>NC_035108.1:398489447-408489447 GCF_002204515.2 Aedes aegypti
TTCGATTCCCGGTCGATCCAGGGCCTTTTCGTAATGGAAATTTCCTTGACTTCCTGGACATAGAGTATCATCGTACCTGCCACACGATATACGAATGCGAAAATGGCAACTTTGGCAAAGAAAGCTCTAAGTCAATAACTTTACAAGTGCTCTTTGAATACTAAGTTGAGAAGCAGGATCTGTCTCAGTGATGACGTAATGCAAAGAAGAAGAAGATATGAAATGATGTCAATTCAGTTTAATATGAAAAATCTTTAAATTCAAGCTACGACAACAGCAGAAATGGTTTCAAAAGCACCTATTTGGAGCCCTAATGAAACCTGATACCGAGTGTCTGAAAATAGTCAGAACCACTTTATAATTATTCTGGGCGCAAAATAATTTCAATCACGAAATCGGGGCTCATGAAGCACTGTGCATCGGTACAATTGCATTCATCTTTCCTACAGAGAGGGTGAGCTTTTCGAAAACCAACGCTCGCCACCACCATCACCGAACGATAAGTGTCCCGTATGCGATATGCAACTCACTGCAAATGGAGCATATGCTTCTGGTCGGACCGCAATTGTGATATCGAAGTAATAAATTTTGTACAAATTCATTACTTATTGGACGTGTGGAAAGCCGGGACTCAGAATAAAATATGTTTATTAATGAATCTTTCGACCTGGTACCGAACGGGAGGGAATGGTGTGCAGATAGTTGATGTGCTAAAAACAGTGGCTTTCCACCCAATTTGGTAGTAGAAGAATTCTATCAAAAGTTCTACCATCAAGTAGGATTAGACATGGATAATAAAGCTGTTCAGGTATCATGTGAATCAATTTTGGGAATATCAGTATTTGTTGTTCTATAAAATTATATAAATTAATTCACTGGTTGGTAAATGACTGGGCATGGCGTACCATTGGGACTTCACGTACCTGCAGGAATAAAATAGATCCCTTTGTGTGGTCCTTAGCCTCCTGCCCAGCAACTCCTATCTCTACTTACTCGTCGTACGAGTAACCTTAGGGAAGATCGGGTAACCAACCTCGGTAGGAACTTTGGTCGTATACTGAAAGGGAAGGGGGGGTTTGCTCCTGCAAACCTGAGGCGTCTGTACTCCATGTTAGGAGCAGCTCACAATACACAATGGGACAATCGGCGAAGACCACAACGACATAAAAGGACTAGTGATTGGAATCTCGGTACGTGGAACTGTAAATCACTCAACTCCATCGGGAGCACACGCATTCTCGCCGACGAGCTGAAGGACCGCGGATTCGGCATCGTAGCGTTGCAGGAAGTGTGTTGGAAGGGATCAATGGTGCGAACATTTAGAGGTAATCATACCGTATACCAGAGCAGCGGCAACACACACGAGCTGGGAACAGCTTTTATATTGATAGGTGATATGCAGAGGTGCGTGATCGTTTGGTGGCTGATCAATGAGAGAATGTGCAAGTTGAGGCTCAAAGCCGGTTCTTCAACTTCAGCATAATAAACGTGCACAGCCCTCATTCCAGAAGCACTGATGATGAGAAAGACGCTTTTTACGCGCAGCTCGAACGTGTGTACGACAGCTAACCAAGCCAAAACGTCAATATTTTCATAGGAGATCTAAACGCTCAGGTTGGTCAGGAGGAGAAGTTCAGACCGGCTGTTGGAAAATTCAGCATCCATCGGCTGACGAACGAAAACGGCTTACGACAAATTGATGCCGCCGCCTAAAAGAATATGGCCATTCATAGCACCTACTTTCAGCACAGTATGCCATACCGATACACCTGGAGATCATCACAGCAGACAGAATCACAAATCGACCACGATCTTGACTTTATCGACGTCAGGACGTATCGTGGCGCTAAAATCTACTCTGACCACTATCTGGTGATGGTTTAACGGCACCCAAACTATCCGTCGTTAACAACGTACGGTACCGACGGCCACCGCGATATAACCTAGAGCAGCGTAAGCAACCGGATGTCGCAAATGTATACGCTCATCGTCTGGAGGCTTCATTACCGGAAGCGGGTGAGCTGGATGAAACTCCTCTTGAGGACTGCTGGAGAACAGTGAAAACATCAACAATTCAGCTGAGAGCAACATCGATGAGATGAGTGTGAGGAGATGGAACAGTTGTGCCGGTCTCAAGAAACACGAAAGTTCTTTCAGAAGCTCAACGCATCCCGCAACGGCTTCGAGCCGCGAGCCGCAGGGATAAGGATAAGGGATAAGGATGGGAGCATCTTGACGGATGAGCGTGAGGTAATCGAAAGGTGAAAGCAGCACAGCACTACGAAGAACATCTGAATGGCACTGAGAGCGCAGACAACGGAAGAAATGCCTTTGTCAGTACTGCGGGCGATGGAAACCAACCAGCCCCCGCTTTAAGGGATGTTAAGTATGCCATTCACCAGCTCAAGAAAAGCTGGAGGTAAGGATGGTATCGGAGCTGAACTCATAAAGATGGGCCTGGAAAGGCTGGCCATTTGTCTGCATCGGCTGATAGACACAATCTGGAAAACCGAACAGCTACCGGTGAAGTGGAAGGAAGGGGTTAAATGCCCCATCTACAAAAAAGGCGACAAGCTATATTGTGAGATCTTTCGAGTTATTCTAAATGTGACCTACAAAATAGTATCCCAGATCACCTTTGGTCGTCTGTCACCTGTAGTAAACGAGATCGTGGGAAGTTATCAAGCCAGCTTCGTTGACGGCCGATCGACAACGGATCAGATCTTTTCCATGCGGCAAATTCTCCAGAAATGCCATCCCTACGCAGCAGTGGCCCAGATAGCCGTAGCGGTAAACGCGCAGTTATTCAGCAAGACCAAGCTGAGGGCCGTGGGTTCGAATCCCACCAGTCGAGGATCTTTTCGGGTTGGAAACTTTCTCGACTTCCAGGGCATAGAGTATCATTGTACCTGCCACACGATATACAAATGCCAAAATGGTCAATTGGCAAAGAAAGCTCTCAGTTAATAACAGTGGAAGTGCTCATAAGAACACTAAGCTGAAGAACGCAGCAGTGGCACGGGAAGTGGATAGGACAGGTAGGACATGTACTACGCAAAAAATATCTGGGTAAGACAGTCAAAGGATTGTCCTACCCACGATTCAACAAAAATAAAATCAATAGAAAGCTTGAAAATAAATTAAATTATTTATCATATGTTAATATACATACAAACTCGATAAACGTCGTAGATGTTCTTCTGGAGAATGGAACATTCATGGTTTCCTCATGCCTAGTGAAGCATGAAATGGTTTGTGCATGACGCCCAAAAAAATCTGGCTTGTGTGAAGAAGATTGAGAATATCTATAGTGAAAATCGAGAGAAACTATCTGTAGAAATTGTTACAATGAACTTCTTCAATCGTTGGAATAATCTTCTATGACGTATCTGAATGAATAAATGGATGGTTTCTTAAACATATCAACGACCAACCCTGTACATGTTCTGGGACAAATTTTCGTGAGCATTTCTTGGCGTAATTCAAGAGAAGTTTTGTTTGGAACATCCGTAGAGAATTATCAAATATTCTTGAAGAAATTTTAGAAGAAGTTATGGATTAGTCCAAGACCAGTTGCATCGTATTAAACAAATCACGAGTGTGGTGATACTAGCGAATTCTGAACGTGCTATCACTCTTGATATAATCTATCAAAGCATTGTTAAATCTCTTGATAGTTTCCAGAACAATTTCTATAAAAGTCCCAGAATGTCAAGAAACTCTTGGATTGAATTGTCATAGAAATTTGTAGAAGTAGTTCTTAGTTCATTCCTAAAATAAATGATTTCATCAAATTCCCACTGATACTTTCTGGTCTTTAATGGAAGGTCTCTGGAAGTCTCTGTTTTAACGGAAATCGTATTTAAAGTATCTCTTTTTCCTTATTCTGCCTGCATTTAATGCTGATGCAAAATTGTACAGGCTCCAGACAAATTTTTGGAGACTAAATCGGGTTCAACAAACAAAAATGACGTCTCAAATTCCCCGAGGAAAAGCTTCACAAATTATCATAATGATTTTATTTTGAATACTTTCAGGGTCTTCTCTTCTGAAATTCATCTATAGATTTCTCTGCCAATCCTCCCAACATTTTTTCCAGCAATTTTTCAAAGCATGGAAATTTCTCCAGAATGTCCTCAGGAAATCCATGAGAGTTCCAAAGCTATTGCCTCTAATAATTTCTCCATTTTTTCCTAAACTATCCTAGAGTTTCTTCCAATATGTTTGCACTTATCTAACAACCAAATTCTCCAGTTGTTACTGTAGGAGATCTTTCAAAGTTTGTCACGGAATTTCTCTCGAAAGAATCCCCGAAAGTTTATTCCAGAGTTTTTGAAAATAAAATAGCTTGAGGGTTGTTCCAAGAAATTCTGCACGAATTCTTCCGCCTGTTCATGTGGATTTCTTCAAGAATTTGTCCACTATTCCTATTAGGAATGCAGAATTCCTTGAGGTGATTTACGAAAAAAAAACCATTTTTGTTTTCATGGAATTTCTCCAGCATTTCATCCAAGTATTCTTCAGCATTCAATCCAAATATCATCCCTGCATTTTTTCCAAACGTTTCTTTGAAAGTTTTTCGAAACATTCCCATGCAATCTTCAGAAGTCTTTTTAAGTTTTTATACCAGTTAATACTACAGATATTTTCTTAATAATCCCTCCCATTATTCCTGCATAAAATCCTTCCGAGATTCTGTCCAATATGTTTCGATAAAATCCTTTAGAAAATCTTGCGAAATACTTTCCTTAGATTTGTTTGATTTATTTTTCGATTATCTCAGCAAATCATCTATGAAATCTTCTAAAACTTCTTCGAAAATCCAGGAGTTCCTTCAGAGGTCCTTGTTCATAAAAGATGACTTCAAAACATACACAGGTTTCATCAGAGGTTACTTTAGGAGTTTCTTCAGAAATACCCCACGACATTTCTGGAACACTTCCTAAAAATGTCTGTAGAAATCGTAAAAATCGCAGGGTATCTTCAGATAAATTTCAATTGGGAATCCTATATAAATCCTTAAAGACAACTTCATAGTAAATCCATGACAGTATTTTTGGAGAAGTAATTTATTGAATTTTAGAAGATGTTTTGACCAGGAATCTTGGAGGATGTCCCAGAGAAATTCATGGATGAATCACTGGATAATATCTTGAAGATATTACGACTTTCTTGAAAAATTTCTCGAAGAATTTTTGGAGAAATTTTTATGATTTCCGAAATTTTGTGGTAAGAACTTCGCGTAAGAATTGTCATTTGAGTTTATAAACTACTTTTTCTTCTTCTTTTGGCATTAACGTCCCCACTGGGACAGAGCCTGCTTCTCAGCTTAGTGTTCGGGGAGCACTTCCTCAGTTATTGACTGAGAGCTTTCTTTACCCATTCTGCCATTATCGCATTCGTATATCGTGTGGCAGGTACGATGATACTCTATACCCAGGGAAGTCAAGGAAATTTCCATTACGAAAAGATCCTGGACCGACCGGGAATCGAACCCAGACACCTTCAGCATGGCTTTGCTTTGTAGCCGCGGACTCTCAACCACTCGGCTAAGGAAGGCCTCTGGGTTTATAAACTTATGTGATTCTAATCGAGGCTTTTCGTCGGTTCGTTCAACAGTAAATGGCGGCTAACCTGAGCTGAGGACACACGTTAGCCTAATCGGAATGAACTCCTTCTGCAAGACACCCAGAGCAAGCAACCAATGACAGCTGACTCCTTCTGGCCGAATATGACGGCATGCTGCGGCAGTACCATCAATCTGATCAATGCACTATATACCAGGAACGCATTCTGGCGGGACAAAATTCATGACTCGGTAACAAAGCATTGGTGTCTTCGGCAAAGTTTTTTGTATCAACGGGGACCATCTACTGACAAAAACGGATAGTTCGTAAATCGTCCGCATATCTGGCACCACAAACTCACTTTTAACTATCATGTTTTAGATACCTACTTGGCATGTTTGGCAAAGTTGTTCATTTTGATAACATAAACGAATCTCTCGAAAACGTCAAAATTCCTCAGCCTACTGTTTTTTCAAGTTATTAGCAAAATTAGAGCAAATAATGAAAAAAAAACGGTTCCTACACCGAGTTTGACGTTTTTATTAAAACGAAGCATGCAGTTCAACAGAAAAGTAATCGCCTATCTCGATGCATGGGATTTTTCTTGCAAGAAATGCTCAAGAAAAGCATTTTTCTTCGATCGAAGTACGCAGTTGAAAAGAAATGTCAATTCAAATGGAGCACACTGTAGGAAATTCCTTGACCATTTCTTGGGCAGAAATTTTTACTTTTCTTGAGCGGAACAGCATACTTAGCTTAAGAATCGTGTCGTATTACATAAACTCTGGTTGAAATTAAAAAAAAAATAAAAAAAAATATGAAAAACCTTGAAGCAGCCAATTTTGAATCTTAATATCTTTAAAAACGCAAAAAATCGCTATCTCCTATTTTCAGGCAACAAAAAACAATACTAGATGAAACGGATGTCAAAATTTCAGAGTGGTATGTTTTGGTGTTTTTGTGATATTTCCATTTTTCACAATGATCATATTACTTCAATACAGTTTAATTTCCATACGTTGATCTGAAGGGACGAAAGATTTTCAGAAAGAACGAGTCACGGAACAAAAACTTTCCGCAAGCCATCATAGAAGCAATGAAATTCTATTTTAGAGCAGTTCAGATATCAGCTCAATCGAGTAATGTAGATAAAAGTGTATATTGAAACTGGGTATCTACATGTGTTTTTCTTTAACGATACAAATGATGAAAACGAAAAATGAAAACTATGATCATTTGTCAGTTAATTATTGCATCATAGCTCACGTGGAGCAATTTATTTTGTGAATGTGTTATTTTTAATTCAGAAAGTTATAAAGCCTGCTCCTGTCGATATTTCTAATAAAATTTTAGAACGCACGATCTCTTGTCATGAGTTTGTAGATTTCAAGCGGTAAGAGCATTGATTGATCCTCGGATGCTTTGAAATAGAGGATTCAGATCAAAGGTAGCAAATTGGAGATTCTTTACACTGTTAGGTTAAATTTGTGTTTTAATTCCAGTGATTTTCTTAGTTGGAAAGCCAAAAACTATAATAGACGACTATCCAGATGAAATCCAAAGCCTGCTTGTACTGTAGATAGTCATTATAATTTCCGCTAATTTTAAATTACACTTAAATATATGCCACGAGATGTAATCGCTTAGTGAAAAGATAACCTAAGAAATATTGAAAATCTCAAAAAATATCAATACATACCTCTTTTAAATTTTGACATTCGCTTTATTCAGTATTGTTCTATGTTGGCTGAAAATTTGAGCTTGCAATATTTTGCGCTTTTGGAAATATTAAGGTTAAAATATTGCTCTATTTTTCAAGTTGGTTCATTATTTTTCAATTTTTATGCGTCGTATTGTAATTATTAGCGTTTGTTGTATTTTGATCAGTAAAAAATATTATATGACATGATTTTCCAGAAAAATGTCAAAACCGTTTTTTTTTATAATTTGCTATTATTTTGCCAATAACTCGAAAACAGTAGGCTGTGAAACATTTTTAGGATTTGGTCATAACCTGAACGAGACTCGCGAAGACGGTCTTCTTTTTCTGTGATTGCTGAGTTTTTTTCTTATTCCACTTTGTGTTTATACCAATTATGCGCATGCTGTTCAAATCCTCACATGAACCTCTCAGCAAAAAATGATTGAGTTTGCATCACATCGAATCATAAATAGCCATTTGGGTGAAATTTCATGCCAGCAAACGTAGCAGACATTATAAATAATTAATCTTCTGCTTAGATTTATCAGCAACTTTGGAAAAAACTGCTCCACCGACTAAGGTTTTTAATAACAGCTCACTTTGAACACAATACTTTTCACTTTTTCAGCCATAAAAACGGTGGGCTGTATTTGACGTTTCGTGAGAGGGGAATCTGGGCTGCATATGACGTTGATATTTTTCCTCTTTGTGAGTCTCTCTCAGGTCACAACCATATCTTCAGTTTTTGAAGCAATATTAATTAAACAAAATAAAGTATATGAAGTGCTCACGATCTTCTATTTTTAGGCAACATTTGTGCCTGCTACATCAGAAAGCTGACCAATGAGAAGGTATGGATACTAGTGGTAAGATAATTTTATGGCAAAGAGGATTGCCTTGATTGGCAGACTGCCTATGTATCAGGCGTATGAAAAGGCGTGCTAAAATGATGGAAGAATGGAAGCTTAGAGAAATCATCGATGTCCATCTCTGCCTCTAGCGAATGCTATGAACGAATAGTTCAAGTGAAATATATTAAGAGTTGACGATAGAAGCACATGAAAGATACAACTATAAAGAACGAGAAAAGCACGGGCCTGAGGCTGAACCCATGGCCTTCTGCTTATGAATCAGAAACGGTAGCCATTGGACCACCAACCACGTATGATATTAAAAAAATATCATAGCCATAAACGCTACTTCCACGACTTTGGATCTTTTGCTTTAAAATTCAGAACAATGTCAAAGGTTTTTTCACAATTTTTCAAAGTGGACACTTTGTTTATGCAATATCTTTTTTATTTATTGATAAAATCGTAATCGGTTTTCTGTGCATCGTTCAACTATTATTCTACAAATAAATTAAAAAGATACAGCATGCACAAAATGTCCACTTTATAAAATGAACAGTCCTTACAGTTCTGGTTAAACTTATGCTCGAAATATTTGATGATTAAATTGAGCAACACTGATCTAAGCGTTCAGAATATAATGCCACTGTAAAAGCACTATTATTTTGCCCGCCCTATATTTCTTATACACCGATAATAATCTAATCCATGTCAGAGGACCTTTTTCACCTTTAATGATAAATGATCATGGCTTTCGATGGTATATGCGGTGCCGCTCTAGGAGGGCATCGGAAAATGAGCCATCTCTTTGGGGTGCCATTAGAGAAGAATATGCGAAGGTCTCCTTATCATGAAAATGGAGATGTTTTCTTCTTAGTCATTCTCCGACAGCAGCATCAACCATCAAAAGACATTAAACGGAACTGCCAAGGTTTGCCACCGCTTCAGCTCAGAGTTCCACAGGTAAATTTTAATGATGTCCCGAAGATCAAATTATATATTCACCTCTCGGGTGCCCTTTGTCACTTTTTATGTTTCATTTTCCGGGCGGGTGTTGTTTTTCTCGCTCGGCTCAACGACATCGGAGTTTGGCATTTGACACCTTTACCGAGTCCCCATGTATTTGGCTATGGATGGAAAAGGCACACGGATAGCTGCACCTGGTGGGACGTGGTTTTGCTCGGTGGAAATGCGAGTCGGATCCGGTTGATTCGGTTAGATGGCTGGCAGCACCATACAACTCACCGGTAGAACAGACTGGTAGCTTTCCATAAATAGTTCCTTTATAACTGTCGAACCATCAGTTGTAGAAGGTTTATTGTATTTTTGTTAATCTACTAAAAAAACTTTGTCATCTTCAATGCTGCCCAAGAATAAGCAGCCTTCATGACATCCAGTGAAAAATTATGGAACGCGTTAAAAAAATGAATCTCACGAGATTTTTTTTTAATATATTTGCAACCCTGCCCATGTTCGAATTCAACATGGAATTCAACATTCGTTTTCCACTCATTACAGCACAACACAACACTAACTAGACGACACACGGCTCATCTACCAATCCAACTAGATATCAGCTTCGCATCATATCGTTGTGCCTACATGCTGTCCTCAGAAAAGTAACACAGCTCATTTCCGCTCCATTTACAAGCGTAACATCCGCCAGAGAATCGTTGTCTCACATTTTATATCGGATTTCCACCTTCCCAGAGGCCGTTTGGCGTTGACGACGCCGTATTCGTGTTTCGCAGAGATTCCCTGCGGGGATAGTGATGATGAAATTTTGCGACACCTTTAGGTAATCTAAAACCCATTCCGAGCCTGAGGACCGGAATCGACATCCGTGCTGCTGCCACCGAACCGAGTAATGCTTCCCTTACGGTACTCCTCAGACCACAGTCAATGGAAAAAAATTCAACAAATCTGTGCTCACCAGTCGTGTTTTTAAAGCTAATATGCTTGTTTGAGCAAAATTGAAAAAAAAAACTGAATCCGTTTTGAAGTAACGCCTTTTTGATAGTATAGGTCCACAAACTCAAAGAAAATCGAAGGTAGTTGGCATATTTTTCTGACAAATGTAAAAATTCCAAGGTTGTACCAATTTTAAAATCCTGCTTCTAGCTACCGTCAAATCAGTTTGCACGTTGCAACTCGACAAAAACAAATCTTTTATTGCACCGAATAATGCGTTATATATTTGGGTTTAGTTAGATTGAGTAAACTGAAAGCGTTTTTTTCTTTTATAACCTAGTGAAATCAACTCATCTGTAATGTTGTTAACAAAATAGTAATTAAAGCTAAATTCAGATATATCAAATTAGGATGATATCGTTGCTCAACACAGGTCAAAATTTGGTTATCACTGATTTGATGACGATTTTTTCTTATCAAAACGGTCTTGGGAGCACCGTGACCCTGTCTTTGGCATCTACATCACCGACCAGCTCTTGTTTGCCGATTTCGAGATACTCTGTAATACGAAACGCGTCATTTTTCACACTCCGGCTTATTATAATTGAGTTGATATACATTCATTGACATGGTTATTATGTTGCACGTGGAACGTGATTCGTTGCGGAATAAATACGACTCGCTCCCATTGGATCTCCATACTTTTCAGCCGAGCTTCATCCGGGTAATAAATAAGCTAACAAGCGTTCCACCGAATTTCACAGACAGCCTTTGGAAACATCACATTTACATACATTCGCTGCCTTCCATTTTAATGCACATTTTACAGCTCTCAAATTCACATATCACAGTCAGGGAGTAGACACGACGAAATACCGGAAAGCCAATTATGGAAATCCTCCGAGACGTCTGCAAGGGATTTATGTGCCCTAGTTTCAGCTCTGCATGTCGTCGTGCCGAATTGAGTCGGTGGAAATGATCCCATCGATTTCCGGCGAGCCAAGCGTGACAGCTAGGATGGTCTTGTTGTTCAGGGTAACAGAAATGGATTCATGAATTTATCTTTTGGTATTCAAATATAAAGAACTCAAAATGTGATTCCTTCATGATTTTTTTTCCGAAGATTCTTTCATAAATTTCTCTTGAAATTTCATACAGCAATTCTTCTCAGTGGTATAATTTTCCTGTTACAGGATTATCTACTGCACGCTTTGTCTACACCAGCAGATTATAAAAATTGAATGTACTTCGGATTTTTTTTCCGCAACACTTTAGTATTTGGGTTGTATTTTCAAAATCGGATGGTTTTAAAATATTCCATCAGTGAAATCTTATTTTTGTCTACTCTTTAGCTATTTTTTCATATACAGCCCATAAAAAACAGTTTTCCTACGCATTTCAGCCCATACAAAATGTATGGAAAAAATTTCACCGATAGAATATTTTAAAACCTTCCGATTATTAAATGATAGACCACATACCGATCTTTAGCGGGAAAAAACCTGAGATACATTCGATCTCATAATCTGTTAGTTTAAACATAGCGTGTACTGATTATTTTTTCGGAAATGCATTGTTCCCGCGGATGCTATCCGGTAGGGAATAATTACACGGAGAGTTCACGATTTATTTCCAACTGATTTGATACATAGTATTTCGCTGTATATATAGCCCTTCACCCTATTGTACTTGCATAGAATTTTCTCGATGTATTGTTGTATACAATAATGAGCTGTGTCTAAACTGTTATACAATTGACGGAATGAATATTCTCTAACTGTCAGACATTGATACAATGCAAGAAAGGTAAACAATAATAATGTGGTGTCGATCTAGAATGACCGTAATGGTAAGTTGATATTATTATGAAATTATAATGTTTTACTGACGTTTTCTGTTTTGTTTCAGGTACGCTCGATTGGTATGCTCTACAGGTTAGTAGTTTCAGTGGTGAAAGTGGTAAATTTGAAGTGTTTGTGGCCGGCAGCATGAGGTATGCTGCGTCCACTGGGGTGGTGCTATATGATGCACCCCGGTGGCTTGCTGCTGGCCTGAACATGCATTCTTAAACTCCTTTTCAAATCTCTTTTAGTTTTTCACCAATTGTTGTATTCTTTTTTCCGGACATTAATGTAAAAGCACAAAGCATTCTCAAGCATTTTTAATTAAATAAATGAAAACATTCTCTCAGAAATTTCACTGAACACATCACCAAATATTTATCCAGAAATATCAGAACCCAGGCAGACGAGAATTTCAAAATCATACCTCGAAACGTATTGATCTCATATCTCCATCTGATAATGAAAAGAAACTTTGAAAATTTGGTAACTCTCAACGCGATAACTCGACATCCGAAAATATGCACACAAGATCAATATTATTTCTTTGACATAAAACTAAACACATGATAATGGCAACAAGCAGTCTCAGACAGCCAAGAACATGATCCTCTTATCTCTTCCGTCTTTTTGTTGTGAGTCATAGTCAACTGATAAGCATCTCTGAATAAGGATATGAGGGTCAAAAGATAAAAATCTTATCCCCACACCATGATTTACAAATCATGAAATTCATAAATTGGTTAGGTCATGATATCAGGATCACAAATCATGGTTCCTGGAGTCATAATCATGATTCCTCATAAGCGTAACATCCAGTGTGAAAACACTAAGCGGCGCACTTTGCTTCATCACATTCGTATCGATCACTCTTGATTCAAGATGACGAAGCGGTTGTGTGGTAGAGTACGTGACTCACAATCGGAAGGTTTTTGGATCGAATCTCATGTATTTTAACTTTTTTTTTATTTTCTCGATCATAAACGGATGCGCGACTCAGCATTTTTGGAATTTGGATCATGATTCCGAGCAATCAGCTACAAAAACCTAACGCGTGTGTTGCGTTACGGCAATCTGACTCATGATATCATGAGTCCAAATCATGGTGTATTTTCATAAGACGAAAACACGCTGGAATCATGATATCATGAGTCATAATCTTGTTTTTGGATTCTGATTTCTACCCGTGTATGAGAGTTCTGTTTGACCCTTCGACCTTGACGCTTGCTCCTGCGGGGGCGGGCGATGATCAAACATGTCGCGCGTCGGTCGTATAGTGAAATGAAAAAGCGCCACGGATCGTTAGTAGTGTTTGATCTATTGATCACGTCGCTTGCTCCTGCGTGGGCGAGTGATGAACACTTGGTCGGCGTACAATGCGATTATAGAATTACCGTAATCCAGGGAAATATTGATCATATTTTTTTATATTTCCTAGAAATTCAATTCGAAAATGCATATGTGGCAAGTTTTATTTTTTTTAAAACAAGAACTGACACCCAATGCTCCTGCCCAAACAATGTATTTTGTTTTCTGAAAGTTTAAAGCATTTAAAAAAAATGTTTCAGGTGATTTTTATTTAGCTGATATGGAGTTATTTACTTATTGAGTTGTTTCAAAATTAAGAACACTTTGAATTGTGAAATACGCCTAAATAAAGGCAATTTCCTGCATTTTTTATAGAAATTTGTGAATTACGCTTAACTGAACATATTTATGAAAGTTTTGACAACGGAATCGTTTTCATCGATGTCATTTTAAGTAATAACTGCATTTCTTCTGCTCATATCGTGTTAAGGACTCATGTGAGACATGATTGATTGAGCCTGCCATCCATAATCATGAAAATCATTGTTATCAAAAATTGAAAAATGTAGGGGGAGATCCCCCAGTACCGGACACTTAAGCCACTAAATTCATAATTGGAAAAATATAGATTTTATGGGCTTGTGTTACCCATTTATGATAAATATTACCATTTTTATAGTGTACAAAAATAAATTTGAAAATATAAATATGAATTTTGATATTGCATTTTGATGATGTATTTAAGTACCAAATTGATCGATCTTGAAAGGTGGCACCCAATACCGGACACAATCTGGAAATGCCTCGAATTCTGTAAATTTGAACGTCATTGAATGCGTACACTATAAGAATAGTTTAGAATTACCAGTTCAATGCATTTGCAATATTTACATGAATAATTTGAGTTTTTCTTAGTTTGTCAGATGCCTATCAAAAATCCCTTTCATACATGATTAAAAATAGCACATTTTACGATGTTGTTCTGAATGTTCATTCTTCTTAATTTTATTGCATGTCTAATACCATAATCGACGGAACCCATGAAAAATGAAAGTATTTTGAGACACTGATGCTATAATTACAAAGATATCATATAACAAATCAAGCTGTCCGAAATTGAGGCACAGGAGGTGCTTAACCAAAATTGTAATTTGTCCATATTCAGTTCAATTATGGTACAAAATACATTCATACTATCAAATAAGGATTATGTTTGATCATGCTTGCGGGATCCAAAGTATTTTTCCTTATTCAAAACAATTACTAAAAAGGCTCAAAATTAAGAGGATACATCAATTTTTTAAAGATTTTCAAACTTTTCTACTTTTTTTTAAAAGGCATGCATATTTCAAGGAAGTGTTATTCTACGCAAACATTAGTCTACATAATAGGTTGGTTTGACTTTATTAACGAGATTTTTAGCCCTAGGCTAGTTCATCTCGGGCCTACATAATAGCGTTCTTTTCTACCAATACATCATCTTGATTGAACCATGATTTCTCAATGTTTCGACTTTGTCCGGTATTGGGTGCTGTCCGGCACTGGGGGATCTTCCCCTACGCATGAACCCAATTCATTTTTTGCGAAAACTTTATTGTTTAGGGAGAGATCCCCCAGTATCGGACACATAAGCCACTAAATTCATAATTCGAAAAATATTGATTTTATGGGCTCGTGTTACCCATTCATGATAAATATTATCATTTTTATAGTGTACAAATATAAATTTGGTAATATAAATATGAATTTTGACATTGTGTTTTGATGATGTATTTTAGTACCAAATTGATCGATCTTGAAAGGTGGCACCCAATACCGGACACGATCTGGAAATGCCTCGAATTCTGTAAATTTGAACATTATTGAATGTGTACGCTATAGACATAGTTTATAGTTACCAATTTAATGCAATTGCAACATTTACAAAAATAATTTGAGTATTTCTTAGTTTGCAAGATGCCTATCAAAAACCTCGTTCATATATGATGAAAAATAGCACATTTTACGATGTTGTTCTGAATGTTCATTCTTCTTAATTTTATTGCATGTTTGATACCATAGTCGACGGAACCCATGAAAAATGAAAGTATTTTGAGACACTGATGCAATAATTACAAAGATATCATATAACAAATCAAGCTGTCCGAAACTGAGGGACAGGAGGTGCTTAACCAAAATTGTAATTTGTCCATATTTAGTTCAATTATAGTACAAAATAAATTCATACTATCAAATTAGGATTATGTTCGATCATGCTTGTGGGATCCAAAGTATTTTTTCATCTTCAAAATAATTACTAAATAGGCTCAAAATGAAGAAAATACGTCAATTTTTTAAAGATTTTTAAACTTTTAAACTTTTTAAAAAGGGATGCATATTTCAAGGATGTGTTATTCTACGCAAACATTAGTCTACATAATAGCTTTTTTTTCTACTAATACACCATCTTGATTGGGCCATGATTTCTCAATGTTTCAACTTTGTACGGTATTGGGTGTTGTCCGGCATTATTAGCTCATTAGTAGAAGCAAAGCAATCACCATTTATGCATTCAAAATGTTTCATCGATAAATGTTGAATTGAACTTTTTACGAGGAGGGTCATTGCGATCAATGTTACCCCGGATAACGGTATATCGCGGATCCGATTAGGCGTGATTATATCATGGATCACAACACCAACCAATGGTGACTCCCAGATCTTTATCTTTTCCCACTAATCTAATATCCTTTCCATGACAACTGTGGAGGTGCAGAAGTATAGTCGGCCTCTAGTAACAACGGTTGTATAACTAACATTCCTTCCCTTCCCCGATGACCGTAAGGTTGTGGCCAGCGCCATTATTGACTTTTAAAATTTGAGCTTTTGATTTGTGCATTTTGAGAATGGTAAGTTAATCTCAAGCCTCATTCATGAAATCTCTGTGATACTTCGATTATTATAGTCAATCACGGACTAGCAACTACGAATTGTACGGCCATCTATGCTCATGCTCATCCTCATGCTCCTTTATTCTTCGCCATCTGTGAGATTATATTCTGATATTGGTTTGTTGAGCAATCAATAAATTTGCCTTGATTTTATTTGTTAATATCTTAACAAAATATGATACAATACATCTCCATACTATTGCTTATATTATGTTTAATCCTTTATCTTCTATCTCCAACAAACCAATAGAATCGAAACCAAAACTCAAATTTTCAAGAACACGAATCTTGAGAGCCGTACATCCGTTTGAGCTGGAAACTTTATCGATTGGTCACCACCTGCGAAAGGTGCATTGATTTCAAATTATACATTTATCGTTTACCAAAACGAAGCCTTTACCCAAACCTTTCCCATATCCAAACTCCCAGTGTCTACTTGTGGAAGTGCAGAGGACTCCTCGGCTTCCATAAAGCAAGTAACACGTCAGCCTTTCCCTCCCATCCTAAATTGACCTACATTCGGGCGCAGCCGGCGCCGTTATTGTTTGTTATAATAATGCGAGCACCAGTACTTACACATTGAGGATGCTACTGATCCCGAGTAGTGTCTGTTGGTTCCCTGTGTAAGTACAGCTGTTCTTGCAATAACGGAATAGCATCTGCGGGCGGACAATCATGCTCATCATGCTCATGCTCATGGTCACCACCTGCAAAAGACCAATCGATTAGGTTTTCAGCTTAAACGGAAGTCTGGTTCTCCAGATTTGGGCTCTTGAAAATTTCAGGTTTGGCTTCGATCCATCTTCACCTTAAAACAACAAATTATTATCTTCTTCAGCTTTTCCTACTTGCTCGGGAAAGGTTTTTATTGCGAATAACTTCGGCGAAGTGGTATTACTTTACTATTTTTATATATTTTTCACGTAATTCATCACAGAATTTCTTTAAAAATTCAAGCGACGCACACTGGGGCAGATCGCTGTTTTCGACGGCCAAAACCTCTAGTACTCTGGATATGCATCCTAGAGGTTTGGTGTCTTCGACAAAGCATTTTGGAATAATTTGTACTGTATTTTGACTCATTCAAATTTGATCTAGATAAGTGAAAACTGATCTAGATCAGTTTTATCTTTTGATAGGAGCGTTCTAGCAAAAAAAAAACTTTCCTCTGCAAAGTTGTTCATTTAGGCATTTTTGACACTTACACTCTATACAGCGTCAGCCACGTATGATAAAATTGTTTAGTCATCACATTTTCACAGCCTAACAAGAAAAAAGTAATTGAACAACATATAGTAGCAAAATTTTCAGATTTAATAATACTTTTAGTAAAAACAGTCCAAAAATAGTGTTTTACACAATCATGGATAACTCATGAAGCGGCATATGACGGCAGCTAAATTTTTGCCCACAACTAGTCAAGAACATAAATTTCATTGTCAGGAAGAAAACAAAGTGGGGCCGAGTGGGGTTTTTTTGCTAGAATAATTTTGGGATCGAAAAAAAAACAGTTATATCAGTATGTGATCTAAAATGGGATATATGTCATTTAATCTGCTTTCAGATCTAGAGAATAATCAGATTAAGAAATAAAACTATATGAAAACAAATTAGACGTATTTCGTTAATTTGCATTGTATAATATTGCTTTTTAAACACAATACTATCACTCTAATAACAATCGAAGGAAAAATAGATAGGTAGATAAACATATGGGACAAAATATCTTTAATTCCGTTTAACTGTTTATTAGAATACCAGTTTAGAGATGACTTTTTCAAAACACTTTGTCAACATGCAATATGGTTCTGAAATACATTTTAAAAATATAAATTCATGAAAAAACTTATCAAATATTAACATTTTTTAACATATTTTCAAGAAATTTTTAAATTGACACAACAAAAAAGCCCCACGTGACCCCACTTTTCTTTCTTCGCGACAATGAAACTTATGTTCTTGACAAGTCGTATACAAAAAATTAGCTGCCGCCATCTGCCGCTTCATGAGTTATCCTGGATTTTGTAAAACACTATTTTTGGACTGTTTTTACTAAAAATATAATTAAATCTTTAAATATGCTAGTTAATGATGTTAATTTACTTTGTTATAGCATAGCTTCTGAAACTTGATGACAAAATATTTTTTAACTTTATGTATGAAAAAAATGGTCAAAATCTATTTTGTGATTGTTTTTACTAAATTGTTATATGTCGCCATCCACGGCAGTGATAGAGTGTAAGTGTCTTCGGAAAAATGTCAAAAATGCCTCAATAAATAACTTTGCAGAAGAAAGTTTTTGCTAGGACGCTCCAATTAAAAGATAAAACTGATCTAGATCAGTTTTCACTTATCTAGATCAAATCTGAATAAGTCAATATGTAGTACAAATTATTCCAAAATACTTTGTCGAGAACACCAAACCTCTAGGATGCATATCCAGAGTACTAGAGGTTTTGGCCGTCGAGATCAGCGATCTGCTCCAGTGTGCGACGGTTCCAGCAAACATTTTTTACATTTTCCAGGTATTCCTTCAACAAATGATCATTACGAATTTCTTCAATGATTATTTCATTAACAATTGCAGGGATAATTTTAAGAATAGTATTGGAATTTCTCCAACAAATTTTAAGGTGATGGTCCAGAGAGTTTCGATAGGGGTTCTTTCAAGAATTCCACTAGATATTCGTTTAAGATTTCTTAGTTATGCCTCTAGTAATTCCTTTTCCAGCAATGCTCTTTATAACGCTTCAGAGACTTCCTGCAATGTTTTTAAAAGATATCTCTATGCATAATTGTTTCTGAAATTCAGTTCAAGACTGCTTCAGATTAAATTTTCTATGGCTACGACAAAGTTAACTACAAGTTCTCCAAATTCTTCCAACGTTTCATACTGAGAAAATCTGTAATAACTGTAGGAATAATTTCTTGAATTTATTCAATGATTTATTCTGAAACATCTCAAAGGTTCTATCCGGAACTCTTACACTTATTCCTTCAAGGGTGCCTTAAGACAGAGTGTCCTGTAGGATTACGTTTATATTCTTTTTTTATTTTTCTTGCGGAATTCTTTCCAAAAAATTTCTTAAACATTGGTCTGTGGATTTTATGAAAATGTTGCTCTCTAGAGATTACACCAGAAATTCAATCAATTCGTGTATTTTTCATGACTCCTGGAAGGAAACACCATGAATTTCTGAAAGTCACGTTTTTCTTTAGAGGATCCTCATACAATCTATATGTATAATGCTAGTGCCTCCTCCAAAAGTTTTCGTAAAGACTATTCAAATTCCTGGCATTCTTCCAGGAGTTCTTTAAAAAAAATGTTTCTTGTGTTCGAGATGCAGGCATCAATGTTCATCGCCACTGCAGAACAACCACTGATGAATGATGACGATGCTCCAATAACTTTGCCACTTTTCCACTCGACGAGACGAAATATTCGTTGATGCTTTCTCTTTCTGATCTCATTGACAATAATTAATCAGAAGTTTTTACAATAATTTATTAACGAACGGCACGAAGTTAACTACCGTAAAACGGGGTAACTTTGATAATGCGTAACCCACCGCATACTAAATGAAATATCATAATTTCTGTTAACCCTTTCGGGACGAACCAGCACAATTGTGCTGTTCGGCACCCATCACATTGAATGATTCTTTTAGCCAATAAATCATTGTTTTACTAAACTTTTTTGATTTCGATTATTGAATTATCGTTGCTACTTGTGATTAAGCACAACAGATTTTGTTTACATCGTGAATAGAAAACACCAGCTCAGGGTAAACAAAATGTAAACAAACACCGTAAGAATTGAAAAAGTTTTATCTGTCGCAACTTTTCAACTATTCGTTTTTTCTAGGTATGCACGGATACGAATCGAGAGTGAAAGAATCATTCTTTGAAATGGTGAAGACCAAATGAGAATTGATTCACACAGCAAATATTTCTGGAGGGACAAAGTGGGACCAGCACAATTGTGCTGGTGCCGGCACTTACCCGGTCGATGTTCGTTGTAGACTACCAATTTTCATTTTCAGTATTTTGATCGAATTAAGTGGCTGAATCTGGTTCTAATGTCCACAATAGTGCATAATATTACATTAAAACATGAATGAGTGATTTCATACGAATCATAAGGATTATGTACCGTTCGAAAACTATGTAACAGAAACTCATAGCTTTGGTTTAAAAACTTTTATTTTTTATACGTCCATATTTGAAATAGATTGGGAATCACATTTAATGTTTTAAATCTCCTATATCAAATTTTAGGACAAATTAAAAGTTTAGGGGAACGTTCAAAAATTACGTCAATTATTTAGGGGAGTGGAGGTGTATGAAAATGCGACAGTGCATGTGGGCAAAAGCGTGATAGTGGACATGGAGAGGGTTGAGATTGACTTAAAAACAATGGACGTAATTTTTGAATTTCCCCCTGCTTTGATAATCGATCAATACCATGTTGACGCGATAATCCATTTTGGTGTTCTACAATGTATGCCGGTTCAATATCTGCCATCATATTTATGAAATTAGACAACTGAAGCTGAAAACCTTTACTTACTATTTGCTTCCGAACCACAGAGTCCTTCAAATGGCATACTATTGATGTATGCAGCCCATGCTGGTCTTCTTCTTCTTCTTGGCATTACATCCTCACTGGGACAGAGCCTGCTTCTCAGCTTAGTGTTCAATGAGCACTTCCATAGTTATTACCTGAGAGCTTGCATTGCCAAAGTTGCTATTTTCACATTCGTATATCGTGTGGCAAGTACGATGAAACTCTATGCCCAGGGAAGTCAAAGAAATTTCCATTACGAAAAGATCCTGGACTGACCGGGAATCAATCCCAGACACCTTCAGCATGGCTTTGCTTTTTAGTCGTGGACTCTAACCACTCGGCTAAGGAAGGCCTCTGCTGGTATTACTCGCAAATATGTTGTTTCTCCTTCTTCTTTCTGGCGTTACATCCCCACTGGGACAAAGTCTGCTTCTCAGCTTAGTGTTCTTATGAGCACTTCCACAGTTATTAACTGAGAGCTTACTGTGCCAATGACCATTTTTGCATTCGTATATCGTGTGGCAGGTATTCTATGCCCTGGGAAGTCGAGAAAATTTTCAACCCGAAAAGATCCTCGACCGGTGGGATTCGAACCCACGACCCTCAGCTTGGTCTTGCTGAATAGCTGTGCGTTTACCGCTACGGCTATCTGGGCCCCTGTTGTTTATGATGTATGAAATGCGTTTGAAATACTCTATTTAACTATTAAACAATGTATGAAGTTATGGAGTCTTGATTATCCGCTCATATAAAAAATATCGTTTCATTCCTTTTACGTTTAAAAATATATTGTCCAAATCTTGAATTTTGAACTTAGATAAGCTGATATATTAAAAAAAAAATCTGTACTTTATTACCGTGCGTATAGTGTTACAAAGTAACTAGCAGTATTGATCAAAAAAGTTTAGATTCAATTCCCGCTGCAGTATTTTTTTTCGTCAGATACGTATTACGATTGTTCCATTTGGCGTTGCATGCTAGTCCGTTGATTTGTGTGATGCTCGCTTTAAAGGCTATAATCGTACATAATGCTTTCCAGGAAACCTTCCACGGTAGGATTGACAGCTAAAAATGTACATGCAACCGAAACGAAAGGGAAAACAAAACTTACGAGTATGGTCGAGCTTTACATTTTCCTTTGGAATCTAACGGTCACACCGATTGCGCAACTTTAAAAGTTCATGGCAAACCAAAAAGTCTACTGTTTGCAGCTGTCTTCTATATTGTATTATTAGAAGCATTGTCAGTGTCTTTATTTTCAAATCTGGTAGTTTCCAAATATTTAAATACATTAAAAAAATGATTGTTCTATGTAATTTTTAAATTAGCTGGAATATATGTATGTAACGTTTTCAAAAATCAAATTCATTCTTTAGTATGGTTATTTACCTGATTTTATCAATCCTTTTAAAATGGGTTTTTGAATTCCCTGTTATATGTAAGCTATTCGTCATAGTTCTTTCAATCCTACACACTACTAGAAACTAATACAGTACTGACCCGATTTTGTCAGCCCCCGATTCTGTCTGCCCCGATTTTGTCAGCCTATCGTGAATATATCCAAAAATTGTCTTCGTCATGTAGTACCCGTTTACATTAATACTGATTATGATGTTCGATATCATGCACGCATTGGCGTAGCCAGAGATGGCAATCCTCCTTCCCTCTGTACAAAAGAACAATTTTACTATGAGAATTAATCTTGTGTTTGAATTCTTCAAAGATTGTCTCCAGCACTCGTATTTATACAGTAGTTACGTCATGGTAGATTATAAAACTTAAAAAGTCTACCATACATCAGACTTTTTGAAAACATCTTGCCAAAAATTGTTCGAAGGTTTTATCAACAGTCCGCAATGGAGATATGCACAGCTGAGTAGTCGACAAATGAATTACATACATTCTCGAGTATCAGTAAATCGTGCTTCGTTACTTGGCAACCTGGCAATTATTTGTTAAAAATGAAAAACCGAAAAACACAGCCGAGTTCACGAAAAAGAAGTTTGGTATGTAGGTTCATTCATGAATTCCTCTAAGAATTTCTCTAAAGGTTAAGATGCATCGAAGCCAAACCTCGAATTTTCAAGAGCACAAATCTAGAGAACCAGGCAACCGTTTGTACTGGAAATTTAACTCATTGGTCACATTTTGTTACATTCTTTCAGGTTTTTTTTTGAAGTAATATCTCAAAAATTTCCTTTAAAATTTGCTCCTAATGTTTTATTGGTTTTCTGCCTTGAATAACTCTAAAAGCTCTTGAAAGTTTCCCTTCAAAACTACATTTTGATGAAATTTGCTCACAGTATTCTTAATGTAGACAATTCTATAAAAATCTTAAAAACAGTTCTGGATGAATTAAAAAATGTTTTAAAATTTACATAGAAATCTCCAGTTGAAATATTCTATGAATTAACTTAAAGGAATTGCAAGAAGAGCTTCGAGGCAATTACTGATGCCATTTTAAAAGAAATTCTGGAAAAAAACCTAAAGAAATTTTTGTTTGATTTTTCTTAGGAATTCCGGTGTCCTAAGAAAAATTCTTGGATAATTCAACGGTTAGGTAGAACTAAGATTCAGATTGATGCCGGTTGTCTTACAGGCCAGAGCAAAATTGCCGATCAAAGGGATCCTTTGGTGCGAAATTTTGGAATGAAATTGTGAGGGCCGCTTTTCTTCCCCTGATAAACAAAAAAACCTGACTACGCCCATGTCCCTCGCCCCCTTTAAAGGCAATGTTGGTCGTAAACGTAGTTCATAAGCAAATATTAACACGTTAAAATTTGAAAAACAGAAACAAAAAATATGTCCCGATTATGTCAGGTTCCCCATTTTGTAAGCCTAAAATTCATCGGAGTGCTGACAAAATCGGGTCTCTACTGTATTACAATGACTTAAATTCCATTTTAAGCAAATAAACTCGATGTAAAAAATAAAATAAAGAAAATTTGATATTGGGAGCCAGATAGACATAACGGTAAACGTGCAGAAACTAAGCAACATCATGCTGAGGGTCGTAGGTTAGAGTCCAGCCAGTCGAGCATCTTTTCGTAAAGGGAATTTTCTCGACTTCCCTGAGCGTAGAGTATGATCGTACCTGTCACACGATATACACATGCAAAATCGGTCGATTGACAAAGAGAGCTGTTAGTTAATATCTGTGGAAGTGCTCATTAGAAGTTGAGAAGCAGGCTTCTTCAGCGTCAAAAAGAAGAAGAAGGAATTTTATGGTAATTATTTTCACTTAAAAATGCGCCATTCTTGTTAATTAACGTCCAAGCTGTCGGGCACATATGACGTAAATTTACATGAATTTTTAAGGGAAGCTGCTTACGCAAACTGAATATTTTGACGTTTCCATTTTAGCTCTAGGAATAAAATGAATGATTCCAGTTATTTAAAATAAATTAGTTCCTGTTACCAACCTTAACAAAAACATCGTTCAAGCATCATTTGAAGGAGGGCTATGTGATTTCAAGTGATAGTGTATATGTTAGGTAAAGTGAGTGAAAGAGGTTGGAGGGAGTCTCTAAAAAAATAATTTAATTTTCGAGTCTAGTACACGACTCTGACAACGGCCTTATAGTGGAGGTCGAATAATGCGTAACTGTCAAAGGATACAAACTGTAGTGGAATAAAACGATATAGTTCTCAATTCGGTGTTCATTTATTTATAGGTATACCACTAAACAATTCGAAGGTTTATTATTATTTTCAATTTTTAGTTTTATTGCATAATTATTTTTGAGGAAAAATCCCACATAATTTAGGAGGATAAAAACAAACATAGCAAAACCAAGACGTTTTGATTGAGACAATTAGTTTTCAAGTTATTCACACATGTATGTTTACCCATTTTAATATGACGTAGACTAGTTCTTGAATAATCTCGATAAACGTCATCGTCACGTGATGCTTTGAATCTTAGAGAGAATATGAAGTATTTTTATCTCTCGTACATTCTTTTCGTTCCATTTATAAAAAAAAAATCATATAAATTATTTATTTTTAATTTCAATGTACATTAAAAAAAACATAATTATTTCTGAATTTTTGGGTCACCCTATCTCACGAAATAGCACCCTAATGACGAAATAAAAAAATACGGGTCCAAAATTTTTTAAAAAGGCAACTTGAACAGTTTTTTAAAAAAATATTTTTTTTTTTTTTCGAACATCGACCGCCTTGGGGACGGACCAGCAGAATTGTGCTGGTCTGAATTTGACCCTAAAAAGTTCATAGAGTGATAGAATAGCCAAAATGAAGAATGTTTTGTTCTACGAGATGATGATTTTATAAGGTAAATTTTGAAATAATCACTCAAATATGGTCCGTCCCGAAAGGGTTAATCAGTTAAGCAAAACGAATGCAAAACTAAGGAATATTAGTATGACACTTCATGTAAGAGCGGTTTTCATTTGAATCAAGAACATTTTAGGCTTTTTATACGAATTTAAAAAATTTACACAATTTTAGCATTTTCAAAACGCTTACAAACAATCTGTTCTACGATCACTATTTGGTGTAGTTTTGAATAGTTGGCCACTTATCTTTGATAGCCTACTTATCATAGAACTTGAATACGGTCTCAAATCTCTTAGCGAAAAACATATTCACAAACTGGGACCATTTTTGTAATCTAAGTCAGAAATTTCCATATAAAGTTAAACGCCTAGAGGTATGCAATGCCCTACAAATGTTCGTTATTCATTCAATTTTGTTCGAATCATACTCCATTATCAAAGTTACCCCAAAACAGAAAACCAACTTTCGATTATATGAAAAATTATATATCCATTCAAAATGAATCTTTTGCCAATTTATCGACTGTAATCGATAGCTAGGATGCCAGTACTTGTTTTAAAAATATAAATTGTAAATCTTTGAAACAGCATGCAAAAATATTCAAGTTTTCTTCGAAAAAACTATCAAAGTTACCCCGTTTTACGGTACTGCTAGAAGCACCACGCTAATGCTATGAACGAAAAACGAGGTTTTTACTCTGTGGCGTATGAAGTAAACTGCGTGGCTACTAAAGTTTAAAGAGATTTCTCCAGGGACTCCAGGTTTCTTAAAAAAAAATGAACCCACACAGAAATTTCTCAAAAAATGTCTGCTTGGATTCTTTTAAAAATAAATCCCATCAAGATTTTCTTCAGGAATTCACTATTAACATTCCTGCAAGTTGATCCATAATATCTAAAAGAATTCTTTATTCTTAAATGGTTGCTTCTTGGAATTTTTCCGGATATCCTATTGAGAATTCCAGAGATTATTTACAGCGTTTATTTATTGTAAGTTGTATACACCAAATGCTTCACTGCTTGTATTCTTAAATAGTTTTCTGATAAATTTTCTTCTCGCCGATGTGCACAGGTCTAAGTAACAGCCAAGTTCAACTCTTGATGCAACCAACTCAATGTTAATGTCGGTAGAGTTAAACGATTTATTTATTTTCAATCACGACTAGAGCTTGTTAAACTGCGCTTAAATGTTGTTGATCTCACTAAACTCAGTCAGTGGCGAAAAGTTTTTATTGTTCATCTTCGTCACCGATGACTTATAAACACGCAGGTGTAATTTTGTGGTAGGTTAGTTCAAAAGTATAAATACTTTAGAATATGGCAACGTAAAATGATTATTGCAACAAAGTTTCAGGAATAATTTTTGATTTTCATTCAGGCCAACTTTCTATTTAACTATTTTCCTTCTTCGAATCATATGACCAAATGAACCTTTCGACCAGAAGAGCCTTCTAGCCTGATAAACTTGTCGGCTTCATCAGCCTTGGATTCAGCCTTGGATTGCAATTGCTTTTCGTTTTACCATTTTTACCAAAAACACCAAACTAAAATCAGGATTCTGATAGAGGGCTCCTCTATCTCTCCATTCATATCGTGTAACATACTTGGCTGAAGTTACACATTTCGAATTGGGTGACACATTTTTCACACTACCAAGGGATAAAAAACTAGAAAACTCATCCAATTTCCTGTGCAATATTTTCTTTATCGAGTGGCACATTTGTCAATGGGCATAACGATGTCTCATAGATACACCCATCAACCATCACAAGGGAACACCACTGTATGGCCAAGCTAATGGACAAACCATTTTCGAGACTCTCGATGGAAAACGTGTCCTGTCGGTCCATCCATTCAGCGCACCGTAACAAAAACATCCACCGATCAATTGACGGGAAGACCTTTTCCGAGTTGTCCCTCGGAAGTGAGTGACGTTTTTATTGTTTTGCACCGTATATTACTCATACCATTGCTGGGGCCCCTCTGCCCCAGCGCACCCATTTCCCCCACTTTACAGGTCGTTTGCAAAATGTGGCGCTTTTCTTGATCACACAACCAAGACGAATCTATGTCGGAATGTACCTATGTCGAAGATAGAAGCCGAAGTACGTCATAAAGTCAGCGCTTGGAACAAGTGCCTAGATTGGTCAGTTGATCCTTGTCAAGTGTTTTTGCACCATATCGAATCGACCCCCACACTGAATAGGGGAAGATGGTTCAAAATGTCAAGTTTAACTCAATGGCATTTTGCAGAGATATATCAAAGTTTAACTAGAAACCTAGTAACGTAACAGAGTATCAGATTTTTTCAGAAAACTTTTTATTTGACGGAAGCATTCAAAAACAGTACCGTAATTTCGGGTGAAATTGATCATTTTTCACGGTTTTTCTAGTCTGTTTTCTATAATGTTAACAATGCCAAACAACTAAATGCAGAAAAACAAGTACGAAGGTGAGCCTCGTCGACTTATGTACCGAAATTTTCTAACAAATGTCATTTTAGTGTTAACAAATTCCTCTAAAATAAAAAATCAGAGAACCTCGTTTCGGGGTGAAATTGATCACTAATCAATGCCATCATTTTTAGTTTCCAAAACAACTCTATATGATAAATTTGAGCTCTCTGAATTCGAATATGCTTGTAAAATTCTTAACAATGCAATATTTATATATATAACGAATAGTTAAATTTCAAGAATTGCGCCGAAAACGCCTAAATGTATGCAATTTCCCAAGGATTTCAATTATATCTAACAGAAATTCAATTATTTCAACCATATGAGCTAATTGGTACGAGTTTTGGTGATGAAATCTGGTTTAGGGATATATCTCAAGCATCCTCAAAAACTTTTAGGTTTATACCATGTTCAAATCTTTGCTTATAAATAGAAGTTCATAGGTGTTTGTCAATACTGCACTGTACATAATTTTGAAATTTTACGTTATTTTCAAAGTAATAAACATTCTTTAACGCAAAAAACTTCACAACACACAATTCAACAATAGTTACGACAAGCAACGTTCATTTACTGCAGCTTACATTGATATTTGTGCTCCATTACGAATAAATAAAATCGTGTGATACGATGATCAATTTCACCCTTCTGATCAATTACACCCGATTTTACGGTACTAGTTTATAATGCCAAATAAACGGGACAGAACGCACCAAAACATTTGGACAGGACGAATAAAAATATAAAAGAAGGATGAATCAAAATATTGCACAGTGAGAGATTTCTTCATCTTTGCGATCTTAATAAATAGCGCTTTTATTATGCCCTCAATCAATTTATGTTTTCTAGAATGTTTTCAGTATGTAAATGCGTTTCTTTTGATGTATTTAGCATTTTGATCTATCCCTCTACAAGTGAGATAGAATATTCAATTTTTGAACCTTTCAATATACAATTTTGATGATTTCTCAAAAGTTATAGAAAATACTGTTTTGACCCTTGAGTGCATTTTGCACCACTTTTCCCTACTGGACACTTGCAGTAGACCGCTCTAGATTGAGACATCCCCCACAAAACCTGACACACATAAGTGAAGTTAGGGGAGGAAAACATTAACTGCTACCCGGGCCATTATTGCCACATCCGAGA
Organism: Aedes aegypti; assembly: GCF_002204515.2. Lineage (NCBI taxonomy): Eukaryota > Metazoa > Arthropoda > Insecta > Diptera > Culicidae > Aedes > Aedes aegypti. The sequence goes on from NC_035108.1 coordinate 398,518,031, forward strand.
GAAACACTTACCAGCCATCGCCATCAGTAGACAGCCAGAATGCCAAGGAAGTGGGAGTGGCAGCTCAGTGATGATGGTTGCGGTGGCCATGAATGATTGATGTGCTATACTCGCCGCTGTCGTAAATTTTTAATGGAAGTTTCAACTTTTACGAAGAATAAAACTTTTAAAACGTGGCACCATTTCCTCCCGAAGCAGAGTGGACTTCTGACTGATGTCATGCGTCGACCGCTGTGGAATGCATTTTCGTCGTGACGCGTGTAGTCGAATAGGGAGGATTGCCCGATGCAATCTTGGCTTACGTCCAAACATAATTATTATATCTGTTTCAAAGATTAGTAGGAAAAAAACACACATTTTCAATCAACGAGAATACTGAGCCAATTTTCGGATTTCCATACAAAGAAAACCAACCATGTATGAATGGGGCAAAAATAAGTGATGGGTCGAACATTTGTGCTTTTCCCCTACATATTCTATGAGCTCCTAGTATAGCACATACTAAAGCAGTTCAAAATTCAAAAAAGTTGGAAAATTCAATCTCCTATATCTTCATTGCATTTCTTATGAAAAAATAAGTGTAAGCTTATTCGGTGGTGATTTAAAAGTGACCTAAAGCCGATGTTGGTTTATATGGAAATTATTATGGAGAAATATTGAAACATGTTCCGAAGACGTTAGTACTGCAATGTAAAAGTACAAGTTTATTATATCGTAGTGGAAACTCATTCTTCATATCATGATAGGAAGAAAGCATGCTGAAATAATAATTCAATCTAAAAGTAAAAGGAAGAGATATTCATGAATTTGTTTTCTAAAATAAAGCTTCATATGGTAATATAGCCCTGCAAACATCTGCAAAAAAAGAGCACAAAAAGATTTGTTTCTTCAGCAGCCTACTTCATAATGGTTTGATGAATAAGTTTTGACTATGAGATGATAAGTCTGCACTTACATTAAAGTACATTCGTATTTGGAACATTTTTCCAAATTTTCTATAAATCTCCATCGAAAAAGCAGAAAATTTCACAGAGCCCTGTTTGCTCCATAATCCGTTTGCTTGAAAGGCAATTCAATAATTCGGGTTTACGGTTGTCATCGCAATTTACACATACGAACTTTTTTGTTTCATCTTTCACAAAATAAAAATGCTTACCTCAGCAAACAATGCACTGAGCATCTATATAGTAAACGAGTTCAAGAATTACATTTGAGCAGTTTTTAAAAGTTTGCAATAGCCAATGGACCTCTTAGCGTTAGAGTTACCCGTGTGATAGCTCAGTCTGTTCACCATACCTTATCTATTATGTGTGGCCTTCAGCCAATAAAAACAGGTGTAGATGTTTTGATTACCACTTCAAAGGCAACGTTTATGCACATTTATTTCAAGTTTGTTGATCTGGGAACGAAACCCTCTTGATCAAATACCTAATTAAATATTAACCTTTCTGTTGTATCTACAGCTAGCTACCAACTAGAAGAGCCATCGGCAACAACAATTACCTTCCATCGTCATCAACAGCAAACATCTTCGTCCTTCATTCGTCTGTCTCGCACAGAAGTTGGAACTTCAAAGCGCACTTTATGCCACTCGTTTCGAATGTCACTCTGCTCCTCACGAGGAGCAACCATATTGGGAAAAGTTCATCTCCCGGCGACTGTACCCAGCTAGAGTCTATTTTCCGCAGTTCGTTGTCTTCTGCTCAACTTTGTTGCGAGATGTTTGTGTTCGGAGAAGAAAACAGATTTCAAAGATAAATATGTATTTACTCGCGCGCGCACTCACTAGCACGTACCCAAGAGTCTAAAGTTAACGCATCAAACATCAAGCTACCGCGAGGACTCCTCTCCTTTGTCATAGATAAGTAGACGTAACCATTTGAAGAACAAATTGGTAGAAATTACCTCAGAGCAAGCTTGATCTCGTAAAACCGTGTTGCGTATTTGACTTGAAGATACTCCAGACTACAACATACTGGAACATATTTAGTTTAGAAACTACAAACCTTTTGTGTAAAGTCCTTTAACTACTCGTACTAATAATTTATGGAAAAGTGAACAAACTCTACTCATGTGAAATCTTCCCAGCTACAACTTTGCCGAAGACCACATTTTGATGAGACGTAAGGATAATTTGTTATTAGTGATAACAAAGCCTAAATCATGCTTAGATGATCATTCAATTACTTTCAGAGCAACACTGCTGTTTTGCAGTAGAACATAGTAGCCTGGGTTACTTTGATCTATTCTACCCGCCAGGAGCACCACTGTTGCCTGCCGAACAGTTGATTAAGCATGCATAATGCAAACCCAATTTTTTATTAAGAATAGCAATTTATCCTTAAGACCCGTCAAAATGTGGTCCGCAGCAAAGTTGTAGCTGAAAGGATTTCACATGAGCAAAGGTTGTTCACTTTTCCATAAAATATTATGTCGAAGAGATAGAGGCCTGAACACAAAAAGTTGGTGTTTTCTATAGTAATCTCCATACAAACTTCAAATGGCTTGTGCACAGTCAAATTTCTTCCGAATCATTTCAAACTTTGGAAGAATTCTATTTACCATAATATAAATCGTTTAAGCATAGGAGAGCCAACATTTCAAAATTTGCATCACTCTAATAAACCATACATATTCTGAACAATAATCAAAATTACAGAACCAATTTCTTAGATAAAAGCATGTGGCAATTAAATTGCGATAAATGAAACTTAATTCATAACAGACCTTCTCAAGAAATTTCAACCTGGCTATGTTTTCTTCAGATGGATGACAGAAATTTAGCCTACAGCTAAAAAGTCCTACAAAATCGACCATACTTTTTTGTTCCAGTGATAAATTCTTTCTTCAATTTGACTTCATTTTTAAAGTAATTTTGCATGAATGAACCCATTGTTTGAAATCCAAACTTCATTTGTTTTAAAAATGTCTCTCACCCTCGAATCTTCAACAAAAAGTTGTTGAAAAACCCCTGCAATAACCTTCCTTACACATTTCATTAGGTATATATAATTTTATCAATTATTGGAAAAATCCATATTCTGTGATTGAATTCTTGTGCAATTCCAGGGTGGAATTCTTAGAGGCTTTCTTTTTGTATTCTGAGCAATACAAAAGTCAAGAAAGTAATTCTGCTAGGGTTCTATCCCGTTATTTCGAATGCCGTTAGACCGAATGCCATTGAACAAAAAGGTCATTAGAGCGAACAGTTCTTTAGGCCGAAAGGGTCATTAAACCGACAATGGTTGATATTTACAACAAGGCGGATTTATTTTTAGATCGAATGGATTGTTAGTTGTTTGGTCAGGATGATTTGCATTACCAAAAAGTTTCCAAAAAAGTTTCCAGGTCAAATGGGTTTTTAGTTTCAAGGTCAGGATTACTTGAACTACCTGGAAGCAAAAAAAAAATCGCTGTGAAATATAACTAATAAGCATAGCCTTTGTTAAAAGAAGGAAAAAAAAACACTGATGAATGTGATAAATGCTCAAATGTAATTTTGGCCTAACGACACTCGGCCTAACGGCCTGCTCCCTCTCCCTTTCAAAAATACAGTATGGCCCATAAAAAAATGCGAAAATTGTTTGAACGTGAATATAGCATCCACAGGCGTTATTGTCATTGTTTTTGATAGTGAATGTAATTTCTGATTATTGTAGTATATTCTGACACAACTTCGCAATCCAGGACAATTTCTATCATATTTTCCTTACTGTCTTAAATAATGTAATAAGCAAATAAGTTCAAAGGGTTTTTTCATCCAAAGCTAGAAACAGCGTCTGATAGTCGTATACTCTGGTGATAAACTTTCCACCTTCAAAAATCACACTTTAATGTTGAAAATTTTAGATTGCTTGGTATCAGAGAATGGAAGACTTCTTAGAGAACGTGTTCTTCATTATCGCAATAAAATATTTTGCCAGGGTCATAGTTTTTATGTCGTTTGCGTCTTATAGGTTTGATATGCCTTTATTTTTTGTTAAAGTTGAATAAAAAATAAATGCGGAGGCCTATAACAGATTTTTGAGGATGAAATTTGTTCCTTCGGTTAAAGACAACTTATATCAATACTAGCTTATAGGTTTTGAGCAACACGGAGCCGCTTATCACACTTATATGAAGGTTCAATCAAAGCTCTCCAAAATGAGCCGTTTTTTCGACAATATGTTTAAGTCTCCAATTACCCAGGTATGAACCGATTCTATCATTTGATATGGGCGTATGCTGGAGACAAGGCCTGTGAAGAATCTCACGCCATCGTTGATGTTTTAGAAGCTTCCATCACACAGATATTGAACTCGACGTCCGCATGATAAAATTTGAAGGTATTGTTCCAATTCCTCTCTGGTAAGGTGAAAGTAACGGATAAAAATCATGTCCAAAGCGAAAAACTGAGTCTGAATAGATTAAACAATACAAGTAATGAATAATATTTATGTTTCATTCGCATTTTCTATGTAGAAACTACCATAAAACATGATATGACGATTTTCGCATTTTTTAATGGGCCATACTGTATTTTCTAAAGAATATTTTAATGTAACTTCTATCGAACTCTTTTTTTTTCTTCATAATGGAGGGATTATTTATTTTGTAATCATTTGCTTCTAAAGAAAAGAATATAAATAATTATTTATATTTCGTTGTCCATCTGTTCAATCTACTTGTTTCAACATTTTATTGTATCTCGTACCTTCGCATGACGCCTTCTAGAGGAACATTGGTCAACTTTTTTTTTCATTCTCCAAAAAGCAACAACAGAAACTGAAGGAAAGAGTTCAATAATGCATAATTTTTGGACGGCTGCTGATTTATAAAAGTCCATCAGGAATTCCTCAACAAATTTTCGAAGAAATGCAACTTACGTTACAAATTTTACCGTATGACATCTTCAAATCATTTCAGCTGAACAATTCTCGCTGAAACCAGGCCGCCATCGGCACCCATCGTTAGAATTCCAATTTTATGTCACTGATCGCTAGTTTTCGATAAAACTTAAGGATGGTCCTTTCTGTTTTCTCAAATTGGTGGTCCCCTAGTACGCCAGCTACCTGAACAGTTTGCGGAAAAGTCCATTTTTTGATAAATCTTGGATATTTCTTCACGTGATATGACACATAATTCACTTGGAACACATAGCAAACTTAATGGCTTAGCTTTCATTTAAACTTGAAAAAAATTTGGCCGCCATTTTGAATTTTGTTAGAAAAATCGTTTTTTCACCATTAGCACACCGCTTGTTTTGAATTCTGAGATCACCATCAGAAAGCTGAGGAAAAATTGCGTAAAGCTAAGTATGCTGTTCCGCTCGAGAAAAGTAAAAATTTCTGCCCAAGAAATGCTCAAGAAATTTCCTACAGTGAGCTCCATTTGAATTGACATTTCTTTTCAACTGCGTACTGCGATCAAAGAAAAATGCTTTTCTTGAGCATTCCTTGCAAGAAATTTCCCACGCATCTAGATAGGCCATTACTTTTCTGTTGAAGTGCATACTTCGCTTAAGATAGGCTACAAAAACTAGGTGAGCAAAGGTATTTACCCTATGATATGAACGATTTTCTAAATCATGTTCGACTATTTTGACGTATATGGCGAGAGCAATCGATGCAAACATCATTTTTTGTACAACAAAGAAACAATAGTTGGTATTTTATTTGAGACAGACAAAGAATAGGAGTATTATTTTGAGTGAAAAAATCTGGCGGTCATCTTGGATTTTGACGCCATCTTGGTTTTAAATAGTAGAATGAGTTTTCACCTTGTTAACACTCAACATGTTGACTTTAATTCTACCGTTACACTTATTCTTTATCTTGTTCTTCTTTTTCCTGACGTTACGTCCCTACTGGAACAGAGCCAGCTCTCATCTCTAAAAACAAATTATCAAATAGGATTTATTAACGCTGAATAATGGAAATAGCCGAATTATATTAGTACGCCTGTCTCAAATAAACTAAATTCTCTAATGAATGGATTTTTTTTCTGAAACAAAGACTCATTATTGTTTTTTAAATTTATTTCCTCTAGCTTTTCCATCACCTTTAGTTTGATTCGATGAGCTCGGGTGGTTTGGCGCTACTCTGAAATAAAAATAAAGTTAATAAAAGTAAAATCAACTGCTTGTTAATGTTAGCGATCTTTTTAAAGCCGAAATCAACTTGAAAGTTTCACGAAATCCTTGTTTGTCAGATGGCAAACAACTCAGAAAACTCAATGATCGCTGAGATAGGAATTTCATTCCACTGTTATTTTATAGCAACCCAATATAAAAAAACTGTGCCAGTCAGTGTGCCGAAATATGCCATAGCTGCGCAAGGCACACTGCGTAGAGTGACCGCCCCCTTGGAAAAATTACACTTTGCTGAAACCTAACTAAAGGGTGACTGTATTATGATTTATTTGAATCTCATAAAACAGTGGTGCCGTTTAATGACAGAAATACGTACACTACCCACGATAAGTATGGGATGGCGTCACCTAGTATTGCAACAATAGAGTTGAATATTGCAGCGTCCCGAAAAGTTTAGCATTACCTAAAAATGATAATATTTATGATGCATTATCTCGAAATCCTTACTTCCTGCAAAGTTGTGGTCCCCAGCAAAGTTGTTCAGCAGCCTTAGGGCCCATTCACACATTTCATAACGCTCTAGGAGGTGGGTGGGTGTTCTTGACGTGTTACAGCTCATATAAAATTTGAAGAATATGCATACAAAAAGCGTTACGAGGGGGTGGGTGGGTGTCAAAAATGACAATTTTTGGCGTTATGAAATTTATGAATAAACCCTTATGGCGTTCATTAGGTGAAGTTTTGAATGCGCAATATTCCGACCACTTAGAAAGTTAATGTCTTCGGCATCAGAAGCTTGAAAGCAATTTGAGGCAGCACTGTTCGGTTAGTTGTTTTGCCGCTAACTGGCGCTAGTGTTCATGTCAATTTGGTCATAATTCATACTCTAGCTCATGATCCCGACCTAGAAAACAATTTGAGGAGACACTGTTTGGTATTTGGCAATTTTAATATTTGCTTATTTGGAAAACAAACAAATACATCATTTCATATTGTATTATATTATATTCCACCATGTTTCGATCTTTTTTTTTTTGGATGTACAAGATACAGTATGGCCCACAAAAAAATGCGAAAATCGTCATATCATGTTTTATGGTAGTTTCTACATAGAAAATGTGAATGAAACATAAATATTATACATTACTTGTATTGTTTAATCTATTCAGACTCAGTTTTTCGCTTTGGACATGATTTTTATCCGTTACTTTCACCTTACCAGAGAGGAATTGGAACAATACCTTCAAATTTTATCATGCGGACGTCGAGTTCAATATCTGTGTGATGGAAGCTTCTAAAACATCAACGATGGCGTTAGATTCTTCACAGGCCTTGTCTCCAGCATACGCCCATATCAAATGATAGAATCGGTTCATACCTGGGTAATTGGAGACTTAAACATATTGTCGAAAAAACGGCTCATTTTGGAGAGCTTTGATTGAACCTTCATATAAGTGTGATAAGCGGCTCCGTGTTGCTCAAAACCTATAAGCTAGTATTGATATAAGTTGTCTTTAACCGAAGGAACAAATTTCATCCTCAAAAATCTGTTATAGGCCTCCGCATTTATTTTTTATTCAACTTTAACAAAAAATAAAGGCATATCAAACCTATAAGACGCAAACGACATAAAAACTATGACCCTGGCAAAATATTTTATTGCGATAATGAAGAACACGTTCTCTAAGAAGTCTTCCATTCTCTGATACCAAGCAATCTAAAATTTTCAACATTAAAGTGTGATTTTTGAAGGTGGAAAGTTTATCACCAGAGTATACGACTATCAGACGCTGTTTCTAGCTTTGGACGAAAAAACCCTTTGAACTTATTTGCTTATTACATTATTTAGGACAGTAAGGAAAATATGATAGAAATTGTCCTGGATTGCGAAGTTGTGTCAGAATATACTACAATAATCAGAAATTACATTCACTATCAAAAACAATGACAATAACGCCTGTGGATGCTATATTCACGTTCAAACAATTTTCGCATTTTTTTATGGGCCATACTGTACATCTTCAAAACATTCGTGGTTCAAAAATATTTCTATTCGGATATTTTGTTATTTCTCTCAAGCTCATAATTTTCAACTCTCTGTGGTGCTAAAAGCAAAATGACTAACAAAACAGTGCTGTCTCAAATTGCATTCATGCTTTCAAACAACTTTGCTGAAGACATGAGCTTTTTTGTTGGCTAGGATCATGAGCTAGAGCTTTCTAGAACATGACTAAATCACATGCACAGTAGCGCCACGTAGCGACAAAATTGCTAACTAAACAGGGCTGCCTCATATTACTTTCAAGCTTCTGAACAACCTAGCTAAAGACACGAGCTTTCTAAGTTAACGAGATCATGAGACATGGTACACAAATTATGTCACGAAAATTTACAACTTTATTGAGTTCCGACGTGTTTGCATGTATAAAAATCCCAGGATATTCACCGGAAAAGTAGGGAAAACGAGAGTGAACGGAGCTGTCATTTTGTATGGGACGATCCATAGCGTTTTTCAACAGCTTACTTGATGGCAAGACGAAGTTTGCCGGGACCACTAGTAATCTGATAAAAATCACTGAGCAGTGCAGTAAATTTGACTATGTCTATAGTAACTTCGACTACAAAGCATTGTATTTCAATCCGTGACATACACCGTACAACACAGTGTGGTCAAAAGTAAAATGCCAAAAATGTCAAATCAAAAATGTTTGGCAAGGGATATGTGTACTTCGGTTCAAACTTAGGTACAAATAATGGCACAAAGCAGAGAGGCAGGGAACGGTTGAAATCCACGTGGATATATCTCTACGATCATATATGGAACTTTTTGGTTCAAATCGCAAGACCCTTGGGGTTTGAATAAATGTTTTATTTAAGCTGATCAACTGAGATAAATACTTTGTGTGTTTAAATAAGATTAAGGGGTAACTTTATGAAAAATCCAACTATATCATACAACAAGACACAATAAGTAGAAATTGATAAGCGGGAATATAAACTTTTCTTCTGTCTGTCCGTTTCTGCCATCGTTCTGAACCTCGGATGCAACCGAAGATTCGCACCAAAATTAGAACCGTGGTTGCAATCGAGGTGCAAATGGACCGGTTTTCGAACCGGCGTTGAACCGATGTTCCTTTGCTGCCAACATGTCATGTTCACTTTGTGTTTAGGTTCAGGTTCTAGCGTTTCGGTTTGCACACGAGAACAGAGAACAAGGAGAGTGCGAACTGTCTGAACCAACGTGTTTGGTGCTCGTTTTGTAAGACTGTTTGTATATTCATAATGTTTTATCATCCTTTCAGATTGAGGTGAATAAGTTCTTTGAAATTCAGTTTGGGAATTCTTTAGAAATACATGCTAGCTGTATTTCACAATTGTTTTTCAATTGCGGCCAAACAGCTTTCGGCCAAATAACCCGGAACCACCGCCAAGTAGCGGCAAAATTGCTAACTAAACAGTGCTGCCTCAAATTGCTTTCAAGCTTCTGAACAACTTTGCTGAAGGCAAGAACTTTCTAGGTGGTCGGGATCACGAGCTAGAGTCTATTGGACTATGATCAAATAATATGCGCTCTAGCGCCATGTAGTGGCAACATTGCAAACTAAACAGTGTTGCCTCAAATTACTTTCAAGCTTCTGAACAACTTTACCGAAGGCACGAACTTTCTAGGTGGTCGGGATCATGAACTAGAAGCTACTGGAATATGACCAAATTTCATGTACACTAGCACCACGTAGCGGCAAAATTGCCAACTAAACAATGCTGCCTCAAATTTATTTGAAGCTTCTGAACAACATTGCTGCTGGCAAGAATTTTCTAGGTGGTCGGGGTCATGAACTAGATCCTGCTAGAATATGATTAAATAACATGCGCACTAGCGCCACGTAGTGGCAAAATTACTAACTAATAAAAGCTGCTTCAAATTGCCTTCAAGCTTCTGAACAAGTTTAAGAAGACTCGAGCTTTCTAGGTGGTCGGGATCATGAGCTAAAAACTACTGGAATATCACCAAATTACATGCACACTAGCGCCACGTAGCGGCAAAATTGCCAACCAAACAGTGCTGCCTCGAATTGCTTTTCTCAACAACTTTGCTGAAGACACGAACTGTGTAGGTCAGTGCTTCCCAAACTTTTTCAATTTTCGCCCCCTTGAGACCAATAGTTATCTGAAGTCGCCCCCTGATATGTGAATTCAATATTTTAATTTAATTCAATTAAATGTGTACATTTTAAAATATTTTCTTAAATATCTCTAACCCCCAATTATTAGAAATAATTAACTTTACAAATTTTCGCCCCCTTGAGCTTGAAAATTGCCCCCAGGATACGAATTCGTCCACTTTGGGAATCACTGTTCTAGGTAGTCGGGATCATGAGCAGAGTCTATTGGCGTATAAATATTATTGTTTTAGGTGTTTCTACACTTTTTGTAAGGTGCTGCAATATTCACCTGGGGTGTCGCAATACTAGGTGATGCGATTCCATACTTATGGTGGGCAGTGTATCTTTTATAGCGCAGTTTAAGAAGGTCTTCAAGTTTCTACACAGCCTTGCAAAACAGCATGACCGTCATATTCGATACCTCATAAGGGTCGTCCATTAACCACGTGGTCATTTATGGGGGAAGGCGGGTCTGGCCAATGATCACTGGCCATACAAATTTAAAGCAATGTATGGACAAATAACCACAAGGGGGAGGGTGGTCTAAAATTCGTCAAAAAATAATCACGTTATTAATGGACAGTCCCATATTGATAAATAAAAGCGGTCGTTAATCTGGGCTGAGTGACAAGACGTCAAAAGGGGAAAATTGGATGGAAATGAAAATTTCGTGACCTTTCGACGTTTTTTATTCGGCATTTCAATCCTACACCGTTAATCTAAACATCGGTCGTACGAAAAGTGGTCATAAATTGAAAAAAGAGGTTTAAGTGAATTGAACATTTGATAAATATGATCGAAGCAATGAACGAGAGTGTGAACTACGTTTGTCTGTGTTCTTATCGTCTATGGATAAAAGAATGGAGAGTTCAAGGGCTTGATGCATCATGTGGAATAAGATCGCTTTTATATTACTGGAATAGAACTATGCAACCAGGAACAAAGATCCTTAGAGGTCTTACATAAATAATGTACGCTTTCAGTATATCTTAGTCAAAATCAGTATTTAGAAAATATCATTTATTTTTTTATAATTTTATGGTTTGTGGTTTTTAAAACAAATGGTTAACAAATAGCCATTACCACAGTCAAAGATTTCTACTTAGAGCTTCTGATGAATTTTATCAGAAATCGATAGGCCGTTTGCTCGTCTACATATTTACCATGAGCTATACAATTTAAAATAAAATATCGGAAGCATATTTAACATAACCAATCTTATATGAAGATAAATTATTTTTTGGAAAATAATAAGGTAAATTTCTCTAATTTTTTTTTCTTAAAACGTATGAAATTCAGCAGTGAGATACGCTTTTATAAAGAGAGATAAAATAAGAGTGCTCATTCTCAGTCTGAAAGTTCAAAAAAAATTTTCATGGCTGCTGTCGTAATAACAACAATTTCCCCAAAAATATTGATGCTTAGCATGTGAATTTATCAAATAAATGTTGTCATGAAATTTGATTGAAAAATCTAACAAAATCCACGTTACTGCTTCTTTGATAAGCTCTTGAATAAGGGATGCTTATTATGACCTGTTTGTAGCGAGCTCCTTTCCAGCAGCGAGCAAATATCTGCTCATCCTACCCTTCCTCTCCACATAGCGCAAGCCGAATGTTGGCAAAAACGTATTCACCTACAGAGGAAAGCACGCAAGACGATGCACAGACAAGTCTTTGCAGTAATTTACATGAAAATAATTTTGAAACATAATCAAATAGCTTATGACGGTGCATAAGCAGATCTCAAGGATGCTTCTCGTGTCAATCTGAAGAGTAAATATTGATGCCATAGATTAAACTACTTCTCGCTTCAGTTAGCGACCGTGATGAAAAAGTAATAAGCAGTTTGGAGCTTTCACCATTGCTTGTCTTAAATTATTTATTTATTTTAAATGATACCAAGTAATTCTAAGAATTTCACAACTATCCTGAAATTATGCTTCTCACTTTTTGCAGCCAGCAACAGTTGATAGGATTCCCCCCTCTCTTAGTTGACCATATTCCACAGAACAATGTATAATTGCGACGCTATGTTCCTCCCTGTGTTCATGATTGCGCTCGTTAGCTTCAAACAATGGTGCGCTCACCGACCCAACCACATAGAAATTTTCCGCGTGAGCATCAAGAGCCACCACCTTGTTACCAGTCGCGTTGGATAGGATGTCTTGTGGAGATGTGACCGACCAGTTATGTGAACAATACAAACTCCCAACTGCAACTGCGAGCTAGATCAGCATCCGAGAGGAGAAAGAGGTATTACTTGCAGACAATCATACACTCAGTTATCATTCTTTTGTTATAACGCCAAAGATTGCGTTTTTTGTTGGAAAATTATTCCATTGAACATAATGACATAAAAAATCTGATACAAACAAAATAATGGCATAAAAAATCTGATAAGTAGGGTGCAGAACCACTTGGGCACTTCCATGATTCACTTTGGGGGGTTTTCTCGGCCGAATTGTCTGAGAAGAAGCTTCAGTACGACACATCTTCTTCTTCTTCCTAGCATTAACGTCCCCTCTGGGACAGAGCCGGCTACTCAGCGTAGTGTTCTAAGAGCACTTCCATAGTTGTTAACTGAGAGCTTTCTTTGCCAAAGTTGCCATTTTCGCATTCGTATATCGCGTGGCAGGTACAATAATACTCTATGCCCAGGGAAGTCAAGGAACTTTCCATTACGAAAAGATCCTGGACCGACCGGGAATTGAACCCAGACACCTTCAGCATGGCTTTGCTTTGTAACCGCGAACTCTAACCACTCGGCTAAAGAAGGTCCCACATATTGTGTGACACATATTGTGGCCAAATATTAGCTCTGTAGCTTTCAAAAAACCCCACTGCCGAAGTGAATCAAAAGTGCCAAGAATAGAAGTCGGCTCCCTACCTGTTCAATAACATCGATAGCATAGTTTTCCGCATTTTGGCCAAGTTGGATTAGAGGGGCATAAATTTCGTATTTGTTAAACATTTTACTAATCAAAAACTCTCTCCGTTCCCATGGCAGAAGAATGAAATCCATTTTCATCCAGTAAAAAAATATTTAGCTTACTCTATCAACAGATCATCCGAAAATTACAAAAAGCGGGTTTTCCGGCAACGATCGTCATCATGGTATCAGTGACTATGCATGCATCCGTATAGCACCCCGCTTATATTCTTTCCCGAGCAGAAGAAAATAACTACTGAATACCAAATTGAGGTATTCCATACCAGATAATTTCCAATACTTAAAACCTGAATGAGGTATGAATGAGCCCTGCATAAGAGGTAAAATACCTCAAATAATACCTTCTGCATATTCTACAAATACCACACTAATAATAAGATCAGGTATTGTAATACCTAAATAATACATGATGGAGTTTCATATAAAAGTGAAATTTTTCAATAGTAGTTCAATACCTCCAGCAGACCTCAATCGCTGTTTGATACCTCAATGAAGTATTATTAATTGTTTTAAAGATTTTTTTCAATACCATCGTAATACCAAATTGAGGTATTGACAACTGAACAATACCTAATTTTGGTATGATACCAAAACATGGTATGCATAAGTTATTGGGGAGTTATTTGTTCCTGCTCGGGTTCCGCTTTCCGTGCGCTAATTTTCATCAAGTGTTGAACGGAGCAGCGCGAGTTGAACAAAACTGCAAGGCAGAAAAAATCGGATGCCGTGCCTCAGTCTTGATTTATGAAATGAACAACTCGGCATTATCCGCCTTCCACCACAAAAGCAAATCAAGTGAGTGTAATCAAGCGCCTCTCCTGCCGGAACCGTGGGATGGATTTGTCTGTGCATGGAACCGGATGGGAAGTATGATTTTTGTGCAACGTGAACTGACTTGGTTCCGGTGGAAATTTGATTTCTTTTATTTGCGCAGTTTGGTGTGTAATTGAGCATATTCGTGCTTTTCGTTCTATTCCGCGCTTTTTGTGCAATCAGAAACACTTTTTTCCCCTGATGTAACTAAACCAGGCATCCGAATGGTAGCTTTTTAACCGTTGTCTGGCGAAACGAAACGAACCCCTAGAAGAGATTATTATTTTGAAGTGATCCTTTGCTGCCAACATGTCATGTGCACGTACAGGCACTTGATGTTTCTTCTGAAAGCTTCAGGTTCCTGTATGTGAGTCTTGGCTTGCGAATGGGGCGAATGATAACAGTTGTTGCACCGACTGTGTGCGTTGGACCCCGTTGGACCTAAAGTGCACGAAATTGTCCTAGGGCATTTGACATTTGAACTCTTAAGCACGACACACCACGTGCACTTTTGTATGTTTGCATATATTTTGATTGTTAGTGCAGAATACAGTACAATCCAACATTTAATTATTATGGCAGACCAATCTATTTTCCATATGTAACCCAATCCTACCATAGCGGAATTTGAGACAAGTGTGCCACCTTAGTCAAATTGTTCTCTAACTTCGTCCAAAGCTTATAAAAGTCACCAATTTAGCCCCATGATGTTTCAAGTTTCTCATCTTTTCATAGAAACTGTGCCATTTCAAAACAAAATAAATTCTCAAAGTATTATTTTTGAAGCTTCTTAAATATCATCCAAAACAACGTATTTATTTTTCAGTACTATGAGGCAACACGACCATTGAATAAACAGCGCACAAAGTTCAACGAGTTATGAAATAGTAGTTTACGGAACAAGTTGCAGAATGATGAGTTTTACTGCACGAGTCGCAAATTTATCCTACGAGGCTTGCCGGAAAATTATTACGGTGAAAATTGAAAAATGTCTGTTTTGCAATTTCTCATCATAATAGGCTGTTTTTTTATCACGCCAATCTGTCATGGAACGGCCTACTTTCCTGCACTGAATTATGCAGTGCTGGAATAGTCATTACGCAACTGAAATCAGTGCTGTAATGATTCATTTCGCAACGCTTTCTCATTACGCAACTATTTTCAGTTACGTAATGGATCATAACACAACAATTTTTCAGAAATTGTAATATAATGGTGAATACATTCCGATATAATTTCTGATACCCTCAAGTGGTCTTCTACAAAATTGCAAAAAAAAGTTGTACGTAACTCGTTGCAGGACTCGATTTTTACATTTGAAAAAATGTGCTGAGAAATGATTATACACTCCAAATCCTGCAATATCATTAATTAATGATCCATCTGAAAAAATAAAATTGATCAACATTTACTCCAACAAATTTTCGATGAAAAAACAATCTTGCAAACCGAGAATAGTCATGACATGAAATTTGTTTCAATTCTTCATGTAACGATAGATCAATTAAAGATTGCAGTGAGTGAATTTCAATTTCATGTTTATAAAAAACGCTTGAAGAAACAGGTCAAATGTTTTGCTCCATGCAATAATTGAAAGAATATAAAATTTTACTCGTATGATTAATTTCTGCTAAGGATTTCAAAATTGTTATTATAGGATGATACATTGAGTAATATATTTACAATTTAATTCATGAAAACGAATTTTTAATGGAACAACTCCTGTTAAAACTTCCACAGACATTGTGTGAATGGAATTCATTAATTTTAAACAAATTCTTAAACAACGATATTGTTTTTTTTTTAATTTTAGAAAAATGCGTATGAGCAGCACATCCAAAAGTAAAGCAACCGTATTCTAGAACTGATCGAATTGTTGTTTTATAAAGTGTTAACATATCAGAAGGATGAGCACCCCACCAAGTGCCAGTAATTGTTTTCAAGAAATTTATCCGTTTTGAGCAAGTTTTTTGAATTTGTTGTATATGAAATTTCCACGTTAACTTAGAATCAAAAAATATTCCAAGATATTTGTATACATCAACTTGTTCAATTTCAATATTATTGAAAAATAAATTTATATTAATATAAGAATGTTCACGTGAAAAAAAAAAATTTGTTTTAGCCACTGAAAACGTAAAACCATTATTATGTGCCCAATCATAAATATTATCAAGTGCACATTGCATAAAATGACGAATTGTTTCTCTATTTTATTTATCATCAGCAAATTGATAAAAGTAATAACCATTTGGTATAACAGATGCTAAATCACTTGTAAACAAATTATATTAAAAAGGACTCAAGCAAGATCGTTGAGGAAGACCAAAATAACTATGACGAATCATTTTGGATGATCCATTGTGGTAAAAATTCATGATTTTGAAAGAAAACAAATTACATATTAAATTTGATAATACAATTGGAATTTTGAAATTTATCATTTTTTCATATAATTAATCAATTAGAACAGAATCATATGCTCCAGAAACATCAAGAAAAGTTGAAACCATATCTTGTTTTCTATTAAAAGATAAATAAATTTGCGATGCAAGAAGTGCAGTACAATCCCGTGTACCACAACCTTTTCTAAAACCATATTGGGATGAAGATAAAATGTTATTCCTCTCAGCCCATAATTCAAGGCGATTTAAAATCATTCTTTCCATGAGTTTACGTACACATGACAATAAACTAAAAGGCCGTCGACTGTCAGCCAATGAAGGATTTTTACCTGGTTTCAATAACCTTATAACTTCAATAAACTTATAACTTTTACAAAACGCCATTCTGGTGGGAAAATATTTTGAAGAAGAAAGCTATTATACAATGATAGTAAATTATTATTATTATTATTATTATCTTTATTAACGAGATTTGCAGCCCGAGGTTGGCTCATCTCGGTATAGTAAATGCATTTTTCCTTCAAATGGTAAATTTTGTAATACAATAAATTTAATTTTATCAATTCCTGGAGAAGTATTATGAGTAACAGATAAAGCCAAATTCATTTCTTCCAGAGAAAATAAACTACAAAGCTCTGGGAAATAGTTGAATTTTTGATGAGTTTTGAAATTTATCTTTTGAGGTGCAAAATTAGGACAAATCTTTGATGCAAATTTTTCTATCCATTCCATAGAATATTCCAAAACAGGTTGAGATGAAAATTCATAGTTTCTCAAATTTCTTGCAACTTTCCATAAAGTGGATAATGAAGATTCTCTGTCGAGATTTTGAACACAATTTTTCCAATAATTTCTTTTCTTAAATTTCGTAATTCTAGTAAACTGAGCTTCGGCTTTACAATATAAAAAATAATTTTCCCTCGTTCCAAATTTTCGAAATTTTTTAAATGCATCAGATTTACTCTTCAAAGCAAAAGAACAATCATTATCCCACCAAAATATCGGACATTTTTAACAAAAGAATTGGAAGCATTATGTTTAATTTGTGATCTCATCAAAGCTTCTGTTAATAGCTTCAAAAATAATTTGTAATTTTCAAGTAGAGTAGAGGAGTAATCAAACTGAATTAAAGAAAAAGAAACAAGATCTGAAAATTTATTCCAATCAACATTTTTACACAAATCAGGAAAATTTGTTGAAACATATTCAAATTTACTTTTAGAACCATGAATATGTATTGAAATGGGTAAATGATCACTGCCATTTGGATCATTTAATGTTTTCCAAGAGGAAATAAAAAATAAATTACTAGTGTAAAGTGATAAATCAATTGCTGAATTATGAGCCGGAGGAACTGCAATTCTAGTGAATGATCCATCATTCATTATAATTAAATTTAGGTCATCTATCAAATCCATCAACGTAGATCCTCTACCATCAATTTTATCGCTTCCCCATGCAAAATTATGAGCATTAAAATCTCCAAGAATGTAAAAAGGAGAGGGAACATTTTCCAAAATATGTTCAAATTCAACTAATGAAAATGAAACATATGGGGGAATGTATATACAAATAATTGAAAATTGTAAACCATTACAATTTACAGAAATAGCAACAAATTCAATATTTGTGTTAAATGTTATATCCAAATATTTAAATTCAATATTATCACGGATACCAATTAATACTCCTCCATAAGGTACATTTCTATCACAACGTATAATATTATATGAAGGAACACGAAAGAATTTATCCTCAGTCAACCATGTCTCACTCAAACAAAATATATCAAAATTATAATCAATCAACATGGCTTTAAGCCTATCAATTTTTTGGAAAAATACTATGGCAATTCCATTGTAAAATATTCAAATCTTCTAAACTTGTAGAAGCCATTACGAAAATAATGAAGACAAAAAAGGACCAAATGAATTGAGTTTTCAAAAAGATTTGCAAGAAATGGTAAAAATCGTTTTATTAAACTTTTCCAAAAATCACTCATACCTAATAAATTTAAAATTTCTTCCAAAATGCTCAAAATGGAAAAATCATTCTTCTCATTATCACCTGAATTGTTGTTATTATTATTATTGCTATTGTTATTATTTTTAGTTACGTCATTATTACAATCATTCGGTGACCTAGAAGGTGTATTTTTTTTTCTGAAAACCAGGAATGTTTTTAGAAGTTGATGCAATATTTAAGGGAGGGAAATTTTTTTCAAACTGGTTCGAAGAATAAATATAAGACATATCATCATCATGAATTGATGAAATATTAGGCCTTTTTCTTTTACTAGGAGGTTTGTAAATGTATTTATTATGATTATTTAATGAAGTATCATTTTTAATATCTGATAATGATTCATATACATTAGGTGAACTAAAGCCTTCAGAAGTTTTTAAAATTTCCGAATAAGAAAATTTATTTTGATTTTTAATTTTTTCATTGAGCTTCTTTTGATTTGTCATGTATACTGAACAATTTTTAATCGAAATATGTTTTTGTTTACAATAAACATAATTATCAGAATTTAATTTACAATCATCTGCAGAATGAAAATCTCCAAATTTTGAGCATTTTTGTTTGTTCGAACAAAAATTTGATGTATGCCCAAACAATAAACACCGATTACAGTGCAAGAGTTTCGGAAAATGAAGCCTTACACGAAACAAAACATTATCTATGTTTACAAAATCTAGTAAAACTGACCCAGAAAAAGTAATTTTGATGCAATTGGAATGAATGTATTTAGAAATTCCTTTATCATCAAAGAATAATTTTGATAATCGTTCACAATCTAAAATTTTAACTGGCGAAATCGATTGATTTCTAAAAATACCAGAACCATGTGATCGAATATCATCACAATTTAATGATTCATCATAAATGACTCCGCTGATTTCGCAAGAATCACACGGAGCATAAACACGATAAAATTCATTAAATAATTTAGACTCCAAAAGGGAATTGGCATCTTCTCTATTACCAAAAACTACCCTAAGTTTATCTAAGGATTTTTTTTTAATTTCCTTCACTGATTTGTACTTCTTGTAAACTTCCGATGAAATTAAAATAACATTTATAGGTCGTTCTTTCTTTCGGAAATATACAGGAAATGGAGCAGCAAATGTTGAGGGATAAACTTTTACACGAAAAGGTTTTGAAGTTGAAGGTACTAAATCATTATTAGTACCTGAGTTTTGCACACCCCCGTCAATTTCCATGATGGAAATTGAACGTTAGGACTGAATAAATAATTGAAAAAACTAAGCTTACAAATAAAAAGAAATAAAAATACTTAACGGACTGGTAATGGAAATTTCGACTGGAACTAGAATACTACTTTCGGATGGCTTTCTCAGTCTGGAAGTCGAAAAACGATGTTTATTACATTCCCGACGTTTCGGCCGATGGGTTTTGGCCTATTTCAAGGGGTGCTAAAACATATATTAACATACATCATACAACATGAAAACATAAAACATACACACTAAGCTCTTACGGTGAATTTCACCGTAATCTCAACAGCTGAACAGTTCGGTGAAATAAAACACCGTAATTCCGTCGGAATTTTACGGATTCCGGTGAATTTTTACCGAATACTGTGAAAATTTACCGTACTCCGTCAATTTATTTCACCGAACCGTTCAGCTGTTGAGATTTCACAGGAATCCGTAAAATTATTTAAGTGTGTAATGTGGTAAAACTCACTAAGGTCTATCGTCTCCCGTTATAGATAGATTGTCGTCTGATTGGCGACGGAGAGCGCTTCATCATGCCTGCCTGTTATAATTTTGTTATTTAGTGTGTTTGGTGTTTTAATAAGTCCGTGAACTTACGTTTTAATTTTAAGGTTTGACGACGGATTTTATATTATAACACAACACAACACTGCAACGACTTTTTCAAAATGGTAGGTCATCAGGGGGTTGTGTTGGATTGTGTTGGGTCACGATCATCATTTTGAGTCAAACGATCGTGGGTTTCAACCGATATATTGGGATTGTTCCTACTATTAGAGGTTTTGATGGTGTGAAACAGACCTGCGTATGTGGTACTAAGACCTTGTACATCAGTACGATGGTTGACCGTATTAGTAGAATATGCTATATGGCACATTTCGAGTAGTGGTAAGGTTGATGTTTTGTAGGTTCTATCTATTATTTTGGGATGTGTTAGATTGAACCTATGATTTTTATCAATAACATGTTTTATCAGCGCGGTTTTGGCTCCTAAATTGGTCAATTTGTCTTCTGTATCTGTGTCGTTAGATTCTATTATGTTTGTGTATTGGTTCATGTTGCTTTTATGTCCACTGATACGTGTTTTTAGTTGATTTTTCGTCATTCCAATGTATTGTTGTTGGCAGTTTGTACAAGGTAAACTGTAAACAACAGATCACAGGCGAAACATTTGGAGAACCCAGTGGCCAAGTTCTGCAAACATGCTGAGGTAACAACGAGAAAGTTTATGGAAGAACACAAGGAGATTGTGATCGTCGAATCAGATAAAGGAAAACGGATGGTAGTCATGTACGAGGAAGAATATGACCGCAAGATGGAATGTATGCTAAACGACACTACGTACAAAGAGTTGAAAATGGATCCCACCCTTTCAATCCAGCGAAAAAACAACGCTATTGTAAGACGACTGACCGATCTACAACTGGTCGATCAAGCTACAGCAAACCGCCTCAAAAGCACCACGGCCGTTTGCCCCCGCATATATGGTCAACCCAAGGCACACAAAGATGGAATACCACTACGACCAGTGGTGCCCAACATAACAGCACCAACATACCAACTTTCAAAATTCATCGCTTCAGTCCTGTCGAGTGGTTTTCACAGTGACTACAATATCATTGATAGCTTCACCTTTGTCAACTACATTTCGTCTGTTACCCTTCCGGCTGGATATGTCCTAGTGTCCTTTGACGTTGTCTCCCTTTTCACGAACATACCAAAGGACCTAGTAGTACATGATATCATAATGAACCAGAGTTGCTTAATATCAATCATATCAGCTGATGGCTGATGGTCTAAAACTATCAATATCACTTGCGAGCTATCAATATCACTTTGATTTGACAACCAACAGCAGTGATGCGACATCGCACTCTAGATCAAAATCACTGCAGAATGAGTGATCACGTGGTCATTATCCATGCTATTAATGTTTTTCAGTGACCAACGCATAGTTTCAATCTATCTGCAACACTATCGAAAATATCGTACTGATAAATTGCCATTTTATCTGCTTCATTTAAAGGTAAACTTAACCCATCATTGATATCCATAGACTATCGCCATCAATGCACTGGTGATGGAGTAGACAGCATGATGTTGATGTGATATGGAATGATCCGATTTGTATCGCAGTCGGCCTGTACAAATCAGCAAATTTTAAGCATTGATAGTGACATCGAGCAACTCTGTAATGAACTGGAATGATATAGGAAAGGCAACGAACATAAACCTAGACCTTTTTCTCGAGATTGTAACCTTCTGTATCGACAACAGCTATTTTCGGTTTCGAGGCAAATACTACGAACAAACCTTTGGTACAGCTATGGGCAGTCCTCTCTCGCCAATCCTGGCGGACCTGGTCATGGAGATACTCCTGAGGACTGTAACTAAGAGACTGAAATTCCCAATCCCAGTTCTCAAAAAATACGTGGATGATCTCATCCTGGCTCTACCCATCGACCAAATTGAGCAGACGTTGGCAGTTTTTAATAGTTATAACCAACATATACAGTTTACTGTTGAACAAGAGCAAAATGGTACTCTCCCGTTTTTGGATATGCTACTCATCCGCAACAGAGACCAAACGATATTAACTCGGTGGTATTCAAAGCCTATCTCGTCAGGACGACTCTTGAATTACCACTCTTTCCACCCCACCGCTATGAAGATAAATGTTGCAACCAACTTTATCTAACGGGTTATGACACTAACCACCAGCAAAAAAGTCCAGCATAATATTCCAACAGCTCCGCCAAAACAACTACCCATCTGCCCTCATCAACCGACTCATAAACCGCACCAAATCAACCAGAAACTCTTCCCAAAACCAGCAACATGATCATCGAGCATCACTCAATACTACGCAGCTACAAACAAGCCAGCCACACACCAATCACACCGACCTAGCAGAAACAACAACATCCGATGATTCCACCAGACCCTCAGCTCAAAACCATAGAAGTTCCCTCCAGCCGTCTATCGCCGAACCAATCCATCGTCCAGAGTATCGCAGCATTCCGTACATCGCACAACTAAGTCCAACCATCGCCAGCCTCCTAAAAAACGATTTTCCGCAAGTAAAAATAGCCTACAAAACACTTAAAAATATCAAGAGCATCCTAAAACCAGTTAAAGACCCTGTTGATATACTCGATCAATCCAATGTTGTTTACAGTTTATCTTGTACAAACTGCCAACAACAATACATTGGAATGACGAAAAATCAACTAAAAACACGTATCAGTGGACATAAAAGCAACATGAACCAATACACAAACATAATAGAATCTAACGACACAGATACAGAAGACAAATTGACCAATTTAGGAGCCAAAACCGCGCTGATAAAACATGTTATTGATAAAAATCATAGGTTCAATCTAACACATCCCAAAATAATAGATAGAACCTACAAAACATCAACCTTACCACTACTCGAAATGTGCCATATAGCATATTCTACTAATACGGTCAACCATCGTACTGATGTACAAGGTCTTAGTACCACATACGCAGGTCTGTTTCACACCATCAAAACCTCTAATAGTAGGAACAATCCCAATATATCGGTTGAAACCCACGATCGTTTGACTCAAAATGATGATCGTGACCCAACACAATCCAACACAACCCCCTGATGACCTACCATTTTGAAAAAGTCGTTGCAGTGTTGTGTTGTGTTATAATATAAAATCCGTCGTCAAACCTTAAAATTAAAACGTAAGTTCACGGACTTATTAAAACACCAAACACACTAAATAACAAAATTATAACAGGCAGGCATGATAAAGCGCTCTCCGTCGCCAATCAGACGACAATCTATCTATAACGGGAGACGATAGACCTTAGTGAGTTTTACCACATTATGTTTTATGTTTTCATGTTGTATGATGTATGTTAATATATGTTTTAGCACCCCTTGAAAAAGGCCAAAACCCATCGGCCGAAACGTCGGGAATGTAAAAAACATCGTTTTTCGACTTCCAGACTGAGAAAGTCATCCGAAAGTAGTACTTAACGGACGACAAACTGAATCCAAGAAACACCGGAATTTTCAATCGTTTCAGCTACTTCAGTATACACCGAATATCACTTCAAAAGCACGCCAATCAGCAGCTCCTGATACAATTCCACAGATAAACAGATTCACCAGGTCACAATAATTGAAAAATCTTGAAAACTCGTATCTGAAAATTGAAAAAAAAAATGACAAGCAGAAAAAAGACCATCCAAGCCGGTCAAGGCCTACCTACCTTTTTATCAATTTTAATTTAAACGATAACAATTTTTTGACAAATTTAAAATAAGCTGTCAAAATCGGGGGCAGACAAAATCGGGTCAGTACTGTAAATACAGCCTCTTTTCAGCTGAACAAACTGTTGTTACCTGGGAATCCATTATATTTGGAGCTATTTTAAGCCGTATCAAACCGTTTTAAGCCATTTTAAGCCGTTTTTAGCCATTTCAATCTATTTAAAGCCATTTTAAGCCGTTGAGGCCGTTTTATGCTGTTTTGAACCCGTTTCGAGCCTTTTTAAGTCGTTTTTACGCCATTTTAAGACAATTTTAAGCCATTTGAAACCATTTTAAACTGTTAAGAGCCGATTTAAGCCATTTTAGGCTTTTTTTTTAAGCCGTTAAAATTCGTTTAAGCCGCTTAAATCCGTTTTAAGCAGTTATAAGTCGTTTTAACCACTTTTGAGCCATCTTCAGCCGATTTAAGCTGTTTCAAGTCGTTTTAATCTCTTATAAGCTGTTTTAAGCAATTTTAAGCCCTTTTGAGCTCGTTTAAGCCGTTTTGAGCCGATCTAAGCCATTTTATGTAAAGCCATTTTTAGCCACTCTGAGCCGTTTAAATCCGTTTTGCGCCATTTTATGCCCGTTTTGAGCTGTTTCAAGCCGTTTTAAACCCCTTTGAGGCGTTTTAAGCCATTTTGAGCTGTTTAAAGCCTTTGTGGGACATTTTAAGCAGTTTTAGGCCATTTGAAGTCGTTTTTAGTTGATTTGAAACCGTTTAAATCCGTGCCGTTTTAAGCAATTTTAGACTGTTTTAAGCCCTTTTGAGCTGTTTAAAGCCTTCAAAGTAGATTGGAACACCTTGTACCTTTTAATTCCGCCCTAACTGCTTATCTTTGACAGATACGCGTATTTCGACTACCACTTGCAGTCTTCTTCATTGTCAGTTAGTCGTATCCACTATATGGATACGAGTGGATACGAGTAACTGATATTGAAAAAGACTGCAAGTGGTAGTCGAAATACCCGCAACAAAGATAAGCAATAAGGGCGGAATTAAAAGGTACACCAATCTACTTTTAAGTTTCTCTATCAAGATTCTGCTCAGAGGATTCGAATACATTAAAAAGAGACTGATTAAAGCCGTTTAAAAGGTGTTTTAAGCTATTTCAAGCTGATTTAGGCCGTTTTAAGCATTTTAAGTCGTTTTGGGCCATTTAAGCTGTTTTAACCCTTTTGAGCCGTTTCAAGCCGTTTTTTGATGAAAATAGTCATCGTCGTTTTACAAATTTCTAAAACCAGTTTTTTGTTCAAAATTTTTCTAGTGATCACTACATTGCACTTGCTATCTGTAACGCGATGATAGATTTTCATGTAGACTGCTTTGAATATGAACGAAAAAACTGGTTTTTAATTTCTGATGATTGCTGAAGATTGATTTATTTGATGTTGGCTGCTCAAATCCGTTTTCAGGCATTTTGGCTGTTTGAAGCTGTTTTACACCCTTTTGTGCAGTTTTAAGACGTTTTAAGCTGTTTTAAGCCGTTTTAAGCCGTTTAATGCCATTCTTAGCCGTTTTAAGCAATTTGCGCGTATTTTGACCTCAACTGTAAGGCCGTCTTCAGTGTCATGTACTAGACTCGACTCGAGACGGCTTTGCAGTTGAAGTCGAAATACGCGTATTTGTAAAAAGATACAAACTCTAGTGGAATTAAATGCTATAGTACCGTAATCCGGGGTATCATTGATCAGCGGGGTAAAATTGATCGGAATGGCTCATCTTGTAAATAGATCGTATTACCATCTATTGATGGAACATTTACAAATCATGAATGGTGCTTCTCTTTCTTTTATTCATGAGCTAATAAAAGTGAAGATTTTTGCAAAAATTGCGTTTACCTAATGTGTTCGAAACAATGATTTTAATGGTTAACTACCGAAGATCCATGTCTCACATAAGCTCTGCAAACGATATGGCATCGCTGAAAACGATTCCGTTGTCAAAACTTTAAAAAGTATGCTCAATTAGGCAACATTACCGAATTCCTGTTAACACTTCAGTCGTCGCGCTGTTGTATTTTGTATAACACTTGTGAAAAAAGCTCGCTTTTCGTTCACAACAGCCGCGCGGTGGTTCCGACGGTGGCAAACCGCGCGACGACTGGAAGGCTAAGAATGCAAAAATCCCTTAGGAAATTGCCTACTTTAGGCGTATTCCGTGATTCCAGGTGTTTTGAATTTTAAAATAACTAACAAACTTTGGTGTTTGGCGTTCGGTTTCAGAGGCCATGATTTAAGTAAGTAACGACATTTTCAATATTGCCAAATGTTGCATACATAGGTGATCAATGTTACCCCATATCAGTTTAATCAAAAAATCGCTTAAAAATTTATTTTAAACATGCTTAAACCTTTCTAAACACAAAATACAGTAGAGTAAGGTGGGGCAAAAGTTCGAACTTAGTGGTATTATCAAAGTTCCTAGTAAAACAATAGCAGTTGAAACAAAACAAATACCATACAGTGAACCTTCAACATATTGGCTATAATTTTGCTGAACAAACTTGTGTCAAAATATTTACCCATTTTTCGTTATAACAGTTTTAAAATTGATTGACTTAAACGAACTTTTGCCCGGTGGGGCAAGAGTTCGAATCTAGTGTGGGGCAAAAGTTCGCTGGCTAATACACAAGATATCGGTACTTTTATGACAGGCATACATTATACCATCCGTAAACTTTAGTTTGCCGAAAAATACACACAAAATTACCCAAAATGGGATTAATTATAATATACTCAAAAATAGCAGTTTTTCGGAAAACTAAGTAGAAACATAAAATTTTGGTGACATTTTTCGCACGATCATGCAACTTTTGTTAAATTTGAAGATAATGTGTGGATTTTTGGCAATTTGCAATTTTTTTCCGGGAGTTTATACATGGGTCGAACTTTTGCCCCGATGATACGAACTTTTGCCCCACTATGGGCTAAAAATTAATTCCAAGCAGATACTAAAACACCTCAAAGCATCCATATGATAGGCCTAGAAACGCCCTTACGAAAAATATTGAAAAAGATTTAATTTTTATTTGGTTCCATGCAACGAAAGTATGACCGAAAATTACAATTTTCACGTCGAAATACAACAAATAGCCATAACTTTTCCAAATCTCAATCATTTTTCATGATATTTGGAGTGAAAGTCTCTTACTTGAATAGAATTCGAGCCACCATGACATTTATAAGTTTTGTTTTGCATTGAGCTAGAAATCTTAAAAAGAAACTCTTGCCTCACTCGAAGTTTTGGCCCACTTTACTCTATATAGCCACGAGCTATGGGTGACAATACTTGTTTTAAAAATATAAAATTTGCAACATTTACATTTTCAAACGAAATATTTAAGAAATATTCAAAAAAATGATCAATGTTACCCCGGATTACGGTACTAAATTCGGGTTTCATCTACTTATAGGTATTCTACTAAACAGCTCGAAGATTTATTTTTATTATAAATTTAAGCCGTTTCAATCAGTTTCAAGCCGTTTCAAGCTGTTATAACCCGTTTTAAGCCCTCTTGAGCAGGTTTATGCCCATATTAGCCGTTTCAAGCCGTTTTAAGAGGATAATAACCATCATCGTTTTACGAATTTTTAAAATCAGCTTTTTCGCTCAAAGTTGATCTTATGTTTGAGAGAATCTATCACTGCATTGCACTTGCTCTCTGTAACGCGATGATAGATTTTCATGCGGATTGCTATGAATATGAACGAAAAAACTGGTTTTCAATTTTTGATGATTGCTGATGATTGAATGATGGATTCCGCCGTTTTAAGCCATTTTCAGCTATTCTATGCCACGTTTGAAGCCATTTTTAGCCGTTTGAATCCGTTTTAAGCGGTTTTAGTCCATATTAAGCTGTTTTAAGCCGGTTCAAGCCATTTTAAGACATGTTATTCTATTTTGAGCCGTTTCAAGTGGTTTTAAGCAGTTTTAAGCCGCTTTCAGTCATCTCAGACCGTTTTAAACGTTTTAGCCATTTAAAGCCAGTACTGAACTTACTTCCCTCAGCATGGTGAGATGACCGAGAGACCATGGTTTTTCCCGGTCAAATTATCGCATCTTTTTTTTTTGTTAGAATCACAGCCTGATTCTATCGATTGCCAGATCTCGATTTTCAACAGTTGCCGGCTGACTTTATACTTTTGAAAAATGCAATTGTGCATCATACACAGTTAAAAATAATGAAGATTACACGTCATGTAAACTTCATTTATGCGATGTAAACATGACGTCATGTAAATTTAAGTCTGAAATCATGTAAAAATGTGTTATATGTCATGTAATCACACAGAATCCTGCTGGGTTCTTCTTCTTCTTTCTGGCGTTACGTCCCAACTGGGACAAAGCCTGCATCTCAGATTAGTGTTCTTATGAGCACTTCCACAGTTATTAACTGAGAGCTTTCTTTGCCGACTGTTGGTGTTCCTGTCGGGGACCTCGACACAGTAGTGAACTTTCGTTGCTGATGCTCAACATCGTGATAAAAATGTCATGCGTGGATCCATTTCAAAGACCTAGGTACACAGATAAAAATATTTAAATTTCAATGTAGCGTAAACAGAAGAAGATAGTGAAAGTAAACCAAAATCATCTATTGTTACAGCATTACGTCTAATTTTCAACAAAAGATGCTTAAATGTTACATTATCATATAAATTTAAAGTGCATTCGATTGAAAAATAAGGGATTTGTCGTTGATATTTAAGTTTATTTTGATACTTCAAATATGTGCATGAAAATAAACTGAAATTTACAACATATTTTTAGCTGTGTACGATTTTCAACAGATCCAGTCAATTTGTTTTCTTTACATATGATATGGATATTGTTGGCAGAATATTTCAAATTGTGTAAGATCTGGAAATCCGCTTGAAGCGTGAAATGACAAAAGGCGGCCTGACGGTAAACGCGTCAAAACCAAAAAAAATCGGGGCGGCGGAATCGCATATAGGGTTCGCCTAGAGCGCAGCATCACGATAGACGGGGATACGTTTGAGGTGGTCAATAAGTTCGTCTTCTTCAGACCCTAGGTTACAGTCAACGTTTTCAAAACAATTTCAACCCTTAGGTATTCAGTTTCGACAACAAATTTTAACAGCAGGATTTTTATTCAAAGTCTTCAAGATAGTTTTTTATATTTGACTCATAAACAAATCTGATCTTCCTCGTATCTCTCTGTTTTACTCAGCCAGAAAAATAGCAGACAATGTAGCTCACACGTGTATCCCAAATCCGCCATTCTTTGCTAAATTATTAAGCAAACAAGTACTTCTTTTAGAAGCGCAAACAATCCCCCAGGTGATAGTAGTTCAGTCATAATCTTCAACCTGACGCTTGGCTTGCTTCAGATGCTAGCTGCTGACATAGAGCTTCCATATTCTGTTGCTTCAAGATAACCTTACAGCGTTGATGTGGTAATAGCGCACTACAATAGCCTCCCGCCGCTACCCCACATCTCACCTGCTGAAATGTTTGCTTTTGTTGCTGTTGCTTTTGGATGAGTGGAAAACTAGTCTCCTCGTGCATATTATCCTCATCACAGGTCGTTGCCTTTCACTCGTTGGCCGGGACCGAGGTTTGTTCTGCAACAATCTGGGGAACGTGAAATGACGACGCTTTAGTGCATCTACTACCTATCTATATATATAAACGACGCGTGGTAAAATATGTGCGCACCATTTCCTCCTCCACCTACGACAGTGGAGAGCCAACGAAACGAGCCCATGGTGCTCCCCAGACCGTCGATTTCTTAAGCTAAACTGCATATCTAATGTTTCA
Organism: Aedes aegypti; assembly: GCF_002204515.2. Classification (NCBI taxonomy): domain Eukaryota; kingdom Metazoa; phylum Arthropoda; class Insecta; order Diptera; family Culicidae; genus Aedes; species Aedes aegypti. The sequence continues at coordinate 398,547,757 of NC_035108.1, forward strand.
TTCCAATGCTTTACATGTAACTATCCGCGTAAAACTGCTTTTTGGACCAAAGTGCTTTGCAATGTCTTAGAATTTGTGGACTTAACCCATCAATAAGGCGTAATTTTTTAACGAGCCCTTCGATTCGTTTTTGAATTTAATAGATGCCAAAGATTTTTCCCTGATAATAACGGTCTGGGGAGCACCGTGTTGCAAGGATGAGTTTTCGCAACGATTCTGGATTCTGGGTACCTCCGGAACGGACGGGTTTATTGGTAGCGTCCAACAACAATCTCCTGCCGCGTAAAAAGACTCTATGGGCACGTTGTTAAATTGCAGCGCAGCCCCGTCATAAAGTTCTGATGGTTGAGCGCACAAGGAAGGGATTGGGCGGGGTTGGTTCTCAGAAGCACCTGCTTGATTCCGAATATGCACCTCCATGGAGATGATCCCGGGAGCGTTTATGGGGTGTGTGGCTGTTAAAATGATACTTGCATAGCTGCGCCCTGTTGGTGCACGCTGGATGAATAACTTCAGTCGGTTTGCCGTGTGGTGGAAAAGTTGTTCTTTTCCCAGATGACGATGTAATGTTGCAGTAAATTAAACGCAGAGCCTTTGTTTCAGGATTTTCCGGCAAGTCCCATTGTGGGCTACATCGGCTACATGTGTGGCGATTGAAAATGTAATGTTCATCTATCAGATTTGAAGTGTGAAGTATTAGTCTCGTATCGAACATTACAGTCATTGCTTATATCTAGGAGTTCTGTGTTAGGCAACACTACTTATCATTCTAATTTGTTCAAACTAAAATAAGCTATCATTAACATTTTCTCAAAAATTATGTTTTACACGCCAATAAATGATGACAGTAACTACTCCATATACTCCAGCGATAATGATCAATCATAGACTCAATTTGCCTATCCATTTAAATTGCAACTAGTTCCGTTCCCTGTTGCTAAATATGAGTTTCGACTTTCCCCATTCAGTAATTTATGATTGCCTTCTCCTCATCAGTTTGCACTGACTACTTCTCTGAGCCTTCAGAGCAACTTTCACAATAAAATATTAAATTTCAGACTTTTCTACTTTGTCCAGTCTCCCAGCACAGCACACTTTTTCCAGCAACCCCTTTTGAAAGAACAGCCACCACTGTTCCGGCACATAACTTGTGGTGTGTGCCATGCCTAAGTGACAGCTCTACAAGCTCACACAACACCCACCGATGGAACATTGATTCGATTGAGCAGCACGTGTGTCCTCGTGGATAGGTTCCGTCCCCGATGGAAAGTTGGTTCAACTTTTGAGCGTTTCGATGGAACTTTTCTTGCTACCCGTTTTCCTTCTCGAACATGAAACTGTCAGCCCACATGGTTGGCGTAAGATATTTGTGCATCTTGGCTGGCAGAAGGTGCTCATATAAACGGGTAAAACAAGAAGTAACTGTGGTTAGTCCCATGTGTGTTTATGCTTTCGGTTGGTCCGGTACCAGTAAGTCAGTTAAGTTTTTAAATTAAACTTTGCAGACTGTTGGTGTTAAGTTGACAGCCAGGAAACAAGATGACGGAACATCTTCATCATTGATATAAGTTTGCTTGGTAGGAATCTTCGGCTGCTTAGTGTGATCTAGTGCCTAAATCGAAGAGCTCCCATCCACCAGGTATAGAGATTGCTCAACTGAACTGATATGCAACTACAGTACAACACTCAGCATAATGAACATTTTTTGAAGGTTAACAAGTAAATGGTCAATTGCAATTCTATTTAAACGCCTCCAATATAACTTATTCCGCGGGAGTAGTGTTGATTCTCTAGTTTGAGACCAGTAGAACAAGCTCAGATAAATTTATTTGCTAAATTATTCATTTGAATACGATATATTCGTGCTGTTCAGAATTTGAATCAAAGTGTTTGGAATATGAGACAGAATGAACACAGTGTTCGGCATTTTAATCAAAATGTTCTTCCATACTTTTACGTAAAAACAATACTTAAACTAATTAAATCAACATTATTATCGGTACATCCAATAGCTAACAGTTTAACTTTGTGAAGAATGTAAAATATACACAAATATCAGTTAATTTATACCAATCAGATGCATTCGAAGTCACTGTTGGCCTTAAGTGTTCGGAATATGAGTCAAAACGGTACGAGAAATGCAGCAATGAATGGACCGATGCACGAGTTCATTAATTTGACGTTTGAGTGGTGCCGTGTTATTTACGTGACCATGACAGCTAGTGAATTCGGCACCGCTCAAACGTCAAATTAATGAACTCATGCATGGACCAATGCACGAGTTCACTTATTTGACGACCATGGTCACGTCAATAACACGGCACCGCTCAAACGTCAGATAGTGAACTCGTACATCGATCCATTGGTCCAGTAGAAGCATTAGCCGTAGAAGGCCAATGTCGCGACTGTTCGTGTGACCAATATCTAGTTTGCCACGCTCTGACAGTCTGAGTACCGGGTCTATCAGTGTCAAATCAAATTTTTTAAACATTCTCTACAACATGGCACTTAACAAACAATCAAAAAATTTAATAGTAAGTATTAATAAAATAATTCTTTATTGTGATAACAGCGCCACTAGCGTTCTACTGCTTATATTTCTATTATTGGTCCATAGTAACTTTGGGTTGCCCTTAGCAACGGGTGCTTGGCTATTTTCAAGATTTGGCGTAGAGAGTGAATGTCAAAATTTTCCCCAACCCTCTAGTTTCGGTATATCCGGTGGTCATTCATCTATTCATTCTATTGGCCAAGTACATCTAAACATAAAAAAAATTGTAAGGAGTTGGACCCATTTCATTTGGTTTTGTTGCATAAATGCGAGTAATTTCATCGAATTGTTTAGATTGGTCCCGGAACTCCATGAACCGGTTCCGCATGGACCATACTGGGCCAAATTTTTCAGCGGATATTCGACGGTAATTGGTTCCTTATTACAGAGAAATTTCATGCCAAAATATCCATCAACCGAATAATACCGATGTGAATTACATGAATTATAAAACTGCGATGGAAACTTACTTCTCGAATGTTCCGGGTTTCAGGAACCGAGTATGAATAAGTAAATGATTTTAGAATCTCTATTCACAGTCCACTTGGATACCTATTCAACAATATGAGGATAATTCGGATTACTTTTTTAGTTACGAAACTACTGGTCGTCAAAGTAAGAGTCTCTAAAGGGACTTCTTTCAGATGTAACAGGCTCCCGGTGTCCACAGTAACTAAATCTAGATCTTCTGGAGGTTTTCTAAAAATGGACATGTGTGCCTTTCATTTAAACCCAACAGAACTAAATTCGGTCAACACACTGATTGTTGCGAGCTGTTTGAATTTTCGGGTCGAAAGCGACCCTAAGTCACAACTTGTAAAAAAAAAGAAATTTTCAAATCACTACATTATTTTAATCTAAAGTTACATCGGTTTGAGTTTGGAAATGGGTCGAAAAAGACCCAAGGTTTGTTTTGTTATGTTTTCCTTCTCTCCGTTTGACAACACATCAACGACATCTCCTACCGCAGTTGACAGGTCGCGCATATTGCTTATCTCAGTGACATTTCCCACTTCTCATTCTCATGTTGAGCTTGGTGTAGAGCTCGACGACGTCAACAGCCCTTAACTCAGGTAACCAGATACTCTGGAATTACCCTCAGTCATCTCTCATCTCTGCTCGCCGAAACACACCTCTACTGGTTCACACTTCCGTCTGTCGTATCTTGCCATCTTCTATCACCATCACCTTTCCAACAATTCCTCGGATCCAGCTCTTCCGATTCTGCCCATCCACTACAAACACGAGGTCGCCGACATTTAACGGCCTCCGCTTTTCATACCATTTCGTTCACCGTAATAAGGAGTACTGTGGGCGTTAAGATGCACCTAATCTTCTTGAAATAAGATCAAATTACTCCTGAACGTCGGTACAGCTTGGAATTTTTAATTGATTTGGGGCGTTAAGGCGCACCTTATCTACATAGGATAAGGTCAAATTTGTCGTAGGTACCACTTAGAGTTTGCAATTGATCTTAATCAGGGCAGCTGATCCACATAACACAAGGTCAAATAATTTCACTGTGTTGCAGCAGCATGGAAATTTCGATTGATCTTCCAAAGCGGTTTTTAGATCCTCCAGATTTTGCAAAGATATAGGTGAAATAAAGTCAAATAATTCCAGGGCATTGATATAGCTTACCAATTTTAATTGATGTAGGACCAATTTTAATTTGATACAGGACGTTCAAATACACCTGATCTATTTGGAATACTGTCAAATTTCTCTTAGGTCAATTGACGTTATACATGGCGTTAAGATGCACCTAATCGACATAGGAAAAGGACAAATTACTCCAGGACGTTGATACAGCAATATATTCATTAAATGCTTCTACAGGGCGTTAAGATACAGCTCATCTATTTGAGGCAAAATCAAATTACTCCAGAGCGTTGAATATCTCGATTGATGTTATACAGGGCTATGAGGTGCGCATGATCTACATAGGATAAAGTCAATTAACCGTAGGGGTTTGATACAAGCAAGACTTGCTTCTTCTTCTTTCTGGCGTTACGTCCCCACTAGGACAGAGCCTGCTTCTCAGCTTAGTGTTCTTATGAGCACTTCCACAGTTATTAAGAGCTTACTTTGCCAATGACCATTTTTGCATAAGTATATCGTGTGGCAGGTACGAAGATACTCTATGCCCTGGGAAGTCGAGAAAATTTCCAACCCGAAAAGATCCTCGACCGATGGGATTCGAACCCACGACCCTCAGCTTGGTCTTGCTGAATAGCTGCGCGTTTACCGCTACGGCTATCTGGGCCAAGCAAGACTTGCTATAGGGCGTAAAAATGCTTCAGATCTCGCCAAGATCTTTGTGGACTCTTATTCCAGGGCGTTGATACAGCTTGGAATTATCAAATCAAGTCCTAAAGGGCGGTCACATAAACCTGATCTACATGGCAAAAGGTGAAAATAATCCAGGGCGTTGATCTAGCTTAGAGTTTACAATTAATGTCCTACAGGATGTTAAGGCAAAGTAGCCCGTCATTCGTTTTGGCAGTAATGATGACTTTGCAGCGTGCAATTTCAAAGTGAAAAAACTCATTCTTGGTAGTTTATATTGACTTGAAAAAGTATCACTGTACGCGCCAACACACATATAGTATGCTGATACTTTTTCAGTTGTGTTAGTGCAAAACCAACTGATTTTCTTTCATTCGAAATCGTGAAATGAATAAGCAACAATCATCAATAGCGCGTACAAATTTCAATGAAAAGGTGTATCAACGCCCTGGAGCACGTAGGTTTCGATTGATTTTCTACAGAGCGTTCAGATGCTCTAGACCTCGCAAAAATCTGTGTGTCTACAAAACGTCAAGATGCACCTGATCTACATGGAATAAGATCAAACTACTCCAGGACTTTAATACAGCATGAAAATTTCAATTGATTTTCTACAGGCCGTTTTTCTACATCTCGCAAAAAGATCTATGTAAAATAAAGTCAAGCTACTCCAGGGTGTCAACACGGATGGATCGATTTATGCCATACAGGGCGTTGAGTTTCACCTGATCTACATAGAGCAAAGTCAGAATACTCCAGGGTGTTGATACAACTAGGAATTGATGTCTTCAGACCGTTAAGATGCACCTGATCTACATAGAATAAAGTCAAACTACTCCAGGGCGTTAATATAGCTTGTAATTATTAAATAATATCCTACAGGGCGTTATACGCAACTGATCTAATTGAGACAAGGTCAATTTACTCTAGGGCGTTGGTACAGCTTGACAATTACGATTGATGTTACACAGGGCGTTTAGTTGCACCTGATCTAAAAGCAACAGAGTTAAATCAATTCAAGTCGATGATACAGCTTGAACTTTCAACTGATGTTCCAAAGGGCGTTAAGAAAAAAATCTGAGAAATGCTTCTTAGTCGTCGACTAAGCGCGACTAAGCAGGACTACAGGGCTGCTCCTTATATCACCGCCGCCCAATTTTATCCGCCAAATACTGTGAACGTCTGTAAACATCCCGCAACGTTTCTTCCAGCTGGAATGGTCCATCCACCTTCAGGTCTTCTGCGACAACCGTCCCACGCAAAAATGATTTAGGGTTATCGCCCCCTGCTCATCTGACTACTGTGACACGTAGGTAAGAGGACTTGTGTTTATTATCTCCACTGCCTCGGCAAGGGTTGCTTGCAGCACTCCGCCCGTCAACGCCCATCGTCGAACGCCTTCAACACCTCCTTCATTGATCTCACCATCCGTTCCCATATACCGCCCATTTTGGGGGTCTCGGGTGGGTTAAATTTCCACTTTGTTGTGGAACACACGACGGCTTCGGCACACTCGTCTACCTTTTACTCACACTTTTACCGATATCTTTGCTGGCCTCTAGAAAGCTCGTCCCGTTGTCCGAGAAGAACTCCTGTGAACCACATCAGGGTGGACTGCTCGAATTTCTAAACAGGTAAACAGCGTTTTTCGCTTCGGCGGTCGACTGTTACCGTCACTGGTTCGAGGTAATCTACCCCAACTGTACTAAAAGGGCGCAGACTCACTGTTATCCGCTGCACTAGTAACGAGGCCATCAGTGGATCCTGCGATAAACAACGATGGACTTTGCACCACACACATTCGGTTACCACCTTTCGGATCACTGCTCGCAGTTTTGGGATGTGGATCTTCTGCCTCAACTTGTTGAGAACGGTCTCCCTATTCGCATGCCCGAACTCTTCATGGTAACATTGAACGACCATTTCTGTTATCCTGTGATTCCTCGGCAAAATGATCGGGAATCACTTGTCGTACGGCTCAGAATGTATCAGTTCACGCTCTTCCGCTTTAGTTAGTAAATGTTACTATAATGCTCCTCTCGTCCGGGTATCCTTCGCTCTACGCTTACTTCCGCAGCACCACCTCTGCCTTCTGGAACTCACTCTGCTGAAACGTTTGCTTAACTACCTCCATCCCCGCTTTTATCTTCTACTCTAACGCTTCCGATGCTTTGAACGTGGCTCTCCTCCAGCTTTTCACCGACAATTTCCAACGAACCGTTGCACTGCAGCTGTGATCCGCACCAACTTTTTCCACCGATTGGTAACTCCCACATAAATCACCGGACCACTGTGAATTGCATCGTGAAAACGGAAACAATACCCTGAAACACCGCCAATTTCATGGCAGAGAGGCTTGCTCTGGGACCTTCTATAGCCAAGTGGTTAGAGTCCGCGGCTACAAAGCAAAGCCATGCTGAAGGTGTCTGGGTTCGATTCCCGGTCGGTCCAGGATCTTTTCGTAATGAAAATTTCCTTGACTTCCCTGGGCGTAGATTATAATCGTACCTGCCACACGATATACGAACGCAATAGGAATGTACCGTTTTGATTCATATTACGGACACTTAAGGCCTCAGTGAAGTATAACCCAGCTTGGACCATACAAAATAAATCATTCTGTATGATTTTTTAGCGTTATCGAGCGTCGGAAGCTCTTAACTTTCGGATGGTGGGTAAAGAATACGCGTCCGCTACTTGAATAATTTTAAATAAATCAAAACGTGTGGCCTTTTCATGATTCTTATTCCGGACGCTCCCTCACTTTTGCCTCATATTCCGGACGCTTTGATTCGAATTACGGACAGCTCATGATAATCATTAATGGAACAGTCAAATCATCAATTGAAATCGTTCAACCACTTAAGAGACGTCTAAGGTAGTTGGGCATTATAAATTTGCAATGATATTTATGGAAAAAACCTAATAAAACGAGCCTCGAAAATGAGAACTTTTGGACGGCGAAAATTGAAACATTTCGTGTGAAATGTTTCCCATACAAACGAGAGTGTCCGGAATTTGAAGCTGTCCGTAATATGAATCAAAACGGTACTTAGTCAAGTGGAATCCTCCTAAAATGATCTTCTTGACACGAGCTATCGATTATACCTTGAAAATCTGCAGCTATTCGCCAAAACAAACCCTTCGAAGTTCTGGAAGCATATGAAGGCCCAAAAGATGAGCAATGGAATCCCAAACACCATAATCTACGGAGACACTAAGGCCGCCACATCCGTAGAAGCAGCGAACCTCTTTGCGAGCCACTTCCAAACTGTGTACAGTACAGCATCTCCTCAAGTTTACTCGTATAGCTTCCACAACGTTCAAACGTACAACATACATATCCCGCCTTTCCAGTTTTCCAATCGAGAAGTGTTAAACACGGTGCCCCGACAGACCGTTATTATGTAAAAAAATTGTCCATCAAATCTGAGTACAGGGCTCGATTCCTAAGATCATTCTGCACCTCCGGGCCAATTTTTAAAAAAAATCCTAGGCGGAATCTCGAGAAATCCTGATTTGAAATTTTTGACTTAAAATTTCAATATAATTTATATACAAATTACAATTAACGCCGGGAAAACCTAAAAAAATCGTCCAAAAAGACGTTTAGTCGTCTTAACTAGTAAATAATTGTTATGGATGTTATATTTATAAATATTTTTAACTAACTTAACTAACCAGCGTGGTTTGAGTATGTTTTTATATGGCTTAAACCAGTAAGCTTAGTTCAATGGAATGAAATCAAAAAAACTAAATTTCAATTTACTAGTGATGCTGCGTTCGAAAAAAGTAAAGCTTTCAATGGTTGATATTATTTATTTACATCTTGTTTTTAGACTTTCACACTAAGTGACCAGCCCACTGAAGTCTGCCGTATTAATTTTTCTTAATATTATTTGCTTCTTTGTACGACTTGTCACATGTCGGAAGTATTCTAAGATGTGCAAAGTCTTCAACAATTTCAATGCCTAGTTCTATCCGAATTTCAACATCACTTGGACTCTCACTCTCTTGCCCTGCTATCATGTATTTTTTATTATTATTATTGAAGACTATTTTTTTTCGAAACTTTTTTTTTCGCGATATCGTAAGATAGAAACATTGCAGTGGTGTTTATTATTGCGAAATTATTTACGAAAGAGAGAATGGATGAAGTTAGATAAGCTTTTATTAGGCAACAGTGTAGAAATGTAATTTGCCATTGCAAGTAACGGGTTCTCAAGCTAATTACGTAATCCATAAAAGTTGATAATCGTAGCCAGAATAAGTGTTTTTACTGCACGGGAGACATAATTGTCACACGTCCAAGGTTCTTCGACAATTTCTAATACATCCCCTTCAAGCACTACCTCAGCCATAACACAACTGAACCTGCTTCTTTCTATCCATGCAACCATGTACATTTGGGTAGATTAAATGGCATCACAAGCTTATCTTAGTTGTGTGTCTTCAAGATAGTGAAAGCCCGCTCAACTGCGCTGCGATTGATTCCAATAAAGTCATCGCCTACAAAGCCTGCAAAAGTGTGTACATCAGAATGTAATGGTGACTAGTAAATTTCGAAATGCATTTTTTATAATTCATGTAATACCACAAACGAAGTTAACACCTCGTATGCAGTCTATACACTTGATTGTATATATCAGCTTAATCAGCTTTCCCAGTTAATGTTAAAGTATTTCCTGCCACAGATAGATTTGCGTCACTGAGTCGAACGCGACCTTGAAATCAATAAACAGATGACAATGAATTGCATAAAAACAAATTACATGGTAACAAGCTAAGTAAGACAAGAACTAGGACTCCCAGTGATGTTGAAACTTTAGTAGTACTTATTGGTTTTTTTTTATGAAGTTGTTGAAAACTATGTTAATCTTGGAACACTTTTGACATGTGGAAATGATGCTCTACGTGTAGTCAAAACCGGTTTTGGCTAAGTATACAGAATACGTTAATTGTAACGTAAAGTACTGAGAACAATACTTGGTGGAAAACTAGACGTATACATCAAGAGTAGTACAATATGTATGAAGAAGCTAATATTTTCAAAAAAAAAGGCAGACTTCAGTGGGCTGGTCACTTAGTGTGAAAGTCGAAAAATGGCCTGTGCATAAATAATATTAACCATTAAAAGTTTTAGTTTTATCGAACATAACAACAACATTATATTGAAATTTAGTTTTTTAGATTTCATTCAATTGAACTAAACTTACTGGTTTAAGCCATATAAAAATATACTCAAACCACTCTGGTTAGTTAAGTTAGTTTAACATATTTATGAATATAACCACTATAACAATTATTTACTAGTTGAGAACAGTTTGGCCGTCGTTTTGAGCGATATTTTTTAGGTTTTCCGGGCGCTATTGTGTAATTTGTATATGAATTATATTGAAATTTTAAGTCAAAAACTTCAAATCAGGATTTCTCGAGATTCCGCCTAGGGATTTTTTTAAAAATTGGTCCAGAGGTGCATAATGACCTCAGGAATCGAGCCCTGTACTCAGATTTGATGGACAATTTTTTTTACATAATAACGGTCTGTCGGGGCACCGTGTTAAATGCTTTACTGAATTTGGACGCCACGAATGGTGCTGGAGTGGATGGGTTGCCTCCTCATCTGTTGAAAATCTGTGCTACTTCTTTAGTAACACCGTTGACCATACTTTACAGTCGGTCTCTTAGCGAGAAAACGTTTCCGGAATTATGGAAAACTGCTACAATAATTACCATTCACAAATCAGGCAGCATTCGTCTTGTGGATAATAATTATCGAGGAATCTCAATCAGGGTTGGGAAAAATCATGAAATTCACTCTACAGTACCCAAGCAAAGCCAATCACAGTCAGCGAAGCCAGTGAAACTCATGCCCATCGCTGGTGTAGGCATAAAGCCTTGAAAATAGCAAAACACCCGTTGCTAAGGGCAACCCAGAATTACTGTAGAAAATTGACGTATGCACGAGTTCACTAATCTGACGTTTGAGCGGTGTCAAGTTCACTCGTTCCCATGGTCACGTAAATAACACGGCACCGCTCAAACGTCAACGGGTGAACTCGTGCATCGGTTCATTGTTCTATGGACCGATGCACGAGTTCACTAATTTGACGTTTGAGCGGTGCCGAATTCACTGGTTTCCATGGTCACATAAATAACACGGCACCGCTAAAACGTCAAATAATGAACCCGTGCATCGGTCCATTTCCCTCTGCATTTCCCGCATTTAGAGCCTTCAATGACGCTCATGATTTAGAAAATTCGTGCACCCAACATAGGCTACTTGATAAGATGAACTACTGTACTGGAGAGCCACGTGATTTTCGCGAAAATTCAAGCCTACTACTATGACCATTCCCAGCACTGATCTCAATGCTCTGTTGCCTCGGAAAACTCTTGGAGTCCATGGTACACAGGAATGTTGTCTGCTGCTAACTCGGTAATTTCTGAGTAACAACATGGATTTCTACCTCATTGTTCAACAACTTCCAACCTGCTATGCTACCCAATAGAGAGATGCAAATTTTGAAATTTAAGCTGCCCTATGCTTATGGACATATAGGAAGGAATCCCTGTCATGGCAGTGAAGATGGCTTGCTCACATATACAAACACATTTCTGGAAGTTCACACAATTTCTCAAAATATTTACTTACCTGCACTAAATCAACTCCCAAATTGCTAACGAGACATCAGAACACTATTACCTTACAGTTTCCGTAGATTTAACACTGGTAACTGGTGGAAATTCCATGAACCGTGCTAATTTTCAACACGGACGTTTAACTTTGCTACAATTGTTTACACTTATCCGCTTGCGAACGAAGAACACTTTTCGCCGAATTTTACACATTTGCTAAACGTAGAACCTCCAACAAAGTTTACTTTCAATACTTGTTAATTAAAGAACAATAACTGGTTGATTTCTGATGAAAACTACCTAAAACTTCACCAAACCGTGCTAAAAACCATCACTCGATCACAGCATTTCGTTTTTTTGTTTTTATAATTTTACGCCGGCTGCTCGCTTGCAGGGCTGTCAGATATGTTGATGGTTACGTAAGACATCAAGCAATCTTATTTAGTCGATTGAGAAAAGACTCAAATTGAAGTTGCGATTACTGGCAACAACGTCTAATCAATTATAATTTCACTATTACCAACAAAAAGGAGAACATTTTTTGTGGTTTATTAGTGGTTTCAAAGGAGTTTCACCTTAAACGACTTATATTATGGTAAATAGCATCCTCCCAAAGTTTTAAATTAGTCGGAAGAAATTTGACTGTGCACATGCCATTTGAAGTTTATATGGAAATTACTATGGAAAACACCATCCTTTTGTGTTCAGACCTCTATCAGTTCGTCTTAATATGTTATGGAAAAGTGAACACAACCCGAGCAAAGTCGAATAACAACCGCATGACATAGTGATAACAAGATGTACAGCATGATATCATTTTGTTATTTTTAGTTATCAATACGAGGACTCTTGTTATCAACGAATTTTGAGCTGTCAGATCGAGGATGCCACCGACGGGTGAATGACATCAATTGTTTGTTATCATAATTGGATCTTTATAACAAATCGATAACATAATGTGTTATCAATTAGGAAAATTGGCTGGATAACAAAACTTGTTATCAATGTGCTTCAAATGATAACACAATGAGATATTTATATGATATTTTCAGCATAAACTTTCGTTATCACGTTTGTTATGTTGCCTGCTTATTCAACCAAAATGATAACAAACTATGTTATCCAATGCTTGTTATCGGATAACACAGTTTGTTATCATTTTGTTACCCAACTTTGCTCGGGAATCTTCCCATGTTAAATCTTCTCAGCTACAACTTTGCCAAAGACCGCATTTTCATTGGACGACAGGTTGAATTGCTATTCATAATCATAAACTGGGTATGCATTTTGCATGCTTAACCAACCGCCCGGCAGGCAACAGTGGTGCTCCTGGCGGATAGAATAGATCAATTTAATCCAGGTTACTATGTTCTACAGCAAAAAACCAGTGTTGCTCTGAAAGTAATGGAATGATCATCTCAGCATGGTTTAGACTAAGGAATCAACAAAAACAAATTATTCTTACGTCCTATCAAAATGTGGTCCTCGACAAAGTAGCTGAGAAGATTTCACATGAGAAGAGATTGTTCACTTTTGCATAGATTATTATGATGAGCAGTTATTATTATTATCGCCTTTTTCATGGTAATTTACATATAAACTTCAAAGGGCGTGTGCACAACCAACTTTCTTCCAAATCACTTCAAATTTTGGGAGAATGATTTTCATTACAATTGACACCATTCAAGCTCTGTTTGTGAAATGTTTAATTTTAATTTGTCGAAGAACTGTTTTAAAACTAGGGTTAAGAACATAGGTTAGCCATTTAGTCTGTACGATATTATTATCGAAGATGATAATACAATAAACAATAAACAATAAACAAAAATGGCAAATTTGACAAAGGAAGTTTTCAGTTAATAACTGTGGAAGTGCTCATAAGAACACTATGCTGATAAGCAGGCTCTGTCCCAGTAAGGACGTAATGCCAAGAATAAGAAGAAGACTTGCTTTTGGTTAGCAGACTGCCTAGGTATCAGGCGCAAGCATGGGAAAATTCACTCACTCACCCGAACGCTACCGATAAAATATCTGCAAACTATCTGCTGCCACCGAATGTTCAATGACTGCTGAACGCTACTAGGGTGAGCGCAATCCCGACGAATCACAAACGATTGAGATAAACCGAAAATGAAAGGATATACGGAGCGGAGAGAGCACCTATCCTCTCTTAAATGGGAGACACGAAAGAACGCGTTCGCCATTCAATCACTGAAAGCTTCCTGCGAAATTTACAGATTTTGCGTTCACTGAAACATTTCGCCTTGTGTATTACCAGTCAGTGAACGCTCTTCAGCTCTCAAACACGAATGCCACTCGTGCGGAATCGGAATGTAAAGAATCATTCGCTACAGCAATCGGATGCCTTCGGCACAAGGAGTCGGTAGTGAATCATTCTGTTGCCGTTTTTGTCTAACTTGTCGCTCGGCGAACAAGAAGAAAGCGCATTGGAAATTGAAACACTCAGCTTGGTCGGAGAAACGGCAATCTCGCTCTTGACCGCTTGTGGATGTGAGCGAGAGAAACGCAATATTCGAGTGAATGTTTCCCATGCTTGATCAGGCGTAAAAAGGATGATGGAAAAATGGAAGCGTAGGGAAACCGTTTATTGTCCGTCTCTGGTTCTAGCGACTGCTATGAATGAATAGATTAAGAGTGACACATTAATGGTGGTAAGCTCCATCGAAGTTACGACGCCAATTGCGTATTATCCTCGATTTTACTATAGTAAAATCGAGGATAATACGCGATTGGCGTATTAACTTCGATGGAGCTTACCACTATAAGAGTGAAAGATAGAAGCAAAAGATAGATACAACTATGAAGTACGATGAAAGGGTCGGGCCTGGGATTGAACACATGACCTTGTAAAGCAGAAGCGATAGCCCTTAGACGACCAACCCCGCTTCTCAATTCACGTACTTGAATTTGTGGATGATAAACAACAAATTCGGTGCCCAAAATATTTTAGGACTGTTGTTCTCTTTGAAGGTTTTGATCGATCGAAGCCACGCTTCAAATTTCGATGAACACAAAAATCGAGAAACAAAACCAAAAAAAAACAAAGCTCTGCGATGAAAATTTGATCGATTCGTCACCGCAAGCAAGCACTCGAAGTAATTATAAGTTTGAAATAATGTTTAGTTCTTCAGTTTTATGCTCTTAAAGATTTAAGATGTGGCTTTGATTCATCTTCACCTTATAGTTATGGAAACTTATTCAAAAAAAATTCAAAGAAAATCCAAATAATCTGACCCGTGACACCATTTATATACCAAATTGTGAGAACCTTGAGCAAATTGCCGTACGTATAAAATTGCGTGAGAGGTTTCGCTATATAACAGCAATCTATATTCCGCCAAACTCCAGTCCCGAGCTTTACTCTGTCCATGCAAATGCCATGCAGTTCGTTATAGATCTTGCTTCAGTGTTCGATGTGGTTATGTCCATTCGGGACTTCATTCTTCCCAATTTGCATTGGCAACTTGATAGCAATACGAACGGTTACATTCCCTCGAATATATCCACTGAACATGAGCGAAATTTTATTGAATCGTTGTTCGCCACGGGATTGCGTCAAGTCAACAGATTCACAAACACGAATCGAAAACTTCTCGATCTCGTCTTTGTAAATCTTCCAGAGCATGTAGATATGATTCTTCCTCCTTCTGCATATGATTCTTCCTCCTTGCGGATGGACAATCACCATATACCAAACATCTTACTCTTACTACATGTAGCAATGTAAGCAACTACAGAGGCATTTCCATACTTTGAAGTTTGAGCGAAGTTTTAGAAAAAATGATGCAGAAAGTTTTGTACAATGTAGCACAACCTTTCATAACTGACACTCAGCACCAGTCTACAACCTCGAATCTGATGTGCTAAACTACTAGATTGTCAACGAAAGTGGCAGCAAGACGGCAGGTAGACTCCATCTATATCGCTTTTGCTAAGGCTTTCGACACCGTTCCGCACGTCCTAATAGTCGAAAAAATGAAATACATCGGATTTCCAGCCTGGATTTCACAATGGATTTTCCCCTATCTCACTGATCGTGAAGCTGGTTGTCAACAACGTACGCTCGCGGACCTTCGCTATAACATCTGGCTTTCCTCAAGGCAGTGTGTTAGGACCACTTACTATTCAATATCTTATTGAACGATTTGGGCAATTTTTTTTTTTTATTTCTTTATTAGTATCATTCCAAACATTACATTCATTTCTTATATCTAGGTGTTCTGTGTTACTAGACAACACTATCATCCTAATTTGGTATAACAAATTTAAGATTTAATTAACATTTTGTTAATAACATATTACATTTCATTTGCCAAAGCAGTTCACTATACCCTGGTACTATACCAGGGAGGAAGCTTAAGAATCATTTTCTAAATTTTGTTTTGAATTCTCTGCAGAGCTTTCTTCCTGGTATTACAACGGCTAGTCCATATTGGTACAGCATACAACATGGCTGGCCTGAAAATTTGTTTGAATATCAAAAGCTTATTTTTAAGACAAAGTTTTGATTTTCTTTTAATAAGGAGATAGAGACATTTTACATATGTATTACATTTGGCTTGAATGCCCTCAATGTGATTTTTGAAAGATAAATTCTTATCTAGCATGAGCCCTAGATACTTAACTTCATCTGACCAATTTATTGGAACCCCTCTCATCGAGACAACATGTCTACTTGAAGGTTTCAAATAAAGAGCTTTTGGTTTATGAGGGAATATTATTAGTTGAGTTTTGGAAGCATTAGGAGAAACCTTCCATTTTTGCAAGTATGAAGAAAAAATATCCAAACTTTTTTGCAATCGACTACAGATGACACGCAGACTTCGTCCTTTGGCGGAGAGGCCTGTGTCATCCGCAAACAGGGATTTTTGACATCCCTGAGGTAACTCAGGTAAGTCAGATGTGAAAATATTGTATAAGATTGGTCCCAAAATGCTGCCTTGGGGAACACCAGCTCTTACAGGAAGTCTTTCAGACCTGGAGTTCTGATAATTAACCTGAAGTATACGATTTGACAGATAACTTTGAATTATTCTAACAATGTATGTTGGAAAATTAAAGTTTATCAATTTTACCATCAAACCTTCATGCCAAACACTGTCGAATTCTTTTTCAATGTCTAGAAGAGCAAGACCAGTAGAATAGTCTTCAGATTTATTGGAACGGATTAAATTTGTTACACGTAAAATTGATTAGTAGTCGAATGTCCATGGCAAAATCCGAACTGTTCATAGGCAAAAATTAAATTTTCGTTGATGTGGGCCATCATTCTGTTCAATATGACCTTTTCAAAAAGTTTACTGATGGAGGAAAGCAAACTGAATGGACGATAGCTAGAAGCTTCTGCAGCATTTTTATCTAGTTTTAAAATTGGAACAACAACAAAAATATGCTAATTGAAAACATTTGTTAAATATATCAACTAAAAATGATAAGCTACTATCTGGAAGTTTCTTGATGAGGATGTAGAAAATTTCATCATCGCTAGGAGCTTTCATATTTTTGAATATTTTTTAATAATAGTTCTCACTTCTTCCAAATCAGTCTCCCAGGCATTTTCGAAAACGTTCTCTTGATTGAGAATATTTTCGAAGTCCTGAGTAACTTGATTTTCAATTGGACTAGTAAGTCCTTAATTAAAATTGTGCGCACTTTCAAACTGCATAGCAAGTTTTTGAGTACTTGTTTTTAATTATGAATCGTAGTTTACGGCTAACCAGCCGAGTGGAAGTTTAACAACCACCGAAAAGCTAAACATTACATATATTTTGCAATTGGATTACATGGACAAATGGATGTGAAGATTTGCGAAAAAGTTACACGTCTTCTCCGCTTTTTTGAGCTTTTTCGCAATAAGTTAGTAATAATTTGTTTTCCTCTTCCAATGCCGATATTGGCTTCTGAGGTTTTTTCAAGATTTTAGATGATTTCCAAAAGGGCCAGGATCCAATTGAGAAATTTTATTTTCAAAACTTTTGTTTCTAAATTGTGAAAAACGTTTCTTGATTCCTTTCTGCAAATCTTGTCATATAATGTTCATAGCAGGATCGCGAGTGCGTTGAAATTGCCTTCTCCTCACGTTTTTAAGACGGATCAAGAGTTTAAGATTATCGTCTCTAATCACGGATTCAAATTTTACTTCACATTTTGGAATTGCAATGCTCCTGGCTTCAACAATAAAATTTGTTAAAGTTTCAAGAGCATTGTCAATATCAAGTTTTGTTTGTAAGGGAATATTAACATCAAGATTAGAGTCAATAAATGTTTCATATATATTGCAATCGCTTCGAAAATAATTGAAAGTGGAGCTGATAGGATTGAGAATCATTCTTGGGATATTTGAAATGTAACAGGGACATGATCAGAATCAAAATCAGCATGAGTAATCAGTTGGCTACAATTACCAAGTCAATCGTAGATGGATTTCTAGAAGAGGAAAAACATGTAGGACTATCAGGGAATATCCTGAAGAGCACTCATCAAATAAAATTCTGCCGTTGGAATTACTTTGAGAATTATTCCATGATCGATGTTTGGCATTGGTGACTTTAATGACAAAAAATTTTGACTTATTGCGAGTCAATTTTCGCAAGTCAGTTTGGAGCAAATTAACTTGCTGTCCAGAGCATTGAAAAGGCAAATAGGCAGCTATGAAAGTATATTTACCAAACTGTGTTTCAACAGAAACACCTAAAGTTTCAAAAACTTTAGTTTCAAATGACGAAAACAGTTGATGTTTCATAAGCCTATGAATGATGAATGCAACTCCCCCACATGCCCCATCAAGTCGATCATTACAATAAACAAAAAAGTAAGGATCTCTATTGTGTTTAGATCCAGGTTTTAAATACGTTTCGGTAATAACTGCTATATGCACGTTATTAACCGTAAGAAAATTAAACAGCTCGTCCTCTTTACTATTCAGAGAACGAGCTGTAAGACATACACACTTGTTCTGGATCCAGAACTCGATTATGCAAGATGTTGAAGACTCTAGTGATGGTATACATTTTCTTAGAACTGTTTTTAGACATTTTCGTATTCCCTACGCCTTTCTTAGTTGTCAACATGGTTCACATGTAGGTATGACCCTTACTCAAATTTCAGTCGATGCTATGAGGTTGGTTGAAAACCACATGATCTCTCAAAGACACACATCCACACCCACACAGTCGCAATCGTACATTCCAGGACAACATAATGTTGTGGTTTTGAAATGGAAATTATCGATTCATTGTTTTGAGTTGTGTCTGCTGTCGGATGTCGTCCACAAATGAGTCTGTGTGTGTGTGTGTTTGTTGGCTCGTTCGGCATAGAAAAGCAAAGCCACAATCTACCGGAGGCCGGAGTAGAGAATACGGTCAGGCTTGGGTCGGCAACCGATTGGTCAATGTGGTGGATGACCGCTCGCTATCGTCGTCGGCACACAGGTCCCCATCGCAACGCCACGCTCTCGACCAGAAAAGGCTTTTTGTTTTGCCATCATAAATGCTCAGTCAATCGGAAACTAGCCACCAACAACAGCCGCCCACACACACACACAGCATCGCCATGCAACGGGGAGGTATCAGGGTGATCCGCTTTATTACTTAAGTTGATGTGTGTAATAATTACTTCTCCTCCATGGAACTAAGCACCAGACTTTTTTGCATTGGAAAATCCATTGATCCGAATTATTATAATTCTTTTATAATACGCAACGAGTTCTTGTCTGCCTGGTTTAGCGAAATTAAGCTGAATTTATCTGAGCTGATATGTTGAGAAAACCACATTTTGGTATTGCAATGACCCATGATTCAACAATGTAATTAGTTAATGTTTCGAGAGCATCGTTAATATCAAGTTTTGTTTGCAAAGAAATGCTTAAATCAAGATAACTATCGATAAAATAAAAATCTGCCGTTGGAATTACTTTGCGAAATATTCTATGACCGATGTTTGGCATTACATTCACCAATGACAAAAATTTGTGATTTATTGCAAGCCAATTTTTGCAAGTCAGTTTGGAGCAAATTGACTTGCTGCCCAGAGCATTGAAAAGCAAATAGGCAGCTATGGCAGAATATTTACCAAACTGTGTTTCATAAAAAAAAAAAACATTGTTTCAAAATCTTTGTTTTCATATGTCGAAAAAAGTTGATGCCTTATACGACTGTGAATGATGATAGCAACTCACCGCATGCTCCATCTAGTCGGTCATTACGATAAACAAACAAGTTTGGATCTCATTTGAGTTTGGATCCAGGTTTCAAATAAGTTTTAGTAAGAATTATATTAATTAACTCATTACGCGTGGTAAAGATGGACAAATTATGGGTGAAATTATGAAAAAAATCCACGTGCTCGGCTGGGACTTGAACCCAGGACTCTTGTATGCTAGACGAGCGCTTTATCAACTAAGCTACCGAGCCACTTGGTGACCCAATAACTGAGTTGGTTACAAGTTTAGAATTCAAATCCCTACAGACCACGCGGACCCCTTTCATAACCCATATCCATCCATCTCATATCACTACGCACGCGGAAATCTGTAGGGTAGGGAAATCTGTAGGTCTGTAGGGATTTGAATCCTAAACTTGTAACCAACTCAGTTATTGGGTCACCAAGTGGCTCGGTAGCTTAGTTGGTAAAGCGCTCGTCTAGCAGACAAGAGTCCTGGGTTCAAATCCCAGCCGAGCACGTGGATTTATTTTCATAATTTCACCCATAATTTGTCCATCTTTACCACGCGTAATGAGTTAATTAATTTAATAACCATGTGGATTGGATTACCGAATAGCTCAATATAAGTATCAATTTAAGAATTATATGTTATTGCTGTTGGAAAATTGAACAGCTAATCCTCTGTATCATTCAAAAACCGAGCATTCCAATTCAAAATATCCAAAAACATATTTGGATCCATTGCAGTAACGTTATTCTATCTAAGCTAAAAATACCAACCTCAACCGGAAGCTACGAAACCGTTTTGCATCACCCTACGGCTTGACAAAGTATGTAGCAATGTCCAGCATCAGTGACAATGGCAACGATTTTGTTATTGTTTATGATTGGACATCGACCATAGATTACACCCGTTCAGCCTAGGTCATATATTACCGCCGTCCTGATTGTCCCACTCCGCCGATCCCTAAAGGGAATCAATGCCTGGCATCAGTTCTACGTCTCTTCAAAACACATGGGACCCCCAATTGGATATTATCATAAGGACACAACATCCACGTGGCAGCAATGGCATCATGATCGTCGATAAACGGATGCTCTGACATTCTCCACTTCGTCCTCCGTCCAGCGGTCGATGTTATGGTCAATGCTTCGGGTTTAATTATATGAACTGTGTTTTTCGAAGCTTGACTTTCGGGGTTAATTATAAAGCGTTTTAATTGAAAGTACACATAAGTTTGTTGGGATTTACGGAGGAGGTGGATAATTATATGGTTTCATATTTGACCGACGTTGTTCCGGAATAGGCTCATGATGGTATGCACGGTTCGGATGCAGCGCCATCGGAACCATCGCGCCATCCCGGAAGCAGCAATTTTACGTATCGCAGAAGCTTTGGGTCAGCGAGGAAGTTAATTCGAGTGTGGTGTTTTCTGAGTGGAACGAAACAATCGAAATATTCAAATCTGTAGGTACAGAATAAATTTATGATATCCGTTAGGTTCGGAATATAATAAACGATTAATGGTTAAGCAATTATAAATAAAAAAAAAAACCATTTATATTAAATCAAAACATTTCCAGTTTTAGATATTTTAGATTTTTGCTCTGGGCCATCTAAACTACAATAAAGTTATGGCTTTCACAATCTACATGTTACTCTACGCATGCAGTAGACATCCGTTGATACCGAAAGTTCATTGGAATAACAGCAACATTGAAGAACCAAGGAACGATTCTATTTAAGTTATTTCCTAAATTTTTTATATCCAACAACATTTTTGTTGCGAAACTAGACGCTAATTCTAAAGTTTTGGGCTATGTTTATCAAACATCTAAGTCTAGTACTCCGAACTTGAGGTCTTCGTCGTCAATATCTACGTAAATGGCTATTACCGTGAATCATGACGTTTATATCTTTATTGCATGCTCTACTCATAAGCTACATGCTGTTTCATGCGGTTCGCGCAACCAATAAAAATTCCCCATGCGCTAGCAGTTCTGACACACTCTCTGCCTGTTTCACTAGACTGATGCAAATTTTGAAGTTTTTGCTCCCCTATGCTTAAACGATGTCAATTATGATGAAAATGATCCTCCCAAAATTCGAAGCGATTCGGAAGAAATTTGGTTGTGCACACGCTATGTGAAGTTTATATGGAAATTACTATGGGAAACGCAAACCTTTTGTGTTCAGTCCTCTAACTGCTCGTCATAATAATCTATGGAAAAGTAAACACAATCATCTCATGTGAAAACTTCCCAGCTACAACTTTGCCGAAGACCACATTTCGATGGAACGTAAGGATAATTTGTTATTATTGATAACAAAGTCTAAATCATGCTGAGATGATCATTCAATTACATTCAGAGCAACACTGTTTTTTTGCTGTAGAACATAGTAGCCTGGACTACTTTGATCTATTCTTCCCGCCAGGAGCACCACTGTTGCCTGCCGAACAGTTGGTGAAGCATGTTGCATGAAAGCCAACTTTGTGATGATGAATAACAATTTATCCTGACGTTCAATCAAAAAGTGGTCTTCGGCAAAGTTGTAGCTGGGAGGATTTCACATTAGAAGAGTTTGTTCACTTTTCCATAAAACATTATGACGGAGAGATAGAGAGCTGAACACAAAAGATTGGCGTTTTCCATAGTAATCTCCATATAAACTTCAAATGGCGTGTGCACAGTGAAATTTCTTCCGAATCACTTCAAACTTTGGGAGGATGTTATTTACCATAATAAAAATCGTTCAAGCATAAGGGAGCAAACATTTCAAAATTTGCATCACTCTACTGTTTCACATATAGGGCTCCGGTATCCCAGATTCTAATTGTTAGCCAATGCAGAGTAGTGGAAAACTTCTTCGCGTCCCTTTTGATGAGTTCGGATCCGATATTTACTGTCTCTGGCAACGTCATTTTTGTTTTTAAGCTGTTGAATGTCATCCTCAAATCCTCTCATCATGGAATCAGATTGGCTTGCACTGTTTGCTGTTCCGATATAGCCATTGCTTTCGCTGTGCCATTCAAATGTTCGTGGTAGTACTGTTTTCACCTTTCGATCACCGTCGGTCCTTTAAAATGCATCATCATTATCCATGCACATTTCTGCTCGCGAGACGAAGCCTCTGCAGGTTGTATTGAGCATCTGGTAGATTCTTCGTCTTTCTTGGGAACGCTACTTTAACCCTCACTGGCAGCTTTTTTTACCACAAACGTAATCATATCGTGATAACTTTTTGATTTCTCCATATGTTTGCACCATTTATTCACAGGACCATGAAAACTTCTATTTTTAGAATCTGCGTCGATACCAGACATGAGAACTGTGACCATATTTCACCACCTTTAATCAATTTCGCCTGCCAATATCCAAACACAAAGCAGCGGCAGGACTAATACCATCAGGCGCCACACTGCCAACGATTCACGCACTGCTTGAATGTTTTTGAAAGAATTTCAGGCCAAAAATTTCAAAATTTGTATGGTCTATGGCCAGACCCGCTCTCCCCATAAAAATGACCACATGGGTTATGTACGACTCCTTACGAACCATTTTGCATATCTTAGTAATATTCGCCGTTTTGTTTTTTAATCCACATGATTCTATTTTCAATATGCTTTAATATAAATAATTACTTAAACGTTTTCAATACACATAGAATTCCGATAGCATGCGGAAGCAAATGATAATTTAGTATACGTTAAAGGGCTTTTGTTTCCAGATAATCCCCACTAGATTAAGTTAACAATATGCAAATGAATATAAACTGCATCATATCCAGCGCCGGACAGAACGAGCCACTGACTAGCTGCGAAGGAAAGCAACAATTTTCAACGGAAAAATTTGGAACCAATCCACTACAACAAGTTGTATTTTCTCGCATTTTACTCCGTAACTTACCCACTAGAGTAGACCTCGCTCGATGGGGCAAAAAGGAGTGAGATTGAGCGGTAGAAAACAGCACTATGAGCTATCCATGCCCCCTTTGCTGGATGATTCCTAGCGCTGAGGCCACACAGAGCACTCACCATTCTTCGTGACTATGCATAATCATATTATTATTATCGTCATCATCAAAATTCACTTGGTACGGCAGTTTGTTCTTCACTTTTCGCTTCTTCCCGTTTACTAGTTTGATCTGCATAATTGTAAGCTGTTGCTTTTGTATTCATGACATGACGATAATATTAGACTTGCTATAGGAAACTTTTGATGGACAGGGTTATGTATATCGACAAGGTTGGTTAGGAATTGCAAAGTAGAACGAAATTTATGCAAGTCTCACAATTCAAAAAAAAAAAAGATGCGCAATTCTGTCTTCGACTTTGACCAAAAGTACTGGACCTAATAAAATACCGTGAAACGGGATAGTTTTGATAGTTTTTAAGGAGAATTCATAGAATTATTTCTTACTCTGTTTCAAATATTTTTGATTATATATTTGAAACAAAAACTGCGATCTTACATAGTTATCGAATGCAGCATAATGATTGAATATCGATTCATTTTGAATGGACCTTTAATGATTTACAGTCGATTTTCGATTCTGGAGTAGGGCTCTACCCCTTTTGGTATAAAGCCATTTGGCATAATGTCAGATAGCATAATGCCATTTGGAATAATGAATTCTTGCATAGTAGCCATTTGGCATTGTTAAACAAATATTTCATTTTATTTTTTTAGCATTTCAAAACATTGATTCTTGAAATAAGAACAAGTAAAGTTTAGTGCAAAGAAATACTTCAACACATACACGTATTTTATTTAAATATATTACCTTAAAAAAAATCCTCATATTTCTAGACAGATTAAAATTAACGCGCAGATGGTTATCTCCGCCGAGAACAAAACTCCTATGAAGTAGTATACAATAATAATATTTTGTCATGTCTGTGCTCTTTTTGAGAAACTTCGTGGCATCGTCGGGCACTAAGCGCATTGTGTTAAGGTACCGCGGGGCAAGTGGGAACGAAAAATACGATAGTTCAAACAAATTGTTCAATAAAATTTTCAAATGTCAATATTTTTCAAATCCAACAACACAATCACATTTTGGCAACATATTTGCAGGTGTGTGCATGAAATTAATCGAATAATTTAGAAATTGTGAAAACCTTGAAGAAAATTTTAGAATGAGCCAATAGACGCAGTTACCTCGCTAAGCGGGGCAAGTGGGACACATCCAGTTTCATGCGTCAATCCACATCAGTAAGTCAACCATTACAATAATAGGATTGTTAAATCATAGATTTTTAATTTTAAGTACATATTTGATGTACATAAGGGAGATTTGATGTACGTTTTAGGAAGAAACCCTTTGTTTAATAGTATGTCACCTCACATTTAATTTTAACTGAAAATTCCTCAATAAAAGAGTAAAGAGTAATTAAACATGTTCAAAATATATCATTTATAAGTTGTTAATCAAAATGTAGCACATAAACAATCAATGATTGACGAAATTATAAATATGTTTTGTTATTATTCATATGCATGGCAGAATACCACCTTATGGGATGGAATTGTTTTCTATCACTACTTAATTTGGAAGAAATAACAAATAAAGTTCAAATAACATAGAAAAGTAATCGTTCTCATATTGCATTTCAAATTTCAGCAGTGTGTTTGTTCAATTTTGATGTCATATATCAAAAATAAAAGATAATTAAAAAATAAAGAATAATAACACTTTTCTTCTCCCTCTTATGCAATTACGTAATTTGAGGTTGATCTTTTTTGATAAAAATCATTTTGATAAAAAACATTCAAATTTTAGTGCTACTCTCTAGCAAAATGTATGAAACGTGTACGAAAAGTTTTGATTCTGGTTTTTGTTTTGATAGGTCCCACTTACCCCAGGTACAAATATATTTTGGGGTAAGATAGACCATCGAAAATTTCATGTGAAATTAAAACAAAATACTGGTTTATCGTTAGCAGCTTGTAATAATACTAAAAATTATAGCTTACTGATGGAAATTCGATTTAAAACACTTTTTTTTTGCGAGTCAATGCAAGACGTGGAACGTGTCACAATTTGTCATGCAAGTTGAAAATGGCGCTGAACTGACAACTGTTACATGAACCACATGGTAATGAAAATAACAATATGATTAGTACTAAATACATTCCTTGTCATTGTATCTTCAACTTTCTAGAAAAATACCCCCATGAAAAACTTTTCCTAGTTGAGCTATGACAAAACGCCCCACTTACCCCTGATTCTCACTTGCCCCGGGGTACCTTATGGAGTGTGCGTTAGATTTCCACTTCATACTGGAACACTTTTCTTCAGTATTTTATCTACCATGCCACTGGGTGTTGCATGCAAATACGTTGTTTAATGTAGTGTTTTATTTACAGGGCAAATTGGCCATTTCCCCTTTTAAAACTAAAAGCGTGTTGAAATTATCGTTATATGATAGGTTATTTACGAAGTTGCTCTGCAATGCTTCTAGAATTCGTAAACTACAAATATATTTGTTATGATCCTGTTGCATATAAGTTTAAAAATCATTTCAAGACAATTTTACGATGTATTGATAGTTTCAAAATAAGATTAATATCTATAAAAGATTTAGCAGTTAAAACAAAGACGAAATAAAGACCTCCATGTCCCTTGTAGTTGCCAAATATTTTATGGCACATAAGGTAATAGGGCAAAATCTAGAATATCGTGAAAAGTGTACTGCGATCTGTCAAACTTGGGTACCTTTTGCAGTACCAAGGGATTAAATGCAGTACTAAAAGTGGTACCCAATGTGAATCCGAGTAGGACGAACCTAGTTAAAATAAAACGGTTTGGGTTTGCAGGAGTTCCATGTTCAATAGGTGGTAGGACATTTGGCATAAAGTCGTTTGGCATAATGGTCGTTTGGCATAATAGTCGTTTGGAATAATGAGTCTGAAACCAAGAATTTCTTAAGACGACATTCGTTTTTACGTTTCAATTGAATCTTTCTGATGACATCAGGCTTGTTGTGTAGTCAATTGATACAAAATGTCACTTTATTCAACAATTATATACTCTTGAATAAATTAAAGCATATTAGGAAAGTTATTGCCAATAGTATTTTATTATTTATCCAGAAAATACCCTTCTTTTGAATTAGTTCTTTTTTGAGTTCCGCTGTTGGAATAGATTTTTGCACAGAAGATTTTGATATATTTAGCACAAATTTACCCTTCTTTTAATGGTCGTTTGGCATAATAGTCGTTTGGCATAATGAGTCTGAAACCAAGAATTTCTCAATTTTCTTTAAGCATATTAGGAAAGTTATTGCCAGTAGTATTTTATTTTTGGTCCAGAAATTTTCCTTCTTTCAAATACTAATTCTTTTTTTTTAGTTTCGCTATTGGAACAAATTTTTTGCACTGAAGATTTTTATATATTTAGCTCAAATTTACCCTTCTTTTAACCTTAGTAAGGACCTCGGGTCTGTTTCGACCCATTTCAAAATTCAAATCAGTGTCACTTTTGATTGAAATAACCTAGCAATTTGAAACTTTCTGACAATTATTTTTTTGTGGGAAATTTTGTTTTTGCGGAAACAAAAGTTTGGGTCATTCTAGAGGAGTTTCCATGAAAAAAGTTACAAATTGTGACTAAGGGTCGTTTTCGACCCGAAATTTCAAACAGCTCGCAAAAATCAGTGTGTTGACCGAATTTAGTTCTGTTGGGCTTAAATGAAGGGCACACATGTCTAGTTTCAGAAACCCTCCTGGAGATCCGGATTTGGCCACTGTGGCCACCGGGAACCTGCTACATATGAAAAAAGTCCCTTTAGAGACCCTTATTTTGACGACCTGTAGTTTCGTAACTAAACAAGTAATCTGAACTGTCCTCATATTGTTGAACAAGTATTCACGTGGACTTTGAATAGAGATTCTCAAATCACTAAATCACTTAGTTATTCATACCCGGTTCCGGAAACCCGGAACATCCAAAAAGTAAGTTTCCATCGCAGTTCTGTATATGTAATTCACATCGGCACTATTCGGTTGATGGATATTTTGTCATAATTTTTTCTGTAATAAGGAATCAACTACCGGCGCACATTCCCTGATAAATGCGGTCCTCTATGGTCCATGCGGAACCGGTTCCTGGAGTTCTGGGAGGTGGCCTATCTGTCCAATTCGATGAAATTACTCAGATTTGAACCCCAAAACCAAATGAATTGTGTCCAATTCTTTACGATTTTTTATGTTTGGATGTATTTTGCCAAAAGAATGAATGGATGGTTATTCTGGTTCTTTTGGAGCACTGAAATGGCCACCGGGAAACCCGTAATATGGGACCACAAAGTTTTAGCACTAAAAGTAGGCATGCGACGGCTCAATCTTCATGATTTTGCATCCCTGTGACTCTGCTAGCTCAATTATTGATGAATGACCACTTTGATTCTTCCGACATACCCAAATAACCCAGGAATGGCCACCGGAAATACCCGTATTGTGAGACATTTCAGTTTTTGTACCTAAACTAGGCATGCGACGGCTCATTCTTCATGATTCTGGATACCTGTGACTCTTCTAGTTTAATTTTAGACAAATTACCACTCTGGCTCATTGTTACCTCGAAATAACGCAGGAATGACCACCGGAGATACCCGTATTGTGGGACATTTCAGTTGTTGCACCAAAACCAGGCATGCGACGGCTCAATCTTCATAATTTTACATCCCTGTGACTCTGCTAGTTAAATTTTTGATGAATGACCACTTTGGCTCTTCTAGTCCACCGAAATAGCCCAGGAATGGCATCATTAGAGCACGACGACAATGTAACATCACATTGACACAGCAAAAAATATAAGATACGGGTAGATGTACCAATAGTGGAGGTACTAAGCACGATTGAATGTCATTTAACCGCCTAATTCAAGAAGCGCAATCAATGTACATGTTAATGTTATAACGGGAAGAAACGACCATTGACTTAATGAAAAAAATGATTTCATCGCAGTAATCCACGGCATGTCAGTGAAAAATAATATCTTCACTATTGGTACACTGGTCCTTTGGTTGCGGTATATTTTTAAATTGTGTTCCTACAGTTGCGGTATCCGTAATTTTATTATGGGATCCTCCACTATAGAAACACTTTACCGCAACTATTGGTACAAGTAAGAATAGTTTTGGCAATGTTAGTGATGTTTCATCAGTTTTAATGCAATTTGAACGCTCTTTTCAACTTTTCCATGCATCAACAAACCAATACGTCAATTGACAGTGTCGGTTCTGTGGCTAATGTAATAAAATCAGTGAAAATGACACTTCCGCAAATATAGGAACACCCACAACTAACGGATCACTTACCCTACGTCGATTTGCCTGCAAATCTGTCCCGTTGCAAATATAATTTACGATTACTTTTAAAGGTACAACACTGGTATTTTTTAGATACGAAACCAGTCGGGGACAGTTTAAAATCGGAGTCTGACAACAAAGATATAAAAATGTTAGTGTAATATGGCGGAATATTATTGTGCAATTGATGTTTCTAAAACGTAAGTATGACTTGTTGATGTTAATTATTAGTTTTAAGGCTTGCAAAAACAGTTGAATTAAACGGTTTTAGTACTAAATTGACTTAAAGCTTTTAATTTTTAAATAAGCGTAGTCTTTGTAACACTTTATGCAATAGATTTCCTAGCATTCGACATAAGAGTGTGCCAGTTCAAAAGAGACTCGAAATGTTGTGGAAATTCAAAATATGATACAAAATAGCATTAATGAACTAACATTATCTTTCCAGTGCCTAACTTTAAGGAAAAAGGAGCGAAAAATCGAGTATCGCTGAAAAACCCTCTCTACTATGAAATTAACAGCTGCCGCTTGCGAACGTTTTCGAACGTATTATTGAAAAATCCTAGTAATTGAGTACAAAACTTGAAGATAATGCATTATTGACAGATAGGTTTATCATTCCTGTGAATATCAGCCGTTATATCCTAGAGAATAATAAGGAAAATCTCTTTTTGTTCCCACTATTGCCATAATTGATACTTCTACCCTAAACGAAATTTAATGTCTAGATCCTGAAAGTAAAGACCAATGTTCAATAAAGTTGCTTGTGTTGCTTAGGAGCATATTGTTGTGGAAGACAGTCATACTAAATCTATGAGTTTATTGGGTCGAAAATTTAGGAACCGTGACCAAAAAATGAGGAAAAAGCAATTTTTATAAGAGAAGAACATTTTGTCCGAAGACTGCATTGAAGAATTCCCAATAGTTTATGAGCTTCTAAGGAATAATCTTGCTAAAAATTGAAACGGGCGTA
This sequence comes from Aedes aegypti, assembly GCF_002204515.2. Taxonomy (NCBI): domain Eukaryota; kingdom Metazoa; phylum Arthropoda; class Insecta; order Diptera; family Culicidae; genus Aedes; species Aedes aegypti. Next base: position 398,577,710 of record NC_035108.1, read on the forward strand.
ACTCTAAATTTTGAACTAAACTATGAAGCTCAAGCAGGGGTTTTCTAGTATGGGTGTGTACTTTCAAGAACTGCGGTCTTGTTGATATTTTATGTGTGACATTGTGTTATTGAAACGTAGCAAACGTACGTTGGCTAGTATCAAATTTTTCATTGGGTACTATGACTCATACGAATCAACCAACTTGTATTGTGTGTTTGGTATTACTGAACTGAAAAAAACAGTTCAATTCGCATGAGACTTGGATGGAAGATGAGGGTATGAAGCAAGCTCCCCCGAACCTTTCAGCCACGAGCCAAACTTTGAACATCTCTCGCAGTTCCAACTTTCCAAATGTATACGTTCAACATTGGCGCTCACGGTGTGTTTCCCAGCAATGTGTACAGACTAGGATTTAAAAAAAAATCCCAGAAAATTTTAAGATTCGAGCTTAAAATCGAAACATTTTGTAAATTGTTATCAAGGAATTGTTTTTTTTTCAAAAGGATTTATGCTGAAACAAATTTTTCAGATATGTTGCAGTGAATGAAAGTCATATTGTCAAATATTGGTATGCCTTTTTTATCAAAAATATCCCACCAAACACACGCCGTGCACATTTTTTTTATCACGACCATCACAAAGCGAACATTTCGGCCTGTAATCAAAAACTATTTGTTAGATTTTATAAATGGGTTTGGGAACGAGTCACGAACAACCGTACAAGCGTACTGCTGAAATGGCTCCAAGTAAAGGCCGGAAAATCCGGCCCTATCGTACAGTTGACTTCGCAGCAATGACCTGTGGCCGCAACCGGATCGGCTAAAAATGAGCAACTTTGTATCGGACAGATTCGGTTGTGCTATGTATGGTCGTGGTCGCCTTTCTACGCGTCCCAGCATCAGTATGCACAGCAAAAAATGCTGCAGCACAGAGCGAAATGAATTACTGCCCATAAATCGTAGCCGGGTATCATTGGGAAATTTTTGTTCCACCTCGCGATTTTTCATCCCTGAAGAGGAAACTTTTTGCCTTTTGTCCCTAGATCATGTACGGTGAATGAGCTCTCGTGGAGTTTCTTTTTTTTGCCGAAAAAACAGTGTAGTGGCCCCTAGGACTACAACACCCGTACATATTTGGCTGGGTTAATTTTTAGGTTTGTTACGGAAGGGTATTTGACTTGCCGGAAGTTATAGTATAACTGTTAAACTATTTGTTAGTTGGCCCAATCCGATTTAATAGCTACGGGTTTTTATCGTATTGGGCGGTCACGTGGGTTTAATGTATCACTATAAGCATAATTTTTGATACCACATAAATCGTGTTCAGAATACAAATCAAATTCAATTAAGAGTTCAAATTTGATCATGTTAAAAAATACTTAGGTAATCCTTTTAAGTTTATAATGGAATCCGGTTCTGGATACCAAAATAAACCATGTTCCTTGAACAATATTCGTCTGGTATCTTGAACGATTCGCATAATGAACAGGATTCGATTGGAATCCTGAACAAAAATCTATTGAAATCCTGAACAGGATTCGATTGGAATCCTGAACTGAAATCGATTGGAATCCTGAACAGGATTCGATAGGAATCCTGAGCAGGATTAGATTAAAATTCTGAGCAGGATTCGATTGGAATCCTGAGCAGGATTCAATTGGAATCCTGAACAGGATTCGATTGGAATCCTGAACTGAAATCAATCGGAATTATGACTAAGATTTGATTGGAATCCTGAACAGCACTTGAATGGAATGCTGAACAGTATTCGATGGGAGTTCTGAGCAGGATTTGATTGGAATTCTAAACAGGATTCGAAATTCGATTTGAATCCCTAACATGATTCACTACAGAATCCTGAGCAGAATTCGATTGGAATCCTGAACAGAATTGACTCGGAATCCCAAACAGGATTCGATTGGGATCCTGAACAGAATTCTTTTAGAATCTTGAACAGATTCTATTGGAATCCTGAACAGGATTTGATTGGAACTCTGAATAGGATTCGATTGAAATCTTGAATAGAATTCGATTGTAATTGAGAATAGGATTCTATAGGAATCCTGAACAAGATTCGATTTCCATTTGAATCCTGAACAGGACTCGATATAGATCCTAAACAAGATTCGATTGCAATCCTGCACATCATTAGATTAGAGTTGAGCAATTCTCGCTGAAACCACACCCATCGCATTAAAATTCAACATGTTGAGTGCCAACAAGATAAAAACTCATTCTACTACTTAAAACCTGGGAGGGAGGCACCGATATTACACACGAAATATAACACAAAGTTATTTTGAATTGCAAGAAAACTCCAGCTTGCCAACGACAATCAAGGCAGACTTGATGAAAATCGCTAGTTTTCTTTTGTTGTGTTCCTTCGATCGTTCTGGACAAACATGGAAAAAGGGCCAAAGTTTTCTGTGCATTAATTTTCGTTTTTATTGGAAAAAGTAAAATAATGCGTATTTGAACACTTTATATTCAATCAGGATAAAAGGTGCTATTGTGACATTGCTTTTGAATAAGCATGACTAGCTTTTCAATCGATTTTTTGTCACATTTGATAAAATACAAAAATACGTTATAATCAATTACGCGCTTTTATCATTTTTGTCCATTGTTTTAGATCTGGGCTCACAGTGACAGTTCGTGACAGCAGAATCTCGGCTCACCGTGACGTACATAAATTTCGTATTGGTTTCTCCCTCCCAGCTTAAAACCAAGATGGTGTCAAAATCCAAGATGGCCGCCAGATTTTTTCACTCAAAATAATACTCTTATTTTTCACTCGACTCGAATAAAACACCAACGATTGACAACTTGTTTCTTTGTTGTTCAAAAAATAATGTTTGCATTGATTGCACTCCCCATGTACGTCAAAATCGTAGAACATCATTTATAAAATCGTTCGTTTCATAGGATTAATACCAGGAGCGCGTCCACGTTCGAAACCATGGGTAGGACAAACGTTGGCAAATACTTTGTGCACAGTGAAACTATGAAAAGCTTCAACCCTATGGAATCATAGGCTGGAAATTGAAAGTTACTATATTTGAGGGGCTTTAACGTAGTGACATTTTCGTGGGTTTTTAGTGAAGTTGAGTTGATATTTCAGACGATTTTTCCGCTCAACAGGAAAAATAACATAACGCCTTAAAGGCTGAATTGTTTTTTGACTCCCATACAATTTGTGTAGATTTTCGAAAGCAAGATTTTTTTCACTGATGCCTCTAACCTCCTCATTTCCATGCCAGTCGTTATTACAAGATTAAGAAAGCTTTTCGTCTTTCCAGGGCTAGTAGCGATTAAGTGCTTTAATAATAGGAAATTACAGATCTCTTACCTGAAAATAGAGGCTTAAGTTAAGTAGGTACCAAAATGAGGTCGAAGGACACCAAACAGGAACCAAGAAAACGAAACCTAATAGGAGCCAGGATATGATTTTTTTTTTATAGAAACAGAGAGGTCATTTCTCTAAAATCTAAGCTTTGTTTCTCGACAAGTATTACTGTGTTTTGTATATGCATTTTTCCACGCTTTTCTCAAGGAATTTTATCAGAATTTTTTTCAAGTATTTGTCCAAATGATCAGATATTCCTCCAGAATGTTTTCAAAGGAATTCGTTTGGTGATTATTTCCCAAGAAATTTCTTCTCGAAATTTATTAGGAAATTACTCCAAGAATTGTGTTTAGGATACCTAAGGAATTCAATTCCAATTTTCCATTTGGAACATTGGAATTTCTTTCTTCGAAAAAAATTCTATAGAAGTATTTGGAAGATATCCTCGAGCAGCAACTGGAGAATTCAATTAAAGGATCAGTGGAACAATATCTGGAACAAATGCTAGGATAGTTTTGAATAAAAAGCAGAAAATCACAGAAAAGAGTAGCTTTGGAATTCTCAAGTATTTTCTGGAGCAAGTTCTGAAGAAATTCTTCTAGACATCTTTTGGAAATCGCTGGAAAAATTTCTAGGGGAATTTGTAAAGAAATCTCTAGAAGAATTTCTGGAGAAATCCCTGTAGGGGACTCTGAAGGTATTCTGAATAAAGTTATTATGCTAACTCCTGAAGCTTTTCCTGGAGGACTCTGAGACGTAATTCTTAAAAAAACCTGTTGATCCTGTTATGGCCTCTGAAGGTTTCTTTGGAGTCGGTGCATCAGGATTCAATGCAAGCAGAATAAAGAAAAAAAAAGACTTTGAAGATCATTTTTGTTTAACATAGAAACTTTTGAAACCTTCCATTAAAAATATACTTTTTTAAGACTTGCATTCAAAAAGAAACGTCTTATTGAAACTGTCTTTAGGATTATTCATTTGATGAACTTTTGTTATTACTTCTTCTTCTTCTTTCTGGCGTTACGTCCACACTGGGACAGAGCCTGCTTCTCAGCTTAGTGTTCTTATGAGCACTTCCACAGTTACTATGCCAATGACCATTTTTGCATGTGTATATCGTGTGGCAGGTACGAAGATACTCTATGCCCTGGGAAGTCGAGAAAATTTCTTACCCGAAAAGATCCTCAACCGGTGGGATTCGAACCCACGACCCTCAGCTTGGCCATGCTGAATAGCTGCGCGTTTACCGCTACGGCTATCTGGGTCCCATTACTTATTATTATTATTGTTATTACTCATATTAAAAATATAAATTTGTTTCTAAAATCAATTTTATTAAACAAATTGACAAAAATAGACCAAACTGCTTGCCTGTCACAAAACATCAGTTGGAATTTGATCGAATCATTTTTCAGGAAACTGCTTCCAGAAATTCCCTTGGCAATTCTGAATCAGCCAAGAACTTCTAGAGAGTGTGCTGTGGGAGTTCTATTAGAATTGCTCTGAAAATAGTCAAGAGATTTAGCAATGCTTTGATGAAGATATAATAATATGAATGATAATAATAATAATGTATTCATTACTTCATCCAAAGATTCTTCAATAATCTTCTGACAATTCTCTATGCATGTTCCATAAAATTCTCAAGAGTTACATCCTGGAATATACACGGTAATTTGTACCAGGTTGGCCGTAGATATTTTAAAGAAACCATCCATTTATACATTCAGAAATGCCGTTATTACAGTTAGTTTTATAGTTTAGATTAGTTTTTTTTTTTAATTTTCACTATAGATATTCCTAATGAGTGGTAAATGACTGGACAATGCGTACCATTGCTACTTCTCGTACCTGCAGATATAAAATAGACCCCATTTGTGGTCCCTAGCATCTTGTCCAGTAGCTCCTATCCCTACCTCCCAGTGGTGCCGCCCGGGGTACGAGTAACCGTAGGGAAGATCGGGTAACCAACCCTGGTGGCACCTTGGTCGTATGCTGACAGGGAAGGGAGGCTCCTCTCTTCTGAGGGTGTAGCTTATCAGAGCGTCTGTTTTCCATGTTAGGAGCGGCTCAAAACAGCGTCTGTTCTCCATGTTAGGAGTGGCTGATCAGCGTCCTAGTGCCAGCGTGGGACTCTAAACGGTGCACTATGGTTCGAAGGCGGCCAAAACCTCAAAAATCAAATTTGTTTTCTCCGAACAGTAATATTTTTCCCGACTTTCTTATCATATTGGTGGTTTAAATCCAAAATTTTAGGCAGATTTATTGAATTTTGAATTTTATACAACTCTTTGAGTGGACCGTGGACATGATTTTTCGAGAAAATTAATAATTGCAATCCATAATTCACCTGCTATTTATGAATTTGAAGATAGCTCAAACCACCTTGGTATCTTGAGAGAAGTTGTTTGTAGATACATAAAGTACACCTGAATTGAATTAAAATTTTCATTGAGTTTATACAAAGTAAATTAGAGCACAAAAATCTTCAAAAACCATTTTATTTTCTATAAAGGTACCCTAAGACATTAGTAGCCCGCGAATGCCCGCGATGAGAATAAGCTCATTTGAAAGCTAAAAATAAGAGCTTTCAAGTAGGGTACAAATTATTTTGCGAAAACTTGCGATAGACCACTTTCAACGCGGTTGAATATTTACGGAGTGCAATTCTAGTTGAATAATAACAATTCTGATATATGCTAGTACGTGCATTGCAATCCTAGTAGGCATGAATGGCATTCCTAGAAAGAACGAATAACTCGCACCTATATTTTTCTTCATCTTCTTTCTGGCATTACGTTCCAACTAGGACAAAACATGCTTCTCAGCTTATATTTCTTATGAGCACTTCCGCAGTTATTAGCTGAGAATTTTCTTTTCCGATTGACCATTTTTGCATGTGTATATCGTATGCCACGTACGATGATACTTCGTGTCCTGGGAAGTCTGGAAAATTTACTTAACGAAAAAAATCACGACCAGTGGACCTTGAACCCAGGATTCTCAGCTTGGTCTTGCTGAATAGCTGCGCATTCACTGCTATGGCTCTCTGCGAGCCTACTCATACAATATTTTGGAATTATACCTCAATTAAATATTGTCCACACCTTGATTTGGAATTATTATGGTATTGAAGTGCTTTGAATTAAAATTTGAACTGCTACTGAATCCACCAAATGAAATAACACAAATTAGCTCGTCTTATTTACATGATCACGGAACTATTTCCTTCAAATGCAGCCTCCAGATAAAATTAAACAAACTGAAAAAAAAACATTCCCTACGTGGATTTGCTTTTGCTGCCAAAGTATGTATGAACACAGACTAAAGCAATCATGCTGAAACTGATGAAATGGATGATACTTGCATTGAGGCAGGGTTAGATCTGAGATATCTATATAAATAAAAATGGAATGGTGTTTGTATGTCACGAAATGACATCCGAACGGGTCAATGGATTTGCACAATTCTTTATCTGTTATATTCATCTAGGGTTCCGACGTGTTCGTGTACAGAAAAAGTCTAAAATTTTCTCTCCGGCATGGCCAAAACAACGGGAGAAAAGTAAACTGTCATTTTGTATGGGAGAATGGATTCCATTTTTCAACAGCCTACTTGATGGCAAGACGAAGTTTGCCGGGACCACTAGTTTATGGATAAATTCTGCATGAAATTTTCACAGTTTTTCAGACATCGCATGAATATCAACATACATTTCTGAGAAATTTGTCAAAACACGAGTTCTTAGTGATTTTTTTTTTTACAAATTTGGATAATTGGCATATTAAAAAAATAAAGTTGTAAATTTGAACGAGATTAACTAATTTGCATAGTGATAGCTTACATATTTTAAGGTAAATCGTTCATACGTTTTCGTCAAAAATTTCACTTAAGTCAAGTTGTATTTACTATTGGAGTTAGGCACGGAAAAACTATTCACAAATATATGTTAAAATTCAAGCTATGCCTGACATGCTGTGAAAATTTTATTTAAATCTCAGTAAATAACTGAGAACAAGCCTGCCCAAGTTGACCATTTTGTATGAAAGATTGAAAAAATTGCAAATTGTGGTCCAAACCTGTATATTCTATTTATCAGTCCAAACATTTGAAAATAAAAGTCCATAATACCTAAATATGGCATAAAATACGTCAAATATATGATTTCAGCTATTTGAAGGAGAGTTTGAGGTTTTGTCCGACATTTGTTCTAGATCGAACAACTGTGCAGTGCTGTGCACGATGATCCTCCAGCGAGACAGGGGGTTGGTGCAGGCCTTACAAGCCAGCCGTAAAAATCATCAGTACAGAAAGCATACAATGTAAATTCGCACCGGAACAATCGGCATAGACCCAGGCATCGAAAACGGACTAACGATTGGAAACTCGGATCATGGAACTGTAAGTCTTTCAATTTCTTGGGAAGTACCCGCATTCTTTCCGAATTATTGAGGGTCCGCAAGTTCGACATCCTAGCGCTGCAGGAGGTTTGCTGGAAAGGGTCGACGGTACATACGTATAGGGATGGTTATACCTGGGAGGGAGGTACCTTTATTACACACGAAATATGACACAAAGTTATTTAAAATTGCAGGAAAACTCCAGCTTGCCAACAACACTCAAGGCAGACTTGATGAAAATCGCTAGTTTTCTTTTGTTGTGTTCCTTCGATCGTTCTGAACAAACATGTCCATTGTTTTAGATCTGGGCTCACAGTAACAGTTCGTAACAGCAGAACCTCGGCTCACCTTGACGTACATAAATTTCGTATTGGTTTCTCCCTCCCAGGGTTATACCATCTACCAGAGCTGCGACAACAGACATGAGCTGGGCACAGCTTTTATCGTGATGGGCGAAATGCAGAGGCGCGTGATTGGGTGGTAGCCAATCGACAACAGAATGTGCAAGTTGAGGATCAAAGGCCGTTTTTTCAATATCAGCATAATCAACGTGCACAGCCCTCACCTAGCAAGTGACGATAACGATAAGGACGCTTTCTACGCGCAGCTGGAACGCGAATACGACGGCTGCCCAAGCCATGATGTCAAAATCGTTATCGGAGATCTCAACGCTCAGGTTAGCCACGAGGAGGAATTTAGACCGATTGTAGGGAAGTTCAGCGCTTACTAGCTTACGAACGAAAACGGCAGTCTAAGGCATTGATTTCGCCGCCTCCAAAAACATGGCCATACGTAGTACCTATTTCCAGCACAGCCTCCCGTATCGGTACACCTGGAGATCACCCCAACAGACTGAATCGCAAATCGACCACGTTTTGATTGATGGAAGGCACTTCTCGGACATTATCGACGTCAGAATCTATCGCGGCGCAAACATCGATTCGGACCACTACCTTGTAACGGTTAAAGTGCGCCAACGACTCTCCGTTGTGAACAACATTCGGTACCGTCGCTCGCCCCGGTACAATCTGAAACGACTCCAGCTACCCGAAGTCACAACTGAATACGAAGCCTTGAGGCAGCGTTGCCGGAAGAGGGAGAGCTTACCGAAGCCCCTCCTGAAGACTGCTGGAGTAGTCTCAAAGCAGCCATTACCACGCAGCGGAAGGTACCATTGGGTTCGTGGAAGGAAATCGACGGAACGGTTGGTTCGACGAGGAGTGTCAGACGGTTTTGGACGAGAAGAATGCAGCGCGGGCGATGATGCTGCAGCAAGGCACCCGTCAAAACGTGGAACTATACAAACAGAAGCGAAGACAGCAAACCCATCTATTCCGGGATAAAAAGCGCCGCCTGGAAGAGTTGGAGTGCGAAGAGATGGAGCAGCTGTATCGTTCTCAAGAAACACGTAAGTTCTACAAGAAACTCAATGCATCCCGCAAAGGCTTTGTGCCGCGAGCCGAAATGTGCCGGGATAAGGATGGAGGTATCTTGACGGACGAACGTAAGGTGATCGAAAGGTGGAAGCAGCACTACGATGAACACCTAAACGGCGCAGAGGAGGAAGATCAGGACAGCAGGAGGAATGGCTTCATCAGTACGGCGGATGAGGGAGACGTGCCAACTCCCACAATGGGCGAAGTTAAGGATGCTATCAAACAGCTCAAGAACAACAAATCAGCTGGAAAGGATGGTATATCGATTTCAAAGCGGCCTATGATACCATCGACCGCAAAGAGCTATGGAAGATTATGGACGAGAATGGTTTTCCCGAGAAACTGACTAGACTGATCAAAGCAACGATGGATAGTGTACAGTGCTGTGTGAAGATATCGGGTGCATTATCGGACCCGTTTGAAACACGCAAAGGACTTCGACAAGGCGGTGGTCTTTCCTGTCTCCTGTTCAATATTGCGCTAGAAGGTGTTATGAAACGGGCGGGCTTCAACATGCGGGGCACGATCTTCAATAAGTCCAGCCAGTTCATCTGCTTTGCTGACGACGTGGACATTGTCAGAAGAACGTTCCAGGTGGTTTCTGAACAGTATACCAGGCTGAAACGTGAAGCAGATCGGGTTGGATTGAAGGTAAATACGTCGAAGATGAAAATTCTGCTGGCTGGAGGAACCGAGCGCGATATAGCTCGCATTGGCAAACGCGTGATGATCGACGGGGATGAGTTCGAGGTGGTGGACGAATTTGTCTACCTCGGATCATTGATAACGTCGGATAACAACTGCAGCAGAGAAATTCGAAGACGTATCATTGCCGGAACTTCACTTCACTTAACGGAACTTCACTTCCGTACTAATTGTACCATGTACAAGACGCTAATAAGATCGATAGTCCCAAGGGGTGGGTCACTTCTTCAATGTACATCGAATGTACATCGATTTGCATCAAATGCACTTTTTCTACATTTACATCAGCTTAGCACTGGCCCGTACTTTCGTGCCGTGCTATACTGCCCATAAAGGCATAACTGTCCCATATGGAATTAGTAGGCATTGAGAAAACAGCGCTCAAAGTTTGAAGTTTGCATTTTCATACATATATTTATAATTTTCTAGTTAATTTTTGAATGCAATATCCATCTAGCTCCACCTCGCAGAATACTCATTTTGCTAATATTGATCAGTAAAAATATAAAGTTGTACATAATTCCATTTTTGCAGTTGCTATTGGGGTTCAAAGTTCATATAGAGACTGTTATGCCTTTATTTTTCAATATGGGACTGCACCAACTTCATATTTTTCCACAACATTTTCCAACAAAGTGAATAAATTTTCATATGCCTAGTGAAGTGCATATTAAAACATTAATGTTGCGATGAAAAGAGGTGTTAGTTCGAAAATCAATATGGGACAGTTATGCATTTTTGGGCAGTATAGCAACGTGTCATTTTTTATTGTGAAAGGTTCAACGTAGTTTACTTTTGTAGTTTATATTGACTGATATTCTGAAATTAACAACACATTGTATACGTTTCAGATTACCCAGCTGTTGCTTTAGAGCGGAAATATATTAAACTTCAATTGAAATGCCGCTTATGGATCCTTGAGGCAAAAATCATCTAGGTTTTGTGTCTTAACAAAAATCCATCGTCCCACGTCCCTGCAGATTCAGTGATATTTGTAATCAGGAGTAGTTGGAACCTTCTCCCCGGGAAACCCACATTCTGTGACTTACAGGCGCTTCGCATTCCTAAATACAAATCTAGACGGAAGGAACAACAAAACCCTTGAAAATTATTGGTCTAAATAACTTATTTATATCGTTCAATGTCCACTACGGACAAATAAAATACAATTAACATTGGACATTCCACAAATATTCCTTTGGCTTATTCATACGAAAATGTTCACGTAGTTGTTTATAATGTGTTACGGAACATATATTTGCTGAAACATACTGTTCATAAATGACAGCAAGTGGGCAGCCTATCATCAGATCCGTGAGAGACAACTTTATAGAATCTTTAGGTCATAAAACGCATAACTACTTCCGGATAGACTCCCTCCTAGACCTGATGTCAGTGAAATAGCAGCTATGACAGACAAAACAATCATTAATCATATCGGATAGATTTTATTCTTTGAATACGCCAACATTACATCTTTACAATGTCACTAATTTCACGCTTTTCCGTAGCTGGAGTCCACCTTGTCATAATTTTAACGACCACGTTTAGATTTAGCTGATTTTGGTTAAGACGTTATTTAAATGTCGATACCGGGCACTTCAATGAAGAATGTTTCCAGTCCCTTTTGATACCGGGTTGACCCTTTTTAGGTGAGGTAGCGCAACTCTTCGAAAGTTTATGGAAAACTAAGTTTGACACTTCGACAAGAACAACAATCAAACGTTTGAGCAAGCCATGAATTGTAAATCTATCGAGTGTGCATTTAAATGCATTTGAGTGCATGCAAATATTTCGATGCATCAGGAGTGATCCACCCCTTGGATAGTCCTCTACGGGCATGAGACGTGGACAATACTCGAAGAGGACCTGCAAGCGCTAGGAGTTTTTGTACAATGTGTGCTTAGTACGATCTTCGGCGGAGTATGTGAGAACGGCGTATGGAGGAGAAGAATGAACCACGAGCTTGCGCAACTCTACGGTGAACCCAGTATCCAGAAAGTCGCCAAAGCTGGAAGGGTACGATGGGCGGGACACGTTGTGAGAATGCCGGACAACAATCCCGCAAAAATGGTGTTCACCTCAAATCCGGCCGGTACAAGACGAAGGGGAGCGCAACGAGCTAGGTGGTTTGACCAAGTGGAGCAGGATCTTGGAAGTGTGGGGCGATCGAGAAATTGGAGGATAGCAGCCATGGACCGAGTTAGTTGGCGTAACATTGTGGCGCAGGTCACGTCTTGAAAGACGTAAAGCCAGCAAAAGTAAAGTAAAGTATATTCCTAATAGTTCTTCTCGCGAGCCATAACATAGCATGGTCTTGCACATGCCATGTCACGCTTTACTACGCGTGAGAATACCATGAAAAACCTTATCGTGTCTACGATCCTCCATAAGAATAAGTACAACGTTGAGCGAGTTTTCATGTACATTGAACATATGATAAATAGCATTCTACTAATCTTGTTATTATTTTTTTCTTGAATCGTGGGTAGGACAACCCTTTGACTGTCCTACCCAGGTGTTTTTGTAGGTAGTACATGTCCTACCTGTCCGACCCACTTCCCGCGCCAATGGTAAATACCAATGCTCACCTAGTTTCTGTAGCCTATCTTACGCAATTTTTCCTCAGCTTTCTGGTGGTGATCTCAGAATTCAAAACGAGCGGTGCTTTGAATGGTGAAAAAACGATTTTTCTAACAAAATTGAAGATGGAGGGCAAATTCAAAATGGATGCCAAAAATTTTTTAACTTTAAATGAAAGCTTTATATTTTCTCTATACGATGCCACTAAGTTTGCTATGTGTTCCAAGTGAAATGTGAGACATATCACGTGAAGAAATACCCTATATTTATCAAAAAATGGACATTTACGCAAACTGTGACGGGTCCACCAATTTGAGAAAACCGAAAGGACCACCCTTAAGTTTTATCGAAAACTAGCGATCAGTGACACAAAATTGGAATTCTAACGATGGGTGCCGATGGCGTCCTGGTTTAGGCGAGAATTGCTCAGTTATAAGCCATTTAAAGCAATCTTTGAATCAAAATGTTATATTTGTTTAGAAAAAGCCCATGCTACACTGTAAGGTGAATCGAATTCATTTCTTACATTCGGGAATCACGGTTAGTGTAATGTGAAAATCATCCTCAGTAGGAAAAAGTGTGTGGCAACCGGGGACCCGAATTCTCTGGGCTCATTTGTTTGCTTTTGATGAACACTTTTCATAAACTGGAACACCGTATGCAGAGCAGACTTTTTGCGGTGATGGGTTGGGTTTCGGTGAATTTATCATATTGAGCTGCGTGCGGTACAGATTTTCCCACTGTTGCTGAACACGAAAAAAAATGTGAATAACAAAAGCCATCCTTTTCAGATGATGCACGTTATGTACGGTGAATTCTCATAATGCTTCAACAAGCGTGGTATTGAGAGTATATCCTGCTCACGTTATCGTTTTCCAGTAGTTTTTGCCGGGAGCTTTCTCCACTTACCCGTCGTCGCAACAAGATCGACGTCAGCAAAGCGTTCGTTGTCTTCGGCGCTGTCGGTGGGCTAATTTGCATTTATATTGCGAAAATAAGGGATTTAAATTGAACAAGGGAGAAAGCAAAATAGCTCAGTAATTTGAGAACGTATCTATCTGCAAACAGGCACTGACTTGCACGTGGGCTGTTGCCAGAGGGATGTGTTCACAAGACTTCACACTTGCCGTGCCGATGCCTGGGGGATGTTGTTTCCGGTAAGGTGCGAGATGAATTGGAATGTATCTGAGTGCCGGTGAGCGGAAGGTAAGCAGCTTTAGCCGAAAATGCTACAAATTAGAGCTGTTTTCATAATTTTATAAGGTAGAGTAAGGTGGGGCAAAAGTTCGACGTTGGTGAATAATCAAGAAAAATTAATAAACTACAAATATACAATATACCACACAATGGACCTTCAGAGTATTGGCTACAACATTTTAAAATGGTTTGTTAATAACAATATTTACCCCATGAGTGGGACAATCCTTGTGGGACAAACGTAAGCAGCTTTCTATAACATTCAGATATGTGCTTCCTGGTAATTATCCGAAATATGACAAAATTATTTAATTTCGAGACAACACAAGGCGTTAAACGTGCCGCAATTTACGAGCCAGTTGAACATGGTACTGAAATTAAAACTTATACACAGTACATTTATTGGAAAAACAGTAGTATTTTTTTGTAGCTTGTAACAATTCTTTCCAACATTCAAGAAGAATCAATACTCTTTAAAAATATTACCATAAAAAGTCTAAACGTGAAAGACCCACTAATTCCGGATTTTCAATTCCCCCGGGGTCCCTGAACACGATTTTCACCGCTTTCCATTTACGGTTTTGTATTGTATTCGACTAATTATACATTTTATTAGGCTCATGTTTATGGGGTCTTACTAATTTAAAAGCTCTCAATATGTGGAGGAAAATTGCCGACAAAGTAACCCTGGAAAATCGTCATATCGAAGCAATCCAAGATTTTCCTCGCAGCAAACGGTCATTAGGAAAATTTTCACGCACCCGTCAAGAAGCAGAAGCAGGTCGCTCCCTCTTTATCCTCAAGATTCGAAATTTTTAGCCAATCGTGATCCAGTGGTCAGCCGAAATCGAAAGTAGGAAAAATGGTCGTTTTTGCCCTGCAATCGATGCGTGCCTTCCGGAATGCATATGGAGCTCTCCTGCGACGCAAATTTTCCACCAACATCGGAGAAAATCGGGCAGAGGTGAGTTGGTTAACCGTTTGATCCAGTCCGAAGACTTCAACATTTCCTTGAATTTCCAGAAAGGATTGGTTCTGGGCCTGTACGAGCAGGAAATTGAAACGGACGAGCCTCGCTTGACTCCAGTGGCCGGCCATTTCGATGCCAAAACGGAAGGACAGCTCGTAAATCTAATCAAAGAGTAGGTTTCTCCTCTCTTGGTAACAGAATCAACATTACGAATCCTTTCAATTCCAGGTCAAATCTGAAAGGAAAAGTTGGACAAGTCAAGGTGTTCAACAACATCGATCCGGACTTCGGTTCGGTGGCCGTTGTAGGACTCGGTTTGGAAGGGCTCGGGTACAATGAGCTTGAACAGCTGGACGAAGGCCTCGAGAACGTTCGTATCGCGTCTGGTGTAGGTGCTAAGTGTCTAGCGAAGCAAGGATGTTCCCGGATTTCAGTCGACCCAATGCAAGCGGCAGAACAAGCAGCGGAAGGAAGCGGTCTTGCCACCTGGAAGTACCAGGCCAATCGAATGAAGTCGGAGCGGATTCCAACGCCGAAGTTGGAGTTGTTCGATTCGCCGGACGGAGATGCATGGACGAGAGGCTTGTTCAAAGCTGATGCGCAGAATCTAGCACGAAGCTTATCCGATGCACCGGGAAATCAGATCACTCCGACGGCCTTTGCGCAAGCAGCTGTGGACGCTCTTTGCCCATGTGGAGTTAGCACCGAGGTGAGAAACATGGACTGGATTGAGTCGAAAAGCCTGGGCAGCTTCTTGGCGGTGGCCAAGAGCTCGTGTGAACCACCAATCTTCCTGGAAATCAGCTACTGTGGAGAACACGATTCAGGACGTCCGATTATGCTGGTTGGCAAAGGAATTACGTTCAACAGTGGTGGTTTATGCCTGAAGGAGCCGCATGGTATGTCACAGTACCGTGCGAGTATGTCCGGAGCGGCCTCCATCGTTGCCACCATTCGAGCCGCGGCAGCGCTTTCACTTCCGGTCAATCTAGTAGGCCTCATCCCACTGTGTGAGAACATGCCTTCAGGAATGGCATTCAAGCCGGGAGATGTCATTACTACCCTTAACGGAAAGACGGTTGCCATACACGTAAGTTGATAGGAAATCTCAATAACCATTGAACATGCTTCTAATAATAATCATTTGTAGGACACCAGCAATGCAGGACGTCTGATCATGGCCGATACGTTCATCTACGGCCAGAATACATTCAAACCCAAGGTGGTGATGGACGTTGCGACGCTTACGAATGGAGTAACACACGCACTGGGTGGAGCCGCCAGTGGAGTATTCTCCAACTCGGACTTCTTGTGGAAGCAGATGCAGAAAGCCGGAGCCATCACCGGAGACCGTGTGTGGAGAATGCCCCTGTGGAAGTACTACACGCATAAAGTTACAAGTATAATCATACCATACCCATCTCTATTGAAAATAGGTAATTATCTCATTTTTCTACAGATTATACGAATGTGGACATCAGCAACACTGGCCAGGGCAAGGGCAGTGCCTGTTTGGGTGCCGCATTCCTGAAAGAGTTTGTCCCGTGCGTGGACTGGATTCATCTGGACATTACCGGCGTCGGAATGCTGAAGAAAGGAGTCGGTATTCCGTACCTCGCGGAAGAGCGCATGACTGGCCGACCAACGAGGACGCTGGTGCAGTTCTTGTACCAGATGGCATGCCCGGATGAGCAGGTGAAGAGCCTTTCGAAGGAATCGTGCGGTGCAAATTAGGGAACTTATGTGAAGTGGACATCGGACGTAGTGTGGTGCTCGTTTATTTATTTGATATATGTTTAAATAAATGTAGTTTCTTATAGTAAAAACGAATTGTTAGCTTTATTAGAATTTAAATTAATATGGGGCTGCCATAGTTGTGCTTATTCTGCGCGGCGTGTTAGTCGAGATGAGTCGCTCTCACCGCGAGTGACGTGAGAAAAAAAAATGGGAGCGAGCCTCATTCGACTAGTCTTACCTCACACGCCGCGCAGAACAAGCACGAGTGAAAGCGTCATGCGACGCGTGCGCGTATGCGAATCAGCAGCAAAGTAGATAATCAGCAATAGAAAATTCTTTGATCGAAACGCGTTCGCGCACGCTCACGCAATACCATTGTGCATCCGACGTGCTTATTCTGCGCGGCGTGTGAGTCGAGACGACTCGCTCTCACCGCAAGTGACGTGAGACGACTAATGTTAATCTGAGAGAGACTCGCGAAGAGGAAAAATATCAACGTCATTTGCAGCCCAGATTCCCCTCTCACGAAACGTCAAATGCAGCCCACCGTTTTTATGGCTGAAAAAGTGAAAAGTATTGTGTTCAAAGTAAACTGTTATTAAAAACCTCAGTCGACAGAGCAGTTTTTTCCAAAGTTGCTGATAAATCTAAGCAGAAGATTAATTATTTCTAATGTCTGCTACGTTTGCTGGCATGAAATTTCACTGAAATGGCTATTTATGATTCGAAGTGATGCAAACTTAATCATTTTTCGCTGAGAGGTTCATGTGAGGATTTGAACAGCATGCGCATAATTGGTATGCGCATGCGCATAATTGGTATGCGCATGCGCATAATTGGTGGAATAAGAAAAAAACTCAGCAATCACAGAAAAAGAAGACCGTCTTCGCGAGTCTCGTCTCAGATGTTAATCAAATGGGAGCGAGTCGACAATTGTCACCTCATTCGACTCGTGTCACCTCACACGCCGCGCAGAATAGACACGCGAGTAATCGCTGCAACGTCGCTCAACTGTCGCGTCGCTGGAATGTTGTACGCAAGGTATCGCTTTGCAGTTCAGTGTTCCAGCGAAGCAATGAACTAGCCTTTTGCGCTCGAGTACTAACATGAAAAGGTCGCCAGCGAGCAGCGAGGTTTTGATCTCGCGAAAAAGTTGAGAGAAGTTAGTGTTCGGCCTTGCTTTTGTCTGAACTGACAATATCACCCCTATTCTTGTTTACGTTCGAATACTCTTTCGATCAAAAACCGTTTTTCACAAGGTATATTGAAAGTACAGGTACAGCAATCTAAGCAGTCACTGGATGCGGGGAGTGGTAAACCGAGAGGGGGTAAAAAGTGACAGCTGGCGAGTCGGCGAGCTGGTCGATATGTTTTTGTATTTTGCCCTTTATCAGTTTCTTTCGTATCCATAGAGTTGTTTCTAATATGCAAAATCGTTGCGTGTGCCATAAGTAAAGGCAAGTTGGATAAAGCTTAATTATCTCTGAGATTAAACCTCATTTTTTTTATTCTAGACGCCATATTTTTTTGCAGATAGAGATTGCGGGAAAACAATTGCCAGCACTAAAATCCGTAGTGTGGGTTTTCATCGATTCTAGAACGGTAGATAGCAAAACCAATTGTGGTTATCGTCCTGTGACCAATACCATGGTCGGTCATCACAGAACAAGCATGCAATATGGCAAAAAAAATCTTTCCGCCAAGTATCAAGAGTCGCAATAGAATTTTATTATAATTAAGTTGTCTGTGTAGAATAAAAGATACTTTCAACTCATTCATTTAAAGCATTGTTGCAGTTCATTTTTTTATTTGCCTGGATAGAAATCCTAACACTAGATAAAACATTCTAAGACTAACGGTGTTGAAACAAATTGATGTTTTTGATGAATCAATGGAATTAACCAAATAGTATTTGATTGATCAGGTCGTGTTTAGGCATTGAACTTTCGTAGTCGTTTCTCTGTGAAACTTGCTCACATTCTATTTCTCCGGTTATCTCTGTCCGATGCAACTTCTTCTTCAGTTAGGAAATCCCAAGCATTAGATTGACAAAACCAATTGAGGGTGCCCTGAAAGATTTCGAATACGGATGATTAATATCTTCAGAAATAGTATTATTTTGATTTTACTAGGATACCTATAAAAGAACTTCATTATCCTAGAAAGCTTCCAACTGATTTCTGTACAATTTTTTACTTCCATTGTAGTATCCATGACGTTTCAGTTCGTGTACCGAACAAAACAAACTGTGCAGAAAAAAAGCAGACTAGATTTCATGGCATGCTGGATGATTCCATGAAAACAAAGTGGCCAGCTGTCGTATGCGTATCCAATATGGCGGGTTTAGCAATTTGACATATTGTATTACCTCCCTTTTAGATACCTTGGTTTTTCATTCCCGTTTACGACAGCAAAATCAAATGCGCCATGAATTCGAACGAATATGAGTCGATCGAAAGCTGCATCCGCCGTAAACAAGAATGAGGGTGTAGGGGAGGTGTACCAGTTATGAACATAATGCTTCCTTATTTCGCCATACGTGATAATTTGATTATTTTCAAATTTTTAATCATTCTGTATGTTTTAGACTTAGTAGTTTGATATCTTGATGTTAAAACATTCAAAAATATCCGAATGTGAAAGTTTTTGAGAAAACACATATGGCCAAATAGGGAACCACTACAGCCATAACTGGTATAATTTCCCGATGTCATCACTGACACGTTTTGCATTACACTGAGGCCAAAAAACTTAGGGTAAGTATTCCCTTAGCTGTGGGTGTTCTTATAGCTGCGGTAGTGCCGTTTTCACTGATTTTATTACATTTACCACAGAACCGACAAAGTCAATTGACGTACTGGCTTGTTCATACACGGAATAGTTGAAAACAGCGTTCAAATTGCTTTAAACTGATGAAATATCACTAAAATTGCTAAAACTTTTCTTACTTGTACCAATAGTTGCGGTAAAGTGTTCCTATAGTGGAGGATTCCATAGGAAAACAACGGATACCGCAACTATAGGAACCCAAATTAAAAATATACCGCAACTAAAGGAACAGTGTACTAATAGTGGAGGTATTATTTTTCACTGACATGCCGTGGATTACTGCGATGAAATCATTTTTCTCATTAGGTCAATGGTCGTTTCTTCCCGTTATAACATTAACATGTACATTGATTGCGCTTCTTGAATTTAAGCGGTTAAATGAATATTGGTACATCTACCCTACTATTTTTCTATGTTCATAAGTCGTGATCAACCCGGTGCTAGGCAGCCATGTTTTCGTGGTCAACATCAAACTCAAGAGCAACAACGTACATTGGCCTAATCATATTAGGGAACTTTTCCTCCAATACTAAAATGTGTTTCTAGCTAATCACATCAACCCAAATTGATTTTCTGTACTGCAATCCAATAGTTTGCAACCGTTTGTTTGTTCGAATAACTATTGTTATGCGGGAAAACAAATTTTTCGGAGAGAAACATTTCGCCATCATCGATTGTTAGTCCTCAAACGGTTATTTGTTTACAAACATTGAGCTGTCAGTGGGAACCACTTCCCAGTGCGAACCAGAGATGTCTGCTCGTTATTTTTCAATGGGGTTGTATAGGCAGTGTCAGGAGGCTGGTCGTGATTTATAGAAAACCTAAAGTTTTTTTTCACAGTGCAGCGTTTAAGAAAGCAAAATCATTCTGACCTCTGCACTGTTTTGATTTTGTATGGGGTTTTGACGTTTACTGGCCTTGTTGTTTACTAATTTCATGGGAGAGTGAAAAAGAAAGAATGATTTTTGTGCAGAGCCCCATTGTGCATGATTGTATCCCATTTGGTATAAATACGTTTGGCATAAAGCCGTTTGGCATAATGATTGACTTAAAATGAATATCGGCATTATCGAGGCTTTAACCGAGATCAACATCACCGAGCCCATGGCAAAAAATTTTGGTAGGTTCTCAACAAGCGTGGTGTTCGTTCAGAGATTTTCCAGGGACCTGTTCGCGGTTATTTAATAAAGGAAATGCTCATAGAATATTTTGCTGCAGTTTAAGCTCTGGCCCTGTTTGGACGTAACACTTAATGAAAAATACTTGGTTCATTTTGAGATTATTTTTTGTTTAAAATATTCAAGGCTCTAACGCAAAAAAATCCTCTCACAGCATAACTCAATTGAACCAAAAATAAGAAAATATTTGTAACAAAGCTTTTCAACGGTTCAATATAAATTTCAATTTTGGAAGTGTGCATCAAAAACACCGTCTATTATCGTAAAAAGGGAAAATTTGTGATTTAAATAATTCTTCCAGCATATCTCGAAAGGAGATCATGTGCTTGCAAAAAAATATGTGTTGAATGTTGGCAGGTTCCAATGTAATTATCATTCTGACAGCACGTCTTGCAAGAATTAATAAAACAACAAACATAGCAAAATGGTTAACATTTAGCTACACTGAATATTTTTTTTAAGTATAAGCATAACGAACAGGCTATTACTAAAAGAAGGCAAAATTTATGATTAAACCTGGGCGATGCTAAGAGAAAATCATCAAGCAGCCAGGCTGCTGTCAAACTAAAATTTCCATAAAATTGATCAGAGTCATTGGCGTAGCTAGGATTTTTTGCTGGAGGGGGCCTAGGGGGGGCCCGGCAAATATTTGTTTTAAGGAAGTTATGTCAGTCGCAATAACAAGATTTTCACAAATTTCGTAGTTTTAACAGATTTGTATTGATTTTATTTGTTTGTTATTTTGTCTCATTTCGCGGCGCATCAATGATATTTGTAAATTTATATTTTCGCTACGGAAAAGATTCATTTTTTTGTAATCTAGTGAAAAATAATTCAAGAATTCTTGCAAATAAAAACTCACAAGGAATGTCCAACAATTTTTTCTGGTAATCAACCATGTGGTTTGAAGAGATTCCTTTTAGAACTAGTACGGGAATTTCTTCATGAATTATTTTCGTACTTTTCAGTGATTTCGTCAAGAACTCCTTTTCACTCAGTTCGTCCTGGGATTCTCACAGAAAATCATTGCCAGACTTTTTGATCTCACCATAAAATTTCTCGAAAAATCGAATTGTTTAAAAATTCTCAAAGAATTCCACCAGAGAATGCTTTAGAAATTCTTTTGATCATTTCTCCTGGAAGGCCCTGTACGTAATTATCAAATATAAATTGCAATTGTAAGTTTAAAGTATCCTCCAGTTGTTTATAAATAATTTGTTTAGAATGTTCAGAAATTACTGAGCGTTTCTCCATAAATTGGTACTAAAAATTCAAAGAATCTCACCAAAAATGTCTTCAAGATCACCAAGAAAGGATTCATTTCACGAATTCTCCAGAGAGTTCACCAACAGCTGAAGCAAAGTAATTATTCAGACTTTCTGGTGTTGCTCTAGGGCTTCCTCGTAATATTCCACAAAAACATCATGAGCAATTAAGAAGAGTTCAATTGGGAAAATGTTATTCATGATTTCCGCAGATCTTCATTTTTTCACAAATAATTATTTTTTTAGATTTCTCTAAAGACATCCACAGCAACATCCCACATGCCTTCAAAACCCTTACGAAAATATTTTTTTTATGTTTTCAAAAATGCCTAACTAAAAGTGTTAAGAGAATTCTAACATTCCTTTGAAGTTACTAGCGGAATACGTTCAACTGTTCTTTCAAAAACTCTTCCGCGAAAAAACTCAAAGTTTTCCCGAGTAATTACTAATTGTTAAAGGATTTCTTAGAGAACCGTATTATGGTTTTCCTAGGATCCTCCCGAAAAATTTACCAAAAATTAATCTCAGTACTTTCCAGAGATTTTTTTTCTTTAAACAGCTCTAACGATTAATTTGACAATTTATTGAAGAAATTTTTCATCAGATTTTGCAGTTTATTCTTGAAATTCTCGAAGAATTTCTTCAGAAAATTTATCAAGTATTTGTTCAGACTCTAGAAATAGCTCCATTTTTATCGGAATGGTAATCTCATGATTCTTCCATAAATAACATTTAAAAATTTGCCCAAACTCTACATTTTTTGGTTCAAAAACTTCTCCAGGAATATCTCAATGTATTTAGCGATTGCTTTATAAATTCCTCTACGCATCACTCCATATCAGTTTTCTATACATACACTAAAATGTTCGAAGGAACTTTGTAGGTAATTTTTGGAATAGTTGCAGCTTTAATATAATTCGGAAAAAAATACTAAATTCCTATCGTAGATTCAAGAATTAAACCGTAGAGTTTCTGAAACTTTTTGACAATGTACCTCTGAGAAAAGCTTAAAAGGTCCTTGAAGGATTTACCACAGACATTTTTGTTTCTTTTTTCTTCGGATTTTTAATAGAACACGATTGGTGTTAAAACGGATGGAACTTATACTGAATGTGTGTAATTAAAATCTTAGATATTTTTTTTATATAAACTTTAAAGTTTCATGATACTACTGTGAACATATTGATGTAGAAATAATTCATTTTCCCTACCTTTAGAAATTCCAAACAAACTTTTTTATCGATTTTTTTTGTACTGCTGTAGAAGTTTGACGCGAAAATATTGCCGGTATTTTCAAGAACATAACCGAACATGTAGTGTAGTAGAACTCATAATGTAATATTTTAATGAATTTAAAACTTGGGGAAACTTTTGCATTACTTAAAAAATTGTTGAGTAATTCCTTATGGACTTTCAGAAATCAAGAACCATACGCATTCTGTATTTTTTACCCTTTCTATTTTACCTTTTTTAAGATTCTTCAAAATGTTTCTTTTTGAAGCATGGAAAGATTTTTGTACTTATTAAGCGTCCTCAAAGCGTCATGCGAAGAAAGAAAAACAACAAAATGTTGAATCAGGTAGAACAATAGATGGGCAACGGTGCAATGAAAGATAATTTATAATCTACAAACAATGTAATTTACAGGATAGTTAAAACCTCTCTAATAATTTTACAAATAAAGCAATTTTTTAAGAAGTTCTATCAAAATCTTCTTTAAAAATTATTCTTGAAATATATACTTCCTTGACCTCTGGTTTTCTACAATTCTACCAGAAAGCCTCTAGAAATTCTGCCCTCGTATCGCACAAAAATTCAAACCAAGAATATGGATTCTAACAATTCTAACATCGACCAATTGGTGTTTAGATAGCCTAAAGCAAGTATTTCTGAATGATTTCTGGAAAACGTACTTCAAGCATTTGGAATAACCAAATATTTGCCTTGTTTGCTGTAATGTTGAAGCTTATGAATTTCGTAACACATCTGTATCAAAATTTATACAGTCCTCTACTTATCTTTAGAAGGCTAAAATATCATCTAATCCGGTCTGTCTGAACACCGACCAATTGGTGAAATTATTTGTAGAGAAGTGTTTAAAGGAAGATCAATAAAAATTTATTTATGAATATCTTAATAAATCTTTTTTTTTAATGGAGTTTTCAACAAATTTCCTCTAAAGATTCGAAGGAAAGACATTTCAAAAACAATTTTCTTTCCATTTCTGGAATAAGCCGGAGATTTAGAGTAAAATT
Organism: Aedes aegypti; assembly: GCF_002204515.2. Classification (NCBI taxonomy): domain Eukaryota; kingdom Metazoa; phylum Arthropoda; class Insecta; order Diptera; family Culicidae; genus Aedes; species Aedes aegypti. The sequence continues at coordinate 398,601,592 of NC_035108.1, forward strand.
TCTAGAAAAAAAAACATAGAAGATTTTTTGACGCAATTTGTGATGTATTTTGGACACATTTTTTAAGGACTTTTGATTAACTTTGCGGAAGAATTTGTAATAAAATTTTTGGGAAAAATATTTAAAGAAACTCACAGAAGAATTTCTAGTAGAACTTTCAGCAAAGTGTCTCAGTATTAGATTTGACAGAATGAATAATTTTTCGGAGGAATTGCGAGGGAATACTGAACTGTTGAAAGATTTTTTTTAGGTAAATCCGGGAACATTCTCTGGGAACATTCTCCGGAATCAATTTACCAATAAAATGAAGACATGAAAGGAATGGAGCTTTGAATAAGTCCGACAACATTACTTGACTATTTTCAAAAAAAAAAAATTTGCAAAAGTTCTAAAGCTACCCTTCAATATTCGTTGAGGAATTTGACAACACTAAAATTCTATAAAGAATATTGAAAAGTTTTCTGAAAAATGTTGTTGAAATCTGTAGAAAATTAGTCAAATTATTCAGTAAATTTATTCATGTGAAAATACTTATAAAATTGAATCAAAATCAACCAAAGATTTTTTTGATGGATTTGTTTGGATTGGAAACCAGGTTAAATTTCTGCCATTCATCTGAAAAAAACTTGGCCATGCCGAAACTCCTTGAAAGTTCAGTCTTATTTTTCGACAAGAATTCCCGCTATGTATTGTTTGAGAAATTCCTCTAGTAATTTTGTCTATTTTTCCAATTATTTTTTCGAACATTATAGAGTCTCTTTTCTCTCTCTTTGAATTCTCATTAGGGAAATCATTATTGCCTGACACCTAGAGTAGGGTATCCCAAAAACATGAAAAATCGGAAGGCAGTGAATATGCTGCTTTATGGTAAAATAGCATAATGTGGATTATTCAGAAAAGAAACTAATTTTGGGAATAAAATTAAAGCTTGAACAATGGTTTTATTTTTTTTTGCAATGAGATTTTGAAAAATTGCGCTAATTCCATACAACAAGAAGCTAGTTATAACAGTAACCAATCGATCGACAGCCGGACGGTTAAGCTTTCACCGAAGTCAGAACCGTCACGCTGATGCTGTGTAAGACAAGAATAGTGTTCTCTAAAATAACGTAACCACTGAAGAGATTATTGTCAAAAACAAGAGTCACGGTATTGTTGTTTGATGAGGGGGACTTTAACCTGAAGGTCATTCGTTCCTTACAAGAGCCAAGTACATTGATTGAGAAGATTTTGCTTCGTGATTATTTTTAATTTTAATTTTAATTTTTACTATCATCAAAAAATCTGGGGGGGGCCTGGATGATTCTGGAGGGGGCCAGGCCCCCCCGGCCCCCCCTGTTCCTACGCCAATGATCAGAGTACGCCTAGAAATGTAAGGTCGGAATTTCAACACGCTAAAAACTGTTGTGCTATCTATGTAACACAAAGACCGCCAACTACACTGCGGAACACGTTTTTGTCTCCAGCACCAAAATACCGCTATTCACTTAATTAAGACTTGCTGAATCCATTGCCGTTTTCAGAAATATCATAGCACGTCTAGTTTTTGAGATATTGACTGTTGAAAATGCGAAAATTGACTATTTCAGCCAACTTGCATGCAAGTTTGCCAGCTTGTACGGCAATTTATTTGCTTAATTTGCCACGGAATTCAAAGTTTATGTGTATAGCAATACTTTTCATCAAAGTTTATTATACTTTCGATGCGGAAAAGTTATTTTTTGATTGTTAAGAATATTATTGTATTTTGCCATATAAGAGAAACGAAGAATTTCCTATGGAGACTGCAAACATGTTGAAAAAATCGCTTTATTCGAAATTAATTCGTGAAATTTCAATCAAATTATATCTGAATTGAAAGTTTAAGTTCTCTTTTGCATGTTCTGTGGATTAAATTACAAAAAAGTTAGATAAATTGTACTTCAAATTTCATGTAAACATCAATAAAACCAGTGTTTTATACAACTTTGGCGACCTGTAGCTCAAAATTGTGACGTGCTGGAACATTTCTGAAAATGGCATCAGATTCAGCAACTCCAAATCTACTAGAGACACATAATTTGATCCTTGAGACACGCAAAAATGTCATTTTTGTTACGCTGTGCTAGTAATGAATTGTTGTGCTTCGTCCAAATTATGCATACGTCTTGAACAATTGCTCAAAATATTTTTCTAACTATCATACGGCCAGAAATGATTTTATTAAGTCTATTCATTAGGTTCATTTCCTTCATTGAACTGATGGAGCTTTGTGTGGAGGAATTTAAGTGTGCATTTTGAATGTGGTTTCCTACGAGACAAGCAAATACAAAACGGTTAGCACTCGTAGAAAAAATTGTGTTCAATTTGAACAACCTAAATCTTCGAATCCGCACCCCCTAGGATTAAACCATAAGAAGATTGGACGCCAAAACCTATTGCGGCGTAATATCTTTTCATAGAAAAATGCGTTCAGAATCATCGAACTGATTGTGCTTCTTTTCCCCGAAAGCCATTTCCCGTTTCCCCGAAAAGTGGTGCAGCTTAAATAGGTGCTATAAAAGTCTTCAGTTGTTGGATTGTGAACGAGAAAGAACAAAAAGCAATTGAAAGTAGGATGTATTGTATCATTCTCGGCTATACACATGTTTGCAAAATTCGAAAGAATCGCCAATTAAATGAAGAAGGGTGCATCTTAGATGGCCAGTTCATTCACCACCCTGAAATGTGTAAAGTTACGACAATTATGAGTGCCAACAACTTTTCCGGGAAACAGGATATTCTAGGGGCTTGCATTCGGGGAATTGGCGTTCGGGGAAAAGTAGCACAACCTATTGAAGTAATTGCAGTATTCTATTTTCGCTGATATCTTGAGCAGATCAATGTTATCGATTGCCGCCCTTTTGTCAGTTGGAAACAAAAAATATATGAAAAATATAGCTCCAAAGAACAGCTTATATATTAAAGAAGGTGAAATTTATTTGAATTTCAAATCAACAGTTTTTATACTTTTTAATTAGAAATACTATTGGCGATAACTTCCCTTATAAGCTTTAGTTTATTCAAGAACATATGATTGTTGAATAAAGTGTCATTTTGAATCAATTGACTCCTAAATAAGCCTGATATCGTCAGAGGTATACAATAGAAACGTTAAAACGAATGTCATTTTAAGAAATCTTTGGTTTCAGACTCATCATGCCAAACGACTATTATGCCAAACGACTCTATGCCAAATGACCTACCACCATTCTGCATGTTGAGCGAGGTGACAAACATAAGTCGGCTCACGTCACTCAAGATGGAAGGACTTGTCACGACTCACCCGATTCGCAGAATAAGCCTGTTGATTTGTAGCTTTACTGGCGTATGGGATAGGTGAAGAGGTGAAAAAACGAACAGGGTGGTAAAGTGAACACAGCTTATAGACAAATGGACCTTTACACGAGCTCACTAATTTGACGTTTGAGCGGTGCTAAATTAATTCATTTCCATGTGCGTGGCCATGGAAACGAATGAAAATAATTCAATAACTGTTGCAATTTTGTAGTAGACCACTTAAGGGTATCAGAAATCATATCAAGATACATTCACTATTATTACACTATTTTACTATTATTACGCAACTCAAAACAGTAGCGTGACGAAAAAGCGTAACGTAATAGTAGTTTTTGCAATTTCTCATCGTAATAGGCTGTTTTTCATCACGCCAATCCGTCATGAAACAGCCTACTATGCCTTAGTATGTATTGCGGGAATAGTCATTAGGCAACTGAAATCAGTGCAAATTTATCACTTCATTTTTCAGAAATTGTAAAATAGTAATGAATGCATTCCTATATAATTTCTGATACCCTCAAGTGGTCTTCTACGAAATTGCAAAAAAGTTTGTACGTAACTCGTTGCAGAACTCCAGTTTTACAGCACTCGTCGTAATTATACTACTCGGCAAGCCTCGTAGGATAAATTTACGACTCGTGCTGTAAAAATTATCATTCTGCAACTTGTTCCGTAAACTACTATTACGGAACAAGTAGCAGAATGATGATTTTTACAGCATTAGTCGTAAATTTATCCAACGAGGCTTGCCGAGTAGTATAATTACGACGAGTGCTGTAAAAATCGAGTTCTGCAACGAGTAACGTACAATTTTTTTTTTTTTTGCAAGACCGCTTGAGGGTATCAGAAATTACCATTATTTTACAATTTCTGAAAAAAAAATTGTGTTATGATTCATTACGCAACTCAAAATAGTTGCGTAATGAGAAAGCGTTGGGTAATGAATCATTACAGCACTTATTTCTGTTGCGTAATTACTATTCCCGCACTGCATGCTTCAGTGCAGTAATGTAGGCCGTTTCATGACAGATAGACGTGATAAAAAACAGAATATTACGATGAGAAATTGCAAAAAATGTTGTACGCAACTCGTTGCAGAACTTGATTTTTTTTTCAGCACTCATAACCGTACGATTCATGCTGTAAGATTCATCATTCTATAACTAGTTGCGAGAACTACTATAGAACATGTAACAGTTTGAACATCTTCACAACTTAACATTCCTAACATCATTTCTGTTATTTGTTCATTAAACAGAAACAACAACACTTATACAACAACACAATTTTCCATATGATATGATATTCTGAATTCTGTACTTGAATCAGGGACCAATTTGTTACATGACTATTCATCTATTATTATTCTAATAGCAATCTTCATTAACTCACATATCGAGTCCATAGCTTCATCGATCGGTCCCAGTCGATTTGGCGTTCAATGTTCATTCACTGAGTGTCCGGTCCAGTACTAACCATTGAGTCTCGCTCGACCGGTCCCGTCCTCCAATATTAACGAGGGAGATACATATTCTCCTCCGAAAGAAGCAATATCCAAAGTAGTCAAAAAGTTTTGGTCGTCTCTGGTTATGTCCGTACAAATTTTTATTTGTTCGTTTGCTGTACGTAGCCTCTTGTCATCCCCTATCCTTTTTTTATATCGCAATTGAGATTTTCACAGACATTGGCATCGTTCGAGGATATGTTGCTTCGACGGTGATAAAATAAATTCTCTGTCGTAGATATGGCGCCCGGCTCGAACAATCTGCCCGTGTTCATATATCTGAGTGACTATCTGTCGGGTTGGTTAGATGTATCCCAATGATGCAGAGTATATGGATGGAACACTAGTTTTTATTGCCCCTTTTCTATGTGTCCACCCGAAACGACGACCAACCGGACGGTTTGGACAAAATTAGAGCGACAATTTATCGCCGGATTATCACTTTATCAACGACAGATTATGATAATGCTACGATGGGATTATTGTTTTTAGATTTGTGTCCGAATGCTTTTTGGCGATGTGTAGAAACCCAGTTAGATGAATATGATATTAAAAATCTTCTGAATAATGACTAATTGAGAAGATTAGAGACAAAAGGGTGTAAGTGGAAGTAATTGGATTTTGAGATACATAATCCAGCTTTTTACGCTAGCATGCTATAATATTTGAATCACCCTTTCTGACACTTCGAGCATACACTATAAATTTTATAGCTCAAGTTTGCCAGCTTATAAGGCAATCTATTTGCTTAATTTTCCACAGCTTTCAAACTTTATGTGTATAACAATACTAATCAACAAAGTATGTACTACTTTCGATATGGAAAAGTTATTTTTTGGTGATTTGAAAAAATATTGTATTTTCCCATATAAGAGAAACGAAGAATTTTGTATGGAGACAGCACTGCCCATAACTGCAAAACAGTCACATTCGACATTTTTGTCAAAATGGAGTTAAGACCATGGAGAGTCATCATATGATAAATACTTTCGATCAACTTACTGAAATCTGTGAGATTGTTCTAGAAAATTCGAAAAAAAAATAACAAGTTGTTTTGTCACATTGGTAATTATAACCGCATAACAGTCACATTGAGATTATAAATGAGCCTCGTGATGTGATAACAATGAAATTTCTCCCAGAATTATTTTCTGACAATTTACCAAGTATGCGATATGGGTTGTACAAAATATCAGCCTTAAATAAGCATTTTTGAGTTCCTGGTATTTTTTAGAAATTTTAGTTTCCTCCCATACTGCCATAAAATACACACTTAGTATTCCATTTACTCAATGCCTACTTTTGTCGAATGTTACAAATATGCAGTTATGGGCAGAGCAAGCATGTTGAAAAAATCGGTTTAATCTAAATTTAATCGGTCAATTTCTACTAAATGATATCTTAAATGAAAGGTTAAGTCCTATTATGCATGTATGATGGATTAGATCACAAAAAAGTTTGGTATATTGTACTTTAAATTTTGTAAACATCAATAAAATCAGTGTTTTATACAAATTTGGCGACCTGTAGCAAAAAATTGTGACGTGCTGGAACATTTCTGAGAATGACATCATGTTCAGCAACCCCGAATCTACTAGAGACACATAATTTGATCCTTGAGACACGCAAACATGTCAGTTTTTGTTACGCTGTGTAATTTGTCGGATGGGCCACAAATTTACATGATACATGTAAAACATGAGCAATTCTGTTTTTTTTTTTTTTCAACATATTTGTGAAACTACATTTTGTGAGGTTTTGTAAGAAATTGTGTCATGTTACCCGGCCGGTCGGAGGGACCAGGCTCAAATTCCGAGACTCTTAGGGTCGGCTTAAGCTCGTCAAGGGTCCAAGTAAAATAGAGATGGGCAAAATGATCAAATTTTGAGAGCGAATCGTAGGTGACTCACTCACAAAAGTGAATCGACTCTTTTGATCGATTCGGTGACTCATTTTATAAAACCAAAAATTAATGTTGTATTTTACACAAGAGATAAAAATTATAACATTTTTTGTAGGAGAATATTTTTCGTGCAGCAACTTTAACTATTAATACGTGTCCGAATTGTTTGAATATGATAATTCCAACTCTAAAATATGATTCCTAGTGAATTTTTAAGCCCTCTTCTAAAATATTCGGTGCAAATGAATCATGACTCTTTTGAAAAGAACCGTGATTCGTTCATTCACTTTCGAGAGTCGACTCTTTTGAATGATTCGTGAGTGAGTCGCCCATCTCTAAAGTAAAACGCACTCAACTTCTTTAATTCTTTTTATTGGACTTACTGGGTGTGGTGTGGGTGTGAGGTGTGTCGTGTCTCGATGTGGCCGGCCGAAAGTGGAGCACGTGGGAGTTGATCGGCACGCGAAGTCTACGGGGCTTGGATGACTTGGTGCGTTCCAACGATCTCCGAGTCGAAGTTGAGATCGGTACTCTAACGGGTTGTACCAGCTTTCTAGGGCGTCGGGGTTTCCAAATGGTCGGTTTCTGGTGTCCTTGGTGATCCTTAGACCTTAGGCGGGCCTTCAGGGCAGCTACAGGGGTTCCCCACGGATTTAGACGGGTCGTGGGAGCCTTTGCCAAAACCTTCAGGCAAACGATAACGGGTCCTGGTAGTAGGGTTATGGGTAGGGCGTTAGGCTGGCTATTGGGTATTCTGGAGATATCGGCAATACTTATACCTGATTCAAACTGTATTTGCACATATGCAATTATGCACTTGAAACTCTCTTCTAATAACGGTCACTTTAACTTAGAAATATTTCCGTGTGGTCTCGCTGAGATCTAGATTGGAATAGACCTTTTGCTTTGTGCTTTTCAATCCAGTAGCCTGCCCATCCTGTTCCCTTTTCCGTACCCTTTCTGTTATTCCCTTTTTGACGTGGCATACCTTATGGCTGACCGTGTTCCCCTTTTTGGCTCACTACGTGCATGATTTGTGTTAGACGTGTTCAATGTGTTTCGTGTGTTAACAAATTTTGTTCCTTATAACTAATTCCGGAGTAATACATTTAATTAACAATTATTAACAGCCTAATAACAACCATATAACAATTTTACTAACATTTCTTTATAATTCTAATAATTAATTTAATATAACTAAACAACAAACAAACAACAAATACTAACAGTTATTCTGAAAAATAAATAAACAAATTAAGATCTTCGCAACGGTAACAGTCAAATGCTTTTTTGAATTTATTGCTACCAAAATTTCTGCCCAATATTATTATAGAATACTGTCTATTTTTGCGTAAGACCCAAGACATTGCAAAACTTCTCAAGGTTTCCTCTTAGTATTGCGGTAGATTAATGCTCAGAATTCTATGAATTCTATTCTCTTGTTAGTAACCGTGAGAATTTTGTACAGCCAATATGAGTTTTTTAGAACAATTTTTCTAAAGCTGGAATATAAGCTATTTTGTCGGATCCACTGTCAACTCATTTTTTGATGAAGCTTGATGAGGATAATCTAATAGTAAATTATTAATCAGCTGGATTTGTCCAATATTGATAGGTACATATTGAAAGTTTCGTTGCTGCGTCAAACATATGTTATATTATTATGCATAGTGCTCATGAGGAAGCAGACTATCTGAAATAATTGCCTTGAATGAGATAAAGACAATTTTAAACAAATATGTATGATAAGTATAAATGAATCAAATAACGAAAAACACATCATAACAATGGATTGAAAATTCTTGACTGTTCAATCAACAAACGCAAAAGATTACCTACTAAGATCTAATTATAAAATCTATAGGCAAGAAATGTCAAATCCCAATCACCCCTTGTTGTTTTGAAGCTAGCGTAAAAAGCTAGATAATCATTCAAAATTATGCATCAATTTTAAAAGCGTAAAACCCGAAACCCTAGTTTGGTGAACTGAGTTCACAGATTGCCTAACAGTTTTATATAACAGATTGCGGTATCAACTATTGTCAGTAAGGTTTTGAAAAACACAAAAAATAAAACTAAATCACATCACAAGGCATTTTTTCAGCTTCTATTCATGTGGCTCTTCTCACTACAGTAGTTTGACATCGTGAATCTCATCAAGTAGCCTATGTTGGGTAGAAGAAGAAGTTTCCAAATCAGTAGTGACATTCACGACATAAACAAGACAAGGCAGTCTCTTCACTTGTGTAAACATCAAATTTGATTGTAAGCGTCACTCCTATCGGTTAGGGACAAAATGTCAAAAGACAAAACGTCGAAACCCAAAATGTCGAATGCCAAAACATTGAATCCCAAAACGTCGAAAGGGACAAAACGTCGAAAGCAGTCATTTTTCTAGTGTTGGTTTTCGATAACTAGCGTTACTAAGGAAAAATAGTTGCGATGTGGACGACGTTGAAAACACCAAAAATTTACAATTTTCATCACAGTAAGCATGGAACAAATTTTCAGAACAATTTCACTCTTACAACTTTTTTTTGACGAGGAAAGAAGCAGCTTATGAAGCAATTTGAAATTGAAGCATTGGATATGCAGAAATGAATAAACCAGGTTTGTGGATTGAGTAACGCATTCCGCAGATCCCTGCGTTGCAAAATCGTGTTTATCTTCTTTTCCAATAACTCCAAACCTTTTTCAACTCTTTCTTCACAAACTCTCCTCATCCAGACAAAAACTTCCTGCAACCCTAATCAGCGTTCATCGGTCACATTCAATTAAGGCATTTTATTTTAATGGACAAAGTGACGTCTTTATTGCATGCCAATTGGATATAATAATTTGAATGACTTTAAGAACTTACTCATTCTTTTATCGATTTATTGAATTTATTTTCAGAAACAGAAATTCAGGATCACATATATATAACTCAAAATCTCCAGCAAGTTTTAAAATAGGTACTATCAAATTGAGTTCTAAACATTGAATTATTAATTTTTCTGTAGAGATTTTACCTAGTTTTATAATTTAAACATTAGTACAAAATAGTAAGAACAATACAATTATCAATTTATAAGTAATTGAAAACCAAATTACCTAAAAACGATACCTTTTAATTCCAACAAGAGTTAATAGATACAGTCAACCCTCCCTAACTCTATATTGAAGGGACCATCGAGTAAGAGAGGTATCGAGATACAGAACACATATTTTTCATATTTTGACATTTTCGTTAATTTAAAAAAATACATTCGAAATAGTTATTTCAACGTGAAAAATAGTAGAATTTTGACACATTCACCTACTTTAAACCATTTGAACATTCAACAAAAAAAAATAAAGTTTTATCGCCCTGAAACAAGTTGAAATCCTTAATTTTACGTTAAGCATAATCTACTTACTTACTTATTTGGCTTTACATCAATTATCTTGATAAAGCCTCGCCAACAATATTTCGCCAATTCCTTCGGTTCATGGCCGCTTCTCTCCATCCTCGACTGTGACCCACGCTCTCCAGGTCCTGGTGTACCTGGTCAATCCACCTAGCTCGCTGCGCCCCACGCCTTCTTGTTCCGACCGGATTCGTGGCGAACACCATCTTTACAGGGTTGTTGTCCGGCATTCTTGCAACATGCCCTGCCCAGCGTATCCTTCCAGCTTTAGCTACCTTCACGATACTGGGTTCGCCGTAGAGTTGAGCGAGCTCGTGGTTCATCCTTCGCCGCCACACACCGTTCTCCTGCACGCCGCCGAAGATCGTCCTTAGCACTCGGCGTTCGAAAACCCCAAGAGCTTGCAAGTCCTCCTCGAGCACGCCTCATGCCCATAGAGGACTACCGGTCTTATGAGCGTTTTGTATATCGTGCATTTGGTGCGGGGGTGAATCTTTCTTGACCGCAGTTTCTTCTGGAGCCCATAGTAGGCACGACTTCCGCTGATGATGCGCCTTCGTATTTCCCGACTAACATTGTTGTCAGTCGTCAACAAGGATCCGAGGTAGACGAACTCGTCCGCCACCTCGAAGGTATCCCCGTCTATCGTAACACTGCTTCCTAGGCGGGCCCTGTCGTGCTCAGTTCCGCCAACCAGCATGTACTTTGTTTTCGACGCATTCACCATTAGCCCGACTCTTGTTGCTTCGCGTTTCAGGTGGGTGAACAAATCTGCCACCGTTTCAAATTTTCTCCCAATAATATCCATGTCGTCCGCGAAGCAATCAAATTGTCCGGATCTCGTGAAAATCGTGCCTCGATTGTTAAGTCCGGCTCTCCGCATGACACCTTCAAGCGCAATATTGAACAACAGGCACGAAAGTCCGTCGCCCTGTCGTAGTCCCCGCCGAGACTCGAACGAACTGGAGTGTTCGCCCGAGATCTTCACGCAGTTTTGCACACCGTCCATCGTTGCTCTGATCAATCTTGTGAGCTTCGTCCATAGCTCTATGCGGTCGATACTATCGTATGCCGCCTTGAAATCGATGAACAAATGGTGCGTAGGGACCTGGTACTCACGGCATTTCTGGAGGATTTGCCGCACGGAAAAGATCTGGTCCGTTGTCGAGCGGCCGTCGATGAAACCTGCTTGATAATTTCCCACGAACTCGTTTGCTATAGGTGATAGACGACGGAAGAGAATCTGGGATAGCACTTTATAGGCGGCGTTTAGGATGGTGATGGCACGATAATTTTCACACTCCAGTTTGTCGCCCTTTTTGTAGATAGGGCATATAACGCCTTGCTTCCACTCCTCCGGTAGCTGTTCCGTTTCCCAGATTCTGACTATCAGCCGATGCAGACAAGCGGCCAACCTGTCCGGGCCCATCTTGATGAGTTCGGCTCCGATACCATCCTTGCCAGCGGCTTTGTTGTTCTTGAGCTGTTGAATGGCATCCTTAACTTCCCCCATCGTGGGAGCTGGTTGATTTCCGCTGTCCGCTGTGCTGACGTAGCCATCGCCTTCGCTGTCCTGACCTTCGGTGTCTGAGTTCTCTGCGTCATTCAGGTGTTCATCGTAGTGCTGCTTCCACCTTTCGATCACCTCGCGTCCGTCCGTCAAGATGCTCCCATTCTTGTCCCGGCACATCTCAGCTCGCGGCACGAAGCCTTTGAGGGATGTGTTGAGCTTCTGATAGAACTTCCGCGTTTCTTGAGAACGGTAAAGCAACTCCATCTCTTGGCATTCCACCTCTTCCAGGCGGCGCTTTTTGTCCCGGAATAGGCGGGTTTGCTGTTTCCGCTCCAGTCTGTATCGTTCCACGTTTTGCCGCGTACCATGCTGCAGCATTGCAGCCCGCGCTGCATTCTTCTCCTCTAAAACCTCCTGGCACTCCTCGTCGAACCAATCGTTTCTTGAGCTCCGTTCCACATATCCGACAACGCTTTCGGCAGCGTCGTTAATGGCTGCTTTGACTGTCCTCCAGGAGTCCTCAAGAGGGGCCCTATCCAGCTCGCCCTCATCCGGCAACGCTGCCTCAAGATGCTGCGCGTACGCATTGGCGACATCCGGTTGTTTCAGCCGCTCGAGATTGTACCGGGGCGGGCGTCGGTACCGTACATTGTTGATGACGGATAGTTTTGGGCGCAGTTTCACCATCACCAGGTAGTGGTCGGAGTCAATGTTGGCGCCACGATAGGTTCTGACGTCGGTTATGTCGGAGAAGTGCCGTCCATTGATCAAAACGTGGTCGATTTGCGATTCTGTCTGCTGAGGTGATCTCTAGGTGTACCGATACGGGAGGCTGTGCTGGAAATAGGTGCTACGGATGGCCATGTTCTTGGAGGCGGCAAAATCTATCAGTCGTAGGCCGTTCTCGTTCGTCAGCCGATGGGCGCTGAACTTTCCAATCGTCGGTCTGAACTCCTCCTCCTGGCCAACCTGAGCGTTCAAATCTTCTATGATGATCTTGACGTCGTGGCTTGGGCAGCGGTCGTACTCGCGTTCGAGCTGCGCGTAAAATGCGTCCTTGTCATCATCAGTGCTTCCGGAGTGTGGGCTATGCACGTTGATTATGCTGAAGTTAAAGAATCGGCCTTTGATTCTTAACTTGCACATTCGTTCATTGATCGGCCACCACCCGATCACGCGCCTTTGCATATCACCCATCACTATGAAAGCTGTTCCCAGCTCGCGTGTGTTGCCGCAGCTCTGGTAGATGGTATGATTACCTCTAAACGTTCGCACCAATGCTCCTGTCCAGCACACCTCCTGCAGCGCTACGATGTCGAAACCGCGGGTCTTCAGTACATCGGAGAGTATGCGAGTACTTCCAATGAAGTTGAGAGATTTGCAGTTCCACGTACCGAGTTTCCAAATCGCTAGTCCATTTTCGTCGCTGTGGTCTTTGCCGATTGTTCCGGTCCGTATTCTTTCGTTGACGTTCCTGTGCTGATGTGTTTTTTCGGTTGGCTTGCAGGGCCTGACACCAAGCCCCTAGATTTCCGGAGGACCATTCCCCCTAAACGTTCGGAGGGCCATAGTGCGCAGTTTAGCTTAGAGTCCTACTCTGGCACTCGGACGATGATCAGCCGCCCCTGACATGGGGAACAGACGCTGTTGTGAGCCGCTCCTAACGTGGAGTACAGACGCTCCAGGTTTGCAAAAGCAAACCCCCCCTTCCCTGTCAGCATACGACCAAAGTTCCCACCGGAGGTTGGTTACCCGATATTCCCCAAGGTTACTCGTACCCCGGCCAGTACCACGAGGAGGTAGGGATAGGAGTTGCTGGGCAAGAGGCTAAGGACCGCACAAAGGGGTCTATTTTATTCCTGCAGGTACGCGAGGTACCAATGGTACGCCATGCCCAGCCATTTACCGCGCCCTTAAGCATAATTGTAACATTCAAATTTATGGAATCTATAACCAATTAAAGAATATTTAAAACTTTCAAAGAGAAATCCTCATTTCAATGTTTCACTAAAATAAGAAATTTTTTTGAGAGACTTCAGTAATTCTGTTGTTACCTGAGATTAAAATAGATACCTTAAACAATTCCAACAAGTTCTGGCAATTTTCAACTCGATTTTTTTTTTCACTATTCCTTTCAAAACCAACTAAAAATTACGGTATCTCGATGATAACATTGAAAAAAATACGTATTTTTCACTGCCTTAATTATTCAAAACATTGTTTAGTATTAGCATTTTTGTATGTAACATGTTTACCTATTTTCTTCAAATTTATTCTATTAAAAAGAATAGTTTTGTCCCTTTGACGTTTTGTCCATTCGACGTTTTGGCATTCGATATTTTGTCTTTCGACGTTTTGTCACCCAACCACTTCTATCGTAGCTTATACGATATGGATCACTAGAACAAATTTGTTCGATGTGGATAGGAATGACCTGAGAGAGATGAGACAGCTCACTGACTTGTTTTCTTGGCTTCTTTGATTTTTTTTTTCTCATTTTTGGGTTGTTCACAATGCTTCGGAGAGCACAAACTGGATCAAAACATTGGTCAAAATCATTTTCACATCCCATTTGTTATCAAAAAGATCAAAAAATTAAAAAAATTCCTTAGCAATTTGAGTCCAATCGACAATATTTGAATAATCAACGATGCTGGATTGTAGCATACCTCACTCCAATCAGAATTATTTTGAGCTGCAGTGTAGACACTCAAATTAGTACAGTAAGAAAACTTCGCCTTTCATTATCCACGAAGGTATCTAGGCTACAAATAGTAAGGAAGGTCGAAATCAGTAGATCTAGGACCATTCCCAACATTATGGTCCTTCGAGTCGGATAGGGCGGGCTGCCGGATGGAGCCAGGAATTGGATATGTTTGAGAAGCTCATCATTCGAAGTACTTACACCGACGGTAATGAACGATTGCGAGAAACTCGATTTTATTTGCGAAAGTACAGGGAAACAACCTGAATTTTCAATCACATCCAGTTTTAGTTTGGCCAAATATTGACGGAAACTTCACGCTCTGTCCTTCGAATGTGCGGTTTTCCAGTGACAGCTGATGACAGGTTCCCTTGACTTTTGAGAGCTCGCAATCTAAGCCAACTATCTCCTCTCTCGCAGGAAATAACGTCGTCAAGTAGCTGCCAGTTTTCGGAATATATAACCTTATCAATATGGATCAATGCACGAGTTCACTAATTTGACGTTTTTGCGGTGCCGAATTCACTGGTTTCCATGGCCACATAAATAACACGGCATTATTACTATTACCGGGTATAGAAAGAATGCATCCGGTAATTGAAAAATTCATGTTCATTGATAGTGCTGGTGGATACGTCGAATATGTAAAAATAAACAGCATGGTAATAGTAGTTTACGGAACAAGTTGCAGAATGATGATTTTTACAGCACAAGTCGTAAATTTATCACACGAGGCTTACCGAGTAGGATGATTATGACCTGAGACGAGACTCGCGAAGACGGTCTTCTTTTTCTGTGATTGCTGAGTTTTTTTTCTTATTCCACTTTGTGTTTATACCAATTATGCGCAAGCCAGAAAAAATGATTGAGTTTGCATCACATCGAATCATAAATAGCCGTTTAAGTGAAATTTCATGCCAGCAAACGTAGTAGACATTATAACCCGAGGAGGAAAGAATAACTCGTCAATAACTTATGCATACCATATTTTGGTATCATACCAGAATTAGGTATTGTTCAGTTATCAATACCTCATTTTGGTATTATAATGGTATTTGAAAAAAATGTTTAAAACAATAAAAAATACTTCATTTTGGTATTCGACAGCTATTGAGGACTGCTGGAGGTATTGAACTAGTATTGAAAAATTTTACTTTTATATGAAATTCCATCAAGTATTATTTAGGTATTACAATACCTGATCTAAGTATTAACTTGGTATTTGTAGAATATGCAGAAGGTATTATTTGAGGTATTTTACCTCTTATGCAGGGCTCATTCATACCTCATTCAGGTTGTAAGTATTGGAAATTATCTGGTATGGAATACTTTAATTTGGTATTCAGTAGTTATTTTCTTCTGCTCGGGAAATAATTAATCTTCTGCTTAGATTTATCAGCAACTTTGGAAAAAACTGCTCCACTGACTGAGGTTTTTTATAACAGTTTACTTGGAACATAATACTTTTCACTTTTTCAGCCATAAAAACGGTGGGCTGCATTTGACGTTTCGTGAGAGGGGAATCTGGGCTGCATATGACGTTGATATTTTTCCTCTTCGCGAGTCTCTCTCAGATTATGACGAGTTCTGCAACGAGTTACGTATGTACAACATATTTTGCAATTTCGTAGAAGACCACTGGAGGGTACCAGCAATTATATCGGAATGCATTCACCATTATTTTACAGCTTCTGAAAAATTGTTGTGTTATGATTCATTACGCAACTCAAAACAGTTGCGTAATGAGAAAGCGTTGCGTAATGAATCATTACAGCACTAGTTTCAGGTGCGTAATGACTATTCCCGCACTGCATACTTCAGTGCAGGAAAGTAGGCCATTTCTTGACAGATTGGCGTGTTGAAAAACAGCCTATTACGATGAGAAATTGCAAAAAAGTTCATTTTCATGGCCTCCTTCGATAGTTCTGCACCGCAGTTGCTGTGTTTAAAAAGTCGATATCTTCCTAAGTCTAATTTTAATATCGAGTTATGGGGAGTTAACTGTAGAATATCCAGAGCATATAAAGCTCCAAGTGCAAACCAATAATCAAAATGTTTATTTCGGAAACCGCTCGAGTTCTCATTCTACAAGTAATTAGCCGGAACCATTATCAACCTTCTACCCGACAGTACTTATTGAAGCATAAAAATGCAAATCAACACCATCATCATCGCCGGAAGTCGAACGAACGATTCATTATATTCAGCCGAATGATTTTTGACTGCGAAATTTTCAATCACTTGACCAATCAACTGTTTTCCTATTTCTGTCGATCTTCCACCTCATTCCGAAGAGGAGCCATTTTTTCCATTAACTACTGCCACAGTCTGGAACCGAAAAAGGAGCCCAGCGCAGTGCTTTCGGCATTTCTTTAAACTTTGGGTCTTAATTATGCAATTAATGAAAATTAAGACTTTTCCATTGGTTTTCCCTTCTTTGAAAAGTGATTTTCCATCACTGAGGAGCCATTGATGGGTGCCATTGGCAGCGGATAAGCTGACTGACTGCAAGCGATATGACGGTTGATTGGCAATCCTGCTGAAAGTTGTCGTTTGTTAGCGAAGTCATTAAATTTTCAACGGCAAATATGACGAAGGGAGTTAAAAACTCTGCACTGGCAGTGGAATGCTTTTACTCATTACTTTTAATCCGTTCCGACATTTCGAACCCGTTTTTTTTTTCGTTTCACTCATTTTAATAATGTGTTAAATCTGCATCAGCATGTGGCTGCGAGATCATATTGATGAAATATGAAGGTAATGACGTTCCGTACAGACGAGTCAGTACGTTGAAAATATGTCATATTAAATCATATCGACTAATATTTCGTCATCATATAAATCCAGTAGCTCAGAAATATTCAATTTTGTTTGAGGACATTATTCTAAACTATCCCAGTTTTGTTTGTGCTGAGTTGAAATGTTGTGACAAAAATAATTCTTAAAGCAGCAATATTTTTGCAATTCGGTTTTAAACATTGGGTATGAAATTTTATACACGTGTACGTAATCGATTAATTTCGCTTTGTTTTATGTGTCCTTTCTCCTTGCAATTTGTTGGAAAAATCTTTACGTCATGCCGCGAGGCCTCTCTCATTTTTTTTATCGCCAATAATAAAAACTCACAATAAGCAATAAATTTGCAGCTTGCGATCCGTAAGCACACTTGCAGCAAAACTGGTCGATACGCGCATAATATTCAAATTGCCGCGTAGCATCGTGCTTCCGGTTCGAATTCTCTTTGATTAAGGACGGCAGTTGCGACCCAACATTGTCCGGAAGCCCCGTTGAAACCCCTCCAGAAGCCTTGTCTGTTTTCTTTTCCGCACCACGCCGCATTGCACACAGGACCTATTCCAGGGGTTTTCAGAACTTTTGGCTAGTGGATCAGTTTTTAAAAATGAATAGTTGTGGGGAGTGTGATAGTGACTCCGTTTGAAATCCAAATACAGTCGATTCTCCACATCTCGATATCTCTCCCTATGTCGATGATTTTTTCAGTCCTTTCATTCTACATATAGGGAAAGTGTACCAGTTATCGCCATAGTGGTTCCCTATTTGGCCATATGCAAAATTTGGATAACTTTTACATTTGTAATCTTTTTGAATGTTTTAACATCAAGATTTATCCTTTGTTTTACTGCTAAAACACAAAAGATTTTTCAAAATTTGAAGCCATTCAAGATATCACGTATGGCGAAATAGGGAACCACTATGGCCATAACTGGTACACCTACCCTAGTTTCACTCTCGATATCCTTCTTATCTCGATGTGATTTTCGTTCCCGTTTTTCTCTCCGTATGCCGATATGCCCAATATCAAAGGTTACTTAAATTTGTAAAGATGAAACTACGTCTGATTGATTCTAATTTTCTTGATAATGAAGTGATTTTCAATCTAGTTTTCATTAAAAATTTAATCTATGTTTGGAATTCATCATATCTCGATGGTCCTTTCGATATCGAGATGTGAGGCAAATGAGACCTATGACGGATACGCATATTTTGCGCCCAACTGTAAACGTCTTCAGTGTCGTGTAATAAACTCTAGTACATGACACTGAAGACGGCCTTTCAGTCTAGGTCGAAACACCCGTATCTGTCAATCAGTACAAGCTCTAGTTGGAATGGAATGGTATAGAAATAAGTTCGGTTTTTACGACTTTTGCATTTGTTCGGACAACTGAGAGAGTGTTTTGTAGCAAAATATTCCTAATATTGTACAAACAAAATCAGCATCATCCTATTAACGTTGAAAAAACTATGTTGAAGATTCATCGGATATACTCCTCAACTTTTCAAGAATGTCAATCATAAAGTACTAAACGGTGAGTTGATTTTTTTAAACAAATCCAATAAATTTGTAATCAATCAAATATTCAGCGTTGTCAGTTGTTTTGTTTTATAAACTTGTTTTTTTTTTTTTTTTAAATTTTATGTGTATACCGCACCTCAAAGCAAAATGTTAAGATATTAAGAGCATCGGTAATAACTTTGAAGTATCGTGGAGCACCTGTCAAGGCACATATGGTGCTCCATGTGCTCCGGGGAGCACGATTTGAGAACCTCGGACCTATTCGATCGGTTCGGGTGAGTGGATGGCTAATGAAAAAATTTCAATAAAACGAACATAACTTTTTTATTCATATTGCAATAACAGCAGTATAGATAGCAAATAACAGCGTGTGCCTGGGTGCTACTGGTCCAAATGGTGCTTTTGGACTTCAACGCATTGATAACGACCTATACTGTATGTGCGTATGAATTGCTATAACTGGATGCTGAGGTGAATATTGACACGCTTTGCGATAGCTAGATTGAAAAAATACAAAACGGAAGGAAATATTGAAACCCGCTCACAAAGTTTCTAGCGATGAAAGATTATTTTCCCGTTGTTCAATATCATCGGTGCAAAATGCACAATATCCTGTTTACTTCTATGAATAGGGTAAGTGTTCCCTTAGTTGTGGGTGTTCCTATAGTTGCGGTAGTGCCGTTTTCACTGGTTTTATTGCATTACTCACAGAACCGACACTGCCAATCGATGTATTGGCTTGTTGATACACGGAATAATTAAAAAGAGCGTTCAAATTGCTTTAAAACTGATGAAAAATCACTAAAATTACTGAAACTTTTCTTTCTTGTACCAATAGTTGCGGTAAAGTGTTCCTATAGTGGAGGATCCCATAAGAAATCCACGGATACCACAACTATAGGAACACAAATTAAAAATATACCGCAACTAAAGGAACAGTGTACCAATAGTGGAGGTATTATTTTCCACTGACATGCCGTGGATTACTGCGATGAAATCATTTTTCTCCTCAACTCAATGGTCGTTACTTCCCGTTACAACATTGACATGTACATAAACTGCGCTTCTTGAATTAAGGCTCTTAAATGAAGTTCAATCGTGCTTAGTACCTCCACTATTGGTACATTTACCCTAGATAGAGGCGCAAATAAAATTAAAACTCAGTATACAGCCATTCCATGAAAAACCGATCTAGTGGGTCACCGAATTCCGTGAAAATTTGCTATTTTGTTCCTTATCCGAAATAAGGATACACGTGTTTTTGGATTTTTTTATTAGGGTGACCATTTCCAAAATAGGGTGACCAGAAAAATCGCGATTTTGCAAAACTTTTATTTTTTAAGAAGTCATAACTTATGAACCGTTTGACCGATTTTCAGTTTTCTTGGACGGCATGAAAGCTAAGGACTTTTCAAAAATAATATAAAATTTCACAAAAAAAAATTTTTTTTCATTAAAAATTATCAATAATTTTTGTTTTTTTCGTGTTTTGAATTATATTCAGCTTGTTTCGGGCTCTACGACTGTTACTCCATTTCCAAATATTTCTCTCTTTTAGCATCCATACCAAAGTTAGATATCGCATAGCTTTTTTCATCTGCTCGGGTAGAATCATCACAAAGATCACTCATGTTGGCATTGTTGTTCATAAAAAAGTATAAACTTGAACGTAACTCACGTTTTGTAGTTGCTATGAGTATGGAAGTGGGGGTTGAGACTGCACCAACATAGCTTAAGACAACATTTTAAAAACGAATGCGTAAATTTTGGAATGACCAATAAAGTACAGATTAGAATAAAAGTTAAGTTATGGAAAATAATCACTTGGGACTATAATGCTTTTATGGACAGCAAGAAGTTTAACATCATCCAAAAAAATCAGGAAACACAGGTCCCAAGATCTACTAGCGTAATAACTGATTGTATGTTTTTTTTTTCGAAGTGGTATACGTACAGTAGGATTATGTTATGTTTTTAGGCTGGATGAATTGTTGACTTCAATTGGCATTCTTTTTCATCCATTAACTTCCAGGAGTATGGCTCATTAGTTCTACGTGCGTTATAAATTGTATTTTATTGCAATGTTAACCCCTTTACCGGCAGCTTCAGTTTTTAGCACCAAATAAATATCCAAATCGTTTTTTTGTTTTTAAATATTTTTGCACCATTTTTCCACAAGTTCTTAAAAAACTCTTCTAGTTTTAGAATCAGAGTCGATATAGAGCATTGGTCATCTGATTCCAAAGATATTCCAAAATTCCTTGGGGGACCGACGTGTAACCCTAACCCCCTGTAAATTTCTCAGGCTACAGAATTTAAATCGTATTCGGATATTCACTAAAGGTCTAAATTAACATTCGCAAACCTGCACTGCTATTCGCGGATCTTCGCAGACTTTTACGGACATGTAGATATATGATTGATTTGTTTTCTAGATGGTTCGTAGAACCGTAAAATGAGGTAACATTGATCTATGTGAACAATCTAATGTGAAGTTCTAATCAACAATTTTCGTTAATGTGTGGTTTTTATCCGCATTGTTTGAACCCTATGCTTTCAGTGGCGTTCTGATAACTTTTAGTAATGAACTACTGGTCAAAGAATGTGAAGATGATACCCGATCTTAAATCAGGCAATCAAGTAGGCATCGCGCAAACCAACATCTCACTCTTTCAGTAACGTCACAAGCAGGGTGTCATGCTTTTGGTGCTGCTCCCATTTGCCCTCTTCAATTCCAAACTCCACAGTTAAGGCATGTTTAATATCAGGCATTGAATTTGAAGCACGATCGAAGCAAGCGAAAAGGAAACCTAACTGAGCGCTTGAAAACGAATGACAACTTTATGTTCTATTGCGAGACAAAGAGACTTAACCACGAATCAAAACAAAACACTACTTGAGTCGCTTTAACACTGGTACAAAAACGTCGTAAGTAACTGAATGAAACGATTTATCATTTTGTCATACAATGTTTGTAGGAAACGGTAGAAACTGCCTAGTATTTTAACGTGAGCTGATTGCATGCAAAATTTAAGCGATGTACTCGGCGAAAAAAAGTTAAAAGGGGATTCATTCTAAACCAGATTAAGAAGACAGGTTGTGATTCTTCTGAATTAGTTTTCTCAAAATCGTACCAAATTTGCTTACGTTCATTTGAAAAAGCAATCGGAAATTTTATACCTAATTAACGTTTACAAATATCAATTAGGTAATATGCTCAAAATCCTTATTTGTTTAACAAAAAAAATCAGTGGGGGTTGTGTACAAGACACGACCGCATGACGTTAACTACGCCATGTAATTTTCTGCATTTGTATTATAGTCAAATGTCATAATTGCAACCTTCCTTTAGTTATAATCCAGAATGTAATGGTTTGTGAATTTAGAAAAGATATATGTTTGCAGTTTTGTTTCTTTGTTTAAAGCAATTTATCAATGCTTAATAAATCTTTTTGAAAAAATCGGTGGCCCTGAAAAGGGCCGTTTGTTTGATTAACTGTAGCACCGAAAGAATCGGTCGATGAAAGAAGAAACAAGAATAATAACTCTTGTTTTCCGCCCGAATGTTGCGCGTGAAGGTCATGTCGACACAAGGATTGTGCGATATTTGCCAGAAAACCATTCGCCAGAAAACTATTCGCCAGAATGACATCCGCCAGAAAGTACCATATGCCAGAAAACCATTTGCCAGAAAGTACCATTCGCCAGAAAACCATTCGCCAGAATGTACCATTCTCCAGAATAGACCATCCCCTGAATTTTTTTTTTCAGATTAACCAATTGTAGGAGAAATAATCGAACCGGAGCGTTAAAAAATGTGTGAGATTGTTTTTGTTAGTTACTTAAAAAAGTACAGGGTATTTTGGACACCATCTCCAGTTGACTTAGTGAGTCAGCTTAGAATATCCGTTTTGAGTATTGTGGTTCCAGTATTCTAATTGTTGGACTAGGTACACATGACTTCCTTACGGTTCATAAAAAATATCGCTTTCTCGTGCATTCAACGGTCAACATCAACATTTGAAGCTTTATAAATATGAATTGAAATGACAGCACTTAATCCTTTGGGACCGTGAAACTAGAAAGAAGAAAACATACAATAGAATCACAATTCCATTCATTGGAAGCTGTTCCACTATGCATGAAAGATACTGCTTACTGATGTAAAGATTCGATATTCAGAATGACGGATAATAAAGTAATGTTTTTTTAATATATGTAGTCCCAGTAAAATGGTATTATGGTTTGGAAGACTTCACAAGAGATTCGCTCTTCTTTTCAACCTAAGTTGTTCTTCAAAGTTTTGTGGCTTCTCATGGACGAATTCATTGAATATTTTCGAGATTCTTATATACGTTGCAACTATTGTTATACAAATGTTATAGCATGAGATTGTTATTTTATAATTAGTAAATTCCATACGATTTTCTTTCTGAATTTTTCAGTTTCAATTAAATATTTTTCTATTTCAATATTATTAAGTCTTAAAGGTGATTTTGATTTGGAATATTTCACAAGTGGTTCTCTCTTCTTTGCACCATAAGCTGTTCTTTAAAGTTTTGTTGCGTCTTAAGGGCTAGTTCATCGGATATTTACAAGATTTCGATATACGTTGCAACTAATTGCGCCGTCTGTTCTATGAAGTAATTAATGCCTCCACTCGCAAACTAAAGTAACATTGACAACTTTCAGGAACTTTCTGACAAATAAGACAGTTGAAAAATTAATAAGAACATCCTATATATGAAGAATGGAGAATTCTGATTTACCCCAAACCATATTAAGTAGCGATAGACAATGACTCTTTTTTGAATACTTGTTCATGTACTGAAATGTAAGTGACCATTATCACTAAAAATTGTTTGGTTTATTTTTACCCGAAAGTTGTACTCCGAATACCATTTCCCCGAACGCCAGTTATCCGAATGACACTATTCCCCGCAATCTATTCTCCCGAATGACCCAAAATTGTGGTATTAGGATAGAACCACCCACTTATACATAACCACCAAACCCCCCCCCCCACTCCTGAAACGATCACGTGGTTTATGGCCGACACCACAATAGATGCAGTTTGAAATGAATAAGGAACAATCTTCAGAGACAGAGTGGTAAACTAGAAAGAACGATAGAGAAAACAAGAAAAAAATGCTGAGTTCGGAGAAACTTTAAAGAACCGCTGATCAAAAAAGAAGGTTACATATCATATAAACGGTTCATCACCATGAAATATACAATAAGTTATGGTAATTATGAGAGTCAAAACATTTCCGAGGAAATAGTCCACTTCAGAAAACGGGGTATTCATGGAACTTGCATTTGTGGAACTGGTGTTCGGGGAAAAGACACTCGGGGTATCGATATTCGGGAGAAAGTAGCACAGCCCCAATAAACTGTCCATTGAAAAGCAAAAATTATCTGGTAGTAGTACAATAAATTCTGTACAATACAATATTCTGATGAAGAAAAGCTTGCGGTGACAGGAAATACAATTTTCTCGAAGTTAAAACTAGGTAAAACAGCTTAGAATATTGTATCAAAATCTAATAGGCAAAAATCTCGCAAGAGATGTAGAATAACAGTGTTATATTCTCTCCACTCTGTGCAGTAGCAGAGAGCTTAAAATGAGAAGAACGAGATTGTTACCATACTACTAGTTCAACACAAGGGCATTTTTTTAAATTATCGGACAGGTTTGGGCCGGAGGTTCTCCGATTTGCATGAAATTTCCACCAGAGGTAGAGCTCGTTGATACATGACCAAAAGTGAAATTCAAAAAATTTATAGTGGCCTATTTTCCCGGAAAACTCTAGATGAATTTTCACGATTTCTCTATATACCTCAAACTTTGAAAATTCATATCTCCTGAACTATGCATTGTAAAACAAAAGTTTTTTAGTAAAATCGAAAGGAAATTTTATCAGCAATCTATTAAAAATATAAAAAGAAAAACATTTCTCGGAAAATTTTTCACCATGGAGAAAATTGTTGGAAAAAATGCAAAAAAAAACTATCGTCTGTATCATGAAAATTTTTCAAAAAAATATATTTTGTTTCATCAATCCATACTCTAACTTTCGTCCATAGACGCCAAAGTGGAATCTTTTACCGTTTAGGCAACAGAACTGAAAAACCGATGACCACCCGCACGCTTCCCATAGGAAAATGTGTTCTATTGTGGGCCTCATAACCGTGCGCTAACGGCGGCAGTAATTTACACGCATTTTAAGTGTAACACAGTAAACCATTCTTTCCTTTCCAGTCAGATGAAGCTTTTCGTCAATCGGACCACTCTCCATTTGTCAGTTGGGTGTTTTGTATGTCCTCTATTCGTAACCATTACTATTGAGACCAACAGTCTTTGATAGAAATCCTCCTCGCCCGATGAGGCTTGCGGTGGCGATGACGATGGGCGCTTCAACAAGCGGCTTCAGTCACGGCGGCGTGTTGTTGTTCCATTCGCGTCCCATTTAAAACTGAGCTGAGAAAGCGAAAGGCACTCGAGACTTGCTTGCCAACCATGTTCACAGTCTGATGGCAAAAAGAAGAATGAGCGAAGAAGCAGGAATCGTCTGCTTTTATAGTGCAAAGCGGAACGCAAAAGAAGCGTGGAAAACTGCTTGCACGTGATTGGTTGGGTAAGAAAGGGGTCGACATTTTCCCAATTTAATAGTTTTCTCCATTCGAGGAAATTGTTGTATACATTTCCGACCGATTGGTGGGAACATATTGAAAATCTATCGATAAATGACTGAGTTATTAGCGTTCAAAATCTTACATAATTTCGTGACGGTCGCAAAATTTTAGATTTTCAATCGACACCCAGTATATTGCCGTAAGACGTAGTTAACGTCAAAATAGTTTCTTGAACTATTAAAACATCCCAAAAAGAACAAAAATAAACAGTTTAACGAACTAATTCAATACACAGTAGTCAGGTATTTATATTTCACCTAACGGTTTTCTGTGATTTGAAGAACTAGTAGTACACCTTATAAGGCTGTTTTCTTTTCTCTTTCTACAAGGGAGAAATTTGCAACAGACCCCTGAGAAGGTAACTCAGGGAGTGTAGGGATGTCGCACTACCGACGACCCACTAAAACCTGTCCATACACTGTAAGTGAGCAATTATCGCTGAATTTTGCTCAAGTGGAGTACAGCGTGCACAGGCATTACCCTTGGCCTGAGAGCGTGGGCTATCGCTTCTCAGCTTGCGCTGTTGAACGCATTCTTCACACCCAACACAACAGACAACCGCGCAGAAACAAATGTCACTCCTTCTATGTCGATTGCCACCTCAGCTGTCTGAACGACCGTATGGCGTTCAGAGTAGATTTACCATTCCTGAATCGAAACTGGTTGTTGGACAGGCAATGCGCACCTTCCGTATACGGTACTAACCTGTTGAGGATCAACATCTCCAACAACTTAGCCGTCATATCTAGTAGACAGATAGGTCTATACACCGATGGGTCACCTGGTGGTTTCCCCGCCTTTGGTTGTAGCACCAATTTCTGTCGCTTCCATGCATCCAGGAACATTCCTTGATCTATGCAGCGTTGCATCATAGTTCTGAACATGTCCGGATCCGAATTCACTGCCGCTTTTAAGGCAACATTCGGAACACCATCGGGTCCCGGTGCATTGCTTGACGCGAATTATTTCACGACTTCTGCCAGCACTTCGTTTACTTTCGTCAATTCTTCTCCTTCATCTGCCGCATACGGCGACTAGACTACAACAGGACTAAACCAATAATTAAAAGTTGTTTCTAATAAGGGTAATAAATTTGATTATAATTTAATAGTTCATTTCTGAAGTGACCATCCTTCTTTTCCTCTACTTTTTTGTGCCGGCAAATTCCTCCACAAATATAATTTCATCCTCAGACGACATAAAAGCTAAGGAAAACACGGAACATTTCCACCAGAACAAGCCGCGTAAAGTTATCGTTATTAAAACGTTTAATTACACTCAATTTCGGTACATTAGCGCGGTAACGACAACGGAGAGAAGCCTGGCAACAAAATTCTGACCAAGAAGAGACAGTTGAAACAAGAGCACTTTTCCATTAAAACTTTTACTCTGATTAACGAACTTTGAGTTGCAGCAATTAATCCTGCTGAGGCACAAAAGACGGTCGGTCTACTTGGGGAAATCTCTCTTCGATGCCTCCTTGAAGGATAGTCGTCCAACCGCGGACCTGGCCAATAATGAAAGGATTCTGTCTGTTCATTACTGCTAATTGCTTTTCATGGGAAAGGTAGCTAAAGAAGCTTAAATTCTCCCAAAGTCAGACCCCCCACCCCCCGGCAACCGCAATCAAACTCATGTTCCGAGCAGTAAAATAATGGAACTAAATTGCAATTTGTTGAGAATACATTTTTCATCCAACGTCAAACAAAGGTGTGAGCGCAATCATGTTTTGCCGAAAAGTTGATTCCCACCCATCTCCCCGAACTCATCACCATCGTTATTGGTTGTTTCAGCTGTTGAGTTAATCTAGCGTGAATAATAGTACAGGTGAAACGAGAGATTCATTGATTTCTCCCCCTGTCTATTCCCAACAACCAGTGCATACCAGTTGGATCACCTAAGCAGTGCAGCCAAATCGTTCCTGCGTCCAAAGATTCACGAAGTGATGAATGTTCTATACCTGTGGTCACCAAACTGCGTCCCTCGAAATGATTTTCTGCGGCCCGCAAAAATAATTTGAAAGCATATATGATGTGATTCTAGATGACATGATTTATATAACTTTGTATTGTTTGTATATGACAATAAAATTCAATCTATAAGAACAACTGTAAGATGATTATAAAATGAAGCCAAACTTTTAATTTTCAATAGTACTAGTCTAGAGAATCAAACAGCGCTCTGAGCTGAAAATTTGATCAATAGGACATCACCAGCATGCAACCAATCGATCATATTTTTAACGCGAACGGATGTTAAGTTCTCTAGATCTGGAAACTTGAAAATTCAAAGTTTGGCTTCGTTTTCTAATCACTTGCGTGACAAACGTGATATTTGCTACTGAAAGGAACGTCGAGAGCGTTTTTCTTTTTTTTTCTGATTTTCTGGATCCTGGGTTTCTGGTGGACATCCGATGTGAATTCGATTATTACGGTGAGAGATCTGAAATTCTAGCGGGAGTTTTGGAAATCTTGTAAAGAGATGGGCATGAAGCGGAAATTATAAAATGGAATGGAAATTATGAAAATTTCGTGATAACTTTAACATTTTGATGAGAACTTTAGGAATCTGACGCAAATATTGGAAATTTGGTAGAAGAAATTGAAATGTTCGAATACTCATAGGAATTTTTTGATTTCACAAAATACTGGGGTTTTCGAAGAAATTCTGGATTTCAGTGATATTTCTTGTATTGAAATAACTGGTTTCTTGTGAAATACCTAAGATTCCAACTGATATCCCTAAAATTGAACATAGTCGTAATTTCTGGATATTCTACTAGAATCTTTGAAATTCCGACTGGAATCCTTAAGAATACTACTAGAATCATTGACTGACTGGAATTCTGGTGAACGGTTGAGCTACTTTTCCCTAAAATATCGGCTCCTCGAATGTGGTTTCCTCGATTGACAGTTCCCCGTTTTCCCGAATAACCCATTTCCCCGAAACGTATTTGGCACTCATAATTGTCCTAACTTTAACTTTCGAGGTGCTGAGCAAATCGGCCATCTTAAATGCACCCTTCTTGGTTGATTGGCGATTTTTATCAATCTCGGCATATTTGGCAATATGTGTTTATTCACCACATGTCTTTTCGGGGAAACGGGCACAACCTTGTGAACCCGGCTAGAATCCTCGCGAATACCATTTTAATTCTTGTGAATCTTACTGAAATACTAACGAATCCGACAGAAATCTGTGAATCTGATATTAATCCATAATAACTCGGCTAGAATTCTTGCGAACCCGAAAAATAATCCTTGCAAATATCACTGGAATACTTGCGAATCTGACTGGAATCTTTGCAAATCCAACTGGAATCCCTGCGAATCTCACTAGTATCTTTGCAAATCCGACCGGAATCAATACGAATCTAATATGAAATCTAATAGTTTTGACGTGAATCTTGGCGAATCCGACTGGAATCCTCGCTAACCCGATTGAAATTCTTGTGATACCAGCTAGAATCGTTGCTAGTCCGACTGAAATCCTTGCGAATCCGACTGGAATATTTGCAAGTCCGAAATGAAATCTTACAAATCCTATTGGAATATTCGCCATCGTGCCGTGATTCTTTGCGAAGCCTTGTGAATCCGACAAGATTTTTTGCGAATATTACTGGAATGCTTGGGA
The DNA here is from genome assembly GCF_002204515.2 of Aedes aegypti. Taxonomy (NCBI): domain Eukaryota; kingdom Metazoa; phylum Arthropoda; class Insecta; order Diptera; family Culicidae; genus Aedes; species Aedes aegypti. Next base: position 398,630,567 of record NC_035108.1, read on the forward strand.
ATTCGACTGCAATATTTGCGAACCCAACTGGGATCCATGCGAATCTGACTAGTATCTTTGCAAATCCGATTAGTATAATTGCGAATCTGACTAGAGTTTTTGCGAATCCATATAGAATCTTTGCGAATCCGACTGGAATCATTTCAATTCAAATATATTGTCATGATTTCGGCTGGAAACTTTAGAATCCTTGCAAATCTAACTGGAATATTTGACTGGCGTTCTTGCAAATCCGACTGGCATCCTTGGGAAACTGGTAGTCTAGCTGGAATCTTTTCGAATCCGACTGGAATCCTTGCGAATACCACTGGAATTCTTGTGAATCCGACTTAAAATGATCGCGAATCCGACCGAAATTCTTGAGGTTCTGACTTCAATCCATGATAATTCGGCTGGAATCCGTGCAAATTTGAAAGGAATCCTTGCGAATATAACTGAAATACTTGCGAATCTGACTGGAATCTTTGTGAATCCAAATGGAATCCTTGTAAATCCGACAGAAACCATTGCAAATCCAACACTGATTCCCGTGGATTCGACTAGAATCTTTGTGAATCCGACTGTAATATTTGCAAATCCGACGAAAATCTTGCGAATCCGAGTGGAATCTTCGCAAATCTGACTTTAATCCATGATAATTCGGTTGGAATCCTTGCGAATTCGACCGAAATCTTTGCTCATCTGACTGGAATCCTTTTGAAATCGGATACAATCCTTACGATTCCAGCTGGAATCCTTTCGAATGCGACTGAATTCTTGTGAATCCGACTGAAATACTTGTCAATCCGACCGGAATATTTGCGAATCTGACTTTAATCCATGATAACTCGGCTGGAGTCCTTGAGAACCCGAAAGAAATTCTTGCAAATATCACTGGAATACTTGCGAATCCGACTGGAATCTCAGCGAATCCGACTGGAATCAATACAAACCCCAACTGGAATCTTTGCGAACAATACAGGGATCCTTGCGAATCTGACTGAAATAATTGCGAATCTGACTGGGATCCTTGAGAATCCGATTAGAACCCATGAGAATACGACAGAGATCCTTGCAAATCCGACTGAAATTCTTGTGAATCCGACTGGATTCTTGTGGAATCCTTCTGAATCCTACTAGTATTTTTATGATTCCTTGGGATTCTGACTGATTGATTTAGATAATACATGCTAATCGATTACAGAGTCACCTTCAAACAAAGTTAGGACTATGTCTGAAAATATGATACTTTTGATTGATCAACTTTTTAAAATACGTGTTTTATACAAATTTCACATGAATCACACAAATCGAGTTTAATTCGCAAAATTGCGTTTTTTCCAAATCGGAAAAAAATAACATAGAAATCTCAAGAAATGCAAAGATTCGAAAGGTGACTGCACAAATTCACCTCATACATTCTGTTCGAACTAAACTTTACACAATGCAGCTTGAATTGAAATGTTGGATGAATTAAGGACATATTTGTTTGAGTACCAAAATGGCCTCTAATATAGCACCCAACTTCCCGCTTCACTTTCCGTTCCCACTTCCACACTTCTCATAGTGTTTTTGAGGGCGATCACAAACAATATGATTTTAAATTACTAACCTTATCATAGAGGAGTGGTTTCTTAACAATAATTAATGCTTTCACATAATGTGTTTTCACAATTTCAGTTATTACTGTGGAAGTGCTCATAAGAACACTAAGCTGAGATCCAGGTTCTACCCTAGATGGGATATTATACCAGAAAGAAGAAGTAGAAGAAGAAATCGATACATCCCCATCTCGATGGTCCCTTCAATTTCGAATAAGAGAGAGTTAACTGTATATTTTAATTTTTTTTTTAAATGATTCCTTTTCCTAGGATTAGGATTAGGAAGCTATGAATCATCGATATTTTGTCATCAATTTAAAGTGTCTAAAACAAATTTTTATCTATTTTTACAGGTAACGTCACGTCTTCTAACTACAAACAGTTTACAGTTTTACACAAATGTAGAATTATGTAAAATGAGAGAAACAATTAATTTGTAACAAATCTTCAATAAGAATTTATATAAATCTCGTACCATTATTATACACATTTATTTTTGTTTTTTTTTTTTTTTATTAACGAGACTTTAAGCCCTGGGCTAGTTCATCTCTTACCAACGGCTTTACGTCCCTTCCGAAAGAAGCCGTTAATCTTTTACATTATAAGTGACTATCTCGGGGATTCGATCCCAGGCCCTCGTCATAAGAGGCGTGAGTTCTATCCACCACACCAGGTCCGTCCCTATTCTACACAAACATTTTCGAGTAAAAAAAAACATGATTCTTATTATAGTTCAATATCTTTGATTTGAACTTCTTGCTAATTGATACCAAAATCTCAAATTGTTTAAAAAATTATTATCATACTCAATAACATTAAAGACTATACTAATAAGCAATAAAACTACAAATGGAACAAACGAATTCTGGAAATTTGGAAACGTGCTATGATGAATTTCTGCATCATAAAGAACATGAAGGTAAAAAATAGTAGTCATATGAGACGTTTCAAAACTACTGTTAAAGAATGAACATCTCAAAATTTTTAAAATATGTGTTCTACACGTTGTTCAACTATTTCGTTTATTGAAAAAGAATGTTTATGGGTAGCAAAACCCAAGTTTGAGGTGCCAGGCACCTTCTTGCCACCCTCTTCATTGTGGACGTCAATGGTCCTATAAGAAGATTTATATACTAATTTTAAAATCCATAGAAATATGCAACAAACTGAGGAAAAAGGCTCATGCATTGTCAATAAATCTCCACTTTCAGATTTTCAGAAAGATCTTCCAACACTGCCCATAGTAGCAGAAATAATAGCAGCAAAAATCCATCAAAAACATGAAAAGTAACATCATTCCGGTGATTTTTTGCTGCTAGTTGTTGGGTATTGTACAGCGTTGGGTACTCCAGTACCTGTGTTCTCTACGGGTGTGTGGCAAACATAAGCGGTCGGTATCTGTGAACGGGACGGGACGGGAAAATCTCTTCAGGCTGGAATTTATGATAGTTGTAAGCAGAGTGAAAACTCTTGTAAGCACTCACGGGAAAGTTTCTATTTTTGTGTCGGGTACACTCTTGGAGCAGCACTTCCGGAGCAGAGAATTGTGTCGAGTGGAACTTTTATGTGCCCGTGGAAAATTTGCATTTTTTTTGTGTGTTTCGAATTGATGTTGCTTAGTTTTGGAAGAAAATGCCTCCCGTTCGTTTTAATCGATATAAGCAAACAATTTACAAGTTAAGAGTCTAACAATGTAGTCTTAATCAGCAGGGACAGTAAAACAAGGGGCTTTTGTTTGAAAATCATTGAAGAGTAAATAATCATCCATAGTTTAATTTACTTTACGATCACGCCCATTTACCGTGCATTCCAAAGCAGTACGATATTTTTTTAGTCTGTGGACAAAATGCAGACAACTTGGAAATCAAATAGAGAGTCCCCAACAGGAAACTATGACTTTTTAAACAATCCTAGTATGGAAACAAACAAGGTCCGTAACTGAAATAGCTCTGCAGTATTTCGAAAGCATTTTTAACACCAAAAAATTGTTTTGATGATCTTGACTTGTATTTTGTGAACTTATTTTTGGATTTCGGCTTGCAGTCACAATCAAATGCGTTGTTAATTTAAATTCATCGCCGACGTTTCGATCCTATGATTTGCATCTTTTTCAGGGCTCGAAGTTAACCAACTTGTTAAGGCGAAGTAAGCCGTCATTGAAATTTGTACGCGTCGTAGATGATTGTTGCTAAATCATATTCATATCAAAGAAAATCGGTTGGTTTTGCATTGACATAGCTGAAAAAGTATCAGCGCGTACAGTGATACTTTTTCAAGTCAATATAAACTTTCAAGACTGAGTGTTATCACTTTGAAATGCAAGCTGAAAAGTCATCATTGTTGCCAAAACGAATGACGGGCTACTTAGCCTTAAGTGCCGTAGCTTTACACGGAAATATGTCGGATTAGTTTCCTCATTAACAAATGTGGTCAATTGCCAGGTCTGTACACAAGTCTCACGCACGGATGTTTCACAGCCGGAGAAGGGAATATTTTGTGTGTTTCAAATGCGTTTTTACACATGGATCTCGTTGTCAGGCTTCGCAAAATGTAGGGTAGAAGCACCGGTTTCGGCCAGTCTAAGAGAAAGTAATTTTATTAAAATTATCGTAAGCCATGGCTGTGACAAATCACACCTCAAAAAGCTGTGCCAAAAGCATCTAAAACTTCATTAAGTAAGTATCATTACCGAAATCAAAATACAAACTCGAACAGCATTTCGAAAATATTTGCTGCCAATTAATCAAAGCTTCTAATGAGTTCTTCTAATCAACTTTCCGAGCAAATCTTTTCGTTGCCTGTTCACATTTGCGATTTCCTCCAGCTCATCAATACCATCCATCTTCCATCCAGCTGCCTCCTTCAAAACAAAGATAAACCCATCAAAACTTTTCCCATTCTTTATCGAGCACTTTCCAGCTTATCACTCGAACAAGGAGCTGATTCTGTGCCGTGAGGAACCGGCAAGCAGACATATGTACGCTACATCAACTTCGATCTCATTTTCAGAATTCCAAAGTTTCGTCACGACCGTACTAGATGACTACTGTTTGCCTTTCCTTATCCCCGCTCTTCCATCCTCCCTTCACACAGTTGGGAAATGAAATTTGAAGCAAAGTCAAACAAACACGATAAATTAACTCCCAATATACGTCAATACATTTTTCGGTCCATCATCGTCACAGTCAGCACCAACCACCGCGCGCCCCAATCGCGAATTATTCTTTTTTTTTTTTCCTGCTCATTTCACAAGTTTTTGTTTTAGAACCCCCCGCGGTGATGGACCGGAGAGTGTGAGCTCACTTTCGGGAGCATCTGACAAAAAGTTTTTTAACGGATTGCCACTCTTCGGTGTTTGGTGGGCACGCTGCACAGTGGTACCGACCATAGGCCAAAATCCAATAAATAATTGTCTTCTTTTTCACTCCTATATTTTTTGGTGGATAATTTATTATGTCCTACATGGAAAAAAAATTCCATGTAAATTTCAGCGAAAATCATGCACATAAAAGGAATGCCAGGTTTGTCGCAAATTTACTGAAACATCGTGTAAAATTACATCAAAATCATGTAAATTTATGCGAATTGTCGTGTAATCGGTTAGAGTCCATGCTAGATTACACGATGCTTAGCGGAAACTTACATGATGTTATTGTAGTTTTACACAATGTGACGCGTAAATTTGCGACATATTTGGCTTCCCCTTCATGTACATGATTTTACGCTGAAATTTACATGGATTTTTCTTTCTGTGTACATTCTTGACAAGTTGAATTTGCTGTTTTTAAAATATGTGAAAAATTAAGTGATTTCGTCATGCTGTTTTTATCGTCTTCAGAAATTAAATTCAATAATTTGTAGTACAGAGACTCAGTACAGTTATGTTAATCACTTTCTGTACGTATTTGCAACCTCTTGGAGCCTTCATAGCATCTAGGAGCTATACACTGTTAAAACAATGAAGATTACACATCATGTAAACTTTATTTGTGCGATGTCGTGATTTCCTGACGAAAATTCATATTTGAGATCATGTAAAAATGTGTTATATGTCACGTCACAACAAACTGCCCCAATAAACTGATTTACAACTACCGTCAAACGGGTTAACTTGCAACAGGGTTGAAACTTGCAACATTTCGACGTGTAACCGAATTGTTGTTTCGTTCAGCGTTGAGTTGAATTATCATAATTTATTCCACCATTTATTGACCCTAGATATACAACAGAAGATTTTGGCGAGGGTTTGGGTATTGTTTCTGTTGTGGTTGGTTTGCTGGAGATAAAAATTATATTACACGTTGGATTGAATGAAATTTATGATGAAAAACGTTTCTCACATCACATAAACGGCAGAATAATGTCATTCAAGTCATTTGCTATCATTTTCAGTACCTAGTAGTGTACAAATTTAAAATATAAAATTTCTAACAATTTGATGCTTAAACACTATAAAAATTCAAAAACGTTTTAGACTACCCTTGTCGGGTATCTTGCAACAGCAATTTTGATGTCATTTGTTATCGAGATGAGCCAGCCTCGGGCTCCAAATCTCGTTAATAAAGATAATAATAATGTTATTGTATTTGAATGTCTTGCAGTTCTTCATCGAAAACACTTGAAAAGGCTAAATTGATTATATATTTGCTCAGTATAATTAATTTTTTTGTACCACAATCAATTCAATACACGTTTGGTACTAAATACAAGAAAATTTACATGAATCGCATTATTATTAGATTCAGTTTTATTTTTTTCATGAAAATAATGAATAATTTTGACAAATAACTTGCAGTTCTACCATTGGAAACTTTCTACATGAAATATGATGAAATTTATGTCAAAACACTAACAAAGACCATTTTAAGACATATATATCAATATGTAATACGTCGCATAATTTGAATATGTATACAAAAAGTTATGTGAAGTATAAACTAAAATACCATTCTATTTGCAGAAAAGTTGCATTAAACGTTTTAAGAGGAAAATAAGTATCATCGTTTTACAAATTTTAAAAACCAGTTACTCAAAATTTATGATAATCTAGCATTGCATTACACTTGCTATCTGGATTGCAATGAGAGATTTTTTGGAGATTCCTTTAAATTTGAACGAAAAAACCGGTTTTCCGTTTTTGATGATTGCTAATGACTAAATGATGGATTCTTGAGCCTTAATGGCTATACAATAAGACCTATGATATGCTAGATTTTCCTCGTCTGGACACCCTATGCAATGTCAATGGAGTTTTCAATCGAATTGGTTTAATACTCATACTCATAATTCAATCAATACTAATTACTTTTCTGAGAGTAGACTAGCCTGTTTTTGTTATTGTCATGCTTTCACTGTTGATATAGGTTAAGTTTTTAATAGTGTACTTCAGCACTGTGTGTTGCATGTTACCCCACATAAGGGGTTGCATTTAAAATGTATATTTTTCGTGTCTCCTGATCTCAGAAAACCAAATACTTATAAAATTAATACAGCGTGGTTTCCTTTGCATGGATATTAGCGTATCAGATGTTTTTTTGTCTCATCTAAATCCTCAAATTTTTCATCCATATAGATTTGGAGTTGACAATTGTTGACAGTACTAATGTTTCTTGGGGTAAGCCCACAGGGTTCTGCTGGATTAAATGAAGTTTCGTTTCGTTCGAACCGTGTAAATCATGTACGGAATCAAATTGTGACACACACAAACATTTGGTGAAAATCGCACGTTCAACCAATCACCTTAAAACTTTCCAGGAGTAAAATAAAATATGTTATTAACGTTTTTCCATATTTGTTTTCTTCAATTTCAATTCCATATCCAAATGCACGATTTTTTCTCTTTGCACTACTCATAAGGTCACTCCGATCGAGTGTCAAACGTTCATGGTACAGATTTATAATACGAGACATTGTAGAATGTACCATTTCCAGCTTTCTGCTGATGGCACGGTGAGGACATGAAAACGATGCCACTATGATAGACATTTCCCAAATCAGACACCAAAAAAAACAATGTGACACAAATTCACGTCATTTGGCTCGCTTCTTTTATGTGCATCCAAAAGACGTAAAATCACATGATTTTTTCGAAGTGTGTAAGATTCGGAATTTTGAGGCAGAATTGTTACGTAGCTCAAAAGACATAGTAGAATATTAACTGGTTTACTACAAAGGGGCCCAGATAGCCGTAGTGGTGAACGCGCAGCTATTCAGCTTGACCATACTGAGGGTCGTGGGTTCGAATCCCACTGGTCGAGGATCTTTTCGTAAAGGAATTTTTTTCTCGATTCCCAGGGCATAGAGCATCATCATACCTGCCATACGATACACACATGCAAAAATGGTCAATCGGCAAAGAAAGCTCTCAGTTAATAACTGTGAAAGTGCTCATAAGAACACTTATCTGAGAAGCAGGCTTTGTCCCAGTTGGGACGTAACGCCAGAAAGAAGAAGAACTACAATGATAAACATTTAATTCGAATTATTGAAAACATTCATGTTTATGTTTTGTTAAATAAGTTAAGTTTTCGCGAAAAGTTTTTGCCAAGTTAAGTTATTGTTAAATGATTAGTCAGGAATTCTTTGATAAAATCGCCATGGAATTCGTTAAGGGATAACTCCATATAGTCGCTAGGAATTCCTCATGATTTTCTAATCTATATTTTTCTTAAGATTCTTCAAGGATTTTTAAAATAATTATTTCAATAATTTATTCCAGTGATCGCTCCTGTGAGTAACAAGGATTTCTCCATCGAGTGTACAGCGATATCTGAAGATAATTTTCTACCTCTCAGTTTTTTTGTTTCCAGAAGAATATCCTTTTTTTTCCTGTGGCGGGTGTATTATCACTGCGACCATTTTTTTATCTAGTGTTCATCCTTGATTTTACCAGAGAATTTCTATAAAATCTGTACATCGAATTTCTCTCAAACCTTCTTGAAATCATCTGTTGAATCTAAACAAACCTTTTTTTCATTGTAAAAAATGATTGTGCTTCATGAACTATTTCTGTAATTCAAGCAATGAACTACTGGGAAGTTTGTATGAATAATTCTCATTATTAGTCTAAGATGCACCTTTCGGGAATTTTTATACAACTTTATAGGAAATTCATTAATGCATTCCATCTTGAACTTGATTACTAATTAAGGAATTTCACCAGGAATACATATCGAGCTTCGAAAATGGAATTTGCAGAATTCTTCAGATAAAAAGAATGAACTTAGATGTTTTCCAAGCATTTCTTCTCGGATTATTCTAACAACTACTGGACATAGAAAATCTTAAAGCGATTTCTGCAAGATTACTTTCAGGATTTCTTCTGGGATTCCATCAAAGACTTTTCCATGAAATTTATCTTGAAATTCTCCCTAGAGTTATTTTAAAGATATCTTAGAAGTTCCTTATAAATTAAAATACAAAGTACATAAAGTGTGCTATGATTCAATCGAGATATTATATATAGTTTCATACTCACTAGCGCCACCTGGTGGAAAAACCTCGAAACGTTTGACTAATGTCAGCCCTTGTGCTGGCTACTGAACAACTTTGCCGGAGACACTATCTTTTGAAGTGGGTAGGATAATGAGCTATCCGCACATCAAGAACCTCATAATTGCCACCTGACGCGATCTCGAAACTCTTGGGCTCGAATAATGTTAGCTCTTGTGCTACTTAACAACTTTGCCGAAGACGCCATCTTTCTAAGTGGTCTGGCTCCTGAGATATTTATTAATCAATAGTTTTGTGCACTGCCTGGTGGCGTAATTCCGTATCAAAGTGACCGCCGCATGTCAGCCCTTAAGCTACATCATCAGACATCAGCCCTCCACAACATCAGCATCGAGAGATATCGTACGTTACAAAGTTTGCATTCTTATCCCTCAAGGTTCAAATAGTAGGGTCGGTGTTCCCTTAGTGGACAGTCCCCTATAGTCGCACTAGTGGCTTTTTACGGCCGTTTTGCTATAAATCTTTTCAAAACATTTTTTGACATGAAAGTCAGTAGCTATTTATCTAAGTATCATTGATACACAGCTTGATTTTGTTCAATAAATGATCGAAATAATTAGTTTTGCTTAAAATTTAAGCTCCCTTGCGCCTATAGTAAACCTATTGTTCCTATAGTAGCACTACTGAGAGAAACTATTTATTTGTTATACGAAATAATTGATGAATAAGGAACTTTTTTACATCAAACGAAAGCTTTTAATCCACACTTTGTAGGAAAAATATAAAAGTTTTGTAAAAATACGGTTTTGATGAGTATTTTGCCAACGCCGTGATGCTAGTGCTACTATAGGAACAGAAATTAGAAATAGTGCTACTATAGGCACATGTATTCCTATAGTGGCACGAGCGATAATAAATACACACATTTCAGTTTTCGTAGTTTTCATATTTTTCCCACAAAACCAAGATAAAAACCTTTCAGATGATGTAAAAATCATGACGCTAGCGTTATTTTTCGATTTTATACGAATTTTTGTTCTTAGCTATGCGGCTATTGGTACATCGACCCTACTAGTAAAAAAGCACCCTAACTGGCCATACTTTCAACTAAAAGGATGATCCTCAACTCCTCAATGTAGTTTTGACCGAGCACTGTAGCTTCACCCAAGACAGTTCTGTGCTATATATTAACGCATACGATATATTCAACAACATCCCCAAAATCCCATAAGTCCTCTGGGTCTCATATAACGTGGATTTCCATAATACCCTCGAACCATGTGTAAAAGACCTGACTGTACCATTTTATCAGTATTTCCAGCCTAAAAAAATGATTGTGTTTCACTTTCCCGAACGCAATGTGTAACAAAAAAAGCATCTTTATAATGTTCTAAGGATTTACTTGCGCAGTGTTGCCAGCTACGACATAATTTCGAACCTTTCATGAAAAAGTGAATAAAAGCTGAAGAGTATTCCTATCTCGTCGAGCATTCTATTTTTTCTATTCCACTCAAATTTAATGATTTTGAACTTTTTTTAAATTATTCTTAAACAGTTTTTCCAGCCAAATCAACATTTGTGCTTTAGCCGTCTGTATGGCATGCAACAATTCCTTCAACTTTGATGAATATTCGATATCGTTATCTTTAAAATTTAATGATATCGGCATATAACACATAATTGACCATATAATTGGCTCTTTTGATAACAATTGAGCAGTGTTGACATCTATTATCAGAATATGAAAACTTAAATGGCCAGTTTGGATAGTTCTCAATCCATGCTTACGCTTTGCGGAACATCTCGAATCAGTATTTCCACATCTAGATGTTGCATTTTTTCAATAAAAAAAAAATTATGACCTTGAATTTTTACGACCGATACCATTTACAACCCCTCGATAACGGTCGTAAATAGAGGTTGGGGCGTACAGGAATTTCAGATGATTTTTGCTTATGACATGGTACAATTGTGCGTAATTTAGATGGCAGAGACTTCAAATGACCAAACTTGTATAATTCTACTTTATTGTGAGAAGGATCGTTCTGTCCCATCCTAAGAGATGCGTGTTGAAGAGCTCAAGAAGCTTAACATAAAATTGTAAAAAATAGGAATCGTCGTGTTATTTCCAGTGATGGAAAATATCGCATTACGAAGCAGCTCAACCAACACATAAAAATCATGACAGACTCGCAAACAGGCTAGGCATGAGTAATTCCGCACCCGTCTGCTCGAGAGAACTGTCAAAAGAAGTAGCAATAAGCTCGGGAATGTTTACTTGCAAGTGACAGACAAATTCATTGTAAAACCATCAAATCAACGGTAAACTCTTTTTAATGTATTCGAATCATCTCAGTAGAATCTCAATAGAGAAACAAAAAAGTAGATTGGAGTACCTTGTACCTTTTAATTCCGCCCTAATTGCTTATCTTTGACAGATACGCGTATTTTGAATACCACTTGCAGTCTTTTTCAGTGTCAGTTACTAGTATCCACTCCAAAACTTTTCGAATCAATTGTTAACAAAAATATGTTTGCCCAATATAAAACATCGTATAACAAACGCTCAACACGGATTTTTTAAAGGTCGTTCGACCTCTACGAACCTTCTGGAATTTGCAAGTTACTCACTGAGTGCAATGGATAAAGGTTACTTCATAGTAGCTGGTTCCTCTAGTGGTGCAAACCATTGTTTTCTTATGGGACCCTCCTCTAAGGGTACATATGCACCACTATAAGTGAAAATTAGCAAAAATTTTGAGCAAAATAATTGTTTTAAACGGTTTTTTGATTAATTTTCTTGCTTTTTTCCATTGCTTGTATAATTTTCGCATCGTAAACCATATAAAAACAACACATGGTCATTTATTTATGCGAAACATGTCAAAATGCACTAACTCCACTATTGGAGCGTTTGCCCTAATTCGCAAAGATATTCCATTAACATGTTCCCTGTTTATTAGCTAGCTGTGGTTGAGAATTGATAAGAAATTGATATCATGCATTGAAAAAAAATGTTTGTTATTGCTATGTGCATTTACAGCATTAAAGAATGTTGGTTTTCTTAAAATATTTTTCTTGATGGTGACGCATGACAGCTTCAGAGAACAAATGCATCCACTGTGCGCCCGGCACCTACCAGCAGCGCCACCAGTAGGAATAACACCAACTTTGGCGAGAGAAAATCAAATTTCCTCCCATCCGCGCCAACTTTGGGGCGAAATTGATGTGTATGTTGTCTACAGCAGCGCAGGAAATACCCAGTGGCCTTTTTCTTCTTAATTTGGTCGACTCCGGCAAGATTGATCGACGCTCGGTTGTTTGTTTTTCTTGAGTCCGGAGTTAGTTCTTCTCTCGTTTCTTTTTTCTTCCCTGCAAGCTTGCAAGATGGGCCCCAATTTTTCCGGATATCAATAAAAGTTTTCTTTGGGTCGCAATTCAACGGGTGGGAAGTTGAGTGGAGAATAATGTTCTTTTTATCCTTCGGCCGCCGGTTGACGAATCAAGTTGGAAAAGAGTGAAAATGACTATGCGAATGGGATTTATGTGTTTACTTGGAACTGGTTGAGTGGATTATAAATGTGGTTAGAAGATAAGCCATGTTGTGAGTTTGTGGTTTCCTTTATCATTGCGTATTGCTCAAAGTTGGGAAGAGGAAGGTATAGCAAAGGTTACTCAACCAACACCAGCACTTACAGGAAGACTTTCAGACTTGGAGTTCTGATAATTAATCTGAAGTGTAAGCTTTGACAGATAACTGGATTATTCTTACAATATTTGTAGAAAAATATAGTTTTTTTTTCAATTTTACAATCAAGCCATCATGCCAAACACTAACGAATGCTTCTTCTATGTCTAGATCAGCAAAACAATAGCCTTCACATTTGTTGGAACGAATCAAATTTGTTATACGTAAAATTAGATGAGTGGTCGGATGTCCATATCGGAATCCCAACTGTTCATTGGCTCAGTATACCCCGCTGTTCTAAAACCCCACTCGCGATACGAATGGGCGAAAATGGGAAGGTCAAAAGGTTTAGACCATGCGAGGCTGTTTCCGACTCGATCGAGGGAACAGAAGATAGCTCTCTTAGTGCTTGTGTTTCGTGGAATTCGGACGTGCTTGGCAAAGATAGAGATACAAAAAAAAATAGTTGGTGGCAAAGAAGTTTAAGTGAACGAAGTGGAATAAATAGTTACCCGGTAGTGCCCAGCGTAATTGAGAAGTGGCAGGGACCACGTGAAAAGGCCCTGTAGGTGTGACCGCGTATACCGTGTCCCGAAATTAGCCCGACATCAACCAGTGTACCGGGGTCCCGAAATAGCCCGGAAATAGCCAGTGTTCCGGGGTTACAAAAGAAGATACGAAATTCTTAAAGCAAATGCCTAAACCCGGAGTTAGTGTGGGAATAGTGCGGCGAGGACCGCTGAAATAAAGTGTCCGCGCGGTGGAGGGGTGTGAACGAAAGGCGTCCAGCATCCGAGGGGCTTAGGCCGTCGTAAAGTAGAAAAAGGTAAGTCTGCATGCTCTCTTTAGCCTTTGGCAAACCCCTAACTTATAATGTGGATCATCATTCTGTTCAAAATGACGAAAAAATTTGATGTTTTAAACGACTTCATTAATCATACGAGTAATTCGATTTTCATAACATCGATTTAAAATCGTCCAACAGTAACAATTGTGATATTTAAACAAAACTATATCTTGCATAGAAGTTTAAGTCTTATCTGCATGCTTGGTGGATTAGATCAATAAAATCGAACTAAATAAACCGTAGTTAAAATTTGAATATAAATAATGTGAACATTAATAAAATCTTGAAAATTATGGAACGTTGGTGATCTGTGGCCTAAAAACATGTCGCGCCAAACTATTCCTGAGAGTAGTATCAGATCAGCAACTACAAATTTATACGTGATTAATCATTAATCAATTAAGTTTGATCCTTGGCACTCTAAAAAATGTTAGTATTGTTACGATGTGTTAATTATCAGAACGACCGGTGATCTGAATTCTGGTCGTTGAAAAATTATCGTAATTCAAACCATTGTAAAAAAAAATAAGAGGTTGAAGCTTCATCCATCAGTAATGCTATTTTTTGTCTCAAAATCTATAACATGAACTCCATTATGTTTACTTAGAAATATATTATATATTCCATTTTTGTTCTACCTCAGCTGCTTGTACGGAGGAATGCCCAGAGAACCAACGTATTGGAGTTTTCTTCCCTACGTATCCGGACAGCAACGGTCATACGATAGTTGATAACAGTTACGGTTTGACGTCAATCGTCCCAACCCAACTTTTCCTGTGCTTATCTTCAATCCAATGATCCAAACCAGGTTCGGGAGGCCAACACTCCCATCCAGATTGGTAGGCACACGTACGAACGATAATTCTCATCAACTTTTTAATAAAATCAATAAAATAATATTTTCAGAGATGCTGCAAAAGTCAACGTTATTGGAAGTGCGCTAACACTAACCCACCTAGAAGCTGCAGAAGAAGAAAAGTGCAAAGAAAACTTTTCACATCCCACAGATAGCATCATGTCTCTTACTTGACGCTGGCTGGCCGGATGTAGTAAAAATAGGATGTGTAGGATAACATTGATACGGAGAGGAGGAGGAACAACACACGAGGCAGTCACAGTACCAGAAAAGTTGTGGGTGCCTTGGGAATGGGAAGAAATTGAGAAAAAATTGAAATCATAACTCGACGAAGTGGCAAACTTTTGCATCGGACACTTTCTTGCGCAGTGAAGTTGATCTATTTTGCTCGTGATGTGCACTGTGGGCCAGAGCCATTGGTGGCACAGCGAATGAATTTGTGGCTTTTGATGAAGCCAACACGGTTGCGTGCTAAATATTATGTTCGCAAATTTTCCTTTAGACATTGAGCTGGTCCACTGAAGTCTGCCGTATGTTGAAAACTTTATAATATAGTGAAAAAATTTTTTGGTCATCGAATGTAAACAAAATTCTGTCTTCTGATCCTGACAGTACAGACCAATACTAGCAAATCCCTATATGGATTTTTAAAGATTATTTCGATATTTGAAGTTACGACATTTTCAATTTTCGGCTTGATTTTTCCTTAGTGCGGCAGTATTTCACAAATTATTGTGAAAATGCCGAGGCGGTATTCTCATTTTATCACAAGTAGTCCAACATTCCCTCAGTCTGTACCAAAATAATCAAGGCTAAATGAAGGTGGTCCAATGCAAAAAGTCAACTCGTAGAAATCTCTAGTTATACCACCCAATTTTGTTTTCATTTTAACCACCTGATACTACTGTAAAAATTTTAACCGATTCCATCAACTCATAGGAGGTGGACCTGTTTTGCGGAGGTGCCCGTTCCACCCCGTTCTAAAGCCGCATTTCAGTTTCGCTAGATCTTTTGCTTTGAGCGGTAATACTTAAGATTTGTTGGAGTCTTTTCTCTAATGATTGGAGAATTTTCAAATTAATAATGGAATAACTCATCGACTACAGCGCCACCTATGGTCAAAACCGTTATTGGAACGGTTTTTCTCATATACAGCGGATGTTCGCTAATTGGAACACGACTGCCTTTTAATTAGCAAATCCTACCCATTAGCTGGAACGAATGACAGCTGCTGAGAATGCAACAGCTTCACGTATCTAGATAACAAATCGTCACGAAACACATATATACATGCACATGGTCTAGAGTAAAGTGGGGCAAAAGTTCGAGTGGGGTAAAAGTTTCTTTTTAAGATTTCTAGCTCAATTCAAAACAAATCTAATAAATGTCATAGTGGTTCGAATGCTATTCAAGTAAGAGACTTTCACTCCAAATATCATAAAAATCGATTGAGATTTGGAAAAGTTATGGCTATTTGTTGTTGTTCGACGTGAATATTGCAATTTTTGGTCAAACTTTCGTTGCATGGAACCAATTCAAGATAAAATCTTTTTCAATATTTTATGTAAGGGCGTTTCTAGGCCTATCATAGGGTTGCTTTGAGGTGTATTAGTTTTTTGTATAAATGCTTGAAAAAATTTTTGGCCCATAGTGGGGCAAAAGTTCGAATCAGCGGGGCAAAAGTTCGACCCATGTATAAAATCACGGAAAAATTTGCAAATTGCCTAAAATCCACATATTATCTTCAAATTCAGTTAAATTTGTCTGATCGTGTGAAAATTGTCACCAAAATTTTACATTTCCACTTAGTTTCACGAAAAACTGCTATTTTTGAGTTTATTACAATTAACTCGGTTTTGGGTAATTTTTTGATGATAATTTAGTGTGTATTTTTCGTTAAACTTAAGTTTACGGCTGGTGTAAGGTATGCCTGTCATAAAAGGATCGATATTTTGTGTTTTAGCCAGCGAACTTTTGCCCCACACTAGATTCGAACTCTTGCCCCACCGGTGGGGCAAAAGTTCGAATAAGACAATCATTTTTGAAACTGTTATAGCTAAAAATGAGTAAATATTTTGACACAAGTTTGTTCAGCAAAATTATAGCTAATATGTTGAAGGTTCACTGTATGGTATTTGTTTTGTTTTAACTGCTATTGTTTTCCTGGAAACTTTGATTATACCACTAAGGTCGAACTTTTGCACCACCTTACTCTATATATGGAGACTCCAATGCGACGGCGCTCAGACGTCAAAGTCAGTTTGACATATACTTGCTTTTTAATAGGATCGAGTCATTCCATGTTGCGGAGCCTCAATCCCCACTGCAATTAATCCATTTTCTCCATACAAATTTCAAACTCGTTTAGCTTCTGGAGTCGAGTCTAGTACACGACAGTGAAGACGGCCTTACAGTTAAGGTCGAAATACGCGTATTGGTCAAAGGATACAAACTCTAGTGGAATTAAATTGTATTTATTAAATTGATTTTTTATAGTAGCTTCTGGGGGTCCAAATAAACAATTTTGGGGAGATATAACCTAAGATTTTGTAGTTTGACCGGTATGAGCCATCCTAGTCTATAGATGCTCTTCCTGCAATAATATACTTCATTTTAGTCGATTCAATGGTCAAACCTTTGTTTACCTCTCCCCTCCTGCTAAAAACTCAGGCCTCCTCCACTGCCATTCTATCGATTTCAATGAGGTCAGTATTCGTTACGTCTGTCAATCTCTAGCTCTCATAAGATCAGCAATAACACATAAGATCAGACATGTCCAAAAACATAGATTTTTACAGGTTTTCAAATCAGCTGTTTAACTTATAAAAAACATCTTTGAAACAATAAAAATAAAAAAAAAAACAATAAAAAAAATTTCGTTATCTAGTAGAAGTGGCGATTTTGTCAAGGACGGAAAACAATAATAAAGCAAATAATAATAATAAGTGGGAGCTCAGGTAGAACAACTCCTGGGCGTCCATGAAAAAACACCATCTTGAGAAGGTAGGAGCTTGAGGTTAAATATCCTGGGCGTCCATGTGAAACCACCCTCGGTGAGCAGCTGCGCTTGAACCAAGTTATTAAGCACTGTAATTGGAACCCATAGTTTCCGGGAATAAAAGCAATCCCAGCAATGGAGACAGGCTCGATGAGAAAAAGAAAAATGCGATCACCCGTAGAGGTAGCCCTTCTGGAGCTGGTCCTGGGACGAAGGACAGAGCGAGCGACCAGTGGCTGGAAGAGGATAATGTGCAAGAGCGGCCTGCTAGTCAATGGACTCAGCCCGTGCCGCGAACACAAAACAAAAACGGCAGCTGCAGAAATCACCATGTTCATGCTGCACCTACCAATATTGCTGGGGCTGATAGACGTCATTCACTCACGTTGGCAGGCGGCCGACGGCAGCGGATCATGTGGACGAGGGAGATGAATATGTATGTGATTTGCTGCTACTATGTCTGCACAAGGATGCTGACGGACATGTCTGACAGATCAGGGATGCTGGAGATGTTCAACGAGCGATTCCCTCGCTTTGCGCACCAGCTTGACTTGAACAAGCTGTACACACGGCAGCGTGCAATTATGTCACATAATATGCTCACCACTGCTGAGCACATCAAGCTGGAAGTGCAGAGGGAAATAGGAGAGGAGAGGACAAGATCGAGCGATACGCCGAGAAGGAGTTCTGTTGGGCTAGATGCATCGGTCGCGAGTGAGAGTCGAGATTCCACTGCACCCACAGCTCCGACCGGACCGACAGCGGATATGCAACGACAGCAATTACGAGTCGAACTAGCGCTCCATATGAGCACAGCAGTTACGCAGCTTCGTGGGACAGACCCGGCACCGGATAACAAAGCTGCGGTATTCCTACCGGCTGAGTGCAGTAAGCCTCTTAAATCAAGATATTCTGCCACTGTACTTGGAAGCCGTGGAGAACCTTGAGGATCTACAGTTTATCGTGTATTCAGCTGCGTTAGTCGTAGTTACGATGTTGGGATTGCGAACGTGCCCGCAAGGAGAAGCTGGCACACGCCTCAATGTACAGAAATCCGCATGGATGCGACGCCTTGAGAGTCGGATAGCCACACTGCGGCAAAGGTTGATCGATTAACACAGTACAAGTATGGAAATCGACCAACGAGGCTAGCTCATGTTGCTGAAATTGTTAGGCCCGCAGAACTCCAAGAACTCAGAGAAGTCGACATTACTGAGATCCTCGACACCCATGTACAGCAGTTGAGTGCTATTGCGAAAAGATTTGTACGTTATGGGGAATATTCGAAGCGGAAGAAACAAAACCTAATGTTCAACATAAACGAGAGGGAGTTCTACAATCGTATCCGAAATGACAAGGTCGACTTTGGTGACGGACTTCCGGAGAATGGCCACGTTACAAAATTTTGCGCCGATTTATGGAAGAATCCCACCGAACATAACGGCGATAGGATGTGGTTAGCAGAAGAAGAGACACAGTGTAATGGGATTCGAGACATGGCCGCGGTCGTGATAACCATACAGGATATACGTGCGTAAACCAGGAATTGGGCTGCACCAGGATCTGATTTTGTGCACAATTTTTGGTATAAAAAAACTAACAATAATCCATGGGCGGATGGCGGCATGCTTCAATCCCTGGCAGCTACCGGAATTCATTACCAGGGGTGTCACATTTCTTCTGCCAAAGTACCAAAACACAGCTGACCCAGCGAAGTACAGACCAATAACGTGACTTTCATGCCTGTACAAAGTGCTATCGTCGGTAATAGCGAGGAGGATACAGGACCATTGCGACGCCAACAACGTGACGACCGAGGAACATAAAGGGTGTCGCAGAAACACGTAAGGCTGCAAAGATCTGTTCATCGTAGATGCAGTCATTGTAGGACAAGCTACCCAAAAGCAAAAGGAACCTGAGTATGACGTACATCGACTACAAAAACGCATACGACTCAGTACCGCACTCGTACCTTCTCAAAGTACTGCAGTTGTATAAGGTAGACGGGAACGTCATCAGGCTGATGCAACACGCGATGAGGATGTGGAGCACATCCCTGCACATTACCGACGGTACAGCTGAGTTACGGTCCAGGACTCTCAGCATCAGGAGGGGAATTTTTTACCTTTAGTCTGCTATGGTTTAGCCTGACCATGAACCCCGTCAGCAAAGCACTCATCCAATGCAACTATGGCTACTCACTGCAAAGTGAGGAAAGGAGTACAAAATTTTCCCACACCTCCTATATGTACGACCTGAAGCTAATTGCGGAATCAGTGCAGAGGCTGCATCAGCTGTTGCAGCTAGTTACGTCATTCAGTAACGACATCCGGATGGAGTTTGGTATTGACAAATGCCGGTCAATTCATCTACGGTCAAGTAATGGGTGCCAGCTGTTTCCGCGTCAACGAGTAGGAGGAGATTCGGAATATGGTTGAAGGCGAAACGTATAAATACCTCGGATTTTTGCAACTTAGAGGTATTCGCCACACGATGATCAAGGAGGAGCTGCAAGAAAAGCTTTCTGTCTGCCGGCAACAAGGTGATCACACGTTTGCTGTGGCCCTGTTGACGTATAGTTTCCGGGTGGTACAATGGACCAAGCCTGACTTGGAGGCGATAGAACGAGCAGTACGATGTGCGTTCACCAAGCACCAAATGCGCCACCCAAAATCGTCCATTGAGAGAGTCACCCTGCCACGTGCATCAGGAGGAAGAGGCGTCACAGATATCCAGGCACTATGAGTCTCCCAGATCCAGCAGCTGCGGGCATATTTCGTAGAAAAATAGAACCGCCATGCAATTCACCTCACTGTATGCGAATTTGACCACGGTTTCAGCGCCTTGCATTGTGGCACAGAAGAATTAACAGCTGAACTGCGACATCAAAACCGTCGATGAGATGATCGCAACGTGGAATTAGAAGGAGTTGCATAGGACGCGCCCCCATCAACTGCAGCTTGAGCATATCGATAAAGTGGCGTAAAACACGTGGCTGGTCCGGGATAACCTCTTCTCAGAAACAGAAGGTTTCATGGTAGCTATCCAGGACCGGGTGATTGCGACGAAAAACTATCAGCACTACATATTGCACGAAGACGTGGAGGAACGCTGTAGGAAGTGCAATTCAGTAAGGGAGACTATCGAGCATGTCATTGCCGGCTGTTCAGTCCTAGCTAGATCAGCCTACCTTGATCGTCCCGATGAAGTTGCCAAGATTATGCACCAACAGCTTGCTCTTAAGATGAAGATGAATCGAAGCCAAAGCTCAAATCTGAAGAACTTGGTGGACCGATTTGTGCCCTACTACAAGTACCTGCCCTATCTGGTTCTGGAAAACAGTTGCATAAAGCTTTATTGGGATCGCGAGATCATAACGGACGTCCTCATACCAACCATCCCGTCATTGTAGTCTGCGATAAAAGGATAAAATGAGTTACACTCATCGACATCTCTGTACCGTTGGACCACAATATTCAATCAACGTTCACTTACAAGATAGCAAAGTGCCACGACTTGACGGAGATATTGAAGCAGATGTGGCACCTAGAGAACGTCCGTATAGTTCCGGTAGTCATCTCAGCAACCGGAATGGTCTCAAAATATCTCCTAGGGTCCTTAGACGAGCTGTAATTGAAGAAGGATCTACACAACATCCTAAAATCCTGCAGTATAGTTAGACGGTTCCTGAACCACCACAACTGAGAAGCTCATACAGTAAACTCATTAGGATAATAAAAACTGAAGAATGAGATCCACATAGCTTAATGCCCTTTGGCAAACAGATTGATAGTGAGGTGAAAGTTTCCAGCATGTTTTGCTGAGAAGTGCCAAAACTCTATAAAAACAATAATAGCTTAAGAGACCTTCAAAGCAAAAATTTTCTTGTTATCTTTATTATCATCTTACAAAATTTGTTTAATAAGGACTTAATTCAATATTAAATAGTATAGAAATACTTAATTCAATATTTAATCATTCAGGTTGGCACATCATCTGCAATTTGAACACTTGGTTTTGAACCATCCAAAGTTGCTCTTTTAGACTACTTAGTTTTCATCGAAAAGCTAGTCATGTATTCAGCATGTATTGTTGGATTGAATGAATAAATTGAAGTGAAATTTGTGGAAAAGTCACACATCTTCTGGTTTAGAATCGAACTAAAGACGCGTAACCAATCACGCCACGAAAGGGCTTGAGAAACCAGAAGTATTTATCGCTCAAGGGACTCCTGTTCCGTAGCCGATCGTTTGTAAACTTCTTTACCCACGCCCTATACAAATCTCATCAGCCTGTGGTTGTTGAGCTGTGTGTGAATTGTTCGATATTTAGACAATAACTACCGTCTTCTCGTTAGGCATTAAATTTGAGTCTAATACACGATACTGAAGACGGTCTTACAGTTGAGGTCGAAATACGCGTGTCTGTCAAAAGGTACAAATTCTAGTGGAATTAAACGGTATAGTACTAAATTCGGTTTTTCATCTACTCATAGGTATTCCACTAAACAGCTCAAAGAGTTATTATCAATAGATTCGAATTTCAATTGCCATCTGCTTTCACGAGTCCTCTCTTGGCGTAGTTGATATCACGTCTATCTAGCAAATTTTAAAACTGTTACTTCGATTTTCACCTAGAAGATGTGCAGTTTTTTCGAAAATTTCACTTCAATGTGCCAATTTGATTTATAGTGCACACTCAATCATGATTTGCTTGTTCGATACTTTTTTATACTGAGTATGAATTGTTAATCATAAAAAATACTGAACATTTAGTGTTTTTTAAATCTTCTGAAGTTTAGAAGTATTTTTTACTTTTTACCGAACTACGATAGCTGTCAGACCAATTTTGACCTCTATATTGCAATATTATCGAACAGGACAAAAACTTAGTTAAAATAATTACCAACTATTCAGTAGTTGAAGTATTTTACTCACTAGTCATTAATATCAAATGAAAGGAAATGATGCGCATGCGGGAATGTGTCAAACGATAATCTCCTGCTGTAGAATCATCCGACATCAGGAGACACGTCTGTGGAGACCAAACTTTTCCTGCATCTATTTTGCGCTTACTCAAAGGTAAGTAGTCGAAATACAGTGACAAAGTAAACCATTTCAAACAACCAAACCGTCTCAGCAAGATTTTACCCGTTAACATTGGTAAATTTTGTTGTTTTCCATACAAGAGGCAATGGTAGATGTCTATTTTCACGAAAAATACTGAAAAGTACTGATACTGTACATGTCGATGGGGTATTATTTTTTAAATAATCAGAATCCCGAAAAGTATGAATCATGGGAAACTGGAAAAGCCAGTAAAACGCTCTGCAAATTAACTGGAAAAGCCAGTGAACGCCAGATATTTTTATCGGAGTTCTACTAAAAGTTGTTTCTGGAGGTTATTCATGCGTTACCAAGGATGGAAATCTAGTGATTATGACAAAATCAATGATGCATCGCGGTTGTTCTTTATCGTGCGATCATAGCAACAACGATAAACCTTTGGTTGTCAAGTCCTCACAACAAACTACCCAAGTAACCACAAGCATTATACCATTGCATTAATTTGGTCGAAAGTCAACATTTTTTGCATTAATAATGTTATCATGCATTTATTCAATAACTGTCAAGCAATGATGCATTTGATTAACATTGTAAATGCTTTGTAGCATTATTTTAATATAGCATTATGCTAAGCGTTTAGAGTGAATATACAGTTATGCTGTCATACAAGATTACATAACCTCATTAAACGCACTCGAATCTGTAATAAATCAGTAAGACGATCGAGCACGTTCGCACTCGCTCATTGCGTTTTGTTGTATATGGAAGAATAATGAAATGACTTTCTTTCATCTCGAACCCCCATTTCATGATCTAAGGATATATGTATTCATTCAAAATTGTTGTATTTTATCTATGAGACTCTTTTATTCATAAGGAGTGAGAGAAAATGTCGATCAATTTCTCTCTCCCCGAAATCTGTTTAATGCGCTAGGGCTTTGTTTTGTGGGTTACGTTCTGTTATTTCCTCTACGAGAAAGAATGGTGATCAAATTATTTTTATTGATATTTCATTTGGTGAGGAAAGGAAATCAATCGCCGAAGAGAATTCTTTCTATTCGTAATAACTGGGCGAATAGCAATGTTAACACACACAGTGGCTTCGTTTATAAGGAACTTTTATCCTACCTTATTGCATCAGCAGCTTTAGCACAGGACACCAACGCGCCAGACATCCAGCACACCATCATCCTAGTTGTGGGTTCGAATCCTGATTCCAACAAAATAAAATCATTCAGATGGTAAAGAAAACCATTGGAAGGTAGCCAATGGATTCATTGTTTTGTTTATTTTTAACGCAAGCCCTAAACATACATTATTTTAAGCTAATATACATCATGAACCCTAAATATACAAACATAAATGCTTTAGTAGGGCTTGTGCATTAAAACTGCTTTATCAAGTATTGCATTAATTTGGTTGTTGTGGGGCCCTTTCCCACTTTAATTATGCTTTATAAAGCTCTTAAAGGTTATGTCACTTTAAAACAAAATCTGATAGCATACTATAGAGCAAACATAAAGTATTCATATATAGCTTCGTGGTTACTTGGGTACGCTCCGTGAAAAATGAATCGCTCGGCACGATCAATTGTTCGCAAACCGATTTCATAAGTTTTGGAGAATTTTCACGCTTTCACTCTGCGGTATGACTTCTAGCATACCATTTTTGATCCTAAAGTCAATCGGAAATGGTTTGAGCGAAAATTAACATCGTAAATGCGTTCTGATTCACATTAATCGCAACATGTTACAACATCCGACAAACGGATTGTCCCACGACAAACAGTTTATCTGATGCTTCATATATCAGTTCAACGCGCGCGGAATGAGGTATCGCAATCATGCTTTTGCAAGAACGACGGCCCTCTTAGATCATTCGAATACTGTGGAGCAATTCTCGCTGAAACCAGGCCGCCATCGGCACCCATCGTTAGAATTCCAATTTTATGTCACTGATCGCTAGTTTTCGATAAAACTTAAGGGTGGTCCTTTCTGTTTTCTCAAATTTATGGACCCCTCGGACGCCAGCTAGCTGAACAGTTTGCGAAAAAGTCCATTTTTTGATAAATCTTGGGTATTTCTTCACGCGATATGTCTCATATTTCGCTTGAAACACATAGCAAACTTAGTGGCATCATATAGAGAAAGGATATAGCTTCCATTTTAACTTGAAAAAATTTTGGCGGCCATTTTGAATTTGGCCGCCATTTTGAATTTTGTTAGAAAAATCGATTTTTCACCATTAGCGCACCGCTAGTTTTGAATTCTGAGATCACCATCAGAAAGCTGAGGAAAAATTGCGTAAGATAGGCTACAGAAACTAAGTGAGCAAAGGTATTTACCCTATCAAATGAACGATTTTCTAAATCATGTTATATGATTTTGATGTATATGGCGAGTGCAATCAATACCAACATCATTTTTTGTACAACAAAGAAACAAGTTATCAACCTTTGGTGTTTTATTCGAGTCAAGTATAGAATAAGAATATAATTTTTAGTGATAAAATCTGGCGGCCATTTTGGATTTTGACGCCATTTTGATTTTAGGTAGTAGAATTAATTTTTCACCTTGATAGCACTCAGCATGTCGAATTTAGAGGCTACCAATAAAAAAAGGTTACGTATACTCTTCTTCTTATTATTCTTCATTTTACTGACGTTACGTCCCTACTGGAACCGAGCCTTATACTCAGCTTTATTAGTTATATATCCAGGTTATTAAACAGGAATTTTCTTTTTTAGTGTGATTTCTGACAACAGAATAATTCTTCGACATATCTTTGAATTCAGTAATAATGAATAAACAAATTCAATAAATGAAAACCGTCAAAAAACATCGATTGTATTAAACAAACCTTTTTTTACCCTATGCATTGTTGTTCATTGTATGAAGTTTATAGATTGCGTGTCGGGACATTAGTAAGCCTTGTGGTAATATCTGTAGTTCTAACGTAAAACATTGATAAAAGTGTATTAATTTATAATGAAAGGCTTAAATTTTGAAGCAAAAAACATCCTTGATTTTCTAAGCCATAGAGTATCGTTTTTAGTACCGCCCAACATGCATGTGAAAAATAGCGAAATTGAATTATGAGAAGCAGGTTTTGTTCTTATGTTGACGTAATGCCGAAACGCATGTGTATAATTTCGAGGTTAGAAAAACTGGCGGCCATCTTGGCTTTCGACGCCATCTTGGTTTTAGCAGTTGTATGATTTTTTACCATCTCAGCGCTCATCATGTTGAATTATAAGGCCTCCGTTAAAAAAAAATCAGATTCTATCTTTCTTATCTTATCTCAGCTGTTCAACTGATTGTTCATTTGTATCAATGGTTTTAGACCAAATAAAAAAAAGAAATAATGCTATTTTACAACTCGAAGATATGCAGAATCATTCAGGTAGCAAATAAGCGTTGAAAAAATTCTATTTGATAACTTGTTTTTAAAATTAGTTAAGCTGAAGGGCTGGCTCTGTTCCAGTAGGGACGTAACGTGAGGAAAAAGAAGAACAAGAAGAAGAATAAGTGTAACGGTAGCATTGAAATTCAACATGTTGAGTGCTAACAAGGGTGAAAACGCATTCTACTACTTAAAACCAAGATGGCGTCAAAATCCAAGATGGCCACCAGATTTTTTACTCATATTAATACTCCTATTCTTCATCTGTCTCAAATAATACACCAACGATTGAAAACTTGTTTCTTTGTTGTACAAAAAATTATGTTTGCATTGATTGCACTCGCCATATACGTCAAAATAATAGAACATGATTTAGATAATCGTTCATATCATAGGGTAAATACCTTTGCTCACCTAGTTGCTGTAGCCTATCTTACGCAATTTTTCCTCAGCTTTCTGATGGTGATCTCAGAATTCAAAACTAGCGGTGCGCTAATGGTGAAAAATCGATTTTTCTAACAAAATTCAAAATGGCCGCCGAAATTTTTTCAAGTTAAATGAAAGCTATATCTTTTCTTTATACGATGCCACTAAGTTTGCTATGTGTTCCAAGCGAAATATGAGACATATCCCGTGAAGAAATACCCAAGATTTATCAAAAAATGGGCTTTTTCGCAAACTGTTCAGCTAGCTGGCGTACGAGGGGTCCACCAATTTGAGAAAACAAAAAGGACCACCCTTAAGTTTTATCGAAAACTAGCGATCAGTGACATAAAATTGGAATTCTAACGGTGGGTGCCGATGGCGGCCTGGTTTCAGCGAGAATTGCTCTGTGTTTTTTGTCGCTAGAGATGATTTTCTTCCATCCTTGTGCATCTCAATAACCTTTTTCCACTTGGAACTTATCTGGAGATTCCTCCGGGTACTGATCCAGAAACTCAACATCAATTAATTTCTGCAAGAACTGTACCAGGGATGTTTCAATGAGTTCCTCAGTTTTAAAATTGTTTCTATGAAGATTAAAAAAATCACTCACCGGGGGTTTCAGGTGTTTTTGGCTAATTTTTTCACCAGGTAATTATTACAGAGATTCGGATAGAAATTCCTCCAAGAAAAACTTCAAAGGTCCTTTAAGATATCTCAAGGATTCAATCTTTGTTTCAGATACCTTTAAGTTCCTCTAGGGAATGCTACAGCGATTTCTTTAAACAAAATAACAAGTGTTCACCTTGTATTTATCCCAGCAATTCCATCCAAGAGTTTTTCAACGAAATTACTCAAAGATTCTTCTGGAAGGTCATGGCTTCTATCATGGAATCTTGTAGAAATTTCACTAATAATAATTCCAGCGATTACTCACATAATTTCTTTGATTATTCCTAAGAGTGCAATATCTTCCATATCTTCAATAAATCTTGCTAATGATAGTCAGGGATTCCTTCGGATATATGATAAGAACGATCAGCCCTCCTTCAGCTGGCAACGCCCATGTTTCTCATTACTCGTCCTTTTTTTATAATTGCTTTGTGAGAAGAATCATGTGGCGATTTTTTATAATAATAATCGTATTATGTGGCGATTTTTTATAATAATAATCGTATTATACGCACAATAAATGGCAACCGAGCGCAATTTTAAGCTGCATTATCATTCACGACCTTCAGCATGTCCGACTTTGTAGTACTGTTTTGATCAACAACCGTCTTTCGATTTTTGTCCCAGAACCCTGGACAAAAATGCTGAAATGGACAGGGTTTGAAATGTGTTTCTTTGTGATAATGAACAATCTTTTATTTGAAAGATTTTCACATCATGCATCTTGTTCGGTAGCAATCGCAGCAGAAAACCACCTCGCTATCGGGATAGTCTCTATAGGTCACTCATTCTCCAAGCCGTCGGCTACCACTACACCAATTCCATCAACCTCGACGTCGAAGAGGAGACGTGTCTCTACAGACCAAGGTTGGGTGGAATGATCAGTCTGACCTGAACAACTAGACTAGCAGCATGATTGTACACTCACGCGCTTCTGATTCTTTGCTCCTTTCGTAGGAAAATCGTCAATTTGTTTAATAGTTGTTAAGATGATTTTAGATTAAGAAATTAAATAAAGTTAACTACATGTAGTGTTTAAAGTCCAAATAAAGTGTTTAGTTGCCAAAAGTACGTGGACTTTGTGCTTGTGTGTCGAACAATCAAAAATCTCTGTTTTGTGGCCGTGTAGTTCACCAGATTTAACGCTGGGGTAAAAATGGCAATAGTTCACGAAACAATATTGCCACCCCCACTATTTCGTGCATGAAACTCATGTTCAAACACCCTGTTCGCACAGCTTCCAGCCCATAGTATCCCAACAAAATTTGTTCCATCTCCTCCGGACTTTTATGATTTGATTAGGGGATGCCAATGCAATCATAGCGGCAGCACCGGTCTACATGGTATTAATTTTCAAACAAATTCATAAACTTTCCTGTTCCTCCCCACCCAAACCCCCTTGGGATAGGGATTGGGCAGGTTTCGGAAAACATTCTTTGAAACTCATCTCGGAAAGACATCTTGCTTCGTTTGGACTCCACAGAAGTTGGATCCCATCGTCTCTCACTTTGTCTAATGGAAAGTGCAACATGGCTCCTCTCTTCCATCGCATCGCATCGTCAAACTTTCCAATTTCTATGCCATTTCATCCGAGCTGCCGAAATTTCTATTTCTCATCTTCGATGGTCTATCGCTTCGGCAATGGCAATTCTGTTCGCTAGGGGGCTCACCGGAAAAGCCAGGGAGGATTTGTTGTTTCACTTAACACCGCGCCGTGTTTGTGCAAGCGCTTTTCGCATGAGTTTTTGGCAAAACGATAGGTATGGATGGGTGGCAATTTGCATAATCCCAGAGTGTACTTGCAGAGGCATCACGGAGAAGCCGGCTGTGCGTTGGATTTTGGAGTGCCAGAACAGGGTAAGGCATTTTCCGGATAATTTGTAATATATTGCCACTTCGGCGTGGACGAAGATTGTTAAAAGCTTGCCATATGAGCAAATAAGTAGAAATGTCCCTGAGCGTATTAAAGGCCTGACATGCGATGCAAACAAACGTAAATTAATCAATAAATAAGAAAAACTTCTCATTTTTAATCATATACAAAAATATGAAACATAGGGGTCTTCCTTAGTCGAATAGTTAGAGTCCGCGACCACAAAGTAAAGCCATGCTGAATTAATCCCCGGTCTGTCCAGGTTATTTTCGTAACTCTGGGCATAGAGTATTATCGCCTCATATAGGGCATAGAGTATTATGCCTCAGAACATTAAGTGAGAACTCTATAAATGATTTTAACCCTTTAATCAGGAGGAACTTTTTCACCCACATTCAAACAGGTTAACCGTACCATGTTCTGAGAGTGCAGAGATTCATTAACCACCCGGAAGCCCTTAAGTACCGTCTGCAATTATTTACGAAAGGAACCCCGCAAGTAAACTAGGTCAGCCGCAAATTTTCTCCCGTGAAAATGACGCCATGGTCCCAGTGGCCATATATTTCACAAAAGGGACGTGTGTCATTCCGCTTCATTATTCTCGGTGTAACCACAAACCGGCGAGAAACTCTGAAAGACAGAAACAACCTGTTCGGTGCAGCTGCTGGCTTCATGCATGTACGGAGATTCCACTCAGTTTTCCACCGCACACAGACCTACCGTTCCAAACGCATCCGATGCTCTGTAAGTAACATAGCCACATCATCAGCTACAGTTGTGTTCAGAATGATGTGTGGTGAAAGCCTATTTTCATACAAAATGCTCAACTTTGACATGTTGTAACTATGTGCTAGTTTGAGTAATTATGGATGAGTAAAGCATACCAAAATTCTACAAATTATAAACTTTCCAACGGTATTTTTGAGTGATTTTTCTGTTCAATGAGAAAAAAATGTCATAATGTATGGAAGATTGGATGGTTTTTTTTTGTCCCCATATAATTTAAATAGAACTAAAAATTGCTGAAAAACCTCAAAGACTATATGTTCAATTTCACAACATAATCACATTTTTTTCATAGACCTCATAAAAAGTTAAACCCTAGGTGAAATCACTCAAAATAATAGAAGTTTAAAAAACATTAATTACTTTTTTATCATAAGTTTTGTCTTTGCTCATGGTTTTAATAATTTCCACTCAGGCTTCTCATGTATGTAGAAGGCGTTTTTTAGAAAACTGTTGCAGAACATTTGTTTTTTTTTTTTTTAACAAAAACTATTATTAACTAAATTAAAAATAAAAATGTGATGAAAAAATCAGTATAAAAATCAGTAAAATCAGTGAAAATACTATTTCAACTACTCATACGAGCATAAAATTGCAGCATGTCAAAGTTGAGAATTTTGTTTGCTAATCGGCTTCACTACTATTATTCTGAACACAACTGTACAGAGTTGACTGAGAATACGAGCTCCGGCAGGCATGCAACAATTCTACATCTCAACGATTACAACGCAGCCCCAATAGAATTTCCCATCTTCATTTCTGCTAAAATGGAAACTGCTGCTGACGTTGAGGTTTGAGAACGGGACGGATCTGTGTGCCATTGCCATATTTGCTGTGTGATGGAGGATTTTCTGATTCCGTCAACCAACCGAGCACTCGAAACCGCGCTGCCACATACACGGATTATCCACCGAGCAACAGGGTGGATGATGACGATGAGTCTGTTGAGAATACTCGTGGTGAGATCTACTCCTTCCGAGTGAAACGTCCCAACCGGGTCAGAGTCTGCTTATTAGCTCAGTGCTCTATGTGAACTGCCACAGTTACTAGCTACGAGCTTTCTTTGTCAAACAAGCATTTACGCATTTGTGTATTGTGTTATAATCATGAAGATACGTTATGCCTTGTGAATTCAAAAAAAACTTCCAATCCGAAAAAACATCGACCGGCGCTCGTAAACCTATAAAAATCTTCACTGTGTCTATATTTAGTGTCAAGCCGTTGTCGATAATATTGTAGAACTCTATCTTCATCGGTCTTGGACGGGTATACTGAAGTTGCTCAGAATTTTGAATGTTCCCAGGACCACTTTCACTGCGTACAGCCACCATATTCTTGGCCTTCCACAAAGTCATTAATCTCTAGCTGGGTTTCTGGGGTACCTATATTAGTTTTGCAATTCTTGTTTTTTTTCCTGTTTTGGAGCGTCTTGCTGGGTAGTGCTTCGTGAAGCCCAAGCAGGACAGTTTTTACATTCAGAAATGGAATAGTGAAAAGTGAAAAATGAAAAAGTGATTTGTTTGATTTGTGTCCTCAGTACTGTTGGTTTTTGGCTGCTCTAAGTTCACCGAACCATCCGGAAGTGACAGGCAGCACATAAATTTAGAGAATCAATCCGGTGAGTTTGTTCCAGTATGATACTTTTTCTTTTGTGAGCCTTCCGGATCGTTTTTGTCCGCGTCGTGGAACTTCTGATCGTTTCTTGAACGGAAAATGTTATTTTCGGAGTTTGATAATTATGTTCAGATTGCGCATTCTGTCCGGGCGGGTGTTACGCAACTAACAATCGGTTGTGGATGCTTTTTAACCGTTTGATGACCCTGGAGGGATCAATTCTGCTTTTCGTATAATTTTGAGCAGAAAAACCCACTGTGTTATCCTAGGGTGTTTAGTTCGAACGCGCTTCCTTTCGTTTTTCGATTATCTAAAAATACAGTACACCCAGTACAGTTTTTCAATGGGCACAGTACAGTTTTTCAACAGGCGTGATTTTTTTTTACGCGTATCGTTATTTTATACAATCCGATGACCCTGGAGGGATCAGTTTTGCTTTTTACTGGTTATTGAGCAAAAATATTACTGCACAATCGACAAGCATTTCGCGAAATACTATTTATACTATAAATAAGCTATTGTTTTCTCTTTTTATTGCCGGCATTCAAAAGATTAATTTGAAAACGCTTAAACAACAAATATTTATGGTCTATCGCCAGCTTTCTAGGCGAATCCTGACAATATACCTTCCCCAACCTCCAACTCCGTAGCACTTATGAGGGTGTCGCTGAGTCGGTGGCCTCTCATTAAGTAAGTGCTACATCAACATTTCCTTCCTCTATCCCAAGTTACGGTAAAGATGGGCGTGGCCGTGAATATGCTTTTAGTATTTAGTAAGTAGTCAGGATGAGATTATTAAAAAGAAACATGAATGTTGCTAGTATCCAATCTACGAAGTATACCGTAACTACGCTAACGCTACATTAGTTTTGCAATTCTTACTCCCAACATTCACACTCATGGTCTCTCTAATCGATCGGCTGAGATCCGATCTCGTCGGACGACGGCTACGCACTGAATTTCCTGACCGGTAAGTGATCGGTAGATAGCGTTTGTCACGAAGCCGATGTCTAAGAATAACATCTCTCTCGGTTTGATGTCTACATGTACACGACGATGTATATTTCAAATGAATTCTATGACATTTCCCGGAAACCCATTTCCCGGAATGCCACTTCCCGGAATGCACCGGAAAAAAAACTTTTCCGGATTTTTTTTTTTTTGCGATACACTGCCAGAACTGAACGGCTTGCAAGATCCCTACACGCAGCGAATTCATACATTTTGCCTTCTGAAAGATGTTACGATTATTAAAATACGAACGCTTTATGTATGCTAAACCATCGTTCCGTATCGAGGCGTCGATAGGCGAGTGATGTACGCACGGGTCTGTTGATCGCAAGGTCCTTGGTTTGATTCCAGGTTACCCAGAAAACATTTTTTGTTTTCAAATCTTGGTTTTATGAAGCCAATTCGATTTCTCGTGGTGCGCGAGTTACAATCTCGCAGGTCGAGAATCTTTTCAGGTTGGAAAATTCTTCTACTTTCGAGGGCATAGAGTTTCTTTGCCAATTGGCGAACAATATTCTCAGTTAATCACTGTGGGGGTACTAATATGAACATTGATCCGAGAAGCACTCTCTGTCCCAGTTAAAACATTATGCCAGAATCAAGAAGAAGAAGAAGAAAATTGTATTAATGTAAAACCCACATAGCAACATATAGCTCATGCTAATATCTAATTTCAAAGGTGGGGATAGAGTTGTGGAAAGCATCACAAGCCTTACAAAATTAGTCAAATATGTAAAATTTTTGCGTTAAATAATTTGTGTATTACCCAATGACTTAACAGAATAACCTTAGATTGAAAGAAGGGAAAATTAATGATGTTGAATATACGCTGTCTTCTCGCCTAACACTTTTCTGTCGGTATAATTCCAAAGAACTGCAAATGTTTGAAAGAAGGGTGATTCTCTATGAAAACTGCACCAGAATAATATGAAAATAAACCGGCCGAAAAGTTCCTCACAGACTGCACATAGAACCATAATAGAGGTTTAAAATGACATGAGATTATAAAGTCTTAAAAAAAGTGTACAGTTGGAAGGGCTTTGAGATCTACAAAATTTATCTACATGATATACAAATAGAACCTTCGTTTATAAGGTTGTCATAGGATTGTAGGGCCCAGATAGCCGTAGCGGTAAACGCTCAGCTATTCAGCATGACCATGCTGAGGGTCGTGGGTTCGAATCCCACTGGTCGAGGATCTTTTCGTAAAGGAAATTTTCTCGATTCCCAGGGCATAGAAGTATCTTCGTACCTGCCACACGATATACACATGCAAAAATGGTCAATCGGCAAAGAAAGCTCTCAGTTAATAACTGTGTAAGTGCTCATAAGAACACTAATCTGAGAAGCAGACTCTGTCCCAGTTGGGACGTAACGTCACAAAGAAGAAGAAGGATTGTTTGAAAAGAAATCCTATCCTTAAAAATTCTCGATCTAATAAAAAATCTAGCCCAAACTCACTAACTGAAAATATGGTGGAGATTCGTCTTTATGATTGCGAATATTTTATTCAGGGGATTCGCTGGAATATGTCCTATTAATGTGCCACTAAATTAGCAAGAGAAACTGCTTCACAAACCAGAATACCAAATAGGAGGACAACAATTAAGACCACGTTGTCTGTTGCAAAATTGATATTTTTTTATTACTGGTGTGCGGTAATACTTCATTTTCGATGCATCTCATGGCGAGCATGAACGTCAAAAAACTTAACTATACACACTCAAACAGACTTTCAGAGTTCGGTAATGAAATTTACCGAAACAGACCGGTAATTTAAAATTTTACAGTTGTTTCGGCAATCGCTTGGAAAATTACCAAGATTTGTAAATCAATTTACAGAATATCGATGATTTCATCCTATTTTAAGGAGTTCGGTAATTTTATTTACCGAAAACATCAGTGAAACAGATCCATCACCGAGTTCGGTAAATTATTACGGATCATTCTGTACATTTCAGCTGTCACGGATCTCGATATGTTTGTTGACAACGGTCATACACTCGGGCAAAAATACTATGAATATTCATTGTTTTCCCTTATGTTTATTTGCCACAAGAAATCGGTAAGTATTTCATTGATTCACCTTATGAATTTATCTGAATCCTGCCAATGTGGTGTCTTGCTCATTTCATAAAACTGCCTTATGAACATTGATATGATAATTTAAGAATTTCTTCTTTCAGTAGTATAAACTGCATTACTTTTCATAACACTAATTATTATGTCTTTATTCGTTTTCATACCTCGTTGACAATACATTCCATTCTTGAATATTTCAATTCTTTCATTTTCCTAATATTAGGTAATTGATTTCCTAACGTGTAGAAATCGAATTTCCACCTACTTTCTCGTGTTGCTACTCGATTTACAATAATGATATGCATATTATGCAGTGAAGTTTGCATATCGAGCTGTAACGCGGCGAAGAATGAAAATTCGATTTTTAAACGTTGGTCAAGCCATTTTTCTGAGGCAAAATAGATTAACTGGATTTAACCATTACTATCTTTTTATTAATCTGTTCTTTTGTTTTTTTTTTCGATTTTCACAATTCTCCATTGCCGTACTTCCTTCCCCATAACTAGATTTATAAAAAAGTTGACTGCAGTATGTGGGATGTCAACGATGCCGGTGATTTCATGCTGCTCTATAGTCGAATGATGGTTTTGTCTGAAATTTTATCTGAAAATTCAATTCCGTATTAATTTCAAATTATTCGAAAAAATTACCAACTTATTACCTTTGAAGATCCGCAATCAGCGTGCAGTTTTGTTTCCATTTGCAAATTTTCATAATAATAACATTATGAGTTTTTCACACTAGTGACAGCTATGTACTTCATAAGGTGGCCCAATGAAATTGATATTCCTCAATGAGGTATAACATGCTTCGCAATTATGGTTTTCATTGAACTAATATGAAATCCATAATGGCCTTATGAAAGATTGTATCACTAAGGAAATGACTAATGACAACAATGGAAATCATAAGGCGCGCAATGAAATTTGAGAACGTTCATTACAATTAACTATTTTATGAATTATGATTATCATTTCAACGGTATGAAATCCATATTAGCCTTCTGAAAAGGGTTTTTATACACTCAGGCAAATAAATTAACGAATTTCATAAATTTTCCCTTATGAAGCGTTGAAAAATCTATAAAAACCCTTTTCAGAAGGCTAATATGGATTTCATACCGTTGAAATGATAATCATAATTCATAAAATAGTTAATTGTAATGAACGTTCTCAAATTTCATTGCGCGCCTTATGATTTCCATTGTTGTCATTAGTCATTTCCTTAGTGATACAATCTTTCATAAGGCCATTATGGATTTCATATTAGTTCAATGAAAACCATAATTGCGAAGCATGTTATACCTCATTGAGGAATATCAATTTCATTGGGCCACCTTATGAAGTACATAGCTGTCACTAGTGTGAAAAACTCATAATGTTATTATTATGAAAATTTGCAAATGGAAACAAAACTGCACGCTGATTGCGGATCTTCAAAGGTAATAAGTTGGTAATTTTTTCGAATAATTTGAAATTAATACGGAATTGAATTTTCAGATAAAATTTCAGACAAAACCATCATTCGACTATAGAGCAGCATGAAATCACCGGCATCGTTGACATCCCACATACTGCAGTCAACTTTTTTATAAATCTAGTTATGGGGAAGGAAGTACGGCAATGGAGAATTGTGAAAATCGAAAAAAAAAAACAAAAGAACAGATTAATAAAAAGATAGTAATGGTTAAATCCAGTTAATCTATTTTGCCTCAGAAAAATGGCTTGACCAACGTTTAAAAATCGAATTTTCATTCTTCGCCGCGTTACAGCTCGATATGCAAACTTCACTGCATAATATGCATATCATTATTGTAAATCGAGTAGCAACACGAGAAAGTAGGTGGAAATTCGATTTCTACACGTTAGGAAATCAATTACCTAATATTAGGAAAATGAAAGAATTGAAATATTCAAGAATGGAATGTATTGTCAACGAGGTATGAAAACGAATAAAGACATAATAATTAGTGTTATGAAAAGTAATGCAGTTTATACTACTGAAAGAAGAAATTCTTAAATTATCATATCAATGTTCATAAGGCAGTTTTATGAAATGAGCAAGACACCACATTGGCAGGATTCAGATAAATTCATAAGGTGAATCAATGAAATACTTACCGATTTCTTGTGGCAAATAAACATAAGGGAAAACAATGAATATTCATAGTATTTTTGCCCGAGTGTAGATTTTTCAACGCTTCATAAGGGAAAATTTATGAAATTCGTTAATTTATTTGCCTGAGTGTACATACGCAGTGGCTATTTTCCTCCTTTTCAGCGCAACGTAGACGACTCACGAAATTTGTGGATTTGTTCATTGAAATCCGTGAAAAACTGTATGTAAGTATCCTCTAAGTTTAATTCCATTATAAGCAAATAGACAAAACAGTCTTTATAGTCGTGTTAGATTTTATTTCGTTCTATTTCGTTGATATTCTCTTTTCAGAAACAAAACCAGCCTTGCTCCTCTTGCTTCGAGTGCCTGCAGATCGGCTCATAAATGTTAAGAATGGCATGTGTGGTGCTGCATACATCGGAAATACTTTTATATCAGAACAAATGCATATATCTAGAAATAAAAGATACCGCAAATTGCATCTTGCTTTTGTTTTATTTTTGATCGATTGAGTAGCTGGGAAACGAAACGAAAAAAAAAACTGAATTACCGTATAGGTCGGTAGATGGGCCTACAATTTACCGAAGTGTTCAGTAATTTTTGACGTTTCATGGCAAATCACAATTTACCGATCGTTCGGTACTCTTTTCGTTTACCGAACGCATTACCGAATGGTCAGCTGTTGAGATTTCGGTAAATAAATTACCGAAGTCGGTGATTTATTCCAAGTATGTTCTATTTCGTTGATATTCTCTTTTCAGAAACAAAACCAGCCTTACTCCTCTTGCTTCGAGTGCCTGCAGATCGGCTCATAAATGTTAAGAATGGCATGTGTGGTGCTGCATACATCGGAAATACTTTTATATCAGAACAAATGCATATATCTAGAAATAAAAGATACCGCAAATTGCATCTTGCTTTTGTTTTATTTTTGATCGATTGAGTAGCTGGGAAACGAAACGAAAAAAACTGAATTACCGTATAGGTCGGTAGATGGGCCTATTTACTGAAGTGTTCAGTAATTTTTGACGTTTCATGGCAAATCACAATTTACCGATCGTTCGGTACTCTTTTCGTTTACCGAACGCAATATCGAATGGTCAACTGTTGAGATTTCGGTAAATAAATTACCGGACACGTGTTCGTCGTAAACCAAAAAAAAACCTTACAAAAGCAAAATTCCTTACGCTGGAATTGCTTAGAACTTTCTGATTCAACTGTGCAATTAACGTGTCAATGCACTTTACTGGAAACACCATTCTCATGTCACAATTGTTTAAGATAAACCATTTCTTCCAAAGCTTCACCAAACACTACTGCAGCACCAACACCTAATATCAAGTAACACAATCGATCAAATATGAGTTGCTTACCTAAGTTACAGTCTGTGCAATAAAATGGCTGAGTCCGTGCCTTTTTCCTATTTATTATAATTTCATACCAATTTATCACCGAAACAGCGCAGAATTGAAGGCTTCTAAAATATTGCAATGAGTATATGATATGTATTACAATACTTACTTAACACTTCTTTACTTGAAATGTTATGACAGCTCATAAAAACAAACACGAAAAAAATTGACCTTTGATTTCCACTGCGAGTAGAGGGTCTTGCCAGATATATCCGGGGACATAATTCCCGGGATCCGATACTGTGATTTGATTCACGTTTGATAACGGAAATAAAAATGACAGTTAGGTTGCCGAGATTCAACAATAGATAAGATAAATGCCGAGATATCGGCAAACACGTAAAGGTACTATTCATTAATTTATTTAGCGAATTATCTTGCAGAATATTCAGTTTTAAGCGTGAAGTGTTCAATTTTACCAAAATTATATAATGAACCTCAACCAATTACAGTCGACTCTCCACATCCACATGTCTTATATCTCGATATCTCTCCCTATGTCGATGATTTCTTCGGTCCCTTCATTCTACATACATTTTCACTCTTCGTATCTCGATATCCTCTATGTCTCTATATCTCCCTATCTCGATGTTATTTTTATTCCCGATTTCCTCTCAGTACTTCGATAAGCCCATAATCAAAGGTTACGACAACCGATTTCATTGAATTATCATAGTTTGAGAACACGAAGTGACATCTGTTTGTATTTTCCTGGTAACGGAGTGATTTTCAATCTAGTATTCATTACGAGTGTGTTTTTTGTTTCGATATGTCCCTATCTCGATAGTCCCTTCAATATCGAGATGTGGAGAGTCGACTGTTAATACAATTATTCTTAAAACAATTCACGAGCTGAGTTTCAAATAGGTTATTTCAATGAAGAAAAAGTGAGTTGAGAAGTAAAAAATATTACAATATGGATCTGATATTTCTTTTTAACAAGAGTTCTATTTCCTTAAAAATTATTTCTGATTTTCATACAAAAAATCTCATTATTCGTCACAGCAGTGGGACAAGAGTTCGAATCAAGCGTGGGGAAAGTGTTCGCTGACTGAAACGCAAAATATCGACACTTTTGTGCCACGAATACATTCAACTCACATAGTAAAATGATGATTGCATAAAAATACGAATCTATGATATTTGGTCGAATGACATTTAGTCGAATGACGTGTAGCCGAAAGTACGGTTGACCGAATGGACATTTCGTCAAAACGGTTTAATTGAACTGGAAAGCATATGACGTTTGGTCGAAACGACGTTTCGTCGAACGGACAATTGATCAAATCTTAAATACATGGAAACAAAGTCTTACGTTTAGTCCTATTATAGTCGGGCGAGAGTATCATTTTGTCGCTTATACCAGAGTTATTAAAAAAATAGTAAAATAAGTAGCCATACTACTAATAATCAATATGCGGTTAGCAGTACCTATCTTGTAATTCAATTTCATGAATCATTTTCTGACTTCACGACTTTTGTCGCCTCAGTTATATAGAATAATCACAATTTTCTATTTTAGTTTTTTTTTCTATCAAACTATTTCTCGGTGCTCTTATCGTAACCTCTGTTATTCACCGGAAGTCATCAACACTGTCAACAATGATATATACTTGGTTATGGACTTTTCTTATGCTGGAAGTCACAATAAGCCAATAGACCATATGTAAACAAGCGAATCCTGTTCACGACACTTAAGGTTCACTTCGCCATAAGAAGTTTCCTTAAAGCATTGATTTTATTGCCGTTTGAAGTCACATTTCCGCATTCCAAAATCCCGGGCACTCTATCCGAAAGCTACCATTTATTCATTCATTCTTTCATTTATTTAGTTAACATCTAAACATATAACACTGAATCAACAATATCCCGCCACAATACTCGGTTCGTGGCTGCATCTCTCCATCTACGGTTCTGCCCCAAGCTCGTCAAATCGATACGCACTTGATCCGCCCACCTAGCTCGCTGCGCTCCACATCTTCTTGTACCAACCGGATCCGAAACGAACAGCATCTTCGCAAGGTTGCTATCAGGCATTCTTGCAACAAGCCCTGCCTATCGTATCCTTCCAGCTTTGGCCATCTTCTGGATACTCGGTTCGCCGTAGAGTTGGGCGAGCTCGTGGTTCATCCTTCGCCGTTACATACCGTTTTCCTGCACACCTCCAAAGATCGTCCTAAGCATCCGACGTTCGAAGGCTCCAAGTGCTTGCAAGTCATCCTCGAGCATCGTCGACGTTTCATGCCGTAGAGGAGAACCAGCTTTATGAGCGTTTTGTACATGGTACATTTGGTGCGGGTGTAAATATTTTTTGACCGCAGCTTTTTGTGGTAGGCACTAGCGTTGGGCGAATTTGAATCGATGTTCCGAAAATCGATGTTTTCATTCCGATTTATCGATTTTTTGAATCGATGTTTGAAGCACCTAAAATCGGGTGAATCGATTTTCTTCATTCGATTTTTGATTCGATTAATTTTGTTGAAACCGATAAATATTTCTTAATGAGTTGGTAAAAAAAAACACAATTTGAACTAGCCTTGAAGTAGTTAATCTATTCGATTGATTTTCAGAACATATTCGATTGAAAGACGTTGAAATCGAATGCAAATGCATATGGTCTAATAGCATGCTTTATAAATTTCAATGTGCATTCGATTCGAATCGATTCAAAAACATCGATGCAAACGATTTGATTAAATCGGTGAATCGATTTGGCAGTTCAAATGTGAATCGATTCAGTAACATCGATGTTCTGAACAAATTCGCCCAACGCTAGTAGGCACGACTTCCACTGATGATGTGCCACCGTATTTCGCGGCTAACGTTATTGTCAGCCGTCAGCAAGGATTCAAGGTACACGAACTCATCGATCACCTCGAACGTATCCCCGTCTATCACAACACTGCTACCTAGGCGAGCCATGTCGCTCTTGGCCCCACCAGCTAGCATGTACTTTGTCTTGGCCGCGTACACCACCAGTCCAACTTTTGCTACCTCGCGTTTCAGGCAAGTGTACAGGTCTGCCTCCTTTTCAAATGTTCGGCCGACAATGTCCATATCATCCGCGAAGCCAACAAATTGACTAGATCTCGTAAAAGTCGTACCCCGAATGTTAGGCCCGGCTCGTCGCATAACACCTTCTAACGTATTATTGAACAATAGGCACGAGAGTCCATCTCCTTGTCGTAGTCCCCGGTGGGATCCAAACGAACTGGAGTGTTCGCCTGAAACCTTCACACAATTGTGCACACCTTCCATCGTCGATCGTGAGCTTCCCGGGAAAGCTGTTCTCGTCCATGATTTTTCATAGCTCTACGCGGTCGATACTACCGTATGCCGCCTTCAAATCGATGAAAAGGTGATGCGTTGGGACCTGCAATTCACGTCATTTTTGGAAGATTTTCCGTACAGTAAAGATCTGGTCCGTTGTCGATTGGCCGTAAACGAAGCCGGGCTAATAACTTCCCACGAACTCGTTTACTACAGGTGACAGACGACGGAAGATGATCTGGGATAGTACTTTGTAGGCCGCATTTAGAATGCTAATCACTCGAAAGTTCTCACAATCTAGCTTCTCGCCTTGCTTATAGATGGGGCTTATTACCCCTTCCTTCCACTCCTCCGGTAGCTGTTCTGTTTCCCAGATTGTGTCTATCAGCCGAAGCAGACGAATGGCCAGCCTCTCCGGGCCCATCTTTATGAGTTCAGCTCCGACACCATCCTTACCAGCAGCTTTACTGTTCTTGAACTGGTGAATGGCATCCTTAACCTCCCTCAAAAGGGAATTGGTTGGTTTCCATTGCTTGCAGTACCGACGGAGGCATTTCCTCCATTGTCCCGTCCTTCATTGCCAGCGCTTTCAGCGCCAATCAGGTGTTCGTCGAAGTGCTGTTTCCACCTTTCAATCACCTCACGCTCGTCCGTCGAAATACTCCCATCCTTATCCAGGCTTTATTTTGCTCATCTTGATCTGATAGATGGAGAGACCTCGTACGCTCACAACAATTATGAGTCAGCATCGATGTTGGTTGAATAATCCGTGGCTGAGAGAGTGGAGAGAAACGTTGGCTCTATCCAAACGCACATCTTCCATTTGATAGCTCTAGCTTACTGTGAGGCTCTGCAAACACATCATCATTGCTTTTGGGATGAACTGAGCTTGGTTTCTCCGTCAACGCAAGAGCATGATTTTGCTTTCCTTTTTGCCCTTTTGGGCAAAGAGCTACAAAGAGACAACGAAGAGCTGTCTGGAAGTGCTCTTCCCCGAACTGAGAAATGGGAAAAAATGCTCTCCCCCTAACTGAGAAAGAGAAGAAATAATCTCTTTCTCTTTTAAGCACTGAGGTTGTCAAAACGAACTCTTTACCACAGTGGGAATGAAAATAAGCAAAGACAATCGTGTAAACTCTTCATCCCGCAGATCAAGTACGCTCAGTTTGTGTGTGGGTAAAATCGCTTCTCTTTTGTAGTTGATCATTAAATGGGGGAGAAAGAGGATAAGTCAAGAGCAAGGAAGAAGCCTGTCCTTATCCCTACATATCTAGGCTCGCGGCACGAAACCGTTGCGGGATGCATTGAGCTTCCATCTTCTCGTACTCCGTCTCCTCCAGCGGTTTTTCTTCCGAAAAACGTGGGTCTGCTGTTTTCGTTTCCGTCTATAACGTTCCACGTTCTGTCGAGTGCCTTGCTACAACATGACCGCCCGCGCTACATTCTTCTCATCCAGTATCTGCCTACATTCCTCGTAGAACCAATTGTTCCGTCTTCTCCGTCCCACGTACCCGACGTTGCTCTCAGCTGCATTGTTGATGGCTGCTTTTACTCTTCTCCAACAGTCCTCAAAAGGGGCTTCATCCAGCTCACCCTCTTCCGGTAATGTAGCCTCGAGGTGCTGCGCGTACGCAGCTACGACATCCGGTTGCTCAAGCCGCTCTAGGTCATACCGGGCGGCCGTCGGTACCGTACGTTGTTCACGACGGAGAGTTTTGGACGCAGTTTCACCATCACCAGATAGTGGTTAGAGTCGATGTTAGCACCACGATAGGTTCTGACGTCGATAATGTCGAAGAAGTGCCGTCCATCAATCAGAACGTGGTCGATTTGTGATTCTGTCTGCTGTGGGGATCTCCAAGTGTATCGGTATGGAAGGCTGTGCTGTAAGTAGATGCGAATGGTCATATTCTTGGAGGCGGCGAAA
Organism: Aedes aegypti; assembly: GCF_002204515.2. Lineage (NCBI taxonomy): Eukaryota > Metazoa > Arthropoda > Insecta > Diptera > Culicidae > Aedes > Aedes aegypti. Next base: position 398,673,644 of record NC_035108.1, read on the forward strand.
TCCGTTTTCGTTCGTCACCCAGTGGGCACTGAACTTTCCAGTAGTCGGTCTGAATTCCTCCTCCTGGCCAACTGAACGTTCAGATCTCCTATGACGATTTTTACATCGTGGCTTGGGCAGCTGTCGTACTCGCGTTCGAGCTGCGCGTAAAAAGCGTCTTTATCATCATCAGTGCTTCCGGAGTGAGGGCTGTGCACGTTTATTATGCTGAAGTTGAAGAACCGGCCTTTGAGCCTTAACTTGCTCATTCTCTCATTGATCGGCCACCATCCGATCACGCGCCTTTGCATTTCACCCATCACTATAAAAGCTGTTCCCAGCTCGTGTATGTTGCCGCAGCTCTGGTACTTGTTATGGTTACCTCTAAACGTTCGCACCATTAATCCCTTCCAACACACTTCCTGCATCGCTACGATTCCGAATCCGCGGTCCTTCAGCACGTCAGCGAGTATGCGTGTGCTCCCGATGAAGTGAGAGATTTACAGTTCCACGTACCGAGCTTCCAATCGCTAGTCCCTATACGTCGCTGTGGTGTTTTCCGATTATCCCGGTTCGTATTCTCTCGTTGATTATTCATTGCATATTTTTTTCACGGCTGGCTTGTAGGGCCTGATCCCAACCCCCTAAATATTCAGAGGACCATAGTGCGCAGTTTAGCTTAGAGTCGTTCTCAGGCAATCGGACGATGATCATCCGCCCCTGACATGGGGAGCAGACGCTGTTGCGAGCCGTTCCTAACATGGAGTACGACGCTCCTGGTTTTCCAGAAGCAAAAGCAAAATCAAACTCCCCTTCCCTGTCAACATACGACCAGAGTTCCCGCCGGGGTTGGTTACCCGATCTCCCCTAAGATAACTCGTACCCCGTTTGTACCGCGAGGAGGTAGGGATAGGAGTTGCTCGGCAAGAGGCTAAGAACCACACAAAAGGGTCTCTTTTATTCCTGCAGGTACGTGAGGTACTATATCTATAATCGTCTAGTAATTATTTATAAAGTATTGTTGGCCCAATACCATCGATAGACCGAGTGGGACCGATAGGTTTATGAATAGCATCCTGTTAAATTGTAAATGTAACATGAAGTCCATTTCTTGGAGTCATGTTCCCACTGGAACAGAACTTGCTTCCCAGCTTAGAGCCATTTGTTGCCTAAACATAGAAGATCTCCAGCACTTATACACTGAGGGTGTCTGTTAGTCCGTTCTTTCTGTAAGTGCAGCTGATCTGGCATTACTGGAGTAACAACCTCGGGCGGCCAATCAAGCTCAAGCTCAAGTTATTACCCACAAAATTTTTTTTGAAATTTCGAAAAATCATCGTTGGAAACCATTTTGGTGTCTTGAAATGCTTTGCCGTATACTTATACGGCAAAGCATTTCAAGACACCAAAATGGTTTCAAACGATGATTTTATGAAATTTCAAAATACTGATAAATTTTAATGATTCAATTTCAAAGGATGCAACTCACTCAAAAATTGTCTCGAAACATTACGAATATTGCATAGCCCCATTCATTTTGCTCTTTTCGGTGATTCATGGTACATTCGGGTATCATAGATAGATCGTTCCAGCCTCACAATAGCAACAACGGAGCACCACTCTACCAATCGTCATGATAAATATCTCATTCGTCTTCTACTCTCAGCGTTTGCTTCTAACCAACCGGAAGTCGTTTCCAGCTTCCACCATCAAGGACCGTGGAAAATTTCTACTGGAACCATCCGCCATCATACTAGAGATCCGCTAGAAAGCCATAAAGCTTGTCTGCGCTGAGATTCCCGTTTACTATCTGCTGCTGTTCACTGACTGTATGTAAGCGGTTGAGAGGCAATCGAGCCGCTCTCCCGGAAAAGGGAAGATACAGGAAGACCACACAGATATGAGCTTTTCCAAAAGCACAGCTCAGATCTTCTATCATCGTGCGTCATCATGATTCCGGGCGGCAAGAGTGGGTGGGTGAATGCCATAGTGCCATGCCCATTTATCCAGTCATAAAAATTATGACACCGAAAGGAATGCTCTCCAAACACACATTCCCACACACCTCAACTAGGAGACCCCACTCACTATCCTCAGCTACTTCGAGCAGAAGCGGATTTGGGCTTTTTTTTGCAATAACAATTTACTTGATACGAATTTCATTCGTTCCAACAAATCTGAACTCCAAGTCTAAAGAGTTCCTTAAAATTCAACTTTCACATTGTAGGTATTCAAGCCAAATGTAACAAGTATACGAAATGTTTTTTCAATGATTTACATATAAAATGATCTGTAGTCTTACCTGGCAGCGAATTCTTTTAGACTTTTGTTTCTAAGGTAAAAATGTTCATTTTCAAAACATTGAATAGTATTTCTTATTTTAGTTTCCAAATCCTCGGAAAGCCCCTTTGATCGGGGGTCTTAGGGCTCCCCTCAAATTCGGGCCTGGGTACTTCCACGGCTGGCATCCCAGAATGATGAATGGGGCTCCGAATGGTAACACTTCACGTGCTATTTTCCAGCAGAGTGCTAACTCTCCTGTTTGTTTACAGCTCCCTTTTGGTTTAGACATCAAGCCACAACCATTGGGATGCCATCGCGGTGATGGCAGGAGATGTCTTCTTAAAAAGTCCTGCTGTAATGGCGACATCATTAAGATTGCTTGTGATAGCGAAAAAAAAGCTGCACTCAAAAGCACACGTACCTACGGGTAAAAAAAGACATAGAAGGATGTCTGTTTCTATGGGGCTGTTAGTGCTACATTCTGGATGTAACACTTTTTCTTTGCACTTTATCATCAAAACCATCTCGGACTGAGAAAGAGCTTACATCAAACGTAAGGCATTCAGAAGTGCACATTAAATTAGCTAGAGGAGATGGGTGATCATTTTTAAATGCTAACATATAGCGTTAACTGTGGATGTAGTCCAATGGTAATATGATTTTTGCGTTTTTGGGTAAACTTTATGAAGTCACATCGCTGATAAATCCTAAAAATGACCCCAGATATCCATTAGAACATAACCAACTCCTTCCATATGGTGTTTTAAAGTGGATGCAGTACTATTTTTCTACTGTTGATCTCTTTACGATCCTTGTTGAGACCCGAGCCTTCAATTTTTAGTTGGACCCGTTAGTGAAAGCTAGCGGTAGTAATCCTTCTTGGACACCGTCTTGGGAAGAAACCTCTCGAAGGTCACGTCTTCTTTCGTATTCACTAAACATGGTTGCAACTACGAACAAACGGTAGGGTAAATATCTGAATTCACAACTTCCTTTCACAACAGTGGGACTTAAAATTTGTAACTAAACGTGGCAAGAATGGAAAAATACGTATCTCCGGAATGCGCACTTTCTTCCAAGGCTGAAATGGTTTATAAAGTTTTACGAACACCAAATCGAATCAAGCCTCTTGCCCAGGCTCTTTGATTCAAGTGAGGAAACAAAGAGTGCCGCCAACGGTGGTCATTTGTTCCGAATTTGGAAGATTTAGGCAGGAGATCTTGAACTCCATTAGGCGAATCAAGCTTTCCTTCCAAATCGATCCTTTCTTCTATCGCGTTTCGCCGGAAACTATTAAAGATCGCGAACTTCTTCTCAAACATATTAGAGAGAAGAAGCATATTTGTTTTTGATTATGATGACAAAACTGAACATTTGTTCAAAGTTTCTCAAGCTACTGTTAGTCACTTGAAGAGATCAAAAATCAAATAAATGATTTACTTAAATCTTTCTTAATCCATGTTGTAATTATTAAAAAGAGAACCCAATATGGTATTCGTCGGAAATAAAAAATCAAGAATATCATTTAGTTCACTTTAACAAAAGTGATCATAATAATATTAAAGCTTAAGACAAATCAATCTAATGTTCGATGTCCGTGTGAAATGGGAGCATTTCTAGAAACCTGGAGGAAATTTCCAGACTTACTCAATGCCTTTGGAGCCAAAAGTGTGATCATGGTACCCAACATTGCCAAATGGATGCTAAACGCATAATTTGTGCAGGTTTTTCTCACGCTAAAGATGTCTGTCCTGTGAAGGAAGATACAATTAAAAGTTTGTATACGCAAGTTGAAGGGGCAACCATAAGTCTAACTAACGTACAAACTAATCCTTGAGGCTCGTATCAGAAAGACGAACGGAAAAGTTTATGATAGCCGGAATTCCCCAGGCATGATCTCCAACAATTCTGATTTTAAGTTAACGATCGCTTGCTTAATAATCATACCCATCAGGGTAATTATACTCATGACCATTCGCGAGCAACCTGGCAACACCCAAATGGCGAACTTTGCAACCAAATCGACCATGTTCTGGTAGACGGCCGACATTTTTCCGACGTCATCGATGTTAGAACTTTCAGGGGTCCTAATATCGACTCAGACCACTATCTCGTTGTAAGCAAAATTCGAGCGCGATTATCAACCGTCTCGAGTTCTAGAAATCGACAATCGTTGCGTTTCAATATCCAACGCCTGTCAGCAGATGGTGTAGCAGCGGACTACCATCAAAAGCTCGACGAGCGGATTAGCGAAATCGACGAAAGCGTCAACCTCAGCGATCTGTGGGAGTCAGTCCACGGAGCAGTGAGCACAGTAGCGCGAGAAGTGGTAGGTACTGCTCAACGAAGACCAAGGAACGGTTGGTTCGACGAGGAGTGCCAGAGAATGACGAACGAGAAGAACATGGCTAGAAGCCGGATGCTGGTGTCTGGTACCCGTCAGAGCAGAGAGCGGTACAAGGAAGCAAGGGCAGCCGAAAAACGGATCCATCGCAGAAAGAAAAAGGAGCATGAAGAGGCAGTAATTGCTCAGGCGCAAGAAGCTATGGAAGAGAACAACATGCGACGGTTCTACGAGTCCGTAAATGGTGTGCGGAGAAAAACAGCGCCGTCTCCCGCCATGTGCAACGACCGCGAAGGAAACTTGCTGACGGATAAGACAATGGTGGCCGCCAGGTGGAAAGAGTACTTTGAGTCATTGTTGAATGGAAATAATGGAAGTGGATCTGGTAGCAGAATTCAAATCGATGACGATGGACAGGCTGTGGAACCTCCAACGCTAGATGAGGTAAAAAAAGCTATCAATGGGCTGAAGAACAACAAGGCTGCTGGGAAGGACGAGCTCCCGGCCGAACTTCTCAAACACGGAAGCGAGCAGCTGCACGAACTCCTTCACCGTATCATATCGAGGATATGGGAGGAAGAACAAATGCCTACTAGTTGGTTGGAAGGTCTCATTTTCCCTTTGTACAAGAAAGGGCATCGACTGGAGTGCGCCAATTACCGAGGGATAACACTCCTTAATTCGGCGTACAAAATCATGTCTGGAGTTCTGTTCAACAGATTGAGACCGTATGAGGAGTCCTTTGTCGGCGAATACCAAGCTGGTTTTCGAGAGGGCCGATCAACGACGGATCAAATGTTTACCCTGCGTCAAATCCTAGATAAATTCCGGGAGTACAACTTGCAGACTCATCATCTGTTTGTAGATTTCAAAGCAGCGTACGATTCAGTGAAGAGAAACGAGTTGTGGCAAATTATGTCCGAACATGGCTTTCCGGCGAAGCTGATTAGACTGATTCGTGCAACGCTTGATGGAGCAAAATCAAGTGTGCGGGTGGTGGACGAGATTTCATCATCGTTCGTAACCTTAGATGGATTGAAACAGGGTGACGCTCTTTCTAACTTGCTGTTTAACATAGCGCTCGAAGGTGCTATCAGGAGAGCCGGTGTGCAGAGAAGCGGTACCATTATCACACGTTCTCATATGCTCCTTGGCTTCGCGGACGATATCGACATCATCGGGATTGACCGTCGGGCAGTGGAAGAGGTGTTCGTGCCTTTCAAGAGGGAGACAGCGAGAATCGGGCTCACGATCAACACCACAAAAACGAAGTACATGATAGCTGGTGGTCAACGTGGGTCCGGACGTGTTAGTGGTAGCGAAATGGTGCTAGGTGGTGATAAGTTTGAAGTGGTGGAAGAATTTGTGTATCTTGGAACACTAGTGACATGCGATAATGATGTTACCCGCGAGGTGAAAAGACGTATTGCAGCTGCGAGTCGGGCTTTCTACGGGCTCCGTAACCAGCTGAAGTCCCGTAGCCTGCAAACGAAAACAAAACTCGCGTTATACAAGACACTGATCCTTCCGGTTGTCCTTTATGGCCATGAATCATGGACATTGAAGGAAGTCGACCGGAGAGCTTTCGGGGTGTTTGAACGTAAAGTGCTGCGAACAATACTCGGCGGTAAACTAGAAAACGGCATCTGGCGGCGTCGCATGAATCACGAGTTGTACCAAGTGTATAAAGAGGTGGATATTGTCAAGCGCATAAAACACGGCAGGCTGCGTTGGGCTGGTCACGTTGCCCGTATGCCGGAAGAACGACAAGCAAAGATAATATTCAACAGAGAACCCGGACGAGGCCGCCGACTTCGTGGTAGGCCGCGCACACGATGGCTTTTTGCGGTTGAGGAGGACTTAAGGGCACTTAACGTTCAGGGCGACTGGAAGCGATTGGCCCAGGACCGAGCCCAGTGGAGAAGACTCATCCATTCGGCGCAGATTCATCGTAGCGAATTGTAGCCCATCAAGTATCAAGTAAGTATTCGCGAGCTAATTTTCTTCCTTTGTATGTAAATGGAAATACCCAAGTTTATTTCTATGAAAATTTTGTCGTAATTTCAGTTCAGGTAACTTCTATTCCGTCTCTTCATCAACGGCAAATTCCAACACAAAATCATCAGAATATGCACCTACTTCTAGTAACATGTCTCCTTCCGATTTTGATGTTTTAACTGAACAATTGAATTAATTGATTGATTCAATGTTCAAAACCACTACTATGACTGAAGAAGTCCGAGTCAACGTAAAATTCACTTATAAAAATGTTATTGGATTACGTTTCTTTAACGAATCCAAATAATTTTGTAAATATTTTGAATTGGAACGCACGTTCTTTAAATGATGGAGAAAACGAGCTGTTCAATTTTCAAACAGCTAACAACATACATAAACCAGTTAAAACGGAAACAAAATCCAGGTTTCAATGAAACAAACTTAAAAGAGAACTTTTTTGTTTATCGTAAAGATTGACTAAAAAAAGCCTGTGGTCATCAACTTTTTTTGCGATTTGAAACCAAAGTATTCGAAACCTTGGATGTTTCTGTTGAAACACAGCTTGGTAAATATACTTTCAAATCTGTGTATTTGCCACTGGACAAAAAGTTAATTTGCGTCAAACTGACTTGCGGAAATTGACTCGCAATAAATTTTTTTCGCTGATTTTGATTCTGATCATATCCCTGTTAACACCGCTAGGGCATGACGGCTCACCATAGTAGCATATCCGAAAGAACTTGAAACTATTGAGATCCAGAGCTACAGGTCCAAAGCCCTGATAAAGGTGGATGGTTGTGATGACTATGACCGTGGTCATCATATAAAGAGCAAACGGGCAATGCTGTATCGTGTCAGCACCGAGGAGACAGCCCCTCTAGCACGATGTAGGTAACGCAACCCTGGTTTTGTGGCCTATCGAAGACTCTTCACCAACCAAGAAAGTAGAGCAAACGGATTGATTTTACGGCTACGGACCCGGCAATTTATTCGTTGGACAATGATTGGAAAGTTGGATCTTGAAACGTGAGAACTTTGAATGTCGGGCTCCTGGCTCGTGAACTGCGGAATGTCGGCGTGAACGTGACAGATATCCATGAAATACGATGGCCGAGACCCGGAGAACGTGAATTCTGAGGAGTGGACCCCATCGCCAACACTTCATTCAAGTACCACATCTACTACAGCGGTGGTGACAGAGCAGAACGCAGAGTTGGCTTCATAGTGATTGGGAAGCAGATGAAGCGAATTATTCGGTGGAAACAAGACATAGAAAAAGCATTCGACAGTGTTTGGCATGAAGGTTTGATTGTAAAATTAAAAAACTTTAATTTTCCAACATACATTGTTAGAATAATTCAAAGTTATCTGTCAAATCGTACACTTCAGGTTAATTATCAGAACTCCAGATCTGAAAGACTTCCTGTAAGAGCTGGTGTTCCTCAAGGCAGCATTTTGGGACCAATATTATACAATATTTTTACATCTGACTTACCTGAGCTACCTCAGGGATGTCAAAAATCTTTGTTTGCGGATGACACAGGCCTCTCCGCCAAAGGACGAAGCCTGCGTGTCATCTGTAGTCGATTGCAAAAAAGTTTGGATATTTTTTCTTCATACTTGCAAAAATGGAAGATTTCTCCTAATGCTTCCAAAACTCAACTAATAATATTCCCACATAAACCAAAAGCTCTTTATTTGAAACCTTCAAGTAGACATGTTGTCACGATGAGAGGGGTTCCAATAAATTGGTCAGATGAAGTTAAGTATCTAGGGCTCATGCTAGATAAGAATTTAACTTTCAAAAATCATATTGAGGGCATTCAAGCCAAATGTAATAAATATGTAAAATGTCTCTATCCCCTTATTAATAGAAAATCAAAACTTTGTCTTAAGAACAAGCTGTTGATATTCAAACAAATTTTCAGGCCAGCCATGTTGTATGCTGTACCAATATGGACTAGCTGTTGTAATACTAGGAAGAAAGCTCTGCGGAGAATTCAAAATAAAATTTTGAAAATGATTCTGAGGCTTCCTCCCTGGTATAGTACCAATGAGTTACATAGAATATCCAATGTTGAAACATTGGAACAAATGTCAAATACAATCATTAATAATTTCAGGCAAAAATCGTTACAATCTTCTATTGCCACGATTAATGCGTTATATGTTTAGGTTAAGTTAGGTTAAGTATATTAAAAACGTTTTTTTTTTCTCTTATAAGCAGGTGAAATCAACTCACCTGTAAAAAAAAACTGAACTGCTACGGCAAATGAAATGTAATATGTTGTTAACAAAATGTTAATTAAATCTTAAATTTGTTTTACCAAATTAGGATGATAGTGTTGTCAAATAACACAGAACACCTAGATATAAGAAATGAATGTAATGTTTGGAATAATACTAATAAAGAAATTTAAAAAAAAAAAAAAAAAATCGGTGGAAACCGGTAAGCAACCGAATCTATGTGTTGAGAATGAAGTTCTTCAACTACAGCCTGATCAGCATATATGCGCCGACGAACGATAAACCCGATGACATGAAGGCCTTTTGGTGCGTCATCACAAAATGGCTTCTTCCAAAATCATTAACATATTGTTATGATAGTATTGGTATTTGCAACATCGATGAAATATAACTGCTTATCACCTGATTTAATGGATAATTTATGCGAAGAAAAATGCTTCAGGTGGTATTTCAATATTTAATCAACACTTTCAGGTACAGCATTATCAATTTAGCGACAAAATACATGAGATTTATATTCTCAAAAAAATCTCCGATTTTATGCCGCATTTCATTGCCTCACACAACTACACTTGTAAATAGAAGGTGCTTACCTTTTCCATTGTAATTCTGCAGCAAACATTTGTGTTTTGGATTTCATATTGCGTTCACTACACTTCCACTAAACAAATCTTTCATTTACTTCCCTTAAAGGAACACATTTCAAACGGGAATCAAATATTTATAAAGTTTTATCAACCGCAACACTCAAAACTATTATGGCGGTGGTTTTCACTTGCTGCGAATCGACGCCGCCACCGCACACTGAGACATGCCTGTGTTTATAGTCTAAAATATCCAACTTTTTTTCTGTTGTATTAATTTTCAGTGCGGATAGGTTGGGCAAAGCATAGAAACTTGAAATTCATACGTTGTTTGTTTTTCGATTCTCTCAAATTACAAAAACCATCTCTACGAAGCATAAAATCATACCAATAGTTTATCAATTTGGACCACCCAAAATAATTGAAAAGCTCCACAGTGCGATGCGTCGGGATGCGTCGGAACGCGTCTATCGTGTGTGCACAATCATCGCGATCGTTGAGCGCAGTGATGTCAGAGTTGCTATCTGTAAAATCATAGCATTTAATGTGAATTGATCACAAAAATCACTAAAATTTTATTAAATCAGTGATCTTGTGATGGAAAACTATTTGCAAAATGATAAGTTTTTATGATATGCAGCAAATGTTCCGAAAACAAGCATATAAAAATTGCTAGAAAAATATGTCACCAATCACCTGGCAACACCGTCATCCCTTGCAAACATAAACCGTACCGATGCATAACAAAAATATGAGATAAATCCAATTAAAAACTGAGAAATTTCGTTGCCCTTCATTAAATTGTAATGTTTTCATTTGATATGTACGATTGAAGAGTTGATTTTGATTTCCAATACTCGTCAATCTACTAAATTTCCCTTGTGTTTACATAAAAATATGCTTAACACAAATGTTATATATTTTGTTTGTTTGTTTTGAAAATATACATGGAAAGGCGACACTACTACTATTACATCAATGATGATTCTAATGATTCTTTGACTTACACGCCGCTTCACCTGAAGGATGAGTTCTATTATGAGAGCCTGGATAAGGCCTACGGAGACTGCCCAAAATAAGATGTCAAGGTAGTCATCGGCGACGCAAATGCGCAGATAGGGAAAGAAGATTTCTTCCGACCCGTCATTGGAACGGAAAGCCTCCATTTCGTTAACAATGATAATGGCCTGCGGCTAGTAACCTTCGCTGCTGCTAGAAGGATGGCAATCAGCAGTACCTACTTCGCACGAAAGAATATCCTGGCACACCCGAGTGGCGATGCCTGCTCCCAAATAGACCACGTGCCGGTTGATGGGCGACATTTCTCAGATGTCATGGATGTCAGGACCTTCCGAGGCCCTAATATCGACTCGGATCATTATCTCGTTGTAGCTAAAATTCGGGTGCGGTTATCTAGCGTCACGAGTTTCAGAACAAACAGAACGTTGCGTTTTAATATACAACGTTTGTCGACTGATAGGGAAGCTGCACAGTACTGCAAGCAGCTAGACGCGCAGTTCGGAAGAATCAACGTTGCTGGATATGTCGACTCTATGTGGGATCCTATCCACGAAGCTGTGACAACAATAGCGCGGGAAGTGATTGGCACTGGTCAACGACGAAGACGAAATGACTGGTTCGATGAGGAGTACCAGAGAGTGACAGACATGAAGAACGTCGCCAGAAGCCGTATGCTTGTGGCCGGTACCCGACAAAACAGAGAGCGGTACAGAGCAGCGAGAGCCAAAGAAAAGCGAATCCACCGCAGGAAAAATAAAGGCAGCACGAAGAAAGTGTGGTTGCTGAAGCTTAAGAAAGCATGAACCGGAATGATATGCGGAGATTCTATGCAACGGTTCATAGTGCGCGGCACAATACCATACCATGCCCGCCATGTGCAATGATCGAGAAGGGAATTTGCTGACCGATAAAGGACGAGATCCCGGTCGAGCTTTTCAAGCACGGAAGTGAGCAGCTTTACCAGTCGATCCACCGAGTACTTCTGAAGGTATGGGAGGACGAAGAATTTCCCACCCTCCCCTGGCCTCATACGCCCAATCTACAAGAAAAGGCACAGACTGGAGTGTTTACCCTGCTGAATTAGGGCGTGAAAAATTCGGTCGTGCACCACTTTAACAGACTGAGACCGCTCGAGGAGTCCTTCGTCGACGAATACCAAGCTGGTTTTCGTGAGGGCCGTTCGGCAACGGACCAGATGTTTAGCTTGCGAATGATCCTAGACTCACCATCTGTTTATTGATTTCAAGGCGGCGTACGATTCTGTGAAAAGAAATGAGCTGTGACAGATAATATATGAACAAGGTGTTCCGGCGAAACTAGCTAGGCTGATACGTGCTACGCTGGATGGTTCCAAATCAAGTGTTCAGATCGCAGACGAGGTGTCAACCTCGTTCGTGACGTTAGACGGGTTGAAGCAGAGAGACGAACTTTCGAATTCACTGTTCAACATTGCACTCGAGGAGGTTGCTATTAGGATGTCTGGCGTGCAGAGAAATGGCACTATTATCACAAGGTCACCCATAATCCTTGGCTTTGCGGACGATATAGACCAAATTGGAATAGATCGCAGGTCAGTGGAATAAGCTTTCATGCCTCTGAAGAAGAAGACAGCGAGGATAGGCCTGGCCATTAATTCTACCAAAACGAAGTAGGGGGTTGTAGGTAGAGATAAGGTCATGCTTGGTGGTGTAGGTGCTGAGTTAGTGTTTGATGGAGATGTGTTTGAAGTTGTAGAAGAATTTGTTTACCTTGGAACACTTGTGACATGTGACAACTACGTTTCCCGTGAAGTGAAAAAAAACGTATTGTATGAATAGGGCTTTTTACGGACTACGTAACCAGCTTAGGGTCCCGCAGCTTGCAAACGGAAGCAAAATTCGCCCTGTACAAAACATTGATTCTTCCGTTGGCTCTCTATACCCGTATACAGGTACGACGTTGAAAGAGGCAGACCGGAAAGCTTTCGGTGTTTTCGAGCGTAAAGTGCTGCGGACAATACTCGGTGGGAAACTCGAAAACGGTGTGGCTTAGACGCATAAATCACGAGTTGTATCAAGTATACAAAGACACGAATATTATCAAGCGTGTAAAATACTTCACTTAGTGCGAATGTCGGAAGAAATAATTGCGTAAATAATGTTCAGCAGGGAATCAGTTAGAAGTCGGCGACTTCGTGGAAGACCACGAATACGTTGGCTGTACGCAGTGGAAGAGGACATGGCAACCCTAAACTTTCGGGGCAACTGGATCAGTATCACCTAAGACCGACGAAGATGGAGCTCTACAATACTCCCGGCAATGGCGTGACGCTACGCTGTGGCCATCAAGGTATCAAGGTAAGGTACGTTTTTGCCTATTTAGATAAAATTACAGTCATTTTCGTTAACTGGCAGCTTTCATCGCTCAAGTGTCCATGTTCACTCTCGAATGACGTGTGGTGAACTTTTTTCAATAGAATAAAAACTAAATTTCATCGGTTTGTAGTTTTGCAATTAAAACTTTAAAATAAAGTTCAAACAAATTAATTGAACATTTACAGCCTAGCTGACGTGAACAATTGTTTGATGGGGGCACAACAACAACAATAAATTTTCAATGTAACAAAGGATTATGTACCACTAGCACTTCTTAGTAAGTGTAAAGTAAAATTCGTTTGTGGCACCAGTATTAACAATAGAACCAATACAAAGGTTAAAAAACCATATGAGTTATCCCAGTGGATGTATAGCAAAATATGAATTGATCAATATCATCGTTTGATCAGACAAAAAGCATCGATGCAAAGAAAATAAATATGCAAGCCTCCTTATGGTTATGTAGAAAATGTTCATTTCAAACGGAGTTTTTCCTGTCCTACGAGAGGCAGACGCAAATCCAACATTGTGTTTATATTACACATTCCAAACATTTTTCTTCCCGGGAAAGGCATTTTCTTATTCGTTTATACGATACTTCTAGCATTGAGGAATTTAATTCAAGAGCATAGCCAGTATTATCGCTTCGCATTTGAATGTCTAATCTAATCTTATTTTCCGGTCCGAACTAACCAAACAGTTATTAATCAAACACAGGGGTAACTTCATCAACCGGAAAACCCTTCAAACTTTCACTCGGTCGCTGGAGCTGGAAACTTTACTCAATCAAACTTTGTTGCCCGGTCTACCGGAGGACGACGATGGGGTTATAATCTAATCCCATGAATTCATTTGCCGGAATTCTCCACCGACGAATGCGAACTGAGAACTGAGCTCCAATCAGGACAGAGAACCCCATCAGGAAAACCGAGTGCTAAGTGAAAATTTTCTTATCGCTTAAACAATTTTCCACATCGGTGGTTATTTTGTTTGCATTCAGCAACCACCCACTCCAATGCCTTTCCAGAAGGATGTCAATGCCGGAAAGACGTTGGGCAAGGATGAGGCCGTCCGACAAAGGCAAACACACAACCAGTTGTTGGAAGCATAGGTGAATCCAGGTTCGATGAAACAGTGCCCTAGGGATTTACCCAAACAATATTCCTTATTAGCACCCTGCTACCAACGCCTCTGAGTGGATGCGAAAATTGTATGAGTAAGCAGAGTAAATCCGCTCATTGCCTTACTAAATTGTTCAGATTGGAATGGAGGAAAGACAGCCACGATTGTACGGGGGAGTGAATAGGTGCGCGAGTACAAGCTTCGCTGTTCGACGAAGTTTCAACCCACGCCTTTCGCAACACAAGTAGAGAGGATATGTGCTAGGGAAAAAAAGGTCGAACAAAGCCTTCGGGGTTAGGCGGAGTGCACTGGATGGAAAGGATCAAGAATCTATTTAGCACGGATTGTTTTCTACTGATAACGAGTGGATTGATGAGACGCTGTTTGTAGCTCTACATGGCTTTGGTTTATATGTTGGCTGGCGTGGGTCAGATATATTTCACGTGGCTCATTGTGGTAACTGACTGAACAAATTGTTCATTGTCATTAATTAATCTGTTCATGTATACCGTAAACTTGGCACAAATTCACCTCAATTTTCTAACTTTTTATTGATGAAGGAATTTGGATTTTGTTGGACTTAACTGAAAAACATCAGTACAAGGGAAAGTATACCAGTTATGGCTATAGTGGTTCCCTATTTGGCCATATGTGAATTCTCGAAAACTTTTACATTTTGAACACTTTTGAGTGTTTTAACATGAAGATATGTTTGATGCTGAGGGTCGTAAGTTTGAATCCCACTGGTCGAGGATCTGTTCGTAAAGGAAATTTTCTCGACTCCCAGGGCATAGAGTATCATCGTACCTGCCATACGATATACACATGCAAAAATGGTCAATCGGCAAAGAAAGCTCTCAGTTAATAACTGTCGAAGTGCTCATAAGAACACTTATCTGATGAGCAGGCTTTGTCCCAGTTGGGACGTAACGCCAGAAAGAAGAAGAAGAAGATATGTTTGATATCGAACTACTTAAACAAACATAATAATTAAAAATTTGAAAATAAATATATTATCGCGTATGGCGAAATTGGGAACTATTATGTCCACAACTGGTACACCTATCCAATACTTCCTTTTCCTTGGTACGGTAAATGCTGGGCATGGCGTACCATTGGTATCTCGCGTACTTGCAGGAATAATATATACCTCCTTGTGTGGTCCTTAGCCTTCTGTCTAGCAACTCTTATACCTAACTGCTCGTGGTACTGGTCGGGGTACGAGCAACCTTAGGAAAGATTGGGTAACCAACTCCGATGTGAACTTTGGTCGTATGCTGACAGGGGGGTGTTTGATTCCGCAAACCTATAGCGTCTGTACTCTATGTAAGGAGCGGCTTATCATCGTCCGGGTGCCAGAGAAGGGCTCTAAGCTAAACTGCGCACTTTGGTCGTCCGTAAAAAAAAGGATTGGCGTCAGGCTTTACAAGTCAGCCGTAAAAATTAAAACGCACAAGAACGACAACGAGTAAACCCAGACCAGAACAATCGATGAATACCACAGCGATGTAAAAGGACTTGCGATTGGATAGATGCCGTAGTGTTGGTCACTAGCCGTTCAAGACCGATGTGAGGTATTAATAGGTGTGGTCGAAGCATCAGATTAGTATTTGTGCTACATTCAGTTTTCAAGTGGTAGTTTTGCAATGCCAACTTCTTCGAGCCGAAAGTTCACGAAGTTGCCGAAGATAACGTCATGTTTGGCAAGTTGCAAACAAATTTTTTGGCAGGCTTGTCGTCACCATCAACTGTTCGTTTTGTTTACATCTTTTTCGTGACTAATACCTGTTCTATATGACATTGGTTCAAGACCATGACGTTAGGCAAAAGTTTGTCGTTTTTATTGTATTGTTTACACATGACCCTCTGTTAGTTTTTAATATCTATTCATTTCTCTCATCGCTTGTTTGTGATTCTACCGAGCATATTATTTCATTGCTTTCTTAGCTTCTTTCCACTTTGAGTAGCATTGCGTTCATCGAAAAAAAAAAAACAATAAAAAAATCTCATAATGATCAAATCTAGCATCATAATCGTGCATACTCAAGTAAGCTAACCCGCTTAGTTTGACCAATTACATACAATATTATCCCGGAGTACAGAACTGTAGTGGAATAATCTTACATCATTGAGAAAGATTGAGAAAGAAGAAATGTACAGGTTTGTGAATTATGGAGAGAATAAAAGTAAAACTAAATTGCTACTACTTGAATAAAATGTATTATGAGTTCTGATTACTTTAAGTTTCACATAATTTCGAATTTTTTACTGTATTTTTGAAGTGAATTTTCTTAATTTACAAAAATGGCGTTTCTCAGCTATTGCAACAAAAGTTATCCAATGTATGACCTTTCGAATGCTGCTAAAAAATATCGAACTTACTCCATGAGTTATTAGCACCTAAAGATCTCATAGTTTTTCACTTAAATTTGCTTATAACCACAAGAATAACAAACTTGCAATGTTCAGCGAGAGTGTGTATCATTACTTCCTCTACAAATTTTCTGAAGACCATATTTACGTAAAACTGAAAACAAAATCGTTAGACCTTCGGCATTGGCGTAACTAGAATCTTTTTCTGGAGGGCGTCTAGGGGGAGCCTAGCAAACTTTTTTTTTAAATGATATCGGTTGCAGTAGTCACGATTTTCACAAACTTCGTAGTTGAATACATTTGTATTGTGATATTTGTACATTTCAATTTCATTACGAAAAATATTTATTCTTTGTCTAATCCAGTAAAAAATCCCTCTAGATTTTTTCCAGAGAACTGACGAAGTATATCCCTTGTGATTCTTCCACGAACTTTTAAGGAATTAAACAATGTGCTTTTAAGAGATTCCTCGTAGAATTCCCACATATCTTCATGAATTATGTCGGTACTTCTACAGTGAATTCGCCAAGAACACCTTTACTAGGTTTCACTGAGTTTCTCATGGGATTTCCACGGAAAATTATTTTCTGAAATAGAAATTATTATTCAAAAGATTTTTTCTGAAGTTTATTTAGGCTTTCTGATTTCACCAGAAAAAATTCTCGAAAAATCTCCTTCAAATTGCTCTATAAATTCTTTCAAGCCTCTACGTACTTTGTGCATATACTAAGGTACAATTGTTAGTTCAAAATTGTATCCAGTTGTCGTTTCTGGAATTACTGATGATTACTTCAAGAAATAGTACCGAAAAAATCTAGGAGTATCACCAAAATTGTTTTCATGATCACCAAGCAAAGAATCCATTCTAAAAAATTTTCAAAGAGTTCATCAACAGTTTTTCCATTTTTCCCCTAAAGGTTCTTCCTAACGTTTCTGTTCAGATTCCTTTGACAAATCTTTTGCTGTCTTTATTAACCACCGAAAAGCTCCCGTCGATTGCTTCAAGCACAACATGCAATCATTGGCAGTAACAGCGGGATCCACAATCCAGGAGTTCAAGAACCTCAAACGTTGATAAACTACTAAAATCCGGTGAGATCGTTTTTGTTACTCAATATTATAATTTTCAATCTAAATGTATTCATATTGTTGTTATTATTAGTTTATTTTTGTATTAACCTTATATACTATGGATAACAGTATGCGGTCCTTGTATAGCGGGAGAGGGGCAAAATAAGTTTTCATCTCGTTTCAGAGAGCGAGCAATGGCGCTAAAACCAAGGCTCTAGAGCCAGGACATAGGAAAGAAATGTCCCTGTCCCATCCCAGGAACAACAACGGAGTGTGCAATAACTTTCTTAGCATCGCCACCTCCAACGATTGTACCTTTAACCCTGAATGGAAACGATTGGTACGGTTGTTTCTTCTTTCAATGAATTGAAGATTTTGTGTCTATCAGTTTATTCATACGTGAATAACCTAATCGTCACGATTTCTTTAATTGTCTTCAACCCCAAAGTCTGCACAGTGGGCCTGTCCATTTTAATATTTGTATCATATCGCTGATATTCTGCAAATATTAATGCTGACAAGAAAATACCTGAATAAATTTAGATATTTCCAGGATGCTTTTCAATATTGGCTGTGCAAGTGCTTAGATTAGATCAGATTAGATAAGATTCCTTTGACAAATCTTTCAGAAAATCTCTCTGAAATTCTCCAATGATTGCTTAAAAATTCACAGCAAAAATTATAATCAAATGGTAAAATGTTCTTAACGACATGGCCTTAAAGAATTTGCAATAATTCTGTTGGAAATCAGCCGAAACAATTTTGAAATCACTTTAAAATTCAAAACATACACAGTCGACTCTCCATAATTTGATATTCAAAGGACTTAAAAAATTGTCGATTTAAGGAATATACCGCTACTAAAAATCGTCTAATCGTAGGAACAAATTCGAAAACTTTTTTTCAAAATGCTCGAAAAATCATGTAATTCTTATTTTTACGATTTTCTACTTTCCTTACAACTTACTTGGTGGTGGTTGGTGGTCTAATGGCTACCGCTTCTGCCTCATAAGCAGAAGGTCGTGGGTTCAATCCCAGGCCCGTCCCTTTCCTTAATGTTTTTTGATGTATCTCTCACAGTTCATAGCATTTGCTAGAACCCGAGACGGACAGAAATAAACCGTTTCCATACGCTTCCATTCGTTCATCATTATAGTATGCCGTATAGCTAGTAAACTATGGACTACCGTCTACAATTTTTTTAAAATGAATTTACTTGGCAAAGGAATTTACTTTCACATTATACTTTCTAGCACCTTCGGAGAATTCCAACTATCATCGCTCACAAATCGTGTTGGAAATCACCTGGTTGAAATCTACCACATCAATAGCATTTCATCAGCCACAAAAGGACCACACAGAAAGCTGACCACAAAGAGTGACTATTTATCATTGTCATTCATGTCGAGCACCCAACAGTCCCTTTCTTTGATGTGACTGTTAGCTAAATCCGAAGCGGTTTCCTTCCTTTTGTTTGAAGATCAAAACTGAAACCAAAAAGCATCATTCTCCAACTTCTCGAAAGATAGTTTTTTTTTTGCATGCCACCATTCCAACTACTTTCAAAGGTGTTTGTGGTTGTTCAGATTCCTGAGGTACTTCTTGCTTAAACCTTTAAGCATAAATTCTACTTTGAGATAAGTAGGATAAGGACAGTTTCTTGAGATCTAATCATGAAAAACATTCTCTGTTCAGCAAAGCTACTAGGGTTAACGCTCCCTTAGCGAAGGTAGCTGTTTTGACTGTAGTGTGTGCTGACACGTTTGACACAAGTAAATGACTGTGTGATATCAAATATATTATATTAACAATATGGTTCACTTCCACTTATCCCATACACAAATTTGGCGACCCGTTTAGCATTGCCAACAGCACCATCTGTTGACGAAAAAGGTGACTAAACCAAACTTTGGTTAGGGCCCATTCACAAATTTCAAAACGCTGGAGGGGTTGATGGGTGTCCTTGCGATGTTACGGTTCGTACAAAAATAGAAAAATAATAATACAAAAAGCGTTACATGGGGGTGGGAGGGTATCCAAAATGGCCAATTTTAGCGTTATGAAATATATGAACAAGCCCATAGTAACCATAAAATTTGATTTTTAGTATGGTTCCATGAATCGATATCGAGTAATGGAACATCGACTCATAGAGGTTTAATTGTAATGACAAGTTGTCTGAAATCGACACATAATGCTGTCGACCTTTTTGATACAGGTGATTGATTTAGCGACCTTCCGCTGTTGTTGTTGTTGTTTGAGAGGGACTTTAACCCGAAGGTCATTCGTCCCTTATCGCAGGTTTTTAAAGGTGGTCCAGTAATCCGGTGGTGGTTGAAAATGCAATTAAAGCTTCCTCGTTTGGTGGCGATAACGTCTCTTCCAGGGTGCCGTCCAAATTACAAGCCAAGCGTTCAGTGTTGTAACTTTGACAGTCAATCAAAATATGGGGGACAGTTAAAGGGGTGCCGCAAGATGTGCAAGTAGGGGGATCTATTTTGTCAATACGGTAACTATGAGTTAAACGGGTGTGACCAATTCGTAAACGGGTTAAAATGCGACGATGTTTGGGGTTGATGTTATCGGGCCAGGGGAAAGTGGATGATTTTAATCTTCTGAGTGCGATATCCCTGCTGTTGTACCATTTAGTGCTCCAGGAGTCATGGATCTTCTCCTTTGTCCATCTCTGAGCGTCGATGGATGGGATGGAAACATCCTCTGGGTTCATGTTGCGACCTACACCTGCTAACCGGTCAGCCTCCTCATTACCGTGGATGCCAGAGTGACCTGGCACCCAACAGAAGGTGGCTCTGTTGACCAAAGCAAGTCTTTCGGCCTCCTGAAGCCAGGGATGTTTCAAGGAGTAAGAATTCATTTCTCGAAGACAACTAGCAGAATCGCTGAAGATTACTATGGGACGATCTGATAGGGTGGAACAGAGGTGAGTGGCTTTTAGAAGGGCATATGCTTCGGCACTAAATATGGAACAAGATGGGGGGAGGGCAGAACTGATGTTTGGGAGTGTAGAGAAGCTAGCAATACCATAACCAACATAATCCTTATAGACAGAACCATCTGTATATATTGTTAGGGTATTTTTCAGAGAGGAGTTTGTTGAAGTGTGATTGAATTTTAGAAGGTGGATCACCAGCTTTGACCTGATCTAGAAGAGAGAGATCTATTTTGGGGGTGGGTTGATTCCATGATTTGGTTTTGGATCTAGGTAATACGGCTATTTCTGGAAGCAATTGGTTTGTGAAGGATTGGAATAAGTCAGAGGCTCGTGTGACCAGAGGGACGTCATTTCGACCCCCCAGACTCAGCCATCTGATAGCTTTGGAAACAACGTTAGTTGTTAAGGAATAGTCAAAAGGGAGTTGTCCGCATTCAGCCATAATGGATAAGATGGGACTGGTAGCAAAAGCTCCTGAAGCTAGACGGACAGCTTTATTATACAGTGGGCTTAATTTGTTGCTTACCAAATCACCACCTCTGCTGAAGAGGCCAATACCATAGAACATCTTAGGTAGAATCCAACTGTTGACGATTTGTAGGATAGATGTTCGGTGGGCGCAAGGTATACGGGAGCCGATTACTTTTATGAGATTAAGTCTTTGGTTGATGGATTTGCGGACGCTATTAAGGTGTTGCCTGAAGCTGAGGGTTCGGTCGAGGTGAATACCAAGGATTTTGAGGGATATTTGGGATTTTATAATTGTATTATTGAGAGTGATGTCGGGGAGTTTTGACATCTTTTTTCTATTGCGACTGATGTGTAGAAGTTGGGATTTTTCAGGGGATATAGTGAAACCGTGTTCGTCAGCCCATTTTGAAACACTCAGAACTGCTGATTGAATTCGTTTTCTGGACAGAGATTTTATGCTGTGGAAGGTGAGTATGGTGATGTCGTCAGCATAGACTAGTATGAAGATATTGGGCGGAATGTCCTTGAATAGCGATTGGATGCAGATGAGGAAGAGTGTTGGGGCAATTACCGAACCTTGAGGAATACCATTTTCTTGACTTCTCAACTCAGATCGGTTGTTGCCTAAGATGACCCTAAATCTCCTATCCTGAAGGAAGCTTTGGACGTAATGACCCATGCGACCTTTGATTCCCCATTCTTCAAAAGATTTGAGAATGGGAAAACGCCACGCACGATCGTATGCTTTCGACAGGTCAAGGGATACAACGTCACCATGCATTCCCCTTTCCAGGTGAGAGTTAATGATATCCTCAAGTTCGGTAAGATAGTCATCAGTGCTTTTGTCTGGGCGCAAAGCAAACTGTCGATTATCTAGTAAACCACGAGATTCCAGAAGAGTGATGAGTCGTCTGTTAACCATTTTCTCAAGAATCTTCCCAATACAGTTTAATAAAGTAATAGGGCGGAAGCTGTCGGCAATATTTCTATCTTTATCGGGTTTGGGAATGGGAACAACTAAACCTTCCTTCCAAGAGTTAGGGATTTCACCGCGGTTCCAAATGTCGTTGAATATTGTAAGAAGGATGGATTTACCTATTAGGGGAAGGTTCTTGAGAAGTGGATAACCTACATCATCCGGGCCAGCTGATGACCCGTGGACTCTGTGTAAAGCCCAATCTAACTCTTCATATGAAAAATCACAGTTATACTCTAGATTTTCATCAGTATTGAAATTGGGAGGAGATGCTTCTATGGTGTTTTTGTGGGAAATGAAGATATCAGAGTAATTGGAGGAGGAAGATGATTGGGAAAAGTGGTCAGCGAGATGCTCGGTTATAATTGAAGGATTATCAGTGATTTGATTACTGATTTTTAGTTTAATAGGCTGTCTACTTTTACTACCGTTTAATCGATGGACTTTGTCCCACAGTTCTTTTGAAGTACTGTCAGGGTTAATTGAGGAGATGAATTCGTCCCAGCTGTCCTGTTTGGCCTGTTTAATGACCGATCTGGCTGCATTCCTGGCAGCTTTGAATTCAGAAAAAGTGGTAGAGTCTTTACGATCTTCCTTTGCAATCTTCTGAAGAGCACGTAATTTTTTGCGACGGAGTTTGACTGCAGAACGAACCTCGGCGTTCCACCATGGAACCGATTTTTTACCTGGAGAACCATTGGTTCTGGGAATGTGGTGTGTAGCGATGGCAAACAATTGTTGGACGAATTCCTCAGCTGAGGAAGGGGCTCTGATGGAAAATACCGAGAAGACCTCGTTTTGATAGCTAGGCCAGTCAGCCAGCTCATATTTCCAACGAGGACGGCAGGAAGACACAGGAGGAGCTCTATTCAGTTGGATAACAATAGGAAGATGATCACTACCACAACAGTCATTGTGGACCATCCATGACAGCTGGGAATTGAGGCTATGGGAGGATACTGAAAGGTCTAAAGCTGATGATTGACCAGTTGAGAGACTGATTCTAGTGTGACTACCATCGTTCAACAGAGTCATGCCATATTCGTCAAAGAGTTGGCATAAAATCGAACCTCTAGAATCATTACGATGGCAGCCCCAAAGAGTTGAATGACCATTAAAATCACCCATCAGAAGAACAGGGGAAGATATTTGGTCAAGTATTTTGGCAAGACTAGCTTTAATGGGGAGGTTATGTGAGGGAGAGATATAAATGGAAACCAGTGTGATTTTCAAGGGAAAATCAATTTCTATGGCTACTGCGAATAAAGAATCATATGAAGGGAGAGAAATTCTACGGTGAGGAATATCAGCTTTTATGGCTAAACTTGTACCGGTTTTGAAGGGGTTATCAGGGTTTTCGCAAATATACAGATCATAACCTTTGATGAAATTTTTTGAAGTTGAATTGGGAACCATTGTTTCTTGTAACGCTAAGGCAATAGGGTTGAATTTAGATATTAATAATTGTAATTCTGAGAGTTTACCTTTAAGTCCGAAGAGATTCCATTGTAATGCTAGGCAGGATTGAGTTGGTTGGTTAGAGGACGATTGACTATTTATGGGGTTTGATGTGTTGGCCATTATGAGATTGTGAGTGAGGGGAGTTGAGACGAGTGGAATCCATCAGAGTTTGCAGTTGATCGAGAATGCCAGGGTGGTTTGGGGGAGATTTGTAGTTCAATGGGGGATACGCAAGGTCAGAAGATTGTTGCGATTGGTCAGCACTTGGTTTTTTAACAATAGGGGCATGAATTTCAGTGGTTGGGTGGCGTTTGTGTTTCTGAACGCTTGGCTTTGGAAGGACAGCACTTACCTGGTTCGAAACGCCTACGCTGGGTTGTCCGGGGGCACTCTGCTTGGCACTGGAATCTGTTTCCATTTCGGAGCCGCTACCTTCATCCTTCAAGATCTGGATCTTGCGGGATCGCTTCTTCTCCTTCTTACTCGTGCTCTTCTTTTCCAGTTCTTCGATCCTGCTGGTTAGCTTCGTGATGGTCTCGGTCATTTGCTTGATCAGGTCGTCTTTGGCCTTCAGTTGCTCCGATTGTCCCGTGGATGTACGGGCGTTGATCAGCCTCTGTTGAACTGATGAACTGACGGCAGCATAGGAACCGCCGCCGGATTGGATCTGCTTCTTGGCTTCTTCTTGGGAAATGCCTTTGGTGAATCGCAGCCTAACGATTTCCTTCTCCATCGCGTACACCGGGCATGATCGGTTCGCAGGTCCGTGGGCACCTTGGCAGTGCTGGCAGAAAGGGGCAGCGTTGCACTCCCCTTCAAGGTCGTGGGTCTTGGAGCAATTTCGGCACTTTGCAGCGCCTTTGCACCGGAATTTGGAGTGGCCATAGTTGAAGCACTTGTAGCATATCATCGGGTCAGGGATGTACATGCGTGTCTTGATACGCAGTGGTCCGACTTTGATGTGGTCGGGCACTGCTGTTCCGTTCAGCGTTAGAATGACAGTTGGGGTGTTAACCGGTTTGCCATCCTGCATTCGGGTGATCCGCTTTACACCGATCACGCCGTCCTTGGCCAGCCATTCCATCAGCTCTTGTTCCGTCTTGTTTTGGATTTCGCGACACGAAATCACACAGCGCCGCTTGTTGAAGATGGGGTGGAGTTCCACCGTCACCGCTGTTCCGTCGAAAAGTTTCTTCATGCTGAGCAGTTTCTTCACCTGCCCAGCGTCACGTACCCGCAGCACATATTTTGATCCATTCGCTTCCGTTGTGGTGCTTTCAATTTCGCCGACGAGGTCCTGCATCGATTTGCCCACAATGAATGGGCAAAGCTTCTTCTCACCGTCCGTTGCAAACAGGGAAAGGATTTGCAGCTGGCCGATGCCAACGCCGCCCATCCATTCCGGAACAGTAGGACCGCCATTAAAAGCCGTGGGGGGAAGCCCAGGGTCCCACCCCGAACTCGCCGCCATGCTCGCTCGCACTTTTTCGCGCAAAGGCTCTCTTTGCACTGTATCACTTTTTTCACTATCACTAACGGTATCAAGTCTTTACCGTATCACTGTTACTGTCACTGTCACTGTACCACCGAAAAGTGGTTAACTGTATCTACAACCGCGATCGGTTGGAAAGTCACTGCTCACTGCTCACTGAAGAATCGCTCGGAAAGTACTCGCTCTCGAAATACGTCCGCGCGCACTGGTGGTTGAAAACTGAATGATGACCTTCCGCTGTGAAATCAATGCAAAGTATTCGATCCTAATACTTACGCCTTCATTTACAAACTCTTATGAAGCACGGTGTATAAATTAGGTAGCACTTAATTTGACTGTTCATTTGTCCCTTTTTCAAAGTCTGTGCAATGTTCCAGCAAATAATTTTGTTGATAAAATAGACTGGTCTTCTATCGTATGTGTACAACTTTTTTTTAAACTTCGAAAAAGTTCATTTAGATTTTAGCTTGGTACTTTTCATATGTTACGCTGGATATAATATGAAGTGTCACTTTGATGAGACGAATGTTTAGAGTGTATTAGTTGCCACGTTTGCCTTGTGTGGCGCTACAACCACTGAAAAGGTGGTCGCCAGAAATAAATGAGAGTGACTCATATTGTTAATATAATATATTTGGTGATATTTCAATATGATGCACGATGTGAAAACGATCCATGAAATTTATTCGTATAGCTGTTTTTCATACTTTGAATTATAGAATGGTTTTTAGAATATATTTTAAAGCAAAATAAATGATACGAAATCACATACAGTCAACTCTCCATAACTTGACAACGGACGGACTATCGAGTTACAGAACACGAAACCAGTGCAACTTGCGATCCAAGGGACCATCGAGTTAGCCATGAAAACCGAATTTTACTATGGTTCTCCAGCTCAATATCGAGTAAAGGGAAGTTGAACGTACTTTATGATTCTATCATCATATTTTAGCTGTTTTCCCTTAGATGCTTCACTACATTTGCCCCTAAGATAAGATCGGACACCTGGCTTCTTTAAGTTGTTGTTCTTTTCATCCCATGAGCCCAGTTGTGAATTTTCCACCCTTGCGTGTTACGTTAAACAGTGTTGCCATTTGTATGGAAGACGGTACACTATTTCACAAAAAAATATTTCCTTATTATTATTTTTTTTTAATTGTGGTGATTTTGTGAATTATAGTGTATCTCTTCTTCTTGGTATTACGTCCTCACTGGGACAGAGCCTGCTTCTCAGCTTAGTGTTCAATGAGCACTTCCACAGTTATTAACTGAGAGCTTTTATTGCCAAAGTGGCCATTTTCGGATTTGGATTAAGATTCCCTTTAAGTCCTTTAAAAAACACTCGAGGCAAGTACAAAACGAACTAATTGAAGCCCAATACGACCAATCTAACACTGCACAATCTGCATCCGGCTGTCAGCTTAAAAAACGGTATGTCCTTCTCATTTTTCACGCAAATCTTAATCCACTCGTTATGCACTTTCGGGTCCTTCGGGAACCTATAAAAATGGTGATCCGGATGAGATTTCCTGCTCCGTATACAGTTAAAGGCTTTGCACTTAATTTCGATCTGATTTCGTTTCACTTTTTTGTTAGGTTTACATCGGTCGGCTACGAACTTTTATGCACAACCGCAAAAAAATTACGACCCAACATAGTAATCCGGCAACACGGGCAAAACCAAAACAAACGCATCCGATGGTAACTTTTCACACGCAGCCACACACTCGCAGACATCAAATTCAACCAATCAGCGACTGGATCACAAACTGGATTCAATTTTATTCCCAGTTGTCCAATCTTTATCTTAGATTTGCCCTAACGTTGTCATATGTTCTCGATTTGTCAGATATAAAGTTAAGCTTTAGTAGTTTAAGGGTATCCTCGATGAAAACTGCTTGAATGTAAAATCAAAAACATCTGTTTGCTGCTCTTAATTTAGCACTAACACTTCCATCGAGCTATAAAAATATTAAATATTTTACTTCATCTTGTTCCATTTACATTTCATTCGCATAATTCTGTTTACCACCACAGTTTCTGTATGTAAACTGTCACCTATAACAATTTTGATTCAATCCTCCCAATCGAAAGAAACCACTCTTCAGCCTCTTTGAAGCGAAGAAAAATGTAATTGAAAGTCAACGTTCGCTTTGAAAGATGCATGAGATCGTTCGTTCGTTCGGGTTTTCCGTTGGCATCGTGTGTTTTCTCACAATTCCCGGTGTCGTTTAATGTGTGCTTCTGCAAAAACATAACATTTGCTTTGTTTCCGAAAATAATCTACCTCCATACTCGTTTGATCGCACCGGAATCTAATTTGGCATGCTTCGAACCGTGACGACGTCAGTGCCGCTAGCAGCAGGTTCAAACGTTGCCGTTGATATCTGCTGAAGATTCGCAGAGACGACGAGATGACGTAGACATCTGTTTGTCTGTCGCTTCGTAAGGATTCTTTGGAAGTTGGGAAGATGTTTTCCTAACCGTGGTGATACATGTTTCCAATTTGCGAGATGTAGGGGGAAAAGGGAGTACAATGCTCTATCGAAGCAATAACAAAGCAATAATATTCTTTCCAAATTTGCTGTGTAGTTGCTTAAAGTAACTTAACAGTTCGATGCTTTAGACAAATTTTCCGAACATCAAATCGAAGCCTCTAGCCTAGGATTTTTATTTTTTTATTCAAGTGAGGAAAGAGAGAGTGTCGCCAATCGTAGTCAACTGATCCGAATTTGGAGAATTTAGGCAGCAGATCTTCAACTTCATTAGGGGAATCAAAGTTTCCTTCCAAATCGCAAAGAAAGGAGACTGTCACGTTTTGCCGGAAACTCTTTAAGATCGCGTTCTTCTTCTCAAATATCTTGAAGAGAAGAAGCACATTTTTTTTACTTATGACGACAAAACTGAACGTTTGTTCAAAGTCGTCTTGAAAGGTCTCTCAAGTGACTATAAGTCACCTGAAGAGATCAAAAATGTAATAAATGATTTACTTGGATTTTCCCCAGTCCAAGTAATCATTATGAAAAAGAGAACCCAATCTGACATTGTTCGGAAAGGGCTTTCTCAAGTATGTTATTCAGTACATTTTAACAAAAACGATCTAAATAATATTAAAGCTTTAGAAAAAACTAGACTTATGTTCGATGTCCGTGTGACACGGGAACATTTCCAGAAACCTGGAGGAAATTACCAAAACCCTACTCAGTGCCGTCGGTGCCAAAAGTAGGGTCATGGTACAAAAAATTGTCGCATGGATGCTAAATGCATGATTTGCGGAGGTTCTTTTCACGCTAAAGACGTCTGTCCAGTTAAGGAAGATACCGATAAGTTCATATGCGCGAATTGCGGGGGCAATCATAAGTCATATTTTTGGGCTTGCCCTTCGCGTAGGCAAGTCGTCGAGGCTCGTGCCATGCAGATGAACAGTAATATACGTTACGAGAACGGTCGTTTCCGGAATTTCTCTGGTAGAGTATCGAACAATGCTCATTTTTCAGTTTACGATCGCTTGATCAAGAATCATACCCATCAGGAAGATTATAATCACGCTTATTCACAAACTTATTTTAACCCGTCGGGTAGCCGTTCGAGTCTTTTAATTTCGAATGTACCCAAGGATAATCATTTGCCGATAGCGTAGCAGGTAATTTGACCTCCTCCCCTTTACATACTATGAGTACCCAATCTAATTGTTTCAAATCAAATGAAAAAAAAACCCTGCCGCCACAGGAAACTTCTATTTCGCCTCTTCGTCTACCGAAAATGTTAACGGAAAATCATCAGATAATGTACCCACTTCAAATGATATGTCTGACTCTGATTTTAATTTTCTAACTGAACAATTGAATCTAATGATTGATGCAATATTCAAAGCCACCACTATGACTGTAGCAGTCCAAGTTGGTGTAAAATTTACTAATCAAATTGTTTTTGGATTACGTTTTTCTAACGGATCCAATAAATAATAATTTAAGTATTTTAAATTGGAATGCTCGTTCTTTGAATGGTAAAGAGGACGAGCGGTTTAATTTTCTAACAGCTATAAGCGTGCATATAGCAGTTATTATTGAAACCAATTTGAAACATAAATCCAAACTTAAAAAGGTCGTAACTTTTTTGTTTATCTTAATGATCGACTGGATGGGGCATTTGGGGGAGCTGCAATCATCATTCATAGGCGTCATCAACATCAACTGGTTTCGTCATTTGAAACTTTAGTTCTTGAAACTTTAGGTGTTTCTGTTGAAACACAGCTTGGTAAATAAACTTTGGCAGCATCCATTTATTACGTAACGCTAAATTTGTAAATTTTCGAACCCCTCCCCATCCCAGTCTCCGTAACGCTTTTTGTAAGAAAAAAATAAAAAAAATGTATTAGCCGTAACGCTTGAGCCTACTCCCCCTCCCCCTAAAGGGTTACGTAATTTGTGTACGGCGCCTTTCATAGCTGCCTATTTGCCTTTTCAATGTTCTGGACAACAAGTTAATTTGCTCCAAACTGACTTGCGAAAATTGACTCGCAATAAGTTATTTTTTTTGTCATTGGTGACTTCAATGCCAAACATCGGTCATGGAATTATTATCAAAGTAATTCCAACGGCAGAATTTTATTTGATGAGAGCACTTCAGAATATTTCTCAATTCTATACCCTGATAGCCCTACATGTTTTTCCTCTTCACATCTACGATTTTTTTTTAATTTCTTTATTAGTATTATTCTAAACATTACATTCATTTCTTATATCTAGGTGTTCTGTGTTATTTGACAACACTATCATCCTAATTTGGTAAAACAAATTTAAGTTTTTTTTAACATTTTGTTAACAACATATTACATTTAGTTTGCCGTAGCAGTTGAGATTTTTTACAGGTGAGTTGATTTCACCTGCTTATAAGAGAAAAAAAATCGTTTTCAATTTACTTAATGTAACTTAACCTAAACATATAACGCATTAATCGTGACAATAGAAGATTGTAACGATTTTTGCCTGAAATTATTAATTATTTTATTTGACATTTGTTCCAATGTTTCAACATTGGATATTCTATGTAACTCATTGATACTATAACAGGGAGGAAGCCTCAGAATCAATTTCAAAATTTTATTTTGAATTCTCTGCAGAGCTTTTTTCCTGGTATTACAACAATAGTCCATATTGGTACAGCATACAACATGGCTGGTCTGAAAATTTGTTTGAATATCAAAAGCTTGTTCTTAAGACAAAGTTTTGATTTTCTATTAATAAGGGAATAGAAACATTTAACATATTTTTTTACATTTAGCTGGAATGCCCTCAATGTGATTTTTGAAACTTAAATTCTTATCTAGCATGAGCCCTAGATACTGAACTTCATCTGACCAATTTATTGGAACCCCTCTCATCGTGACAACATGTCTACTTGAAGGTTTCAAATACAGAGCTGTTGGTTTATGTCTGATTATTATTTATTGAGTTTTGGAAGCATTAGGAGAAATCTTTCATTTTTGCAAATATAAAGAAAAAATATCCAAACCTTTTTGCAATCGACTACAGATGACACGCAGGCTTCGTCCTTTGGCGGAGAGGCCTGTGTCATCCGCAAATAAAGATTTTTGACATCCCTGAGGTAACTCAGGTAATTTTTCCTTCTTTGAAAAAAAGATTTTCGACCTTTTGTCCCTTCTTTTTTGTTCTTCGACCTTTTGTCTTTCGACCTTTTGTCTTTCGACCTTTTGTTGGAAATTTTTCCTTCTTTGAAAAAAAGATTATCGACCTTTTGTCCCTTCTTTTTTGTTCTTCGACCTTTTGTCTTTCGACTCTTTCGACCTTTTGTCTTTCGACCTTTTGTCATAGATTTGAATTTTTTGTCATTGGTGACTTTAATGCCAAACATCGGTCATGGAATAATTCTCAAGAGTGCTTCGTGAAGCCCAAGCAGGACAGTTCGGTTTTGCGTCGTCCGATAGATTTGGCTGACGGTTTCGCGCGTGTTTTCGTCGCCAGAGATATTTTTTTTTTTCTCTGTTTTGGAGCGTCTTGCTGGGTAGGTATTTGGGAAGGCCCAAGCAAGACGGTTTATTTACGGGACGCCAAGAAGTTTTGCTGTCAGTGTCAGTTTTGTGTTTAGTCGAGAATGGATTACCAACTGGTGAGTTCGTTTCATGCTTATGATAACACATATTTTCTTGAAAGCGTAACTTTTATGTAATATTAAAACAGACTTTGTATGGTTTGTCACTGTAGGTGTCGGCATTACGGAGTGCTTCGTGAAGCCCAAGCAGGATGGATCGTTGTTGCGTCGTCGGATAGGTTTTGTTCTCGGTTTCGCACGTGTTTTCGTCGATGGAGAAAATTTTTTCCCCTGTTTTCAAGCGTCTTGCTGGGTAGTGCTTCGTGAAGCCCAAGCAGGATGGATCGTTGTTGCGTCGTCGGATAGGTTTTGTTCTCGGTTTCGCGCGTGTTTTCGTCGATGGAGAAAATTTTTTCCCCTGTTTTCAAGCGTCTTGCTGGGTAGTGCTTCGTGAAGCCCAAGCAGGATGGATCGTTGTTGCGTCGTCGGATAGGTTTTGTTCTCGGTACCGCGCGTGGTTTCGTCGATGGAGAATTTTTTTTTTCCCTGTTTTCAAGCGTCTTGCTGGGTAGTGCTTCGTGAAGCCCAAGCAGGATGGATCGTTGTTGCGTCGTCGGATAGGTTTTGTTCTCGGTTTCGCGCGTGTTTTCGTCGATGGAGAATTTTTTTTCCCTGTTTTCAAGCGTCTTGCTGGGTAGTGCTTCGTGAAGCCCAAGCAGGATGGATCGTTGTTGCGTCGTCGGATAGGTTTTGTTCTCGGTTTCGCGCGTGTTTTCGTCGATGGAGAATTTTTTTTCCCTGTTTTCAAGCGTCTTGCTGGGTAGTGCTTCGTGAAGCCCAAGCAGGATGGATCGTTGTTGCGTCGTCGGATAGGTTTTGTTCTCGGTTTCGCGCGTGGTTTCGTCGATGGAGAATTTTTTTTTCCCTGTTTTCAAGCGTCTTGCTGGGTAGTGCTTCGTGAAGCCCAAGCAGGATGGATCGTTGTTGCGTCGTCGGATAGGTTTTGTTCTCGGTTTCGCGCGTGGTTTCGTCGATGGAGAATTTTTTTTTCCCTGTTTTCAAGCGTCTTGCTGGGTAGTGCTTCGTGAAGCCCAAGCAGGATGGATCGTTGTTGCGTCGTCGGATAGGTTTTGTTCTCGGTTTCGCGCGTGTTTTCGTCGATGGAGAATTTTTTTTCCCTGTTTTCAAGCGTCTTGCTGGGTAGTGCTTCGTGAAGCCCAAGCAGGATGGATCGTTGTTGCGTCGTCGGATAGGTTTTGTTCTCGGTTTCGCGCGTGTTTTCGTCGATGGAGAAAATTTTTTCCCCTGTTTTCAAGCGTCTTGCTGGGTAGTGCTTCGTGAAGCCCAAGCAGGATGGATCGTTGTTGCGTCGTCGGATAGGTTTTGTTCTCGGTTTCGCGCGTGGTTTCGTCGATGGAGAATTTTTTTTTCCCTGTTTTCAAGCGTCTTGCTGGGTAGTGCTTCGTGAAGCCCAAGCAGGATGGATCGTTGTTGCGTCGTCGGATAGGTTTTGTTCTCGGTTTCGCGCGTGTTTTCGTCGATGGAGAATTTTTTTTTCCCTGTTTTCAAGCGTCTTGCTGGGTAGTGCTTCGTGAAGCCCAAGCAGGATGGATCGTTGTTGCGTCGTCGGATAGGTTTTGTTCTCGGTTTCGCGCGTGTTTTCGTCGATGGAGAATTTTTTTTCCCTGTTTTCAAGCGTCTTGCTGGGTAGTGCTTCGTGAAGCCCAAGCAGGATGGATCGTTGTTGCGTCGTCGGATAGGTTTTGTTCTCGGTTTCGCGCGTGTTTTCGTCGATGGAGAAAATTTTTTCCCCTGTTTTCAAGCGTCTTGCTGGGTAGTGCTTCGTGAAGCCCAAGCAGGATGGATCGTTGTTGCGTCGTCGGATAGGTTTTGTTCTCGGTTTCGCGCGTGTTTTCGTCGATGGGGAATTTTTTTTCCCTGTTTTCAAGCGTCTTGCTGGGTAGTGCTTCGTGAAGCCCAAGCAGGATGGATCGTTGTTGCGTCGTCGGATAGGTTTTGTTCTCGGTTTCGCGCGTGTTTTCGTCGATGGAGAATTTTTTTTCCCTGTTTTCAAGCGTCTTGCTGGGTAGTGCTTCGTGAAGCCCAAGCAGGATGGATCGTTGTTGCGTCGTCGGATAGGTTTTGTTCTCGGTTTCGCGCGTGTTTTCGTCGATGGAGAATTTTTTTTCCCTGTTTTCAAGCGTCTTGCTGGGTAGTGCTTCGTGAAGCCCAAGCAGGATGGATCGTTGTTGCGTCGTCGGATAGGTTTTGTTCTCGGTTTCGCGCGTGTTTTCGTCGATGGAGAAAATTTTTTCCCCTGTTTTCAAGCGTCTTGCTGGGTAGTGCTTCGTGAAGCCCAAGCAGGATGGATCGTTGTTGCGTCGTCGGATAGGTTTTGTTCTCGGTTTCGCGCGTGTTTTCGTCGATGGAGAATTTTTTTTCCCTGTTTTCAAGCGTCTTGCTGGGTAGTGCTTCGTGAAGCCCAAGCAGGATGGATCGTTGTTGCGTCGTCGGATAGGTTTTGTTCTCGGTTTCGCGCGTGTTTTCGTCGATGGAGAATTTTTTTTCCCTGTTTTCAAGCGTCTTGCTGGGTAGTGCTTCGTGAAGCCCAAGCAGGATGGATCGTTGTTGCGTCGTCGGATAGGTTTTGTTCTCGGTTTCGCGCGTGGTTTCGTCGATGGAGAATTTTTTTTCCCTGTTTTCAAGCGTCTTGCTGGGTAGTGCTTCGTGAAGCCCAAGCAGGATGGATCGTTGTTGCGTCGTCGGATAGGTTTTGTTCTCGGTTTCGCGCGTGGTTTCGTCGATGGAGAATTTTTTTTTCCCTGTTTTCAAGCGTCTTGCTGGGTAGTGCTTCGTGAAGCCCAAGCAGGATGGATCGTTGTTGCGTCGTCGGATAGGTTTTGTTCTCGGTTTCGCGCGTGTTTTCGTCGATGGAGAATTTTTTTTCCCTGTTTTCAAGCGTC
Organism: Aedes aegypti; assembly: GCF_002204515.2. Lineage (NCBI taxonomy): Eukaryota > Metazoa > Arthropoda > Insecta > Diptera > Culicidae > Aedes > Aedes aegypti. The sequence continues at coordinate 398,707,389 of NC_035108.1, forward strand.
TTGCTGGGTAGTGCTTCGTGAAGCCCAAGCAGGATGGATCGTTGTTGCGTCGTCGGATAGGTTTTGTTCTCGGTTTCGCGCGTGTTTTCGTCGATGGAGAAAATTTTTTCCCCTGTTTTCAAGCGTCTTGCTGGGTAGTGCTTCGTGAAGCCCAAGCAGGATGGATCGTTGTTGCGTCGTCGGATAGGTTTTGTTCTCGGTTTCGCGCGTGGTTTCGTCGATGGAGAATTTTTTTTTCCCTGTTTTCAAGCGTCTTGCTGGGTAGTGCTTCGTGAAGCCCAAGCAGGATGGATCGTTGTTGCGTCGTCGGATAGGTTTTGTTCTCGGTTTCGCGCGTGTTTTCGTCGATGGAGAATTTTTTTTCCCTGTTTTCAAGCGTCTTGCTGGGTAGTGCTTCGTGAAGCCCAAGCAGGATGGATCGTTGTTGCGTCGTCGGATAGGTTTTGTTCTCGGTTTCGCGCGTGTTTTCGTCGATGGAGAATTTTTTTTCCCTGTTTTCAAGCGTCTTGCTGGGTAGTGCTTCGTGAAGCCCAAGCAGGATGGATCGTTGTTGCGTCGTCGGATAGGTTTTGTTCTCGGTTTCGCGCGTGTTTTCGTCGATGGAGAAAATTTTTTCCCCTGTTTTCAAGCGTCTTGCTGGGTAGTGCTTCGTGAAGCCCAAGCAGGATGGATCGTTGTTGCGTCGTCGGATAGGTTTTGTTCTCGGTTTCGCGCGTGGTTTCGTCGATGGAGAATTTTTTTTTCCCTGTTTTCAAGCGTCTTGCTGGGTAGTGCTTCGTGAAGCCCAAGCAGGATGGATCATTGTTGCGTCGTCGGATAGGTTTTGTTCTCGGTTTCGCGCGTGTTTTCGTCGATGGAGAATTTTTTTTCCCTGTTTTCAAGCGTCTTGCTGGGTAGTGCTTCGTGAAGCCCAAGCAGGATGGATCGTTGTTGCGTCGTCGGATAGGTTTTGTTCTCGGTTTCGCGCGTGTTTTCGTCGATGGAGAAAATTTTTTCCCCTGTTTTCAAGCGTCTTGCTGGGTAGTGCTTCGTGAAGCCCAAGCAGGATGGATCGTTGTTGCGTCGTCGGATAGGTTTTGTTCTCGGTTTCGCGCGTGTTTTCGTCGATGGAGAATTTTTTTTCCCTGTTTTCAAGCGTCTTGCTGGGTAGTGCTTCGTGAAGCCCAAGCAGGATGGATCGTTGTTGCGTCGTCGGATAGGTTTTGTTCTCGGTTTCGCACGTGTTTTCATCGTCGTCTGAGAAAATTTTTTCCCCTGTTTTCAAGCGTCTTGCTGGGTAGTGCTTCGTGAAGCCCAAGCAGGATGGATCATTGTTGCGTCGTCGGATAGGTTTTGTTCTCGGTTTCGCGCGTGTTTTCGTCGATGGAGAAAATTTTTTCCCCTGTTTTCAAGCGTCTTGCTGGGTAGTGCTTCGTGAAGCCCAAGCAGGATGGATCGTTGTTGCGTCGTCGGATAGGTTTTGTTCTCGGTTTCGCACGTGTTTTCATCGTTGTCTGAGAAAAATTTTTCCCCTGTTTTCAAGCGTCTTGCTGGGTAGTGCTTCGTGAAGCCCAAGCAGGATGGATCGTTGTTTGCGTCGTCGGATAGGTTTTGTTCTTGGTTTCGCGCGTGTTTTCGTCGATGGAGAATTTTTTTTTTCCCTGTTTTCAATCGTCTTGCTGGGTAGTGCCGTGAAGCCCAAGCAGGATGGATCGTTGTTGCGTCGTCGGATAGGTTTTGTTCTCGGTTTCGCACGTGTTTTCATCGTCGTCTGAGAAATTTTTTTCCCCTGTTTTCAAGCGTCTTGCTGGGTAGTGCTTCGTGAAGCCCAAGCAGGATGGATCGTTGTTGCGTCGTCGGATAGGTTTTGTTCTCGGTTTCGCGCGTGTTTTCGTCGATGGAGAATTTTTTTCCCTGTTTTCAAGCGTCTTGCTGGGTAGTGCTTCGTGAAGCCCAAGCAGGATGGATCGTTGTTGCGTCGTCGGATAGGTTTTGTTCTCGGTTTCGCGCGTGTTTTCGTCGTCGGAGAAAATTGTTTCCCCTGTTTTCAATCGTCTTGCTGGGTAGTGCTCCGTGAAGCCCAAGCAGGATGGATCGTTGTTGCGTCGACGGATAGGTTTTGTTCTCGGTTTCGCGCGTGTTTTCGTCGTCGGAGAACTTCTTTTTTCCCTGTTTTCGCGCGTCTTGCTGGATACTGCTTCGTGAAAACGGTTTGTTTTCGGGACGCCAAGAAGTTTTTCTGTTCGCACTGTGTTGCGAAGAGATATTTGTGTTCAGTCGAGGATGGATTACCAACTGGTGAGTTCGTTTCATGCTTATGATAACACATTTTTTCTTGAAAGTGTAACTTTTGTGTAATATTAAAACAAACTTTGTTTGGTTCGTCACTATAAGTGTCGGCATTATGCTTGTTTTACACAATTTCAATATACATATATTTTTCTCTTTTTTACATTATTAAAAATATCTTTTGAAATGTTCGACATTGTGAATGTTGACGTATTTTTTAAAAATTCTACCATCTCGAGACAAAAACGCACAGTAATACTCATATGTAATTTTCAAACAAACTATGTATGGTTCGTCACTACAAGTGTCGGCATTATTGCTGTTTCATATGATTTAAAATATATAATGTAATTCTCAGTTTTCGCTATTAATAAAAACTTCTTTTGAATTGTTCGATATTATAGATGTTGACGTTTTTTTTTTTTTGAATCTACTACTAAAAACTTCTCGAGACAAAAATACAAAACTAGTTTTAAATGTAAGTCGTATATTTCCCCCTTGTCCATGGATCGCATCACCGACCAAAGGTGACTCCCAGATCTTTTCCTCCCCCACTAATAAACACCCTTCCCGTGGTGATTGTGGAGATGCAGAGGTATTCTCGGTCTCTAGAAGCAACAATCATTACACCCTAACATTCCTTCCCCATCCCAACTGACTGTAAGGACTTGGCCGGCGCCGTTATTGATCAATAATATTAGATCTGCTAAAATTGCACTTAGGGGGGTCCCGTAGCCTCGAGGTTACGCTTTCGCTTCGCAAGCGGAAGGTCATGGGTTCGATTCCCAATCCCCCCACACAAAAAACTCCGTCCAGCCACCAGAAGACGCCGCACGAAGGACCGTGTATTGGGGAAGAACACATCCATCCTTCGTCAGTTTCGGATGGTGACTGAGACAACCTGACCCTCTTTGTAGGCTGTTGCCTCACACGACACATAAACATGGCAAAATGAACCACCGCACACCAATGGACTTCGATATGAATATGGATTGGACCAACGACAGCACTCTCCTCTACCTGCTCGGTATGAGAGAAATAGCAATAAGAACTATAAATAGATTCTGTATATATGATACTCGGCATAGTAGTGGCCAAGTGCACGGAGTGCCTAACAAATAAAAATAAGGAAAAAAAAAATAAAATTGCACTTCGAGAATAAGCGGAAACTCCCATCCCTTATTCATTTGGATCCCAGTGCAATTCTTACCAGTTCCGATCAATCACGGAGTAGCAACCATTGACATGTACAGTCAGTCTATGCTATGCTAAACATCGGTCATGGAATAATTCTCAAAGTAATTCCAACGGCAGAATTTTATTTGATGAGTGCTCTTCAGGATATTTCTCAATTCAATACCATGAAGCGATTCTTAATCCTATCAGCTCCACTTTCAATTATTTTCGAGCCGACTGGAATATATATGAAACGTATATTGACTCTAATATTGATGTTAACATTTCTTTACAAATAAAACTTGACATTGACAATGCTCTTGAAACTTTAACAAATTCCATTGTTGAAGCCAGGAGCATTGCAATTCCAAAATGTGAAGTAAAATTTGAATCCGTGATAATAGACGATGATCTTGAACTCTTGATCCGTCTTAAAAACGTGAGGAGAAGGCAATTTCAACGCACTCACGATCCTGCTATGAAAATTATATGGCAGGCTCTGCAGAAAGAAATCGACAAACGATCGCAATAAGATTGAAAATTGCGGCATGGTGATTAAACATATATTATTTTCCGTTGTTGATATATACAGACAAGCCATTGGAACCATTAATGAATTCTCTTCTAATCAGAGAAGTCAATGCTCAATGCACCCATTCTACCTGACTGACTGCTAATGATTGATAATTTTATCCTAACAAACAAATCATTGACAAAAGCCATTCAAGCCTACACACCCAAAACCCACCCACTCTATCATCATAGCACCGCTCCAAAACTGTCGTCTTTATGATCCCTGACAAGTGCATGGCAGCATTTCCTGAATCCTGAAGCGCAGCTCCCTGCCGATCCGCCGATGCATTGGAAAATGGTGCAAACGAGCCGGGTAGCAATCATATCGCTGATGTCGAAATGGAAACGAACATACAAATAAATTCTGAATGAGATGATGAATAGTTGTTCGCAGAGGACTAAAGAGCAGGCAGGCTGCTGATGGGTGAATATGCGCCTATTGAATTTTCAAGAACTCCATCAGCAGAATAACAAACTGGCAGGCGCGGTTGTTGAAACACCACCTCCGCCAACCCTCATTCCACGTCATCATCGAGCTTTACGAGCTTGAAACTCACCCTGATGCTTTGCGAGTCTGAAATTCGATCTGGTTGGAATCGGTTGACGAATGGGAAAGTTATTCCATAATTGAGCTCTTGCATATTAGTAGTGTTGGTATGGGTATCACATCTGTGGCAGTGGCTGGCGATTGGCTGTGGACGGTTCACAAGCGTTATCGTCTATCTTAGATGAAAGCTGTCAACACTTCTTTGTCCAAATAATCGAAACAGCTAGCAAATTCATGCTGAGGATTACGGATTCGAATCCCGTCGAAACCCCTCTCATCGTGGAAACATGTCTACTTGAAAGTTTCAAATGAAGAGCTTTTGGTTTATCTGAGAATGTTGAAAATTGTGTTTTGGAAGCATTAAGAGATATCTTTCATTTGTGAAAGTATGAAGAAAAAATTGCAAACTGTTTAGCAATCTGATACGCTTGAAGTGTACGATTTGACGGCAAACTTTGTAGTATTCTAACAATGTATGTTGGAAATTTGAAGTTTTTTTTATTTTTTTAATTAAACCTCCATTGTAAACACTTTCTAGAAGAGCGAGGCCAGTAAAATAGCCCCCAGATTTATCGAAACAAATCAAATTCTTTATGCAGCCCACAGACGCTCAGACGGTTTGACCAACATCGTCACCGCCATTATGTTTCTTCGCATGTTTTGAATGATCTCGGCAAGTGTAGTGGATTTTAAAAACCTTTTTTTAGTTGTGTAACTGCTGGGGAGAAATATTTCTACGATTTTTGGGCATTAATTGTAATAAGGAAGAGTAGAACGTTCAAAATGGATATTAATGAGGAATTCACACGAAGAATACCGGCAAAACTCTAAAATTATGAGGGGTCTTTGTCGGGGATTATTATGAACAGTAATCGATTTTTTTGTAATTATTTATGAGGCTTTAAACTTAATTAGCCAGTTCATTCGCCTCAAGGCAGTAATCGATATGAGAGTGGCTATGTTTCCTCTAGTTATTCTACTTTGAGGTTTTTCCAGGAATCCATGGGTTTACTAGAAATTCCAACAGAAATTCTTCCTGGGATTTTTCCAGGAATTTTATCAATGGTTCCTCTAAAAAATTATTCACAGATTCAAGCAAAAATTCATCCGGGAATATTCTTCAGGCATACCCTCTGGTTGCATTCTTTCAGAGAATCCTTCAAAGGTTCCCCTACCGATTCCTTCATAGATCAATCAAAAAAATCCTCAAGTGATTTCTTCGGTATTTTTTCAGAGCTAACTCCAAGGCTGCTTCCAAGAATTCCTCCAGACATCGCAATAACAATTTCTTCAAAGGTTCCTTCAGGAACATCTCTAGAAGTTGGTTACAAGGATTCTATCATGCATTTTCCAGGAATAACATCACGTAGTCTTTCTGATACTTCTCAAGAAATTCATATCCAGAAATTCCCCCAAGGATTTCACTATGACTTTTTTCAGTGCTTCCTCCTATAACTCTTAAATTTAACCAGGAGTTGCTTTAGAAATTTCAAACGGTTTTTTTTCAGCGGTTATTTCTTGTAATTTTTCTCCAGAGTCCTCCAGTGATTTACCCAAAAACTTCTAAAGGTATTTATTCAGTGATTTATCCTTTGCTTCCTTCATGCATTTCACCAAAAAATCCTCCATAGATTTATTAAGAAACTCCTCCAGCGAAACTCCAGGAATTTCTAAACAGATTCTATGAGGATTTTCCAGTGATTTTCCTAGGAATTCCACCTGCAGCGATTAATCCAAACATTCTTCCAGGAATTACTTCAGGGATTCCAACACGATTTTCGCTAAAAAAAATCCTACAGAAATACATGCAGAGATTTACTCCAGGAAATTTTACAGTGATTCTACCCAGAATTTCTCCAAGGTTTGATCAAGGAATCTTCAATAAGTTATTTTATGAGTTCTTCCAATGTTCACTTCAAAGATTCTTCCTTGTATACTTTAAGGGACCCTACGAGGCATTCAACCTGGGATATTTGAAGGAATTACTTCAATAATCTACCAGAAATTTCTCCGAGGATTCCGTCTTTTTCTTGGCATTAACATCCCCACTGGGACAGAGCGGCTACTCAGCTTAGTGTTCTGATGAGCACTTCCACAGTTATTAACTGAGAGATTTCTTTGCCAAAGTTGCCATGTTCACATTTATGTATCGTGTGGCAGGTACGAAGGCACTCTATGTCTAGGGAAGTCAAGGAAATTTCCATTACGAATAGATCCTGGACCGACCGGGATTCGAACCCAGACACCTTCAGCATGGCTTTGCTTTGTAGCCGCGGACTCTAACCACTCGGCTAAGGAAGGCCCCTAGGATTCCTAAAAAAATGATTTTATCAATTCCATCCAGTATTTCTCGAAGAATTTTTTTTCCATGGAATCTATCAGGAATTACCTTAGAGAATCCTTTAGGAACTCCTTCAGGGATCGCTTGAAAAGGTTTTCCAGAGATGTATGTATATGTTCTGCAGTGAATCCTCAAATGATTTCACAATGAATTGTTTAATGAATTTAAAAAAATCCTTCTGGAGATTAAATCTGAAGACAGTCAGAGAAATGCTTTATTTAATCCTCTGAGTGAATATTTGTGGAATCTCTGGAGGAATAATCTTGTAAATTTTGTGTATGCCTTCCCAGAGTATAGAAAGGAAGAATTTCAAGTTCAATCCTTCGTGAAATTCCTGGTCCATTCTGTCGTGGAAATATTTGTCTTCTGATGAAGCTCCTGATGAAATCCCTGGAGGGATTCCTGATAATATGCCTGGCGGAACTTCTTATAAAATTCAAAGAATAAATCCTTATGGAATGCTTTGAGGAATCCCTGATATAATCTCTAGAGAAATTCCAGGTGCAATCTCCGAAGGAACTCCTGATGGAATCCCCCGAAGGACTCTGATGGAAGTCCTAAAGGTACTCTTAATAGATTTCCTATAGGATATCCAGATGGAATTCCCAGATAAACTTTAAATAGAATCCCTGGAGGAATTCCAGGTGGTGTAATGGAACTTCTTATTAAATCCTTGAAGAAATATTGAACTTTTTTTTTTCAGAAAATGTGGAATTTTTCGATTAATACCCTGGAGGAATTTCTGATAACCCTGAAAAATTCTAAGAAGGGAAGTCCTAGTCATACCATTGAAGTATTTTCCGACAGAACTTCTGGCAAAGCTGTGGTAGATTTTTCAGGTGGAAATTCTAGCGAAACTCTAGAGATATTCCCAGTGTTAACCCTGGAAGAACTCCTTGCGAAATTCCTTAAAAAAATCAACTTTCGAAAACTTCCTGATGAAATAATTAGAGAAAATACTGGTGAAGTCTCTGAAGGAACTACTGGTGGAAATTTTATAGGAAATTGTGGTCAAATCCCATAAGAAATTCGTTATGGGATCTTTAGAGATCATCTTGGTGGAAACCTTGAAGGTTTTTTCCAGAATGTTTTGAAGGAACTTCTAGAGAATTTTTGAATCCCCGGTAAAATCACCAGAAAAATATTGGTGAAGTTTCTGAAAGAATTTGTAGTGGAATCCCTATGAGAGTTTCAGCTGAAATCCTTGAAGATTTTTCTGATGGAAATCATGAAAAAATACCTCGGCGAATTCCAGATATAATCCATGGATGCACCTCTGGATGAATCCTTAGAGAAATCCCTAGAGGATTTTAGGTTGGAATCCTTAGAGGAAATCCTAGCAAAAATTTCGAAGGAATTCCTGGTGGTATCACTGAAGGAATTCTTTTTTTGGATCCTCATCTCCTCATAGAACCACTGGAGGATATACTGGTGGATTCCCAAATTACTTGTGAAATATTACTTGTGTGTTTTTTTTTTGTTTAAATTGCTAGATGAATTTCTGGAAATCCCCAATAATCTCTGAGGATTTTCCGTGAAAAATTCCTTGTAAAATTCCGGAAGGAATCTCTAGAGTAATTCCGGTGATAAAATCCTTGAAATAAATTTCTGGTATAATCTTAAGATGAATTCTTGATAAACCTTCAGGATTCTTGGAGATATTAATTCTTTGGAGAATTTTGGGAGGCAGCCATGATTAATTCCGGGATGAATCTCTTGAAGAATCCTTTAGAAAAACCCTTGAAACAAATTCTGGTAGAATTCATCCATAAAATCCGGGAGAAAAACGGTAAAAAACAGACTGAAAGAACCTTTAGAAGAATTCCTGATAGAATTTCAAGCAGAACTTCTGATGGAATCCCAGAAGGTGTTCATGATGAAGTCCCAGGAAGATTTAATAATGGAATCTAAGAAGTATTTCAAAAGGAATCCATGGAAGAACTTTTGATGGAATCCCTGCCAAAATCCTAATGAAAACACATCTGATGTAATCCTTTGCGAAATTTATTATGGAATCTCCAGAGAAACTCTTGATAGAATTCCTGTAGGAATTCTAGGCAGAATCTCTAAAGGAACTCCTAAAGGAATTCCTACATAAACTCATAATATTCTCGAATGAATTCCTGATGGAGCAACTCCTGATAAAATTCCTAGAAGGACTCCTAATAGAATCCCTAGAGGCACTTCTGCAATAATCCCTAGATGAACTTCTGATGTAATCCCTAGAGGAGCTTCACACTTAAATTATTTCACCGACCTCAGTAAAAAGTTTCGCCGAGAACCCAACAGCTGAGAATTCGGTAATTTTCAATGCCGAATCTCGGAACTTATTTTACCGAGATTTCGGCAATCCAATTTTTTGCCAAGATCTCGGCGAACGTTACCGAGATTCGGTAAACGTTTACCGAGAATCGTCAAATCATTACCGAGATATCAGCTGTTGGGTTCTCGGCAAATCCGTTTAAGTGTGTTCTAATGGAAAAATCTCCTGATGGGATCCTTATGGGAACTCCTGATGAAATCCTTGGAGGGATTCCTGATCATATGCCTGGCGGAAATCCTTATAAAATCCCAAGAAGAAATGCTGATGAAATGCTTTGAGGAATATCTGATATAATCTCTAGAGAAATTCCAGGTGCAATCTCCGAAGAGACTCCTGATGGCATCCCGTGAAGAACTCCTAAAAGTGCTCTTGGTAGAATCCCTATAGGATATCCAGACGGAATTCCTACAGGATCTTTAAATAGAATCTCTGGATGAATTCCAGGTGGTCTAATGGAACTTCTAATTAAATCCTTGAAGGAATTCTTGATGAAATCCCTGAAATAATTCCTGATGTAATCCCCTGAAGAACAACACCTGATGAAATCCCTAGAAGAACATCTGGTGATATACCCAGGAGAACTCATGATGGAATCCCTAGAGAAATTTGCGATGGAATCCCTAGAGAAACTTCCGATAAAATCCCTAGAGGAAGTTCCGATGGAATCCCTAGAGAAACTCCTAATGGAAACCCTGATGGAACTTCTGATGTGATCCTTCGTGAAACTTATGATTAAATCTTTAATACCCCTGATGGAATTCCTGGAGAAAATTTTGATGGAGTTCTTGGTGGAATCTCTGATGGAAATCCTGGTGTAATCCTTACAATAATGTCTGATGGAAACTCCCCTGATAGAATCCTTGGAAGAAATTTAAAACTAATCCCATTAGCTGGATGAATTCCTGATGAAATTCCTGATTCCCTGAAGAAATTCCATATTGAACTTTTGACAGAATCTGGTGTATTTGGTTAAAGGTTGTGAGTGAACGCCAGTGGCATATATAGAAACAATTCAAGAGCGCACATTTGCTAGATCACCATGTCAACAACGCTGTATAAATTCACGCATTTTGACTTGCCACCCATCTGCATCGGCAGTCCGTAGGACGTCGAAGCTTCAATTCGACATGATGACGTCGATGTTCGTGCAACATCCCTACAGACGGTACGAACAGTTCGTCAAACATTTGGCTCCACCCACTGGTGGTTTGAGCAAAATCAAACTCGTTTGATTTTAGCCGACCGATTCGCCAACCGTCAAATAGGTTTCACAAACTGTCAAATTGAATCGATCGTCAAGCAGCATCACAAACGGTCGAATTTAGCACCGACCAATTATGCGTCTGTAGGCTGCATAATTGGATGCAGCCAGCATAGTTATTATTTGTTATAAATTTAAGAGCATCAGTATTTATACATTGAAGATGCCAAGTAGCAATCATGGTCTGTTCTGCTTTCTATTTAAATTTGTGAAGGAGCGACATTTCCTTCATATCATTACAGAATCAGATAGCGAACCACTGCTGCAGGATAACTGTTGGCTTAGCACGAAGCGAGAAGCCATGAAAATGCGCCCGAGCGAAGGAATTTTGCCTACATCATCAGGCAATCGAATGCATATGTTGATGAGTGAGCATGAATAAAATATTTCGTCGAAATGATTCCTCGTTCACATTGAAGAGCATGTGTTATATAGCAATATGGGATCTGGTGGGGTCACAGACGTGAAGCTTTGGCATTTAATCCTTAAACCATAGTTAACTTGGAATTCTATGGTTAGTTATTGAATTTTAGTTTTAAAAAAGTATATCATAAGGTGTATTTCATAAAACATAAACTGATTACATGGTTTATGCTCCAGAATATGAAGACTGCATTTCCATAATACATATAATAATAATAACTGTATCCTAAATAATTAACTGCTCTCATTTGCAATGACGAATCGAAGCTATGTACTTAAACAGATATCCTTTATTATATGATGGACATTTCAATTACGCTCTGCATTGTAATTAGAAATAATTTTGCAGTTTGTTACAATAGATTTCGAGTCTGGGCCGGTTGTGGTAGTACCAACTAGCTTATTATATCCAGTTTTAGCAGATCAATGCACATTGTCGACTCTGCCACTCAACTTTCAATGTGACTCACAATGGCAACTATGTGAATGGCATATTGAAAAGTGGTCACAGCTATAGAATTGGAAGCGAAATTCATCGCTATGTGCGTTCGTAAGTTTCACTAGAAACGATCCATTCATCAACAGGTAATCATCTATTTTCAAAAGCTTTTCGCATCACATTCAGTGAACAATGGATTAACAAAATATGAATCATCAACAGAGTAGCATCAACAACTATGAAAAGCAAATAGCGATCAATAAAGTAAAATCTCAATTGTATCATAATTTGTTACGAATCATAAATTTGTTCTATTTTAGTAAGAATCATTCGGAGTTGGAAATGAGTTATTAACTGAGAGCCAAAGTTACGTTCGTGTATCGTTTAGTGGAAACGATGATACACTATGCATAGAGATATGCCAGAAAAAATGAAAATTTCCATTACGAAGAGATCCTAAACTAACTGGAAATTAAACACCTGAAAAAAATATTGAGCATTATTCCTTCTAGGAATCTTGAATGTAGTTCTAAGAAGCAATGTGATTTTACAACATTCGGCAATTGGTTGTTAAATTTTACCAGCAGGTATAATTGAGAAATCTACTTAAAAATTGTCCAAAACACGCCAAACATGAGCTATCATGGTTTATAAAACTCAAACAAGTCCAATTGAAACTTATGCTCTAAGGTAAATATAATATAACTGGGAACAATCTTAAAAATGTATTTCAACCAATTTCCAATTTCATTTGCATATACCACTGAGCTTCGATCTTGTGCTATTCATTTTAAATATATTCAAGCCTACACAACTCATCTCTTCCTTGTTTACAATTTGGATGAGGTCATCGTTTGATAATATTGTTTGTTTACCCATAACCGTTAGATTTATTCTCATGAACGGTCAACACATAGCAATGCATGGCACGGATTTCAATTGGCGATGCTCAGTTCGTTCTTTCCATTCGACACGTTCAAAGCTAATCAGCAAAGATGCTGCTGAAGTCATTCGTTTTGATTTCTTTGTGTGTAACCTGTTCACTGGCAGGAATTTGCCAAGATGTGTTCAAAGACCCGACAGAAGATCGCCCGTTCTTCAAAGTGCTCGAATCACAGGGTGTGGAAATATATTATCCCAAACGGGACCCCAAGCAAGATATGTTCGGCATCAAAATCTACAAAAATCAAGATCTCCGCAAGAAAGACCTCCACTGTGATCTGTGCGTCAATACGACCCACGTCGAGAATGGATGTTTCAAAATTAAAAGCACCCTGCTGTCCGTGGAACCGCGGGATGTGCTAAAATATACAACCTTAGCCAGCTTTACCGGAAAATCCGAAATCTCCGTTTCACCTGCCAACAAAGCCGAGTTCACAGGTGAGCCTCCAGTCCCGAAAATTAATCAGCTTATCAGCACCACGCTATGTCCAAAGGGGGTTATTATGCAACTTTCATTTACGTTAGATTTTATTTCATCAGTATCATAAGAAACAAGCCGTAAAATATTCTATCATGGAGTTTTTTTTTTCAAAACTTTTTTATTAAAATTATTTTTGGTTGCCCATAGAAGCTTATATATGAGGAACAAAGAATATTTCAACTATCTTGCTGTTTTGAAACCTAATACAATGAACGTTGATGATGATGATGATGATGATGATGATGATGATGATGATGATGATGATGATGATGATGATGATGATGATGATGATGATAACGAAGATTACGAATGCAAATGAAAATTCTTTAGTGCGATTACAGTAGATAAAGTATTAGTAGGATTAATGATAATTGAACGTTTGAACCAACATAAATACATTATCCCACTGCCAGGCATTGCAGAATTCGTTCTCATTTGATTTCGAAGCATGATAAAAGCACAACACAATCGGCAGTGTTTCGCAAGTTGTAAAAACCCATTTCTCTCGCTTATTTACCATTGGAGGTAGGTGTTTTATTTTACAATCTCCAAACATCCAATATCAATAGCGTCCTCTAGGTTTGAAGCTTTTTAGATGGGTTCTATCGTGCACTGTTATCTCCTAGATCTAATAAGAGCTGTAGCAAAAGATGATAAACAACCTCTCATGATGTGATGATGATCATGATTTTTATGGAGAGCAATGAGTTAGAGATACTGTCAATCCTTGCCTACTGCAGTGAAGCCTACTATTTTTTATCAATTACAAAATTGGGAACGCAAACATAGAAACATTTGTAGTGACTTGCACTAGTCGCCGGTCGTAAACAGGATTTCTTGTCACCTCACAGGACCTATATCACCACACATATACAGCAGAAGTTGACCTGCTAAGGGATTCACGGTGTATGAATTGTTCCACTTTTTCAATAAAGCGTCGAACTAATTCCCCAATGCCCGCTTTTGCTTTATTTCTGTCCTTTCACCGTAAAGGGCAATCAAGGCACGACTCTGACGAATAGAATACGCAAAAGTAGTCTTCTAATTTGGCACTTAGAATACTGCACTGGGGTACATCGGACTCACAGACCAACCGTGGTGAGCAGTAGCGTAGGTAAAGGGGTGCCATGGGTGCGGTCCGCACCGGGCCCCAAATCGTGGTAAGAATTTTATTTAATATTATGTATCTCATGTATTTAAATCAAAATGTAGTTCTATACTTTTACGTATAAACAATGCTAAACAAGTTTAAATAAATATGTTTACCGGTAAACCAAACAGCTAACAGTTGAACTAAGCGAAGAAATTAAAATATTCACAAAAATATCAGCTAATATATGCCTATCAGATGCATTTGAAGTCACTGTTGACCTTAAGTCTTCCAAATATGAGTCAAAACGGCATAATTGAAAAAAAAAAGTTACCGTCTTCGGGACATGGTTTGTACACATTTAGGACTGGTAGCAGATCTTTTTCTAAAGGCTTAGTCTCTATTTTAACGCAAATATCTATTTTAATGGAAGTTCTCGAAAGTCTCTATTTTAAGCAGAATGGTATCTAAAGTGTGTAGTAATTCCGTTCAACAAAGCATTCTTATAAATAACTTATGTACGAAATCATTCATTTCAATGTTACGATTTCTTTCAGAGAACTTTTTGCGAGCTCATCAAGGGTTACTTTGAAACTGAATCAGGTTTCAGCATGTGTTACTTTGGGACTTTATTCTGAAATATCTTCCATATTTTTTTAAACTCCATCAATAATTTCTAAAAAAAATATTTGATCTTTTTCTGGAGATATTTTTAGGAAAATGACTGGGAAATTCTTTGAATGCACCATTTTGAATTATATCTTAGAACTACGAGAATAATTCCTGAAGGAATCTTAGGACCAATCTCTGGAGAAATTCTTAAAGAAACTCTCTTGTTGAAATCTTAAAAAAGTCCTGACCCACTATTTTGGAGCAAATTCTAGAAAATCCCTGAAGATACTACGTATCGAAATCTTGAATATATTGTAAACGGGAATTTTGGTTGAAGCTTCGATAAAATGATGACAAAATTGTTGGATACATTTTTGAAGTACTTGTGATTTTCTTGAAAAAAATCTAAGGACCGAACTTTAGAAATTTGAAATTCTTAATAATTATCCAAGAAACATATCGATGTTACTTTGGATTACGGTACATGGAAAATGGAAGTAAAAAAAATGTTTATATTAACGAAATCATAAAACCAAGTCCTTAAGTTAAAACAAAACTTGAAACCGGCCGAATTTTTTTCCCGATTTTAGCTCTTTTCCGATTTTGTCAACCCATGGGGCTGACAAAATCAGGACATTACTGCATTAAAAATTGCTGGGCTCTTAATAATTTTGAAACGTTTACAAACAATAATACAACCACTTCGTGGTGTCTCACCATCATTCGTCACTCATCCGAAGCAGTAATTTGAAATTGAATTTGGTCCCAAATCTCCTGGCGAACGCTTTTCTTAAAATTGGGGCCATTTTTGTAATATATGTCAAAAATTTCCATATAACGATAAACGCCAAGCGGTATGGAACGCTTTATGTACTTAACGTGTAGTGAAGTGGTGTATTTTCGGCAACTTCGTTCTCTTCGTCATGGATGGTTTTAAAAACCTATATGGCTTAAAATTTGCATCAAAACTGCTTTAATAATTCTATCTCCAAACATGAGATTCAACCGATATCTATTAGTATATTTAATTTTATACAAATTCTTATAGATTTATAATCGTGTTTGTTTCAAACTAAAATTCTTTTGTATGTTTTTTTTTCCAAAAAAAATCGGTACTTTAATGCATAAATCTAATACACGATCTCTTTTTACATCCTCAAATCTAGTTCCAATTGCAATGATGGCAAGCAGTAGTTTTGTTGTGGGTTTCCATGCAATAAAAAAGGATACCACTACTTGCTTTGAAAATTTTAAATAAAAATACTCAAAACAGAGGGCAGAAACAGTCTTTTGCACGGTTTCAATGATGATGAGATTACGGTTGTAATTTCAGTGTATTTTTTGGAAAATGTCACAATTTCAATTTAAAAAAATAAAATAGCAAAATTCAAAAAAAATTGATCAAATTTACAACGTGGTGAGATCAGTTCATTGCCTTTCGAATGAGCCAAAGAATATTCCACTTAGACAAGGGATTTCTAGATGCAAACAAATCACTGTTGTATGTTTTTTAAAGAGTGACCCCGAGCTTCTATGGGCCACCTAAAATAAAGTTCATAAAACGAATTTTCCAAAAAGAAACCTGAAGTACATACAGATTGCATAAAAAACCCCATTTGAACATAGCGTGCAGCATCCCGTATATCCATTCTGATTCCATTCCGCTCCGCTCGTTGACAGATTACGTAATCCCGGCGCCGTGTGTTTGCAGTGATCCACCCGCTGGATATTGTGACAAGGCGTCGAGCAAAATCACCGATTACCGGCCCCTGTTCAAGTTTCATGAATCGTCCGGATTTGGCGCTTATCTCCCACGAGCTTCATCGACCGCAGCGGTTGGCCTTCAGGCGCTCAAGAATGCCAATTTCCGGCCCGGAACGGCCTCCCAGCAACAGCAGACGCAAAAACTCGATTTGAATGTCGATTCGATGAGCGAACGGAACGGGTGCTTTGCGTACGAATCGTCCGCGTTGCGGTTTGCCCTGGGGGATCATATCAATTTCGTGGTGACCGGAAAGAAAACCGGTGGCGAAAAAATTCGCACCGATCCGCGGAAGGTGCATCTGAGGGGTAAGTGTTGCGGTCTGGCCGATGATTTATGGGCAGATGAAAGTTAACGTGGTGCCTGATTGAATTTGTCTCATGGTGGATATTTTTGAACGATATTCCTTTTATCTTTTGCAGATTACTTTATACCAGCAACGTGTTCATGCCCAGCAGAACAATCGAATTTGGTGAAACCACACAAACTGACCAGACACTGATAGTGAAGTGCAATCAATTACCGAAACAGTCTAAATCTACACTTGAATAAAGTTTTGATTACCAAAATCTTTTTCAAATTAATAATTATTGTTATAATGTTTTAAATAAAAAATCCTAAGAAGAAGAAGGAACACAATTGTCTAATGGAGCTCATCCTTGTAAGAACGTGGCCAGGTGAAGATTGTAATATTTGAAAAAAAAAGTTGCACTGAAAAGTACTTGTACTTTTGTAGCACTGAGGAGTACTGTTTTATTGCTTCTAGTTTAAAAAACTTCCGAGAGCAGAAAGAATTTGTGTATGCACAGCATAAGAGTACGATGCGCACTAGGAAAAGGAAGTTAATGAACTACTGACATGCCTAACCAACCAGAAACTATGACAAAGAAGGCTTTCAGTTAATGACAGTAGAAGTGCCTTTTGGACAGAGAAGCAGGCTCAGTCTTAGTGAAGATATCATGATATTTCCATAGAATAGCATCTGTTTCTCTATGATTTGAATATTCGAATTCAAAACTTTGAGATTATTGTGTATATTTTGTATATTTTTGTATTTGTTTCGTGTGTTATAAAACAATCTCGAATCTAGGATGACTCGGCCAGATGGGCCTTGTCACCGGGGTACCCCTGACTTCTGGTCACGGCCACGGAAGTCGTCTGAGGCGGGTAACAACAACCAAATTTCTTAAGAAGCATGACTCTGGTTTCCAAACACAAACATCAGCACCAAAAGATAAATATCTTGGATATTGACTTTGTGGCTGGGAAGGCATATACCATTTATGACAAAGAAGCCCAACGTTCTGTGGGTACCAGTGCAGCAATGGTAGGAAATCCTCTTATCATTGAAGACACAGAGCTAGTAAGATGAACGCCACACCAGGATTCATATAGGCCGTAAATGCGAGTAACTTATCACTTTTGATTGGTTTACCACAGGCGTAAGGATGGGGCTTTAAGGCCCTATTGAAAATGAAACATACAATACTTCGATTTCGAAGACTTCTAAGAATAAAAATAGATTTTCTATCCCGTTACATGTTTTAGGGGGAAGGCTGTCAATTATGTGACCCCTTGAAACGTTCATGGGAAAAGTATGACTGAAAGCAACACCCCTATATCCTTCAACTTGGTCACAAACATCTCGAAACAATTCCAAAACCGAGACACAATACCACCATTGAAATTCGAAGTTAGTCCGTGAATTGCAACCAAACAAGCCTTCTCCACCCGGAAGGGTGTCACCGGGAGAGGACAACGACCGACACTCGGGGTTGTCGTTCAAATTTCCATTATCCTTTCAACCGCACGACATGTCAGGGATGATTGAATCGCGTCATCAAAATAAATTGGGAGCACTTTTCTGATAAACTTTTCGCTTGTCACGCCCTCACGGTGGCTGCGGCTGATGCTACTGAACTCCAGTTGACTATACGACGTACCACGTTTAACAACACAAAACCAGGCCTGACGATGAATGAACCCGGTTCGGCTTGCGATGCTGCTCGATAAAATTGTGTTCTGGTATACATATTCCAGGACATTTTATGGCTCCAACCCGCTTCAACGCATACTGACTGCTTTACCCATGGGCTTCAAAAATGGTACTGTTCGTTCACAAAGAGCTTTACGTTTTTGAAAGAGAAAACTTTAAAGTCGATTAAATATTGATTGTTTTCCAAATGAAGGTACTACCTGTAGTGTTCAAGCCGATTTATAAACACCGTTCACAATTTTTTCTAATTAATATCGCGCGCCAACCAAACTGCTCGTCACAAAACTACTTTCAAGACTGGAGATCTTTTTCTCCTTCTCCATGACCGAAAACTCACACACGAATCGGTCGCTTTTTTTTTCTCGCCCTATTTGATCATTCTCTTTCTTTCTTCTACCTGTTCGGAGCTTTCGTATACAGACCGTTCATACAACTATAGCCATTCATCATCATCATTCATCAAGTCCTGTCACGCTATTTGAATGATGACCACACTCTCACAAAATTCTCTTCAGCTTTAAATGTTCGAATGCACGTTAAACCATTTTAAATCAATTATACGGCTCATTCACTACATCCTTCCCCTTGTCTACTCTTTTGGCATCGATGATATCGTTCAAATACTAAACTTCCTTATTTTTAATAAATCGAAATTTGAACGATTAGTTCGACTTTCAATAAAACCAATCTTTCTAGCATAGTTCAATCCGAATTCAATTCAAATCCGATCCAGTCCTAATCTTAATCAAATATATCAAAAATGAATCCAAATTCAACTAAAATTTAATCTAATCCAAAACAAATCCATATACATTCTAAATCCAAACGAAATCCAATCGAAATCCAATCCAAATCCAATCCAAATCCAATCCAAATCCAATCCAAATCCAATCCAAACTCAATCCAAATCCAATCAAAATCCAATCAAAATCCAATCCAAATCCAATCCAAATCCAATCCAAATCCAATCCAAATCCAATCCAAATCCAATCCAAATCCAATCCAAATCCAATCCAAATCCAATCCAAATCCAATCCAAATCCAATCCAAATCCAATCCAAATCCAATCCAAATCCAATCCAAATCCAATCCAAATCCAATCCAAATCCAATCCAAATCCAATCCAAATCCAATCCAAATCCAATCCAAATCCAATCCAAATCCAATCCAAATCCAATCCAAATCCAATCCAAATCCAATCCAAATCCAATCCAAATCCAATCCAAATCCAATCCAAATCCAATCCAAATCCAATCCAAATCCAATCCAAATCCAATCCAAATCCAATCCAAATCCAATCCAAATCCAATCCAAATCCAATCCAAATCCAATCCAAATCCAATCCAAATCCAATCCAAATCCAATCCAAATCCAATCCAAATCCAATCCAAATCCAATCCAAATCCAATCCAAATCCAATCCAAATCCAATCCAAATCCAATCCAAATCCAATCCAAATCCAATCCAAATCCAATCCAAATCCAATCCAAATCCAATCCAAATCCAATCCAAATCCAATCCAAATCCAATCCAAATCCAATCCAAATCCAATCCAAATCCAATCCAAATCCAATCCAAATCAAATCCAATCCAAATCCAATCCAAATCCAATCCAAATCCAATCCAAATCCAATCCAAATCCAATCCAAATCCAATCCAAATCCAATCCAAATCCAATCCAAATCCAATCCAAATCCAATCCAAATCCAATCCAAATCCAATCCAAATCCAATCCAAATCCAATCCAAATCCAATCCAAATCCAATCCAAATCCAATCCAAATCCAATCCAAATCCAATCCAAATCCAATCCAAATCCAATCCAAATCCAATCCAAATCCAATCCAAATCCAATCCAAATCCAATCCAAATCCAATCCAAATCCAATCCAAATCCAATCCAAATCCAATCCAAATCCAATCCAAATCCAATCCAAATCCAATCAAAATCCAATCCAAATCCAATCCAAATCCAATCCAAATCCAATCCAAATCCAAATCCAATCCAAATCCAATCAAAATCCAATCCAAATTCAATCCAAATCCAATCCAAATCCAATCCAGATCCAATTCAAATTCAATCCAAATCCAATTCAAATCCAATCCAAATCCAAATCCGATCTAAATCCAAATCCAATCCAAATCCAATCCAATTCTAAACTCAAATCCCAATCCAAATCAAAATCCAATCCAAATCCAATCCAGATCCAGCCCAATCCAAATTTAATCTAATTCAATCTCTTTCCACCCACGAATGGGAATTACAAATCTCTTTTCCACCCAGAAATGGGAATTACGAATCTTGTTTCCACCCACGAATGGGAATTACGAATCTGTTTTTCCACCCACGAATGGGAATTACGAAAATCTTTCACCAATTACCTACCGATTGCGCCATGTAGTGTTCAAGCCGATTTATAAACACCGTTCACAATTTTTTCTAATTAATATCGCGCGCCAACCAAACTGCTCGTCACAAAACTACTTTCAAGACTGGAAATCTTTTTCTCCTTCTCCATGACCGAAAACTCACACACGAATCGGTCGCTTTTTTTTTCTCGCCCTATTTGATCATTCTCTTTCTTTCTTCTACCTGTTCGGAGCTTTCGTATACAGACCGTTCATACAACTATAGGCCTTTTCATGTGACAGGTCCATCTATGCATCTGTTTACATCGGTGGAGGACCGGTGCATACACGAGGCTGTCATTTTCATAGAAGAACTGTCAAAGAGCTTCCCAATCAGCTGTTTTTGAACGTCATGTGAATAGGCCTATAGCCATTCATCATCATCATTCATCAAGTCCTGTCACGCTATTTGAATGATGACCACACTCTCACAAAATTCTCTTCAGCTTTAAATGTTCGAATGCACGTTAAACCATTTTAAATCAATTATACGGCTCATTCACTACACTACCCATTCGTTCATTCAACTTCAAAAGTACTTTTGTTTCAAGCAAGGAAACCATCTTCTCTAGAATAGTTGAATCGGGGAGAATATGTTTGAATATTCATTATTGTTTAATTGCCAATCCAATTCACACATGGGTTCTAAGCAACGTACATTTGTTGCTTAGCTTGTTTTCGACAGAAAATTTCATCTTCATAAATGTGGTTCTCCTCTTCAATTTCACCACAACATTCTGAGAGATGTGTTTATAGCGGGTACAATCATCAACATTCAACATTATTATCATCATCAGGATGGAGGATGAGTCGGGTTCTACCAGACCGAAATACAAGAATGATCACGCTTTAGCTTAAGAAATTTTCATTTCAGCACAGTTTGCTTCGATACAAAATGAAAAGATGATTAGTTAAAAAAGTTGGATAATTCAGATTACGTTTAGTTTTACAGACTAGTGGTCCCGTACTTTGAAAATTATGACATTCTACTCATATGCGAAATCTCTTATACAGCACAAAGTGTAACAAAACAAGCATAAGCTTTACTGCCTTTTTCCAGTTCAAGCCGACGAAGCAATCATATTATGTGATGAAAAACTCACAGATTTTTTGAAAGCAATAATGATTTGAGAACATTACAGCGGGAATTAAAAAGGAATTGGTTTCAAAAAGATTCCAAATTGACAAATTTGGTAAATGGCTATCCATGATTCAAGACGCTTTCTTAGATGTGACAATACGCACGGTGCTCCATCCTCATCTCCATCAAATCTGAGCTCACCAGATAGTTAAGCAACATGTCTAGGCGAAATCGAAAATAAAAATAATATGGCCCGTTTTGAAGTCCACTAATTCAAAGAAAGTCAGTCGGATTATCACAGAAATATACTATTAAACTTGGTCAAAAATGGTTTTTCTAACAATTTGTACCCATTGGGTGGAGTTTGGAATCTCAAGATCGACCAAACATAGAGTTACGTCCCTTTTGGAAGCGTAACCACCTGAAGCACTACTACTAAAAATATTAGGCATTCTAATATTGTTAATCATGTTCAAATGCTGTAAACGACAAACTGCTATTACATTTTGCAGTTGAAATCTAAAACGAACTCATTTTTCATAGCCTCAAATGATATACAAAAAAAAGCCAATATTATATTATCATGAATCGTCAAATATTTTTTATAGTATAATAATGAGAAGGTGAACTTGAGTACTCACTTTTAACATTTTTTTCACCTTCAATTTTGAAGCAAAACTATTTTAAAAACTTAAGCTTACGATTGTGTCCGTCCTTCTCTGCTGCATCTTTCATAATGATATTTATTTGTATGACTGGCATGTGTGAACAAAAATGGAATGAAGAGAAGTTAGCAAAATTTGAAAGATGCTTATGATAAATAAGGGTACTACTCAGTGTGTTAACAAATGTTTAAGTTAAAAATCTTCTTTGAGTTGTTTGTAACTGTACTATGAGTCCTTAATTAGATGTTGAGTTCTATGAAAAACAAATTAAATTAGGTGATTTATACTTTTCAATAGTTTCTTCCATTTTGTACCGCTGCTCTTTATGTCATTATCTATTTTTATATAATACACTACACTGAATTTAAAATCATAGCAAAATTTGATTTTACTGCAAGACTAAGTAGAACTTAATAAAAAAATCACAACCGGAAATTAAAAAAAAAGAGGTATGACGGATCAGTACTGAAAACTTAAAATCTGAAAATATTCTTGAAGGTATACTTGCACATTGCCATGTTAACATGTATTGTATGTGGAATGCATGGAAACGTGAGTACATAGGTTCACCAAATTATCCATATAGTGCTACGAAAAAAGTTACGTGATCAAAATTTCTTCGTAATTCCTTAAAGCTTTTTAGCCTACGAAAAATTTGATAATAACGGTCTGGGGAGCACTGTGAGTATCTCTTAGTCATCGTCAAAGAGCTAATTATTCAGGGGGATACAAAAAGCAATAAATACATAACGATACTATCAAATTTCCAGACATGGACATGGAATATTCAGGAGAGGTGAATTAGGAGTATAAACTTTACAGTTTTCTGATATACAATTCGTTACGTAGTTAACAGCATTGCTTGCACAGAACTAAAATAAACAAAACATCTCAAATTCACGACCAAAAACAAAGTGGTACTGTCAGTAAAACAAGAATGAACATCAAGTGTTTTTATTTATTTTTCCCAAAGAATTGTATAGGTATCATTTAATGACTGGCAACACTTATAAGATACAATTGAGTATAGCTCAATACCTCAATATCTTCTGAAAGTCGAATCCTCATCATATTTTTGTTTTTGTTTAAACTAGATTTTTTCTTGCAATATCATCAGAAATTCTTAAAATCACTTTTTTTTTACAAATAAATCATGTAGTTCTTATTGAAACTCATTCTGATTTCGTTCATCAAAAGATTTCAGTGTAGAGCCTGGGATTGTAATGTGCATTGTAGAATTTCAATGTAGAACTTGCGATTCTAATGTGGATTTACTACGTAGTAAATACTGGTATTACAGTGTGGATCGTGGGATTACAGTGTAGATCCTTAGATTTCAGTGGGATACTGATATTCCAGTGTGGATCATAAGGATTTCAATATGAATGCAAGGAACCCAGTATGGAATCTGGAATTCCAGCGTGAATATTTGGATTCCAGTGCGGATGCTTGAATTCCAGCGAGGATCCTTGGGTTCCAGTGGGGATCATGTTGTTACGGTTTGGATCCTGGTACTTCAGTATGGATCCTAATATTGTAGCGTTGATCGTGAAATTTCCAGTGGAGTGGAGTGGATCCTAGGATTCCAGTATGTATTATGGGATACCAATGTGAACCCTCGTGATCAAGTGTGAAACCTGGTAAATCGAGCACTCGACACTGAAGAAGTCTGTAAATCGCAGACGATAGAGGCCTATCTGTCAAGATAAGCAAAATATTAGAGCTTAAAGATATTTGCTCGTTTAACTAGTGATTTTTGATGTTTTCTTTTTTCTTGTGCAAGTGAAGTGTTAAAATTTCAATAAGTAGTTTTTTCTTAATCCTGGTATTTCAGATCCTGGGAGTTAAGTACCTGATTTTGTGGATTTTGAGATCCCAGTATAGATGCTGCGATTCCAGTATGGATGCTACGATGCCAGTGTGAATTCTGATATTTCAGTGTGGATCCTAGGTTATCAGTGTGGATCCTAGGTTATCAGTGTGGAACCAAGAATTCCAGTGTGGATCCTAGAATTTCGATATGGATACAAGGAAGCCAATATGGATTTTGGGTTTCCAATGTGGATACTGGGGTTCCATTGAGGATACTAGGATTCCAGTGTGGATCATGGGATTCCAGTGTGAGTTCTGGGATTCCAGTGGGCATGTTGGGAATTCAATGTGAATCCTTGGATTGCAATGTGGATCCTGGTGTTGCAGGCTGGATCTTAGGTTTGCAGTGTGGATCCTGGGATTTGTTACTTCGTTTTGGATCCTAGGCGTCTAATTTGGGAATGAAACACAATTGTTGATAATTTTATTACAGTGTGGATCATTATGTCAATATGTATCTTAAGATTTCAGTGTGGATCCTCGTATTCTATTTATTTATTTATTTATTCGCGATTTCAATAATTCCAGTGTGTTATCCTGGGATTTCAGTGAGTAATCCGATTTTCCAGTAGGGGAACTGGGTGTAAAATGCGCCGTTGGGGTAAAACGCGCCACCCTTGTTTTGAACGAACGACGTGCTTTGGGACGCTGTTTTTCACCCGAGATAATGGAAAATGTATTGAAATGCTTCTGCAGATATAATTTTAAGTGTTTTCCTGGCATAAATCGTGAAAAACTTGAAAAAACGTTTTTCGCTATTTTCGTTGTAATTTAGTGTTATTTTCTAGGCCATTTTTCAGGCCGATAAACAACAAAACTTTTGAAACTATCACCGAGAATCGACTTGTGCACTCCCATAGTTTGTATTGCATGCGAAAAAAGTGTTGAATTCAACCTTAAAAAGCGTATTGAAGGACTTAAACTTTAATCAACTCGTGGGGCAAAACGGCCACACCTATTTCATAACACCAAAACAGCTGTTTGAATTCAAATTCCAGCAAACGTAATGCCAAGCTGTAGTTACGTGCCAATTCGAACCTTACAAATGCACATTTTTCGAATCAGCATGTATACTATAATCGAACAATAACATCTGATCAAACGCCCTAATATATGCAACGTATTTGCAAGCATGATTGCGCATGCGTGCGCGCGAACGACTAACGCCGAGATCAGGTGGCGCGTTTTACCCCGCAAAAAATAAAAATGGAGATAAGCAAGCATTTTGTAAAAATTGATTTTTTAACTCCAGAAAAAAGAAAATGGATAGCTGTTTCTACTATTTGATAGAAAACATGTTTGTCTATGAGACAATGAATGAAAAATGGCTTATAATAATGTTCTTCATAGCTAAAAACGCTTTCTTCCTTAGAGGGCGCGTTTTACCCCCAGTTACCCTATTGATGTAAAAATTCCAGTGAGGATTCTGGTATTCCAGTGGGAAAGGTTAAAAGTGAATCCTAGGCCTCCTATGAGAATCTTGGGCCTTCAGTGGCAATTGTTGGAGTATTCGACTCCGGAACGACAGGTCTTCCCGGAAGAACTCGACAACGAGCAGAGTAGCGAATACGCGGTGGACACAGCCAAGCACCAGCGGACAAAGGAAATCGAATTTGAAATCGAATCACTTAACTCGCGAGGAAAAACTACGATTAGGAATTAACTTATATGAGCAGCGGTAAAAACACGTTTATAATGCGCGGCATACTTTGTTGTTATAATAATTGTCTCTTGGTTCGATGAGTGAGGGGTATGCGAATAATCTAGGCTAACAAATGGAAAAGGATAAATCATTGAACTCCGACAGCAATACGGTCAGAATCCTGTGAAAATAATTTTGGAATACTGTGCTAATTTTATGGAAATACTGTGGGAATAGTAAGTAAATTGTTTGAAAATAATTTGGGAATCCTACTGGAATTCTGAGATTCTTGTGAATGTCGTGTGGAAGTCTTTTGGATATTCTGAGAGGATCCGGTGTGAATTTGAAAATAATCCCGTAGGAGTTATTTGCAAACAATTAGAACTCCTTAAATAATTCCATGGAAACACTCCCATAAGAGTCATGTGAGAATTCGCTGGGAACTTTGTGCGAAACTTTTCGAGATTCTATGAGGAATTGTGCATAATTACTACGAAAGTTGTAAGACAAACCAAACAACATGGAAATCATTTGTAGTTTCTATGTATTCATCCTTGGGAAATTTCAATGGGAATTCTGTGGGAATTCAGCGGAGGATTCTTTGAGAATCCTTAGGAAAACCAATTGGGTTCTATTGGCGTTCTGTGGGAAACCTTCGGAATCCTGCTGAACCCTCAATAATTTTTATATGTTAATGTGTGTATGTATGTGCAAACGAATATGTGTTGTGTATATACGTCTATGTTTGTTTCGTGCGTACGTCACATTTCAACATAATTTTTTGCATAATTTGCAAACAAACCTCGTGATGTTATTTATAATTATGTTATCATCTTATTACCGTAACATTATGTTTGTCACAACATATTCTCACTTTTCATTCCGCTCTACTACCTTCAAACATAAGCGGAAATAATCAAGTTTTTTTTTTTCTCAATATTTTGCTTACATATGACACACTGTTTACTGTAAAAAAATGTGACCGTAGATTTTTATTTGAATGACGGTTTTCGCATTCTAGTATCGTATTGCGATACTCCAGAAAGAACCAAGTGATTACTATGAAAGTTAAATAATTCGGGCGATAATGGATTAATGTTTTCAGTAATTTCTCCAAATACAGTCACCCCACGGTTATGGATCAACTAAGGGTCATTTTTCATAATAACATATGGTTGAAAATCATGGTCACGCTGTACAAAACACAATTCCCTTGCGGGTACTGTACAATATAGTTGTTTTCGGGAATACACCTCAAAACTTATGATTATTTAACTAAAAGTGTCGATTTTCATAGAAATTTTAATTTTTTTCCACATCACAGATGTGAATCAGAGAATGTTCCGTTAATGAATGAAATCAACGAATATTGTGGATCAAAATATATACGTTACGTAATATTTGAATGAACCGTTATCTATGTATCTATGATTCATAGCTGTGGTAGGTTTTCAATGCCCCCACAGAAATGAATCAACGCTTCCAGGCATATGGTTGACATTTTATTTCATACGAACGGAAAAAATGTGCTTAAGGAAATTACAATTGATTGCGGTGTTGTATAGATTTATGGTTCAAGTAGGTAAAATGTATTTTACGTGACTTCAACTCTTTTTGATGAGATATTCTCCGTTAAATCCTACTCTGATCCATATCTGTGGGGCTACCGTAGTCTTCCAAATTTTCCAAGATGTTCCTTCAAAATACATACTTGGAATCTTCCAGGAACGCCTACATGTGTAATTTCGAGGTTTTCTCTAAGCATACCTATCGAACTAAGTGCATCTTCAGAGGTTCTCTTCCTATAAAAAATCTTACTTGGTCATCTCCGGAACCATATCATAAAATTCTATCACGAATATTCCTTGTTCCTGTCGGTGAAACCAGAAATTTTATTGCTGAATATTTAAATATATTATCATGTCATGGTTCGAAAATCATTAGATTTATTTGAATCTAGTTGGAGTTGTTGTTCAGGTGAGGGAGTAAGTTGTCATCGGGAGAAATCAAAGAAATCATGGTCTCCATATGTATGACATTCTCTAATCGGTAGAGTTACAGTTTCCTTGTTTTGGAAATTGTTCAAGCTACAAAGTAACAAAGATTCCCTATATATGTGCTAAAATATCAGGCTCATCTCGAAAATTTTTCGAACCGTTGCATTAGAACGATAAATTGTCTGAACAAAATGTATCAAAGATTTCCTAGTAAAACACTTCTAAACATAATAGCTACTAATTCATGTCTGTTAAGTTAAATATTATAAAAAAAAACTTGATTGAGTTTTAACTTTGAATGAATTTTCAGAGTTGTACATCTTTAACATTTATGTAGACTATTTTTTCTTAAATAACTATGTCCAGCCAAAACTCAAAGTAGCTCTGTACAACTTGTTCAACTTGATACTATATCTTATATCAAAGTCTATTACCTACAACACAAATTCAAGTTATTGCATCAATCAGTCAGTCTTGAGGTGAATTTCATCATTTTCCCAGAATCAATAACTCTTATTATTGATTACGTGGCAACGCATATGTGAAGTGCACATGCACGACCGAAACGCATAGAATCCCATTCAGAGAACTGATAGCATAAACATCCCGATGAATCACAACATTGATCATGGCATAATTGTTAAACTGGTTCAATCCTGGCAAATCACGATTACAGTCATCAAGGGTATACGTAGCGTGTGTTCAACACGCTCGTCTATATTATGGCTGCGAATTGTACTTCTTAATCATTCGAAAAACAAAACCCCATTTTTGATAACAGACTCAAGAAGTTCTTTATAAAATGCAAATTCTACCACTGAGGATCATTCAATATCAACCTATCGAAGAGTTTGTTGTAAACGGTATTCAGCAAGTCAAAAATGAATTTTAAATTACTTTTGTTTGTGAGTTGTGTTCTGATTGTGGTATCGGGCCGTCGCCATCATCACGACAGACACAATGGCGGTGGAGGTGGTCATCGCCACAGAAATTCTCATCACTGGCATCGCCATGATCCATTTGTTCACTTTGAAGTCCAAGAGCCAAAAGGTCTGACAGTGTCCATGGTTCAGCGATCGCCCAACACTACATTCTTCGGAATCGAGCTATACGTTAACCGTAACCCCAAGCTGTCCAACGAAACACACTGCGACGTTTGTCAGAATACTACGTCTATCAGCTATGGAAAGTTTATCGTTGAAGAAGAGGAAGCTGTAATTAAGAAGGGAGATGTACTGTATTACTATGTGTTGCTGGGGAATAGTGTAAATGTTACTCGTCTGCACCTACAGAAAATGTGGGTTACTGGTAAGAACTATTGGAAAAATAAGATTGTCGCAGTCAATTAAGAGTTTTTCGATTTCAGCTTCAATCATCAACCGATGCAACTGTGAAACGGCACCAGTTCCTCCAAACATTGACCTTCGCTTTGGGCAACCTACAGCTTCTCCCGAAGTTTCCGATCGTCGTCCAACTTTCGGAGTGAATCCAGAAAACTCGCCTGTAACAACAGAAGCTCCCTTTGATATCAATGAAAACTTGAATGAATTGAACTCTGGAGAACTCTTTCCATTCGAGTGCGATCTAGACCCCATCACCAACCAGTGCCGTAAAGCGAAAAGCGATAAACTGCAGTCCAGTCACGATCTGGAGCGTGAGGTGGAAATCCTGGAAGCAATCGTGGAGCAAATGAGGAAGTCGACTTGTGGCTCACGCGGCACCACAAATATGCTTCGTCTGGAGGGTTCAAATTTACCAACTAACAACATGGAACAACTGAAAAATGTTGTTCAGTCATCGCTTTCGGTTAACTCGGAAATGAAAGACTTGGTCAGCCATATAAAGAGTATCATCCCGGACAGGCGATCCCCGAATACGGTGTACTTCGATATGTTTAGCTACGTGGACAAGCAAAAGGTCCTGTACCATGCACGGATGAACAACATTAACCATATCAGTGACTTTGACTCGCTGCGCTTACGGCCACAGAATCGTAGGTATTAAATTCGGTCAGGGAAGTAAAGAAGCAGCTAGGTTTATGAGATAAAAATCTAATAAATAAAACGATTTCATTATTATGCTACACTGTTACAATTTATTATGGAAAACAGATTACAAGGAATGGGTTTATAATGATCGTAAAGCAGATACACTTCCGTGCAAAAGTTTGGGTTCACCACGTAAAAAACATACAAAAGTGTTCTGTTCATACCTCTGTAATAACACGTCCAATTGAAATTCTATAGAGCGCATTCAAAAGGCAAAACTATAATTCCAAAAACATTTTTGAAATTTTGTGTACAGCGTTTTTAGTTAAAGTTGAGACGTTTTTCAAACAAAAAAAAAACACACCGGAAAACATGGCTAATTTCCTCAGCATTGGATAGACCAAAATTTATTTATTTACAACATCTTCGACATTATGCCGCATAGACTGAGCTTAGGTTTACTTAATTCTATTCTTAAACACAAATTTACTAATATTAAAATCAAAAACATCACAAACGTCATTAAACAATCTACAACATGAATCGAGCGGATTATTATACCCATAAAGCGAGCGATGGGAAGGTATCCAAAGCAATTGTCGATTCCGGAGCTGACGAGCTGGCGCGTGAAACTGCACATTTGCCAGCAGACTGCTGCAATCAATGTTGCCGGTGATAACGTCGAAGACAAATAATCTCTGCAGCAGAGTTCGACGTTTAGCCAAAGACTGCACACCTATCAACGCGCAGCGATGCTCATATGGAGGCAGGTGAGCTGGATCATTCCATGGCAGACCTCGAAGAGCGTACCTTATGAAACGCTTTTGGACTCTTTCGATATTTTCGACATGAACAGCATGATACGGAGCCCAAATCTGCACTCCGTATCCAAGCACTAAGGCGCAATAAAGTGACTTAAGTGCATAAGCATCGTCGAAAAGCTGCGTATTGCGGCGTAGAAAACCAAGCATTGCATTGGCTTTGGCTGTCATCGTGGCGATATGTTCATGGAATCGGAGTTTGGAATCAAGGATTACTCCAAGATCCTTGATGGACGATACTCTCTCCAGCGATGAGCTATTCAAAGAAAAGTCAAAAACTGTGGTGGACTGACGACGGCTGAACGATATGACTTTGCATTTGTTAGCATTCATCTGCATACCGTTAAGATCACACCAATTGGAAACTCTATCGACATCAGCTTGTAGTGCGCAACAGTCCAGCAATGCTTTGATCGTACGAAATAGCTTCAAATCATCTGCATACAGTAGTTTGCCACATTCCAGCTGATCACACAAATCGTTTATGAAGAGCACGAAAATAAGTGAACCTAGGTGACTTCCTTGTGGAACTCCGGAGGATATACCAAATATATTAGATCTCGCGCCTTGTACTTTCACAAAAGCTTTACGGGAGGATAAATAAGATTTCAGCCACTGGATGGTCCAACAAGGCAGTCCAAGGCGGTTCAGTTTTGCGATGGCTAAATTGTGAGGTACCTTGTCGAAAGCTTTTGAGAAATCCACATATATGGCATCAACTTGGCTACGTTTCTCGAGTTTGTCGAACACAGCATGAGTGAACGTCATCAGATTCGACGTCGTTGATCGCTTTTTGACGAATCCGTGCTGAGACTCAGATATAGCGGGCTGCACAACTGGATACAAAGCATCGTGTAGCAAAGTTTCGAAGACCTTCGCCAAGCAGCAGAGAATAGATATTGGTCGGTAGTTTTCCACGTCATGTACACTCCCCGATGTATGTATAGGAGTGATAGACGCGAGCTTCCACGCTTCGGGGAAGACTCCCTCGATCAACGAACGGTTAGAAATCGATGCAATCGGCGTCGCAAGCGATTGAGCGCATTGTTTGATGAAGCTTGGCGGAATAAGGTCGGGTCCGGGACCTTTTGAAGCATCTACTTTGCTGAGTGCTGCACGTATACTATCACCGTCAAACGTGACTCGATGGAGCTGTATGTTGTACGATGGAAGGCTGTTTACGTAGTCCTGAGATATTGAAGGTGGATTTTCAACGTATACTGAACGAAAGAACTGTGCAAAGAGATTTGCCTTTTCTTCGGGTGAGCCGGCACTACGCGTGCGATAAGAAACTTCGGCAGGGATTGTGGCTGAACTTTTTCGCTTATTTATGTACGTCCAAAAGGATGATGGATCTTGCTTAAAATTCGATTGGAGGCTGTTGACGTATTCCCGGAAACGATTATGTTGTAGGCGCAAATAATCATCCTCCGCTGTCTTAAGATTACTGATCGTTGTGGGATTTCTGTTACGATAGAATCTTTTTCTGGCTTTTCGTAAACGGTTGCGGAGGTTACGAAGCTGCGGTGTCCACCAAGGTTGCCTGAACGATTTCGTAGACCGCTTAGCTTTGACTTGAACAGTTTCGCTGATGATTCGATTAATAACGTGGTAGAAAGTAGCCACTGAGTTATCAACAGAGTCTTGGTCAAGAAGTTGATTCCAATCCTGAGAAGCAATCAAGTTGTTAATAGCGTGGTAGTCACAACGGGAGAAGTCATAGTCAGCACTGAGCTCAGGAGATGATTGCAGTCTTGCGTGACGAGAACGGGCGTCCAACGATAAAATGATTGGCTTATGGTGAGCGTCAATTTTAAGAAGCGATGATGGTGACTCGAAGAGATCAATTATGCATGGATCACTTACGAAAACCAAGTCAAGTAACCTATCGTTCACGTTCAGAACGTCATTGATTTGATACAAACCAGTCGACAACATAGGTTCAACTAAGGCAATCTCCTGTTCGGTTGATACGTTGGTTGGTAAAAACCCTGAAAGATCCTCATCAAAACGCCAGGTCAAATTAGGTAGATTGTAATCACCAAGGCATAAAATAATATCGTGGGCGTTGACTTCCTTCAGTACTTGATCAACAGATTCGACGTGTTTCGTGTAAATATCAGGATGACTGTTCGGTCGAATAAGTGTAAATTTTGAATTAATCTCGCATAGTTTATGATCTTGCCCTAAAAGCCATTGGTAACTTGTAACATGTGCATGTCCCATAGAGTAAATTAAAAAAATAAAAATTATGTGCGTTGCGTTTGATTAGGAGTTAGAATTAGAATTGTTAAAATTTTCCCTTAAAAATGCCCAATCGACACACCGTCACTGCACTAATCCCCATAAAATGCGCGCTCCATCGGCAATAATGCGGATAATACTGGTTGCGAATGGGACGAGAGAGAGGAGTCCCGAAAATTATACCAGTGGACGAGGCTCCTTCCGGAGTCAAACAGAAAGGCACGGTCTCTTTTGCCTTGAGCTGTCGTGGAAGAAACAAGTGCTCCAGTGAAGATCTCCGATCCAGTGAGAAATTAGTGGACGAAAATTAAAGTGCGGGTGTCAGACCCTCAACGCGGTACCCTATTAAGGGAGTGAATAGCCCGTGTCCGTCAGTGCTGAGGAAGTTAGAACCTCGAAGGGGCGTAGGTGGTGATTAGTGCCGGTAAAAGATATTCGATTCCACGCGGGAGGCTCAACCTAGAGGGTCGAACGTGGAGACCCAAGCCGCGTGTGATAAAAACCGCGTTCCGCGGAAGTGAAGGG
The DNA here is from genome assembly GCF_002204515.2 of Aedes aegypti. Taxonomy (NCBI): domain Eukaryota; kingdom Metazoa; phylum Arthropoda; class Insecta; order Diptera; family Culicidae; genus Aedes; species Aedes aegypti. Next base: position 398,740,865 of record NC_035108.1, read on the forward strand.
CGAAAAACCTGTCCGAAACTGCAGGTGCCCCGGATAGTTGTGCGTAGCGTGTGAACCGAGTGCGAAGTGCCTAGAAGATCGACCCAGCGGCCGACGGTGGTGTGGGCCATCCTAAATCCCCCCCAGCAAATACTCTCATCAGGCTAGGCGCCCCTGGGATGAGACCAGGTAAGTCCATGCTCCCTTCTTCCTATTAGATGCAAAAAGCAAACTTACAACCTATGAGTGTATCTTGTTATTTCTGAGCATTTCATTGGATGGCTTTTAGGGCGTTATATTAGATTAAGCGAGAAATGTGTCATTAGAATTGTAATTTTATATTCTTTGAAGAGCACTCACGAGATTTGGCGGAAAATCTGAAAACTATTTAAAATTAAAGAAACAGTCATTCAAGTCATCGTGCAAAAGTTTTGGTTCTCGCTGGAGGAGCAAGAGAGCGACTCGCTCAGGAACTTCACGAGCCTGGTCGAGGCAATACGATCAGGATCAGGAGGCAAAAGTTCGACCAGAAGGTTCAGCTTTGTCGGGTTCGGGTTTGAAAATTTAAAATTTTTCGGGTTCGGGTTTGGGTCGGGCTTGAGGGCTACAAAATTATCGGGTACGGGTCGGGTTCGGGCTTGTAAAAAGTCGGGTTTTGTCGGGTGTGGGTCGGGTTTGGTGAGAATGGTGAACAGAGTAACAACCTAAAAGCTTCCCTATGCATCAGAAACGATGAATTTATCATCCTTTCATCTCGGGTTCTATTCGGGTTTTTCTTAGAAAACTTTTTCGAGTTTCGGGTCGGGTTCGGGTTTGGACAGCGAAAATTTTTCGGGTTCGGGTCGGGTCCGGGTTTGCTTTTCAATGACAGTCTCGGGTTCGGGTCGGGTCCGGGTTTTAAAAAATAAAATAAGTCGGGTACGGGTCGGGTTCGGGTTTGAAAAATGTGAAACCCGACCATCTCTAATGTTTAGCACAAAAAAATGACTAGGGCTTCGTTCTACTTCGTCGTAAGCGCTATTATTCGTCGTATCAAACTTAAAATGTTCCACTACGGTGGATATTCTCACTTATTTGCAACATAGATTCATTTTTCAAGTGTAATTTTGTGAAAGCTTTTATGATTCGTACAATTGTACACCAAATATGCAATAAAACTACTGTATTTCTATAAATAACTACAATTCAATTATCCACTGCACTTTTTTACCGGAATCGCATGGACGATATGATATTTTTTTTAGTAAGTACACTAACACTAACTAGAAACATATTTTAGAAAAATTGTTAAGCACATGCATAATTTGGACCAAGCCGAAATTTTCTTTAACAGTTGGCGGTCTATGTGTTACATAAATTGTATAACAGTTTTTAGCGTGACGAAATTATGACCAAACACTTCTAGGCATACTCAGATCATTTTTATGAAAATTTTAGTTTAACAGAAGCCTGGCTGCTTGTTGATTTCCTGTTCGCATCCCCCAGGTAAGCACAATGCAAAAATGATACAAGTAATCGAATAATATTCATTTAATTTAATCATAAAACAATTTAAAACAATTATTTTGTTTAAAAAAATGTCTCCTTTGCATCAATACCCATAGCGGAGGGTCCCATGAGAAATCACCGGTTTACGCCTGAGGGGTGCGGTCTCGAACATTTTGGTCATTCAATTTGAACACAATTCTTTCCACCAGTGCTAACCGTTCTTTGTTTGCTTGTCTCGCAGGAAACCATTTTCAAGGTGCACGCTTAAAATACTTCACACAAAGCTTCTACAGTATGATGCAGGCAATAAGTCCAATAAATCAGCTGATTCGAAAAGTTTCTGACCGTTTATCACTTTAAAATATATTTCACAAAAAATCTAAAAAACATACGCATCAATAAGACTAAGTAGATCGTTCCTTCATCACCTTTAACAGTTGATAGTTTTTGTGGCATATAAAATGTATAACAGTTTTTAGCGTGACGAAGTAAAGACCACACACTCCTAAGCATACTCGGATCATTTTGATGAAAATTTAGGCTTGACAGCAGCCTGGCTGTTCGTTGATATCTATTTCGAACCCCCAAGGTTTACGCCATTAAAGGAACCATTCTGAAGATATACCTCCACTGAAGGAACGATGGTCCTATTGTTGGAGCAAGCCTTTTTGTAGGGAAAATTAAATGACTTGTAATTTTTAAACATTTGAATGATAAAAGGAAGTGAAATCTATCGACTGATACGTTAGAATCACATATTTCATGATTTTATCACCATTATTTAGCAGTTTTCCCTTAGGTGCACCACTAATGGTACATCACACGCACACTAGAATAAGAAAAACTTGTTGTAATTGAAATTATGAGCAAATATTATTATGTGTGTATCGTAAAAATGTTTCTCGGATGTGCCATTGACCGGAGAGTGCGTCGATCTACTGTCATCTTACATCATAGCTCCACTCTTTTGAAAGAACTGACTCAATGTCAGTTCATCGATAACAGTCAACAGCAGGTGCCATCGGATCGGGTTCGAGTTTGAACAGCGATTTTTTACGGGTTCGGGTCAGGTCCGGATTTGTTTTTCAATTATTGTCTCGGAATAGGGTAGGGTTCGGATTGTAAGAAATAAAATAAATAGTTGCAGGAATTTATACATACAAATTCTGCTGGAACTCATTCTAAAACATGAAAGAATCACTTCCAGGGATTTTACGAAAATTTCTCTAGGAACTTATGCATAATTACAGATTGCAGGCTTCATGGCCGTGCGTTTAGTGTTGCCAAGCATTTGGCCGCATCAAACCTAAGAGTGTGGGTTCGATTCTCGCTTTAGTCCGAAAAAAAATAACATAACCATCCACAGCATTAACGTGTCGGTATCCTTAAAAAAAGAATTCATACAGGTATTACTTGAATATTTTTGAGAATTTTATGTTCACTTACTGGAGGAAATCTAGGAACCTTCAAAAACTCAAAATTAGGTTCTTTCATGAGTTTCTTATATACCCTTTTCCATTGTGTTTTTAATATACCCTTTTCCATTTAAACCATCTAATCTAATATAATCTAAGCACTTACACAGCCAATATTGAAAAGCACCCTGGAAATACCTAAAATTATTCAGGCATTTTCTTGTCAGCATTAATATTTGCAGAATATCAGCGATATGATACAAATATTAAAATGGCCAGGCCCACTGTGAAGACTTTGGGGTTGAAGATAATTGAAAAAAATCATGACGATCGGTTATTCACGCATGAATAAACTGATAGCCAAAATATTTTCAACTAATTAAAGGATGAAACGGGGACAACCGTACCATTTAAACCATTTGCAAAAAGTCTTAGGAACACATAGTTCATGTAATTCTTCTGATAATTTCTTCAGGAATTCTTTCGAGAAGTATGTTGAGGATTTTTATGAAGAATGGTACTGTGAATTCTTGAAAAAAATCATTCTATCAGTTTTTCAAAATTGTTTCTATGAGCCCTGCATAAATTTCATCAAAAATTTACTTTTCAAATACATGAGAAACATGTAACCTACCTTAACATATGTAAAATTGCTTTAAAAATTAATACACAATTCTGTCAAACATGCCTGAGAGATTTCCTCTAGATATTTCTCTAAATGTGCTCCTCCAAGTAATTTCTTAAAGAATCTCGCTAAATATTATTTTAGAGTTACTGGAGTTTCTGCAGGTATTTCTCCGCTCATTTCTCCAGAAGTTCTTATAATAACTTTTTTTTAAGTTTTCTGATAGAATTTTCAAAGTATTTCATAAGTTACTTCATGGGTTTATTCAGGATTTTCTTTTGAAACATTCGTACAAGATTTCCTACAGAGGTTTTGGCAATTTTTCCCCGACATTTTGTTCCAAAAATTCTTCCAAAAACGCCTTAAAGAATTTTTTAGTTACTCCTCTAAGAATTCCTGAGAAGATTCCTCCATACTATTTTTGGAGGATTTCTAAAGCTTTATCCATGATTTTCAAGTTTCCTCGAAGGAACTATTTTTTGATTATATACAGAGATTATCAAATGAGTTTTTCAAACAAAAATTCCAATAAATTCTACAATAATGTCTGGAGAATCTATGCAAAAATTCCTCAGGCAAATTTTGCAGATATACCACCAAACAAAACTTCATGGATCTTTTAAATAATTCAGTATTCCTCTGATTTTCGTCAACAATACTTCCAAAATGAGCGAATTGCTAACGATGTCAAACCATCAATAATCTTTCCTTTCCTCGTAACGGAGAAGATGGGCAGTAATGGAATTTGTTTATTCATCTCTGGCTTCAGATTAAGAAGTAATTATTGCCAAAATAATTTCCAACAGTAAACAGTGGTAAAGTTTTATGACAATTTTAAGAATAGAAATACTTCGTTACCACACAACGCATCATCAAATATTCTTGATGAGTTTTAAACATGAAAAATTCTTTAGAAAAAGTTTACAGTGGTTTAACCACCAACTTTTTCAAGTATTTTCATTAGGGTTTGCTGCAGGTATAAATCTGTTTTTTTTTTTGTAAACTTTGGAAAACTTGGGAACGATAACAATGATTACTGTATGGTGGATAACTTCCGTTATTATGACAGGAACAAATGAAGGACAATTATTGTAGCCTCGGGCTGCAAATCTTGTCAATAAAGATAATAATAATAACAATTATTGTAATCGCTTATGTATACTCGTCCCGCAGCTGTGGATCATTGTTTGATAAACTACGGAATTATTCATCATATAGTTTTGTTAAAATGTATACAACATTTTATCGACGTGGAATGATACCCGAGTAAAGCTTTTGATCACATTTAAAACTAATTTTGATGCTATTGCGCCTTTTAGACTCACCCTAAATTTATTATTATCACAGTCCAATCTCGCATACAATGTATGCGCATGTATTGTTTCGCAGTGCAAATGTATACAAGCAAGGTCTATCGTGAGATAGGTTGTTTTAGCTTTTTGACAGTTGACCAGTTAGCCTACCTAGTTAAACAGCTCTTGCTGTGCGCAATTGTATGATTTGGGCGCAATAAATCGTACTGGGATAATCGTTGAGACTAAGCGAGGGGAAATGCAGCAAAATCATGCTTGGAGGGATGTCAGAATTATCGCAGAAATCTAAACATTCGTGAGAGTCCCAATATGATGTCGTTTTAACGGTTAAATATCAAAACTGAAAGCAGCTAAATGTTCCCAAGAAATCAAATTGTAAACTGCTGTCCAATGTCATGAATATCACGTGACTTTGACAATTGAGTATTGTGAAAAAGTCTTTAGAAAATGTTTTTCCTGGTATTCTTTTCTGGATTACTATCAGTTGGCCATATTTACTGATGCATGGAAGAATTCTATAAATTTTTCATTTTTCTAAAGATTTGAAATTATACAGCACTGATCAGTGAAAACAAATTGAAATCTTTTTTTTGCTTTCATTTAGATCAAACTCAATAAGATGTATTTTTTTTAGATTGATATTGGAACAAACCTGCATCAAAATAAAGACTTAGTTTTTATATTATCATACTATTTCTACATGTCGTACTATATATGATTATGTTAAATTTATAAGATTAATAATAATTTAAAATAATAGAAGAACGAAAACAATATGAGATATCGTATAAGATATAATAAATTTAAATAAATACTGATATAATCTGTTGCTGAAAATAATATATGTTTTCGACTTGCTTTCTTTATAATGTTGAACTTTAACAAAGCTTCACATAGGATAGGATTTATTTTCTAAAGAAAGAAAAGTCTACGAAATTCCGTGATGCTGCGATTTATAATGTTAGGATACTATGAACGGTTCAACAGAGATGGGTCAAAGATAAGGCAATTAAAAAGAATATAAAAAAATAATGCTTAAACATATGCTTTCAGTAACAAAAAGTCAAGTAAACTTCTACAAAAACCTCAAAGAAAATTTTTCACAAAATTCAATTAATGTTAATGCAACTTATACTGGTTATAAAAGCTTGAATAATATGGCTAGGCAATATACTTTAGTATCATCAACCTGGTTGTGATAGTTTTACTAGTGTTGAAATTTGGACTATTTTTTCATATAAACTTACTTCCTTCTAATCCTAACCCGAAATGGCTGAAAATTTTACTGCTCTCTATTTCAATCATAAGGATTGTAAGGAAGATATGCAAACTTTTTTGTTATTGTATATGTATACGCACAAGGTTTTACAACTTTTATTTTTTATTTTTTTATGTTCAATCTTTTTCACGCTTACGTATGCTGCCTCTACTGAAAATTGTCAACGACGTGATGCCGCCGCCGATCAGAAATATTTCGACGCACAGGTCTAGTGTCAATCGTTCAAATATATTGAAGAGTTCCTCCTCAATCACAATATCAAGAAAAAAAAAACTCCTTTAGGTTCGTTACTTTGCTTAAAAATCAGATTCTTCCTTTACTGCTTTTAAATCAGTTTGAAGCTGATAAAGAGTTAAAGTCGAATTTCAGAGATCAAATGAAGCTAAATATTTTTACCGTCAAGCATTTCATATACTATACAGTATTTGAAAGTTTGGGCAAATAGTACTCAAAAAGAGCCTCTCAGTATACGCTATAGAATACGCTCAGTATAAGCAATGACATGAAGTTGCGCTGTACTACAGCGGTTGTAGCGACCATAAGATACGTAAGTAATCAACAATGTCCGGATGTCAAAACGACTAAGAACTTGAATTGCTATCCCAACATGTGATCAATTCTCCACATGAGTAGTCTAATTGCAGTTTATGAAGAGCTTTATTACCATCAAGTTACTTTTACATTACAGTTTACAATGTTCTTCTTAAATCTTCTTAATTAACAGCTTCCGTCAACCTCTCAAGTCAGGCCTTCCAAACTGACGCAAGTCATTGTCACTGATGTTCTTCAGATAATTCATCCGCGCGTGATACAAAACTTTTTGCTTGTCAACATAACTAACCATTTCAAACAGAACAACACGGGACGATCGACCATCTAACATGACACGGCTGATCCTGCTGGTAAGAGTTTCCATCTCCGGATTGAACGAGAGCGAAGACTTCACAACATTTATCAACTGCTCTGTATTGTTGGTCAGGGAATCCAAGCTCTCCAAACGCAGCATTTTAGTGGTTCCCCGGGGTCCACATGACCTTCTCATATGTTCTATAACCGCCTGCAACACATCCACTTCACGCTCAAGATCCTGGTTTGGCAGTTGAAGATTCTTGCCCTTTGCTGTGCGACACAGATTGGTGCTGGGATCTAGATCACATTCAAATGGGAAGTTTTCGCCAGAGTTGAACTCGTTGGAATGGGAATCATCAATCTCCGACGGAACAACAACCGGAAACACTTCTGCTGGTAACGAAGGCTTGACACCGAAGGGTGGTCGGCGATCCGGGTTTCCAAAGCGAATATCAATATCCGGGTCCTCTGACGTTGTTTCGCAGTTACATTTATTAACGATTGAGTCTAAAGGTGAATCATAGGGTGATTAAAAGAGTTACTATGGTAGATAGCATCACCAGTACTTACCGGTCACCCACAATTTCTGCAGATGCGAACGAGAAACATTAGTATTGTCTCCCAGCAAGACAAAATAGTAGAATACATCTCCTTTCTTTACAATAGCTTCATCATCTTCAACTATGAACTTTCCGTACGTAACCGCTGTAGTGTTGAGGCAAACATCGCATTGATGCGAGTCGTTCGACAGCCCAGGCTTATGATTAACGAACAATTCAATGCCAAAGAGCGTTGTGTTTGGGTTGTGCTGAACCATGGACACTGTCAAGCCCTTCGGTTCATGGACTTCAAAATTCACAAACGGTACATGTCGATGCCAGTGATGCCGCCCATGATGGTGTCCATGTTTGTGACCATGATGATGAGGTCCGTGTCCATGTCCGTGTCCGTGTTCGTGGCCGCGGCCGTGTCCATGGCCATGATCGGGTCCGTGTCCTTGCCATTGACCATGATGGCACCCATCGTGATGGCGGTGTCCAGATACCAAGATCAGAGCACAACTCACAACTGCGATCAGTTTAATGATCATTTTGAAACTAAACTATGGCGATAGGTACTGCACACAGCCAACTCCTAACAATAAATGTTTGAGGATAGATGCAGAGTAAGTCGGGTTTGTCTTTTTTAAAGCTTCGGTTTTGGTTCGGTTCGGACTCACGTTATCAGAGAATGGGGTTTTGCAAAAGATCAATAGGTCAAAATGCTGTTTGTGTAGTAAATACACTGCTACGTCATTTGTTTGCAGCTTCAGTACGGAAGAACGGAATTGTATGTGAAGCAGCTCGAAATTGATTTGCGTAGGTATATGAAGTTGTTGTCTTCAATTTGTTGGTTTTTGGAAAGCATGAAAATCAAGGATTCCCCGAAAAAATAATCAGCAGCATTGGAGTAGTGAAATTTACCTATTTATTTTCGGTAGTTTGTGCTCTTTGTCATGGTGGTTTTTGGTCAACCGAATCTTTCGAAATTGGCAGCGTGAAGCGCTTTAGAACTAAGGACATCGTTAGACATTCTGAGTTTGAAAGTTTTTGAAAAACTCCTTATAATGAAAAGAGCAAAATTTTCAACTTAAATTTGAAGCAACTACTAGTTTGTCAATAATTTCTACGAAAACGCAAAATAGGATGTTAAGGTATTTTAGTTTCGTAAATGAAGCTGTATGTTGTAAAAAAAAATATTAACTTTTAAATATGTTCCGTTTAATTGCAAAAGTTTTGTTCTATGTAAAACTGACGATACTTGTATATAACTCTAGCTGAAATTCATGCAATTTCTACTGTTTAGTAATACATACACTACCGTGCAAAATTTTGGGTTCACTTCCTAAAAAAACATACAAAAGTGGTTTGTCCATGTATTGATTATTGCACGTCCAATTGAAACTCTTTATTTTTCAAAAACACGCTGAAGAAACATGGATAATTTTAAATCAATTTGTCATTAGAATCGTAATCTTATATTCTTTGAAAAGCACTTACGAAATGTTGGCGGAAAGTTTGGGTACACCCCTCACTATAATGTATCGTGCAATAGTTTGGGTGCACCTGAACTTACTTAAAACACGAAAATTCTGTGAAATATTATAACCAATCATGTACGCACCATTGTTTGCATTTGAAAGAGCTGCGAAGAATTAAAATAGGTTGAAAAATGGCAGAAATATTGACAAAAATTATTTACGTGCGGCTCAGATGATCCCAAACTTTTGCTCGATGAATACTGGAGATACTTCTGAAGGAATTCTTGAAAGAATACTTGGTAGAATTTTTGGAGTAACTCTTGGAGGAATTCTTGAAGGAAACCCTGGAGGGAATCTTGAAAGATCTTCTGGAGGAATTTCTGAAGGAACTGTTAGAGAAATTCCTTAAGATAGTCCTGGAGGAATTCCTGAAGGAACTCCTGGAGGAAATCCTGAAGAAACTCCTGGTGAAATTTTTGAAGCAACTCCTGGAAGAATTCCTGAAAGAGCTCCTGGAGGAATTCCTGCAGAATTCCTAGAGCAATTTCTAAAACAACTCCTGGAGATACTCCTGGTGGATGTCCCAAAGAACCTCATGGAGGGTATTCCTGAAAGATCTTGTGGAAGAATTCCTGAAGTACTTCCTAAATTCCTATTAATGGATTTAAGAAATATTTAAAATCAATAGTTAGTTGATTGTTTTTTAATACTTTGGTTCTTAGAACACTTATTTCGATGTTTGATGAAACAAATGAGAGTATCTCGGCTAAGCGTCGATGGAAGCTTCATCAAGTTCGGGTCGATAATATTGTAATTTATTTCATTTTTTTTTTTTCAATTGTGTTTTCAACATAAGTGCGTACGGGACTATCCAGCTTTTTACGCTAGCTATAAAACAACAAGGGGTGATTCCGATTTGACATTTCTTGTTTATAGATTTTATAGTCAGGCAAACTTTTGCGTTTGTTGATTGAACTGTCACAAATTTTCACTCCAATGTTATGATGTATTTTTCGTAATTTGATTTGTATGCAGCCTTTTAGGCTTGGTATAAAACGATGAGGGGTGATTCGATTTTGACATTTCCTGCCGACAGATTTTATAGTTAAATCTTAGTAGACTGAAATTTAAGATTGGTGATTGAAATGTCAAAAATTTTCGCTACGTTTGTTTTACAGCAAGTGTGGCCCTATGCACGGGTTCACTATTTGACGTTTTAGCGGTGCCGTGTTATTTATGTGACCATGGAAACTAGTGAATTCGGCACCGCTCAAACGTCAAATTAGTGAACTCATGCATCGGTCAATTAGCTAGAACAGTTGTTCCTCAGAGTTATTAATCTGATTTATTCGTTTAATTCATTTATTTTGGGAACCAGAAGATTGATACAACAAACATGAATCGAATTTCAAAATTCTATCGTTTAATCAATTGTTAGCTATATCCCTACCAAATATTCAGGCCTACCAAATATTCAGGCCATTACATATTCGAATACATACTGGAAAAGCTAACCAGAATGATACTCAACCTCGAAAGTGGTACATTTGATTCGAATTTTATTGGTTTTGGTTAGAATTACGATCCGATTGGTTTGATTAATGCTTGATTTAAATCCGTCGGGGTCGGGGTTGAGTTTGAAAATTTTAATTTTTTCAGGTTTGGGTTCGGGTTGGGTTTGTAGGCTACAAAATTATCGGGTACGGGCCGGGTTTGAGCTTGAAAAAAGTCGGGTTGGGTGATAATTTTGAACAGAGTAACAACCTGAAGGGAAGCTTTAGATGCATCAGCAACGATGAATTTGTCATATTTTTGAACTCAGGTTTTCATACAATTTTTTTTTCAGTTTTCGGGTCGGGTCCGGGTTTGCTTTTCAATGTTTGTCCGGGTTAGAAGAATATTAAATAAGTCGGGTACGGGTAGGGTTCGGGTTTGAAAAATGTGAAACCCGGCCATCTCTAGTATAGATATGTTTCGCCCCACGAACCGACTTATTAATAAAGCCATCATAATACACAACCCAACGGTCTCGGGACTGGTCAGCGGAACTATCTACTAAAAACCAATTTTCCAACTCTTTTTACGAACCAGTTAAAGAGTTCTCGCTGTAGATGCTCATTATTTTAAATTGTTAGAGTTAGATCCTTGGTGAAACCAGATTCTACTTAGCTCAGTTGAAGGCCACGTGTATAACTTCTTCAAAATAGATTACTATCAAAGCCATAAGCTTCCTGCCTGTCAATCTAAAATACGAAACCGATTAGAATAAAAAGGGAAATTTTAAAAAAGATCGATTTTCAATTTCCAAAAACACTAGACTTGATTTCTCTATGTCAACATAACTATTTTTACCACCACAAAGCTTGCTTTGATCAAGCTATTATAGTGTTTGCAAGAAATATCAGAAGGGGGTGATTAAAAATTTATGGCATGCTAGCGTAAAAAGCTGGTATATACATTTCATATCCAGCTTTTTACGCTGGCTATAAAACGAAAAGGGGTGAATCGATTTTGACATGTTTTGCCTGCGTGCTTATAGCAAAGTATTAGCAGGCCATGATCTAAGTTTATTGATTGGATTATCAAAAATTTTCACAATATTAGTTATGAACTTTTCCGTATTAGAGCTTTACAATAAGTTTCAATTTTTAGTTATTTAAGGCGCCTTAAATCTACTTTTTTATATTTTAGGTAATCAGAAGATCAAGAACAAACGATGATAAATGTACGAAAGGGGATAGTTACTGCGTTAAAATTCGAACAACTACCGTTTTGCTTCGAATTGCCGGACGCTTCGAAAAATTGCCGGACACTATTATATTATATTTACATTTTTAACCATATAAATATGAATTTTACTATGATACTTATGCACCAAATTATTCTTTGACTTAAATTATATGTTATACATGTAAACGTATCGTAGTAGGTGAATATCTATTAAATTGAATTTGAAGCAACCTTATAACCAAAGACAAATTAAAGACCCCGATGTCCCTTGCAGTTGCCCAAAAATTTTATGGCTCATAAGGTAATCTAGAATGCCGTTCAAAGTGTACTGCGATCTGTCAAACTTGGGTACCTTTTGCACTACCGAGGAACCAAATGCAGTACTAGAAGTGGTACCCAATCTGAGCCCGAGTGGGACGGACCTGTTATAACCGTGTCTGCATTTCGAAGCAAGACACATCTCTTGTTTTTGCAAATTTGACCAACTTTTGCATAAATAATCGCTATTTCTTCTACACCACACAAATAAATAAACGTTTAATTTCATAATAGACCACAGTCACTTATTACAATAGATACCACCAATTATAAAAATTATTTTTTTTTTTATTTTATTATTAGTATCATTCCAAACATTACATTCATTTCTTATATCTAGGTGTTCTGTGTTATTAGAGAACACTACCATCCTAATTTGGTAAAACAAATTTAAGATTTTATTAACATTTTGTAAACAACATATAACATTTCATTTGCCGTAGCAGTTCAGATTTTTTACAGGTGAGTTGATTTCACCTGCTTATAAGAGAAAAAAAAACGCTTTAAATATGCTTAACCTAACTTAAACTAAACATTTAACGCATTAATCGTGGCAATAGAAGATTGTAACGATTTTTGCCTGAAATTATTTATTATTTTATTTGACATTTGTTCCAATGTTTCAACATTGGATATTCTATGTAGCTCATTGGTACTATACCAGGGAGGAAGCCTCAGAATCATTTTCAAAATTTTATTTTGAATTCTCTGCAGAGCTTTTTCCTGGTATTACAACAGCTAGTCCATATTGGTACAGCATACAACATGGCTGGCCTGAAAATTTGTTTGAATATCAAAAGCTTGTTCTTAAGACAAAGTTTTGATTTTCTATTAATAAGGGGATAAAGACATTTTACATATTTATTACATTTGGCTTGAATGCCCTCAATGTGATTTTTGAAAGTTAAATTCTTATCAAGCATGAGCCCTAGATACTTAATTATAAAAATGATGTTTGTAGTTAGTCAAGTGCTTAAGTGTCCGGATTTCGAGTCAAAACGATATTTGACGTAGGGAGCCTGTTGCAGAAGACTGTTGAATGCTGATTTGAGTTGATAGGAGAACCCTCTTTGATGCTATTTATTTTTTTTTCCAAAAACGGATACTGCAGTCTACAAAGTTAAATCATATGTTGCGTCCACAACGCATTGGCTATGGGCAAAGAATTAGGTTTAAAAGTCAAATTACAAACTAAACTATTATCATACACAGCACCGAGCTTCGTGGAATCCACAAAGACATACTAAAAGGCGTCCAGCTTCGCCAAATTCGGCCAAATCATAGAGCTTCGAATTTTAAAGACAAACTCTTCTTTAAACTTAACATGTAATACTGTAATCTGTGTAGATCGCAATGTAAATCCGATGAAATTTGTTTAACCTTTGAAGGACGGTGGATTTTTGGTAGATCCGAGAATACTAGACCTACAGAATGGCAAAAAAATATAACTTGAAATATATCTATTTTGACCAAGTATTGCTGCCTACATCCTTTAGAACCTTCCCACAATGGCTGGAATGTTGAATGAATGTTAACGGTTTGGTTTCCAGCCAGTGGCAGCATCAGAAGTAATCCGTCGATTGGTGATTGGAAAAATGTTCCAGCATATAGTCGCTTCAATTTGCAGTCATGGTAAGTACAGTGCTGTTCTGAATAATAGCAGCGCATGTCGATTTTCATACAAAATGATCAACTTTGAAATGCTGTAGTTTTGTTCCCTTTCAAGCAATCGAGTTGAATTTTTTTCCACAGAACTACAAATATGCCCAATTTTGTAAACACAAAATTTCAAAATTTTCTAAGCCCCTGCCGGAAAGTGAGATACTAGGTGAAATTGTTCGAAAAAATAGCAGTTTTAAAAATTTGAATTTCGGCTTGACATTATAGTTTTAAATTGTACATCACTTACCATTGAAACAATCTCCTCCTACTTATCAAACCTACACCTAAACCGAAAATGTTTAAAATATTTGTAGAAGAAAAATTTTCAAATGAAAAACTGCTATTTTTTCGAAAAATTTCACCTAGTGTCTCACTTTTCGGCAGGGACTCAGAAAAAACTGAAATTTTGTAGTTACAAAATTGATCATATTTGTAGCTCTGTGGAGAAAATTTCAGCTCGATTGCTTGAAAGGGAACAAAACTACAGCATGTCAAAGTTGAGCATTTTGTATGAAAATCGACATGCGCTGCTATTATTCAGAACAGCACTGTAGCTCCTGCTCTTAAGCTGAACTATATAGACAAAAGGTTATATTTTTGTTTCTCAATTTGATTACGTGAGAAACCGCATGGTAAATGGTCAAAAATCAAAATCAAATTAATCGAATTCAGTAAAATTTATAAATGTCTATTGATGGATAAGTCGAAAAATCATTCGATGTCGAAAAATCTGACAAATTTCTTAAAATGTTTTTATTTCCTCGCATTCCTCAGCGCGCTGATCATTTTCGCTATTATGGTAATAAGCACTTGGTCCACTCTGACTGCACACTTTTATCGATTTTTATTGATCATCCAAAGTAAATTTGTTACATATCTCTTGCAGTTCACAGCATTCATCAAATCTGGTCGAAGTGAAACTGAGGTAAGGTAATTCCGCATATAATGAATGAATAATCCAATTTTCCCCAGTTTTGTACTTGGTCCCCTCTGACTTAACGCCGACCAGAGGATCGATGAAGAGAAATCGATCTTGCGACTTACGCCCTTATTCTAGCACATGCTTGAATTGAGTTCGGTTTTGTTTTGCGTCGCGGAAGTGGAAGCAGGGCTGCCATATATACAAATGTACCTGTATTACACAGATATTTTTATTCTGACACAGATTCAATTTGTATGGAATACAGATTTTCTTTCAATAATTTTTGTAAGGACACATATTTTTTTGTATGGGACACAGATTTTCTAACCTGGTGGATACAGATTTTCTATCAAATCATCTGGCAGTTCTGAGTGGAAGTGTTTTTGTTTTCGTTTTTGCTTTTGCCTGCCATCGGAGTGACCGTTCAATAAAAGTTTTCAAGTTCAAAATTTCAAAAACCGTGCAAAAAAGTAAGTAAGTCATTTTTTGACGTTTCATGCATGATTTAAAAAAAAATCTATATATCCACGATTAGTGATTAGCGATTAGTAAGGACTTATCCTTACGTTACATAAATCAAATGAATGAAATAAATAAATACTTGATATGTATATTTAAAAAAAAAAAGTTTTTTTGTCTCACATCAGTTGATTTTAATTTTCCAGTAAAACAATCTTAAAGGCTGCGATAAATCAGCTTATTTTTTGTTTTACCAAATGAGAATGATATTGTTGCCTTATAGAGAATATTTCGAAATAAGAAATAGAGCTAATGTTCAAAATAATACTGCTAATAACAAAAAAGGGTTTATTAAATTCACTATAGCACTCAGAGAGACAGGTTTTTCTATTCGTTCATGTATCAAAATCTCACGCTGCTTCACTATAAACACCCAAATACAACCCCACATTACGTAACATCAATAGTGGCATAATAGGCAATTCGTTTTTTACTAGCATCACGTGCATGAAATTGAAAAAGTAGAGCTGCACGTTTGCCTATTTGTACTTGTGGGGATCGTCCATTCAAGGCGTAATTTTGGCATCCGTTTCGGGGAATTTGAAATTTATTCCATATAATTTCAAAGTGTTTGATTTTCCTTTCAACAAGTCACAAAACATGGAAAAGAAAGAATTTAAATTCCATAAAAATGCCATATTTACGTAATTAGTGAACCACTTCATTCCAGCGTGGCACTTCATTACTTCGAGTTCGTAAATCAGTTTACTGAGAAGCGCAATGAAAAACCTGCCATTTTTTGACGTTAACTACGTCTTACGGCAATATACTGGGTGTCAATTGAAAATCTAAAATATTGCGACCGTCACGAAATTATGTAAGATTTTGAATTCTATTAACTCAGCCATTTATCGGTAGATTTTCAATATTTTCCCACCAATCGGTCGGAAATTTATACAACATTTTACTCAAATTAAGAAAACTTTTGATTTTTGAAGATAGACTGTCGAAAATTGTGAAAATGTCGACCCCTTTTTTACGCAACCAAACACGTGGGTTGGGAAGCACTCTATAAAACCAGACCAATTTCTGCTTCTTCGCTCATTCTTCTTTTGACGTTAACTATGTCTTACGGCAATATACTGGGTGTCAATTGAAAATCTATAATGTTGCGACTGCTACGATATTATGTTAGAGTTTGAAGTAAAGGAAGGCTGCAACTATGACAATCGACTAAAATTCAAATGCAGAAAATCACTTGGCGTCATGCGGTCGTGTCTTGTACACAACCCCCTCTGATTTTTTGTTTTGTTTGTGATGCCCATCGGTCCCGTTCGGCATGTGACGAAAAATCTCGGATACAAACTCATTTGAAATTCCATCAACTAAATCTGACTATGCAAAAGCGGAAAGTTGGTTGACTTGGTTGGGTTGGAGTGGAGGTGGGGCCACGGGAAAAGATCAACAACCCCAGCTGAGTCCTGGGATGGATTGAAGGGTTTTAGGAAATCCTCACACAGGTAGGATTTTACCTGTGACAGTTTGTCGGTAGAAGGCGCAAAGCGGTTGGGCCGAACCAGGCCAACAGAGGATGTGTACCCATTCAACAGAGAAAACTTTCGGAAATCAGTAGAGCAGATACAAATTTGTGTGTAATAAATAATGAACAATCTTTGTTTCGCAACTCAACTTGCAGCTTAACAACAGGCTAATCATGCTGGAAAGATGGTTATTTATAAGTTTGTGTTTTGCCACGTTCAACGTTGTATAAGGAAACGAAGGCCTTCTTTAGACTTGGTGGTTGTACAGAGTGTCCGCAAATTATCAGCACCAACTTTGAAGCTGAAACGCAGACCTTCGGCTGTGATATTTACATTATAGATAATTTTAAATTATTCTTTTGCATCGATAGTGTTAAGTCTGTGTGTCTGTAGCTACGGTATTAGACATCGAATAGTAAGATTCTGAGATGCCCAACATGTCTATGACTGCACCTGAATAAGGGGAATTTAGTATTTATTTTGGCAACCCGACAATCCAACACAGTCCTAATTCATCACATGAGGGTAGAGGAATCATCCTGCCGATGGGAAGTTCTTCAAAACAGAGTAAAAATGAATTGCGGTAAAATCAAGTCACGTTATAGTCGGAAAGAGTTTGTACTTAATTTAAATTTCATCCAGCGAACTTAATATTTGACTTTTCCCATGAGAAAAACACACACGTGTCCTTTTCGCGACTTGCTTTCACTTGTTTTCCCGTGTTTGATGACATGCTCTAGTCACCCCCAGCCGTATAGTGTGTATCATCCTTACGACTGGGACTCGGTTCAGTAAAATACTCATCAAAGTCCACCACACCGAGCAGTTCACGACCCGCTTCCAAAACTTTGAGCTTTTCTAAAACAGTGCGCATTTTAAAGCCCACTCCATCGGAGGCCGTAAAGCAATTTCCGACATCCTCAACCAGGGGTCTCAGTACTTCGACCGAATATAAACGGGTTTTGATGTATCGCTCGGCATTATCTACCAATGCTGAAGCTTGCTCCAAAGGAACGAATAAAAGTTCCGAAACTTGCCTTGATTCACAGTTTGCAAGCATATTCTCCAAGTACCGTTCCAGGTATCGCACTTTTGCCATTTCTTCGGAGAGTGCACAGTGCGATGCGCAATACTTTTGCGAATCAAAAAATAATTTTTCTGAAAGAGAATTTATGTTTTATTAAATTCTACTATTTCTTTCAGTTCCCACTTACCATCAACGAACACATATTTCCACGGTGACCACTTGACTTCATTAGTCTTAATCTTGACAGTGCGATACTTAATCGTGTCGCCCAGTTTTACCGGAAGCTGATTATCCTGAATCCAGAACTTGCCATCAACAGCATGACTCACATTACGGCAAAGGCCACACGCCAAAGGTCTATCATCAGCTTCGGTGGGATTCACATACAGCTCAACGCCAAAGCTCAAATATTTCGATTTGTACTGGGTCCAGACCTGTATCCCACGGGGTTCCAGAATTTGAATGTTCAACTTGGTCTGTCGGGAGAAAACGAGCCACTCGGGAACCGGTGCCACATCTTCGGCGACTAGGAATCCAACCAAACAACCGGCTATGAACGCGAAAAAGGCGAATCGCGCAACGAACATGGTTTTGAACTGATTTGAACTGATTGATGTGGTGGAATGGTTCGAATTCCAAACATAGAGAGAAATGAAAATAGAATTTATAAAAAATTATGATAGAGCACGTAAGCATGTGGGAAAAACAGATAGCTGAACAGAATAAAATGAGCCTGATGATATAGTGTTTATATTAAACCTATATAATTTCAATAACTGTTAATGTGTAAATGCTTGTTTTGTTCTTTGCTCTTTTTTTATTACTAGTATAATTTCACACATTATTTTTTTTAATTCCTTCATTAGTATCATTCCAAACATTAAAATTCATTTTTTATATCTATGTGTTCTGTGTTAGAAAACACTATCATCCTAATTTGGTAAAACTAAATTAAGCACATTTTGTTAACAACATATTACATTTTATTTGCCGTAGCAGTTCATAGTTTTTACATTAAATTAACATAACCTTACTTAACCTATATCTAGGTAACACATTTTTTCGTGGCAATAGAAGATAGCGAAGATTTTTGTCCAAAATTATTATTAATATTATTCCACGTTTGTTCCAATGTTTCAACATTGGATACTCTATGTAACTCATTAGTACTATACCAGGGAGGGAGCTTCAGAATCATTTTCAAAATTTTATTTTGAATCCTCTGCAGAGCTTTCTTCCTGGTATTACAATAGCTAGTCCTATTTACTACAGCATGCAACATGGGGCTGGTCTGAAAATTTGTTTGATGATCAAAAGCTTGTTCTTATGACACATTTTTGATTTTCTATTAGAAAGTGAATAAAGACATTTTACATATTTGTTACATTTGGCATGAATGCCCCTGATTTTTGAAAGTTAAATTTTTATCTAGCATGAGCCCTGGATACTTAACTTCATCTGACCAATTTATTAGAACCCCTCTCATCGTGTCTACTAGAAGGTTTCAAATGAGGAGCTTTTGGTTTATTTGTGAATGTTATAAGTGGAGCTTTAGAAGCATTAGGAGAAATATTCCAATTGAAATTTTCGTTCAAAATGACCTTTTCTAAAAGTTTACGTTTAAAAAAGGAGGAAAGCAAGCTGATTGAACGATGGCTGGAGGTTTTTGCATGATTTTTGTCTGGTTTAAAAATTGTTACAACCTTAGCATTTTTCTATTTTTTGACAAGTAGAAAAATGCTAAGGTTGTAACAATTTTTAAACCGGACTTTTTCCAACTGAGAACATTTGTTAAATGCTTTAACCATGAATGATAAGTTACTCTCTTGAAGTTTCTTGATGAGGATGTAAAAAATTCCATCACCGCCAGGGGTATTCATATTTTTGAATTGTTTAAAAATAATTTGCACTTCTTCCAAATCAGAATCCCATGAATTTTTGAAAACGTTCTCTTGATTTAGAATGCTTTCGAAATCCTAAGTAACTTGATTTTCAATTGGACTGAAACTAGCTTCTCCTCCAGACGAATCAGAAGTTTAAGATCATCATTTGTGATTACGGGCTTCACATTTTGATATTGCAATGCGATGTTTAG
This sequence comes from Aedes aegypti, assembly GCF_002204515.2. Lineage (NCBI taxonomy): Eukaryota > Metazoa > Arthropoda > Insecta > Diptera > Culicidae > Aedes > Aedes aegypti. Next base: position 398,760,587 of record NC_035108.1, read on the forward strand.
CATTAAAGTCAACAATGACAAAAAAAATTGACTAATTGCTAGTAAATTTTTGCAAATCAGTTTGAAGCTGATTAACTTACTACCCATTGCATTAAAAAGGCAAATAGCCAGCTATGAAAGTATATTCACCAAGCTGTGTTTCAACAGAAACACTCAAAGTTTCAAAAACTTTGGTTTCAAGTGACGAAAAAAGTTGATGTTTCATACGCCTATGAATGGTGATCCATCCATCCAGTTGATCATTATGATAAACAAAAAAGTTTGGATCCCTATTGAGTGTGGTTTGAAATACGTTTCAGTAATAACTGCTATATGTATGTTATTAGCTGCTAAAAAATCAAACAGATCGATCTCTTTACCATTCAAAAAAACGAGCATTTCAATTAGAAATATTAAAAATAAATATCTGGATTCGTTAGAGAAACGTAATCCAATAACAATTGTATTAGTAAATGTTACTGAAAGTAGGTACATTTTCTGATGACTTTCTGTTGATGAAGGAAGAAAATTAGGTTCCGAATGAGCATGATTATAATTGACCTGATAGGTATGATTCTTAAACATGCGATCCAGCGAACTTAATATTTGACTTTTCCCATGAGAAAAACACACACGTGTCCTTTTCGCGACTTGCTTTCACTTGTTTTCCCGTGTTTGATGACATGCTCTAGTCACCCCCAGCCGTATAGTGTGTATCATCCTTACGACTGGGACTCGGTTCAGTAAAATACTCATCAAAGTCCACCACACCGAGCAGTTCACGACCCGCTTCCAAAACTTTGAGCTTTTCTAAAACAGTGCGCATTTTAAAGCCCACTCCATCGGAGGCCGTAAAGCAATTTCCGACATCCTCAACCAGGGGTCTCAGTACTTCGACCGAATATAAACGGGTTTTGATGTATCGCTCGGCATTATCTACCAATGCTGAAGCTTGCTCCAAAGGAACGAATAAAAGTTCCGAAACTTGCCTTGATTCACAGTTTGCAAGCATATTCTCCAAGTACCGTTCCAGGTATCGCACTTTTGCCATTTCTTCGGAGAGTGCACAGTGCGATGCGCAATACTTTTGCGAATCAAAAAATAATTTTTCTGAAAGAGAATTTATGTTTTATTAAATTCTACTATTTCTTTCAGTTCCCACTTACCATCAACGAACACATATTTCCACGGTGACCACTTGACTTCATTAGTCTTAATCTTGACAGTGCGATACTTAATCGTGTCGCCCAGTTTTACCGGAAGCTGATTATCCTGAATCCAGAACTTGCCATCAACAGCATGACTCACATTACGGCAAAGGCCACACGCCAAAGGTCTATCATCAGCTTCGGTGGGATTCACATACAGCTCAACGCCAAAGCTCAAATATTTTCCAGACCTGTATCCCACGGGGTTCCAGAATTTGAATGTTCAACTTGGTCTGTCGGGAGAAAACGAGCCACTCGGGAACCGGTGCCACATCTTCGGCGACTAGGAATCCAACCAAACAACCGGCTATGAACGCGAAAAAGGCGAATCGCGCAACGAACATGGTTTTGAACTGATTTGAACTGATTGATGTGGTGGAATGGTTCGAATTCCAAACATAGAGAGAAATGAAAATAGAATTTATAAAAAATTATGATAGAGCACGTAAGCATGTGGGAAAAACAGATAGCTGAACAGAATAAAATGAGCCTGATGATATAGTGTTTACATTAAACCTATATAATTTCAATAACTGTTAATGTGTAAATGCTTGTTTTGTTCTTTGCTCTTTTTTTATTACTAGTATAATTTCACACATTATTTTTTTTAATTCCTTCATTAGTATCATTCCAAACATTAAAATTCATTTTTTATATCTATGTGTTCTGTGTTAGAAAACACTATCATCCTAATTTGGTAAAACTAAATTAAGCACATTTTGTTAACAACATATTACATTTTATTTGCCGTAGCAGTTCATAGTTTTTACATTAAATTAACATAACCTTACTTAACCTATATCTAGGTAACACATTTTTTCGTGGCAATAGAAGATAGCGAAGATTTTTGTCCAAAATTATTATTAATATTATTCCACGTTTGTTCCAATGTTTCAACATTGGATACTCTATGTAACTCATTAGTACTATACCAGGGAGGGAGCTTCAGAATCATTTTCAAAATTTTATTTTGAATCCTCTGCAGAGCTTTCTTCCTGGTATTACAATAGCTAGTCCTATTTACTACAGCATGCAACATGGGGCTGGTCTGAAAATTTGTTTGATGATCAAAAGCTTGTTCTTATGACACATTTTTGATTTTCTATTAGAAAGTGAATAAAGACATTTTACATATTTGTTACATTTGGCATGAATGCCCCTGATTTTTGAAAGTTAAATTTTTATCTAGCATGAGCCCTGGATACTTAACTTCATCTGACCAATTTATTAGAACCCCTCTCATCGTGTCTACTAGAAGGTTTCAAATGAGGAGCTTTTGGTTTATTTGTGAATGTTATAAGTGGAGCTTTAGAAGCATTAGGAGAAATATTCCAATTGAAATTTTCGTTCAAAATGACCTTTTCTAAAAGTTTACGTTTAAAAAAGGAGGAAAGCAAGCTGATTGAACGATGGCTGGAGGTTTTTGCATGATTTTTGTCTGGTTTAAAAATTGTTACAACCTTAGCATTTTTCTATTTTTTGACAAGTAGAAAAATGCTAAGGTTGTAACAATTTTTAAACCGGACTTTTTCCAACTGAGAACATTTGTTAAATGCTTTAACCATGAATGATAAGTTACTCTCTTGAAGTTTCTTGATGAGGATGTAAAAAATTCCATCACCGCCAGGGGTATTCATATTTTTGAATTGTTTAAAAATAATTTGCACTTCTTCCAAATCAGAATCCCATGAATTTTTGAAAACGTTCTCTTGATTTAGAATGCTTTCGAAATCCTAAGTAACTTGATTTTCAATTGGACTGAAACTAGCTTCTCCTCCAGACGAATCAGAAGTTTAAGATCATCATTTGTGATTACGGGCTTCACATTTTGATATTGCAATGCGATGTTTAGCATTAAAGTCAACAATGACAAAAAAAATTTGACTAATTGCTAGTAAATTTTTGCAAATCAGTTTGAAGCTGATTAACTTACTACCCATTGCATTAAAAAGGCAAATAGCCAGCTATGAAAGTATATTCACCAAGCTGTGTTTCAACAGAAACACTCAAAGTTTCAAAAACTTTGGTTTCAAGTGACGAAAAAAGTTGATGTTTCATACGCCTATGAATGGTGATCCATCCATCCAGTTGATCATTATGATAAACAAAAAAGTTTGGATCCCTATTGAGTGTGGTTTGAAATACGTTTCAGTAATAACTGCTATATGTATGTTATTAGCTGCTAAAAAATCAAACAGATCGATCTCTTTACCATTCAAAAAAACGAGCATTTCAATTAGAAATATTAAAAATAAATATCTGGATTCGTTAGAGAAACGTAATCCAATAACAATTGTATTAGTAAATGTTACTGAAAGTAGGTACATTTTCTGATGACTTTCTGTTGATGAAGGAAGAAAATTAGGTTCCGAATGAGCATGATTATAATTGACCTGATAGGTATGATTCTTAAACATGCGATCCTTAACTGAAAAATGAGCATTGTTGGAGATTCTGCAAAAGGGGATTCCAAGAACGAAAAACATTACCGTTTATCTGCCTGGTACGAGCCTCGACGACTCGCCTACGAAGAAGTGATCTTCTAAGAGTTTTTTTTTTTTGAAAACAGTGTCTAAGAAGGATTACCATTGCTAGCTTTCGCTAACGGGTCCAACGAAAAATAGAAGGCACGGGTCCAAACAAGTATCGAAACTAGATCAATAGATACAAGTAGCACTTTAAAGTACTGTTTTGTAGATATGAGAAGTGCTGTTTTGATACTTTAGGTAGTTTTAAAAACTTCCGATAGCAGAAAGAATTTTTGTACGCACAGTAACAACACACTTATCGATCTTATGTTAAAGGGAAGTAAGTAATTAATGTTTTTTATTGAAAATTTTTAAATCTTCTCAAGGATGTCAGCGTTCCTAGTTCTGCGCACTCATTTTGTACTTTTCTTCTTGTACACTTCTTATTGTTCAAAATCACTACACAAAAATTTGATTGTTTTTATTAGACCCTTAGTTCACTTAATTTGACATATTAAAAATTTAACCTTCTTTCAAACATGAGTTCTTTTCAGTTTGCAGCGTAGCAAATCATAGGAACGTCAAGATCGATGTTTATTTATTAGCGCAATTTCCCAAAAGTACACGCGGTCTTTCCTAGGGGAAAGGAACAACCGCGGTTTTACTACATTCTTATTTGAGATTAAATTCGCATTCGGGGCGTGGAACTTGGGATAAATACGCGTTTTTGGAAACTTTACAGCCACGCGGTGTACACATCCAGCAGATCAGTCAATACATTGGATTGCCGTGGTACCGTATTGGTTCGAATTCCAAAGACCGGCCTTGATGCACTCAAAAATCAGTTTATTCGACTACTTGTAGTGATTCATGGAGATAGTAGAAGACGTTGCAATTATAGACTTTAGATAAAAAAAAAGTCGGAATCTAGTAAAAAAAAAACAGTATGAAAAAAGCCACCGAATCAGCATGGTTTAAAAGCTGTGATTCGCTAAACCACAAACTCAATAGAACAGCTTTGAAAGAAGGTAAAACTTATTAATCTAAATTAGTTACTGTGCACCAACGCTTTATTTTAATTTCTGGAATATATGAACAATACGGCTGAGCAATTTTGCAGCAATTTATCTTGCGGCAGACAATACTTTCCTAAACCACCAAAAAATAACTTTTGAGCATCGGAAGTAAGGTGTGGCCCATTTAGAATTGAAACATACACAAATTGGTATAGTTTGGACATAATTCAACAACAATGAAATCTGTTTCAATTCAAATGTTGCATTGCCTGTAAGCTTCGAAGGAAAAATAATGAAAAAAATGTTCATCCTATTTTATAAGAAATTGTTGGACTTTTCCCGCAATACGGTTAATTATTTTGCACACACTATTTTATCCATATTTTTGACAAGTTCATCTCTTTTAGTTTACAGTTTGTCGATGTTTTGGCGATACTTTGATTTACTCTTAGCTTCCGCTTCATAATAGCCCAAAATCTCTTAATTGGGCTGAGTTGGGGTCAGTTAGGAGGGTATCACCGAACATGGAAAAATCCTTAAATTCCGTCCACACTTGATCAAACAACTTCATGGTATGGAATTTGGCCACATTTCTCTAATTTTGTTACCTATTTGGTTGTCTGCCGACAGGGTATGATCGGAGGCTTCAATATCCGAAGACGAATCCATTGTATGGTACTGCACGGCAAAAAGTTCGGTTTTGGCGAAATCGCGGTCTAAAATGTTTGGATTTGAATCTATGGTCCTGATTTTAATCCACAGCTGACGGTGCACAGTAACTGCCCGACGCTTCATTTGTGGCTTGCGATCTGCCAAAATAGTTACTTCGTACTTATTCAGTACGAGCCACACAGTATTATTCAAAAACTTAAAACTTTTGCAATTTCTATTCCTGATCAAGACGGTTTTTTTAATTTTTGTGCGCAATTATTTCCATGTTGAATTCCTCAAAAGTGCGTCGAATCAAGCTGCGAAAAAAATCATGAGATATTATTATTGTTTTTGACCACACATGAACGGTTCAGCTTCTAAATTGGGCCACTAGAGTCGTTGTAAGAACCGAAGATGTTTGTTCCAATTCTAAAAGGGCCACACCTTATTATGGACTTTGTTAATAAGTATTGTTTGAGTTCTGTGGAAAATTAAGCGAATAAATCACCATACAAGCTGTCAAACTTGCATGCAAGTTGGCTGAAACAGTCAAAAAATAGACGTGCTATAATATTTTTTGAAAATGACAATGGAAACAGCAATCCCAAATTTAGTAAATAGCTGTATTATGGTGCTTGAGACAAAAACGTGTTTCGCAGTGTTATTTATCGATTTAGAGTACGTTTATTTCTAGGAATGTGAACTCTCAGGCTTGTATGATGTGCGTTATATGTTGTGGATACACGGTGATTGTTGCCACAACTTTCTGAAATTCCATAAGCTACGAGTAGATACTCCATTTACGCGGTTTTCACGTACGCGACATCAATTAGCGCCCCACTTTTAGGAATGACTACGTAATGAAACTTCAGAAATTTAAATTCAATCTTCCTGTAAGTATAAACCTTATACGGCGGCGCGTATTGAAAGCCGCTTTTCATTGTGCTCATGTTTTCGCACGTTTTTAATTATTGCCCTGTCGTGCGTCTATGAGTAATCCCATTAGCAAGTCAATAAACGCAAATCATGGGGATCTCCCATCTACCCCAATCATCAAAAACAACTACGTAGCCCAAGTAGCAATTCGTGAAAACTCCCTATCACACTTTTAAAGCCCAGTAACTCGTTTGGACCGCCCGCAGCGAATCTTGGCCATATTATTTACTGTCTCGAAATTGTTATTGTTGAATTCTTACCTTACGAGAATACCATATGCATTCGTCCATTCTGGGAAGGAGATCTCCCCCGACGACTGACGATGTCGTAGTTCTCAGTCAAGGTTGCTGAAAAAAAAACTACCGCATCCAGTTATACGACCTAGCAGGTCCCAATCAATATCAATATGATTTCGATGCTCTGTCTGTTCGCTTTGACGATGCTAATGGAAGCACGAGAGTCGAATAAAATAACAAAAGTAAATTAGCTTCGTTAACGATGTCTCAGTTCAGTTTCGGATGCTGATCGTGCGTGATTGTAAATCTGTTTTGGTAAGGCATCGAGTACTGAAGCTAAATCTGTTGAGTGAAGATGGCGCGAAGAGGTGTATTTTGGGTTGTTCTCGCATTGTACATAGCGGTAGCTCATGCAGGTTTTCTGGATTGGTTCCGTAGTAAGAACAACAAGGGTCATAGCATATGTAAGGTCGATTTCGAAGTGCTGGACCCGCAAGGATTGAGACTATGGACGGCACACAAACCGGAGATGAAGATGTTCGGAGTGGAATTGTACATCAATCCGAGTGGCAGAAGTAACGAACGGCTTGTTTGCAGTCTATGCAAAAACACTACCCAAGCTACGCATGGCAAATACTTCCTCCAAGATGATAACGTAATAGTCAAGAAAGGTGATGTTTTGGAATACATAGCGATTACTGATAACGGAAAGACAACTCAGCGGCATAAACCGAGGAAGATCGTTGTTAACGGTGAGTTATAAGTAATAATATTTATTAATCGTACAAATTTCTCAAAACCTTATTTCCTCAGACTACATTATCAAACCTATGGGACGTTGTGCCTGTCCAGAGCCGGTTGTACCTTCCACTGTTCACGAGTCCAATCCAAATGCAGAAATCGAGCTCCTCGAACGCGTCATCGCCGGCCTCGCGAACCGCTGTTCCGAGGGACTTGTATCAAACTACCTTTTCCTGCAAGTGGACAACGCTGCTGGGCCGGACAATCTTTTGGAACGAGTGAAGAAATACTTCGAAGCCAATCCGACCCTAAAATCCTACGTCAGTTCGATCACATCAGCCGAAGACTATTCGGATGGAATCGCTTTCCAGGTGAAGTCTATCATCGACAAGCTCAAGATACTGGAACTAACGCATACCGGAAACGATATTCTGGACTACGATCAGACGAGCATCATTGGGAAATTGGACATAAGGATTTCCGAATGAGGGAAGTGCATGAAATATAACTGGACAAGTGAATAATCAAATCAACTACCTACAACAAGAAAAGCAATCAGTTTCGATTTGGCTAGGCATGCCTGCAAGTATAAGGGGAAGGTCACTAAGAAGGTAGAGTGTGGTTTGATTCCGAATATCACATGCATTAGCAAAAGCGCTTTATTTTTCAAAATTTTGAAATATAATTAATTAACCTCGTAGAAGAGTGAAAAGTTTCGTTTTAACTATGTCAAAACGTCTCACAAAGACGTCAATAATGCTTAAAATCGTGGACATTTGAACAGTAACGCATTGAAACATATTGTTTCATCGAATGGTCAGAAAAATGTTCGTGAGTCCGCTATACTAGTTGTGCTGTAAATTGGAACTTTCTCAATCGATGACTTTCAAATAGGTTGTCTTCGGTAAAGTTGTATGAATAAAATACATTTTTGCAAAAACAAAAATTATCAACGGAAATACCTATCTGTGAGGGGCCCAGATAGCCGTAGCGGTAAACGCGCAGCTATTCAGCATGACCATGCTGAGGGTCGTGGGTTCGAATCCCGCTGGTCGAGGATCTTTTCGTAAAGGAAATTTTCTCGATTCCCAGGGCATAGAGTATCTTCGTACCTGCCACACGATATACGCATGCAAAAATGGTCATTGGCACAATAAGCTCTCAGTTAATAACTGTGGAAGTGCTCATAAGAACACTAAGCTGAGAAGCAGGCTCTGTCCCAATTGGGACGAAACGCCAGAAAGAAGAAGAAGAGAAGAACCTATCTACAAACGTTTTTTTTTTTGCAAACAAAACGAAAATATACAAAACTACAAAACAAAACGCTTCTAACTATTACCTACCCTGGAAATCTGAACCTATAGGTCTTTTCATGTGACAGGTCCGTCTATGCAATTGTTTACATCGGTGGAGGACCGGTGCTAACACGGGCCTGTCATTTTCATAGAAGAACAGTCAAAGAGCTGATCAGCTGATTTGAAACGTCATGTGAAAAGGCCTATACCAAAGAGAATTAGGCTCTATGAATCACCCCTTTTTTAATGCTGTCTAGCTCTCTCTTTGTATTCTAGTTAGTCTACGAACCTCAGGATAGATCTTGGGAAGCTTTCTGTCACTGAAAGAATCACCGGAGCTACACGGACGTCCTCGGCTCTGCTTCGGCTTCTCCCCATTTCATTATACCGTAATCCGAGGTCACATTGATCAGTGTTTTGATTACCGTTAACCTTCCGTCAGTCGCTCAAAAAAAAGTTACACCAGCAGTCGCATCGTATACTGAGTACACGCGGAGCAATTTTGATTGTCAATCTATAGCTAAACAAGATAGAATATTGATGTCTTCGGCAAATTTCTTTAGTTCAACGGTACCAATTGGTCTGTGGACAAATGAAACTTTGAAAACATCCTCACCTTCCAGTAGCCATCGGATTGTGCCCCGGGGGAACCGACGAAGTGGACATTTCGCTATGCAACATCTCGAACACGAATATCTCAGGATCTATGTTTTTAACAAGATGGTGTCTTCGGCTAAGTTGTTCAGTAGGTCAAGGGCTAACATGTGATAGGCTGCTTGTTTCGGAATTCTACCACCAGTTGGCACCAGTTGTATATTGATCGCGGCAATCTCAGGATAGCGATATTATAGAAAGATGGTGTTTGCAACTCGGAATAATCACCCAACGCATTGACGGCCCCCTCGTTGCAACATAAGTTGTTCGCTTAGCCGAATTACACGACTCGTCATAAGAGCGAGAGATTGCTCCCGAACGAAGCATGTAACGATAACGTAACAACGTAATTACTTCGTGTCTCCATAGTTTTGTGTAACGTAGTTTGAAAGAGATATAGTTTTCCCACCGTCGGCACCCAGCTCGGTCGTAGGCTACGACTCGTAGCTAATAATAATCATTTTAAATAATTGACGCGGAATAGATAAATGTAGTGTGTGTCCTAGAATAAATGTGTTTTGTCTAATACATGTACTGATTATTGTATAACGAACTTTTGTGGAATAAATAGTGTGTTTATGTGCGTAATTTGAAGTGTCCCAAGTGATTAACCGAGAGTATTGGAAGACAAGTACCCAATCCACCGAAGAACTTATCCGCCCAGGAATTCTCACCGGTTAACTCGCAAGCCCTAATACAGTCCACTCACTTGGAAGGAAAAGGACCAGCTCCCAAACAGATGGTGTCTTTGGCAAAGCTGTTTAGTAGATCAAGGACTAATCATATGATGTGCCGTTTGATTCGAAATTCTTCCACAAAACGGTGCTAGTGATCATGCAATTTTCGAACGCATATATTTTTGGATTCTGATTCCTAAACAATGATCCTGAGATATCCTCGTTACTAAGAAATATTACATCTTCGGCAAACCCAGTAAACACACAATCGTATATGATAGGATAAAAGAGTACAAATGTGGAGGCGATATACGTACATTTTGCATGCAGCCTAATGGCGCATGTACGTATATCACCTCCACTTTTGTACTCTTATGCGCTATCGTATACGAGTTTGTGTTTACTGGGAAGTTGTTCATTAGATGAAAGCTTGAATGCGAATGTTCGAGTATCACAACGATCGGGAATCCCTTTGAAGAACCCCCCGGTGTAGCATAACCGACCTTTGAACGAATTACTTCGTCACCCACCTATCATCAGTGTGAAATACGTCGGCAAAAGGCTCAGGCGAAACCGAGAAACCCATGAAATTGAATCCCGAAATATTGTACCTTAGTTGTTAGTAGAATAAATGTAGTTTGTTCAATAAAGTGTTTACGTTGAATATGTAATGGGCTATTGTAAATAAATTGTGAAAGTAAATTGAGTGTGTTGAACGGACAAACCCCTAAAGGCTGGTTTGCTACTGACAAGAAAAGGAATCGCCTATCTCGATGCGTGGAAATTTCTTCCAAGAAATGGTCAAGAAAATCTCATTTTTCTGATCGCAGTACGCAGTTGAGAAGAAATGTCACTTCAAAGGGGGCTCTCTGTAGGAAATTTCTTGACCCATTCAGTCAAGAAATTTCTTTACTTTTTTTGAGCGAAACAGCATGCTTAGCTTAAGGTGAAGATATATCGAAGCCAAACCTCAAATTTTCAAGAGCACAAATCTGGAGAACCGAACACCCGTTTGAGCTGAAAACTTGATCGATTGGTCACCACCAGCTAGTGACCAATCGATTAAGTTTTCAGCTTAAACATATGTGTGGTTCTGAAGATTTGTGCACTTGAAAATTTTAGGTTTGGCTTCGATTCATGTTCACCTTAAAGGAGAAATCCCACTGAAGGTCTGCCGACGGCCCAACTCAACCGCCGATTTGTCCACTTCAGCCACCCAAAGGAACTACTACTCCAAGCCACCAAATACTCGGAAGGAAGGACCATCTCCCATACAGCGAAGGACCTCAAATTTTAGAATTCATCCAACAGATGGCGCTAGTGAGCAATCATATTTATGATTGCTGATATCTGAGGATCCCGAATACATCGAAAGATGAAGTTTTCGGTCAGTAAATCAAGTGAAAACTTGTGAAGGGCCACGCTTGGTTCGGAATTCTTCCACTAGATGGTGCTACTGTGTGTGCTATATTTTCAATCCAAATATCTAGGATCGTCATTGCATAATCATGAAAATGACGTCTCCAACGAAGTTGTTTATTCTGTTTAAGGCTAAAGTATGTTTAACATGTAATAATCCATTTGATTCGAAATTATCCCACCAAACGGCGCTATTCAGCATGAAATTTCCATAAGTAAATACTGAAGAGTCTTAACTACAGTCAAACTTACAGTTAATATTTAAGGGATCATCGACTCATGGAAACATTGAGTTATGGAACAGATTTTTTTTTAAGTTGTATTCAAAAATGTTGTACTATTTTTTTATTCTCAATTTACTTATATTCTAATTTGTGGCTCATTTCGCCATTGGGCATCACTAGAGCGAGGATCAATTCGACTGTTGTACTCTAGCACAACGCCTGAATTCATTCTATTCTATTTTTGAATCTGATGCTACGCTGTCTCTTTGCGCTCTCTACTTGTCGCAGGTAGATCGAAGAGCACGCAGGGATGCTTTTCTCAGTCCAAGAGAGGTCCATTTGTTCATAGCCGTTTTTGTCGAATGCCATGTTAATTCGGGTGCATTTGAGCCAGGTCCGTCCCACTCGGGCTCAGATTTGGTACCACTTCTAATACTGCATTTGGTCCCTCGGTAGTGCAAAAGGTACCCAAGTTTGATAGATCGCAGTACACTTTGCACGGCATTCTAGATTACCTTATGAGCCATAAAATTTTGGGAAACTGCAAGGGGCATGGTGGTCTTTAATGTGTCTTTGGTTGAGCGTTTGCTCAGAGGAGGGTGAAGATATCAGTCTGCTTTCAGACGGCCGTGATGTTGGACGTTCCGCTTATAAAGCTAACGTGTAATCAACTACGCCACGTTGCCCCCCTATGGAACAGATATTCTTTGGAAAGCTGTTGAAGGGAGCATCATACTAACCATGGTTTTTGTTTTTGTTTCAAGTATAGTTTCACGAGTCACTATCGAGCTATGTTTAACTGTATTTAGAAATATGCCGTCTCCTTGTCTCTTTACAAACTGTGTTTGATTTTGCTTGAAACAAATATAATTCAACTGCTTCCTGGCTTTTATTACAAAAACCCTAAGAAATCTTGCCTGAATTGTGTTTTGTTAGGAATTATATTTATTTATCTCTTTTTATCAACTGCACCAGTATGAACAATTTTTATGAAATTCGTTCTCATATTCACTTTTGACATAGTTTTTTTTTCTAGAATTACTTTCCGAGTTGTTTCTTCGTCAAGTCTAGTACACGATACTGAACACGGTCTTACAATTGAGGTTGTAACACTGAGATTGATTTGGTCTTAACCGACTCTAGTCATCTTTGTAGCCAATTAGTTAGTCATGCTGATTTTGATTCTGATCATGTCCCTGTTACATTTCAAATGTCCCATGAAGCGATTCTCAATCCTATCAGCTCAACTTTCAAATATTTTCGAACCGACTGGAATGTATATGAAACATATATAACTCTGATCTTGATGTTAACATTTCTCTACAAACGAAACTTGATATTGACAATGCTCTTGAAACTTTGACAAATTCTATTGTTAAAGCCAGGAGCATTGCAATTCCAAAATATGAATTAAAATTGAATCCGTGATTATAGACGATGATCTTAAACTTTTGATCCGTCTTAAAGACGTGAGGAGAAGACAATTTCAATGCACTCGCGATCCTGATATGAAAATTATATGGCAGGATTTGCAGAAAGAAATTAGGAAACATTTTGCACAATTAAGAAACAAAAATTTTGAAAATGAGGTTTCTAAATTAGACCCTGGCTCTAAGCCCTTTTGGAAATTATCTAAACTACTGGAAAAACATCAGAAGCCAATACCGTCATTGAGTGACGAAAACAAATTGTTACTAACTAATTGCGAAAAAGCTCTAAAACTTGCTATGCAGTTTGAAAGCGCACACTTTATTAATTTAGGACTTGCTACTCCAATAGAAAATCAAGTTACCCAGGACTTCGAAAACATTCTCAAACAAGAGAACTGCCCCTCTTTGCACAACAGTCCCATGTTGGAAAACGACAAACTGAGAAAAAGACGATTGAAATATGGAAACAATTTCGCTCCATTTTGAGTCTCTATTCGGCCTAAAATGTGTTATATTACTACATATCACTATTTGTTGAGTACACGAACATACCTAATAAATTTCTTTTGAATTCAAGTTGAAAATTTGCATAAAAATGCACAAAAAACGTAGCGAGACTGTTATGCGATTATATACAATATAATATATCAATATAATTGCATACCAGTCCCATTATACTCATCGACTCGTTCGACAGCTACTAAAACACTCAATGTCATTAACGCACTGGTTGTTTCATTTGCTATTTATGTTCTTTGACCATAAAAAAAAGTTATTACAGTACAGTCAACTCTCTGTAACTCGATATTAAGGCGACTATCGAATTAGGGAAATATCGTGTTAAAAACACACAATCAGGGTAACTTTCGTTCAAGGGACCATCAAGGTATCCATGAAAACCCACATTTACTACACATTCTATAACTCGATATCGAGATACGGAATAGCGAGTTATGGATAGTTTACTGTATGACCATGGATGAAGCACCATATAAAAAACATCGGATTGAATGATTTCTCAAAACACACGTCATGATGTGGAATGCGCTTACAGTCATGAGTCCCAGTCATGAGAGATCCAGAAGATCATCTTTTGGATGATGCGGAAATGGAATCCGATGTAAATGATTCGAGATGTTCCAGAACAACTGATTCAGTTAGTTAGTTATCTTTATTAGGGAGATTTTCAGCCCTTGGCAACTGATTCAGGACGAAACTTCTCAATCTGTTATATAGGAGATCCAGAATGAAAGAAACAAATGTTTCAGGCAACTTCGTAAGCCTTGACCGTAAATCTAAAATACATACTAGCTCGTGGTATCATGCCGAGCTAAAGTCTTTCTGTATTTTCCAAATAAGCAGATGAAGAAGACGATAATCGCTGATGGTTTTTATATGGAAATCTTGCTTTCGCGTTGACAAGTTTTTATTTTCCACACTTCCAAGCAAGTACTCCTTGAGGCAGTTTTACCAGTTATCGAAAAACGCAAAAATAAGTTTTAGTTCAATATTCCTGAGCACCAGCAAAGAATCGTTTCAAGTAGGTATACAAAATTTGAATAAAAATTGTAGAATGAACTATTTTTTTTTGTCCTAATTTATTGTTATCCTCCTCGTACCACCCAGATGGTTACGGACATAAAAGAAAATTAATATTTGTATAAGCCTTATCTAAAATGAATATCAATTATGCATCATAATTGAAAATACATAATTATGTGTGACATCCACTAATTTAAAAATATTTTCGAAACAACGTTAATACATGACATTTACAATGCCGTAAGCAAGTATGTTTTAAATACAGTCAAACCTACATGAGTCGATATCTGAAGGCATCATCGACTCATGGAACAGAAATGCTTTGGAAAGCTGTTTGAGCGAATCATCATAGTTACCCTCAAATTTTGTTTCTAGTATGGTTCCATGAGTCGATATTAAAACATAGAGCATCGAATCATGAAGGTTTCACTGTATAATTGATGTCCCTTTACTTCGCTACACATCAGTGTATAACTAGTATTACCGAGAAACCGAATGTAGTACTAGAAGTGGTACCCATTCTGAGCCCGACCGCTATACGGACTTTGATGTGACTGTTATGCGAATATTTTCAAGATGGGACAACACAAGTGGGGTTTGTTTTTGTACAAGTTAGGAACAAAGGCTACTTTTTTAGCAGTTTTTATAGAGCTTCGGACGATGTTGAGTTGATTTATGCAAAAAACGCAAATCGGTCAAAGATCGACATGGGACTGTTATGCGATTATGGGCAGAGAATGTTTTCGAAAATTCCTGGGAGACTGATTTGGAAGAAGTAAGAACTATTATTTAAAAAAAATCAAAAATATGAAAGCTCCTGGCGATGATGGTATTTTCTACATCCTCATCAAGAAACTTCCAGAAAGTAGCTTATCATTCTTAGTTGATATATATAACAAATGTTTTCAATTAGCATATTTTCCTGACAAATGGAAAAATGCTAAGGTTGTACCAATTTTAAAACCAGACAAAATCCTGCAGAAGCTTCTAGTTATTGTCCAATCAATTTGCTTTCCTTGATCAGTAAATTTTTAGAAGAATGATGATCCACATCAATGAAAATTCAATTTTTGCCAATGAACAGTTCGGATTCCGCCATGGACATTCGACCACTTTTACGTGTAACAAATTTGACTCGTTCGGCTATTCTACTGGTCTTGCTCTTCTATACATACAAAAAGCATCCGTTTTTGGCATAAACGCTTGATCGTGAATTTAAAAAACTTTAATTTTCCAACATACATTGTTAAAATAATTCAAAGTTATCTGTCAAATCGTACACTTCAGATTAATTATCAGAACTCCAGGTCTGAAAGACTTCCTGTTCTTCTTCTTCTTTCTGGCGTTACGTCCCAACTGGGACAAAGCCTGCTTCTCAGCTTAGTGTTCTTATGTGCACTTCCACAGTTATTAACTGAGAGCTTTCTATGCCAATTGACCATTTTTGCATGTGTATATCGTGTGGCAGGTACGAAGATACTCTATGCCCTGGGAAGTCGAGAAAATTTTCAACCCGAAAAGATCCTCGACCGGTGGGATTCGAACCCACGACCCTCAGCTCGGTCTTGCTGAAAGAGCTGGTTTTCTTCAAGGCAAAAAAGTTTGGATATTTTTCAAAGTCGAGTCTAGTACACGACACTGAACACGGCATTACAGTTGAGGTTGAAATTCGCTTATCTGTCAAATGATACAAACCCTAGTTATATGGTATAGTACTAAATAGAATTTACCTTTTTTTCGTACTTGCACAAATAGAAGATTTTTCCTCATGCTTCCAAAACTCATCTTATTATATTCCCACATAAAACAAAAGCTTTTTATTTGAAACCTTTAAATAGGCATGTTGTCACGATGAGAGGGGTTCCAATAAATTGGTCAGATGACATTAAGGTGAAGATGAATCGAAGCCAAACCTCAAATATTCAAGAGCACGAATCTGGAGAACCAAATATCCGTTTAAGCTGAAAACTCAATCGATTGGTCACTCGCTGGTGGTGACCAATCGATTAAGTTTTCAGCTCAAACGAGTGTTCGGTTCTCCAGATTTGTGCTCTTGAAAATTTGAGGTTTGGCTTCGATTCATCTTCACCTTAAGTATCTCGCGATCATGCCAGATAAAAATTTATCTTTCAAAAATCATATTAAGGGTATTCAAGCCAATTGTAGCAAATATATAAAATGTTTTCATCTACTTATTAAAAGAAAATCAAAACTTTGTCAAGAACAGACTTTTAATCTTCAAACAAGTCTTCAGGTCAGCCATGTTGTATGCTGTATCAATAAGGACTACCTGTTGTAATACCAGAAAGAAAGCTCTGCAGAGGATTCAAAATAAAATTTTGAAAATAATTCTGAAGCTCCCTCCCTGGTAAAGTACTCTTGAGTTACATATCTCGCATACTCTGAGATAACGCCCTAAAAGCCATTGGTAATCATGTGTGTAGCTCGTTGTTTCTGAGCAAGTGAAGGAATAAACATCACTGGTAGGTAGATAATGATGCTTTCTTCACCATAGAGTTGTTTAACAACGTGTAAATCTATTCAAATGCTCAGAAACAATGAGATACACACATGGTTACCAATGGCTTTTAGAGCGAGATCATAAGTTATGCGAGATATATTATCCAATGTTTTTAATTTAAAGCGTTTTTTCTCTAATAACCAGGCGAAACAAGCTCACCTGTAAAAACTATGAACTGCTACGGTAGATAAAATGAATATGTTTTTAACAAAATGTTAATAAAAGGTTAATTCAGTTTTACCAAATTAAGGAAATGAATGTAATGTTTGAAATGTCAGCTAATATAGGAATTAAAAACAAAGAGAAACAGGGATATCTTCAAGGCAACTTAAAAAGGTAGTTTTTTTTCATACAACGAATAATAACCAACTACATTTATCAGCCTCACATGGTACCATTAAAACATAAAATTCAGAGACACTGCAAACCCGAGAGCCAAATTCACCACTTTCGCAGATCGTCGTCGGTAGAGAACACCTTGTCGTGGGATTTGATATGCTGTTCCAGAGTCTTCCGCTTCCGGAATTCCCGCCGACAAAGCTGGCATTGATACTGTTCCGTAATGATGCAAGTGTGTTTCTTGAGCCGTTCCACCGACAGGAAGCAAGAGTTGCAATCATGGCAGCGATAGTTAGGCAGGGAAGCAGTGTCAGGTTGTAATCGGACGTCGGGTTGCCGCTGAAGGGCATTCGTTCCGAGCATGGCAGTGGAGTTTGAAGGATTGCTATCGAAGGAAGCACAGGTCACGGTTTCGATGAGGGAGGTGGAGTTAGTGCCCGATTTGACGCTGACGACGCTTGCCTTCATTTTTGAATATGAGCTTGCCTCCATTTTACGTTTGCCTTTCTGAATGTAATTCTGCAATATTGTTCTATAGTTGGTTGAACTAATGTATCGATTGCTAGTGATGGAAGATTCCGCTAGATTTGCCTGTGTTGAAAAAGAGGCTTCTTCAGCAAGTCTCGAGGCGACATCAGTCTTTTGTTCAGTCGAAGCTTCTTTACGGGTCCAGGAAAATTCACTCGGGTTGACAGCAACGGGAACACTCCTTGCAGGTACGATAGCCATGTCCGTTTCCGGTGAAACCTCCGTCAGGTATTCCATATCGGAGAACAGCGAAGGCATCTCCTTGTCGAAACATCTTACCGATGAGAAATAGGTATTGCTAGGCGGACTATCGTTTCCCGGGATTACGTCCAAAGGATCAACGAAATGCGAAGCACTAGCTAGCCGCACGATGTCCTCGCAAATTCCGCCAAAATCATCGCTGCACTCGATCACAAACGAATCGTCCGTCGAAAGGTAGGTCAAGGAATCGAAACTGATTCTGTTTCATTGAAATAAAAGTACCCTTTCTGTTAACTTTACTGTGGAAAGCATTATCAGCTGTTTTACTTACCCATCCATCGTATAAATACTAATAAATGCCGATCGTTTATGGAATAAAAGGAATATTGTTATTTTAGGAAAACATTTGCACGCCGTTTTTGTTTGGGGGTTTTGACGTTTGTTATCATCATCATCGATGATCATCGACCGAGAAATAAAGTCAGGGAGGGATCCTCAAACCGGTGTTTTCGAATTACCGTTTGGAGCGCACAAAATAAAATTCCAAGCACTTTCATCACGAAAGGGCTTAAAGGCCCAAACGCAATGATAGCGGAACGGCAACGGAATGCGGAACCGGTTCGCCAGCATGAACTACAACATGCTTGTCGACATAGTGTTGGTTCACTTTCATTCGTTGATGGGTCAGTCGAGATGGTGTGATTCATGCTGGCGAACCGGTTCCGCTTTCCGTTGCCGTTCCGCTATCATTGCGTTTGGGCCTTAAGGCCCAAACGCAATGATAGCGGAACGGCAACGGAATGCGGAACCGGTTCGCCAGCATGATTTATAACATGCTAGTCGACTCAGTGTTGGTTCACTTCCATTCGTTGACAGCTCAACCGAGATGGTGTAATTTATGCTGGCGAACCGGTTCCGCATTCCGTTGCCGTTCCGCTATCATTGCGTTTGGGCCTTTATTCGCAAATTTCATAATGCTGAACGGGGAGGGTGGGTGTCCTCATGTTGTTACGGCCAAGGTATCTAAAAGGAAGGTCAAATTGCTGAACCCGCCATATTGGAAAACCATACGACAGCTGGCCACTTTGTTTTCGTAAAATAATCCAGCATGCCATGAAATCTAGCCTGCTCTTTTCTCTTCTCAGTTTGTTTTGTTTAGTGCACACTTCATGAATACTTGCAAAAGGAAGTAAAATATTGTACAGAAATCAGGAATTAGTTAGAAGCTATTTTGGATAATATAGTTCTTTTATAGGTAGCAGAGTAAAATCAAGAGTATACTACAGGATTCATTGACAACAAGGTGAACGATCATCTGACTTATTTCTGCATTAATTTCTGATATTAATCATCCGTATTTGGAATCTTTCAGCACACCCTCAATTGGTTTCGTCAAACTAATGCCAACTCATAGAAGAAGTTGCAACGGACAGCGATGACCGAATTAGAATGTTGGGATGTTTCTCCGAGAAGTGATTGCGAAAGTGCAAATTAATTTGTTTCAATACCGTTAGTCTTGAAATGTTTTATCATGTTTTAGAATTTTTATCCAGGCAAATAAAAAAATGAGCTACAACAATGCTTTGAATGAATTGAATTGTGGCTCTTGCTGCTTTTTCGGAATGCGTATTAAGTTCCATATTGCTTGCTTGTTCTATGCTGACTGATCATCGTGGGGCACAGGACGATAACCACAATTGGTTTCTCTATCTACTGTTCGGGAATCGATGAAACTATACCTTAAGGCCCAAACGCAATGACAGCGGAACGGCAACGGAAAGCGGAACCGGTTCGCCAGTATGAACTATAGTATGCTAGTCGACTCAGTGTTGGTTCACTTTCATTCATTGACAGCTCAGTCGAGATGGTGTGATTCATGCTGGCGAACCGGTTCCGCATTCCGTTGCCGTTCCGCTATCATTGCGTTTGGGCCTTTACGGTTTTGGTGTTGGCAATCGTATTCCCGCAATCTCTATCTGCAAGAAAATGATGGCGTCTAGAATAAAAAAATGTGATTTCATTTTAAAGACAACTTTATCCTGCTTGCCTTCACTCTTCACGATGGCACACCAAACGATCTTGAATATTATAAACATATCTAGGGATACGAAAGGAACTTATGGAGGGCAAAATACAAAAACATATCGACCAGCTCGCTGATCCGCCAGCTGTTACTTTTTACCCCCTCTCGGTTTACCACTCCCCGCATCCAGTGACTGCTTAGATTGCTATACCTGTACCTTCAATATACCTTGGTTACGGCTGATAAAAAAAATGAATAGTATTGTGCACAAACTGAATCAAATCGAGCTCATGTCTGCCTGGAGCGGCTGTCAAATGGTTTCGCAAAAAATGTGAAAATGTTGATTACTGAATTATTTGTTACTATTTTATGTGAGTCTGTAAATTTTCTAGGGATATTATGATTAAAAATGGATCTCACGAAAGGTAATTTATTCTTAATGAGTACATATTAGAAATCTCAAATAACAATACTGTCATATTTCCACATTTTGATAAACCAGCTAGCTCATGTAAGAACACTTACATGTCAGTGTTCACCCTTTATTTTTTTTATTTCTGCTGAGAGTTTTTAAGACCAATTAGCCCATATAAACATAACAGACACGTCAATTTTCCGTAATCGTATCCTTGTTATTCAAAAATGTTCCTGTATTGACTTCGCAGCACCAATCTGGAGTTCGCCGGTTGGACTTCCGAAGCGAAGTTCTGAACGAACTAACTGTCATTGCTCTGCCGGCTCGGCTTTTATCTCGACTGTTTTTGAAAACAGTCCAACATCACGTCGACGGAAGAAGTTTCACTACAACGGAGGATTTGTCAGTTCGAGCGCGCCAAAATCCTTCCGAAATGTGTTGGCGGTGCTTAATGGTTGGTATCCACTTCGTAAGTACTGTGCAAAAGGATAGGACAAGTAATGGTCAAGAAATACTTCAGCTGTTCAAATTACTTGAGCTGTATCCAGTTGACAAGTAGAGCTGATTTCGTAACATTGGTAACGCCTGCTGTACAAATCAAATGGAGTTGTCACTATTCCGTACGGAAAAATGTGCCGCTCAATTATTCCGCAAGTAAAAGTGACACTTCGCTCATTCTGGATCAGCTGTCAAAATTACTTTGGTAATTAGCAACAAATTGTACTTGACCGCTCTACTTAGGATGTGGATACTAGGCTTAAGGTGCAACTGTTTGCTATCCATAAATGATTATCAATTTTGCAGTTTTCGGGGTGTGATATCGGTTCTACCAGACAGAGATGAACTTAAAATGTGTATCAACATGCCTGTTGCTAGCAAGCATATGATCCGATAGATCACCGAATGACCGATATGATATAAAATAGAAATATTTTCTTTTCAACGATAGTTTGAACATAGATTGTTCATGGATGCCACGATGAGTCTATCGTGTGTTACCTTGAGTTCGTTGATAAAGAAGAGGAAAATGAGCGAAGTTCTCTTTCTGAATTTTATCGGGATGCACAATATTGCATTATTGCTTTATCTAATGGAGCAAATCTCGCGTAACTTTTCAAAACGTCCTTACTAACAAATGTAAACAAATCGAGATTATGATTGCAAATCATTTGCGTTGCACTACTTAGCAGCACACTAGAACAGTCGTTCTGATATATTAACAACAAATTAATCTATTAAAAGCTTAACAAAATGACCAATGTTCAAAACTGCATCGCTTTTAATCAATTGGGTCCTAAAATTTTTAATGAAATCTTGTTTTCATTTAATAACACGAAAAAGCATGTTACTGTAACTACTTTAGCAATTTTTCCCGCTCAAATAATGGCTATATCATGTTTAAACTTTAATTTAAAAATTTGGTCCATAAATGAACCTTGACACTTTTGATCATGTTTGACGTTCGCTTAGTCGACAAAAACACCACAGGGGTTTTAGTTCGACCACTGGGGTTGTTCCTATCTGACATTTCGTAAGGGACACGGAAAACAAAATACACCCAAAATATGAGTTTACGCCAAAGGATGTGACAAAATCTAAAAAAATGTTTTTTGGGCTTAAACCAACGGAAAACATTAGAAAATTGAGTAAACATGTGTTTTTGGCCTAAACTTAAGCGTGTGGCACTAAAATTGGGACAGGGCTTTAGGACCCTATTGTTACATTGGACCTTTGACCAGAGAACCAACCACATGTCCTATGTAACATTTATGAATAAACACGATTCTAATGTTACATTGGACATTCCTGAATAAAGCTTTGGAATGGAGTTTAAAAGGTACAATGATTTGTAGAAGCGTGTCTGAGACACTACTTAGATGTATAGAATGCCATAATAACTGCTTCTCAATCATTTCAGTCGATATTTTCAGAGTCGCACTGCCTCGCAAAATTGAAAACGCTCAAGTGACAAAAAGAGAATGAGTTACACAAAACTGTATATTGGTCTTTTTGCCAAACCATGTTTTACCGTTTCGCTGGAATGGATCAACTGCAACTTCTCTTTCCTTATTATTAGCGCATTGCGTACATATAGGGGAATGATATTGAGCACAAGATTGAGCATCATGATGTCATTGTATCAATCTGATTCAGATGCATGGTCGATCAAGCATATAAATATGCGTACATGCGCGACTTGCTCACACATATTTGCAGAGCGATCAATCACCGAAGAGAGGAGAAGCTGTATGTATTTGTTAGGCGTGGGCTCCTTTCTCGAGTTCCTACAACAAGATGGACGGCGTCGTCATCGTCATCATTCCCACCGCAATTTCTTGTTTCAACCGACGGCTGGTGCTGATTGCAACACAGCCGTCACCACCACCACGTCATGCAGTGGGAAACTCACACATGATCATGTGGGCGAAACCGTCATAAAAACGGGGGGAAAATTGAGGGAGAATCAGTGAGAGAGCAAAATGTCCTACATACAGCTCAACGTTTCCCCTCCTTATGTTGTTACATAGGACACATAGACGGAGGGGAAGAAGTGACGTCGTGGGAGAATCAAAACAAAGCACAGCTGGTGTCTCCGATTAGCACACCGCAACAAAATGTCGATATTTTCAGAGTCGCTCTGCCTCGCAATATTGAATACGCTCAAATAACAAAAAGAGAACAAGGTACACAAAACTGTATTTTGGTCTTTTTGCCAAATCTTGTTTTAGGCACAGACAGACGTTTAAGCAGGAACAAATTTATTCAAAATTCCTGTGTAAATTCTACCGTGGTGTCACCTAGGGAGCAAATTGCTGCAGTACAGTGACAGTTCGTAAAAGCACGTGGCTTCATCTTCTCGCTTACCACCCAGTCCACCACCCACTGAACAAAACTATCAAAACAATCACTTTAAAAATGATTCACACAATTGTGATATTTTCACGCCAATTTATTTTACATGAGTTACGATCATTCAAGGGTGTTATACTAGCATGAATCTGTGAGTAAATTAAATGCCAACTTGTGGTAAAAATTACAATGGATTTAATTAACTTTTACATGAGAAATTAGAATCAAAAGGGAACATCACCCACCCAGCGCGAAAAAAAGGTGCATAGTTTTTAGCGTTGAGCACGTGGACTGTGGGAGCGGTTGTGTGTCATGCTGTCAACGAAATGTGATCAGGATGGTGGCGGGACGCATACGCCACTAACGCCATCTGTTAGCTTATTGCCACTTGGCGATTTGTGGCGGCCATGTTTTTACACAAGTGGCTGAGTCTAACTTGAACGTCTGTCTGCGTTTTAGGCTTACGCTGGATTTGATCAGCATTCGCTCAGCTGCCAGTTTTTTTCATGTTATCAGCGTATTGAGTGCATGTAGGTAAATGATATTCAGCATCATGATCTTATTGTATCAATCCGATTCAGATCCATGGTCGATGAAGCATATACATATGCTTCACGGCAGCAACACGAGCAACGTGCATGCGTGACTTGCGCACATATATTTGCAGAGCAATCATTCACCGAAGAGTGGAGAAGCTGTATGTATTTGTTTGGCATTGGTTTCCTACGACACAATCGACGGCGCCGTCATCGTCACATTTCCCACCGCTATTTCTTGTTTGCGCCGACGGCTGGTGCCGAATGCAACACAGTCGTCACCACCCGTCGTGCAGTGGGTAACTCACACACGAACAAGTGTGGGGGAAACCAGCATTGAAACGGGGGGAATATTGAGAGAGAAACAGCGAGAAAGCACAAAGTCCCAAATACAGCTCAAGGTTTCCCCTCCTTCTGTTGTTACATAGGACACATAGACGGAGGGGGAAAAGTGACGGCGTAGCATTGAATGAATCAAATTGTTGTTGTTCGTGAGAGACTTTAACCCGAAGGTCATTCGTCCCTTCTTCAAATGAATCAAAACAAAGCACAGCTGGTGCCTGCGATTATCACACCGCAACAAAATGAGCAGTTCAACTTGAATGTTGAAGCAGTTCAAAGCACGTGGATACAAAATGAAATAAAACATGCTTGTTGTGTGCTCAAATCAAAATGTCCGATGTTACTATAACTGAAACAAAATGACCGAAATGAATGTCCAATGTAACAATTGTTGAAACAGAACGACCTATATGATTTATCCTATGTACATATTTTTGATCAAAACGTCCTATCTGATGTTTTTATAGATTTCAGTGTAATTTCCAAATAAATTGACAAAATTTCATTTCATACGTTGAACTCTATTACACTGCTTCCCTCTACAAGCAACACAGTAGGGAAAAATTGTTTCATTTTGATACAGTTTCAAAATATATTTTCACAACCTTCAAGCTCGATTTACTCGAAATGTGTGAATTGTTAGATAGGCCGTTTTGAAAAGTTACGCGAGAAATAATCAAAGGGTTTGTTCACAAATTTTATAACGCCAAAAATGAACATTTTTGACACCCACCCACCCCCTCGTAACACGTTTTCAAATTTTGTATGAACTGTAACATCTTCAAGACATCCACCCACCCTCTTCAGCGTTATGATATATGTGAATGGGCCCAAATCCTAATCAAGTGTCTTCTTAAACCTATAATAAGTAGATGAAAAAACCGAATTTAGTACTATACCATTTAAATTCACTAGAGTTTGTATCCTTTGACAGGTACGCGTATTTCGACCTCAACTGTAAAGACCCAAACGCAATGATAGCGGAACGGCAACGGAAAGCGGTACCGGTTCGCCGGAATGAATTATAGCATGCTAGTCGACTCAGTGTTGGTTCACTTTCATTCATTGACAGCTCAGACGAGATGGTGTGATTCATGCTGGCGAACCGGTTCCGCATTCCGTTGCCGTTCCGCTATCATTGCGTTTGGGCCTTAAGGGTTCATTCAAATATTACACAACGCAAAATATGACAATTTTAGTCCCCCTCCCTCCCCCACGTTACAGCTCTTGAATGGAAAATTTTATATTTTTGTATGGACCTTAACACCGTGTAAGACCCCCTCCCTCCCCCTGTTGCGTTACGTAATATTTGAACGATCCCTAAGGCCGTCTTCAAGGCCCAAACGCAATGATAGCGGAACGGCAACGGAATGCGGAACCGGTTCGCCAGCGTGAACTACAACGAGCTTGTCGATTCAGTGTTGGTTCAATTTCATTCGTTGTCAGCTCAGTCGAGATGGTGTGATTCATACTGGCGAACCGGTTCCGCATTCCGTTGCCGTTCCGCTATCATTGCGTTTGGGCCTTCAGTGTCGTGTACTAGTTACTTTGCGTCAAAAAAATTACCGCTCACTGAACAACCGTTTGGGTAACCCTTCCCATTCTGACAGCGACCACGCCGTTACCAACCTTCCGACCCGTAAAAGTTTGGAAACTTCTGCGGCTGTGTGCGTGTGTTCCGCAGAATCAAAATCAAGTCCGACCGTTCCGCGGCCGTCTCCTTCAGTCGGACTAGAAAAGTGACATTTTCATTCATCTCTTCTTTCGTTCGGTTGCGCGATTTCAGGGGAGAGCGTAGAAAAGAAAAAAGTTTTATCACCGTGTGAAATTCCGTCGGAAAAAATAGTGCTAGCGTTCCGGAACCAGTTCGAAAACCAAACCCCAATAGGTGAGATTTGGTTGGCGGTGTTTTTGGATCGGTGGGGAGCTGTTTTCCGGGAGAAAAGTGGATTTTCTGGTGTGATTTCGGGCTCCTTGTGGAGTGTAATCAAGTGGAAGAAGAAGAAAACGGGGAACCCGCTTTTGGTGGTGTCTTGTGGGAAGAAGGCGAGAACCTTTTTTTTTCTCATCGACGTTTTCTCGTGTGTATTTTGCAGAAAGAACAGCACATACAAAACATGGCTGCCAGCACTAGCGGTGATAAAGCGGCGGATGATTCACTTTACCCGATCGCGGTGCTAATCGATGAACTCAAGAACGAGGATATCCAGGTGAGCACTAGTTAGGGATTGGGACTTGGTAGAATTGGGGACGGAAGCTGCCAGACGGCGTGACATAAGGAGAGGTCACGGTGGCACAGGTCAAGGTACTTCCGAGAGGCTGTGTGCCCGAAGTGCGTTTAGCGAGTGATGCTGATGATTTATTTATATTTTCTGAATTTGCTGCGCAGGACGAGGCATCGGTCGAATCGAACATCCGTCGTTTTCTCCGATTAGCTTTTGATTAGTTAAATTGGCTTTAATCACGCAATCCATTGTGTTTGCTTGAAATCGCATTTTACACAGCGCAGGGCTGATAGGGAGTCGGATCCTATCAGATTAGCACTTTTGATTCACTTGTTTTGTGCTATTGAGCTCATATTTGACATCAATACGTGTCGTATTAAAGTATTCCTTACTGTAGACTTTTAAAAAAACCCTCACCGCGCAGCGAATTCTTCATGGATTCAAATGATTTTTTGTCAGTATGCTGGCATATATATCTAGTTTCTGGAAGTGGACAGAAGAACGCGGAAATATTCCTGTGGTCGGAGCTATTCCGGTGGATCACTGGGTCAGGTCGGGTGAGAAGGGTACTGTGCATTTGTACCCCTGGAGGTAGGCAAATTTCAAGCCACAGATAATTTCCGGAATCGGTTATAATGTGGCCACTACATGACGGAATTTTAAGAAAATTGCATCAGTGTAAACCTTTTGAGAAACGATTGATTTGGATAACTATGTGTTTTGCATTTGATAAATCCTTACGATAAAGTGGCCAATTTGTAACTGAACATCTGTGCCAAGCTTATGGGAACGCATTTTAGTGCAACATTGTTTGATTTCTACTTTTCGAAAATTGAAACGGTAAAGTATCCAACAAATCTATAGTCGGTTATTCCGGGCATTACGTCCGAATGGCCACATCCAGTATATTTTAATCGGAGCAAAACTCTTCATTTATAATTTTGAATATCAGATATTAATGATTTATGCAAATTAGAATAATCATCATTGCAAATAAATAAAGGTAACTTGGCGTGTCCCAAAAAATAGCCCATTTTTACTCGACTTGATCCAGTCACCCACCGGAATAACTCCGGCCAAAGCAATATTTCTGAGTTCCTCTGTCCACTTCTAGAAACTAGATATGTGGGCCAGTGAACTGACAAAAGATCATTTAAATCCGTTAAGAATTCTCTGAGCGGGGAGGGTTTCAGTATTTTTGCTTTCACTCAGGCCTATACGGTTTAAGAGATGCATGTCTCTAAAGCCTCTATTTTAACCAAAATTTTCTCGAGTCACTATTTTCCCTTTGCATGAATTCTGATTGGAAATATTTAACCAGGAATTTCCGTATCGATTCTGCAGTAGAGTAATGCAAATTTTGAAATTTTGGCTCCCCTATGCTTAAACCATTTTTATTATGGTAAATAGTATCCTCCCAAAGTTTTAAGTGATTCGGAAGGAATTTGACTGTGCACACGCCATTTGAAGTTTATATGGAGATTACTATGGAAAAAGCCAACGTTTTGTGTTCAGCCCCCTATCTCGTCGTAATAATATTTTATGGAAAAGTGAACAAATTCTACTCATGTGAAATCCTTTCAGTTACAACTTTGATGGACGTCAGGATAAATTGCTATTCATAATCATAAAGTGGGTTTGCATTTTGCATGCTTAACCAACTTCTAGGCAAGCAACAGTGGTTGTTCTGGCGGAAAGAATAGATCCAGGACTGAACACAAAAGGTTTGCCTTTTCCATAGTAATTTCCATATAAACTTTAAATGGCGTGTGCACAACCAAATTTCTTTCAAATCACTTCAAATTTTGGGAGAATGATTTTTATCATAACTGACATCGTTCAAGCATAGGGGAGCATAAACTTCAAAATTTGCATCAGTCCCTTCCGCAGTCTTCTACCGATTTTTCTTGTACCGTTTTCTAAATAAATTCGATCATTATTAATTAAGTTCCTCTAGAAATTTCTCCAGCTTTTCATTCTTAAAGAGAGTGTCTACTCATTTACAGAAAATAAAATCCCAGATATTTCCTGGTTTTAAAATATAATACCAGATTCAATGAATTATTAAGATGACTAAAAAATTATAAAAATTTATGGCTCTTTCGGAGCTGATGGTCAAGTATGTGTATAATGTCTAATTTACAAACCTTACGAGCGGTCAACTGGAACAGCAGGTCTGTAGCAAACAAGAAAGTGGAGTTCTTAGATTTCCTCGATCGGTTCCACATCGATGTTGGTATTGTCACCGAGACCTGGCTACGCCCTACGTCGTCGTTTGTCCATCCGAGGTACAACTGTATTCGATTCGATGGACTCCCCAGTGAAAACGAGGTGTCCTAATCGCCGTCCGGCGAGATATCAAGTTTGTCGCGCTGAATATATCCACAAAATCTATGGAATGTACCGGCATATCCATACCTACGGAAAACGGTATCAACGTTCGCTTTATTGCGGCCTATTTTGCGGTTCTTGCTCCCGCATCGGTCGATTGGAACCAATACCGCATCGACTTGAGGAACATGATGAGGAGTAACGAGCCGTTGTTTGTGGTTGGTGATTTGAAGAGACACCGGAAATGGAATTGCATAAAGGCTAACAAAGCAGGAAACATTCTTCAAAGCGAGGTAGCGCAGTGTAACTTGCATATACACTATCCAGACATTTACTTTTCACCCTACCGGTCGAGGCAGACCATCAACTCTAGATCTTGTCGTGTCCAATAATATGGTTTACATGACCAAACCAATAGCTCACAACGAGTTGTCGTCGGACCATCTGCCAGTCACATTCGATATTCACCTCAACACCGAGCCAACCGAATCCGTGAAATCAATATGGTGCTACAAACGTGCTGACTGGTCAAAGTTTCTGTTGAAGTACAATCGATCATAGCAACCTTCTGATATTGAATGTAAGAGATCCTGAAAATAAATTTATTCATTCCTTTGTCAACCACCATCCAGTAAAGAAGTCTTTCATTTTCACTCTGCTAAAAGTTTTTGGGCCCAGAACAACCCAAACCAAGAAGATTCTCGAAGCCAGTTAAAATCCGGTACGATGGGAGACGACGAGTTCCTCAAGATCAAGCCTTTCGACGGTACGGGTTTCAACAATTGGAGGTTCCGAATGTTGGCATTCCTGGAGCAGTTGGAAATCGCGCACTGTGTCGAGAAGGCAGCGGAGGAGGAAGACTTCTGGGAAATCCCGGAAACGGATACGGCGGCTGTCAAGAAGGGGAAGGAGGAAAAGAAGGCGAACCGGAAGAAGCAGGACAACAAGTGTCGTTCGGTCATGATTGGTGCGGTCGCGGATAGTCACCTGGAGTATATCAAGGACAAGAAGAGTCCGATGGAAATCTGGAACGGGCTGCATGAGGTTTTCGAGCGGAAGAGCTTGACGAATCGTTTCATGTTGAAGCGCAAACTGTTGGAGATGAAGCACGATGAGCGTTCGAGTCTGGAATCCCACTTTCTTCGCTTCGATCCGGGAGCTGAAGTCAACCGGTGCGAAAATGGACGAGGAAGACATTGTGTGCCGCCTGATGCTCACTATGCCGGTTTCGTACGAGTCGGTGAACACGGCAATGGAGGCGGTTTCAGAGAAGCTAATTCTGGAATTCGTGAAAGGGAAGTATTTGGACGTTGAATCGAAGCGAAAGGGAAGAAACTCGTCGGCCAATCAAGAATCGGACATCGTTGCGTTTGCTGGTAAGTCCGGAGGAAAGTGCCGTCTTAAGTGCTTCGGCTGTGGCAAATTCGGCCACAAGCGAGCCGATTGTCCTGAAACTGAACTGCGTCAAGAGCAGGGTCGGAACCACGAGAAGAAGAAATCTACGAAGGTCAGTGCTGCTGCAAAAACTGTGTCGTTTGTTGCCGGGTCCGGGTCAGCTTCGGATGAGAAATCGCGGAGCTGGTACCTGGATAGCGGGGCTTCAGAGCACATGGCGAATCAACGAGAACTGTTCCAAAATCTGGAGGTGCTGGAAGAGCCCGTCTGGATTGCGACAGCGAAGAAAGGTGTCAACCTGGTCGCTAGGCAACGTGGAGAAATCAACGTGTACTCGACTGTCGATGGTAAGCACATCCATGTGCGTATGGAAAACGTTCTTTTCGATCCAGAGCTGACGCTGAATCTGATGTCCCTGCGTCGACTGGAAAGTTCGGGAAAGAAAGTGATTTTCCACAAAGGCAAGGTAGTCGTTGAAGATGCCGATCAAGATGTCGTAGCAACCGGCAAGCAAGTTGGTGTGCTATATGCGATGGACTTCCAGTACCTAGCAACGCCAAACAGTGCTATGGTAACAGGAAAGGTAACCAAGGAGCTGGACTTGTGGCATCAACGCTATGGTCACCTTGGCAACGGAAACCTGATTAAGCTTATCAACCGAAAAGCCTGGATGTTCGGAGTCGATGGTTTGCGAACCATGTCTTGCTGGCAAACAAACTCGAGAATCGTTCGTCAGCCGTGAGGGAAAGCGGACAACCCGTCCGTTGGAGCTGGTGCATAGCGACGTCTGTGGTCCCATCTCGCCTGTGTCGTGGGACGGCATGCAATATTTCATCACCTTCACGGACGACTTCACCCACTTAACGGTCGTCTACCTGATGAAGTCGAAGGATGAAGCGCTGGAGTGTCTGAAGACGTACGGGGCTATGGCAACGGAACATTTCCAAACTAGGATGTCTCGTCTTCGCTGCGACAACGGTGGCGAATACAGTAGCAAGCAAATGAAGATGTTCTGTCGGCAACGAGGTATCCAGTTGGAGATGACGGTTCCGTACACACCGGAACAGAATGGGCTGAGCGAACGGATGAATCGAACCATCGTCGAGAAGGTACGGGCAATGCTGGCTGGAAGCAATGTTACGAAGCGCCTGTGGGGCGAAGCAGTATATGCAGCGGCGTACCTAATCAACCGCAGTCCGACTGTTGCTGTGGATGGTCATCGCACTCCCTATGAAGTCTGGAATGGAAGAAAGCCAAACGTGAGTAACCTTCGAATTTTTGGTGCAGAATGTTTCGTCCATGTCCCGAAGCAGAAGCGGAAGAAGTTGGATATGAAGTCCGAAAAGGCGACCTTCGTGGGCTACGCACCGAATGGATACCGTGTTTGGAACGGAAAGAAGGTATTTGTGGCTCGAGACATCGTGTTCAACGAAGGCAAGACTAGCAACAGTCAATCGGACGACAGCAAGAATGGCGAAGATGAAGAGCTGATTGTGAACCAAGATCCAATCGTCGGTGAGGAAGGAAATCAAGATTTGCCTGAGATCAACGATGAGCACGAAGCTACCGACAATGAAGAACTGAATGAAACGTTGCTTGATGAAGCTGCTGGCGGTAATCCTGATGAAAATAAGGTACGTAGAAGCGGTAGAATTCGTGCACCTCCTATCTGGCACGAAGACTACAATATTTCGGCGTTCGCTTTGAGTGCCGAGGAGTACGTGGACAACATTCCAAGCGACATAGCGGAGTTGAAGAAGCGTGACGACTGGCCGCTGTGGAAGGAGGCAATCGAAGCTGAACTAGCATCCCTGGAGAAGAACCGTACGTGGAGCTTGACGGAGCTGCCTGCTGGGCGTCGACCTGTAGGCAATAAATGGGTATTCACTATTAAGCAAGACGGTGAAGGCAAGATCGACCGATACGAAGCCCGACTTGTTGCGAAGGGCTTCACGCAGACGAAGGGCTTCGACTATTCGGAAACGTATTCCCCTGTGGCGAAGATGACGACGTTGAGGATTCTGTTGGCACTGGCGAACCAGCGAGACCTGCACGTGCATCAAATGGACGTGGAGACCGCGTTCCTGAACGGCGAACTGACTGAGGAAATTTATATGCGGCAACCATCAGGCTTTGAGGCGGGAAACGATCTGGTCTGCAAGCTCAACAAGGCGATTTATGGACTGTAGCAGGCACACGTTCCACACGTTCATTACGAGCATCGGATTCCAACGAAGTCAGCATGATCAGTGTCTTTACCATTGGTCGAAGGGAGAGGCAGTCGTTTACATCGTTATATACGTAGACGACATCCTGATTGCTGGGAATTCGATTCTGGCGATCAAACATTTGAAGCAAAAGCTGTCAAGAGAGTTCGAGATGAAAGACCTGGCCGAGGTGCGGTGCTTTCTTGGACTGAATATCAACCGAAACAGAGCCGACGGCGTTATGACGATCGACCAGAAGCAGTACGTGATGAAGATTCTGCAGCGTTTTGGGATGGAGGATTGTAGGCCGTCTGCTATTCCCATGGACCCTCATCTGAAGCTGCTCAAGTGTGAAGATCCGACGCGGTTCACGACGAAGCCTTACAAGGAGTTGATTGGGTGCTTGATATACCTGATGATCACATCGAGGCTTGATATCTGCGCGGCGGTAAGCTATTTTGCGAGTTTCCAATGTTGTGCCACTGAAGAACACTGGGCTCATCTGAAGCGGATTTTGAAGTACCTGCGAGCTACTGTCGACTACAACTTGGTTTTCCGGAGGTCGATGGAGTCGGAAACACTTTCCGTATATGCCGATGCGGACTGGGGTAATAATCTGGACGACCGGCGCTCCGTCTCGGGGTACGTAGTGAAGCTGCATGGAGCAACGATCTCGTGGGCAACCAGAAAGCAGACATCGGTGACGTTGTCGACGACTGAGGCGGAGTTCATGGCTCTTTGCCAAGCAAGCTGCGAAACGATGTGGGTGGTGAACCTCTTAAAGATGCTTGATGTGGAAGTTGCCTTACCGGTGACTATCTATGAGGACAACCAGCCATGCATTGCCATCTGTAAAGAACCGAGAAAGCATAGAAGGATGAAGCATATCGATATCCAGTACTTTTTCCTGCGAGACCTGATCCAAGAGAAGAAGATTAAATTACAGTATCAGCCAACCGAGGACCAACTAGCGGATCTGATGACGAAAGGCCTTCCTGCCCCGAGATTCTGTAAACTGCGAACGATGCTGGGATTGATCAATTGAGGCGGGATGTTGAAGTACAATCGATCATAGCAACCTTCTGATATTGAATGTAAGAGATCCTGAAAATAAATTTATTCATTCCTTTGTCAACCACCAACCAGTAAAGGTGTCTTTCATTTTCACTCTGCTAAAAGTTTCAACGCGTAGTTAATTCGAAGTTGTACCTGCTAGACCCCTGCTATGTTGCTCTAAATAGCGTAGCTGACATCGACCGAGCGATAGATCAGCTTACACAAACACTGTTGGAAGCTGAGAACGTTGCAGTTCCCCTAGTCAACATCTGCGCTTATGACACACCGACTGTTCCTGAGAGCACTCAATTGCTTATCGCACTACGAAACCGCCGGCGTCGCCAGTGGATGCGGACAAGAGATTCCATCTTCAAGCAAATTGTGCATTCGCACAACTCTAGAACCGTTGAGGAATGTAACCAGGCTCGATTTCGCAAATTCAGAAAAACTGCAAACGATGGAACATGGAAGCAACCAACTGTGGAAAATAAATAAAGCATTGCGGAATAACTACAGCCCGCCACTACGTGATAATACAACAATTGTTGCATCTCCAGCATTGAAGGCTAAAGTGCTTGCTGATTGTTTCTCTAAAATCCATTCGAACTCTATGGAAAGTGATCCACTAACCACAGAAGACGTAAATCGAACTCTGGAATTCCTAGACCAAGCTGATCCAAAGGCAAATTCGCAAAAAAAAACAAGAGAGCCCTAGGTCAAGATCAGATAAGGAATGTTATGCTGAAAAATCTTCCTCGGAAAGGCATTGTCCTATTGGCTAGGCTGTTCTCGGCATGCCTGAAATTATATCACTTCCCATCTCGTTGGGTTTCTGAAAGGAAACAAATACCCTACGGCGTCACTCAAGGAGCAGTACTTAGTCCGATTCTATATAACATATTCACAGCGAATATGGTTATGATAGCGGATGTCCAGTATTATCTGTTTGCCGAAGACAGAGACTTTGTGGCATCTCATCGAGACGCATCAGTAGTAGTGGAAAAACTACAACAAGCTCAACACTCACTGAAAGCGTACCTGTGGCAGTGGAAAATTGAAGCCAATGCAAGCAAAATTTTTGGAGCCGGCCTTCTGATACCTGAAGCTAATTCTGTACAAAACTGTGTTTCGACCAACTTTAACCTACGCTCTCCAAGCATGGCACATTTGTGCCCAATCTCATCGCACATAGATTCAACGAAAACAGAATCGAGTTCTCAAAATGATGATGAAGTTGGACTACTTGCACCCCACTGATGATCTGCATGAGCAAGCTGGTATTGCACTAATCAACGATTGGTTCTTCTCCCCAAATTCCTCATTGGATGTAGAACTTCGAAAAACCCCTTGCTAGGAGAACTGGTAGAGTAGAGCTGTGATATAGTTTTTTTTTTCATTAGATTCATCCCTTTTTTCCTCTAACTGTCACTTACCTATTGCAATTACGTAGGTTTTTTCTTCCTAAATTTTCCTTCCTAAAGATTGACTACCATTAAAGAACTTAAATGTCAGTATATTTTGCTTAGTTTCTACGTCACTGCTGTTAGGTCAACCCATCTCAGTCAAAAACTAAATGTAACACAAATTGTAAACTGTCTAAGATCTCAACAAAACTTTAAGTAAGTAAGCAATAGAATAAACCAGTTATTCCCAAACTGTGCGCCGCGGCTTCCTGGTGCGGCGTAGCATTTCTTCAAGTGCGGCGAAATTTGAATCATAACTAACTTAAGAAACTAAAACTTTCAAAAAATCTGTGCTGTCAAATAATTATAATTGTCTCATTGAACACTCATTAACAAGAATATTTGAGCTTCAAAACACGTTCCTGGTTAAGAAAATGCTATTGGCTATTCGGCCTCAATGGAAATTGATCCTCAATATCAGCTTCTATACTCGAATAGCCTAGATAGCCGTGTAGTGTCGGTAGCCGATTGCAACAAGGCTAGAAATAACACTACGGATTGTCTGTTCTGGTGGTATAAATCCTTCATATAGGTGGCCCCTAATTCATGGTGTCATGTGGCTAAAAGCATATCGTGCCTAGGAATGAATCAAAAGACACCTAACCGTGAACGGTGCCTGTGGATGGCGCAGTTGACCTTGTACTTCTCCGAAATAATCAGCTACTCATATTTAGCCTCAAATCAGAGGCTTGATACGAGTGGGAGCATGTTAATGTAATATGAATCGAATATAAATTATCCAAGTGCACCTTCATCATGCAAGGGGCGCATCGGCAGTGTTCAGCAGAAGGTTCACCGAGGGAAATATCAATGTAGGACTAACTCAAGAGCCCAGGGTAAATAATGGTAGGGTACTTGGTTGCCCTTCGAGCAGTTGTAGAGTTTTGTACGACGAAACTCAGTACAAACCACGAACAGCTATTCTTGTAGAAAGAGACACAAAATTCGTCCCAATTACAGAATTCATCCGTAGAGACATTGTTGCGATCAAAGTAGAGGTGGTTATTCTATCCGGGGAAAAACAGAGGTATGCATTGCTTCTGCTTACTTTCCTGGAGATGTTGAAGGTGTGCCTCCATTTTCTGTCGTTCATTTTGTCAACTACTGTAAGAAAATAAATGCCCAATTTATAATGGGGTGCGATGCAAATGCCCATCATACAATTTGGAGCAACACCGATACTAATAAAACAGGAGAGAATCTTTTAAAATACATGTCGTCTAACAACATAGACATATGTAATAGAGGGGATTGTTCTACTTTTGTAAACTCTATCCGACAAGTGTTTCTTGATCTTACGATCTGTAGCGACCTGCTATCGGAGAAGATTGTGAAGTAGCATGTTTCTGATGAAGAATCATTGTCAGAACATGAACAAATCGGGTTCGATTTCAAAGCTGGATCAGAAAACAGAAAACCAATTGCAGGGTGTCGACTACCTGGAAAAACCTGGAAAGTCAGGGAATGTCAGGGAATTCGATTTTTGACCTGGAAAGTCAGGGAATTTCACTAAAGGTCAGGGAAAAATATTTAATACTACAACATCAAACAAGTTGATTGAGAAGACTTATACTTATTCTTAGAATCCAAAATTTTATGCAATGAAAAGCATCAACTGTGCTCTCTGAACAATTTCTTCAAAGTTGGCGTAGCTTACTTTATTAATATTTAGTTCTAAAGTTTGCTAGATCAAATCGTTGTCTTCTCTTCAAAATATTGAGGAAAAAATGGAATTCACTTCATCAAATCATGTGAATCTTCAAAAGTTTGCCCAAAATATCCAAGTTAACCGATAATACGAAATATAGAGAACAACCAATGAAGATTCTCGTATTTAGGTGAAGATGAAAACCGTATCTCAAAATTTCAAGAGCACAAATCTGCAAGACCTAATTCCTGATTTTTTATCATGTCGTTTCTGGAATCAATAAAGATAATGCCGCAAAGTGCTGTTATATTGATTTTTGTCTATTTTGCTATCTATTTCAATTATGATTTTTCCTTTTCAATTTTCCAGGATTTCATGAAAATATCGTGAATTCCAAGCGTTACTTCAGGATTTTATTCAGGAGATTACTTACAGATATGTCCAGTTTGTTTTTTGTTCTGAGAATATACAGGAAATTCTCCAAAAATTATGAAGATCATATCTATGATTTGTGAATCCATAAAAACCATGGAAGTAGAAGTTTCAGGAATTTAGTTTGAAGGAATCTGCTCGATAATTCTTTGATAGTTTGTGTGATTACTTGGAAGGTTAGTAGGACATCTTCCCGTAGATGGGCTAGATCGAGCTCGAAACCGGTCGAATAAAAAGGTAAATTTAAATCCTTTTTTAATTGTTTGTAAGAACAATATGTGTTATGTCCGTTCTCGTGTCGCGTTCTGTGAGCGTACATGAAGTTCTTACGTTAGCATAAACCCCCGAAAAGAGTACTTGGAAGATACTCATTGAATACTCATTCTTAGTGCAGTTCAATCGAGGATTGTTGGAGGCACGACACATTAAAACGAACATCTGAAAACTTATTATTATCGCGTTATTCAATTCCAGAATTCATTCCGTTAAAAATATTTAGATAAATTTCTGGGGAAAACGATTGCTTGAATTCAAAAAATCACATACATAATAACACAATAAAAGGTGTCTATGTGATCCCTAAACATTTTTTGAAGTATTTCTGTATTATCCCTATGGATTCTAAATTAATATCTAGGTTTACAATCATGACTAAAATAAATTCTTCAATATTTTTTAGAGATTTCTGTAGGTGAATTGCGGTGAACAATTTCTTCAAAGAGAGAAAACTGTCTTCCATTATTCACCAGCAAGAAATTTTTTTTTCTCTTCAAAGAAAATACGCGCCGGAATTCGCCTACTGGAGGTGTAATTATAAAATTGTTAAACTAGTTGAAAATCTTTGGACTAGTTTATGGAGGAATAACGTAAGAGTTCCTAAACCATAATTCTTTGTGATATTAAATTAATTGGATAAAACAT
Source organism: Aedes aegypti (assembly GCF_002204515.2). Lineage (NCBI taxonomy): Eukaryota > Metazoa > Arthropoda > Insecta > Diptera > Culicidae > Aedes > Aedes aegypti. The sequence goes on from NC_035108.1 coordinate 398,798,496, forward strand.
TTGAGGAGGTTCTGGGATAAATATTAGAGGAGTTCCTGGAGAAAGAAGTATTGGAGGAATACTTGGAAAAAATACATTTAAGAATTTGAATTGGAATTTCTTAGATTTTTTGTTGAATTCCTTGACGAATTTTTCAAAGAAAGTTCTTTGACAATGGCTGTAATTTTACCTAAAAAAGAAGCAGCCACATTTCAGGAAGAAAGTCCTTTCAATAAAAAAACATAGTAATGATCTTAATAGAGTGATGTCTTATGTATGAAAAATGGTATAATCAGCTTGCGGAAGGTGTCCAAAATTGTCCTTTATGCCTGAAACTTGTGAAATTTTATCTGAGTTAGTTCAATATCCGAATACATCGTTTTCTATAATTTTAAAATTAACTTTTGAGCTTGAAGATTTCAATACGATCAATAGATGACTCAGAATTTACTTAGCTTCTACTCAGCTTTTACCGCTTTATTAATACAAATTATCAAATTTGAAAAGTGCATATCCATGTGCTCAGTTTTATCATATCAACTTTAAAAAAATTATCGTTAAAACTATTGCTCAGTATATTCATACGACTTAAAACATAAACTCTACCAAACAAACAAATCAACATGGTCTGGAAGGTCAGGGAAAGTCAGGGAATTTTATTTTCAAAATTCGGTCGACACCCTGAATTGGGATCTATATCGTTTTTATTTCACGAATAAGAATTCGTATAACGTTCAGAGGCGTCGCGTGCTCAAATAAGCCACTTGTGCAACAACAAGAAAAATATATTTTATAGTTGGGTAAATAACGCCTATGTAAACGGTAAACTGGTGATTAACTAGATTTTGCACGTTTCAGCTACAAAACATATCAGAAATAGCAAAATGTATCAATGTGCGCGTATTTGCATATATTCTTGCATTTAGTAAAATAACTGCAGTGTGTATTTTTTTACGATTTATTGGTACGTTTTACTTGATTTGCAAATGTTTTCATCTGCATATTAATCTCGTCTATCCGGCAGAAATATAGAAAAAACACTATTTATTTAAATAATTTTAAAAGGGACCAACCTTAGGCATTACAACTAATATGTGAATATGTGTGTATTGTGCTCTGCAAAAAAAATCCACGGAATGCGATCAACAGAAAATGGTGGTATATCGTCGCAGTGATTCAGATTTAGATAACTTGAATGTTGACGTTGCGCGCATATCTGCGCGTTATCGCCGCCACTGGATGTGGATTTAAAATGAGCAATACCGTCGTCTTTGGTCCATAAGGGTGACTTTGGGCCAAGATTTTTACAGCAAATTATAACCAGAATAATAAAAAACAATGTGGCAAGCTTCAAGAATACGTTATTTATTTATTTATTTATTTATTCGATTCTACCTAATGTTGTTACAAATTCGTTTATTTTTGGCAGAGATTTGTGTCACTTACAGCTGCGAGTAATGTCAAAAACTATTTCAGGAGGTCGAATACGTTATAAATAGCCACTAGATGGTCATGGATTAGTTTTTTGCCTCCCGTGCAATTCAAGAGATGCATCAAAAAGGGCGGTCAAAGTCACCCCCTAGCACCAATGTCACCCCACACGGCGGTACTTGAATTGTATGAATGCAGCGTAAGAACACATCGCGAATGATTTGTGCGCTGTCCGCTTCGGTGGCGAGCCGAAAATCCCGTTAGAAAGGTTAATCCTTCTTTAAAAACAACATGAATCCCACAATAAACTATAGAGAAAACAGATATGGAATCATCTATTATTAAAATATGGACATTGGAGCAGTCTACGGAGCAAAAATAAATGCGCTAATTCCATTGATAATACATTCTTCCTGAGCTTTTATCATCTTCTTCAGCTTGTTCAAATCGGCTGGTTGAACCTGTCGAGAGAAACCGATTTCGTATTGCATGAAAGTTAGCACCGTAAAGCATGCAATTTGCACTCTAAGAACACTCTATTTCCATATTGACTGCGCTAACTTCACCAAAGACCAGAAATAATTAGTTTAACATTGGATTAATCGAATTTACGTATGCTTGGTATGCATTCGAATTGTTATAAATTTGATTTTAATTATTAAAACCTCTCATTTTATAATGTGGATATCCTTCTAAGTTGATGTAAATATGTCTGGATGGACATTGGATATCCGATCTATTCCGAACAAAATGCATTCTATTAGGAAACTGCTTAGCGTGCACCAATATTTCGGAAGGAGAAAAAGTAAAACCTGTTCAACTTCTTTCGTTGAACGGGTTGTTTCCACACATGTATGCTTTTGAGCGTGTACAGATTACTAAGCTGTGAATGTATGTGGGACCTTAGTTATATGGGATTTGGTTCAACAGCAGCAGTTGAACAGGCACAGTAGTTTCTCTTCAACTTTTGCGCTGCTGTCTTTGGTGAAATACCACGCTTGTGCTGTGGATGTCAAGCGAGCTTTTTACATGGTGCGTGAACTCAGCACACTACGCGATCGTTCTTGTTGCCTTGGGACAATTATTATGCTACTTTCTATGTAGTACGTATGAACGCACACTCATGCTATTTTAAAATTTGTTGAATTTGATTTACTTTTTTATATTAGTTGTACGATTTTGATTCAAATGGTCTACCTGTTCAATGAACAGGTTGAACAGGCTGACCAGACGCCTCTGATAACGTTGAACAGTTAACGACTGTTTCTTTACACTTCAGTCGTCGCGCTGTTGTATTTTGTACAACACTAGTGAAAATAGCTCGCTTTTCGTTCACAACTGCAGCGGGGTGATTCTGACGGTGGCAAACCGCGTGACGACTGGAAGGTTAACTGAGAATGCTTCTAATAGGTCATTGACCAAATGGTCTCATCTTATGCTAGCTTTCCTATTCGACAAAGGTCATCTAACAGGGATGTGCCTGGGGGAAATGATAAGCTGACAGGATTGAGGAAGAAATCCAGGCGGTTGTTCAATAGAGCAAAGATAACTTTAGATTGGGTTGAATACAAAAAAGCCCAAACAGAATACAACAGAGAACTAAGGCACGCCAAACGTAAGGATTGGAGACGGGTATGTGAAAGCATCAACAACGCTCCTGCAGCTGCAAAGCTGCCCAAAGTCCTTTCAAATGGTCTAGATAGCCTTAAAAAAAAGACGGCAGTTTTACTGTTGACTCTTCTGAAATACTGGAAGTAATTATGAGAACTCATTTCCCTGAATCGATCCCATATTCTGATGAAGAACAGGTCTCAGATGAGGCAGAACATGTATGGTCGATAAATACCTATCAGAAAACTTGTGAAATCTTCACGCCTTCAAGGGTCGAATGGGCATTGAGTTCTTTTCAGCCTTTCAAATCTGCCGGAAAAGATGACATTTTCCCAGGCTTACTGCAACAAGGAAAAGAGACGCTTTGTCCGCTCTTAACCGAAATATTCTAAGCAAGTGTTCCGCTGTCATATAATACTAAAGCGTGCCAAAAGGTTCGAGTAAAACAACTCCCAAAGCCTTTAGACCTATAAGCCTTTCCTCTGTTTTTTTTTTGAAGACAATGGAAAACATAATTGATGACTTTATCAAGTACACAAGTTTAATAGAAATGCCTCTTTGTAAATACCAATTTGCGTATCAATAAGGTAAATCTACCATTAGGTACGGCGCTGCAGTCGATGGTAAATAAAATCGAGAAATCTCTTAAAACCAAAGTAATAGCCGTGGTTGCTTTTTTCGATATTGAAGAAGCTTTCGATAATGCATTCTATAGTGCTACGAGTTCAGCCATGGAAGCAAGGGACTTGGATAAAAGTATTTTCGAATGAATTATGACTAGTGATCCTTTATATGAGAGATAAGCGGAAGTAAAATGGAATGATTTGGCAACAGACCAGCAGTGCTGAGTTTGCTCGGCGTCGAGAAAAATATTGTAAAACGGACATGACTTTTTCATCGCTAAACATTGTATTTTGTTTCGTTATAGATCTTTGAGCTACATTTTAAAACTGATGAACAACAGAAAAAATCAACAACTAAATATCGCATTGACAAACATTCAAAAATGAAAAAAAACATGTTTTTTGCTCTATGCAAAACAACTTTCACCGAAAAAAAAATCAAGCGGATTACATTACTCCTCAACAAAAGTTTAAAAGAAACATAACGCATGTTCGTTTGGCTCACGCTTTGACAGCTCTCGCTGCTCGATTGGCTCACACTTTGACAGAAATGTCAGCTTCCGCGTATCTCTCTTATAAATGATCACTAGTTATGACTATGCTCAAGGATCGGATAATTTTTGCTGATCTAGGAGGTGCGCAAATATTTATAAGATCTACTAAGGGATGTCCTGAAGGAGGAGTGTTATCGTGCTTACTGTGGTCTCTTGTAGTAGACGAACTCCTTAGAAATCTCAAAGATCAAGGTATTGAGGTAATTGGATATGCCGCTGATGTGACCATCTTGATTCGTGGAAAGTTTGATACCACGATTTCCGATCGGTTGCAAACTGCGTTAAACATGACTCTCAAATGGTATCGAAAAGAGGGTTTAAACGTAAACCCTTCAAAAACTATTACCAGAAGGAAAAAGGTAAAGCTTACACAGCTTTCTTTGAATGGAGTTCAAATTCAATTTTCGTAAGAAGTTAAACACTTTGGGGTTACTTTGGATAAGAAATTGAACTGTAATTCTAGGTGGTGGTTGGTCCCTAGTGATAAATCCTACCTCCGTTCTGGTCACGATCTTCAGATTATCGTGATTCGTCAACATTCGTATTGATAAAGTGGGAGGACAGAAGTAAAATTTGAAAGAAACGAATGCCAGAACAGGTATCCACCGGCGACGCCAAACGGACCAACGTAATGTGGTGTAATTTGGAATTTGTGGATTGAATACTGACACCTATATTTTTTTTTTGCCAAGCATCAATATGGATGACTCTCGAGGATTGCTTAACGTAAAAGGGGCTATGACAAGGTTGTGGATTTACTGGGTAAATCCATCACATTGGGGTTATGACTTTGTGTCTAGTCAAGAATAGGGTCTGATTGGTATGGTAGAATGCAATAGAGTTCGGAATTGATAGACAGACTTTGAGGAAAGAAGTTTTCAACGTAAGGCAGCAGCACCTTGGAACTTGGAGGGCGCAGATCTGGAGAGTTGGGCAGCTGTTCATGCTGGGTTACATTATGTAGAAAGTGGAATCTGTTTTGCCGCGCACAAATTATGGGAAGTATTTGAAAATAGCTTCTTGTTTAGATTGTGTAACGCAAGAGAGCATTTTTAGCTCTGCGTTATATTAGGAGGTTATTATAGTGCAGGGTCTACTGATGACTGTGTAGGTATTTTAAGGGTGATTGAATGAAAGTTTTGTTGAGGGTAGTTATTGTTGAATTTTAGCATTTCGTAATAGTTTTGAAATGTTTGTCGTACAATGAGAAAGAATTTTGGGGTATTTGTTTGGTTATTATTTGCGCTTTTGCACTAGTAAATGTTTTATTTAATAGAGATACTTTGTGTTAGGGAAGTGTAGGAGGATAAATTATAATTTATTAGAATTTTCTGATAGAGGCAGAGTTCACATGTTACTTAGGTATTGGAAAGCAAATGAGAACCACATTAAATAATAGATAAACACTAATGCTCATATTTTTATATTTTCATTTCATCGCGGTCCTCATTGCCCGAGCGGAGACGATAAAACTCGAGTTGGATATAATCGACGCAACTACGATACGGAAAAGAAACAGATGAGAAACTATCGATACATTTATTTAACTATAAAAACCACGTTTTAACGTAATAACTTTATTTATTTCTTCTCGTTTCAGCAATCCAACAGAAAAACCATCTCTACTATCTTTTTCATTTCCTCTTCGTTACATTTATAGTCCCTCTGGTACTGAATCGAATGACGCATTCCGCTTTTTATCAGCGCTGTCTTTGCTGTACGTTGAGCATGGTGTCGGAGGTGGTGTGCTGTGTAAAACATCTGATGTGCTACACGGCACGCTACTTCCGGCATTTTGTTGGCGCGCGGGATGGGCAGTGCTGGTGATGATGTGGAGGGCGCTATTCGGTTTAGTGCCAGAGGGACTATATCTATTTAATGTATCTGAAACTTGTGGGACCGCTTTAAATACCGGCGCCTGCTTGTGGAAGATCCCGGTGTGCTAAACGGTATAGGACATGTTAACGGGGGAGGCTTGGTAGGTCCTCACCTAGCCCGTGTCTAGATAGGCGGACGGATGTCTGCCAGGGTGTGGATCGAGCAATTACAATTACAATAAGAAATTGAACTGTAATTCTAATCTGAACAAGGTCATAAGTATGGGTACTAATGCCCTATGGGTCTGCAATAAAACCCTAGGAAAAATTTGGGGATTGCGACCTAATATGATAAACTGAATTTGTTCAGCAATAGTTCGACCAAAAATTACTTATGCTTCACTGATATGGCGGCCCAAGACAAATGAGGTAACCGCTCAGGAGAAGCTTGTTTATTCGTTATAATATAATACTAGATGGTGATTTGATTGGTACATGAAGATCATCATGGAATTCAATTTGAATTCAGATATGAAAACAATAGAAGATTGGATGACAACGAAGACCAACTATGATGTTCCCTTGAAAGTGGTTAAACCAAGCCGCTGTACTTGGGATTCTGGTGAGCCAAGCTTACGTCCAGGTTCTATTGTATGTATTTTATACAGACGGTTCAAAGATGGGCGACAGTACCAGAGCTGGGTTTTCTGTCCTGGTATCAGCAAAGTAATCGCTATGGGCCGCAGTCCCACTGTGTTCCAAGCTGAAATACAAGCCATCATTGACTGTGCAAGTGTTTGTCTCAAAAGAAACTATAGGTTTGCAAAGATCTGTATTTTCTCGAGCTTTGAATGCTCTAAAGGCAATCACATGTAAATCAAAGTTAGTGTAGGAATGCAATCTTTCTCTGAAGCAATTGACCCCTAAAAACGAAGTTACATTTTACTAGGTGCCCGGCCATTGTGGAATTGAGGGGAATGAAATCGACGACAATCCAGCAAGACAGGCAGCTTTGAGCTTGGTTGACCCTGAACCGAATTTGACGCGTAGGAAGAGGCATCTGTCGATTCGAACACCCATCAGTTTCTCCGATTAGCATTTGATTAGTTCAATTTTTTTATCATAAAAATATTTGATAGATGTTGATACAAATTACAGTCGATTCGATTTGTATGGAGACAAAGTGCATTAATATCGTTTGTTTTTCCTCAGCTGCGCCTAAACTCTATCAAGAAGCTGTCGACGATTGCCCTTGCCTTGGGTGAGGAGCGAACCCGCACTGAGTTGATCCCGTTCCTGACCGAAACCATCTACGATGAGGACGAAGTGCTGCTGGCGCTGGCGGAACAGTTGGGCAATTTCACCGCCCTGGTCGGAGGTCCCGAGTACGCCATGTACCTGATTCCTCCACTGGAATCGTTGGCCACCGTCGAGGAAACTGTGGTCCGCGATAAGGCTGTGGAATCGCTGCGAATTGTGGCCGCTCAGCACAGTGCACAGGATTTGGAAATCCACGTTGTTCCAACGCTGCAGCGTTTGGTTTCGGGCGATTGGTTCACATCCCGCACATCTGCCTGCGGACTGTTCTCGGTTTGCTATCCAAGGGTATCGGCCGCAGTCAAGGCCGAACTGAGGAACAACTTCCGGCAGCTGTGTCAGGACGAAACTCCCATGGTTCGGCGAGCTGCTGCCGGAAAGCTGGGTGAATTCGCCAAGGTCGTCGAGCTGGAGTATCTGAAATCGGACTTGATCCCGATGTTTGTGCAGATGGCCCAGGACGATCAGGATTCGGTCCGATTGCTGGCGGTGGAGGCCTGCGTTAGTATTGCCCAGCTGTTGCCCCAGGACGATGTGGAACACGTAAGTTAAAACATCGACAAATTCAACAACGGTTTACTTATCTAACGTTACATTCCAGAGCGTCATGCCGACTTTGCGTCAATGCGTCAATGATTCCTCGTGGCGAGTGCGTTACATGGTGGCAGAGAAGTTTACTGGCCTGCAGAAGGCTGTTGGGCCGGAAATCACCAAAACCGATCTTGTTCCGGCATTCCAATACCTGCTGAAGGACACTGAAGCAGAAGTTCGCGCCTCGGCTGCCACCAAAGTAACCGAATTCTGTGCCAACCTGGAAAAGAGCAGCCAGGAACAGATCATCATGACTTCGATTTTACCCTACGTCAAAGAACTGGTCGCCGATCCGAACCAACACGTCAAATCGGCACTCGCTTCGGTCATTATGGGACTCAGCCCTATCCTGGGTCGCACCAACACCATCGATCATTTGTTGCAACTTTTCCTGATCCAGCTGAAGGACGAATGGCCAGAGGTGCGTCTGAATATCATTTCCACACTGGATTGCATCAACGACGTCATTGGAATTCAACAGCTGTCTCAATCTCTGCTGCCGGCCATCGTCGAGTTGGCCGAGGACTCGAAATGGCGCGTCAGACTGGCTATTATCGAGTATATGCCTCTGCTAGCCGGACAGCTCGGTCAGGAATACTTCAACCAGAAATTGCGGGATCTCTGCTTCAACTGGTTGAATGACCACGTGTACGCCATTCGTGAAGCTGCTACGTTGAATATGAAGAAGATTGTACAGACCTTCGGAACACAATGGGCCGAAACCAACATCATCAACCAGATCTTGGTCATGTACAAGAACAGCAACTATCTGCATAGTAAGTAAAATTTTGGAAAATCTCTGTATTCGGGATAGTTTTAAGCTTCCATAGGTGCCAACAAAGTTACGATGTTTGCGCCTTGAGGGCAGTGGTGGAAATAATCATGCCGTTTACGCAAAATGAACCAATATTTAGCAGGATCCACGCTCTCGAACCAACAGCGACCGATTTGCTCATAGATTCTTGCGTTGGAGAACCAGAACAAAACAAATGTAAAAACAGCGTGATTGCTGGATGAGCAGAGTCTGATCACAGTCTTTCTTTTTCCGTTCATAGCTATTTTTGTAAATCATTGGGTGGGTTATGATAATAATAGATAGATTTCAAACTAATGTACGACGGTATGGAGAAAATTGACAGATACATGGTGTTATTGTAGAAATAATACAGGGAATCGCATGCGTGAATGTATATCAAAATAAAATGATGCGATGCCGTCTGGGGCGCTCTTGGGCAAAGAAAGCAAGAACGCAATCGCACCGATGCGATAGCATTTTTCTGTTTGCATGAGCAGACTCTGTTCACCGTTTTACAGCACTGCTTGAGGGCATGTTCATCCCGAAAGGATGTTCAATTTTTTATTGTTCTGGAAAGAGAATTTATTCCAGTTAGCATTAGCATTATCATTAAGCATTGCGCACAAACTCGTAGGTGGTTCAGTCCTAGACAATTGTATGAGGGTTGCCTCCTTCCTGTCCGTTACCTAAGTCAGAAATTGCGATAGATCTTCAGAGAGGCCGTCCAGCTACTTGGGTTCGCGGACGATATTGATATTCTAGCACGGAACTTTAAGACGATGGCAGATACGTACCTTCGACTAAGGATTGAAACTAGGCAAATCGAACTGAACATCGATGTGTCGAAGACGAAGTGCATAATAATAGCGAGTGGCTCAAGAGAGGACACGAAAGCAAGGCAAAAGGAAAATCTGCCGGCCCGGACCAGATTGGCTGTCGAATATTGAAAGAAATTACCATCGTTAGGAAAAGGAAAGGCACTATACCTAATCAACAGCGAATGGTTAGCTAGGACCCTTCCCGACAACTGGAAATGCAGCCTGGTAGTGCCCATCCCGAAGGCTTCTGGTACGAACTACGATCCCAGTGAATTTCGCCCAATAGCCTTAACAAGCTGCAAAAATGATGGAGCGGATGGCAAATCGCAGGCTGGTGGAGTATCTCGAGAAATGCAAACGAACCTATTTCGCGGCTCTTAGGACATCTTCAAAGGGGGATTAGAAAGCAATGAACACGTTGAAATGGCTTCCTTAGACTTGGCGAAGGCCTACAACCGAGCCTGTACTCCGGGAATATTAAAGTGTCTAAGGTGGCGTCCACAAATTAAGTAACGCTTAAAGGCTGGTTTGCTACTGACAAGAAAAGGAATCGCCTATCTCGATGCGTGGAAAATTTCTTCCCAGAAATGGTCCAGAAAATCACATTTCTCTGATCGCAGTACGCAGTTGAGAAGAAATGTCAATTCAATTGGGACTCTCTGTAGGAAATTTCTTGACCCATTCAGTCAAGAAATTTCTTTACTTTTCTTGAGCGAAACAGCATACTTAGCTTAAAGGGGGGATGGAGTAGGTTCGAATTTCCTTACAAAAAGCATTACGGAAGGGAGGGGGTCAAAAAGTTTCAATTTTAGCGTTACGTAATAAATGAACGCTGCCTAATGGACTGGGGTGTAACAGGGAATCTTGCCAGCTTCGTGAAAAACTTTCTAAACAACCGTCGTTTCCGGTCTAAAGAAATCCCCGAAGAAACTGATGTTCCGCAGGGATCGGTTATCACCGTTACGCTCTTTCTGGTTGTAATGAATGGTGTCTTCCGATCCTTGCCGAAAGGTGTACACGCCGGCGACATCTTGCTGCTACCCACATGGGTTCACCCGAAGATGGTCAGGCGAAAATGGCAGGCGGCCGTCAATGCAGTCGCCACATGGTTAAACAAAATGGGCCTTGAAATCTCAGCAACCAAATGTGCAAGACTCCACATCTGCAATTCGCTTCACCAACCACCAAAAAAGCCGATCACGGTCAACGGTACTGCCATGCCAAACAAGAAAACCGTTAAGATCCTTTGCGTAACTTCTTTCAAAGCCTACTTTAATAATGTCCGGTCGGCATGCATGTCCCGAATTAACCTGCTAAGGCTGCTATCCGGAACAAAAAAGAAGCGATTGAACGTCCGGAATCCGAGTTGCCGACGCAATCGTTAGCAGCCAATTGTTTTGCGGGATCGAAATAACGGGTCAACGCTTCGACGAACTGATCGACAACCTAGGAGGAATCTACAACAACGTGATCCGGATAATCTCAGGACTTCTGCCTTCCATGCCAGCCGTCTCGGCCTGTGCCGAAGCCAGAGTCTTGCCTTTTCGTTACAAATTGGCTAACAGTATTGGTACGTCAATTTGTTTCTTGGAAAGAACCAAGAACGACGGATCGGAAGCCTGTATTGAAATACAGGCCAAACAGATCTTAAGGTGGAGATGAATCGAAGCCAAACCTCAAATTTTCAAGAGCACAAATTTGGAGAACCAATCATCCGTTTAAACTGAAAATCTAATCACTGGCTGGTGGTGACCAATCGATTAAGTTTTTAGTTCAAACGGGTGTTTGGTACTCCAGATTTGTGCTCTTGAAAATTTGAAGTTTGGCTTCGATTCATCGTCACCTTAAAATCCGTGGCCGGCATAGAGCTCCCTCCGGTATCCGAGCGACACCGGAACGGAGCCAGGAGCTGGCCCGCCAGGAAATTAAAGATAGTTAACTATCTGAATTAAAAATAAAGCAATCCAAGGCCTTTTCCTTAGGGGGTCCGTAGCCTTGAGGTTACGCTTTTGCTTCTTAAGCGGAAGGTCATGGGTTCGATTCCCAGCCAAGGATCAACAACTCTCGGGAAAGTGGGGATAGGTATCGGCTTTCGGAAAAGCAAGAGCCCTCCCAACCAATGCTCGGTCTTCTCGGCAAAAGCAGCCGTCATATTTCAAGCAATTCTGCAACCGTCGAACCTTATCGGGCCGGTTCTCTTCGCCACCGATTCGGCTAGCACCAGAGCAGCAATATCATTGGACACCATTGAGCACCCTTGGATCCAGGATATACAGGAGGTGCTTGACGACGAAGAAAACATCACATTAATGTGGGTATCCGGCCACAGCGAAATCGCGGGCTACGAGAAAGCGGATAGGTGAGCTAATACCGGCAGAGACAACGCGCGTCTGACTCACAATGTCCCAGGTGACAATCTCAAATCGTGGCTACGGGAAAAAGTTAACAATACATGGAGGCAGCAACGGCAAAGCAAAGAGAGTCTCTTCATTAGAAAAATTAAAGGGAACGTCAAAAAGTGGGAAGACCGTTTAGACAGAAGGGAACAAGTGATCCTCTCCCGACTTCAAACGGGACATACGAAAGTCTCCATTTCGATGGCGGACCCAATTATCGAAGAATCTGCGAAACTTTCCAAGTGCATAACTCAGTTGAACACTTCCTGCACACCTGTTCCCCTCTGGAACTCCTAAGGAAGCAGTTTGAAATGGGAAGCATTCGTACAGTACTATCGGTCCAGCGAGGCTGCACTTTTCTGCTTCCTTAAAGATGATAAACTATTCGATGAAATTTAAAAACAGAAATGTTATTCGGGATTTAATCTTCATCTAACCGACGGAACACTAGACCCTAGGACATGAAAACACTCACTCGATTGTTGCGTTCCCCTTGCTCACTTTCACACGCAATCAATAGCGAGGTTTTCCTTATCATTTCTTCCACCAAGCTGAGTATTTCAATTTCCAATGCGCTTTCTACTTATTCGCCGAGCGACAAGTTAGACAAAAACGACAACAGAATGATTCACTACTAACTGAATCCGTGTGCCGAAGGCAACCGATTGCAGTAACGAATGATTATTTACATTCCAATTCCGCTGGAGTGGCATTCGTATTTGACTGCTGATGAGCGCTCAGTAACTGGAAATATTATGCATCCGGTAGAAATCAAGACCAACACTTGAAAATTATTGTTTTCTCGGGCCACGAGCGTCGCAGCTAATATGTGAATAGTGCGCTGTGTTCATAAAAATCGTATGAATGCAGCGCCACACTAAAAGACTAGTTTCAAAATGCGGCGAGTTGAGGCGCGGCGCGAATCTCCCTGGCGCGATCCGGTTTGGTGGCGGTGCGACAATACATCCAGCGGAATGATTCAGTGAACGCGAAATCCGTACTTTAAGTTGAATGCATTCGGTGATCGAATGGTGAACGCTTTCTTACGTGTCTCCCAGTTGAGAGCGCTCTGTTAGTCTTTTTTTCGGGTTAAGGTACCGTGGGGCAAGTGGGTAATGGAATTCGCATAGTTGAGATTCTTCAAATTCTAGAGACTTTAAATTGAAACAAATGAGGTCGTGTATATTTTTTAGCTTGACTCCCACCAAATATAAGCAGCATGCTGGAATTGATTTTCATGAAAAATTGAAAAAAAAATACAGAAAATGTTTTTGAAAAATGTCTCTTTACTTTTCACTTGCCCCAAAAGTGGGGCAAGTGAAAAGTTTACCGTTTTGAACAATAAATTCAAAAACAAACAGTTATATTCACGATTACTATTAGTTTTAACATTTGTTAAGACTTCCCAATGAACAATAACATAAGTAGCATGTAAACAAAGAAAATGTTATTCTTTTCGCTTGAATTTTCTTCTCTTCAGTTATGTTAGTTGAAATGATTCGACAACATTATAAATGCAACATTTCCAATGTTAGTTCTTCCCTCCCCTTGGTTATGCGACCTTGCCGCGATGGGAGGGCATAATCCATTAGCCCATATGATGGAAACCAAAGGCGTAACCTGTAGTGGTGGTATCACATTTTGGCACTTTTTGCTTAAAGCCGCGTCATAATTCATATGGCATAGACGCAATAATATCTCGGATGTGATCCAACGGACATTCTGCGTCATTGATAGAATTGATGCCCATTTCAAATAATTAATCTATTCGAAGTGGACATTAATACTATTGGTGACGTTCAGTTTGCCTTTTGCTAACCAGAATGATCCGTAGCCACTCTTACTATTAGCTAGTTAGATACATCTTTATCATATACGATGTAGGGAATACATAGGAACTCTTAGGAAAATGACTAGTAGATTCACTGAGTAGAAATAAGTGGCGACAATCTTATTTTAATATGGTTTTTACATTGCCATAATAAGAAATACCTCTTTTGTAACAGCGGTATAAATAATCTAATTCCAGCTTCATTTTCGCAAAATTTACAAGTAGAAAGTAGGCGTTGTGAAGCATTGCATTTGCCACCGAAAAGTGAATCATGTAGGAGACTGTAATAGAAGCCTAAGGTAACTTTACTCTTCAATATTCACTATAAACATGACTATGGAAAGTAAGACGCTGAGATCGATCATTAGCGACTTTTTTCTTTAAGGATATATGAACGTAATGACCAATATACACTTTTAACAACAAAAAATAAAATTAACTAGAACTACTACTAAACAGCCTAATTTTGTTAAAACTTGACGACAATTGACATTTAGGACTCTAATCTTACGTAAAAGACAGGAGTAATCAGAATAGCACTTGAATGACAAATTATTCAAAACCATTTCGACTAGACAGTATTAGTAATGACACTACTACACAACTATTTCAAACAAATTCTGATGGAGCTGCTGATTTTCACAATGCTTCCTTTTCTCAGAAGCAAGGGAATATGGGCACTTTTCAAAAACTACCACGTCACAATACTAATAAAAAACAGTGTTCATGTGGGCGCCATTGCCTAGTCCGTCTGAGTATTGGTCCTGGTAGAGGGGAAACTTGGCAAAAGCCAGACCGAGGGTTCAGCCTTGACAAGTTAAGCTGTCAGGCAGCTCCAACTGAACACCATACAAAAAAAAAAAAAAAAAACATTTCCAATGTTAGTTCTTACATTATAGGACAGCAATTGCATTTCTGCTCTGTAGAATTTCCACCGCTCGTTATTTGTTTTGACGTAGAAGTACGTCTCTCTTCTCTATACAGGAGTGAAATTGGAATTGCAAAACTAAGAGCGTTACGTTGGCATGAAATATTTTAAACGTTTATAACTTTTCGCTGGCTTAACGAAATTTCTTAATTAGCATCTCAATCGAAAGCCAAGACATCAAAGCTTCATGTCGTTTACTTACTGAATCCCACATACCTGTCCAAATAGTTTAATAACTGTTTTAAAAGAGAACGTTGATTTCAAGCAAATCTATAAATAGGGGTGACTAGAGAAAATTTGACGTCATTTGCTTTTCACTCTCCGATTGGCTCGCATCTCAGCAGGCGACAGATCGGCTTGTTCTGACCGGGCGTGCTTCTCAGGCACAGACATCGATAGTGAAGGACGCCCCCGTTTGTCTTGCTTCGCTCAAATCAAACTGTCGAGCGAGCGAGAGAAGATACCGTCCGAAGCTAAAGCCATCACCGCTGCCACCGCCTAGAAGAAGAAGAGAAGCAGTCCACAGGAGAAATTGCGGTCGAACTGTGAACACGGTCGGGCGAGTCTTTCTCGCTTTGTGGTTCACCGCTTGTTTGCGTTCACCCAGCCATCGTCATCGCCGCCGCAAATTTCATCGGCCGAGGAGCTGTTGACCCGCGCTTCAAAATTTCGACTCGTGATGAAATCATCATTGGTGGTCAAGAAGCAATCCCGTTAGGAGCAAATACCAGAAGCCCCCTGAGTTTTGCTGGTCCGAGCAGTGTTATTTATCCGTAACAACATCGAAGCTAACAAAGCCATCGGTTCTTTTCAGAGCCATCAAATTTGTGGAAAAGAGTTAAAAGAGAAATATTTCCGACTTTATTTATAACTTCTAGTATTCCTAAATCAATTTCACGGCATCATACAAAATTACATTTGTCGTGAATAATTTATGACTCAACCATTTGGGATTGTACTCGCGGACGCTGCTGCGGTGCCGTCGGGTGAGTGCTCAACATTTTACAACGATTGCAAATAACAGCGCCTCTTATGTTCCATATTTTATGGGAACACTTTGATTAGGAAAATTATCCCATGTGACAAAATTGCGACATATTTAGAATGCTTTTGAAAAGACATTCTCATTGAACAATTGTAATAATTTTGGCACCCATGGATCAGGAATTTACCGTCATAATAAAGAAAACTATTAATTATCAATAGCTCGTATTGAATATTTAGGGAATGCCAATCATTCCAACAATTCATGTTCGACCAATTTCTCACGCATTAGTATTCTCCGCAATTTTCAAGTAATTCCAAGCAAAACACATTATTGGCACATACCCATCTCCCAGATTGGTCGATCAGAAAGCGAAGAGCACAAAAGGGAGGAGCATCATCTGCTATTCCAATGTTATAAAACATGCTGCCTTCGTTGGATTCAGTTTCATTCCATTTCCGCTTTCGAGCTGGTAAGAGCTCCTCCGAACTTGCTTAACGAGAAGTACCTCGCTGCTAGGAGCCTGCTGAGCTGTTAATCCAGAATCTGGTTTGTGAAATCGCTCAAGATTTCAAGATTGAGCTACGTTTCCAGATTTCAACTAAATCCCTGTGTACGCTACTCTGTTGCTGTTGTGTACCCATGAAATATTAAGCTTGTTTGTCGAATAAACAGAGAACTTATTCACATCTTCTTATTCTTCTTCTTCTTGGCATTAACGTCCTCACTGGGACAGAGCCTGCTTCTCAGCTTAGTGTTCTTATGACACTTCCACAGTTATTAACTGAGAGCTTTCGTTGCCAAAGTTTCCATTTTTGCATTCGTATATCGTGTGGCAGGTACGATTATACTCTATGCCCAGGGAAGTCAAGAAAATTTCCATTACGAAAAGATCCTGGACCGACCGGGAATCGAACCCAGACACTTTCAGCATGGCTTTGCTTTGTAGCCGCGGACTCTAACCACTCGGCTAAGGAAGGCCCCAACTTATTCGCATGCATTTGCAACTTTTTCGATATTCCATACAAAATGACCAACTTTGGTAAGTTAGATCTCAGTTATTTATGGAAATATTTTCGAATGAAACATTCACAGAACATCAGATGTAACTCGAATTTTAACATATATTTTTGAAAATTTTTCCAATCACAAGTTTATAAGTAATAACGGTTTGACTAAACTGTAATTTTCGACGAAAAATTCAAAACTTTTTATCTTAAAATCTGATAGCCTTACACAAAAACTGTCTTCAGCAAACTTATTCATCTCGTCAAAATCTACAACTTTTCTGAAGATACCATGAAGCTATTCCTTCAATATGTTTAGTTATGTCAATCATAAAAAATCGTCAAAAAAATCACTTTAGTCAAACCGTTACTGCTTTTCAACGTGTGATTGGAAAAATCACTCAAAAACATATGTTAAAATTTAAGTAATGTCTGATATTCTGTTAAAATTTCATTCAAATCTGTCCATAAATAACTGAGATATAGTTTATCAAAGTTGGTCATTTTGCATGAAAAATCAAAAGAGTTTCAGTTTTTATTTCTCAGCGAAGAATCACACCATCAACGAAAATAGCGCGAAAGCAATAACCAATCGCGTGCGAGTAGCGAACGGAGTGACAAAACAACCAAGCGAGAACCCCACCACTCGCCATCGGTGAACGGAGCTCGAGCAAATAAAACCACTGGTTGTTCTGCTCCCAGCTCATTCACAAATCGAACGGCATAACGAACGGATCAAGCAGTGGAGCAGCAAAGAAGAGCGCGTGAAAGCCACAGCTGTGTGCGAGTAGCGAACGGAACCAGAGAGCAACGAAGCGAAAGCAACAACTGAAAATCATTCAGTGGACGGATTAGTAGTCAGCGCCAACCGGCGACCTGTTGGAAAGTAACGCCAGCAAAATATACACCATCTGCCTCTCCTTACCATTCATATTCTTGTACTTGATGAATTCAATGAAATGGTTTGGTTTGGCGATGGAGCAAAGAGTTATTAAGGATGATTTTACTTAACAAAGAGTTGTTGATAAATATTCCAATCAATAAGAGTTGTTTTGAAAAAGTTCACTTTTATCAGAAATTTCTGCTTTACCAAAGAGTTGTTAATGAAATTCCTGCAGCAAAGGGTCGAGTTTCTCCCCACGAATATTTCCAGCCAGGACCAGTCATGGAGGACAATCCATCCCGAGCATCACGGCCCCCGCTTCCAAAATTCTCGAGTACGGAAATTGGAAAATTAATACATAATGCTCATTTTGTACATCCCTTGCCAAGACATCAATTTCATATAGCCTATTTCTCAGATTAACGCAATAGACTAACATGTAGAAAAATTTCAGATCAATAGTTGCTTATTACAATTGGTCAGGAAACAGTTTATTGAACAGTATTTAAAATCTGTCGCAATTTTAATACATTTTCCAATTAAATACTCGAGAATTTAGGAAGTGTTCCCCCATTATATGATAAATCAACGATGCTGTTAGAAATACCATACAATGCTGAGTAGCATGATGTTATTACGGTCCGACGGCGATGCAGTGGTAAATTCTCAAATTCATGTAATTATGTGGGGTAAATTATGTGAACCAAATTGTAGTATACCGCGATATTTAGATCATTATAGATAAATCAGTAAATATCATCCAATAAACCCTTTTATGAACGTATGTTGGCCCTGAAAAGGGCCGATTGAGCTTGGATGCTGTGACCACGAGTTAACCACGAGGCGAAATCTAGAAGCGCGGATCGGTCAACCTAGAAATCTTGAGCGATTTCACAGACCAGATGCTGGATTGGCAGCTTGAAGAATAACAGCTCAGCAGATTTCTAGCAGCGAGGTTCTTCTCGCTGAGCAAGTTCAGAGGAGCTCTTAGCTCGAAAGCGGAATTAGAATGAAACTGAATCCGACGAAGGAAGCATGTTTTGTAACCTCAGAATAGCAGATGATGCTCCTCCCTTTTGTGCTCTTCGCTGATCAACCAATCTGGGAAATGGGTATGTGCCAATAATGTGTTGGGCTTAGAATTACTTGAAAATTGCGGAGAATGCTAATGCGTGAGAAATTGGTCGAACATGAATTGCTGGAAGGGTTGACATTAACTAAATATTTAATAAGAGATAATGATAATCAATAGTTTTCTTTATTATGACGGTAAATTTCTGATCCATGGGTGCCAAAATTATTATAATTGTTCAATGAGAATGTCTTTTCAAAAGCATTCTTAATATGTCGCAATTTTGTTACATGTGATAATTTTGCTAATCAAAGTGTTCCCACAAAATATGGAACATCAAAGACGCTGTTGGAAATGCCACTCTATTTTACAATTGTTGTGAAATGTTGAGCACTCACCCCGACGGCACTGCAGCAGCGCCCGCGAATACAGTCACAAATTGTTGAGTCATAAATTATTTATGACAAATGAAATTTTGTATGAAGCCGTGAAATTGATTTAGGAATATTAGAAGTTATGAATAAAGTCGGATATATTTCTCTTTTAACTCTTTTCCACTAATTTGATGGCCTTGAAAAGGGCCGATGGCTTTGTTAGCTTTGATGCTCTTACAGATAAATAACACTGCGGGATGTTATCAGTTGATTGCCATGGTCAAACGGGGAATCCTCAACTCAAATGTATAAATTTGAGCAAGTTATTTGCTTAAACGACGAACCGAAAGTTTCGTGACGTGGATGGCGCACAACAGTAACAGGTAAGTCAAAATCTGATGATGGCGGCGATGACGATGGCTGGGTGAACGCAAACAAGCGGTGAACCACAAAGCGAGAATGACTTGCCCGACCGTGTTCACAGTTCGACCGCAAATTCTCCTGTGGACTGCTTCCTCTTCTTCTTCTTCTTATTCTTCTTCTTCTTCTTGGTGGCGGCAGCGGTGATGACTTTGGCTTCGGACGGCATCTTCTCTCGCTCGCTCAACAGTTTGATTTGAGCGAAGCAAGACAAACGGGGAGGTCCCTCGCTATCGATGTCTGTGCCTGAGAAGCACGCCCGGTCAGAGCAAGACGATCTGTTGCCTGCTGAGATGCGATCGAAGCGGAGAATTGAAAGCAACAAAAGTCTGGATGACTATGACAAAAGTCTGGATCAGCAATTGGTATATGTTGGTTTGTCGCGAGTTACTTCACTGCAAGGACTATTTTTGACAAACTCTACCAATTCTTCCCAGTTCCATCACGCCAAAGGCAGCAATTCCAAGGGTTGACTTGAGGAATGAGCTGCAGCGCTTAGGCAATCATCGATTAGTGACGCTTTGAGACGTGAAATACTGGATCATAGTGGCCCAACCTGCATATTGATGAGTATCAATGTACAGAGCCAAAATGCTGATGCAATGGATATTGCTACAGACCAAAGCACTGGACCGATTCAATCGATTATCACAATCGAAGCACCCGAGCCATCAAACATCTAATCTACTGGAGGAGTTTGGCGAACTACAGCTGGAGCCAGAAACCGATCACCCAACCAAGCAACACAAGGAAGCAACGACCAAACAAACAAATTCAATCATCTGGCATTATTCCTGGAACACAGTGTATGGGTTCTCGAAACCACAGAACGACAAATGGTTCTTTTCAGGACTACCAAAATGAGTCCAAAAAGAGTTAGCTTCTGAAAACTTCATCCGATCAATAACAACACAAAACTAGTACACTTACAAATTCATACACATGACAAATCAAATTATTAATCATCGTAGTTCTACGTCAACCCCGCGGTAATGTAATAGACATTACCCACCCCAAATTTTTGAGAAAGTCGGATATAACGTCTGATAACTCTTCGGGAGAAATCAAACGGAATCCTTCAATAACGTATTTAGAATCTTTTTTATGTGGATAGACCTATACCCCATTTTTATGTTTTGAACTAGCTTTACATAGACATTCCACGAGATTTCCGTGTGTTCTTTAATATTGCAACATTTCAGTCAACGTCTTCCTTTCAATTGGCTGCCCGAAGTAGACATATTAATATTGTAATGTTTGGCAACATCTTTTAGAGAAGTTCTATGATTTCTAATAGCTTTTAACGCTTGAGTATAGTGTTTCTTGAATTATCAGCACGTTATGTTTTTCTATGATAATTGCGAACCATGTTTACTTATGGCTACTTAAAGAGAAAACACAAATTCAATCTCTAATGATAAACTTTTCACTTGCCCCACCTGATAAGAAAATTGACGGTGTTTAAATTTAGTTATTTTTAGGCCTACGTCAAATTAATTCTGAAACTTTTTTTATTGCAGTTTGAAACTGTCACAGAAGCCAACTAAGAAGTGGTACAGGAAATTATTTTCCGCAACTTTTTTCCACTGAAAATATTAAAATAAGATTGTATGCCGCCAACTTGTTACGGAGTAACAGTTGACAGGTTAACAATTTTTCGCTCTATTATGCAATAATGGCTGAAAAATCTCAGAAATCTCTTACCTATCGTAATGTTCTCAATGGCCTCAAAAGTTTACGCATGAGTTTAAAACCTTAATTCACATATTCAGTAAAATATATCAATTGTTTTCACTTACCCCATTTACCCACTTGCCCCGCGGTACCTTATCACTATCGTTTGCGATTCTTCGGGATTGCGCTCACCCTAGTAGTGTTCGGCTGTCACTGAACTTTCGGTGGCAGCAGATACTTTGCTATTTTTTTTATCGGTAACGTTCGGGTGAGTGAGTGAATTTTCCTATGCTTGCCCTTGGATAACTCAAGCGCTTTTGGGCACCTCAAGCACTCAAACTTGGATGGTAAGACCCACGTCTGCGTATTTGATAATTTTGACCTACCATTGAGGAGGCAACAAAAATACCGTAACTGGGCACCCTGAGCACCCCTAAACTCAGGCGGTAAACCCAACATCTGCGGTTGTGGAAACCGGACGAATTGATCTCTTTGGGACCCCCAAGCACCCAAAACTTGGGTGGTAAGATCCACGTCTGCGTCTGTTAAAACGCACCCGACACCCCTCGTAGCCGCACTTCCTTTACACCAACCTTTGAAAGTGGTTTTATGAGCTTGTGTTTTGTAACAGTAATAAGCAACTTATTAAATGTAAAATATATAAATGTAGTCCATCTAGGCTAGCCCATTCGGCTAGTCTTTTATTTTTAAAGTGTGGCGAACTCGCCAAGAGCGAAAAAAAGATAAATAATAATGTATTTGGGCTCATTGGTGACCAACGACACCAGCAGAGAAATCTAGGGACGTTGTTATAAATCAAAGTAGTCACTTTGAATTCCGCAGAAATCTTCGATCGAACAAAGTTTGCCACCGCACAAAGCCATCTAGGTACTAGACGCTTTAGACCGGTACTCCACTATAAAGCCTGATTTGCTACTGAAAAGGAATCGTTAAAGAAATTTCTCGCCGATTCCTTGCAGAAATTTTCTACAGCGACTCCCATTTGAACTGACATTTCTTTTCAACTGCGTACTGCGATCAGAAAAAAGCGCATTCTTGATCGATTCCTTGCAGAAATTTTCCATGCATCAAGATAGGCTGAGAAATTACTTGTCAGCAGCGAATCAGGCTTAAGCATGAAACACGGATCCTACGTGCAGAGGAACGGAAGGTGTTGCGGAGTGCAGATGGAGGACGGAACATGGAGAATGCGTATGAACCATGAATTGTACCAGCTGCTGGGAGAAGCAACCATCGTCCAACTCGCAAAAAATGGGAGATCGCAGTGGGCCAGGCATGTCACCACAATGTCGGATAACACCACGTTGAAAAAGGTTCAGGAAAACAATCAGGCCGGCACAAGACGACGCGGTGCGCAGCGAGCAAGATTGGTCGATATATTTGAGGACGATCTGCGAACCATTCAAAGAATGCGGGGCCAGCGACGGGCAGCCATGAATGGAGCCGTCTCCTATGTACAGCAGGCCTTAGCCTGACTAAGGAGGAGGGAGAGATATTTGGGGTATTATTGCTCTCGGGCTTGTAACATTAGAACTACTGGTATTCGGGCAAGTAATGTTAGGGCTATTGACATGAAGTCTCTCAAAGAGATATGGTTCGTCTTGTGAAGTGGAATATGGCTTCCATATGATAAGCTGGCAATTTCACTGTTGCTAGTATTGTTGCTGAGTATCGCTTGCTAAGTGGTAATGCTCTAGAATGAATTGTATCAGGGTGTCTACTACCTGGAAAAACCTGGAAAACCTGGAATTATCAGGGAATTTTATTCAACCTGGAAAAAACCTGGAATTCTCAGGGAATTTCGATCACAATCAGGGAAATTATTTTGAAGCAGTAATTCATGATAGAATATGTTCACGACAAAGGATTTTTGCGTTATAACCCAGAGCTATCATTAATTGCCAGAAAACTATCTTCATTCGAAAAAAATTCGGCTGCGCCGCTCTCCAAAAACTATATGAGCTGTTCAGTGAGAATTCTTTCGAGTATGAAATTTCATCAACTTATCAAAACATGATTGATATTTTTAATGTATCTGAATTTATTCGGTAAAGGATTAACATATCTAGGGCTGGTAGCAGGTTTCTTTTTATATACATTTTTTTTGCAAGTCTCTAAAAAGTCTCTATTTTTGATAAAAGGTGTCTGAAGTCTCTATTTTAACCAAAATAGTATCTAAAGTCTCTTTTCTTTCCTTATCTTGCTTGCAGATAACTGAGATGCAAAATTACTTCTCGTATTTCTCGAGAACAGCCTCAGGAAATATCCTTGTGGTTTCTCCAAAGATTTTATTATGAATTCTTCAAGAAATTGCTTCAGCATTTTTTCATAGGATGCTTACAGGAGTTCCTCCATAATTACTTCAGGAAATCCTTGAAATTTTCAACGTTAATACCTCTAGAAATTTTTCTCAGGCAGTACTTTGAAGAAAGACTATCTTAGGACTTCCTCCAGATATTTTTTCACTAACTATCCAACCGAATTCTACAGTCGTTAATCAAAGAGATATCCAAAGTTTCCCACAGAATTTCTCCCAAGAAAACTTGACAAGAATTTCAACACCATTTCGTCTACGGTTATTCCAAAGAATAGATCCAAAAGCTCCTCGAGGGGTTATTCGAGTCAATATATTGAGAACATTTCAAATAATTTCCTCAATTCGACCTGTGTTTTATTATTAAGTTTCTTTAGAGTTTTTTTTTCTAGGAATTTCTCCAGCATTTCATCCAAGGATCACTGGAGTTTTTCCAAACATTTTTCAATGAATTTCTCAAAAAATCCCCATGGAATATTGAAAAGATCTTCTAAGGTTACACACAATTTAACACCACAGCAATTTTTTCTATGAAATCCTTCGACTGTAGGAATGATTATTCCTACACAATTTTCTAGTAATTTCGTCCAGTGTTTTAGGAGATCCTGCGCAATATCCTGCGAGATATTATGATTTTTCTTTTTTTTATTATCGTAGCAATAATCTTGGAAATCTTCTAAAAGTTCTTCAAGAGTAAGTCTTCCTGAAAATCCTCTTCAATCAAGGCTGGCCTAAGAAATTACATAAGTAACTGTAACAGAAGATACCCATAAATTTACATCGAGGATTTTTTTTTTAAATTCTCAGCTTTCTGGGAAATTACAGTCAAATTTCCTTGGTGAAAACTCCTGGAAGAATGCTTGAGAAAAAGGTTTTGAAAACTTCCTTGAGAAATATCTTAGAATTAATAGAAGAATTTCCGAGAAGAAATCCTAGGCGCAATCCTGAAGGTATCCTCAGAGAAATTTGTAGTCAAAATCTTATAAAAATTCTAAAGAACAATTTTGTAGAAAATCCTGAAAAATCCTTGGAGGCATCTGGAGAAGTTTCTAGTTGAATATTACAACATGTTTTAAACGGGAGTCTTGGAGGATGTTCTAGAAAAAAAACTAATTGTAGAATCACCGGATAAAATCCTCGAGGACTAAGGGTTTTTTTCACAAAAATATCTGAAGGAATTTCTGATGAAAGCCTTGTGGTATTTTTTGTGATAATGTTTGGGAAAAATCTTGGTTCTATTTTGAGATATAAAAAACAAAATTTTTGGAGGAATTCCTTAGGAAAATTTTTGGAGAGTGAATATCTTAAATATAGATATGAATCCATCCTTTTCGTAATGTCGTCGTAATACATCAATGAATGTTTGTCCTTTACTGGCATATACCAGTTGTGCTGGTATGTTGTAATGTCGCAAAAAAAATATATTTGAAAAAAAAAAGTTTTAAACATATTTTCAGAGAAACGTCTGGTCTGATTAAACTATTTTGTCCTGGTTCCTGTTAGGTTTCGGTTTTTGATTACTGTTTTGTCTCTTTTCGGTCTCTTTTTAATAACTTTTTAATCTTTTTTTTCCTGGAAAGAGGTTTCTAAATTTCATATTTTCAAGAAACTCATTCATTTTTTAAATTATTCGAAAATATTTAACTTCAGAAAAAATTTCGAAAAGTAAACTGGAACTTGAACAACAATCAATTCGAAATTTCGTAACAATCATGACTAATTTAGAACTTTTTCGAATGAAATGCAAACATTTATAATTTAATCATATTACCACAGTCAAATGTTATACGGTCGAACGCGATTACCCAGGGGCTTGATAATCCGTTTTTCTATCATAAAAAAATGGATCCGGGATCCAAAAGTTTTACGAATTATTTGTGTTAATTTAGATTGTAGATATATTGCAACATATCCAAATAAAGTTTAATTTAGCGCCCATTAAGCTGTCCAAGTTATCCAAACGACCGATGGAAATGAATGGTACATAATCTGTACAAAAAATACTTTCAAGAAGACACATACTGATGCACTTGAAAGTTCCGATCATTAATTTGTTTTAGACATATAAAATTACAGTATTTCTTGAACCTGGAATTATTTTTATAAAACCTGGAAAAAAACCTGGAAATATCAGGGAATTTCATTTTGCTAAACGAGTAGACACCCTGTGTATTCTTCTCGAGATGTTAAATCTTTGGCTATAGAAAGTATATTTGAATCTGGTTCTAAAAATGTCAATTCCAAAAATTATTTCCAGCATAACTATGCGGCTTCGTCCCGAAAGGGATATAAGAGCCCCAGTCTCAATAAATTCCTATTTTTGGAATTTTTTTTCATAACAAAACTTTTACCGCTCCTCAACGTTTTTTCATTTTTCTTATATAAAATAAATATATATAAAAAGTAAACTAAATTTCTGTTCAATAATAGTTGAAAAATTCTCATTTAGTTCATATATCGCGAAGTTACCGCCATTTGAATGTTATCAATACGACCCAAGGGACCTAGATAGCAGAAGCATTAAAAGAATCACAGACTAAGGCATGAACGAGTTCATTTGTTTTGCATATTTGTTCTTAAAATTTGATCTTAATCAGTTTGATCTAAAATGCTAAATTCTTTCGCCAGGGATGACCTGCCTGTTCTGCATCAACGCCCTGGCCGATGTCGTCGGAGCTGACATCATCATGCGTCTGTTCCTGCCCACCATCAAGGTCCTGTCGACGGATCCGGTCGCCAACGTGCGCTTCAATGTCGCCAAGACGCTGCAGAAGCTGTCGCCATTCCTGGACCAGACCGCTATCGACGAGCACGTCAAACCGATCCTGGAGAAGCTGAACACCGATACGGACGTCGATGTCAAGTATTTCGCCTCAGAGGCAATGGTTGGAATTGCTGGTGAGTGTGTTTAACGGTCAAGATCGATTTCTTTAAATGATCGTAATCAATTCTATCTCTTTTCAGCCGCCTAAATTGTGTATCCAGGATGAATTTTGTATGCATTGTTAATGTGTAAGTTAGGAGAAATAAATCCGTAAATAATTCAGCGATATACATTCAACAGACTTCTTATCCAACTAGACACAAGCAGCACCCGCAAATTCTATTTATTTTCTTCTAAGGCTCCGTGACGAAGATGTGAAAACGTTTGCTTCATTACTCAAAGAATAAGCTGGAAATTGTATTTAGAGAAAAAAAAACGTCATTGGAAACACCACTTTAGCTAATGGGTACTCTGAAACTGTTTTGAACCAAAATGCTTGACATTGGCGTAGTTTTATACTCATCAAATAATTGTGAAAAGGAAACATTTCGCCAAGAGAAAGACCATAATGGAAAACACCGGGACAGTTGCTATTAAAGTGGACGCATTTTTTGGAATCATCACTAAGTTACGTGGTTATTAATGGATCATTTTCTATTTCTCCATTTTCGAGACAAAATCTATGGCAAAAAAATACGTGAAAATCACGCAAATTTCAAAGAGAAACAAGATAATATGACATACACAAGAACGGAAAGTATATCCAATTACATTAACTTAGTTTAAGTTTACAATTTAATGGTAAACACACGTAACATATAAGAAGATAATTTAACAAACAATAAAAGTCCATTAGAGGAATCGAAATGCGTTTTATTTGTGAGCATCGTGAAAAAAGCCTTATTTGTATCATGTTCGAAGGAGTGAATCTTGCCCATTAATCTCTGAAACAACGTTCCTAAAATATAAGTACTTTTGGAAAAAGCAAAATATGTGTAAAAAATGCACACGTGATACATATATTAGCACAGAGCTTTAAAGAAAAACGATCCAGATAGTCGTAGTGGTAAACACTAGCTATTCAGCAGGACTATGTTGAGGGTCGACGGTGCGTATCCCGCCGGTCAAGGATCTTATCGTATTAGTAATTGTCTCGACTTCCCACTAATGATGCGCCTTCGTATTCCACGACAACGTTATTATCAGCCGTCAGCGAGAATCCAAGGTAGTCGAACCCTTCGACTACCTCGAACGTATTCCCGTACATCGTAACACTGCTTCCTAGGCGAGCATGTACTTTGTCTAGGACGCATTCACCACCAGTCCATTTTTTACTGCCTCGCGTTTTTGTACAGGTCTGCCACCTTTCCAAATTTTCGACCGACAATGTCCATATCATCCGCGAAGCAAACAAATTTACTTGATCTCTTGAAAATCGTACCTCGGCTGTTAAGCCCGGCTCTCCGTATAATACATACATTCTAGCGCAATATTGAACAACATGCATGAAACTCTATCACCTTGTCGTAGTTCCCTGGCAGGATTCAAACAAACTGGAATGTTCGCCTGAAACCTTCACACAGTTTTGCACACCTTCCATCGTTGCTCTTATCAGTCTCGTGAGCTTCCCAGGAATGCTGTTTTTGTCCATGATTTTCCATAGCGCTGTCTACGCGTTCGATATTATCGTATGCTGCCTTGAAATTGATGAAAAGGTGATGCGTTAGAACCTAGTATTCACGACATTTTTCTATGATTTGCTGTACTGTAGAAGCCGGTTTGAAAACTTCCCACTCATTTACTACAGGTGACAAACCATGGAAGATGAATTAGGATAATACTTTGCATTTTGGATGGTGATAGCTTGGAAGTTCTCATAATCCAACTTGTCGCCTTTCTTGTAGATGGGGCGTATTACCCCTGCCTTCCACTCCTCCGGTAGCTGATCTGTCACCCAGATTGTGCCTATCAGCCGGTGCAGACAAATGGCCAACCTATCCGGGCCCATCTTTATGAGTTCAGTTCCGATACCACCCTTAGCTTTATTGCTCTTGAGCTGGCAAATGCATCCTTGACATCCCTTGATGTGGTGGCTGTTGATTTCCATCGTCCGCAGTACTGACGAAGGCATTTCTTCCGTTGTCTCGACCTTCATTGCCTGTGCTCTCAGCTAGGGTTACCATCCGTCCTGATTTAGTAGGACATGTCTTGATTTTCAGCTTTTTTCGGCAAAAATTGTTTAACAAATCCGACGAGTTTTGCATATTTTTCCGAAAATACATGAAATGTCCTGATTTTTTCAACTGGTCAGATGGTATCCCTACTCTCAGCGCCATTCAGGTGTTCGTAGAAGTGCTGCTTCCACCGTTCGATCACCTCGTTCATCCGTCAAAATGCTCCCATTCTTATCCCTGCCCATCTCGGCTCGCGGCACGAAGTCATTGCGGATGTGTTGAGCTTCTGACAGAACTTCCACGTTTCTTAAGACTGACAATTGAACTGCTCAATTACAGTGCATGGGCTGGTTGGTGCAGCATCCCCACACTCCCTGAGTTATCTTCTCAGGAGTCTGTTTGCAGATTTCCCCCTCGCAAAAAAAACAGGTGTTTCATCGCCTCACACTCCGTCTATTCGAGGCGGCGTTTTATTTTCTCCCGAAAAATGCAGGTCTGCTATTGCCGTTTCCGCCTTTAACGTACATGTTCTGCCGGGTCACTTGCTGCAGCATGAACGCTTGCGGTGCATTATTCTCCTCCAGAATCTGCCTACATTCCTCGTCGAACCAATCGTTTTATCAACTCCGTCCCACGTACCCGACATTGCTCTCAGTTGCATCTTTGATGAATGTATATGTGCGTGTCGTAACGATTTGCTCCTCAGATGCGTGAGTCTGGATCATTTTCACCAGCTGTCAGTAGTTCTAACTAACGTGTGGGATTCGCTATTATTTATTATGTGGCCCCTTACTTATACCTTCCCGCATGAACTGGCATAGATGCAGGGGTATATTCGGTCTACTGTGGGTCAGTTCTAAACGCAACATAAACTTCCCTCATTGGTCACCATTCTGAAGTGGCAAGCGACCGTGATTGTTTTATATTATTCTTGTTTATGGCTATACTGCCCATAACTGCATACCCGAGCAAAGTTAGGTAACAAAAAGATAACAAGTTGTTTTATCCAGGGGGCCGATATGATGGCCATATTTTGTTGCCTCTTATCGAACGCAAGCAGCGCTCACCAATACTATTACGCTATAAGCAATGCAGCTGGTGCGAATGTGGGAAAACGAACCTAGGCACACAAAATCTATGCATATTGTTCGTTATTATTGCCATAGCGTAGCTCGCGGTTTAAAATAAAAGTAAGTTGCATTTCTATCATCGTGAAAAGCACAATGAAGTGTTGTTTTCCTTCTTGTGGTGTCGATTTTCATAATCTGAAGAACAATTATAACGATGATAACATTTCGCATCATAAGTTTCCAACCAATATCGATGCGCGGGATCGATGGCTAAATGCCATTGCTAACGCGGATAAAAATTGTTAAGAAAACCGAAGACTTTCAATGCACATTCTCACATACCAGCTATGCGCAGTTTTTGTCTTGTTTGGCGCATTTTGTCCCATTTTCTCTTATACGGATGGTAAACATTCAACAAATATATGAGTGTGCGTGAAAATTGCAACTGGAGTATAAATTTATGCTCCCGATAAGAAGGCACAACAAGACCTGTCAAATACCATATTAAAAAACTATGATGCCATCCCTCTGGTTTTATCCGATAACAAGCATTTGATAACATAGTTTGATTTCATTTTGGTTGAATAAACAGGCAACATAACAAACGTGATCAAAAGTTTATACTAAAGATATCATATAAATATCACATTGTGTTATCATTTGAAACATATTGATAACAAGTTTTGTTATCGAACCAATTCCCCTCATTGATAACTCATTATGTAGTAGCAATGAAATTTCTAACAGAAACATTTTCTGACTATTCACCCAATATACGATACGGGATGCTACGCCACGTGCAAATGTTCTGTGGAAACAAGTTTTTAGAAGTGATAGATGTGTTTTTATCGGAGATTATATCTAGGATGTTTTTTACTTTTATTCGATTTGCTTGCGTTTTGCTCGAGAGTGCTCTATAATGGCACCATCAATTGAATTCGTTTTGCGTGATTTGTTTTTTTTTTATCTCCCGTGCATGTTTATTCAAAAATTTGGTTCGTGAATGCTGGATTCGGGGTGGATTAAGAACTGCAGTGCGTGCATTTTTTATAGGCAGGGCTAAGTTACGGCTCACGCTATTGTTCATTATTAGAGGAGCGACAGATTGCAGCGGATTTTCGAAAAAGAAAGTTGGTAAGTTTGCTCTGAACAGCAGCGCATAATCACAATGCGTAAATACTTACCATTTATCGGTCAGAACATCTACCGAACGTATCGTATGGCACTACCCTTTCAATCAACAATCCACAACATCCCGTAACACCTATGAGAGGTCGTAGAGTTCTCTGTATCTTTATTAAGTAGGTGTTCAATCAATCATCCTTTCCCATTCCCCAGCTTTCGCAAGGACGTGGCCAGGACAGCTCTCGATCATTGGAGGATGCGTCAATCTTGTCTAAGAGTTAGAGCACGTAAAGGGATCAATTTTGTCACTCCCTTGCGACGCTTATCCACTTATTCATTTCAATCATTTGTAAAAATCTTCTTTAGACTACCTTTAGCTTTGAGTCGCATGATCGCTATAGCCATAAACAATAGGGGATTTTTTTTATTTCCGTACAAAGTGGGCCGAAGGGTCTCAGATTTTCATGAAACTTTTTCCACAGGCAGGGCTCATCAATATATGAATAAAAAAAATTGAGAAAAATTCCCGGAAAACTCAGTTGGATTTTTTTTTTTGTTTTCCTCTGACACTACTTAGGGGCGATCCATTAATTACGTAAGACAATTTTGGCGGTTTTTAGACCCCCCCCCCCTCTCCCTATGGTAAGATTTTTTGTATGAAAATTGAAAATAATTTGCATGGCGCGTAAGAAATCTCAAACCACCCCTCCCCCCATAAACCCTTACCTAATTAATGGACGACCCCTTACTTTGAAAAATCATAACTCAAGAACGAAGCATCGTAGAAACAAAGTTTTTATGAAAATGAAAGCAAATTTTCTCAGGAATAAAAAAAAAATTAACTGGAAACAGTTTTTCACAAAATTTTCCACCGTTGAGAAAATTCGTAAAGAAAAGCCGGAAAAACTATGTTCCAATTAGTGGAAAACTTTCAAAAATATATTTTTGAGAAGGCAATTTCATAAGCTTTAATCGCAAAATTTTTGAAATGTACTTTTTTTTTCGTTTTTGAGTTTTGGCCAATTTTGTGGAAAATGACCATATAAGCCTTTTCTTTGAAAACCCATATTTCAATCGAAGCATCGGAAAAACAAAGATTTTTTATCAAAGCAATTGCAAATTTTCTAAAATATCTGAAAAAAAGATATGGGATTGGTTTTAATGAAGTATAAATCGGAATGGATGATATTTTTCATGAAAAATTACACCGCTAAGAAAAACTGAAAAAAACTGTTTCTGCCTCAATTTATCATTACACTGAAAAGGGATTCTTTCTTTTCTATGGAACAAATAAGATTATTATTATTTTTCCCAACCTCACATGGAAAAGGTCCTTGTGATGGTATCGGTGGCAACATTAGGCGAATGGCTAGAGATGCTAGTATTAGAACACCAGCAGAAATTGATAACGCCAAACAATTTTTCGACTGGGCTGTGTCGCAAAAGGTGAAAGAACAATTTAAAAAAGTTTGGGAATTTATCTATGCAACTGAAAATGACTATTCAGAGGCTGAAAATTTTCTTCAGGAAAGATTTTCTAACCTTGTTTCAATTCCTGGAACAAAATAAAATCATTCATTTATACCAAAAGACGAACGAAGCATTTTTGCTAGGGAATTCTCAGATGCACATGAAAACCAAGAAAATACAGCACGCTTTGTTCTTAACAATACAAAGAAATGAAAATCTGCTGGTGTTATCAACCAAAGACAATAGATAGTATTAAGATGAAAATATAAGTTATATACTGAATAATTGAATAAATAAAATTAAAAAAAAAATCTTATTTGTTCCATAGAAAAGAAAGAATCCCTTTTCAGTGTAATGAAAAATTGAGGCAGAAACAGTTTTTTTTTCAGTTTTTCTTAGCGGTGTAATTTTTCATGAAAAATACCATCCATTCTGACTTATACTTCATTAAAACCAATTCCATATCTTTTTTTTCAGATGTTTTAGAAAATTTGCAATTGCTTTGATAAAAAATCTTTGTTTTTCCGATGTTTCGATTGAAATACCTATGGGTTTTCTAAGAAAAGGCTTATATGGTCATTTTCCACAAAATTGGCCATAACTTAAAAACGAAAAAAAAGTACATTTCAAAAATTTTTGCTATTAAAGCTTATGAAATTACTTCCTCAAAAATATATTTTTGAAAGTTTTCCACTAATTGGAACATAGTTTTTCCGGCTTTTCTTTACGAATTTTCTCAACGGTGGAAAATTTTGTGGAAAACTGCTCCCAGTTAATATTTTTATTTTATTCCTGAGAAAATTTGCTTTCATTTTCATAAAAAAAACTTTGTTTCTACGATGCTTCGTTCTTGAGTTATGATTTTTCAAAGTAAGTAGTGCCAGGGGAAAACAAAAAAATTCCAACTGAGTTTTCCGGGAAAATAGGCGACCCTGAATTTTTCTCAATTTTTTTTATTCATATATTGATGAGCCCTGCCTGTGGAAAAAGTTTCATGAAAATCTGAGACCTTTCGGCCCAAACCCGTACGGAAATAAAAAAAAATCCCCAATTGGGTCCTAAAATTTTTAATGAAATCTTGTTTTTATTTAATAACATGAAAAAACATGTTACTGCAACTACTTTAGCAATTTTTCCCGCTCAAATAATGGCTATATCATGTTTAAATATGAGTTTAAGCCAAAGGATGTGACAAAATCTTAAAAAAAATGTTTTTCGGGCTTAAACCAACGGAAAACATTAGAAAATTGAGTAAATATGTGTTTTTGGCCTAAACTTAAGCGTTTGGCACTAAAATTAGGACAGGGCTTTAGGACCCTATTATAATATAAAACAATCACGGTCGATACCTTCTCCTATGTATATAGATATATCTCCTATGTATCTAGATATATAAAGAATTTTCAAGAGTATAAGTTTAAAGAACAAAACAACCAATCGCGCTGAAATGGGCCTGTTCAAAATGCTTACAAGGTTACAGCTCATGCAAAAAGCGTCACGGGATGGGTGGGTGTCAAAAATGACCTTTTTTGGCGTTATGAAATTTATAAATAAACCCTAATTTAATCCATTAGTAACACTTTTTGCAACCAATTGATCAAATTTTTCATTTAAGACCATTTTTTTGTTCTTGAGATATGTGCTGTTGACAAAAATTTAGATGTGATTTTAATAAATCTTCACCTTGGGGATGGTACACAAATTATGTCACGCTAAATTTCGACTTTTTTTACCCCCTCCCCCCCTTTGTCACGTTTTTTTGTATGAGTCCTTCGAAAAATTTGTAAGGCTTGTCACACTTAGCTTGACCCCCTCCCCCCCCTTGGAGCGTGACGTAATTTGTGCATGACCCCTTGGGCATATTCACATATTTCAAAACGCTAAAATTAGCCATTTTGAACACCCTCTCTCCCTCATGTAACAGTCTTTGTAATAATATTTTTCAGCTTTTGTATAGAGTGGAAGCCCAAGCAAGTGGATTGGTTTTTTTGCGTCGATGGAGTTATATGTGATTTTTTTCCTGGTTTCCAGCGTGTTGATGGCGAAACTGTGACTTCAGTTGAGGATGGTTATCCACTGATGAGTTCGTTTCATGCTGGGGCAAAATCAAATTTGTATCATGGCAATGTTTTATTTATTTAATTGTTAAACAAACTATGGATGGTTCGTCACTGTAGGTGTCGGAATTTCAGTTAAAAAAAAGCTACTCGTACATATTCTTTTGTTTATTTATCGCAATTACAAAAAAATAACCTTTGAACAGTTCGACACTAAAATTGTCGACGCACCGAGAGATAACTTATTTAATTCGAGGCTACATGAATCGCATCACTTACCAAAGTGAATCTTGAGCATGTAGCTTTTGATCCCTCCCACTTACAAAACTCCTTCTTGTGAAAAACATGGAAATGCAGCGGTGATCTCGGTCTCTAGTAGCAATGCACGTCAAACTAACATTCCTTCCCTTACCCGATGACCGTAAGGACGTGGTCGGCGCCGTTATTGACATTACTAAGTTTGGAGTCCTTGAAATTGTACATTGAAGATGGTATGCTACTCTCAAATTACCTATGTTGGTTCCCAGTGCAATTTTGATTATTCCTGTCAATCACGGAGTAGCAACTACAAATTGTACGGTCATCAATGTTTATGCTTAATATTTTTCAGCTTTTGTATAAGCCATAACATCATGAGAATACCTCCACTCCCTCCAGCGGTATGAAATTTGTGAATGGGCTCTTATGATGTTTTAGACGTTATGGCAGATAATGAAACGCTGTTTTTATAAGTCTTATACACATGGTGTCAAAATCTGGATCATTATTGAACTTTCATAAATCTTTGATATTCTTTACGAAAACATTCAACATTTGGGATAATACAGTCCGCTTTCCACATCTCGATATCGACGGGACCATCGAGATAGGGAGAGATCGAGACAAAGGACATTAATTTAATCACGGTGTACTATATTAAGAAGAATCATCGACATAGGGAGAGACATCGAGATGTAGAACATCGAGATGTGGAGAGTCGACTGAATTTTTAATTGAAAGCTTAGAAATATTCTGTTGTTGAAATTTTTGCAATACATTCTGTACAGAACAGTTTCACCAGTGAAATTCGGTTTTCTTAAATAGAATATATAAAACAACCAATAAAGTTGGTAAAAATTAAAATGTTTATACCGTGTTACAAAATTAGGAATATTTCACGAGTTTAATCAAAATTATGAATATTTCCGAGAGTGATGAATTTGTGGTTAATCATTAATATTAATAAAGGCTTAAAAAATATTTCGCTTCAGAAACTCGCTTAGTTTGTTGTTAACATTTCCTAAGGACATTTTGAAATATTTGACAACCAAAAAAAGGATCTCATTTCGATTCATAATCTATATGTAGAGACGATAGAGACATAGTAGTCGGGTTTTAAATGGGAACCACTTCTAGTACTTCATTTGGTCCCTTGGTACTGCGTGTAAAAATCCAGGTTTCAAATGATGTGATGATGAAGGACGGGTGCTTCACGCAACAATTTTATTTAAAAAAATACTCCGAGAGCCAAAAGGCTGCCACTAACTGAAATTGAACACTTCACTTCATGTTGCAAAAGAAAAAAGAAAAACACTAGTATCTTCACAGACGCCATAATTGAATTTTGTTCAAAAAGTGTATAATGAAAAATACATTGATATTGCTAAGTTAACTGCTATTCGTGACCAAATGCTTCATATGCTCAGTGTTATGGGACAAAATTTAGATTCTTGCTCCAGTTCACTTTTTGGATTGCATTTAGCTCCCATAACAACTGTGCAAAATTTCAGCTCGATCGGTGATACTGTATTTTATCGCCAGCCCTTCAAAGTTTGTATGGGATTTACTATGGGAAATTTTAACGATGAAGAATATTGCCGAAGACCGCGAAACCATCCGACACTTGTGAAAAAAGTTATTCAACGAAAACGTATTGGCAAGGCCACGTTAATTAACACGTAAAGAAATAACAAAATTGGGCAAAATTTCTGATTAATCTATGCTTAATAACTTTTTTCACAAGCATTGGATTGCTTCGCGGTTCTCGACAATGTTGTTCATCGTAAAAAAAAACCTATCGAGATCTGTGTTCAGAATTTTTATAGAGGACAATGGGCGACCTCTGGCGATTTTTCTTTGCCAAAGGAAATTTTCCCATAGTAAATCCCATACAAACTTTGAAGGACTGGCGCTAAAATATAGTTTCACCGATCGAGCTGAAATTTTGCACAGTTGTTATGGGACCTAAATGCAATCCAAAAAGTGAACTGGAGCGAGAATCTAAAATTTTCATATAACCGTGTCCCAGCCGAATGCTCAGTGCTCACTATGCCCTACCTACCCCTAATGCCAAATTATTGATTCCGGTTTTGTGAACGGTACGTGTGTTGTGTGTATCATTTACCTACAGCAGATAATGTTGCGCTTCCTTTTTCGGATTAAGAATATAAGTATACGAACAAAAACATCGCCTTGATAATGGGATTTTCAGCAAATACTTCTGCTTGCTTATCTATGCAGGTTCATCACCTCCATGTTAACTTCCTTTCGTTACACCTTCGTGTAGAATCGTCAACCATTTTTGCTGTTAAATGTTTCACGCCGATTCACACGATTTTATGAATTAGATATTCTATGCTTAGCCACGCCATGCAATCCTTAAGGTAACAATAGATGAAGATAGATTGACGCCCTACAGGTATTTGCAATAGTCGAGTTTTCCCAACCGGCGACGACAGCGAGCATGTTGCCTTCGACCTAACAAACAAGTGGAAAGAAGCTCAGACTAGTGGACAACGAATACCTACCTAGGGTAGATGTACCAATAGTTGAGGTACTGAGCACGATTGAACTTCATTTAAACGCCCAAATTCAAGATGCGCAATTAATGCATATATTAATGTTGTAGCATGCTAGGACAGGACGTGACAGCTCAACTAAGACTGCCCCGTTGTTTTTCAGTCGATAAAATTGACGATACAAAAGCCAGTGCAACCAGAATGCTTTTAAAGCAAATCTTGTGAACAAATTCAAATATCAAGGCTCACGATTTGGTTGTTTCTTACACGTTTCATTCATTCAGTGCAATAGAGGATGCTAGCTTATTCAAAAATCAGGTTTATATTCACAAAACGGCGATGCTTTTTGAGAAAATTTATACAATTTCCATTACATTGCTTTGAAGTAAGTATTTTAATTCATTTTAGCATTGCAGGAGCACATGCGGTAAACTTAACATCGAATATAAATGAATTTGAAACAAAATGATTTCATAAAAAAAATTCGAAACATTTTATCAAAACTCTAATTTATGAACTAGCAGCACGGCCAGACTAGCAACAAAGTGCCCTGTTGCAATCCAACTCAACGATGTGAAAGTAGGCCTTTGCCAAAACGACCAATGAGAAGTGGTCTTTTTTGACAGGCAATTGGTTTCGTTTTTGTATTTTGACCTGACTTGTCTTGTCTTAGGTAGCATGAAGTAACGACCATTGAGTAAATGAGAAAAATGATTTCATCGCAGTAATCCACGGCATGTCAGTGAAAAACAATACCTCCATTATTGGTAAGCTGTTCCTTTAGTTGCGGTATATTTTTAATTTGTGTTCCTATAGTTGCGGTATCCGTTGTTTTCTTATGGGACCCTCCACTATAGGAACACTTTACCGCAACTATTGGTACAAGCAAGAAAACTTTAAGCAATTTTAGTGCTATTTCATCAATTTTAAAGCAATTTGAACGTTCTTTTCAACTATTCCGTGTATCAACAAGCCAATACGTCGATTGGCAATATCGGTTCTGTGGTTTATGTAATAAAATCAGTGTAAACGGCACTACCGCAACTATAGGAACACCCACAACTAAGGGAACACTTACCCTACTAACAATATGAAGACGTCATGGATCGCCACTCTGACCCTATTTAATATGCAGATATGTAGCTAGATAGTTTGCAATGCCGGGAGGGGTATTTCGCTTCGAAACGAAACTATATTGCTAGAAATGGATTGAAATTGACTGCTTTCGACGAGCTTTCCAAGTAGTTTGTTCAGCTCACAATCATTTAGGAAGTTTTGAAAAAGCATTGATTAGTTTTTGAATAAAATAGATCAGATTTATTTTTAGCATCAGTTTCCTAAGATAACGTATACTAGGTCAATCATATCACGGTGTATAACGTAAATCGATAATATATCGCCGCAAGTTCAAATTCACCTGTACGGTGAACTGGATCGAACCGCAACGGAGGACGATTTCGCTCTATCACTGTTGTTTTTTTCGCTAACTACACATACAGACCTTTCGGGTGATAACAGTTTCGGCTCAACGGCTCATGCGGATTCAGTGTGTGATGTATCAAATCGAGAAATGCGAGATTCGGACCTAACCCGATTCAGTTGAGATTCAGCCGCGCCGGCAGAGTAACCAACGAATGGTGACGAGAGGAATTTTCGGGTTTCGTCTGCTAATTCGTTGGTCCGCTAAAAACGCGAACTGTACGGTAGTGATACAGTGATCGGTTAAATTAAGAGTGAACGATACCGAACTTTGGACGCGTCTCCTTCGTTTTAGTGATCTGAGCTTTTCTGTTTCGCCCCGACCAACCACTCTTCATAATTCTTTATAGATCTTTGACCAACGATGGCGATCGCTAACGGTTCAAAACAGAGGGATGGCATCATAGTTTTTTAATATGGTATTTGACAGGTCTTGTTGTGCCTTCTTATCGGGAGCATAAATTTATACTCCAGTTGCAATTTTCACGCACACTCATATATTTGTTGAATGTTTACCATCCGTATAAGAGAAAATGGGACAAAATGCGCCAAACAAGACAAAAACTGCGCATAGCTGGTATGTGAGAATGTGCATTGAAAGTCTTCGGTTTTCTTAACAATTTTTATCCGCGTTAGCAATGGCATTTAGCCATCGATCCCGCGCATCGATATTGGTTG
The DNA here is from genome assembly GCF_002204515.2 of Aedes aegypti. Classification (NCBI taxonomy): domain Eukaryota; kingdom Metazoa; phylum Arthropoda; class Insecta; order Diptera; family Culicidae; genus Aedes; species Aedes aegypti. The sequence goes on from NC_035108.1 coordinate 398,837,532, forward strand.
GAAACTTATGATGCGAAATGTTATCATCGTTATAATTGTTCTTCAGATTATGAAAATCGACACCACAAGAAGGAAAACAACACTTCATTGTGCTTTTCACGATGATAGAAATGCAACTTACTTTTATTTTAAACCGCGAGCTACGCTATGGCAATAATAACGAACAATATGCATAGATTTTGTGTGCCTAGGTTCGTTTTCCCACATTCGCACCAGCTGCATTGCTTATAGCGTAATAGTATTGGTGAGCGCTGCTTGCGTTCGATAAGAGGCAACAAAATATGGCCATCATATCGGCCCCCTGGTTCAAAACGAATCTATATCGATCGCTATCGAAAATAACTGACTGGTTGACCGGGGCGCCTCTTCGCAAAAAAAAAGCTAAATAACATCGGACCCGATGGGAGTCACCAAGAAAATAGTCGTCGTTACATCGACGCTAGTTTTGGCCTTAGGTTCGTGAAATATGTTGAGCCTTGTTTGTTATGTAGGGGAATTAGGGGCATAATGGACACGTTAAGCAAATGTTCGTTTTAAGACCCTTAAATGGCAATGTTTTTAATTTACCCCCGGCTAGTTTTCAAGTTTGATGTTAGTACGACGTGCCACATTCATTCATAGTGATAAAAATCAAATCATATGCCAGAAAAGCGAGATAGAAAATTCGGTCGAAAACAAGGCTGGTAAAAAGGTATCGGGGCGAAATGAACACCTGTATGAAATTTAGTTATTCCAACATATTCAATGACTGTCAATCATTCCGATATGCAAAAGGACTCTCCCTCAATCATAATAGCTAAAAAGAACCTTTCTGGGTGCGTTACTTTGCTCAAAAATTAGATTCTTCCACGGTCTTGCTTATATGCCAATTTGAAACTGAGAAAAATTTTAAGTCAAATTTTAAAGAACAATTGAAGCAAAAAATAATTTTTTTTACCGTCAAGCATTTCAAATGCATTACAGATTTCATGCAGTGAATGAACTTTTGATGAAATATGTGTATTATCAGATATTGAGAGGGTGTCCATTTCGCCCCGTATGTTCATTATGCCCCTAATCCCCCTAAGCTTGTGGTGATGAAAGTAGATTTAATTGTGTCCGATGATTGCTTTATTGGTGGGATGAAAACATTGTGTTTGTTTTATGTATAGCAGGTTCTGAGATACATGCATCGTAATCATTTTGATTAGAGCTCATTGAGCTTCATAAGCCAGTCCTGTAGAAAATGACGAACCAATTAAGAATGGAAACATCATTATCTGGTATTCTAATTGTATTGGTATAGACTCAATTTGAAAAACAAATCGATGCATCGTTGCTCTCTACACGATCTTACAGTAAAACCACCGTTAGTTGATAATAGGCAAATGTTGGACCTTAGTGAAGTACTCAATTAATTCTAAAAAAACTGTAACTGTTGAAAAATTAAACTAATACAATGTTCAATCAGTACACGAAGCCCATTCACTATTGTACATTGTTAGTAGATACAGTACAGAGCAACGGTAGACATGATAAAGCAAGTCACCGTGCGTTCTATTGCTTTGTATCGTCTCCGTAATGCCTTTCTATAGAAGGAAAGCGCAAATCGAATGTAGCTAGTGGGAATTTATCGTATTCCTCACCTATCAGAAGCACTGCCTTTTGATGATGGGCAATACATGATAAATGAGGAGTCCAAGACCAATGAATTGTAAGTGACAATAGAATCCAATGAGTATACTGAAAAGTTCTGCAGTTTTCAAGCTTTCTTAGTATGTTAAGTTGATGTTTCAACAACATATTTCATAGAACAAAACAACATATTCCTTTGAATATTGGATCGTTTTTTGGTTCCAATACAACTTGACTGAAGGGAAAAATTGCTAAAAAAAACATTTTTCTTAAGAGTACAGTAAATTCTCCACAACTCGATGTTCATGGGACCATCCATTATAGAATATCAGCCAAGAAAAACTTCTTAGGAAAACTAACACAGTCAGCTCTTCATAACTCGATATTGAAGTTACGGATATACAGTAATTTATTGATTTTATCACGGATCCAAAAAATTTAGGCATGGTATTCCAAAGCGTGATATACAGTAATTTATTGATTTTATCACGGATCCAAAAAATTTTGGCGTGGTATTCCAAAGCGTGATATAATAAAAAAGTAATTTTCTTTGAGCTTTTACCGTTTTGATTCATATTGCGGACAGCTTTTTATTCCGGACACTCAACTTTGTATGGGAAACATTTCACATGAAATGTTTCAATTTTTGCCGTTCAAAAGTTCTCATTTTCGAGGCACGTTTTAGTCAACATTATCCATAGAAATCTATGAAAATGCTCAACTGCCTTACACGCCTCTTCAGTGGTTTGCCGATTTCAGTTAATGATTGGACTTATCTATTTATGATTTTCATGAGCTGTCCGTAATTTGAATCAAAGTGTCCGGAATATGAGGCAAAAGTGAGGAAGCGTCCGGAATAAAAATCATGGAAAGTCCACACATTTCTATTTATTTAAAATAACTCATGTAGTGGATTCCAAATCTTCTCCCACCATTCGAAAGTTAATTATTTTGAAGGCTCTATAGCACGGAGGAATCGCACATAATGATTTATTTTATATGTTTTCTAATGAGTTATACTTTACTGAGGTCTTAAGTGTCCGTAATATGAATCAAAACGGTATTGCAGAAATAGGGCGAATGAAATGGAGAACTTGTAAGAGATGGGTCAACTAGATACATGTCGATTGTTTGGGGTAATTTGGTTAGTGTTAAAAGACGTGTTTAGTTCAGAAGGTAGCTTTATGAACTGAATGTTAGGACAATGTTTTTTGATGTTTTGAGAATGAACAGGGGTGTAGTTGGAATCTTAATGAGGGATATTCTACGAGATGATGAGTTTATAAGGTAAATTTTGAAATAATCACTCAAATATGGTCCGTCCCGAAAGGGTTATTTATCGAAATACAGTAGTTTTATTGCATTTTTGGTGTACGTCATTTGACCAAATGTCTTTCGACGACCAAATGAATAAGGAACATTAAACTGTCAATTTAATCGTTACGTAATAAATGTAAGCTGGCAAATAAAAAAAAAGCTAGTATCGAGTTGAAGATAGAAAGAAAAGTCAAAACCCAAAACGGGGTTTAATAGTACTTTTAAGAACTGCAGTCAGAATATTGTTAACATTTTGTGTATTGCACTGTATAAAAATTATAAATTTTAACAAATTGTTTAACCCGTATAGGCCTGAGTGAAAGCAAAAATACTGAAACCCTCACCGCTCAGAGAATTTTTAACGGATTCAAATGATTTTTTGTCAGTTCATTATAAATGAAGAGTTTTGCACCGTTTAAAATGTACCGGATGTGGCCATTCGGACGTAATGCCAGGAGGAACCGGCTATAGATTTGTTGGATACTAATCCGTTTCAATTCTTGAAAAGTAGAAATCAAACATAATTGCGCACTAAAATGCGTTCCTATAAGCTTGACACAGATGTTCAGATACAAATTGGCCACTTTACTGTAAGTTTGAAGCGTCCCGGGACTCGAAAATGGCTTTTTGTAGGATTAATCAAATGCAAAACTCATAGTTATCCAAATAAATCGTTTCTCAAAAGGTTTACACTGATGCAATATTCTTAAAATTCCGTCATGTAGTGGCCACATTATGACAGATTCCGGATATTATGTGTGACTTGAAATTTGCCTACCTCCAGGGGCACAAACGCACAGTATCCTTCTCACCCGACCACTGGGTCCACCGGAATAACTCTGACCACAGGAATATTTCCGCGTTCCTCTGTCCCCTTCTAGAAGCTAGATATATGTGCCAGTATACTGACAAAAAATCGTTTGAATTCATTAAGAATTCATTAAGCGGTGAGGGTTTTAGAATTTTTGCTTTCACTCAGGCCTATACGGGTTAACTTACCAATATAAAATTGCATAAAATCAAATGAAAAATATCTGCATTTTTAGCATAATTATGATCATTGTTATAAATTAAATACATGTTTCGATGTCCAATACTCTGGCATGTTGATATTGGCAACCTGTTTATAAATATAAATAAACGATCAAAAAATTCTTTGTATATATTGAAAATCAAAACATTGAGGATGTCTGGACCAATGTACAGTGTATTATTTTGGTTGAAAAAAAACGGGAAAAGAGCAATGCTTGGTTTATGTTCGGTAGACCTAACCTAGTAACGCGTAGCGTAGAACGATACAGAAAACATTCGTATTCCTTGTTTCGATCGTGGTTCGGCATCAAACGAGAATTAATTTTGAAATCCCTAATCAAGTGTTGTCGATTATCTGATCCAGTAGCGCGGGAAGCGGGTGTCCTACGTACGCGAATATCTGAGTAGGACAGGCAAAGGATTGCCCTATCCATAATTCAACAAGAAGTGACATTATTCCTACAGAATTTCAACTGCCAACTCTGTAAATGTCCTTTGATAAATTGAAGTGAGCACTCCTGGAAATATTTCTTGACTAATTAGTGGAATATCCATGTAGAACTTTCAGCAGATCCCTGGAAATCGTAGAAACAACTCATGGATGAACCCAAGACCTGACGCATCGTGGTTGAGTACACGCATCTTGAACAAAGCTCGCTTATTAAACACAGCACGGTGTTGTTGAGCTTCCAATGTGTTCTAAGAAGAATATGTTGGCGATTTTTCGAGTGATTCCTACAGAACTCCCAAAGTACACTCTGTAGGAGTTTTTGGCTGAATTGTCTTAGGAATTTCTGGAAGAATTCCTGGGATATTATAGGGCCATTTTTTCAGATATATCGTGGCATGATTCATAATATGGGTTTAATGAAAAATTTCTAAAAACATCTTTCAGAATAGTTGAAGAAATTTCAGCAAAATATTTATAGGAGTTTCTGCACGCAGAACTATTTACCAAGAATCCTGAGCTTCTTATAAGAAAGTTTACAACAAGTCACGATTTGTTCTGCGAAAAAAAAACGTATCTGTTCTACAATAGATAAGTGGAATAAAAAAAAACCGTATTCTGGTCATCTTTATAATTTTCGCGGAAAGGTATTGAAGTAAAAAGCAAATTTTAGAAATTTCATTAAAATTTTAAAATGTTCCATTTTTTTGTATTTTTTTTTTTTTGAATATAGGTGTTTATGTAAATTTATCAGTCCATTTTCTCAATGACTATGTACTTTTAACACGGTAGTCTAAGAATTATGAAATTATTCTGGTAAGCTACATAGAGATTATTTCGCAATTCTTCGAAGAGTTCAAAGAAATTAAACAAGACAGATTCACAGCATTTTGACTATTCATTCATTTTAGGATATAAGAAATAAATAAATGATTTATGGAACAACATAAGTGCTCTATTTTTCTTCTACATTAGGTTGTTCTTTTTTTTAATAAATCTCTCTAAGTGAATTTTGACCAATTTTGAGTTTATGATCTAGAACAGTGGTTCTCAACCTTTTCGGTGTTGCGGCCCCCTTTGAAGCTTTGCAAACGTCTCGCGGACCCCCAAAGATGAATGTTTTGGAAATCAACTAAATGCAATAATTCTGCTTTGTTCCTAAGGAGGAGCCCACTAATAATTGAGCCAGGAATGTAGATTTCCAGCTACTAGCATTTTTTCAAGAGTATGACAAGGAACCTCCATTAACAATGTTAACACAATCCAACAAAAAATAATGCAGCGCAAGTAGGATAACCCTTTCTGGAACCTTCATCCTTCACTGAAACTCTGCTGTAAATCGCAGTTATGTCCGGTTTCATAGTAAAGAACAACTTGAGACAACAACGATTCACTTTGAGATGTGTGATTTTTTTTTCGACCAAAACTTTGCAATTAAAGTGTTTTTTTTTTCAAAACTGTTACGCCTATCTCAAGCGGTATTCTTTATTCTATCATATGATTTTGATACCTTTTACTTCTTTCTAAGGTATTTTCTGTACTATGAATACAGGATGTAGACGGCTCAGAAGAGAGACTTCCAGGACTGTGGACCGATTAACATATTATTTTATTCTTTGTTTGAACAAAAAAAAAACGCATTTTCGCCCAAATATGAGCTCAATAGCTTTCAAAATATCATGCCGACGTGAAACTAAAGTGCAAAGAATAAAATACATTCCTCAACATTCCAAATCCCACATGCTTATCGACAAAAGTATTCCCAGGAGTCAATTGAAGATATAATCAGAAATCATCAGCTCTGGATGCCCTGCATTGAAAATTTTAAGAAACTTGCTTATGGCCTTCTATGAAACCGATTCTCTGCTGTGGGGAAAAATTGTCAAAAATTTCGCCAGGAAATCTTCGAAAGCTTTGTCAGATATCCGTTAGGAATCTTTGCAGAAATCTACCGAAGATTACTGCGACAAATATCGATCGAAAATTTTACTTCAAAACTTAATGGTAGATTCATAAGGCTTCCGCGAATGGTTTTTGTAAATGCGGTGAAAAATCTTGCTTGGTTCAATCTTTCCAATAACCTCCAAAGTTCTGAGAAATTGTTGTAGGATTTTGCCAGAAAGCTGGCAAAATCTGCCAAGAATAAAACTGTTTTCAAGATCACATTGATTTGAATTAGAACGTTAAGTAATTATCTCTAGCTTACAATATGAAACCGATAGAATGACATTGAAGAAAATCTCCCAGTATTATCACAGTCAAAATAATCAAAAAAGGTTGCGGCTTATACATATTTTTAAAACGCAAAATTTACAACTGGTTAATAAAATATAAGGAACAGATTCTTCACATTTATCCATTAATCAAAAGAAAGGACACTCATACTCAATGGCTTCGCGGACCCCCTGAGAGCTCGTCACAGTCCCCTAGGGGTCCACGGACCACCGGTTGAGAAACCCTGATCTAGAAGCTTTCTCAGTCATGTAATGACCGCTTTAAAAAAAAAGCTACTTTCAGTACTGGATTCCATAAGGTTGAAAAAATTTCTTGACTTTCATGGACATTAAAGTTTTTGCTAATGTTTTACCCACCCCTGGGTTTCGAATGTGCACGCTCCTCTGGGTCACTAGTGAATGTTCAACAACGTGTCGTGTATCTAACCTATGTTGTCTCACAGATCTTTAGATTATCTCACAAAAAAAAAGTTCTTTCTATGACAACTATGGTGATGCAGAAGTTTTCTCGGTTCTTAGCAGAAACGAACTGCTGGCATTTTAAAGGTTGCTTGGCTAGCATTCCTTCCGTTCCCCGATGATCGTAAGGTTATCGATTTTATTTAAAAAAATCTGGTTTTTTGATTATGTACACCAAAAATGGTTAGCAAATTTCAAGCCCTTCTTCATGGGATCAGTGTATAATTCAGATTGATCTGTTCAATCACGAAGTAGCAACTATGAAATGTGCTATTATCTATGTTATAGAGCTGAAAAACGAATCGAGGATTTTCATTACACTTTCTGATTCTACTGGACTCAAGATATCAGTTTTCAATCTACGTTACTTGATTCTCATGTAAACAAACGATTCATTTTCCGCATATGTTCCAATCCCTGATCTGCTGCTCCCATGTATATCAGAAGAGCATAGGCTTTTTTGGCACTCGATTCATAAAGCCACATGCGTTTGTCTAAAACCTACTGTGCATGAGATAGTCAACCAACACCTCCATGAACACTTTAACGGTATGCGAAATGTAAATTAACCAGCATACAGTAACAGCTCAATTTTGAAAACATTTCTGTTTGCATACATCATCGGCAGGTGTTCATCGTCTTCAGCGTAGAACCCCATACTAGCTGCGTTTGAATATCTACTACGACGGCATTTCGCGAACTTACTGCCCACTGAAAACCTGCACCATCACCACTGAATAACTGCGGATGAAGCTTGTTGAAATGGTTTTGCTCAAATGACTACGCGATGACGACGCACAGTGGTGCATGGTTGGACAAAAGCTCGAACATTTTAGATCTCAAAACTGCCTGTGATTTCAATGAAAAACTTGCACTAAACTTTTGAGATATACTCTGGTTGTTAACATTAGTTGCTGAGTTACAACTTAGTCAGCTGAATTGAGTATATTTAAGCTGAATAAACTATTATTCAGCTGAAAATGTTACTTGGGTAGGCTTGGGGAACTTTAAACCTTCATTAAAGCGTTTCAAAAATACTAGAGTCTAATCAATTTTTAATTCCGAATATAAAGCCTCAAATATTCTCGATTCCAACGAAAATAACTCTGTCATGAAGTGTCATACAAATATTCCTTGCATTTGCATTCGTTTTGTTTAACTGATTAACTGATACCTATTGTGTTATTTCATTTAGCGTGTTGTGGGAACTGCACTATCTAAGTTACTCGCATTATCAAGGATACTCCGTTTTACGGTACTTGGCGTTCAGCTTTCGTATATTTTTTGTAATTCATTTATATTACATTTATATTACCCAAATTAGCAAAAATATCATTGGGCAGAAAACACCGAATATATGAAATTTGAAAAGTTCGTTATTTTCTTTTAAGGTAACTTTGTGTATCGCCAAAGGTCAAAACAAAATTCAATCAACTGTGAATACTTTTGAGGTTTTCTCCGAACATTTAATGGAGACGCGCCACTGTGTGATGGTCGCGTTTGGTTAGTGTGGGTGGCTCGACGGTGAACATACCTTGAACACGAGCTGAGAGATGAATTGAGCGCGTCGACCATTCAGTTTAGTTATCCGGATCACGTTGTACCGATCGGGTCTTCCAGTTCGCGTCGATTAGTGTTCAGCATCTGAGTGACAACGTGCGTGTGCCAATTTGGATAAGGTGGCGTGTTCGGAACTCGTTTAGTCGCATGCGAAATCACTAAATGGGCCTTTGCTTCACTGAACTAGGCAAAGTGTTAGAATTAGACGAATTTGCTGAAGCTCTCTCGGTCGAATTTGAACGCATTTGCTCTCTGTTTGCACTGTGTGCAATAAGTTTGTAAAGTGGTGTAATTTCGGAGACATAAGACAACCGTGAGAAATAGCCTATGTTTGTATTTATTCGCGATATGTGTTGACCGATGGCCGATTAGGAGCTATTTTGGCGTCGTTTCGTCATGTTCTTCTGCAATTCATTTGTCAACCACTATGGTAGATAGCAGGTGTCATTCAAGTGTGTAGGTAGGCTTAACTATATCAAAACTGATAACGAGCCACAATTAAGTCCTTTGAAATGTTGTAGAAAACGCCACCTAAATACCTAAATCATTTATGTCCTTGACGCTACAACCTCATAATGACGGATCTGATCGAAGCTATGAATCAATCTGCACAGGCCACATTACTGGTAATTGTGAAGGTTTCTCGGCTTCATCGACACACGCCTCAATGTACCTCAACCGCTGCACCGCAAGCTAATAGTTAGGTACCCGCTACCAGACGACTATAAAATTGATGGTCACAAACCATGTTTTGATCTATCTACACCTCAATCTGGTGGTTAGTGCTGCTGTACCAAGGGCTTCGGCATGCAGACCTATTAGAACTTGTTCGTTAGGAACGTTCTAGCTATAGCTCTTTGATTGATCGGATAAAAAGGGCATGCGAATGGGCGCGTGAATCCGTTTGAAAGTCTTAAGTTGCCGGAGGAAGTCTCGCCTATTTTTTGAAAAGGGATTAAGCCCTTTTGATATCCAATTTCGTATCTAGTTGTTACTTAGCGTTTGAATGGATAAATTTATTGATCAATACTACAACTACATATTCACATTTTTATATACTTGGACATAAACGACTGTTAAGTCCACATCATAAAGTATGCCAGTAATGTTTGCGCGGGTTGACGAGTTGATTGCGAAATGCGGTGCATTTTGCAGCGATGCATTTTTCTGCTCTGCTGATTCGACGACGAACGTGTTTAGCTCAAGTGAGTTATAGGCTTTCGAGGGGACTTTGTAGAATCCAGATCGAAAAGTTGTTGTGACCTTGATGTATGCTGTTTTTATGCTCGATGGAAAACATGTAGGCATTTATTCTATTTTTGAAAGCTATGGAGACTGTAATCGAGTCATAGAGGAGGTTGTACGTTACACTTTGAAAGCATGTAATTCGATATTCAAACACAAACACTACATCACCCAAAATATGTTTTTTTTTTATAATTATCATTTGGTTTCATAAACATCGATTGCAGGGATCGTTTTTTATCATTGAAAATATTGTGAGCATTGTGGAAAATTTCACCGTTTAGCAAACTAGCATATGTATTTAGATGATAATATCAGATCTATAAATAGCATAGTATTACGACCAAACAATTTTTTTTTTTGCATGTACAATGCTCAGCTCTATCGGTTTTGGGAAATCTATATGTAGTGTCGCTTCTTTTTTCTACATTATAGAAATAAATAAAACAAGCACCACATTGTACACCTGACCACGTCTTTACAACCGCTGAGGAAGGGAAGAAATGTTAGTTTAACGTATACTTAAGAAAATATAAGTACCGAGATTCGATGTTCAAAAGTACCGACATCTTAGTTAGGGGCGATTCGTTTTGCTGAGGTCGGTGAAATCATTTAAATGTGTAGGGGGTCTAAGCTAGGTACCTTTAAAGGAAATTATTAAGAATCGCTAAAAAAAACTATAAACCAACTCACCTGCAATTCGCTAAAAGTCTCCGTTATTGTAGATATACCGATAGTTTACAAGCAAGTTTCTATAATACACAGTAGGATGTTCTCAAGTAACACATTTTGTAATAAATGTGGTTAAAATACACCTTTCATACATCACCGCTATTTTGGTTCGATTGTACAATACTAAATTTCATACACCTTTATAACCGAAAAAGCGCAGACGATGAAAGTTTTAAATCAAATATCCTGCTGCATGAAATTCAGCTGAGATTTTTGTTTCATCAGGTTACGAGTTTCAAAATATAAAGTAATATTTGTGCATGTATGGTATATATTTTTATTTATGTGACGTGTTAGATTTCTGGTGTTACTGAGTGTTGTACCCGTTGTTTATTGAAGCGCCATTTAAAAGATGCGCAATTGCAACTTTCTTGTATTCAGCGCAATTTATCTGATTGTGTAAAATTTTTCTTCGAAGGAACAAGCGAGAAACATGGTGGATTCAATCAGATGCCTACAGGCTAGATAAAAAAGTCTTTGTAATGGCTATTGGATTAGATACCTCAAAAATTCAATTGGTTGATATGTGTTGATTCAATAGAATGTAGTATTCTAAAAACATCAAACTTTTAAGTTGGGTCGAACACATTCCTGACTTTCCGTACTGAAAATTGTAATTCAGCAGCTATATGTAAATTGCTTGCAATGAAAGTTCTACAGTTATTAACTTTTCAGATCGGTGCTGTAATCTGACATTTCTTCGGAAAGATAGAAGCAGTTTTGTGTTTGAATGATGTTTTAAATATGTATTGAGTACGTGTTCAAAACAACAAATATAAATGCTGCTTAATCCATTGAAAATGTCAAATATCGTCGTTGAGAAGAAATGCTAGTCCCCATTTAAAAAATATTATCTGACGAACTTTGCGCACTATTTTCATGTATATTATCAATCATTTCTCTCCTCCGCTTGCAATAACTACCAATTTACTTAATTGTTCGCTACAGGTTTTGTTTTGCTCTAAGTTTCTGCATCCATCTTCGAAAAGAAACTGTGATGTCAAAGAGAAATATGCTTAATATGTTTTTCGATTGACAGAAAGAACATAATTGTAACATCTCGATCAAAACAATGAAACAAACATGAACGAAATATATATTCAAAAGCAATGCTATAGCTTAATTTACATCGACTGAAGTTAAGTTATGAGGAGTGCTTTATTTAAGTAATACAGTCAGGTCTCCTATTAGACACATGGTTGGGCGGCGTTATAGGATTCCGCGTTATAGGAGACCCAGGGCATATGGAATTTCAGATAGCTCAGTACTGTCTTCGGCGGAGTTTCAGAACTCAGTACGATCTACCTTTAGGAGTTGAACATCATCCTTTTAGTTGAGAATTTGGCCGGTAGGGACACTTTTTCTAACTTGCACTATATGAACCATGAAGGATAGGAATGCAAAATAAGTAATATGTGATATCTGTAGAACCTGATGTTTTGAAAGGTTGGTATCCTCGGAAGAGTTGTTGAGCAGCTAAAGGACTAACATGCGGTGTTTATTTTGATAAGGAATTACGCCACAAGGCGTCGCTATTTTTGTTTAGCGGAGAATTTTTGTTTGGCGGATAGCTCAGTAGCCTGACCGTTTAGAAAGATAGCGTCTCCGGCTAAGTTGTCCAGTATCACAAGGGCTAACATTTTGATCTGCTCAAGGGGGAGGACAGATTTGCTATACGCATCCAGCAGAAATTTTCTAAAGCGACTCCCGTTTGAACTGACATTTCTTTCCGACTGCATACTACACGGAGAAATCAGACTACCCAAATAAATAAGTTTTTATACTCAAATTTGGGTAAACTGCTTTTAGTTTTTACCCATGGTCGGATTGTTTTGCCTCTCTCCCAGCATCGAAGTTCAATGGAATAAGCCAAAATGGGATTCTTGAGAGTTTACTTAACATTAAGTTGTTTTAAGCCACTACGAAGACTTCGAAAGCTAACGCTGGGTAGATTTTTTTGCCCTGAGTTGTTTTTTTCGCTGTTTTCAAACGAAAAACACCTAATGATAGCTATAAGTCAGTTAACCCAAGCATGGGTTATCCCGCAGAAGAGCCATATTGAGTCAAAATAAGTCAAAGTTGGGTTGATTAGTGGCTCCGTGTACGATCAGATAACAACGCTTTCTCAAGCGATTCCTTCGAAACGTGGTAAATACCGCAAGATAGGCAAAAAAATTAATTTCCAACAGCAAACTGAGTTTTAAGACTGGTTTGTGCTGTTGACAAGAAAAGTAATCGTCTAACTCGATGCGTAGAAAATTTCTTCCAACAAATGACGCAGTTGAGAAGTGTCAGTTCAAATGGGTCTCTCTGTAAGAAGTTTCTTGATCTATTCAGTCATGGAATTTCTTTACTTTTCTTTAGCGAAACAGCATACTTAGCTTTAGACAAAAAATATTTGGTAGCATATCCGTCCTATTATGGTGTTGTGTGTTAATTAAAATCGTATTTCACAGTCCAAATTATAAATTACTGTCATATTTTGCTATGCGAAGTTATGAAACTCCTTTATCTACAGTATAGAGAAGTAAAAATGTTTTTTTTTAAATCAAACTGACATTTTTGAACATAACTCTCGTCTCCTCTTCCACCGTATTGAATAATGTTATGTTATGTTATAAATAGAAAAGTGTTTTACATGTGAGACCACTGTTCGCTTAACAAGAAATTAATTTTCTTCGTTAAACAAGAAATTAAGAAGGCTTCCGTTTCTTCTACTACACCATCTTGATTGGACCATGATTTCTCAATTTTTCGACGGTGTCCGGTATTGGGTGCTGTCCGGACCTGGGGGATCTCCCCCTAAGATATATTTCTACCAATATAATGAATATATTATTACTATTGAAATTTTTAATTTTTGAATACGATAGAGACATACCTGTTTTTTTTTCATTGTCCTATTATTGCGGTACATGCTTTCTCTCAAAAATATAGACATTTTCTGCAGAATTCATCGTTTATCATGTAACTCCATCCATCATGAACTGATAACCTGCTGCATGTTATAAATTAAAGTTATGGAATTCTTTTCGGTAGATAGAGGGACCGCTTAAAAATATAAGCTATCCTTAATGCCTCATTGAAAACTGTTCATCCAACGAGAGAAATCGTTTAATTTTGAAAGCATTAATTTCATTCAGTATGGGAATACTATAAGCTCCCATCATCAAGCATCAAAAATATCCAGAGAAAACATTTTTTTTATTAATAATGAGGATTCTATTCTCATACTTTAATAATAGGGAATACCGAAATCATGGGCAAATTACCCAATAGAGTTATAGGGTTTTCAATTTTCGACAAAAGTAGGCAATAAAGCAACGACGCTTGAAGCGAGTGTTTTATCAGTATGGAGAGAATCTGAAATTTCGAAAAAAAAAGCATAAATAAAATTATAGAAATAATTTGTAAATACGTTATACAGCACCTTCATACGATTACATTTCACATTGTGACAAAATAACTTGGTAGTTTTCTTGAGAAAATTAACTGATTTGATCAATTTAGCCGAAAGTTTTGTTTTGATGACGCTTTATCCCCATGAGGCCTTCTTTATCCATGTGGCAACGTTCGTGGCTGCAAAGCAAAGCCAGCATGGATGAGTTCGCGAAGTGGGTTCAATTCTTTGCCGGTCCAGGTTCTTTTCATAATGGATATTTCTTCACTTCCCTAGGCATAGAGTGTCATCGTTCCTGCCACACGATATACGAATGCAAGAATGGCAAGTCTGCTAAAGAAAGCTTTTTTTTTTTATAAATAATACTAAGGAATACTAAGCTGAAAAGCAGGCACTGTCTCAGTGGGGACGTAGCCCAAGAAGTACAAGAAAAGCGTATCAACTCGAAATCGTCAAACATGCAAATTGTTACATACATGCAGTTGTAGATAGTGTACCGTAAAACGGGATAACTTTGACAATGCGAGTAACTTTGATAGTGCGGGACCCACCACATTCAAAACGAAATAAGATAATATTTGTTAATCAGTCAAGCAAAACGAATGCAAAAGTAAAGAATATTAGTATGACACTTCCTGTCAGAGCTATTTTCTTTTGAATCGAGACCATTTGAGACTTAATATACGAATATTGAAATTGATGCAACTTTAGCAATTTCGAAACGATTATGAACAACCTGTTCTACAATCACTATTTGATGTAGTTTTGAATATCGCGTCACTTATATTTGACAGTCTAGTTATAATAAAACTTGAATATGGTCTTAAATCTCTTAGCAAGAATCGTTTTTACAAACTGGGACCATTTTTGTAATCTAAGTCAGAAATTTCCATAAACGCCTAGAGGTACACTGAAAACATTCTACTAGCTCGATCAACGTGTTTCACACGTGAATTTTCTCTAATTGTAAAACACATCAAACGGTGGTGTAAAGCCAGTCGCTATCGGCAATCCAAATTCAAACGTAAAACACGTTAATTTATAAATTATCGAAAACTTTGCTGTAGGATTTATTAGCGATTGCGTGATTTTCCGATTCCAGGCACCCATCACGGGCACCCGATTTCTCCAAAAATAGCATGTTACTTAACATGTCACGTGCGAATATGAATCCTTGTCATGATAGGCAAACTAGTTCTACTAGTGATGGATATCGCCATTGTAAAACAAGATCAAATCATGTGTAAAATTCTTTGCTATTGAATCAAAGTCAATCTTTAACAGAATCACAAGTTTTACACCTTCTAATTCGACACGACAGATCCACGTTGAAAAGAATTAGGATCGAAAGTGAGGATTATTTTCAGTGCATGCAATGCCCTATAAATGTTCGTAATTCATTCAATTTTGCTTGATTTATGCTCCATCATCAAAGTTACCCCAGAACAGAAAACCGACTCTCAATAATATGAAAAATTATACATCAATTCAAAATAAAACTTTCGGCAATCTATCAACTGCTATCGATAGCTAGGATGGCAGTACTTGTTTTAAAAACAAAAATTAAAAATCTTTGAAACAGAATGCATAAATATTCAAGTGTTCTTCGAAAACCTATCAAAGTTACCCCGTTTTACGGTACTTCAAAAACTTTACGAAATTTATATTTGATTCAAATGCATAAATACTGCTGATCTCAAAGCATTTTATCCTTGCTTCACGTTCTAACTCACCATTTGTATTTCAAGACATCATACCACAATCGGCCGATCTGCGGAAAAATAACAATGATAAGAAATTCTGATTCACCCACATACGAAATAAAAGTCTAGTTTAATGGGCCGATACTTCCTACAACAATAGTAACGCGTGGCTGCGTTTCATGTAAGCTAATGAAAAACTGTTCTGAAAGTAGCAACCTCAATGTCAAGAACATTATATTAAAATGTTAAACTTGAACTCGATTTTCATGGTCACGGGTGGATTAAAGGAAGAAACCTCCATTGTTACGTTCTGCTGAAGCCGACAAAGTGCCCAACTGGTGTACGATTAACATTTTTTCACTTTCAACTAGAAGAACAAATCGTGCAGCATGCTATACATACAATCGCCGCTGCCAACTGATTTTCTAATAGCCGAGCTGCCTGCGCCTTCAGTTTTTTCCATCCAGTCAAATGGCTGCGGCGATCGTATACCGGTTCCGTTGTTTTACGACCAAGAAACGACTCGGCTACTGGCAGCTTTTCCGATAACGTTTCAATTTGACGCATATTCACTATGCGCAGGTAAACAGCATTCTTGGGGGTTGGTGGCAACACGACTTGCATTCTCACAACCAATTTCAGTCCCCACAAGGTCGTTCTTTTGGTCCGCGCTCGCCGTCTGTTGGGCATAGAGTTGGGACTTCGGTCAATCGCACTGGTGGACGTGTAGTCATGGGCGTACTCAGGATTTTCATCAGGGCCCTGCAGGAGACGAAAGACAGCCATTTACCTGCACAGACTGTAACTTAATAGGGGGACATGGGGCAAGAAGGACACCCGGGGCAAGAGTGCCACCTCTAATTTCACGTAGTTCAAATCAATTTTTTAATGTTTAACGCACGATAAGAATAAATTGAGTACTAATTGAGGGTTGTGTAAATATTACAGTTAAAAATGTTTAGTACAAAAAATTAGAAAAATGTATTTAACTCATCAACGCAAAAAATGCGAAATATTATAAGAATGTAAGACTTGAAAATAAGGTTTGACTCCCAATAAAAACAAAACATATTTGTTTTTCCGCACAGTATTGATGATTTTCAATTGTTTAATATAGCTGTGAGGTTTTTTTTTCTAAAAAGTTCTTTTGACATTAAGTTTTACATATATAAAAACAGTATGTCTTATGGGGCAAGAGGGACACCGCAATATTCTCATATAAAATCACATGAACTTTTATTTTTCTTGTTTAATATTGCATTAAATCGATGCTTCCTACTAAATTAATTCAAAATAAACCATCTTGGACATTCAAAATGGTTTCTGAAATGTTTAACTATTATTGTTACAGTCAAAAAAAAATGAGAACTAAATTAATTTCGTAAAATTACTTCTTAACTATAAGTCAACTTTTATCCCTCAGTTTTTATCTTTACTTACTCTAGAATGTATCGTCTAGGTGGGAAAATAATAATATACAAAATTTGTAGCATTTTGCTCTGGTGGTTTTCTTGCCCCATACGAGTGGCACTCTTGCCCCGTGCCTCGTTCAAAAACCTCATAAGAAGGGACATTTTCAAAAATCTCAAATCATCATGTAATTCTTATATTTTTGAAATCTATCGATAACATCATTTAGAACAAGAGGTGAGGTTGCCCCTACACTGGAATAATCTTCAAAAATTGTGCTAATCAACCATGATTTGAACCTATATATCTTAAGGTGTCCTTCTTGCCCCCAGCCCCCCTACTAGACAACAGACAAGCATGTGGCACAGCCGAGAAATATTTCTGAAAAAGGCTCCCCCAATGTTCTGACCCTTCTGACCCAATTTTCTGAATGTGAGGGCCCATTTGTAAATATGGCCCTGGATGAACCATATATAAAATATTGTAAAGTAGGTTATAATCTTGATTATGATAGGGAGAGCGGTGGCACCTGCTATGTCGTATTGACAACAAAATGAGTTGTGATTTCAAAATTCCGTTGTTATTCCAAACAACACATTAATAACAATATATCGATATGATAGCAGATTTAGCTATCGTTTAAAATTTTGAGCTTTCCGTGAAAGTCTTAAAATATCTAAATTAGTTCTGATGGAATTTGTTATTATTTTGTTTGTGATTTGCCATTAACCTCTCCCCGGATAGACAATATCCAAATAAAATTTAAATAAAAAATCAAAGTTCTATTAACCTTTGTAGCATAGATCAGGTAAAAGGCAATGGATCACCTATCCCCCTCCCTCCCATTTGCTACGCCCAACCGCGTAGTAGCATCAGTTTGGTTGAATTTTTAGCACTTTGGCCCAGTTGGAATTAGCTGCGAACCGGTCAGCGGAGCATTAGACATTACTAATTACCACCGGTGGCACCGACCGACGACGACGACGAGATTTGATAGCTGCATTGCAACACTTCGGATCCATTCCGGTCCATCGAAAGTGGTAAAGGTTCTGTGTTTGGGGTGGCATTAAGCAGGTCTACGAGAAACGATGCAAAAATATTCCAATCGGCTCGTCGAGCATCAGATCGCGTCTAAGTACAACAAGTTCAGGGCAGTGGGGGGAAGGGTATGCACACAGTGCAGTGTCAGGAGTAGAGAACGATGCAAGTGCAACAGTGAGCAGCCCGTTTTGTGCAGTGTAGTTCTAGTTCAAACGTTGGTCTATTCGGTAGCTCGTTGCGGTCGTGTGTTGCTGCTTGACCGTCCTCAACTGGTTACTGTTGTGGCAGTAATCGGAGCTCAGAAGTTGTTTCAGATATCTTATACCTGGAGGCGGTAATGATAGTGATCAGTTGTGTTGTGATTCATGATTAAATTGAGTGAGGGAAGAAGCAGCTGTTGTCAACAAGGATGAAAAAGATGAAGAATCCACGTAAGATATTGTTTTGTGACTGCAATCAAGCCTGATGCATTGTGGTAATTAGAAGTATGATAACAAATTTATGGCTTAGGAAATTACGCTTGCGTGCCTAACGGATAATTGAAATCGTATGGGAAAAATCAAAGTGCACATTACATGATTCACAGGAGATCAGAGTGGAAAGTTTCCCGTAATATGCATTGTGAACTTTAACAGGTTAGAATATACAGACATGAAGGTTGAATAAGGCGATATTTGGTTTTCCGTCTATGAAACAAAATGAATGGATAAAAGCTAAATCTTCGATAAACATTTGTTGTGTTTCAAAAAATATTTTAGAGTTCTACTGGTTTTGCTAAATTATCATTTGTTTCGGCACAAATTTTTGAGCTTAGTGATTCGATCATTAATGAAACTAATGGAAAAACAAATAATCAGGACTTCAAAGTGCTATATATAACCAAAACCAAAAGTAATTTAAACTTTGTGAAAGGCGTGTGTTTTAAGCATTACAAAAGGTTCGTGGTTTTATTAGACGTGGTTTGTCTTAAATATTATCAAATTGTATGTTGTGTAGTTTTTCTGGCGTTGAAAAATGTTTAGGGTAACTGGGTGTTATATGCCCCACCCGGACAATACGCTCCTCTTCAATACTTAACGAACCAGATACAATATAGAATGGAAAATGACTGGGAATTCTAACTGTTCATGAGACTGTCTCATTATGAAATTTTGGCAGCTGTAACACGCAGCAAAAAGTATCAACAGTTGAGTTTCGATGTAATTTATCACGCAGTTTGTTTAAGCATTTTTTGAGTTTGAGTAGCAACAACATCAAAGCAACCAATGATTAGACGTCGATGCTGGAACTAATGAACGAGTATCATTAGTTAGAATGACAAAAAAGAGTTGAGATTCACTGAAATATCCATTTTTAATAACTTTCCATAACTGGGCAATATGCCCCACCACGGGTCGGACAATATGACCCAATCTTGATGCCATCTATTCCCGAGCAAGCTCGTCAGCAGTTTTTTTTGCGTGCATAAGCAGCTAACAGTCATGGGACATACTGCCCATTTGTCATGGAGCGTACTATCCGTTTGTTGTGGAACATATTATACTGATGCTGGGGCATACTGTCCAGGCTCTTTTTGATGTGTGAGATTTATACGATTGTCAAAAAGATGTTAGGGTAACTCGGTGTAATACGCCTCAACGGGGCAATACGCCCCTTATAATTTTCACGGGATTGAGGATTCTTTTACACGTAACTATGATCATCTAGCTTAAACATTCGCGGAAAAATTATGTTGCGCATATTTGTTCTTTAAAAAGTATAAACAATCAGTAGAAATTCCAAAAATATCAAAAAAACAGGTTTTGTTTTAAAATTTTGCCTCTAATAAGCAAGCCTCAGGGTGAATGAAGCCCATTCTTTACTATTGTACTTATTACAAAAACTTTTACTGGAAGACGAACGCTAATGGTCCCTTTTAAGCTTAACAGGTGGTGGAATTCTCCTTGGAAACATTTCTAAAACGCTGTGGACCTTTACATTTCTAAAACGCTGTGGACCTTTTTTCTATGGGAGGAGCATAATGCCCGGGTTGTTTTGAAACGTAAGCCTTGGAACCGTTTACAAAAAAATCTTCTACACTTTTTTAAAGCAACCTGGAAAGAGGATGTTGCGTGCAGAGCATGACCAACTAAATAAGGAACACCTTAACATAAAAAACCTTAGAAGTGATACATTTGCTACTGGTGTAGGGCAGTGTTTAATAACTTGGTAAAAAATTGATCAATTTCTATATATGAGGTATTGTTATTTAATCCTCTGCAATTTATTTGCACTATTTTTCATGAAAACATTGATTGTCAATAGTTCGAGATTTTCTGGCATAAACTTCGCTTTCCAAATAGCTTTACAAAAATAAGTCAAGGGGTTTCGAATCAGGGTCCGCAAATCCAAATCAAATGTCTCTTGCTTGACATCAGACGTCCAGTTTCCATCGACTGCTTCATAGTGTTCAAAAAAAAGATGTAGAGAAACTTAAAAGTAAATGGAGTACCTTGTACCTTCCGATTCCGCCCCTAAATGCTTATCTTGACAGATACGCGTATTTCGACTATCTCTTGCAGTCTTCTTCAATGTCAGTTACTCGTATCCAATACATTTATTATTACAATAGTGGATACGAGTAACTGACACTGAAGAAGACTGCAAGTGGTAGTCAAAATACGCTTATCTGTCAAGATAAGCATTTAGGGGCGGAATTAAAAGGTACAAGGTACTCCATCTACTTTTAAGTTTCTTTATTGAGATTCTGCTCAGAGGATTCGAATACATTAAGAAGAGTCAACAAATGTAGTCCAATGAATATTTTGGCACAAATGCCGGCCCAAGCGACCACTTTTTGGTTAAACATTGGCTATAGCCCACCCAATGGGAGCCCAATTGAAACGAAGTGCATTCAAATAACTATCGAAATTCCACTGTATTCTGATTTCTGTTAGATTCTACGAAATTCCTTTGGAAATTGCCTACATGTAGGCCGTGTTCTTGAAACTTAATTGTTCATTATTTCCATAAATGCTGAATTAGTTAGAATTCAGCAAGCATATTCGAATTTCGAATTTTAGTATTATCATAACAAATAATGCAAATATTATAATATTTAGAATGTTTGGGGTACGTTTTTCTCAAACTATTCAATAACACTTGGTCCAGTCTGTCTGAACAACCAATTGTTTTTGAAACAAAATATCAATGTGGCTATGTGTACATGAGCAATTTTACCTCGAAACAGGATCTTTTCGTAATGGAAATTTCCTTGACTAGCGCCGCTCAAAAGGGTGCTGGCTTCAAAAACTAGTGCTTTCTTCAGGGGGTTGGAATAAACAATTTTCAGCATTGAAGCTGCGAGCATGAAAGCTGCTGTCAATTTTTGCGTGTTTCTGCCAAATTTGAGAATCCCCCTGCCAAACAATAGTGATCTTCTCTCCTCTTTCGAACATCCTCGATTTCAAAGATTTGTTTCAAATTTTTAAATTTATAGGACAGTAGGTACTTGTAGTGCAAATATCTTAAAAATAAAGAGGTTTAGGAGAAAACTATCTTCTGCAAAGTTGACCACAGGTCTGTTGACTTCCACTTGGTAACATATTTCCGGCGTACAAATATTTGCTTCGTTTATATCTCAGTCCAGCGAAGAGATACAAAATTGGTATCTTTGACAAAGTTGATCAACTCAATGAGATCTATCCGCCTAAAACCATAATAGTTCGGAGAACATTCACAAGATGGCGCTAGTGAGCAGAGATTTTATTTGCTTGTATCTCAGTCCAGTTACAAAATTGGTGTCTTCGACAAAGTTGAACAACTAAATGATAAAGTTTGTTTTTAAAAATAGAATAAGGAACTTAGAGTAAGATACAGTCTGGGGATTTTTTTTAAATTCAAGACGGTGATAAATAAATAAAAAAATACCTTTTCGCATACAACCTTATAAATTTGGAAAACACTCCAAATATGGCGCTAGTGAGCAAAACCTTTATTTGCCTATATCTAAGTCCACTTATGAGACACAAAATTGGTGTCTTCGACAAAGTTGAACGACTAAATTATTCTTAGTCACATAAAACCTTATAACACTCCCAAGCTGGCGCTAGTGTGCAAAAATTTTATTTGCTTGTATCTCAGTCAAATGATTAGATACAAAGTTGATGTCTTCGATAAAGTTGAACAACTGAATGAACCCTATTCGCAAAAAACTTTTTTAGTTCGGAAATATACTATGCTCACAAGATGGCGCAAGTGGACAAAGATTTTATTTGCTAATATCTCAGTCAAGTGATCAGGTACAAAGTTGGTGTCTTGGATAATGTTGAACAAATAAATGAGACCTATTCGCCTTAAACCATATTAGTTCGGAAAACACTTACGGGATGGCGCTAGTGGTAATACCTTTTTTTATATATCTTAGTTCAGTGATGTGATTCAAAATTGGTGTCTTCGACAAAAGTGTTCAACTAAATGGGATCTATTCGCCCAGAGACATAGTAGTTTGAAAAACTCTCCCAAGGTGGCGCTAATAAACAAACATATTATTTGCTTATATCTCAATCCAGCGATTGGATACAAAGTTGGTGTCTTTGACAAAGTTGAAGAACTAAATGAGACCTTTTCGCCTTCGTTATCAATTAGAGTCTAGGCAGCATTTCAGATTATATCAATCACGAACAAGATCTAATGATCCCAACGCTAAATGGAATCAGATGTCAAGGGCCGTCAAACTTTTCATTTCAACAGGTCGATTTCCGCATTAACTCTAACTGCTTGCGCCAGGAAATGGAGCTCGATTTGCAATTATTCTTTCACTGTTAGTTTTTCTTGCCGGGGCACATCATGCCGGCTGCTCAATTCTGCAGTTGTTTTTGCCTCCAATGAGTACATATGCCATCAATGGACCCCCTCCATCCCACACATAGGGTAGATGTACCAATTCGCCATCCTCAGGTTAAATATTTGTTGAAAATAAATCAAAAGACTTTTGAATGCTATCAATATATTAAACGTAAGATTTCAATTTAAGTTTGGCAGGAATTAATATAAGAAGTGGTTAAAAGCATTGTTTAGTTCTTTGAACTGGGGTGGCGAATGAACTCTTAGAGTTTTATATATTTATTTGCTAAAATGGTAAATAATCTAGGGTGGCAAATATTGGTAGAGTAAGGTGGAGCAAAAGTTCGACCTTAGTGGTATAATGTCATTGTGGTTCGAATGCTATTCAAGTAAGATACTTTTGCTCCAAATATCATAAAAATCGATTGAGATTTGGAAAAAATATGGCTATTTGTTGTTTTTCGACGTGAATATTGTAATTTTTTGTCAAACTTTCGTTGCATTGAATCAATTGAAGATAAAATCTTTTTCAATATTTTATGTAAGGGCGTTTCTAGGCCTATCATAAGGTTGCTTTGAAGTGTATTAGATTTTGCATAAATGCTTGAAAACAATTTTTGGCCCATAGTGGGGCAAAAGTCGAATCAGCGGGGCAAAAGTTCGACCCATGTATAAAATCACGGAAAAATTTGCAAATTGCCTAAAATCCACATATTATCTTCAAATTAAGTTATATTTGTCTGATCGTGTGAAAACTGTCACCAAAATTATACATTTCCACTTAGTTTTGCGAAAAACTGCTATTACAGTTAACCCGGTTTTGGGCAATTTTTTCATGAAAATTTAGTGTGTATTTTTCGGCAAACTTAAGTTTACGGCTGGTGTAAAGTTTGCCTGTCATAAAAGGATCGACATTTTGGGTTTTAGCCAGCGAACTTTTGCCCCACACTAGATTCGAACTCTTGCCCCACCGGTGGGGCAAAAGTTCGAATAAGACAATCGATTTTGAAACTGTTATAACTAAAAATGGGTAAATATTTTGACACAAGTTTGTTCAGCAAAATTATAGCCAATATGTTGAAGGTTCACTGTATGGTATTTGTTTTGTTTGAACTGCTATTGTTTTCCTTGAAACTTTGATTATACCACTAAGGTCGAACTTTTGCCTCACCTTATTCTAAGATTTGTTTTAAATTGAGCTAGAAATCTTAAAAAGAAACTCTTACCCTACTCGAACTTTTGCCCCACTTTACTCTACTGTAGCAAATACCGGTACATCTTCCCTAAGTTAGTCGAGTTTTGAATGCTTTAAATAGCAATAGAATCCATTAAAGGCTTGTTTCCTGTTTGATCACGGTTGTGATTGCTTTTTCATAATATGAGTACCGCTTCTTTTGCTACCCGGCATGCAGCAAAAACAAACCCTGTCAGTTAGGTATGTATTCGAACATATTAAACTTAACCGGTCATCGTCGCATGATTGGGTGATGTCGGTTTCGAGAGTCGACAAGTGTGTCGTTGAAAATGAAAGGTAGAGCTGTGTTCTTTATGGAATGGGGGAATATTGTCACTTCAAGGAGCTCCACTTTGGTGAGTGGTGTAAGTATCATCGCTTGCACGTTCCTTATAGGTTCCTTAATTAAATTCTGTTCAAGCGGAAAATGAAAATGCTAATCAGTTGCTTCAGTAGTCGAGAGACTTGAGCTTGAGTGTTGATTCAACAATTAGCTTGAACATCGAGGACCCTTGCAGTTGAATAATTGAGAGAGACAAACAAATGGTTGTCACATTTGTTTGATAAGTACAAATAAATTCAATGTGTTGATCGAAAAGAAGTGAAGACATGAAATTTGCCAAAAGTGATTTTATGAAACAAACCTTATTCCTACAATTGAGGTTTTTTGAAGAAATAATAAGATTTTTTCCGTACGCCCTTAGGGTAGGTGTACCAGTTATGACCATAGTGGTTCCCTATTTCGCCATACATGACAACTCAATTATTTTCAAACTTTTAATTATTTTGTGTGTTTAGGTAGTAGGATATCAATTATATCTTGAAGCTAAAACATTCAAAAACTTTTAAAATGTGAAGGTCCACAACATTTCTCATATGGCGAAATAGGGAACCACTATAGCCATAACTGGTACACTTTCTCTATTAAGTAAACATATTTGCCGATAGAATTGCCTTTTTTATATTCTCCCATAATATATATTTTCTTAGCATAGCATAGCATAGCATTAACAATTATACAAATCGTGGGTGACTGTACAATGCTCAGCTCTATCGGTTTTGAGAAATTTCATGTGATATATATTTTGTTCACTATAAATCAGCAAATCTAAAGAACACTATAAAGACACTTTGCCGAATAAATCTTATTATTTTTATATGAAGACTGCATGTTTTTCAATAGTGTTTTATTTCTTCAAAAGATAACATAGATTTGCTTGAAAAAATGTTTGAAAAAGAAACTGTGGGATATACCGTTTTGAATGTTTGCGAATACTTTTCGACACATTCCTTAAAACGCTTCACAAAACATATTTTAATGTTCAAGTTCAAAATCATCTAGCCTGATAACAGTTCACAAAACATAAGTCAATAAACTCGTTTATTGCATTCTGGCAGTGCCTAATAAATGTTTTTCACAGTCATACCCCCAGCACTGCAATCAATGTATTATCTTATCTAAAAATAGAACATATTGTGCTGGGTTATGGATTGGAATAGTTGGGCGCATCGCACTGGACCATGTAATATATTTATTTGTGTCGTCGTTCTGTTCAGCAGATAACGACACGTGATGTGCATTGTGAGTAACCGTGCTGGCTAAAAACGGAATTGTACAGGTTGAAATACTAACGAATATTTTAAATAATTAAAATTATACGTTTGTTTCATTGCAATTGAAAACTGTAATGACCTGATCATTTGATCGGGACATGAGTGCGAAACCATCCAAATCAAGTATCACAGTTTAGATATCATACCGGGCGCCTAGTAAAGCTAAAAAATATCATACATGTATTCTTATCTCCCTATCAGCTGGTTAACTGGGCTCGTGCAGCGCAACACGGCAAGGGGAAGCAATTTATAAATTGATCATTTTCTGTGTTACCGAGGCACTGGAACTTCCACAGCCTCCGTTCGGAGATTGATGTCAAGTGTTAATAGACCTGATGTTTTTTCATTTCTAATGGATCCAACATTTATCGGCAAGGTCGTACGATACGTATTTATGCGTAACGAATTATCTGAAATGAACAAGGTGCCACCAAACTACGCACTTATAACTCATTTTCTATCCATGAGCACAACTGTTTGCAGTAAAACGGTTTTGATCAGGTTTTCAATTAATTTATTTAGTTAACATATAAACAGATGGTCGGTGTTCAGACAGACCGGACTAGACGATTTTTTGGCGTTCTAAAGATACGTTTAAGATTCCATTTCTGAATTTTCCGATGGAATTTTGATACCGACGTATTATCAAATAGATAAGTTCCATTATGACAGTGAATAATGCAAATATTTTAATACTTAAAACGCTTGGGGCTCTTTTCTCTAGCATTACCCAGCCTGTCTGAACGCCGGCCAGATAACACTGTACCAATAATTTCACGCCACAGTACTCGGTTCGTGGCCTAATCTCTTCATCCCCGGTTCTGCCCCACACTCGCCAAATTGCTGTGCACTTGATCCGCTCAACTTACTCGCTGCGCTCCATGCCTTCTTGTACCAACCGGATACGAAGCGAACACCATTTTTACACGGTTGCTGTCCAGCATTCTTGCATCATGCCCTGCCCATCGTATCCTTCCAGCTTTAGCCACCTTCTGGATACTGGGTTCGCCGTAGAGTTGGGCGAGCTTGTGGTTCATCCTTTGCCGCAACACACTGTTTTCCTAAGCACTCGACGTTCAAAGACTCCAAGTGCTTGCAGGTCCTCCTCGAGCATCGTTCACGTTTCATGTCCGTAGAGGACTACCGGTCTTTTGTATATGGTATATTTGGTGCGGATGTGAATCTTTTTTGACTGCACCTTCTTGTAGAGGCCATAGTAGGCCCGACTTCCACTGATAATGCACCTTCGTATTTCACGGCTAGAGTATCCCCGTCTATCGTAACACTGCTTCTTAGGCGAACCTTGTCGCGCTCGGCTCCACCTATTACCATGTACTTTGTCTTGGACGCATTCACTACCGCAGTCCAACTTTTACTGCCTTGCGTTTCAGGCAGGTGTACAGGTCTGCCATCTTTTCAAATGTTCGGCCGACAATGTCCATATCATCCGCGAAGCAAACAAATTGACTGTACCTCGTAAAAATCGTACCCCGGCACAACAGGCACGAAAGTCCATTTCCTTGTTGCAGTCTCTATTTAAAGGAACTGGATTTTTTGCCTGAATCCTTCACACAATTTTGCACACCTTCCATCGTTGCTCCTATCAACTTTGTGAACTTTCAGGGAAAGCTGTTCTCGTCCATGATTTTTAATTGCTCTACGCTCTGGATCTAGATAGCAATGGATAATTTTTGAAGGGTGTGAAAAGTTTCCAAAGTCTTCCATTTCGTTGCACATCATGTATAGGTCAACAGCAAATACATTTTGATTAGACCCGGTAAGATTAAATGATGGGATTGCTAAGAGTATAAAAGGTTGAAAATTACAGCGAATATTACTACTGTTTCACTTAGAATTAGATAGCAAATAATGAGTGATTTCTTCAAGAGAAAAAAACGATTTGAAGGGAAAATATAAGAGAACTATTTCTTAGCTTTTCCGTTGAGTTTTTGAACTTTTTGCTAAACCCGAGTAAGTTTAAGCACGATAATACGGCACGGTAACAGTATTGTATGCGCATACAGGGTAGTCATTTGATGCATGGCAGCTTTATATACGCATATAATGCTTTTAAAATGCCATAAAAGACGAAATAGCGTGCTATTATAATTCCAAGATATAACCGTGCTTTCTTGCACCACTAATGCACGTAAGGAACGTCAGTTGTAGGCTTGTTTTTGGGGCGATTTTTTGTGCTTTCATGTACGCAGCCAGAGAGCTTTCGCGTACGTGGCAAGTAAATGAAATAATGAAAATGGAAAGTGCGAATAACATGCAAAAATATAATGAAATGACTCAGAGAGTACTTCTCTACATCAGATTTATTTATTTGGGTGTTTTTCGTACACGACTATTGTCGACTATATTTTGATCCCTCTTACCACTATATGCAAATACTAATCATTAAATAGGATTAAAACATGCCCGATATGCGAATATAGAGCCAATACAGTGCTTATTTCATGCCTGTATGCGTCAGGTTTAGAAACATTAATGCTGCAGTGATAGGATTCCTATGCACTGGAAGAGCTGTCAAAAGCGTGTAAGCATTTTTAGTGCTATTATAATGCCTGTTTGCATCAATGATGCTGATCTAGAGCTCATAATTAGTGCTTATGGTTAATTGGGGATCCCACCCATGTATTCTTGCATAATACCATTGTCTACCTTATTGAATATTTCATGTATCAGACGACGTTTCTATTATTTCGACTTATTTTTATTTACGTTTGATGATTGCCCAAAATTTATCGATCGGATGGATGATTGAATAATTTGGTTAACTGATACTTTTATTTCACTAAAGTATACATCATTGTACTAACACCATAGACTTACCATATTATATGGAACCAGGAATGCAATGCCAGTTGCTAAGTTGAGTCAGAACATCACGGGACCTTTGTTCGATTTAATGAATGGGAAAATTCTATTCTAAAGACACTTTTCTTTGCAAACTTGTCCATTTTGTTGCTCCAGTGATAAAAATCATTGATGTTTTCCTTCCATAACCGCTTACCAAATTATCAACTTGCGAGTGAATTTATCTATAAAAACAAATTTTAACTCAAACGGTACATCTACCTAACATTTTGCAACGTAAAATTTTCGAAACAAAATTTTAAAAATTCATGCATTTTTGCAATCGTTTCTCCCGACCATGTTGGGTTTTTAACATAATTGTGCAGAATTCTGTCACGTCTTCCGTGCTGCTCCATCTTTGATAACTTTTGCGAATATGTATAAATATTCTTGAAACTTTCAGAACTAAAAACAAAACAACAATCAAAAGGCTGTAATAAATTTCTCGCTTTGGCAACTAGAGGAACACGGAATTTAAAAAGCAACATATCTCTTTCTGGCAATATTGAACACCGTAAAACGGGGTAACTTTGATAGTGCGAGAACCTCATAATATTAAACGGAATACCGAAGTTTCTGTTAATCAGTTAAGCACAACGAATGCAAAAATGAAAAGTATCAGTATGACACTTCATGACAATGCTATTTTCGTTGGAATCAAGTGAATTTAAGGATTTATATGCAAACAATTAAATTTTATATGATATTAGCGTTTTTGCAACGCTTACAAACAATCTGTTCCACGATCACTATTTGATGAAGTCTTAATGAGTTCATCACTTATCTCTGACAGCCTAGTTATAGTAGAACATGAATTCGGTCTCAAATCTCTTAGCGAAAATCATTTTTACAAACTGGGACCATTTTTGTAAACTGAGTCAGAAATTTCCATGTAGCGTTAAACGCAGAGAAGTATGTAACGCTCTATAAATGTTCCGTAATTCATTCAATTTTGTTTGATTTATACTCCATTATCAAAGTTACCCAAAAACAGAAAACCGACTTTCGAATATGAGAAAAATAATATGTTCATCCAGAATAAATCGGTAGCTAGGATGTCAATACTTGTTTTAAAAATATAAATTGTAATTCTTTGAAACAGAATGCATAAATATTGAAGTTTTCTTCAAAAAAAAAAAAAAAAAATAACTATCAAAATTACTCCGTTTTACGGTACCTTGTTTGTTCATTAGGACTCCCCAAAAGCTACAGTGAAGGTTTCAGCGAAACCATTGACGTAAAAATTCAGCCAAAGGATTCCCGATTAATGCTAAAACGAACGAAAACAAACTCCGCTAGCACGAAGACAATCTGACTATGAGAGCGAATGCGACGAGAAAGAGAGTGAGTGAGGGCAACACACGCACACATTCAATTCCACCCACTGTTGATGTCATTCCGATATTCAATTTCACCTAGTGGCACTGAAATTCAAAGTTGAATATAAAACATTACAAATGAATATATACTGGTGTAAGAAAACGGCAATGTGATGTCTCCACTTGATGAATCATGGTTGTCTTTTAATAACAAAAATACAACTTTTGCTATTTGCGGATGTTTTGGTGGGGGATTTTGATGGAAATGATTTTTTTCACTAGCGAAATTGAATTTGCTGCCACCAAATGTCAGTAGATGGATGAAAATCAGTGTAGAAAAAGTAATTGAAAACTGAATGCACGTTCTACCAGATTCGTGCATGTATTGTCAAAAAAAAACATTCACACAAAGAAGAAATCAACGATGATGGATCCTACTGATGGTCGGCGTTGTTGACTGTATATTGAAATATGCAGACACTGAGCGAATCCCATCAAATCTTAAGTTGAGCTTAACGAATTTGGAGAAAATTGATATTTGAAACACTACCTTTTCGGCTATATGTGGCACTGTTTCTTCCCTTTTTCATGTACAGATTATCCATTTAATGGAGAAGGGACTTTAATAAACCAGACGTTTTATTGTTAGGAAACAGAAAAGTTATACCTAAAAATAAAAGCTGGTTTTACAGGATGAAACAGGCAACTCCTTGGAAAAATATTTTCAAGTTTTTTGTTTGCTGCAGTCTCTTGTCTAGCCTTTGGTTCGCGTTCAGTGAGTGCGAAAAGATATTCGTGTTAAATCTAGGATGGATTGCTAACTGGTGAGCTCGCTTCATGCTAATGATAACACATTTTTAACGTGGCAAACAAGCTATGGATGACTCGTTACTACAATTTTGTTATGAACCGCTGATTTCAGTTTCTTCATATTTATCGAAATGTTAGGAGTCGTGAAATGCGCTAAATAAGTCCATGGATCCTCAGAGCCGTTGAAATAAGACAGGCGGTCTAACCCATAGCTGCTGTATAAAACTTACGCTTCAAGAGAAAAATATGTATCATCGTTTTACAAATTTTCAAAAACAGTGTTTTTGCTCAAATTTGAAGCAATGTTTATGAAAATGTATCATTGCATTGAACTTGCTATTTATAAAACAGTGATAGATTTTCATAAGGATTTCCTTAAAATTGAACGAAAAAACTGGTTTTTCATTTTTGATGATTGAATGATGGATTCTTGAGCCTTAAGGAGACCAACTCTAACGGTAGGATTTAGAGAAGAATAAATTACACTGCGGAACACGTTTTTGGGTTGCTGAATTTATTGACGTTTTCAAAAATATCATAGCACGTCTAGTTTTTGAGATATTAGCTGTTGAAAATGCAAAAATTAATTATCTTAGTTAACTTGCATGCAAGTTTGCCGGCTTGTAAGGCAATTTATTTGTCTTATTTGCCACAGAATTTAAATTTTCTGTGTATTTTTCCCATATAAGAGAAACGAAGCATTTTGTATGGAGACTGCTAGCATGTTGAATAAATCGGTGTTAACTAAATTTAATCGTGCAATTTCAACAAATTTATGTCCAAATTGAAAGTTCAGGTCCTATTTTGCATGTATAGTGGATTAGATTACAAACAAGTTTGATAAATTATACCTTAATTTTTTGTAAACTTCAATAAAAACAGTGTTTTATACAACTTTGGCGACCTGTATCTTAGAATTGTGACGTGCTGGAACATTTCTGAGAATGGCATCAGATTCAGCAACCTCAAAACTACTAGAGACACATAATTTGATCCTTGAGGCACGCAAAAATGTCATTTTTGTTACGCTGTGTTACCGTTTTGATTCATATTACGGACACTTAAGGACTGAGCATAGTATAACCGTTCGAAAATCATATAAATTGAAACATAATATATGATACCTCTGCGTTATCATGCTTTCAAAACACTAATCTTTCGGATGGCGGTCGAAGATTCGGATTTCACAGCTTGAATGACCTGAAATAAATAGAAATTAGTAATCTTTCCATGATTCTTATTCCGGACGCAACCTCACTTTTGTTTCATATTGCGGACACTTTGTTTCGAATTCCGGACAGCCCACGAAAAGCAAAACTAAAACGGTTAAATTATAAATTAAACTTTCTCATCCGTTATAGCAACGTCAAAGCTGATCGCGAATTATAAAATTTCATGGATTGCTATGGTAAATTCATATTAAGGCTGTGAACCGTTTCACCAGTTCGTTTAACTTTTAGTTAAAATTTGACAGCTCGATAGTTATTTCCCCTCCGGTTGGAAATAACCCTGCTCTGGAGCGTGGTTAAACTTGACAGTTCGAAAGTTATTTTTTGCTCCCGTGAATTTGAGAATAACTAACCATCTGTCAACTTTGTTCTGAAATAACTACTCGACTGTCAAAGCTCAAATGGGTCGACTGCGATGTTCAATTTAACCATATGAGGGGAAAATAACTATTGAAATGTCAAATTTGAACTAATAGTTAAACGAACTGGTGAAACGGTTCACAGCCTAAAACGTGTCTGAAAGTTGTGAACTTTTGAACGGGAAATTTTGAAACATTTCATGTGAAACATTTCCCATATAAAGTAGAGTGTCCGGAATTTGAAGCTGTCCGGAATTTGAATCAGAACGGTACTTGTTTGTTCCAACCCTCTTGGCCATAAATGGTGCTTTTGGCATCCTTCCTTCCTTCCCTATATCTAGCATTCTCTACTAGTTAGCAATTCTCATGTCTTGTTTGTTTAGTTTTATTCGTTCATACCTCAGGTACATTGGCTGAGCTAAATCATTTTCATCACTAAAATGATACCTCAAGTCAAAATTATCAAAGAAAAATAGAACCTACACGTCATCATTTTTGTTTATACAATATTTATTCGATGTAAATAAAAATACGATACCCGATGTCACGGGTGGCTTAGATTAATTCGGTGGAAAATTTCTCGGTAGAATGCTCTGGATTTTCCAGAAATTAATTTTTTTCTGGCAACGCTTAATTTGAATGTTGACTAACTTCTTCTTACTGGCTTCTTCTTCTTCCAATATCTTCTCATCACGAGAGAAAAATAGAAAACTAGTGTTTTCCTGCTTAACCATCACCAACCAAAGATGACTTGCAGATCTTGTTCTTCGGACGTGTTCTCGGTCTCTAGAAGCAACAATAATTACACACTAACATTCCTTCCCCATCCCAACTGACTGTAAGGATTTGGCCGGCGCCGTTATTGATCAATAATATGCGTTCTGCTGAAATGTGAACTTAGAGAATTGTAGAAAATCCCATTCCTTATTCATTTGGATCGAAGTGCAATTCTTATCAGTTCCGATCAATCACAGAGTAGCAACCATTGACCTGTACAGTCAGTCTATGATATGCTATACTACAAACTTCAAGCTCGTTGAGCCCTGTTTCATACTTAGTGGAATTTGTTCAAATTGTGGTTTCTAGGGGTCAATTTTTTGCAAAAAATCTCTTCCAGCTATGCTTGAAGGAATTGGTTAAAACACAAAAAAAAAACTATTTCAATTATTGTTTTCAGAATTCTAGCATAGTTTTATTCATAAACTACTCTGAGAATTTTCCTTGAATTTAACAAAGTTATCTCTCAATATTCGTCCAATAATTTCACCATTGGCACCGTTGGATGTTTTTTTTAATGATATTCTTTGTGGTATTTATTCTTGAATTATTTCAGGAATAACAACCAAGAAGTTTCCCAGAAGTAATATCAAAATTGATTCCAGAAGTTCAAATTATGACTTCTGACAAGCTCTGGCTAATGAAATATCGGGTAATAGTTTTTTTCAACATGTGTATCATTTTTATACAAAACTCGTCGATTCTTCTATATGGCCGATAATAATACTTTTACAAAACATCCAAAAATGTGTTTTTTTTTAATAACAAAACTATCACAAATTTTGATTATTCGTATGACAGTATCCACCAAGAATTCACGCAGGAGTTACTCCAAGCAGATCTTTTGAAATTCGTAAAGAATTTATATGAATATTACCCCAGATTGATCCGAAGATATTATCAGATTCCTCTGAAGTTAATATCAGATTCTCGAATTTAGTACTTTATCGTTTAATTCCACTTGACTTTGTATTCTTTGACAAATGCGCGTATTACGTTGAAGTGTGTATCTGCCAAAGGATACAAACTCTAGTGGAATTAAGAATATAGTACATATTGAATTTTTATTTACTTATATAGGTATTCTACTTAACACTTCTAAGGGATTTTTTGGAAAACTTCTGAATGAAATGATTATGTAAATTTTGAAAATGATTCGACTTGAAATTCCTTTTAGATTGACTTAAATTTTATTATTTAGAAATGCATAAATAGGTCTTTCCATGATTTTTTGCGAGCATTATTCAATTTAAAAAAAGATATTAGATTCTTTTATTGTCAGTACCGTGATGAATGAATACCCGGATGCTTAAGACAACACACATGTTCAAACTTTTATATAATTATGTTTTGTTGAAATATTATTGCTCAACACATTCTTACAAACTAAATCTTCATAAAAGTGATGAAATAGCCAGTATTAACCATGACTTTTACAAGAAAATTATTAAAATATTGATGCTTACGTTGACTTTAAATCCGGACACCGGATACAAAAGGTGTTTTTAAATCCGGACACTGTTGGATCGAAATCCGGACATCTCTGTTAAAACTTGATATATACATATGAATATCGCTTTTGAGAATCATGTCAAACTTAATGAAATATCGCTCCTTGACAGAATCGATGAAAATGTTTCCCTTATAGTGTTGCACATTAGTAATATTAATGTTTTGGTTACCTAAATTGGAGCGCATGCAGTTTGAACTGAAGTACATGCGGCTTGAGTGGCAATCACTAACGATTCACACGGTTTATCTCACATTTGTTCGTATTCTGTTATCTCACACTACTTTTCATATATATGTTGTACAATTCTACTCCTATTTTCCCATAAAAATCACTTTCACTAGTATTAATCAGGCTTTTTTTTAATGATGTCCGGATTTAAAATCACTGACTCGTAATCCCGGACAGTCTCTCAATACGCCGTAAAATACAAATTTGCACCATAATCTTCATCAATTATGTTACCGAACATCCAGAAAAACTTTATATAAACAATTATGTTCAAAACATTGTATAAAAAGACTCACACAATTTTTCTGGAACAAATTGTTATCCGTGTTCTGGCTTGCGCGTCAATAGATTTTTGAAGTTGAGTTTGCATGAACCGCGACGAAATGACATTCAACAGAAACTACTATTTTGTTATTATTTTTATCAATTTTTTGGCTGTGGTAACTAGATTTAAAATGATAGTACAATCTGAGAGAGACTCTCGAAGAGAAAAAATATCAACGTCATATGCAGCCCAGATCCCGCTGTCACGAATCGTCAAATGCAGCCCATCGTTTTTATGGATGAAAAAGTGAAAAGTATTGTTTTCAAAATAAACTACTATTCAAAGCTTTAGTCAGCGGAGCAGATTTTCCATAGATGCTGATGAATCTATACACAAGACTAGTTATATATAATATCTGCTACGTTTGCTGGCATGAAATTTCACTCAAAATGCCGTTTATGCTACGGTGTGATGCAAACATCACACCGTAGCATTTTGCTGAGATGGTTATGTGAAAGTTTGAACGGCTTTCGCAAAATTGATATATACACTGAATGGAATAAGAAAAAACTCAGCAACCGCAGAAAAAGAAGACCGTCTCCGCGAGTCTCGTCTCAGAGTACAATGATCTACAATGATAAAAGTAAAGAATTCAAATAAAATCCAAACACATTAGCACTCTAATCTAGCTTTAATTAATGAATATTACCACAGTGTCCGGATATTGGTACCGTCTGAATTTTGATTCATCACGGTATATGTTTTTTTCAGTATTAGTCTAGGAATAGTTTCAGCAATCCACAGGAAATTCCACAGTAGTTTTGGGATTTCCATTAAATATGGAGTTGTATTAAATCCTTCGACCTTGACGCTTGCTCCTGCGGGGGCGAGCGATGAGGGCAGAATGAAACATGTCGCGCGTCGTTCGCGTAGTGAAAGGAAAAAGTGCCGCGGATCGTTAATAGTGTTTGATCTATTGATCACTTGTTCGGCGTACACTGCGATTATCAAATTATATCGCGAATCTGATTAGGCGTGATAATATCATGGATCGCATCACCAACCATTGGTGACTCCCAGATCTTTACCTTATCCCACTAACCCAATATCCTTTCCATGACAACTGTGGAAAAGCAGAAGTATACTCGGTCTCTAGTAAAAACGGTTGTCTAACTAACATTCCTTCCCTTCCCCGATGACCGTAAAAACGTGGCCGGCGCCGTTATTGACTTTTAAAAATTGAGCTCTCGATTTGTGAACATTGATAAGCTAATCCCAAGCCCCATTCATTAAATCTCTGTGCAACTTCGATTGATCTGGTCAATCACGGAGTAGCAACTACGTATTGTGCGGTCATCTATGCTCATGCTCGATTCAAAATGCTTCCAAAATCAATCTATGTAATTACTTTTGGGATTCTCATGAGAATTACCTAAGAAATTATATCAAGTTTCTCTAGTTTTTTGTTCTTGAAAATTTGAGGTGTTACCTAGAATGATCTACATCTTAATTACAGCTTAATTATATAAAATCTAGCCAAAGCCGTCAAACAACCCACCCCCTTCATGTACAAACGGTCAGCAATCTTGTAAGAACATTCCAACTCGTTCAAGTGGTGTGCCAATCTGATTCCAAGAACGTTAGCGTCGATTGTTATCAATTTAATTCAAATGATTGGTCTTATTCAGTCTCTGTTTACTTCCATTAATATTGCACGCTTTGTTATATGTACCTATATACCTACATACAGCTATCTACTAATTGATGTCTCACTGAATACCGTTTTCTGCTTCTCATACACAGGACTGTGGGTCGGCATGAAGCCAATCAAAGCGAAGCTGAATACGGCCAAATTTATGTTTTTCTATGGGTAAGGCGGTGAAATACCCGAATAAGTAAACAAAATTTGAGTAAACAAATATGTTTTCCCGTTCTCGATGCAGATCCAAATTCGAAGACCATGAGGTATTCGAACTCGACCGGGCGGAAGATATTGTTCGGCACGCTAAATTCGATCACACCAAGAAAACGGTAATGTATTTCCATGGCTATATCGAATCACCGGAAGTCGAGAGCGTCCATGTCATCGTGGATGCGTACCAGAAGCGAAACGACCACAACCTGATCATTCTGGACTGGACACAACTCGTCGATGGGAACTACCTACTCGAGGCGGTGCCAAACTGCAAGAAAGTAAGTCAATGTTTTATGTAATTTCCAATACCTTCAAATTTCATAACGTCAAACAGCTAGGTCACAAGCTCGGGTCCGTCATACTGGCGATGATCAACTCGGGATTAGACGTCGATAAGCTGCATCTCGTGGGACATTCACTTGGCGGGCAGCTAGCAGGCTTCGCAGGTCGAACTGTGATATCACTGTCTGATAAGAAGATTAAGCTTAAGAGGTACATTACTGAGCGGTTTCAAGGTTGATTTTCGTTTTGAAGTGTTAGCTAATCTGTTTTTTCAGAATTTCAGCTTTAGATCCAGCTTTCCCACCGTTTTATCCAGGCGTGTTGGTGGCACATTTGAGCGAAAAAGATGCAGAGTTTGTGGACGTAATTCACACTGATGCTTGGTTGTACGGAGCTCCCGTCAGCACGGGTACGGCCGATTTTTGGCCCAACAATGGTAAAACTTTGCAGCCCGGCTGCCCCAAGAGAAACTACAAGCCGCTGACGGACAACGGTAATGCTAATTGCAATTAAAATTTGGTGAATGGTTGATATTTTACAAGTAATGCCATACGATTTTAACACTATGTTTGCTTTTACGCCTTTTTTTATCTCTGTTTGGATCCTATCCCATTTAACCAACTAATCCATCCCACTCCAGTCGTGCCATACAAGTTGGATTCCCCCGAAGCCCATGCCTGTAGCTATGCATGTTTGTAGCCATAGTTGATAGTTTTGAGTTTGAACTGATTATTCATAGTAAACTCATAATCCGAAGGGCGAAATAATAATCCCAATTCATATTTCACAGATCTCTGCAGCCACCGGCGATCGTGGTGGTTCTGGGCGGAAAGTGTGGCCGAAGGGCCGAACCCTTGCTTCCACTCGATCCGATGCAAGTCATGGAGCGACTTCAAGGAGGGCAAGGTTGATCGGTCCGGTCAGATTGTACATATGGGTATAGACTGTAGTCCAGAGTAAGTTACCCAGTGTATGTGGATTAGTTTATTAAATTTTAATTGTATGTTTCATTCAATTTTAGTGCCAAAGGTGATTACTACTTACAAACGAACGGTAGTCCACCGTATTCCAAAGGTGTTGCCGGAGCGAAGTTTGAATAGCACATCCGTGCTTTGTATAGCATTACCAGTTTTAGAGTAGTACAAATTGTTTCTAATATATATTTTGGAATGAAGTGAGTGATTTTATAAGAAAGAAAAATACAATGGTTTTTAAATCATGGGGTGAATGTAATTATTTTTTACCCTTCATCAGTTTTCGTTCCG
Organism: Aedes aegypti; assembly: GCF_002204515.2. Lineage (NCBI taxonomy): Eukaryota > Metazoa > Arthropoda > Insecta > Diptera > Culicidae > Aedes > Aedes aegypti. The sequence continues at coordinate 398,876,223 of NC_035108.1, forward strand.
CTCATACAATTGTTGCCTACTTTCTTCGACGTAAATTGATGCCGAATTCTTGTTGATTTTAGATAAGTATATTTCCCTACCTTTTTTGTAGTGAAATTCGTTTTTTGGTTTTTATGAGGCTTGTGGGCAAGGCTTTAAATTCACAATCCGAAGATATGGGTGATCTGGAGTGGATAACCATTCCTTACCTTCTGGATGCACAATATGCATATCCACTAGCCGTTTAACTCACCATTGGAGACTTGTCGAAAACAGTGCTCTTATAATAAGCACTTGATGTTTGTGACAAACATGGCATCAATTTGGGCAACTTTTACAGCATGTACGAATAAAGAAGAATAAAACATTGTAATACAAAAAACAGAGATTTTTTACTTTTGATCTCGATTCCGCTTAAAATTTCCATTCCAAACAGAAATGCCCAGATTCCAACAAGACAACTCAGAGAATATTTTTCAGAATTCCGCTGAGAAACTCAGGAAAATTGCTACGAATTTTCATATTCTGCTCAGAGTTTTATGCGTCTAGAAATTAAGTTTAGAGTCAATATGCGTCTGGAAATTCCCAGAAAACCCGCTGAGAATCATAAGGCTTAGGCTTGCAATCCTCAGGATCTCACTAGTGTACCCGGAAGTTCGCCATTGTGCTCATAATACTTCTAGAATTCTAGAAGATCTCGCTTAGAAATTTTATAATCAACTGAATAACCTCAAGACCGTTGACCTTTCTTAGGAGTTTGTTGGAAGTTTCCTGGAACTGTTAATTACAAGTCATATTTTTAGATTCCGCTGAAATGCTGTTGAAAATATTCAAACTATTCTACAGCAATTATTTGATATCTCCTATATCTTGTTAAGCATCTTTAAATTCCACTGAACCTCGTTCGAATCCACTAAAAATTTTCAGATTTCTGCTAGGAAGACGAGGATATCACTTGTGTGCTATATAAAACAAAGCTAAAACGCTTGCATGATTCCTTTAGTGGCGCAAATAATTGATTTTTTAAGGGACCCCCCATAATGGGTACTTATGCACCATTACAGGGGCAAAGAATCAATAGTTTTGAGCAAAATAATTGTTTTAAATAGCCTTACGATAAAATTTCAAGGATATTATTCAATTGCTCAAAGAATTTTTGCATCGTATATTGAGGAATCACATATCACATAGTCATTTATTAGTGCGAAACATGCCAAAACACACTACCTTCACTTTTGGAGCTACCTCCACTGAGGGAGCGTTTACCCTACAACTTCTCCATTTTCAAAGCTGCACAATGTTTGCATTGGAAAACAATCAAGTGGACTACACGTTGCATATCTACCAGGCGCAATAATACATCTCTCGCATTTAATATCATACAGGCGTATCTGCAGTGGTCATTGACTTTGTCTTAGGATTAGCATTAGCATTAAGCAATTCGCACAAATTCGTAGGTGGTACAGTCCTTAAACCGTTGTATGACGGTTGCCTTCTTCTCGTTCGTTACCAAAGTCAATGATTTGGGACCATCCGAACTTATGAATAGTAACAGAATTTGCAATATTTCTGTTAGTATGTAACATCTTTGGAACACATTCTGTAATAATTTTGTTATAATTATAATTGGATTTGTTATGTTTTTGTTTTATTTGGTGTGAATTTTGTTAGAATTTCTGGTATTTTTACTACTAACGGTACAAGTGGTGATATAAAAAAATCATATCAGGGGAACACATTCTGTTATAATCATGTTTCTTCCGTCTGGTCGGGGAGAGCTGTCCTGGTCACGTCCTTGCGAATGCTGAGGAATGGGAAGGAATGATTAATTGAACATCTACTTAAGATCACATCTAGGTTTTGTGCGGCTAGCTGAGGGATTTTGAATATTGAAGTAGTGTGGCCCGCATGCTGCGTGTTCAGAAGTTCAAATATGTATAATTTGTAAAGTCTCGCAAACTTTTTTCTGTAGTGGCCATTTGATCAATTTTCAGATTTTCTTCTTTCTTATGTCTTGAGTAGAGGAATGGCTATCAAGAAACTAAATGAAGTGGATACAGTTTATTATTTCTGGAGTTTGCCTATAACGCAAAGTTTCTTCAACTATTTGAAATCATCTTTTCCTCAAAACGACAAAGTTTTCATCGTTCCAGTAGCGCATGTTTCAAAATTCAAAAAGCAAGTATTTTTTTTTCCAAGTATTTCTATTTTAATTCAAAAATTACGCTGAAGTTTTAGTTTGACTGTGGCAAAGTGTTTTTTGTATGATATGGAGGTTAATTGTTGATATTATTCTAGTGCTGCAATTACTCTATTTGAAAAAATGTTGAGAATGTTAGAATTTTATCAAAGCTAGTTTAATCTTTGAAGAAATACTTCATACGCTTTATCTGTTCAATCGGTACTGGATTGTTCGTAACCGTGATGATTTACATCCGGAAATCCTATACACAGCAAACAATTCTTCAATCTAAATTACACGTAAACTTTTATGAGTTTCATGTAAAATGTGTTATATCTGAATATTCAACGATGAAACATGTAAACTGCCTCATTTCATTCAGGAATGCTTGCAATCTTGAGTGAAAATGAAACATTTCCTGATCTTGCATCCAACTTTCATCAATATGGCATGCTTGCTTGCATCTTGAATGTAAAATTGCAAACAAGTATGCTTGGTTACCACAATCAAACTCTGAATCTGTCAAAAATAATGTTCAGGAATGGATCAACAGCTCTGTAATTTCATGTGCATCATTTATTTTAGAGTATAATCACGTAAGCAGAGCAGTTCCGCTTGCAATAAGATTTTGTCAGCAATGTTGGCTAACTATGTTTGTAGGATTTATCATTGAACAATATACTTTAAATACATTTACATAATTTAAGCTAAAATACGTGACGTGTAAATCTAAGATATATTCGGTGTGTAATTCTTGATATTTATTTTTGCACGAAGGACGAACTCTTGAGAATCCAGGGACAATGATTCCGCATAACCAGTTAGGATGAGAACCGCTGGTCCAAATAAAGCATGTCCATTAGGGTGCGGCTTATTTTTTCAAAAATATCAAAACCAAAAAATCGTGTGCTCTTTTGAATTCAAATCACGTAAAAAGTGAAAGTTCAAAATTTGAGCCAAAAATATTAACATTTAGAGTTGGCGCAAGCAGCTTGAAGTTGAATTTTAAAGTTATAAAAAATGACCTTCAGAGAAGTATACATAACTTTGTTATTTTTTAAACCAATTTTGAAACTTTTAGCATTATTTCCTTCAAAATTTAACTTATGAAAATTTTGTTGAACACCATATTTGTCCAAAATCAAAACTAGTTTTAGTTAATAGTAATTTACTACAAAATTTTTCCTCATTTTACTAAAAAAATAATCTTTATTTGACTATAACTTCATGAATACTCAACCGATTCCAAATTTGTTTACATGCTTTTGAAGCTAACTTTATGTTTTTAAACTGTTCATACAACACATTTCATTAAAAATTGTTTCGACCAAGTTATTCATTAAAAACTACACGTCTATACTGGCAATATTGGGTGCATATAGTTAATAATGACATCGGATACGTCTATACAATCATCTAATAACCGAAATTTTGAAATTTGAAATTTATAATAATTATCCAACAAACTGATCAATGTTACCTTGGATTACGGTACATACAAAATGGAAGTAAAAAATGTATTTTATTCACAAAATCATGAAACTAAGTCTTTAAATTTAAATAAAACTTGAAACCAGTTGAAAATTTGTTTCCCGATTTAAGCTCTTTTCCGATTTTGTCAACCCTAAATGCAGCATAGGGCTGACCAAATCGGGACATTACTGTATACAAAAAACGGATCATGGGTCACTCGACAGTAACAGCGCATCAAATCCATAAGACGCAATTGCTTCCAAAACCATAATTCTTTACTGCTTTTAATAATGGTACGACCACCAATATTTTTTAGTAACCAGGCTAACAAAAATGGAGTAGAAAAATCACGAATGTCAATTAAGGCGATGAAAATTATTTCATCACAGTTAGTATTATTGATTTAATTGGCATATGTGACAAATTAATTGCTGTTCTTTAAATTTAAATTCATTGTCAACATAGTTGCTGATTGCATAAACTTGAATAAAGCATTGAATTACTCAATAACAGTGCTGCCAGCAAAATTTAACAATAAAAACCGTCTCAAAGCAAGCTGTACGACAAAAATATTAGAACATTAGATAACTGTTGAGAGAATACTAACATTTGGATAACTTTAATGAATATGTTTTAGAAATAAAAGATTTATGAAAGTTTATGAATTTTTTTATCTTTTAATAGCTGAAGACTAATACTAGCGTTAAGTTTGATATCCACTTTTTATAAGCATATGCATAAGCATAGATGACCGTACAATACGTAGTTCCTACTCCGTGATTGACCAGAACAATCGAAGTTCCACAGGGAATTAATGAATGGGGCTTGGGATTAGCTTTCCATTCTTCAATGTGCACAAATCGAGAACTCAAATTTTATAAGTCAAAAATGGCGCCGGCCACGTCCTTACGGTCATCGGGGAAGGAAAGGAATGTTAGTGTAACTACCGTTGCTACTAGAGACCGAGATCACCTCTGCATCTCCACGGTTGTCATGGAAAGGATATTGGGTTAGTGGGATAAGGTAGAGATCTGGGAGTCACCAATGTTTGGTGATGCGATCCGTGATATAATCACGCCTTACCGGATTCGCGAAATTATTCGATAATCGCATTGTACACCGAACAAGTGTTCGTCACTCGCCCTCGCAAGAGCAAGCGACGCGTTCAATAGATCAAACACTACTAACGATCCGCGGCGCTTTTTCGTTTCTCTGAGCGAACGACGCGCGACAAGTTTGATCCTGCTCTCATCACCCGCCCCCGCAGGAGCAAGCGTCAAGGTCGAAGGATCAAACACTAATCACTAGCGTTAAGTTTGATATCCACTTTTTATGATATAAAACAAAAATTATTGAAATAAGCATGGTGATAACCATGGTTTATAAAACAGTGCGCAAAATTTTCGTGCATGCATTGAAATATTTTTCCCAGATAGTTTGAACCCCGAGGGATCTGCTAAAAAAGTAATAATAATGGTTGTCAGTGAATATTTGATCGATATCACTTACCAAAATCGGATTTTTTCACAAATCTTTTAGGGGCAACCTCTAAACGTCATATTTAAAAGTTCTTCTCATAGAAAAAAAAAGGTTATTTTATCCTTAGCTGCCGTTAGATGAGAAATTAAATTGCAGGTTTGAGCACCTTGTACTGTTTAACTCCGCCCCAATTTCTGGTCTTTGACAGATACACGTATTTCGACTACGACTTGTTGCCTTTTTCAGTGTCAGTTACTCGTATCCACTTACTTTCGTGAAATAAAACCTCGGGGTAACGGTAGGGTAACGGTTGTGATTTGGAAGCGATTTTAGTTTTTTGTACAAATTAATTAATTGAACAGCGTAACTAAGTCAAAGAACATACCAAAATGTAGAGAAAAACTTCCTTTACGAGATAAAAATGCCCATACGGTCATGTAGGGTTCAAAAAACGTCGAAAATAATTGAATTGTGAAGCACTGTTTTTCATTACCAATACATTTTGGACCCTCAAAAGATATATTTTGGACCCCGGCATTTTTTTTTATCATTTGGCGACAAAGTCCACGACACTAGTTGTAAAATATGCTTGCCCATAGTCTAATCTAGTGGTGCTCAGCCTAACTGGTTGTGCGGGTCACCGCTGTATACTTACAACACGTCGCGGGCCACTAGGTGTAAAGGATATCTATTTCATAAGTCCGATCAAAACGACTCGACTATAGTTATTGTCGACCAAAAAAATCACTCGGCACAACTCAGTCAGTCGAGTTTTTCGCCAGTTGTTACTCAATTCGAATGGGTCAACCTCAAGACGAGACTCGACAACTCTTGAATGAATTTCGTGCCAAAACGGACCAGCTTCTGATTAGTCCACCAAACAACGTTACTAGCAATGATTATAGTAGGGTAATTTTAGCATCGTTTGTGCTCACTGAGCTCAGCTCAGCTTTTTCCTGTCTCCATTTAAATTTTCATTTATGTGCACCAGTTTTCTGGAAACACAAAGATCATCCAAGAGAAGAAGTAAACTAACAAGAAACCAGATATCACATCTTGTCTTAGGGGTCGACAAGGGACTTCTGGAATATGTACTTCTATTGTGTTCTACAGTTACTAGCGATATTCTTTCCTAAGAACATCGATGTCCCTGTATTCTCATGCAAAGATAAATGCCAAACTTAAATTCATTCTCGTGCAAAGATAAATGGAAAGAATTATAGAATTTCCGGAAGTGAAACATCATGATCATTAACAATCCAGTACTGTTTCAAGAAATAAAGTGATAAAAGATTAAGGGCTTCGTGGCCGTGGGGTCAGTGGCGTCTGTCATTTAGGCGTACATATTGTGCCACGAGATGTGGGTTCGATTCCCACTCCAGTCGGTGGAAACTTTTTGGCAAACGAAAAACTCATCACTGGGATACTGGGTATTACGTATTGTCCGTTGCTAGTGATCGTCCAGTCTGTGCGCCTTTGACTGAAGACGGTGGTAGGGGGAGATCCCCCAGTACCGGACACTTAAGCCACTAAATTCATGTTTCGAAAAATATTGATTTTATGGGCTCGTGTTACCCATTTATGATAAATATTATCATTTTTATAGTGTACAAAAATAAATTTGAAAATATAAATATGAATTTTGATATTGTATTTTGATGATGAGTTTTAGTACCAAATTGATCGATCTCGAAAGGTGGCACCCAATACCGGACAAGATCTGGAAATGCCTCCAATTCTGTAAATTTGAACATCATCGAATGTGTACACTATAGGAATAGTTTAGAATTACCAATTCAATGCATTTGCTACATTTACAAGAATAATTTGAGTTTTTCTTAGTTTGCAAGATGCCTATCAAAAACCTCTTTCATATATGATGAAAAATAGCACATTTTACGATGTTGTTATGAATGTTCATTATTCTTAATTTTATTGCATATTTGATACCATGATCGACGGAACCCATGAAAAATGAAAGTATTCTGAGACACTGATGCAATAATTACAAAGATATCATATAACAAATCAAGCTGTCCGAAACTGAGGGACAGGAGGTGCTTAACCAAAATTGTAATTTGTCCATATTTAGTTCAATTAAGGTACAAAATACATTCATACTATCAAATTAGGATTATGTTCGATCATGCTTGCGGGATCCAAAGTATTTTTTCATATTCAAAATATTTACTAAATAGGCTCAAAATTAAGTGGATACGTCAATTTTTTAAAGATTTTCAAACTTTTCTACTTTTTTAAAAAGGCATGCATATTTCAAGGATGTGTTATTCTATGCAATCATTAGTCTACATAATAGCTTTCTTTTCTACTAATACACCATCTTGATTGGACCATGATTTCTCAATGTTTCGGCTTTGTCCGGTATTGGGTGCTGTCCGGCACTGGGGGATCTCCCCCTAATATTTTTTTAATGAAATAATCGTAAAATAATTAAAATTATATTAAAAAAACCTTAGTCACATAAAAACAAAAACTTCAGCGTAATTTAGGAATTGCAATAGAAATATTTGGAAAAAAACATTTTCTTTCTTGAACTTTAAAAATGCGCTACTGGAACATTGAAAACTTAAATCTGAAGAACTATCGAATAGCCCACTACAGAAAAATGCTTGCGAAATATTACAAAAGATAAATTTTCAACTTCTGAAATCAAAACATGCGGGCCGCACTATTCCAGTATTCAAAATCACTCCGCGGGCCGCACAAAACCTTGCTGAGGGCCGCATGAGGCCCGCGGGCCGCAGTTTGGTGACCACTGGTCTAATCAATCGATTGACAATGGAAAACCGAAGAAATTCTACGCTTTTAACTCGGATATTTGAAAAAAGTTTTTGTTTACATTTGAAAAATTCCTGATGGCTTCAATTTCTGTGTGTAACGTGTTGTAACGGTTGCATAGATGAACCGATTAAATGAAATTAATTCCAGATGAAATAAACACATTTTCTATGTACAAACGGTTGATGCAAGTGCGGAATAGTCCTTTCTTTCTAAATGGCATGCGAATTGAGTTGGTCTTTCGATTTAAACTGGTAAATTTGCAGGAAAATGGTCCAGGGGGTTCAAAATATATAGGGGTCCAAAATATATTGGTTACCCTATTCGGTGATATGTCGGATAATCATCAATTAGTTTTCATCAAAAATAATTCTCTAGTCGTTGCTTCGCGATTACAACATTTTCGTGCTGATTTATTTGTTGTGTTATTATTAATAACACAAAATTACGGCATTGTGTTAATTTCTGCCAATGTCTATCATATAATGTACCTATTGAGGTAATCAGTCATCTCTCCCTTACTCGATATTGAAGGGACTATCGAGTTAGGGAGGTATCGACTTACAGAACACAAAACCAGTGCATCCAAGGGACCATAGCCACCAAATTTGACTATGGTTCTCTAACTCGATATCGAGATACGGAATATCGAGTAAGGGAGAGTTAACTGTAGTAGGCAAGAAAAGTTTTTTTTAATTCCTCTACTAGATCATTTCAAACATTACATTCACATTTCTTATATCCAGGTGTTCTGTGTTAGACAACACAATCATCTTAATTTTATAAATTTCGTTAAGCTTTTATTTACATTTCCTTTGCCGTAGCAGTTTAGAATTTTTACTTCCTCGTATTAATCCGTATAGGCCTGAGTGAAAGCAAAAATACTAAAACCCTCACCGCTCAGCAAATTCTTAGCGGATTCAAATGATTTTTTGCCAGTTTACTGGTCCATATATTTAGTTTCTAGAAATGGCCAGAGGAACTCGGAAATATTCCTCTGGCCCGAGTTATTCTGGCAGGTCACTGGGTCAAACCTTTATTTATTTGCAATTATTCAACATTATAAATATAGATTTTTGCACCGTTTAAAATATACCGTATGTGGCCATTCAGACGTAGTGCCCGGAAGAACCAGCTATAGATTTGTTGGATACTAAACCGTTTCAATTCTCGAAAAGTACAAACATAATTGTTCACTAAAAAGCGTTCCCATAAGCTTGGCACAGATGTTCAAATACAAATTGGCCACTGTATCGTAAGTTTGAGGCATCCCGGGACTTGAAAATGGTCATTTGTAGGATCAATCAAATGTAAAACTCATAGTTATTCAATTCAATCGTTTCTCAAAAGGTTTACTGATGTATTTTTTTTTTAAATTCCGTCATATAGTGACCACATTATAGCCGATTCCGGAAATTATCTGTAACTTTAAATTTGTCTACCTCCAGGGGCACAAACGCACAGTACCCTTTTCACCCGACCTGACCCAGTGACCTGCTGGAATAACTCTGGCTACGGAAATATTTCCGCGTTCCTCTGTCCACTTCTAGAAACTAGATATATGTGCCAGTATACTGACAAAAAATCAATTGAATCCATTAAGAATTCGCTGAGCGGTGAGGGTTTTAGAATGTTTGCTTTCTTCAGAGGGTTAAAGCAGCTAGTCCATATTGGTACAGCATACAACATGGCTGGCCTGACAATTTGTTTGAAGATCTAAAGCTTGTTATTCAGGCAAAGTTCTGATTTTCTGGTAATAAGTGGGATACAGACATTTTTTATTTATGTTACTTTTGGCTTGAATGCCCTCAATGTCATTTTTTAAAAGTTAAATTTTTATCGAGCATGAGCCCTAGACACTTAATTTCATCTGACCAATTAATTAGAATTCATTTCATGTAAGATTTGCTTTGTATAATGGACGTACTTGAGCAGAGAATCCTTAAAGTTTTATGAGCACTAATTACTAAACACCTACACACCATTCACTCGCGTGAAATATCCATCTCCAGCATAAATCTCACATAAACCAACCATAATGAATCCATTTCACACAATACATCATGTCGAACGAAAACAACCGCCGATTCTATCCTCATCAGATCAAACTCTTCCTCTGGCATCAATCTTGGCGCAACTTTCCGGAGCATCATTTATAGCTTCCTAAGCATCTATAAACAAACCGCACACTTCCCTCATCAAATAGCTACTATCTCAATCTGCACTGTAGTCTAGAGTTGCACTTAACAACGCCAAGCCGCATATCAAGTGTTTGGTCTTTCGTCGCGATCATAATGTTGTGTGTTCGTTCATATTGGCCCTCGTCTGGAACGGATCAGTACGAGATCTTGAGGGCTCATAAAATGCACCACTGTTTGCACGACTTGATTGTTGTTGCATTTGATTGCCCTGTAGTTGCGTTTACTTTTTATGATACGCTTAGATGTGATGCGATATATGTATGAATCTACTGAGCTGTTCGCGAAATCCGTCCGAGCAAAGCTTTGAGAAAATGTTACGTACGTCTCCGGAATAGGAACTGACGGTGGAGCTCCGCGAATACTCTCCCCGTATATACGGAAGAGGGACAAGAACAAAAGCGGACGGTGAAAATTCCATACCCCGAGCAGAAGAAAATAACTACTGAATACCAAATTGAGGTATTCCATACCAGATAATTTCCAATACTTAATACCTAAATGAGGTATGAATTAGCCCTGCATAAGAGGTAAAATACCTCAAATAATATCTCAAGCATATTCTACGAACACCAAACTGATAACTAGATTAGGTATTGTAATACCTCAATAATACTTGATGGATTTTCATATAAAAATGAAATTTTTCAATTGTAGTTCAATACCTCCAGCAGACCTCAATAGCTGTTTAATACCTCAATGAAGTATTTTTAATTGTTTTATAGATTTTTTTCAATACGATTATAATACCAAATTGAGGTATTGACAACTGAAAAATACCTAATTTTGGTATGATACCAACAAATGGTATGCATAAGTTATTGGGGAGTTATTTGTTCCTCCTCGGGACGTTTCACGCGTGCTTGTGACAGGGCAATGAATGTGATGGGAAACGGAAAATGCAGGTGTGAAATGAGTTTTTGCTGGAAAAGTCGCACTTATGGACCATTATGATACACAGAGAAGGGTTTGATGTAGTGATGTTCTTTCTTCAACGACAGAAACAAGTTTTCCATCATGATAGCTAAGCTTAAGATTGTGAGGCATGAAATTGAAGTCGCTCATGAAACAAACATGAGTGTGATTTGTTAAAATAGAAGTATATTTAATCAAAGAAAGGTATGTACCCAGTAACAACAATGATCAATCCAAGAAAGTAAAAATAAAATAAAATAGATAAACGCAGGGCCGAATATGGTACAAGGTTCGGCGGTGATTTATGAACAACCCTAATGTAGATTTTATTGCATCAGAAAGTTTAAACATCAAAAATACACGTTTCTTTAACGAGATTTTCAAGTTGCAGCTATCACTACTTGACTCCCGTAAACGATGAGTGAAATTCACATAATTTACATAGAAGTTGATATAAAGTCAATGTACACCGGCTTCGGTCAAAGACTGCATAGATTATACCGTGGACATACTACAAACAACGTTCAGTAGAACAGTGTAAAAAAATTACAGTGTGAGTTTACTTTGGTGGGAACCGAAATCAAAATCTTTACTAATTATTTTACCACAATTTATGTTATTCACATATACTTCATGTTTTCAAAACAAGTAGAGTGCCGGTGCCAATAGTGGATGCCCCAAGCAAAACAATATAACAACGAAAAGTCTCAAAAAGATCTTTTGGCTTCAATCGAAAGATTCCAAACACAACTATAAGGAAAAAATAAAAAAGAGCGATGAAATTATTTTTTGTGCATAAAATCGCTTGAGCGACTATTAGTAAACGTGTAGTAGAGCACTAGCGTAACTACTGGACGCTAGTGCTCTAGTAGTAGCCGTTCGGTAATAATGCAAGAATTTTCAAACAAAATAGTTTATATTTACATATTTAACATTTTTCCTCGGAACAACAACTAAAATCTTTCAAATAAAGAATAAAGATTATGTCTCGGACATTTCTTCGTTTTTATGTAAGGCGGCATTCACAAATTACGTAACGCTCTGGGGGGAGGGGGGGAGTAGGCTCAAGCGTTACGGCTCGTACAAAAATTTAAAAATTTTCATACAAAAAGCGTTACGGAGGGGGGGAGGGGGTCAAAAAATCCAATTTTAGCGTTACGTAATAAATGGACCGCGCCTAAGGAAAACTGCTTCCATCAGTTGATCCACTACTGGAACACAACGGCAACTACTGGTGCAAGCCAACACCATTTTTTTTGCGGAAATTTTATTATTTATATAGTTTCTAATAAGATAAATAGCTGAAATTCGGCACATCGACTAAACTTGAGGCTTCACCACGAAATAGCGCATGTTGTTTTTATCAAAAAATATATGTCCAATCTACAATACAACCATTTCGAACTACCTCAAATTCCGAACAGACTCATATTCCGAACTCTTGATTTCAGATAAAGATTTTGTTGAAATATTTCACAGAATAGATAGGGGAACTTACGTATTCTCGGCAGTCTAAGCCGATGCCGCGCTTCTTTTGTAATATTCTCGGACATCAGCAGATAAATTCCGTGTTTTTCTGTTTACATTAATGCGTTGCTCAATCCTCTATCGATTCACACCTACAGACTTGTTAAAATGCTTTTGGAAACGTTGTTACAGCGCTGCGAATATCTCTTGTCAGTGTGACTATTGTCGGCAGCCTCATTCTGTTCGGCAACTTTCTCATAAGAACTGCTGGTGAATCACTTCGGCAGCTCTAAATCAGTCGCATTTTGAGGCGTGTTCATTTGAATTGATGACAAATCTGGCGGTATTGTCTGTTCAGTCTCGGAAATCTCGTCAGTGGGAAGCGGACAGAACAAAGAATCATCTGAATGTTTTCATTGACGTGTTTTTATAGAATAATACTGTGAATTTGGCGTTTGAAATTTGGTTGCCGATAATAGTCGAATGGTGCCGAAGCCGTAAGTCTCCCTATGTCATCAAATTTCTAGCAAATGACGACCAGTTGTAACTCAGTTTGACCGTTTTAAAAGCTAATATCTGCGGATGCATGACTATAAGATGCGTTTAGCATGAAAATGAAATGAAGCCACTCCAATATTTCTTTAGAACAATATTCTGTAAATCCAAACCTTTGTTTGTGCTGAAAACTTGATCGAATGGCCACACGTTAGATGTGATTAATCGATCAAATTTTCAACGCAGAGCACATTTTGCTGCTACCTGCTCGTATATAAAACTGCATTATGCGAAACGTCATCTAAGCTAATCGTCTTCATGCGCGACATCTTTAAGCAAAGTGGTTCACACCCGCTAAGAGTATTGGGCACTCCTGTTTTTTATCTCTGGAAAATAAGCCATTTTACGAGACGTTCGAATGACGTTTTCTGGCGGGCCGCTCATTGTTGTTGTTCAAAAAACTAGCATAATATCTGAATGGCGCTGGTCACATTTTTGTTGGCGATGACGTCCCCGTCTCTTTCAGCGCATGTTTCTACCTGGTTTGCATGTATTATGTTAGCAGTAGATGAAAAATATCTTCCCTGCCTGCTGATTTCAATTTTACATGCGAAAATTAAAAACTTTGTGGCATTGCCACCAGCGCCATTGATGAATAAGCTCCTTCCAAATGTAGCGCTAGAAGAACCGTAAATAAATCGGCCCGCCAGAAACTTTCAAAGCTGGTAAACAAACGGAAACCATATGATTCGAAACGTCTCATAAAATGACTTATCGAGGCCAAAAAATCCTCAAACAGTGAGATTCAAACACACCATTCGAAGCATGATTTTGGTGAAAAAAAAAACTGCTAGTTTGCCGCTACAATCTTCACCTCTTGACTTAATTCCATTGAAATCGGAAACCTTTTGACCCAGACAATTTAAATCCCCTTTTCCAATGTGTACAGAAAGCTGGAATGTTCCCAAACATTTGTTCATAGCTTTAATTGTTTGCAATATGGATTAGGTAAGCGATCGAGCGCATTTAAAGCTTATATGACAAAACAGTTAAATCGAATTAATTGTAAAATTATTACACTTTCCGCCTGATTGACGCTCATCGGAAAATTCCGCCACAAAAGCCGTTGGACAGGTTTCGGCATATTTCTCTTGTTTCAAGCCTCCATTCAGGCCCGTACACAGCTAAGGGTATGCGATATGGATTTTTTCTCATGTCGATGTTGTTTTTTTCTGGTTGGAAACGAAACGATACGCGGACTTCGATATTAACGAAATGAAATCTCGCAAAACTTTTCAAGAGGACCTTTGTAACAATTAAACATTCTCTCCCCTCTCGCTCTTTTTCGATTATAGCAGTACTAAAGCTTTTGAAAAGTTTTTCATTAAGGTACCGTGAGGTAAGTGGATACAGAAAAACCAAAAGTCAACTTCATTGTTATGTACAGCTAACGTGAATTATGTAATTCAAACTTTTTTCTGTATATAAAAAATTAGGGATTAATAGAAAAGCTGGCAGCACGGCCTCGCCGGTGGAGTATCTTCGGTACAATGGAGAAAATTAATCTATTTTCACCGAATGTACGCGCATTTTAATGTGGTGAAAGTGATTAAGTGGATGCCCAATATGGCCCACATTAGATTAAGTGGAGAATTGTTAAAATTCGAAATATTCGTGGCAAAAAGTGTAAAGTGTTTACTCGTATATGAAACTTCGCCCCAGAGACAGCCATTTTTGTTTTTAAAACTGTGCGGAGCGGTGGAGTACAGCAACATTTCAGTATCTCAATTGAGATACGAATCAGCGAGGATCAGGGGGCCGATATGATGGCCATATTTTGTTGCCTCTTATCGAACGCAAGCAGCGCTCACCAATACTATTACGCTATAAGCAATGCAGCTGGTGCGAATGTGGGAAAACGAACCTAGGCACACAAAATCTATGCATATTGTTCGTTATTATTGCCATAGCGTAGCTCGCGGTTTAAAATAAAAGTAAGTTGCATTTCTATCATCGTGAAAAGCACAATGAAGTGTTGTTTTCCTTCTTGTGGTGTCGATTTTCATAATCTGAAGAACAATTATAACGATGATAACATTTCGCATCATAAGTTTCCAACCAATATCGATGCGCGGGATCGATGGCTAAATGCCATTGCTAACGCGGATAAAAATTGTTAAGAAAACCGAAGACTTTCAATGCACATTCTCACATACCAGCTATGCGCAGTTTTTGTCTTGTTTGGCGCATTTTGTCCCATTTTCTCTTATACGGATGGTAAACATTCAACAAATATATGAGTGTGCGTGAAAATTGCAACTGGAGTATAAATTTATGCTCCCGATAAGAAGGCACAACAAGACCTGTCAAATACCATATTAAAAAACTATGATGCCATCCCTCTGGCGAGGATACTCACACTTACGCGAACGTGTGTGGGTTTATATCCGTGAGGAAGTATCAAGATCAAGATGGAAACCTTCATCCGAAGAGTGGTGGTATGATAAATGGTAGGATCATTGAAATGGAAGGTGAAAGATTGAGACATAGGTAAGATCGTTCTGATGTTTATTTGAGTTTCATCGCCACGCAATCTGAAAAGACGCATCGAATAACGGTAAAAATTTCATTCATATGTGCTACTCATACATATTCGGGGTCAACAAGTGCAACAACGTATTAGTGACGGACCAGATTCTTGCGAACCATCACAAGTGCCACATAACTGTTTGAATGCAATCTGATCAGAGCGCGAGGGATATTGATAAAACGCATACGAAATGTGCGTGTGTGTAGGTGAGCGAGTATAAATGTAAATGTTGTGCCTGATGGGTGTGTATGAGGAGGGATGTTGTGCTTCATTGGTGTGGTGATATTAGGGGACTGGGACTTATCTGCTCTTTCACTCTGTTCACTTGCTTGTGTCACCATTTGAGTGGGTGATTTACTGTTGCCAAACGTGGAAGTATAGACACACATATTCTTAGGACAGAGCACCTGAAGTACAACAATGCGCAACAGTGTACGTGAAGTAATAATCTCTTCCTACCGGTCACTAATACACCCTGCCTGATTGAGACAGCACTGAATGGTGAAAGATGTGGCAAAAGCACTGAACTGGAATAAAAACAAAGGGTTATAGGGTAAGCGCTCCTTTAGTGAACTCCTTTGTGGCTTGTTTTGAACTAATGAATGATTATGTCTCGCGTAACAATTCAAAAGGGCCAATCCTCAGATCGTTGACTCTGAGAAAATTCGATTTGAATATTATTCACCACATTTTCGATTCCTATTTTTCAGTATTCAAATCAATCAATGTGATTTCTTGCTAGTTGGGTGACGATTTACTATTACTACATGCTAATAATCGATTTTATTCTGAAAACTGACAAATATGTGGAAAAAATGATGAGTTTAAATGCTTGGCCCATTTTCGATTTTCATCAAGGCATGGGCCTTTTTTATTGGCCAAAATAGAATTTTATTAGCGTGCTTGGCCCAAGGCTAGGCCTTTTCGGTTTTCAATGAATGAGCAAGAGAGAGTCATTGGCCTCTCACCTTGCAAAGGCCAATGACAGTTTGCGAAATTTTCCGATTGTAGGCCCTCTTGATGGAGCGAGAACCAATCATTGGCCTTTTCGAGCGGGGGCCAATGAATGATTTGGAAAAAAGTGGTTATTGGCCGTTTTGAAAACCGAGTTTATAACGGTAAGTTTTATGATTATGTTGACAATGTTTGCATAGTTTGTGGGTGTTGGGAATGGTATCAAAACCCGATTTGTTTACAATTTGATCATTGGCCCTTTAGAATTGTTACGCGAGATGTGATGTTTTTCTGTGATGTGCGCGATGTGAAGACGTTACATACTACCAATAATATCTCTGAAATTTGATTTTTATTTCAAAGTTATTCAAAACAACTATTTTGTCTGGCGGTTATGTTTCTTTGCACCTCTTTTTTGTGTTTAATTTTTTATATTCGCCATTTATCAACACATATGGAAAGTGAATAGAGTGTGCTTCCGAAGGCCCAAGCAAGTGTGTTCAGTTTGTGCGTCGCCGGAATGTTTTTTTTCTCTCGGTTTTCGATTTGCTGGGCGGCGTTCATCCGAGAGACCAAGCAAGCGAGCTCGGTGTGTACGCAAGACGGTTCGTTTTCGAGACGCCGAGAAGTTTTGCTGTTCGCGCTGTGTGGTGCGAAAATATATTCGTGTTCAGTTGAGGAGGGATTACCAACTGGTGAGCTCGTTTCGTAATATTCAAACAAACTTTGTATGGATCGTCATTACAAATGTCGGCATCAAGATACATACATTTTTGACATTACTAAAAATATCTTTTGAATTGTGCAACATTATGAATGTTGACGTATTTAAAAAAAAAACTTCTACTTTCTACCAAAAACTTTTCACCTCTAGACAAAAATGCACAGTAATACAGTAATATGTAATTTTCAAACAAACAATGCATTCTTCGTCACTACAAGTGTCGTAATTCCTTTTTATATAATTTAAAATATATACATATATTTTTCTGTTTTCGCCATTAATAAAAAAAATCTTTTGAATAGTTCGACACTGCAGATGTTGACGTATTTTTTAAATCTTCTACCAAAAACTGCTCGAGACAAAAATACAAAACTAGCTTTAAGTATAAGTCGTATTTTTCCCCTTGTCCATGGATCGCATCACCGACCAAAGGTGACTCCCAGATCTTTTCCTTCCTTACTAATAAACACCCTTCCCGTAGTGATTGTGGAGATGCAGAGGTATTCTCGGTCTCTAGAAGCAACAATCATTACAACCTAACATTCCTTCCCCATCCCAACTGACTGTAAGGACTTGGCCGGCGCCGTTATTGATCAATAATATTAGATCTGCTAAAATTGCACTCCGAGAGTAAGCGGAAACTCCCATCCCTTATTCATTTGGATCCTAGTGCAATTCTTACCAGTTCCGATCAATCACGGAGTAGCAACCATTGACATGTACAGTCAGTCTATGCTATGCTATGCTATGCTATGCTATGCTATATAAAAAATTAGGGATTAATATTCTTTAAATCATCGATTAGTTCGACTTTTCCGATTGTTATGTATTGAGTATGAGGGACTTAAAAATTTGCGCCAAATGATCCACTTGCCTCACCATGGTGGGGTAAGTGGACCACCAATAGAAAAAATCTGTTCTCAAAACAAATGTGATGTAATAATGTATAGTAAGAATGATATTACTCTCGTTCTTGGTAAAAGTGCTAGTAATGGTACATCTTAAATACTTTAAAATTAATAGGAATCTTTATTTTATTAAGCGTAAGAATATAACCTAAAACGAAGCAATGGTGCGAAAACATTCAAGTATTTATGCTTAATATTGACGAATGTTCCACTTACCCCACTGAAACACTTCCCCCACTGTACCTTATATATCGAAAGGCAATGCTAGTGTTACATAAAAAACGCAATATACGAATGGCAAAATGGCAACTTTGGCAAAGAAAGCTCTCAGTTGAGGCCCAAGTGAAAATGGAGCTGAAGTCAAAACTGAAAAAGTAGTTTTCTCCTTTTAAGCCGACAAATCGTAGAAAATAAAAACATATCTACAGCTTTTTTATTTGAAAAAAGCTGTGTTTTTATTTTTTTTTTATTTGTCGATTTTAAAAGGGAAAACTTTTTTTTTTTGACATAAATGTGACCATATTTACTTGCAAAAGAAGCCTCAATCCCGTGAAAATGAAGAGACATATATTGCCCCGCTAGGGCGTATTACACCAAGTTACCCTACATTCGATTTCTATAACCTGCCGGTTCAGACATAACGTGGGTTGACGGTAACACGGTAACGAACCATAACAAAGACATAGTCTTGAAAGGCACGTCAATTAGGTATGGAATAAGGGCATCAATTCAGTCGAATAAAAACCAGTCAGGGAACGAAGCACAACCTTATTGATATCTGAAAATAAATTGAAAAGAAAATAGCAACAACGAAGTATCAAACAAAATATAAGATTTCATTCAAGAAATTGATCAATAATTTTAAAATTGGATAACATTTTGCACCTAGTATGTCACGCACAGACACAGGAACTGAGAGACCAAAATTAGTTATGCTGTTCAATAATTTGTTTCTTGGAGAAATATATTTGTCACAATGAAATACTATATGATCAATGTCTTCATAGGATTTCCCACAGTCGCACAAATTGGAATCTGTAATGTTGATGCGATACAAATGGCTGTTGCAAGTGTAATGATTTGCCATTAACCTCGAAAATGAGTAAATAAAATTTCTACTAACTGACTTATTATTGAACCATGGAAAGTGACTTACTTGAGGACAAATCGAATGACACCAACGTCCATTATCACTAGAGTTCCAACAATTTTGCCAATTGGAAAGAGATATTTTTTTAAATTTTGAATAATATTCGGAAGACGAAATATCACGATTGAAAATTATGCCACGATTCACACCTAATTTAGCTAAAGAATCAGCCTGTTCATTTCCATAAATATTAAAATGAGCTGGGACCCATACGAATTTTATGACGAATCCTTGAGAGTTGAGTTCAAATAGTATTTTTTTAATCATAAAAATGACATGATGAGTTTTAAAATTAAAATTGATTGTATTCAATGCATGAAGACAGCTCAAACTGTCAGAACAAACAATATATATATTTGGAGTACAATCTTTGATCAAGATGCATGCAAAATATAAGGCAATCAGCTCTTCTATGAAAATAGAACAGGGAGATTGTAATTTAAAAAAGTGAACAGAAAATAAATTGTACACACCGAAGCCAGCATCATCATGATTCAAAGAACCATCTGTATAATAAAATTGTGCAGAAGTGATTCCATTAAATTTCCGCTTGAATAAAAATTTAGAAATATTAGAATGTTGAATTTTTAGAACTTGTTTCAATTCGTAAAATAGAGACAAGTCAATTAATGGTTGATAAGTATGAATGCTGATATTAGAATTACAAAATGCATTCCAAGGAATTGGAGCAATATTTTCAACAGAACAATGATTAAAGGAGTCTAATATTTTGCTCGTGGGATTAATTTCAAATAAAGACCTTAAAATATCAATAATCGGATGATTGTTAGAAAAACAATTCATCATAAATTTACAGTTCAATTCGTGAACACGAATTTTAAGTGGAATAACACCAGCCAGAACTTCAATTGATTGAGTATGAGTTGAATTCATAAGTTTTAAGCAAATTCGCAAGCAACGAAATTGTATTTTTTCAAGTTTGACAAAATATGTTTGTGCAGCACTACCGAATGTAAAACAACCATATTCCATAACTGAACGAATAGTAGTTTTGTAAAGTGTTATTAAATTAGAAGGATTTGCTCCCATCCAAGTACCAGTGATTGTTCGTATAAAATATATTCGTTTTGCACAAACTTTTTGAATATTTTTGATGTGAGTGTTCCAATTCAATTTAGAATCAAACCATATACCAAGATATCTTTAAATATCAACTTCTTCAATTTTAAGTCCATTAAGATATAAATTTATATTTGTGAAAGAATATTTTCGTGTAAAAACAATGAAATATGCATGCTTTTCAAAAGAAGTAAAGATGTTTGGAAATTTTTAAAAAGTTGAACCTAACTAGTAATTATTTTGAATATGGCAAAATAGTTTGGATCATGGAAGCATGATCGAATATAATCATAATTTGAAAGTATGAATTTATTTTGTACTAGCATGCATAGCATAGACTGACTGTACATGTCAATGGTTGCTACTCCGTGATTGATCGGAACTGGTAAGAATTGCATTACGATCCAAATGAATAAGGGATGGGAGTTTCCGCTTACTCTCGAAGTGCAATTTTAGCAGATCTTATATTATTGATCAATAACGGCGCCGGCCAAGTCCTTACAGTCAGTTGGGATGGGGAAGGAATGTTAGGGTGTAATGATTGTTGCTTCTAGAGACCGAGAATACCTCTGCATCTCCACAATCACCACGGGAAGGGTGTTTATTAGTGAGGGAGGAAAAGATCTGGGAGTCACCTCTGGTCGGTGATGCGATCCATGGACAAGGGGGAAATATACGACTTGTATTTAAAGCTAGTTTTGTATTTTTGTCTCGAGAAGTTTTTGGAAAAAATACGTCAACATCTATAATGTCGAACAATTCAAAAGACGTTTTTATTAATGACGAAAACTGAAAATTACATGTATATATTTTAACTTATATGAAACAGGAATAATGCCGACACTTGTAGTGACGAACCATACATAGTTTGTTTGAAAATTACATATGAGTATTACTGTGCATTTTGTCTCGATATGGTAGAAGTTTTAGAAAATACGTCAACATTCACAATGTCGAACAATTCAAAAGATAATTTTTAATAATGTCAAAAAGAGAAAAATATATGTGTATTCAAATTGTATAAGAAAAAAGCATAATGCCGACACTTATAGTGACAAACCATACAAAGTTTGTTTTAATATTACATAAAAGTTACGCTTTCAAGAAAATATGTGTTATCATAAGCATGAAACGAACTCACCAGTTGGTAATCCATTCTCGACTGAACACAAAACTGACACTGACAGCAAAACTTCTTGGCGTCCCGAAAATAAACCGTCTTGCTTGGGCCTTCCCAAATACGTACCCAGCAAGACGCTCCAAAACAGGGGAAAAATCGGACGACGCAAAACCGAACTGTCCTGCTTGGGCTTCACAAAGCACTACCCAGCAAGACGCTCCAAAACAGGGGAAAAAAATCTCCGGCAACGAAAACGCGTGAATCCGTCAGCAAAATCAATCTGACGACGCAAAACCGAACTGTTCTGCTTGGGCTTCACGAAGCACTACCCAGCAAGACGCTTCAAAACAGGTAGAAATAAATTCTCCGGCAACGTAAACGCGCGAATCCGTCATCAAAATCAATCGGACGACGCAAAACCGAACTGTCCTGCTTGGGCTTCACGAAGCACTACCTGAAAGTATGAATTTATTTTGTACTATATTTAAACTAAATGTGGATAAACTACAATTTTGTTCACCTCCTTTCCCCACAGTTTCGGACAGCTTGGTTTGTTATATGATTTCTTTGTAATTTTTGCACTAGTGTCTCAAAATACATTAATTATTCATGGATACTGTCGATCAAGGTATCAAACATGCAATAAAAATAAGAAGAACGAACATTCAGAACAACATCGTAAAATGTGTTATTTTCCATCATATATGAAAGAGGTTTTTGATGAACACCTTGCAGGCAAAGTAAAAATCAAATTGTTCTTGTAAATGTTGCAAATGTATTAACTTGGTTATGAAATTCTATTCCTGGAGTAAGAACATTCGATGATGCACAAATATACAGAAATCGAGCTACCATAATGGTACTATTTATCATAAATGGGAAACAGGATCACATAAAACCAATAGTTTTTGAATTGTGAATTTAGTAGGTTAAGTGTCCGGTACTGGAGGATCTACCCGTACGAATGAAAAAATGGCAACTTTGACAAAGAAAGCTCTCAGTTAATAACTGTGGAAGTGCTCATAAGAACACTAAGCTGAGAAGCAGGCTCTGTCCCAATGCCGTCTATGGATTCAAAAAGCCATCGGAATCAAAGATGTGCGAACTGATCCTGAATCCTTAAATGAAACCGGAGTCTTTGAATGGAATATTTCGAGAACGGTTCATTTCTAGCGAGAAGCGTAACACTCCATGGACCGATGCACTAGTTCACTATCTGACGTTTGAGAGGTGCCGAATTAACTCGTTGTCATAGTCACGTAAACAACACGGCACCGCTCAAACGTCAAATAGTCAACTCGTGCATCGGTCCATTAGCATTCTTCGTACGATTCATAGAAGAATAAACTACTCATTTGTCCTAACTCCTTTATGCGTATTGTGAAAATTTTGACACAATGTTATGAAAAACTCAATTTCTCCCAACTCACGCTCGAAATTTTTCATGCGTGAGTTGTCAATCTTGCAACTCAGCAGTCAAAAATCATGGATGAGTTGGCTCACCTTTTTAACTCATTGTCTCCTATTTCCACAGTTTACTCACACACGGCAATAATTTCTTGTTAGTCTGGTAAAATTATGTTAATCCTTTCTAAAGTAAACAACAACATTCGGGTTTCACGAGTTTTTGCCGGGTTTTGCGACTGAATCATTTCTTACGGTTTGAGATGATTGAGTAGATTTTGCACATCTGCATTTTTTTGTTTGAGCAGATTTTGCTCAAGCGTGATCGGATCAGATCTCTAATGAGTTTGCTCTCACGGGAGAGCGTATTGATTGAGATTTTGAGTGTGAGTCTATCAACACTGTTTTGACAACATCGACGCTCCAAACTCCTCAAAATACTTTTGATTTCATACATTTTTGAACACACAGTTTGTTTTGAATACGCATGTATATATTTACATTCATCAAAATATTCATACCTACAAGAAACTGTATGCATTTGTACAGCAGGAAAAATCTGCATAATGATAGATAGGACGTTGTACTATTTATATTAAAATGGTGAATTCCGAAAACTGACAGCTTCTTGACGACGTCATTCCTGTCCACCTCGAACAAATTTGCGAAAAAAAAAATGATCCAGTGGTCCGGAAAATATATGGTACGATAGGAGTGACGCCTAATGTTTACAATCAAGCTTGATATTTACATTAGTAAATAGCCTACCTTGTTAATGTTTATGACGTGGATAGATAGGAGGTTCAACAATATCACAGATTACCGTGAGAAAATTGATGGAAATTTTTTCGATTAACTGTTATGAATTTTCCAGGAATACAATTTTTTCTTGCAACGCGTAATAAAAGCATTTTTTCTACATATTCATTACAATGAAAGTTGTCTGGCAAACGCCAATTTCGAGTTTTTAATATAGACTTTGTCAAATTTAACCTCACATTCATTAGTTAATAGGCTACTGTAGTGACCAGCCTGTTCACATTGCCGGTTGTACACACTTCCATCACTCACTTTTTCTTTCGGTTTTTTAACAAGTTAGACTAGATAATTAACACATTTCTTAAATCATTATAAAAGCACGTTTGTTCTTTTCAAAACACACCAACAAACAGATCTCTATTTTCCTTTCGTCAACCTGTACCTACTACGATCTCGATTGATTTCATTTTCAGTACTAGCTAAACAGTTCGTTGGCTCACGAACATATCTTGTTTTAACTATACTCTGTCTCTAGCCTCTCATAATTTCTACAGATACCTTTGCACTTTT
Source organism: Aedes aegypti (assembly GCF_002204515.2). Classification (NCBI taxonomy): domain Eukaryota; kingdom Metazoa; phylum Arthropoda; class Insecta; order Diptera; family Culicidae; genus Aedes; species Aedes aegypti. Next base: position 398,900,469 of record NC_035108.1, read on the forward strand.
TTGAATAGGAGCCCATTCTATGTCCCATCATCTGTTGAACTCGTCACCTTCCTCTAAAATTTAGTTATATTTGTAGTCACAATAAAATCTTCATGACTTCATGACAAACTTCTTTTCTCTTAGGACCAAATGTATACAGAGTCTAGACCATTTTCAATTTATATATTCTAAGTGTTTTGAATCTAATGTTGCCACGATACCAGCTCGATATTTTACAAAAATCCGTTTTATTTCTTTTTGTTACCAGAAATATTTAAAAATTCAATGTTGCGAAATGAAATGAACTTGAAAATTTCGAATTCAAACGGCATTTGACGGATTGGTTCAAAATATCGCATACCCTTAACACGATCGCGATCTATCGCATTCATTGTGGTAGCGCAGAACCTACCAGCCGGGAAAAGAGCTCGACTGGAGAGAAATGGCAAATCCGCACAGAAAGAAAAATTGCCAACTAGAAAATTCATCGCTCCCGAGACGACCGACTCCGGTGAGGCCAGCGGCACCTCGGTGCATTGGATGGATGGCGTCGGGCCCTCGGTTTACCGGCTGAGCCATCTGTGGGTACCCGCGCTTGCTTGGCGGCAGAAAAGTTTTCAGTTCTATTCGCGCTTTCGTAACGATGAGGTCGTACTTTCTTCGAACCATCAGTGGAAATTGTCGGTGCCTCGTGATGGAAAATCGTTTATAGTGACTGCCTTCGGAAGGGGGTGCGCGAGTGATCCAGTATTATTGCTAGTGCAGATCAAGTTTCATTACCACAAGGGTCAATTATTACTTCCATTAGTGATTATAAAACGCTTTAATTACCTATAACGCGAAATGAGTTCAATGGTGCGACTGTTACTAATTCTATCACTGCTAACAGGTAAATTATTTTTTTGCCTATTCCATGCAGTCTAGTGCAGGCCCAATGATGGTGAAATGGAAAGTGTTTTTCCTGCTGTGGGAAGCGTGGTCTCCGATCAGTTAAAATATGCAAAATATTGAAAATTTATAGAGCTGCAAACTGAAAATTTATAATGCGCAACTGTGGGCTAGCACATGGAATGAGTGAGTGTTTCGATTGTTTCAGAGACGTGGTGCCTATTTTCCTCCGGCGGTGTTTTCGACCTCAACTTCTTCAGATGCATGTGGAAAAAAGACTACGACTGTCCACATGAGGATATTCGATTTTTCCTATACACACCGTAAGTATAGCTGCTTGGTGGTTAGCAAATGTAGTTGAGAGGCCCAAAATCGAAGGGTTTCAAGTGACAATTTTATCAGCTTTCAGATAAGTGTTTTGCACTACTCTACTGTTTTCAAGCTTTCTAAGTATTTTCAGGTGATTTTTAGGTATCCATACAATTTGTATGAAGTGAGATTTTTTTCACTTACACCTTTTTGCTTCTAACCCCCTCAATTTGATTCAATTCTTTCATTAACCTTCATAGTTCATAGAGGGCTTCGACATATGGGTCAAGCAGGGTTCAGATTTATGCGAGCGATCAGTGAACTACATGGACAAGGTTTTGTAAGACGGAACAAGTTAAGATGTGAGCAAAAAAGCACCGTTCGAGTGGAATTTCGCTTTGCAAAAATGATCATGCGTGGTCTGTAACGGTAACGGAACGCACTGGAATGATGCTTCGTACATTATGATTCATGATGCTAGTGCGGAGCAGACATGTGTTGTGCGAAGCTAGTGATTTTGTTTTAGCATAGACATATGGGTTAATGTGTGTATTGATAGTTGAGATCTTGTGTATCGCCTGAGGGCACTCGATGGATTGCCAAGAACGATGCTTCAGTATTTTTTTTGTCGGCGCTGATCTACTTCCGAAGAAGAAACACTTAGGAATGACGTTTTTACAAGAAAAACAAACTGTTTAGAGAACATTGTTGCTCAAGTTTGAATTGAATTGAAATTGAATAGTAAATACTGTATCTCTTAAACCGTATAACTGAACATATATTTTTAATTATTTGATACCATACATCTTTACAACTCCGAACAGAATATGAACATTTACATTATATTATTTAAAATTATTTAATATTGTAGAAGTTGTGAACTTAAATTCATGTCCAATTCTACAAAAAGTTTCTCATATTTTTAATTCCTTTATTAGTATCATTTCAAACATTACACTAATTTCTTATATCTAGGTGATCCGTGTTAGACAACACTGTCATCCTAATTTGGTAAAACTAAATTAAGCTTCTATTAAAATTTTGTTAACAACATATTACATTTCATTTGCCGTAGCAGAGCAGAGTTTTTACAGGTGAGTTGATTTCGCCTGGTTATCAAAGGGAAAAAACGTTTTAAATTTACTTAACCTAAATATATAACGCATTAATTGTGGGAATAGAAGATTGCAATGATTTTTATCTAAAATTATTAATATTAATTTTCTTCGATATTTGATTCAATGTTTCAACTTTGGATATTCTCATTATCACTATACCAGGGAGGAAATTTCAGAATCATTTTCAAAATTTTATTTAGAATCTTCTGCAGAGCTTTCATCCTGGTATTACACAAGCTAGTCCATATTGGTACAGCATACAACATGGTTGGCCTGAAACAATAAATAAATAATCAACATTTTTTTTAATTTGCTCCAAGAAACGTTCTTCTTCATGATCTCAACTGGTGGGTTGGTGCCTCTGGAGTTTTATCAGGTAATCTGCACATAATCGCACATTAGTCTCATGTTAACCTGAAATCTTATTTGCGTTGGACAATTATGCATTTATGATGAAAATTCAACTCGTTCAAAAAGTGAGCAATGAAATCTTCTATCTATCTATCCTTTTTTTCTTTACACTCAAGTAGCGAACTCAGACGAATGGCTGAGTGGGTGAAACATGGAAAATATGCAAAGAAAACGTGCAAAATATTCACGACTCGGTGATGGTGTTATCCGGTGGTTGTTGGTGGGCTCTAGACAGAGGCAGAGGCAGTTTCAATTGAATGCTTCAATTGATTGCCCAATGGTTTAGGTATTTGAGAAGAAGCTATGATCAATATTGTAAAAAAACATTCAATTGGTTTTGATACTTCACAGATCTGGTTGGAAGCTGAGACATTGGAACGAACAACCTATCAATGAAAATGAAAGTTATCAAAAGAGCTTCTCCTTTGCAGATAGCAATATTTGATTTACACTCCCGTGCAAAAGTTTGGGTTTACCCCTTAAACAAACTTGTAAATGTGTTTTGCCCACATCTATGTGATTACACGTTCAATTGAAACTCTCTATGCCGCATTCGAAAGGCAATTACAGTCGACTCTCCATAACTCGATATTGAAGGGGCCATCGACTTGTAGATTTATCGAGTTATGGAATATACCAACACAAAAAATCACAAAATCGAATTTACAAATTTTTGAAATTCCAATACTTGTATGATCACTTTTGTAAGAAAGTTATATTATTTTATCATAGTATTTTACAAACCATTATTTGAATTATTTTTCGAAATGGTCGAAAAATCACGTGAAAATATTTTTTATATTTTAATGTTTTTCAATTTTTATTACAACTTTCTAGTGTACCTTCAAACAATAACTATGTTGACCTAGTTTCCCAAAATAAGAATGCCTAGTTTTCCAAAATAAGAATGATTTTAAAATATATATCAAGTTATGGAGAGAAGTTTACCTCTCACGTGACATCGACTAGTGGAGATATCGAGTTATAGAAATATCGACTTATGGGGAGCACGACGTATGGGAATTTGAATGGACCGAAAAATCCATCGAGTTTTAGAATATCGAGTTGTGGGGAGTCGACTGTAGTTAATCATACTCCGTAGGTAGCTTGATATGAACAATTTGTTTATTTTAAAAAGATATTAATTTTTACTTGAAGCTGTGACATTTTTCAAAAACACACAGAGAAAAAAACATGGCTATTTTCCCCAGTTCCATGGCTAGTACTGATCTCCAAGTGATTCGAAATAATAATATACAATAATTAACATGATTAATCGCGTTTATATCGAGAAGGTCAAGGGTTCAATCCCAGGCTCGTCCGTTTCTCATATTTGTAACACTCTTCCTAATAACTCTCTTTTTCTATTTCTCTGCACCATCCTTGGTCATGACATCACACATCATCAGCTCTATCTATCGCAAGAATTGAGTTAATCGATTTAACCGCTTATCACAGTGTATACTTACGGTTAAATACCTTATTCATCGTTAACACAACACTCCTACTTCCATGGCAGCTTCAGGAGATTCTCCGGTTTCCTAGTAACTTTGATTATCTACAGGGTGTTCAATAAGTTTGTTGGTATGTCGGCGCCCATAGCCGATTATTAAAATTTGAGCTCTCGATTTGTGCACATTGAGGGTGGTAAGCTAATCCCACTTAATCTCTGTGCAACTTCGATTGCTCTGGTCAATCACGGAGTAGCAACTACGAATTGTGCGGTCATCTATGCTCATGCTAATGCTCATTCTCCTGTCGGCGCCCACAGCCAATCATTTTGGACATTGTGTGGCTGCAGCAAGACAAAAAGTTTTTCATCAGAAAACTCGAACTCCTGACCTGCGTGCCGCGAAGGTATCAGTTTGGCTCTGTCCAGTCTCTTTTTCTTGCGTTTCTTGTACGGCTTGTACCCCAGGTCATTGGTCGTGATGGTGTGAGAAGTCCCGATCGACATATTCACGTCAGCAGTGGTCTTCCGGATCGATCGATTAATTTTTCGGCGAAACCGCTCCCTTACCACTTTGAGGGCTTCCACCACGCGGCCACCCGGATCTCACACGCAGTAGCGTGCCCTCGGGTTCATAGGGGCCCCGAAATCACGGTGAAAATTTCTCATAGCATTAGAAATTGAAATGAGGAAAATCAGGTTTGGAAGGGCTCTGAGTTGGTAATGACTAGGCCCCTTTATCATCAAGTATATTGAAAAAGGTAGCTCTTATTTCAACGCTATAGAACAGTACTTTTGAGCAGCACATAGTGGATTTGAATTCGCAAAAATATATTGTTCTGTTAATCATCGAATATCAGAAGGCGCTCCATAACTTGGGCCTGAGGAAGCCAGGAACAGGTCTCGAAACATTTTATTATGAGCCATATCCTGAACTAAGCCGAAATGAACATTTTGTTCACAATATTATATACGTTCTTGAAAAGCACCAATGCATATTTCCATAACGTGAACAAAGGTGAACAAAGGTCTCTAAAGTCTTTGGTTTTACGTAAAACATCTAATCTATCTAAAGTCTTATTTGCTTATTTTCGCATTAGAATGATTTTTTATGTAAATTCCCAGATAGCCGTAGCGGTAAACGCGCAGCTATTCAGCAAGACCAAGCTGAGGGTCGTGGGTTCGAATCCCACCGGTCGAGGATCTTTTCGGGTTGGAAATTTTCTCGACTTCCCAGGGCATAGAGTATCTTCGTACCTGCCACACGATATACGCATGCAAAAATGGTCATTGGCATAGTAAGCTCTCAATTAATAACTGTGGAAGTGCTCATAAGAACACTAAGCTGAGAAGCCAGGCTCTGTCCCAGTGGGGACGTAACGCCAGAAAAGAAGAAGATGTAAATTCTTGAGGCTCCAGAGATTATTCCATAGGTTCATAGCTTTTCATCTTAAGGAGTTTTTCTAGAGATTCAATCAGAGCTTTTTTTATGTAATCGTACAAAGACTTATCCAGGGTTCTCCACAAGATTTTTTTTGGAGATTCCTCTAGCAATTTTCCCAGGAATTTTTCTTGAAATTTCTTGAATGATTTCTTAATATATGCTAGAAAAATTCCTTCAAAATTTTCTCCAGAAACTGCTTCAACAGAATAATAACGGAACTACAACGAAAATCTTTACAACCTTGAATTAAAAAGAAAATCTTGTAACGATTTCTCCAGGTATTACACTGAGATATCTAAAAGTATTCCTACATAAATGAACAGGAAAGTAACACAGGTTTATTCTACGATTGGTGTAATTTGTGTGGAAATCATACAAGAATTCCTCGAAAATACTTCCAGGTTCTGAAAATACCAACCCTTCTATAATTACCAAACTGGTTATCCCAGGAATTGGTACCGTAAAACGGAGTAAATTGGATAGTTTTTTCGAAGAAAACTTGAATATTTATGCATGCTGTTTCAAAGAACTATAATTTATATTTTTAAAACAAGTACTGGCATCCTAGCTATCGATTGCAGTAGATAGATTGGCAAAAGATTTATTTTGAATGGATATATAATTTTTCAAATAATCGAAAGTCGGTTTTCTGCTTTGGGGTAACTTTGATAATGGAGTAGAAAGAATGGAACGAATTACATAACATTTATAGGGCATTGCATACCTCTAGGCGTTTAACGTTACATGGAAATTTCTGACTTAGATTACAAAAAATGGTCCCAGTTTGTAAAATTGCGTTTCGCTAAGAGATTTGAGACCATATTTAAGTTCTATGATAAATAGGCTGCCAAAGATAAGTGACCAACTATTCAAAACTACATTAAATTGTGATCATAGAACAGATTGTTTCTAAGCGTTTCGAAAATGCTAAAATCGTATAATTTTTTAATATTCGTATATAAAGCCTCAAATGTTCTCGATTCAAATGAAAACAGCTCTAACATGGAGTGTCATACTAATATTCTTTAGTTTTGTATTCTTTTTGCTTAACCGAATAACAGAAATTATAATATTTCGTTAGTATGTGGTGGGTCCCTTGAGGAATCATCATAGAAATGGGGTTTCAGTTCAGTCTCATTTTGGTTTCGTTTTCAGGCCTTCAGGTTCCTTTATTTAGACACTTAGCCGTCATCAACCCTTCATTAATTGATATTTTGGTTACTAATTAAAAATTAAAACGACTTCAACTATAGATGAATACAAGGTCATTTATTTTTAAATCCCAAATATTAATATTGATTGGAAGTATATTATTGTTTCGATTAATTGACTAGTTAGTTGAAACACAGCCCTATATGGAAGGGCTCTGAAACCCCTAGCTACGCCACTGCTCACACGGTCCTTGGCCGAGCCTAGTGATCATAAGACAGATACGCGGAAGCTGACATTTCTGTCAAAGTGTGAGCCAATCGAGCAGCGAGAGCTGTCAAAGCTTGAGACAAACGAACATGCGTTATGATGTTTGTTTTGAACTTTTCTTGAGGAGTAATGTAATCCGCTTGAAATTATTTCAGTAAAAGTTGTTTTGCATAGAGCAAAAAATATGAAATATTTTCTTTTTTTTTAAATTTTGTCAATGCAATATTCAATTGTTAATTTTTTTCTGCTGTTTATTAGTTTGGAAATGTGGCTCAAAGATCTATAACAAAACAATATACACTTTTTAACAATGGGGAAGTCTTGTTCGTGTTACAATATTATTCTCGATGCCGAGCAAACTCAGCACTGCTGGTCTGTTGCCAAATCATTCCATTTTACTTCCGCTTATCTCTCATATAAAGGATCACTAGCCAAGCCCGTCTCCCGGTACCAACTGGTTGTAGTATAAATGAAATTCCGCTCCACTCCGAGGGATTTCACCCACAGGAATATGTCACTGGGTCGCTCACCTCTTGCAAACAACTTTATTACGACGACGTGGTACTCTTTCATCTAGCGCGGTAAACAAACAACAAATGACAGCAAATCGACATCATGCTCGTCGGTTAGCCTATATAGGAGATTAAAGCTGACACCAATACCAATACACATAATGCACATGGTACGCACCTACACAACGATGAAAAGTTGTATTCCAACCTATTTAACCCATATAGCCCTGAGTGAAAGCAAAACTATTAAAACTCTCATCGCTCAGCAACTTCTTAACGGATTAAAATGATTTTTTTGTCAGTAAACTGGCACACATATCTAATTCTAAAAGTGACCAGAAGAATTCGGGAATATTCATGTGGCCGGAGTTATTCCGGTGGGTTACTGGGTCAAGTCGGATGAAAAACGGCTATTTTTTGAGACATGCCAAGTTATCTTTATTTATTTATAATGACATCCATTAAAATTTGCATGAATTATTAAGATCTGACCTGACACCCGGAAGAATAGGCTATTAGACTGGCCCAGCTTAGTATGGGAGAAAAATAAAGTTGTATGATTCCACGGGGCACCCCCCAGGATTATTTCTTGGGGTTAGAGGAAGCCTTTCTGAAAAATTCAGCTCATTTGGTCGTTCCATGAGCTGGCGCATTTGAATTGAAGTTAATATGGGATTTTCAGCTCAAACATATGAGCAACAGCACATCATCTACTGTTTGGTTCAGGAAAATTGATGATCGAGTTCAATTGGACCCAGAATGTCAAAAACACTACTTGATATAATATCGAATAATATTGTAGAAGATTGTACCATGATCAAAATTAATAAAGTTGGTGTTTTAACCATCTGAAGTATATCATGCAATACTGCTTGTATTTCTTCAACATAGCTTGGAGGTAGCCATTAAGCGCATCATAGCCACCTATGACGCTGGGCGAGCTGAGGCACATGTCGCATGCATATACAGACTGTACGGGAGTGCTGATCTAAGCCAAACTTTCAACAACTGAAAGAGTAATGAAAATGAGATTAAATCAAGATACCACCTTCTGCAATTATGTTCATTAGGGTATCAACTAGTGTATTTGTCATTCTGGGCTTATTTGAACCCGAACAATTAGTATACGGAAGAAAACAGTGACATATAATCATTTTTCAATATATTTGAGACGAATATCCCATACAAACTTCAAATCGAATGCGCCAGCTGGTGGAGCAACCAATTGAGTTGAAATTTTGAGAGAGCGTTTTTCTTACCCTAAGGCTCATATCTAGGGGGTGCCACGTTGAGTTCTACAACTTTTTTGTTTAAGGGCCAGTCTAATAGGCTATAGATTTGTTGGATACTAAACCGTTTCAATTCTCGAAAAGTAAAGATCAAACATAATAGCTCACTAAATTGCGTTCCCATAAGCTTGGCACAGATGTTAAGATACAATTTGGCTAGTTTATCGTAAATTTGAGGCTTCTCGAAGACCCGAAAATGGACATTTGTAGGATGAATTAAATGCAGGACTCATGGTTATCCAATTCAATCGTTTCTCAAAAGGTTTACACCGATGCGACTTTCTTAAAATTCCTTGATATAGTGGCAACATTATAGTCTACCTTCAGGGGCACAAACACACAGCATTCTTTTCACCCGACCTGACCCAGTGACCCTCCGAAATAACTCCGGCCACAGGAGATCCTTTGGTCACTTTTCGTAACTAGATACGTGGACGAGTATACTTAAAAAATAGATTAAAACCCGTTATGAATTCGCTGAACGGTGAGAGTTCTAGTTTTTTTCTTTCACTCAGGCCTATACGGGTTAGAGGAAAAGCACAAATTTTCGACCTACAAGAAATCTGTGCCACTTTTCGGATTTTCATACAAAGTAGTCTAAAATTGTATGAATGGGTCGAAAATTAGTGATGGGTTGAAAGATTGTGCTACTATTCCCCGAATGTCGTTTCCCCGAATGGCATTTCCCCGAACGCCAGTTCTCCGAATGTACCTTTTACCCGAATGCCATTTCCCCGAATGACCCGTATCCCAGAAAAATGATGCAGTTGAAGAATGTGCAGGAATAGTCTTCAGTGATAGGGGGGTGAACTAGAAAGAACAATACGCAGTTGAAAGAAGGGGTTATTTGGTGAATACTTACTGGCAAAGATGTCGAGGATGGTGAAACTCGAAAGAATCGCCAATGAAATAAAGAATGGAGCATATCAGATGACGGTTTCATTTGCCACCCTGAAATGTATGAAGTTATGACAATTATGAGCGCCATAAACTTTTCTGGGAATTGGGATATTCAGGTAACTGGCATTCGGGGAACTGGCGTTCGGGAAAACGACATTCGGGGAAAAGTAGCACAACCGGGTTGAAAATTGGCTCTTTTCCCCGAATGTCCATTCATTCCTCGCCATGATGGACATCTGGACATGGCCGCCGTCGTTATCAATCTGGAAATATTAAGGGTAGTGTGATTTCACATTGAAGATGGTAAAAAGCTTAAACAAAAGCTCCATCTGAGTGGTTTGATCTATGAGTAGCAATTACGAAGTGTATGTTCCATCAGTAGGTCTTTTTTCATCGAAAAATAATTGCGTTTGTGTTTGCACAACTAAGCTAAAGTTGACATCTTCAATTCTGCATGTTGTAATTTTATGTTTTGTTGTTCTGATCGTAGTTCTAGTTCATATCACCATTCTTGATGTTGATGTTATACATTATATTAAAATGTTATTATTATGTGTTATTATATTAAAATGTCCTTCAAGATGAGTCACTGTTTTGTCTGTTCAACAATTTCTCGAAACTAGCATGTTCAGCATTGCATCATAAATGTCTCACTTTTCATAGCCATTAAGATAATGAATAATTAAGAGTCAAGTTCTTCTAGTGTACCGTTACGATTTAAATTCTGGTCGGCTCCAAATTCCTTATACTGTACTATGTATGGGAATCATCTCAGACGAAATGTTTCACGTTTTTCTGGTTAAAAAAAACTACCTTTGGAGATTCGTTTTAATAATTATTCTTTATAGATATTAATAAAATTTTAAAAGCTCATCTGCCTTAGACGTCGCTAATTATCCTTTTCATGAGCTGTCCGGAATTTTAGTCAAAGTATTCGGAATATGAAGTGAAAGTAAAAATGCGCCCGGAATAAGAATCATGGAAAGGCCAAACATTTCTATTTATTCAAAACTGTTCAAGTAGCGGAATCAAAATCAAAAATCAAGTCCATTGAAAAGCAAAGTGTTGTTAAAGCTTGATAATACGGAGGACTCACCCAGAATGGTTTATTTTATATGATTTTTGATGAGCTATACTACACTGAGGCCTTAAGTGTCCGTATTATTAATCAAAACGGCAGTAAAATGAAATAATAGTTGCAAAATTAATGACTCGCAATGACAATATGCTTAACATACAACTATTCAACGATGAAGAAAAGTTTGAATGAGCTGGTCTTCACGTTTTACTCGTCACTGTATTTAGTGATAATAAATTATAATTATAAATGACTACTGAACTGCTTGATCAAACGTTTAATTAGATTATTAGAAGAAGTACTACTCCGATGCAATGAAGCCCAATACAAGACATGCAACCAAAAGCATCCTAAATCGAGCTTTAACTAATTTGTGAAATGGGCAAAAAAGATTGCTATTAATATCAATTACGTACATATATTTTTGGTCTGGTTTACTTTTAATCCAAAACAGATGGTTATTTGCGGCGAATTCGTATTTTTACTGTTTCTGCGGTACTCGAAACAATTTGCCAATTTGGACACATTGATCAACTATCTGTTACTGTTAATCTGAGTTGGCATACGGGATACTAGAATCAGAAATAATAAATGAGGTGTAATACAAATCGATCTGAACCCATTTTCCAATGAAGCAGTCGTTTTTGTGTTTTTGTTTTGCAGCTCAACCATCATCATTCATGATCGTCCGTTAAGGGTTTGATTGATTATGTACCGAAGACTGAGTAACCCAAATATAACTCGATCGACAAATTTAACCCACATTTTCGTGTTTACCTCCCATTTCTCAATTGACGCAACCGTAGGTACGGCAAATGTGTTTTGTGCACGTGATCGCTTACAGTTAGCCAAATCTTTCGTAATCGAAGATTGGCAGAGCTGGCAGAATGTTTGAGAACACTCTTCCGCTCTCACACATTAATCAATCACCGCTCATTATTGGTTTGTTTTCGCACATCTCATCTTCCCAGTAATCATGTTTCTAATTACCCCTTCGAAATTTGCACGGCACATGTTGTTGCATAGCGCATTTTTTTTCTTCATCTATAATTCTGAACGGCGAAAGGTTTTACGACTATAAGAAAATAAAAATGCTCCATTGAGAACCAAAAACTGTAACCACAGTGGCACCGGTCAAACCAGAAGAGTTTACCACTAGTGAGGGGCAAAAAATGGGCATGCTTAGAAAAAATTCTTGGATCGAATGTATCAAGGAATTACATTTAATTTGAAAAAGCGTTTCTATGCAAGTGTAATCAAACTAAAATCTAGCATGACATTTGAAAAGGGCCTAAATTTAAAATGTAATTAATCTGAGTTTTCAATATTTTCATCAAAATCTAGCTAAACTACCTCGACATATTCTCACAAACTCGCAAAACACACTTCAAGCGATGATTTCTGGAAATTTTAGTAGAACCTTACCGTTATACTTAGAAGAGCTTAACTGGACATAAAAGGGCTCAATTTAAAAAAATTATAACAAAATCAGATTTACCCTCTCTTGAGCTTTTTTTTCTATATTTTTCAGATATTTTGTCGTATAATTGTGTTTTTCCTAGATAATTGTTTAACAATTCTCGTAAATTATGAAAATCACCTGAAAAATCCATAAAATTTACAAATTACGAAAGGTTCTAACTTACTTGCCTATGTCAGAGAAGTAATTTCCATTGCAAACCAGCCTTAAGCCAGATAATTCATGGTTTTACCGGTACCATTGATGTTATTTGTGAACCTCAACTATTTATTGAACATTTTACAAATTGTAAAGGTGAATGACCGCTTTTATCATGGACTTCTTGATTTTCTAGGTAACATTTTCACTTTTTATTGGTGCAATAAACGGGCTGCCAATTCGGAACCTTGATCCAGTAACGAGCGCCAAAATCATACCGTTCCTCTCTCATCTATCAGTAATTATGTAACCGAGCTTCGTATTATTCCCCTTTACTCGCATTTCACACGATTGATTCTGCTCATACCCTCGCCTATTCTGCTTTGATTCAATTTTCACAGTGAATCAGATGCGCTTGCTCGAATGGAAAATGAAGTGTGATGGATATCAGATGGTAGGTAGCCCATGCCGGATGAAAGAAGAAAAAAAATATAACAAGCGACGAACCCATGCGGCACTGAATGGCAGCCATATGCTGCACCAGATAGTGTACTGCCAAGCAGGAAAATTCACTTTCATCCTCCACTCGACTCGACATTGATCTTGAAACTGGTTCGGCAATAGGCAACTGCAGTTTCTAAGTAGGTATAGTATAAGTGCGACGGCATTTGTTGTAGGCTTGAACCTTGTCATCGCATACGGGTGGATTGGATATGAACCATTTTGTTCATGAAAAGCATAACTGTCTTATATGGATTTTCAAAAGAACACCTTTTTTCATCGCAACATATAGGTATGTTTCAATTTATACTTTACTATGCATAATGAACATTAACACTGTTTTTTGAAAATGTTGTGGAATAATACGAAGCTAGTACAGTCCCATATCTAAGGATAAAGGCATAACAGTCTCCAATTGTACATGATTTGGGTTTAAAGTTCATATTAAATCCAAATATTGTTCAATATTATTAAAGCAACTGCAAAACGGGAAACGAGCTAAGGTTTATATGATTCGCTCATCAAAAGAAGCGAAATGAGTTATTTCTATGAATATGACATACATAAATGTACATATTTTCCAAAGCTTTTAGTATGAGCGACCCATCCAACCATCAGTAATGATTCTCGCGACCCACAAGTAATAAATTGCGATAAAATTAGCTACAATTTTTCGAGGTCGTGACTACCCGAGGAGGAAAGAATAACTCGGCAATAACTTATGCATACCATATTTTGGTATCATACCTCAATTAGGTATTGTTCAGTTATCAATGCCTCATTTTGGTATTATAATAGTATTTGAAAAAAAATGTTTAAAACAACTAAAAATACTTCATTTTGGTATTCGATAGCTATTGAGGACTGCTGGAGGTTTTGAACTATTATTGAAAAATTTCACTTTTATATGAAAATCCATCAAGTATTATTTAGGTATTACAATACTTGATCGAATTATCAGCTTGGTATTTGTAGAATATGCAGAAGGTATTATTTGAGGTATTTTACCTCTTATGCAGGGCTCATTCATACCTTATTCAGGTTGTAAGTATTGGAAATTATCTGGTATGGAATACCTCAATTTGGTATTCAGTAGTTATTTTCTTCTGCTCGGGTAGGCTGGTTAATTTTAAGATGCTTTATTGATGTCTTTAACATTAGAATGGTTTTAGTACCTATTAGCTTTCAAATTCAGAATACAAATAACTATTAGCACTTCACAACTCTTGTTTTGAACACTATAACTTTCGCTTTACCATCATTATGTTGCCATTTTTGCTAAACTGAACATTAAGTAACAATAAACAGCTAAAGAGTAAGCGAATAGATATTTAATTACATATTGATTAATATTTTGATTACCGTGTTAAAACACATGCGATCAATTTATGTTTATAGGCGCCCTTATTTAAATCTCATTCAATTTTATTTTTATACTGTGTAGGCTAGAGTTTTCATTCCCGGGAACATTTCCCGGGAATTGAGATTTCCCGGGATTCCCGTTTCCCGGGAAATGATTTTCTGTTTCCCGGGATTCCCGTATTTCCCGGGATTTTCATATTTCCCGGGTAGCTTTATAAAAAAAGAAATTACTATCTATTTTCAAACCAAAACCATCGCAGCATTTACTTATCATATAATTCTAACCAATGAACTTACTACATCACTAGTTATATTTCGATGCTGATTTTTCATTTTTTTTTGTAATGAATCAGTTGTTTATTAAATAGTTATCGGTTTTGATGTATTTTGCTATATAAAATAAAGGAATTTTTAAGGAATCTTTTCTATGAATTCAGTAGACTTATAAAGTTTTCATGGATGTAACAGTCACAATTTTTAATATAAAGACTCTAGTTGGATCAAGAATAAACTCCACGAAGACTTTTGCTTAATGCTATAAACTTTGTTGTTTTGGAGCCTAGCGTTTGAAATGAAGCTATCATTTCTTTAGAGAAACATGAATAAATTACTCATAAAGAACAGAAATAACCGACAAATTTACTGGTATGAAATACATATTGGGTCGATGAAGCCGCATGACTAAGAACAAATATTCGAATAAAGTCGAAAAATAAAGCCAGTGGCATTGTTTTTACGTTTGAAAGCTTTTATTACGGTTTTGTAAAAAAAAAACACAAATACACAAAACATTTTTTTTGTGTTTATTGTTGCTTGTGCTAGCTTATAATACAAAGCAAAATACAAATCAAAACCGTGTTTTTATAAAACTTTTACATTTTTGCTTTAAAAGCTTTTTTTTAATTAATTATTTTGTTTTGCGAAAAATATTTTTTCTTAGTAGTGCTACTATAGAACAATAGGTTTCCTATAGATGCAAGGGAGCTTAAATTATAAGCTAAACTAGGGAGTCGATGCCGGTTATGGACCCTTTGCGTATTATGGACCTCCTACAGAAAAACATAAAATTAACACTCAAAGCAACTTTATTCCTATGAAAATCCACCGGGGGAACTTCGATTACATTGTTAGTCAGCAGTTTCAGGCAAAATATTTGGTTTGAGACGCATAAATACAGATATTTGAACAGTTTTGTAAATGAAACCACACAAGAGGGTCCATAATACGCATTTCCAGGTGGGTCCATAATAGGCTCGTCGGCAGCGAGCCGGATTACATGGGAATCAAATGGAGGGTCCATAATACGCAACGTCAAATTTGTAAACAATCCTATTATGGACCCCGGGAGGGTCCATAATAGGCATTCGGACAACAGTTTTTCAAATGCATATTTCGCTGGAAAAATCAAATGATTTTGTATGTTTCATAGACGTACTATGAAGTAAACACATTGAATTTGTTGTTAGACTCCACAATACGTATATGCGTCTGAGATATCATTGCGGAAAAGCGTCTAGAATGAATTTCAGCTACTAAGGGGTCCATTACTAGCATTGAAACCCTATATAGCGATCTTTTTTTTTTTTAGCAAAATCGAGTTTAGGTAAGTGAGACGTGAGCTTCATGTTAAAAATGTATTGCAACGATTTGTAGCAAAACGGCCGTAGAAAAATACTAGTGCAACTATAGGGGACTGTCTACTAAGGGAACGCCGACCCTATACGAAATATGAATAATTCGAAAAATAAAATTCCACCAAATTTGCTTTATTTTCACGTTCTTCAGAATTTCCCGCGATCCCGGGATTTCCCGGGAAATGGTAATTTTATTTCCCGTTTCCCGGGAAATCAAATCCCGGGAAATTTGAAAACTCTAGTGTAGGCTGAACATTTTTCGATTCAAATAGTAAAATCTGTTAACTGTAAAGCTCGGCAAAATTCACAAACTTTGACCTAATTCTGTAGAAAAATTAATCTAAACAAAAATTGGTTTGCTCGCCTCGTCATCCGTTTCAGTTATTTTTTAACTGTTTTGAAATACAATTTTGGACCGAAGATTTGTAACTTTTTCGATTTTCTATACAAAATGATTAACTTCGGTAAAACAGTTCGCACTTTTTGATCGACCGATTTAAATGAACCTTACACTGCATATCAGATATAACGTTCTAACATATGTTTTTTGAATATTTTTTTCAACCACAGGTTCAAAAGTAATAATGATTTTACAAATGTAAAATTTACAACGAAAAATTGAAAATTATTTATCTGAAAATCTAATACGTTTACAGAAAACTTGTCTCTAGCAAACTTGTTCATCTACTCAAAATCTTCAACTTGACTGAAAATACCATAGTTTCATGGAATCTTATATTTTATATATCTGTCAATCACTAAAGTTAGTCAAACAATTCATTTAAGTCTAACCTTTGTTACTTTTGAACTCTTGATTGAAAAAATTTTCATCTAACATTGAGAGGCTCTCTTTGATTACTTCTCATTGCATCAATAACTGAGCCACATTAACCTCTTATGTTGCGTTTGTTGTTAAAACGCTGTCAAGGACATTACACAATGACCCGAATCGACAATTTAGCAGGAAAAAGTATTTTCTCTGCTTGCGTTGATTTTAGATGTACGATGTCTTAAGAGAAGTTGTAATTGAGTTTTGCATCTTCTTTGACAAAAAAAAAAATTAACAGGGTGGTTCCCAACTATCATTTAGTGCAAATGTGAACATTCTTGAAGCTGTTTTATACGGCTTTATTTTTAATAAATGCGCTGTACATACGAACGAAAGTTTCAATGCTATCTCTGCGTTCTCTATGCAAATCTGGCGAAGCTACTTTGCTAATTTAAAGTTGTGTTGGCAGCTGTTATGCATACCGATATCATTGCTTTGTCTCGACTATTATAGGACAAGTAACTGTATAACCTCTTCGGAAGGTGCTCTTTGAACAAGTTTGCAACTGTTGAATAATTTTTATACAGCTTCCATGTATTATCAATTAAATATTATTTTCAAGCTGTTTCACAGCTTTCGGAATTCAATTCATTCGAGCTGAATGTAACGCTCCCAACGTTACACAATTAAAGTACCTGCCACCGCTAGGGATAGAACACACGATCACAGTATCCAGAAGTTTCGACGCTGTCCTTGCGGCCACCACAGTTTAGATCAAAGGCAAAGAAAAAAACCGTTTTCTTCTACATTGAAAACGGTTCATGTTATATTGTATAATGACGTTATAAGATGTTATAACCATGCTTACACCACTTCTTCAAGCTTTAAAAGTGTGTGAAACGTCAAACGCAATGTTTACATCCAACAGGCTGTGTAGATACGCCACAACATGTTATTTTAATGCTTCCTGCTGTATGTGCGCTATATAACAAACGACATAGTGCTTCTTGTTCATATATTCAGCAACATAATAAAACATATTGTGTAGAAGGCGGATAAATGATAAGGACTTTAATTTTAAAAGATTAGGTTGCTACTTTTTACGGTGTAGCGTTACAGCTTAGTGCAAAAAGCAATACAGATAACTGACGAAATATATTGAAAGAACAAGAAAGATGTTCGACTGATGTGAACTTTAGAGCTAATGGATCCGGCACTGCAGTCTTGGAAGGAATCAAAACGATCTTTTTAGATTTTTCCCGACTTTTCGACTCAGAATCGTGTCTCCCCCAGAAGAAGACTCGATTCTGATTCGAAACGTCGGGAAAAATCTAAAACATCTTCCCTCCCAAGACTGCAGGGCCGAATCCAGTAGCTCTGACGAAATAAAGTACGGTATAATTTGTAGCTGCAAAACGTTTGCGTTATAGCTGTATTAACGATAAACATTTTATTATGACGGCTTTCATTGTTTGCAGCGTTCGCAGTTTCAATTCAGCTGTTATACAGCAGAAAGCAAATTATCTTGGCTTTTAGCGCTAAAATTGTTAGTTGGGTGATTATTAAGGATATCATTTTGAACCAAACTTTTCAACTTGAGTAAATTTGTGGGTGCATTCTTCAGCATACTTTTAGAAAATGTTATTATGTTCAACCTTGGTGAAAACATTTTGATTGATTCTGAAAGGATTCAAAAGATCAGTTATTTGATATAACTTTTTTGTTTTCAGTTTTATGTGAATGTGGTCTTCAGAAAAGTTTTAGAGGAAAAAATAATAGCCAGCGTCCACCACTTACGCAAGGATGAAATTGTAAATTTTTGAAACACTATCTCCCCCCCCTTCCTTAACGCTTTTTTTTTGGGAAAAAATCAAATACGACAGGATTTTTATCCTATCTGAAGGGTGCAGAATCCTCCGGTCGGCCGCCAACGTGGACCTCCTCCCAGTAGCCAAGGTTCACTGGTACGGAGATATTTGACGGCACTCATCGAAACCAAACATAGACAACGCAATTGCAAATCAGTTTTGCGCAGGTGATAATTCATCGTTTTTTAGAGCTACCGTCCTCGATAACAAGTATCCCAGTCACGAAAAACGTTATACCGATGGGTCACTCTCGAACCTTGGCATCGGTTTGGGAGTTTCGGCCGGCGACATTTCAGTAAGCCATAGTCTTCCTCCTACATGCTCCGTTTTTTCCGCGGAAGCCGCTGCTATTTTCATAGCAACCACCATACCATCCGACCAACCAGTATTCATCCTTACAGATTAAGCAAGCGTAGTTTCTGCCTTGCAATCTGAAAGGCCCACACATCCATGGATTCAGGGGACGCTGGAGAATGCTCTGCCAAAAATAACCTACGCATGGATTCCCGGACATTGTGGGATATCCGGAAACGTAGCTGACGATAACCTTGCCGGGACTGGCCATTCTTCTCCTCGTTTCGAAGAAACGGTTCATTTCGATGGGCTCGAAAAAGGCACCCCTTAAGGGTCCTCTTCTTCTTTTTTGAAGCACCATTTCGGTGACCTCTCCTGACGAGTGTTGAACTAGCTTAAGTTAAAAAACACTAAAATAAAGAGAAAAGAAAAAACAAAAAGTAGATGACATGTAAGAGTTCAGCCTTCATATTTGGCTTCAGAGCATATGCTCTTAGTAGGATAAAACATTTTCAATATAACCGATCACTGTACGCGTACAACATTATTTTGAACAGACTTAAAAGTTTCAGAAAACGGTGCCACTACTTGTTTTAAAAATATAAAACTTGCAACTCTTGAATTTAAATTTTTTAATAAATATCTAAAAAACTGATCAATGTGTCCTCGGTTTACGGTAACCAGTTTGTATGAAAAACAAAAAAGGTTGTACGCAAATCCATTGTCCAATACTGTAAGTGGAATAAGCTTGAGTTAGCAACTTAAGTAGTTATGGTTTTACCTCAGACAAATAAACGTAATAATTAAAACAAATTGTGATCAAAATTATAGTCGAGAGAGCATGTACGCTCAATGCTAATGTCGGTGTGTTTGGCCGTTGAGCCAACAGATGACGGTAGTGAGAAAACGTCAAACGCGAACAAAAGCGATGCTAGCGCTGAGGGTAGTAGATTGACCACCTTCAATATATTTGAACCAACCGTTATAAAGGTGGTTGATGGACAATGATGACGTCTGTTAGTCTGTGGTTTTACTTTTTAAATGCATTCTTGATTAGATTACCGCGAATTCGGGTAAAATTGATCAGTATGGTGAAATTGATCACCATTACACACGATCTAACTCTTACTAATACAGTACTGATATCAGTGTTACCTATAGCAAATGCACGTTATGAGTCTTAAATATTGACGAATTGTGTTTTGTGAAGTTTTTCGAGTTAAAGAATGGGTATTTCCATGAAAATAATGTAAAATTCTAGTATAATGCTTGGTATGGTGTTGACAGATATCTACAAACTGCCCATAACTGCATATTTGTAAAATTATACAAAAGTAAGCACTGAGTATATGGAATATCAACTGTGTATGACAAAATGGAAGGAAACTAAAATTTCCAAAAAAATACCAAGAATTCAAAAGTGCTTATTTAACATTTTGAACAGCTCATATCACATAATGGAAGAATGGTCTGATAATAATTCTGACAGATAATAATTCGAAATTTTCAAAAATGTCGAATGTGACAAATATGCAGTTATGGGCAGTAAACTTCTAATACGAAAGGATTTGAACTTGTTGTCAGCCTGAAAGTATGTATTCCCAAAACAGATTCTTTCATCAAAATTTGTACCAAATTGCTAATATAGCACTAATTTTCGACCTACAAGAAATCTGTGACAATTTTCGTACAAAGCAGGCCAAAATTGTAGGAATGGATCAAAAATTAGTGGTAGGTTGAAAATTGGTGGAAGAGCACCAAGTAGTTGAATTTCTGTTAGATGTTAAGAAATCTTATTCAAAGACACAGTTCGTGTTTAGCTTCTGATGAGAACAGACGTATTCCGAGTGCTATCAGTCTAAATAGAGTGCTGAAGTTGGTTTTGTGCCATTGTTTCGATTTTCAAAAGGAGTTCTCGTATCAATAGGACATAAGGGAATCTAAAATGGCTGGACTCAAGGTCAATTCTTTGCGACTACGGTTCGAACGTGGAAGTGCGGAGCCGGCTGATGCCGACATCTTTGCGTTTATGCGAGACAAAATGAAACTACGATCGAGTGATTTACTGTCTATGTACAAAGAAAAATCAACGATGTCGGTAATTATTAAGTTTAAGACGGAGGAGCACATGGTGAAATCGTTAGAAAGGCTTCCTGGAACCATGGATTTTGTGATCGACAAATATCGGAGCTGCAAGGTAACATTGTCTGCTGCCAACTCAGTGGTTCGGTATGTCAGGCTGTTTAACCTGCCACCGGAAGTTGAGGACAAGGAAATTTGGACTGTCATGTCGAGGTTTGGGAACATCCAGCGTTTGGTCCGCGAAACATACGGAGCTGAAACTGGCTATCCAATTTGGAATTCAGTTCGAGGGTGTTACATAGAACTCAAGGAAGGCGAGGAAATACCTGCAACTGTCAACGTTCGGAACATGCGCGCTCGCGTGTATTATGAAGGTCTGGTGAATAAATGTTACCAATGCGGAAGCACGGAGCACATTAAAGTGGATTGTCCGCAACGGAGAACCGTTAATGAGCGTTTGAGATCAGATAAATCCGACTCATACAGCGGTGCTTTGAAGGGGCTGTGGAATAAACCCAAAACTGTGTTGGGCCCGAGTGACCAAGACAAAGGAATCGAGCGTAAAATGACGAATCTGAATGCTTTGGTCGCTGCCAGTTCAGTTGCAAGTAAGAACACTGAGTCAAAGGAGAAGGATGCGGATGCCTGCGGTTTGGAGGAACGAGACCGTGAGCTGGGCCATCGGATGGAGAAAACAGAGATAGCATATACTGCAGCAAAAGTAACAACGGAGCAAGAAACCCACACCGATATAATGGAGGCGGATGGTGTTCCGCATACAACGGAATCGAGTAGTATCGAGGTGCCGCACACCTCGACAGCGTGTGATGATGCAACACAATCGATGGAGGCGGAAGGTTGCTCGTTGAAGCGAGGCAGGGATGGTGTACAACAAAGCGTAGAGACCGACGATAGTTCGTTGTCGGACACATCGAATGCTGAAAAAGCGGCGGACGTAAAGAGTTCCACTATCAGTGGATGGCAGAAGGTGACGACGAGATCACGGAATAAGCATATCAAGCTAAGTGAAAGAGAGGGACGAAGTAAATCGGTAGTAAGCGACCGGTAGGGTGAATTAGGCAACCGTGAGTATTCAATTTAGGTTTTTTTTAATTGTATTAGTGAGGATATCACGCTTTACTATGAATTATGCATTTAAGGTAGGATCCGTAAATCTTAATAGTTCATCGAGTACTATCAACAAAAGCTTATTAAGAGACTTCGTTGTAAATAATGATATAGACATTCTATTTTTGCAGGAAGTATGCTATGCCAACTTTTCTTTTATTCGATCTCATTCTCCTTTAGTAAATATTGGTGAGAATGGCTCAGGAACCGCCATACTGATTCGTAGATCGTTTGAGTTTTGTCAACCCTTAATGGATACAAACGGGAGAATATCTTCTGTCGTTGTAAATGGTGTAAATTACGTTAATATCTATGCATTTTCGGGGAGCAATAGAAAAAAAGATAGAGATCAGTTATTTTCTAACAATTTAGCCGTTCATCTTGGCAAAGGTGGGAAAAAGGTCGATGTGATTGGTGGTGATTTTAATTGCATTTTGAACAACAGTGACTCCAACAGCTCAGTTAAAAACTTTAGCACAGGGCTAAAGCAATTGGTTGAAATGTTTCGTTTAAAAGATGTTGCAATGGAGCTTAAAAAGAACAGCTTTACCTTCATAAGAAACGGCAGCTCATCACGATTAGATCGTTTTTATACTACTACTAATTTTTTACAGAAAATTAATTATTTTGCGACTGTCCCTGTGGCTTTCTCTGATCATTTTGGAATTTTAATGACTGTTTATGGATCTGTTGCAGATGTGGCTCCAATAGGACGAGGATATTGGAAAGTTAATAGTTCAGTAGCAAAAGACGATTCCATCTGTACTCGTTTGGTTGAGGAATATGAAGGATGGAAGTTGCGTCACGTATATTTAGCTGATAGGAGTAGGTGGTGGAATGATGTTGCGAAACATAAGATGAAACAGTTTTTCAAATGGGAAAGCTTTTTGTTAAACACAAGAATTTCTAGTGAAAAAAATTATTTTCATGGGAAAATGCTGGAGTGGATGGATAAGCAAAACACTGGACAACAAACTTTTCTGGATATAAAGATGATCAAATCGCGTTTGATTGAAATAGAAAATCAGCGATTGACTCATTTAGGAAGCAATATAGATGATTTCAATTTGATGCAAGGTGAAATGATTAACATTTTCCAAGTTGCAGCTCAAATCAAACGACTGGAAAGTAGCGGAAATTTCAAAATTCGCAATGGAGACATTGTGATAACAGATCCTGTGGAACTAAGAAGGCTTGCTTTTGAACATTTTTCGAATACCTTCCAACCAGATGAACCAGAAACAGTTTCATCCACAAGTGATGATCCTTTGAACTACATTACGAAATTTTTATCAAATGACGACAGAGAAGATTTAACAAAGCTGATTACCGAAGAAGAGCTAAAGTCGGTGCTAAACCGGTGCACTAAAAAGAAGTCACCAGGACCTGACGGACTTACCTACGAAGTATATCTTAAAAATTTTGATTGCTACAAAGATGATTTAGTTCAAATTTTCAATTCTTATCTAGATGGTTCGATTAGGCCTCCAAGGAATTTTGCAGATGGAATTATTACATTAATTCCCAAAGGCAATTGTAGAAAAGCAAGTTTTGATGATTTCAGACCAATAAGTTTACTAAATTGTGATTACAAACTTTTCATGAAGCTACTTGCTGAACGTGTAATGAAGTTCCTAGATAAACTGCTTGGCCCAGGACAAACAGCATGTATCCCAAATATGTCTTGTGGAGATAACTTAAAAGATATTAGAAGATTAGTTACAAGATCATGTGAAACTAAGCGGTTTAAAGGCTGTGTTGTCAGTTTGGATTTAAACAAAGCATTTGACAGAGTGAACCATGAGTTTTTATGGAAAGTGTTGCAGAAGTTCAATTTTCCCGACACTTTTGTAAATTGTTTGAAACACATGTACGGAAGTGCATCATCTCGGATTTTAATTAATGGATTTCTTTCTCAAGAAATAAAAATTAATTGCTCCGTCCGACAAGGGTGCCCAATGAGTATGGTGTTCTTTGTTTTATATATAGAGCCCTTGATAAGACAAATTGCTGATAGCATTCCAAGTGTGCTTGTCTATGACAAGTTCATAAATGTAATTGCTTACGCTGACGATCTAGTAGTTTTTATCAAAAATGATTTGGAATTCGATTGTTTGCTATCTATACTTAGCACTTACGGATTAGTTGCACAAATCCGATTAAATTACCTAAAATCCAGTTTTTTAAGGCTTAACAATGCTAACATAGGTCCACAGAGAATAAAAGAAGTTGATAGTATTAAAATCTTGGGAGTCGTATTTCAGAAAACATGGAGTTCTATGGTCAATGCTAATTATGGTAGGTTAACCTTCCGCGGATGTTAAGAAAAACAACTTAATAAGATACTGGGGTCATTATGACCCAGAAATGTATACCCCTATAAATCAACGAAATATCAACCGAATAATGAAATTTATGCCGCATTCGAAAGATATACTCCTCAAGATTCTGATCAGTACCTGGAATACCGGTTCCGGTTCCAGTGGCCACCGGGAATCGGCTACGAAGGGGACCATGTTGGCCACGTGGAATTTCAGTACACCCAGTCCAGAAATCTGCAGTCATCACCAAATTGTATGAGATGCAGGCTATATAGGAACGTACTGCTTTCAGCAAACTTGCTTCAGGGACCAAGAACTTCCACATGGGATACAATTTAGTTCAGAACTCGACCACCGCGTGGCGCTAGCGTCGACATGAACTTCCGGTAGGGGCTAATTATGCGATAACTCGAGATTGCGAGCACATAGAAGGTTGCTGTCTTCGGCAAAGTTGCTCAGGAGGATAAGGACTTCCACATAGGATACAATTCAGTTCAGAACTCGACCACCGCGTGGCGCTAGCGTCGATACGAACTTCCGGTATGGACTAATTATGCGATAACTCGAGATTGCGAGCACATAGAAGGTTGCTGTCTTCGGCAAAGTTGCTCAGGAGGATAAGGACTTCCACATAGGATACAATTTAGTTCAGAACTCGACCACCGCGTGGCGCTAGCGTCGATATGAACTTCCGGTAGGGACTAATTATGCGATAACTCGAGATTGGGAGCATATAGAAGAATGCTGTCTTCGGCAAAGTTGCTCAGAAGGACAAGGGCTTCCACATAAGGTACAATTTAGTTCAGAACCCGACCACCTCGTGGCGCTAGCGTCGACATGAACTACCGGTAGGGGCTAATTATGCGATAACTCGAGATTGCGAGCACATAGAAGGTTGCTGTCTTCGGCAAAGTTGCTCAGGAGGACAAGGGCTTCCACATAGGATACAATTCAGTTCAGAACTCGACCACCGCGTGGCGCTAGCGTCGATATGAACTTCCGGTATGGACTAATTATGCTATAACTCGAGATTGGGAGCATATAAGAAGAATGCTGTCTTCGGCAAAGTTGCCCAGGAGGATAAGGACTTCCACATAGGATACAATTCAGTTCAGAACTCGACCACCGCGTGGCGCTAGCGTCGACATGAACTTCCGGTAGGGGCTAATTATGCGATAACTCGAGATTGGGAGCATATAGAAGAATGCTGTCTTCGGCAAAGTTGCTCAGGAGGATAAGGACTTCCACATAGGATACAATTCAGTTCAGAACTCGACCACCGCGTGGCGCTAGCGTCGATACGAACTTCCGGTATGGACTAATTATGCGATAACTCGAGATTGGGAGCATATAGAAGAATGCTGTCTTCGGCAAAGTTGCTCAGAAGGACAAGGGCTTCCACATAAGGTACAATTTAGTTCAGAACTCGACCACCTCGTGGCGCTAGCGTCGACATGAACTACCGGTAGGGGCTAATTATGCGATAACTCGAGATTGCGAGCACATAGAAGGTTGCTGTCTTCGGCAAAGTTGCTCAGGAGGACAAGGGCTTCCACATAAGGTACAATTTAGTTCAGAACCCGACCACCTCGTGGCGCTAGCGTCGACATGAACTACCGGTAGGGGCTAATTATGCGATAACTCGAGATTGCGAGCACATAGAAGGTTGCTGTCTTCGGCAAAGTTGCTCAGGAGGACAAGGGCTTCCACATAGGATACAATTCAGTTCAGAACTCGACCACCGCGTGGCGCTAGCGTCGATACGAACTTCCGGTATGGACTAATTATGCGATAACTCGAGATTGGGAGCATATAGAAGAATGCTGTCTTCGGCAAAGTTGCTCAGAAGGACAAGGGCTTCCACATAAGGTACAATTTAGTTCAGAACTCGACCACCTCGTGGCGCTAGCGTCGACATGAACTACCGGTAGGGGCTAATTATGCGATAACTCGAGATTGGGAGCATATAGAAGAATGCTGTCTTCGGCAAAGTTGCTCAGAAGGACAAGGGCTTCCACATAAGGTACAATTTAGTTCAGAACCCGACCACCTCGTGGCGCTAGCGTCGACATGAACTACCGGTAGGGGCTAATTATGCGATAACTCGAGATTGCGAGCACATAGAAGGTTGCTGTCTTCGGCAAAGTTGCTCAGGAGGACAAGGGCTTCCACATAGGATACAATTCAGTTCAGAACTCGACCACCGCGTGGCGCTAGCGTCGATACGAACTTCCGGTATGGACTAATTATGCGATAACTCGAGATTGGGAGCATATAGAAGAATGCTGTCTTCGGCAAAGTTGCTCAGAAGGACAAGGGCTTCCACATAAGGTACAATTTAGTTCAGAACTCGACCACCTCGTGGCGCTAGCGTCGACATGAACTTCCGGTAGGGGCTAATTATGCGATAACTCGAGATTGCGAGCACATTGAAGGTTGCTGTCTTCGGCAAAGTTGCTCAGGAGGATAAGGACTTCCACATAGGATACAATTCAGTTCAGAACTCGACCACCGCGTGGCGCTAGCGTCGATACGAACTTCCGGTATGGACTAATTATGCGATAACTCGAGATTGGGAGCATATAGAAGAATGCTGTCTTCGGCAAAGTTGCTCAGAAGGACAAGGGCTTCCACATAAGGTACAATTTAGTTCAGAACTCGACCACCTCGTGGCGCTAGCGTCGACATGAACTTCCGGTAGGGGCTAATTATGCGATAACTCGAGATTGGGAGCATATAGAAGAATGCTGTCTTCGGCAAAGTTGCACAGAAAGACAAGGGCTTCCACATAAGATACAATTTAGTTCAGAACTCGACCACCGCGTGGCGCTAGCGTCGATACGAACTTCCGGTATGGACTAATTATGCGATAACTCGAGATTGGGAGCATATAGAAGAATGCTGTCTTCGGCAAAGTTGCTCAGAAGGACAAGGGCTTCCACATAAGGTACAATTTAGTTCAGAACTCGACCACCGCGTGGCGCTAGCGTCGACATGAACTTCCGGTAGGGGCTAATTATGCGATAACTCGAGATTGCGAGCACATTGAAGGTTGCTGTCTTCGGCAAAGTTGCTCAGGAGGATAAGGACTTCCACATAGGATACAATTCAGTTCAGAACTCGACCACCGCGTGGCGCTAGCGTCGATACGAACTTCCGGTATGGACTAATTATGCGATAACTCGAGATTGGGAGCATATAGAAGAATGCTGTCTTCGGCAAAGTTGCTCAGAAGGACAAGGGCTTCCACATAAGGTACAATTTAGTTCAGAACTCGACCACCTCGTGGCGCTAGCGTCGACATGAACTTCCGGTAGGGGCTAATTATGCGATAACTCGAGATTGGGAGCATATAGAAGAATGCTGTCTTCGGCAAAGTTGCACAGAAAGACAAGGGCTTCCACATAAGATACAATTTAGTTCAGAACTCGACCACCGCGTGGCGCTAGCGTCGATACGAACTTCCGGTATGGACTAATTATGCGATAACTCGAGATTGGGAGCATATAGAAGAATGCTGTCTTCGGCAAAGTTGCTCAGAAGGACAAGGGCTTCCACATAAGGTACAATTTAGTTCAGAACTCGACCACCTCGTGGCGCTAGCGTCGACATGAACTTCCGGTAGGGGCTAATTATGCGATAACTCGAGATTGCGAGCACATTGAAGGTTGCTGTCTTCGGCAAAGTTGCTCAGGAGGACAATGGCTTCCACATAAGGTACAATTCAGTTCAGAACTCGACCACCGCGTGGCGCTAGCTACGATATGAACTTCCGGTATGGACTATTTATGCGATAACTCGAGATTGCGAGCACATAAAAGGTTGCTGTCTTCGGCAAAGTTGCTCAGGAGGATAAGGACTTCCACATAGGATGCAATTTAGTTCAGAGCTCGACCACCGCGTGGCGCTAGCGTCGATATGAACTTCCGGTACGGGCTAATTATGCGATAAATCGAGATTGCGAGCACATAGAAGGTTGCTGTCTTCGGCAAAGGTGCTCAGGAGGATAAGGACTTACACATAGGATACAATTCAGTTCAGAACTCGACCACCGCGTGGCGCTAGCGTCGATATGGACTTTCGGTTGGAGATAATTATGCGATTACTTGAGATTACGACCATATAGAAGGATTTTTTTTCTGTCTGGAACATAACCACTGCGACCAACATTTGATCTATTGTAGTGTATCTCGTGTGTTTTGTTTAGTTCATATCGTTTTACTCTGTCACTATTGAGAAGAGATAAAGTATTCGGTTTTCTTACAGTTGTAATTCGTAACTCGATCGCTGGAAAGGATTCAAATTGGAAGGTTTCGCTTTTTATTCCCTTCGAAGAGTGTGGTGAGTGCACCTTTGTCAGTCAAAATCGGATCCTTTGATAAAGCTAAGAAATTACACAGATATTGTCCATGCATCAGAATCCTTGTCCTTACTTTTTCAAACTAGAGAACTAAATGAATAAAGGATTAGAAAACAAATTGTTGAATTAGACTCCATTTTTTCCGTGTCTCGATCATTGTCAGATCTTTCTCGGCAACTGGGAAAACCGAGACTTGTCACTTTTAACAAGGTTTCGAATGTTACAAGGACTAATAAGTGTTCCTTTCATTACTAGAACATCCTGTTCTCTTTGTTTGAAGCAGTCAGAACTAGGGTTCACTAGTTCACATATCTTTTCCCTATAACGCACCACGAAAAGTTAATGTACCCGCGTTATGGGTCATTTAGAAGGATGCTGTCTTCCGCAAAACTGCTCAGGAGGATAAAGACTTCCACATTGGTTACAATTTAGATCAGAACTTGGCTACCGCGTAGCTATTGCGTCGGTATCAACTTCCGGTAAGGGCTAGTTATGCGATAACTCAAGATTATGTGCATATAGAAGGATGTATTTGGTAAAGTTGCCCAAGAGGATATTTTTTTGTCTCTTATAATGAGGTTTTCAACCCATAGCAAGTTTATCTCGAGACCAACGGCTCCAAAGTGACCATCAGGTTATGTGATTTGATCCCAGGTCTTCAGCGTGAGGGGTTTGTGGACCAACCACAATATTAGAGTCAGTCTCACAAAAGAATAAGGTATTCCACATGGGCTACAGTTCAGTTAAGAACTCGACCACCCGGTGGATTTGACGTCGTTTTCTATTTCCGGTAGAGGTTAATTATTAGAGGGGGGTTTCACATTTTTCGAGCCCAAACCCAACCCGCACTCTACTTACTTTATTTCTTCAAACCCGGAACCGACCCGAACCTGAAAAAATCCTCTGTTCAAATCCGTACTCGACTCGAAATCCAAGAAATTTTTGTAAGAAAAAACAGAGTTTTAAAAATAGATAAAATCATCGTTTCTGATGCATAAGGAAGCTTTCTGGTTGTTAATCTT
The DNA here is from genome assembly GCF_002204515.2 of Aedes aegypti. Classification (NCBI taxonomy): domain Eukaryota; kingdom Metazoa; phylum Arthropoda; class Insecta; order Diptera; family Culicidae; genus Aedes; species Aedes aegypti. The sequence goes on from NC_035108.1 coordinate 398,930,225, forward strand.
TCCATAACTTTTACTAAACTCCACCTAAACCCGATTTTTTACAAGCCCGATTCCGACTTAATCGAAAAAAAATTTCTAGCCTGCAAATCCGACCCGAACCGGTCGAGTTCGGGTTTGAAAACCCGAGACCCGACCATCTCTACTGATTACGCGATATATCGAGATTGTGAACTTATAGAAGGATGCTGTCTGCGGCAAAATTGTTCGAGAGAATAAGGAATTCGGCATGAACATACGTTCAAAATTTAACCGGCATGTGGTGCTGGCGTCTATATGCATTTCCCGAAGGAGCCTCTTTTGAAGGTTTTATCTTCGGCAAACTTGTTAAATTTTTTTTATTCTGCGTAGTAAATTCCGCCTTCCTTAGCCGAGTGGTTAGAGTCCGCGGCTACAAAGCAAAGCCATGCTGAAGGTGTCTGGGTTCGAATCCCGGTCGGTCCAGGATCTTTTCGTAATGGAAATTTACTTGACTTCCCTGGGCATAGAGTATCATCGTACCTGCCACACGATATACGAATGCGAAAAATGGCAACTTTGGCAAAGAAAGCTCTCAGTTAATAACTGTGGAAGTGCTCATAAGAACACTAAGCTGAGAAGCAGGCTATGTCCCAGTGGGGACGTAATGCCAAGAAGAAGAAGAAGAAGTAAATTCCGCGTGACGCTCGTCATTATATTGCTCCTATATGTTATGAACTACACGATCTGAAATGAAGTATATGGTACGATATAAACTATATAATATGAAATGAGCTCTATGATATGATATGAACTATATTGTAGTCACTTCTAAAATTCCAACAAGAGTTAGATACAGATAATGTCATAAAGTTGCGGAAAAAAATACTTCTAAATTTCTTTAGAAGTTTTTGCACTACCTGTGCACTTTATTTTTTAATTGGATCCGGAGGAATCTTATGACTTTACACCAGTATTTCCTTCTGGAATTCCTTCAAAAAATCATCTGGATCTCAAGACGTAGTTCACATAAGAGTTATTCAAAGGAGATAGTCCAGTAACCTTAAATGATTTGTATGATGAATTCTACAGTTTTTTACCGAGAGCTCATCCGATGGTATACAAACTCAAGCCCTTCTGCTCATCATCTTCTACAAATATCTTCAGAGACTCTTCCAGAGATTTCTCCAGGAAATCTTTCGAAGATTCCTCCTGGGATTTTACCAGAAAATAAACCAAGCTGATCTTTACCTTAATCCCTACAGTGATTTCTCCTGGAGATCCACTAGGACTTTTGCCAGAAATTCTACAAGGAAGAACTTTTGTTCGCCATGCATGAAATTGTAGTTATTTGAAGACGTTTTCCTCAAAGCAGTTTTTCGAGCTAAGATTATAACTACCTGACAGTATATTTGATTCTTGGTTTCCATACTCATATTTCTCCAGGCCAGGGAGTTGACAAGAAATTTTCACAGGGATACCTACAAGAAAATATGTACTTTAGCGATTTCGCAAAGATTTCCAGCAGAAATGTCTTTAGTGATTCCTCCATTGATTCCTCCAGAAAAATCTTTACTGGGATTATTTCAGGAATTTCCCCAATGATTCCTCCAGGATTCGTTTCAGGAATGCTTCGAAATTTCTCCGAGAAATCCAGGGATTTTTTAAGTAATTTCTTCTGGCATTCCTTTACAAAACTTTCCACAGACTTTTGCAAGGATTGCTCCAAAAAATGTGTCTACAAGGATTCTTGCACAGATATCTTCAAGGCTTTCTCCAGGAGTTACACTAAAACAATCTCTTCAAGGATTATTAAAGATGTTTCTCTAGTGATTTCTCCAGAATTTATTCCGAGGATTCCTCTACGGATACATACAAAGATATCCCCAAGCAGTTCTCTCGAGATTCGTCCAGAAATTATACCGGAGATTTTTTCCAGGATTCCTCCACGGATCGCTCCAGGGATGATTCTTCGAGGAAATTCTACAAGGATTTCACAAGGAATTTCTGCAGCCGTTCTAAAACTCACAAATTTCTCAAGGAAATTACATGAATTGCCTCAAGGATTTCCCAAGATAATCTTTCAGAATTCCCCAAGAATTTCTTCAGGGATTCGTTCTGGGTCCAATAATACTCCATGAATTCCCCCAAGACTTCTTCTTGAAATTTCTTCAGAGATTCTCCCATAAATTCCTACTGGAATATTATCAGAACTTATGCTAAATATTTCTCTATGGATTACATTAAGAAAATCTCTACACATAATCCTCCAGTTAAATCTCTACATTTTTTTTAATCTCTTCATGGATTCCTTCGAATATTTCTCCTTAGATTTTTCCAGAATGTTTTTCCATTTAAATATTTCTATAAAGATTCTTCCAGAGATTTTTCCCGAAAAAAATCTACAGGGGATTTTCCAGGGATTTCTCTAACGATTCCACCATCAAAATCTCTATAACGATTCTTCCTGGGATACCTCCAAGGATTCTCCAGTGGTTCCTCCAGATATGTCTCCAAGAGTCCTTCAGTAATTGACTTATAGAATCCTTCATGGATTCTTACAGGAGTTTATCCTATGGCTCCTCCAGGGATTTCTCTATGCAAATCTTTACAGTTTACTGTAGATATCGTTTCAGGAATGAACTGGTAGAGATTTGACTGTTTATATAAATGAAATATGAGTTTCGTCTACGTAGTCTTTATTATAAATAGAATGTTGAAAAAAATAAAGACTGCGTAACTGAAAAGCATATATGATGTTCCGGGAATTTTTGTAAGGAATTCCTCCAGAGTTTTTCTCGAGAATCCCTTCTTAGGCTCCTGCAAGAATTTCTTCAGCGATCCGTATAAGAACTCATAAAATAATTTCTTGTAAAATCCCCAATTGAATGGTGTAATCTCTGGAATAATTCGTTATAGAATTCCTGGAGGCAATTTTAGGACTAATTCCTAGAAGAATCTTGAGAGGACTACCTACGGAATGTCTGGAGAAATATCTTAAGTAATCTTCTTGGAGGAATCCTTAGGGGAATCTGTAATTTTTATTGGAGGAATGTCAGGAGAGATAGCTTGAAGAATCTTTGGAATAATCGCTGTAGAAGTCCTTGAAGTAATCTCTGCAATAATGCCTGGAAAAGTTCCATGAGGATGGATTAATTCCCGGAGAAATCTTATAAATCTATAAACTCCCTCAAAAGAGTACCTTTTGAAATTTTCCATAATTTTTATCTGGAGCGAATTCTTCAGAGTTTTTGTAAATCCCTCACAGGTCTTTTTTATTGAATTCTTCTACGATCTGATTTTAAATTGTTTTCGGTATTTCTCAAGTTATTATTTTTTGATTTGACGATTTGAATTTTCTCAAGAGGGTTTTCTTGAAAACACTTCCGGGTACAGTTTAATAATGCGTCCCATTGAAGCTATTTCTGGAATTCCTCCAGCTGTTTTTTCTAGTATTAGTCCAAAAGATGTTTGCAACATTCGTTCAAGTTAATGTATGAATTCCTCCACGGTCATTCTTGGAATTGCTCTGTAAGTCTACTGAAAGTCTCGTTGAAGTTCTACATGAGTTGAATTTGATTCTTCTAATAATTTATTATGGAATTTTACGAGAAAATTAATTTTTTGGACAAATCTTCTTTTAAGATAATGTGATGAAATTTCTCTAAGTTCTTCATGGTAATATTGTTATAATAATATGTTTAATGTACGCAATATATGTTGAAATTTGCAGAAGTTAACGAAGAAGAATTTTTTTATGTTGACATTACTATCATGTTAATTATTTTTATTTACGCAAAAATAATTTATTCTGAAACAAATCAACTACTTCAGCACTAAATTTAACGTTAGATCAAATTCACGCACCTTTTCATTTTAATATAAACTTGTATTTATCTCAATACAGGTCGGACTCGATAATCCGGAGTATCGATTTTTATTTCATCCTCCGGATAATCGAATCGCTAAAAGAAAAATTTAAATTTGCGATAAAATTACAGTGGGATTCCGTTTTTGGCATGCTCCGTTTTTGGCATGCCCCATTTTTGGCACCCCCCGATTTTGGCAACAAAATGGATCCGTTTTTGGCAACATTTTTTAATACCATTAAAATTTGTAAATATTATCGTGTCTGTTGCTTTGTTTATCTGAACAGTAGGTCAACTATATGCACTTATTACGTTCCAGAGCTCAATTTTCGTCGATATACCCGCAAATCTCAATAACTACTAAGGGCTCCCGTGCGCGCTCATTTACTTCAGGATGGTCGTTGGTGTTGCGTTCGCAACATTTCATGAGGTCATCGATCTCCACCAGAACTCAACAATCTCTTTGGCATTCATACTGAGTGACCAGCCCACTTTAGTCTGCCAGTAGGTGATACACTAAAAAGAGTGTATATTTTACTATATTGTATGATGTTGTAGAATTCCAATGTGCCATTCAATACCGGCATCATGAAAAATGCGAACACAGTCCAAACTACACTTTATTCTCAATAATATCAATGCGGCATACGTTAAAAACGGTTAAGTGTATTTTAACTTTTGTTTGTGATATTAGAGTGTATATTGATCTTTCTACGTCAACTTTTAAGAGCTACGTTCCCGCTTTGTTGGAGGTTCTTCAAGACGTTAGGTTTGTTAAGAGACGATCCAGAATTTTGTAAAAGATTTTTAATCTAGGATACGGGTCTCAAAATAATCAAAATGTTCCTTACGAGCTGGGTCTATGAATTTCCTAGCTAAACTCTGGAGAATCCTTAGGAGACTCTTGGTTCTTAATGGACTTCTCAGACATTTTACCGGACTCTTGAAGATGTCTGCAGATTTCTAGCGGGATCCTGAGAATTTATAATTGATTATTAGGGATTAAGTTAAAAGTTTGGTGATTCCTAAGAAACTCTTAAGCAGGATCCTGTAAATATCCGTTGGTTATAAGGTAGGTGTAAAACATATATCAAGCTCAATTAGAAAATTGTGAGCCGCATTTATGGATCATGAGATGTAGTTGTTTTGACTGCAGTTGCATTATTGAAATGCTTTACTTTATCAAAAACATAAATTAAAGGAGGAATTCTCTTCTTCTTTCTGGCGTTACGTCCCAACTGAGACAAAGCCTGCTTCTCAGATTAGTGTTCTTATGAGCACTTCCACAGTTATTAACTGAGAGCTTTCTTTGCCAATCGACCATTTTTGCATGTGTATATCGTGTGGCAGGTACGAAGATACTCTTATGCCCTGGGGATCGAGAAAATTTCCTTTACGAAAAGATCCTCGATCAGCGGGATTCGAAACCACGACCCTCAGCATGGCCATGCTGAATAGCTACGCATTTACCGCTACGGCTATCTGGGCCCCCGATGGAATTCTAAACTTACCGAGTTTTGTAAAATTTAATTTAAATGCCTAAAAGTTAAACTGATGTATAATGTTCATTAAATAAAAAAACTTATGCCGTTTTGCAATATCCAGCGATTTTGTTTTGTAAATACGTATTGGTATGAATACAGTAATATATTTTATTTCTTTCGTATTCTAACACAGTTCCAGGAAAATGTTAAGTTCTTGTATAAAGGTCACTTTTGCGAATATTGATTTTACATGGCCCACTCATACAAATAGTGCGTATGAAGCTTCTTAAAATCATTAAAGACGTTCAGGCGTAAAAAGTTTGTATGTAAAACGTTTGCTACAATTAGCATTACGGCGCTATAGATTCATATCATAGTACAACCCTACGGAAAACTGCTTCGAAGTGAGCCGTTTTGAAGTCTAGATGCCATATAGTTCCATAAGGATGATGTAATAACATTCTAATGATGTTTTCAAAACCAATAGTTGAAAAATAAAATTTAAAATAAGGGTTCCGATTTTGGCACGGTTCCGTTTTTGGCAACTGAAAATTTAGATTTTGTTGCCAAAAACGGAATCCCGCTGTACCTAAATATTATCGTTTTTCGTTGTTTTTATTTATATGATGCAGTGGCGTAGCCATAAATTATTTCTAGGTACATTGGGGCTTGAGAAGAAAAAAAATTTGACTAGTATACACAAGAAAAAAAAAACTTTTCTCAAACTCTCGTTTTCTTACCTACGCCCAAAACTGCTTAACCATTTATATTGTATATAACAATACTAAACTATCTCAAATTTATGCATAAAAACTGAAAACAAGAATATCAAAAACAAACTCCGGATAATCGAGTCCGACCTGTAATAACATTGATGATTATCACTATCCGAAAACATTCACATCTTTGTACTTCAAGTCATGCTAGCAAATCTTCTTACTTCTAACTTGCGAAGAATAGTTTAGGTGATAAGATAATCACCATTCACGCAGAGGAATACGTTCAAATTAAAGTTTACGACGTGCACTTTTTTAAGTAATGGTAAGAAAAGGTAAGAAATTTCTTAAGAAAAAAAACAAGCTCAAGAGTTTCTTTCTGAATTCTATCTTTAACTTCTTCTAGGGATACGCCCCAGAATATTTTTTTAGGACATCCTTATAAATTATCTCCTAGGAGAGACGTCCCTAATACTCCTCAAGGCGTAAGTTTATCAATCTATTTATTTTTCCAATGATTTTAAAAATTACTCCTTACTGTTTAGGTCATTTTGGAGTTTCTCACGGATTTCTTTCAGCAATTTGTTTTTCTGTTTTCATAGAAAATTGTTTGAAAGTTCCTTGCACAAATTATCTACCTATGCATTTCCTTCCACAATCTCTCCAGAAATTGTTTCTTCACTTTTGCAAGAAATAGTTTGCAACTATTGCTAATTTTTTTAATAAGAGGTTTCGTTGGATGTAGTTAATGGGTCCCGCTTTTTTGTGATACCTTCATGATTTTCTCTTGATATTTTTCCAGTAATTTTTTCAAGTTCCTCTAGGAGGGTTAAGAAAATCTCGCTTTTGTTAAATATTAGAACACTAAAATGTTCGTACTTGGTAAAATATTTCTTCCTCAAAAATGCATGGTAAGTCTAAAAATTGTCTGAGAAACGAGCATCCTTCTATGTGTATGCAATTTCTAATATCGCATAACTAGCCCCTATTGTAAGTTCATAAAACGCCAGCACACTGCGGTGGTCAAATTCCGAGCTAAATTGTATCTCATGTGACTTATCATGTAACTTATCCTCCTGAGCAATTTTGCCGAACACATTATCCTTCTATATGCTCACAATCTTGAATTATCGCATAATTAGCCGAAAGTCCAAACCGACGCCAACGCCACGCGGTGGTCGAGTTCTGAACTGAATTGTTCCTATGTGGAAGTCCTTTATCTTCCTGAGCAACTTTGCCGAAGACAGCAACCTTCTATGTGCTCGCAATCTCGAGTTATCGCATAATTAGACCCTACCGGAAGTTCATGTCGACGCTAGCGCCACGAGGTGGTCGAGTTCTGAACTAAATTGTACCTTATGTGGAAGCCCTTGTCCTCCTGAGCAACTTTGCCGAAGACCAGCAACCTTCTATATGCTCCCAATCTCGAGTTATCGCATAATTAGTCCATACCGGAAGTTCATATCGACGCTAGCGCCACGCGGTGGTCGGGTTCTGAACTGAATTGGTATTCCTATGTGGAAGTCCTTATCCTCCTGAGCAACTTTGCCGAAGACAGCAACCTTCTATGTGCTCGCAATCTCGAGTTATCGCATAATTAGCCCCTACCGGAAGTTCATATCGACGCTAGCGCCACGCGGTGGTCGAGTTCTGAACTGAATTGTATCCTATGTGGAAAGTCCTTATCTTCCTGAGCAACTTTTCCGAAGACAGCAACCTTCTATGTGCTCGCAATCTCGAGTTATCGCATAATTAGCCCCTACCGGAAGTTCATATCGACGCTAGCGCCACGCGGTGGTCGAGTTCTGAACTGAATTGTATCCTATGTGGAAGTCCTAATCCTCCTGAGCAACTTTGCCGAAGACAGCAACCTTCTATGTGCTCGCAATCTCGAGTTATCGCATAATTAGTCCCTACCGGAAGTTCATATCGACGCTAGCGCCACGCGGTGGTCGAGTTCTGAACTGAATTGTATCCTATGTGGAAGTCCTAATCCTCCTGAGCAACTTTGCCGAAGACAGCAACCTTCTATGTGCTCGCAATCTCGAGTTATCGCATAATTAGTCCCTACCGGAAGTTCATATCGACGCTAGCGCCACGCGGTGGTCGAGTTCTGAACTGAATTGTATCCTATGTGGAAGTCCTTATCTTCCTGAGCAACTTTTCCGAAGACAGCAACCTTCTATGTGCTCGCAATCTCGAGTTATCGCATAATTAGTCCCTACCGGAAGTTCATATCGACGCTAGCGCCACGCGGTGGTCGAGTTCTGAACTGAATTGTATCCTATGTGGAAGTCCTAATCCTCCTGAGCAACTTTGCCGAAGACAGCAACCTTCTATGTGCTCGCAATCTCGAGTTATCGCATAATTAGCCCCTACCGGAAGTTCATATCGACGCTAGCGCCACGCGGTGGTCGGGTTCTGAACTGAATTGTATCCTATGTGGAAGTCCTTATCCTCCTGAGCAACTTTGCCGAAGACAGCATCTTTCTATGTGCTCACAATCTCGAGTTATCGCATAATTAGTCCCTACCGGAAGTTCATATCGACGCTAGCGCCACGCGGTGGTCGAGTTCTGAACTGAATTGTATCCTATGTGGAAGTCCTTATCCTCCTGAGCAACTTTGCCGAAGACAGCAACCTTCTATGTGCTCGCAATCTCGAGTTATCGCATAATTAGTCCCTACCGGAAGTTCATATCGACGCTAGCGCCACGCGGTGGTCGAGTTCTGAACTGAATTGTATCCTATGTGGAAGTCCTTATCTTCCTGAGCAACTTTTCCGAAGACAGCAACCTTCTATGTGCTCGCAATCTCGAGTTATCGCATAATTAGCCCCTACCGGAAGTTCATATCGACGCTAGCGCCACGCGGTGGTCGAGTTCTGAACTGAATTGTATCCTATGTGGAAGTCCTTATCTTCCTGAGCAACTTTTCCGAAGACAGCAACCTTCTATGTGCTCGCAATCTCGAGTTATCGCATAATTAGCCCCTACCGGAAGTTCATATCGACGCTAGCGCCACGCGGTGGTCGGGTTCTGAACTGAATTGTATCCTATGTGGAAGTCCTTATCCTCCTGAGCAACTTTGCCGAAGACAGCATCTTTCTATGTGCTCACAATCTCGAGTTTTCGCATAATTAGTCCCTACCGGAAGTTCATATCGACGCTAGCGCCACGCGGTGGTCGAGTTCTGAACTGAATTGTATCCTATGTGGAAGTCCTTATCCTCCTGAGCAACTTTGCCGAAGACAGCAACCTTCTATGTGCTCGCAATCTCGAGTTATCGCATAATTAGTCCCTACCGGAAGTTCATATCGACGCTAGCGCCACGCGGTGGTCGAGTTCTGAACTGAATTGTATCCTATGTGGAAGTCCTTATCTTCCTGAGCAACTTTTCCGAAGACAGCAACCTTCTATGTGCTCGCAATCTCGAGTTATCGCATAATTAGTCCATACCGGAAGTTCATATCGACGCTAGCGCCACGCGGTGGTCGGGTTCTGAACTGAATTGTATCCTATGTGGAAGTCCTTATCCTCCTGAGCAACTTTGCCGAAGACAGCAACCTTCTATGTGCTCGCAATCTCGAGTTATCGCATAATTAGCCCCTACCGGAAGTTCATATCGACGCTAGCGCCACGCGGTGGTCGAGTTCTGAACTGAATTGTATCCTATGTGGAAGTCCTAATCCTCCTGAGCAACTTTGCCGAAGACAGCAACCTTCTATGTGCTCGCAATCTCGAGTTATCGCATAATTAGTCCCTACCGGAAGTTCATATCGACGCTAGCGCCACGCGGTGGTCGAGTTCTGAACTGAATTGTATCCTATGTGGAAGTCCTAATCCTCCTGAGCAACTTTGCCGAAGACAGCAACCTTCTATGTGCTCGCAATCTCGAGTTATCGCATAATTAGTCCCTACCGGAAGTTCATATCGACGCTAGCGCCACGCGGTGGTCGAGTTCTGAACTGAATTGTATCCTATGTGGAAGTCCTAATCCTCCTGAGCAACTTTGCCGAAGACAGCAACCTTCTATGTGCTCGCAATCTCGAGTTATCGCATAATTAGTCCCTACCGGAAGTTCATATCGACGCTAGCGCCACGCGGTGGTCGAGTTCTGAACTGAATTGTATCCTATGTGGAAGTCCTAATCCTCCTGAGCAACTTTGCCGAAGACAGCAACCTTCTATGTGCTCGCAATCTCGAGTTATCGCATAATTAGTCCCTACCGGAAGTTCATATCGACGCTAGCGCCACGCGGTGGTCGAGTTCTGAACTGAATTGTATCCTATGTGGAAGTCCTAATCCTCCTGAGCAACTTTGCCGAAGACAGCAACCTTCTATGTGCTCGCAATCTCGAGTTATCGCATAAATAGTCCCTACCGGAAGTTCATATCGACGCTAGCGCCATGCGGTGGTCGAGTTCTGAACTGAATTGTATCCTATGTGGAAGTCCTAATCCTCCTGAGCAACTTTGCCGAAGACAGCAACCTTCTATGTGCTCGCAATCTCGAGTTATCGCATAATTAGTCCCTACCGGAAGTTCATATCGACGCTAGCGCCACGCGGTGGTCGAGTTCTGAACTGAATTGTATCCTATGTGGAAGTCCTAATCCTCCTGAGCAACTTTGCCGAAGACAGCAACCTTCTATGTGCTCGCAATCTCGAGTTATCGCATAATTAGTCCCTACCGGAAGTTCATATCGACGCTAGCGCCACGCGGTGGTCGAGTTCTGAACTGAATTGTATCCTATGTGGAAGTCCTAATCCTCCTGAGCAACTTTGCCGAAGACAGCAACCTTCTATGTGCTCGCAATCTCGAGTTATCGCATAAATAGTCCATACCGGAAGTTCATATCGACGCTAGCGCCATGCGGTGGTCGGGTTCTGAACTGAATTGTATTCCATGTGGAAGTTCTTGGTCCCTGAAGCAAGTTTGCTGAAGGCAGTACGTTCCTATATGGCCTGCATCTCATACAATTTGGTGATGACTGCAGATTTCTGGACTGGGTGTACTGAAATTCCACGTGGCCAACATGGTCCCCTTCGTAGCCGATTCCCGGTGGCCACTGGAACCGGAACCGGTATTCCAGGTACTGATCAGAATCTTGAGGAGTATATCTTTTGAATGCGGCATAAATTTCATTATTCGGTTGATATTTCGCTGATTTATAGGGGTATACATTTCTGGGTCATAATGACCCCAGTATCTTATTAAGTTGTTTTTTTGTGGCGCCATCTTAGAATCACCTTAAGAAAAAATTTTTTTGGTCTTGCGCTTCGTTTCCACAAAATATTAAAAGTCAGGAAATTTCAGAAAGATCCGTTTGATAACAACAGAGATATTGCAGGTTGAAATCCGATTTTGGGTCATAATGACCCCAGTATCAAACTAAGGTTAATAACAAATGTTAAAGCTGTTTTGAGAATGCATAATGTTCGTCAGCTCAATTTGATAGAAAGAAGCATCGTTTTGAATGTTTTCGTATTATCGAAATTGTGGTATGTAGCGCAGATTATTCCACCATCAAATAAACACCTGGCACAAATAAAATCAGCTTGCGGAAAATTCATTTGGACAAGTTTCATCTTCAAACTAAACAGAAACCAGCTTTACATGGATTATCAACGAGGTGGACTTCGTCTAGTTGATCCAGAAGCTAAGACCAAAGCGTTATTTTTGAAAAACATTTTCTATAACAATTTAGAAAGTGGTCGTAACACAGATGAAAGATATTTGCTTAATGATAACATTTGTGGGAAATTATCACGAAATGCCAGAGAATGGTTACGTGAAGGTGTTATAATAAATTCTAATTATAATTTGCCAACAACATATCTGATGTATGGATTTTTGATAGATAAAAATAAACAGATACCAGCCATTGAAACTAAATTCCAAATTGATTGGGAAAACTTATGGGAAAACATAAGTTCAAGCTTCTTACCGCTCAAAGTACGTGCTAAGTTATTCGCATTTGTGAATGATCTCATTCCGAACAGAGAGAAATTAAAGGCATATAACATCGGGCACATAAACGAGACAATTTGTGACAAATGCGGTTTATCTGACACCAACGAACATCGCATCAAGCAATGCCCTAAAGCCAAAATGATCTGGAACTGGTGCTCGAATGTAGTAAGACAAAATATGAATGTTTATTTTAATGATATTGAAGATATTCTGCAGTTTAAAATTCCAAAATCATCGAAGCAGTTGAAAGCTGCTCTTTGGTTGACAGCTAAAGCGATCGAATTCAATTTGAGGGTTCATGAACCAAATCTGTTCACGTTCAAGAAAGAAATTCGAGAATTGAGATGGAATAACAGAAATGTTTTCAACGCGGAATTTGGAAGGTTTTTAAATATTTGTTGATGGTACTATGGTAGTAGAAGTAGGTAGAATAAGAAACAAGAAATGTAACACGAACACAAATATTAGATAGTAATAAATATATTTTGAAAAAAAAAAAGACGCCTAAATTTACTTGTTTTCTGCACCATCTCTGAAACATGATTATTTCAATGAATATTGTATTGTAAAGAATTCAGAAAATAATGTTGTTTTCAAAACAAACAATGGTTTTATTGAAAAGTGATCTATTTTACCCCAAAATAAAATATTTTGTTTTTATTTTTGGATATGAATTTTAGAAAATAAGAAAATTTCAGTATAGGAGTCTTAGAGATTCATCGTCGTACCTGTGTTTTTGCATTCAATTGTTCAAAATTGTCAATATTACAAGAAACAGATTACAAAAACCGTGAAAATTGATTAATTTCACCCGAATTTAGCGTACTTTTAAGATACCCCACAAGAAAACATAAAATATTCAATTCAATTACCAACTGATAAAATTTCAGATCACTAAAAAATGTAATAATATTATTAAATATTAAACAAATTGATGAGTTTTTAACCCACAGTTTGGGAAACTATGTAATATGTCACTACACTTTTTTTATTAAATTTAGGTGAGGGGAGTATGTTTAAGAGAAAAAAAAACTACTAATTGAACTTTAACAATTCACTTTTACCAAAAAAAATAGTAATATCACTAGTAAGGCGAGCAAATACCTTTAAACTCTAATATGTTGTTTATCTTGACAGATAGGCCTATTTCGTCTGTGACTCACAGACTTCTTCAGTGTCGAGTGCTCAACTTTGCAAAAGAGAAAAAAAACTACTATTTATCTCTTATGTAATATGTAGGGTGCCGGTGCCATTAGTGGACTACCTAGGCTATGAAAAATCATAACATAATAACGAAAAGCCTTTACAGAGATCTTTTGGCGTCAACAGAAAGATTATAACCTCTACTATGTGGGAAAAATATAAAAAAGAGTGATAAAATTATTTTCTGAGCATAACATCGCTTGAGCCACTGTTGGTACACGTGTTCCTGTAGTTCCGCTAGTGCTCCAGTAGTAGATGTTCGCGAATGATACAAGGAATTTTAAACAAAATAGTAAATTTTTACGTAGGTATAACATTTTTCCTTCTGAACAGGAACTAATATCTTTCGAATGAAGTATAAAGATCATCTCTGAGACTTTTCTTAATTTTTATACATCCATTTTAAAACCTGTTATCATCCGTTGATCCACTACTGGAACACGATGGCAACTACTGGTGCAAGGGAGCAAATTTTTTGCGAAAACTTAATTATTTATACTCTTTTTTCTTTTCTCTTTATATTACTTTTTGATACAATAAAAAGCTGAAATTTGGCGAATCGACTAAACTAGAGGCGATCTATCCATTAAAAATAGAACATGTCGTTTTTATCGAAAAATGTACGTTTCATTCCATAGTCCAATCTACTGGTACATTACAACCATTGGTACCGGCACCCTACTAGAAAAATATGAGAAATTGTGTGAGACATACTTTAAGCTTCTTGAGCTTTTCTCTCAATGCTTCTTTTTTTTCATTTGGGACAGATATGCCTTTCAGGGGCAACACTGCACTACATAGAGCGAAAAGTGCGGTCTTGGGAGGATCCCGCATCGAACAATGTTTCCATAAAAAGCCAATCGGATACATCACTAGACTGGAGGGCACAGTTTGTTGTGCGAATTACGACACACGATGGTGGTGTTTAGAAAGCATCTAGATAATTTCCCACTTTTGTGACAGTGCACAATGGTCGGGCTCCATATAAAGGGGCGGCCAAAACTACCAAAAATTTTTTTGAGATTTTTATGATTTTTTTAATTTTAAAATATACCTCATGTGTTATATTATTATGATTCTTAATTGAAATTGAACTAAAATTTAAATTTCTATGATTTTTATGACGGCAAACAGGCTGAAGTCAAAAAATTGAAAAATGTAACAATAAAATAGAGCACAAAATTTATAATTTAGGAATGCAATATTTCCCCACAGTTACCCACTATCTGAAAGCTTATGGTTTAACACTTTTATCGAGCATGAGGATGGAAAAAAATATTTGGTTTAAGTTTTAATACTATTCAATATTACATTTTAGTAATTTAGGTGATTTTGAATATGAAAAACAACTCTTGTCGCCGCCATTTCGAATATTGCACATCAAAAAGCATCGTCAGATCTTACAAAAAACCTTTAAAATTTTTGCAGAAATTTGCTGATTTGCAAGTTAGAGCTTTTTGAATAATTCAATATTTTACATATATTTTGACGATATTTTTCATACAAAATTTATTGAAAATTTATTTAACCACTATTCATACACATTTTGATCAAACTCAATCAAACATAAACAAAATTTGTGCTTTCAGCCCGGTTTGATAACAATTTTAATTAAAACAATTTTTTTTTTTCATAGTTACGTAATTTGTGAATAATCCCTTCTGAAACAACAAAAACGCCAAATAACATATTCAGATTACATATTTCATCGATTAAGGCGATAAAAAAAGTTTTGGCCAAACTTCACTTTTTACCGACCATTGTGCAGTGGTGCAAATAGTTAGTAACTGGAGCTTGAATGGGTACAAAATCGAAATGAAGAGTAAAGAGTGGAGACAGGATGAAATACTACGAGGCTAGTGGGTGCCACTATCCCAAGGAAAGCGACGCCACTCGGATAGGTGAGAGTGGCCTTCAGGGAATAACGGTTAGCATTTCTGGTTTTATAAGAAAGACATTATGCACTCACTACGCTTTGCCAGTGGGCATCTGGTTTCGCGGAAGGTTGTTTTGCGAAAAACGAGTTGGTTTGATAGAGTAAAAAGAAAAGTTGATTAGATGGAGAAATGCATCAGCGCGGGTGCACCAGCACCATGCATTGGGGTCTAATAATGCCACGGCCACATAATGGGTCACTGGGTTGCGATGAATGTTTTGGTGGTAAAAAGGAAATAAATGTATTCAATCCTAGTAATAGTGGTAGATAAAATAAGTTTGCAATAGCAACCTAGTTTTACAACCTAAGGGGCAAGTTGTGGAACTCTTTTGTTAATATGTTTATAAGTATCATATCAAGCATTAGAGTAATTCTCGCTGAGACCGGCCCACTATTTACACTTGATCTTTCAAATTATTCAAATTCATGCTTATTCAAAAGCTCCTGTCGAGTAAGGTAAAAAAACTGCATTCAGTTGGTTAAATTGATGGATCAATCGGTAGTTTTAATTAAACAGTTTTTGAGGACTCCTCGATTTTTGACTATTCTTGGTTCACTCAAACTACCAAACCCAAATTTTTTCAACAACCTTTTTACAATAACATGGTTTTGAAAAGAGAAAACATAGGAGCTTCAATTGCAAAAATTATAATATTTGGTGGTCATTGAATTTGGCCGCCTTATTGGGTATTATCGGAAGAACTGCAAGTTAGAAAGAAGTAGATTTGTGAGCATGATTTGAAGTCTAGGGATGTGAATGTTTTCGGTTAGTGGTAATTATCAAGTTTATAATTAATATAAGAACAAGTGGATAGCTAAATCAATGAAGTGTGTGTATTTGATTTGACGTAAATTTAGTGTTGGTATTAGTTAAAAGTGCTTTGAAACAAGTATTCGTAAAAGTAATTACAGTCATCTCTCCCTTACTCGATATTGAAGGGACCATCGAGTTAGGGAGGTATCGAGTTACAGAACACAAAAGCAGTGCAACTGCGTTTCAAGGGACCATCGAGTTAGCCATGAAAACCAACTTTTACTATGGTTCTCTTACTCGATATCGAGATACGGAATATCGAGTAAGGGAGAGTTAACTGTATCAGGTTTGTAATCTCAACATAAAGAAATTCTTCTACGTGAATGGTACCTAGAGTTTGACTGAAAAACTGTTTGTCTCACCTTATCCAGACAGAATAAAATGACATCGTATTATGCTAGAAACCTAGTGATGTAATCGTTAGTTAGACATGGAAAACCACTTATGTGGCAAATTTGCGGAGAAAATGTCTTCAATGACAGTTCACGTCTCCAGGAGCTGGAGCCATTTCTCAGCATAGTACCGCGATTAACGAATGTGTTCATTAAAACATTCCGTGCGACACACCGGTAACGACCATAACTACCGCTAGAGTTGGTAGCAAGATCGTGGCTTCCGAGTTCGATGCCATCACGAACTGAGGGACCACCGATGCTATAAGTACGCGTATATACTTAGATGCAACGAATTTGCACAAACTTACCCTTTTCCTGCTGCCAACTAATGTTATTGGCTCGGTGGCATGTAGAAATTGGTCGGGAATATACGAGCAAAACTTTGGTTTCACTTTCATCCCCCTGCGACAGACGGGTAAGCAACTCGTCAGCCGTACCAATATGCAACGACAATGCACAGTGGTCCGATATAGAACCAATGTTAGGCTCATGAGACTTATATGTAAATATTATTGCAATTTTGCTTCTTATATATTTGACTTATTCCCTGCCATATTTAAGCGTAATAGACTCTTATTTTCACACGCTTCTTATTTTGTACTGATAACACAGCGTAAGGTCACCAAAGTTGTATAAAATACTGATTAGATCAATTGCAGTAATAGAATTGACGATTCTTCACAATGGCATTTTGTTAATTCGAGTATGGAACCTCTTTCTCCAAAATTGAAAGGAATTGTTTAAATATACCAACTGTTCTCATCCTCTTCTTCTTCTTGGCATTACGTCCTCAATGGGACAGAGCCTGCTTTTCAGCTTAGTGTTCAATGAGCACTTCCACAGTTATTAACTGATAGCTTTTCTTGCCAAAGTTTCTATTTTTGCATTCGTACACCGTGTGGCAGGTACGATTATACTCTATGCCCAGGGAAGTAAAGGAAATTTCCCCAACAAAAAGATTTTGGACCGACCGGAAATCAAACCCAGACACCTTCAGCATGGCATTGCTTTGTAGTCGCGTGCTCTACCCGCTCGGCTAAGGAAGGCTCCATATCAGGGTTTATTTTGTGAATCGTGCAGATTCATGTGACTCGTCTGTAGTCACTGTCGATCAACAAGGAAGCATTAAGCAACAAGCATGCATCGACTTCCATAGGGAACCAATCACATAGAGTGATAACTGTCGATAAATTCGTGTGATAGAGCTGACTCAAGCAAACTTTTGGGCCGACAGTGCCTTCAGTCGAGTCATTTTGATCGACTCGACCTATAAAATAGCTCCTACCTATTTTGGAAACAAATGCATGTCAATTAAAGCATCCTAAAATTCTACTTTGTGAGGAAACCTGGAGGCCCCGATGAAATTTATGAAAAAAGTTCGTTTTCCATAATAAAAATCGTTAAAAAAAATAATCTCCTCAAAATTTTGTTAAACTCACACCTTTCATATTTTTCTCCAAATCCTACACAGTACCAAAAAATAATGTGATTTACGTCTTTTGGGATGCACATAAAAGAAGCGAGCCAAATGACGTAAATTTGAGTCGAATTTTAAATACGTTAATGTCTGATTCTGGAAATGTCGCTCACACTTCTATCGTTTTCGTGTCCTTCAACATGTAAAATTACATTTTTGGTTAAATACATCTTCAAGGCCACGTTTTTGTGTCGTTCCATCACTTACATCATGTGCCATTCAGTCACAACTAGAATTACGTCCACAGTAATTTTCATTATTTTTAAGAGTGTAAGAATCAAAACTTTACGGGAAAAAATATCTATTTTATAAGTCGATCTAAATTACAAGACCGGAGTAACTGCGGACCAAAAATATCACTCCACACGATCTGTCAATCGAGTTGTTCGACAGTTGTCACTCTATGTGCATGCTTACTTTGATCGACAGTGACTACAGACAAGTCGCATGAATCTGCTCGACTTACAAAATAGACCCCTATGGGGCTCTGCATTGCTTTGATTTTGTATGCGATTTTGACGTTTACTGGCCTTGTTGTTTAGAAATGTAATGTTAGAGTGAAAGAGAGAGGATGATGTTTGTGCAGTGACCCATAATATGTCTCACGTAAAACTTTTTTCACCTGATTTTGAAAATCGTCAATAAAATTGAGTTTTTTTTAAAGTTAATTATGAGATTAATTCATCAAAAGTGGGCATCTATCATAAAGAAAATATAATCACAATACTACTGAAAGATGGAGAATTAAAGATATGCCATTCAACCAGGTCCGTCCCACTCGGGCTCAGATTGGGTACCACTTCTAGTACTGCATTTGGTCCCTCGGTAGTGCAAAAGGTACCCAAGTTTGACAGATCGCAGTACACTTTGAACGGCATTCTAGAATACCTTATGAGCCATAAAATTTTGGGCAATTGCAAGGGACATGGGGGTCTTTAATTTGTCTTTGATTCAACAGCAAAGAAGTCTGAAAAACATTTGTGGTATATTTCAGAGACCAACATTATGTTTTAGTTCCTCGTCGATAACTTTGATGCAGAAATGAAAAGGAAGATGATAAAAATTTGAAACGGATAAGCAGTGGAAGGAATACTTCTTTTTGGTATTACATCCTTACTGGGACAGAGTTTGCTTCTCAGCTTAGCGTTCAATGAGCACTCCCACCAAAGACACATTAAAGACCTCCATGTCCCTTGCAGTTGCCCAAAATTTTATGGCTCATAAGGTAATCTAGAATGCCGTACAAAGTGTACTGCGATCTGTCAAACTTGGGTACCTTTTGCACTACCGAGGGACCAAATGCAGTACTAGAAGTGGTACCCAATCTGAGCCCGAGTGGGACGGACCTGCTCCCACAGTTATTAACTGAAAACTTTCATTGCCATAGTTTTTTTTTCGCATTCGTATATCGTGTGGCAAGTACGACTATACTCTCTGCCCAGGGAGAATGGTTAGTTAATTCCAAGCCCCATTCTCCCATCATCTCTGTGCAACTTCGATTGTTCTGGTCAATCACGGAGTGGAACTACTAAGCCGTTTGTAGTTAGTCCCCTGAGAGGTTATCTAATAAAAAGCGAGTCCCTCGAGAAGGTAGTCTACTAGTCTACAAAAAGTGAGTCCCATGAGAGGGTATCTAATAAAAACGAGTCCCCTGAGCGGGTTTATAAAAAAAATGAGTCCCCTAAGAGTATTGGTAAGAGAAAGCGAGTCCCCTGAGAGGGTATCTAATTAAAGCGAGTCCCCTGAGAGGGTATCTAATAAAAAGCGAGTCCCTTAAGAGGGAAGTCTACAGAAAGTGAATCTAAGTAATTAAAAACGAGTCCCCTATGAAGGTATTTAATAAAAACTGAGTCACCTGAGAGGGTTGGTAATAAAAAAGAGTCCCCTTATAAGGTATCTAATGAAAAGCAAGTCTCCTAAGAGGGTAGTCTACCAAAAATGAGCCCCTTGACAGGGTAGGTAATAAAAAGCGAGTTCCCTGAGAAGTTAGCCAACAGAAAATGAGTCCCCTGAGTGGAAAACTAAGAAAAATAGCGAGGCTAACTAACAACAACAGCTAATCCCCTGAGTGTGTGGACAATAAAAAACCAGCGAGTCCCATGAGGGGGTTGCTAATGAAAAAGTGAGTCCCCTGAGAGGGTTTGGTTATGAAAAGCGAGTTCCCTGAAAGGATATCTAATAAAAAGCGAGTCCTCTGAGAAGGTAGTCTACAAAAAGCGAGACCCCTGAGAGGGTTGATAGTAAAAAGCGAGTCCCTTGAGATGGTATCTAATAAAAAGCGAGGCCCCTGAGAGGATAGTCTACAAAAAGTGAGTCCCTGAGAGGGTAGGTAATATAAAGCGAGTTCCCTGAGAAGGTAGCCAATAGAAAGCGAGTTCCCTGAGAGCAGAGGCGCGGCCACGTTCGAAACCATGGGTAGGACAAAGTTTGGCAAATATTTTGTGCACGGTGAAGCAAAAAACAATTTTAACCCTGGACTTGAAATTAAAAGTTACTATATTTAGGGGCTCTCTAGGAATTTCATCAGAAATTTATTCAAGTATTTGCCCAAATGCTCAGATATTACTTCGGGAATTTCTAAAGGAGTTCATATAGTGATTATTTCCAGAGGAACTTCATCAAAATTTATTATTTCAACCTGAATTTTTCCAAGCAAAACTACAAAAATGATTTTTTTTTCAAAGATTGTTTCAGAAAACATCTGAATTCATTAAAAAAATCTTTGAGAAATTTTTTCCACAGACATCCTTTAAAGCTCCCAGCCAAAACGTCCTCTAAAATTTAATCAAAAAATTTTAAGCATTTTCTTTAAAATTGTCTATCAGGATTTATATTAGATTTCAACTAGGGATTTCTCTAAACGATACCTTCAGCAGTTGATCCAGAGATTCCTTTTATGATTTCTATAAAGATTTCTCCAGTATTTCTTTGAGATTTTCTCAAATAAGTAGTATAAAAAGAAAATCCGAAATTCTTCCAGGAATGTCTCTAGGGAAAAGCCAAGATTTTTTTCTTAAAAATAAATTCGTGAGGTATTTTTAATGAAAACCCTAGAATACCCCTTGATAAAACTAGGGTAAGTTTAGAAAAACCATAGCTAATTTGCTAAGATAACCAAAAAAAATCAATCGAATCTTGGGATTGTATTCAGCAGAATTCCTAAAGAAATTTCTCGAAAAACATTAGAAAAAAACTCTTTAGAAATGTGTGTTGGAATGATCGGAGGATTTGCTGGGAGAAAAATCTGTAGTATAAACTGGTGTAAGACCTTGAATAAACTTTTGAAGATTACATGGGATTTTTTTAGATACTTTTTAAGAAATGTTTGGTAAAACTGCAGGAGTCATACTTGGATGAAATGCTGAAAAAATTCCTTGAAAAAATTGATTTGTCCAAAGAACCTTTTAAGGAATTTTGGATTTTTGGGAGGAAACGTGGATGGATTCTTGATGGAATCCACATGAACATTTGAAGAAATTCTTGCAGGGTTTTTTTTTTGTAAAAAAAACTCTTAAGCTATGTTTTCTTAACACACTGGAATAAACCTTTGTGAATTTCCTTGGAATAAATTTCGTAGAAATTTTTTGAAGTTCTCCTTGAATAACAACTGGAGAATTTGGTTTAAGGATTAGTGAAAAATATCTGGAGGAAATTCTAGGATATTTTGGAAAACAAATTTTAAATAAGGAAATTACTGAGAGTAGTAGCTTTTGAGTTTCCGAAGATTTTAGGAGCGAATTTTGGAGAAATTCTTTCAATTATCCTTTGAAAATCGCTGGAAGAGTTAATGGCAGAATTGATAGAGAAATCTTTGCAAGAATTTATGAAGAGAGGAAGTAGGAGAAATTATTTCAAATAAAATCACTACGATAATTCCTGAAGCTTTTCTCCGGAGAATCTGAGACAAATTTCTTGAAGAGGCTCTTAAACCCATTTTATTCTCTGAAGGTTTATTTGGAGCCTGTATAATTTTGCATCAGGATCCAATGCAAGCAGAATAAGGAAAAAAAGATTGTTTAGGCCATTTTGGCTAAAATTGAAAATATAAGCTTTTTAGAAACTGGCATTAAAATAGAGACCAAGTCTACCAATCCTGTCGTTTGCATCATTCATTGAATCATTCATATTGAAAAATATGCATAAATTTTATATATCTATCCTTTTTATTCCAATTTTATTGAACAAAGTTGAAAAAAATAGGTCAGAAAGTTTGCCTTTGCAACCAGTGAGGTCAAAATAGCAAGGGTAATCACAAAATAAGATCACTCACTCAAAGCGAGCCCCGGAAAGGGAGGCCAACGAAAATCGAGTTACATGAAAAAGCAAATAATAGAAAAATAATCTCCTGATAGAGTAGCTGAACAAAACCAAACGAAATATAAATAATAATGTAGACATATAACAAATAAAATGTATTGAGCCATTTCAAATCTCAAATTTTTTTATCTTGCACTATGATGTTCTGAGTCTGGAAAACGCTGTTTGAAATAACCAAGTCTTTTAAACAAAGGTAGACAATAAAGCAGAGAACAAAATTGTAAATTGTAATTATTGTTGAAAACTCATTTAATTTTTGTTCGCTAATTTGATATTTATGACATAGATAACTCTCCGAAGTAGTATTTTGACAAAAAAGGTAAACAATGGAGAAGGATTAGATCATGTAAAATGTATTTTGAAAATGTAATAATTTTCGATAATCTAAGCCTCGAAAAGGAAATTCGAAGAAGGATTTTGAGAACAAAGTTAGACGATAAAGTAGAGTTAGAACATGTGAGAAGTATTATTTTGAAAATTCAAGTATTTTGAACTCTTATGCTCACTTTGATGTTCTCAACCTACAAAACTCTTTCCAAAGATGCATTTCGAGAACAAAGATAGACTCATTCTTCTTTTTGGCATTAACGCTCTCACTGGGACAGAGCCTACTTCTCAGCTTAGTGTTCTTATGAGCACTTCCACAGTCATTAACTGAGAGCTTTCTTTGCTAAAGTTGCCATTTTTGCATTCGTATACCGTGTGGCAGGTACGATTATACTCTATGTCCATGGAAGTCAAGGAAATTTCCATTACGAAAAGATCCTGGACCGACCGGGAATCGAACCCAGACACCTTCAGCATGGCATTGCTTTGTAGCCGCGGACTCTAACCACTCGGCTAAGGAAGGCCCCTAAAGATAGACTCATGCTCATGGTCAATAAATTTTATTCTACTTAAAATTTTATTCTACAAATCCTTTTTTGGAGCTCTCAAATGTATTTAATCTAATTGCGGGCTACTAGTTTTAGGGATTTTTTTTAACAAATACCATATATTTGAACAATTTATTACGTTAGTTTACTTTGTATGAATTCAATGAAAATTTTTATTCGACTCAGGTGCATATTATGTATCTATGAATCATTTTGTCTGAAGATACCATTGAACTCTCTTTTAAATTATAGAGAGCTGGTGACATGAGTCGCAAATATCAATTTTACTTTCCAGTTTAAAATCCAACGATTCTAAATATATCCATTTGGGGAAAACAACTCTGATTTTTCAGATTTGGCCGCCCTCGAACTACTGTGCAACGGTAGGTCCTAGTACCTTAGTAGCAAGATATAAATAAAAGATGTTCACCGAACCGTATGTGTCGCGTTCAGCATCAACTTATACAGTACCTTTGAACTAATCCGCAACCCAGCAAACGATAGAGAAAACAA
This sequence comes from Aedes aegypti, assembly GCF_002204515.2. Taxonomy (NCBI): domain Eukaryota; kingdom Metazoa; phylum Arthropoda; class Insecta; order Diptera; family Culicidae; genus Aedes; species Aedes aegypti. Next base: position 398,953,751 of record NC_035108.1, read on the forward strand.
ACAGGGAAATGTTTTGTTTTTAATTCGATTCACCGATGCCTGTTGTCTGCAAAACGGTGGCGATGGGAAAATCGTTTCTCCACTCTGCAGTAAAGCAAGTACAGGTAGGCAACAACAATAATTCAATAAATCTTGCACGATTGTCACTGTCTGACGCAAAATCAAAAGTTACGGTCCCATGAAGTCTGTCGTCGTCGTGATAGAATGTTGCGGAAGGACGCTTTGCATTAGGGTTTCCCAAAAAATGCACTTTGTTGGAAAACATGGGACTCATCCTTCAATTGGGCTCATTCGATAAACAAGTTACAAACAAACTATTGCATGTGGAACTGTAAGCAATTCCTTCCTTAGTCGAGTGGTTAGAGTCCATGGCTACAAAGCAAAGCCATGCTAAAGGTGTCTGGGTTCAATTCCCGGTCGGTCCAGGATCTTTTCGTAATGGAAATTTCCTTGACTTCCCTGGACATAGAGTATCATCGTACCTGCTACACGATATACGAATGACAAAGAAAGCTCTCAGTTAATAACTGTTGAAGTGCTCATAAGAACACTACGCTGAGTAGTCGGCTCTGTCCCAGAAAAAGAAGAAGAAGAAGAATAAGCATCCAAAATATGACTTGAGCTTTTGGGCTAGACATAATTTGATTGAAATTTCCCGATATAATATCAATCGATTTTTCTCAAATTGGTCTTTATGATTAATTATAAGAAAATATTTCAAGTTATGCACAATTGGACCTTTTTCGAGAATTTCAACGTGGAATCCTCTTAGCATCATTTTCCAAAATTTGAGTTTCCAAGTTTTCTGACAAATGAAATTTCAGTACACCCTATGCTCCATCTAATAATAATGTAATCAACGACCTTAAATGTGCACACAAACAATTTTCACCACTCTTTAAACGGGCCATTATCGCGTGAACAAACTGTGACAACATACATTTTCCCTATCTATCACATCGTCAAAGACTGCAGCCATTTGTTTTTGCGATCATTAAATATGCTTTATCACTATACATAGTAGGTAGTAGCGCCACCAGTCACCCAAGAGTGGGTGTGTCATAATCAGGGGGCCGATATGATGGCCATATTTTGTTGCCTCTTATCGAACGCAAGCAGCGCTCACCAATACTATTACGCTATAAGCAATGCAGCTGGTGCGAATGTGGGAAAACGAACCTAGGCACACAAAATCTATGCATATTGTTCGTTATTATTGCCATAGCGTAGCTCGCGGTTTAAAATAAAAGTAAGTTGCATTTCTATCATCGTGAAAAGCACAATGAAGTGTTGTTTTCCTTCTTGTGGTGTCGATTTTCATAATCTGAAGAACAATTATAACGATGATAACATTTCGCATCATAAGTTTCCAACCAATATCGATGCGCGGGATCGATGGCTAAATGCCATTGCTAACGCGGATAAAAATTGTTAAGAAAACCGAAGACTTTCAATGCACATTCTCACATACCAGCTATGCGCAGTTTTTGTCTTGTTTGGCGCATTTTGTCCCATTTTCTCTTATACGGATGGTAAACATTCAACAAATATATGAGTGTGCGTGAAAATTGCAACTGGAGTATAAATTTATGCTCCCGATAAGAAGGCACAACAAGACCTGTCAAATACCATATTAAAAAACTATGATGCCATCCCTCTGGTCATAATAGTTTATTTTTCCTAGCATTTAACCATTTCCATTGTCATTGCTCAATGGGTATAAAACCATAATTGGATCGAATGATTTCTAGCAGACAGACCGAACGGTTTGCAATGATAAATGGAAAACAGCAAGTCTTCATACCTTGTGCCAATGGTTGTCGTTTTTCTTCTCTCTTTTTTCCAGCACCTGTAAACGCGGCAGAATCGTAGACATGACTCGGCCAAAGACATTTTTCAAAGCTGGCTTCAGACCCCATCGCGAGACGGCGATAATCATCCACGGTTTCAACGGGACACAAACGAGCCGGCATATTATGTTTTTGAAGGATGGTATGTTGCTTTACGGTAGAGGAAGCGATCTTTTAAATTATTCTGCGGTAGAGGTGACAGAGAGCATTGGAAGGTTTAGTATGTGGTACATGTTTCTATTTGTTTTCCGTTAACAAGTTAATTAAAACTTCTGCCAGTAAAGAAATACGAAAGAACTGATTGGGGGTCATCCAAAAATGACGTCCATCATTTAGGGAAGGGGGGGGGGGTCTATGGAAGTGTGACAGTGCGTGTATTAGGTATTGGAAAAAGCGTGACAGTTGGGGAAGGGGGGTCTAGAAATCCCGAAAAACGATGGACGTCATATTTGAATCGTCCCTTGCAACTGATTATTATAAGGCACTTTATTAAAACGAAAAAAAGAATCAGATGTTAAAAGTAGAGTGGAGTACCTTGTTCCTTTTCATTCCGCTCTAAATGCTTATCTTTGACAGATACGCGTATTTCGACTACCACTTGCAGTCTTCTTCAGTGTCAGTTACTCGTATCCACTATACGAGCTATACTATATGGATTTATTGCTAAATATGAGGAAAATGAAAAAAAAATATTGGGTGGAATATTTAGACAATTTCCTGATTGGAACAAAGTATCCCTGAAAGGTTTCCATGACGAAGAATTCCTTTAAGGGGACACGGGAGACCGTGTTATTTTCCCTATCTTTCGTCTCACTCTAACAATGATCATCAAAACTTTGTGGAAGCAAATCTCGAGTTTTAGTGAACCGATGAAGCTGAAATTTTATCGGGTTGTGCACTACGTATATAGAATCATAGTGATACATTTTCGCATCGATATATGGAGTGGTTCTTGGGATTTGCTTCTTGAAATGGATAGGGTGATTATGATGACGTCCCGTGCGGCCTTAACGTTCAACGCTCCGTCATCGTCATCATCGAAACTTCAACACCAGTTTTTCTGTTCAAAACTGATTTTTTGTTTCTAAGAAAATGTATTCATTGTGTTTCGGTTGGAGAATAGAATACAATGAACACATTTTCATGCGAAAAAACTGATTTTTAAAATTCTCAAATTGATGACGGGTCCTGCCTTCTTAAAGATTGATTTTGAGAGTAATAACAGCTCGTAGTAGATCTTCGGTAGAAACCATTTGTATTTTATAACACATTTTTGACAGATTCCTTGCATTCAGATCATTTCAGATTGCAGATCAATTGTAATTTTTTAATTAAATTGTTGAAGAAATTCTGGTAAGAATTTTGACTGTAGTGAAAGAATATGTTAATTTCATAAGGTAATGATTACAATTTTTCGAAAGATTTCATAAATATATTCTGGGAAAAACTGGTCAAAGGATTCTTCAGATAATTTCTTATCGCTGGAGATTTTTTGGAGAATTCCACAGACGTTCTATCTGAGGGTGCTGGGTCATTAGGGCAAAGTATGTAAGGCCAAAAGGGTAATAAGGACGAATGAGTTCAAAAATTAAATGCTTTCATAATTAATCGTTAATGCTACCTTTTTTTACAATTATATTGAAATATGCGCAGGGATTTAGATTGAGATTTGTTGAATTAAGAAAGTTTCATAATCAACTTCATGATGTAATTTGAAACAACAAAACAACACATTTGAAAGAACGAAACATTTCAGATAAATTAGCAGAAGTACTTTGATGCCAAAAACTATCATTGAAGCAACAATACTCGAAAGTACAACCGTTGTTTATTAGAAGACCAAATCTTGCTTGAGTTCGCTAGTAGCCACCACTCTACAGTAACTGTGATCGTATATCTTTAAAGAAAAGCCAATTTACCAAATAAACGAAAATCACTAATGCATGTAGGAGTAACTTAATTTCTATTTGAGAATAAAAATGTAAAGAACAGACTTATTAAAAGAAGACAAAATCAATGAGTAAAATAATTCCAGGTATAAAGACACTAATTTAAATGAATGAAAGACACTAATTATTACAACAATGTAAAACGAGAAACCTTCCAATTTCAACAAAAAATTCCAATTTCGTCAAAATATTGACGACCTTCTTATGTGCAGCGGATTTTTCGCCACTGAGCTACCATGATGAGCACGAGCAGGCTCACGTTTCCTCTTCAGCTTCATTGCACAGAATATCTCTGCTTGAGTAATTGTGCGCTACCATAATTTAAATCTTCTTCTTTCTGGCGTTACGTCCCAACTGGGACAAAGCCAGCTTCTCAGATTAGTGTTCTTATGAGCACTTCCACAGTTATTAACTGAGTTTCGAACCCACGACCCTCAGCATGGTCATGCTGAATAGCTGCGCGTTTACCGCTACGGCTATCTGGGCCCCTATGCCATAATTTAAATGCACCCTTCAAATAAAGAATATTCCTCTAGATAAATAATCAAAACGCTGAAAAACGTAAACAAGTTTTGGAGGTTTCGGACTATTGACCCATTCGGTCTCTCGTACTTCGGCCTTACTTTATTTGTTCAGTTATAAGAGACACCTTATGAGAGCTGGAAGACCTCCAGGAAAAATATACAGAAAAATTGGGAGAAGTTTTTTGAGGTATCAACATATTTTTGAAAGATTACTTACGAGACCCGCGAGCAAGCCGTTAGGCCGAAAAGGTCGCTAGGCCGAAAGGGTCGCTAGGCTGAAAGGATAGCTAGGCCAAAATAACATATGACTATTTAAGGTCAAAAATACAAACTACTGTTTCAAATGAGTAACGCATTCATCAATGTTTTTCTTTCTTTTATACAAAGGATGTTATTTCTAGTTATATTTCACAGTGGATATTGTAGACTTCATGGTAATGCAGATAATCTTGACGAAACACCTAACCACCCATTCGGCAAGTCAGAACACCCAAACTTTTTTGCTTAATGACCCTTTCGGCCTAACTTATTCGGCCTAAATGCGGATTTTTGAATTGGGTTTAAAGATTCCATTGGAATCCAAAAAAATCTCCACTACAACATTAAGACTCCCCCTAGGACCTCAGAATTTACATCAGATTCTCAAAATCTTATAATTTCCCTTCGTTATCTCAAAATACGTATGGTAATTCCAGAATTCAATTCTCAAACTAAAATTTAAATCTTCAATCATTTTCCTCAAACCCAGTCTTTTTTTTTTCAAATAATCTTATATTTCGCACTGCAATCCCAATGTTCAAATATGTCTATTGGATTTCCTAAATTCCCACAGAAATCTTATCGGAATTTCAAAACATAGCTTGGACTTGGCTATTCTAGCATTGCAATACACTTACTGAAACTCCACATAGCAAAAAAATAGTAAAATCGGCCGACGTGAATTTCAACTATGTTCCAATATTTATACGCAATTTCTTTCGATTTTATCCTATTTACTACAATACTCCACTTCAAATGTAAATGAGTGACATCGATGTAAATGCCAAAACACCCATCTCGACTAGAGTTACTGTGCACGTAAACTTAGGTGCGGAGCCTCATTGCTTGCAAGCGCACGGGAGCGCTGTACATTGTGAGACCTTTTTTGGTGCGCCACATTTGTCTTGAGATGTGTCTCACTGTGGTCTTATGCGCTCCTTCACATGTGTTGTTTAAAATTCAGCACCCCGGTGTACTATATTAAGAAGGTGATATATTCCGAAAACTGACAGCTACTTTGCGACGTCATTCCTATCCGCCTCGAACAAATCTGCGAAAAAAAATATCTAGTGGTCCGGAAGGCATATGGTACGATAGGAGTGACGTCACATGTTTACAATGAAACTTGATATCTACATCAGTAAAGAGCCTGCCTTGTTAATTTTAATGCCGTGTTCAGCACAATAATTGAAGAGATTACAAAAGTTTTCAACGAGGATCGAAATTGTACTCTTGGATCATGAGTCTTCGACCATATCATGTAAGCCATCTAGACACCTGCATAATGAGGCGAAAACAGCTGTAGAGGCTCTTCGTTACTAACCAGTTGTTTCACAACTTGGATACCGATGGCGAGCCGTAGCGCCGAGCAGCGCATGAGACGAGTCTCCCCAAGAGCACATCACCTATCGCGCGCTTTTAGAATTTTCATGAGCCTCCATCTAGCGCAGAATACTAGGATTACGATAAGCTGAGAGACGGTTTGGCTGGAGAGTAGAAGCATTAACCTAAGAATGCTAATGTCGCTGCTGTTCGTGTTACCAACATCTAGTTTGCCACGAACTGACAGCGTGAGTACCGGGCTTCAAAGTGTCAGATTAATTTTAGGAACCAAAACAACATCATGGTATAGAACAAACAATGAAAAACCATAATTTAAGGTAATAAAAATTGAAATCAGTTTTGTGACAACTACGCTATTAGCGTTCTACTACTAATAATTCTATTGGCTGGAGGCTCGTCAGTACATTTATGTGCTCCTGAGAAATATGCAACTCCTGAGAGAGAGGAGACAGCTGGCTTAGATTGCGAGCTTCCAAAAGTCAAGGTAACCTGTCATCAACTGTCACCTGAAAACCGAACATCCGAAGGGCAGAGCGTGAAAAACCGTCAAAATTTTGCCAAACTAAAACTAGATGTGATTGAAAATTCAGGTTGTTTTCCTGTGCTCTCGCATATAAAATTGTTGAATATTTAAATATTGTCGATTGGACTCAAATCGATGTTGACATTTTTTATTTTTATGATCTTTTTGATAATGAATCGGATGTGAAAATGGTTTTGATCCAGTTTGTTCTCTCCGAACCATTGTGCACAACCCAAACATGAGAAGAAGAAATCGAAGAAGCCAAGAAAACAAGCTAGTTGTCAGTGAGCTGTCTCCTCTCTCTCAGTGTAGCTCTACTCTCGACCAACAAAACACAACTTGTTTCTAATTTATCATTCGTTCTTTAAGGCGAAGTAGCCCGTCATTCGTTTTGGCAGCAATGATGACTTTGTAGCATGCAATTTCAAAGGGATAAAACTAATTCTTGATAGATTATATTGACTTGAAAAAGTAATACTGAACGCGCCAACATACAGCAAGTATGCTGATACTTTTTCAGCTGTGTCAGTGCAAAACCAACTGATTTTCTTTGATTTGAAATCGTGAGATGAATAAGCAACAATCATTAACAACGCGTACAAATTTCAATGACGGCCTACTTCGCCTTAACCCCTCTACCGGCAGCTTCATTTTTACCGCAAAAAAAATATTCAAATCGCGATAACTTTTTTGTTTCTCGATATTTTAGTATTATTTTTTCACGAGATCTAATAAAACTCTTCTAGTTTAAGAATTCGTGTCGATATTTATCATTAGTGTTCTAGTTTTTAAGATATTCCGATGTTCCTTGGGAAACTGACATTCTCCATATAAAATGTCTTTCGTGGCCATTTTGTTTTTAGTTCATCAAAAAATAAAATTAAATGTGGGCTACACAAAACTAGGTGATAGCAAAGACAAATTGAAGACCTCCATGTACCTTGCAGTTGCCCAAAGTTTTATGGCTCATAAGGTAATCTAGAATGCCGTGAAAAGTGTACTGCGATCTGTCAAACTTGGGTACCTTTTGTACTACCGAGGGACCAAATGCAGTACTATAAGTTGTACCCAATCTGATCCCGAGTGGGACGGACCTGGTGATAGGGAGCTACTCTGAAAAAATCATATAAATCGGTCCAGTACTTTTGGAAGAATCTGAAAATTACGATACGAGTTTTTTAAAGTTTTCATTATCTTTATTTGTCCAGCGTGGTACCAGAAACATAAATGCACATTACTCAAAGACGACTGCATCAAACTGCTTCATTTTTTCACAACAATCTCATCCGTTTGAGCTGAAAACCTAATCGATTGGTCACTCGCTGGTGGTGACCAATCGATTAGGTTTTCAGCTCAAACGGATGTTTGGTTCTCCAGATCCGTGCTCTTGAAAATTTTAATTTTGGCTTCGATTTATCTTCACCTCAATGTATCATTTCGAGGAGTGAATATCCGAATACGATAAAAATTCTGTAGCCTGATATATTTACGTGGGTGATGGCTACGCGTCGGTCTCCCAAGGAATTTTAGAATGTCCCCGGATTTAGATGACCAATTCTCAATATCGACACATATTCTGAAACTAGAAAAGTTTTTTGAACACTTGTAAAAGAATGGTTCAAAAATATATAGAAACAAAAAAGTTATTGCGATTTGAATATTTTTTTAAGCGGTGAAGTTAATGTGGTGAGATGACCGATAGGTAACGGTCTTGGATCTCACTCGCTGAATCGTAGTTGAAATCCCGTTCAATCTTTTACTTTTTCTTTGTTCATTGTTCAAACCGGTTCTATTGATTATTAGACCAATTTTCAGCTGCCTATGGCTTGTTTTTGTACGTTTGAAAGATATAATTTTACGTCATATTTGCGACGAAAGTGATGTGCATTTAAAATGACGTTGTTTTTTTGCTGTGCAATACTGTTAACGTGAAATATCTACGGGAATTTAATATCTCCAACGGGATTTCTTGACGCATATAGCAATCCATAATTACTAGAGAAACTGTATTCTTGAATCCCAGAGTTCCTACCGAAATCCAAAAATTCGTACGTAATTTTTAGAATCACAGCAAAAATATTTGGTAATATCACGTCATTTTAGCTGCATATAAGTCCGGTTGCAAATATGATGTATAATTACGTCATTAAAACGTATAAAACCAGCCAGCTAATGCTGAATATTGACATGAATATTAGCATTCGATAGAACCGGTTCGATAAGTTGACAAAAAAGATGTAAAAGGTTGGCCGGGATTTGAGCCCTGATCTAGCGAGTAAGAGCTGCGTCCGATACCTCTCGGTCATCTCACCTCGCTGAAATAAGTGGGTTAACCTTGATACATGTTTTGTGTTGCTCGAAATTGAGTTCTTGGCATTTTCATCGATCGAATCTGATTACGTTTTGAGCGGAATATTATTATAAAATGGATGTAATCGAATTCAATTACGTCCTATCATTGATACGTAGCCAAAAAATACGTGAACTGATTTTTTTTTGCTGTGATGTGTTGGGTGATGTGCTAGTATCCATCGTATTAAGCATTGATCAGTGAGAACTGCAATTTTCCCAGTATTGCAGTGAATGATGCTGACACAAACCGATGCCAAACAATTCTTTCTCAAAACGGCTTTAGCATTGTACAATAACATTTTGATAAATCTTTATCTCTTTTTGGAAATAATGCAAAGAAAATGCATCTTACCGTATTCTCAGTCCGTCGTATCGTTTTCAACTCCGTCGCAATCAGTTTCCAGATTCGTCTCACAACTTACGGCTCACTGTGTGTATTGAATGGTTAAAACACAACATATCAACGCTATAATAAAATGTTTTACTAGAATATATAGATCTACTGACATCTCCCTCCATTTCTTCAGCATGATGGAATATACTAATTTCCTTTAAAATTCATTGCTCGTTATCAAAATTCAGCCCAAACCTATGAACACAATTCCTTTTGACCGTACAATTATGGCATTTGCTCACAGTACAGCGAAAACAACACAATCAAAGAAACCGTATTTTTACATCGAGCGTCGCGCACACATTGATGCGCACAAGCTTTTTTTTTTTCTCAGTACGACGGATTAAACTTTGTTTACATTCTCAATTATACGCGACGGTTGAGGAAATTTCGTAAAATTTGGTGATTTAGAGAAGTTTTACGGCGTGAGATTGGAATGAAATCCTTCAGTGAAGAAGTACGAAGGTTTTCCACAGTGAAAATAAGTGCACGGCGAAGTAAGTCACCCACGGGGGCGGGAAGAAACTTGTGTTCGAAAGTGGTGTGGCTCAGTCGATCGCTAAGCATTTCTCTCAAATCGTGTTCGTCCATGCGATTTCGGTGAAAAAGTGCAATGTGGATAATTGAACTGAAGTTATTTACCAAAATACAGTAGTTTTATTGCATTTTTGGTGTACAAGTGTACAAACCATAACAGCTTTCACAAAATTACACTTGGATAATGAATCTATGTTGCAGGTAAGTTTGAAAATCCGCCGCAGTGGAACATTTAAAGTTTGATACGACGAATAGTAGCGCTTACGACGAAGAAGAACAAAACCCTATTCTCAATTTTTTACCAAAACCCCAAAGTGCAGGATCAATTGGTCTACAGCCAAAATAAACCTTAATTTGCCCAGACTGACTTCTCCGTAACGTTTTCTCAATATCATGGGTGCTTAATTACATTCCAACACACATCAGATTGAAACGAAATTCTTTTCCATGATTGATATTGGAAATACATAAATTTTCACATGTCATTCCGTTGAATATATCATGAGATATTACAATACAAGGCGTAATGTTATTTTTGAAATTATAGAGTAATGTTGGGGACGGACCTGGTGTAGTGGTTAGAACACACGCCTCTCACGCCGAGGACCTGGGATCGAATCCCATCCCCGAGATAGTTACTAAAATTTTCAGTGACGACTTCTTTCTGAAGGGAAGTAAAGCCGTTGAAGAACTAGCCCGAGAAGAACTAGCCCAGGGCTAAAAATCTCGTTAATAAAGATAGAAAAAAAAAAGAATAATGTAGCAATTGTTACCGGAATAAAGCTCACCGTTTCAAAGCATGTTTCTGCCAAACATGGGGGCGCTAGCTACTGTCGTTTGTTCGTCTTGTACAAATCCCAGTTTTTGTACTTTAAGCAAATTAATTTTTGAAAAGGAGTCGAGATGTAGTGAAAATGCAAATTATGATACAAAACAGCATTAATAAACTCAAATTACCTTTCCGGCGCCTAATTTTAATGAAAAAAGAGGAAAAATTAAAAAATCGAGTGTCACTGAAAACTCTCCTCTACCATGAAATTTGCATCTTCCGCTTGCGAACGTTTTCTAATGTGTGATTGTACATAACATGAAGATAATGCCTTACCGAACTTTCCGGTCGTGAAAGTCACTCGTAAAATAGCTTTGCTTCTTCTATTTCACTGATTAAAAAATTAAACAAAGTGGCTCCAGAGTATCGCCATAATTGGGCACTCATACACTCTTTGTACCAGTTATCGACATAGTCGAAATAACACGATTTCCAGCTTAAAACAGTAGATTTGATTGCTCACCAGCAAAATTTATTCATTTGTTCTCACTAGGCAACATACATTAATCGGTTGAAGCCGTTTTTCCGGATAAAAACATACATTTCGTTAGTGGTGTCCTTTAGCAATCTGCTAAGAAGGTGACATACCATGACCCCACAATTATGGATCAAATAGTTTGAAGTCCAACCTATAAAATTCAATAAAACGACATGAAAAACGTAAAATTGTTATTTAAAAGCACGAATTGAATCGTTTCAAGTTGGAACTTCGGTTAGTAAACTGTTTCGAGTGTAAAATTTACATAGAATTGCATAAAATTAAAAATTGTATCGGTTTCTGAAAACCATTTTATGGATTAATTTTCATATTATGGATCAAATTGTGACATATTACGGATCAGTGCGCAAAATCAAAAGATTTTCAACTCAATGCATCTGTATTGCATGATCTGGCGAAAGTTAACAATGTGTCACATATTACTGCAAAAAATAGCAGTGTTATAGCTGGAAACAAGGGTAAAATGTCATTTTTTGTGATACTGCATTATAGTAACTGAGATATGTACTGTTTTCGCTTCACACCAAGTTGTTCACCCATTTTTGTCTGCTAAAAAATGAAATTTACAAACCTTGGTGTTTTATTACTTTTATCCTAAGTGCTATTATCTGAAAATGACGAATCCAATGCTTAAAATAGCAGAAATCTACATTCTTTGGAAATGATCCATAACCGTGGTAAACAATCATTTCCTGGCCCATATTATGAATCACTAGTTAGAACGGCTAATATTCAGTTTTTACAATCAACAATTAAGGAAAATGTTTTCCAAAAATGAATTCATACTAAATCTAAGCGAACGAGCATTTTTTCTGCTATAATATTTGATTTTTACCACCTGTGGGAGCTTATGAATGCAAACGGCACTTCTTACAGAAAACGACCATATAATGATACTTGTGGGGTACCAACTAAACATTTGTCAAATACACCGTTATTTAGCGGTTGCATGTTGTGCTTAACATGGGGCCCAGATAGCCGTAGCGGTAAACGCGCAGCTATTCAGCATGACCATGCTGAGGGTCGTGGGTTCGAATCCCGCTGGTCGAGGATCTTTTCGTAAAGGAAATTTTCTCGATTCCTTGGGCATAAGAGTATCTTCGTACCTGCCACATGATATACACATGCAAAAATGGTCAAACGGCAAAGAAAGCTCTCAGTTAATAACTGTGGAAGTGCTCATAAGAACACTAATCTGTGAAGCAGGCTTTGTCCCAATTGTGACGTTACGCCAGAAAGAAGAAGAAGAATGTTGTGCTTAACATTACAAATGGTAGAAGACATAACATGGGAAAAATATGTTCTAGGGGTATTAGGGGCATAATGAACATACGGGGCGAAATGGACACCCTCTCAATATCTGATAATACACATATTTCATCAAAAGTTCATTCACTGCATGGAATCTGTAATGCATTTGAAATGCTTGACGGTAAAAAAAAATATTTTTTGCTTCAATTGCTCTTTAAAATTTGACTTAAAATTTTTCTCAGTTTCAAATTGGCATATAAGCAAGACCGTGGAAGAATCTAATTTTTGAGCAAAGTAACGAACCCAGACAGGTTCTTTTTAGCTATTATGATTGAGGGAGAGTCCTTTTGCATATCGGAATGATTGACAGTCATTGAATATGTTGGAATAACTAAATTTCATACAGGTGTTCATTTCGCCCCGATACCTTTTTACCAGCCTTGTTTTCGACCCAATTTTCTATCTCGCTTTTCTGACATATGATATGATTTTTATCACTATGAATGAATGTGGCACGTCGTACTAACATCAAACTTGAAAACTAGCCGGGGGTAAATTAAAAACATTGCCATTTAAGGGTCTTAAAACGAACATTTGCTTAACGTGTCCATTATGCCCCTAATTCCCCTACGTCAACGTTTATGTTTTGAGCAAGTTATCCGATGTTGAACGCCAAAGTGATCCGTAACTGTGTGGGCATGGTATGTGATAGGCAAATTTTTATAAAAAGGTTTATCATTCCTGTGAATGTTGGCCGTTATATTCTAGTTGCCTACTATTGCCATAATTGGTGCTATAGCCATTATTGGTACTTCTACCCTATAGGTTTGGATTGCATAATCCAGCATTTTTTTAGAGATGTTTTTATATCATCAACTTTTTACGTTCTTTTCACACTACATTTCCTCAATTCCATAAACATTTGTATCTGCATCACTTTCAAATGATGCAAATGAAATGTAATGTTGCATCACATTTGCGACGGAGATAATGTGCATTTAAAAATACATGATTTAATACATTATTTTTTGCACTGTAGTGAAGAGAATGTTACCGTTTTTTGAGGCTCGTTCAAGTGCTCGTTCATTGCTCTTAATGAGGTATTCCATGGAGTCTAGCGAATCTATCCAGCACGACCATGTTGAATTAAACTGAAACTTGTTGAAGCACTTGTTCCTTTTAAGTGAAAGTGCAATTCATCGTTAACATTATTTTTTCTAAATCACGACTAGTACGGCCTGTGTGAAAAAAGCACTCATGATTAAAATATTATTTATTGCGGAAACGGTTAGTATGTTTGATTTGGTGTATTAAGCGAAGTTGTATAAAGATGTGTACTGTAAAAAAAACGTTTGAAAAAAAAATAGTTAAAAAAAGTTAATTTTCTCAAAAAGCGCATTTTAAAAAATATCTTATTTTTTTGTCACAAGTTAGGTCATAATGTTAGCCACCAACTGTCAAACTTAAGATTCTTAAAAAATGTGCTCTTTGATAAAATTAACCTTTTGTAACTCATTTAATTATTTAATGATTTTTTTACCGTGTATGATTTTTTTTTCTCTTGCAATTGCTGTCGTTTTTGCAATAAATTATATTTTAATCATAAGTGCCTTTATCACTCAGGCCCTACTGGAAAATAAGTCTTGGTTCAGAAAAAAAAAATATAACAGCGAATGGCATTTTTTCAGAAACTGAACAAATGTGCAAAGTTTCAGCTAAATATAAATCGACAAATTAAAAAATTATTTATATTTTCGTCAAGTTGCGTGGATTCATCTACTATTATGAAATTTTTATACGCTTCAATATCTCAATTTTGGTATTATAAATGAATAGAAAACTTTAATCTACATGCTCAATTATATTTCAATGACAAGGGGTGATTAAAAAATTCAAATGCTTTTACACATAGGTTCAGTGCACAAAAAGTTTGAAAATTTAGATTCCGGTTAATGCAGATAAAAACTAAGGGCCGTACGTGAAACACTTGATCATCTAGAAAGAGGGAGGTTTTGGCCAAAGACCACGGTCCATACAAAATTCCAAATTTTTTGACGAAGCTTGAAGAAAACACTAATTTTTCGAAAGGAGGGTGCATAGTAACGCCACACAACTATGTTCCACATTTAGAATCTAATTTTAGTATCACTAAAGTTACAGTTGCTGTTCACATTTAACCTCCCAACCATCCAAGACCTCTAGGTATATGATGCGGAATATTTTTTTATTGAACCAGTCCCATGTGGGCTAGAGAAAAGCTCACCTCTCCTGAAAGCTCTTCTGTCTTGCACTCACCACAAAGCCCGCTAATTTTATATCGTTTCGCTCTCGTCCAAACAAACAAAATCACCTCCTGCAAGCGTACCTTTCGCGCAAGTACAACGTCTTCGCCGTGGATTGGGAGCGGATTTCTCAGTACCCATGCTATCTCTCGTCACTGTCCAACACGAAGCTAGTCTCACAATGTACGGCCCAGGTAGTTATGCTCTTTTTTTAGATAATCATAGATTAGATGATACATACATTTGTTTGAACATGAGTCCGCCGGCGCGGCGTTAACACGGTTCAATTGATATCAATTGTTTGCTAAATAGTTGCATATTCACAGCTGTACTCTTTCATTACCTTTACCGGGAGCCTCAGCAAGCAGATCACGTGCGTAGGCCATTCACTTGGCGCTCATATTTGCGGCATGATGTCCCATCATTTAACCAAACGACAGTACAAAATCATAGGTGAGTTCAAAGTGCTAATATGATTACATCTGCTTCTGGGTTAGTTGTAAGTTATTATATTGGGTGGTACGAATAAAAAATAATAAAACAATCAATATATTTTTATGTAATTACTTTGCGAATCAATCTCCCGCTCAGGTTTAGATCCAGCCCGACCGTTGATCGAGAAGCATGCCTCGAATCGGTTCCGGCTGACAAAAGACGACGCCAAAGTGGTGCAGATTATCCACACTAACGCGGGCTTCTTGGGACAAAGCTCGTTTACCGGAACGATCGATTTCTGCATCAACGGTGGCCAGACGCAACCGTACTGCTCGGGCGATTCCATTAGTAAGTTTGGTGCGAACATTTTTACGATATAGAAGTAAAAATGAAATAAAATTCCTAAATATCTCATCTCTTTAGAGCGAGCTCGTTGCAGTCATTTCCTTAGCGTTTGCTATCTTGCCAATGCAGTATTATCCGGTACATCCACGGTGGCGTTTCCGTGCCCCACCGGATGCGTGCGGAACAATCGGATACCATTTGCACCCTTACGGTACTCCAGTCGAATACGAGGTAGGATGAAATATTATCACATCGGACAGGACACACCGGATGAGTAAGTATTGGAATTTGTGTTTTACTGAACATACAAGTAATGTTGGATACATATTGCAGAGCTACCGGTGGATATTGTGTTCACATGGATCAGGCAATGAATTGCCCATACAACTGAAACTGTCGAAATAGGTTGTGTTACCAGATTGTACATACGAATGTAAAAATGTGATATACATTTATTTAAGACATGAGGTAGAAAATAAATAATATTTATGGAATCCTATGAGATATTTTTGTTTGATGCAAACATCGAATTATTTTGTTGAGTCAGAGTGGACCAAGTGGAATTTTTCAAATTTTAAGAAAAATGGACTTAAAGTCTAGCACTTTGCAATACTTTAACTCGTTACTATTTTGTACAATATTTTCAACACACCTTTGTGTTACTTTCAAATAATATAATTTAGTATTAATAATGGAAAACATAATCCAAACTTGTAATAGAAAGATTTTTTTGGTGGGCTAAGTGTACTTGGTCTACTTTGACTGAACCAAAGAACACCGTTCAGTGATTTGGTTCACTTTGACTGAACAGTTTCTTGGAAAATCACAATCATTTAATATTTAGATGCTCAAACTGGGTAAATTCTTCGAGAATCCATATGTGTATTTCCCAAATCAGTGACATTGGGATAGCCTGAAAACTGGCCCAAAAAGCGGATCCTAGGATATCCCAAACACGAAGACACAAGTCATCATGTAACTACCAAAAACATCTAACGTACTTTGAAATCGACTTAATATGCAATAATTAATCAGTTCATTGCTTTTTGACACTTGGTGCTTCAATTTCTGACCAACTACCCAAATATTGTAAATGGCAAGAAATCCAAAATCCAAAACTGATGCAATGAATTATGTAATATTTATGAATTTCTATTGATGGATGAGAAGAAGAATCATTTCATATCGAAAAACCTGAAAAAAAAACACTTGAAATGTCTTGCATTTGCTCGAACTCCATAGCCGCTGATCGTTAAAAAGCGTAAAAAGCGCTTGGTCCACTCTGACTGCATACTTTTATCGATTTTTATTGATCATTCAAAGTAAATTTGTTACATATCTCTTGCAATTTATCAGATCAGATTCATCAAATCTGAACAAAGTGAAATTGAGGTAAAGTAATTTTGCGTCTAATGACAGAATAATCTAATTTTCCCAAGTTTTGTACTTAGCATTTCATAGTCGCATACCCTGATGATAAACATTACACTTTGAAAAATCGCATGTTATTGTCAAAAATGTAGGACGTCTTGAAGAAATTGTTTCTCATGCTCATTTTAAAATATTTTACTAAAGTCATGGTTTTGGAAGCAATAGTCTTATGAGTTTAATGTGCCTTAATTGTTTTTCGAAGTTTAATGAAACGTAAATATAACTTTTTGAAAAATACATTTGTTCCTTTGGTAAAAGACAACTTAGATTAACATCGGCTCATAGTTTACCAGCAATACAGAGCCGATTATCACACATAAATTCAGCCTATGCTATGCTAATATGTAGCCGCTTATCATACATAAATGAAACCAACATAAAGGTTCTTCAGAATACACAGTTCAAGCTATTTCAGATATTAACACTTTCTATCATTTGACAAGGATGAATGTTAGGAACAAGGTCTTTGAAAATTCGAAATTGCTTTCGCAATATACTGTATATCAATTTTGTAATATGAAATGATTTTTATCGATTGAGCTCATCTATGATTTGTAAAACGTGTATTGCACGAATATATCATATAGTTGCTGAATCACGAGCACAATTATTTTATATGGTCAATCAAAATTATGCTATATACATAAGATCTTATTTTACAAATTGTGCAAAAGAAAAAAAAATGTGGACAACTATTTCCAATGCAGGATTCTGAATAAATCTTAATTTGTTTAATCGCTGGAAGATATATTGAAAGTACGTAGAAAAATGTTTAATTAAAATATTTTGTTTCATGTGAACGTTGGATGAAGATTTTAAGTAATTATTTGTAAAATAATCGAAGCAAATAATTTATTTCATTTCAATTCGTAATAAACATTTGAAAGTTTTTTTTTTTTTGCTAATCTTCTTAAACATCTTAAGAATTTGCTAAGTTAAAATATTTTTTGTATGTATTTCTCATAACATTTCTATTGGCACTTCCTGGAAGACTTTTTGACGATGACGATTTTTCGAAAATTCTAGTATTTTCTCTCGTAATGAATTTTAGGGTTTCACAGAATACTTGAAGGAATTTAAAAACAATTTGTTCTTTGTGTTAGAAAAAGACATGAAACAATTATTGTTTGAGAAATTCCCGGAAGCAGTGTTGCATTTGAACGAGTTCAGTTTGCGTTCCAGTTCAAACCTTTGAACGAGGGATCAAGTAGGCTTGCAGATTGAGCAGTTCAAAAATTTGAACCCGTGCGAGCTGAAAATTGAACGTTGAATGAAAACTGTCGTCATGGCAGACACACGACTTATTTCAATGCTGCAAAGTTTTGCAAAGATGTTAAAAACATTTAAGGTGCCATACATTTGTAACGATTGGAATTTAATATGTTATGATGTAGTGTTTTCGTGATTTTAACTTTAATGTGCATTCTGATGGAAACGGGCCGTTCATGAGCAGGTGCAGAATCATGCACGAGAGTTCAATGTCTACCTACTAGGTTCTCGTGCAAAATAAAACGTTTTTTTTTTAATTTCTTTATTAGTATCATTCCAAACATTACATTCATTATTTCTTATATCTAGGTGTTCTGTGTTATTAGACAACACTATCATCCTAATTTGGTAACACAAAACTAGGCTTTTATTATTGCTATATTGCCATGAAATGCACACTTGGCATTCCATTTACTCAACGCCTACTTTTGTCGAATGTTACAAATATGCAGTTATGGGCAGTATAGGAACATAAGTTAGAAAATATCACCGAAATATGTCTCCACGAAGGAGGCACAGCTGTTACGTCTGTTTGTATGTGATGGAGGTATTGCTTCTTAGAGAGATACAATGATTTTAAGGTTAAGGTTTTTACTTGAAAAAGAATAGGGAAGCTTGTGAATGACGTTTTCAGCTATGCAGTTTGGGGATTTTATCCCCTTATCGTTTCTACTACCTCTATCACTGGTACATACCCCGTATTTTTACGAAACCAATTATATTCTGCAGTGTTAGGGTGGAAAAGCGGATTTGTACATCGTCACCATGATTATTTATCATCATCTTCTTCTCTCTGACGTTACGTCCCAACTGGGACAAAGCTTGCTTCTAAGCCTAGTTTCCTTATGAGTAGTTCCACAATTGATAACAGAGAGCTTCTCGGCAAATTTAAGATTTTTGTGACCCTTGGGAAGTCGAAAAAGTTTTCAACTTGATAAGATCCTCGACTGCTGTGATTCGAACCCACGACGCTCGGCTTGGTCTTGCCAAATAGCTGCACTTTTAACGCAACGGCTATCTGGTACTTTACCTTTTCTTAAGTCTGTTTATTTTCCATCTTTTATTTTGGTTACTCGAATTCACACTCCCTATAAAAGTAACCACAAAATTGATGATTGATTTTCGTTTACATGAAACTTTGAAGGACACACTAAAATTAGTCGTTGTTAAAAAAAATTGAACTACAATTAATTACTTCAACAACAAAAATGTTAAAAAAAATTAAACCAAAAATATTCAAAATATTTGGTTTGTTTGTTGAATTTTGTTCCAAAGTACTATCAAAGCTACCCCATATTAGGGTACGCGAAGATTAAAAGATTGCAGATAAAGATATTCACCTTTCTCTTAAAATACATATAAACGCTTCGAGTTTTCTAGACGTCCGGATGTTTTCAAACGTGATACCTATAATAAGTATTCCCATCGGATAGTACTGTAACCCAAAAGCATCCTTCAAACTACTGCACCCATCGACAAAACCACGCTTTTCAAGATGTTGACCGTCAGCACAGGCGGGAGAAATTGAAACCATCCAAATACCGATCGGTGCCGTGCGTAATGCGTGATTTGAATACCAATTTCACCTTGACTTGGTTTTTACCGGACAACGTGAAAAGAAATAGCAAATGTTGTCTTCGAATTCGCCATGAAAAAAAAAACAACCCATATGTTATAATTCTTCCACCGCTAGCTGCGCTAATGAAGGGTAGAGAGATTTACATGGTGCTTACAGTACCGGTGACTTCAAAACCCAGAACTGAACGTTTACACCCGCCCTAGCCAATATTAATCTTACTTGACCTAGCGAATGGATTGACGGACGTTAGCCTACAATGTACGATCGATGATGGATTTTCACAGCCGACTGATGTGCTAGATAAAGTGGAAGTTGACCGTTAGTTAGTTTGAAATTCTGTCTGATTGATTGTTACCCTTAATGTTAACTTATTATTTTCAGTCGCAAAATTAATCATCTGCATGTTTATTGAAAGACCAAATTGAGCCTATGCATTAAAGATTTCGTTTGGTAGCGGATGTACAGTGTTCTACAACAACAGGTCGTCTGCAGTGGTTTGGTCTAACAATAGTAGCCTAAAACCTCTTCTGATAGGGTTTAGTTCAGACTCAACATACATGAAGTATTACTACATAGCAACTACTAACGCTTTTAGATCTTTAGATTTATTTTGCATGGAATTTTGGGAGAACAAAAAAATTGGTACTTATTCATACAATACGTCGTTCAATTTTATGAATAGTTAAAGGTCTGTACGAAATTTAAGTTTTTTTAGAATGCTTATAACATCAGTAGGTTGAAAGTACAGTCAACTTTCTCTTACTCGATATTTTGTATCTCGATACCATTTAGAATCATATGCCCAAACTGAGAGTTATATATCATTACATGCTCTAACTCCAGAAAATGTTTGAAGAGCAGAACTTGCACACATTTAACCCTAATTAAGTATCATATAATAAATTATATGTTTTGGTTCTAAAAGGCATAATTTATATTAAAAATATTTATTGACTTACAAGTAGTCTTTCAAAGGCAAAACCTCGTTTTACGAAAATGTTTCATTCGTTATACGAAATGATTGAATCTACGAATCAATTCAATTTACTAATTCCCGATCTATTTCGCAAATTGAAGTTCCAGTGTAGTAAAGATGTGTGGTAATATCTGGTAATTTACTGCATATTTCATTATGCCACTGCATTCGTTTTGCAGCTGCGTGATTGAATGTCACTAAGCACTCACTCATGCAAAGCAACTGCGTTTCTGTGATTCACGACTTGGGAAAATGGTGCTGACGCGACTTAGTTGAATGGGAACTAGCACTATACATACAAAACATCGAACGCAACATAGTGCTCTACAAAGGGAAGAATTCCATTTTATTGCAGTTCTACCGCTTGTTGTGCTTTCAATGATGTAAGTTTCATTGCGGTTTCCTCAGTTCTCAGCTGTTGCAGATTTTTCCGGTTTCCATTGCAGTGGAAACAGTCGTAGTGCCCGAGAGAAACAATTAGAAATTGATTAAACAGAAGTTGTATGCACTTAGTATGCTTGAGGCTTATGTATGATTTTAACAAAATTCAAAAGTAGATTTCTTTATAATTTTCATATTTTTTACTTGATTAAATCATAAACGTTATTTTGTTAAATAAAAATTGATTAAAAATAAATTTCTATCTGGGTAATTGTGGGCTTGAAAATGATCATTGAAAATTATAAGCTTTTTTTGTATCTTTATTTATATAAATTTGGTGTACGTTTTGACAGATACGCATATTTTGACTATCGTGAACTGGCGGCAAATGATCACTATTTTACTATTTTTTGTTATATTTTTGTTGGGAATTGAGATATTGTCAACATAATTTGACAACAGTAGTACTTCGTTGATATCTATAAGTGTACGCAATTGATTATAATAATGATAACAGATACCTTAAAATATATGATATAGCCAGTTTGAATATTATAAATTAAGACCAAAGTAAAATTAGAGCAAATGCCAAAAGTAAAAAAAAAACAGTTTTTTAAAAAATTATCGACAAATAAAAAAAAATAAAAACACACAGCGATTTTATTTTGCGATTAAAACAGTTTGTGTTTTACCTTTTTTAGATTTGTCGATTATTTTCCAGAAAACTCCTATTTAGTTTTAACATTTGCTCCCATTTTACTTGGGCCTCAAAATGATCCATTAAGGCGAAATTGATCACCGTAAACAAAAAAAAAAACAAGTTTCACCCCTCTACCGGCAGCTTAAATTTTTCATCACAAAATATATTCAAATCACAATAACTTTTTTGTTTCTCAATATTTTTGCACCAGTTTGTCACAATTTTTTAAAATGTAGACTATACAATGCCAGGTAATAAGGAGCTTTTCTCAAATAATCATACAAATCAATTGAATTGTCTTCAAGAAATCTTAAAATTACAATATGATGTTTTTTAAAGTTTTCAAGATCCTCCTACCGCCAGAGTGGTACCACAAACATACATGTTCATATCTCAAAAATGGTTGCACCAAATCGCTTCATTTTTTTTTCCAAACAGACTTTCATCAAAGTATTGTTCGGAACATCAACTGTATCAGAGAAAATTTTGTAGCCTGAGATATTAACGTGGGTTATGGCTACGCGTCGGTCCCCCAAGAATATTCGGAACATCTTCGGATACAGATAACCAATGATCAAAATTGACAGAGATTTTTGAGAACTTGTGAAAAAATGGTGCAAAAATATCGAACAACAAAGAAGTTATGGTGATTTGGATATTTTTTTGTAGTGATAAAATGATAGCTGCTAGTAGAGGGGTTAAGAATAAAAATCCATTGTCCACTAAATTTGGGTCCCCTGATTCAGAAAACAATGCCAAAATTCTTATAACTAGTGTATTTAACAATTTGATTATAAAGTTAAAGTTAGGAAACCAACATATTACACCTTAATGTAGGCAATTTCTTTTCATAAATAGCCTCAAGAAAGCTCGTTTTTCGAGAATAAACGGTTTTATGATTGGAAAACTATGCTTGTTATACCATATGATTTCAAAAAAAAGTTCAGTAGTCCACACTTAAGCTTACAAAATAATTCATATACTCATAGTTTGCATATCAGCTATGCACTAGTGGATTGATCAGTACTGACTTTTCAAACAGTATTCTGTACACCTAAAAAAAACTTTGAATATTGTTTGTGCAAAACTAACCCTATAGAAAATAAAATGGTTGGTTGGTTGGTTTGACTTTATTAACGAGATTTTTAGCCCTGGGCTAGTTCATCTCGGGACCAACGGCTTTACTTCCCTTCCGAAGAAAGTCGTCACTATAACTTTTTACGTCATAAGTAACTATGTCGGGGATGGGATTCGATCCCAGGTCCTCGGCGTGAGAGGCGAGTGTTCTAACTACACTAACACTACACCAGGTCCGTCCCCAAAATAAAATGGTTCAAAATCAACATTAGGCATCTGTAAACAAAAACATTGAATGTCTTTAATGTACCTAAACGAGGCATTCAACATCCATGGAAGAAATTTCTATTTGGTACTGACCGGGTCAAATTCGCCTCGGTGATCAATTTGACCCCGGATTACGGTACCGGTACCGCTTGCACTGAATAAAAGTACAAGGGACGTCGAAAAATGCGCGTCAAAAGACATCAATTAGGGCAGAAACCAAAAAAACAATGTTTAAATCTACTTTTTTGATTTTTTTTTTATCGAGATTTTGTTTAGATAATTGGAATACGTATAAGAGGTAAGATTTCATAACTGTAAGATTACAAAATATTTCAAAATTGTCCAAAAAAGGTTGAATGTGTGTCAAATATCAATAATTTTTGTCTTTTGAAAACAATGCTTTGATCATTTGTTTTATACAAACATAGTAGAAGAAGTAATCTTTTGATAAGAACACAGTGAAGTTTCAGTGTATGTGTTTCCGAAAAATAGTTGGGAAAGAAACATGCACATACTTTTGGAGAAATTCTTCAACGAATTTCAGGAAGATTGTCTAGAACAACTTTGTAAAAATTCTCGCGTATATGCCTTCAAAAATTCATTCATAAATTTGATAGCGAATCTTCCGATGATTTCCTGAAAGAATTACTGATAACAAATTCTATGTAAAATTTGAAGGTATGTTTTGGAGAATATTAGGATGAGTTTAAAAACAATAGTGAAAAATTGCTTAGATAGAAAACTGGAGTAACGTCTGAAAAAGTTCCTGGAGCATGTTTGAATTAATGCGGAAATTCTTCTGGCAATTTAATGTGAAACTCCTGGAAGAATCATTGCAGTTTCATGTTACTTACTTACTTATGGGTTGTGGGCACCCATTCTGGTACATAGGGCCGACGAGAAAGATTTCCAACCTGAGCGATTGCCAGCTATCGCTTTGATCTGCGGCCGAGTCAATCCGTCGTCGACTTCTTTTATTTCTTAGCTGAGGCTGTACCGCTATGAGACTCTGGATTTGCCTCTGCTGCGATGTCCTGTTGGATTCATATCTAACGCTTGTTTGCAGATTTCGTTTCCTGTTTCGCTGTTGAGCTATGATGTTTGAATATTGATAGTATACATCTTTGCCTCACTCCAACTACAACCCGGATGGGCTTGGACAAGACCCCGTTGTGCAATACTCTGTACGTAAAGGCCTCGTACTGCGCTTCGATGAGGCGGATGATTTTTTCAGGACCGCCCTTGCGCCTCTGGGCACCCCACATATTTTCGTGATTGAGTCGGTCTAAAGCTTTTTCGTAGTCAATGAATACCATATACAGGGACTCTTGCAATTCATAGACTTGCACCAGGATGATACGGAGCGTGACAATATGGTCCATACAGGATCGTCCGGCAAGGAATCCCACTTGCTGCCGACGGAGAGTCGCATCCATATTCTACTGGATCCGGTTTAGGATTACTTTGCATAGAACTTTGCGAACAATATATAGCAACGTGGGCTTCGTAGCCGTGCGGTTAGTGTCACCAGGCATTTAGCCGCATCGAGCTAGGGAGTATGGGTTCGATTCCCCCCTCAGGCCGGTAAACTTTTCGTGAGGAATGTTTTCCGACTGTGCTTCCTTCAAAGGGCATAAATGCCCAATGGAAGCATTAACGTGTAAGCAAAAAAAAAAAACATGATGCCCCGCCATTGTTGTATACAATGAGATCTTTTGGGTAACTTCACTAATATACCTTGCATCGGCCGGAAAAGTTGAGGTGTCCCAGATATTGCGCAATAGTTGATGCAAAGGTTGAGCGGATATTGCGGGGTCTGTTTTGAGCATCTCAGCTGATATGCGATCGACCCCAGGGGCTTTGTTAGATTTCAAACTTTGAACGGCTGTGTCTATCCCCTGCAGTGAAGGAGCTTCGGTGTTGACGTGACTAATACGCCGAACTCTAGGCGGATCATGCTGAAGTGTTAGTGGCCGGGTTGGAACTTGAAAAAGTTGTTCTCAAACCAGCGTTTCAGTGAGATCGGTTAACAGCTGTCCATTCGAGTCTTTCACGGGCATCGTCGTGTTCCTCTTTGCCGCGCTAAGGCGTCGTGAAATATCGTAGAAGAGACGTTTGTTGCCGGTTGCTGCGGCTTTCTCACCTTCATCAGCAAGGGAGTCCGCCCACGCTCGTTTCTCCCGCCTACACGAGCTCGTAGCTTCCCTTCCTAGAGCCGAGTATCTTTGACGGGAAAGTGCCTTGGCTCCTCTGGTTTTCACCCGCTCTCAAAACCACTATTTTGGCTTCTCTCCACTCTCCAGGATTCATTGGTGATCCACTGTTTTCTCCGAGTGCGTAGCTTATTCGGATTATTTTCGCTGGTCGTGATGAAGGCATTTTTGATGGTGGTCTATTGCTCTTCTTCGCTGCCACCTTCCGAAATATTTGCAGCACGAGTCTCCAGTTCTTCGACGAAGGACCTTTTCACTGTGGAATCTTCCTGTCGGCGTGTGTTAAATCGGCGTCCCACTCCATCTTTCTGTTGACGCGTCCGCGCAAAGCGAAAACGCACCTCGCCGATGAGAAAGTGATGGTCGGATGAGATGTCAGCGCTACGTTTATTCCGCACATCACGATGGCTCCATTTCGCTTTCGGCTGATATCAGATGTGGTTGATTTGATTTTTAGTAAAGCCGTCACGGGATCTATCGGAAAGCTATCCCCCGATCAGCATGTCATTGTTGGCACAACATTCTGCCAACAGCTCCGTTTTCGCTCATTTCTCCGAGACCATAGCGTCCCATGACGGGCTCATAGCTCGAGTTGTCGGATCCGATCTTCGCTGTGAAAAATCTTATGAAAACATTTTTTTTTTTTTTTCAAAATCAGCACTAGGCATAAATAAACTAGAAAATATTAAATTTCTATGATGCAAACGAAACATTTAGCATCCTTGAAAATAATTTCTTTTTGATGCTGATCTCTAATGTATTCACCGTGCCTCATTAATTTCCTGGATGCAATAAAGCATTTTATTGTGTCCCCACCCAATACTCGTGTTTCATTGTTCTTCCTAGTTTATGATACATTCTACAACATTCACTTCATTACCTGTTGAAGATGCACATATTGCGTAAAGCATTATAGATTGAGAGTGAGAGGCGAAAATGCGACTATCTACTTCATCAGAGTTGTGATAACCTGTTTACTGAATACGGTAAGACCAATAGCTTTAACTCATTAGTTGTTGAAAAATTGGTGTACAACTCTAATAAGTCACAAAAAATTGTGCTTTTTTTTCTTTTTCTAATAATTTTCGACTGACTGACTACTGCTAAAAAATATGCGACTATGCAATAGGCCTTAAAAGTAAAGTCAATTCCTTCATCTTTTGTGAAGTTTCTATAGTTTAAGAGATGAAGGTGTCCGTAGTTAAAAATAAACACATTGCAGTTTCTCTCTTATTCATTAGTGGCGCTTTCCTACAAATATATATTGACAACTACACGCTATTCGCATTTCACAACTGTGAGACCTTCCTCAGCCGAATGGTTAGAGTCCGCGGCTACAAAGAAAGGCCATGCTGAAGGTGTCTGGGTTCAATTCCCGGTCAGTCTAGGATCTTTTCGTAATTGAAATTTCCTTGACTTCCCTGGACATAAAGTATCATCGTACCTGCCACACGATATACGAATGCGAAAATGGCAACTTTAGCAAAGAAAGCTCTCAGTTAATAACTGTGGAAATGCTCCTAATAACACTTAGCTGAGAAAAAGGCTTCGTCCCAGTGAGAACGTTATGCCAAGAAGAAGGCTCTGTTCCAGTTGAGGCATCAGTAAAGCCAATCAGTCAGAATGCTTTTATTGTTTTAAATTCGATTTGAAACAATCTATTTCTGGTCGATTATGAGGCATCAATCAAGGATGCCAATTTTCTACTACTTAACGTTACAACAACTTTCATCTCCGTTAAAACAGAAGCCAAACAAAGCACTAAGGCATTTACCTATTCAATTATTCCACAGTACATTGTTGAAAAAGATCATCGTCCCATACACAAAGTTGGCATTTAGAATAGGCCGCAAATCACCCGCCGTTGAAACAATCGATAACCCACTTTTTCATAACGGTTTCCCTGTCGGTCTTGGCTGCTCCGTCATCGTTGATGGGTGTCTGTAGCTTCTTCAGCTGGGCGCTCGTAAATGGGCTGCATACCTTCATTAAAGTGTCGTAGCATTATGAATGAACCTAAAAATTATTCATTCTCGTCGGTATGGACATGGACTTGGACATGCAGGCAACCATCCAATCCACCCACCGCCCACCACCGTATGGTGTCGATCAATCGCCCCATTCGAGTTCTTACGGCTAGCTGGCCATGCCGGTATGCTAAGCTGGTCATATCAACCTGTCGGGGCAAGTGTTACTATCAGATAGCAGAGGTGTGCACAGGGGTTCTGTATCAAAAGTTTTTATCGTTGATTAACATTGGATTACATATCGATAAAGGGGTCCTTGAAAATTCAATGTTCGAAAAGTCGTACTTCTCAACTCTAGAATGTAAAATGTGTTTATTTATAGAATTTTTATTGCATTTTAAAATCAACTATCCAAAATATCTTTCAATGTTTCCGCCAGATCGATTTATGAAAAATGGACACTTTTGATCAACATTGGTATATTTTGCGAGTTGTGCCGATTTGTTTCAAAATCAAATATATGTATTGTTGGATATTCGTGTGGTACTAGTTTTCTAAGGTGAAGATGAATAAAAACCATACCTGAAATCTTTATGAGCACAAATATAGAAAACCAAACAACGTGTTGAGCTGAAAAGTTGATCGTTATAATCAGAAAAATCTGAAGTCACAAGTCTTTTTCTATGATAAGCTGCATGTTTTTGTAAAATAAAAAAAATCGGTTCCGTTTAGAAGCTACGCTCTTTTGATAGTACAATTCCATAAGTTGAAAGGAAATCAGCAATATTTATGTGGTATTTTATATCATCAGAATTTGATTCAATAGTAGTTTGTTAATTATCAGTTCAGTTCTGATCATAAATGTCAATTAGCCTCGAATTTTATTTGGCGGCGCTCATGATTTGTTTCAAAAAATTAATAAGCATATCTGCATTCACAGTTAAGAGATTTTTGGAACATATTCATATGGGACATCTGTCGTCTTACAGCTTCTCGCCCCTTAGAATCCCTTACGTACGCCGCTGCCTAGTAGTAGAGCCCTGCGTGCAGCAAACGTAATAGTACATTGGCGAATACTGTGTGCAAAGTGTAGATATAGGTATGGTGAGGGAGCCCGGTGTGAGGTTGTGCTGTGAGTCAGTCCAATCTGACCGCGGACCAGCAAAGTGCAGTAACTGAAAAACCTGCGAAGGCTGCTCATTCCGAATCGACGCGTTTTCAAGAGCTGTTGTGATTTCAAAGTCAAGAGAAAAAAAAGGATCGCAGTTATTATTGCATGCGCGAGTCGTTTGGTTCGAACGTTCATAAAACAATAAAGTTGTGCTTACAAAATATAAGTAAAATTTGAGTTTCCTCAGAAGATAAGCGAATATCTCATCGAAATATCAATCAATTAGTTGCAAATTGAAGTGCCTGAACAAACAAGAAAAAAGAACAAAAACTAGCAGAACAAAATGATAATCATGATAAAAATCGTATTGACTTCAGTGTTCATATGTAGCAGTTACGTGATTTGTAAGTGTAGAATAAGTGAAATCATATGAAGAGAGATCGTCCAAAATCTGCTGCAGCTTATCACGACATGGCATCGGACCAACAACGGACCCAATTCATCGGATTGCGTGCCATCATACGTCATCGACATCGCCAACGGACGATAGAGGCCCATACAGAGAGACACTTCCTGCTCGGTCGACCTTCCTTCGAAGTCATCGATACGAATCGACCAATAAACCACACCGGACCCGAACTGCATAAACTTACTGACATTTCCATTTTCAACCAGCCACTAACCGCCTGTTTCACTTGCATTCATGGTTAATTCCATTCTGTCCACTGCACTTTGCTCATTACTGCCGTTGCACGCACAATTTTCCTCACCTCAGAGATTTCCACTTTCAATTTTTCATTTCCGTACTATTTCCATCGAATCGAAACCATTCTATCTGTTTTGCCACTGTTTCGTTCTCTCTTTATCCCCTGTTCTTTAGCGCAGGGGTACCTACTCGTTTTACATTTAAAAGCATGTGATTCGATCCGGTGTACTTTACAAACCACAAGATCATTTTATAGATGCGCAGGCCCAGCATCTGCTGACCCAGGCCCTGTACTTAGGAGATCCGGGCATGTTCAACACGACCAAGGAGGACTGTATCTGGAAGCGCAGCGAGGATCGCTGCCCGGATCCGGATATCAAGACCATCCTCTACACGTCCGGTATTGTGAAGGATAAGTTTCTGGTGAGTTTGATTTGAATTTCAGTTTTTCTTTTTTGTGTACTTCGAAACATTCTGTTTGAAGCCAGCTATATGCGTATAATTTTTGACATATAAGGAGCTGGATCCTAATCTTGACACTTTTGATTCACTTG
Source organism: Aedes aegypti (assembly GCF_002204515.2). NCBI lineage: Eukaryota > Metazoa > Arthropoda > Insecta > Diptera > Culicidae > Aedes > Aedes aegypti. Next base: position 398,983,354 of record NC_035108.1, read on the forward strand.
GGCAGTAGGTTTTTTTTTGTTGAAAGCTACAGAGCTCATATTTGGCCAAGTTTCAGACTATTCGGCCGAGAAAAAAACCCCAGCCCAAAGTGAACTATGTGCACCTGGTTCTGCACCCTATAGATTCAAATTACAAAAAAATACATCTCTCATGTCTTCTTTACAATTCTTGTGGTAGAAATAGAGTTCTGCTAGATTTTTAAATATTTTGGAGGTGATTTAAAGGTGTACAGTGTGGACCATAAAAAAATTCGAAAATTGTTTGAGGGTAAATTTAACATCCACAAGCTTTATTTTCATTGTTTTTGTGAGTATTTGTAACATATAATTTCCGATTACTGTAGTTTATTCTGACATAATTTCGCTATCTAGTAGAATTTTTGTCATATATTTTTACTGTCCAAAATAATGTTATAAAGCAAAGAAGTTTAAAGGTTTTGTCCGCTCAAAGCTAGAAATAGCGTCTGTTTGTCGTAAATTCTGATGATAAACTTTCCACCTTTGAATATCACACTTTATCGTTGAAAATTCTAGTTTGGTATCAGAGAATGGAGGAGTTCTTAGAGAACGTGGTTTTCATGGTCACAATAAAATATTTTGCTAAGATCATAGTTTTGAGGGCATTTGCGTATTATAAGTTAGATATGCCTTTATTTTTTTTGTTCATGTTTAATAAAAAAATAAACACCAAGGCCTATAACAGTTTTTTGAGGATTAATTTTGTTCCTTCGGTTAGAGACAACTTATATCAACACTAGGTCTTTTATTTTGTTTTTTGATATGGGTGAATGCTGGACACAAGGCATGTGAAGAATCTCACGCCATCGTCGATGTTTTAGAAGCTCCAAAGCGAAAAACTGACTCTAAATAGATTAAACAAGTCAAATAATGAATAACATTTATGTTTTGTTCACATTTTCTATATAAAAACTACCATAAAACATGATAAAGCTATGCTGAAGTTCGATGCTGGGTTCGATTCCCGGTCGGTCCAGGATCTTTTCGTAATGGAAATTTCTTTGACTTCCCTGGGCATAGAGTATAATCGTACCTGCCACACGATATACGAATGCAAAAATGGGAACATTGGCAAAGAAAGCTCTCAGTTAATAACTGTGGAAGTGCTCATAAGAACACTAAGCTGAGAAGCAGGCTCTGTCCCGGTGGGGACGTTACAACCATTCATATCACTTTTCCAACATGAATGGTTGAATGAGATACAAATACAAATGAGTGGAAATTAAACATTTTGGCTTGGTCATTCCATGTGCATTATTTATGATTTATTTTTCAGCGTAACATCATGTGAACCGCTTGCAACATTCCTTGAGAGGAGTCATTTTGCGTACAATTTAAAGGATTTTGTTAGTAATGTTGGAAAAAATAGCCGTGTTTGTAGGAATAATCATTATATAATACATTTCAAATGGCTTCACATGATTGAATCTGAAAATACGTGACGTGTAAATCTAAGATTTTTTTGCGGTGTAAGGCTACATTTATTTATTATTCCAAATTGCAATTTTTGACTATCTTTTCCCCTCTCCATAGCACCTTTGGCGCCGTCCACAAATTACGTAACACTCTAGGGGGAGGGGGGAATGAGCTCAAGCGTTACGGTTCATACAAAAATTTAAAATTTTTCATACAAAAAGTGTTATGGAGGAAGGGGGGAGGGGATTAAAAATTTTCAATTTTAGCGTTATGTAATAAATACATGCCGCCTTTCAAAAAAAAAAATAAAATTTTTGTTTGAGTCGCAACACTTGACTCCTTCCCCTAAAGCGTAACCTAATTTGTGGTCGGCGTCTGATTTTTGATGGTGCAGGTGTGTACAATTGATGAATTTTGTTTCTCATTTGATACTTTCCTGTTTTGATCGAGAGCTTCCGGAAAAGTTCTCATATCACATGGACATGGAACATAACTCTTGCCTATTCCAAAGCTGACATACTACTTACAACACTTATTTCAAAGTGTTTCCAGCGATTGTCAGACTGGGTTCTCTTTTTCATTTTGATTGCCTAGACAAAGTAAAGTCCATGTTAAGTATTAATCACATATTGTATTTGTTCGGGTGATTTAGTTAAGGTACCCCGGGGCAAGATTAGTCCAAAAAAATTATTTAATATAATTTTCAACTGTCAAATATTACAAATCCAACAATCCAGCAATATCACATTTTGGCAACATATTTACTGGAGTGTGCATGAATTTGATTGAATAATTTTAAATTTGTAACCTTAGACCTAATTCCAAACCTTAGAAGAATGTTGTAATATGAGCCATTAGACGCATTTATCTCGCTAAACGGGGTAAATGGGACCCATCCAGCTTCATGCGTCAATCCACTTCAGCAAGTTAACTATTGCAATAATAGGATTGATAAACCATAGATTTTTAGTTGTGAGTACATGCTTGATGTGCATAAGGGATCAACCATAAGAAACGCAACGCTTTAAAAAGAAAAATTACATTTAAAGCTATGTCAAATCGCACGTATTATTCACTGAAAATTCCTCACTTAAAGCGTAAAGATTAAAACAGTATAAGTTATGAATTAAAAAGTAAACTTTCAATAATTGAAAAGTAAACTATGATAATTGTTATTATTGTTATGCATGAAAGAAACCCTGTGTATAGGATGGAAATGTTTTCTGCAACAACTAAATTTAGTAGAAATCTACACTGTTGATTTATAAGGGCCTAAGAGACTTCCCTTCAACGATCCTCTCTTTTGCTAATAACTTCGCTAAATTAGATAAATCTGTAATGTAAATGAAGCAAGATATAGTGATTCATCATCCTACAGAATGAAAATATGTTACCAAAAGAGAATCAGTTTTTTGCTATTACGCTCGATCTCATGATGCATATAAAATTTAATCTATGTACTTATATAAAACAAAACACAAATAAATATATGGAAAAGTTAGATATTTAATTTCCCTCTTGAATAATTACGCAATATGTGATTGATCTTTTTCGATAAAAATCATTTTTTTGTGTGTTCTAGTGCTACTCTCTAGGACATTGTTTGAAACGTGTAGGATAAGTTTTGATTTTGACACCGTGAAACGGGGTAACTTTGATAATGCGGCTAACTATGATAGTTGGGGATGCACAATATACTAAACGAAACAATTTCTGTTAATCAGTTAAGCAAAACGAATGCAGAAGTAAAGAGTATTAGTATGATACTTCTTGTCAGAACTATTTTTGTTGCAAGCGATAACATATGAGCGGTAACATATATTCTAATATTAAAAATTGATGCGATTTTATCATTTTTGAAACCCTTACAAACAGTCTGTTCTACAATCTTTATTTGATGAAATTATAAGGATTCATCGATAATCCCTGACAGTCCTGAAAGAATATGAATTCGGTCTCAAATATCTTAGCGATAATCATAATAACAAGCCATTTTTGTAATCGATGTCAAAAATTTTCCTATAAGATTAATCATCTGGAGGTATGCAATGCCCTATTTGCTCTAAGTAATTCATTCGGTTTTGTTTGAAACATACTTGTTAATATTCCAAAAACTTTTGATTTATGCCGAAATCAATGTCTATAGGGTGTCCCAGAAAGTATGGGTACGACTTTACCGTACTGCCATTTCTAGTCTAGTGTCTAATGTATTGCCGATACGATCAATGTGATAAATGTAATTTTTCTTTTTAAAGCGTTGCGTTTCTTATGGTTGATCCCTTATGCACATCAAACATGTACTCACAACTAAAAATCTATGGTTTATCAATCCTATTATTGCAAGTGATCAGACCATCACTTATTTTATTGGAAATTATAGACTTGACAATGTATATGGAATTTGAATTTAAAATTTAAAATGGTCAAAACCAAGTTGTAAATCCGTTGAAATATGTGAAAACCTAAAATTGTTGTTGCCTATGCAATAGTATAAATAAATAACATAAATAAATTTATATATTGTGATTCTCATTGTCAAAGTCGAGTATCAGTTTGCTTTCATCTGCTGTCGCGAACGGTTGCAGCAAAACTAGCCTCTCTTTGCCGCTGTTCAAAGTGTGCTTCGATATGGTCGAAATCAAGAACACTGTGAGGTTTGCATTTCCTCCGGGATCTGCGCGGCCATCATATGAAGAGATCGCCAAATTTGTGAAATCTTTGGATGTCAGTATCGTCGAAATGGATACGCTGTATAGACGAGCAGAAAATCACAGCGTTTACCTGAAATTTAGGAGCCAAACAGCATTCAAGCAAGCGTTGAAAAACAATGGGCATGCACTTCGCTTTGAATATGCGAATGGGACAACAGTGATGGTGCAAACATCAGACGCGGAGGGCAATTTCCAATACGTTCGGGTGTGTGAACTGCCACCGGAGCTACCCGATAAGGAAATATCGCTGGTGCTAGGAAAATACGGAGAAGTGAAACGAATTGTACGAGAGAAGTTCCCTGTTGGTCTAGGGTTGGATATATATTATTCAACGGCGTTCGTGGAGTGTATATGAACGTGAAGCATGAGATACCGCCGGTGCTTTATTTCCTCAATTGGAGAGGTAATGTCTTTTACATTGGGAATAAGGAAAAATGTTTTATTTGTGCCCAAGAAGGACACAAAATGAGCGACTGTCCCAGGAAAAAGATTCAACGCCCTAATGTGGACGAGGAGATGTTGATAATTGAAAACTCCGGGTTTTCTTCTTCTTAGAGGCTATCCACCTTCCTTTATTATCTTGCCTTCGCCAGCAAGGATCTGAAAACTGATGCCTTGTCTGGTCGTACACAGGGTATTGATTCTGATGCTTCATGGTCCACTAGCGATGGTTTTGCTACACACGTATTCTACAGTTATAGTGAGGCTTAACCTTATATGTACATAGTGAGGCATAAAAGTATTGATACAACAATGAAAATTGATTCCTCAACACGTTCCTTCAATTTTCATGTTTAGCAATCCAAACAATTTGTGATGCTGAACTTTTGATAACGGCTTTGTTAAAGCATCTGCTGGTTGATCATTAGTTTGCTTATAAATAACCTTCATATCTCCTTTCTTAATCAAGTCCCTAATGAAAACAAATTTAACATCGATGTGCTTCATCCGTTGATGTTCTCGTGGTTCCTTCGAAAAATTGATGCAGGGGATGTTGTCTTCATGTATGACAATTGGTAAGTTATCCACTTCCAATTCTGTCAACAAATGTGATAGCCACATTCCTTCCTTGGCTGCGGTACACAAAGCAACTAACTCTGCTTCTGTAGATGAAAGACTCACTGTAGGTTGACGTTTCGTTGCCCACGAAACCATATTTCCAAAAACTTGGAAAACATATCCAGAAATCGATTTCCTGTCTTCTACGTCGTTTCCAAAGTCGGCATCCGCGTATCCTTGCAGTATTGGTTCTTCTTGGCGTTTCTTATACACGATCTTCGTAGCCTTGGTTCCTTTCAAGTATCTCAAAATACGCTTTAGTCCACTCCAGTGAACATCCGTTGCACGTGACTGGTATTTACTCAATATATTAACGGCAGCGTTGATATCTGGTCTCGATGATAAAGCCAAATACTGTAAACATCCGAGAAGTTCTTTGTATGGATATTCAGTAGGTTGAACCTCTTTGGTATCCCAATTGGTATTAGCATCCATCGGTGTTGCAATTGGCTTACAATTTTCCATACCAAATCTTGCCAGAATATTCTCAATGTATCCCGTTTGAGAAATTTCCGTAACTTGGTTTTCGATATCTCGTCTGATATCCAATCCCAAAAAGTGTGAAATTTCTTTCAAATCTTTCATTTGAAATTCATCTGAAAGTTTGTTTTTGATCCAGCTAATAGCCTTAGCTGAACTTCCAATAATGAGGACATCATCGACGTAAAGAACAACGTAGAGCTGATGTTGACCCATTTTATAAATGCAACATTCGTTGCTCAATGGAACAAATCCAAGTTTTCTCATGGTGCCATCAAATCGTTCATTCCAACTTCTACCAGATTGTTTCAATCCATAAAGGGATTTTTGAAGTTTGACGATTTTTGATTTTCCAAATTCATCTGCTGGAAGTTCCATAAATACTTCTTCGTTTAGTTCTCCATTCAAATAAGCTGTCTTAACGTCCATTTGGTGGATAATTAGCTTGTGTTCGTTTGCCAATGACAACATAACTCTAATGCTATTCATATTGGCCACTGGTGCAAAAGTATCATGATAGTCAAGACCTGGTTTCTGTGAACAACCTTTCGCAACCAATCTAGCCTTGTACCGATCATCATCTTTAATGGTAAACACCCATTTTGATTTAACTGGTTTACGGTTCCCCAGTGTATTTGCAGGAATCCATGTTTGGTTTTCATCCAGTGAATTCATTTCCTGTATTATGGCGTCTTTCCAATGATTCCAATCGGATCGTTTCTTCAAATGTTCAACCGTTTGCGGAATTTCTTGCATGTTTCCTCCCGCAAGAAATGTAGTCTCGTAATCCGCAAACCATTTGGGTTGTTTTCGTGTTCGTTCATTTCTTCGTAGCTCTTGTTCTTGTATTCGATCAGTCTGTTGCACTGGATCAGCTTCCGGAATACTAGATTCTTTATCACTAGCTGTGATAAACGTATCATCGAGGGTTTCGGCTTCAACTTCATTGATAGTTATATTATGATCCACAATTTCTTCCTCAGGATGACCTCCATGGGAAATAGTGACATTATCCATGTCAATAGAATCATTAATCATACTTTCGTTCTCCGTATGGCATTCAATGGTTGGTAGTTCTTCGTTGAATACTACATCCCTGGATATTGTTATAGAATGGGTTTCTTCATCAAGTAGTCTGTAGCCATTGTTCGCATACCCAACAAATTTCAGCAGTCTGCTTCTTTTGTCTAATTTTTGTCGCTTTTCCTTAGGGATTTGAGCATATGCATCACATCCGAAAATCCTCAGTTTTTCTACATTTGGTTTCTTTCCAAACCACATTTCGTATGGAGTTTTATGCTCCAGCATCGCATTCGTTGGAGATCTATTAGTCAAATAAGTTGCAGCATACACGGCTTCTCCCCAAAGCTCTTTTGGCGAATTACTCTCGTGCAACATAGTTCGTGCCTTATCCAAAAGTGTCCTATTCATTCTCTCGCTTACCCCATTCTGTTGTGGAGTATATGGCACTGTCGCTACCATTTGAATCCCTTTTCTGGCACAGAATTGAATGAAGTCGTTTCCATAGTATTCAGAACCATTATCTGAACGCAAACAAGCTATCTTCTTTCCAAAATGCGCTGATGCCATTGCTTCGTATAGTTGGAAACAACTCAATACGTCACTTTTGTGCTGCAAAAGGTATACCACCGTAAAATGTGTGAAGTCGTCAATGAATGTTACAAAATATCGATATCCTTCGTATGTCGGTTCTTCAAAATATCCGCAAACGTCAGAGTGTACCAATTCAAGCGGTCTGTTTGAACGAGGCTTTTCTGTATCCTTGAACCTTTCTCTTGTTTGTTTTCCAAACAAGCATGAATCGCATTGTAACGTGTTACTGTCAAATTCACTCGATTTAATTTCAAATCCTTCAATCATTGAATGTCGATGCAATTTCTCCATGCTAGATTGTCCAAGATGTCCGAGGCGCTTATGCCAAGTTACCAAACCATTATTCTTACAAAGCATTGCATTATTGGCCGGTTGGTTTCCATGAACGTCAAGCCAATATAATCCATTCAAAAGATGCCCTCTAGCGATAACCTCGCCAGATTTCTCTTGAATTACAACGGATTTGTTGGAGAAATGGACTTCCTTCCCTTGAGCAACAACTCTTTTCACGGAAATCAGATTTTCCTGTAACCCAGGAATAAAAAGACAGTTATACAGCTTCAACTTCTTAATTTTATTCTCTCCAACTACAGACTTCAATGCTACCGATCCCTTCTTGGTTGCTTTCATGTGCTCACCCTGCTTTGCGGTAGTAACAATCAAATTCACATCCAAATTCTCCACATCACTCATCATGGTATCATCATTGATCATGTGGTTCGATGCTCCTGAGTCGATCACGAAACGCTTTTGCTTCACTGGTCTGGTGGAAACCATCAGCGCGTGTTCTCGATCCTTCCTGTCCGAGCTTGCCTGCCTGATCCACTTCTTTCGGATGAACTTTTTGTTCTTCGTTTCATTCGGGCATTTGTTCCGGTAATGGCCCATCTGGTGACATCCGAAACATTCAATGCCATCCCTCGGTTTGGCTACCATAGCCACATTTGTCGGTTGTCGTTCCGGTCGCTGAATCGTCTCGGCATCCAACAGCATTCGATGTAATTCGTCGAGAGGCTTGGTCTTCAAAACCGGTTCGGGTAGCATGAGAATTGCTGCCACCGCATGGTTCAGACGATGTGGTACTGCTCCGAGCAATGTTTGAATCTTCTCCAGATGCGTACCTTGTGGGTCAGCATATTCCAGCTCCATACAGAGCCGAGAATGTTCCTTGAACAATTCCTCCAGGGAGTGGAATTGGCGATCTCCCAACCTGAACAGCTGACGGCGTAGTGACATAGCCACCAGTGTTCCGCCTCTCTGGTATGCGTTTGACAAAGCATCCATGCACTCTTTCGCATATTGGCAGTGCATGAGCTTCTGGAGAGGCTTGTTTCCTATAGTGAAGATGATTTCATCGATGGCCTCGCAATCATCTTCGCAACGCTTTTGGTAAAGCGCTTGCCGACGTGCTTCTTCGGCAGGTGTGGCATTTGGGTCTGGTTGTCCATACGGCTCCTGTCGAGGCGTGCGCAGCACAGTATAGTCCAGCTTCAACCGTGACAGATGATGCATCAGACGCCATTTCCATGGCGTAAATTCTCGTTCGTCTCCCTCGAACACGCCAACCATTTGGCTTCGTCTTTCGATCAGCATCACCGTCTTCGCATTCGGCACCAAAAGATTATCCATCCCATTGGTGGCTTCGGCCGTACGAAGCCCGTCCGATGCTGTCACTCGTATCGATGGAATATTTTCTGTACGGACTCTGCCATACTGTCTGCTACTAGATTCGGCGTCGTACTGGCCTTCTTCTTCATCGTACCAATCGCCACCTGCTGCCCCAAGATTACGATCATCATCGTGCAATCTGCCGAATCGGTTTCTGCCAGGTGTTTCGTCACGCCGATCCCAACCGTGCACTCCACCGTCCTGGTCGCGGCTACGATTCTGACTAACCGTCCTGTTTATGCCACGGCCTGCAGCATCATTTCTGATATAACTGCGACTCTCACCAGCCGCATTATCTCTGCCACGATTTGTGGCAGTATGTCCACTTTCACCACGGCTAACACCAGCCGCTCTCTCACGACTATGATTTGCACTGGTTGCTCCGTCCTCGCTCCGACTTCTGCCACCGTGTTTGGGTATTGCTCCTGTCGCTCGACCTCGGCTGCTACCCACAGCCCCTCTGTCCTGGCTGCTGCCCGACTCGTTCTTGCTGCGACTCAATTCGTTCCGGCTGCTATCCACAGCCGACTCATTCCGACTGCTGCCGACAGCCGACTCGTTCCGGGCTCTGCCTACAGCCGACTCGCCCCGGCCTCTGCCTGGAGCCGACTCATTCCGACTGCTGCCCACAGCCAACTCGTCCCGGTCTCGGCCTACAGCCGACTCGTACCGATTGCTACCGGTAGCCGACTTCTTCCGGCTGCTAACCACAGCCGACTCGTTCCTGCTGCTAACCACAGCCGATTCGTCCTGGTCCATCGTTCTGTTGCGCCTTGGTATGGCCTGGGCCCATAACCTGTTGATAATTGAAAACTCCGGGTTTTCTTCTTCTTAGAGGCTATCCACCTTCCTTTATTATCTTGCCTTCGCCAGCAAGGATCTGAAAACTGATGCCTTGTCTGGTCGTACACAGGGTATTGATTCTGATGCTTCATGGTCCACTAGCGATGGTTTTGCTACACACGTATTCTACAGTTATAGTGAGGCTTAACCTTATATGTACATAGTGAGGCATAAAAGTATTGATACAACAATGAAAATTGATTCCTCAACAGGAGAGGACTTATGCTGGAGTGGTGAAGGTGAATACAACGGTGGATAAGGAAAATGAAACGGAACTTTTGGAGATCGAGGTATTAGAAACGGAAAGCATTCAATCGGAAGAAGTATATTCGGAAATGCAGGAAGTTGAGGAAGTAGTGGATCCCAAGCCTGAACCGGTACCGATAAGATTTTGGAGGTCCAATGGGAAAACATATACGCAGTATGCAGGGATTGCAAAGATTAGAGTGGAAGACGAAACGGAACCGCAGAAAAAACGGGACTTGGAGGCCAAGGCATCAAGGAGTTTAACGCCATCCAAAGAAAAAAAGCACAGAAATTCTTCCCGACTATCTTCCATCGGTTCAAAGTCCGATATATCTGATTAGCTCACCTGTTAGTTTTATTATTGTTTTTTGTTTTATTAAATTGTATAAAAACAATATAATTTAAAAGACAATTGGCTCCGTAAAGTGTTATACACGTATGAGCCCAATAAATAAACAATTAGAAAAAAAAAGTCGAGTATGGGCACGTTTTGGTATCAGCGTAACACATTTTCGATACCACTAAGCTTACTTTGATCCTGTCATAAAAAATATAGTGTAGGCAAGAAATGTCAGGGGGTGATACAAATTTTATGGCATGCTGGCGTAAAAAGCTGGATAACATTCTCTAATCAAGTTAAAACTGCAATGATGACAAACAGTAGTTTTGTTGTCGATTTTTATGTGTTTACATAGGCGGCATCCTCAAATTACGTAACGCTCTAGGGGGAGGGGGGGATTGGGCTCAAGCGTTACGGCTCATACAAAAATTTGAAATTTTTCATACAAAAAACGTAAAAAAATATGTAATGGATAAAATATTGGATTGAGAACTGTATCTATTATTTCCAACTGTGCCTCTACTTTCCCAGATGTTTGAGAAATAGTTAGGGACAATTCAAATAAGGAGTGTATCGAAAAGTAGTCGCAAACATTCAAAACGGTATATCTCAGAGCATAGTTCATCTTTTTAAAAGCTTTTTTCACGCAAATCTTCATCATGTCATCAAATATTGAAGCAGCTAAAAAATATTGAATTATATGCAGTCTTAATATATATACAACAAGGTTTATAAAGCATGGAAAATAAAATCTTGCACAAAATTACATTTTTGAAGTGTCTTCTGAAGATTCGATGATTTGTATTGAATAAAATGTACATCAAACAAAATAGGATGAAAAGCTTATTCTATCGGAAAATATGTTAACTTCACACAGCACGTAAAAAGAAATTCAAAAAAAATAATAATTTAAAAAAAGCTCAATTATTGGAACAAGGTCGGTTTTAGAAAGTCACTTTTGTTTAATCCACTTTTGAAGCTCTGTCATATACAGCGGTAATTATATAGAGTAACATTTTTTGCTTACGTTACTTCATAAATATGCAAAGAAATTTTTCCAATAAAAAAAACAATTTTTTAGTTATTACAATCGTTCGATATTACCACTAACGTGTAGAAAGAAAAAATCAGAAAACGAGGTTCTTAAAAATCGACTTTTTTCGATTTTTGTATTTGCTCTCAAATGCTTGTAAATGAATTTTTCAAAATATTTTTTACACTATGTCATGAGAGTTGTGGCACAGAATATATTAGCATAAACAAAAACCATTTTTTCTTAAAATTTAACACATTTATTAACATATCATTTTTTTCAGAGGTGTGCAAGATTTTCATCGACATCTGTTAGTAATTTGCAAAATTATCATGCAAAATGCCACTTTATTGAAACAATATCACCGCATCATCATTTTTTAATACATTGTAAAGCATTTCTGATCAAAAAATTGTGTGTAGGTTCAACCCATTATTTTTGAAACTGTTTTGAAAGTTTGCGACTACTTTTCGATACACTCCTTAGACGTCCATCGTTTTCCGGGATATTTAGACTCCCTCCCCCCTTCTGTCACAGATAGGCAGATTACGGAAGCGCAGCCGATCAACGAATACTAACACGGCTCCGAATCGGCCACACACGGCTAACCCATACCTTCTCACTAAAGAAAGAACCACCACCAACATGCGAATGCTGTGGATCAGTGCTCGATGCACGGCATTTGATCCTTGAATGTAGAAAATTCGACAGACAACGACAAGACAATGACATTAGCTCAACAAGTTTACAAGAAGCATTAACAAATGAAGAAATTAATATGAAAAAGGTTTTAAAGTTCCTTCATGACACAGGATTATATACAAAATTATAGAGTTACTGTTAAAGCAAGTGAACTGAATTGTATCAGAATGTAACACACTTTCTAAACGACACGAATGCACCCTTTTGGTGTCAAGTGTCGAAAATAAACAAACAACAACAACAACCTTCTGTCACGCTTTTTCCAATACCTTACACGCCTACTGTCACACTTTTGTAGACAGGGGGGGGTCCCCATCACCCAAATGATGGAAATGATGGATATTTGAATGATCCCTTAGCAGTCTTTTAGGGTTTTCGGCGTAATGCAACATTCTCCTTTCTTTGCGATTTAGATATAAACCTTGATTCACCTAGTGGAGTTCAATTTCTCCTGTCAAATCCACTAATTTCAGAAATACTGTCTACGGTTGGCAGAAACCTTTGCTTCTTGTTTAACTCCTACAGCCTGGGTTAAATGCTACATTAATTTGATACTAGTGCGCATCGTACCTTCGTGCTGTGCGTACACGAATTCTCTCTGCTCTTGGAAGTTTTCTTAAAAACTACCTAAAGCAATAAAACAGTACTTTTCAGTGCTACAAAAACAGTACTTTTCAGTGCTAAAATTAAAAACGGTACTTTTCAGTGCTACTAAAACAGTACTTTTCAGTACTATTTTTCTACTATTGATCCCTTTACGATCCTTGTTTGGACCCGTGCCTTCGATTTTTCGTTGGACCCGTTGGCGAAAGCTAGCGGTGGTAATCCTTCTTGGACATCGTCTTGGGAAAAAACCTTTCGAAGGTCACGTCTTCTTTCGTTTATTAATTAAACATGGTATCAACAACAAACAAAAGGAAGGGTGAATCTCTGAATTCACTACTTCCTTCCAAAAAAGTGGGTTTTAAAACTGTCACTACACGTGGCAAGAATGGAAGAAAGGACGTTTCTCCGGAATGCGAAGTTTCTTCCAAGGGTGAAATGAATAATTGTATCGAAATGAGCAATCAGTTCGATGCTCTAGACAAATTTTCCGAACACCAAATCGAAGCAGCCTCTAGCCCAGGCTCTTTGATTCAAGTGAGGAAGCAAAGAGTGCCGCCTATCGTGGTCAGTTGTTCCGAATTTGGGGGATTTAGGCAGGAGATCTTGAACTCCATTAGGGGAATCAAGGTTTCTTTCCAAATCGCAAAGAAAGGAGACTGTCGCGTTTTGCCGGAAACTCTTAAAGATCGTGAGCTTCTTCTCAAACATCTTGAAGAGAAGAAGCACAAATTTTTTACTTATGACGACAAAACTGAACGTTTGTTCAAAGTTGTCTTGAAAGGTCTCTCAAGTGACTATAAATCACCTGAAGAGATCAAAAATGGAATAAATGATTTACTTGGATTTTCCCCAGTCCAAGTAATCATTATGAAAAAGAGAACCCAATCTGGCATTGTTCGGAAAGGGCTTTCTCAAGAATTTTATTTAGTTCACTTCTACAAAAAAGAACTAAATAATATTAAAGCTTTAGAAAAAGCAAAACTTTTGTTTGATGTCCGTGTGACATGGGAACATTTCCAGAAACCTGGAGGAAATTACCAGAACCCCACTCAGTGCCGTCGGTGCCAAAAGTGGGGTCATGGTACAAAAAATTGTCGCATGGATGCTAAATGCATGATTTGCGGAGGTTCTTCTCACGCCAAAGACGTCTGTCCAGTGAAGGAAGATACCACAAAATTCATATGTTGTAATTGCGGGGCTAACCATAAGTCCAATTTTTGGAATTGTCCTTCACGCAAAAAGGTCATTGAGGCTCGTGCCAGGCAGATGAAAGATAATATCCGTTACGATAACGGTCGTTTCCGGAATTTGCCTGGTAGAGTATCGAACAATGCTCATTTTTCAGTTAACGATCGCTTGATCATGAATCATACCCATCAGGAAGATCATAATCATGCTCATTCACAAACAAATTTTAATCCGTCGGGTAGCCGTTCGAATCTTTCTATTTCGAATGTATCTACCCACGGTAAATCCTTTGCCGATATCGTAGCAGGAAATTCGAACTCCTCCCCTGCTCGATCCATGGGTACCCATTCTACTTGTTTCAAATCAAATGGAAAAAACCCTACCGCCACAGGTAATTCCGCTTCTTCGTCTACCGAAAATTCTAATGGGAAATCACAAGACATGTCTGCCTCTGATTTTAATTTTCTAACTGAACAATTGAATCTAATGATTGATGCAATGTTCAAAGCCACCACTATGACTGAAGCAGTCCAAGTAGGTGTAAAATTTACAAATCAAATTGTTATTGGATTACGTTTTTCTAATGGATCCAAATAATAATTTAAATATTTTAAATTGGAATGCTCGTTCTCTGAATGGTAAAGAGGACGAGCTGTTTAATTTTCTTACGGTTAATAACGTGCATATAGCAGTTATTACCGAAACGTATTTAAAACCTGGATCTAAACTCAAAAGAGATCCTAACTTTTTTGTTTATCGTAACGATCGACTTGATGGGGCATGTGGGGGAGTTGCAATCATCATTCATAGGCGTATAAAACATCAACTGTTTTCATCATTTGAAACTAAAGTTTTTGAAACTTTAGGTGTTTCTGTTGAAACACAGTTTGGTAAAAATACTTTCATAGCTGCCTATTTGCCTTTTCAATGCTCTGGGCAGCAAGTTAATTTGCTCCAAACTGACTTGCGTAAATTGACTCGCAATAAGTCAAAATTTTTTGTCATTGGTGACTTTAATGCCAAACATCGGTCATGGAATAATTCTCAAAGTAATTCCAACGGCAGAATTTTATTTGATGAGTGCTCTTCAGGATATTTCTCAATTCAATACCCTGATAGCCCCACATGTTTTTCCTCTTCTAGAAATCCATCTACGATTGATTTGGTCTTAACCGACTCTAGTCATCTTTGTAGCCAACTGATTACTCATGCTGATTTTGATTCTGATCATGTCCCTGTTACATTTCAAATATCCCAAGAAGCGATTCTCAATCCTATCAGCTCCACTTTCAATTATTTACGAGCCGACTGGAATATATATAAAACGTATGTTGACTCCAATCTTGATGTTAACATTTCTTTAGAAACTAAACTTGATATTGACAATGCTCTTGAAACTTTAACAAATTCCATTGTTGAAGCCCGGAGCATTGCAATTCCAAAATGTGAAGTAAAATTTGAATCCGTGATTATAGACGATGATCTTAAACTCTTGATCCGTCTTAAAAACGTGAGGAGAAGGCAATTTCAACGCACTCGCGATCCTGCTATGAAAATTATATGGCAGGATTTGCAGAAAGAAATCAAGAAACGTTTTGCTCAATTAAGAAACAAAAATTTTGAAAATAAAATTTCTCAATTGGACCCTGGCTCTAAGCCCTTTTGGAAATTATCTAAAATCTTGAAAAAACCTCAGAAGCCAATACCGGCATTGAAAGGGGAAAACAAATTATTACTAGCTAATTGCGAAAAAGCTCAAAAACTTGCTATGCAGTTTGAAAGTGCGCACAATTTTAATTTAGGACTTACTAGTCCAATTGAAAATGAAGTTACTCAGGAGTTCGAAAATATTCTCAATCAAGAGAACGTTTTCGAAAATGCCTGGGAGACTGATTTGGAAGAAGTGAGAACTATTATTAAAAAATTCAAAAACATGAAAGCTCCTGGCGATGATGGAATTTTCTACATCCTCATCAAGAAACTTCCAGAAAGTAGCTTATCATTTTTAATTGATATATTTAACAAATGTTTTCAATTAGCATATTTTCCTGACAAATGGAAAAATGCTAAGGTTGTTCCAATTTTAAAACCAGACAAAAATCCTGCAGAAGCTTCTAGCTATCGTCCAATCAGTTTGCTTTCCTCCATCAGTAAACTTTTTGAAAAGGTTATTTTGAACAGAATGATGGCCCACATCAACGAAAATTCAATTTTTGCCAATGAACAGTTCGGATTCCGCCATGGACATTCGACCACTCATCAACTTTTACGTGTAACAAATTTGATCCGTTCCAACAAATCTGAAGGCTATTCTACTGGTCTTGCTCTTCTAGACATAGAAAAGGCATTCGACAGTGTTTGGCATGAAGGTTTGATTGTAAAATTAAAAAACTTTAATTTTCCAACATACATTGTTAGAATAATTCAAAGTTATCTGTCAAATCGTACACTTCAGGTTAATTATCAGAACTCCAGATCTGAAAGACTTCCTGTAAGAGCTGTTGTTCCTCAAGGCAGCATTTTGGGACCAATATTATACAATATTTTCACATCTGACTTACCTGAGCTACCTCAGGGATGTCAAAAATCTTTGTTTGCGGATGACACAGGCCTCTCCGCCAAAGGACGAAGCCTGCGTGTCATCTGTAGTCGATTGCAAAAAAGTTTGGATATTTTTTCTTCATACTTGCAAAAATGGAAGATTTCTCCTAATGCTTCCAAAACTCAACTAATAATATTCCCACATAAACCAAAAGCTCTTTATTTGAAACCTTCAAGTAGACATGTTGTCACGATGAGAGGGGTTCCAATAAATTGGTCAGATGAAGTTAAGTATCTAGGGCTCATGCTAGATAAGAATTTAACTTTCAAAAATCACATTGAGGGCATTCAAGCCAAATGTAATAAATATGTAAAATGTCTCTATCCCCTTATTAATAGAAAATCAAAACTTTGTCTTAAGAACAAGCTGTTGATATTCAAACAAATTTTCAGGCCAGCCATGTTGTATGCTGTACCAATATGGACTAGCTGTTGTAATACCAGGAAGAAAGCTCTGCAGAGAATTCAAAATAAAATTTTGAAAATGATTCTGAGGCTTCCTCCCTGGTATAGTACCAATGAGTTACATAGAATATCCAATGTTGAAACATTGGAACAAATGTCAAATACAATCATTAATAATTTCAGGCAAAAATCGTTACAATCTTCTATTGCCACGATTAATGCGTTATATGTTTAGGTTAAGTTAGGTTAAGTATATTAAAAACATTTTTTTTTCTCTTATAAGCAGGTGAAATCAACTCACCTGTAAAAAATCTGAACTGCTACGGCAAATGAAATGTAATATGTTGTTAACAAAATGTTAATTAAATCTTAAATTTGTTTTACCAAATTAGGATGATAGTGTTGTCAAATAACACAGAACACCTAGATATAAGAAATGAATGTAATGTTTGGAATGATACTAATAAAGAAATTAAAAAAAAAAAAAAAAAAAAAAAAAAAAAAAAAAAAAAAAAAAAAAAAAAAAAAAAAAAAAAAAAGAAAAAAAAAAAAATACTCGATAGATTTGCCTATTGCATCGAATTGGCTCATTTCGATACAATTTCTTATCTGATTCATAGATCTGCAGGTGAATTCCGGCGCACATTTTCTTCGAAGAGAAAAAAATTTCTTTCATAATCCACCAGCAAGAAAATTTTCTTTTCTTCGAAGAAAATACGCGCCGGAATTCGCCTACTGGTATAGGGACCAGAACGGTAGGTACAATGTAAGAAAAATCTATCAATCATTTGTTGGTGATTGATAAGATCCATTTACAACCAAAGATAACCAGTTTCAATCTCCAACACAGTACTGTTCATTACCCGGTAATTACAACTGCCCTTGATCCTCCAAGAAGCTTTCATTACCCCGCGATTGAGCGACGAAATAAAGTTCTCTCATCCGTTGCTGCCTCGACATAGCGATTCGAACTGTTGTGTTGCACTCTCACAACGCTAATTGAACAACTTCTAAGCAGCACAACCAGGACCAGCTCGTCCAATGTTAGCACTGCGCGGTGCCCCGTTCTGACACTGTTTTCGAAGAACAAGTTTTTATTTTTATTTTTACCTCTTCGGGTCCACCTTTTAGCCAATCACAGTAATATATTTTCATTGAACTAGTGAGTACGTTTCATCTACGACCACGATCGACGCTTTCTGCGGCGATTCTTAGGTCTTTATGTCCGCGTAAACAACTAGCCGTTGGTCGGCTGATAATTGCCATTCTCACTTCTGCTCACGAGTGGCATCGGTCTCGGTAGCTATCTATGGTAGTGACTCCCAACCCTTTTGAAGCTGCAATCCTTTCTGAAGTTTCTCAAGCATTCCGCTGTAATACAGCTCAATATAGCAATAATTTTGTTAAGATCATCAGGAGTCTACTATTTCCAGTAATAACTTTGCAATGAGTCTACCAAACATCATTATAAGAATTTGTTAAGGAAACTACTATTACTGCTTCAAATATCAATCGAAATATCATCAAAATCCTATTAATAGAATAAATAGAAACAAATGAAGAATATTTCATGAAATTTTTTGAACCTCTCGACAGAAAGCTAATGAAATCTGCCTAAATTTGAGCCAAAAATATGTTTTGAACTTCCTGTGGTTGATCATCTATTATTAACAAAATGACAAGGCAAGTATTTTACCAGCAATTACGTAAATGTGGCAAACTCCAAGCTTTGAGGATAATAAAACTATTGAATTATTGGCAGTGATATAGAAATTTATCTGTTTGATAGCATCAATGAAGCATAGAAAATATCAGTGTTAGTGAAATCTTTGCTTATTTTACATAGCCAAAAATATATTAACTACCGTCAGGACGCCATTCACCAGACCACCTGAAAAGTCATTACGGTCCTCTATTGGTCCACGGCCCATCAGTTGGGAAACTCTGATCTATAGCGTGCTCAGCCAGTTCGTCTCGCGGCCCGGTGTGAATATTTTGCTCTAAGTACGATGCTCATATTGCTAAGGGTGTCGATACCGGTCGCCGGCAACCGGCAGAAGTGCGCACCCTTTTGCTCAACAGTTGGCGCCACTTGGTGATGCGGAATGTTAACTGTATGAGTTTGATAGAACCGAGGCCAGAAGATGTTCAAAAGTGGGTCGAAGTATGCATAATAGAAACAAATTGGCGGTAAATGTTGTGCGTTTAAACATACAACGGTTCCGGTTCACTAATAGGTGAGAAAGTTCTTTTTTATGTGCATGTAATAAATTAAAAAAGTGACATTCGAAATCTTTTATGTTACACATTGGAATATTGGATCAAATATTTGGGAAAATATATTGTCTGAAAACTTTGTGCTTCTGCCAAGCCGCACCAAGTGCCAATTTATTCAAAAATGAGTTATTTACACAAGAGGATTCAGATTATCATAACCTTACCACATTACGAATATCGAATAATTTAAACCGTTTCTCGTTGTGCAAATTCAAAACTTTTCTCTGGCAGGATATATAAAACTGATATTGTATCCAACCAGAGCGAACCATAAACCTTAGCTTGTCATTGGAGGTACCGATGCACGGGTTCACTATTTGACATTTTAGCGGTGCCGTGTTGTTTATGTGACCATGGAAACCAATGAATTCGGCACCGCTCAAACGTCAAGTTAGTGAACTCGTGCTTGAGTTCACTAATTTGACGTTTGAGCGTTGCCGAATTCACTGGTTGCTATGGTAGCATAAATAACATGGCACCGCTAAAACGTCAAATAATGAACCCGTGCATAGGTCCATATTAGCGTTCTACGGCTAATGCTTTTACTGGTTTAGCAGAACCCCGACCATATGATCTGTAAGTTTATACAACTTGGCGCAATTCAATGTTGTACTATTTACGATATGTTTTGTTGGCAACACAGATTGTCGTTAATGAATCGTAATTAGAGTTACCATATTTGCTTGTTCTAGAAAGAGTACATAGAAGGGGAGAGACTTGGTGTAGTGGTTAGAACACACGCCTCTTACGCCAAGGACCTGGGATCGAATCCCATCCCCAAGATAGTCTCTCATAACGTTAAAGTTATAGTGACGACTTCCTTCGGAAGGAAAGTAAAGCCTTTGGTCCCGAGATGAACTGGCCCAGGGCTTAAAATCTCATTAATAAAGATAGAAAAAATGAGTACATTTTCTAAATTTTGAAAATAAACTATAAAAGAGTTCGTTGCAGAAATATAAAGCCATAAATAAGACATTTTACAAAAGTTTCTGTTTTGTTTCATAGGTTTTGACCGTTTTCCCTGTGCTCAATGTTAAATCTGGACGAATAGATTTACGCTACTGATATTTTTACATGTAATCTCCAAACAATTTGTTTACAGAATTCTTTGCTGATAAAAGTAGCTCGAGACAAATATGACTAGTTTCAAGTATTGACCAAGAAGACATGTTAATTGTGTGAGCAAACATAAGAACTTTAATAACATAACAAGGTACAGGGTTTAGAAATATGATTCAATCAAATATTTGTGTCCAAAAATGTGAAAAATGTGAGATAATCATAATCTTTATCTAATTTCTTCAACAAATTGTATAAATTCATAGTCAACCTTGTGAAATATCTGGAAAAGAGTACACTTAATGCTTTCCTCAAAAAAGAAGAGTACACAATTTTTGAGGGCAAAAAAGAACACTTGTACTCTTAAAAGATCACGTCTGGTCACCCCAATCGTAATGGGAAATTATATACAAGTTGTGGTGACATTGATTATGTCCAAATTGGCATATCGTGTGATTCGGTTTTTTTTTTTTGACGTAAAAATATGAGATTTTAGATGTACATTCTTACACGATAAGTGGTTCACTGGGTACAGTTAAATCTCCATGAGTCGATACTCAAGGGACAATCAAATCTTAGGAATATCGAGTGAAAATTAACAACTAGCCACACTATAAAAATTGGTGCTGGATCAGGCATATAAAAATTTACACACTTAGATCGAAAATGTTGTGGAATATATGAAGTTGATGCAGTCCCATATTGAAATATAAAGGCATAACAGTCTCTATATGAACTTTCAACCCAAATTGCTACCGCAAAACGTGATTTATGCTCAAGTTTATATTTTTTGCTGATCAATCGAAGCAAAATGAGTTATCTTTGTGATATTGGCATATGAATATGGCGTGCAAAAATGTACTAAAAAATTATGTACATTTGTATGAGAGAACAAACCTCAATCTTTGATTACTTTTTTCTCAATGCCTACTTATTCCATATGGGACATTTATGCCTTTCTTCTTCTTCTTTCTGGCGTTACGTCCCCACTGGGACAGAGCCTGCTTCTCAGCTTAGTGTTCTTGTGAGCACTTCCACAGTTATTAACTGAGAGCTTACTATGCCAATGACCATTTTTGCATGCGTATATCGTGTGGCAGGTACGATGATACTTTATGCCCTGGGAAGTCGAGAAAATT
Source organism: Aedes aegypti (assembly GCF_002204515.2). NCBI lineage: Eukaryota > Metazoa > Arthropoda > Insecta > Diptera > Culicidae > Aedes > Aedes aegypti. Next base: position 399,004,759 of record NC_035108.1, read on the forward strand.
TCCAACCCGAAAAGATCCTCGACCGGTGGGATTCGAACCCACGACGCTCAGCTTGGTCTAGCTGAATAGCTGCGCGTTTACCGCTACGGCTATCTGGGCCCCTGCATTTATGCCTTTATGGGCAATAAAAATGTGATTAGGGTTAAGGAATTTGAAAAAAAAAACCCTTAAAATAGAAATTTTTTCATTTCATTTTTTTTTCACAGTTTTTTATTTTTTCTGAAAGGTTGAAATCTTAAGTTTTCATTCCATAAAAAAAGATTGGAAATCGGTTGAGCTGTTCAAAAGTTATGATTTTTTTTTAATTCAATGTGATGAGACCTGCAGTGTGTGCCGATAAAAAAATACTGATTTTTTATTTTCAAAAATATATACCTTTAAAACTAAAAAACATACATCGCTGAAAGTTTGATAGTAAACGTAAAATTTTCTGAACCTTGAAGAAAAAATGAGAACAGCAATAGCCCTTATGATCATGAGGCCTTCAAAACACGAAAAAGTGATTTTTTGATTTATTTTCATGTAAAAAACAATTTTCGTAAAACTTTATATTTTTCTTGAAAAGTTCAAATATTTAGCTTTCATTTCGTCCTTGAAAATTGAATATCGGTGAAGCGGTTCAAAAGTTATGATTTTTTAAAATAAAAATTTTGCAAAGTCGCGATTTTTTTGGTCACCTTTTTTCGGAAATGGTCACCTTAATCAAAAAATCCAAAAACACGTGTATCTTTATTTTGGATAAAGAACAAAATAGCGAGTTTTCACAGAATTCGGTGACCCACTAGATCGGGTTTTCGTGGTAATGTTAACATGTGTGGTATGAATTGAAATACGTTCTATGTACGTTTATGGAGCAACAATAATACATAGCCATAGTTTGTGTTACTTGGGGAGAAAATTTGTTAAAGAAATCTGAAGAGAAATTATAATTAGCCAGAAGTCAACGCTAGAAGAATTACTGATGATATTTGTGAATAATTTGTGGAATAAATTCCTGCAAGAATCGTTCAAAGGATCTCAATAATTAAAACATGTGATATTGATGTCAATTATGGAAGAATCACTGATGAGTGGTACTGGTACTTCCGAATGAGACTAGTGATATTTACAAATAATTTCCATATCAGTTTTGTGGTTACAGAAAGAAATTTATGATGAAAATAAAAAACGTATTTGATTCACCTACAAAGCACTACCATATTGATTCATTTATTTATAAAAAATTGAAATTTAAGGTGGCACGAGGAATCTGCGTTTTTTTTTAATTTCCAAAATAATCTGGTCTAGTACAATGCGTGTATTTTACATGTTCTCCCAGATGCTAATGCCCCAGTAACCGACTCAACTGCCACGATAATCCTCACCGCTGGTTACGGCGGCATCACATTTAATAACATGGCGTCTGCGGCAAATTAATTGAAACGAGATCACAACACCAAACGCATATAATCCACCATATCAATTTCCAACGCACCTTAATGACACTTATCTGCTCGCTTTGCAGTTCAAAATGAATCACCCGGATTGGCTGAACGATACCGAATGGGAACCGACGAAGGAGAATATCATTCTAGTTCACGGCTACGCCGGCGGAGACGACACCCTACCAATTGCGGTTTTGCGCGATGGTAAGTAACTGGAGCCTTTGAACTCGACCTCAACGTACTTCTCCAATGACACACTGTAGTTTTTTTTTATTCTACCGCCAATCATTACAGCCTACGTCAATCACGGAGGATATAACGTATTTCTGATCGACTGGGGTGCTCTGGGTCAGCCGCCCTGCTACGTTGCCGCCGTTTACAACATTCGACCGATCGCTTCATGCCTTGCCAAGACGTTCATGAGATTGCGAGCTTTGGGACTTCCTGCTGAAAAAACGACCTGCGTGGGACATTCTCTGGGGGCACACATCTGCGGGTTGATGGCAAATTATCTCAACTTCCGACTGGAACGCATTATCGGTAATTAGTGAAAATTGAATCTAAACGAAGACACGGTGACCCCCAGATCGTCATTATCAAAAAAAAATCCTCATCAAATACGTGCGCACCAGCTTTTTTTGCGCTAAGCTGCATAATTGGGAAAAAAAATGTACTGCTGGTTTGGCAGTTACGCCGTTTTGAATACACCAATTTTGATATCCACAAATTCAAAGGAAATCTAATGTCGTTTTCGTTTTTAGGAACTGGGTCGGTGATCAACACATAAATAAACAAACGTCAAGCAAATTGTAGTTCGGTCGAACCTGAATCGGAATGGGGTTGAAACTGTGATTCAGAACGGGTTGCGCCAGTTCCAACCTGGGTTCAAAAACGAATTCGATATAAGATGAAAAAAAAACTTAAATTTATATGGCACTTAAACTTTTATTATTATTATTTATAACAAGTTATTACGAACAATCATAATAATACCGTTTTGATTCATATTACGGACACTTAAGGACTCAGTGAAGTATAACCCAGCATGAAGCATACAAAATAAATCAATCTGTATGATTCATTAGCGCTATCGAGCGTAGGAAGCCCTTATCTTTCGAATGGTGGGTAAAGAATACGCTTCCGCAACTTGAATAATTTTAAATAAATCAAAATGTGTGGCCTTTTCATGATTCTTATTCCGGACGCTTCCTCACTTTTGCCTCATATTTCGGACACTTTGAATCGAATTCCGGACAGCTTTTGATAATCATTAATAGAACAGTCAAATCATCAATTGAAATGGCCAAACCACTAAAGAGACATCTAAGGTAGTTGGGCATTATAAATTTTCGAAGATATTTGTGGAAAAAGCTTACTAAAACGATCCTCAAAACTGAGAACTTTTGAAAGGCAACAATTGAAACATTTCGTGTGAAATGTTTCCCATACAAAGTAGAGTGTCCGGAATTTGAAGCTGTCCGTAATATGAATCAAAACGGTATTCAACGATCAATAATGTAAGCTGCTTCGTTGCATTCAGGAATGCTTGCAATCTTGAGTGAAACTGAAACATTTCTTGTTTTTGCTTCCACCATTCGCCAATATTGCATGCTTTCTTGCATCTTGAAAGTGGAATTGCAAACAAGAACTCTTACACGATTACATGCTGAATATTCTGTCAAAAATAATGCACATGAATGGATCGATGGCTTGGTCATTCCAAATATCTAAACCAACAAACTTTGACATATTTCTTCTGGTAGTAACGGTCGATGGAAAGCCGTTTAGATATCTCAAAATTCCTTTGAATTTGCATGCAACTTAGCCTTAAAAGAACGACTGGCGAGCACAGATTCGATGGAGATTTTTTCGGTCCGAGGAGCACCGTGTCAATGCTAAACGAAGAATGTTCCCTCATACCTGTAAAACTGGTTGCAGCTTTGGATCCAGCACGACCTCTTGTCAAACCCGGAAACATGAATCGGTTGGATAGTGGAGATGCCAAATCGGTTCAAGTAATCCACACCAATGCGGGCCATTACGGCGAGGGAGGACGAGTAGGGCACATCGACTTTTGCATCAACGGAGGACGGCGGCAACCTTACTGTGGAAATAGCACAAGTTAATCGTTTTGAATGCAGCCCAAAAGATTTGTTGAATTTATACAATTCCCTCGTTTCAGACATCAATTTGTGCAGCCATATTTGGGCGATCTGCTACCTAGCGCAGTCCGTTTACGACGGCATGGAACCGATGGCGGAACCTTGTCATAGGAGGTGTCCTACCAATGTTCTACTTCCGCCTTCGGGACGACACGGAAGGGGTCGCTTCGGTTACGCGATAGGATACGCCATTCCAATGGGACAAAAGACTCCTATGAGGTAGTAATAAGATGTTTATCCAGTTAAATGGTTTTCATACATACCTCAACATACTTTCTAGTGCGTTTGGATCATATTGCGTCAAGGATACTAGTCCACCGTTTTGTTCAACGAATCCAGCAATCCCTGGAGATAAACGATGCTGCATTTAAACATTCTCAGTAAATTTGATTATAGGAACGGCCCAGTCTGTCAAATACGTAGTTAAGCTAGATTAGTTGAGTTAGTTATAAGCAGCTGCTAAGTAGCTACCACTGAATTAGGTTTAAGGAAAATATAAAAATGACAAATATATCAAACACATTAGACGATATACGTACGTTCATTTATTTGATCACAAACCATATAAATTACATTAATATTGAATTTCATATCTGTTCGAAATGTTTGATAAATTCTCAATGTACCCACAAATAAGTTTTTATTTTCATTAATATTATGTAATGGAAACCATAACATGGCTCATGGAATCATTAATACACATCTTGATCCAACATAAGCGTAAATGTAGAATCACAGTTAAACAGATACTTCGTGGCCAAGCGGCAAGCGGCGTCAGTCGTTTATACGTATTGTGAGCGTCACGAAGCGTGGCTTCGATTTACGCTCTACTCGAAAAAGCTTATCGCCACGTCCTGTAACGAATGACACGAAATGCGCTTGAAGTAGGTCCTCACTTTCCTTTCGCGCTTTTCTTCCACGCAGCTCTCCGCTGCGTCATCTGATATCTTACATTTTGAAGTTTGAATAAATATACAATTGAATTTCAATTCAAAGTGTTTGTATTTTATTTGATTATTTATATTTAAAGTAATTCTGATTGGGAAATACAGAACTGGAAGATAAAATTTTAGTTCATTTAGATGCCCAAATATGTGCATGAACATAGTCTTAAAATATGGTTATTAGACCAGCGAACATTAGTGGATATGGCATTTAACATACTGGATGAGGGACTTGCAAGTACTTGGACGACCTTTGTTCTTCTCTTCCTTCTGGCATAACATCTCTACAAGGATAGGACCTATTTTCATGCCAGGTATTTTTATGAGCATTGCGGAAGATTTTAAATTATAGCCGGTTAATGATCATTTTAGTATTTGTATACACTCTTCAGAATGATTAAAAATTTCAACCCAAACAAACGTTGTTATTGTTAGTACATATTTGATAAAAAAAATAGAAAAAACTTTTTTTTTGCAAAAAGTGAAGTGTTAAAGTTCAATTTGTAGTTTAAAAAAAAAATAGTGTTTTTTCATTACAGGTGAGTATAGTAAGCTCTCCCTTACTCGATATTTCGTTAGAGAACCATAGTAAAAGTTGGTTTTCATGACTACCTCGATGGTCCCTAGGATCGAAAATGCACTGGTTTTGTGTTTTGTAACTTGATACCTCCCTAACTCGATGGTCCCTTCAATATCGAGTTATGGAGAGCTCACTGTATGAATAAATTCAGAAGAAAGTGTCTGCGGAGCAGTGTTGACCAGACTCATTTCCCCTAAAATCGAATTGAGAAGCCATGAACTGTTATAACTGTGCGTTGTATTCCTGAGATGGAGGGGGAGGTGGTTGGGCTTGAGTGTAGCACATGGGATCCGACAGTTTCGATCTCGGTGGGCCGCAATTCAAGTTTCGGTGAAATGATTCGCACTCACTCACTCACTCATTTCATTTCATCGAAACTTGAATTTTGGCTCTCTGGGATCAAAATTGATCGATTTTGTGTGCAGTACTCAAGCTTAACCATCTGCTTTTCTATCTTAGGAGGATAGAGCATGGTTGTAGTAGTTCGTGGCTTCGTAGTTCGGAAAATATTATTTTCGGGGAAATGAGTCTGAGCAACACTGCTGCGGAGAGCCAACACGTGGCATGACCTCATGGCGCCTTTACCAATTTTTTGTACACCCTTTTATTTCAAGCTTAGCTTTTGCTTTGCATTGTACAGATTTACGTTAAACATTTCAGAAAGCTTCAAAGTCTCTTTTTGAAATTCAATGGTGATTTCTGTAAGCATTGTCCATGAAAATTCTCAAAAAGTATTATCGTAAAGCATAAGTATTAAGTAAAAATTAGTAGGGGAGGCTGGGCACGTGATTTTCCCGAAATAAAAACATAACATTTTTTCCAAATAATTTTATGTAATTCTACGTCTTTATGAAAGACATGAATGTCAGAGCTCAAAACTCATCAGATGTAACAACCAATAATATTTTAGTAACAGTTTGTTTACGTAAAAAATCAATTAAATTAAACGAAGATCTTTTGAACGCCTTAAAAAAAATTATAGCTTTGCGTATACTCTATCAAAACATTGCATATTTTTCCAAATTGGAGGTTTAAATAATTCAAATCAGAATGAGAATTTGTTACTCAATTGTTATATTTGTTTTTTAGTACCATTTAATTTTAAATATATGGGCTTGGGGCTTTTGATCCCTCAGCTACTATAAAGACATTCGTGGTGCAATTCAATTTTAGTTATGAACTTATAATTTCTTAGAATTACATCGATATTCGATAAAAATCAAATTAAGGAGGTATCGAGTTATAGAATACGACATCCATGCAAGTACATTTCAAGGGACCATCGAGGTAGCCATGAAAACCAATTTTTACTAAGGTTCTATAACTCGAGATACCGAATATCGAGTAAGGAAGCGTTGACTGTACCGTTCTGATTCAAATTCCGGACTCTCAACTTTGTATAAGAAAGGTTTCAATTGAAATGTTTCAAAATTTGCCGTTCAAACGACTCGTTTTATTAAGCTCTTTTTCATAGCAATCCATGAAAATTTACAATGCTCAACTAGTTTTGACGTTTTTCTAACTGCTTGTAGTGTTTATTTAATTTTCCAACTTTGCTTTTCACGAGCTGTACGGAATTAGAATCAAAGCGTCCGGAATAAGAAGCAAAAGTGAGGTGGTGTCCGGAATAAGAATCATGAAGAGGACACACATTTCTAATTATTTAATTTTATTGGAGTTGTGGAGTTCAAATCTTCACCTACCGTTCGAGAGGTAAGTGTCATAATGTCATAATAACGCTGAGATATCATATAGTTTTATTTGATTTATATGCTTTTAGATGGCTCACACTTTGAAAAGGGCTTAAGTGTCCGTAATATGAATCAAAATGGTATATATCTCTGGCAATTTCTTCGTTTGTAGACAACACACCTAAATTAATTTACGGGTTTCTGTGAATCCAAACAACTGAACAGTTCGGTTAAATAAATTAATGGAGTACGGTAAATTTTCACAGTATTCAGTAAAAAATAACCGGAATCCTTAAAATTTCAACGGAATTACGGTGTTTTATTTTACCGAACTGTTCAGCTGTTGAGATTACGATGAAATTCAAGGATTTCGGTAAAATGAGCTAAGTGTGAAGGCTTCAAAAGTATCGTAACGAATTTAGGGAAGGTGTATCAGCTATAGGCATAGCGGTTTCCTACTAAGATATCATATACATCCTGATGTTGAAACATTAAAAAAGATTCAAAATGTGAAAGGAATCGGAACCATTACGACCATATTCAATTTTCGGAATGCAATAACTCTATGTATTTTTTTTTAATCGGGTTAAGGTGAAGATGAATCGAAGCCAAAGCTCAAATATTCAAGAGCACGGATCTGGAGAATCAAACATCCGTTTGAGTTGAAAACCTTATCGATTGGTCACCACCAGCTAGTGACCAATCGATTAAGTTTTCAGCTTAAACGGATGATTCTCCAGATCCGTGCTCTTGAAAATTTGAAGTTTGGCTTCGATTTATCTTCACCTTATATATATATAACTTTTTTTTAATTTTCCGTTGGACGAAGCTTCAAATACCTTGAAAGCATTTAGCAGCCCATTCTGCAAGTTATCATCATGCAAAATATGTTTACTGAAGAGTCTGTGCAAAAATCTCATCAACATTTAATCACCCAGCAAAGCATTAGCCACATCTGGAAAACGGGATCTGTTCTCCTCAGTCTCACCTATATATTGAATTGTTGGTAATACTTCTGCATACGAAATGTTTTGAATTTCTTCTAAAGGAGATTACTGTCTGCCTGATTACCCGGAAATGAATTCACAGAAACTACCGGGCACCCCCGTTGCTTTGACCGCTTTTAATCTGAACAGATTTTAATTTGACAACGTTCAAATTAAAAATGGTTCAAACGTCGTTTAGCTCGAGAAACGGAGTAAAGTAAAATGGAACGCTGTGGAATGCGAATCAATACAAAACAGCCAGAGAGGTAACCAGAAACATATTGCTTGGCTGCTTGTAGAGTGACTAGAAATTAAGATTAAAAATGAACCCCGATTGTTTACACGAGGTATCGTTCAAAATAGCGGAAATACACTGTACCCAATAACTTCATTGGAGTTTTAATAAAATACATACTTTTAAGGCAAAGTAAGTGGATTCAGTGATACTTTTCCGAATCAGTATAAACTAAGATGAGGGCTAAGTTTCATTAGCTAGATATTTCAAGCTGTAAAGTCATCATGGTGTCGAAAACAAATGACGGTTTACTAAGTCTTAAAAAGATTATTGTAGACATTGTCGTTCCTCTTATTTCTGCATGTAATTACAATACATCATACAGGTATGATCCGCTTTTATCAACACAATCGGCAGTTTTCAGTTGACAAAAACAGAACCGTGACAAAAATGGAATAACTTTTTTAGACAAAAAAATTTACAAAATAAAATGGGAAATTAGCAGGAAAATACTAATCTTCTCCGAATACATGCACAGTATTGATGTTTAAGGGCCGTAATGGATTGCAGTATCCAATTAATAAGTGTGATTCTGCGATAAATCGTTTATAGAAAAGTTGTATTTGTCAGAATATTGAAACGATAATGACATACCATGAAATGGATCATATTTGTGAAAAGAGCGAACGCGAAAGAGTGTCATGCAAACCATTATTTTTTATAAAGAATTTCAACAACTTCTGTGTTTTAATTATTTTACTCCTCATCTTTCTTCTTAATTTTCATGGCATTATATTCTAACTGAGAAAGAGGCTGCTTCTCAGCTTAGTATGCACATTGCATACTTTTTAGTCACATGAAGATATTCTATACCCTGGGGAATCAAGAAAACTGCCAACCAAAGTTAACCCTCTAATACTCAACCCCGCTTTAAGACGGGGTACACTTTGGAATGTTGTGTATTTTTCGTAGTTCAGAAATTGAAAATGATTTTATTTTTGGCTTAAGCCTTGACTCATAACACGCATATAAGAAAAGTTTTGACTTTTTGGTATGTTTGAAAATGGTTTAAAAAAAAATGTATTCTTATATAACGTACAAATGCATAGGGTTCATTTAACGTGTGATATAGAAAGTCGTACCTTTTATATTTTTCTACTATGAACCTATCACAGAAGAACAGCTTAGTGGTATTAAAATAATTTCAAACCTGTTAGTCATGCTGTTGAAAATATCAGATCTGTGTGACAAAATCGGAACGTGACAACAACGGAACATACCTTTACTAATATAAAAAAAAATCAGGGTTCACTGTAGAATTTGTTTTACGAATTTCTCATGGAACTCCTTCAATTATCAAGAATTTTTCATATTTCAATTTCTCCCCCTTCCCCTCATTGATCTGCATTCAGACGTGGCAGGCGCCATTGTTGCCTAAAAATAGATGGTGATCTTCTGACCCAGCTCTGTACGGAAGAATAATATAGTCGTATTATTATAATAAAATTATTCACTAGGGTTAGAGGAATACTTCCATAAAATTTCAGCTCATTTGGACGTTCCGTGAGCTGGCGCATTTGAATTAAAGTTAAAATGGCATTTCTAGCTCAAACATAGTACATCATCTACTGTTTAATACTTCAGTAGTCGCGCTGTTGTATTTTGTACAACACTGTTGGAAAAACCTCGCTCTTTGTTCGCAACAATAGCGTAGTGGCTCTGACGGTGGCAAATCGCGCGACGACTGGAGGGTAAATTCAGGCATATTGTTGATCGCGTTCAATTGAACCCAGAATGTCAAAACACTACTTGATATCATAGCACGCAATATTGTAGAAGATTGTATCATTCTTAAAATTGTTAAAGTTGGTGTTTTAACTATCTGAAGTAGATTTGAAACACTGTTTAGTATTGCTGTGTGCGTTTGAAATTCAAACATCAAATGAGGGAACACCAAACGCGGTAAGATTTTTTCCAAGAAATGCGATGTCAAAGATGATTCTATACCATTACCCGGAATAACATTACCCGGAATGCAATTTACCGGAATACCACTTACCGGAATGTACCATTACCCGGAAAAACCATTTACCGGAATGCACCATTACCCGGAAAGCCAAATCTTCAATTTTCGACGACCTTTTTCAGTACATTTGTATACAATTTTTATTTTCTTTCGATGATGCTCAGTACAAATTATGTCACTCTAACCATGGACATTCTTGACTCCCTATATAAACACTTTTTTTCAAAAGATATCTTGAAACAGCTCTGGACCAAATATGTTTTCTTCTTGCCGGCGTTATGAGTCTACTGGGACAAAGCTATTCTAGTAGCATTTAGTTGATAGCTGAAAGCCTATGTCAATCGATCACTTTTACATTCGTACATAGTTTGAAAAGTAATCTAGCTCTGAAAACTCGTCAAATTTGCCAACTAGAAATCATTTTGAAACGGCGGTATTCAATTCTACCAACCTCAGCTTGATCTTTCTGAATAGCTTCACTTTGTCGCAACAAATATTACGATACCAAAATTTAATTGCACATGTCATTTATTTGAGATTTTATTTGAAAAGTATCGCCTGATAGGGTGCAGAGCTACTTGGGCACTAGGCCGTCCCTTATTTTTCGAAAATGCGAAATGTTATAAGTTCGTCATTGTAAAGTGCTCATTTTGGTAAAAAAAATCAGGTAAAAAATTGAAGTTCGTACGTGGACGCTAAGTGGTCCCCCAACGACCCTAAAGGTATTTGGTGTAAATGACCCCCGTGCGCAAAATCGAACTCGCTGCTCTAGTGTACGCAACATGAGTACGAAAAGCCACTAGTAACAAATTGATAATCAGCCTAGAATTTTAAGAAAAATAATTTTCTACACTGTGAATATCTTCATAACACTACACGCTGACATAAAATTCATAACTACAAAGGGATCGTTCAAATATTACGTAACGAAACAGGGGGAGGGTGAAGGCCTTCCATAGTGTTACGGTCCATACAAAAATGTTTTTTCATGCAAAAGCTGCTATGTGGGGGAGGTAAGTGGTCTAAAATTGGAAAATTCTACGTTACGTAATATTTGAACCATCCCAAAGAAAACAAACTTCTATGTTGATTATCAACGCGCGCAGAACAATTTGTTACTGGTGGCTTTTCGTTCTCATGCTGCGTGCACTAGAGCAGCGAGCTCGATTTTGCGCACGGGGACATCTACGCCTAATACCTTCAGGGCCGTTGGGGACCACTTAGCGTCCACGTCTTCTTCTTCTTTCTGGCATTACGTCCCAACTGGGACAAAGCCTGCATTTCAGATTAGTGTTCTTATGAGCACTTCCACAGTTATTAACTGAGAGCTTTCTTTGCCGATTGACCATTTTTGCATGTGTATATCGTGTGGCAGATACGATGATACTCTATGCCCTGGGAATCGAGAAAATTTCCTTTACGAAAAGATCCTCGACCAGTGGGATTCGAACCCACGACCCTCAGCATGGTCATGCTGAATAGCTGCGCGTTTACCGCTACGGCTATCTGGGCCCCACGTACGGACTTAAAATTTTTACCTGATTTTTTTCTTACCAAAACGAGCAGTTTACAATAACGAACTGAAAACATTTCGCATTTTCGAAAAATAGGGGAGGCCTATTGGGCACTTCCACAGGTTTTTCTCAGCCGAATTATCTGAAATTTTGCAAAAAGAGGCACTACAGTACGATGCACATTGTGGTCAAATATGAGGTAAGTAGCATTCAAAAACCCCACTGCCGAAGTGAATCACAAATGCCAAGAATAGGATCCGGCTCCCTATAGGTCGCAAAACTATGTCTTCAAATTTAGGCTATAAAACTAAACATTACAGGCAAGGATAAAAAGAATGAAAAGAATTATTTACGTTATGTATTTATGATGTCAAATATTAACGAGGTCAATATAAATCTAAAAAATCGCCTAACGATTAAGGTTGGGTGAATTGTAGTAAATTAAACATCCCAGCATTTTAAAATGTTTGGATTCATGATGATTTTCTTATTCCCTTCAAATCACAGCTGAGAATCCAATTTAAATATTGTATAAAAAAACACTAATCTTGCAAGGGAAGTGACATACAATAGTGCAATTCTCATTTTAGTTTTAAGGCTCTCCCAAATCAACACGATTTTTTAAGGTGACATCGACAAAAATCGACGCGATTTCGTTGTTGAGTCGCTGCAAGCACTCTCATATGGATCCATCTAGATCGACACGACGAAAATCGCTGCGAAATTCACGTCGCTGTGGCTTAGACACGCTCATCAAACCTTTATGGTTTGAGGAATTCTAAAAAATCATGACGAAACTAAGAGTGCCTTGGTGACCGAAGGTAGGGACATTATACATTATTGTGACGTCGATCGCTGGATTCCGAAATATTGAACCTGAATAGATCTACTTTTCCTTTGAATTTGCTTGATTGTGCTATTTTTCTACAAATTTCATTACTCTGAATGTATGTACCCCGAATCCAATGCCAGGATAATATACTAGAAAGAACAGTAAGCAATCATAAGAAGAAGCTATTTGGTCGTTTTCGACTAAACACATTTTGCCAAAATTGCCGAGATCGGTGGAACTCGAAAGAACCGCTAACCAAATAAAGAAGGGTGAATATCAGATGACCTGAAATGAGTCATTATAGAAAAAGGGATTTACGGAGGATTTGCGTTCGGTTGATTAACGTTTAAAGAAACGACATTCGGTGAATTGACACTCGACGAAAAGTAGCACAACTAATCGTGTTAAAAATTCTAATCATTGCTTATTAATTACCATTTGGAAACTTGGAGAACCGACGGTCGAATATCAAAACTAAAGTTACATAATTGTAACCAAATTTAGCCAGTTCAGCCAAGACAAGCTACAAAGATAAGTTGAAAGAACAGTTTATTTTTAAAAGATGGGTGAATCATCTATGAAATGCAAATATATGATGATGGTGCATATTGACATCATCAAGTATGAAGACCTCTCTTCGATGCTTATGTATTTTGAAGGAAGAACATCCCCTGTCCATTCTTGTTGGTGATCATTTTAAATATTTCAAGTCAAAATACTGATCTGAATGACCACATAACGGTTAATGAAAAAGGCGAGAAATAGAGAAATAATTTTCTGATAAATGGTCCTTCCGGGTAATGGTTTTCCGGTAAATGATTCATTCCGGGAAATGGTTTTCCGGTTAATGGTCTTCCGGTAAATTGCAATTCCGGGTTTTCCAGGTAATGTCGGAGAACCGTCAAAGATAGATTTTTCTTGCTAAGGCGGCGGTGATTTATGTGATCGTTGCCAGGTGTCCTTTGATTATTTTGCGTTACCGCATTTGGAAGATGGTTACTCAACATTTGCACTAGGCGCATCATAGCCACCTATGACGCTGGGCGACTGGAGCACAAGGCGCATGCATATATGTGATTGTACGGGAGTTCTGATCTAAGGATAACTTTCAACAACTGAAATGTTAATAAACATGAGCTTAAATTCAGATACAACCTTCTGCAATTGTATTAATTATAGTATCAACTAGATATTTGTCATTATAAGCCTGATTGAACACGATCAACCTGTATATAGAACAAAACATTAACAAAGGGTCAGTTATATTTGAAAAAATGCCGATACAAACTTCGAATTGAAATGCCACCAGCTGATGGCGCAACCAATCAAGTTGAAATTGTGAGAGACCTTTTTTCTTACCCTAAGGCACATATCTAAGGGGTGCACCGTTGAAATTTACAACGTTTTGTTAAAGGTCCAGTCTAATCACCAGCACTCATACACTGAGGGTGTCTGTTAGTCACAAGCATTCATCGGATTGTTGCTTGTGTAGTGCAGCTGATCTGCCGTTACTAGAGTGACAACAATGGGCGGCCAATTAAGCTCAAGCTCAATACTAAAAGAGATCAATAGAGGATTCCTAAAACAAAGCTTTGCCAAGATATGATCTGAAGGCTTCAATTGAAATGAAAGAACGGAACTTTCAAGTCAATTTAGTCAATAATCAATTAAAGCCTTCTTGAAATGTTACGATTTAATGAACAAACAATACAATTTTCGTAAATTCAAATTGTTATTAGTCAGTATAGAATATGTTTTGGGGTGCGATTGAAGCCATAATAATACCCAATTACGTTGCTCTTCCTTCATGTTCTAATCATCAATTTTTCTGATAATCCTGTTTATGGTTCTGTGATAGTTGCGCTCAGGATTTGACCAGAGTTTTCATTATGGTTCTATACAAATTTAGCCCGAACCGCCGTAAAAACATTATCCAGTAATACCAAAAAATCTTGCTGAAAATTTGCTTGAAACTCATCTTATATATCTTATCTTATGATTTCAGTTATTTGAAAAGTAGCCAAAGATTCTCTTTGAGGAACATGTCCCGGGAAATGTGAGAATTACAACAATAATTGTGTAGAATCCTACTGTTCTTGCTACGATATAGATATTTAATTAAAAAAAAAAAAAAACAAAATGACCACAGGTTAGAGATGAAAAAAAACTATGCAATTTGCGGAGTGAATTATACGAGATGCACTCATAAAAGTGAATCGATTATTTTGATCGATTTAATGGCTCATTTCGAAAACAAAAAATGAATAAATTGTGATGGTATCTCACGAAAGATAATATAAAAACTTTTAAATGCAAACATTTTTTACATATATAATAATTGACGAACTCATCAAAGGCAAAAAGTCACTACTACACAACAGATGTTTCAAATGTTTTTAGTATTAACATGTAAACATGTTAATACTTGGTGGTTTCAACTACGATAATTGCGATTCAAACAAATTTTCGCCAGTACACGTTTCAGGCTCTTTTTCTACAACAGCTTCTTTAACCCGTATAGGGTAACGGTCGTACTTTGAACCCCCTAAGGAAGTGATTTGAGTTTTTTATCCCAAATAATTAATTACATAGCGAAAAATTACTAAAACTCTCACCGCTCAGCGAGTACTTAACCGATTTAAATTATTTTTTATCAGTTACTGGCACACATATCTTGTTTCTAAAAGTGGCCAAAGGATTTCGGAAATGTTCATGTGTCCGGTGTTATTCAGGTGGGTTACTGGGTCAGTTCCGCTTAAAAGGGTGCTGTACTTCTGTGCCCCTGGAGGTAAGCGAATCAGCGTACCGTTTTGTCTCAAATTCCGAACAGACTCATATTCCGAACACTCGGTTGTTGTACGGCGATTTGGTTGAAATGTTTCACTGAAATATGTCATCTAATTACAAGGAAATGGCAGTCAATTTGCAATTGCAGTTTTAACGTGTTCCAATCTTTTTTATACCTCTGGAGCAGTGATGATTCTCTAGTTTGAGACCAGTAGAACTAGCTCAGATACATTTATTTGCGAAATTATTCTTTTGAATACGATTTATTCGTACTATTCGGAATTTGAATCAAGATGTTCGGAATATGAGACAGAATGAACACAGTGTTCGGCATTTGAGTCAAAATGTGGTTCCATACTTTTATATAAAAACAATACTAAACAAGCTAAAATTTGCAATTCTATCGGAACACACAACAGCTAACAGTTAGACTTTGCAAAGAAATTAAAATTTTCACAAATATCAGCTAATTTATGCCTATAAGATGCATTTGAAGTCACTGTTGGCCTTAAGTGTTCGGAATATGAGTCAAAACGGTATACCTTTTGAAAAACGATTGAATTTGATAACCTTGTGTCTTGCATTTGTTTGACTCTCGAAATAACCATTTTGGGTCCCCAAGATGCCTCACATTTGCGACCAAGTGGCCAATTTGTATCTAAACATATTTGTCAAACCATGGGAACGTATTACAGTAAATTATTATGTTTAATCTCTACTGTTAGAGGATTGAAACGATTTAGTGTCCAACAAATCTAAAGCCGGTTCTTCAGGGCATTAAGCCCGAGTGGTGAGGGTTTTAGTATTTATGCTTTCACTGAGGCCTATACTGCCCATAAACGTATAATTGTCCCATGTGAATAGGAATCCAAGCAAACATGGGACTGACATGTGTTTATGGGCAGTGTAGCGGTTATGATTCGTAACTCCAGGGAAAAAAAATCATGTGTGAGTTTCTATCACCGGGTGGACGTAAATATCACAATTATATCTCGAATCGCACAAATTTTGATCTCATATTTCAATATGATTTCGGAAGGATGTTGAAAAGTTTGATTTATCTCTCAGCGAAAGCTTGACATCTGAGAATATGCAAACTAGCTCAGAATCAGTTCTTTCAAATGTACAAAACACTTTCATCCGCAAAATGGCGTGCCAGAAAAGTGTTACGGCTGACCAACCTCACCCAGACCTAAGCTGGTGCATCTCAAGTTTAACAAGATATTGTTCAATACTTCTCCATACTAATTTTTGATATTATTTTCGATCTTTTATCTCTTATTTCCAACAATCCAATTGCTGATGATTATCGTCAGTTATTCACTTTAAAACAACAAATTATCATTTTGTTCAGATTTTTCCACCTGTTCGGGTCTCTACAACCGGTACTGTACATAAATTTATAATAAAATTATTTCTTTAAAAAACTGTTTCCGAAATTCCTCAATAATTTTGAAATGATAAGGGGTAATCCACAAATTATATCACGCTCCGAAAAAGGGGACGAGGTCAGAAAAAGCGTGACAAGCCTTACACAATTTTCAAAGGGCCCATAGAAAAAAAGGTTGACAAGATGTGGATGAGATTAAGAAAAAATAAAATTTAGCGTGACTTTATTTGGGTAACAATACTAAGTCCGGGAGTTTCTCTCTGGATTCTTTTGATATATTGTGAGATCCTTCCAACATATTTTTCTAAACGATTCAGAAATTGTTCCAATCTATCATAATCCTAGATTTTGTTTCGTGAAACTGTGATTTCACTAAATATGTACCTGCAAAAATTTTACCAATTATTAATAAGTTACGTTTTTTGGTACCCCCTAAAGGCTGACACCCTATCGGAGTCAAACTAGTCAACCGCAAGGTAAGGCACTTGAGGAGAATTAAACTCGGCGGGTGGAAGAGGATGAACCCATGAAGTAGAATCAACGACCTTAAGAATATCAACCCCATCATCAAGGCAATGTGATCCTTGATTAATTAGGGAACTGTGTCAGCTGTGGCATTCTAGTAGTATTGAATTTATTAGATATCAAATTTATCTACTTCAAAGCTAACCAGTACAATGTGACAATATCACACTTTCGGTTCAAAAGTACTTACGGTAGCCGCTAAGCTTTTATTCCATTTTCAAACGATGACTCCCACAGTGCTCTCCAAGAACCGCCACCATGTTCTCTCCGTATACAATTATAAAAACAAAGTTTGCTATTTCGACTTGCCACAAACCGCAAGCTATCGCCCCAGCCGGCTTTTTAGTGCTTTAGTTTCCGCACTAGCAGTGAATAAAACGAGTGAAGCGAGTATGATCGTAGAGTTAGCTTTATTCGCTTTTGCTGTAGCCTATAGTAAAGGTTGAACCCACT
Organism: Aedes aegypti; assembly: GCF_002204515.2. Taxonomy (NCBI): domain Eukaryota; kingdom Metazoa; phylum Arthropoda; class Insecta; order Diptera; family Culicidae; genus Aedes; species Aedes aegypti. Next base: position 399,022,308 of record NC_035108.1, read on the forward strand.
GGCTACGATCTCAAAAGCTCGTCCGGTTCGTTAGAATTTTTCACTCACGCGTGCTACCTCGACAAAGTCAGATGCAATATCTAGAGGTAGGAACTGTTTTTCTTTCGCATCCGTTCATAGCTGAGAACACATCCACCGGACGACGCTAACGCGAGTTCGAAATCAGACGCGGGCGTGTCGATATTTCAGTTGGAAAACGCGCGCCAAACAGTGAGAAAGGATTTTTTGTGATCTCCGATCAAATGATGTGAATATCTGAAATTATTAGTTGAGAGATAAGAAAATTGAATGGATGGGATTAAAAGTGTGGAGTGCGTTAAGCTGCATATATTGGCCGTGAAATTTAAACGGAAGCTTGTGAAAGTGCATACAATGGAAGATTCGATCGCAATGAATAATCGATATGTGTGAAGTGAAATTGCTGAGTGACAATGAGTAAAGTTCCGTTAAAATTGATTTCGTTCGCAAGCTCATTGATATTCATCGTAGCACACGCACGGGAGTTTACCATTGGACCCTGTCAGCTTCAGTATTATGAACCCTGCAATTCGGACGCTATCGAGTTCTACCTGTTCACCAGTGATAGCCCAAATGACGCTCCGCTCCTGTTGGATAACATTGATCCCAAAGTTCCAAGCCGTATAAATCTCACCTATAGGAATAAGTTGATAGTGCACGGTTACAACGGTCATATAGATTTCAATGCCACTAAGATAATTCGCAACGGTTGGTTTATCGATGGAAAAGTACCCACCACGCACACGGGGGCAGATCGCTGTTTTAGACAGCCTAAATGTCTAGTACTCTGGGAATGCATCCTAGAGGTTTGGTATCTTCGACAAAGTATCATGGAATAACTGGTCGGCGTTAAGTCAGAGGGGACCAAGTACAAAACTTGGAAAAATAGATTATTCCGTCATTAGTTGCAAAATTATGTTAGCTTCATTTCACTTCGATCAAATTTGATGGATGTTGTAAACTGTAAGAGAAATTAAAAAAAAATACTTTGGACAATCAATAAAAATCGATGCAAGTAGTAAACATCAATACATATCTTGAGGCAAAATTTCATTAAAATAGAAAATGTCCATTTTTAATTAAAAAAAAATCTTTTTTTTTTCAGTGTAGGCCACAAATGAGATTTTTTTCAGTATTTTTGTTCAACAATTTAGACAATTATCTACAAGTCATCCATACAACACTTTTTTGAAGGAGGTTCCATTTTCTGATTACATTATTATGAAAAAAATAGTAAAGAGTTTGGCCTTTTTCAAATGAAAGTCCTGATAAATTTATGAAAAACAAAGTATGGTGTCGTTCATTAACCACGTGGTCATTTTTTGTCTGGCCAATAACCACGATCCAAAGAAACTTTAGAATTTATATATGGACAAAAGACCACGAGGAGGGAGGGGGGTGTCTGAAAATCCGAAAAAATAACCACGTAGTTAATGAGCAACCCCTATGCAAAGTGGTTTACTTAGTCAAGGTCTACACATCCACATAATTTCATTGAAATCTTAGATGGTGCAGCCAGCCCGGAATATGATTTGGCACGAAATGGGTCAATTGTCGTGAATACCAAACCTCTAAAATGCATATCCCAAGTTTAAGCAGTCCAAAAGCAGCATGAGCCCCAGTGTGACACTCGCAAATCAACCAACGAGTTCTATCCTACATTGCAGCCTACCTGAAGCAACCTCGCACCAACGTTTTCGTCGTAGATTGGGGAAAACTCTCCAGGCTACCTTGCTACCCAACTGCGGCGTTCAACACCAAACAAGCCGGCGAATGCACGGCAACGTTCCTTATTGGTCTCAAGGCCAACCATCCGGAGTTCAGCTGCCGGGATCTGCACTCGATCGGCTTCAGCCTAGGCGCACATGTGCTCAGCTTCACCAGCAACGCACTGGAGAAGTCCATCGGCTCGAAATTCAGGCGGATTACAGGTTCTGTTAGACGTTCGGAGACTAGGTTTACGACCCAGTGGTTCTCAATCGTATTACTGCTTGTAAACTATTACAAGCAATAAGGGTTGAGATTGTATTAGGTTAATTGTATTACAGTTTTTACTCGGCTTGAGGCAACATTGAAATATTTGCATATTTTTACTTTCATAAATTCAAAGCTAATAGAACTTTAAAATCACTTTATTTCACTTAATATTGTAAAAGAGAAAATATGCAATAAAATAAATCAATTAGTTTTCACACCCAGCTTTAAAAAAAAAGCTGAAAAGGGAACTATACCGTGCAACCTCGTCAATTCGAACGGTACCTCATTCACTATTTTATTTTCATTTTGCGTTCCGTTTCACAATGTTTTATTATGCTCTGCTACGTTTCATGACTTAATGACGTTTTAACCATTTTAAAATTTGAACTATGTACATATTGGAGGGGTTCAGATTAAAAACTTTTCAGCTTAAAAACAATCAAACCAAAGGAGGTACCTGGTACTTGAAAACTAATTTTCAGCTTGAGTTACGTGAAATCTCAAGTAGGGTAGAAGTACCAATTATAGCTTTAGAGGGAACAAAAGGAGATTTTTCTTATTGTTCCACTAGAATATAACGGCTAATATTCACAGAAATGATAAACCTATTTGTTTTTTGATGGTAACTAAACCTTGATAAGAACTGCACTTATTGCACGAATAGCTCTTCTTAGCAGTTTGCTAAAGGACACCCGTTACGAAATGTATGTTTTCATCCGGTAAAACTGCTTCAACCGATAAATGTATGCTGCTTAGTGAGAACAAATGTACAAATTTAACTGGTGAGCAACTAAATCTACTATTTTAAGTTGGAAATCGTGTTATTTCCATTATGTCGATAACTGGTACAAAGAGTGTATGAGAGCCCAATTATGGCAATACTCTGGAGGCGGTTTGTTGAAATAGAAGAAAAAAAGCTATTATACGGTTGACTTCCACGACGGGACGGTTCGGCAAGGCATTATTTTCATGTTTTGTACTCAATTACTAAGATTTTTCAATCACACGTTCGAAACGTTCGCAAGCAATAGTCACTTGAGAGACCTTTCAAGACAACTTTGAACAAACGTTCAGTTTTGTCGTCATAAGTAAAAAATTTGTGCTTCTTCTCTTCAAGATGTTTGAGAAGAAGTTCGTGGTCTTTAAGAGTTTCCGGCAAAACGCGACAGTCTCCTTTCTTTGCGATTTGGAAGGAGACCTTGATTCCCCTAATGGAGTTCAAGATCTCCTGCCTAAATCCCGCAAATTCGGAACAACTGACCGCGATAGGCGGCACTCTTTGCTTCCTCACGTGAATCAAAGAGCCTGGGCTAGAGGCTGCTTCGATTTGGTGTTCGGAAAATTTGTCTAGAGCATCGAACTGATTGCTCATTTCAATACAATTATTCATTTCACCCTTGGAAGAAAGTTCGCATTCCAGAGAAACGTCCTTTCTTCCATTCTTGCCACGTTTAGTGACAGTTTTAAATCCCACTTTTTTGGAAGGAAGTTGTGAATTCAGAGATTCACCCTTCCTTTTGATAGTTGTTGCAACCATGTTTAGTGAATAAGAAGACGTGACCTTCCAGAGGTTTTTTCCCAAGACAGTGTCCAAGAAGGATTACCACCGCTAGCTTTCGCCAACGGGTCCAACGAAAAATCGAAGGCACGGGTCCAAACAAGGATCGTAAAGGGATCAATAGTAGAAAAATAGTACTGAAAAGTACTGTTTTAGTAGCACTGAAAAGTACTGTTTTGAATTTTAGCACTGAAAAGTACTGTTTTTGTAGCACTGAAAAGTACTGTTTTATTGCTTTAGGTAGTTTTTAAGAAAACTTCCAAGAGTAGAGAGAATTCGTGTACGCACAGCACGAAGGTACGATGCACACTGTTTTGCTCATCTGATTCAATAAACTACGATTATCATTATTATTTTACAAATGCACAAAGTCACATGTTACAAAATCATTTTCATATGTTTTACAACAATTGATGCGCTGTCTTCCAGCATTTAAGCACGGATTAGGTAGCATGGTCTCATGGCGTTCTTGATAAACCGGTCTTTGAGCGCCCCTAAGTATGGGTACTTGGGATACTAGTCATTTGCAATTAAAAATTATTTTTAACATACTAGGACGGCTACTGTATAAAATTTTTGTCGGAATCCACAAAATATATCATATTGACACTTAAAAATAAAGCGAGCATTCGCTGGTTGGATAGCGTCAGTCTCACGCATATGGAGAGCAAATCTTCAGGAAACGCAAAGATGCATCCGAATTTGTTCTACACGGAGAATTTTTTTAACCTAAGTTTATTTTCCTAAAATTAGGTATATCGATTATACCTTCAACCCAAAGCCTCTCGGTAGTCTCTTTCTCTCACACGAATATTGCCAAAAATAGAAAGAGCTGTATCTACCCAATGGAAGTACTTTGGCCCAATAAGCCAAATTTGGGTAAATGCAACTTTTTTATGTTTGGGTTGAAAGAACTCTATTTTGTAATTTGGGTATATGTTTCTAATGGAATTTAAGTCAAACTACCTAGAACTTGGGAAATTATCCAACATTAAGAAGTTGGGCTCAACTGCAGAATTGCGTTGAAACAACCCAAAATTGAGTTGAATTCCGTCTCCGTGTACCAGTGTCTGCATATTTCAATATACAGTCAATAACGCCGACCCTCAGTAGGATTCGTCATCGTTGATTTCTTCTTTGTATGAATGCTTTTTTGAAAATACATGCACGAATCTGGTAGAGCGTGCATTCAGTTTTTCAATTACTTTTTCTACACTGATTCTCATTCACCTACTGACATTCGGTGGCAGCAAATTCAATTTCGCTTGTGAAAAAATTCATTTCCATAAAAATAGCCAACAAGAACATCCGGAAATTTCAAAAGTTCTATTTTTCATTGAAAGACAATCCATGATTCATCAACTGGAGGCATAACATTGCCGTTTTCTTACACCAGTAATATAAAATTCATTTGTAATTGCTTCGTTGTGTCGTGTCGATCGCGTAGTTCCTCTGTTTATTGCATATTACCGACGAAATCGTTTGTGCTTAAACAATTATTTTACTGTGATTGCTTTCATAGACAAATTATACTCGTTATCAACGTGAAAGATATCATCATCTCTTAAGAATATTGAAATAAATACGAATTTCTCATCACTGGAACAATGGAGTGCGCCAAATGTCTGTCCTCTATCGATACGAGATCGGAATCGTTCGTCGTGTGTGAAGGTGAATGCACACGGAGACGGAATTCATCTCAATTGGGTTGTTTCAACGCAATTCCGTAGTTGAGCCCAATAACTCAATTTTGGCTAAATTTCCAAGGTCCCCACTAGGTAGTTTGGCTTTAATTCCATTAGAAAAATATACTCAATTTTGGGTTGATTTAACGCAAAATTGAGTTCTTTCGACCCAAACATAAGAAAAGTTGCATTTACCCAAATTTGGCTTATTGGGCCAAAGTACCCCCATTGGGTAGATGCAGCTCTCTCTATTTTTAACAACATTCGTGTGGGAGAAAAAGAAAACTTAGAGATTTTGGGTTGAAACTATAATCGATATACTTAATTTTTGGTAAAGTAAACTCAAAAATTAGGTAAAAATATTTCTCCGTGCAGTAGGAGCTACCATATCCATTGTGTTGAATTACTGGAGTCGTACATGGAAAGCTTGGCTGACAATAACATTATGTGGATGTGCGATTGCTGTTTAACTCATTTCTGCAAAAAAAGATCTGCTGTGGATACATCTCTTGTTAATTCCTCTGCAAATTTGGCATCTGAGTTGGATAACATCAAAGCGCAAATTCATGATATCGTGAACACACTGTCAAGCATATCAACGAAATCATTGCCGGACGAAACAGTTAAACCATCTACACAACTGTTGGATGGTTCAAGGACATCCTGCGCAGCAGATCCTAGTTTTGAAGCAAGCGATTGTGTTGTGGAATCATGCTCGACGTCAAAACGTAACTTTTTGCTGTTCTTGACCAACATACACAGTTCCGTTACCGAAACAGAGATTGATTGTATGGTTCGCCGATCAGTTGAAATTGAGAAAGAAGAAGAAGTCGACATTCTGAAATTGGTGCCCAGATGAAAAAAAAAGATAGTTTGCTTGATTACGCATCCTTCAAGGTAGTTCTGAATATGAAATGGAAGAAAGTTGCTATGAATCCTGAGACATGGCCCTCAGATATTAAATTCAGAGAATGAGTATGAGTGGAAAAACATGGAGCCCAAATAGATAAGACATTAAACGACCTTTCAAAGCTTGAGTTGTAATCGACATGAATTGTTTTGTATTTTGACCTGGTAACGTTACATTGTGTACTTTTACGTTGATGGTTCTCTATTTTGTATCGTTGATTTTATAATCAGTTTGTGTATTGTTGAAGATGTGAATTGTTTTAATTAAGAGATATTTAGACATTAAGTAACAATCTGTACAGTGTTTATACTGAAGATGGTGTTAATAAATAAAAATATTCAATTTTCAATTTCAGTGCCTCTAGATGGAAGTGAATTTTTAAATGACACCAACAGTGGGTGAAACTGAATGTTCGCGTGTGTTGCACCCACTCTCTTTCTCGTCACATTCGCTCTCATAGTCAGATTGGCATCGTGCTAGCGGAGTTTGATTTTGTTCAATTTCGCACTAATCGGGTATCATTCGGCTGAATTTTTACGACACTTACCTTAGATGCCTAAATGTCACACTTCAAGCCTGAAGTAAAAAAGCTTTCTCAATCAAACAAAAGAAATCTTTTTAGATTAGAATTATAAATTTAAAAAAAAATCTAAATTAAGGTGAAGATGAACCGAAGCCAAGCATCAAATTTTCTCGACCACTAATCTGGAGATTCGAATATTCATTAAAGCTGAAAATTTGATCGATTTGTAACCCAGAACAAGTGATCAATCAAAACTTGGTCGTCAGCTTAAACGAATGTTTGCTTCTACAGACTGACGTTCTTGAAAATTTAAAGGTTGACTTCGAATTATCTTCACCATAATGAAAGATTGGCTGTCATTAATCTTACTTCAGGATTTTTATAGGAATTATATGGTAAATATGAGTTCGTAAAAAGTCTAGATATCAAAAGGAATGTTGATGAAGAACAGGTGCTCCACACAACATTTTTATTTCAAAAAGTGCTCCGCGAGCCAAAAAGGCCGAAACCCCCTGTATAGTACATTAAAATAGGACTAGACTGTAACTAAGTAACAAAAATATGAAAATTGTTCTTTAGAGTTCTTAGTAACAGTAAGCAAGAACTTCTTCTTCTTGGCATAACGTCCTCACTGGGACAGAGCCTGCTTCTCAGCTTAGTGTTTTCATGAGCACTTCCACAGTTATTAACTGAGAGCTTTCTTTGCCATTTTCACATTCGTATATCGTGTGGCAGGTACGATGATACTCTATGCCCAGGGAAGTCAAAGAAATTTCCAATACGAAAAGATCCTGGACCTACCGGGAATCGAACCCAGACACCTTCAGCATGGCTTTACTTTGTAGCCGCGGACTCTAACCACACGACTGAAGAAAGCCCCAACAAGAAATTGTAAGTCTTAAAAACTCTTGCTATTTTGAATGGAAACATTCGAATCCAATCAAATAAACGGATTTGGTTTGCGCTTCAGATAATCGAGCTCGACCAAGTTCAACATTGATCATGGACTCATTACCCCAACCGCAACCAGAGTGCCGTGCCTCGCAAATTGAGAAACATCAACCAGGCTCTAAATATATTCAAACCGGTGGCAGTGCACTCTTGCATGATGTTTACTCCTTACCAGCCTCCTTCTGGTTTGCCACCAGTTGCAGTTGAAATCTTGGAGCTAGCTCAATTCACGTATTACAAAATACTGTTTTTTTCAGCTAGGCAAAGCCGAATCAAATTCGCACTAATAGCAAAAACGCATAGGCTGCCGCTAGCAAATCGGTACTATTTCATTAAATTGATTGTGACAACGTCATTCCGGTCAAGAACCCAACCCATCGAGCAACCCAACATTGTCGGCAAAAGTGGAATTAAACGAACTTGGTCCATATCGAATGATGTTTTTGATCAAAAACTAGATGCAAGCTCGTAACATCCGACCTTTATGCAGTTATTCAAATTTCTGTACGTGAACCACTGTCAATGTTACTATTACTGCTGGCCGGACGTGTACCGTTCGGTCAACCAACTAGTTTATGAGATAATTGATTTACTAGCAAACATAAGGGCAACTTGTGCCTTACAAATTACTACGCACCTCCTTCGTTGACGAACCGTTTGGAAGCGTCATAAAAGTCGATGATCGATTAAACGTTAAGACGGTGTTGTTGTTCTTTACATTGACACCGTTTGGAACGACTTGTGAAAAATTTAGCTGACCAGTTCACCGGTGGTAATTTAAATATAATTTACAGCTGGTGCATTAAGAAGGGGTGAAAGCCAACCGGTGATTTATTTCATATGATGATGTGATGACGGGATTCTTAATCTTTAAACCCTATATCGTTGATGGACGACCACTACATATAGCGTTGACCTATCGAGGTGGAAACCCTTATTGAAAGGTTAGAAATTAATAAACAGCAAGCCATACTAGCGCAGATTCTACAATTGAATTTGTACTGTACAACGGGGTATTATCTAGGTAATTGTGATTGGACAAAAATGCTTTCGATGGCTCTACCCCATTTGATATAAAGCCTTTTAGAATAATAGCGTTTGGCATAGTGGTCACTTGTCAAAATAGCCATTTAGCATCACGGCCGATTGGCATAATTAAAAAAAACATTTCTTTGACATTTCAAGACATTTATCTATTGAAATTTTAGTGCTTTATAACAAGAAATGTTTGTCTAAGGTAAGTAAAGCTTACTGAAAAATGATACAAATAATTAAAGCAGTGGGCTATCCCTGCCCAAAACAAAATGCATAAAGTGCTCGTTGGAGACTGATTGATAAAAAACATTAACATAACACAATTTGATTAAATTTAAATAGGGTTAAACCTCATAAGCTACGGATTTCTTCCTAAAATGAGTTTTTCTTTTTCCAAACTCAAAAGAGTGAATCATAACTTCTATACCGAAGCTATCCGATGTGAAGGAACATCGATTTTGACGTTTCTATGATTCGCTACTCTAAACACTCAACAGCTTATGTTCGATAGAAGGTAAAACTTGATGATAGAAATGATAGAACGAGAAACTAACTAGGGAGACTTACGGCTTCGGCACCATTCGACTATTATCGGCAACCCAATTTCAAACGCCAAATACTTTGTATTTTTCTATCAAAACGCACCAATGAAAACATTCAGATGATTCTTTGTTCTGCTCGCTTCCCGCTGACGAGATTTCCTAGACTGAACAAATAATATCGCCAGAGATGTCATCAATTCAAATGAACACGGCTCAAAATGCGACTGATTTCGAGCTGCCGAAGAGATTTACCAGCAGTTCCTATGGAAAAGTTGGCGAAGAGATTGAGGCTGCAGACAATAGTCACACTAACAAGAGATGTTCGCAGCGTTGTAAAAACATTTCCAAAAGCATGTTACCAAGTCTGTCGGTGCGAATCGATAGAGTATTGAGCAACACATAAATGTACACGGGATTTGTCTGCTGATGGCCGTGAAAATTACAAAAAAAGCGGTATCGGTTTAGACTGCCGAGAATACGTAAGTTCCCCTATACAAAATACTCGAAATATTATTCTTCCGAATGTTAAGAATATCAAGAATATATTTTCCATCCGAAATTCAGCTAGGTTTTATGTTTTGAGTATTTATTTTCCATATTTCATCCATTTCTGATGTTAACCTTTGCGTCCCTGACCTATTTATACTACCATATTTTGGTGATCTTTTGGCTCCAATTTCCATAATTTTTATTCGATTTCTATAAAAATTTAGCTCAACACCACACAACTATTCAAGTTTCGTGACCTGAGGTGGGAACCTTGGTTGGACGGTCGGTTCTGGATTTATACGGATGTTTCTGGGGTCTGTGCGAAGGTCATTTGAGACATTTTAATTTTTATTTTGCACGGATTAAAAAAACTACAGTATTTGTAACTGATTCATAAACCATAAGTATATTCCAACTCTTTCAACTCATTTGAATCCATTATGATCAGTTCCGGGTTGCCTAGGACCCGATCTCGGGGCATCCGTTGGGGACCAAAATTTGATCAGCACAAACCATATCATGCAGCGCATCAATCTTCAAAATGTTACAACAGAAGCATAATATAGTGCATATTAAGTAATTGTATGCAACATAGGGCCATCTACAAGTACTTCCGAAATATATTAGAACCGATTCTGGAACCCTGGAAATTGACATCAATCTGATAGAAACAACAATAGAAACCTCAGCCAGCGCAGTTGCTGGCTAGTGTAGTGTGCTATTCCTATATCTAAAAAACAATGCGCTCTCGGGCTAGGCATTGGATATATATAGAAAGCGTTGTGTTTGGATGGGCATCTAATTCTTCCGAAAGAGGTGCACTTTGCGAAAGAGGACCACGTGATTATTGAGCTGAAATCGAATTCAGGTTAACTTCTGCGTTCATGAGTCCTCTCATGGCGTAGTGGTTAACGCGCCCCAACTAGAGATCGGGGAGTCGTGAGTTCGATTCTCACTGAGAAGACGTGTAACTTTTTCGCAAATCTTCACATCAATTTGTCCATCTAATCCAATTGCAAATTATATGTAATGTTTAGCTTTTCGGTAGTTGTTAAACTTCCACTCGGCTGGTTGGCCGTAAAACCACGATTCATAATTAAAACAAGTATCAATCTGATGTTTGCAAACCATATCATACGACACATAAATCTTCAATTTATTCACACATTCAGGTACAAACTACAGTTATCCGTTCAAAATAATTATGGAAATGTCTCAAATGACCATCGGAAAGACCCCATGAAAGATCCGTATAAATCCAGATCCGACCGTCCGATTTAGGTTCCCAATAGGTCACAAAACTTGAACATTGTTGTAAAAATAGGTCAGGGACGCAAAGGTTCATACCTTAAATTAAGTAATTGATGACATTCTCATAACTTTCCAATCCCTCCACCGGTGATTGCGAACTTTGACCCCACACTGTGCAAGCAAGTAGAGTTTTTAAAAAATGTCAAATATCAATCATTAAAAATTCTTATTGAACATTTTTACCATAAGTACTTAAAACACAATTTCATTAATAACTTCGTAATGATTTGATGAAATAAATTATGTTTAGATCTGTAATCAGTCGATCTAGTAGGGTGTCAAACCTATGCAGAGCTGTTATAGTTTATGACCACTGTGCCTTCTTTCAACGTACCCATTCAATGTTAAAATATTGTTGGTGCATTTTATCTAATTAAATTTGCAATAGTAGTCAAAGATCACGTCTATGATCTGAAAGGCATAGAATTAATCTTTATTATCTCACTGTTTTTATTCAACCTTGATTATCTGGCTTACTTAATCATGATTGCAGTCTCAATAAATTCACCGCCGCCGCCACCGATCTTAATAATTTATTACCACCAGTGGAGCACAAGCCCTTCCCACTTATCTTCCAATAAACAGTATCAAGAAGGCTCATAAAAAGTGTACTCAATCACCATTATCCTTGTTCGGAATTCTAGGCCCCTAATCTGAGAACGAATTTGCTCTCGAAATCACTACCGGTTGGATCCGTTTTTCGTGAACAACATAACTTCTGCCAAACAGAGAGGTTTCTGCTCACAAAAATGGCTCGATATCAAAGTCAAGTTCAAGTGGAACTACTTTAATGACACGCGTAATTATCAACCGAAGTACAACCGGAGCTACACCGGCAATGGCCAACAACCGCAGCTTTGCAGCAGCCATACATAGGGCCATAATAGGGTGGTTCAAAATTTGAGCTCGTTTGGACGAAAATTGAAACTGAACAAGCCCTTCAAAGTTTGTGTAAGAATTACTATGGAAAAAGGGCACTCAAATTTTACCAAGAATTGAATGAATGGTATTGAATCAAAACGATTTTGTGACTTACCCTAATAAACAGTGGAACGGTAGAAAAGTGCGGGTACCTATCTATCTACTAAAAACTTAGCATCATTACCGGCTCATATGGCTTCTCGTCATCTCCCCTGCCGGGTGGCTCATGAAGCTTACCGGTTTAAGTGTGAAACATTGTTTATGCCCATACGCACGGCATTCATTCTGTTTTTTTTCTTCTTTATAACTTATAAGTGCCACGCTCTCATCGCCTTTCGAATTCAATTGAAGAGGTCTCTAATAGAATGCGTTCTCGATTTAGGTCTCGATCCGGCCCTTCCCTTCTTCGCCACCGCTCGCCAGCAGTGGAAACTGGACCTCACCGATGCAGATTTTGTCGACGTTATTCACACGAATGCCGGCGTGTTCGGCAAGATTGAGACCTGTGGCCACGTGGACTTCTACATGAACGGCGGTCAGTCCCAGCCGATGTGCGAAAATGCGACGAGTAAGTATAGATGTTTAAGATGTGTTTAAGATGTGTTCCCATTTCTTGGGAAGATTGAAAAGTGCGTGCGTAAGTGGATCCCATTGCATTAACATACCGGTTTACATGGTTTGAGACCTAGAACCGTATAAGCACAGATAAACAGATATAACAATAAGAACAATTTGCGTTGATAATTACAATCAGAATTTGCAGACGACCATCTAGCTTAGATTAGAAAGATGAAAAACCGAATTTATTACTTTATCATCTATTTCTACTAGAGTTTGTATCCTTTGACAGATACGCGTATTTCGACTCGACGAGTCTAGTACACGACACTGAAGACGGCCTTAGAGTTGAGGTCGAAATACGCGTATCTGTCAAAGGATACAAAGTCTAGTGGAATTGAATGCTATAGTACTAAATTAGGTTTTTCATCAACTTATAGGTATTCCACTAAATAGCTCGAAGGTTTATTATAGCTTTGATTGTTGATATGTGTCTAAACAAAAATATACCACCCAGTTCAATCTGATGCAAAATGCTCCTTAGATAGTTTTTTTTTTTACCAATTCATTTATTTAAGGCTCTATCGCGTTTAACGCTTTACGGAGCCGAGATTCATTTTTGTACTTTTTTACAATTGTTTAACTTCTTAAGTACCAAGTTTAGTCCGGGTTGGAGCCAGGGTACTCGTGGCAACTCGAGGTTAGTGGTCACAAATATTTTTAGGAAGGGCTAGGTTGGGATTGGGTTACAGGGTTCTTTGCAGCTCATCCGGGTGGTATTTCATGGTTGCTCGTTTGTCGTATCATGGCGTATACCAACTTCATGTGGGTTTTCGATTGCCGGATGGCCAGGAACATCAATCCAACACAAATGGGACATAACACAGAGAGAAAAAAAAAAACTGGGGAAGAGAACACAAGAGAATTAAACTTTTATACAACACAAGCGAAGATAATCGTAAATCGACAACATGTAGACGAGATCGCGGGAGCCCAACACATCTCTAACTGAAACATAGGGTTGTCTACCTCGGGCCGCAAGGGTATCCATAAGTTGTGCTCTGGAGGCGTCCATATCCGGGCACTGCCAAACTACGTGATCGATGTCATCATAACCGGAACCACACCTATTACATATATTGCTCAGCGCGAGGTTGATCCTGTGCAAATGTGCGTCTAGCGAGTAATGGTTGGACATAAGTCTTGACATCACGCGAATGAAATCTCGACTTACATCCCAACCTTTCCACCACGCTCGCAAGGAAACTCTAGGGATTATGGAATGTAACCACCGTCCCAGTTGGTCATTTAGCCAGTCGCTTTGCCAACCGTGAAGAGAACTTTGACGTACTAAATGAAACAATTCATCGTGTGAAATTCTTCTATTATATATCTCACCTTCCTCAGCGCCCACCTTTGCGAGAGAGTCCGCCTTCTCATTGCCATAAATTAAGCAATGTGAGGGGACCCATACAAAGGTAATCTTATATGATCTTTCGACCAGTGCACACATCTGCTCTCTTATTTTTGTAAGAAAGTAAGATGCATGCTTTACAGGTTTCATCGATCGGAGTGCCTCAATAGAACTGAGACTATCCGAGAAGATGAAGAAGTGGTCTGCGGGCATGTTAGAGATCATCCCCAAAGCGAAGTTGATTGCTGCCAGCTCAGCAACATAAACCGTGCAAGGTTCCTGAAGTTTTCGGAAGGCGGAAGAGTTTTCATTGAAGACACCGAAGCCAGTGGATCCATTTATACGGGACCCGTCAGTGAAATATCTCCTGTAGGAATCGACATTCTGGTACTTTGCGTTAAAAATACGTGGGATAGTAACACATCGAAGTTGATCTGGAATTCCATGAATAGCTTGTTTCATGGACAGATCATATTCAACAGAGGAACTGTCATTGGTGAAGCGTACACGTGGAGGGTTATAACATGGAAGGCTAATATCAGATGACATGTAGTAGAGATAAACTCTCATGAATTTTGACTGAGTGTTCAGTTTGAGCAATTCTTCGAAGTTTTCGATGACGAGTGTGTTGCTCACTCCACACTTAATAAGTATTCTTAGCGAGAGCTCCCAGAATCGGTTTTGTAGCGGTAAAACCCCTGCCAGAACCTCTAGGCTCGCATTATGTGTCGAGTGCATACACCCTAAGGCGATACGCAAACAACGATATTGAATTCGTTCCAATTTAATCAAGTGGCAGTTTGCTGCTGAGAGAAAACAGAAAGAGCCATACTCTAGAACAGAGAGAATGGTTGTTTTATAGAGTTTTATGAGGTCTTCCGGGTGAGCACCCCACCATGTTCCGGTAATTGTTCGTAGAAAATTGATCCTTTGTTGGCATTTTTCCGTTAAATACCTAATATGAGTTCGCCAAGTGCCTTTTGAATCAAACCAGACCCCAAGGTATTTTGAAGTCAAAGACTGGTCGATGTCTGTTCCCAAAAGCTTAAGCTTTAGTTGGGCAGGATTCCGCTTCCTTGAAAATACGACCAGTTGAGTTTTTTGCGGAGCAAACTCGATCCCTAAATTTCTAGCCCAAGTGGATAGATTTTCAAGGGAATTTTGCAATGGTCTTTGCAAGATTTCCGCTCGTGGGCCCTTCATAGAAACCACAGCATCATCTGCAAGTTGTCTTAGCGTGCATGGTTCTTCCAAACAGTTGTCAATATCTTTAACATAAAAATTATAAAGCAAGGGACTTAGACATGAGCCTTGGGGAAGGCCCATATAGCTAATTCTGGAAGTTGTCAGTTGACCGAGAGTGAAGCTCATGTGTTTTTCTGACAACAGATTGTACAAGAAATTATTCAATATTCCAGGTAATCCACTATTGTGCAGGCTTTCTGACAATATTTCTATGGAAACTGAATCAAAAGCGCCCTTAATATCCAAGAAAACCGAAGCCAATTGCTCCTTGTCCGCAAAGGCTAGTTGAATATCTGATGAAAGCAACGCTAGACAATCGTTTGTTCCTTTGCCCTTGCGAAAGCCAAATTGTGTACTGGAAAGCATGTTGTTTGATTCGACCCAGTGATCAAGTCGGGATAGGATCATTTTTTCTAACAATTTACTTAAACATGATAACATAGCGATCGGGCGGTACGAATTATGATCAGACGCTGGTTTCCCAGGCTTTTGAATAGCTATTACTTTGACCTGTCTCCATTCAGGTGGAACAATGTTGTGCTCCATGAATAAGTTGAACAGGTCAAGCAACCGTCTTTTAGCGATATCAGGGAGATTTTTAAGAAGATTGAACTTAATCATATCGCGTCCCGGAGAGGAGTTGTTTGATGAAAGAAGAGCCATAGAAAATTCCAGCATAGTGAATGGTCTGTCCAACGCATCGTCTCTCTGGGTTTCCCAGGATGGCGGTTGAGCTGGAACTGAGTCTGGACAGACCTTTTTCGCGAAGTTGAATATCCAACGATTGGAGTATTCGTCACTCTCATTTGAGGATGAGCGGTTTCGCATGTTGCGAGCCACTCTCCAAAGCGTCGTCATTGAAGTTTCTCGTGAGAGGCCATCGATGAAACGTCGCCAATAGCTACGCTTCTTCGCTTTAATAAGATTCTTCAGTCTTTTTTCGAGCTTCGAGTACTCTAAATAAAGTTCTGAGGTACCATATCTACGAAAAGCTTTAAAGGCATTGGATTTTTCTCGATACAACTGAGTGCATTCATCATCCCAACCAGGTGTGGCTGGTCGTCTTTTGAAGGATGCACTTGGAACTCGTTGCTTTTGGGATTCTAATGCACTTTTATAAATCAATTCTGTTAGGAATCGATACTCATCCAACGGTGGGAGAGTGTTGAATGATTCGATACCAAAGGTTACCGCTGATGCAAATTTTTGCCAATCGATATTCCTAGTGAGGTCAAAAGGAACCTGAATTGACTGTTCTGACCTTTCAAAATTATTTCTGATAGAAGTTATTATGGGCAAGTGATCACTACCATGGGGGTCATCGATCACCTTCCACATGCAATCGAATGATAGTGAACTTGATCCCAAAGACAGGTCAAGGCGGCTTTCTTTGCCGTCGGATGAAATACGTGTCACTTCACCTGTGTTCAAAATGTTCAAGTTGAAATCGTCGCATAAGTCATAGAAAATAGCCGCTCTATAATCGTCATAAGATTCGCCCCATCCAGTACCATGTGAGTTCTAAGGGTATGCGATATGAGTATTTTCCATGGCGATACGAAACGAAACGATATGCGGAATTTCTCACACTGTTCGTAGCGAAACGAAACGAATAATTAAGATATTCCGTAAAACCGATACGAAATTCAAATCCCCACGAAATGTTCCGAAACGAAACGAATTTTTTTCTCAATATTCCGCGAAATTTTTTTTGTATACTGATAATTTTGGTATACACACACGTAGGGTGACTTCTTATATTTTTGACAGGGTCATAAAGCAGGGGGGGGGGTTATTTTTATAACCCATCGAGCTTAAGATATTTTTTTCATATTACGTGCACCTAACTGCTAAACTTCAGTTGATTTGAATGACCCATGACGTAGAGACTGTCGAAACTACACAATAGGCCGTCCCTTATTTTTCGAAAATGTTAAATGTTAGAAGTTCGTCATCGTAAAATGCTCGTTTTGGTAAGAAAAAAATCAGGTAAAAATTTGAAGTCCGTACGTGGACGCTAAGTGGTCCCCAACAACCCTGAAGGTATTAGGTGTAGATGACCCCGTGCGCAAAATCGAGCTCGCTGCTCTAGTGCACTCAGCACGAGTACGAAAAGCCATCAGTAACAAATTGTTCTGCGCGCGTTGATAATCAGCATATAAGTTTGTTTTCTTTGGGATGATCCAAATATTACGTAACGAAAAATTTGCCAATTTTAGACCCCATCCCTCCCCCACGCAACAGCATTTGTATGGAAAATTTATTTTTTTGTATGAACCGTAACACTACGGAAGACCCCCCTCCTTCTCCCTATTGCGTTACGTAATATTTGAACGATCCCTTTTAAGTTCTGAATTTTATGGCAGCGTGCAGTGTTATGAAGATATCCACAGTAGAAAATATTATTTGACTTAAAATTCTATGCTGGTTATCAATTTGTTACTAGTGGCTTTTTGTACTCATGTTGCGTACACTAGAGCAGCGAACTCGATTTGGCGCACGGGGGTCATCTACACCTAATACCTTTAGGGTCGTTGGGGGACCACTTAGCGTCCACGTACGGACTTCAAATTTTTACCTGATATTTTTTTTCTTACCAAAACGAGCACTTTGCAATTACGAACTTGTAACATTTTTCATTTTTGAAAAATAAGGGACGGCGTATTGTGTAGTTTCGACAGTCTCTACGGCCTACTACACAAGCTCCCCTATATGCAATAAACATCCTGTTTACTTTTCACTTGAATACCGTGCGTACGCACCATATGTTGCACCCCTAGGACCTTACTTTGCGCACTTTTTGATTTTTTTGTAAAAATACAGCCAAACCTCTTTTTACGCCCCTAACTGGGGGAGCGCAAAAATAATCGGAGCCCAAAAGGAGGGAGCGTAAGTTGGAATTCGGAGCATAAAAAGAGGGAGCGTAAGTTCGAATTTTGAGCGTAAAAAGAATTAAAGGCGTCATAAAGCTTTTCGTTTTTTCTCGAGAAGTTTTGCGAAGAGGTGGGGTTTATCCGTGGTACTTCTCAAGGGTATCAATAGTAGATGACGGAAATCGATGTCCGACGCCATTTTGAATCCAACATGGCGACTTCCGGTTTGTGAAAATCACTTAAACTCACTAAATATGGGTATTTTCGGAACGGGACCGATGGGTAGATGACGGAAATCGATGTCCGACGCCATTTAGAATCCAAGATGGCGACTTCCGGTTTGTGAAAATCACTTGAAACCCACTAAATACGGAAGTCGCCATATTGGATTCAAAATGGCGGCAAACATCGATTTCCGACATCTACCCGTCGGTCCCGTTCCAAAAATATCCATATATAGTGGGTTTCAAGTGATTTTCTCAAACCGGAAGTCGCCATCTTGGATTCAAAATGGCATCAGACATCGATTTCCGGCATCTACTCATCGGTCCCGTTCCAAAAATACGCTTCTAAATTGGTTCTCGTGGGTCTTTATCAGGCAGAAGCGTAAATAGAATTTTTGGAGCGTAAAAAGAAGGAGCGTTATTTGGAATTTCGAGCGTAAAAGGAGGGAGCGTAAGTTGGAATTTGGAGCGTAAATGGAGGGGGCGCAAAAAGAGGGAGCGTAAAAAAAGTGAGCGCAAAAAGAGGTTTGGCTGTAGTAAGCTTTTAATTTAATTTCAATTTCGTAAAAGAACTAGGGGCCTTCCTTAGCCGTGTGGTAAGAGTCCACGGCTACAAAGCAAAGTCATGCTGAAGGTGTCTGGGTTCGATTCCCGGTATCATCGTACCTGCCACACGATATACGAATGCGAAAATGGCGACTTTGGTAAAGAAAGCTCTCAGTTAATAAGTGCTAATAAGCAGGGATTAAATCCTGAAAAAAAAATGAGAGAATCTCTCACGTATCGCTCTCTGTAACTATCATAACATGTTGCAAATTATGAGAGACTGTTTATCGTATACTGCTACAACTTTGATCGGATTGGGGTGCGGATAGTAGTGCATGATAAAACCCCTCTAATGCTCCAAGCCTAGGGGACACTATTGCTATTGAAAGTTCGTGGATTGTTTATCGTGTCAGTAAAGAAAAACACCTATCCCCAACGGTAAACAAGCGAGAAAATGTATTTTATAACCGCTCCCTTTGGGGCTCTCGCTCGCTGCTTCCATTTATCAGACTTGTTACACCTTGCGATACAATGACGATCGTGGCCTGCAACAGATGGTAAGTTTTTCTTTGCTTGCTTTGATCGTGCTTCATACTCAAATGAGAACGAATTCTGCAATGCCTGCTAATAAGAACACAAGCTGAGACGCAGGCTCTGTCCCAGTGAGGACGTTATGCCAAAAAGAAGAAGAAAATAACTAATGAAGGTCATAAAAAATATATGAAAATTCCAACGAAGAAAATATTGCAGCATGCTGTTTAGGCTGCGTCCACAAATTACGAGGGGGAGGGGGAGGAGGTAGGCTTGAGCGTAACAAAAAAGTATACAAAAAATCTAAAATTTCCATACAAAAAACGTTACGGAGGGGGGGGATTAGAAATTTTCAATTTTAGCGTTACGTAATGCTTCAGTCAAGCGCACAATGTTTTGTGCTACACGAAGTCAGATGCGTGAACGGCTTTCAGTCAAAACATGCTGAGGGTTACAGGTTTGAATCCCGATTCGGTTTGAGATCGTTCCGTGTTGGAAACTTTTACTGACTTTCAAGGACACACCTTCATATATTGTTTGATAAAAGCCCATTGACTATTTTTGTAATGTTCAAGGGAATTCTTAAAATGTTACAACTAAGGAGTGTGTCGAAAAGTAGTCGCAAAGATATAAAACAATCTCAAAAACATTTACCAGAGCCCACAAGCAATTTATTTTTTTTTCAAATGTCCTACAATAACCTGGACAACATAGCATTGAGAACTGCGAATTAAATTGAAAAGTTTATCCATGTTCGTTCAGACAATCTTATGCTTGCCTTATTTTTTTGCGATTTAGATGTGAAAAAAATCGGAAAAATACTGTTCTGAACACAACAGAGCACATCGTTAGGATACTATGTGGAAACCTAACTACTTTTAAAAAATATTGCTGTGTGCATTTGAAACGCAAATATCAAATGCGGGAACACCAAATGCGGTAAGATTTTCAACAAGGAAGGCGAAGTCAAAGATTGCTTTTCTTTGCTAGGTTGGCGGTGACATGGGTCATGGTTGCTAAGTATCCTTTGGTTACTTTGTGTTACCGCATTTGAAGCTCAGTTAGACAGGAATTGCACCTCAAACGTAAACAGCAATACAAAAACCCATTTGATAGTGTACCTCTATATAGATTAGTAAAGAGATACCAAGATAAGTCCCATAACATATGGCAAATGAAATCACTAAAAAAAATCCTCGTGGAATTCGAAAAGTTCCTAAATAACTTGGATTGAACGCGTAAGTGTATCTGAAGAGAGTCTTTAAGTTTCTCAGGAGCATCTACAATGACTCTCCACATCTCGATGTTCTATATCTCGATATCTCTCCCTATGTCGATGATTTCTTCGGTCCCTTCAGTCTGCATACATTTTCTCTCTCCATATCTCGATATCCTCCTTATCTCGATATCCCCATATCTCGATGTGCTCCTGTTGATTTTTCGTTCCAAATTTTCTCTCCGTTTGTCGATATGACCATAATCAAAGGTGACTAGACTAGATTTTAGTGATTCAAAATAATTTCAGAACGCAAGATGACGTCTGCTTGTTTATTATTTTCCTGGTAACGGAGTGATTTTCAATCTAGTGTTCATTAAAAATGTGTTCTTTGTCTCGATCTCTCCGTATCTCGATGGTCCCTTCGATATCGAGATGTGGAGAGGCGACTGTATTTTGGTCAAAAAGAGACTTTCCATTAAAACCAGAGATGTTTGCAGACTTGCATTTAAATAGTGACCAAACCTATAAAAAGAGACCAACCCTGTGTGTGGTTTCCATTTTATTATCTTAAGTATTCTTCTGGAGTAATAAACAATATAAAAATTCACTTTTTATGTTTCCATCACAAGATTTTTGGCTTCAATATTCTTGTACAATATTAGACTCCATGATCTTCGACCTTAACATTGAAGCACACACATATTTAAGAATAAAATGATTCTTTCTCATCGTCTACCTTTATAACAACTCATTTTATAGTTGACCGACGGTTCATTGGTAGCGCTTATATAATATACTTTTATTTCAGCATTTATATATTACCTGGGCCAAAATAACATTCAGGTCCACCGCGGGAAAAAGTCACGGTAGTTGTCGAAGAATTATAAAAAAATATGATTTTTTTATTTTTCTATATGGACCGGATCCGTGTAAAAAGACCTGACTGTAGAGTGAAATGCACTGATGATCCTGCACGCCCACCTGTCGATGATCTTTTGCTGATAGGCAAGCTTTTTAGAAGGGAACTAACGCCAGAAATTAGACAATTCCTATTCTTATTAATCTTCGAATCCTCTGAGAAGAATCTCAATAGAGATATGATGTCCATCCTGGAAAAAATGTTCAGCCACTTTTGATTTGAAACATTTGGACATCATATGACAAGCGATAACATAGACATCGTACGAAGCGTATCTTCATCTTGGAAACTAGACTGAAAGTTTAGAAATTTACAAACAAAAAAGAAATATAAACGAACTTGAATACATAGGTAGATAAATAGGGATTAGTGTAGTTATTATTATCCCTTTTCCTTTTTTGACCACGACACGGCAGGTAGTTTGGTTGAGTAGGTACTTATCTGGTGTTAGTATTTAAGGTAGAGAGATGCGACGATTTCTTCACTGGATACGAATAACTGACACTGAAGAAGACTGCAATTGGTAGTCGAAATACGCGTATCTGTCAAAGATAAGCATTTAGGAGCGGAATAAAAAGGTACACGTACTTTTAAGTTTCTCAATTCCTATTGTTTTGTCATCTGTCGGTGTCATATACTTTTAGTAATAATATCGATTTTTCATTGGTTTGTTTTCACTTTTTTATTGATCTTTGTTTTAAAAAAGTGTTGGACGTGAAAATATAACAAATTAAAAAAACAACATGGTTAGATTTTAAAACCATTAAGCATAATTCAATGAACATTTGCTTGTTCCCACTTCGTCGAACTTCCATTTAGGTATGTAGACCTTATCAAAATTTTGTTTGATGTAGACAAGCATTTCTAGGTTTTTGCTTGCTAACTGATGTCTTTGAGAGGTCATGATATTTCCGCTGCACGAGAATACTCTCTCTGAGGGCGCAGAAGTAGCTGGGATTCCCAGAATCCTTCGAGCACACTTTGCTAAGCAGGGAAACACCCTTTCGTTTTTTTTCCACCACTGCAAAACGTCTACCTCAACGTGATCAGCTCTTACAGTGCTTTCTAGGAAGATTTTCATTTCCTTCTGAACATCACTCTGTTTCGTTGTTTCAACATTGTCAACGGCTTCAAATTCCTTGGTGAGCTTTTCGAGCTCGCTCCAGCCGGACGTGCTTTCTGAAGGAGTAAGCTGATCTTGGGTACTTATTGAGTTTTCAGTTGGTGCACCGTACTGCAAAGAATATTCGCGTAATAAACGGTTTTTCGTTCCCTCGAAGGTAAACTGATCATTATCGAGTTTCATGACTGAACCTTTGAACCTTGGATGGAGCAAGTTTGCCGCGCAGTACTGTAAGTGGAACAATTAAATGAATACAATTAATATATACTATTTCTAAACAATACAAAGCTTGTTTAATTACTCAAGTTAAGTTTCTACACAAATACCAAAACATTGAAAATACCAAATCTATTAATAATGAAAATTCGAAATAAATGCCCTTCGTATTACTGTGAACAATGCACAATGGTCGGGCCCTATATAAAGGGACGGCCAAAACTACCAAAACAATTTTGAAATTTTTATGTTTTTTATCTTTTAAAATATATCTCATGTATTATATTGTTTTGATCCTTGATTGAAATTGAACTAAAATTCAAATTTCTTTGACATTTATGACGTCAAATTGGCTAAAGTTAAAAATTTAAAAATGTTATTTCAAAATAAAGCACAAAATTCATGTTTTAGGAATACAATATTTCTCCAAAGTTATTTTATTGAGGTTAAGTTTATTTTTAGTTACTATTTGAAAACATATGGTTCAACACTTTTATCGAGTACGAATACGAAAAAAAATATTTGGTTGAAATTTTAGAACTATTTAATATTGCACTTCAGTAATTTTGATAATTTTGAACATGAAAAACAATTCTTGTCGCATCATGTCGCCACCATTTCGAATATTGCACATCTAAAAGCATCCTTAGATGCTACAAAAAACGTTTAAATCCGTGCCTGCCACACGATATACGAATGCGAAAATAGCAACGTCGGCAAAGAAAGCTCTCAGTTAATAACTGTGGAAGTCAGTAGCGCGGGAAGTGGGTAGGACATGTACTACGCACAAAAACACCTGGGTAGGACAGTCCTAGGTAGGATTGTCCTACTCAAAATTCAACAAAAAAAAAGATCAGCATGAGCTTGAAAAATAATTAAACTATACATCATCTGTTCAATACACATACAAAGTCGATTCTTATGCAGAATGGAAGATACGATAAGGATGTTCATTGTATTCTCATGCCTAGTCAAGCGTGACATGGATTGTGCAGGACTCCCAAAAAGGCTCGTGAGACGAACGATTGAGAATATCTAGTGCAAATCCTGGAACTATAATGGCAAAGCAAATTGGTATATTTTTTCTCAAATTTGGGAAAGGAAACTTACAAGAATTTATCCTGGGAATCCTAGTGAATTCCAACGCTACTACCTACGGTAATTTCCTCAGATATTACTTTGATTTTTTGTTTCCAAAACTATCCTAAAATTTCCCCCAGATGTTTTTTTTACTAATTCTTCAACCGAATTCTCCAGTTAAGCAGTCATTGCAAAGATCATTGTTCAATAAGGGTGACTTGAAAGCTTACTCTAGGTTCATCAGAGATTACTTAGGATTTTCTTAAAAAAAACTCCACGGATTTATTTTTCAGAAAATTTTCATTTCTCTGACATTCCTGGAAGAACTTATGAACAAAAATTTCAATACTTACTTGAGAAAATCTCAACGAATTATTGGAGGAATTTATTTAGAAATTTTAGAAGGAATCTCTGGAGCTATTGCTGAAGGTATCTTTAGAGAAATCTAGCTGTAATCTTATTTAAATCCTAAAAGTAAGATTCTGGAGAAGTTATTGTTTTAATTTTAAAAGACGTTTTGACTGGAAATAATGGATGATGTCCCAGGAAAATTGATGGCTGAATCACTGGATAAAATCTTGGAGGAGTTAGAACATCTCAAATAATTATTGGAGGAATTCCGATGATTTTTGAGATAATCTTTTCAGAAGTTTCATTTGTGTGGTTCTCCTTGGTAAAATTCAGGTTGAATTGTTAAGGTATCCTAAACAAAATACTTGGAGAATTTGCCCCCTCAGTAACCTGTGCTGGGCTTTCTAAGCTACACTGTGTACAAGATATGATTAGAATCCTGAGAGGATTCTGATGAGAAATCTGAGAAAAATCTGATGAGAATCCTAGGAGGATTCTGACGAAAATCCTGAGAGCATTCTGATGAGAATCCTGAGAGCATTCTGATAAGAATCCTAAGAGGTTTCTGATGACAATCCTGAGAGGATTCTGATGAGAAAGCTGAGGGAATTCTGATGAGAATACTGAGAGGACACCGTGTACAAAATATTAGCCAAAGTTTGTCCTACCCAAGATTTCTCATAAGAACACTTAATTTTGATTAATTAAGCCTTTTAATTAAGGAATTAAGGGGTTCAAATTCCAAAAGAATAAAAGTTGATTCACAAATTATAAAACAAATTGTATATTTTGTTTGAACTTTTTTTTTGTGTGGTATTCAGTTGGAGCTGCCTGACAGCTTTACATGTCAAGGCAGAAACCTTGGTCTGGCTTTTGCCAAGTTTCCCCTCTACCAGGACCAATACTCAGACGGAGTATTGGAGGCAATGGCGCCCACATGAACACTTTTTTTCATTAGTATTGTGACGTGGTAGTTTTTGAAAAATTCCCATATTCCCTTGCTTTTGAGTTAAGGAAGCATTGTGAAAATCAGCAACTCCATCAGAATTTGTTTGTAAATGTAGTGTCATTACCATACTGTCTTGTCGAAATGATTTTTAATAATTTGTCATTTAACTGTCCTTTTTAGTCATGTTATTGTGATTACTGCTGTCTTTTTCGTAAGCTTTAGATGTTAATTGTCGTCAAATTTTAACAAAATTAGGTTGTTTAGTCTTAGTTTTTGTTCATTTTATTATTCTTGTTGTTGAAAGTATTTAGAGTAAGGTGGGGCAAAAGTTCGACCTTAGTGGTATAATCAAAGTTTTCAGGAAAACAATAGCAGTTAAAACAAAACAAATACCATACAGTGAACCTTCAACATATTGGCTATAATTTTGCTGAACAAACT
The DNA here is from genome assembly GCF_002204515.2 of Aedes aegypti. Lineage (NCBI taxonomy): Eukaryota > Metazoa > Arthropoda > Insecta > Diptera > Culicidae > Aedes > Aedes aegypti. Next base: position 399,047,917 of record NC_035108.1, read on the forward strand.
TGTGTCAAAATATTTACCCATTTTTAGTTATAACAGTTTCGAAATTGATTGTCTTAAACGAACTTTTGCCCCACCGGTGGGGCAAGAGTTCGAATCTAGTGTGGGGCAAAACTTCGCTGGCTAAAACACAAAATATCGATCCTTTTATGACAGGCATACTTTACACCAGCCGTAAACTTAAGTTTGCCGAAAAATACACACTAAATTTTCATCAAAAAATTGCCCAAAACCGGGTTAATTGAAATATACTAAAAAATAGCAGTTTTTCGCAAAACTAAGTGAAAATGTAAAATTTTGGTGAAATTTTTCGCACGATCGGGCAAATTATGCTAAATTTGAAGATAATATGTGGATTTTAGGCAATTTGCATTTTTTTTTACATGGGTCGAACTTTTGCCCCGCTGATTCGAACTTTTGCCCCACTATGGGCCAAAAATTGTTTTCAAGCGTTTATGCAAAAACTAATACACCTCAAAGCAACCTTATGATAGGCCTAGAAACGCCCCACATAAAATATTGAAAAAGATTTTATCTTCAATTGGTTCCATGCAACGAAAGTTTGACCAAAAATTACAATATTCACATCGAAAAACAACAAATAGCCATAACTTTTCCAAATCTCAATCGATTTTTATAATATTTGGAGTGAAAGTCTCTTACTTGAATAGCATTCGAACCACCATGACATTAATAAGATTTGTTTCGAATTGAGCTAGAAATCTTAAAAAGAAACTCTTACCCCACTCGAACTTTTGCCCCACTTTACTCTATTGGTCATTGCGTTCATAAGTCCTTGAAGAAATGAACCACTTTCCTTGTCTGTGCAACCATTTTCTAGCAAACTAGCAAACCCCAATGATCAATCTCAGCGTCTTACTTTCCATAGTCATTAATATAGTTATCTTAGGTTTTAACATATATTACCGTCCCCTAGAAGATTCACTTTTCGGTTATTCTTCTTTCTGGCGTTACGTCCCCACTGGGACAAAGCCTGCTTCTCAGCTTAGTGTTCTTATGAGCACTTCCACAGTTATTAACTGAGATCTTACTATGCCAATGACCATGTTTGCATGTGTATATCGTGTGGCAGGTACGAAGATACTCAATTTCACTTTTCGGTACCAAATGCAATACTTCACAACGCCTACTTTCTACTTATAAATTTTGCAAAAAAAGCAGGAATTAGATTGTTTATACCATTGTTACAAGAGAGGTATTCCTTATCATGACAGTGTAACAACCATATTAAAATAACATTGTCGCCACTTCCTCAGGGTAGTATCCCCTACGTCTTATATGATAACGATGTGTCAAGCTAACTAATAGTAAGAGTGACTACGGACCATTCTGGTTAGCAAAATGCAAATTGATCGTCGTCTATAGTATTAATATCCACTTCGTATAGACTAATTATTTGAAATGGGCATCAATGCTATCACCGACGCAGAATGTACGTTGAATGACATCCGAGAGATTATTGCGTCTGTGCCATATAAATTATGACGCGGCTTTAAGCAAAAATGCCAAAATATGATACCATCACTACAGATTACCCGAGCAAAGTCCAACATCAAAAAGAAAGCAAGTCGAAAACATATTCTGCTTTCAGCATCATGTTGATATCATAATATGATATCAATTTGTCATTGAAATATTCGATATCATGTTTTACTTTCGTTCTGCTATAATTTTAATTTTTTTGTAAAATTTTTATTTTATAATTATGAATTTATTCGTGCTACATGAATAAACACAATGATAATATAAAAATGAAGCATTAATTTTGTCGCAGACTCGTTTCAATATCAATCGAAAATATGTACATCTCAATGAGTTTTCAAATTGTTCTCCATGATAACAGAAACAGTTTTCATTTTGATTTCATGGGAGCATTTTTCTGCTCTCAGTTTTGATATTTTAACCGTTAAAACGACCAAAATGTCAGCAAATTGAGTTATCAAAATTCGCGACATCACAGCATCACAATTAGTTTTCAATATGATCTCAAGCTTTGCTCGGGTACGCCTTTGGTTTCCATCTAATGGGCTAATGGATTGTGTCCTTCCATCACGGCAAGGTTGCATAACCAAGGGGAGGGTTCGAAAATGTTGTATGAGCTTGTTAAGACGATTATAAAACGAAGCCAAATCGCAAATTTTCAAGAGTACCAAACAGCGTTCTGAGCTTAAAAACCTTCAATAATTTTAACATTTCCCTAATATGTCGAAGATCCTCAGAAAAAAGGTAAGTAATTGTAAAAGAGATAGGGTGTTTTCATTAATACTTCTGAAATTCGGCGAAGTTATCAGGAAAACTTCGCTGAATCGCGATAGTAACAGAGGTTTTAATGAAAACATCCAATCTCTTTAACAATTACTTACCTTATGATACCTCGTTAACCCCGAAAAATCTACACATAAATCATGATGGATATTTGTGGATGAATCATTGAAAATGTATATATGTAATTGTGTAGGAAATCAAATTATTTTTCGTAGCTATTTCTTAAAAACAAAAAACATTTGAAAAGCCCCATTGGAAAATTATTAAATGATTCATAATTTATTAAAAATATATTATAAATTCCAAAAGACTCCAGTCATCTTTCAAAAAGTATTAACACTTACAAAAAACTGTCATTTCCAGGTATCATCACATTCAATTTCATCACTCCATGAAAAATGTAATCCCAAGCCCAGGGAGATGTTGAAATATAATTTCACAGCAATACGGGAAAAGCACTAATTTTCGACCCACAAGAATTCTGTGCCAATTTTCGGATTTCCATACAAAGTAGGCCAAAATCTTGTGGATGGATCGAAAATTGGTGCTTTTCCCCTATCAATATGCTTTCTACTTTATTCTTGGCTAGTCATAAATCAACAAAGTAACATCGGCTACAACTCTGACAAAATCTTTGCAATGTCGAACACGTGTTTGATTCTGTACCAATCCAAGCCAAATATTTGTCATTGATGTATTGATAGCTTGAGTTATAGTGGTGATGCCGAAGACATGGCAAACAAATTAACATATGATAACAAAAATATCAAAAATTAATTATAAGTTCCAGTACTTACGATGTATTCGTTTTTTCCTTTATTCGGTACTCGTGGATTCAGATGATCCGTAAATGATCGGCATAGTTCCAGCGATTCTTTTCCAAGGTATCCATATTTGGCTTGCAGATTACTAAGGGTCACCATGTAGCAAAGCACAAGGTGGATGGTTGGTTTATCCTCAGCAGACAACATTTCGGATGCTCTTCGAATTTCATCTAAAGGTTTGATGATTTGTTCAAGCTTCTTAAACCCGCATTCATCTGGGATCGCGTTAGCCAAGTCTGTTCCGTTTTCGGTAGCTTTTATGCTTAAAAGAGGACTCTTCATTGCTAAAATTGAGTCCATGCAAGCATGTAAGCTATTCCATCTCGTACAGACTGGTTGTATGATCTTTCTGTAAGTGACTGTAAAAAACAAAAATATCAAAAATGGTTCGAAATAATATGTAGGTATTATAAGCTTACCCTTAGGTTCGTTCTCGTCACATGATCTTTGTATTTTTTGTTGAGATAAAGATGAACGGTGAGTCAAAGTAGCTAAATTCTTACATTGCCCAACCACTTCTCTCAGTGAGTTTTGTTCCAATGCTTTGGTTACACAAGTATTGAGAATATGATCAAAGCATTTGAGATTATCAGTTATTTCATTTGCTATGCTCATAGCTTTCAGCATGTTGGCGCCAGAATCGGTCGTAGCATATTTCATGGCTGATGAGTTGATTCCTGGTATCGAGTTAATCATTTCATCACATAACTTGGCGATAGCTTCTGACGTATGACGACCCCGGAAGGATTTGCAATCAACCGTGAATTTTTTCAGCTCAAATTCTTTTGATACATAGTGCAACGTTAAACTCTGAAACGGATCGTTCGAACGAGAAGTCCATGTGTCCGAAGTAAATGCGATTCCATCGCAGAACGGCAAATCGTTTTGAAGGATCTTTTCCACCGCTTGCTTCACATTTTCCAACAATTGTGGACATTTTGAACGCGTGTATGTTGATTTATTCTTGACAATTATTCTTGGGTCCATTGACTCCACGAACCTAAAATATATATTATAGACATAAAGAAAAATTATGTATCAAACTATAATCCAGTGCAACTAATCTTAAAAATAACAACTATCAGAATGGCGTTTGATGAATAAAGTGGAAAGTAAAGAGACTACAATAAAGGAAGAAATGTTCCATCCAAATTTTCTTTGAATTTCGATAAGAAGAACAGTCAAACATTTTTTTTTCGCATGCCAAGCTTAATATAGGGGAACTAAAGTAAATATTTTGTTATGTTTTTTTCTCTTCGTCATGGGGGGTTTTAGTCAAACAAAACTTTTGAAATTAAAACAATAGTGTGCTGATGAGAGTCCCGGTGCAAAATTTTTTAGAACAGTTTCTCTTAAATTTAGAGTTTTTTTGCTACGATGACATAAGGTGGTCCAAAAAAACTTCTAATAGGGTGCTCAATAAGGAAAAAAATAAATAAGCGACAGAAAAATACAAATGAAAAGTAAATATTTGTTTTTAGTTTTCATTGTTAACGATAGTTAGGTATTGAACTTCTCTCAATCGTCATTTTAGCTGTTTTTTCCATACTTAAAAAAAAAAATACCTAACGGATGGCAAACAAGTGGTGGATCTTTCTTTCCTCCCTTCAATGTATTCGATTTTGAAGGGGGTGTGACATAAAGAAAATTGATATTTTTATTCGCCTTATTGAAGGTTTTCTAATAAAAATCCATTGTTTTTCAAGAGTTTTGATAAGAGTTACAAAATTAACATATCTGTAATTTTTCGACATAATATTCAATTTCATTTTGTCTTTCAAATGCCGTCAAAAGATATTTTTTTATTATTGACCCAATCAGAGATATTCACCATCAAAGTATGCGTGTTTTTGCAAAATTAAAATAACAATAACGCCCAAATGGAAAGAGATAGCTAGTTCCTTTACTCACCAAATTACGCATTTTTTTAATATCTTATAGTTTTACATAGACTACTTTGATGAGTTATTGGAATTTTAAACACTGGAGCCAGAAAACCAGTTTTCTTTGAACCTCCCTATGTCACCGTAGCAAAAAAAACTGTAAATCGATAAATTTAAGAATTAAAAAATAAACTTTTTTGGCAAAGTTGCTAAAAGTTGAATGGTTTACAACTTGGCTGAAACATGTATACTAGAGTGATGCAAATTTTGAAATTTTAGCTCCCCTATGCTTAAACGATGTCAATTATGATAAAAATTATTCTCCCAAAATTTGAAGTGATTTGGAAGAAATTTGACTATGCATTTGACTCGCAATGCCATGTCATTTAATAAAATGAGGATTTTATAAAGAAAATGGATTCTGTTAGTCAGCGTAGTATAGCTGATTTTTGGTTTTTAGGTTTAAAAAAATCGTCACAGTTTACGTTCAAAATAATCATTTAAGGCCTAAGTAAAAATAGTGCAAAAGTCAAAACTGCAAAAGCAGTTCTCTCTTTCTAAATAGACAAACCGAAGAAAATTAAAATACTTAATGGAATGGAATAAATGGATTAATGGAATAAATGATATGGTAAATTTCAAACTCAATGCGAATTTGTAATGTAAGTCATTCTCCAATTATGTGCATATTTTTCATGTAATTTTACTTGTTTTGTTCGAACTGTGTATTACACTATCCGGTCGATATTGGTAACACGTATTAAAGATGAAAATTAAAAATACCAAAATCGAACAAGCTCTGAATTTTTTTAAATTATCAATAAAAAACATACCTCTTGAAGCCCGGTTCCTCTACTAAACTAAACGGTTGATTGGTAGTCACTAAGAATATCGTTATATCCATGTCAGCTTTCAATTGTGCTTGGCTGTTTTGTGCATATTTAGCTGGAACTTTACATTGCGATAGAGCATCTCGGATGTTTTGGTTGATAAGTTTTGGCTTAGAGTTGATCTTCTGTAATGCAGTACGCTCTCGATCCACAATCGCAGTACGGATAGCATTCTCGTTGTCCACCTAAAGGTTTCAGAGAAGAGAATTAAATATCCCATAAAATAATGATTAAACTCTAGTAAATATTAAGAATAAAGGCACAATCACAATGATAGCGGAACGGCAATAAAATCGGAACCGCTTCATCCTGGATGGATCATACCATCTCGACTGAGCTAGTAACGAATGGAAGTAAACCAACACAAGTCAACAAGCATGCTGGCAAGCCATTTCTGCTTTCCGGTGTCGATCCACTATCATTGCGGTTGAGACTTAACAAAATGAGGTCAAATCACAACTTGAAATGTTTGGTATTTGACTTCAATTACGAATTAGTTTTCGGTACATATAAGCAGTGCAGACCTGCAGTGCTGAACTTGAAAACGACATTTATATCGCAATAACAAAAATGTCAAAAGGCAAATTTTTGACTTTTTTTACACAAAACACCGAAACAATTCAAGAAAACCACAGACAAACAGAAGTAACACTGAAGAAATTTCTGTCAACCATGCTTTCGAGCGAATTTTCTTCGTTTCATATGTCACAACCAGAGGCGTGCACTTCGTTTTTCTTCGTGTTTGACGTTTCACACTAGCAGCTTCTACCGCCCTTGTCGCGCATAGTCGCGCTTTATAACCACCAGATGAAGATGATCTAAATGGGTGATAGATTTTAAAGGAAATTGTTATAAAAGATAAGGGTGTAAAACAAACATAACACATGTTCGTTTGGCTTACGCTTTGGAATTAATGTCAGTTTTTGCGATTTTCTTATATAATATAAGGATCGCTAGTAAGGCACCATTATACAAAAAATGTTATTTCACAAACAGATTTACACCAACAATGATATCCTTTGAACGAATTTGAAGAAAATTAAAAAAAAAACATATAAATGGTCGTTTAACCTGTGGTCGATGTAAATTTGTTTAGTGTCACTTCTGTATATCTGCTGGTATTTCATAACATAATTAATGAAGTTTTAATAGAACTTACCTTTGCTACATCTTGTTTGTGCTTTGCAGCCAAGTACTCACTATACTTGATCTTATGCTTATTCCTTAAGTGTGCATGTAAAGGTGTGGTCGAAGCATCCGTCGTTTTCAGAAAGGCTTTGCAATGCCGGCATTCGACATGTTTCGGGTCAGTTCTAGCAAAATTCTCCCAGAGCAGGCGGTTTAACGTCTTTCGTGTAGGAGTTCCGGAATATCGGACGAGTTGGGTACATTTTGAAGTAGATCCTTTCTTCGCGGAAGAATGAGGTGTCGTGCAGCTTTTACCCAATGTTGTTGCGCATGTTTGTTCATCGTCCTCTGCATCCGAATTGCTTGTGCTGCTCCTTATAATGAATTCTTTCCTCTTAGGGGGTGGAAGAACGTCTATCGATGCAAAGATAGCAAAATGTTCAGATTTTAGTCTTTAGTACTGGGGGAAAAATCTCGTAGGGCCAGTGCGCATTGTAATCTGACCAGCGCTCTAAAAATTGAGTTTTATAACGAGATGCGTACATTTTTTGTGATACAGCGAGGATTCACTGTTAGAACACGACTGTCTTCCAACTAGCGAATCCTACCCGTTAGATGGGACGACTGACAGCTGGTGGAAATGCTCCAGACTCACGCATCTCGAGAGCAAATTGTCACGATACGCACATATGCCATCAGTGTACCAGTATCCGCTCATGCCCCTATTTCCGCTCACTAATGTAAAAATTGATTTTTCGTGTCAAAAACCAACATTTTTCGCACGAATATATTCTAGCAATATTAACAACTTTCAAATTAAGTCGTCTGACATTATTTTCATTTGATAAAATAATTCTTTATATTGAAAGCACAAGACCTCGTGAGCGGTTAGTCCAGTGGTCCAGGTATTCTCGTTGATTAGGTAGTGCAACTATTGATAAACAATCAAATCAATATTGATTTACAACAAAACACTTGCTTTACGATTTCGAAAAATTGAGGTGAAATCTAAGAATACTTAGCTTATCAAACATATATAGGGGAAATCAGGGTAAAACCGACACTGTGGGTAAGATCGACACCCTTTGATTTTTCATGTTTTGAGCAGATTTTCATGCGGTTTCCACCACGCTCTATCTTTACTTGTGAAATGTTGTGTATCGGATGTCATTACAACTGACGCTACCAATAAACTCCCAAAATAAACAACAAAATCATATTGGATAACATAGAAGCAACAGCGGTTGCAATATTTCGCTGATATTCTTTAACTATTTCGCATGTGAAATTTTTAAAATGTCATTATTTGTTCTGCGTCTACATCATTATTTGCTATTATTACGTTGATACAACATGAAGGAGAATTTAGTTTTTGTTTTTTCGACAGCTGAAAATTTGATTTATTTTCATATTATGAACAACATGTTAAAATAAATAAAAAAGCATCATGCGCCATTCATCAAAATTGAGGATTGTTGCGCCCCTCGGTTTTTCGTCTCCTTCAGTTTGACAGCAGCGATTGCGCCTTTTGACCTCGTCCTTCTGGTTTGACTATCATCAGCTTCGCCGTTTTGCTACGCTCTTTCACACGAACCTTCTTCACTCAATCGCAAATGCGCCCGGTTACCGCAAGGGGGGAAGATGGGCGAAATTGACATCAGAGTTCGTATCAAAAGAGAATATCAAATGCGCCTTTATGTTTTTCTCACTTATTTCGTGAAAAACGTTATTTTTAAGAAACAGTTGTGCATTATATGATTGTAATTTATCAAATAAACTGTTAGGTGAATAAAACTCAATTTGTTTACATTTGTCAGTTAGGCCGTAAATCTGGTACAGTATTGAAATGATGGAATATCAATTTGATTTAAATCGCTATACAACCTTAATATATCATCCAGCGATCTCAAGGATTGATAGATTTATAACCAATACGTGTTTCTACAACAATTTTAGATTCGTTTAACATGCGAATGTACACAAATTTTATCAATAAGCTTAGGGTGTCGGTTTTACACCGAATTCCCCTACCTCTCGAAATTGTGTGTGTTAAGAAGCGGATGTATACATTTTACATATTTGTTACATTTGTGATTTTTGAAAGTTAGATTTTTATCTAGCATGAGCTCTAGATAATTAAATTCACCTGACCAATTGATTGGAATGCCTTTTATCGTGGCAGCATGTCTACTTGAAGGTTTAAAAAAAGAGCATTTGGTTTATGTGGGAATATTAAATGTTAAATTTTGGAAGCATAAGGGAAAATTTTCCATTTTTGCAAGTATTAAGAAAAACTATCCATACGTATTTAGAATTCTACTACACTACCCATAAAGGCATAACTGTCCCATATGGAAGTAGTAGAAAACAGCGCTCAAAGTTTAAAGTTTGCTCTTCTTACAAATGTTTATAATTTTCTAGTATACTTTTGAATGCTATATTCATTTAGCTCCAACCACAGAATACTCAATTTGCTAATATTGACCAGTAAAAAATATAATTAGAACATGGTTCCAGGTTTGCATTTGATATTGGGGTTAATAGTTCACATAGAAACTGTTGTGCCTTTATTTTTCAATATTCATATTTTTCCACAACATTTTCAAACAGTGTATAAATGTTCATATGCCTAGTGAAGTGCGTATTAAAACATGAATGTTGCGATGAAAAAAAGTGTTGATTCGAAAATCAATATGGGACAGTTATGCTTTTATGGGCAGTACAGATGACACGCAGGCTTCGCCTTCCTGAGGTAACACAGATGTGAAAATATTATATATAAAACGCTGCCTTGAGAAACGACAGCTCTTACAGGAAGTCTTTCAGGCTTGAAGTTTTGATAATTAACCTGAAGTGTACAATTTGACAGATAAGTTTGGATAATTCTAACAATGTATAAAAAAACGTTTTTTTTTTAATTTTACAATCAAGCCCTCATCTCGAACATAAGAAAAGTGCTACTGTATACCATACTAAGGTATTCCATACCAGATAACTTCCAATACTTACAACCTGAATGAGGTATGAATGAGCTCTGCATAAGAGGTAAACTACCTCAAATAATAACTTATGCATATTATATTTTTCAATAGTACACTAAAATCAAATCTCCATTATATTTTATGTGCGCAAGACAGATAAAACTGTTTCAGGAGCTCGACGCCAGATTTTATGTGCAGCATTTGAATTTTATGTGCACTATAATACAGTTCCAATGACACATTTTTGAAACTTATTAAAGTGGAACATAAATTACGAGTGTATCTACCCATAGTTGAGAATTATCAACTTCCGCACATAATTTCCAAAAGATTACAAACATAATGAAATATTAGAATGGCGGAGTAAACAAACAGGATCGGTTACGTTTGCACTCCCAAACTTTCAATCCTAAACGTTTCCGGAAAAAAAGATCAACGACATCCTTGCTGGTTATAAAAAAGAAACTGTGAGTATACATAATTCTCGACCCATACTGCAAACAAACTTGAGCAACTAATTCATCACTTTTGTTTAGGGCAATGTGATTCTCAAGCGTGTGCACCAAATTCGGGATTCGATGGCAGTTCCAGTCAATTTCGATCAACTTTTACATGTATAGGAGTAAGCGACGGAGGAATTCTTCCCAAGAAAAACTCGCGTTCCGCATGATGTGCATCATCCGCGGGTGGAGATGGAGCACACATATACTCTTCGTCCGATTCGAGCACTGGAAAGGACAATAGATGACGACGAACCGAAAGCCGCAAAACTCGGGAAGTGATTATATTTATTAAGCTTTCTTACACAATTAATTAAAGAAATAAAAAAAATATTTATTTATTCAATAACAATTGTGTTAAATAAACTATTTGTAACAATTGCAGCGTTATTAATTAATTATGCCCGCAAGTACAATGCATTAATAAGCCTAATAAACCCTAGTTTGCAAGCATTTGTTATGTATTTGCGCTGCACATAAATTCCAATATGAACAACGTTTCCAAATTTATGTGCAAGACTAATAAAGTACAAATGCGAAGCTTGGTTGCAAAAAAATATGTGCAATGCACATATATTTAACAGGGAGATTCATCTCAGTGCAGAAGAACCAAAGTGATCATTCATCAATAATTGAACTAGAAGTGTCACAGGAATTCAAAATCATGAAGATTGTGCTGTCGCTTGCCTACTTTTGGTGCTATCACTTTGTGGTCCCTTATTACGTGCTTCCCGCTGGCCATTCCGGTGCTCCAAAAGGACCATAATAATCATAATACATCGTAAAGAATTGGGCTCAATTCATTTGGTTTTGGGGCATAAATCTGAGTATTTTCATCGAATTGTCCAGATTGGCCACGAGACTCCACGAACCAGATCCGCATGGACCATACTGGACCGAATTTTTCAGGGGATGTGCGTCGGTAATTGGTTCCAAATATCCATCAACCGAATAGTACCGATGTAATTACATATACAAACTGCGATGGAAGTTACTTTTCGGATGTTCCGGGTTTCCGGAACCGGGCATGAATAACTAAGAGATTTGAGAATCTCTATTTACAATCCACGTTAATACCTATTCAATAATATGAGGACGGTTCAGATTAGTTGTTTAATTACGAAACTACAGGTTGTCAAAGTAAGGATCTCTAAATGGACTTTTTTCAGATGTAGCAGGTTCCCGGTGGCCACAGCGACCAAATACGGGTATCCGGGAGGGTTTCTGAAACTAGACGTGTGTGCTTTTCATTTAAGCACAACAGAAGTAAATTCGATCAACACACTGATTTTTGCGAACTGTTTAAATTTTCGGGTCGAAAACGACCCTAAGTCACAATTTGTAACTTTAGTCCCTAGGAAGGTTAAAATAATAGAGCAAAATGTCGTTCCATGATTAGGTAATGTTTAGCGATCTTCTATGGTGTTAGTACTATAAAGTTCTTCACTCCCTGGGAACTCTGGCCTTGATCATATCAATAGTGATGTACAATGTAGCTTCACTGTAGTAATAAATGAAATAAATTAAATTTTCTATACTTGACAAGGGTTTGAAGACAATCAATGAGTGAAAGATTAGAAAAGCCACATCAGCTAAGCCTATACAGATACAAATGTTGGTCATATCTCACCTTCTTATCTGTTGCATGATTATGATCAATTCTAATATAATGCATGTGAGCATGCACAATAAGAATAATTTCAGGATTGTTAGCAGTACATGGATAACTGGACAGAATAGCTTCGAAAAGGGGGTTTAAAAATATGATTGCGTTCTTTACAGTAATGTTCATCCATTATCAAAAATTCCCGAAGCATCGTAAGAACAGTCCTCAGTATCACTCTCATATTGTTATTGTTTTGTTGTTTATAAAATTTATGAAAAACGATCAGCTCATTCTTCCTAACTTGTACAATTGCCAGTCTATTTCAAATTTTAATAATCAAATCAAATTTCAAAACTCAAATTAAGTTACTACCAGAATATTTCCATTTTGCAACATTAATCGCATTATTGTGTCAAGTCTTATCCAATTTCCTATATCCTACCCCATCACTTCCTTTCCTTTCCGATGGTGTTCAAGCGGTCTGCATAGACTATTACGGCCATTACCTATCCCTGGCCCCGGCTTTGGACTGACTTGCGCTCTCATTGCCCCACCAAATATGAACAGGAGGGATACCCGAGGAAATCCGGAAACACGTGTAATTTTTTTTTTTCTAGAGTAATCTGTGCAGAAATTCCTAAAGATCTTGCTGGAGTAATCTCTGAAGGAATCTCTGTAGTTCTTTTTTTGAATTAATCATGGAGGAGTCTCTGCAAAATTCATTCCAGGAATTTCTGAAGGATTACATGGATAAATTTTTGAAAGACTCAATTAATACCTCGGTAAATTGCTGTAGGGATCTCTGGGGAATTAACTGTGTAAATTGCTGACAGAATTCCTGATGGCACCTTTGGAGGAATACCTACATATATTTCAGGAGTAATCCCTGGAAGAATCTCTGGAGAAATCTCCTAAAAAATTCTTGGAGGAATCCATGGAGAAATTTCAGAAAATCCATGCAGAAGTCTTTTGAGAGGAATCCGTGTAGAGATTTTCGTTATAAAATCCATGAAAAAAAAATCTAAGAGGTTACATAGTGCCTGTGTTGGTAGCAAAGTTCAAAGCTTTGAGCCAACCCTTGTCCTGTAGAGAAGCTAGTTAAAATACAGGACGCTTCGAAGCTTACGGACTCTAGAATGGCTTGCTCAATATTCACCACCTAATAAAACTTCAATCTTGTCGCTCCTTTGCGACGCTTATCCACCTATTAATTTCATCATTTGTAAAAAATCGTCTACAAACTAGGCTGACCATACGTCCCGTATTTAACGGGACAGTACCGTTTTTACGACCTCGACGGGCTGTCCCGTCGTTTTATCGAAAATGTTCAATTTGTCCCGTATTTTATGAAAAATCAGGAAAGCCTAACATATGAAATTCAACGGTTCCAAAATATTTTTGAGAGTATGCAGTTTACATTTAGTCTCGATTTGCAGTATTTGTAGACGAGTTACACATGTAATTTTTGTAGTGTCATATTTTAGGTTGACATTTTTTTGACTTGACTTGAGTTGACTCATTCACATTTTTTTTAGAAACAGATAATTTTTTTTTTTCAAATCTGCAATTAGTTAACATAAATATGAACATAGCAATGTATATTTATTTAATGAAAATATTTTCAATATTATGTTGAAAGAAATTTCACAATAGACTGCAACATTTTTCCAAAACTCGACTTCAAAATTGATACAAAAACTTGGGAAAAGCAAAAAATCACTTTTTTTTCCCCTGACACGCTTTTTTATTACATTGTTTAATAGTTTGAGATCATTCTTCATTGTATCGTGTATCACTCATATAAGAACGATTTATATATTCATAGAAGGGAATTATTTTGCACTTAAATTTCAATCAATTCTTTTGAAGTTCTTTGAGTTCTTTTTGAAGAATACATCAGATGCACAGTAATAATAAAAAATCTAGTTATTAACGTTCTTAAAAGAACAGAAAAAAAATACATAGAAGACTAGAGATTGGAAGACTACAGTAGAAAAACTAAAAATATGCACCACCATTATTAGGAACAATTTCCTGGCCACAATTTTGAAACATCACAGTCGGTTTATTTTGAAAACCTAAAATTTCGCGGTTCCTAATTTTGAACAGATCTTTTAAGAAAATTTAAATTTCCAATTCAAACACAAATGGGTTATTACTAAAATGATATCCATTGTCGGTGTCACAATCGCAATTATCAAACTTCCATGTACCGGGGATATTTTTGCAAAAACATTTAGCATTCGTAAATAAACGGTTAAAAAAATATTCTGTTGTCGAAAATTTTCCTTTTATTTTTTTGTGGGACAGATTGAGCTTCAAAATTGATATTATTGATATGCCATTAGTATGGAAAAAAGTCTAAAAGTTCAAAAAATCTAATTTACTCAACATAATATTTTTAAACTTCAAGAATCTGCAAATTTTATCAGGGTGCCTATCTTAAGTAAAAAAGATCTAATATACTTGCAACTTCGATAAAAATCGATAATAAAAAAACAATTTTAAAATATCTACGGTTTATACAAAAATCTTTAAGTTTTGACGTATTTCGTGGCACAACATATTTTGTAACATTTGGATTGTACCGTTTTTGTTCATCATTTGTCCCGTTTTTATCTTGTTTGCTTCTGGTCAGCCTACTACAAACTCATTTTTCCTTTGAGTCGCATGACCGATATAGCCATAAACAAAAATAATATAAAACAATCACGGTCGACACCTTTCTCCTATGCATTAGGAAGGTTAAAGCATTTCTTACCATTCATGACAAAGGGTTAACTTCTACAACTTCGCCATCGTTAGATCGATTTTGATGAAATTTTCAGAAAAAAAAATTACAAGTCGGTTATATTTTTGATTCAGTCACTGTTTCGAAAATAAGTTTAAATTTGTTGGTGTGCCTAGGGCATTTTGAAAAGTATATGCGAAATTTTTGTTTTGAAAAACCATGGTGAAATTGATCTATTTGACAGAATGTATCACCTATTTCAAAGAGAAGACTATTACATACAAATTCAATATATGGTCAATTTTGAAAGCATGGTATGCCAGGTCAATTATGAGATAGTATTGTAAAATAAGCTAAGAAGCCAGCTCTGATCTGGTTGGTACGTAACGTCAGAAAGAAGAGGAAAGCTGAGCTGAAGGCTATCCGAAGGACCCGAGTATGCGAAAATGGTCTGAACCAATTATGATGTATCGAAGCCACAGCTCAAATTTTCAAGAGCACATATCGGGAGATCCAAAAAGCCATTCACACTAAAAAAATTATCGATCGGCCACCACCAATCGATCAAACTTTCAGCTGGTTCTAAAGATTTGTGCTCTTGAAGGTTTGAGGTTTGGCTTCGATTTATGAAAATAAATCGAAAGCGTACTTAAAAATTGCACGAACACAAATCTAAAGAACCAGACAACGGTTTAAGTTAAAAATTTGATTGATCAGCGAGTTTTGAGCTTGGACATCTGATTCCCTAGATTCGTGCACTTGCAAATTTTAGGTGTGGCTTCGATTTACTTACACCTGCATCGAAGCCAAACCTCGAACTTTCAAGAGCACAGAGAACCAGACAACCGTTTATTCTGAAAATTCAACTCACTGGTCACCACCAGCAAGTGATCAGTGAGTTAAATTTTCAGCACAAACGGTTGTCTGGTTCTCTGTGCTCTTGAAAATTCGAGGTTTGGCTTCGATGCGTCTTCACCTTAACCTCAAAGTTCAACCATGTAAAAACTTACCTTCATCCGTTCCGTCTTCGTCCGATAACGGGCTGCAAACCAGGGGCTCCATTACAGGGTCATCACTCAACCCGGTCGCGGCCATCGCACGGGCTTTTGTTCGCAGCAACTTTCTTATTTCCTATCGAACGCGAAAAAAAAATCACCCGGAACAGCGATCTTCGACCGCACCGGCACAGAACTTGCACTCTTCTGTCTTCGATCTATGTTCTGAATTTACTCAGGTGGCGCACATCTTTCATGCGTGCTACTTGTTCGCTCTTCTATTCTCCCGCTGGTTTATGCAGAGCAAAACACGTCACTATTTCCTCTGCATAAAAAAGCGGGAGAGTAAGAGAGAGAACTAATGTGCACATCAATGATCTGCGCCATGTGAGTAAATCTAGAACATTGAGGAATAGCGCGCGCGGAAAGGCGGGAAAGGCTTTTTCTGACATTTGTGTGCAATAGATGTGGGCGATATACTATATTGGAGTAGAAGCGTGCGCTATGCCGTTTTTGTTCGAAATTAAATTTGAAATTTCGCGAAATTCCGTTTTATTCCGTTTGTGTTTAATTTTCCGCGGAGATATTTTTACAATTTGGCGAAACGAAACGAAATGGTAAAAAAAAAATTCCGCTTGTGTGGGTTCCGTGGAATTCCGCGGAATTTCGTTTCGAAGCGTGTTTGACGGAATCGTTCGGTATTTCGCATACCCTTAGTGAGTTCATATCACCCAGTATTAAAACTGGAGATGAGAGCATGGAGACTGCATTCCAGAGATGACGGCGGTTTATTGAAACTCTTGGAGGAATATAAACAGAAGCTACGCAAAGGTCTTTACCCTTTACGCTTATTTGGCAAGCAACGATTTCTATGCCTGGATGAGTCGGGATGGGGATTCTGTAGAATGAATGGCACTTTTTGATCCCTAAAAGCACTCCCCCGTAATTATCATCTCGATCCTGGCGTATAATGTTAAATTCGTAGAAGTTAAGATCATCTTCAGAAGAAAGCCATGTTTCACAGAGTGCAAATATATCACAATCGGAGTTGTGAAGCAAAAACTTAAATGTGTCTAATTTAGGTTTTAGACTATGACAGTTCCACTGTAGCACAGTGATCATATCTTGTACCTCACTCGATGAATTATCCATCGAAAGATATGATCGAAGCAAGGAGGGGCCACGAAATAGTCAATTCCCTGAGATACTCTTCTATTGCGGGGAGAAAAAGGTCGAGTATGCCTCTGAATGAGTCTGAAACTCCGAGGGCATTGCATATGCGATCCACAAGGGCCGTAAAAGTTATCAGTCCTCGCTTGGCCCCGGGGGTTTTCGAGGAAGAGCGAGGGACTTCAGTAGCTTTTTTCTTGCTATCTTGTCTAGAGCTTCTTTTTGAAGTATATTTAATCGGTGGAGGCGGGGGCGGCAGATCTTTGCTGCAACACGGAACGGAAGCATCAAAGACCTGTTTCTTCGGCAATTTCAAATTTGCCCCACCTCCTTTTGAATTAGGCAAACTTTTGAGGGAAGATTTCATTACCTTTCGGCGCAGTCCCGGAGAAGATTGAGACTTTCGTTTACCGGGTGCGTGTACCTCCGAAGAATCTCCCCCATCGGTTTCGTCGTCGTTCGCTTCATCGGAAGACAACTCTTGAAAAGAGTTACCAACTGGGATGGCTGATGAAGACTCTTTTGCGGACGGATTTAAAGATTTTACCATTTCTGCGTATGTCTTCTTGGAGCGCTTCACAATTGAGCGACTCTCATTTCGAATGCGTCTTTTATAAGCCGGGCATTTCTGCAGGTCATGAAGTTCCTCGCGACAGTAGCTACATTTTTCGGCTTCCTGTGTGCAAGCATCTTCCAAGTGAGCTTGGTTGCATTTGCCACAACGGGGCTTGTTGTCGCAATAGCTAGCACTGTGGCCAAGCTGCTTGCAGTTGGTACAATTGAATACCTTCGGCACGTAAAGACGCACTGGGTAAAAAGCACTGTCAATACAAACAAATTTCGGGAGGACGGAACCGGGGAAAGTCACTCGAAACGAGGCTGACGGCGAAAACACTTTCTTATTTCCTTCCATGGAAACTGATTGTAATTGTTTACAATCCAGTATAGCCACATCAGGAATGGACCGGTTCTCGAAGACGCCTTTGCCAGTCTTAATGTCTTCGCATGTTAGACTCGCGTCGATAATTTTCCCTTCCACCTCGACTTCTCGTGCCGGCACATAGACGCAATATTCCACAGTAAAAGCCTCATGCTGAGCAATTTCATTCGCTGCTTTGTAACTAGGTGCAGTTACACGCAGCTTGGATTCTTTCACTTGGTGAATAACGGTCCCAGGATATTTACGCGTCAGCTCCCGAGAAATCGAGAGCACGTTCAAAATCTTCTTTTTGCGCCGGAAATAGACAACCCAAGGCCCAGCCGAAGACGGTTGATAGAACCGCGTTCGAGCAACGAGATCTCTAGGAGGCGTATCGCCTCCATCCGATTCATCCATGCGGAAAAAAGCTTAACCGCAACCAAATGAAGAAAAAAAAAAATAATAATAAAAAAAAAACAAAAACAAAAAAAAAATATGTGTAAAAAAAAAATTATTAATCAGTGGACTATTTTGTACACACCTCCCCTAAATGGGTAAATCAAATTCACAAAAAAAAAAAAAAGAAAAAAAAAATTAACCAATCAGTGGGCTATTTTGTACCCAACTCCCCTATATGGGCAAAATTGCACCGGGAGAGAGACAGAGGAGGAGCGAAAAACAACCTTGAACTCAACACTGTTGTTCGGAGATGCGAAAGCAATTCAATAGATAATGTATACTTATCCGTTCTACAGCAGGAGAACGTCCACGCGCCGTAGGTAGTAGACCGACCGGGTCGGCCTTCTGCCTTGTTGTTGTTCTCGGTGCGGGAGAAAAATCAATCACCGATAATTGATGATGGGCGATGATTTTATTGCGGTGGAACGATACTAGTTTCACTAGTTCGCTTCCTTCGCAAAGCGCAATCGTCTAAGCACTCACTTTGCACAAAACTGAAACTTGTTTAACTCACTAATTAAACCAAAAACCCACGCGGGCGGTGGGGAAAAAGGCCTAAATGAACTCTGCAAAAAGTGCCGTACGATGAGACCGGGATCCTGTCGACCGACTCGTTCAAGCGCTAAGCAAGGAATGACCTTAGATAGTTGAGGGTTGGTAAAATATCTATTATTATTTATACGGAAAAACATAGCCGCGATGGAATTCGAACTTTGTTTTTTTGGCATTTTTATCAGGTAAAATACATTGCAGACATTCCAGATGTCAAACTTTCCTGAGCATCTCACAGTGAATACAGCATTCAGAAAGCTTGCGTAGCCTACGGTTAATGCTGGCAAAACTTTGTTACAACTTGGATCCTAAGACCCAAGTGTACTAAATGGATGTTGTTGCATACCGGTCTCTACAACCGGAACGTAACGTGAGTTCCGAACGCTCCCCTGCATGAACCATCAGCAGCACGACCAGAACAATGGACAATCGGGGAGAGATAGATGCGTGTGTATACTGGTCAGTTTAGCTCGCCATTAGATCTACTCTTCGATGCTATAGAATCGTTATCAGAAGCCAATAATTTGCATTCCTTCAGTGATCTCTTGCAGTCGGCGGGTAAAATTGTAAACCCTGATCCTCTATTATCACCGCTTCTAAATTACTAAATAACTGCATTCTAGGATTTGACCAGTATACACGATTTATTACGGTAGTAATCAAAATTCGTAGGCAACCCAAAACAGGCAGTCGAGCGCTATAGAATTGAATTATCTTTTCCAGTATATGTGTAGGTAATAACACAAGTTGTTAAGCCTAAATCTGAAGTGCTTGGCTCAAAACAACTGGGTGATGGCAAAATTTTTTAGTACGATTGAATTATTCATTTGCATTCTCTTTGATCATGACTAGGTTTGATTGGAAATCATATTCGAACCAATTAAGCAAAATTAACTCGCGATTTTACAGAAAGCGGAAGGAATGCTTAATGTAAGTCTGTAATATTACTGTAACCTTCATACTTTCATAATGAAATTCATTAAATTTCAGCTTAAAAGCTGGAGAACATTCAACCTGCTAAAAGGTCAGTTTTCTTCCCCTGGAAACCCGCATTTCGAACAGATGTGTAGAAATGTTTTTTACCAATACTGGCAAATGATGTCTTGTGTGATGGCAAAGGATTTACAAATGTAGGGGCCCGGGGGCCATAATCTTGTGAGGGCCCTTTTCCCAGAAAAAAAATATTTAGATACTTTAGCATTGACTTTATATTTGTAATGTTTTTATAAGGTTTTCATTACCAGAGTCGAATCAATTTGAAATTTAAATGTAGGTAATGTTTTTTTTCATATTTCATGCATCTTAGTAGTTTGTATATGTTTACAGGTTAAATTCAATGATTTTTGGGGCTTATTCGTCAACAACAAAATTCGTTTGATGATTCTCTTCTTATAAGGTACCTGAATTCAAATTATTCTTATTCTAAGTACCGTAATTTCGGGTGAAATTGATCATTTTTCACGGTTTTTCTTGTCCGTTTTCTATAATGTTGACAATGCCAAACAATTGAATGCAGGAAAACGAGTACGAAGGTGAGTCTCATTGACTCATGTACCGAAATTTTCTAACAAATGTCATTTTAGTGCTAAGAAATATCTCTAAAATAAAAAATCGGGGAATCTCATTTCGAAGTGAAATTGATCTCTTGTCAATGCGATTATTGTTAGTTTTCGAACCAACTCTATATAATGGATTTGAGGTCCCTGAATTCGAATATGCTTGCTAAATTCTTAACAATACAATAATTATAGAAATAAGGTATAGTTAAATTTCAAGAATTACGCGAAAACGCCTAAATGTATGCAATTTCCTAAGGAATTTCCTGATATCTAACAGAAATTCGATTATTTCCACCGAATGAGCAAATTGGTACCAGTTTTGGTTATGAAATCTGGTTTGGGGATGAATCTATGACAGGTCGAAAGACAAAAAAAAGGTCGAAAGGACAAAAGGTCGAAGAACAAAAGAGAAGGGACAAAAGGTCGAAAATCTTTTTTCAAACAAGGAAAAAATTCCCACTATGCAAATCGTTTTCGACCTTTTGTCTTTCTTAATCTTTTAGTTTCTCATAAAGCCAACAAAATTCCATTCTGAATGTTTGAATATTTTGTTCTAGTAATTTTACATATTAATGTTAATTTCCAAAAATACGCCCATTACTCCATATTTATTGAAAAAAAAGAGATTCTTTCAAATCATATGATGCGTTTCCAAAAGGTATGTTCTATAGGCAGGTACTATAGCATTGATTCTATTTATTCGTGAATGTTTACCTATAAATATTTTTGTTGAGATTTGTGGGAGCCTCTAAAATGGGCATGGCCCGATCGTTAGGATTGGGGTCTCCTATTCCACACACAAAAGTTTCACATAAGGACGTTCCAAATAAGATTGCATGGCTTAATATATGCTTCACATAAAGCAGTTTATACAAGAACATATAGCATTTTAAAAAAGGCGGTCAAATCGTTTTATGTCATATTGATACATTACACGAAACGTCTTCATGCGAAATGGCTCACTCCTGGTTTAGGCGTTCATTATGATTCCCACGGCAGCGCTAGATGTTTTCTTAGCGTTAACACACGGCAGACAAATAAACACGCTTTTGAAGAAGGGAAACACTCTTTGGTTTAGATTTCAAGTACATTTTTTCGTTTTTAAATTTATAACACTGTTGTGTTTTTGTTTTTTAGATTTTTATTGTAAAATACTAAGCAATTTACAACGGTTTTCATTTTTTCATTGCTTGTTTCGATTTTCTGGCAGATCATATCCTAACCGATACTGTGTAATTGTTTCATTCTAGAAATGAGATATATGTGATGAAGCTAATAAAAACTGTAACAATTATATTCTAATTTCCCTTGGTTTTCTAGATCAGCCACAAACTTCATGGCTCAGTGACAGGTCTCTAGAAGCGTATCAGAAGACAGGTCCTCAGAAGCAGATCTTAGGAAGAACTCAGAACAATATTTGTACCCAAATAGGATTTGAAAATTATACATTATATCGAGTTTCGTAATCAATTGGCGGATTTCAGATCTACAATTGTGATCAGTGATTTTTCGAAGGTTTATAATCAAGGATGGTACCTACGGGTTCATTTGACAAGATTTTGGTACAACTAGGGGAAAAGCACTAATTTTCGACCTACAAGAATTCTGTGCCAATTTTCGGATTTTCATACAAAGTAGGCCAAAATCGTATGAATGAGTCGAAAATTAGTGCTGGGTCGAAAATTGGTGCTTTTCCCCTACTGTTAGAGGCTAAGAATTACTAAGAGTACAGGTTGTCAGATCCTACAGGTGTAATAAATAACCTTTCAGAACATTGTGAATAAGGATAATAACCATACATCAGGCTTATATAGTCAAGGTATGAATCTATGACATTTGGTCGAACGACATTTAGTCGAAAGTACATTTCGTCGAATGGACATTTCGTCGAAAATAAATTTTGTCGAAAACAATTTATTTGCTCGAATGGACATTTTGTCGAAAACAATTTATTTGCTTTAACCTTCCAGTCGTCGCGTGGTTGACCACCATCAGAACCACCACGCTGCTGTTGTAATCTATAAGTTAAGAAGTGTTAAGAATAATATGATATTTGGTCATTGAAAAATAAAAAAGGAATGAATGTATTGAAGATGCTATAACTGGAGGTTGCGTATGCCAGAATAACATGATAGAGTGAAAGAAATCTGCATTGGTGTACCGGTATATCTTGAACGAACTTCAATATGTGACGAGCGATATTTTGGGATTCCGTAAACATAATTCTCTTGTTTTGTTATTTTTTATTCGATTAATTAACAATTTATTATCAATCGAAATCATAGACTCCGTTATCGAAGCTACATGTTTGCCCAAGGAAAGTAATAAAGCTGAAAGCCACAACAATAATTCACCAAGAGTAGGAACCTTTGATGCACTAGTTCAAAATCGTTTACTCAGTGCCATGGCCATCAAAATTACCCATTTCATTCTAAGTATAAAAGCGCATTATATGCAATCAACTTAAGATGATCAACTTGTTCTTCAAGCATTCCAAATTCTTTCCCATGGTCAAACGCTGTAAAACTTGATACGTAATGAAAGTTTCGAGCACTCACACTGGAAGTAGTCTTTGAATGAAGATCGGCAGTTATGTATAAAGAATGATGCCATTTTGAAGGAATAATGAAGTCAGTTATAGGACTGACGAAAATATTTAGTAGAAGAACAAAGAATGATGATATTTTGAAATAATAATCAATTCAACAAGTCATTATGTTTCCAACTTTGAGCAATCAATAGAAACAGTTACCTTTAAATTAAATTAAAAGCCCCGTCTTCCAATCCAAAAATGACTGAAGAACAAGAACATTTACAAGAATAATTTATCCTTCAAAGCCACTAGTACATATTCTAACCACGTTCTCTAGGGCGGTATCTCATGAAAACTATTGGTTATTTGAACTTCTAGCTACCCTACGCACAACAAAAAAACGTGTTTCTGATCACCTCATTGGCTGTTTCGTTGTGATTCTGCGTTCGGTTTCACAATGTTCCATTTCACTTCATTTTATTCCATGAGCTAAATGACGTTTGAACCATTTTTAATTTGAACGATGTGCAAATTAGCAGTCAATGCAACGGGGGTACCCGACACTGATCTACGGATCTACATTGATTCTAGATTCTACAAGTGTTACTATAAATCTGTTTATAACAGGTTACGAATGTTGTTCATAAACCACAACAGATTTATAGTAACACTTGTAGAAATCTAGAGTCAATGTAAGACTCCGTAGATCAGTGTCGGGTCACCCGCGTTTGCCA
Source organism: Aedes aegypti (assembly GCF_002204515.2). NCBI lineage: Eukaryota > Metazoa > Arthropoda > Insecta > Diptera > Culicidae > Aedes > Aedes aegypti. Next base: position 399,071,664 of record NC_035108.1, read on the forward strand.
TGAACTGCTAATTTGGCACATCGTTCAAATTAAAAATGGTTCAAATGTCATTCAGCTCGTGGAACGAAGTAAAACGAAATGAAACGTTGTGAAATAAAACTCAGAATCAAAACAAAACAAAACAGGCTAAAAGGTAACCAGAAGCACATTGTTCATAGGATGACTAAAATTTCAAATTAAAAATAAACCCCGATGGTTTGCATGAGGTATCGTTCGAATTAGCGGGAAGGAAAGTCGAAAAGGAAGAAAATCCAACATTAATGTGATATATTTCAAATAAGTAACATTGAATTACGATTGAGGGGTGAAAGTTCCACATTAATAGTATTTTCGGGTTGTATTTCATAAGATTGTGCTACTTTTCTCCGAATGTCGTTTCCCCGAAAGATGATTCTCCGAATTAAGCTTTAATTCAAAAGAGTCTAGTACACGACACTGAAGATGGCCTCACAGTGGCGAAATACGAAAAAGGCCTATTTGTCAATACAAATTTGTAGTTCATTTATGACACATTACTAAACTCGATTCTAATGTATCGTATACTGTCCATAACTGCATATTTGTAACATTCGACAAAAGTAGGCATTGAGTAAATTGAATACAAAGTGTGCATTTTATGGCAGTATGGGAGGAAACTAAAATTTCTAAAAAATACCAGGAACTCACAAGTGCTTATTTGAGGCTGATATTTTGTTCAACTCATATCGTATACTGCGTGAGTATCCAGAAAAAAAAATCTGATAGAAATTTCATTGGTATTATATTACGGGACTCATTTATAATCTCAATGTGACCAATGTTATAATTACCAATGTAACAAATCAACTTAGTATTTTTTTTCGAATTTTCTAGAACAATCTCACAGATTTAAGTAAGTTGATTGAAGGTAATTATCATTTGATGAATCTCCACGGTATTAACTCGAAATCGACAAAAATGTCGAATGTAACTATTATGCAGTTATGGGCAGTATACTGATCAAGTAATTAAGAAATCCATTCCATTTATTTCCTTGGAACGAATGGTCGTAACTTTGTATTCACGAACGAGCGGTTAAACTGCTAAGGTTGTACCAATTTTAAAACCAGACAAAAATCCTGCAGAAGCATCTAGCTACCGTCCAATCAGATTGCTTCCCTCCATCAGTAAACTTTTTGAAAAGGTTATTTTGAACAGAATGATGGCCCACATCAACGCAAATTCAATTATTGCCAATGAATAGTTCGGATTCCGCCATGGACATTCGACCACTCATCAACTTTTACGTGAACCAATTTGATCCGTTCCAACAAATCTGAAGGCTATTATACTGGTCTTGCTCTTCGAGACATAGAAAAAGCGTTCGACAATGTTTGACATGAAGGCTTTAGTGTAAAAAAAAAATAATAATTTTCCAACATACATTGGTAGAATAATTCAAAGATATCTGTCAAATCGTACACTTCAGGTTAATTACACTGCGGAAAACGATTATGTCTCAAGCACCAAAATACCGATATTTACTTTATTAAGGGTTGCTGAATCCATTGCCATCTACTGAAATATCACAGCACGTCTAGTTTCTGAGATATTGTCTGTTGAAATTGCAAAATATGACTATTTCAGCCAACTTTCATGCAAGTTTTCCAACTTGTATGTTAATTTATTTGCTTAGGGGCGATCCATTAATTACGTAAGACAATTTTGGCGGTTTTTGGACCCCCCCTCCCCCTATAGTAAGATTTTTTGTATGAAAATTAAAAATAATTTGTATGACGCGTAAGAAACCTCTAACCCCCCCCTTCCCCCATAAACCCTTACCTAATTAATGGACGACCCCTTAATTTGCCACAGAACTCAAACTTCATGTGTATAACAATACTTATAATCAATGTTCATAGTATTTCCGATGCTGATTTTTTGCCATATAAGAGAAACGAAGAATCAGAGAACGGCATCAGATTCAGCAACCCCAAATCTACTAGAGACACATAATTTTATTCTTGAGACACGCAAAAATGTCATTTTTGCTACGCTGTGTTATCAGAACTCCAGGTCTGAAAGACTTCTCCTTGGTATAGTACCAATGATTTACATATAATATCCAATGTTGAATCATTGGAACAAATGTCAAGTAAAATAATTACTAATTTCAGGCAAAAATCGTAACAATCTTCTATTGGGTTCCGGGTTATTTGGTCGAATGCTATTTGGCCGAATTCCGTTTGGCCGAACGCCATTTGGCCGAAGGACATTTGTTCGAATGCCATTTGGCCGAATATCGTTTGGCCGAAATTGAAAATAATAGTGAGCTACAAGCTGACGATGCTGAAAAAAGCAAATCCTAAATGTAAGCAATTATTCTACTTCTCTGCTAGCGGTCAGAGCTGCCAGCAGAGGTTTTTGCATTGCATTTGTAGTCAGATTTTGACAGTAACTAAAACGGTTCACGACTTATTCTTTCTTCTGTAGCATCGGTTTGATTTGATGCTTCGAATCGTACTAAGTAAATTAGGGAGTCGATGCCGGTTATGGACCCTTTGCGTATTATGGACCCCCTACAGAAAAACATAAAATTAACACTCAAAGCAACTTTATTCCTATGAAAATCCACCGGGGGAACTTCGATTACATTGTTAGTCAGCAGTTTCAGGCAAAATATTTGGTTTGAGACGCATAAATACAGATATTTGAACAGTTTTGTAAATGAAACCACACAAGAGGGTCCATAATACGCATTTCCAGGTGGGTCCATAATAGGCTCGTCGGCAGCGAGCCGGATTACATGGGAATCAAATGGAGGGTCCATAATACGCAACGTCAAATTTGTAAACAATCATATTATGGACCCCGGGAGGGTCCATAATAGGCATTCGGACAACAGTTTTTCAAATGCATATTTCGCTGAAAAAATCGAATGATTTTGTATGTTTCATACACGTACTATGAAGTAAAGACATTGAATTTGTTGTTAGACTCCTCAAAACGTATATGCGTCTGAGATATCATTGCGGAAAAGCGTCTAGAATGAATTTCAGCTACTAAGGGGTCCATTACTAGCATTGAAACCCTAATTCATAGCTCTAGTAACAAGAAGTTTAAGCTTTTCTTTTCAAAACGGAAAAACCGTGAGAGTTAATTTTGGAAAAAAGTAACATCTCAGCTAAGTTAACCCTTGCGTTTAAAAATATGTTTTCAAAAAGACTCTTCATGAGCGTCCAATAAACGACGAAAAATGTTGAAATATGAAAAAACAGCCTATGATCAAAAGAAGGAAAAATCTCTTATAAAAATGGAGGCGAGTGTAATGCAAATAATTATTATATCAGTATAGCTACAAAGAATTGCCGATGATTTAAAGAAGGTAAAACTCCCAATTGAAAATAACCTGAATTATTGCCAATATTTATAGAACCAGTACAAATCAAAAAATAGCCTATCATCAAAAGAAGGAAAAAATCTGATGAAAATCACTTCAATACCTAGCAGCATAAGCATAGCAAAGATAAACAATTAGTACGGAATTAAAAAGTACAAGGTACTCCAATCTACTTTTTTTGTTCCCTTACCATACCGTTGGTAACCCAGAAACTAATCAACGAACCAAGTCTTGACGCTAGTTCACAACTTCGTCCTGAATTAACGGATCGTTTCAATTATTCTCTTGGAGCTCTAATAAAGCGACAAACATGACGTTCAAAAATAATTAGCTGATTAGTTATTGGGCCACCCCTATGAACCCTACACACTTAAATTATTTTAAGGATTCCTGTGAAATCTCAACAGCTGAACAGTTCGGTAAAATAAATTAACGGAGTACGGTACATTTTTACAGTATTCGGTGAAAAATCACCGGAATCCATTAAATTTCGACGAAGTTACGGTGTTTTATTTCACCGAACGGTTCAGCTGTTGAGATTACGGTGAAATTCACCGTAAGAGCTTACTGTGTACTCATCAGCGTTGAAGCTATTGATTTTTTTTTTGTTCGTAATTCGGCCAAACGGCATTTGGCCAAACGACCCGTAAAAATCTGAACTGTTACGGCAAATTAAATGTATTATGTTCTTAACAAAATGTTAATAAAATCATAAATTTGTTTCACCAAATTAGTATGATAGTGTTGTCTAATGACACAGAACACCTAGATATAAGAAATAAATGTAATGTTTGGAATGATACTAGAAAATAATTTAAAAAAAACGAGCGGTTAAATGCATAAACATAATTTTATAAAATGTTCCCAAAAAAATGTTCGCTTTTACAAAGACATCAATTTGTTGAACTACTAACATTGATGACTTTTTTCATCAGTCATAAAATAAAACTAATATGGACCATGATAATTGAAAATCGTTCCACTAAACGCTCCTCGCCATTTACTCTCGAACGTTCACGGAACCCGTCCACCCACAGCAAAACGACTTTATCAGCTGGCTGTATCCACATCGGACCGAGAGAAAGAGCGAAAAAACATGTGAATCCACCACGGCATTATTGATCGAGTCGGCACAAAACTATTCGCTAATATGTATGTTTCAATAGTTTATTCGCCGATGGAAATTTTATTCTCTAATTTTTTATTATTCATTTCAAATGTAATTGATTTACGGTCCCTGTGGAGTGGACTACGGTGCAGTTCTACTAGTTCAAAATCGAAGATTGTGAATGGAAGATGTCAAATCGTGCAATATGTGTGTGATACCGGTGTGTATATATAAGCATCGATTAGTATTTGCATTGAAAAGTGCATCGGTGATGCAAATTCAACAATGAGACTGCACAGACAAGTGTTTATTTTTTACGAGTGATTCGTAGAATTGTCATAAGTGTTGTTTGTTCTGGGATACAATTGTTAGAAAATCCAGATGAATATATAAACCGTTCTTATTATATACACGTTTGTCACAAATCGATGCAAAAGTGATAACTTTACTCATCCGTCAGACAATACCCTTCAATTGTCTTCCCGACCTATCGAGTGAAATTATGAGCTCACCATCGTCGAACACCTGTCGCCCAGCCCGTATCTGCGTTTCGATAGCCTAGTTTGGCTTTCGCATTGGCGCATTGGGTTGCGGTGTGAGCTGAATAATTAAGGATACCGACCGTCCGGCATTCCGCGCAAAATTTGTCTCACTGATTTGCTGGTTCGATAGCACGTCGGTACACAATGTTTTATATCGCTGCTTTCGTGATCGAAACAGAATAGCTTCTAAGACGTTGATTTTATCAACAAGGTTTGTTCAGAGGAGCTCTCGATTGGAAAAGCGCTTAAACAAGCTTTGTTGATAAAATCAACGGCTTGACAGCTATTCTATTTCGATCACAAAATCAGCGATAGCAAAAACACTGTGCAATGTTCGCCCAAACAGGGAAAGCGGACAATTGAACTGCATAAACGGTTAGTGGCCGTTGTTCCAGAAGAAAGATAGTCACAACCGTGGCAGAAGAAAGTAAACTTTTGCCGATTGCAATGACCAACACGCACCGATGAGCGACGATAGGGGTGGCCCTCCGCAGTGCTTTGGAGTGGCCAAACGCTGTGACCGGTAATGGCAGTTCAACTGGACGCGCATACTTCAGTTTAGCAGTTGCGATTCTAGGCAATCGAAGCATGAAGTGGACTTCTCCCGGCGTAAAAAGTGGAAAGTGAACTTTAGGAATAGTGCAAGTGAATTTTCGACAATATAGAGAGTTGAATTTAAATAGTGTGATATAATATGTGATACTGGGATACAAATTAGAGTTATTTTCAAGAGGAAGTTGACGCGATCCAAACAGAGGAAACTCTTATCACTATTATTCGAATGATACGTAATTGCGCGAAATGTTCTACTGCTAAATGGCACATGGTACTATTACAGAGATGATTGATAGCGTTAGTGAATATACATCAAAAAGACTGATAATACTTATCGGTAAGTGTATCGTTGTGTTCGGCGCACTTGTATCACATTAGGGGTAGATCGTATACGCATGTATAATAAATCACTTGCTTCCCAAGTATCCATGAATCTATATATCAACACATTATTTTAGCTTTGGAGTGCACTATACAACTTTATTTATAAGTGGCAAACCCCTTTAGAGATCAGTAAAGCAAATTTTAAGTTGAAAAGGGCCCCCGTACTATTATCAAATTAGAGGAATAAAATCTGGCACGATTGTTGTCTTTGTGCAATATTAGTGCACATGCTTCATAACAGCATTTGAGTGTGTATAGAGTTTACATTATAAATGCTTAAAACTGTGTTTATATAGGGCATGCGCTCAAAAATAAACAAAACATTTTTGAAACCTACACGAATTCTGTATTCTGTTTCTAACTTCCATATCTTTTTGCCACAAAGCGGGACTTGAACCTGGAGTGCAAATTGTATTGATGATCTGTTGAACTCCGGACGTCTTAATCTTCTGAAACGTAAAGCTTCCAAAGTTTCAAGACATGGAAGCATTATAAAAAGGAAGCATTTTAAGAATGATGTAAATTGGTTAAGTTGGTGCGAATGAAAATAAATTTGTTCAGGGAGATGTTCTTCATTGTTATTCCGGTTATCTATAGAGAGTAATCCAAAAACTAACCAAATGTTGTGTTTTGGACTCTAAGCAAACTTATCCTCTTGAAAACAAATTCAACAGGGGAATCAAGAGAAGCAGTTCTTCTGCAACACAATCCATTCTAATGAACAGACGAATATTCAAATAATCAGGTGATTGTGCATTTTTTTGGGTTTGGAGAGCAAACTAATATTCTAATTAAAATCAATCCATCCGAATCTTATAAGCGGTTTCTTCACCATCGCTTAGGCCTTAAACCCAGTTTAACTATATGGGTAAACCTGGTTTACGGCTTAAGCGAAGGTGAAGAAATCGGCCCTTAAACAAATCAGCTAGGTTTAGCATAAGCTGTGGCTTTTATAGTGCTATGAATGCTTGCCTTTTTTATGTGCTTTAGAGCACTTTGATGAGGCAATGCAAACAAACAAGTTCAAAGCACTTATAAAACATGCAATGCTTTGAAACTTGCGCAGGGTTGCCAGTATATTTTGGGAAATTTAAAAAGGAACATCATTGTCTTAACAATTTTGGAAATAGATTGTCGGTGTTAAAACAGGATATAGTAAAGGACACCATAAATTCTGATATTCCGATACTATTTTGAAACACATGCATCATCACATGTCATTGCTACAGCAAATAATAATTTTGATATTTCGAATACCTGGAGTAAGTTTTCCTAGTCTGTTTGGGCATCGACCACATAATTTAGGTAAATTTTTACATGCCTTATTTGTTATCTGGTAGGGGAATTAGGGGCAAATATTTTTTTTTAAACAGAAAATGCAAAGTTTTTAATTTACCTTTGGCTAGTTTTCAAGTCTGATTTTTTGATGTTAGTACGACGTGCTACATTCATTCATGATAATAAAAATCATATCATAGGTATGTCAGAAAGACTGTCAATCGTTCCCATATGTAAAAGAGCTCTCCCTCAATCATAATAGCTAAAACGAACCTTTCTGGGTTCGTTAATTTGCTGAAAAATAGATTCTTCCACCGCCTTGGTGTTTGAACAAAACTTTCCAGAATGTCCGAATTGGACTAACCCTGTTCCAATTTGAACCTCTCACGTTTTAATTTTATCGTTTTTTGATATGATAGTTTCAATATATAACTCCGATGTGTTTGGTATCGTAGCTTATTGAACTTTTTCTGTAAGCGCAAGTATAAAAATTAAAATCAATGCTTGAAAAATTTCAATTTAATTCGATCTAGAACTAACTCAAGCAAAATGTGAGTTTCATAAAAAAAAAAATACGAGATTCAAATCCAAAACTGATTCAAAATTTAGTACAGTCAACTTTCCCTTACTCGATTTTCAACGGACCATCTTGTACGAGAGATATCGAGATTAAAAACACATTGTTTTTTTCTATTTTCGGAACCTTTCGTTATTTTAACAATGTACATTAGAAAAATCCATTTTAATTTTGAACACAGCAAAATTTCATGAAAATGAAATGTGGTGAACTTATATGGGAAACTCAAAGAGACAGCTTCGAGTCTCTTGGAGAAGTATCGACTTACATTTTAAGGTCAAAGAAGCACAAATTCAAACTTTCAGGTTTCAAACACATTGTAATGGGTATGGTAAAGTTGAATATATTTTTCTCAACACTCGTAAACATTTTATTGTAACGTATTGTCAGCCATATCCAAAATAGGATATGGTAATAGACTGATGCAAATTTTTGCTCCCCTATGCTTAAACGATGTCAATTATGATGAAAATGATCCTCCCAAAATTTGAAGTGATTCGGAAGAAGTTTGGTTGTGCACACGCTATTTGAAGATTATATGGAAATTACTATGGAAAAAGCAAACATTTTGTGTTCAGTCCTCTAATCCTCCATCTCATGTGAAAACTTCCCAGCTACAACTTTGCCGAAGACCACATTTCGATGAGACGTAAGGATAATTTGTGATTATTGATGATCATTCAATTACTTTCAGACAACACTGCTTTTTTGCTGTAGAACATAGTAGCCTGGATTACTTTGATCTATTCTTCCCGCCAGGAGTACCACTGTTGCCTGCCGAACAGCTGGTGAAGCATGCTACATGCAAACCAACTTCATGATGATGAATAACAATTTATCTTGACGTCCAATCAAAAAGTGGTCTTCGGCAAAGTTGTAGCTGGGAGAATTTCACATTAGAAGAATTTGTTTACTTTCCCATAAAATATTATGACGAAGAGATAGAGGGATGAACACAAAATATTGGCGTTTTCCATAGTAATCTCCATATAAACTTCAAATGGCGTGTGCACAGTCAAATTTCTTCCGAATCACTTCAAACTTTGGGAGGATGCTATTTACCATAATGAAAATCGTTTAAGCATAGGGGAGCAAACTTATCAAAATTTGCATCACTCTATTGTGGAATTGATGTAGATGCTTAATAAGCAGTAGATTTATTGATTCCTTTATTTGTTGGTCGTATTTCTTAGATATTTTTGAAAAAAGGTACCATCGATCAATATTACAACTTTTGAGATTTTCTACCAGGTTGAGAAGAATTTCATGGGGTGGAGCTCTTGAAATAGACTGAGTGCTTGTTGAAAATCAAGAGGTCTGCATTGAACCATATCAAAAGGTCCAGATTGGACCAACACACATTTTGTGATTATCAATCTAGTTCAGCACAAACAGTGCAGATACATAGCAAAGCTATATGGTCAGATGCAAGCTAAGGCATGGGGGATTCAATTATAAAGTAACACAGTATGTTTTGAGAATTATTGTTACATGCAGAAGCTGGGAAATAATGCTAAGCGACAGCACACTAGAGCACTTCAAAACAACAAACTAATATAAAAATCAAACGAATTAACTGAATGGCGTCAAATTTATAGTGTTAGATCCAAGCCAGAAGATGGGTAGAAAATCGGTACACACGATCTTTACAGTAGCGCCATTATTGAGAAATGCTTGATGGTCGGAATTAGAACGGGGTCCGAAATGGTCCAGGTTCCCCTAACAATTTGTAAAAAAAAACAACATTATTTTTTTTTGTATTTAACATCAAATGCGACTCATGCATTTGTAGCTATTTAGCTATTGTATATTTTAAAAATCATTAAAAATATTCTGATATGCGTGGCCACCTATTGTAGCGCAGTTCATGTCTTGAAGGTTGTAGCACCATCAATAGTTAAGTAAGTGGCTACCTATTATCCAAAGATAAAACCTTATTGTTTTCCGAGTTACGGAAAAATACAAAAATCCCAAAGGGTACCTACACCGTCTGAAAACGTGGTTGATCTTAAGAGTTAATTATCTGCATCGGCTTGTATGTGTTTCAATTCGATATAACGTGTTGCATGCAACCCGCATTGCCTACATCTTGGCGAACTTCATGTAATGCTAAAACATTGATGGATCAATTTCTCGCTATTACCCACTTTTAGCAGCCGCTTTACACTTTGCCCACATCACCCATGCCGGTCCGGTGATAATACGCCAGCCGCGAAGTGATTTCACCGTTGGCACGTGCACATGGGTAGTCGAACGGCCATGCCCCGATCAAGACATAAAGTTCTATCTGTTCACACGGTCCAACCCGGAAGATCGCCAGTACGTCCACATCGACGAAACGTTGGAGAAATCGAATCTCAGCACATCGTACTTCAACCCGTCGCTCCCCACGAAAGTAATCATCCACGGATACAATGGGGACATGTTCCTTGAACCACTGATCAAAATGAAAGGAGGTAAATGAGATTTCTATTTGGTTGATTCTATGTTCATATAAACAAATCTTGCAGAGTATCTCAACCGAGGAAGCTACAATCTTTTCTACGTGGATTGGAGTGTTCTTGGACCGGGTCCTTGCTACCCTTCTGCAGTACACAATACAAAACACGTTGGAACCTGCATTGCTCAACTAGTTCAACGAATACTGGACACTGGTACAGACAATGTCCACCTAATAGGATTCTCTCTAGGAGCCCAAGTAACCAACTATGCGGCAGTAAAACTGCGTCCATTCAAACTAAGGCGAATAAGTGGTCTGGATCCAGCGATGCCCTTGTTCATCACAGCAGACAAAGATGACAAACTAGACGAGTCGGATGCAAACTTTGTAGATGTTATCCATACAAATGCGTTGGTGCAGGGTAAAATCGAACGTTGTGGTCATGTCGACTTTTATATGAATGGAGGAATCATTCAGCCTGGATGTTGGGCTGGTGGACAAAGTAAGAAACTCCGTGCATGATTTAGACTCATTCTAATTAGAAACTTCATAATTTCAGATCCCATGGCTTGCAGTCATCACAGGGCACCGGACTATTTTGCGGAATCCATCAGAAGTCTTACCGGTTTCTGGGGCTGGAAGTGTGAGAGCTATGTCTACTATCTGCTTGGATTTTGTCCGCACAATAACTTCCAAGTGGTGGCTGGCGAAGACTGCAATCAGGCAACCGAAGGAATGTTCATGATCACTACAAATGCAGATTCACCATTTGCTATCGGCCGATGGACAGATTCCATGGGTTTGCTGAAAACTCCCAATCCACTTAATAAATTCAGCCTTAAGCGTGATCCATTCATCAGTGATATCGATCAATGGGGTAAACTGGAAGGAAATTTCAACAACGTAGAGCAATTTCCTACACCATACTCCCAGGATCCGAATGGAGATGATTGGCCCTATTTTAATCATATTGGAACAAACAAACTCACCAAAGATTACATTAAGAAAATATTGGAACAGGATAAGGACAGGTACGATGAGACCACCGAAGACAGTGCTGAAGCGCACTTGAATCTGTTGAAGCACGCTGGTATGAGTAATGCCATCAATCAAAAGGAGGGACTGAGTGACTTGAGAAGACGGCTTCAACTGAAAGAAGCCAGTGTAGTGGAACAGTACTCGTTGCCAATGTACACTCCATACTAGGACCGTTGTTAACACGTTACAATAAACTTGTTAAAATGAGTTGCATTTTATGAAAGAATCTCCATTAAGGTTAATATTTCGAACAGCACAGGTGTTGAGTGGAACTGGTGTTATCAAATAAATGCACTACTTGTAATTAGTGTCGGGTGGTATCATGATTGACGACAGCTGCAGTAGCATGAGACGGTTGTTTGGGCAAATTCGCTGGAAGAAATTGAGTATTGAACCAGTTTTTCATAGTATTGCAGTGTAGTATTCAGTGCAGTGCACTATTGATACTTTTGGTACTGCATTAAATGAAGTGGCGTAAACGTTAGTAACTATTTCTTGTACATCACAGCGGATTTTTTTAGTTTTGATTCACGCATGGCGACATATTTGATGATGTTCGTGTCACTAATCAATACCTGGTATCTGAGAAAGGACAGTATTTTCGGTATGATATAATAAATAAAATAATTGTGTATCAATGGTTTACAACCGAGGGAGATTCCAACCTATAGTTAATGTAAATTTAAACATTCTCAAGAATTTATTCATGTGTACAACGATTTAATTGGTAATCGGTTTTCCATCTCACCACTCTTATAACGTCAAATTTACCTTTTTGCTCAAGAAAGTAGCTACAATCGCAATGCTTTTTTTTCGTTTTTACCTTATTTTATGAGAAGTTACCGAAAATATCTTCTATGACCTGGAGGCGGAAGTCTTTCGTCCTACGCGCGTGCTCCAAAACTTATTTCCGTGCCACCTTCTCTACTGACCACATCACCATCAAAGTGTTCGTCATATTGCTACCGCCGCCTTTCGATCATCTCATGTTCATTCGTGAGAAGATTTCCGTCACAGTCTCTGCACATGTCTGCTTGTGGCACAAAGCCTTAGCGCGAACGGTTCAGCTTATCGTAACACTTCCACATGTCTATAGCGCGGAACAGTTCTTTCATCCCTTGTACTGCCGTGAATCGCAAGTCAGTCCCATCTGCATTTTCGTCAAAATTGAGTTGAGTTCAGTTTTTCACATATTTTCCAATGCTTTTTCAGCTGCTTTCATAAAATAATATGATTTTTTCGGAAAAATTAGGAAAAAAATAGCAAGTAAAATTGTCCCATAATGAAAAGTAACCGCATATCAGTCCCACTACAGATTTCCACCCCGTGTAACACAAAAAGAACCATGTTTTGATCATCTCTATATTTTTCTCGAAAAGATATCGAAGTGAAAAGCAAATTGTGAAAGTTTCATTAAGATCTGATCATGTTTTAATTCTCTGGGATTTTTTGAATATTCGTATGGAAAACGAGTTTGGAAACTTTACAGTCCATTTTCTCAATGCCTACTTTTTACAGATGGGACTGACTTGCGATTCACGGCAGTGTACTACCTATAACTGCATACTTGTAACATTCGACAAAAGAAGGCATTGAGTAAATGAGATACCGTTTTGATTCATATTACGGACACTTAAGGCCTCAGTGAAGTATAACCCAGCTTAGACCATACAAAATAAATCATTCTGTATGATTTTTTAGCGTTATCGAGCGTCGGAAGCCCTTAACTTTCGGATGGTGGGTAAAGAATACACGTCCGCAACTTGAATAATTTTAAATAAGTCAAAACGTGTGACCTTTTCATGATTCTTATTCCGGACGCTACCTCACTTTTGCCTCATATTCCGGACGCTTTGATTCGAATTACGGACAGCTCATGATAATCATTAATGGAACAGTCAAATCATCAATTGAAATCGTTCAACCACTTAAGAGACGTCTAAGGTAGTTGGGCATTATAAATTTGCAATGATATTTATGGAAAAAACCTAATAAAACGAGCCTCGAAAATGAGAACTTTTGGACGGCGAAAATTGAAACATTTCGTGTGTATTTCTGCAATTTTTCAACCGATTTTAATAATGAGCAATTCTCGCCGAAACCAGGCCGCCATCGGCACCCATCGTTAGAATTCCAATTTTATGTCACTGATCGCTAGTTTTAGATAAAACTTGAGGGTGGTCCATTCTGTTTTCTCAAATTGGTGGACCCCTCGTACGCCAGCTAGCTGAACAGTTTGCGAAAAAGCCCATTTTTTGATAAATATTGGGTGTTTCTTCACGTGATATGTCTCATATTTCGCTTAAAACACATAGCAATCTTAGTGGAATCGTATAGAGAAAGGATATAGCTTTCATTTAAACTTGAAAAAATTTTGGCGGCCATTTTGAATTTGGCCGCCATCTTGAATTTTGTTAGAAAAATCGTTTTTTCACTATTAGCGCACCGCTAGTTTTGAATTCTGAGATCACCATCAGAAAGCTGAACAAGAATTGCGTAAGATAGGCTACAGAAACTAGGTGAGCAATGGTATTTACCCTATGGTATGAACGATTTTCTAAATAATACGATTTTGATGTATATGGCGAGTGCAATCAATACAAACATCATTTTTTGTACAACAAAGAAGCTAGTTTTCAACCTTTGGGGTTTTATTCGAGTCGAGTAAAGAATAAGAATATTATTTTGAGTGATAAAATCTGGCGGCCATCTTGGATTTTGACGCCATCTTGATTGTAAGTAGAAGAATGAATTTTTCACCTTGATAGCACTCAGCATGTCGAATTTAGAGGCTACTATTGAAAAAAAGGTTACATATACTCTTGTTCTTATTATTCTTCATTTTCCTGACGTTACATCCCTACTGGAACCGAACCTGAAACTCTGCTTTATTAATTATAAATCCTGGTTATTCAACAGGAATTTTCTTTTATAATACGATTTCTGAAAACAGAATAATTCTTCGACATATCTTTGAATTCAGTAATAATGAATAAATAAATTCAATAAATGAAAACCGTCCAAAGTCATTGATTTATTAAACAAACATTTTTTTAACATATGCATTGTTGTTCATTGAATGAAGTTTATAGATTGCGCGTCGGGACATTAGTAAGTCTTGTGGTAAAATCTGTAGTTTTAACGTAAAACATTGACAAAAGTGCATTAATTGAGAATGGAAATCTTAAAAATAGCGAAATTGAATGATGAGAAGCAGGTTTTGTTCTAATGTGGACGTAATGCCGAAACGCAGGTGTATCATTTCAAGGTTGGAGAATCTGGCGGCCATCTTGGTTTTAGCAGTTTTATGATTTTCTACTATTTCAGTGCTCATCATGTTGAATTATGAGGCCTCCATAAAAAAAAAACAATCTTTATTATCTTATCTCAGCTCTTCAACTGATTGTTCATTTCTATCAATGGTTTTATACCAAATACAGTCGACTCTCCATAACTCGATATTCAAGGAACCATCGACTTATAGAATTATCGAGTTGTAGAATGTACCGAAACAAAAAAATCACAAAATCGAAGGAACACATTTCTGTATTTCTAATGCATAAATGATCACCTCTGTAAGAAAATAATATTATTTTGTTGATTGTACTTTAAAAACTATTATTTGAAAACATTATTCGAAATTCTCGAAAAATCACATTATTTTGACTGACTTTATTTTCATGTTTTTCAAATTTTATTACAACTTGCAAGTATTTTTTCATCTCCAAATAAAAATTAGACCATGTTTCCCCAAATAAGGAAGACTTTAAAATAAATATCGAGTTATGGAGAGAAATTTTCCTCTCACCTGACATCGACTAGTGGAGATATCGAGTTAAAGAAATATCGACTTATGGAAAGCACGATGTATGGAAATTTGAAGGGACCGAAAAATCCATCGAGTTATAGAGTATATCGAGTTATAGAACATCGAGTTGTGGAGAGTCGACTGTAAATGAAAAAAACAATGCTATTTTTCAACTCGAAGATATGCAGAAGAATCATTCAGGTAGCAAATAAGCCTTAAAAAATCCTATTTGATCATTTGTTTTTAAGCTGGCTATGTTCAAGTAGGGACGTAACGTCAGGAAACAGAAGGACAAGAAGAAGAATAAGTGCAACGGTAGCATTAATATTCAACATGTTGAGTGCTATCAAGGTGAAAACTCATTCTACTACCTAAAACCAAGATGGCGTCAAAATCCAAGATGGCCGCCAGATTTTTCCACTCAAAATAATACTCCTGTTCTTGATGTGTCTAAAATAATACACCAACGATTGAAAACTTGTTTCTTTGCTGTATAAAAAATAATGTTTGCATCGATTGCGCTCACCGTATACGTCAAAATCGTATAACATGATTTAGAAAATCGTTCATATCATAGGGTAAATACCTTTACTGACCTGATTTTTGTAGCCTATCTTACGCAATTTTTCCTCAGCTTTCCGATGGTGACCTTAGAATTCAAATGTAGCTGTGCGCTAATAGTGAAAAAACTATTTTTCTAACAAAATTCAAAATGGCCGCCAAATTTTTTTTTTTTTAAGTTTAAATGAAAGCTATATCCTTTCTCTTTACGATGCCACTAAGATTGCTATGTGTTTTAAGCGAAATATGAGACATATCACGTGAAGAAACACCCAAGATTTATCAAAAAATGGGCTTTTTCGCAAACTGTTCAGCTAGCTGGCGTACGAGAGATCCATCAATTTGAGAAAACAGAAAGGACCACCCTTAAGTTTTATCGAAAACTATCGATCAGTGACATAAAATTGGAATTCTAACGATGGGTGCCGATGGCGGCCTGATTTCAGCGATAATTGCTCAATTCATAACTTTTTCAAACGCAAACGATGGCGCATACATGATTAGTTTGAGATTTCACAGATTTTCCGTGTTTTAAGTAAGTAATTTTGATTTTTAATATATTGCAGCCTACTGCGGTATATTAACAACTATAACATAGAATTAAGGTGATTATATAACGAAGCCACACCTCAAATTTTCAAGAGCACAAGACTTGAGAACCAAACAGCGTTCCGCGTAGAAAATCTATCCCATTGGTCACCACCATCAAGCAAGCAATTTGATTGGTTTTCAACGCGAACTGTTGACCACTAGACCTGAAAAAATTTACTCTTCCAAATGATAACACTGGTCCATCTTTTTCTATTTTTACCCCTGAATAATCAGAAAGAAGATCTCCAAATAAACTCTCATCCAATATAAATCTCTGCATATTATAATAATCGTTAAAAATCTTCATCAAACTCGATCTTACAGGCAGTGATAGTTTTGCCAGCTCTACTACTGCATCTACGAAGAAGTCATGTGGTACCTCTTTTATTCCTACTTGCAGATTGTCTCGTCTTGTGCACTTGAAAATTCAAAGTTTGGCTTCGTTTTATAATCACCTTAAAGTTGAAGAACAGTTGTGTACACAAGTAACATAGAAAAATTTGAATTTATATTATTAAAAATGTAAAAATAGTAATAGTGTCCGGCTTTCGAAGCGTCCGGCAATTCGAAGCAAAACGGTACTCTAGGCTATCGAAGCATGCCCAATTTCGACTCTTGATTTCCTTTAGAGCCAACTTTGGAAACTTGCAACAAGTTCGTCCCTAGTAAAGCCCATTACACTTTCAATTACTTTGAACGCTACTGTGTTGCAATATCCAAATTATGGACAAAAATTCTAATTAATAAACTGTAAAAAGATATGAAAGAAAGGCACAACATTGTGTAGATT
This sequence comes from Aedes aegypti, assembly GCF_002204515.2. NCBI lineage: Eukaryota > Metazoa > Arthropoda > Insecta > Diptera > Culicidae > Aedes > Aedes aegypti. Next base: position 399,088,694 of record NC_035108.1, read on the forward strand.
AACAACTATTTTTGCTACACATTCAATTTCCATAAGGAAGAGAAAAACCTGTTTCTAATCAATGGCTACCCAAGAAGTTTGTTATTTATATGACGTAAAAAACACATCTCCATTGAACATTCCAAACATGATATTTCACCACTTAGAGAAAATAACGTAATAATCAAACAACAGATTTTTCATACAAAAATTACATAATTTATTACAATAAAAGAGGAATTCCCTTAATTTTGCTGCAATAAGTTGATGATGAATGGCTACCGTCATACCGCGCAAAAAACGGTTAGTTGAAAAGTTAAGGAACCGGTTCGCTCACAACATAATGTTCTCGACAGCGTAACTTTTCTGTCACCTGAACACGCGGGAAATAGATAACAAGCTTGAACATTCTTCATGCATTGATTGCTTTCCGAAAACGAACCATTTAAAACCGATGAAGTATCGCCCGGAAAGCTTTAGTTTCTTTTTGAAATTCACAAACCGAACATTTGCAGCCATGATACCACGAGCTAACGTTCTTGCAGTTGTGATCTTGTTATCTGTGCTCCTGAGATCAGGTGGGAATATTATAATAACAATTGATATAGCTAGTGTTTAGTATGCAGTCTACCGTGCGCTACCGGGACGCCAAATTTATCATTCTACCTTGAACAACCAATTTATTGATGATCATCATATATATCAATGCGAGCGCAGTCGTAATACTTTCAATAACAGTCACCACCAAAATAAAGTGCCCACTTGCTTTTAATCACGTAAATTGGCGGAAATCGTATGTTTTAAAAACAAACAAAATTATTTAATTAAAATGTGTGAACTTCACATTCAACATATGATATATGTGACACATTCCAGGAAAGTTCTTACTTTCGGATAAAAATGGTTTTCACAAAGACAAACAAATGTGTCCGAAAAAGATGTATCAAAATTAAGTGCTAGCTTTCCTTCACTTAGCAATATTTTATTCTTACGTGTCCAAAGTTTTTCGTCATAAACATGCTATTGAAGCTATTCAAGACTTTTGAGTGTCGTTTTTAAGTAATTTGTATTAGTTGAAGGGAATTATTGGTAAAAATCTGTTAAGCTGCGCTGTTACACGGCATACATTTGTTTTACCCGGTTTAGGGCCAAAAGGTCTAAAGGACAAATGATCGAATCACAAAAGGTCGAAAACGATTTTCATGGTGGAAAAATTTTCCTTTGAAAAAAGATTTTGTATATATTTGTTTTACCCGTTTTTCTGAGAAAATTGGTGACTAAAACTGCTAAAATCAGTCTTGTTTTAAACAACATATTAAACACGACCAATATAAGTGCTTTTAGAGAGTTTTCCGTCGATTTTGCAATATATTAGGTATTCTGAAACGATTAAAAATAATAACCAATAAACTAGAAAAGGCGTCTTTCTTAGTCTAGTGGTTAGAGTTGGCTACAAAGCAAAGCCATAGAGGTATCTGGGTTCGATTCTCGGTGGGCCCAGAATCTTTTCGTAATGGAAATTTTCTTGACTTCCCTGTGCATAGAGTATCATCGTACCTGCCACATGATACACGAATGCGAAATATACAACTTTGGCAAAGAAAGCTCCCAGTTAATAACTGGGATTACGAGCAAGTGGGCCCTTTATTTTGGCGTTGACTGTATATGTCCAGCGCTGTGCGTTGAATGGGTTGCTACCCTAAAAAATCGGCGCGATTGTTATTAGCGACAGTAGGTCTCGGCGTGTTCGTTTAATGATCCTCATTCTAAGCTCGAATGTGTGCGACGGTTTCACCATCAGCGCTAAAGCAATGATCTATCATCTAGTGGCGCAAACTAACGACCATCGTCATTTACCGCGGCCTTCGGATGAAAAGCTATTACCACGCGGTCAAGTTCAACGCAGTTAGTTGCAACCAGGCAAAATGATAAGTCAATCGGACCAGATCGGACGATCCGGAGCCAGAGATCACTGAAGCCATGCTCGATTTCCTGATTCCTTTTCTTTGCCAGCATGTGTTTATGAGAAATATATTCGATTGTGGGCATTGCTATGTCAATTTAGTGTGCAATCGGTGTCGCTAATACCGTTCTGTTTATGCCTCTTTCACAGTGAAATGTAATATGGAGCAGCTGAAGAGCATAGATCCGAACTACGGTGTTACGTGGATGTTTCTGCCCGACGATCAGGGTGTGCCACATGTAGTGGACTTAACAGTGCCCAATGATACCTCTTCGGATGGGAAAAACTTCTGGAGCGATGTCAACGATGAAGTGACGTTCTATTTCTACAGACAGTGAGTATCGAAAGTGATGTGCAACTTTAAATCTCGCTTAACTCATCAAGTGTGAAGCTTATTTAACATATATAATTCAACAACGCTACGTAGAAAGTATCCTCCTCTATCTCCCAGTAATGGTAGATTTTGTCTTTGTCCATTAATTTCCTTACAAACAACGAGCTACACGCTCTGTTACCGAGTGTATACAAGATCATACATTATGCGAGAAATAACGGCCGGTGTTCTCACAAACAGGAGTCTAAGTTTGTGAGTCAGTACCCGAGGAGGAAAGAATAACTCGCCATAACTTATGCATGCCATATTTTGGTATCATACCATAATTAGGTGTTGTTCAGTTGTCAATACCGTAATCCGGGGTAACATTGATCAGCGGGGTAACATTGATCGGGATGACTCATCTTGTTAAACGTTCAAATAAAGATTTATTGATGAAACATTTTCGAACCATGAATGGTGCCTCTCTTTCGTATATTCATAAGCTAATGATAATTAAGGTTTTTGCCAAAATTGCGTTTAGTTCATGAGCAAATTTGTCAACTTTTTGAAATAATGATTTCTATCATTTTCACTGACACTACCGAAAATTTATGTCTCACATGAGTTCTGCAGACGATGTGATCAAGGAAAATGCGGGTTTACTAAAAATGGCATCGCCGAAAACGATTCCGTTGTCAAATCTTTCATAAGTTTATTCAATTAGGCAACATTAACTAATTACTATTACGAATGTAGAATTTCATGAGGAAATTGCCTACTTTTAGGCGTATTCCGTGGTTTGAGGTGTTTTTAATTTTGAAATAACTCAAAAAGTAAATGACTTGTAAGAGTTTGGTCTTCATATTCGGCTTCAGGGGCCCTGATTTTAGTAAGTAACGACATTTTCGATATTAGCGAACGTTGTTTACTTTGGTGATCAATGTTACCCCATATCAGCTGAACCAAAAAAAATCACTTAAAACATCCATTTAAACATGTTTAAATCTTTCGAAAAACAAAATAAAGTACATAGTTAGGAGCGGTGGGTGCCAGTACTTGTTTTAAAAATATGAAACTTGTAACATTTGTATTGTGAAATGAAAAAATTAAGAAAAACTAAAAAAAATGATCAATGTTACCCCGGATTACGGTACCTCATTTTATTATTTTTATTCATTTATTTTTAAAAACATGTAGAGAAAGCTAATATTTTTAAATTTCTACATTCGCTGGGCACTTAAGGAAGTAAGCAATTCATCTGTTTTACTAATTTAACTAAAAGTTTCTGTTGTTATTTTACATATGCTGATTCCCCCCATTCAATTATTCAGTACAGTTCTGACGTAAGACTTTGAACGAATTTATATTTTTGATCGTAGTCGGAAGTTGATTCCAGTACGACGCCGCGTATGAAGAAGGTACCCGAATAATGCGATGTATTATGTTGAGGAATAAAATAGTTTCTAACGCTTCTGAAAGGCTTTTCTCTGACCACTTTAAAAGCCTAGAAAGGTCGCTATTACCCAAATTGGCCATATTATGCACATCAAGATTATTGGAGCAAATATGGAGTTTCCAGAAAATCCAGTTCTGCGAAAGTCCAGCAAAAAATTTTACGGAATTTCAATATTTCTCAAATATTCTTTTCCGGTAAAAATATCACATATTCCCATGAGCATAGCTAGAGGGGGCAGGGGAGGGCCATTGCCTCCCCTCTGGTAGGCCAAAAATAAATCAACTAGGAAAAAATATTTTTTTAAATCTTGTATTTTTTGTTTTCCCAGCATTTTAGTTAAAGTAGAATTCAGTACTTTTTGAATAAATCTTGGAGTCCAACCAAAAAACAGCCCTTTGCTTAAGACCTTACCATTCCATTATAATTCTTTTGAAGGTTTATCAACAGTCTGCAATGGATCTTGCAAGGTGTCTATCAAACATCTGTTATGAAACTTAAATTTTGTTACCCTGTAGTGAATTCCTGGCTGAATGAGTTTTTCAAACGCTACATATTACACAGAAATTTCTTCTGCTATTTTTCTATATTTTCCAATCAATAATCATTTGAATAATAAATTGAGTCCTCAGAAAATCTTCATGGTAGTTTTTGGCCAGAAATTTATTCTCGAATACATCATAGAGTGCTTTGCGCGCTCGGAGGGTTTTTTCGGTGGCTTCGTTCGCTTGCTTAGTGCTTTGCAAAGGCCCAAGCTGTCCGATTCATTTTTCACGCGCTCGGAGTGACGCTGTTGACGCTGCGATTGTGACTAGTGTCGTCGGCGGTGCGCGCGAATTGCTGGGCAGTGGAGCAGTGTGTGATCCTTTAATTCTGTTCCATGTTCATGTGAGCAAGCGATGGAATCAAGGTTAACCTTGTCCGGTTCACGTTGTGCGAGTGCGAAAAGATTTTCGATGTCAATCGAGGATGGATTATCAACTGGTGAGCTCGTTTCACGCTTATGATTACACATTTGTATCAAGACAACGTTACGGTTTTGAATTTTTTTCAAACAACAACTGTTGGCATAAACCCTTATTCTGTTTTAAATAACTTTAATATGCATATATCATTCTTTTTTCGTCATTACTAAGAATAACCTTTGAAGAGTTCGACATTATGAATGTCGGCGTACTATATGTACGTTTTCTTAGCGATATTCTATAGTTTTTTTTAGTAAATTTTCATGACTATTTCACTTATTTACATCGAAGTGCATTAAATTAAGAAGATTGATTAGTGTTTTGAACTTATTTTTACAAACTTCTATCATAATCGTTTTGTATTTTAAACAAACTTTGGATGGTTCGTCACCTCAAGTGTCGGCATAAATCCTCATTCTTATTGAATATAATTTTGTTATGCATAGTTTTCTTTTCTTGTCATTATTAAAAATAACCTTTGAAAGGTTCGACATTTTGAGTGTCGACCTGTTTTCTCAATCTTCAATATTAGTATATCTTTTCACCGCGAGACAAAATTCGAAAAAAAAAATTAAGTAAAAGTCGTATTTTTCCTCCTTATCCATGGATAGCATCACCGACCAAAGGTGACTCCCAGATCTTTTTCATTCTTCACTAATAAACATCCTTCTCGTGGTGATTGTGGAGATGCAGAGGTATTCTCGGTCTCTAAAAGCAACAATCATTACTCTCTAACATTCCTTCCCCATCCCAACTGACTGTAAGGACTTGTCTGGCGCCGTTATTGATCAATAATATGAGATCTGCAAAAATTGCACTTCGAAAGTAAGCGGAAACTCCCATCCCTTATTCATTTGGATCGAAGTGCAATTCTTACCAGTTCCGATCAATCACGGAGTAGCAACCATTAACATGTACAGTCAGTCTATGCTATGCTAGAAATTTATTCTCGATTACATCATAAAACTTTTGTAAGCCACCTACAAACTTCTATAAGACACCTTCAAGAATTTATCTGAAATCTTGACAAAACTTTTTTCGAAATACAAGAAAAAAGGAATAATGATAGATTGACGCTTATATTGAGCTGTTCGGTAATCCGATCCGCATGGTTATTAAATTAATTAACTCATTACGCCTGGTAAAGATGGACAAATTATGGGTAAAATTATGAAAAAAATCCACGAGCTCGGCTGGGATTTGAACCTAGGACTCTTGTATGCTAGACGAACGCTTTACCAACTAAGCTACCGAGCCACTTGGTGACCCAATAACTGAGTTGGTTACAAGTTTAGAATTCAAATCCCTACATACCACGCGGGCCCCTTTCATAATTGTCCATCTATACCACGCGTATAGGAATAATGAGTTGTTTTAGTAAGTCTGTCGGGGGAGGGGCTCAAAATTTTCAAATTTTAGCGTTACGTAATAAATGGACGCTGCCTTATATAGTTGGGGCCCAGATAGTCGTTGCGGTAAACGCGCAACTATTTAGTAAAACAAAAAAAACAATTCTGGAATTAAAAGAGAATATACAGCAAATCACGTATTTCATTGAGACTACCTCCGAGCATTACCTTAGACAGGGATTTCTCAAGAAATTACTTCCAGGATTTTTCCAGCAATTTGCCTTGAGTAGTTTTATGGTATTTTCCAAGCCATTTCCTAAGAATTGCTGATTCGACTTCTTATAGGAGTTTGCTTAGAAATATTTATTGTATGTTTCTTCCAAACATTCCTTCTCGAATTATTCTAGGAATTACTCCATTTATAAAAAACCTTGTAATGATCTCTGTAAGAAGCTCTTCATTACTCTTTGGGATTTCATCAAAGATTTTTCTTTGAATTTCATCTAGAAAGTCATTTTGGAGTTATTCTACGCTTGTTTTGAAATTTCTTCAGAAATTCATGATTCATATAAAGATTTCCGAAATTTGAAATTTCTAAGAGTTTTAAGCATTCAACCAGAAGTAGTGCTATGTTTTGATTTACTTCGTGCATCAGAGAACCGACTTTCGATTATATGAAAAATTATATATCCATTCAGAATAAATCTTTTGGCAATCTATCAACTGCAATCGATAGTTAGAATGCCAGTACTTGTTTTAAAAAAATATATTATAATTCTTTGAAACAGCATGTATAAATATTCAAGTTTTCTTCGAAAAAACTATCAAAGTTACCCCGTTTTACGGTACCATAAATTTCTGCAAGGGTTATTTAAGAAAACAAATCCTGATTAAATACTTGGGGGACTTCCTGAATGGCTTTCTGAAGATTTTTTAGAAGAAATTAAAAAAAAACTCCTGAATCGGAAAAATAAATATTGTTTGGATAAAATTGTGTAGAAATGCTAAGAAGATCTCTTTTGAAAAAAATACTGTTAGGAGTTTTTGTAGGAATCCGCAGAGAAATTCTCATTGAACTTTTATAGGAATTTTGGTGAACTAAGAGTAATCTTGATTTTGAAGGAATATTATCAAGTATATCAGAAAGAACACTGTGTCTTCTGATTGCAAGTTCCCAAAACTATCAGAAAGAATTTTGATAAAAATCATAAGACAATTTCAACCATTTTTCTCAAAGATATCCCTTGGAAGAAATTATTAGATTTATTTCATGGAGAATCTCTAAAGAAATTCCTTCCTAAAGAACAATGGAAAGATCCTTGGTAGAACTCCGAAGTTCCAAGGAAAATATGAAGAGTAAATTCTAAAGAAATTTATCGACACAAGAAACGAAAAATATCTTGAAATAATTTCGAATATAAATAAACATGGAATGTATGATTGTGCGATATTTTCCAGAAAACTATTCGCCAGAATGACATCCACCAGAAAATACTATATGCCAGAAAACCGTTCGCCAGAATGTACCATTTCCCAGAATAGACAATCCTCTAGATTTTCAAATATCATTATTGTCTTAAGCAAAGCTGTATACTTCAAGCAGCCCTACAATTCATTCTTTGACACCAAACTGCTATCTTTACGCGTTCTCTTGCAATTTTGATTTGAACACGCCACTTTGGGTCATAAATTTTAGTCCGTGAACGCAACAGGTGTTGCAAAAGTTGACGCGTTGTCAGCATCCGCGAACAGCACACTTTATCTTAGCTTTAGACCAGTGCTTCCCAAACTTTTTCAACTTTCGCCCCCTTGAGGCCAATATTAATCTGGAATCGCCCCCCTGATATGTGATTCAAGTATTTCAATAAGGACAAAAAATGTATTCGACTCGCATATCCAAAGAATCATAATACAATAACTATTATGTACATTTAAAAATATTTTCTTAAATATCGATAACCTGGGCTGTGAACTATAATATCGATTTTTGAAATATATTGCGTACATTACAGGCTACTGATTTAGTCGGTAAAAGTTTGGTCCAGTTTAAACATAATAAATGTAATGTATTCATAGGCGACTTGTGACGTAGTTGGGGGCGAAGTTCTCCAAAACTGAATCAAATGCAATGTTTTCCAAGCAAACGCATTTATTTTTACTCGAATATGTCATATTTTGATGAACTGCAATGATTCTGTTCGCAATTGTTCGTTTTTGAAAGATCTCACCCCGTGAATTGTGATTTATCTTAGAGTTTTTTTTTTGTCTTTGGCATCGCTGGAACGCAATTTTTGTAGGCTAAATTTTCCAAAATTTGTTTATAAAATAATTAAAACCATCACAAATGGTAGATTTTTTTTTGTAAAAAGCTGGATGCCAGAAATATTAACTTCCAAACCTTAAAGTTCACATACAAAAAAAAGACCCTTATATATATTGGGCATCTGCAAAATCGCGTGAAAATCTCAAATGCTGACCATTCTTAATAGCTCAAAGAATAACACAAATATTTTGTGTTTGACAACCATGTAATGTTGCCTATAATAATTTTAAAATGACCATGATTAGGGATCTAAGGTAAAATAGTCCTGGAAATATTTAAGTTTGGAATTGATTAACCTTCAGATGTGTGTCCTCCAAAGGTTATGAGGAATTATTCTCAAATGCTCCCATGTTAGCTTTTTCGCCCCCTTTCTGGATTTTTCGCCCCCCAAATTCTGTTTTACAAATTTTCGCCCCCTTGAGCCTGAAAATCGCCCCCAGGGGGGCGAATTCACCCACTTTGGGAATCACTGCTTTAGACAATACTTAAATTTATTACGCATTTTTCAAAGTAAACTGACAAAAACAAGAGAAAAATCACATCCCTTGAACTTATTTGCTCTAAAAAATGGATTTATTAGCAAAACCCATTAAATGTACAGTTGTTAGTCGATTGGGAATTTAATTAGCTTTCTAATGAAAATAAGAAAATTGAAATTCGATGAACTATGCCATAGATAAAACCACTCAAAAACGAACATATCCTAAAACATTAAGGTGAAGATGAATCGAAGCCAAAGTTCAAATTTTCATGAGCACGATTCTGGAGAATCAAACATTCGTTTGAGCTGAAAACCTAGTCGATTGGTCACCACCAGCTAGTGATCAATCGATTAAGTTTTCAGCTTAAACAGATGTTTGGTTCTTAAGATCCGTGCTCTTGAATACTTTTTCATGTACTGAAATTTAAATGACCATTATCACTAAAAACCTTTTGTGCTATGTTTACCCGATTGTCATTCTCTCGAATGTCTTTACCCCGAACGCCAGTTAACCGTATGACAATTTTCCACTTTTCCCGCTATTCATTATCCAGAATGACCCGAAATTTGTCAATTTAAGCTTTGTATTTTTTTTCAGTTGATAGAATACATGAAATAGTTTTAAAAAATACAAAAGAAATCTCTAATTGAATCCAGAAACATTTTCTGACGGATTTCTAAGAGGAATACTATTTTAGGGATGCCTGCATAAATGCGGGAGTTATTTGAGGAAGAAATGTTGGTGGACTTTATCTTAGAAATCCTTGAAGGCACTATAATGATATGTTTTACCCCGTGGTCTGTAAACAAGCAAATTTGTGACATTCGTAGATACTACTATGTTGCAGCCTACGCGATTGAAAAATACTGAAATGAGCTACGCGTGGATGTATGCCCACGTGGTTTCTATTGAAATGTTTGTTTGTGCTTTTGGATATAATCCAGCTTAAACGGAGTTTTTTTGTGATAGCAAAAAATGTTATATGCAATTCGTCGCAAAACCCGATTTTTTCAGCACTCGTTGTATTTATCCAACTAGGCGAGCCTCGGTGGATAAATGTACAACTCGTGCTGAAAAAATCATAATTTTGCAACTTGTTGCATTAATATCTATTTGAAGTACTTCAATATTATGTTGTTGTTCTTATTGTTGTTGAAATTCACAATTCATGAACATGGAAAAATACCAGTTATTCGCTATGATTTTTTTTTTCGAGTTATCGCAGGATAACAATTGGAATTAAAAAAAAGACGTCTTGAAGAAGTTCCTCAAAATATTTTGAAAAATCTCAGGAAACATAGTAGAATAACTTTATCAACACTTGTTCTATCTTTTGCGGAATTCTGAGACGAATTTTCATAGAATATCTTAGATAAATCTCAAAGTATTTTACTGGTTGTTCTCCAAACATAGAAAAAACAAATATAATATCTAAAAATCCATGCAATCTGAGAGAATCATGATTATTGTAACGAATATAACCAAACCAATAATTAAAAATCCATCTATGAAATTATTATTCGTCATTCCTTTTATTAACTTCAGAAAAACCAAAGGAAGCCCAATTGCCTTCAAGTTCAAAAATGACCCGTCCGTCCCTCTGAAATTCCCGACCAATTATGACCCTCAATTACCTACGAAGGTCGTAATCCACGGTTGGCGTAATTCTGTCAGCAGTCCCGTTTGCCAGCAGATTAAGGATGCCTACCTGCAACGCGAAGATATGAACGTTCTTGGTATGCATTTCATCAAGTCTGCAGTTATCTTTTTCATACATTTTTTATAATCTTCCAGTGGTTGATTGGGGTCCCCTGGCACAGGATACCCTCTACTTCAGATCGGCAACTGCAACAAAAGATGTAGGTCGTCACGTAGGATCGCTCATTGATCGAATGGTAGCCGAGCGAAGTACCAGTTTGAACTCGGTGCACATCATTGGCCACAGTTTGGGAGCGCATACTTCGGGATTCGCTGGACGAGCAGTTCGGTCAGGGAACGTTTCGCGTATTACAGGCCTTGACCCGGCCCTTCCCGGATTCGTAGACATGCAACCGGACAAGCTCCTGGATCCGACTGATGCACGGTTCGTGGATGTCATTCACACTTGCTCCGGAATGTTGGGACATAACAAAAACCTTGGCCATGTCGATTTCTGGCCCAATGGAGGCACTGTGACACAACCTGGATGTAACGGTATGGAGGACTTTACGGGAGCCTGTAGTCATGGACGATCGTACATTTATTACGCGGAGTCGGTGAACAGACGGAATGCCTTCATGGCTCTGCCGTGTGAAAATATGAATGACTATAAAAACAATCAGTGTAGAACCAATCCGGTTCCAATGGGTGATGCTGTTCCATTAACTGCCAAAGGTTCTCATTACTTGGAAACAAACGCAGAACCCGCTTATGGAAGGGGCTTCAGGAGGTGATAACGCTGAGAATTCATACATGTTGTGTTACTATAAATATAATATATTAACTTGATTCAAATGTTATACATAAGTCAGTAAGTAGAATAACACATTCATAAATACGATCAAAACTTGTACAAATCCATTCGATATTTGGCTTCCAATAAATACGACCAATACATGCATTTCTTGAACACATCAAAGCATTACGCGTCACATCAATCAACAATCAATCGATAACATCTGTCCGGGCAATGATTTCATTGTCGCTGGTTTCCATCAGCACATCTTCCGGTCGAGGTTTAGCTTCGAAGGCAAGAAAACCATCAACATCGTCCAGCTCCTTGGAAGTGAACTTGGCAGCAATCGTAGCACGACCGGCAAACTCCGGAGTCAAGCTGAAAGTATTTGTGATCGTCTCTCCAACGGCGACGTCCGAATGCTGAAATGGGTGGGAATAATTTGAAACAATTCACTGAGAACAATCTACACGTCAAAGTCGTCAAAGGCATTCGAAACATGTCCGGTGTAACTTGGTCATCCAGATTGGTTGTTGTACTTTTGAAATACCATTTCCACTCACTACTTGACAAATCATGGGTTTGTAAACATATAAAGTCGCCGTATTCTGTCCAGTTAGCCCAGGTTGGACCTGTATTGAACTCCAGGATATGTATTTCTATCGTTGATTCTACATTGAAATCAATATGGAATGAAATGGGAACGTAAATATCAAGTAGTATCAGTTACAAGTGGAATAATTTAACACATCGTATTTCAGCAGATTTTGACCATAATTTTGACCTCAACGAAACCTGGAATAACTTGAGAGCTATTAAATAAACCGGTCCCATGATGAAGCCCTAGCATATTAGGATGAATTTAGAGCAGATATCGTTCACTTTGAAATGAAATCCTTAAGAAGAGACGTTGGGTACCAACATTTTACAACCATTACTATTACCATTACCATTACCTTGAAAATTAACGGACTCTCGATTCCCGATCCTTCTACGTGGAAAATACCTTTCCTGAGAGGAATGGGAAGAGGATTCAATAGAGATATGGTAACATCCACGGGGCTCTGCGATACCGGAGCGTCGGACAGTTTGATCTTGATGTCAGGCTTACGAACGCGGAAGTCATCTTGAGCGAAAAACTCGTATTCCGTCTCCTCGACAGTGGCGAAACATGAAATGTTGAACGCCGCCTGATCCCGCAACTTTTTGAAGTATTCCTCAAATGTGACCACCAACTTGACGAACTCTTCCGTGTTTGGCTTCACGGTTATGGTAAAATGGTCGGATTTCACCATTTCTCGTTCTTTTCCCGTGTAGAGGACAGTTTCCACATTCAGCGAACCTTTGACGACGTGAACCATTTCTGACGATCGATTTTTAATTTGTAGAATCTGGAAACAATGTCAAAATTAGCATCTTTACGTGTAAAATAGAACACTTTAAACGTACCACTGAGAAATTCTCTCCTATTTTGATGTCGTCCCTCAATTCAAAATTAAAGTAAACCTCGTTGAAGTCCTCATTCAAGTAGTATCTACTGAATGCACTATTTGCCTGCTTCAGAGCTTTCATCATGGTATCTCGCTCCTCCTGTGATTTCTCGGCAAACTTATAGCTACTAGTGATATCCTCTCGCTCCCATTTTCCAACAGCCTTAGTACTTATAAAGTGACCAATCCCCAGAACATCCTTCCGAAGCAACTTCAGCGGATGGGCTGGTCCGGTGTATCTCCAGAAAACTTTATCTGCATTCACCTCAGCAAACAAAAAGTTATTGTCGTATGGTTTTGCGATCTCTCCCAGTTTGACTGCCAGTACCGAGGCGGGTCCACAGCGGAACATACCATCTGACATCTCCTGAGGCGTAGAATCGATCGCTTGCCAACCCCCGTAATCCCCGTCCGAACTAATTCCCAAATCGGGACGCTGCATCCACACCTCATTCCAAACGTGATAGTTCCAGATGGAATCCGAATTCAACTCCTCCATGACCTTTCCGTTCTGGTCTACGAAATAGTCTACCGTTAGCGAAGCCTGCGTATCGTGGGCCGATGAGTAGTTTGTGACCACGCGAGACGGGATTCCAATCGCTCTAGCAACTGAAATAAGCTATTATGAGTAATCATGAAAACTATGAAATTTTAAACTGTCTTACTTGTGGAAACAACTCCGGCAAATACCCAACACTGGCCAAATTTAACAGGTTTCTGCTTTTTATAGTATTGCTGCATAATTTCTACCGACCCGACCCACTTGGTGGGTGCGGTTCCACCCGAGAAATCGCCACTCCAGTTGCCGAGTAATGCTCCATCATCATCTGGCGAGTTGACCGCTGCCGAAATGGCACGACAAACGCGAATCGGATCACCCCGATGAGTGGCACTTACCTTACCGACCTTGTCGATCAACAGCAGTGAGCAGTCCAGAACGTGCCTCTCAAACTGGCCGAATTTCCACACCGAAGGTCGCAACCGATTGTAGGATCCTCTCCAGATCAACGTTGTATCGTTCATAACGCATTCGTCGCGAAGCGGTTTCTCTGCAATTCAGTTAATTTGAACACATACAGCTATCAACAATCTAGGACGTACTACATCTAAGCGGTTTCCATGTAGGACGATTTCAAAGGTTTCTCTTATGTGGTTTCTATGTAGGACGGAACCATGTAGATGGAGCTCTGTACCTATGGGATAACAGTTATTTGGTTCCAACGTGGAATAACTGGAATAACGTCAAAACTAAATACGTGCAGCAACTCGAGACTGTATTACCGGAAGAGGGTGAGCTGAATTAAGGCGAAGTAGGCCGTCATTGAAATTTGTACGCGCCGTTGATGATTGTTGCTAATTCATCTCACGATTTCAAATCAAAGAAAATCAGTTGGTTTTGCACTGACACAACTGAAAAAGTATCAGCATGCTTTATGTGTGTTGTCGCGTACAGTGATACTTTTTCAAGTCAATATAAACTATCAAGAATGAGTTTTATCATTTTGAAACTGCACGCGGCAAAGTCATCATTGCTGCTAAAACGAATGACGGGCTATTTTGCCTTAAGACCCTCTTGACTCTTGAGGACTGCTGAAGTGTAGTGCATAAACGATGCATCTGAGAGCAACGTCGGGTATATGTGACAGAGTCGACGGTACGATTAGACGAGGAATATGAGCAGATTATGGAGGGGAACAATGCAGCTTTTTAAACTAGGGGTCTCCGTCTACGCGGTTTCTATCTATACGCGGTACAATTTGCCGTCCTACATCGGGGAAGCTGTATCAAAATCAATAAATTTATGAAAATGCTCACCTTCCAAATACACCTGATCATCCTTGCACCAAGGATTGAACAGCAAATAAAACGATTGCGGCAGTGAATAACTCTTCCCAAATCCTTCGCTCAACAGTTTCGTATCAAAGTCCAGCTTCCACCTGGTTACAGCAGCAGTTGCCGCTGGCTTCACCAAGATCTCCAACATGTCCCCACTGATGAAGTCGATAGCGGCTCCCCATTCCAGTGGATCCTCGATCAAGTGACGATACTGTTGAAGGGCAACCCCAACCAGCGATCCATGGCCGTGTGTTGGCCGTTCTTCCCCGTCAACGGTGAATATCAAACTCATCGCATCGCGACTACGATCGAAAGGTCGATCACAATGTAATCGCAGACGGAAGGCTTGACCCCTTCGGACCACCAACCGAGCAGGAGGTCCAACTTGGCCATCACGGGTCATCAGCTCGTACCGCTTCGTATGATGCAGCTTTCCGTTCTCATCGATACACATGTCTACCTTTTTGATCGTCAGCACATCGGCTGAGGGGGCGTCTGGAAATAATTCATACGAGACCGAATTAGCATTGTGTACCTAATAGACACCTATTCAATTCCTATAAGAGAAAAAAGTGCATTCGATAGAGTCTTATTTGAAAGCATACATCTTGAACATTCACTAAATAAATACAAACCGACTGGCGGTTCACAGTTTTGGCTGCATTCAATGCAAATTGGTCATAAAATTCAAAGAAGCGTGCCACCTTGCACCAACACGTCGTTCTTAAGTATAACTTTGATTTTCACATCCATTTTAAGTTTGATTTGATGAGTGATTGAAACGGAAGTAGACAAATTTTGAGTCATCAATTATAATTTATTTGTTTTATACAGTTGTACTTTCATGCGTGATTGACCGTTATTAATGGAATAACTCACTTCACTTAATTTATAGTCTGTAGCTTACTCCCCGAACATATTTATTGTCTTTTTCGAAAGGTACCGCTTGACGAGGTAACAAGCAACTTTTGCTAACTTCAGACGTATATGTATGAAAATTTTTGGATGACTACTCATCAGGGCGGAGCAAATTATAGAAAAAAAATCATTCTTCCATATCTTCTTTACACCCCTTATGATCCAAAATATAATTCTGTGACAATTTCAGTTTTTTTCGGTTGATTTGTAGGTAGCTTAAAGGCGATTAAGGTCGTTTGTTAATTTTGGGAAATATTTCCAACACGTTAGTCAATGTGAGTACAAACTTATTATTTCCAAGTAAAGACACAATAAAGGAAGCTGCTGAAGAGAGTAACTGAATTTCACGGATGGTATATTTATAAATTTGTTTGCTGTTATCTAGTGCCATGTGGGATTATTAGTTCTATTATTACTCAAGGAGTTGTGAAAAAAGTTCCTTAAGAAGGCAAGGCAAGTTCTTTTTTTTTGCAAAAGTTTTAGAGCTTTTGCAAAAAAACGGTCAAGATAGGTTTAAAACAGAATTGTTTCTAAGCAACACCTTTCACTACTCCTTGAGTTATAATTTTCGATAATGCAAACTAAAACAAACATCGTTATGGTAGTTGTACTAGTCTTATAATATCATTTTAGTTTCAACAAATGAATGCTCATAAATACCTAGGGTGTGCGGACTCGAATATTTAGAAATCATGACCGAACATCCCTAGGCACACTCGGATTATTTTTACGAAAAATTTTGTTTGACAGCAGCCTGACTGCTTGTTTATTTTCAATTTGCATCCCCCAGATAAAACCCTTGCTCTCCATTTAAAATCATATTTAGCCATTGTGGAATTCCGCCGAACATCGCCAACTGAAAGGTCGACTGTTCGGCGGAAGCCGATAGGCTCCATGCGGAGCAACTCACCTACGCGTGTAGTCTCGACGATTCTGCAAGGGAAAGAGGCCGAGTATTGTACAGTCACGCAGTCGGCCGTGATGCTTCGGGTGCCGAAGGGCAATCGTCCAGTATCTCACAGCCATGATGGCGTGCGGTTGTGTTTTTTCGAAGTGACACGTTTTGAACGTCAGATCCCATCACGAATTTAGCTTTAAAATAATCATGAAAATCGGTTCGCACTTTCTCGAACCAATTCGTGACCAGATAAAGTCCCAAATGTAACGAACCAGAAGGTGGGATTGGAACACTTTAAACCTGCTTCAGCAAATAATTTTCTAACTACAGTCGACTCTCCACATCTCGATGTTCTACATCTCGATATCTCTCCCTATGTCGATGATTTTTTTGGTCCCTTCACTCTGCATACATTTTCACTCTCCATATCTCGATATCCTCCTTATCTCGATATCTCCATATCTCGATGTGATTTTCGTTCCCAATTTTCTCTCCGTATGTTGATATGCCCATTATCAAAGGTTACTAGACTAGATTTTAGAGATTCAAAACAATTTGCGAAGACGAAATGACATCTGTTTGTTTTTGATTTTCCTGGCAACGGGGTGAATTTCAATCTAGTATTCGTTAAAAATTTGTTCTATGTCTCGATCTCTCCCTACCTCGATGGTCCCTTCGATATCGAGATGTGGAGAGGCGACTGTATCAACTCCTAAGATTCGGCTTACTGTGATCGATCGAATATAAATATTTTTTAGAAAATACAGCATGCTTTGTTCTTAAAACTACAAAGAAACGAAAATCTTCTGGTGGTAGCAACCAAAGGCAATCTTCCCGGTTGAAAAAATAGATAGTTTTAAGATAAAATGTAAGTTATGTACTTAATAATGGAATATATAAAATTAAAGAAAATATAAAAAAAATCTTATTTGTTCCATAGAAAAGAAAAAATCCCTTGGAATGGAAAAGAAACAGTTTTTTCAGGTTTGCTTAACGGTGTAATGTTTCATGAAAAATATAATCCAATCCGACTTATACTTCATTAAAACCAATCCCATATCGTTTCTTTCAGATCTTTTAGAAAATTTGCAATTGCTTTGATAAAAAAAAAACCGTGTTTTTCTGATGCTTCTATTGAATTATGGGTTTTCAAAGAAAAGGCTTATATGGTCATTTTTCACAAAAACTCAGGAACAAAAAAAAAAGTACATCCTAAAAGTTACCAGAATTGAAGTTTATAAAGTTTCTTTCTTAAAAATATTTTATTAAAAAATTTCCGCGAGTTCGGGCATAGATTTTCCAGCTTTTCTTTATATATTTCCCCAACGGTAGAAAATTTTGTGGAAAACTTTTTCCAGTTCATATTTTTTTTTATTTCTGAGAAAATTTGCTTAAATTTTCATATAAAAACTTTGTTTCTACAATGTTTCGTTCTTGAGTTATGATTTTTCAAAGAAAAGTCTTATATGGCACATCTGGACATTTTTCACAAAATTGGCCATAACTCAAAAACGAAAAAAAAGTGCATTCCAAAAATTTCAGTGATTAAAGCTTATAAAATTACCTTCTCGAAAATATTTTTTTGAAAATTTTCCACAAGTTCGGGCATAGTTTTTCCGGCTTTTCTTTACGAATTTTCCCAACGGTGGAAAATTTTGTGGAAAACTTTTTCCAGTTCATATTTTTTTGGATTTTTGAGAAAATTTGCTTAAATTTTTATATAAAAACTTTGTTTCTACGATGCTTCGTTCTTGAGTTATGATTTTTCAAAGTAAGTAGTGTCAAGGGAAAACAAAAAAATTCCACCTGAGTTTTCCGGAAAAATAGGCGACCCTGAATTTTTCTCAATTTTTTTTTATTGATATATCCATGAGCCCTGCCTGTGGAAAAAAAATCATGAAAATCTGAGACCCTTCGGCCCAAACCCGTACGGTAATAAAAAAAATCCCCAACAGTAACAGTGACAGGCAGAAAGCTGCGCAATCAAAAGTTCTAAAAGATCAAGATTTTTCAGGACCACTTTAACTTATTTGTTTAAAAATATCATAACTCGCGAACCATAAGAGATATAAATTTGGGATCTTCGGCAAAGTTGCTCCAAATGGGTTGTTCTAAAACATTGTAGACCATTGTATAGGCCTAAATGCGACAATTTTTTTTTTTATATTCTGATCTCGTAAATCATACGGGTCACCCTAGTTTCACATCACTGAAGAAATTTTCTGAAAAATCTGGAGAAGCTTTGCCGAAGACACCGTATATCTAAAATTAGCGCGGCCACAAAGCAAAGCCATGCTGAAGGTATCTGGGTTCGATTCCCGGTCGGTCCAGGATCTTTTCGTAATGGAAACTTCCTTGACTTCCCTGGGCATAGAGTATTATCTTACCTGCCACACGATATACGAATGCGAAAATGGTAACTTTGGCAAAGAAAGCTCTCAGTTAATAACTGTGGAAGTGCTCTTAGAACACTACGCTGAGTAGCCGGCTCTGTCCCAGTGAGGACGTTAATGCCAAGAAGAAGAAGAAGAAGATGAACTCGAGAGCGTGTTATTTATTAGGTGTTGAGAAGCCGTAAACCACAAATCATAATTAAACAAGTATATATCGAGCAAGGGACTCATGTTCCGGTCGTTTGTAAACGTCGCAATCCATTGGGAGCCCGCACTATACGAATCTCAGCCAGCACGTCGTTGGCGAGTAATGTGTGGTATTTCAATACCTTATAAATAAGGCGCTCTCGGGCTAGGTATTGCTTATACAATAGAAAGCGTTGTGTTTAGATGTGCATCTAATTCTTTCGAAAGAGGTGCGCTTTGCGAAAGAAGGCCACGTGATTATTGAGCTGAAATCGAATTTAGGTTAACTTTTGCGTGCAATAGACCTCTCGTGGTGTAGAGGTAACGCGCCCTATCTAGTGAAAAGGAAGTCGGGAGTTCGATTCTCAACGAGAAGACGTGTAACTTTTTCGCAAATTTCACAACAATTTGTCCATCTAATCCAATTGCAAAGTATATGTAGTGTTAGGGCCCAGATAGCCGTAGCGGTAAACGCGCAGCTATTCAGCAAGACCAAGCTGAGGGTCGTGGGTTCGAATCCCACCGGTCGAGGATCTTTTCGGGTTGGAAATTTTCTCGATTCTCAGGGCATAGAGTATCTTCGTACCTGCCACACGATATACACATGCAAAAATGGTCATTGGCATAGTAACCTTTCAGTTAATAACTGTGGAAGTGCACATAAGAACACTAAGCTGAGAAGCAGGCTCTGTCCCAGTGGGGACGTAACGCAAGAAAGAAGAAGAAGATGTAGTGTTAAGTTTTTTTGGTAGATATTTTTTTAAGTCTGCCCAATCAAAGATATCCACAACCAAAGTAGGCTTGTTTTGCAAGAAAAACAACAATAACTCCCAAACGGATGGATTTGGCGAGTTCCCACCATTATTCAATGCTCTAAATTCTACTTTAATGAGGTATTAGAATTAAAAACGTTGGAGCCAGAAAACCAGTTTTCTTTGAATAACTCTATATTATCATAGGAAAAAAATAACTAAATCGGACAATTTAAGAGCTTTAAGGTGATTGTAGAACGAAGCCACACCGCAAATTTTCAAGAGCACAAGACTTGAATACCAAACAGCGCTTTATCCCTTTGGACACCATCAGCAAGCAAGCAATTTGATTGATTTTAGACGTGAACTGATGTCAGATTTTCCGGGCTTGTGCTCTTGAAAATTCAAAGTTTGGCTTCCTTTTACAATCACCTTAAAAAAGCTTTTTTTTACAAAGTTGCTGGGAATTGAATGATCTACAACTTTGCTGAAGCATGTATGCTATAATTTATACAAATATGAACGTTACAGGCAAATGTTCGAGTGGTTGTGCTACTTTTTCCCGAATGCCAGTTCCCCGAACAACCCACTTCTTCGAAAAGTTTTTGGAACTCATAATTTTCATAGCTTCATACATTTCAGGGTGGTGAACGCACTGGTCAACTGATATGCACCCTTCTTTATTTGATTGGCGGTTCTTACGAGTTATACCGTCCTCAGCATTTTTGGCATCATGTGTATAGCCATGAATGTCCAAATAGGGTGATGTGCTAGTATACACCGTATTAAGCATTGATCAGTGAGAACTGCAATTTTTCCAGTATTGCAGTGAATGATGCTGATACAAACCGATGCCAAACAAATCTTTCTTAAAACGGCCTTAGCCTTGTACAATAACATTTTGATAAATCTTGATCTCTTTTTGGAAATAATGCAAAGAAAATGCATCTTACTGTATTCTCAATCCGTCGTATCGTTTTCAACTCCGTCGCAATCAGTTTCCAGATTCGTCTCACAACTTACGCCTCACTGTGTGTATTGAGTGGTTAAAACACAACATATCAACGCTATAATAAAATGTTTTACTAGAATATATAGATCTTCTGGCATCTCCCTCCATTCCTTCAGCATGATGAAATATACTAATTTCCTTTAAAATTAATTGTTCGTCATCGAAATTCCGCCCGAACATATGAACACAATTTATTTTGACCGTACAATTATGGCATTTGCTCACAGTACAGCGAAAACAACACAATCAAAGGAACCGTATTTTTACGTCGAGCGTCTCGCACACATTGATGCGCACAAGCTTTTTTTTTCTCAGTACGACGGACTGAACTTTGTTTACATTCTCAATTATTCGCGGCGTTTGAGGAAATTTCGTAAAATTTGGTGATTTATGGAAGTTTTACGGCGTGTGATTGGAATGAAATCCTTCAGTGAAGAAGTACGAAGGTTTTCCATAGTGAAAATAAGTGCCTGGTGAAGTAAGTCACCCACCGGGGCGGGAAGAAACTTGTGTTGGAAAGTGGTGTGGCTCAGTCGATCGCTAAGCATTTCTCTCAAATCGTGTTCGTCCATGCGATTTCGGTGAAAAAGTGTAAAGTGGATAATTGAACTGAAGTTATTTACCGAAATACAGTAGTTTTATTGCATTTTTGGTGTACAAGTGTACAAACCATAACAGTTTTCACAAAATTACACTTGGATAATGAATCTATGTTGCAGGTAAGTTTGAATATCTGCCGTAGTGGAACAATTAAAGTTTGATACGACGAATAGTAGGGCTTAAGACGAAGTAGAACAAAACCCTAGCTCCGTGCTTATATTGCAATTTCAGGGAAAACTTTCCCTTTTACGGTAGAACGGAAAGCTACCACAGCTGTCACATCACTGATTTGCACTGGTTAATCATCAGTAGGCTTCAATGATACCTTGGATACCATCTTGATGATTGTTGTTTGTTACTATTTTTCATACCGTTTTCTCTTTCGAGCACACTATGATTGAATTGTTTGCTTCAATGATAGAACAATTTTGATGCCTGCGGTAGAACTTTGACAGCTGCGGTAGAACTCTGCGGCTACCGTAAACCGGAAAATTTTCTTAACAACCGTAATAGTTCTTTCTAATTCACCATCCTGCCACTGAAAACTATTATTGCGCTTGTAGTTCAACTCCTCCGTTCGAGGAAATGGCAGTCGGTGTAACGGGTCATTCGGGGAACTGGCGTTCGGGGAACTGACATTCGGGAAACGACATTCTGAGAAAAGTAGCACAATCGGTCGAGTCATATAACATCCCGCGGTATTATCTACAAATAGATTAAAATCCACAGATCACCTAGTGATCCTATATAGAGAGATACGCGGAAGTAAAATGGAAATATTTGGCAACAGACCAGCAGTGCTGATTTTGCTCGGCGTCGAGAACAATATTGTAACACGGACATGACTTCCTCATCGCTAAAAATATTATTTTTTTTTCGTTATAGATCTTTGAGCTACACATTCAAACTAATAAACAGCCCAAAAAATCAACAACTAAAAATCGCATTGAAAAAAAATTAAAAAAGAAAAATATTTCATTTGTTTTGCTTCATGCAAAATTACTTTTACCGAAATAATTTCAAGTGGATAACATTACTCCTCAAGAAAAGTTCAAAACAAACATAACGCATGTTCGTTTGGCTCACACTTTGACAGCTCTCGCTGCTCGATTGGCTCACACTTTGACAGAAATGTCAGCTTCCGCGAATCTCTCTTATAAAGGATTTCTAAGATCACCTATTATTTAAGTAAAATATTATTGATCGTGCAAAAAACTGCTTTATTTGGGTATATTACAATTATCCCTGTTTTAGAGATTTTTATGTAAATTTAATGTGTTTATGTAAATTTTAAACATGTGCAAATCGGTTGTCCGACATAACCCGGAATTCAATTTACCGGAAGACCATTTGCCGGAATGACACATATACCGAGAAACCATTATCCGGAAGGAGCATTTACCGGTAATAATGTTTTCTACAATGTTGACTGAAAATTATTTGGAATGACCACCGAAGATAATGAACAGGTAAAGTTCTTTCTTCAAAATAGGTATTAAAGAAAAGTCAATATTTCTTCATACTTGATCATTTCAATATGCACCATCTGCAAATATTTCATTTCATAGATGCTTAGGATAAATTTCTTTCAAAAGCTTTCTTTCCACCTACCTATAGGTACAGCTTGTCATTGCTGAACTGGTCAACTATGGCTACTACAAATGAGCAACTTTTCTTTTACCATTTGAACGTCGATTCTCCAAGTGTCTGAATGTTAAAAATTAAAAATGTTTAGAATTTGTATCACGTTTGGTTGTGCTACTTTACTCCAAGTGTCGTTACCTCAAACGTCAATCTTCTGGATTCTAATCCCCTCTTCCCCGAATGACCCATTTTCCCGAAAAATGGTTGACGTTATGACTGTCGTAACTTTGTACATTCCAAGGTGGTGAACAAGGCAGTTCTTTGATATGCACCCTTCCTTATTTGATCGGCAGTTCTTTCGAGTTTCACCGATTTCGACAGTTTTTATAACATGTGTTAAGATCTAGTATATTATTTTGATGATTGCTTATCATTCTTTTTAGTTTATCACCCTGGCATTGAATTCGGGGAACAGAATTCGGGAAATCCAAAGGTGGACGTCACAATGGCGAATTGTGTCTCTGCTCTCGATAACCATAGCACTAATTTTTGATCGTTGTCCTGAGCTTATAGCAAGCCATAGAGCCAAAATAAAAAATGCACCGTTGTCTGTCGCTTCATTTGCATGATTGATGCTTTGATGATTTGATACAAATCAAAATTAGATTATTGACGTGCTTTAGTTTAAGAAAATAATAAAAAAGGTTATAATTCAAAGCATTCAAAATACTGAGACATCCGATTCACTCAAATATTCCTTATTTGAAAAGCGATTATTTTTTTATTTATATTGACCTCTATGTTTTTTGGCACCCAATATAACAAAACTATAATTATTTCTATTGTTCTATTGTTTTAAAGTTTAATGACCTACACAGTTAAATTATTTTACGGTTTCCTGTGAAATCTCAACAGCTGAACAATTCGGTGAAATAAATTAACGGAGTACAGTAAACTTTAACAGTATTCGGTAAAAAATCACCGTAATCCGTTAAATTCCGACGAGATACGGTGTTTTATTTCACCAAACTGTTCAGCTGTTGAGATTACGGTGAAATTCATCGTAGTGTGTATTACACGTGCAATTAAATTTTGGTAAAGTGATATTCGTTTTGAACTTAGGGCCTTCATATCCGTTGTGGTAAAGAGCAGCTATTCAGCAAGATTAAGTGGAGGGTGGTGCGATTTAGAATGTCCATCCCGGGACAAAATATCCCAGGATTTGACAAATTTCGGGATTTCCCGTTTGACGTCCCTGGATTCTCGGAATGAACGTGATGAATTTGATGAAAACCATATAATTTCAATGTAAAACAATGACATTTTTTCCCAAACTCTATTCTTATTCGATAAATTCGATAATAATAAATTTGAATATTCGATCACATAGAAAGGCATCATGAAGAAAAGAGAATAAATAGGTAATTATTGCCATTATAATACGAAATCATCAAATAAGTTAAACATAGTTCAATATTACAAAGGTTATTTTTTGCTTTCATCTTCAACATAAGCCGTTTTTATAAGCCTAAGCTGAGAAAGCCAGTCTGAAAATACACCTTTACTTCAGTCGATAATTTTCAGTAATTAACTTTTAGCATAGAGCAATTCTCGCTGAAACCAGGCCGCCATCGGCACCCATCGTTAGAATTCCAATTTTATGTCTCTCATCGCTAGCTTTCGATAAAACTTAAGGGTGGTCCTTTTTGTTTTCTCAAATTGGTGGACCCCTCGTACGCCAGCTAGCTAAACAGTTTGCAAAAAAGCCCATTTTTTGATAAATCTTGGGTATTTCTTCACGTGATATGTCTCATATTTCCCTTGGAACACATACCAAACTTAATGGCATCGTATAGAGAAAGCATATAGCTTTCATTTGAAGATAAAAAAAATCCGGCGGCCATTTTGAATTTGGCCGCCATCTTGAATTTTGTTAGAAAAATCGTTTTTTCACCATTAGCGCACCGCTCGTTTTGAATTCTGAGATCACCATCAGAAAGCTGAGGAAAAATTGCGTAAGATAGGCTACAGAAACCAGGTGTGCAATGGTATTTTCCCTATGAATTGAACGATTTTCTAAAACATGTTCCACGATTTTGACGTATATGGCGAGTGCAATCAATGCAAACATCATTTTTTGTACAACAAAGATACAAGTTTTCAATAGCTGGTGTATTTTTCGAGTCAGATGAAGAATAGGAATATTATTTTGAGTGAAAAAATCTGGCGGCCATCTTGGATTTTGACGCCATCGTGGTTTTAAGTAGTAGAATGAGTTTTCACCTTGATAACACTCAACATGTTGAATTTTAATGCCACCGTTACACTTACTATTCTTCTTGTTCTTCTTTTTCCTGACGTTACGTCCCTACTGGAATAGAGCCAGCCCCTAAGCTTCAAAAGTAAATTAACAAGTAGATTTTTTTAACGCTTATTTGCCACCTGAATGATTGTTCTGCATATCTGCGAGTTGAAAAATAGCATTAATTCTTTCATTTATTTGGTCTTAAACCATTGATAGAAATGAACAATCTGTTGAACAGCTAAAATAAGATAAGACATAAAGAATCTGTTTGTTTTTTAACGGAGATCTTTAATTAATTAAACATGAAGAGCGCTGAGATGGTAAAAAGTCATTCTACTGCTAAAAACTAAGATGGCGTCGAAATCCAAGATGGCCACCAGATTTTCCAAACTCAAAATGATTCACCTGAGTTTCGGCATTACGTCCACATTAGAACAAAGCCTGCTTCTCACCTTTCAATTTCGCTATTTTTCACATGCATGTTGGGTGTTAGTAAAAACAATACTTTATGATTCAGAAAATCAAGGATTTTTTTGCTTAAAAATTTAAGATTTCCATTCTAAATTAATACACTTTTGGAAATGTTTTACGTTTAAACTACAGATATTACCACAAAACTTACTAATGTCCCAACGCACAATTTATAAACTTCATTCGATAACAAAAAAAAGCATATGGTAAAAAAAAATTGTTTATTTCAATCAATGTTTTTGGACGGTTTTTATTTATTAAATTTATTTATTCATAATAAGGCCGGAACAAATTTGAAATTTTACTTTTGTCTCCCCCCCCTTCAAAATTTTCAAAAAAACAGAAGGGGAAAATAAATAAAACATCTCATTTTCAGTGTAAATTTTTATTATTCTTCGTGTTTTTTAGCTAGCTTTGTAATTCGTATTTACTGTATTATATGAGCTAACAGGTGTTATTGGATAACAAGTCCTCAATCTGTTTGTTTTACTGTAACAGAGTTGCCCATGAAAAAAGATTTTTTTATGATTTACATGAATTCTTTTTCTTCTTAGCATTACGTCACTACTGAGACAGAGCCTGCTTTTCAGCTTATTGTCGTTATGAACACTTTCACAGTTATTAACCGAAAGCTTTCTTTGCCAAAGTTGCCATTTTCGCATTTGTATATCATGTGGCAGGTACGATGACACTTAATGCCCAGGGAAGTCAAGGAAATTTCAATAACGAAAAGTTCCTGGACCAACCGGGAATGTTACATTAGGGCTGTACAAAATAAAAAAAAATTGAATATTCAATCTCCCATATCTTTCTTACAATCCTTACAATAAAAATAGAGTTTGGTGAAATTTTCAGCTTTCTTCTTGATACATGTTCCAAGCACGTTAGTACTGGAATGTAAGTACAAATTTATCGTCCCATAGTAACTAATTCTTCAAACCATAATAAAGAAGTTTGCTGAAGAGAGCAATTCAATCCGACCGATAGGAGAAAATTCATGAGTTTGTTAGATATTATTTAGCTTCACAGCCCTGCAATCATCTACAAAAAATCCAAACAAAATTTGCTCAAAACGGATTTATTTCTTCACCAACATCCTTCATTAAAACTTGAAGAATAAGTTTTCCCTATGGAATGATATGTTTGTACTAACAGTACTAACGTAATTGGAACATTTTTCAGAATTTCTGCATATTAATTTTCATATAAACCTACATCGTCTTTGGGCCAACTTTAAATCACTTTAAGCTGAAAATTTCACAGAACACTATTTTTATGGTGAAGATTATAAGAAAGATATGAGAGATTGGATTTTCAAACATTTTTAAGATTTGAATCGCCTTAATGTTACACATGTTGGACCAAATTGATACAATCTAAATATGATTTCAAGTTGCATATAAGTTCAACATTTTCGCAGTCTTCTTGAAATTGTTATTAGCTAGAGTACAATTTGAAAGCCGTTTTATGAAAAATGATATGCGATCGATGTTACGAACTTCGAAAAAAGTCGTGTTTATTATTCCAACATTTTGATTTGACGGATATATGTGGCAAAACATGGTTTTTCGCCATATGAGAATAAAAAATGATGGATTTCCCTGAATTTCCATTTTATTATTTTTTGTCCCCCCCCCCTCGACATATTTTGATGGAAGGTGACAAAAGAAGATTTTTAGATTTGTTCCGGCCTAACTGAATTCAAACATATGTCGAAGAAATATTCTGTTATTAAAAATCGTATTATAAAAGAAAATTCCTATTTAATAACCTGTATTTATAACTAATAAAGCTGAGTATCAGGCTCGGTTCCACTAGGGACGTAAGGTCAGGAAAATGAAGAATAATAAGAAGAAGAGTTACGTAACCTTGTTTTTATTGGTAACCTCTAAATTCGACATGCTGAGTGCTATCAAGGTGAAAAATTCATTCTACTAGTCAAAATCAAGATGGCGTCAAAATCCAAGATGGCCGCCAGATTTTATCACTCTAAATAATACTCCTATTCTTCATCTGACTCGAAAAATATACCAACTATTGAAAACTTGTATCTTTGTTGTACAAAAAATGATGTTTGCATTGATTGCACTCGCCATATACGTCAAAATCGTGGAACATGTTTTAGAAAATCGTTCATTTCATAGGGTAAATACCATTGCACACCTAGTTTCTGTAGCCTATCTTACGCAATTTTTCCTCAGCTTTCTGATGGTGATCTCAGAATTCAAAACGAGCGGTGCGCTAATGGTGAAAAAACGATTTTTCTAACAAAATTCAAGATGGCGGCCAAATTCAAAATGGCCGTCGGATTTTTTTTAACTTCAAATGAAAGCTATATCCTTTCTCTATACGATGCCATTAAGTTTGGTATGTGTTCCAAGGGAAATATGAGACATATCACGGGAAGAAATACCCAAGATTTATCAAAAAATGGGCTTTTTTGCAAACTGTTTAGCTAGCTGGCGTACGAGGGGTCCACCAATTTGAGAAAACAAAAAGGACCACCCTTAAGTTTTATAGAAAGCTAGCGATCAGTGACATAAAATTGGAATTCTAACGATGGGTGCCGATGGCGGCCTGGTTTCAGCGAGAATTGCTCCGTAATGAACTACAATACCTTTAAAAATTTTAAATCGTTGCTTTTGTTCTTCAAAGTTCATTTCATAAATGGCGAATTAGTTTAATAAAAATGGAATGGTGTTTGTATGTCACGAGTTGGCTTGAGAACAGGTTAACAGATTTGAATGATTCTATCTCCGTTTTGATCGTCAAGTGTTCCGACGTGTTCGTATGAATAAATAGTTCAAGAAATTTCCCGGGAAAGTATAAAAAAAAAACAAATGAAAATAAGACTGTCACTTTGTATGTAAGCCTTCATAGCATTCTAAACGGCTAACTGGATAACAATACATCGTTTGTCGGGCCAACTAGTTATGACTATTTATCATCAATGTTTACGATCCTTTTATATATGTTATAGAGAATATGAAAATTTTCTAGCTAAATTTTCTAATAAGCTAAGGTGAGCTTTGATTTTTGTTGAATTACTCAATCAGAATAATACCATCTCGGAAAGTCACATTCTCTTTTTTGATTGTATAAACATTGCATTGTTCATTTTTTACTTCCAATTCAACAAAAATACTGGTTTTCCGGGACAAGCTTCGATTTTTGTCCCGAATCCCGGGACGAGCAAAATGGTCGGGAAATGGACACTCTAGTGCGATTGAATACTGCCGATTGAAAAATATTTCTGGCTGCCAATTTTCCCGACTTTTCATGGCTCAAATTACGAACTGACTCATATTCCGAACACTTGGTTTCTGTATGGCGATCTGGTTGGAATGTTTCGCTGAAATATGTCATCAAATAACAAGGAAATGGCAATCAATTTTAACGTCTCCAATATAATTTTTACCGCGGGAGTAGTGATGATTCTCTAGTTTGAGACCAGTAGAACGACTCTATGACACTACCTGAACGCCACTACCCCGAATGCCACTACCCCGAACGCCATTACCCCGAATGCTTAACATTTTGAGATAAAGCAGCTAGTTTTCCAACAAATAATTCTTATATACTAAGTTGTTTTTGGATTTGCTCTCTAATTTTGGTGAGATTCACACAGCCACATTGCAATGCTCTGAAGAACACAGCCACATTGCAATGCTCTGAAGAACAGCCTATTTCGAAAAAAGGGTGAATTTATTATGAAAATGATAGCTATAATATGCACAAAATTAGAATGTAGTAAAGTCTCTGATTGGACGTTGGTACTGACTTCCTTTACTCATTTTCGTAGGTGTTGGGCTACTAGCATTAAGATCTTCTTAAAGATTTTGTTCCGTAAACGATGGTTTTGGAATCTGCTTAAAGACCAACCTGATAGACAACCGTTCCGCTATAGAAAACCGGCGGCCACTGATTGATTTTGCAGTAAAAATTTTCGTTGGTTTGTGGGATCAATAATTTGAATTTTGATGAGATAATCACAAAAAAAATGTTGTTGATTCAAGGCAATGAAGAAATGATGATGGCAGAAAAGTGATGAGCAAATCCATAAGACACCTGTCTGTTTTAATACAAGAAGATAAAAGAAAGGGAAAATTTCTTGTATGAATTATAGCATGATTCACTTTAGTAAATGCCTTCAGGATAGATTCATTTAAAAAAAAAAGCTGTTCTATATGGAAATATTAGTGACTAGCTTATCCAACGAAATCTAGAAAGAATAGCATATTTAAGAAAGAAGGGCAAATTTCTGGTGAAATGTTTGCAGCTATGACGTGAATGATCACTCAAGCAACGTAATGCTATGGCACAACCTATATTCATAAGAAAGTAAAATATTGATTTGAAAACAAAATTGAAATATGAACACCACCAAGAAGTCAAAATACCGGTGATCACGCAGCTGTTCAGCAAGACCATATTTAGGCCTACAAATTGAACTTTAACACTTCACTTTTGCAAAAAAAATAAAATACTAAAATCACTAGTAAGGCGAGCAAATACCTTTAAACTCTTGCACGCCTTACTAGTGATTTTAGTATTTTATTTTTTTGCAAAAGTGAAGTGTTAAAGTTCAATTTGTAGTTTTAAACGTACTCTAATAATCCCTCCCCTAAAATTTAATATAAAAAGTGGCGGTTCTTATGCATTGAACATTTCTTTGACGTCCCTGGGCATAGAGGCACATGTACAATAATGGTAAATTGACAAGGAAAGCTCTCAGTCAATAAAAGGCTTATTTTATTAAAGGCATATTCACACATTTCGTAACACTGAAGGAGGCAAAAAATGTTGTGGGTGATTGTCCTCAAAATGTTACAGCCCATGCACAATATGTCGAATTTCCATACAAAAAATGGTACGAGCGGGTGGGTAGATGTCACAAATGACAATTTTTGGGCGTTATGAAATTTATGAATGAACCCTTGAACTGCGAAAGTGTCCTCTGAGCTGATAAACAGGCATTGTCTCAGAAAGAATGAGAAGAAGATAGTTGTCAACAAGATTTTTCGAAAGAATAGCTGGCATATAAAGTAAGGGAAAACATATGATGAACATTTTACCGACAAACTTTACGTACCATTGTTGATTACCAGTTTTCATTAGGGACGCTTTTTTGCTCGCAAAACAAGATACTGCACTATATCTCATACTAATCGGGGTAATGGCTCATTCGGGGTAATGGCGTTCGGGGTAATGACCCATTCGAGGTAATGGCTTTCGGGGTAGTGACCCATTCGGGATAGTGGCCCATTCGGGGTAGTGGCGTTTAGGTTAATGGCGTATGGGGTAATGGGATGGGGCCCAGTATAACAAGCTCAGATAAATTTATTTGCGAAATTAATCATTTGAATACGATTTATTCGTGCTGTTCGGAATTTGAATCAAGGTGTTCGAAATATGAGACAGAATAAACGCAGTGTTCGACATTTGAATCAAAATGTTGTTCCATACTTTTACGTAAAAACAATACTAAAATTATATCAACAATTTAATTGGTACACCCAACAGCTAACAGTTTACACAAATATCATCCAATTTATGCCAATAAGTTGCATTTGAAGTCACTGTTGGCTTTAAGTGTTCGGAGTATCGGAGTCAAAACGGTACTTTCATACTTGTCGTATTATAATCAAATGCAAAAATAGACCCTCAGCTAACAACTGTAGAAATGCTTCTAGAACAAATCTGAGAACTATAAGATTGTAAGGAAAACATGGGAGATGGAGTTTTCATACTTTTATCAATTTGAACCACCTCGCTACTCATCTGTGCAAAATACTTCTAATGTCCAGAAAGTAGAGAAAGTAACCCTTGATTGCTTCATAGAATTCCTTGTGACACAATAAGGGACATTTGCTGGACACCATCGTTAACGATGTATTGTCGTACCTTAGATGAAAGTTCAAAGAAATACAAACCAGCAGCGAGTCACCATTTGCAAACAATTGATCGGTGTGAAAAGATCGATTAATCAGTAGTTGATTTATCGCCCCCTTGCCCGTCCGTCGATAATGATAATCATCAATAGCTACAACAGATCGATATGAAGGTGATAGACAAGTGCCATAAAGCGGATACGATTGGTGTTGTCTCGGTTTCTAGAAGTAGGTACTATTCTCCCAATAGAGAGACGATTAATTCCTACCATAAGTCACGATTCCGTGACAGCAAGGTGACAGAATATCTGTCTGATTGCATCTCATCGGCATCGAGCAATTATGATACAGAGATAAGCCCCTGAAGAATTACATCTACTTATATACATTTGTTTTGAAAATATTATGACAATTCCAAGCTCGAAATGAGAAACATTTATTGAACCCCGGCTTTTTGACATGCAGGTTGAGTAATAAGCAATAAACGTTGATAACAAAAAAGTATCCTCATCGATCAGCATCATTGTATATGATTCAACTGTTCCTTAGACGTGTGGCGCTACAGTATGTCCGGTGCTGGGGAATTTCTATTCTCGTGAAGAAGATCTTCATGAGTAATGCATCTAAGAATCAGCAAGTGATTCTTGACCATTTCTCTGAGTTTTACACAATTGATATGATGACAGCACTCAGTTATGTTTATTGAGTGATTCACATGCAATACTCCTTCTGCTGTGTGACCCATATACCATTACGACTAACAGCCAGACCCATTAATCAATTTTCAACGAATCGATCAAAATAGAAGAAAAACGTTCTGCAGTCACCCACCAGCACAGGAACTGCTCAAATCCGGTCAAGGTCGTAATCACCAGAATCAAACGCACTTCCCGTTGCAGCATGCTGTCAGCTAAGTGGTCATTTCTAGCTAAAATTGAAGATAACTCCTTATTAGAAACCTTGCACCCACACGCCGTTCGGATTTGAGTTTGTCCAAACACATGCCACGTTACACCACAAATAGACCGCGTCTAAGCGAATTGCGCGTGCGATTTGCTGCTGAGAAGCGACGAGGTGGCTTGAATCAAAACAATGTCTACACCCACGGAACGCATTCTGTGTACCAAGTGGGACTCGGGGGCATAATGGACATACGGGGTGAAATGGACACCCATCAAATGCATATTTCATTGAATATGAATACACCGTTTGAGGGTGTACCAGTATTCGTCAAACTATTATAGAAAACTAATCATTCGAAAACAATCAAAAGAATGTTGAATACAGTCAACAAGTTAAATGAAAGTTTTCACACCATGGTTTGTAGGAAACATATTAAAACTGGCCAGAAACTTTGTTTTTGTATTGTTTTTAATTTCCGTTTCACCACTTACTTTGTTTCCTATGGGAAATGTCGAATTTGAGCACAACGTGAAGAAATAAGACGCGTAGGAGCAACAAATATTAAAAATGACCTTTTATTGTATATCTATAATACATAATTAACCTATTATTTTCTTCGAAAGTTTCTGCGATTGATGTCATACTATTTTAAAGTGATTCAATTAACGCAAAACGATGTATGCCCGTTTGTGCCGTATAACGGTATATAACCCAGGGTGGCGAATACTGGTACAGTGGCTAACAACGGCACCGGCCACGTACTTACGGTCATCAGGGATGTTAGTGTGACATCCATTGTTACTAAAGACCGATTTTACCTCCATTGCACAGTGGTCCATAATACAATTTTATGCGGAAAGATGCATTTTGAGCTTTAGAATGAAACATTAGACGAAAACAGACTTCCACTAAGTTGTTTAATAAGGCCCTTTGTTTGGTGTTATTGAAAATAAGATTGGTCCATATTTTCATAGAAATGGTATAACCAACTTTCTTATTTGTAAAAATTATAACATACATGCTTTATCAAAGTTGCAGCTGTAGGTCATTCAATTTCAAGCAACTTCGCCAAAAAAGTTTTTTAGTAGCTCTTAATTTAATCGACTTAGAGCTTTTTTTCCTTTGGTGACATAGGGTGGTCTAACGAAAACTGGTTTTCTGGCTCCAGCGTTTTCTATTCTAATATCTAACTCGCTATCTCTATCCGTTTGGGAGTTATTGTTGTTTCTCTTGTAAAAATAAGCCTACTTTGATTGTGAATATCTCTGATTGGGGCAAACATAAAAAATATCTTATGATGGTATTCAAAAGGCAAAAAACTATTTAGAAGATTTTTATTGTATGTATTTTTCTATTATTTTCAATATAGACCATGAGAATGAAATTTCCAACAAAAACAGCCTTGCACAAAATTGAGTCTAAAAATGAAGTATTATATTCAATGTCATCTAAAACTAGGGTGGTCCACAATTTCACATAAATAATATAATCAACTTTCTTATTTGCAAAAATAATGGTATATACCCTAAGGCAAATTTGTAGGACGCCCCCTCCAGAACCATCCAGTTGTTTTTTTGTTCTAGAAATTTGGCTTGAAACCTCCGGATTATTCCAGAATTGGAAAGAAAATTGAAATGTGTCTTGTCTTTAAATCTTCAGCGGAAATTTGTTGAAAAACCCCAAGAAAACTTTTGCTACCAAAATTAGCTCAGCGGTAAAAGAATGTGTAGAGAAACATGTAGTAAAATAACTGGGAAGGGGGAAAGTATTTATAAAGATATTCGTAAAGAAGCTTGTATTGATCTTTTTTTAAACACTTCTTTAGAAATCATTTTACCAACTTGAATATTTGTGCGATACGAGGATGGATTTTTTAGAGGCTTTCTGGTACAATTCCAGTAAACCAGAAGTCAAGGAAGGATAGATTTCAATAACAATTTCTAAAGAAGATTCTGATGGTATCTCAATAGAATTAAATTATAGGAGTGTTGAAAAATTGCAGAATTCTTAAACTTATGGTTCCTGATTCCTGAAAGTCCATCGGGAATTCCTCAAAAAAAAAACAGAATAATGCACAATACATCTTCAGTAATGTTCTTAAAAAAATCAGCAATACTTTTACGTTAAACTTCTACTGTACTTCAAAATAATCGATAATAGACCCTTCAAAATAGTTTGTTTGGAATAACGAAACTTCGATGTTCATACAAAAATATTATCTTAGATTTTTGCTTCAAATACTTTCAGTAACACTTTTATCCGTTTTTAGATCATTTTCTATTATAATGAAAATGGACGAATTATAAATTTTACGATAGGAATTTAGTAAATTCTTAAATGTATTTATGGAATAATCCTGAGATTACAATTCGAAAAGTAATTGGATTAATTTCTAGCACCTAAAACAATACTTGATTTAATTTCTAGAGATTTTTTTTTTAGAAGTTCAAGAATAAGATTTTGTAAATCTTAGTAAATCTGATCAAAAATTTCTTCAAAAAATTTCTTTTGGGAATTTCGTTAGTGCGGTTTAAAGAAAACAAAAATCTTTGGAAAATACTAAGATGAATTTCTGGTATTTTTTCAGAAGAATGTTAGGGAAACATATGATTCTCTAAGAAATTCCGGTACAAATTACTTGGGAAATCTTTGAGTATTTTCGTTAAGAGATTTTGAAAATAAAAAACAGTTTAACGTAGTCCGCTAGGAACTTTATAAGAATGTTAGAATTCTTTAAACATTTCTTAGTTAGGATTTTTTGAAAAAACATATTCGAGAGAGTTCTGAAGGAATGGGGGATGTTGCTCCTTGATTTTAGCGAAATCAAAAAAAAAAATCTGTGAAAAAATGCAGAAAGATATGCGAAAAACTTCTTTGAGAAACCATGAACAACATTTTCCCAATTGAATTCTTTTTGATTGCTCATGCTCATGAATGTTTTATGGAATATTACGAGGAATCCTTAGAGTAACACCAAGAAGGTTTTTTTTTTTGTGGGAAGTTTGGAAAATTGTAGCTGTGATTTTTTCAAACAATCCTGTAGAAAACCTGTAGAATGAATTCTTGCTTGGTGACCTTAAAGACATTTTTGGGGGACTCTTAGAATTTTTGTTCTATTTTTTGAATAAATCCTCTGTTATTTAACTGAAAATCCTAAATAAACAATTGGAATTTATATTACTAATAAGTACGTAGAGGACTGTCCAGGAGAAATTATTAAGAGATTTTCTTATGTTTTTTATGGTGGAATTCTTCAAGAGATTTTTTAGGCAATTCAATAAAGATTCTTAGAAAAATTTTCTGGTGCGATCGGAAATTCTGGGATTGATTTTCCAGGACGATCTCCGTGAAAACTAATAAAAGAGTTTGTTGCCGCTAGCTGCACTGCTCCATACTAGATATCAACCGACTCCTTTCGGCTGACCCACAAAGCTGCTCTGTCAAAAGAATGTGGTGGCAGTTCCATAACATGCAACGATGACAAATCAAATCAAAATTGATATCGTTAATGATTAAGATAGTTAAGCTCCATAGCAAGTTAATCTTGAATACTAAATTCTCTATATAAAGATAGTTTTTCCCTTTGAAAAGAACTCTGCATTTCCATTTGAATTTTGCTTAAACGTAAGGCTAAATGAATTTAAAACCTACGGCATATAAAATCTAATTAAAACGTATTGTAGTTACAGTATCTAAAAGGGGTTAAAACTTAAACTATTGTGAATTAGTTAAAACACGCTATATTTCTAAAAGTAAGTTATAAAACATGTAAATGGCTGAAGTCGGTGTAAATTGTCCTATATCTACTACCCGATAAAAGAGTTCTTGAAGAAAGCATTTGAAAGTATGAAAATAATTCATAGAGAAATTCTCGTATGAATTCTAGGAGAAATCTCTTCTTCTGCTTGGTTGAATACCTGGAAAAATCGGGGAAGAATTACAAAGGACATTATTCGTGTTTCTTTTTTTTTGCCAGAACTCTTAAAGGATTTTTGACTGGATTACAAAATTTGTAAGTTTACATTTAAAAATATCACTAATGTGCCACGAAATGATAAAAAATAACAAATAATCAAAACAATAAAATTTGTCAAAACTGTGATTATTGCGACCGACATTAAATCTGTAAAACAAGTACATGCTAGGCCCCCTCCAGAAAAAATCCTAGCTACGCCAATGGTAACATGTTTCCCTCTGATTTTGAATTTTTTAACTGAACAATTGCAATGTTCAAAACCACCACTATGGCGGAAACAGTCCAAGTTGTTATTGGATTACGTTTCTCTATGGAGCTGTTGATACTTCTAACAGTAAATACCATACATGCAGCAGTTTTTGCTAAAACTTATTTTAAGCTTGGATCCAAAGTCTAAAGAAATCCAAACTTCTTTGTTTATCATATTGATTGACTGGATAGAGCATGTGGTGGAGTTGCTATCATTATTCATCGGCGTTTAAAACATCAACTTTTTTCGACATTTGAAAACAAAGTTTTCCAAACTTTGGGTGATTCTGTTGAAACACAGCTTGGTAAATACGCTTTCATTGCTGCCTATTTCCCTCTGATTTTGAATTTTTTAACTGAACAATTGCAATGTTCAAAACCACCACTATGGCGGAAACAGTCCAAGTTGTTATTGGATTACGTTTCTCTATGGAGCTGTTGATACTTCTAACAGTAAATACCATACATGCAGCAGTTTTTGCTAAAACTTATTTTAAGCTTGGATCCAAAGTCTAAAGAAATCCAAACTTCTTTGTTTATCATATTGATTGACTGGATAGAGCATGTGGTGGAGTTGCAATCATTATTCATCGGCGTTTAAAACATCAACTTTTTTCGACATTTGAAAACAAAGTTTTCCAAACTTTGGGTGATTCTGTTGAAACACAGCTTGGTAAATACGCTTTCATTGCTGCCTATTTGCTTTTTCAATGTACTGGCCAGCAAGTTAAATTGCTTCAAACTGATTTACAGAAATTTACCCCAATTTTTTTTATCATTTGTATCTTTAATGAAAATCATCATGGATTAATTAGCAAAGCAATTCCAAAGGCAGAATTTAATTTTATGAGTGCTCTTCAGGATATTTCTCAATACAATACTTGTTGTTCCTTTTCGAGAAACCCTCTTACGGTTGCTGAAAAATATCGCCATTTTATGGTCTCAAAAAAGCATTTTCTTAATGTGCCCATTTTGCCTTTAATCTCCCTGCCTATCGATCCCACAGCACGGTAATCGTTCTCTGGGCGGGCGGCTGATCGCATTCAAATTATCCATCTATTAGTCATATACCTACCTACTTCGGTTTCGGTGTGATTTTAGCTTGGAAACAGAACCCACCATTAAGCGATGAACTATGCGTGTTGTTTGGGTAAAAGATCACTGCATTAAACTGATGGCCGAACCGTTGCGTTGTCGGGGGCTGTAATTTTGGAGTTTGATGCGCGGTTTCCGATAATGACCCATTGCTTATGGTACGCGATGAAGTTCGATAATGAAAACAGTGCGCATTGGTCCCAAAGCCATATCTAGGAAGACAAAAATGATTGTGCCTAAACCGTCAATTTTAGATAGATGGTGTCTTCGGCAAAGTTTCTCCATATTTTTCAGACATTTTTTTCAGAGATGTGAAATTAGGGTGACCCACATGGTTTACGAGATCAGCACATAAACTTTTTTGCTGACGCATTTAGGACTACACAATGTTCTACAATGTTTTAGAACAATCGATTTGGAGCAACTTTGCCGAAGAACCTAAATTTCTATCTCTTATGGTTCGTGAGTTATGATTTTTTTATCGAAAACGTTAGGGTGGTACTGAAAAATCAGTTTTTTTCTTAATAACTTTTTATACGATAATTTCTCGCAAAAACTTTGTTCCGTGCACTTTTAGAACTTTTGATTGCGCAACTTTTTGCCGAAAAAACTACTGTTCTATCTCTTATGGTTACAGAGTTATCAGAAATTTTCTTCGACAAAATGGTTGTTTTCAAATGCCGATATCTCCGAAAGGCGCAAACGGATTTTCAATCTTTTGTCAGCATTAGAAAGATTATCTTTTTGTCTGTTTACGGTGAAAAAACTGTGAGGACGTTTTTTGTTTGAAAAGATTGACAAAATTTTGATAATAATATGTTTTTTAACCGAAAATTGTCCATAACTTGAAAAATATTCGAGATAGCTCTTTGATGCCTTCAGCAAAAATGTGCAAAATTAAAAGTTCTGAAAGTGCTTCATACAAACTATTCATAAAAAATCAACGCTCTAAGATATATTCACCAAAAAACCGAATTTTATATGATGAAGAAAGCGAAAAAAGAGATATTTGCTAGAACAATTGAAATAACTGTATGTAAAGTCATTTAAAATTGAATTATCATGTATTGTTATCGATCATAGTAAGCGGAATCTGAGAAGTTGTAAAAGAAAAATTATTTGCTGAAGCAGTTTTCGAGTGATCAAGACCCACCTTCTGGTTCGTTACCTTAGACAAGTATTTGGGATTTACATCTGGTTCAAATTCAAGCTTCATGCATTCTTCAACAAGCGAATTCTGCCCTGACTAATTCGTTGTGGCAGATTTATTGGATTTGATTGAATTGAATGGGATAAGTTGGATGCCAGATAGAACAATTGCAGATACTTCTATATATCTATGGGAGGATATCACGGGAAGTAAGGTTTTGGTAATTTGAAGGAATTCTTCAAAGTATACGTTTTGTTATCGTTTAGAGTTGATAATATAATAAACGGGACCGGTATTGAACGCATGACCTTCTGCTTAGTAAGCCGAAGCGGTAGCAATTTATAACCAACCACGGCAAAGGTTAGCGGGACAAACATTATGTCGCGAGAAACAACAGGACTTCGTTTATGGATTAATGTTCCTTGGATCACTGTTAACGTTCAACGCGCCGTCATCGTAATCATCGTCATCATTGAAACTTCAAAAGCAGTTTTTCTGTTCGAAAACAAAAATTATTCGATGAAAATGTGTTCACTGTGTTTCGATTGGAGAATAGAATACAGTGAACACATTTTCCTATAAATTTTCTTGATTTTGAACGAAAAAACTGATTTTGAAAATTCTGAAATCAATGACGGATCCTGCCTCCTTAAAACTGCTTCAGCAACTAACTTTCCCTAACTCCTAAGATTTCGCTTACTGTGATCGATCTTATTTCATTACATATATTTTCAATTTTAAATGATTTTACATACAGTTATTCCGGTTGTTCCAGCAAATATCTCTTTTTTCGCTTTCTTTATCATATAAAATTCGGTTTATGGTGAAAATATATTGAAGCGTTGATTTTTTATGAATAGTTTGTATGAAGCACTTTCAGAACTTTCAATTTTGCACATTTTTGCTGAAGGCACCAAAGAGCTATCTCGAATATTTTTCAAGTTATGGACAATTTTCAATTAAAAAACATATTATTTTCAAAATTTTGTCAATCTTTTCAAACAAAAAACGTCATCACAGTTTTTTCACCATAAACAGAGAAAAAGATAATCTTTCTAATGCTGACAAAAGATTGAAAATCCGTTTGCGCCTTTCGGAGATATCGGCATTTGAAAACAACCATTTTGTCGAAGAAAATCTCTGATAAATCTGTAACCATAAGAGATAGAACAGTAGTTTTTTCGGCAAAAAGTTGCGCAATCAAAAGTTCTAAAAGTGCACGGAACAAAGTTTTTGCGAGAAATTATCGTATAAAAAGTTATTAAGAAAAAAACTGATTTTTCAGTACCACCCTAACTTTTTCGATAAAAAAAATCATAACTCACGAACCATAAGAGATAGAAATTTAGGTTCTTCGGCAAAGTTGCTCCAAATCGATTGTTCTAAAACATTGTAGAACATTGTGTAGTCCTAAATGCGTCAGCAAAAAAGTTTATGTGCTGATCTCGTAAACCATGTGGGTCACCCTAATTTCACATCTCTGAAAAAAATGTCTGAAAAATATGGAGAAACTTTGCCGAAGACACCATCTATCTAAAATTGATGGTTTAGGCGCAATCATTTTTGTCTTCCTAGATATGGCTTTGGGACCAATGTGCAGTGGCTTTTAATGCAGTGTGTTCAGGGAAAAATATGTGGTAGCAGATTATAGAGGAAATATTACCCTGTAGTATCTAAGCATTGGATCCTGGTTCTAAGCCTTCCGAAATTATCTAGAACTTTGAAAAAGCCTCAGAAGCTGATTCCACCGTTGAGAGGATAATAAAATATTACTAATTAAAAGCAAAAGAAAATTGCTATGCACTTTGAAAGCGCAAGCAGTTTCAGGCTTCACTAGTCCAATTGAAAATCACATTGCACTCAAGAGTATATATTCGACGACAAATTTGAAAGAAGAGAGAACTATTATGTTTGTTGAAACGAACCAATTTATGGTCAATTCAACAAAATTCGATGATTACGCCGACAAAAATCGATTGTAAGTTTAACAAACAAATTCGTTTGCTCGTTAGACTAACAAATCGTTTGACGATTGGTTTTATGGTTGAACACAATCAAATTTCTGTGAGTGAATGAAAAGTTTGCATTCTAACAAGACATTTGAATAATCGCCAACTTTTACGTTTGATAAATTTAATTCTATCTAACAAATCTGAAAGCTATTCAACTGGTTTATATGTCTTCTAGACATATTAAAAGCATTCGAAAGTGTTTGGCATTTTTGATAAGAATCAATCATCTGTTTGAATGTTTCAGTTCTACTTCCTAAGAATATGTTTGAAACGTATAGGAAAAGTTTTGATTCTGGTGTTTTGAAGTGGGACCTTATCCTGGGTATAAAGAACCATAGAAATTTTTATATGAAATGAAAACAAAATACCTGTTTATCGTAAGCTGGTTGTAATAGTACTTAAAAACTTAGCTTACTAATTCGGTAATTATAACACAATTATTTTTTGTGAGCCAATGGAAGACATAAACAATTTATCTGTCAAGTTAAAAATGTCGCAGAATTGACAACTGAAGCACATGGCAATAATAACAACAATATTGTTTGTACTAAATACATTCTGTATCATTGTATCTTCAACTTTCTAGAAGACTACTCCCTTGAAAAACTTTTCCTAAACGAGCTATGACGGAAAGTCCCACTTACCCTGGATTCTCACTTGCCCTGAGGTAGCGCATAGGGTATTGAATTTTCAAACTTCAAACCATATGGGGAATTGACTTTTCAAACTTTTTTGAATTTTGAACCACCCTAGTGTATACCAATAATTTTCGTTAGGCAATAAATGGATGTTCAAAAAGCGTTTAAAAGTATTCTAATATTTTTTTCAATGTGGTTATGGTATGCCATTTTAACAGTTTGCAAAGGCTTTCTTAATTGTAAGACAGTATAATAGACTAAGGCTTCAGTCTTAATATAAATTTAGTATCTGCATTCCATGGCGCCGGTATGCAACGACTACGTTGTCATCCTGTACCTTGAAAACCGCTAAAATCATACCAACACACGCCATATAAATTTACTCACGACAAACAGAACACCATCAATAGTATTGATTTATGCAAATATTCATATAACATTCTAAATAAAACCGTCATTAACCAGTGGGAAGTGCCACTTCAGACTATTGATCAACAGCGTTCGTCGAACACCTACTGCATTATAACACATTGCACACTTCACTCTTCAATCCAAATCACTCCTTCAAAGTAACAGCCTGATTCTATTTCGAACATCGTACAATCACATCGTTAATCATTCACATCTTCGTTTGAAACAGACCATATGACAAACCATATGAAATCGACTGGACATTTCTATCACATGATGTAATCGCGATTCCCGTGTAGCAATATTTGATGATTAGCAAAAAAAGAGAATTACATTCCGGGGCTGACCAAATCATCATCGGTCGACGAATCCGCTTCCTTCTCCAGGATGTCGGCAACATGCGTTCGACGTAGTCGTACAAATAGCTCATTTTGTCGTTCAAGGGATGACTTCAAATAACTAATTACTACAACTACCGATTCGCTACCGATCCGCAAAGAACGTGTGACTATTCGACCTGCCCGATCGCGACGAGAACTTCAACTGCCATTCAAGTCGCTCTCGTTGCAAATTCTTATAGAGATTCTAATGCACAGAGTTCGATCGCAGCATCCCAACCCAACTTCGGCCGGCAATCCAAGGGATTAATAGCGCTTGTAGTAGGAGCAACTTTTGCCCACCACCTCGTCTGAAGTCGCTCAGCTGATTTGCTTATACATTTTATGAATGAAACAACAATGATCTGAGGAGATCGCGCGCGCGCGCGCGTAAACTTCGTTCAAGCATCTGAAGACTAGAGCTGTGCGCCGACACCATTCTATTTTGAGTCACGCAGGGTTTTCCAAAGACCCTTCAAGAATCACTCCAGGGATTGTTAAATGAATACTTGCACTAGATGCCTCAGAAAACGAACTGGTAATTGTATTGGCTTTCCTAACTAC
Organism: Aedes aegypti; assembly: GCF_002204515.2. Taxonomy (NCBI): domain Eukaryota; kingdom Metazoa; phylum Arthropoda; class Insecta; order Diptera; family Culicidae; genus Aedes; species Aedes aegypti. Next base: position 399,131,669 of record NC_035108.1, read on the forward strand.
TGTATTTAAAAAGCGTGAATCTCTTCAAGTAGCCTGCAAATGCGGAAAATAGAACATGTTTCTACTATTATTTTGGGTTACCCTTAGCAACAGTAGCGATAGGCGTGAATTTCACTGGCTTTGCTAATTTGCATTGCTTGGCGATTGTAGTGTGATTCTCATGATTTTGCCCAGCTATGACCAGTGTTGATAGACTCACACTCAAAATCTCAATCAATACGCTCTCCCGTGAGAGTAAACTCATTAGAGATCTGCTTCGCAAATCTCACGCTTGAGATTTTGATGCAAAATCAACTCAAACCTTAAAAAATGATTCAGTCGCAAAACCCGGCAAAAACTCGTGAAACCCGAATGTTGTTGTTTACGTTAGAAAGGATTAACATAATTTTACCAGACTAACAAGAAATTATTGCCGTGTGTGAGTAAACTGTGGAAATACGAGACAATGAGTTAAAAAGGTGAGCCAACTCATCCATGATTTTTTGACTGCTGAGTTGCATGATTGACAACTCACGCATGAAAAATCTCAAGCGTGAGTTGTGAGAAATTGAGTTTTTCACAGCACTGGCTATGACATAGAATATCATCGTACCTGCCACACTATATACGAATGCGAAAATGGCAACCTTGGCAAAGAAAGCTCTCAGTTATTGAGCATTTCGCACCTTATTAGACTACTGTGCAGAAAATTTTTTGCACAGTGAGCATTTGCGCATCTCACACATCTGTTTGACAGCATGCTTGGATACTATCTTTTTCCGCCATTGTTTTGATTTTGTACGCCAAAATGACAACCACGCAACTGCATGTTACTCTTTTTGTATGAATATTTTTCAAATTTTCTATTAAGTTGCTGAAAATTCTTCCGTTTCAAGGAATGCCGAATCGCTAATGTCGCTACGTCCTGAATCTGCAGGAAAAAGATCTGATTTTGGAGACGATTTAGATGATTTTATCATATTGGATCCAGCAAATAATAGCTACTCAAAGGAAAAACTTCTCAATGAGATTTACGGCGGCTGGCTTTTGGTTGCCGTTCGCGCTTTCAAGGACCATGTAAAAGGAACAGTGTAAAGGAATTTTGTTAGTGGGATGTAGCTGACAATACGGTGGAGTCTTTTTACATCAATACTGGTTGTTTTCAAGTAAACATAATCATAAAGAAATTTTGGTGCAATCTTTTTGACTGCTTTGAATTTTTTTTGAAACGTCATAAATAGCCTTCAAACCATATGCCTGCTGATGTTGGTGAGTGTACAAATTGTATCCAGCACATGAATAATTTCATTAGAATCTAAAAATTCGTGCAATTGTCAATAATAACTGGAAGTGCAAATTGAACACTAAGCTGAGAAGTAGGCTCTGTCACACTGGGGACGTTATACCTAGAAGAAGAGAAGAAACACATTATTGTGCACGGAAAGTGGAGCCCGTATGGCAACATGACGGTAACAAATTTGTCCATCTTAGAGATTACAATTAAACATATACATGGGTTAGCTTTACTTAATCCGCACTTTCCATAAAAATTGTTTTAATAAATGATGAAAAAAAATTTAAAACGTTTTCTGGAATGTCTATTATGCTTATTTTTATTGTGTGTTACCGTTATCATTAGAATGAGTTTATTTTGAGATATTGGATCTGTGGATATCTAGCTGTCTGAAACTGGGGGACAAGATACACATGGCCAATGTCCTATAGAACAGGTTCGGATCTTAGTATGTGTTAGCTTGTCTTAGTCACGAAAAATATGTAAACAAAACGATCAGCTGCTACAAGGCTGCTAAAAATTATGTTTGCAGCTTGCTATGTTCGGCAACTTTGTGAATTTTCGGCTCGCCAAAGCTGGCATTATACAACTACCGCTTCAAAACACCGCACCTTTTAGTACCCCATATCGCCCATAAGGGCGTAACTGCAATGATCGATTTCTCTTCAAAGATTTTCTCTTTAGCCAATTATTTAGCCAGGCGACTGTTTTCGACTGCCATTTTCGATTCAGTAGAAAGAACTAATTGTCCTTGAACATGTTGCATCGAACAACGTTACTAAAATCTAAAGGGACATTCCAGAAAACGACCTACGCCCCTATTCTAGATACGCTTATGTTCACAATCAATTCACATATGGTGAAAGAATACATTTTAATTTTTAAATTATGATTGTTTTTGTGGTGTCCAAACAATTTTTGTCCATACATTTTTTCGCTAGAAATTACAACCGAGTTATTACAGGTATTCCTGGGATAGTTCTTCCATCACATCCATTAGAATTTAGAACAAATTCCCTGCGAAGATTTCTTCTGGTTCTTCCAAGATCTGTCGTAACCGTGAAATAGAGGAGGACGTTTAGCGTTTAACTTACAACACGTAAGTTGCTCTTAACAATAATCGATTAACTAATCCCAGCTTTTTTTAGAAATCACTCGTTACATTTGTCATTACTCTTGCACATTCTCTCTCTTCCTCTATTTCTATTGGAAGAATGACAGTTGGCTTTTCCATTCAAAATGTCTACAAAAAAAAACAAATACAGCGGGGGTTCACTGGTTGGAATACGACTGCCTTCGTTCTAACGAATCCGACCCGTTAGTTGGAGCGACTGACAGCTGGTGAAAATGCACCAGACTAACGCATCTGGAGCGCAAATTGTCACGAAACGTACATATACTTGCACATTTGTTCTATATATGGTGACTTCAATGCGACGGTAGCCAGATGCCAAAGTCAGTTTGACATCTTCTCCTGTCATTCGAGTGCTTTTTAGTCGAATTTTTTTCCAATCAGCGAACATCCAACCAACGAGACATTCCATGTAGCGGACCCCCAACGAGAGAATCCCCACTGTATACTTCGTTTGAAAGTCAACAAAATCTTTCTGGTCATTCGTATTATGCAGTCAGAAGAGTTATTGAATAGGGCGTAATATGTAGATGTATTATTTTAACATTGAGTATTATTTTAACATAGGAGAAAATATTGATATCTCCTAAATTTTATAATTCATAATTAGCATTCTGACTACTCATCACTACACATGTTCCTTATTTTTTCCAACGATCTGTTCTATAACTATTCCTGTACTTTCTCCAAGGATTATTGAAGAAACCACTGAGAATTTTGTCCAAGGTTTATTCCATGAACTACGGCGAGAATTTTTTAACCTTCCTTGAGAATTTGAGTCTTTTTTTTTTGCTAATCGGCACGGTAAAGGAGCTTTAACTTTGTAGAGAAAAGAGATATCAATCTGAAATTTTCAGACTTTTCCTAACTTCCGAAGTGAAAACGAACATTTTTGTGCTAAAAGAAGTTTTCAGCTACCGGAAACAGTGACACAATCATAAGGGTCAAAAATGTCATTGGTCAGCTTTCAAAAATCGCTTTTTAACAGATTTTCGTTCTTTTAGCTTTACATGAAAGATATGTAATCCTATAATAGAACTCTGGACATTTTTTGTGAGTAAGGCCATTCTCGGCACAATGACTCAAGGACATCTGTAAGCTGTTTCAGAAGGAACTAGTACATATCATATTCAGTAGTTTATACACATATTCCGATTTACAAGAGCATCAAGAAGACCAAAAACTATATTTGGCCGGATGTGGTCGGATTATACCGGAACCGGTTCCGGTAGGGTGTGATGTGTACATCATATAGCGACAACTCAAAATTCATCATTTTCATCCAGATCTAAATAGATACCATGCCAAAAATCAAATCTAAAATTCTTTGGTGGTTGGTCATTTGACATAAAGTCGTTTGGCAAAAATCTGTTTGGCATAAAGTCGTGTGGTATAATGGTCATTTGGCATAATGTCATTTGGCATAATGGTCGTTTGGCATAATGAGTTTGAAACCAAGAATTTCTTAAAATGACATTCATTCTTACGCTCCTATTGAATCCCTCTGACGACATCAGGCTTATTTTGGAGTCAATTGATTCTACAATGACACTTTATTCAACAATCATATGCTCTTGAATAGCATTAAAGCATATGAGGAAAGTTGTAGACAAAAGTATTGTATTATTTATTCAGAAATTACCTTTATTTCAAATGTAAGTTATTTATTTTGAGTTGTGCTATTGGAATAAATTTTTGCGCAGAAGATTTCGATATATTTAGGACAAATTTATCCTTCTTTCTGAATTTTCCTAAATATGATGTAACCATGAGGTATTAAAACTGTTGATTCAAAATTGAAATAAATACATAGGCTGTTCTTTGGGGCTATACCATGTTTTAGATTTTTTTGTTTTCAACTGATATAAGGGCGGCTATCAATGACATTTATCTGCTCAAGTTATTAGCAAAAAAAATCGAATACTGCACTTACTCTGATGATTCTAAACTCAATTTTTGATGTTCTTTCTTCTTATTATGCCGCAATAATTTTTAGCGTCCAATCTCCTATTTTTAATTATGAAATTTGCCTTCTTGTAAAAATAGGCTGTTCATTATAGAGTAAAGTGGGGCAAAAGTTCGAGTGGGGTAAGAGTTTCTTTTTAAGATTTCCTGCTCAATTCAAAACAAATTTTATAAATGTCATGGTGGTTCGAATGCTATTCAAGAGATTTTCAATCCAAATATCATAAAAATCGATTGAGATTTGGAAAAGTTATGGCTGTTTAATGTTTTTCGACGTGAATACTATAATTTTTGGTCAAACTTTCGTTGCATGGAACCAATTGAAGATAAAATCTTTTTCAATATTTTATGTAAGGGCGTTTCTAGGCCTATCATAAGGTTGCTTTGAGGTGTATTAGTTTTTGCATAGATGCTTGAAAACAATTTTTGGCCCATAGTGGGGCAAAAGTTCGAATCAGCGGGGCAAAAGTTCGACCCATGTATAAAATTACGGAAAATTGCCTAAAATCCACATATTATCTTCAAATTCAGCTAAATTTGTCTGATTGTGTGAAAATTGTCACCAAAATTTTACATTTCCACATAGTTTTGTGAAAAACTGCTATCTTTGAGTATATTACAATAACCCGGTTTTGGGCAATTTTTTGCCCAAAAATTTAGTGTGTATTTTTCGTTAAACTTAAGTTTACGGCTAGTGTAAAGTATGCCTATCATAAAAGGATCGATATTTTGTGTTTTAGCCAGCGAACTTTTGCCCCACACTTGATTCGAACTCTTGCCCCACCGGTGGGTCAAAAGTTCGAATAAGACAATTAATTTTGAAACTGTTATAACTAAAAATGGGTAAATATTTTGACACAAGTTTGTTCAGCAAAATTATAGCCAATATGTTGACGGTTCACTGTATGGTATTTGTTTTGTTTTAACTGCTATTGTTTTCCTGGAAACTTTGATTATACCACTAAGGTCGAACTTTTGCCCGACCTTACTCTATTTATACTGTTTAAGATAACATAAATGTTTATGCACTTTACCGGGACCGTTGGCAAAAGATGTTTTCGGACGTGCACTTGAAACTCGCGACGCAGAATTGCAATTCAAAAAAGACCGATTTATTCACAGCACTTTATTGCTCGACGGATTTGTTCACTGTGCAAATTCTGTACGAAGCGAGACGGCTCGCGGATCGAGTAAAACTGAAAAACTACCTTTCGTATAGAGGCGATACGATAAGGCCAGTGGTGAATATAGGCATGATCATAACCGATCGATTGCGATCGGTGATATCTACATCTAACTACTATATTCGATAAGAGATAGGAGATAAATGCGTGAGAAAAAGTGGGATGAATAATTTACGCATGTGGAACGTATCTGGGTGTTGCCAGTCAGACCGGCATTTCTGAGTTCAAACATGCCGGCCGCCTTGAAATCGCATAGATTTCAAACTAAAAATGTAACTAAATTTTGCAATCTGGTGTAGTATACCTAACGCTACCTAAGTCCTTTTCAATGATTACTACTCTTATTATATCTCTTGATGTAAACAAATTTTCTGGTTCAACTATTGGAGACACTGATATTTTGATACTGCTGTGCTGCTTAGTGACCTTGGCCAACTTTCGATTGCCGACCGTAGTGATGATAGACTGCATCGGTTGCTCGACAGTGGATGCACCAAGCATGCAAGATGATGAGCAGCTTTAGCTGGGAAAGCTGGAGTTGGGTGGATGACGATCCATCTCCGGTCGTCTGCCATTGGCCATGGTAGTGGAACACACTTCAATGGTTGTCTGTCCTGGCCGTATGCGCTCAGGAGATCGCTGATGGAGGCCTCCGGGCCTGGTGAGAGAGCACGATTCTACAAAATATACGAAGCTTTTTACGAGGAATTGAACAATTTTAACATAACTTGCCTGGTGCGGAGGCCCTTGCGTCCGGGCCTCCGCGGGTGCCCATGACACCGCGATGCTGCCGAGTTTGGCAGACGAAATCGATGATCACATGCTGACGCTGAACATCTAGGTTGCCGGTTCACGGTTGACGGAGGTCTTCCTGACGAGTGATCAATTCGTCTGATGACCGATCGGATGGAACCAGCGACTCGAGCGACGGGCCCATCGCTCAGGGGACGATGTGTGGCGTTACTGTGATTGCGAAGAATTTGAACAATAGGAAGGCAAAATCATGCACCAAAACCTCGGACGGACAAGCGACGACACAGGACAGTCTTCATGCAGACCGGACGGTTGGCGGACTGGGAGGCCAATGGTTGGAGACGGCTCGATGATGATGACTATCCCGGTGACCGGGACGTCGATGCAGCTATGGGGGATAAACATTCCTTGAATTTTTTGAATTACATTATTATACAACTACTTAACTGGAACCGGAGGGCCACTATGAGGACCCTCCGTGGTGCGAAGGCACCTCGCTCGAAAAACTACTGCTTTTCTGATTGGGACTCTTGATCGTTGTCCCGGATGGGAAGGATGCAAATTTTCGAAATGCCCCTTCGAAAGACGCCGTCCTGCGTGCGGACGGTTATGACGCGGACGTTTCCGTCGTCACCGTTGAATACTTCGGAAACTCTGCCCAATCGCCACTTTTGTGGTGGCAGATTGTCCTCCTTCACGAGGACCAAAGTTCCAACGTGGAGATTATCGCGTTTTCGGGTCCACTTCGTCCGATTGTGGAGATCCGAGAGGTACTGCGACTTCCACTTTCTCCATAGCTGCTGGACGAAATGCTGAGTGCGTTGCCACTGGGACAGACGATTTTCCGGAACCTCTTGTAGGTCCGGCTCTGGGACGGCCGTGAGAGGTCTGCCAACTAGAAAGTGGCCTGGTGTGAGGGCCGTGAAGTCGGCGGGGTCGTTGCTGAGCGGTGTCAATGGCCTAGAGTTTAGGATCGCTGCAACTTGATGAACAACGGTGTGTAGCTCGTCGTACGTCAATGTTCTGTCACCGATAGTCTTACGGAAGTGGCCTTTAAAGGATTTCACTGCCGCCTCCCACAGTCCACCGAAATTCGGAGAGCGAGGCGGGATGAACTTGAAGTCGATTCCATCTTCAACTGCTGCATTGACCAGTACGTCTTGCTGATGATTCAGCTGCCGACGAAGTACTTCAAGCTCCTTGTTCGCTCCTACGAAATTGGTCGCGTTGTCACACATGACCAGTTGTGGCTTACCACGGATTGCGACGAACCGTTTGAAGGCCGCCAAGAAAGCTTGAGTTGATAGGTCGGCGACGATCTCCATATGAACGGCCTTGGTTGCCAAACAGACGAAAATACACACAAAAGTTTTTATCGGTGCACTTCGTCGTCCTGGATATCGGATGTAGAACGGTCCACATAAGTCGATTCCTACTTTCTGGAAAACAGTTCCGGGTGTAACCCGGACGGACGGTAAATCGGCCATCAACTGCTCGTGGACCTTTGGTTTACTCCTGAAGCAGGGAACACAACGATGGATGGTCCTACGGGCGACGTCTCGGGCACGTGTTGGCCAAAACTTCTCTCTGATGGAACTGATCAAGAGTTGCTGTCCGGCGTGGAACAGTTTTCGGTGGTAGTGGTCCATTATCAGCTGCGTCAGCGGATGTTGATGATGAAGAATCAGCGGATGCTTGCGGCTTTCTGCTATGGGAGCATTATGCAGCCGGCCGCCGACACGAAGTACGCTTTCGGCCAAGAAAGGATTCGCTGTAAGGAGCTTCGACGATGGACTGATAGGCTGATTTTTAGACAACGCAGCTATTTCCGCCGGAAAGCTTTCCGACTGGGACAACCGGACTAACTGTAGTTCGGCTTCTTTGAGTTCCGATGATGACAGATTACCACTGCGCTTGCAGACACGGTTTCTCGGGATGGCGTTGTGTGCGAACCGACGAATCCATGCAACGAGTCGGACTAGTATCGGAAACGATGACCGGAGCAAAAATATCGAACTAGGTGGCTTGATTTGAGCGGGAAATGATGTTGCTGGCTTTTCCTCCAGCAATGCCTTGTTCAACTCTGGTTGAACAGCAGTTGACTTGGGCCAAGTGGTTCGATCTTGGCGTAGCCACAATGGACCTTCGAACCAAACCGACTGATATGTCAACTGTGCAGGTGTCATCCCGCGGGATACGATGTCCGCCGGATTGTCAGCACCAGCGACGTGATTCCAGACTCCAGACTTAGTAATGTGCTGGATTTCTGATACTCTGTTGGCTACGAACATTTGCCAACGTGACGGAAGTGACGACAGCCAACACTTGACTATCATGGAGTCCGTCCAGAAGTAGGCATTGGCGGAAATGTGGACGCTATTCCGGAATTTCTCGAAGAGATGACTCAGAAGTAAAGCCGATGAGAGCTCCAGTCGCGGGATCGACTGCTTCTTCTTTTTGCGGGAGAGGTCCTCCAGCGGCGCCACGCGCGATTTCGACGTGATGAGGCGGACGGTAACTGACCCATCCGATGATTCGCACCGCAGATACAGGCAAGCACCATATGCTGCCTCCGATGCATCACAGAATCCATGCAGCTCCACCGATACTAAGCTGCTACTGAAGCCTGTCCATCTTGGAACCGAGAGAGTCTCGAGTGCACCAGCATTCCGACGAAACTCGTTCCAGACGGCCTGGAAGTTTTCAGGTAAAGCCTCATCCCAATCTGACTTCTGCTTCCACAACTGCTGAAGAAATATTTTCGCTTGGACAGTAACCGGACTGATGAGGCCCAGAGGATCGAAGATGCGGGCGGTGTCGGAGAGAACAACCCGCTTGGTGATGGTTGGCTCAGAATTCCAGCATGGTACGGCGAACTTGAAAATGTCCTTAGCAGGTTCCCAAGTGAGCCCAAGAGTTTTAACAATCGACGTTGACGAATCGAGTTCAAGGGTGGAGCGTTCGTCTCGAAGCTCTGCTGGAATCGTGGCCAACAGCTCGGAACTGTTCGAGCTCCACTTGCGCAACATGAAGCCTGCTGAGTTCGTCAGCGAAATTAGATCTATGGCGAGTGCTTTCCCATCGTCGAGGCTGTCGGTACCAGTCAACAAATCGTCAACGTAAAAATCCTTGCGGACGACTTTCGCAGCTGCCGGGTGCGACGCTTCTCCTTCCGTTGCTAGCCGTTGGAGGCACTTGGTTGCAAGATATGGTGCTGAGGCCGTGCCGTACGTGACCGTTGTCAATTCGTACGTCTTGACAGGCTGGTCAGGCGAATCTCGCCATAGAATCCGCTGGAGGGGCTGATCGGCTTCTGCTACCTTGACCATTCGGTACATTTTAGCGATATCCGCAACTAACACGAACTTCCAACAGCGAAAACGCAGAATGATGGCGAGCAAGTCATCTTGCACCACAGGTCCTACCATTAATCCGTCGTTCAAGGATGTTCCCGTCGACGTTCGACAGGAGGCGTCGAACACAACACGTAGCTTTGTTGTCGTGCTTTCGGGTTTGAGAACGGCGTGATGTGGGAGATAGTAGGACAGCTTGTCATCTTCACTAACGTCAACCTCGCGCATGTGGTTCATGGACAAATATTCTTGGACGAAGTCGATGTAAAGAGTTCGCAACATGTCGTTGCCGATGAAACGTCTCTCCATCCCGTGAAGTCTCTTCAGCGCCGTGAGCTTGGAGTCGCCCAATTGATTGATGATATGCTCCCTTTTGGGAAGGGTGACTACAAATCTTCCATCTCCATCACGTACTGTCGTCTTGTCGAACAACTCCTCGCACACTGTTTCTTCCACCGACATCGTACTGGAACTGTTGCAGGACTCCAACTCCCAGAACTTAGCGACGAGATCTCGCAGCTCAACCGTGGAATATGAGTGGGTAATCGTAGAGGGAATCTTGATGGCGTTCCCGGGAACTCGACCAGATACAACCCATCCGAAGACTGTGCTTTGCAGCGTTGGTCCATCTTCGAACAGTTTCTTCCTATCTTCCAGGAGAAAGTCGTAGTAGTATTCTGCGCCGAGGATAATGTCGATTGGGCCTGGTTCGCAGAAATTAGGATCTGCCAGGATGATTTCACTAGGAATAGCTAGCTTCTCGATGTTGACGGAATGAATCGGCAACTCAGAGGTAAGTTTCGGCAGGACGTGAAGCTGGATGTTCGCAGAGTATGATGAAATGTGGAACGACCGCGCAGCTATAGTGGCGTCCACCTTCTTGGTGGATTTCACAACAGAGCCTCCTATTCCGGCCACGGATAGGTAGCTGGATGTTTCAGTTAGTCTCAGTTTTTGAGAAAGACTTGTTGTGACGAAACAGTATTCCGAGCAAGAATCGAGGAGTACTCGAGCTAGTTGAGTGTTTCCGTATCTGTCTGACACGCGAACTAGCGCTGTCGACAACAAAACTTGGCGAGAAGAAGTGTGTATGGTGGCGGGTAGGGAATTGCTTGAAAGTGTGCGATTTGTGGTGGCTGGTGGTGGGGGGTGCGAACTTATGTTTGCGACGGGAAATGATCCCGTGCTAGGTGTCTGAGTCAGTGTTGGTTGGTTCTGGGCTTGTGTCTGTGGTTGCTGCGTGTTCGTCTGTGATCGGTTCTGAATCTGTGGGCCGGAGGAATCGTTTTGAGCGGCGGGAATGGCAGGTTTTCCACCGGCACCACCTCCAGAGTGGAGGAGAGAATGATGCTTCCTTTGGCAGTGTCGGCAGACGCCGGCCGTACACGCTCTAACCATGTGTGACGAAGACAAACAATTCAGGCACAGTCCGTGCCGTTTCACTTTCTCGTACCGCTCAGGAATCTTCATCTTCATGAACTTCTGACACTTAAACGCTGAATGCATCTCTTCTGAGCAAAAGGGACACCGATTGGCTGGAATGGATGTCTGAGCGTGGCTCACGGTGAACTTGGGCTTCTTCGACTCGGTTTGAGCGGACTTCGCTGGTGCTATCGACTGCAGGATAGCACAATGCTTGCGCAGGAACTCCATCAGCTCTTCGTACACTGGCACCTCCGTTGAGGCATGATGCGTTTCCCAGATTCGGAGGGTTGCTGAATCCAGTCTAGAGCACACCATGTAGACGAGAATGGTACTCCATCCGGAGGTGTCTTCGCCGATTTTGTCCAGCATTTGGAGATTACGGTCGTACTCGCTAATGAGATGACACAATGCCTCGTAACTCTCCCGTTTCAACGGCTCAACTGCGAAAAGTGCATCGATATGAGATTTGACGATGAGTTTTTTATTCTCATACCGCTTCTGCAGTTGCTGCCAGGCGATGAGATAATTCGCCGCTGTTATCTCTATCCGTTCAACCTCTTGAAGAGCTTCTCCTGCTAGTGAAGATCGGAGATAGGTGAACTTGTCGATATCAGTCAGCTGGGTGTTGCGGTGGATCAGACTCCTAAACATATCCCGAAATGTCACCCAGTCACGGATGTTTCCATTGAAGCTAGGTAACCGAATCTCCGGTAGCTTGACTGTTGACAGAGCCGCTGAACCTCCTTGGGAACTAACAGATGGACCAGAGGAACCTTCTGAGGGCGGTTTGCCACGTAGAAGCTGTAGCGTTGACTTCAGCTCACAATAACTGTCTTCTGCTTGCTGGATGATGATGCTATGTTCTAACTGCCGCTTTTCAACGAGTGCTTCCAGGTTTGCCTTCATCTCTTCTGGATCACCCTTGGTAGCCAGCAACTCCTTCTCATCAGCTTCCTCCGTGAGCGCTTCGATCTTCCGACGCAGACCGTAAAACTTCTTCATTGCTTCCTCCAGGATTTCCACTCGGGTGTCGATTTGAGCCTCATGCCTGTCGCGCTTGAATTTCGCGATAAACTGCTTCACTCCCTCAAACGTGCTCCGAATTTGTCGCTGTTGCGACTTCAACTCCTTCAGATCACTCATTTTGAAAATTCACTCTCGAACCACTTATTGAAAAATTCAAAAAAGTTCAACTGTTCCCTATTATTTGCACCGCACTGTAGTCTGTCAAGCAAACCGCACAATGTTCAAGTTCACTTGCACTCACTATCACTCGACAACCGCGATTCGCGACTCGACTCGACGGCCCACAAATTGACTGAGAACAGACCGACCAACTTGACAACAACGAGGGGAGCCAACCAGGTGAAATAACGAGCCTCGGAAAAGCCAGCAGAACCAAAGACCAACCGTCAACTGAACTCAGGGATACAAATTCGCATGCAAATGAAATCTAGTTTTCAACCACCATTTTATTTGGATGTCCATCAATATTATCTCATCTGATGTGCCTCATGCATGGCGCACCACAAATCTTAAGCAATTCTACTTCCCTTGTCACTGCTGATCCTGGATCCAAGCAGAAGTCGTTGATCGCCAGCACTCTCAATCCGCAGCTCAGCGTCGATCGGTTACCGCCCAGGGGTTGAGCAGAGCACTTTACGTTCGATGAAGATATCATCAACCGGGTACAGGAACAGCACCAATTTCTGTTTCTTCGCTCTTTTGAGCCACAATTCACACAGGCGATTGAAGCTTTGCCAACAATGGCCACAATTGTCCTCGCAATCACTTTTCAATCGCAGACGGCGGTTTGATTGTTCACAGTTCAATAGTTCACGATCGATCGTCCAACGGTAATCCGGTTCGAAGGACCAAATGTTTATGCACTTTACCGGGACCGTTGGCAAAAGATGTTTTCGGACGTGCACTTGAAACTCGCGACGCAGAATTGCAATTCAAAAAAGACCGATTTATTCACAGCACTTTATTGCTCGACGGATTTGTTCACTGTGCAAATTCTGTACGAAGCGAGACGGCTCGCGGATCGAGTAAAACTGAAAAACTACCTTTCGTATAGAGGCGATACGATAAGGCCAGTGGTGAATATAGGCATGATCATAACCGATCGATTGCGATCGGTGATATCTACATCTAACTACTATATTCGATAAGAGATAGGAGATAAATGCGTGAGAAAAGTGGGATGAATAATTTACGCATGTGGAACGTATCTGGGTGTTGCCAGTCAGACCGGCATTTCTGAGTTCAAACAATAAAGTAAAGCTAAATGTTAAACATTTTTATATTTTGCTGTTTTTCTTGCAAGCCGTGCTGTTAAAATTTCATTACTTTATAACCTGCATATATTTCAACATAAATTATTTATTTTACAAACACTTGATCTCCTTTCGAGAGATACTCGAAACATTATTATTTCAATCCCAAATTTTCCCTTTTTTCGGTATTAGACGGTGTTTTTGATTTACACTTCCAAAATTAGAATTATTTACGAATCGTTCAAAAATGTTGCAACAAATCTTTTCTTTAAAAATGTGTTGTTTATTCGAGTAATGAAGTGAGAGATTTTGTTTTGCCTTAAACATTTTAAACGAAAAATAATCTGCTCTCGTATTTACGCTATTTTTGCATTATGCTGCAGTGATAGATCTTTAGATTAGAGCTTTCAACATTTTACAAATATATTTTCCCTTCTTTTACTAAGTTATTTTCATCAAGTGTTACGTCCCAACTGGGACAGAGCCCGATCCCATTATGCCAAACGGCCATTATGCCAAATGACCATTATGTCAAACGACTTTATGCCAAACGGCCTTATGCCAAACGGGGTACAATCAATTCATCTTCTTGTTTCTGGCGTTACGCTTACGGGATAGAGTCTGCTTTTCAGCTTAATGTTTTTATGAGAACTACAATGATTTACTGAGAGATTCCTGTGCTGATTGGCCATGAGGTACGAAGATACTCCATGTCGAGAAAATTTCCATAAAAAAAAAAACCAAACCGGTGGGATACGTACCAATGCCCCTCAGCTTGGTCTTGCTGAAAAGCTGCGCGATTACCGCTACTGCTACATGGGCCTCCCAAACAAAACATTTTTATGTTCGAAAAAAATGATAATATAATGAATCAGCATCATTCGACAAATCATACTTCATGTTTTTTACCAATCAGTCAAAAGACATTTTATCGCGCAAGAATTATAACCTTTTGACATTGATTGAAACTTTGGAACCAGTTCAAATAGGGCTCCAGCCAGATTAACTGGATCTTCTAGGAAAATTTCCAGAGATTCCTTCAAATATCCCTCTTGAAAAATATCCTGAGACTCTTTCCATGAAGATTTCTTCAGTTATTTTACCAGAAATATCTCCAAAATAAGCTCTATCGTAATCCCTACAGCGCTTCCTCCAGGGCTTCCCTTTTTTCCAGTTTTGTCAGAGTTTCCTCTGAACTTTTGTTTATAAGGTTTTCTAGACCCGTTCCGATAGAGCTCCAGAAATAGCTTCAGCAATTCGTTCAGGAATTTTGCAAGGAGTTCCTCCTGGCATTCCTCCAAGGATCATTCCAGTATTTTTTGCAGGGATATTTCTATAGCGATATTACCAGGAGTCTCTAAAGGAGTTTCGCCAGGAATTTCTCCAAGGACTCGTAGGAAACTTTTACAGGAATTTTCGCAGAGATTACTTCAAAAACTCCATCAGAAATTCTTCCAATGATTCTTAAAGCGATTTCTCATGATATTCTTCAAAAAATTCTCCCGGAAACACCTCTTAGGATTCCTCTAGGAAAATGTCTATAGAGATTTTTGCGGAAATGTCTGCAAGGCTTTCTCAAGGTTACACTACAACAGTTTCTTAAAGGATTACTTCATATATTTCTCCAGTTATTTCTCAAGAAATTCATCAGGTCCATTCGAATTTTCTCTAGGAATTATTCCTGAGATTTTCTCCAGAAATCGCTCTAAGAGTTCTTCCGGAGATTCTCTCGAAAAATCATCTAGGGATTCTACAAGAAATAACATCGTAAACTCCTATAGAGATTTCTCAGAGTTTCCTTCGTGAATTCTGCCAGGAAAATCACTTCATGATTTATTCTTATCATTACTCTAAGAATATATAAATTCCTACAGAGACTTACCCATGCATTTCTCCAGATATTTCGCCAAAAAGAATAAGAAGTCCTCCAGCGTTTCCCTTGCGAACTTTTTTAGATATTCCTCTAGGAAATCCTTTTCTGAAGATGGTTTCTTTTTGTTGAGAAATCTCTGGTCATGTTCCTGGAGAGATTCATGTAGCAATCCCTGAAGGAACGTCTAGAAAAATCCTCGAATAAAATCCTGAAAAAATCCCTGGAGGAATTCTTAAAGAAATCCCTTGAACATAAAATATATGCTTCTCGTCTACGCAGTAATTATTTTTCAACGGCATTTTTATAATGAAGACTTTTTAGACAAGAAACATGTTTCATTAAAATATACAGTCGAATCTCTACTAGCTCAGCTCTAGAACAATTTCTAGAGGAAGCCTTGTAGAGATTTTTCTACAGCAACCCAATCATTGGAGAAATTCCTGAAGAAAAGGCTGCAGAAATCTCTGCAGGAATCCTTGCAAAGATTTTTCTAGAGATATCCCTGAGTCTCTAGAGAAACTCCAGTAGGAATCTCTGTACGATTATCTATGTTAATTACTGAAGAACTCCTGGGGGATCTCTGGAGGAATCCCTGGAGAATCCTTATCCCAGGAAAAATAACTGTAGAGATTTTGCTGGTGGAATCATTACAGAAATCCCTGGAAAACTGCTGAGTAGATTTTCTTGGAGGACTCCCTGAAATAACCCCAAATTTCTGTAGAAATCCATGAAGAGATTTTCCGAAAGGAATTCATGCAGATATTTTACTGTATGACTTTTTGGATAGTTTCTGATGAAATTCGTAGTGTTATTCATTGAAAAATCTCTGAAGTAATTTAAAGATTAACTATAGAACGAATTCCCAGAGGATCTTTTGAAAGCCCAGTACGAATCCTTGGAGAAATTCCTGGGGAATCGCTGGAGGGTTACCTGGAGAAATCCTTAGAGTAAGTCAGCGTAGCGATTTTCCTGGTGGTACCTCTTCAGGAATTTGTGAGTTGTATAACATCAGGAGAAACTCTTGGTAGAATCCCTGGAACAATCCGTGGAGGAATCCCAGATGAAATCTCCGAAATAATTACTGGGAACTTGAGAGAACTACTTAGAAATATCTTTGTATGTAACCGTGGAGGAATCCTCGGGTGAAATTCTTTAGAAATCACTAAAAAATACCTTGAATATTCCTTGAAAATATTGTCCTAGTGTAACTCCTGAAGGAATTCATGGAGAAAGCTTTGAAGATATCTCTTCAAGAATTCAAGGAATCGCTTGAACAATCCCTGGAGAAATCTCAAGAGATACTCCGAAGCAATTCTTTGTCGATACCCTGAAGGAATTGCTGAAGGTATTCCTGAAGCCCTATCAGAACCGGTCTAAAGTGTCACATGGTGAACAAAAGCTCTTCCTGACTCTCTCTGGCAAAACCATTGGTGAAATTTCATGCAAAATTGCTGTAGGAATTACGGTAGAGTTTATTTTGGAGGATTTTCTGGTAAAATCTATGGCGGAGTACGAAGGAATTTTTGGAGTCTCGGAAGATGTTTCGAGAAGAATTTTGGAAGAAATTTCTAGTAGTTTTTTTTTTTTTGAAGGAACTCCTGGACCCTTATTTATACTGGGTTTAATTGTGACTGCTGTCAAAAGTTCTTTAGCGATAAAATCTCGCATAACTTCTGATCTCGCCCTAAAAGCCATTGGTGTGTAGCTCGTTGTTTCTGAGCATTTGAATGGATTTTAATGCTATTTAACAACGCTATGGGGAAGAAAGGATCGTTATCTACCTTCCCGTGATGTTGGTTTGGATGCTTATTCTTTCTTTTGCTCAGAAACAACGAGCTACACACGTGGCTACCAATGGCTTTTAGGGCGTTATCTCAGAGTATGCGAGAAATGTGGTTTTACTTATACATAAAAAAAAATGATTATGACTCGTCGAATGATGCTAATTTCTTATATTGTATTTTTTTTTCTTTTACCGCAACGGAAATGGTATTCGGATAAAATTTGATGTTTGGGAGGCCCATATAGCCGTAGCGGTAAATGCGCAGTTTTACAGCAAGACTGAGCTGAAAGGCATGGGTTCGAATTCCACCAATCGAGGATCTTTTTGGATTGGAAATGTTCTCAACTTTCCAGAGTATCGAGTATCTTCGTACCTGCCACACGATTTACACATGCAAAAATGGTCATTCAGCAAAGGAAGCTCTCAGTAAATAACTGTATGAGTTTTCATTGAAAAAAAAAACTAAGCTGAGAAGCAGCCTCTATCCCGATTGGGAAACAACAACGCCAGAAACAAGAAGAATTTTATAGTTTTTAATTATCATTCGGTTTTACGGCTAACCAGCCGAGTGGAAGTTTGAACAACTACCGTAAAACTAAAAATTACATATACTTGTTAATTAGATTAAATGGACAAATTGATGTGAAAATTGCGAAACAGTTACACGTCTTCTCGGTGAGAATTGAACTCACGACTCCCAGTTCACTAGATAGGGCACACTACTCCTACATCACTAGAGGACTCGTGGACGCATAAGTTAACCTGAATTCGATTTCAACTCAATAATCACATAGTCCTCTTTCGCAAAGCACATTTCTTTCGGAAAAATAGATGCCAATCCAAACATAACGCTTTATATTGGTATTTTACAGCAAAATAATAAAACTACGAAATCTCCAACTGTGTGCCGGTGCAAAAATGCTCTAAATTCGCCGCCGATCAAAAATATGTCGGCGCATAGAACTACTGCAGACACGTGTGATGCATGGGACTAAAAAGCTAGTGAGATGATTATGTGTGAGAAGATGAATGAATTGCCCCAGTGGCGATTCACGCGGGATCCAAACAATCATCACTCATCGCCTCAAACCGGCTTTCGATGAACGGAAACATGATTAATGTCGTCACGCATTCTACTTTTGGCGTTGCCATTCAGTGCGTCATAGTTATATACGTGCAAACCGACCGGCCCCCCGAGGGTCATCAACGAACAAAACGGATTGACAGAAATGAAAATAAACGAGTGATGATGTCACTTTTTTATTCAGCTACATGCTTCAGGGGGAATACCAAGCACTACAATAGAAGGTAAAATGGAGGAAAAATAATGTTATCATGCAAAAACGAGACTGCTTTTGAGCGAGCGTCCTGCGTTGAGTTCTGAAGTGTCCTCGGTTACTTCGAAAGAAGCGAAGCCATCCACATCGTTTAGCTCAAGGGCGTTGAATTTCGCGGCAATCTGCGCACTGCCTGTTAGTTGAGGTGTCATGCGAAATTTAATATATGCCGTATCGCCGGCCTCAATGTAATCGCAGGGAATTTCAACAGGCTGCCATACACCAGAGCATTCGAATCTGAACACGCCATTGGTCAGTGGAATGGGCATTGGGTTTTGGAGGGTTGCCGTAATGTAGAGCGGTAATCCAATACTGGGTTCGTTATCTAAATTGATCTTAATATCGGGCTTACGAACGCGATAATCTTCTTCAGCGAAATATTCGTAGTTGGTACCTAGGACACTGGCTGAGCATATGATCTTAAAGTAGTTCTGATCCAAAACATTACTGTAGTATTCTTCAAATTCTACGTGCAACTCTACGGAAGCGGTTGAGTTTGGTTGAACTTCTTCCTCGAATGGAATGGCTTTCAAGGGTGTCCTCAACTTTCCAGTATAAAGAACGGTGTCAACGTGAACCATTCCCTCAATTGAGTAAGGTGTATCGTCAGAATTATTCTTGAGGTTCAAAATAATCGTGAATGATTCTCCAATTTTCACATCATTCCGAATTTCCACATCGAAGTCAATGTCATGAAACTCTTCATTTGTATAAATCCTCGCAAAAGAACTGCTAGCTTGTTTCAACGCCTTCATCATTGTGATCCTTTCATCGCAGGACTTCTCTTCATATTTGTACGATTCGGTGATATCTTCACGGTCCCATGATCCAACCGCTTTGGTACTAATAAACTGTCCAATTTTGGTAGGATCCTTCTTCACAAGCTTCAATGGCTGACCGGGTCCTGTGTACCTCCAATAGATCTCATCGGCGTTGACTTCCGCGAACACAAAATCACAATCGTAATTTACGTTGATTTCACCGCATTTAACTGCCTTCACCGGTGCCGGTCCAAGCTTGTACATTCCATCAGACAGCTCCTGTGGCGTTGCATCAACCACTTGCCATCCATCGTACTGCTCACCGGACTTCTCCCCTAAATCAGGCCTTTGCATCCACATTTCGTTCCACACGTGGAAGTTCCATGTAGAATCTGAACTGAACTCATCCAGATGATTGTTGTTCTCGCCGATGTAATAATCAATAGTTAGCGATGCTTCTGAGTCGTGTGCTGAATTAAAATTGGACACTACTCGGCAAGGAATTCCTAGGGCACGTGAGACTGCAATAAAACGCTCATTAGTATACAGTAAATAATGAAAGACAAATATAGCATCAATTACTTGTAGCCAACACTCCGGAGAATACCCAGCACTGTCCATACCGCACGGACGTTCCCGATGCGTAATACTGCTGTAGAATTTCTACCGAGCCAATCCACTTTGTCGGGGGTGTGCCATCTGGGAACTCGTTGCCCCATCTTCCCATCAGTGCGCCATTGTCATCATTGCTGTTAACAGTTGCAGACAGCGCTCGTGCCACTCGAACTGGGTTCCCACGGTATGTAGCACTCACTCGCCCAACCGTGGACAACAAAACGAAACTGCACTCCAGGATATCCCTTTCGAACTGTCCCAGCTTCCAAACCGTTGGATGGAAACTCCGATTGCAACCTCGCCAAATCATTGTCGTATCGCTGAGCACATATTCCTCGCGTAGTTTCTCATCTAAAAATAGGAAACATTCAAACAAAAGAACTAAAATTTTTCGACGATCGTTATTATCACAAAAAATGCCATCAAATTTTTGCTTACCAGTAGAATTCTATGGTACAACTGCATGTCTGGACAAAATTTAAAAACAAATATCGTAGAATTCGTTTTTGATAAACGCCCTTTGGATATTATAAATCCACAAATTCTTAAGAAAACAGTTATATTCATACGGGTTTTAATTTATGGTTAGTTCCAGAAGAAGTACACCATCAGAGCTTGATTCAAAGTTGGTTCGGCTAGATATTTTAAACATCTGGATGGATTTTTGAAATGATACATCAGTAATATTTCGAACTACGCCCGTTTAGAGGCGTAACCGTAAAAAAAAATCGGGTAGATTAAGATAGCATTTGAATACCGTTAATCGTATTTATATGTATCTAATGAAAAGCTGTATAGGTTATTTGAAGATTAATCCCAATTTTCTGACTTTTTAAGGTTTACGCACTTTGAAGCATTACGGATTGCAATCAGTTATTATTTACGAAGACTCATCCACTTTTGAAATGTTTCTTCTCTGAAAACTTCAGGATCTTTAGCTTCCTGATTATTTTGTCATTCGTCCTTCTTCAAATAAGTTTCTCAGCCCGATTTTGATTGATATTCGAATTAAGTGGTGTGTGACACGAAGAAAAAAATGATTCATACTCAAGGCACGAGAAAAGGAACGGGCCTAGGATTGAACCCATGAGCAAATTTGAGGGTATACGTAACATTTTCTGAAGTTTCTAGAAAAAATGAGAACAGTAATACCCTCTTTGGTCGCAGAACCGAAAAATCAACAAACAACTGAAAAAAAAACCTAAAAAACTAGAAATTTTTATATATATCCAATATATATTTCAGTTTTTTATATTTTTCTGAAAAGTTAAGCTTTCATTCCATATACAAAGATTGGAAATTGGTTGAGCTGATCAAAAGTTATGATTAATAAAAAATCTAATTTAAATAAAAAATCTTAGACTTACAAACTTTTGTGGAATTTCATATTTTTCTTGAAAAGTAAAATTTCTTCTAAGAAAATTAAAAATCAATAAAGCGGTTCAAAAGTTATGATTTTTTGAATATTTTTTTTTTTTTTTGCAAATTCACGATTTTTCAGGTTACGCTATTTCGAAAATGGTCAC
Organism: Aedes aegypti; assembly: GCF_002204515.2. Lineage (NCBI taxonomy): Eukaryota > Metazoa > Arthropoda > Insecta > Diptera > Culicidae > Aedes > Aedes aegypti. The sequence continues at coordinate 399,152,928 of NC_035108.1, forward strand.
CCTAATAAAAAAAAACGAAAACACGTGTATCGTTATTTCGGATAAGGAACAAAATAGCAAAATTTCACGGAATTCGGTTACCCACTAGATCGGTTTTTCATGGAATAGCTGGGGTGGTAGTGGAAGGATGGAAGGGGTGGTAAAATGAAATTTGTATAGTTCTATCGCATAACATCAAAAATAGGGATGTTATCTACAGCAGCGACAAGAACTTAGACTGAAATAGCTAAATGTTCACATATTTCTATCGCTAGCAAAAAAGCGATGCAAATGTTCATTTTACCTGCACTATGGGGGTAAAATGAACAGCTGTTGGTGGTAAAATGAACATCATGCAAAAAACGTGAGCAAAACAAATATTTTTGAAAATTTTCATTGCATTCCCGAAAATCTATCCATTAATGATTCTAACCCATTCAAAAAGAAATCTACCGGTATCAAATTTGACATCATATCATAACGATATTCACCTCATTGGAAAACCTCAAGACTAAAAGTTACGTCAGTTCTAATTTTCAAACGTGGTTTTCTAAATTGTTAGTTTTCGTTGATGTTTTCACTTCAATTGACCTCCGTATCAACTCGAACACTCAGATTTATGCTCTAAATCGTCCTTATGTGATAAAAATTCAATCAAATTTGTTTTTTCACGGTAAAAGGCACGGTGTTCATTTTACCACCCCTGTTCATTTTGCCACCACTTCCCCTACTGTTCAAAATAGATATTCAATGAAACTGATAAAATTTAAATTAGAAATGACCAAAATATGTTTTAAAAATTCATTAAAAAGTTAAGGTGAATGTGGATTACTTCCATTTTTTGTAACATTCAATGGACCTCGTACTTTTTATGAGTCGAGATCTCACAAACATTTACTTCAGCAACTTTTGAATTGCTAAAAGTTTGTTGCTTTTTTATGCACGAAACTAACATTTTTGGTTAACGTTTCTTCTAATCACTGAAAGGCTTAAACATATCACTTCTTCTTAGAATTAGTTTCAAAACGGGCTCTACGGCTTTTATTACATTGCCCAGACAGGCAGTTTAGCTATAGAAATCGACTGGTGACTACAGATTCAATGGAGATAATAACGGTCTTGGGAGTACATTGTACATACCTTCCAGATATACGTAGTCATTTTCACACCATGGATTGAACAGTAGGTAAAAATCCACTGAAACGTTCGCGTTGATCACCTGATCGAACCCAACCTGCTTGGTATCAATGGCCAAGTTCCACTTGGAAACCGAAGCCCTAGCCGAAGGTCTAATACTTATCGTGAGTACTTCATCCTCCTGCGTCTCCAACACGGCTCTCCAATCCGATTCATCTTCATCCGCATCGTCATCTGCCTTCTGCAGTGGCAAATGTACCACCGTTCCGTGACCATGGCTAACCCTTTCTCCATCCATCGGATGCACTGATAACATAAACGAAATCACGTCCTTTTCTTCATCGTATGGTCTGTCGCAGTAAACCTTCAAGTGGAAGGGTTGACCTCTCCTCACCACCAGCACAGGATTCCCTGTATTCATTTTGTGGCGGTTCATCATCTCGAACCTACTCGTCCTGTGATTCTCTCCGTTCTTGTCCAGGCAAGGATCTACTCCAGTGATCCCTAATGGCACATCCTCCATATTGTCATACACTGTAAATTCAATATTTGAACAATCACCATCATTATATCCATACAGAATACAAATAACACAGCACTTCGTAACGACACTCACTGTTTGCACCCTGGGGCGACATCATCCACGGGGATAATCCACCTTCCATATTCGCTAACAACAACTGAACTGAACCTTAACGATCACTTAAGTGCCGCACCGACCGGTTGAGCGTTTGAGATTTTTTGAATATTAATATTCGCGCGTACACAACTTCAAGCAAGGCGTCCTGCACTGGCAAATTGCACGCTTAAACTGACCGAACGACTTAGGCGAAATGAACGTTTTATAACGTAGTCGAAACGATGACGACGCCGGTCGTCCGGCGTACGCGCTTTGGACTGATTTATTCGACGTCTTCGCGGGATTACTCATCAATCAGCAGCAGGAGCGACCGACCGCAGCGTGATGCTGTTTCGAGTTCATCCCGTTTGGTACTGATAGGTGTTGAGGTGGTTGATAATTTTCCTGCGGAGATTTATTGCACCAGAGGCAAATTATTGGATGATCTATGAATCTATGAATGATAGGTCTTCTGGATCTATTTGAACCAGGTACACTAAGCACATTTGGTGCTGGTTTGTCGATTGGTTTTGTTGCCTCAGGTTCCATCACAGTTCGTAAGTTTAATTCAATTTTGCAGCAACTCAAAGAAACTGTGTATTTTTTCTGTTCGGAACATAAACCACTGCGACCAATATTTGATCTATTGTAGTATATCCAGTGTTCTTTGTGTAGTGCATGTCACGTTACTTTGTCCCTATCAAGAAGTGATAAAGTATTGGGTTTTCTTACAGTTGTAATTCCTACTTTGATCACAGGAATGGATTCTAATTGAAAGGTTTCTCTATTTATTCGCTCCGAAGAGCGTGATGAGTGCACAGGCGCGCCCCTTTATCAGTCAAAATCGAATCCCTTGGTAAAGCCAAGAAATTACACCGATATTGTCTATGCATGAGATTCCTAGTCCTTACTTCTTCAAACTAGAGAACTAAATAAATAAAACATTAAAAACAAATTGTAGAATTCGACTCATTTTTTTCCTTGTCTCAAGATCATTCTCTGCAACTGGGAAAAGCGAGACTTTTCACTTTCTACAAGGTTTGAAATGTAACAAGGACTAATAAATGTTCCTTTGTTTACTATAACATCCTGTTATCTTCGTTTGAAGCAGTCAGGACTAAGGTTCACTGGTAGATCTTTACCCCAAAAGGCATCACGGATAGGTAATTTACCTGTGTTATGGGTATTGTGTATCTGCAAAGTGTTCTTATTTTGTTCTGTTTACTTAAGGTGAAGATGAATCGAAGCCAAAATTCAAATTTTCAATAGCACAAATCTGGAGAACGGAACATCCGTTTGAACTGAAAACTTAATAGCTGATAACACCACCAGACGCTCTTGAAAATTTTAGTTTTGGCTTCGATTCATCTTCACATTAAACTATCCTGAATTTGAGATATTGTTGCTGAAAAGTCTACGACCAGAAACAAAAACTCTATTGTCGATTAGGGCTTTAGGTAGTATCGAAACTTTCGTCACCAGAAATAATTTGTCATGAAATAGTCTTTAGAATCTCATTATATCATAAATGAGATTCTAAAGACTATTTCATGACAAATTATTTCTGGTGACGAAAGTTTCGATACTACCTAAAGCCCTAAACGAGGGCAACCCAAGCAAACTGATTGGACAATAGCTAGAAGCTTCTGTAGGATTTTTGTCTGGTTTTAAAATTGGTACAACCTTAGCATTTTTTTCCATTTGTCAGGAAAATATGCCTATTGAAAACATTTGTAAAATATATCAACTAAGAATGATAAGCTACTTTCTGGAAATTTCTTGATGAGGATGTAGAAAATTCCATCATCGCCAGGAGCTTTCACATTTTTGAATTTTTTTAATAGTAGTTCTCACTTCTTCCAAATCAGTCTCACAGGCATTTCCGAAAACGTTCTCTTGGTTGAGAATATTTTCGAAGTTCTGAGTACCGTAATCGCCGAAAACGATTCCGTTGTCTAAACTTTTATAAGTATGCTCAATTAGGTAACATTACCGAATAACTGTTAAGAAAGTAAAATTCCCTTAAGAAATTGCCTACCTTTAGGCGTATTCCTTGGTTCGAGGTATTTTTCATTTTAAAGTTACTCAAAAAGTAAATAAGTTGTTAGCGATTGGTCTTCATATTCGGCTTAAGAGGCCATTATTTAAGTAAGTAACGACATTTTTAGTATTACCGAACCTTTTTTACATAGGTGATCAACGTTACCCCATATCAGCTAAATAAAAAAATTACTAAACTAAAATCACTTAAATCTTTCAATAAACAAAATACAGCATACAGTCTCGAGGTATGCGTGCCAGTACTTGTTTTAAAAATATAAAATTCGCAACATTTGCATTTTCAAACGAAATATTTAAGCAACATTCAGAAAAATGATCAATGTTACCCCGGATTACGGTAACTTGTTTTTCAATTGGACTAGTAAGTCCTAAATTAAAATTGTGCGCGCTTTCGAACTGCATAGCGAGTTTTTGAGCTTTTTCGCAATTGGTTAGTAATAATATGTTTTCCTCTTTCAATGCCGGTGTTGGCTTTTTTCAAAATTTAAGATAATTTCCAAAAGGGCTTAGAGCCAGGTCCAATTGAGAAATTTTATTTTCAAATTTTTCGCTTCTTAATTGTGCAAAACGTTTCTTGATTTCTTTCTGCAAATCCTGCCATATAATTTTCATAGCAGGATCGCGAGTGCGTTGAAATTGCCTTCTCCTCACGTTTTTAAGACGGATCAAGAGTTTAAGATCATCGTCTATAATCACGGATTCAAAATTTACTTCACATTTTGGAATTGCAATGCTCCTGGCTTCAAAAATGAAATTTGTTAAAGTTTCAAGATCATTGTTAATATCAAGCTTTGTTTGTAAAGGAATATTAACATTAGGGTTAGAGTCAATAAATGTTTCATATATATTCCAGTCGGCTCGAAAATAATTGAAAGTGGAGCTGATAGGATTGAGAATCGCTTCATGGGATATTTGAAATGTAACAGGGACATGATCAGACTCAAAATCAGCATGAGAAACTAATTCACTACAAAGATGACTAGAGTCGGTTAAGACCAAATCAATCGTAGATGGATTTCTAAAAGAGGAAAAACATGAAGGGCTATCAGGGTATTGATTTGAGAAATATCCTGAAGAACACTCATCAAATAAAATTCTGCCGTTGGAATTACTTTGAGAATTATTCCATGACCGATGTTTGGCATTAAAGTCACCAATGATAAAAAAAATTTGACTTATTGCGAGTCAATTTTCGCAAGTAGTTTGGAGCAAATTAACTTGCTGTCCAGAGCATTGAAAATGCAAATAGGCAGCTATGAAAGTATATTTACCAAGCTGTGTTTCAAAAGAAACACCTAAAGTTCAATAACTTTAGGTTCAAATGAAGAAAACATTTGATGTTTTATACGCCTATGAATGATGATTGCAACTCCCCCACATGCCCCATCAAAGCAATCATTACGATAAACAAAAAAGTTAGGATCTTTTTTAATTTGGATCCAGGTTTCAAATAGGTTTTAGTAATAACTGCAATATGCACGTTATAAGCTGTGAGAAAATGAAACAGCTCGTCCTCTTTACCATCCAGAGAACGAGCATTCCAATTTAAAATATTATTTATTGGGACTATCAGAAAAACGTAATCCAAAATCAATTTGATTAGTAATTTTGACACCAACTTTGACTGCTTCAGTCATAGTGGTGGCTTTGAACATTGCATCAGTCATTAGATTCAATTGTTCAGTTAGAAAATTAAAATCATAGGCACACATATCACTTGAAGTAGGTACATTATCTGATGGTTTTCCGTTAAAATTTTCAGTAGACGAAGAGGCAGAGAAGTTTCCTGTGACAGCAGTTTTTTTTTTTCATTTGAATTGAAACAATTAGAATGGGTACTCATAGTATGAAAAGGGAGGGGGAGTTCAAATTACCTGCTTTAATCGAATGGCTACCCGACGGATTAATATTAGTTTGTGAATGAGCATGATTATAATCTTCCTGAGGGGTGATTCTTAATCAAGCGATCGTTAACTGAAAAATGAGCATTGTTCGAAGCTCTGCCAGGGAAATTCATAAAACGACCGTTATCGTAACGGATATTATCTTTCATCTGCCTGGCACGAACCTCGACGACTCACCTACGCGAAGGGCTAGTCCAAAAATTTGACTTATGATTGCCCCCGCAATTCGGGCATATGAACTTATCGGTATCTTCCTACACTGGACAGACGTCTTTAGCGTGAAAAAACTTCCGCAAATCATGCATTTAGCATCCATGCGGCAATTTTTTGTATCACTTTTGGCACCGACGGCACTGAGTGGGGTTCTGGTAATTTCCTCCAGGTTTCTGGAAATGTTCCCTTGTCACACGGGCATCGAACATATCAGGTATCAGGTATCAGAAGGCCGGCTCCAAAGGCACGTTCCCCACCAGTTGGGAGATTTGTGCCATCGCCATATTTGAGCCTATTTCATCATCTACCCGATGGGAGAGGAAAGGGAAGGGAAAGATGGGAGGAAATAGGAGTGGGGTCCCTTGAAAAGGGAAGATCGCATAAGCGAAATGAGAGCATGTAGCTCCATACCACAATGGGTTCGAACAGCGCCCTAAAAAGGGCACTGCAAAACGCATGAGCGTAAAGAGAGCCTATAGTTCATTACCACAGCGGGTTAAGAATAACAGGATGTCCTGAAGATTCAGGCTTCTGTATTCAGTTTCACTTAATAAGTGTTTACCAAGTAATTGGAATCGCATTTGCGCAAAAACTGGACAGTTACATATCAGGTGATACGAAGTTCCATAATCGGAGTCACAACTATCACACACAAATGAGTCAGCACGCTGAATATTTGCCATGTGATAGTTGAGTCGGCAGTGGCCTGTCAACGCTCTGACCAAGAGACTGCAATTCTGCTTTGACAGATTTGTTAAATACTTCGCCACCTTTGGAGATGGCTCAGTAATATACAATTTTGTTTGACGACACGACTCCAAACTATTCCAATATTGCTTGTGCTGAGTTGCCGCCCAAGAATTTATCTGAAGCTTCACCCAGCACTTCGAAATTGGAATAGCCGGCTCAGGGCCAATGAAGTCATGCGATGCTCCATCGCGAGCTAGCTCATCAGCCAATTCATTTCCAGCGATGGAAGAATGGCCAGGTACCCATACAAGGTTTACAGAGTTGACTGAATTCAGTTCCTCAATTTGAGTTCGACATGCGATAACAAGCTTCGACCTTGAGTTGGCCGAAGCGAGAGCTTTTATAGCAGCCTGACTATCTGAACAGAAGTATATGACTTTACCCATTACGCGCTGTTAAAGTGCTGATTGCACTCCACACATAAGAGCAAATATTTCCGCCTGAAAAACGGTGCAGTTTCTACCAAGTGAGTAAAACTGATTCAGCCTTAGCTCACGAGAATATACTCCTGCAATTTCCTCCAGGTTTCTGGAAATGTTCCCTTGTCACACGGGCATCGAACATAAGTCTAGCTTTTTCTAAAGCTTTAATATTATTTAGATCATTTTTGTTAAAGTGAAGTAAATAATATTCTTGAAAAAGCCCTTTCCGAACAATGCCAGATTGGATTCTCTTTTTCATAATGAATACTTGGACTGGGGAAGTAAATCATTTATTCCATTTTTGATCTCTTCAGGTGACTTATAGTCACATGAGAGACCTTTCAAGACGACTTTGAACAAACGTTCAGTTTTGTCGTCATAAGTAAAAAAAAAGTGCTTCTTCTCTTCAAGATGTTTGAGAAGAAGTTCGTGATCTTCAAGAGTTTCCGGTAAAATGCGACAGTCTCCTTTCTTTGCGATTTGAAAGGAGACCTTGATTCCTCTTATGGCGTTCTTATCCTATCCATCAGATTGATTTGCTTTCTTCAGCAAATTTCCTTAATGTGGTTTGAAGAATGAGTTTTCACTATGAAATGATGAGTTTGTACTTACATTCCAGTACTAACGTGCTAGAAATATTTTCCAAAATTTCTCCATAGTAATTTCCATATAAATCTACATTGTCTTCGGGCCAACTTTAAATCAACACCTAAAAAGCTAAAAATTTCACAGAACACTATGTTTATGGTAAGGTTGGTAAGGAAGATATGGGAGATTGAATTTTCAAACATTTTTAAAATCTGAACCGCCGTTATCAAAGATTCCTTCTGAATCACAAAGAAAGGAAACTGCTGCGTTTACTCTTAAAAATCGAACATCTTGAAAAAAATAGCACAATGTTTTGGCTAATCAATGTTCAATGCCATTTTGGAAGGTTTATTGGATTCACTTGGATTTTCCCCAGTTATGATTATTTGCAATATAAAAAATAGAACCCAATGTGGCACTCGTCGGTAACGTCTTTATTGGTAATTTTATTTAGTTCAACAGTGACTTACGTAAGGTAAAAGCAAAAAAAAAATCATATCTCTACAATTCTGTAGGTACACTCCTATGTAAATGATTCGGGCCATCTCCTAAAAGAATACAAACTGTTTTGTTCATATCCTTGTGCCTAATTAATTAATTAATGTGTCTAATTAACTTTCTATAGCTCATTCAAAAAGTAATGAGTAGAACTTGCATCATAGGTATTTTCTCATACACATTTCAAAAATTGTATTTAATAAATTTTTGGATTGAAGTTCGACCAAAATTTTGAATCAATGAAGCATTAGAATCGTAATTTAATATTGTTTGAAAAGCATTTGCGATATTCAGGCGAAAAAATCTGAAAGCTATTTAAAATCAAATGGTATTTTAAATTATTGTGTTAGGAGTTACCTAGGATGATTGAACATTTGTGTTTTGTCAATATCTCTGCCATTTTCGCTCAATTTCTATAATATATAGCTTATTTGAATGTAAACGACGGGGTTACATAACAGGTATATGATTTAACAGAATGTTTGTGTTTTAAGTAGGTTCTAGTGACCCCAAAGTTTTGCACGATGCACTAGACCGAAACAAATTTGAATTTTTAGCTCCCCTATGCTTAAATTCTCCCCTATGCGTGACTAATAGTGAAACCTCCATTAGTCGATATCTAAAAGAACCATCGACTCATGTAAATATCGAGTCATGGAACAGAAATGTTTTAGAAAGCGATTTGACAGGACCATCAAGAAATTTTGTTTCTTGTATGGTTCCATGAGTCGATAGCGAATAATGGAACATCGACTGATGGAGGTTTTACTGTATGGTAAATAGCATCCTCCCAAAATTTTAAATAATTCAGAAGAAATTAGTCTGTGCCAGTGCTGTTAAATGTCAAAATTTTGGAAAAAAAAAATCAAATGCATATACATAGCACCCTTCAAAGCGAAATATTGCATGTGCGAATATTGGCAACTCATAGTAATTTATAAAATTTCACCGGGGATTTTTTCCAAGGAAGGTACTGGCGACTCTTTATTGCTACCCAATCGAGCTCGCATAGGCAGACGCGTGACGATCGACGGGGATGAGTTCGAGGTGGTGGACGAATTCGTCTATCTCGGATCATTGATAACGTCGGATAACAACTGCAGCAGAGAAATTCGAAGACGTATCATCGCCGGAAGTCGTGCTTACTATGGACTCCACAAGACCTTGCGGTCTGGTAAACTTCACTTCCGTACTAAGTGTACCATGTACAAGACGCTAATAAGACCGGTAGTCCTCTACGGGCATGAGACGTGGACAATGCTCGAAGAGGACCTGCAAGCGCTAGGAGTTTTTGAACGACGTGTGCTTAGGACGATCTTCGGCGGAGTATGTGAGAACGGCGTATGGAGGAGAAGAATGAACCACGAGCTTGCGCAACTCTACGGTGAACCCAGTATCACGAAAGTCGCCAAAGCTGGAAGGGTACGATGGGCGGGACACGTTGTGAGAATGCCGGACAACAATCCCGCAAAAATGGTGTTCAACTCAAATCCGGCCGGTACAAGACGAAGGGGAGCGCAACGAGCTAGGTGGTTTGACCAAGTGGAGCAGGATCTTGGAAGTGTGGGACGATCGAGGAATTGGAGGTTAGCAGCCATGGACCGAGTTAGTTGGCGTAACATTGTGGCGCAGGTCATGTCTTGAAGGACGTAGCGCCAGCAAAAGTAAGTAAGTACGAGTCGCTGTCGAATTTAGCAGAATTTTCTGATTAAATTGCACTGCAGAAAGTTTCTTTCAAGCGTGTTGATTACCTGTAATTGTGCGAATAATGATTTTCACTTTTCCACGTTAAGCCTTAAAACCGTTTCTGGACTTAGGTTGGCGGCTTTTCAATTTTACACTCTTTTGACAGCCGCCCTCCACCCTTGATTTTCTCACGGGGAACGATGATACTAGCAATATTCAATTGTCAAAGTTACGTGATATTCATGACATTTAACAACCCTGGACTGTTCATACGCCGTTTGAAGTTTATAAATACCTATTGAGATTAAGGTGAAACATCTCAAAATACAAAGATGGCTTTCACAATGGCCGACTTGTGACCCCACTCGCGTTTTCAAAGCACTAAACTGGAGAAATAGTAAGCAAACGTTCCTGATATTCTTATTTGAAGCTTTCTGCTAGTGCTAAAATAAAAAAATGCACTATGGTTGGATGCTTCCTTTGCGAGATTAGTATTTTAAAGTTTTAGCGCAATCATAGAAGTTAGATTCCAAACTGTTTCACCTTAGAGAAGCCAATCTTTTTTGTTCAGTCCTCTGACTCTTCGGCATGATATGCTATGGAGAATTGTCATTCATCATTATAACATGCTTCCTTGACTATTTGACAGGCAACAAACCAGCTCATGGTGGAAAATGAAAAAAAAATTTTGAACGAAATTATGCGAATCAACTTGAATTCATTTTTTTTTTTTCAATGATCATGTACATTCGACGTGCAACGAATCCGATTCATTTTAACAAATCTGAAGGCAGTTCAACTGGTCTTGCTCTTCTAGACATAGAAAAACATTGGAGATTTAGCAGTAAAATTTAAAAAAAAAAATAATGAATTTGTTATGAACTTCATTACACAAAAATGACGTTAATACCACTTAATACATTTTGATGTTTAAATGTTCTCCTTGTAGCACCTTACTCAAGCTCAAATAAATTAGTGACTCCGTAAAGTGTGTTGCATACAAGTTGAGCTGCAACTTGCGTGATAAATTCCATCTGTCATTTTTCGATTATCATGCTATTAATATAGGCCTTTTCATGTGACAGATCCGTCTATGCATTTGTTTACATCGGTGGAGGACCGGTGCTAACACGGGCCTGTCATTTTCATAGAAGAACTGTCAAAGTGCTTCCCAATCAGCTGATTTGAGACGTCATTTGAATAGGCCTATTATCGTCGCTATGGTCGATCGGTACAGTACATTGCATCAATAACGCTTTCGAAATAGATTAAAAAGTCTAAATCTGGAGGATCTTTCAAATCAAATCAATCAAATCTTTACTGCTGCGTTTAATGTGTATCAAATTTTTAAATTCATCGAGCGTTCTAATTTTTAGAATAAAATCATTTGGTATATTAAGACTTGATTTCATCAAACATAGTTCATAGATGATGATGTTTTGATTCTAGGGCATAAGGAATAATTGAGTGTTTTCACATGGGGCGCAAAAGCAAACCTGAAAAATCACCGGACCATAAATTAGCCGAGAAAAAGAATCGTTCCGCGAAGCAACCAACCCCAAAAAGCTCACTTCGGCTGGAAAAACTACGCCAATACCAAGCCGATCGCATCATAGCGGAAACTCCCGAGCAACGTCAGGCCCGTTTGGACAATCTCCGAAAATATCAGCGTAAAAGAATCAATCAAGAGTTGCCCATCGAACGGGAGGAACGATTGCAGAAACTACGAGAGGCTCAACAGCGTCGTTTGGAAAACGAAACGCCGGAAGAACGCGAGAAGCGCTTGGCTAAACTGCGCGCAAACGCCCTCAAACGCAGGGGTAAAACGTCCAAACGTAGAAAGAAACGCAAATCTAACGATGGTGAGCAGAAGCCAGACGAACCCAAAGCCAAGAATTCGAAAAATGGATTGAAGATTAAAATTAAGATTAACAAACCTGCAAAACGGACGGAGGAGTAATCGGCAAAATGAAATGAGGGAGTAGAGATAAATGTAGTAAACTGACTGATATAAGTACCGTAAAACGGGGTAACTTTGATAGTTTTTTCGAAGAAAACTTGAATATTTATGCATGCTGTTTCAAAGAATTTTAATTCATATTTTTAAAACAAGTACTGGTATCCTAATTATCGATTGCAGTTGATAGATTTCTAAAATATTTATTCTTAATGGATATATAATTTTTCATATAATCGAAAGTCGGTTTTCTGTTTTGGGGTAACTTTGATAATTGAGCATCACTCGAACAAAATTGAATGAAATACAGAACATTTGTAGGGCATTGCATATCTTTAGGCGTTTAACGCTATATGGAAATTTCTGACTTAGATTACAAAAATGGTCCCAGTTTGTAAAAATAGTATTCGCTAAGAGTTTTGAGACCGAATTCGAGTTCTACTATAATTAGGCTATCAAGTATAAGTAACGAATTCATTATGACTTCATCAAATGGTGATCGTAGAACAGATTGTTTGGGAGCATTTCAAAATTGCTAAAATCTTATAAATTTTCCATATTTGCATATATATCCTCAAATGTACTTAATTCCAACGGAAATAGCTTTAACATGAAGTGTCATACTAATACTATTAACTTTTGCATTCGTTTTGCTTAACAGATTAACAGGAACTTTGTTATTTCGTTTAGTATGTTGAGAGTCTCGCATTATCAAAGTTACCCGCATTATCAAAGTTACCCCGTTTTACGGTAGATGATATTTAATGCAAGTCGTGCGAAATAAAGCAAACATATATTCTTAATAATGTTTTTACTTATGTTGTTGTGAATTGTTATCCTTCAATTTCGGATCGCTTATAACATGATACCACCCACCATAATTTCTCATCAGTCAATCAATTTTGCTCAATGTTAACCAGTAGAAAATACCAGAGCTGGGAGTAATAATAGTAGTAGGCTTGAATTTTTGCGAATATCACGAGGCTCTTCTAATACAGTAGTTCAAAATTGTGAATCTCATCAAGTAGCCTAGGTCGGGTACATGAATTTTCTAAATCAGTAGTGTCCAGAGTTGCTTAATATCAATCATATCAGCTGATGGCTGATGGTCTAAAACTATCACTATCACTTGCGAGCTATCAATATCACTTTGATTTGACAACCAACAGCAGTGAAGCAACATCGCACTCTAGATCATAATCACTGCGGAATGAGTGATCACGTAGTAATTATCCATGCTATTACTGATTTTCAGTGATTGACAAATTGTTTCAACTTATCTGCAACACTGTCAAAAATATCGTACTGATAAATTGCCATTTTAAATGCTTAATTTAAGGCTAAACTTAACCCATCAGTGATATCCATAGTCTATCGCCATCAATGCACTTGTGATGGAGTAGACAGCATGATGTTGATGTGATATGGAATGAAACGATTTATATCGCAGTCGGCCTGTACAAATCAGCAAATTTTAAGCATTGATAGTGACAGCGAGCAACTCTGGTAGTGTCATTGAAGCCTGTAAATGGCGTAAATGCGAGAAATAGAACATTTTTCTACGGTAGTTTTGTGTTGCCCTTAGTAACGGGTGTTTTGCAGTGCGCATCGTACCTTCGTGCTGTGCGTACACGAATTCTCTCTGCTCTTGGAAGTTTTCTTAAAAACTACCTAAAGCAATAAAACAGTACTTTTCAGTGCTACAAAAACAGTACTTTTCAGTGCTAAAATTAAAAACGGTACTTTTCAGTGCTGCTAAAACAGTACTTATCAGTACTATTTTTTCTACTATTGATCCCTTTACGATCCTTGTTTGGATCCGTGCCTTCGATTTTTCGTTGAACCCGTTGGCGAAAGCTAGCGGTGGTAATCCTTCTTGGACACCGTCTTGGAAAAAAAAAAAAACCTCTCGAAGGTCACGTCTTTTTTCGTTTATTCACTAAACATGATTGCAACAACAAACAAAAGGAAAAGTGAATCTCTGAATTCACAACTTCCTTCCAAAAAAGTGGGATTTAAAACTGTCACTAAATGTGTCAAGAATGGAAGAAAGCACGTTTTTGCAATTTCTAATCGTAACAGGCTGTTTTTCATCACGCCAATCTGTCATGAAACGGCCTACTTTCCTGCACTGAAGTATGCAGTGCGGGAATAGTCATTACTTGGGGGGGAGAAACCAATACAAAATTTCTCTACGTCACTGTGAGCCCAGATCTTAAACAATGGACAAACATGATAAAAGCGCGTAATTAGCCAAAGCATATTTTTGGGTTTCATCAAAAGTAGCAAAAATCGAATTAGAATCAATTCGTGCTCATTCAAAAGTAACGTCACGAGAATACCGTTTATTCTAATTGAATATAACGTATTGGAATGAGGCTCTTTCTACTGTTTTCAATAAAACTGAATATTAAACGCATAGAAAACTGTGGCCGTTTTCCAATGTTTGTCCAGAAAGATCGAAGATACACAACAAATGAAAACTAGCAATTTTCGCCAAGCCTGCCTTGATTGTCGTTGGCGAACTGGAGTTATCTTGTAGAATGAAAATACAATTGTTTCAAATTTCGTGTGTACTATCTGTGCCTGCCTCCCAGGTCATTACATAACTGAAACCGGTGCTGTAATGATTCATTACGCAACGCTTTCTCATTACGCAACTGTTTTGAGTTGCGTAATGAATCATAACACAACAATATCTCAGAAAATGTAAAATAATGATGAAAGCATTCCGATATAATTTCTGATACCCTCAAGTGGTCACCTACGAAATAGCAAAAAATGTTGTATCGAACTCGTTGCAGAACTCGATTTTCATTCGGCAACTTGTTCCGTAAACTAGCTACTATTCCCTGGAATGCGAACTTTCTTCCAAGGGTGAAATGAATAATTGTATCGAAATGAGCAATCAGTTCAATGCTCTAGACAAATTTTCCGAGCACCAAATAGAAGCAGCCTCTAGCCCAGGCTCTTTGATTCAAGTGAGGAAGCAAAGAGTGCCGCCTATCGTGGTCAGTTGTTCCGAATTCGGGGGATTTAGGCAGGAGATCTTCAACTCCATTAGGGGAATCAAGGTTTCCTTCCAAATCGCAAAGAAAGGAGACTGTCTCTTAAATATAGCGAACTTCTTCTCAAACATCTTGAAGAGAAGAAGCACAATTTTTTTACGTATGACGACAAAACTGAACGTTTGTTCAAAGTCGTCTTGAAAGGTCTCTCAAGTGACTATAAGTCACCTGAAGAGATCAAAAATGGAATAAATGATTTACTTGGATTTTCCCCAGTCCAAGTAATCATAATGAAAAAGAGAACCCAATCTGGCATTGTTCGGAAAGTGCTTTCTCAGGAATAATATTTAGTTCACCTTAACAAAAAACGCTTTAGAAAAAGCAAAACTTTTGTTCGATGTCCGTGTGACATGGAAACATTTTCAGCAACCTGGAGGAAATTACAAGAACCCCACTCAGTGCCGTCGGTGCCAAAAGTGGGGTCATGGTACAAACAATTGTCGCATGGATGCTAAATGCATGTTTTGCGGAGGTTCTTCTCACGCTAAGGACGTCTGTCCAGTGAAGGAAGATACCACCAAGTTTATATGCTCTAATTGCGGGGCCAATCATAAGTCAAATTTTTGGTATTGCCCTGCACGCAAGAGATTCGTTGAGGCTCGTGCCAGGCAGATGAAAGATAATATTCGTTACAATAACGGTCGATTCCGGAATTTGCCTGGTAGAGTATCGAACAATACTCATTTTTCAGTTAACGATCGCTTGATTAGGAATCATACCCATCAGGAAGATTATAATCATGCTCATTCACAAACTAATATTAATCCGTCGGGTAACCGTTCGAATCATTCAATTTCGAATGTAAATCCTTTGCCGATATCGTAACAGGTAATTCTACCCATTCTACTTGTTTCAAATCAAATGAAAAAAAAACCCTACCGCCACGGGTAACATTTACTCCGCCTCTTCGTCTACCGAAAATTCTAACGGAAAATCATCAAATGTACCCACTTCAAGTGATAAGTATGCCTCTGATTTTAATTTTCTAACTGAACAATTGAATCTAATGATTGATGCAATGTTCAATGCCACCACTATGACTGAAGCACTCCAAGTTGGGGTAAAATTTACTAATCAAATTGTTATTAGATTACGTTTTTCTAATGGATCCAAATAATAATTTAAATATTTTAAACTGGAATACTCGTTCTCTGAATGGTAAAGAGGACGAGCTGTTTAATTTTCTTACAGCTAATAACGTGCCTATAGCAGTTATTGCTGAAACGTATTTGAAACCTGGATCTAAACTCAAAAGAGATCCTCACTTTTTTGTTTATCGTAATGATCGACTTGATGGGGCATGTGGGGGAGTTGCAATCATCATTCATAGGCGTATAAAACATTTCGTCATTTGAACTGAAGTTTTTGAAACTTTATGTGTTTCAGTTGAAACACAGCTTGGTAAATATACTTTCATAGCTGACTATTTGCCTTTTCAATGCTCTGAACAGCATGTTAATTTGCTCCAAACTGACTTGCGAAAATTGACTCCCAATAAGTCACATTTTTTTGTCATTGGTTACTTTAATGCCAAACATAGTCCTTGGTCTTAACCGAGTCTAGTCATCTCTGTAGCCAATTAGTTACTCATGCTGATTTTGAGTCTGATCATGTCCCTGTTACGTTTCAAATATGGGATGGTACACAAATTATGTCACGCCAAATTTCAACTTTTTTGACCACCTCCCCCCCCCCTTTGTCACGTTTTTTGTATGAGTCGTTTTAATTTTTTGTAAGGCTTGTCACGCTTGGCTTGACCCCCTCCCCCCCTCGGGGCGTGACGTAATTTGTGCATGACCCCTATCCCATGAAGAGATTTTCAATCCTATCAGCTCCATTTTCAATTAGTTTCGAGCCGACTGGAATATATATCAAGCACATATTGACTATAATATTGATGTTAACATTTCTTTACAAACTAAACTTGATATGGACAATGCACTTGAAACTTTAACAAATTCCATTGTTGCAGCCAGGAGCATTGCAATTCCAAAATTTGAAAATTTGAATCCGTGATTATAGACGATGATCTTAAACTCTTGATCCGTCTTAAAAGCATGAGGAGAAGGCAATTTCAACGCACTCGCGATCCTGCTATGAAATTTATATGGCAGGATTTGCAGAAAGATATCAAATTACGTTTTTCACAATTAAGAAAAAAATATTTTGAAAATAAAATTTCTCAATCTGAAAAACTTCCTGGAAGAGCTGGTGTTCCTCAAGACAGCATTCTGGGACCAATATTACACAATGTTTTCACATCTGACTTACCTGAGTTACCACAGGGATGTCAATCTTTGTTTGCGGATGACACAGGCCTCTTCGCTAAAGGACGACGCCTTCGTGGCATCTGTAGTAGATGCAAAATACTTTGGATATTTTTTCTTCATATTTGCAAAAATGGATGATTTCTCTTAATGCTTTCAAAACTCAACTAATAATAATTCCCACATAAACCAAAAGCTCTGTATTTGAAACCTTCAAGTAGATATATTGTCACGATGAGAGGGGTTCCAATAAATTGGTAAGATGAAGTTTAATATGTAGGGCTCATGCTAGATAAAAATTTAACTTTCAAAAATCACATTTAGAGCATTCAAACCAAATGTAACAAATATGTAAAATGTCTTTGTCCCCTTATTAATAGAAAATCGCAACTTTGTCTTAAGAACAAGCTTTTGATCTTCAAACAAATTTTCAGGCCAGCCATGTTGTATGTTGTACCAATAGCTGTTGTAATACCAGAAAGAAAGTTCTGCAGAGGATTCAAAATAAAATTTTGAAAATGATTGTAAAACTCCATCCCTGGTATGGCATCGTCAATTGATTACGTAAGGAATTATGGGGGGTTTGAGATTTCTTACGCGCCATTCAAATCATTTTTAATATTCATACAAAAAATCTTATCATGGAGTTGAAAAACCACCAAAATTGTCTAACGTAATTAATGGACCACCCCTATACTGCCCATAACTGCATAACAGTCACATTCGACATTTTTGACAAATTGGAGTTAATACCATGGAGAGTCATCAAATGATAAATACTTTCGATCAACTTACTAAAATATGTGAGATTGTTCTAGAAAACTCGAAAAAAATACCAAGTTGTTTTGTCACATTGGCAATTGTAACCGCATAACAATCACATTGAGATTATACATGAAACTCATGATGTAGTAGCAACGAAATTTCTATCAGAATTATTTTCTGACTGTTCACCCAATATGCGATATGAGTTGTACAAAACTTCAGCCTCAAATAAGATCTTTTGAATTATTAATGATTTTTTTAAATTTAAGTTTCGTCCCATACTGCAGTAAAATGCAAACTTGGTATCCCATTTACTCAGTGCCTACTTTTGTCGAATGTTACAAATATGCAGTTATGGGCAGTATAGTACTAATATTCCACAAAGAATATCCAATGTTGAAACATTGGAACAAATGTCAAAAAAAATAATTAATAATGTCAAGGTTAAGAAAATTGAAAGCGTTTTTTTCTCTCATAACAAAATGCTAATAAGAGCTTAAATTTGTTTTACTAAATTAGGATGATAGTGTTGTCTAACACAAAACACCTAGATATAAGAAATGAATGTAATGTTTGGAACAATTCTAATGAAGAATAAAAAAAATAAAAAAATTAACGTACCAAAATAAAAAAAAAAAAACCTAAACGCTGCACTCGGGTAAAGGTGGACACGACTATTAAAATCATTTTTTTTTTCAGTTAACATTACGCTTCAAAATGACTGACATGTCTTGCCCCTGACCTATTTTATCCCTTCTTACCCCAGGCAATATCGGGATCGAATTCACCACTAAAGCTAAATTTTATCAGTTCGAACCTAACGAAAAGTTGTACAGTTGCGACCAATTTGCTCCCAGTTTTCGAAATACTCTTCTGAAAATATTAAAAGACCATTCGAATATTTTGTAACTTATTTCGGATTTAAGGCTAAATAGTTCTTGAATTTGATGAGTTATAGATGACAATATACTTAAAATGAAAGAAAATCGATAATAAAAGAGAACCTAAATTTTACAAAAAAAAACATTCTTTCAGAATACTTACCTACAACATCCATGTCCTTCATCTCCATCATTGGCTTAGCCAGTGGATTATGTCCTGCCATGAGACGCCCCCGTTCACCCGTGTCGACCCGTGCAGGTTTCCATACTCTTCTGAATCGCATCCCGCAGCAACTGCAACAGCTATCACTGGCCTTATGTTCTCCAGAACAACCCCCGAAACATCCACCGCAACTGCTTGTACTGCACTTGTTCCCCATTTGCCTTTATGGCACGAGCACTTGAAATCGGTTAATTTTCACACAAACCTCACCGATGGATGTTGCGTTTCATTAATTATAGACTAGCTAGTTCACAACCGCGGTTTCTGTTCGACACTCTCGTCTCACTTAGATTGATTCAAATTTTACTGCCTGATTGTTGTTAACTATAAATCGGGTGGTTCAATTAACAGTGCAAAAGCGATAAGAGTTCAACAAGGTTGAATATTCAATGATTCATGCTACATATAGGCAGACAGCAACTTACTGTACGATCTCGAGGGCAGATTCCAAATTGGTCTTAGTTAAATTATTCGAACATTCGAATTTGGTCATAACAATTACTTGACCGAATGGATTCCCTACAGAACATGATAATTCACAAATCGATGAATTACATCAGCATCTTGTAGTGGTCATCAGCATGGATGGATATTGTGAGCCTTATCTCGTTCCATTCTCATCCAAATGGTCACGAACCGGAGAGGTAGTTAAAGGCAGCCAAGTTAACGTGCATTTAAGGAAGGGCAGAACTCTAAGTTCCATCAAGAAGAGGCCAATAAAAACAATTCCCAACAAATAAATACCTCTAAATAAATCAAAAGTATCCAACAAAAAAATGAAACTAGGCACTTGAAAATTCAAAAACGTCAATTGAATGAAAAAAAAAACACCAAAAACACTTGCTAATGTACCCATGGATAAACTAGCGATGGTCAACCTTTTCTTAGGGCATGATAATGTTTTTCCCGCTAGTAAAATGTGCGACACCTAGTTCACATTCAACCCGTCATCATCCATCGAATACCCCGTGCCCTGCCCACGTACACGAATGCTGGAATCAGCTGTCCCAAAAGTGATGTCACCGTGGTCGCAAACAAAAATCGCTTCACGGTCAAGGTCTCCTTCTGGTTGACAGCTGAAGGAGAGTGGGACACTGTGTGGTCCGTCCGAGGTGCGGCTTATAGGTGAATTTGATTAAAACATTATTTAAAGCTATAGGAATTCTCACTGACCAACTATACTGAGGAAAAGCTTGGCTCCAGCAATCTCCACGGAACTAGGAAGAGCTTTTTTTTTCTTTATAGAGCAAGTGATCATGATTTTCAAGTTCTGTTCCTAATGCTTCTACGTTGACTTTTTAAGCCCTGGAACAAACCTTTAAATTTCTATCTACTCGTGTTCAGGAACAAATAAGTATATTCAAAGCAATTTTCAATACGTTCGATGGCACGATTGAGACGAGTTTTTGTGAGTGGGGGTTTTGAACCAAAAATTCAAATCTCAACAGGAGTTTTCACTTCAAATACTTCGAATAAATATTTCCAAGTCAATTTTCATGATACATGTACCTGCAAAACCAAAATTTAATTATTGCTTCCAGCCATTTTAAGACTTAAAAATTGGATCAGCAAAAATACATCATCATCTTTCGTGGGACGAAGGTTGAAACCTGGTTCCGGAAGTATTTTCCGGATAAAAGCCGCTGTCAAGGAATAAATGTAAATACAAACCACTTATGCAACAACTACTTGAACTTCATGGAATCATCTCAGAATGCAATTTAAGATACTGTTCCTAAATATTGCCAATTCGACCATAGACCATAGACTGAATTCTAGAGCGAATTAAATTTAAAAAACAATCTAGTCTTCCATATCTTCCTTACAATCCTCATAATAACAAAAGAGTTCTTTGAAATGTTCAGTATTTTCGGTGATGATTTGTAGCTAGCACAAAGGCGATGTAAATTACTATAATGTAAATTACTATAGACAAATTTTGAAAAATGCTCCAACACCTTAGTACTAGAAAGAAAATACAAACCTATCCTCTCAAAACGAATATTAAGGGGACAGAACCCGACATTGATTACACAATTTTCAAAAAGTGGTTTCTCGTTCAAAATTTCGAAAAAATTTCAGGAAAGTTTGTTTACTGTATTTTATTTTCCGATCAAAACACAGCAAACACATTTTCATAGAATAATTTTAAGTTTTGAACAGAAAAACTGCTTTTGAAGTCTCGATAATGACGATGGCGTTAATTCTTCAACCAATAAGTTGCTGAAGAAAGTAATTCAGTCTAAAAAATGAAGAATGAAATATTCATCATTTGTTTGCTTTTGTAATAGCTTCATGTGGGATTATAGTCCAGTCTTCTACAAAAATACCATGCAACATTAGCTTCAAATGAATGAGTTTCATCAGCAACTTTCTTCATTGAGCTTGAGCAATAAGGTATATATCTATACCTTTTTGAATTTTCACCAAAACGGATGGAAATTTGACTCTTTTTCAATAATAAGAATTGTAAAAGATATGGGACATAAAATGTTCACAGTTTTTTGTAATTTAAACCGCTTTAATAGAATATACTCAGCTTTACTGAAAAAAAATGCTTGCTGCATACATTGACACCTTGAACAGGTGACAAGTTGTTTTTTTCCAGATTCTGATATCATTTCCGGTGAACCAAAAGATACCGTGTAGGACCGAAACCAATATATACTTTGAGGGTCCAAAATGTATTGGTGTGTTCAAAACGATGAAAAACAGTGCTTCACAATTCAATTATTTTCGAGACTTTTGGGATCCTACATGACCGTATGGGCATTATTATCTCGTAGAGGAAGTTTTTCTCTACATTTTGGCATGTTCTATGACTTGGTTACGCTGTGCAATTGATTAATTGAAACAAAAAACTAAAATCACTTCCTTGGGGGGTCCAAAATACGATCGTTACCCTACTGGACTCGGCACTTTTGGCACTTTTGTCGAAAATAACAAAATACATTCCTCATTTGATTTTATTTTGCACTTCTGTTCTGTTTCACACTGTTATTACAACACCTTTCGGGACACAGAAACTCAGACAAAATAGGGTTATTATAGGAACTTTCATTTGAGAAAAAGACATTCGGGGTAATGTAGCCAAATCTCTCGAATCTACTGAATGGATAATAGGGCGGATCTAAATTTAAAAATGTTTGAAATTCCAATCTCCCATATCTTACTTACCATCCTTACTATAAAAAAAGTGTTCTGTGAAATTTTCAGCTTTCTAGGTGGTGATTTGAAGGTGGCCCAAAGACAATAAAGGTTTATATGGCAATTACTATGAAGAAATTTTGAAAAATGTTCCAAACAAGTTAGTACTGTAATCTAAGTAAAAACTCATCATCCCATAGTGAAAAATTATTCCTTAAATCTAAATCAAGGATGTTGCTGAAGAAACAAATCCCTTTTGAGCTAATTTTGTTTGAAATTTTTGTAGATGCTTTCAGGGGCTAAATAATAGCAAACAAACTCATAAATATTTCTTCTCCTATCCGTCTGATTGAATTGCTGTCTTCATAAAATTTCTTTATTATGGTTTGAAGAATGAGTTTTTACTATGGGATGATGAGTTTGTATTAACATTCCAGTAATATCATGCTTGAAACATTTTTTAAAATTTCTTCATAGTAATTTCCATATAACCTACATCATCTTTGGTCCACCTTTAAATCACCACCTAGAAAGCTGAAAATTTCACAGTACACTATTTTTATGGTAAGGATAGTAAGGACGATATGGGGATTTTCAAACTTTTTTTAAATTTTGAACAGCCCTAATGGAGCCCTAATGCACAAGACTGGAGCATCTGACAACAGCTTGCGTTGAAAATCAATCAAATTGCTTGCTTGTTGGTGGTGACCAATAGGATAAAATTTCAACGCGGAGCGCTGTTTGGTTCTCAAGTCTTGTGCTTTTGAGGTGTGGCTTCGTTCTATAATCACCTTAAGGTTCGATTGAGCTACAAATGAACGAACTAGTAAAAATAAATTAGATGAAGATTCATAACTTTATTCAACTTCATTCATAAAGATTCAACTTCACAAGATTCATAACATTCCTAACTTCGATTTTTTCAGAATCCAAGTCTAAAGAACCAGACAACCGTTTGAGCTGAATATTTGATAAATGGTCATTTGCTGGTGGTGACCTGGGAGGGAAAAACCGATATAAAATTTCTCTACGTCAAAGTGAGCCGAGATTTGTCTGTCACGAACTGTCACTGTGAGCCCAGATCTTGAACAATGGATAAACATGATAAAAGCGCGTAATTAATCGAAGCATATTTTTGCATTTAATCAAAGGTAACAATTTATTCTGATTGAATGTAATGTATTGAAATACGCATCTTTTTACTGTTTTCAATAAAAATGAAAATTAAACGCATAGAAAACTGTGGCCCTTTTTCAATGTTTGTCCAGAAACATCGAACGTACACGAAAAATGAAAACTAGCAATTTTCACCAAGCCTGCCTTGATTGTCGTTGGCAAACCAGAGTTATCTTGCAGTTTGCAAAAACTTTGTATCAGATTCCGTGTGTAGTATCTGTGCCTCCCTCCCAGGTGGTGACCTGGGAGGGAGAAACCGATACAAAATTACAATACAAAAAATGGGCAAACTTGTTAATCAAAATATTGTTTTGCATTTCAACAAAGTTGATAACAATCGGTTGAAAATCAATTCCTGCACACCTAAAACCAATGCCACGATAGCACTTTTTAATTTTAACGCATATAAAGTATTGAAACACGCATCTTTAACTATTTTCCAATCAAAATTAAAATTCAATGGGCATACAACTATAGCCCTTTTTCCAAGTTTGTCTTGAAAGATCGAAGGTACACAATAAAAGAAAACTAGCGATTTTTCCCAAGCCTGTAGGTGAATTCCGGCGAACAATTTCTTCGAAGAGAAGAAAATTTCTTCCATTACTCACCAGCAAGAAAGTTTTCTTTTCTTCGAAGAAAATACGCGCCGGAATTCGCCCGCTGCTTTGATTGTCGTAGGAGAGCGGGAGTTATCTTGCAATTTGGAAAAGTGTTCTGTTATATTTCGCGTGTAGTATCTGTGCCTCCCTCCCAGGTGGTGACCAATCTATCAAATTTGAACGTTTGTCTGGTTCTCTATATTTGTGCTTCAGAAAATTCGATGTTTGGCTTCGATGCATCTTCACCTTAAGATCACAGGTTTCGATTTATTTAAATTAAATTGAAATATCCGTATGCAATTTTTCTACTTAATCCATTCATTAGGAAAACTCAGGCTCAATAGCATGTCCCTCCAAATTGAGCAGATGAATTAATATGTATCAGTATTTATTGAGAAATGTATATATTTTGTCAGCTCACAAACAGCTACGAAGTGTGTCCGAATACTCAACGTTTATTCATGTCTTGATGGTTTCATCAATCTAAAAAGATTGCTTTCAATATCCAGAAGGATTTTAACATGTTAAAAAAAGGGAGTTTCTTCGAACAGTCATTATTTTGTAATGTTTTCTTAAATCGACATATTGGACCCCTAAATTCTTCTTGGATTATCTTCTATGATTTTCTTCTTTGTACAATGATAAATGCTCAAATATGGAAGTGCTGCTAGCAAGGGAGAACCATGGAAGACCACCATATTAGCACATTTTTTTAAGATTTCCATGCGATCTGTTAAGTTCAATTCTTACATTACTTGTGGGCAATGCTATTAATCAAAGAGCACCAAATGAACACTCAAACTGGAAACCGCTACCTAATATAACTGATTTAGAACATTGTTTAATAGAAAACTTAGAGTTCTGATTCACATTAACTCTCTTTCAAGTTTGATGTTTCTGCACGTCTAGTAACGATTTAAAAAGTTCCATCAAACAATTAAATGCTACATACATGTTAATGAACGACAAGATTTGTAATCTGCACCATATGGTCAACACTCATTAGCAAAATCCGGTAAAACCATCACCGCATTCCATTACAGGTAACAACGACAGTGTGTCTATCCAATCAATTAACATACAATTAACCGCACTGCACCGTTCATTTATTTAAATGGATCTGGAAATACATATTTTATCTAATTACACACGCGGCGTGATAACACCAAAACAGGGCTCAGATCAAGATTTCGCTGACACAACTCGATCACCCAGAGCTCAGAGATCACAGAACAAACCGCCCGATTATATCAACAATGTGACCCGACGACGCGACCGAAGCCCGCGACACGATTCCAAACCGATCTGATCAAACAACGTTTGTGATCTGCGGAGAACTGACTGAGAACGCGCGCACCAGCCAGCACTCGTCGATACGGCGGTTTATGATGATGCCATGTGCGTCGTCCAGTGATCCACACAAGCACGCGTGTCCCTGACAATGTTGTAGATTCAAACATCGCTCAGCTCCCTGAAGGTGGAGGCAGTGGCGTCTATCGCGCCCGCGGTGCACTTCTCTTGTTCTCACTCAGTCGCCTCTCAAGTGGCTGCGCTTTCTCGGTTCAAGTGTGGGAGAACATCATCGAACCGTGTGGCGGTTTGTCAGTCGTCAATCGCGGGATGTTTTAAGAATAGCAAAAAAAAAAAAAAAACTCTGTTTTCAATACATTATAGGTATGTCTGTTAAAGTGACCTTTCGTCAGTGGCAGTTCTGAAAGGCACGACCATAAGCCAATTTCAATCAATGATGACATTATCACCGAAAAAAGAAAATAAAACATAACAGAATATATATAGGGGGAATATAACAGACTATGTACTTAAAGTGAAACAGTTTGGAATCAACTTCTAAGATTGCACTTAAACTTCAAAGGCACAAATCTCGCGAAGAAAGCATCCCACAACAGTGTACTTTTTATTTTGGCTTTGTGCACTAGCAAAAAGCTTAAAATAAGAAGTTCAGAAACGTTTGCCAACTATTTCTCCAGTTTTGTGCCTGGGGACAAGTCGGCCATTTTGCCGGACATCTTTGGATTCCGAGATGTTTCACCTTAACATCACCATATAATCTCTCATTAAGTATGTCTAATCAACAGACGACTGTGCAAATATTTGGGCAGTTTCAATTAAAAAGTCTCAGTACTTGCGTTTGTATTTTATTAGTGACACTTTGCAAGGCATGTGAAGTAGTAGCGTTGTGAATTGTCATATTGTACTTTATCAGCAAATAGTAGCACTTTGCAAGTGTGTATTAAATTTCAAGAGAGGATAACAGTTCTTTATTTTGTTCTTGGATTATTTCATTGCTCGGGAAACAAGAAACCGATACAGAATTGAGTTTAATGAGTTTAATGAGCTGAAAATCCATTTTGCCTCCTAATGAAAGCCAATATTCTAATAAATAAATGTATTTGCACAGACAAACAGACGTAACATTTAAATTATTCTCAAAATCTCTTCGTAGACTGCCACTTAATTCTAATATTTTGTAGTTGGCTAACTACTCACTCGTGGTGCTCGCATTACTTTTGCTTTAGATTGACGTTTGCGTACTATTGCCTTCTAGTTCCTGGTATTTGGTTAACCAATCAACAGTGCTTTTAGTATTGGACGTTGTTGTTCGCATTACTATGGTTTAAATAAATAATTGATCTATCTGTTACATCTGGAGTAGTGGATGGTCTTTTGATTCGGTTGCAAGTTCCGGTGGGGAGCGCGACGGAATGAAGACAAATGGTGTTAGGTTCGCGTCATTCGAGAGCGAAAAAAAAAAGAAAATCGACAATAGTGCATGGTCTTTTGATTCGGTTGTATGTTCCGGAGGGACGAGGTACGGAATCAAGACCACTCGTGTTCGGTTTGTGTTGATCAAGTGCGAAAAGCTTCGTGTTCAGCCGAGGATAAAGTACTGGTGAGATCGTTTCATGCTTATGATAATTCATTTTTATCGTTTAAAAGCTACTTTTATTATATTTTCAATCAAGCTATGAATGGTTCGTCACTACAAGTGTCGACTTTTTCGTGTTTCATTTTAACTTAATATACCATTATGTTTTCGTCATTGGTCAAAACAACCTTTGAATAGTTCGACATTATGAATGTCGACGTAAGACATTTTTTTGTTGCAACGTAACTTTTTTATGACAACGATCAGTATGTTGAGATAGATTAACAAATTAATTTGCATTTAACCCGCAGATTGGAGTAACTGTAACTTGTAGCAAATCTTCCATACGTTGTTTTAAAGGTTTCAATATCTCGAAAGCATATTTTCCTATTTGTGCGTACATCAGCAAATATGATACCACAAGGTGACTGATTGGTTGAATATTAAAAAAAAATGTAATCGACAATTAAACTGTATAATTTGTTTGAATTACCTACTTTTAGGCTTTATTATATATTATTGAGAAAAAGATGAAAAAACAACGCAGCAGCAATTCTTATTAATGTGTTTAAATATGTTATAAGAGTTCTATTAGGTCGGCGTTAAGTCAGAGTAGACCAAGTGACATTATTATTTTTTTGAGAAAAAGGGCCTCAAAGTCTAACGCTCTGTATTTTTTTTAATTCGGTAAAATTTTAGTTAAATATTTCTACACATCTTTGTATTACTTTCAAACAATATAATGTGAAGTTATAATCACGAAAAATCATTATCCAAACCTCTGATAGAACGATTTTTTGATGGACTATGTGTACTTGGATCAATCTGACTGAACTAAAGACCACCGTTCAGTGAGCTGGTTCACTCTGACTGAACAATTTCTTGGAAAATAACAATCATTTAATATATACATGGTCAAACTGGGTGCATATCTCTAATATAAACAAATTACCAAGACCCTTCGACATCAGTATAGTAAATTCTTCAATAATCCATATCGTCAATCCCGGAATCACTGGCATTACGATAGCTTGAAAATTAAGGTTTTGCAGGGTCAGGGCATTGAAGACCATAAATATTCAAATATGCGTTCAATCAGAGTGGATCAAGTGAAAACAAAATATACTGGTCCAATAAGCGGCTTCTAGGCCATTCCATACATACACCATAGAACTACCATAAATTACTATCTGACTCTGAAATTGACTCAAAAAATGCAATAATCAATCAGTTTATTGATTTTTAACACTTGGTCAGCTCTGTCTGAACAGAAATTGTTGCAATTTCTGACCAATTATCCAAATATGGTAAATGGTCAAATACCAAAATCAAATGCATCGAATGAATAGTAGATTTCGATGTCGAAAAATCTGACAAATCTATTGAAATGTTTTAAATTTCCTCGTATTTATTAACGCGCTGATTATTTTCGCTGTTGCGGAAGAGCTACATGAAACTGGTATGAATTAAGTCATTCATTTATATTGATTATGGTTCGATTTCACCGGTCAAGAATATTTTCTCCTACAAAGACACATTAACCGCAGACAAACAGACGTAACACTTAGAACAAATTTCGATCAAAATCATAGTCACTAGGACATGCACGCCCAATGCTAAATTTGGTGTGTTTGGCCGACAGGCCAACAGATTGCGTTAGTGTGTAAACGTCAAACGCGAACAAAAACGATGCAAGCGCTGCGGGTGGTCGATTGGCCACCTACAATATTTTTGATTCGTCCGTTAAAAAGGTGATCGATGGACAATGATGAGAGTGTGACGTATGTTTGTATGTGCATCAACTGTCACGAAACGCTGCTAAAAATTAGCGTTACACAAATTTTTGAAGAGCCATTACTCTAAAACAAGTCATTCGATTTTAAATCTTCTTTCACAGTCATTAAGCTTGACTCTTCAACTGATAAATAAAAATATTATACATAGTCGTAGCAAGGAACTAAAAGTCTTAAGGGGGTGCGAAAATATGTCTTCCTAAAAAAAACAGCGTTACAATGGTTCAGAGCTTATATCTCAGCCATCAGACAAAAATAATATAATTTTATTTCACCGCTTGAGGGTGCTATTAGGAGATCTGGCGTGCAGAGAAATGTCACTTTTATCACAAGGTCGCACATGCTCCTTGGCTTTGCGAACGATATAGACCTAAGGGGTCATGCGCAAATTACGTCACGCTCCAAGAGGGGGGGGGGGTGAGGTGGTCAAGCCAAGCGTGACAAGCCTTACAAAATTTTTGAAGGACTCATACAAAAAACGTGACAAAGGGGGGGAGGGGGTCGAAAAAGTCGAATTTTAGCGTGACATAATTTGTGTACCATCCCTAATTGGAATCGATCGCAGGTCAGTGGAAGAGGCCTTCGTGCCTCTAAAGAGGGACTCAGCGAGGATAGGCCTGACCATTAATTCTACCAAAACGAAGTACATGGTTGCAGGTAGAGATAGAGTTATGCATAGTGGTGTAGGTGCTGAGATTGTGTTTGATGGGGATGTGTTTGAAGTTGTTGAATATTTTTTTTACCTTTGAACACTTGTTACATGTGACAACGTCGTTTCCCGCGAAGTGGAAAGACGTGTTGCGGCTGCGAATAGGGCCTTTTACAGTCTGCGTAACCAGCGTAGGTCCCGCAGCTTGCAAACAGAAACAAAATTCGCCCTGTATAAAACATTGATTCTTCCGGTGGATCTCTACTGGCACGATGCGTGGACGTTGAAAGAGTCAGACCGGAAAGCTCTCGGTGTTTTCGTGCGTAAAGTTCTGCGGACAATACTCGGTGGGATACTCGAAAATGGTGTGTGGCGCAGACGCATGAATCACGAGTTATATCAAGGTAGAGGTCGGTGGCTTCGGGGAAGACCACGAATACAGTGGCTGTACTCTGTGGAAGAGGACCAGGCGACCCTAAACGTTCGGGGTAACTGGGGAAGTTTCGCCCAAGACCGATGAAGATGGAGCCCTACCAGAAAGGTAAGTGGGATGTACTACAAACATACACCCGATTCTGTTTTTGCACGGATTTTTTTACACGGCCTTGCAAAAAAGTTTCCATGCATTTTTTTCTTTTTTTGGTAAAACCTTACTTTTGCATGAAACTTTGAGAAAAGATGTTACTTTTTTGCAGGGTTTTTAAAATTTTGAACTGAAAACTTTTTTTTTTTCACGGCACGCTTCTCCCGTGCAAAAACAGAATCGAGTGTAGTAATTTTGTCTGAAATTTCATGGTATTTAGTTTTGAGAATGGGCGTAGTCAGCTAAAACAGTAATTTTTACCACAGATTTTTTTTCCCGTGTCATTACACTACTATTTTCAGAAATTGTGAAATAATGGTGAAAGCACCGTTATGTGATTTCTGATACCCTCAAGCGGTCTTCTATGAAATTGCAAAAAAATGTTGTACGCAACTCGTTGCAGAACTCGATTTTTACAGCACTCATCGTTGTTATCCAACTCGGCAAGCCTCGTGCACGCAAAAAAATTGTGCGGTAACAACTTCCATTTTATGGGGTTAACTTAAGCGCTCGCACCCAGGGGGGGGGGGTATACGCAACGAGGTACGCCTACCGTTCATGTTTTGTGGGTGTATTCAGTGCTGGGAATGGTAATAGTAGTAGGCTTGAATTTTCGCGAAAATCACGTGGCTCTCCCAGTACAGTAGTTTGAAAACGTGAATCTCATCAAGTAGCCTATGTTGGGTGCACGAGTTTCCTAAATCATGAGTGTCATTGAAGGCTCTAAATGCGGGAAATGCAGCGAGAAATAAAAAAATTTTCTACAGTAATTCCGGGTTGCCCTTAGCAACGGGTGTTTTGCTATTTTAGAGGCATTTTGCCTACAGCAGCGATGGACGTGAGTTTCACTGGCATCGCTGACTGTGATTGGCTTTGCTTGGCTACTGTAGAGTGAATTTCAGATTTTTTCCCAACCCTGGGTGTATTCGTTTGGCTCACAACGCTGCTAGGCATCCCGCTGTTTGAGTGTTGAAATGCATGAGCATTTGCTGCCTGGCATGGCCCGCGTTTCGACCTGTGCTGTTTGGGTCGGCCCGCGTGAGAGATGATGCTGTTTGGGCCGGTCCGCCCGAGAGATGATTGTTAAGCCCTAAGCACGGCAACGCGGTACAACGGCAAGCCCTTCTTGAGCTATACGGAGAAATATTTTTACCTAATTTTTGAGTTTACTTTACCCAAAATTAAGTATATCGATTATAGTTTCAACCCAAAATCTCTCGGTTTTCTCTTTCTCCCACACGAATGTTGTCAAAAATAGAAAGAGCTGCATCTACCCAATGGGGGTACTTTGGCCCAATAAGACAAATTTGGGTAAATGCAACTTTTCTTATGTTTGGGTCGAAGGAACTCAATTTTGCGTTAAATCAATCCAACATTGAGTATATTTTTCTAATGGAATTAAAGCCAAACTACCTAGTGGGGACCTTGGAAATTTAGCCAAAATAGAGTTATTGGGCTCAACTACGGAATTGCGTTGAAACAACCCAAAATTGAGTTGAATTCCGTCTCCGTGTACATTGTACTTGTCAAGTCAATGTTGAAAAGGATATGGTCAAGGCCGGTTTGCTACTGACAAAAAAAGGAATCGCCTATCTCGATGCGTGGAAAATTTCTCCCAAGAAATGGTCAAGAAATCACTTTTTTCTGATCGCAGTACGCAGTTGAGAAGAAATGTCACTTTAAAGAGGGCTCTCTGTAGGAAATTTCTTGACCCTTTCAGTCAAGGAATTTCTTTACTTTTCATGAGCGAAACAGCATACTTAGCTTCAACATGGGATTGATAAGCAAAGTGTAAATCAAGATGGGCTTGCCGTTTTGTCGTTGTACCGTGCTGCCGCTCACATTGTGCTTGGGGCTTTAGGCGAGCTTTGTTTGTAGTTGACAGCCGTACACCCACCCTGCTCGCACCAGCAATTTTCAGCAGACCAGAAATGCGCTCGATTTTACCATGTCTGTAGTCGAAATCGAATAGACCATTTCCGTGAATTTTTTTTTTATTGGCTTATTGACTGTTTAACGATAAACTTGCGATGATCGACGCGCCACCATATTTCATATAACGGAAGTTATTAGAACTAACTTGGAGGTGATGTTTTGGAGGTTATTTGGCAATTTGGAGGTTAAAATCACCTCCAAACACTAGCAATTTTGCGGTGGGATGTTGACGTTTGATCACGAATATGATTTCTGTCAATTTACTGAACAAACTTTCCTACACGCTAACTTTGAAGTACCCATTAAATGGGTTCCAAATACCCATTTTTATGGCCAGTACTGAGTTGTCAGAAAAAGGGTATTTTTTAAATGTCATAAAAAGGGAACTTATTCCCCATAAAGAAGTTTCTATTCGTTTCACAATGATGGGTAAATAATACGCGAGATGGTTTGAAGCCTAGCACCTCCATTTTGAAATTGCTTGTGCAGTCATATTTTCTACAGTGATTTTAAAATCTATTTTCGATGCTAGAACAATTCGTAAATGTTAGTAACGCTGCTGTAAATCATATCCAAGAAATATCTTTGAAGGTAAGTAGTTTTTGATATGTTTTTTTTAACTTATAGCGGACTGTTATTTTCTTCGTATTTATTCTGCAGAACCGGAGCCGATATCCAATGAGCATAGTTGGAAAATCGAGGAAAAGTATCGGCAGTATCGGATCCTACAAATTTAAAAACTGATTATATGTGATGATGTGTGAACATAAGAAATAAAATAATAAATAATTTATCCATTCATATTGTACTGAGATTTGTTTTTCGTCTTGATTTTCCAATGTCTCAATTCTTAACCTGAATCCAGAGCGAAATCGGCAAAAACATGAGGCATTTTTACCCATTTTTTTCAAAATTAACCAGGAGTTAAAAATACCTATGTTTTGAAGTTCGTGTCTAATACTCTTTAATGGGTAAATCGACCTTACTCATTAAATGAGTTAAGCCACTTTAGTTGGAAATGGGTACGAAAGTACCCATTAATGGGTACTTCAGAGTTAGCGTGTAAGGGACCGATTTGTTTTGGAGCCTTTAACTAGTAGAAAACAATGAAAAACTTGCGGAACGTTAGTTCACCCCTCGGTCCCCTACAATGAAACACCCTCGAAAAAATGCATACCCCTTTTTCCCCTATGGTTTTGCCACCACGTTGTGGTGAATTTACGATCAGCTGGCATGACCAGATGATTTTTGTTTATGTTTTCATTCATCATAATGGGCTCCGTTGTGGTTTCGCTCCCTTTTTCCTTCACGGCTCCTGCAATCTCCGTAATCACCGTGGAAACCATCTTCTCCGCTTCGGCCGGTTATGACCACACCCGGCGAACACTACACGGTTCTGTAACGCAAGGATTGTAGTCGATAGATGCCTGATCTCTCTGCTTTGTGACGACGAGGATTGAAGGGATTGAATATGCCGGAAGATTCCCGCCTAGAGGCAGCAACAGCCGCTCAAAATTTCCTTGCGCGGCTGTTGCTGCCTCAAGCCTGATTCGCTGCTGACAAGTAATTTCTTGACCTATCTTGATGCATGGAAAATTCCTGGAAGGAATCGATCAAGGATTGCAGTACGCAGTTGAAAAGAGATGTCAGTTCAAACGGGAGTCGCTGTAGAAAATTTCTGCAAGGAATCGGCGAGAAATTTCTTTAGTGATTCCTGTTCAGCAGCAAATCAGGCTTCAAGGTGGAAATCTTCCGGATCAACAGCCAACAGATTCGTGATCAAACGTTAGCATCCCACCGCAAAATCGCTAGTGTTTGGAGGGGATTTTAACCTCCAAATTGCCAAATAACCTCCAAACCATCACCTCCAAGTTAGTTCTAATACACTCCGTTATATGAAATATGGTGGCTCGTCGATCGTCGCAAGTTTATCGTTAAACAGTCAATTCGTCATCAAACGTCAACATCCCACCGCAAAATCGCTAGTGTTTGGAGGGGATTTTAACCTCTAAATTGCCAAATAACCTCCAAATCATCACCTCCAAGTTAGTTCTAGTACCCTCCGTTATATGAAATATGGTGGCGCGTCGATCGTCGCAAGTTTATCGTTAAACAGTCAATAGATTGAGGCATTTGTCGGCATGAATAGTAAAAAATATTCTCTAATAGAACTAGCAGTACCGTAACTGCTGGGTGGATGAGAGATTTGTTGTTAGGGGGTGGTTTTGATTTATGAATCTGTGAAGGAAAATATATTTAAGGAAGACTTGAATCGGGTTGGAGTTGGAACTGTGATTCAGAACGGATTGCGCCAGTTCCAACCTGGTTTAAAAACGTTTGTTTGAGTAGTTTCGGTGGCGCTCCTGTTTGGGGCGCCCTGACCGGGATCACGGTCAGTTTGAGCGCGCACCTGATTTGACGTTTGCAAATGTAAACAAGCATCCCAATGCAGGGGTGGAATCGAAAAACTGTTGCAAAATCACCACGCTGATACCCATAGGGTTGAACAAACTGTGCCGCATCTCGAATTATTTTTCAAAATGTGGTGAGTATCAATGTTTTCAAAAATTTGTAAGAAAATCAGGAGTGCATATAAACAAAATCTGAGAGCGTTAATATTCATTAAAAATGATTGTCTTTCGAAGAAAATTACAAAAACTGGGGGTTAGATCTGACGGAAATGGTCTATTGCAAATTATTTTTGTCGAATGTACCAGTAATGTGATGGGATGTACCGTAAACATAGTAATTTGGTCTGAAATTATATGGTAGTTTTAAGAATGGGTGTAGTCAGCTAAAATAGTAATTTTTACCACAGAATTTTTTCCCGTGTGCTGTAAAAAGAATATTTATTTCTACAAATAATTAACAATAGTGGTTTCTGCGCTCGTGTACATACACGTTACATGTCACCGACACTACTTAAAGATTGCTGGTTGAAAATATAAACAAAGATCAGCTGTTCCCAGCAAAATCAAATGGCAGTATTTTCAACCAGCAAATTTGCGCACGTGTTCGTGACACCGATCGGCGAATTGCGTAAAGTATTATAGGCCTTTTCATGTGACAGGTCCGTCTATGCATTTGTTTACATCGGTGGAGGACCGGTGCATACACGAGGCTGTCATTTTCATAGAAGAACTGTCAAAGAGCTTCCCGATCAGCTGTTTTGAAACGTCATTTGAATAGGCCTATTATTGTCCCTCTCTAAGGCCCATGCAGCACAGACCCATCTCCATATTTTTACATCGCTTCTTTTGCGCCTAAATTCCACCCTGGGTTGACGTTCCATTTCAAAACAAACTGCGCACCGTCGTGTTATCGTCGTTGTTGCACGATTTTCACGTGTTTTCATTCGGTTTATCGCAAAGTTCTTCGATTTATTTTATCGTTCGTTAGTTTGAAAAGCGTTAAAAATGAGTGAGTTTATTGAAAAACGTCGCGAGTTATCCATCCAGGAGTATGAGTTCATGAAGCACCTGAAACTCCTCACGGACGACGAAATTCATGGAATAAAAATGAAGCGCTTTCAGCACGAGCACAAAGTGGAACGCAGAGCCAAGGAGCTGCCGGATTTCATCAACTACATCGTTTACGAGAAC
Organism: Aedes aegypti; assembly: GCF_002204515.2. Classification (NCBI taxonomy): domain Eukaryota; kingdom Metazoa; phylum Arthropoda; class Insecta; order Diptera; family Culicidae; genus Aedes; species Aedes aegypti. Next base: position 399,188,317 of record NC_035108.1, read on the forward strand.
AATGTGCTGGAACTGTTGGCCGAACGGCGCAAGAAGCTCCGGGTTTTCAGCGGAAGGCACAACCTGGAAAGTTGCATCTTCAACCGGATCAGAACACTGTATAAGGTACCGTGGGACAAGTGGGTGAAGGAATTCGTATACAGTGACTCACATTCATATTCGTACATGATCAAGTTGGTAAAAAAAAGCTTGTATCTGAATTAGATGTAATAGTGTTATAACAGAAAAGTAATTTCAAATGGGGCACTCTGTAAGAAATTTCTTGACTCCTTGACTGAGAATTTCCATACCTTTCTTCAGCGAACCAGCTCCTTTGTAGATCACAGGAAGCATATGATGTTCGACAATCATAAACTGTTTCCGTTTACATTCATCGTTGGTATACCGTGCTGCATCAATACCCGGACGCCTAAAGTGGTACAGATGTTCAAATGCGGGTATACAATGGGGTAATTGGTATTTTTTTAACTTATTATTAAGACATGTTAACAGTTAGGCCAGAACATGCTGATAAACATGAAATTAGCAATGAATTTTATGAAAATATAGCGAAAATTGTGTTATTTATGCAGCATGTCGTATTCACAAATCCGGACACTTGAATCAAAATCCGGACATTGATGCATCAAATTCCGGACGTTCAAATCACCACAGCTGTATTTCATATAAAAAATTAAAACTCAAACATACCTTGGTAAAACGATACATAAAATCATAGATTTGTGTTAAATAACGTTACTCTTTTGTCATTGTTTCCTAAAACAGCTAAAAACACAATTTTAAAAGGCTTCGGAAGGTGATGTGGTGTGCGCATCGTTTCCTCGCAATAAACAAACACAATATACACTTATTTGAAGTTAATTACATTCCGAATCACAAAAATATCACTTTTGAACATTTATATTAGGTTCACCAACAATTATAAATAAACATTTGTTATTAAAACTCGTAGAACTTGTTGCTCAATCACTGTGTCCGGATTTAACACCACGCGTATCAGTATCCGGACAATCTTCTTTTAGCACAGAATCATATGTATTCCCATTAGTTTTGCGAAACTATTCAACTCAACTGGAAGAAAACTTAAACAAATCACAGCAAAATGTGTTCCACATAAAATGAATACGTAACAAACGCGTAACGCGTCACCGAATTGCGGAAGTAGAATTCCTTAGATTTTCAGCAATATTCGAAATAAACGCGTCCGAGTGACACTGACTTTTGTTTTATGTATTTAACAATGTTTTACAAGGCTAACTTGATTTTATTTCACGTTACAATGATTAATGATAATTGAAATTGTTCGCGGCAACAATATTCTTTTGTTCAGAAGGATTTTTATCATTAAAATTAACGAATTTCACTAGAGTGCCCGGATATTGGTCCCGTCCGGATTTTGATTCACCACAGTATTGTTTGTCTTGTGTAACCGTTTAATTGTCCTGTTTCAAAAATGTACCGTGGTGAATCAATACCCGGACGCCTAAGGAGAGATAAATGTTCGAACCCTATTTTTTACAAGTATTTTACGAATTAAATTGAAGTGTGATATTGAAGTATATAGTTTTATACCAAATCTTGACATAAACGATGTTTTTCATATAAAAAATTATGAAAACATCACGAAAAACATTAACAGGGTGTCTACTCGTTTACCAAAATGAAATTCCCTGATATTTCCAGGTTTCTCCAGGTTCTACAAAATAATTCCAGATTCAAGAAGTACCGTTTTGTCTCAAATTCCGAACAGACTCATATTCCGAACACTCGGTTTTTGTATGGCGGATGAGGTGAAATATTTCGCTGAAATATGTCATCAAATTACTAGGAAAAGGCAGTCAATTGCAATTCAATTTTCACGTATTCCAATATATTTTATACCTCGGGAGTAGTGATGGTTCTCTAGTTCGAGACCACTAGAACTAGCTCAGATGAATTTGTTTGTGAATTGATTCATTTGAATACGATTTATTCGTGCTGTTTGGAATTTGAATCAAGGTGTTCGGAATATGAGACAGAATGAGCACAGTGTTCGGCATTTGAATCAAAATGTTGTTCCATATTTTTATGTTAAAACAATACTAAACACGTTTGAATAAACATTTTTATCAGCACACTCAACAGCTAACGGTTAGGCGTTGCGAAGAAATTAAAATTTTCACAAATATCAGCTAATTTATGTCTATCAGATGCATTTGAAGTCACTGCTGACCTTAAATGTTCGGAATATGAGTCAAAACGGTATTCTAATTTTATATGGCTAAAACAAAATAATGACAAATTGTTAAGTGTTTTTAATTTAATAGCAATTTATACTCTTCTAAGAATTTTTTATACGCATGTTAAAGCAAATGAATTTTATTTGCCAATGATGGAGTCTTTTATTGCGTTTGTAAGAAAGTTCGTCGTGAACTGAACGGAACTTTCAAGTTCAACAGCGTGCTTCTGTTTTTTTTGTACTGCGTTCTTGTGCAATAAAAGATTATGTTCCATTCATTTCCATGGGCCATTTGGATCTCAAGAACAGCTTCATGAACGCAAAAGTAAAATTTTATTTGGATTCATGATAAAATGTTAAAATAAAAACTTTTCGCAACTAAGCATACAGTTCTGATCTGCAAATTCTTAAAAATATCTCAAATTAATTGAATCGTGTTAATGGTTTTTACAAAAGTCATCTGCTCAAGTATATTCCCATCTAAATTAACACAAATAATCCGTAACTTTTGGAATCCTGGATAACACAGCCCAACAAAAATGACATTTTTGTGTGTCGGCAAATTACCACAAACAATACCTCAGGGAATGCAACAGGAACACCTTCAAGATCAAGTTATGTGTCTCTAGTAGATTTGGGGTTGCTGCATCTAATGCCGTTCGCAGAAACGTTCCAGCACGTCTGGATGTTTAGCTACAGGTCGCAAAGTTGTTTAAAACACGGGTTTAATTGATGTTTACATAGAATTTAAAATATGATTTATCAAAATTGTTCGTGATATAATCAAGCATGTAAAATAGGCCTTTAACTTTCATTTCAAATATAACTTGGTTGAGATCACACGATTAAATTTCGAATAAATCGATTTTTTCAACATATTAACAGTCTCCATACATAACTCTTCGTTTCTTTTATATGGCAAAATACAACACTTATCTAAATCATCAAAAAAAAAATTTGGAGAGTCAAAAACATCATGAACTTTGTTTAAAAGTATTGTTATACACATGCAGTATGTTAAAACTCATACTGCATGTGTATAACAATTAGGCAAATATATAACCTTACAAGCTGACAAACCTGCATGCAAGTTGGCTGAAATAGGCAAATTTAGTATTTTCAACATTAACTATATCAAAACCTAAACGTGCTGTGATGTTTCTGAAAACGGCAATGGATTCAGTAGCCCTTAATTAAGCAAATGGCGGTATTTTTGTGCTAGAGACAAAACCGTGTTCCGCAGAGTAACAGAAACATAGATCATCAAGCCCCCGGTTAATCGCGCCTGATCTGTATAACATTTAAAAGTGGCAATTAGGAAAATGAATTGTTACATTTCATTCGAAAATGTTAAAGTGTTCTAAATTAACCCTCTCTTTCCCATGTTATCTCCAGAGCTTTTTCTAAAATCAAATATTTTTCAATAATTTTAAAAAATTGTGCAGTTTTGATACCAACTACATGTCTTAAGCTAGGAAATTCAAAAAACTTCTTCCTGAAAAAAAACTACCAACCAAACGGTAATCAAAACACAAAACGAGTCCTAACAATAACCAGGAGAAAAAAGTTCGATACGACCAGACATTTCTTAGAGAATATTTCTAAAACATGTTTTGGAAATTTCTCGTGACAACGACAAATAATTTCTTATGGTTTGATAAATGGATAAATAACTAACTTTTTTTGAGAGAATTTGTTTTTTCTTCGGAAGTTCATTGAGTGATTATTTCCGTTGGAATTAGTCCTCCAGGGTTTTATCCGGTTATTCTTCCATCGGTTTTTCTAGAACATCCTCCAACACTCCAGTTTGAAACATGTTGAAATATTCAACCAGAAACAACTCTAGATGTGTCCAAGGATTATCCAGGATTTTGTACAAAATTGTTCATCAGAATTTCTTTAAGACTTTAACTATAAATTTATCTGAGGATACCTTCAGGAATTACTCCAGAGATTGCTCCTAAGATGTATTTGGAAAGTCATTCAGTAATTCTAAAAGATTTTTCAAGGAAGTTTTCAATTTAAAGAAAATTTCATGTATTTCTCCAAGGAAATGTGAATGGCATTTTCCAGAAAGCTGAGAATTCGTTGACATAAAATTGTGACGTTTTCCTAAAGCAAATTTCGGATAACTTTAAAAACTTTAAACTTGTGTATGTTCTTAAGTCACCCTTGATGAATAAGGATTTCTAGAATAACTTGCTCTGAAGAAATTTTACAAGATTTTCTAGATTATCGCTAAGATAATTGAAAAAAAATCAATTCAATCTCTGGTTAATATCCCACAAGATTTTGTGAAGGAACTCCTGACACCTTCAACTGTTGAAGGAAAACATAGAACGAAATCCCCAAAAAATGTGCAGGAATGATCGGAGGATTTCTTGAAAAAAAGTTGTAGTGTTAACTCGTGTGAAACTTTTAATGAATTTTTGAATATTCCATGGGAATTTTTTGAGTAATTCATTGAACAATGTTTGGAGAACTCCACTAATCCTTGAATGAAATACTGGATAAATTCCTAGAAAAATTCTAAGAAAACTCAATAATGAAACACAGGTTGAATTGAAGGAATTATTTTAAATGTTTTTAGTAGATTCACTCGAATAATTCGAATAAATTTTGAAACAATTCTTTGGAATAATCGTAGTTGAAATGGATAAGAAATTCTTGTCGGGTTTCTTGGCCATAAAATCTGGAATAAACCTATGCGGGTTTTCTTGAAAAAAAATCTGTGGAAATCTTTGGAATATCTCTTAGAGTAACGACTAGAGAATTCGGTTGAAAAGTTAGTAAAAAAATATCTAGAGATGGTTTTAAGAAATATGATAAGAAATTGTCAATAATTATCTGCAAGCAATGCAAGGAAAAAGAGACTTTTGGAGACCATTTTGGTTAAAATAGAGACTTCAGAGACCTTTCATCAAAATTAGGGACCTTTTAGTCTAAAAATAAGGACTAATTCTCTGCTACCGACCTTAGATATGTTAATCCTTTGCTGATTAAATATAAAGATATTGAAAACGTCAATTTGATATTTCCAAAAATTTCATACTCGAAAGGATCCTCACTAGCGTTGGGCGATTTTGAATCGATGTTCCGAAAATCGATGTTTGCTTTCCGATTAATCGATTTTTTGAATCGATGTTTGGTGTACCTAAAATCGGGTGAATCGATTCTCTTCATTCGACTCTTTGATTCGATTCATTTTGTTGAAATCTTTAAATATGTCTTAATGAGTAGAGTAAAGTGGGGCAAGAGTTTCTTTTTTAAGATTTCTAGCTCAATTCAAAACAAAACTTAGAATTGTCATGGTGGTTCGAATGCTATTCAAGTAAGAGACTTACACTCCAAATTTCATAAAAATCGATTGAAACTTGGAAAAGTTATGGCTATTAGTTGTTTTTCGACATAAATATTGTAATTTTTGGTCAAACTTTCAATGCATGGAACCAAATGAAGCTAAAATGTTTTTCAATATTTTATGTAAGGGCGTTTCTAGGCCTATCATAAGGATACTTTAACGTGTATTAGTTTTTGCATAAATGCTTGGAAACAATTTTTGGCCCATAGCGGGCAAAAGTTCGAATCTGCGGGGCAAAAGTTCGACCCATGTATAAACTCATGGAAAAGTTTTCATATTGCCTGAAATTCGTATGTTATCTTCAAATTTAGCAAAATTTGCCTGATCGTGCGAAAAAAGTCACAAAAATTTTACATTTCCACTTAATTGTGCGAAAAACTGCTATTTTTGGGTTTATCACAATTAACCCTGTTTTGGGCATTTTTTCGATGAAAATTTAGTGTGTATTTTTCGGCAAACATAAGTTTACGGCATATATAAGGTATGCTTGGATTGATATTTTGTGTTTTAGCCAACGAACCTTTGCCCCACAATAGATTCGAACTCTTGCCCCACCGGTGGGGCAAAAGTTCGTTTAAGACAATCCATTTTGAAACTGTTATAAATAAAAATGGGTAAATATTTTGACACAAGTTTATTCAACAAAATTGTAGCCAATATGTTGAAGGTTTACTGTATGGTATTTGTATTGTTTCAACTGCTATTGTTTTCCTGGAAACTTTAGTTATACCACTAAGGCCGAACTTTTGCCCCACCCTACTCTATGTGGAAAAGAAACCATATTTTTAACTAATCTTGAAGTTCAATTGATTTCCAAAACTGATTTGATTGAAAGATGTTGAAATCGAATGCAAATGCATTTGGTCTCATTTCAAGCTTCATAAATGTCAATTTTCATCCGATTCGAATCGATTCGAAAACATCGATTCAAAGGATTCGATTAAATCGGTGAATCGATTCGGCAGTTCAAATGTGAATCGATTCAGTTACATCGATGTTCTGGACAAATTTGCCCAATGCTAATCCTCACTGAACAACTGAAATAGTGTTTTGATAGCGGCGCAGCCGAATTTTTTTCGATTGAAGAGAATTTTTATGCAAACAATGGTTGCTCTGGGTTTTGACGCAAAAATCCTTTGTCGGGAACATATTCTACCATGAATTACTGCCTCAAAATAATTTCCCTGATTGTGATCGAAATTCCCTGATAATTCCAGGTTTTTTCCAGGTTGAATAAAATTCCCTGATAATTCCAGGTTTTCCAGGTTTTTCCAGGTAGTAGACACCCTGATTAAAATAATCAAGCATGCATTGTCTTTAAATCCGGAGCGTTGGTTTTAAATCCGGACACTTATGAATCAAAATCCGGACACCTGTAACGTAACGTGAATTATCTTAATGAAATCCATGAAAAGTGTATACACATTAATTCTTATGCCACATTAATGATCATTCAATAAAAAAAATCGATGCGGGCGTTTGTTTAACGATGCAAATCGAAATGAAATTCCAGTAAGTTTATGGTTCAATTACCTCTGACTGACGCAGATACATTGTGATTGGGTACTTGGTGTTTATAAGTATCACAAACCATGTCACACTGTTTTTATGCACTTTTAATCACTAGTAACACTTTAATGATATTAGTTTCTGCTTTTTTAACAATTTACTTTCCAAATTTTAATTCACACGGGTGAAACACAGTGCTTTAGAGCAGTGTCCGGATATAAAGTCACTTGTCTGCACTCCCGAACAGTCTCTTTTTTCACCACTCAAAGTATATTGTCACGTTGTATTACAAGTATGATGCCTCAGAACATCTTATCATACGTTTTATTCACTGTTTTATATAAAACACTTCTAGAATTGTGTAATATAATCATATAATTGTTAATCAAACGTTGTGGTGCGTTCGTCGAAACTCTTTCTGTATTGACCCACACTGCAAAGAAATCATGTCAAACTGAAGCAACATATTTGTTTTTATTTTTACCAATTATTATGCAATGCTAACTAGATTACGAATGAAACTAAAATGACCAATAAGGTTGAAGGAAGAAATTATGTATAAAATTATACGAATGATTCTTTAAATTTTACATTTAATTATTGATAATTATCAGTGTCCGGATATTGGTACCGTCCGGATTTTGATTCACCACGGTAACGGAAAAGAATTGAATGTGTGTCTGAAATTGGGGCCCAGATAGCCGTAGCGGTAAACGCGCAGCTATTCAGCAAGACCAAGCTGAGGGTCGTCAGATAGCCGTAGCGGTAAACGCGCAGCTATTCAGCAAGACCAAGCTGAGGGTCGTGGGTTCGAATCCCACCAATCGAGGATCTTTTCTTCGGGTTGGAAGTTTTCTCGACTTCCCAGGGCATAGAGTATCTTCGTACCTGCCACACGATATACGCATGCAAAAATGGTCATTGGCATAGTAAGCTCTCAATTAATAAGTGTGGAAGTGCTCATAAGAACACTAAGCTGAGAAGCAGGATCTGTCCCAGTGGGGACGTAACGCCAGAAAGAAGAAGAAGTGTGTCTGAAATTGACCCAATCCTACATTTGTACACAACGAACTTATCATTTTCGTTTTTTTTTTTTTTTTTTGCGGGATAAACATATTTTACGTTTAATATTTTGTTTTCCTTTGCCCCGCTTACCCCTAAACATATTTCATAAATTTCTCACTGTTTCGAATCACCTCACAGCTTTACGCATGAGTTTAGAAGATAAGTTCAAATATTTTTTAAAATTTGCATGTTTTTTTTTCTACTTACCCCGTGGCACCTTTAGAGAGCTATGGATCGGTTCCCGGCCGAGTATCGTCTGTGGACCCACTATCTGAGGCACTGCGAGAAGCACAAGCTGGAAACGGAGGGATCCCGGACGTTGGACAAAATGCTGAACTACCATGGAGATAAGCCGAAGGCGTGGATTACCGCGGCAAACTGGGAGTACAAACAGATGAACAGTATGGACAGGGCAAAGCATTTTATGTTCCGGGGTCTGCAGCGGCATCCGGAATGTAGAGAGCTCTACTTGAACTTCATCCAGCTGCAATTGCAGGAGGTTGACAAAATTTTGGAATCGACAGGGGAGGAAGATCTCGCAACGCTGATGGAAAAAGACGACTCTCCGCTGAAGCGAACCCTGGAGTGCCTGACGCTTGTGTATGACCACTATAAGGCCAAGGACCAGGATCTGGAATTTTTCGTTGAGGTTTTGGACAGCTTGAAGCAAAACGACGCGACGAAGAGTTTCGGGTTGACTGTTTTGGAGGACATGAAATGTGTGTTTGCCCAGAAGGAACTCATGTGGCACACTTTGGCCATGTTGGCACTGCGCGGATCACATTTGGTTAAGGCATCGAGCACAGAAGAAATGAAATCCGAGAATTCCTACAGAGAAAATCTTGAAGCTTGTGTTCGAGTGTACGAAACCGCGGTAGAAGCACTTCCCACCAAAGCAATGTGGTCTTACTACATCGACAATATGCTGAAAGTTAACGAAGATATGTCGTCTCATCAGAAACTTCGACGAAAAGTTCTGGGAGTTGCCTTCAAAAACGCTTTCGAAACTGGCTATCTTCACGAAGATAAATACGTTCAGTACCTGAAGCTGTTAATCCACACCGATAAACCGCAGGATGCGTTCATAAATGATGTCTTGAGTAAGGCTCTGGAAGCATATCCGGGTTCCGTCAAGCTTTGGGAACTACGACTTGTCTATCTGGCTCGTAAGCAAGATTCTTTACAAGAATTTGAAACCGTATTTAAACAATCTTTGGCCAAATGCAGTGAGGACGTATTGCCGCTTTGGATTGCGCGTTTTCAATATTATCACACGCATGCGGATCTATCCGACCGAATGGAGCATATCTTCAAAGAAGCCATCCATCAACCCCCAGTCATTTCCAAGCATTTCCAACCACTCTACTTGGACTATCTGACAATAACGGAAGACATCAATGTCGCTCGTAAGCAATATCGCCAAATGCAACGAGATTGCTGTCCGTGTCTGGAGCTTCACAGCAAAATGTCCCAGCTGGAGTCCATACAAGCACAATCGAACACTGACCAATGGCGATTGTGTCACGAAAACGCCACGCAATACTTTGGCGCGACAAACCCTTCCGCTTGGATCGATTACATCCGGTTCGAAAAGGAGATGGGCAATCCCAAGAACATGCCTATCGTTTTTGAACGAGCGAAATCACGCCTGGATGCCGATTTGGTTGCAGAATTTATCACTCAATACGAACTGCTGAGGAACCCGCTAGTTTAGAACCTCACAATTTCAACGTTTATCTAATAAAGTTTATTTCACAAAAAATATAATTTCAATCACGTTTTATTCACTAGAAATCCAGTCCCGCCAAATCATCGTCTTCGCCGTCGTCTAACATTTTTTGGAGCTCGCTGTTGCTATCAGTCTCATTTGCAGTCGGTTTCACTGCTTCACAAACTACGAAGCGGTCTAAGGTTCCCGTACTTCCCCGTTTCTCCAGATACGGTTCTATATTTCCCGCCGAACAGGGAGCATCCACATTGGTCGAATCGGAGAAATCCTCGTTGCAGAGACCTGCCTTGTTTAAAATGTTTTGTTTCTTCTGCAGCATCGTCCAGATGATGTCATCCGCAGTTCCCTTGGCGAGAAGGTAGCGAACTATGACTGTTCCTTCCTGACCGATTCGGTGAGCGCGGCTTTCCGCCTGGGCAAGCGTCTGTAAGTTAAGAGAAGGGTGATCGATAATAAGGGTGCTGAACAAGATGAACTTTTAAGCTTACACTCGGATTCCAATCAAGTTCAGCAAACATCACCAATTGGGCAGCAGTCAGGGTGATACCAGCGTTGCAAGCCTTCAAGGACAGGACGGCAGCTCGACAGGAATCCTTGGTTTGAAATTTTTCCACCAGGCTCTACATTACGGGAAACAGCATTAGATTGCTGCATTATGAGATATCAAAGCGTCGCGATACTCACCGATCTCAGATCCGATCGCGTTGTGCCATCGATTCGAATAAAATCCACCTTTTGCTTGCTGAGATACTTTGAAATGGCGTCAAGCATTTTGATGTGATGAGCGAAAATTATGAATTTCTGCTTCTCCTTCAACACTTGCTTCAAATAGCCACTAAAAGCACATGGAAAAAAGGTCACATTTTGTTTTTAATCAATCAATGCATCATAACCGGGCTGGTAGCGATCGAGTCATTTGAAACCAGGAACTTTACCCTTAAAAGGCGTGCACGACATCTTTTGCTTATATCTTTTGAATCAATTGATCAATTCATCAAATTTTAACAGTTTTGTGCAGGGGATTAGTTGCAACTCCAAATACATACTACATAAATTTGCATAATACGGTTGGAAATGTAGTTTACACTAATGATACTTGGTAAAATTTCAATATATTTCGAGTGTATATGAATATAAAATGTATCAAGCCTTGCAAGCTCATGTGGAATACATTTTTACAGTCATAATCATATGGCCATATGAGATAATTAAATACAGGTGGCAGGAGGTCTTAGTATGCGATCCCATAGAACCAACTCAAATCAAACGTTGATTTCTATACTGTGCCATATAAAATCATATTAAATCGACAAAAGACGACCATCGGAAGTATTTCTGGCCATTTTGAATAAGGTTATCATATTAAGTCCAGTTTACCCTGTCTTTCCCATGACTTTGATCGACTGTTTCTATACGAAAAAAGCATCTTTTTGAAACGTGCTTGAACAAACAATGTTGCAAATGGTTTAAATTTTTTGATTGTTTTTGAACAGTTTTACTATTGAAACAGCTTGTCGACTTTTGGACTAATCTGATGAGTATTGAAATATATTTTATTAACTATTGCATAGTATTCATCTGGTTCGATTTATCTCGAGTTCGTCGAAAACCAATGGAGCTCTGGAGCAACCATGGGAAAGAGAGAGTTAAGTACGCCGTTTTTGATTCCCAAAGACCGTTTGTTATCATTAGAAAACACTTGTTAAGAATAAGGATTATTATGAACCACCCTAATGTAAAACAGTTATCTATTATTGTACATGCCTCACTTATCACCTATCAGTCTGATAGTGTGAGCGAAACCATGCCAATAGGATCTCTTTCGTATTCTCGATCGGGTACTGAGCGTGTTTTATAAGCAGTAGAGAATAGCCAGTCCAGTCAGTCGAATAAAAATCGCCAAACGGAGAACACAGTTTCTTATCGCCTAAAAAAACCCTTATTTACGAATCCGACACCGAGCCTAGTTTTCATTTCGTACAACACTCATTATGCGGAACACCAAATAACACTGTTTCAACAAATTCACACCTTTAGAGGTAAAGTTGGGACAGTCTGGACGTATAGGAGCCATTTGGGCCTTGTTCAGTAGCCCCGGTATTTGGTTCCAAAATTTAAATTTATATTTTTAGGAAAACATAAATTTGCACATAAATGAATACTTTGAGAAAATTCTCACCACAAGAAACATAAGATCCAGCTGTTTTGTAAAGGTAAAACTATCGGAAGCTAAATTTAAGTATTTTGGATATATTCAATCATTGTGCTGAAACTCAGGCTTATCAAGAAATTCCCAATGATTTATTTTTGAACCCCTGATTCCATTAAGAATCCTTGAAGGAAGGATGAGAATCCTAAAAATATTCTGATGAATTCTATTAGGGATCTCCTAGAATCCTCACAGAATTCTCATTAGTATCTTTACATGGGTTCCTCGCAGGATTCACATAAGATTCTTCGCAGGGTTCACATCAGATTCATCGCAGGATTCTCATCAAAATTCTCTCAGGATTCTCATCAGAATCCTTTCAAAATTCTCACCAGAATCCTTCCAGGATTTCATCAGCATCGATGCCGAATTCTCATAAGAATCGTTCCTCATCTGATTCTTATAAAAACTCTCCCAAATTTCTGTTCATAATACTTCCAAGATTCTCAGAATCTGTCTAGGATTCTCATCACACTTCTTTTTAAGATTTTTATCAAAACCCATTCAGGATTCTCCACTAAATGATTCCAGGATTTTGCATAGAATCCTTTCAGAAAGCACAACAGAGTCCAGCTCAACAGAGTCAACAGCTATCCAGAATTTATTCAAAATTTTCATCAGAATTCATCTTGGATTTTCATCGTAATCTTTCGAGGATTCTCATCAAATCTTTCAACGATTCATATCCAAACGTTCTACGATTTTCATCAGAAACATTGCAAATCGCAATTTTCATCGCTATTTTTCCAGGATTCGCGAAGAGATTCTTCTAGAATTACCAGGATCAGAAACCTTCCAGTATTGTCATTAGAAACTGTTCATTCTTATCAGAAATCTTCCAGGGAACTTATCAGAAATTTTCCAGGGTAAATGCTCTACATGAGCTCGCAATACTTTATACATACTATTCTGCCCATACTCGCATAACAGTCCCATTTGAATTTTTACCACTTTTGAGTTAGCTTCAGGAATAGTGTTATTTTTTAGAGTTCTTTCTAAAATCAATCTTAAAATTTTATTTTTGTATGGATGAAATGCGAAAAAAATACCAAACCAGGTGCGTCCCATATTGAAAGTACCCGCATAACAGTCCCATTATTTTATTACAAAAATATTGAAACAAATCTACTCCCGTCAGGATTTCTAGACTTTTGCATTATGATTTTCATTCCTACAAAAGAATAAAAAGTACAATAACGGTGATAGAAATGATTTAAATATAACAACATTACTTATTCTTATGTATTTTAATGCCATCTTCACTGAAGGGGTAGATTTTATTCTTGCCAGCATCAACTATAGCAAAATGAATTAAATATATAAATTTTCTCTGAGTCAATGCTACCGCAGACTATCTATCGCCCTCTGATCCATAATCAACTTACTCGCTGGCAAGATCACCATCTAACGGTATGTAGTGACAGCTTTTTCGGACGTCGCAGAATTTTGAATTGTCGGTAGCATTTCCATGATCAAACGGATTGTTTACACTACAGCCCCTAATTTTGCTCATCTAATCTACACACGGCAATATTATCCAGGAATTCCTTCATCATCATTAAGCTGGCCAAAACTTGCTAGTTTTCTTGCTAGTGCTACCTTGACATGCAAATTCAACACCCACGTACAGTGAGTGGATTCAGCGAACAGTCCGTTTAGTGCGACCACAACGGTTGAATCAAATCTTCATTTAATCAGTACCATGTTGAATATCACTGACACCACCTCCGTACAGTTTAATAACTTTAGGTACATTTTTATAACTAAAATATACGAGTGCATTTACTATACAGATTTAGAAGAAAAAGTGACTTGGAATCGGTTGTGAACATCAATATGTCAAGGTGCGCGATAACAAAGTAAGCGAGCCCCATGTAATGGGACTGGTATGCGGGTATTTTTGCATTTGACTAAAGAAATACTCGGATAACGAGTCCCATTTGATTTAATTCCCTTATTTGGCTATTAAAAATCAATGATTCAATATATTTTAGTTGTTAACTATTGTTTTCTATTGCATTGACAACATTTTCAGCAATGCCACTAATTTCAACTTCTACAAGTAGCGATAAAAGACGAAAAGGGCACTCATGTTTAAATGCTTTTTTCTCGACACGATGATTTTCATGATGGGACTGTATTGCGAGTATGGGCAGTATTATTCACGTAAATACATTTGAAATATATTGAAATTTTACCAAAGAACACTGATGAAATAGGAGGCGTACACATTTCCGGCCGTGTATTCGGATTGGGTACCGGTATCCAAATCTTTGTGGGTACATGTAGTGGTGCAACTAATCCCTTGCACAAAACTTTTAAAATTTGGAGAATTGATCAATTGAGTCAAAAGATATGAGCAAAAGAGTGCAAAAAAGTCGTCTACGCTATTTAAGGGTTAAAACAAACTCTTGCCTGAAGAGAGAGAGAGAGACCAAACAAGAACCGAAAAAAAAACAAAAAGAAACCCAACAAAACGTAGAAAATATGTTTGATTTCTTTTAGAATCTGACCAGACATTTCTGTAAAAACATTTTATTATTTTAAGTATTAGGGGGCCCTTGATCTTCTTTTCAGTTGAGACTCTGAAGGCAAATCAAAATTTGATAAGATTATTTTTCTATAATACTGTTACAGGGTGTGCAGATACCCTGTAACAGTATTATAGCTAAATAATCTTCGAAGAAACCACTACAAGAGTTTCTGAAGCTTTTGCTCGAGTTATCTGAAAAGAATTCTTAATGAACCTAGAAAAGCGTCTATTTTGGAGAATGGATGGAAACTAGAGACTTTTTAGAGTCATGCATTAAAATAGTAGCCAAGTCCCAACAAGAGACTTGCTACCAGCCCTATAACAATCATCTTACCATACGGCCGGAGCCTTGGCCACAGCGGTGGCACTATAATACTGGATCAAGATTTCTTCTCGTTCGCGACCTTTACTCATCGAATAGTCCGCGGCGTAGCTGTTTAAATTTTCCTCCGTCTCTTCGTTCTTACTCAACAACGATCCGTCCAATATCACAGTTTCTCGATTTTTCTCCGCCAACTGACTCATCACGTCCTGCTTCGTACGTCGAATCATAAACCTAGCTGCCAGCAACAGGTTGAGTTCCTCCAGATTGGACTGGCCACTGGCATCCCAACCGAACTTGGACTGCTTTCCAGCGCAGTATCTGGTACTGTACTCCTTGAAGTTGAAAAAGTGCCTGTCCAACATTTGAAGCTGACTGAAAAGCTCAACCGGACGAGATAGGGCCGGAGTCCCGGACAGCAGGATCACGCGTTTTGCCTTTTTGGCTAGCTCTTGCGCCACAGCCGTACATTTGGCTTTGAAGTTTTTCAACGTGTGCGATTCATCCATGATTATAAATCCAAATCCTCGTTCTAGAAGCTTCTCCGCACACTTTTCCATTAAACTATAGCTCGAAATAAGAATGCGTGCATCGTGTATTTCGTCTTGACTTCCCTGGAGAGTCACAATGTGGTACAGCGGAACATGTCTGAACAACTGCCGAATCTTTGTGGCCCACGTGTCCCTCGTAGACGCCGTCGTGCAGATCAGCAGAGGCCAATTTTCCTTATAAAAATCAGCCACTGCCAGCGCTTGGTATGTCTTCCCCAAACCCATTTCGTCCGCTATCAATGCTCGACCGCTCTTATCTATCGCATAACATACACCATCCTTTTGAAAATCTAGCAACGTATCGACCAGCGAAGGTTCTATGCCGTTCAGGCACGTTCGGGATATCTTCGGACGAGGACTTCCATCGAACAACCGGAGAATAAATTTTGGAATAGAGCCTATGGAAACGTGCGGATTGAGGGCCGTCACCCTCTCATGAACCATAGCGTAGTCTTTGATTCCGAAGGTCCACAGTTTGGTGCTGGGATCTGAAACAGATATAGGTAAAAGTATTCAAATGAAGCCAACAGACAACATTATAGGGTGGCCACATAGAATCAGCTTTGTAATTCCCGATTTTTTTCTGTCACGTTTTCCCAACATGTTATAATACCTACGCTTTTACCCTACTACCTATACATGTTTCTTGCTAGAGACGATCTGTTTGGAAAAAGGGATCAAACAGGAGTAGGAATTATATCATATTCCAATTCAGGCATTTGGGTTCATTCGCAAATCTGCTGGAATAATCCATGGGTGAAATGCTGGGCAAACCCATAGAGAAATATCTGGACAACAAAACTATCAAACTCACCATACTGCTTGGAAGAAACGCTTTTAAACACTTCAATAAGCTTCTCGTGGAATCCGGACGGCTGGACGACAAATCTCGACTCTGACACCAAAGCACACGAACACGTAACCGTCCGAGTGAAGACCGGAGCCACCTTATCTGGCGTTCCGTTTCCGATGGGCGTATTCTTCACGTACGGAAGCGTCTGAGAACGAGGGTTGTTGAAGAAACTTTTCATTTTGCCGCCACCTTCAGCCGGTTTCGCGCCGTTCGTTACGATTTGCTTGAAGTTTGAAACCGTTGAATTGGTCCCGTAGAAGGAGCCTGGATTGTGTGTCCCACTGGGCCAGGGTCGTTTGTGAGTTTCAGCGGCATGCTGGGTACTGGTCGTTCCGGCAACTGAGGACGAAACTAAACTCGGTCCGCCTCCGCCACCAACGTTATTGTTCAAACCGTTTTTCCGAGCGTTCAATCTCTCAATGGCTATTCTTCGTTTTTCGGCGATTTCCTCAGCAGTGCACGACATTTCGATTGAACGGTGACGAAAGCAGTTTGCTAAATAAGGCTAATGTTATGTACAAGAAAAAACACTATAAATTAGGGCTCATTTTTGGCCAAAAATATTCACGAAAAACTAGAACGATCGCAAAAGGTGTTTGTTTACGTTAACTACGCGCTTTTCAACGTCATTTTACCAGTGCTGCCAGAACAAATCTTATCAAGACTGGATTGATCTCTCATTTGCTGCAAGGGATCTGGTAGGGTGGACCAAGGTATTTATATAAAACATGTCTTGTGGTTGTTCTTCACACTGTAAACTCGGCATTACCCTTTAATGTGGGAAAAATACTCTTTATTTTCTGATATATGGAAACGTCAAATAAAGGGTACTTTATGTTTTTGAAATAAAGGGTATTTTATGCCCATTTCTATATTCCGTCTATTTACCCTTTAATGGGTGAAAAAGTTCTTGCAATTTTGTATATTAGATTCACGAAACAGCGTTTGTTGTTCTTTAGTTTGTTAATATTATAACAGTAATAAACATTTAAAAATGCGGATTCATAGAAGGTAGGTTACCTTTCTTTTCTTATCGCGTCATCTATCTAAACAAACAATAAAATATTTTATAGAATGACTTTGCTGCTCAATACATCCCGTTGCATGTCCCGCTGTATAAAACTACCAGGAGCACCTGCCCCATAACGCTAGTTGACGAATGGATTATTCTCTTGGATCAACATTTTTATTGTAAATCTTTTATTGAATAAATCTTCCTTGTATTTATAAGTCTCAGAGCTGATGATTTTATATACGAAAATGAATATTAAAATAATTAAAAATTAATATTTGCAAAAAAGAGAGTAAATTTTACTCTGTTTCCCAAAAACGATTTTTCTGGATAATGGGTAAAATTCACTCGTTGATTTGACGTACAAGCCGTCTACTCTTTAATGAGTAAAGGCCCTTTACTCTTTTTATGAGTTACACTGTAAGATCAAAGTACCCTTTAAAGAGTAAAAAAGTACCCTTTTTGAAAGAAACTAGTTTAACTCATAAAAAGAGTAAAGGGTCTTTACTCATTAAAGAGTAAGCGGCTTGTACGTCAAATCAACGAGTGAATTTTACCCACTTTCCGAATTGAATCCAAATTGGAAAAGGGTAAAATTTACTCTTTTTTTTTTGGTTGATTCTTGGCGATTTTCAAAGCATATTTTAATGAAAAATTGGATTTCAAAGTATCAAAATAATAGATGTATAGCTGTACATGTAAAACCGATTTATTGAATAGAAAAATCATAAATAAAGCACACTTAAAACAGGTTAAACTCAACGGGATTGTTCACGACATTGTCCGGATCCTAGAATACTGGAACTTCACTTTTCGAGCTGATAGGGAACCAGGCACCCGGTTTTTGATTAATAGGCCTACAAATATATGACAATGTTACCCTCGGGTACAATTTCAAAACAACTAAAATATATTATACTTACTTGTTTTTAATGTTTCCATCATTATTGGTGCTTTCAAGATCACACAACAACCTTCTTCGAAAAGTTTCGATTGTGACTGATCTTACCTAATACAATTTTCACCCATTAAAGGGTAAACCCATGAAACTTGGAAATGGGCAAATATTACTCTTTATTGAAATTTTTGAAATACCCATTATTTTGACAGCTGCATATATCAGCAAAAAATGGGCATTTTTTATTCTTTAAAGGGTAATGGCGAGTTTACAGTGTAAACTAGTTTCTCTCAAAGAGGGTACTTTTTTACCCTTTAAAGGGTACTTTGGTCTTACAGTGCAGATGATTATTGACTAAGAGCAACCGTAATGGTGCGCGACTAAACTAAATTACATAGCGCACTATCATTACGCTGATCCGTACCGGGCGCTGCTAACCAGGGTAGCAAAATGACAGCGCTGCTTTCGGAAAGCATCGGGTGAGCAAATTTAGCAGCGCGATAGTTGCGCTGCTATTCGATTTGAATTCAAGCATACGGTGTGGGATATGAAATTCTGGTTGGAGTTTTGGAAATCTGATGCATGATGCGCGTGAAGTAGAAATTTCAAAATTTTGGGAATTCGGGTAAACCTTCAAGATTTTGATAAGAATACAGGTCGGACTCGATTATCCGGAGACTCGATTATCCGGGATTCGATTATCCGGAATTTTAGACTCGATTATCCGGAATTTGTTTTTCGATGTTCTTGGTTTTCAATTTTTATGCATGAATCTGAAATAATTTGGTATTGCAATATACAATATGAATGGTTTTGCAGTTTTGAACGTATTTAAGAAAAAGGGGGTTTGAAAAAGTGGATTTTTGTGTATGCTGGTCAAAGTTTTGTTTTTCTTGTAAAGACCCCTACTGCACAGACAAACAGACGTCACACTCTCATCGATGTCCATCGACCAACTTTTTAACGATCGATTCGAACATATGGTAGGTGGTCAATCGACCACCCGCAGCGCTCGCGTCGCTTTTATTCGTGTTTGACGTTTACTCACTACCGCCATCTGTTGGTCCATCGGCCAACTACAGTGTTTTTAGCATTGGGCGTACATGTTTTCGCGACTATGATTTTGATCGCGATTTGTTCAAAGTGTTACGTCTGTTTCTCTGTGCCTACTGTTTCTAGAAATAATTTCTGGTTACGCCACCGCATCATATAAATAAAACAACAACACAAAGATAATATTTAAGTTCTTTTATCGAAGATTTCAATTTTTTTCTTAGTGATTCGATTATCCGGAGTGAAAAAAAAATCGATACTCCGGATACTCCTGTACTAGGAATCTGATGCAATTATTGGAAATCCGATAGAAGTTTATGAAATATTCGAAAATCCTCGTAAGAATTTATCGATTTCGGAGAATTATGGGATTTTGGGATTCCGACTGGAATCCTTAGAATTCCGACTGGAATCCACGGGATTCCGACTGAAATCCTCGGGATTCCGCCTAGAATCCTTGGGATTCCGCCTAGATTCCTTGGGATTCCGACTGGAATCCTTGGGATTCCGACTGGAATCCTTGGGATTCCGACTGGAATCCTTGGGATTCCGACTGGAATCCTTGGGATTCCGACTGGAATCCTTGGGATTCCGACTGGAATCCTTGGGATTCCGACCGGAATCCTTGGAATTCCAACTAGAATTCCGACTGGAATCCTCGTGATTTCGGCTGGAATCCTCGGGATTCAGACTGGAGTCCTCGGGATTCTGATCAGAATTGGAAAGAGATTTTGATAAGAACACCGACTGGAATCCTCAGGATGCCGACTGGAATCCTTGGGATTCCGACTGGAATCCTCCGAATTCTGACTGGAATCCTTGGGATATCGTCTGGAATCCTCGGGATTTCGGCTGGAACCTTAGGGATTCCGGCTGGAATCCTCGGGATTCAGACTAGAGTCCTCGGGATTCTGACTGGTTCCAGTTCCAAAATTCTTATAATTCCAGTCGGAATCCCAAGGATTCCAGTCGGAATCCCAAGAATTGCAATAATCCCAAGAATTCCAATCGGAATCCCAAGGATTCCAGTTGGAATCCCAAGGATTCAAGTCGGAATCCCAAGAATTCCAGTCGGATTCACCATAATACAATCAAATTTGCAATATTTCTTGTAAGATTTACAAGGATTCCGGTAGAATTGGCAAGGGTTAAAATCAAATTAGCATCCAATCGAATTCATAAACAATCTCAAAAATTTCCGATAAAATTCTTATAATTCCGCACCAGAATATTACGGTTGTTAGGAAAATTTTCCGGTTTGCGGTAGCCGCAGAGTTCTACCGCAGCTGTCAAAGTTCTACCGCAGGATTCGAAATCATTCTATCATTGAAGCAAACAATTCAATCATAGTATGCTTGAAAGAGAAAACGCTATGAAAAATAGCAACAAACAGCAAACATCAAGACGGTATCCAAGGTATCATTGAAGCCTACTGATGATTTACCAGTGCAAATCAGTGATGTGACAGCTGCGGTAGCTTTTCGTTGAACCGTAAAACGGAAAGTTTTCCCTAAAATTGCAATATAATAGATATCCCAGCAGAGTTACAAAAATTCCCAACCTGAATTGATCACCATTATTTTCACAAGCAACGACCGGTACGGAAACGAGTTACTAAATATGGTAGCCACCGGTGTGAGAATGAGTGACTAAACTAAAATGACAACTCTGGGGGTGATCATTTTAATTACCCAAATAGTCGCCCCCGTTAAAGATGCTCTAAAGAGTCTAAATTATAAAGAGACGAAATCTGATCATATTCAAAATAAATCAGCTAGCAACTATTCCAAATCTATTACGCAGCACTGCCAATGTTGAATCCCACGCTAAATGTGAGTCACAGGTTTTATGTGTTGAATTTTCACAGGTTTGAAAAATTGACTGAATGTGTGGAAAACCAATGTAATGAGTAGAGCATTCTTTATGCAAAGCATGAAAATTGCAACCGACACTCAAGTATTCAGAAAACATGCTACTTCAGAAGAAGCAAAATTTTCGCGGGCGATAACATTTTTGTGTGAGCCGTTTTCAGCTTGTGTGAAAAAGTGTTTGACTAGTCTCCTGCTCGATTGGAATGACATTGACAGTAAACTTGGAATTCCAATTGGAACATTTCGCTTCTTTGCATATAGTTTCTTTATTATTGACCGTTCACACGGTTGTTTGCGATTACCCTTTAAGGCCCAAACGCAATGATAGCGGAACGGCAACGGAATGCGGAACCGGTTCGCCAGCATGAATCACACCATCTCGTCTGAGCTGTCAATGAATGAAAGTGAACCAACACTGAGTCGACTAGCATGCTATAATTCATTCCGGCGAACCGGTTCCGCTTTCCGTTGCCGTTCCGCTATCATTGCGTTTGAGCCTTTAATGGGTGAAAAAATACCCATTTCCGCTAAAAGTGCCTCTACCCATTTAATGGGTAAACCCTGTTTACTCATTAACGGGTAAAGGCAGTTTATGTCAAAGGATGGGTATTTTTTTACCCGCTTTGTAAATCGTGCTCGTGACGTAAAAAGGGTAAAAACACAGACAAACAGACGTAACACTTAGAACAAATGTCGATCAAAATCATAGTCACGAGGACATGTACGCCCAATGCTAAAATCGGTGTGTTTGGCCGATAGGCCAACAGATGGCGGTAGTGTGCAAACGTCAAACACGAACAAAAATGATGCGAGCGCTGCGGGTGGTGAATCGGCCACCTACCATATTTTTGAACCGGCCGTTAAAAAGGTGGTCGATGACTAATGATGAGAGTGTGACGTCTGTTTGTCTGTGGTAAAAATTTACCCTTTTTGTGAATGGTAGATATGGACATTTATAATTTCATCAATTATTACGACTCTTGAAAGAAATTATCGGAAAATGCAGTTTTATTTGTAAAAATCATTGTTATATAAACTTTATTAATAAATACATACACACATAGTGTTATTACACTAATCAGTTATGTATTCCCTTGGAGGACAGATGCGTGCGGCAGGAGCAACGGAACCATCTGAAAATTATTAGTGTTGATTATAATCAGTTTTTCTAAATAACGCTTAGTATTTGAGGTCACAACTTACCACTTATTTAAATGTTTCCATCGGGAAATACGTTGCATGCAAAAAGTAACATCAATACGAGTTGAATTATTTAAAAATTCCGAAACTGCGCACAGCTGCAGGTGATGTCAGCCAACTATTTTTTCACCCATAAATGGGTTTAAAATCACCCGTTTTTAACAGCCATTGCTTCTCGAAAATGGGTATTTATTTACCCGTTTTTCATATATGAATTTACCCGTTTTCTGACAGATCCGGTCGCTATTCGACAAAGAGTATTTTTTCACCCATTAAAGGGTATTCGCAAACAACCGTGCAGTTCCTAACTGTTCGCGACCGTTTGAAACAGTCGTCGTTCTAAAGTTCTAATGTCGTTTTTCTTTATTTGCACCGCCTGCACCGTTTTCCCACCGGTGTAGCAAAAGTTGCACCCAAACCGTTCTTTTATTCCGCAGGTAGCACACCGTTTTTACACTCGATTGCCACCGGTGCAGAAAATCCTACACCCTGATCGAGCTGGGTGTAGCAGGTAATGCACTCTTTTTACCAATACATATATGGATCTTAACTGTCAGTGGTGTTCTTGTTTTGGTCGTTTTGGTAGATTTTGTTGTTTTCGGTAACGAACAAGCGAGATCTTCATTTGCGCTCATTTCCGACTACGCAGATAAAATGGATTTATTTCGGAATTGAATATTCTTAGTATTTATTAATGCTACAATAAATACAGGTTTTATAAGAATAATAAGATATACTGAGTATGTTTCATCAGTAGAAGCTTTTACGGCTTATATTTAAAAAAGGAAGGCTTCTCTCAGGTGTTTGAATTTTTTTTTTTTTTTTTTTCTATCTTTATTAACGAGATTTTTAGCCCTGGGCTAGTTCATCTCGGGACCAACGGCTTTACTTCCCTTCCGAAGGAAGTCGTCACTAATTTTTGTTTGTGACTATCTCGGGGATGGGATTCGATCCCAGGTCCTCGGCGTGAGAGGCGTGTGTTCTAACCACTACACCAGGCCCGTCCCCGTGTTTGAATTGCATGTATACCAGTACTACAGTAATACATTAAAAACACTTTAGCTCGGTCAAATTTTCCGAAATTTGCTCATGGATGCCAACAAAATAGAATAAGTAGCGGCTGGAGCTGTATGTTCCCGTATCTTAAGCACGGAATTCAAAATTTCTGGTTCTATGTTTTTCAAAAATATTGACGAGTAATCGACATTGATTTTCCAATAGAATTAAATTCTAAGGCGGCATCCACAAATTACGTAACGCTCTAGGGGGAGGGGGGGAGTATGCTCAAGCGTTACGGCTCAGACAAAAATTTAAAATTTTTCATACAAAAAGCGTTACGGAGTGGGGGGGGGAGGTGGTCAAAAATTTCCAATTTTAGCGTTACGTAATAAATGGACGCCGCCTAATGATGATTGATTTCCGTTGCTCTCTTCGCCTTATTACAAAAAAAAAATCAGCTTTTGCATTGTGAGCTAGAAACATTGCGGGAGTATGAGTTTTGGCGAAGTTATTAGCCAGAGAGAGGATCGATGAAATTAAATAAGTCCTTACACTATTGAAATATGAAAATTCTGATTTTTTTTAGCATATATTCATGGTATCAATTCTCAGGAAAAATAAATTAATGTTCATATGCCAAACATTTATTTAAACATTTTACATTCAGCCAGTGTTGTAAACACCATTAACAAACTATCCAAAACCCGAACGAATCTAATGTTTCCGAATCCCTTACAGCAAATCATGAATAACAGAAACAGCTGTTCTATCTGTTTGAAGAATGACATTTTGTTTTGATTGACGCCTTCACTAATACTATCATACGCTGTCAAAATATTGCACCGAAACCGTTCTATTTTCCGGTGTCAATTGTTACACTCGCACGGTGCACCGTCGGGAATAATCGAAAACGACATAAGCTAAGCGGTCGGTGAAACAGTCGCTGTCAGATTTGGCAGCAACAACGAGCGAGAAGATTTTCGCGCGCAAACTACCACCACTACTATTCAAATAGAGCAACAAGGGCAGCAGAGTGGGCGTCTAGTCAGATTGCCAAAACGGCTGTTGTTGACACTCGGCTGCCGGCTGCACGGCTCGGAAAATGAGGGGTGGTTGGATGGAATGTTTATCAAAGTATGTTTCACTAAACAAAATTCAAATTGTTTGTTTTCAAATTTAAATGTTTCTAATGCTCAAAATACAGGTTCAATAAGTAGATGAATGACAGATACGCGTATTTTGACCTCAACTGTAAAGGCCCAAACGCAATGATAGCGGAACGGCTACGGAATGCGGAACCGGTTCGTTGCCGTTCCGCCAAAGACAAATTAAAGACCCCCATGTCCCTTGCAGTTGCTCGAAATTTTATGGCTCATAAGGTAATCTAGAATGCCGTTCAAAGTGTACTGCGATCTGTCAAACTTGGGTACCTTTTGCACTACCGAGGGACCAAATGCAGTACTAGAAGTGGTACCCAATCTGAGCCCGAGTGTGACGGACCTGGTTCCGCTATCATTGCGTTTGGGCCTTTACAGTTGAGGTCGAAATACGCGTATCTGTCAAAGGATACAAACTCTAGTGGAATTAAATGGTATAGTATTAAATTCGTTTTTTTTTTCATCTACTTATAGGTATTCTACTAAACAGCTCGATGATTTATTATCAGGTTCAATAAACAATTCAATATGTGGTAATTGTTTATTACGCGTAAGGTATGTATAGTTATCCAAATTATGTGTTTCAACAACATAGCCAACATTGTTTTATCTGGATGGAATACATTGAAATTTCTCTCGATTTCCGACGACTGTTTCGAACAGTCTTCTACACTGAGCTGAATCTCCAGCTAGATTATATGTGTGCAGCGCACATATATTTTTGCAATCAAGCTTCGCATTTGAACTGTATTAATTCTGCACATAAAAGTAAATGTTACGTAACCGTTAGCTCTAAATTGCATCACTTTTATAAATTAAATGCGATTGCATGTGATTTCAATAAATCACGCGAATATATTTAACTTGCGACAAAATGTTTATTTTCCCTTATTTCTCGAAATAAAAAATATTTTAAAAGCTAAATAGACACTTTATATTGTTTATTAAACTCAAACGCATGTTTATTTACACTCCAAGGAAACATTTGGGTGGATTTCAAAGGTTTTCAGCAGCAAGTTCGTGGCTTGTGAGTAAAATGAGCAGCTTTAGCAAAGACGAAATTTTTCTCTGGCTGTAAAATTCATGGGATAGCCTTAATTTCTGCCGGAGTACGGGTAGCGCTAGTAGAAGCTTTCACCTAAGAATGCTAATGTCGCTGCTGTTCGTGTTACCAACATCTAGTTTGCCACGAACTGACAGCGTGAGTAGCGGGCCTCAAAGTGTCATATTAATTTTCAAAACTAAAACAACAACATGGTATTGAACAAACAATGAAAATCCATAATTTAAGGTAATAATTATTAAAATCAATTTTGTGAGAACAACACTTCAAGCGTTCTATTACTAATATTTCTATTGTAGCGCTATACATAATGCTAGAATTTGCGCTCAACTCAAACTTCCTTTAAGCGTGGCACTGATTTCACTGTAATTCATGTCGTCCACCGTTGCAGAAAATGGGAACTGGTGCAGTCAGATTCAGAATCTCTGGAATAAAAGAAATGAATAATTCGCCAATGAGTTTTTTTTTAACATTTTCAATTATAGAAACATACCTTACAGTCTAACCGCAGACAAATTTTAACGAAGGTCCACAATCCGTCGCGTTAATCGTTTGAAGAGAACATTTGAGAAACTTTCGCAAATCATGGCAAAACGATGCAGAAGACGACATGTTTTCTTCCCGTGACTCTACGAGTTTGTTTTCTAGAATTCAATTTGCACCCTACTAGGTTGTAACAATCTCGCCTTTAAAAAGTATTAGAACACAAGTGAAGAATATGTGCATTGACATTTTATTTTATTGTTATCTAGTAAGATTTATATGCGGCACATAAAATCAAATTTGAAGCAAAAAAATCAGCATCTATCTGGTTTCTGCACATAAAATATAATGGAGATTTGATTTCAGTGTAAATAGCCGGAATAATCCAACATTCAAGTGGACATACATACACTCAGGCAAATTAATTATCGAAATTCATCAAATCCCCCTTATGAAGCATCAAAAAATACTCAAAACTTGATTTCATAAGGCTTTTATTAATTTCATATTATTGAAATGACAATCATAATCAAGAAAGAAAATAAGCTTAACTAAATTTTACAAGTTTCATTGGGCGCCTTAAGATTTTCAACATAAAAAAAACATAAAACCTGATTTCATAAGGCTATAATTGATTTCATAACATTGAAATGACAATCATAATTACGAAGTAAGCTAAACTTAGTGAAACTTTACAGATTTCATTGCATGCCTTATGATTCTCATCGATGTCATTACTGTGAAAAAGTTATAAGGTTGTTATTATGAAAACATAACGAGCATTGTGTTGAAAGAGCTTTATTCTTTATTGTTAAAAGATGAGTTCCAACTGATAGTACTGGGGTAAGCTAAATTCTTTGCCTAATGCGGACGTAGGTGTGAAATCGTTTAGAAATATTATTCAGAAAAGGATAGTTGTCGTAGCACACACTAAAGTAATTTCGTATTCCTTATTACTTTCAGTACGGCTAGCTAACATGATAAGGGGCTTTCCATAAAAACAACACAAAACGAGCCTCGCCAAAATGTCTCTGAGGTTGTGGAACAAACCCCGAGAAAAGCTGCCTAAACGGAAACAATATTCAACCAGAGATGGTGCTTCAAACAATCGCCCTCGTTCAAACCATAAACATTTAAGATGTCCATTTATGGGAAGCCGATATTGCCAAACGGAATTTCTATCTCTTTGTTAAAAAAAAAAAATAGCTCTATATGTTTAAGCATGGTTGAGCTTACACATTACTGAATAAACTATAGCTCATAATTCTTATTAGTTTTTTTGCCTGTTTTGTTTTAGAATATGAAACGTCCAAAAAGTGAAAATCTAGATGAAAATAGAATTTTCATCCACTTCGCTAAGCTGAGACTGGGCGAAATTCGTGAAAATTCAATTTTCGTTAATTGGCTAATTAATTTCTCACCTGTAAGTTTAATAATATCCTGAATGCAATACATAGTTTAATAAACATGAAAAACGAACTGTGAATAATGATTCCCGCCATTAATAATAATGTACTTCATACTGCTGATGAATTGGATTCTTAAAATTTTATATCAATTTTCATAATGCTATTCTATGAAATAAGCAAGATAACGCTTGGGCATAACTCAGATAAATTCATAAGTCAAAATAATGAAATGCTTACCGATTTCTTGTGGCAAATAAACATAAGTCAAAACAATGAATATCGATAGAATTTTTGCCTGAGTGTAGGACATAGAAAAAAGCCAAACCTCGAATTTTCAAGTCTTGAGAGCCAAACAGCGCTCCGCTTCGTTTATTCGCTTGATCACCATCAGCAAGCAAGCAATTTGATCGATTTTCAACGCGAGCGATAATTTGTAAGATTCTCCAGACTTGTGCACTTAAAATGAATCATTGAAGGTAGTTTTTGCAAGTGCTCACCGCATCAAAACAAAGGCGCCACTGTATATGGAATTCATCATTGTGACAGCATTGCTGTTCTGTCAAACACACAAGCCTACGGTGGCGCTATCTATGCTTTCCATAGCGGCCGTTTTAATTATTTTAATGATCCATTCAAAGCTTGGCTTCGTTTTATAATCATATTTAACACTTGTGATATAGCAAAAATTTACAACCCCTACCTCTATTCAAGGGAAAATAAATCTGTGGTAAAAATTACTATTTTAGCTGACTACGCCCATTCTTGAAAATATCATGGAATTTCAGACCAATCTACTATGTTTATACCGCCCGCATAGAAAAACACAATTTGTCGTAGTTTCCAAACAGTAAGTTTCTTTTTTCTGTTAAGGTTAGTGTAACACAAATGGTTGTTTTAATTTGGAACAATATGAATTCAAAAACGTTTAACCATTAAAAACAATCTAAGAAGTCTTTACCGAATAGTTACAATACATGAAACTGTTCACGAATTGTAGCATGATATGAAAATGGAAATTTTCACTAAATGGTAACAAAATAAGATCACCATCAGCCAAATTGTATGTGCTTATACTTACGCAACACACTTCCATGTAGACATGTCACTATACATTACAATTATTGAACAGTTTGGCAAATAGTTGCATGCATGAGTTCTAGGCACGCCTAAAACAGCTCACTGTGGCTATGCAAATTTAACGATCAGATATTATAGGCAAATATAATGCACCACCGTCATATAGTTCACTAGGGAGGAACGAAAGAAATGTCACTTATGTCTGAATTTCAATTTTTCAACCTCAATTTAGGTCATAATCAATCGATTATTGTACTATTTTCCATTGACATAATCATTTTCATCCATTATTCTTGCGATACACCTGATATCACAAAAAATTACCAAAGAATACGAATGTTTATTACTTGATATTTATAACCTATGTCGTGAAACACAAATTTTCCTATTTTCTCCCACTAAACTTACATGAACACCGACCGGACCTGTATATTTTCGAAGGAAAAAAATGTTAATTATGTTTTTCAGTGCTCTCTGATAGTCTACACAGTACCTATTCCTAGAAAAAGTATACATTGTGTGCTCCTTCCTATGCTGCACACAATGCGTTCTCATCCCAAACCCCTTTTTCGCCGGTTCTTCTACTGGCCACCAGATATCGAAGTGATCGTTTAGCTTTGAAAATATTTACCTGTTGTCTTTCCACACAACTCAACCAAAAAAGGAAACCAACACAAAATTTATGTTGTTTAATATTTTTGATCCAGATTTATGAAAACTAGAAATTATTTTTAATTACCGTATGAAACTTTTGTAAATTATGCTAAACTCGCTGGCATTATTCTTAGCGTGTTTGTTTGTGCTGTTCACGAAGACAGGAAAAAATTACTTCACAAGTTTGCAAAAAGTCTGTTATTCTGTTTTGTTCTAAGTTTTTTTAGTAAGTATTGACCGTTCAGTTCCTAACTGTTCGCGACCGTTTGAAACAGTCGTCGTTCTAAACGGTCGGTGAAACAGTCGCTGTCAGATTTGGCAGCAACAACGAGCGAGAAGATTTTCGCACGCAAACTAGCCCCCCTACTCTTTCAAGTAGAGCAACAAGGACAGCAGAGTGGGCGTCGAGTCATATATCCAAAACAGCTGTTGTTGACACTCGGCTGCCGGCTGCACGGCTCGGAAAATGAGGGGGGGTTGGATGGAATGTTTATCAAAGTATGTTTCACTAAACAAAATTCAACTTGTGATAAATGTTTCTAATGCTCAAAGTTCAGGTTCAATGAAACAATTCAAAAAGTGGCAATAGTTTATTGCGCGTAAGGTATGTATAGTTATCCTAATTATGTGTTTCAACAACATTGCCAACATTGTTTCATCTGGATGGAAAACATTGTGATTCCCCTCGATTTCCGACGACTGTTTTGAATAGTCTTCTAAATAGACGGGATAATCCAACATTGAAGTGGATATACAATAATTTGATACGAATGAGGATCAAAACAGTATTTAACATTTTATTTTCATTTCAGCATCAAAAATTTAAAATAAGCAAGCGAGAGTATCAACTGCGGATCACAGAAGGCAACCCGAAAATGTTCGCTTGTCCGCAAAAGTTCGATGATTCCAAGCAAGTTTTTCTAGCGAGTAATTTGATGCGAAAGAGGATTCAAACAGTATTTAATACTTCTCTTTTTTCAGTATTTGAATCTAAAATAATAATCAAACCTACGAACTGTGCGAGTATGGAAACTTCCGTGAAAACCGAACTCAACAGCCCTTGCTGCCCCAATCAGCAGATATCGACAAATTATGTCCAGAAATGGAACAGCCGAACCCGAACCTACAGCTACGGGACGGGGTAAGTTCCGGAAAAACAAATCGGATAATGAAGCCCGTGATTCGGTGTACCCAACGTTTCTGATCGCTGATGAAGTTCCGGTTCGACACTTGAATAAGCCCGTATGTGCATCGAATTACAAAAATCGATAACTTCGTCGTACTTTTTGTTAATTTCAAACAAAAATGTAATATTGTGAGAAATTGTGTATTCTAAGTTTTCAATAATAACTCGAGTGATAAAACTAAATGTAAGTGTTTAAGAATTTAGAGGAAAAGAGAAAAAAACAATACCGTATTTGGTGGAATAACAATAACGAACTATAAATTCATAATTATATATACCGTAAATATTTTCATGAAACCCATATAGGTTAACTACTTATGAACCGTTTGCATTACAGTAGATTGAACCAAAAATGGATTGTATATTGACTGTTTGGCGAACGGGAAATGAAAAATTTTGTTCTGGAAATTTGTCGTTTTCTAATGGTGACATAACTTAACCGCCTATTCCCCATATTGTAGTTTTTACAATTACCATTCATCAAACTGCCAAAACAGTTTCCGGTATTGTTGATTTATTGTTAATTTGGGTGTTATATCAAACTGTTCAGATATTGTAACATGCGGTTGAGGACTGTTTTGGAAACAGTACAAAAATGGTTCATATTTATACGGGCGGGTACCCCCGTTCGTTTGATCACATTTAATCTGAACACTTTTCAATCTGTACCCCGCTAATTTGCACCTCGTTCAGATTAAAAATGGTTCATTTAGCATATGGAACGGAGTAAAGTGAAATGGAACGCTATGGAACGGAACGCAGAATCAAAACAAAACAGTGAAAAAGGTAGCCAGAAACACGTTTCTATTGTGACTAGATGTCTAAATTAAAAATTCAAATTAAAAAATGAACCCCGATGGATTGCATGAGGTACCGTTCAAATTAACGGGGGTACACTGTACAGACATGGTAAAATCAAGCGCATTTATGGTCTGCCGATGCGAGCGCTTAAGGGTTCATTCACAAATTTCTTAACGCAAAAAATTGAAATTTTTGGCATCCACCAACCCCTTTATAACGCTTTTTGTATGGATACCCAAGTAACCAATAAGCCGTAAAGTTAGGCACCAAGTCGGTTCTATACTCGAATAAAAGACATGGCTAACAGGGCTAATAGGAACTATATCGTAATTAAGGGCTGTTAATAAGCCACTTTTGGCGAATTATTTGGCTGATATACTGCCTACTCGTACCGAGTATCTGAATGAGAGACGTCAAAATTTTATAGCAGGTTGGTTGAAGAAAGAGAAAAAAAAGTTTGTTTATCTCCTGTACTTTTCTCTCTTTCTTTGACCTGTTACAAGTTAATTTTTTTGTTAAGTATCTTAGACTCGAACTGATGTTTTCTAGGCTCCTATTAAATGATTCGGTCCCCTTTTCCATCTGCCCCATCTATGTTTTTATGAGTTGCCTTGCTCAGCATCGTTTATAAGGCAGAGAATTATTGGAGGCTGGAAATACCAGCAGTTTAATTTGGATTAATTTGTACTTCATTGCAAAGGATGTCAAAAAGGAGTGTAAAATGAAGTATGGGGAATGTTTGGGAGAATGAAAAGTTCGAAAAGACCGTGAAAGTATCATTGCTTGCATTAATATTTCCAGGCGTCGTAAAGTAGATCGCAGTTCTTGGAATCCAGATGGCCTCCGGGACCAATACAGCCTGAGTTTCGCACTGTAAAAGGGCTTCCGTCGTTTCGGAGACCATCAGGAGTCAGAAGATCACGAACATGGGCAAGTATTTTTCGATAATCATCCATAGCAACGATTATCCTGCTACTCAATTTGTATCAGCTCTTATTTTGTAATTATGAATGAATTCAATCTTCACCGAATTTGTTTTGGGTGAATTTGATCCGATTGACATAAACGTCACGTATACCAGCCTTGCAACAGCATTGACAGCCGTTGTATGTGGCTTGTGGGCACAGGGCTTACAAGCACTGCGGTATGGCGTTATATATGTACGCATATGCGGCTAATTTCAGTGCTCGCAGGTGACAGTGCCTAAAAGCACTTGAAAATGTTATATGAAGCCTGTTGGCACTGAAAACTTGTTGAGCGGCTCATATGCCGCCTATAGTGGTTTCTGCGCTCGTGTACATACACGTTACATGTCACCAACACTACTTAAAGAGTGCTGGTGGAAAATATAAACAAAGATCAGCTGTTCCCAGCAAAATCAAACGGCAGTATTTTCCACCAGCAAAATTGCGCATATGTTCGTGACACCGCTCGGCGAGAGCTCAATGACAGTGCTCTGCCCATACTCGCAATACAGTCCCATCATGAAAATCATCGTGTCGAGAAAAAAGCATTTAAACATGAGTGCCCTTTTCGTCTTTTATCGCTACTTGTAGAAGTTGAAATTAGTGGCATTGCTGAAAATGTTGTCAATGCAATAGAAAACAATAGTTAACAACTAAAATATATTGAATCATTGATTTTTAATAGCCAAATAAGGGAATTAAATCAAATGGGACTCGTTATCCGAGTATTTCTTTAGTCAAATGCAAAAATACCCGCATACCAGTCCCATTACATGGGGCTCGCTTACTTTGTTATCGCGCACCTTGACATATTGATGTTCACAACCGATTCCAAGTCACTTTTTCTTCTAAATCTGTATAGTAAATGCACTCGTATATTTTAGTTATAAAAATGTACCTAAAGTTATTAAACTGTACGGAGGTGGTGTCAGTGATATTCAACATGGTACTGATTAAATGAAGATTTGATTCAACCGTTGTGGTCGCACTAAACGGACTGTTCGCTGAATCCACTCACTGTACGTGGGTGTTGAATTTGCATGTCAAGGTAGCACTAGCAAGAAAACTAGCAAGTTTTGGCCAGCTTAATGATGATGAAGGAATTCCTGGATAATATTGCCGTGTGTAGATTAGATGAGCAAAATTAGGGGCTGTAGTGTAAACAATCCGTTTGATCATGGAAATGCTACCGACAATTCAAAATTCTGCGACGTCCGAAAAAGCTGTCACTACATACCGTTAGATGGTGATCTTGCCAGCGAGTAAGTTGATTATGGATCAGAGGGCGATAGATAGTCTGCGGTAGCATTGACTCAGAGAAAATTTATATATTTAATTCATTTTGCTATAGTTGATGCTGGCAAGAATAAAATCTACCCCTTCAGTGAAGATGGCATTAAAATACATAAGAATAAGTAATGTTGTTATATTTAAATCATTTCTATCACCGTTATTGTACTTTTTATTCTTTTGTAGGAATGAAAATCATAATGCAAAAGTCTAGAAATCCTGACGGGAGTAGATTTGTTTCAATATTTTTGTAATAAAATAATGGGACTGTTATGCGGGTACTTTCAATATGGGACGCACCTGGTTTGGTATTTTTTTCGCATTTCATCCATACAAAAATAAAATTTTAAGATTGATTTTAGAAAGAACTCTAAAAAATAACACTATTCCTGAAGCTAACTCAAAAGTGGTAAAAATTCAAATGGGACTGTTATGCGAGTATGGGCAGTGCTTATTGGTTACCTGGGTAATCTAAGAATTTTGTATGAGCTGTAACATTTCGAGGACACACACTAACCCCCTTCAGCAAGGTCCGTCCCACTCGGGCTCATATTGGGTACCACTTCTAGTACTGCATTTGGTCCCTGGATAGTGCAAAAGGTACCCAAGTTTGACAGATCGCAGTACACTTTTCACGGCATTAGGTTACCTTATGAGCCATAAAATTTTGGGCAATTGCAAGGGACATGGATGTCTTTAATTTGTCTTTTCTTCAGCGTTATGAAATTTGTGAACAGGCCCTGAGTTAACCACCTAAAATGATAGTTTTTACCGCCCTTTTTTTTGCGTGTTGGATTGGTCTAATTAATCAACGCAATGCCGACTTCATTGCAGACAATAAAAATTAATCACTTTTACTCCCAGTCGTAGGCAAAGATAGTATTGCAATTGGGTCCTAAAATTTTTAATGAAATCTTGTTTTTATTTAATAACACGAAAAAGCATGTTACTGTAACTACTTTAGCAATTTTTCCCGCTCAAATAATGGCTATATCATGTTTAAACTTTAATTTGAAAATTTGGTCCATAAATGAACCTTGACATTTTTGATCATGTTTGACGTTTGCTTAGTCGACAAAAACACCACAGGGGTTTTAGTTCGACCACGGGGGTTGTTCCTATCTGACATTTCGTAAGGGACACGGAAAACAAAATACACCCAAAATTTGAGTTTAAGCCAAAGGATGTGACAAAATCTAAAAAAAATGTTTTTTGGGTCTAAACCAACGAAAAACATTAGAAAATTGAGAAAACATGTGTTTTTGGCCTAAACTTAAACGTTTGGCACTAAAATTGGGACAGGGCTTTAGGACCCTATTTCAGGGAAAACTTTCCGTTGTAAGCTAGGTATGCTGTTCCGCTCAAAGAAAGTAAAAATTTCTGCTCAAGAAATGGTCTAGAAAATTCCTACAGTGAGCTCCATTTGAAATGACATTTCTTTTCAACTGCGTACTGCGATCGAAGAAAAATGCTTTTCTTAAGCATCTCTTGCAAGAAATTTCCTACGCATCGAGATAGGCGATTACTTTTCTGTTGAAGTGCATACTTCGCTTTACGGTAGAACGGAAAGCTACCACAACTGTCACATCACTGATTTGCACTGGTAAATCATCAGTAGGCTTCCTTGGATGATACCTTGGATACCATCTTGATGATTGTTGTTTGTTACTATTTTTCATACCGTTTTCTCTTTCGAGCACACTATGATTGAATTGTTTGCTTCAATGATAGAATAATTTTGATGCCTGCGGTAGAACTTTGACAGCTGCGGTAGAACTCTGCGGCTACCGTAAACCGGAAAATTTTCTTAACAACCGTAATACTTAACAATTTTTATTCGACAAAACATCATATTTTGTTCTTCTTATTAACGTTCGAATCCTCTGAGCAGAATCTCAATAGAAAAACTTAAAAGTAGATGGAGTACCGTGTACCTTTTAATTCCGCTCCTAAATGCTTATCTTTGACAGATACGCGTATTTCGACTACCACTTGCAGTCTTCAGTGTCAGTTACTCGTATCCACTCAGTATAATTATGTAAACACAAAATTAAAATGTAGCAATCTCCCTTTACGAATGCATTTTGACGGAATCGTAGGTGATAACTCTTCCGATACCTGCAACCTCTTTGCAGATTTCTTCCAAGAAGTGTATACCACCTACTCTGAAGAAGACCGCGACCGCAATCTCTTTTCTTTTTTCCCAGATATTTCTAATAGTATATCTATTTAAAAACTATCTCAACAAGAAATCTTATCGGCATTAAAAAACCTGGACGCATTAAAGGGAGCAGGACCTGTTGGCATTGCACTCGTGTTCTTCAAAAATCTCTCAGAAGAACTTACCCTTCCCTTAGAATGCCTTTTCAACATGTCTCTAAATAATGAAAAATTCAAATCAGGTACACAATCTGACTTACGGAACTATCGTGGAATTGCCATTATCTCCTGTATCCCCATACTCTTCGAATCTCTCGTGAAGCTAATGTCGAATTCGTTTTTGAACTTAGGTTGGAACTGGCGCAACCCGTTCTGAATCACAGTTTTAACCCCAACCCGATTCAGGTTCGACCGAACTACAATTTGCTTGACGTTTGTTTGTTTATGTGTTGATCACCGACCCAGTTCCTAAAAACGAAAACGACATAAGTATGCTGTTTCGCTCAAGAAAAGTAAAGAAATTCCTTGATTGAAAGGGTCAAGAAATTTCCTACAGAGAGCCCCCTTTGAAGTGACATTTTTTCTCAACTGCGACAAAATTTTCCAGCAAGTAAAAAACCAAACTAATGTGGGCAGCATGGCTTTTTCAAAGGCCGCTCAACATCTTCCAATCTGCTAGAATTTGTATCTTTCATTCTCAACGCAATGGACAATGGCAAGCACGTAGAAGCCCTCTACACTGACCTCAGTAAGGCATTTGACAGAATCGACAAACCATTATTAATCTTCAAATTGCAAAAAAAAAAGGAATGGAGCCAGGACTCTTGAGTTGGATCCAGTCATATCTATCAGATCGGAAACAAATAGGGCGCTTTCAAAATAAATTATCAGCACCCATTTTAAGGTTCTAATTTAGCCCACTTCTTTTTATTTTGTATGTAAACGACATTTCCTTTTTACTTAGAAAAATAAAATTTCTTATATATGCAGACGACATGAAGCTCTTCATGGAAGAAAGTAATTCTTGCGAAGCAGAAGAATTCCAGAATGACATTAACTTATTCTTCATTTGGTGCAAAAAAAAGTCTACTCCAACTCAATATCAAATTATGTAATTTAATAGCATTTAGTCGAAATTTTTTAGGAAAGTAGTGCAGAAGTGTAAAATTGTAAGGGATTTGGGCGTATTCCTAGACTCTAAACTCACTTTTGTAGAACATTATAATTCCATAATAAACAAAGCAAACAGCATGCTTGGCTTCATTAAGAGGTTCAGTAACAATTTTCAAAACCCATATACTATTAAACTATTGTATATTACATATGTAAGACCAATTCTGGAATACTGTCACCTAGTATGGAACCCGTACCATGTCGTACACGAAGAACGTATATACTATAATCAGTACAGAAGCAATTCCTTTTATACGCCCATCAGATATTGAATTGGACTGTACTGCCACTTCTGTCGTATGAAGCACGCTGCATGCTCATCAACTTGAAAACACTTAAGCAACGCCAGGAATTCGCAATGATTCCCTTTATAAACAACATTATTTCGAACCGTGTACTCTGCTGCACTTTTTTCTCAACTAAACTTCTACACACCCTCTCGGAATTTAAGAACAAGAAAATTATTTTCAGAAAAATCATGCAGACCGCATTATGCTCAAAACGGACCAATAAACCGTATGATGCGTCAGTATAATGTACATTGTGAGTTCATTGGTATTACTATGTCCAAAGAGCAGCTTAAAACACGACTAACGAACAATAGAAATAATCCATAGCATGTAAGAAAGTATTGTAATTATTGTATGTAGTCTACCTATGCTTGACGAAATATAAAAATAAATAAATTTGAAGGTGAAACAGTTCTGAATCCAACTTTTAAGATTTCACTAAAACTTCAAAGGCACTAATCTCACGAAGGAATGATCCAACAACAGTGCGCTTTTCATTCTGCCCAAGTAACATTGATAGCTGAATAACAGCTTACCCAAGTAACACAACTTGTTTTATAAATGAATAAAATACTTGATTCATACAAATTTGTATGTTTTTTGGTGAATATGGATAACTTTATTTTGTACACTTATATCACCGAAACAGCGCAAAAAATGGCGGCTTATAAAACATCTTTCATGTCATAGAAGATGTTTTCCAATACATCATTAGAACATACCATTATGTGTTAAAGATGTATTACATAGCATCACTAATACTTACTTGTTATATTGAAGCTAAGAAGATGTATTGTTTTACAAATTACATCTATTTTTGTTTTGATAGCATCAGTTCAAAACAAAATCAAAATAATGAAAGCGAATGTTTATTTTTTCTCTTCACGAATTGCTTATGGTGATTATTAATTTTTCTTCTGTTGATTC
The DNA here is from genome assembly GCF_002204515.2 of Aedes aegypti. Classification (NCBI taxonomy): domain Eukaryota; kingdom Metazoa; phylum Arthropoda; class Insecta; order Diptera; family Culicidae; genus Aedes; species Aedes aegypti. The sequence goes on from NC_035108.1 coordinate 399,226,335, forward strand.
CCAATAGTGTACTCAAACTGTGTGCGGCTCCAGATTTATTGTGAAATTCACAATTTTATTGATTGTAAATTCATGCGCCTCAATGAAATGGAAAAACAAAACAAACTATCCTAAAAATATGTGTGCCATCATAGAATTTTTCAGTGGATCAATTCCCAATGCCAGAAACACAATATGGCGTCTTCCTCACGAAGCCTGCAGTGCCGTCAAAAAATGTTCGGATGTTTATCGATCAAATATTCTAAATTTTCTATGAAAATCATGTTACTAAGTAACATCCACATTAATATCAATCGAACTACCCTGAATAACACACTATTTGTGGATAATCACAATGTGTTTATTGCGTTCACTTCTCAAATTGACATTCGGACAGCATAAATCAAACGACTTTATATACTGTGCCGTGGCAATTTTTTGAACCGTCAATGTTGCCCCCGGCAAATTTTTACTTTGCATTCGTACGTGCCACGTGGCAACTGAAGCGCTTGTATAATTAGTTTGACCAACGTATTTACGACGTAAAAATAACATACATAAATCTCAAACCATCAAGTTGGCTCAAACAGGTGTTAATAATGCGCTAGTGACGTTTTACTTAGCATCTCATTTTCAAGAAAGGTAATGAAGTCATATACTTGTGTAATCAACGTATTCAATACGCATCAGAAACATATGTTTTTTTTTTATTGAACGTTGTGAGGCAACTTGTAATTATCAAACCTTACAATGACTGTATTTCACCACAAGATGTTTTTCAATAGGATTATAATACTGTTGTAACACATCATATCTCAATATATCGAATAGCATCGAATGCAATCGCTGTAGCTTAGCTGTGATGACGATGGACTTCAAATAATAACAGAGCATGTTCTACTGTATAGAATGCTTGCATTTATATTGGTGAACACTGAATTACTTGGTGGTCAGTGCCGTAGCGTGCGGTTGGCCAGGTTGGCACTCGCCAAGGGCGCCAGCCGTCAGGGGGCGCTAGAATGAGCACATGGCAAAATTTTGGGACAAACATATCCAACGGAAAAGAAAATGGAAAACATATCAGTGAAGAATTGAAGAAAATCTAGGTTCATTTTTAACAGTAAAGCATCACAAAAGCAGCGTTACCAAACTTCCAGATTTGTCTGAAATATTCCAGTTTTTTAAGTCTACATTTTACAAAAATCTGGAAGATCCAGATACAAATTTATAGTGACGTTCTAAGGTTTTCCATATAAGACATAGGAAACCCAGTCTTTTCTAGTAAAAATTCTAAAACCATCATAATTTTTGAAAAAAAGCAACCTGACATCCCTGTTTACATATTACAGAATTTATATATATTATTTTTTTAAATTTACTTCCAAATTCCAAAATTTAAGCAGTTAGGCTTCAACGTTCTTCTTTTGTGAGCTCTAATAGCCGTGAAAACTGTTTTGCAAATAAATCTGATTTGTGACGTTCGATTGATATTTAAAATGAGAATGAGCTAGTAGTTTTTATCAATTATATTAATTTGATCACACTAGATCCTTCCGCAATTACGCTTTCTATACTGTTTATTGGTAAAACTACATTTCTTCAAACTTTGAGAAGGTCGATAATCACTTAGATAGCTCAGATAGGTTTCAAACACAGTTTTATATCAACAAAATTCATTAAAATATATTCAAAGAACCTTGAGTATAAATTTCATGCAATCCTAAACGCAAATTCTGGGAAGATTTTTTTTTTATAAAATAATGAGCAGAAATCTTACATTATCTTGCGTAAGATTTTTACAAAATTTTGGAAAGTTTGATTACAAGATGCTCAGCAGGATCCCGCAGATTTAAGGAGCGGATTCTCGCACAATCCATGACATAGGAAAACGTGAGTATTTCAGGCTCTTAGTAATGGTAGTATTTACAGGTAAAGTTTTCTTATATTTGGCCAAGAAATAAGTTTTTGAGCAAAGATGGTTTTATTAGGAATAAACTTATAAATAAATAAATAAATAAAACTTAAAATGATTTACAAATATCCTTCTGGTTCTGCCAAACAAATGTCCTCAAATTATTAATGTTTTCTAATAAGTATTTGGAAATAATTTAAAAATTGACTTGGATGAACTTTAGTGATACTAATAAAAAGTAAGAACAGGGAAATTTTTAGAACCTCAATTTTTTTTAGATGAATAAATTTGTGCTGAAAATTTTATTGACAGGATCAACTGCCGATTTCTACGGAAAAACTGTAGAAACAATCTAAAAAACTACGCAAAAATTAATGATTCAATAATATAAATAAGATTCCTTTCATTAACGTTTTTGGAGCCTCTAACAAATTCTATGCTTTTGCTCATTGCATTTCACTAAAACTTCAAACTAATTGTCTTATGTATCAAGCACTATCTGCGGTTTTTTTTATAAACATGCATTCAAATTTTGGAATTTCGTCTAAAAATTATCTTGATAATATCACCAGACGGTTCTTTTATAGAAGGTATGTTAGCTTTTTACGAACAGTTTCATAAACTTCAAATTTTAGTAAAGCCGTGAGATTCAGCATGATACTCTTTTAAAACTAAAGCTCTAGGATTTTTTTTTTCAATATATTTAACGTAAACTTGTTCCATTCAAAGACAAACAAAGTTTTTTGAGTTTTCACTTTGACTAGGGGGCGCACAAATGGAGGTTTGCCAAGGGCGCCATGAGGCAACGCTACGGCCCTGTTGGTGGTGTACTGATAAGGTGTTGACTTCTGAATCCAAAGGTCACGTGTTCGAGACCGGGTGAATTTTTTTTTTAATTTTCATCAAATTTTTGTGGCATCTTATGTCTGATTGTAAAAGTGTGGAAAAGTCGTGCGAAGTGCTTATATAGCCTCTACTTTGATAGGTGTAAAATGGTTTGTAAAGATTATACCAGCTGAAAATTTTCTTATTGTCACCTTAAAAATTAAGATTCAATACTTTGAGCGTCATACGGGAGTGGGTTAGAAAGGCCCGGGTCAATATGAACCACTTGCCTGATGTTAATGCATCTTCATGGTGTTTGAATGTTATTGAAAACTAGTTCAAAATACTTTTTTAGCGCAATCTTAAAAAAGTTATATAAACGCTCATGAACCTACTATAATAATACCTAGACCGTTTGATTTATTTCTAATTCATGATCTTGAATGACATGTTTTTCAAATACTGTACTATAGCTCGTATATAACATAAGATGTTATATAATACTCAAATAGAGCTTCAATATAATAATATATCGTTAATGCTGCACGAAAAGATGTGTTTGGTGTTACTTGGGTATTCAGCTAAAATGTGGTTTATACAGCCTCTTTTCAGCCACCAATGTTACCTGAGTGGCTTTGTGCATTAGCATAAAGCTTAATACCGGGTATCTCCGTTGGTTTGACCACATTTAATCTGAACACTTTTTAATTTGTACCCCGCTAGTTTGCACATCGTCCAGATTAAAAATAATTCAAATGTCATTTAGCGCATGGAACGGAGTAAAGTGGAATGGAACGCTGTGGAACGGAACGCAGAATCAAAACAAAACAGAAGAAGAGGTTACCAGAAACACGTTTCTAGGGTGACTAGATGTTCAAATTAAAAATGAACCCCGATGGTTTGCATGAGGTACCGTTCAAATCCACGGGGGTGTACGGTATAAGAAAATCAGAAATGTTTCTCAGTTTAGTGCCTTTGACAACGTGAGTAGCGGCACTAGTCGGCCATTGTGATACCATCTTATGTTTAACCTTAATGAATTCGAAAATTCGGATTAATTTAAAATAAACAAAGCGTTGGATATCTCAAAAGTTATATTTTTTCCTGTTGAATACGATGTGATAAAATATGTTACCAACTTTTTCACGAGGCATTACAATCAAACCGACATCTTTGGCATTGTTCTGTTCAATACAACAGTAGTAATATTACTATCGTTATCAAAAATTGTTTCAATTATTCTATTACTATTCACTTGCAACACAGAGGGTAGGCTCCCCGACCTCTGGAACGTTTTTTTCAATGGCAGTATTTACACTTTGGATGGCACTTTTTCCCATCTACCCCGCAGCGACACCCACCGCTGGTGTCACCCTTTCCCCCCGGGCCCCACCGAGGTCCCCGTGTGACCCAGCAGATCTCCGTTTTGCACATGCTGCACTTGAGCCAATCGCAGCCCCACTTTTTCATCATGACGACCTGGAAGAGATCGATAAAGGATTGTAATTTGAGATCGATCGAGATCTGTTTTTAAATATAAGGGAACCGACCTGACACGTGGGGCACACGATCGCATCTCCTCGGTCGACCATCTCCTGAAGCACGGCTTTGGTTCGTCTCGCTTCGATGTTCGTATCACAGTCGCTGTTCAATCGGTCTTGGTATTGTTTGCAGTCCAGCCCATCGTGGATTGCCTAATCGAATGTAAAAGTTGAACCAATTAATGCAATGGCTGTTGCACCGAATATTCCAATACTTACCCTGCACGTAAGACAATTTACTATTGTGCAAACGGGACATTTGAACTGATTCACATTGTCCTCATAAATGCACCAGCCGCGACAATTTGGTGTTTTACAATGGAAGGTATTGTCAAGCTTGCTTTCCGCTTGGCGTATCGATTTCGCCAGATGGGCCTCATACATATCCTTTGTCACTAAGGATTTGATTTCACGTTGCTACGAAAGAAATAGAAGTTGGCTATAAATTATTATCGCTTGTTGTTGAATCCCAAATAAAATTTACAATAGCTTTCAACTCCTTCACTTGTTGATCCATAAAATTTTAAATTTTGTTCTCAGAAGGAAAATTGCTTCATCATGAAAAAAATCATCATCAATATGCAATAATTTCCCTTTGATATTCAGTGATTACATGAGCCTTTGTGTATGATTTGTGGATTTCGCGATTTTTGCGGATTTGGCTAGCCAAGCGCGAAAATCGTGGGTGGATACAATTCTGTCGCTAAAATTGCGGATTTCCCAAATCATGCAGCAAAAATTGCAGTACATACAGTCGTGATTTCATAATTAGAAAATTTCTATTTAAAACAGAAAATCCATGTCTTCTCCTTGAGAGCAGTAAAGTTCAATTAATATAGTCACTGATATTGAAAATGTTGTCCAGGGAAATATAAAAAGCAGTAACATTTTGTTTGTAAACCATTTTCATTTTATTTGGAGTCATTTTTCTCGAGGGTCGCTATTCATTCAAGAGATAGTTCCTCCCTAAATTCTTAATGACATTAATCTATTTTTTTATTGGTGTTTACGGCGATCGGTAGGTTTTTGGTTAAATACACTCAAAAAAAATCGAAACGTCATTGCTACGTGAAAAATCACGTAGATCATTCCAAATTCATTTTGCCTTGACTAACATAAAGATCACTGAGCCATTCATAACCATCAAATAGTGAATCCGTAATTGTTACTGAGGTTACCTATCGCAGTTACGTGAAATTCACGTAGGTGCCTAAGTTCATTTTGACATCTGCATATTGTACGTACATTCGGTGTTAAGCGCAAATCCTAAGATGGCGCCTGCTCGATTTTCGCAGAACTTCAGAAGCTGCTGAACTTTAAATCCTGTGTTAGATTGATTTTAAGGTAAATATGCTTTGAATACCGAAGAGCCCCTGCATTACTTCATATTTTACACCTAATTTATAACCTCTATCAATTATAGCACGCGAAGGCTGAAACAAAACAGAACAAACTCACTACATTTGGGAAACAGATTCACAATGCTCAGATTGAATATAAAAATATCAAAATCTTTTAGTTTTGTTTACATTTTCCAATTGGGAATTAGTTTTCTTCCAAAGCCTATTAGAGATAAGGTTGGTCTTTATTCTAGTTAATTTAATGCAAAACCATCTAGGTCCTATTGAAACGCTTCGTAAAGGCTACCGGAAAATCCACGTTGTGCCTTTGAAAAATTGAAGTTTGGCTTCTTTTCATCTTCACCTGAAAGTTGAACATTTTAAATGAAAAATCGGCTTTCACTACTATTATTCTGAACACAACTGTATGTACATTACATTAAAAATACTTTTGTGTTAAATAGTAAGCTCCGCTTTCATCAAAATTAATTTATATTTGGCTCAGATCTGGACCTGTAGAGTTGAAAATTTTGTGTAAAACGTCGAAAGAGTTTCAAATGTATAGTCCAATGTACTGCCAATGATTAATGAATATTAATGATAAAAAATGTAACAATTTTCATAAAAACAAATTTGTTATCTATATAAATAAAAATGGAATGGTGTTTGTATGTCACGAAATGGCTTACGAACGGGTCAACGGATTTGAATGATTCTTACTCCGTTTTGTTCGTCAGGGGTTCCGACGTGTTCGTGTGTATAAAAATCCCAGGATATTCACCGGGAAAGTTGAAAAAACGAGCGCGAACGAAACTACCATTTTATATGGGACAATCAAAAGCGTTTTTCAACAGCCTACTTGATGGCAAGACAAAGTTTGCCGGGACCACTAGTAAATAATAAATTATCACAACAATCTTAAGTATTTTTACCTCAAATTGATTGAATATTTAGCTTGAAGTTTTATAAAAATAAAAACAGATTTCATACAATGAATGGCATGCATTTCAAACTTATTGTTTTACTGTCCACGTCTCATAAATAAAATAATATTTTTGCAAAATTATTGTCTAAAACAATATGATGGTGTTTGTTTATCCATGTATCGCATGGAAAAAAATACAGTATTGGCGATCTAATCTTATTAATGGCAATCTTTTCGCTCTCGATAACATCACCACTTAAAATATAGTGTGAACTTAGATGACAGAAAATTTCGAAATTTAAATAGGGTAAATGATGGCTTCGGCACCCTGAGGGTATTTTCGGCAACACTAACTTATCGTCCTTGTTAGAATTTATCTACGGAACAAGGGTTACCTTCAATGTACTCAACATGTTCCTTGAACTATAATCTTCCATATAAATCACATTCTTGACGAAAATATTATATAACATGGGTTTTATTATTAAATGAAATAAATGCCTACGAAATCATCGTCATTCGTGAGCTGCCGAACAGAACAACACAAGAACAGCTTAGGAAAAACTCACCACTTCGAAAGGTCCAATTCTCCGCTCCAATGCCAATTTTTTCACAAAATCTACGCACCGATCACTGATGCACAATTAAACTTTTGATTGGTCTATAAAACACTCGAAAATACTTAATTTTTATGCTTCAAATCACAAGTAAAAATTAATGAACTTTGTTTTCCTCGGCAATCACTTTTTATTACTGCACCAGGTTGCCAGAAAACCATATTCAATTGCGGTGTAATTATTATTCACGATTTAAATTCACAGAAAAGATCGAACACAACTAATTAATTTATTGGAATTATGCAACAAAGCATGCATGGGTAATAATTGAGTCTTTCAATGCCTTCCTTATTTGAAGATTGTAGCGCATAAACTTCAAAATACTGAGAAACATATAAAATATACGTCTTTTAATAGGTTAACTATTTTGGCAACACTCCTGTTGTTCTACAGGCAATCAGTGGATGATGTGATTGTGTCAAATCAAAAGTGAGTAGATTTGAAAAGGGCCTATTCTGAGTTTCTCATACACTGAGAAGAATATACACCTTAAAAATTACTGGCAAGGTTTGGATTTTGATCCGAATTAGCTGATCGAACCATATTCGGAGAGTGATATTCAAAAACAAAAAAAGAAATTAAATCCTGAGACATCGCAATCGGATTTTTTTTAATACACCCCAACCTCTTTTTACGACCGTTATCGGGGGGTCGTAAAAAAATCGGGGTAATAATTATGCTTTTGAAAAATGCAACGTCTATATGCTGATTCGGGATATTCGGCAAAGTTGAAGCATGGGTTGAGAACTTTCCAAAATGGCCGTTCAAGTTTTCATATTTTGATAATAGATGGCAACACTGCTCGATTGTTATCAAAAGAGCCAATTTTATGGGGGTGTGATAAGCAAATACCAAAAAATTTCAAAGATGACGGTACCGAATGTTGACCAAAGTTGAAGGAAGTGTTGCGTGCTATACAGTTGGCCAAATCACAAATGTTCATGTGGCTGGCAGCACTGTTCAAGAAGAATAAAGAAAAGATCAAAACCATAAAACTTGAGCGGAACAGAAAAATAGAATGCTTAGCAACATAGCAATACTCTTCAACTGTAATCCAGTTTTTCATGAAGGGTTCAAAATTTTGTCGTAGCTGGCAACACTGCTTAAGTGAAATTGCGTCACCGGTAGTACAAGTATGCATGCAACTTTTGATTTGCTGATATCTCAGGATCCTGATCACTTAGAAAGATGGTGTCTTTGGCAAAGTTGTTCATTAGCTCAAGCGCTATCATTATTAAAGCTAAGAGATTCAAAATTTTGCCACCAGGCGGCGCTAGTGAGCGTAGAATTTTTGTTTTGCGGATATCTCAGGATCCTGACCACTTATAAAGATGGCGTCATCGGCAAAGTTGTTCAAGAGCTCAAGGACTATCATTATTCTGGCCAAGAGATTCGAGATTTGGCCACCAGGCGGCAGTAGTGAGCGTAAAATTTTTGTTTTGCGGATATCTCAGGATCCTGACCACTTAGAAAGATGGCGTCTTCGGCAAAGTTATTCAGTAGCTCAAGGACTATCATTATTCTGTCCAAGAGATTCGAGATTTGGCCATCAGGCGGCGCTAGTGAGCGTAGAATTTTTGTTTAGCGGATATCTTAGGATCCTGACCACTTAGCAAGATGGCGTCATCGGCAAAGTTATTCAGTAGCTCAAGGACTATCATTATTCTGGCCAAGAGGTTCGAGAATTGGCCACCAGGCGGCGCTAGTGAGCGTAGAATTTTTGTTTTGCGGATATCTCAGGATCCTGACCACTTAGAAAAATAACGCCTTCGGCGAAGTTGTTCAGAAGCTCAAGCGCTATCATTATAAAAGCTATGCGATTCAAAATTTTGCCAAGGGCTATCATTATTTTTGTCAAAAGATATAAGGTTTTTCCCACCAGGCAGCGCTAGTAAGCATGATATTTTTTGTTTTGCGAATGTCTCAGGATCGTGGCCACTTAGAAAGATGACGCCTTCGGCAAAGTTATTCAGAAGCTCAAGCGCTATCATTCTAAAAGCTATGCGATTCAAAATTTTGCCTCCTGGCGGCGTTAGTGAGCATGAAACTTTTGTTTTGCGGGATCCTGACTACATAGACATGGCGTCTTGGGCAAAGTTGAGCTTCTCAGCAAGTTTATCGAAGACGCCATCTTTCTAGGTAGTCAGGATCCTGATATATCCGCAAAACAAATGTTTCATGCTCACTTGTGCCGCCTGGTGGCAAAATTTTGAATCTCATAGCTTTTATAATGATAGTCCTTGAGCTACTGAATAACTTTGCAGAAGGCGCCATATTTCTAAGTGGACAGGATCCTAAGATAACCGCAAAACAAATGTTTCATGCTCCCTAGCATCACCTAGTGGTAGAGTTCCGCAATTCAGTGATGGTGGTGCTAGCCCTTTAACTACTGAACAATTTTGCTGAACATCATGATCCTCTATTTTGAATACTTTGTAAGATATTGGTCATTTATAAAAACGGTCGTTAATCTGAATTTCGGTCGTTAAAAAGTGGTCGTAAAACGAACTGTCGGTAAAAAAAACGGTCGTAAAAAGAGGTTGGACTGTAATACCATTCATTCTCTCGGTAATAACTTGGTGATAGAGCGTTCAAGAGCAGCAACCTTTGCAGACCAAAACCATATCGAGCAATTCAGCTTGTCAGTGAATAGTTCAATTCACGGTGAAATTCTTGACATTAGTAAAAATGAAAACAACTATGCAAGTACCATCGTTGGGGGTGAGATTTGGCCAAAAGTGCGTAAGTTCTCATTTATTTTTAAATAACTTTCGCAATTTGACTTGATATGTTCGGTTAAATATGAGAATACGTTGCAAATGCTGAACAAATAATTGAAATCTGATTATTTTCCTTTAAATAGGAATCATTTGAAAATTGGCTCAAACCAAAGATGGTTAGAAGGAAAAAGATAACCGACTCCCGTCTTTTCTAGGCGACATGAATAGCGCCGCTCTGGTGAGTCAAAAGCCAACTAATATGCAACGTTCTCCTAGTGACCACCAGATGTTGAAGTGTTCGTTTATGACATTCACGCTTGAAAAAAGTACGTAACTCATACGGGGATGTTTGATTTTGCCAATCATCTTAAAATGGCATAAAATGGGAGAAAAAGAAGAGAATCCCAGCACATGAACATGTTTTAGTATGTATAAAAATTACTCAAATTTGGTGTTGGTTCAGAAAAGCCTGATGTTATGTGAGTCGAATTCACTTCTGTGTAACAATTTTAAAGCGTGGTGGTTTTGATTTCTTCCATTTTTCATTTTTTGATTGCACGATGATTTAAATTTAGCTGAATATAATGTTTACGCGCTTTTGACTCAACAGATGGCAGTAGTGTTACTTGAATAACGTGTCGTCTGCAAAATATATGGCAAAATAAAGAGTCGATCATCTTTTTCCTTTTAACCATCTTTGCCCAAACTCACCCCTTCGAGAAGGTGACATTGGGCCAAACAAACTACACTCAGGAAAACGAACTATCGATAAACATAGGAACCCCATGTGAAAATTCGCCACAAGAAATTGGATTGAAATTCATAAATTTACGTCATGGAACCGAAATTTGAAAACAAAAATAGTTTTCGCGGCAACCTGGAATCGAACCAAGGACCTTGCTTAGTTTTGTAACAAAAACTACCCAAAAACATGATTTTTTAAAGAAAAAATCGAATTTCTTTGGATTATTTAAGTTTTTTTTTGCCGAATATTACATGTTTCATATATGTTTCTAAAGCATTTTGTTTGAATTACAAGTTGAATAGTGTATTTTTTTAACATGTTCAAATATATCATTGTTTTAAAATTATTTAAAAAATATTGCCAAGTCCTTTTCAAAGGTTTAACAAATAAGGAAAACCAGTTTCAGCTTTAAGAATATTGTTTAACTGATAAAAATTAAAATGTTGAATAACTTGGTCAAAACAGTAAAATGCGGTGTATGCAAAGTTTGAACACAATTAAATAAGCTTCAAAACCATGCAAAAAGATTTGGAATCGGTTGAGTATTCTTGAAATTATGGTCAAACAAAGATATTTTTTCAGTAAAATAAAGAAAATGGAGTAAACTACTTTTTATTGAAACTAGTTTTGATTTTACACAAATTTGATGTTCTACAAAGTTTTCAAAAAAAAAATATTTTTAAGGTAATGGTGCTGAAATTACCGAAGTTATGGTGACTTCACTGAAGGCCATTTTTTATAACTTGAAAATTCACCTCCAAGACGCTTGCAGCTCCAAATTTTGATATTGTTGTCTCAAACTTCGAACTTCACTGAAGGCCATTTTTTATAACTTGAAAATTCACCTCCAAGACGCTTGCAGCTCCAAATTTTAATATTGTTGTCTCAAACTTCGAGGTTTCTCTACTAATACCTTCGAATTCAGAAGAGTACACGAATTTTTGGTTTTGAGAACTTTTGAAAAATAAGCCGCACCCTAAATAGACACATGCGCTACAATGTGCGAGTAGCAAATAGGAGCATGCATGTAACTCATTCAAACGCAACTTTGAAATTCAAGTAATCCGATAATCGCGTTTCGTGGATTTTTCTTGCAGAGCACAATATTATGAATCAATTAACCATGACGTCACGCTGCAACTTCTAGGTTGGATTCGCACCTGCTGCAAGTTTATTACCATGACATGGCAATTTTTAAAGCCGAAATGCTGCCATAGTGAGATTGAATACAAAATTTATTCGATAAAATAAATGAAAATGAAATTAGGCAGTGTCCATTTATGACATAATGTTAAAATGTACAATTTTCGACCATTCCCCCTCCGCAACGGTCTTTGCATGAAAAAAAAATTGTGTTTGAGCCGCAACGTTTGAGCCTACTCCCCCTCCCCCTAGAGCGTTACGTAATATGTGGACGGCGCCTTAGTCTGCATAAATTTAGTGGCGTTGTGTATTCAATTTGAATCTCCGCTATTTTATTTTTAACTACAATTATTTTCTCAGTGTAGTCTGTATTTTTCTGCATTGGCCCTTTCAACGAGTAGAACATAATGAGTGACGTTTAATTTCAGGAATTGTCAACAAATACGAAAAGTTACCAATACATAAACTAGTTTTTGCGCAGTTTTGGATTGCCGAAGTGAACATTTTTGTTGCCGACAATAGTAATTGCATTGCCGATAAAAGAACAAGTGCCTCGTGACTTTGGTGAGGAAAAATAGAAGACTAAGAGAACAAAATAGTGTTTTAAGTATAAGAATCAATAAACGAAGAGTGCTCAAGTGTAGTTCAGGTGTCTCCTGCTAATTGTTGTGCTCCATTGTTGCGTAAAATTACCTTCTAAAAAGTTCAGCAGTTTAGGCTGCCGACAATACGTAAGTTCCCTAGCAATTTAAGGTTTTCTATGCTTCTAATAGACAATGTAAAATTACTATGTACGTTTTTCTTCTTAAGTTATCATTAATAACTTCATTTTGCATATCATATTGTATGCAAAGATCATATCGAATTATGTTAGGTATAGTTGCAAACTAGGCCCCTCTCTGCTTGTAGTGACACTACCATTTATTAAATTGCACGATTTTCTACAAAAAAATATACTAAAATGTTGATGACAAATACATTTCGAGTGATATTTTTGAATACGATTTTCTCGATGTAAAACTCGAATTATTAGATTTTTCTACAACTTGTTCTGCTCAATGGTAGATACTTTAAGATAAGGCATAAATATGCACTTTAAAGAACATTAAAAACTAGTTTTTGATCATGCACGTTTACGTATTTTTTTAGAATGAATAATAAAGATGTCAATGAAACAGAATTTTTTTCGGCGTGGATTGGTGTTTCTAGGCGCGGATAAAATTTCTGAAGTCGAGATTTTCGCGGAACGATTTTAAGATTTTTGTAACAGCCTTGTAGTTTTGACCCGCATTATTTTCTAAACATAGTACTGCAATTATCATTGGCCCTGTTCGTATCCTTCGCATGGTCCTGTTAGTGCCTTGCACTTGGCCCTTCAAATACCTTGCGCTTGACTCTGAAAATATTCAGCGCTTGGCCCTGACAATGTCCTACGCATACCCCTGCAATTACCCAGCACTTGATCCCATTAGTGTCCTGAGCAATGCTCTTATTAGCTTGGCTGCGGTTGACCCTGCAATTACCCTGGTCTTGGCCCTGCAAATGTTTTGCTTCTGGTCCTGCATTATTTGTAAACATAGCCCTGCAATTACCCTGCACTTGGCCCTTCAAATACCTTGCGCTTGACCCTGCCAATATTTGGTGCTTGGCCCTGCCAATAACCTACTCATATCCCGGCACTTAATCCCGTTAGTGTCTTGCGCTTGGTTTTGATAGCTATGCTGAGCTTGGCCCTGCAACTACCCTGGTCTTGGTCCTGCAAGTGTTTTACTTCTGGCCCTGCAATATTCCTAAACAAAGCCCTGCAATTACCCTGTACTTGGCCCTGTTCGTGTCCTTCGTTTTACCCTGCAAATATCCGGCGTTTGACCCTGCCAATGTCCTACACATAGCTCTGCAATTATCCTGCACTAGAATCCGTTAGTGTCCTGCGCATGGTATTGTTACTTTGGCTGAGCTTGACCCTGCAATTACTTTGGTCTTGGCCCTGGTAGTGGTTTGCTTCTGGCCCTGCAATATCCCTAAACATAGCCCTGTAACTACCTTGCACTTAGCCCTGTTTGTGTCGTTCGCTCTGTCCTGTTAGTGCCTTGCACTAGGCCGAATACCTTGCGTTTGATCCTGCAAATATCTGGCACTTAGCCCTGCCATGGTCCTGCTCATAGACCTGCACTTGATCCTGTTAGTATCCTGGTTTGGTTAGTTTGGCCCTGCAATTACCTTGATCATGGCCCTGCAAGTGTCTTGCTTCTGGCCCGCATTTTTTCCAAATATAGCCTTGCCATTACCCTACACTTGAAACTTGACCTTCAAGTACTTTGCACTTGACCCTGCAAATATCCGGCCCTTGGCGCTGCCAATGTCCTACACATAGCGCTGCAATTACCCTGCATTGATCCCGTTAGTGTTCTGCGCTTGGTCTTGCCTTTCAAATACTATGCGCCCAACCCTGCAATTGTCTTGCACTTGGCCCTGCGCTTAGCCTTGCAAGTGCCCTGCGCTTGGCCTTGCAAGTGTCATGCGCTTAGCACTGCAAGTGCCATGCGCTTAGCACTGCCAGTGCGGTGCGCATGGTCCTGCGACCTGCGTATAATCCTGTGCTTAACTCTGCAAGTACCCTGCGTATAAACCTGAAAATTCCCAGCGCTAGATCCTGCAAATGCTTAGTGCTTGGTCCTGCACTTGCCCTGTAATCTGTACTCTCCCGAAACTGTGCCCTAACAGCTCTTCAAATGATTCACATTACCTGGATTACACTCTCACAGCTGTAGGCATTGTCCATATACGGACACTTGATCTCCGCCTCTTCGCTGTAGTTTATCGTATTCACCAGACACTCCTTGCAAAACGTGTGCAAGCAATCGCGCAAAACGATGCCTTCGTATTGCTCGTACTGCCCGAAGCAAATTGGACACTCGAATGGATCCACGTTGGCAATCAGATCGGCCGAATCCAAATTGACCAGCTCCATGTAGTGATTCGTAACGTCGCTATCGTCTTCGGGCATGACCAGTCCATTGCGACCGAATTTCACCGGTTTGTCAGGATTCTCCTTGAGCAGTACAGCTCTAACAATCGGGCTTGCAGTCGTTATGATAGGCCCGTCGGCTTTCGGTGTTGCCGCATTACCGTTGTTGTACGTATTCGGGTTGAAGTTGTCCACGCCGCGATACTTGTTTCGTGTAATGTTGGGACTTGTAAATGCCGTCATAATAATGTTCTTTTGCTCCGGAACTTGTATGTGCCTCGTTGTTAACAAATCACTGGTATTCGGCCTGGTGTGATGCGTTTCGGTGGCTTTGTTTTCATCCAGAAGAATATTGAAGATGTCCGAAGATTTGCGATTGCTGGACACACGGTTGAGATCATTTCTTGTTTCCTTTGGCATGTTCCGCAGCTGAACCGCCGGTGTTGGTTTCTTCAGATCATCTTCAATGAATCGTTTCAGTTCTTCAGGAATAAAATCGTCCTCCGTTGTTTGATACCGTGCTGGAACCACGTAGGACGTCGGGCGAGATTCTGAACATGCTCCACATCCGGGTCGATTCGGTGGATTTATGAGCGTACACAGAGGACATGCCCATCCATCTTCGGTATCGTTCTGAGGCCCTTTGTCCTCCATAATAGTAGGAAGAGCTGTGGCACCTATGAGAAAGTAACAGATTATAGTGTGTTTAACAAATGTATAACTTAATTAAGTCTCATACCCAGGATGGATTCATCTTCACCTTGAAGATCGTTTTGAGTGTCGGAGCATTCACCGTCTGAGTCCGAAACTGTAAGCATCTTAGCTTCTGCATGACTGAATTGTGGTTGCACTGTCATTACCATTGGGGCAGTCTTCTGTTCCACCTTCACCTTGTTTATCGGCAATGGCACACCCGACTCCTTCGGAGTCATTGGAACCGTATTGACAATGAATAACTGCAGAGCTTGGTCGCTATCTTGTATTCCGTACTCGGACAACGTTCTATGCTCTTCGCATAATTGTCGATCTTTGTAGATCCATCGTTGAACCTGCGCTGGTATACCGAAGTCCTTGTTGATCTTTTCTTTCAATTGAAGCAGCGTAGTGTGCGAAGGCAGACTTATCTTCATCGGACCTTTTCTGGTTGATTTATCGTTGATGTAGAAAGAAATGCTGCAACAGAGAACACATTTTCAAACACGCTTCATTTTAAATTTTACACTCAAGCTTACCAAATCTCCGTTAAGCTGCCGGTAGAACCCGTGTCGGATCCACCTGGACTTTGCCTCGTAACGGAAAGAGAAACCTTCATTTTGGCTAAATCCATAGCCAGCTTGGCGGCTCGATCGTGAGCTCCATCTCCGATAGCGATTTCCAAGCTTCTGAGTAGCTTGTTGATCGCTAGGGTGTTGGATCTATTCATCGGCATTCCCGCGTATTTGAGCGTATTCTTGAAGTTCTCAACACCTTGCGCCGAACGAAGTTGTCTGGATATTTGACGCACCTTCTCGTTCTGTTGGTCGGATAATTGGTTTTGCACGGGTGCACTGTTTCGATGAGTTTGCTGTGTCTTGAATTGCTGCTCATCCATAGCTACGTAGTGCACTTTCTGAACATCGTTAGCCAACACCAACTGTGGTTCACTTAGTTCATTCACTGTCTCTGGAATCACGGAACTTTGCTCAATTTTATTCGATGAAGCTTGTATCTCTTTATTGATGATCTTGGTTTCCATTAATTTGTTGATGGGTTTCGCTTCTTCTGGTTTGCGGATGAAAGTTTTCCTGATCGCTCCCAGTTTATATGGTTCTGCAACGACCGGTGGATGTTCTTCCACTGGTGCAGGTCTTCGAGCCATAGTAGGGCTTGCTTTTCGCATAGGTTTCGGACTTTTTGTGCTGATTGGAATACCTGACACAAGCCCGTTCCGACGTTGCACCAATGGCGACTCGCGCTTAGACGGACCGCTGCTAGTTGGCGGTTTCTGAAGCACTGGATACTTGTCCGCCAAGGCCTTGGCGTTCATCGCTCGTATCATCTCGCGTAAACGCTCTTTTTCTCTCTCCAAAGCCTGATCGTCCATTTCTGCAACCTTACTGGGAGGGGTTTCCGTTAAGGGGTCGGTTGGACTGGATGGTCTAGCACTATCCAAATGTGTACTGAACCTAGCTATTCTAGCACTTCGCACTTCTTCCAAGTCTACGGCTTCCTTCACTACGTTAGGACGTTGTTCAAACCTACAATCACCTATTTCTGGAGATGCCAATGGAGCTATTAGCACAGGAGTGGTGGTCACAATCACTGCATTTTCCTTGAGTTTTTCATCATCGAACTTATTGCAAGAATTGAATCCTTCAGGGACAGAATTGAAGTTTCGGAACCCATTTGCTCTTTCGGGAGGTGACTTGCCATTCATCAGACTTTTGATGCCCATTTTCGGCGAGGCAAGCATTTTTGCTTGTCCGAATGATTTCTTAGGCACTTCAGATGCTGCCAAGGATCCATTACCCATGGTCGGTGTCGGTTTCGGCATGAAGTACTTCATAACACGTTCAGTCTTTTTGTCCCAATCTTCGGTGGCTGCCGTTGGCAGTGGGAGGTCTAGTTGGGCCTTCGGTTCCGGAATGGCCTTTTTCAATGGATGGTTCGGTCTTAAAGGTGGTTCTTCCAATATACTAAGTTTGTCGTATGGCTTGATTCGTTCACATGCCTCGCAGATGATTCGCCAATTCGGATTCTCTAGGGTACAATAGGGACAGGACCATAAACCCAATAAGTTCTTGTCACTTCCCGTTTTGGAGAGAGCATGGGGAGGAGCTACTCCGTTGTCAACTACAATGGACGGTATTTGTATCACCGGAGAGGTCTCCTTCCTCTCTGCCCCGAAATAGTCTCTCTTCGGAACGAAGGATGTATTGACCGTGACTTTATTGATATTCGTGGAGTTTGCTTCAAATTTAGATATCAAATCCTTCGTTGACCTTGGCTTGCTCTCTGGAGAATTCTCTTCCAACTGTTCCTCTTTCTTCATGAATGACTGGCTTCGTTTGACCAGCTGTTCTGGAGCAGAGAAGTACAGTTCATTGACCGTTTTTTGTTCGTTCAATTTTGCCGCGTTCTCCTTGTTAATGATCTCCGCGGCTTCACGATCCAGTTCGCTGATACTGGGGATCCCTATTCCAGATTTTCGTTTCTCGTTGTCTCTTTCCCGGCGCTTGGTGTCATCCGACTTTTCTACAATTTTTGCGAAGAGATTGAACTTCGGCCCGTTAACAGCGGAGCCACTATCCACCAATGAGTTTCGACAGTAGCCAACTTCGGGGAGATCTTCTTTGTCCTTGAGCTTAGATTTGCGCTTGTCGATCGTTTTAAGGATGATGTCCTTCTTGAATGGCAGAGTGCTTTCCTGATGTTTCATTCCTGAAATCGGTCGTTTATACCACGGCCTCGGGGATATCGGAGATGTAGGGACATTGGGTTTCGTCGTATTGCCGATGGCTTCGGAGTATAGATAGTCGTGGATTGGTGATCGAGTTCCGTTCGTGTTTATGAAGTTTTCCTCCAGCTTCATAACGTCGTTGTTCGTTAACATAAAGGTTGGCGGTGGGTTGTTCGTAGGCGTAGGAGGATCGCTGTCTGGAGGGGCTTGAACCTTGCGAATATTGTCGATTAGCTGCTGCTTCTGCTCTTCTGTTAAGCCTCCAGGAGTTCGTTCTTCGGATATCCCCGGAAGTGGCGTTATTCTCATAGGCATGGTCGGATCTGGAGTTCTCGGCAGGGGGGTTCCTTCAATGATAGCTTTGATTTCTTTGTCCTCAAAGAGGCTGGTGTATGACGATGCTTCGTTTAGGGTCGGTGAAACGGGAGATACTGGAGGTGGTGGGGCTGGTCTCTTCTTCCGGGATAGGGTAGACCCGGGAGACAAAGTACTGTAGATTGAATTTGTAAGTGTTCCTGTGTTTGATCTGTTTGTGAGAGTGTCGGTATTGGCGTTAAGATTCAGTGGAGGCGGAGGCGGAGCACGTCTTTTACCTTTGACGTGAACATACGCACCAGCTCGCTTATCTTTCGAGCTGTCACTTACAGTTCTGCGATGTTTCTTAGGCGCGATATCTTTGGCTTCTTCGCTTTTTTCTACGTCTGAGGATTCCAACACTCCTTTTGGAGCAGTCGGTAAGCTTAGGTCTACATAGACGGTCTTCTGGTTAGCTCTTGTTAATGTAGCGTCTTTTTCAGATGCAGAAGCCGTTTCTCGAAGATTTGCAAACAATTTATACTTTTTGCGCAGCGTTAGTTCATACTTCTTATCAAGTTCCCGGGTACGATCTCGCTCCCGAACGCGTCGCTTATAACTATCAGTGTACGGACCTGGATTAATGACGCGCTCTGTGGGTTTACTAACCGCTTCATAGCAATTCGGTGGCACAAATGCGAACCCGGTGGTGGCCGTGCTTAAGATACTATCACAGCTTGAACTTTTCGATAGATTGTTGCATTCTACCTGTGGACTAGGACTCGGCGATGAACTATGCGTTCCGTTACTCTGACTTTGGCTCACTTCGTCCGACGAGCATTCGCTGTGCGAATCGTTGAGAGCTTTCGATTTGGTCACACCACCACTCGAACCGGGTTGAGGCACAGCTCCTGCTGCAAAATTCCTCTGCAGGTGGGCAACGTTGACCACCTCCGGCAGTTCGAGGTCCGGGTCTTTGTCCTTTCTGAACCAACGGAAGAACGAATGCAGACCGCTGCTACCACCAGTTGAAGATCGTGAGTCAGGCACATGTTTGCTCTGAAAACCAAGAGTTCAGATATTAGAGTTCGGTTCAACACGAAAAATTACAGTCAACTCTTGATCACTCTACATTCCAATATCGAATCATGGTTTATACAAGTTTAATTCTATGACTAACTCCATGATCCCTTGAATCGTAGTTGTACTCATTTTATGTTCTAGTGCCGAATTATAGAGAATTGATAGTATCAAATATAATACCTGGACTATTTTCTTCTTGTTGAGAAGTTTCTTCCTTTCGTTACTCAATGCTTTATCGCCATCGGACTGGTTCATATTACGCGTTGGCGCCGGCCAGTATAGGTAAGTTGAGTAGCATTATTCTACCGAGCACGGATTAGCGCTGTATTTCTAAAAGAAAGAAAAACAAAACTGAAATCATTAATTGTTTTAAAACCGACGTCTAAACCAAAACGCTCAGAAATCCAAGTAATGTGCATACAGTTTTAAATGCTTATGGAAAGCCACGCTCTTCTAATAATAATGCAGTTGCAACCGTCAGTCACAGTAATACCGCGCCATCAGTGCGACAGTTATAAATAGTCGTGGTTTTGTACATTTATTCGTCAGTATCTACCGCTTAGTGAAAGAAAACAACGAAATTACGGACGCGTTTGGGAAAGCTATAACAGAAAAAAATGCTTGCCTTCAAGGAAAACTCTCAGTACGAAGATGGGATGGGAAAATACACAGCGGAAGAAAACTTAAACCGCGCGCCGCCAGATTTATTATTAAACATATTTGTCTCCGCTGCACGTCCGGTTTGATATGTTTTGCTTTGTGTTGCGTGATCGGCTGGCCGACACGATCCTGCTTATATGGCTTGAGTATTTTGCACATTATTATTCACATTATTAAAAGTGTATCATGTGTAAGATTAATCCCTCTACCAGAAGCATCATATTTTGAACGCTGACCAAATCACATCTTGGGTGTAACTTATATTATGTAAATACTATCGACATTCCATGTCTTAAACTATGTAATGTATCTCAATGTATAAAATCATCAATTTTGGGATATGAAATTGTTACAGAATATTTGTTAATCCTAAAGCAGATCTAAAACCAATCATTTGACATATATTTTCAGTTCAGCTGTGGTGACGATTAATGAAAAAATCATTCGTATAATGGAGAGAAATCCTATTGGGTTACGGAAGAAATCTCAAACAATTATACAGCGTAACAAAAACGACAGTTTTGCGTGTCTCATTGATCAAATTATGTGTATCTAGTAGATTTCTATGAAAAATGTCACTTGGTCCATTCTGACTTAACGCCGACCAAATAATAATCAAAAATTTTCAACAATGACAAACAAGAAAGGTAGGTGAATATTGAAATTATATAAAACAAGTATAAGGGATTATGAAGACACATGTAGTAACGAACCACCCAAAGTTTGTTTAGAAATTACAAAGAAGTAACGCTGAAACAATATAAATGTGTTATCAGAGGCATGAAACGAGCTCACCAGTTGGTAATCCATCCCGACATTTGCACAACGTGAACCGGACACTATTGATCCTAATTCCGTCGCTCTTCCCATAGGAACATGCTAATGTATACTAAGTAACATCTTGACTGAATACACTTTAGAGTGTATACAGTCATCAACAATCATTAGCGCGAGCATACACTGTAAACTCGACATTACCCTTTAATGTGGAAAAAATACCCATTTTTTCTTGATATATGGAAATGTCAAAATGAAGAGTACTTTCAAATTTCAAATAAAGGGTATTTTTCTCCCATTTCGAAGTTCGATGCATTTACCCATTAAAGGGTGAAAAATTTCTTGAAGGTTGTGAAAGTGGATTAGCTTAATCATTCAGGATGGATGGTAGATATGGACTGAACAACTATTCATTTATTCTATCACTAAGTTCTAATCGACAAAAATGATCATTTTTCAGAATGCATTTGGCGTTGCATTCAAATTATGATGATGCAGGACACATAATCCGAAGAGCGACATTCCCGGCTTTGCTTCCAGCCAAGCTTCCAGCCGACGAAAATTACTAGCTGTATCCTGTTAGTTCCGTGGTTTTAATGAAAGATTAATAAATACATAGTTATTTACCTTAACGATTACAGTTTCCTTTATTTATTTGTATTAGAATTGTTTTAAAAATATTAAATTATAAACAAATAAAACAGGGTGAATTTTACCCTCTTTGCTAAACATTTTTTTTATGGATAATGGGTAAAATTTACTCGTTGATTTGACGTACAGGGCCTTTACTCTTTAATGAGTACAGGCCCCTTACTCTTTTTATGAGTTAAACTAGTTTCTCTCAAAGAGGGTACTTTTTTACCCTTTAAAGGGTACTTTCATCTTACAGTGTACGGCTGCGAAAGCGTAAGCGTAAGCGTATGCGCAACATTGCAGGCAACACTGCTGTCAAATGTATAAAAGTAAATAAATCGAGCTGTCTGGCTCTCTTCTAGTTGAAACTTCAACTGATCAACAAGTATTCTTTGAGTCTCCAGAAATTCCCCTCCCGAAAGTGTGTTGTTCTACGTTGGTTCCTTATCGATTAAGGGAGAAAGTTTTAAATTATCTGGACAAACTTGAAGCAGAGAAAGTGATTACTCCTATTCAAACCAGTGAGTGGGCATCACCTGTAGTTGTTGTCATGAAGAAAAATAATGACATACGACTAGTAATTGACTGCAAGGTTTCAATTAATAAGCTCATCATTCCAAATACTTATCCTTTACCTGTATCTCAGGATATTTTCGCTAGTTTGGCTGGATGCAAGGTTTTTTGTTCTCTTGATTTGGAGGGTGCATACACACAACTATCATTATCAAAGCGATCAAGGAAATTTATGGTAATTAACACAATCAAAGGACTTTTTACCTACAATAGATTGCCACAGGGGGCTTCCTCTAGTGCATCTATTTTCCAGCAAGTTATGGATCAAGTATTGCAAGGTATTGAAAACGTTTGCGTCTACTTGGATGATGTGCTTATTGCAGGAAAAGACTTAAAGGATTGCAAAGCTAAACTTTATAAAGTTTTAGACAGATTGTCTAAAGTAAATATCAAGATTAACTGGGACAAATGCAAGTTTTTCGTAACTGAATTGGAATATTTGGGTCATATGATAAGTGATAAAGGTTTGACACCATGCTCAAGCAAAATTGCAACAATACGGGAAGCAAAACCCAACTAACATTTAGTGCAAATGTAAACATTCTCTAGGCCTTCTTTATACGGCTTTATGCTGAGTAAAGGCGCTGTACATACAAACGAAAGCTTCTATGCGATCCTTTTACCAACAAATCTGGCGAATCTACTCAGCTACTTTTAAGCTGTGTTGGCAGCTCTTATTCATATCGATCATTGCTCTATCTCGACAGTTAATCGACAAGTAGCTGTGTCACATCTTCGGAAGGCGCTTTCTCAACCATATCGCAACTGTTCAATAATTATTATACAGCTTCGCTGTATTATCGATTAAATAATATTTTCAAGCTGTTTCACAGCTTCCGTATCTGAATTTAATGTTCCCAACGTTACCTGCCACCGCTTGGAATCGAACTCACGATCTCTGCATCCACAAGTCTCGACGCTATCCTTGTTGCCATCACAGTCTATATCGAAAGGCAAAGAAAACACACCGTTTTGTTCTACATCGAAAACGGTTCACACAATATTTTATAATGATCGTAAAAGATGTCATGGCCGCGCTTACACCACTTCATCAGGCTGTAAAAGGGTGCGAAACGTCAAACACAATGTTTACATCCAACAAGCTGAGTGATGCGCCACAAGTTGTTGTTTTACAGCTTACTGCTGTATGCTCGCTGTATAACTGACGATAAAGCGCTTCTTAAATATATATTGAGCAGCATAACAAATCATATTGTATAGAAGCAGCCGGATTGATAATGGCGAGTTTTATTCCACATCATTAGGTTACTATCTTTTACGGTGTTGAGTTACAGCTTAGCGAAAGCAGCAAAAGCGATAACTGACGAAATTTATTCAGCTTAGATTGTAGCTGCAAAACGTTTGCGTTACAGCTGTATTAACGCTAATCGTTCTATTTTTGACAGCTTTCATTTTTTTCTGCGTTCGCTGCTTCAATTCAACTGTTATAC
Source organism: Aedes aegypti (assembly GCF_002204515.2). NCBI lineage: Eukaryota > Metazoa > Arthropoda > Insecta > Diptera > Culicidae > Aedes > Aedes aegypti. Next base: position 399,249,960 of record NC_035108.1, read on the forward strand.
AGCACAAAGCAAATAATCTTGGCTTATAGCGCTAAAATTGTTAGTTGGGAAGTTCCAACAAATGTGACCGAATTGAAGTCCTTTTTAGGACTTATCAATTATTATAACAAATTTATACCCAATTTGTCTTCAAAATTGTATCACTTGTACAACTTATTGAAGAACGATGTTAAGTTTATATGGGACAGCAAATGCAATGAAGCTTTTGAAAATTCTAAGAAATTGTTGCTTGAAACTGATTTTCTTGAATTCTATGACCCTGAAAAACCAATTGTTGTAGTCACAGATGCATCTGGCTATGGTTTGGGCGGAGTAATTGCTCATGTTGTTGACGAGGTTGAGAAACCAATTTGTTTCACGTCTTTTTCGTTAAATGCAGCACAAAAGAAATACCCCATATTACATTTAGAAGCACTTGCACTTGTATGCACAATTAAGAAATTCCATAAATATTTGTATGGTCAAAAATTTACAGTTTTTACTGACCACAAACCATTAGTGGGGATTTTTGGTAAAGAAGGCAAGCATTCAATATTTGTGACAAGATTACAACGCTATATTTTAGAATTATCGGTGTATGATTTTGAAATCCAGTACCGACCTTCAGCAAAAATGGGCAATGCGGATTTTTGTTCGCGATTCCCATTGGAGGTGGCAGTTCCCAGTGCATATGATCAAGAGTTTGTGAAAAGCATCAATTTTGGGGACAACTTGCCTATAGATTTCTCAGCTATTGCTGAAGAAACAAAAAAGGATGCTAGTTTGCAGAAAGTTATGAGTTTTATGCTAAATGGTTGGCCTAAAAGGATAGACAAGCAATTTGTTGATATTTTTACGAATCGGAATGATTTGGAAGTCGTTGAGGAATGCTTGTTATTCCAAGAAAGGGTTGTAATACCACAAGTATTGCAAGGCGACATTCTAAAGCTTTTGCATGGCAACCATGCTGGTATCGTCAAAATGAAAAGATTGGCAAGGCAAACGGTTTACTGGTTTGGAATCAACACAAATATTGAAAGATTTGTTGCTGCTTGTGACATCTGTGCAAGTATGGCAATCGTTCCAAAGCAAAACATAACTTCAAAATGGATACCTACCTTAAGACCATTTAGCAGGGTGCACATCGACTTTTTCCATTTTGAGCATCGCACTTTCTTGTTGATGGTAGATAGTTTCTCTAAATGGTTGGAGGTAGAATGGATGAGGAAAGGTACCAACACTTCAGAGGTTTTGACGAAACTTATTGAATTTTTTGCTCGATTTGGATTGCCGGACGTTATAGTGTCGGACAATGGTCCCCCTTTCAACTCTCATACATTCAAAAGTTTTCTTCAAAAACAAGGCATAAAGGTTTTAAACAGTCCTCCATACAATCCTGCTAGTAATGGCCAGGCGGAGCGACTTGTTAGGACGGTGAAAGATGTGCTCAAGAAATTTCTATTAGAGCCAGGAATGTTAGAGTTGAAGTTGGAAGATCAGATAAACTTATTTTTATTTAATTATAGAAACAATAACTTGACGTTGGAAGGTAGTTTCCCTTCTGAAAAGGTGTTTGCTTATTCGCCAAAAATGTTGATCGATTTGGTTAACCCAAAGAAACACTATAAGCAAATGCTGTTACCACATAACCCCAATGATGAAGCAAAAGGTAGTCAAAATGAAAATAACGATCAAACTGATCAGTTAGATGCACTGATACCGGGGGATTTAGTGTGGTACAAGCACAACATTCCACATTTACGCGAAAAATGGATAAAAGCATCCTTTTTAAAACGGTTCTCTAAAAACTTATTACAGATCATGGTTGGAAACGAGGCGATAACTACCGCGCATCCAACTCAAATACGGCTCGTTAAGGAAGGGAGTGGTTCGCGCCAGCCGAGACGATCGATGCGAGTGGTCGAAACTGGTCGGTCGATACCGGCTACCGCTGAACCCGAAGGAACGGTCGTGCGAGATGACGATATCCGGCAATTACCGGAACGAAATACGGAGTCTGAAGAAGCAGCCTTTGGAGAAACCGATGTCCGGCAATTACCGGATCTGAGTGACCGTGAAAGAAGAAGAAATAATAGTGCTGAAATAATAGAGCGTAAGAGTAGGAAAAGAAAGTTTCCGTCGGAACCGGTAGAGCTTAATGGCCAACTACGGCGTTCGAAAAGAACTGGAAAAATTATATCAGACAATGAATTCGAATATTACTAAATGCTATATTTTTTAATTATTGAATTATTGTTCAATCTTTTGCAAGAGGGAAGAACTAATGTATACTAAGTAACATCTTGACTGAATACACTTTAGAGTGTATACAGTCATCAACAATCATTAGCGCAAGCATACGGCTGCGAAAGCGTAAGCGTAAGCGTATGCGCAGCATTGCAGGCAACACTGCTGTCAAATGTATAAAAGTAAATAAATCGAGCTGTCTGGCTCTCTTCTAGTTGAAACTTCAACTGATCAACAAGTATTCTTTGAGTCTCCAGAAATTCCCCTCCCGAAAGTGTGTTGTTCTACGTTGGTTCCTCCCGGTTGGTCGTAGTTAAGTGAAATTCTCTAGTTCCGGATACTAGACAGAAAACATGCAACAGAACAAACGGATTAAACACAACCCAACAAAACACACAAAAACTAAAAAGAATTTTATCCAGCGACCCGAAAACGAACCGTTTTGCTTGGGCTTTCCGAATTGCCCAGCAAAACGCGCAAAAACGAAAAAACAACTGCTCGGCGTCCCGAACACAAATTGTGTTGCTTGTCCGACCAGAATTGTAACCGATTTTGTTACTCAGTTAGCGTATGTTTTCTAACAGAATATGTCATAATTTTGGCTGGTTAGTAGTTAAAATACCACAAAATATAGCACAATTTCTTCTACACTAAACAAAATATTATTAAAATTTAAACATAAATATCACTCATAAATGAAAACATAACCCCTTTTTGTTATTTTTCATAACAATTTACAACAAAATTTGTTATTTTCTTTACATTAATAAAATGGCACATGTATAAGCAATTGCTCTCAAACTTTTTGTAAAAATTGCGTTGTAATTATGTTTTAAATTGAAATAAATTTGAAACAGCTTTCATTAATATAACTGATTTTGTTTTAGTTATGTTACAGTTTCCCCATCCACTCAAAGTGCTACGAAAAAATGTAACAAAATTGCGTGGCAATTAATACACAAATCTCTTCACGAATATCTCAATAAATTATGTAGAAATAATTCTTTCAGTCACAGTTTTTCCAAGAAATCTTTAAAATACATACTTCATAGTTCCCATAAAATTAAATTTATTTAAGCATTTTTCAGGAATTATTTTTTAAATCACTGTCAGGAACTTCTTAAAGGATTCTTTTGTTAATTTGTCCAACTGTGTTTTGAGGAAATTGCGTAGATCTTCCAATGATTCCATCAAACATTTATCATGTTAACGTAATGTTTGTGATACCGTAATCTGGGGACAAATTGATGACTATTATACAACTTTCTGCTATGTTATTCTTTGGAATTCAAATATTGCCAAATTAATTTCTTCGTACTTCATTGATTTTTATCAGTTTATGTAATCGATTTTTTATAAAATAACATTAAACATTTCATAAAATTATTTAAAACATAAAAATTGAAAATGACACACAGGGGCAAAATTTACCATCATTCAACAAAGCAGGTTAAGGTAAAGATGAATCGAAGCCAAAGTTCAAATTTTCAAGATCACGGATCTGGAGAACTAAACATCCGTTTGAGCTGAAAACCTAATCGATTGGTCATTACCAGCTAGTGACCAGTCGATTAAGTTTTCAACTTTAACGGATGTTTAGATTCTCCAGATTTAGTTCTCCAGATCGAAGCTTGGCTTCGATTCATCTTCACCTTAAAAAATTAAAATTTTCATCATCTACTAAATTTAGGTCTTCTGAATCTAAGAATGATATCAAAATTCTTTGTAAGCGATTTCCCATGAAATACGCACGTATTTCAAAAATCAATTCAGTAGGTCACAGTTAAGCTTGCACGACATTTGAAACACTCTAAGTAATCACGTGGATTGTTTAGCACCGTCCTTTCCAACATTATTGCTTACTTCTTCAAAAACTGTGAATATTTTTATGCAAAATATGTTTATGCAAAAATGAAATAGTTCAAAATAATCAATACACATCTATGAACTAGATTAACTAGAAAACATGGAATGACTGTGATGCCAACAAAATATCCAGCATCCGTGGAAGGGAATGCTTTTTGTACCAACCTAATCAAATTCACCCCAGGAATTAATGTGCCCCGGATTATGGAACTGGTAGTTGGGCCCAGATAGCCGTAGCGGTAAACGCGCAGCTATTCAGCATGACCATGCTGAGGGTCGTGGGTTCTAATCCCGCTGGTCGAGGATCTTTTCGCAAACGAAATTTTCTCGATTCCCAGGGCATAGAGTATCTTCGTACCTGCCACACGATATACACATGCAAAAATGGTCAATCGGCAAAGAAAGCTCTCATTTAATAACTGTGGAAGTGCTCATAAAAACACTAATCTGAGAAGCAGGCTTTGTCCCAGTTGGGACGTAACGCCAGAAAGAAGAAGAAGTTCTATATAATTGTCAAATAAGTATTGTTTTATGTTTAACTGCTTTCAGCTATCAATTTTAAAATTTGCTGATCTTTTAGGCTTTCAGTCTAATTATTTGCGTTGATCAATTTCTAATCATCGCCGACGTTTCGGTCCGGCTATTGGACCATCTTCAGGGCTCGATATATAAATCAGCCTGAAGATGGTCCAATAGCCGGACCGAAACGTCGGCGATGATTAGAAATTAATCAACGCAAATAATTAGACTGAAAGCCGAAACTCCGAAAATATCTACCACCTATCCAGTCGAAACATACTACTGATCTTTTATATATGTTGGGTTCTTGTATAAGATGACGAAAGTAATTCTATCAGGCAAGAAAATTTTCATTGAGAAATCTGGGGAAGGACCTGGTGTAGTGGTTGGAATACACGTATCTCACGCCGAGACCTCTCACGTACAGCCTCGAATGGGTAGGTCACTTATGACAAAAAGGTTATAGTGACGACTTCCATCGGAAGAGAAGTACAGCCGTTAGTCTCGAAATCTCGTTAATGAAGATAAAACAATGAAACATCACTAAAAAAACTTAAAATTTCTATGAAATTGTAAGGAAAATCTCTAAGAAATTTTCGAAAAAATAATCCTTGGTTTATTATTCAAAGTTATTTCAGGATCAATTGTCAAACAATTTCAAAACAAACACTTGGAAGAATCTCAAGAAAATTGTGTTGAAGAGTTCAGAATTTCTCACAGAAAATTTTCAAAAATATCCATGATAAATATTTGGAAAAGCTCTTGTACCTTACCTTTGCTCCGGACAAATATGAGTTAAAATATAAAAAAAAAAACATTTCAAAGCAATTTCCAATAAAATATTTGGATCCCTTTTGCTACTTACTGGCATAAATTCTGGAAAAATTCCATGAGGTATGGGTATCAGGAAGAATTTTTCAATAAATCTCTAAAAAAAATACTTTGGAGGTATGGGGCCCAGATAGCCGTAGCGGTAAACGCGCAGCTATTCAGCAAGACCAAGCTGAGGGTCGTGGGTTCGAATCCCACCGGTCGAGGATCTTTTCGGGTTGGAAATTTTCTCGACTTCCCAGGGCATAGAGTATCATCGTACCTGCCACACGATATTACGCATGCAAAAATGGTCATTGGCATGGTAAGCTCTCAGTTAATAACTGTGGAAGTGCTCATAAGAACACTAAGCTGAGAAGCAGGCTCTGTCCCAGTAGGGACGTAACGCCAGAAAGAAGAAGAAGGTATTCTTAGAGCTACCTGTAGATATTTTTCTTTGAAAAAGTTTTGGATGCATTTAAATAAGATTGAGGGACTATTGGTTAAATTCAGTTAATAATTTGAAACAAAATCCCAAAACAACTGCCAGGAAGGAAATCTCAAGTGTGAAATTAAAAAAATTATTATGTTTCATGGAAAATAGTGGTGAAGTAATTCCTGTATGTGTTTGAAAAAAATATTTTTATTATTTTCATGAATACCTATTAATGAAACTAGTCTAATTCTTAACTTGAGATTTCCCTTCTGGTAATTGTTCTAGGATGTTGCTTCAAATTATTCTCTAAATTTCATTAATAGTTCCTCCACTTGCTCCTAACAATCCTGAATGTATCACTTCCAATTAAATAGTGATACAGCGAACATAGAGTAAAGGTAAATTTTGCAACAAATGGGTTCAGTGCTGATAATCGAGCTGTTATGCATGTTCTGCTTTACAACCACTAAAAATATAAGTTGAAAACCCATTTTGATTCATATTTTTTCTCCATTAACGATTTGGAAAATTCTATGTTGTAAAAAGCTCGAAAATTTGATTAGTAGATTTCTTCAGGGTTTGATTTTAATACTTCCCTCGATTATGTATTCTATATAAAACTTCAACAATACAAACGTGAATTCTATAGAAACATTTGCTTCAAAGATTTTTCCGTAAACTTATCCCTTTGAATTCCTGTATGTATTTTTCAAAAAATTTCACCATTAATACGTTCAATCTCAACAGATTCCTATGATTATATCCTCTTAATCCAAAATTCCTTTAGGAATTGTTTCAGGAATAGGGTAACTTATATAACATGGATATTAGACCTGTTCATATTTAAAAAAATGTTTGGAAATCTACCGGTCAGTATTCGGAATGCTCATGCCAAGAACAATGTCTGATCAAATTTTCAGCTCATTTGACAAAGATTTCAGAATGCTTCAAGTTGAAAATGTGTTTTTGGGCTTATTTTAAGGTTTTAAAAATCATAACTAGCATGTGGAAAATCAAAACCACTTGCTATTACCACTATTTGAAAGCTGATTCTATTCTGTTAAAGTTTGTCGAATACGCTAGAAAGATTAAATTGAGTTTTAACATTGTTTGATCCAAATTTGTTCTCCACAGTACCCAGAAATTAACGTTTTCTCAATATACATGGTATAAAAAACACCCATTGGCATTATTTTTTCAGGCCCTAGTCAACGGGAATCAAACATAATACATTTATGAATTCATTGACCATCAACAGCTTACATGTTGCTTAAGGCAATAAATTACAGTAAATGCCCAAAGATCGAGCACCGCATCGCAACCTGATGATAGTTAAATCATGCATGATACATGTACCGAAAACGAACGAATTGAACAAGGCAGTGCTAACGTGTTCATTTTTTGTATTCTTTGAAGCTCACGTTCGTGCTCTTGGCTCACCCACAGTGGATTTACAAATGTGCTTCATAATAACCTATTTTTTTACAATTTATTTTCGTAAAATAAATGATAACTTTGAACAGGATTGACTTTTAGATATGCATAGTCAACATGACTGGAAATTAAAAATCCGAAATTATCATGCAGGCATGCTTTTCAGTGAAAACACTTCCCGAAAAAAGAGATTTTCAAGAACCTCGAGATACAAACCACAACCAAACTATGTGAAAACTTGCTCCAATCATAAAATCGTGTTCGGTAAAAGTCCGTAGAATTAGATAAACTACTATGTAGAGGTATTTCCGATAAATTTTGATGTTTCGTTCGGTAGTTATGATTTTTTAAAGCTTGAAAATAGCCCAAAAACACATAATTGATTTGAAGCACTACTAAATTTACTCTAAATTGAGTGAAATTTTGACCAGAAGTTCATTATGCAATGAAAAATCAAAGTATTGGTTGACTGGGGAGTTTTCAGATATTTTTGAAAACATGAATAGGTCTATTGGATATTCATATAATTTAAACAGGCTGGTCGTTATATGCTCATTTCCAATGAGATGGTGAGGAATATATGTACGGGAAATCATTTATTGCATTATGAATACATTATGCTACTTATTCATGATGACCATTACATAACAATTACAACTTGGCTTAAAAATATCAAAATTGTAAATTGCTTCAACAGAACATCTGTGAAACCTACGAATGCGACGAATGCCAAAGGGTGTATATTTCATTCAAGAACATACATCAAATGTAATAATAACGCTCAGAATTGGCATTCATAAAAAGTTTAAAAGTAGCAACATGATAATACATGTCTAAAATTAATAGGTCCATCTAAAATCTCAACATGAGCATGTAAGGCAAAAATCAGGTCATGTCCGAAATAGATTATGGTTTTTGTTCAGTTGATATAATTTGGTTACTGATGAATCACACTGGAATGAGGCTATGCATGCCATAAAACGTTTGACTTTTACTGTGCGCCCTGTTTTCAAGTTGCCCGCGAGAGAAAGCGAGACAGCACAAACACACGGCGCACAGTAAAAGTCAAAAGAACAAAAGAATTTATGGCACGTACAGAGTATGCAGTAGTATTCATGCATGCATACTTACAGGCGTATTTCACGGATCTGATGATATTTGCTTGCATTAAATGAAATTATTGATTATCACTAATATACACATCCAATAAGAGAAAAAAAATACGTAAGTCACATGTAAACTCTCAAAGTTTTATGATTTGACCATCTTTTTAAGAAACCATTGTATGGATATTGAGATAACGCTGTTGACCGAATTATATTCACGTGAGGGTTGCCGACATGTATAACAGACAGTCCGCTAAAAAACGCTATTTTGGAAGCTGATGCTACAGTTTGTAAGCTTTTTCTCTCCAGAATCTCAAAATACAATGTAATGTCTCATATAATTAACACAATGTAATAAAATATTAGTATCTAATGCAGTTAATCGTTCGCCGTCTCCAGACATATCCTTAGCCACATGACTCACCCTATTGTTAATGTTTATTTCAGGAATGAATGCACAATTATTTCAAGAATTTCATCTAAATTTAATTTATGTTTGTTTCATAGGATATCGTTAAGATGTTTCTTTAGACATTGTTTCTAGTATTGTTTTTTTTTCTGCTCTACAGTTCTATCAAGGATTCTTGCATCGATCTCGCCGGAGGAATTTCACCAACAATTTTAAATCAAATACATCTAAGCACCTCTTGGATCACCAAAATTCTAACAGAGGTTAATAAAAAATACTTCTCTGCGGATTTCTTTAGAAACTAGATACTTCTTTTCTTGGGACAACCTATTAGCATTATTTTGAGCATAATTAAAAAGTATCATCAAAAATTTTATCCATAGATTTCTTTATACATTTTCCTAAGAATTTTTGGATTCTGAATTTCTTCTAAAAATACTCTAGGAATTCTTTTAGGGAGTCCTCCAGGGGTTTATACAGGATTTTTTCTAAGAATATCCCTTGTAGCATTTTTTCTTGAGAAATTTCCTTAGGATTTTGCAGATTTATTTTTGGTAATGTCCTTAGATATTCATAGATAAATTAAAATTATAAAAGAAAACCCGAGGCAAGCATTGGATGCAATTCTAAAAAATCTCCTGAACTATTTTCAGATGTATCCTTGGAAGAATTCCTGTTTCAATATTTAAATAAATTCTAAGAAAATACATTCTAGGGAAGTCACAGGATCAATTCCGGAAGAAACTAATGCCAAAATTATCATACAACAAATTTTGTTATATGTAATACCTGGAGGAAATCAAAACATAAAACTTTATGCACATTTGGTTAGTTTTGGAAAACTAATTGGATCCTAGATAAATTCCTGGAAAAATTCTTACTTAGGAATCTATGATATCATTTTTATGCTATACATGGTGTAATTCCAAGAATAATCCAAGAAATAATGCTTGGAAAAATATATTGGGAAAATTTATATGCTTTCATCCCTAAACCTAAAGAATAAATAAATCCTTCAAGAAGCTCAGTCAGCGTTTCTGTAGAAAAAGCTGGTATAATATCTTGAAACTAATCAACGCAAACTACTGGAAAAAATCTTGGAGTATTTTTTACAATGCTTGAATCCGGTATGGTGTGAATTCTTCATTATTATCAGAAAGGAAATGACATTTCTGGAAGTATTTGAAAAAGAACTCTTAAACAAGTTCTCACATGTATATAAGTACAAGTGTTTTGATTAGTTACAAGTTGCGTTTCGTCAAGGATTTTTTTTTCTTATGAAATCAAGGATAAATTTCTGAAAATGAAGAATAATATCTTGAGATATTGGTGAGAAATCGATGGAGAAATTAGAGCTACTCTCAAAAACAATCTCTGGAACAAAATTTTGGAAATAACAGTTTCTAAGCTCCTTGAACAGTTCAAAGAAAAATATATTTTGGAAAATTAAGAGGAATCTGAGAAAAAATTCCTGGCGAATATTCTGAGCACCATATTTTAAAAATTCAAACCTAATATTCGCCTTTGTACAAAACCAGTTGATTTTTAATTTTGTTTTCGTCGGCCAAGGGGGGGAAACGGACACCCCTCGCCACCCCCCCCCCCCCTTCCCCCTCTAGCTAAGCTTATGATAAATGGTGAAATATTTAAAAAAAAAAACATGTAGAAAAATCATTACAGTAGTTTTTTGGAGGCAACTTTTCTAAAACTTTTAAAACAACTCTTGTAATAGAGCGATGCATATAATGTAATAATTTCAGGATTTTTCTTAGACGAGTCCCACAAATACTTGGAAGAGCCTGGAGGAATCTTTACAAGAATCACGGAATAAATTTGAGGAGAAAATGCTTCCCCTTTTTTTCTCACAGTGCTTTTTGAGAGAAATTGTGGAGTTATTCCATGAAAGAATTTCGTCTTGAGCTTGCCTAGATTTTTTTTTTAAACCTTATATAATCAAACAGCGAAGAACTCACGTTGATTCCGAATTTCTTACTGGCGAGGTAAAATCTACGGTCGCATTATCCCTCCACTTAATCCTTTTTAGATGAAAGAGAATGGTGGCTGTCCTTTATAATGCTAAAAAATAGGAAAATAATGCGGAGTGTATCCAAAACTATTGTTTTTGCTTAAAATTCCTGATCTAACTTTTGAGTTCGTTTGCACACATGGTACTATATTTGAAAAGTTACTTCAATTTGGAAGATCAAATCATATTTGTCGATTATATGTATCATGGTGGTGGTAGAAAATAAAACTGAGTAGGAAGGTTTGCTTCAATTTATTTGCCATTTAGGGTATGTGATTTATTTTACTGGCACGATAAACAATCCTCGAACATTCGATAGCAATAGTGTCCCCAGGTGTGAAGATTGTTTAGAGGGATTATAGCAGTTCACGTTAAACAGGCTCTCGTGATGTGCTGCATATCATGGTTGTTAAAGAGAACGATAAGTGGGAGATTCTCTCATGGTTCAATTCCTGATTCTGAGATAATAATCAATAACTTTAGTATCACATTCTAAATTCTATAGCACTATCTTCTATATAAATAAAAATGGAGTGGTGTTTGTATGTCCCCGGAATATTCGGAAAAAAGAGAGAAAACTAATGTGTCATTTTGTATGGGAGATTATATGCCGTTTTACAACAGCCTACTTGATGGCAAGAAGAAGTCTGCCTGGACCACTAGTAGTAAATAAAAAAGCGTGAAACTACCACGGATATTAATTCAGGAACTCTTTTTTGAGAGGGCACTATTTAACCAATTTATCGTTTATGATATTGGTAAGTAACTAAGTACTAGCATGACCAATATGTAATTTTCAAATTCCAACCCATTCAAATTTTGAATGATTGAGAAGTTGTTAGTGTTCATACCCTGTATTTGTTAACTAATTGTATATGATGATATCAAGTCACTGGAGATAGCTTGGATACACAGATGCCGTACCCCTTTCGCGAAATTACGACTCATTAGCACAAATGACCTCGTTCGCCATACCGAACCGGTCATCCATCTATTTGAAGCCAAAATAGTCCACCTGCCTAAAGTAAACACATCTCGGAATCGGAATAGCAAAACTCAGTCAATTTGTAGTGCAAATAGTGCAATCGGCCATCAACGTTTCTTCCAGCAGTCGCCCATCGAAGCTTGCAATTGTAAATCGGGCACCGCACAAGTCGGTCATCGTGTGCATTTCTCCAAGCCGCCCAACCCGATCAACGTCGTCGAAGCTGTTAGTTGCAGGCAGCGTGATCGGAGATCGTGATTGTGTGACCATTTCCGAACCGGTAAATATTTGCCATCATACGGATGCGAAACTCTCTGTACGTACACACCAGTGGCTGTTTGCCGATTGCTTGCGTGCTATGGTCAATCCATCTAGGCTACTGGCAAGAATCTCAGTGATCGATCAAGTTTCAAAGTGAATAAATCAAAAAGTTTTTGAGTATTCCTACTCTATATATGTGTAAGAACGGCGGTTAAAAATTTTAAAAAAATTTAAAGATTCAAATTGAGAAATTATTGGTATGAACTTGAATTGAGAGCACCTACCTTACGAAATGTTTAGTTTACGAGGGACCGAAGAGCGATCGACCCGTTGTTGACACATGTTGCATTTCAATTCCTTCGAACGAACCACCCACACCGATTACGATGTGGTACCCGTTTATTTTAAATACTCCACCGGGAAGAGCGCCACTTACTAAAGAAGACAAATATTGAAGCTCAAAATATGAATGGTCCTTATAATTAGTTTCTTTTCTCGATCGAAAGATTTTGTATAATAATGTTATAGAAGTATTCGTGGGTTCAAAGAATTCTCTAATTCTTGTCCAGCATTAAATGCATCGTAGCAATAAGTTAATACAGGACAACAATACATGTTTCATTGTTCAATCAATATAATAGGAAGCACTTCGATGACATTCTGATCACCGAACGACACTGCACTGCAACTGTATGTGCTATACCTATACACCTATCATGTGCTTCTGTTACGCTTCGACCAGATCGGAGTGGGTGGGACAATTATTGCATCCCGCTGAGTGGCAGGCGTGGGTAATTAAATTGTACATTAAATCGTCTCACAATGGCGACGACGCTCAAGAGATGAGAACGATCTGTGAAACCATATGGGATAGGGTCTGGGAGAAGAAACACTTTAGCCAAACCCATGGCGATTGCGGATGCAGTTCCGTGTTGTTACGTTCGCTTATGGAGACGTTAATGGCCGCATTAAATGTATTGCAAGACATTGCAAGGCATCGATGTGCTTCGTAACAAATAAATAGTTGGGTTTGAAGAGATATGTATTCGCAAAACGCAAAATACAAGAGACCAAATTCGAAGTGATCAACTGCAGATTGTTATTCTCGTTAAGTCCTATTGAAAAACACATTTCAAAACCTTACATTATTTCCTTAATTTTAAAATGCATATGCATTACCAAAAACCTGTTTTGGGTATATTGGCGTTATCGTAAGCGCCATTACATTTTTTTTTGCTTATTTTGCTAAGTAAGTTGAAAAAAATTAGAGCACTTAATCTCTAAGCCAAACGACACTTTTTGTTTCGGGTTTTCTAGACATTTTTTACAATTACATAAGTGAAAAAAAATCTTGTTTAGTATGGTTTCATGAGGCAATATCGTAAAATATTACTGAATGAAATTTTGAATTTGAATTTGAGAATATTAAAATGATAATAAATTATGAAGTTAGATTTAGATCTAGAAAGGTTATCAAAAACTGTTACGAATTTGTTATGAAAAGCCAAATTTGATAAGATTTTAAAGAAGATTCTCATAGGGAAGTCATTGATCTTTTGAGTCCCAGAACGATCTAAAAAATACAATGTAGCAAGACAGCACATTTTCACCTTTATAAAAAAAAAAAAAAAAAAATACATGAATACAAATCGGTCATTGTGCTAACTTGAACATCATACTGTGGAAATATTCATAAAAACACTAGGTTCAAGTGGAAAACCAGTGCAAACGTAGAATCATGATGAATACGAAGAAAGTAGCATCTTGACTTAAAATCCTACTGTATTTAGCCATAAGCCAGTTCCAGTACATTCTACTCCCTTTTCCACCAGAGCAACCAGAGATCTGAATCAGCAACGCCACATTTAAAATTAACAAAAAATAAAACTTTTCCTTCGCCTGTGTGACACCCGAAGTGCCAGTGCATCAGTCAGTCAGCCAGTGACTGATACCCCATGTCTTGGATGGGACCGAACAGCGCCACTCGCACTCCTATACCCAGTGTTACGCAGTCACGGTGCTCCCCAGATCATAATTATCAGAAAATAAAATCTTCATCAAATCTGTGCTTTCGTTTTCTATGCCTAAGCTGCATGTCTGGGTACAATTATCACAATAGTAGGCCCGTTTTGAATAAACGCCTCTTTACTGTATAAGTCCACAAATTCAAAGGAAATTTCAGATATTTCAATGGATTTCCATGCATCATGATTATCAGAAGAAGTATCAATGCTTGGTTGAGAGTTTGTTTGTTTAGATATTTGTGATCTCTGGGTGATGTGCATAAGTAGATTGACAAAATTTTGAGTTACGCCCTTTTCGAGGCGAACCTATTAAAAACATCAAAATTATATATCTTTATTTATGATGCATCTATAGTTCAAATGTCACTGTAATATTGGAAATCCTTGGGCACTTCCATGATTCACTTTGGCATGGGGGTTTTTCTCGGCCGAATTGTCTAAAACTTTGCAATAAGAAGCTATTTAGTACGACGCATATTATGGCCAAATATGAGCTCAGAGGCCTTCAAAAAACATCAACAACATTTGTTTATCTTTATTTTGCTTCATAGAATATTTTAGGAATTTAAGCTTAAGGTGAAACTCCTTTGAATCCACTAATAACTGTATAAAAGTAGTGGTACACAGAAAATATTCTCCTATTTGTTGGTGATAGTGAAATTATAATTGATAAGATGTTGTTGCCAGTAATCGCTACCTCAATTTGAGTCTTTTCCCCTTCGACTAAATAAGATTGCTTGATGTCGTACGTAACCATCAACGTATCTGACAGCCCTGCAAGCGAGCAGCCGGCGTAAAATTAGAAAAATAAAAAAAGCCAAATGCCGTGATCAAGTGATTGTTTTTAGCACGGTTTGGTGAAATTTTAAGTTGTTTTCATCAGAAGTCCACCAGTAATTGTTCTTCAATTAACAGGTAGTGAAAGTAAACTGTGTTGGAGGTTCTACGTTTAGTGAAAGTGGTAAAATTCGGCGAAAAGTGTTCTTCGTTCGCAGGCGGATAAGTGTAAACAATAGTAGCAAAATTAAACGTCCGCGTTGGAAATTAGCACGGTTCATGAAATTTCCACCAACTACTAGTGTTAAAACTACGGAAATCGTGAGGCAATAGTGTTCTGATGCCTCGTTAGCAATTTGGGAGTGAACTTAGTGTAGGTAAGTGAAATATTTTGAGAAATAATGTGGACTTCCAGAAATGTGTTTGTATATGTGAGGAAGCCATTTTCACTGCCATGACAGGGATTCCTTCCTATATGTCCTTAAGCTTGTGTGCTGCCATCCATCCTTCCTTTTTATCCGATTTTAATCTTTTTGTTCGACTGAGGCGTATTTAATGAAAAATGAATAAAGAGAAAGCAGCTGTATCAAGAGATGCTCAGGAAAAGTGAGGATTATCCGTTCTGTAGTGGATTGCAAAAAAGTTTGGATATTTTTACTTCATACTTGTAAAAATGGAAGGTTTCTCCCAATGCTTCCAAAACTCAACTAATAATATTCACACATAAACCAAAAGCTCTTTATTTGAAGCCTTCAAATAGACATGTTGTCACGATGAGAGGGGTTCCAATAAATTGGTTAGAAAAAGTTAAGTATCTAGTGCTCATGCTAGATAGAAATTTCAAAAATCACATTGAGGGTATTGAAGCCAAATGTAACAAATATGTAAAATGTCTGTATCCACTTATAAACAGAAAATCGAAACTTTGTCTTAAGAACAAGCTTTTGATCTTCAAATAAATTTTCATGCCAGCCATGTTGTATGCTGTACCAATATGGACTAGCTGTTGTAATACCAGGAAGAAAGCTCTGCAGAGGATTCAAAATAAAATTTTGAAAATAATTCTGAAGCTTCCTTCCTGGTACAGTACTATCGAGTTGCATAGAATATCCAATGTTGAAACATTGGAACAAATGTCAAATAAATAAATAATAATTTTAGACGAAAATCGTTGCAATCTTCTATAGTCACGATTTATGCGTTATATATTTAGGTAAAGTTAGGTTAGGTAAACTAAAAGTGTTTTTTCTCTTATAAGCAGATGAAATCAACCCACCTGTAAAAATTTTGAACTGCTACGGCAAATAAAATTACATGTAATTTGTTGTTTAATTAATAAAAGCTTAATTTTGTGATACCAAATTAGGATGATAGTATTGTCTGACACAGAACAACTAGAAATAAGAAAAGGATGTAATGTTTGAAATGATACTAATAAAGAATTGAAAAAAGGGCTATCCGTTATTGTTTGCTTTCATTGAATTCAAACTCGTACCATTTGTAGCCACTATCATAAGCAAACGAAAGTAAGCATACTGTGGAAGCTTTATAAGTTTTTCCAAGCTGCATAATTTCTTGCACTTTCCACTTCTTAGTGTGTTTGATTATATTGAAGTTGAAAGTCTCTTTCGAGTTGTTAGTTGCTTAACAATGATTTTTTTTAATTTTTAAGTTCCTTAAAACTAAGCTCTGCAAGTTAGAGTTTTCAATTTTCCCGGGATTTGACTTCCCAGAAAACGGGAAATAAAATTGTCTTTTCCCGGGAATTTCCGGGAAATTCCTAAATACGTGAAAATTAAGCTAATTTGATGGACTTTTTGAAATTATCCATATAATATGTACATTATATTACGCTTATTAGGAAAATTTTCCGGTTTACGGTAGCCGCAGAGTTCTACCGCAGCTGTCAAAGTTCTACCGCAGACTTCGAAATCATCCTATCATTGAAGCAAACGATTCAATCATAGTATGTTTGAAAGAGAAAATGCTATGAAAAATAGCAACAAACAACAACAATCATCGAGACGGTATCCAAGGTATCATTGAAGCCTGTTGATGATTTACAAGTGCAAATCAGTAATGTGACTGCTGCGGTAGCTTTTCGTTGAACCGTAAAACGGAAAGTTTTCCCTAAAATTGCAATATTTAGGGCTAGTAAATGTGTACGGTTGTTCCTCCTTTTTGTGAGTAATTTATCAATGTTCAAAAATCTGGCTTCGCATTTTTCTAGACATAAAAAAAGTTTATAAAATTAAGCAAAAGTCCATGTGGAGCAAAATCGTATGAAGTTCAAAAAAAAAGTTCTCACGTTTAAGCAGTGTTTTCGAACACTAAAACAAAAACAGATTACCGTAATCTGGGGTAACATTGATCATTTTTTGGGGTATTTCTTAAATTTCTCATTTGCAAATGCAAATGTCGCAAGTTTTATATTTAAAAAAAGTACTGGCACCCACCGCTCGTGACTATATACTGTATTTTGGTTTGCTAAAGATTTGAGTAGGGTAGGCGTACCAGTTATGGACATAATGGTTCCCTATTTTGCCATACGTTATTACCTTCATGTCTTCAAACTTTAAAAATTGTTGTGTGTTGTAGTAGTCAGATTTAAGATAGATCTCGATGTTACAACATTCAAAAAGATTTAAAATGTGAAAGTTATCAAAATTTCTTATATGGCCAAATAGGGAACCACTATGGCCATAACTGGTACACTTTCCCTATGTTTAGATAAATGTTTTAAGTGATTTTTTGATTTTGCTGATATGGGGTAACATTGATCACCCATATAAACAGCGTTCTGTAATATTGAAAAGCAGGCTTTGCAGAATTCGCTCTCATTTGAGAATGAAGCACGATCAAAGCAAGCAAAGAAAAACATCCCATCTGTTGCGGTCTACGATCGTCATTGTATCGCAAGGTGTAACAAGTCTGATAAATGGAAGCAGCGAGCGAGAGCCCCAAAGAGAGAGCTATGATAAAACCCATTTAACTCGCTTGTTTACCGTTGGGGATAGGTGTTTTTCTTTACTGGCACGATAAACAATCCACGAACTTCCAATAACAATAGTGTCCCCCAGGCTTGGAGCATGTTTAGAGGGGTTTTATCATACACTACTATCCCCCCAATCTGATCAAAGTTGTAGCAGTATACGATAAACAGTCTCTCATAATGTGCAGCATGTTATGATAGTTACAGAGAGCGATACGTGAGCGATTCTCTCAATTTTCTCAGGATTCAATCCCTGTTGAAAAGACGTTACTTACTTAAATTATAGCTTCTGATGCCGAATATGAATACCAAACGCTTTCAAGCCATTTACTTTTTGAGTTATTTCAAAAATAAAAATACTTTGAATCGCGCAATACGCCTAAAGGTAGGCAATCTCCTAAGGAAATTCTGCATTCTTAATAGTATTTCGTTAATGGCGCTTAATTGAATGAACTTATGAAAGATTTGACAACGGAATCGTTTTCGGCGATGCCAATTTTAGTAACAATCACATTTTCCTTGCTCCTACCAGTGCAACTCATATGAGACATGAATGTTCGGTAGTGTCATAAATAATGATAAAAATCATTGATTCAAAAAGTTGACAAATTTAGGCATAAACTAAATTCACTTTTTGCACAAACCTAACTTTTTATTAGCTTATTAATGTAAGAAAGAGCGGCACCATTCATGCTTTGAATATGTTACACATCAATATCTGATGATTCGAACTTTTTACGAGATGTGTCATACCGATCAATGTTGCCCCGCTGATCAATGTTACCCCGGATTACGGTAGAGTCTTTCGTTGAAAATTGTAACTGTTACATGAAATAACTTTATAACCATACTCAAATCAAGGAATAGATCCCTCGAAAGTTCCTATATATTGTATTGCGTATAAACTTTTTTTAACATATTTTCAAAAAGATATGCATTCTCTAATAACTATTTGATTACAAAAAAAAACAATCAATAAACATCAAAATATGATTAGTGATCTTACTATGATATGAAAAGTAAATTATGCGATGGTTTCATTTGAATATATATGGTCAATTCTGTATTGATATGATCACGGGATATACGGAAATCCCAGGAAACAGAAGATCATTGCCCGGGAAACGGGAATTCCCGAGATTGGAAACACTACTGCAGGTGATTGATTTTAAATATCGTGGAATAATATTAACAAAGATTTAGAAATTTCACCATTTTCTTCCTTTTTACTGCTAACAAAACTCAATTTTTCTGTAGGATATAGTAGGGCTCGATAAAAAAAACCCGAAAGGAAAGACTCAACATAGTTTAATGTTGTGCAATTATCGATAGTATCGATAATATCGATACGATTATCGATATCCCTTGAATTTGTAATTAAATTGATGAAATTGTAAAAAATCGATAATTAACACAAGTTTTTTTAACTTTATTTTTCAAAAACAACACTGAATCAACAAAATTTGCAGTGATTGCCGAGTTGGGCATAGCATGTTACTAAAACTGGAACTAGTTTTCAAGTCAAGTATTACCTAAAATTTTTTTTTTTTTACTTTCAATAATTTTCCGTATCAACTCAGCAGAACTCGACCATCTTCGATTTGGATTGATTTTCATACAGTCAGTATCGTAGAATTAGTGTTTTCGATAGATAAATAGTTGATTTTGACTGAAGGATATTTTCTATGGCCTTTGAGTTGCATGCAATTTATTTGAAAAATTCTGATATAAATTGTTGATTTTGTTGAATATGTTCTATGAATAAGTTGTAGTGAACCGTTTGAGTTACACGAAAAAATATACACTGGAAAAATAAAATATTTTTCATCATGGATACTTCAAAATTTTAAATTTTTAATTACACAAAACACCTATTTTTAATATTTTTTTTTTAAATTCCAACTTTACAATCTTAGTGGGACAAAGTTTCATGATGGAGAAATTCCTAATAAAAACAGTTTTTCTAAGTACAACTTTTGGTCGATTTACAAAATTTTGTTTTTTTTTTTTTGGTTTCAAAATAAATCCGTTTTGATAATACAATAAGCATTATCACGATCACTTCTATGAAAGTAGTCATTTTGAGTTAGTTCAAGTTTATTACAAAAATGAATTATTTACCGTAGAATGGGGTGTTAGGGGAGAAAAGATAGTTCAATTTTAACTTCGTCTATATCACGAGTCGATTACAATGATGACAATCCCGTGACAGTTTTCTGAGATAATCATTGAAATGTGTGATTAGTGGTAGTGGTAGTAATTATCTTTCTGACAAATCAACTTGCAAACAAGGAGTAATATTAAGTTTAGTTGGGACCTTAATTGTTAATGCGAAGGGTCCCATTCATCATTAGTAAGTAACGTTATACTTATTTTAAACTTCATTTCAACGTTATCGATAAATCGAACAGTACTATCCAAAACAAACGAAACACACGTTTTTCTGTTATCTAAGGGATCTAGGGATATTAGCCTCATATCAGGGACCCCAATTCTTATCATAAGACTAGGAGAACCTGGAAATGATTTAGAAGCAATATTATTACAAATTAGTGATCAGTTCTAAATCCACTTAAAACGAAAACGATTCAGTAACTTTCTTCGGGGCAGCTGAACTTTTGTACACACACATTCTTTGGTACATTCATGCAACGCTGGTCAAAACATATGTATTGCGATAGCACGATCAAAATTACGCGCTGGAGTGTAATAAGAGGTAATGTCATAACCGCATTGTTGTAATTTTGACAGCATTTAGAACACTACACTGATACTGTTTAAAATATATACACAAGATGCATGTTTGATGTAGACAGACTTCAAGATTTTGTGCAAAATTGATTTCCATTAAAGAAATTTCCAAAGCTGAGTGGGGCCTCCGCAGTAAAGCAAAAAAGTCTTGCCAAGAAATCTTGAATAGAATAACTGATTAGGTAACATTCAACATTAAAAGGTATGCGAGTTTAAAGAGATTACTTTTTGGATTTGGTGTTCGTTTTTTGTGCAAAACAAATTGAAACTTTTTTTGTAGTCGAACCCCGAAAGAAGTTTCAGCATAAACTAAAACGTAGGCAAATTATTTATCTATTTAAGAAATCTTCATCAAAATCCTATTATAATATCATGAGAAACATTCAGGTTTAGAAAAAATGACAATCAATTTCAAATTTATCTAAACTCTAAAAGAGCTGTCCAAGATATTCAGGTATCTACATTCAAGATAAATATCATAAGTTTTATTAAAAAAAATTTATCAAAAGTATTAAATTATCAACAGATACCTTTTACACATTCACATTTTTGTTCAATTCTTTATCTTTATAAATTTGGTTTAGCATTTAATAAAGAAGACTTATACCTAGTTATCCTTTACTTCAGTCACTTTTTGATTGTAATGCTGTTAGGTTTAAAGATATACATCGGCATGTCCAAATGCCGTGTAAGCAGGGTTGCCACATATACAGATTTATCTTTTTTAATACAGTTATGCAGATTTTGCATACAGAATTATGCCAGATTCACTCAGATTTTTGAGCAAAAATGAATATACCGTAATTTTGGATGAAACAGATAATTTTTCACTGTTTTCCATGTCTGTTTTCTGTAATGTTGCCAATGGCAAACAACTGAATGCAGAAAAACAAGTACGACGGTGATCCTCATTGGCTCATACACCGAAATTTTCATACAGATGTGATTTTAGTGCTGAAAATTGGCTGTAAAATAAAAAATCAAGAGATCTCTTTTCGGGGTGACATTGATTGTTAGTTTTGAAAACAACTTTACTTACTTAATTTGGGCTCTCTGAACCCAAATATGCTTGCTAAATTTTGAACAATTCAAGAGTTACGGAAATAATAATCATTTAAATTTCAATAACATCGCATAAAACGCCTAAATGTAGGCAATTTTCGCAGGATTTTTCTGATATCTGTCAAAAACTTAATTATTTTAACAAAATGTGCAACTTTGTACGAATTTCGATAATAAAATCTGTTTTGGGGATATATTTCAAGCATCCCTACAAACTTTCAGGTTGACACCATTTCCAAATCCTTGTTAAAAACTACAAGTTTATAGATGTCTGACAATATCACACCGATCACGATTATGGAATTTTACATTATTTTCATAGAACTAAACATTGTTTAACACTACAAACTTGGGGCCCAGATAGCCGTAGCGGTAAACGCGCAGCTATTCAGCAAGACCAAGCTGAGGGTCGTGGGTTCGAATCCCACCGGTCGAGGATCTTTTCGGGTTGGAAATTTTCTCGACTTCCCAGGGCATAGAGTATCTTCGTACCTGCCACACGATATACGCATGCAAAAATGGTCATTGGCATAGTATGCTCTCAGTTAATAACTGTGGAAGTGATCATAAGAACACTGAGAAGCTGAGAAGCAGGCTCTGTCCCAGTGGGGACGTAACGCCAGAAAAAGAAAAGAAGAAACACTACAAACTTCACAACATACAATTCAACAGTAGTTAAGACAAACGACGTTTATTTACTATAGGTGGCATTGATTTTCGTGCTATATTAGTAAGAAATAAAATCGTATGACACGGTGATCAATTTCGCCCTACCGATCAATTTCATCCGAATTTACGGTACCGTAAAACGGGGTAACTTTGATAATGCGGGTAACTTTGATAATGCGAGACTCTCAACATACTAAACGAAATAACAAAGTTCCTATTAATCTGTTAAGCAAAACGAATGCAAAAGTGAAGAGTATTAGTATCACACTTCATGTTAAAGCTATTTCCGTTGGAATCAAGTACATTTGAGGATTTATATGCAAATATGGAAAATTTATAAGATATTAGTACATAGAAAACATATATTACATACTAGTGGTCCCGGCAAACTTCGTCCTGCCATCAAGTAGGCTGTTGTACAGTGGGGGACCGAAATCCGTATAGGCTTAAAATTCGTACACTTCATACAAATAGTAGGCGTTTTGTATGAGGTGGACGGACTCAGATTCATTTCGATCCCGCACGGTAATATGTCATGTAATCGCCGGTACAAAATTAAACATTAGTCAGCTTTTGTTTTCCCGAATATTCCGGGGACTTTCTTGAAATTTTTCCTCGCACGATCATGTCGCATCCCTTGTCAAGTGCAACAGTGAATAATATACGTCAACCCGTTGATCCGTTCTCAAGTCATTTCATGACATACAAACACCACTCCATTTTTATATATTCAGATATTCAAGCTAAGATGTGACAATTCTGGAGCCTTCCTTAGCCGAGTGGTTATAGTCCGCGGCTACAAAGTAAAGCCATGCTGAAGGTATCTGGGTTCGATTCCCGGTCGGTCCAGAATCTTATCTTAATGGAAATTTCCTTGACTTCCCTGGGCATAGAGTATCATTGTGCCTGCCACACGATATACGAATGCGAAAGCTCACAGTTAATAACTGTCGAAGTGTTCATAAGCACACTAAACTAATGCCAAGATGAAGAAGAAGCAGAAGATGTTCGGGCGTTTCTAGGCCTATCAAAAGGATGCTTTGAGGTAAATTGGTTTTTGCACAAATGGTTGGAAACAATTTTTGGTCCATAGTGGGGCAAAAGTTTGAATCAGCGAAACAAAAGTTCGACCTTTATATAAACCCGCGGAAAAATTTGCAAATTGCCTAAAATCTACATATTATTTTTAAATTTAGCTAAATTTTCCTGTTCACACTTAGTTTTGTGAAAAACTGCTATTTCAGGGTTAATTACAATTAAGGGTTTTGGGCAATTTTCTTATGAAAATTTAGTGTGTTTTTTTCTGTTATAACTAAAAATGGGTAAACATTTTGACACAAGTTTGTTCAGCAAATTTATAGCCAATATATTGAAGGTCCACTGTGAGGTATTTATTTCATTTCAACTATTATTGTTTTTCTGGAAATTTTGATTATGGCACTAACGTCGAACTTTTGCCCCACCTTACTCTACAAGTTGAAAATGGCTTACGAACGGGTCAACGAATTTGAATGATTATTTCTCCGTTTTGTTCGTCTAGAGTTCCGACGTGTTTATGTGTATATAATGCCCAGCATATTCACCGGGAAAGTTGGAAAAACGAGTTTGAACGGAACTGTAATTTTGTATAGGACGATCAATAGCGTTTTTCAACTGCCTACTTGATGGCAAGACGAAGTTTGCCGGAACCACTAGTTGGAATTAAAAATCTACTAGAAGTGAACTTTTGAGTTCACGATTTAAATACACAGAAAGAAAAATTCTTTTAAATTTCAGCGTAAAATAATGCACATGAAGGGAATGCCAGATTTGTCGCAAATTTACACGTCACATCGTGTAAAATTACATTAACATCATGTAAGTTTCCGCTATACATCGTGTAATCTAGCATGGACTCTAACCGATTACGCGACAATTCGTATAAATTACATGATGTTTTTACACGATATGTGATGTAAATTTGCGGCAAATGTGTCATTCCCTTTATGTGCATGATTTTACGCTGTAATTTCCTTGCATTTTTCTTTCTGTGTAGGTAACGACCGAACTATTGATTGCTTGAGATGCAGCTCAGCCGTAGGAAAATGAATGCTGAACACAGATTTGATGATGATTGATAGCGATTTGTTTCTGAGAATAACGGTCTGGGGAGCACCGTTGCAGGACTTTAGCTCATCTCCGAGAGTCTTGACTTCTGAATCACTTGGAAAACAGCTTCACGATGTGTTCACCAAGGCAAGACTAATTTCGTGTTGGTCTTTTTTGTACGAGGCGGGCGGCGTTTCCTCACATTGCCAATCCCAAGTTAAACATTCATTACAAATATAGGCGGATTTGGCCTGTCACAAACCGTCGGAACATCATTCCGTCATCACTATGGGTTCACTTGACCGGTTCCTTACCTCTCACGAAGGTCGATGGGTATTTTAATCCTGGAAAAATATATACGAGTTTTTCTGCAGTTCTATGCCTAGCACGTTATTTGTCTGCTGGAAAATCTTTATTCTTGATTGATTCACGGTTGATTCGTTTCGATCGTTTTCACCACTCGACTAGACTTACGACCTCAGACGAGGCGTAAATTTCACTCTCTATGACTTAATTCGTTGCACATCCAACTTAAACCATGCGCACCGTGCCAATTTTTCGGCATAGGAACGATGACGTCGTTTTTCACCTCACTTGGAAACACAAAGATGCTACGTTCGCCGATTTCAGAAGCACTTATTCAAATCCAGCACCAGTCGCCGATAGGCGTTTTCCACTCACTGAAAATTGGTCCAATTATAAGGTGTTCACATCCTCTCGACGGCCGCTTCTTGACCGTTTCACACAAATTTCACACTTCGTCTTCTACGTCAACGTTCTAAACACTGAATGCTGTGGAAAGCTCCAACACTTCGCCCACGCTCGATCCCAACCCCCCTTTTCGCGTGCTTCCGAGATTCAATATATCGTTTTCCCGCGAGGACGCGCGGTACAAAATGTTTCGAAACCGCTCTCGCTCGGCGGATGAAACACTACTGACGATGTCCACGGGAGCAGGCAAATATTGTGATTTTTCGAAAGTAGAATTTTATAAATATAGTCCCGCCGTCGTCGTCTTGGGAAGCCATCAGCTCAGAGCTTCTGCCACACGATCGTGGATTGTGACGAAAACGGGGAGCAATGGAGTGACGATGAAATGCTAACGACATCATCGTTTCGGGGGCCGCCCGTTCCGTTCGAGCAAATTTTCACTGAAAACTGAATCGTTCGAAATGCCGCACACTGCATAGGGCTAGGAGTTCAACGCAAATGAAATGTAAATTATGGGTTATTTTTTGGGGTGTTGCGGAAACGGAGAACTAACGATACTACTACGGTTACGGCGATATTTACATCCTCAAGAATGATGAGACAAGTTTGTCTCAAAGAGTACAAATTATAGTCAGAAACAGTTTTCACCTGTGAGCATAAGCATAGATCACCAAATAACTCGTACTCCATGTTTCACCAGACCTAACGAAATTGTACAGAGATGAAAAGAAACAATTCACATAATATTTGCACTTGTTCAATTTTTCATGTGATTTTGTAGTAGCACGATCAATTCTTGCAAATCATACCACTTTTTACAAGCTAAAGTAATCTCTTCTGGTTTATGATCTGCAATCAATCTTTAGGTCGTTTTCACCGATGCTCCATTTTTTTTGGTCCAATTGTATAACAGTTAAAAAAAGAGACCACCAGAAATAGATCAAAATTGATCCGCTTCTACCGCAGTTTGATCTAAATTCCATTTCTAATAAATTTGTCATAAATTTAACATCAGCTCTCCTGCCTGATGGTAAAGCAAATCAAAAACATGTTTACGGCGATCCGTGATAGTGAATACAGCGATTACTGCTTGTTATCAACCAAAAATGGATTTTCTCGAAGTCTGCGGATATATCCAACTTCGGAAGTGGTGTGCTTTTTTTCGTATTCGGATGTGCATTCATGATCTCAACTTCTAAAGTTGGACATCTTGTATGTTCTAGATGCAAATTTATTGGGCGATAGGAATATTTTGTTTTCCTACCATATCAACAATTGCTGGGAAGAGTTAATATAAACCGATATGTATGGCGATAGTAAAAACATATTTCTCCAAGGTTTCGTCAGGGAATTTGTAAAGAGACATTATGCAGGCAATAGTTCAGAGATATTTTTTCCACAACTCAACAGCGCTGCAATAGCAAACGCTCGAAGGACTTCAAGATCGTCGGCAGGAGCAAGAAGAAGCAGTAGTTCCGGTACGTGAGAATCTTTGAATTACCCACAAAAACCCCCATAAGTCAAGTAGCTTGAAATAAACTATCAAAAGATAACCCTAAAACCCAAAATAGTTCAGTTTGCCCAATAAAACCCTAGAGATTCCCACCAAGTTAGAATTCTCCCAGACAACCAGAAGTCGCATAGCAGTTTACGAACAAAGTCGTTCATTTATAAAAATTGCATCACATCCACATAGTAAATGGTGGATGAAATCGTGTGATCGATGGGTTTCCTCGCATAAAACGTTATTTTCTGAGTTCATATGTACATTTTGTTTTGTCCCGTATATTCGTACAAAGTTAGTCGGATCAATCCGTAGCAGCTGTCAAATTAACTTTGTTATCATAAATTAAATCGCATAAGAGTACAGATTAGTTCGCAATAAAATCTACACACTCGCATTGCATGCTATTTTTCATCATATAAAAATGCACGATATCACCTCCACTTTTGTACGTATAAGGCCTTTTCGCAACATCTTATACGTGAAACTGTCCACATATAAGCATCGCATAACGCAAAAGGTGATTCCGTTATACGTACATTTTGGTTGTCTGGGCTTTCAATACACACACTATAATAGCCCTAGTCAGGTGACGCGTGACGGTATACTGCACACCTTGGTCGCGTAGCCCCTCAGTTTCCCAGTAGCAAGCCGACCCTGAGACCCAGCTCGAGGGGTCTCTTGTTATTGAGAGATTGCCCGGTTCATTAATTAGTTACAATGGCATCTTCAGAAACTCCTCTAAGAATTCTTCCACAGATTCTTCGAGAGATTCTTACGAGAAATCTCAAAGGGACTCCTCCAGGGTTCTACCACGACCATTTCTTAAGGAACTTGTGTTGAAAAATTACATTACGAAATAATTCAGAGATTTTTTTATCAAAAACTTTTCCAATGATTTCAATAGTTCAAAGATTTTACCTAGACATAGTTCAGACATTTTCCAGAAATTTCTCTACGGATTCTTCCTGGGACCTCACCGAGAACTCCATGTGAGATTCCTCCAAGAATTTCTCTTACAAAGAACTCTACTAGGGATTTCTGTTAAGATTTTTCAAGGAATTGTCCATCGTTTCCTTCAAGAATTTCTCCGCAAGTTGCTTCAGTAATTTCTCAATGAAAGGGGCATATTGCCATGAAATAACACAAATATACTTTGCCAATAGGGTCCTAAAGGCCTGTCCCAATTTTAATGCCAAACGCTTAAGTTTTGGCCAAAACACATGTTTACTCAATTTTTTAATGTTTATCTTTTGTTCAAGTCCAAACAACATTTTTTCAGATTTTGTCACACTTCTTGGCTTAAACTCAAATTTTGGGTGTATTTTGCTTTCCGTGTACCTTGCGAAATGTCAGATTGGAACAACCCCAGTGTTAAAACTAAAAGCCCTGTGGTGTTTTTGTCGATTAAGCGAACGTCAAACATGATCAAAAGTGTCAAGGTTCATTTATGGACCCAATTTTTAAATTAAAGTTTAAATATGATTTAGCCGTTATTTGAGCGGGAAAAATTGCTAAAATAGTTACAGTAACATGCTCTTTTGTGTCATTAAATAAAAACAAGATTTCATCAAACATTTTAGGACCCAATTTTAATAGAAATTCAAAATCCTATTCGTGATAAATCAGTCCATGATTCTAATGTTCCTAATCTATGTGAAAATGTAAATTGAACAAAATTTTCCGATCTTGTATCCCTTTCATTAATTAATTTTATTGATTCGGTATCTTCAATTGACAATTACAATAATTTTTCAAAATTATTAATTGATTGTTTATTCAAATCTCAAAATAAAAAAAATGTTTCACGATTTATTAAAAAAAATCGCCCTTCTTTCTGGTGGGATAATGAATGTTCCATTGCTTGAAAAACTAAATCTGATGCTGTTAAATTATTTCGTAAATCAGGCTCCAGAAATCATTATTTTGCATATCGTAAAACTGAAGCACAATTCATAAGACTAACTAAATCCAAAAAGAGAAATTATTGGAAAAATTTTATTCAAAATTTAGATAGAGAAACTTCTTTATCTACATTGTGGGATGTTGCCAGAAATTTAATAAATTATGATCCCAGCATTTCTACTGTTTTAGAATATTCGGAAAAATGGATACAAGAGTTTGCTTCAAAAATTTGTCCTGATTTTGTCCCACGTTCCATTAAATTTAAAAATAGTCCATTAAATTATTTTCCTGATCTTTGTTGTCCGTTTTCATTAGCCGAATTCAATTTAGCATTATCAATTACAAAAAATACTGCTCCAGGTATTGATAACATAAAATTTATTGTATTGAAAAATTTACCTGATGATGGAAAAACCCATTTACTTTCAATATATAATGCTTTCTTATATCAAAATATAATTCCTACTAAATGGCGATTGATTAAAGTTATAAGTATCCTTAAACCTGGTAGAGATCCGTCATCGGCTGATAGTAGAAGACCAATTAGTTTATTATCTTGTTTGCGTAAACTTTTGGAAAGAATGATTTTAAATCGTCTTGAATTGTGGGCTGAAAACAATAACATTTTTTCATCTTCTCAATTTGGATTTAGGAGAGGTCGAGGTACTCGCGATTGTGTTTCACTTTTAGCTTCACAAATTCAGCTTTCATTCAATAGAAAACAAGACTTAGTTTCTACTTTTCTTGATGTTTCTGGAGCCTATGATTCTGTTCTAATTGATTTATTATTTGAAAAGATGAATAATTTCAAAATTCCCAGTATGTTTTCTAATTTCATAATTAATTTATTTTCTTTCAAAATTATGAACTTTTTTCATAATGGAGAATAAAAATTATTAAGACATAGTTATTTCGGACGTCCACAAGGATCATGTTTAAGTCCATTTTTATACAATTTATATACCAGCGACATGGCATCAATAATTCCTAATGGTTGTTATTTGCTTCAATTTGCAGATGATAATGTTATTTCTATCAGTGGCAAAAATAGAGAAGTCATTAGTCATTTTATGCAATGTGCCTTAAATAACATTGATTCATGGCACATGAGAATGGATTTTCATTTTCTGTCAAAAAACAAAATATATGATCTTTTCGAGAAAACATTCGAACATTTCCATTAAGGTGAAACAGTTTGGAATCAATTTCTAAGATTGCACTAAAACTTCAAAGGCACAAATCTCGCGAAGGAAGTATCCAACAACAGTGAACTTTTTATTTTAGCTTTGTGCACTAGCAGAAAGCTTAGAATAAGAAGATCAGAAATGTTTGACAACTATTTCTCCAGTTTAGTGCCTTTGAAATCGTGAGTAGGGACACAAGTCGGCCATTGTGACGACCATCTTTGTACTCCAAGATGTTTCACCTTAATTGATATCTTAATGGAATCGAAATTGAACATGTTGATGAATTTAAATATCTTGGCATATGGTTTGACCCTAAATTAAATTGGAACATTCATATTAAACAAATTCAAAAAACATGTTCAAAATGAATCAATTTTCTCCGTACTATTACAGGTACTTGGTGGGGCGCTAATCCATCTGATTTAATTACACTTTACAAAACTACTATTCGTTCAGTCATGGAATATGGTTGTTTCACTTTTGGAAGTGCTGCACAAACACACTTTATCAAACTTGATAAAATACAATTTCGTTGTTTGAGAATTTGTTTGAAACTTATGAATTCAACTCAAACTCAATCAACAGAAGTACTGGCTGGTGTCGTACCACTTAAAAATCGTTTTCAAGAACTCAATTGTACATTTTTTATGAATTGTTTATCAAATAATCATCTAATTATCAATATTTTGAAGTCTTTATTCGAAATTAACCCAACGAGCAAAATATTGGAATCTTACATTCATTGCTCATCTGAAAATATAGTACCTATTTCATATAATAGTTTTTATGATTTTGAAATTAATATTCACACTTTTCAACCTTGACTTTTCTCTATTCCATGAACTGAAGCAAATTCCAAACCATCTTTATTCTTCTTTTGCCAATATTTTGTTTATGCGTAAATTTGGTAGAATTACTTCTGCACAATTTTATTTCACGGATGGATCCTTAGCTCAAGGTATCGCGGGTTTTGGAGTATACAATTAATTTTTGGATCATTTTTTCAAACTTCAATCTCCTTGCTCCATATTCATTGCAGAATTAATTGCTTTATACTTTGTTTGTAATTTGATAAGAGATTGTCCACCAAATGTTTACATTGTATGTTCTGATAGCCTAAGTTGTCTTCGTGCTTTGAGTACCATCTCTTTCAATTTCAAAACTCATCATGTTTTATTTATGATGAAAAAAATATTATTTAATTTGCATAGTCAAGGATTTATTATTAAATTTGTGTGGATCCCTGCTCATTGTAGAACATACGGTAATGAGCAGGCAGATTCATTGGCTAAACTTGGTGTTGTTCGGGGTATAACTTATGATCGTGATATTTTTCCTTCTGAGCATTATCCTAAACTGAAAATGCATTCCCTTGATAGTTGGCAAACTTGTTGGAGCTCCAGTGATAAAGGAAGATGGTGTCATTCAATTTGTCCAAAAGTAAGTCATTTTCCTTGGTTTAGAAATATACCAGGAACCAGAAACTTTATTTATTCATTTTCGCGATTGATTTCAAATCATTATATTTGTAACAATCATTTATATCGTATTAATATTGTGGATTCAAATCTATGTGAATGTGGTGAATCTTATGAAGACATTGATCATATAGTTCTTCAATGTTCCAGGTTCATTTTACCAAGGAATAAATTATTTAATAGTATAATCAATTATGGCCATCCAATTCCTATATCTATTCGAGATATACTGGGTACAAGATGTTATCATATACTTAAACTCTTATTTAGTTTTTTGAATGCAATCTCATATATTGTTTGATACTGGTGCTTTGTGTGTGTGTGTGTGTGTGTGTGTGTTTTCTATTTTTATTTGCAGATGTGAAGATGGATTCTGTTTTGGAAGACCCCCTCCCTCATCCTGGTTTGGAAATCACTTCATACTTCAGATAGCTTGGATTCATGTTGCAGTTTGTGGCTTTGTCATGGTATATCTTTGCCGTATGAGTCTTTAGTTATAAGATTTCTTTTTGTTTTGTAACGTTATATGAAAAGATGAAGAGGTTTTGTGCCTCTTTGAGAAAGATTTCGAAAGGAAATCACTCAAAGGGGTTTTTCCCTCTTCCAAAATTTTTGTTAAAATAAATAAATAAATAAATATGGTACCGTGGGGTAAGTGGATACAGAAAAATCAATAATCAACTTCATTGTTATGTACAGCTAACGTGAATAATGTAATTCAATTTTTTTTCTGTGGATAACAAATGAGGGACTAATATACTTCAAATCGTCACTTATTTTGATTTTTCTGATTGCTATGTATTGAGTATGAGGGACTTTAAAATGTGTGCCAAATGATCCACTTGCCCCACTATGGTGGGGTAAGTGGATCACCAATCAAAAAAATCTGTTCTCAAAACAAATGTGATGTAATTATGTATAACAAGAATGATATTACTCTCGTTCTTGTTATTAGTGCTAGTAATGTTACATTTACTACTTTAAAATTAAAAAATATATTTTTTTAATCAAAATATAATAAAAAAAATGTTCACACTAATTCGAACAAAAAAAAAACATTGTTACTAGAATATTTTGGATAAAATTCATCCATTTATACACATAAGTTTTACAGAAGTATTGTAGGATCATTCCTAACGATGTTTTCGAAAAACACTAGTTGGGGACGGACCTGGTGTAGTGGTTAGAACACTCGCCTCTCATGCCGAGGACCTGGAATCGAATCCCATCCCCGACATAGTCACTTATGACGTAAAAAGTTATAGTGACGACTTCCTTCGGAAGGGAAGTAAAACCGTTGGTCCCGAGATGAACTAGCCCAGGGCTAAAAATCTCGTTAATAAAGTCAAACCAACCAACCAAAAACACTAGTTGTTTTAAAATATCAGTTACATTTATTCTTGAATACCAAACTGAAATCCATCTATTCTATATATGAATATATGTATATCATCTGTCTAGAACAATTTATATGGTCAAATAATGTACAATACTATGCTTTCAAGTGGAAATTAGTATATGTTGCCCTTTTGCAACTCAGCTTAGATAAACCACGAAAAGTTTCGTGTGAATTTTGAAATTGTTATTCTTTTATGTTTTTTTTTGTACCAGAAAGGTTAAACAAGCTTCCACCTAATTAATTCTAATTTTCTATGGTAAATTTGACAAAATCAAGCTGGGAATGAAAAAAAAAATACAGTAAAACAACATTTGCGGATATTAAAGCTTATTAAAACTCTCGTAAGCAGTCTGCCAATAAATGATAATAACACTGGATCCACTTACCCCACCCCATAAAAAAGTAGGGGTAAGTGTAACATGTACAATATATCTGTATTTATTTTTTAAAATCACGTATTATTCATTGTGATTCATTCAATCAGAACTGAAATGCTCACCATGTGTCGAAAAAAATAATAGAATTCGATTTGAGACAGAGATACAATGGATTTTTGATTGATGGAAAACAATTTTCAAATAATTTAATTTTTGCAGCTAACAAGTTTGATTGTATTAGTGTACGTGTAGTACCAGTTTTGCAAAAGTATCAGTGTGGGCGTAAGAAAATAACCTAAAACGAAGCAATGGTGCAAAAAACATTTAACATATTCAAGTATTTATGCTTAATATTGACGAATGATCCACTTACCCCACTGATACACTTCCCCCACGGTACCTTAACACAAATATACTTTCGGAAACTACAGGCACTCCAGTGTTTCCTTAAAGGATTTCTTCAGAGATTTCGCCAAAAAATAATTCAGATACTTTTCACAAATTCCTTCAAGGATGCAAGGTTCTATCAAGGATTCCTCCAGGAAAATCCTTCAGGGACTTCCCAAGTATTTTTTTCTATGGAAATTTCACCACCAGATAATTCAGAGATTCTTTTGAAAACTCCTCCAAGGATTTCAGTAATTCTTTCAAAAATTTTACCTCGACATAATTCAAATACTTTCCAGAAATTTCTCCAAAGGTTTTTCCAAGGACTCCTTCCCAAAATCTTCCACAGATTTCTCCAGAGATTCTTCCAAGAAATCACAAAAGACTACTGCAGGATTCCATCAGGAAGTGCTGCAATTTTTCGAGGGATTCTTCTACAGAATTCCTTAAAAAATTCATCTAGTGAGAGATCGTTCAAATATTATGTAACACAATACGGTTAATACAAAACTTTTAAATTTTCCACACAAAAGCTGTTACGTGGAGGAGGGATGGGTCTAAAATTGGCAAATTTTGCGTTACGTAATATTTGAATCATCCCTAATTCCTTCAGCAATTTTTCAAGGAATTGCTCTAGGCAAATTTCACCGCTTATTAATTCAGAGATTTTTTCGTAAACTCATTCAAGGATTTCAGTAAATCCTCCATAGATTTTACATGGACATAATTCAGATGTTTTTACTTTAGTTTTGGTGGCTCTACGTCCTTCAAGACATGACCTGCGCCACAATGTTACGCCAACTAACTCGATCGCCCCACGCTTCCAAGATTCTGCTCCACTTGGTCAAACCTAGCGATGCGCGATTTTGAATCAATGTTCCGAACATCGATCTTTTTGTTCCGATTAATCGATTTTTTGAATCGATGTTAGGATCACTCAAAATCGAGTGAATCGATTTTCTTCATTCGATTTTTGTTTCGATTCACAAGTATAAAATTGATTAGATTTTTTTAATGAGTTGATGAATCACAAGCCTAGTTTTGAAGCGTTGAATGTATAATTTTTAGTTTCAATCGTTATTTAATTGAAGGAATTATATATACAAATACAATTGCATTTGGTCTGATTTTGAGAGCTTGTTTTTTGTAATTTTTTATATGAGCCTGAGATTTGAATCGATTCAAAAACATCGAATTAAATGATTCGATTAAATCGATGAATCGATTCACCATATTGAATTCAAAACGATTCAGTAACATCGATGTTCTGGTCACCTTTCTGGATTGGGTTCACCGTACACTGAAAATATATATATGTTTATATTACGAAATCTTTCGTTTGAACTACGAAATTATTCGTTGTTTTCTGCAACGAAACAGTTTCGTAAAATATATGCAACCAGCTTCGTAATATGATTCACGCTCGAAATCAAAACAAACAATGATTGTTATAATGTACTAAACATTTCGTAATCGAAATTCGTTTGTTTCGTATTCAGAACGAACATTTATACGCGCTTCTTCTTACCTCCCTCGGCTGCGGTCGTGTCATGTTGTATTTTACGAAATGTGTCTACGAAACCTTTCGTTGCAGAAAACAACGAATGATTTCGTAGATTAAACGATCAGTTTCGTAATACTAAACAATTCGTAATACGAACAACACGAGAACGCACATCTACGAATTGTATATCGTACATCTTACGATTATTTCGTAAAGTCACTGAATCGCGAAATTCTGTCAAGTACAAATAATTCGTACAATGAATGAAAATAGCGTTGTATGTACGAAATCTTGTTTTACGAAATGGATTTTGGATAAAATACGAAGAGATGTTTTCAGTGTAGGGTTCGCAGAAGCTCGTGGTTCATTTTTCTCCTCCATACGCCGTTCGCACATACTCCGCCGAAGATCGTCCTAAGCATACGTCGTTCAAAAACTCCTAGCGCTTACAGGTCCTCTTCGAGCATTGTCCACGTCTCATGCCCGTAGAGGACTACCGGTATTATCAGCGTCTTGTACATGGTACACTTAGTAGGGAAGTGAAGTTTACCAGACCGCAAGGTCTTATGGAGTCCGTAGTAAGCACGACTTCCGGCAATGATACGTCTTCGAATTTCTCTGCTGCAGTTGTTATCCGACCCGAGCAACACACATGTTATAATTGTGTATTATCAACTTATATATGACTTGTTTTGGTCATCAGTTGATAATACACAATTATAACCTGTGTGTTGCTGGGGGACGTTATCAATGATCCGAGATATACAAATTCGTCCACCACCTCGAACTCATCCCCGTCGATCATCACGCGTCTGGCAAAGCGAGCTATATCGCGCTCGGTTCCTCCAGCCAGCAGATATTTCGTCTTCGACGTATTTACCTTCAATCACAATTCAGAAACCACCTGGAACGTTCTTCCGATAATGTCCACGTCGTCAGCAAAACAGATGAGCTGGCTGGATTTATTGAAGATCGTGCCCCGCATGTTGAAGCCCACCTGTGGTTCAAACGGGCCCGATAATGCATCCGATATCTTCACACGGCACTGTACACTATCTATCGTTGCCTTGATCAGTCTAGTCAGTTTTTTGGGAAAACCATTCTCGTCCATAATCTTTCATAGCTCTTCGCGGTCGATGGTATCATAGGCCGCTTTGAAAATGATGAATAGGTGGTGCGTAGGGACTTGATATTTGCGACACTTTTGGAGGATCTGCCGCAACATAAAGATTTGGTCTGTCGTCGATCGCCCGTCCACAAAACCGGCTTGATAACTTTCCACAAATCTGCTTGCCAGTGGCGATAGACGGCGGAAGATGATTTGGGAAAGCACTTTATAGGCGGCGTTAAGAATGGTGATCGCTCGATGGTTCTCACATTCTAACTTGTCACCCTTTTTGAATATTGGGTATATTATTCCCTTCTTCCATTCCTCCGGTAGTTGTTCTGTATCCCAAATCCTGGCTATCAATCGGTGCAGACAAGTGGCCAACCTGTCCGGGCCCATTTTAATAAGTTCCGCTCCAATACCAATTTGATAGCCAATACCTGTTCGATAGCATCCTTAACTTCACCTATCGTGGGAGTTGGCATGTCTCCCTCATCCGCCGTACTGATGAAGCCATTCCTCATGCTGTCTTGGTCTTCCTCCTCTGCGCCATTTGGGTGTTCATCGTAGTGCTGCTTCCACCTTTCGAACACCTCATGATCGTCCGTCAAGATACCTCCATTCTTATCTGGGCATATTTTGGCTCACGGCACAAAGCCTTTGCGGGATGCTTTGAATTTCTTGTAAAACTTACGCATTTCTTGAGAACGATACAGCTGCTCCAACTCTTGCAGGCAGCACTTTTTATCCCGGAATAGATGGGTTTGCAATCTTCGCTTCTGTTTGTATCGTTCCACGTTTTGCCTTGTTACAGCATAATCGCCCGCGCTGTTGAAATGAAAACGACTACAAAACACAAGGCTATTCCTCCATACCGCAGGCTACTGACTGATATCGCTACCAGCCAGCTCCTCTCTTTTATTTCATGTCTGGGTAAAGATATCTACAATTCATTCACTCAAAATACTACCTCTACAATTCTTACCCATAGACATCTCCACTACAGGGTGTGTGATGTACCTGCTCGCCAACACGAGCTGCATTATTCACGTCCAAAACCGTCTGGCACTCCTCGTCGAACCAACCGTTCCGTCGATTTCCTTCCACGAACCCAATGGCATTTTCCGCTGCGTTGTTAACACTGCTGCTTGGACACTATACTCCAGCATTCCTCAAGAGGGGCTTCGGTGAGCTTTCTCTCTTCCGGCAACGCTGCTTCAAGGCTTTGCGCGTAATCAGTTGCGGCTTCGGGTAGCTTCCAGATTGTACCGTTGCGGTCGTCTGTGCCGAATGTTGTTCACAACGGAAAGTCTTTGGCGCACTTTAACCGTCACAAGGTAGTGGCCCGAATCGATGTTTGCGCCGCCTTAGGTTCTGACGACGATAATGTCCGAGAAGTGTCAAAACTCGATCGATTTGCGATTCACCCTATTGGAGTGATCTCCAGGTATACCGATACGGGAGACTGTGCTGGAAGTAGGTTCTACGTATGGCCATGTTCTTGGAGGCGGGGAAATCAATAATTCTAAAGCCGTTTTTGTTCATGTTCCAGCTGCGCGTCATGGTCACTTACTAGGTGAGGGCTGTACACGCTGATTATGTGTTGCTTATGATTTTGTATTACATATTTCGATATTTCCCTTATTGAGTTTCTTCAAAATAAAGTTATAGATAGTTGACTATATATTAATGTTTATTAAACTTATGTACCTAAAGACAACCTAGATGGTTTCTTTGTAAAAGTTGTTCAAATGAATAATTTTTATCTGATCGTGAATAAATTTAATCTTTTTCTAGATATTGCTAATGACATTTTTAAGGAACTAATCTATTTCAAGATCCTGGTTGTACGATTTGTAGGCTTCATGGCCGTGTGTGGTCAGTGACGTCAGACACTAAAGCACATCGTGTTAAGACTCAATTCCCTCTTCAGCCCATGAAACTTTTCGTGAGGATTGTTTCTCGGCTGTGCCATTGGAGCTTGCTTGTCTGTTGTCTAATGTTCAGTTGCAGTCAGTGCAGCTAAATGAAGACAATGTCCGTGTCTATTTTACAATAGTCGTCGGTAAGCGAAGCATGCATCGTCATCGTAAATGTGTATATTTATTGAAGGAAGCCAATTCAATGGTATTCTGTGAAGCCAATATAAATATAATAACAGAAGTTAATCTATAAGTGATTAAAAATTTTGTTACTGATGACAATACTTGTAGAAAACTGCTTCACCCTCAAATGAGTTGTCAATCTTCATTTAAACGGAAGACATCCACTTTCTAGCACATCAGGATTTTCACATAGAATTGCGAAAAAAAAGGTTATAAAAACTACTTAACGGATGCATTTCAAAATAAATTTCTCCCTTTTAGAAACCCTTGATCTGCGCTGAACGACTTTGTCAATCTTCTAGCTTATCAAGATCTTGGGATGAAGAATGTTATCTTGGGATGAAAAAAGTAACTAGGACCACCTAGCGGATGAATTTCCAGCAAGATTGTCTACTGCCACATAATTCTTGTTCTGTTGAACATCTTTGCCGAAAACACCAATCTTCATGCTGATCAAGATCTCGATATACAGAAATTTGGAAAAAAATAAAGAAAAAAGGGTACAAATGAAGAAAATTTGTTACTAGTGTCACCAAGCGGAAAAAATCTCATTCAGACTTTCCACTGCCGGATAGCCCTTGATCTGCTGAATAGCTTTGTCGAAGACACCAACCTTCTAGCTGGTAAGAAGCTTGAGATAGAGAGGATTAAAGATTTATTTTTACTAGTGCCACCTAGCGAATGAATCCCAAATCAGACTTTTTAACGCCAGATAGTCTTTTATCTGTTGAGCCGCTTTGCCGAAGACACTAAGCTTTTAGCTGATAAATATCTGCTGAATATCTTTGCCGAAGACCTTCTAGCTCATTTAGATATTGAGATATACGCTTGAGATTATTTTTAAACCCCTTTTGTCCACTCTTTTTCCGTTACCTAGAAAAGATGGAAGGGTGAGGGGGGATGTCTCACCCAAGGATCAACTAACCGCATTCACTTCAAAACTTATTTCAAAATAATTGATCTACTGGTCACTGAATTGTGAGCATTTTAAAATTCTAGGTTCGTCTCGGGCTTTCAAAATTTAGTCGAGAATGAATAATTATCTTCTTCTTTTGATTGCTAATTGTTCTTCCTAGTTTACCAGTTTCCTAGACACGCAGTAAATGAAGGACTTGGTAAGATAATAAAGAAGTATTGCCCAAGACAAACAACTCTACGCATTTAGGTGTCAGCCAGAATATTGATATGCAAAATTTCAAAAAATCAAAAATATTATCTACGTACTACATGTACCTAATTCATTTTGAAGAAGAAACGAAAAAACACGAGAAAAGAAGATGCTCATAGCTCATAAGCGAAAAGATTGCCAAAGGCTTCTTCTTCTTCTTTCTGGCGTTACGTTCCAACTGGGACAGAGCCTGCTTCTCAGATTAGTGTTCTTATGAGCACGTCCACAGTTATTAACTGAAAGCTTTCTTTGCAGATTGACCATTTTTGCATATGTATATCCATTTTGCATGTGTGTGTGGCAGGTACGAAGATACTCTATGCCCTGGGAATCGAGAAAATTTCCTTTATGAAAAGATCCTTGACCAGCGGGATTTGAACCCACGATCCTCAGTATGGTCATGCTGAATAGCTGCACGTAAACCGCTACGGCTATCTGTCAAAGGCTACGAACCATGAATAACGAAGAAATAGAATAATCGTTTTCTGAACCAAGCGACAAATAGGTACTTCTGGTTCATCGTTCATTTTACCGGCAATAAACGATGAGCAATAACAATTCTAAACGGACAGCTCGCGATAGGCACGATGAATCATTCTGTTCTGCGATATAGGCTAGATCATACAATGTTTTGTTGCCAAAAAATTAGACCAATCAGTTACGACCCATCGTTAGGGCTTAATGCGGAGGTTCCGATCGTTTCATTCACTCTAATGGATCGTACGTCGCACTACAGACATACTAGATATATCTATCTATAGGATTGGTGCAGAGCTCCGCATATTGAAACGTTATTGTCTCAAGTACCGAGGAGATGTATACAGCGAGCGTAGGTATTCCAAACAGTGCGGTGCACTTGTCGACAAGTTTGCCATAGTGAAATATGAAGGTTTTCAATTTTAGGTTGGTCTGAACTGAATTATAATGGATGATTTGAATTTTGCATCTTTGTTGAGCCGTCAAATACAAAATGTGCACGGATGTAGGGCTGTCAGAGCAACTAAATGGAACGTTTATTTAATCTCATTCAAGTTCGATTCTGCCTGCCGGTTGTGTAGGTCGTGTGGTGTTATGCGCTTTCGTGGGATTACAATTCAGATGGAACAGAAAGTGCTCTCCGCTTGGTATTGCATCAGATAAATTTGACTCGTAGCAAAAAATATTTTGAGAAATGCGAGGGTATTTGAAATTTCTTAACTTATGGACTTTTTCGTTGTTGTCAGTCCTCTACCGACTGAGCTAAGGGCGTCTCCCGTATTAAATGCCATTAATATCCATTTCGGTCTGACGCGATCAGCCTGATGTGTGTAGGTGTCAATTTGATTAGCTATTTTCTGGACGGAATTTTTGACGAAACAAATGCATAAGGTTTGAAATAAATGCGCTTTGCTTCCAATAAATTCATACAATGTTCACTGCATTGCTATTTTATACATTCCATTTTAGGAGACACAATTAAATTTTGATCCAACCCCATTTATCTTGTGAAACTCACCAAGGTCGGAAGCCACTCAAGATCAACAACCTATGGCAATCATTGATTAATTCTCCACAATTAATCATCGTCCGGGTCTTGCGTGAAAACACAAAGAAAATCCACCCAAGCAGGAAAAAGTATCTCCACAATCTTCGAGCCGAACAAAATTTTTGCATCCGACCTCTGCGGATCAAATCAGAGCTCGCCCGCTCATTTCAACAACGAAACTCGCTGAAACACATTTTCCTCATCGCAACGCACATTCTCTTGCGGTATAATCACAGACAAACGGACGTAACAATCACGAAATTTCCTTAGATCACTCTTTTAACGATCATTTCAAATTTCCTTATGTTTCATATTTCTCAACCAGAGGCGCGAGCGTCGTTTTACTTCGTGATTGACGTTCCACACTAGCGCCTTCTGCTGGCCTTGATAAAAATTGTTCTGATTGTTACGTCTGTATGTCGATAGTATAACTCCCATGTTTCGAGTGTCCCAACTGACTTGATGATAAGCTTTTCTCACCGCGGGTGGTGCTCGCACATAATTACCGTAATTTCGGGTGAAATCGATAATTTTT
Source organism: Aedes aegypti (assembly GCF_002204515.2). NCBI lineage: Eukaryota > Metazoa > Arthropoda > Insecta > Diptera > Culicidae > Aedes > Aedes aegypti. The sequence goes on from NC_035108.1 coordinate 399,291,294, forward strand.
CATGCTTTCTTAGTAGATCCCATTTATTTAGTTTGTTTTCAAAACAACTCTACATACATATGTGATTTGGGCTTCCTAAAATCACAATAAAACAACATTTCTCGAAAACTTATTCTAACAGACTCAAGTCAAAAAAGTATACAAACTTACTTTATCGATTCTACGTGTTTCGCAGACGAAATTCTACACGTTGCGCTCTGAAACAACTCGATTTTTCACTTTTAAAACGTTTAATTTCCGGATTTACAAAACGACGAAAGTAAGATTCTCAACTTTCGCAACATAACCACTACTTTCGCCGCCCCGCTGTATGGAGAGACAAAGTGACTTAACCACGAATCAAAACAAAACACTACTTGAGCCGATTTTACACTGGTAGTAAAACGTCGAAAGTAACTGAATAAATGGGCTTATCATTTTGTAATATTTTTTTTTGTGGGAAATTACAGGAACTCCCTAGTTTTTGAACGCGAGCTTAATGTATGCAAAATTTAAGCGATGTACACGGCGAAAAAAAATTAAAAAGTTGATTAATTTTAAAACAGTTTTAAAAGACAGGTTGTGATTCTTCTGAATTAATTTTCTCAAAACCATATGAAAGTTACTTACGTCGATTTGAAAAAGTAATCGAGATTTACGGAGAAAATGAATAATCAAACTTCAAAAATATCTTGTAAAACGCATATATGTAGGCAATTTGACAAAAGTTTCATAACATCTAACAGGCATTTGATTATTTCAACAAAATGAGCAATTTGGAACGAATTTTGATTGTGAAATCATAAACATTCTCACTAACTTTCAGGCTGTAATCATGTTCAAATCATTGTTCAATACTACAAGTTTATGGATGTCTGTCAACACCACTGCGGAGATGATTCAGAAAGTATGCAAGTAAAATTGTATGACACGGTTATCAATTTCACCCTAATTGACGGTAGGTACTAAGCACAGGTTCTAAGTCAAAAAATTTCAATTTCGCCAGACATGTTCGAGACTGTAGTAGCAGCAGTTCCCCTCGCACCATGTGCGCACTATAAATCTTGAGTATACGTGACGTGAGATGTTTGCAACGATGATGATGATGTGCGATGTAGTGGGGGCGCACAGTGTTCTCGATCCGTACGAAACCAATGGCGCTGATCGCGGTTCAAGCATGGTACAAAGTAAATTCGTACGAAAGCAGTTTGATGGAGAAGTACCCGAATACAAATTTACAATTAATTCGACCCAAAATCTGTCACATGCGTCTACTGAGTACACGCACCTTGAAAAGAGCTCGCTTTTCATACACAGCTCGATCGAGGTAGTGCTGGCGATGGCTGAATGCGTAAACCGCTATTGAGTTATTGGTTGAATTAATACATATAGGCGATTTCCTGTGGAATAACCAATAAAAAGACGCGATTTTTCAACAAATTAATATAACTTTTCCACTTCAATGATCTATCTTAGGCATCTGCGCCCTATTAAAAACTATAACCATGTGAAAAACCAGCTTAAGAACTAAAAGACTGTAGATTTCTTCCAATACTATATTAAAATTGTTTAAGAAAATAACAAATTTCGCAGAAATAAAAACACAAATGAAAACATAATTTAGTAATATACCATTTAATTCTTAATTGACTTGAAGTCGGGTCTAGTACACTACAATGAAAACAGCCTACAGTTGAGGTCGAAATACGCGTATCTGCCAAAGGATAAAAACCCTTGTGGAATTGAATGGTATAGTACTAAATTCGTGTTTTAGGCTAATGTTTTTTTTGCTATGTAGCTTGACTGACAGAAGTTAACAAAACAAGTTCATAGAACAAACAAAAGTAGTTTTGTAAAAATAAGCCATTGTTCAAAGGACGAAATCTTTACTACTATAGAAGTTTAAAACTCTTTTGCTACTGTTAGCAAAAATATCCAGTAATTTGGGAGACAAATTATACGAAACACAAATTCTAGTTTTTACACAACAAATGCATTTGTCGATTTTCTGTGTATTGTAGAACAATACACAAATTGCATACAATATATTATAAATTTCATTGGAAACTGAACTCCATATAAGTTCGGAATCACGAATAAAAGTGCGGGATTACGTCGGATCGGTTTAGATTGTGAACCGTTTCACCGATTCGTTCAACTATCAGTTAAAATTTGACATTTTGATAGTTGTTTCCCCTCAAATGGTAAAATTGAACTTCGCGGTCGAACCATTTGAGCTTTAACAGTCGAGTAGTTATTTCAAAACAAAGTTGACAGATGGTTAGTTATTCTCAAATTCACGGGAGCAGAAAATAACTTTCGAATTGTCAAATTTAACCATGCTCCAGAGCAGGGTTATTTTTAACCGGAGAATAACTATCGAGCTGTTAAAATTTAACTAAAAGTTAAATAAATTGATGAAACGGTTCACAGCCTTAGTGTCTTCTTCGCACTTATTTGTCATCTCATGCTGAATAAGTGCGGTGGAGACGCCAGATCGATTCGACGTAATTCCGCAGTTTTATTCGCAATCTCGAACTAATAATGTGCGCAAAACTCAATATCTTATTGTTTTTTCAAAGCTATGTATGAGAAAATTTCAAATTTTGGAATGTTGCGATACTTGACAATGGGTTACATGCATGCCCTGATTCGCTACTCGCCACATAGTAACACACATGCGCTAGTGTCTAAGCACGAAAAATCGCTAAAATGTAACGCGAAAAATACTTGTATGACGAAATGCATCTAAAGAATTATTTCTCAAAATTGAGAACTATTTTCGAAAAAATATTTGGTGCCGGTTGTACGTGATGAAAATGACTATCACGCCTACCAAATATTTTTTCGATTAATGCTTTCATTTACGAGAAATTGGAAGTTAGATGCCTTTCCCCATACAAAATGAAACGAGAAAACTTCTGCTGATCAACTGTGGACAAGAGCAAAGCAGGTAATCCATTCATTTTTTTTTTTTTTTTGTTAAAACCTCATATACCGTACCATGAATTGTTCAAAACAATATATTATAATGTAATTCTATCATTATCTTACAATATACTGTATTGTATTTCCAATGTTTTGAATGGAAATTTGCTATATTATTTTCGTATTTTTTCATCCGGGACACTAAAAACTTTTAAGTCGTTATTCACTAAAGCGGATTTTTGTCATTTACACTTCTTAGCTTCTAATCCTTATAATGAAATACAATAATCTTATGGTAGTTCCTCATAGAACAACTTAGAAATTCCGTTAAGAAATTTTCCGAATGATTTCCAAATATTACTAATGGATCATTTCATGGACTCGATCAGAAATTTTGATAAAGACAGCGCACACTGGTCCAGGAAGCTAATTTAGGCGGACATGAGGTTTGCGTCAAGATTTATTGATTTTAGAGCCATAGTTTATTTTGAGAATTTGTTCAGAATTTTCAGTACTACAAAATGTACGGAACAAAAATTTTTTTACGGTGATCGCAAGAGTGACGCATACGCCAACTTTTTTATTTTAACGAATCGTAAGTTGGTATGTTCAGCAAAGTTGTAGCAAATGATCATAGAAACAACTTTGCCCAACAAACTTTTTCTCGGTTTTGCTTCAGAGCCGAGATAATTAAGTATTTTTAATAAAAAATCGTTTTTTGCTCTTAAGTGTTTTTTTTTTAATTTTATTGGCCTACTATGTTCTACAAAGTTTTTATACTTATCATTTGCTACAACTTTGCTGAACATACCAAAGTTGTATTTCTTATGGTTTTCATGTTATTTGAGTTTTTCATCTTAAAATTAGCTGTTTTGTATGCCTTGTATCTCAACTATGAGCACCTCAAAAAAATATATCTTTCCACCAAATGATTTTGCAGTCTTTCAAGTACCTATGAGCAAAATTTGGAGAAGATGATATTTTTCTATCTCGTTTAAAATCGATTTTACTAATAGACGATATGAGATAAATCCATATTTATTGAATATTCATACATGTTCAACTCATAAAAGTCATGGCTACCTAAGCATATCAAACCAAAAGTAAAACGTGTATTTATATAGGAATATAAAGTACATCGTTTTTCAGTTGTTTTCGATTAACTTGGAAGCTTCTGCAAGAAATTTATCGTCTTTTCCTCTACCTGTATTTAATCTATTCCTAAGCAAGATCACCGGGTTGGAAGTCAACATAAGCCGTAGAAAATACATATACAAAATTTACAGTCCGATTGAATTCTGTGGCATGATTTTCCCAGAATCTTCTGATGGATTCCACGTTTCATGTTTTTCTTTGGTAATGCGCCATGCCGGACAACACCACTTCCGTGCAATAGTTGTAGACGTATCAGTAAGTGTAACAGCATTCTAAAGGATCGCCACGAAAAGCCCTCGAAGGAAGGTTAGGGCTGAGACTGTACGAACCTCTTTCAGCTGGTAGGAACTCAAATGGTTGTAACACGGCATGCCGCTTTTTACGGGAAGTAGATATTGTGTATTTCTTTCACTACTGAACTGCGAAGTGCGGCCTCATAAGTCCGAAAGTGTGAATAAAAGTGAGGGATTGCATTGAGTCCTGTTGGTGTCTTCAGAGCACTTATTCTTCGATTTACGAAGAATAAGTCCCCCGAACACACCTACCCGATTTGATTCAATTGCGCACTTTTGTTAGCGTTTCCGCACTTGTAATAACTTCTTTTCACGGATCTCAATCATTTTAAAAGTGGTCAACTTTAATCGGAAGATTAACGAGGAGGCATTTGAACAGTTTTTGTCAAAAACGTACTGTTAGTATCGCCAGTTCTACGATTGGTATGTACTCTCTCCAACGGTGCAAAAACTACTTTCGCATGGAGTGATGTTGTCCGGCATGCCGCCGAGGAAGCATAAAAAATGCGGAATAAATCCATCAGAAGATTCTGGGAAAATCATGCCACAGAATTCAATCGGACTGTAAATTTTGTATAAGTATTTTATAAGGCTTATGTTGACTTCCAACCCGGTGATCTTGCTTAGGAATAGATTAAATACATGTAGAGGAAAAGACGATAAATTTCTTGCAGAAGCTTCCAAGTTAATCGAAAACAACTGAAAAACGATGTACTTTATATTCCTATATAAATACACGTTTTACTTTTGGTTTGATATGCTTAGGTAGCCATGACTTTTATGAGTTGAACATGTATGAATATTCAATAAATATGGATTTATCTCATATCGTCTATTAGTAAAATCGATTTTAAACGAGATAGAAAAATATCATCTTCTCCAAATTTTGCTCATAGGTACTTGAAAGACTGCAAAATCATTTGGTGGAAAGATATATTTTTTTGAGGTGCTCATAGTTGAGATACAAGGCATACAAAACAGCTAATTTTAAGATGAAAAACTCAAATAACATGAAAACCATAAGAAATACAACTTTGGTATGTTCAGCAAAGTTGTAGCAAATGATAAGTATAAAAACTTTGTAGAACATAGTAGGCCAATAAAATTTAAAAAAAAACACTTAAGAGCAAAAAACGATTTTTTATTAAAAATACTTAATTATCTCGGCTCTGAAGCAAAACCGAGAAAAAGTTTGTTCGGCAAAGTTGTTTCTATGATCATTTGCTACAACTTTGCTGAACATACCAACTTACGATTCGTTAAAATAAAAAAGTTGGCGTATGCGTCACTCTTGCGATCACCGTAAAAAAATTTTTGTTCCGTACATTATGTAGTACTAACAATTCTGAACATATTCTCGGAATAAACTATTGCTCTAAAATCAATAAATCTTGACGAAAACCTCATGTCCGCCTAAATTAGCTTCCTGGACCAGTGTGCAGCGTTTCTTCAAGATCTGCTGTCAAGCATTTTTTCAAGTAATTATTCCTTCTTCATTTCCTCCAAGCATTACTACAGGGTTTTTTTTTTTCAAGAATTTGCTTATAATGTTTCAAAAATTATTTCTGGCGTTCTCCGCAAAAAGCTGATAAGAATTTCTTAAGAGAAATCTGTTCAATATTTTGGAAGTTGAACTTTTCCGAATTCTTTTAGTAATTACTTGAGGCGAAAAGCCACATAAATAAAGATAAATAATAACTATAATAGTACATAAAATAATTGTTACTCTGATTCCATCAGATATTTTTCCAAGCGATTCTAAATCCTAGCTTAGATTTTTCCAAAAATTCCATCTTTGTTTTTTTAGAAGAATCATAAAGAAGTTTCTCAAGGAATATTTACAGAGATTTCGGATTTTTTTTTTATTTTCAAACACAATCTAGGAACTTCAAATTCAGAAATTCAAATAAAAATAAAAATTGAGTGCCAGGGTTCTTTTTAAGAATCAATCCAGCAATTGCCATTAGATTTTTTGTTATGTTTTTGTTTTTAGGCTACTACAATAAATTCTGGTGGAAATTTTTATTTCTTTTAGAACTCCTTAAAAGTTCTTCTTCTTCTTTCTGGCGTTACGTCCCAACTGCGACAAAGCCTGCTTCTCAGATTAGTGTTCTTATTAGCACTTTCACAGTTAGTAACTGTGAGCTTTCTTTGCCGATTGACTATTTTTGCATGTGTATATCGTGTGGCAGGTACGAAGATACTCTATGCCCTGGGAATCGAGAAAATTTCCAACCTGAAAAGTCCCTCGACCAGCGGGATTCGAACCCACGACACTCAGCATGGTCATGCTGAATAGCTGCGCGTTTACCGCTACGGCTATCTGGGCCCACCTCCGTAAAAATTAGTTTAGAAATAAAAAGCAGTGAGGAATTTAAGTCACTGTCTGTAGAATTTAGTAAAGTTAGCAAATCAGTGCTGGGAATGGTAATAGTAATAGTTTATATTAACACATATATTGATCTTTTCGGTAATCCAGTCCGCATGGTTATTAAATTATTTAACTCATTACGCGTGGAAAAGATGGATAAGTTACGGGTGAAATTATGAAAATAAAATTCCACGTGCTCGGCTGGGATTCGAATCCAGGACTCTTGTATGCTAGACGAGCGCTTTACCAGCTAAGCTACCGAGCCACTTGACAAACTATAAATAACCTAAGTTTTGTGTAAAATTTAAATCATTTCCCAATTTCAAATTTCAAAGGGTTGTTCACACTTAAATTATTTTTTGCAATTTCTCATCGTAATAGGCTGTTTTTCATCACGCCAATCTGTCATGAAACGGCCTACTTTCCTACACTGAAGTATGCAGTGCGGGAATAGTCATTACCTAACTGAAACCAGTGCTGTAATGGTTCATTACGCAACGCTTTCTCATTACGCAACTGTTTTGAGTTGCGTAATGACTCATTACCCAACTATTTTCAGAAATTGCAAAATGATGGTGCAAGCAGCCAGATGTTATTTCTGATACCCTCCAGTAGTGTTCTACGAAATTGCAAAAAATGTTGTACGCAACTCGTTGCAGAACTCGATTTTTTCAGCACTCGTCGTAGTTATCCAACTCGGCAAGCCTCGTTGGACAAATGTACGACTCGTGCTGTAAAAATCGTCATTCTGCAACTTGTTACGTAAACTACTATTACGGATTCCTGTGAAATCTCAATAGCTGAACAGTTCGGTAAAATAAATTACCGGAATACGGTCAATTTTCACAGTATTCAGTTCTTGAATGCATCTTTAAGAAAGTTTAAGTGATCTAGGAGAATTGATTGTGCTACTTTTCCCAGAATGTCGAATGTAATTTCTCCGAGAGTGATGTAGCTCAAAAATGTACCAGAATAGTATTCAGTGACATTGTGGCAAACTATCAAGAATGATAAGCAATCAAAAGAAGGAGATGTTTGGTCATTCTCGACTAAACATGTGACTGAACATCTTTGGCAATAGATGCCGATGACGGTGAAACTCGAAAAAATCGCGAATCGAATAAAGAAGGGTGTATATGAGATGACCGATTTATTTAGCATCCTGAAATGGGTGAAATTATAACAATTATGAGTGCCAAGCCCTTTTTTGGAAAATGTGCTATTCAGGAATACGAGGTATTTGGGGAACGGGTGTTCGGGAAAACGACATTCAGCCCAAGAAACAATGTTTGCCTCAATGTTCAAGGATCCGTCATCGTAATCATCGTCATTATCCAAACTTCAACAGCAGTTTTTCTGTTCAAAACTGTAATTTATTAAAAAATAAATGTATTCACTGTGTTTCGGTTGGAGAATAGAATACAGTGAACACTTTTTTAGTAAACTTTCATGATTTTGAACGAAAAAACTGCTTTTGAAAATCTTCAGATTGATGACGAATCCTGTCCCCTTAAGAATATTTGCTCAATTGACTAAGTTAAACGATTTTTTTTATTCAAACCTTATTCGCCCAGAAATAGAGAATCTATTCAACTACAACTGCCTACAAATGCTGCCTATGAAAAATTTGTTTACTAAAACAACCTACATTGAAATTTTTGACTTAAGAAAAAAATCAATTCTTATCGAGACCCTTTCTTGTGGTATCTTGGAACTTAAAGAGTAATGAATGTTTTTATCAAAATCCTTCGACGTGGTGAGTTCAAGTACATTGTATCTTAGATGTTCCACGAGAATTTTTGATTAAAATTGTATTTGGCTTTGCTAGTAACCATAAAAAATAAATAAATTCCAAAAAAAATCTAATTTTTCTCTCCACATAAGATAACTTCACCGAAATCATAGTTTTTCGCGTATTTTCAATATAAATAAAAATAACTCATTTCAGATCTACTTATATCAAATATTTTTATTTTGGGTAAGCAATAAAAATTTTGGATTTATAAATGTTTTAACTTAAATATAAGGACTTGGTTTTGACTTTTTATGAATCGACCATAGCTGAAATTGGATTTTTAGTTTCTATTCAAATTTTATTGACTTAAGTTTATAATTTCCATAAAAATAAGTGATAGTTTGATCATTAATTGTATCGGCAATGATAATAGTTTTTTATGCAACAAGTTGCAAAATAATGATTTTTTCAGCAATAGTCGTACATTTTTTTTTTTTTTTTTTGTATCTTTATTAACGAGATTTTTAGCCCTAGGCTAGTTCATCTCGGGACCAACGGCTTCTCTTCCCTTCCGAAGGAAGTCGTCACTGATTTTTTCAGTGACTATCTCGGGGATGGGATTCGATCCCTGGTCTTCGGCGTGAGAGGCGTGCGTTCTAACCACTACACCAGGTCCGTCCCCTAGTCGTACATTTATCCAACGAGGCTTTCCAAGTTGGATAAATACGACGAGTGCTGAAAAAATCGAGTTTTGCAACGAGTTACATACAACATTTTTTGCAATTACGAAAAAGCCGTTACAGTTGGATTATTTCTGGGAGAATAAACATATTTCAAGGAAACCCACATAGGCATTCATTCAAACTAAATTATCAATAACCGTTGTTTTAACTTTTGTTCAACCAGCTATTGGAATAAAGCCCATAATTGTTTCTTGGTGGGAACCGACATGCGATACCGAACCGAAAAGTAGCACATGCGAGTATTTAGAGTACTAGAGTGAATGCTGGTGTTACTACTGTAGAACACAAGAAGTGAACCCTAAATGGACTTTACCAAGTGTTGGATGAACAAATAATGCAATGAAAATGCCTCAGATCGTCCCAAATTGGGAATAGTTTTAGTTGATAACTGTAAAAGTGTTCTTAACACTTCAGTCGTCGCGCTGTTGTATTTTGTACAACACTGCTGAAAAAACTTCGCTTTACGATCACAACAGCAGCGTGGTGGTTCTGACGATGGCCAACCACGCGACGACTGAAAGGTTAAAACACTGCGCTGAAAAAAAGGGTATCCTCTTCTTAGCAAAACTATCAATATGTACAGGTTTATAATTGTACATTCTATAGTGAGAGACGGTGGGCCATACCCCGAACCACACTGCTTTTCTCGCACTTTTTTGCGGTGTGCGGCAATGGTACCGACGATCTCCGCATCTTCGTATAAAGTAATTGAAATTGAACAATAAAAGTAAATTATATCACTCATGGAATCATTAGTTGCTTGGTCAATTGTCGCCACTCTATACTTAGTTGGAGAGTCAACGACGAAACGGCAATCGGTATACTTGTAAAAAAAACATCCACACAGCTGTTCAGATACATACGTTTCGATTGGAGCTCGATTGAAGCTTTAGCTGATTGATTTAGTGAGCAGAGTTTTTCTCGTCGATTTTCTCACGCAGGATTGGGTTCTACTCTGGAGTACGATAATCGATAACTAGGTTTGAAATCGCGCACGTAAAAAGGTTGGCATGTGTTTCGAAAGCGGCACAAGGGTATTCGCGAGAGGCGCGCGCGCGAGAAAAACGGTCGGTAAGTAAGCCTGACTAGCGGATGTCGCGATCTTAACGCTGAGAATACCACCGAGAGACTGAAATCCGGGACGCGATCGTATCTCGTCGGTCGGTTGGTGCAATTTGACTACCCTACTTTAGTGCCTGTGTGTAAGGGCAATGAGTACTGGGATAAATATTCATTTCGTAGTATTGAATATTTTTTACGATTTGCGATATACGCGCGGATAACAATTCGTATTGTAAACATGCGTTTGTCATACATCTGTTGTAGGTCAGGTTTTTCTCTACTCGTAATTTGTCAATTTACGCCGTTTTTAACCGATCATGCTACTAGTTGTTATTTATATTAAACAAGATATTGTGGGTTGCTTACTAAGAGGATTTCCATACAATTTCTTAAAGAATTTTGGTCTATAGCTAGCAAGGCATCGTCAGTTGGGAGTTCCAATGATGGTATTTTATGGCAAAGAACGAACGTTTCTGTAATTATTAACAATATGAATAAAAAAAAGCATGATAAACATCTACACACTTCTTGTTCATGCTAAGAATGATTCATTATTTATGAATGTATTACAAAATGTTCGACTGTTTTTTATATTAGTTGAATTTCTAAGTAAAATTATGGCATAATCCAAAACACATTTATTTGAGAAAATCGAAAATCACTATCACCAAAGTTTCTTGAAATATACTTTAAGATATGCTTATTCAAGTAGCGGGAAAAATTTTTGATTTTCCTTGCGCCATTTTGAAATGTTACGCTTGGAAAAGTGGATGAAAAAACTACAAAAACGCTTATATATTTTAATATGAAAATTTTAGAGGTGTGACGTCTTCAGAGAAAATGTGTATTTTACTTACATCTAAAACTCTTTAGAACAAAGTAGGCCTGAAAAATTGATATTTTCGTTGGTATTGAGGAAAAACCGATTTTTCGCCATAAAGTTCTAAAGTCACCTATATCTCTAAAACTAGCAGATATAGATAAAATGATATTCTACAAAGTTTCCATATCTCCAATAATCTTTAATATTCTAGAACATTTTGTTGCGCTATCTCTTGAAACAAAAAAGTTTGAGAGCGAATTTCGAAAGCTATGAAATTTGGCGCTTAGGACACTTTTGCGTATAACGCGCCTTGACCAGACAAACAAATGTTCAGAAGACACCAGAACCCTATCTGTTATATTTTTCAAGTTATTAATTTATTCCATTCAATTTCGATCCGTGGACCAATGTGCAGTGGTATCATGTCCTCACAAAGAAAAAAAGTGATGACCCAAAGACAATAGTTTATATGGAAATTACTATAAAGAAATTTTGAAAAATGTTCCGAACACATTTGTACTCAAATATAGGTTCAAATTTAATATCTCATAGTGAAAACTCGTTTTTCATACCTTAATAAAGAAAGTTCCTGGAGAAACAATTCGTTCTGAGCTAATTTTGTTCGGGATTTTTGCGGAACTATATAGGGGTAAATTGCCATATGGAGCCAAATAACACCTAACAAATTAATGAATATCTCTTCACCCATTCGTTGTATTGAAATGTTCTCTTCAGCAACATTCTTTATTAAGCTTTGAAGAATAAGTTTTCACTATGCGATGTTAAGTTTAAACTGACATTACAGTACTAACATGTTACGAACATTTTTCAAAATTTCTCTATAGTAATTTCCATAAAAACCTTTATTGTCTTTGGGCCACCATCGAAAAAGCTGAAAATTTCACAGAATACTATTTTTTCGTAAGGATGGTATAGAAAGTACGGGTGATTGGATTTTCAAACTTGTTTGAATTTTGAACCGCCTTGCTGCACACGTAATTGATGATTTTTTCCCTTGCGTTTGGTGCAAAAAATATCTCAACCTCCTTACAACTCTAACATAATGCACATGTCCTGTTTCCGGTGTTTGGAACCTCAAGATTTTCTTCAATGCTTTCAGGTCGGATGCGTCATATTGACCCAGCTTCTGTATAGGCAGTATATAGGATTTCTTCGGCAGAGTTATGCATTCAGTTGTTACCTGAAAGCAGAAATATGAACAAGCAAATTAAAATTCCAAATATTCAACACATTTCCCAGCCTACAAATTTGTTCACATATCTCAGATTGTATCTCAATAAAGTAAACGCTTATTCGGTAAATACGGATTATATAAAATGCGAATTCCCTTTTTTGCATAAACATGGAGGGCATATGCGTACATCTTTGATAATTCATATCAATACGATTCCAGACAAGTTGATTTGGCGTTCACTATAACTCCGTGTATGACTGTATGTTGCATCTTATATCACTTAATTTTCACGAACATGGAAAACAAGAATACATGAAAAATCGCAGGACGAACCTTAAACTGCTGACTATCATATCACTAATCAGATATGCTACCACTAAGCCGTTCAGTAATTGTCTATATATTCAACATTTATTCAAACATAATTTAGACCATCGGCCTGTTTTCACATTTGCATCAGCTCATTATAGTTGATCATTGTTCATAATCAAACTTCAATATTTTTAGTACGTATCGATCTTAGCGGACTTCGTTACCGTTCGTCAAGTAAAATAGTTTTTTTTTTATTAAATTATTTTGTAAAAAATCGGGTAAAAAAGTTTGACCCTTTTCAAATGTTTAGCCTTTTATTGAGTTCTAAGGGAAAATGTAAACTGTATTCAGTATATTTTTCTGCATTCTGAGCGAATGCTGAACAAAGCCTACTATTTTTTGTACTCGTGATCATAAGTAATAATTTCACCAACAACTTTTCTTCGACAATTAAGGTGAAACATCTCGGAATTCAAAGATGGCTGGCAAAATGGCCGACTTGTGCCCCTATTCACGTTTTCAAAGGCACTAAACTAGAGAAATAGTTGACAAACGTTTCTGATCTTCTTATTCTAAGCTTTCTGCTAGTGTACAAAGTCAAAATTTAAAAGTGCACTGTTGTTGGATGCTTTTTTGCGAGATTTGTGCCTTTGAAGTTTTAGTGCAATCTTAGAAGTTGATTCCAAACTGTTTCACCTTAAGAAATAACACGTCATGCAATCCTGTTGAATAAATGCTGAACAAGCATCTCTTTATGCTCTTTGTATACCTGGTGGTTTAAAAGTTGAATAAACATTGGTAATTGTTGAAGAGATTCTCCATTTCTGGGCGAATAAGGCTTGAATAATGTGTATGTGTCAAATATAAGGTACCGCGGGGCAAGTGGGTAAATGGGGTAAGTGAAAATAATTGGTTTACTTCACTGAATATGTGAATCAACGTTTAAAACTCATGTGTAACCCTTTGAGGCCATTGAGAACATTACGTTAGGTAAGAGATTTGTGAGATTTTTCAGCCATTATTGCATAATAGAGCGAAAGATTGGTAACCTGTCAACTATCACTCCGTAACAAGTTGGCGGCGTGCAATCTTATTTTAATATTTTCAGCGGAAAAAAGTTGCGGAAAATAATTTTCTGTACCACTTCTAAGTTGTCCCTTCTGACAGTTTTAAACTGCAATAAAAAAAAAGTTTTGGAATTAATTCGACATAGACCAAAAAATAACTCAATTTAAACACCGTAAATTCTCCAATCACGTGGGGCAAGTGAAAAGTTTCTCATTAGAAAGTGCTGATAATTCAAGAAACAGTATACTCAAAGCGTTAAGAGCTATTATCATGGCCAAATCATGGAACTTCTCTAAAAAAAAGGTTTGGCAACCTATATATTTGGCAATATTACGATATTAATATGTTTACTTCGGACAGCCGATTCAAAGGAAGACGTTGATTGAAAAGTTCCAATATAAGAGAACGTACGGAAATCTCGTGGAATGTCTATGTAAAGCTAGTTCAAAACATAAAACATGAGATATGTATCCACATGAAAAAGTTTCTAAATTGAAGGTTATTGAAGGTTTCCTTTTGATTACTCCCGAAGAGTTATCCAACGTCATACCCGATTTTCTTAACAAATAACGAGCGGTGTAAACTCTACAGAGCAGAAATGCAATTGCTGTCCCATGATGTAATAACTAACATTGGAAATGTTGCAGTTATAATGTTGGCGAATCATTTCAACAAACATAACTAGGGAGTCGTGGGTTTGATCCCCACCGGAGCACGTGGTTTCTTTTCGCAGTTTCAATTTCAATTTGTACATTTGACACGTGTTTCGTCGTGTATATGTCAAATTCAAAGCGTCGAAACCTTATAACAGCTCGAATAATAGTTTTATTTTAATAGTTTTAAGTTGATTATTAAGCAACCAATAGTTTAATAAAACAGTTCTGAGAAACTTTTCTTAAGGCAAAAATTGTTTCTTGGGATATCATTCTATGACATCACGACTGTAATTGCATATTGCTAAATCGGGTCAGAACTTAACGGCACATTTGTGAGATTGAATGGCTGAAAAAAACAGTTTATAAACGCTTTCCCTTGTAAACTTATTCATTTTGTTGCTCCAGTGATAAAAACCAATGATTTTTTCTTCCATAACCGCAGATAGATTGTCAAATTATAAACTTGCGAGTGAATTTCTCTTCATAAACCTCGGATTTTACTTAAGCAGTGATCTCAAAAGTTCACTTTTGGTAGAATGAAACTATATCGCTGGAAGAGAACATAACGGTTACTAACAAAACTCGAATGCACTTTAAAACAAATAGAAAGTTCAGAAAAAGTTCGAGAGCAACTTTTTCCATACTTCATGGTAAACATTATTCTATTTAAGAAATTTAAATGAATTTTATGTGAACTGAAGTTTGATTAATTATTTGCCAAAACATGCCCTTTTATCTGAACTTTTGGTTGCTTGGACCGGTGCCTTTACAAGGTTTTACAAGGTAAAATTATTGTTTCGGAATTTAAACATTTAAGAATTTTTGCGGTCATTTCTCCTGACTTCGTTGGGTTTTCAACGTATTTGTGCATAACCAAACAAACATTTTAATGGAACAAGAGTTGAACAAATCATTCTGAAGCATACAATGTAATATGTTGTTATCAAAATGTTAATAAAATCTTAAATTTGTTATACCAAATTAGGATGATAGTGTTGTCTAATATAACACAGATCACCTAGATGCATGCATATGCTTATCGCTATAACAATTATGGGAGCCACAGTAATTAAAAAGAAGCGGCCATATACTCAGTGGAACAGACTTTACTTAACCTTTACTTAACCTCTATATACCCAGATAAAAAATACAATACAAAAACAATATTACGTATTGTAACGGTACCATTCAAAACATTGGAAGTACAATACAGTATGGACCAATGCACGAGTTCACAAATTTGACGTTTGAGTGGTGCCGAATTCACTGGTTTCCATGGTCACGTAAATAACACGGCACCGCTCAAACGTCAGATAGTGAACTCGTGCATCGGTCCATTGTAAAATGACAATACACAGTTTTAAACAGTTAACTGTATGGTATTTGAGATTTTTCCAAAATGATGTATGGGTTGTTAAGTATCGTAACAATACAAATATAGATATTTTTTCATACATTCATTTTAAAAAACAACACGATGTATTGTTCATGTATTGTCTTGAACAGCAATTTGTGTATTGTTGTACAATATCAAAACAATTCAACGAACTGTATTTCAATTGGCAGTGAAAAGTATTGAATTTGTATTTTGTATGGATTGTCCCTCAACTTACCGGATATTCGTGCCAACAGTAGCAAAAGAATTTTAACTCCTATGGAAGTAAAGATAGGACCATGGTTACATTAGTCGTTACAGCTAATGTCAAGTGACTTCTACAAAACTACTTGTTTTCACTTTTTGAATATTTTTCACTCAACATTTCTTGCTTTCTGAACTTGTTTTGTTTACTTCTTTCAGCCAAGCTTCATAAAAAAAGCAATAGTTGCTTTACGTGAAAACAAGAATTTGTCCACAATTGTAAGGTATTTATAAAACCAATAAAAAACAATACAGTGTTCTGTTACAATATATTATATTGTTTTTGAATTGTATATTCAAACAAAAATAGTGTTGCTTCGACATTCAATTACAATACGCTGCATCCGATACAATATACAATATAACGTACATTAATGGTTTATTCCATTCAAGGTTAACATCACCTCCCAACACTAGCGAAAAGATCTTGGACCGACCGAACCGAACTCAGTCACCTTCAGCATGACTTTGTTTTGGGGTCGCGGACTCTAACCACTCGGCTAAGGAAGGCCCCATATCTGTGCTTATTCGTCATCTCATGCTGAAAGTGCGTCGAAGACACCAAATCGATTCGACGTACACTCAGAAATAAAAAATAGTCACGGAATTACTAAAGTTTATGCATTAATGACTATTTTCTATCTGCCTAGCATAGCGATGCTTCAACCCAGGCGAATTGACAAACAGGAATAAAATTCCCTACAGAATGAAAGAAAATAGTCATTATTTACAAAATATTAGTAATTCTGTGACTACTCGTGTTTCTGAGTGTAGTCCCGCTCTTCTTACTGCATTTGTTATGTGCACAATTCGTGATCAAACGTCAACATCCCACCGCAAAATCGCTAGTGTTTGGAGATGATTTTAACCTCCAAATTGCAAAATGATCACCTCCAAGTTAGTTCTAATACCCTCGGTTATATGAATTATGGTGGCACGTCGATCGTCGCAAGTTTCTCGTTAAACAGCCAATACGCCATAAATAAAGACTGTTATTAAAGAGTTTGGTGCGTTTGTCTGAGATATTATTTTAATAACATATTTTTCGTTGTTTGTAATCGACCCCCTCGAAAAGGCCTTTCAAGCACCAACAGCTCTCGGTTTTAATTCTTTCGTCTCTGTCGCTCCCATGCGACAGAAAGAGTCCACTACTGTAAGCAGTTAAGCACTTCATTCAACAATCTTCGTCGTTTTCCTCGCAATTCAGTCAAAGCTTCGTCCGAGGTCGGTTCGTAAATTTTCTCGCCCAAAACAAAAATAGCATCCAAACGGTTTGAATCGCGCTCGAAAGTGGTCCAATTGTTGCGCAAAGTGCCAATCGAAAGTTGTGGAATCGAATGGTACCAGAGTGATTCGCCGGAATCGTGATTTTATAGTGGAAAAATCGTTTTCAAGTTCGGTCGCTTCTCGGTAGAGCTCAGCAGCAGCAAAAATGATGGAAAAATTCAAGTCGTCTTTGTACATCTATATGTAGCTGTGGTGGATCCAGTTGCTACGGTTGTGTGCGTGTGTCTTGTGGGTTTGTTTCATTCAAGAAAGTCGTCACACCTGAAGAGTGGAAGAGAGGAGAGGAGTATTGCGTGTGTTGACAAAAATATTCAAGATCGCTCGCCGAAAATATGCTTTGATTGTGTGCGCGTTTTTGTGTATTATGACTCAAAGCTAGAGCAGAAAGCCGAAGCGTGTTAGTGGAGGCAAAAAAGTGACGCGGTAGTTTGTGAATGTTTTATAGACGAATATAAAGGGGGAAAAAGTACGATAGCCAGAAGAAAGTTTAGGAAGTGAAGCAGAAATCACTGCACATCATCAGAGAGGTAAGTGATGGGTTACAATCACACAAATTATTACAGCGTTTATTGGAATTGTGTTAAGGAATTAGGTCTGAATTAACACCAAAATTTAAAACACTATGGCAATGAACGCCAAAAATTGTTTTGTTAATGAACTATTTCACAGTATAATATTGATTTTCGCCTAATTTTTTTTTTCTGAAATTTTTCAGTAACTTTTCCTTTGCTTCAAATTGCAGGGCTGATAGCAGGTCTCTTTTTAAAAACAGACTATATCAATGCTTGCCTCTAAAAACTTTATTTAATATAATTTCTAAGGTATTGTTTCCTAATTCTGCTTGAAGTGAATCCTGATGGAAGTTATAAAACAGGCTACTTTCAGAGATTATAGCTCGATTATTCATCTGGTTCTTTAAGAATTTCATCTCAGATTCCTCGAGTAAAAGCTTCTAAAATTATCCTAGTACTTCATCAATTATTTTAATTTTTCCTTGACCTGAAAAATGGTAAAACCGCCAGGGTATCGTTGTTACTAAATAAATTACAAATTAAATTACAAATCTATAATACTGTCAGGCTTATCTTGCCAAAAATCATACAAAAAATAGATACATAGTAGAAAATTGACATAAAGAGCTCTACCAGGCAAGGATTCTTTCCAAAAATTCTTTAGAGAGTTCACCGACAGTTTTTCCTACTTGAGCCATTAAGGTTCTTCCTAAAATTTCTGTTCGGATTCCTTCAACGGCTCTCCTACAGGAATCTCTCCAGAAAATGAAGTATTTCTCCTATCTCTCAACATTTTTTTATAGGATGCCTAGAGGATTTTTTTTTTCAGAGTTAGCTCCAGGAAATTCTTGAGCACTCTAAAGCTAATAACCTCCAGTAATTTGCAGAGACTCTCCTAAGATTTCCTACAGATATTTTTCTGCTTATTCTTCAATCGAATTATCCAATTGCTACACTAGTGGACCTTCCAATGATTCATTCAGTGTTTCTTCCGAGAAAATCCACGAAGGTTTGAACAATAGTTTAAAAAAATAGTTTTAGGATTTTTCCAAAAAAAAAAAAAAAAACCTGTGAGAATTCCTCCGCCTTTTCTTGTGGATTCCATCCACGTTCACTCCCAGGAAACAAAAATTCTTGGAGATATTCCTCGATAAATCTAATAAGAATTCTTCCAGAAATTCATTCTTCAATAAATTCAACCTGTGGATTCATCATAAAACTCTAACAACTTCAATATTCCAAGAATTACTCCTGCAGTGTTTTCAAACATTTCTCAAGGAGTTTCTCGAAAATTCCTATGGAATCTTCTAAAGTTTATTAAGAGTTCAAACCACCAGTTTTCTCCAGTAATTCCTCCGATCATTCCTAAACAAACACCTTTTGGGATTACGTCCGACATTTTTCGAGGTATTCCTTTGAAAAATCGTGAGGAATATTATCCTGAGATATGTTTCTTGTTCTTCTCAATTATGTTAGCAATTTATCTAGGAAATTTTCTGAAACTTCCTCAAAAGAAGATCTTTTAGAGATCCTTGTTAATTAATGGTGACTTTAGAACTTACACATGTTAAATCAGAGATTACTTTGGGATTTGCTTGACATTCATCGAGGAGGTATCGTTAGAGAAGTTCCCATGTGAAAGCTATAAGAAATTCTGAAAAAAATGTTGTACAAAACCCTGAGAAATCTTTGGAGGCATCACTGAAGAAGTTATTAGTTGAATTTTAGAAGATGTTCAAAACGTAAATTTTGATGGATGTTCTAGGCCTAGGGAAATCATGGAGGACTTAGGACTTAAGCGAAAACGATTTTTGAATTATTTTTTTGAGAAATTCCTAATGATCTTTCATTTCATTTCTGTGGTTTTCATTGGAAAAAAAATCATCTTCTTCTTCTTTGCATTGAAGTCCCCACTGGGACAGAGCTGGCTTCTCAGCTTAGTGTTCTTATGAGCACTTTCACAGTTATTAACTGAAAGCTTTCTTTGCCTAACTTGCCATTTTCGCATTCGTATACCTTGTGGCAGGTCCGATTATACTCTATGCCCAGGGAAGTCAAGGAAATTTCCATTACGAAAAGATCCTGGACCGACCAGGAATCGAACCCGGACACCTTCAGCACAGACAAACAGACGTCACACTCTCATCATTGTCCATCGACCACCTTTTTAACGATCGATTCAAAAATATGGTAGGTGGCCAATCCGCCACCCGCAGCGCTCGCATTGTTTTTGCTCGTGTTTGACGTTTACACACTACCGCCACCTGTTGGCCTGGCCAAACACGCCGATTTTAGCATTGGACGTACATGTCCTTGTGACTATGATTTTGATCGAGATCTGTTCTAAGTGTTACGTCTGTTTGTCTGTGCCTTCAGCATGGCTTTGCTTTGTAGCCGCGGACTCTAACCACTCGGCTAAGGAAGGAAAAAATCATGTCAAATTATTTTTGAGACATTCAAAATAAAATTGTAGATAAATTCCGCAGGAAAAATTATTGGAGGAATTCTATGGAAAATAATCACTTAATGAATTCCTGAAGAAATCTTCGGTGCAAAATCTGTGTTTTTCAGGGTTTATACTACCTAAAAAAGGGTCAGTTTACCAATAATGGTTGTTCAATAGGAATTATCAGGGAACTTTTTCAACCAGGAATTCTCATGAAATTTCGGCCACAATCATGGAAATTATACATAGTAGAATATGTCATATTTTCAATCTTTTCAATAAATAAATAAAAAGCTAAAAAACGCTTCAGCATGAAACATGTTTAGGTAAGAAAGCAAAACTTAAAATTGGTAAATTGGTAAAGGGCAAGTATAATTCCCAGTTCCAGTTTGGTGCCGTTCATGAGTATATAAAACTGCTTCCCGTAAATCATGGTGCAAAGTTTTAGAGGCTTCAGAGAAATCTTCAGAGACTGTTATGCGACTATTCCACAAGTTCTTATTGATATTTTTCTCAGATCCCAAGGAATGCTCCATGAATTCTAGTGATTTCTACAGAGATTCCTTCTGGAATACTTTCAAGAACATTTACAGGGAGGATATTAGCAATTTTTCAAGGGATGCCTAGATGAATTTCTTCAGAGTTTTGTCAAAAAAAATCCTAGAGAACTGCGTTACAACTACCTCCAGGATTTTTTACATAGAACACGGAAAAAGGATTCATAGCAAACTCTGAAAAAAAAAAAACTGAAGCGAGTGTCCCTCGAATTCCTCCAGATGTTTTCTATGCTGATTCTTTTACCGAGTTCTTCAGTTGTTACTTCTAGGAGATTTACCGACATTTCCAATGCCGATGTTTTGTTCATTTTTCATAGGGATTTTTGTTCTATTTCATCCACGATTACTCTCAGAAATAGCTTCAAATATTTCTTTTGGTATTATTTGATAAAGTTGTACCATGACCCCACAGTTATGGATCAAATAGTGTGGAGTCCAACCTATAAAATTCAATAAAACTACATGGAAAACGTAAAATTGTAATTTAAAAGCACGAATTGAATCGTTTCAAATTGGAACTTCAGTTAGTAAACTGTTTTGAGTGTAATTTTTACATAAGATTGCATAAAAATTAAAAATTGTATCGGTTTCTGAAAACCATATTATGGATCAATTTTCATATTATGGATCAAATTGTGACATATTACGGATCAGTGCGCAAAATCAAGAGATTTTCAACTCAATGCATCTGTATTGCATAATTTGGCGAAAGTTAAAAATGTATCACATATTACTGCAAAAAATAGAAGTATTTGAGCTGGAAATAAGGGTGAAATGCCATTTTTTGTGATACTGCATTGTAGTAACTGATACATGTACTGTTTTCGCTCTACACCAAGTTTTCTACCCATTTTTGTCTGCTAAACAATGAAATTTACAAACCTTGATTTTTTATTAGCTTTATCCTTAGTGCTTTTGTCTGAAAATGTCGAATACAATGCTTAAAAGGGCAGAAATCTGCATTCTTTGGAAGTGATCCATAACCGTGGTAAACAATCATTTCTTAGTCCATATTATGGATCACTAGTTAGAAGTGCTAATATTCGGTATTTAGAATCAACAATCAAGAAAAATGTTTTTCAAAGATGAATTCGTACTAAATCGAAGCGAACGAGCATGTTTTATGCTATAACACTTGAACTTTACCACCTGTGGGAGCTTATGAATGCTGACGGCACTTCTTACAGAAAACGGCCATATAATGATAGCTGTGTGGTACCAACTAAACATTTGTCAAATACATCGTTATTTAGCGGTTGAATGTTGTGCTTAACATTATAAATGGTAGAAGACAAATAGTATGACATGGGAAAAATATGTTTTACGTCAACGTTTGTGTTTCAAGCGAGTTATCCGATGTTGAACGCCAAAGTGATCCGTCACTGTGGGTGATCCGTAACTGTGTGGGCATGGTAAACTTTTTCAAGAATTCCTCAATAAATTTAAACTGGAATTCCTCATAAAGCTCCCAAAGATTTTTTTTTTTTTTCGAAATGTCCAGTTTTTCTTCAAAATAGGATTGCTGTGTTTGAAATATTTGTCTAATATTTTTTTCAATTATTATTTCCAAATTTCCATGGAGTCTTTAAAACTTCATTCAAGGCTTCACACCGGTTAATACTACAGCAATTACAGTTATTCTGTCTGGCTTTCTTAAAGAATTTTCTCCATAAAGTCTTATAGGACATTATTTGAGTGTTTAGTTTTCAGTTATCTTCATCAAGAAAATCCTACGAAAAATCAAATTATCAAGAATCCAATACTTCTTTCAGATATCCTCGTAAAAATTCATTCAGACATACCTAGAACTCACATAAGTATTTTCTTTAGAAATTCTAAGACTTGACTTAGTGGATTTTTTGTTCAATTTCCTTCCAAGAAATCTGAAAAAATTTCTTGTTATTTCCATAAAGACATCTCTGGATGATTAACATTGGAAAATTTTAATTAAAAAATAGCGAACTCTAGAAGGGATTTTGAATTCTTGATGATGCTCTTAACGGGAATGTTGAAGAAACTTCTAGGGAAATCAATTGATAAATTTCTGGAGAACTGGGACTTCTTGAAAAATGTCTGAAACGATCTGTATTTGGTTATCCTCAGAAATAATCCAAATTGAATTTTTGAAAGCATCTAAAACTAAATTCTTGAAGAATTACTTAGAAAGCTAATGGAAAATTACAAAACAAACTACTGAAAAGATCTTCGAGTAATATTTGAGCAATAATACTTGTCATAATGTCACAAGTAATTCAAAAAAGTCTTTGAAATATTCTTATATAAATGTCTGGTCAAACCAATCACTCATGTCGTCGTTCCTTATGATTCTACCTTATGAGTCTCTTTTCGCAAATCCATATCTCTTTCGGACTTAGATGCCAAACCCCCAACACGCTCGCGACGTGTTGATAGTTAGTGTACTTGGATTCAGTTTGGCGTTCTATTCCGCAGAATCATAAGGTTGGTTGGTTAGAGCGCCGGTCTAGCGTACACGGAGTCGTGAGTTCAAGTCTCACTAGAACGCGTATTTTTTTTTTCGCAAATTCATGTCTCAATTTGTCAAACAAAGACACTGTATCTTCTGATTACAAGTTCCTAAAAAGTATGTTTCAGACATACCAGCAAATCTGGTATATGCCAGTAAAGGGCTAACATTCATTAATGTAAGCTTAGAGTAATTTCTCCAGAATTTGCTCCAGAAACTTTTTGAGCACCCCAAAATTACAACTTAACGAAGTTACACGAAATCAGGAGCATAGTTTTTCAGAATCTGGTAAAATTACAAACATAATGTGTTGGTCCAACAAAGCTCACTTTTGTGCAACTTCGTCTGTGTGTGTTCCAGTTATTTTCACAATGTTTAGTATTCCAAAGAGTTTTCAAGGATTTCATCTAAATATTTTTACTCTGATTCTTCCTCCAATTTCCCCCGTTGTTACTCTAGGAGATATTGCAAAGATTGCTTTGAAATGTTTAATATATGACGTCCATCGTGTTTCAGGTGGTTTAGAAGCCCTCACCCTTCCCTCTCTGTAAAGCTTTTTTCAATACCTAAGGTTTTTCTGAGGAAATCTATTGATAACTCTTCCCGGAATTCCTCAATAAATGCGACCTAGGATTCTTATAAGGTTATTTTTTTAGCAATTTCTCCAACATTTCAGTAAAGATTATCACACTTACAGAAATTTCTTCCAGATGTTTTTAAAGAAATTTATTCAGAAAATCCTACAGGAGATTATCTTAAAACTCATTTGGTTATTTTTCGATTATATTAGTAATTTCTCTAAGACATTCTCAAAAGTCTCGGAGTTCTTTTAGAGACAAGATTCTCCTCAAAACTTACATAAGTTCCATAAGGTTTCCTTTGAAAATGCCTCTAGGATTTTGTAACGACGTATCCAGTATTTTTTGAAAAATCCTCTGACATCACTGGAAGAATGTCTGAAAAAATCATTGGAGACTTCCTTGGGAACGCATGGAAGCCCACATGTGGATTCTCTTGACATATATTCAGTATTTGGATAAAATATTTACAGCTTTACCGATTTTTGAATGGATGATCGATTTTGTTAAGCCCTGAGCTTGGAATTATTATTTCCAGAGAGCGATGATTTTAAATATTTGATCGCTGTATTTGTAGTGAAGATTAGAGGTTGCATGAACTTCAAAACAATGGCAATGTTTTTATCACAATAATCGATTTTTCTTGAATATTGTGGTCTAGTTATCCTAGTCAAACTACTGCATAATACGGTTATCATTCATTGAAATAATTTATACTTCAGGAAAATATTGTTTCAAGCTGATGAGAAGATTACAAACTGAGGGTGGGTTAAGAGCACAATCAGACCCTTGGATGTGCAATGTGCATTAGTATATGGAAAATGGGAAAAATGCCATTGACGGTTTGTAATCATCTACGAAGTTCATTAAGACCAAACAGGGCGCGTGCACCGGGTTGCGGATAGGAGCAAAGGGAGATCAATATTCGAGAATTCCTTCAGGAGTTCCTACCCTGATTTTTCCAACAGTTTTTTTTAGTTATTTTCAGCTCGGTTTTTTTTTCGATATATCTTTTACGAATTCTCAAAAGCATTGCTCTGGAAATTCTCATATGGAATCTATTTAGAAACTTTTTCAAAATTCCTCTATCATTTTTTCTAGGGATTTATTTACGGAAGTCTACTTAACTTCATCCAGGAATTTTTCTTATAGTATCTTCTAAGTTTATTTAGGTTTTCTACTAGAGAATGTTATATAAATTATATCAGTTATTCCTCCGATGTAGTATGTAGACTTTTTCCAGAGTAGTGTTTGATCCGTTGAATCTGTTGCATGCTCCTTTGTGGGCGAGCGACGGAATTTGGATCGTGTCCGGTTCGCATAGTAACCGCACTATCGGTATCGATCATCCGTGTATATGTTCACGTATTCATTTAAAATTATATATTTATCGTTTACCAAAACCCTGGCCACGATCACAGGGTTTGACGGTGCCAAAGTAGAAGGTGCACCATAATAATACCCGTCTGTGAAACATATCACCTTCCCAATACTTTGGCACACCTCTAACGGTTCATGATTTATCATGAAACGGCTGCATTCAGGCGGAGGATCTGTTAATATGTTTCGGCATATTATCAGGTCCTCTTCGAACGGAGGGACCGCCAGGGCTCATTAGTTACTTATAAAACAGTGCTGGTTGTAGATGGTTCAGTTCGTTTACACGAGCTGTAGCATCCTTTGTACTAATCAGTAATGATTGTTAAGTTTCGAAGCTAACGTGTGATCAATCGTTTTATAATGCAACATAACAATGGGTGTTTGGTGGAACTGCGCGTAACACTCGTTGTTATTAAATTTAGTGATTGTGAGGGTGCTAATAGTGATTTTATAATAAAATCTATGGTGATGAAAATTTGAAAACGAAATTGGAAGTGATTCTGATAGTTTTGTTTAAAATATAATAATGATGAAGTATAATGATGTGAACTCTACTAATTTAATAAAGGCCATAATACATTTTGCAATCATTTCTCTGAATATAAACATTATTGCCTAGTTCTTCAAACATGCATGATAAAAGTGTTAATAATGACAGCGAGTGCAGAAGAATGGATCGAAGTGATTTTGGTTTACTGTAACTTTCTTGATAGTGCTAAATTGTAGTTTAAATAGTAATGACTCTACAGCAACAAAAACAATGAAACATTTAAATTGAATATCTTTTAATTACTTAGTAATGCCAACAGATGGTAAATGGTAATAACAATGAATTTATATGAAAATGGTGTGATGTGAAAAGTGTGATATAATGGAAAGTATATCTGAAGTGTATTACGAAAGTTGATGAGTGATAATCGGTGATATACGTGATAGTGTCGAAAATAAAAGTGACGGTAGTGAATGACGAAATGAAATGGGGAATGAGGACCTTTTAATAAAACTATTTCGTTCTTCACTTTAACCACTGTAGTAGCATTTCAGGCCTTCTCATAGTTTGATAGTAGTCTGAACTACTAGACTGCAAAACTACGGTAAGGGCTGATTGCTGCTAGGGTACACAGTGACCATTTGAGCAACATTGCTTAGGAACGTCTGTGTGATGAACGCAATAGAGGCTTATAAAAGCAAATGCTGGGAAGGAGCTTAGGGCAGATTAAGAGTGCCAGTACTACCCCTATCGCTACCGACAAAAAAAAAAAAAAAAAAAAAAAATATTTATCGTTTACCAAAACGAATCCTTTCCCATATCCAAACTCCCAGTGTTTACTTGTGGAAGTGCAGAGGACTCCTCGGCTCCCATAAAGCAAGTAACACGTCAACATTTCCCTCCCATTCCCAAATTGACCTGCATTCGGACGCAGCCGGCGCCGGTATTGTTTGTTATAATAATGAGAGCACCAGTACTTACACATTGAAGATGCTACTGATCCTGAGTAGCATCTGTTGGTTCCCTGTACAGCTGTTCTTGCAATAACGGAGTAGCAACTGCGGGCGGTCAATCATGCTCATGCTTATGCGATTCTACATACTTTTTTCTAGGTTACTCTCTAAGTTTTCTCTCTAAGAATTATAGAATGTAAGTCGCGAAAAATACATTGGATAAATGTATGTAATTGAAAGCAAATTAATTAGAACAATTGATCTTCAAATTTTTCAATAAATATCTGGATGCATCTCTGGAATAATTTCAAGATATATCAGTGGAATAATTATCTGGCAGAAATCCAGAGAAGGATCTCTAGAATATTTTCTGTAGATATCCCTATAGAAATTACTGGTTAAATTCTTGCAGGATCTGATTTAAAATGTGCAGATATTTCATTAGGAATTTGTGAAAGAATCGAAGGACTTAGCCATCCAGTAAGATATTATGGGGCTTCAATTTATATGATTCACTCTGTTTTTAACCTGATTTTAATCTTTTTATATTTCTCTATATTTTTTTCAGAACGTGGCGCTTTTAACAAGTGAAAGAATTGAAGAAGAACAAACGAGTTGAACTCGACAGTGTACTGGAGCAAAAAAGACCCTAAAGGATTTTAATAGTGATTGGTTTGTTTTACATTTCCGACGAACAGAGTGTCTGAACTTCCCCAGCGGTAAGCTTGTAAAGTTACCGCCAAGTATCGATCCATATTAAATGTGCCCGCAGCGTACGCAGAACTTCAGAAGTCGCCGTATCGCCAGTACCAAGATATTAAAGAAGAGACTCTGTGTCCACCCGACGACCATGTTCAGAATCGCCAGAGTCAACAACAGCTTAATAAGAGAGCGATCGCCCAAGATGGTCAAGTACTCAGTTCCGCAGTTGTTGGCCGCTACGAGTGTGCACCACCATTGTTGTTAAACGAGTTATCTCCGCTGTGTGGAGGATTTTGCTGCTGTAAACAGCAAACTAGCTTAGTTTTGTAAGCATAAAGGCATCGTTCGAGGGTGTAGAAAATTGTTCAAAATAAATTTAAAATCAACTACTTATCCGCTACTATAAAAAAACCGTTACATAAGCAAGAAGTCTCTAAAAAATACCAATACCACTTCTAAAGGTCAAGCTCGCCACAAAACAAACACCTACATTTTCCCATCAATTCATCGCATAGCGCACAGTCGCAACCGATTGGTCAAAATGAAACTTCTGGAGAGCACTAGTTTTGAGGCGATCAACAACGCCCTTCATATCATGACCGGCGACACTACGATTCACGGTCGTATCGAGAGCTATTCCTGCAAGATGGCCGGCAACGATAAGGCTCTGTACAAGCGGTTCACCTCGGAGCAGGCGCCCACCGATTTGCAGGCCCTTTCGCCGCCGCAAACCCTGCAGGATTTTTCGCCCCAGCTGCTCCGTAGTTCGCTGTCCGGAGACGAAGGGGCCACCCTGTGCGATACCATCTCGCGCAAGACCCTGTTCTATCTGATTGCAACGCTCAACTCGGCCTTCGAGCCGGACTACGATTTCAGCGATGCGAAGGTAAGTCTGATGTATCTATATATGATTTCAATTCGTGTAAATGATCTTTCGATAGATTTCGACTAATTCAAAATCAAGCGTAAACAGCTTGAAGTTGACGATTCGGGTTTGTTCGAATTGCTGTCGCGAGAGAACCAAACAAACGCTTTAAGCACTGTGTATTTTCGTTTATGACGACAACGGCAGATTGTGTGAGGCGAACGAATGTCACCTCTCTTCTAATTATAGGTGCCTGTTGTGGACGAACAACACAAACGATCTAGGCAATACCCAGCTGGTAAACAAGTTGAAAACTCTATTTGGTTTTTATTGCGGCTGATTTCCTTCAGTTTAGGGAGGCAGACCGCTTCGGCAAAGTTTCAGGTTTAAGCAATTTGATGTTAACGATGGTAGTTTCTCTTCAAATGATTTGATTGTTATGAATACTTGAATAATTGCTCTTTCAGTTTTCCTTCAGGGACTTTCTAAAACCTGCACTCTTGCGTAGCAATTGAAAAGGGCCAATCCTCAGATCGTTGATTCCGAAACAAAATCGATGTGAATATTGTTCACCACATTTTCAATTCCTATTTCTTAGAATTCAAATCTCTCATTCAGTATCATAAGATAGATTTCTCTTCATCGATTTTCTCTTTAACCAATTACTTAGCCGGGTGACTGTTTTTAAGGTGAAGATGAAACGAAGCCAAACCTCAAAATTTCAAAAGCACAATTCTGAAGAACCGATCAGCCGTTTGAACTGAAAACTTAATAACTTACTTAATCGATTGGTCACCACCAGCTAGTGACCAATCGATTAAGTTTTCAGTTTAAACGGATGTTTGGTTCTCCAGATTTGTGCTCTTGAAAATGTGAGGTTTGGCTTCGATTTACCTTCACCTTAACTGCTTTTTTTGTTTCAGTAGAAAGAACTCGTTGTCCTTCATCATGTTCAATCGTAAAATGTTGCTAAAATCGATTGAACTTCGTGTACTATGAACAGAGATAATCGACGAAGAGAAATCGATCACTGCAGAGCAGATACGCCTGTATGATACTCAACGCGAGAAATCAATCAATGTGATTTCTTGCTCGTTGAGTGACGATTTACTACAAGTTTGAAATCGATTTTATTCTGCAAACTGTAAAAGATGTGGAAAAATTTAGGGAGCCAATTAGTGATTTGGAAAAAAGCGATTAATGGCCGTTTTAAAAATCGGGTTTATAACGGTAAATTTTATGATTTTGTTAACTATGTGTGTATAGTTTGTAGGTGTTGGGAGATGCTATCGAATGGTATCCAAATCCGATTTGTTTGCGATTCGATCATTGGTCCCTTAGAATTGTTACGCGAGCACTAGAAATTCTTTCAGGGAGTCTCCCGGTAAATTTTAAAATGCTTCCTCTAAGAACTGCTTCAGGGATTTGTTGAGAAATGTTTCCTTCTTTAAGGATTTTTCTACCAGTTTTCATCAGGAATGCATTTCAGAAGTTCCTCAAAAAATATTTCTTAAATTCCTCCAGGATTTCTTCCATTTAGTCCAATAATTCTTCCAGGATAAAAGATTATTCATATTTATTAAGCATTTTACCATGGGTTTGTCAAGAAATATCTCCAAAGATTGCTACAAGAATTTGTCCAGAGATATTTCCAGCAATTACTTTTTTGTAATTGTAATTTTATTGTTAACGTCACGTAAACTCATTGCTAACAACCATTATTCAAGTCAAGTAGTTGAAGATACTAATAAGAACAATTAACAGTGGACAGCTAATCCACGAAACACATAAGGTTCAAATCAAAGGCATCTCTGGTATTTCTTCATTTCTTTTTTTAAACAGAGTGTTTTTCGTCCTCGACATCAAGCGGTTTTATCGTTGGAACCCGATTTTTAGCCGCCAAATTTAAAAAAAATGTTTCTAAAATGAATTGTGCCTTAGGAACTGATAAGAATGAGTACAAGCTAAACATCAAAATGGGTACTGCAGTTTTTTATCGTATGAAGCTGGATGCCATTACTTGAAATATTAGATCAAAGTTCCCTTATATAAAAAATTCAAAATATGTTGTGTGTTTCAAATATTATTTGTGACTATTTTTCCGACTTGAACATTCCGACATGTTTTTCACAAACATTTAGTGTTTGACAATCAGCTAGTGTTGTATATCATAATTTTAAAATGATCATGATTAGAGATATAACGGTAAAAGGTAACATAGTCCATGACATATTTAAGTTTGGAATTTATTATTATCTTTATTATTGAGACTTTCAGCCGTTGGTTGGTTCGTCTCCGAAGTTTGGAATTGATTAACCTTCAGATGTGTGTCCTGCAAAGGCTATGAATAATTATTTTCAAATGCTCCCGTGTTAGCTTTTTCGCCCCCTTTCTGGATTTTTCGCTCCCCAAATTCTGTTTCACAAATTTTCGCCCCCTTGAGCCTGATAATCGCACCCAGGCGGGCGAATTCGCCCATTTTGGGAACCACTGGTCTAATTCAACGCACTAGAAATATCCACATTCTCGCCGTTTCCAATCAAAACCAAAATGACGGACCAGTTTTTTATGTTATACGTATTATAAATGTAATCAACAGTGAAGGAAATTGAAACAAATAAAACTTTCATTTGATCTAAAGTTTTTCTTTTGTTGTTTCAACATTTTTTTTGTAAGGATGGCTTCAACAATATTTGTGTTTTATTCTGATAAAAAATATTGTTGTTTCAACGCATTTTCTAATAGCAACAAACTGAAAAGGTTTATTGAAAACAAAAATAATATTTATTATTTTAAAAAGCTATCATTTCTCTGCGTGATGTTAGCTTGGATTTTTTCGTTCTTCAAGGATGCAAATGTTTCTAATTTACTTAATCAGAAACATTTGGGGATTTTTATTATCACTACGACGATATATCGACATTTTCAGATAATCGCATTATGTGGATTTATCTTGCAGAGCACAATATTTAAAACTACGTAAATAACTGTTTATTTTGTGAAAAGTATTGACAATTTAAGGGAAACGCCGTTTGGCATAAAATCATCCGGCATAAAGTCTTTTGGCATAAGCCGTTTGGCATAATGGATGTCTAGCATAATCATTGAAAATTGAATTGAAGAGAAGTTTTTATGGATACAATACACTTTCCTGTTACCGTAATTTGAGAATACTGCTATGCTTTTGGCATTATTATTGTTAACATTTTCATATGTGATTTCCCCTTCTTTTGATCGTAGACTGTTCTTTTTAATTACATTGGTAAATTAGAGATTTGCATTGTAACTACTAACATTTTCATCGATGATTACCACTTCTTTTTAACACAAGCTGCTCTTTTAAGTAGCACTTTTTTTCTGATTTTCTTTGTTTTATGCCAAACGTCCATTATGCCAAATGACCATTATGTTAAAAGGCCTTTATGCCAAAAACGGGATAGTCCCTTCAAGATGCAATTTCCTTATGTGACACGAATTTGAATGAAAAAAATAATGAAATAAAAATGTTAAATTTTGTCCAATTGAAACAAAATAATTGCTTTCACAACTACGTTACGAATTGAATAAAAGAATTCTTCAACTGGATAAAATGCCAAAAACATCCTTGGGAATATTTTCGGAGGATATATTAGAAGTATGTCTGGAATTACAGAGGGAATTCTTGGATGATTGTTCTAGCAATTTCTGAAGAAATTGTTAAAATATTGTCTCTATTATTCCAGTAATTCTTGAGGTTTTTCCTACACATTTTTTTTTAATTTCACGGATTTTGACCGATACTTTTCAGGAAATCCTGCGGGATAACCAGGAATTCGATTGATAATTTTTGGTATAATTCTGCGGTATAATTAAGTTGGAAATGTATATGAAGAATTTTCAGAAATTTCCTCAAGATTCCAGAATTTAGTTCGGAGGTCGTCAGGAATTACTACAGAAGTTGCATCAAAGAGTACTTTAAATTTATTGAGAAGTATCTTCTGCAATTTTTTGGACTTTTTCTACTGAATTCTGAGAAAAAAAATGGAATAAATCATCGATAGAGGATTTTATAAAGGAATCTCTTGTAGAGTAATCTAAAAAGGTATTGGAGGAAAGATCTCAGAAGAAAATCTTGTAGAGAATTCTTGAACAATCAATTAATGTTCCTGGAGGACTTGGCACTTCCTCGAGAAAGTTTGGAATTAATCTTTACATGATCTCCTTCTAACCCCCTGGTGTAATCTTTGTGGTTATCCTTTTATCCAAGTTTAATCAGTGTTTGGGTTTTAATCCGAATAAGCCGATCGAACCATATAACAGTTCGCGAACCATAACAGTTCGTGGCGCTTCGCATTCGGAGAGCCCTATGAAAGTAAACATTCACTCTCTCGTTTGGTACGTGGCACGAGAGCGTTCAATAGTAACAACTCTCACTGCAACAGTATCGAGCCATTCGGGTGATTTATGTTTTGCATAAAATTGGTAATAACTTTCATATTTTCTGGTAATGCAGCCTTTGATAACCAATCTATTGGACCATTGAACACCCCTTTGGTTGCAAACATAGCACAGAAAATAAAAAAATATTCGCCTCTGTTTCTTGACCAGGATGAGAGTGGGTCAGCGAATGTTACAAGTGTTGACACACAGTGATCGGCGCCAAACATCGGGTGGTGTGTGTCTTTCTTGTTTTTGTTTATGGCACGTTATCTTCTACGAACGATAAATGTCGTGCGTGTTGCATGAATGCAGGCGGATAAATGGGATAAAATTATGGTTCGTGTGTAAATGATCGTTAAATTTTATAAAGCCTGAGTTTAATTCTTAAATACTTTCATAAAATAAAATTTTGGAGGAATTCCTTAGGAAGTCTGTACAAGAACCACTAAATGAGCCTCTTCAGAGTAATACATGAAAAAAACTACCTGAAGTAATTTCTGTAAAATTCATAGAGAAAATCATGAAAAAAAACATACATTGTAAAGGCATGAAGAACCTTAAAAAAAAACTTTAAAATGCTTAGAGAAATGTCTGTTCGGATTATCTGAGTGATCTTTATGATAACTCTTATCTCCTGGCTCATAATCGATTCCTTTTAGTTGCTGTTTGGTCCCTGATTTTCAGACGTGCGGTTTCTTATATAAGGTACAGTGGGGGAAGTGTATCAGTGGGGTAAGTGGATCATTTGTCAATATTTAGCATAAATACTTGAATATGTTGAAAGTTTTCGCACTATTGCTTCTTTTTAGGTTATATTCTTACGCCCACATTGATACTATTGCAAAACTGGTACTACACGTACACTAACACAAGCAAACTTATTAGCTGCAAAAAGTAATTAATTTGAAAATTGTTTTCCATCAATCAAAAATCCATTGTATCTCTGTCTAAAATTGAATTCTATTATTTTTTTCGACACATGGTAAGCATTTCAGTTATAATTGAATGATTCACAATGAAAAATATGTAATTTATGTAAATAAATACAAATATATTGGACATGGTACACTTACCCCTACTTTTTAATGGGGTGGGGTAAGTGGATCAAGTATAATTATCATCTATTGGCAGACTGCTTACGTGAGTTTTAATAAGCTTTAATATCCGACAATGTTGTTTTCCTTTATTTTGTTCCGTTCGCAGCTTGAATTTGTCAAATTGACCATAGAAAATTTGAATTAATCCACCTAAAAGCTTTTTTAACCTTTCTGGTATAAAAAAATATAAAACGAATAATAATTTCAAAATTTACACGAAAATTTTCGTGGTTTATCTAAGGTTAGTTGTAAAAGAGCAAAATATACTAATTTTCCAATCGAAAGCATAGTATAGTACCTTATTTAACCATATAAATTGTTCTAGACAGATGATACACATATTTTCATAAATAAAATAGAAGGATTTCAGTTTGGTATTCAAAAGTAAATGTAACTAATATTTTAAACCAAGTGTGTTTTTTGAAAATATCGTTAGGAATAATCCTACAATACTTCTGTATAACTTATGCGTATAAATGGATGAATTTTCTCCAAATTTTTCTAGTTACAATGTTTTTTTTTTTTTTTTTTGTTCAAATTAGTATGAACTAATACATACATACTTTTTTTATATCTTGAATAAATAAAGTTACTTTTTAATTTTAAATTATTAAAATGTAACATTACTAGCACTAATAACAAGAACGAGGGTAATATCATTCTTATTAAACATAATCACACTACATTTGTTTCGAGAACAGATTTTTTTTAATGGTGATCCACTTACCCCACCATGGTGGGGCAAGTGGATCATTTGGGGCAAATTTTTAAGTCTCCCATACTCAATACATAACAATCAGAAAAATCGAAATAAATGACGATTTGAAGTATAATAGTCCCTTATATGTTATCCACAGAAAAAAAGTTAGTGATTGAGAGGCAACAAAAGCGAAAAGGTACAGAATACACTATGTAAACCATATTCAATAAGGCAACGTCCAATTTTTTACGTAACGCTAAAATTGAAATTTGTTCTATTGTATGAAAAAATTCAATTTTGTTGTGTAAGCATTTAACGTTTAGCCTACCCTCTTCCAGCGTTATGTAATTTGTGGACGGCGTCCAATCAAATTTTGTGTCTCTTATGGATTCAGCCAATGCCGATGGACGATAGAAAATAGCAAGAGTATTACATTTGCTTGTATTCCGTGAAATACGAAATGTTATTTTCTGTTTTTGGTCTCAGTATTATGTGTTTGTTGGTATTTATTAACCTTCGTTCTCTGTCCTTGTTCAATGATGATGCATGGAGTGTAATCAGCGGAGGGCAGATGAACATGAACCAGTTTACATATTTTGTGTCTATGATCAGCTGGTGGTCGCAGACGTAGGGTGCGGTTTTCTCTGACCGGTTTTCTTCGAACAAAAACCAGCTCATCACCCTACCCCTAAGCGAAAATATTCTTTCATACTAATAATACGTTTTCCCTATGATTTTTACTATCGCTTACAGAGCCACGAGTTCAGCAAGGAACCTTCGCTCCAGTGGGTTCTCAACTCGATCGAGGGCAACCTCTCGGCAGTGGCCGGCGAGCAGTATCACAAGATCCGCTCCGCCCTCTGGTCCACGATCGAGGATGAGATTTCCCTCAACGACTGTGACATCTACAGCTACAATCCGGATCTGAACTCGGACCCATTTGGGGAACCGGGCTGCCTGTGGTCGTTCAACTACTTCTTCTACAACAAGAAGCTGAAGCGTATCGTCTTCTTCACTTGCCGGGCCATCAAGTAAGTACCGACTTAAAGTTACATACATTACACTGTTGGGTACCGTCGTGCAAGGTGACATTGGTCCATAAGGGTGACTTTATAAATAGCCACTGGATGGTCATGGATTAGTTTTTTTGCCTCCCGTGCTAGTCAAGAGATGCATCGAAAAGGGCGGTCAAAGTCACCCCCTAGGACCAATGCCACCCCGCATGGCGGTACATAATTATTTTGGAAGGTCGACTAGAAATGAGCGCTCAGGCAACCGATGCCTTGTATGGTTATTTCGATGCTGCGCAGCATTGAAAGATAGTGAAACTTGTATGCGTCACTGTTACATTGACGTCCATCTACAGAACGTTTCATTGATGGACATTTATGATGTGTTTTACATGGGCAACCTCAAAATCGAAGCCTCTATCTATATTTAAACATTTGGTTTGACCTCAGTTAGATTGGGTAATACTGCCACACAACAAAATACGTAACCATTACAAAATAAAGTTTTATTTTTTTATTCATTTAAGTTTATAGCAGATTAAAATATATACGTTTTATCTTCTGACATTTTTGAAGACAAATAAACATTGTTTGCAAAATATTAGGTCAAGTATGTTGACAATCATGTAAATTCCAATTTCAACTTCAAAGTTCATTTTCATCAATCTAAAAGAGAATTGATCAAAATCCCTCTGTTACTTTCCGTCATCAGTATGTACCTTACGCGACCCATGCACAGTTTCTTTTCGAGACAAAACAGACCGTGTTTTGCTTCTCTTCCTGTTTGTTCATTTTCATTCTTTTTCTATACAAACATATCTATACACTGTTTTGATTGTGTATTACTTTACTTCAGTATGGGTTTCGTAGTTTTAAGTCAGACCTATACTAGCGAAAAATGGAAAAGACGCTCGAAACCTGCGGTCACAGTGTCAGGTTGTATATTAATTCAAAATTTCTATCGTAGCTGGCATGAATTTTACATGATGTTGGGCGAAAGATTACACGAATCATTTGTTTGGCACAGCTGCATTGACAACTGAAAAATAGGTATTGTTTGTCCTGGAAATTTGACCTAAACTCAAAGTTCATTGCCATATGTTCCATATTCAGTCCGAGAAATAAATAAGCCACATGATAAG
Organism: Aedes aegypti; assembly: GCF_002204515.2. Lineage (NCBI taxonomy): Eukaryota > Metazoa > Arthropoda > Insecta > Diptera > Culicidae > Aedes > Aedes aegypti. The sequence continues at coordinate 399,327,876 of NC_035108.1, forward strand.
GGAGTGATTTAAAATTAGAAAAACCATTACAAGAGTTCAGCAGTGTTGCTCAGCTGCGTTAATCATGTACACTCTTAACTTATGGTTTTTCTTTCAACTCAGCCTAAACTCATGAAGGCCCAGTTCTCTCGGAAAATTATCATTACAAGTATTTGAGCTCCGTTTAAATAATATTGACACGCTCTTTGAACTAGCTCGAACTAACTATTGTTTCGTAATCTGTTTGGCCCTACGTTATCAATAAAATTAGTCATGTCATCATTCAATTGACATCTGGAAGATGAAATGAACGCTTACTAATTGAATTTGAGCACAGCCGAGCCAGAGCGTCGGACTGGAAGAGATCGAAATGACGAACGAAAAAGATAGAAGAGAAAGCTAGAGCACTGGCACAAACAGATCGAAGTAAAATCTCTTGATGCTTATTTTGGTTTCTGATGTTATTCGTGTGCGTGGTTTAAATGAGGTTTCTGATTCGAAAACAAAGGAAAGGCAAATTTGATTACATGTAGGGTAGGTGTACCAATTATGGATGCAATATGTCAACAGTAGTAATAAAAATCAAGTTGTAACCGCGTTTCTAAAACGCAAGCATGACTTTTTGGTGTCAATTACTAGTTTAAAGCCTTGCGAATCTGTTGATTTAAACAGTTTTAGTACTAAATTGACTTTAAGCTTCTAAAAATGGATTTTAAAAAGCATTGTCTTTGTACCAATTATGGCAATAGCGTTCCTAGCATTCGACATAAAAGTGTACCAATTATGGACTATTGAATATTTGCACGAAATGAACTCAAACGCCATGAAGAGCGAATGATAATGCAACGCTAATATGTAATGAAGATACCGCTCATAATATTTTCCAAAAATTTTTGGTTAAATAGATGTTAAATCAATTTTTTGCGATGAGAAAATTAATTTTCGAAAAAGAAGTCAAAATGTAGTGTAAATGCAAATTATGATACAAAACAGCATTAATGATCTCACATTACCTTTCCAGTGCCAATTTTTAACGGAAAAAGAGGGAAAATTCAAAAATCGAGTGTCGCTGAAAACCCCTCTCTATCATGAAATTAGCATCTTCCGCTCGCGAACGTTTTCGAACGTGTGATTGAAAAATCTTAGTAATTGAGTACAAAACATGAAGATAATGCCTTACCGAACCGTCCCGTCGTGGAAGTCAACCGTAAAATAGCTTTAATTCTTTTATTTTACTGATCAAAAAATGTAAACAAACCGCCTCCAGAGTATTGCCATAATTGGGCTCTCATACACTCTTTGTACCAGTTATCGACATAGTGGAAATAACACGATTTCCAACTTAAAACAGTAGAATTGGTTGCATACCAACTAAATTTATTCATTTGTTCTCACTAGGTAACATACATTCATCGGTTGAAACAGTTTATCCGGATGAAAACATACATTTCGTAACGGAGGTCCCTTAGCCAACTGCTAAGAAGGTGACATATAGAGTAAAGTGGGGCAAAAGTTCGAGTGGGGCAAGAGTTTCTTTCTAAGATTTCTAGCTCAAATCAAATCAATACTTAGAAATGTCATGGTGGTTCGAATGCTATTCAAGTAAGAGACTTTCACTCCAAATATCATAAAAATCGATTGAGATTTGGAAAAGTTATGGCTATTTGTTGTTTTTCGACGTAAATATTGTAATATTTGGTCAAACTTTCGATGCATGGAACCAAATGAAGATAAAATCTTTTTCAATATTTTATGTAGGGGCGTTTCTAGGCCTATCATAAGGATGCTTTGACGTGGATTAGATTTTCCATAAATAGTTGGAATCAATTTTTAGCCCATAGCGGGGCAAAAGTTCGAATCTGCGGGGCAAAAGTTCGACCCATGTATAAACCCACGGATTTTTTTTCAAATTTCCTAAAATCTACATATTATCTTCAAATTTAGCGAAATTTGCCTGATCGTACGAAAAATGTCACCAAAATTTTACATTTCCCTTAGTTTTGCGAAAAACTGCTATTTTTTGGGTGTATTACAATTAACCCTGTTTTGGGCATTTTTTGATGAAAATTTAGTGTGTATTTTTCGGCAAACATAAGTTTACGGCTGGTAGAAAGTATGCCTGGCATAAAAGTATTGATATTTTGTGTTTTGGCCAACGAACTTTTGCCCCACACTAGATTCGAACTTTTGCCCCACCGGTGGGGCAAAAGTTCGAATAAGACAATCAATTTTGAAACTGTTATAACTAAAAATGGGTAAATATTTTGACACAAGTTTGTTCAGCAAAGTCATAGCCAATATGATGAAGGTTCGCTGTATGGTATTTGTTTTGTTTCATCTGCTATTATTTTCCTGGAAACTTTGATTATACCACTAAGGTCGAACTTTTGCCCCACCTTACTCTATGTGAGGCAAAATTTTCAAATGTTCATTTTTCGAAGCTTATTGCACGAATGTTCTTTTCAAGGTTTAGTTACCATCAAAAACAAATAGTTTAATCATTCCTGTGAATATAAGCCATTATAGTCCAGTGAAACAATAAGAATAATCTCTTTTTGTTCCCACTATTGCCATAATTGGTACTATAGCCATAATTGGTACTTCTACCCTATTATTCATATTATTATTTTTCATTCATTTTTCATTCGTTCAAAAGTTTAAATTAAAACTAAAAAAAAAAGGAAAATAGCTAAGACTTGTGTCTTTCTAAGAATAGTGAAAGCCAAAGACCACAATTTAATAATAAATAAAAAAAAAACTTGTATAAAAAAGGATCACAAGAATAAAAGTACACCTTGCAAAAATGGGATTTCGTGGTGATCAATGTTGAATTCCAGGTAATACTTTTGAAAAATAAAGTTAGAATTTCACGGACTTTTTTTCAGAAAATTCAAAATTCCTCATCTTCTTGGCATTAACGTCCCCTCTGGGGCAGAGCCTGTTTCTCAGCTTAGTGTTCTTATGAGCACTTGCGGTGTTATTAACTGAGAGTTTTCTTTGCCAAAGTTGCAATTTTCGCATTTGTGACAGCTACGATGCTACTCTAAGCCAAGAGAAGTCAAGGAAATTTCCAATACGAAAAGATCCTGGACCGACCGGGAATCGAATCCTGACACCTTCAGACTTTACCACTAGGCTAAGGAAGGTCCCTCCATCCAATCCAATCCAAGATGAATCTCCTACGGTATTCTTGGCATGTTGTAGCGATATCTTGAAAATATATTAATGGATTTCTCGTAGGATCGTTAACACACTTTGATGATTGTTTGCTTATTTTCAAGTCCATTTCAAAAAATCTATTCGATTTCAGAAATTGTGATTACCGAACGAACAGTTCTACTGCCAAGACTTCGGTAAACGTTGCCTTTGGAATTTTGGTAAAATTACACAGCGTATAAACTGGCACTGTTCCATCCGTTCGTTGAACAAAGTTTGTTAAATTTGCTATTTTTTCCCAGTTAAACGAATTGCCGAGAATCCAACAGCCCAGGATTCGGTGATTTATTTCAACGATATATGGACAATCCATTTTTATACCGAGCTCTCGGTAAATTTTAATCAGTGTCGATTAACATATACTGAAAACGCGGTAAAAGTTTCATAGTTATTCGGCAAATAATAACCGAAATATCAACAGTTGGCCATCCGTTTACCGACATCAATTTTCAAATTTGAGTGTACACTACCTAAAAAAAGTATTGCAACACTTAGCTAAATATGTAATCACCTTGAAAAGTTTAGCATCACATCAAAACAAAAACATCCGTGATGCTATATCTCGAGATGCCGATGATCTATAATGGTGCGGTCTCTTGCATGGTTGTTCAACAGATAAAGGACATTCGGAAAGCAAATAGTTTGGTCCGCAATTTAGCCGCTAGGTGGCGCAAGTGAACATGTAAAATTTAAGATAGAAAGATGTAAAATTGAGATAGAAAGGTCGAGTCTTCGGAAAAGTTGCTCAGGAAGTCAGGGACATCCGAAAGGCAAACCATTTGATTCTAACTTTTTTTCTCTAGGGGGTGCTATTGATCATGTTCAAATGAGTATTTTTTTCAGTTTTATTCCGATCATTTTTATACGAATGATCAAGTTTTTGGCAGAGTTGTTCAGAAGGTTAAAGAAATCCGGTAGGCAAACAGTTTAGTTCGTTAGTTAGCCGTTAGGTTCTTGTAGTAAACATGTGTAATTGAGAATTTCAAACTAGTTATGTATCCAGATGAAATGGCAAGTTCGAGTATTCGGCAAACAGTCAAAAAATCCGCAAGGCAAACAGTTACATTCGTTATTCTCGCGCTGGAAGGTGCTAGTGAGCATGTGAAATTCAGCATTTTAAACTTAAAATTAACCCCTCTACCGGCAGCTTCATTTATTACCGCAAGAAAAAAATTCAAATCGCGATAACTTTTTTGTTTCTCGGTATTTTTGCACCATTTTTTCACAAGTTCTCAAAAAACTCTTCTAGTTTGAGGATTCGTGTCGATATTGATGATTGGTGATCTGGCTTTAAAGATATTCCAATGTTCCTTGGGGGACCGACATTTTCCATACAAAATGTCTTAGGCGGCCATTTTGTTTTACGTCAACTTATCGAAAAAGTAAACTGTGGGCTATACAATGCCATATAATAAGGAGCTACTCTGAAAAAATCATACAAATTGGTTGAGAATTCTTAGAGATATCTGACAATTACGATATAAGGTTTTCTGAAGTTTTCAAGATTTTTATTTGGTCAGCTTGGTACCAGCAACATAAATGCTCATAACTCAAAGACGGCTGCTCCAAATTGTTTCATTTTTTCACAACATACTCTCATTAATGTATTGTTCCAAAGAGTGAACATCTGAATACGTTAAAAAATCTGTAGCCTAAGATATATACGTGGGTTATGATTAAGCGTCGGTCCCCCAAAGAATTTCATAATATCTCTGGATCCAGATGACCAATGATCAATATCGACACAGATCCTCAAACTAGAAGAGTTTTTTGAGAACTTGTAAAAAAATGGTGCAAAAATACGGAGAAACAAAACAGTTAGGGCAAACGCTCCCTTAGTGGAGGTAGCTCCAATAGTGGAGGTAGTGTGTTTTGACATGTTTCGCACTTTTTTATGGCTATGTGATATTTTTCTATGATGTACGATGTGAAAATGATACAAGTTATCGAAAAATATTCATGAAATTTAACCATAAACCTATTTTAAACAATGATTTTGCTTAAATTTTTGGCTCCTTTGCACCTATAGTGGTGCATCAGTACCTATAGTGGAGGGTCCCATAAGAAATCAATGGTTTGCGCCACTAAAGGAACCATTCTTAGAACATACCTCCACTAAAGGAACAGTGTTCCTATTGTTGGTGCAAGGCTTTTTGCAGGGAAATTTCAAATGAATCGTGATTTTTATACATTTGAATTATAGAAGGATTTGAGATCTAGCGATTGATATGCTAAAATCATATAATTCATGATTTTATCACCATGTTTTAGCAGTTTTCGCTTAGGTGCACCACTAATGGTACATTTTCCCTATCGCGATTTGAATTTTTTTCCTGCGGTAAAAAATGAAGTTGCCGGTAGAGGGGTTAAAGAGATCATATCGTTACAAAACACAATCAGTGATACTGAGGTTCATGATAGCCATGAAAACTAACTTTGTTTTCGGTTCCTAAACTCGGGATATGGAACATCTAGTTATGGAGAGTCGACTGTGGTTATGTCTCATGATTTTGATAGAATGTTCAGAATGTTGTTTAGAATGTCGATTGGATTTAAATAATTCAAATCTAATCCATTTTATATTTAAGTTATTAAGATCTGATTTATATTCTAGATCTACCTCATGTGCAATTGATTCCGACCTGACTAACATCATATTTACGTTATTCAAGTCTGAACCAATCCATATCTAAGTGATTCAGGATTGATTTATTTGGCTCCATACTCAAGTGATTCATATCTTATTCACTTCATATTCAACTTTTTCAAGTTTGATTTACTTGGTATTCAAGTGATTTCAAGTGATTCATGTCTGATTCACTTCATGTTTAATTGGTTCAGGTCTGATTCACTTCATATTCAAATGATTCAGGATCTTATCTGGATCAGAAGATATTATTCGCTTGAAATTCCTAATTTTATATGCCGCTAGACCAAGCGGTTTTTTTTTGTATTCGAGGTTTTGCCTTCCGGACTTCCTGAACAACTTTGCCGAAGACTCGAACTTTCTATATCATCTGGAGCAGAAGATAGAAATTGTTTGAAATGCTCATTTTTATGCTCACTAGTGCCACCTGATGGCAAAATTTCAAACCAAACTGTCTGTTTCCCAGATGTCCTTAACTTTCTGAACAACTTTGCTAAAGACTCCATTTTTCTATCTCATGTGGATTACAAGATAGAACTTGTCTTGAACATACTTTCCGGATGTCCTGAACAACTTGGCTGAAGATCGTTTCCTAGCAGATTATAAGGATCTTGAGATATACCAATGTAAATTTACCTGTTTTGAGGTGCAGCTAAACTTGTTGGGGAATGAACCAATATTCAACTGAGTATAATAAATCTTCGAGCTGTTTAGTAGAATGCCTATAAGTAGATGAAAAAACCGAATTTAGTACTATACCATTTAATTCCACTAGAGTTTGTATCCTTTGACAGATACGCGTATTTCGACCTCAACTGTAAGGCCGTCTTCAGTGTCGTGTACTAGACTCGACTTGTAAGTCGAGTCTAGTACACGACATTGAAGACGGCCTTACAGTTGAGGTCGAAATACGCGTATCTGTCAAAGGATACAAACTCTAGTGGAATTAAATGGTATAGTACTAAATTCGGTTTTTTCATCTACTTATTCAACTGAGTGTTGCAATACTTTTTTCAGTGAGTCCGTATTTATGACGGGAAGTGTATATGAATTACTGCAAACAAATTTGTCGAATTTTGGGTGAATCCTTGTTAATTCTGTTGGAACGAGGCTTCTTTCAAACTATTGGTTACAACGGCAGATTAAAATAAAACTCACAATTTCAGAGAGTACATATTTCTCACTGTGCTAAAATTGGATTGTGCTACTTTTCCCCAAATGTCGTTTCTCCGCATGACCCGTATTCGTTTCCCACGAAAGCGAGTGATCCGTTTCCTCGAAAAATTATGAACTTCAAAAAGATGCAAGGATAGTCTTTAAGGGGGCAGGATCCGTCATTGATTTTGGAATTTTCAAAAGCGGTTTTTTCGTTCGAAATCGAGAAAATTTACAGGAAAATGTGTTTCTGTATTCTGTTCCCCTACCGAAACATAGTGAACACATTTTCATCGAATAATTTTTAGTTTTGAACAGAAAAACTGCTTTTCAAGTTTCGATGATTAGAAAATGTTGAGGACGGTAAAACTCGGAAGAACCGCCAATCCCGAAAAGAAGGGTGCATATTAGATGACCGGTTCGTTCACCACCTTGAAATGCAAAAAGTTATGACAGTTATGAATGCTATTCGGGGAAAAGGGGTTTCCGGGGAACTGGCATTCGGGAAAATGAAAATTACGTTTTCCTACACATTTCAGCCCATACAAAATGTATGGGAAAAATTTCACCAATATTTTGAAACCTTTCGATTGTGAAATTATAGACTAAATCAGTAGCTAAAGCTAGATATCAGTAGCGGGAAAAAAAATCGAGGTATTCCATTCGATCCTCATAGTCTGCTGGTTTAGACATATCGTGCAGAAGGTACTTCTAGAATATTCAAGGAGAAGTCAGTGGTAGGGTATTAGAGGTGAATATTACTAAAAGAGATATGTTTGAATGGTAGGGCTGTGCACAATGACGATTAACCGTTAATGGCAATATCTGAATGATTCAATATAGGTATATAGGAATCTAACCGATACTTCTAACCGTACTTACTATGTGCGCAATGCGCTATACTGTATTTTTATCATAAGCTTCAACAGCTTAACAGTTCGGCCTAGTTATACCATCATTTTGAAGAGAAAAAAAATTGTCGATATTTCAACAGTAGTCTTCAAAAGTCAATGTCATTTGACTACTTCTAATTTCATGGGTTTGTTTGATTCCGAACAATGGAAATTTTCTATCCAAAGTTCGGCTGTTGTCAAGAGATTCCTCGTGATTCGAGTATCCATTTCCCGGCCATTTTGCTCGTCCCGGGATTCGGGACAAAAATCTATGCTTGTCCCGGGAAATCCCGGGATCCCGGGATTTATCAAATTAGAACTAGTATTTCGGTTGAAATAGAAGTACAAATTTAACAATATTTTTTTCAATGAAATAAGCAAATAATGTTTCTTTTCAAAATAATATGCTAATTATTCTGATGAAGTAACCTAAAAAAAATCAAAACTTGACTAATTACGGGTTTGCTATGGTTTTTTTTTCAATTCTCTATAATACTTATGAATGGCAGTATGATAAAAACTTAAGACATCATTTTGAAATAGAGTGTTCATTTCCCGGCCATTTTGTTCGTCCCGGGTTTTGGGACAAAAATCTAAGCTTATCCCGGGAAATCCCGGGATCCCGGGATTTCTCAAATTTTCAACAAAGCTAGTATTTTGGTTGAAATAAAAGTACAAATTCGACAGTAAAAACGATTTTCAATGTTAGAAACAAGATACTGTAACTTTCTAAGATAATATGTTAATTATAACAAATCACATTTTATGTATTCTGATGAAGTAACTTGACACAAATCAAAACTGAGCTTCACGAATTACGGGTTTGTAAGGGATTTTTTAAATTCTCTACAACCCTTATACATGTAAGTATGGTATAAATTTTAGTCATATTATTAAATCAATTTGCTTCAAACATTTGATGGCTTTCAAAATGTTTGAAGCAAATTGAATAAATATTATAACTTTAGAATAAAGAAATTGAAAAAGAATGAAATATCGATTACAGATCATTGAAGATATTGTAGAAGATCATGCAAAAAGTTAATTACTGAAAATTATTTAATAAAATTTAGATGTATTTTCAAATTTGATTGAAGTCTATAACCCCGGCTAATGATGAAAAGAAATTTGATTGTTATGATTCAACTCACGAAGATTCATCCCAACTGCGAGAAAGTTGCATTAAACTACGTGTATGACAGCTAGAAGTTTGTTTATTTCAATACAGTTGCAATATGGTTGAGTTGCACCTTACGTATCATCTAACAACCAAAAACATGGCCTAGAAACAGTCAACTGTTTGTTTAAAAGGTGTTTCTGATGTGTTTCGCGGAAGTTTTTGTGAAAAGTTTAGATTATTTCAGGCGTCGCATAATTTCGCCAGTAATGAACTTGTATCCCGAAGAGTGCAGTAAAGCTAAAAGCAACAAGCTTTGGTTAATTGGCCATGGGGTCGCTTTTTATGGTGCATTGGCGAAGCAATTGTTCGAAGAGCTGGTGATGTAGTGAGTAGAGGAGAAGATTGGTGATCTTTTGGTCGGAAGTTCGACTCTCGTTCATTTTTTTTTCTTTTAAGTTTTTTTTTAACAAATAAGCAATTTCCAGACTCCGCTTCTTGCGCTTTTCTACGTTGCTATTCTGTGCAATTGGTCGGTTATCTTGATGATTTAACGCCTAATGTTACCATACAAAAATGTCTTAATTATTTTCTTCCAAATCTATATAAATAAAAATGGAATGGTGTTTATATGTCACGAAATGGTTTGAGAACGAGTTTACGTTTACGGATTTATCTGATTTTTTCACTGTTGCATTCATCAAGGGTTCCGACGTGTTTGTGCGAGAAAAAAGTTTAGGATTAATCGCTGGAATAGGTTAATAAACGGGAGAAAACAAATCCGTTACTATGTAAAGAAGTATTCATAGCGTCTTCCAACAGCCAACTTGATAGCAAGACAAAGTTTGCCGGGACCACTAGTATGTAATAAACATGTTGGTTTACTGATTCGAATACTTTAAATACATGAATAACGATACTTAACAAGTCTGACTAATAAAAAATATCAACATTTTGTTGGCAAAAACTAAATCAGCATTGAGTGTTGCAAGCCACCGCGTACAAGAACTTTAAAAAACAATCACCTTTTTATGATTTTTGATATGATAAAATAGTTCAATTCAATCTTCTGGCATTCCATTGTGTAAGTGGGCCGGCCATTAAAAATTCAAAAAGGAATTAAAATTTTCAGATGACGTTTAGATCATGGATTTGGTTGATTAAAGTTGAAAAGTGTTGCAAGTCACCCCGTTTGACGGTATATCGAAGTTCGTATAAATTATATGCAAATCTTTTATGAACCTATTCCGCCAAGTTCTAAATGAAGCATTACTGATAATGCTGAAAGTCAAGTGTGCGTGAGTTTAGTAAAGTTTGCTCCTAAACACGATTTTCATTTATTATTTAACATTTAAAAATTATTTATTTAAAAAAACTTGTAACTATACTCATATGATTGAGCGCCTGAAATTTGACATCTTCTGAAGTCATTTCTAGTTTTGCTAACAAGAAATAAGAACTAACAAACCTGACTTCAGCATAATTTCTACAATATCAACTTACATGTTTTTTTCTATCTTTTTTGTTTCATTCCATTTGTCTACAGTTCGGTTTACGCTGATTCTGGCTTCAGCAGTGACTTCGCTATGGAGGAGGAAGAATGCTACTAAACAACCGAAAGAAACAGAGCAAAAAATATATATCACAGACCTTATCCGAAAAAAAATAATGATTTGGTAGGAATTCCGATAAATTTACGACACTCTGAAACTCTTTATGAACAATTCTTGTATTGGACTTCGTGTTTTTTTTTCTTTTCATATTATGGGACAGGATATTTTTGTGTTATCGTGTAGGGAAGCGTAGCTCAGAACAGATTTACAACAATTTATCGTTTTTTTCCTAAATTGAACACGCAATAGAAATGTTTGTTTTTTTTTCCTGAATTGTTCGTTTAAAGCAGACAATAGTTTTCAGTGTTCGAACTTTTTTTTATTACATTTAAACAGATAACGAAAACACAGAAAAAAGTAATAATTAATCAATCTAACAAGTTTGTCCCGTTTTACTACACATAATACTAAAAACAATTATAATGAAATATTTTAATGATTAAAGTTGACTTGAAAACAAGATAAACAATAGCGTAACAAGATTTTGAACAATTTTTGTAACACACCACACAGCACAGCACCGTTACGTGAAGGCAGGTGAGAGCTGCGGTGTGAGAATTTACGTAACCGTGAGTGCGCGATGCCGGCAATGTGTAGCCAACTGGAACCATCAAACAAAGAGTTTTTCATTTCTAGATTTTTAGGGCATAACAAAACTACGATGATCTATGAATGCGAGCACATACATTGGCGCCCAAACACAGGGGGGGCAAGTCTCTTAACTCGCACGCACGCAATTTCCATACCACTCGATCTGAATTCGATTGCGGTTAAAAATGAGGACTGCTTGCTCGGTGTGCTTGCTGAGGCCAGAGTTACATACATTATACAATTAACTGAACTTTAAAGAACAAAACGCGTTTGAGACTGCAGTGGAGCGAAATTTAGAAGCTTCTCGGGAAATTAGGGCATAGTGCAGAATTGAAAAATAAATAAAATATATACATGAAAAGATGAAACAAAAAAATATTAGATTGTAAGCGTGAAAAATATCCGATGCGAAGATGCGCGTACCTGAGACGGTTGGCTAAAATTCGTTCCAGTCTGCAGTCGCCAGTTGGTGAAATTGCCCCTGTTTTTGGTGGCTGACGAGTTGCTTTTCTGCCTTACAAAATCGAACGCACGCGAACGGGGTAATGGGGGGAATCGGGGGGAGGGAAAGGAATCATTCGGAAATCGTCAAAAATTCATGGAATCGCAGAAAAGCTTCACCCTAGGGATGTTAGGAGAAGGTCCTCCGGTAGGCCGGATTGCTCCCTAGTGTGGATATTCGTCGGCCACCATCAACAGTACTCTAGTACACTCAGTAGGATAGGGCGGTAGGAATCGTTGAGTTCGTCCGCTTCCCAGCATTGTGGCCGGGGGCGGAGCCGCACGTGAGAACTATTTTATTGACTGTACTCTGTGATATTAGCTTTGTAAGAGAGAACACAATTCTTATGTAGTAGTAGGCAACAGTGAATTAGTACTATTAAGAGGTTTTTGCGCTTTAACTGGATGTGAAATGATTTGTTTTACCCCTTTTTTACATGAATGAACTAGACAAACTTACTTTGATTCGATCCGTTGAAATTGTGAACCAGAAAGATCATTGGGTAATGTTTAACCAGAAGTTGCACAAGCTCTACCTTCAAAAAGAAACCCATCAGTGTAACATACCTTATCGTTTGATATAGAAAGACGGACGTCCACTCTTCCCCTAAATGGGATTGTGTGGAAAATTGTCTGTGAAGAAAGTTGTAAGCAATTGGAGCAAGTCCCAATTCAATTAGAAGTGGAAACAACGAAGTGAATGTCCTAATATTTACGGGATTTTCACCAGTAAATCATAAACGGTAAGATCGAAAACATTGCTTCAAATGTAGGACAATGGGTGGCTAGTGTCCATAAAATTTGATAGTTTGATAATCGGATATTCCTGAAACGCAAAGTCTGCGAAGTTACACTCAAATGTTCAAAGAAGATGCAGCGATGGTCAGAGAATAATTAATCATCCGATACATACCAATTCGTCAACTCGTTACTGATTCTATCTGAGCAGAACGTTATATCTAACACTTCTTCTATAGTAGATATCATGAAGGCTGGGCAATTGCCTATATTAAGTAATCCACGATCTGTACTACTAAAGTATTCGATCAGATTAGAGCCTCACAAATTAATATCTTAGCTTCCCCTGATAATGCGATTAGCGTTAGCATCACTACCTGGAAGGCCTTTTGCTACGCAATGTACAACATCTTTTTTGAACTCATCCGCTGGAGATGTCTGTGTTAAATAGTTCAAGTTTCACGAAATCACTTTTAAGAACGAATTTAGTTTCTGGTACAATGCTTTCTGGTTCACTTTGATACGAATATAAATTATAAATTTTAAAACAAGTTCTATGTTTCAGAAGCCAAGGGATCAGATCTCTTCAGCAGCGAAGTTTACCGACTAGGCTGAGAAATCACTTCAACGGAGATCCTCATCGATCGAATGGTGAATGGCTCAAATAGCCTCATGCAAGGCAAATGCCCATACCAGCAAAAGGCAATGCTCTCGAAAATTTAGTACTCAACCGGTCCCAATGACAGACAAACAGACAGAGAGCAATACGATCGTACCCGTCGTCGTAGCCAGACGGAGACGTCGACGAGCTCAAAGCGTTTCGGCGGCCGGATTCAGCAACGCACGAATCACGTGCCGCTGTTGCATTACCTCCCGCCCATCGAATACCAACCTCCTTGTCATCCAGCACCCAGGAACTAGCTTGTCTGCCTAAGCACGCGATTGTGGCACGTTTTCTGCGACTGTAAGCATAAAACAGGCGAACACACAAACTAAGAAACGCATATAGACAGACATATAGGTTGTCGACACTGCACCTATGCAAAGCCTTTCATGGAATGATAGACTTCGGTGGAGCGCTTTATCGATAGCGACTCGCCGTATAATAGCGTCGTTCGTAGCCGGCCAATCAACCAACCAGTCCCACCGGCTTCCGATTTCACTTTTTCCGCGTCGAATCTGAGCTGCGATTTTAAAACAGCTGGAGTGTTATACACTCTAGCGTAACAAGCGAAAGAGTGCAATATGTTAATAAAACCCTATAGAAAATGGTATACAACCTTCGTAGCACGAACTATTTTTTCGGAATGCAGCGTGATATTCTGGTAATGGTTGATTGACGGCAAGATATAGGTCTATTTCACATGTCACGCTAGGACAAGCTTCATAAGCCTACAGACTCACCAACCGTTCGGTACAACGTGGTCGTGCACCACAATCCTAAACAATATGATCTCATATTTATATTGTAAACTCTAGAACGAACCTCGATCAATCGGAAACACACAACCGATTTGTGTCTGCATCCGACAAAACATGAGAAATATGAACATAAAGGCACGTTCAGCCGTTTGGTTTCGGTAAGGATGATTAAAGGCATCTCGAACTCATTACCGCGAGACGGTGATAAGCGCTGGAGCTTTGTCAGTTAACCGATGAAGCCTGATAAGGAGGGGAGGCTTGCGTAAAGCGCTTTCGCAGGTATGACACAAGCACAGCATTTGTAGAAATGTCTACAGTGTTGCTGCGTGAATTCATTCAAAATTACATTTCCAGGTCAAAAATGTAACTAAGCTGAGACTTGATTCAACTTAAACCTTAGCCATTGGCACCGTCGATGCCCAATGCTTCATTCATGTCGATTTAAATTTTATGGTTTATTTTTACTTTTTCAATTTTAAGTGATTAATTTTCATCAAACTATATCTTTAATATTAAAAAAAAACAGATCTTTCTATAACACAGACGTACAGATTTACATCCATAATAAATGTCAAACAAATGCACTTCCCCCTTCCGATAATTATTGCACTGGAAAGGAGGGAAATTTTGATCGTAATAATGTTATCGAATCAGTGAGAAACAGTTAGATATACATATAGCATTCAAGACGATGTTAATTGCAGAAAAATATAAAACACACACACCCAGAAAAATCACTAGTATACACTTACTACAAGCATTGTTGTTTTAAATGATAAAGAAAATAATTCTCTTTAATTAGAAAGTACTTTTTATTGAATAACACATCATACTACAAAGAAAGTTTAAATGATAATATACAGTGGATAGGAAAAACAACCATACTGTTTGTACTTTTACTAAATATCACAACCTCCCTCTACAACTTTTTGCGGAGTCTACGTTCTGCGATTCCCTAATCATCGATTTACGCCAATTGTAATATTTTCATCCGCAAGATGAGCAATCAGCTGTTCAGAAAGGTCTCGTAAAACGGACTAATCCATTGCATCTCCGCGTTACATCTCCTTTCAAAGATGTCATATATTCCAATTCAATTGTTTTAACGGTTTTTGTGATGATTTTTCTTGGGGAGATTCACAAATGTTTTTTTAAGTAGGGTAAATGATGGCTTCGGCACCCTGAAGGTATTTTCGGCAGCACTAACTTATCGTCCTTGTTAAAATTTATCTACGGAACAAGAGTTCAATGTACTTAACATATTCCTTGAACTATAATCTTTCATGTAAATCTCAACTTTCGCTTAAATAGTATATAACATGGGTTTTATCATTAAATGAAATATATGCTTTCGAAATTATCGTCATTCGTGAGCTGCCGAATAAAACAACACAAGAAAGGCTTAATAAAAACTCACCACTTTGAAAGGTCCAATGTTCCGCTCCAATGCCAATTTGTCACACTCCTTGTCACTTATGCACTATTAATGTTTAGATTTGTCCATAAAGCACTCGAAAATAGGTATTATTTGAATATCTTTTTCGAGGAATGTTCTTGCAAAACATCCGGAAACATCCCTACAGTAAGCATCTCTCGTAAGTTCTGATTAAAAATGGTATTTGGACCAAACAAACCTACAGGATGCAAACCTTACAGGATTTATTGAAAAAAATCATAATATAATTTCTTCGTTTAGCTTTGGATAAATTAAATTGATCAATTGTTTCAAAAATCCCTTGAATAATCCATCGTGGAAGATTGCTTACAGAGATGCCTCGTGTAAATCTTAAATGCATCATGCATGTGTGACTGATATCATTAAATTGAATCTCTCTCTCTCTCTCTCTCTCTCTCTCTCTCTCTCTCTCTCTCTCTCTCTCTCTCTCTCTCTCTCTCTCTCTCTCTCTCTCTCTCTCTCTCTCTCTCTCTCTCTCTCTCTCTCTCTCTCTCTCTCTCTCTCTCTCTCTCTCTCTCTCTCTCTCTCTCTCTCTCTCTCTCTCTCTCTCTCTCTCTCTCTCTCTCTCTCTCTCTCTCTCTCTCTCTCTCTCTCTCTCTCTCTCTCTCTCTCTCTCTCTCTCTCTCTCTCTCTCTCTCTCTCTCTCTCTCTCTCTCTCTCTCTCTCTCTCTCTCTCTCTCTCTCTCTCTCTCTCTCTCTCTCTCTCTCTCTCTCTCTCTCTCTCTCTCTCTCTCTCTCTCTCTCTCTCTCTCTCTCTCTCTCTCTCTCTCTCTCTCTCTCTCTCTCTCTCTCTCTCTCTCTCTCTCTCTCTCTCTCTCTCTCTCTCTCTCTCTCTCTCTCTCTCTCTCTCTCTCTCTCTCTCTCTCTCTCTCTCTCTCTCTCTCTCTCTCTCTCTCTCTCTCTCTCTCTCTCTCTCTCTCTCTCTCTCTCTCTCTCTCTCTCTCTCTCTCTCTCTCTCTCTCTCTCTCTCTCTCTCTCTCTCTCTCTCTCTCTCTCTCTCTCTCTCTCTCTCTCTCTCTCTCTCTCTCTCTCTCTCTCTCTCTCTCTCTCTCTCTCTCTCTCTCTCTCTCTCTCTCCTCTCTCTCTCTCTCTCTCTCTCTCTCTCTCTCTCTCTCTCTCTCTCTCTCTCTCTCTCTCTCTCTCTCTCTCTCTCTCTCTCTCTCTCTCTCTCTCTCTCTCTCTCTCTCTCTCTCTCTCTCTCTCTCTCTCTCTCTCTCTCTCTCTCTCTCTCTCTAGTATTTCTAGTAAATTTCAGGATGAAACAATCGAACTAATTACTTCCAATTCATGAAGAATTTCTTTAAGTAGTTAATGGAACAATCTTTGGAAAAAATGTTGGGCAATTCATGATGTACTTCTATATGTTTTTCAAGCCATACCTTTAGTTCTTACAATAAACTTGAAAAAATGGAATGAATTTCTAGAAGAGCCTTAGCGAAAGTAACTATAGCATTAATTCAGGACCTAATGCTGGGATATCGGGAAAACTACTTCAAAACAACCTAAATAAATATATGATTTTTTTTTCCTAGAAATTCTGAAGAACTTCATCGGTTGTATTAAATGTATTCATGAAGAATGTTTAACGTATTCCTCTTAAATCTCAAGAAAGTCGCATACTGGAAAGGTTGCGGTTTTATTACAAGCCACCAAGCGATTCAACACTTTTTCCAATCGAAACAATTTCAAACTGGGCTTATTACTAAGCTGAAATTTGGAAATTTCGTCGCGTGTTTTTTTAGGATAGATTTTTTTATGAATTCCTGTAGGATATACTGCATGATACGGTTTAGGCTTTCAAATTTTATATTTATTTTAGAAATTTTCTTGTTGACTCCCTAGTATGAAATTCCTTAAAGAGCTATTTTAAAGAAAAAAATTGGTAGCACTTTTCTTTTGTAAGAATTTATTACGTTTTTCTTAGAGAATTTGTGATTACTTAAAAAAAAACCTTGTTATTTTTTAAAGTTTTCGTTAAAAATTCGCTAGATGCATTTTTTTTTGAGAAATTTATCGGAAAATCTGTTGAATCATTCTTTAAGAATTTCTGGAGTAGCCCCTAAAGGTATCTTTAGAGAAAATATTGAAGGAATGGTGTAATTTTTCACAAATTCCTAAACGAAATATCGTTTCATACACAGGATTCGCACTGCTTTTGGCGATGACTAATCACGTGACAAACGCAATCATTTGCTTGGATCGGATTTGGTGAGTTTCCCTCTTCCCTAACATCCAACTCCACGCAAAGCAACAAATTCCTAAATGAAAATCTTGGAAGAAGTCCTACAATGCATTCCAAGAGGACAGAAGGCTACTTTGAGAAAACTGCAAGAATATAAACGAATTTCTTGGAGAAATCTCTAGAGGATACCCTTAGAAAACCTCCTAATTGAATTCATGCAGGTATTCTGAGTGAAAATCTTGAAGGAATTCGTTGCATCAAACCTTGAAGAAGTCTTCGGAGTAATACCTTTAAATCTATAGGGAATTTCGAACAATGTATCTGTCATTGGCCACTGTCAGTCGATTTCTCGTTTATTTTCAACTAGGTACAGATTTTTGTAATGCCTCATTTTCAAACAAATTTGGTGTACTTATTCATCGTCCGCGTCGGGCTATAATGTGATAGCGGTAAACCAGTTCCAACAATCTAACGCGCACAAACCGCGGTATCAAAAATTTAGATATGTTTGTATAATAGGAGCTAATATCCCTAAATAAGCATGACAGTAATAGCCCGCAGTTGACGGTTGCTCATTGCTACACAATATAGTAAGTTAGTATTGCATTGATTCCAGTTTTCCATACACTTGACACTCTGATGTGTTGCGATTCTCCAATAACTCAGCATCAAGTTATACTTGCACTAAAGAATGTCTAAGTCGTGCCCTGTCCCGTGACTAGCGAAAGAATCTTTTGGAGTCGTCCATAAATCTCATCGTCTTTTTAGGAAGAAAGGTGTGTCTGGGCAAGGATCAACGATTCTCTTGGATTAGTAAAATTTTGAATGGACAGAAAATCACAACGGGACCACATGATTTATGGATGACTCCTTTCCTGCTTAGCTACGTAATGCTTCAGTTGTCTAGTCTTGGAAATTGCACTAAAGTGGTATTATTCTTATTACTATGCAAGCCACAGTTCACTCACGTTCGAGATGAGCAAAGGTCATCGCACATCAATAGTACAGAACTGAACAACTAATCCACCGCACTCGAAACCCTCGGAGCCTCTGAGATCCTAAGCGAGTCACCTGGACTCGATCATCTGTTTTTTTTTGTGTTTTGTTAATATTTTATTCAATGTAAGAAATAACGCTTTCTAATCGCTTGCAGTAATCTTTGATTAACAGATAAAGCATCCACATTTGTCGTCTTAGTTTTGCTACATTCAAACTATTTAGCCTTACTAAACTCACATTTGCCAATTGTGAAAGTCTTCCACTAAGAACAATTAAGATGCGCCTTTATTTAGATTTGCTTTTACCTTCAAAAGCTCACTTTTGTTTAAATTTGAACTCCCGTGGTCATTGTTTCTGTACAAGATTACGTTTTTACGTCCACTTTATGGCTTTCCTATGCATTTGCTGATGTATTTCAAGTTTACAACAGTAAGACTAAGTTGAATTAGATGTATTTCCAAAATATCATGTAAATATATGTATATATCTGCTCTTTTTGAAAATCTCGATTTCAATTTAGACATTGGCATTATTTATACCATTCAGCATTATAACTATTTAGAAAGTAACACGAACAACTGGTTACGGTCGATGTTTGTTCCACAAAAATATTGAACTGATGCTTGTATGCAAAAAGCACGTCTTGTACGCGATTGCCTCATCAATGATATATAATAGGTTTTTGTTTAAACAGGTAAGTAGGAGTTGCTTTTCGTAAGAGGTAAATATTGCAAGATGTGATTTCAACAAAGTGAACGCGATGAGAGTTTCAGGGGAATCAACTGCTTATCTATACATCATGACGTCTGTGCTTTGGTACATGCACATGTAGGCATCACAGAGTAGTCGCTTGGCATGTTCAGGTAACATCTTGTCGTTGATGGCCTTCTCGTTCAGCTGCCGGGCGCCTTCGTCCGAGAGCCACTGCGGCAGATCGGGTACCGGGATCATCTCCGGAATGTTGTAGCCATTTTGCTCACCTGGAAAGAAAACGATAGGATATTCAGAATGATTCAATCAATTTTGAATTATATCAAGCATGATTTTTCAAATCGGCGTATCTAACACTCGGATGGTTTCGAGAAAAATGCGATGCAAAATATTGTAAAGCATTTTAAATCCTGTTTAAAATGTTTTGCATTTTTTCTATTGCGATGTCTACTATAAGTTGAAGAAAAGAACACTGTTTCTAACCACTATTAAACAAATCCGATTTGTTTTGAATTTAATTGAAAAACAGGTAAAATTAAAGAATAAACCCTTTTGCTTTGTGCTGCTCACATACACCATGGATGATTCGTCGATACCATACCTTGATTGATACATACACCTTGCTTGATGCGTCGGTTTGACAGTTCGTTTTGCACATCCGTCACGTCATATACACCAGTATTGTTTTGAAGTTGCACATACACCGGTTTGCAAATTCCCATAAAACTTATTAAACTTAGTCAATTCGTCAGTTTCAACTTTCAACGACAACGAATATTAGTTTCCGAATGTTTCCAATTTCAACTCGACTAAGAGGAGCACCGGACGGAGCCGTAAATAACAAAAGCAGGAGGAGAACAGTTCTTGTGCGAAATTTGGTGAGAAATATTGTCTTAAACCGAATACTGATGATGTTCCACATCAGTTTGCCGACCCGTCAGCTCGCTCAACTGTGGAAATCCAATTCTCTCGATTTCCAACATGTTTAGTGATTTGGAAACAGTATGACGTATCTGGTGTTCGAAATTTTATGTTTTGATTCTACATATAGGTCGCTTTACTATGAGCATATGTACGGTGTATGTGCTAGCATGAAAAATGTTGACAGTTGAGACGCTTTGCAAACGAAGGGTGTATGTAGCCAAATTAAAAACACTGAGTAAAGTGCACATAGGGCATAATTTTAATTTATTTCTAAAAATCAAAAAATGGATGTAGGAATACTTTTATAGACACAATAGGTAGATTATGCGTTTGTCAAGCCCATGCAAAGCAAATCTCGATTTGTTTATTTTTGCAGATACGTCGGATTGAAAAGTTTGGCTTGATATACTACAAATTTTATAATCTATTCATTTAGTCCTTCAAGAATTCTTCCAGTGATTCGCCCAAAATTTCCTCTATCGATTGCTTTGTGGATGCTCAAAGTAATTCTTCCTGAAATGCTTTATCTCCAAGAAACTCCAAGAAATCTTTTATCCGTCCTACGCTGATATCGACAGCAATTTCTACAAAGATTACTTAAAATTCTCCCAGTGATTTTCTCGAAATTCCCCCAGAAGTTTTCTAGTAATTCTTTCACTGATTTCATCAGTGGAAATGTGTCACAGATTCGTATAAGAAATGTTTACAGGAGAACCAGGGTGACCAGCGCACCGGGAAATCGGGAAAACCGGGAAAAAGCCGGGAATCGCAAATCACCGGGAGAAAACCGGGAAATATGCGGGAATTTCAATCAACGCCGGGAAAATGTTGCATACTAGTACTTATGAAAATGTTCATCATTTCAATCTCAAGCTTTATTGACTAGTCAGAGTATAGAATATGGAAACATATGGTCTAAACGAAGACTTGTATTAATTCAGTAATTAATTAGCCAATAAGTTAAAATTAAATGAAGGAAATTCCTGCGAATAGTGTTTTTTTATGAAATTTAATGTTACAAAATGCAATGTTGGGGTGTTTTCAATTTCATATTTCTAAGCAAGCTTTCAATTCGCGATGCTCCAACTTTGCAAAATCAATTTTATATGAATCTTAGCTAGAAGTCCATCCACTCAATACTTAGGTTTTATTGCTAAAATTATATTTTAGCATCCTTAGGATATTATTTCAATCATTTTTAGGAAGCAACTTATAGGAAAATTTACCTAACTTTTAAAAACAATATTTATATGATTTTGATGTATGAATATAGATATAACAAAGCTACTCTTAGGAATTTTGAAAAGTATTTTTCCGAATATATTTGGAATATTTAAACATATGCTCACAAAAGATTTGGTATTCGCTTCTTGTTTTATAATGTAAAAAATATTATAAAACTTCAATCCATTCCAGAATTATAACTATCTGTGCTATTTTGTCAGAAGTAATTGCCCTGAAAAAAAACTTTCTGAGTTTTTGGGGACATATAATATATAGAATTAGTTCCGAATGCTTTATGAATTTGCATGCTTATGAACGAAATTTTTGACAATTGATAAACTCTTTTTAACGTCTACCAACACTGTGTGACTATTTTGAATTGAAATTATGATAAGAAAAGTAAAATTTTTTGCGACAGAATTGATCCAGAAATTTTGTAGTGCGAGCTCAATTCGAAATAAAATTTCACCCGCAATAAAAAAAAATAATAAAAGAAAAGATTTCGGCTCTGTTATGCCCTACGGCACCTGAACCTTCCAAATAAACGAATTAAGTAAAAAAAAAATTTTTTTTTGGTCATTTTGAAAAGAAATTTAAAAGTGGCGGCAACAAATCTGATTTCCGTTTTTTTATTTACCCTAATAGTAGTGCTTCGGTGTATGGCCAAAAAAAAAATCGTTCTTGAAGTCGTTTGGAATAGTAAAAATTTTCGTATTCAACTTTTTTTTGCTTGTAATGAAACCGGGAATATTTTTGAAACTCCGGGAAAAAACCGGGAGAAAACCGGGAATTCGTAATTGACTTTTCACTGGCCACCCTGGAGAACACACAAGAGTTCATTTCAGACATTCGATTATTTTTTTATATTTTTAAATTCCGTAAAATTTTGTTTGTTTATATATTTACAATAATTATTATAACAATTTATCTAGATAATTGTTCAGCACTTCTAAACAGGTTCTAAAGTTCCTTCAGAGATCTTTACGGGTTTTCCATCTACTTGAGTTTCATCAAAGTTTAGTTCTGGATTTACTTTAGAAACACCTCTCGGAATAAATCACTGGATGAAATTCCGAAGAAATCTTCGGAGTAATATCTTGAAGAAAGTTTGGGCAATTGCAGGGGCGACTTGTAACCTCACTTTTGACCTGTTCTACGACACCATAAATCGGTGTTTTGGTCAATTTACAATCGACGGGGTGTCTACTACCTGAAAAAAATCGGAAATTATCAGGGAATTTTATTAAAACGGGATAAACCCTGGAATTCTCAGGGAGTTTCGATAATAATCAGGGAAATTTGGATCAATAATTTTCGCGTCAAAATAACATCAAAACACTCTTTGAGTTGTTCAATGGGTATATTTTCAGGTATGAAAGCAGATCGATTTGCCAAGATGTGATTGAATTTTATGAATACTATTTGAACACCAATGGATTCACATATCTTTATGCACGGTTTTCAAAATTATTCGAAAGTCGAATTCAAACAACTTTAAATTTAAAATGTCGACACAATCAATGTATCAATTTTAGGGATGGTAGCAGGTCTCTTTTTAGAGAGTCTATATTTTTATGCAAGTCTCTAATTTTGATGAAAGGTCTCTGAAGTCTTTATTTTTTAACCAAATTTGTATCTAAAGGAGACCATCATAGTAATCATGAAATTTGATTTTTAGTATGGTTCCATGAGTCGATATCGAGTAATGGAACATCGACTCATGGAGGTTTAACTGTATCAATGAGTGAACAATCTGATTGTCGTTATTCTTTTAATTATCTTCAATTCCATAAGGCAATCTGCCATTTAATCACCTTTCGCTTTCCTGGTCATGCACGCATATGGATTGTTTTCATACGAAAACCGTGTCAGTATGAAAACAACAAACAAAAAATCCCATTTGATGTTCTGGCTGGAAAGAGAAGGGTGCGAGAGCCTTATTAGTCTACATAGTGAGCCTAGCCATTTTAATATGTGTGTCATATAACTCATGGTATGCTGCAAATATTAATACTGACAAGAAAATAGCAGCAGAAACGCTGATACGGTTTCGAAAATCTCTTTTTCATATTTTGCTTGCAGTAAATTTCGATGCAAAATTATGCAGGCTCCTGAGAAACCTTCAGAGACTGTTACGAGACTTTTCAACTAATTCTTCAAAAATGTCATCTCAGATTTCTCAAGGAAAAGCCATTAGGAATTATCCTAGTGGTTTATCCAGAGATTTCATCTGGAATACTTTTAGGGACTCCTATAGAAATTCTTCCTCTACCAATTCTCCGAGATATTCTTCCAGCGATTTTTCAAAGAATATTTTCAGAAATTTCTTCAGAAGTTGTTCCGGGAAATTCTTGAGCCATTCAACGTTACTATCTCCAGTAATTTGCCGAGAGGCTACTTTCAAAAATGTTACAAGCACTATCTTCCTGCCTGCAGATAATTGAATTTTCCAGTTGTTATTCTAGAAAGGAGATCTTTCAAAGATTTTTGCTGAATTCTTTCCAATAATATCCGTAAAGGTTAATTTCAAAGTTTTCGAAAAACTAAATGTTAAGGGAATTTCTACATCATTTCATCCATGGTAACTCCAAAGAATTTCTCCAAAAATTGTAGAAAATCTATGAAGAACTTTTCAATAACGGAGATGAACCAGCCATAGGGCTGAAAATCTCCTTAATAAAGATAATAATAATAACTTTTCAATTAATTCTTCAAACTCAATCCTTTGTTTTGCCATTGAGTTCCTCTAGATTTTTTTCTAGGAATTTCATCGCAGAATTACAACTTCAGGTATTCCCGCCCCTTGGTTATGCGACCTTGCCGCGATGGGAGGGCATAATCCATTAGCCCATTTGATGGAAACCAAAGACCTTACGGAGAGAGAGCTTCCAGTATAATAACTGCTAATTACTCGAAAACAATTGTATCAATTTTCTTCATTTTTTCGATGTATTGTTTTGAAAAGCGAATAACCGAACATGAGAAAAACTTCTTCAAGCATTCCGACATAAATTCCACCATAATTTTTCAAGAATTTTTAACACTCTTTCGAGAAATCCCTTCGAGAGTTCGCCCATGATTACTTCAAAAATTTGTAAAAGATTTCATCCAGGAATACCTTTATAAATTCTAATTATAGTAACAAAACATCTTCCAGACGTTTTAAAAGAATCCCTTCTGAGGAATTTCAGGATTTTCAATTATGGATGATCAAAAGTTATCTTCAAAAACACCTTTGTCTCCGAAATATTTCATTTTTTTCTGCATGATTATGCAAAGATTCGCCGATGCTCCAGATTCCATTTTTTTTCTTCAATTTATTCATCAAATAATTCAAAATTTCCAACCAATTCCTTTAATGGACCAACCAAAAATTACTCAAGGGATTTTCTTTAGGTAAGACGGTGTTACTCAACCTTGAAATTCGCGTTCGAGGCCCGTACATTGTTTCCGTAAAATACAAAAATAAGTCCGTCCAATATTAAATTTAGACGAGCGTAAGAAATTTTATAGAACACGAACATAGAAGATGAAGTTGCTGTTTATTGCTGTGCAAATGGTCGAATGACAAGACATCGAAAAGAAAAAAGGTCGAAAATCATTTGCTTGATGGGAAATGTCTCTGTCGATTTTTTGTCTTCGACCTTTTGTTCATTTGACTATTTGTTTTTCGACCTTCTGTCATTTCAACCTTTTACCTTAGATTCTGAAATTGTATAGCTGTTTACATTGAAATCCTTAAAATCCAAATAAGAATAGCTAGAATCCCATTGAGAAACTTGTCAAAAATTCAGATAATCCTAGAAATATTTCTGACAATCCTTAGATTTCGATGAAAATGATCACTTCTCAAAAGTCCCTTTATAATCCTTAGGAAACCCCAGAGTAATTAGGATTCTGCAGGAATTAGTTAGGATATCAGCAAGAAATTTGCTACGAATCGCTGGAATTGTCAAAACTGACTAGCAGGTTCTCATAACCCGCAAGGTATTAAATAATCCCATTATAAAACGTAAGAGTCCACTAGGAAAGTGTCTGGATTTGATTCCCCGGGCGACACAGGATCGGTTCGTAATGGATGTAATATCAAAAACCAGAATTCGCATTTCCCCCATCAGCCAAAACAAAAAAAAACACTTACCGCGCCGGTCCGCCATCGAATCGAAAAACACCCACGGCGCATCCTGTCCGGCACCGGCCTTCACAAACGCCACATAGTGCGACGTTTCGATACAAACCACGGCAAACAGCTCCATGAACAACCGAGGCACCGCACAGTGTTCCGCCATCATTTTGAAATCTTTCGGCACAGTCAGCGGGCTTGGGGTATGGTTCTGGCGTTTTACATGGGAATGTGCCGTATCGAAACATGCCTTACAGAAAGCCGTACTTTCCAAGCTCACTCCCACCAGCGTTATTCCTCCGAGACACTCCCGGCACTCGTGTTCCGCCAGTTTACCGCACACGGTACATTGTCGTGGAGCTGCAAGGAAATCCAAGTTCGAGGTTAAACTACCTATTCAGGTGTCTTTTTTTCTGTAGCTACTTACAATCTTCAATGATATCCGTCACGTCCAATACCTGCGATGGTAATATTCGAGGATACATTTTGAAATTCTTGCCGAAACGTGGCATCTGTATTATGAGACACGATGGCACTTCCTTCAGCTTAATGTTGGATGTCAGGAAACTCTGCTCGAATAGCTGCTGCACGGATGGTAACTTTAGCTGATCGTCTTTCTCAACGAACAACTGATAGTAAAACGTGTCCAGTCCGGAACTTAACTGTGAAAAGAGCAATATCATGTTTAGAAGCAAATGGTTATGGAAATGATTCGCCCAACCTTCAGGAAAGGGTCCGCTCGTAAAATCTGAGCCAGCAGACTGTTGAGGAACTCCTCCGGATCCTTCTCTTCGCTGGTGAGTCCAGTGACCGAGCTAAGTCGGTCCAGCAAATGACGCAACTTCATCACCCTATCGGCTCGGACAAAATGGTTCTTACGCAGTGGATTGACTATCTCCTCACGTAATACCCTTTGAACTTCTTCGTATTGTGGGTTATCCTACAATTTGTAAAAACGTTAGTTCGTAATTTGTAATCTAAACTATATGCAGGATGCCCATCCATCCGAAAAATACGGTAAAAGTGGGATAAATCAGAAAATTGCAAATGACTGGGAAAAAATATAAATATCAAACAAAAGAACAACGGTTTGTTCAAATTTTAAGCACTATGGGCGAAATTAGAATATTGGTAACAGACAAACGCATCATGACTAAGTTAGACCTGAAAAGTTAGACTAACTTTGCTGAAGAGCTACAACAATCAAAAAGTAAAGAATATCACACAGTCGACCTTCAACAATTGGCTACAAAATTGCTGAACAAACTTGTGTCATGAGTTCGAATCAAGTATTGAGACGAAAATTCGCTGACTGAAACAGAAAATACCGATACTTTCACGCCAAGAACACCTTTTACTCGTCGTAAAATGATGTTTGCATAAAAATGCACTCTAAATTAGGGTCAGAAGTTTGCTCAAAACATGGTTATTTCGTATCTCGATATCGAGTTAGAGAACCATAGGTAGTAAAAGTTGGTTTTCATGGCTACCTCGATGATCCCTTGGATCGCATTTGCACTGGTTTTGTGTTCTATAACTCGATACCTCCGGAAACTCCCTTCAATATCGAGTCACGGAGAGTTGACTTTATACCCAAAAATAGCATTTTTTGCAAAACTAAGATGGAATGTGAAATTTTGATGTGTTTTCTCCACGATCAGACATATTTCACTTAACCACTTGGGCATTTCCATGATTCACTTTGACATAAGGAGTTTTCTCGGCAGAATTGTCTAAAATTTTGCAATAAGAATCGCTTTAGTGCGATGCATTATGCGACCAGATATAAGCTCTGTAGCTTTCAAAAAACCTCACTGCCGAAGTGAATTAAAAGTGCCAAGAATAGGATCCGGCTCCCTATGTAGGTTTTATGCAATTTGCATTTTTTTTCTTGAGATAATATGAGGCTCGAACTTTTGCTCCACTATGAACAAAATATGGTCTCCAAACATTTATGCAAAAACTAATACACCTCAAAGCAGCCTAGCTAAGCTTTAACATAAAAAATACCGTAAAGTGCCCTAATTCCGCGCATTTCATACAAAATTATTTATATATGGAAATACAGATTAATATTGTAGCATCTTTTTATGCCATTTGATGCTTATTTCATTTAGAATGAGTTTGGATCACAAATAAAAGCAAATAAGACACTTTTTCGCGGCGTAAAAAAATAATCAGTGGAGGCCCGTCTAAGTAGACGCCATTTTTCTAATTTCCTTAGCATCCGTGCTAAGACTGTAGGACAAAAACAAAAGCGATTTCTGTATTGGAAATGTTTTATTTTTTATGCAATATTCCATGGAACTACTTGCTACAGATGTGTTTCATAGTGCTTCTATGAAATCTTATCAAATATTAGCATAATTATTGAGTTTTGCGGGGCCCAGATAGCCGTAGCGGTAGACGCGCAGATATTCAGCATGACCATGCTGAGGGTCGTGGGTTCGAATCCCGCTGGTCGAGGATCTTTTCGTAAAGGAAATTTTCTCGATTCCCAGGGCATAGACTATCTTCGTACCTGCCACACGATATACACATGCAAAAATGGTCAATCGGCAAAGAAAGCTCTCAGTTAATAACTGTGGAAGTGCTCATAAGAACACTAATCTGAGAAGCAGGCTTTGTCCCAGTTGGGACGTAATGCCAGAAAGAAGAAGAAGAAGAATTATTGAGTTTTACCCAAAAAAATACTGCGCGGAATTAGGTCACGGCTTTTTTCCATAATGCCCTAATTCCGCGCACTGTTCCTTCGTTGAACAACAAACAAGTTAAACATGCTATATTCGTCTTCACATCTGACTATTTCTCTGAAAAGAATCTTCGAATCTTCGTACAAAGTGGAATATCTGGGAAGCCCACTTACAGAGAAATTAAAAGCGGCCGTCCAGAAACCACGTGGTCATTCTAGTGGGAGAAAAAGATTGTCCAAAGACCAATGTTCATAAAAATTTGAAAATTGTTATGTGAACAATTCTGAAAATCCGAAAAAAAAACACATTATAACATTGCCAATGTTGTTTGATTGCAACTACTCTTATTAATATTATACAATCCTTATAATCTTATTGAGAAAACAACAAAAAAGAGTCTTCTATAAATTACGACGCACTCTCGGGGAGTGATTCACGGAAACGTGATAATGCGAATAAAATTCCTTGTATTGTATGAACAGTGTAGAATACAAATATAGGGGTAGTCGGGGTGATTTCACCAATGAAATGGAATGAGCACCCCTTGAAAACTGCATAAATTATTTAAATTTCATCTAAAATATCCACCCATCTTATTAGTCAGTGCTTTGAACTCAATGGAAAAGGAATAAGTTATGTTCGAAAAAACTTCCCATATTGCCACGGATGGCTCATACAAATTTCATTATTATAGAATGTTGATGTTTGACTGTTTGTAAATGTTAATAATTTTCCTGTTTAGTGAATAAAATAATTAAATTTTTAGATTCTATGAGATAATTTCTCAACCTAAAATAGGGCATTCATGATTGAAGATCGACACGAACAATGACAAATTTTGAAAAATCATTCATTCGTGAACTTTATATGACGACGAAAATCGTACGGATCTAGTGTATTGCTCTAAAAGCTGTTGGGAATCATATAAAGATCCGAAAATTCCATTATATTTTCTGCGCTTCTATCGATTTTTCATTATGGTGGCCAAGCTGCCTCACTTTTCCCTATACGAAATTCACACGTACCAATGCCGATGTATTGAAAAGACCATAACAAATGTTTATCTTTATTTCATGTGATAGTCAAAAAAAAAAATAGAAAAAGCTAAACGTAGACTGAAGCGTTACGGCTCATACAACTCTACTTTTTTCATACAAAAAGCGATACAGAGGGAGTAGGGCGTTGAAAATGTTCAATTTTAGCGTTGCGTAATAAATGGATGTTCCCTCACATGAAAATTTATGTTAATTTGATTGCTTCGCCAGTGCGCGGAATTAGGCATTCTTCTGCGCGGAATATGGAAAAGCGTTTCAAAAATGCGCGGAATTAGGCAATTTCGACAAGTGAACTTTTTCAATACAATCACATTTGTAAATTATGAATACAGTCTAGTTTATATTTTTCCCACAATCTACAACAGATTTACTAGCGATACACTCATAAAGCTTTTTTGTTGATGCAATACTCATTTTTAATTAACCATTTGAATCTTTTTATTCCTTAACTGCGCTGAATTACGGCACTTTACGGTATAATAATATTTTATTTTCATTTTGTTTTGGTATTGCTGATGTTTTTCTGTTCAACGATCTATCAATAAAAATGAAGCGGTGATTTTTTTGATGATGACACAATCTTTTGAATTTGAAGATACTGTTTCAAAATCTATAGTTAGTAAGCACCATCAGTGCACAAGATATGAGCGGAATCTTAAGGAAAGGTCTATGTTTAAATGTTTATTATAAAATAACTATTGAGTCGATCAATCCTGTTTTTATTTCACAGGGTAGCTCCAAGAATAGGCAATCAGCGGCAAAATAAAATAAATTTGAAAAACTTTCACAGAAAATTATTTAGGGTCGATGTACCAATAGCCGCATAGCTAAGAACAAATATTCGTATAAAATCTAAAAATAACGCTAGCGTCATTATTTTTGCATCATCTGAAAGCTTATCTTAGTGTTGAGGGAAAAATATGAAAACTACGAAAACTCATATGTTTGTATTTTTTATCGCTTGTGCCACTATAGGAATACATGTGCCTATGGTAGTACTATTTCTAATTTCTGTTCCTATAGTAGCACCAGCATCACGGCGTTGGCAAAATACTAATCCAAACCGTATTTTTACAAAACTTTATATTTTTCCTACACAGTATCAAAAGCTTTCGTTTAAAGTAAAAAAGATCTTAATTTATCAATTATTTCGTATAATAAAAAATAGTTTCTCTCAGTAGTGCTACTATAGGAACAATAGGTTCACAATAGGCGCAAGGGAGCTCAAATTTTAAGCAAAACTAATTATTTCGATCATTTTTTGAACAAAATCAAGCTGTGTATCAATGGTACTTAGATAAATAGCTCCTGACCTTCATGTCAAAAAATATTTTGAAAAGATTTATAGCCAAACGGCCGTAAAAAGCCACTAGTACGACTATAGGGGACTGTCCGCTAAGGGAACACCGACCCTAATTGGATTTGATACTGCATCTTAGTGTAATAGGGGCATTAACGGCTACTGGTGCACTGACGGTATTCTGAGAGTCGAATCAAACATCGAAACCTACTAGTATAAAATATTAGGAAAATATCAAATCGTAAGATCATAATGTTATTCGGTTGTCAATTTTGAGTATCCAAAAATTCAAAAATATCAAACCAGTTGGAGTTGGAAAAACGGACTTTAAATGGACAACCCGTATTAGTGGTTACTCACCTCGGGTTCCCTGGGCCGGAATAGTAGCGAGTCAAACACGCTCGTAAAAGTGAACATTGAAAACAAAGTAGCATCCAAATAACACGAGTTATGGTGGCCCTGGATTCCTCTGAACTGGCCACAGATCGATTCCAATTCCTTCTGTTGTAAAATTTCTGCAAACATGGAAAACACATTAGAATACAGAAACCCAAACGCACAATGCATTTCTCATCTTACTCAACGGTGCAACGGCACCCTCCACGATAGGGCAGTCAACCTTGCCGAACATGTTGTTAGCATCCGACGACTTGGACGTCGACGCTACAATCCTGGGCGCGGATGGAGATGTAGCGACTACGTCCTGGAAACGACGATCCTGATTGCATTGTGCGGGATAGACGAAAATGGCCCGATTTGCGGGACATTTGAAGAGTCTGAAATGAGAATGAATCGTGTGGGTGTCCCAGAAAAAAATCAATGTTCGAAAAGTCAGCGAGAACAATCTTCCCTTCAACTTACTTGACTCCGTTGTACGTT
The DNA here is from genome assembly GCF_002204515.2 of Aedes aegypti. NCBI lineage: Eukaryota > Metazoa > Arthropoda > Insecta > Diptera > Culicidae > Aedes > Aedes aegypti. The sequence goes on from NC_035108.1 coordinate 399,359,294, forward strand.
CCGTCCGTACCATGGATGCTCGGTTCGATTGGTTCATCCTCCAGTTCTATGCCAACCATAACCCGTGTATTGCTGCTGTCCGTCCCGAAGCTGTGCAATGGGCCGATCCAACGGATCACCCCGTACAGCTCAGCCTTTTCCACATCGACCTCCACCATGGAGCCGACTTCGAGCAGCGGATTGTCCGGAAGTTCCCTCAACGGCGACGGTTGAATCACAATCTCCGCCGTCGTCGATCCCTCCGATGGGGACGAAGTGATCGTGTGAGGTACGTTGTTACTATTGTCGTAGGCTGGCGGCAATGATGCATCGTTCGGTTCTTCGGAAGACGAATAATCCAGGACATCGTTGGCACGCGGCGGAGCAATAGAACGAGAGAATACGTAAGCAAAAAATCTCGATAAGCGCTGATAGATATAGTCCGTAAAGACCATGATTATCCACTGAATCGGAGGCTCCATTATTTCTGAATGAAACACCACGGAGATTCATAAAAAACAATGGAAACAGAGAGGGAGACAAAAAAACTCTTCTCTGGCGAACACATTGACACTAAAAGTGCAGTGCTGCCAAATCGGCGGGAAAATCGGAGTAGGGTCTTTTGCATATTGCACGGGTTCACTATTTGACGTTTTAGCGGTGCCGTGTTATTTAGGTAACCATGGAAACTAGTGAATTCGGCACCGCTCAAACGTCAAATTAGTGAACTCGTGCATCGGTCCATAGCACAATAAAATGCCGTTATTTATTTGATTTCTCGCATACTCTGAGATAACGCCCTAAAAGCCATTGGTAGCAACGTGTGTAGCTCGTTGTTTCTGAGCAAAAGAAAGAATAAGCATCAAAACCAACATCACGGACAGGTAGATAATGATCCTTCCTTTCCCATAGCGTTGTTGAATAACATGAAAATCCATTCAAATGCTCAGAAACAACGAGCTACTCACATGATTACCAATGGCTTTTAGGGCGAGATCAGAAGTTATGCGAGATTTGAGGTCGCTGAATCTATAAGCCAATTAACGAATAAGCCATTTTATGAGACGTTTCGAATCATATGGTTTCCGTTTGTTTACCAGCTTTGAAAGTTTCTGACGGGCCGATTTATTTACGATTCTTCTAGCGCTACATTTGGAATGAGCTTATTCAACAATGGCGCTGGTGGCAGTGTAACAAAGTTTTTAATTTTCGCATGTAAAATTGAAATCAGCAGGCAGAGAAGATATTTTTCATTTACAGGTAACATAATACATGTAAACCGAGTAGAAACATGCGCTGAAAGAGACGGGGACATCATCGCCAATAAAAATGTGACCAGCGCCATTCAGATATCAGGCTAGTTTTTTGAACAACAACAATGAGCGGCCCGCCAGAAAACGTCATTCGAACGTCTCGTAAAATGGCTTATATAGTCAAATGACAAAAAACCTGGGAGCATAGGCACCAAACTAGTGATGTAGTTGGGGGGTGTGAATGTCAAAGCTCTTCAAAACTGAACAAAATGCAATTTATTCCAAGCCAATGCGCTTCTTTTCACATAAATGTATCATATTTGGATGTCACGTACAAAATACTAACTTTGTTCAAAAACTCAACAATCTTTAACAGTATTTGGGGCCTCAGCAAAAGTAATTACCACAGCTGACCCTATGCGTGAAGCTCCGATTATTTTACATGGCAAAGCATAGGAAGTCAATTTTCAAATGCTTCTAAAAAATTCAAAACACTTTTTAATTAAATTCTGTTAAGTGTACGGGGTTAGACTAATGATCAACTATAGAATCAGCAGCATATTGAGAAAAAAAAACTCAAAATTATATGCCTATAATGTAGCCCATCAAAAGTATATCCACATATTCGTGATCAAACGTCAACATCCCACCGCAAAATCGCTAGTGTTTGGAGGTGATTTTAACCTCCAAATTGCCAAATAACCTCCAAAACATCACCTCCAAGTTAGTTCTAATAACATCCGTTATATGAAATATGGTGGCGCGTGGATCGTCGCAAGTTTATCGTTAAACAGTCAATACTGAAAACATTTTAAATGACTATTGTAGTTAATTTTATATGACCATTTGAAATTTCGCTTCCTATACCCTGCCGTGTCAAATTTTCGACGCTTCACGCATCGAGCAAACATGTCCCAGATGGCAGCACCGTACCTTCGTACACACGAATCGCAGTCAGCAAAGCCAGTGAAACTCACGCTTATCGCTGCTGTACACTGAACGAAATCCCCTGCCATGAATTGAATGATTATTGCCTCATTCGAGCCCCATGCCTATTTTCCGACAAGAACAAGATGATTTTCATCTTCGTTGAAATCATCTGTTTACAAATCACACCGAACGAAAATCATACAGTCTTGAAATGATTTTGTATACTTCAAAAAGATGCTTCAAATTGGATAATTATCATATGCAGATGTAAACAACTCGCACTAAAATTTTGATTTACAAGAATTCCGATCAAAAATAATCACGAAACTGTTGATTTTATGTTCATAACTATTTATTTCGTATGATAAAGAAATATACTAATCAACAATTTTCAAGGGAAGATGTCTACCTGAGGCAAGAAGGTTGTATGCTGGCACTCCATGTCAGCAAATTCGTTGGTATAAGCATCTTTTAGTTGGTTGCGAGGCTGGATCGTACCATTAAGTGTACCGTTTTGATTCATATTACGGACAGCTTCAAATTCCGGACACTCTCGTTTGTATGGGAAACATTTCACACGAAATGTTTCAATTTTCGCCATCCAAAAGTTCTCATTTTCGAGGCTTGTTTTATTAGGTTTTTTCCATAAATATCATTGCAAATTTATAATGCCCAACTACCTTAGACGTCTCTTAAGTGGTTGAACGATTTCAATTGATGATTTGACTGTTCCACTAATGATTATCATGAGCTGTCCGTAATTCGAATCAAAGCGTCCGAAATATGAGGCAAAAGTGAGGGAGCGTCCGGAATAAGAATCATGAAAAGGTCACACGTTTTGAATTATTTAAAATTATTCAAGTTGCGGACGCGTATTCTTTACCCACCATCCGAAAGTTAAGGGCTTCCGACGCTCGATAATGCTAAAAAATCATACAGAATGATTTATTTTGTATGGTCCATGCTGGGTTATACTTCACTGAGGCCTTAAGTGTCCGTAATATGAATCAAAACGGTAAAATATACGTAGATGTTGCAGATGAGGATAAGTTTGAATTACTTTAATAGCAGTTACCTGTGAAATCCACGCAGAAACACCGAACACAACACGTTGCTGCCGCCATGTTTGCGGTTTTGCAAAAATGATTCAATATGTACGATCACTAGCTTTCCGTCTGATATATTAGACAGTAATTGGATGATTTTCAATTTGGGACATGTCATAAATTAAAATACATCATAAATGGCATGTTAATCATGTATGTTACCATTATTCAAATATTTGCTTATTGTCATTTGAAAACATATCGAATGTCATCACAGAATTGAATGATTTTTGTTCAATAGGAAGCGGATGCATCATATTCTTTAATATTCATTCAAAATAAGAATTATGAAGATTTGTAGCCATGTGAATTACAAATCATTCAATTTATGGCGGGGGATTTCGTTCAGTGTAGGCAAAGAGCCTTGAAAATTGCAAAACACCCGTTGCTAAGGGCAACCCAAAATTACTGTAGAAAAATGTTCTATTTCCCGTTGCATTTCCAGCATTTAGAGCCTTCAATGACACTAACGATTTAGAAAACTCATGCACCCAACATAGGCTACTTGATGAGATTCACGTTTGTGAACTACCGTTTTGATTCATATTACGGACACTTAAGGCCTCAGTGAAGTATAACCCAGCATGGACCATACAAAATAAATCATTCTGTATGATTTTTTAGCATTATCGAGCGTCGGAAGCCCTTAACTTTCGGATGGTGGGTAAAGAATACGCGTCCGCAACTTGAATAATTTTAAATAATTCAAAACGTGTGGCCTTTTCATGATTCTTATTCCGGACGCTCCCTCACTTTTGCCTCATATTTCGGACGCTTTGATTCGAATTACGGACAGCTCATGATAATCATTAATGGAACAGTCAAATCATCAATTGAAATCGTTCAACCACTTAAGAGACGTCTAAGGTAGTTGGGCATTATAAATTTGCAATGATATTTATGGAAAAAACCTAATAAAACAAGCCTCGAAAATGAGAACTTTTGGATGGCGAAAATTGAAACATTTCGTGTGAAATGTTTCCCATACAAACGAGAGTGTCCGGAATTTAAAGCTGTCCGTAATATGAATCAAAACGGTACTGTACTTGGAAAGCCACGTGATTTTCGCGAAATTCAAGCCTACTACTATTATTGTAAGTTCGGCCAATCGTTCGAAAATGCATTTCGCCGAAGTTGGATTTTTCTCGGAACCCATGCAAGATACCCTACTTCGGAAGTAGGGCGCATTTGAGCGCATTCAGACCACTTTCGAAGTTAGGTATCTCCCATAAATTCTGAGAAAAATCCTACTTCTCTTCCGTTGTTCAACGAATTACCGTAGAATTTTCGGGGTCTATCATATTTTTTTTCTAGTTTTTGGAATCTTGATCATTGATTTGAAAATTACGGTAATTCCGGATTTATAACGGAGAGTACTGAGGTAATCCCACTCAATGAATCAGTAACCTCTTTAATTTCGAGTCCATGGCTTGCAGCACATGAAACTTCATGACTTAGCAAATCAAATGTCTGAAGAAGAGAAGTTAAGTGTTTTTAGATAATTTGGCCACATGCTGGATTGTTCCGAATACCCGGTTCCTTGGTGGAAGTGACTATTCTGAGACTTGGCTTGTGACATACCAATCTTCATGAATTTGCCAAGATTGTTTAAACGCATTTGGACGACTTGATCACATGCCGAATTGTTTCGGTTACCCGGTTCCATGGGGAAATCATCACTAAACTGGCGGTTCTAGCCTTTCATAAATTCCCAAAAGGATGATGATTCAAACGTTTTTGGATGACTTGATCACATGTCAGATTGTTTTGGATACCCCGATCCCCAGGAGAAGCCATTATATTAGCGGTTCTGAGACTTATCTTGCGACATATAAAACTTCATGAATTTGCAAATCAAGTCTAATGAATAATAGTTCTAGAGGTTTTGGATGACCTGGAAAACATACTGGGTTAATCTGCATAAATGCCAGTGCAAGTGGTGAGTATATTGGCGGATCTAAAGTTTGCGACCTATCAAACATCATGATTTTGCAAACTAAGTCCAAAGAAAGATCATATCGTGTGTAGATTTGTGTCGTGAATTCTGAGTTAAATAAGCATTCCACAGAACAACTTTGTTTCGTAGACGAGATTATGTCAAGTCTACAGATGGAAGAGTCGATATAGCAATTTATCACCTTTAGTACCTAAAGCTTAGCTTAGCTTAGCTTAGACTTACTACACATATCAATGGTTGCTATTCCGTGATTGACCGAAGTCAATGAAGATGCACAAAGAATCAACTAGAAGTTTGTCTGGGATTGGCCATAATCTACTTCAGTGTGCATAATTCAGTGCCACTTATTATGTTTTGTACTTATATACAAATATTGAACTTATGTACCTTAATTAGTATGGAATGCAGTGCTCTCAGCTGCTTGCGGGGACAAATAATTTAAAGGATAAACAGGATTAAGATCAGAATATCAGGGCTCTCTGAAGCAACATCTTATTATTTCTTCTGAAAATGGACCTATGCAGTTACTTCTGTGAACAAATTCAATTTTTATTTTTATCAACAGCGATAACACAGCGTAACAAAAATGACATTTTTGCGTGTCTCAAGGACCAAATTATGTGTCTCTAGTAGATTTGAGGTTGCTGAATCTGGTGCCATTCTCAGAAATGTTCCAGCACGTCACAATTTTTAGCTACAGGTCGCCAAAGTTGTATAAAACACTGGTTTTATTAATGTTTACATGAAATTTAAAGTACAATTTATCAAACTTTTTTGTAATCTAATCCACCAAACATGCAAAATAGAACTTGAACTTTCATTTCAGACATAATTTGATTGAAATTGCGCGATTAAATTTCGATTAAACCGATTTTTTTAACATGCTTGCAGTCTCCATACAAAATTCTTCGTTTCTTCTATATGGCAAAATACAACAATTCTCTAAACCATCAAAAAATAACTTTTCCGTATCGAAAGTATTACAAACTTTAATGATAAGTATTGTTATACATATAAAGTTTGAATTCTGTGGCAAATTAAGCCTTACAAGCTGGCAAACTTGCATGCAAGTTGGCGGAAATAGTCATTTTTTGCATTTTCAACAGTCGATATCTCAAAAACTAGACGTGCTATGATATTTCTGAAAACGGCAATGGATTCAGCAACCCTTAATTAAGTGAATAGCGGTATTTTGGTGCTGGAGACAAAAACGTGTTCCGCAGTGTAATCAATGCTAACCTTCATAATCGTTTTGCTCAGAGTCATCACCCCAATCAAAGTGTTCTAACACGGTAAGTGGGATGCTGTCTAGCATAGTTTGATCGACGTAGTCTGGAACCATCTTGTGCTGATATCTTTCAGCAAGTTATGTGGTTATCTAACTTTTGAACAGCTTTGTACAACTTGTATTGATCACTAACAAAGAAAATGCACAGAACAAAAAACTCGCACAAATCAACGAAACACTATTACGTATTATTGACACAACAGAGGTTCTATTTTAAATGCAGATTTAACACTGAACACACTTTTTTTGCGCTTTGCAGTGAACGGTAGTGAACAGATGTGAGTCACACATGCGGCACATTAAACCCAAAAAACAGTAAACGATATGTGCAGGAACCTCCAATTAGGCGCATATTTCCAACGATTTGTTTCTTTCACAATCACTTGCACTGTTCAAGTAATCGATATCGATGCACACTTCTCTCAAGGAACAATCCCGATTTGATTTGAACCACATTCGAACGCACGATAGTGATCGGTTTTGATGCCAAAAAAATCGCTGCCACTTTCGGAAGAAATGTGTCGGCAGATTGGGAACAGGAAAGAATCGGATAGCTATTTTTAGCCTGCCGCACGGTTTTCACTGTACATCTATTATTTTATGCTTTGGCTCTCAGAAATTCAGAATGCAATATGCTGCGTTGGTTGCTCCGAAGTGAATAAAAATGCGTGAGCTTCTCACAGGGTATGTTGAGGCAATTGAGGAATTGTCTTGATGTTATAGTGTTAGGTGATGTAGTTTTCACATTTCAAAACACACTTGCTTTCGGGAACGATTAGATATGTTGAAAAGCGAAGAGTGGAAATAGCACTACCAGCGAAAGTGAACCGCGCATGACAACCATTACCGACATCTGACGGTGAAAAACTTGAATACGACTTATAACTTTAGCCAGATCCAAAACATTTTCGTTACTTTTTTCAAAACTGGCCACAACTTTTCCCTTTTGGTTGCTCAAATCGGATGAAGAATTACATATTGTTGAACATGCCATACGATTTGTAACTCTGCTGAAAATGGCCTTCAGGCTTCTTTAACAGAGTTATAAATTGTATGGCGAGATACCAAAAGAGATAGATCATCATTCGATCTGTAGGTGAAGTGGTGGACAAATGAACGGGGGTGTTACAATGAACACCGTTCCTTTTACCAAGAAAAAAAAAACAAATTCGATTGCATTTTTATCACGCACGGGTGGTTTAGAGCATAAATCGGAGTGTTCGCGTTGATACGGAGGTCAATTGAAGTGAAAATGTCAATAAAAACTAAAATTTTAGAAAACCACGTTTGAAAATTAGAACTGACGTAACTTTTAGCTCGAGTATCTTGAGGTTTTTCAGTGAGGTCAATATCGTTATGATATGATGCCAAATCTGATACCTTTAGATTTCTTTTTGAATGGGTTGCAATCATTAATGGATATATTTTCGGGAATGCAACGAAAGTTTTTAAAAATATTTGTTTTGCTCACGTTTTTTTGCATGATGTTCACTTTACCACCAAGAGCTGTTCATTTTACCCACATAGTGCAGGTAAAATGAACATTTGCATCGTTTTTTGATAGTGATATAAATTTGTGAAAAATTTAAGTTTTTCAGTCGGAATTCATGTCGCTGCAGAAACAGGATGATATTTTTAACGTGTTCATATTACCACTCCTTCCGCTTCCGCTTTGCAGATTCTCTTAGAATTCTACTAGCTTTATTTTATTTTATGTTAATGAAATAATTTCATCATTAGACACTTCTTTGATTATTCTTGGAGTAAACCAAACCTTCAGGCTTTGGACAAATATCTCCCTCAATTGCCGGGATCCACCGGTCTCTCTCCGGTCTTTTGTCAAGGACCTCGCAAGCAAAACTATGAATAATTCCAGCAAAAGCAAATACTCCAGGATATCCACAAACATTTCATCCTGCTATTTTTTCAGACATTATTTCTCGCATAACTTCTGATCTCGCCCTAAAAGCCATTGGTAACCATGTGTGTAGCTTGTTGTTTCTGAGCATTTGAATGGATTTTCATGTTATTTAACAACGCTATGGGAAAGAAAAGATCATTATCTACCTGCCCGTGATGTTGGTTTGGATGCTTATTCTTTCACTTGCTTAGAAACAACGAGCTACACACGTGGCTACCAATGGCTTTTAGGGCGTTATCTCAGAGTATGCGAGATTTCAGCAAGTTTTGTGATGACTCCTCGGAGATGTTGACCGGGTAATACCCATACATTTCATTAGGAATCTCTCCAAGAATCATCTAAGAGGCTTATCGAGGTTCATTGCAAGAACACTGTCAAGTATTAAGGCCGCACGGGACATCATTATAATCACCCTATCCATTTGCAAATCTCAAGTACCACTCCATATATCGTTGTGAAAAATTTATCTTATATTTCTATATATGTAGTGCACAATCCATAAAATTTTCATCAGTTCACTAAAACTCGAGATTTGCTTCTGCAAAGTTTTGATGAAAATTGTTAGAACGAGACAGAATGAAATATTCAAGAATCCCTACCTATATTTGTCCCAATTTTTTTTTGTATGACCTATGACTAGAGACTTTATTCCAGAACCTTCACAAGTAATAATTCTATGATTTCTTTAGCAACTCCTTGAAGTATCTTCACGGAGTTTCCGGAGCAATTTAACCAGGATTTGCCATGGATTCCTGAAGGATTTTTCAGTGGTGATGTTGCTTAGGGCTAAAATTCTTTTTGAAAGTCTGTTAAGGCGAAGTAGACCGTCATTGAAATTTGTACACGTCGTTGATGATTGTTGCTTATTCATCTCACGATTTCGAATCAAAGAAAATCGGTTGGTTTTGCACTGACACAGCTGAAAAAGTATCAGCATACTTTACGCATGTTAGCGCGTACAGTGATACATTTTCAAGTCAATATAAACTATCAAGACTGAGTTTTATCACTTTGAAATGCAAGCTGAAAAGTCATCATTGTTGCCAAAACGGGCTACTTAGCCTTAACAACATTTCAAACGATCCTTTATGAACAAATTTGTGAAGGATTTTTTTTAATAAATTGATGCAGAATTTCCGAAATTGTTTTGAGAGTTCCATCATGTATTTTTAAAGGTCCCTAAAAACATTGGCACGTAGGGGGCCTTAAGATGTATAGGTTCGAAAAATGGCGAATTAGAACATATTTTGAAGATTAATCCAGTGTAAAGCCAAGCTCACCTCTTGTTCTAAATGACGTAATCAATGGTTTTCAATTTTTTTAGAAATGCATGTTGATTTCAGACTTTTAAAAATGTCTTCTCATGAGGCACGGGGCAAAAGTGCCACTCGTATGGGACAAGAAGACCACCAGAGTAAAATGCAACAAATTTTATATATTATTATTCCCTCGCCTAAACGGCACATTTTAGAGTAAGTACCAATAATTACTGCGGGATAAAAGTTAACTTTATAGTGAAACCGCAATTTTACGAAATTAGTTTAGTTTTCTTCCTATTTTACTGTCGGAATAATAGTAAAACTTTTCAGGAATGTCCTAGATGGTTTATTTTGATTTGAATTAGTAGTAAACATTGATTGAATGTAATATTGCCATTTTTGGGAAAACTTCCCGTTTTACGGTTTAACGATAAGTTACTGCAGCTATCACATCACTGATTTAAATCATCAGTAGGCTTCAATGATTCGTTGGATACCGTCTTGATGATTGTTGTTTGTTGAGCGTTTTCTCTCCAAGAATACTATGATTGAATTGATTGCTGCAATGATAGAATGAAGCCTGCGGTAGAACTCTGCGGTTACCGTAAAAAAAAATTTTCTTATCAACCGTAATATTAAACAAGTAAAACAAATCTTTATTAATTTTTATATAAGGAAATTGCAGTGTCCCTCTTGCCCCACACGATATACTGTTTTTATATATACGCAAAACTAAATGTCAAAAAACTTGATTGAAACATTTTCTTCACAATTCACGATTTACTTGTTCACGATTCACGATTGTACAATCGTAAATCGTTATTGCTGTGCGGAAAGATCATTATGTTTTGGATTTAATTGGAGTCAAAATTTATTTTCCAGTCTTGCATTCTTATAATATTTCGCAATTTTCGCGTTTTTTTTTTAATATCTCGTGGTGAAATTTTTCAACTGTTCAACTGTTTACACAAAGCTAAATTAGAACTCAATTTATTCTTATCCTTGACTAAACATTAGTAAATTGATTTAAACTACAGTCGACTTTCCACTACTCGATATACTCTATAAGTCGATGGATTTGTCAGTCCCTTCAAATTTCCATACATCGTGCTCTCCGTAAGTCGATGTTTCTATAACTCGATATCTCCACAAGTCGATGTCAAGGGAGAGGTAAATTTCTCTCCATAACTCGATATCTATTTTAAAATCCTTTTTTTTTTTGGGATACGTGGGCTAATTCTTGATTGAAGGTGAATGGATAGTTGCATTTGCAAGTTGTAATAAAAGTTGAAAAACATGAAAATAAAAAAAAATATTGTTCGGGCCCAGATAGCCGTAGCGGTAAACGCGCAGCTATTCAGCAAGACCAAGCTGAGGGTCGTGGGTTCGAATCCCACCAGTCGAGGATCTTTTCGGGTTGGAAATTTATTCGACTTCCCAGGGCATAGAGTATCTTCGTACCTGCCACACGATATACGAATGCAAAAATGGTCATTGGCAAAGTAAGCTCTCAGTTAATAACTATGGAAGTGCTCATAAGAACACTAAGCTAAGAAGCAGGTTCTGTCCCAGTGGGGACGTAACGCCAGAAAGAAGAGTTGTAAGTAAAAATAACGTGATTTTTCGAGTATTTTGAAAAAAAAGTTTTCAAAAAATAGTTTGTAAAACACTATCAACAAAATAATATTGCTTTCTTACAGAAGTGATCATATATGCATTGGAAATACAGAAATTTGTTCCTTTGATTTTGTAATTTTTTGTGTCGGTATATTCTATGAGTCGATGGTACCTTGAATATCGAGTTATGTAGAGTCAACTGTATGTGAAATCTAAGGTGGCACTCCTGCTGCAGGTGGCACTCTTGCCCCTTTGTCCCCTACTGTTTAGAATTTTTCAAGGATTCAACCAGAAACTTGCTAAGAATGTCTTCAAGCATTCGGAATATATTCAAGTATATCGCAATTACCGATGGATATGTCTCTTAGACTATTATTTTTAGATCCTTTGCAATAATTCATAAGTAACTGGCCATCCTTTACAGATTCGTTCGTAAAATTTCAAAGAAAAACTCCTTTTCGATTGTTTTACAGGATTTTTACTCATGTTCCGTAACCGGTCGTTTGAGAACGTCGCGACCCATTGGAATCCCACACAATAGAAACCTCAGCCAGCGCAGTTGCTGGCTAGTGTAGTGTGCTATTTCCATACCTAAAAAATAATGCGCTCTCGGGCTAGGCATTGGATATATATAGAAAGCGTTGTGCTTGGATGGGTATCTAATTCTTCCGAAAGAGGTGCACTTTGCGAAAAAGGACCACGTGATTATTGAGCTGAAATCGAATTCAGGTTAACTTCTGCGTTCATGAGTCCTCTCATAGCGTAGGGGTAACGTGCCCTAACAAGAGATCAGGGAGTCGTGAGTTCGATTCTCACTGAGAAGACGTGTAACTTTTTCGCAAAACTTCACATCAATTTGTCCATTTAATCCAATTGCAAAAATATGTAATGTTTAGCTTTTCGGTAATTGTTAAACTTCCACTCGGCTGGTTAGCCGTAAACCACGATTCATAATTAAAACCAAGTATTTTCACAAGGATTTCTTCAAATATTAATCCACTATCATTCTCAGGAATTGCTCCAAAAATCGATGATATCCATTATAAAGTTTTCCAAGAATTCCTCGATAAATTTAATATATTATTCCTCATAAGGCTCCTCCAGAAATTTCATCAAAATATTGTTGCTGTGGTTCAAACATTTCTCTAATATTTTTTCTAATAACTTAAAAACTTAATTCAAAGTTCAGGGAATCGATGCAAATTTCTCCAAGTAATTTCTATTCTATTATTTATTCATATTTCAGGAAGAATTTCATGAAAAACTTAGGAGTCCTCTTTAATGAATGTTCGAATCCACTGAGTAGTAATTAGCAAATCCAAAAAAATACTAGGGAATCGTCTCACTTTGAATTTGAAATTTACCGGAAACCAACTAATACTATGCGAGTTATTCCGAGTACTTCTAACCACACTTATCAACATAAAATGGCGGCTTTTCATCATATGATACATATAATGCAAACCCTTCCTTTAAGTGAAACTGGAAAATCAAAAGAACTGGATTATATTTTTGAGACGGCTAGGCTTAACGGATATAGGAATAGTACAATACAAGCAGTAGTAGATAAGAGGGCATGGGATAAATATAGGAAAAATATGACAACACTTACTGCCGAAAAAGAGGATTTAAAAAGAGTAGCGGTGAATTTTGATACCAAGATTACACAGCCTTTGGCTAAGAAATTTCGAAAATATGGAGTAGATTTGGTTTTCAGTAGTAGGAGTAGTCAGCTTAAATATAGATTAGGATCAACAAAGGATAAAATTAATAAACTGAATAGAGCAGGAGTATATAAAATTTCATGCCCCCATATTAATAAAATCTATATAGGACAAACAAAACGAACTATAGAAATAAGATTCAAAGAACATATTGCTGAGGTAAAAAAAGCGGGCAAGGAATTAGAAAAGGGATTAGCGTATGATTTTAAATCAAAAGTGGCTGAACATGTTTTCCAGGATAGACATCAAATGACAAGCGATAACATAGCCCTTTCGGGACGGACCATATTTGAGAGATTATTTCAAAATTTACCTTATAAACTCATCATCTCGTAGAACAAAACATTCTTTATTTTGACTATTCTATCACTCCATGAACTTTTTAGGGTCAAATTCAGACCAGCACAATTGTGCTGGTCCGTCCCCAAGGCGGTCGATGTTCGAAAAAAAATTTTTTTTTAATTTTTTTAGAAAATTGTTCAAGTCATGCCTTTTTAAAAAAATTTGGACCCGTATTTTTTTATTTCGTCATTAGGGTGTTCTTTCGTGAGATAGGGTGACCCAAAAATTCAGAAATATTTAAGTTTTTTTTAATGTACATTGAAATTAAAAAAAATAATATACTTTAATTTATATGATTTTTTTTTTATAAATGGAACGAAAACAATGTACGAGAGATAAAAATACTTCATATTCTCTCTAAGATTCAAAGCATCACGTGACGATGGCGTTTATCGATATTATTCAAGAACTAGTCTACGTCATATAAAAATGGGTAAACATACATGTGTGAATAACTTGAAAACTAATTGTCTCAATCAAAACGTCTTGGTTTTGCTATGTTTGTTTATATCCCCATTATATAAATTATGGGGGATTTTTCCTCAAAAATAATTATGTATTAAAAATTAAAATTGAAAATAATAATAAACCTTCGATTTGTTTAGTGGAATACATATAAATAAATGAAAACTGAATAGAGAACTACATCATTTCTATCCTTTGACAGTTACGCATAATTCGACCTCCACTATAAGGCCGTTGTCAGAGTCGTGTACTAGACTTGAAAATTAAATTATTTTTTTAGAGACTCCCTCCAACCTCTTTCACTCACTTTACCTAACATATACACAGAAAAAAAAAATAATTTTCAATGTGATGTAAACTGAAGTCTACTGTAAAAATTAATCAAATTCGTGTGTTGTTACAGCATCATGTAAATTTAAATGAATATACATTGTTTATCAGGGGGAGAAAAGCGGCCCTCACAATTTAATTCTCAAATTTCGCGCCAAAGGATCCCTTTAATCAGCAATTTTGCTCTGGCCTGTAAGATAACCGGCATCAATCTGAATCTTAGTTCTACCTAACCGTTGAATTATCTAAGATTTTTTCTTAGGACACCGGAATTCCTAAGAATAATCAAACGAAAATTTCGTTAGGTTTCTTTTCCAGAATTTCTTTTAAAATTGCATCAGTAATTGCCTCGAAGCTCTTCTTGCAGTTCCTTTAAGTATAATTCATAGAATATTTAAATTGGAGATTTGTATGTAAATTTTAAAATATTTTTAAATTCATCCAGAACTGTTGTTAAGATTTTTATAGAATTGTTTTAAAAGTTTCGCAAGAATTTCATCAAGAATTTGACCTGGAATTGTTGTAAAAAAATTGTTTCCAGTATGAAAATAAAAAAAAATAATATTTTTAGAAACTTTCTTTAGTTTGCGATTTTTTTGTGTTCTTAGAGGTATTCATAAATGACATTCGATAAAGTCGCGAATAAATATCTGAAATTAATTCTATACCTATGGGATGATTAAATGCTTGAAAAAGATCTTCGTGAAATTATTGAAAAATCTCGTGAGATGATTCTAGTAAGAACCCTTCATAATTTTAGCAATTTTGCAAAAAATTAGAAGTGAATTTAGAGGAATTTCTGGAGGAATCTCTAAGACAGTTTTAAGAGGAGTTTTGAAACTATTGATGAGTCCTAGGCCAAACTACATTAAGCATACTGTGAGCAAATTTCATCAAAATGTAGTTTTGAAGGGATACTTTCAAGAGCTTATAGAGTTATTCAAGGCAGGAAACCAATAAAACATTAGGAGCAAATTTTAAAGGAAATCTTCGAGATATTACTTTGAAAAAAACCCTGAAAGAATGTAACAAAATATGTCCAATGAGTTAAATTTCCAGTACAAACGGTTGCCTGGTTCTCTTGATTTGTGCTCTTGAAAATTCGGGGTTGGCTTCGATGCATCTTAACCTTTAGAGAAATTCTTAGAGGAATGAACCTACATACCAAATTTCTTTTTCGTGAACTCGGCTGTGTTTTTCGGTTTTTCATTTTTAACAAATAATTGCCAGGTTGCCAAGTAACGAATCACGATTTATTGATACTCGAGAATGTATGTAATTCGTTTGTAGACTTCTCAGCTGTGCATATCTCCATTGCGGATTGTTGATAAAACCTTCGAAGATGTTTTCAAAAAGTCTGATGTTTGGAAGACTTTTTAAGTTTTATAATCTACCTTGACGTAACTTCTGTATAGATACGAGTGCTGGACACAATCTTTGAAGAATTCAAACACAAGATTAATTCTCATAGTAAAATTGTACAGAGTTTGTACAGAGGGAAGGAGGATTGCCATTGCCCCCTCTGGCTACGCCCATGCGTGCATGACATCGAACATCATCATCAGTATTAATGTAAACGGGTAATACATGACGAAGACAATTTTTGAATATATTCAAGATAAGCTGACAAAATTAAGTCAAAAAGCTGACAAAATCGGGGGCTGACAAAATCGGGCCAGTACTGTATTAGTTTTTAGTAGTGTGTAGGATTGAAAGAACTATGATGGATAGCTTACATATAACAGGGAATTCAAAAATCCATTTAAAAGGGATTGACAAAATCAGGTCAATAACCATATTAAAAAATGAATTTGATTTTTGGAATTGTTACATACATATTCCAGCTAATTTAAAAATTACATAGAACAATCAATTTTTTAAATGTATTTAAATATTTGGAAACTACCAGATTTGAAAATAAAGACACTGACAATGCTTCTAATAAGACAATACAGAAGACAGCTGAAAACAGTAGACTTTTTGGTTTGCCATGAGCTTTTAAAGTTTCGCAATCGGTGTGACCGTTAGATTACTAAGGAAAATGTAAAGCTCGACCATACTCATAAGTTTTGTTTTCCCTTTCGTTTCGGTTGCATGTACATTTTTAGCTGTCAATCCTACCGTGGAAAGTTTCCTGGAAAGCATTATGTACAATTATGGCCTTTAAAGGGAGCATCACACGAATCAACGGACTAGCATGCAACGCCAAATGGCACAATCGTAATACGTATCTGACGAAAAGAATACTGCAGCGGGTATTGAACCTAAACTTTTTTGATCGATACTGCTAGTTACTTTGCAACACTATACGCACGGCAATAAAGTACAGATTTCTATTTTTAATATATCAGCTTATCTAAGTGTTAATATAATTTTAAACGTTAAAGAAATGAAATGATATTTTTTATATGAGCGGATAATCTAGACTCCATAACTTCATACATTGCTTAATAGTTAAGTAGAGTATTTCAAACGCCTTTCATACATCATAAACAACATATTTGCGAGTAATACCAGTAGGGGCCTTCCTTAGCCGAGTGGTTAGAGTAAACGACTAAAACGCAAAGCCATGCTGAAGGTGTCTGTGTTCGATTCCCGGTCAGTCCAGGATCTTTTCGTAATGGGCATAGAGTTTCATCGTACTCTCAGGTAATAACTATGGAAGTGCTCATTGAACACTAAGCTGAGAAGCAGGCTCTGTCCCAGTGAGGATGTAATGCCAAGAAGAAGAAGAAGAAGAAGACCAGCATGGGCTGCATACATCAATAGTATGCAATTTAAGGGACTCTGTGGTTCGGAAGCAAATAGTAAGTAAAGGTTTTCAGCTTCAGTTGTCAAATTTCATAAATATTATGGCAGATATTGAACCGGCATACATTGTAGAACACCAAAATGGATTATCGCGTCAACATGGTATTGATCGATTATCAAAGCAAGGGGAAACTCAAAAATTACGTCCATTGTTTTTAAGTCAATCTTAATCCTCCCCATGTTCACTATTACGCTTTTTCCCACATGCACTGTCGCACTTTCATACACCTCCACTCCCCTAAATGATTGACGTAGTTTTTGAACGTTCCCCTAAACTTTTACTTTGTCTTAAACTTTGCTATAGGAGATTTAAAACATTAAATGTGATTCCCAATCTATTTCAAATATGGATGTATAAAAAATAAAAGTTTTTCAACCAAAGCTATGAGTTTCTGTTACATAGTTTTCGAACGGTACATCATCCTTATGATTCGTATGAAATCACTCATTCATGTTTTAATGCAATATTATGCACTATTGTGGACATTAGAACCAGATTCAGCCACTTCATTCGATCAAAATACTGAAAATGAAAATTGGTAGTCCACAACGAACATCGACCGGGTAAGTGCCGGCACCAGCACAATTGTGCTGGTCCCACTTTGTCCCTCCAGAAATCTTTGCTGTTTGAATCAATTTTCATTTGGTCTTCACCATTTCAAAGAATGACTCTTTCACTCTCGATTCGTAACTGTGCATACCTAGAAAAAACGAATAGTTGAAAAGTTGCGACAGATAAAACTTTTTCAATTCTTACGGTGTTTGTTTACTTTTTGTTTACCTTGAGCTGGTGTGTTCTAAACACGATGTAAACAAAAGCTTTTGTGCTTGATTACAAGTATCAATGATAATTCAATAATCGAAATCGAAAAAGTTTAGTAAAACAATGATTTATTGGCTGAAATAATCATTCAATGTCAAGGGTGCCGTACAGCACAATTGTGCTGGTTCGTCCCGAAAGGGATAGACATCGTACGAAGCGTATCTTCATCTTGGAAACTAGACGTCGCTGAAAGTTTAGAAATTTACAAACAAAAGCCTTCACTACTTCTTAATAGGGATCAAGGAAACGGACAGTCAAGGCTGTTTAAGTTTGTACCTAAGAAATATAAACGAGCTTGAATACATAGGTAGATAGTTGGGGATTTGTATAGTTATTATTATCCCCTTTTTCAATTTTTGACCAAGACATGACAGGTATACTCCTGTCGTAATTTTTCCTGGGTAGATTGATTGTGTAGGTACTTATCTGGTGTTAGTATTTAAGTTAGAGAGATGCGACGATTTTTTCAGTGGATACGAGTAACTGACACTGAAGAAGACTGCAAGTGGTAGTCGAAATACGCGTATCTGTCAAAGATAAACATTTAGGAGCGGAATTAAAAGGTACACGGTACTCCATCTACTTTTAAGTTTCTCTATTAGGAGTCCTTTCTGGCCTTTCAGATGAATTCATCAAAGCCTAGTTTGTACTTACACAAGTTTCATCTGAGGTTACTCCACTGGATGAAAAAATATTTGAAGACTCCATTGAAGAAAAAAATGGGAGGCATTCCTGAAGGAAATTTGAATTACTAGGGAAATTAATGGAATGAGTTTTGATGGATGATTCCTGATGTGATTATCATTAGAAAAAAAATCTGATTGTATTATTGAAGGCATATAAAACGAAATTCATGGAAGAATTACTTAGAAAGTGTGACAAATCTCAAAACAAATTCCTGAAAAGATCTGTGGAGTAATATGTGAAAGATATCTATCGTAAATCGAGCTGTTGTACATGTCGTAAATGAGAAATTTCAAAACTAGGAATCAAACTTTCATCTCGTGCTTCCTCCTCGTTTTTTCAAGGAAGAAGACTCCAAAGTTCTTATTTTTAATACGATCATACTACCAGCCCTGATTTACCCAAACATACAAAACGCTCTCCAGAAATACTGAATCCCAGTTTAAGAGAAAGGATATTTTTCTTAAGATCAAATAGACTATTTTTTTCATATCTATCTTTGATGATCAAAGGCATTTTCAGATTATTTGATAAACATTGTTGATTTTCGTGGCAATTAAATAAAAATCACCATTTTTGTTTCCTATGTTCACACGTTGTAGCAGCAAAACAGATAATTGATTTTATTGAAGAGAAAATACTTTGAAATTTATTGTTAGAATTAACCTGGAATTATTTTTTAAAACCTGGAAATCTCAGGGAATTTTGTTTCTGTAAATGAGTAGACACCCTGTTACCACTTGAATCAAAGAGCCTGGCTAGAGACTGCTTCGATTTGATGTTTGTAAAAATTGTCCACAGCATCCAACTGATTGCTCATTTCGATGATCAACATTAACCATTTCAATTTTTGGAAGAAAGCGCGCATTCCAGAGAAACGTCCTTTAATCTATTTTGCAACCATGCTTAGCGAATAAACGAAAGAAGACGTGACTTTTTAAGAAGTTTTTTTTTCCAAGACGGTGTACAAGAAGGGTCCAAGCAAGAATCGAAAAGGGATCAATAGTAGAAAAATAGTACTGAAACGTGCCGTTTTTTGGCACTGAAAAGTACTATTTGTGTAGCACTGAGAAGTACTGTTTTATTGCTTTAGGTAGTTTTGAAAACTTCCGAGAGCAGAATGAATTTGTGTACCAGTTACTTTCACAAGTTAATACTCACTTGCCATTGTTGCGACGTCCACCATGTACTTCGGTTCCCGTTTGCGGCTACTACCATCGCTCGATTTAGAACTCGTTAAATGGCTGATCGGATTGGGCGACTTGTTCCGCTCATATCGCGTCGTCATCAAATGGTTACTGCTGGTGCTGTTGCTGCTACTACTGCTATACCCGCCACCACTTGCGGTCAAGCCATTTCTGCCGTAGCCCGAAGGAGTTTGCGTTTTCTTATCGGTATTATTCAACAGGGATGCCGTTTCACCGGCAGCCGATGGCCAGTTGGGTCCCAAAAGTTCCTTAAGATCTACCTCGTTGGATTCTGCCTCGGCTAGAGTCGCCGGCGGATCCACAATTATCACATTGCCCGCGTCGCTCGTAGCTTCGTTGATATCGGCTTTGTCGATCACTATAATGTCACGGTCACCGTAGTTCAGGATGGTGCCCGCCTTGTTGGAAGGTTTTTTGCGAGCCTTGGAATGTTTCAGTGTACTGCTGTTGGAACTGTTCTGCGAGCTTCTACCAGAACGATAACTGTCTTCCGACATACCATCGTGTGGATGATGGTTGATAATGCGACTGGAGCTTCCGGTACTGCTGCTGCTGTCCTGCTTCGACAGATTTGGACTAGATACGGACGCGGCCATTCTCTTCTGCTGCAACGAGCTTTCCATCGAATCCCGATCAGCAATTGAGGAAAGATCGGTTGAGTTCCGATTATTACCCACGGGATCAGGTGTGAACGATCGTGTGTACCTATCGTCCCGTGAGTCGCTATTTGCTTTCGATTCGGTCAAACGCTTGGCGTTCTTTCTAATTTGCGTATTGAAGTTCTTTGCACCGCAAATGAATCCGTCAAAAAGGGTTTTCCTAGAATGTTTAGTGTCTTCAAATTCGATCCAATTTGCTGCTAGTATCAGGGTAGACTTAGGCTCCGTTTTCGTGTATGTGTACACATAGGGAATATCTTCTTGTTGAGGGGAATCTCCATTCTGCAAGAAGTAAAGCCTACATTAATATTATCGAAACCGTATAATTTGCGCTTAAATGTGCATGTAAATTTTGGAAAACCATGCCCACACAGTTATGGATCACTTTCGTTTTAAAAACGAATTTCTCACTTGAAAAGTATACGTTAACATAACACATTTGCCTAATCATACTAATTGTCTCCTATCATTTGTAATGTTAGGCATAATATTCAACGGCAAAATAATGGAGTTTTAGTTTTTAGCAAATGTAGAGTCGATATGGCACGGCTATCAAAATAGTTTACTCTCAGAATGTCATCAACATTCACAAGCCAGCGCAGATGGTAAAATTCAACTGTTATGGAATGAAACTGGCTCGTTTTCTAGAATTAAGTTTGATTTCATCTTTGAACAACAATTCTTTCGATTCATGATTCTAAATTCTGAATATTAGCATGATTCATAATATGGATCTTGAATTCTTGGGTTTCCACAATTACGTAACGAAACAAAAATAACCTTTTCGCGTGTCTCAACATAACAAAATTATTACAAACTTCGTTGAATCGTATACTTTTCAGCTTGGTTGATTTCTGTAGTAAATTAAGCATTTACAGTATGGCCCATAGAAAAATGGGGTTTTGTTCTCTAAGAGTCGGAAAAATCCTTTGATTGTCGCATACTCTAGTGATAAACTTTACACTGTAAAAAATCGTATCTAATTGTTAACAATAGAAGTTTATTCCGTCTTAGAGGATCCATTCTCTAGTCTTAAAAAAACATGAAATATTTTGCTAGAGTAGTGGCTCGGAAAGTTAGTTGCGCCTTACAGGGCTGGTAGCGAGTCACAAAAGTGATTCGGTCACTTTTTTAAACAATTTAGTCCAATTTTTATATTAGATAATTGCCACAATAACTTCATATCAGTGTCCAAACATGTGTTCGTGAAATTTCGAAAAAAAACGTTAATCTTTCACAGAATTATCAACTTCTAGATGCTTTCTAATCCAGGTTAACATGGAGTAAGTTGTTAGGATTGTTCCAAAAATTTTCCTCAATGGGAATTTTGATTTCTCGTGGTGTACACTCAGGCAAAAATACTATGAATATTCATTATTTTCCCTTATGTTTATTAGCCACAAGAAATCGGTAAGTATTTCATTGATTCACCTTATGAATTGATCTGAATCATGCCAATGTGGCATCTTGCTTATTTCATAAAACAGCATTATGAAAATTGAAATAAAAATTTAAGAATTTCTTCTATCAGCAGTATAAACTACATTACTTTTTATGTCACATATAATTGTTTAATTATTCGTTATTATATTCAGTTGACAATGCATTCCATTCAGAGTATTAACAGAAATTTCAATGCGTTCTACTACCTAATTTAGATAAATGATTAGCTAACGTGTGGAAATCGAATTTCCAACTATTTTGCCGTATTGTGAGTATCACATTAATACGTAGCAAAGTATTATTGCACATCGAGTTGTGACGTGTCGAGGAATGAAAATTCGATTTTCACACGTTGGTTACCATTTTCTAAAACAGATATTGAACAAACTGGGAATGTAATTATTCGGACTACAATATCTACAAACTCGACCATTATTCTCCGTTTATTACAATCTCAATTTCCATTTTCGATTTGAAATTTTTTGGATCCCCGTGGTTGTACATTGCTGAACTTCTGAAAAAGTGACACAGTATGTTGGATCTCAACGATGGCGGTGATTTCGAGCTGCAATTTTCATAATAACAACCTTATGAGTTTTTCACATTAGAGACAGCTATGTGAATAGTAAGGCGGTTTAATGAAATTTATATACGTTAATTAAGTATAACTTACTTCGCAATTATGGTTTTCATCAAGCTAATATAGAATATATAATAGCCTTATGATGTATGGTTTCATTAATGGAATGACTAATGAAAGCAATGGAAATCATAAGGCGCGCAATGAAATTTGTATACTTTCATTATGTTCACCTATTTTTTTGATTATGATTATCATTCCAAAGGTATGGAATCCATATTAGCCTTCTGAAATCGGATTTTATGGAATTTTCAATGCATCATAAGGCAAAATTTATGGAATTCGTTAATTAATTTGCCTGAGTGTATGATAGAACAATGCAACATGCCGTTTCAAATAATCATTTCCAGCACAAATGTGCTGCTTTGTCCGGAAAGGATTTTAAGCAACTTTGATTGCGATTATATCAAGAGCCTACAGTGATAGCCACTTTCAGTGATTTAACTGTAGCTATGCACGTGGAAATAAATAGGGTGCTCTACAAAGTCAAGTCATACATCTATCCACTATGTTAAGGTCGAAATTGTCGGAGATTAGGTCATAGCCTAAAGAACTGTAGTATTGGGATCGTCTAGACCCCGCATACACTTGCATTTAACCTATGGAGATATTGGAGTACGATTGTGGAAGGCATTCGCCAGACGGCCTTCAAACAAGGGAAAGATTCCGCTCCCGGTATTGATGAAATTTGCTACTCATTGCTTAAAAATCTGCCATTCAATGGACAAGTATGTCTCTTAAAAATCTTCGACGCTATATTTGCCTGTGGGAACATTTCCGAAGCGTGGAAAATTTTCAAAATCATCCCGTTTCGGAAACCAGGCAAACCACCTGAAGAAGCAGCTTCTTATAGGCCGATAGCGTTGACTTCTTGCTTCCGTAAAACTTACGAAAATATGGTAAAGGAAAAATCGAATGTTATCAGCTAGAACACAAACATGCGATTCCCAGAATTATGTGGTTTTCGTAAAGGAAAGGCGACTTTCGACATCCTTCACATATTCATAAATGAAGTCCGCACTGCTTTTCATAACCACCATTATGTAGTTTTATGTAGCGTGAATGTGCTGAGCGCCTACGATAATGTGCAAATTCCATTACTCATTAGCGAGCTGCGAAAAGTAGGTATATCTGAATGTCTCCTCAAATTAATTTATGGTCTCATCGTTGAACGTATAATATCGGGGTTAATTGATAGTTTTAGAAACATCGAAAGAAGGACATGGATTGGATTACCTCAGGGTTCTCCGTTAAGCCCCCTTTGCTTCAACATTTTAAAAAGCTCGCTGATGATATCTCATACTCTTGGCCCGGTCAAAATTAATTTCGCTGATGACATCACCATCATAGTACCATCATCCAGTGAACGATCTTGCGGACGGATTGACTTCAATGGGGTTGGAAGTATCCCCTACAAAATGTTCAGCAATGGTATTTAGCAACCGTGATCTGGGAGAAAGTTATCCAATCTACATAAACAATACAATGGTTAACTACAAAAGCTGTATCAAGCTATTAGGATTATATCTAACTTCTACACTCTTCTGGGTGGTATGCAAATCAACTACATCAAACAATAATCATCACTTTACGTAAATTTTATGCGATCAGTTGCTGGGCAAACTTGGGATGCCCATCCCGATGCTGCGCTGGCTATCTAAAAACATGTATTCGATCGATACTCGATTACGGGTGCATCTTTTTAAAGTCAGCGCCAGCCATCGAACTCGTCAAACTGGATCGAATACAAGCCCACTGTATTAGCATCCGCATTATCCTGGGTTCCACCAAAACCACCCACACTGGATCATTAGAGCCTTATCCACAATACGAATCCTACCGTGCTTTCTTTTCACACTACAAAACAAACAAAAACTTGTTTCAATTGACCTGTCGATTCAAAGGCTGTTACAAAATGATCACCGATGCTGCATTGAGGAAATTGAAAATATGATTGTTACCAGGTATCCAAATACGACCTAAATGTGTACGGATAAATCTAGATCAGGCTGTCTACTACCTAGACAAAACTGGAAAACCTGGAATTATCAGTGAATTTTATTCAACCTTTAAAAAACCTGGAAATCTCAGGGAATTTCGGTCACACTCGGGGAAATTATTCCGAAACAGTAATACATGGTAGAATATGTCCTTTTTGTAACACAACATCTTTAGAACGATTTTTTTCGGCTGCGCCGCTATTAGAACGCTACTTGAGATATTCAGTACTTTATTTTTTATTGATTTCTTTTTATTCAGAGTAAAACTTGTCTAAACAAGGAGGCAGGACTTAAGATTGCCAAGTTGCTGAAGGCAGGTACAGCTCCCGATTCCAGTTGGTTGTCTTCTATGAGCATAAATTCCGTAGGGAGCAAATATTACAATAGGTATGAGAAATAGTACATTTTCAGGTAAGCAGGCCCCTTTCAAATCTATTTTTGGTTTAAGTCTCTAACGACATTTCAATCAAAATGGTCTCTAAAGCCACTTTTTTGCCCTAATCTGCTTGCAGTGAATCCTGGTGCAACATTATAGAGGCTCCAGAAAAACTTTCAGAGACTATGTTCCTATTTCTCCAGAGATTCCTCCTGGAAAACTTTTAGGAACTTTTCCATGGCTGCAATCAGAATTTTTTCAATAGATACTAAGAAGAAATTCTTCAGAATTCAAGCCAGAAAATCCCAGAGCACTCTAACGTTACCTTCAGTAATTTTTGTTTACCCTAAAAAAGAATCTCAGGATTGTCTCCATATGTTTTTTTTCACCGATTTCTGCATGGCGTTTTTTCCAGAGTTTTCGGAAATAAACCCAACATTTTTCAAGAAATCCTACAATAATTCCTACGTCATTTAGTTCATTTAATTTGTATATAGATTCTTTTAAATTGCATCCACAATAACGCTCCGAAATTGCTTAAAAATTCCTTAAGGCGTTTGGGCTTATTCAACGAGTGAAGTGAGGTAGGAAATGTCGGTCTCGTATAGCGAGGTGACAATTCTCTATTCGAGTGATGTGTAAATCAAATGAAGAGCCACTTCACTCGAGTTGAGAATTGTCACCGCGCTATATGGAATCGACAATTCTCACCTCATGCCACTCGTAGAATAAACCCAATT
Organism: Aedes aegypti; assembly: GCF_002204515.2. Classification (NCBI taxonomy): domain Eukaryota; kingdom Metazoa; phylum Arthropoda; class Insecta; order Diptera; family Culicidae; genus Aedes; species Aedes aegypti. Next base: position 399,384,849 of record NC_035108.1, read on the forward strand.
ATTCTATAAAATCAATTATAAACCCCAAAAATTCCTCGATAAAATCCACCTGGGATTCCTCGATAAAAATCAACCTGAGTACCTCTAGAAATTTCTCCAGCATTTCATCAAAATATTAGGTATTACTGCAGTTCAAAACTTCACAAATATTTTTTCAAATATAATTTCCAAATCTCCTTGGATTCCTCAAAACTTCGTTCAATGTTCCACCACAGCAATTATTTCAGTTATTGCTCCGATCATGTATAGATAAATTTATTCACACAATTTGTTCGAACTACTTCAAAAAGCTTTGTAGAGCATTATTCAGAGCGATTTATCAAGCAAATCTTAGGAAGAATTTCATCAATAATCCAGGAATTCTTTCGGACAACCTCGTAGGAATTTATCAAGGCATACTTAGAACTCAGCCAAGTTTATTATTTCTGTTGGGGTGTACCGCAAACATAGTAAATTTGTCTGAATTTCCATGGTAGTTTCAAGAATGGGCGTAGTCAGCTAAAATAGTTATTTTTACCACAGATTTTTTTCCCGTGTGAAATTGCCAATATGAGTGGAACCAAATTGTTCGTTAGAGCTGACGAAATTGTCGTTTATTGTGAACATAGTTGTTCTTCTGTGAAGCAATTGCTGTATTGAGATGAACGAAATTGTTCTTGAGTGTTGACGAAGTTGTCAAATGTAATGTTGAACATGAATTGAAAAATTTGAATGTTTTGTTGTAGTCAGAAAATGAACAAAAAAGTAAAAATGTTGAATCTTCCAGATATATTTTCGTTTGTTCGTTATGGGTTGTTGTAAAGTGTGGGTGTCATTTTAAAAAGTTATTATAAAAGTTTCTAAAGGGGAAAGTAGTAATCCTTTATAAGAGAAATTCGCGGAAGCTGACATTTATGTCAAAGTGTGAGCCAATCGAGCAGCGAGAGCTGTCAAAGCGTGAGCTAAACTAACATGCGTTATGTTTGTTTTAAACTTTTCTTGAGGAGTAATGTAATCCGCTTCAAATTATTTCGGTAAAAGTTGTTTAGCATGGAGCAAAACATATGAAATATTTCCCTTTTTAAAATTTTTGTCAATGCGATTTTTAGTTGTTGATTTTTTCTGCTGTTTATTAGTTTGTAAATATAGCTCAAAGATCTATAAAGGAACAAAATACACTTTTTAGCAATGAGGAAGTCATGTTCGTGTTACAATATTATTCTCGACGCCAAGCAAAATCAGCACTGCTGGTATGTTGCCAAATCATTAAATTTTACTTCCGCTTATCTCTCTATAAAGGATCACTAGGGGAAAGGACTGTTATGTCTACCTATCGCAAGAGGAATAATTTAATCTACTTTATGATTTGATACCTTTTACGTGTTCGTACCTACATGAAATCTGTTCTATAAATACTGCCATTGGCGCAGAAAAGAGACTTCCCGGACTGTGGACTGATTAACATAATAAAATTCTTTATTTGCAGGATACAAAAGAAATATTCCTAAACATTTTCCTGAAGACATGCCTGAATAAAGAACTGGACAAAATCTTTGAAGACTTGTTTGAAAAAAAATGTAAGTCCTAGAGAAATCTATGACAGAATTAATGGTTAAATTTCTGGACATATTGAGACTTCCTTAAAAAGTTGAGAAATTTCTGATGGAATCTTCGAATTAATTTCTTCGCCATGATAATTAACCATCAATATATGATCTTTTGAGCTAAACCATAGTTCGTAATGAAAAAAAAACTGCAGAAATCAATCCGTGGTAAATGTAGAAGTGTAGTTTTAATGAAAAAGGCTTATTTTTTTAGAAAAATTCCAGATTGAATTTTTGAAGGTTTCTAAACGATCTTAGAAGACCTAGCTACATATATGTTAAAACTGTCTTCAAAATATCCTTTGCATTGCGTTGCTTTGATCAATGATCTAAGGATTAGGAAAATGCACACTTCTCTTTTCCCAATCCAACATTGCTTTGATTTTCTCCTATCATTTCGGGGAAATACTGCATCAATGATCTAAAAAAATATCAGCTCCTTACATTGAACGAACATGGGTAGTAGGCATAGCAACCGTGCAATTTTCGCTTAATTGTGTGATTGAAAAACTTGCAAAGTGTCAGCAGTTTTACGCGTTTGAGAATTACGAAGATATATAAGGCGAAAGTTTATTTAATTTGCTTAAGGTTTCATTGAATTTTGTTAACTATTCTTTGTTTGCTTGTAGGGAATGGATTCCATATTGTTGTACAAATCGACCAGTTCTCAGGAAAACTTGTATCGGATCTGTGCCTTTGCAATGTTACCCAAGAACACTTCTAGTGCTTTGTAGATTTAATTTTAATTAAATAAACTTAAAAGATATTCTTAACACAGCCTGATATTGTCATTCCCAAGCGAGTCCCAAAACGAGTCGACTTTCATTCGGCTCGTCTAAACTCACCCGACTCACTTATGACTGAATGCAACTAGGCTCTTCAGTATAGAGTTCCCGTGACGCGGGTAAACCACCTCTACATGATGCGTTACGGGGTAAGATGGCTCATTCGTACTGAAGAAGAAGAGAGGTAGAGCTCTTTCTGACGATTTACAACATCTTTCCTACCATCAGTTTTTTTTGTATGCATCGATCCAGGAAACAGTTCACTTATTACGTGAGACATTTTCACCGAACATCATCCTCATAAGGCACACGCATTACAATTTATCTTCCAATCGACCAAATCTGGTAATAACTTATTTGAACAGCATAATAAAATCCTCTGCGGACGCGGAGAAAAGTGATCAAAATTGTTTTTACCTTTCGAGTCCTCACCAACTTCTTTTAAATAGGCATTCTTGAAATTCTTCCTTCTAGGCACCTTCCTAAAGATAATTGCGCTATGGTTTTCCAAAAGTCAAATTCTTTCGGGAAAATAATTTATCCTTTGGGATATGGGATTTATGGGATCGTTATATGTGCGTAGGTAGATCAGATAATTTCCTTAGTGTTCATTTTCTGAATCGATCTTGATGCAATGCAATATTCCATCGTCAAAAACATTCGATTCCAGGGCAGCTAAAATGATCTGCATCAATGATGCAATATTTTACATCAAATGATCATATGAACAATGAAATGTGAGGATTTGAATGGATCATTAGAAAATGAAATTTTCCAAGGCATGCTTTTTAAATCTCTCTGGTGCAATGATGATTTCGGAAGACTGTGTTAAAATAATTAAAAAAAATATGTTGTAACACAAATAAAGAAGGGTTGATTAAAAAAATCTTAGGAAAGTGCTTGGGAGAATTCCATATGATATAATTACTAAATGAACTCCTGAAATGTGCGGAGTAATATATTGACATATTGAGCTGTTCGGTAGTACAATCCGCGTAATGAGGAAATTAATTCGGAGTAATATTTAAATGGGCCTAGATAGCCGTAGCGGTAAACGCGCAGTTATTCAGCAAGACCAAGCTGAGGGTCGTGGGTTCGAATCCCACCGGTCGAAGATCTTTTCGGGTTGGAAATTTTCTCGACTTCCCAGGGCATATACCGTGAAGGCCCCATACTCTGCGCACTTAAGGATTTTTAAATTTCAAACAGCTGTAATTAATTGAAAACAAAACACAATCCTCTGAAATTTTAGGAGCAAATACTTATTGATTTCATGTATAAGGAAAAAATATAAAAGCTTCACTAAGTAATGATTTTTATTGCAAATTTTTAATTTTTCTCAAGGGTGTCCGTGTTCCTAACTCTGCGCACTCATTTTTGCAATGCTCCTTATTCTGCGCATTCAGGTTCCTAACTCTGCGCACTCGATACATTATTTATAACAGTTGAAGTATTTTGCTAAAAGCATTACTAGCATTCAAATTCTGAATTAATCTTAATTTTCTTGCTTTATACGGCTTTACGTCCCCAGTGGAGCGTGGAATGTCTCTAACATAGAAGTTTATTAAGTGAAGTGAATTTTATCTTTAATTCAATCCATGATAATTACTGTTACTGAATGCCATTAAGTGGAACTCTCAAAATAATCGAAATCATCATATGATTTCCAAAACATGTAATTAACTTAGTTTTCTAAAATCCAAAGCAACATACAAAAAGGGTACAAACTACATCTTTTTTGCATTCTTTCTTGGCGTGTAAAGGAAAATTAGCTTTGACTGTTTATGAATTTTCACTAGAAAATATAAAAACCAAATTTTCTTTTATTCGGTTCGGGTCCGAGTTTGAATAAAATTAATAAGAACCTGGTTCTGATTTGTTATATGTGAAACCCGAACATTCCTACTAAATACGAAGAATAGTTTAAGCGAAAGGGTATATCCATGCTTAATGTATTTTTCATCACTCAATCGACAAGTATCGCCGCCCTGTATAAGCATGACGTTATTAATGAACGATTCATATTTCAGATCAATAACAGTACTTTATTGGCGTTTCTATATAGCAAATACGATTAAACCTCGATGTTCCATTACACGATATTGACTCATGAAACTATACAAAAAATCAAAATTATTCTATTGCATGGTTAGGGAGCATTCAAAAATTACGTCCATCGTTCAGGGAAGGAGGAGTCTACGAAAATGTGACAATGCATCCATTAGGTACTGTTAAAATCGCGACAGGGAATTGAGGGGACGGAGTGTAGAAATCCTTAAAATATGTTGGACGTCATTTTTTAATCTTCCCTTACTATGATGATCCCCTTAAACAATTTACCAAAACATTTCCATTCCATATCTCGATGGTGTCGACAAGTCGATGGTTCCCTTCAATATCGACCTCTGGAGGGTTGATTGTATGTTGAAAATAACGTTTTATAGCTGCTGCGCATAGTAAGGGACATAGTTGAAAAATGGTTCCTTACTATGCGCACTTAAGAAGAATAAGAAAATGAAGAGAAAATAAGGTGCACTTTACCAGTGATAATTGCTCGATAAATAAACCAGTGCCTACATACTAAAAATCTGAAATATATTCTCTTTAACTTGATTCAAATGACTTAAGTGATGAGGTACTCCCTTAGCATTTTTGCTAACGGGCAGTCAATTTGGACGTTTTTCAATATTTTTAAAGCTATTTTATTTTTTATTAAAGTAATAAACGAAAATTTGTCAAGAAAATTCTTCACGTACTTTTTTATTACTATTGTATCAATATATGGATAACAAATTTTAAACAAAAATTTAAATGATTTACCAGATTTTGGTGGATTTTGGTAAAAGTGCGCAGAGTTAGGAGCTGCGCAGAGTTAGGGGCCCTCACGGTAGTATCTTCGTACCTGCCACACGATATACACATGCAAAAATGGTCATTGGCAAAGTAAGCTCTCAGTTAATAACTGTGGAAGTGCTCATAAGAACACTAAGCTGAGAAGCAGGCTCTGTCCCAGTGGGGACGTAACGCCGGAAAGAAGAAGAATTTAAATATTTGGCAAACATCTGAAATAATTTCTAATGAGATTCCTGAAGGAAGCCGAAATAAATGCATACAGTAATATGAGCAGTTAGGCTTAGGTCAGAACTCACGTAGAATCACATATATGCATGCGTCTTGTGCAGCAGCTCGTAAATGCATACAGTAATATGAGCAGTATTACTTGTCGTAACGTCACGAATAATTTCCCACGCAAGTCTTATAAATAGTCTTATAGACATGTCTGGTCTCATTCTATGAGGAACCAAACTCTTATTTCCTGATTCATGCTAGATTTCGCCTTAGTCTAGTGTTCGTGTTCGGTCTCTTTTTTTTTCAAATCGCTACCAGCACTATTGATGGAAAAATCTATCTTTATTGTTGGTTTTCAATTTAAAAAGTTAGATTTGACACTAATTGATCCATAACTGTGGGGTGATGGTAACTTGGACTACCTTCAGTTGTAATTACTTCTGTTACTGCCTGCGCTGCAACTAATTGTATTAAAGTTTTTTGAATAGATTTTAACATTGTCATAGAAGTGCAGATGGTGAGAAATTGAAAGTTTATATTTAAAGCCAATTAAAGTTAAAAACGAAGTAGTAATGAACTCTTCTAAGCAAGCATTTCAAAAATGAAAACTAATATAAAAAAAACGTAGTTCTACCCAATCGTAAAAAAAACTATGTATAAAATAAAATTGTAAGAATAATCATCACTTTACCAGTAACTCCAATCCAAGGTAGTACCCTGGTCCGATTTCTTCTACTGGCCCCGTATACCGGACAATACAATCGTACGTATCTGCTGGCCGCAAAAATACTCTTCCGGACACCTTCACTCTTTGGATACTTTCATTTTTTTGTTGCATCAATCGTTTGACCCAAGTCAACGCCATCGGTTGCTTCACGAATTGTGCCCTCTCCTGTGGATCCATTATGGCAATGACAAACGGCCAGACATCTCCCGGTACGATCTGAAAGTTGGCCGCAGGACATTGAAAACACACATTTTCGTATCGTTTGTCTTCGGGACTGTAGTAGTCCTTAATCCGAACAATGGCATATTTTGCCGAGACGTTCTCCACGATTTGCAGCATCATGCCGACCTCCACTTCGATGGTACCGTTGCCATTGCTGTCCTCGTACAAAGAGGACAAGCTTTTCAACTTCGCTCTGAAGGACTCGGTGCTTACTGCAAATACGGCCGGCGTCATCTTCTTAGCAGCAGCCATTGGTTGACGTGGACCATTTACGACCGATGACGGCAGGATATGGAGGATCTTCCGGTTCCGTTTGGTTTAGCTTCCTTTATTCCACTCGATTGTCCCCCTTCTGAGTGCGAAGAATACCGTAAAAAATACCTATCTCGCTTTGTATGCAAACAAAATCAGCTCGTCTTTTGACAGCACAAAAGCTGCGAGCGAACACGAAGAATGAAAATAAAAAGGTAAATGAAAACATAAACATTACTAACAACACACGCACACTAAATAATCTGCATGAGAGGAAGGGAACAAGCAAGCTCGTTGGTGTGAGTGTAACCGTAATCATGTAGTTCCAGTGTTGCAAGATTCAATTATAATTTGTATAGTGACTGGCTTCGGCAAAATTGAATTTTAGACAGAACGTTAAAAATTAATAATAAATTGAATCACACATTTGCTGTTGAGAAGTCCAAAAGTTTCTTATGTGGGATTTATCGTTAATCATAATTAATATTCATCATAATCTAGTCTATAACCTATTTATTGCATACTCTCAGACGTTTAGTGCATACTTTTGGGCGTTTAATAATTAATCAATGAATGATAAATAAATAAATTACATAGAGATGCCCTGAACGCCTTGAAGTATACAACTAATGTGTCACACAGTTGAAAATAATGGATCATTAAAGGTCACTTCCGAAGTAACCACACCGCTCAAGCTGCAATTGTTGCATATAAACGGTGTATTTAAAGCTAGCATTACTGTATATGTACAATTAAAGTTTATTTAATGTGGGAAAAGGCCCCACTACAGCCATATTGAAGTTATAATTTATAACATTAATTCGACATTTGTGGGACCCTTTCCCACTTTAAATCAACTTTAATTGTACATATACACAGCCAATTCAGATTACCGCCCCAGTAAATTTTTGCTGGGTTTTGGAACTACTTATAAGCGGTTCCTTCACCACCGCATAGGCCTTTAACCTGGTTTAATCATATGGGTAAACGTGGTTTATGACTTAAGCGAAGGTGAAGAAATCGGCCCTTAGTAAAATTGTAGAGCGTTTTTTTGGCTTTCCAGTTTCCCATGCTTCATGCTTTGCTCCTCCTGATCCTGCTTTTTTTTCTAAAACCAATACGAATAAAAACCAATTCGACATGGACATGTCCCTTATTAAGCATTTTTCGTGAAAATAAACATCTACGGTATGCTCATATCTCAGTGGAAGTAATCGAAAAATGAATGACAAAATCATTATGGGTTTATTCACAAATTTCAGAACGCCAAAAATGACCATTTTCGACACCCACCCCCTCGTAACGATTTTTGTATGATTTTTTTTTTTTTTGAATTTTGTATGAGCTGTAACATTTTAAGGACACCCACCCACCCTTTTCAGCGTTATGAAATTTGTGAAAGGGCATTATTATTTGGTTGGTTTTCATACAAGAGGCAAACTCAATGATGCAGATTAATTTACCTCTTGTATGGAAACCAACCGAATTTATCAACGTAAGCATTTAAAATCGTGCTGAGTCTTTTTGGTTGCTTTAAAAAAGTTGAGTTTGTCACTAAATTTCGACTACTTATCTCGAGCGGGCGCTAAATAGGTGCAGGAAAAGTTTAGTCGCCACAGACGTGTCTCCTGATGCGGGATGATTCTACAGCAGAAGATTCTCGTTTGACACATTCCCGTATCAGTTTGTTTTCATTTGATTTTTACGACAAGTCAGTAAAAACCATCAAATACTGGCGTAGTAGTAACGCGCCCCAACTAGAGATCGGGGAGTCGTGAGTTCGATTCTCACTGAGAAGACGTGTAACTTGGACAAATTGATGTGAAGATTTGCGAAAAAGTTACACGTCTTCTCAGAGAGAATCGAACTCACGACTCCCCGATCTCTAGTTGGGGCGCGTTACCACTACGCCATGAGAGGACTCATGAACGCAGAAGTTAACCTGAATTCGATTTCAGCTCAATAATCACTTGGTCCTTTTTCGCAAAGTGCACCTCTTTCGGAAGAATTAGATGCCCATTAGACTGGCCCAGCTCAGTATGGGAGAAAAATAAAGTTGTATAATTCCACGGGGCACCCCTCACAATTATTCTATAGTGTTAAAGGGAGATTTCCTGAAAATGTCAGCTCATTTGGTCGTTCCATGAGTTGGCGCATTTGAATTGAAGTTAATATGGGATTTCCAGCTCAAACATTTGGGAAACAGCACATCGTCTACTGTTTGGTTCAAGCAAATTGTGGATTGCGTTCAATTGAACCCAGAATGTCAAAAACACTACTTCATACGATAGCGAACAATATTGTAGAAGGTTGTATCATGATTAAAATTGAAAAAGTTGGCGTTTTAACTATCTGAAGCAGATTTATTAAGCATAAGCAATATTGCTTTGTATTTCTTCAACACCGCATGGTGGCGGCAGCCATCCGGCGCATCATAGCCACCTATGACGCTGGACGAGCTGCTGCACAAGGCGCATGCATATATGTGATTCTACGTGAGTTCTGACCTAAGCCTAACTTTCAACAACTGAAATGGTAATGAAAATGAGCTTCAGTTGAGATACAACCTTCTACAATCCTGTTCATAAGGGTATCAACTAGTGTATTTGACATTCTGGGCTCGATTGAATTCGATCAACTAGTTTACGGAACGAAACAGTGACATAGGGACAATTTTCAATATATTTGAAACGGATATTCGTTTATACAAACTTCGGATTGAATGCGCCAGCTGGTGAAGTAACCAATTGAGTTGAAATTTTGAGAGTGCTTTTTTCTTCCCCTAAGGCACATATCTGGAGGGTGCCACGTTGAGTTTTACAACTTTTTGTTTAAGGGCCAGGCCCATCCAAACACAACGCTTTCTATATATATCCAATGCCTAGCCCGAGAGCGCATTGTTTTTTAGGTATAGGAATAGCACACTACACTAGCCAGCAACTGCGCTGGCTGAGGTTTCTATTGACTGTTTAACGAGAAACTTGCGACGATCGACGCTCCTCCATAATTCATATAGCGGTGGGTATTTGAACTAAGTTGGAGGTGATGATTTCGCATTTTGGAGGTTAAAATCACCTCCAAACACTAGCGATTTTGCGGTGGGATGTTGACGTTTGATCACGAATTGTGTGCGCTTCCAATGGGTCGCGACGTTCTCAAACGACCGGTTACGGAACATGAGTCCGTTGCTCGATAAATACTTGTTTTTAATTATGAATCGTGGTTTACGGCCAACCAGCCGAGTGGAAGTTTAACAACTACCGAAAAGCACATATAATTTGCAATTGGATTAGATGGACAAATACTGATTAGTTGGTAAATTGTTTTTACTGACTTTTCGGCTTGTTCGGTAATGTTGCAAAATTGGGTCTGACAGCTACCGTAGCTCAGTATTATTTAGTATTTGTTATTGAACCTCAGAAGTTTTCAATGAAAAAGCTGAAAGTTCGGTATATTTTATGATTTACAATTCATATACAGTGTAAAAAATACCGAACAAGCAAATCGTGATTGAGTGTGTACACCGTTTATTGTTAACACGGTGATATCAATAGTACATCAGTTGGATTAGCGCTACTGTTTGATCTTGGCAATATCAAAGTAACAGCACTTGAATTTAACGTTGCATGTTTTGATTTGAAATTAAAAAAAAAAAAGGATAAAATAAATGTTTCCGCCTGACCCAGTTCTGAACCTTCAATCTTCGGAGTGCAAGTCTTGTATTTTACCTCGACGTCAACACGCATCTGTTGAAAGGGGTTAAATTAATCTCTGAGGATCACTGGATTAGAGGAACTATGAAATGTTCCTGTAGTCGGTGGCATTTCGGTGGGTCACTGGGTCAGGTTGGAGGAAAAATGGATGTATTTTAAAACAGGCCAAGTTATCTTCATTTATGCAAATCCTTTCAATCATCTTAATTTGCAAAAATCATTGAAATCTATGTTCAATATTAAAAAATAAGAGTTTTGGATCGTTTAGAATAAACCGGATGTGGCCACTTCGGCTTAATGCCCTCTAGATGTTTCACCTGAAATACTTCCATTTGCGTGTTACTGTTCATTTCGCGATTATTTATCGCAACAACGACCATGAAAAACTTCTTGAAATGCGTTCTTCTTTACCAGAAAACAACCTTCGTGTATTAAAATAACTGGCAGCAAAACCAACATTATTAGAAAATTTTGTAAAATGTCAATTTTCAGTTTTATTTTAATCAGACTTTGCTGTCGCTTTCAGATTATTTTATAAGCATACCTAATTTTCGTAGATATTAAATGGAAACAACAACATTTTTCTCATTGTTCTATTTCGTTTGCACACTTCTTTTGATTGATATGTTTATTTAATTCAATACACTTTCAGGAAAAAAATCACATTTTTAAACCTTACGCAAGTAACTATAAATCATTTAACGCTCCAAATCGACGATATAGTGCTAGTGCTGAACTGAGCGAGACTCGCGAAAAGGAAAACAAATCAACTTCATATGCAGCCCAGAATCCGCTGTCACGAAACGTCAAATGCAGCCCGTCAGCGGAGCAGTTTTTCCAAAGATGCTGATAAATCTAAACATTAGACTAGTTATTTCTAATGTCTGCTGCGTTTACTGGCGTGAAGATTCACTCAAAAGGATATTTATGCTTCGGTGTAATGCAAACTTAATATATTTTGCTGAGAATGTTCATATGAGAGTTTAAACGGCCAGCGCATTATTGATGTAGACACAGAGTGGAATAAGAAAAAAACTCAGCAATCACAGAATAAGAAGACCGTCTTCGCGAGTCTCGTCTCAGGTGCTGAGCAGTCGTTATATAGTTTGTCTTAGCATTCTATGTCCGATTTGGCGAAATATAGGACTCCGCACCTGTGTAATGTTAATGGAAAATATTTGAAAGCGTCAATAACCATTAAAAGGAAATTCATTATTAGATTATTTTTTATTATTATCTTTATTACCGAGACTTTTAGCCTAAGGCTGGTTCATCTCGGTACATCATCATTAGATCATAGGTTTCCAAACTTTCCGGATACACGACCCACTTAGCCAGCAAGTTAATTTTTCGCGACCCACCGGAGAAAAACAATTAGATAAATGTTTCTTGTAGAACACGACTATGGTTTTCAATTTTCCTAAATTTTCAATGCTTGACAATTGTTTAGCATGACTTTTTTAAAGAATCAAACATATATAGAGAACACCAAAAAGAGATGAGTGAGGCTGTATATTTTAAAATTGTTCATATTTATACTTGGAACAATATCGATTCTCGATGAAAATTGATAATTTTCTGGAGAATATGTCTGCCAATTTGATTGTATGTAAGTTGTTAGGATTTCCTGGAGAATGATCTTGTTATGAACATCTAGGCAATATCGTGATAATTTTATTTTCGGTTTATCGACGTACACATTCAGTTGACTTAAATGTTAAATCTTGTTATTATTACTTTATATTAGTTCTGCTCGGTTTATCAATAAAATTAAAAATCTCTGGCAAAATATTGCAGCCAACTGAAATGTTTGAACTTGTTGAGAATTTTTTGATTATTTTTCTGGTACGAAGATAAACATTCATCAACTTCTGGTAGGTGGCTACTTTTTTTAGAATCTTTCGAATTTCACCTGAACCACCAGAATTTAAAAATTGAGATTGTTTGAAAGCCTCATAGTAAAAAGAAAACAGTAAAGTAATTAGACTTGATTAAAGCGGGACCTTAAAAACTTGCTTTAAGCTTTAGCAACCCGTTGCACAATTTAAAATTGGAACTATTGTCAAACAGTTGACAGATTTCTAAGAGTATACGACAAAATAGGCAAAATATACAAAATTATAATGTTTTTTTCGGGACCCCCGTGATATTGGCCCACAACCCCCCAGGAGGTCGCGACCCATAGTTAAGGAAAGCTTGCTTTTGATTTTTAGAGAATTTTGAAGCCATTTTAGAACTGTTTTTCAAAATGATTTGAGGCCTATTAAATTTACTATATGCTGATAATTTATGTTTTAAGAGCATTTTTCAACCTAGTTAAAACAAGAAGTATCAGGGAATTTCTGATGTTCTTATCTTAATGTATTGGTAAATAACGTATTTATTCATTAATGAATTCATATGCAAAAAGCCTTACTTATTATCCACTCACTCTCAAGTGAATAGCAGCTTTGATTTTTTTTCGTATTTTCTTCCATCTTCATGATTGAAGATAATTTAAAACTGTAATCCAGGGTAACATTTATCAGTTTTAAAAAAGTTATTTTTTTGCAAAATTCCATTTGAAAACATTGAATGTTTCTGCAAAATTTCATTTGAAAAAGCAAAGCAAAGTTTTAAATTTTCAAACATAGTGCTGGTACCTAAAGCTAGTGACTATATATTGTATTTTGCTTGCTGAAAGTTTTAAGTAGGTTTGAAAAGATGTATTAGATTAAAGAACAACATACTTGGGCACCTCCATGATTCACTTTGGCATGGGGTTTTTTCTTGGCCGAATTATCTAAAACTTTGCAATAAGAAGCACTCAGTAGCTCCAAATCTTAATTTTTATTGCCTTATCAATACAAGATTGATAAGCACTATCCATGCATTTAATATGCTTTAACGAAAATGTAAATTTGATTTTTTTTTCGAGTAGGGTCATTCCGATCAATATTTCCCCGACAAACTCCTGTATCATTCGACCTTAGAGGTTGTGAAAAAAGGGCGACAATATATAGTACGGGGAAAATCTAGCAACCCTGAATGTATGCACCATGAGCATTTGTGATGATACTGTTACACTTACACGCAAGAGGAAAACTGGAAAATAATCGATTATTAAATTTTATCAGCTCTAGGGAAAAAATTGATAGCGAAAAGATAAATACGAAATAATTTGGCTTCCCACCTCGATTTCCGTATGAGTCATGCTAGTAAAGAAACATTGCTCAGTCAAGCAAATCAGACACAAACGTATATATATGAATCTTCTTTTGCAATCACTAATGAACTACACTTTTCTGTACAAAACATGTCCACTGATCAGCACTAACTTTCAAGGAAAAACGTACTCAATTGCAACATGATACAAAGTACAAAGAATGATATACTTAAAACAAAAGCAAAATATATTAATTACCTAAATTTTACCAAAGAAACAAGTCAAACAGTTTTCAGTCCAAGAATAAACTTCATGCCAATTTATTACAAAACCTCGTACGAAACCTATCTTACAGTGAACGGGTTTTCACGAATGTAAATTGCGTCGCAATTTTCAGCAATTTGCAACACTAGTTTTTTGGCTTTCTCCTCACTATTTTACAATCACTACTTGTGGCAAATTTTTCACAACTTAAACACGGTGGTTCACATCGAAGACTACTGACTAGAGAATGAGGTGAAAACTGCGAGAACACGATGACAGACAACCACCTTACGGTGTAGCTTACGTTTATGAATGAAAAACCATAACTGAAAAGGTCACGACACCATATGCATGTCATTTAGTTGGTATGTAGGTGTTTACCTGAGATGTTTACGATGGATTTACAGGATTCATATGGTGGAAATAAACAAGCACTGAGTGTATGCGTGCCATGACTTTGACAGGTATTCATTTTTCGTAAAGGGTGTAAAATTTAAATATTACTTAAAAAGTCATAGGCAGTACACGGTTCAATAAGTCATTTTACAGGACATTTCAGAACTACTGATTGCTCATTTTTTTAGGAAAGATATTTTGACAAGATTCGTGGATAGAACGTGTAAACTGTTGTTAAATATTTCGGTATCTGACAGCAGTCCAAACATTTGCAAAACTGTAGAGTAATTCTTATAGTGGCAAACAAATGTTTGGACTGCTATCAGATACCAGTCAGATATTTGACTCCGTGAGCATCGATACCACTAATGTTCTCATTACGTAAATTGGTCCATAGGTCCTTAGGTAATTGTTTAGGCTGATTCAGATATAAAAAAAGTTATCAAATTCTTTACCGTATTCAAAAAAAAGTCTTTCGTCTAAATTTCGGCTTATTTACTCGAGATTGAAGTGCATCAAATCAATGTTTGATTTTGGACGTTTTCCAATAATTCCAAAATAATAGCTGCTACAAATTGTTAGAGAAAGTATTGTTAAAACTAAAGTTTATGTTTTTAAAGCTCCTAAGAATCAAAAAATGTAATTTTGTGTAAATATCGCATTACAAAACCACCACAAGTTGACATGTAATTAGTAGAATCGTATTCTCTAAAGTCTTATATAAGGATAAAATAAAATGTACCTCCAGGATTTTTACAGTGCGAAGTCGAAGCCGAATCCTTTTTTTTTTTACTCTCAAAATTCAATAGTCAATGGCATATTTGAACGTAAATATTTTTCCGCCAAAATTTCGCAAGTGCATTTTAAAAAAATATAAGATTAATGACGCGTTGATTTGAAATTTTAGCCCATCCATTTCAGCGTGTTTTTGATAAATGTCATAACTTTAAATAAAAATTACGTAAACAAAGTCAAAAAAATGTTGATTCGTTGTTTGACGTTGGATAACGTCTTTCGGTAACATATGGGGGTACAATTCAGAAAAACGAAAAATTGAGCATGTAACGAAAAGTTTTGACCGCTAATAACTCAGCCATTTATCGATAGATTTTCAATATTTATCCATCAATCGATCGGAAATTTATCTACGCGTCGATTCAAATGGACAACACTATTGATTATTGGCAACAAACTATTGAAAAACCGTGAAACGTTGACCCCTTTCTTATCTAACCAATCACGTCCAAGCACATTTTTGGATTCCGCTTCCCTCTATAAAAGCGCACCGCACCCTGCTTCTTCCCTCAGTCTTCTTTTTGCGGTCAATTTGTGTCGTCGAAAGAGGAAGACGCAAGGTTGATTTGCGGCGGCGATTCGTTGAATTCGGTTTCATTCTGTTTTCGCTTTCGAGCTGGTAAGAGCTCGTCCAAACCTGCTCAGCTCCTCGCTACCAGAGGCCAGCTATTGATCTTCAAACGGCGGCAAATCCAGCGTCCGGATTGTGAAATCACCCATTCATTCTGTTTTCGCTTTCGAGCTGGTAAGAGCTCGTCCAAACCTGCTCAGCTCCTCGCTACCAGAGGCCAGCTGTTGATCTTCAAACGGCGGCAAATCCAGCGTCCGGATTGTGAAATCACCCAAGATTTCCTAATGGACTCGCGCTTCCAGAATTGACCCTGCAGGAATCGGGGCGCAAAGGCAAGTTTGTACGAGATGGCTGAAGAAAATCGACCAAAGCCGCACATCGTCATCCCCACCGCAAACCTCATCGGGCGAGGAGGATTGCAACCAGTGCGCCGTCAAAATGTGTCCGTGTTACTCAAATCCAACAATTCAATCGGCCCTTTTCAGTGCCAACAAATGTGTTTTAAAGAGTTATTTGTGTAATATTCCCTAATCATGCAGTAATTGATTTATTACAAGTAATTGACAATACGGCAATTTGAAGATGTTTCCTAGAACGCTGCTGCAGTGCCGTCGGGATGCAATTACAGCATAATGCTCATCTTGTACATCCCTTACCAAGACATCAGTTTCATATAGCCTATTTCCCAGATTAGAAAATAAAGAATTTGAAAGGAGGAGCATCATCTGCTATTCTAAGGGTATAAAGCATACCTCCTTCGTTGAATTCGGTTTCATTGTTTTCGCTTTCGAGCTACTAAGAGCTCCTCCAAACCTGCTCAGCTCCTCGCAACCAGAGGCCATCATCATCAAGCGGCGGCAAATCCAGCGTCCGGATTGTGAAACCGCTCAAGATTTCCTAATGGACTCGCGCTTCCAGGAATCGGGGCGCAAAGGCAAGTTTATACGAGATGGCTGAAGAAAATCGACCAAAGCTGCTTGTTGAAGCACTCTTCGTCATCGCCACCGCAAACCTCATCGAGCGAGAAGGATTTCAACCAGTGTGCCGTCAAAATGTGTCCGTGTTACGTGAATTCAACAATTCAAGTTTTGAAAATATTTCTACCGTGAAGCGCAACATTACTGGCAATACTCACAGCAACAACAGAACTGTCGGTGAATTAAATAATAGTTTTGATGAAATTATTAGTGATTTGTGGTAAACATTTTACCAAAATCAGTAAAATTCCTCCAAAATTTACAAGCTGCTGCAAATCCAGTGTCCGGTTTGTGAAATCGCTGGCTACGAGATAGCTGAAGAAAATCAGCCCAAGCCGCTTGTTCAAGCACCCATCGTCATCGCCATCGTAAACCTTATCGGGCGAGGAGGATTTCAACCTATTCGATGGCAAAATGTGTCCGTGTTACTCGATTCTCACAGTTCAATCGGCCCTTTTCAGGGCCAAAAAATGTGTACTAAAGAGTTATTTGTGTAATATTTGCTAATGTACCACATTTTTGCTATAATTCATCTCATAGCATCATACAATATATAATGGATCATTGAATGTAGTTTTTGCAAGTGCTCACCGCATCAAAACAAAGGCGCCACTGTATATGGGATTTAACATTGTGACAGCATTGCTGTTCTGTCAAACACATAAGGCTACGGTGGCGCTATTTATGCTTTACATAGCGGCCGTTTTGGTTATTTTAATGATCCATTAGTTTCGCTTTATAAGCGGAAGGTCATGGGTTCGATTCCCAGCCCCTCCTCAAAAAACCCGTCCAGCCACCAGAAGACGCCTCACGGAGGACCGTGCTTTGGGGAGCACATCCATCCTCCGTCAGTATCAGATGGTGACTGAGACAAACTTACCCTCTTCACTCCAAGGTGTGTGCATTTTACTCTGTAGCCAGAGTAAGGTGTAATCACTTGGCGAAGGTGGCTAGGAGGCCATCTTTAACATGCTGGCCATTTTGTTTACAAACATTACTGCCTGGCCTGGATGATGCTGAAACTAACTGTGCTGCCATCAGTGTGGACGAAATTGTCAAAAAAGAAAGAAATGAGTAGAGCACACAAGGAGCAGGGGCGACCAGATTAGAATAATTCTTGACAACACTGTTTCTCCAACCAATCGGGAGTCAGTCTCTCGTCTGTCAGTCTCAGATGTTTGTAAACAAAACGGTCAGCCCTTCCTCACCTACCCTGTCTGGTTTTCTCCACAAAGTGAACATAATGGAACACCTTAGAGAAATGAACTCGCCTTGCTTCACTCTAACAGCAGAGCTCTCTCCTACCTGCTCGATGTGAGAGTAAAAGAGTAGGAGAGAGTAAAAGCAGATGTGTAAATATAGATAAGTTGAAAATAGATCTGTATCGGTAAAGAAGTTACAGATCAACTTATTCCGGCACAGTAGTGGCCACAAGCACAAAGCGCCTTAAAAAAAAAAGAAAAAAAAAAAAAAAAGGATCCATTAGTTATGAATAATTGACAAAACGACCATTTGAGAATGTTTCCGAGGACGCTGCTGCACTGCTGTCGGAATGCAATATATTTTCTATTGTTTAGGAATGATTCAAATATTACGTAGCCCTAAATCAATGGAAAAGAGTTATTTTGAATTAATTGCTCCAAATTAACAATGATTAAGTATACACTGAAAAATCAATTCTTCAATACAATGGCCTAAGCTTCTGAATACATGTAAAGTGATTATTTTGTATTAACACAAAATAATAACACACAATGCCCATAATAAATCAGAATTGAAATGCAACAAATAGTGTTAAATTAATTGGAATTTTTAGTAGTTCAGTAGAAATCTTTCATAAGTTCATGACGGTCTCAAGCCAGGAAATAGAAGAGGCTTACGTTATCCAACGTCAACTTGGCGGTCGTATCTCGGAAATAACCTCTTACTTTTTTATGCACAGCAAAAAATTGTGAATATTAAACAGCACGTAATTTGGACATCGACGGAAAATTGTGGCAGGCTTTTGAAAATTACAAGTGTTAGCCAGCAGCTGAAGCAAATGTGACCATCTGTCAACCAATCAGGGCCTTTCCAACTATATTTCGGTTAAATCCGCTATAAATTTACACGAATCTACCACAAAACAAACCCACCCACGCTCAACAATCACGCGACCAAGAGAACGCTCCGCATTGTTGACTGCTCTTTAAATTACTTCTCGAAGAAACCGCTAACCGTCGAAGCGATTCTGCGATACACTCATTTTATGCAGAACGTCTTCAACTTTCGTCAGGCTCATGCTAAGACGGTGACACAGCCAAGAAAGCTCGGGCGTGTAGCTAACGTTCCAGAGGTCGCAAGTTCAAATCCTGTATAGAACTTTTTTTTATTTATTCTTTCAGTTTGGCAGCTAATTATAGCTCATTTTCAAACCAGCAGCAATGTAATTTTAAGATCGCAAAATATAATTATAGATTATGGTAGTATATGTAGTATAAATGTAAGTATTCCAGTGAAAAGTATATCAATACTCTTGACTTATTGTGTGTTTATTTTAATTTTATGTTTATTTCAATATCAATAGAACTACAAAATGGAATTATATTTGGTGTGTGATTTGAATGGGTACATGAATATTGAGATGACGTCCAAGATATGGAGCTATGGTATTTACCATGCTGCTAATTTGTTGTATAACGAGGATCGTAGACATTGGTTAAGAGGGACGATCAAGAATAATTTTCCGAACTTAAAGATTACAATAACTCCTTGCGATTTCTGTAAATTGAATACGTTCCAGTCGAAACTCTTCTAATATTCACGAATAACATTCAGGCATTGCAGATTTCTTTCTCATTTGATTTTGAAGCACGATCAAGCAAGCGTAGAAAAACAACCCATCTGATAAGTTAGAGATATTTTAATTTCCACATAATACAACCCCTGATATCGTTCTTACAACAAAATTTAAGCTACTGGTAAAATTATTGGATTTGCAGCCAGTATCGAAGTATTGCCCATACTTTCTGGGACGCCCTGTACAATTTTCAAATCACACATCCATGTTGATCATATGAATAGGGTCCTAAAGCCCTGTCTCAATTTTAGTGTTTTTTGAGATTTTGTCGCACTCCTTGGTTTAAACTCAAATTTTGGCTATATTTTGTTTTTCGTGTCCCTTTCGAAATGCCAGATACGAACTTATGAATGTATTGTTATTTATTATAGAAGATCATTCTAAGTCAAATTACAAAAGTTAAATAAAAATCATTTGTTTTTTAACACATTTTCAACTCTAACGGAGCTTTTTCGGTTATAACTGTAGTCTTATACAGTATTGGACATAATATTCGCAACTTTTTCGATTTTCCACACAAAATGATTTAATCTGGATAGATTTCGGTTATTTTTGAACCAATTTGAATGAAAATGTCCACAGAACTGTGGTAACTTGAATTTCAATATATATTGTTTTCCTTTCACAAGATCGAAAATAATAACGATTTGACCAAAGCTAAATCATTGACGAAAATATAGAAGCCCTACACAAAAATTGTCTTGGTTATGTGAGTTATAAAAATGTCAAAAAAATCACTTTTGTCTAACCTTCATTGCTTGTGGATCAGTGAATAGAAAAATCGCTGTTAAAATTTTAAAATTAAAATATGTTGAAAAGCTGTGAAATTTTCATTCAAATCGGTCCAAAAACAAACTCTTCAAATTTGACCATTTTGTATGGAAAATTGAAAAGGTTCCAAATGTATTATCCATCTACTAAAATTTGATCTATAACTTCAGTTTTGCTTAAACTTCTAATATAATGAACAAAATTAAACAATATACTATACATTCTTCTATTACGTGATTTTTATAGGGTTCTATTGTCAGTGCTGGTAGTACCTATGTGGCCACAAAATAGGAACTTTAAAGACCTCATGCATGAAAAAAGAAATCGAAGAGAAATCGAACAGGAACCAAAAAGAGATTCAACGGAAATCGAGATTTTAATAAGGATTCCTCATAAAATTTGAACAAACATTACATACAACAAACATTATTTTATATATTTTTCAGGATCTTCTCAATTTTCATCAGAATGTGATTAAGGTATATGCTCAAAGTTTCCTTCAGATGTTACTCCGAAAATTTCTTCGGGAATTCATTCGATAATTCTTTTACGGACTTCCCAGAGAAATCAAATGAAATTTCTGTTCAGGATAAAAACTTAAACAGAAAATTTTCCAAGGATATCTCCAGAAAGCACCTTTGGTATTCTCTGAAATTTTCATCCAAAAGTTTATCTGAGGATAACTCCAAAGATTCCTATAGGAATTGCTCAACAGATTCTCCTCGATTAATTTATCCAAGAATTTCTTCAAGAAATTGTGAACGAAATTCTTCAGAAATTATTGTATTTCCGGAAGGTTTTTCTAAAAGAAATCCTAAAGTAATAGCTGATGACACTTCTAATGAAGGGCTTGATAAAATTCTACAGGAAAGAACTTTCACAAGGATCTCTAAAAATTTAAGGACCCAAAAAAAGTATCAAATGGTTCTTCAGAAGAAATAAATTTATTATTTGAAAAATTACCAACCTCTGCCAGATTTTCTGAAAAAATCCCTGAAAAACCTCGAGTGAAATTCTTCGAGAAATATTTGTGGGAATAATAGGAGGAAGTACTAGAATCATTGCTATATTTGCTGATGTAATACTTCGAATAGAGTTCAGAAGAATCCAAGGAGAATTTATTAGACAAATTACTTGAGCAATCATGGGAAGAGACTACAGGAGTAATCCCTGGTTTCAATATTTGGAAGAAATTATTAAAGAAAATTCATGAGAAACCTGGTAACCCCTAGTCGAGTTAATGGAAGATTTTTCAATTTTTCCTGGATGAAGTCATGGAAAAATTATGGAAAGAATCTATGGAGGAACTCTTGTTGGAATCCCTATGAAAATGGCTACAGGAATTTATTCGAAAACTATTTTAAGGACTTACCAAAGAATTTAAATGCTTGTTTGTTCAGGAATTTCAACCCAAAAGTTCATTTGGGATTCCTCCAGCGACTGCACCAAATATCCTTTCAGGAATTTCACAACAGATGGTCCCAGAAATTTCCCAAGGACAACTCGAAGTTTGTATCTAGGAATTTCTTCAAGTAATTTTCAACAAAATTCTTCAGAAATCATTGTAATTATTGTAGGACCGGAAGGATTGTATAAATCAAATTCTAGAGAAAATAACTGACGACATTCCTAATGTAGGACATGATAAATTCCCAATGAGAACTCTCACAAGGATCACCAAGAAATTGCTGGACCCAAAGATAGCTTTAAATCATTCTTCAGAAAAAACGCATTTTTTTATTGGAAAGGATGAATCCCTGAAAGTGAAATCCTTCGTGAAAATTTTGTGGGAAATACTTTGCTGTTTTGTCTGGTGTGATACTTCAGATGAAGTTTAGAAGAAACTATAGAAAGTTTACTAGACAAAATACTCGAGAAATCTTACTTCGGGCTTCAGAAGTAATCCCTGGGTACAATATCTGGAAGAAATTATTGGAGAAAATTCACGAGGAACCTCTAGTCTAATTTATTTGGGAATTCATGGAAGCATTCCTAATAGATTTCGTGGAATTCCTGGATGAATTCATGGAACAATTATGGGGAGTACCTATAGAAGAATTCTTGAAGGTATTGCTACGAAAATGGCCACAGGAATTTATTCGAAAATTCTTTTAAGGACTTCTCAAAAAAATCAAATGAATTTTATGTTCAGGATACTGGTTAAAAATTGAAACAGAAAAGTATTCAAGGATACATCCAAAAAGCATTTAAGAGTTTCCTATGGAGATTCCTTAGTATTCTCCAAGATTTTGGTTCAAAATGTATTCGGAATTTCAACCCAAATTGCATCTGGAATATCTCCAGAGACTGCACCAAATATCCCTTCAGGAATTTCTCAACAGATTATCGCAGAAATTTCCCAATTTAATAATTCGACGAATTTATCTAGGATTTGTTTCAAAGATTTCTCAACGAAATTCGTCAGAAATTCCGGTACGAGTCTATGGAGGAATTCATGAACATATGAATCCCTATGAGAATTGCTGGAAGAATTAATGAAAATACTGCCGAGGGAACTTAGCTTAGCTTAGCTTAGACTGACTACACATATCAATGGTTGCTATTACGTGATTGACCGAAGTCAGTGAAAATGTACAAAGAATCAACTAGAAGTTCGGCTGGGATTGGCCATGATCTTCTTTAGTGTGCATAATTCAGTGCCTCTATTTATACAGAGTCAATAACGGCGCCGGCCACGTCCTTGCAGTCAGATGGGATTGGGGGAAGGAATGTTAGTGTGTAACCTTTGCTATTTGGAGACCGTGTTTGCCTCTGCATCTCCACAAAGGTTACTGGGAGGGATGTTTGTTAATGGGGAGGGTCGTTGGGTCGCAGGATTCACTTTGATAAGCGATTAGACCATGATAAATAATTATTTGTGACATGTAAACATACTTATGTGGAGGAAAATTATGCCGACACTTGAGGTGACGAACCATTCAAAGTTTGTTGAACAAATACCTAAATATAACATTCCTAACACTCTTATTCTTATGCCGACACTTACAGTGGCGAACTATCCAAATTTTGTTGAATAAGTGAACCTATCGTAAGTCTACACTTGTAGTGTCGAACCATTCAAAGTTTTTTTTTTAATTATAAAAATAAAGGTAAAAAGAAAAGGTGTTTAAAAAAAATAAACATAAATAATTCATGAATCAGAGTTTATGTCTTTACTGAGCAGCAACAATCCACTTTCAGCTTCACTCGTTTGCTCGGCTATATAAAAACACTTAGAGAAAATAGGCGTGCGATCCGAGAGGGAAAACAACTGACGACTTCTCGGGCTTTCTAGACGCATTGCCCAGGAGCAAATGTCAAGGTCGAAGGATCAAAAAGAACTAATCGAACGCGGCACTTTTTCACTTTACTCGTCTGACGCGCGACATGTTTGATCCTGGCCTCATCGCAGGCCCCCACAGGAGCAAGCGTCAAGGTCGAAGGATCAAACACTACTAACTCTGAAAATACCGCCGAGGGAACTCGTCCATAAATTCTAGTAAAATTTCCTAGATCCAATTGTGGACAAAAGTTAGTAACCAAATAATGTTTCTCCATACAAAATGGCCAAGTTTGTGAATCTGTATCTCAGCTTCTAGTAATTCGAACTGGCTGAAATTTGGATGACGAGCTACCTATTTATTTAATTAAATTTCAGTTATTTTCAAATAGTTTAAGAAGGTTGTTTAAAGACAAAAGTAAGTAACCAAGATTTTTTTAGATTTAATTCATAAGTGGTAAGTTTTGGTTGGTTTGTTTGGCAAAGTTGTACACTTTCGGAAGTTACACAAGCTTGCAGAACATGCCACTTACAACGCATCGTTTTTTTTATTAAATCAAAAAATCTCTCGGTTACTTACTATTGTCTTTGAACAACTCTTTTAAACTTTTTGTAAAATGACTGAAATGTAATGGATTCACTTCAAACAAAAGTTTAGATTATTTGTAGTTCGTCATCAAAATTTCTGCCAATTTGGACCACCATAAGCTGCGATACAAATGAGAGTTTTGTATGGAAAAATAGCATTTGATTACTAACTTTTGTCACTGACTGTATCTCCCAATTTCTGTAAAAATCTTTGGAAGGTATCCTACAATAACAACTAAAAAAGAAGATTTACTGGAAGAATGTACATAGTGATCCTTGTGGACATTTTTGGGAGGTATAAACGTTGAACTGCTGAATGATTTCCAGGAGCAAGTTCTGCAAGGAATCCTCTAGGCATCCCTTGAGAAATCATTGAAAGAATTTCATAACGTATTTCTGTGAGATTCAACCAAAATAAGGTGTTCTGTAAAATTGTAGCTCATGAAACAACGAGAAACAGTCAAGGGAGCCTCAAAACTTCATATAAGAATATTTGAACACAAGCCTCAAATAACAGAAATTTGAAACTTTCAAGTCAGCCCCGAAGCCTTTCCAATTTAAAATAACTTGTGATAACTTCCAAGTTCAAACTATTGTGTGAATTTGATAAAAGCAAAACTTTTTGGCTACCGAGCATCATGAACATTTTAAGACTACTTTGAGAAAACGGAGTTTCGGATACGAATTTGAAAATAAAAGTATAAATTCAATCGTATTTTTTTATTTATGTACTTTATTTAGTAAAAGCTACCGTACGAAATTGTATATAGGTGTTTTCCACACGCATGCCTTAGAACAAATTAACCAGTTTAATATTTGCAATATATCTATCTACACAGTAAGGCAATTCCAGATACGATAATTGTGGTTTTATCAACAGTTTCATAGAAAACACTATACACAAAGTAAAAATAAAATTCACATCAAAACCGCTTTGAAGTACTTAAAAGTCTTAATAATCTTGATATCCAATCTGTGTTCAATCTTTGTTCAGCTGGACCCCGTCCAGAAACGGTTTAACTCTGCCACAAATCCTCGCTTTTTACAAATAATATTTTTGAAGACATAAACGAAACATCATCGTGTATTCCACCACGTAAAATTGAAAAGAGGAGGATCTAACATTATAGGCTATTATCAATTCTACTATATAAAACACTCACAAATATTGTATATGACTACGCTAGGACCTAATGCTATCTGTAATATTATTCAAGGTACTTTTTTGATTTTTTCTTCTTGTTTTGAAATTTTTGTTCATTGTTTTATTGCTTTTTGTTTTCAATTGATCGCATTCTTGATCGTTAATTGGGCAGCGAAAGAGACTAAACGAAAACTAGAGGGCGTCAGAATGTATTCCTTCGATTAAGTGCTATGTACAAAACAACAGTCTAGTGCTCTTCTAGGCATTGCCTTCAATTATTATTAACTGCTACTTGTCCACGGGTAGTCAGCTAACAGTCTTATCTCTGTGGAAGTGGATGGGGATGCTAATTGGTTTACACTTGTTTTCAATTAAATGCATTCGATCATGTAAGCTATTACTGCTATAGTATAGAAGTGTGGCAATTCCTCGGTGAATTCAGTCAAATGACCCTAACAGTAAGACACAAATTTTGCTCGAAAGGCGCGTGTTTTAGCTTTAACGGAATTGAATAATTATAAAATATCACGTTCGCAATAGTTGAATCACATACTATCTCTTGACGGAGGAGCTTTACGCGTCGAAATATATCGTTTTAGCTATGGGCTTGTAATAATTAAGTTTAATATTAACTTGAAAGACGAACACGCATGTTCACAACGTCTGGGCATCTCTCGTAGGTTCGTTGTGGCAATAAAATATTTTCCATCCATATTTATGTCAAACATAAACAATCGAGTTTACATGCATCTGTTTGCTTCATCTTGTGTACCAACTCTTTCCTCGCAAGCTTTGGTTTGCCTATATGAATAACATGGTAGCAGATTGCAATGTGGAATTTAATGGTATGAAACTCAGTACAAGATTGGGAATGGCTTTTCATCAACACGTATGAAAGTATGCATCATCATCATCATCATCGCGATCGCAAACATCATCAACAACATTTCGCGTTTTGTTCGCGCTTTTCACCGCGACTAGGCTAGACCTATAGCGCCAGCTACGGAGAGCGGTTAGCTTATTCTTTCGTCTTCATTTTACTGTTTTTGTTTGTCCATATTGTTGTAGGCACTTGATTCACGCGATCGTTCCTATAATAGGACGGTTATGTACAGGTTATTAGCATACACTTTCACGCACAGGTGTTTTCAAGTGATACGTTTGAATGGATCTTCGATGTTTCTAGAGGTTATCATTGGTACTAGAACGGGTTGGGAAAAACGATTGCAGCGTGGAAGAAGGCGATGAGATCGAGCGTTACATCTCGACAGAACACTTAAAAATCGCAGTACAATAGGAATTGATTAACTCTGGATTCATCGAACGGTAGCGAATTCCCAAATCTTTGATCACTTTTTATAACATTTATTTGACAATGTCCGACACAATTCAAAGCTTTCTAAATGAATGAAGTAATATCTTGTACTTGTCATAGGATATACAAATACAAAAATGATCAAAACGCATAACCGTGAGCTCCCTGTCAATGGAAGTGCTTGTAAGAACATTAATCTCAGAAGTAAGCTCTGTTCCAGTTCCACTAACGCGTGACCGACTTATAGCAGCATATCTTTAAGAACTTTCAGATATTGGGTATGAAAGCTCCAGGACCAAAGCCCTGAAAAGGTTGTAAATGATCATCATCCGCTGTTTCCATTATACTAGCACAATTGGGACACGCAGGAGATTCTGAGTGCCCGAACCTATGCATGTACTGCCTATGGAAACCATGTCCTGACAGAAACTGCGTCAGGTGGAAATTCAGTCCCTCATGGTTTCTTTTTATACCAATCTAACACATTTGGTATTAGCCGAAGGGTCCATCTACCTTTAGAGTAAAGGTACAACTTCCCTGCTGCCAACCTCATTCATCCCCAACTCAACCTGATCATGAACGAAACTTTAATAGGAAAAAATCTTAAGCAATTTGTGAAGGGATTTATCGTTTTGTGTAAAAAGAAATCAAATGGCAGTACGATAAAAGGATATAGGCCAATAAGTCTCTTGAACTATGATTACAAGCTACTATCAAGAATACTCAAAAAGCGTCTAGAAAATGTTATGTAGGAGAAGGTATCGACCGTGATTGTTTTATTTTTTATTTTTGTTTTACGGCTATAGCGGTCATGCGACTCAAAGCTAAAGGGAGTCTATAGAAGCAAATGATGGAAACGAATAGGTGCATAGGCGTCGCAAGGGAGCGACAAAATTGAAATTTTTTTAATTAGGTGGTGAAAAATTGAGCAAGCCATTTTAAAGTCAGTAGGCATCGAAGTGTCCTGTATTTTGCCTAGCTTCTCTACTGGAAAAGGGTTGGCTCAAAGCTTTGAGCTTTGCTACCAACACAGCTTCGATGCCTACTGACTTTAAAATGGCTTGCTCAATTTTTCACCACCTAATTAAAAAAATTTCAATCTTGTCGCTCCCTTGCGACGCCTATGCACCTATTCGTTTCCATCATTTGCTTCTATAGACTCCCTTTAGCTTTGAGTCGCATGACCGCTATAGCCGTAAAACAAAAATAAAAAAAAGAAAACGTTATGGTTGAGAATAATCTTCTTACGCCTAGTCAAAAATGTTCAAATTCTGAACGTAATATTTTTGAAGCAATTCATTCGATCAAAGATCGAATTACAGAGCCTAATTACCGCCATGTTTCCGGAAAATTGATTTCGTTTGACCTGCTTTCAATCGAGTCAGTAAAGATTATCCTTTGGTCGTGATGCGGAACTTTCGTTTGAATCCTAATTTCATAGAACTCTTGGGGAAGATTATGTCCGCTTCAAGCTCTGCTTGCTCATCAATGGAAATCTAACTCCCAAGTTCTCAATCCAACGCTTCGTCCGGCAAGGAAACTCTTTGAGTATGCATCTTTTTGTCCTTTACCTCCATCCCCTCCTGGTTAAGTTACGCATCATCTGCAATTATCCGCTAGATTTGGTAGTAGCGTATGCTGACGACATATCGATCTTGATAACTGACATGCGAAAATTGAACCTCATTAAGGTGAAACTCCTTTGAATCCACCAATAACTGTATTGAAGTAGAGGTAAACAAAAGATATTCTCCTATTTGTTGGAAATAGTGAAATTATAATTGATAAGACGTTGTTGCCAGTAATCGGTACTTCAATTTGAGTCTTTTCCCCTTCGACTAAATATTGTCGCACCGCCACCAAACCGGAACGCGCCAGTGAGACTCGCGACGCGCCTCAACTCGCCGCATTTTGTAATCAGTATTTTAGTGTGGCGCTGCATTCTTACGATTTTTATGAACACAGCGCACTATTCACATATTAGCTGCGACGCACGGGGACCGAGAAAACAATAATTATAAATAAATGTTGGTCTTGATTTCTACCGGATACATAATAAGATTGCTTGATGTCGTACGTAACCATCAACATATCTGACAGCCCTGCAAGCAAGCAGCCGGCGTAAAATTAGAAAAATAAAAAAAAAAAGCGAATTGCTGTGGTCGAGTGATTGTTTTTAGCACGGTTTGGTTAAATTTTAATTTGTTTTCATCAGAAATCAACCAGTAATTGTTCTTTAATTAAAAAATAGTGAAAGTAAACTGTGTTGAAGGTTCTACGTTTAGCGAAAATGGTAAAATTCGGCGGAAAATGTTCTTCGTTGGCAGGTGGATGAAAAATTTCATTGGCATTTTCTTGGATAACATCTCAAAGGATCTCAGAAGGAATTTCTGAAGAATCCTTAGGAGAAATCTCTGGAGCAATTGCTGCAGGTATTTTTAAAAAAAACTCTAGTTGAAATCTTACATTAACTCTCAAAAACAGTGTTATAGGAAATCCCTAGAAAAATTGTTGAATCATGGGATCTTAAAGAAGTTGGGACTTTCTTGAAAAAAATCACAAAGAATTTTCGGAGGAATTCTGATGAGTCTTTGAAGAAATTCCATTCCTATGGTTCTCCTTAGGTAAATTCAGGTTGAATTCTTTAGACATGCAAAACAAAATTATTGAAGAAATGCCCTAGGAAAACTCGTCAAACTTCGTTTGAAATTTTCGGAGTAATGTCTGAACAATTTATCTAAATAGATTACAGATAAAATTCCTGGAGAAAATCACGTAATTCAAAAAAAAAAGTCCTGGATCTTGAAATGTCTGCTATGATGCTATGAAGAATCAAACTCTTATCTCCTGCCTCCTAATAGCATTCGTTTTGTTTTCTTGGTTCCTATTTGGTCTCTTTCCAGCCTCTTTCTGGTTCTTTTTAAATCTCTTTTTTCAGGCAAGAGGTCTCTAATTTTCTATTTTTATGCACTCAGTCGCTACTAGTTATTTAAAGACGGAAAGCTTTCTTAGTCTTGTAACGACTGGTATGAAAATGAGAGGGTTAGAAGCAAACCGAAATAAACCTAGTTTTGAGAAGATCTACTTCGAACTTTTACTGCAATTTTTCAATCTATACAAATTGTATGATAGTCAAAAAAAAACAAGCTAGTTTTCTAAGAATCATGTTATTTCTCCTGTTGAGCGGAAAAGTCACCTGAAAACATCGTTAGAACGCTTGCAGGGTGTCTACTACCTGGAAAAACCTGGAAAACCTGGAATTCTCAGGGAATTTTACTTACTTACTTATTTGGCTTTACATCAATTATCTTGATAAAGCCTCGCCAACAATATTTCGCCAATTCCCTCGGTTCATGGCCGCTTCTCTCCATCCTCGACTGTGACCCACGCTCTCCAGGTCCTGGTGTACCTGGTCCATCCACCTAGCTCGCTGCGCCCCACGCCTTCTTGTTCCGACCGGATTCGTGGCGAACACCATCTTTACAGGGTTGTTGTCCGGCATTCTTGCAACATGCCCTGCCCAGCGTATCCTTCCAGCTTTAGCTACCTTCACGATACTGGGTTCGCCGTAGAGTTGAGCGAGCTCGTGGTTCATCCTTCGCCGCCACACGCCGTTCTCCTGCACGCCGCCGAAGATCGTCCTTAGCACTCGGCGTTCGAAAACCTCAAGAGCTTGCAAGTCCTCCTCGAGCATAGTCCACGCCTCATGCCCATAGAGGACTACCGGTCTTATGAGCGTTTTGTACATCGTGCATTTGGTGCGGGGGTGAATCTTTCTTGACCGCAGTTTCTTCTGGAGCCCATAGTAGGCACGACTTCCGCTGATGATGCGCCTTCGTATTTCCCGACTAACATTGTTGTCAGCCGTCAACAAGGATCCGAGGTAGACGAACTCGTCCACCACCTCGAAGGTATCCCCGTCTATCGTAACACTGCTTCCTAGGCGGGTCCTGTCGCGCTCAGTTCCGCCAACCAGCATGTACTTTGTTTTCGACGCATTCACCATTAGCCCGACTCTTGTTGCTTCGCGTTTCAGGCGGGTGAACAAATCTGCCACCGTTTCAAATTTTCTCCCAATAATATCCATGTCGTCCGCGAAGCAAACAAATTGTCCGGATCTCGTGAAAATCGTGCCTCGACTGTTAAGTCCGGCTCTCCGCATGACACCTTCAAGCGCAATATTGAACAACAGGCACGAAAGTCCATCGCCCTGTCGTAGTCCCCGCCGAGACTCGAACGAACTGGAGTGTTCGCCCGAGATCTTCACGCAGTTTTGCACACCGTCCATCGTTGCTCTGATCAATCTTGTGAGCTTCCCGGGAAAGCTGTTATCGTCCATGATTTTCCATAGCTCTATGCGGTCGATACTATCGTATGCCGCCTTGAAATCGATGAACAAATGGTGCGTAGGGACCTGGTACTCACGGCATTTCTGGAGGATTTGCCGCACGGAAAAGATCTGGTCCGTTGTCGAGCGGCCGTCGATGAAACCTGCTTGATAACTTCCCACGAACTCGTTTGCTATAGGTGATAGACGACGGAAGAGAATCTGGGATAGCACTTTATAGGCGGCGTTTAGGATGGTGATTGCACGATAATTTTCACATTCCAGTTTGTCGCCCTTTTTGTAGATAGGGCATATAACGCCTTGCTTCCACTCCTCCGGTAGCTGTTCCGTTTCCCAGATTCTGACTATCAGCCGATGCAGACAAGCGGCCAACCTGTCCGGGCCCATCTTGATGAGTTCGGCTCCGATACCATCCTTGCCAGCGGCTTTGTTGTTCTTGAGCTGTTGAATGGCATCCTTAACTTCCCCCATCGTGGGAGCTGGTTGATTTCCGCTATCCGCTGTGCTGACGTAGCCATCGCCTTCGCTGTCCTGACCTTCTGTGCCTGTGTTCTCTGCGCCATTCAGGTGTTCATCGTAGTGCTGCTTCCACCTTTCGATCACCTCGCGTCCGTCCGTCAAGATGCTCCCATCCTTATCCCGGCACATCTCAGCTCGCGGCACGAAGCCTTTGCGGGATGTGTTGAGCTTCTGATAGAACTTCCGCGTTTCTTGAGAACGGTACAGCAACTCCATCTCTTGGCATTCCATCTCTTCCAGGCGGCGCTTTTTGTCCCGGAATAGGCGGGTTTGCTGTTTCCGCTTCAGGGAATTTTATTAAACCTGGAAAAAACCTGGAATTCTCAGGGAATTTTGGCCACACACAGGGAAATAATTTAAAAACAGTAATTCATGGCTGAATATGTTCACGATTAACTATTTCGAAACTATTTTTGCACACTTTATTTAATATAAAAAATCTCGGCTGCGCCGCTTCAAAATGCTACTTGAACGATTCAGTGCATTAATAAACTTGAACGTTTTCCGTGAAATGCTTTCAAATAATTCACCATATATTTGTCATAAAGTACTAAAATCATCGATTATTAGTAGTTCCGAAAAAATGTTTGTTGCAGGTTATGAATCTGCATGATTAAAGATTTCAAAGGTAGCAGTAATATTATACAGCTTAACAAATGTTATCTTTGTTGCGTGTCTCAAAGATCAAATCATGTGACTAGTAAATTAGGGGTTGGTGAATTTTAAGCTGATTTCGAAAATGTTTCAGCACATTACAATGTTGAGCTACGGATCCTCAAAATAGTATGAAATGCTGTTTTTCAATGTTGAAAGTTTAACTATGATTGGTAAATAGTGATCTAACCCATCAATAATCATCAGAATAGGATTAAGTATGATTCAATTTTGAATAAACGAATAAATGTGGAATAAATCGATTTTTTTAACATGCCGCCATCGTAACACACACAAAATTATTCGTTCCTTTTTTATATGGCAAGATACCATACTTTTCTAATATATCAACCAATAACTTTTGAGCTTTGAAAGTATTATGAAATTCGTAGAAAAGTATTCTCTTACACATTAATTTGAATTCCGTAGTAAACTAAGATTTATTTCTTCATATAAGCCGGTTCTTGCATGTAAGTAGACTGTAGTCGTCAAACAATGCATCGTAACACCTAATATCTGAAAAACTAGAAAATATTTTTGAAAACGACCATGGTTTCAGTAACTCTAATTTAAGTAAATAGCAGTATTTTGATGCTTGAAACAAAGAAAATGTTCCGCAATGAAATTGTAATGATTAATTTACGTACACACTAGTAAAATGAATACTTTTTAATAAAACTTCTGAGTAGACCTTTTTCGTCAGATCTCAGCCCGATCTCAGAATATATTTAAAGCATTCCTGTTGTTCGTAGAAATTCTAATGAAATACAAAAAAAAAACATTTTATGTCCTTTGCAGAGTTGGCAAACCTCTCTTTTAAGATATTTGGTGTCTATTTCAATGCAAGTCTTGAAAAAGTTTCTATTTTTGAAGGAAGATCTCTAACAGTGGCGATTCCCTAACCTCAAATCTATTTGTTCCACGAATAGAAATTCTTGAATTTTAGCAACAAATTTGCATGTATTGAGTAGAGATTCGTCAAAAAGGACGATTGCAATAATAAACTTTTTGATTTATAATCTAAATTTGTCGAAATAGTCATTTTTAGAATCGTAGAACAGGTAAAAAGTGAGGTTACGAGTCGCCACTGATCTCTAAAGTCTCTGTTTTGAACAAAATGGTCTCTAAAGTCACTATATTGCTTGCAGTTAATCCTGATGCAAAATTATACACTGTAACATTCAGAGACTATAATGCGACTATTCAACAGGCTCATCTAGATTTCGTTCTCAGATCCCTCGATGAAAAGCTTCAAGAAATATCCCAGTAATTCCAAGAGATTTGATCTGGAATGCTTTCAAAGATGTTCTCTAGATTTTTTTGTAGAGTTCTCTCTACCAATTATCACAAAAATTCATCCAGCGAATTTTCAAAGGATGCTTAGAGGAATTTCTCCAGTTTGTGCTCCCGTAATTTCTTAATTTATTTCCTTGATTTATTTTTTCGAAAACTATCCCAAACTATACACTAATTCTTCAATCGATTCCTCTAGTTATTGCTCTAAAGAATTTTCCAAAGATTCATATACAGAAGTTTCATCAAGGAAGAAATTGTTTTGAAGAAATTCGCTTAGATATTTTTCCAAGGAACCCCACAAAAAATCCTACGCTTTTTCATGTAAATTCCTTTAGAGTTCATCCATGGTTACTTCCTGGAATCGTTCCAACAGTTTCTCGAGGTCATTCGAGGAAATCTATTGGGAAATAAGGATTTCTCAATAAACTCGATCGTCGATTCATCATAATGCTTCTAGGAGTTTCTTCAGCATTTCATCCAAACGTTTTCCAATGAATTTCTCGAATAAAATACCCTTGAAATCTTCTAAAGTTTATTCAAGGTTCCACACCAGCTAACACCACTGCAAATTTTCCAGTAATTACTCCGATCATTCTCATACAAACTTCTTTGAGAATTCCTTCCGATGTTATTTAAGGAATTAGAATTCTGAAAATCCTACGGGATAAGCTATTCGATTGATTTTTGTTTTCAATATCTTAACAATTGATCTAGGAAATCTTCTAAAACTTCCTCAAGTGTCAAGGAGTTGTTTCAGGGATCCTTGTTCATCAAGAGTTATGTACTTTAAACCACACACAAACTTCATCGGAGTTTACTTTAGGTTTTCTTCTAAAATATTACTCGTCCAGTTTTTTATCAAAGATTTATTTAACAATATCTGAAAAATTTTCATGAAATTCATTTAGATTTTTTTTTTCTATCTTTATCAACGAGATTTTTAGCCCTGGGCTAGTTTCATCTCGGGACCAACGGCTTTATTTCCCTTCCGAAGGAAGTCGTCACTGATTTTTTTAGTGACTATCTCGGGGATGGGATTCGATCCCAGGTCATCGGCGTGAGAGGCGTGTGTTCTAACCACTACACCAGGTCCGTCCCCTTAATTCATTTAGAGATATTCTTTTAAAAATGCCTGAAAAAAATATTCGAAGACTTACTTGGGAAATATCTCAAAGAATAACTGGAGTAATTTCTTAAGAAATCTTAGAAGGAATCTAGGGTACATCCAGAAAGTATCCACAGAGAAATTTCAACTTGAATATTCTGAAAAACAATGTTGTAGGAGATTCTAAGGAAGACCCAGAGGTGCTTTCTGGAGAAGATACTGTTTCTTAGATGTTCCAAACGGGTATTTTTGAAGCGATGGAAGAATATTTGGAGGAATTCCTAATGAAATCTCTGAGGTGTTTTGTTTTGGTTCTCCTTCGAAAAATCCATATTGTATTGAGGTTTCTAAAATGAAATTGTAGAGGGAATTCCTTGGAAAATAATGACTAAAGAACTAATGAAATCTTTGTTTTTTGTTAATGTGTTTTGAAGCCATTTAAGATCTACTGTTAGAAATGAGTTAAAATTCATTTAAAATTTATAATTTGATAATCATTAGTATTTCCCTGGGCTTGGGATTATATTTTCCAGGGAGCGATGAATTTTGATAATTGATCGCTGTTGTTAGTAGTTTTGATTAGATGTTGGGTAAATTTCAAAGCAATGGCAACCTTTTTATTACAAAATTTAGATATTATCTTCTGACCTAAAGATTCTGGTTAAACTACTGTACTATGCAGTAGGGCTGCACTACGCTATCACTCATCAAAATTACTTTCACTTCGGGAAAATATAATTTCAAAATGGCGAGAAGATTACAGACTGAGGGTGGGTTAGGAGCACAATCAGACCCTTGAATGTGCAATGTGGGGTAGTGATTGGGAATGCCATTGACGGTTTGTAATCTTCTACGAGGTTTTCGAAAACCAACAGGGCGCGTGCACCGGGTTGCGGATAGGAGCAAAGGGAGATCAATAGCATCTACCTAAAATAATAGAGCAAAAAGCCGTTCCATGATTAGGTAATGTTAAGCGATCTTCTATGGTGTTCTAGTACTATAAAATTCTTCACTCACTGGGAATTCTGGCCTTGATAATATCAATAGTGATAAAAACATAAAATAATACCTAATACTTAATAAGTACAATGTAGCTTTAATGTAGTAATAAATGAAATAAAATCAATTTTCTATACTTGACAAGGTTTTGAAGACAATCAATGAGTGAAAGAACTACCTATTAGAAAAGCCACATCAGCTAAGTCTATACATATACAAATGTTGGTCATAGGGTCATGGCGAGCATTCGATATGTATGTCTATGACTGATTCTGATCTAATAGGGGCACTAGAAGACCACGCGGACAATTTCGAAACAAATTATTTTTATACATCGGTCTTACGTCCCGAAAGGCTCAGCTATGCTGCAAAGTAATTTTATAAGTTATTCATTACTGCTGTTTAATTGTTTATAATTCTAACAAAACTACATAATTAACTCATTACTAATCACTGTTCCTATATTCTCTTTTTCTCTCCTTCTTATCTGTTGCATGATTATGAGCATCACTAATATAATGCATGAGCATGCACAATAAGAATAATTTCAGGATTGAAAGCAGTACATGGATACCTGGATAGAATAGCTTCGAAAAGGGCGCTCAAAATATAATATTTCTGGTCAGGGAAGTATTTAATCAAGGGTATGTAAATTTTTTCCATTATTAACACCTAGATCACACAAACAAATGAACTAATATCAAATATTTTTTAAATATTTTTACATACATCAGCATCGTCAATCAGTGTAAAAACAGATAAAGTTTGTAAAGTTATCACCATCGATTAAATTGCGCTCTGTATAGTAATGTTCATTCAGTATCAAAATCTCCTAAAGCGTCGCATTGTGCCATCAGCAGCCCTTAGCATCACTCTCATATTGTTATTATTTTGTTGTTTATAAAATTTCTAGAAAGCGATCAGCATATTCTTTCTTACTTGTACAATGGCCGATCTATTTGGAATTTTAATAAGTCAAATCAAACTTCAAAACTCAAATTAAATTGCTTTCAGCACATTTACATTTTGCAGCATTAATCGCATTACTGTGTCAAGTCTTCTCCATTCCCTATACCCTACCCCAACCCTTCTTATCCTTTCCGATGGTGTTCAAGTGGTCCGCATAGACTATTACGGCCATTACCTATCCCTTACCCCGGCTTTGGACTGACTTGCGCTCTCATTGCCCCACCAAACGCTGCAAAATGAAAATGAAAATGAAAATTTGATAATCATTAGTATTTAAGAGTTTTTCTTGAGCCTGGAATTTTTTGCTAAGACCTGGAAAAAACCTGGAAATATCAGGGAATTTTATTTCAATAAACGAGTAGACACTCTGGCTTGGAAACAGAAGAATTTCCTCAACTCAAAACCGACCAAAATGTCACTTACATCCCTTGGCGTATGAGCTCTTCAAATACAGTAACTTGAAAATTCCAGTCTAGGATTCCATAGGGTTAAATTATTTCTAAGCTTCAATGTGCACAAAATATTTGCAAACGTTTGTCTTACCCTTGGTATTGAACGAGGACGCGCCTCTGGCAGAAAGCTAAGTGTTACAGTCGGAGAACAATTTTCAACAAATCCATTCAATTTGTTTGCTTTGAGAAGAACATGGAAATCGTGATGCAATGTCTGATGATGATGATGATGATAAGAGAATCAGTGACAGGGACAACAATTCCCAATCATGTACCTATTTCGAAGTAAGCTCCCCCCAGTAACATCTACCAGTCTAACGATAACATTTTCTTCTTGGAAAATTATACGCCGACCGACCAAACTGTATCATAAATGTTGTAATTCCTTAACAAACGATTTTCAATATGAAAACATAATTATCCGCTCAGACTTACTTCTGCTCAGTTGTAGTTGATGGGGTGGCATATCGATGGGTTCGGTGGTTGGTAGACCACTTTCTGAATGACGTCCCCTGCACCGGAACTGTTCCCATTGGGGCTGAGGTCGTCTCCCCCGGTACCTTGCGGATGATGTTGCTGCTGCATGTGTTGTTGTTGCTGCTGCTGCTGCTTCTGTCGGTACTTGGTGGAGTATTTGTAGAAATCGGACATCTCGAACGGTTTGGTAACTTCCTTGTAGGGCTGTATTTTGCCCTGCTGCACCACTGTTACGTTTTTCGGCGATTCCGTCTGGATGTCCGGCGTCGAGTGGATACCGGATGCCGAACCAGATCCCGGTCCGGCGGAAGTGGTCGTTATTGTGGATGGCGTTGGAGAAACGGACGATTGCGGTCGTAGGGTTGGGGATGTGAGAGTGTTGGAAGAGGATGTTGAGAGGGTTGGAGATATGAGGAGATCTGGGTGGCGCGAGGAGAGATTGTTCTGCGGGGGAGGAGCTTCTTGGGACTGGTAGTAGTGGGGAGGGAGGTTATGGTTTTCCCTATCGTAGTACTGAGGTGAATGAGGAAGAAGATCCACGTGTTGTTGCTGCCGTTGTTGTTGTTGTTGATTGGCAGCATATGCATTTGGTGGGAATTGGGAGTGGTGGTGCTTCGGGAGTTGAGGAGGTGATCGAAGTTGTTTTTGCTGCAGCAACTGCTGGTGTTGCTGTTGTTCTAATAGGTATGCTTGATGCTTCTGTTCTTCTAGTTGTCTTATTCGGAGTTGCTGCTGTTGCCGTTGGTGTTCTAAAATCTGCTGTTGTTTCTGCTGATAGTACATCATTTGCTGAGGTGACAGTAGCAAAGGCGATGAGGGCGACGATAAGCCATAGTTGCTACTGGTGTTAATATGTAGAGGAGTTTGTACGGAGTTGGAATGCGATGAGTAACTACTATGGTGAGGAGGTGGCGGTGGCGGGGGTTCTGGGTATGCAGGAAGCGCTGGAGGATTTACGCTTATCGAAGGGAGAGCCTTGTGCTTCACGACGGGGCTGTCCAGTGAAGTTTCCCGCCAAACCTTTTCCCGCTTTTTGTGTTCACTGGAGCCAGATGTCACCGAAATTGTATCCGGTTGAATAGAGTCTTCCGAAGGATGCCGTTGTTGCTGTTGTTTGTGGATGAAATCAAAATTTCCCATCGAATTGCTTTTGGTAGGTGCAGCATGCGCATGTTGATTTACCTTAGAACGGGAAAGCTTCATACTGCCGCCGCCCTGCTTTCGATCTAGGCTTGCAAAGCGGTTGTCTACTGCACACCACACCTTTTCGCCGGTCTCGAGTAACATCCAATACCCACCGAGACCCGCTGATGCTCCTTCCTGTTGTTGGTCATAGCTAAAGCCGGGCTGAACGTTTGGGCAGAAGTATTGGTCGCTCAAGGATGTTGAAGCGGGTGGTGGTGGTGGAGGAGGAGGTTGTAGTCTAGAGATCATTTTTGCATCATATACAAAGGCTTGTCCACTGGCTGATGACGACCCACCACTGGCAGGGGGTGAAAGTGCGAAACCTGGACTAGTGCCATGTGGATGATGACCCGGAGGAGGACTGTAGCTGTGCAATTGTTGTTGGATCAGTTTGTTCAATCGATGAGGACCGCTTTGATGCTGTTGGTGTGGCTGTTGTTGGAAGTGCTGGTGTGGGTGAGGATGATGATGGTGCCCACTGCCACTACTCACAGGGGACAATTTAGCTGTGTCACCAGAAGCACCGCTCAGATCGTAGCTGATCATTCCACTGAAGCTGTCGTGTCTAACGCGATGCCTCAGCATACTCAATTGAGATACCATCGCAGCTGAGGCAGCAGGAGTCATACTTTGTGAACCCGATGGCATTACCGATAGGGTTCCCGAGTGAATCGAGTAAGGAGATATCTGCTGCGAGTGGTAGTGGTTTGGATGCTGCTGGCCAGGGATTTGTACCAGAAGCTGTTGCTGTTGCTTCGATGCGGAGCCAATCGAGCTGTTTAAATTACTAGAGTGATTCGACGATGTATTGGATTTGATTGAGTTTCTTCGCTCCGATACATTCATCATCATCATGCTGCTGCTATTGCTGTTCGATCGAAATCGATTAAAGTTGCTACTTTTATGAATATCTATGTCGTCGCGCGTTGCAGGAGGAGGTTTTTGCTGCTCAGCAGCTTGCTGTTGACGTTTCTTGAGTACGCTTAAATTTTGATTGATTGCTAGTAACTTCTGCTGAGCAGTTTCATAGTTTTGATTGTGCGTCCTTCGTACCGACTTAGATTGACCCGAATCGTTAGCTAACCGAAGGGATGCTTCCGATATCTGCTGTTGTATCTGTTTTTCCAAAAGAAGCTTATTGATGTCATCTTCTTTATTATTTAGCAGATTTTCCGGCAGCTTAAAGCTCGTACCGATCTTTCGCCTCAAGGTGGGTGCCGTTCCGTTTTGATCTTGACTTCCAATGCCAGCACTGAAATCACTCGGATACATACCAATGAGTTGAGCCTCTTCGCGTTTAATTTGTTGCAGCTGGGCATACTTTTCGTTAAGCCTCTTTTCCAGCTCAGCTTTTCGAGCTTTGAGCTGATCATATTTGCTGGGACTTTTGGCTGCGTTATCCTCCTTATTCGTACCACCACTCGCACTTTTCAAACTGGAAGGACTCCCTTTCTGGATGTCGGTCACTGTGGGTCCCCCAACGACGGCTGCCTTAGAAGTAGTCGGCTGCTGGTGATGGGGCGGAGTGCCATAGTATGGTTGCTTCACCTTGGCATCTCCCATTTTTCCGATAGTTTATTTTCTTGTTTGAAGATTTTCACTTGTTGTTTGCGCTTTCATTGAACGTTCACATTGCTGCACACTACTACTGACTGCCGCAAACGGGTACTAATGCTTCTGTGAATCACCATCATTGCCATCGTCTCGCAGAGCAGAAGCGCTCAGTCACCAGAAAAGACCTTCTATTGAAACACAACTGATTATAATTAATGCAATCCGCGCGCGCTCTCACTTCTCATAACGAGCACACATACTTATAATGCTCTGGCCACGGTATGGTTCACTATACTGTTGGATTGTCTCTTCTTCAAGCAAGTTGTACACTCTTCTTAGTAGATCACTTAATATTTCTGCTGCCAGTCAACCGATACACTTGTTTTTGCTTCAGATTAGATAAGCCTTGTATTAATATTTCCACGAATACACGTATGACGTTGCCTTTGTTTTACACTCTTCTCTACAGCAAAATCTGATGTTATCTATGGGTTCAAAAGGTGAAAAGTTGCTGTTATTGTGTGATGCATGGAAGCAAATGGAAACAATGATGGAACTGTACTGGGTGCGACAAAACGAATTACAAAAATCTTAACTTGTTTTTTTTTTGTAGCTTTCGCATG
Source organism: Aedes aegypti (assembly GCF_002204515.2). Taxonomy (NCBI): domain Eukaryota; kingdom Metazoa; phylum Arthropoda; class Insecta; order Diptera; family Culicidae; genus Aedes; species Aedes aegypti. The sequence continues at coordinate 399,425,466 of NC_035108.1, forward strand.
TAAGTAAAATATAAAACTTTTAAAAAGTTGCTAGTTTACGATAAACTTATACGAATTTATTTTAATTAAAAAAATCGATAGGGTAGATGTACCAATAGTGGAGGTACTAAGCACCGCAACTATTGGTACAAGTAAAACAAGTTTTAGCAATTTTAAAGATATTTCATCAGTTTTCAACTATTCCGTGTATTAACAAACCAATACGTCAATTGGCAGTGTCGATTCTGTGGTTAATGTAATAAAATCAGTAAAAACGGCACTACCGCAACTATAGGAACACCCCTTGGAACACCTACAACTAAGGGAACACTTACCCTAGATATTAGAACTTTAAATATCTTTAATTATGTTTATTGTAATGTCCTCGAATAATTATTAAAACAGCTTTCATATTTCCTTGAAAACTCGTATAAAACATCCATTGAAATCCCTGTATCGTATATGTGTGGGAACAAACAATTGCACTAGTTTGTTATGAATAATCGCTAATTGATCTTCTTCAAATTTTAGATCTTTTAGCCTGATTTGCTGCTGAACAGGAATCGCTAAAGAAATTTCTCGCCGATTCCTTGAAGATCTCTTTTCATCTCTTTTCAACTGCATACTGCGATAAGAAAAAAGCGCTTCTCTGATCGATTTCTTGCAGGAATTTCCTATGCATCAAGATAGGCCAAGAGTAAAATTCTGAACTTTCAAGAAAAAATGAGAACAGCAATAGCCCTTTTGGTCCCGAGGCCTTCAAAACACGAAAAAACGGAAATGATTGTTTTTTTTTTCAGGTAAAAAAATATTTTTTTGTGAAATTTTATATTTTTCCTGAAAAGTTAAAATCTTTAGCTTTCATTAAATCCAAAAAGATTGAAAATAGATCGAACGATTCAAAAGTTGATTTTTTTTATTTATTAAATAAAAATTTTGCAAAATCGTGATTTTTCTGATCACCCTATTTTGGAAATGGTCGCCCCAATAAAAAAAAACAAAAACACGTATATCCTTATTTCGGATAAGGAACAAAATAGCAATTTTTAACGGAATTGGTGACCCACTAGATCGGTTTTTGATAGAATGGCTGTATTATTATTATTCGATAGCGCACCCTGTATTTTGACACTTGAAGGTCCAAAGCAGGGTTGCCACATATACAGATTTATCTGTATTTTACAGAATTTCTCGAATATTTTGTGACCAAGAATCTGTATATACAGATTACAGATTTTTTGTTACAATACAGATATACAGATTCTGTATACAGAATTTGGCCAAAATTATACAGATTTATACAGATTTTTGAGTAAAATGAAATTTCTTATTTTTGAAAACTTTATAATTTAACCTTTGATGTTACAATTCCGCAATGTAGTTACAAATGATTGGTATTTTCATGAATTTCTTGCTTAATTTTTACTTCTAGCTCATTTTCTGAAGCATACAGATTTAAAATACAGATATTTTGTTCTAGGATACAGAAATACAGATATTTGGAAGAAAAAATACAGATTGAAATGTGGCAACCCTGGTCCAAAGCAGTCGTTGGATCCTTCTTGCCAACATTGAAGGTTTTTTCTTGCAATTATTTCACACGTCTATTCGAAACGCAAAGTTCCAAAATAATGCATTCTTCGTTTTAATTAATGTCCTTCAAATATCGTCAGTCAACTTGTCCGCACATTGTTTCCATTGCTTCGTCATCATCATCATGATTCGATGATTCATGTGTGTTACGGACTCCTCCGCTATGATGCTTTTCCGAAAATGTTCTCTCACAGGTTATTCGTCCGCGAACGCTATCACTACTAGTAGAAGTGGCCCCAGTACAGCCAGCTCATAGGGATATCCACGGTGCTCCCGTGGCCGTTATTGTCGGGAAAAAACCCCATCAAATCTCCGTTTTGAAGTTCGCGTACACAAATTCAAAGGAAATCAGTAATATATAAACAGATCTTCTCAGAGTTATAAACCTCTTGCAGCACACAATAGTAAGCTCAAATTTCTAGGTGTTTTGGTAGCAGAGTAAAGTTAAAGAAATGTTAAATGTGAGTGTTCAAGTTTCTTTTCGTTATCCAGATTATTCTGCTTTCAAAATTAGTTCATGATTCATAATAATTATATCATAAGCCAGCTCGATTATGTCTTATAGCACTTGAGCTTATGACAAATGAGTTAATTCAAGACGAATAATTGAAAAGACCACAACTCCAAAAAGTAAAAATGCGATCTAGTTTTGTAAAACAATAACTCAAATATATACTATGAAATTAGGCATTGGGGCCCATTCATAAATTTCATAACATTGAAGGGGGTGGGTGGATGCCCTAAGGATGTTACAGCTCACACAAAAAGCTCAAAATATTTATACAAAATGCGTTACAAGGGGGTGGGTGGGTATCAAAAATGGCGATTTTTAATGTTATGAAATTTGTAAATCAACCCTTTTATGGTACTATTTTATCGTCCAGAATGTCGCTGAACAAATTGATTTAAGCAATGAGCATTCATTACTATTATTTTAGCCAAAAATCCTATTAAAAAACGAGATTCATCAAAAGATTTTGGGCCCTTATGATTTGTGCGTTGAATTAAAGCGGTCGATTAAACATTTAATTCATCATCCATGAAAATTATATATGTGCTACGCCACGCCACCCAAGTAACCATGCTGCTCAAGCTGCAATTTATGCAAATAAACGGTCTATATAAAGCTTGCATTACTATATATGTAAATTAAAGTTGATTTAAAGTGGAAAGGGCCCACCAAATGTAGAATTAATGTTATAAGCTATAACTTCAATATGGCTCCCATTTTAAAGCAACTTGAATTGTACATATCCAGGTTTTCACGAGCGCCAATGGCTGCTGCAATAAGGCTCGCTTTCTGGTAGGGATCAGTCGATGTGACGTTTGGCTTGGGTTCGTTCAATAGAGCTTAGTGGCATTTGAACACACGAACACTTGCATACGCTCATCATACACAGTTGTTGTTTGTTTTCCTGCTTTGTTTTCCTCAACGAAACTTGCACAGCCTTGCCAGACTCATCAGAATGCATATGGAAATATTACCCAATTTTAAATATTTACACCCAAGAGCTGGGTGTTTTTCGAGACAGAGTGCATATTGTTTTCCTCTAAGGTTCACAACCACACCTACACTAGGGCACCCATACCATTGAGCGTGATAACCACTATGTAAAACGACCCCAGTTAAATTAATAATGTCATTAAAGTTCAAATTACAAAATTACAAATTACAAGTCAAACGTCAAATCGACTGATCCCTACCAGAAAGTGAGCGTGTTTGCAACAGCCATTAGCGCGTTCAAAAAGCTGGATACACCGTTTATAGTCCATTTTACGAAACGGCAACACTGATGATATTGCTGTTACTTTTACACATAACGACACCGCCTTCTGTCAAAATTTCATTCATAAAATAAGCGATCAGCTGTTCAAAAACGTCTCGTGAAATGCGTAAAATGGACTATATGCATTAATTGCAGCTTGAGCGTTGTGGTTACTTGGGGAGTTTCTCTTCAAGAAATTGTATGGAAATATTGATTCCGTTAAATTAATAATGCCATTGAACGTTATTTTTCATACAAGTTTAACAAAATCGTCTTTTTGTTAATAAATTGTGAAGTAAAAACTGGCTGATACAGATATTATTAGATAGTATGGTACAAAATACAACAGTATCTAGTAGCAATTTTGTTGTTTGTTCAAAAGGCTTCAACTCGGTTTCTATCAAATATAAAAATATGCCCTTTTCAGGAATCGCATATTCTGGTTTGCTAAAAAGTAAGATTGGACCATTTAGAAAATAAGATTAGATTATTTAGAAAAATATAGTTTTCCACTTTCATGCATATTTTTGAATTTTTATTATATATTTCAGTAAGAATAGACTCTTACACACCAAAACAAAAAGAAAACAGATTTGTTTAAATTTTAGCTTGAGGCCTTTTCTATTATTTGTCTTAAATTGTCCTCGTAACAGCAGTTTGCATTAAAAACATGTAAACATGATAAACGATATTAGAAGGTCTGTTCAATCTTTGAAATAGACATTAGAGCTTCTGATGGCTACGCTTAACTCTATTTTTTTTTTCGATATTTTCATTCGAAACTCTGCCTAGAGGTTAAGAATCACTAGAACATTGGGTCTGTGTCATTTGGATTTGACATAACATTTTCTCATCAATAACAGCCAACCAATTAATAACTGTAATCGCTTAAGTTGTTACGATCGACGTGAAGGCCGATCCATTCAACCTCGCAGTCATAATAACGAACAAACCTGTCTTAGTATTAAGCGTAGCTACTGCCATTCACAAACTCGTTGGAATTACTTCATTTATACTACCGTCGTTACCTATCATAAGAAGCCTCTGCCATGTCTTTTAATATTATAGTAGTTTGGATCGCTATTAGACGATCGTTGATTGAAGAAATACGAGCTTCTAGTCATGGACAGAAAGGGATATAATTTTGGTTATGCCAAAATACCAGCTCCCAGCCCTGTCCTAATTTTAGTGCCAAACGCTTAAACTTAGGCCAAAAACACATGTTTACTCATTTTTTTAATGTTTTTCATTAGTTTAAGTCCAAATTTTTTTTTTATGTTTTTGTTGTATTTTGTCACACCCCTTGACTTAAACTCAAATTTTGGGTGTATTTTGTTTTCCGTGTCCCTTCCGAAATGTCAGATAGGTACAACCCCAGTGTTAAAACTAAAACCCATGTGGTGTTTTTGTCGTCAAACATGATCAAAAGTGTCAAGGTTCATTTATGGACCCAATTTTTAAATTAAAGTTTAAATATGATATAGCCGTTATTTGAGCGGGAAAAATTGCTGAGGTAGTTGCAATAACATGCTCTTTCATGTTATTGAAAAATAACGAGATTCCATTAAACATTTTAGAACCCTATTAACAATGATTTTCGCTCATAAGATGATACAATTGTACATAATTTAATTGCCAAATTGAAGTCTTTGAACAACGTTTTGTAATTTTTTTGATTGTTAGATAGTTATTCTGACCTCCATAATCAGAAGCTCAACTGAAAACTGTATGTAAAATGGAAATCATCGTTATTTCGCCAAATTTTCTCATCGGAAATTAAACCATACTCTGAAATCTGTTTAATGACCAAGGCTCAAAAAAGATTTCAAAATTATTTTCAAAACAACAATGGAAAATCTGAACCGTGCTTTTCGAATTTATTTATTGTGTAAAATTGTAAAATTCTGAGTGTGTTAACCACTTACAACGTTTTATCAATCTTCGTCGTATATTTTACTCAAAAGTACTTTGCCCTAAAAAAAAATTGTAAAGCGTTTTTCCCCGACAATGCATATTGCCCCATGCAACCCTATTTCCTTTGAATTTGTGGACTTACACTTTCTAAAAGGTGTGACTTCAAAAAAAGCTAAAATATAGTTTTTAAAACTTAATCACAGAAAACGACTGGTGAGCTCAGATTTGATGGAGTTTTTTTCTGATAATAACGGTCTGGGGAGCACCGTGGATACCTTAAGCTGATGGTAGGTGGAAGACCGCTGCTTGCGTTAACCCATCGCCATCATCATCAAGAGTCCATTCAATGAATCAATGCTCGCTCTCTCTTTCCCTCTCGTTTATTACCGATGTTGTTGCAGCACTAGCGGGTGATGATTGCTCCCAAACACGGAGACGACGACGTTTGAAGGAAAAGGGCCAAGCCCCAGCGCACTTTGGTAGCCGTTCGTTCACAACAATTTTTCATTCATACACCAACACAAACGCACGGCTTCGAAAACCGTACGCCCAACATTTTTGCCAATGACGACGATGACTGTATGCATCCCGTTCACACCTACGCCCAACGTAGACACACCGCTCTCTTTCGGGCTTTCGTCGGGATGTGTCCTGAATTCTTTCGCCCAACTCTCTCGAATTATGTTTCGAAGATCCCCATCCCACGGAAATTGTTGCCACTTTCAGTCACTTTTTCACAACCGAATCCAAACGGAAACCAGCGTAAAATTAGCACAAATTGCGCCCAGCATTGTCAACGATCGAACTAAAGTGCAACCGAACCGAAGAAACAACTTAAAATAAACTAAATAAAGGAAAAATCCGCTTCGCGATGAGGCAGCGACCCGACGATCTCGACTGCTGCTTCACGTTTCATTAGGAGGAGGTATGACACGCACACACCCACATGCAGACAGTAATCGAACGGAAAATCTCGGATGGTCTCGTTCTTCGTTTGGAGTGAGCGAGAAAAGCGAACGGCTGTCATCAGTAACTTTTGGACCGTCAACGTAAATAAACCGATGAATGAACGAACTAAAAATAACTGAACATCAACTGTTTTGTGCGTAATGAACGCACTCTTAAACTTTTTCAAGTAAGATTGGTGACACAATCAGCTTCAAACAGTATTTATTAGTTTACTTATCCAAAGAGGTTTGTCTAGTCGGATAAATACGACGAGCGCTATAAAAATCAAGATCTGCACTGCAACGAGTAGGGTACTAAAGGTATATATTTTTCAATTTCGTAAAAGCCACTTGAAGGTACGTACAGTAATGACCCGATTTTGTCAGCCCCTGATTTTGTCTACCCCCGATTTTGTCTACCCCCGATTTTAGATCCTTGTTTCCCGATTTTGTCAGCCTAAAAATTTTATTTATTTTAATAAGATTTAACATATCTATACTGGCAATATTGGATGCATAAAGTCAATTATGACCTTGGCCACGTCTACAATCACCTAAAGAACGAATTTTTGAAATTTCTTTCTTGCATAAGTGATCATAAAAGCATTGGAAATACATAAATTAGTTTGTTTGATCTAGGCTTTTTTGTGCTGGTTTATTCTAAAACTCGATAATTCTATAAGTCGATTGTCCCTTGAATATTGTGTTATGGATAGTAGTAACAATGAAATTCCTATCAGAATTATGTTAGAACTGTTCACTCAATATGTGATATGAGCTGTGCAAAATTTCAGCCTCAAATAACCATTTGTTTTTTGTTCTTGGTAATTTTAATAAATATTAGTTTCTTCCCATATTGCCATAAAATGCACACTTGGTATTCCATTTACTCATTACTCGCTAATTTTATTGAATAGGAAAGGGAACTACTAAAAAAACAGTTAACTGATAAAAATCAATGGAGTACTGATTTTGTCGGAATAATTTTTATCATTTTTGAATTTCTGAGAACAATCTTCTTCTTCTTGGCATTAACGTACCCACTGGGACAGAGCCGGCTACTCAGCGTAGTGTTCTTATTAGCACTTTCACATTTATTAACTGAGAGCTTTCTTTGCCTTAGTTGCCATTTTCGCATTCGTATATCGTGTGGCAGGTACGATGATACTCTATGCCCAGGGAAGTCAAGGAAATTTCCTTTACGAAAAGCTCCTGGACCGACCGGGAATCGAACCCAGACACCTTCAGCATGGCTTTGCTTTGTAGCCGCGGACTCTAACCACTCGGCTAAGGAAGGTCTGAGAACAATACAATACAGTAAAAAAGTTGTTAAATAGGGGAACACGAGGCAGTATGGACACCCTAAGGAATTTGCCTATTTTGACTGTAAATACATGAATATTTTACTGTATTTTATGTGCAGTATGTTTCTTAAAGTTCTTAAGCATTTGTTAAACACTGTTGCAAAATTTGGGAAAAAATATTTTGTTTTCAAAAAAAGGTTAAAAGAAAGCTTATATTTGGTAGTCGCTAGCGGGGCAAAGTGGACACCCCCATGGGGCAGTATGGACACCCTTACATTTATAGGAAAATTGTTCCGCGATTATTCTAAAAACCTCGAAAAATGAAGTACATAATCAGGGAACCATAGTGACAGGTCACTGTGCTACTGAAAACATGATTAAAACCAATTTACGACATTTTTCGTAGAAATGCTTTCAATATTGCCTCCAGGTTAGTTTTAATTAAGAATTGACGATTTTCAATCGATTTGTGGTTCCGCATCATAATCATTGCATCAAATGCTAAATAGTTTTGGATAATTTTGTGTTTGAATTTATATTTCTTTCTCTTTCAAGTGTCAGCTTTACTTTATCACCCGGTGTCCATATTGCCCCAACAGTATAAGAAATTTTCATATAAGTTTTTTAATGTCTTAAAGTACCAGAAAAAAATCTACAATATTTTTGAATATAGCATAAATAATTGAAGATTCAATCAAGTGCTACATTATTAGTCAACTTGCAGTCATTTGACCCTGGAACCTTATTTGATGAGGTGTGAATGTTATAATTTTCTAACCAAACAAAATCATGCTCAGTTTTTCGGTTTAAAATCAATGCTTTAAACATTTTCTCTGAAATTTTTGTGGATAATTTACTCTTCCGACAGGTAATTGAAATATTGTTTGCATTGAAAGTGTAAAATTATTTTCTTATGCTAAGATACAGGGGGTGTCCATTCTGCCCCGGGTGTTCATACTGCCCCGGTACCCCTAGTGATCAATTTTCCCCCGGTTTACGGTACCAGCACAGAAAAACAGATGACACATACCACACAGTATAGTCGCTCCGAAATGAGCCAGATCAGCCTGCAAATCTCGTTAATAAATATATAATGCCAAATTTGTCAGATCAAGTATATTCACATTCATGAATACCTCTGGTCAAATACACCGATTTTTTCGTGTTTAATGCTGTTGACTATGTTCTGGTAGAGTTAGTCGGCTGAAAAACGTTGGTGCATGGATTCAGTAGTTTTCACAATAAAATTCATTGCAGTGTGATTTTGTCTATCATTGACTCTACTTTGTGTACAGCAATCTGAGCGTGTGCTGCCTTTGCGTAAAAATAATGACGATTGTGTGTGGTGGTCGTGCGTGGAAATCAGAGAATAAATTTTGACCGAACGGTGTTTAGCGAGTATAACTTCAATCAACGATTCGACGACCTTTGGCCACTTAAAACCAAAAAAGTCTGCATAACTTCTGAGAGAACCATTGGCCCAGGAAATGGCTCTAAAAGGGTTGAAGGTGCTGGAGTTCGCGGGTCTGGCACCCGGACCATTCTGCGGAATGGTATTGGCGGACTTTGGAGCGACTGTCACTAGAATAGATAAGGTTTCTCTTCAACTAGGGCATCGTAATACGAACATCTCAATATTAATTTTGAATTATTCTAGACGCCGATCAACAGCTTGGATGTGCTTCAGAGTGGGAAAAGAACGTTGGCTTTAGATTTGAAGAAACCTAAAGCGGTGGAAATAGTCCGATCGCTATGTCGTACATCCGATGTGCTAATAGAACCGTTTCGACCGGGAGTGATGGAAAAGTTGGGTTTAGGGCCGACTGAAATCATGAACGAGAACCCGCGGCTTATCTACGCTCGATTGACCGGTTTCGGACAAAATGGTTCCCACGCGGCTCGAGCTGGCCATGATATCAATTATGTGGCCCTGTCGGGAATACTATCTTTGTTTGGTAGAAAAGGCGAACGCCCAACTGCTCCGATCAATTTGGCGGCTGACTTCGCTGGCGGAGGCTTGTTGTGTGCTTTTGGCATTCTGGCTGCCTTGCTGGAGCGGCATCACTCGGGGAAAGGTCAGATTGTAGATCACGCTATGGTGGAAGGTGCCGCCTATGTTGGCAGTTGGCTGATACGTTCGCAGAGCCTCCCTGTTTGGGGTAAGCCTCGTGGAGAGAACATTCTGGACACAGGAGCCCATTTCTATGATACGTTTGAAACCAAGGATGGAAAGTACATGTCGGTTGGTGCGTTGGAACCTCAGTTCTATAAAGAACTCCTTCAAGGGCTGGATTTGCCGAACAATATATCGCAGTATGAAGATGATGATAAAGCGCGACATCTGCTCGAGGCTGTCTTCCGAACCAAAACCAGAGATGAGTGGACTGGAATCTTTTCCAACAGAGATGCTTGTGTCTTTCCGGTGCTCGAATTGGACGAGGTAGATAAGCATCCGCACAACAGAGAGCGCAACGCTTTCCTAGAACGAAGTCAAACGAAGGAGAATCAACTGGTTCCAACACCCGCTCCGAAACTCAGCAGGACACCTGCCGTATCTGGAGCGCTATCCGCAGACAAAGATGAACTGCAAATGGTGGAGGAAATATGCAAAGAGATAGATTTAGGAGCAAAGGATGTTGTTGAACTGTGTAGGGAAAAAGTTATTCTAACAAGTATCATGCCAAAGCTATAGTTCAATTAATATAGGATCACTGTTTCGGACAGGGTACAGTAGAAACTTTATATTTAGGCTCTTATTACTTTTATTGGTATCGGAACTGTGGCTTGGCTTTAATTGTTGGTGATATAAACGACTTATTTACAAGCACATAACCTCTGTTCTCTATCATATGACAATCCGTATAACATCTACAGTTACTCATATTCGTACTGAACATTGTTTTAACATCAAGTTGGTAAAATACTATAAAATGCTATATCGAACATGAAATACTCTTACAGTAGAAATGTAGGACCTATATGTTATCCATTTATCGACAATATAGGGAAATATGGTCCAATGCGGATCCTGCTTAAATTCAAACCACCAATATTTCTGTGAAATTTTAAATTCGAATCCCGTTAGTCAATGCTTTCCTCGTATTACATGGTTTTGGCATGCTGATCTTTGTTTGTTTCCTCAAAAACTCCTACGAAACCTGCGAGAGCTCCGAAAAATGGAGGATTCAGAAAATCTGTTATCCAAAATGCGCCTGCATCAATATGTAGTTGCCCATGTAGTTGCCAATATGATTCAAAAAACTAGTACGAGTGCAATGAACAGTATACCTATTTTTTACTGATTCAGCCTTTAATGGAAAAAGTACCTATTACAACTGTGTCTAAAATTGATCCAATTTCATATTCGTACAACGATCAAAATTCAAACATACAACACTTGAAACTAAATTTTAATGCTTTTTTAACATTCTTCAGATGTATGTATTTGAATAATTTATAAGCGGAAATATTCAAAACTTAAACAAATATATGAAAATCGATTCTTTTGTTAATATTTTTGCTATTAAATGCAATAAGTTTAAAAGTAAGGCACATTTTTGTTGATCTATTGTAAATAATGATATTCGTGAGTTACTTAAAGAGTTTCGGTAGAAATTTACTCAGCTTACAGAAATCACAAGCTGTTCTTGTCACCTATAAATTCACAAAATGATTTTGGCATGACATCAAAGCTCTTCTTAAATTTTGATTTTATTAGGAAAATAACCATCTTCGTTTCTAACAAAACCTGATAAGTTTTTTTCACTGAAAATCAAAGCATTCTTTGTAAAAAAAATAACACTGATATCTCCTCGGTCTCTAGGAAGCAGAGAAAACATGTTCATTACCATTTCATTGATCTCGATAAAAAAAACTGTTTGTCTTTTTTTTTTGTTGATTGAATGATGAATCCTTGAGCCAAACAGCCTAAACAAAATTTTTGTGCTCTACAAAAATTTTATTTTGAACTTGTCTATAGAAATAATCTTAACTACAAATAGTATTATTACACAAAACACTTTGATATCTTTGATGAGGCTCCCAAGATGCTTGCTAATTATATAAAGAAGACTTTTTAAATGTTTTATGATGTTCAGATGCAGAAATTCTACGGTTATATGTAATACCACAACGTACACCCAATTTAGCTAAAGAATCAGCTTGTTCATTACCATCAATTTTTGAATGAGATGAAAACCATATAAATTTAACGTTCAATCCTAGTAAATTTAGTTCATATAACAATTGTTTTATCGCTAGAATAAGGTGATGAGTTTTAGTATAAAAATTTACAGAACTAATGGGTTTAAGACAGCTAAAGCTATCAGAACAAATAAAATATATGTTTGGTGAACGGTTTTTTATCAAACTGCATGTAAATTCTGCAATAAATATGGAATAAGGGAATTGCAATTTAAAAAAAAAGTGCCTTAAAATGATTATATACTCTGAATCCCGCAATGTCTTCCATTAAAGATCCATCTGAAAAATAAAACTGATCACCATTTACACCAATAAATTTACGATGAAAAAACACACTCGCAAACCGAGGATAACCAAAAAATAACGTGAAATTTGTTTCAATTCTTTATGTAAATCAATTGAAGGTTGGAATGAGTGGAATTGAATTTCATATTCATAAAAAATGCTTGAAGAATCAGCTATAATAATTTGGTTTATACAATGATCGAAGGAATCTAAAATTTTACTTGTTAGATTAATTTCAGCTAATGATTTCAAAATTGGTCGACCAAAATAACTATAACGAACCTTTTGAGAATTTTGAAATTTAACATTTTTTAATATAATAAATCAATAAGAACAGAATCATATGCTCCAGTAACATCAAGAAAAGTAGAAACCATGTCTTGCTTCCTATCAAAAGAAAGATTAATTTGCGATGCTAAAAGAGCAGTACAATCACGAGTACCACAACCTCTCCTGAAATCATAATGTAAAGATAAAATGTTATTCCACTCAGCCCATAATTCAAGCCGATTCAAAATCATTTGTTCCATGAGTTTACGTACCCATGATAACAAACTAATGGGATTTTTACCTGGTGTTAATAAACTAATAACTTTAACAAAACGCTATTCTGGTGGGAATATACTTTGAAGAAGAAAATAATTATATAGGTAATGGAAGTAAATGCATTTTGCCTTCAAACGACAAATTTTGCAATACAATAAATTTTATTTTATCAATTTCTGGAGAAGTATTATGAGTAACAGATAAAGTTAAATTTATTTCTTCCAGAGAAAATAATCTACAAAGCTCAGGAAAATAGTTAAATGTTTGATGAGTTTTGAAATTGATATTTTGAGATACAAAATAAGGATCAATTGTAGATGCAAATGTTTCTATCTATCAGACTCATTCGGAGCAATGACAATTGTGTCCCAATTCATCAAAAGTGGAAACGGCCAAATCATCAAGATTTCCAATGGACAGAGAGAATCCATTAAATTTGATCACAACCAATTCCCAGTTTGTAGAGTATACAGTCTGCGATGATTAGATAATGATTCATTATCTGAAACTTGCCAATTCGTCAACTCGTGACGGATTCTGTTCGAGCAGAGCATCAACACTTCTTCTCTAGACGATGTAATATCTCGTTGGAGATGAATTCTTAACAGTAATGAATCACTGATGACCGAGACTGTGATACGGGATATTGGTACGTAATCAAACGCGTGTCTGTTCGGGTAGATAAACTGATTCTTTTATTATACGATTTCCACTGCTGTACCAGACAGCCTATACCAGAGTGGATGCTACAGAAGATACCATGAAGGTTGGGCGATTGCCTTTAATAAATAATCCAAGATCTGTACTACTTAAGTATTTGATCAAAGAACAAAGAAAACTTTCAGTTAACAACTGTGGAAGTGCTCAAAAGAACACTAAGCCGAGAAGCAGGCTCTTTTCCAGTGAGGACGTTATGCCAAGAAGAAGAAGTAGAAGTATTCAATCAGACTGGAGCTTCTCAAATTAATATCTGAGCTGCTCCAGATGATGTGATGAGTATTAGCATCACTACCGACAATCAACAGAAGGACTTTTGTCAGGCAATGTACGACAACTCGTTTGAAATCATCCGTTGAGGATGGTCATCATGTGCTAAATACACCGAACGATAGACGTGTTTCCTGTTGAGGTCACCAACAGAAACATCAATTGTGGCATCACATACGCCTGAAACGCGAGTTCGCCATTTCGTATTTACTGAAAGTAGCAAAAGCTGTGTCCAAGATAGAAATTCCCTTACGAAAGTAAGTTTCTTAAATAAACACCACTTCGGCTGTAGCATTTTGCATGGGTATGCAAAGATTGATCGCTGCTGTTCCTTTAAGCTAGTAAATGATCTAAGCTATCCTAATCTTAGCCACTACCCAAACTAAGCAGCGAAAAAATCCGGGGCGGAAAGCACAGCATACCTACACTGTGTAGAACGCATAATGCGAAACCATAAAGGTGCACATTTAAACTAAATTTCTATAATCCCACCCTTATTTAGCCTCAGGATTGAGACGATTATCTCGGAGGAACAAAACGTCACCTGCACTTTTGCTCCGAGTAAGTAGCACAGAAAGGGCACAATACTGTGGAGGGCGGCCTGATACTCCACAGGCTCCGTTTTCGGTTAGAATGAGTACTTACATTACAATAATAAAGCCTGTCCACGATAAATTTCGGACACTTTTTTTTCAGTGTAGGTTTTGAATTATTTCACGGATTGCTGAAACGTTTCACTTATATGACAGCTGAAACTCTCCACTTTATTTCGTGGTACAACATGTTTACATTATCGTAACATTCACTGAAATGGCGTCCAATCAAGTGGAAGTGCGCAAACGCATTTTGTTTGAACGGCAGCAAAATCCGAATTTATCGGTACGCGATCTTGCCAAAAAACTAAAGCTACCGAAAAGTACGGTATTTAGTGTTTGCAAATCATTTGACCAGCGCTTGACTGTGAATCGGAAGGTTGGAAGTGGAACAAATCGAAAAGTATGCTCCCGACAAATGGATAAGAAGGTGGTAGCCATTATTGAGAAAAATCCCAATCTTTCTGTGCGAAATGTGGCCAGGGATGGGGTGCGACTCAAATCTCTTTCGGTGCTACACGCGCTGCTGCGAGATAGCACCCAAAATTCGAAAGAGACGTGCAGGAGTATTTTTCTCTGGACTGCACCCTGGCTGTGCTGACACGCAATGTGCTTTGAGATGCATGGTATCGAGTTGTTTCATTTTCACTCTTTGCGTTTCGTACACGCGTAAACAAATTCACTTGAATTCATTTCATTTTGTTATTCACTGTCAAAACTCTTAAACACGTTGAACATAATTCGTCACCACCTTATGTTTCTGACACTACCAAATATGTCAAGATCCACAACAATAAGTTTTTGCAAAGCACTTATTAAGCTTGTCCGCTTTCAAAGCATACTTTGTTGAAAATATTTTAGAGTGGATTTTGTGCTTTCACGAAAGAGACTGAAAGAGTAGAGAATGTGCTTTGCTTTGTCTCACACAAAAACAAATTGTCTCCAGTGTTGCCACATTTATATCTGTACCAAAGGCTCAAAAATCTTTTTTATCTGTACCAGAGCTTCTGAAAATCTGTACCCAAAATCTGTACCACACACGACATAAATTGTTGAAAGAAACTCTTAAAATCCGTATTAATTTGTAAATTTTATAGGTTTATTAATTTCAAATAATAAACTATTAATAGGTTAAATAATTTCACATATTAAATAATAAATAATAAATTCTATGGAAATAGTATCTTTCAATGAAAGTTTCGTGGAAATTAGTTCCGATTTTTAAGCATCTTTTGTATTGTGTGTTACAAAAATCGCCAATTCCAAAAATCTGTACCAATCTGTACTTATCGGAGAAAATCTGTAATCTGTACCGTACAGAATCTGTACCAAAAACTATTAGAAAATCTGTACCTTTCCAGATAAATCTGTACTTGTGGCAACACTGATTGTCTCCTACCCCTTGCTTTGGGTTTACTCGAAAAGAATGGGAGACGCACAATCAATTTCTGAGTGGCACGCATGGTTTTGGCACTGCACTGAGTTTTCAGACATTCCCTGAATGTGGCTCGCAAAGTTGGGAAGTCAAAATCAAAATCAAAGAAGGATTAACATCCTTGTCAACTGTTTATTTTGTAGATATAACTCTTTTATTCTGAAATAAACAATTGTTTTTGTTGAATTATGAGTACCTTTTTTTTGCTGCCATTATTTGGGTGTCCGAAATTTAACGTGGATGCATTTTCAAAATTTCTTCAAAGTAATTGCCATATAAACCTACATCGTTGAAAATTTCACAGAAGATTTTTTATATGGTAAGGATGGTATGGAAGATATGGGAGATTGGATCTTCAAACATTTTTAAATTTGGAATCGCCCTAATGTATCATTTGATAGTTTTTTACAAATTTGATTTGAAAACAGTGGACTATACGAATTTGGATTTATATTGTCCGAATATCGTCATTGTATCGAAACAAACAACGATCGGTTAAAAATTTGATCAACAAATACATAACTTTAAAAACTTCTACAGAACTACTTAAGTGTTACTTGTATGTTATCTATGATCTCTTCAACTCTCGCCAATAGTCGCAATATATCTAATAAATCTCTTTGTTCGTGCATTCTACTTAGCACCTCCTGTATTTTCTTTAAATCGAACCGAATATGCCACTTGCCTAACTTGTACAAATCGAAATGAATCACATCAACGCCCTCAACCAGGGCTGCAATGCGTTTCTTAGCTACATGTTCCAATATATCGAGAAACGCTTCCAGGTCCATCCCATAGGACGCCTTCAACATCAGCTGACAATGTTCGTCAAAGTTTTCCATGTCTCTACAATCGTCAATTTCCCTCACAACCTGCTCGTATGCCGCCCACAAACTGTCCCAAATCTTGCCTATATTACAACCATTGAACCAATTATGATTCACCGAAATTGCATCCTCCAGGTTTTGCACCTGATGATACCAACCACTCGGAACGAATATCGCCTCCCCCGCAGTCTGTCGAATATCATAATACCGTACATCCTTTTCCTTCAACAACTGTTCACTTATGTCAAAAGGAAAGTTTCCCAGATTATCCTTCAACTTCACTTCCTCTCCCGGTGGCAACAGAAGCCATTTTTTCATTCCATAGATATTGGTTGACCAACTGTACGAAGCAAACACATCAGCATGGAAGGATGTCCACGTTCCTTCGGGCCCTATGTACACGAACATGTAATCGTCCAGCTTCCGGTCCACCAGATACTCGTTGAGCCAATCCGATCCAAAGAACAGCGGTGTTTCGTAGAACCGATACTCAGGCATCACTTCCCGCAGATGCCAATCTTTGAGGTACATCTTCGAACGTTCCTCCTTCCGGTCGCCGCCTTCCTCCGCCCAATTGTCCAGAAACTCGTGAAACCTCATATCCAATTTCTCGTGAGCATTGTAGTACTGCTTTCCGCAATTCGCCACCGGTACGGTCACGTTTCCGATTTGCGCCTTCAGGTAGTTTACGTCTACTTTATCGACTTCGCCGGTGCGGTGCACCCAGCGCCGAAAGCACTCCCAGCGGTCGGACACCGAACTAATGATGACGGCCGTGTTTGTTGACATGAAGCGGCGGAAAAACTCACCGTAGGTTAATTCTGCGGCCGGGATGCGCTGTATTTCCGGTGGAAATGGGAGGGCGGGCGATATCTCCTGGGCTGGATCGACTTCCAGCTCCGTCAGGGATGCCATGCGGGTGGACCGGACGATTCAATTCGCCGAAGATTGAGGGAGCGTTTGTTGACAAAAAATTCGCGCGACGAAAACTAACTGAACAGAGTGCTGAGCCGATAAGATAATTTTATCTCTGAACTCTGAGACACCTGGTGGGAGGAACAAGAAGGAGACATTAAATTTTGACTGCAAAAAATGCATTACTTTTATATGTGTATCGACACATTCTTATTGAAAACTATCTCGCACATTAAATTGATATAAATAGGATTCATTCGAGATTGCTATTGCATCAAAAATATGTGTGTATGCACATTGAAGCCTGATTTGCTGCTGGAAAGGAATCGCTGAAGAAATTTCTCGCCGATTCCTTGCAGAAATTTTCTACAGCGACTCCCGTTTGAACTGACATTTCTTTTCAACTGCGTACTGCGATCAGAAAAAAAGCGCTTACTTGATTCGTAATCAAACGTCAACATCCCACCGCAAAATCGCTAGTGTTTGGAGGTGATTTTAACCTCCAAATCTCCAAATAACCTCCAAAACATCACCTCCAAGTTAGTTCTAATAACCTCCGTTATATGAAATATGGTGGCGCGTCGATCGTCGCAAGTTTATCGTTAAACAGTCAATCGATTCCTTGCAGGAATTTCCCATGCATCAAGATAGGCCAAGAAATTACTTGTCAGCAGCGAATCAGGCTTGACTGTTAAACGATAAACTTGCGATGATCGACGCGCCACCATGTTTCATATAACGGAGGTTATTAGAACTAACTTGGAGGTGATGATTTGGAGGTTATTTGGCAATTTAGAGGTTAAAATCACCTCCAAATACTAGCGATTTTGCGGTGGGATGTTGACGTTTGATCGCGAATAGCAAAAATATATGTACAGTGGCCCAATTTCATATTCGTACGGGATACTGATTTCACATCAAGTTAGTAAAAAAAAACTATTAAATGATGTATTTAGTTTAAAATACTTTATCCACATTGAAGGTAAAAGGTGTCATCTATTATTTGCCAATCACCCATTTACATTCATCTTTGGATTAATGGAAAAGTATTGAATTTATATCTAAAATTCCCCCAATTCCATATTCGTACACCTACCAAAATTCAAACGTACAATATTCAAAGCTAAATTTAAAAGCTCTACTTATTTGATTGCTGAAGTGCAGTATTATGATGTTCAGATGTAGTGAAGTACATTTGGAAAATTTATTAGCAGACAAATATGAAATTTAGGCAAAATTATGAGAAATGCCAATTTTCTTATGATTTTTGCTATAAAATCCAATAATTCGAACAATAACGTTCATTTTTGTCATTGGATCCAATCTATTTAATAGTTTTATACCAACTTGATATTAAAACAGTGCCCCGTACGAAAATGAAATTGAGTCACTGACTGTAGTTTCCAGTGGCGCAACCAGGGGGGGATTTGATGGTCAAACCATGGTGGTTAACTGAAGGTTAACATAAGATGCATCATCCGGAGCTTCAAAAAGGTTTCGAGTTAGCTCAAATTTTCATTTTCATTTTGCAGCGTTTGGTGGGGCAATGAGAGCGTAAGTCAGTCCAAAGCCGGAGGAAGGGATAGGTAATGGCCGTAATAGTCTATGCGGACCACTTGAACACCATCGGAAAGGATAAGAAGGAGAAAAAAAAGAGAATATACGTGATTAGTAATGAGTTAATTATGTAGTTTTGTTAGAATTATAAACAATTAAACAGTAGTAATGAATAGCTTATAAAATTACTTTGCAGCATAGCTGAGCCTTTCGGATCGTAAGACCGATGTATAAAAATAATTTATTTCGAAAT
This sequence comes from Aedes aegypti, assembly GCF_002204515.2. NCBI lineage: Eukaryota > Metazoa > Arthropoda > Insecta > Diptera > Culicidae > Aedes > Aedes aegypti. The sequence goes on from NC_035108.1 coordinate 399,444,570, forward strand.
TGTCCTCGTGGTTCTTCACTCATTGATTGTCTTCAAAACCTTGTCAAGTATAGAAAATTGATTTTATTTCATTTATTACTACATTGAAGCTACATTGTACTTATTAAGTATTAGGTATTATTTTATGTTTTTATCACTATTGATATTATCAAGGCCAGAATTCCCAGTGAGTGAAGAATTTTATAGTACTAGAACGCCATAGAAGATCGCTAAACATTACCTAATCATGGAACGGCTTTTTGCTCTATTATTTTAGGTATATGCTATTGATCTCCCTTTGCTCCTATCCGCAACCCGCTGCACGCGCCCTGTTGGTTTTCGAAAACCTCGTACTTACTTACTTATTTGGCTTTACATCAATTATCTTGATAAAGCCTCGCCAACAATATTTCGCCAATTCCCTCGGTTCATGGCCGCTTCTCTCCATCCTCGACTGTGACCCACGCTCTCCAGGTCCTGGTGTACCTGGTCAATCCACCTAGCTCGCTGCGCCCCACGCCTTCTTGTTCCGACCGGATTCGTGGCGAACACCATCTTTACAGGGTTGTTGTCCGGCATTCTTGCAACATGCCCTGCCCAGCGTATCCTTCCAGCTTTAGCTACCTTCACGATACTGGGTTCGCCGTAGAGTTGAGCGAGCTCGTGGTTCATCCTTCGCCGCCACACGCCGTTCTCCTGCACGCCGCCGAAGATCGTCCTTAGCACTCGGCGTTCGAAAACCCCAAGAGCTTGCAAGTCCTCCTCGAGCATAGTCCATGCCCATAGAGGACTACCGGTCTTATGAGCGTTTTGTACATCGTGCATTTGGTGCGGGGGTGAATCTTTCTTGACCGCAGTTTCTTCTGGAGCCCATAGTAGGCACGACTTCCGCTGATGATGCGCCTTCGTATTTCCCGACTAACATTGTTGTCAGCCGTCAACAAGGATCCGAGGTAGACGAACTCGTCCACCACCTCGAAGGTATCCCCGTCTATCGTAACACTGCTTCCTAGGCGGGCCCTGTCGCGCTCAGTTCCGCCAACCAGCATGTACTTTGTTTTCGACGCATTCACCATTAGCCCGACTCTTGTTGCTTCGCGTTTCAGGCGGGTGAACAAATCTGCCACCGTTTCAAATTTTCTCCCAATAATATCCATGTCGTCCGCGAAGCAAACAAATTGTCCGGATCTCGTGAAAATCGTGCCTCGACTGTTAAGTCCGGCTCTCCGCATGACACCTTCAAGCGCAATATTGAACAACAGGCACGAAAGTCCGTCGCCCTGTCGTAGTCCCCGCCGAGACTCGAACGAACTGGAGTGTTCGCCCGAGATCTTCACGCAGTTTTGCACACCGTCCATCGTTGCTCTGATCAATCTTGTGAGCTTCCTGGGAAAGCTGTTCTCGTCCATAATTTTCCATAGCTCTATGCGGTCGATACTATCGTATGCCGCCTTGAAATCGATGAACAAATGGTGCGTAGGGACCTGGTACCTCGTAGAAGATTACAAAAACCGTCAATTGCATTCCCAATTACTACCCCACATTGCATATTCAAGGGTCTGATTGTGCTCCTAACCCACCGTAATCTTCTCGCCAGCTTGAAATTATATTTTCTCGAAGTGAAAGTAATTTTGATGAGTGATAGCCTAGTGCAGCCCAACTGCATAGTACAGTAGTTTAACCAGAAGATAAAATCTAAATTTTGTAATAAAAAGGTTGCCATTGCTTTGAAATTCACTCAACATCTAATCAAAACTACTAACAACAGAGATCAATTATCAAAATTTATCGCTCCCTGGAAAATATAATCCCAAGCCCAGGGAAAAAGGTTTCGAATTAGCTCAAATTTTACAACTATTTTTTAGAGCTTATAAATTTCCGTAGCATTCTTTGGATTTTAAAAATTACAGAAAAAATGGTATGCTATCGAAGCATTCAGGTTCAAAGTAAGCAAATCTATGGGAAGATTCAAATATAACGTCCATCGTTTTTAATATGAGACAACTATGGTCCCACTGTAAGTTAAGTTTTGTCATGCTGGTTTGCTTTCGATCGACTGTAAGAATAGTTGCAATGATTTCGATTGCACTTAAAGGTTGAATCGTTGAAAACTTGAAAACATTTTTAAAGAACAACACAGACGGACGACTGAACGGTATCACGTCAATGCTTTGTAATCTTGTTCAATTATTTTTACAATACATTTTTACAACACGCATAAAAAACAACGTAGTTTACTCAAGCTATCAAGTCGAATTTTTCTATAAAAAATGCCTTTTCGATGTCAAGTTTGCAATCCCTTCTATAACCAAATTGGTTGTTTCATAATAACCAAGCAGCCGAAGGAAAATTTAGTCTAGTATTAGGAACTTGGCCACCGGACACCTGAGATGTTCAGGAATTTCTGCGGCCCTGTCCAAAAATTTGTTCGTCGCTTGTATTTTTTGTACAGTTCTTCTTCTTTCTGGCGTTACGTCCCCACTGGGACAGAGCCTGCTTCTCAGCTTAGTGTTCTTATGAGCACTTCCACAGTTATTAACTGAGAGCTTACTATGCCAATGACCATTTTTGCATACGTATATCGTGTGGCAGGTACGATGATACTTTATGCCCTGGGAAGTCGAGAAAATTTCCAACCCGAAAAGATCCTCGACCGGTGGGATTCGAACCTGAGGGTCGTGGGTTGGTCTTGCTGAATAGCTGCGCGTTTACCGCTACGGCTATCTGGGCCCCAATTTTTTGTACAGTGTGAAGTTGTATAAATGTTTACAATTTCCATAGAAACTAGAACTAGGAAGTTTAATACCGTCGAACGCATTGAGATTCACTGAAAATCTTACGAAATATGACAATTTCCGTAAAACTGGTTCCGAAAAATATGCACACAGAGAAAACAATTTTAATAATTAATGAATTGTGTATCATTACAACAATATATCTGTATTATTTGCCGGCTTATAATTGCCTTTCATTGTTTCAATAATAACTCGTAATTTGGTTCAAAAATGTTTATTGTTGAATTTGACAGCTGGGTTAAATGCGGGGCAACAAAAAAATATTTGTTGTTTCAACTTTCTTTTCTTTTGAAACAACAATTTTTTGCATTAAAATAAAACCTATAGTTTTTGAAACAAAATTGCACTGTTTTTTGATGCGATAATGTTTTTGTTTGAAATAAAAACTCATTTTTATTAATCTCAGTCCCCTGAACTCTTTGTTTTTTGTTTTGTTTTTATAAAATAAACAACGCTAATCGTTCTGAATAGCCTACTTTATTTTCTCTTACGTAAGAAGTTTATGAAACTTGCTCCATAATTCGTTCAACTGACGAATGAATTTTATCCGCTCTGCGACAAGAAAGAATGAAATAATCAGCTCGTGTAGGAATTCACTGCAATAATTTAGAAGGCATTAGTGGAAACAACAATTTAGAAAGAATGGCCGAAACTTACCAAAAACAGCTTCGATTATGGTTGAAACTGAAACAGTAATGAAACAGCGATGACCTGAACTCATTACACAGCAGTTTTTGCACGTTTTTCACTTTAATACAACGCACCGAATGAATATTTCCAATTTCCTGCCGTTTTAAATGAGAACCAAAATGGCTGGACAGTTTTTATGCTACACGCATGGTTAATTGAACCAACAGTGATGGAAATTGAAACAAATAAAACTTTTATTTGACGTAATGATTTTTTTTTGTTGTTTCAACAAATTTCTAGATAGGATGGCTCCTATTCAATTCAACAATATTTTTGATTTATTCTAATGAAAAATATTGTTGTTTCAACGCAATTTTGAATTGCAACAAATTAAAAATGTTTATTAAAAACAACACAAATATTTATTGTTTTGAATAGCTGGTAATTCTCTGCATGTTAGAAATTTTTCAAATTGGTTGGCAATGTTTCGAAATATTTTAGGTTTTTTTCATAGGAATCAATTCAGTTACTTACCCAAAGAATTCATTAATTGTTTGTCAACGAATTTCTTAAGGAATTCTTCTATGAAATTAGTTCAATATCAATTCATCAAGCATTAAACCTGATATTCAAGGATAATCCCAGAAATTATAATTAGTACACTTAATGATAAACCATGGGTCCAATTTATCGAGGATTTCCTGGAAAACATCTTAAAAGATTTCAAAGAATAATCCCTGGAAGAATTTCAAAGCAAATCATAAGATAAACAGTGGATAAATTCACGAGGGAATTCATATAAAAATGGCTGAAGAAATAACTGCGGTGAACTTCTTGAGAAATTCTTGTTGGGGTCCCTGGAAATATCTTTAACGAATTACTTCACAAACTTTGGAATAATCCCTTTGAGATTTTCTTGGAAGAACTTCTGTAGGAATTATTAAAAGATCTGCTAGAAAACTACTGCAAAAATTAGTGGAAACTGGAACTGGTGGAAAAAGCTCTGAAAGAAATACTGGAATAACAATTTGATTTTTTTTTTAAATAATCCCTGTGGACATTAGCAAATCAAATAATCTCTGTGGTTAGCTTTTGCGAATCAAAATTCATCGTAAGGAGGAAAATAAAGTTACTTTAGAAACCCTTAGAGACCAAGTTTAAAAAAATAAAATAGAGACCAAGTCTCTAAAAAGAGACCTACCACCAACCACATGTTCATAGAAACAACATTATCGTAACAACGTCCGGGACTGTGTTTCTCGGGTTGAATGGGATTTTCGGACAACATACATAGGAAAGCGACGGACGGTTGGGTTTTGGGATAACGGATTTTTTTTGTGGTTGTTTTTTTTTTAACTGCTTACACTTTTAACTATGTATGATCTGCAAGAATACACAAGATTTTCCTGGTAAGTTCACCGTTACAGTAGAGAGGCGTCTGCTCCTCTGGACTTTTACATCGTAATAAGTTTAAAATTAGTTTTATCCACTTTATTAATATTATTATGCAATTAATTATTTTCCTAAGAATCGATCATTCCATAATCGACCATGTGTCGCCTATTTCATCATTTTATTTATATACGGTTGCTGCATATGTTTTGAGCATTAACGCCTTGTATGACTTAAACATAATATCGCTGTCCCTATGCTTAGAGTTCCGTTTTCCCGCAAACTTACCGACAATGTTTTCAAAATCAATCGTCATCATGATTTGGAGTTACTTCCTTGCGTGGGTCTGATGATAACCTCGATGGTTATCGTCAGGAAGAGCAACCGTTGGTTGGATGATGACTGCTCTGCATCTTGATCTACTAAGATATCTAATCAGTTGGAAGTTTTAAAGGCATTTGTAGCTTAATCTATACATCATGTGGTGATAAATTTCATTTTGACGATATATTAGCGTTATAGCTTGACTATTATGTTGTAGTGTTTCTCGTGTTGCAATGGTTGTAACGATGCGTTTTCCTTTAATCTCTTTTCACGTCCAGTTCCGTTTCCACCTTTCTTTTTCCATAGCTGTATCTCTGTGCTAGGGTCATTACTTGCTTTGCTGGCGCACTTCTACTATGGTACCACTCTCGGAATATGTATAGTGAAGTTTCAGTACCCTTGCGCCGTGAACTAAATATTGCAAAAGGAACTTTAGTTAGTAATATTGGCTGTTTTTACGCGTCGTTAGTGAAGCACTACTATTACATCACTTTGAGTTCTGATGAACACAGTGTTAAACCGGCTAGAATATAGTTAAACTCGTTTTCAATAACTGAGTGCAGAGTTGGATAACTCGGATTGAATGTACAGAAAAAACTACGGTTTTGTTTTGATTATTATGAAATATCCCTCTAAAAGCTATAATCTTGAAAACAAAAGCAGAACCTGTTAACAAAAATATAATCGCATTCTATGTAAAAAAAAGTGTTGCTGCAACCTACACTATAGCAATTGTCGATCAGCTCAACTGAATCCCACCCTGTCCTACTGCAAAAAGGCGTTTGGCCCTCAATCTGCCCTAACATTTGGAAGATCGATTGCTAGAATTTTCTTCAGGGAACATGTGTATAAAGTTTAATAATTACCCTATTTCAATTTTCTGGATCTAACAGCAAAATAAGACGCAAAAATTGGAAAATAAACGGCTAAATCAGGAAATTCCTATCATCATTCACACCCTGGGCCTATCATCAGAAGCGACTGCTGTTTCTGCCATTGTACATGGGCTTCTTGCCACTTCCACCGCCTCCACCGCCGCCGCCGGATTTTTTGTTCCCTCCTCCGTAGCCGCCGCCGCCTTTACTGCCGCCACCGCCGCCTCCTCCGGACGAATGACCGCCGCTACTTCCGCCGAATCCTCCCGAGCCGAAGAAACTGGGTGGGCCAGCTGAACTCTGCTGCTGCTGCTGTTGTTGGTCATCGGTCAACGAAGCAAAGGCATTGTTCTTGCCCCAACCCTGGAACATCGATGCCGAACCGAGACGGGTTACCTCCGGAGATTTTTGCTGCGAAATGGAATTTCAGTTAGAATTTTGAATAATGTGAAGGATCTATTAGTCTTCGTCAGCACAACCACGCTCCCGCTGTGAATGTCTAGCGAGCATTTCCATAATGCGTGTACTCAGTACGCGATGCGACTAGAGCCGTGCCTGTAGTTCAGAACCGGAGGTTCGCGGATCCCTAGACGGTCATGACGACTTCTCAAGAGGTCAGTAGAAGCATTACGAAATAGGGGGAGAGTCACCTAGCGGATAAGCACCACCTAACAAGTTTGTCACAACCAGATAGCTCTTGACCTGCTGAACGACTTTGCCGAAGACATCAACCTTCTAGCTCAACAGGATCTTGAAATATCCGTTGAATGGATAATATGGCCAATTTTGGTACCCCAAGACAATCTGGATAACTCCGAAACCACTCGGATCACGTTTCCAAATTTTACGAAAAAAAAACAAGAAAAGTTCTAAGAATTTCAACTAGCTTTTCCAACAATTTGTTCAAAAAAAAAAAAAAAAACGAAAAAAGTTATGTTAAATTTCACTAGAAGAACTCCTGAAGCGTTTCCTCAAGGATTCTGGGAAGAAATTTCAGAATAACCTTTTGGAGTGGAATAATTGAGTAGTCTCTGATGAAGGCTTCATGGGAGCCTCTATAATTTTGGATCCAGATTTACTGTAAGCAAAATAGTAAAAAAAGTGGCTTGGAGTCTTTAGATATTTCTTTCATTTATTATAGAGACTTGTATTGCAATAGTGATCAAGTCTTTAAAAAGAAACCAGCCCTGCATTCGTTGTTTGACCATTGATCAGTTAACAAGTTGTTTTATTATGATCTTCGACATCTCAACCATTCAATATTCTATGGGTCTTCAACAAAACTGAATATGTTGGATTTGCGATTTTTAACAGCTCTGAACTTTATGTCCGTTTTCAAGCGGGACGCTGACAAGGTCATGATGAATCGTCTAAGTAGCACCAATTATCAAATTTGACATTTCAGAATCGAAATGCTTCTGATTCGAGTAGAATTGTGGAAGCACAACTCGAAGGAGGAACGCAATCCGGTCACAAGCGAATGGAAGCAAGGGCAACTATTGCTCTTTTCGTTGAAGATAATTAATATTCAATCATCCGGGTTGGAAGCGCCATTTTAATCGAAGGATTGCTGTACATAACCGTTAATACCAGACCAGTTATAGCTCTCGGTGGCAGTATCTGTCCTTGAACAAAAAACTAGAAGGTAATTCAAGGAAAATCGACTGGATACAAGCAGAGTAAAATATATATGATCAGAACCCATGATGGCTCAGTACAAGACAAAATTACCTCTCCTACAATCCCACAACAGTACCTGTGAACTGACAACTTACCGTCAAGTTGAGCTTCTTCGGGTCGAACATCGGCAACTGTTGGCGAGACGTATTCTTCGACACCGGCTGTACGAAACCATCGTCGTCGACGAAGCGCTGTTTGTTCTTGGAAGCACTGCCTCCGTCGTAGCGATGATGCCGGTCGCCATCCTGACGACCACCGCCGCCGCGGCCACCACTGCCCGACAGCACAAAGTTCAGAATACGGTTTTTGTTCTCTTCGGTTTCGACCTCTTTCTGAATTTCATCCATTGTCTTCGGCGCGGCTTGTGCCCTGCGTGGTTGCCAGTTATTCTTCCGCAAATCCATTAGGTCCAGAATCATGAAGCGGATTCGGTTGCTCACTTGGATTGTGCTCTTTCTGTCGGCGATCTCCTGCAGACGATCGAAATAGTACTGCAAGCTTTGCGAGTCTTGGCCGGAGTCCTTCTCCATTCGACCACCTATCGTGGTCAAGAGCTTGCAAAGGCACTCTAGTGCTTCTTCATCCAACATCTCCTCGCTCAACAAAATATTGATGCAAGTGTACATAATTTTACAAGTCAGTTGCTCTTGTTTGAACAGTTCTCCAATAAACCGGATAGTGCCCATGGCTCGACGTCTGATCTTGGCATCCTTCTCTTCCAGTTCGTATTGCAGTTCGTTGAGTTCCTCTGTTTTTTCCTCACCTTCGGCGGCTTTCTTTTTCGATTCCTCCAATTCGCTAGCATTCTCTTCCTTATCAGTGTGATGCTTCTCGAATTCCTTCTGGCACTGAGTGATCAGCTTACGCTTGAAGTTCGGTTGCTTGTTATCGCTGGTTTCGATCTTGATAATTGTGCCTAGTTCCTTACACATCTGGGCGTATGTGTCGGTGAAATTGGGTTCCATGATGGCCTTTTCGAATAAAATTTTGATACATCCATCCAACCGTTCTTCTGTGTCGATTTCGTACTGTTTGACCTGTTCGACCAAGGCATTGAAATTGTCTGGCGTGAGTTTGTTCAGGACGCTACGGAATTTCTTGAACAGTTCCTGTGTTTTCTTGGAATCTTCGTCTAGTTCTTCCTGTTTCTGTAAAAATCGTGGTCTCCAAGCGTTGCTACACTCACGTAGTTTGACGTCCTCGGAGATGTTCAAATTTACCTTGATGATTCCACTGTCTACATCATCTCCTCCAGATCGCATCTCCTTGGCCGATAACCGACCCTGATATGGTGCTCGTTTCATTGGGCCAGGTCGGGCGTTCATCATTCCACCGCCGCCATCCATGCCTCTCATGAAGGTTGGCAGCAGTGAGTTATCCTGATTACCGAAGTTTCTGCTTGAGGCCATCATTGGATTGTGCGATGACTTCAATATAGACCTACATGCATCCGGTATCGTTGTGGGCTTTTCTCTGCTGATTGTTGTGTCTTTCAGTGACAATAATTGATCTAAGGAGTACTTCTTGCGGGCTCCCGGTTCATCGCCTGATAGCTTTTCAGAAGTTCGCCGAATACGCTTCCCTATCGATGGGTGATTACCGTCGACGTTGTTGTTGATAGTGCTAGTATCTAGATTGTTGTTGTCTTCATTTTCATCGCAGCTATTGTTTTGCTGATCGTGAGTTGCTGTGCCGTTGATGCTTAACTTTGCTACTGTGTCAGCCAGGTCGATCTGATTGTTGTTGTCCTCTTCCGGTTGCTGATGCTGCAGGTCAGCGACTACCGGTTCGACTGTGTCCGCCATTGCTACCGCTTCTAGACACCAGTCTCTATTTGACGATTAAGAGCAACTAGTTTGAGTCCAGAGTCTTAAATAGTAATATGTAGATCACAACTAACGATAACTAGACTGGATTTCCTGATACCGATCGCACTGATAAATTCTCTTATGAAATATACAGGTAAAAAGAATAAAATAAAGAAAAACTCGTAATCCGCTGCTTTAGTTTCACTTGGCAGGACAGTTGGTTGCAATTGCAGTGAAAGTCGTTGAACAGTGGTACTTTCAGTAGTGGCGTTGTTGGTTGAGTTGCGTTACGTGGCAGTTACAGGTATGTTAAGTGGCGTGTTCTGTAAAGCAAAAAGAAATAGCAAAAGTTAAATACCTGACAATTAAGCTTAAATTACTACTTAGTATGATAAAGGTTAAAAAATGATAAATTTTCTGTAAAACGGAAAATTGTACTAATTTTTAGCTTTGTTAAGCGAAATAATTGTTCTAAAAATGTCCCAATATACCTTTCCCAATTCAGGGGAAAATGGTTTGGGATGCTGCATTAACATTGAAGATTTGCTACATTTTCCCTTACTCTATATTGAGTTGATTGCGACAAAATTCCATGGATGCTCTCCATCCATCGAAAATCCAAGTAATTTGGATGATGCCATTATTGCTACAACGTTCTACATTATAGAAGCCTTGGAAGAAGCTTCTGCGGTGTGAAAAGTCTACAAGAGGGTTCCCTCGATGGGATTCCGATCTAACTAGACTCAGGACACAATATAAAAAGAGTTTAGAACAGATGCCGTTCAACTGGATAAAAGTCGTTCAAGTTGGCTCGAAAGGGGGAAAAAACCTTTGTACAATAAATGTTTGAGTTCTGAATTCGGTCGTGAATCTGTGCAAAAATTGTAAATTTATACAAGATTTATTACTTGTAAAATTTGAATAAAACTGTATTTCTACAAAAGGGCAAACATGAATAGCCAATTGTTATTTATTTAGATGCCTCTGAATCTAAAATCTGGACAAACATTTGGAAAAGGCCTTTTTTCGGAAACGTTACTGTTGAGCCCAAAATAACACCGCACTATTTAAAAATGAGTGTTAGTTCTTCATGATAGTGGTATTAGCGAGTTAAATTGGGCTCCACAGCAACAGACAAAGTCTGCTTTGACATTGTATTAAGGGGACACGGGAGACCGTGTTATTTTCCCTATCTTTCGTCTCACTCTAACAATAATCATCAAAACTTTGTGGAAGCAAATCTCGAGTTTTAGTGAACCGATGAAGCTGAAAATTTATCGGGTTGTGCACTACATATATAGAATCATAGTGATACATTTTTGCATCGATATATGGAGTGGTTCTTGGGATTTGCTTCTTGAAATGGATAGGGTGATTATGATGACATCCCGTGCGGCCTTAAACTCTTTCGTGTACAGTGTCTACTCGATTACTGAAATGAAATTCCCTAATATTTCCAGTTTTTTTCCAGGTCTTAAGAAATTATTCCAGGCTCAACAAAGAAAAAAAACTCTTAAATACTAATGATTATCGAATTATTAATTTTAAATGCATTTGAATTCATTTCTAACATAGGGCTTCTAAATGGCTTCAAAACACTCAAAAAAAAAAAAGTATTCTTTCACAAGTAATTCCCCCTACAATTTCATTTAAGAAAGCTCAAGAATACAATATGGATTTTTCGAAGGAGAACCACAGAAAACACCTCAGAGATTTCATTAGGAATTCCTCCAAATATTCTCCAACGAAGTCTCAAGGCCCAATTAAAAATTGAGCAAATGTCAAAACTGAAAAAGCAGTATTCTCTTCTAAATTCGTCAAGTCGAAGAAAATAAAAACACACATCTCTTTTATTTGACAAATAAAACACCTGTTTTTATTTTCTTAAAATTTGTCGGTTTAAAAGGACAAAACTGCTTTTTCAGTTTTGACATTTGCTCCATTTTTACTTGGGCCTTAAGTCCTCCAGACTTTTATACAATGATTCTTCCAACGCTTCCTTTCAAAAATACCCGTTTAGAACATCTAAAAAACAGTATCTTCTCCACAAAGCACTTTTGGGTCTTTCTTAGAATTCCCTACAACATTGTTTTTCAGGATATCTTCAACATTTCAACTTGAAATTTTTCTATGGATACTTTCTGGATGTACCCTAGAGATTCCTTCTAAGATTTCTTAAGGAATTACTCCAGTAATTCTTTAAGGTATTTCCCAAGTAAATCTTTGATAAAAATCTGGAAGAGTAATATCGGTGGTAGTTTTCAGAGGTATACTATGCTTAGTAGAAATATATGAATTGTAGATAGGAACCTGGATTGAATAAAAGGAACAGCAGTTGCTAGTTGAGTTATCAGTTAGTAGCTTTCTGCTCAGAATGGAATAGCTTGTTTTCTTTGTGCTTAGAACAAGCTATCCTGTATAGTATTGGAATTATTTTCGTGCTTTCCAATAGGTTATGGGCCCAGGAACGATTCATCTACGAGTGTGCCCTACAGGAGGATCGGCCGCATAAGCCGTGTATCGCCGCACGGGATCCGTAGGAGGAGCTGCTGGCTGGTCAGAGCATGACAAGCATTAGAGTCGGACCACTTGTACAGGGCTCGAGTTGAGGAGGAGCTTCGTGATCTTCGGAAGGTAGAACCTCGACAAGCTTCGTGATCCGTTAGGAGGTAGAACCTGAACTTCGTGGTGGATAAGTAGAAGGAGCTTCGTGATCTTCGGAAGGTAGAACCCGGACGACCTTTGTGTTGGACGAGAAGGTAGAACCTGGAAGAGCATTGTGGACCTGGACGAGGAGTTTGGCGACAGGAGGAGCAATCCGGATGACGACACTAAGGAGGAGTGTTGAGATTGTAGTGCACCCGTATGTAGAATATACGGGAATCGTCGGTGGTAGTTTTCAGAGGTATACTATGCTCAATGGAAATGTATGAATTGTAGATACAGGGCTTTAAAATCGTATCCGCGAAAATCGCGACTTCTGAAATCCCATCCGCGCCTGGAAGCACCAACCCGCGCCAAACAAAATTGATTGCAATTGTCATTGAAATCCTCAATTATGATGAAAACGAACACAATGCAGGGTGTGTCTACTCATTTGCAGAAATGATATTCCCTTATATTCCCAGTTTTTAAAAACTCCTGATTCAATATTATTGACGTAACTAATGATTTTTTTTTTCATTCTAGATAACTGATTATTTATTTTTAAAGATAGGAGTTGAACATTAAGATACTTCAACTATAGATTTTAAAGTATTTTTCACATAAAAAAAAAACAAAATATCTGTTTGTTCCAAATGTGTAAACAACTTAAGAAAAAAATGTGATTTTGTTTTATTTTCCACGAAAATCAAGAATGCTTATCAAAGCATCAAAGCAATCTGCATTTAATAATCAAAGTCAGACATGAATAAAATACTCTATTCGAACTTAAGAGAAAATAGCCTTTCCCTTAAAATAGAATTCAGATTTATGGACATCAGTGACGTACACAGAATGAAAATTTCTCTAGAGACAATTGTTATTTTTTCATTGATAATATCTAGGGGAAACTCTTTGAATAAATTTGGACAGTATCCCTGAAGAAAAGTTGTATGTATGAATGATCGGAACAATAATTATAATAATTGCTGGTGTGGAAACTCGAAAGAAGTTGTGAAGAATCCATAGATATTTTGAAATTTTATTTAACAATATATTCGAGAAATGTTTGAAGCTCAGCAATAATATTTTGATGCAATGCTGGAGAAATGCCGAGGGAAATTTCTGGAGAAAGCAGATATTTTTATTGTAAAAGTGTCTTAATGGAAATTCGCGAAGCCTCGAAATCCACGAAATTTGACAATCGACGCGAGATTTAGGAAATCCCGCAAAAACCAGCGAAATTTGATAAATCTGGAGAATTTATATGACATTCGCAGTAAATTCTAGTGAATTACTTATAAAAACATTTAATTAATTTCGGAATCATGGTTCGATCAAAAATTGTGTCATCCTATTTTAACTTGAACGTCGTTCTAGCTTGATTGTTTCATTTCAAATTTTGAATTTCGACTCTACTAATAAAATTTTCATCATAATTTTGTGAAATAATAATTGTGATTGATGAAAAACATGTTAATCAAGATAAAAAGTCTTTAAATGCGCACATTAAGTGACATCTAAAGGTTTTTTTTTATCTTGATTAACGTGTTTTTAACATTGTGCTAGTTTAACACGATGAAATATTTTAACTGAAACATGCATTTTTTGTGCTAAAATCTACCAAAAAATATGGATCTGCGAAATTTTGGTTCATCGTCTGAGCCACCCGCAAAATTTCAAGAATTTTGCCGTTAATTCCTATTGTCCCTATCAGTGAGAACACCAGGTCAATTTTATTGAGTAATTCTTGTAAAAAAAAATGAAATATTTAATCTCATAATGCCTGATGATTTTTTGGAGTAGTTCCTGAGAGTAATCGTAGATGAATTTCCAAAATATTCCTTATGATAATGCCTGGAATAAATAAAACAATCGGCGAAGGAATTGTTATAGGGTTTCTAGAAAAAAAAAAAAAAAAAGATGAACAAGTTTTTTCAAAAACTGAGAGAAACCAATCTCCTAGAAGTAACAACTGGAAAAATTGGTGAAAGAATCAGTGAAAAACAAAATCCTGGAATAATCGCTAAGATTTATTCAGAATAATATCTGTGAAAATCACTGGAGGTAGTACGATGGAGTGTTCTAGGAGTTTCTGAACCAAATTCTTAAGAAACTCCTCTAAGCAACCCTTAAAAATATTCCAGAAGGAATAACGGATGAAATCAATAGAATTTCTGAAGCATTCCTCGTATTCTAAAAAAATATCATTAGTAACTTGTGGTTGTGTGTCGCGTAATAGTTTCTGAAGGCTTCTCTGGTGCCTCTAGAATTTTGCACCAGGATTCACTGCAAGCCGATTAGGGCAAATAGTGACATTTGATAAAAATAGAGACTTTAGAGATCTAACATAAAAAATACTTTTCAGAGACATGCATTGGAAAATTTACCTAAACGTACTATTTTTCGTATCTGTTGTAATTTTTGCTCTTTCCCTACAAAGTTTATTATTTTTGTAGAATAGATGAAAAACAATTGTGTAAAATTAGCTTCATTGTCTAAGCATGTTTTATGCCATAAGAAATAAAAATTGTAATACCAAACATCGCAAGTAGCCACCAGCTAGTGACCAATCCATTAAATTTTCAGCTTAAACGGATGTTTAGTTTCCAGATTTGTGCCCTTGAAAATTTGAGGTTTGGCTTCGATTCAGCTTCACCTTAAGCTTACAAAACAAATAATTTGTATATAAACTTAGCGGAATGTTAAGACCCAATTAAAAATGGACCAAATGTTAAAACTGAAAAAAAAACAGTTTTCTGCTCTAAAATCGACGAATCGGTAAAACACACAGCTATTCAGAATAAAAAAAAACAACAGCTGTGTATTGATATTCGAATTGTTTCAAATTATTGGTGGAAAACAAATAAATACCTGCAAACACTTATTAGTAAAATTGAGCACTATACTATACTATACTATAAAGAACAGTTTATATTTTTAAATACAAATTTTCTAATTACTTAGGCAGTCCTAAGTAACATTAGTTGCTGAGTAGCAGCTTAGTCAGCTGAAATGAGTATACTCTAGCTGAATAAACTGTATTCAGCTGTATGAAAATGTTACTTAAGTGCACAATTCTACGTTTCAAAACAAATTTGTTGGCGTTGTTTTTGTGGCATGATTTGAGAAATCCGCGATTTTCGCGACAGAATTTCATTCACTCGCGAATTTCGCGCTTGGCGCACCAAATCCGCTACAAATCCGCGAAAATCGCGAAATCCGCGAGAATCGCGAAATTCGCGACTGTTTTAACAGCCCTGTAGATACCTGGATTGAATTAAAGGAACAGCAGTTGCTAGTTGAGTTATCAATCAGTAGCTGTCTGCAGGAATGGACTAGCTGGTTTTCTTTGTGCTTAGAATAAGCTATCCTGGAGTTGGAATTATCTTCATGGCTTCCAATAAAGCAAACTCTGATGAAGCTTGTGTGAGGTTTAAAGTACACAACTCTTGATGAACAAGGATCTCTGAAAAAACTCCTGGAAGTTTTAGAAGATTTCCTAGATCAATTGTTAAGATATTGAAAACAAAAATCAATCGAATAGATTTCCTCGAATAACCTCTCGAGAAACTGTTGGAGCAATTCCTGGAAGTAACCATGGATGAACTCTAATGGAATTCAACGAAAAAGCGTAGGAATTCTTGTGGGGTTTCTTAGTAAAATTTCTATGCGAATTTCTTCAAAACTCTGGAATACATTTGTGTAAGTTTTCTTGAATAAATTTCTGTAAGGTACACCGGGGCAAATTGAAACGGGTGGGGCAAGATGAAACGCTAAGTTTTCAATATGATGCCGATAAATATTTGCAAAATTGTCTTCCCTTAAAGTTTGTTTCAACTGTTAACTCAGTATTTCTGCAATTGAATTTATCATCATTATTAAATTTTACTTTGATACCACGTCATTTCATCTTACCCCAGCCGTTTCAGCTTGCGCCGGTGTACCTTATTTGAATCTTCGATTCTTTAGAGTAACAACTGGAGGAATCGATTTTGCGTTGCGTTACGTGCGTTGCGTGGTAACGGAGTATTTCGTAGATTGCATACTGAAAACTGTCATGTTAGTTACTTTAACACTCTTATTCCAATTGCTCATGGAGAACTATTTTGGATGGAATAGCTATCCAATCGGAAGTCAGAAATGAAAAGACATGACAATGTCCATTGCCGGCCATGCCCATCTTCTCCGTTACGAGGAAAGGAAAGGAAAATGATGATATGATACCTACTTGAAGAGAGGCCAGCGACTCACCGACGCCCTCATAGATGTCAAGGAGTTGGATGAAGGGAAAGGTGATGGTCTAGGATTCACTATAAGCGAGTGATGCGACCGGATTGAAATTTAGTGTAGGTATAGTTTAGTATATATTTTGTAATTGGGTGTAAGTGTGAATGATATGGTTTCATCATCGTTGGGAGTGACGCAGCTAAAAAAGTTTATGTCACTCCATGCGCGTTCGTCTTCCAGGGATGGGACACAGGTATTTCCACCTAGTGCCCTAGCTAAAAAGCTTTGGTTTGAGCGTCATTACTCGCTCTCTTAAACGAGAAAATAAATTGGCCCGTCCCCATGATACAGAAAGAGCCCAGATTGCATTAATATATGTGGTCTAATCGGAACAAACTCACCAAATACATTCATATGTCTAAACGCCGAGTTAAAAACCGTTTCCTCAAAAAACTTGAATGATTCTATTGGGAATTTGAATCGACATCCTCTGAATGGTTTCGTATATCAATAGAACTTAACGGCATGGCAATGTACCCATCATCTTTTCGTCACACAATAAATGGAGAATGGTTTGAATATTTCTGCGTAGCACAATAATCATCATCGAATGCGGTTTTCACACTTAACACAGGTTTTTCAATATATATTCATTTTTTAAAAGTATTGCAAATTTTCCACCGTATTAGACCCTTGCTCAAAAAATTTTGTCACACCAAAATATGTTCTCACCAGTCAACAGTCAAGTCCACATTTAACGAGATTTGCCATATAACAATAAACAGAGGTATATATTCTCGTTGTTTCGAAATTTTGCTTTAATTGATGTGTTTTATTGTTTTTATTTATCGTTTTCATTAAATATAGCAATGTAGCGCAAAAATATCTACTATCAATCATAAAAATTGATAGTAAATGATAATCGCAAAATGCAAGTGCTACCTTATGGGTCGATTTTTGTAGACTCCACTGTAACCACATTTTTGACATTTGTTTGTTTTGTTTTGTTCTGTGTATCGGTATTTTCCCGACTGTGTTTTGGATCTGATACAAGTTCATTTTCGAAAATTTATATTTTAGTGCTTATCTAATCCCTCTGTAAGTATTACAAATAGAACGAACGAATTAAACACAAATTATAATGACTAAATTTTGGTTGAATAGGAAAGAAAGCGTTTTCGGTCAGGCAACATGAACGAGGGAACCGAAACAGATAGCGATGCGGATGCACCAGCAGCAGAATATCTGGATGATTTTGAGTTGCCGGATGCATGGAGTACGCAGCTGCCGGAGGATCCTCTGGACAAAACATTGGATGAATTGGAAAACTCGAGTGCCAGTATCCATTCACGTGAAAACCGACAGAGCAGTATTTCCGTGGATGACGAAGGCTCCAATCATTTTGAGAAGGATCTTTTCAGTTGTGTCCTGTTAGCATATAAACGGCAATTCAAAGGCCAATCTTCCGGATCGTATATTGCACGCTGGCAAGTTAGTGCCCATAGTACTACAAGTTTCATTCGTAAGGTATGGAACTTGGCTAAGGAGCACTTGAATAGAGAGGTTATCTTTGATGTGAAAGCGGACGGGACAACCTCCCCAGTGTGGGCGGAAAATGAATCTCCCTCTGAGAAGGAATTTGGCAAGTTTGTGTTGTTTCAATCGGGTCGTCGACACTACGTTCTGGAGAAGCTCACCGAAAGCAGCAACCTATTACAAAGTTGGAGAAACAAGGAAATAACAGTTCTTTTGCACGTGTACTCATTGTCTGTGAGTAATCGCACAGTCTGGAGCTCGGTGAAGGAGAACCTAATCGACCCATCTGAACGGGATCGTTCAGGTGCTGCTACAACACAAGCTGTAATCGGGCTGGCGGATGAGCTCAGGTCAGTACACGGTAAACATTTGGATGCGCACGGTATGGCATGGTCATTTTGGGCTAACTCCATACTAAATGGTCCTGCCCACCTGAGAGAATCACTCAAGGATCACCCTCCGCAGCATCTTGCACATCTGTTTCGTGTGAAGGAAGGATTACATGTCAATGCTATTCGAAGAGAACTAACAGTAGCACACAGCGTGAATAATAGTTATCACGAAGAGGTCGTTGCATTGCGGCAAGTTTTCGACGTAGTCGAATCGAATGTGGAATGCTTAAACGCCTCACTGAAAATGTTCAAGACTCGTCTAGAGGCGTTGGAATTACGAGACAGGCTGAGTGATTCAATGATCAATGCTATGGAGACGGCAGTGAAGGTTCAGGAAGACGATCTGGGACAGGAGTTGAAGTCAAAAATCATTGACATGGAGGATATGGATCATATGTAAAAATTTGGATTTGTATGAGGTTTATTAAGTTTTATGAACAAGGACAAGAGTTATGTATTTTAATGAAATAAAACAATGAATGATTGATTTTAACCTAATCAAACTGTTTTTCGTTTGTGTGAATTCTCTTCAAAACCTAGATCGATTATGTTTTCCGGAGAAGCTACAGTTGGGTCAAACTTTCCCCCGTTTATGTAGCCACATTTTCGAAACAATCGATCCATTTTGTACGAGTAGAAACTAGTCATGATTTCTGAAATAAACAGTTTTAAATCACGAGTATCATTTTCTTTGTAGTCTTGCAGAGCTCTTCTTTTTATGGTTCCGAAAACGATCTCGATTGGGTTGTAAAAGAGAGTATACGCGGGTAAAAAAATCGGGTAAATACCCAACGATCTCAGGTAAGAAATGATGCTCGCGTCGCAATGGATCCGTGCACCATCTAGGATCCAAATTGAGTGTATGCCAGGATATGTTTCAACTTTATCGCTTTGGAGCGCGAACTGGCGAATATGATGGAAGAAATTCAATCTAGTAAATGTTCCTTCTGTGTAGCTGCATTCCAACATACCATTTTGACCAATCATGCATAGACAGGACACTCGTGGTTTACGAACAAACTCTCCACGACAGATTAGTCTTTTACCCTTCTCTGCATAACCTCTATTACGAAGCATTCCTCGGTTGTCAAAAGAGACTTCATCTAAAAACAGTAGGTTCGAGTAATCCCATGGTAATGAATTCAGCTCCATGAAGAATCTGTATACATCATCTTGCCTAATTTGTATTGCTCGTCTTTCAAGACACTTCCATGTCAACCCTTCACTGTGGAGTATGCGGCAGATGGATGAGGCTGATATCCTCATCCGGAAATGATCTTCGAATAGTTTTCCAGCTTCATGCAGATAGAGTAGCGGTTTTTGTTTATATAGATCGACGAGCCAGCGACGTTTTTCTATACCAAATTTTCGAGTGATGGTTTTATTCTGAATTCTTCCGTACGATCCTTGTTGCTCATACGTGGTAATCCAGTTGCTTATGGTTGACCGGTGCTTCCCATAGATAAAAGCGAGCTTGGCTCTCGAGAGACCTAAGAAATAATATCCATATAGTGCGTGATATACCGTGCAGGATGATGCGTGGCGTTGTTTCACTGCCTGCATTATTGCTGCCATTTCTTGCTGTGGTAAAAGAAGTAGTTAGTTTATAAAACAAAGCTTTAGGTTAACAAATATTCAAACAAATAGAAACTAACGTGATAATATCAATACTCGATGTTATTGTTATTCACACAAATCAACTGTCAATAAAACTGTCAATCATAAGTGGGAATCTTTTTGACAGAATTGAAAAAATGTCGAATAATCTAATAACGAATGCAAGAAGCAATATTGCTGCCATTTCTTGCTGTGGTAAAAGAAGTAGTTAGTTTATAAAACAAAGCTTTAGGTTAACAAATATTCAAACAAATAGAAACTAACGTGATAATATCAATACTCGATGTTATTGTTATTCACACAAATCAACTGTCAATAAAACTGTCAATCATAAGTGGGAATCTTTTTGACAGAATTGAAAAAATGTCGAATAATCTAATAACGAATGCAAGAAGCAATATTTAATTAAAAAAAAGCATTAAAAATTATGCAAATCTCACAACCGTATGATTTTTCTTCTTAATTTGTCAGAATCACTCTTATCGCAAACGAAACAAAACCAATCCGGGTGGAGTAGCACCGACGGGATCATGTCTACACGCCACAAGCCATCTTCAAAATCTTCGCTAAAAAAATACACTTCGATTACAGCACAATCAGCCAGTTCTATTGCAGCTATTTAGCGTTACATAAAGCACTACAATCAAGATAACATTGCATCTGCTAATATCGGCGTAATTGCGAACAACGAGAGCATGAAAAAAAATTTCAGGTGGCATAGCACCATCAATCTATTTTTCACTATCCGAAAACGCGGAACCGAGATAAACGTGACAGAAAATTTCAGTAACAACTGGAGGAAACGATTGAAGAATTAGTGCATAGTTTGGGATAGTTTTTGAAAAAAAAAATAAATCATAGAAATATATGAAGAAATTACGGGAGCACAATTTGGAGAAATTCCTCTAAGCATCCTTTGAAAAGTCGCTGGATGAATTCCTGGGATAATTGGTAGAGACAACTCTAAAATTTTAGAAAACATCTTTGAAAGTATTCCAGATCAAATCTCTTGGAGTTACTGGGATATTTCTTGAAGCTTTTCCTCGAGATATCTGAGAAAAAAATCTAGATGAGCCTGTTGAATAGTCGCATTATAGTCGCTGAACGTTACTGTGTATAGTTTTGCATCAGGATTAAATGCAAGGAATATAATAAATATAGTGACTTAAGAGACCATTTTGTTCAAAACAGAGACTTTAAAGATCTTCCTTTAAAAATAGAAACTTTTTCGAGACTTGCATTGAAATAGACACCAAGTATCTTAAAAAAGACCTACTAACAACTCTGCAAAGGACATAAAATGTTTTTTTTTTGTATTTCATTAGAATTTCTACGAAAAACAGGAATGTTTGAAAAATATTATGAGAGCGGGCTCTAAACAGCTAGTCTGGTCTGAAGAAAAAGGTCTATTTAGAAATTCTATTAAAAAGTATTCATTTTACTAATGTATGCGTTAATCTTTTACATTAATCAATTACACTGCGGGTCATTTTCTTTGTTTCAAGCATCTAAATACTGCTATTTATTAAAATTAGAGTTACTGAAACCTTGGCATTTTTCAAAAATATTTTCTAGTTTACCTCAAATTGGGTGTTGAAATGCATTATTTAATTACTACAGTCAACTTACATGCAAGAACCAGCTTATATGAAGATTTATTTGCTTAGTTTACAACAGAGTTCAAAGTTAATGTGTTAGAGAATACTTTTCAACAAAGTTATTTGTTGTTTAACTTTCAGCCTTAAAAAATAGCATTTTATACAACTTTAAGGATCCGTAGCTCAAAATTGTAATGTGCTGGAACATTTTCGAAATCAGCTTCAAATTAACTAACCGCAAATTTACTAGGCACATGATTTGATCTTTGAGACACGCAAAAATGTTATCTTTGTCCAGCTGTGTAATATAACCGCTACCTTTGAATATTTTAATCATGCAGATTCATAACCTGCAAGAAATTTTTTTCCGGGACTACGAATGATCGATGATTTTAGTACTTAATGATAAATATATGGTGAACTATTTGAAAGCATTTCGCGAAAAACGTTCAAGTATGTTAATGAACTGAATCGTTCAAGTATTTTGTTGTTTATGTGCAAAAATAGTTTCGAAATAGTTAATCGTGAACATATTCAACCATGAATTACTGCTTCAAAATTATTTCCCTGAATGTGGTCAAAATTCCCTGAGAATTCCAGGTTTTTTCCAGGTTGAATAAAATTCCCTGAGAATTCCAGGTTTTACAGGTTTTTCCAGGTAGTAGACACCATGGAACCCTCTGCGCAGGATCTCAATCTTTTTATTCCGCCCAAATTTGCTTATCTGTCACGCGTAGGTTTTGTTGTTCTTTCAAATCTGTCCTGCAAGAATTGTCGAAAGCGTTCTCTTGATTGATAATGCTTTCGGACTCCTGAGCATCATGACTTTTGATTGGTCTAGTGATACCTAAACTAATGACAGCTTCATTTTTTACCGCTAAAAAAATATTGAAATCGCGATAATTTTTTTGTTTCTCAATATTTTTGCACCATTTTTTCACAAGACCTCAAAAAACTCTTCTAGTTTAAGAATCTATGTCGATATTAATTATTGGTGATCTAGTTTTGAAGATATTCCGATGTTCCTTGGGGGACCGACATTCCCCATATAAAATGTCTTCGGTGTCCATTTTTTTGGTCAATTTATCAAAAAAAAAAAAATGTGTATTAAACAATGCCAGGTAAAAAGGAGCTACTCTGAAAAAATCATACAAATCGGTTCAGTATGCTTGGAGAAATCTCTGAATTACGATATGAGGTTTTTAAAGTTTTCAAGATCTTTTTTTGGTCCAGAAACATAAATGCTCATAACTCAAAGACGGCTGCACAAAATTGCTTATTTTTTTCACAACATACTCTAAATAATGTATTGTTCCGAGGAGTAAATATTTGAATGCGATAAAAATTCAGTAGCCTTATATCTTCTTCTTCTTTTTTCTGGCGTTACGTCCCAACTGGGACAAAGACTGCTTCTCTGAGAAGAAGTAGCCTTATATCCATATTCAGAGAAATAATTAAATTTGTTTACCATAAATTGAACCAGCATGCACTCATTTGGATTTTGGACACCAGGAAAATATCCCTCCAAGGAGTCCGAATCACCCAAAACTACCCTACACTTTCGGTGCGCAAAATCTCGGCGATGCCATTCCTGTTTCTCTTTCGCTTTCATGATCGCATAACTTCGTTGCCAGTGCACAGCTGACGTTATCTCGGTGCGGTGGAGATGATGATGCGATTGCAAATTTTGAAAGCCATAAAATTGAGCATCGGGAGCGTGTGCGATCATTGTGTGATTGTGATTTTTACACGGCAGACGAAGAGAGAAAAATTTTTGGGTTTGTTTGTGGAGATCGTACTTCTATGCAGCATTCGTGGTCTTTGCGGCTAACAAATTCCGTACTCTTCGAGCTATGACATCAGAGTAGAGAAAATTAGAGATCACTGCACTGATTATAATTATTGCAATGATAACTGATTTAACCAATTAATTCGAATTATCATGTTCTGCACAATGTTTGGTGCAATAATGTATGACAGGATATATCTATTATAATAGAAATATTTAGTCTGATAATATATTTTAAATGAACATTGAAAAGTATATTTCCTTCTTGTTAGCGCAACGTCCCCATTAGGATAGAGCTTGATGATCTACGAGTTCTTCCAGGATTATTAACAGAGAGTTTTATTCGCCAAAAATGACATTTTTGAAGACCTACTGAATCGTACAGCTGTTATAACGTTACTTCAGCTATCATAAAGCTACTTCAACTAAAGGAAATTTTCGTTACGATAAGATCTTGGACTGTCCGGGAATCCAACTCGGACACCTTCAGCATGATTTAGGTTTATAGCTGCGGACGTTATCACACGGCTAAGAAAGGCCCCAAAGAAGATATCCACGAAAACCACCGGTTGGCGCGATATAAATAAAAGTAAAAGACACATGAATGGTTGGGTAGCGATGTTAGCATAGCTATAGTCTGACTCAACTGTGAGCTGCCACCGACCGCGGATTTCCCATTCATGATCAGCTGGTGCTGCTTGCATGAAAAAGCGGTCTCTTACATGATGCACCACTGTTCGGTGCGCCGCGTTGATCTAATTTCGCCGTTTTTCTTTTACTTCTTTCTCATCTAAGTGTATCTACTTACACATCTACCTGTAGTAGATGTAGACTGCATGTATTGGCCTTAGTACGTAAAGGATGAATGTTGATCAGCCGTAAGGTATAGTGCAGTTAAAGTTTCGGTCGAATGGGTACTACTGGATCTATGTTGTGTTTTAAGAATAACCTAAAGGTACACGCATCTTAAGAATGAGCTCGATTTATGCCTACTTTTACAACCTTATGTTGGTAAAATTGTAGTAACCATTTTTATATTTGACGCTTCGAAGAGACATTTTTTTCTATCTTTATTACCGAGATTACAGGTAAATTGGTTCGCAATTTTGCCGCTTGGTGGCGCTAGTAAGCATATAATTATGAGCATCTATCTCATTATCCAGGTAAAATAGAAAGTTCGAGTCTTCAACAAAGTTGTTTAGAAGGCGCTAGTGAACATGTGAAATTGATCATTCTCAACTCTTTTCTTATGATTCAAATGAGGTAGAAAGATCGAGGCTTCAGCATAGTTGTTCAGAAAGTAAAGGACGTTTGCCTACTTTTGTCGCTAGGTGGCACTAGCAAGCATATTTTTTTAATGTATGAAACAAATTCTATCTTGTGAACTAAATGAAATACAAAGTATGAGTTTTCGGCAAAATTGTTGGAAAAGTCAAGGGCATCAAGGCGTTGTTGATCATGTTCAAATGAGTACCTTATACTGATTCTATCTAAAGATTTCACTACGGCCCTTCAACTCGATATCGAGATATGGAATATCCAGTTATGAAGGGTTGACTGTACCTAAACCAAATGATTTTGATAAGATAGAATGTCCAGAATGCTGTTTAAAAAGCCTTTGGAATTTGGAAGTGGATGTCATAAATGACAAAATCATGTTAAGTTCAAATGATTCAGGTCTGATCCATTGTATATTCAAGTATATCAGATTTGATTAATATTCTAGTGATTCTGTTTTTTTTAAGGCACTCCGTGCTCGTGGCCACTACTGTGCCGGAATCAGTTTATCTGTATCTTCCTTACCGATACAGTTCTATTTTTAGCTAATCTATATTTACATCTGCTTTCACTCTCTTCTGCTCTTTTGCTCTCACACCGAGCAGGTAGGAGAGTGCTCTGCTGTTGGTCCAATCGATTTCCATAATCCATAGTCCATTGCGCTTGCGGTGGTTCGTTTTGCCGTGTTCCTGAGTCGTTTGAGGCTAGCTGCCTGCGAAGTGGGTCAGTTTGTCTCAGTCACCATCTGATACTGACGGAGGATGGATGTGCTCCCCTAAGCACGGTCCTCCGTGCGGCGTCTTCTGGTGGCTGGACGGGTTATTTTTTTGGAGGGGCTGGGAATTGAAACCATGACCTTCCGCTTATGAAGCGAAAGCGTAACCTCAAGGCTACGGACCCCCCTTATTCTAGTGATTCTGATATGACTTATTTCATATGCGATTGATTCAAGTCGGACTCATATTCAAATTATTCAAGTCAGAATCTCTTCATACACAAGTAATTCAAGTTTGATTGACTTTATATTCAAATCACTTGAATATGTTGATTCACTTCATATCCAAGTCATGAATGACTGATTCTCTTTATATTCAAGTCTTTCAGATTCGATTCACTTCATATTCAAATATTTCAGGTTTGACTTGAATATGGAGTCAAAAAAAATCATATCAAATTCACTTCATGTTCAAGAGATTAAGGATTTATTCACTTTATATTCAAGAAATTCAGAATTAATTCACTTCATATTCAAGTATTTCCTTTCCAAATGATTCAGTTCGCTTCATATCCTAGTGATTCATATCGTGCTGGGAATGGTAATAGTAGTAGGCTTGGGTTTTTGCGAAAATCACGTGGCTCTCCTAATACAGTAGTTCAAAATTGTGAATCTCATCAAGTAGCCTATGTTGGGTACATGAATTTTCTAAATCAGGAGTGTCATTGAAGGCTGCAAATGCGGGAAATGCAACGGGAAATAGAACATTTTTCTACAGTAGTTTTGGGTTGCCCTTAGCAACGGGAGTTTTGCTATGTTCAAGGCATTTTGCCTACAGCAGCGATACGCGTGAGTTTCACTGGCTCCGGTGACTGTGATTCGCTACGCTTGCCTACTGTAGTGTGAATCTCAGAACTTTCCTAACTCTGTTCATATCTAGTTTACTCATAATCAACTGTTTCAGGTTTGATTCACTTATAAGCGGTTTCTTCACCACCGCTTAGGCATTAAACCTAGTTTAACCATATGGGTAAACGTGGTTTACGGCTTAAGCGAAGGTGAAGAAATTGGCCCTTAATGTTCAAATGATTTCAAGAGATTCATGCCTGATTCACTTCATTTTCAAGTGTTTCAAGTTTCAAGTTCAATTCACATTATGTTCAAGTGATTCAGGTCTGATTGATTTCATTTTCAAATGATGCAGTACTGATTCACTTCGATTGTACGACATTTCCCAGAATGACGTTCCCCAGAACGACATTCCCCAGAACGCCATTCCCCAGAATGCGACATTCCCCAGAAATCCATTCCCCAGAATGGGACATCCCCAGAAAAAAAATAACAAGAGATGTTTGGGGTGTTAAAATCCAGTTAAATGGTTAATAGTAAATAGTGAACGCATTTAACTGCAAAATTCGAGGAAAACCAAATTATAGTTTTCATTGGTAAAACATTTTCGTATTTTTTCAACGACATTTTTTTCAACCTTTCGTTTTTGACTGGAGAATCTTTCCCAGATAACCAGAAGTCGCATAACAGTTTACGAACAAAGTCGTTTATTTACACAAATTACATCACATCCGGACTACATGGTGGATAATATCGTTTGATCGATGAGTTTCCTCGCATAAAATGCTATTTCCTGAGTTCATTTGTACATTTCGTTTCGTCCCGTATACTTGTACAAAGTAGGTCGAATCAATCCGTAGCAGCTGTCAAATCAATTTTGTTATGATATATTAAGTCGCATACGAGTACAGACTAGTTCGCGTGAAAATTTACACACTCGCATTGCAATTTTCATCATATAAAATGTGCACGTATATCGCCTCCATTTTTGTACGTATAAGGCCTTTTCGCAACATCTTATACGTGAAACTTTGCGCATATAAACATCGCATAACGCAAAAGGTGATTTCGTTATACGTACATTCTGGTTGTCTGGGTTAAATCAAAAATTCTAGAAATTCATCAAATACAGCGCCACCTTTGGTCGCAAATGTAATTCGAACCTTTTGGACAATTTTTATATATTTTTGACGATTTTCTCCTTACAATCTTCAAGCACGTTTAGTCCCTCCTTAGAGTTGATAAACTTTGTTCAAATGTTTGCAGTATTTTATTGTAGTCTGATTAATATGGGCCACCCTAGTGCACAAAGACTACGATCTTTTGTAGCTTCAGTTTTGCTCTGAAAGGAAGTTACCAAAGACAAGAGAAATTTTCTAGTGTTATTATATTCCTTTAATCTACATAATTACGAAGACATTAAACCTAGGAAGAACAGCATATGTTCAAAAGAAGGGAGAATATTCTATGAAACAGAAAGCATATTCCATCAATTTATTTTGTATACAAATTACCCTTTGAAAATACAATTAGAAAGAACAACCAATTTGAAAAGAAGGAAGAATAACTATGAAAACAAACAAATCCAATAGCTTGAGTCAAGTTTGATCATGAACATAGTATGACATATGTAAGAGCAGCTTATCTTAAACAGTTGTGCTACTTTTTCTCGAATGTCGGATCCCCAATTGTCGTTTCCCCGAATGCCAGTTCCCAGGATGCCAGTGCCCCGAACAACCCGTTTCCCCGAATAGCCTAGTTCCCGAATAGTTTTTAAGCTATTATAATTGTCATAACTTTTTGTGTTTCAAAGTGATGAACGAACCGGTCATCTGATATGTACCCTTCTTCACTTCATTAGCGGTTCTTTCGAGTTTCACCATCATCGGCATTTTTGGCAAGATGTATTCAGTCGAGGATGACGTTATAATCCATGTTGTCTTCTTCTTTTAATTGCTTATCATTCATTCTAGTTCAGCACCCAGTCCTTCAAAACTATTCTTGCACCTGTTAGAACTGCATCACTTTTCGGGGAAACGAGTCATTCGGGGAAATGTCTTTTGGGGAAACGAGTCATTCGGAGAGGTGGCATTCCGAGAAATGATATTCAGGGAAATAACAGTAGTACAATCATGTTAAGTAGTTGTAAAATTGTTAAGCAGCATTTTTCCCTTAAGATTTTGGTTAGGTCTGCCGATGTACCACGTAGTCATTTATTTTGGATTTTCGAAGCACCTCCTGCCCCCTTCGTGATCTTTTGTCCGTACAAACGTTTTGAAATTTGTACGGGCCGTGCCTTTGGCCAAACCATGACCTCCCCCCCTCCCCCTAGGTGACCAAGACCTGCCTCGCCGTTTAAAAGGTTTTTTTGAACTCAATTCCGATTTAATTCGCTTGAGATCCATAATAATGATTTTGACAAAATAATATTTTGGCTGATTTGACGTCTGTGTCCGGAATTCGAATCAATTCACTAGGTACATTTTAACGACAAAAAAAAAACTGAATAACCTATTTCTATCCACTATTTAAAAACGTATAAAAACGATTCTGGGGAATGTCCCATTCTGGGGAATGGTTTTCTGGGGAATGTCCTATTCTGGGGAAAGGATTTCTGGGAAATGTCCCATTCTGGGGAATGGGTTTCTGGGGAATGTCATTCTGGGGAATGTCGTTCTGGGGTTTGACTTTCTGGGAAATGTCCTACAACCATTCACTTCATATTCAAGGGATTTAGGATGGATTTCCAGTAATTCATGCTTGACTCGCTCCAAATCCAAGTGATTCATGTAAGATTCACTGCTTATTCAAGTGATTCAGATCTTTTTCGCTTTATATTCAAGTGATGCAAGTCTGAATCACTTCATATTCACCTATTGCAAGTACGAATTTGCGTTTGAAACGCAAATATCAAATGCGGGTTAACCAAACGCGGTAAGATTGTTTAACAAGGAAAGCGAAATCAATGTTTGGTTTTCTTTGCTAGGTTGGCGGTGATATTGTGATGAATCAAAATCCGGACGGTACTAATATCCGGACACTCTAACAATATTAATAAATAAAGCTAGATTTGAACGTTTGTATATTTGAATATTACTAATATTCTTTGCTTTGAATATTGTAGATCATTGTTGTCATAATGGTTTGCAGAAACCTTTTTTGAATGTTCGATAACCTCACTATTGAAGAGTATTTATGCAAAATTGTGTTTTACGGTGTTTAAATAGACTGTCCGGGATTACGATTCAGTGGTATTAAATCCGGACATTATTTGGAAGGCGTGATTTTAACAAGTGAAAGTGATTTTTTTCAATGGAAAAATAAAAGAAGATTTGAAAAATAAATCATGAAAAGCGGTGTTTGTAATCAGGGTTTGATTTAATATCTTACACAATCGCATATATCTTTCGTTATTGATACTCAAGCCACATGTACTTCAGTTCGAGCTACACATGATCCAGTTCAGGTAACCAAAACATTAATATTACTTACTTGCTATTATTTGCAAAACTGTGAGGGAAATACATACATAGATTTGGCTGTAAAGTGATATTTAATTAAGATTGACACGATTTTCATAAGCAATATTCAAATATTTCATGCTTTAACACGTATGTTCGGATTTCGATCTGACAGTGTCCGGATTTAAAGCATCTTATGGCACCAGTGTCCGGATTTGAGGACAAGGTAAGCATCAATATTTTAACAATTTTCTTGTAAAAATCATGTTTATAGGGTAAAAATCTAGTCTTCGCCGCCCAAGAAATTTGCACTAATCTTCGCCCATTCAAAAGTCTAAATTTGTATGAAGGGGGCGAAAACTAAAGCGAAAACTGGAAATTATAGCACTTTTATGAAGTTCTGGTTTGTAAAAATATATTGAACAATTAATTTTCAAGAAAACTCTAACAAAACATACTTAAATAATAACTTGAAAATTCGTCTCGTCTTAAGCGTCCGGGTATTGATTCATCACTGTATCATGGTCAATGAGAATATATACCGAGGTGTGGAAAATATATTTAGTGTGCGTGACATTCGTGTACGGTGCAAAATGTTTCACAATTACAAGCACATTCGCTCCCATAAGAAGCCGTGTAAATTAGTGACGTAGTTATTTTTGTTTACGTTTTTTTTCTTTACCAATATACAGCCATTGTTTTTTCTCCCACAACTTGGTATATATTCTCATTGGATCATGGTTTCTAAGTATCCTTTGGCTACTTTGTGTTACCGCATTTGAAGCTCAGCTATACTGGATTTGCACACTGAACCAAGAAATATTATAGAAAATATTAAAAACCTCACATACCTTTGCGATAATTGAAATCCGATGCATTTCATGTGCATCCATTGATATTCATTAAAAGAACACATGAAGCTCATTATGATATTTCATACCATTCATTTACCAACACTGTGGATTGTATATGACATGACCTTGTATGTAATACGATGAATATTATGTGATTTTCCGATGTGAACATTCAGTCTTATGGCTTTTTCATGGTGATGGAATTAAGTCTGGTAAATTATAAGCGAGATGACATCAATTAAAGTGATTGGCTATGCAATGTAATTGATAATTTATGAAAAAATGGTGTTTTAATTATAATTGTATTAATTCTAGTAAAAAACAGAAATGAAATCGTCGTAAACTTATTATACTGTCATATAAAAACCATTGACAATTTGTCATCTGAATATTACATAACATTCATTGGCAACATACAATAATGGTTCATATTGTCAATTTGCATGAAATGTATGTGTTTTATAAGATGAATCTCATTAAAACGAAATCAGCAATATGGAAAAAACTACATGTTCTTCTTCTTCTTGGCATTAACGTCCTCTCACTGGGACAGAGCCTGCTTCTCAGCTTAGTGTTCTTATGAGCACTTCCACAGTCATTAACTGAGAGCTTTCTTTGCTAAAATTGTCATTTTTGCATTCGTATATCGTGTGGCAGGTACGATTATACTCTATGCCCAGGGAAGTCATGGAAATTTCCATCACGAAAAGATCCTGGATCGACCGGGAATCGAACCCAGACACCTTCAGCATGGCTTCGCTTAATAGCCGCGGACTCTAACCGCTCGGCTAAGGAAGGCCCATATGTTGGTGATTTTACATGTGTTTTCAGATAAATCGGCCATAATTACTTGGTTCAGTGCACGTTATTGTAAACGCAAACAGCAATATTAAAGTGGTTCAGGTTGGATTCCTTAGCCGAGTGATTAATTTTGCTCACTGACATTTTACCCATATTTGTTGAAATATATTGGGCTATATAATTGCTTGTTATGTAACCATGACTGAAGTAGAATTATTCAAAATACTAGCTAACAAAAATTTCTTTCACAAAACATGTTTGAAATGTCAGCGAGCGAAATTAGGAGCGCGCGCGAAATATTGATACTTTACGGTATGAATGTCTAAATTTTGGAAAAAAAATAATTGTTTATAGTATTTTTCTATTTTCGCGGGAAGGATGATATTAGCAATAAGGTACGCGGTGTGGTAAGTGGATACAGAAAAGTCAATAAATAACTTCATTTTTATGTTCAGCTAACGTGAAAAAATGTAATGTTAACTTTTTTCTGTGGATAGGGACTAAATGAGGGACTAAGACACTTCTAGTTATAATTAGTGTCGATTGTTCTGATTGCTATGTACCTATGAATATGAATACTCAAGGGACTTGAAAATTTGCGCCGAATGATCCACTTGTTCCACCATGGTGGGATAAGCGGATCACCAATAAAAAAAAATAATAATAAAAATTCTGATGTAATTATTTATACCTAGTAAGAATGATGTTACATACATATTTTGATAGTTTATAAATGAAAAAAAAGCTTTAATTTATCAAAATATTATGAAAAATAAGTATATATTAGTTCACATTAATTCGAACAAAAACAAAACATTGTAACTTTTGGAGAACATTCATTAATTGTAACACATAAGTTATACAAAAGTAATGTAGGATTATACCTAACGATGTTTTCGAATGACACTAATAGTTTAAAAACAATAATCGTGTTTACTTTTGTTTAACAAACTGAAATCTTTTTATTTTATTTGTGAATGTATGTGTGTCATCTGTCTAGGACACTCTTGATAAGGTCAAATAAGTACGATAATATGCTTTCATTTGAAGAATTTGTATATTTTCAGGGCTGGTAGCAAGAATTGGTACCGAAAAAAGTTATTTTAGTGACCAAATTTGAGCAATAAGTGACTAAAAGTGACTTTCTATTCTCGAAAAAGTGACTAAAAGTGACTTGAAAAGCAAGCCGTAATCAATTTTATTTCAATTCTAGTATACTGTTTTACGATCAACATCAATTATGAAAGGGAATATTCCATATGATCTTCTGCAGGTAGTAGGTCTAGTTGAGTACCATATTTGGACATTTTTATTGTGCATCCAAATTTACAAGATATCACCTAGAATTTTTTCAAACAGGGTAGTTTATAGTTACGTCTGAAATCTGAAAATTTACTAAAAAAGGATTATTTTTTAGTAGATTTTCAATATTTTCAAAATTTTGTGTCTTTTACATTACCAAAGTATTTTATATTGTAAATTTTAATAAGAATTTGGAACATTTGTAAAATTAAATTTTTTTCTATTTCACATTTCCATTTAAACTCCAGATTTTCTACCTAATAAGGCCAATATTTTTATGCATTAATCGATATTTCAAATAAAAAATGATGACAGAAGATCAAATTTGATTGGAATACTGCTTAAACCGCGTCCTTTAAACGCCGACTAAGGAAGAAATTTTCCATCAGGCCATGTGGCCAGGTCATCCAAAAAGTTTTGAACTATTCTTCTTTTGACTTGACTTTGTCTTCTTCTTGACTTCATCAAGTTTGATATGTCGCAAGATAGGTCTCAGGATCGCCAATATAATGTGCACTTCCTCTGGGGAACAGGGTATCGAAAACAACCGGGCATGTTATCAAGTCATCCAAGAACCTTTGAATTACTCTTCTTTAGCCTTGATTTGGGAATTTATGAAGTTTGATGTTGCCAGCTAGGTTTCAGATCCGACAGTTTAGAGGCCATTTCCCCCAGGGAACCAGGAATTCGGAACAATCCGATATGTGGTCAAGTCATTCAAATACATTTGAACCACCTTTAGACTTGATTTGCGAATTCATGAAAATTGATATGTCGATGTATAATGGCCACTTCCACCAGTGAATCGATATTCGGAACAACCCAGCATGTGGCCAAGTTATCCAAAAAACGGTCGAACTATTTTTATTTAGACTTGGTTTGCTAAATCATGAAGTTGAATTATCGCAAGCCATAGACTCGAAATTAAAGTGGTTACTGATTCTTCAAATGGGATTATTTCAGTACTCCCCGTGATGAATCCAAAATTAAAGCGAATTTCTAATCGTTGACCGCGGTTTCAAAAGCTAGAAGAATTTTGTGATTGACCCTGAAAATTCAACTGAAATTAATTGAAAAAGGGATGGTAAATAACATTTTGATATAGAAAATTTCAATCAAATTTGACGTCAGGCTCGCATGAATGTTGAATGCATCCCGATAATATACATAAAACAGATTGTGTTCCACATGGGATGTAAAGCCAACGTAAGAAGATGTCAAAACGATTTTCCCAAACACCAGGTTAATCAAAATTGACAACTGAATATTTTGTTCGAGATCAGCGCAGCGAATTGTATAGTGTGACAGTTATGCGTAAAAATACAGTAGTGGGACAGTTATGCGTGGAAATTCAACAATGGGACAAATTGACTTGGCTTGCTATTCATTGAGTTTCTGAACAAAGTTAATTTTTAGTAAGTGTTTTCTAAAACTGTACGTAAAAATAAACTGTAAGATGACAAAAAGATAAAATGCACAAAAAGTAACAAGGGGCAATTATGCGTATAACGGCAGTGCAGGTCTGGAAACTGTATTTGAAAAAAAAATCAGTGAAGTGTTTGAGCCGCAGTAATAATATTTTGAAGAAATGCTGGAGAAATTTCTAGAGGAATCTAATGAGGAATCCGATATGCAATTCATCGAGCAATTCTTGGAAAAGATTTTATCCAATAATCCCTTGAGTAAGTTTGGAGAAATTCTGGAGAGTAATTATGGATGAATTTTTGAGAGAATCCTTATAAAAATGCCTGGATTAAATGAAAAAGGCGTAGGAATTATTGTTGGGTTTCTTGTAAAAATGTCGATTTTTTCGAAAACTCTATAATAAACCTTTGGGGAAAAACTTCTGTAGGGCATGCGGGAAGAAACCTAGAAGTAGCGATTGAAAAAATCTGTGAAAGAATCAGTGATCTGGAGGAAATACTTATATTTTTCTTCAGAGTAATCTCTATGAAAATTACTGGAGGTAGTAGCGTAGGAATGCTCTAAAATTTTTAGTATAAAATTAAGAAGAAATTCCTCTGAGCTTCTATTGAAAAATTGCTGGTGGCAGTTCTTGAAAGTATTCCAGAAGGAATCTCTGGATAAATAGTTACGTAATAGTCTCTGAAGGTTTCTCTGAAGCCTCTAGAATGTTGCACCAGAATTAATTGCAAGCAAATTAACCCTCTATTTCCGACTACTTTAATCGACAGTTTCTTTATGAAAAAGCGTTTTTGTAAAAAGTAATTCATAAAACAATATTTCAAAAGGTCTATTTTTTTCAAAATCAGTTTAAAATTTGTTGGTTGTTTGACAAAAGTAAACTGATTGCTTACCAATAGTTTTACTATTTAAAAAGTTAGTTGACTTTTGGATTAATCTGATAAGTATCGAATCATAATCTATTGTTAACTTTCCCTTACTCGATATTTCGTATCTCGATATCGAGTTAAAGAACCACAGTAAAAGTTGGTTTTCATGGCTACTGCGATGGTCCCTTGGATCGCATTTGCACTGGTTTTGTGTTCCATAATTCGATACCTCCCTTACTCGATGGCCCCTTCAGTATGGAGTTATGGAGAGTTGACTTAGAAACTAAGGTAAAAAGGTGTAATACGCCCCCCCTTAAAGAAAAACTGCTCTATCGCAGTAGCAAATGCATCACTCCTAAAGTTGTTTATGTCAATGTGTTGCTTATTTAGTTGGTCAAGCTCTGCATGCAACTTTCTCTTTCCAGGTTGCTTCTAAAAAGTGTACTAGATGTTTTTTTTGTAAACCGTCCCAATGTTTACATTTCAAAATCTTGAAGTGGTGATTGAAACGCAATGGTTGAACGAGGAACTTCTTATATTTAGGTCTTTACAGGACGAAGGTTGGATTGGGAATGAACATAATTTTCACTTGTTAGTCTGTCTAAACAATTAGGTAACTAGGGAGATGTGTTGATCGGTAACTAGATTAAACTCAAAAAGGATGATTACTTCGATCTTCAACACCCCCTCTTAATCAGCCTATCCTAAAAAATGTACTACACACATCTCTACAGAATCGAATATTGTTGACGAAGATCTCTTCAATTGGGTTTATAAGCTGGGATACCAAAACCATTTCCAGTTTGACGTATCCATTTTGACTTCTTGTCATCTGGTGGTCTTTTCACGTGTTTATACCTGTATGCTGGTAACGAGTTGTCGGACGACCCTTTAATAACTTTCATGCGTGTTGATTTGCCAGCTTGAGCATTATTTCCAGGGAACACCAAAACCACATCCGGATGAGGGCACGTTACTTCCGAGCGTTTCGCAGACCTGTCCAAGGGAAACTTGTGCTTCGGTTCGATGTACTGCTCTCGATCTTGATGCAAGTAAAACGCAACTGGAACGTCTTGAACAGAATCTTCAGTTGATTGTAGTTGATTTTCATTCGTCGCTACATCGTCGGAACAAAGGCTTCCTTGGTCTTCTTCGAAAATTTCCCCCTCTTGCTCAAGGCTTCCAGCATCAACTAGATTCATTCTGTCATCAGGAACCATCTCCATCGCCGCTTGATCTTCCATCCTTGAATGGTCTAGCTGCCGGTTCCAAGAACTAGCGTTTTCCTCGGTGCACATTTCATCTCCATATGACAAGTAAACGTCCATCTCGTACAAATCGTCTCTAATGGGACACACGCCAATAGTATCGCCATTGAAACTTATCTCTGCCGTTGTTGCTTCAAACGTTACCTTCATTCCAGCCTTTGTCATCATCTTCACTGATAGCAGATTCGCACGTACATCCGGAACGTACAGTACATTGTCGATTGTACACGTGACTCCCCGGCTGCTGGTTCCCTCAATTCGTCCTCTATGCCATGCGATTAACGATTGATTGTCCTTCGCCACAGAAAGAACAACAGGTTGCTTCAATTTCTCCAAGGAAACAAAATATTCCTGTCGATTCACTAGGTGATAACTAGCACCGGAGTCCAGCTTGAAGGTAACTGTTCTTCGGCTACTGCTATCCGTCGACTTAAGGCTCATGAACGCAACTGCTTTTCTGTTGGCCGCCACATTCGCTTCCGCTGGTAATTCGCTTCTGCAGTCCTTCGCTTTATGGCCCTTTTTATTACATCGATGACATCGTCCCAGGAACTTATCACTTCGTTCTTCACACCATGCCTTCTGCTGATTTCCAACGAACGCAAACGACTCCTTCTGATATACCTCGGTTATGCGATCGGATTTCTTCATTTCTTCCGCTAACAATCTCTCTCTGACGACATCCAAGGTCAGGTTTTCCTCTCCCAAGTTTTCCAACGCTGTAACCAAAGGGTCGTAGCTCTCCGGAAGGGTAACGAAAAGCTGGGACACCAGATCACTGTCTTGAAGTTTTGCTCCTGCCGATTTGAGTTTCCGGATCAGTTCATCGAAAATCTTCAGATGGTCCTTGATCGATGCATCTTCTGCCATCTTGAGCTTTGCGAGTTGCTTGCGTATCAGCGTCTGCGAGGAAACCGACTTCTTGGCGTAAATTCCCTCCAAAGTGGTCCAGATGTCCTTCGCTGTTTCCTTCTCCCGGATAACATCCAACAAGTCGTCGTGGATAAATGAAATTATCAGGTTCACAGCCTTCCCGTCCATTTCTTGAAATTTTGGAAGTTCGGCTTCGACGGTTGGCGCATCCTTCTTGACCGCGTCCAGCAATCCGGCTGACTTCAGTAACTTCTCGACTCTAAATTTCCAGTTCTCGAATCCAGCACCGGTGAACTGCGGAATCCCGTGTACTAATTCTCTGCGCGTAGGGTCCATAACCTCTTGAAGTGGTGATTGAAACGCAATGGTTGAACGAGGAACTTCTTATATTTAGGTCTTTACAGGACGAAGGTTGGATTGGGAATGAACATAATTTTCACTTGTTAGTCTGTCTAAACAATTAGGTAACTAGGGAGATGTGTTGATCGGTAACTAGATTAAACTCAAAAAGGATGATTACTTCGATCTTCAACACAAAACAACCCGGGCAATATGCCCCTCCCATAGACAAAAGGTCCACAGCGTTGTAGAAATGTTTCCAAGGAGAAATCCACAACTTGCTAAGCTTAAAGGGGTCCATTAGCAGTCGTCTTCCGGTAAAAGTTTTTGTAATAAGTACAATAGTAAAGGAAGGGCTTCATTTACAGCAAGGCTTGCTTATCACTTATCAGACGCATAATTTTACGCCAAAAACCAGATTTTCGATATTTTTAGAATTTCTATTGATTGTTGATATTTCCCAAAGAACATATATGTGCAACATCATTTATTCGCGAATAGTTAAGAAATGTAATCATATTTACGTGTAAAAGAAGCCTCAATTTCGTGAAACTTCAGAGGGGCGTATTACACCGAGTTACCCTAATGCATAGTATTCCTCTGGTTCGGTTTGCCTCAAGTTCGTCAAAAATGATTGAGCTCTGGAGCTACCATGGGAAAGAGAGGGTTATAGCAAAAAAGTGACTTTAGATACCATATTGATTATGTCTTTAGAGACCTTAACTAAAAATAAACACTTTTCAGAGATATGCATTGAAATAGTATCCAAGCCTTTAAAAAAGATCTGCTTACCTGAAATTATACGATTTTTACTAGCTTTAATCTTTTCCTACAAATATTATTTATTTCATATGCTCATGAAAGATACCCAACTAGAACTGGGAATCGTATTTGCCTTTCCCATTTTAGCAATCCTAAGTCCTACTTCCTTATTTAAACAAGTTATTCGGAATATTAAAAATAACTTAAAGTGAATTGACTGAATACCTCAAGTTGTAACAGCGGCGCAGCCGAAATTTTTTTTATTGATGAAATGTTGTGTTACAAAAAAGACACATTCTGCCATAATAATTACTGGTTCGAGTTTTTTTCCTGCGTATAGCCGAAATCTTCTGATATTTCCAGGTTTTTTCCCTGATAATTCCAGGTTTTCCAGGATTTTTCAGGCAGTAGAAACCCTGCTAGCTTTAAACTTAGCGTAAATTAAGAAGGCCGATTCAAAATTTTCTCCCGAAAAAATTGGTCAAAATAGTTGTAAAAAGTGACTTTTTGACGAACAAAGTGACTTTAGTTGAAATGGCTTCAAAAAAGAGACTTTAAAGTGACTGGCTTCAAAAAAGTAACCAAGTCACTTAAAAGTGACTCGCTACCAGCCTTGTATATTTTGCTCTTTTGCAATTCAGCTCAAATTAGCCACCAAAAATTTTGTTTGAGGTTTGCAATATATATATATTTTTTTTTCATAATCTCTCTTATCGTGATAAAGGTAATGTAATGCGATCTCATATGGTGTTTTAGTACTATGGTCCTTTGAAGCGATACGTGATAGCATATAAATCAAAGCTGTTGTACAAAGTACAACAGCGCGACACAACATTTCTCAGAACTTGAAAAACGTCATATTTTTACGATAACTACAAAAGTTCAAAATTTCAATATTGATAAACATGATGTGATAAATTTTGGTTAATGAACATTATATTTCTTTGTGTTTGCTTTTTAGAACATTAAATGAAAATTGAAACTATAGGACTACAAATAACTAAAGTTAAAATTTAGATACTAAAATTCATGTTTCATGACCATTCCAGCGGTTCCCAACCAAAGGTCTCAACCCCTTCAATAATGTAGGTCAGCCCTGTCAAAAATGAACCGCCGCACATTATAGGTACGCGATTAATGGAATTTTAATCATAGTAGACACGCAGTCCAAGCCAACTTCACTGCACAGCCTACTAAGCAGCTCACACATCCAACAAAGTGTGTTATCCAAAGCAAAAGCATGATGGAAGGTGTGTAAGATGGGGGGAAGGGTGGCACTAGTGTTTCACCTTCCCTTTCGTTAAGAGAGAAAAAATCCCACCACGATCCGTGTAAGTTCTTATGCAATTTCCATTCTGTGGCTATTAGAAGTGCTTTTCAAAGAAAAACATTGCCGGCATAAGCGAAGAACCGGAAAGGGCATAATTTTCCCAAAGCCTACCTTGTGTGACGACTAGTTTTTTTTTTCCTAGCTGGAGTTCGCAGGAAAGAAATCAATGCCTGCTACGTTGACAGTCTCGCTGATGCGAAGGCCAGATTCCGCACTTGCTTTTTTGTATAGTGATGGAATCTGGTTCTGGTTATCCCCGATGTGGATTTTTGGTCGAATCCCTGAAGATTTTTGTACACTTATATGTTACACGTAATCTAGACACCACTAATCTTTCCCCTATATCCTGTTTTTTGCGTACTATTTTTTCCAGTCTTGTTTCCGACCTGAAATGACGGCCTTTTGTCAATGACAAGAGAGAATCCTTTCGCAATTTTTTTCTTGTCTCACACTTTTTCTGCCACTCACTGAAATTGCTTCCTGGGGACTTGACCTGACTTGAACGCGACGGAAAATTCCCGTCCGGATGGTTTCTTTGTCCGCGAGCACAACGGAAGACCCTTTTTTGGTCGGATTAGTGGTTAATCTTGCCTTTTCCTTGCTTCTTTTGACTAAATGAAGGAGTGCTAATATTCAACTTTCATTTCACGTGCTACGTACGAAGAACTGCGACGATGGGGTGCACGAAGGCACTAACACCAACACTGGTCAGCAGAAGAGAAAAAGGTTGCCAAATTTTGACAGATCGCGCACCCGCCGACGTCAGGCGCGATGGTAAAGCAGATTGGGCGCACTTTCCACATCTTTAACATCGCATGAATGATGTTGGCCAACATCTCTGATCAGCTGGATTTTGAAAGGGTCTACACGCAGAAAAAAGAAAATACTAAAAAGATTAACCCAAGATCGGTCGCATGCGTGTACTGAGTACACGCACCCTGAAAAAAGTTCGCTTTTCATAAACAGCTCGAGCGAGGTGGTGTCGGCAATGGTTGAATGCGTGACCGCTCTTGAGTTAAATGTCATACTAAAACTACATTCAGTCTATTCACTCATTGGGATGCATTTTAGCGCAAAAATCTTTGCTAGTATAAATTGGTTTTATATCGGCGAAAGAATTATCCAAAATTATTATTGGTAATGCATAAAGCTGCATAATTCTATAAAATAAATAAAATTAGCCATTTTTGTTTGTTTTGAAAAATGAAAAGAGAAAAACAAAAAATAATGAACATTTTGTCTTTATTAAACATTTTTATAAACCTTTGTGCTGCTTGCCTAGGCAAACAACGTCATTCCAGTTTTGTCCACCGCTGTACCGCTGTACCGCTGAAATTGTAATTCTTCGTGCTAGCAACTGCTCCTGTTGTAAATCTTCTTCGCTTCTTACGACCACCGGAATCAAACACCTTAACGAAATTCACTGCGAAATAGTGACATAGTGATAATGATAACTGAACACCATACATTTTGCAATCAGTCGACTTACCGTCATATTCATCATCGCTTCGGGTGAAAACTTTTCTTGGGAGCAAATCCTTCCGGAAGCGATTTCGGAGGAAAGTTGAATAGCCGACGATATGGGAGTGCCCATTATCCTGGAACCTTCCTTACAGTTTTGGTTTCCTGCCTTGATTTTAGCTTGCAACCCGGTTAACAGATGTACAGCCACGATGACTACTCGAGTACACGGTTTTAGCTTGAGGAAATGTTTAAATTTATCGGGAAACCTAAGAGATTTCCAAGTAAACGCGGTGAGATCCAGCGCGACTTACGATCAATGAAAAAGTTTGATTTCACAAGTCTCAAGAATAGTGAGAGACTATGCCCGACAAAATATAAGTCGCGGAAATGCATGACAAAGTATAAAATGAAATAGCTGAATGCTTATTTCATAATCTTCAGAATGCATAAAATAGGATTATATTATAAATATAATAATTACCACGCTAATTAGTATTTTCGTTTTTAACCGTGTACCTGGGATGCACGCAGATAAAAATAATGTCGAATTCGTTTCTAATCTTTCGGATGCCGCGCAAATTTTTGTAACGCGAGTAGTCGCGTGTTGTACGAAAAAAAAAAGGTTGCATTAGAATAATATAAACCAGTAAAATATGGCTGTCTTTGCTATTAAAGTTTAAGAAGCTCATCCAGACTAGCATTGATTTATCTCAGATCATGAAGATAGTGACTCTAGTGACAGTTTTTCTGAAAAAGTGTCTTTTTAGTGACTTTTTGTTGCAAATAGTGACTTTTTAGTGACCAGGTCGAAAAAAGTGACCAAGTCATTGAAAAGTGACTCGCTAAAGTTACACTTTTCGGCATTGCTTATTTTTTGGTAGGAAAAACAGGCCATTATGTTGTATTGAGCACTATTCTGCTGTACGATGGAAATAATTAGAGTGTTACGTCTGTTTGTCTGTGGTTGATTGATTTGCAACGGAATCGCAAAATAGTACTTTTTGCAATTTCTCATCGTAATAGGCTGTTTTTCATCACGCCAATCTGTCATGGAACGGCCTACTTTCCTGCACTGAAGTATGCAGTGCGGGAATAGTCATTACGGAACTGAAACCAGTGCTGTAATGATTCATTACGCAACTTTACTCTCAAGTGGTCTTCTACGAAATTGCAAAAAATGATGTACGTAACTCGTTGCAGAACTCGATTTTTACAGCACTCGCGCCATTATCCTACTCGGCAAGCCTCGTAGGATAAATCTACGACTTGTGCTGTAAAAATCACTGGGTGTCTACTACCTGGAAAAATCTGGAAAACCCGGAATTCTCAGGGAATTTCATTGAACCTGGCAAAGCACCTGGAATTCTCAGGGAATTTCTATAACAATCAGGGATATTTCTTTGAAGCAGTAATTCATGGTAAAATATGTTCATAACAAAGAATTGTCGCGTAAAAAAAAAAAAAAATTCGGCTGCGCCGCTATCAAAACACTTCTTAAGCTGTTCAGTGACGATCTTTTTGGGTATGAAATTTTATCGACTTCACAAGACATGATTCAATTTTATGAATATCTTTAAATTTGATGAGTAATAGATTTACATGGCTTCATGCACGATTTTCAAAACTATTCGAAATTTAATGCAAGTTTATAAAAAGTCTCTATTTTTGAAGAAAGGTCTCTAAATTCTTTATTTTTGAACTTTTTCTTTATCTGGCAATTCGGATGCAAAGTTCTGCAGGTTCCAGAGTTTTTCCACTAGTTCTTCAATCGAATGAAACCATTTGTTACACTACGAGATCTCCAAAAAATGTAACTAAAATTCGGAGTTTTTTGAAAAAAAAATGTTCAGGGATATTTTCCAAGAAACCCGACAAGATTTTCTACGTATTTTATCCACGGTAACTCCAAATAATTTCTCCAAAAAATCCTCCAGGGCTTAATCGAGAAAACCCATTGACAATCCATTAGATTGTTTCTAGGATTTTTTTCTTCAGAATTTCATCCAAGGATTACAACTGCAGTTCTTCCAAACATTTCTCAATGAGAAAATCCCATGAAAGCTACAAAAGTTTATTTAAGGTTCCATACTAGTTAGCACTGCAATTTTTTTTCCAGAAAATCCTCCGATCATTTCTACACATTTTTCAAGTCCAATGTTTTTTAAGGAGTCCCTTCAGAAAATCCTGCAGGATATTATACAGAGTTTCGATTTATTCGTTTTTTTCCTCAATCATCCTAACAATTTAACTAGAAACGTTTTTAAAATTTTTCCAACGGCCTTTGAGTTGTACAAGTGACCCTAATACATCAAGAGTAACTTA
Organism: Aedes aegypti; assembly: GCF_002204515.2. Classification (NCBI taxonomy): domain Eukaryota; kingdom Metazoa; phylum Arthropoda; class Insecta; order Diptera; family Culicidae; genus Aedes; species Aedes aegypti. Next base: position 399,487,770 of record NC_035108.1, read on the forward strand.
TGAGAATTCACATATATTATAAGAATTATATATAGTATATTATAAGAATTTACAAAAGTTTCATCAGAGGTTACTTAAAAATCTGCTTTAGAAATTCCAGACCATTTTCTTTACATTTTCTCAAATTTCTGAAAAATTTCATTCGCATTTAAATGGTGAAACGTCTGGAAAACATCCTGGAAGAATATTTGGACGTAAAGCGTCTCAAATAAAGACAACTAACTAACTAATATTTGGACAAACCTTCAATGACTTCCTTGAGAAATCTCAAATAATTACTGTAGGAATTCCTAAATAAATCTCTCAGTAATTCTTGAAGATATCCTTAAAGAAATTCCTAGTTCAAATGCTAACGGAATTCTGAAGGACAATTTTGTAAAAAATCCCTAGAAGTATCTTTGGAGAAATTACTGGTTGAATTTTTGAAGAAGTTCTAAAATGGAGTCTTGAAGAATATCATTGAGAAAACGATGCAAGAATCACCGGATAAATAAAATCCTGGAGGACTTAGGGCTATCTTGAAAAAAATCTAAAAGAATTTTTGAAGTGATCGCTGAGTTTATATATGTAAATTAAAATTTGGCAAAAATTCAAGTTGTATTTTTGAGATATCCTTACCTAAACAATTTGATGAACTCCTAGGAAAATTCTCGATGGGTTTCCATTCCATAATCACTAAATGGATTTTTAAAGAAATTTAAGATATGAGTCAGCCTTGGGCTGCAAATCTGACAAATAAAAAAATCTATCCATCTTTCATAACCTGAGGAAATCCTTGGAATTATAATTGACTCTTTGGGGAAATTATGATGAAATTCCTTGAAAAAATCATTGAAAAATGCATACAGTAATACGAGCAGTGTTATTTGTCGCAATGTCTAGGAACTAAAAATAAAAATAGAAATATTCTCAGAGAAATCTCTGGTTTGAGGAATCAAACTCTAATCTCCTGGTTCCTGTTAGGTTCCGTTTTTTCGTATTAGGTCTCTTTTTAGTTCCGGTTTGTTCTCTATATTGTTTCTTTTTTCAGTCAAAAGGTTTTTAAAGTTTCTATTTTCAAGACATCTAGTTGCTATCTGCAGAGACGAACCAGCCTCGGGCTGAAAGTCTCTCTAATAAAAAAAAAGAAAAAAAAGTTGCTTTCTGCTCCGCAATTTAGAGAATTTGATCGTTTTCGAATTAAATGCAAATATTTCGCCATATATCAAAAATACAAGGTCCGTTATGCAAGTGTTCCATTATCCGGGGTTCTTCTATCTGGAAAAAATGAACTAATCATCCGGAGATTCAAATGTTTTATGCATTATTTTTGCGTTTAGATGGGAATATACCTCTTCGAGTATGTATCAACTTACTTTTGTAACATTAGCACGATTCAATGAACAACATATTTGCTTTTTTGCAGGTCATATGACTGCATTTTTGTGAATACAACAGTGGTAAACGTGATTTTTATTGTGAAGTATTGTCACAAACATAAGTCTTTTTTATTTTTTTCGCCCATTCAGCTGTCTTATAAGTATCCAAACGGCCCATGGATACCATTTGAGCTTTCTTAACTGATCACTGGCCAAGAACAAATAGTGCATGATCTGTTTTCGCACGAGTACGTAGTAAACAATAAACTTTAAGGATAAAGAATATTGATGCCCGTGAAAGATCCGTTCAGTTCATAATAATGAAGTCTCATTGTCAAATCCAATTCAGATAAATAAAACATAGGCTTTGATATTGTTCCACCTTTAAATAGCTTTTCAATGCATTTTAAGAAAATAGAGTTTCAAGCTACACTATTGAATTGAACATTTTCTGTCATTAATTTTTTATCCATCTAAAATTAAAATATTTCTTGAACTTGGAATTATTTTGCAAAATCTGGGAAAACCTGGAAATATCAAGAAATTTTGTTTTTCTAAACGAGTAGACACCCTGAATCATCATTTTGCAACTTGTTCCGTAAACTACTATTACGCTACAAGTTGCAGAATGATGATTTTCACAGCACAAGTCGTACATTTATCCAACGAGGCTTGCCGAGTGCTGTAAAAATCGAGTTCTGCAACGAGTTGCGTACAACATTTTTTGCAATTTCGTAGAAGACCACTTGAGGGTAACATAAATCATATCGGAATGCATTCACCATTATTTTACAACTTCTGAAAAATTGTTGTGTAATGATCCATTACGCAACTCAAAACAGTTGCGTAATGAGAAAGTGTTGCGTAATGGATCTTTGCACCACTGGTTTCAGTTGCGTAATAATTTTTTTGCAATTTCTCATCGTAATAGGCAGGCGTTGCAGAATTCGCTCTCATTTGAGAATGAAGCACGATCAAAGCAAGCAAAGAAAAACATCCCATCTGTTGCGGTCCACGATCGTCATTGTATCGCAAGGTGTAACAAGTCTGATAAACGGAAGCAGCGAGCGAGAGCCCCAACGAGAGAGCGATGATAAAATCCATTTTTCTCGCTTGTTTACCGTTGGGGATAGGTGTTTTTCTTTACTGGCACGATAAACAATCCACGAACTTCCAATAACAACAGTGTCCCCCAGGCTTGGAGCATGTTTAGAGGGGTTTTATCATGCACTACTATCCCCCCAATCTGATCAAACTTGTAGCAGTATACGATAAACAGTCTCTCATAATATGCAGCATGTTATGATAGTTACAGAGAGCGATACGTGAGAGATTCTCTCAATTTTCTCAGGATTCAATCCCTGGTAATAGGTTATTTTTCATCACGCCAATCTGTCATGAAACGGCCTATACTTTCCTGCACTGGAGTATGCAGTGCGGGAATAGTCATTACGCAACTGAAATCAGTGCTGTAATGATTCATTACGCAACGTTTTCTCATTACGCAACTGTTTTGAGTTGCGTAATGAATCATTACACAACAATTTTACAGAAAGTGAAAAATAATAGTGAATGCATTCCGATATCATTTTTGATACCCTCAAGTGGTCTTCTACAAATTGCAAAAAAAAATTGTATGTAACTCGTTGCAGAACTCGATTTTTACAGCACTCGTCGTAATGATCCAAGCCTCGTAGGATACGACTCGTGCTGTAAAAATCATCACTCTGCAACTTGTTCCGTAAACTACTATTACCATACTGCATAATTTAGTGCAGGAAAGTAGGCCATGACAGATTGGCGTGATGGAAAACAACCTACATATTACGATGAGAATTTGAGAAATATTATCTCTAATGTTCTATGGACAACTGTGCCGAATAGTTCTTTTCAATTTTCGGAAACTAGAGACATAGGATGTCCAAAATTCCAAAATTCCTGACAGCCGCTCTCTCCCTGTTGTAAATCTTTTGTAAAGAATTGCTAAGATAGAAGCGTCCAAAGTCTCAACATTAAATGTTGCAAAATTTTTGCTATTTTTCGACCTTTTTTCTGTACCGCTCTGTGCGAAGTTATCACTATCAATTTGACCCCAAGACACAGACAACGTAGTATTTTCAAGAAAATAACTACACAGAACTATTTTTTTTTAAGAATTTAAAAACAAAATCCATGGGCAAAACAAAAATGTGAGTCCTTCAGAATGCTCTGGTTTTGTATTGACCCTAGAACGCGACTAAATGATTAAACATAGATTTGGAGCCTTGCATTGAACTAATGACAAAATCAAATCAAAGAGACTTGCTAAAAAGCCCTGTAGTATTAGAGTATTTGCCCTGGAAAATGATAGAAATGATCATCCAAGATCGATCATGCTGAACAGGAAAAAAAAAGAATTATACCATCAACCAATATTAACAGTTAAGCAATATGTGCTAGAAATACTTTATTCAAAATTGAAATTTGGCATTTATATGATTTACAGCACATTTATAGCACCTAAAACTAAGTCTACCATTACAGTGTGATCAATACGCTATATCTACAACATAGCCAATCCACTTCTGGAAACTGGGAAAATAAATGAGTGAAAAACTATTATATTCATATTAATCCGTCTTTGTTACCCAACTTCGGAATCAGTTACTTCCGGCTCCCAACGTTAGCCTTGGAGAAAAATCTCATGATAATTAAAAACCATCTACAATATGAACTAGATTCCAAACAGCAGAATCGTGACTAAAAAAACCTGGTGCTCCGTCTTTTCATACGTTTGTCCGGTTCAATGACCCGTTACCTAGAAGTCACTGACCCGACCCTTCCGTTCCCAGTCGCCATAGCGGGTCGGTTCCGGTCCCCGAGGGCCTCCGATTTCGCCGGTGTTGGGATTGGTGTTGTTGGGCCACGGTTCCAGCGGTTCCTTTTCCTGGTACGGATGCTTACCGACAATTTCATCCAGCTTGCCGATGGGAGTTTTCTCGCGTAGCTTCTTCTGGAACTCTTCCATTCGAGGGCTCACCGGCTTGTCGGAAGGAGGCTTCGAGGAGAACGATAGCGACGGAACTGCGGAGAATAAAACACGTATTATAGCTGGATTAGGAAGCTGCTTGAATTCTACTTACCTAGGTTCACGATATAGACGTGCCGGGAGGAAATGGACGACAGTTGGTTTAGTAAAACTTTGGATGTCATATTTTCCTAATTCTGAGATTGATTTTTCCTCTAAAAGAACCGCAATGTAACAAACGAACGAACGTAAATGTTTTGCAGGTCCTCGACCTGCTGCACTGCGACACCGAACTGTTGTTGTTCTGTCGGGTCTGTCATCCACGCGGGGTTGAGATATTTTGGTCGAAAGAGCAAGAGAGCCAAAATTTGTACACAATTAATTTAATTTACTTAGGAATAGGTTATTTTATAGCTGCGAAGGCAACACTGAAATAAATAATTTATTATGTATGATTGCTTAACCCAAGAGCGGTCGCGCATTTAACCATCGAAAGTACCACCTCGCTTGAACTGTGTAAAATGCGAGCTTTTTCAAAGGTGCGTGTACTCAGTACACGCATGCGTAGTAATTTTGGAATTCCGAATGGAATCCTTGAGATTCCTACTGGAATCCTTGGGATTCCGACTGGAATCCTTGGGAATCTGACTGAAATGACCACTAATATCTCTAGAATCTTGGGATTCCGACTGGAATCCTTGGGATTCCAACGGGAATCCTTGGGATTCCAACGGGAATCCTTGAGATTCCAACGGAAATCCTTGGGATTCCAACGGGAATCCTTGGGATTCCAACGGGAATCCTTGGGATTCCAACGGGAATCCTTGGGATTCCAACGGGAATCCTTGGGATTCCAACGGGAATCCTTGGGATTCCAACGGGGATCCTTGGGATTCCAACGGGGATCCTTGGGATTCCAACGGGGATCCTTGGGATTCCAACGGGGATCCTTGGGATTCCAACGGGGATCCTTGGGATTCCAACGGGGATCCTTGGGATTCCAACGGGGATCCTTGGGATTCTAACGGGAATCCTTGGGATTCCAACGGGAATCCTTGGGATTCCAACGGGAATCCTTGGGATTCCAACGGGAATCCTTGGGATTCCAACGGGAATCCTTGGGATTCCAACGGGAATCCTTGGGATTCCAACGGGAATCCTTGGGATTCCAACGGGAATCCTTGGGATTCCAACGGGAATCCTTGGGATTCCAACGGGAATCCTTGGGATTCCAACGGGAATCCTTGGGATTCCAACGGGAATCCTTGAGATTCCAACGGGAATCCTTGGGATTCCAACGGGAATCCTTGGGATTCCAACGGGAATCCTTGGGATTCCAACGGGAATCCTTGCGATTCCAACGGGAATCCTTGGGATTCCAACGGCAATCCTTGGGACTCCAACGTCCAACCCTTGGGCTTCCAACGGGAATCCTTGGGATTCCAACGGGAAGTCTACACTGAGAACAGCGTTGCGGTTGAAAATACTATATCAGAGGGTTAAATTAAATACACAACGCCACTTGATTTGTGCAGACTAAATTCGCATTTATTTAGAATATTTTGTGCATTCAATTTTACCATGGCACCATTTGTATAGTAAAAATTACTATATCATGGTTAAAAACTTGCAGCAGACCAGAATCGAACCGAGGATCTGGCGATTGCCAAGCGCGAACGCTAGCCGCTCGGCTATCGACGCGGTTGGATTGAGAGGGAACAAGACGCAAATAAAAAGCGTTCATGATAGCTCAATCGTGGTTGGAATTGTAAATTTAAAAACACGTTCATGGTTCTCATTACTGCAACGCTTGTTTCAGTGTAGTTATTATTGGTAAATGAGAGATTTATGGGAAACAAGACAGTGCTACATCTGTTTGGACACCTTTCCTGAGGAATTTCTTTTTAGATTCTTATTTATTTAACTAAATACATTAAACACAGGGGTTTCTTCAAGAATTTGTTTTCTACGAATTCCTTCGAAGATAAGTCCAGGAATTACTCTACGAAAATCCTTGGCAGTAATTCCGGATGTAACTAATTGAAAATAGCTGGAAAGAATACTTAATAACAAGAAGAAGAACTCCTGTTGGTGCCATTAGTGTAGTTTTTAGACAAAAAATCTAAGTACACAACTAACAATTCACTGTCACAATTAAACATGCATGTTTAATTTTCTTTTAATAATGGTAATTATAGTCGAATAAAATTGTTGTCAAGACAAGACAAGGACAAGAAGCTGCAAAGATGTTCTTTGTTCTAAATGTGTATCAAAGTTCAGCATAATGCATTGCAATTATTAATATGTGAATCAACATAGATCAAATGTTTCCATATGTTTTAAGGTGATTATAAAACGAAGCCACAACCCGAACTTTCAAGAGCACAAAGTTTTGAGAACCCAACCAAAATTTATCCCATTGCACAATGCACAATGGTCGAAAAAAAAAAGAAAGTTTGGCCAAAACTAGTTTTATAGCCTTAATCGATGAAAAATGTAATCTGAATAATAGTAATATTTTATTTAAGTTACGTAATATGTAAACAACCCCTTCTGAAACAATAAAAACGCCAAATAACAAATTTTGTTATTTACATATTACGTAACTTAAAAAAAATATAATAAAAATGTTATCAAAGTTGACTCAAAGTTGAAAGTACAAATGTGGACAAACATTTCAAAAGGGCAAATCGACATTGGTAAACGGTTGCGTTGCATGACGCTGGCGAGCCCAATAGGGCGATATTCAAAACTGAAAAGCCAATAGATGGCTCTTTTTCAGTAGTAGTAAACACAAAAACTCATGTATTATGGATCCGATAGGAATGAGGACAAACATTTTTTTTTTCAATATATTTTTTCTCAATCTTTTAGTGTCGCGACTAATATTTGAATAGTGCACTGTGTTCATAAACATCGCGAGAATGCAGCGCTACACATGTCATTATGACAGTTAATATGTCGGGAACGAGTCACGCGTTGCGTGTCCCACACGTGCGTTCCAATTTGGTGGGCGCGCGATAATATTCACTTTACACTTGATTTCTTATCACTACTATTTGATCCTGGTTCCTGATTGCAAGTAAACTTCCAACAACCGAAGAGCTAAACATTACATATAGTTTGCAATTCACGCCAACTCGACAAAGGGATTGGCAGCACCCCTTCAGAATTCAATGAAACTTTCTGGATGCGAAGAATATGTGAAACTAAGATACTTCTTATACTTTGTTTTTTTTTTTCAAAATCGATCTAGACTAACGTTTGGAAGGGGTCAAAGTTGTTTTTACTTTTTTTGTAAACGCGCATAACTCGAAAACGGTAAGACCTACAAAAAAGTGTTGTATGGAGGACTGTCGTGGAATTCCCTGAAGTTTTAGAAAAAAAAAGTGAAAAAATGATAAAACATTTTCGACACTGAAAAAAAATGATTCAAAACTTTAAAGTCGATTTAAAAAAACGGCCAATTTTTATTTGATTTTGATCATCCTTAAGCAAAAAGTTTCATAATTAAATTTATTAAAAGTCGTCCATACATTGCAAATTGGACATATTTAAGGGAAAAAAGTTTTTCTAACAACGAATTTTTCAAGCCCAAAACGGATTTTTTTTTCAAACATTTTGTTCTAAACCTTCAAATATGATCATGTTTTCAAGTGATAAATCAGTTTGAACCATAAAATAGATTGTATTTTTTATTGAGAACAGTTAAAAAAAAACGGAATTATACAGTGATTATGTTTTTTAAATGAAGGCAATCAATGGACTTCGCCTCTGCCTATGAGAAAATTAACTCCGTCTAACACTCCGACGGATTTTTATGGTTTGAAAGATATCACAACAGTATTGCAAACATTGAAAAGTAACAACCTTATCCAATTCTTTTCTAGAATTGAATTTAATGAAATTATTGCCCAATAGTTTAGGAATTGTCTCTCAGGCAAAAATTTGTGAAAAACTGTTATGCGATGTTTTAGTAAGAACGACTGATTGTTTTTTTCGAGAATGTGAAACTTGTAATTCCAAAGAAATATTACAGGAGAACTAATCTCGCTTTTAGAGGAAAGCGACAAAGAAGATGTAGTTTTTCAGCAATGGCTCCCCACCGATCTCTGTAACTTAGAAACTATAATAAAGCCTGTTGAAGATTTTTTTACGTATTTCGTGAAGAAAGTTGATAAGCTCATAACTAATGATTTTATTTGCAAAGAACAGTCTTCTTTTCTACGAAACAAAAAAAAAACTCCTTAAAACAAGGTGAAATACTGGTAATTAGCGACTTTTCTGAAAATTATAGTTTTATCATACAAAACGCTGCTCAAGGATATCACTGGAATAATTCCCAAGCAACGATACACCCATTCGAGATTTACCATAAAAAAGATAATAAATTGGAAAACGTTAGTTTTATTATAACATCAGAAGTGTTGACCAATGACAGTAGCCAACTTTTGACCAAATTTCTCAAAAGTTATTTTTATGTCAGATGGAGCTGCAGCTCATTATAAAAATAAAAAAAAATCCCAGCTTAAGAAATTTCAAGAAAATACATAGATTGGAAGCAGAGTGGCACTTTTTTGCCACATCTCACGGCAAAGGCCCATGTGACGCTATTGATGGCACTCTCAAGCGAATGGCAAAAAGAGCAAGTCTTGCAAAAGACTATGGAAACACAATCGCAACTCCGCGAGAACTATTCGACTGGACAGTGAAATAAACTAATACATGTATCACCAAATTAAATTTCTGTTATATATCTTATGAACAATATGTTAAAATGTCAGAGGAATTGGTGGAATTGTTTGATAAGGTTAAAACTGTCCCTGGTACACAAAAATATCATTGTTTTAGTCCTATTAGTGATACACAAATTGAAGCGGTATATCAATTGAGAGGATGAACCAAAAATATTCAATTTATTCAATGAAGCTCAAAAATAATGTAAATATTCATGTGCAGATACTACGTTTTAGGATATATAGCAATGATAAAAATAATAATGCATGATAAAAAACTTTTTTCACAAGCATAATATTGACCCTTTCCAGACACCTGTTGAGATTGGCTTTGACCAAATATTTAAGAAATGAAATATTAATATGAAATATATACTTTGCAATTGTAATTTTTAGCATTTCGGTAGTTGTTCAACTTCCACTCGGCTGGTTAGCCGTAAACCATGATTCACAATTGAAAACAAGTATTTATCGAGCAACGGACTCATGTTCCGTAACCGGTCGTTTGAGAACGTCGCGACCCATTGGAAGCCCACACAATAGAAACCTCAGCCAGCACAGTTGCTGACTAGTGTTGTGTGCTATTTCATTACCTAAAAAATAATGCGCTCTAGTGCTAGGCATTGGATATAAATAGAAAGCGTTGTGTTTGGATGGGCATCTAATTCTTCCGAAAGAGGTGCACTTTGCGAAAAAGGACCACGTGATTATTGAGCTGAAATCAAATTCAGGTTAACTTCTGCGTTCATGAGTCCTCTCATGGCGTAGGGGTAACGCGCTTTATCAGGGAGTCGTGAGTTCGATTCTCACTGAGAAGACGTGTAACTTTTTCGCAAAACTTCACATCAATTTGTCCATCTAATCAAATTGCAAATTATATGTAATGTTTAGCTTTTCGGTAGTTGTTAAACTTCCACTCGGCTGGTTAGCCGTAAACCACGATTCACAATTAAAAACAAGTACTTATTTTTACTTTTTGAATATTTTTCACCCAACATTTCTTGCTTTCTGAACTTGTTTTGTTTACTTCTTTCAGCCAAGCCACATAGAAAAAGCAACAGTTGTTTTACGCGAAAATAAGAATTTGACAATGTTCTTGTAAGGTATAACCAATAAAAAACAATACAGTGTTCTGTTACAATATATTACAGGGTGATTACTATATCCTGTCAGTAAAATGAGTAATCATAGAAAAAAAGATGGTTGTATGAATTTTAATTACCAGTGCATATCCAGTTTTGGACATTTATAACATTTGTCTCTGCTATACATAGATAACATATTAATTTTTTTACCTCATTTACCTATTTCCAGCCACAAGTGTTGTTTCAGAAGCATTACAGTTAACACGAACGTTATTCAAAAGCATTCATTTTGACCAAAAAAGACATTTTTTTTCGCTAAAATTTGCCATCATCTGTCTTATGCTATTCCCTAGTAAGTCTAAAAGATTGTAGTAACATGCTGTTTCAATCAGGCAATTTTTTCAGCGGAGTTTAGTCAAAAATACATATCTGTGGAAAACGTGCGTGCCAAGTGCAATGCCTTTAAAACAACACATATGACTAAAAACTAAAGTAAATGAAAAATGATTCAATCTTTATTTTGTCAAAACAAACTTTATAGATGTGCAAAACAAAATATACACCGGATATTAAAATTCATACATACATTTTTTATCCACAATCATTTACTTTACTGACAGGAATTAGTAATCACCCTGTATATTGTTTTTAATTGTATATTCAAACAAGAATAATGTTGCTTCGACAAAACACTGTATTGTATCCATTACTATATATTGTACATCAATAGTTTATTCCATTCACTGAATAGTACGTTTTTATCCGAGTTCTGTGAGAACACAATTATATAGCAATCATATAGCGGGGCCCAGATAGCCGTAGCGGTAAACGCGCAGCTCTTCAGCATGACCTAGCTGAGGGTCGTGGGTTCGAATCCCACCGGTCGAGGATCTTTTCAGGTTGGAAATTTTCTCGACTTCCCAGGGCATAGAGTATCTTCGTACCTGCCACACGATATACACATGCAAAAATGGTCATAGGCATAGTAAGCTCTCAGTTAATAACTGTGGAAGTGCTCATAAGAACACTAAGCTGAGAAGCAGGTTCTGTCCCAGTGGGGACGTAACGCCAGAAAGAAGAAGAAGAGAACACAATTAATTAAGGAATCCTGTTTAAAATTTTGTCTGAAACTCACCTAGTTTTCTTCAAGATATTGATTATTAGGGATTATTTATTACTTATTTTTGGTGGATATTATGAGCCAAGTGGTGTGAGAATCCTTCCAGCAATTCTGTAGAATCTATTTTAACTTTCAGTAGGTAGAATCTTCATATTCGTTTTGTGAATGTTTTATATATATTTTCAAAATAGGTACCGTGATGATCTATCATGAATTCATCATTGCTATAATTAGGTGCAAGTTGACTAGACGAGCTATCACGGCAATGGATTCATTTATCCAAAATTAAGTAAATAGCGGTATTTTGGTGCTTTAGACAAAAAAGTGTTCCGCAGTGTAATGTGCCATTTGGTAAACGTTTATGCGTAAACATTTAATTAGATTTTGTTGAAAGCAATATCTTCTCGCTTCACACGTCACAATTTTATGAAACAGATCTTCAAGGGACAGAAAATACTGATTTTATAGAGGTTTGAAAGAAAATTAAACTATTTATAATTTTTTTGATAATTCAATCCATCACGCTTGCAAAATGGGATTAAACTTTTATGTGAGACATAATTTGATTCAAATTTCTCCGAAGTAATATCGATTTGATCATTTTTTAACATGCTAGGCAGCGTACATTTTTAAATATTTTTTGTTTCTATATGACCAAATACAATGCTTTTCAAAATCATTAAAAAGTAGGTTTTTAGAAACGAATTTACTACAAATTTCGTTGTATATTTGCACCAAAAAACTGATTTCTGTATTAAATTAAGCATACAACCTGGTAAATTTGCATGCAAGTTGACTGAAATTGATGAATAATGCATTTTCAATAGTCAATATCCCAAAAAACATACGTGCTATGACATTTTTGATAACGACAACATATTAGGCGAATTCAAATTAAGTAAACAGCGGTATTTTGGTGCTTTAGATAAAAATTGTTCCGCGGTGTTATATCGTCCCCTTGATGCTACAACTAGATAACTCGTAATTTGAAATTTTTGACTTCAATATGTCAAAACATTATTCTCAATTAGATCTGAAAAATATCCACAGCTCATAAGCGTGTGATTCAAAATATATAAGTTGAAGTTTATTTTCCAATCATATTCTCTGCGATTAATCATTACTCTGTAAAACGGTCACATTTTCAAAGTTGCATGTCTCAAAATTTTGACTTTCGAGTTATCTAGTTGTAGCATTAAAGGGACGATATGTATATCGATTATCAATTTATATGATTTGAGGTGAAAATCCTCACATCACGGAACGTTTTACAGCCCACATGGCAGTGGATTTCCCACATGCACCTCTCAACCAATTTTCCAACCGATGATGAGCCCGTTGCTCCCGCGAAGATTGACGCACCGCGTGTGGGTGAGCGCGATCGTGTCACATGCTGTGAAATCACTTTTTACCATCCCAGATTACTCGGTGCAGTTTGAAAGTTTGTGTGAGCAAATCCGATGGGTAGGTAGATCGTTTTTTTTTGTTCCTCAAACCTAAATTTAGACCTTCCGCTGTGAAAAGGGAAAAAAGCAACAACCGATCGTTGAGCCGCAGAGCTCTCTCTAGCTTCAAAAATTTTCTATTTATAAAACTTTGACCATTCCGTGACGCGTGCTGGTTTATTCGCTTGGGTAGTGGTGGTGGTATCACATTCCGGTGAACAACGGCTACACACTGCGCTGTGGTCATCATCGGTTGTGAAAATTTTCACGAAACGCGCAATCGCTCCAAGCACGGAACTTTTCTTGAGCTGTGGGATGCTATAAATAACTCTTTTTTCTCTCGGGCATGACTTACTCCGTTGCGCAAACACAATGAATGAAAGGATGTTGGTGCACACTGGCACTCCGGATCTTAGCTCGAGGATAGGAAACGCCACTTGAAACTACTCATCGCACTTGGTTCCGTTTTTTGAAGAAGATCCCACGTCGAGTTTGCCCGAGCGCTCCATACTTCTTTACATTCCATATGCTTTCAGAATCACTATTGAATGCAAGGAAGCATGGAACTTTCGATAGCGATTTGTTTTAAACGAGGCTACTGGTCTCTCACACAGCGTGCCATGATTAAGCCTCTAAACTTTTTGAATTTCACTAATTTGGTTACTATGTTGCATAATTGTCTTCAATTTGTCACTAAATAGTCTAATTTTATCACTGATTCACAATCACTTTCCAATGGTATGAGCGCTGCAGACGGTCCTTCCTTGGTCAATAGGTGATGAATAACTGCTAAATTTTGAGAAATTTCCAAATCGACGCTGTCTCAGATGAAACATATGGTACATTTAGAGAGTAATGAGCTCACACTGATCAACGAGACTGAAGGATGAATAATTTATGTAAACTTGGTAGCATTATGTAAAAACGTTTGCCTGAAACGGATGAGTCCTTCGGAACCTCCAGCTTCAGAATATGCAGAAAAGAAACCAAACAATATCTTGAATAGTTTAGCAAACGACATCGTATGTTTATCACATGTTGGGTTCGATGTCTGCTTTAAAGTCCCTTTCGGGATTGACTTCTCGTTGTTTTGCGTTCGCGGGCTCATTGGGTAGTTTTATTACTCACAGATTGCAAGACGAAAGCAAAAAGTAAAAAGGCAAGGCAAGGAAGATCGGTTGCAAAACGCATGCATAACAGGCGTTGCACGCGTTCTTCTTTTTTGGATCTTCCAACCGAGTATGGAAATCGTTCACTGGAGTGAGCGCACATGTGACAAATTTTGAAGAAAAATGCAGCCTTTCGATGCAAACTCCCAAGCTGTGTACGTAGTCAATCGTATTATAGTATAATATGATCCACTTTTTTTTCACATCACAAATCACATTTGAAAAAGCTTATGTAATAATTCACTTCACTTAACTGGTAGAGTAATGCACTGTTCTCGTGTCTTCCAAAAATATAACTCAGCAGGCCTGTCTTGGAACCGGAGAACAGATCTTCGGTCCGGGATCGTGGAGTCACTTCCATGTCCAATCGTCAACTACCGAGCCCGGAGTATGAGGCACCTCAACGTGGACGTCCTTAACTGGCTTGTTGCCGAGGGTTGACTTTCGCGAGATGTTCAGCCGAGGCCTATGCCGAGAAAGGTGATGTGCACCGCTCGAAAACCAAATATAAAATGCACTGGATGCACAAAATTCTAGCCGGAACGATCGTATCTTAGAAGGGGTCTCTAAAAATGGCTACAACATATATACATCGCAACAGAGCAAACGGAACTCCCGCACATACATGGATGGAAGCGCGAAAGCGAAAGATCACGCGCAAGTCGTGTACTATGTCGCGGAGGCTGCGCGCGCAAAAAATGTACGATTGATCGAGAGGCGACAAGGATCGCACCAATACAGGCGCAGCCTCGGTTGGTGGTGGCCTCTTCGGCGATCTCTCCGTAGGCGAAAGTTTTTAAAATTAAATCAAGTGTTCTGAAAGGAAACGGCGAGCAAAAATAAAGAACATCAACCACGAAGCATGCCATGGCAGTGCGCGATCGTTCAGTGTATAGAGGAGACTGGGGTAATATGCGCTGTCATGGAAAAAACGCAATATGCCGATTTCTCTGGAATAAACAACTTTTTGGTGGGAAATACTACGCCGATTGATGAAACGTTCTAAATGGTTCACACCCTGAGAATTATACGCATTTTAAGCAACTTAACATGAAGATAAAACAATAAATTCGAAGAGCAATGTTCTGATGCAATTTTTTCATTGTCGTTTCGAATGTTTTGGGAGAAATATTCAATTTTTTTTCAAGTATGAAATAAAAATATCCAAACTTTTTTGCACTATACTATAGATGACACGCGGAAAGGCTTGTGTCGTCCACAAACAAAGAATTTTGACATTTCTGAGGGAACTCAGGTAAGTCAGATGTGAAAATATAGTATAATATTGTTCCTAAAATGCTGGCTTGGGAAACACCAGCTCTTACAGGAAGTCTTACAGACTTGAAGTTCTGATAATTAACCTGAAGTGTACGATTTGACAGATAACTTTAGATTACACAGCGTACCAAAAATGACACTTTCGCGTGTCTCAAGGATCAAATTATGTGTCTCTAGTAGATTTTGGGTCGCTGAATCTGATACCGTTCTCAGAAATGTTCCAGCACGTCACAATTTTTTGCTACAGGTCGCCAAAGTTGTATAAAACACTGGTTTTATTGGTGTTTTCATGAAATTTAAAGTATGATTTATCAAACTTTTTTGTGATATAATCTACCAAACATGCTTAATAGGACTTGAACTTTCAATTTATATATAAATCAGTTGAAATTTTACGATAAAATTGAGGTTAAATCGATTTTTTCAACATGTTTGCAGTCTTCATATAAAATTCTTTGTTTCTCTTATATGGCATAATACAATACTTTTCTGAACCACCAAAAAATAACATTTTACCATCGAAAATATTATGAACTTCGTTGATAATTATTGTTCTATACATAAAGTTTAAATTCTGTGACAAATTGAGCAAACAAATTGCCGTACAAGTTGGAAAACTTGCATGCAAGTTGGCTGAAACAGTCAAATTTAGCATTTTCAACAATCAATATCTCAAAAACTAGACGTGCCATGATATTTCTGAAAACGGCAATGGACTCTGCAACCCTTAATTTAGTAAATAGCGGTATTTTGGTTCTTGAGACAAAACCGTGTTCCGCAGTGTTATTCTAACAATATATGTTGGAAAATTAAAGCTTTTTTTAATTTTCCAATCAAGCGTTCTTGCTAAACACTGGCGAATGCTTTTTATAAGTCTAGAAGGCATGTAGGCCTTCCTTAGCCGAGTGGTTAGAGTCCGTGGCTACAAAGCAAAGCCATGACGAAGGTGTATGGGTTCAATTCCCAGTCGGTCCAGGACCTTTTCGTTATGGAAATTTCCTTGACTTCCCTGGGCATAGAGTATCATCGTACTTGCCACACGATATACGAATACAAAAATGGCAACTTTGGCAAAGCAAGTTCTAACTAAATATCTAACTGTGGAACTTCTCAGCTTAGTGTTCTTATGAGCACAAGAACACTAAGCTTAGAAGCAGGCTCTGTTCCAGTGAGGACGTATTGCCAAAAAGAAGGAAGTATATTTAAAGTTGTTTGGTCTTCATTTCGGCACATCCTTCTACCCCGATGCATTTCACCCCAGGCCTCTCTATAGGGAAAAAAATTCCCTTACAACAGCCATCGCAGCAGGCATCAGGGTTACGCTTCAATGGAACACGGCATGCTTGGGAATTCTGCCTGATCGGCAGCAACACGCTGCATCTGGCCTCTAGGGGGGAGACAACCGAAAACCGTCCGAACGTAATAACGGCAGCGGCGACGGCGCGTGGGTCCACTTTGGGAATTTCGGGCGGGTAGTGAGTGAGCCACGTTGCACGTTCCACTAATTTATTACATAACCGACGCGTCCATTAACGAAGAAAATTGTTGCTTCGGGATCCAAAATAAATGTGATACCATTTGGGTTGAGTCAGATCTAAGAGGCATTACAGATGAGCCAAGCACGTGATTCAACAACCCCACCACGAGATACCAGCAGATGATATCAGAATATGTAGAACAGCGCATCCGTGGATTTGTATCCTTCACGGTAATATCATTTTTATTCGGCTTTATACATCATACCTACACTCAGTTGAATTATAGTCGCCGAATATCAATCAGCATTTGCATTTTTTGCTGGCGTACACTTTCAAATCTGTTTTCTGACATTCGGAAAATTTGTTTTAGAAGCATACGCCATTTTGGAATAATATCAAGTTAAAAATTTACTAAGCTCTCGATACCTTAATTACTGAGTCTTCGTATACGAATTTTGATGTTGACAATTCTTCAAGTGCTTCAATACACAGCTACTAGATTGCCGAAAATTGGCCCACCAACACATTCACGTCAGTTCTGAAATATTATTATTTCCATTCCGTAGTCCGATATATCAGCAAAATTTGCTCAGTTCAACTATTTTTTACATATAAAAATTGATAATTTTGCGTTTGAAACTGGTTTTAAGCAAAAACCAGCTTACGTGAAACTTATTTTAAACTTTTTTTTTTCAGTTTTATGGTTTGGTTGGTTGAAGAGAATAATGTAATTATAATATAACTATGTTAAACTACATGTAAAAAGTTCAAATTGCTTGAAAATCAATTGGAGAAGTGATACTCCCATTCAATTTGAAGCAAACTTCACAACTATTTTTGCTCTTTTTCCTCATTAGTACGTATACATTTTGGGGAATCCGGTACCTGTGTATTAAGGTACTTTGGACAATGCTCTCGAAACTTTAACAAACTCTAATGTTGAAGCCAGTGGCATTGCAACACCAAAATGTGCAGGCAAATTCAAATATGTTGTTGGCGATTATCTTAATTGTTTGATCCATCCAGTGAAAAGAAGACAGGGTCAACGTACTTGTGATCCTGCTGTTAAAATTACATGGCAAGTTGATCGGCAAGCGTCAGTTACCACAGCAAGATCTTTCAAAACAGTTTTTCTGAATTAAGAAACAAAAACCTGTTAGTAAAAAAAAAATATTCATATATATTAGAGTGGTTCAAAAAATAGTTTTTGCTGCACACCACTTATTCGATTTTAGATCAAATTCTGAGTGTCCTCCCAAAATTTGAGCTTATTTGGATGAAAACTGAGACTGCACAAGCCTTTTAAAGTTTATACGGGAATTACTATGGGGAAAGCAACCAATTCATTCTATCGGTCATAGTGTTTGCCCATGTGCTCTTGGAGATTAGAACTACGTTGATACTATGAGATACATTAATCAGCTACAACTTTGCCGAAGACTGTTTTTACATCGAACGCCCCAGTAATTAGTTATTGATTTTTGAATGAGTTCTCGCATAATCTGAGATAACGCCCTAAAAGCCATTGGTAACCAGGTGTTGTAACCGTTTGTTACAAATTGTCAGTCTTTTTTTAATTCGTGCTATTTTTTATTTGTATACTGTCACGTTTCTAGTGTTTAGTGGTGTTGGATTTGTATAGGGTTAGTAAATAAAAGGTTAGTAAATGTTATCAATGTTAGTAAATTGTCAAATTGTATAAAATATGATTGTTAGTAAGTTAGAAGAATTGTTAAATTTGAATTACAAATATGACAAAGTTGCATGCAAGCTGTGGGTACAAGACAAACATAAACGATAAGTGGGCCAGCAGGCGTATTACACGCAACAGGTGGTAACAACCCCCCAACCCACAATTGAGGAAATTGGGGAGGGGAGGAAAAACAGACAAGAGGGTCAAGCCAAATTCTAGAATCGCCATCACTTCACTCTGAAAAAGGCGTGCGTGTGCTCAAGTGCATTTTTGAAAGTGTCCTCAAAGTTATAATTAAAGTGAGTGGTACAAATTGGGAGAGAAAGTGTATTTCATCAGGTATGATTGAACCTTAAATCTATTCTAATCTAATGCCTATAACCAATGGCTAGAAAGTTAGTACAGCTAGCTAACTACTCCCATTACCCTCACAGGACCTTTTTTATCTTACCGTAAAAATTTCGCCATCTTGGCTGGTGTGGCGTGGCCTACCAGCAGCACACGTTTCGGCCTAGTAGACGGAAGTCTGCTAAGCCTAACCCGTCAAGGACCATCGCTGACTTCTGGTCATTTCGGTCATAATCGTAAAGGAGGTCCACAGCTCGGGGTAATCACCCCTAACCGTATAGGAGCTTTCCCCTCTCGGCACGGTCACTCCGGTACCGTCCTGGGCCGTGTCGATTGCCGTCAAAGAGGGAGGACGCCTAATAAAGCCAAACCCCTACGACACTACGTCTACGGTGTCGTCGTTACCACCTGTGCAGCCGCAGAATATCCCAGCCTGTTAGCAGCATCAGCGAGCGCTCGCAGGACATCAGGAGATCGTCGGCAGCAACCAGAAGCAGCAAGTCGTACCGGTACGTGAAAACCCATTAACACCCACACCCCCACAAGAACAATAGCTTGCAATAAACCACTAGAAGATAACCCTAAATCCCACAATAGCTCAGTTTGCCCAATAAAACCCTAGAGATTCCCACCAAGTTAGAATTCTTTCATTCCACACACTACAATCGCCCTAGTCAGGTGACGGTACGCTGCACACCTTGGTCGCGTAGCCCCTCAGCTTACCCAGTAGCAAGCCGACCCTGAGACCCAGCTCGAGGGGTCTCTTGTTACTGAGAGATTGCCCGGTTCACTTACACGCTAAGATCAGTCTACCCAAATATGGGTAAAGTTTACCCATAATCGCTGAAAAGTGCACACACTCATTTTATGGGTAAAGTGGACTCTACCCATAAATTGGTAAACTCCTAAAACCCATAAATGGGTATATGATTATTAGCAAAAATATAGGAAAAGTACCCATATATGAGTACTTTATTTTTCTTTATTTTGTTGATTTTCAATGATAATACTAAAATAAAAGTTCTAATTATAAATACAAACAACATGATTTTATTGAAAATTATGAATAGTGGGGTCAAAAGGATAGTCAAATATAAGATGAGGTGTTATTATTCTGCACATAAACCAACATGCGCGAACACTGCTTCTTCCAAGTATTTATACGAGCCGCTGTATTGAACATGATGCTGCTGTTGATCGGAAAAATCTGATCCCAGTGGAGCGATTTAAAAATCACCTTCAACCACATTTCCACATGATGAAGAGTTTTGATTCCGCAATAAATGTAATCTGAAACAAAGAATAGCTCAAGTAGTAATCATTGTTGCTATTTTTCTGTTTTTGCATTATAAATAATAATATTTACTTACCTTAAAATTATTAATTTCAATAGTTTTTGAACAATGCTGTTTAAAGACAGCAACGTCGCGCGATTATTGTTGATGTTTTATTTTTCATCCAAATATGGGTAAACGATAATACCCATATTTGAGTAAAGCAACTTTACTCATAATATGAGTAAACTTTACCAATTTTAATTAGTAAATTCTACCCATATTATAGGTTTAATATGAAAAACTCAAAAATGGGTAAATAAACTACCTATTTATGGGTAAACTGATCTTAGCGTGTAGTTAGTCACAATTGGCGCCCAACTACAACACGCGAAAGGTAAGCTGAGGATCGATTAAAATTAGAAAAATCTAACGATTTTTTATAGGCGGCAGGTGAGTACACAACTTGCACAGTTGTGTAGGATCTTTGCTCTGTTTTGCACCGACCAAAATTGTTCTATTCTCTTGGAAACTTTAAGACATTGGCCGTTCGCGTTTCAGTTTCGCTTGAAAGGCAAAAGAATTAAAAAGTGCCTAGTGAATAGCAGTTAGACTTGCAAACAAGATTGATCACAAAAATATTTACACTTAATGAAGAGTAATTAACAGCAATTGAAAAAGGTCCTGAACGAAATTGAATTAGCCACTACACTACACAAACACTTGAATTACATTTATTTGAATTTTTACCCTGTTTGTTAGTATCTAAGTTTATTCGTATTTATTTTGAAATTTTTTGAATTCGTCTACTATAGCTTTAATCTAGAATTAGTATATTTGAATTTTATTCTGAATTATTTTGTTTTTACTTGAATTTGGTTGGTTTTTCTTGAGCAACATGAATGCTGAATTTGAACTCAAATATCAGTCGATGAATGTAGCCCATCTACTCGTAGATGAGGTGGAGTACGAACTCAAGATACGCCAGGTTCCGTTCAACGTTGGTGATTCTCGTGATGTGAAGCGTCGACGATTGCGTCAGAAACTAAAAGAGCAAAAGGAGAAAAATAATTTTGAAATTGTTTTGGAAATGTCCCCTGAAGAGTGTAAAAGAGATTTGAATATAGTTGACGAAAAGATAGCAAAAATTCACGATCAGTTAGAGAATAGGAGAACGAGGAAATCAGAATTGCCAGAGTTGCAAACAAGGCTCGTCCATTTGTACAATAGGTTGATGAGATTGAAGGAGAAAGTAGACACAGATGGACTTGAGGGAATTGCTCTAAATCTCTACCAAGAACATTTCACAGTTCTTACATCAGATCCAGATGTGAGGAAAAGAGTAGAGGAAAATTTAAGCAAACAGCTAATAGACTTGAGCGTACAGGATAGATCAGAAGAGAGTACATTGAAAGAAACTGAAGAAGAAAACAGTTCAGAAAGTGAAGATAGAGGTAACCAGAATAAGGACAAAAATAAAGAATTGAGTGGTAATACCAGCACTCCCAAAGAAAGAAGAAAAAGTAAGAAGCAGAAAGATTCAGAAGAGATGTTTAAAAAGTTGTTGGAGCATGTGGCTAGCTATCTGGAATCCAGACTAAGCAGTATTAGTGAAGGAAGAAGAAAAGGAGATAGTTCTTGTAGCGAAGATGTAGGTATTGAAGAAGCTAGGAAAAGTAGACGGAAAGAATTTCGTGGAAGGAATAGAAGAGATAGTTCGTCTGGCGAGGATCAGGAAGATAATGTTCTTAGAAGTCAACGCCGTTCGGAAATTGCCTCAAAGAAAAAGAGTAGAAGGGAAGTCAGTCCACCTAAGAGGAAATCTAGGAACCAACGAAGAACAGACTACGAGGAAGCAAGTAACGAGGATAGCAGTTCCGGAGAAGAGAGTGAGGAGCCTCATTGAGTACGGAGACGACCACGGTCTGTGGCGGAATGGAAAATGAAGTACGATGGAAAGGACGAAGGCAAGAAGTTGAATAAATTCATAACCGAAGTAGAATTCATGGCGGAGGCAGAAAACTTGGGAAAGCGGGATCTGTTCAACGAAGCGATTCACCTTTTCAGCGGAGAGGCTCGGACGTGGTACATCGAAGGGAAGAAGAATCGAGACTTCCGGAATTGGAGAGAGTTGGTGACAGAACTTAAACTAGAGTTCCAACCGCCAGACATGGATTTCCACTACGAGCAACAAGCGGCTCAACGAAGGCAAAAACGTTCTGAAAAGTTTCAAGACTATTTCAACGCAGTCATGGAAATTTTCCAGTTCATGGCTGTTGCGCCGAGCGAACAACGAATGTTTGACATCGTCTTCCGGAATCTGAGATCCGACTACAAGAACGTTTTGGTGGTCAAAGGGATACGTACGTTGAAGGGTTTGAAGCAGTGGGGACGAAAGCTCGACTCGGCTAACATCTGGATGTATCGTAACCGAGAAGGCGACGCAGTTCCTAAAAATGCACAAGTCCATGAGGTGCGTAGAGATTTCCCCCGGAATGATAATAGGCCGGCTGAGAAAAAGTGGAAATCTGCTCCGTATAATGGAAAAAGTGCGAAGCCTGACCAGAAGGAAGGCGTTACCAACATCTCGAAAAGGCAAGAAGTTCCTCAGGACAATCAACGTCCGGGAACGAGTAAAGCGGATCTGGAGTCGAGAATTGCGAACTACCGAGTTCCAGACAGGCTAACTTGTTTCAACTGTCGAGGTAAATATCACCACCATCGGACTTGTCTGTTGGAAAAGGAGGTATTTTGTATGGTTTGCGGGTTCCACAACTACACGAAAGAAAAATGTCCGTTCTGTGCAAAAAACGGGCGAACTTCGACGTAGAAGGTCGTCGAATGTCGCAGAAAAAGCCTTCAACTGTTTTTGTGCCGTACAAACCTGAAATCAGCGAGTTGAAGTTAGACGTGGAGGGGGATACTCGTCCGTTTGCCATCATAGATGTCATGGGAGTAGAGCTTGTTGGTCTGTTGGACAGTGGAGCGCAAATTTCAATTCTTGGGTGTGGCAGCAAAAATTTGCTAACCAAGTTGAAATTGAAGCTGTTGTCAACTGAAACTAAGCTCACAACCGCAGGAGGTTCACGATTAGACGTTTTGGGGTACGTGAACCTACCAGTCACGTTTCACGGGCAAACGAAAATTGTCACCACGTTGGTTGCACCAGCAATGCAACGTAGACTGATTTTAGGCATGAACTTCTGGCGAATGTTCAACATTGAGCCGACAATTCAAGGACAGTTGGGAGGAATAGCAGAAGCCATGGAGGCTGAGGTAGAAAAGCATGATGATGCGGAGATTCTGACAGCAGATCAGCAGGCAAGGTTGGAGGAGATAAAAGTTAAATTTAAAGTTTTCAGAGAAGGAGATAAACTGGGAGTTACGCCGTTAATCTCCCACACCATCGAGTTCAGTGAGGAGTTTAAAAACGCAAAACCAGTAAGATTGAATCCATATCCCTGGTCGCCGGAAGTTCAAAAATATGTGAACGAGGAACTCGATAAGTGGATTGACTCTGGTGTGGTTGAGAGGTCAAACAGCGACTGGGCAATGTTGATTGTGCCCGTTGTGAAAAAGAACATTGGAGAGGATGGAGAAGAAGCGATTAAGGTCAGGATGTGTTTGGACGCTAGGAAGTTGAACGAGCGGACAAAACGAGATGCCTACCCGTTACCTCATCAAGATAGGATCTTGGGAAGGCTAGGGGCTGCAAGGTACTTATCTACCATTGACCTTTCCAAGGCATTTTGGCAGGTACCATTGAACCCGGAATCCCGTAAATACACAGTCTTCCGAGTGTTCGGACGTGGCTTATTTCAATTTACCCGTTTCCCATTTGGCCTGGTGAACAGCCCAGCAACGCTTTCACGATTGATGGACCAGGTTTTAGGCTATGGTGAGCTAGAGCCGAACATTTTCGTTTATCTCGACGACATAGTAGTCGCGAGTAATTCGTTCGAGGAACACATTCAATGTCTTGAAGAGGTGGCAAGAAGGTTGAACGATGCCAATTTGTCGATCAACATCGAAAAGTCACGATTTTGCGTTCCTGAGCTTCCGTATTTGGGCTTCATCTTGTCCAGAGAAGGGGTGAGGCCTAATCCGGATAAAGTGGAAGCAATCGTGAATTTTGAGCGACCATCCTCTGTGCGTTCTCTTCGCCGGTTTTTAGGGATGGTGAATTACTATCGCCACTTTGTTGAGGGATTCAGCGAAATTACAGCACCGCTAACGGACCTTCTTAAAGGCAAGCCGAAGGTAATTACCTGGAACGATCAAGCCGAGATAGCGTTCAACATTTTGAAAGAAAAATTAATTTGTGCTCCCATTTTAGCCAACCCAAATTTCGATCTTCCGTTTAAAATACAGACAGACGCCAGTGACATGGCGATCGCTGGCATTTTAACCCAGGAAAATGAGGGTAAAGAACATGTCGTAGCTTATTACTCAAGGAAGCTGACGACCCCTCAAAGGTCCTGGAAGGCTGCTGAGAAAGAAGGTCTCGCAGCTCTGGAAGCGATCGAGAAATTTCGCCCGTACGTCGAAGGAACCCAGTTCACCCTGATTACGGACTCGTCGGCCCTGTCGTTCATCATGAACTCCAAGTGGAAGCCATCGAGCAAACTCAGCCGCTGGAGTATGCTGCTTCAGCAATACGATATGAAGGTCCAGCATCGCAAAGGGACAGAAAACGTCGTAGCAGACTCACTCTCACGTGCTGTAGAAGCCGTAGAGGTCGCTGCGCAGAATGATTGGTACTCTCAGCAATATCGAAAGGTGGAAGAAAATCCAGAATCTTTCGCTGATTTTAAAATTGAAGAAAACAAACTTTTCAAATTTGTAGCGGCCGCTTCTGATGTGTTGGATTACCGCTACGAGTGGAAAATGTACGTGCTGGAAGGATTGAGGAAGTCGGTTCTTAAGGAAGAACACGATGATGCTCTCCACCCAGGATACGAGAAGACAATCCAAAAGCTTAAAACTCGGTACTACTGGCCGAAGATGGCAATTGACACCAAACGCTACGTGCAGGCTTGCGATGTGTGTAAGCAGTGCAAGCCTTCATCGGTTTCATCCAACCCACCGATGGGAAAACAGAGGTTGACTGATCGTCCATTCTAGATACTGGCCTTGGATTTCATTCAGAATCTCCCGAGGAGTAAAAACGGCAAAACCCACTTATTAGTCCTAATGGACATTTTCTCTAAGTGGACTATGTTAGTTCCTATTCGGAAGATTGAAGCCAAGGCAGTCTGTCAAGTGGTTGAAGATCAGTGGTTTCGGCGATATGGAACGCCGGAGGTGATTATCAGCGATAACGCTACCACGTTCACCGGGATGGAATTCCAAGCGTTACTGCAAAAACGAGGAATTCGTCATTGGCCGAACTCAAGACATCACAGCCAAGCGAATCCTGTGGAGCGAACTAACCGGACGATCAACTCTTGCCTTAGAACCTACATGCAGCAGGATCAGCGGGTATGGGATACCACAATCCCTGAGGTTGAAGAAATGATCAACACCACAGTGCATTCTTCAACGGGATTCTCGCCATATCGTATACTGTACGGGCATGAGAAAGTGGTTAAAGGTGAAGAACATCGGCTGGAAAGGGATGAAGGGGAACGTTCCGTAGAAGCTCGAGAGAAGTACAGACAGAAAGTTGGAAGAAACATTAGAGAGATCGTTAAGAAAAATCTGGAGAAAAGCGATGAAAAATGTAGAAAAGTGTACAACTTACGATTCAAGAAGTTTGCTCCAACTTTCGAGATCGGCCAGAAAGTCTACAAGCGGAATTTCCGCCAATCGTCCGCAGCTGAGCATTACAACGCGAAATATGGGCCATTATTCACTCCATGCACCATAATTGCCAAACGCGGTAGCAGCTCGTACGAGTTGGCGGATGAAAACGGCAAAGCATTGGGAGTATTTTCGGCTAGCGATCTTCGCGCTGGTAATGATGCTCCAAAACGCGACTAGAATCCTAAAATAAGAATACTGGGATTTAGGACCAAGGTCATGGTGGACTACGGTCATCATAGAACCAACTCACCGTACTACCACGTGGGAAGTCAGACCACGTGCGCAGATGTAGGTTTAAGTCATGATTGTCATCAGATTTTGTGTCGATATCATGTAGCTGTCCAGTTAGAAGTCATTCATCGCAACATGGTCATCGTATCGTTGCTGTATGTCCGATAATAATTGTCCAGTTTGTTTTGATTCTCGTCCGTGAAGTCATTGTCCTCATACGTAGTCAGTCTATTCTCGTGAGTGGTCTTCGTCGGAGAGAATTTGAAATACGTCATCGTCTCGTCATCATTGTTTCAGCAGTCGGTGTAAGTCTTAGCTGGTGTAGTTGAGAGATGATGAGATCCTGTAAAACGAGAGAAGAGAATCTAATTATAGAAACCTAGAAACACAAATTAAATCCGGATTGACGATAAGGCATTGTTAGTGCACGAACAATAGCCGGGTAACATTTATATTGTACATCGCTTCTGATGAAGCGATGACGATACGATAGGGTCGAAATAGGGAAACATTCGCCTACGGTAATTAATCGCCACTTACCTGTGTGAACCAATAGAAATCATCCAATCGAAATGCGCTACTTTTCGGGGTTGTTCCCTCCAACCAGGTGGCCAACTGGTTGAACAAACCTGAAAAGAAACTGTTTCGTCAGCCTAACATAAAGATAGGAACGGAAGTAAATTCACTCATCTTCATAAATCACGAATTTCACCAACAAGTTGAACTTCAATAACCCGGCCATTAAAGTTCAACTCCAGACTTTTGCATACACGGTACGCGCGCGATAGAAGACGTAGGTATACTGAATCGTCTTCTGCTATAGTAGACCCGATAACCAGATAATTCGACAAAGCGATCGCTTGATACCCGAATGAAGCCGTTTAACGGCGCTTGGAAAAATGAAGTAGTAGAATATGATAAGGGTATACAGACTCACATAGACACTAAACAGAATCACTGGTGGCATATTATGGCAAATTTTAAATGTAATTTAGCTTTTAATTGCTCAAGATTTTAATGTGTTCATGTGACAGTCTAAAAGAATTGTATTTTTAACTGCTACGTGTCTTTATAATGAACGTTGAATTTGTGTTTTTACAGGAAAATGTCTTATCGTATGTCCAAAGTTTTAGAAAATTTAAGGAGAAATAAATGTTAAACCTCGTTCAACATTTATTTCCCCGAGGTGCGGGATAGTGTAACCGTTTGTTACAAATTGTCAGTCTTTTTTTAATTCGTGCTATTTTTTATTTGTATACTGTCACGTTTCTAGTGTTTAGTGGTGTTGGATTTGTATAGGGTTAGTAAATAAAAGGTTAGTAAATGTTATCAATGTCAAATTGTATAAAATATGATTTTTAGTAAGTTAGAAGAATTGTTAAATTTGAATTACAAATATGAAAAAGTTGCATGCAAGCTGTGGGTACAAGACAAACATAAACGACAAGTGGGCCAGCAGGCGTATTACACGCAACAGATGGTAACAACCCCCCAACCCACAATTGAGGAAATTGGGGAGGGGAGGAAAAACAGACAAGAGGGTCAAGCCAAATTCTAGAATCGCCATCACTTCACTCTGAAAAAGGCGTGCGTGTGCTCAAGTGCATTTTTGAAAGTGTCCTCAAAGTTATAATTAAAGTGAGTGGTAACCTTACAAATTGGGAGAGAAAGTGTATTTCATCAGGTATGATTGAACCTTAAATCTATTCTAATCTAATGCCTATAACCAATGGCTAGAAAGTTAGTACAGCTAGCTAACTACTCCCATTACCCTCACAGGACCTTTTTTATCTTACCGTAAAAATTTCGCCATCTTGGCTGGTGTGGCGTGGCCTACCAGCAGCACACGTTTCGGCCTAGTAGACGGAAGTCTGCTAAACCTAACCCGTCAAGGACCATCGCTGACTTCTGGTCATTTCGGTCATAATCGTAAAGGAGGTCCACAGCTCGGGGTAATCACCCCTAACCGTATAGGAGCTTTCCCCTCTCGGCACGGTCACTCCGGTACCGTCCTGGGCCGTGTCGATTGCCGTCAAAGAGGGAGGACGCCTAATAAAGCCAAACCCCTACGACACTACGTCTACGGTGTCGTCGTTACCACCTGTGCAGCCGCAGAATATCCCAGCCTGTTAGCAGCATCAGCGAGCGCTCGCAGGACATCAGGAGATCGTCGGCAGCAACCAGAAGCAGCAAGTCGTACCGGTACGTGAAAACCCATTAACACCCACACCCCCACAAGAACAATAGCTTGCAATAAACCACTAGAAGATAACCCTAAATCCCACAATAGCTCAGTTTGCCCAATAAAACCCTAGAGATTCCCACCAAGTTAGAATTCTTTCATTCCACACACTACAATCGCCCTAGTCAGGTGACGGTACGCTGCACGCCTTGGTCGCGTAGCCCCTCAGCTTACCCAGTAGCAAGCCGACCCTGAGACCCAGCTCGAGGGGTCTCTTGTTACTGAGAGATTGCCCGGTTCATTTAGTTAGTTACAGTGTGTAGCTCATTGTTTCTGAGCAAATGAATGAATAAGAATCCAAACCAACACCACTGGCAGGTAGAGAATGACCCTTTCTTCCACATAATGTTGTTAAATAACGTGTAACTCTATTTAAAGGCTCAGAAACAAGGTGCTACACACATGGTTACCAATGGCTTTTAGGGCGAGATCATAAATTATGCGAGAGTTGTAACACTTTGGCTATAATTATTGGGCTGCTCTGCAGGCATCACTGGGTATATGCAGTAAAACATAGTAGCCATGATTTGTGCGTGCTATCTTTCGCGCCAGGTGCAGCAATGTTGCCTGTTCAAAAGTTAAATGAGCACTGCTGAAGAATTTGTGACTGGATATAAATCAATAACTAATTACTGAGGCGTCCGATTTGAAAACGGTCTTCGGCAAAGTTGTAGCTGATGAATTTATTTCACAGTATCAACGTAGTTCTAATCTTCAGGAGCACATGGGAAAATACTATGACCGATTGAATGAATTGGTTGCTTTTCTCATAGTAATTCCCATATAAACTTTAAAGGGCTTGTGCAGTCTCAGTTTTCATCAAAATGAGCTCAAATTTTGGGAGGACACTCAGAATTTGGTCTAGAATCGAATGAGCTGTGTGGAGCAAAAACGATTTTTGAACCACTCTAATATATATAGGGTCGATGTACCAATAGCCGCATAGCTAAGAACAAAAATTCGTATAAAATCGAAAAATAACGCTAGCGTCATTATTTTTACATCATCTGAAAGCTTTTTATCTTGGTTTTGTGGGAAAAATATGGAAACTACGAAAACTCAAATGTTTGTATTTATTATCACGTGTGCCACTATAGGAATACATGTGCCTATAGTAGCACTATTTCTAATTTCTGTTCCTATAGTAGCACTATCATCACGGCGTTGGCAAAATACTTATCAAAACCGAATTTTTACAAAACTTTTATATTTTTCCTACAAAGTGTGGATCAAAAGCTTTCGTTTGATGTAAAAAAAGTTCTTAATTCATCAATTATTTCCTAAAATAAAAAATAGTTTCTCTCAGTAGTGCTACTATAGGAACAATAGGTTTACTATAGGCGCAAGGGAGCTTAAATTTTAAGCAAAACTAATTATTTCGGTCATTTTTTGAACAAAATCAAGCTGTGTATCAATGGTACTTAGATAAATAGCTCCCGACCTTTATGTCAAAAAATGTTTTGAAAAGATTTATAGCAAAACGGCCGTAAAAAGCCACTAGTGCGACTATAGGGGACTGTCCACTAAGGGAACACCGACCCTATATATATAAAATTCAACAAAATCGGCTTTGTTAAACATATTGCCCTTCTATCCTCACTTGTCCCATGTTATTTGAAAACTTTATGGACTTTGAGATAAGTATGCATCTAGGTATGCATATAACGGCAGTATAGAGACGGGGTTCGCTATCGCTTCTGCTTCCCCAAGCAGAAGGTCGTTATCATTATTACGCAAACATCAAACGTTCTACATACCGCTAAAGTTGAATATATCGATAAATTTAAAACCGAATATAGTACTATACCATTTAATTCCACTAGAGTTGGTAAGGACTCTTCATTTTTTAAAGTGGTTTCCTTTGGCATACTATATCTTTTTAATTTATTAATCAAATCGCAATCGATTTTCTGTACATTGTTTGACTAATATTGTACAATGTTTTGATAATAAAAATGTCTCCGAATAAATTGAACTTCAACCGAATAAGGAACAACGTTGAGAACGGTCGATTTTTGGAGGTTATCAAAATCAATTATTGATAGAAATTGGCATGAAAATTCGACAATCTTTTTTTTTTTTCTGAAAACAGGCTTATTCTTTAAAAGCATCATCAATCAGAAACCTGCTGAAAAATATCAGGTTATTTTTGGAACAAGTATTCCAGATATCATAAAATGATTGTAAACAGATTTTTTTGAAGAAAAATATTTTAAATTCAAAGGTAGGTGATATGAGTAGAATGTTTATGTTCGTCCTGACGGAAGTAATAATATAGAATTGGTATGAAAAATAATCTACGCCTTCAAATTGTTGCTTATTCAATCCATTGTCACATTTAAAGCACAATAGAAAAACAAATGCTTTATTTTCAGAAGATCTCTCGAAGCACAATGACAATCATCGAAATTTGAAACACTGCTGTAATTGAATCGATTTTATTTTCCATGTATTAGTTTCATAATACAGTCGACTCTCCATATCTCGATGAACATCTCGATATCTCTCCCTATGTCGATGATTCTTTCGGTCCCTTCATTCTGAAAACATTTTCACTCTCCAAAACTTGATACCCAATGAAATAAGAATGTGCATCCAAAATCACATATTAGTACGTCAAAAATCTGAATCGCACAAGTGGCCAAATTAAGCGTTATCAATTTCAACACAAGTTGCATCTCCAATAGGATTCTTAAGCGACAATCTATGTTTGCTGTAAAACATGTCGTCAATAGTGCACCATAAAATCGCGTTGTATAAACTGACAAATCATTTATCAATCCCAAAAGCATTATATGAAATCGAAATTGCTTAGCAAAAATTGCCACCCAAACTTGGTATCTGCTGACGATGGGTCTTACAGAACAACAAATCAAATGTCGCTGTACATGAAACATGCATTAATATTGGCAAATAATCACTTGTCTGTTATTTCTAATCCAGAGGTCCCGCGTTCGAAGCTTGCTGGAAACTTCATTTTTATTTTCATCAAAATTTTGTGGCATCGTATCTCTGATCGAAGAAAGTCTGAAAAAGTCGTGCCAAGTACGCATATAGCCTCCACTTTGGTCGGTATGTAGCCTTTTCATGCATTCTATACGATTGAATTGATTCATATAAAATGATGTATAACAAAAGTTATATCTACCAAAATGTTGACTGGGTATCTCGATATTTCTCTATCTCGATGTGGTTTTCTTTCCCGATTTTCTCTCAGTATGACGTGTGTTTGTTATTAATTGTCCTGGTAACGGAGTGATTTTCAATCTGGTATTCATTAACAATTTGTTCTATATCTCGATCTCTCTCTATCTCGATGGTCCCTTCGATATCGAGATGTGGCGAGTTGACTGTATTAAAAAAGGAGATGGTAATTTCCCTCATAAATAAATTATCATTATGTCTCCGATTAAAACAATAGTATGGAAATTGAGATTCCTTACGCATCTTACAATTTATTGTATGTTTTCATACTAAAGCGAAGTATGCACTTCAACAGAAGAGTAATCGCCTATCTCGATGCGTGGGAAATTTTTTACAAGAAATGCTCAAGAAAAGCATTTTTCTTTGATTGCAGTACGCAGTTGAAAAGAAATGTCATTTCAAATGGAGCTCACTGTAGGAAATTTCTTGACCATTTCTTGAGCAGAAATTTTTACTTTTCTTGAGCTGAACAGCATACCTAGCTTAAAAAAACTGACCATGGAGGAATAGAGTTTAAAAATTAATCTTTTTTTTCTAGTAATATAAGGAATCTTTGGATAAGTGGGACCTAGAAAAATGACAGTATAGACAGATTGTTCTATATAATTATCAAACACGAATGTTTTCAAAGCAAACGAATGTTTTCAAATCAAACGGCTCAATCACCTTACGGCAGTATATTTGAAACAATGGGCTATATCATGCAGTTACCCCGCTCGGCGGGGTAAGTGGGACACATTAAATGCAAATCCACCATCGCATTGATTAAGGTACCCCGGGGCAAGTGAGAATCCGGGGTAAGTGGGGCGTTTCGTCATAGTTCAACTAGGAAAAGTTTTTCATGAGGGTATTCTTCAAGAAAGTTGAAGATACAATGACAAGTAATGTATTTAGTACTAATCATATTGTTATTTTTATTACCATGTGATTCATGTAACAGTTGTCAGTTCAGCGCCATTTTCAACTTGCATGACAAATTGTGACACGTTTCACGTCTTGCATTGACTCGCAAAAAATAAATGTGTTTAAAATCGAATTTCCATCAGCAAGCTATAATTTTTAGTATTATTACAAGCTGCTAACGATAAACCAGTATTTTGTTTTCATTTCATATGAAATTTTCGATAGTCTATCTAACCCCAAAATATATTTGTACCTGGGGTAAGTGGGACATATCAAAACAAAAACCAGAATCAAAACTTTTCGTACACGTTTCATACATTTTGCTAGAGAGTAACACTAAAACATTCAAACAAATGATTTTTATCAAAAAAGATCAACCTTAAATTACGTAATTGTATAAGAGGGAGAAGAAAAGTGTTATTATTCTCTATTTTTCAATTAATTTTTTATTTTTGAAATACGACTTCAAAATTGAACAAACACACAGCTGAAATTTGAAATGCATCATGAGAACGATTACTTTTCTGTGTTATTTGAACTTTATTTGTTATTTCTACCAAATTAAGTAGTGATGGAAAACAATTCCATCCTATAAGGTGGTTTTCTGCCATGCATATAAATAACAACAAAACATATTTATAATTTCGTCCATTATTGATTTTTTATGTGCTACATTTTAATTAACAACTTATAAATGATATATTTTGAACATGTTTAATTCCTCTTTACGCATTTATTGAGGAATTTTCAGTTAACATTAAATGTGAGGTGGCATACTATTAAATAAAGGGTTTCTTCCTAAAACGTAACGTATTTTATGGTTGATCCCTTATGTATATATACTAAAATTAAAAATCTATGACTTATCAATCCTATTATTGTAATGGTTGACTTACTGATGTGGATTGACGCATGAAACTGGATGTGTCCCACTTACCCCGCTTAGCGAGGTAACTGCGTCCATTGGCTCATTCTAAAACTTTCTTCCAAGGTTTTCACAATTTCGAGATTATTCAATTAGTTTCATGCACACACCAGCAAATATGTTGCCAAAACGTGATTGTGTTGTTGGATTTGAAAAATATTGACATTTGAAAATTTTATTGAACAATTTGTTTGAACTATCGTGTTTTTCGTTCGCACTTGCCCCGCGGTACCTTATTGCTATCAAATAAATACTCAACCATACACAGTTCGAACGAAACGTGTAAATTTCTGAGACATATAATGCACATAATTGGAGCGTGGAGTATCATGGATATTTACATGACATATCATGTAAACTTCAATTATATGTCATGTAAACCAGCAGGATTCTGAGTGATTACATGACATATAACACATTTTTACATGCTTTCAGACTTCAGTTTACATCGCATAAATGAAGTTTACATGACGTGTAAACTTCATTATTTTTAACAGTGTAGTACTTCATGTTGGACACATATTTAATGTTATTAATGTTATCAATCATAAAATAAGTAGCACTCTTAAGCCTGATTTGCTGCTGAACAGGAATCGCTAAAGAAATTTCTCGCCGATTCCTTGCAGAAATTTTCTACAGCGACTTCCGTTTGAACTGACATCTCTTTTCAACTGCGTACTGCAATCAGAAAAAAGTGCTTCCTTGATCGATTCCTTCCAGGAATTTTCCATGCATCAAGATAGGCCAAGAAATTACTTGTCAGCTTTAGGAAAAAAAACTTGGTTGGATGCAATATTACATCATACTTAAGGCTGATTCGCTGCTGAAAAGTAATTTCTTGGCCTATCTTGATGCATGGGAAATTCCTGCAAGGAAAGCTCTTTTTTTCTGATCGCAGTACGCAGTTGAAAATAAATGTCAGTTCAAACGGGAGTCACTGTAGAAAATTTCTGCAAGGAATCGGCGAGAAACTTCTTTAGCGATTCCTTTTCAGCAGCAAATTAGGCTTTGAGATCTAATGTTTTTTTATATATAAAAAGCGTTAAGACGAGTATGTCATGCTATAAGGAAACATCTTATAAAGTTTCAAAATGGTAAAATACCACGTAATGTTCGGCAGAACATCGCTTGCTGGATAGAAATACTTTTCGCGGCTACTAAATAAGAAAAAAAAAATGAAGGTACTTTTGATTAAATAAGACAAATACAGTTAACTCTCCATATATATAAAGATCATCGACTTGCAAATCGTGGTCAAATGCGTTCCAAACGCGGTAACACAAACTAATCAAAGGACATCTAGCAACCATGATCCATATCATTGCCAACCTAGCAAAGAAAAGCTAACTTTGACTTCGCTTTCTTTATGAAAAATCTTACCGCGTTTGGTGTTCCCGCATTTGATATTTGCATTTCAAACGCACACAGCAATATCGAGTTATAGAACACGAAACCAGTCCAAATGCGATCCAAGGAACCATCGAAGTAGCCATGAAAACTAACTTTTACTATGGTTCTCTAACTCGTAACTTGTTGTAGAAAATGGTATGTTTATGCGTCACGTAGTTAATGTCCGCCCCATTTGTATAAATTTTACTAAACCAACCGTCGAACCAACACCTCACTTAAATTTTACTATTTTTACCCCCTTCCGCTTTGGCCACATTTTTTGTATGGAGTGTGCGAACATTTTGTATGAATCGTCCTTGAACCATTTGTAGAAATCGTCCTTGAAACCCTTTCTCCCTAAAACGCTACGTAATTCATGGATGTAGGGGCCACATGTGATTACATAAAGCTTTGGGTTGTGCGATTATTTTGAATGCAAACAACATTAATATTTCTTTTTTTATTCTCGATCCAACATTTTGTTCAGCAAACAATTAGGAATATTGTGTGCCTAATTTCTATACAAAAATATGCCTTATATACAAAAATATGCCTTAAACCTTACAAATAAAAAAAATCGACGTCACTTCTGGAGTAAAAGAATGATACTGACTGTTATTGATGATATTATTTTAAAACAGCAGAATATTTGTACTAAAATTATTACCATTTTTTTAATTTCTTTATAAGTATCATACTAAACATTACATTCACTTTTAATTTCTAGGTGTTCTGTGTTATTAGACAACACTATCATCCTAATTTGGTGAAACAAATTTAAGATTTTATTAACATTTTGTTAACAACATGTTACATTCCATTTGCCGTAG
This sequence comes from Aedes aegypti, assembly GCF_002204515.2. Classification (NCBI taxonomy): domain Eukaryota; kingdom Metazoa; phylum Arthropoda; class Insecta; order Diptera; family Culicidae; genus Aedes; species Aedes aegypti. The sequence goes on from NC_035108.1 coordinate 399,523,290, forward strand.
TTGAGTTGATTTCACCTGCTTATAAGAGAAAAAAAACACGTTTTCAATTTACTTAACCTAACTTAACCTAAATATATAACGCATCAATTGTGGCAATAGAAGGTTGTAACGATTTTTCCTGAAATTATTATTTATTTTATTTGACATTTGTTCCAATGTTTCAACATTGAATATTCTATGTAACTCATTGGTATGCTATACCAGGGAGGAAGCTTCAGAATCATTTTCAAAATTTTATTATGAATTCTCTGCAGAGCTTTCTTCCTGGTATTACAACAGCTAGACCAAATTGGTACAGCATACAACATGGCTGGCTTGAAAATTTGTTTGAATACCAAACGCTTGTTCTTAAGACAAAGTTTTGATTTTCTATTAAAAAGGCGTTAGAGACATTTTACATATTTATTACATTTGGCTTGAATGCCCTCAATGTGATTTTTGAAAGTTAAATTTTTATCTAGCATGAGCCCTACCCAAGTAACCATGGAGCACTATATCATTGCATATATAATGCAGCTGCATTGCCGTAAGCCTACCATTAAAGTAGTTCAAAAGTGGAAAAGGGCACTTTTACAGTTAAATTAATGCAAGAAGGACGATGAAGCAATGAAGCAATTTAAAAAGTAATATTAATGCACCAGTACAATTTATAAAGTGATGTTAGTGCATTGATACATTTGTAATGTAGGGTTAATGCTTTATTGCTTGACAGCTCTTGAAATTTGTTGAATAAAAGCAATGTTGCATCAATGTTGTTGATATGCAGTAGAATACGTGCAATGTTATAATGCTTGTGGTTACTTGGGTAGATACTTAAATTCATCTGACCAATTTATTGGAACTCCTCTCATCGTGAGAACATGTCTACTTGAAGGTTTCAAATAAAGAGCTTTTGGTTTATGTGGGAATATTATTAGTTGAGTTTTGGAAGCATTAGGAGAAATCTTCCATTTTTGCAAGTATGAAGAAAAAATATCCAAACTTTTTTGCAATCGACTACAGATGACACGCAGACTTCGTCCTTTGGCGGAGAGGCCTGTGTCATCCGCAAACAAAGATTTTTGACATCCCTGAGGTAACTCAGGTAAGTCAGATGTGAAAATATTGTATAATATTGGTCCCAATATGCTGCCTTGAGGAACACCAGCTCTTACAGGAAGTCTTTCAGATCTGGAGTTCTGATAATTAACCTGAAGTGTACGATTTGACAGATAACTTTGAATTATTCTAACAATGTATGTTGGAAAATTAAAGATTTTCAATTTTACGATCAATCCTTCATGCCAAACACTGTGGGATGTTTTTTCTATGTCTAGAAGAGCAAGACCAGTAGAGTAACTTTCAGATTTATTGGAACGAATCAAATTTGTTACACGTTAAAGTTAATGCGTGATCAAATGTCCATGGCGGAATCCAAACTGTTCATTGGCAAAAATTGAATTTTCTTTAATGTGGGCCATCATTCTGTTCAAAATGACCTTTTCAAAAAGTTTACTGATGGAGAAAAGCAAACTGATTGGACGATAGCTAGAAGCTTCTGCAGGATTTTTGTCTGGTTTTAAAATTGGTACAACCTTAGCATTTTTCTATTTGTCAGGAAAATATGCTAATTGAAAACATTTGTTAAATATATTTACTAAGAATGATAAGCTACTTTCTGGATGTTTCTTGATGAGGATGTAGAAAATTCCAGCATTGCTAGGAGCTCATATTTTTGATTTTCTTTTTAATAATAGTTTTCACTTCTTCCAAAACAGTCTCCCAGGAATTTTCGAAAAAGTTCTCTTATAATTGAGAGGTCTTGAATAGCTTGATTTTCAATTGGACTAGTAAGTCCTAAATTAAAATTGTACGCGCTTTCAAACTGCATAGCAAGTTTTTGAGCTTTTTCGCAATTAGTTAGTAATAATTTGTTTTCCTCTTTCAATGCTGATATTGGCTTCTGAGGTTTTTTCAAAATTTTAGATAATTTTCAAAAGGACTTAGAGCCAGGGTCCAGATGAGAAATTTTATTTTCAAAATTTTGGGTTCCTTATTGTGAAAAACGTTTCTTGATTTCTTTCTGCAAATCCTGCCATATAATTTTCATAGCAGGATCGCGAATGCGTTGAGTGCGATTGCCTTCTCCTCACGTTTTTAAGACGGATCAAGAATTTAAGATCATCGTCTATAATCACGGATTCAAATTACTTCACATTTTAAAATTGCAATGCTCCTGGCTTCAACAATAGAATTTGTTAACGTTTCAAGAGCATTGTCAATATCAAGTTTTGTTTGTAAAGAAATGTTAACATCAAGATTTGAAAATAATTGAAAGTGGAGCTGATAGGATTGAGAATCGCTTCATGGGATATTTGAAATGTAACAGAGACATGATAAGAATTAAAATCAGCATGAGTAACTAATTGGCTACAAATATGACTAGTCGGTTAAGACCAAATCAATCGTAGAAGGATTTCTAGAAGAGGAAAAACATGTAGGGCTTTCAGGGTATTGAATTGAGAAATATCCTGAAGAGCACTCATCAAATAAAATTCTGCCGTTGGAATTACTTTGAGAACTAGTCTATGACCGATGTTTGGCATTAAAATCACCAATGACAAAAAAAAATAACTTATTGCGAGTGAATTTTCGCAAGTCAGTTTGGAGCAAATTAACATGCTGTCCAGAGCATTGAAAAGGCAAATAGGCAGCAATGAAAATATATATCAAGCTGCGTTTCAAAAGAAACACCTAAAGTTTCAAAAACTTTAGTTTCAAATGACGAAAACAGTTGATGTTTTATACGCCTATGAATGATGATTGCAACTCCCCCACATGCCCCATCAAGTCGATCATTACGATAAATAAAAAAGGATCTCTTTTGAGTTAAGCTCCAGGTTTCAAATACGTTTCAGTAATAACTACTATATGCACGTTATTAGCTGTAAGAAAATAAAACGAAAGAAACGAAAGAACAAGCATTCCAATTTAAAATATTTAAATTATTATTCATTGGATCAATTATTCACATTCACTAAGGAATGGAAAAATTGTCGCAGTTGCTGGATGCAATTTCAAATATATTTTATTTTTTGTCTATTATTAATAAAAAAAACTTTTTTTCGATTGGGATCCTTCAAAAACATGTAAATGAAGATTAAGCAATTGATTTTTGAGTGCTAGTCGGAACTGGAGTTAATTTATGATAAATTAATTAGAAAATGCGTCAAGTTTGGACCCGCGTTAAATATGGTACGTTTACGGTAACGACAACTCCGTCCATATAATGACAGCTTGTGATTTTCAAAGTTTAAACATGATTAGTCCATCTGAATTATGAGTAAAGCAAATGGCAAATATTTTCCGCAGAAAATATTGCTCTACTGGGCAAACAAGTACAATTTTCCCGTGAGTAAAAATATCTTATGCAATGGCCTCATCTTGGCGAGCTGTGGTGATCATATATAGCCGTAGTGTAGTATCCATTAGTTGTATTTCATTTTAAATACATCGAGCCGAGTTCATATCGCACAGCTCATCATCTTTTGAAATGGCCAGCAACAGTAGTCAGCCTCAGTCCCCGGTCATCCCCGGAGAGCAGTTTTTGACCTCCGGCTGGCGACCACCACCGTTTAAACACATACCTACTCAGTCTAAAACGGCCACGAAGTAGGACTGTAGGGAAATGTATTTCGAAATTAGTTATTCGTTTTCCCTGAAGAAAACGACGATCCATACACAGGCACGCGGTTGAGGTAAAAATAAATTTCCAGTAGCTATGTTAGAACGGTCCATCGCATGATGGTCATATCTCGATTTCGAGTGTCTCATTCTCTATATTTGTGAAATAGTTCAGAGTTTGAAAGTTGAACTTTAAAATGCATTATGTCGCATAAGTATATCGTTTATGTTTCCTTAAGTTATTTTATTTTGCATTATTGAGTAGTTCTGTTAGTTTAGACTTCTATAAGTATTTCCCTTAAAATTTCCTCTTCCTCCTTGACTTGATATGAAGTGTACACGAAGAAATCAGACTACCCAAAACATAAGTTCTTTTTACTCAAATTTGGGTAAACTGCATTTAGTTTTTACCCACGGTTGGGTCACAGACAAACATACGTCACACTCTCATCGTTGTCCATCGACCAACTTTTTAACGATCGATTCGAGTACATGGTAGGTGGTCAATCGTCCACCCGCAGCGCTCGCGTCATTTTTGTTCGTGTTTGACGTTTGCACACTACCGCCACCTGTTGGTCAATGGGCCAACTACAGTGGTTTTAGCATTGGGCGTACATGTTTTCGCGACTATAATTTTTATCGCGATTTGTTCTAAGTGTTACGTCTGTTTCTCTGTGGTTGGGTTGTTTTGCCTCTCTCGCTACAGCAATGTTGTCAAAACAGAGAGAGACGCACCGACCCAGCGTCAAAGTTCAATGGAATAAGCCAAATTTGGGTTCTTTCGAGTTTACCTAACGTTAAGTTGTTTTAACCCATCACGGACACACTTAAACGGTTTCGCCGAGAACCCAACAGCTGATATCTCGGTAATAATTTGACGATTCTCGGTAAAACTTTTACCGAGATCTCGGTAAACGTTTACCGAATCCCGGTAACGTTTGCCGAGATCTCGGCAAAAAATTCGGATTGCCGAAATCTCGGTAAAATAAGTACCGAGATTCGGCGTTAAAAATTACCGAATTCTCAGCTGTTGGGTTCTCGGCGAAAAATTTTACTGAGGTCGGTGAAATAATTTAAGTGTGGAGACTTCGAAAGCTAACGCAAGGTAGATTTTTTTGGCCTGAGTTGTTTGCTTTGCCGCTGTCAAATGGAAACAACCTTATGATAGGTATATATCAGTTAACCCAAATTTGGGTTATCTCACGGAAGAGCCGAATTACGTCAAAAGAAGTCAAAGTTAAGTTGATTGGCGGCTCCGTGTATAGTGTATACTAATAACACAGACAAACAGACGTAACACTAAAGAAATCTCCATCGAACACACACTTAACGAACATTTCAAATTTGCTATGTGTCAAATCTCACACCCAGACGCGCACGCGCCGTTTTTCTTCGTATTTCTGGACAAACATTTCAAAAGGGCACATCGACATTGGTAAACATTGGCTTTGCAAGCCGCTGTTGAGCCCAATTCAACTCGATCACGCTCACCAATACCACTATCAGGAAGAGCTAACACCAATCTTGCTGATAGTGGTGTTAGTTTGCGTGGGCGGGCTAAAAAGGGCTCAACAGCAACGTTACTGAAAAAAGGCTCAAGACCTCTTGGGCCCTTTTCAAATGTTTGTCCAGATTTGACTTTTACCAGGGGACTGACACAACTGTCATCCTGCATACATTTCGGCTCTTTCTCACATCGTTTTGGTACTTCGCGTTTTGGTACCCACTTTCTGGTCGGTTTGCCCTAACCTTGCTCCTGATTTTCGAGTATACGGTTCATACGCTGCTAGATTCTGGCAATTAAACATATCGCATTGAATCGCGTATTTGATGCGCTTTTCATCATTTTGTTTAATGTTTTACGCATCAGCGAGGTATTATTGATGTCTCCTACCCATAAAAACATATATTTTGTCCCTCCCAAAACAATCAAAACAAGAACACTGGACGCCATGTTGAATTGATGTTGGGTTGGTAAATATTGGATCATGCCACCCCCTTGACTTTTACACTACAGCCTTCTGCAGGACTTGTTGCGCAAAACAGCTTTTTGTGCAACATGCTCACCAGTTGATGATGGTGTAGGGTGGGCTATGGATCTTAATGAAATTTGTTCTAAGTAATACGTCTGTTTGTCTGTGGACAAAGTGACATCATTGCATGAAAGTGCGTTCAACATTGGTATTTGGAAGAAAATTGACAGCTGATTACCTTTTAATTGCTACATAATTAAGTAAACGCATTACAACTAACTGGAACATATAAATTGCATATACTATGAACCAGTCTAGGCCACATGTAATAGACTACGGCAGCAAACGAGTTTGAATGTGTCGGGATTTGAGCCGATTGCGCCAGATTTAGGCTAATCCGGTTTTGAAAAATAAAAAATACTTGTGCGCGCAAAATAGATTCTATGTAGCAATGTATAGGGAGGCCTTCGGTGTTTTCCACAACTACGAAGGCGTATGAGGGTTTTATGACCGCTCGCTACCAAACGGCCATAGAAAAATGTTGTTTTCCGAAACCAGCCTTTTGCGCGTGTGAATAAATTTTCTTAGAGAAAAGGTGTATATGTAGCTGCTAAGCAATACCCACACAGAGTCCGCAGTAACTGTTGATGTTGTTTTCGCAGCTACGTCTGCCAATGAACAGAAGTTTGTGGATGGGTAGTACAGTGGTGGGTTGAAGAAGAGACATAAATTTTATTTTTAAATCCTTTGCGATTGTATTTCATTCTGTACAACTTCCTTCGCAATGCAACCAACCCCGACGCCACACAGTGCTATAGTTCCATCACATGTAGGTTTTTTAGGTTTCCCATTTGTTCACATTTGAGTGCAAATTATTTTGGATCCATGATGGTTCAAAAATGACACTATTGCAATTTATAGTCTTTATAGTAACGTGATTTTTTCCTGACTCATAAATAAATCTTGAATCATTGATAGCTTTATGCAAATAGCAATAGGAATGATGCGCAGAAGGGAAAATCCAAAGAATGATCAAATACTCTTATTGACACTTAAGCTTCTACGAATTTTCTAGGTATGACATTTTTGCACAAAGTTGTAAAATATTGCATTGCCAAATTGCCCCATTTTTATATGGAAAAAATCAACTCGTAAAAGTACCAAGTAAGTCGTTGAATTTATATTATTATTGATTTGAAGATTCGCCAATCAATAGAAAAGAGACTGAATTGTATCGGAAGCACGGATTCCAGTCGGAATCCCACGGATTCCAGTCGGAATCCCACGGATTCCAGTCGGAATCCCACGGATATCAGTCGGAATCCCACGGATTCCAGTTAGAATCCCACGGATTCCAGTTGGAATCCCACGGATTCCAGTTGGAATCCCACGGATTCCAGTTGGAATCCCACGGATTCCAGTTGGAATCCCACGGATTCCAGTCGGAATCCCACGGATTCCAGTCGGAATCCCACGGATTCCAGTCGGAATCCCACGGATTTCAGTCGGAATCCCACGGATTCCAGTCGGAATCCCACGGATTCCAGTCGGAATCCCACGGATTCCAGTCGGAATCCCACGGATTCCAGTCGGAATCCCACGGATTCCAGTCGGAATCCCACGGATTCCAGTCGGAATCCCACGGATTCCAGTCGGAATCCCACGGATTCCAGTCGGATTCCAGTCGGAATCCCACGGATTCCAGTCGTAATCCCACGGATTCCAGTCGGAATCCCACGGATTCCAGTCGGAATCCCACGGATTCCAGTCGGAATCCCACGGATTCCAGTCGGAATCCCACGGATTCCAGTCGGAATCCCACGGATTCCAGTCGGAATCCCACGGATTCCAGTCGGAATCCCACGGATTGCAGTCGGAATCCCACGGATTCCAGTCGGAATCCCACGGATTCCAGTCGGAATCCCACGGATTCCAACGGATTCCAGTCGGAATCCCACGGATTCCAGTCGGAATCCCACGGATTCCAGTCGGAATCGGAATCTCAAGGATTCCAGTCGGAATTGGAATCTCAATGATTCCAATCGGAATTCCACGGATTCCAGACAGAATTGGAATCTCAAGGATTCCAGTCGGAATCCCACGGATTCCAGTCGGAATCCCAATGATTCCAGTCGGAATCCCAAGGATTTCAGTCGCAATCCCAATGATTTAGGTCCCAAGGAATCTCAAAGATCTCGTTGATTCGAATCCTATGTACTTTAATTGGGTCCTAAAGCCCTGTCCCAATTTTAGTGCCAAACGCTTAAGTTTAGGCCAAAAACACATGTTTACTCAATTTTCTAATGTTTTCCGTTGGTTTAAGCCCAAAAACATTTTCATTAGATTTTGTCACATCCTTTGGCTTAAACTCAAATGTTGGGTGTATTTTGTTTTCCGTGTCCCTTACGAAATGTCAGATAGGAACAACCCCAGTGGTCGAACTAAAACCCCTGTGGTGTTTTTGTCGACTAAGCGAACGTCAAACATGATCAAAAGTGTCAAGGTTCATTTATGGACCAAATTTTTAAATTAATGTTTAAACATGATATAGCCATTATTTGAGCGGGAAAAATTGCTAAAGTAATTACAGTAACATGCTTTTTCGTGTTATTAAATAAAAATAAGATCACAGACAAACAGACGTAACACTTAGAACAAATCTCGGTCAAAATCATAGTCACGAGGACATGTGCGCCTAATGCTAGAATTATTGTATTTGGCCGACAGGCCAACAGATGGCGGTAGTGTGCAAACGTCAAACGCGAACGAAAACGATGCGAGCGCTGCGGGTGGCGGATTGGCCACCTACCATATTTTTGAATCGACCGTTAAAAAGGTGGTCGATGGACAATGATGAGAGTGTGACGTCTGTTTGTCTGTGATAAGATTTCATTACAAATTTTAGGACCCAATTAGCGTGCACCGCCATCTCAATCCACTCAACGAACGTTTCAAAGCTTACACATGTGTTCACACGTCACACCCTGAGACGTCACACCTAATGTTTGGCTCACTCGTCAATTCGACCACGCAGTCCGCACCCCATTCACAAAATTTCAAACTCATCAGCCATCAGCGGCGCAAAAAAAGATCGCAGCAAGCCGTTCTCTTTTCCTTCCTGTTCCTCGCGTGTTTGGATCGCTTTTTAAATGTGTGAATATTCGTAATATCGTGAAATTCCAGTAATATTTATTCAATAATATCATTGTGCGTTATCAAGTTCAATCGTGTGTGATTTGTGTGAAAAATATTGTGCAAACAAATCCGAAAATAAAATGGCCAACATCAACTTTGATCAGCTGAACGGCCGACTGCGAAAGCGTTTGGATCAGCTGCGTCAGCACAAGGATCCGGCGGAACGGCTCCGCATTCTGAAGCGCTATCTGTCCCATTTTGTAAAGTTGGTTCAAACCGGGCACCATTTCGAGACGTCGTTCGGTGAACATTTGCGGCTGGTTGTGGTAAGTTTTGATCAGTAAGAGGAAGGATCAGGAATCGTTCCGTTTTTTGACCAAATTTGTCAGCGTAACATTCGAAAAGGGCCTATCTGCAAAATGTAAACAATCTTGAATTGTCATTATTCTAGTCAAGATCTACGTAAACTACCTCTACATTTTTGAAAGAACCCGCACAATCCATTTTAAGGAATGATTTACCGTAAATTTTCAAAGGACCTTACTGATAATAACCTAATAGTTGCTTACTGGACATTAAAGGAACTAATAGTAAATTTATCAAAATCAAATTTACATTTTTAATTTCTTTTTTCGGTTATTTGCTGTTTTATTTGCTTTCATACCTAATTGTTTTGGAATCCTGCATATAAACCTCAAGAATCCCTAAAATAAAAATAAAGGCAATAAACCTAACTAATCATGTTTGAAACTGAAATCAATGTTCCAACAAGGGTTTAACTGGAGGAGCATAACTAGTTTGAAGATTCGTGAAAGGTCCAATCTGCTGATGATGTTTTATAGTCAACTCTACCTTACACGACAACCGCAGTTAAAATTGGTTTTCATGGCTACCTTGATGGTCCCTTAGATCGCAGTTGCACTGGTTTTGTGAATAGAAATAATAAACCATAGAAGAATAATGTCGCTGGTGTTCCCTTTGTTCTCGCTCAGAAAGATGTTGGGTACATAAGTGTCAAACTGCATACATTTTCGCGTTGACATTTATAGCCCCGCCTATCTCCTCCAGCAAAAGATGTTCCTACGGCGACGCCAGCGACATTCTTCTTCTATGGTTTATTACTTCTATTGTTTTGTGTTATGTAACTCGATACCTCCCTAACTCGATGGTCCCTTCAATATCGAGTAAGGGAGTGTTGACTGTAATTTTATTGTTTTCAGTAAATTGTTATTTATTTATTTATTTATTGTAAGATGTTTAAAATGTTTTGTGCTAGGTAAAGAGTCGAAGGCAAGTTCAGCATAACTCAGCAAGGCTGGTAGCGAGTCACTTTTTAGTGACTTGGTCACTTTTTTGAGGCCAGTCACTTTAAAGTCTCTTTTTCGAAGCCATTTCAACTAAAGTCACTTTTTACGTCAAAAAGTCACTTTTTTCAACTATTTTGAGCTAAATTTTCGGGAGAAAATAATGGACCAGGCCGGTTAATTTAGGCTAAGTTTTAAGTTAGGTCATCACCAGAACATCTTCTTGTCGGTATCAAAATAGTGGTTCATGGTTTCCATGTGAAAAAAACGTGTAAAAAAGTTAATCTTTCATTGAGTTCCACGTAATTTGTAATGCAGGTCGGACTCGAATATCCGGGGACTCGATTATCCGAAATTTTAGACTCGATTATACAGAGTATTTTTTTATATATTCTTTGTGTTTAGTTTTTATGCATATGCATTTGAGATAACTTAGTATTGCAATAAACAATATGAATAGTTTAGCTGTTTTGAACGTAGGTAAAAAAGAGGGTTTTAAGAAGGTTATGTTTAGTGTATTTTTCTTTTTTCTTCTCAAGACTCCTAATATTCCTACAAATAATTTCTGGCTACGCCATTGCATCATATCAATAAAATAAACATGATTATATTTCAGTTATTTTATCGCAGATATTAATAACAAAGAATAATTATTCAATGTTCTATTTGAGAGTAAAAACTTATCATGCTTCCTAAGACAGACTTTATTTGCAAACCAAACCTTTAAAAATGGTCGGATGGATCTAAGCTAGAGCAAACCCTAAGGTTTTTTTTTACGTCGGTCGACGTCCCGCGTAAAAAAACGCGTTGTTTCAAAAAACGGCGTAAAACCGAGTTGTTTTTAAAAAACGACGTAAAAAAGACTTGTGTTTTTCGACTATTAATTTATTATCATTTTATCGTTTTCTTTGAATCGTTCATGAAATCTTGCATGCATTCTTCAAAGAAATGTGGGGCCTCCTCTTCTTGGATTTTTTGATTCACTTGGGCAGGAGGTTTTTGAGAGCCACAGAGTTTATACTTGACAATAATATGCGCGGTATTGAAGTATTTTTTATTCCAATTCGACCAACTATAACCCTCAATGTCAAAATGAATCATGAAAGTGTCCAAGTAATTTTGATTGAAATATTAGAAGATTAGTGCTATTAACTACTTTAAAAGAATAGCTCAAAAGAACAGCCTGTTAAACCTATCGTCTTTATGCTAAATGTCCATTCAGCCAAACGTACCTCCCATTAAACTTACTGATGGAAAAAATTCCAATGTAACTTATATCAACCATTTGTTCTTTTTAAGTCGGCGTTTGAAGGACGCGGTTTTAAGAAGTATTTTAATCATATTCGATCTTCTATCATCATTTTTTATTTGAAATATTGATTATTGCCCAAGTATAACATTTTCCGTAATCTTGATCTGGTTACATAAAACATTAACCTTATTAGGTAGGAGAGATTGGATGGAAATGTGAAACGACAAAAATTTTATTTTTTCAAATGTTCCAAATCGTATTGAAATTTACAAAATAAAATACTTTGGTGATACTTAGACCTAACATTTTGAAAAGATTGAAAATTTGTTAAAAAAGGAATATTTATGCAAAAATAAACTTTTCTGTTTGAAAAATTGTTGGGAATATCTTAAAGTTTTGGAAGTAAAATACAAATTTCCAAATATGGTACTCAACTAGATTTACTACCTGCAGAAGATCATATTGAAAATTCCCAATCTATTGGATATTGATCGTAAAACAGTAATATATTAGAATTGAAATAAAACTGATTTCGGTTGGATTTTCAAGTCACTTTTTCGAGAATCGAGAGTCACTTTTTAGTCACTTTTTTCTCAAATCTGGTCACTAAAATAACTTTTTTCGGTATCAATTTTTGCTACCAGCCCTGCATAACTCATATCCACGTAAATCCCCTACATCGGAAGGCCGGCTCCAAAGGCACGTTCCCCGCCAGTTGGGAAATTTGTGCCATCTACAAATCCCCTACATACTCGACGCCACGTGCAAATGATCTGTGGGAACATGTTTTTCAAAGTGATAGATAGATTCTTTTATTGGAGATTAGATTTTTTATCGTTTTTTATCCCCCGTTCGTGTTGATTCAAAAATTGAATGTGATTCGTGGATGCTCGTTTCGGGATGGATTAAGAATTGCAGTGCGTGCATTTTGATGGGCAGTGCTAAGTTACGGCTCAAGCTATTGTTCATTATTAGAGGAGCGATAGACTGCGGAGGATTTTCGAAAATGGAATTTGGTGAGTTTGTTCTGATCAGCAGCGCATAATCACAATGCGTAAATACTAACCATTTGTCGGCCAGAACGTCTACCGAACGTATCCTTTGGCACTACCCTTTCCATCAACATTCCACAACATCCCGTAACATCTATGAGAGGTCGTAGAGTTCTCTGCATCTTTCTTAAGTAGGTGTTCAATCAATCATCCTTTCCCATTCTCCAGCTTTCGCAAGGACGTGGCCAGGACAGCTCTCGATTATTGGAGGATGCGTCAATCTTGTCTAAGAGTTAGAGGTTAGTCCCAAACCTCTGACTTTGGTAACGGACGGGAAGGAGGCTACCCTCATACAATTGTCTAGGACTGTACCATCTACGAATTTGTGCGAAATGCTTAATGCTAATGCTATCTAAAAATCCCCTACATACTCTGATAAGTAAGCAAGAGCTGATTTTATTCAATTTTTTTTTTCAAAAGGCCTCCTTATAATCGGATACCTAAAAGCACCTTACTGAAAATTTCCATCAAAATCAGATTCGCCCTTTCGTATTTTTAAATGTATTGCTGTTTGCCATTGACGTGCAAATCTTGTCAAACTGAGCTTCAAATACACACTTAGATTAAATTACTGGGGTCGGTAAAATTTTACTGGGTTTTGGAACTACCGAAAAAGTCAGTAAAATGAAAACTGTCGCCACGCGTAATTGAAAAGCAAATTTCACCATGTTTTATTTTTTATCAGAGGCGTCGCGTCCACCTGTGCAACATGTGCACTGCACAGGTGGTCTAAAATTCATTATGAAGCAAATTCACATTTTACTAGATGAATGCTTAATTAGCGCTTTTACGAATTCTAAATATATGTATCTTCATTAAATAATATATATTCAAACGCGCACGCCAAAACTTGCGTGCAAAAAGTTTGTTGAAAATATGCGTATCAATGAAACAGCTAGCAACACGCAAATCAGAACCGGGAACGCTTTGCAAGTGCATGCTATTAAAGGAGCGATTTCAGTGTGGTAGTCTTCAGGCGATAGAAGTTGATAAAGTATAGGTAGCCAAAGCGTCGCATCTCTGCAGTGCACCCGGTGCTCATATCGCTTGGCCGCCAACAGCAACATGGAAACCTCGATCAGAAACGCTCTGGCACTGTTGCACATTTGCGTGGTCGTGTGATAGTGTTAGTTTTTACTGAGTGAAACATTATGTGTATAGGTAGCCAACGCGTGTCATAGCTTCAGTGCACCGAAAGCTTTTTCGCAAATTCCACCACTCTAGTCTAGTATTTCGCTCTCTCTCTCTCTCGCGCTACACAGTTTTGCTCTCATTAACTGTAGAGAATAGACATATAATAATTAGACCGCTATTGTCGCTGCAAATCGTGTGACAAACATCTAGTATGCGAATTTTGAAGATGGTACTCAAAGTGTCAAATTTTCTTCAATAGAACCATAGTAACCGGGTTTTAAAATCAAAATAAACATTGTCGCAATTATTGCCACCTCACGTCCGTGTTGTGTGTTTTCGTAAGAATCAGGTGCATCATGAAGAATTTAAATCCATATGCAGACGAAAGTCCCGTCTAGCCGTGTCCTTCGAAAGGTGATTAATTCCTCCATATACACGATAAAATACTAATCTAACTGCTTTTCAACTTAGGTTCCCCACAGTGACGGTGTTTCAATGGATGGCGTCGAATATAAGAAGTTTAAAATGCCTCTTGTCCCCACGGATTTTTATATTCTAACAGAGAGGAAAAATAAGAAGTAAATCATCGATAATAGATTCTGATAAGCAGTTCAACTGATTTGCCCGCAGCCGATCACAAAAGTTTGTGGATCGTTCAAGGATGAAAAAGGGTACAGGTTTTGTAAACCATAATGTGATTAATTTTGCTGCAAATAAATATTGTGATGCTCAGAGGAAATGTAGTTTTTGAGCCTCCAAACAATTTATCCAATTACGCAACTGTAAATTTCAGGTTTGACTCTGTCGTTTAATTCTTGGTCAAATATTGCTATTAGAACTAGCTCAGAAGTACACAAGCTCACATACAAGTTGAATCACGTATTGAGTCACACCAATGCTTGTTAAATATTTCCAACTAAAGGCATTTCAAGCATCGATTAGAAGTTTCTCTCATCGCATCGGTTGTTCCAGCAATTGAATATAGGATTAACTGGCTTCACTTGTCGCACTTTGCTTTTCAAAGAGTTAAAAAGAAAACAAATCAAAATAATGTTCCTTGACACTTTGAGTACCGGAGGAAAGCGTTAGTAGAAATCAAGGCTACTGTGGTCGATTTATCTCCATCACAACCAATGTATGGACGTAACAGCGCCTCTAGCGTTCTAATTCTAATATTTCTATTCTGTAGAGCGATCGGGAATCAGGCGCTTGTTTGTCAATGACACGATTTGTGAATAAAAACGGTTTTCAGTCCGTAGTGCGTGGAAAAACGATGGCATTGTTGGAGGAAAATAAGTTTGATGTCGTAGAGGATGTGCTAAACCGACCCTTTTCCGGCCGGTCAATTGAAGAGAAGATGCAGTTAGTGAAATTAAATACACCCCGACCGAAAATGGCAAACATGATTACCACTTGCGTGAGGAAAGGAAAAACCGCTCAAGAAAATTCAATACGAATTTGTATGAAACGAAATGGTTATGCGGATCCGAAAATTTAGATCGTTTGTTCTGTTGGCCCTGTTTATTATTTAAAAAACGGGTCAAAAGGGAATGTGGAACGGAACCGGGTATAACGATTTGAACCATCTTGGCACTGCTATCAAAGTTCACGTTGCGTCGCGCGATCACATCGACAGTGCGATGGCATACCATACGTTTGGAAAAGTACGGATCGACGAAGCGATTGATCATGGCAGGGAAGTTCAACGGAACAATCATAATATGTTAGTGAAGAAAAATCGCGAAGGATTGACCAATTTAATTGAAATCGTATGCTACTTGGCGACACATGGTTTAAGTTTTCGTGGTCATGACGAGAGTGAGCAATCTTCAAACCGTGGGAATTACCGAGATCTCTGTGCTTTCCTCGCGCATCACGACATAAATTTCAACGAATTTGTCAGCAAAAGTAATGTGTTCTCGGGAGCTTCCGCTACTACACAAAACGAGCTGATTATGATCATAGGCAAAACGATGATCGACGAAATGATTGGAGAAGTACAGGAAGCAAAATGTGCAGCAGTGATGGTGGATGAAACGACTGACAATTCCAGAAAATCCCAGCTTGCCACGACACTTCGGTATTGCTTGAAAAATGGTAAGGAATCTGAACAAATGTAGGCATATTAAATGACAACATGTTAACCTTTTCAGGGAGAGCCGTTGAACGTTTGGTACATATCGAAGACGTGAGTGATGATAAATCAGCAGCATCTATAGCTGAGCATGTCATGGAAACCCTGAACAAGTTTAAGATTGGTGCAGAAAAGCTTATAGCACAAACATATGACGGTGCAAGGGTTATGTCCGGTGATGTTGGTGGCACTCAAGCGCTAGTAAGGGAGCACTTTCCAAACGCCCACTATATTCATTGCCAAGCACATGTACTTAATCTTGTCCTTCTCCATGCATGCAGTAATCATCCTCAAACAAGAAAGTTTTTTTCAACGCTGTCATCTTTGGCGTCCTTTTTTTCGCAAAGTCCAAAAAGGGATAGCGAGTTGAATAAGTTCATACAGAAAAAGATACCCAACGTATGCAAAGTGAAATGGGCTTACAATTCGCGTATGGTTAACGTCGTCGAGAGTCATTATTCGGACATCGTCTCATGTTTAGGTGAAATGTATCTCGGAGAATGTGTTTGGGATGGCGAAACTTGCTTGATGACTAGGGGTCTTCATGGATTTTTGTTAGATTTTGACACAATATTTTATCTCAAAGTATTTTCTACGATAATTTGTTTTACCGATATTTTGTACCTTACATTGGAGTCTAAGGAGTTAGATTTTGTTGCATGTATGAAAAGCGTAAACGAGACGAAAGAGAATGTTACTAAATTGCGATGTGAATCAAGGTTTAATGAGATACTCTCATCGTGCTTTGAGACAGCGGGTGTCTCAAATGATCGTCGACATGAATATTCAAAATATTACAAAGTTTATTGTACTTTGATTGATCGCATATTGCATCAAATCGACGTTCGTTTCAAAGACCTCCATAATTTTCAGTACTCTGCGTTGCTAGATCAATCAAAGTTTGAAGCATATGATGAAGCATTTCCCAAATATTTGGTTGACAACTTCTGTGATCGATTTAAATCGCATGACAGAATAAAGCTAACAAATGAACTGAAAGTTTTGTATGTCAAAAACGAATTTAAAGGTAAAAGTGTTACGGAAATCGTTTCGTACATTCATGAGACAGGACTAGAAGATGTGCTTTCAGAAGTATTTAATCTTGGAAAGCAAATTTTGTGTCTTCCAAGCACTACTGTGTCCGTGGAAAGAAGCTTTTCGGTCTTGAGGAGGGTCAAATCATATTTGAGAAGCACAATGAATGAGGAGCGACTAAAATGGCTAATGATAATGTGCGTTGAGCAAAAGTTATTGCAAGATATGCAAAAACGAGTATGCTTTTATGATGAGATTATTGACAAATTTGCTAAAAGAAGTGACAGGAGAATTGCTCTAATGTATAAATAAGTCTAGATAAGACCCTTACGTGAAATGTATACGAACTGTTTAAATAAAGTAAAATAAATCAATTAAGTCGTTTTTAGTTTTCTTGGAAAAAAATCTCTATCAAAATTGTGTTGTTTACTTGTTATTTTTTTTTTTTTTGAAAACTGCATCTTTGAGTGGTTGGTGCACATGTGGCTGAAAGAGCCACGCGACGCCTCTGTTTTTTATAGATATATGATATAAAAAGAAAGCTCTCTGCAAAATTTCAGTGAAAAATCTCTGTTTTTCGATTTCTGACATTTTTTTAAAGTTTACTGACTTTTTCGGTAGTTCCAAAACCCAGTTATTTTTACCGAACAGATTGAGTGTGTACGGTAACAAAAACTGACCAAAGGATACTTAGCAACCATGATCCATATCACCGCCAACCTAGCAAAGAAAAACGAAGTTTGGCTTCGCCTTCTTAGTGAAAACTCTTGCCGCATTTGATATTACATCGAACCTCTCTTCTGTTATTGGCATGTTTCCACCTCAGGATGCAAGATTGCTTTGCTTAGCGCCCTGAAGTGAAAAATTCGCCCTGATTCTATCCCTAATACCTTTTCGAATATTATCCTAAAAATGTCCAAATTGCAGTTCTCGAAAACTCGAAATAAACCGTTTCCCTACACTTCCATTCTTTCATCACGCCTTTCCTTACGCCTGATACATAGGCAGTCTTTTAACCAAACCAGCAAGCCTCCCTGTCGTAAAAATTACCCCTTTCCTTCACCCTTCCCGCTTGAACTGGCGTTGACGCAGTGGTATATACGGTCTACCGTGGGAGCCAGTTGAATGCATCATCAACTCCTTCCCCTTCCCCTCATTGGTCTGCATTCTGACGTGGCAGGCACCATTGTTGCCTAAAAATAGAAGATCATCAGCACATACACTGAGGGTGTCTGTAAAATCCCAAGCAGTCATCTGGTTGGTTCCTTGTGTAAGTGCAGCTGATCTGGCGATACTGGAGTAGCAACCACGGGCGGCCAATCAAGCTCAAGCACAAGAAATAGAAACCGATCATTGTAGATACCCTATACGATATTATTGCGAGAAAATCTACACGTTCTACTCTGAACTTACGCGATTTTCACTTTTATAATGCTTGATTTTCACAGTTACAAAACAACGTAAGTAAGATTTTCAACTTTCAAAACCTACTTTCACCGTTCCTTTATGTGGAAATTGAATAGAACGGTGTATCATTTTATCCTTAAATCTTTGTGGGAAATGATAGAAACTACCAATTTTTGAGCGCGAGCTTATTGAATGCAAAATAATGCGAAATACATGGCGAAAAAATGTTAAAAAGGGAAACAGATTTAGAAGGCATATTGTGATGCTTTGTCATTGATTTCCTCAAAATCGTATGAAAGTTACTTACGTAGATATGAAAATGTAATCGAGAATTGCTGGATAAATTCCGTGGGAAATTACTGGAAGAGTGAAAATACCTCTGAAGCAAGTCCGAGAAATAAGAGATAGGGTAATTCGCTAATTGTTGAACGCTACCCAAATGTTGAACGATCTGTACTGCCCATAAACGCATAATTGTCCCATGTGAATAGGAAATCCAGCAAACATGGGACTGACATGCGTTTATGGGCAGTGTAGAAACCATGTTAAAAAAGGAAATTGAACCATTTTCAAACAGTTTCAATAAATTATACAAATTATTTTATAAGTTAGCTGTACTATTGGACACAATAAATTTAATTAGCACATTAATTTCTTAAACGAAATATTTATTGAAAAATTTTATCGGTAGGAGAAACGAAAATTCCAATTGTCTTAGAAAAAAACTTAAGCTGGGGCTGCTATGAAATAAGCTGTGTAGTAAAAGATACTACGTATATTGGGTTAAGCACCTATTCACGATATCAGTAAAAGTCTACTTTAGTTATTTTCTAAACATCCGTACAATTTACTCGTACCTTTTAATTACATAAAAACATTTTCAATTGCACTTTCGTTTCACGTACATTTTCCATTTGTTGAACACCAGATTTTTTATTTTCGTAGCAAACACCTATGCTGAAATGGGATATTGCATTACACAATATAGTATATAATGGTGTCTGTTGCAATGATGAAAAACGCGATTCAGCAAAGTATAATTAATAGCATCCCTGGCTATATCCTGAATCTTTTTCGAATTTCACTATCTTCACTATGGCATCAATGCCATCACCGTTTGTTTGTTTACATCATGATTAAAATTACGCATCGGCTGCCGATTTATCCGGAGTATAACCTCAATCTCGCGATTGATGCTGTAATGTCGAAGGTAATGTACATTAGGAGAAGCCGCTAAAATCTATGGAGTGCCGAAGGGGACGATTCACTTCCGTCTAAGCCCAGAGTGGTCAGGAAAAGTACTTCGCGGACCTTACCCTTTCCTCACAACCGACGAGGAGCGCGAACTTGCAAGATGAATGAATGCGGAAGTAAAGCGGTCAACATTTAGCGACAATCGTTCAACATTAGGATAAGATGGGTTATGTATGTGTTCAACAATTGGGTATAGAACTATCTTTTTAAATACAGTCATCTCTTCCTTTGCTCGATATTTTGTATCTCGATATCGAGTTAGAAAACCATAGTAAAAGTTGGTTTTCATGGCTAACTCGATGGTCCCTTCAATATCGAGTAGGGGAGAGATGATTGTATATATATTTTTTTATTTCATAATGGACATCACAGTGCCAAAATGTAACAGGAATAATGCTAATTGAAATCAAATAACATAAAAACGTCTTTCTTAACCGTTCAACATTTGGAGATTTACCCTAATTCCTAATGTTCTGAATGAAAACGAAAAAAAATATCTTTGGAAGAATTTTTGGATAGATTCTATCTATATTCCTATGATGATAGTTTTTATCTTTGTTCCAAGGCTGGTAGCGAGTCACTTTTTAGTGACTTGGTCACTTTTTTGAGGCCAGTCACTTTAAAGTCTCTTTTTTTAAGCCATTTCAACTAAAGTCACTTTTTTCGTCAAAAAGTCACTTTTTTCAACTATTTTGAGCTAATTTTTTGGGAGAAAATTCTTAATTTAGGCTAAGTTTTAAGTAAGCAGGGTGTCTACTACCTGAAAAATCCAGGAAAACCTGGAATTATCAGGGAATTTTATTCAACCTGGAAAAAACCTGGAATTATCAGAGAATTTCGGCTATACGCAGGAAAAAAACCTCGAACCAGTAATTATTATGGCAGGATATGTCCTTTTTGTAACACAACATTTCTTCAATCAGGAAAGATTTCGGCTGCGCCGCTGTTACAACTTGAGGTATTCATTCAATTCACTTTAAGTTATTTTTAATATTCCGAATTACTTGTTTAAATAAGGAAGTAGGACTTAGGATTGCTAAAGTGGGAAAGGCAAATACGATTCCCAGTTCTAGTTGGGTATCTTTCATGAGCATATGAAATAAATAATATTTGTAGAAAAAGATTAAAGCTAGTAAAAATAGTATATTTTCAGGTAAGCAGATCTTTTTTAAAGGCTTGGATACTATTTCATTGCATATCTCTAAAAAGTGTTTATTTTTAGTTAAGGTATCTAAAGACATTATAATCAATATGGTATCTAAAGTTACTTTTTTGCCATAACCGAGGAAGTCTGTTTCCCATGGTAGCTCCAGAGCTCAATTATTTTTGACGAACTTGAGGCAAACCGAACCAGAGGAATACTATGCATTAGTTTCTACTAGAAATCCTTTATAAGAGAGATTCGCGGAAGCTGACACTTCTGTCAAAGTGTGAGCCAATCGAACATGCGTTATGTTTGTTTTGAACTTTTCTTGAGAAGTAATGTAATTCGTTTGAAATTATTTCGGTAAAAGTAATTTTGCACGAAGCAAAAATATGAAATATTTTTCTATTTTAAATTTTTGTCAATTCAATTTTTAGTTGCTGATTGTAACGTTGGGACGTTTTTTTCTTTTTAAGCAAAATAATTTTGCTTTGAATTCGTTGATTTTAAGATAATATTTTGAATTTTAGTTTAAATTGAATTAACAGAAAAACGGGTTGACGTTTTTCTCTTTTTAAGTAAAATTATAGTTAGAATTGTTAAAAAACATTTGTAAAATTAAATAACTATTTGTAAATATCGACGAAAAGTATCTTGGATTTAGTTTTGAATGCTCATTTTGACTTTACCTCATGGGAACTTGCAATAGAAACTGCATGTAATTGGTTTGTGTCTAGGCTAAATGTATGCCATAAAAAGACGTAGTGAGTGCAGTAATGGCTCCTGAATATATGTAACTCATTTACACCATCTTGACGAACCTGAAGAAGCGCTAAGATCGCCATCGAAAGAGTCGTTGGCGCGATTTATAGACAAAAAGGGGATTGTTCAATGTAGATTTCTTTAAGCAAAAAAGACTTAAGCTCAGTCATTTCGTTCTTAACAAGGCTGGAGTATAGAAGTTATCGCGGTTTTTAAGTTTCGAGTTAGATTTTTCTGTGCCCTTCGTTAACGTACCGAAGGTAGTTTGTGTAAAGAGGTGAATTTTAAGTGAAGTGTTTAAAACGGTTTTTGTGTCTTTTGTGTATTTATAGTAAATTGTACGTGTTTCCGGTCCCTTTGACCGTGGTTCCGCGAATATTCTATTCGTTTATCCGTAAAATCGTGCAAAAAGGTAAATTTTAGACTTTTAAATGATTTAAATTTGGATTTTGACTAATTACGCCATTCGCGTTGGACTTTCCAGCGCTTAGGCGCTTTTTGTATTACGAGCTGGTTTGAGAGTTTCGACAAGTGGAGTCAGTTTGGGGTTTACCCGTGGCGTCTTCGGCGCCATCATCATCAAGCATTCGAGCTCGAGATCCACTAAGGCCCGCCTATAAGGTAGTTAAACGGAGGGAGGTGAAGTTCGTCAACCCTTCGAACGAAATACTCCGACGGTCGCCAAAAACCGTCGTAAGTTCACCTTACGCTACAACCCCGGTGAACGGAGACCGAGAGCGCGATCCCGTACGTAGCCAATTATCGTACGCCGGATCGGACCAAATCTGAAGGTGACGGGTTCATTTCATCGCGTGCGGTCAGAGCCCCCAAGGCAAAGCCGTGCGAAGGTACGTTGGCCTCGACCCTGAAGAGGCGGTCAAACCCCGGGAAGCACGACAATCCGTCGTTGCGGCTCTAGTAGCAGACCAAATCGGAAGCCTTCCGTCCAGCCTCCACCTCCTCCGCAACGTTAATTCGGCCATACTCCCCGAGCTCAGACCCTTCGTCGCTGCCGCCATCACAGCAGCGTCAGCGGACAAGCTACGTTCCCGCCATTGCTCCGAGGAGCGAACAAAGCGACGACCGTCCTTCGCCGGCAACCGCCGGATACGTCAACCGTCATCGAGTCACCGAAAATCCTGCGCAGGTACGTGGAAACCTTTTTCATGGCCATGATAGTTTCCCTTAATACCCGTCAGTAAATAGGTCCAACCCGAATGAGTTTCCGTGAATAAAGAGTAGTTGAAGTTCTGAAAGCTGATTGATTTTCCGTTTTGGGCAATTCGAAGAATTCACCCATTTGGCGCCCAACGTCAAAATTTCAGTAAAATTTTATTGCAGTTGATTCAATTGAATCGAAACACATTTTAGTAGCATTGCAGCATTAAATTTGAATTTCATTTATTTTTTTTATTTTTTTTCGGTCGAGTTTGAATTTATAGTACGTTGAATTAGAATTTTATAGTGGTTTTTATTTTATATTTTGCTAACTTGAATTTTTATAGTAAATTGAATTTTTTATAGTGATTTGAATTTGAATTTTTAGGTTAAGTAGCGCGTAAGGAATTTGAATTTTTAGGTTACGGTTGAATTCGGTATTTTACTTTCGTTTATTTTTTTCCTCTTTTTAATGGTACATTTATTTTTATTTGAATTGAATTAATATTGAATTTCATTTGAATTAGAATAAATTTGGGAAATGAGTGGTCCGTATATTTTACCGGAAGCCGAGCACTTGCTGGCTGACGAAGTGGATTTTGATTTGAAGCTTCGTGGACAATTAGTCGATCGTAGAGAGACTTTGGAGGACAAACAAAGATTCTTACGTCGGTTGTTGAAAGAGGAGAAGAAATCGAAAGTAGGGTGTAGAGGAAAACATCTTTTCAGAAACGAAATCGAAAATATAAACAGCAAGGTCCGGTTAATTCGCGCGGAGTTAAATAAAAAGTTTGATCGAGCGTTAATTTCAAGATTACGACATTATTTGATCCGTGCACAAAGTGCAATTGTGGAAAACGAGGAGGAGAAGACAAGTCAAATTGATATTTGTAGGAAAATAGAGGAAATTTTGAAATCTTTGATCAAAGAATATTTATGGAAACTGAGGAGGCGTTGAAAGATCCTGTTGATCCACAGCAGATTCAGGAAGGAATGAAAAATACAACTAGCATCAGTAAAGATAAGGAAATTGAAGATGAGGAAAAGGAAGATGAGTTGGAAGAAGAGAAGAAGAAGGAGTTAGAAGCAGAATGGAAAGAATTCATAGTTTGGAAGCAAGAGAAGTTAATTAACGAGGCTAAAGCGAGTCGTAGATCAAATGAAGATAAAGTGAACGTTGATGAAAGGCCACCGGAGAGTCATAAGAGCCGGAAGTCTCGTTCAGTTAGTAGAGATTCAAGCGAGGTTGGTGACAGACGGTCGCCGGAGCGCAATAAGAACCGAAAGTCACTTAGGGAGTTTGTGAAAAAGGATAATTTGGATAGAAACAAGGTTGATAGCTGGCCGCCGGAGGGCAATAAGAGCCGGAAATCACGGAGAAGTAATAGTAGAGAAAGGAGGAATAAATGCTTTAGTTCAGAGAGTAGTGTAGAACGACAAAGACGAGGAAATTCGAAAGGAAAATTAAGGAAATATGCGCGTGATGACTCAGAAGATTCAGATAATGGCGGTAGAAAATTGAAGAATTATCGGAAAAGTGACCGTCACAGGAGAAACCGCGGATACTCGTCATCATCAAGCGAATCAGAGTACAGTAGGAAACAATACAGGAAATCAAGAGTAGAGAATTGGGACCTCAACTTTTCAGGAGACAGTAGGTCAATCCAGGTTGAAGATTTCCTCAATCGAATTCAGAAATTGGCTCGACATGAAGGAGTCAGCAAGGATGAATTGCTCATGAACATTCATCGTAGATTGAAAGGAGAAGCGTATGACTGGTGGTTTACGAGAGAATCTCATCTCACCAGTTGGAAACGATTCGAGCATGAAATTCGATTCAGGTACGGAAATCCGAATAGAGATCGAGGAATAAGAGCACAGATAAGGGAGTTGAAGCAAAGGAAAGGTGAGACTTTCATTGCTTATGTGACGGAGGTCGAGAAATTAAATCAATGTTTGCAGCGTCCTTTTTCGTCAAGGACATTGTTTGAGTTGATATGGGAGAACATGCGCCCGCATTATCGCTCAAAATTATCGGTTCTAGATATTGAAGATTTAGATGATCTAATCGAGATCAATCACAAAATTGATGCGAATGATCCTGGCTTTTATAGGACAAACCAGGGCAACAGGAACGATCTTCATCATCTCAAGGTGGAAAGCGATTACTCGAGTCATGAAGATGAACCAGTATGCAACATGAAGTCTGGCCAACGGGGTGTTAAGCCAGCACCACCAGCTAAAGCTAAACAGGAAGCGCAGTATCAGAAGCCGTCGACTGACCGTGCTGCACAACAACCGCAGCCAAACAAAAGTTCAACTGTAGTATGTTGGAACTGTCGAAAGACTGGTCACATTTTTAGAGAATGCAGAAAACACATCAAAATGATGGCAATTAGCGAAAAGAACTAAAGCTAGAGTTAGTTTACATAAATTTCCTAGCCTTACAATAATTCAAATCTACTTACTGACTATGTAAATGTTAAATCTATATTAGTAATAAAAGAGGGATAGTTCGAAAGTTATAAGTTTAAAAAAAGCACTCACCAGTTTTTTTTCCGTTTGTCATCATTCGACATTCGGGTCGCCGGGATGATTTTATTGCGCCGTAGTGTTTCCGCTTCCGCGTCCGGTACGGACAGGAGTGTGAGAGTGGGAACACGGAGTGGTACGTCGCGACGTCCACTCCCACACTACCTGGGTACATCCCCGGGGAAGAAGATCCTCACTCCCGTTCTCGTCGCGCGTTGAGGTTAGGGTTGGTCATTCGTCGGACATCAGCGCCGTCGTGGATGCGTTGGACATCAGCTCCGTCGTCGCGTTGTTGCTGGTGGCTCAGTTGCTGGGTGACGTCCTGCGATCCTGGAAGCACTCCTGGGCGGACGCATGCCGGTTTCTCCGACGAAAAAGTTGTCATCCGCGTGGTGATTGCTTTCGCGATTTTTACGTGCGCAAACGTCTGCGCCGGTTTTGGATTCCCTCGCTGACGATCTGTAAAAGAAACCACAAAGCAATTAATTACTTACATAAGAGAGAGTAATACTGAATACTCCCCCCGTTTTCGAGAATTTCGGCTTGAATTTCAGAAAAACGGGTTGACGTTTTTCTCTTTTTAAGTAAAATTATAGTTAGAATTGTTAAAAAACATTTGTAAAATTAAATAACTATTTGTAAATATCGACGAAAAGTATCTTGGATTTAGTTTTGAATGCTCATTTTGACTTTACCTCATGGGAACTTGCAATAGAAACTGCATGTAATTGGTTTGTGTCTAGGCTAAATGTATGCCATAAAAAGACGTAGTGAGTGCAGTAATGGCTCCTGAATATATGTAACTCATTTACACCACCTTGACGAACCTGAAGAAGCGCTAAGATCGCCATCGAAAGAGTCGTTGGCGCGATTTATAGACAAAAAGGGGATTGTTCAATGTAGATTTCTTTAAGCAAAAAAGACTTAAGCTCAGTCATTTCGTTCTTAACAAGGCTGGAGTATAGAAGTTATCGCGGTTTTTAAGTTTCGAGTTAGATTTTTCTGTGCCCTTCGTTAACGTACCGAAGGTAGTTTGTGTAAAGAGGTGAATTTTAAGTGAAGTGTTTAAAACGGTTTTTGTGTCTTTTGTGTATTTATAGTAAATTGTACGTGTTTCCGGTCCCTTTGACCGTGGTTCCGCGAATATTCTATTCGTTTATCCGTAAAATCGTGCAAAAAGGTAAATTTTAGACTTTTAAATGATTTAAATTTGGATTTTGACTAATTACGCCATTCGCGTTGGACTTTCCAGCGCTTAGGCGCTTTTTGTATTACGAGCTGGTTTGAGAGTTTCGACAAGTGGAGTCAGTTTGGGGTTTACCCGTGGCGTCTTCGGCGCCATCATCATCAAGCATTCGAGCTCGAGATCCACTAAGGCCCGCCTATAAGGTAGTTAAACGGAGGGAGGTGAAGTTCGTCAACCCTTCGAACGAAATACTCCGACGGTCGCCAAAAACCGTCGTAAGTTCACCTTACGCTACAACCCCGGTGAACGGAGACCGAGAGCGCGATCCCGTACGTAGCCAATTATCGTACGCCGGATCGGACCAAATCTGAAGGTGACGGGTTCATTTCATCGCGTGCGGTCAGAGCCCCCAAGGCAAAGCCGTGCGAAGGTACGTTGGCCTCGACCCTGAAGAGGCGGTCAAACCCCGGGAAGCACGACAATCCGTCGTTGCGGCTCTAGTAGCAGACCAAATCGGAAGCCTTCCGTCCAGCCTCCACCTCCTCCGCAACGTTAATTCGGCCATACTCCCCGAGCTCAGACCCTTCGTCGCTGCCGCCATCACAGCAGCGTCAGCGGACAAGCTACGTTCCCGCCATTGCTCCGAGGAGCGAACAAAGCGACGACCGTCCTTCGCCGGCAACCGCCGGATACGTCAACCGTCATCGAGTCACCGAAAATCCTGCGCAGGTACGTGGAAACCTTTTTCATGGCCATGATAGTTTCCCTTAATACCCGTCAGTAAATAGGTCCAACCCGAATGAGTTTCCGTGAATAAAGAGTAGTTGAAGTTCTGAAAGCTGATTGATTTTCCGTTTTGGGCAATTCGAAGAATTCACCCTTTTACAGATATTTAGTTTTCCGTTTTCTGGTAGGTTGGCCTTTCAGACTTCCAAACTCCATTTAAGGTCAGATCGGGTTGAACGAGTTTAAGGTCTTGGGGTAAAACTGTTTGTGGGTCGAAGGTAAACTTTGAGCGTGAAATTAGGAGGTTCGTCAAGGTGAGAGAGAAGATAGAAAAGCCGTTCACGAGTCCCCTGAGGAAAAAGTCTCAAAGTAGTCGGGCAAAGTTGGAAACGACCGGTGGTCTCTCGGTTTCCGGGAGTGGCGCCTAAGCCACCGAGTTTAAGCAAAACCT
Source organism: Aedes aegypti (assembly GCF_002204515.2). Lineage (NCBI taxonomy): Eukaryota > Metazoa > Arthropoda > Insecta > Diptera > Culicidae > Aedes > Aedes aegypti. The sequence continues at coordinate 399,550,592 of NC_035108.1, forward strand.
CGTGGATTTTGAACGGTTACATGATGTTTTTAACTGTTTATTAGCTTGGATATGTAACTCAAAGATCTATAACGAAACAAAATACACTTTTTAGCAATGAGGAAGTCATGTCCGTGTTACAATATTATTCTCGACGCCGAGCAAAAACAGCACTGCTGGTCTGTTGCCAAATTATTCCATTTTACTTCCGCTTATCTCTCTATAAAGGATCACTAGTTTCTACAGTCAACTCTCCATAACTCGATATTGAAGGGGTCATCGAGTAAGGGAGGTATCGATTTATGGAACACAAAACCAGTGCAAATGCGATCCGAGGGACCATCGCAGTAGCCATGAAAACCAACTTTTACTGTGATTCTCTAACTCGATAAGGAGATACGAAATATCGAGTAAGGGAGAGTTAACAGTAGATTATGATTCTATACTTATCAAATTAATCCAAAAGTCAACTAACTTTTTGAATAGTAAAACTATTGGTCAGCAATCAGTTTACTATAGTAAAACAACCAACAAATTTTAAACTGATTTTGAAAAAATAGACCCCTTGAAATATTGTTTTTTGAATTACTTTTTATAAAAACGCTTTTTCATAAAGAAACTGTCGATTAAAGTCGTCGGAAATAGATGGTTAATCTGCTTGCAATGAATTCTGGTGCAACATTCTAGAGGCTCCAGAGAAACCTTCAGAGACTATTACGTAACTATTTATCCAGAGATTCCTTCTGGAATACTTTCAAAAAAAATTTTCGAAAAAAAATTGACATTTTTACAAGAAACCCTACAATAATTTCATTTAATTTTTCATTTAATCCAGGCATTTTTATAAGGATTCTCTCAAAAATTCATCCATAATTACTCTCCGGAATTTCTCAAAACTTACTTAAGGTATAATTGAATAAAATCTTTTCCAAGAATTGCTCGATGAATTGCATCTGGGATTCCTCATTAGATTCCTCAAGCTAGAAATTTCTCCAGCATTTCTTCAAAACATTTTTACTGCGGCTCAAACACTTCACTGATATTTTTTCAAATACAGTTTCCAGACCTGCATAGATTCTTTAAAATTTCATTCAAGGTTCCAATTATTACAGTTATTGCTCCGACCATTGATGGATTAATATGCTTTTATTATCATAGCAATCTATCAAGAAATATATTCATCAAGAATTCGAAAGATCTATCAGTTATCCTTGTAGGTATTCATCATTATAACTCACACAAGTTTCATCAGAAATTACACTAGCTTTTTTTTCAAATTCCTCGTGGATTTTTAAAAAAATTCACAAAAAATATGAAATTTTTTAAGTTTACGTTTTTTTTTTTTCGTTCGTGGTTTTTCTTTTAAAAAAAACAGATTTAATATTACTTGTCGTTATTTTACGAGGAAGTCTTAGAATGTGAATACCTTCCATTAAACTTACTGATGGAAAATTTCTTCCTTTGCCGGCGTTTAAAGGACGCGGTTTAAGCAGTATTCCAATCAAATTCGATCTTCTGTCATCGTTTTTTATTTGAAATATCGATTAATGCATACAAATATTGACCTTATTAGGAGGAAGAGCTGGAGTTGAAATGGAAATGTGAAATGACAAAAATTCCAATTTTACAAATGTTCCAAATTCTTATTAAAATTTACAATATAAAATACTTTGGTAATATAAAAGACACAAAATTTTGAAATATTGAAAATCTACTAAAAAGGATTATTTACGTAAATATAAACAACCCTGTTTGAAAAAACTCTAGGCGATATCTTGTAAATTTGGAAGCACAATAAAAATGTCCAAATATGGTACTCAACTAGACCTGCAGAAGATCATATGGAATATTACATATCAATATCATGATTGATATTGATCGAAAAACGGTATACTAGAATTGAAATAAAATTGATTACGGCTTGCTTTCCAAGTCACTTTTAGTCACTTTTTCGAAAATAGAAAGTCACTTTTTAGTCACTTATTTCTCAAATTTGGTCACTAAAATAACTTTTTTCGGTATCAATTCTTGCTACCAGCCCTGTTGTTCATTTATTTGCTTATAAAGCAACGCACCAAATGTAAGCACCCGTACCAAATGTACCATGTACAAAACGCTCATCAGGCCGGTACTTCTCTACGGGTATGAAACGTGGACGATATCCGAGGAGGACTTGCAAGAACTTGGAGTCTTCGAATGTCGGGTGCTTAGGATCTTTGGCGGTGTGCAGGAAAACGGTGTGTAGCGGCGAAGGATGATCCACGAGCTCGCCCAACTCTACGGCGAACCCAGTATCCAGAAATAGGCCAAAGCTGGCAGGATACGAATGGCAGGGCATTTTGCAAGAATACTGGACAGCAACCCTGCAAAGATGGCGTTCGCTTCGGATACGGTTGGTACAAGAAGGCATGGAGCGCAGCGAGCTAGGTGAGCGGATCAAGTGCGTATCTAGCGTGAGGCAGAACCGCGGATGGAGAGATGCGGCCACGAACCGAGTATTGTGGCGTGAAATTGTTGATTCAGTGTTATGACTGGCGACGCGTGAGCTGCAGGAAGAAACATCGCTATTGGACCGTTTTTGCCGCTTCGATGAGTTGATCTGTCAGTTAAAAGGAGCTGGAGCTACCGTATCAGAGTACGGTATGCTGTACGTCAGTTGTTCATTTTATTGTCATCGTTGAATAATAACGGCACTACGGCTATGGAGAATCTTGATGGTGAGGCGTCTGGTCAGCCTGTTCAACCTGTTCATTGAACAGGTAGACAAAAAAAAAAAAACAATCAAATTCAACAAATCTTAAAATAGCTTGAGGGTTTTCAATATAGTGTGGATTCATACGCAGTACATAGAAAGAGTAGCATAGCAATTTTCCCAAGGCGCCAACAACGATCGCGTAGTGTGCTGAGTTCTCGCACCATGTAAAAAGCTCGCTTGATACCCACAGCACGAGCGTGGTACTTCACTAAAGACAGCAGCGCAAAAGTTAGAGAGACATGCCGTCGAAAAACACTACTGTGCATTCAGTACTGCCACTGTTGAACCAAATTCCATATCAAGCGTGTGCTAAAATAAGGGCGTAAGTCGCATGATCGATTTCTCTTCATCGATCCCCTCTTCTGTGAATAAAGTTGACAAGATGCGGGTTTGGTAGAATTTTTTCACTTTAAACCGCTTGGCAGCGATGCAATCTTGCGTCCTCTGCATTCATACAATTCAAGTATTGCAACGCTCATTTTTAGAATCCACATCCAGCGACGGCGGTAATCTGCGCGCAATTCAAAAGCAACGTCAGAATTCAAGTAGGTTTGATTTTTTTTTTCGTTCTTCAAGGACGTGAATGTTTCAAATTAGCTAAATCTGAAACATTTGATGATCTTTATTATCACTGCGACGTATACCAACATTTTCAGTTATTCGCATTCTGTGGATTTTTCTTGTCAAGCACAATATACAAAACGCACATATTCACATATAAGTTGCCATGCCTGGCTACCGAGAAAATTTTACCTTTTTTTTCTAAATTTCTGCCGGATACACGATATTAATATGCAGTTGAGTAAATCACTGCAGTTATCTTACTAAATGCAAGGATGCATATTTGCACATTTATACATTTTATTATTTTTGATATGTTTTGTAAATGAAATGTGCAAAATCCAGTTAATCATCAATTCACCGTTTAAATAGGCGTTATTAAAAAAATATAGGGGAATAGCACTAATTTTCGACCCAAAGGAAATTCATTAACAAGTTTTAAAAGTAATTTCAACTATTGAAGTAAATTTTAACAAAAAAAGTAACGCCTGAGTAAATTTCAGATGAATGTGTGTGAAACCTGGAACAATGTCACGACGGATTCATTGAATCCAAATTGTTAGAAGTCCTCTTCTCAAAAATTTCTCGAAGTCCTCTCAAAGAAAAGTCTGCTCGAATTCTCTGAAGAATGTTTTCAAAATCTGATAATATCAAAGCAACCAAAGAATGTTTATAAAATCTTGATAAAATTACTTTTTGATGTATTTCATATTTGGTCTCTTGTTTATTGTTTTTAACTGGTCTCTGTTTGGTTCCTGATTAGTCTCTTACTTGATACTTGATGGGCTACAATTCGATACGATGAATCTGCGCCGAATGGGCTCGGTCTTGGGCCAATCGCTTCCAGTCGCCCTGAATGTTAAGTGTCCTTAAGTCCTCCTCAACCGCAAAAAGCCATCGTGTGCGCGGCCTACCACGAAGTCGGTGGCCTCGCCCGGGTTCTCTGTTGAATATTATCTTTGATTGTCGTTCTTCCGGCATACGGACAACGTGACCAGCCCAACGCAGTCTGCCGTGTTTATGCGCTTGACAATATTCGCCAGATGCCGTTTTCTAGTTTACCGCCGAGTATTGTTCGCAGCACTTTACGTTCAAACACCCTGAAAACTCTCCGGTCGACTTCCTTCAATGCCCATGATTCATGGCCATATAGGACAACCGGAAGGATCAGTGTCTTGTATAACGCGAGTTTTGTTTTCGTTTGCAGGCTACGGGACTTCAACTGGTTACGGAGCCCTAGAAAGCCCGACTCGCAGCTGCAATACGTCTTTTCACCTCGCGGGTAACATCATTATCACATGTCACTAGTGTTCCAAGATACACAAATTCTTCCACCACTTCAAACTTTTCACCGCCTAGCACCATTTCGCTACCACTAACACGTCCGGACCCTCGTTGACCACCAGCTGTCATGTACTTCGTTTTTGTGGTGTTGATCGTGAGCCCGATCCTCGCTGTCTCCCTCTTGAAAGGCACGAATGCCACTTCCACTGCCCGACGGTCAATCTCGATGATGTCGATATCGTCCGCAAAGCCAAGGAGCATATGAGAACGTGTGATAATTGTACCGCTTCTCTGCACATCGGCTCTCCTGATAGCACCTTCGAGCGCTATGTTAAACAGTAAGTTAGAAAGAGCGTCACCCTGTTTCAATCCATCTAAGGTTACGAAAAAGAATGGAAATCTATTGATCATGACAAAATAAATGATGTATCGCCGTTGTACTTTATCGTGCGAGCATAGCAACAACGATAAACCATTAGTCGTCAAGTCCTAACAAAAAACTCCGCTCCACGAAAAATGAGTCGCACAGCATGTGTGCTAACGATCAATTGTTCGCAAACCAAAGTCATAACTTTTGGAGGATTTTTTAATTTTATTCCACGATCTGCCTTCTAGTATGCCATTTCTGATCCGAAAGTTAATCGGGCATGGTTTGGGCGAAAAATTATGCCGTGAAGGCGTTCTGATTCATGTTGATCGCAACATGTTACAACATCCGACAAACAGTGCATCGGATGCTCCATATATCCTTACTATGCGCGCGAAGTGAGCAGTTCAAATCATACTTCTGCAACAACAACGGCCCTCTTAGACCATTCAAATACTATGTTGTTAGTCGCTAGAGGCGATTTTTTCCATCCTTGGTTACGAACGATGACGAAATCTCGTCCACCACCCGCACACTTGATTTCGATCCATCAAGCGTTGTACGAATCAGTCTAATCAGCTTCAGTGCGCATCGTACCTTCGTGTTATGCGTACACGAATTCTCTCTGCTCTTGGAAGTTTTCTTAAAAACTACCTAAAGCAATAAAACAGTACTTTTCAGTGCTACACAAACAGTACTTTTCAGTGCTAAAATTATAAACGGTACTTTTCAGTGCTACTTAAACAGTACTTTTCAGTACTATTTTTTCTACTATTGATCCCTTTACGATCCTTGTTTGGACCCGTGCCTTCGATTTTTCGTTGGACCCGTTGGCGAAAGCTAGCGGTGGTAATCCTTCTTGGACACCGTCTAGGGAAAAAACCTCTCGAAGGTCGCGTCTTTCTCGATTATTAACTAAACATGGTATCAACAACTAACAAAAGGAAGGGTGAATCTCTGAATTCACTACTTCCTTCCAAAAAAGTGGGTTTTAAAACTGTCACTACACGTGGCAAGAATGGAAGAAAGGACGCTTCCCCGGAATGCGAAGTTTCTTCCAAGGGTGAAATGAATAATTGTATCGAAATGAGCAATCAGTTCGATGCTCTAGACAAATTTTCCGAACACCAAATCGAAGCAGCCTCTAGCCCAGGCTCTTTGATTCAAGTGAGGAAGCAAAGAGTGCCGCCTATCGTGATCAGTTGTTCCGAATTTGGAGGATTTAGGAAGGAGATCTTGAACTCCATTAGGGGAATCAAGGTTTCCTTCCAAATCGCAAAGAAAGGAGACTGTCGCGTTTTGCCGGAAACTATTAAAGATCGTGAACTCCCCAGTCCAAGTAATCATTATGAAAAAGAGAACCCAATCTGGCATTGTTCGGAAAGGGCTTTCACAAGAATATTATTTAGTTCACTTCAACAAAAAAGAACTAAATAATATTAAAGCTTTAGAAAAAGCAAGAATTATGTTCGATGTCCGTGTGACGTGGGAACATTTCCAGAAACCTGGAGGAAATTACCAGAACCCCACTCAGTGCCGTCGGTGCCAAAAGTGGGGTCATGATACAAAAAATTGTCGCATGGATGCTAAATGCATGATTTGCGGAGGTTCTTCTCACGCTAAGGACGACTGTCCAGTGAAGGAAGATACCACCAAATTCATATGCTGTAATTGCGGGGCTAACCATAAGTCCAATTTTTTGGAATTGTCCTTCACGCAAAAGGGTCATTGAGGCTCGTGCCAGGCAGATGAAAGATAATATCCGTTACGATAACGGTCGTTTCCGGAATTTGCCTGGTAGAGTATCGAACAATGCTCATTTTTCAGTTAACGATCGCTTGATCATGAATCATACCCATCAGGAAGATCATAATCATGCTCATTCTCAAACAAATTTTAATCCGTCGGGTAGCCGTTCGAATCTTTCAATTTCGAATGTATCTACCCACGGTAAATCCTTTGCCGATATCGTAGCAGGAAATTCGAACTCCTCCCCTGTTCGATCCATGGGTACCCATTCTACTTGTTTCAAATCAAATGGAAAAAACCCTACCGCCACAGGTAATTCCGCTTCTTCGTCTACCGGAAATTCCAATGGGAAATCACATGACATGTCTGCCTCTGATTTTAATTTTCTAACTGAACAATTGAATCTAATGATTGATGCAATGTTCAAAGCCACCACTATGACTGAAGCAGTCCAAGTAGGTGTAAAATTTACAAATCAAATTGTTATTGGATTACGTTTTTCTAATGGATCCAAATAATAATTTAAATATTTTAAATTGGAATGCTCGTTCTCTGAATGGTAAAGAGGACGAGCTGTTTAATTTTCTTACGGTTAATAACGTGCATATAGCAGTTATTACCGAAACGTATTTAAAACCTGGATCTAAACTCAGAAGAGATCCTAACTTTTTTGTTTATCGTAATGATCGACTTGATGGGGCATGTGGGGGAGTTGCAATCATCATTCATAGGCGAATAAAACATCAACTGTTTTCATCATTTGAAACTAAAGGTTTTGAAACTTTAGGTGTTTCTGTTGAAACACAGTTAGGTAAATATACTTTCATAGCTGCCTATTTGCCTTTTCAATGCTCTGGGCAGCAAGTTAATTTGCTCCAAACTGACTTGCGAAAATTGACTCGCAATAAGTCAAAATTTTTTGTCATTGGTGACTTTAATGCCAAACATCGGTCATGGAATAATTCTCAAAGTAATTCCAACGGCAGAATTTTATTTGATGAGTGCTCTTCAGGATATTTCTCAATTCAATACCCTGAGAGCCCCACATGTTTTTCCTCTTCTAGAAATCCATCTACGATTGATTTGGTCTTAACCGACTCTAGTCATCTTTGTAGCCAACTGATTACTCATGCTGATTTTGATTCTGATCATGTCCCTGTTACATTTCAAATATCCCAAGAAGCGATTCTAAATCCTATCAGCTCCACTTTCAATTATTTACGAGCCGACTGGAATATATATAAAACGTATGTTGACTCTAATCTTGATGTTAACATTTCTTTAGAAACTAAACTTGATATTGACAATGCTCTTGAAACTTTAACAAATTCCATTGTTGAAGCCCGGAGCATTGCAATTCCAAAATGTGAAGTAAAATTTGAATCCGTGATTATAGACGATGATCTTAAACTCTTGATCCGTCTTAAAAACGTGAGGAGAAGGCAATTTCAACGCACTCGCGATCCTGCAATGAAAATTATATGGCAGGATTTGCAGAAAAAAATCAAGAAACGTTTTGCTCAATTAAGAAACAAAAATTTTGAAAATAAAATTTCGCAATTGGACCCTGGCTCTAAGCCCTTTTGGAAATTATCTAAAATCTTGAAAAAACCGGCATCGAAAGAGGAAAACAAATTATTACTAACTAATTGCGAAAAAGCTCAAAAACTTGCTATGCAGTTTGAAATTTAATTTAGGACTTACTAGTCCAATTGAAAATGAAGTTACTCAGGAGTTCGAAAATATTCTCAATCAAGAGAACGTTTTCGAAAATGCCTGGGAGACTGATTTGGAAGAAGTGAGAACTATTATTAAAAAATTCAAAAACTGCTCCTCAAAAGCTCCTGGCGATGATGGAATTTTCTACATCCTCATCAAGAAACTTCCAGAAAGTAGCTTATCATTTTTAGTTGATATATTTAACAAATGTTTTCAATTAGCATATTTTCCTGACAAATGGAAAAATGCTAAGGTTGTTCCAATTTTAAAACCAGACAAAAATCCTGCAGAAGCTTCTAGCTATCGTCCAATCAGTTTGCTTTCCTCCATCAATAAACTTTTTGAAAAGGTTATTTTGAACAGAATGATGGCCCACATCAACGAAAATTCAATTTTTGCCAATGAACAGTTCGGATTCCGCCATGGACATTCGACCACTCATCAACTTTTACGTGTAACAAATTTGATCCGTTCCAACAAATCTGAACGCTATTCTACTGGTCTTGCTCTTCTAGACATAGAAAAAGCATTCGACAGTGTTTGGCATGAAGGTTTGATTGTAAAATTAAAAAACTTTAATTTTCTAACATACATTGTTAGAATAATTCAAAGTTATCTGTCAAATCGTACACTTCAGGTTAATTATCAGAACTCCAGATCTGAAAGACTTCCTGTAAGAGCTGGTGTTCCTCAAGGCAGCATTTTGGGACCAATATTATACAATATTTTCACATCTGACTTACCTGAGCTACCTCAGGGATGTCAAAAATCTTTATTTGCGGATGACACAGGCCTCTCCGCCAAAGGACGAAGCCTGCGTGTCATCTGTAGTCGATTGCAAAAAAGTTTGGATATTTTTTCTTCATACTTGCAAAAATGGAAGATTTCTCCTAATGCTTCCAAAACTCAACTAATAATATTCCCACATAAACCAAAAGCTCTTTATTTGAAACCTTCAAGTAGACATGTTGTCACGATGAGAGGGGTTCCAATAAATTGGTCAGATGAAGTTAAGTATCTAGGGCTCATGCTAGATAAGAATTTAACTTTCAAAAATCACATTGAGGGCATTCAAGCCAAATGTAATAAATATGTAAAATGTCTCTATCCCCTTATTAATAGAAAATCAAAACTTTGTCTTAAGAACAAGCTTTTGATATTCAAACAAATTTTCAGGCCAGCCATGTTGTATGCTGTACCAATATGGACTAGCTGTTGTAATACCAGGAAGAAAGCTCTGCAGAGAATTCAAAATAACATTTTGAAAATGATTCTGAGGCTTCCTCCCTGGTATAGTACCAATGAGTTACATAGAATATCCAATGTTGAAACATTGGAACAAATGTCAAATACAATCATTAATAATTTCAGGCAAAAATCGTTACAATCTTCTATTGCCACGATTAATGCGTTATATGTTTAGGTTAAGTTAGGTTAAGAATATTAAAAACTTTTTTTTTCTCTTATAAGCAGGTGAAATCAACTCAGCTGTAAAAAAAACTGAACTGCTACGGCAAATGAAATGTAATATGTTATTAACGAAATGTTAATTAAATCTTAAATTTGTTTTACCAAATTAGGATGATAGTGTTGTCTAATAACACAGAACACCTAGATATAAGAAATGAATGTAATGTTTGGAATGATACTAATAAAGAAATAAAAAAAAAAAAAAAAGTCTAATCAGCTTCGCCGGAAAGTTATGTTCGGACATAATTTGCCACAACTCGTTTCTCTTCACTGAATCGTACGCTGCTTTGAAATCTACAAACAGATGATGAGTCTGCAAGTTGTACTCCCGGAATTTATCTAGGATTTGACGCAGGGTAAACATTTGATCCGTCGTTGATCGGCCCTCTCGAAAACCAGCTTGGTATTCGCCGACAAAGGACTCATCATACGGTCTCTATCTGTTGAACAGAATTCCAGACATGATTTTGTACGCCGAATTAAGGAGTGTTATCCCTCGGTAATTGGCGCACTCCAGTCGATGCTCTTTCTTGTACAAATGGGTAATGAGACCTTCCAACAAACTAGTAGGCATTTGTTCTTCCTCCCATATCCTCGGAATAATAGGGTGAAGGAGTTCGTGCAGTTGCTCACTTCCGTGTTTGAGAAGTTGGATCCGTTTTTCGGCTGCCCTTGTTTCCTTGTGCCGCTCTCTGCTCTGACGGGTACCAGACACCAGCCGGCTTCTAGCTAAGTTCTTCTCGTTCGTCATTCTCTGGCACTCATCATCGAACCAACCGTTCCTTTGTCTTCGTTGAGCAGTACTTACCACTTCTCGCGATACTGTGCTCACAGCTCCGTGGACTAACTCCCACAGATCGCTGAGGTTGACGCTTTCGTCGATTTCGCTAATCCGCTCTTCGAGCTTTTGATGGTAGTCCGCTGCTACACCATCTGCTGACAGGCGTTGAATATTGAAACGCAACGATTGTCGATCTTTAAAACTCGAAGCGGTTGATAATCGCGCTCGAATTTTGCTTACAACGAGATAGTGGTCCGAGTCGATATTAGGACCCCTGAAAGTTCTGACATCGATGACATCGGAAAAATGTCGGCCGTCTACCAGAACATGGTCGATTTGGTTGCAAAGTTCGCCATTTGGGTGTTGCCAGGTGCGCTTGCGGATATCCTTGCGTGCAAAGTAGGTGCTACTGATGGCCATCCCCCTGGTGGCAGCAAAGTTCACTAAACGTAGGCCGTTGTCGTTGGTAACAGAGTGAAGGCTCTCTTTGCCAATGATAGGGCGGAAGAAGTCCTCTTTTCCGACCTGCGCATTAGCGTCGCCGATGATAATTTTCACGTCGTGTTTTGGGTATTCTCCATAGGTCTTGTCGAGACATTCGTAAAACGCGTCCTTCACGCCATCGGGATTGTCGTTAGTCGGTGCATAGACGTTGATCAGGCTGTAGTTGAAGAATTTGAACCGAATCCTCAATACGCAGATCCGCTCGTTGATCGGCCTCCACCTAATAACGATGATGCTTCCCGATCACTATGAAACCAACTCCGTGTTCAGCTTTATCGCCACCGCTGTGGTAGATGTTGTAATTTGAATGCGGTGTTAGCGATTAGTCTCATTTTTGATCATTTTCAGTCTCTTTCATACATGTGATCCCTTCTTTTTTTTTTCTTTTTTCTGGCATTGCGTCTCTACTAGAACAGAGTCTGCTTCTCAGCTTAGAGTTTCACAGATATGAATTTATTGCTTTGTGGTCGGTTTCCTTGTTCATTGTTTGTAGAATTCAGCTTATTCTTATTTTTATGATTTTACAATTCCCGAGACCGGCGGAGGAAAAGTGAACTTGTATTAAGAGACTGATGAAGTAAAAGCGATCTGGTTAGGCTGGTAGTTCAGATAAGACTGAAGCTGTCTTGTTTATTTACTAATGATCAGAGCCCTTCGGCTACTTCGATTCGTTCGTATACGATCGTCGGAGGGACGACCGTCAACTGACATTAGAACGCACTAGGGGTGCGTAGGAAAAATACATCAATTCTCCCCCTTTTACATAGTTTAAACTTATCAGAACGTGAAACAATTCATTACAATAATATCATAATCACGAATTCAAATTTGGTTGATCGAAAACTTTTTTTATCAAGCTCGCAAAATTCAGTTATAGTAAAAATCGTCACTGCGATTAACTTTCTTCGTCCGTTTGGATCTCCGGGGCTCTATCTGGTTGGAACCTGATTCCAGGCGTCTTCTCTTGTTGCGTCCCCTCGGAGCCTGCTGCTGATTTTCTTCGCCAATAGGCGGATCGTTACTGGAGGGTAGTTCATCGCCGGCTGGCGGGTAGTCAGCAGGGGGCGCCATCGAGGTTTCCTTACTTGACTGCGCTCTCGTAATCCAAACGTTCGGCCTTTGCCACGTTGCAGACGGCTTACATGGTCGTATCTGCGTCCTGTGTGCCATGGTGACCACGCTTCCAATGCATATCTGAAACGTATTGCGAGAATACTTTTTAATAAAAGTTGCCTTAATCCATCTAACTTGATTGTGGGGGTTGTGGTTCTTGTACCACACGTCATCCCCTTCCATCAGATTGTCAATATCTTCTGTATTTTTCGGAATATTTCCGCTACGATGTTTAGTGTTAACATCATCATGTGGGGATGGTACGTTAAGATGTTTCTTGTAATGATTTCTTGGATCTATTAAATCTAAAAAAGTTTTTGGTTTATATGAAAATATCCTCTCCGATGGAAAATGTCCATTTTTTGTCAAATTATTGTTTCTAAAATTAAACAGAAACAAATTTATCTGGTCTTCCAAGTCTAAACACGAAATTTCAGGATTCATTAGGAATCTCTTGAGGACTTCTTTCACAGTTCTAACCAATCTTTCAGCCTGACCGTTACTGGCGGGATTATACGGTGGGCTTTTCATTACTTTTATCCCTTGCCTCTCTAAGAAGTCAACAAAGTTTCGGGAGTTGAAAGGAGGACCATTGTCCGAAACCAAAACATCTGGTAAACCAAAACGTGCGAAATAGGCGACCAATTTCTTTAAAACTCTGTTGCAATCCGTACCATGGGTCATCAATTCAATTTCAATCCATTTGGAAAAGCTATCCACAATCAAAAGGTAGGTGCGATGTTCAAAAAAGAAAAAATCAATGTGGATTCTACTGAAGGGCCGCGTTGTTGGAGTCCATTGGGACGATTCCTTAGATTTATGAGTTATTGTCATGCTATTACATGCATCGCATTCAGCCACATGTTTTTCTATGTCGGTATTTATACCGAACCAATACACAGTATTCCTTGCTAACTGCTTCATTTTAATCACACCAGAGTGATTTGCATGTAACTGCCTCAAAATTTTGGCATGGAATATCCTCGGGACAACTACTCTGTCCATAAAAAGAAGACAATCGTCCACTAACTCTAAATCTAAATAATTTGAAAAAACGTCTGTGAATTGCTTTTCCACTCTTTCTGGCCAGCCATTAAGCATAAAAAATATCACTTTTTGAAGGAATTCATCCTCTTTTGTAGCGTCAGCGATTAATTTGGAATCGATTGGAATTTCTTTGCTGAAGTTTATGCTTTTTATAACGTCTGTGTCTAAATCTTCGGGAACATCCTGTTTCAAAGGAAATCTCGAACAGAAATCTGCATTCCCTAATTTGTGTGAGGGCCTATAAATAATGTCAAAATCGTAAATCGCTAAATCCAAAACAAAGCGTTGCAGTCTTGTCACATAAATTGAATTTCTACCCTCTTTTCCGAAAATTCCCACCAAGGGTTTGTGATCTGTATAAACAATGAAATGTTGACCATAAAGAAATTTGTGAAATTTCTTTATGGTGCATACTAATGCTAAAGCCTCTAAATGTAAAATGGGATATTTCTTTTGGGCTGAATTCAGCGAGAAGGATGTAAAACTTATTGGTTTTTCTGTCTCATCTACCACATGAGCAATTAACCCTCCAAGACCGTAGCTAGAGGCATCTGATATTACTACAATGGGTTTCTTAGGGTCATAGAATTCTAAAAAGTTTGTGTCAATCAGCAAATTTTTGCTTTCCAAAAATGCCTTTTGACATTTGTCATCCCAAACATACTTCACATTATTCTTCAGCAAATTGTACAAAGGGTACAGTTTCGAGGATAAATTTGGTATGAATTTGTGATAGTAATTCAACAATCCAAGAAATGATTTAAGTTCTGACTCGTTTTTCGGGGCATTTGCCTTCTCTATCGTTGATATTTTGTCCGGACAAGGCCTAAGCCCTTTATCGCTAATAATATGTCCCAAATGTGTAAGCTCCGTAACAAAAAATTTGCATTTTTCAAAATTTACTTTTATGTTTGCATTTGCTAAACGTTCCAATACCAACAAAAGCTTATTTTTACATTCCTCTGCGGTCTTTCCAGCTATCAAGACATCATCAAGGTAGCATGATACGTTTTCAATCCCTTCTAGAATCTTATCCATTACCTGTTGAAAAATAGAAGCGCTTGAAGATGCACCTTGAGGTAGCCTATTATACTTATATAACCCTTTCATCGTATTAATCACCACAAATTTCTTGGACCTTTCCGTCAATTCTAATTGTGTGTATGCACCTTCTAAGTCAAGCGCGCAAAATACTCTACAACCTGCCAAGTTAGCAAAAATATCTTGAGAAGTAGGCAAAGGATAAGTATTCGGTACAATGGCTTTATTAATCGAAACTTTGCAATCTATTACCAATCTGATTTCTCCATTTTTCTTCATCACGATTATGATTGGTGAAGCCCATTCACTAGTATCAATTGGCGTAATGACCTGTTCTTTCGCTAATTTGTCTAAATACGCTGAAACTTTGTCCTTTAATCTATAGGGAACGTCATAAGCCTTCTTAAATATCGGAGTTTCATCCCGCATTACAAGCTCTGCTTTGAATCCCTTTATAGGTGTCGAAAAGTTTTTTATAAAAACATTTCCGTATCTATTTTTTAGTTCATCAATGGCCGATTCACCTGAGTTGTTAACTATGTTGTTAATTTGCCAAGAATTAGTGAAGAACTGTCTCCAATTTGAGTAAAACATGTCTAGCCAAGTTCGGCCAAAAAGCGGGTAAAAATCATTTTCACAATCAAGTACTAAAAGTTGCATTAGCGCTTCTTTGCCATTAAATTTTACTGAAACTGTAGCCTCCCCTTCAATTTTAAGTTTGTTTCCATTCACTACCATTAATGGCTCGTTATAATTTCGTAAAGGGTTGTCGAACTTCGAAACATATCGCCTTTTGCTTATGACTGACACAGACGCGCCACAGTCAACCTCCATTTCTAGGCCCTTGCCTTCAATATCTACTTGCACTAAACATGGATTGCTAATCTTATTGATGGATGACACATACATACATTGTAGATTACCTTCGTCACTATTCTCGTCATCATCGTCGTCTTTGGTTCGCATTCGCTCCAGCAGCTCAGTAATATGCCTATCCGCTGACGGTCCTGGCCTATACGAGTCGACAAGGTTTACTGCGTCACGATTCAAGTTTTTCAATTTAAAGCATTTTTTACGGATGTGGCCTCTGATTCCGCAAAAATTGCATACCATTTGGGAATAGTCGGGTCGCTGCCATTGCCGGTGTCCTCCAGAACGTCCATCTTGTGGGAAACTGCCAGTTTCACCTCCACGTCTTCCTCTATATGATTGCTCTATCTTCCCTGGAGATTTGAAACCTAATCGACTTTTAACCGGTCCTCTATTGCTGCTGTCTTTAACCCCATTCCCAAAACCTTGATATTTCCTTGATAAATTATAAACTTGAGCTATCCCAGACGCCGCTATTCCCTGTATCTCATTTGGCCTATTAAGTACCGCAGCCACCATACTTCAGATATGAAACCATTCAAAGGATGTCGATTCAAATTTCCAAAAGATTAATATTAAAGTTTTTGAGGAAACGTGTTTTTACTCGGCGTTTTGATAAGTGGACGGATTTGGTGAGTTTGTTCCGATTTAACCGCTGTTTTTAATTCTGGGCTATTTCTGTAGCATGGGGTTGGGTCACTTTATCTTCTCGTTTCAGAGAGCGAGTAATGGCGCTCAAACCAAAGCTTCTTAGCTAGGGCACAAGGTGGAAATACCTGTGTCTCATCCCTGGAAGACGAACACGCATGGAGTGACTTTAACTTTCTTAGCAACGTCACTCCCAACGATGATGAAAACATTACATTCACGCTTACACTCAATTACAAAAAGTATACTAAACTACACATACACTAAATGTCAATCCGGTCGCATCACTCGCTTATAGTGAATCCTAGACCATTACCCTTCCCATCATCCAACTCCTTGACATCTATGAGGGCGTCGGTGAGTCGCTGGCCTCTCTTCAAGTAGGTGTCATATCATCATTTTCCTTTCCTTTCCTCGTAACGGAGAAGATGGGCGTGGCCGGCAATGGAAATTATCATGTCTTTGCATCTCTGAATTCCGATTGGATAACTATTTGATCCAAAATAGTTTTCCATGAGTAATTGGAATAAGTGTTGTAAAGTTTCTAACATGACAGTTTTCAGTATGCAATCTACGAAATACTCCGTTACCACGCAACGCAACGCAACGCAATTAAGTACCGCAGCCACCATACTTGGATGCCCTATGTGTGATTGGTCAGTTGTTCCAGCATTAGCCCTCGCTACCTCCCATGTTGCAATCAACTTTTCAGCATTTGCCAAAGTCAACTTTTCTTCACTCAAAAGTCTTTGTCTCAATTTCTTGTCGCATAATCCAGCGATAAGGCGGTCAAGAATAGCAACTTCTTTAAAATTTTCAAAACCGCAAAATTCAGCCTGAAGCTTTAAATTCAAAATAAAATCCTCGACACTTTCATCAGGATTTTGGACCCTAGTACTGAATTTATACCTTTGTACTAAATCCGGTTCCGTTTTGTCTAGGCGATTTTTGAGTTTTGAGACAATATCATCCAACGCTGCTTCTTCAAAATTACCCGTAGGGTACAATAGTTTAATTTCAGCGAATATAACTGGGCCACTCATTGTGATGAAGTATGCCATTTTGTCTTCTTCATTAATTTTGTTCACCCGGAAGAAATATTTCATCCGGGTAAACCAATCATTAAATGATGTACCCCTACGGTAGGGTTCGAGAGAAAATGCCACGCTAGAGCTCATTGTCTAATAAAACAAAATTAAAAATTTCACACGAAAAATATATAAAACACAATTTGAACAATCAGCAAACAAATTGATTCGATAATAATTTTCAAGCAATAGGCAAATAAGTTAATTAAATGATAAATTCATATGGCATCAATATTATGTAAAATAAATAAAACAGTTGAATAATGAAAAATATAATAAAATGTTTGGAATTAAACCAAAAAGGAAGATAAAAATGAGAAATCAAAGCTATTAGACTTTCATACAAATTAAACAGAAGTAAAACACTTTTTCACTTCACTATTCGTGCAAAACAATAATAAAAAAAACAGAAGGACTCACCCTATTACCGAAAAACCTTTCCTGTTTACGGATTCACAAACGGCTACGGATCAGTCCCGCCGGCAGATTTCCTCACTGCTTCCAAATCCGTATCGGCGAAAGCAATTCCGTTGAATTTTGCTACTGCTTACAATTTGGCGGTTTTCAAGACTCCACAATAGCTGTGTAAAGAATCCTATTGTTCAATATAAAGAAAGAATACAGAATTAATAATGCTATTGTATATGCGATACAACAATGCTGAATAACAATTAAATTGAATCTGAAAAACAAATTATTGTTTTTGGACCACCCTATTGTTGCTGCAGCCCACCAAAATGAAAAGGCCTTTTCAGTGAAATAGAAAAAAACACAATAAAACGACGCCACCAAAACCAAATGGCGAATGGCGCTATGCTGATCCGCTTTTCTCTATAAATTTCAGCACTTTCGAAACACTTTCAATGTTTTACTTACAAATTTACCGTCAGCAACCACTGCAAAGCTATCAGAAAAAAAAAACTTCACCTGATATGTCGTTCACCCTGATCAAATCCACCGCTCCGGTGACGCTGATCCAATTCTGTTGCTGGCGCTTGTCCGAGTCCAATTAAAAAAAAAAAACTAACTCCAATTTCACGCGTTCAAATACCTTTTTCTCGTCGACACTTTACAATTCCCGAGACCGGCGGAGGAAAAGTGAACTTGTATTAAGAGACTGATGAAGTAAAAGCGATCTGGTTAGGCTGGTAGTTCAGATAAGACTGAAGCTGTCTTGTTTATTTACTAATGATCAGAGCCCTTCGGCTACTTCGATTCGTTCGTATACGATCGTCGGAGGGACGACCGTCAACTGACATTAGAACGCACTAGGGGTGCGTAGGAAAAATACATCAATGATGAGATATCAATAGAGTTACATCAAATAACGATTATTAAATCTGATTTAGTTAATTATAACTTATTATCAAATACCTTCTTTTTACTTGACCAGATCTATCTCAACGATCGCCGGGAGCAACCCCTGGAAGAGGAGACACTTGGGACGATCGTGAAAACCCTTTGCGTGATTTGCTGCATCGCAAACGTTTCGCACCAGACGGTGATGATTGCTCTCCATGGTCTGTTGGACATTTTCGAGCGGATTTCTTGCAAGGAAACCCTGGCCGCCATCGAGTATTGTGGAAATCATTTGTAAGTAAATTGTATTAATCATAAAGCGAAGTATGCACTTCAACAGAAAAGTAATCGCCTATCTCGATGCGTGGGAAATTTCTTGTAAGAAATGCTCAAGAAAAGTATTTTTCTTTGATAGCAGTACGCAGTTGAAAAGAAATGTCATTTCAAATGGAGCTCACTGTAGAAAATTTCTTGAACATTTCTTTCCGCAGAAATTTTTACTTTTCTTGAGCTAAACAGCATACCTAGCTTAAGATGTTATTTGTCATCATTTCCCTCTTTGTAGTAAAAAACTGATTGTCCAATTCAAACGATTCGGATACTACAAGATCGAACGACTTTTGGTGGAATTGATCTACATCACATCTTTGGCATTCAATAAATCAAAAGATCGTAAGAATTACGTGCTGGAGTTAGGACGGTTGATCGGCGGTTCTTGGGAAAAGCTTCTGGCCTGGAAGTCTATCGCAGTGGAGAAGGTACACACCGTATTCTCTAATCTGCGTGTTGAGATTTGACTTCTATTGTTCGTTTTTATATTTACAGGAAGTACGCATTTTTATCAATGAGATGCAAAATAGATATCCGATGTTCGCTGCCTATTCCGTTCCCGTTGAAAATTGCCAAATTGGAGAATATCGTTTGGAACAACCTAAAGACTCGAATGGCCTGTGGATGGACATTAATTTTAAACCGGCGACCGTAAGGTTTGCGGGTTGTTGTGTTGTGCTGGCCCGTGGTGGAACAAAACGTTTGGACATGAACGTGGAACTGGAGATTAATCACCGAAATGTGTCGAAAATTGATTGGAAGATTGAGTAAGTATAGGACTAGATATTTCGAATAAGAGTAGTGTTTGATCCGTTGAATCTGTTGCATGCTCCTTTGAGAACGAGCGATGACACCCAGATCAATTGTGTCCGATTCCGAGAGAAAAAAAACAAAGCTGCTTGGTCTTCATTGTACGCTACTATCTACTTACGTAGATATTTTCTCCGTTGTCATAAATTTCATTTCCTGCGGTTTCATCACCGTTTAAGCGTTCATTGAAATTTTGCTTTCATCTTTCGATCACCTCATGTTCGTCCATCAAGATGATCTCTGTCTTAACCCAGTTCATATTGGAGTGCGTCATGAAACATTTGCGTGATGTGTTGGGTTTCTGACAAAATTCTGCTTTACTTGTAAACGGTAGAACAACTCCATCTCCTGACACTACGCTTCTTTATGGCTCCTCCCGAATTTAATGAAAGTTATCAAATTAATCGTCGATGATAAGTTTTTGCAAATTAGTGTTATAGATCTTCCGAAATGTTGCCCTGTTGGGGCTGTCCATTAACAATTAACATTAACCCTCCCCCCTCGCACCATTTGTTCACACAAACATTTTAAAATTTGTATGGAGCCTGGTTATCCTCCCAAAACGACCACGTGGTTCATGGACTACCCCTATGATGTACCTAATATCAGCCTTATTTATTTCAGTAACGACAAACATCTACTTTCGATTGAGTATCAACGTATCACCTTTCAACCAGATGTACTTAACATCGAGCAGAAGGGAACCATAACGTTCACCGTTTCACCATTGTTTGACTGGGATTACCTAGTGAAAGAAGTCATTCCGGAAGTACGGCTGAAAGCTGATCGCGAAGATGATTCGGCCGTACAACCAAATATAACCAACATCGAAGGCTTGCTGAATGTGTCTCTGTTGGAGTCGGTAGTGTCGGGACCTGCCAACAGCCACAATTTTGACCAATCTCCTCGTCTGCGCGAAAATCGTGATGCAATCGAACAGCACCGCAATATGCGCTGCCAAATGTTGGACACCCCTAGCTCAGCTGGAAGCAACAAGGAGAACTTGGAGCCCAATCGTTCAGTGTCCGATGTGCGAGTCGTTCTGCAAGATGTCCAACGCTTGCGAGTATTCCAATCCCTTCAGCAAGACTGCCAACAAAGAAGATCAAGCCGCGCATCAAAGCAAAACTCGCCGCCGAAACGCAGCGTTGAAGAATCAGTTGATTTGCAATCGAATGAGGGAAAGAAGCGAAAACTGTTCGATAAGCAAACAGTTCCTGATGTTCTGAACGAAAGTGTCGACTCGCAGATCCAACGCAACAAATACGTCGAAAAGAAGTTGGTCAATACCGTAAAACCGATCCAAACGTTGGATGTAAAGCCGTTGGCGGCCACAGACAATATTCAAAACGCTTCGGATGTGCTAAACGAATCTTCCGCAACAGATATGATGTCCACCGAGGAATTAGAGCAATCCCTGCAGGCTTACATTGACAATAACGGGATTTTTGGCATTAACCAACAAAAAGTTTTGGACAAAAAACTTGAAAAGAACATTCGAAAGATAAATCAAATGGTTGAACGTTCCACCAAAAGGTTCTTCAAGCGGGAACCAACGGCAGACAATCCGTACGAATTTATCGATTCGGAGGGTAACAAAAAATCTGCCAAAAAGCAAGCAAACCGCAAAGGAACTAACTCTTCCAGAAAGCGAAAACCCAAAACCACCAACGAGAACACGTCGGCAAAAGCAGCCAAAAATGCCGCCAATCAATCTCTGCGCAACAAAAACTCAAATAACGCCGCAAAAGATGACATTAAAACTCCTACGACACCCGCAGAACCGATTCCACCACGAGCGTCGCTTCCTCGTTCCAAGAAACCTACGCTTATAGTCGATTTGTCATCCGACTCAGAAACTGAAGCCGTCGAGATAGGCAACACGTTTCAAAATCTGGACATTTCAACCATCGCGTCGGAAGCCAAATCGAAGCATCCACTTCCGTTTGCCAAACGACTGTTCGCCAAATCAACTCCAATCGATGGCGCCAGGAGCCAAAAACGTCCACTTGATGAAACGTATCCGCTCTCAGGACAAACTAAACGACAAGAAGCGGATCGCACTTTCTCGGTCAAGAAGCAACGTGTTCCGCTGTTGGAAGTGGATCCCGAATGCAATAATGGTGTCTTCATACGGCGTGACTACAAGAAGCAGCATCTTCCCGAAGCCCTTCAGCAGAACGTTGTCGATTTGCTTGGAGAGGACAAAGACAAAGGTAAGCGGAATGGGCATTATTATTTGGGACATTGGTCATCCTGAGTAGGGCAATGTGATCATACGGAACTCTATGAGCTACCCATACACTTCCGTGCAAATGTTTGGGATCCGTGGTCCCAAAAAACACATGTTTTTGTATATATCTCTGTTATTACACGCAAGCATGGGAAAATTCACTCACTCACCCGAACGCTACCGAAAAAATATCTGCAAAGTATCTGCTGCCACCGAATGTTTAGTGACTACCGAACGCTACTAGGGTGAGCGCAATCCCGACGAGTCGCAAACGATTGAGATAAACCGAAAATGCAAAGATATAATGAGCGGAGAGAGCACCTATTCGCTCTTAAATAGGAGACACGAAAGAACGCGTTCGCCATTCAATCACTGAATGCTTTCTGTGAAATGTACAGATTTTGCGTTCACTGAATCCTTTCGCCTTGTGTATTCCCAGTCAGTGAACGCTCTTCAGCTCTCAAACACGAATGCCACTCGTGCGGAATCGGAATGTAAAGAATAATTATTCGCTACAGCAATCGGATACCTTCGGCACAAGGAGTCGGTAGTGAATCATTCTGTTGCCGTTTTTGTCTAACTTGTCGCTCGGCGAACAAGAAGAAATTCACGCTAAGCCTACTCAACGCAGCGCATGTGTAAAAACTACACAGAATGAGGCAACCAGTGCAGGACTCTCTGGCTGAGTGAAAATTCTGTGTAACGGTGCGGCCATAGTAACGCGTCCGCGTCCGCGAACGCGATGCGATCAAAGGATTTCCTGTTGTTGATATTCTGCTTTGCGGGCTCGCACACGCGCACGCATCGCTCGACGCGTTTACTATGGCAGCGCCCTAAGTCGCACTCATGCTGTGTGTAGCCGATGTGTTGGCCTTCGGCTGTGCGCGGATCGATGGAAATGGAACTGTCAATCTCACCCGCGCGGCAGCAAACAGTTGGCCGTTGGTAAGATGGGGAGTTTTCTGTGATTTTTTCAGGCGAAAAGCCGGAAGATGGTCGCAAATGTGGAAGTTTTTTCCCCATTTGCTTCCGCTTCGGCTATTCGAATGAAAAAATCTCTGAAAACTTGAAAATTTGAATGTTTTTTTTTAATGTTTCAGAAGCAAAACAAAAATGGAAGCGAGTTCCGCATTCCAAGCGTTCCTCCTCTGTGCGCATTTCACTCATTCGGTTTGTTTACCACCGTTTGCACAAAACTGTATACAGCCCCCTTTGCACAGAATCTGTGCTGCATGAAGAGAGGCTGATTTTGTGTACTCGGCACTCATTTCTGAGCGTGACAAGTTTAGCGTGAAGCGCTTTGGAAATTGAAACACTCAGCTTGGTTGCAGAAATGGCAATCTCGCTCTTGACCGCTTACACGCTAAACTTGTCACGCTCAGAAATGAGTGCCGAGTACACAAAATCAGCCTCTCTTCATGCAGCACAGATTCTGTGCAAAGGGGGCTGTATACAGTTTTGTGCAAACGGTGGTAAACAAACCGAATGAGTGAAATGCGCACAGAGGAGGAACGCTTGGAATGCGGAACTCGCTTCCATTTTTGTTTTGCTTCTGAAACATTAAAAAAAAACATTCAAATTTTCAAGTTTTCAGAGATTTTTTCATTCGAATAGCCGAAGCGGAAGCAAATGGGGAAAAAACTTCCACATTTGCGACCATCTTCCGGCTTTTCGCCTGAAAAAATCACAGAAAACTCCCCATCTTACCAACGGCCAACTGTTTGCTGCCGCGCGGGTGAGATTGACAGTTCCATTTCCATCGATCCGTGCACAGCCGAAGGCCAACACATCGGCTACACACAGCATGAGTGCGACTTACACAGAATTTTCACTCAGCCAGAGAGTCCTGCACTGGTTGCCTCATTCTGTGTAGTTTTTACACATGCGCTGCGTTGAGTAGGCTTAGCGTGTAAGGAAGTGAGCGAGAGAAACGTAATATTCGAGAGAATGTTTCCCATGCTTGATTACACGTTGAGACTCCACACGCAGCGAACTGGACTATCGAATTTCATACATTTTGCCTTATGAAAGGTTGATCGATTATTGCAATACGAACGCTTTATGTACCGTTTTAGCATCACTTCTGATCAAGGCGTCGATTGGCGCGTGGTGTACGCTCGGGCCTATCGATCGCAAGGTTCTTGGTTCGATTCCAGGTTGCCGGGTTAAACGTTTTTTGTTTACAAATTCTGGTTTCATAAGGCAAATTTATGAATTTCAACCCGATTTCTTGTGGCGAACTTTCATAAGGGGTTCCTATGTTTATCGATAGTCCATTTGCCTGAGTGCATAGCTCATTCGAAAGGCAATAAGTTAAGGTGAAGATGTGCCGAAACCAAACCTCAAAAATTCAAGAGCACAAATTTGGAGAACCAGACATTCGTTTGAGCTGAAACTTAATCGATTGGTCACTCGCTTGTGGTGACCATTGGGACACATTGAGGAAAAGAGGGAAAAACCCGGGAATTACACATTACTGGGAAAAAATACGAAAAATACCCGAGAATTTGAAGAATACATCAGGAAAATATACATTTTGAATATAAGAATACCGGGTAGTTTCAGTTTCAATCACCATGGGCAAAAGGTTTATTTTTCAGGAGTTGCACGACTGTCTGTCGACTCGTAATCTGCATCAGGACTAAGTTGTGGTAAGTTGGTAGAGAGGTAGTAAACCATTGCGTCCCTGACCTATTTTTGCAACCAAATTTTCGTAATCTTTTGGCTCTAATTTCCGTAATTTTCGATCGATTTCAACAAAATTTCGACACAACACCACATAACTATTCAAGTTTTGTGGCCTGGAAAAGGACACTAATCCGATGATTGCAAACCCCATAATGCGACCAGCCGTTGCAGAATTCGCTCTCATTTGAGTATGAAGCACGATCAAAGCAAGCAAAGAAAAACATCCCATCTGTTGCGGTTCACGATCGTCATTGTATCGCAAGGTGTAACAAGTCTGATAAATGGAAGCAGCGAGCGAGAGCCCCAATGAGAGAGCGATGATAAAATCCATTTTTCTCGCTTGTTTACCGTTGGGGATAGGTGTTTTTCTTTACTGGCACGATAAACAATCCACGAACTTCCAATAGCAATAGTGTCCCCTAGGCTTGGAGCATGTTTAAAGGGGTTTTATCATGCACTACTATCCCCCCAATCTGATCAAAGTTGTAGCAGTATACGATAAACAGTCACTCATAATGTGCAGCATGTTATGATAGTTACAGAGAGCGATACGTGAGAGATTCTCTCAATTTTCTCTGGATTCAATCCCTGAATGCGACACATTAATCTTCAAGTTTTTTTCACTGGGAGTATGATATGATGCAAATTGAGTAATTTCTCGCAACATAAGGTTATTTACCAGTACCGTGAAACGGGGTGAATAGAAAAGGGGGCGAACAGAAACAAAGCGACCTACAGTTAGAAATTCGACTATTATGTAATGATAAACATTAAAAACCTCATGAAATATATTTTTTTTTATAAGTTCAATAGCAATAGAGTCAGAGTATCGATAGACTTCTTCTTCTTTCTATGCCAAAGTTGCCATTTTCGCATTCGTATATCGTGTGGCAGGTAATATGATACTGGGTCTACCCCGTTTGGCATAATGCCATTTGGCATAAAGTCGTTTGGCATAATAGTCGTTTGGCATAACAGTTGTTTGACATAATAGTCGTTTGGCATAATGGTCGTTTGGCATAATTTGAAAAAGGAAGTTACTGCAGTGTTAAGTAATATGCGGAACCATAAGATGCGTCATAAAATGTCATGTTCCTTTTTTTTTCAAACGGCAGGGAATAACTTAGGCGTTGGATACATTTTTGTTAAAAATGCGCTGTAATATCCCGGACATAATGACCCTGGAAGACATGTATGCTGGATTCTATCACACTTCCCCGAAAACCATCACCCCGAAAGTCAATACCCCGAATGGTCAAGTACCCCGAAAACCAATACCCCGAAATCCATTACCCCGAATAGTCCGTTACCCCGAATACCATTTCCCCGAATGGACCATAACTCCGAATTTTCTTGCCCCGAAAAACTCAAAATGAAGATGCGACAAATACATATTTTTTTTAAAATAATTGGTTGAGGTTAAGCACGTCTTCTCTTGTTCGTTGGAGGTCATTGTCTATCAAATTGTCGCTAATGTATATGACAAAAAGAATCTAAAGATTCGGAAGTAAAAAAACTCCTCCTATGACAAAGTGTTCCCTACTTCAAAATATACTTTACTCAATGATATTACATAACGGTGCTAGCCTGGAAGCCGCTAATGGAATACAATTTACTACTTGATTTTTATTTGATTCCGTGTTCTTGTTATCAATGGTTTATTCTTCTTTTAATCAACAGCTATTCTTTAAGGCTCAAAATCTCACTCACAGGCATGCACTTAATTTTGTGAGGATAGCTGTGTTCACAGATTCATTGCTACATTTTTCGAACTGCTAATAACGCTGATACCGCTGATACGCGGATTTCGTTTTCGCATGTTAATGTTAGAGACCTCTACCGCCCTATTTCAAAAGCGTTGATGGTAATGCATAATTGATGTTCAACATATTCTGGAATGGCACTAGAATATTATACTGACAACCATTTAAAAAATGCATCGGTAAAGAACAGCCGATGATAAAAGAAGAAAAATTATCACTTTCCAAGTGCAACTTTTGAACGAAAGGCCGATAATTAAAAGAAGGACGATTCTCTTGATGGAAGTTGTAATGCCTACAAGATTTAATACAGACAAGTAATGCAGGAGTTTATTTTCAAGGTCGCCTGAAGTCACTGTCAACTTTGATTTTTGCTCAAGACAATTGTATCAGTCGATTTTTTTTGGCAGCTATCGCTCAAACTTTAACTCATACAGTACAACTCAAAAGAACAGCCTATAACTCAAAGAGGGGATAATCATTGGTTAAAACGTTCACATTGGCATTATACAACCTCGAAAGAACAGCCGATTCTTGAAAGAATAAAAAAATATTGATAGAAATGTTAGTAATTATTACGCCGACAATTATTTTAACACTGCCAGGTAAACCTCGCTTGTCGTACATAGAACGAGAAAGATGGAATTTTTGGCTCAAATTCGCGAGCGTCTTTGAAGAATTTCTTAATGTGCATCACTGACTTTCGGGGAAGTGTCGCACTCGGGGAACTGGTTTTCGGGGTAATTTGCCATTCGGGGTAATGATTTTCGTGGTAATGTGTCATTCGGGGTAACGTTGCATTCGGGGTACTGGTTTTCGGGGAGATAGTTTTCGGGGTCATGGTATTTGGGGAAGTGTTATAGGACCGTATGCTGCAATTCCAAAATAGCTTTATTGGATATTGGTTTCCTTGAAAAATGAAGATTAGAAGTATGTCCTATCAATAACTGACAACGGAATGAACGATCGTGAGCAGTTTATCCACACCCCTTAATGGAAGGAATTTGATCAAATTCAATGTTTTTCACAATTATGTCAAATGGCTATTATGCCAAATGGTGGTTATGCCAAACGACCGTTATTCCAAATGGCATTATGCCAAACAGCTATTATGCCAAACCACTGTATGCCAAACGGCATTATGCCATACGGCATTATGCCAAACGGGTAGACCCTATGATACTCTATGCCCAGGGAAGTCAAGGAATTTTCCATTACGAAAAGATCCTGAACCGACCGCGAATCGAACCCAGACACCTTCAGCATGGCTTTGCTTTGTAGCCGCGGACTCCAACCATTCGCCTAAGGAAGGCCCCGATCGATAGACTGTTTTCAAATAAATTATTGTTGAGGACAACCCTATCGCGGTGTACTATGAAGTACTACGCACGCCGCTGGGCTCGCACTCGGCAGCATAACTGCTAATGTGTGATGCTGGAGAAGCGCATCAATGAATGATTTTAATGTGGTTGTCATCGTATTGTATCTGTGTACTTCAGTTAGTTTGTTTACGTCCCGTATATCGTTTTGTACTTTTAGCGTGTCGCAATAAATTATGTTTTATTAGTTACGTGCGCGTTTAATTCCCTGATGTAGGGACGAGTATAGAGAACGACCATCGGGGTATTTCCACGGTACAAAAGTGGCGACGAGAATTCGCGAGTGAGGGTAGTTTTTCCGTCGATAAAAACTCACCCAACATTTCGTCACCCGCGCGGAAGAAAAGAAAGTGGAGTGCGATGGCTGACGGTGATAGTGATCGAAACGGGCAAAATGGTGTTGACCCCCCGGGAGTGATAAATCGGCAGCAATTAAACCAGCCGATTATCCCCGCGCCGGCGGCTCACCAGCAGCAGCAGCAAATTTTCGTCCCCGTTGTGACTACACACCAGCAGCAGCAGCCATTCGTTCCGGTTTCTTCAGCTCCACAACAGCAGTTCTCAACCTTCCAATCCCACCAAACACCGCAAGCCCAAGTAAGTACCGATATGCTCATGCAAATTATGCATATGATGCAGCAATCGATGACCCAGAGTCAGCAGCAGCACCAACAGCTTATGGGGCAAATTATTGCGCAGCAGCAGCAGTTCCTAAGTAGCGTCGCGTCGTCAATAAATGTTCAAGTGCCACCCAATCCGGAACAAATCCTTGACTCCTTGGCCAGTAATATCAAGGAATTCCGGTACGAGGCCGAAAGTAATGCCACTTTCGCGGCGTGGTACTCTCGCTACGATGACCTCTTCGAAAAGGATGCTGCCAGGCTGGACGATGAGGCGAAAGTTCGCCTACTTATGCGCAAATTGGGTTTATCTGAGCATGAGAGGTATGTTAGCTATATCTTGCCTAAATTTCCGAAGGAGTTTAGCTTCGCACAGACAGTTGCCAAACTCAAAAGCCTGTTTGGAGCGAAAGAATCGGTGATTAGCCGCCGATACCGATGCCTGCAGATTGCGAAAAATCCCACGGAGGATCATGTGGCGTTCGCATGCAGGGTAAATAAGGCTTGCGTAGAATTTGAACTAGGAAAGCTCACAGAAGAGCAGTTCAAGTGCTTGGTGTACGTTTGTGGCCTGAAATCGGAGAATGACGTCGAGATCCGCACTCGTCTCCTCACGAAAATCGAGGACAACAACGACGTCACGTTGGAGCAGCTCTCCGAGGAGTGTCAACGCCTGTTCAATCTCAAGCATGACAGTGCGATGATCGAAGCTCCATCTCCGTACAACCAAGTGCAAGCGGTGAGGAAGTTTGGTGGGAAGAGGTTCGACAAGCGTGATCGCGAGGCACAAACACATTTTTCCAGTGACGCCGTCAAGAAGCCAACGTACCCGTGTTGGCTCTGCGGTGCATTACACTACGCCCGTGATTGCAGCTACAAGAACCACAAATGCTCCGATTGCGGCCAATTCGGACACCGTGAAGGTTACTGCGAAAGTGCCAAATCCCGGAAACCGGGAAGCAAACGCAAGAAGCGAGTAGTCTCGACGAAGGTGGTGGTTGTTGACGTGTGCAGCGTGCAGCAGCGACGCAGATTCGTTTCCGTCGTCCTTTCTGGAACGAATATCAGACTGCAACTCGACACCGCCTCAGATATCACGGTCATCAGCAGGGAAAGTTGGCAGAAACTCGGCAGCCCAGCATTATTGCCTGCAACGGTGAAAGCGAAGACAGCATCCGGCAACATCTTGTCGCTCGATGGGGAATTCGAGTGCGACGTCACCATCGGAGAAAGCACACGGCGAGAGCTCATCCGTGTCACCGGGAAACAACTTCAGCTACTCGGTTCCGACTTGGTGGACAGCTTTAATCTCTGGTCCGTGCCCATGGACAGTTTCTGTTGCCACGTGTCAGGCTCTCCTGCGTCACCCGCTGCACTCAAGTCGTCTTTCCCCAACGTTTTCAGCGAGCAGCTCGGCTTGTGCAGCAAAACGAAAGTTAAATTGGAGTTGAAAGAAAGTGTTCGACCCGTTTTCTGTCCGAAGCGTCCGGTTGCGTACGCGATGTACGATGCCGTCGACCAGGAACTCGATCGGCTGGAAAAGCTTAATATCATCACCCCGGTCGAATATTCGGAATGGGCCGCTCCGATCGTCGTCGTCCGCAAAGCCAATGGTTCCATTCGAATTTGCGGAGACTATTCCACGGGTTTGAACGCTGCGCTCCAACCAAACCAGTATCCACTTCCCCTGCCCGACGACATCTTCGCCAAGCTGGCTAACTGCAAGGTCTTCAGCCAGATCGATTTGTCCGACGCCTTCTTGCAGGTGGAAGTTGACGAGCAGTGCCGTAAGTTGCTAACCATCAACACTCATCGTGGTCTTTACTCCTACAACCGCCTCCCGCCGGGTGTGAAAGTTGCGCCTGGTGCGTTTCAGCAGATCACCGATACAATGTTAGCCGGTCTGGAATGCACTTCCGGCTATCTCGATGATGTTATCGTTGGCGGCCGAACTGAAGAGGAGCACGACCGCAATTTACGGGCTGTTTTGAAGCGAATACAGGATTTCGGCTTCACCATCCGACCCGAAAAGTGCACGTTTCGCAAGCAGCAGGTGCAATACGTGGGTCACATCGTCGACAGTCGCGGGTTACGTCCGGATCCGGCCAAAATCGAGGCGATTACGAAGCTGCCGCCGCCTACAGATGTGTCCGGACTACGATCCTTCCTGGGGGCCATCAACTACTACGGCAAGTTTGTTCCCAACATGCGTAAGCTCCGATACCCGCTCGACAATCTCCTGAAAGACGATGCAAAATTCCAGTGGACTCCAGAGTGCCAGAAAGCGTTCGAGCAGTTCAAGGCAATTCTCTCCTCGGATCTGCTACTCACACATTACGATCCGAAGCAGGAGATCATCGTTTCTGCCGACGCTTCTTCCGTTGGGCTTGGGGCAACAATCAGCCACAAGTTCCCCGACGGTAGCATCAAGGTCGTCCAGCACGCTTCCAGGGCACTCACGAAGGCCGAGCAAGGCTACAGCCAACCGGACCGTGAAGGTTTGGCCATCATATTTGCCGTCACGAAATTCCACAAAATGCTCTTCGGACGGCACTTTCGGTTGCAAACCGACCACCAGCCTCTGCTCCGTATCTTCGGCTCGAAAAAAGGAATACCGGTCTACACTGCCAACCGGCTCCAACGTTTCGCTCTCCATCTGCTGCTCTACGATTTCGACATCGAGTACGTGCCCACCCACAAGTTTGGCAACGCAGACCTGCTTTCCCGGTTGATCAACCAGCACGTCAGGCCCGAAGAGGACTATGTCATCGCGAGCCTCAACCTGGAAGAGGATCTCAGGTCAGTTGTTTCTAATACGGTAAAGGTTTTACCTCTCAATTTCAGAGCCGTCGCGCAAAGCACCCAAGGAGACCCACTGCTCCGCCAAGTCTACCACCACGTTCAACATGGCTGGCCCCAGTCAAAGCTTTCGGGGTCCGACATTCAACGGTTCCAAGTCAGGCAGGAATCGCTCTCCGTGGTAGATGGGTGCGTCATGTTTGCCGAACGGCTCGTCATCCCGTCGCTGCTCCGCAAGCAGTGCCTCGAACAGCTTCATCGTGGCCACCCCGGCATGCAGCGTATGAAGGCCCTCGCCAGAAGCTACGTGTATTGGCCCAGTTTGGATGCCGATATCGTCGACTTCGTCAAGGCATGTCGACAATGTGCGTCCGTAGCCAGATCGCCTCCTCACTCTCCACCGGTGCCGTGGCCCAAACCAGCCGCTCCATGGCAGCGCGTCCACGTCGACTACGCCGGTCCAATCGAAGGCGACTATTACCTCATCGCCGTCGATTCCTTCTCCAAATGGCCGGAGATCGTCCAAACAAATCGTATCACCTCGGCGGTGACCATTTCCATTCTCCGTGGTTTGTTTGCTCGGCTGGGTATGCCCGTTACACTGGTCAGCGACAACGGTACCCAGTTCACAAGCGCCGAATTTGCCGATTTCTGCGCCTCCAACGGCATCGAACACCTCACGACAGCCCCATTCCATCCACAATCGAATGGCCAAGCAGAACGATTCGTGGACACTTTCAAGAGGGCCGTGAAGAAGATTCGAGAGGGGAGAGGATCGATACAGCACGCACTGGACATTTTCCTGCTCACGTACCGCAGCACACCCAACCGGGCTTTGCCAGACCAGAAGTCGCCATCAGAGATCATGTTCGGGCGCAAAATCCGCACGTGTCTCGAGCTTCTGCGTCCTCCGCCGATACGTACACCAGTGCCAACGTCCGACGACCTCAAGAAATCGAGATCCTTCAGCCGAAACGACCCTGTTTACGCCAAGCTCCACAGTCGTAACGGTTGGAAATGGGTTCCCGGTACAGTCGTCGAAAAGATCGGAGACGTGATGTATAATGTGTGGATCGACGATCGCCGAATGTTGCGCTCTCACATCAACCAGCTCCGGAGTCGTCATGCTGCTGACACGACACCGAAGCCTTCCATCGGTCAAGCCACCTCTAACCAGCATTTGTTGCCGCTGGACATCCTGTTGAGTGCCTGGAATCTTCCCAGCCAACCGGCCGGCACGCCAACTCCTTCGCTTGTTCCGAGCGCCTCGTTATCGTCACCTACGTTAGCGCCTGTCTCCAGTCCCGAGCCTACCTTGCTAGGTTCCACGCCGGCCCGTGCATCGTCTACGCCACGACACGAGGTTCCGGCTGTCGCGTCCACCTCTTCATCATCAACGACATCAACATCACCCGAATTCGAATCCGCAATCGAAGTTGAACCGGTGGTAGATCTTCCTAGGCGATCTTCACGGACTCGAAGACCGCCAATCAGGTTCGACCCCTACCACCTATATTAAGAGGGGAGATGTTGAGGACAACCCTATCGCGGTGTACTATGAAGTACTACGCAC
Organism: Aedes aegypti; assembly: GCF_002204515.2. NCBI lineage: Eukaryota > Metazoa > Arthropoda > Insecta > Diptera > Culicidae > Aedes > Aedes aegypti. The sequence goes on from NC_035108.1 coordinate 399,583,059, forward strand.
GCCGCTGGGCTCGCACTCGGCAGCATAACTGCTAATGTGTGATGCTGGAGAAGCGCATCAATGAATGATTTTAATGTGGTTGTCATCGTATTGTATCTGTGTACTTCAGTTAGTTTGTTTACGTCCCGTATATCGTTTTGTACTTTTAGCGTGTCGCAATAAATTATGTTTTATTAGTTACGTGCGCGTTTAATTCCCTGATGTAGGGACGAGTATAGAGAACGACCATCGGGGTATTTCCACGGTACAAAAATTATTTTGCTATATTTCTCATTATAAAATTAAGAAGAAAATATTGAAATCTCTACCATTTTGACAGCTTGAAATATTCGCCATTTTTGCCGCTTTACAACATGATCAAAAATTGAAATTGTTTTTTTTTTATAATTTTTAATAATACAGGTCGGACTCGATTATCCGGGGACTTGATTATCCGGGATACGATTATCCGGAATTTTACACTCGATTATCCGGAGTTTGTTTTTTGAAGTTCTTTTTTTTCAATTTTTATGCAGAAATCTTACATAATTTGGTATTGCAATAAACAATATGAATGGTTTTGCAGCTTAGAACGTATTTAAGAAAAGGGGGGTTTGAAAAAGTGTTTTTTTGTGTATGCTGGCCAACTTTTTTTTTTCTTGTAAAGACCCCTATTGTTCCTAGAAAAAAAAAATTCTGGCTACGCCACCGCATCATATAAACAAAATAACAAAAAAAGATAATATCTAAGTTCTTTTATCAAAGATAATTTTTTTTTCTTAGTGATTCGATTATCCGGAGGATTTGATTATCCGGAGTGAAAAAAAAAATCAATAATCCGGATAATCGAGTCTGACCTGTATAGTTTTTCTTCATTAGGTAAATACATTGAGATATTTCTTTGAGATGTACTTGAAAAAGTGTTCATTATTCGTTTACAGTCGCCTCTCCACATCTCGATATCGAAGGGACCATCGAGATAGGGAGAGATCGAGGCAACGAACATTAATTCAATGAACACTAGATTGAAAATCACTCCGTTACTACGAAAATAATAAACAAACAAACTTCATTTCGAGTTTCCGAATTGTTCTGAATCGCTTAAATGTGGTCTAGGTAGTAACCTTTGATAATGTTCATATCGACATATGAAGAGAAAATTAGGAACAAAAATCAACAGGAACACATCGAGATATGGAGAGAGAAATCGTGCAATCGTATGCGTATGCAATCATCGACATAGAGAGAGATATTGAGATGTAGAACATCGAGATGTGGAGAGTCGACTGTAAAATGAAAAAAAAAAAGGATTGATATTTACTGCATAGTGTTCCTATTCGCCCCATCGCGGGGTGAATAGAAACATACAACTTTTTCATAAATCTCTGTACGATATAATTTTTATCTTTTAATAGCATTTGGGTCTCAGCAAAGGAAGAAGCGAACCATATTTGGGAACATTAAAATTGGGTTTTATCCACACGGTTCAAGTTTTACACATTCAAACATGTCGGAGAGTGTTTCATATCTGCCAATTATCTTTCAACTGCACTAATGAGACAACTCGTTTTGTTTAGGAAAAAATAAAAAAAAATAAATCATCAAGTCGAATTTTTCCATAATAGGTCTGTAGCCTTGAGGTTACGCTTTCGCTTCATAAGCGGAAGGTCATGGGTTCGATTCCCAGCCCCTCCACAAAAAACCCGTCCAGCCAACAGAAGACGCCTCACGGAGGACCGTGCATCCATCCTCCGTCAGTATCAGATGGTGACTGAGACAAATTGTCCCTCTTCGCAGGCAGCTAGCCTCACTAACAACAGAGCTCTCTCCTACCTACTCGATGTGAGAGTAAAAGAGTACACTGAACGAAGAAATATCATAGATTATGGAGGGTCCATAATAGGCACTCGGACAACAGTTTCCCGAATGCATATTTCGCAGGAAAAATCAAATGATTTTGTATGTTTCATATGCGTACTATGAAGTAAAAATATTGAACTTGTTGTTAGACTCCATAAAACGTATATGCATCTGAGATATCATTGCGGAAAAGCGTCGGTAATGAATTTCAGCTACTAAGGGGTCCATTACTAGCATTGAAACCCAAGGAATACATATTTTCAAACAATTTTCAAAAATAGAAAAAAGTTTCAAAAGTCATAAAATTTTTTTCTTATATGCATGTTATAAGTCAAGGTTAAAGCCACAAATAGCATCATTTTGATTTCTGAGCTACAAAAAAAACACACACAAAATTCCAAAGTGTACCCCGTCTAAAGGCGGGGTTGGGTATTAGAGGGTTAAAGTCTAATACAGGTCGGACTCTATTTTCCAGAGTATCAATTTTTTTCACTCCGGATAATCGAATCCTCCGGATAATCGAATCACCAAGAAAAAAATTATCTTCGATAAAAGAACTCAAATATTATCTCTTTTCGTTGTTTTATTTATATGATGCGGTGGCGTAGCCATAAATTATTACTAGGAACAGTGGAAGAAAAACAAATTTTGATCAGCATACAAAAAAAAAACAGTTTTTCAAATCCCCCCTTTTTTATAAAAACGTTTAAAACTACAAACCTATTCATATTGTATATTGCAATACCAAATTATCTCAGATTCATGCATACAAATTGAAAAACAAGAACATCATAGAACAAATTCCGGATAATCGAGTTTAAAATTCCGGATAATTGAATCCCGGATAATCGAGTCACCGGATAATGGAGTCTCCGGATAATCGAGTCCGACCTGTATTTACAATCCATATTTCACTTCACCGAAGCATATTTTCACATTTCACATTTTCATCAAGCATGGACGGGTAGGAATTTGTTATGTTTTTACAAAAAAAAATCCCTTCCGAAATTCTTGTGTGAGTATCTGTTAAATATAGATTAAATACAATATCTACGAGCAGAAACTTTGTTTTTGACATTTGTTATAAAAAATTTGATGTAAATATCACGCTAAATGCTCCGGAATGTCAAAAATCTTGTGTTTATGGAAAGTGCTTGGTGAACTTTTAAGAAAATTGCCATTTTCATGCCAAACTGAAGGTAGTTCGTCTTAACCCGGCGGGTGCTCTTACCCCGTCTTCCTCTACATATTGTGTACTTCGGTTCAAATAACGGCACAAAGCAGACAGACAGGGAATGGTTGACATCCACGCGGATAAATTTCTACGATCATATATTGAACTTCTTGGTTCAAATCGCAAGACCCTTGCGGCTTGAATACAATTTTTATTGAAGCAGATCAACTAAGATCAATATTTTAAATAACATTTAGCGGTAACATTATAAAAAAACTAAGGATTTTACTATATCATACAACAAGACACGATAAGTAGAAATTGCTAATCGTGGATATCAACTGTTTTCTCTCTGTCCGTTTGTGCCATCGTTCTGAACCTCGGATGCTACCTAAGATTGAACCACGGTTGCATACGAGGTACAAATGGAACGGCGATTGAACCGATGTTCACTTTACACAATGTTGGGTTTAGGTTCAGGATCGAGCGTTCCGGTTTGCACACGAGAATAGAGTGCAAGGAGAGTATGAAATCGCCTGAACCAACGTGTTCGGTGTTCCTTTGGGAAGCTCTCAGTTAAGCTCTCAGTGGCAGTGGTCATAAGAACACTAAGCTGAGAAGCAGGCTCTGTCCCAGTGAGGACATAATGCCAAGAAGAAGAACATTATAACATCCTCTGTCCAAGTAAATCAACAGTACCAATAATAGGATTTGGCTCCATATTTAACGAAGAGCCAAATGGAGCAACAAATCAATTAATATGTAGGTAGCCTTAGTTAGGTATATACTGTATTATCGTTTCCAAAACGCTTTTTTTATCGTCAGCAAGCAATCCTTTTATAATTTATTATAATCTAGCATCTCATTTTTTATCACAGCCTCATCATCTGCTGCGTCATTCTCGGACTCTCACAGCGATGATACCAGAGTAACGGTAGACATTCCAAAAGCCCATGTTGAAGCCCCAACCAAAACCTCGCTGACCAAAGCTATGGTCCTCCAACATCAGACCAGCATGAGCGATGCGTCCATTCCGCAGTCCCTTGTTGTCAATCCTAGTCCGCCACCAAACACCACTGTTCCGGTTCAAAAGAAACCGAAACCATCTGCTGAGCCAACTCCGTCTAACTTCAACATGAACTACGCCAAAAATCGATACACCCTGAAAAAGTTTATCGCAGATAACGATCAAACATTCGTGACCGAAGAGGAAATTCTTCCACATTTGGATAACAACACAGCAAATGACGGCAATGATACAATCCTCAGCGATGAAATCCGCGTAGGGCGCGATGCAGCGGCTCCTCCATCATTTCGAGATGATGATTCGAGTGACATGCAGTTTGCTGGCAATATTACAATGAATCAGGCTTCACCCACGCGACACTACCCTACTACTCCGAAGCCAGAGCGTTTCCAAGAGAAAACACAGAATGCTCAAGCTCCAAATAACCTGAAAGAGGACCCGAGCGACGCAAACCTTTCACATACCGTTACGTTCAATGGTGCAGCAGATCAAACCAAAGCAGATGAAAACACTATGCCCAGCAGTGCAACCAATGCATCAGCTGCGCTGCAAACCCTTATGATCGAGCAGTTCCTCAGCAGAATCCATCAGGAACTGGATCCATCGCTGACCGAGTTCGAAACCAAAGTGCAAAATTTGAATAAAATGATGACGGATTTCGAACCCCATCTCTTGGACCATGACATTGCCGAGTTCAACCAAAAATGTGAGGAAATCCTCGAGGTAGAGGATAAACTGGATCAACTGTTTTCCGAGCTGACCAAACTGTGTATGGACACTTTGGACAGGTAATCGAGAGGAAGCATAACTATAAAGTGAAGGAGTTTAAACAATGTTCTATTTTTATTACAGATCCGACAAGGCCACCGTAACTGCCAAGAAGTTGGCTCGATATGCTGAAACCAAGGTGGTCTTCTTCAAGGAACAGAATCAGATGGCTCGTCAAGAAATACCCGGCATCGTGGATGAGTACGTGAAGAGCGTTTGGAATGAGCAGGTGCAACTGCGACTCAATCAGGTGCAGCTTCTGATGACGAAGATGCTGATGTGAACTTGTCATCCCGATGTAATCTAGACTGTCCTTGAACTCTGTTGCTTTTGATTTTTAATGTTTTAACGATAAGCTCCTAATTTGAATTACGTGCCTACAACTCCTATGAATTCCCATGAAACGTGTTCCATTGAAGATTGTATTATGTGTCAATCATATAAAGAATTATAACTGCGCGCAAATGCGTTTTGTTTTAAAAGATCTTGTTTTAAATGTTGTAGACTGTTGTTGACTGTGTTGTAGACTTTCCTGCACATTTTTTATGTGTTTTAGGACTGTACCACCTACGAATTTGTGCTAATTGCCTAATGATAATGCTAATGTTTTAATGTACTCTTTTTGCTTATATTTATCACGCCTTAAAGTATACAAGTGTGTAAAGAAGTATGAAAGAAGATGTGAAGCGATATAACAAGCAAGCAACACACAGAAACTCAGGGAAAGATTGTTGATTGTTGTGTACCTACGCGGAAGTGCATCGCATATCTCATAGCTAGTCAACATAAATTAATTTCTCATAAAGGTATCCAACTTATATTCTTATACGTAAAAGTAGTGCTTTAATGAACGGCAAATCGATGACCCATGGATCACGGAGAGCGACCTTTTCCTTGCAAATTGGATGGCTGTAGGCTGAGTTTTACCACCGAAGATCACTTGAACGTACATAGGAAAAAACACGATATGCTACTAAATTTGGAACTGCCCAACAAGTCGAATCTGTTTGCGGATCAAACTCCCACACCGACCCGTCTCATTGGCAAGTGTGAAGAAGTGGGTCTATTCGAGGATCTACAAAAGGTCAATCCATTTGATGAGACCTTTCGGAGAGCTGTCGAAGAGAAGAGTTCCGGTTCTGGTGAAATCGCGAATGGTAAAGCAGTCCCTTCGCTCGGGCCTGTGGGAACCGGAGATGAAACCTTACATACTCCCCATGTATTTCCTCTTCTTGAAAGACGAGACAGTCAGAAGCTGTCGAAGTTGATAATTTCAAGATCTACCTCTAAAAGAGGCGAGGATGCGGCCATCCAATCTGAACCGGTGCTTGAAAGCAGACAATCGTCAAAACGAAAGAAGCAAAATCAAATCTATTCCGGCAATAAGAAGCCACTTGTGAAAGTGCTACCCAAAAGCACCCCTGCTACGCAACCTGTGATAATAATTTCGTGTGAGCAAAATGAAGCATTGCCCTGTATAAAACCATCTACCCCACTGCACCCAGTGAAGGCTAAGTTGAAGAAGTACCTAGCTAGAAACGGACAGCTTGAATCTACGGATGAAGCAACGCAACAACCATCGACATCAGCTACCGCAAGTACCTTAAGCACTGAACAGAGCATCAAACCTGTTGAGTCGAACGAAAAACCAGCTCGGCTTCGTGAGGAATCCACGGATCAAAAACATGAACGATGGAAAATGGCAGCTAAGCGTTATAGGTACATTAACATTTTCATACTGTAATTAAAAAAAACTCATAAGGTCGATGTGGCAGTATGGGCCACCTATGTAAAACATCTTAAAAAGCATTAATGATACACATAAATTAATCGTTATTTTGCAACTTATTGTATAAATAACTATTTCAATACTCACGAACTGCAGCGTTAATTAAAAAAAAAAATACTATTCAAATTTTAGTTTACCTAGAAGTGTGCTGTGAGGCACACCCTCGGGCTTCAAGAACCACTGCGGCCCGCCTAGGTAGTGCCTAAGATTATCACAGTCAAAATCTGTTCAAATCAACCGTGGCTCATAATGTCCCGTACACTCAGGCAAATGGACTGTCGATAAACATAGGAACCCCTTATGAAAATTCGCCACAAGGAATCGGGTTGAAATTCATAAATTTGCCTTATGAAACCGAAATTTGAATACAAAAATAGTTTTCGCGGCAACCTGGAATCGAACCAAGGACCTTGCGATTGATAGGCTCGTGCGTACACCCTGCGCCTATCGACGCCTTGGTGTGGAGTGATGCTAAAACGATACATAAAGCGTTCGTATTGCGATAATCGTTCCATCTATCATAAGGCAAAATGTATGAATTTCGATAGTCCAGTTCGCTGCGTGTATGACCAAATTGCCCCGCACTACCTCAATATCTGTTTTCCCCACAGGACACGCGTGAAGCAGAACCAAGACAAAATCCATCAGAAAAACCTAGAACTTGAAGAGGAAAACCTGCGCCTGAAGACGGAGCTGGCTCGAATGCGACATGTTCTCTCGCTGCACAAGGACTGCTCAGTGACGCGAACTCTGGCAGCAGGAACGAAGGATATTCACGCTGGGGCGGCTGGTCTGTCTACCCAAGCAGTGCTCGTTCCAATGGTAGCGCAAAACTCGCAGCATTTGTTCGTTGAACCTGTTGCAGTGGCTCCGTCAGCGAATCCTGTTGTTAACGCTGCTGGGAATAGTGGTAATCCAGTTTATATAATTTTGGGAAAAATTAACTCGATTCCAGAGTCGGTAAAACCAATTTGAACCGTTTATACAGTTAGTCAGAGTTATGAATGCATATTGCTGCAGAAGAAAAAAAATATTTAGTAATACAATTTTAATGCTCCAAGTTTACTTCCCTATTTTGTATTTATTGACTTCATTGAAGGATGCATTCGTCGGAAGTAAGGATGAAGATATGATGACCTATGGCTTGTACATTAATTACTATTGACTAGGGAATAATCGACCGTTGAGCTTTATTAGTTCGACGTCAGATGGCACCCGCACCACTAATCCTGTGGCACTAGTGGGAATAAAGGTAGCAAGCAGAATTCTGTATCTTGTGAACGAAACGCGTAATCCTTGAGAAAATACCTGTATCTTATGTAAAATTATCTAAGAAATTGGATAAAATTGGTTGATGATCGCAAGGATTGTTATAATGCCCATTTTATTCAAATACCCCATTTTTTAGTTTTTGATAGGATTTCTTGTAGTAGAAGTAGAAAGCAAACAAATAGCATTCCTCAACATGTCTTTTACAAGAACGTGAACGCCGAAACACCATCTGATTCGGCAAATCTGTTCTCGTCATTCTTTCGAAGTGTGCCAAGTAACAACCGATTACCTTCGTCTGAAGGTTTTCCTGTTTTCAACTTTTTGACGAGGGATGCGTGCTGCAAGTTGCGAGGAATAGGCGACTCAAACACCGCTGAACCTGACCGTATTCTCCTCTCTTCGTTGGCAGCAACACTGCGTTTAAAATCTTCACAGTAAAACAATTTGCACTACTACTCTTCAATATTCAGTTTAACGTATTAAATGCCGTAAATACTCAAATTACTGCATACATTACTATACATAAAGAAAACTGGAAATTCTTCAATTTGACGAACGAAAATTTTACATGTCCTTTATTGTTGAGCGGACGATTTGAAATTAGCTATTGAAATAACATTTTCTGAGCGATAACAGTCTGAGTAAGTGAGTGCAAGCGTTAAAGCTGACCGCACGAATTGTTATCATGCCCGTTTCACCAAAATTTCCCATTTTATAAGATTTTTCATATGATTTATCATATTATATGTAAAGAAACCGTTTTTAGCTATTGATAACGTTTTCTAAGCGACAATAGTCCACTGAAATGCGATTATCTGGAAATGTCCATATACGTCCATAAAAACACCACATTTTTCAGATTCAGCAGATTTGCAAAATCGCGTTCTTGAACAACGAAAAATCCAAGCCTACATGAATTTTTACGTTGCGTTTGAATTGCACGCATATTATCTGCGCATTACCGCCGCCGCTGAAGGTGAAATTAAAATAGGCGCCGCAAAATTAAACTAAGGTGACGCGGGAGACCGTGTTATTTTCCCTATCTTTCGTCTCACTCTAACAATTATCATCAAAACTTTGTGGAAGCAAATCTCGAGTTTTAGTGAACCGATGAAGCTGAAAATTTACTACATATATAAATTCACAGTGATAAATTTTCGCATCGATACAGTTGTGTTCAGAATAATAGTACACTCAAAATAATCCAAACGTCATTGTTACGTGAAAACATACGTGATTTTTTTCCATCGCACTTTCCACGTAGCTCTTACGTTAATCATAGGTAACCCAGAATGAACGCATGAACTTTTGAAGTTCGTCCATTCCACCGCCGCTAAACGTAAGAGCTACGTGGATATTCCGGTAGCCTTTACGAAGCGTTTCAATAGGACCTAGATGGTTTTGCATTAAATTTAACTGTAATAAAGACCAATCTTATTTCTAATAGGCTTTGGAAGAAAACTAATTCCCAATGTAAACAAACTTAGAAGATTGTAATATTTTTATTGTCAGAGCATTTTGAATCCTGTTTCCCCAATTTTGTGAGTTTGGTCTGTCATGTTGAAGCCTTCGAGTGCTATAATTGATAGAAGTTATAAATCAAAATCACGTATAAAATATGAAGTAATGCAGGGATTCTTCTGTATTCAAAGCATATTTACCTTGAAATCAATCTTACACAGTGTTTAAAGCAGCAGCAGCTTCTGAAGTTCTTCAAAAATCAAGCGGGCGCCATCTTAGGATTTGAGCTCAACAGCGAATGTACGTACACTATGCAAATGTCAAAATGAACTCAGGCACCAACGTGAATTCCACGTGAGCGCGATAGGTAACCTCAGTAAACATTACCGAGTCACTATTTGGTGGTTATGAATGGTTTAGTGATCTTTATCTTAGTCAGGTGAAGTGAAGGTAAAATGAATTTGGAATGATCTACGTGATTTTTCACGTAGCAATGACGTTTGGATTTTTTTGAGTGTAGTGAAAGCCGATTTTCATACAAAATGCTCAACTTTGGCGTGCTGTAACTTTGTTTCCATATGAGCAATCGACATAAGATTTTGACAGTGAACTACAAATATACTCAAATTTAATATCACAAGATTTGAAAATTTTCACACTACCGGCTAAAAAGTTAAGCACCAGGTGAAATCGCTCAAAATAATAGTAGTTTTTCTTTTGCAAATTTTTGTTCAGCAACAATTTTGTAAAAAATTGGGTTGTTTATATATTTATAGCTTGGGTGGAAATGGTTGAAACGATGAATAAAGAAAAAATCAAAAAAATAAAATACAGCCGATATTCAAATTATTAAAACTACTATTATTTTGAGCGATTTCAGCTGGTGCTTAACTTTTTAGCCGGTAGTGTAAAAATTTTCAAATCTTGTGATATTAAATTTGAGTATATTTGTAGTTCACTGTCAAAATTTCATGTCGATTGCTCATATGGAAACAAAGTTACAGCACGCCAAAGTTGAGCATTTTGTATGAAAATCGGCTTTCACTACTATTATTCTGAACACAACTGTATATGGAGTAATTCTTGGGATTTTCTCTTGAAATGGATAGGGTGATTATGATGACGTTTTGTGTGGCCTTAACGGAAGTGACTGCAGGAATTACAATATTACCATAATTAATGATTTCGCCCAAAAAGCCATTAGTAAACAGCTTGTTAGTACTGAGAAAACTAATGAATTTTTCACGTTATTGAACAATGCTACGATGCAAAGAAGATCTTTCTCTATCTCACAACGGTGACGTTTGTGCATAATGATAATGACCATCACGCCTACCAAATATTTTTTCGAGTAATCCTTTTATATACGAGGAATTTGAAGTTAGATGTCTTTCCCCATACAAAATAAAACGAGAAAACATTTACTGATCAACTGTGAACAAGAGCAAAGCAGGTAATCAATTGAAGGCTTTGTGTGAGAAGTTTGTCAAATATTAAGATATATTTTTAACACTTCAGTAATGGTGATTTTGTATTTTGTACAACGCAGGTGGAAAAACCTCGCGTTTCGCACTCAGCAATCAGCATCAGCGTGGTGTTTTTGGCGATCGTCAACGGAAGGTTGACATAAGATGCAGCATCCGAAGCATTTTACGTGTTTCAGTTAGCTCAGTATTTGATGAAATTTTACAACTTTTTTCAGGCATATGAATTCACGTATAAGTCATTCGTTCGGTTTTAAAGTTTATGGCAAAATCAGAATTCTGTCGAAGCAAATCTAACCCATTAGGATTTTCAACAATTATGAGATTTCGAAGGTGTTGATTATGAATTACAATAGTTAATCAATCGAATTACGAAATCATCCACAAACAAAATTTCATGGTCTCATTGGAAGAAATATTATGATCACATATATTTGGTCATGAAATCTTCACAGTGGAAGCAAAACTCGTTTTTAACTTTCATACTCGGTTCTCTGGATTGCTGATCCTTTAACATGAAACAGCTATGCTTCCATTGAAAGTTAAGTGTTGCAATTTTACTTTCGACCGACCATAACAATAGTAGCAATGATTTCTTTTGCAAAATTTCACCCTAAAAATCATTTTCACCATTAAAAACTTGAAATCATATTTAAAAAACCACACATATGGACGACAAAACAGTATCACGTCAATGTATTTTAATCTCCTTTAATGAATTTTTACTATGCGTGTCAAAAAAGTGAAATTTACTTAAATTTTCAAGTCGATTTTTTCTATTAACAGATACCGTCTCAAAGTCAAATTTACAAAACCACCCCCAGAACCAGATCCTGGTTGCGCTACTGATCGTTTTCATACCCTTTATCCCAATTCCCCATCTTATCAAGTCAAATATGATTTATCATATTATTTGCAGGGAAAGGTTTCCGTATGCAGGGAAATAATAAACGGTTTCCTTGCATATAATATGATAAGTCCTAAGAAAAACCTGATAAAAATCAGGAATTTGGGTAAAATGGGCACGATAATTATCTCATATCGTCTAGAAAACGTTATTTAAATAGCTACTACCTACACAAATGCAGCTTTTCTGCATATAATGTGAGAAATCCTATTAAACACCTAATAAAAATGGGGAACTTCGATAAAATGGACATGAAAACAATCCGTGCGACCATCAGAACCTCTTTCATCCAATTTCTTAGGCAATTTTTCAAAACATACAGATATTTTCTCGAGGATTACGCGTTGCGTTCACAAGATACAGAATTTTTCGTCGGTTTATTACCTTTTTCCTACTGTTGGATGGGCGAACGGATGTGTTGAGAATTTATCTGTCACGTTTTCATCGTTTCCGCCAACTTCTAGATTCGGTTGGTGAAACCAGTGAAATGGCTGACGCAGTTTGTGAATATATTGTCTATAGCGAAAATGTGTTCCGTTAAAGCCCAAGCAGAAGGTGAAGATGCATCGTGGCCGGACCTCAAATTTGCGATAAGGTTTTCTGCTTGGGCGGCTGTCTGGATCTCTAGATTTGTGTCTTGAGGTTTTGGGTTTCCTGTTCACTAGAAAAATCGTTTTTATTGCGTTTTAGTTTTAGTTTGCACGCGTTCTGAGCGCAATCGAGTTCAGTTTCTCGCGTCGCCGGAGTGATATTTTCGTTAGTAGCTCCAGCTTCTCCATCAAGGATGGATGATAATCAATTTGGTGAGTTCGGTTCATGTTTTTATTTTAAATGTAGAATGGAACATCTATTTATTATGACAACGGTGTTACTTCAATTAATTGACTTAAAAAAATATGAACAGTTCGTCACTGTTAGTGTCGACATAGACTCTTGTACGTTAATATTGAAAAACAAATGCCTTTCCTTTTACCTGATTTTATCATTTAAAAAAAAATACCTTTGAATGGTTCGGCGCTAGAAGAGTCGACTTATCGTATGTTCACGTTATCTTTAGAGTACTTATTGGTGATTTTATGAACTGAGGTTGCATGAATCGCTTCACTTACCAAGGTGAATCCTGATCATGCAGCTATGATCCCTTCCCATGACAACCATGGAGATGCAGAGGTGATCTCGGTCTCTAGTTACAATGGATGTCACACTAACATTCATTTCCTTCCCCCGATGACCGTAAGGACGTGGCCGGCGCCGTTATTGACTTTTCAATGTCTGGAGTTCTTGAAAATGTACATTGAAGATGGAAAGCTACACCCAAGCTACATCTCTTGGTTCCTTGTGCAACTTCGATTGTTCTGGTCAATCACGGAGTAGCAACTACGAATTGTATGGTCATCAATGCTTATGCTTATGCTTTTTCGTACTGTTGGATGTTTGGAACCCACGTTCGTTAGTTGCCTCAATTTACATGAGAAAAATCATACATTTGCTAGTTTATTGTGGTAAATTACTTTTTATCAAAGGGCGTGCCTGGAGCATAGCAAATTACGCTCGTATGATTATCACCGCTAGAAAATCTCCCACACATTCGAAGCGGAAAATCTCGTGGGACTAGCACAGATTTTTCCTCTCTCCAAGATGGTGCGAAGACGAAAACGTTTTTCTCGCTCAGTCAAGCAGTAAAAGCCGGTTGATTCGTACGGGAGTCCACGAACACGCTCCGTTTTGAATAACGCAACAGTGGAAATTCATAATAAATAATTCAGTGGTTTTGTAGTTTTGTCGTAATCGAGTCGCGCGTGTGAATCCACGTATAAAAATAAAAGTAGGATCAATAAAATTCATCACACATATTTCGGAACTATCGCCTAACACACCTAATTCATGCAGTTGGTAAGTAGTTCATCAAATAATCTATGCCACGCATTTGTGCAACTGACGGTGGTCCACATCTTGCGGTGTGAATGGATCTATATACGCGACGTTGGATGTTGTTGACCACCAACAACTACGCATTCCTCGCGATTCGGTTTGATGGGGCCAGCGACATAATTGATGGGTGTTGTTTTGCTGCTCATTCGACTTATAAAATTTGTGAAAGAGGAAGTTGATGGTCTGAATTATTATCGGCGGGGGGTACGGCGTGCGTTTGTATAGCTATAAGTGGATGCTTATTACTACGAGCAACACGAAGAAGATCAGATTAAGTGGAGCATAATTGGAATATTCAAGTGGCTGGAGCACGGATTGTGGGAGTTAAAAGCGTTTCTGCTTGGAAAAATATATCCATCATAGCTTGAAGAGCTGTCTGGCGTAGAACAAATTAATTTGCAGTTTTTTATCGAAGGTGCTAGGGCACACGAGAGTTGTGTCGTGAATGCGTCAAAGAATTTCCTCTTCATGTTTTCCTATGTGGAGTCTGTAACTAATTAATGAACCGGGCAATCTCTCAGAAACAAGAGATCCCTCGAGCTGGGTCTCAGGGTCGGCTTGCTACTGGGTAAGCTGAGGGGCTACGCGATCAAGATGTGCAGTGTATCGTCACCTGACTAGGGCTATTGCAGTGTGTGAATTGAAAGAATGGACTTGATGGGAATCTATAAGGTTTTATTGGGCAAACTGAACTATTGTGGGTTTTAGGGTTATCTTTTAGTGGTTTATTGCAAGCTACTTGTTTTATGGGCGTGTCCTTGATGTCCTGCGAGCGCTCGCTGTTGCTGCCGACGGAGTTGTTGCTTGACGGACAGGTGGTAACGTTGACGGCACTGTAGACGTAGTGCCGTACTTAAGGGGTTGGTTAAATAAGGCGTCGTCCCTCTTTGACGGCAATCGACACGGACCTGGACGGTACCGGAGAGACCGTGCCGAGAGGGGAAAGCTCTTTTACAGTTAGGGGTGAGTACCCCGAGCTGTGGACCTCCTTAAGGCGAAGTAGGCCGTCATTGAAATTTGTACGCGTCGTTGATGATTGTTGCTAACTTATCTCACGATTTCGAATCAAAGAAAATCAGTTGGTTTTGCACTGACACAGCTGAAAAAGTATCAGCATACTTTATGCTTGTAAGCGCGTACAGTGATACTTTTTCAAGTCAATATAAACTATCAAGACTGAGTATTATTACTTTGAAAGGCAAGCTGAAAAGTCATCATTGTTTCCAAAACGAATGACGGGCTACTTAGCCTTAAGGTGATTATATAACGAAGCCACACCTTAAATTTTGAAGAGCACAAGTCTTGAGAACCAAACAGCGCTCCGCGTTGAAAATTTATCCCATTGGTTACCACCAGCATGCAAGCAATTTGATTGATTTTCGACGTGAACTGTTGTCAGATTATCCAGTCTTGTGCTCCTAAATATTCAAAGTTTCGCTTCGTTTTATAATCACCTTAACGGTTATGACCGAAATAGCCAGAGGTCAGCGATGATCCTTGACGGGTTAGGCTTAGCAGACTTCCGTCTACTAGGCCGAAACGTGTGCTGCTGGTAGGTCACGCCACACCAGCCAAGATGGCAATATTTTAACGGTAATATAAAAGGTCCTGATGAAATAAACTTCTTCTCCCAATTTTGAAAATTACCACTCACTCACTTTATTTAAAACTTTGAGGACACTTTCAAAGAGATACTTGAACACACGTACGCCTTTTACGGAATGAAGAAATCGCGATTCCTGAATTTGGCTTGACCTTCTTATCTGGTTTTCCTCCCCTCCCCAATTTCCTCAATCGTGAGTTGGTGGGTTGTTACCACCTGTTGCGTGTAATACGCCTGCTGGCCTACTTATCGTTTATGTTTGTACTTGTACCCACAGCTTGCATGCAATATTTTCATGTTTATAATTCAAGTTTAACAATTCTTCTAATTTACTAACAATCATATTTTATACATTTTGACAATCTACTAACATTGATAACATTTACTAACCCTTTATCTACTAACCCTATATTAATCCAACACCACTGAACATTAGAAACGTATCAGTATACAAATAAAAAATAGCACGAATTAAAAAAGGATTAACAATTCGTAACAGACGGTTACAAGTCTAAGGATTTGGGAGATGATGGTTATTAGAATAAAATTTCTATAATTTGGCATTACTGATTGCACCCCAAGTTAGACCGCATCAAAAGTGTACAAGCTCCTTCAAAGTGTGACGGTAGCTGAGTGTTAGTGTGTTATATTGAATTCAAATAGTTTCTTTGGTGCACTTACTACTTGCAGTTCAACGACCGAATACGTTGTGATAATCTAATGCAAACGTGCACTTTTATCACACTTTTTCTGCAACCTACAACTTCTGTGATTAGTTCAATTTGAAGTGAACTGCGCTATACATTTTTTTGTAATTCTTTAAACTATTTGTAATTCTGCTGAAGATGCGTAGAGAAACCCGACCGAAAACATTATACCTTTCCATGAACGTAGCCAGAGGTGGGTAGGAAGGAGGGGGAGTATTATCTCCCCACTGGTCCAGATTTTCAAATAGCTGGCAAAAACCCCATTTCCAAACTTAGTTTTTAGTTGAAAAACAAAGTCAAACATTAATCTACTATATCAGATAGTTGAGAATACGTACGAGAAGTTAAAAATAAACATGTTACAATACATATTCAGATGTTAAATAGCTGCACTTGTCTAAAAACCTAAATTTAAGCTTCAAAACTCAACTAATCAATTTTCGCCAAAACCCGTGCAAATTTTGGTTTCAGCATATTTTTCAGGTTGATAACTTATTAGCAAATAGATTCAACATCTTCCGATGCAGATTTAAATTCAAGTGTCGTTAACCTTATTAAATTAATACTTATTTTCGTAGGTACTTCAAATATTTAAAGAAGAGCTTCGCTATACCGTACAAATCGCTCCCCGCCACTCCCCGCGGAGATTTGCTCAAACGCACGTTTAGGACTAAGAAATCGATTGAAGAAGATTCTTTTTGCCTAAGTTTGCCTAAACGATAGTTGTTTGAAAAAGTTGAGAGCCAAAAAACGTATGAAAAACAGCATTTTTGTTTGAATTTTGCCCTATGACAATCAACAAATTCTGACTATGCCCAAAATACAGTCTTCCATCCTAAATCATTTTCCAAAACACTTGTAATGGCTAAAAATAGTGACATATTGAGACTTCTTTCAAAAATCTTTTCAGAGATCATTCAGAGAATTTGGCGTTGGCTTGCCCTTCTAACAGATAGAAACAAATCAGCGCCGATATAATTATTGATTGAATTTCTCAAAAATGGTCTTCTGCATTGATATTTATAAAATAATTGCGTCCTGATGGATTCATTCAAAAAAATATGGAACTCATCAAGCCTAATTTTCTGCCAAAGATCTTATCACAAATCATTTGAAGGTTTCATCAAGAGTACGCAATATACCTCTAGAGGAATGTGCTGAATAGCTTCATAAACTCCTCCCCTTCCCTCTTCTTGACTTTTTTTTTTAGAAATTATTGATGAAATGTAACCTTAGACTAATAAAAAATCGATCAGGGAGACCTCTAAGAACTCTCATGAGCTTTTTCAGAGATTCGTTCAGAAATTTTACAAATTTTTCCTATGAAATTTCCACAAAATTTTCATCAATATGATTTTTTATAATCTTTCTGAACTTCTGAGAAACTGTTAAGATTATTGAAGAATTCCAGAATTGTTTCAATGATTCGATCAGAAATTTCAGTAGCAAGATCTTCAAGTATTGCCTTAGGCAGGATTTGTACAAGAAATTGCTCCAGGGTTTCCTCAAAGTAGTTTGTCTAAAACTGGTTTTGGATACTATTCTTAGGATTTTCCCAAAATTTAATAAAAAAGATTGGTTTAGTAATCAACTTCTTGTCTTTATAGCACTTATTCCCGGATTGTTCTAGAAATGTTTCCAGATATGACAAAAAATCCATTGACGATTCCTGCAGGAATTTCTCTTGTCAATTCTTTGGGATTTCATAAACAAATTCCAATAATTTAATATAGAAACTTTCTCTGGAGATCTCTTGAAATCCTCTCAAAAAGTTCCCCGGAAATTCTTATAATAAATTTGGAAAGTTAAAAAAAAATCCTTCGGATAAATAAACAAACATTCAACCATACAGAAATTACATCTGAAACGTATCACACCGATTTGTCTAGGAATAAGTTCATAGAGAGATCTTTAAATTACTTCCTGGAAGAATTTTTGGAGTGTTTCTAGAAGCTTCTTGAGAACATTTGTGTAAGCACTATGGATGAAATTCTTCTAAATTATATTCAAAGAAGAGTTTATGTAAAATTTATTGTTATTGTTTTGAGAAAGTTTCTATAGAAATCTGTGAAGAAATTTTCAATCAATCTCAAAAGAAGTTCTCGAAATCTGAAAAAAATTCTTAAATGTATGGTGTGGTTGTCGCTCTTAATTTTATAAGGTATGTCATACAGATTTTTATAGGCAATACGAAAAGCATTTTTAGAGTTTTTTCAGATATATTTCAGAAATAATTTTTGATAAGATTCTTGCATAGATTTTATCAGGAATATAAAGAGAAATTCCTTAGAAAATAAATCTATACAAGGATTCTTAATGGAAATCGTGTACAATTTATGACAAAAATTGGTCTGCTTTCAAACGTAGAGCTCATGAACTCATGCATTGTGCCTGAAACGCAATCAATTTTATAGAATATATTGAGGAGTTTCTTGAAGAATGTAAATTATCAGGGGGAAAAACTAGGAAAATCCTTGTAAAATCTCTACAGAATTCCCTAGACATTTTCCTGGAAGATTTTCTGTCAGATTCCTTGGAAAAGTACTTGCTAGTTGAATTGTCGATGAAATACAGTTTTCAATAACTGGTTAAGCTAAAATTGCCGGTCAATAAGACTTCTATCAACCGAGTCTTCAGACTTCTTCCAATCTAAAATTTTGCAAGACGTTAATCAGTTGAACCAAAAACTTGAACCAAAATGCGTTTCATTCTCCACTCCGAAAGAAAAAGAAGGGTGAATTTCCTTCATAGTTTCACGCCATGTCATGCAGAATAGTCATGCAAAAATGTCTCTCTTGGAGAATATCTTGATCAAAACTAACCAGAAAGCATTGATAGGGTTGAGTTACAATATTTGTATAGTTTTCAAAGATTCCTGGAACCTCGAGCAAGTTTCAATATTCTAGAAGTCAATCTTCAAAAAAAAAAAAAAAAACTGGAACGTTTTAAAAATATATGAAGTTTCCGGGGTTTACATATGATATCTTTTTCAATTTTAAGACCTATAAAACATAAGAAAGAAACACAGTTATCGATTATAAGTATTGCTTAGGGATGGCATGCAAATTATATCAAGCTAAATTGAGACTTATTCGACCGCCTCCTCTAACCCCCATTAACAAGTTTTTTATATGGGACATAAAAAACATAATTAAGGCTTGATACGCTATGCTTAACCTCCTCCCCCACTTGGTGTGACATAATATGTGCTGGACCCATTAAGCATACATGTTTATTGTAGCGATGAAAGAAATATTTACACAACATTGTTGCATGGCAATCGTAAATGAACTTATAATGATGTATGTAACGTCCTTCCTGATAGAAATCCTAGCTACACCCTTGGCTTGTTGTACACGAGAAAGGCCAAAGCGGTTAAATAGCTACGAATAGAAAACTATTTGAATTGTAAGGGGCAACATAAAACCACGTTCACCTATGGAGTTGAAAATAATGGATCATTGGAGTAAATAAGAGAGGGGGCTAGGAGAGTCTAAGCCCATTTAGAAACTGGAAATCTTGAGGCTAATTTTGTATTTCGCTATTGAGAAGTTTCTTGTTAAAATGACTCTAGCCCCTCTAGCTTCGAACTCAAGTTACGCTAATGTATAGATGTTTCATGAATCGTTTTCATATAAGTAATTGATAAAACAAATAAAATTTTCATCAGTTCAGGACAGCGCAGGGATTCATCTATCAATTTCGCATGTTGGATAGGCGTAACATCTTAGTGCGTATGTCTTATGATAGGAAAAGCCTATCCACTTACACTCTGGCTCTAAAAATATTTTTTCATCTCAAGCACTGCAATCCTCGGCATGAAACCAGAAATGATATTTGCTCAGCAAATACCAATCGATAAACTGTTTATGTTTACCAAATCACCGCGTGAAATCTTTTGGAGGAATTTTCCTTTCCAAAAGCGCCTCCATAAACAACCCAAGTGCGCGGATTCTAGCACTTCTGCCGCCGTTTCCCTCGATGAATGCCTATAACACCCTGGCACAAAATTAAACAGCAGTTACGTATGAATGAATTTAAAAATAATTAGTAATGTAAAATTAGCCGCCAGCGTAGACTTCACCTATTTAATGCATCGAGTGTGCCAATTTCGGAAAACGCCCTGAGAAGAAGCGCGGGAAGCTAGATCCTCTACAACTAAATACAGTCGACACTCCATATCTCGATGTCTCGATAGTAATTCGGAAAAGGACACCGGGAAAAACATTTTCCGACGTCTTTTTTCACGGGGAAGGATGATATCAACAATATGCAATTGTCAAAGTTACGTGATATTCATATTATTGAACAGCTCTGATTAGTATTATTCCAAACATTACAATCTTTTCTTATATATAGCTGTTTTGCGTCAGATAACACTATCATCCTAATTTGGAAAAAAAAAATGTGGGAATGGACCTGGTGTAGTGGTTAGAACACACGCCGCTCACGCCGAGGACCTGGGATCGAAACCCATCCCCGAGATAGTCACCAAAAATTTCAGTGACGATTTCCTTCGGAAGGGAAGTTAAGCCGTTGGTCCCGAGATGAACTAGCCCAGGGCTAAAAATCTCGTTAATAAAAGATAAAAAATTAAAATAAACTGTTTTGCCTCTGGCGATGATGGATTTTTTTACACCCTCATCTAGAAACTTCCAGAAATTAGGTTATCATTCTCAGTTGATATATTCAACAAATATTTTCAGTTGGCTTGTTTTCCTGACAAATGGAAAAATGCTAAGGTTGTACCAATTTAAAGCCGAACAGAAATCCTGGTTTTTTTATTATTAATTTGAAGATTCTCCAATCTATATGGAAGAGACTTCAACAAACCGGAAGTCTTTTCGTTGAGATACAAGAAAGTTATACCTAGAGAAACTAACATTAGGTTCCTCTTAAGTTTGTTCCTCCTGGGTTGAACTATATGAATAGAAAATAATATTCGTGATGATGATCATAAGTTAATAAGTTATGATAAGTTCGAACTTATTTGTTTGGTCCCCTTAATCGCATATGAACTAATATCTTGTTCTAAGTCTCGTTGTCCCCTTCAATATCGTGTTATGCAAAGTCCACTGTATCTCAACGGCTCAGCATCCTCCTCATCAGAAGACGACGACGACGGAGATTGCCAATTGGCGCGAATGTGTTTTCCAGACCAGACGCGCATGGTAAATTGCTTGTTTACTCTCAATCAGCATTTTCCCACTTTCCTTCCCATTAGGGCCAAAGCCAAAGTCAGCCAGCACTCAGCAGCATCGCGTTTGAGTGAGCAGAACAGGTACGTGTGTACCTTCTCATTCTGCGATATAATTTGCTCATTTGAGACTTGGCGCGGACTGATGGCCGTGAAGTTTCGTGAGCCGCGATATTTCCTTTCTTCAACGAATGTTCAATGTTTTTCACACCGTGTCACACTTTGCCTCACTTCTTTATACTTCCGCGCTGTGATCAATCCATGCAGTTCGGATGATGCAAACATGTTTTGCTATTTTCTTGTTGCGGGATAGATCTTTTCCAAGAGCACACGAAGATTTTCACGGAATTTGTTTCTGATCTTCGTGTTTCTGCTTTCGTTGATCCCTGAGGAATTTTTCCTTACATAAAGAACAGCTGCGATGTCGACGTGATAAATCTATGACAAATAGCTTCAATATTTTATGAGACAGCTCACTACCCTTAGTTGGAAATTTTGACTTGTAGTCATATATATCACAAAATGCTCATTTATATTCAACCAAAGCGATGCTCAGCCAACCAAATTATTATTTTCATACTACGTATGGGGCTCTGCACTGTTTTGATTTTGTATGATATTTTGACGTTTACTGGCCTTGTTGTTTACAAATTTTATGTAAGAGTGAAAGAGAGAGAATGATTTTTGTGCAGTGACCCATAGGGCTTTGCACAAAAATCATTGCCTCTCTTTCACTCTTTCACGACATTTGTAAACAACAAGGCCAGTAAACGTCAAAATCCCATACACAATCAAAACAGTGCAGAGGCCTATATGTTTCGTTCAAACTATTCAAAAACAATCAAACTATCTTGTTATGAGCAAACAAAGTTAAATTTATTTTATTTAAAGGATGGAGCGAATGTTCTTCTGTCGGGGGTCCATAATACGCAATGGATGAAAATTAGAACTAGCTAATAAGTGCCAATTGTCTCAAGCACTACTTCAACCTACATTGAGAATGAAGGAGACGCACGGTTATTTACTCCGCCCGAACCGTGATCTCAAGCTGAATCATCTCCTCTCTGTGAAGGTCAAACAGCTTGACAGGTATCCAAGAGTTCTCCACACTTTCCCACCATTTGCCATTGGTGCTCCCTCAGGAGCATAAGATCGCCCCAAAAACGATTTGTTAATGTCTTTCAACTGGTTCGGCTGTCAGTTCTCGAGCGTTTCGCCACTTTTGGTTTCAAGTGGCGTTTTTTCCCTCATCTTGCCCAAATTGCTATCCAAATAGGAGGTGCCATTCGAGCATCCGCACCATCTTAACCCATGCTGATGGGGAAAGTGATTGATGAGTCGGGCGAGAGTAAAATTGAGTCGCATATAAGCGCACGGTGTGCTGAAACAAACGTATTATCGAACTTGTATGAACCTCCGAGAGTATTCCATTAAAAGTTAATCATAGTAAACTATCGAAAAACTAAACATTACATATACTTTGCAGTTAGGGGCCTTCCTTAGCCGTGTGGTTAGAGTCCGCGGCTACAAAGCAAAGCCATTCCGAAGGTATCTGGGTTCGATTCCCGATTGGTCCAGGATCTTTTCGTAATGGAAATTTGCTTGACTTCTCTGGGCATACAATATCATCGTACCTGCCACACGATATACAAATGCAAAACTGGCAACTTTGGCAAAGAAAGCTCTCAGTTAATAACTGTGGGAGTGCTCATAGGAACACTAAGCTGAGAAGCAGGCTCTGTCCCAGTGATGACCTAAGAAAAAGAAGAAGAGTACTTTGCAGTTGGATTAAATGGCCACATTGATGTTAAGTTTGCGAAAAGTTACACGTCTTCTCGGTGAGAATCGAACTCACGACTCCCTGTTCTCTAGATAGAGCGCGTTACCCCTACGCCAAAAGAGGACTTATAGACGCAGAAGTTAACCTGAATTTGCGCCCTATCTAGTGAACAGGGAGTCGTGAGTTCGATTCTCACCGAGAGACGTGTAACTTTTTCGCAAACTTCACATCAATTTTTCCATTTAATCCAATTGCAAAGTATATGTAATGTTTAGTTTTTCGGTAGTTGTCAAACTTCCTCTCGGCTGATTAGCCGTAAACCACGAATCATAATTAATTAAAACAAGTAGTCTTAGTAGTCAAGAAAAGCATGCGGTATATTACAAAATCTTTCATCTACAAAAATTTGAAAAAAGTCGATTTATCCTTTTTTATGTTTATGAGTTCATAGAATAATAATATAGTTACACTAATTTTAATGAACTTTATCAACCGCTCGACCGAGTTTCACATATATCAACGGCGTTCTTTCAAAATGTTCATACTTTTTACCTATATTCATATTAAATTACCTGCCCATGACAGTTCGCCACATTTTATGCAATCAAAAATTTCACTATCGCTGTAATACTAGAACAGTTTGATAATCATAAGAACCTTTTCTATTGTATATGAAAGTTTTCTATTAAATGGATACATTTTATTGAATTTTATATTTCTGAAAATGTGGGTGTTAAAATACGACAAAGTTATGTACCGTAAAATGGGGTGTTAAGGACTCGTGGGGTTTTAAGGGATTGAACTTCTCAGTCAAGTTTGACAAATCACAGAATCGTGGAAAATCGATATATAAATCATCTGAAATGCTCAATTTGTTCGGAGGATTGTGAGCTGCATTACGTAAAAGGAGCTATCTAATAATATGAAGTATTGTGGTTGCTGGATATTGAAAACTTTTCAAAACATTTTTGTTCGAATTTTATGGGCTAAATACATTTATCTACAAAACCATGAAATATATTTGAGAAAAAATCGCGAGTAACGTAGAAGAAAAGTAAATTTAATTGAGATCAAAGTACAGAAAAAAATCCTTAAAATTATATGTGGGTTTCGATTTTGAGAAACTTTTATGAAAAAAGTCTTGTTTTGAAAATAAGTGGGGTGTTAAGGGATTATCTATTCTAATTTTTCTAAGTTACTAAACTCATTTGTTTATGCCGTTATGTATTTCAATATAGCTTAGGGTTGTTCCGTGAAATTTACCTGCATGGAAAGTTAAGGGATCTATTTCGTAAGTCACTGAATATCACCAGAAAAGACTTATCTCACAATTTGGTAAAATTGTTAGGAAAATGTAGATTAAAACTGAATTGGGGATACGACTGTGATAGTTATGTTCTAGGTTATGGCTTTCACTCTATTATGCTCAAAAACGGATTTTAAGTGTTCATGTCCGAAACGTCGGATGAAGACTTAAAATCCGTTTTGAGCATAATAGACTGAAGGCCATAACCTAAAAGATAAAAACTGATTAATCTAAATATGGGGTTTTCATGATAGTATTTTCAAAAGTTGTTCCATCGCATTGGTGAAAAATTTGGAAATAGGAATGGTTATCTTATATGAGATGGTTTTGGACTATTGATTTTTTTTTAAAACTACCTACGTCCTAGATAAACAATAATAATATAAGGTTATTCCGATCTCTTTTTGGAAAACTTTTACTCGTGGTCATGTGTTAAGTGTTGTCGAGCATTGAGTACATTGTAGTATAGTGTGTGCGATTTCCGCTTTATATTGGAAACTTTACGTTAAGATTTTTTTTCGATCATGCCATTGGCTGTTACATGCAAATCCATTATTCGGGGTGGTGCTTTATTGAAAAGGCAAATTGGACACTTACTCTATTCAAACTGAAAGCTTGTTGAAATTATCCTTCTTTTGACAAGTCATGACAAGGTTGCTCTGCACTATTCTAGGATACGAATACTGCATAAAAGTATACAAATCCTTTCAAGACAATTATGCGATGCATTTATAGCTTGGTTGAAAAAAGAATCAATATGTGTGAGAGATTTAGTAGGTAAATTAAGAAGTTGCTCAAAATTTAGGTAGAATTTTTTTTCATCCCTTAACACCCCATTTTACGGTATTATATAAGAAATTCCATATCATCATTTAATACAAGTACAATTTTGTCTTTTACATTCCTTCGGTGCTCCATCTGTTTTCCGTGCTTTAACCAAGACTATCTTAAGTTGTGAAGATGCTTGATTTAGACAATACTTTTCAGCATCTCGTGTAAGCCATTTTAATGATTCCTGCCTAATGTACACACTTAAATCAGATTCTTGAGCTCGGCAGAAAAAAATGCGGATCTTGATCGGCATTCCGTTGTTTTTTCTGATAGTTCGGCAATAAAATATGTTTGCTGATATGCATCACATAAAATTGCAGAAATACCAGAAACCTTAAAAAAGGTGCAAGTTGAAACGGCTGGAGCAAGATGGAATTCAAATTTTTGTATACGATGTTCGGCATACATTTCTTCTCTAAAAGTTTGCTTCATTGGTTAACTTAATTTTCCGATTGTTCAAATTATCATCATTATAGAATTTCACTATGATACTATCTTACCCCAGCCGATTCTAATGGCCCCTGTGTACTCTACTGAAATTTGGTAAGAAATATTGCTGTACTCATCAGCAAGAAGCCCTTTCCTCAAATCAGTAAACGTAGGTATTTGCTAAATTTCGATAATAAAAGTGTCACTTTTCTCTTCTGCTAACCATAATGAATCAAAGCAAAACGACCTAAGATACATCTGCGTAGGTAAGATTAAAACCACACTTTTCGTGGTGCCTTACGGGGAAGATCTACCAATCTGAACACTAGCCTCATCTTGTTTTTCGGGTTAGGGTAATATAGTATATGAGGATTCGCGGTACAAAGTACTTGTTACTGGCAAAAGCTTCTGAAATTGAATCTAATTTACTTAGCAGATGGTTAAAGACTCGGAGTTTGTCAGTCTCGAGACTACACTCGAAGCCAGTGCAACAATCCTGAGTATTAACTCATCAAGGACTGTTAAGCACTGCTTGATTCGGTTTTGCTGCTAGTGCCAATTCTCTTTTTTCTAGTATTTCTCTGGAACTTGTAATTGTCGTTAGCTCAGAGGGAAGCCTTTCTGAGACTCCCTGAAACATTGACCATCTCTACAGTCTTCCGCGAGGCGGGGAATAATCGCACTGTCATGCATAATCAAGTCCCACTGGTTTCGACACAAACTACATTTATTCCAGTTTTTTCCGGCCTCTACTTCCATAGTTTTCCCACTTTTTTTATCCTACTCTAACCTGTCCATTTCTTCCACCATCCATCACAACGACCTTCTCCATTGTGGCATCTGCGCTGATCGTCTGCTTCTCTCCTACTCTGGCTACCATTTTTGGATGGCGAAGACGATACCTTTGGACTTCGTCCATTCCCTGGGAATGGCGACAAACTCGGTCATCGGCGTATCTTGCCGGAACACCCTCCCTTGTCCTTCCGACTGTTGTAACCTCCATTTCTTCTTGCTACTCTTCTCCAATCTCTTCCACTTTCGTTTTTTTTTTCAACTTTTCAGTATTCTGAATTTCTCCAATGTTCTTCAGTTGATGGCTTGAACACAAGTGAAATCTTTTTCATTGGGTCACTGTCCTTAGACGTCTGATCGATGACCCATCCATCTCGTAGAGTCATCGTGCCCATTAGATCATCCATTGCATTGTACCATATCGCCACCCGTTAAAGGTTACCAACTACATCCTGACTGCCACGATTAATGCGTTATATATTTAAGTTAAATTAGGTTAAGTAATATGTTGGTCGTTAGCGTAACTTGAACTCAAATCTAGAGGGGGCTTGACTCTTCTGAACGAAAAAATCCCTTAAGGACATATCCCCATGAGTACCAAAATGGCCTCTAATATGGCACCTTACTTTCCCCTTCGCTTTCCGCTCCCTCCTCCCACACTTCTCACAGTGTTTTGGAGAGCGATCACAAACAATGAATATTTGAAGTTACTTACTTACTTACTTATTTGGCTTTACATCAATTATCTTGATAAAGCCTCGCCAACAATATTTCGCCGATTCCCTCGGTTCATGGCCGCTTCTCTCCATCCTCGACTGTGACCCACGCTCTCCAGGTCCTGGTGTACCTGGTCAATCCACCTAGCTCGCTGCGCCCCACGCCTTCTTGTTCCGACCGAATTCGTGGCGAACGCCATCTTTACAGGGTTGTTGTCCGGCATTCTTGCAACATGCCCTGCCCAGCGTATCCTTCCAGCTTTAGCTACCTTCACGATACTGGGTTCGCCGTAGAGTTGAGCGAGCTCGTGGTTCATCCTTCGCCGCCACATGCCGTTCTCCTGCACGCCGCCAAAGATCGTCCTTAGCACTCGGCGTTCGAAAACCCCAAGAGCTTGCAAGTCCTCCTCGAGCATAGTCCACGCCTCATACCCATAGAGGACTACCGGTCTTATGAGCGTTTTGTACATCGTGCATTTGGTGCGGGGGTGAATCTTTCTTGACCGCAGTTTCTTCTGGAGCCCATAGTAGGCACGACTTCCGCTGATGATGCGCCTTCGTATTTCCCGACTAACATTGTTGTCAGCCGTCAACAAGGATCCGAGGTAGACGAACTCGTCCACCACCTCGAAGGTATCCCCGTCTATCGTAACACTGCTTCCTAGGCGGGCCCTGTCGCGCTCAGTTCCGCCAACCAGCATGTACTTTGTTTTCGACGCATTCACCATTAGCCCGACTCTTGTTGCTTCGCGTTTCTGGCGGGTGAACAAATCCGCCACCGTTTCAAATTTTCTCCCAATAATATCCATGTCGTCCGCGAAGCAAACAAATTGTCCGGATCTCGTGAAAATCGTGCCTCGACTGTTAAGTCCGGCTCTCCGCATGACACCTTCAAGCGCAATATTGAACAACAGGCACGAAAGTCCGTCGCCCTGTCGTAGTCCCCGCCGAGACTCGCACGAACTGGAGTGTTCGCCCGAGATCTTCACGCAGATTTGCACACCGTCCATCGTTGCTCTGATCAATCTTGTGAGCTTCCCGGGAAAGCTGTTCTCGTCCATGATTTTCCATAGCTCTATGCGGTCGATACTATCGTATGCCGCCTTGAAATCGATGAACAAATGGTGCGTAGGGACCTGGTACTCACGGCATTTCTGGAGGATTTGCCGCACGGAAAAGATCTGGTCCGTTGTCGAGCGGCCGAAGTTTGAAGTTACTAACCTTATTGTAGAGCGGTGGTTTCTTCACTGAAAGCATTCCATAATATGTTTTTCACAAATCACCAGTTTTTGAATGCAAATACGTAGTAATTGCTGTGATTTGTGTTGTAAAATACCGCGCACTTCCGAATCACTTCTTCTTCACGCACCGAGATATTGTTTGCTGGCTTTTCGGTGCTCGCTCTACAACTCACTTTTAATCGTATTTCTACTCACCGTATCAATTCAAAAATCTAATGCGATACTTGAAACACTTTGATTATTAACGCACGATGCTCCCTGGAGCAATAAATCACTTATATTAGCCAATTTGTGCTCGAAAACAGCACCGGAACGCGAATTCACTGAGCCAACATTGTTTATGATTCGGATGCGCCGCTCTCACTGATTGGAAGTGATGCCAGTTTTTATGTTTACAAATAGAATGATTTGGATATTCATACACTTGCTACAACCACGTATTTTACAATTTCATAATACTCAAAAAGTGTACAATGTCACAAGTGTTGCAAAACATTTTTATGCGTGAGAAAAACAATGTACGACGCAATTTAACAGCAAAAATGAATATAAGATATTATACAGTACAATTGACTGTAGAATTCAAATGTATACTGATGGCAACTTTCTCCGTCCGAGAGAAGCGAGAAAAGAGAGGAGAAAACTGCCAAAAATAGTAAACAACACACGCATGGTGTGAAAAATGCTTATAATTTTGGTCAAAAAACATGTTTTCACTACCAAATGAAATAAATTGTGATTTTGAGTTTTTATGAAGTTGTTGATGAATTCATATCGATAATAATACCTTTGTATGAAACGTGTGCAAGTAACACTACCTACATAATTTTGTTGGTGGAGGTATACATGAAACATGATGATTTATTTTTGGCCGACGCACATAACATTGTGCTTCGCCTTGTTGGGTGGCTCGAGAGGGTGCTTTAGCGGGTGGCTCGAGTGGGTGGCAACATTATGTTTACGTGCTCAATGAACCTTCACCTTAAGTAAGGTGTATACTTAGCATGAGAGTCAAAATTTTCTAGGGGGGGCTTGTACTTTTCTAGGGGGGTCTAAGGCCCCCCTAGCCCCCCCCCCCGTATTTGCGCCAATGATGATGGTAACAACATGTTAATAAGGTCTTAAATTTGTTTTACCAAATTAGGATGAAAGTGTTGTCTAATAACACAGAACACCTAGGTATGAAAAATAAATGTAATGTTTGGAATGATACTAATAAAGTGTTGATGACGGATGATGGCATAGTACGGTGAATTGTTCTACTATGGCCTAATATGAGACTTAGTGACAGAGAAAACTGGTCAACAATTGATTGTTTAACGAGAAATTTGCGACGATCGACGCGCCACTATAATTCATATAATGGAGGATATTAGAACTAAGTTGGAGGTGAAAAACATTCGCGAATGAACCAATTCTGATGCGTCAATTGGAAACTTCACAATGGACCGATGCACGAGTTTACTAATTTGACGTTTGAGCGGTGCCGAATTCACTGGTTTCCATGGACACATAAATAACACGGCACCGCTCAAACATCAACGAATGAACGCGTGTACAGGTCCATGAACCTATGCACGAGTTCACGAATTTGGCGTTTGAGCAATGTCGAATTCATTTGTTGCCATGGCGCCGATGAAACATCAGATAGTGAACTCGTGCATTGATCCATACGAACTTGAACGACGCAAGAAAAAAGCAAAACTGAAATTGCAAATTATTTTTCAATTTTGATATTTATATGGCAAAGCTAACTAGATGGAAAATTATTGTAAAAGGATAAAATAAGTTTAAATCTAAAGATACCAGGAAATATTACAATATTTTTGTTGAATTTCACTGATAAATCAATAAATACTGATTGAGTGTCCGAATATTTATCCCGTCCGGATTTTGATTCATCACGGTACATGAATTGCTTAATATACTTCGCCTTTTCAATTAACTGACAGGCAAAACTATTTTTCAATTTAATCTAACAAGATCATGATAAACATTTTCATACATTCCTGTATATTAATTACTGAGTTAGCAGTACTCGAACATAATCCTAACAAAGAAAAGGATTCTCACAAAATTTTGAGCAGGATTATTGCATGAATTTAAACAGGATTACACAGAACTACAGAACTACTGGATTCTCAGCATGAACAAGATTTTCGCATGATCATTGGTTTCATTGTGACAGACAACTAGAAATAATTTTAAGTTGGATTTTATGAAAATTCTGATTGACATGCTCATGCTCATCCTGCACAGAATTTTCAAAATAAAAATTCCGATTGAATCCTTCGTTCAGTTCTCACAGAAAAACCATCAGGGTTCTTAAATCATTTTTAAAATTACATTTTCCTAAACTTTTTTGAAAGAATGTTTTACACTGACCTATAGCCATTTGAACTCATCGACATTTTGGAATGATGACCTCAACTATAAGGTCGTCGACACTGAGAACGGCCTTACAGTTGAGGTCGAAATTCGCGTA
The DNA here is from genome assembly GCF_002204515.2 of Aedes aegypti. Taxonomy (NCBI): domain Eukaryota; kingdom Metazoa; phylum Arthropoda; class Insecta; order Diptera; family Culicidae; genus Aedes; species Aedes aegypti. Next base: position 399,613,799 of record NC_035108.1, read on the forward strand.
TCTGTTAATGGATACAAACTCTATTGGAATCAAATGGTACAGTACTAAATTTGGATTTTTAATTTACTTATAGGTATTCCACTAAACAGCTCGAAGACTTATTATGAATTTATTTATGTTGAATCTATTTCTAAACTTGAATATCAATCGACATCTTTTAACAAATATTATTGTGTACCAATTCATACAATCTTATAATGGTGTTTGTCATGCATGTTTGTGGTAAACACTTTTGTATAAGTTCTGTTGTTTTATATAATTTCTGTTATTTTATGAACAAAATTCAATTCACGTTCTTTCCGTTAAGCAATTTTTCAACTGCAATCGATAACTGAGATACCAGTATTTGTTTTTAAACTATAAAATAAAAATCTTCAAAACAGAATGCAGAAATATTCAGTATTCTTTCCAAAAAATTATCAATGTTTCCTCGTTTTACGGTACTGGTATCGCTCAGTTATCGATTGCAGTTGAAAGATTGCATAATGATTCATTTCGAATGGATTTATTGGATTATATTATTGAAAGTCATTTTTCGGTGTTAGGGTAACTTTGATAATAGATATTTAAATACATGAAAATCAACAACAAAATAACTGTTTGGCATCATTGCAGTTGGAACTTGATTGGAGAACGATTATAGAAAACGTGGATTAAATTTTCTTCATAAAACAACAGATTTTGTAGAAAAAATATCTACAAAAGTGTTATGTTCAAACAACCATGACAAGCACCATTATAAGTCTGAATGAAGTTGTATAAAATAATATTTCTGAAACGATATCGATTGATTTTCGCATTTTGACATTGAAATCAATATAAAACAAACGTTTTCAAAATTAAAAAAAAAAAGATATTTCGAACAAATTTAGAGCAAACAGGCCGTTGCATACCTTTGGTGTTTAACATTATATGGACATTTCAGATTTTGATGACAAAAATGACCCCAATTTATAAAAATGATTTTTGCTAAGAGATGTTCATGTTCTACTACAACAGGTTTGTTAGGGATAAGTGATGAATTCTTTAAAATTTCATCGAATAATGATCGTAGAACAGATCGTCTGTAAAGTTTACAAAAAGCTTAAATTCCATTATTTTTTTTTAAATTCGGATATCCAGCTTCAAACGTTATTGATTCCAACGAAACTAGCTCTAACATTAAGTATTATACTAATAATTTTTTACTTTTGCATTCGATTTGCTTAACTGAATATCAGAAATTATATTATGTTGTAAGTCCTCTACCATCAAAGTTACTCGCATTATCAAAGATACCCTGTTTTACGGTACCTACTTTTTGATTCTTCAAACAAAGGGTTTTGTTTCTAGTCATATCAACATTTTTTTTTTATAAATATCATAAATGCTGTATGAGGTAGCCATAGAATAACAAAATCTGCATGTATAGATAGGTGTGTTTAACAAAACCTTGTTGAATAAAAAGAAAAACGTGGACAACTAAAAATAAGGTTTGAATTCGTCCAGGGACCCATAAATGGAGGTTCGCCAAGGGCACCATGATGAAACGCTACGGATCTGGTTGTATGGTTCAAATGTAACTTGTTTGCTGTTTGAGGTGTTCAGAAAAAAAAGGGGGGGGGGGTTGTTAGGACTTGAACGAGAGGTCCGAGGCAAATGTTCCATTTGCCCTCTCCAATCCCTGACTGCACTTGCTCAACATTACCTTATTTGAAGAAATCACCTAAAAAAATCCAACTTTTAACAATCTTGTCAATCTTAGTAAGACAGCATCCCCCAAGTAACATTTTTAGTTTTTTCATTTACTACAAGCTGTTGTTACCACCATATCGTTAAAACTCATTTTAGAACTTATTAGTCTTAATAACCTTAATAAACCTTTGATAAAACTCTGTTAAGCCCGAAAAGGCCCACACTACAGGAGGTTGTTAAGACTATACCTTAAACCCGTTTCTAAACTTCTTAGTTTTGTATCGTATGAATACATCCACCCTTGTAGTATGCTATAAAACATTCATAAGAGCTATTGTATAGCCTTATTGAGCTCAACTAGCAGTATTAAATCTTTTACGATATCCTAATACACAGAATAAAACCAATGTTAAGAGCATATGATTGAACAAACACCAACCAATAATTTGTTTATAAACCATAACCTTTTTTTTGATATTGAAACCATCATGATGTCTGCCGACTCATAATAATAAAATAAAATAATCATTTTTTGCGTGGCAGAAAATTTCCTTACTAGCGCGTGAAATTCCTGCCAACAAAAATTTACTGGTGGAATGACATAAAATTTTTCGATTTACAGCAACGCGCCACAATTACGACATCATTATTGGCTATCCAATATTTTACTCCATTCCATTTTCAGAATGATTTCTTGCTCATCTCAATCATAAATTGGAATTTCCCACGCATATTGTAATTATCAATCCGAAACGGTGACAATGAAAATGGATTCCATCCAGTTAAATCTTGCTGGTCTTGTCTGGGATGGTTTAAGATCAATTGGTGATTATTCCGAACAATATAATCATTCATAAACGCTTTTGATCTTAAGAACCCGTGCGCAAAACCCTCACTGGCTAAAATATTCCTAAACCAGAATATTTGTTCTGCACTAAGACAAATTGGTTTTTTGGGAGCTTCGTTAGCTTCGCTTTCCGCTCCCTCCTCCCACACTTCTCACAGTGTTTTGGAGAGCGATCACAAACAATGAATATTTGAAGTTACTTACTTACTTACTTATTTGGCTTTACATCAATTATCTTGATAAAGCCTCGCCAACAATATTTCGCCGATTCCCTCGGTTCATGGCCGCTTCTCTCCATCCTCGACTGTGACCCACGCTCTCCAGGTCCTGGTGTACCTGGTCAATCCACCTAGCTCGCTGCGCCCCACGCCTTCTTGTTCCGACCGAATTCGTGGCGAACGCCATCTTTACAGGGTTGTTGTCCGGCATTCTTGCAACATGCCCTGCCCAGCGTATCCTTCCAGCTTTAGCTACCTTCACGATACTGGGTTCGCCGTAGAGTTGAGCGAGCTCGTGGTTCATCCTTCGCCGCCACATGCCGTTCTCCTGCACGCCGCCAAAGATCGTCCTTAGCACTCGGCGTTCGAAAACCCCAAGAGCTTGCAAGTCCTCCTCGAGCATAGTCCACGCCTCATACCCATAGAGGACTACCGGTCTTATGAGCGTTTTGTACATCGTGCATTTGGTGCGGGGGTGAATCTTTCTTGACCGCAGTTTCTTCTGGAGCCCATAGTAGGCACGACTTCCGCTGATGATGCGCCTTCGTATTTCCCGACTAACATTGTTGTCAGCCGTCAACAAGGATCCGAGGTAGACGAACTCGTCCACCACCTCGAAGGTATCCCCGTCTATCGTAACACTGCTTCCTAGGCGGGCCCTGTCGCGCTCAGTTCCGCCAACCAGCATGTACTTTGTTTTCGACGCATTCACCATTAGCCCGACTCTTGTTGCTTCGCGTTTCTGGCGGGTGAACAAATCCGCCACCGTTTCAAATTTTCTCCCAATAATATCCATGTCGTCCGCGAAGCAAACAAATTGTCCGGATCTCGTGAAAATCGTGCCTCGACTGTTAAGTCCGGCTCTCCGCATGACACCTTCAAGCGCAATATTGAACAACAGGCACGAAAGTCCGTCGCCCTGTCGTAGTCCCCGCCGAGACTCGCACGAACTGGAGTGTTCGCCCGAGATCTTCACGCAGATTTGCACACCGTCCATCGTTGCTCTGATCAATCTTGTGAGCTTCCCGGGAAAGCTGTTCTCGTCCATGATTTTCCATAGCTCTATGCGGTCGATACTATCGTATGCCGCCTTGAAATCGATGAACAAATGGTGCGTAGGGACCTCCCAGTAAACACAAACTCGTATACAATAGCGCATAAGAGTACAAATGTGGAGGTGATATACGTACATGCGCCATAAGGCTGAATGCAAGATGTACGTATATCGCCTCCACAATTGTACTCTTATATCTCATCATAAACGATGGTGTGTTTACTGGGCTGGTACTCACGGCATTTCTGGAGGATTTGCCGCACGGAAAAGATCTGGTCCGTTGTCGAGCGGCCGAAGTTTGAAGTTACTAACCTTATTGTAGAGCGGTGGTTTCTTCACTGAAAGCATTCCATAATATGTTTTTCACAAATCACCAGTTTTTGAATGCAAATACGTAGTAATTGCTGTGATTTGTGTTGTAAAATACCGCGCACTTCCGAATCACTTCTTCTTCACGCACCGAGATATTGTTTGCTGGCTTTTCGGTGCTCGCTCTACAACTCACTTTTAATCGTATTTCTACTCACCGTATCAATTCAAAAATCTAATGCGATACTTGAAACACTTTGATTATTAACGCACGATGCTCCCTGGAGCAATAAATCACTTATATTAGCCAATTTGTGCTCGAAAACAGCACCGGAACGCGAATTCACTGAGCCAACATTGTTTATGATTCGGATGCGCCGCTCTCACTGATTGGAAGTGATGCCAGTTTTTATGTTTACAAATAGAATGATTTGGATATTCATACACTTGCTACAACCACGTATTTTACAATTTCATAATACTCAAAAAGTGTACAATGTCACAAGTGTTGCAAAACATTTTTATGCGTGAGAAAAACAATGTACGACGCAATTTAACAGCAAAAATGAATATAAGATATTATACAGTACAATTGACTGTAGAATTCAAATGTATACTGATGGCAACTTTCTCCGTCCGAGAGAAGCGAGAAAAGAGAGGAGAAAACTGCCAAAAATAGTAAACAACACACGCATGGTGTGAAAAATGCTTATAATTTTGGTCAAAAAACATGTTTTCACTACCAAATGAAATAAATTGTGATTTTGAGTTTTTATGAAGTTGTTGATGAATTCATATCGATAATAATACCTTTGTATGAAACGTGTGCAAGTAACACTACCTACATAATTTTGTTGGTGGAGGTATACATGAAACATGATGATTTATTTTTGGCCGACGCACATAACATTGTGCTTCGCCTTGTTGGGTGGCTCGAGAGGGTGCTTTAGCGGGTGGCTCGAGTGGGTGGCAACATTATGTTTACGTGCTCAATGAACCTTCACCTTAAGTAAGGTGTATACTTAGCATGAGAGTCAAAATTTTCTAGGGGGGGCTTGTACTTTTCTAGGGGGGTCTAAGGCCCCCCTAGCCCCCCCCCCCGTATTTGCGCCAATGATGATGGTAACAACATGTTAATAAGGTCTTAAATTTGTTTTACCAAATTAGGATGAAAGTGTTGTCTAATAACACAGAACACCTAGGTATGAAAAATAAATGTAATGTTTGGAATGATACTAATAAAGTGTTGATGACGGATGATGGCATAGTACGGTCAATTGTTCTACTATGGCCTAATATGAGACTTAGTGACAGAGAAAACTGGTCAACAATTGATTGTTTAACGAGAAATTTGCGACGATCGACGCGCCACTATAATTCATATAATGGAGGATATTAGAACTAAGTTGGAGGTGAAAAACATTCGCGAATGAACCAATTCTGATGCGTCAATTGGAAACTTCACAATGGACCGATGCACGAGTTTACTAATTTGACGTTTGAGCGGTGCCGAATTCACTGGTTTCCATGGACACATAAATAACACGGCACCGCTCAAACATCAACGAATGAACGCGTGTACAGGTCCATGAACCTATGCACGAGTTCACGAATTTGGCGTTTGAGCAATGTCGAATTCATTTGTTGCCATGGCGCCGATGAAACATCAGATAGTGAACTCGTGCATTGATCCATACGAACTTGAACGACGCAAGAAAAAAGCAAAACTGAAATTGCAAATTATTTTTCAATTTTGATATTTATATGGCAAAGCTAACTAGATGGAAAATTATTGTAAAAGGATAAAATAAGTTTAAATCTAAAGATACCAGGAAATATTACAATATTTTTGTTGAATTTCACTGATAAATCAATAAATACTGATTGAGTGTCCGAATATTTATCCCGTCCGGATTTTGATTCATCACGGTACATGAATTGCTTAATATACTTCGCCTTTTCAATTAACTGACAGGCAAAACTATTTTTCAATTTAATCTAACAAGATCATGATAAACATTTTCATACATTCCTGTATATTAATTACTGAGTTAGCAGTACTCGAACATAATCCTAACAAAGAAAAGGATTCTCACAAAATTTTGAGCAGGATTATTGCATGAATTTAAACAGGATTACACAGAACTACAGAACTACTGGATTCTCAGCATGAACAAGATTTTCGCATGATCATTGGTTTCATTGTGACAGACAACTAGAAATAATTTTAAGTTGGATTTTATGAAAATTCTGATTGACATGCTCATGCTCATCCTGCACAGAATTTTCAAAATAAAAATTCCGATTGAATCCTTCGTTCAGTTCTCACAGAAAAACCATCAGGGTTCTTAAATCATTTTTAAAATTACATTTTCCTAAACTTTTTTGAAAGAATGTTTTACACTGACCTATAGCCATTTGAACTCATCGACATTTTGGAATGATGACCTCAACTATAAGGTCGTCGACACTGAGAACGGCCTTACAGTTGAGGTCGAAATTCGCGTATCTGTTAATGGATACAAACTCTATTGGAATCAAATGGTACAGTACTAAATTTGGATTTTTAATTTACTTATAGGTATTCCACTAAACAGCTCGAAGACTTATTATGAATTTATTTATGTTGAATCTATTTCTAAACTTGAATATCAATCGACATCTTTTAACAAATATTATTGTGTACCAATTCATACAATCTTATAATGGTGTTTGTCACGCATGTTTGTGGTAAACACTTTTGTATAAGTTCTGTTGTTTTATATAATTTCTGTTATTTTATGAACAAAATTCAATTCACGTTCTTTCCGTTAAGCAATTTTTCAACTGCAATCGATAACTGAGATACCAGTATTTGTTTTTAAACTATAAAATAAAAATCTTCAAAACAGAATGCAGAAATATTCAGTATTCTTTCCAAAAAATTATCAATGTTTCCTCGTTTTACGGTACTGGTATCGCTCAGTTATCGATTGCAGTTGAAAGATTGCATAATGATTCATTTCGAATGGATTTATTGGATTATATTATTGAAAGTCATTTTTCGGTGTTAGGGTAACTTTGATAATAGATATTTAAATACATGAAAATCAACAACAAAATAACTGTTTGGCATCATTGCAGTTGGAACTTGATTGGAGAACGATTATAGAAAACGTGGATTAAATTTTCTTCATAAAACAACAGATTTTGTAGAAAAAATATCTACAAAAGTGTTATGTTCAAACAACCATGACAAGCACCATTATAAGTCTGAATGAAGTTGTATAAAATAATATTTCTGAAACGATATCGATTGATTTTCGCATTTTGACATTGAAATCAATATAAAACAAACGTTTTCAAAATTTAAAAAAAAAAGATATTTCGAACAAATTTAGAGCAAACAGGCCGTTGCATACCTTTGGTGTTTAACATTATATGGACATTTCAGATTTTGATGACAAAAATGACCCCAATTTATAAAAATGATTTTTGCTAAGAGATGTTCATGTTCTACTACAACAGGTTTGTTAGGGATAAGTGATGAATTCTTTAAAATTTCATCGAATAATGATCGTAGAACAGATCGTCTGTAAAGTTTACAAAAAGCTTAAATTCCATTATTTTTTTTTAAATTCGGATATCCAGCTTCAAACGTTATTGATTCCAACGAAACTAGCTCTAACATTAAGTATTATACTAATAATTTTTACTTTTGCATTCGATTTGCTTAACTGAATATCAGAAATTATATTATGTTGTAAGTCCTCTACCATCAAAGTTACTCGCATTATCAAAGATACCCTGTTTTACGGTACCTACTTTTTGATTCTTCAAACAAGGGGTTTTGTTTCTAGTCATATCAACATTTTTTTTTTATAAATATCATAAATGCTGTATGAGGTAGCCATAGAATAACAAAATCTGCATGTATAGATAGGTGTGTTTAACAAAACCTTGTTGAATAAAAAGAAAAACGTGGACAACTAAAAATAAGGTTTGAATTCGTCCAGGGACCCATAAATGGAGGTTCGCCAAGGGCACCATGATGAAACGCTACGGATCTGGTTGTATGGTTCAAATGTAACTTGTTTGCTGTTTGAGGTGTTCAGAAAAAAAAGGGGGGGGGGGTTGTTAGGACTTGAACGAGAGGTCCGAGGCAAATGTTCCATTTGCCCTCTCCAATCCCTGACTGCACTTGCTCAACATTACCTTATTTGAAGAAATCACCTAAAAAAATCCAACTTTTAACAATCTTGTCAATCTTAGTAAGACAGCATCCCCCAAGTAACATTTTTAGTTTTTTCATTTACTACAAGCTGTTGTTACCACCATATCGTTAAAACTCATTTTAGAACTTATTAGTCTTAATAACCTTAATAAACCTTTGATAAAACTCTGTTAAGCCCGAAAAGGCCCACACTACAGGAGGTTGTTAAGACTATACCTTAAACCCGTTTCTAAACTTCTTAGTTTTGTATCGTATGAATACATCCACCCTTGTAGTATGCTATAAAACATTCATAAGAGCTATTGTATAGCCTTATTGAGCTCAACTAGCAGTATTAAATCTTTTACGATATCCTAATACACAGAATAAAACCAATGTTAAGAGCATATGATTGAACAAACACCAACCAATAATTTGTTTATAAACCATAACCTTTTTTTTGATATTGAAACCATCATGATGTCTGCCGACTCATAATAATAAAATAAAATAATCATTTTTTGCGTGGCAGAAAATTTCCTTACTAGCGCGTGAAATTCCTGCCAACAAAAATTTACTGGTGGAATGACATAAAATTTTTCGATTTACAGCAACGCGCCACAATTACGACATCATTATTGGCTATCCAATATTTTACTCCATTCCATTTTCAGAATGATTTCTTGCTCATCTCAATCATAAATTGGAATTTCCCACGCATATTGTAATTATCAATCCGAAACGGTGACAATGAAAATGGATTCCATCCAGTTAAATCTTGCTGGTCTTGTCTGGGATGGTTTAAGATCAATTGGTGATTATTCCGAACAATATAATCATTCATAAACGCTTTTGATCTTAAGAACCCGTGCGCAAAACCCTCACTGGCTAAAATATTCCTAAACCAGAATATTTGTTCTGCACTAAGACAAATTGGTTTTTTGGGAGCTTCGTTAGCTTCGCTTTCCGCTCCCTCCTCCCACACTTCTCACAGTGTTTTGGAGAGCGATCACAAACAATGAATATTTGAAGTTACTTACTTACTTACTTATTTGGCTTTACATCAATTATCTTGATAAAGCCTCGCCAACAATATTTCGCCGATTCCCTCGGTTCATGGCCGCTTCTCTCCATCCTCGACTGTGACCCACGCTCTCCAGGTCCTGGTGTACCTGGTCAATCCACCTAGCTCGCTGCGCCCCACGCCTTCTTGTTCCGACCGAATTCGTGGCGAACGCCATCTTTACAGGGTTGTTGTCCGGCATTCTTGCAACATGCCCTGCCCAGCGTATCCTTCCAGCTTTAGCTACCTTCACGATACTGGGTTCGCCGTAGAGTTGAGCGAGCTCGTGGTTCATCCTTCGCCGCCACATGCCGTTCTCCTGCACGCCGCCAAAGATCGTCCTTAGCACTCGGCGTTCGAAAACCCCAAGAGCTTGCAAGTCCTCCTCGAGCATAGTCCACGCCTCATACCCATAGAGGACTACCGGTCTTATGAGCGTTTTGTACATCGTGCATTTGGTGCGGGGGTGAATCTTTCTTGACCGCAGTTTCTTCTGGAGCCCATAGTAGGCACGACTTCCGCTGATGATGCGCCTTCGTATTTCCCGACTAACATTGTTGTCAGCCGTCAACAAGGATCCGAGGTAGACGAACTCGTCCACCACCTCGAAGGTATCCCCGTCTATCGTAACACTGCTTCCTAGGCGGGCCCTGTCGCGCTCAGTTCCGCCAACCAGCATGTACTTTGTTTTCGACGCATTCACCATTAGCCCGACTCTTGTTGCTTCGCGTTTCTGGCGGGTGAACAAATCCGCCACCGTTTCAAATTTTCTCCCAATAATATCCATGTCGTCCGCGAAGCAAACAAATTGTCCGGATCTCGTGAAAATCGTGCCTCGACTGTTAAGTCCGGCTCTCCGCATGACACCTTCAAGCGCAATATTGAACAACAGGCACGAAAGTCCGTCGCCCTGTCGTAGTCCCCGCCGAGACTCGCACGAACTGGAGTGTTCGCCCGAGATCTTCACGCAGATTTGCACACCGTCCATCGTTGCTCTGATCAATCTTGTGAGCTTCCCGGGAAAGCTGTTCTCGTCCATGATTTTCCATAGCTCTATGCGGTCGATACTATCGTATGCCGCCTTGAAATCGATGAACAAATGGTGCGTAGGGACCTGGTACTCACGGCATTTCTGGAGGATTTGCCGCACGGAAAAGATCTGGTCCGTTGTCGAGCGGCCGAAGTTTGAAGTTACTAACCTTATTGTAGAGCGGTGGTTTCTTCACTGAAAGCATTCCATAATATGTTTTTCACAAATCACCAGTTTTTGAATGCAAATACGTAGTAATTGCTGTGATTTGTGTTGTAAAATACCGCGCACTTCCGAATCACTTCTTCTTCACGCACCGAGATATTGTTTGCTGGCTTTTCGGTGCTCGCTCTACAACTCACTTTTAATCGTATTTCTACTCACCGTATCAATTCAAAAATCTAATGCGATACTTGAAACACTTTGATTATTAACGCACGATGCTCCCTGGAGCAATAAATCACTTATATTAGCCAATTTGTGCTCGAAAACAGCACCGGAACGCGAATTCACTGAGCCAACATTGTTTATGATTCGGATGCGCCGCTCTCACTGATTGGAAGTGATGCCAGTTTTTATGTTTACAAATAGAATGATTTGGATATTCATACACTTGCTACAACCACGTATTTTACAATTTCATAATACTCAAAAAGTGTACAATGTCACAAGTGTTGCAAAACATTTTTATGCGTGAGAAAAACAATGTACGACGCAATTTAACAGCAAAAATGAATATAAGATATTATACAGTACAATTGACTGTAGAATTCAAATGTATACTGATGGCAACTTTCTCCGTCCGAGAGAAGCGAGAAAAGAGAGGAGAAAACTGCCAAAAATAGTAAACAACACACGCATGGTGTGAAAAATGCTTATAATTTTGGTCAAAAAACATGTTTTCACTACCAAATGAAATAAATTGTGATTTTGAGTTTTTATGAAGTTGTTGATGAATTCATATCGATAATAATACCTTTGTATGAAACGTGTGCAAGTAACACTACCTACATAATTTTGTTGGTGGAGGTATACATGAAACATGATGATTTATTTTTGGCCGACGCACATAACATTGTGCTTCGCCTTGTTGGGTGGCTCGAGAGGGTGCTTTAGCGGGTGGCTCGAGTGGGTGGCAACATTATGTTTACGTGCTCAATGAACCTTCACCTTAAGTAAGGTGTATACTTAGCATGAGAGTCAAAATTTTCTAGGGGGGGCTTGTACTTTTCTAGGGGGGTCTAAGGCCCCCCTAGCCCCCCCCCCCCGTATTTGCGCCAATGATGATGGTAACAACATGTTAATAAGGTCTTAAATTTGTTTTACCAAATTAGGATGAAAGTGTTGTCTAATAACACAGAACACCTAGGTATGAAAAATAAATGTAATGTTTGGAATGATACTAATAAAGTGTTGATGACGGATGATGGCATAGTACGGTCAATTGTTCTACTATGGCCTAATATGAGACTTAGTGACAGAGAAAACTGGTCAACAATTGATTGTTTAACGAGAAATTTGCGACGATCGACGCGCCACTATAATTCATATAATGGAGGATATTAGAACTAAGTTGGAGGTGAAAAACATTCGCGAATGAACCAATTCTGATGCGTCAATTGGAAACTTCACAATGGACCGATGCACGAGTTTACTAATTTGACGTTTGAGCGGTGCCGAATTCACTGGTTTCCATGGACACATAAATAACACGGCACCGCTCAAACATCAACGAATGAACGCGTGTACAGGTCCATGAACCTATGCACGAGTTCACGAATTTGGCGTTTGAGCAATGTCGAATTCATTTGTTGCCATGGCGCCGATGAAACATCAGATAGTGAACTCGTGCATTGATCCATACGAACTTGAACGACGCAAGAAAAAAGCAAAACTGAAATTGCAAATTATTTTTCAATTTTGATATTTATATGGCAAAGCTAACTAGATGGAAAATTATTGTAAAAGGATAAAATAAGTTTAAATCTAAAGATACCAGGAAATATTACAATATTTTTGTTGAATTTCACTGATAAATCAATAAATACTGATTGAGTGTCCGAATATTTATCCCGTCCGGATTTTGATTCATCACGGTACATGAATTGCTTAATATACTTCGCCTTTTCAATTAACTGACAGGCAAAACTATTTTTCAATTTAATCTAACAAGATCATGATAAACATTTTCATACATTCCTGTATATTAATTACTGAGTTAGCAGTACTCGAACATAATCCTAACAAAGAAAAGGATTCTCACAAAATTTTGAGCAGGATTATTGCATGAATTTAAACAGGATTACACAGAACTACAGAACTACTGGATTCTCAGCATGAACAAGATTTTCGCATGATCATTGGTTTCATTGTGACAGACAACTAGAAATAATTTTAAGTTGGATTTTATGAAAATTCTGATTGACATGCTCATGCTCATCCTGCACAGAATTTTCAAAATAAAAATTCCGATTGAATCCTTCGTTCAGTTCTCACAGAAAAACCATCAGGGTTCTTAAATCATTTTTAAAATTACATTTTCCTAAACTTTTTTGAAAGAATGTTTTACACTGACCTATAGCCATTTGAACTCATCGACATTTTGGAATGATGACCTCAACTATAAGGTCGTCGACACTGAGAACGGCCTTACAGTTGAGGTCGAAATTCGCGTATCTGTTAATGGATACAAACTCTATTGGAATCAAATGGTACAGTACTAAATTTGGATTTTTAATTTACTTATAGGTATTCCACTAAACAGCTCGAAGACTTATTATGAATTTATTTATGTTGAATCTATTTCTAAACTTGAATATCAATCGACATCTTTTAACAAATATTATTGTGTACCAATTCATACAATCTTATAATGGTGTTTGTCACGCATGTTTGTGGTAAACACTTTTGTATAAGTTCTGTTGTTTTATATAATTTCTGTTATTTTATGAACAAAATTCAATTCACGTTCTTTCCGTTAAGCAATTTTTCAACTGCAATCGATAACTGAGATACCAGTATTTGTTTTTAAACTATAAAATAAAAATCTTCAAAACAGAATGCAGAAATATTCAGTATTCTTTCCAAAAAATTATCAATGTTTCCTCGTTTTACGGTACTGGTATCGCTCAGTTATCGATTGCAGTTGAAAGATTGCATAATGATTCATTTCGAATGGATTTATTGGATTATATTATTGAAAGTCATTTTTCGGTGTTAGGGTAACTTTGATAATAGATATTTAAATACATGAAAATCAACAACAAAATAACTGTTTGGCATCATTGCAGTTGGAACTTGATTGGAGAACGATTATAGAAAACGTGGATTAAATTTTCTTCATAAAACAACAGATTTTGTAGAAAAAATATCTACAAAAGTGTTATGTTCAAACAACCATGACAAGCACCATTATAAGTCTGAATGAAGTTGTATAAAATAATATTTCTGAAACGATATCGATTGATTTTCGCATTTTGACATTGAAATCAATATAAAACAAACGTTTTCAAAATTTAAAAAAAAAAAAGATATTTCGAACAAATTTAGAGCAAACAGGCCGTTGCATACCTTTCGTGTTTAACATTATATGGACATTTCAGATTTTGATGACAAAAATGACCCCAATTTATAAAAATGATTTTTGCTAAGAGATGTTCATGTTCTACTACAACAGGTTTGTTAGGGATAAGTGATGAATTCTTTAAAATTTCATCGAATAATGATCGTAGAACAGATCGTCTGTAAAGTTTACAAAAAGCTTAAATTCCATTATTTTTTTTTAAATTCGGATATCCAGCTTCAAACGTTATTGATTCCAACGAAACTAGCTCTAACATTAAGTATTATACTAATAATTTTTACTTTTGCATTCGATTTGCTTAACTGAATATCAGAAATTATATTATGTTGTAAGTCCTCTACCATCAAAGTTACTCGCATTATCAAAGATACCCTGTTTTACGGTACCTACTTTTTGATTCTTCAAACAAGGGGTTTTGTTTCTAGTCATATCAACATTTTTTTTTTATAAATATCATAAATGCTGTATGAGGTAGCCATAGAATAACAAAATCTGCATGTATAGATAGGTGTGTTTAACAAAACCTTGTTGAATAAAAAGAAAAACGTGGACAACTAAAAATAAGGTTTGAATTCGTCCAGGGACCCATAAATGGAGGTTCGCCAAGGGCACCATGATGAAACGCTACGGATCTGGTTGTATGGTTCAAATGTAACTTGTTTGCTGTTTGAGGTGTTCAGAAAAAAAAGGGGGGGGGGTTGTTAGGACTTGAACGAGAGGTCCGAGGCAAATGTTCCATTTGCCCTCTCCAATCCCTGACTGCACTTGCTCAACATTACCTTATTTGAAGAAATCACCTAAAAAAATCCAACTTTTAACAATCTTGTCAATCTTAGTAAGACAGCATCCCCCAAGTAACATTTTTAGTTTTTTCATTTACTACAAGCTGTTGTTACCACCATATCGTTAAAACTCATTTTAGAACTTATTAGTCTTAATAACCTTAATAAACCTTTGATAAAACTCTGTTAAGCCCGAAAAGGCCCACACTACAGGAGGTTGTTAAGACTATACCTTAAACCCGTTTCTAAACTTCTTAGTTTTGTATCGTATGAATACATCCACCCTTGTAGTATGCTATAAAACATTCATAAGAGCTATTGTATAGCCTTATTGAGCTCAACTAGCAGTATTAAATCTTTTACGATATCCTAATACACAGAATAAAACCAATGTTAAGAGCATATGATTGAACAAACACCAACCAATAATTTGTTTATAAACCATAACCTTTTTTTTGATATTGAAACCATCATGATGTCTGCCGACTCATAATAATAAAATAAAATAATCATTTTTTGCGTGGCAGAAAATTTCCTTACTAGCGCGTGAAATTCCTGCCAACAAAAATTTACTGGTGGAATGACATAAAATTTTTCGATTTACAGCAACGCGCCACAATTACGACATCATTATTGGCTATCCAATATTTTACTCCATTCCATTTTCAGAATGATTTCTTGCTCATCTCAATCATAAATTGGAATTTCCCACGCATATTGTAATTATCAATCCGAAACGGTGACAATGAAAATGGATTCCATCCAGTTAAATCTTGCTGGTCTTGTCTGGGATGGTTTAAGATCAATTGGTGATTATTCCGAACAATATAATCATTCATAAACGCTTTTGATCTTAAGAACCCGTGCGCAAAACCCTCACTGGCTAAAATATTCCTAAACCAGAATATTTGTTCTGCACTAAGACAAATTGGTTTTTTGGGAGCATTGACTTAAACTTAATGCACTCAGGAAAGCTACTGCTGTAAATAAATTGAAAAATTCAATATTGTGATGTAATTAATTTTATTAAATTTGTGTCGTAATGTATCTAACTGTTTTATTGGAATGAATTGTTATAATAAAGCCAGTCGTGCTTGATCGGTTGTATTGATGCAGAAAACGGTAAGTGATAAGTGCCTGAAAAATAAAAGCTTTTTTCGTGTAGCTCAGCTGTTGTGTGCAGCATAGTTGTCCCACTAGAACGGGAAGTTCAGGCAAGTATGGGAAAAATATGCGATATTTTGTTAATTCTTCGAGAGGAATATTTGTCATTTCTATGTTTGCGTTCTAATTAATCCATAATTAACTACGTGATTATCATTATCAACATAATGATATTGATACCCACACGCAGACTGCATTCCAATAACATGCATCAGACAGTCGAGATTTAAGAAGGCTTTAACATGACTTAGCGTAGTCTTAGAAGTTTTACTTATGCCTTGACAAGACAAGCATGATGAGGTTTTAAGTATAGGTTTTAATAGACACTACACAGCTCCTTCAAAATACAGTTTATTATCAAAAAAGTGGCCAGCAAATAAGTTTTAACAGTAGATCTTGTAGATATCTACAAAGCATTTTAAAGTGGGTTTTACCGAAAAGAACGTTTGGCACTTTGCAATGCTTTATTAAATCTGTTAGGAATGGATACATCTCTAATAAAACCTCCATAAATAACATCTAAGATCAAAAAGCACTGAAATTGTTACTTGGGGCCATTTATCACGCATCGTGAAATTTTCAAATTTCTTAATTTTGTATGGGCCGAAACGTTTCATTTCAACTTTTGAATGGAGAGGAATCACTGTGCACCGTGACGCGGTTGGAATGCGTAGTTCGAAAGTGTTAATTTCAAACATTTCAAAATTCTTTTCTCGTTTAATGTCTCACTTTTTCTTCTCGCAACAGGCGGAAATGATCCACGCGGCGAATGGCGGCGACACGTTTTACGATCTGGATCGCATCTATGCGACCGTCGAGCGGATGCTGGTGTTGATTCGGCAGCTGTCCGGTGTCAGCCGTTTGGGCGAAAGTGGTCGCTCGATGTCTGTGGAGTTGCAGCTGTTGAATGCGATTGACGACCGGGGATATCAGCTGCAGGAGCTTCAGGATGCCGTGCAATATCTGTTCAGTCAATTTCGGAAGATTTACTTGGTCAATAAGGATTTATATGTGCAGTTGAACAAGCGGGGTGGGAGGGTTTTTGAGTTGGAGAAGCAATTTCGTGAACAAGAGGATGGAAGCAAGTGTTTGTACTACATGGCTGATGTCATTAAGTATGAGCCAGCACTACTGGCTATGCAACGAGTCTTGGACCGCACCATGAGAGAAATACGGATATTCAGAAAGCAAAGGAACAAACACAAGCTGGAACTTTGCGTCAGCCACATTAGGAACGAGAACTACGACAAGGCGTTTGATGAATTCTTTTCCTTTGAAGATAACATTGAACAGCTACCACAAATCGTGGAGGGAGTCTTTGAAAGGTCCACAACTAATCTCATGAAGATGCTATTGTTCTTGAAGGGATATTTCTCACTGCATAAACCTAACTCGGGAGAGACATTTGTTGCTGGATGCGAACACATAGTTCAGCACCTGAAGCGCTCAGTCATGTTTTGTCGGGTGGAAACCTTGATGATTTACAGCACAATTACCGAAGTCCAAAAGGAAGTACCTCATTTGGAAGATTTCTTTCAGAACAGATTGGATCTATTGCTAATAGATTTGTCCGCCAATAAAGAACTTGCTGTCCAAATGATTCTCACTGATCCCGATGAAGCTGTAAATTTTGCCAAGTTGTTCAACCACATGTCAGACGATCTTCTTCTGGAATTGATAAGAGAAACGTACCAAGGATCAAGCAAGAATCTACGACTTACTTTGAAGTTTATTTCTGATCTTCCTTGCGTGAACCAGCAAATACTAAGCTATCAAGAAGTTCACAATGAAATGCGCCGTCTAGGGCAGTCGAAGTCCTCGTGTATCTTCGTCTTTGCATATCACATCAAAATAACTATGCAGAATCCGAAATTCCTCCACGCTACACGATCCCCGGAACTGGACGACCTGAAAGCCATCCTTCCCCCAAACGTCGTCAGCATCATCTGGAGGCAGGTCAGCATTTCGCGGTACGAGTCCAGAATTCTGATGAAATGTGGTGCGGTGGGGAAGGAAGTTGGCTTTTCGCGGTACACGGCCGATAAAAATCGCTTCGAGTGCGAACCCGTGGACGAAGGCGAGGCGTTCCGGATTCGAGCCATTGCAGTTCATGGATATCTGGTGGAGCAGGACCGGAGACCGGTGATTGTGTCGACCAAGTGTGACACTTCCTGTGCCTCCGGTCATTGGAGGTTGATTCCGCACGATGATTGCAGTTATTTCCGAATACAGAACGTTGACAGTGGTAGGTTTTTGTATTCAAAGTTTTCCGAAAGTGCCGATTATGATTTTTATAATAGTCCGGAAGTGCTCAAGCTGAGCGCTGAAGAATCAGTTTTGAACGAGAGCAACTCATACTGGAAGGTGGGTGAATTTATTCGAGGCACACGAGGAGACACAGATTGCACGATTTTATAGATTGTATAGTATTCTATAAAAAGTTGAAGTATACCTAAGTACAAATTTGTGATATTGTAAATACTCATTATTTAGGACTTGAATAAAATATGGTAACTATTGATTTTGGTTTTATTTTTCGATGACGTACCTACCTTGATACCTTGATGGCAACATCGTAGCGTCAAGCCATTGCCATCTTCGTCGGTCTTGGGTCTTCTCCAGTTGCCCCGAACGTTTAGGGTCGCCAGGTACAGCGCCAGGGGCGTACAGTCAGCGTATTCGTGGCCTTCCCCGAAGTCGCTGACCTCTACCTGGTTCCCTGTTGAATATTATTTTTGCAATTCTTTCTTCTGACATTCGCACTAAGTGTTCAGCCCACTGTAGTCTGCCGTATTTTACACGCTTGATCATATTCGCATTTTTGTACACTTGATACAACTCGTGATTCATGCGTCTGCGCCACAAACCATTTTCGAGTTTCCCACCGAGTGTTGTCCACAGAACTTTACGCTCGGAAACACCGAAAGCTTTCCGGTCTGCCTCTTTCAACGTTCACGCTTCGTGCCCGTTGAGAGCCATTGGAAGAATCAATGTTTTATACAGGGAGAATTTTGTTTCTGTTTGCAAGCTGCGGGACCTTAGCTGGTTACGTAATCCGTAAAAGGCCTTATTCGCAGCCACAACAGTCACAAGTGTTCCAAGGTGAACAAATTTTTCAACAACTTCAAACACATCCCCATCAAACACTACCTCAGCATCTACACCACCAAGCCTGACTCTACCTGCAACCACAAACTTCGTTTTGGTAGAACTAATGGTCAGGCCTATCCTCGCTGTCTCCCTCTTCAGAAGCACGAAGGCCTTCATCCACTGATCTGCGATCGATTCCAATTAGGTCTATATCGCCCGCAAAGCCAAGGATGTGGGACTTAGTGATAATAGTGCCATTTATCTGCACGCCAGATCTCCTAATAGCACCCTCGAGTGCAATGTTGAACAGTCAATTCGAAAGTGCGTCTTCCTGCTTCAACCCGTCTAACGTCACGAACGCTTGATTTTGAACCATCCAACGTAGCACGTATCAGCCTAATTAGTTCCGCCGGAAAACCATGTTCAGACATTATCTGCCACCGCTCATTTCTTTTCACTGAGTCGTACGCCGCCTTGAAATCAATAAACAGATGGAGAGTCTGCAAGTTATACTCCTGGAATTTATCTAGGATCATTCGCAAGCTAAACATCTAGTCCGTTGTCGAACGGCCCTCACGAAAATCAGTTTGGTATTCGCCGACGAAGGACTCCTCGAGCGGTCTCAATTTGTTAAACAGGATGCGCGACAGAATTTTGTAACGAGTATGTGTAAACGAGAATGCCGTCAAAGCTGGAAGGATACGATAGACGAGGCACGTAGTGAGAATGCCGGACAATGATCTAGATGGTTTGAGCAAGAAGAGCAGGAAGTATTGGACGATCGAGAAACTGGAAGCACGCAGCCTTGAACCAAGTTCGTTGGCTGGTCATGTCTTGGAGGATATGGTAAAGTAAGTGATGTTAGAATTGCGGGATGTTTCACCTTGAGATGCTAATTAGATATTGTTGTATACATTAGAGCATTCTTGCCCAAATTCTACCTGAAAAAACTACAAATCCGAAAACCCTACACCGCGAAACTTCGAAATTTCGAGGTTCCTTCAATAAACTCTTACTGTCTTGAATCGCACGTAAGTCCCATCTGTAAAAAGTAGGCATTGATAAAACGGGCTGAGAGGTTCACAAAATCGTTTTCCATTCGAATATTCAAAAAATTCCTGAAGATTTCAACATATTAGAATCTCAATGAAACTTTCACAAATTGCTTTTCACTCCGATACATTCTGAGACAAATATGAATAAAAATAATCAAAATATAGTTTATTTTTGAGTTACAATCCGACTTGGTGTTTTTTTTTTGAATTTGTAGATTAAGAATATTTGTGCAGTCAGCTTTCCATAATTTAGTAATGTCAGCTCTCCATATTCCGTACCTTGATGCGTGGCGTGAAAAATTCTCGCGCCGACGATTTAACTGTTGAAGATCGTCACAGTTATTTCAAATCATTTTGGCAAAGACAAATTAAAGACCCCCATGTCCCTTGCAGTTGCCCAAAATTTTATGGCTCATAAGGTAATCTAGAATGCCGTGAAAAGTGTACTGCGGTCTGTCAAACTTGGGTACCTTTTGTACTACCGAGGGACGAAATGCAGTACTAGAAGTGGTACCCAATCTGAACCCGAGTGGGACGGACCTGATTTTGGTGTCTTCTGCCCGATCATGCCTTGAACAATCAGGAATAATCGCGCAGAAGACACCAAAACGATTTGAAGTAGCTGCGACAAACTACAAGAAGTTAAATAATCGCGCAATGCACAGTATGAAATCATAGATAAAAGTTTCATGGCTATCGCAATATCTCGAGAAATTGATATTTTTTTATAGTTTTTCTTTTTGGTTTCAATGAAGCTGTACGATGGTGAACCTCATTGACTCGTTTACTGGAATTTTATAACAAACGTTTCGAAAACAACACTGTGGTCTAATTTAGGGCCCTCTGAACTAAATAAATATCTCTGAAAGTTATGAATTAATTTATTTGAAAAATACTGCTTAAACTCTTAAACGTAGGCAATTCGCCATGGAATTTACAAATATACCACAAAACTTCGTTTATTTGAACAAAATAAACAAATAGGTATAATTTTAGATGACGCAGCATCTTCACACGCTTCAGGCTGTCATTATGGTCAAATCCTTATATACAACGGAGAGCTAATGAATGTCTGTCATTAACTACTATACTGAATATAATTTAGTAGTTATACAATTCACAGAAAAAAAACATATTTTGCAATTTCTCATCGTAATAGGCTGTTTTTCATCACGCCAACCTGTCATGAACCGGCCTACTTTCCTGCGCTGAAGTATGCAATGCGGGAATAGTCATTTCGCAACTGAAACCAGTGCTGTAATGATTCATTACGCAACGCTTTCTCATTACGCAACTGTTTTGAGTTGCGTAATGAATCATAACACAACAATTTTTCAGAAATTGTAACATAATGGTGAATGCATTCCGATAGAATTTCTGATACCCTCAAGTTGTCTTCTACGAAATTGCAGAAAATGTTGTACGTAACACGTTGCAGAACTCGATTTTTACAGCACTCGTGCTGTAAAAATCATCATTCTGCAACTTGTTCCGTAAACTACTTTTTAAACACAAAAATACAAAACCCAAATTTGAACGTGGGTTAAAAACAACTGTGATTCATATCGAACATTACTGTGCACTCGACAGTGTTGGAAATTAGCAGAGTTAAATCATAATGTATGAAGACGTAAGTCCAGAATGTTTATCGCACACTTGTTTGATCAGGGTAACGTAAACAGTGCAAAACCCACGGTACAAACAACTATGACGTGACCAATCATGGGAGCATGATCAAAATTTAGGAAAGAATAGTACAAAATGTACCGAGAAACATTAAGCAGTAGGTGAGCTCTAATATTTTGTTCATATCATGCATTATAACAATTATTATTATTATTTTTCCTGGCGTCACTTACCAAATTCTTACATTTGCTTCTTAGCTTAATTTATGCATTTGCACTTGTTTGACAGGCATCACGAAAAAAACTACAGTAGCTAAATATGTAGGTCTACATCTACTTTCATTTGATTTTAGTGGGTCTTGGTCACGTGGTGATCCACCATCGGAATATCGCCAAATTCATACGACTGATGTTAGAAGAATTAGGATAGGTGTACCAGTTATATCCATAGTGATTTCCTATTTCTCCATACGTGGTACAATTTAAATGTTGCTACTTTCCGAGAGGTTTTGCATGTTTTACCAGTAAGATGTTGGATCTTGATGTTCAAACATTCCAAAACATTAAAAATGTGAAGGTTATCGAAATGTTGCTGATGGCCGAATAGGCAAACATTATGGAAATATTTGATACACTTTCTCTAGTTCTTTTACCTACATGTGCCTCGTTGCCAGAACATTTATTAAGATAGACGTTCGTGGACATTCCGTTGTCTTTCAAATTTAATTTCAGGAGGTTGACATCGCCAGGGCATTTTACCACCCTTTCCTCCATTGTGGCACCAGTATCAAGGATGGAAAAAGCGTGGATCGGTGAATCATAATCATTTTCAACCACTGTGCCGTCATCACTGATGCGTAATTCCGTTTGGGTGTGGATATCGGTGGGATAAACAATCTTTTATCCCAGATGATGCTGAGATTGATGTGGAGAACAAAAGGAAGGCACGGTGCTTTGGTTTATCAAGCGTTGGTGGGAGGTTATTCGAATTTTATGACGGAAGCATACAAGGCTATCGGGGGTTGGAAATTCGGACGCAATGTAGGGAAAATGATTTCATCGTTGTGACTTGTAAATGGTGACGTCTCAGTAAGTAAAAAATAGTAAGGGAAGAAATATGATGGTCTTAGATTACCAAACAGTATTTAACGAGTAAGGATTTTGTTTACAGAGCAGACATTCAGTTTCATTTTTTTTTTAAATAATGGTAATTTAAAGTGGAAACACAAGTAACAACATCATGGTGGCGCTGATATTGCAAAATTCCCACGAAGATGCATACGAAACATGTCACGATTCATATATTCACAGTTTAACGCAATATGCTGGGTGGCGGTGCTTGTGATTTCAACTTACTTTTTTTTATTCCTTATACAATTTTAGAGAAGATAGCATGAACAACTTTTTAAAATTTTCAACACATTTTCCAGTACGGTAATCCGGGGTCAAATTGACCACTAGGGTGAATTTGATCAGGTCATTACCAAGGATGCTTAATGTTTCACTGACATAACAGACATTCCATGTTGTCTAGTGTCTAATGATGATTTTGAAAATATTAAATTTTTTATTAAGATCAGTTTTCCATATTCACAGTTTTTGAAGGTGTAAGCAATACGGTTTGAAATGCATTGGGACTAAGCCAACATGTAAACTGTGAGTGTTCAAAATTTTGTACAGGCCTAAGTGTGACTGCTGAATTCAATTTTGAAATTATGAAATCAAAGTTTTTTGCTCATAAAATCGTTTTTTCTCGATCAACGTGCTTATTTCAAGAAACATTGCCTACATTTAGGCGTATTATGCAGATTTACAAAGTTATATTTTTGCAATAAAATGATCAAATATACGAGTCATAAGAATTTTGACATCACTTTAGATTTAGGAGCTCCAAGTTTAGTAGATAGGGAACTTTTTCATTCTAAAACCTGCTTTGTTATATGGTGATTAGTTTCGTACTAGTGAGTCTTTTTCAATTTTTTATATTAAAACTAATTTCATAAAATGCTTCATGTTATTTCATTAAAATCGATTATACAAACAGATAGAGATCAAGGATTTTGTCGAAATTAGTTTTACAATATTTGTATTCCAAAGAGTAGCATAACCAAAAGTTATAAAATTGTGATCAATTGTCCCGTGATTTTTGTATCGTAAATGCTTGAAAAAAGTTGGCAGTTTTAAAATTACACATCTAATTACAATAAGTTATAAGTTGTTGTTCATGCTAATTTGATACAAGTAGGCCATGATTTGAAAATTGTAAAAATCAAAAAGGTGACCGCTCATCATTGTGATCATTGGTTTGTGTGCCTTTTTAGTGATTTGCTAAGAAGGGTGAGAATAGTTTTCAACATGTTAATAGTCAAATTTGCACTTTTTCTGAATCAACGCACCATTTGTTCATCGATTTCAAGGCGGCATACGATAGTATCGACCGCATAGAGCTATGGAAAATCATGGACGAGAACAGCTTCCCCGGGAAGCTCACAAGATTGATCAGAGCAACGATGGACGGTGTGCAAAACTGCGTGAAGATCTCTGGCGAACACTCCAGTTCGTTCGAGTCTCGGCGGGGACTACGACAGGGCGACGGACTTTCGTGCCTGTTGTTCAATATTGCGCTTGAAGGTGTCATGCGGAGAGCCGGACTTAACAGTCGAGGCACGATTTTCACGAGATCCGGACAATTTGTTTGCTTCGCGGACGACATGGATATTATTGGGAGAAAATTTGAAACGGTGGCAGATTTGTTCACCCGCCTGAAACGCGAAGCAACAAGAGTCGGGCTAATGGTGAATGCGTCGAAAACAAAGTACATGCTGGTTGGCGGAACTAAGCGCGACAGGGCCCGCCTAGGAAGCAGTGTTACGAACCACGGGGATACCTTCGAGGTGGTGGACGAGTTCGTCTACCTCGGATCTTTGTTGACGGCTGACAACAATGTTAGTCGGGAAATACGAAGGCGCATCATCAGCGGAAGTCGTGCCTACTATGGGCTCCAGAAGAAACTGCGGTCAAGAAAGATTCACTCCCGCACCAAATGCACGATGTACAAAACGCTCATAAGACCGGTAGTCCTCTATGGGCATGAGGCGTGGACTATGCTCGAGGAGGACTTGCAAGCTCTTGGGGTTTTCGAACGCCGAGTGCTAAGGACGATCTTCGGCGGCGTGCAGGAGAACGGCGTGTGGCGGCGAAGGATGAACCACGAGCTCGCTCAACTCTACGGCGAACCCAGTATCGTGAAGGTAGCTAAAGCTGGAAGGATACGCTGGGCAGGGCATGTTGCAAGAATGCCGGACAACAACCCTGTAAAGATGGTGTTCGCCACGAATCCGGTCGGAACAAGAAGGCGTGGGGCGCAGCGAGCTAGGTGGATTGACCAGGTACACCAGGACCTGGAGAGCGTGGGTCACAGTCGAGGATGGAGAGAAGCGGCCATGAACCGAGGGAATTGGCGAAATATTGTTGGCGAGGCTTTATCAAGATAATTGATGTAAAGCCAAATAAGTAAGTAAGCTGAATCAACTGTTGATCATGATGACTTCTGCTTGATGCTATTTCTGAACAGTACAACAACTGTTTGTTGTGCTGTACGGATTTTGATTCATAATTCCAAATTGAATCTTAATCCGTACAGTATAAAACTTTAACATATATCATCACGTTTTATCCAATAAATATGTTCGTATGAAGCTAAAATGCACACTTAGACGGAAGAATCGTTCGAATCAGCCAGATGAAATACAAATCTATTGGATTTCCTTGTATCGTCTTCCTCGTACTTGTAGCGACGCCGTCTTTGAACATCGACTCATTCTACGCTCTGGCAAATATAGCTGGTTTCCTCTCGTGAATCCAATGTCCAGAGCACTGTGTTAAGACGAATACGAGTTTCTTCGATAGTTTTGGCAAAGACAAATTAAAGACCTCCATGCCCCTTGCAGTTGCCCAAAATTTTATGGCTCATAAGGTAATATAGAATGCCGTGAAAAGTGTACTGCGATCTGTCAAACTTGGGTACCTTTTGCACTACCGAGGGACGAAATGCAGTACTAGAAGTGTTACCCAATCTGAGCCCGAGTGTGACGGACCTGGTTTAGGCCTGCAGTTCATTATACACCAAAAGCGACAAGCTTCACTTGGTGCGATAAACGTCGCTTCTTGGCGTTGTGTCTCTCTTTAATTTTTTTTTCTCTTTTTTGGCGAATTCATCAACGGACGTTTGAATTCTGTCTGAGCCCATTTCATCAGTCCCCGATTTCAAATAGCTTGCCCAATGCTACGCCTTCGGTGGAAACTGAAATCTACCGCCACAGCCAAGGGGCGGATCACTCCTGATGCATTGCAATAATTTTATACATTCAAATGCATTTAAATGCACACTCAACAGATTTTCAATTCATGGCTTGCTCCAACAATGGACCAATGCACGAGTTCACTAATTTGACGTTTGAGCGGTGCCGAATTCACTCGTTGCCATGGTCACGTAAAAACACGCCACCGCTCAAACGTCAAATAGTGTACTCGTGCATCGGTCCATTGGTTGTTGATTTTTTTTGAAGTGTCAATCTCGTTTTTTCACAAACTCAAGTACAGTTGCCCCCGCACCCAAAAACAAATTCAAAGAGGGACCGAAACATTCCTAATGACTTGTTCGACAATTAGTGAGCTTTTTTAAGTTATCCGTTCAATAAATGGTGAATTATGCTTGTACTATGGATTTCGGTTCAATAATTCCAGCAGCCTTTATGGTAACAATCGCAATGCAACTCCGACATTTAACGGAATGACAACGATGTGGATACATTTACAACCACGTAGATGAAGCATGTCCTACTTCAGAGGATAGCTTTAGTTGTGTTCTCTTTAATTAATGTATTAATCAACCCCAAGAGTTTACCGCTTATAAACCTGTACCCAACCCAAATCGAAACTGAAGAGAATAAAACAATTTATTTGAACAAATAATTCCCGAAAATCTTTCATTTATATATGGATTTTTGAATTTGATGCGCATTTACAATCGCCACTAGTAATGAGACCAGTAAGGCTGTGCGTTTCTCGGGGAGGAGGTTCCGATGAATCCTGATTCTAAATGGAACTCGTGCCTATTCTGCGCGGCGTGTGAGGTGACACGAGTCGAATGAGGTGACAATTGTCGACTCGCTCCCATTTGATTAACATTAGTCGTCTCACGTCACTCGCGGTGAGAGCGACTCGTCTCTACTCACACGCCGCGCAGAATAAGCACGAATATATGCCTGCTAAGCCACCATCTTCTCCCTCCCCCCATTATGTTCGCTGTGTGCTCCAAGATTTCAGAGCTGCTTAAGCCAGGCTTCTAATACGAATTTAATAAAATTTCAGTTTTGAGCTTCAGCTAGGTAACCTAAAATGAATGAATTTTGTGATTAATGGAAGAACATCGAAGAATGTTATTTTTTCGTTACGAAGAGTCAAACCATCAAATAAACAGTTTTAAAACAACAAACAATAACTCGTTGCTATAGCTCAATACGCTGGTACAGGTCAAAGCTAAGTTGATGTGGATGTCTAAAAAATGCATCTAATGCAAATCGATGTGCATTTGATGTACATTGAGAAAGTGATCCACCCCTTGGCCACAGCTGTTCTTATCGTCGAAGCAAATGAAGTTGTCTTCAGAGCCCGCGTCATTGTCCAACGGGTCGCCATCGACCAAATTTCTGCTCTCATCCTCGGAACTATCAGAAGTACCATAAATTTTCAAATAATCGAGAGCAGACATTTTCGCGACTTTGAATGCGGACACTAAACTGTCAAAACAACAATAATTCACATGTGAAGACATCATGCATCATAGTAAGCACTGATACTGTTATGCGTTTATTCTCGTTCATTCAAGAGCAAATAAACGCATATCAGTCACGCGTATATTTTCCCGTATATCTATATAAATAAAAATGGAATGGTGTTTGTATGTCACGAAATGACTTACGAACGGGTCAACGGATTTGAATGATTTATTCTCCGTTTTGTTCGTCAAGGGTTCCGACGTGTTTGTGTGTATAGAAAGCCCCGGATATTCACCGGGAAAGTCGGAAAAAACGAGAGTTAACGGAACTGTCATTTTGTATGGGACGATCCTTAGCGATTTTCAACAGCCTTCTTGATGGCAAGACGAAGTTTGCCGGGACCACTAGTATTAACTAAATGTTCGAGAAAATAATAAACAAAATGTATGTAATACTGTAATCAATAGTTCATTGCACCATTTAAGTGCAAATTTGGGTGCGGAAACATCGCATTTTGAATATAATTGGAGTAAAGAAAGCATGAAACTGTTTTCGACTTCTATCGCGTTTTTCTTGGGTGCGCTGTTTTGCTAGTGAGACTGGTATGCATTTATGGGCAGTATAGATGTTTACAAATTTTCTTGAAACTAAAACTTATTCGAAGCTGAATGCCGGTGAACGCATTAAGATCCGTTAGAAATCTTCAGATATATGACCATTTTCGTAAAACTAGTTCCGGAAAATATGGGCAGTCATGTTTGTATTTCCAATCATATAAATACTATCCGGATCCAAGTGGGCATCATACTTCAAAATTATGCTTTCGGCATCACCATTAGATGCACCGACTACTATATAGTAGTGAGGGGGGGGGGGGGGGGGGGGGGGGTGTTGGGTGGTGTGGATCTGAAATTCACTCAACAGTAGCCAAAAGCCAATCACAGTCAGCGAAGCCAGTGAAACTCACGCTTATCGCTGCTGTAGACAAAAAGCCTTGAAAATTGCAAAACACCAGTTGCTAAGGGCAACCCAAAATTAATGTATAAAAATGTTCTATTTCCCGCTGCATTTCCCGCATTTGGAGCCTTCAATGACACAAACGATTTAGGAAATTCATTCACCCAACATAGGCTACTGTATAATAAGACAAACCTTTTAGAACAGTCGATTTTTTGAGGTTATTAAAATCAATGATTATTAGAAATTGACTGGAAAATTCGACTAGGGTAGATGTACCAATAGTGGAGGTATTAAGCACGATTGAACTTCATTTGATCGCCTAAATTCAAGAAGCGCAATAAATGTACATGTTAATGTTGTAACGGAAAGTAACGAGCATTGACGTAATGAGAAAAATTATTTCATCGCAGTAATCCACGGCATGTCAGTGAAAAATAATACCTCCACTATTGGTACACTGTTCCTTTAGTTGCGGTATATTTTTAATTTGTGTTCCTATAGTTGCGGTATCCGTGGTTTTCTTATGGGATCCTCCACTATAGGAACACTTTACCGCAACTATTGGTACAAGTAAGAAAAGTTTTGTCAATTTTAGTGATATTTCATCAGTTTTAAAGCAATTTGACCGGTGTTTTCAGCTATTCCGTGTATCAACAAGCTAATACGTCGATTGGCAGTGTCGGTTCTGTGAATAGTGTAATAAAATCAGTGAAAACGGTACTACCGCAACTATAGGAACACCCACAACTAAGGGAACGCTTACCCTATCTATTTTTTTAATTTTCAAAAAAGGCTTGTTCTTCGAAAGCATCATCAGCTATGGGCATAGAGTATCATCGTACTTGCCACACGGTATACGGATGCGAAAGCGGCAACTTTGGCAACGAAAGCTCTCAGGTAATAACTGTGGAAGGGCACTAAGCTGAGAAGCAGACTCTGTCCCAGTTCGGACGTAGTGCCAAGAAGAGGAAGAATTTATCATGTTCAGAACATAATAAAGTATAGATGAGAGGTTTTTTCCAGAACTACAACTATTCAACATATGCTTCAAGAAGAAGAAGAAGAAGTACCTCACTCTCAAGAATTAGTTTAGAAGGAAGACCCTTACTTAGCATCTAAAGCTAAGCGTATCACTTTAAAAAAAAATCAATAGACATCTAGAGGACTAGATAAGCAATATTTATATTTATGATGCTTAAGGCGGGATTGCTGAATTTTTCTTGGTTCCAAAATGATGGTTCTGGGAGGGTTTCAACCCTAAACTGGTGCTACTGTAAATATGTTCTAAGGTCAGGATATTGAAGTTAGGTGCTCGCTTGGCCTATTAGATTGTGACGGGCGCCTAGGGTAATCAATCATTCCTTCAAAATAGAAATGCTAAACTGCATTAAACAAGGATATTTATAGCATTTTCAAAGCAACAAATGACTCAGTTTGTTTGGTTCAGCACGATCGATAAATGTCTTTAGTGAAAAACAATTCATGCAGTAAATTTCTTATTACAAGCCGACCAATAATAGTGCATCAATCACGTGCTTGATCTCGCACTAATAACCACGCCGTGACGATGGCCACAACAAACTAGAGGTACTATGTGTGTATTATTCATCCTCCGAGTGCAGATGGCCCCTGCCGGAGAACCGTTCGTCCATCTGGCATTGAACTCCGGCTCACCCGTGTTTCAGCCGTTCTGTAACAATAATAGCCGATAATTTAGTCCATTAAAATGTGCAGGCCATCGATGTTCCGAGAACGGAGAGAAACAACAAAAACATCCGTTTGATCCATTTTATTTAAAAGACCTACACACTCATTCCTTATTTGCATAGCATTGTTGGCGTTGGTTGACCACTTTCCCTCAAGGCATTGCCGATGGAAAATCGTAAATGAAGGCAATGCCAAAGTAAGACATAAGTAATAGATGAATATTTTTTTCATAGACTTAACTAAAAACTTGAATAAAAGTTTAATATAAATTTCAATTGATGTGTCGATGTTGCGTAAAAACCACCTGCAAATAATTGTGATATGTAATATGAATATAAAAAAAACATGATTTGTTGATTTACATATTTTTACTATATTATTACAATTATTCATTTCAATGAAATCAATGTAACATTACAATTTGTTTGCTGTGATGAATGTGTAATTGATTGTGTATAACTATCTTATTCATCCAAGTTGGAATTCCAGAGCATGTAAGATGATAAAGTATTCTGCCGATATTGTCTCATGTATTTAGTATGGCCATGAAAGAATAGCCCATAAAACCATTATCGTCCCTCATTGATTTTCAGAGCTATGAGTTGTTCATCGCAAATTTTATTGCATAGCGTAAAAAGGGGTGTTAAGGACAAGTAAGGTTTTACACGATTGAACATCTCTAACAAGTTTGACAAGTCGCAGAAACTTAAAATGTCGATATATCAGTCATCTGAAATGATTTGTTCGGAGGATTGTGAGTTGCGTTATGTGATAGGGGAATTCTTTTAATATGAAGTATAGTGCGTTCTAGATATTGTGAAATCATTTCAATACTTTTTTTGTTTGTATTGTGTGGGCGCAATACATCTATCTACAAAACTATAAAACAATGTTGAGAAAAATTAGTGAGTAACTTTGAAGATAATTACATTTAATTAAGATCATAACACGGACAGACAGGGGCCCTGTAAACGCGCAGCTAGTCAGCAAGAACAAACTGAGGATCGTGGGTTCAAATCCCACAGTCCGAGGATCCTTTCGGGTTTCATCGTACCTGCAACACGATATACAAATGCAAAAATGGACACTTGGCAAAGAAAGCTCTTAGTTAATAACTGTGAAAGTGCTCATAAGAACACTAAGCTGAGAAGCAGGCTTTGTCTAAATTGGGATGTAGCACCAGAAAGAAGAAGAACACAGATAACAGGTTTGAACATGTTATCTAAGTTTTCTTTTTTATTAGTGTTTATGAAAAATGCCGCTTAATCGTTGGATCATATTGGTAGAATGTTTCGAAATAGGAATCATTCTCTAATTTGGAAATAGTTCTGGAGCTATTGACACTTTTATGCACAACCTAAAAAATAAATAATATTATGTCATTTCTGAGCTCTTTTTGACAAACTTTTTAGGCTTCGTGATAATATTTTTAGTGTTGTCGGGCATTAAGTGCTTTGTGCAATAGAGTGTGCGTAAGATTTCCATACTGGAACACTTTTCGTTACGACTTTTT
Organism: Aedes aegypti; assembly: GCF_002204515.2. Classification (NCBI taxonomy): domain Eukaryota; kingdom Metazoa; phylum Arthropoda; class Insecta; order Diptera; family Culicidae; genus Aedes; species Aedes aegypti. The sequence goes on from NC_035108.1 coordinate 399,645,445, forward strand.
TTTTACAGGGAGATTTACAGGGACAATTGACCAATTCCTCTAACAAAACTCAAATCTTGTTGAAATTATCTTTACATATGACAGATTATTCGCAAGGTTGCTCTGGACAGCTTCTAGGATTCGTGAACTGCAAATACAGGGGATAGGCAAAATGATTGAGATAGGCAAAATTTTGCTCAGATTCAAATGCTCATAACTTCTTGAAAAATAGATGAAATTAGATGCTTCTGGAAGCAATCGATGGCAAATTTGGTCTAGTTTTAGGAATTTGCTTGACCATGTATATGGCCACCGGACACCTAAGAAGTTCCGGATTTCCCGAGGTCATTTTTTCTGTCGCTTGTAATTTTGTGCGGTGTGACGGTTAACATTTTTCCAAGAAACTAGATCTAATCGAAGATTGAATGCAGGTGGACGCAATAAGATTCGTTAGAAATCTTCCGAGATATGGCCATTTCTGTAAAACTTGTTCCGGAAAACATGATCACGTTTGTATTTCCAATAATGTATATACCAACCGGAACTATATCCAAGCGGACGTCAAATTTTAAGATGATGCTTCTGAGGAATTGTTCAGAACAATTATATGCTCTGACCAATTTATAATGGGTTCTAGGTACCCTGGAGGAAGTGGCCAATTAGGAACATGTGCGGTGCAATATCAATGTGGGTGTCAAATTTTAAGATTTTTGAACGTGATGATTCCGAAAGCAAATCCAGAACCAATGGCAGTCCTGACCACTCTATAGTAGGTTACAAAAACCCCGGGGGATGTGGCCAATTCAAAAAATATCCAGAATTATATTAGTATGGGCAACAAACTTTAAGATTTGTTTTTTTTAGTCAAAAAGACATGTAATAGTATGTCTCCTGATGAAAATTTCCATATTCTTGATAGAAATTCTAATTTTATTAATATATAAACTCTCTGTTGTCTCAAGTCACAACTCACGGTAAGTAATCGGAAGTCTATTGACGAATAAAAATCACAACGATCTTCTGCCAATGTTTGTGCAGCTGAACTCACACAAAGCTGAATAATTGACCTGGTGCTTTGATTGCGAAGCGACATGAGCCTTGCATCCCAAATTTACGAAAGGCCGCTCCGATTGTGGTGGATAGACTGGGCAAGGCTCTGTCATGCCAGGGGCACCGTAAACCGAGTTTGGAAAGCGTTGCGAGGAAATGTTAGGACATCGAATCTGATCAGATTCCAACCAAGGGGTGGACTGGAGCATAAAAACGGGAATGATGAAATTGAAGTGGCTACGTTTAGCGTTATATTCATATTGAGAACAAACAGTAGAACTAAAATCATTCAACCGAAAAAAATCAGTAAACAAAGTAAATAAAAAGAATTTTACTGAAAAAGATAGTAACGTTTCACAAAAATATTTACTGACATACGGTACGGTACTTTTTTGACAGTTCAAAATTTTCTGGCTTTGCGGAGTTTTCGGTACTTATAAAATATTACCGACTTAACTCTGCTGTTCAAAAACCCAGTAAAATTTTACCGACTTCGGTAATAAAATCTAAGTGTGTACGAAAATTTTGACAACGTAAACGTTTTTGGCGATGCCATTTTTAGTAAAAATCGCATTTCTCTGAATATAATATGCAGAACTTCTATGAGACATGAACCTTTAGTAGTGTTATTCTTCTTCTTCTTCTTCTTCTTCTTATTGGCATTAACGTCCGCACTGGGATAGAGCCTGCATCTCAGCTTAGTGTTCTTATGAGCACTTCCATAGTTGTTAACTGAGAGCTTTCTTTGCCAAAGTAGCCATTTTTGAATTCGTATGTCGTGTGGCAGGTACGATGATACTCTATACCCAGGGAAGTCAAGAAAATTTCCATTACGAAACGATCCTGGACCGACCGGGAATCGAACCCGGACATCTTCAGCATGGCTTTGCTTTGTAGCCGCGGACTCTAACCAATCGGCAAAGGAAGGCATGATCATTGTTTCGAAAAGTTATAAATTGCAATTTTTTTAATATACAAAGTACAGTGGGGTAAGTGGATCATTTGTCAATATTTAGCATAAATACTTGAATATGTTGAAAGTTTTCGCACTATTGCTTCTTTTTAGGTTATATTCTTACGCCCACATTGATACTATTGCAAAACTGGTACTACACGTACATTAACACAAGCAAACTTGTTAGCTGCAAAAAGTAATTAATTTGAAAATTGTTTTCCATCAATCAAAAATCCATTGTATCTCTGTCTAAAATTGAATTCTATTATTTTTTTCGACACATGGTAAGCATTTCAGTTATAATTGAATAATTCACAATGAAAAATATGTAATTTATGTAAATAAATACAAATATATTGGACATGGTACACTTACCCCTACTTTTTAATGGGGTGGGGTAAGTGGATCAAGTATAATTATCATCTATTGGCAGACTGCTTACGTGAGTTTTAGTAAGCTTTAATATCCGACAATGTTGTTTTCCTTTATTTTGTTCCGTTCGCAGCTTGAATTTGTCAAATCGACCATAGAAAATTTGAATTAATCCACCTAAAAGCTTTTTTAACCTTTCTGGTATAAAAAAAAATATAAAAAGAATAATAATTTCAAAATTTACACGAAAATTTTCATGGTTTATCTAAGGTTAGTTGTAAAAGAGCAAAATATACTAATTTTCCAATCGAAAGCATAGTATAGTACCTTATTTGACCATATAAATTGTTCTAGACAGATGATACACATATTTTCATAAATAAAATAGAAGGATTTCAGTTTGGTATTCAAAAGTAAATGTAACTAATATTTTAAACCAAGAGTGTTTTTTGAAAATATCGTTAGGAATAATCCTGCAATACTTCTGTATAACTTATGCGTATAAATGGATGAATTTTCTCCAAATTTTTCTAGTTACAATGTTTTTTTTTTGTTCAAATTAGTATGAACTAATACATACATACTTTTTTTATATCTTGAATAAATAAAGTTACTTTTTAATTTTAAAGTATTAATATGTAACATTACTAGCACTAATAACAAGAACGAGGGTAATATCATTCTTATTAAACATAATCACACTACATTTGTTTCGAGAACAGATTTTTTTTTATTGGTGATCCACTTACTCCACCATGGTGGGGCAAGTGGATCATTTGGGGCAAATTTTTAATTCTCCCATACTCAATACATTACAATCAGAAAAATCGAAATAAATGACGATTTGAAGTATAATAGTCCCTTATTTGTTATCCACAGAAAAAAAGTTTGAGTTACATTATTCACGTTAGCTGTACATAACAATGAAGTTAACTATTGATTTTTCTGTATCCACTTACCCCACGGTACCTTACTTATATCTTCTGTTGACATTTTTCTACTTTTTAATAAACATGTAAACAGCAAAAACAATCTTTTATGGTGGTAAGCTCCATGCAAGTTAATACGCCAATCGCGTATTATCCTCGATTTTACTATAGTAAAATCGAGGATAATATGCGATTGGCGTATTAACTTCGATGGAGCTTACCACCATTAATGTTCAGAAAGACGAAACAAATGTGCCCACATGACATTGCCTCCACTTTGCAATATTGTATCATTAATCATCTTTGCAATTTTGTATAGTATTTTTTTACACGTTTTTTCGAAATTTACACGGTATTTTTTTGCACGGATTTCGGAATTAATACGTTTTTTTACACGGATTCCTAAATTAACAAGTTTTGGTTCTTTTTTACACGGATTTCAGAATTAACACGGTTTATTTCACACAGATTTCGGAATTTGTACGGTTTAGTTTTACACGGATTTCAAAATTTACACGGGTTTTTAGCACGGTTTTCTTTTACACGGCACGTATCCCCCGTGTAAAAAAAAAACATGATAGAGACGTGTAGAAGAAATTCATATTTAGGGTCCAAAATAGCCATAGCGGTAAACGCGCAGCTATTCAGCAAGACCAAACTGAGGGTCGTGAGTTCGAACCCCATCGGTCGAGGATCTTTTCGTAAAGAAAATTGCTCATAGGAGCACGTGCTACGAAAGTGCTCATAGGAGCACTAAACTGCACAGATAACTCTGTCCCAGTGGGAACGTAATGTCAGGAATAAAAGAAAAAGGAGAAGCTATGATGAACACAAATAATTACTACAAAATTACATACAAGGCTATCTGTATTTAATATGTTTACCGGCATATCGGTCTGTTTTTGCTCAAAGTAATAGGGAGCAGGAATAAGAAAGCGATGCATATTTACCGTAAGGGAACGGCGAGTGAAATTGGATTAGATTTTCTGCTGATAGAATGAACATTATTAATTTGTTTTGTTTTGATAATAGCAAAAACATTTAATAATGTGATACAAAAAAAGAAATACAAATATTCATTCGCTGAGATCATTCAAAACCAATTGAGCACTTTTCAGGGGAACTTATGGGTTGTCCTTTAGGTTAGTCCATATAACAACAATATTGAAGGTAACAACAACTAATTTTAAACAGCCTTTGTTTGAACTAAAGCTGTGCACAGTCATCATACGAAATAGTTCAGATCTTATAATTCTGGTGACTTTGTTCAGCCTCAATCTTATTTTATGCTTTAGGGGAAGCTGAATTATGGCTGGATACGTACTTCTTTCAATGACGACGATTCTGTTTTAAGAAAAGAAGACATACATTAAAAAACATGTATGTCTTCTTTTCTTAAAATATAATGACTTAAAGATCGCTTGTCCATCAACAATTCAACAATAAAACAAAAGATTGCCAGAATATTTACATGTCCCTACATGTGAGAGTATTTAACGGCGCTTGAAAATCGAAATACACAGTAAAGATCTATGCTAGAGTATTAATAAGTATGTGCGATCGAGGATTGAACTGAGATTCACTAATTTATAGCCACTCGCCTTAAGTGATTGTATATACAGTGAATAATCAATTATTCCTATTGCAATCGGTCAACAGTTTAGCGAAAATAATTAGTATTCAACATTATGAGCGATTGAAACAAGAAGGTGATGTGGGCTAGTGGTTGGCTCAGTCTAACGAGTGTTTTTAGTTTTTGTTTCGAACAGTAGTTGAGGGTAGACGCTTGGTTATGATCTTAAATCTCAAACATGTTTTTTTTTATTACAACACCTCCACAATATGATTGTAGTTCCATAGCGCCATTAAAAATATAAAGGGGTGCATACACAGTACATTTTAAAAAAATTGATGCAAACTTTATTCGAATGGAACAGTGGTACTACACTTGTTTATGCCGTTAAAAGCAACCAGTAAAAAGGGATGGTACACAAATTATGTCACGCTAAATTTTGATTTTTTCGACTCCCTCCTCCCCCTTTGTCACGTTTTTTGTACGAGTTCTTTAAAAAAAATGTTAGGCTTGTCACACTTGGCTGGACCCCCTCCTCCCCTTGGAGCGTGACATAATTAGTGCATGACTAAGTTGAATTAAAGTGAATAACATAAATGCACAATATTTTATTCACCTTTATATTCAGCCTTGAGGGTTTTGCTGAATACGAGGATTGAATAAGCCTTTGTACATATTATTGATTAGCTATCACCATATACACCATTGATTCAATATTCAGAAAATACTCTTGTTGTTCAGCATTCGTTGTTAATTGGGATTTAAATGTGTTCTATTCAATGATATAGTCAGTATAACCGGGCGAAATACATTTACATAAAACAGCACAACAATACTTTCATAAAACTGACTTCTCCCAAAAGTCTTGACTAGCTAAAACAATATGATTTTGGCAAAAAAAGCTTTAATCAAATAATGGTAACATATTGCTAAGTGAATCAAACGCCAAATTGGCACCTTATTTTGACTCACATTTCATTGAATAGGTACATTTGTTTCGTTTTTGTAAAAATCTACATTTTATTTAGAAATAAGAACTTTTGTGCTGTGTGTCACAAACAATAAATGTAAACTATGAAGCACAATCATTTAAATGAAGGAATTTTCCGTTACGATATACCTACAAACGATTTTCACCAATTTGCGTGATTATAAACAAAAGTTTTCACTTTATTTTGGTGGAGACAGCAGTTGTTTTATGCTCCTTCGTATTGATGAGCTTTCATTACATACCACAGCACACACAGAAAAGCATAATGCGTCCCCATCATATCATAGCACTACGTACTTTGTGCCTAACCAAGCAACTCCACGACTTCCTCGACGCTTTCATCTGTGGTGAATACATTGCGCTTTCGCTACGTTTAAAACTATGTCCAGCTGGCTAGATCGCGCCACCGTCGAAACCGACGATAAGCTTTTCACCACACCGCTCGTGAGTTGTAACCTGCTGTAACGAGCTTTTACGCGGCCACGAAATTGTTTACACTTTCTCCGAGCTAAATGCGTGTAAATAACGAAGAAAGCCGGATTCGTATCGTTCTGCACTAATTTATGGCCCCCATTTCAGTCATTCAGAAACCCCCTGATGGGTAAACAATAAATTTGTTTGGGATTTTGATTGATTGCGAATGAATGAATCGCCAGTATACAATGCATTTGGGAAGCGCAAAGAACACGTGGTCTTACGCAGAACGGTTAACGAATCTGAATAGCATTGCTCTATATCACTACTCCTCCTAGCTCAATGTTCCTATAAGGGGGTGTCCATGAATCACGTGGTCATTTGTTTAGGCGTCAGACTCCATTCCTATCAACATACAACAAATTTCAAAAATGGATGGTCCGTGCTCATTGGTCAGGCCTCCTACCCCTATATTATCACTTGGCTTATACCTAAATGGCTTCTAGCAAGACGTAGCCATAAGATATGTAATGGATAATTTTGATTGCTCCTAACAGAATATCAAACGCTTTCTCTTGTTTTGAATATGTGGGTGAGATTTCTGAATCTATCAAGGCTCTAAATCTTTAAAGCTCCTATATATTCATGTGGACCTTCCTTAGCCGAGTGGTTAGAGTCCGCGGCTACAAAGCAAAGCCATGCTGAAGGTGTCTGGGTTCGATTCCCGGTCGGTCCAGGATCTTTTCGTAATGGAAGTATTCTCGACTTCCCTGGGCATAGAGTATAATCGTACCTGCCACACGATATACGAATGCAAAAATGACAATTTTGGCAAAGAAAGCTCTCAGTTAATAACTGTGGAAGTGCTCATAAAAACACTAAGCTAAGAAGCAGGCTCTGTCCCAATGAGGACGTAATGCCAAGAAGAAGAATATATTCTTCTTACTGGCGCTACGTCCCAACTGGAACAGAGCCAGCTTCTCAGCTTAGTGTTTTTATGAGCACTTCCACAGTCATTAACTGAGAGCTTTCTTTGCCAAAATTGTCATTTTTGCATTCGTATATCGTGTGGCAGGTACGATTATACTCTATGCCCAGGGAAGTCGAGGATATTTCCATTACGAAAAGATCCTGGACCGACCGGGAATCGAACCCAGACACCTTCAGCATGGCTTTGCTTTGTAGCCGCGGACTCTAACTCTCGGCTAAGGAAGGTGAGCCCTTATGAGCACTTTCATAGATATTACCTGAGAAGTTTTTTTTTGCCAATTGACCTTTTGCATGTGTTTATCTTGGGGCAGGTACGAAGATACTCTATGCCTTGGAAGTCGAAAAATAACCAACGCGAAACAATCTTCGACCGGTCGGATTCGAACCCACGACACTCAGCTAAGTCATGCTGGATAGCTGAGCGTTTACCACTATGGTTATCTCGGCCACAATATTTAAATATTAGAAAGCATCATAACTGCAGTCAGTGACAAAAGTTAGTACCCAAATGATATTTTCCCATACAAAATTTCCTTGTTTAGAGATCTGTATCTCAGCTTCTGGTAGTCCGAATTGGATGAGATTTTAATGACGAATTTCAAACTGCCTGAAGTTTTATCGATGAATTTATTACATTGAAATTATTTTTCTGATTCTTTCATAGGCATTACCGAGGCTTTTTTAAGTGTGTTTTAATACCGGTAAGCTGTGAGTTGTTGGTTTGTGCGGGAAGGCTATTAATTTTCAAAAGATATGCAAATTTGCAGAAAACATCGCCCACAACTTATCATTTTTGAGATATGTTAAACATTATCTCGATTACTTACTCTTGTCTTCAAACAATCTTCTTGAGCTTTGAAAAATGATTGAATTGTAATTTGTATTTTCTCTGTTCGGATGCGCTACTGCGACCAGTATTTAGATCTATTGTGGCATTATGGAATTTGTAATAAAATGACTACAGACAAAATTCCAACATATTTTAAGATCGTCATTGAAATTTCAACCAATTCGGACTACCAGAAACAGAAATAAAGATTTATAAGCTTGGATATTTTGTATTGGAAAGTAGCATTTAGTTACAAAGTTTAGTCACTGACTGAAGCTATGATAGTTTCTAAACATCAAACGTTCAAATATTTTGGGTCTTGATAGACTTATATCCTCAGCATTATTTTGCGTTTTAAGCATGTTTTTCCACCGCATTTAATTTGTCACAGTACCAAACCTCTTATTCGTGGTTGTAGTATTTACAAATAAACATGTTTTATAGTGTTTCATAAAACTTTATGAAAATTTTTTTTTTGATTGAATAAAATGAAAGTCATAATTTAAGTCTGAAATGTAATAGTAATTAAAGCTTGATCAGAAACATCAATATCTTGATTTGGATTGTACAGCCTTTTTGATTTTATTTTAAAAAAACACTCTTCGAGATAATAAAGAAGAAAATATGCTTCTTAGTTCAATAATTGAAAACTGAAACTGCACAAGCTCTTCAAAGTATGTATGGGAGTTTCTATGGGAAAACGAAGTATTTCTTCTAGTTGGTTATATTTCTGTCCATGTGTACTTGAGGATTAGTACTGAACAGATACAGTTATATAAGTTTATCAGCAACAACGGAGACCGTTTCCCAATTGGACACCTTAGACATGAACTATTGTTTTCTATCTGAATTGAAAAGCTTTGGGCATAACAATAACAGCACGGACAGCAAACTATTTGCCTTGAAGCGATAATAATGCTTGTTGTTTTTAATTACAAAACCATACTTTGAGTTAATTTGAAATATGCAAATTTATTAGATTTGGTATTAGATTTGGTATATTTATGTTCAATTTTGTAGAAATATATGCATTTGTCTTGCTGATTTTTAAATAATTATTTTAAAGTTGCTTGCTTTTTTGTCGTCTTTTAGATAGGAGAAGGAAATATTGTATTACTAGCCATAATTGATAGAATTTCCAAAAAAAAAATTATTGTTTTTCATATGTAGGTATATACTCTCTCGAAATCATTCCTGTCGAAGCTCGCATCTCAAATTGTTCCAAAAGGTTTTTTTTATATCAGAAACTAATGATACGAAGTTTCAGAAACCTCATTATTCGAACACAGAGAAGAATTTGTTTATGATGATGTTGACTATCCTGTTAATTACTTTACCTTATGGCAAAAATTCCTCTTCCTTGGCCGAGGGGTTAGAGTCCGCAGCTAGAAAGCAAAGCCATTCCATGGGTTCGATTCCCGGTCGGTTCAGGATCTTTTCATAATGGAAATTTCCTTCACTTCCCTGGGCATAGAGTAATCATCGTATCTGCCACACGATATACGAATGCGAAAATGGTAACTTCGGCAAAAAAAAGCTCTGAGCTAATAACCGTGGAAGTGCTCTTAAGAACACTAAGCAGAAAGCAGGCTCTGTCCCAATGAGGACGTAATGCCATAAAGAAGTTATGCAACTGTGGTTTTGAGGAAAAATCAGCTTACTTCAACAATAAATTTACTGTCAAATCAAATTCACACACTTAATTGATTCAGCTATCGATTTGTACTTATTCCAACTATGTTTTTTATAACGACCAATTCACATCCTTCTACTTCATGTAACACACACAAATCTACTAACTACGAAATCGAGAGAAATAGTGTACAGCATGACCTATTAAAATAGCGAAAATTTATTGAACGTTAATTTTGCATACAGAAGCGTTATTTTCATTGTTATCATGAGTGTATATAATTTCTGATTACTGTAGTATATTCTGAATGAACAATTTATGACATGTTTTTAAAACTAAACTAAATAATGTACTAAAGCAGAAACGTTTGTAGGTTTTAGACGAAGTTAGTGGTCTAATGCCTACCACTTCTGCTTTCTCAGCAGAAAGTCGTGAGCTCAATCCCAGACCCGCCAATTTCCTCGTACTATATAGTTATACCTTTCACTTGCTCCTATCTTCCACTCTTAATCTATCACAGTTGATCTATTCGTGCATATAATTTGCTAAAACCAGAGACGGAAAAAAGACCGTTTCCCTGCGCTTCAATTCTTCCATCATTATACCACGCCTTTCCTTACGCCTGATACTTAGGTAGAGTGATAACCAAACAGCAAATCTCCCTGCCATAAAATAACCACCCCTACACCTTCCCGCATAAACTGGCGAAGATGCAGGAGTATATTAGATTTACTGTGGGCCAGTTTTCAATGCATCTTCAATTCTTCCTCTTCCCTTCATTGGTCTGCATTCTGACGTGGTAGCCCAGACAACCAAAATGTACGTATAACGAAATCACCTGGAGGCTTTGTACGTGCAAATTTTCACTTATAAGATGTTGCAAAAAGGCCTTCTACGTACAAAAGTGGAGGCGATATGCGTGCATATATTATGAGATGGATAATTACATACAATGCGAGTGTATAAATATTCTACCGAACTAACCTGTGATGTTATGCGACTTAAGGCTAAGTAGCCCGTCATTCGTTTTGGCAACAATGATGACTTTTCAGCTTGCATTTCAAAGTGATAAAACTCAGTCTTGATAGTTTATATTGACTTGAAAAAGTATCACTGTACGTGCTAACATGCATAAAGTATGCTGATACTTTTTCAGCTGTGTCAGTGCAAAACCAACTGATTTTCTTTGATTCTAAATCGTCAGATGTATTAGCAACAATCATCAACGACGCGTACAAACTTCAATGACGGCCTACTTCGCCTTAACTTATGATAATAAATGTTGATTTGACAGCTGCTACGAATTGATTCGACTTTTTTTTTTAATTTCTTTATTAGTATCATTCCAAACATTACATCCATTTCTTATATCTAGGTGTTATGTGTTATTAGACAACACTATCATCCTAATTTGGTAAAACAAATTTAAGATTTAATTAACATTTTGTTAACAACATATTACATTTCAGTTGCCGTAGCAGTTCAGTTTTTTTTACAGGTGAGTTGACTTTACCTGCTTATAAGAGAAAAAAAAAGTTTTTAATATACTTAACCTAACTTAACCTAAACATATAACGCATTAATCGTGGCAATAGAAGATTGTAACGATTTTTGCCTGAAATTATTTATTATTTTATTTGACATTTGTTCCAATGTTTCAACATTGGATATTCTATGTAACTCATTGGTATTATAGGGTAATTTGCCCATTATTGCGGTATTCCCTATTATTGCGGTATTAGAATTGAACACTCATTATTAGCGTTAGCGTTAGAATTGAACACTCATTATTAATCGAAAACTCTATTTTCTATGGATATTATTGATGATGATGAAAGCTTATAGTGTTCTCAAGCTGTGCCAGATAAATGTTTTGAAAATTAAACGATTTTGATCGATGGAATAACAGTTTTAAATGATGCATCAATAAAAGCCTATATTTTTAACCAGTCCTTCTATTTACGGACGGGTTTTCATAAGCGTGAATTTTCAAGCTAAGAACCAAAACAACCAATTACTATTTTGTAATATTTAGATGGTCAAACGAAAGATATCTGTTTATCTTTACCCTGTAGTTGCTCTTTGTTTACAAATATATTGCAAATAAACACAATGTTGTACCGAAAAATCACATAAACTGATTGAAAATCGTAAAGCATGGCAAAAATGCGTTGAAAAACTAAAATACAAAATGATCGCAAGGAAGCAATTTTTTGAAATTGCATTGGATTGGTGAAAACTAGTGAAAAATATTTTTAATAGCACCAAAATTGTGGTTATATTTGAGTCAAGAAATCATTTCTTATATTGCGATCAGTGGTCTTAGATGGAAGAACCTTGTCTATTTGCATTAACATTGTCCAGCTTCGACGGAAGAGAAGACGAAACCGGCAGAAAATCATTCGATTCTGTTGATTTGTTTTCAAATTGTGACATAAAGTAATTAATTAGTTTTCTTTATAGATACGTCCAAAGTCACACAAACTGACAGTATCGTGCAGTGTCATTAACATGGAGGGAGCATAATTTCAATGCTAGAACATTGTGTGGCATTGAATGTATACTGAATGTAATAAAATCTATGATTTTTGGTATACCGCAATAATAGGACGGCACTACCGCAATAATAGGACGGAATACCGCAATAATAGGACAGAGGAAGAGCTTCAGATTTATGTTAAAAAAATGTATGTATGATTCCGAAATTTGCTTTTTTACTTTACTATACTCCAGATAAAGGATAGTTTTAACGGTTCAAAATGCAAAATACTACAATATTTAGGTTTTAGACACTGAAATACGATTTAAATTTCAACACCGTGATTAAGTCCTCCATAATAGGACGGGTACCCTACCAGGGAGGAAGTCTCAGAATCATTTTCAAAATTTTATTTTGAATTCTCTGCAGAGCTTTCTTCCTGGTATTACAACAGCTAGTCCATATTGGTACAGCATACAACATGGCTGGCCTGAAAATTTGTTTGAATATCAAAAGCTTGTTCTTAAGACAAAGTTTTGATTTTCTATTAATAAGGGGATAAAGACATTTTACATATTTATTACATTTGGCTTGAATGCCCTCAATGTGATTTTTGAAAGTTAAATTCTTATCTAGCATGAGCCCTAGATACTTAACTTCATCTGAGCAATTTATTGGAACCCCTCTCATCGTGACAACATGTCTACTTGAAGGTTTCAAATAAAGAGCTTTTGGTTTATGTGGGAATATTATTAGTTGAGTTTTGGAAGCATTAGGAGAAATCTTCCATTTTTGCAAGTATGAAGAAAAAATATCCAAACTTTTTTGCAATCGACTACAGATGACACGCAGGCTTCGTCCTTTGGCGGAGAGGCCTGTGTCATCCGCAAATAAAGATTTTTGACATCCCTGAGGTAACTCAAGTAAGTCAGATGTGAAAATATTGTAACTGAAAACATTTGTTAAATATATCAACTAAAAATGATAAGCTACTTTCTGGAAGTTTCTTGATGAGGATGTAGAAAATTCCATCATCGCCAGGAGCTTTCATGTTTTTGAATTTTTTAATAATAGTTCTCACTTCTTCCAAATCAGTCTCCCAGGCATTTTCGAAAACGTTCTCTTGATTGAGAATATTTTCAAACTCCTGAGTAACTTGATTTTCAATTGGACTAGTATGTCCTAAATTAAAATTGTGCGCACTTTCAAACTGCATAGCAAGTTTTTGAGCTTTTTCGCAATTAGTTAGTAATAATTTGTTTTCCTCTTTCAATGCCGGTATTGGCTTCTGAGGTTTTTTCAAGATTTTAGATAATTTCCAAAAGGGCTTAGAGCCGGGGTCCAATTGAGAAATTTTATTTTCAAAATTTTTGTTTCTTAATTGAGCAAAACGTTTCTTGATTTCTTTCTGCAAATCCTGCCATATAATTTTCATAGCAGGATCGCGAGTGCGTTGAAATGGCCTTCTTCTCACGTTTTTAAGATGGATCAAGAGTTTAAGATCATCGTCTATAATCACGGATTCGAATTTTACTTCACATTTTGGAATTGCAATGCTCCGGGCTTCAACAATGGAATTTGTTGTAGTTTCAAGAGCATTGTCAATATCAAGTTTAGTTTCTAAAGAAATGTTAACATCAAGATTAGAGTCAACATACGTTTCATATATATTCCAGTCGGCTCGTAAATAATTGAAAGTGGAGCTGATAGGATTGAGAATCGCTTCTTGGGATATTTGAAATGTAACAGGGACATGATCAGAATCAAAATCAGCATGAGTAATCAGTTGGCTACAAAGATGACTAGAGTCGGTTAAGACCAAATCAATCGTAGATGGATTTCTAGAAGAGGAAAAACATGTGGGGCTATCAGGGTATTGAATTGAGAAATATCCTGAAGAGCACTCATCAAATAAAATTCTGCCGTTGGAATTACTTTGAGAATTATTCCATGACCGATGTTTGGCATTAAAGTCACCAATGACAAAAAATTTTGACTTATTGCGAGTCAATTTACGCAAGTCAGTTTGGAGCAAATTAACTTGCTGTCCAGAGCATTGAAAAGGCAAATAGGCAGCTATGAAAGTATATTTACCAAACTGTGTTTCAACAGAAACACCTAAAGTTTCAAAAACTTTAGTTTCAAATGATGAAAACAGTTGATGTTTTATACGCCTATGAATGATGATTGCAACTCCCCCACATGCCCCATCAAGTCTATCATTACGATAAACAAAAAAGTTGGGATCTCTTTTGAGTTTAGATCCAGGTTTTAAATACGTTTCGGTAATAACTGCTATATGCACGTTATTAACCGTAAGAAAATTAAACAGCTCGTCCTCTTTACCATTCAGAGAACGAGCATTCCAATTTCAAATATTTAAATTATTATTTGGATCCATTAGAAAAACGTAATCCAATAACAATTTGATTTGTAAATTTTACACCTACTTGGACTGCTTCAGTCATAGTGGGGGCTTTGAACATTGCATCAATCATTAGATTCAATTGTTCAGTTAGAAAATTAAAATCAGAGGCAGACATGTCATGTGATTTCCCATTAGAATTTCCGGTAGACGAAGAAGCGGTGTTACCTGTTGCGGTAGGGTTTTTTCCATTTGATTTGAAACAAATAGAATGGGTACCCATTGATCGAACAGGGGAGGAGTTCGAATTTCCTGCTACGATATCGGCAAAGGATTTACCGTGGGTAGATACATTCGAAATTGAAAGATTCGAACGGCTACCCGACGGATTAAAATTAGTTTGCGAATGAGTATGATTATGATCTTCCTGATGGGTATGATTCATGATCAAGCGATCGTTAACTGAAAAATGAGCATTGTTCGATACTCTACCAGGCAAATTCCGGAAACGACCGTTATCGTAACGGATATTATCTTTCATCTGCCTGGCACGAGCCTCAATGACCCTTTTGCGTGAAGGACAATTCCAAAAATTGGACTAATGGTTAGCCCCGCAATTACAGCATATGAATTTGGTGGTATCTTCCTTCACTGGACAGACGTCTTTGGCGTGAGAAGAACCTCCGCAAATCATGCATTTAGCATCCATGCGACAATTTTTTGTACCATGACCCCACTTTTGGCACCGACGGCACTGAGTGGGGTTCTGGTAATTTCCTCCAGGTTTCTGGAAATGTTCCCATGTCACACGGACATCAAACAAAAGTTTTGCTTTTTCTAAAGCTTTAATATTATTTAGTTCTTTTTTGTTAAAGTGAACTAAATAAAATTCTTGAGAAAGCCCTTTCCGAACAATGCCAGATTGGGTTCTCTTTTTCATAATGATTACTTGGACTGGGGAAAATCCAAGCAAATCATTTATTCCATTTTTGATCTCTTCAGGTGACTTATAGTCGCTTGAGAGACCTTTCAAGGCAACTTTGAACAAACGTTCAGTTTTGTCGTCATAGGTAAAAAAATTGTGCTTCTTCTCTTCAAGATGTTTGAGAAGAAGTACACGATCTTTAAGAGTTTCCGGCAAAACGCGACAGTCTCCTTTCTTTGCGATTTGGAAGGAAACCTTAATTCCCCTAATGGAGTTCAAGATCTCCTGCCTAAATCCCTCAAATTCGGAACAACTGACCACGATAGGCGGCACTCTTTGCTTCCTCACTTGAATCAAAGAGCCTGGGCTAGAGGCTGCTTCGATTTGTTGTTCGGAAAATTTGTCTAGAGCATCGAACTGATTGCTCATTTCGATACAATTATTCATTTCACCCTTGGAAGAAAGTTCGCATTCCGGGGAAACGTCCTTTCTTCCATTCTTGCCACGTGTAGTGACAGTTTTAAATCCCACTTTTTTGGAAGGAAGTAGTGAATTCAGAGATTCACCCTTCCTTTTGTTTGTTGTTGATACCATGTTTAGTTAATAAACGAGAAAGACGTGACCTTCGAAAGGTTTTTCCCAAGACGGTGTCCAAGAAGGATTACCACCGCTAGCTTTCGCCAACGGGTCCAACGAAAAATCGAAGGCACGGGTCCAAACAAGAATCGTAAAGGGATCAATAGTAGAAAAAATAGTACTGAAAAGTACTGTTTTGGTAGCACTGAAAAGTACCGTTTTTAATTTTAGCACTGAAAAGTACTGTTTTTGTAGCACTGAAAAGTACTGTTTTATTGCTTTAGGTAGTTTTTAAGAAAACTTCCAAGAGCAGAGAGAATTCGTGTACGCACAGCACGAAGGTACGATGCGCACTGAATTGATTCGACTTACTTAGTACGAGTGTACGAGACGAAACAAAATGTACAAATGAACTTAGAAAAAAGTGTTTTATGCGAGGAAACTCATCAACCTGACGAGTTTATCCACGGTGTTTTGCGGGATTGAAGTAATTAGTATAATAAACGAATTATAACGTGAACTTTCATGCGATTTCTGGTTGTCTGGGAGGCGCCATTGTTGCCTAAATAGTAGAAGATCACCAGCACTTCAGTGCACATAAAGTTCATTTTAGAAGCTTAAATAAAATTATGTTTATCATAAAGTAGCGAACTTGTTCTGAACTTTCTAGTTGTTGATAAGTGCATGAGTTACTTTTTCGAGAATTATGTTCTGCAAGTAGGTATCCGCTGTGTTTAAAGTTTGATGTGCGATTGAAACTCAAAATCTACTAGAAGTGAAATTTTGAGTTCACTGCATAAGTAAAACCAGAACTATTGGTTGCTTGGGAAGAACTGTAACTGGTAATAGAATTTTGTTTGGTTTTATGTTCAATAAGTCCCATGTGTCTTTGAGAAATAAACTTTTTCCGTAAACTACTATGAATCTATCTGTCATAGTAGTTTACGGAACAAGTTGCAGAATGATGATTTTTACAGCACGAGTCGTAAATTTTACAGCACTGAAACCAGTGCTGTAATGATTCATTACGCAACGATTTCTCATTAGTTATGTAATGAATCATAACACAACAATTTTCCAAAAATTGTAAAATACGAATTCTACGAAATTGCAAAAAATGTTGTACGTAACTTGTTGCTGAACTCGATTTTTACAGCACTCGTCGTAAATTTACGACTCTTGCTGTAAAAATCATCATTCTGCAACTTGTTTCGTAAACTACTATTAATCTATCTGTACAATATTATTTCTCAAAGACACATGGAATTTATTGAACATAAAACAAAACCAAAATCAATTGTATATAATGCCGATATGTTGCAAGTTTTAATCCTGTTGCAAATTACACCATTCGACCAAAGATGGAATAAAGACATTCATAAGTCTTGCAGTTTCTCAAAATATCATAGCACATAACGTAATAGAGCAACATCTAGAATGCTATGGAAAATATACTGTGATCTGTCAAACTCGATAAAATAGTTGTTTACGGAACAAGTTGCAGAATGATGATTTTTACAGCACGAGTCGTAGAAGGCTTGCCGAGTAGGATAATTACGATGAGAGGCCCAGATAGCCGTAGCGGTAAACGCGCAGCTATTTAGCAAGACCAAGCTGAGGGTCGTGGATTCGAATCCCACCGGTCGAGGATCTTTTCGGGTTGGAAATTTTCTCGACTTCCAGGGCATAGAGTATCTTCGTACCTGCCACACGATATACGCATGCAAAAATGGTCATTGGCATAGTAAGCTCTCAGTTAATAACTGTGGAAGTGCTCATGAGAACACTAAGCTGAGAAGCAGGCTCTGTCCTAGTGGGGACGTAACGCCAGAAAAAAAGAAGCTGTAAAAATCGAGTTCTGCAACGAGTTACGTACAACAATTTTTGCAATTTCGTAGAAGACCACTTGAGGGTATCAGAAATAATATCGGAATGCATTTACCATCATTTTACAATTTCTGAAAAATAGTTGTGTAACGATTCATTACACAACTCAAAACAGTTGCGTAATGAGAAAGCGTTGCGTAATGAATCATTACAGCACTGGTTTCAGTTGCGTAATGACTATTCCCGCACTGCATACTTCAGTGCACGAAAGTAGGCCGTTTCATGACAGATTGGCGTGATGAAAATCAGCCTATTACGGTCAGAAATTGCAAAAATATATATTTTCATGTCTTAAATAAAGCCATTCCATACCGTATATTATATGGAGCATTGCAAAACCTTTCATTAGACAACTTCAACCGAAAACCAAAGAATTTCCTTACCGCCGGAAAATGTCAACCCACACACTCAAAAACTTCACGTCGCGAAAATCTCACTTGTCGCCAGCTCACTCGGAAAGTATCTCACTGCCGTCGGGAAACTATTTTCCTATCCTGACATCGCATTGTACACACAGCAAACAACCAACCATGCTGTTCTGTATCCATAGTATGCAGGGGGAGAGCACCAATTTTCGACCAAGCACTAGTTTCCGATCCATTCATACGATTTATGCCTACTTTGTATAAAAATCTTAAAATTGGCATCGAATTCTTGTTAGCCGTAGCGTAGTTACGAAAATTGGCGCGGCATTATTGTAGGTCAAAAATTAGTACTCTTCCCATATAGCATTCCATTCGCTCACCTTGTAGCTACCATCCAACAAGCCCCACTCATGACGACACATCTCGCTCTCAAAATCGATAGATCGAGCCACTCTTTCGCGAAAACCCCGTGTGGACGACGACGACGGGGCGAAAGCATATTTCTGATCTCTGGGACTATATCAAAACGTCGTCACTCTCGTCGCTGCTGTTCGTTGGTGCTGACCTAGCTGAAAATCGAGTGCTCTTCACTCCGTACAAGCACTTTTCGCGAAAATAATAAGAAGAAACTTTCTCTACTCTACTAGTCAAATTTTCCACCGAGTTTTAGGAAAATATCGTCAATTTTAACTGCTATGGTCATCGGTTACTTTGAAAAGTTCAATTCGAATAGTGAAAACTGGATTTAATACCCGTCCAAGTAGGCGACGGATAGTGAAAATTTTGGTTTACCCGTGGTGACGAAAATGGGACGGAAAAATTTGCTGCTCTAATGTCGCATTGCGGATGTTGAAGGTTGGGAAGTGAAAAACGGGATGAATATGGTTTTGATTGCATTTTACAAGTGTTCCGAGTATTGGCATGGCCATCAGGCTGAAGTGCAATAATCAAATAAAATGCGCTTTTAAATTGAAGCGCTTCTTTTAAGTAGCAAAAAGAAGGAAAAATTCTGGATACGGCAGGTGAAAAATCGAAGTGACATTTCGAGCAGCACTCATTCACATGGTTACGGAAAACGTATCGATGTGATTGGCATTAGAATGTGAAAATGTGTCTTCTAGCCTACTGTGATTCCGAGTATAAAGAATATCTTTTCAAAAGTTACTAAGCTTATGAAACACCAGCAGCTTGTGATTATCGATTAGTGTTGTGCATACAGAAGGTCGTCGAATCTTCTTCTGCTCGGAAGGAATAGGGTCAATAGGGGCAGTATGGTCCACCTAAGCAAAAGTTCTTGAAAAGCATAGAAAAACAATACAATTTAATCGATACATAAGCTTAATTTGTAGTTTGAAGCATCTCCTTTCATACCACAGTTGTATTTTGGTAAAAAGATTACTTAGAATTTTTTTTGGGAACATTTTCGAAAAACACTATTTTGTGTGTGACTCTATACTATACGGGGCGAAATGGTCCCCCCTACGGGGCAATATGAGCCACCATACTAAATCTTATTATTTTAATTGGAAAACCATTTGCAAGGCTTAATTTAGAAGAAGACAATAATGTATGATAGAGTTTAGTACAAAAACTGGGTTGAAGTCTGATTTGAATCATGAAATGGTATGTTTTGCTGACAGTTCAATAAATCATGGTTCTAAGAGCTTCAGTTTTCAAACATAGTCGTTCAAATAAGTTTAACCAGTTAAAAATTCTAGTTTTAATTGAAATCACGTGCGATAACAATATTGCAATTAAACTGCTAAAATGACATGCCATTTTTGGTTATCTTTTTTTGTGATAAGATAGCTTTGACCGGCTATGACCATATTGCCCCGTTCCTAGATGTTTCATATAAATTATATTTTATTGAAAATTTATTTTAGAATCTATACAATTTTGTGCACATAATGCCTATGAATAATGGAAGAACGAACTGCTGTGAAAAAAATTGAAGTCAATAAACAAAACTTTATGCAAAGCTTATTTTCACATCCAAAATCTTATAAGATTTTCGTAGTAGCATCAACATTTCAGATTTTTATCGATATATGAAGTTCCAAATCAGTTTTTTGCCTAGTTTTCACGGTGGTGACTAATTGAAGCATACTTTATAAGGTCCTAAGGTTATTGAGATCAAAATCTGTGTTTTAAGCTCAAATAAAGGGTGGCCCATTTTACCCCGTATGACCATACTGCCCCGCCTTCCCCTATCAGTGTTTTCTCTGTACGTGTAGCACCTATCTCTATCTACAGAACCGTTGTGACGGAAGCAGCACGTAACGATACAGGAAAAGAAAAATCTTCCAGGAGGCAAGGAAACAATGGAGCGAAGCGATAGTCACTATGTTCTGTGAACAAACGAAAAACGGATCCAGTTGAGTCAACGAAAAATTGGAGCTGTGAATATTTTATGCTGTTGATAACTAAACGACACAAAAAAGTCCTGTTGGAGTAGGATCGTCAAAGTTTCCGGAAAACCAGGAAATCTCGTAGTATAGTTACGTTTGTATCGACTAGAAACCAACCAATCATCGGCAAAATGGATCGAAAACATTGGATTCTTATTCCGATAGGTAATTTGAGAAAGTTTCCTTTCAATCAAAGTAGCCAATAGAGGTTCATAATTCAAAATCTCACTATATCGTGAGCTCATCCTTTCATCATCATCGTGAGCACCAAACGTCACAGCTCATTCTCACCAATCTCTCTCGAATCTCAACATTTAAGGACTCTTTCGGTTGAGCATGAGTTTCTCATACACTCACCAAACAGATGTGAGACTTCGGTAACATAACGTAAGCTTTGTATGTAAACAAACGAATGGACCAAGCATACGAAAGTGGCCACCCATTGGGGGAGGGATAACGGTTTGTCGGCCGGCGGGGTTTGTGCTCAAAGATTGATATTTTTGTTTTTATTGCTGCCTTTACTCAAAATCCAAGGATCCCTATGTGATGTCCTACGCTATATAACGCGCGTAAAGCAGCTGTTGCATGTATAAATATGGCAAAGTGGTTTCAAACTTTGTAGTGGCTATTGATTTTCCAAACAGGCCATATTTTCATACTTTCAATTCACATTTTTCTATAGTACTTCTATAGTGTATGTAGATAAGGTCTTTTCTGACAGTACTAAAGTAATATGTAACTGATATTTTTATATAAATGATCGTTGTAATTTAACAATTTCTTTGTAAGCATTTAACAAATAATGTTTTCAACTGACTTCAATGATTAAAACTTAAACTAAAAGATGGCCACCTCTAGGAAAAATAATTTGAATTTAATGAATTGCACCGTTTTTGAAATTCTCATTGAGACTCTACAGCAGGCCTGCCCTATCTTTTTGAACCGCTGGTCATGTTTCAGAAATAATATTGTGCGGATATTTAACGAATAAGGAAAACAAAATTTGTTTTGAAACAATTGTAAAGTAAATTATTTTTGAACATCCTGACATGGATTTAGTAAGAATTCTATAATGATCCTGCGAAGGAATTGTGTTCAAAATTTTGTCAGGATTTAAAAGCAACCATTGTAAATCCTGCTCAAATTTTTGTATTAGAAGCATGCCAAAGATATTCTGCTCACAATTTTGACACAATCTCACTCATCATAATTTAAAAATCCTTCCTAGGTTTATGTGAGTATCCTCTGTGAAATTTCGCGAAAATCTAACGCAGGTTTCTCGAAGAACTGTTTTACATTTATAAGGTTTAATCACCGCATGACTTTAATATTATGAAAATTTATTGGCTTTTATCGGTGAATGCAATACTGTACTCAAAGTGAAAGGGAGTAACGAAAGTAATGAAATGACAAGATGGATAGAATCGCAAGCGAGCGACGAGAGAAATGAATAGAAGTTGAAAATTTGTTTTTAACAGAGGGCCATATGTGTGAACAACACAATCGAAACGACAAATCGTTGCCTAACGTCCTGGTCTTGAACGGCTAGATGTTGTAGTGTTGGTCACTACTAACACTAGACAGGCAAAAATTTGTCGCCTCGACCTGTTAACTATATTGTTCGGCGTATATAACAGTTCTATCGATCGTTGGCATATTTTCGGAGATTGATACGAAATGACGTTACTTATTGGATTTTTCGCGTCTAATCTCGCATACCCCTAATTTGCCCAAGTGATCCTATTCGAACTGACGTTAAATTTCTTTGCCAAATTGATTCTACATTTATAAGGTTTAATCACCGCATGACTTTAATATTATGAAAATTTATTGGCTTTTATCGGTGAATGAATTCATTTCTCTCGTCGCTCGCTTGCGATTCTATCCATCTTGTCATTTCATTACTTTCGTTACTCCCTTTCACTTTGAGTACAGTATTGCATTCACCGATAAAAGCCAATAAATTTTCATAATATTAAAGTCATGCGGTGATTAAACCTTATAAATGTAGAATCAATTTGGCAAAGAAATTTAACGTCAGTTCGAATAGGATCACTTGGGCAAATTAGGGGTATGCGAGATTAGACGCGAAAAATCCAATAAGTAACGTCATTTCGTATCAATCTCCGAAAATATGCCAACGATCCATAGAACTGTTATATACGCCGAACAATATAGTTAACAGGTCGAGGCGACAAATTTTTGCCTGTCTAGTGTTAGTAGTGACCAACACTACAACATCTAGCCGTTCAAGACCAGGACGTTAGGCAACGATTTGTCGTTTCGATTGTGTTGTTCACACATATGGCCCTCTGTTAAAAACAAATTTTCAACTTCTATTCATTTCTCTCGTCGCTCGCTTGCGATTCTATCCATCTTGTCATTTCATTACTTTCGTTACTCCCTTTCACTTTGAGTACAGTATTGCATTCACCGATAAAAGCCAATAAATTTTCATAATATTAAAGTCATGCGGTGATTAAACCTTATAAATGTAGAATCAATTTGGCAAAGAAATTTAACGTCAGTTCGAATAGGATCACTTGGGCAAATTAGGGGTATGCGAGATTAGACGCGAAAAATCCAATAAGTAACGTCATTTCGTATCAATCTCCGAAAATATGCCAACGATCGATAGAACTGTTATATACGCCGAACAATATAGTTAACAGGTCGAGGCGACAAATTTTTGCCTGTCTAGTGTTAGTAGTGACCAACACTACAACATCTAGCCGTTCAAGACCAGGACGTTAGGCAACGATTTGTCGTTTCGATTGTGTTGTTCACACATATGGCCCTCTGTTAAAAACAAATTTTCAACTTCTATTCATTTCTCTCGTCGCTCGCTTGCGATTCTATCCATCTTGTCATTTCATTACTTTCGTTACTCCCTTTCACTTTGAGTACAGTATTGCATTCACCGATAAAAGCCAATAAATTTTCATAATATTAAAGTCATGCGGTGATTAAACCTTATAAATGTAGAATCAATTTGGCAAAGAAATTTAACGTCAGTTCGAATAGGATCACTTGGGCAAATTAGGGGTATGCGAGATTAGACGCGAAAAATCCAATAAGTAACGTCATTTCGTATCAATCTCCGAAAATATGCCAACGATCGATAGAACTGTTATATACGCCGAACAATATAGTTAACAGGTCGAGGCGACAAATTTTTGCCTGTCTAGTGTTAGTAGTGACCAACACTACAACATCTAGCCGTTCAAGACCAGGACGTTAGGCAACGATTTGTCGTTTCGATTGTGTTGTTCACACATATGGCCCTCTGTTAAAAACAAATTTTCAACTTCTATTCATTTCTCTCGTCGCTCGCTTGCGATTCTATCCATCTTGTCATTTCATTACTTTCGTTACTCCCTTTCACTTTGAGTACAGTATTGCATTCACCGATAAAAGCCAATAAATTTTCATAATATTGAAGAACTGTTTTAAGGATAATCTCATAATATCCATTTCTGTTCTTGTATCTGTGAGGTATTTGTCCTGGATTTTATATGAATCTTGTTGAGAATTCGGTCAAAAATCCACCCAGGATTATGTGGAAACTCTGCCCAGAACCTATTATCATCCTAAAAGTGATTCTCACTAGCTAGATTAACTTGCACAATTTTTTTTAACACTTATTAACTTCAAAGAAGAGTGCTGCAAAAGTCCAGTATTATCAAAGTTTGAAATTAGATCATTTTGAATGATTCATGATAAAAAACAGAAGAATTGAAAGCTATCGTATTGAATAATAATACTGAACTTAAAATACAATTGGAAGTTTAAATAATAGTGCTATTTATGTTCTAACTTTAAAGCAGTAGTCAACGGGCTAGATATGAGTAGTCTTAAAACTCTTCGCGGGCCGCATAAAATGAAGTCACGAGCCGTACGTTGGGCAGCCCTGCTCTACGGGTTCTCTTTTCCTAATAACTTGGACGACATGAATAGATTTCAATGTTTGTTTTTTATAACCAACATTTTTCTTTTAAATCCTATTTTTACATAATTCATCGAGATTTTTTTTTTGTAATTACGAGCTCAAGTCACATGAATACAGAAACTATTATTTTTATTGTTGAAGCTTCGATGACGATTTTGAGTAACACTTTTTAAATACGTTATTAGTTATCCATTGTTATGTTTGATACTTTCGCCGTAGTGATTGTCATCGCATCTGTTCAGCTGAGTTCGTCGGACAATTGCTTTCCGTGTAAGTTAATTTTGATTATTTATTGTTATTTCTATTCGCTAGTGTGTAGTTCGTTTTTTTGTGAAGTATTGCTTACGTTCTCTCAAGTTTCTATTTCTAACACAAGTTTCCTTATTATCCTCAATTGTCACATTCACTGATGTAACTTATTTGTTCAGTGAAACCGTCGTTCTTTCAAAATTTTTGGCTTTTATGCATATCCAATTGATCAAAACACGGGTTACAAAATCGAACACCTATTGAAAAGTTGTCAGCCCATTCCTAATACTTTTATGAATTTAAAACATCGATATATCGTAAAAAACATATCGAGTAGACCTGTTCATATTTGAAAAAAAAAAAATGTCTGGAAATCTACCGGTCAAGCAGTATTCGGAATTCTTATGCAAAGAACAAATGGCTGGTCGAATTTTCAGTTAATTTGATAAAGATTTTTAATATGCTTCATGTTAAAAATGTGTTTTTGGGCCTATTTTAAGGTTTGAAAAATCATAACTAGCATGTGGAACATCACAACCACTTGGTCTTACCACCATTTGAAAGCTAATTCTATTCTGTTGAAGTTTGTTGAACACGCTAATGAGATTAAATTGAGTTTTAACATTGTTTGATAGAGATTTGTTCTCCCTAGTATCCAGAAATTACAGTTTTCTGAAAATATATGGTATGAAAAACACACATTGGCGTTAGTTTTTCAGGCCCTAGTAAACGGAAATCGAAAGTAATAAATCTATGAATTCATTAACGCCGCACGGGACGTCATCATAATCACCCTATCCATTTGAAGAAGCAAACCTCACGTACCACTCCATATATCGATGTGAAAAATTTAACGTATAATTCTATGTATCCAGTGCACAACCCATAAAATATCGGTTCCCTTAAACTCGAGATTTGCTTTTGCAAAGTTTTGATGCAAATTGTTAGAGCAATCAATACAAACAAACAAAAGATAGGGAAAATAACACGGTCTCCCGTGTCACCTCAACAGCTTACATGTGGCTTGAGGCAATAAATTAAAAAAAATGCCCAAAGATCGAATACCGCATCGCAACCTGATTATTGTTAAATCGCACATGACACATGTACCGACGAATGAATGAATAGAACAAGTTAGCATTGCTTTTTTCCGAATGATAATTGTTTTGATCGCAATGATCATTGACGATTCCGAACGATTTGAAAACAATCATCATCATCGACTGAGAAAAAGCAGTGCTAACGTGGGAGATGCGAACTGAAAAACAACAAGCAGCCAAACAAAAATTTTCATAAAAATGATCCGAGTATGTCTAGGAATGTTCGGTCATGATTTTATCACGCTAAAAATGTTGTACAATGACAACTGTTAAATAAAAGTTGTGCTTGGTCCAAATTATGCAGAAGTCTTCTCCAACATTTCTCAAATATGTTTCCAATTAACATACGTCTCGAAATTTATGATGAATTCAGTTTATTAGGTGTATCGCCTGCATTGAATTGATGATGCTTTGTGTGAAGCATTTTAAAAGTGCAATTTGCAAGTGGTTTCCTGCGAGACAAGCAAACAAACAACGGTTCGCACTCGTGGAAAAGATTATGTTCAATTTAAGGCGAAGTAGGCCGTCATTGAAATTTGTACGCGCCGTTGATGATTGTTGCTAATTCATCTTACGATTTTGAATCAAAGAAAATCAGTTGGTTTTGCACTGACACAGCTGAAAAAGTATCAGCATACTTTATGCATGTAAGCGCGTACAGTGATACTTTTTCAAGTCAATGTAAACTATCACGACTGAGTTTTATCACTTTGAAATGCAAGCTGAAAAGTCATCATTGTTGCCAAAACGAATGACGGGCTACTTAGCCTTAAACGACCTAAATATTCGAGTCCGCATCCCCTAGGTGCTAACGTGTTCATTTTTTACATTGTTCAAAGCTCACGGTGGTTCTCTCGGCTCACCCACAGCGGATTTACAAATGTGCTTCCTAATTTCTCATTTTTTACAATTTGTTTTTGTAAGATAAATTATAACTTTTAACGGGATTGAGTCTTAGATATGTATAATCATCATGTTCTGTAAATTGAAAATCCGAAATTTTCTTACATGCATGTTTTTCAGAGAAAACACTCCCAAAAATTGATGATTTGCGCAAACCTCAACCAAACTATGTTAAAACTTGCTCCAACCATAAAATTGTGTTCGACAAAAGTTCGTAGAATTGAATCAACTGCTATGTAGAGATATTTCTGATGTTCCGTTTCGTAGCTATTTTTAAAGCTTGAAATCAGCCCAAAAACATATAATATATTTGAAGCACACCTAAATTGTCTTCAAATTGACTGAAATTTTGACCAGAAGTTCATTTTGACATGCAAAATCGAAATATTGGTTGACTGAGAAATATCCAAACATTTTTTAAAATATGAATAGGTCTAATATCGAGTCTTGTTGTGTTACACTGTATAACTCAGCAAAATAGAATATGGATTCTGTATAAAAAGATACGTTACGAAATTTTCGACTGTTGGTTTCACAGTAACTATTAGGATCAACAGTAACTAGGACTAAGAGACGACACGTCAATATCTCAAGTGATATTTTATTGAGAAAGTTCTATCAATATCAACCTTTCAATCTCTTACCTATCTCTCGCAATAATATTTATGTGATGGCTGTAATTTTCACAGTTTCTACCCAATTCTAATGAATTTTTGACACAACACTACAAAACTATTCAAGTTACATGAACTATTTTGAACCCTTGTGAAAGGTCATCAATCAGATGATTGCAAATAAATTCACGTGGCACATCAACCATTAACCTTTTTGTTTTCCGTCGTTAGTATAACATAATCCATTAGAGTGGTTCAAAAAATCGTTTTTGCTGCACACCGCTCATTAAATTATAGATCAAATTCTGAGTGTCCTCCCAAAATTTGAACTCATTTGGATGAAAACTGAGACTGCACAAGTCCTTTGAAGTTTATTTGGGAATTACTATGGGAAAAGCAAGCAATTCATTCAATCGGTCATAGTTTTTGCCCATGTGCTCTTGAGGATTAGAGCTACATTGATACTGTGAGATTCATTCATCAGCTACAACTTTACTAAAGACCAATTTCAAATCGGACGCCTCAGTAAATAGTTATTGATTACTTAAGTAAGAACTGTATTATTTAAGGAAATTTGTTAATTTTTCAATTAGAACATACTTACGAAATTTTTGACAATGGACTCTTTTTCGGCTATGCCGCTTTAGTACCTAAAGCATTTTTCTTGCTCATGTCGTTTGCAGAACTCGTGTGAGACAAAAATCATAGTCCTATAAATCACAGTTTCAAAAAGTTGACCAAATTTCGCATGAACAAAAGTCAATTTTTATCAACTTACAAACATAAAATTGAGAAGCACCATCCATGTATTGAAAATGTTTCAACGAAAAATGTAGATTCAAACTTTATACGATCAATGTTGCACCGCTGATCAATGTTATCCCGGATTACGGTATTTCTAAGATGTCCCAAAGCCGATTTCAGGACCCCAAAAAAGGACAGTAACAAATGCAATTGTTACTTTTTGCGTATCTAAGTAACTGCGACTTCTGAGGGAGACACTGATGCTACACACCTTTGGATTGATGTCCTTTTTCTGGGACCCAGAATCCGCTGCAGCACATCCCGGAAGTACTTGACCATTTGTTGCATAGTTTACTTAACACTAGGAGCCCCGCGAACAAAAGTATAACGCGGAGGCCTGGGATCGCTAGATAGCTCAACCGATTTTCTAAATTCTTTCACGTATCCCATGTCCATATCCTCATGTTTTGTACGAATGTGAGAAACTATTCCTAGCCTAGCCTCTAGAGGTGTTCTAATTTTCACTAGAGCAATTGAACCAATACATTTTTTTGTTAACTAAAATTGCACGAGAATCGTGTCAAATCTTACCGAAATAGTTACTATTTTTGGTTTATCAGATTCGAATAATCGTGAATATAAAGAAGAATTACAAATGTATTTGAAAACAAATGTTTCGAGCATCCCTGACGGGGAAAATTTGGGTAGGTCGTTGATTTCGACAGCTAAATCTCTAGTACTTTGGAAATGTATGCTAGAGATTTGGTGTTTTCGACAATGAATATTTGAATAAGTTGCACTACATTTTGATCCCTTTGATTTTGATCTAGATTACTTGTAATTGACCTAGATCATTTTTATCTTTTATTATGAACGTCCTAGTTCAAAACTTTCTACTGCAATGTTATTTAGTGAAACATATTAGACATTTTTCGATATCAATTTGCTTGTAAAAGTGCAATGAACATATTTGAGCAGGAATATAAATTTTTGTTTACATTCAAAATTTATATAACTAAAAAAAACTAAGAAATACCTTTTTTCTGAACTGCTTGTCTATGAACCGAGATACAGAGCAATGACATGTAGTTTTTTCAACATTATTTTGGTGGCAGTAATCCAAAGAACATTTTTGATTAGTTATAGAATTTCAAAATTAGCCTAAAAAAAAACTTAAAGAACTCCTAAATCATATTTCAAAGTGATAACATGTAGTTTTTCGGCATAAAACATATCAAATGAGTTCAGTAAACATGAACAAGAAACCTTTCGTAAGCAGAACATGTCTTTGCAGAGGGTCATTTAATTACGACGGCGTATATCAACATTTTGAGGTCGAAATCCGCGTATATCTCAAAGGATACAAACTACACAGAAAAAAATATTTAATTTTCAATGTGATGTAAACTGAAGTCTACTGTAAAAATAAATCAAATTCGTGTGTTGTTACAGCATCATGTAAATTTCAATGAATATACATCCAATTTTCAACTATAAATGGTTGAATATTACATGATCGTGTAAATTTAAAGTGAATTTGATTGAAAAATAATGGATTGGTCGTTGAAATTTAGGTTTATTTTGATGCTCCAAATATGTGCATGAAAATAAACTTAAATTTACAACATATTTTTAGCTGTGTATAGTGGAAAAAATGGTACAGTACTAAATTATGTTATATATCTATTGTCTCGAGGATTAATGATTAACAAATGATAAAAAGCCCTATTCTGCTATTGATAGCCTACTTTTAAATATCCAATTAGTTCATTGCCTACTTGAATATCCTACACTTTGCACATCGTTTAACAGACAAACAAGGTGAGAATCTAGGGGTTTTCGTAGATTTTTATAAAAGAAATTTAGAGTGTAATCCATAATTTCTTTTTCTGTTTCGCAACCAGAATTTGGCTCTAAGGGGGGTTTTGGACGATAAAACGGAAGTCAATAGAAAAAAAAAATACGTTTCTAGAATAACATATAAAACGACGAAATAAAATTTGCTTGTTTAAGTTTCTCACGTCCACTCCAGGCATACCTTTTTAAATAAACTTACATCACTAGTTAAAAAGGGTATGATGTACCTGGTGCAATTTTTAAAGCTTTACAAAATACGCCTGTAGTAGATGAAAGAAGCTTTGAGTTATTTTTTTTAATGTAGCATCAATTTTACTTTTTGAATATAAACGATCAAAAAAAAAAATGAAATTTGAATATTTTGATGCTGATTCAAATCTTGATTCATTATGGTTTGTTCAAAAGTTCATCAAAAACTGTTTGTTCACTTATAGTATTAATTTGATGCACATACATTAGTGAAAGCGTTCAATCACTCTTCGCCTATTTTGTTCCTTAAATACATTTGCTAAAGGATAAAGAGTCACTAAATCTTGCTTCATGAACAAGAAATATAGGATTTTTTTAAATTTGCGAAGTTATTAGCGAGGATCGATGAAGAGAAATCGCTCACAAGTTAAGCCCTTATGAAGAAACAGTATCCATTTGTGATTTTTCAGCTAAAGAACGGAACCGCTATCCCCTTTGAGCTTTTCTAGGACCAGGATTTTATTCGTAATCATTGAAAACAAAAGAAATGCTACTCCAACAATTCATGTGCTTTGAGGGTCGCCAATTGAAAGATTGTTGAAGCTTCAGATATTACAACAAATCACTGTTAAGAATCCCAATATATCTACCTGAATGTTTGACAAACTTCGTTCTAAAAGCCTGCAGTTTGTTTATTATTAAAAGTGAGAAAATTAGGTTTTTATGAAACTCTTCCGAGCCTATTAATCAGAAAGTTACAAATTATAAGTATATAACTTTCTTCTCCGGTGTTCGTAGCTTGTAGTATGGTAATTCATATATTTTTTTCTGCTGTGGGGGGGGTTTGATTTGACCCCCAAAACCATCCCTTGGTTGCGCCACTGGTTCAAACATATTCACAGCGTACGTGAAATCCAGTTTATGCCGAAAAGGAAAAGAGGTTAAAAAATAGGATTTTTTGAAGTTTTTTTTAATCAAAATAAGTTTTTTTGTTTAATCTCCAATTTCTCTTTCTACTCAATAATGTTCTCTAGACTACTGTAATCAAATTAAGGGGACACGGTAGACCGTGTTATTTTCCCTATTTTTTGTCTCACTCTAACAATTATCGTCAAAACTTTGTGGAAGCAAATCTCGAGTTTTAGTGAACCGATGAAGCTGAAAATGTATTGGGTTGTGCACTACATATATAGAATCATAGTGATACATTTTTCGCATCGATATATGGAGTGGTTCTTGGGATTTGCTTCTTCAAATGGATAGGGTGATAATGATGACGTCCCGTGCGGCCTTAATATCGAAAAAATACATGTCACTGCTTTCGCGGATTGCCGCGAATGTACACAAATCCGCCTCGAAATCCACGATCTGCCTCGTTCGTGATGCTCGAAATATTTGTTTGCTTCACATGCATTATTTGTCAGGGTCAGTCGGGTTTGACAAGCCCTAATTTATAACATTTGCGGTAAAATTTAACACGAATCTAATTCCGCTTCAGCGTGCAAAAAAAATTTGTGTTGGTTTAATTACTCTAGGGGAAATTTGAACACTCCTATGCACAAAACCCTATGCGTAAACTACGAAATATGGACATGAGATACGTCAAAGAGTTTTGACAATCGGTTGAGCCTGAGGCTGATTGAAATTTGAGGTTTAACTGAAATTTGATCGTGGGCACCTAGTGTTAATATGCTTTATGATATACTGCCAGAAAAAAAAACATGAAGAATTATGTGTCGCATGGTATGGTTTGTGCTGATCAAATCGGATAAATCCGGAATCATCCGTCTGGTTTGGCTTCCCAATATAGTTCATGAAATTTGAATAGTTTCGTGGTATTGTGTTGAAATTTCACCAAAACTGGCTGGGAACTAAGGAAATATAATCAGAAGATCATGCCAATTTGGTACTGAAAAATAAGTCAAAGACCTTTGTTAACCTTTGATAACATCTTTCAATAAGTAACATATTTTAATTGATGATGCACGCTATACCTGAACTGAGATTGTAAAAATCGAATGTAACATATGGTCAAAAAGGGAACCATAACTGCTACACTTTTCCTACATTCGATTTTCATAATCTGCTGATTCAGACATAACGTGCAATGTAAAATATTCCATATAACATCTATTTTTGCGGCCAGCATTTTTTTTTTTTTTTGAAACTGCATGTACCGTGGTGCATAAAATAGCTGGCTGCTTTGAAAGCCGGACACTGGCCTTTTTCACGGTGTTGTTGGACTAAATTCCGATTCCTTTTCGCCTAGAACCCATAATTATGATATATTTTACATTTTCCACACATATTATAATTATTATCTTTATTAAAGTGGCTCAGATCGTGGCTGGGTCGTCTCTGATTTTTTTTTTCCTAACATAAAAGTTGTCGAAGAAAGAGTTTTTGGGTGATTTAAGGTCGATGGCCAGGATTCGAAGCATCTGGACACTTAGAATCAACACGGTACTTTTATGTTAATTTGTGGGACTACCACTTCTTACCACTTCTTCTCCTTTACTAATAACTATTTTTTTACAAAACTGCGACTAAAATTTCTCGAAACAACTTGGTTATCCAAAGCCATATAATAACCTAATCAAACGACATTCTACATCCTCATAACTCTGTTCTTTGCATATACAAATCATAACCCCTAATTTATCTATACACTATGCCGCTAACACCACACCAACTTTTTCTTCTCTTTCCCTGTCTTCCAAAATAACCTGCTTCCAACCCTCCAGCGCTAGTAGGAGTATTTTGGTTTTGGATTCCACAGGTGTCAGCCGAGTGCCAAAGTAAGCCAGTTTAACTAACCTACTAATTTCCTCTTAAACTCCCACCCACTTCGGTCAGTCGGTGCGTGTATAAGTGCATGATTGCATGAATGTAGCTTAGTGATATTCTGAGAATTGCTCTTAAAAATCATATGTTTTACGATATCCATTTCTTTGGTTCCCCCGTTCAAGCCAGTTAGTTTTTCCGATAGATGTGTCCCGATTATTCGTTGCTCATCGCCGGCGGGTTCCGGATCGTGTTTTTGCCACTTGCTTCCTCCATCAGTGCCATCGGTCATTTTGATTTGTTTATCAGCCCGAATTGTTTATAATTTGTCTGTTTAAAATAGCGTAGCTTTTGTAGATGATTTGCTCTTCTGAGAATGTATTTCGGACAACCATTCATATGTTCTAAGTGTAGATGTATGTAGATGTTTTTTTTTTGGAGTGCGAGACATTTGTTTGGTTGAAGATGCTGCTCGTGGGATGAAGTGAAACAAACGTGTTTGCTTGTAGAATCATGTGTGGTATACGGTTTCCTGATTGAGTGATGAGATCTCCGCGTGATGAAGATGCATGATCAAATATCAAACATTTTGAAATAGTGGGCTGAGTGTTCTCTTTAATTGTAAATTTCGACAATCTTCGATTTGCAGTAAAATTTTCACATATTTTCGATATGGTAGAATGAGTGTTTCCCATAGATAAATCGATCATTTTGACTCAAGAATTACTTTTTGAAAGTGGTCTATGATTTCTTCTTCTTGGCATTAACTTCCCCACTGGGGCTGAGCCGGCTTTTCGGCTTAGTGTTCTTATGAGCACTTCCACAGTTGTGGCAGTGTGGCAGGTGCGACTATACTCTATGCCCAGGGAAGTCAAGGAAATTTCCATTACGAAAAGATCCTGGATCGACCGGAAATCGAACCCAAACACCTTCAGCACGGCTTTGCTTTGTAGCCGTGAACTCTAACTACTCGGCTAAGGAAGGCCCCAAAGGCCACCAAGGCCTATGAGCTATTTCATGCAATTTGAAA
This sequence comes from Aedes aegypti, assembly GCF_002204515.2. Taxonomy (NCBI): domain Eukaryota; kingdom Metazoa; phylum Arthropoda; class Insecta; order Diptera; family Culicidae; genus Aedes; species Aedes aegypti. The sequence continues at coordinate 399,679,587 of NC_035108.1, forward strand.
AATTCTAGTTCCAAAGCTGTTGATTTTAGAAAAAAAGTTGTAGTGAACCGTTTAGACTACAAGAAAAAAATCATTGAATTTTTTTTTCTATTTTTCATCAGGAAAAATTCAAAAATTAACTTGAAATTCTAAACTACAAAAAAAAACATCCTTAAAACTTTTAAAACTTTCACCATAGAATCTTGATAGGAAATAGATGCTTGGGGTAAAGTATCATGATGGAAAATTTTTTAACATTTTTTTTTCCAAGAACAACTTCTGGTCGATTTTTAAAATTTTGTTTTTAATAAATAAACGTTTTGATGATGAAATAAAAATTTTAATAAAAAAACGTTTTGATGATGACATAAAAATTTTGAAATTATCCAGAACCATAATGATTATCATGATCCCACTCATAGTCCATTTTCAAATGTTAATCTAGAGTCAAAATGATCGATTTATTAATGTAAAACGCTTATACTAGGAACATGTGTAAAATTTAATTGAAATCGAAGATTATCGAGCAAGATTTTTTTTATTTTTTCGACTCATTCTGAATGGAATTTGTAAGCTGTTATAACTAGAAATTGATAAATGTTTCGACATAAGTTTAATCATCAAAATTGCAAAAAATAGACTATGGGTTCGCTGTGTGGTATTTATTTCTTATTAACTGCCACAGATGTTTCTGAAATATTGATTATTCCAAACTGTGGTCTCACCTTATTCTAGTATTCCATATGTGAAAGTAGTAACATGAAAAGAGAAGTTCATGTTTTTCATTCCTTTTCAAGTGTTCCGACAAATTAAAAGCTTTTCTACGTTTTTTGAACGATTTTTATCTTCCTCATCTATATTTTTCAGTTATTTTTCGAGAAAAATAGTAATTATCTTATAAACTGTTCATAATCAAATCTCAAAACCATTTTTTAAAAGCTTTCAATTTTGAGATGTTTGACTTTAGATTGATCTCGCATTATATTACATTAATTTTTTAGTCACACTTCTTATATAGACAGATGTCAAACGTTACGTAGCTTTCAATTAGGAATTCCCTGTTCTGCTCTAAGTTGATAGTTTATTTTTGACTACCATTTACAGTATTGCTACAATTCAATGACTAGAATAGTTTTCTGTAGATTGTAGATAACTTATGTGTATAAAACTCAATTTAGGAACTGTAAAAATAGTTTATATGTGCTATGAATGAGTTTGGTAACGTGCGTGTCTATTAGAGAGAGTTTGTGGCTCAAATTTCAACCAGTGACAAAAGGCAGGACAAAACCTAAAAATATGAGATGTCAAATTTTTAAATAGTCAAAATGATTAGTTTTAAGATCTATTTTTCGAGATTGGTGAATACACGAGAAAAAAAAATACAATCAAATACAATATTGTGTTATTATTTAAAAAAAAAATGTGAATCTACGCTTTCTTTTAGGCTAGACCAGCAATCTTTAATTAAATGAACCACAAAATAACATACGTTTCTGTGGAATAGAAAACTTTTCTGAATCCGAGCCTAATAATGAAAACATGTTTATTCTTAAATTAATTTCATCTAGACAGAATTTTCATCTTAATCAAACAACATACCACGTTTAAGGTTTTGTCCTTCTTTTTCCTATTTAGAATGATTTATGAGTTTGATTTTGTGTCTTTCTCGATAAAGAAACCTCTGCTGAATGTGTCCTTGTTTGTGATTACCCTGTAATTGTGTTGTACTGTGCTTCGTCGCGGGTAAGAATAGCAGGTCGAAGTCAACACCCAGAGAACTTCAAATTCCGTGCCAAATATCGATGTGGAATGTGCATAACTTTTTCTTCCCTGCATACAATTCTAACATATTTTTCTTTCGTTGCCAACCTAAGCCCGATCGATCTATTGTTACGAGTGCGACAGCTGGACGGACGCCCGCTGCAAGGATCCCTTCAATTACACAGCGCTTCCCCGCGATCAGCCGCCCCTGATGGCGTGCAACGGGTGTTGCGTAAAGATGGTGCGACACTCACGGACGCGTAAGTACCGGATTGATGAATACAGGAAACTGATATTACCTTTTCTCACCATTGAGTAACAGGAAACATTTATGCATTTTTTGTAGTGCCATTTGTCACATTCATTGGTGGAATAATTTTGAGCGTTTTTCATTCATAAATCATAAATTTATTTAAAGCTATATGTTCGATTATTTCATCGATGTGTTACCGTTTTTATTTCTCAAAGATGATTATAATTATTGATTATTGGTTTCACTCTGGGAATACTCATTTAGATATTGTTGTAACTTAGTGATTGTAAAACCCCGAATAGATGTATGTAATTGAACAATGTAATTTGTTATAAATTTCTTTGAAATTGGTAAATAAACCAAAGTTTATTTGAGTACTGGGTGTCCGGAAATTATCCGAACAACAAAATATGGAAAAGATTATTTCATATTGGAAACAAACTAAAAAAATTTATGTCCATTTACCTTATTTAATACATCTTTATGTTAACAAAAAATATAAAGTAATTTGAAAATGATTGCTTTGAACTTAGTTAGGAAAAATAAAATTATTCGGAGACATTGGCTTTAAGATAGACTGGGAATAGTATATTATACTGCTCAAATCAAGTGATTTAGACTGACATTTATCTTCCGTCATACAGCTCGTCAAACGGCGTTCGCTAAGATCGCTCGTTACATATAGGTTGGTTTCACAAATTTTTCGATTTGGAAGTGTGTTTAACTTTATGCTTAAGTACATACATAATAGGTTAAGGCATTAACCCATGTAGGACTGCTGAATTTGTTCAGCTTTATTGCATAAGGCCATGCCTTCAACGTTTTCTATAGATAATATGCGGACACCTTGTAAATACAGGCTTTTGAATCTACAGGCGTAATCAGTAAGCTTTTAGAGGTTTATGAACAAATTTTATACTCAAGAAGACTCGGGAAAACATAATCTATCAAGTCTTGAGTCCAACGACTGTCTAGGGTTATCTAAGAGCTTCATTGAGTTTGAGTACAGGAATTCGGATCAATAAACTACCCAGTAATATCTTGATGATGAATACTGTAAGGCAGGGCCAGTGCGCATCGTACCTTCGTGCTGTGCGTACACGAATTCTCTCTGCTCTTGGAAGTTTTCTTAAAAACTACCTAAAGCAATAAAACAGTACTTTTCAGTGCTACACAAACAGTACTTTTCAGTGCTAAAATTAAAAACGGTACTTTTCAGTGCTACTTAAACAGTACTTTTCAGTACTATTTTTTCTACTATTGATCCCTTTACGATCCTTGTTTGGACCCGTGCCTTCGATTTTTCGTTGGACCCGTTGGCGAAAGCTAGCGGTGGTAATCCTTCTTGGACACCGTCTAGGGAAAAAACCTCTCGAAGGTCACGTCTCTCTCGTTTATTAACTAAACATGGTATCAACAACTAACAAAAGGAAGGGTGAATCTCTGAATTCACTACTTCCTTCCAAAAAAGTGGGTTTTAAAACTGTCACTACACGTGGCAAGAATGGAAGAAAGGACGCTTCCCCGGAATGCGAAGTTTCTTCCAAGGGTGAAATGAATAATTGTATTGAAATGAGCAATCAGTTCGATGCTCTAGACAAATTTTCCGAACACCAAATCGAAGCAGCCTCTATCCCAGGCTCTTTGATTCAAGTGAGGAAGCAAAGAGTGCCGCCTATCGTGGTCAGTTGTTCCGAATTTGGGGGATTTAGGCAGGAGATCTTGAACTCCATTAGGGGAATCAAGGTTTCCTTCCAAATCGCAAAGAAAGGAGACTGTCGCGTTTTGCCGGAAACTCTTAAAGATCGCGAACTTCTTCTCAGATATCTTGAAGAGAAGAAGCACAAATTTTTTACTTATGACGACAAAACTGAACGTTTGTTCAAAGTCGTCTTGAAAGGTCTCTCAAGTGACTATAAGTCACCTGAAGAGATCAAAAATGGAATAAATGATTTACTTGGATTTTCCCCAGTCCAAGTAATCATTATGAAAAAGAGAACCCAATCTGGCATTGTTCGGAAAGGGCTTTCTCAAGAATTTTATTTAGTTCACTTTAACAAAAAAGAACTAAATAATATTAAAGCTTTAGAAAAAGCAAAACTTTTGTTTGATGTCCGTGTGACATGGGAACATTTCCAGAAACCTGGAGGAAATTACCAGAACCCCACTCAGTGCCGTCGGTGCCAAAAGTGGGGTCATGGTACAAAAAATTGTCGCATGGATGCTAAATGCATGATTTGCGGAGGTTCTTCTCACGCTAAGGATGACTGTCCTGTGAAAGAAGATACCAGAAAGTTTCAATGCGCCAATTGCAAGGGCCCTCACAAAGCTAACTTTTGGGAATGCATTTCACGCAAAAGAGTCGTTGAGGCTCGTGCCAAGCAGATGAAGGATAATATCCGTTACGATAACGGTCGTTTCCGGAATTTGCCTGGTAGAGTATCGAACAATGCTCATTTTTCAGTTAACGATCGCTTGATTAGGAATCATACCCACCAGGAAGATCATAATCATGCTCATTCACAAACAAATTTTAATCCGTTGGGTATCCGTTCGAATCTTTCAATTTCGAATGTATCTACCCACGGTAAATCCTTTGCCGATATCGTAGCAGGTAATTTGAACTCTTCCCCTGTTCGTTCCATGAGTACCCATTCTACTTGTTTCAAATCAAATGGAAAAAACCCTACCGCCACAGGTAACTCCTACCCCGCTTCATCGTCTACCGAAAATTCCAATGGGAAATCATCAGATGATATGTCTGCCTCAGATTTTAATTTTCTAACTGAACAATTGCCACCACTATGACTGAAGCAGTCCAAGTAGGTGTAAAATTTACAAATCAAATTGTTATTGGATTACGTTTTTCTAATGGATCCAAATAATAATTTAAATATTTTAAATTGGAATGCTCGTTCTCTGAATGGTAAAGAGGACGAGCTGTTTAATTTTCTTACAGCTAATAACGTGCATATAGCAGTTATTACCGAAACTTATTTAAAACCTGGATCTAAACTCAAAAGAGATCCTAACTTTTTTGTTTATCGTAACGATCGACTTGATGGGGCATGTGGGGGAGTTGCAATCATCATTCATAGGCGTATAAAACATAAACTGTTTTCATCATTTGAAACTAAAGTTTTTGAAACTTTAGGTGTTTCTGTTGAAACACAGTTTGGTAAATATACTTTCATAGCTGCCTTTTTGCCTTTTCAATGCTCTGGACAGCAAGTTAATTGGCTTCAAACTGACTTGCGAAAATTGACTCGCAATAAGTCAAAATTTTTTGTCATTGGTGACTTTAATGCCAAACATCGGTCATGGAATAATTCTCAAAGTAATTCCAACGGCAGAATTTTATTTGATGAGTGCTCTTCAGGATATTTCTCAATTCAATACCCTGATAGCCCCACATGTTTTTCCTCTTCTAGAAATCCATCTACGATTGACTTGGTCTTAACCGACTCTAGTCATCTTTGTAGCCAATTAGTTACTCATGCTGATTTTGATTCTGATCATGTCCCTGTTACATTTCAAATATCGCATGAAGCGATTCTCAATCCTATCAGCTCCACTTTCAATTATTTACGAGCCGACTGGAATATATATGAAACGTTTGTTGACTCTAATCTTGATGTTAACATTTCTTTAGAAACTAAAATTGATATTGACAATGCTCTTGAAACTTTAACAAATTCCATTGTTGAAGCCAGGAACATTGCAATTCCAAAATGTGAAGTAAAATTTGAATCCGTGATTATAGACGATGATCTTAATTTGCAGATTTGCAGAAAGAAATCAAGAAACGTTTTGCAGATTTAAGAAACAAAAATTTTGAAAATAAAATTTCTCAATTGGACCCCGGCTCTAAGCCCTTTTGGAAATTATCTAAAATCTTGAAAAAACCTCAGAAGCCTATACCGGCATTGAAAGAGGAAAACAAATTATTACTAACTAATTGCGAAAAAGCTCAAAAACTTGCTATGCAGTTTGAAAGTGCGCACAATTTTAATTTAGGACTTACTAGTCCAATTGAAAATGAAGTTACTCAGGAGTTCGAAAATATTCTCAATCAAGAGAACGTTTTCGAAAATGCCTGGGAGACTGATTTGGAAGAACTGAGAACTATTATTAAAAAATTCAAAAATATGAAAGCTCCTGGCGATGATGGAATTTTCTACATCCTCATCAAGAAACTTCCAGAAAGTAGCTTATCATTTTTAGTTGATATATTTAACAAATGTTTTCAATTAGCATATTTTCCTGACAAATGGAAAAATGCTAAGGTTATTCCAATTTTAAAACCAGACAAAAATCCTGCAGAAGCTTCTAGCTATCGTCCAATAAGTTTGCTTTCCTCCATCAGTAAACTTTTTGAAAAGGTTATTTTGAACAGAATGATGGCCCACATCAACGAAAATTCAATTTTTGCCAATGAACAGTTCGGATTCCGCCATGGACATTCGACCACTCATCAACTTTTACGTGTAACAAATTTGATTCGTTCCAACAAATCTGAAGGCTACTCTACTGGTCTTGCTCTTCTAGACATTGAAAAAGCATTCGACAGTGTTTGGCATGAAGGTTTGATTGTAAAATTGAAAAATTTTAATTTTCCAACATACATTGTTAGAATAATTCAAAGTTATCTGTCAAATCGTACACTTCAGGTTAATTATCAAAACTCCAGATCTGAAAGACTTCCTGTAAGAGCTGGTGTTCCCCAAGGCAGCATTTTGGGACCAATATTATACAATATTTTCACATCTGACTTACCTGAGTTACCTCAGGGATGTCAAAAATCTTTGTTTGCGGATGACACAGGCCTCTCCGCCAAAGGACGAAGCCTGCGTGTCATCTGTAGTCGATTGCAAAAAAGTTTGGATATTTTTTCTTCATACTTGCAAAAATGGAAGATTTCTCCTAATGCTTCCAAAACTCAACTTATAATATTCCCACATAAACCAAAAGCTCTTTATTTGAAACCTTCAAGTAGACATGTTGTCACGATGAGAGGGGTTCCAATAAATTGGTCAGATGAAGTTAAGTATCTAGGACTCATGCTAGATAAGAATTTAACTTTCAAAAATCACATTGAGGGCATTCAAGCCAAATGTAACAAATATGTAAAATGTCTCTATCCCCTTATTAATAGAAAATCAAAACTTTGTCTTAAGAACAAGCTTTTGATATTCAAACAAATTTTCAGGCCAGCCATGTTGTATGCTGTACCAATATGGACTAGCTGTTGTAATACCAGGAAGAAAGCTCTGCAGAGAATTCAAAATAAAATTTTGAAAATGATTCTGAGGCTTCCTCCCTGGTATAGTACCAATGAGTTACATAGGATATCCAATGTTGAAACATTGGAACAAATGTCAAATAAAATAATCAATAATTTCAGGCAAAAATCGTTACAATCTTCTATTGCCACGATTAATGCGTTATATGTTTAGGTTAAGCTAGGTTAAGTATATTAAAAACTTTTTTTTTCTCTTATAAGCAGGTGAAATCAACTCACTTGTAAAAAATCTGAACTGCTACGGCAAATGAAATGTAATATGTTGTTAACAAAATGTTAATAAAATCTTAGATTTGTTTTACCAAATTAGGATGATAGTGTTGTCTAATAACACAGAACACCTAGATATAAGAAATAATGAATGTAATGTTTGGAATGATACTAATAAAGAAATTAAAAAAAAAAAAAAAAAAAAAAAAAAAAAAAAAAAAAAAAAAAAAAAAAAAAAAAAAAAAAAAAAAAAAAAAAAAACTGTAAGGCAGGGTTGGGAAAAATCTGAAATTCACTCTACAGTAGCCAAACAAAGCCAATCACAGTCAGCGAAGCCAGTGAAACTCACGACTATCGCTGCTGTAGGCAAAAAGCAGTGAAAATTGCAAAACACCCGTTGCTAAGGGCAACCCAAAATTACTGTAGAAAAATGTTCTATTACCCGCTGACTAGACTATCTAGTAGACGACACTGAAGACGGCCTTACAGTTGAGGTCACAATACGCGTATCTGTCAAAGGATACAAACTCTAGCGGAATTAAAAGCTATAGTACTTTTCTGTTTTTCGTTTATTTAAATAATTGTCTTTCAAGTTTTATGTCAAACTTTGTAAGATTATCCAAGAACTCATTTGAATACAGGCCTTAAGATGTACAAGCGTAACCAGTGACCTAACTGACGTTAATGATTTTAATTATGTTTATATAGAAACAGGCTCCATAAGATATTGTCCTACCATGTTTCGTGTCTAACGATTGTTCACGGTTATCCCATAACTTTATTTAGATCAGGCCTTCGAAACTACAGGCGTAGCCAGTAATATCTCGAAGGTTTATGAAAAAGAATCATGGTCCCGATATGAACTAGCCCAAGGCTAAAAATCTCGTTAATAAAGATAAAAAAAATCATATTCAAGCAAACTCGAACAAACACCATCGTTTTTCAAGTGTAACAAGATTGTCGCTGTCCAATATTTCGTCGGGTTATTGAAGAACTCTATTGAGTTCTACATCGTTTTTTTTTAATTACGCTTGTCGGCTATCCATGATTTACCGTGAGATCAACAAGCGTAATCATTGATTTCTTGGAACTTAACTTTGTAGAATATAATTCATTGAGCATGTTGATCTGATGAATCATACTCCAATAAGTTAATAGATAACCTCAAAGTAAAACAGTTAAAAATCAAACTTCAAGATTGTTCCTCTGTAGGCGTCACCCATGGGCTCGAATTGGCACTCTTGCCTAGACTATCAAAGCATGCCCGTTTTCGACTTTTGATTTCCTTTTTGAGAGCCAATTGCCTTTCTGAATGCTGCACCGCGTTCTTCTCTTTGTGCTTCTGTGCGTGACCGTTGCATTCTTCGTCTAGCCCGAAGGCAGATTGCAATTGATTCGCACCACCAGTAGGGGGACTGGGGGTAGTTTGCCCACGTTAAGGAGAACAGCGATTTTAGATGTGAAAAACGTTATTTAATGCTCTTTTTTAATTATGGTCGGATAGACAAACGTGTTTTCTACCCAATAGTAGAAACAGCTATCCATTTTAACTATGCTGGGGTTTATAAATTAAGTTTTAAAAAATGCTTGCTTAACTGCATATGTATTGTTTTGCGGGGTAAAATGCCCCGCTTCAGTCCGGCGTTAGCCATGCTGTAAACGTACGCACACAATCATGCTTGTTTATAGGTTGCATACATCCGGGCGTTTATTCAGATGTTATTGTTCAATAATAGTATACATGCTGTTGCAAAAAATGTGCATTTGTAAGGTTCCAATTTTTGCGTAGCTTCAACGTGGCATTACATTTGGTAGAATTTGAATTCAAACGGCTGTTTTGGTGTTATGAAATAGGGGTGGGCGTTTTGCCCCCAGAGTTGATTAAAGTTTAGGTCCTTCAATAAGCTTTTTGAGGGCAAATTTAACATATGTTTACGTAATACAAACTATGACAGTGCACAAGTTGGCTCTCAGCAATAGTTTCAGAAATTTAGTTATTTATCGACCTGAAAAATGACATTGAAAATCGCACAAAATTGCAATGAAAACAGCGAAAAACGTTTTTATAGGATTTTATCGATTTGGTTGAGAAAAACACATAAAAACATATTAGGTAAGGCATTTTTATCAATTTTCTATGATCTAGGGTGAAAAAAGCATTCTAAAACACATTGTTCGTCCAAATCGATGGTGGCGCGTTTTGCCCCCTATGGGCATATTACCCCCAGTTCCCCTACACCGGCGGCCTGTTCTCTCTAGGAGGAGCTTTTCTCGGCATGGAAGCATCATATCATATCATATCATATCATAGCAACTAGCTCTACACCGTTTAGGTCCAGAGTGTTCCGTTCAGAGAATACTTCGCCGTCGAAGCGCGCTGTTTTCCATCCTCGGGCTTGGGTCGAGTTACATCACGCTGCCTGGTATTATACTATAGCGATTGATGATTGCTAAGAGTATAACCGTCATCAACGCGCCAGTTCATGGTACCTAAAAGGTTAGGACTACAAAACGTCACGTCGATAATCGATTCTGCACCATTTCTGCGGAAGGTACTCACTGTACCCACATTTGCCAGCTCTACATTTAAAGCGGCCAGGGATTCCAGCAATAGTTGGCCTCTTTGATTGGTGCAGCGGCTACCCCACTCCACTGCCCATGCATTAAAGTCGCCAGCTATCACTACTGGCTGCCGATTAGCTAGTTCGGCTATCATCCTGTCGACCATGTGGGAATCGACCACCTTGGGGACGCGTAACAACTGCAATAGAATACGCCGTTGATTTTTGCTATAGCAAAACCGTCATTTGAGGTAGAGACTACTTCTTAGATTGGGTATCGTCCTGTCGTCCCTATAGCTGCTAGCTGTTGAGACCTATCCGCCACCCAGTTCCCGTTGTTGGCTGGTATGCGATATGAGTCCGATAGTAAAACCACGTCAGTCTTGGTTTCCGAGACTGACTGCCAAAGCAGCTGCTGGGGTGCTTCACAATGGTTTAAATTTAACTGTGTTACTTCCGTTTTGGCTGCTTTGGTACTCCGCTTGTGCCCGGACATTTGGGTCCGCCAGTTAAATGTCCGCTGTCTGCTCTGTCGACACATATTAGGTACTTAGCGATTTGCTTACAGTCGCTTGCCCTATGGCCTTCGGTGCCGCATTGTCTGCACATCTTATTTCTGTCGGGACCATTGCCATTTCACGACTTATGGCCCTTTCCGAAACACTTGAAGCAAACTTCAGGAGGCTGTTGTATGCTCAGCCGGCAGACCGACCAGCCTACCTTAAGTATGCCCAAGTTCTTCGCTTTGTTGGCATCTGCGACCGGCAGCCTGATCACCGCCACCTGGTTGCCCTGCAGGCCCTTTCTAAAGGGGATGGCCTTACTGGCTAAGTCGATGTCACACTGCTCTTTGAGAGCAGCCGAGACCTCCGCTGCATCGGTGACCTTATCCAGATTTTTACACTGGACAATCGCTTCAGCAGTAAGGGATCTTACATCAACCTCGTCGCCAAGTACTTCTTGTGCCAGTTGCTTATAGACTGCACCCTTTTCCTTGGCGTCCTTTTTTAAGACTAGGATCATTTTACCAATCCTAGTTCGCCTTATGCTCCGCACGTATGCGCCCAATGGCGATAGCTTCTCCGTGCTTCGCATCGCCTTCAGAATCTCGGCGTATTTCGCTTCCTCCGTTTTAATAACGAGGGCTTCGCCTAAATTCCTACGTTTCGCTGTTTTCGGTTTCCTCTGTTTTTTCTTATTTCCAAATCGTATCCACGGGTTGCGGTTGCCTTGCGCCCGTGGTTGCTCTGCCTGGTTCGGGTTATCCCGTTGCTCCTTTTTCTTGGCTTTCTTGGCCTTAGGCTTGGTGTGGGCCTCTCCTTTGTTGCCATGTCCTCTTGATCGCGGGGCTTGACTCGTGGCAGCTTTTCCGCTCTGGAGTCTGGAGTCTTTTCGCCACGTATTCATCCTCGGAAGGTCCCCTCTTTCGCGTATCGAATATTGTCATCAGATATATTCGCGTTGCCTGTGCCTTTTGCCTTCTACCTTGCCAAGTTGTTCCTTGGCTTTCTTGTTTTCCTGCTTTGCAGCTAATACTGATTGTTGCAATTTCAGCAGACTTGAATTCAAGTCTATGTTGTTACTACCTGAATTCTTTGCTGTTGCTACCTGAATTCTAGGGAGGTATTCCCTATTGCGATCCATGGCCTCGATTAGTCCCGGGCCATCGGTCACCTCACATGTTGCACTGGAGCGGCCAGTGCCTGCCGTCGTAACACTGTCTAGGCTTTTGCCCACACTGTTCTCACTTTAGTTGATGTTGGTCGCCTCCTTCCTTGGCGGGAACCTTAGCCGGTTACTGATAGGTCCAGAAGACTCTCCTTCACATTCCGCTAGCTGTAAGTTTGTTTGGTATTAGAGGATGGAAGAGGTCTTAGAGAACGTGTTTTTCACACTTATATGATCGTTCAATAACAGCTCTCCAAAATGAGCCGTTTCAACTTGCTCCGTTGTAACTTACCAGCATTCTTACTACCGGGTACCCCCGTTTGTTTGACCACATTTAATCTGAACTAGAGTTACACATTTCTCAGGAGCACATAAATGTACTGACGAGCCTCCAACCAAACCGTCTCTCAGCTCATCGGAATCCTAGTGCGCTGCGCTAGATGGAGGCTCACGAAAATTCTAAAAGCGCGCGCTAGGTGATGTGCTCTCGGGGAGACTCGTCTCATGCACTGCTCGGCGCTAGGGCTTACCATCGGTATTCAAGTTGAGAAACAACTGCTTAGTAACGAAGAGCCTCTACAACTATTTCCGCCTCATTATGCAGGTGTCTAGATGGCCTACATGATATGGTCGAAGACTCGCGATCCAAGTGTTACAATTTCGATCCTCGTTGAAAACTTTTGTAATCACTTCAATTATTGCGCTGAATTTTAAACAGCACATGTGACGGAGCGCATGAGACCGCAGTGAGACACATCTCAAGAAAAAGGAGGCGCACCAAAAAAGGTCTCACAATGTACAGCGCTCCCGTGCGCTGGCAAACAATGAGGCTCCAGCACCTAAGGTTACAGCACGTGCACAGTAACTCTGAACACTTATTAATTTGTACCTACCCCGCTAATTTGCAAATCGTTCAGATTAAAAATGGTTCAAACGTCATTTAGCTCATGAAACGCAGTAAAGTGGAAAGGAACGCTGTGGAAAAGAGCGCAGCATCAAAACAAAACAGAGAAAGATGTAACCAGAAACACGGTTCTAGGGTGACTAGATGTTCAAATTAAAAATGAAATCCGATGGTTTGCATGAGATACCGTTCAAGTTAACGGGGGTGCACTGTAATAGCTGGAAATTTCACAGAGCGCTAATTTTGTAGTTAGGGTGGTAAGGAACATATGGGAGATTATATTTTCAAACTCTTTGAGAAATTCCTGGAGCGATTCTTGGAGCAATTACTGGAGGAACATCTAAAAAAAATCTGAATAATCCATAGAGGAATTCCAGAGGACTCCAGAGGAAATCTCTAGAGGAATTCCTGAAGAAATCCCTGGAACATCAAATATGCTTTCCAGCTACGCAGTCTTTATTTTTTCAACGGCATCTTATAATAAAGATTATGTACCAGTTCATCTTTGGAAAATTTCTAAAGAAAAAGAGATTTTCCTAGCCAAATCCCTGGAAAAGTCTCTGGAGAAACACCTGTGGAAATCTTTGAAGGATTATTAGGTCAATTACTGAAAAACTCCTAATGGCATCGCTAAACAGATCCCTGCAAAATCCTTGGATTTATCTCAGTAAGAATCACTGTTGAGATTTTGTTGGTGAAATGCTTGGAAAACCTCTGTAGGGATTGTTCTGGAGAAACCCTGCAGAAATTCTTAGGATAATTTCTGATGAATTTCCTGCAGGATTTCATGGGCGATTCTCAGGAGGGGTTTCAAGAGGAACTCTGGAATCCCTGGAGGATTATCTGGAGAAATCCTTGGAGTAAGTCATATAGCGATATTTCTGGTGGTAACTCTGGGAGAATTCCTCGAGGATATTCTTGAGGAATTCGTGAGTTATAGAACACACGAAGAAATTCCTGATGAAATACCTGGAGGAACTTCTGGTAGAACCCCTGGAGCGATCTGTGAAGGAATCACGACAGAAATCTCCGGAATGATTCCAGGACGAATTTCGATACGACTACCTGGTATTATATATTTAGGAAATTCTGGAGAAATCACAAGAGAAAAATCTTGAATAATCCTTAAAGAGTTTGTCCTAGTGTAACTCCTGGAGGAATTCCTGGAGAAAGCTTCGAAGATATCTCTGAGCAATTCTCGCTGAAACCAGGCCGCCATCGTTAGAATTCCAATTTTATGTCACTGATCGCTAGTTATAAAACTTAAGGGTGGTCCTTTCGGGTTTCTCAAATTGGTGGACCGTCGTACGCCAGCTAGCTAAACGTTTTGCGAAAAAGCCCATTTTTTTTTTATTTTCTACACGTGATATGGCTTATATTTCCCTTGGAACACATAGCAAACTTAGTGGCATCGTATAGAGAAAGGATATAGCTTTCATTTGAAGTTAAAAAAAAATTGGCAGCTATTTCAAACTTGCCCCCATCTTGAATTTTGTTAGAAAAATCGATTTTTCACCATTAGCGCACCGCTCGTTTTGAATTCTGAGGTCACCATCAGAAATCTGAGGAAAAATTATGTGAGATAGGCAAAAACTAGGTGAGCAATGGTATTTACCCTATGAAATGAACGATTTTCTAAATCATGTTCCACTATTTTGACGCATATGGCGAGTGCAATCAATGAAAACATTATTTTTTGTACAACAAAGAAACAAGTTTTCAATCGTTGGTATTTTATTCAATTCAGATAAAGAATAGGAGTATTATTTTGAGTGAAAAAATCTGGCGGCCATCTTGGATTTTGACGCCGTCTTGGTTGTAAGTAGTAGAATGAGTTTTCCTCTTGTTAGCACTCAATATGTTGAACTTTAATGCTACCGTTACACTCACTCTTCTTTTGTTCTTCTGTTTCCTGACGTTACGTCCCTACTGGAACAGAGCCAGTCCCTTAGCTTAACTAGCTTTAAAAACAAATTATCAGATAAGATTTATAACCTACCTGAATGATTCTTCTGCATATCTTCGAGTTGAAAAATAGCATTATTTATTTCATTTATTTGGTCTAAAACCATTGAATGAGATGAACAATCAGTTCAACAACTGAGATAAGATAAGAAAGATAGAATTTGATTGTTTTTTTGACGGAGGCCTCATAATTCAACATGTTGAGCGCTAATATGCTTAAAAACCATTCAACTGCAGAAAAGCAAGATGGCGCCTAAATCCAAGATGGCCGCCGTATTTTCCCACCTCAAAATTATACACCTACGTTTTGTCATTATGTCCACATTAGAACAAAGCCTGCTTCTCATCTTTCAATTTCGCCATTTTTCACATGTAAGGTACCGCGGGGCAAGTGGGAACGAAAAAAACGATAGTTCAAACCGATTGTTCAATAAAATTTTCAAATGTCAATATTTTTCAAATCCGACAACACAATCACGTTTTGGCAACATATTTGCTGGTGTGTGCATGAAACTAATCGAATAGTTTCGAAATTGTGGAAACCTTGGAAGAAAGTTTTAGAATGAGCCAATGGACGCAGTTACCTCGCTAAGCGGGGCAAGTGGAACACATCCAGTTTCATGCGTCAATCCACATCAGTAAGTCAACCATTACAATAATATGATTGATAAGTCATAGACTTTTAATTTTAAGTAGATATTTGATGTACATAAGGGATCAACCATAAAATACGTTACGTTTTAGGAAGAAACCCTTTATTCAATAGTATGTCACCTCACATTTAATATTAACTGAAAATTCCTCAATAAAAGCGTAAAGAGGAATTAAACATGTTCAAAATATATCATTTATAAGTTGTTAATTAAAATGTAGCACATAAACAATCAATAATTGACGAAATTATAAATATGTTTTGTTATTATTTATATGCATGGCAGAAAACCACCTTATGTGATGGAATTGTTTTCCATCACTACTTAATTTGGTAGAAATAACAAATAAAGTTCAAATAACATAGAAAAGTAATCGTTCACATGATGCATTTCAAATTTCAGCTGTGTGTTTGTTCAATTTTGAAGTCGTATTTCAAAAATAAAAAATTGATGAAAACATAAAGAATAATAACAGTTTTCATCTCCCTCTTATGCAATTACGTAATTTGAGGATGATCTTTTTTGATTAAAATCATTTGTTTGAATGTTTTAGTGCTAATCTCTAGCAAAATGTATGAAACGTGTACGAAAAGTTTTGATTCTGGTTTTTGTTTTGATAGGTCCAACTTACCCTAGGTACAAATATATTTTGGGGTAAGATAGGCCATCGAAAATTTCATATGAAATGAAAACAAAATACTGATTAATCGTTAGCAGCTTGTAATAATACTAAAAATTATAGCTGTCTGATGGAAATTCGATTTAAAACACACATATTTTTTGCAAGTCAATGCAAGCCGTGAAACGTGTCACAATGTGTCATGCAAGTTGAAAATGGCGCTGAACTGACAACTGTTACATGAACCACATGGTAATAAAAATAAAAAAGTGTGTAGTACTAAATACATTCCTTGTCATTGTATCTTCAACTTTCTAGAAGAATACCCTCATGAAAAACTTTTCCTAGTTGAGCTATGACGAAACGCTCCACTTACCCCGGATTCTCACTTGCCCCGGGGTACCTTATGTTAAGCGGTAGTAAAAACGACCCTTTATGGCTCAGAAGATCAATTTTTTTTTTGCTCAAAAACTTGAGATTTCCATTCTAAATTAATGCACTTTTGGCAATGTTTAACGTTAAAACTACAGATATTACCACAAGACCACAACGCGCAATCTATAAACTTCATTCAATGAACAACAATGCAAATGGTAAAAAAAAGTTTGTTTATTTTAATCAATGTTTTCGAACGGTTTTAATTTATTGAACTTGTTTAATCATTATTCCTGAATTCCTATTCAATAACCTGTATTTATAACTAATAAAGCTGAGTATCAGGCTCGGTTCTGGTAGGGACGTAACGTCATGAAAATGAAGAATAATAAGAAGAAGAGTATACGTAACCTTGTTTTTCTTGGTAGCCTCTAAATTCAACGTGTTGAGTGCTTTCAAGATGAATAATTAATTCTACTACTTCAAACCAAGATGGCATCAAAATCCAAGATGGCCACAAGATTTTGTCACTTAAAATAATACTCTTAGGGGCGATTTCTTCACCTTCGCTTAAGCAGTAAACCACGTTTACCCATATGATTAAACTTGGTTTAAGGCCTAAGCGCGGGTGAAGAAATCGGCCCTTATTCTTCACTTGACTCGAATAAAACACCAATGATTGAAAACTTTTCTGATGGTGATCTCAGAATTCAAAACGGTGCTGTGCGCTAATGGTGAAAAATCAATTTTTCTAACAAAATTCAAGATGGCAAATTTTTTTTAAACTTCAAATGAAAGCTATATGCTTTTCTCTATACCATACCACTAAGTTTGCTATGTGTTCCAAGGGAAATATAAGACATATCACTTTAGAAATGCCCAAGATTTTTTTAAAAATGGGCTTTTTCGCAAACTGGGCTTTTTTGCTAGCTGGCATACGAGGGGTCCACCAATTTGAGAAAACCGAAAGGACCAGCTTTAAGTTCTATCGAAAACTAGCGATCAGTGACATAAAATTGGAATTCTAACGATGGGTGCCGATGGCGGCCTGGTTTCAGCGAGAATTGCTATCTGCAAGAATCCTTATATAGCTTTTTCTGGAGAAATCCTTGGAGAAGTCTCTGGAAGATTTTATAGAGAAATATCTGAAAGAATACCAAAAGAAAGAGATTATCTAGGCAAATTTTCCGGTAAACTCTTTGGAGCAATCTTCTAAAGAATCCCTGGAGAAACCTCTAAGTAAGATCAAAAGCAGTGCTGTAAACATTCGACACTTTGCGCGACGTTCGTTTCGTTGCAATGGTCAGCAGTCACAGCACGAGCGGTAGAATGAACGTCGACAAACACAAAAAAGTGTCAATTGAATGTCGTCTGATACGATGAAATTTGTATAAATCATAAGTTTTGCAAAGAATTCAGACATCGGATCATAAACAACATGGATAGTTTGATCCTGAGAGAGACTCGCGAAGAGGAAAAATATCAACGTCATATGCAGCCCAGATTCCCCTCTCACGAAACGTCAAATGCAGCCCACCGTTTTTATGGCTGAAAAAGTGAAAAGTATTGTGTTCAAAGTAAATTGCTATTAAAAACCTCAGTCAGCGGAGCAGTTTTTTCCAAAGTTGCTGATAAATCTAAGCAGAAGATTAATTTTGTCTAATGTCTGCTACGTTTGCTGGCATGAAATTTCACTCAAACGGCTATTTATGATTCGATGTGATGCAAACTTAATTATTTTTTGCTGAGAGGTTCATGTGAGGGTTTGAACGGCTAGCGCATAATTGGTATGAACACAAAGGGGAATTAGAAAAAAAACTCAGCAATCACAGAAAAAGAAGACCGTCTTCGCGAGTCTCGTCTCAGGTTTGATCTTGTCTGTTATGTAGAATGTGACACACATACAGTGAAAGCAGAACAAAAACAAACAAATCCATAACGATTCCAAGCGAAGCTATCGTGTTCAGTGGCATTCAATTGACATTTTTCTTTTCGACATTCATTTGATCTCTCGTGTTGTGAATGTTTAAGGGAAGCGCTGTCGAAAATCAGCGAAAACGTGTCGATTACCGTGATTGCTTACAACACTGATCAAAAGTCAAATATTGTGGCAGCCATCTTTGGATTCTGAGATTTTTCACCTTAAACGACAGTTGTGCTCAAAAATTTGTAGAATTCAATTGAAAGAACCTGTATGGGTATCAATTTTGTTCACAATCCTCCGAAAGATCACGTTTTAAGATCTGAATCTGAGATCCAAATAGTATTTAACGGTCCTTGACTACAAAACACAGTAAAACCTACTTGAATAGTGAAACTTGGTAAATTCATTCAAGTTCCCCGAATTCCATATCCCCGAATGACATTACCCCGAATTCCAATATCACGGGGCAATGCCATTCAAGGGTAGTGGCGTTCCGGGAGATGGCGTTCGGGTAGTGGCATTCGGGGTAATGGGGTAGAATCCATTAAACAGTTGTTGTACTCAAAACTTGGTAGAATTTTCTTGAATGAGCCTGTATGGCTTTCGAACTTGTTTATAACGCGCTAAAAGATCGCTGGTTACGCTTAGACTGTACTCAAAAGAGTTCTTGTATAACCTTGAACGGTCGTTGAACTCAAAACTGGACAGAACAAATGTTCATGAAAAAGGGTATTTTTTCGTACATAAACTTTGAACGTTTCGAGCTGTTTATTATAGTACTTGCAAAAAATGATAAAATTGCCAGCTACTTGGGCACTTCAATGATTCACTTTAGCATGGAGGCCCAATATGAGCTTATTAGCTTTCAAAAAAACCCACTGCCGAAGTGAATCAAAAGAACCAATAATAGGATGCGGCTCCCTACCTACAAATAATAATAATGATAAAAAACAAACAAATTTAATTTGAAATTGAATTTTATGTCCCTGCTTTATGTATTACGTCTAATCTGGTTCATTAGACTTATCACCTATGTTGTGACAATATCTTTGAAATGAGTATTTCCAGACCATATATTTTCTTTAGTATATGTTGCAAGTTGTTATTCACAAATGTTTATCGCAACATACCTTTCGTTATAATTTTACATCTCCTTTCAGATTATCTACCGACAATTTTTAGTTGATCAACAATCATCGAACCGGAGAAACCATAACTTTTTTTTATCTCCAATATCATATCAATACAATCTAAATAACGGAAATGTTTTCTCTTTTCTCTGTTTACTTTTATCCAAAACGGTATTTTGCGCTTCCTGGTCATCGTCCTGCGTGCTGGATTGTTATTCTCATCTGTGTTTTCCGTTGTCATTGTTTTCGTTTTCGGTTATTTGGCCCACATCCTGTGTTATGCAACGAAAAAAAAAATCACAAACCAAACTCCTTACGAAAATACTAAAAAAACGTTGGAAATGAAACTAATGAAATCAAACGTATTGCCCCGAAAATGAATCGACATAAACATAAAATATTTCAGCTTATGAAGTTGTAAGACGAATGTGCACATCACAATTACAGATAAATCTCTTTATGGTAGATCACGTGTGTATGATGGAAAGTTCAGGCAATGGTCATATGTGTTTTTGTGAGGAAGATATGTGTAACTCGAGCCCCAGCTTATTTATCACTAATCATCTCAATGTGAAGATGTGCGTCAGTAGCGTAATAGCCGTTTTTCTACTAAATGCCGTGCAGAGAGTGTTGCGGTAAACCGCGAGAGCTTTATTCCCTTCAAACTGGCAGATAACTGGGAAAACGTGAAACCAAAACTACGAGGAAACCCCTTTTTATAGTCGGTAGATAATTGAACGCAAAAACTAGTAACGCATTACATGAAGGTTGTTTTCGTTCCTGGAAATGAACCTTGGATGTTATGAGTTATTCCTAGGTCTTCTCTAGCACTGCATCGCAAAGCCTTTTTATATCATGCAGAGAGAAACTTGAAACACAAAATTTCAGAAACACTCCAGCTCATACACTAACATTTTAGATTATCTCCAATTGCAGACTGGCTTACGAACATCGAAATCTCTTATCTGATTGAGTTTTTTGTAGACCTTGGTTCTGTATTTTAGTTCAGAGTTACCTCCCTTCGTTGAAGCTATTAAAACACATCGAACCCTTGTCCAGAGCTCATTCCGGACAGCTACTGTAATCAGTATGTCAGAATGCAAAGGTTGAACATGAAGTTAAACTTTTCTAAGAATTTCCAATAACTAGTACAATCATTTAGACCTTTCTACGTTTCGTTTTTCATGGAAAATATGAAACCGATCGAAATGAATCACATCATTATTACTAAAGTCCCACTGTTCTAGAATTGTTTAGAAACCCAATCCATAAAAATATTCTCATTTATCCTCAATCAAATGAATTGTATCAATATTTATAAGTCTAATATTCATTCTTTTTTGATTCCTCTTAGTAACTGCATGTGAACAAAAAAAACTAATTATAAAATAAGTTTGTTTCGTTTTCCATTCAATCTTTTTCAAAACTAACCACTTTATCACTCAAGTCCTGCAAAGAAAATCTCTTATCCTTTAATAGATAGTCTGTATTATACGAGTTTCTCCACCCCTAGTAAATCTAGAGTTGAATTATTAGTTACGTTCCGATTTCTTTTTCAAATTTTTATAGTTACCCATAGCGTAATTTAGGCCAGTTTTGAAACGAATGAGCTAACGATTTATCACACTGAACAATACACTTAAGAGAGATTTGAGACAGATGCATATAACAAACGCATAATAGAGAAGAAGAAAAAAGTCAGCTTAGTGATTGCGAGTGCGTAGAACCATTTCTTCGAGTTCACCTGTTATTGGTTTGTTATGAATCGCAACTTTCGCAGTAGTTAGAGTTTTGTAATGCAAATAAAATAGAAACACTTTTACACATTTATACACCCGTCCATTACATCCATTTGGTAGTTGAGTTCTATGACCCTGACGTTACGTTGATAGATATAGTTAATTAAATCATCGAGTCATTTGTCATTTTGTACATAGTCAAGTCGAAACATTGTTTCCTTCTAACCGAAAAAAAAACAAAAAATATCAACTAAAAGTCTATACATATATCTAACTAAAAACATAAACAGTTGCTCAGCTTTCCCACACTATTTTTGCAATAGTGATATTAATCAAGCGAATTCTCTCGAATACCGGAAACGAAAATGGCGTCACCGATCGATGCCACCCGGAAATTGATGATCACGAGAAGAATCGTAAAAGAAATGTGCTAACGGTTAAAGTTTTCTTCATGAGTTTACTTGTACATATAGACTTGGTTCACTTATAGAGTTTTCATTTAAAGTTTTCTACTGTAATCGCATGTTCGTTTGTTTTCCATTACACTTTGTATCCTTTTGCATGCTGTTGATAAGATCTAGTCATGTTTAACTTTGGAAAATGTTTGCAGATGGCTTCATTTCACTTGCGATGAGCGAAATGAAATGTTTTTAATATCATCTATGGTCAAAGGTGTAGTAATATCATAATAATTCTTTGAGTTAGATTCGATCATTCTGGGGTCTAATAATCCGTGGGTAGATTTTTTTGTCAAAAATGGCTCGAATGTTTAGCTTTCGAGCATACTCTTAACAGCTTAAGGAAGAGGTTTCTGAAACCAAAGATGACCACCACAATGGCTCGCATTTTCAAATCTTGTTAGCCAGAATAACTACAAAACTGAAAATGCAACTCATGGCTAAATGCACTTGCAACAAACAGCGATTAGCATTTTCAGCGTGATACGTTTGCTAGAGCTCTTGATTTGAGCTCAAGTAATCATGATGCTTACTAAATCTAGACGCAATGCACCTTATTCGCCTTGAAGATTATAGTGTTAAGATGAAAATTTCGAACTAAGATTCACGTCACGAGCTGTTCAGACCAGCCAAAATCAAAATAATACGTAAAACTGTGAGGAGGCTACGATTAGGAGCCTAAATTAGTATCGGGGCATAACCGAACTCTAGCTACCGTGCAACTTTGAAATTAATCAAGAATATGGAAATTCTACCGACCGAAATTTCAGCAACTTATGTAAATCAGATATCATAAATATCCTGAAATATATCCATTTCGAGATAATGCGGGACATAATTTATGTTAATCAGTTAAAGGAAAAGAATGCAAAAGTTAAGAGTATAAATATGACACTTCATCTCAGAGCTTTTTTCGTTAGAATCGAGAACATTTTAGGTGATTTTAGCTAAAACTGCCAATGCTAATAAACACTTACAAACAATCTGTTCTACAATCACTATTTGATGAAGGTTCTAAAAGTTCATCACTTATCTCTGACAGCCTTTTTATAGTACAACTTTAATGGTCTTAAATTTCTTAGCGAAACACATTTTTTTACAAATTAGGGCCATTACAAAAAAAGTCGGAAATTTCTTTAAAAAATTAAACGCCTAGAAGTGTGCAATGCAGGGTTCATTCGATTTTGTTAGGAATGTACTTATTTACATTACAAAAAGGTGGATTTATACTCGATCCAATGTCGAAACATGAGAATCAATCGATATCTAGTCAGAAATATAATTTTATACAAATTTATATAAACTTATAATGATGTGTTACACCTAAAACACTTTTGTAGATGATTTTTTATATTAATTCCGTACTTGAAAACACAAAATTTAATCCACGTTCAGAGAATTTTTATCCAATCTAGTTCCAACTGCAATAATTACAAACAGTAGTTTGATTGTGGATTTCCATGTGTTCACATATACATTATATAATATTCCCCGAAACCGAAAATCGACTAACGAACATATGGAAAATAATAAGTAAAAACTTCAATTGATAACTAAGATACAAGGACTGTTTTCCAAAATATAAAATAAAAACCTTTAAAACAGAATGCAGAAATAATGAGTTTTCTTCCAAAACAGTTAACCTCTTTACGGTATCTCATAAACATCATGAACTTATTTCAAATTTCATTGTATGTATTTTGAAATACAAATCAATGCTGATGGTCGAAATCAACATATGAATTTGGACAACCGTACGTCGATATCTAGCCATGTACAGGGGATTGGCAAAATGATTGAGATAGGCAAAATTTTGCCTAAATTCAAATGCTTATAACTTTATGAAAAATTGATGAAATTGGATGCATCCGGAAGCAGTCGACGGCAAATTTTGTCTAATTTTAGGAACTTGCTCGGCCATGCATATTGGCCACTGGACACTGGAGATGTTTCGGATTTTCCGAGGTCATGTCCAAATGTCATTTTTTCTGTCGCTTGTATTTTTCTGCGGTGTAAAGTTAAATAGATGTTTACAATTTTCCTAAAAACTAGAACTAAAAGGAAGTTGAATGCCGCTGGACGCGTTAGGATTGGTTGGAAATCTTCAGAAATATGAACATTTTAGTAAAACTGGTTCCGGAAAACATGGTCAGTCATGTTTGTATTCCCAATCATGTAAATATTATCCGGAGCTATATCCAAGTGGGCATCAACCTTCAAAATGAAGTTTTCTGCAGCATATTCATAACTATAACATGCATAGACTACTCTATAGTAGGTTCCAGATGCCCTGGGGGAAGTGGCCAATTAGGAACATATCTGGAACCATATCAATATGGGCATCAAACTTCATGATTTTCAAAGGTTATGCTTTCCGAAGCATTTCAAGCACCACCGGCTGCCATGACCAACTTATAGTAGGTTGTAGGTGCCCCGGGGATGTGGCCAATTCAAAACATGTCCGTTCACCTTTTTAGAATTACCTTCTTCTAAGCATAGTAGGATCCATGTGACTTGGAGGATGTGGAGCATTTACAGAACCACAAGATGTAATGACCACTCTATAGTAGATTCCAGGGGCTCCTAGAGATGTGGCCAATTTGGAACCTGACCACATCCCCAATAAGCTACTCTGTAAATACTTCTAGTAGCATCACCTTCAAAAATCTTGATGTTTATACCGATATTGTTGTGTTTTCGGGCATGTTTTGAATTGGCCACATCCCCGAGACACCTAGAACCTACCATTAAGTGGTCATGGCAGCCGGTGGTGCTTGAAATGCTTCGGAAAGCATAACCTATGAAAATCATGAAGTTTGATGCCCATATTGATATGATTTCAGATATGTTACTATTAGACCACTTCCCCCAGGCCACCTGGAAACTTCTATAGAGTGGTCTGTGCATCTAATGGTTCTGAATATGCTGCTAGAAACATCATTTTTAAGTTTGATGCCCACTTGGATATAGCTCCGGATAATATTTACATGATTGGAAATACAAACATGACTGACCATGTTTTTCGGAAGCAGTTTTACGAAAATGGTCATATTTCTAAAGATTTTCACCCAATCTTAATACGTCCGGTGGCATTCAACTTCCTTTTAGTTCTTCTTTGGTTTCTTGGAAAATTGTAAACATCTATTCAACTTTACACCGCTCAAAAATACAAGCGACAGAAAAAACTGACATTTGGACATGACCTTGGAAAATCCGGAACATCTCCGGTGTCCAGTGGCCAATATGCATGGCCGAGCAAGTTCCTAAAATTAGACAAAATTTTCCGTCGACTGCTTCCGGATGCATCCAATTTCATAAATTTTTCATAAAGTTATAAGCATTTGAATTTAGGCAAAATTTTGCCTATCTCAATCATTTTACCTATCCCCTGTATTGTTGCAAAAATATTGCAGAAATTAATATTAAAATCTTCCCCAGGAGAAGATTTTATTTATTGTTCCAGGTATTCTTACAAACATTCTCTCAGAAGTAAAGACTTTTTGAGAACGTCAAAGAGTTCCACTAATGGAACCTCCAGACCGTCCTTCATTATTTTTCAAAACAATATAGCATATTGCGAATAAAAGTGTGTGATTACTACGCTTATTCAGCATGCGATGAATAATATGTGTAGCGAAGCCACCAGGTCGATTCAACGTTATCTTGCACTGTTATTTACAGTTCCACCCATATAGGAGGCCCAGCTAGCCATTCAATGTATAATACCTTCAAGCATTGCTCTTAAAATTCAAGAAATTTGTCGATAATAATTCAGCCAGCGCTGGTAGCGACTGAGTGCCTAGAAAATAGGAACTTAGAGACCTTTTGCCTGAATAAGGGGACAAAAAAGAGACCGAAAAGAGGAATCAAGAAAACAAAACAAGCAAGGAGATAAGAGTTTGATTCTTCAAAGCATCAGAGCAGAACTTTCTCTAGATCTAAGACATTTGTGAAAATTTATCGTCGCATTACGACGATTATTACTACTCGATTATTTTATGATTTGTTCTAGGAATATCATCAGAAATAATTTCCCAAATGTTCAGATATGACTCCAGAAATTTCTAGAGGAGTTCATTTAGTGATTATTTTCCATGCAATTCCTCCACGAATTTTCCTAGGGAATTTCTCTAATAATTTTGTCAAGGTCACTTCAAAAATTCAACCTGGTTTTCCCCAAAGATAACCATGAATTTCTCCAAATATTCTTTCAGAAATCATCAAAATTCCTTCAAAAATTATTTTAAAAATTTTCCGACAAGGTCCTAGCTTTTCCATGATTTTATTCGTCCATCGATTTCTCTAGGACATCTTCCATGTTTCCCAGTCAGAACACCTTCTAAAATTCAATCAATAACTTCTCCAAAGCTTCATTGATTTCCTATAAAGTTGTCTATCAGATATGTAAGATTTCAATTTGGGATTTCTCTAAGGATTCTTTCAGCAATTGCTCCATAGTTTCCTGCTAAGGTTTTTACAGAAATTCCTCCAGTAATTCTAAGAGATTTTCTCAAGTAAGTCAATAATGATTTTTTCAGAATGATCACAAGATAAATTGCTGAACAATAAATCCGTGAAGTGTTTCTAAACAAAATCCTAAGGTAGCATCTGATAAAACTTAAGTAAATTTTTAGAGTCACCCTGTATCAACAAGAATCTCTGTTTTCTGTCAAATCAAATCAGTTGTAAAAGAAGTCCCAGATTAATTGCTATGATAATCAAAAGAAAAATTAATCGAATCTAGGAATAATATTTCGCAAGATTTTTTAAGCGATTTTGTATTTCCTCGAAATTATTGGACAGAATCTCAGAAATCTAAAGAAATTTGTGTATGAATGATCGGAGGAGTTATTGGAAAAATTGCTGTAGTATTAACTATTGTGAAAACTTAAATGAACTTTCGAAGAACCCAAGGTATTTTTTTTTTTTTTGAAAAACTCCTTATGAAATGTAAAACTGCTGGAGTAATTACTCAGGAATAAACCTTTGTTGATTTTCTCGGAATAAATTCTGTAGAAATAATTGGAAGATCTCCTGTTATTCTAAAGAATTCGGTTGACATATTAGTGGAAAAATATCTAGATGGAATTATAGGATAATCCTTGGAAAAACAAAGTCAAATACCTGATAAAATTACTGGAGTCCTCAAAGATTTCCTGGAGACATTTTTGAAAAATCGCTGGAAGAATTCTTGGGATAATTGATTGAGAAAGCTCTAAAAGAATTTCTGGAAAGATCCCTGTAGGAGATCCTGAAATTATTCTAAATGAGTTCACTATGATAATTCCTGAAACTTTTCCTCGAGGAATCTGCGACGAAATTCTTGAGAAGCCCGTTATAGTCTCTGGAGTTTTCTCTAGAGTCTGTAGAATTTTTCATCAGGATTCATTGTAACCATAATAAGTAAAAAGAGACTTCAGAGACCATTTTGTTCGAAAAAGAGTTTAGAGACCTTCCATTAAAAACAAAATTTTTTAGAGCCGCTAAAAAGAGATCTGGTATCAGCAATCTGGTTCATTGCAATAGCCATCAGTTTTTGTTTGAGTCATCACTTGGTAATTCTTCAAAGTATTTTATAAAATATTGCTTCTGATTTTTTTCCTGCGATTCGGCCATGAATTCCTCTAAAGATATTTTTTGATAAAAATCAATCTGGAACATATGAAAATATTCGTTCAGAAATACCTCTTAAAACTTCTTCGAGAATTCCCTCAGAGTTTTGTTCAAATTCCATTCATCTAGAATTAACGCCATAGTATTTGTTTCAAAGATTTCTAAAAAAAAATACACTGGGAGTTTTTAAAGGATTCCTGAAAGAAATTTCGCCGTCAGAATTTTCAGGGCATAACTGCAGTGATCGATTTCTCCTCATCGTTTTTCTAATAAGTTTGTGAATTTGGCGAATATTTTCGACTGCTATTTTTGTTTCAGTAGATAGTTACTCATCATTCCTCGTCATACTGCATGGTAAAATTTTATGGACTTCGATTGAATTTCGTGTATCAATCAATAGAAAAAAAAAGAAGCGAGGAATTATTCTAGAAGTTCTAAGGCTCGACTTCACCTATGGTAACAAATTCTACATACCTATCATAAAGCAAATCATAATGTTAGTGAGAGTTTACTATTTAAAATCACCTTCAAAAGTGTTTTAAGCTGAAACGATGGATTCTTAAGCTTTAAGATTGTTTTTCATATAAATCAACTGTTTTGGGA
The DNA here is from genome assembly GCF_002204515.2 of Aedes aegypti. Taxonomy (NCBI): domain Eukaryota; kingdom Metazoa; phylum Arthropoda; class Insecta; order Diptera; family Culicidae; genus Aedes; species Aedes aegypti. The sequence continues at coordinate 399,707,304 of NC_035108.1, forward strand.
ATAGAAATCAATATATTTGGTACAAAATTAAATTCAGTACGTAAAGTAAATAGAGTTTTAATAGCTCTGGCGCTTAACGCTATATGAAACTATCTGATTTGGATTACATAAATGACTCAATACGTAAAACACAGGCATTGCAGAATTCGTTCTCAATCTATTTTGAATCACGATCAAAGCAAGCGAAGAAACACATCCCATCCGAAGCAGTCCAGGATCGGCATTGTATCGCGAGTTTTAACAAGTTTAATACATGAAAGCAGCGAACGATTGCCGCCTAGCAGTGAGATAGATTTTCACTTTTTAGCAAAAGTGAAGATACACCAATGGTGTCTTCGGCAAAGTTGTAGGTAATTTCACTACATGAAAATTTGATGAATATACTTCAGCTCTATCTATTGAATTTTAAGAGATATGGGTCATTTCTTGTGAACGACCCCTTAAAACCCCTTAAACTTCCTCTAACATTTACAGGGGCAACATGTTTAGCTTACATATAAAAGAGTAACTCAACAGCTATCAAATCCAAGGTTACTAACACATGGCACTGCTTTCCTTGACTACAAAATATATTCTGTAAAATGTTTAAAAATTAAAATTATGCAGCTTTGAATACCGTGTATTTTTTTGAATTCGGCATTTTTCAGGGCTGAATGCATAATTGATTGTAGAACATAAGAAAAAACTCAAAAACACACAGGTTGTCGTTTCGAAAGACAGAAAATTTGAAATAGTCTCTAACTCTGTCAAGTTAGGGACTGGCAAAGGATGACACTTTGGGCACCTAGATAAGAAAGTTAAGTTGCATGGAAAGTTGTAAGTTATTAGTGGGAAAAAAACTGCCATATTATCGATTGATCAACGTCGTGGATTTTCATAAAGAGACGTGTCTGGGATTCTGCTCAGTAGGCAGCAAAGATCACCGAAATGTCAAAAATAATCTCATAAGATTTGCCAATTACATGTGTGGAATTCCAATCATTACAATTGCTCTAGGGCATTCGGATGTATATTAATTCGTAACATGAATCTTAGTTCTTTTCATGGGTTGGTACCTGAATTAATTCTTGGTGGATTATTTTCTACAAATCAAGCATTTTATAACATGATGTCAAGCTTAAAACTTGATTTTTTTTTCAGTGAAGTTCAGAGAGGTTTGAACTCTTTTCAGATCCAAAAATCCAATAATGACGGATACGCAAACATTATGGACATCTCAATAAATATCTCTAAGGTTCTGCTCAGAAATATTTTTGGAAAAGATAAACGGGTTAACTTTTTGCAGCAATTATAACGTTTCCTTAGCCGTTTTGGGAAACTTTCGAGCTTTTCCGTTCTACTAATTACATATGAGTTAAATTTTGTTCATTTTCTATTTGATAACCGTTAGCACTGATTCTCCGAAAAGTTAATATCGAAACTAACGAACCGTAGAAACAGATTCCTCGGAAAAATATTCTAAACGTCAGTGATGGGGAAAATCGCTTACAGTATGTATGTGTTGAGCAAACTGGTTACCCTACAATGTCCAAGAATTCCGAAGTAAAACTAACATTACATACTACCTTTCCATATATTTGCTAGTTGTACTTAATCTGCTACAAACATTTCTGTGTACAAAAGCCGCATGTACTACAAACCATGTGCTCATATGAAAAATAATAATATCTTTTCTAGAGTCTACTACTAAGTCATCAGCCAACCACGGGAACACTCATCAATGAACCAGGAAAAACTAGTTAGACATATTATAGATTTTTTCAAGTAAAAAAATTAAGTTATCTGCAAAAACGTCACTAACAGTTTGTATCAAAATTTGATTTACAAAGAAGTGTAGCCACAACTGTTCGGATCATTGATAGTATATGAACTATGGAGAACTACAGAGTCCAATTTATAGAATGTTAATTAACAGCGTTTACTGTATTGTACACACATTTAGCAAAAGAAGTTGAAATGATTACGTAAGAAACTTCAACTTATACCGTAAATGCTCTTACTTAACTGTCCACAAGCTCATTAGGCAAGATATTCATCAAAATTTAATTTTGTAATAGAGTCTTCGTGATTATACAAAGACTATGTATGAAGAAGATTGCTGGATCAGTTGTGACTATAAGGCGTCATAGTCTGCATTCTTCAAGAAAGGCAGAACAACATCATCATTTTGTTAAATTTCACTAAACGTAAATTACACAAAGTTTACTTGCTATGTTTCCCTCATAGATGAACGCTTTCTGAAAACGATCATAGTAATTCAAACAAGGTGATATAGATAGATTTAGATATTATTTATGATTGATGAATTTTTGTTATTAAATACGAGAACCGTAGATTTCATAACTAACCAAACGAAGAGATCAAACTATATTTCTATAATAAACGAAACAATGCAAAGAACACGAATACCACACGGAAGCCCGTAGATAGTCACATAATTATAAGCAGCTGCTCATGCAATGAATTTAAAAATTGATAGTTGATGAATAATTTTCCCACTGCCTTTCAATTAGCTTCACTTCTGCGACCTTAGAAACGCGCATCACAATGCTTTTTACTAGATTATGTCCTAAATCTGTGTATGCACTGTGCGACATTTTTGAAAAGAAAACATACTTTTTGATCAGTGAAGTGCTTTCCTGAAGATATCATATTTTTCAACCTTTAACTAGATCAACGCCAACTATTTCATCAAAATTAATGAAAATTAGTTTATTTCTACTATTTGGAATTGGAATAATTGCACACATAAACCTACCAAATTAAGGTCAGTTTTGAAAACGACTAATTACTTCCAATAATTAGTATTGTTAATTTTAAACAGATTGATTTGACAGTCAACGTATTTTCGAACTCTCTTAGAATCTGCCATGAGAGAACCAAAAATTGATTTTTATATGTTGCACTTTCTATTTTCACCCTGATTGCAAATCTTTTGACAAACACGTGTATTTGGACAATTATTTGCAGTCTCCCTCAGTGGATGTGAGTAATAGGGTTCTAAAGCCCTAGGCCTTATTCTACCAAACGCTTAATCTTACGCCAGTAACACATGTACCCTTTTTTTCTAATTTGTAGGTATTGGTTCAATTAAAAAAAAAATGAAATTTTTACCGGACCCTCAGTTTAAAGTGAATTTCAAACCCATTTTTTACCTTTAACTCGCCCTGTATACTCAATTATGGCAATTAAAGAGCTGACATGCCCTACGTTGGCCTTATAGTAGTAGTCTATGAGTCCCAAAAGTCGAATAAGCGGGCTAGTGATTACTTGGAAATAGTATTCGCAATAAGCGTCAAAAGATAAGCAGTTAGGTCGGAAATAAAAGATATTATGTATCCGGTAGAAATCAAGACCAACATTTATTTTTAATTATTGTTTTCTCGGGCCCCGTGCGTCGCAGCTAATATTTGAATAGTGCGCTGTGTTCATAAAAATCGTAAGAATGCAGCGCCACACTAAAAAACTGATTTTAAAATCGCGCGAGTTGAGGCGCGTCGCGAGTCTCACTGGCGCGATCCGGTTTGGTGGCGGTGCGACAATACAATAATCAAACTTATTCGACACAACACTTTTGATTCTCTTTAGACTGATTCTTGCTAACACATAACTGGTCATTTCTTAATCCTAAGATTATCGCATATGAGAAATCACGATAATCTAACAATTAGGTGCTAATTAGGTTGATTAGGTTGTGCAAGGTAACTCCATTTCCATCAAACGGAGCTTAGTTTATCCTTATTTCAGAATATCAGCAACGCAATTACTTGAATTTGTACACGTATATTTGCTTTCTTGTATGTCAAAATTGATTATTTACGGAACACAGATTCAATCTGTACGTTTAATATGGATTTTACTTGCTTAATATAAATTCAAGCTATGTATTTTGGTATAGTTTTGAATTGAAAGATTTTGAAATTGAGACCAAATTGTAACTACAGTCCAATAATAAACCAATACAAATACTATTGATACATGTATATGAAATTTGAACCAGTCTAAAGGATTTTTTATGTCCTTACAGAGGAGGAAATTCAATGCGTGTTTATTCATTATACAAACTTAAACCTACCCTATTCAATGGCTTCGCCATCGAAAGAAAAGCAATCGATTGCGAACAACAATTTGTTACATGAAACAGCTGCTGTTACAAAGGAATGCTTAATTTCCCACACTGAAAAAAGATGCTAATAAAAACACATACAAGCAAGTAAACCGAAAACAAAATACGCCAGTAAAGCAAGCTTCGAAAAAAAAAACGACGATTGTATTATAATGTAAAGTAAAATACAGAACAATGATAACGATGATAATGGGATATACAAAACATTTTTTGGAAATTTTATTATTGTTAATTGAAATTGATATCCGTGAATACATATTTTGATATATTGGAAAGGACTTGAACGTTATTTAAACAGGTAAAAATGAGCAAATATAAGAAAACAATTGTTCAAAACAGCAACAAGGTGTTTGAAAGTATTTTAATCGACACATAAATAGTGACTTTCCTTGGCTTGAAGCCAATCCGTTGTCTTGGCGTTCCTGTTCCAGTTTTTAGAGGCATCGTTTGTGGTTCAACAGTCAAAAATAGAAAGGTACAAAGACCCAGTCACCACACCTTATCAAATCAAATCACATTTTCAATTATGGTTGAAGCAAGTTATCTCACTTGCAAAAGAAGGCTCTCTTTGCCTCCTTTTCTTTCTATAGCTGGCTTGTTCGTGCATACTTCTTATGGCTCCCGAAAGTGTTTCATCAGTTGTTGGTACACACAAAGCGCCTATATTTGTGGAGCAGGCTCATTTTCGATTTATATTCAGCTTACGCAGCTTCTACTCGTTAGACACTTGATTTTTTTCTGACTAACTTTGAAATTTATCCTGAGCACCATACACAATAAACTTTGATTTCAACTCTATTCAACCAAAATTCACGTCTCTCTTAGTCTTGACTCACTCTAGATTCATTTTTAACTGCTTCTCGTATTGTTCTTGATTCATTATTGATTCCTTTTCGGCTTAGGTATCCTCGCGTGGAAATGGATTTTCTCTCATTTCAACTCACGCCTGATGCACCTTTTTTACACTATCGTTATTGAGCTTAAGCTCTCGACTACCTACCAACGAATTTACAACTTATACTTTTAATGCGATATACACAAATTTAATCATTATTATTATCTTCATTTTAAAGATTTTCAGCCCTAGGCTAGCTCATCACAAGAAACAAATTTAACTGTAAGCTTCGCAGTTAAGTTGTTAAGCGAAATCCCATGGTTTCGCTTTCTTATCAAACATAAGGCAGCTGGATTCGAGTTGTGATTTGGCTGATGACCCTTTCGAGTTGCAAATTTTCTCGATTAACTTGAGGATAGAGTATTATCGTAGTCAGCCACATGAACAGCCGAGTCATTCCATTGTCTCCTACACAAACCAGTTCAAGCATATCAAAATTACTGAAATTTACGAAAATCTTGTGCTAAAAACAAAACCTGGTCATCAACTCCCTTTACGTTTCTCTCCAAATTGTGCTTACTATAAATCCTTAAATTTCCAGAAAAGAATCGTCGAAGCTTAAAGATATATAGTCTTGAATATTTGCAAACTTTACAGTTCTTAGCATTACGCAAACGTAAATGTTTTGTTAGTACAGCAGAAATGGCTGTTACACTGTTCATAGCTACATTTGTATGTGTAACATTTGCATTTAGCTTGAGTCTTTATAGAACGAACATTCAGAACACTGTTCAGAATAACAAAAAAAAAAAACATGTTGCAAGCCAATCTGAGTTACGAAGCAAATTCATTAGGGGTAAAAGCACCGGTTTTAGCCGTCCTAAGAGAAATTGTCCTTAAAAAATATATTGGAAGCCCAACATATATTAAACGCAAGCTTCCAATCCATATTATGTATGAAAAATATCGGAACTGAGCTGAAATCATTGTTTCGGTTTGAAAATCTCGTTGGTTAATTTGGCCATCAGAATCAGTATCGGTCAGTATGTTATAGTTCATGCTGCCGAACCGGTTCCGCTTTCCGTTGCCGTTCCGCTATCATTGCGTTTGGGCCTTAAGAGTACCCTGGCTAGATTAGGTGTATGGGAGCTAAAATTATAAGTAAAATGAATAATTTTCTTATGATTTGAATTAATTCTGACGGTTAAATGAATGTAGCACTATCAAGCGAATGTGATGTATTAAACACAAAAGGATTCATGTTGATTAACTTTGAAAAACGGTGTATATTCCACCATGGCTACGACTGGCGTAAGGCCAAAAACGGTGTTTCTACCCTACACATCGCTTTCCAGAATAACTGTTTACGCAAAATTTGTCCAATTCTGCTTGCGAGTGGCGTGCAACTTTTTTTCCTTTTTTGGGAAATTTTGTATAAAAAGTCCGAACGTACTCAACAGCTGAGATTTCGTTAAAAAATTCAAAGTGACGATTGTCCTGCGAAATATTAAATCAACCCAGCTGTCAAAATTTGACGAAGATATCGGTAATCTATTGCCGAAAATCTCAACACTCGATTGCTGACATTCGGCAAATATTTTTTTCTTGATTGGAAGAATAAAAAGAAGAAAAAGCTACAAATAACTTATAATAATAAAAGCAAATTTATCAAAATCATCGCACTTTTCATTCAATTTGAGAAAATTAGTATTTTTGCGTTTTCAGCAAATAATGGCAGCACGACCATTTCCCCGACATAATATCCCTAATAATGTAATAAAATAGCTTTGCCGATTTCTGGCTCAACACAATTATATGCCATAATACAAATAATTCTTCTTAATGAATACTTACGCGCGCACTTTATGAAAACGTCTTAAAATATTTCGAGCACATGTTGGTTTCTGCAAATCGGATTTTTCGGTTTTGACCGATGCGCTTTGCCGAAATTCAGTACACATATGTGTCTGCTGATTGTTGTGGCAAAATAGATTACCGTAATTTAAGTAAACTACCGATTTTCGTCAGTATAGAAAATCAAATTCTACAATGAACCTCTCTACTAGCTGGTTCATTTTTTACTGCAAAACAAATTTCCAAATCGCGATAACTTTCTTGATTCTCATTATTTTGTACCATTGTTTCACAAATTATCGAAAAAAAAATCTTCTAGTTTAATAATATTTGAGTCTGTTTGCCATTGGCCATTTGAATCCGGCGATATTCAAAAATTTCTTGGGGGACTGACGCGTACCCATAACCCACCTAAATTTCTCAGGCTATTCGCTCACTTATATCAATGAGAGTTTGTTGTAAAAAAAATGATGCCCAATTGCAGCCGTCTTTGAGTAAGGAGCATTTAGGTTGCTGATACCAAGCTGGCCAAATAAAGATCTCGAAAACTTAAAAAACATCTCTAAGAATACTTATCTGATTTTTTTCAGAGTTGTTTCTTATTATCTGGTATTGTGTAGTCCACATTTTATGTTTCTGATAAATTGATCAAAAACAAAATGACCGCCAAAAACATTCAACATGGATAATGTCGGTCCGCCAAGGAACATCAGAATATCTTCATAACTAGATCACCACGACATATTCCAAAACTAGAAGAGCTTTTTATGAACTTGTGAAAAAAATAATATTTGTTCGAGGTAAAAATTTAAGCTGCAGGTAGAGAGGTTAAGTGTGTAATTCAAACGAGTTCTGTAATGAACAAGCGCTGCGTAGTGAGTCATTGCGTAGCTCAAGCGAATTGTCAATAAACTCTTAACAACGATACACACTTAAATTATTTCACCGACCTCTACAATACGGATTTCCGAGAATAGAACAGCTGAGATCTTGGAAATCTTTAAAATCTTCAATACCGAATCTCGGTGCCTAATTTACCGAGATGTCAGCAACCCAATGTTTTTTTTTACTAAAATCTCAGCGAATATAACCAAGATTTTGAATGATTCGAGGTAAAAGTTCACAGTGGGTAAATAAGTTTTACCTAGATTCGGCAAATAATTACTGAGGTAGCAGTTGTTGGATTTTCGTTAATCCGTTTACCGAATTCGATTCCTTAATTTAAGTGTGTACGAGAAAGTAGAACGTTCCATGATAGATTGGCGCAAGCCTTTTACGAATTAATAAAACTAACGAATTATGTGTGTCATAAAAAGGGGCCCAGATAGCCGTAGCGGTAAACGCACAGCTATTCAGCATGACCATGCTGAGGGTCGTGGGTTCGAATCCCACTGGTCGAGGATCTTTTCGTAAAGGAAATTTTCTCGACTCCCAGGGCATAGAGTATCATCGTACCTGCCACACGATATACACATGCAAAAATGGTCATTGGCTCATAAGAACACTGATCTGAGAAGCTGGCTTTGTCCCAGTTGGGACGTAACGCCAGAAAGAAGAAGTGTGTCATAAAAGTTCATTATGCAGCTGAGATACCGGCTCCTATTGTGGCACTCCGGCCCCGATGTTTGATTGGCAAATTGAGACATGATTTTGCGAAAAGTACGTGTTCCAGTGAAGCTCGAACTCACGACTATGCTGTAGTCAACTATGCTACAGAACACCTTATTGTGATCTGCAAGTAAAATCCAAGGAACGCGATTATCTAAAAATGTTGATATTTCGTCACAGGGATAATAAAAATCATAAAATGTTGCAGATTTAGCAAATTTAAAACATTCGCGTCTTTGAAGAACGAAAAATCCAAGCCTGCTTGAATTTCGACGTTGCGTTTGAATTGCACGTTACCTAAGTAGTAGCATCGATCAGATAATGCTAATGTCGCTAGTGTTCGTGTTACCAACATCTAGTTTGCCATGAGCTGACAGCGTAGGTATTGGGCCTCTAAGTGTCAAAATAATTTAAAAAACCAAAACAAATCATCCTCTGTGAAATGACATTAAGATGAAGATGAATCGAAGCCAAACGTTATTTTTTCAAGAGCACAAATTTAGAGAATAGAGCATCCGTTTAAGCTAGAAGCTCGATCGATTGTTCCCCACTAGCGAATGACCAATCGATCAAGTTTTCAGCCGGTTCTACAGATTTGTGCTCTTGAAAATTTTAGGTTTGGCTTCAATTTATCTTCACCTTAAACAAATATTGAAAAACCATAATTGAAGGTCATAATAATTCAAACCAGTTTTGTGGCAACAGCACCACACATTCTTCTACTAATATTTTTATTGTTACCGCCGCCGCTAGATGTGGATTTGAAATGAACGTCACAACACGATTCTGCAGAATATAAAGCCAAGCTGAAATCAATGGCATGTCTGCATTCACAATTCCTTTCCTCTTTCGCAGAAATGTTATGCTGATATGCAATAATACATTGGACTGATATGCATTTATCGTAATAATATTTTCACACATATTTTTATGATTCAAAATTTCTGAATAAAACCTCACGTCCCATTTTTGCACATTTGATTTCTACTTGTTTCACTGGTTCACTTTATAATTACAGGTACTCAATATTCGAAAAAATCTCTTTACCTTGCCTACAAAACTTCAGTTTTAGACAGTGCTGTTAAATGTAAAGAAATGGATAAAAAAAACTAAATACTTATAGCACTCTCCCATGCAAAGTAAAGCATCAGCAAATATTGCCATCCGATAACAATTTGGAAAAGGTCACTGGGAGAATAAGTAAACAACAAGGCCAGTATACGTCAAGGTCCCATACATAATCAAAACAGTGCAAAGCTCCATATTCAAAGTCAAGTGATAATCATGAAATTTAACAGTCCTGGTTTTTGAAATTTCGAGGGGCTTGATCTAATGTGTTATCTTCGCAGAATCGCAAAGTAACATGCATTTCCACAATTTTGATGGCTTCTTCTCTCACTTAATGCGTTGGTGGATCTCCATCATAGTGATTGAAATTCGAGCCTTTCCATACAGCAATCGTTATGTTATATGAGAGAACATTACAAAAAAAAAACGATATATGCGCTCGAATCAAAAATGGGATCACCCTAAACACAATAGGTTCTTTTAAAACAGCTTGCAATTGATAATAGTTTCCATCTAAAAACTCAAAACCATCCAGGGTGAAATATTGATACACAGATCTAAACTACCCATAAAGGCATAATGTCCCATATGGAAAAAGTAGGCATTGAGAATATCGCTCTCAAAGTTTGAAGTTTGTCTTCTCTAACAAATGTTCATAATGTTCTAGTACATTTGTACATGTCATATTCATTTATCACAACCGCACATACAACTCATTTTGCTTCTATTGATCAGCAAAAAATATAAACTTGAACACAATTCACGTTTTGCAGTGGCTATTTGGGTTAATAGTTCATATAGATACTGTTATGCCTTTACTTTTTATATGAGACTGCACCAACTTCATATGCATAGTGAAGCATACCAGTGTTGTTGAGATGAAAAAAGATGTTGGTTCGAATGTTCATATGGGACAGCAATGCTTTTATGGTCGGTATATGTGTACAATATGAAACATTGATGTTTAAAAACCCCTCTCCAAGTCAGATGCCAATCTGGATTCTTATACTCAAATAATTATTACTATAATAAAACAATCCCAATAAATTAGCCCATTGATATTATGTGCAGCATTCGATATCTATATAGTTTCGATCTTAAATTTGAACTCTATTCTTTTCCAAAAACATTTTTCTCGAAAACATTTCATGTAAATAGATTTGTTCGAAACCAACATTATTTATCTCACCTACTATCAGGACGAATCGTCATTTAACCATTTCCCTCTAATTACAGCCACCTACTTAAATAGTTCGATCCCAAAATCAAGTTTAACAAACAGAAATAAGCTGAAATATTGCATGCTCTGACAACCGGTAATATTGTGTGACAATTTAGTACTAATTTCGATCACTAAACCACGTGAATGAGTGTGTGACTAGAATTTGGTTTGTAATTACTTCCTTTTTCCGTTGGAATGCGGTTTTTGTAGCACTGATTTTTGAGTTGTTTGCATTCGAACCCGTATTGGATGAGTAACTTTTGCTGCATGAGACCCCTCACACTGTTTGGCTGTTGAATGTTTTTTGGTTTTTGTATATATTTTTGCTTTCCCTTTAATATTACTTCGATCTGTGACGCTAAGTAATTTAAAGATGTACAAATTTTGTATATGACGTAGTTCGTGAGTTAACTAGTATGCAGAAAGTTAGTGTAAATTTGGATTTTTTTTTATATCGAAAACCTCTTCATCTATCGAATTGAATTGAAAGCTAAGGATAACAAAAACCCATAGAAACGAACAAAGAATCCATGAAAAATGTTAAACACAATTTTATTGATTACAGTGCAAGGCGGTACTAGTCTTCAAGAACCAAGCAAAAAATGGATTTCGTAATCCCAATATGTGTAATGTGTTAGATTAAGTTAGACTTTGTTTTATTGTTTATTTCCGACTCAATATTATCAATTCAGTTTATGCATCACAATCACTCCCCGATACACCGAAAAAGCATAATATACCCATCCACAATTACATTTACTATTATCACTGATTGTTGGTATTATTGGTAGTTTTATGTTAAAATCTAACATATTGAAAATTGAATTGAATCAAAAATGGAACATATTTGTTTCTACATCATATTTTTTTTTAATTATGACCACTCAACTCAACTACATTAACAACCAGTACACTTTCTCAGAAGTTTACGTAAATCGTCAGATTTGGGATTCATTGTGAACAACAGTGAAAGATCCTCAAAAATCGACAACAGTTGCAAACCAGTGAGAAAAACATTTAATTTGGCAGCTACAAGGACAACTAAAGTATTTGTGTCGCTCCAGCGAGGATTACTACAAGGCTCCACATCTTGAAAAATGAACTATTACTAACGGACAATTGTGAACATTGATGAAGCTTTTCAGATGCCAAATGCGTCACCGATTTACAGGAGGAAAATTGAGCGTGGTGATTTGGTTTCGAAGGTTTAATTATGTTTGCTTTCTTAATTGGCTTTAGATGGTTATATTCTGGAAATAGTTAGGTTATATTAATTCTTATTCATAATTGCATACAATACTACTACTTCGATAATATTCTCACAATGATTCGTGTTAGGCTCCATTTTCCTACACTGTAGGTAAAAATCTAATCAATAATGTACAGAAGTGCTTGAGTGCCACATAATGATTGAAATTTGTATGGAAATCACACAGGTACTCATCCCAAGTTAGCCAAATAGCACTTTAATTCGCCCTGTGTGCTAATATAGTACTATTAAAGAGCCAACATCCCCTATATTAGCCATACAATAGCCCTATAAGCGTAAAATGGCGAATTAGCGTGCTAGTGGTTACATAAGATTACATAAATCAAGCTAAAGTGTGATTTAGGTTGTATCTGACAATTGTTTTCGAAGGAAGCATGGGGCTTGGAAAGCTAAACCTTTATATCATTGTTTACACAATAGATAATTTCTAATTCAGTTTATTTGCCAACACTGCCAGCACCAAAAGAAACCTGAGTTTTCGGTATCTTTTTCTCTGTTACCACATGGTAAAATATTATAGTAATTTTTGAGTAATTATTTTGGTATTCAGTTTCAAAAATTACTACTCTGAATATTGCAGTGTTGACATATAATTTTGTTTTTGTTCAGGTGATTGTTTGAACCGCCTACCTTTGAGCAGATAAATCTTCTCTCAAAAGCGTTGTTGTAATGCACAATCTGAGCATAAGTTTATCATTATTTATATAAGGTGTAGTGTTTTTCTATACTACAGATAGAATCTGTGTTAATGTTACGATCGATCATGTACAGAATTTTTTATCAGACATTTTAAGGATATTCATCTAGGTAATTATATATATAATTATATATATATATATATATATATATATATATATTAGAAATCTATCAAGATTTCTCGAGAACTCCTTAACCGAATACTCTCAAAGTTTTGAATAAAAATTTCCTAGGATTCCTCCACAAACTGTTCCTGAAATTTAGTCGGCGAATCCAATTTCATTTTCCTTGGTCTACATGGATCAATCCAGGAACTAATTCCGAAATTTCGCCACAGATCTGTCTTTGAACTAATGTAAAGGTATTGCTGTAAAGACTTCTCCAGGATTTTTGGAACGACAAGAAAGAGAGTTCTTCTACTAAAACTTTATCAAAGATTCTTCTTGTAGTTCCTCTAAGAATTCTCAAATATTATTTCTGCTTTTTATGTTCCATTGAGGATTTCAAACAGAAAGTGGCCGTTTTTTTACTGCGAAAAAATGCTCTTGAAATTAATATATTACAATGAAAACTCTATGAAAATAACAAATCTCTTGGATTTTTACTGTTTTTTTTTTTCAGTGCTTTTTGAACGATTTGCTTGAGTAGCAACTAAACCATTGTTTTCCATTTCGCAGAATATTTCCGAAATAGAAATTCCTTGACGTCCCAACTATCAGTAAGTAACAGTTGGAGTACTAAGCTGTGAAGCAGGATCTATTTCATTAGAAACGTAATACCATGAAGGAGGAGAAGCATTTTTCGAAGATTCATCCAAAGTTTCCTATGAAGAATCGTCGTGAAACTTAACCACCGATATCTTTAGGGACTCCACTTGCCTTTTATACATGAATAACAAGAACTTCAAGGAACATTCGTAGAACCATTACTACAGAAAACCCAGAAGCCAATACTGCAGAAAACCACAGAAGATTTCAGGAGAATTCAACAGTTTTTTTGTTTTATTGAATGGGTCCAATAACACTGTGAAACAAGTTATTGTCTCAAGCCCCATAATACCGCTATTTACTAAAATTGGGGTTGCTGGAAATATTGCTGTTTTAGGAAAAGCCATAGCACGTGTGGTTTATGAGATATTGGTTATTTTAAATGCATTATTTATAGATTTAAGTAAACTTGCATGCAAGTTTGTTAGGTTGTAAGCCGATTTGTACAGAAATCAGTATTTATTTACTGAATAATACAAATCAATGCAGCTTGTAATATATTCGTTACTAATACGGAACTTTTAGATGATTTGGAAAAGTATTGTAATTGGCAATATAAAAGAAACGAGGAATTTGGTATGGAGCATGTTCAACAATTCGATTATAACGATATTTAATCGGGAAATTTCAATCAAATTACGTGTCATACAAAACTTTATGTGTTATTTTGCATGCTCAGTGGGTTGATTTAAAAAAAAACATAAATCACATTTTAAATTTTCTTTGAATATCAATAAAATCAGTATTGTATACCACTTTGGCGACCTGTAGCTAAAAATGTGACGTGCTGGAGCATTTCTGAAAGCGGCAATGCAATCAGCAAACCCAAAGTTAGTGGATATACACATTTTGATCTTTGAGACACGCGAAAAGGTTATTTTTGTTCCGCTGTGTAATTGTTTAGATAATTATATCAATTCTAAAATGATTTCACTAAAAATTCCTTCAACAATTCATTTAGGGACATTTTCAGCAGTTACCAAAGCAACATAAGACTTCTGAACAACTTTGCTGAAGACGGAAACTTCAATATAAACCTAAATATTATAGTTTTGAGGTGAGGTTACATTGAGGTGGTGCTGCAATATTCAACTGGGATGTTGCAATACTAGGTGATGCGTAAAGTATACCTGCTGTAGATTCACCAGATATTAAGTATTGATCTAGCATAATGGAACTCCGAAAGTTTTTGTTAGGTATTCTAAAAGTGGTCTCTACAGTAGTCCATCCAGGGCTATCTTCTGATTTTTTACAAGAATTCCTCCAAAACAAATCCCAGTATGACTCGGGGTAGCATAATGCCATTTTACATAATGGCCATTTTGCATAGTGATCATTTGGCATAATCGAGGAAAAAACAACGTTCAATAGCATTGATGTGAACAATTGGGGCTCTGACGGAGCAGCTCATGCTCAAAAGAAGAGAAAGTCACTATTGAATTATAATATGGGTACTAGAGTATAGAAAGTTGGAAATACATGAAGTCTTGCGCTTAGTATCATACAGTGGTAGTGGTAGACGAGAAGGGTAGTGGACGTATTTTCATACTGCTCCTGATATCGGGGCTATTACAGTGTAACTGTGGTGCGTTAAATTAACGTTATTAGCTTTTTTTTGTTAAGTCGTGTTCTGTGTTTTCTAATTAGAGTGAATTAGAGTGAAGTACGGGCAAATTAATAACTGCTATATTTTTTCGGAATTGTGGTACACAAAAATCCCTAAATTTCGCAATGGCGGTGAGTGGCATCCAGTTTACAGAATTTATACAGGTGTCTTTGTGTTAACTGCGGTAACTAATGTGTATTTGTATGACGGAATCGTACGTCATCAATTACTATAGTGGTTTGCGTTGATAAATTCTAGTGACAAAGAGACCACTCAGGCGTGTCTGCAATGATCGTTTTTTCTTCATCGACTTTCTATCGACTTTTGTAACATTTTATGATGCAGTATGTCGAAGGAAGACGAGCACTTTGTATTGACCCAAAAATATTAATCGAAAACCCGGCCAAGTAAATAGCTGAACACTGCAGTTATGCCCTTATGATACTGAACGCTAGAAGTGAAAGATTAGCTCATGCTCATAAGGAGGGTAAATCAATATGTATAGAAAAAGTATTTACAAATTGCTTTTTACCGGATTGGTTATACAGTCGACTCTCCACATCTCGATGTTCTACATCTAGATATCTCTCCCTATGTCGATGGTTTCTTCGGTCCCTTCACTCTGCATACGATTTCTCTCTCCATATCTCGATATCCTCCTTATCTCGATATCTCCATATCTCGATGTGTTTCTGTTGATTGTTTGTTCCCAATTTCCTCTCCATATGTCGATATGAACATTATCAAAGGTTACTAGACCAGATTTAAGTGATTCAAAACAATTTGGAAACTCGAAACGAAGTTTGTTTGTTTATTATTTTCCTAGTAACGGAGTGATTTTCAATCTAGTGTTCATAACATTAATGTTCTTTGTCTCGATCTCTCCCTATCTCGATGGTCCCTTCGATATCGAGATGAGGAGAGGCGACTGTATTAATATGCATTTCTCAAAACTCATAGATATTTTCAACAATGATTTTCCCTTCTTTTGTATACAGGCTGTTCTTTCAAACTCGGTTTAATTCCCTAATATTTCGTATGCGGAACACATTTTTGTCTAAAGAGCTTACCGCTATTTACTCAATTTGAGGTTCCCAAAAATATCATAGCACGTCTAGTGTTTGAGATATTGGCTGTTGAAAATGCATGATGATATCAGCCAACTTGCATGCAAATTTACCAACTTGTATAGCAATTTATTTACTTAATTTGCCACAGAATTCAAACTTCATATATTAAACAATACTTAGCAAAATGTTCCTAATATCAATCTTTGTTTAATCTTAATATAATGAACGTTGAAGACCTATTGTGCATGCTAGGTGTATTAGATCACAAAAAAAACTGATTAATCATAATTCAAGTTTTATGTGAACATCAATGATATAAAGCTGTGAGCTGCAGCATAAAATTGTGACGCTCTGGAACATTTCTGAAAACAGATTCAGCAACCTCTAATCTATTAGATACACATATTTATATCCCTGAGACACACAAAAATGACAATTGATTTTGTTACGATTATGCCAATTGACCATTCTGCCTAACGGCTATTATGCCAAACGGAATTATACCAAAACGGTATTATGCCAAACATGATGCCAAACGGCATTATGCCAAACATGGTAGACCCCCCAATATAGATAAAATATTGAACGGGATTTCCTTGATAATTTTTCAAGAGATTTCTCTAAACATTTCCCAAAGGGTTCCTTTAGGGAATCTCTCCGGACTCCCGCTGGAAATCCCTAAAGTCGTTGAAGTCCAAGGAAATTCAGGAATCCTATGGAAATCACAGGTAGTTTAACTGAATCCCATGATTGCCAGAAATTCTACCGGAATCCAAGAAATTGCAGGATTGACACTTGAATTCTAGTTATGCAGTTATGCCAACGAATTTTTATGAAGCATACTGAAAACACATGAATCACATTAGAATTCCAGTAAGTGCACCACAAACTCGAATAATTCTCAGAGAGTTTTCAAAAACTCTTGCACATAACCAGTGAATGCAAGATTTTAATATGATTTTGCAAAAAAAAAAACCTTACAAATATTGCGTGAATCGTTAGAGTAATACAATAAATTTAAGCTTCTTATACAGTATTTGTATTCAAAACTTTACATTTGATGTATCAAAACCATTCGTTTTCTGTATGTGTAACGATATTATAAAATATTTGTATTAGGTCTTGTTATATCTGTGGATCCTCTCCAAAATACTATCATATTCACCGGAGAAGCCCAGCGGAGTGCTCTGATTCCTCTGAAAAAGCTCAAGAACCACCGAGGGAATTTAAGGAACTCTAACGTAATCATCGGAATCCTCCCGAAATCATAATTGATTTCACCTTATTCTTGAAGAGAATTGTTCTAGAAAATAATCTTCCAGATTTTCAATTTTAAACCTTTAAAACCAATTTAAATTATAAAATACTTGGCAAAACTTCATCACAAACATAATATTTTTAAAGATTTGTTTTTATATTACTCGAAAAATGCTGATGGTCATCATTCTGCATTCATGATAACAGAAATCATATTGGTTGTCTGAAAAAAGAGATTGAAAATTGGATCGAAAACAAGGTTAGTCAAAAGGTATCGGGCAAAATGAACACTTTCTTGAAATTTCATGAAAACAATATGAACCGATGTACGAGTTCACTAATTTGACGTTTGAGTGGTGCCGAATTCACTGGTTTCTAGTGTAACATAAATAACACGGCACCGCTAAAACGTCAAGTAGTGAACCTGTGCATAAGTCAATTATGGACCGATGCACGAGTTCACTCGTTGACGTTTGAGCGGTGCCGTGTTAGTTACGTGACCATGGGAACAGGTGAATTCGGCACCGCTCAAACGTCAAATAGTGAACTCGTGCATTGGTCCATTCATGAGTGTCAATCGTTCTTATGGACCAATGCATGAGTTCACTAATTTGACGTTAGAGCGGTGCCGAATTCACTCGTTGCTATGGCCACATAAATAACACGGCACCGCTCAAACGTCAAATAATGAACTCGTGAACTGGTCCATAAGTGAAAGGGCTCCCTCTCTAGCACATTTGCAAGAAAAAACTTCTCAAGGTTACTTTGTTTAAAAACTCGATTCTACCACCGGCTTGTTTAAATCCGGATTTGAAACTGAGTAAAAATCAACTTAAAATCAAATTTCAAAGGATATTAAAGCAAAAAATAATATTTTACCGTCAAATAATTTATATGCAATACACATCGCATACAATGTATCGATTCTACCCCATTACCCCGAATCCCATTTCCCCGAATGCCATTTCTCAGAATTCCATTACCCCGAATGTACCATTACCCCGAATTCCATCACCCCTAATGCTATTTCCCCGAATTTACAAGTATGTTGACATGATGACATTTCTCAATGATATTGGAATAGGGTCCTAAAGACCTGTTCCAATTTTAGTGCCAAACGCTTAAGTTTAGGTCAAAAACACATGTTTACTCAATTTTCTAATGTTTTCCGTTGGTTTAAACTCAAAAAATTTTTTTTTTAGATTTTGTCACATCCTTTGGCTTAAACTCAAATATTGGGTGTATTTTGTTTTCCGTGTTCCTTACGATATGTCAGATAGGAACAACCCCAGTGGTCGAACTAAAACCCCTGTGGTGTTTTTGTCGACTAAGCGAACGTCAATCATGATCAAAAGTGTCAAGGTTCATTAATGGACCAAATTTTTAAATTAAAGTTCAAACATGGTATAGGCATTAGCGTTGGGCGATTTTGAATCGATGTTCCGAAAATCGATGTTTGCTTTCCGATTAATCGATTTTTTGAATCGATTTTTGGAGCATCTAAAATCGGGTGAATCGATTCTCTTCATTCGATTATTTGATTCGATTCATTTTGTTGAAATCGTGTTATATTTCTTAATGAGTTTGTGGAAAAGAAATCATATTTTGAACTTATTTTGAACTAGCAAATATGTTCCATTGACTTTAGAAACTGATTTGGTTGAAAAATGTTGAAATTGAATGCAAATGCATTTGGTCTCATTTGAAGCTTCAAAAATGACAATTTTTATCCGATTCGAATCGATTCGAAAACATCGATTCAAAGGTTTCGATTAAATCGGTGAATCGATTCGGCAGTTCAAATGTGAATCGATTCAATAACATCGATGTTCTGGACAAATTTGCCCAACGCTAATAGGCATTATTTGAGCAGGAAAACTTGCTAAAGTAGTTACAGTAACATGCTCTTTCGTGTTATTAAATAAAAACAAGATTTCATTAAAAATTTTAGGACTCAATTCGGGGTAATGTCATTCGGGGTTATGGGTCGTTCGGGGTTTTGGATTTCGGGGTAATGGCATTCGGGTTAATGGGATTCGGGGTAATGGCATTCAGGGTAATGGGGTAGAATCCAATGTATCAAACTTTGATGAAATATACATATTCTCAGAGAATAGGAGGGTGTCTATTTCGCCTTTCATAATTAAATCAGTAAGTGATGACCAAAAATTTGTTTCCTATTCATAAACCACAATTTTTTTACAATTCTAATTGCATCACAATGACTTTAATTTTATTCACCGAACGATTCCAAATCACAACGCCATTTTTCCCTTGAGATGTAACGGGACGCATCTGTGCCAAAATATTCAACATCGCCATATTCACCGTTGACAAATGGATTCGTCAGTAAATTGAACCGGACGCCGCACTACTGGATAGAGAGCACCAGCATCAGATTTGCCATCATCGCCATAACGGTGCACGTCGACAGGAAATAACCCCATGGGAAACTGGAAGCTGAAAACAAGTCTGGAAATCACATTAGCGGAAAATGAATAACATCGTGAGCGCGCTCGTTTGCGAATGTAAAAATGAATTAGCTGGATAGCTACTTACGGAGATCATATTGAAATTACAATTTGGCTAATGAACTTGTTATCGCCTCAATTCCAGAAGCAACGAGCGATTGAATTGGTTATGGAAAATCCTTTGTTGCAATAGGTTTGAAAGGTTTTTAGAAACGATGAGTCGATATGTTGCTAATGTTGACTTATAAAGGGTTAATATAGTTTCAAAACTCCAGATCATACAGTTATGGAAACCGTTCAAAAGGTACACTCTTTCGAAGAGTCTGCAAAAATGAGAAAAACTGCAAAAATGATGCAAATTACAGTGAATCCACAATTAAGAATCACTCATAATGTATGAATCAGCTGCCTTCAAAGGACAAAATAACAGTAAAAAATAGCACAAAAGATCACGGAAACATTTTCGCTTATAATTTATTTTGAGTAAAATTGTTTACGTGATGTTTTGTGTTGATTTTTGTTGTTATTTTGTCATTTAAAGTCAGCTGATTCATAAATTGTGGACGATTCTTAATTGTGGATCCACTGTACCTAACAATGACGCACGTGCTCAAGAGGGTCAGCGTGCCTTCATCGCGGAATGCAACATCGACAAAAGGACTGGAACGCAAGAATTGCCTTTCTCAGACAATCCAATTTGCGTGTTTCATGCAACAGTATACATATGTGCTGTGAACACAAATAACATACCAAATGAAAAAATAATATTTTGAATGCTGCTGAAAACGATTTGGTTGGAAAGCAGATTGCCAAAATATTTCATTGATAGAGATAAAAACAAATTCGCAGGAACATTTCGCCTTAAAATAAATTCAAAGCCTATGGGAAATTGATAGCGATAAATTCTTGCCATAACCATTCGTTCACTTGCTGACTCCCGGAACGTTGAAACGATAATGAAACAACCACAGGCTGATACCGAACAAAACAATCAATCATTCAAAGCGTTTCCTATGTAGTCATCTGGAGCGACAAGAATACAAGAAAATTAGATCTGCTAAAATCATACTTCCTTGCTGTTTAACCCCAGGGTTGATGGATGCTCAAAAATGTGGAATCGTCAAGCGTGAAGTCTGAGATGCACACTTTTTTTTACAAAAAGCAAGCCGCTTGAGTTAGATTTCCAGAACTCGGAACGTCTGTGGGGATCACCGAGTACAGCTGTCATCGCCAGTTCCAACGAAACACCAAGCAACGGAAATCATTCAATAAAATAAAAAAAAGCCAAAGGCAAAATTTGATTAACCTTTTCCTGCTGTCCCCGGTGGAAATCTAGTAATTCAATATCGCTGCTACTAGCGCCGTTACACAAACAAGAAACGACTCTGCAGACTACACCAAGAGAGGATGAGATTGTTGTAGGAGCAGAAATCGACAAAATAACAGCAAATCTACACCTATTCCTAGAGATTTGGCTGCTCAAATTTCCTTAATCACTGTCGTTTGTGAAAGTAATGGGTTCAAATTACAGTCAGGTCTAGACTAAAAATTAGATAGGTATCGTAAAAAAAGCATCACTCGTAATAAGTTCGAATCAACATTTTTTTTTAAATTTTCAATGCATGAATGGTGCTTTTTTTCGTTATATTTATGGCATTTTTATCAAGGTTTTTGCGATAAGTTTCGATCATGCGAATTTGTTTTTTTTTTCAATTTTTCGATATAATGATTTAGATGATTACACGGCGAAACAATTTTCTGTCTCAAGCACCAAAATACCGCTATTTATGATGTAGGATTACTGAATCCATTTCTTTTTTCGAAGATATCATAAAACATCAAGCATTTAACTGGCATCATACTGGCTGTTGAAAATGCTTAATTAGACGATTTCAGCCAACTTACCTGCAAGTTTATCAACTTGTATAGCAATTTATTTGGTCAATTTACCAGTTATTTGAGTTCTGAGAAAAATTTAGACTATTTCTCACTTATCGTTCTCTTTAACAATCATAATCCGCAACATATAATGAGAGTGTGTTTATCATCTATTGCTACAGCTATGATCGTATTGGGGGATAACAGTGCATCATAAAACCCATCTAAAAAAGCTTCAAATCAGGCTTGATAATACTCCTCATCATCACCAGAGCTCGGTTACATTCTCTAGAGCACCGTGCTATTATTGTCTCTCTGTGAAGGAGCGAAAAAATACTGAGCAGCGAGACAACCAAAAATAAGCGAGGAAGATGCGGCACAAAATACAACAGAGGGAAATTCTTCAAAAACGAGGAACAGTACCAGAAAAAAATCCTCGCACTTCGAGACACTCTCGCTCGAATCGTTTGAGGATTTGCGTTGTGAATTTTGAGTTTTATTTTTACTACTCAGGAAAACATCGAAATCGCCTCATTTTAGCTTCGCAGAGGAGTTTTTGTCAAGCATGCTCCAAATCTGGAGGGCTGTCAGTTCTATTACTAGAGGATATTCGGAGATTGTTTATCAAGTATTAAAGTAAACACCTACCTCCAATGATAAACAAGTGAGTAAAATGGGTTTTATCATCACTCTCTTTTTTGGGCCCTCCTTCGCTGCTACTATTTATCAAGCTAGTTACAACTTGTAAAACATTGCTGATCATGGATCGATACAGATGCGATTATTATTTCGCTTGCTTTGATCGTACGTCGAACTCAAATGAGAACAAATTCTGCAATTTTTGTTTACCACAGAGTTGAAACTTCATGTGCAAACAAATATTTATCATTTAAGGTGAAGATGAATCGAGGCCAAAGTTAAAATTTTCAAGAGCACGGATCTGGAGAACCAAACATCCGTTTGAGCCGAAAACTTAATCGGTCACCACCAGCTCATAATTATTTCGGTGCTCAAAAGCTTTTTTTATACTTTAGAAAAGTATTGTATTTTACCATATGAAAGAAACGACAATTCAAATAGGAGATTTCTCAAACATTCAAACTCAAAATGAGTTTAATAATACTGACAATGTGTTTCTGTATTAGAGTGGTTCAAAAAAGTTTTTGCTCCACAGCACTCATTCAATTCAAGGCCAGACGCTTAGTGTCTGAGATTGCACAAGGCATTCAAAGTTTGCATGGAAATCACTAAATAAAAAAAAATTATTCAATCGATCATAGTTTTTGCCGATCTTCTTCTGAGAATTTGTATTGTGCTGATAATGTTCATTCAGTGCATAAGCTACAACTCTTTCGAAGACCTTTTGCTTCTCCGCAGGCATCACTGGACAATTTAAAATGGAAACTTACCTATTTCATAACATGTTTTGTTGTCACATATTTATCTGATATTTTCGGAAAATACGAGCACCATTTCTAGTTTTTCAATAGAATACGGCTGTCCATAAAACACGTGAACATAATTTTTCGGATATCCAGACTCTATATAATGAGGCTCACAGGTTTTGTTAAAGTTATTCAATAAAATGAATGATTTCCAACGAGTAACCCCTAGCATGAGATTAAGGGCCGATTTCTTCACCCCCGCTTAGGCGTTAAACGTAGTTTAATCATATGAGTAAATGTGGTTTACGGTTGTATGGTTTCGACATTTAGGCGTTTTACTGATTTCATAAATGTTATGGATCAGTATTGGAATAAACACATAAATTCTCAACAAATAAATTTGCAACCACGCAAAACTCACGGGAACTAGTTGGTCGGGGTTCTGCTAAACCGTACCAAACGCCTCAAATCGAGTTTTTTACACCAGAGGACTTAAATAATCAAAATCTTTCGATCATAAAAATATCGAGTAATTAATTGAACAGTTTTCTCTAGCAGGACATATAAAACTGCAATTTTGTTCAGCCAGAGTGAACCACAAACCAAAGCATGTCATCAGAGGTAATTCAAGTTTTTTTTTTTCAATTTTCTTCTTTAGCCGTGTAACTTATCCATTCCAAACAACTCATAGAAACAGAAGCTATTTAAAATCAAATATTGTTTAGGTGACGTTGATCTAGATACTTTGAAATTTTATCCAGCCTGGCAGTGATGAATATGAACGCGTTCAGTTCGCCTTCTTTTTCAATTTCTTCAACGCGGAGATCAAGTAGGCTTGGACATTGTGCAATTCAAAAATATGAAAATTGAACCCAATAATTTTAGATTTTTTAGCGACCAAAATCTATGTCAAAACTAAGTTTTTGATGTGCATAATATCAAGGATTGCATGATTCATCCCTTTCCCAAATGAGGGATTGGGTTATAATTACAAACTGGGTTTACATTTTATAGCAATATGGGAGGAAACAAAAATTTCTAAAAATATACCAAAGACCCAAAAGTTCTTAATTGGGGCTGAAATTTTGTACAGCTCATATCGCATACTGGGTGAATAGTCGGAGAATAATTCTGATAGAAATTTCTTTGCAACTACATTACATGGAAAATTTCAATGTGACTGTTATGCGGTTACAATTATCAATGTGACAAAACAACTTGGTATTTTTTTTCGAATTTTCTAGAATTTCAAAGATTTTAGTGAGTTGATCAAAAGTATTTATCATTTAATGACTCTCCCCGGTATTAACTCAAGTTTGTCAAAAATGTCGAATGTGACTAATAATGCAGTTACGAGCAGTGCGTTCTCGTGAAAATCTGGCTCGGGATCCGTTCACTTTCGGCTCGCGTTCACAAGTTTTGGATTGTTTCACGGCAATATTCTTCATCGTAAAAATACCTATCGAGGTCTGTGTTCAGAATTTTTACAGAGTTCAATGGGCGACTTCTGGCAATTTTTCTTTGCAAATGTAAGTTTTCCCATAGTGAGTCCCATACAAACTCTGAACGGCTGGCGCTAAAATATAGTATCACCGATCGAGCTGAAATTTTGCACAGTTGTTATGAGACCTAAATGCAATCTTAAAAGTGGACTGGAATGAGAACCTAAATTTTGTTCCACACTACTGCCCAGTGCACATGCATTAAAGTCACCAGCTATCACTAATGGCTGCCGATTAGCTAATTCGGATGTCATCCTGTCCACCATGTTGGAAAACTCCTCAATCTTGGGGGCGCGCAATTTGGGGTAAAGTGCCTTATAAGTTATGATAAAATCGATGTGTTGTACGAATCTATCAAAAGTATCAAAAGTTTTAGAGAAGATAATTTACCTTAATTAATAAGTTTTTTTTCTAAATTTGAGTTCCATTCTTTCATAAACGACACAGTAAAACCCTGTAGAAGTTGATAGTTTCTTCGGTTATGTCTGTAACAAGGGAAGGGAAATGAAAATAGGTTTGGTTGTCCATGATTGATCGTAATCACTTAGAGCAAATATATTGGTTATATAACGGAAAGCATAATGTGATCTAAGGCTGGAACAAAAGACCGCTACGTGTGTATAAACTGAATATAAATCGAGAACCACATCCTTTCGCATATTGTGAACATATAAACCTTTCTTTCTAACTAGATAAGCAAACAAACAAAAAATAGCACATATATTCCTCACAAATATAAAAGAAATCTACACGTGTTTCCATTTCTACCTGTATGTGTAACAGCATAATGAGTGCAATTGGTTTTCTCTTTTCCTAATACGACACATATTAAAGGTGCAATGGAAGTTCACTAACCCTCGTTTGATAAGTACTTGGAGCACTACTAACTAACCCTGGGGTGTGCGCTGAGAGGGAACCGATGTTGGTTATAACATCGATGGCGTCAATTGGAAGGAACAACGTCGGTGGTAAGCGGTTTAAGGGTTTGATAAGTCACATGGCCTTTTATGGGACTATGACCGGGGTCAAACAAATTTTGAAAATATTTGGTGCAAGTTCCCATGAAATGGATCACGTGGTTTATTGGCAACAATCATACTGCTGTGTGCAGCATAGTTGTTCTCTGTTGTTCCACTAGAAGAGCACATCATAGCAACCATGGGACAAGTATGTTGAATATGGCAAAATCAGAGTACAAGGTTACTCAATTTCATTTAGGGGTAATGGGGGTGAAGTTATCATCTGAGGATCAGCTACAACTGAGTAATTGTAATTTTGAATAGCCACACATTGTTGCTGAACTTACTTATTAGCTGTCAAGACCTACACTATTTTTTTTATTATTTCTGTTTGAAATACGCCAAACTTGAGTTGACATTTAAAAAAGAAATTACATTAAAAGAAGAATGGTTGAATCAATAATTGCTCACTTTACCCCACTTGGCCAATTTGCCTCCACTACCACTAAGTCAGAGATGAATAGAGACATAGTAGTCGGGTTCAAATTGGGTAGCACTTCTAGTACTGCATTTGGTCCCTATGTACTGCGAAAGGTACTCAAGTTTGTCCGATCGCAGTACACTTTGACGGCATTCTAGATTCCACTCTACTACCTTATGTGCCATAAACATTTGGGCAACTGCAAGGGACATAGAGGTATTTATTTCATCTTTGACAAAGTTAATCTTTTGTCCATTAAATGCATTCCAAAATATTCTAGCGAGTAAAATTTACAATCAAAAATCGATTTGCTCATGTGAGATTCGAAACCACAACCTTTGTTTGCTAGATGAATGCTTTGAGCTCTGATCACTGTAATAATGTCAAAAAACAAAAAAAAAAATGCCAATAGGCCGCTTACTATCGTAAATCCATTCCTTCATAAAACCCTCTTGGCGGAATACCCCGTGGCTCACCTTATCTTCCAACAACCTGTACGATCGCTTTTTCACATATGCTGCCACGGCCATGACATTTTTCATCATATACACAGCTTGGAAAATAAATGTCAAAAAAACAATAGAGAATGAAAAAATGAAAACTATATAGTTAGACTAAACTCCCAAGCATTCGATTATAAATCGAACAAAAAAAAACATCTCAATTAGAAAAGCATTTCGAACGAAATGTGATCACTGTAAATTAAACAACACGCATTAGAGGCGTAATAAGCAAACTACTTAGATTATAAATGAAAAATTGTCAAAAAAAAAAAACTAGCAAAATGCAAAGCCTTCTTCGTACATATTGTTTTATTTATGTTATTTTTCTGTTCTGTAATAGTAAAATATCAAGATGTGAATTCTTCACCATATGGAAAACAAACCGCAGACATGTATATCAATAGAGCAAAATCCAAACGGGAACAAAGGAGGCGTCATACCAATAAAACAAAGCCAGCTATGGAAAAGCCGAGATCAATGTGATGCATCGAAAGGTAGGGTGCTTTTCCAGCAGTTGACTTCCGGTTGATTTCCTTTGTTGCCGTTCCGAGCGTAGTTGGAAATGTTGTAACCTCTCGCACACACACCACATACACACCCTTGGTAACGTTTCCGTATCACACTGTATTCATTTTTTCTGTTAAAGTTAAGGTGTATATTACATGAAAATGGTTTCTGCGGATGATAAATGTACGAGACAAATTTCAAAGAGTAAGATATTTCCTTAAACCGGAAGGCAATTGAAGGATGCTGGTAGAACATGGAAGAGGAAGAAGTTTATTTTTAATATAAAATAATGTTTTATCGCGGATATACTTTTAAACGTTGAATGTGTATAAGTATTAATACACACAAAGTTAAAATGACAAAAAAAAACTTTATGAAAGCTAGCCAACTTCCAAAATTAAGCAAGTTTAGTAAATACGAAAATTGATAAACTCGAATTAAGAAAGGGGGCATTTTGGATCGACAACGCAGGATTTGTAGCTAATGAAAGAAAAGAGCAAGTGTTATCAACTCCTTAGGATACCCAATTTTTGAATACGAAAGGCAGAAAACTCTAGCATTGTTATCCGATCGGGAATGAGGCAGATAAATAATGGCTAAGAAGCAAACAGCGTCTCAAATCATGTTGCTATAAAATAATAAGTAAACCGTATCTGGTGCTTTTATTTATCCAAAAAAGAAATTTTCTTAAACCATGTTTTCCGTTACTAGCAGATAGCAAATCAATGTGTTGTGTATGTGAGAATGAATGCATAATTTCAAAGTGTGTTTGTATGTCATATTTATTTTTGTTTCAAATGTATCATCGTTAGGGTGTCCCAGGAAAAATCAGTGTTCAATAAGTCATGGTGCTCGACCGCAAAATAAGTATTTGCTTATTTCTATCATTTTTTAAACGAAAGAACTTTCTAAATAATTGTTTAAAGGTCCCGCCACATCAATTTATGAAAAATTGTCATTTCTTAAGAAAATTTTCATATTTTGACGTTTTGTGATGATGTTTTCAAAACATACTGTTTTTTTTTTTAATATTTTTCTTGTACGATTATCTTTGTGCATTCATGTGGTAGTTTCCTTGTCAACAGAACTTTTTAAAATCTAAAATACATAGATTTTTAGATCAATTTGACACCAACATTTACCATATTCTACCTAAAATATGTTCCTTTTTTCATTCTTGAACTAAAATTTTACTGAATAGTACTAAGAAAATCCAACATATTGTGGATCTGGCACCGCTCGAATGTTAAATTGGTGAACTCGTGCATTGGTCCACGGAAAAAAATACTTTTGTATGCTGTTGGATGAACCCAAAGTTGTTCACGGGAGTGAACTTCAAGTTGAATATTTGTTTAAAGAAATGAACTGATAAATCGATTTCTCAAAGATTATAAAAACTTCTGTGGACAAGAAAATTGTTTTTTTTTTAGAAAAAAAAAAGTACCGCTCAAGTATTTAAAAATACTCATAGGCAAATAAAAAACATTAGAAAAATAGGCTTTAAAAACATCTGCACAAAACGCAAAAATATATAAATTTTAATCAAAAATAATATAATGATATAGCCAACATTCTTATTTGTAAAAACTATCATGTACATGCTTCAGCTTCAGACCATTCAATTTAAAGCTACTTTGCTAAAACAGTTTTTTTTTGTATCTCTTGAGCTGACCGATTTAGAGCCTTTCTCCTATGTTGACATAGGGTGATCCATAAGAAACTGATTTTCTGGCTCCAGCGTTTTCTAATATCTTATCAAAGAAGTCTATGAACCACTTTTAGAGCTGTAAACAGTTATGTGGCGAATGAAAAAAAATGCTAGGAAGTCGGAACCTATTCTTGACACTTTTGATTCAATTGGACAGTAAGGTTTTTTGAAACTTACCGATTTGGCTTCAATAAGCGTCATAGTGAAATCTTTCTTATTGCAAAGTTTGACTAAATAACTTTTTAGACTTGTAAAACTGTTCATAGAGTATTTTGATGAGATATTAGAATTGAAAACCAGTTTTCTATGCCACCCTATGTGAACATAAGAAGAAGTTCTAAATTGGTCAATTCAAGAGCTACACAATGTTTTTAGCAAATCTGCTTAAAATTAATTTAAACTTGCTAGAAAATTAAATTTCTAAAAATAAGAATGTTGTCTATTTCATTTTTTTTTTTTTTGAATTGCCGTTTGAAGTTTCATTCTAAAGTTCTTCTATGTAAATACATCTTTCCGCGTAAATC
This sequence comes from Aedes aegypti, assembly GCF_002204515.2. Classification (NCBI taxonomy): domain Eukaryota; kingdom Metazoa; phylum Arthropoda; class Insecta; order Diptera; family Culicidae; genus Aedes; species Aedes aegypti. Next base: position 399,736,601 of record NC_035108.1, read on the forward strand.
TCTTTTCTGGATCAAAGTGCATCAATGAGTGTTGCTAATTCATCTCACGATTTCAAAGCAGAGTTGCTCGCTGTCACTATTAACCTTTCAGTCGTCGCGCGGTTTTCACCGTCAGAACCAGCGCGCTACTGTTGTGAACGAGAAGCGAAGTTTTTTCAGCGGTGTTGTACAAAATACAACAGTGCGACGAAGTGTTAAGAAATGACTGATTTGTACAGGCCGACTGCGATACGATTCGGATCAATCTACAGTATCAGACATATAAAATGCACCAAAGCCGTTTTCCCATACATAATGGTCAACTTCAGAGAGCTATATCTCCGCCTACAAATTAACTCAATTTTTATTACTGTTAATAAGTTATAACAAATAACTGTTGAAAAAATTGTATGAACACTATTTGTTTAAAAGTTACAGATAGGTTGAATTTTGACATAAAAAAATGCACCAAGACGAAAAGTAATGTATCAGACAAACTATGCGTCGTATCCTTTCGGTGTCTTCAGCGCATTTTGTCCTTATCACGCAATGAACAAATGCACTGAAGACACCAAGATGCTACGACGCGTAGTTTTTCTGCTACATCACTTTGTATCTCGGTGCATTTTTTATGTATTTTCACACAACTTTTACAATGAGGAAATTTGTAGTTCGTCTCAGAAAAAATGAAAAGAATCGGTTGAGAAACGGCGGAGATATAGCTCTCTGAAATGACTATTTAGTATGGGAAAACGGCTTTTGTGCATTTTATATTTCCGATACTGCATACCTGGGAGGGAGGCACAGATACTACACACGAAATATAGAACAACGTTTGTTTGAACTGCAAGATAACTCCAGCTTGCCAACAACAATCAAGGCAGGCTTGGAGAAAATCGATAGTTTTCTTTTGTTGTGTACTTTCGAACTTCCCTGACAAATATGAAAAAAGGGCCACAGTTTTCTATGCACTAAATATTCATTTTCATTGGACAAAGTAAAACGATGCGTTTTTCAATGCTTTATATTCAATCAGATTGAAAGGTACTCACGTGACATTACTTGCATTGTGTGCATGAATTGATTTTCATTCGATTTTTGTCACTTTTGATGAAATGCAAAAAGGTGTTTTAATCAGTTACGCGCTTTTACCATGTTAGTCCAATGTTTGAGATCTGGGCTCACAGTGACAGTTCGTGACAGCGGAATCCCGGCTCACTATGACGTACAGAAATTTTGTATTGGTTTCTCCCTCCCAGCTGTATACCACATTAACATCATGCTGTCTACTCCATCATCAGTACATTGATGGCGATAGACTATGGATGTCCCTGATGGGTTAAGTTTAGCTTTAAATTAAGCAAATAAAATGGCAATTTATCAGTACGATATTTTTGACAGTGCTGCAGATAGTTTGAAACTATGTGTTGGTCACTGAAAAACATTAATAACATGGATAATTACCACGTGATCACTCATTCTGAATGATTATGATCTAGAGTGCGATGTAGCATTAGGGTGGTTTAAAATTATCTTATCATCCTTACTATAAAAATAGTGTTCTGTGAAATTTTCAGCTCTCTAGGTGGTGATTTAAAGGTGGCCCAAAGACAAAGTAGGTTTATATGGAAATTACTGAGGAGAAATTTTGAGATATGTTTCAAACACGCTAGTTCTGTAATGTAAGTACAATCTTATTATACCATAGTAAAAACTAATTCTTCAAACCATAATAAAGAAATTTGTTGAAGACAGAAATTCAATCCGACAGATAGCAGAAGAGATATTCATGAGTTTGTTTGCTATTATTTAGCTTAATATGGGAATATAGCCCTGCAAACATCTACAAAAATCCCAAACAAAATTAGCTCGAAGGGGATTTGTTTCTTCAGCAACATCCTTCATTAAGGTTTGAAGAATGAGTTTTGAATATGGGATGATAAGTTTTTACTTACATTACAGTACTAGCGTGTTTGGAACATTTCTCAAAATTTCTCCATAGTAATTTCCATATAAAGCTACATTGTCTTTGGACCACCTTTAAATCACCTTTCTAGCTGAAAATTTCACAGAACACTATTTTTATGGTAAGGATGATAAGGAGCATATGGGAGATTGGATTTTCAAACATTTTTTAAATTTGAATCGCCCTAATGCATTGCTGTTGGTTGTCAAATTAAAGTGATATTGATAACTCGCAAGTGATATTAGTTTAAGTGCATCAGCATCAGCTATCAGCTGATATGATTGATAATCAGCAACACTGTATCAAAGTAATTAAAATCGTTAGTTTTGTTCTGACATTTCTTTAAAAGCATTTGATACTTTTCCAAGTCAGTATTTAACTAGTATGTGATCTGAGTTTTCAGTCAAAACAATTGACAGGCGTACCGTTTTGATTCATATTACGGACACTTAAGGCCTCAGTGAAGTATAACCCAGCAGAGAGCATACAAAATAAATCATTCTGTATGATTCTTGAGCGTTATCAAGCGTTGGAAGCCCTTAACTTTCGAATGGTGGGTAAAAAACTCGCTTCCGCAACTAGAATAATTTTTAAAAAATCAAAATGTGTGGCCTTTTCATGATTCTTATTCCGGACGCTTCCTCACTTTTGCCTCATATTCCGGACACTTTGATTCGAGTTCCGGACAGCTCATGATAATCATTAATGGAACAGTCAAACCATTAATTGAAATCGTCAAACCACTAAAGAGACATCTAAGGTAGTTGGAGATTATAAATTTTCAAAGATATTTATGGAAAATGTTTACTAAAACAAGCCTTGAAATCGAGAACCTTTAAACGGCAAAAATTGAAACATTTCGTGTGAAATGTTTCCCATACAAAGAAGAGTGTCCGGAATTTGAATGTTGAATCAAAACGGTACCTTCAAAATTAAAACATATAGTTGGTGCTTCGACTGTAGTTTATTCTTGGCGTTTCAGTATACAGTAGAATTAGAAACTATTGTTTTATTTTGTCCGAAACGTTGGACAAAATTAATCAACATTTTGTAATTTCTTTAAGGACATATAGGAAGGAATCCCTGTCATGGCAGTGAAAATGGCTTCCGCACATATACAAACACATTTCTGGAAGTCCACATTATTTCTCAAAATATTTCACTTACCTACACTAAGTTCACTCCCAAATTGCTAACGAGACATCAGAACACTATTACCTTACGATTTCCGTAGTTTCAACACTAGTAGCTGGTGGAAATTTCATGAACCGTGCTAATTTCCAATACGGACATTTAACTTTGCTACAATTGTTTACACTTATCCGCCTGCGAACGAAGAACACTTTTCGCCGAATTTTACAACTTTTGCTAAACGTAGAACCTCCAACACTGTTTACTTTCACTACTTGTTAATTAAAGAATAGTTGCTGGTTGATTTCTGATGAAAACAACTTAAAATTTCACCAAACCGTGCTAAAAACAATCACTTGATCACAGTATTTCGCTTTTTTTTATTTTTTCTAATTTTATGCCGGCTGCTCGCTTGCAGGGCTGTCAGATACGTTGATGGTTACGTACGACATCAAGCAATTTTATTTAGTCGAAGGGGAAAAGTCTCAAATTGTAGTAGCGATTACTGGCAACAACGTCTTATCAACTATAATTTCACTAATACCAACAAATAGGAGTATACCACTACTTTTATACAGTTATTAGTGGATTCAAAGGAGTTTCACCTTAAGACTGAAAAACCAATCCAACATTAAAGTAAAACATACAGGAGTCTACAAAAGTCTCACGGAGAAAATCTGTCTGATTCTATCAATAATATTCAAATTCAGACAACTATACATAATACTTTATTCAAGCATTTATTCTGTTGATTAAACTGTTTTGCATGGCGAGCATAAAATTCAAAAAAAAAAAAATTGTTGGTTTTTCGTAGCCGAAACTATCTTATTTATCAGCATTGTAAAGGCGAATAAATTGAAACATATCGCAGAGCAGTACTTCAAACTTCTATATGCTGCTTTATAACCGAAGAACAGTTAACATATTTTCATGGGGTTAAGGCTCAAGAATCCATCATTCAATCATCAGCAATCATCAAAAATTGAAAACCAGTTTTTTCGTTCAATTTTCAATCAATCATCATGAAAATCTATCATCGTATTTTAGATAGCGAGTACAATGCAATGATAGATTTTTTTTAGCTTTGCTTTAATTTTGAGAAAAAAAAACTGGTTTTGAAAATTTGTAAAACGATGATGGTTATTTTCCTCTTAACTTTAGTTCATAACACAAAAGAATGCTATTGAAGTTTCAATGACGATGATGATGATCGCGATGATGGAATCTTAAAGGTAACTATCGGAAAATTGTGTCAATTTTCCAAGATTTTTTTTTTGTGGCTTCCACGTTGTTCGACTTATGAAGTTCCAACAAAGCCCATCCTTCCACTAAAGACTTAAAGACATACAATGATTAAAAACTTGAATACAATTAAATTATTATGTATGGCGAAGTTGGAAATCATTATGACTACAACTGGTACACCTACCCTATGTAACGTTCTATATAACCAGAAAACTCTTAAAAAAGAAATGCAATAAGTCAGAATAGTTCAATAAGACTTCATAGTTTAGACTTCACTTGCTTATTGGTTACCTGAGAATGTTGTACCAAAATTCAGCAAATCTGGAATGTAGTGTTTCTTAACCTTGTCAATTTTTACTCAAGTCCAATGACAAATCATTCACTCGTATCGGTATCTTCAAATTGTGTTTAAATTATATACCTACATATATGTTTGCATTGGAATTTTGTTTATCATTTTGTCCGCGATGTTTCAATATTTTATATTTTTGTAATTAACATAACGCACACCATTTCGCCGTTGTACTTTGTATTAAATTTGCATTCGTTTTAAACCCAAGCGTCAATATTTCAGCTGTACCGAGAATTGTTCGCGATACCATTGTAAATGTGTATGTAGTCACTTCTCAAAATTTCCTATTTTTCAGGGATTCATAAATTGCTTTTGTTTCAAAGTTTCATGAATATGTACCCAAATAATCAGAAGAAAAGATAATGATTCCAAAGTTTTCTAAGCAGCTTCCAATGGTATTTGCGATTAATCCATAAACGAAAGTAAAATCTTTTTGAGTACTTTTTCTTGTTATAAAATTTTAAGCAACATAAGAAACTCATTGCAAAAAAAATCCGAAGAAGTTCTCTACAGCAGTGGTAATATTATTAAGTTTGTAGGTCGCTTAAGATACTTCGCGAAACATTGAAGTTCCTAAGAGTTCCCTTCGGCACTGTTATTTGCCTAAATAGCATACTTTACCTTCTTTATCAGCCAGAAAGTACGCTCGAAACTTTTTGGATCTTTGGAAAGAGAAGCCGAACTTTTGGTTACTTAGGTACGTAAGTGCAATAAAAGTTCAAAAACATTCAAACATGCCTCTATTTTCAAAAAAAAAACGTGTATACAAGACATATACATTCTTGGAAAATTTTGTTATTTAAACGAGTCAAAAACAACATTATAAATTAGCACATTGTTTTGTCTCCAATTCCTAACACTTGACTTTAAAATAGTGAATTTCCAAAAAAAATATCAATAAAATTTAAAATTTGTTCTGAATTAGAGACAAATTAAATTTTCATTTCAATAATGTTGACCCATAAATAGGACCGGGAGCGGCCCATTTGGCATAAAATAATTTGGTATAAAGTCATTTTGCATAACGCCGTTTGGTATAATAATCAATTAGCATTAATTCTCAGAAACATAATTTGCTTCGTTATATCCTACTTATTTATGATAGCTCGCTTTGCTTGTTTAAAGAACATACATTTTTGTCAATAGCTTGAAGAACAGTAAAACAGAAAAGTGATATCCGAATCTAGCGCAAACGCTGTGTCCCATTACGAACGTTATTATAACAAAAATATTTAGCAAAACTTCAAAAAATTCTAAAGCAGTCATATCTATATCTCACTTTTGAAAGCAATAAATAACGGACGTTTCTTTTATACAGCGCAACCAATTCACACCATCTGGGTCCCGTATCCCAAACAAATTCCTTCTAAATATTTTTAGTTTTCTCTTAAGATCATAAACATTTAGATACGAAATGCATTCATCCGTTCCTTTAGCATTTAGTTTTAATAAATTATTCAATCACAAACAGCACCACCGTTAGCAGGACCCGGTCCAGCCAGGAGAGACGAGACGAAAAACACGAAACATCGATTTTTTTTGGATAAAGGTATAGTATTGACACTGTTCTAGTGTCCAAAGCATAAGTAACAATAAACGAGAATTTAAAAAAAAATTAAGGGCAAGGTATGGTTCTTATACATAATATCACAAACCTTTCAAAGTTTAAGTAGAAAATTCCTCTCAAGAGACGGACGAAGATGCGAACGAATAGTACATAGTTTAAAATATTTAATAGTATGAAACGACCTCACCAATATCACAGAGGACAGATATACTCGTTCCATTTTTATACTGTGTAAATAATTTGAATTTGTATACTGTTTAAAGGATTTGAAAATGTCATTCATACTCGACAATTTCTACCGTAATTTCAGCTGGTATTGATCCTATAATTATTCTAAGAATTTCTCCAACATCGACTCCAATAGTATTGCTATGCCTACTTTCTAAGAATATCCATAATAATTTTCTCAGAAGTTCTAGAAGAGTTGCTGAAAAAATACATAAATGTTTGTTTTTTGAAGTATATATTTTGACGTAATTTGTAGCAATCCTTGAATACATTCGATAGATTTTTTCGCAGAATTCCTTAAATAATTTGTAAATTAATTCAGAAAGTAGTTCCTGGAAGCATTTAACACGGAATAGGGTAATTCGCCAATTGTTGAACGGTCAAAATGCTGGCCAATTGTTGAACACGCCATAAGGAATACACGGACTGTTCAACAATAGGCGAGATTTTCAGCCATTCAACATTAGGCGAATTGCCCTACCTGAAGGAATGTCGTAACACTCAAAAGGCCAAACTCTTTCATGAATCAAATTTTCAGAACTTTCAAGAACTATTCAACACAAATCACGTAAATCTCAACCAACCATGTTCAGACAAGGTTCAGTTTTTATTCTAGTGTCAAAAATCGTTGTTTTTGCGTGGATAATGTGGAACAACTTTAAAGAATGTTAATTTAGCGATCGTGACGGAACAAGAAGAGTTAGTCAACTTACTCTATTTTCTGCTATAGATACTTATCTTGTCACACAATTGATAGCTCCCTTTCTATATAAGCGTGATATACTAAGAAGATCACTTATTGCATATACAAGACCCTATTTCTGCCTGTTCGCAAATCTCAACTCTGACAAAAAACTATATAACGAAGTTTCGGCACAAGTCAGCGCTTCTTTAAATTTTAGAAGATTTTTATTACAAATAACTGTCATACTTACAACACATTGGCATTTGTACGGAAACAGATGGCGCTACGCGAACCGAAAGAGAAACTACAACAGTAAAGTACAATTAAGAGTAAAAGATAAACTTGTTTTAGCTGCACGTGTCCGAATTTACCGCCTCATTCTATCGACATGTTAGCTGGATTACTGTTATTCAGCTGGGAAACTTCCAGGCTGGTGTCGGTGGCATTCATGTGATACGAGGTACTCATCAGCTCGATATCATCCTCATCTTCGTACATCTTTTTCATCCGTTGCTTGTAGCTGGTAATAAATAAAATTTAATGTTATAACAATAATTAACATTACGAAATTTCAAACATACATTTGACTGTCCGGGTTATTTTCCTGGTTCCGACACTTTTCCAACTTTTTCTCGAGGGCACGCACACGTTCCTTCTGGGGTAGCTCAATAGTGCGTACCATCGACCGGACCCTTCGGACGGCTTCTATCAGAACTGGGAGCTTTTCTTTCGCTGTTCCAAACAGTGATTCGGTAACGTAACTATCTAGGTTTTCCTGTTCTTTACTCGCCGCGTGGAGAACTGCTGCCAGAGCAATCTGATTAATAGATGTAAAATAGAGGTAACTATAAGAACTGTCTTTAGATTTTTATAAGAACAGCAACCCTACCTGTGAAGGGGCGTACATCAAGGGAGCATCGGTGAGGAATGTTTTATCTATAAAGTCGTCTATGCCTGGTCGAAGCCTATCGGGATTGTTCATATTGCACCGAGTCTAAAAAAATGATTCTATGTTAAGTACAGTTTATTAACTGTCGAAGTGCTCATAGAACACTACATCGAGGAGCAAGCTCTGACTCAGTGGGGACGTAATGCCAAGCAGAATAAAAAGTTAAGTACAGTTTCAGAGCTGAGAAACAAACAATATGAAACCTAACTCTAATAAGAGAACAAGAGTTTTAATACGAGTACTTCATAGAATCAGACCAGCCATTTCTCTAAAGAGATTTGAAGATTTTTTTTTCCGGAAATCTTCGTAATATTACTTGCACAGACAAGTGTCTGTGTTACTTGTATTTGAAATGTATCAGGAATTCCTATTATACCAAAGATACTATAATTGTTTCTCTCACTGAATACAGATGTCACCATAGAGAATAAACTATTGTAAGGAATATCTATGGGGCCCAGATAGCCGTAGCGGTAAACGCGCAGCTTTTCAGCAGGACCATGCTGAGGGTCGTGGGTTCGAATCCCGCTGGTCTTTTCGTAAAGGAAATTTTCTCGATTCCCAGGGCATAGAGTATCTTCGTACCTGCCACACGATATACAAATGCAAAAAAAATGGTCAATCGACAAAGAAAGCTCTCAGTTAATAACTGTGGAAGTGCTCATAAGAACACTAATCTGAGAAGAAGGCTCTGTCCCAGTTGGGACGTAACGCCAGAAAGAAGAAGAAGAAGGAATATCTATTGTCTACTGTGGAGACTTCATGTACATATTGTATATAAAAGACGTATGAATCCTACACTGAGGAAAAAAATATATCGATTACCATAAGAAACGGTTATGAAATTTTACTAGAAGAAAATATTATAAATTTCAAACGACGGCGGTATGAACGAATTAGCTTGTGGTATAGTATAAGTTTTGCAGTACAGTAGTATAGAATTCATAATGTGTCGTATGAAATCTATGATTATTTGTTATGAATATCAAATTGCACTTGTATGAATCACAGCATATTTAAGTATGACCTTGGTACGAACATTTATGAAATTTATTTTATATTATTATGCCTTTTGCAGTACTTCAATTGTAACAAGACGTTTCTTCTAGTTTTTCTAATATGTCTTATAGAATATCACTTTTTCACTTCAACTTTATAAAACTATGCTATATGTATTTATGTAAAAAAATAAGAAAACAATATTTACTTAAAAATATACATTTTCATCATTATTTTTAAATCAATAGTTTGTCTCCCCGTTGAAATTGCCATTCAATCGAATATTGCCGTTGGCAGAACTGAAATCCCCTGGCAGTCTGGCACCGCTTCCGGAAAAACGGCTTCTGAAGAAGATTGTCGATTAATCATTTGAAATACATGATAAAATCTAAGAACTTACTAAACTCACGTTCTCACGTGTTCTAGCCTCTTCGATAACCTCATTTTTTTTCCATTGTGCACGAGTTAAAGCTTTGCAAATTTCATCTTTTGGTCACCCTATTTACACCGCACTCTACGTAGGATTATCGATAATTACTTTTTACCTCTAAACACAGCCAAGACCTTTGCCAAAACTTTGAAATTCGCGAGCTACTTTTGTGCAAACTCCATTTTGAATCGATTTGTACATAGACCATGCTCGGTTCATAAAAAAAAAACGTATGATATTTTTCAAAAAAGGCTTGCTTTGGATTTCATAAGCACATCGTATGAAATGTTATAGAGCCTCGTATGAATCTTAAATTTAATTCGTATGCTCTTCATAAGCGAGTTATGGGCATCATACGAATCGTATGAAATGTTTTTCATCTTTCAAAATACTGTTTCATACGAAAGGTGTTTTGAAGAACATAACTTCAGTTTCCTATAGGATAGCCCTCTTAGTCCTAGACGATCCACTGGACTATAAATATAGATTAGAAGTGGAAGTTCTGGTGTTCAATGGCAAGTTCGAACACATCAGTATTGTCTGTAAGTTTTCATGTTTTCACAGCAACTTCATTAGAAAAAGATTCAGCTATTTACACACGGCTTTCCTCAGGTGTTATTCAGAAGCTCATTATGTATTTTTTACGAACAACCCAAGGAATTTCTCTAAGAATTTGAATCCTCTGGCAATTATTCCTGTAGCCCTTCCATCTATTTACCTAAAATATTTTAGGATTTCGCTTAGGATCATCTTAAAGAATTTAACCAGACATTTCTCCAGAGATATCCCGCTAATTTCTCAGGGTTTCTTCCAAAATAGTTTGTTTTTGATTCATTAAAAAGTTTCCAAGAAAGTCATAAACGAATTTATTCTGGAATCCTTCCAAAAATGTTTACAAGCAACTGTTAAGAAAATTATTGGAGTAATGTCGGAAAAATCCATAGATAATGTCATGCAGGATTTTATTTTTTTTTTAAATGACAGATTCGCTAACGATGTGTGAAGACTTAGGAAATTATTTGGAATTATTGAAACAATCGCTGAGAGAAACCATGAATGATTTCATGATAAAAGCCCTATGAAACTGGTTTGAAGAATTACTGAAAAAAATGGCGTAGAAATTCCAAAAGGAGATCTCGTTTTCTTTTTTTTTTGGGAAATTTCCTAAACGAATATCTTTACAAACTTTGAATTATACTTTTAAGGATTTTCGTCGAAGAAATCCTGTAAAAATATTTGAAAGATATCCTAGAGTAATGACTGGAAAAATCGGTGAAGGATCTATTTGAATAATTTCTGAAAGAAACACTGGAATAGTACCGAGGAAAACTTACACAGTAATCTCTGTAGAAATTACTGGAGACAGTAGCGTAGGAGTGCTCAAGAATGCCTTGGAACAAATTCTGAAGAAATCCCTAAGCATTGCATGGAAAATCGCTGGAGGAATTTCTAGACGAAGTCTTGGGAGAAGAATGTCTAGAGCAGTCCTCGAAAAAGTAGACCTCATGCTTGAAAAAAAAACTGATATTTCACATTGGATATTTCTGATTTTTTTCACTCGAACTGGTCCTAATATTACAAGTAGTACGACTGTAGATTTTTGAAAGAATTAAAGTTTTTGCTCAATGTTTTTTTTTTTAGGTATTACCCCGAAGATTTCTTCCGGTTTTCCTTTATTGATTTTCCACCGGCCTTCTCAACGGATTCCTCCATGAATTTCGTTCAATGATTCTTTCTCAGATACTCCTCCATCATTATTATTCTCCAAACCAAAGATTATTCGGCAAGACAAGATTTTTATTGTCAATTTCGCTAGGATTTCATCCAAGATCTCCGTTTAGTAATTTCTACAGTGATGCCTCCACTAATAAATTTCCTTCAAAAGTGTAGTTTAGGATTTCTTTAAGATTTCAACCAGAAATTTCTCAAAGAATACCTTTAGCAATCACTTAAAGACTCCTCTCAAGATTCCTCCAGGAAGTGCTCTAGAAAATCTTTGTGAAATTTCCCAAGGAAGTAATACTCACAGAATGTATGCAGGATTTTCCCATGGAAATGTTAGGAATATTTTTTTTTAACTTTGGAGACAATGTGCAAAAAATCCGGGCGGTATTTTTCAAATCTTATAGTAATCTTTGATGAATCTTCTGTTGAAGTCCCTGATAAAATCTTGCGAAAGGATCTGAAAAACGCCCCCTGTCACTTTAAATTAAATTTTGGGAAATCCACTAAGATTTTTTTTGAGAAATTACTTGAGAATTTAACAAATAGTTCCTGGATGGTATGTAGGAGAAAATTCTAGAGAAATCCTAATGAGCACACCGTGATCGAATTCATTGAGGAATTCCTGGGAAAGCCCTTGATAGATTTTCTGGAATAATCTCTGAATGATTTATGGAGCAATAATTGAGACAATCCGTTGATTAATTCATGAAGGAATTCATATGACAATAGCTGAAAAAAAGGACTGGAAAAATCGGCGTAAGAACTTCTCGAGAAAAATTATGTAATAAACCTTTGAGAATTCTTGTAAGAACTGTGAATATCTAGGAAGATCTGCTTTAAGTTGGAACTGGAGTAATCGCGAAAATCTCTTGAGGAATTTCTGGAACAGTATCTAGAAAAAAAAATCAATGCGGTTAAATTCTTGAAGAATTTTTTTTTATTGTCGAATGAAAAATCACCGGAGGAACTTCTGCACGAATTCTTGGAATAGTTTGTGGGAAATCTCTAGAGACATTTCTGAAGGGATGCCTGGAGGAGTTCTTAAGGTATTCCAGAATAAATCTTAACCCTATGGAGGAAAAAAAAAATACACCAAAAAGAGGCCGAATAGGAACAATAAAGAAACTCTATGAAATTTGTTCAAAATATCTTCAAGAATTCGACCTGGAAGGATAACTTCAGGAATTACTAGGTACACAATGATGCCTTCACTAATTTCTAAGAATTTTCTCTAGAATTATCGTTCAGATTTACCAAGAATTTGTCTAAGGATATCTTTATAAATTACTTCAAATATGCTTTCTCTGATTTCTTCAGCCAAGCAATTTATTTTTTTTTTTTGAGAAATTTCCCAAGAAAATTTTCAAAAAATAAATATATAGGTTTTCTTTCAGAGATGTTTGCAGGAAATCGTCAAGGATTTTTTAGAGATATCATTGTAAAAATACCTGAAAAATGCAGCAAATATAACGCTAAAATCTCCGATGAAGCTTCTGTAGATACATAAAAAAGACAGTTTTTCTAAGATAGTTATTGAAAACAATAATCAAGTAAAATTTAGCAAGAGAAATTTTGCAGGACTTTCTGGAGGCATTCGTTAAAAAAAATTGCATTCTTTCAGGACGACGAATTACCATTTTGGGTAAATGCCGTTGACTGATGATGCGAAGTACTCCAATCCGGTATGATTCTTAGAATGAAACCAACAACCAGATTGGGCTTTTCTTACCAAATTTCAAAAGCGCTTAAAATGCCCTTATTGAAATATTGTCTTCTACGTACATATAACGCTGGACAGTCACAGAGCAAATTTTGTGAGGTCTCTATTTCACAGTCGACAGACACCAGTTTGACATCGATTGATTTTATTCAAATGATATCTTGTCGGACAATGTCCTGTGAGAAGTCCAATAAGTATGCTTAAAGATTTTTTGTTTGAATCTAAAAGTTTTTCCGTAACGTTTTTATTTGGAGTTATGAACAGTTTTGATTTCCTTAAGGTTTCTGTTGCAATCCAGTTTGACTGTATCATTTGATCCTTCCTATAATCTATAATAGATTTGCAAGCGATCCACTCATAAAGATTTTTTGTTGATGCAATACTCATTTTTACTTTACCATTTGAATCGTTTTATTCCTTAACTGCGCTGAATTACGGCACTTTACGGTAACATGTTTTTTTTTGCGTTGAAGTACTTGTTTAATTTAATAGAAACTCTGGAGAAAATACTGGAAATATCCCGAAGAAAATTAAGTATTCCAGTTGAACCTGTGAAATATTCGTTTCTGGAAAAGTCGTAAAATGACTCAAATTTTTGCACCTGGATTGGCTATGAAAAAAGTGATTTAAGAGATCATTGTGATTGAAGACGAGACTTTTGAGACCCCTCATAAAATAGTGACCAATCATCAAACATACCTTAATATCGATCAGAAATCCTTCTATTGGCCGGAACGGATTGTGCACAGTGAGGTAGTAATTCAACTCCTGCATCAACAACAACTCGTTCGACAGAATAATGTCCATCGCTTTGCTGCGGTCTCCTTTAATGTTGGCCACAAATTGGCCAATAGAAACGTTGAATTCTTCTACTTTACAGGAAAGATACACACAAGTGGCCCTGCAAAAACAGTTTGAATTAGATAAGTTTAAACTAAATAATATGAGTACATCAGTACTCACAAAATTTCCTTCGGGTGGTAATCCATGGACGAATTGTTCAGGTAGAACCGTTTGAAATAATGGAACGCTGTTCCGACGACGTATTTTGGCATTGGAGGCTCGAACCGTTTGCAGAATTCCTTCAGCTGAAGCTCGTACTGTTTGAGCAAAAGCCGTTCCTCGTCCGATGATAGGAAGAAAGCTCCTTTTTGTTCTTCCTAAAAAGGTGTATACAGTTACATTACCCAAATTAAACTTTATAACAATACAAGATACTTACAGACATCCCGACTCCATGCCGGGCAATGAAATTGTAGTTCTGTTTCAGCCGGAGTTCCGCCAGTTCCTGTTCGCTTTTGAAAGTCCAATATTTTTTCTGCGAACTTTGAGGATACATTTTGCCGGAGCTTATGTTTAGTTCCCTAGACGCTATCAATTTTAAGAGACTGAAAATTTATCGAAAGATTGAATTTTCTAGGAAACTGATCAACAAACCGAGCAAACGACCGGAGCAAACGATGCAAAAAACCGCATTCAAAATGTTTGTTATGACATTTGCTGCGCGTGCCCAGCGGTGTTGCTGTACGACACAGTTCGAGATCAATTTGTGAATCGGGCAGTAGAACCAAATGTAAACATGCCATAGTTTACCATCAGAACAGATTCTGAAAGCCCGAATAAAATCTAAACACCGTTCGAACCGGCTGTCTTGAGAATGGACCAATGCACGTGTTAACTCGTTGAAGTTTGAGCGGTGCCGTGTTATTTATGTGACCATGGAAACGCGTGAACTTGGCACCGCTCAAACGTCAAAATAGTGAACTCGTGCATTGGCCCATACTGAGTTTCTTTAAAATAAAATCACTAAAACTAAGTATAGAATTGACTGTTTCATGAAAATGGAGTACTAGCATTTATTGCATAAAGCCCAATAAAGTAAATTCCTGGTCTATCTTGATGCTTCGGAAGTTCAGGCAAGTAATCGTCTATGAAAACGAGGGGGGCGACACATCCAGATAGCCGACAGCGTTGCCAACCTTTCAGATTTGTCTGGAATATTCCAGATTATTTAGGCACCATTCTTCAAAAATCTTGAAGATCCAGATAATGTTGGGCAGAGGTGGACACACCACAACGCAGAACAGGGTTACCGAAGCGGAACGCGGAGCCAGGATTTCGGTAGGAAAGAACACAACTAAAACATCAACTACAGTACGCAAGAGAAAGCTGTAATAAACACGACTGAACGGATTGAACATCACATTACGGATGAATAGCAAACTTTCCATTCTCCCTTCCTTCGTACTCTTACTATTACTATACTCGTACTATTCGTACTTACTATAACACACATCAGGTGCTGGCGCTTTGCATACGAGGTACAATCATTGCACACTCCAACAGATAAAATTTGTAATTAATTTGTAAGCTTATCCATGTACGACATAGGAGTTCCAGACTTTTTCACACAGCCAATTCAGATTAACGACCCCAGTAAAATTTTAATGGGTTTTGGAACTACGGTTTTTTCGGTAATAGGATCCTAAAGCCCTGTCCCAATTTTAGAGCCAAACGCTTAAGTTTAGGCCAAAAACACATGTTTACTCAATTTTTTAATGCTTTTCGTTTGTTTAAGTCCAAAAAATATTTTTTTGTGTTTCGTTAGATTTTGTCACACCCCTTGGCTTAAACTCAAGTTTTGAGTGTATTTTGATTTCCGTGTCCCTTTCGAAATGTCAGATTGGAACAACCCCAGTGTTAAAACTAAAAGCCCTGTGGTGTTTTTGTCGACTAATGTGCGAACGTCAAACATGATCAAAAGTGTCAATGTTCAATTGGGTCCTAAAATTTTTAATGAAATCTTGTTTTTATTTAATAACACGAAAAAGCATGTTACTGTAACTACTTTGGCATTTTTTCCCGCTCAAATAATGGCTATATCATGTTTAAACTTTAATTTAAAAATTTGGTCCATAAATGAACCTTGACACTTTTGATCATGTTTGACGTTCACTTAGTCGACAAAAACACCACAGGGGTTTTAGATCGACCACTGGGGTTGTTCCTATCTGACATTTCGTAAGGGACACGGAAAACAAAATACACCCAAAATTTGAGTTTAAGCCAAAAGATGTGACAAAATCTAAAAAAATGTTTTTTGGGCTTAAACCAACGGAAAACATTAGAAAATTGAGTAAACATGTGTTTTTGGCCTAAACTTAAGCGTTTGGCACTAAAATTAAGACAGGGCTTTAGGACCCTATTATGGACCCAATTTTTAAATTAAAGTTTAAATATGTTATAGCCGTTGTTTGAGCGGGAAAAATTGCTAAAGTAGTTGCAGTAACATGCTCTTTCGTGTTATTAAATAAAAACAAGATTTCATTCAACATTTTAGGACCCTATTTTTACGATTACCGAAAAAACCCAGTAAATCACAATATGTTTTGATTGATGGAAATTACTGACTTAGTCAGTAAAATTGTAGAGCGTTTTTACTGGCTTTCCAGTTTCCCATGCTCCATGCTTTGCTTTTCAGATACTGTTTTTTTCAAAAATCAATACAAATTGAAACCCAATCGACATGAACATGGACATCGACATGCATTTTTCGTACGAATTAACATCTACGGTATGCTCATATCTCAGTGGAAGTAATCGAAAAATGTGTAACAAAATCATTATTTAACTCCTATCGAAGTAAAAGATATTTATCATGGTTGTATTCGTCGTTACAGCTAATATCAAGTGACTCCTATAAAACTACTTATTTCTACTTCTTGAATATTTTTCACCCAACATTTCTTGCTTTCTGAACTTGTTTTGTTTACTTCTTTCAGCCAAGCTACACAGAAAAAAGCAACGGTTGTTTTACGCGAAATTAGGAATTTGACCAAAATTGATATAAAACCAATAAAGAACAATACAGTGTTCTGTTGTTACAGTCAACTCTCCATAACTCGATATTGAAGGAACCATCGAGGTAGCCATGAAAACCAACTTTTACTATGGTTCTCTAACTCGCTATCGAGATACGAAATATCGAGTAAGGGAGAGATGACTGTATATTGTTTTTGAATTGCATATTCAAACAAGAATAATGTTGCTTGGACATTAAATTACAATACGCTGTATTGTATCCAATACGTTATATTGTACATTAATGGTTTATTCCATTCACAAAACCCTATTTGTGATAACATCAGTTTTGAAGTGATAGTTGTGCAATGCCAACTTCGGCGAGCCAAAAGTTCACGAAGTACCCGAAGATGACGCGCGTGGAGAAAGCTGCGAACAAAATTTTTCGCAGCCTTGTCGTCACCATCAGCTGATGGTTTTGTTTACATAATTTTCGTGACTAATACAAGCAAACACATACTAAGAGCCGGACCTGTTATATGACATCGCCCCGCTGTACTTGTGAAACGATGTCCTTAAATTTTGCAAACTCACTGGGCAGTCCGAGTGCACCAGTCTGTTTTTTTCTGCGGATCTCTATATGATGTTGTTCGCTCGCAATCTGTCATCAATCCAACAAGAAAAAAACGCGAGTTGTAAATTTTGTAGGACATTCCTTGTTTCGCCCAGATAAGCTCCTGGAAAATTGTAAAAATTTAGTGAATATTGCATCCAAATTTGAAATATTATTAGCTCAAACAGTAAACTGTGCAACAATGATTCGCAAGAAACTGTAACTCACGAAAACGGCTGCGAATTTCATCGAGACAGGTTGGTAGTTTGTGTTTATGTTTTCTTGTTCGGATGTCTCATCAAAAGCGATTTGTAGAAAATTATGGCTTCAACAAAGACGAAAAACAGAACGACTGCAGTTTGAGAATCGAAAAGTGAAACTGCTAACTGCTCAACCGGCAAGGTCAGTTGGAACCTGAGAAACCAGCGTTGCGTGGAAGGCTCATCCATTGATTGGCGCTCTAGAAGCTTCCGGAGCTTTTGGGAATGTCTGGCATGTTTAGTTACAATAGAGAAGCAGTGCGGGTGAAAGTCAAGGTAAGAATATGCAAATTGCAGGGCTGGTAGCAAGTCTCCTTTTTTAGAGACTTGGTGCTTATTTTAATATAAGCCTCAAATTCTCTGCTTTTAGTGGAAGGTCTCCTTTTAAAAGTTAAATGGTCTCTAAAGTCATCATATTCCTCGTTCTGCTTGTAGCGAATTTTAGATCATAATTCTAGAGGTTCCAGAGAAACCTACAAAGATACTTAGGCGATTTTTCTCCAGGAATTCCTTTTCAGATTCCTCGATGAAACGCTTCGGGAATACTTCTAGGAATACGTCCACAACCTCCTCAAGAGATTTTTTTTAGAAAATAATTAAAGAATTTATTCATTATTTCCAGATTTTCACTAAAAATTAGTATACTAAGGTGAAGATGAATCGTAGCCATACCTCAAATTTTCAAGAGCACGGATCTGGAGAACCAAACATCCGTTTAAGCTGAAAACTTAATCGATTGATCATTCGCTGGTGGTGACCAATCGATTAAGTTTTCAGCTCAAACGGATGTTTGGTTCTCCAGATCCGTGCTCTTGAAAATTTGAGGTTTGGCTTCGATTCATCTTCACCCTAAATCTTCCACTGATTTCTCCTGTAGAACCCTCCCCTTGGTTATGCGACCTTGCCGCGATGGGAGGGCATAATTCATTAGCCCATATGATGGAAACCAAAGGCGTAACCTGTAGTGGTGGTATAACATTTTTTTTTGCTTAAAGCCGCGTCATAATTCATATGGCATAGACGCAATAATATCTCGGATGTGATCCAAAGGACGTTCTGCGTCGTTGATAGCATTGATGCCCATTTCAAATAATTAATCTATTCGAAGTGGACATTAATACTATTGGTGACGATCAGTTTGCCTTTTGCTAACCAGAATGATCCGTAGTCACTCTTACTATTAGCTAGCTAGACACATCGTTATCATGTACGACGTAGGGAATATTACCCTGAGGAAAATGACTAGTAGATTCACTGAGTACAAATAAGTGGCGACAATCTTATTTTAATATGGTTTTTACATTGCGAAAAAAAATACCTCTTTTGTAACAACGGTATAAATAATCTAATTCCAGCTTCATTTTCGCAAAATTTACAAGTACCGTAAACTGCCGTAATTCAGCACAGTTAAGGAATAAAACGATTCAAATTATTAATTAAAAATGAGTATCGCATCAACAAAAAAGCTTTATGAGTGGATCGCTAGCAATTCTGTTGTAGATTATGGGAAAAATATAAACTATACTGTATTCATAATTCACAAATGTGATTTTGTTGAAAAAGTTGAGTTGTAGAAATTGCCTAATTCCGCGCACTGACGAAGCAATCAAATTAATAATAATTTTCATGTAAGGCTGCATCCATTTATTACGTATAGTCGGGTCTACCCCGTTTGGCATAATGCCGTATGGCATAATGCCGTTTGGCATACAGTCATTTGGCATAATAGCTGTTTGGCATAATGTCATTTGGCATAACGGTCGTTTGGCATAATCGCCATTTGGCATAATAGCCGTTTGGCATAATTGTGAAAAACATTGAATTTGATCATTTGATTCCTTCCATTAAGCAAAGGGGTGTGTATAAACTGCTCACGATCGTACATTCCGTTGTCAGTTAGTGATAGGACATACTTCTAATTATCATTTTTCAAGGAAACCAATATCCAATAAAGTTCTTTTGGAATTGCATCATCCATGACTTCCGGGGTCATTTAGTCCAGGATATTATGGCGCATCTTTAACAAAAATACATCCAACGCCTAAGTTATTCGATGTCATTTGAAAAAATAAAGGAACATGGAATTTTATGACGCTTCTTATGGTACGGCATATGACTGTACCACTGCAGTATCTTCCTTTTACAAATTATGCCAAACGACCATTATGCCAAACGACTATTATGCCAAACGACTGTTATGCCAAACGACTATTATGCCAAACGACTTTATGCCAAACGACTTTATGCCAAACGACTGTATGCCAAACGGCATTATGCCAAATGGCATTATGCCAAACGGGGTAGACCCGTATAGTCATCTATGGCCGGACAGTTTGAATTTTCCAAAAACGAATAATGATATAAGGATTTTAGTATTCCAGGATTATACCAAAACACATTTTTGCAGTGGATACAAACTATGACGTTTTCATGTCCAAATGTAAACAAACAGTAGCTGTTAAAAGTTTCACTCTGATACAATCTACCAAAAAGTAGGTTTGCCAGAGCAAACCATGCTTAGATGATCATTCAATTACTTTCAGAGCAACACTGCCTTTTTGCTGTAGAAAATAGTAGCCTGGATAGAAAATAATATCACCACTGTTGCCTGCCGAACAGTTGATTAAACATACTACATGCAAACCCTTTATGATGATGAATAACAATTTTTCCTGACGTCCAATCAAAATGTGGTCTTCGGCAAAGTTGTAGCTGGAAGGATTTCACATTAGAGGAGTTTGTTCAGTTTCCCATTATATATTATGACGAAGAGATTGAGGGCTGAACGCAAAAAGTTGTCGTGTTCCATAGAAGTCTTCATATAAACTTTAAAAAGCATGTGCACAGTCAAATTTCTTCAGAATCACTTCAAGCTTTGGGAGGCTGTTATTTACCATAAATTAAAATCGTTTAAGCATAGGGGAGCCAATATTTCAAAATTTGCATCACTCTACTGGCCATTCCATTCCATCACTCGAAATGAATTGACTGATGCGCTAGCTCGTAATAGAGCATCGCATGACTTCATTGGCCCTGAACCAGCTATTCCGATTCCGAAATGCTGGGTAAAGCTTCAGATCAATACTTGGGCGGCAACTCAGCATAAACAATACTGGAATAGTTTTGAGTCGTTTTGTCAAACAAAATTGTACATTACTGAGCCATCTCCAAGGGTGGCGAAGTATTTGACAAATCTGTCAAAGCAGAATTGCAGTCTCTTGATTTAATTGTGAGCATTTACAGGCTACTGATGACTCAACTATTACATGGCAAATCTTCAGCGTGATGAACTTTGGCCTTATTACCTCGCATAGTTTGGCCAATTTGGCTCTTGATAAACACATATTTTTTTTAAAATCTCATAAGAAAAAACATGCAATGCTCTCAAAGTAATGAAGCAGTAAACATATTGTCAGATAGTGGACTGAACTAATTGAAAAAGAAATAAATAAAGCTCGTAAAAATAGCCCATATTGCATTGAGAAGCTCTTACAAGTTTCATAATTTTGGCTGCTAAAATCTTCTTCAGAATTTAATCTTACTGTCTACTGATACTATAAACTTTGTATTTAGAGTTGTTTGAATGAATATCACTGGTAGAATTCCTGGATATTTGTTTGGGATAAGTCGTGGAAAATCTCTATAGGAATTTCTGGAGGGATGCCTGGAGGAGTCCCTGAAAGTATTTCAGTATAAATCTCAGGCTTCTCATCGAAGAATGTAAGCTGAAATTCTTGGCGGAAAATCGCTTAAGAATCTGCAAAGGTTTTCATGGAAGCATTAAAATTTCGCACCACGAAACACAAAGGAAAAAAAAGAATGACTTTACCATTTTAATTAAAAAAGAGACTTCAGAGACCTTCCATTAAAATAGGATACCTTTTAGAGGGTTGCATTGACATAGTTACCATCTCTTTAAAAGAACTGATACAAGCCTAACTGTCTATTGGACTTCAAGATTGTAGGTGTTTTAACAATCATTCCTTTCAGAAATACGAGAACAATGCGGAAACGGACACCCGAAAGTTCAGCGTAGACCCTCAGATCACCAGTCTGGAGGTGTTGTGTTCGATTCTGGCGAAGGCGTTTGATCTACGGACGGATTTCGGCATCAGCTACAAGGCACCGGATGCTACTGGGCAGGAAAACTACCTGGTAGTTCTATCGGACTGGGACCTGGAAGCGGCTTTTCTAAGAGCACACAATCAATCGATAGCATCGAAGAGTGAACCGTGTCTCTACCTAAGGGTTGACATCAAACCATTCTCGGTCACTTCGGAATGGGACGGATCGGTGAACTCCGGTGGGATTACCCGGGAACTGGTCTCGCTACAGCAATCGATTGGGGCGGGTCAGAAGTATGTGCAGAACAAACTTCCGGGCCTGATCATGAATCACATGGAAAAGACGTTTTCGCTGGTGCAACGGGCGCTGAACTTGTCCGAAGACCCCATGATGACGCAAGCTATACGACCTCCGCTGGCTGACGCTGAATTTCGAACGTTTTGTGACTCGGTCGGACAGGTTGTGGATCCGGCACAGCTGCGGAAGGTCATTTATTTGGGAGGAATTGATCCCAGCCTGCGGAGGGTTATATGGAAGCACATATTGAATGTGTATCCGGAGGGAATGACCGGCAGGGAGCGAATGGATTACATGAAAAAGAAATCAGGTACGTAACAGAGGGATGCAATTGTTTTAACCTTGAGAAGATACTGGGGTCATAATAACCCAAAATAGAATTTCAACTTCCGATATTTCCGAATCATTTTTTGTAATATCTGCGGAAGGTTGAACGAAAACCCTAATTGATTTTCTATTTCTTTTAGGTGAATATTACAAGCTTAGAGACGTGTGGCGCACAGCGGTACAACAGGGAAACATTGTTGGCGAATTGGCCTACGTGACGAGCATGGTTCGAAAGGATGTACTACGAACAGATCGGTTACACCCGTTCTACGCCGGTAGCGACGATAATCAGAACATAGCTTCACTCTTCAACGTGCTGACGACCTACGCCTTGAATCATCCGGCTGTCAGTTATTGCCAGGGCATGTCCGATATCGCTTCTCCATTGCTGGTTACAATGGCTGACGAGGCGCAGGCTTACATTTGCTTCTGTGCCATCATGACGAGGCTGAGCTGCAACTTTATGCTGGATGGGATAGCTATGACCTTGAAATTCAGTCACCTTTCAGAATCGCTTCAATACTACGACCCGGAATTTTACGCCTATCTTAAAATGCACCAAGCAGATGATTTGCTGTTCTGTTATCGATGGTTACTCTTAGAGATGAAACGAGAATTTGCCTTTGAAGATTCGTTACGAATGTTGGAAGTCTTGTGGAGTTCACTTCCGCCTATGGCTCCCAAAACCGAACTAGCTCTTTTTGAAAAAGAGTACGAACCGCCACCGGTGGAGCTTCCTCAACCCAAGAGTCCGACGCAGGTCGTTTTGAGGACTCCGCGTGAGAACCCCTACACCAAGATATGTGCTCTCAGACGACAGAGTTCGGCACTTTCGCTAAGTTCCTCGTGCACCAATCCGGTCAATATTGTAAACGGTCCAGCAAAGCTGGATGCAACGAAACGACTGAATCTCAGTCTTGATGAAAATATCACTCGTGAGACGTTATACAACAATAAGAACGTAAACAAGGTGCATCAAAGTTTGGACGAGGCCAAAATCTCATTGGTGAAGCAGCGGAAAATAATTCGCAGCGTCGGCGACGACGATTTACTGGAATGCAACAACCCTGTTCAAGGCGCAAAAGATGAATCAGTCGAAGAAGACGATAATGTATTTCAACCGCCCGGACTTCCACCGGTTTTACCAACGACGCTAGGAACAAATCCGTTTTTGGACAGTCCACCGGAATCCGAGACCCCATCCGACACCCAAACTCGGAATGAAACTGAAACGAGCCATGCTCAAAAACCGCTCCAAAATCAAACAGTAACGGAAGCGAAGCCCACGCAAAGTAGGCAGCCACAATTGCAGCAGCAGCAGCAATATCAATCGCAACCACCCAGTGGAGAGAACAGTTCGCGAAACTCGCCCATCAGCAGAAGCAAAAGTCTATTCTCGGCAGGTACGGGAAATTTGATTGCACGGCAGCTTAATAGCCAGCGGAAGAACTTCAGCTCCACGAGTGGGGGTCATTTCAAAGATTTGAAAGAGAAGCTGGCTGCTAGTAAGAAAGGTAAGGACTTGTTAGATGTTTTAGGTGATACACAAAACAATTAGCAAATTTGAGTTCACTGTATTCTCGATAGTAAACCTCGTATCAGGTTCAGAGCTAAAGTATATATTCGCACGAAGTGACCAGTCCACTGAAGTCTGTTATAGTCGGTCTGTTGCTTTCAACGTACACGTTTTGTATCCGTAGATAGCCACCAGAAGTATTTGACAAATTGATTTTGTTCACATTTACAAGTTATGGGATCTAAGCCGGTTAAGTAATCAGTAAAAGGCCTTTTTCGCAGCCATTACACGCCTTTCCACTTCACGTTTAATTGTCACAAGTGTTCCCATTTAAACTAATTGTTAAAAAACTTCAAGGTACTACTATACCACTAGGCCTCCCTATATCGCTACAGGGTGTCGACTACCTGGAAAAACCTGGAAAGTCAGGGAATGTCAGGGAATTCAATTTCTGACCTGGAAAGTCAGGGAATTTCACTAGAGGTCAGGGAAAAAATATCAAGCTCCATACAAAAATTACAATAATTTCTTACTTGCTATGAATACGATCTTTGAAACAACGGGAATCAATCTTTAAAAATTCACCATTTGGAAAACGCTTTTATGCATAATTAAGTAAAATGTAATCTTCTACATATACTTAGAATTCATATTTTTCTGACTTAAGGTGAAGATGAATAGAAGCCAAACTTCAAATTTTGATCACTATCGATAAATGTTTCAGCTCTGAACACTGTTTGTTTTACTAAATTTGTGTTCCTAAGATTTATGTTGTGATTTTAACAATGGTAGATAAATTTTTCGAATGAATATTTTGGACAATTTCACTTATGTTATATTTGTTGTCAAATTGCATATCATGTAGCGTTGGGCGATTTTGAATCAATGTTTGCATTCCGATTAATCGTTTCATTGAATCGATGTTTGCAGCATCTAAAATCGGGTGAATCAATTTTCTTCATTCGATTTTTTTTTTATTCGATTATGTTTGTTGAAATCGGTAAATATTTCTTTATGTGTTGATGAAAAAGAAATCAAATTTTGAACTATTCCAGAAGTATTAAATCTGTTTCATTGAATTTCAAAGCTGATTTCAATGAAAGATGTTAAAATCGAAAACAAATGCATGTCTTCTTATATCAAATCTTGAGTTTTAATTCAAATTCGATTGATTCAAATGATTCGATTAAATCGGTGAATCGATTTGGAAGCTCAAATAGGAATCGATTCAGTATTATCGATGTTATAGTAAACAAACACTCAATGTCAATATCATGATGCTTTCATACTACATCATACTTATGTGGACGTTATACTGCACATGACTATTGAAAATATCATTAACTATTATTTTCAATTATCCATACATTTTAGAAAATGTACTGAATTAGGGTCCTATCGTTACTTAAGGATTTTTTTTTTATCAGGAGCGTTCTCATAAGTATGCCCAGTTCGTTTTTTTTTCTTAGAAAGAATATACTCAGGGAATGCTCCAGAAATTCTGAAGACGCCTCATAAAATTCATAAAGCAAAAATTTTATTTTAAAGCATCTGCTTGATAATCCATTGAAATTTTATGAGATATACTCATAGAAGAATTTCCCCGAAATTCGAATTGTGAAGCCATGAACTGTTATAACTGTGCGTTGTATTCCTGAGATGGAGGGGGAGGTGGTTGGGCTTGAGTGTTGCACATGGGATCCGACAGTTTCGATCTCGGTGGGCCGCAATTCAAGTTTCGGTGAAATGATTCGCACTCACTCACTCACTCATTTCATTTCACCGAAACTTGAATTGTGGCTCTCTGGGATCAAAATTGATCTATTTTGTGTGCAGTAATCAAGCTTAAACATCTGCTTTTCTATCTTAGGAGGATAGAGCATGGTTGTAGTAGTTCGTGGCTTCGTAGTTCGGAAAATGTTATTTTCGAGGAAATGAGTCTGAACAACACTGGCTGGAGGCACGATATTTTTTGACAAATTCAATAAAAAAGGAATTCTCTAACAATTTTTTGAAAATCCTTGAGGCGTGATTAGTAAAATTCTTAGAGAAAGCTTTGAGTTAGGGTTGCGGAGCTTCTAGGGGGAAATCTCAGAAGAGCTCTCGAAAAAGCATTGGAGGAAAACCTTGTAAACACGTTTAATAATTCCAATAGGAATTTCTGAGACATCTCTGGTAAATTGCTTGAAGGAATTCAGAATCTCAGCAAGAAAAATACCCCACACTGATAGCTCGTCGAAAGTTATGTTTGCTGAGCGCTCGGCGATGTTAATTTTTGTGAAAAGCTTTGAAACATGCCAAGACTCGGTGAAAAAAAATCAGTCTAGAGATGCATTTTGAACAGAACATGAACTTGGCTCTTGAACAGAACACAGTTTGCGGCGTGGTAAGAACATAAGCAATAAATTTAGATATCAATAACAAGCATGCTGGATTTGCATCATTCAATTGATCACGTGTTTCCATATTTTTGTGATTTCTGCAAGGCATGTAATAAGTTACAGCAAATGTGAGCTTTGCTCATGCTCACGCGTTCAATGGCTAAGAACATGAACATGATCAGAGCAAATGCGTCTCTGGAGTAGGGTAATTCGCGTAATGTTGAACGGCTAAAAACCTCGCCTATGTTGAACACTCTGTGTATTCCTTATGGCTTGTTCAACAATTAGCGAGCATTTTGACCGTTCAACGATTTACCCTATACATTATGCGAACAGTTAGATATGTATCTTCTGCACATATCTTATTTTCGTTGAAATTGATCAATTTCAGTGGCCTGGATTTTTTCTGGAAAACGACTGGAAGGTCAGGGAAAGTCAGGGAATTTTATTTAAAAAAATGAGTTGACACCCTGCGCTACCTGCTACCATGTACTTGGTTTTGATAGTGCCACGATGTTCCATCTCTTTTTCCATTAAGAATCCTGAAAGGAAGGTTGAGAATCCTACAAAGGTTCTGATAAATTCTCTCAGGGATCTCTCAGAATCCGCATAAAATTATCATCAGTATCCTATCAGGATTCTCTGCAGGATTCACATAAGATCCTTCGCGGGATTCTCATCAGAATCTATTCATAATTCTAATCAGAATTCTTCTCATTTATATCATATTTCACGCAGTATTCTCATCATAATTCTCTCAGGATTCTGTTCCAAATTCTATCAGGAGTCATCAGAATCCTCTCAGGATTCTCATCAGAGATCATCTCTCGAAATGCTTGTTAGAATTCTCGTAGGAATCAGGAATCATCCTAGTATTTTCATCAGAATCCTGTCAAAATTCTTATCAGAATCCTCTCACTATTCTCATCAGAATCCTTCCAAGATTTAATCACCATCGATGCCCAATTCTCTTCAGAACCACGAATCTTATCAGAATAGTTCCAGGATTTTCATCAGAATCCTTCCAAGAAACTCATAAGAATCGTTCCATCCATATGAGAATCTTGTAGAGATAAAAATAAATCTCTACAAGATTTTCAAATTTCTCTTCAGAATATTTCCAGGATTCGTATCCAAATCCTTCCAGTGTTCGGGTTAAATTCATTCCTGGATTCTCATTAGAAATCTTTTTGGATTTTGATCAGAATTCTGGCTGCAATTTCATCATATTTCTTCCAGGATTCACATTAAAACTTTCTAGGATTATCATCGGAAACATTGCAGAGATTTCATCTGGAATTCCGGGATTCTTAAAGAGATTATTCCAGGATTCTCAATATAATTTTTCCAGGCTTCTCATCAGAATCCTCATCAGTATTTTCATCAGAACCCTTCGAGTATTGTCACCAGAAGCTGTCCAGGATTTTTACCAGAAACCTTCCACGGATTCCATCGGAAATCTTCCAAAGAACTTATCAGAAACCGTCCCTAATCCTTAAATCGGTCCTTGGAACCAAAAATGGTGTTTCATTAATTTATTTAGTTAACATCTATACAGATAACACTGAATCAACAATTTCACGCCACAATACTCGGTTCGTGGCTGCATCTCTCCATCCTAGGTTCTGCCCCACGCTCGCCAAATCGATACGCACTTGATCCGCCCACCTAGCTCGCTGCGCTCCACGCCTTCTTGTACCAACCGGATCCGAAGCGAACACCATCTTTGCAGGGTTGCTGTCCGGCATTCTTGAAACATGCCCTGCCCATCGTATCCTTTCAGCTTTGGCCACTTTCTGGATACTGGGTTCGCCGTAGAGTTGGGCGAGCTCGTGGTTTATCCTTCGCGCCACACACCGTTTTCCTGCACACCGCCGAAGATCGTCCTAAACACCCGACGTTCGAAGACTCCAAGTGCTTGCAGGTCCTCCTCGAGCATCGTCCACGTTTCATGCCCGTAGAGGACTACAGGCCTCCGTATTTCACGGCTAACGTTATTCTCAGCCGTCAGCAAGGATCCAAGGTAGACGAACTCGTCGACCACCTCGAACGTATCCCCGTCTATCGTAACACTGCTACCTGGGCGAGCCCTGTCGCGCTCGCCCCACCAGCTAGCATGTACTTTGTCTTGGCCGCATTCACCACCAGTCCAACTTTTGCTTGTGGGCTTCGTAGACGTGCGGTTAGTGTCACTAAGGCATTTAGCCGCATCGTGCTAAGGAGTGTGGGTTCGATTCCCGCCTCAGGTCGGTAAACTTTTCGTGAAGAATGTTTTCCGACTGTGCCGCTGGGCGTTGCATGCTAGTCCGTTGTCTAGTGTGGTGCTTCCTTCAAAGGGCATAAGTCCCCACTGGAAGCAGTAACTTGTCAGTGTCTTTTTTTTATAAATGTGCGGCCGGCGATGTCCATATCATCCGCGAAGCAAACAAATTGACTGGATCTCGTAAAAATCGTACCCCGGCGCTCCGCATAACACCTTCTAGCGCAATATTGAACAACAGGCACGAAAGTCCATCACCTTGTCGTAGTCCCCGGTGGGATTCAAACGAACTGGAGTGTTCGCCCGAAACCTTCACACAATTTTTCACACCTTCCATCGTCGCTCTTATCAGTCTCGTGAGCTTCCCGGGAAAGCTGTTCTCGTCCAGGTGTTATGAAACTTGAATTCAAATGATTTCCTGTATTCAAAATGGCCAGAGAGCTTCGAAAAGGCTTCCGATGGTCATCTTCTGTCAAGTAAATATGACATCATACGGCACAGTATGGAAACCAACATTTGATTTATGTTATTTAGAAATTTCAGGACGTTTTTTGCGAGAAATGTTGAGTATCTTTGTAAGTCTATGGAGCATTTCCTCGAGAATTCAGTGAGGGATTTTCTGAAGAAACTATGAGATAGTCTTAAACAAATCAATTTACTATACTTTTTGTTGGCCATTTTACTTGGAAAGGAGACTTTAGAGCTTACATTGAAAGTAGACTTTTATGATACTTGCATTGAAATGGTGACCAAGTCTCTAAAAGGAGGCCTGCTACAGCGGAAATAATCATAAATCCTATCTAACAAAAATCTAACTATACGTATAACTTTCTATTGCAGGGATATTTGCCTCGCTAGACAAGTCGGACGCTGAGATGTCTTCCGGTGCCGGTCCGCAAGGAGACGATCGCAAGCCCAAGCTTGTAAAAAACTTCAACGAGTTCCTCAGTTTCGCAGCTATGAACCGTAGTCGCATAAGCGACCGACTGAACAATAAACGGATTACATCGTCGCTGGATTCAACCGGTAGTACCGTGACCATTACGACCGGTTCGTCCATAACTGTGGACGATGATTCTACGGAGACAATCGAGTACGATGAACTGAAACCGAAACCGCTGATCAAGCTGACCAAGTCTTCGTTCGATGATTCGGATTCTTCTAGCGTTGGGGTGGCCGATTCGTTCACGGCAGTGTCCCGTTCCAGCGACAACAGTAGCTTCATCGTGGACGACAGTTCGGTTTCGGTATCGCCAGTCCATCAGCCACTGCAAGAGATCGACATCAGCAATGGGGAGGAGGATGAAGAGAGCGAAAAACTGCAGTTCCAGCAACAGCAAACTCAGGACGGTAGCAGCCCAGATGACTCCCAGGAGTACTTCCCAATGACAACTTCGATGACTCGAGAGCTGAGACTGGAACTCGAGAATCTGGATCGGCACGTCTTCGGGACTGACTTCCACAGTCAGCAGCGATTCTACACGCTGGGAGGTTGCATCGATCTTGATACTCCACCGGAAAGCGTGGATTCTATCAAAGCTTTTACGCAAACAGAGCCCATCAGTTATCGAAAGCTGAATCAGAATGGTTCCGGGGACGCTATGGAGATTCAATCTGTGGATGAGATATGTGATCTGAAAGAACTATCCAGCACAGATGTGGTTCGGTACCGGGAGAAGAAGCGTCCTATAAGTGACATCGACATTGACAGCAAGCGAGTCAGTACCTCCAGTGCCAATGCGGACATATTTGTGTGGGAGAATCCACTGCATCAGGTGGAAAGTCCTCTTTCAACCGGTGGAGGTGAATTGTCGCTTTGTCGGCCCCTTACAACCATGATTGAGCGCAGTGCGACCACTCCCGATGAACATCCGGAACTTGAGTACGACGGTGAAATCATCGTCGAAACGGGTGCTGGTAAAAAATCTGTCACTCCAATACGCCTAATTCGCAGGACAGGTGACCATTCCAACAGTACCTCCAATCGGAATTCAATGGTGCTCCTAGATTCCGATTCGGACGATTCTCCTGAGAAACCTCCCGTGGTTGGTTTTAGATTTCATCCGAACAATCCTTTTTACGAAGAAAATTTCTCCGGACCGATTCGTATCCCAGCCAAAATGGCAACGGCCTCCCCCTTCGAGGGAACACTGGATATTCCGCAGACAACGAACATCGCAGGCTCCTGCAATTCCTTCGAGGAAGCATCCGAAGCTTCCAAGGTAGACTTAGCTATCCAACAGCCATCGGTTAACGTACCAACCAACGTGGCAGTTCCGGAAAACGCCGATTCCATCAAGGTGGCCGGAGTGCTACCGCCTCCGCATGAGTTCGGAGGTGGGAATCCGTTCCTGATGTTCCTGTGCTTGACCATTCTTCTGCAGCATCGGGACTACATCATGAAAACCGGCATGGACTATAACGAGATGGCCATGCATTTTGACAAAATGGTACGGAAGCACAATGTGGTGCGGGTGCTGAATCAAGCACGTCAAATGTACGCCGAGTATCGGAGGATGTATATGCAACAGCAGCAGCAGAGGAGCAACGGGGGAAGTGCCAGTATGAGCAGCAGCATGTATGGGAATCTAGGAGGGGATGCAACGAAGATGGTGAGCAACGGGACGGTACAGCCGCGAAGGAACACGACAAGTGGGTTGACCTTCATAACGTAAGCGGTGTGGCAGAGAGGCAGGTATGTGTTGTTCTGTGCTCATTTTGTTTAGGCGTCAGGCCTCATCCAGTTTCACTGTGTTGCTTTATATCTAGGAGTTAACTACCTTCTACCTTGATGGCTACAGCGTAGCGTTACGCCATTGCCGAGCGTATTGTAAAGCTCCATCTTCGTTGGTCTTGGGCGATACTTCTCCAGTTGAACCGAACGTCAGGCCCTCTTCCACTGTGTACAGCCAGCGTATTCTTGGTCTTCCACGAAGTCGCCGATCTGATTCCCTGCTGAATATTATGTTTGCAATTCTTTTTTCCGACATTCGCACTGTTCGCAGCCGTAACACATCTTTTCACTTCGCGAGAAACGTCGTTGTCACAGATCAAGTGTTCCAAGGTAAACAAATTTTTCAAAAACTTCAAACACATCCCATCAAACACTACTTCGTGTAGGCGCTTCGCAAGCCTATCTATATCTCCCCATGCAACCATGTACTTCGTTTTAGTAGAATTAATGGTAAGGCCTATCCTCGCTGACTCCCTCTTCAGAGGCACAAATGCCTCCCTCCACTGACGTGCGATCGATTCCAATAAGGTCGTTATCGTCCGCAAAGCCAAGGAGCATGTGCGATCGTGTGATGATTCTCTGTATGTTTCTCTGCTCGCCAGATCTCCTGAAAGCACCCTTGAGTGCAGTGTTGAACATTAAATTCGAAAGTGCGTTTCCCTGCTTCAAACCGATTATCGGCACAAACGAGGTTGACACCTCGTCTGCAACCAGAACACTATGCGCTTAATCAGTCTATCAGCCTAATAAGTTTCGCCGGAAAACCATGTTCAGACATTATCTGTTACAGCTCATTTCTTTTCACTGAATCGTACGCCGCCTTGAAATCAATAAACAGATGGTAAGTGTGCAAGTTGTACTCCCGAAATATATCTAGGATAATTCGCAAGGTAAACATCTGGTCCGTTGTCGAGCGGCCCTCACGAAAACCAGCATGGTATTCGCCTCGAGCGGTCTCAATTTGTTAAATAGGATGCCGAATTCAACAGGATAATTTCTCTATAATTAGCGCACTCCAGTGTGTGCCCCTTCTTGTAGATTGGGCGTATGAGGCCACCCAACCAACCGGTAGGCATTTCTTCATCTCCCAATACCTTCAGAAGTACTCAGTGGATCGGCTGCTAAAGCTGCTTACTTCCGTGCTTGAGAAGCTCTTTCGCGTTCTCGTCTTTCTCAGCAGCCTTAGAGTTCTTGCACTCGCTGATTAAAAAAGCAACCTCTCTTATGGTCGGTGGGTCCTCAGCTCGAACGTCATCATCAATGTTCATCTTGTATATCGCTACATTTACATTTCTATCGTTCAACAATTGCTGAAAGTGCTCCTTACCCCTGGCAGCCACTACCGTTTTATCGGTCAGCAAATTCTCTTCTCGATCAGTGCACATGGCCGACACTGGTAAGCTATCGTGCCACGCGTAATTGATCGTTGCATAAAATCCCCGGATATCGTTCCAGTTCATGCTATCTTGCGGTTTAGCTACCACAATTTCTTTGTGCTGCCTTTTCTTTTTGCGGTGGATTCGCATTTATTCAGTTCTTGCTGCCCTGTACTGCTCTCTGTTCTGCCGGGTACTGGCCACAAGCATACGGCTTCTGGCAACATTCTTCTTGTCACTCTCTGGCACTCTTTATCGAACCAGTCGTTTCGTCTTCGTCGTTGGCCAGTGCCAATCACTTCCCACGCCGTTGTTGTCATAGCATTGTGGATGGGGTCCTACTCCAGAAACGTTGATTCTTCCTAGTTGGTCGTCTAACTGCTGGTGGTAATGTGCAGCTACCCCCATCAGTCGACAAGCGTTGGATATTGAAGGTTCTGTTAGCTCTGAAATTCGTGACGCTGGATAACCATTCTCATTGTTTCGTACTCTCTGTCCGATCACGGACACTTGACGTATGGGCAACTCCTTTCTCTGAAGAGAGTGCCAGCGGGAACAGCAGTTTTACCGATGTTTATTCTGCGATGGCTTAATGAAAACTGATACTCTACAAACATACTCGTTCCCTTATATACCGTTGCCTAATTTACCACCCACAAGACTCGTCTCCATTGGTCGTTGCAACAAACGAAACATGTTCCTACATGTTCGTCACACGTCTCTCTCCATGTGCAGTCCGAAAAATGCTAGCCGTCGCATCTGCAGGTGTGGTTAGTCGCCGCATGTCGCTCATCAGCCGCCAGCCAATACATAATTATTGCCATTCGGGTGGGTAGTGCGTGTATAGGGCGTAGGGTATAAGGTAATAGGGTGATGACAGTTAACATATTCACAAACATTCGCACTGTGCGCGAACACTCTATATTTTGCTGGAGACTAGATACTAACATCCACTAACATTTTTGGTCATGTAAGAACAATGTTACGCAAGTAAGAATATGTCGCAGTATATATCGACTTACCCTTTAGATGATATCAGATGGGAAAGTGCACTATTTGAGTTAAGTACACAACCCTTAGATGGCGGTTTTTGTCATCGTCTGACCCGTGGAAGCGAAGGGTAAGGACTTGCGAGGATCAGGGCTGTATTGGTTTTCAACAAAATATATCTCCAGAATTTTAAAAATCATACCTGGTGAAGAAAAGAAAAAAACAGTTATCTTAAGTTATCTCATAACAATAATCCCATCCCCGAAATAGTCACTTATGACGTAAAAAGTTATAGTGACGACTTCCTTCGGAAGGGAAGTAAAGCCGTTGGTCCCGAGATGAACTAGCCCAGGGCTAAAAATCTCGTTAATAAAGTCAAACCAACCAACCAACATTTGTAGGGTTTTAGAACTGCTCGACCGAATTTTTCCGAAAGTTTTTCGAATTTCACATAGTAAAATGTTTTCTCAACCTATTTTTTTCAGGTACGCCCATACCTGCACTGAGATTACCGGAGAAGCAAAGCTGGAACACAACTGTGATGTGTGAAGTGAAACGCGTGAGAAAATTCAATTTCATGATGACAAAACTCCAAACCTCTCGTAAGGTCAGACAAGATGCACAATGAACCCACACGGCCGACTTTTGTTTCTAAGTCAACCATCATCATCTACCTGTTTCTATCTAGTTTTCCAAAGATTCTTTGGCCTCATTTGAGTTGTGATATTTATGAACTGACTGATTTAAAACAAAGTACTTTTAGTATATAAACTTTTACAGAAACAGTTTTTGATTTTTATGGTTTTACAGTTTACTATTTAAGTTTTCTCGCTATTACTTTTTATTATCGGCTCGAGACGTGCAAGTTACGAGAACCATAATCGCATTTCAAACTTGAAAACTCAATATATAAAACGATTATACATAATACCAAGCTGCAAAGTCAATAAATAGTTTTCGATAAAAAATAAACATGATAAAAGTTAAAGTCAACATTACAATTGCCTATTTAGGGTACACGATGCTAACGATTATACCAAATATATATATTTACCATTAACACTTCCC
Source organism: Aedes aegypti (assembly GCF_002204515.2). Classification (NCBI taxonomy): domain Eukaryota; kingdom Metazoa; phylum Arthropoda; class Insecta; order Diptera; family Culicidae; genus Aedes; species Aedes aegypti. Next base: position 399,771,265 of record NC_035108.1, read on the forward strand.
AGTTTTAGAGGAAATAGATAGACATTACAAAAAAAATAAGTCACCGAATGAGTTTCCGTTTATTTTCAAGTGGCAGTTGATGTCTGTGTTCCCAGCACCAGTAGCCTATAGAGAACAAAGTAGCGTGAGTAAATGTGAGCGTATTTCCTTAATAAAAAAAAATATCCTTCGGCCTTCATTCTCAACATAACCAAAGGAATAGAGCTTTCGTTTAGTTGCCAAGTTTACAACAAGTTTTGGAAGTTTGCAAATTAATACACGAGAAAAATGTGAAACTGGGATTTTATCGGACTAATCAAAACTTCCAAAAAACTCTCTTCCGTAACAGGAGAAAGAACGAGTCAAAGTTTTAGTCTCAGAAAACTGAAATGCCATCTTAAAAATAGCGACAGTCATAAAACGTAATACAATAAACAAAAGTAATCAGCACAAACAGAACAAGAAGAGCCATAAGTTTCGACTACTATGAAATTATAAACACAACATCAAATGCTTTCAAACCGTGTAGGAAATACAATAGAAGAAACTTGAAACAAGTACGTATTTTGAATGCACCTTCTGCTTTGCTTTGCAATCAACGCGTAAAAAAAAATAATAAAACGGCGAACCGAATATTTCACAGGTACCATGAACGCTATACCCTTTTTCTTGCGTAATATCCATTCATTGAGGTCCGTGTGTTATTAACACTAAGCAATACAAAACATTCTTTATCAAAATATCGTCTAAACTAAACGAAACCTAAATTGAAAGGAAAATACTTGGTGATCTCATCATTCCACTATTCGTTAGGTCCGAACCTTCAGCGGTCAAGAAACATTTCAGTCAACGTAAACTATTGCTTACTGAAACTTTTTTCTTTCTGTATTCACATTTACATAATCGAGTTTTATACAGTAAATCACCGAAAATTGTCAGTAATAATTTAAATTATGTTTAACTTAAACTTACATGCTAGGGTGAATGAGTGGATACCAGGCTAGCAATGATTGAAACAAGCACTAATCTAAGAGAGGGTTGATCACAGTGAGGACTTTTAAAGTTCCAATCAATATTAGCTCGGAAGAAAAACAATATGGATGTTGAATCTAGTGAAGCATATTAAGCTAGGAAGAGAAAATTATTCAAATAAATCAGAATAAAGCTCGGATTCCAGTGCAAATCCAAATTATAAAACTTTTTTTTTTCTTACATAGAAATTCCTGATGAACTACTGCAAGGATCAAGGAAGAAGTCTTGATTGATTTTCTAGATAAATTGCTAAGCTAATTAAAAAATAATCGAATCCCTGTACAATATACAAAAGATATTCCTTGAGAAACATCGGACGGAATTCCTGAAGAAAATTGTGTAGGAATGATAGGATAAAATATTGGAACAATCTCTGGAACCTTAAATACCCTTCTGAAGAAACCATGTAGATTTTTCTTGATAGCACAATTCGCCTAATGTTGAACGGCTAAAAACCTCGCCTATCGTTGAACAGTCTGTGTATTCCTTATGGCGTGTTCAACAATCAGCGAGCATTTTTTGTTCAACAATTGGCGAATTACCCTAATTATCCGAGAAAAGTTCAGAAGAACTACATGAGTGATTTTTGGGTGAAATGCTGCAGGAATTAACAGACAAATTTCTAGAGGAACTTTATGAGGAATCTCTGATAGACTTTATTGAGTAAATCCAGGAATAATTTGCGATGGATTTGCTGGAATAATTCTGGAGTATTTTTCGGCAGAAACCATATATGGAAGATTGTGGATGATTCTAATGATCCTTACACGAAATTCTTCAAAAATTCTGAAATAAACCTCTGAGGATTTATTTGGAATAACTCCTGTAGGAATCATAGGCGATCTGCTAGAATGACAACTGAAGAAATCGATGTAACAATTAGTGGTCGAATAATATGGAAGAAATCCTGGGATAGTCCTTGACACATTTTCAGGGTAATCTCTATCGAAATTATTGGAAGGCATTGAATTTCATAGAAAAAAATTATGGAGAAAATCTACTAGCTATCCCTTAAGAAAATGGTGTAGAAATGCAATTAATGAATTTTTGACATAATTAGTTATGATCACAAAGATTACGAAAGATTCTAATAATCCTTCAACGAAATTCATCAAAAATTCTGGGATAAACCTCTGAGAATTTCGTTGGAACAACTCCTGTAGGAATCTTTAGAAGATCTGCTTGAATAACAACTTGAGAAACCGGAGGAAGAATTCAGTGGTCAATTACTCTGGAGGAAACAAGGATGGAAAAAAATCGTCTCTAGCGACAAACAACACGGTATCCGAACGGTCTAAGAGGGCCGTCGCTCTTGCAGCAGCATGATTTGAAAACCTCACCACGCGCGCATTGCACCGACATAAGGAGCATCCGATGCAATGTTTGTCGTGGGACAAAGAGTTTATCGGATAATGTTACAAGTAGCGATCAACTTGAATCATGGCGTATTCGCGCTATTATTTTTCGTTAAAACCATGCCCGAATGATTTTAGAATCGCAAACAATATATCAGAGGAGAAATCAACAGATAATAATGGAACAATCCTCAGAATGATAAAACTATGGCTCGCGAACACTTAATCGCTAGCCCACACGCAGAACGATGCATTAATCGCGCCGCGTAGTTTGTTGTGATATCTTAACGACAAAAGGTTAATCGTTGTTGCTATGATCGCACGATAAAGAACAACCGCGATGCATCGTGGATTTTCACTAGATTTCCATCCTTGGGAGGAAATCCTTCGAAGTCCTTGGTAATCTTTATGGAAATTTTTGGAAAGCATTAGATTTCCTAGAACAAATTATGGAAAAAAATCCTCTCAACATTCCTTGAGAAAACGCTGTAGGAATTTCTGAATGAATTTTTGAAATAATTGGTGGTATTCCTCAGGGAGAAATTTTAGGTAGAATGTCTTGAAGGGGTCCCTGGAAGTATGTGTTTTGTCGAGGATTCTAAAAAGAAATTCCTGAAGAAACTCTGAAATAATCGCGTGAGGTTGGTTTTCAAAAACATTTTGTTCAAAAAAAGGACTCAAAACCTAGGAGCTGTGATACTGCACTACAGCGAAAGAAAAAAATCGTTCGCATAATTCCTAGTGATAGATTCTAAATGTCAGTTTTGATGTTTTATTCAAGACTATCGTTTAATATTTTCTTTTCCCTTTTAAAATTATATGCTCACTTTTTCCCCTCGTAATAACGGTTGATTACCATCTACATCACGTCACAGGCGCATTTTACTAGCCTTCCTCCGTTCACTTTCAGTTAATACTTTAGTATGGATTCTATTACTTTTAAGATCAAGATTTTTTACTTTTTACCGCTTCAAACTTTACTATTTATTTTTTTATATCAATTTTACGACCGGATTAGGCTCTTTTTTCAGATTGCAGCAATTTCCAGTTCGCAATCGTGTTTTAAGGTATAATGGAATAGAGGTGCGAGAAATTGCACGTTAAAACATGGGCAATTCAATTCTGGTGATGTAAAATTGTAGATTCGGATGTGTTAAACATATACTTTGTACTAGAAAATGATGGACGCTTCCAATATGGTTGGAGGTGGCTACTTTCCGAATATCCGCTTCGATTATTAGTATTAAATGAGAAAATTTCGAGAAAACGCTGTAACAGCACTAGCAAAAGCAATCGAAAACACAGTCAAAATCTCCAATTTTCAAACAGGTTCATCATAATTGTCTTATCGGGTAATACAGTATTTATTGATACTTTTCTCTCATGCGAAATTCGGTTACATATATACAAAAATTGTTTATACTTCATCTACATCATAGGTCTGTTGTATTACTTCGTTATGCAGTAAACATTGGTTTAATATTGTTTAAGATGCTTGACATACACGTATAATACACGTACTTCGTTAGGGTAGTGCATACTGGTGCTGCGCTACCGGTTTAAAATAAAATATCTAACAAATATTGGTACAGGAAATCATAAAATCGTTCTTTTGCTATGGGACGTATTGCAAATAACAAAGATTGTTTCAGAAACTCAGAACTAAATCAACAACAAATAAACATTTCGTAACTGCTCCATAACTTTTACCAGTTGAACTACTCTCTAAAAGGATTTGTATTCCGATCAAAGAACTTTCGGTTATATCTATTCTAAGGTTGAGTTACAAACCTCCGCACTACGGACACAAAATCCATAAAGACTCTTCCCCCAAATCCGTTGGACTCACTTTGGCAAAACGACAACAGAGCGCACCGGGCAGCGCACTAGCAGATAATCGAATAGATTTTCATTCCCCTTAAAACTGGACCACAATAAAAGGTGCGCACAAGATTCTGATTAACACGAGCAGTTGTCCTTATTGTTCTGCGCATCTCCACTGAGCGAGGTTCGTCCCGGCTGGGCCGGTTTATGCTGTACGCCGGATTCGGACGAATTCAGGTCCAAACGGCCGTCCTGAATGCTTTGGTAGATTTTGCGAGCCGTCTCCAGGAATGCTTCTTCCACGTTTTGGCCGCTACGGGTTTGATATAGTATGGGCAATTAGAACATGATTTTTTATTATTTGAAAGATAGGTACAACTTTTTAAGTCGTTTTCACTTCTTAGTTCCACATATGTTATGTGGTGCTTTTCACCACTCATTCCATGTGTGAGATCCTATTGATCTCGAAGGAATAAATTTAGTTTCGTTGGCTGGTCGTAATCTTTATACTACTAAAAGACTACCTATATTGAACTATGGCGTTAAGAAGCATTCTTTCACTGCTTCGATAAAACAATGATAAACTTACGTTTACCACCCTGAACAGCATTTTTCCCAGAAAATGTAGAATTTGAAATTTAATGAATTCCACTCTGGATATCCCAAAAACCTTTTCTAACATTTGTTTCAGAAATTTGGTCTGTTTTCATAAAATATAATGCTATGAACTGTAAATGTAGTATGAGCGGTGAATGGCGTCCCTACGGTAATTTGATGATACTAAGAAATCTGTCACCATCTAATGGAATTAAACAGACAGTTTCCCAAATATACTAATTGATTATTCTTCGATAGTACTTACGTCATTGCACTGGCCTCGGCAAACATGAGCCCGTTCTCATCGGCAAACTTCTTCGCCTCCTCGTAGGTCACCTCGCGGGTGCTCTCCAGGTCCGACTTGTTGCCGATCAGAAATATCACAGTACTTGGGTTAGTCAGGTTGCGAGTGTCGGTCAGCCAACTCGACAGGTGATTGTAGGTAGACCTGCAATAATCAACCATTCAAGTTAAAGTATTCAAAAACTTTGGAGCGGAGAAAACTACCGTCTGGTAATATCGTAAACCATCAGTGCACCAGCCGCTCCCCTGTAATATGATCGTGTGACCGCTCGGAAGCGTTCCTGTCCGGCTGTGTCCCATATCTGCAGCTTAATCTTTTGCTTGTCGACTTCAATTATGCGGGTACCAAATTCAACGCCGATTGTGTGCGGACAGCTTGCCATAACTAGAAGTAGATTAATGTTTATCGAATTCGGGGGAGTATTGAATGGTAAGGGTAGATGGGACGTGATGAGCACTCAAAAGATGAAGTCGATTTAAGCCTACTCAAACTTTTTTTATTTTTATAAAATTTATATTTGGCACTATTACTTTAAACAACCATCAAAGATTTTGAAAATAATAAGAATCCAAAATAATTTAGCGTGAAACTTTAGTAAGAACGTCACAAACAAATGGTGCTCATCTTTCCCCGCCTATCCCTCCTGATTGATCTACTTACATTTCTTCTCGGTGAACTGATGCAAAAGGCAACTTTTCCCTACGCCCATATCACCGATGATGATATATTTGAAAATGTAGGAATAGTTATACGGTCCCGCCGACATGTTGTACACTGAAAAAGAAAAAGAAAACAACATTTTATTCACAAGACTAGAATGGTTTCAATCATCGCAAGCATCATACATCGGTCCATAGTCCAATCGAAACCATCGAGCACCCGATGGGAAAGTTCCTCCAGAACATACATCCTGAACAAAAAGTCACAGCCGGCTCGTCGTGGAAGATGCAACGTGTGAAACAGTTCTACAAGTTGTTCTGAATTTTGCTATTTGCCGGTCACGGCAGGTGAAATTGTGTTAAAATAACCGTGACGAACCCAAAGGCGATAAGAACCCAGTTGAGTCAACTAGCTATCGCAGGCAGCCATTCTGCGAGGCGAGAATCGAACTTTTCGCATGAAGCCAATACTTGGCGCTATTATGTTGGGTGATAGCAACGCAGGGGTTTGAATGTCGTTTTTCTTGACGGAGCACTTTGCTGTTACTATATTCGAGTAATTGTCCTATGTTGATTTATGATTATTTTTGAAACTAACGTAAGTGGCCTTACGTCACCTGAATCAGATTTTGGAAACGTTGTGCTTTCCTCAGTTTTGATATTGAATATTTGTTTCCAAACCCGTTTTCATCAAAAGAAAAACGTTCATGCCTGAACCATCAATTCAAGATACATAGCCTTGCGGCCTTCATTTGTCTAGTAGTAAGCTTTGCGGCTGCAAAGTAAAGCAATGCTAAATATGCCTGGGTTGGATTCTCGGTAGATCCCGGCTCTTTTCCTAATGGATTTTGGCCTGCCACACGGTATGCGAATGCGAAAATGGCATGTTTGGAAAAGATCTGAGACCTTTCTTAATAACTGTGGAGGTGCTCATTGAACACTAAGCTGAGAAACTCTAAGAGAGAAATTTATCAATCCTCCAGAAAATTTACCTGAATTTCACTTACGAATTCTTTCAATAGATTTATTTTTGATTTTTGCTACAGAGAGTGTTCCGAGGATCCCATGTTAAAATCCTCTATTTCCAAGGCACTTTATTGTGTACCGTCGATGGGGGTGACAATGGGTCTAGGGGGTGAGATTGGGTCAAAACGGAAAAAATATGATTTAAGAAATATTTCAGACAATAACGCTAAAATTAATAATTCATATGTTAGGGAACAAATAATTACACGTAATTCACCACAATATACATTTTTAGAAATGGTAGTTCTTTGTTTACTATATCGATCAACTTGTATGTTGAAACTAGATACACCATTAAATTTCTCCTGTGCAAAATATCACGCATTTACTTTAATCTCTATCGTTATATTAGTAGAAGGTTGAAAGTCTTTTCATTACACTTCACACGTATTTTCCGGAATCTATTTGATTTTTCCACAAAAAAAATTTTTTTTTTCGGTATGGTGTCTAAAACATCACAAATGGGGGTGAGATTGGGTCAAGTAAGAACGGTAGTAAATTAAATTGCAAGTCCACTTTTTTGACATTTTACGGTGCCGGCTGTTCTCTTTTTTTTCATTAAGATATGTTTATTCTTTCTTAATACAGCATCTCTGAAACCTCAAACAAGTTTACTCGAGTATTCCGTGCATTGAATAACAATGCAACGCATTCTGAAAACTTCTCAAACCAGCAACTGTGTTTCGTGCGTAGCAACATCGTAAAATTTTATCAAATGAATTTTTTTTTTTAAATTAAATATTTATCAGTGTTTTCATATTAGAGAAACATCTCACGGAAGTACAAATGAGTTGGATCGGTAAAATACCGGGATTATGACGTCAACGTCTGCTTTAACGATTTGTGAAGCTTTTAAATAATCACTTGTGCTTATTCTGCGCGGCGTGTGAGTCGAGACGACTCGCTCTCACCGCGAGTGACGACTAATGTTAATCAAATGGGAGCGAGTCGACAATTGTCACCTCATTCGACTCGTGTCACCTCACACGCCGCGCAGAATTGACACGACTGTTTAAGTACACCTTTGGGGAAACTGAAAAGGCTTTATGGCAATGGGGATGAGACTTTGAAGACAATTTGAGGGAAAAAACAAGAAAATTTATGTAAACTTGACGATAAATGTTGGGTTTACATATTTTTTCTCATAGCTCTTCATTTTTTTTTTTGGTATAATCGTTCTTTTAAGTGGGTTTGTCATATTTGTGAAACATCTTAGATATCTTTTCGTCTTGTTTGCATCGTATTTCATCAATATTTTTCAGCTCTGAATGGTTTTGCAATCATATTCTCAAAAACAAGTTATTTTAATTACAGTGACCCAATGTCACCCTTTCTATGGGGTGAGATTGGGTCATTTTTCATTCACTTGTGCTGCCGCTGTTTGATAAACATTTTTCTTTAATTTTTTGAACAGTTGTTAATGTACCATCAAAGTACATACCGCAAATTCAGGTGAAATTGATCAGTAGGGTGAAATTGATCACTGTGTCACTAGATTTTATTTCTTTCTAATGGAGCACAAATATCAATGTAACCCACAGTGAAAGAACGTTGTTTGTCGTAAGTATGTCCAAATTGTGTGTTGTGAAGTTTTTTGCGTTCAAAAATGTTCATTTCTATGAAAATAATGTAAAATTTCAAAATCTTGTACGGTGCAGTATTGACAAACATCAATAAACTTCTAGTTCTAGACAAGGATTTGGACATGGTATAATCCTGAAAGTTTGTTAGGATACTTAAGATATATCCCTAAACTAGATTTCATAACCAAAACTCGTACCAATTTATTGATTTGGTTAAAATAATTGAATTTCTGTTAGATATCAGGAAATTCCTTAGGAAATTGCATCCATTTAGGCGTTTTCTGCGTTATTCTTGAAATTTAAACATGCATTATTTCTATAAATATTGTATTGTTAACAATTTTGTAAGCATATTCGGATTCAGGGAGCTCAAATTCATAATGTAGAGTGTTTTGAAAACTAACAATAATCGCATTGATAAGTGATCAATTTCACCCCGAAATGAGATCTTCCGATTTTTTATTTAAGACATATTTTTTAGCACTAAAATTACATTTGTTAGAAAATGTCGGTACTTGAGTCAATGAGGCTCACTTTCATACTTGTTTTTCTGTATTCAGTTGTTTGGCATTGTCAACATTATAGAAATCAAACAAGAAAAACCGTGAAAAGTGATCAATTTCACCCGAAATTACGGTACACACCAAATTTGAAATTTATTGCGATAGTTATTTAATAAATAAATCGTACATATCCCTTTTTGACCCATTCTCACCCCCAACGACGGTACATATTTAATTCTGGGTCGTTTGTATAGAAGGCAATCGACGATAAGACTCGCATCCTAATCAGTGTAAAAAAAACAAATCTCGTAACTAATAAGTAATATAGTAACACATATATTGAGCTTTTTCGATGATCCAATCCGCATGGTTATTCAATTAATTAACTCATTACGCGTGGTAAAGATGGATAAATTATGTGTGAAATTATTTAAAAAAATTCCACGTGCCCGGCTGGGATTCGAACCCAGGACTCTTGTATGATAGACGAGCGCTTTACCAACTAAGCTACCGAGCCACTTGGTGACCCAAGAACTCAGTTGGTTACAAGTTTTAGAATTCAAATCTCCACAGACCAAACCACCATGGATGTGGGTTATGAAAAAGGTCTGCGCGTATCACATGAAATAAAACTTGGTAAATTTTTACAGTTTGAGATATGTCATTACAGTTATAGGTTCGTGATAAGACTTTATTATGTTAACGTCAAAATAATAGTGACTAAAATGGTAAAAATAGTGTCTTGATCGTGACTTAAAAACTTCAAGTAGTTGTTGAGAAGAATGCCTAGAAAGTAAAATGGATAATCAAACGTAGTGGGCCGTAAAAACATCAAAAACTACTTAACAGTTCTCCGTTCGTGAAGACTTGATTGCAATAAATGACTTGTAATTAGATTAGATTAGGTCACCTAATGTAATATGTAAAATGCATCATGGAGGTTAAGATTGTGCCAAAAAATGTCGCATTGGAGATCTCACTTTTTAAGCTGGCATATTTAGGCTGCTAGTTTATTTAAATATTGCTGAATAAAAGTTGAACAAATCACTCCTAAGCTAAATACTTTAGCTGATTAAGGTATTATTCAGCTACCAATGTTACTTGTTATATTATGTTATAATTTCACCAAAAACTTCTCCTAGAAGGATAAACAAATTCAAAAATTTCTGTCTAAACTTCTACAAAACGTTCATCTGAATACCCCAGAAAATTTGCCAGAAATCCTTACTATTCTTTGAATTCGAGCAGCGTATTTGTTTTTGGAAACAAAAATTATTGAAGCTAAGGCTTATATTTTATTTACCATCACAAAAATAGTGACTTTTGTGACGTTTCTTTTTCTGAAAACAGTGACTTTTTGGTAACAAGGGCCAGTGCCGGGGGCGCCAAAATGCGTGACGCACTTCGTAAAAGTTTGAACAAGGTATATTCAAGAATGGCGCCTTATGATCGACAGTTTCAAAAATAGCAAAACAAAATTAAGCAAAACGAAATAGGTATATGGAAAGCATCTCAGAAGTTAAAGATTGGTATTTAGGAGATTATATTGAGAAATTCTTGAAACCATCAATGAACATTAATTGAAAATTTTCCTAGCTAGCTTTGCAGCTAGATTCTAAGAATTCTCGTAAGAGTTTGAAAAATTGTTGGAATTGTTTTACACATGAATCTAGCTTGAAATTCCTAATAAGAAGAACAAGATTTTTATTTTATGAATTAAATGAACTCGGATGATTTAGGTTTGCATTATTAGCTGTTATAATGCAACTTATCTATTTGATGATACATCTACACCAATATAGTATTGCAAAAATCAGTAATGATGGAGTCCTCAACGTTTTTCAAGAACTTCAAAATATCATCTAGTCCGGTCTGTCTGAACATCATATAAAAGTTGTTGTAGATTACAATCTAAGAGAATCTTTTAATAAATAGTGTTAAAAGGCGCATTCTTGCAAACAAATAGACTAAATTCTCGCAAAATCTTGAACACGATATTATCAATATCCTCAGCATAATTCCATAGAGATAGGGGTGATTGGGGCAATATGGATAACCTAAGTAAAACGTCATTGAATGCAGAGAAAAGCAGCTGTATCGTGTAAATGCAAGTGACGTGTATTACAACATGTTTTCTTCTATGTTATGTTTGAAAAAAAAAAATACATTCGCAATCCAGAATTCCTATAAAATGTAAATCTCAATTATTACAGAATCCTTGTAGCGAGGGAAAAGCAATGAAATTTGCTCCCTAACATTGCTTATAATTTTACACTGAATAACCTTCGTTTGATTTTACGAAAATGTAGAAATAGCATAGCATTTCTGACTGTACATGTCAAAGGTTGCTACTCCGTGATTGATCGGAACTGGTAAGAATTGCGTTTCGATCCAAATAAATAAGGGATGGGAGTTTCCGCTTACTCTCGAAGTGCAATTTTAGCAGGTCTCATATTATTGATCAATAACCGCGCCGGCCAAGTCCTTACAGTCAGTTGGGATGGGGAAGGAATGTTGGGGTGCAATGATTGTTGCTTCTAGCGACCGAGAATACCTCTGCATCTCCACAATCACCACGGGAAGGGTGTTTATTAGTGAGGAAGGAAAAAGATCTGGGAGTCACCTTGGGTCGGTGAGACGATCCATGGATAAGGAAGAAAAATACGACTTTTACTTTAACCCGTATAGGCCTGAGTGAAAGCAAAAATACTGAAACCCTCACTGCTCAGAGAATTATTAACGGATTCAAATGATTTTTTGTCTGTTCATTGGCCCACATATCTAGTTTCTAGAAGTGGCCAAAAAAATCGGAAATATTCCTGTGGCCGAAGTTATTCCGGTCGGTCACTTGGTCAAGTCGTGTAAAAAAGGGCTATTTTTGGGTCATGCCAAGTTACCTTTATTTATTTGCAATGACAATCATTTTAATTTGCATAAATCATTAAGATCTGATATTCAACATTATTAAAGAAGAGTTTTGCACCGATTAAAATATGCCGGATGTGGCCATTCGGACGTAATGCCCGGAAGAACCGGCTATGGATTTGTTGGATACTAAACCGTTTCAATACTCGAAAAGTAGAAATTAAACGTAATTGTGCGTTCCCATAAGCTTGGCACAGATGTTCAGATACAAATTGGCCACTTTGTCGTAAGTTTGAGGCGTCCTGGGACCCGAAAATGGTCATTTGTAGGATTATTCTAATGCTAAACTCATAGTTATCCAATTCAATAGTTTCTCAAAAGATTTACACTGATACTCTTTTTCTTAAAATTCCGTCATGTAGTGGCCACATTATAATCGATTCCGGAAATTATCTGTGGCTTGAAATTTGCCTACCTCCAGGGGCACAAACGCACAGTACCCTTCTCACCCGACCTGACCCAGTGATCCATCGGAATAACTCCGACCACAGGAATATTTCCGCGTTCCTCTGTCCACTTCCAGAAACAAGATATGTGTGCCAGTATACTGACAAAAATCATTTGAATCCATTAAGAATTCGCTGAGCAGTGGGGGTTTTAGAATTTTTGCTTTCACTCAGGCCCATACGGGTTAAACTATGTTTGTAATTTGTCTCGCGGTGAAAAGATATTTTAGGATAGATGATTAAGAAATTCGTCGACATTCTAAATTTCGAACCATTCAAAGGTTATTTTTAGTAATGACATAAAAGCTATGTATAATGAAATTATATTCAATAATAATAAGAGGGTATGCCGACACTTGAAGTGACGAACCATCTACAGTTTGTTTGAAAATACAAAAACGATAATGATAGAAGTTCGAAACAAAAGTTCATAACACTATTGAACCTTTTTAATTGAATGGAGTTCAATGTACAGTGACCCCACGCAGTTGAATCACCCACAATTTATGAATCATCTGATTTCAAAAGACAAAATTATTATCAAACTTGTCACAAAACATCACAGAATTATTTTTACACATAGTTTCTTATCAGTAAAATTTAATAATTAATACCCTATATAATATCTCTAAGAAAACGTAACCCTGTAGAGCAGTGATTTCCAAAGTGGGCGATTTTCAGGTTCAAAGGGCGAAAATTTGTAAAACTGAATTTGGGGGCGAAAAATCTAGAAAGGGGGTGAAAAAGATAAAACGAGCGCATTTGAAAATAATTACTTATAACCTTTGGATGACACACATCTGGAGGTTAATCAATTCCAAATCTACCTAGTGCAAGGACTATTTAAACTTAGTTTGCTACATCTCTTATTATGGTCGTTTTAAAGTTATGATCAAGTGTTGTCTCTTGATGATTATCAGACACAAATTATTAGTTTTATGCATTTAGGTTTTTAATATCATGTGAGTTTTAAGAATGGTCGGTATTTGAGATTTTCACACGGTCGGAATGATAAGTCACAGATAACAATTAGAACACACAACATATTTTGGACATACAAAACATGTTTCTGAAATTTTTTAAAAATTTTGGCAAAGTCCCAATATGTTAAATAAGATACTTTTTTGTATGTGAACTTTGAGGTTAGAAACCTAATATGTCTTCAATTGGCATCCAGTTTTTTACGAAAAAAAAACTACAGTACCCATTTTGAAGTTTCGGTTGCACTGATTCTTATCATTTCTTACGGTATAAACGAATTTTGAAAAATCTAGCAGACAAAAATCAGATTCCAACGATAAAACTGTTTGATGACGTAGACGAAAAACAATCTATTTAAAAAGAGTCAAGAGGCGTTGAATTTGAACCTTCGGAACATCCGAGTCTAGACCTTCCAAATACGCATAATTGCAAATAAAATCAATGCAGTTCATCCAAATATAACATAACATATTCAAAAACTGTAATGCACGCAAGATATTGTTAAAATTACTATTATAAATTACAGTCCAATGAATCATTCTTAATAATTGTGGGTCATCGAAATTCAAGAAAATATTTTACAGGGTGACCATCAAAAATCCATTTTAGAATTCCCGTTTTTTTCCGGGTCTCCCGGTATAATTTTCAGAGTTTTCCCGGTTTTCAATTGAGGTGCCCAAACGCAAAAAAGTGACACTTCGATCTGTTTTTAACAGAATATAAAAAAAATTGTACTTTAAGCTTTTCAACGGTATTTTTAGGAGATTTTTCCGTATAATAAGAAAACAAAATCGTAGACGATTGGCTTGTATTTTTTTGGCCTAGATTTGCCCCTTTTGTGCATCCTATTACCATATTTTTTCTTTTTCTTGCCATTAACGTGCTCACTGGGACAGAGCCTGTTTCTCAGCTCAGTGTTCTTATGAGCACAATGATGTACAATGATACTCTATATGTCCAGGGAAGTCAAGGCAATTTTAATTAAGAAAATATCCTGGACCGACCGGGAATCGAACCCAGACACCTTCAGCATGGCTTTGCTTTGTAGCCGCTTACTCTAACCACTCGGCTAAGGAAGGCCTCTATTACCATATTTAAAGCATTTCAGTTTCTAATTATTCTTCTTTTATTTGTTCATAAAATGAACAGTTCACTAAAGTAAGTAAGTTTGAGGTGAGGATGAAACAAAGCCGCTCTAAACTAAAATAACTAAAGAAAACTTTGAATCAAATATGGGTGCTTCAATCTTCTGAAAAAAGTTTTAAAACTCTGAGTCAGATAAGTTAGATAAGTTATAAGTATCAGGACTAACAAAAAGCATAAAATATTTCGAAGCATTACCAACCGACTTCAGTGTAGCTACTATTTCTACAGGAAAATAAATCAATCATGTTTAAAAGCTATTTATCCAAGATAACGGATGGCAATATGATCAACAATATCAACAACTACAAAAATCTACAACTTATTTTTAATGGTTTGTAGATTCAGAGCTTGAAGATGTTCCTTCAAAACGATTTTCCCGGTGATCATCTCAAATCCCCGGTTTTCCCGTCTTTTTCCCGATAAATCCAAATTCCCGTCTTTTTCCCGCTTTTCCCGTTTTTCCCGGTTCGGTGGCCACCCTGGTTTTAAAATGTACATAATAATTAATTTATTATGATTATACGGATATGCGATTCGAATACATTTTTTGGTGTACAGCGGGGTTTGTTGTACCATGGGGCGATTCTAGATACATATCAGCCTCAAGGGGGCGAAAGTTAAAAAAGTTTGGGAAGCACTGCTGTAGAGGGTGTCCCAGAAAGTATGGGCACGACTTTACCATACTGCCATTTCAAGACTAGTGCAGATAAAAATCTGATCTTCACACATTTTATTCTTGCACTTATTAAAAGCAGATTGTGAGTTTTTTCACTACCTGTTTGTCGATGGTGTTATATTTCTGTAAGCCACTATCAGTTTTGCACAAAGCGCGTCATATCAGAGCGACTTTGTTGTACGAAATTTGTGCTAGGTAATAAAGTACGTACACGAAAAATTTGAAAAAAAATGTTATCATTGCCGGTACGATAAATGATCAGACCATCGCTTATATTCTTGGAAATAATTAACTTGAGAATACGAATTTTTTATAGAAACTAAAAATTCGAGTTCAGCTCTGGTCGATTTTTAAACGGGTCAAAACCAAGTCCTTGTTAGTCTGTAAAAATCTAAAATATTTGTAGTCTATCTGTTCCCGATACAGGGAACAATTCGGATGATAGACTTCCGCAAATCTAAACAAACTCGCTAATGTGGTGGTTTCCCGTAATGTATTGGCGAATTAGTTAAATTTTTCCTGTAGGATACAATTTACTTTAATAATAACTAACATTATACTGAATTGGTTTTATTGTTACTTACGTTTAGTGTCTACGTTACTCTTCGTTACGTCCAGAAGGCGGTATGCTACGGTACGCTCTCTGTTATTAGTGTTTAGCTGTAGCTAATTTATAAGTGTAGGGAAAACTATTCAAATTAATTAGTATTAATTACTTTGCACATCAAATTACCTCATTTACTACCTTTTCCGTAAACACTTGCAATTGTGATTCCAACGCATATGTAAATAAACTTTTACTGACTGAGGTTGATCTAGGATATATCAAGGTAGATTTCTATTAACTATTTCGAATGAGCTTCAAATTCATTTTACCTTCAAATGGTATCCACTGCTCTACTTCCTAATAATTTTAATCGGCCTTTAGCCAGTTGAACACTTTTACTGAATTATTAGATCAAAATCATTGACTAAATAATACGATCGACAGAGATCTTTCACATTTGTTTTCTGTTTTTATATATGTTCTTAACTATCTGACGTTCCACCGCTCCGTCGGCTACGTCGATCTGAGCCATTGACGTTGATTCCCGATGGGGGCTTGTTGGTAACGGAGGCGCGTCCGCAGATTGCGGAACACTATCCAAAAGTACGAATATTTGACATGAGTAAATTGGAAATGAATTATTTTTATTTATAGTGAAAATATCTGAAAAGCTATGATTTCGTGAAGCTATCCTATGTTGAGAGGAAAATAAGCATTTTTTAGAATTTTACCATTTTGTTAAATGTTTTCTAGTCAAGCCAAATAAAATTATCAACACTAATTCTTGTGGAACAACTTAGATACAATGTACTTGAACTCACCACTTCGAAGGATTTTGATAAAAACATTCATTACTAGTTGAATACCAACAAAACACAAAAGTAGAGCCTGTGTTGGATAGATAAGAATTGATTTTTTAGAATCATAAATTTCAATGCAAAAGGTTATTTTATCAAACCTATTTTTCATAGGCAGCATTTAAAATACTCCAAGAAAAAATACAAAAATATAAAGATATTTATTGGTTTGAAAATATATCATGATTCTCGTTATCGAAGTCGTGCCCATACTTTCTGGGACACCCTATAGTACGTCGATATTCAAAATATCAAACTAATCAAAGGTTGTTTTCAGTAATGTCGAAAAATGGAAGATTTGAGTTTTTTTTTAAACATAACCCTATAGTAGCCGACATTCATAATGTCTAACTATTCAAAGGTTATTCTTAGTAATGACGAAAAAAGAAAGTTATTTGTATATTTTTTTAACAGATTGAGGGTTCATGCCGACACTTCTAGTGACAAACCATCCATAGTTTGTTTGAAAAATCAAAAACGTTACATTGCCTCGATATAAATGTGTATAAGCATGAAACGAGCTCACCAGTTTGTAATCCATCCTCGACAGAACATGCATATCTTTTCACACTCGCACAACGTGAAGCGGGCATGATTGACCTTGATTCCATCGCTTGCTCTACACCAGGCTTGGGAACTGTGACCACAATTCACCACAGTTCATCGATTCTGCCAGTCAACCTAAACACAAAGCAGCAGCAGCATCACTAACATCAGGCGTTGCGCTACCAACGGTTCACACACTGTTTGACTGTTTTAGTCTCTCCACTATGATCGTTTTCGGGCAGCCATTCGGAGGTGAATGATTGCAAAAAATGTTAAACAATTCAATCGCTAATATTTCGCTTGTGTTTTCAACTAATTGAAATCTATTAGCTCTAACAGCAAGAGCACAATCATTCCATTGCGATACTTATAAAAAAGTTCAATTTCATGCTGCCTTTATCGAGCAAACATGTAAAACCCCGAAAACCGCAAAAATCGAGTCACCACTGTGCTCGAGTCATTTCGCATTCGGGTTTGAAAAAACGTTGGGAAGAAGAAGACTACAGTTTTGAAGAGGCGTGACATTTTTTTTTTTTTGTTTTGAACGGTCATGGTTTGCTTTGGATTTTGATGGTCGTGTAGAAACATGTAAATGTAGAGGTGGTAAATGTTTGCTACAGTACTTTTTCCATCCCTGCTCTACACGAACATGGAACAGAATCAAAGGACCTACACGGAGACGGAATTCAACTCAATTTTGGGTTGTTTCAACGCAATTCCGTAGTTGAGCCCAATAACTCAATTTTGGCTAAATTTCCAAGGTCCCCACTAGGTAGTTTGGCTTTAATTCCATTAGAAAACTATACTCAATTTTGTGTTGATTTAACGCAAAATTGAGTTCTTTCGACCCAAACATAAGAAAAGTTGCATTTACCCAAATTTGGCTTATTGGGCCAAAGTATCCCCATTGGGTAGATGCAGCTCTCTCTATTTTTGACAACATTCGTGTGGGAGAAAGAGAAAACTGAGAGATTTTGGGTTGAAACTATAATCGATATACTTAATTTTGGGTAAAGTAAACTCAAAAATTAGGTAAAAATATTTCTCTTTGTACACCACTGCCCAGCCAAAAGCGCGCACCGCTGACATAACGATTGCATGGGCTTCTCCGAAAGACTCTTTACGAAAATGTAGATATATAGTACAATAATAATAATATTGGCGGATTGGCCACCTACCATATTTTTGAATCGGCCGTTAAAAAGGTGGTCGATGGACAATGATGAGAGTGTGACGTCTGTTTGTCTGTGCTACCGCCATCTGTTGGCCTGTCGGCCAAACACGCTATTTTTAGCATTGGGCGCACATGTTCTCATGACTATGATTTTGATCGAAATTTGTTCTAAGTGTTACGTCTGTTTGTCTGTGATAATATGATAATGGTCAAATTCAGTTCTGCACTGTGATATTGTTTCTCGGATTGATTGAACTCTCAGTTTGGAAAGATTAGACAGGCCTGGTTTAAAGGTGCAAGGAAGAAGATCAGAGCTGTTGGAGTTCGAGTACATATTTTTGGGATTTATAGAAGTAGCGATGTTTCGAGTAACTATTGAGCTGTCGCCGAGCGGTGTCACGAACACATGCGCAAATTTGCTGGTTGAAAATACTGCCATTTGATTTTGCTGGGAACAGCTGATCTTTGTTTATATTTTCCACCAGCAATTTTTAAGTAGTGTTGGTGACATGTACCGTGTATGTACACGAGCGCAGAAACCACTATACCTAATAGTCAAAGATCTATTTTTTTTGGTTTCGTTTTACCTAGATATTTTTCCATGTTTGCTTCATAATCCTATTGATTACTGAATGGCAGTAGGGCACATTCCTTTGATGCTACCTTCAACACCGTAAAGCTGATATGCGATACCTCATATTCTAATGGTAAGCAGGTAGGTAGGTAGGAGAGCCCGATTAGGTCTTCAGGCGAAAGTGACGACACTGACTGTGAACTTGTAACACAACCCAATTAGTCCAATGAATCGTCGTCATTGATTTCCCCCTCCATAAAAAAATAACTTACCCTGATTTTTTTTTCGCCTTTATACGTATCTAAATCGGTCCCCGCGCGCTGGTGGTCTATTCTTCGGTCGAACTGCCAGGACAAGGAACCAGCGGTCGAAGAACAATGTCGAAATACGCAGCCAGCGACAATCAAGTCAACCCACCAGGAGCAGAAATTTAGCACAACACAGATATCGGATGGATTCCGCCCGCTACGATTTTACACCATTGGATTTCGCACTTTTTTGCCCTTTATCGCACCGATACAGTAGCGCACAACACCCGCAACATACGAAGGGCGGGTTTAGCTTTTTACAACACTAATTATTATCACAAATAGACACTCCAAATTGCTGCACAATCACTTTTAATCCTTCCCAGTACTCCGATGCAGTTTGCTGATCTGAATGCCAATATGGATGACTCAAAAAAATTTGACATTCTCTCTTTCGTGTTGCTTCCACAAAAATCCAATAAGAATCTCGGTGTCAAACGCGAAGCAGAGACGAAACTGTGGAGCAAAGAAGAGAAACGAAAACAAACACAGAAAGTAAAAATCTTTCGAATTTGCTCAATAATTTGCTGTACCAATCAAAAACTAGCTTTAATGTTAAAAACGTCCAAACTCGAAATCGACACAAACCTGCGCCACCATCATAGAGGTCGCTAGGGAAGAAGGAGAGAAATGTCATTGAAAAATATTGTTTACGTCAAAAATTCAATTTTTCGACCCAAAAATTAGCTCATAATCAAGTGAAGTACAAGTGAGTATAAGTGAAATTAAATACGAATCTCTGGAACAAATTAATGGATGAAAATATCACATAATAAGAAGAATTTCAAGTGGATCTCCATTACGTTTCAGTAGTCGGTCGTTTATTCATTGAGAAACACAACTGGAAACAATACGTACTCCAAGTGGTTAGGTGCTTTGGTGTACTTTGATAAACTGTGACGTTCGTTTTAAGATATATAAATTTCGTACGGCAGTACAAATAAGAAATAACTAAGAAGATCTATCATATCAAGTTCGAAATTGCTTGAAAAAACGCATGTGTAGTCGATTGTACTCAATTTTATCATCCAAAGAAAACAGTTTATTTGATTCATATATTTTCCTTCCTGATTCGTGATCAAACGTCAACATCCCACCGCAAAATCGCTAGTGTTTGGAGGTGATTTTAACCTCCAAATTGCCAAATAACCTCCAAACCATCACCTCCAAGTTAGTTCTAATAACCACCGTTATATGAGATATGGTGGCGCGTCGATCGTCGTAAGTTTATCGTTAAACAGTCAATATAGTGCATTATTAAAGACAACTGTTTGAAGGGAAAACATCTGGCCAGAAGCGGTTCACTATAAAAAGTTTAAACAACTCTCACACATTTGATATTCGCCAGTTTTTATGTACTTGTCTTCAAATTTTCCTCGTTCGCGGTCGGCAGCTTAAGAAATTTTTTTCCAGCAGCAGTTGAACAGCTCTGGGAGCAAACAGCTGATTGCAATCAGTTTTGCCATCCGTTGATCCACTTAATCTATGTGAACCTAGGATAAAAAGCAGTTCGATCATGGGTTTGTGTATTCTGCATGATTAATACTTAATTACCTGTGGACTCCGGTTGACGAGACTAAGGTTTGCATTTGACTTTTACATTTTCAATGCACATGAAAACAGAACCGTTTCAAAAACAAACAACACGCATGTGCGATAGTGAGAACTGTGACAAGATGATGTTTTGATTTTGAAAACATGTTTACTATGATTGTTTTGAAGCAATTTTGACACTTTGAGTACCATGTCTAAAATATGCATACTTAGATGTTGGTCACAAGATAGCAGCGACATTAGCGGTCTAATTTCTTATACGTCTATTATCCAAATGCTTGAGGTCTATTCACAAATTTCATAACGCTGGAGGGGGTGGGTGGTTCCCGCATAGAAAAATACAGTTTGTTGTATGTTCAAAACAATAACTATCTTTTATCTGTTAATGTGAATGTACCACAATCAGTTGCTTTTCTGTCGAACAATATGAAAACAAAAGTTTCAGACTATAAAGAATGGTTTGATCAAATTATATCAAACAGTAACATTCTATGAAATTCGGGAGAAACTGTGGGCATATAACGTAACCTTTTCCGGAATGGGTTGCCTGTTTAAGTTTGCTTGACACACTTACACTTCTACATGTAACAATAATTTACCGTTTTTTAACAGTTCGTCAAACAGTTCCACGCATTAGTGTCTGTGTTTGGTTGAGTCGATGCAACAATTTAATTATATTGCTTGACACGCATATAAAAAATGGCACAAGGATTTTCTGGGTTCCATCAATTGATATCAATACTTATTATTATTTAATTCTTCCTTCGGCTCTCAGTACCTATTCGACGCAGAAAAGGTAAAAATCTCGCATAATCTGAGATAACGCCCTAAAAGCCATTGGTAACCACGTGTATAACTCGTTGTTTCTATGCAAATGAATGAATAAGCATCCAAACCAACACCACTGGCAAGAAGAGAATGATCCTTTCTTCACCATAGAGTTGTTAAATAACATGTAAATCCATTCAAATGCTCAGAAACCACGAGCTACACACATGGTTACCAATGGCTTTTAGGGCGAGATCATAAGTTATGCGAGAAGTTTAAAATTTGCATGTGTTTTGTACGAAGTTGTAAACGAGTTGATTTTTTTCTGTCACTCTGTGAACGTACACTATTACTGCGATAATTTATTTAAGCGTGAAAGTAGTCAAGTTTGTTTTGTTGCTCGTAAGTGGAGTAATCCGGCCAAAACTTTTGCTTCCGTTCCGCCGCGTCGGCCAAAAACATTCGGGACAGAGTCTGGTCCATTGCGGCTGTAAGCTGTCGACAATTCTTCCGCGCTGGAAGTCACCCTGTTGAAAGTCTACGGCTCTACCGAAATCCCCAGTCAAACAATAGGATTTTTTCCAGCTTTCGAGTAGCCAAGGAAGAAGTGATTGAGTTAAATGGAGTATCAACAAATTACCTCCTTTGCTGAAATGAACAACGAGGATACGAGCAGATTGGTTACCATTCGGAACGCAACCTGACCATGGGACCGCCGAATGCAGGATGTGATTGTAGATGAATTTTGTTCATCAGAAAGAAAACCAGTGGAAGCTCATCCGTATGAAAGACTGCCAGCTGTTACTAATTATGAATGCAATTTGAGGTAAGTGTTTCTTATGGAAGGCTAAGAAATTTTTCTATTTTTTTTATTATTCATATTCTTTTAGTAGCATCTGTTCCAACACCTTCTGAGAATAGTACCTATTCTGGCTACGGATGTTACGGTTCTGGACTTGAGGTGCCATCGGAAAGCGCAGTATGATGTGAAGACTGACGGAATAAATGCAGTCATTTTCTTCGATAATGAAAATATGCATACATACACAACTTAAGTATTAACTTGACCATGTTCGACTGATTTACTAATCAAAGTAAGTATTGTTATGTGAACAGATAAATAAATACAATAAAAAATAGACTCAAACACTGCTTTTGTGGATTTATTATGGAAGGAAAACAGTGAGACAAGAGATTCGTTTATCTTTTTTCAAAAGATGTTTTTTAATACGTACTTTCTTGTCGCGCTGTTTCTTATTCAATATCTCCTTAAATTATTATTTCCATGATTTATGGTATAAATACAACAGCACTGTACGGTATAGGGTTAAAACAAAAATAAAATACCATAAATCAACAATTTCCAATACACTATTTAATTTTATTTTTGTTTATTGTTATACTGTACCTAAATTGTTTCCTTTACAGTTCATTGAACAAAACCATGGATAGTATAACAATCATTTGGCAGACTGTAAACGGCAAATTTTGTTCGAGAAAATCGGCGATTTTTTATGGTTACATAACTTAACCGCCCATTCCCCACATTGTAATTTACCCAATTATTATTTGCAAAACGGTCAAACCCGTTTCAGGTAGGGTGAGCTTATTGTTAATTTCCATGTTATATGAAATTGTTACGGTATTGTCGCATACGGTTGTGAATAATACGGGAAACAGTACAGATATGGTTCACGATTATGCGGGTTGTCCTCATGATGTTACGGCTCATACCAAATTTGTAAAATATTCATACAAAAAGCATTACGAGGGGGTGGGTGGTGTCAAAAATGACTACGTTTTAAAATTTGTGAATAAACCCTTAGAAATTAACTTGATTTCATTTCAATACATTTCTTTTTTTATTTCAGGCAATAAAATTGAATAAATTCTTTGATGTTATAACCTATAACAAAACATTGCTGCTACTAAACTTTGAAATATAAATCAACAGAATCTCTTATGATGCAACCCCTTCACTGCTTACCCATTATCGCAAAATATTGGAAAAGTTTGTCGTTAGTATTGTAATTTGAGCTTTGCTGATGCATGACGATTTCCATTGTCCGTAAATCGGACCACCGATGCTGAACTTACGATATTCATTCTAAATTAAATTAAATGCACAATATGGGGGGTGGATTCTCGTTTACGATTTCAAAGATGATGTGAAGCTGGCCTTGTGTAAAAAAAGATAAATAGATTAAAGTAAAAGGAGTCTGAAACGTGCTAATGATGCGCCGATAGTTTGTGTCACGATTAAACTAGTGCATACGCAGGTTCATATAACAAGGTTATCATTAGCTTGCTTGTTGGAAATCAAATTCAAACGATGTCGTAAATCATAGTGCCAAATCGATAGAGGCGACTTTAATGAGCACACACTTAAGCATAGGTAAATTATTACATTTCAAAGGTTCTTCAATGAATTTGGACAAATTTCTTTTCAAATGACCCGCATTGTTAAGTCCAATTCCAGTGGCATCTATCCAAGCCAAAATATATAAACAAGCATGTTCGGCATGAAATCAGACATCATTTGCCTTGGTTAGCTATTTCAAACTCTTTACTTATCAACCTAAAAAAGGAAAGACATTATATAAATTTAAAGTTATTTTCTAATATGGATCACCAGAATACAAATTGAAAAATTCGGACAATAAATGAATCGTAAACATTAGATTCAAACACAAAGCTTGCTCTGATTAGGCTATAAATAAATTATAGTGTGGGCAAGATATGTCAGAATGGGGTGATTCTAAATTTATAGCAAGCTAGCGTAAAAAGCTGGATAAGCTGTAACATCTTAAGGACTCCCAGCCACCCCCATTAGCGTTATGAAATTTGTGAATGGACCCTAACATAGCATTATATACTCATATAAAGTTACTTTCAGGGCTTGGAGGGCCTGACAGAATTTAAAAATGTCTTATGGTGTCCGTTGGCACTGAACAGCCGATAAACGGGTCATATACCGCTTAGTGGTTACCTGGGTAGTTGCTTCTAATGTCCGTTACGTTTGCTGGTTTGAAACTTCACTCAAAAGGCTATTTATACTTAAGCTAAGTATGCTGTTCCACTCAAGAAGAGTAAAAATTTCTGCCCAAGAAATGGTCAAGAAATTTCCTACAGTGAGCTCCATTTGAATTGACATTTCTTTTCATCTGCGTATTGCGATCAAAGAAAAATGCTTTTCTTGAGCATTTCTTGCAAGAAATTTCCCACGCATCGAGAAAGGCGATTACTTTTCTGTTGAAGTGCATACTTCCCATTAAGGTGAAGATGAATCGAAGCCAAACCTCATATTTTCAGAAACACAAATCTGAAGAACCGAACACCCGTTTGATCTGAAAACTTAATCGATTGGTCACCACCAGCTAGTGACCAATCGATTAAGTTTTCAGCTTAAACGGACGTTTGGTTCTCCAGATCCGTGCTCTTGAAAATTTGAGGTTTGGCATTGATTCATCTTGACCATAAGCCTAATACGCTGCTGACAAGTAATTTCTCGGCCTATCTTGATGCATGGGAAATTTCTATACATTTAAACAGAGTGGAATAAGATAAAACTCAGAAATCACAGAAAAAAACCGTCTTTGCGAGTCTTAACTCAGATTTTTATTTTGTCTGACATTTTCACATTTACTGGCTTTGTTGTTTACAAATTTCAAGGAAGAGAGAGAAATATGTTTGTGCAGAGCCCCATCTAAACAACGTCGTAAGTAAATTCTATTAAGAAGCAAACCGTGTAATCACACACTTAAACGAATTCGCCGAGAACCCAACAGCTGATATCTCGGTATTAATTTGACGATTCTCGGTAAGACTTTTACCGAGATCTCGGTAAACGTTTACCGAATCTCGGTAACGTTCGCCGAGATCTCGGTAAAAAATTTAGATTGCCGAAATCTCGGTAAAATAAGTACCGAGATTCGGCATTGAAAATTACCGAATTTTCAGCTGTTAGGTTCTCGGTGAAAAGTTTTACTGAGGTCGGTGAAATAATTTAAGTGTGTAGTAGGCTATGAATTAGTTAGTTAGTTAATAAAAGCTATGTTCAGTTATCACTTGCCAATGGACCGATGCACGAGTTCACTACCGGGTACCCCCGTTGGTTTGACCACATTTAATCTGAACACTTTTTAATCTGTACCCCGCTAATTTGCACATCGTTCAAATTAAAAATGGTTCAAACGTCATTAAGCTCATGGAACCGATTGAAGTGAGATGGAACGCTATGGACCGATGCACGGGTTCACTATTTGACGTTTTAGCGGTGCCGTATTATTTATGGGACCATGGCAACCAGTGAACTCGGCACCACTCAAATGTCAAATTAGTGAACTCGTGCATTGGTCCATGGAACGGAACGCAGAATCAAAACAAAACATTGAAAAAAGTTACCAGAAACACGTTTTTAGGGTGACTAGATGTTCAAATTAAAAATGAACCCCGATAGTTTGCATAGGTACCGTTCAAATTAGCGGGGGTGCCGTGTTATTTACGTGACCATGGGAACAAGTGAATTCGGCACCGCTCAAACGTCAAATGGATCAATGCACGAGTTCACTAATTTGACGTTTGAGCGGTGCCGAATTCACTTGTTGCCATGGTCACGTAAATAACACGGCACCGCTCAAACGTCAAATAGTGAACGCGTGCATCGGTCCATTAGTGAACCCGTGCATCGGTCCATAAACCGTTGAACCATTAACATCACTTTGCTCATCAAATTCAACGTTTTATTTAATATGCAAAATCGAAATTTCGTTCGCATTTTCACATGCCCCACTCCGAGGATGAGATATTTTCAATTGTCACACGAGAAGTGTGTCCTGAACTGAACTTGCATTTTTGACATTACTTCTCGCACTTTCTCCGTTCCTTTTCGAGCGTGCGCGCAAAAGAAAATGAAACGTCGCCGTTCTGAGTCAGACACAATCAAAACATCGGCAAGTGCACATCGCAAATCGAAGTGACCCGCAATCAAAAAACCAAGACGAAAACAGGCATTTTGTTGTGAAATTTTGTTAAAATTTTCTGAACAGCGCAAAATTTAGGTGAATATCCTTGTAAGGTATGTGAATCTTCCCTATTTTAGTTGTAAATAATAACTTAAATGTTGCATCACATCTTGTATGTGTAGTTACGCATTTATATGAGCAATGAAACTTTCTAGAAACTTATTCGATTGATGACGTTTTTTATTGCTGGTAAACAAATCACGATCCATCCCGGAAGAATCATGGTTGTGTAACGAATTTTATCCCAAAAAATAACAATGTTTTCCGCACAGCGACAAAAAAAAACTGATGATGAAATTTAATGCAATTCCTCTCTGATCGTTTTAGGTTACCAACGAAGCAAAATGCTATCCCGACTAGCTTGCACAGGAAGGACATTCGTCTCGACTCCGCTGCTGAAATCCGCCCTGCAGCAAGTTCCGCACCGCCAGCAAGTGGTCCGCCAATATGCCCGAGAAGTGAAGGGTGGAGGCTCCAGTTCCAGCTGGACCGCTCGTGCCGAACGACAAACGCTGCGTGAAAGAGCTATGGCACCACCCGGCCCAAATGCGTACTCCTTGGGAAAGGGTGCCCTGGCGGGAGGAGCTGCCCTAGGGTTGGGAGCGCTGTGCTTCTATGGGCTTGGTTTTGGCTCCGGTACCAGCACCCTGGACAACTCGATCGCTTGGCCTGAGTTCGTGAAGGAACGCGTGCGCGATACGTATCTGTATTTTGGGGGGTCTTTGGCTATTACGGCTGCTAGTGCCATGGCCGTTTTCCGGAATCCGACTCTGCTGAATTTGGTGTCAAGAAATGGATGGATGGTATGTATCGAGGAATGGGCAATTATTACATTGGTTCACGCATTTTGATCAATGGATTCAATAGAAATTTGACACGCTGACTTCGAGAAACTGAGGTTTCTACTCACAAAATTTTACTTTTTGTTCTATAACAATCGATAACATCTGCTTAACGAAATCGATGCCGAAAGCATGGCATGGCATGGACAGGGTGTTTACTACCTGAAACAACCTGGAATTAAAATAGATTTTTTTCAACCTGGAATTCTCAGGGAATTTTGGCTTCAATCAAGGAAATTATTTTGGAATAGTAATACCATCAGCGTACCAGTATCCGTTCATGCCCCTATTTCAAATGAAGTCGTCTGACATTATTTTCATTTGATAACAATTTTTTATATGAACATTTATTTATTTATTAAATTCATCAACAGGCTTTGTAGCCCCAATGATATTGTTTAAACTAAGGACAGCATAACATTGTTCCGGAGTGATCGTGGCTGGGCGTGTAAATTATTTTTTTCCAGGATGAAGGCACAATCTAGCGCTCTGCACACGTCCCTTCTGGAGCGAAGTAGCTCTAGATCAATCTGCTGGCATCGACTCTCGTAATTGGCAGTTGGAACGGGTTTCTCCATGGCAGTCTCCGAAGTGCAAACCGAAGAAAGCGGTGCTGTACAGACTCAATCCTTTCGGAGCCGTTGTCGTAAGCGGGACTCCAGACCGCGGAACAGTATTCCAAAGTGGAGCGCACGAGCGAGCAATATAACGACTTCAAGCAGTAGACGTCTGTGAAGTTCTTTGCAATTCTGAAGATGAATCCCAATGTTCTGGATGCCTTGTCGACAATGTACGAAACATGCGGCTTGAATGTCAGCTTTGAATCCAGATTCACCCCGAGATCCTTCACTTGGTTCACACGATCGATTGTAGTTCCCAACAGGCAGTAGTCAAATATTATCGGCTGTCCTTCCCTTGTAAACGTTATAATGGAACACTTCTTTGGATTAACTACCATACGGTTCAGGAAACACCAATCGGCAAAGTGATCAAGCTGTTGTTGCAAAAACCCACAGTCGGCAATGGAGTGGATCTTAAGAAACATTTTGTGATCATCAGCATATGATAGCCGAGGACTTCTGATGGCCGAATGAACGTCATTAAATAGATTAAGAAGATCAATGGCCCAGGTGACTACCTTGGGGTATGCCAGACGTAGCATAAAATCTGCAATTTCCTATCGCCACCTTCAACAGGCGACCGGTTAAATAAGTTTTGAATCAACTAGAAAGACTGCCACAGACGCCAAGCCTTTCAAGCTTAGCGATCGCAATAGTATGGTTCAGCTTGTCAAATGTGGCGGACAGATCGGTGTAAATAACATCCGTTTGTGATCGTTCTACCATGCTGTCGGCTATAAACGATGTAAAACAGAGCAAATTGGTGGTAGTGGACCGATTGGCAGTAAACCCGTGTTGATCAGGCAAAGATGTTGCTTGCAGTGCGACAGAAGTGGTTCCATGATCAGTAACGTAATCCCTCTGTAGTTATCAACGTTACGTTTCCTTCCTTTCTTGTGCACCGGAAACATGTGTGCATACTTCTAGTTAGAAGAAAATATGCCGAGGGTGACAAACGGAATAGAGGAGTCAACAAGCTGGCGAAGAAGAGGAGTCAGCAAGCTGGCGATGTGTTTCTTCAGGAGTACGGATGGAACGCCGTCAGGTCCAGGGTTATTGGAAAGCTTTTAGTTTCGTTGCTGCTTTGGAGATCATCCCAACGTAAATATCGATTGCATCCAATGCTTGATACCTAGTTTGAAAAGACATTGACCCATTAATGTTTCCAGTGGACGATTTGCCCTTTGAAAGAATCACCACACTAGACAACGGACTAGCATGCAACGCCTAATGGCACAGTCGAAATACATTTTTGACGAAAAGTTTTTCGGACTGAAGCAGGAATCGAACCCACACCCCTTGACTCTATGCGGCGAAATGCTTGGTAACACTAACCGCACGGCCACGAGGCCCACAAACATTTCTGAGCCATGCGAGTGAAATTTCACTGCTGCTTATAGTTTTGCTGCTGAAAACCTTGGAGAACTTCTCAGCGAATAGCTGGCAAATTTCTTGAGTGTAGGAACCCGCTGTCCCATTCAGTTCCATTGAAGAGGATAATTTGTACGTCTTTGACTGCTCATTAACATATTTAACAGACTGCTCGTTAACATCGTTAACAGGTTTCAATTTAAATTTTCGTTCGATTTCCCGTTGGTTTCGCGTGAAACATTGACGACTCACGCGTTGATATTCATAGTTGAGCATCACCTCGTAATGGTATCTTAGAGAGGATGTCCGAGATTTAGTGTATTTGCGAAGAGCTGCTCTTTTGAGTGACTTCATTTTACGCAGTTCAGCAGTCTACCAAGGAAGCCGCGAAACTCTATGCACTCTTTTTGGGACGAGTCTGCCGTGCCTGTCAATGACGTATGCCAAGATATTTGAGAAGGTCAGAGTAGCAATATCAAATTCGCTCCGATCCAAAACATTTTCCCAGTCAATGCTATAGTCAACACTTCCGCAATATTATGATGATCGGCCTTCTGGAAATCATAGTATACAGTTGCTGGACTATCATTGCAATTAACGGAGAAGTTTCTGTCGACGGAAATAATCAATGGAGGGTGATGAGAGACATCTTTAACTAGTGGACAAGGGGCCATCGAAATGATGGGTGCTTTATTCTGGGTACTGATGAAGCACAGATCCCAGCTTCGTCCGTTCTCATTAACTACGTGATTTATCTGGGAGAGCATAGCGGCACTGTAGCTTTCCAAGAGGCCGGATACACAACCGTGGATTACGAAGCGTTTAGGGTCCGGATAGAAGAAACCATTGTGTGATAGTTTCCACGAGACGGTCGGTAGATTGAAGTCGCCTAAAACGAGGACCTCATTCACAGGGGAAGCAGTCTCCATTACAGAAAAAACTGATCGACATGCGTATCGAAAACAGCATTGTCCCGAGTCAGATCAGGTGCGATATAGAGCGCGCACAGGATCAATTTTCGATCGCAGAGATTGACAGATATCCAAACTTATTCAAGGCATTTCCAGGATTCGTTCATGACGGCCCTCGCTTTCAGTTCCCGTCGAACGGCAACCAGTACGCCAACGCCAGTTGATTTCTGGCAGCTATCTGGATTCCGATCACAACGAAAGACTTCGTAATCTAGTCCAAACATTTGATTAGACAAAGTTCGAGAATCGAGCCATGTCTCGGTTAGAACGATAATTTCGAAACTGGAATCCGAAACAGCCAAGTGGTAGTCCTGCACACATAAGTTCATTCTACCAACATTCTGGTAGTAAACTACGATGACCTCGAATCGTTTGGGTGCAGGATCGCTAATGTTCCTGGAATCCATGTAAATATCAGGCGACAGTTGGGAGCGTACAGAAGAAAAATACTCGCCGTGATTGGATGCTTGGAAGACCCTCTCTCCACACTGTTGTTCGACCAATATTGGCATATGGGTGTCTTTTGTGGTGGTAAAAGAGCGAAGTGAGAACAATCTAATCAAAGTTGGGTCATCCCCAAAGGATGTGCTTGATGTCGATGTCGAGTGCGTTCTCTACGACTCCCACGGCAGCGCTCGAGGCTAAACATGCGTCTTAAACAAGAAGCACTTTCTTACTGTTACCGTTTATGCGTATTTGATCAACTGGAGAAAAAAAAAAGCAAATCTCAGATCTACACACACTTTGTTGTTTCCACTTTTAGTGAACTGGAACAAAATTGTCCTTGCTTTAAGTGATCTCACATTTGCTTGTCATTTTCCTTACAGAACATTTACCATACAATTACGGGAAGAGTGGACGTCTGGCTATTTGGAAAGAAGTCCTGAAGGTTCCCTTCTTGAAGGTAAATCTGGTTCAGGTGTATATTTTCGTGAGCAAACACTGAATCAGTTCTACTCACTTGGTAGGCACAATATTTGCTCTTATGTGTAGAGCGCAATCAGCACTTTAACAGCATGTTATGGGCAACGTCATATACTTCTGTTCAGATAGTCAGGCTGCAATAAAAGCTCTTGCTTCGGACAACAGGTCGAGCCTTGTTATCGCATGTCGTACTCAAATTAAGTAACTGAATTCAGTTAACTCGGTGATCCTTGAATGGGTTCCTGGACAATTGCTCTGCTTCTGGATCTTCCTAATATGAGTTTTAATCTATCACCGAAATAAAATTCAGGCTCAAGCCAAACATCACTTTTAACAATATTTGTTCAAACTGGTTATAAATTTAAGGATATTTTTTTTAATAATTAATAATCAAAAATTTAAGGTAATAATTAATGGTACTTTGAGGTACATTGTGACATAAAAACTACACTCAAAATAATCCAAACGTCATTGTTACGTGAAAACATACGTGATTTTTTTCCATCGCACTTTTCACGTAGCTCCTACGCAAACCATAGGTAGCCCAGAATGAACGCATGAACTTTGGAAGTTCGTCCATTCCACCGTCGCTAAACGTAAGAGCTACGTGAATTTTCCGGTAGCCTTTACGAAGCGTTTCAATAGGACCTAGATGGTTTTGCATTAAATTTAACTGTAATAAAGACTAATCTTATTTCTAATAGGCTTTGGAAGAAAACTAATTCCCAATTGGAAAATGTAAACAAATTTAAAAGATTGTGATATTTTTATTGTCAATCTGAGCATTTTGAATCCTGTTTCCTCAATTTTGTGAGTTTGATCTGTCTTGTCGTAGCCTTCGCGTGCCATAATTGATAGAGGTTATAAATCACCTGTAAAATATGAAGTAATGCAGGGATTCTTCGATATTCAAAGCATATTTACCTTGAAATCAATCTTACACAGAGATTAAAGCAACAGCAGCTTCTGAAGTTCTTCACAAATCAAGCGGGCGCCATCTTAGGATTTGAGCTCAATACCGAATGTACGTACAATATTCAGATGTCAAAATGAACTTAGGCACCTACGTGAATTCCACGTAAGTGCGATAGGTAACCTCAATAAACATTACCGAGTCACTGTTTGGTGGTTATTAATGGTTTAGTGATCTTCATCTTAGTCAGGTGAAGTGGAGGTAAAATGAATTTGGAATGATCTACGTGATTTTTCACGTGGCAATGACGTTTGGATTTTTTTGAGTGTACAGTCACTCTAATCACAGTCTGGCGGATAGGGCTATCACACTCAAAAAAATCCAAACGTCATTGCCACGTGAAAAATCACGTAGATCATTCCAAATTCATTTTACCTCCACTTCACCTGACTAAGATGAAGATCACTAAACCATTAATAACCACCAAACAGTGACTCGGTAATGTTTATTGAGGTTACCTATCGCACTTACGTGGAATTCACGTAGGTGCCTAAGTTCATTTTGACATCTGAATATTGTACGTACATTCGGTATTGAGCTCAAATCCTAAGATGGCGCCCGCTTGATTTGTGAAGAACTTCAGAAGCTGCTGTTGCTTTAATCTCTGTGTAAGATTGATTTCAAGGTAAATATGCTTTGAATATCGAAGAATCCCTGCATTACTTCATATTTTACAGGTGATTTATAACCTCTATCAATTATGGCACGCGAAGGCTACGACAAGACAGATCAAACTCACAAAATTGAGGAAACAGGATTCAAAATGCTCAGATTGACAATAAAAATATCACAATCTTTTAAATTTGTTTACATTTTCCAATTGGGAATTAGTTTTCTTCCAAAGCCTATTAGAAATAAGATTAGTCTTTATTACAGTTAAATTTAATGCAAAACCATCTAGGTCCTATTGAAACGCTTCGTAAAGGCTACCGGAAAATTCACGTAGCTCTTACGTTTAGCGACGGTGGAATGGACGAACTTCCAAAGTTCATGCGTTCATTCTGGGCTACCTATGGTTTGCGTAGGAGCTACGTGAAAAGTGCGATGGAAAAAAATCACGTATGTTTTCACGTAACAATGACGTTTGGATTATTTTGAGTGTAGAAGTAGGTGAGAAAAATTACGCACAGAAAATCATCAAAGGCGGCATTCGTATTCACGTTAAAGAAAAGACGAAATTTACCGTTGTTGTTGCTGCCCTCAAATCGGAAAATGTTAAATTTTTCACCCACGGTACAAGCGACGAAGTTCCGATCAGAATAGTGCTAGGTGGTCTGCCGGTGCTCGATTTGGAGGAAGTGCGAGAAGAACTGAAGCAAGCAAATGTTCTCCCAGTAGAGGTCAAGTTACTGTACTCATCGAAAGATGAAGATTCAGCTCTGTACCTGCTAAAATTCCCGAAGGGTGCCGTGAAATTGAAGGAACTGCAAAAAATAAAAATGCTGTTCAATGTAGTTGTCAGTTGGCGCTTTTTCTCAAGGAGGATTGGAGAAGTTATCCAGTGTTATCGGTGTCAAAAGTTCGGCCACGGAATGCGCAACTGTAATATGGATGCAAAGTGTGTCAAATGTGGGGAACTGCATCTCACGAAGGACTGTACATTACCGCCTCGTAGAGCAACAGATGATCGTTCAAAAATTCGTTGCGCCAACTGCAGCCAGAACCATACTTCTAGTTACAAAGGATGTCCAGCAAGGAAAAACCACATCCAGGAAAATGAAGAGAAGAAAAAGATGCAAAGCTCACGAAGAAAGGATGCACCTGCTTTGTCCCATGCCCCGGGAGGTCGCAGCTTTCGTTCCACGTTTGTTACTCCGAGTAAATCATTCGCTGACGCTATCAAAGATGGGTCTTCTGCTACTGTTGTTGCTGCTGCTGCTGTTGCTGTTGATGGTGCTGCTGGTGGTGGTGGTTATGCTGGTCCCGATCAATCGGAACTATTTTCGCTACACGAGTTTATGAATCTTGCTAGCGATTTATTCACTCGTCTCTCTTCGTGTAAAACGAAGACACAGCAATTTCTCGCCTTGTCGGAATTGATGATCAAGTATGTGTACAATGGATAACACAACCAGCTTGAACATACTTAATTGGAACAGTCGTTCTATTCGTAATAAGGAAAGCGAATTCTTCAATCTACTGGACAACCAGAATATCGATATTGCAGTTGTGACAGAAACCTGGTTACGTCCAGATATCTCTATCTACCATCATGACTACACATGCACTCGTTTAGATCGTTCTTCATCGGAGGCAACCCGAGGAGGAGGCGTGGCGATATTTATTCGAAAAGGAATTAAATTCACCCAATCTGGTGGACTGAATACTAACGTCATCGAGGCCTTACAAGTAACCGTTCACACCGACGCTACTCCAATTCATCTAGTTGCTGCTTATTTCCCTGGATCATCCAACCTAAGTACGCTCAACAAATTCAAACGTGATCTTCGTACCATAACAGGGTTCTCTGAGCCATTTTTCGTAATTGGTGATTTTAATGCCAGACACCGGTACTGGAATTGCCAAAAAATGAACAAGGCGGGTGAAATACTTTTCCGGGAATACGAAACATCTGACTTCTTCATTCATTTCCCAGCTGGTTTTACTCGAATGGCTCCAAACGGTAGAAGTACGTCTACACTTGATCTAGTGCTGTTGGGAAATTCCATGGATATGTCAGTCCCAGAAACAATTCAAGATCTTTCATCGGATCATTTTCCAGTGATGTTCACTATCAATGAAGGGAGTATCACCTTCAAAAATGAGTTCCGTCAGTACAGGAACTATAAACGCACAAACTGGACCGTTTATGTGAACTCAGTCTCCAGAAGTCTGGATCTAACATCTGACGTCATAAATAACCTGGATACTGAAGACAAAATCGATACTGCCATTGAAACGCTTGTTACCACATTAGTTGAGGCTGAAAGAGTTTCGGTGCCAGTTGTCAACTGTAATCCTCAGAAGCGCGACCTTCCAGATCGGATCAAACTTCTGATTCGTTTGAGGAACGTACGAAGAAGGCAATATTGCCGAACTAGAGATCCCTTGCTGCGAACAATTGTTGAAAATCTCAATCTCCAAATCCGCAACGAAAGTGCCACCTACAAGTTTCGAAATTTTGGTACAACCATCCGTAATCTAACAAATGGTAGCAGCAAATTTTGGAAAATCAGCAAAAATCTCCGGAATAAAATCAAATACCAACCACCTCTTCGATGCGGAAACCGGCTCATGGTGTCTGACGCGGAAAAGGCGAATACATTAGCAGAGCACTTTGCAAACTCACACAACAACCAACTTCGCAGCGATCCAGAAACTACCTCAGAAGTACATCGGGCAATGGAGGATTTGGAAAGTCACGCTCTCCATAATATCGACGTTGCCACTTTCACTAAACCTAGCGAAATAAAAAAAATCATCCAGAGACTAAAAAGCAAAAAAGCACCAGGACAAGACGGGATTCGTAATGCTATGCTCAAGCGGCTTCCTCGAAAAGGTTTGGTTTATTTAACCAAAGTCTTCAATGCTTGCCTGAAACTCACGTACTTTCCTGAGAAGTGGAAGCATGCAAATGTTGTAGCCATTCCAAAAGCCAACAAAGACGTTACCCTTCCTACAAACTATCGTCCAATTAGTTTGCTGAGCAGCCTGAGTAAGATCTTAGAACGGCTAATTCTAAATCGCTTGAATCGCCACCTGGAAGCAAATCCTGTAGTTCCCAACGAACAATTCGGCTTCAAGAACGGTCATTCAACTAACCATCAACTCGCCAGAATCACGAGGCTTGTTAAACAAGCCTAGATGTAGAAAAGGCTTACGACTCCGTTTGGCAGGAAGCGATAATTTTCAAACTCCAAAAAGCAAACTGCCCGCTATACCTGGTGAAGTTGATAAAGTCGTTCCTTTTGGGGAGGTCCTTTGCTGTATCTAGCAACGGTTTCACATCAGGTGTCCATCGTATTCCATGTGGAGTACCTCAAGGATCCGTCCTGAGTCCTACACTCTACAACATATTCACCAGTGATGTGCTGATAGTGGACGGCGTCACCTACGCATTTTTTGCCGACGACACTGCGTTTCTAGCGACTGATGATGACCCCGAAATTGTGACCTGTAAACTCCAACATGCCCAGAATAAATTACAGGAATTTCAACATAAATGGCGAATCAAAACCAATGCTACGAAATCTCAAGCAATATTTTTCACCAGAAGGCGATCACCGAGATTTCTACTAACAGCAGAAATAAACGTCAATGGATCGAACATCCCCTGGAAGGCGGAAGTAGAATATTTGGGCCTAACTCTAGATCAAAAACTATTGTTCGATAAGCACATAAATCGGGCCATCAACAAAGCCAACTGTTTATCTCGCTCCCTTTACTCATTGATAAATCGTCGATCACCACTCCAGATAGCCAACAAACTCCTTCTCTACAAATGTGTGTTTAGGCCTGTCCTCACATATGGCTGCCCAGTTTGGGGAAATTGTGCGCTGTCCCACCTACGACGGCTTCAAGTTAAACAGAACAAGCTTCTGAAAATGATGCTTGATTTAAGCCCTTGGTATTGTACAGAAGAGGTGCATGAAATAGCTGAAATTGAAACAATTTTCAGATTCGTAGAAAAAGCTGCAGAAAGATTCAGATTATCTTGCGAAATGTCTAATAATCCACTAATTGTTGCCATTTTTCCTTAAGCATAGCTGTGATACTATTAGATATAAGAATAGAATAAAATTGAATTCGAGGGTTTTTTTTTAATTTTTCCCTGTTAGTTGAATTTTGGAAATAATAATCGACCTCCTGAAATAGTTTTTGACATTACTCGCAGCTGTAAGTGACACAAATCTCTGCCAAAAAAAACGAATTTGTAACAACATTAGGTAGAATCGAATAAATAAATAAATAAATAAAATAAATTATCACTAATAATATTTTCATCGGTGATTTACCCTTCTTTCAAATTACACTGTTAATGGGGCAGGAGCCGTCATTGATTTCGATATTTTCAAAAGCATTTTTTTCGTTCAAAATCAAGATAATTTACAGGAAAATGTGTTCACTGTATTCTATTCTCCAATTTATACACAGTGAACAGATTTTTATTGAATAATTTTTAGTTTTGAACAGAAAAACTGCTTTTGAAGTTTCGATGATGACGATGAGCTTTGGTATCCAATGTAATCTAATCCTAAAATTGTTTTTCCTTGACTTGAACAAACGTTTGTATAAAACAGCAAGTTATCGTACACAATAGCTAACAATAAATACAAATACAAATACAAATGATTACGATGACGGAGCGTTGAAGGTTAAGGCTAAGTAGCCCGTCATTCGTTTTGGCAAAAATGATGACTTTTCAGCTTGCATTTCAAAGTGATAAAACTCAGTCTTGATAGTTTATATTGACTTAAAAAAGTATCAGTGTACGCGCTAACAAGCATAAAGTAAGCTGATACTTTTTCATCTGTGTCAATGCAAAACCAACTGATTTTCTTTGAGTCGAAATCGTGAGATGAATTAGCAACAATCATCAACGATCCGTACAAATTTCAATGACGGCCTACTTCGCCTTAAGATAGATGAAACATCTTGGTACAAACCGCGAAATGGTACTGACCGCGAAATGACATGTCGCCAAATGGTACTCTATGACGTACAGAAAATTAGTATCAGTTTCTCTTCCCCAGGTGAAAAATTTTAATTTTATCGCCTAGTATTATTCACCATGTAGTGAGTGCTTCTAATGGTTCATTATTTTCAGTCGATTCTCGGCACATTTGCGTTGATGATCGGATCCGGCATGTTGACCCAATCGATCCCGTACAGCCCAGGATTCGGATCCAAGCAGCTGGCTTGGGCTGCTCATTCGGCTATTCTGGGAGCGGTCATTGCTCCTATCTGCTTCATCGGAGGACCTCTGCTGACCCGAGCAGCCTGGTACACGGCCGGAGTCGTTGGTGGACTTTCCACAGTAGCTGTGTGTGCTCCTAGCGACAAGTTCCTCTACATGGGTGGCCCATTGGCCATCGGTCTAGGAGTGGTGTTTGCCTCCTCGATGGCATCGATGTTTTTGCCACCGACGACGGCTCTCGGAGCAGGTATTGCTTCGCTGTCGCTCTACGGAGGATTGTTGCTTTTTAGTGGGTTCCTGCTCTACGACACGCAGAAGATTGTTAAGCGAGCGGAGCTCTATCCTTTGTACGCACCGCGACCATTTGATCCCGTCAATTCGTAAGTTATTATTGTTCGAAATCATTTTACGATTACCGTAACTAATTGTTTTCATCATTTTTACAGAGCTATGTCAATCTACATGGATACGATGAATATTTTCATTCGAATTGCGACAATTTTGGCCGGCGGTGGCGGCAATCGACGAAAGTAAATCATGTTAATAGCCCTCGCTCTGTATATAAGTTACTAGTTCGTAAACAGCTTTTATGTCTATCTTCAACTGTATTTCATAGTTTGTTTTAGCAAGTCTATCAACTCACTAGTAGGTGAGATTAATCTAGAACATAAGTTCATTGAAAGCGATATTGTTCTTTACAGGGAGAAATAATGTGAAGAAATTTTTAGTGAAGCTGATGCCTATCCCCTGTCGAAATCTTGGAAATACCTAAATTGATGAATGTTCTTGAACGAAGCATAAATAAAATAGAACAATGAATTATATACTTTCACTCTGTTTGTTGGTTATACATGACATCTCTACTTCGGCCCTATCAAAATTCGAACAATTTTTTCTCCTCAATGAATAACAAATTGAAAATCTGCCATTTGGTTTCAATGCAGAGCAAGATACAGTGAAGATAACTGTACATGGTTTTCAGGTCAATTAAATTGGCTAATACATCCAAGACTTGTGGGTTCCAGCCATAATAGGATTTCTTTAGATTAATTCTCGCATAACACATGACCTTGTCCTAAAAGCCATTGGTAACCGAATGCGTAGCTCGGTGTTTTTAAGCACTTTTATGGACAAAGAAGAAAACTATCTCCACTGGAAGATAGAGGAGGATCTTCTCTTCATCGTTACATTGTTGTGTAAATCAAATAATTTGCTCTGTATCAACAAGCTACACACTTGATTACCAATGGTTTTTAGGGCGAGATGATAAATTAAGCAAGAATTCTCGAATAACATGTGATGTCGTCCTAAAAGCCATGTTCGAATGGTCGGATTTTTATGTTATTTAGCAATGCTACAATGAAGAGAAGATCCTCCCGCATCTCCCAGTGGTGATTGTTTATTTTTAATTTTTGTCCTTTAATTTAAAACAACAAGCTACAAACTCAATTACTAATGGCATTTAGGGCAAGATCATATGTTATGCGAGGATTGATGAACGACACGAAAATCAAAAATTCAATTTTAATTTTGTATGTGTTTTAATCACGGTTAGCGTAAAGGCCACCCTATTGTGACATCTTTCGGATGTCACAAATGTGACGCATGCGTCAAACTAATGTTGCGTCAGAATGTGATGCTGCTTCATTGTTATGTTGCAGCTGCCTATCCACAGAGCAGTGAGTAGAAACACGGAATCCAAAAACAGCATCGATTCGGATCCCGGAAAATACCACCTGCCATGGAAGACGACCGATCGGACAGTTCCGTGACTTCGATCGAAGACGATGACGAGGAGCGGACGGACAACACGGAAAACCTGTGCGAAAACCCGACCAGAGACATCCTAACGGAGGGATTTTTCCGCCTGTTCAAACCTGTGATCGATGATCTGGAGAACAACATCCGGGGGGCACGGATGAACCAAGTGGAACTTCGCCAACAGCTGGACGAGCTGTCTGTGCAAATGAAAAATCTCAACTTTGAAAACGATCCCCAGCTGCACGATTATTTCAAACGGATGGTTCACATCAAGCAGAAAGTGGTGGTGATAATGAACATTTTGCAGGGAGCTCAGGTAATATTTACTTTCTTTGTCTTCTTCTTCTTGGCATTACGTTCTCACTGGGACAGAGCCTGCTTCTTAGCTTAGTGTTCAATGAGCACTGCCACAGTTATTAACTGAGAGCTTTCTTTGCCAAAGTTGCCATTTTCGCATTCGTATATCGTGTGGCAGGTACGATGATACTCTATTCCCAGGGAAGTCAAGGAAATTTCCATTACGAAAAGATTCTGGACCGATTGGCAATTGAACCCAAAAACCTTCAGCATGGCTTTCCTTCGTAGCCGCGGACTCTAACCACTCTGCTAACTAAGGCCCCGACGCATATTGTTGCCAAATATGAGTTCAGTAGTTATTAAAAATCCCCCCGCCGAAGTGAATCAAAAATGCCAAGAATGGGATCCGACTGCCTACATCTTATTGAGAGTAATTTTCAAACGGACTTCTTTCTTCCATTTCACAGGAGCGCCTTGTGGCCATATGCCAGCAACAGGAACTAGCGGCACCTCCGCCCTTGGTTCAAGACAAATAAACGTAAGCTGATTCCTAATTGAATATTACTGAACAAATCTGTTAGCTTTATGTATTCCTTAATTTATTCCCTATTTTAATCATCATTAAATGAAACAAACAATAACACATAACAAACCCTCGCATTACTTTTTGAAGAAACTGGCAATACTTTTCGTTCCTGAAGCCGCTTTGGCCAGCGCCTTCGATTTGGCACTTACCTTCTTCTCCACGGGTTTGATTGGCGTCGTCTCGTGGATTTCCTCCTTCTTGATCTTCTTTATCTGGCTAAATTCCAGCTCAGCGGTTGACTTCCGTTTATTCTGAGGCTTCTCCTCCGGAATTCCAACGGCAATGCTAAGCTTTCGGCTGTGTTCCAGGCTCAAATAATCGGACATAATGCCGTGAGCATACAGAAGCATCTCGCCAGCTTGCCGCTCGTTTTCCTTTTCCTCCTTGACGAAATTGTGCGACCGGGAGAACTTACGTTCCTTTCCCAAGGCTTGTTCCAGCCGGACACATTTCCGACGAAGCCAATCCAGTAGTTTTTCCTCATTGTACTTGTAGGCGCAAATTTCACCGGCCTTTTTCTCATCGGAAATCAACGCCAGCTGTCCGGTTCTGGAGCATGCCTTCACCAGCCGGTGCGTATGGGGAAAATCATCATCCACCAGGATGTGATCCAAAGGAACGGCTTTCCCATTGCAGTTCTTCTCCAAATAAGGTATAGCCAAAAACAGGGGATCTATCCTAGTCGGGAGGAATATCTTCCCATTGGAGCACACCGTTTCGTTGATGAACCACGACCGATTCGCCTCCGAGAAACAGTTCAGTTCGTACAAATCAAGGTCATCATTGCGGATTAGATACTTGGTTGGCTTACCGGTGGCCGGATTACGAAGTGTGATGATCTGCAACTGATCGTCCGATTCGTTTTCGGCGAGATCTGTGGAAGGAAAATACAACTTAAATAGAGAATGTGCCTACATTTACACAACATATACCTTTCAGTATGAAGAAATGTTTATTATAGGACATTTTTCTTGAGAATTTAGACTTTTAACCGAAATTACTGCGGGCTGGCAAAAGTTTATGTTTGCCAAAAGCAAACGAAAACTTTGCATTTCCCGCGAAAAGGCTTTCTTTCGGACAACAACAGAAACAGGCAGTGTTGCCACATTTCTATCTGTACCGAAGGCTTAAAAATCTTTTTTATCTGTACCAGTGATTCTAAATATCTGTACCCAAAATCTGTACCACATCCAACATAAATTGTTGGGAGAAACCCTAATTAAATTGGAATTTTCATATAGTTTTTATTGATATAATTTCACTTATTATATAACTTTTATTAAATTCAATAAAAATAGTATCTTGCAATAATGGTTTTAAGGAAATCAGATCCAATTTCACGTATCCTGTTACAAACATCGTCAATTCCAAAAATCTGTACCAATCTGTACCTTTTCGTGAAAATCTGTAATCTGTACCGTACAGAATCTGTACCAAAATCTATCAGAAAATCTGTACCATTCCAGATAAATCTGTACTTGTGGCAACACTGGAAACAGGATGAACACGCTCGTTCAAATTTACGCAAAAATAACTAGTATTTCTAGCATAACTTTTGAAAAGGGCCTATCTGCAAAACGCAAACATTGAGAAATTCTCAATTGAAGATTCCGTACCATATTTATAATTCCTATTTTAAACCCATTCGCATTTTTACTAGTTTCATACCTGTGTTCGACACCCATTAAAGTCTGTTGCGTGGCCCATTATGTTTCTAATCTCAAATAACACAACAACTCGTGAAAATTGATGAATTCAAACATCATCGGCAGATAGGCCCTTTTATGAATCTTCAAACCAGTTAGGCCCTTTGATTGAACATGGTTTCAGTTAGGCCCTTTTATAATTTGCTAATTTTATTGATTTTTGAATTGATTTGCATAAATCTTGAACAAAATTTAGCGATTATGTGAAAAAACACTATATAATAGCTAAATATTGGAAATTTTCGGTTGAAGATTCAGTACCATATTGATTATTCTTATTTCAAACCCATTCGCTTTTTACTAGTTTCATACTTGGGGAAGACCCAAAAAGGACGTCCATCGTTTTTCGGAACTTTCTAGAACCCTTCTACCCCCTCTGTCACGCTTTTTCTAATACCCAATCCATGCACTGTCACATTTTCGTACATCCCCCCAATGCAGGAGGCCCCAATTGATGGACGTCATTTTCGGATAACCCCTTGTGTTCGACACTTATAATGGTCTATTACGTGGCTCACAACGATTTGAATTTGAAATAGCACAACAACTTGTAAAAATAGTTCAATTCAAACATCATCCGCAAATAGGCCCTTTTACGAATTTTCAAACCAGTTAGGCCCTTTTTGAATTAGCTAATTTTATTGATTATTGAAGTGATTTGCATAATTCTTCGACAACATTTAATGATTATGTGAGAAAACAACACAATATCATACAAGCTACATATTGGAAACTATTCTATACAAAATCAGCAACATATTGATTATTGATATTTCAAACCCATTTACTTTTTTTACTAGTTTTATACTTGTGTTAGACACTCATTATGGTTTATTACGTGGCCCAGAACGTTAGTAATCTCAAATAGCATAACGACTCGTGAAAATGGTTGCATTCAAATATGATCAGCAGTTAGGCCCTTCAATGAATCTTCAAACCAGTTAGGCCCTTTCAGTTAGGCCCTTCGATTGGACATGGTTTCAGTTAGGCCCCTTCAGTTGGGCCTTACATTAAACATAGTTCCAGTTAGGCCCTTTTGGAATTTGTTGATTTTATTGCTTATTGAAGTGATTTTCATAGTTTTTAAATAAAATAAAGCGAGAGAAAAACAATGTAATAGCTATATGTTGGATATTTTCGGTTGAAGGTTCAGTTCCTTATTGATTATATCTATTTCAAACCCATTCACTTTTTTATTTGTTTTAAACTTGAGGGCCTTCCTTAGCCGAGCAGTTTAAGCCCGCGGCTACAAAGCAAAGCCATTCTGAAGGTATCTGAGTTCCATTCCAGGTCGGTCCAGGTTTTTTCGTAATGGAAATTTCCTTTACTTTCCTGAATATAGAGTACCTTCGTACTTGTCACACGATATACGAATGCGAAAATGGCAACTTGTCAAAAAAAAGCTCTCAGTTTATAACTGAGGAAGTACTCATTGAACACAAAGCTTAGAAGCAGGCTCTGTCCCAGTGAGGACGTAATGCCAAGAAGAAGTATAAGAAGAATTCTTGCAGGGCTGTTACAAAAACAAACGAATTTG
This sequence comes from Aedes aegypti, assembly GCF_002204515.2. Classification (NCBI taxonomy): domain Eukaryota; kingdom Metazoa; phylum Arthropoda; class Insecta; order Diptera; family Culicidae; genus Aedes; species Aedes aegypti. The sequence continues at coordinate 399,815,098 of NC_035108.1, forward strand.
TTTTTGTGAAAATCGCGACTTTTGGAACTCGATCCACAACTAGAGGCAACAAATAAAAATTAACAAATAAAAATTATTCAAAATTTTTAATGTAATTGATTTTTTTTTCAGGATAAAAAATCAGTTTCTAACTAACTTTGCATTAATATTATGATAAAACTAGTAAAAAGAGAATGGGCTTGAAATAGGAATCAATATAGTACTGAATCTTCAATAAAGAATTTTTAATATTCAAAGTTGATTTTCTCACATACCTAATCGATTGATTCCCGCATAGAAAAATACATTTTGCCAAATGTTGCAAACACTACGATGCCATTACCTGATAAGGTTAATGCATCACAAATTGTTACTTTTCTGTTGAACAATATCAAACCTGAATCTTGAGATAATTAAAAACTGTTTGTGTCATCTATAGCAAATAATGACAGTATAATTTAATTTACGGATATTGTTGAACTATATGGAGATGGAAAATTGTGGGAAATTGTAGCAACACATGATAACCTTTCCGCAAATTGCTGATATTTATTATCATACACGCTAATACAAAAGTAATCGCGCTGGCTGATGAGGTTAACGCAGCGATGAAAAATTCTTTTAATTTTCTTACGCATCTCGAGTCAAGATTCTCGACATAAAATTAGAAATTAAAATTGAGCATTTGTTTCACATTCAACGAGCGTTTGAAAATAAATCATAAAGATTCAAATTTTTATCAATTATTTTTTGTGATACCTGGCTACTGTTTTTTTAGCGTGATTACTTTCGTGGCCAACCAAAATAGGTGACAAAAAATCGGAAAAAATTGACGTCGCTTAGCAGTTTCTTAAAAAAATTAATAATAAAAATCTGCTCATTCAGTTCCAAAGTGCCCGCGGCCTGATCTGTTTGAATAGAAGCGCTGGTAAGTAATGTAAAATAGTCAAGTTCATCGGTAATACGCAACTAATTTTGTCTTTCCGATAAATAATTATGAAGCCGTGGATGCAACTTCGACGCGAGTGAGAAAACCTCCGCTCGGCCACCGGGGAAACCGTTGCTGCTTTAGTCAACCAGAAACAACCGGAATTGTGAAAGATGACCGAAAACAGACCAGTCGAACCTGCGGCCACTACCAGAGATGTGAAAAACATCGAAACGCGATTGAGGATCGTAGACGAGACTTGCAGCAGCAGAATAGACCATTTCCGTGAAAATTCTTTAATTGCTCATGAGCTTTCTTTTAATTTACTGAACAAACTTTCCCAAGGAACCCATATGTTTTCAAGCCTCTAACTATTGAAAAACAACGAAAAACTGGCGGCACACTAGTTCACCCCACGGTCCCCTACAATTTATATCTCTCCAAAAGTTTTGGGAACCCCTTTTTCTCCTATGAATTTATCTCCACGTTGTGGTGAATATTGATCAGCTGTTCCTCCGCCGTCTCCACTTTGTTGCCTGGTGACGGAGAATTTGCTATCTCTGTTGCTCTCTCATCATATTCAATTGACGGTCCTGCTCTTTGACATTTCGTGCAGGAATTGTTTTCATTTTTATATGGAGTTGACCTTCACTGCAGGACTCGTTGACATTATTTGTATTTTGCTACTAAAAGAAAACAAAAAATAGCTGCTAAAATAATCCTTCAACCTTTTTCCATACGTCCACGCCGTCCCTGCCCACCCCAACATTTCGGGGGTGCCCAGCAGGGATGCGTTATTCCGTCCATCTTGGTCCATCCCCGCGCTCTTATATGCACTCCTTCTTCGTCGTCGCCGTTCAATTCTTCAAGCTCACATCTCCTCCTTTCAGCGCTAGACCGAAACTAAACTGCGCTGGAATCGTGGGAACCGTAGCCGAGGCATTTCGCGTGCTTGTACACCTCGTTGGAGGCGGCCGTGATGGGCAGGGGTGCTCCAGACCTTCGGCCAGGTTCAGCGCCAGCTTGAGGTCCTTCTGCATGTGCTTCAGTTCCTGCTGGGGCGGGAATTCGCCCATGATGATTGCATTTCCCTTCTGCATAACCAGCTCTGACGACATGCTTGTCAGTTCCAGCACTTCCAGGACATCCTTCTGTTGAAGACCCGCTCGATTGGCCAGCGCCAGCCCCTCGGCAATACCGGCCAGCATCACGCCGGAGATCATCTGCAGGACCAGATTCATCTTGGTGGCATTGCCCACGTCGCCCATGTACAACGAGTTGCGCGAGATGGCCTCGAAGCAGATCTGGCATTCCTCGAACAGCACCCGTTCGCCGGCGGCCAGAATTATTAACGTTCCTTCCTCCGCTTGGTTTTTGGATCCCTGAATTTGTGCTTCTAGATATCGTCCTCCTTTGGAGATAATTTGCTCTGCAATGTCATGTGACGTTTCGGGATCGACGCCGGTCATCTCAACGTAGCCTTTGCCGACCAGATTGGCCGACATGACGCCACAATTTCCGAATACCAACTCTTTGGCAACCTGAGGATCGGCAACGCACGAGAACGTCACATCGGTCATTTCGATCACGTCCGACGGGGTGTCGGCGACTTCGGCGCCCACTTCCTGGAACTTCCGACACTTGGTGGCCGTCCGGTTCCAAACCACGACCGAGTGGCCGGAATTGAGTAGATTCTTGATCATGCCGAGTCCGAGGAACCCGAATTTCAGATTCGAGGCCTGAATGTTGCGCGACTGGAGCGCGTTCGACACGCTGCACAGTGGCCGCATCCAATACAAATGCTGGCCAAAAGTACAATTTTCACTCAAAATGTTCAAAGATGCTAATTATTTAACAAAACATGATTTTTAAAGGTTATTTGATAGAAATAGTCGTTGAAACAAGAAATCTATATTTCCGGTACATTTGACAGAATTAGTTTAAAATAGCACATTTTTTTAATTCAATCAATTAAATCCGTATCCAGATCAAAATCGAATGAAACGACATTATTCCGATGCCAATTTAAAGTTCAATATCGTGGGCAAGCTCGAGGTGGTTTTTGAATCTATTTGGGAGCTTAAAATGGTAGAAAAATGCGATATATATAACAAGTATGATGGTCTTATAGACTGATTCGCAGTGTAACTAAAAATATTTTTTTCTTATCTTGGCACAAAAAAGCGCAAGTGAAGCCATAGTACATCGAATACTATGGAATATTTGCCACACATTGAGGGGTAAATGTTCATTTTAGAGCGTTTCCCAGATATCTTGCACTACCTTTGAAAAAATGTCTTATTTTTGAAGGAGCTCTATGTTATACACTTCTTGATATTCTCAAATGGTAAAAATGTCTAACATGGTTCAAAATATCTTCAAAACAAAGCCCAAGGTATATTCTTTCGAATGAGACCGAATGAGAAAGATTTGGTCATGATTTAGTACAGAAACTGCAATTTCTATAGAACAACCTTCACGAAATTTGAAAAATTCAAAAGGGTCATTTTTAGCTGACATCTCTCCAAGTTACATGCTGTAAAAAATCGAAATATACACCGATTGATCTGGAATTTTGGGGAATTGTTATTCATAATAATATTCGAAAAGGAATTTTCAAACTTCATTTTATTGACTTTTGGCCAGCTTTGGGCCACTGTGCGCTGATCATATCGATTTCCGGCGTGGCCGGGCGGGCTACCGTTGGTCGGTTCAACAGATGTGATACAGGTACATTGCGACGCACCGGGGAGAAAGTGTCGAGATCAAGTGAGGACACATCGCCGGTGGTATCGTTGAGGATTTTCCGTTTGCGCTTGGGCGATGAAGTGTCGTTCAGGGCCGCTGCAGCTTTCGCTTTGTTGCCTATCGCGCGGGCTTTGGTTGTGGAAGCAGCTTTCTTTTTGGCGGCGGATTTCTTGGCCGTTACGGGTTTCGTTTCGACCGATTCCAGCGCTGCCGGGGTGGACGTGTTGTTGACGGTCGTTTCCTCGCCGCTTTCGGTGCCACCTTTGCGCAGTTTGTTGAACTCGACGTCCGGATCGGGGCGGTTGTCTTACTCCGAGGCGAACAGATGCTGGAAGTTTTCCGGCGAGGCGATGAACTCTTCGATTTGCTGAACGGCCTCCTTGAAGCCGGCCGACTTGCACGACGAGAGCAGCTTCTCTTTGAACTCCTGGTATGGCTTGTGTTTCCTCGATCCATGCATAGTTGTTGGAACCAAAGAAGAAAATGCATCGAACGGGAATGTTTTTCTTGGCGGTAATACGGCGGAGCTCTGCCGGGGGCTCCGAGATACGACCTGGCCAGGGCGAGAAGCCTTTGGATTGATGATTCCGGTGAGGGTTTGAGCACGGAGTTTGAAGCTATAAATACCTAGCAGTTTTATAAAACAAACGAAAATTGTTGATCTTTTTTTAAATGTGCGAGCGAGCCAGTTTTGTTGTGAGCTGGGATTTGACATTTCATTATATCTACAAACATTCAATGCAGGGGTGTTATTGGACATTGAGGAAAAATCTCCACTTTGTATACCCATAGGGTTGAAACAACTGTGCCGCACGACGATTTTCAGCTCAAAATGTGGTGAATTCTCAAGTTTTTAAAAAATTGTAAGAAAATCAGGACTGCATATAAACAAAATCTAAAAGCGTCAATAATCATTAAAAGTTAACGTCTTTCAAAGAAAAATATAAAAATTGGGGGTAAGTTCTGACGGAAATGGTCTATTGATGCGAGAGAAGCTAAAATACCGTGAAGAGCTGAAACAAGCATATAGTGAATGTATGTTAATTATTAAATTCAAGAACAAATTAGTAAGAAAGTGTTCAAAGTTTTTAGTTTTTTAGTTTGAAGAGAAAAATTAAAAAATAAAAGGAACAAGTTATCAAAGTTTAATAGAATACACTGAAGTGAGTTAAGACGTTCAATTGAAACATTTACGGATTGAATTAATAGGTAATCCCGGTACTGGAAATTTTTGTGTTTCTGTTAACAAGTATTGATTTTTTTTTCTATTTTAACAATCTGTAAATGTTTCAATAGACCATTTCCGTGAAAATTTTTTAATTGCTCATGAGCTTTCTTTTAATTTACTGAACAAACTTTCCCAAGGAACCCATATGTTTTCAAGCCTCTAACTATTGAAAAACAACGAAAAACTGGCGGCACACTAGTTCACCCCACGGTCCCCTACAATTTATATCTCTCCAAAAGTTTTGGGAACCCCTTTTTCTCCTATGAATTTATCTCCACGTTGTGGTGAATATTGATCAGCTGTTCCTCCGCCGTCTCCACTTTGTTGCCTGGTGACGGAGAATTTGCTATCTCTGTTGCTCTCTCATCATATTCAATTGACGGTCCTGCTCTTTGACATTTCGTGCAGGAATTGTTTTCATTTTTATATGGAGTTGACCTTCACTGCAGGACTCGTTGACATTATTTGTATTTTGCTACTAAAAGAAAACAAAAAATAGCTGCTAAAATAATCCTTCAACCTTTTTCCATACGTCCACGCCGTCCCTGCCCACCCCAACATTTCGGGGGTGCCCAGCAGGGATGCGTTATTCCGTCCATCTTGGTCCATCCCCGCGCTCTTATATGCACTCCTTCTTCGTCGTCGCCGTTCAATTCTTCAAGCTCACATCTCCTCCTTTCAGCGCTAGACCGAAACTAAACTGCGCTGGAATCGTGGGAACCGTAGCCGAGGCATTTCGCGTGCTTGTACACCTCGTTGGAGGCGGCCGTGATGGGCAGGGGTGCTCCAGACCTTCGGCCAGGTTCAGCGCCAGCTTGAGGTCCTTCTGCATGTGCTTCAGTTCCTGCTGGGGCGGGAATTCGCCCATGATGATTGCATTTCCCTTCTGCATAACCAGCTCTGACGACATGCTTGTCAGTTCCAGCACTTCCAGGACATCCTTCTGTTGAAGACCCGCTCGATTGGCCAGCGCCAGCCCCTCGGCAATACCGGCCAGCATCACGCCGGAGATCATCTGCAGGACCAGATTCATCTTGGTGGCATTGCCCACGTCGCCCATGTACAACGAGTTGCGCGAGATGGCCTCGAAGCAGATCTGGCATTCCTCGAACAGCACCCGTTCGCCGGCGGCCAGAATTATTAACGTTCCTTCCTCCGCTTGGTTTTTGGATCCCTGAATTTGTGCTTCTAGATATCGTCCTCCTTTGGAGATAATTTGCTCTGCAATGTCATGTGTGTTAGCAGAAACAGGCAACACAGCGGATCGGGGAATTCACCGGGGATTCGGGAGAACCAGCGGAATAACGAGAACACACGCGGAAATAACTTTAACGATGGTTTTATTAAGCAAAGAAATACAAAGTTTGTATGCACGCGGCGAGTGTTAGATTTGAACTGAAAAAACGGGTTTTCTCTTCTCCTAGCTGTCGTACACGAAAGAGTGCACGGTTGCCAGAATGGTGGGAATGGGTATTCGTCCAGTAGTGAAAGGGTACACCGATGCATTCTCCACACTCCTCCTCAGCGGTTACCTGCTTCACTGCGGATCCTCCAGTCCCAGTTTCACGACGAAATCTCCATGTTTCTGTGGTCCCAACGGTTTTGTCATTACATCAGCTATCATTATCTCCGTAGGACAATACTCGAGCACAATTTCGTTCTTCTCACACAGTTCTTGCACAAAACGTTCCTTGGTGTTAATGTGCTTGGATCGCTTGCTTGACCTCTCCGTTTTAATGAAGGCAATACAGCCCTGGTTGTCTTCTTTCATCGTAGTTGGCTGTAACTGAGGCTCTCCGAAGTCGCGAAGAAGCTGCCTCAACCAGATGGTCTCTTGGCACGCTTCGGCTAGCGCGACATACTCTGCTTCCATGGAAGAGAGCGTTACGCAAGTTTGGCGGCGACTAGCCCACGAAACTGTACCACCAGCGAACAAGAACACAAATCCCGATGTTGATCGCCGGCTGACGGGATCACCTGCCCAATCGGCATCACTGTATCCAACCAGTGGATCTTCTGCAGCACCGCCCAATCGAAGATAATAGTGACGAGTTGCTTTCAGGTAGCGTAGTAATCGCTTTGCAGCGGTCCAATCGGCTTGACTTGGCTCCGAAAACTTCCTTCCCAATATCGCTGTACTGGCTGCAATATCCGGTCGCGCAACCACTGACAAGTACAGCATTCCTCCGACTAAGCTTCGATACAGGGTAACGTCCTCAAACGGTTCACTGTTTGCGCCGTCTTTCAAAAAACCGATGTCCATTGGTGATCTCGTAGTTTTCGCATTCTCCATTCCGTGCTTGATAATCAGCTTATCGATAAACTGCTTCAGCCTGATCTTGAACACGCCATCTTCACGTAAGACTTCCACTCCCAAAAAATGACGGATTTCGCCCAGACATGTCAACTCGAACTCTCGGCCTAGGTTTTCGAATTCCCTCTTCACATTCGCTTCTTCTGCTGACGCCACTAGAATGTCATCAACGTGAACTATCAAAAACACTTTCACTCCATCCGTATTCTTCGTATACAGGCACTGGTCGGCCGCAGATGACTTGAATCCATACTTGGTGAGAACTTCATTCAGTTTCTTATGCCAGCAGCGGGCTGACTGACGGAGCCCATAAATGCTCCTCCTAAGCCGGCAGACGTACTCCTCCTTACCCTTGACTGTAAAACCGGGAGGCTGCCGCATATAAACCTCCTCCTCGAGCACACCGTTGAGGTATGCAGTCCTAATATCCAGGTGTTGAACGATGAGCTTCTGCTTGGCGGCGATAGTGAGGAACAGACGAAGTGTAGCTTGCCGGGTGACTGGTGCAAAAACTTGGTCAAAGTCTATGCCATCCTTCTGACTGTATCCCTGTGCTACGACCCTTGCCTTAAACTTCACTACTTGTTCTTCCTGGTTCCGCTTGACTTTAAAAATCCATTTGGAACCGACGGGTTTCCGTCCTGGCGGCAGAGGTACTAGCTCCCATGTACCGTTCCGCTGATGCGAGTCCATCTCGTCCTTCATCGCAGTGCGCCACTCCGCACTTTCGAGAGCTTCCAGATGATTATCCGGTTCTTCAACCGCGCATGCCGCTATTCCTACGGCGTACTCCAGCAGATAGTCCTCTAGATGTTTCGGAATTGTTCGGTTCTCCCGTGCCGATCTACGGACTGGACCCGAGGCTCCACTTGATTCAGCACGTGGGGTGCTAAACTCTTCTTCTTCGCTAATCTCCTCGGTGTCGGTCTCCTCCTTGAACGGATTCGGATTGATCTCAACCTTCGCTTGCTTCTTGCTGGCCCCGTTCTCCGAAGTTGGAATCTCAACGGACGACGTTCCGTTCTCTTGCTCTATGAAACGGGCGTCCCTGCTGATGGTGATGCAGTCAGTCTCAGTGTCCACAAACCTATAACCTTTATGCTCAATTGAGTAACCAACGAAAATGAGCCGCTTCGCTTTCGGATCCATCTTGCTGCGTTTCACGTCGGGGACATGAACGTACGCTGGACTGCCGAACACCCTTAGGTGGCCAAGGTCCGGCTTTCGTCCCCACCACATCTCAAATGGAGTCTTAGGTACTGATCTAGACGGTATACGGTTTTGTATGTACGTAGCGGTCAAAACAGCTTCGCCCCAGAAGCGCTTATTAAGTCCAGAGTCCAAAAGCATACAGGTTGCCATTTCAGTGATGGACCTGTTTTTCCTCTCCGCTACACCGTTGGATTGGGGAGTATAGGGCGTCGTGAACTGTGGCTTTATTCCGTTAGCACGATAGAAATCCCGCAAAAGCTTATTATCAAACTCCCCTCCACCGTCAGATCGGATTACAGAGGGCTTCCGACCAAAAAGATTCTCGGTCCACTTCACAAAGTCGATAATATTTTGGGCCGCCTCCGACTTGTGTTTCAACAGGTAAGTTACTGTGAAACGACTGTAATCGTCAATGAGGTGCATGACGAATCTATTCCCACTCGGCGTGGTGGTTTTCATGGGCCCACAGAGATCGGTGTGGATGATATCGAGAATCCTGGTCGACTTCCTTTCGACAATGCTCGGAAACGGAGCTCTAGACGCTTTGCCTTCAAGGCAGCACTCACATACAAGTCTAAGACCGCAATCACCTACCTTCATACCCGTTGCTAACTCCTCTTTGTTGATGCGTTCCGCAGCCGCCCAATCGCGGTGGCCGAGGCGACGGTGCCACAAGTGTTGGCAGTTCTCGTGATGTTGCCCACCTGCAGCTTGCAGCGAAGACTCTGCCTGCCGCAAATGATACAGGCCGCCGCAACGAACTCCTGTTGCAACGACGTTCCCCTTCGGATCGATGATACGGCAACCATCACTATTAAAACTCACATCAAGCTTCTTCTGAGCTAGTTTCTCAACGGAAATTAGGTTCGTCGACAGTCCCGGGACGTACTTTACACCACTTATGTCGATCCTGATCACTTCATCGTCACCGTCTATGCCATGGAGCACACCGGCACCCTCACCGAGAATCTGCGTTTTCTTACCGTCAGCGAGCGTAATGTACCCTCCGCAAGATTCTTCGAATGTGGTGAAAAACGATTTATCGCACGTCATGTGCGCACTGGCACCACTGTCAATAATCCAGGATCGAGCATTTTCACCATTCACAACGAAAGCAATTCCTCTCGTATCACTGTGTACGGCTTTCGCTTTTACACTGTCACTTTTCTTCGGCTTCGTGCCGGACGACGAGCTGTTGTTTTCTTCTTTCTTCGCCTCGAGAAGTTTGCGGCAGTTGCGTTGCAAGTGCCCTGGCTTCTTGCAATAAAAGCACACACGCGTTTCACCCGTCTTCGTTACGGCAGTTTTCATTGCCTTTTCTTTCTTCACCAGATGACCGTCGCGTTCCAGCCGGCGCTGGAATTCGTCCATCAATTTGGACTTAACCACTTCGAGCGTAATGTCATCTTGTGACCGCGAATCAAGAGCTGTGACTAGCCCGTCAAAGGAGGGTGGGAGACTCCTCAACAACAAACAGATTTTCGTATCTGCGTCCAGAGTTGTGCCCGCGGCGTCGAGACGGTCAAACAAATCGTCAACTTCGAACAGATGTTGTTCTAAGTCACCGCGCTCCGAAAGATTGATCGCACATAACTTTTTGAGCAAGGACACGCGCACCGAACGGGTACTCTTCTCGTGGTACGCCTTTAACGCACCGAACACATCGTGAGCGAACACACACTTCTTCACTATGGCGAGCTGACTGTCTTCCAACAGTAGCACCAACGTCGCCTTCGCCTTGCGATTCGCGATATCCCAGTCATCGTCACGGTCAAACTCGTCGGGAACTTCCTCGACCACAACATCCCATAAATCGTCACGGGCCAACAAGTTTTCCACTCGCAACTTCCACGTTGCCCAATTCGTCCCGTTAAGTTTCGGGATCGAAAATTTCGCGTCGGCCATTTTTGCACTCGTGCACTTTTTCTCACTCGGCCGGTAAACTCACTAACACACCCGCACGATGGGGCCTTCGCGATTTTCTTTTCCACTCTTCGCTTCCAAAGCGGAACACCAGCAATGGCGGCTCAGCTCGGCCGGCCAAAACTTTTCTTCACTTTCACAAATCCCGCGGGGGCCTTGCGCTGGGCCCATCACCTGTTAGCAGAAACAGGCAACACAGCGGATCGGGGAATTCACCGGGGATTCGGGAGAACCAGCGGAATAACGAGAACACACGCGGAAATAACTTTAACGATGGTTTTATTAAGCAAAGAAATACAAAGTTTGTATGCACGCGGCGAGTGTTAGATTTGAACTGAAAAAACGGGTTTTCTCTTCTCCTAGCTGTCGTACACGAAAGAGTGCACGGTTGCCAGAATGGTGGGAATGGGTATTCGTCCAGTAGTGAAAGGGTACACCGATGCATTCTCCACAATGTGACGTTTCGGGATCGACGCCGGTCATCTCAACGTAGCCTTTGCCGACCAGATTGGCCGACATGACGCCACAATTTCCGAATACCAACTCTTTGGCAACCTGAGGATCGGCAACGCACGAGAACGTCACATCGGTCATTTCGATCACGTCCGACGGGGTGTCGGCGACTTCGGCGCCCACTTCCTGGAACTTCCGACACTTGGTGGCCGTCCGGTTCCAAACCACGACCGAGTGGCCGGAATTGAGTAGATTCTTGATCATGCCGAGTCCGAGGAACCCGAATTTCAGATTCGAGGCCTGAATGTTGCGCGACTGGAGCGCGTTCGACACGCTGCACAGTGGCCGCATCCAATACAAATGCTGGCCAAAAGTACAATTTTCACTCAAAATGTTCAAAGATGCTAATTATTTAACAAAACATGATTTTTAAAGGTTATTTGATAGAAATAGTCGTTGAAACAAGAAATCTATATTTCCGGTACATTTGACAGAATTAGTTTAAAATAGCACATTTTTTTAATTCAATCAATTAAATCCGTATCCAGATCAAAATCGAATGAAACGACATTATTCCGATGCCAATTTAAAGTTCAATATCGTGGGCAAGCTCGAGGTGGTTTTTGAATCTATTTGGGAGCTTAAAATGGTAGAAAAATGCGATATATATAACAAGTATGATGGTCTTATAGACTGATTCGCAGTGTAACTAAAAATATTTTTTTCTTATCTTGGCACAAAAAAGCGCAAGTGAAGCCATAGTACATCGAATACTATGGAATATTTGCCACACATTGAGGGGTAAATGTTCATTTTAGAGCGTTTCCCAGATATCTTGCACTACCTTTGAAAAAATGTCTTATTTTTGAAGGAGCTCTATGTTATACACTTCTTGATATTCTCAAATGGTAAAAATGTCTAACATGGTTCAAAATATCTTCAAAACAAAGCCCAAGGTATATTCTTTCGAATGAGACCGAATGAGAAAGATTTGGTCATGATTTAGTACAGAAACTGCAATTTCTATAGAACAACCTTCACGAAATTTGAAAAATTCAAAAGGGTCATTTTTAGCTGACATCTCTCCAAGTTACATGCTGTAAAAAATCGAAATATACACCGATTGATCTGGAATTTTGGGGAATTGTTATTCATAATAATATTCGAAAAGGAATTTTCAAACTTCATTTTATTGACTTTTGGCCAGCTTTGGGCCACTGTGCGCTGATCATATCGATTTCCGGCGTGGCCGGGCGGGCTACCGTTGGTCGGTTCAACAGATGTGATACAGGTACATTGCGACGCACCGGGGAGAAAGTGTCGAGATCAAGTGAGGACACATCGCCGGTGGTATCGTTGAGGATTTTCCGTTTGCGCTTGGGCGATGAAGTGTCGTTCAGGGCCGCTGCAGCTTTCGCTTTGTCGCCTATCGCGCGGGCTTTGGTTGTGGAAGCAGCTTTCTTTTTGGCGGCGGATTTCTTGGCCGTTACGGGTTTCGTTTCGACCGATTCCAGCGCTGCCGGGGTGGACGTGTTGTTGACGGTCGTTTCCTCGCCGCTTTCGGTGCCACCTTTGCGCAGTTTGTTGAACTCGACGTCCGGATCGGGGCGGTTGTCTTACTCCGAGGCGAACAGATGCTGGAAGTTTTCCGGCGAGGCGATGAACTCTTCGATTTGCTGAACGGCCTCCTTGAAGCCGGCCGACTTGCACGACGAGAGCAGCTTCTCTTTGAACTCCTGGTATGGCTTGTGTTTCCTCGATCCATGCATAGTTGTTGGAACCAAAGAAGAAAATGCATCGAACGGGAATGTTTTTCTTGGCGGTAATACGGCGGAGCTCTGCCGGGGGCTCCGAGATACGACCTGGCCAGGGCGAGAAGCCTTTGGATTGATGATTCCGGTGAGGGTTTGAGCACGGAGTTTGAAGCTATAAATACCTAGCAGTTTTATAAAACAAACGAAAATTGTTGATCTTTTTTTAAATGTGCGAGCGAGCCAGTTTTGTTGTGAGCTGGGATTTGACATTTCATTATATCTACAAACATTCAATGCAGGGGTGTTATTGGACATTGAGGAAAAATCTCCACTTTGTATACCCATAGGGTTGAAACAACTGTGCCGCACGACGATTTTCAGCTCAAAATGTGGTGAATTCTCAAGTTTTTAAAAAATTGTAAGAAAATCAGGACTGCATATAAACAAAATCTAAAAGCGTCAATAATCATTAAAAGTTAACGTCTTTCAAAGAAAAATATAAAAATTGGGGGTAAGTTCTGACGGAAATGGTCTATTGAAGTAACTGTTTTATACGGTTTAATTCGTTTCATTGTATTTAATTGTATTTATTTTTGTTTCAGGTTTTATTTATTGTTAAATAATAACAAAGCAGTATAATATATGGTTGGGATACCATAAATGACAATAAACTAATAATTACACATGCATTGTTTATTTTTGTTCTTATTTTACAATTAAACTGTTTCTTAACAGTTTCCCTTACCGTAGATGAAGCAAAAAATGGACAGTATATCTACAACTTGACAAACTGTAACTGACAAATTATGTTCGAGAAAATCGACGTTTTGAAATGGTTACATAACTTAACCGCCTATTCCCCACATTGTAATTTTCCGATTTACAATTTACCAAACTGTCAAAATAGTTTGTGGTAATGTTGATATATTGTTGTTAAACATATTACATGAAATTGTTTAGGTATGGTCGCAAATTGTTCTGAACAATATCGGGAACAGTACTTGTATGGTTCATGATTATGCGGGTTATGATCTAAAACTTTGAAAATCACTTCAATAATCAATAAAATCAACAAATTCCAAAAGGGCCTAACTAAAACTAAGTTTAATAAAAGGGCCTAACTGGAGGGGCCTAACTGAAACCATGTTCAATCAAAGGGCCTAACTGAAAGGGCCTAACTGGTTTGCAGACTTGTAAAAGGGCCTATCTGCCGATGATGTTTGAATTCAACCATTTTCACGAGTTGTTTTGTTATTTAAGATTTAAAACGTTATGGGCCACATAGTAGACTATTATGAGTGTCGAACACAAGTATAAAACTAGTAAATAGGAGAAAGGGTTTGAAATATGAATAATCAATATAGGGCTTGAAATAGGAATCAATATAGTACTGACCCGCATAGAAAAATATGGTTTGTTGTACATTTCAAACAGTAAAGTACCTCTAACTGTTAAGGTTACTATACCGCAAACAGTTGCGTTTTTGTTGAACAATATGGATCCCAGAACTTTAAACCATAAACAACGTTTTGTGTACAAAATACCAAACAGTAATAATTCATTAAAGTGTTCCGATAAAGTTCAACAATATCGGTATGGGATCTGGTGAGAAATAGTCGCAATATAAAATCACTGTATGTGGAATGGTTAGCTCTTTTATTCGTGCAACCCAGTTGTACACGTGCAATTCACTGTATATTACCTTTATTTGACTGTTCGGGAAATAGTTGTTTTGCATTGTTTGTGAGTGATTTTTATTGTACACGCTGAAAAATTAAAACGATTGTGACGCTAACCAGGTGGTTATGCAATTTTATACTGATGTTAAAAGTTCTTGAGATTTTCACAAAAAAACTCCCGATAATTCAGAACAACGCACAATTTGTGTTGTTTCACTTTTTGTGACGAAATGACAATTTTTTTTCGTCGCTGTGTGAAAAATATTTACTGTGCATTTTTTTTAGCGTGCTTGTCTTTTCACCGTCTGTCAACAAACAAAACGATAAAAAAATAAATGAAAACGAAAATCGCCGTTCTGTGTTAGTTTCAAAGTTCCTTAAATTTGCTTAAGTTTCCGACTTCTTGCGTTTGCAGATCAATAAAAGCAAGTATGTAATTCTATCCTATCTACTGATTAATAATCTGACTTGTAACGTGTGATTAATTTCCTCTTCCCAAGACTCGCCCCTGATGCCACCAACATCCGGAAACACCAGCAGGACTAGCAGCTGCGGAATTGGTTTTAGTGAAACCTGGAACTAAGATAGTACAAGTAGATGTGGGATTGGAGCTTATTCCAAGAAAAATTATAGATATTTTTTTAACTGCAGTAATTAAGTGATGTATGTCGAATAGTAATATAAAATAATAATTATAATAGTATTAACAATAAGTGTGTTTATTTTTTTTTATATGAAACAGTGAAACAAATAGTGCGTGTAATCTTGTCTGATATTTTATTCAATTTTTTTTAGCTTTCATATACTTTAAAGATAGAGTTATCTGCTTGAGTAAATTGGACAAGTTTCAATCGAAGTGATTTTTTCTACATGCATTTTTGTTTCATTATTTTTATTGAATGTCTACCAAATTCCCATTATAGTACAAATACAACAGGACAGTTCACCGTACGGTTAATGCACCATAAAGTAAGGTCCTAAAATTTTTAATGAAATCTTGTTTTTATTTAATAAGACGAAAGAGTACGTTTTTGCAACCACTTTAGCAATTTTTCCTGTTCAAATAACGGTTATATCAAATTTAAAATGAAATTACAATAATAGGTTCAAATTTGAACCTTGACACACAGACAAACAGACGTAACACTTAGAACAAATGTCGATCAAAATCATAGTCACGAAGACATGTACGCCCAATGCTAAAATCGGTGTGTTTGGCCGATAGGCCAACAGATGGCGGTAGTGTGCAAACGTCAAACACGAACAAAAACGATGCGAGCGCTGCGGGTGGTGAATCGGCCACCTACCATATTTTTGAACCGACCGTTAAAAAGGTGGTCGATGGCCAATGATGAGAGTGTGACGTCTGTTTGTCTGTGCTTGACACTTTGGATCATGTTTGACTTTCACTGAGTCGGCAAAAACGCCACAGGGGCTCATCTTTTTAACATTGGGGTTGTTCCTATTTGATATTTCGGAAGGGACACGGAAAACAAAATACACCCAAAATTTGAGGTTAAACCAAAGGGTGTGACAAAATCCCAGAAATCCGAAAAAAATGTTTTTTGGCCGTAAACCAACGAAAATCATACAAAAATTGAGTAAACATGTGATTCTGGCCTAAACTTAATCTTTTGGTACTAAAATTAGGACAGGGATTTAGGACCCTATTGGCTTGTTTAGGGGTATCCTGTTTTTTTTTACAAATTCTGATTCTACGTTAAAAACTGAGCCAGAATCCAACGTTTCATAATTTTCCGTGCCCTGGCATTCAGTCGACGAAATGAAATCTTTTTAAATAATTTACTATATCAAAATTAAGATATTCAAGCGCAATAAAATCATGTTACGCTTAAAAAAATGCGCTCTTTCGATACGGCTACAAAAAAACGTGAATTTTTCATCACTAAACAACCCAAAAATTTTTAATGAAATCTTGTTTTTATTCAATAACACGAAAAAGCATCTTAGGGGCGGTCCATTAATAACGTAAGACAATTTTGGCGATTTTTAGATCCCCCCCCCATCATGAGCATCTCAACCATCTTAACTAAGCTATGGCGAAACTAGTTGATTCGGCGCAAAAAAGTTTCACCAGTTGTAGTGATATTTCCCACACTCATGAAAATTGCCTTGATGAAAATAAAAAATTGCTTGTCGCTTGGTCGAGTTTCAGTGTTGAACACCTCCGACAACTGACAAAGCATTTCAAGGCAGTCCAATCAGCTTTTCTGCATTCCAATCGTGATACCTCTCCACGAAATAACTCCTTCGGTAGTATCATCCGGAAACGTTCCTCGCACGTACAATACCGGATGTTCTTGGTAATCAGATGGAAGGGGTTCATCAACCTGTTAAGCGAATACGAGATAAAGTTCGTCGTTCCAATTGAATAACATTCAGAGTTCTTACATTACACTACACGATGCGTTTCGAACGGAATTCAAGATGAAAGCTAAGACGTGTCTCCTGGCACCGGATGATTCTACAACAGGAGATTCTTGTTTGACACTTTTCCGCATGCGCATCAGTCTGTTTTGATTTGATTTTGACGACAAGTCAGTAAAAATCATCAACTACTGAATAGTCGGTAATTGTTTTTACTGACTTTTCGACCTGTTCGGTAATGTTGCAAAATTGGGTCCGACAGCTACCGTAGTTCAGTAAAAAGTAAAAATTATTACTGAACTTCAGAAGTTTTTAATCCAAAAGCTGAAAGTTCGGTATGTATTATGATTTACAATTCGTACCCAGTATAAAAAATTACCGAACAAGCAAATCGTGATTGAGTGTGTACACCCAAAATTTGAGTTTAAGCCAAGGGGTGTGACAAAATCTAAACAAATTTTCTTTGGGCTCAAACCAACGGAAAACATTAGTAAATTGAGTAAACATGTGTTATTGGCCTAATCTTAAGCGTTTGGCACTAAAATTGGGGCAGGGCTTTACGACCCTATTGAGCTCTCGCCGAGCGGTGTCACGAACACGTGCGCAAATTTGCTAGTTGAAAAGTCAAGGTTCATTTATGAACCCAATTTTTAAATTAAAGTTGAAACATGATATAGCCGTTATTTGAGCGGGAAAAATTGCTAGAGTAGTTGCAGTAAGATGCTTTTTCGTGTTATTGAATAAAAACAAGATTTCATTAAAAATTTTAGGACTCAATTGTTACGCGAGATTTCCTTTAGCGTGCATCCCCATGCCGCCCATACAATTTTCATCGGGGCTTCGCGCCTTTTGCCTCCTTCTGTCATCGCTCGGTAAAAAGCCTTTTCGAACGCACGTCAAAATTGAAAAGCAAGCTGTCGACAAACGAACAACGTCGTTTACCACTGCGGGAGTTGCAGCAAGAGCGGAACATTGTTTGCTGCTGCATTATAATTCGGGTGAATTTATCAAAAATCCGACGTGAAAAATTACCTATAAACGGTGTACTTCGTGGTCGTGTGTGATAAAGAATCGTTCGAAATCCGTACTGGTGCGTTTAAGGTGAAAAATTTGACAAAATATAATCGATGTTTCGATACGAAACGCACGGCGTTTCTCTTGCTTCGGCTGTGGGAAGATATTGCGTGTTGTGCTCCCGATTGGAATTTGTGAGTGGATCTCCGGATTTGATAGTGAGGATTTGAAAATCTGATAAACGCATTGACTGGGATAAGAAGATAGTCTTATTCCGACGAATATCCGGAAATCCACTTGTAGTGATGGAACACAGTTCTCCGAACAGCGTGCCGATCAGAGAGCGTAAAGCAAGGAGCTGCGGAGGAAGTACATAACAATAGTGACACCCCATTTTCGCGTTCCATTTCTGCCTGCTGGTGGCCGTGTGTGAAGTGTATTTATTGCCTACTGTTATGTACAGGAGGCAAGGAAAAAACAGGGGGACGGATCGGTGCCTGTGAGGACCCTCGCGTATGCTTACAGAAAGAGCTCCGATGTAATAATATTATGTACAGTGGCGGACAAAACTTTACGACATCCTTCTAAAAATATCATATTCGTTGACTTTCAGTATTATCACCATATATCTGTTGTGATTTGGCGTTTATATGTTTTTTTACTATTCATTGTTACGTATAACGCATTTGTAGAACATAATATAAAAGCAAAAGGAACAAGCAGTAACATAAAAAATGTGTTACACGGAGCGAAAATCTGTAGTGGGACTGACATGCGGTTACTTTTCATTATGGGACAATTTGACTTGCTGTTTTTTTTTCGAACAAATCTTATAATCTCATTAGTGCAAGCTGGTAGAGCATTGTGAGATATGTTGAAAACTGAACTCAACTGAATTTTGACGAAAATGCAGATGGGACTGACTTGCGTTTACATGCTGTAATTGATATCGAATTAGATATAACATAACAGGGTTCTTCGGTATTCCACGCATATTTACCTTTAAATCAATCTTAAATAAGGTTTGAAGCTTAGCAGCTCCTTTTTTTTCGAAAATATTGCGGACACCATTTTAGCTTCCGAGCTTAATACTGGATGTACCTGCCAGTGTGATAGGTAACCTCAGAAACAATCACCGGATCTCCATTTTGTGGTTATTTATGATTTAATCATCATTTTACCTTAGTCAGGTGAAGTGGAGATAAAAATGAATTTGGAATGGTCTACGTGATTTTTCACGTAGCAATGACGTTTGTATTATTTTGAGTGTATTTTCGATCTGGTCACTAATAAGTAACTATTTGCAATAAAGTCACTGTTCTTCGTCTTTAATTCAAAGTAGGTAGAGTAAGGTGGGGCAAAAGTTCGACCTTAGTGAAATAATCAATATTTTCAGAAAAACATTAGCAGTTGAAACTAATGATTTATTACTAATGAATACCACACAGTGGACCTTCAAGATTTTAAGTACAATGTTGCTGAACAAACATGTGTCAAGGATCTTTGTCCATTTTTGGTGCTAGCAGTTTCAAAATTGATCGTCTTATACAAACTTTTGCTCCACCGATGGGGCAAGAGTTCGAATCATACGGGGAAATAGTACGAAAATATACGGAAAGTCCTAAATGTACTGCAAATACCAAGTGAAAGCTTTCAATCCATATTATGTGTGAAGAAACTAAGAGATAAATAAAAATAGGTATGCAAAATTCGAGCGCAATTGATTTAAAGAAACGGCCATGACGAAGGAACCAAGGTGCCGAAAATACAACCCTAATCACCTCACAGGAAATTCTGAACATATCCAAGGATTTTAACATAGTACGTGGTGTCATTCTCACAGAATACTAGATGACCGGAATACTAGCCGAAGTACTTTTGATGGATTTCAAAGTAGAAGAATGTGAAATTTTCGGTTATCATTCTTATATTGTCTTCGGTACAACTTGTAAATAGTCTTGCCCGATTTTCTGATGAAATCCTAGATAAAGTTCTTACAAGATGCTGATAGAATCAACTTAATAATCCTAAACATTGACTAACTTGACCCTAGATATTCATAAATTTTGAAAATTATTGGTGAATTTGCTATAAATATGAAATGGAAATGTTTAAAAGCATTTATATCTATCTATATAAATAAAAATGGAATGGTGTTTGTATGTCACGAAATGGCTTACGAACGGGTCAACGGATTTGAATGATTCTTTCTCCGTTTAATTTGTCAAGGGTTCCGACGTGTTTGTGTGTATGAAAATCCCAGGATATTCACCGGGAAAGTTGGAAAAACGAACGTGAACGGACTATAAGTTTGTATGGGACGATCTTTAGCGTTTTTCAACAGCCTACTTGTTGGCAAGACGAAGTTTGCCGGGGCCACTAGTTTCTGATAAAAATACATTTTGTGCTGCGTATTTATTTAACGAGAACTTTCATTGTGTTTGGGCCTTTACGGTAGACTTAGCTAAGCCCCTACATAGAAAAAACTAATAATATTTTATTTTGTTTCACGTAATGAAAGTTCGATCGAAAATTACAATTTTCACGTCAGATAACAACTAATTGCTATTAGATATAGCTTTCCTAAAACTCAATCGATTTTTACGATATTTTGATTGAAAACTATATAACGTAAGACTCATGTCTTTTTTGTGTTACACAAAGTAGTTTATTTTAGAAAAAGCGCCGTTTGCAAGAGTTATTGAGAAGGTTTAAAAAATTCCCACTAATAAATTCACAATTAAAATTATCTAAACTATTCTGCACATCCTCTCTTGAAGGCTAAATATGATTCCTTATTCAAATTAATCAATAAATCAATACATTCCAATGTACTAATAAAACGAATTTTCGTACTTAATTGTGTGATATCGTGGTGAAATGTATTTTTAAAACGAGTGCTTCTCGCAAGTTGTAGCTTGCTGTGTAAATAATTTGTCGTTTTCTAGCTTTCTAGTACAGCTTTTATACAAATGTACGTAAACGAAGTTTACTGACATTTTCTAAGCGACATCCTATGAGTAAATGGTGTAAACAAAAACAAATTAAAGACCTCCATATCCCTTGCAGTTGCCCCTAAATTTTATGGCTCATGAGGTAATCTAGAATGCCGTGAAAAGTGTACTGCGATCTGTCAAACTTGGGTACCTTTTGCACTACCGAGGGACCAAATGCAGTACTAGAAGTGGTACCCAATCTGAGCCCGAGTGGGACGGACCTGGTGTAAAGGCAGCATCCATTTATTGCGTAACGCTAAAATTGGAAATTTTCGATCACCTCCCTTCTTCTTAACGCTTTTGGTGTAAAAAATAAATAAAACAAATAATAGTCGTCACGCTTGAGCCTTCTTCTTTTCCCCCTTCGAGCGTTACGAATGTTGTGGACGACGCCAAATGAGAAACGCTGCAATATCCATTTAGGCGAAAGTGGGGCAGTTTGGCCTTAAGGAAAAGTCGATGAAGGTGTTGAAAATATTATGCAATCTTCTGATTTTTGCATGATTCATAACAATTCATTGATCGATTCGCTAAATCCGCATGATTTCCGTTTTCTTATGAAGTTCACCAATGAATAATTGTTCAAAAATTGTAATTTTTCGAGTTGAAACGAGCCATTCGGGTATTAAGGACGGTTTTTTCAAACATCTTTTATTTCATTTTTTTTGAGTTCAGAACACTGACTTATAGTATGCCTGTTGTTTCATTTCCTTGTCAGCTTTGGGATTGCATGCCATTTCAGATGAGATTTCAATAATTTATGCAGTTTTCAAGGGGTGCTTATTCCACCCCATCGGCGAAATAGTCCCGACTACCATTAAATTGAAAGTAAATTGTAAACACAGAGTTACAGCATGTCAATCATGAGCATTTTGTATGAAAATCGGCTTCCACTACTATTATTCTGAACACAACTGTAGCTATCCTATACTGAATTAGATTCATTTCGGATTCCTAGACTAGTAGCGTGTGTTTAACGAACTCAATAGCTTTATTATTGAGTTTTTTAAATGGATTCAATGAGTTCAGAAAACCACAATATGAAATGAAGAGAGCATTAGTTGTCCGAGCTTTCAATGTTAGCTTACTCTTGCGAAACCAATCATCAATCCATTCCAAACTTTTGTTGATGTCTTGCGGATTTTTTGTGGATTTTTTTAAAAACATTTATAGTATAATTCTGCGTTATTCGCAAAAAGATGAATTTGGCAATTTTTAACAACAAGGTAGATCATTAACCTTCCAGTCGTCGCGCGGTTTTCCACCGTCTGAACCACTACGCTGCTGTTGTGAACGAAAAGCGATGTTTTTTCAGCTGTGTTGTACAAAATACAACAGCGCGACGACTGAAGTGTTAAGGCGTCGTCCAATAATTACGTAGAGTGAAGTGAGGCAAGAGTTTCATTTTAGGATTTCTAGCTCAATTCAAAACAAAACTTATATATGGCATGGTGGTTCGATTGCTATTCAAGTAAGAGACTTTTACTCCAAATATCATAAAAAGTTATGGTCATTTGTTGTTTTTCGACGTGAATATTGTAATTTTTGGTCAAACTTTCGTTGCATGTAACCAAATATAGATAAAATCTTTTTCAATATTTTATATAAGGGCGTTTCTAGGCCTATCATAAGGATGCTTTGAGGTGTATTAGTGTTTGCAAAAAAGGCTTGGAAACAATTGTTGGTCCATAGTGGGGCAAAAGTTCGACCCATGTATAGACTCGCGGAAAAATTAGCAAATTACCTAAAATCCACCTATTATCTTGAAATCTAACGAAATGCCGATTGTGCGAGAAATTTCACCAAAATTTTACATTTACGAAAAAATGCTTTTTTTGGGTGCATTACAATTAACCCTGTTTTAAGCAATTTTTTTGACGACTGGTATAAAGTAGGGGGATATCCCCCAGTACCGGATACTTGAGACATTAAATTCATAATTCGAAAAATATTGGTTTTATGTTACCCATTTATGATAAATATTATCATTTTTATAGTGTACAAAAATAAATTTGAAAATATAAATGTGAATTTTGACATTGCATTTTGATGATGTATTTTAGTACAACATTGATCGATCTTGGAAGGTGGCACTTAATACCTAATACCTAATAATTATGAACATGATTGAATGTTTTTACTTTAGAAATAGTATATTATTGCCAATTAAATGCATTTGCAACTTTTACAAGAACAATTTGAGTTTTTCTTATTTTGCAGGATGTCCATCAAAAACCTCTTTCATATATCATGAAAAATAACACATTTTACGATGTTGTTCTGAATGTCCATTCTTCTGAATACACTCAAATTTAAGGCGATACGTAAATTTTTCTAAGATTTTCAAACATTTCTACTTTTTTAAAAAGGCATGCATATTTCAAAGATGTGTTATTCTACGCAAACATTAGACTCCATAATAGCTTTCTTTTCTGCTAATACACCATCTTGATTGGACCGTGATTTCTTAATTTTTCGACTTTGTCCGGTATTGGGTGCTGTCCGGTACTGGGGGATCTCCCCCTATACCTGTCATAAAAGTATGAATATTTTGTGTTTTAGCCAGCGAACTTTTGCCTCACACTAGATTCGAACTCTTGTCCCACCGGTGGGGCAAAAGTTCGTTTGAATCTGTTATAACAAAAAAGGGTAAATATTTTAAATTATTTTTTTTTCAATTTGTAAGAAAATGCAGGTTGCATCATGAAAATGTTTTTCTTCGCTTTAAATAAAAATGTCCCCTTTCCTCGTCTATTAAACGCATTTTCGATATCGCAACATTTGATTTTTTCAATCGCGAAAATTTGTTACGTAACGGTATTCAGATACCCTCCCCACCTACCCCTATTGTAACAAGAAGTAACGGAAGTTCAACCTCCTTAAGGAAGTAGTACATAAAAAAAATATTTATAGATTTATAGTGCATTAACGATGTATTTTTTTTCTTGGTTCATGAAGCATTTTGTCTAGTATTGTACTATAGATCGATAAGACAATATCTTCAATAATTCTTTAGAAGACCATCAATTCATTAGGGTTCTATCACGTTAGGCTGAATGTCGTTAGGCCGAATGCCGTTAGGCCGAAAGGGTCATTAGGCCGAAAAAATACCGATAGTTCTAATGAACCATAAGGTCCATTGGGTAACCAACAAGGATAGGTCAGGTTAATTTTCAATACGTAGAAGCCGCCGAATGAATTTTCAGTTCGAATGGATTGTTAGTTGTTAGATCAGAAAAATTAACATTACCCAGAAGCGCACATCGGGAAAATTTGTATTTCGAATGGTAGAATACCGGTTAGTTTCAATTTATGAACGAAACATATTTTTGTTTTGGAGAGATGGTAGAGTGATAGTCAATGGTTTCTGATATTTTTATCAGATTTCTGTAAAATATTTGTTTCCTGGAGAGATCTTCAGTATATTTTTCTTATAATGTATACCAATTTATTGTGAGATGCTTAGTTAATTTCAGGCGGAGAGATATTAAGCAAATTTGAAGGAATTCCTATGGAACATTATTAAAATCCTTGAAAAACTTCTAAAAGAGGTTAGCAATTTTCGACTCGATTCTTGGTGAGATGCTTGAAAGATTTTTTCTTAAGATGTATGATTACTTCTTAATGAGAAATTTTTACAGGAGTCCTCGATTAGTTACCTGAAGGTTTTTTTAAATATCATTGAAAAGAACAAGAGGATGCTATTGAAAATATGTGTAAGTTGAATAAAACATCCTTGGCTGATTTTTCCTGATTCTAGGCAGTTAATAGAAAGTAAAGCTGAACGGATTTTCGCAAATCTTTTGGACAATCTAGGTGGTCTAAAGTTTTAGCCAAATTTATTAAGTGCGGATTCCTGAATGATATTTGGTGAAGCTTTGTTAGTAATACTAGCTTGACTAGTCCTTAATTTACGATTCTAATGAATCCATGGCGAGATCACTAAGGTATTCTTGGACATATTTTTGTTTAGTTCTTGACAAGATTTTTGTCAAAATTTTTGATGGGTTTTGAGAAGATGCTGTTTTGGATTTATGGTATTTCTTTACCAGACTTCATAGGAAAACACTCAAATAGTCGTCCATCTTTAGGTGGAGCGGGGTTTATGAATGAGTGTCAGTACATGTATTAGGTATTGGAAAAAGCTTGGAGAGTTAATTTTTGATTTGGACTACTGGTTATGTACGATAGATAATAATAAATACTTCTGATTACCTCTTTCTCTGTTTTGTTTCGATTCTGAGTTTCGTTTCACAATGTTCCATTTTACTTCAGTTAGTTTCAAGAGCTGAATGACTTCTAAATGATTTTTAATTAAAAAATTAAAAAAAAAATCGGTCAGTTTATTTTTATAAACGTTTTATAAAAATTTGCTTTTTTTTGTGAAATTATGCTTAATATTCAGATAAAGCCTTGTAGTTATATACATACTTGTAGGTTATTTTCACAATGTCAAATATTTTCTTCAACGAATCCGAAACTTGGTGGTTTTTCAATACACGATTTACATTGACAATTGAATATCAGAAAAAGCTTGAAGGCCTACAGATAACTAAAGCAAACTTTCAGTGCTGACAATTTCTAAAAAATAGCTAAGAAGATCTTTAGAGATTTTCCATACATCGTTTATATGTTTTCCTAATACTCTAGAAATTCTTACTATTACCATTTAAAGCTTACAATATTTTAAAATGATCATCATCAAAACTAATTCATAAATAACTTAGATCACTTATCCGAATTTAAACATATTGTACACAAACACGATAAAGATTTAAATGTTTTGAACAATTATGGCACTGCGGTGGTATTGCTAACAATTTCAAATATTATCAAATTGCATGAAGTTTTTCTGTGATTAAAAAAAAACTGTCCCAAAATCCATAGTTTGATAGTTAAATAAAATATCAAAACGTCTGGAAAATTTAAAGTTGAACGATCGTGATGTCAGTGTCTATCGTGATGTCAACAATAGGGAATAATCCGGGAATTGGAAAACTGGTTTGTATGGAAATTACTATGGAGAAACTTAGAAAAAAGTTCCAAACATGTTAATACTGGAATGTAAGTGCAAACTTATTATCTCATAATGAAAACTCATTCTTCAACTCATTAAAAAGAAATTTGCTGACGAGAACTGTTCAATCCGACAGATAGGCGAAGAGATATTCATGGGTTTGTTTGCTATTATTTAGCTTCATATGGGATTAGAGCCCTGCAAACATCTACCAAAATCCAAATTCTTCAGCAACTTCCTTCATTATGGTTTGAAGAATGAGTTTCCACAATGGGATTATAATTTTGTACTTACATTCGAGTATTAACGTGTTTGGAACATTTTTCTGAATTTCTCCATAGTAATTTCCATACAACCTACATCGTCTTTGGACCACCTTTATATTTCATAGAACACTATTTTTATTATAAGGATGGTAAGAAAGACATGGGAGATCGAATTTGTTTTTTTTTTTAATTTTGAATCGTTTAATGGGACAGTTACGCATATATGGGCAGTTCAGAAATAAATCAGAAATTTTCTTGGATTTCCAACCAAAAACATTCCAAAGAAATCGTTAGAAGTCCCTCCACAAATTTTCACGAAAAAATAACTAGGAATTCAGCTAGCAATTTGATCAGTACTTTTGTAAGTAATAATTTATGAAATTTAGAATAGAAATTCTCAAGTGCTCCAGGGATTCTGTCAATAATATCCTTCCACGATATTCTTAAATGTATTTTTTTTTTATTCTGCTAGAAATTCCTCTTAAATTCTACCCTATTTTCAGAACTGAACAATGGAAATGTGCTAAAAATGAAGGAATTCAGTGATTATGATAAATTTTAATCAGGTGGTTTTAAAGTTTTGTCCGTCACTGTATATGTAGTTCGGATGGTCTTCCTTCGGCCGTATGAGCAAGACACATTGAAAAGTGATGTCGTAGTACTCTCCGAATGTGTGTTTGAGTGTAACAGAGAAAGAAAGGATCAGCCTGAAAGCGCCCCGCAGTAGACGAGTGGTGTTGTACCTTCCTATTACCTATGGGAGATCCGAGGACAACACTCCGCAGTGTAGCGCACGCGGTGCACGCAGAGGAACGAAAACAAAACATCTGCCGCTGCTGCTGCCGGGGAAGCAAAGGGCAATAATTAAACATTGAATTCTCGTCTCCATATGTGAAGTGCGTCCTATATGTGGTGCGAAAGGAGCACGCCAGGGATGCGCCGTATGACGATGTCTGATGAAATTTAAATTTATCCAAAGAATATAGTAGGGCTGGTAGCAAGACCCGTTTTAGAGACTAGGTTACTACATATTTTGATATTTTGAGTCTCTAATTTTAATGGATGGTTTCCAAAGGCTTCAAAAATTCTTGCGTGACTATTTTACAGGTCACGATATTAATTCTCAGATTGCTCAGGGAAAATCTTCAGAAATTCAAATGATTATCTCAGGGATTCGTCCAGAATTTTCTACAGAAATTCCCTTTTCTTCCTCTTTAACCGGAATTCACTCAAGATTTTCTCATGCACTCCAACACTAGTACCTCCAGTAATTTCCGCAGAGATTTCCCAGAAAAAAAAATATCCAGGATGTCATTGAGGCAATGTACCTACTATGGTCCAGAAAGCAGATTTATGCCGAAAGATAAATTTAGAATGAAACATTAGACGGAAACTGTCTTCAACAAAGTTGTTCGTATTGATTAGGCCCTTTATTTGGTTCTAAAAATTGTTCTTTTTTAACTCTTGTTTTTCTATTTAAAAACTTTACTTTGATGTACCGTTTTGATTCATATTACGGACAGCTTCTTATTCCGGACACTCTACTTTGTATGGGAAACATTTCGCACGAAACGTTTCAATTTTTGGTGATTTCTGTGGTTATCCGCTGATAAATTCCGAAATTCTTAGATGATTTTGCTTTAGGAAATCTTTGGAATAACAACTGAACTAAGTTTGGGCTGGGGACGGACCTGGTGTAGGGGTTAGAACACACGCCTCTCACGCCGATCGAATCCCATCCCCGAGATAGTCACTAAACATTTCAGTAGTGACGACTGGGAAGTAAAGCCGTTGGTCCCGAGATGAACTAGCCCAGGGCTAAAAATCTCGTTAATAAAGATAGAAAAAAAAAGTTTGGGCAAATATCTGAACAATTTTTTTTATGAAATTTCGGAAGAATATCTTGAAAAATGACATATTGTAATACCAGCCCTGAATACAGTCTTTTGAAGAACTTTTAATTGATTATCAATTAGTTCCCATAAATTGTATTTTATTGAATTAAGTTTCTGGTCAAACTATGAACAACTGTTCTATGTATCATTTACCTTTTACGAAGAATCGTCCATCCCTAGCGGAAAGGTACATGTGTTACTTATTTTTTTCCATTTCAACAGAGTCAGGCAGGAAGCGCACGCGGGTATGAGTTAAATCGAAGAAGCACCGTGTCATGAATGATGATGATGATTGCCGCTGAAGTGGTACCGAACCCCATCGGAGTGTAGCGCTGCAGACAGAGTCCTCCTGTCCTCTGCATGTCAATGCCCAGCCAAGAAGAGAAGTGAACAGTGAATAAACACACGGAGAAGAGTGGTCCGGGCCAGAGCAGCTTCAGGGCCTAGTGCGTAAAGCATACCGGTATAAAGTGCGTAGTTGAATATTGTATTGGGAAGTGAGAAAGAGGGGTTCAAAACAAGCGAAGAAGAACAGCGCTGAAGCTATTCGAGGTATAGTGCAAGGAAGTGGTGGGGGGAGTGTGTGTGAGGAAAGGACAAAGAAAATTTGTGGAATATCCTGCGCCAGCTGAAGGTTCATTAATCGGAGACAGTGGAAACGACAAGCAGGGCGAGACGAGGAAGGGCATATCCTTAATAACAAAAAAAAAAATGGATACCTCGGACGATGATCTTTCCGAGCACTCGCAAGGGGACAAATCGACCAAAACCCGCTGGACGAAACATGAGGTAAGTGACCGGGAGATTTTTGATTCCTCTAACGAGTATGGAAATTAGAATACCAAGGAATAGACAGCTTGAGCCATATTTTTTTTTTATTCCGTATAAATCATTCGGAAACGAGTAGTGTAAACAAAAATATAATAATAATTATTTGACATTATTTTGGCTTCAACATGTTTTTAAGAGCATAATATACTGCCCATAAACGCATGTCAGTCCCATGTTTGCTGGATTTCCTATTCACATGGGACAATTATGCGTTTATGGGCAGTATAGTTCTTCATAGTTCATACTTGTTTTAGAGACTTGATGGCTATTTGAAAGCAAATGTCTAAAATTCTTATTTGCAATAAATTTTGTTCAAGCATTTTTTCTAGAAATGTAATATTGTTGGTCAATTTCAAATTTGTTTCATTGTTTGTTAAAGTTGTGGGAAATGGTATCTCTAGATCAGTGGTGAGGAAATCTAGGAACCCGATCAAAGATTTTATCAGGAAGAATTCTTTTGGAATCCCCAACTCACCGCTATGAACTTCCAGCTTACTTTAGGATACCGCACATAATTCT
This sequence comes from Aedes aegypti, assembly GCF_002204515.2. Classification (NCBI taxonomy): domain Eukaryota; kingdom Metazoa; phylum Arthropoda; class Insecta; order Diptera; family Culicidae; genus Aedes; species Aedes aegypti. The sequence continues at coordinate 399,844,242 of NC_035108.1, forward strand.
TAAGATTCCGCTGATAATTGTCTAGATACCGCAAGGAATCTACATGATCCTTTGGATCCAGTTACATGGTTGTTATGACTACACGTATTTCGCGAACTTGGTGCTATTTTGAAAGTAAACTTTGGGCAGATTTAGTTTTAAACACCGAGTCAGAGTATTGAAATGTCAAAGAATATATTTTTCTTCTAGCATTTGATGTCGTTGCAATTGGCAAGGATGACTCATATTAGAAGTGCAAAATCAAATCTGGACAATGATTTATCTCTAATTCAATGCGAATACAAGTACAGCATTGTAGGGTACACTACCCTACCATACATCCAAAGTTGGCTACCTTGCATAAATTGTAAAAAAATCCAAATGACATTACTCCTTCTTTACTGCGACGAAAGTATTGAAGATACGGACAGTCTTAGAGTCAATTATTGAGTAATCTTTCTTCCATGCCCACTCATGATGGAATTTCTATAAATAAAAGTTTTAGAATATTTTCGGTGCATCCTGGTGTAAACCTTTTAGGGTCAAGCAATTCCTATCGAAATTTTCACTTCTATCTTTCACAAGTTCTTTAAAAAATCCTTCTATCCTTCCTTCCAAACATTCTTTCATAAAATCTTCCAAAAATACATTTGGGGACACATCGAAGGATTTCTCCAGAAATTCTTGTACATACCTTATCTTTCCGAAAAAATCTGCAACGATTTCACTAGGTATACTGCCGTGAATCGCAAGTCAGTCCCATCAGCATTTTTGTCAAAATTGATCTGAGTTCAGTTTTCAACATATCTTCCAATGATTTGTTGCAGACCTGCACTAATGAGACAACATGATTTATTCTAAAAAAAATGCGAAAAAAACAGCAATTCGAATTGTCTATAATGAAAACTAACCGCATATCAGTCCAAAAATCACTAGAAATAAACCAGGTAGAATTCCTCAATGAATTTCTGGATTTTCTCAGGAGTTCTTCGAAGGATTCATTCAGGGATTTCTCCAAAACGCATTCTGTAATTTATTATAAAAAATAGAGACATAGAGATAGAGACTCATAAAAAAATCCATCAGAAATTTAATCCGAGGTTATCTTCTTGATTTCTGGAAAATTTTTTAGCAAATTGAACTCGTTTTTCCACAAGGACTTTCCGAATTTTTCTCCCGAGGCTTCTTAAAGAATTCTTACAGGGACTACTTTGATTTTCTCCAAAAATATCTCAAGGTTTACTCCATAAATACTCCAGTAGTTCTTCCACAAAATCCTTCAGAAATTTTTCTAGGATCCCTCTAGAATCTCTCTAAGATTTCTCTAGGGGTCATCCATAAACTACTCATGCAGTATGAATTAATAGAAAACTCCAGGAATAATTTTGTATAGGAATCTTGAAAAGAATTTATTGAAGAATCCTTGAAAAAAATAATTCTAATAAAAATTGGAGAAAATTCTGGAATAATTCCTGAAAGAATTCATGAAGAAATCGTTAGAGATGTTGGCGGAAAACACTGAAATATTTATTTCAACAATAATTCCTTAGTAAATTTCCAAAACCCATATAAGTTTTTCTTAAAAGGCAAGAATTCATGCATCTATATTTGAAACATATATGGGAAAAATGACTGAATAAATCCCAGCAACGATATAGGAATTAATCTATGGAAGTATTCCTGGAATATTTCCTGAAGAAATGCATGGAGGAATGTCTCCGAGGAACCCATTAGGAATTCCTGCAGTAATCCGTCTATGGATTCCACCATGAATTTCTACGGGAATACTTCTGAAGATTCCTCAACGACGTTCTCCTACAGAAATCTCCAGGAGCTATTCCAGGAATTCTATCGAAGTTCCTCCGTTGTGTCTTATAGGATTTCCTCCAGGAAGTCCTCCAGGGATGTCTTTCAGGAATACCTTAGTGGATTTGCTGCAGGGATTCCTCAGGGGATCTCCTTCAGGAAACCTTACGAATATTTCCATCAGAAATTTCTCCGTGGATTTCGTCTAAAAATTTCTTCGAGGATTTCCTCAAGAAATTCCTTTTAGGCTTTCCACCAGGAATTCCTCCGTGTATTTCGTTCATCAGCGTGCTGACTCTTTGGTGTGTGTGATAGCTGTGAATCCGATTATGGAACTTCGTATCATCTGATATGTAACTGTCCAGTTTTCGTACCACCGTTGGGGTAATGATCTATAGGCTCTCTTTACACTCATGCGTTTTGCATTGAACCGATTGTGGTATGGAGCTACATGCTCTCATTTCGCTTATGCGATTTTCCCTTTTCATAGGATCCCACTCCCATTTCCTCTCATCTTTCCCTTCCTTTTCCTTTCCCATCGAGTAGATGCTGAAATAGGCTCATATATAGCGATGGCACAAACCTCTCAATCGGCGTGGAACGTACCTTTGGAGCAGGCCTTCTGATACCTGATACCTGTCCTTTTTGCTGCTCTACCAACTTGATATTTGGACTTTTCAAGGCTAATTATGCTTTTTTGAGTCAAAGTTTCTTAACAATATTTTCGGTATTCCTAAATTTGCTTCCTTTATGTTTTAAAAATATAAAAGTTCAATATTAAGAAGTTGTGTTAGCCCTGTCGGTAGGCGCGTGCTACCGATAATCCAAAGGTTTTTCCCTGGCCAAGATCACAGGGGTTGACGGTGCCAAAGTAGAAGGTGCACCATAATAATATCCGTCTGTGAAACATATCACCTTCCCAATACTTTGGCACACCTCTAACGGTTCATGATTTATCATGAAATGGCTGCATTCAGGCGGAGGATCTGTTAATATGTTTCGGCATATTATCAGGTCCTCTTCGAACGGAGGGACCGCCAGGGCTCAGTAGTTACTTATAAACTAGTGCTGGTTGTTGATGTTTCAGTCCGTTTACACGAGCTGTAGCATCTTTTGTACTATTCAGTAATGGTGGTTAAGTTTCAAAGCTAACGTGTGATCAATCGTTTTATAAGTGATTGTGTAAGTGCTAATAACGATATTTGAAGAAATTTATGGTGATGAAAATGGCATTAGAAGTGATTGTGACAGTTTTGTTTAAAGCACGTACATAATAATGATAATATGAACCCTACTAGTTTATTGATGGTTATAATACATTCTGCAATCATTTCTCTGAATTCGTGATAAAAGTGACAGCAAGTGCAGTAGAATTAATCGAAGTAATTTTATTTTTTCTGTAACTTTCTTTATCGTAGTTCGATTATCTTTCAATTATTTATTAATGATAACAGATGGGAAATGGTAACAAAAATGAATTATGAAAGTATTGTAAAGTTATTGTGATAAAAATTGTTGTTGTGTTATGAAGTGATAAAACGGAAAGTATACATATGTGATGTGTATTACGCAAGTTAATGAGTGATAATCGGTGGTATAAGTGATAGTGTCAAAAACAAAAGTGTGGTAGTTATGTGACAGTGACTAAGTAATGAAATGGGGAATCATAGTTTTATAGTAGTCTGGAATACTAGACTTTAAAACTACGGCAAGGGCTGATTGCTGCTAGGGTACACAGTGATTATTTGAGCAACATTGCTTAGGAACGTCTTTGTGATGAACGTAATAGAGGCTTATAAAGGCAAATGTAGGGAAGGAGTTTAGGGTAGATTAAAAGTCCCAGTACTACCCCTATTGCTACAGACTAGGGATGTTAGTACCGACACGAATTCAGACTATAATAGCTAAATTTTCTCATATTTTTATCCCTAGCAAAAAACGATGGTAATGTTCATTTTACCAGCACTATGTGGGTAAAATGAACAACTGTTGGTGGTAAAATGAACATCATGCGAAATACACGAGCAAAACAAATGTTCTTGAAAATTTTCGTTGCATTTCCGAAAATATATCTATTAATGATTATAACCAATTCAAAAATTAATCTAAAGATATCAGATTTGACATCATATCATAACGATATTCACCTCACTGGAAAACCTTAAGACCTCCGTCCTAAAAGTTACGTCAGCTCGTATTTTCAAACGTATTTTTTTTTAATCTTAGTTTTCGTCGATATAATCACTTCAATTGACCTCCGTATCAACTCGAACACTTTGATTTATGCTCTAAATCATCCGTGCGTGATAAAATTTGATTGAAATTTGTCTTTTTTTCTCGGTAAGAGGCACGGTGTTCATTTTACCACCCTGTTCATGTTGCCACCACATTCTCACTGAATAATAAGATGTATTCTTACAGACTCCAGAGCCTATAGAATTTTGCACAGGATACCCAGATAAATTGCACGCAAAACATTGGCAGGTTCATCAAAATATTGAGCAAGAATATTAAAGAATCCGTAGTAAAATTTCACAGAATCCAAGTCATCACCGAATCCGGAACATTATCCTGGGAAATTTCTTCGGATTTTCTTACCACATCCTGAGCAGGACATATTTATCCAGAACAGGATTCTGATAGGCCGCATCCGGCCCGCGACCTCATTTTGTGCGGCCCGCGGAGGGTTCGAAGATTGTTCTTATATTTTGAAGTTAGAACATACAAAGCTTATTTAATTTTCAATTTAGTTTCAACTTAATATTCTAGCTTAGTAAATCTATAAATTGTTTTGTTTTTAGACCCTATTAGATATTTTATTTTATGAATGCTTCAAATTCTAAATTTCAAATTCTGGGTGTTTCAACAATGTTTCTACCAAGACTTTCTTCGACATTCATCCTTGACAGAATTATAAGGAAGGCAGGCTTTTACAAAATCTTGAACAGGATTTTAAAAAAAAATCTGCACAAGGCTTTCAGAACAGAATTCTGGTCACGAAATTCCTTGACTGAATGGGGCAGAGCCCCATTTGAAATGACATTTCTTCTCAACTGCGAAATGCGATCAATGAAATGTGATTTTATTGACCATTTTATGCAAATAATTTCTCACGTATCTTGATTGTCGATTACTTTTCTTGTCAGCAGCAAATCAGCCTTAACAATCGCATGATTCTCAAGACTTTTTACCAGGATTCCATAGCCAGGATTTTAAACGAATTCAATTCATATTTCTTTAAATCCTGGGCAGGATTACAACATAACGGTATGTAACATTTTGCCAGAACACTAAACGAAACTATGTAAATAAAAATGGAATGGTGTTTGTATGTCACGAAATGGCTTACGAACGGGTCAGCGGATTTGGATGATTCTTTCTCCATTTTGTTCTTCAAGGGTTCCGACGTGTTTATGTGTATAAAAGCTCCAGGATATTCACTGGGAAAGTTGAAAAAACGAGAGTGAACGGAACTGTCATTTTGTATGGGACGATTCGTAGCGGTTTTCAACAGCCTGCTTGCTGGCAAGAGGAAGTTTACCGGGAACACTAGTTTATAATAAAATTATTAGTAGGTTTCTTTTGAAATACTTTTTAGCATTTTCGAAGATTTCTAGGTGGCATTTGTAAGTGACTATTGAGCGAGATTGTGAAGGAATCCTAGGCATTGTTCTTGAAATATTTCAGGATTTAAGAACATCCCAGTTCAAGCGTATTCCTATTATTATTATTCTGACAGAATTCGGAGTACGATTTAAAAAAAAAACTAGGTATTATTCTCACAGGATCTAAAATTTCTGGGGTAGATTCTTCAAAATAATCTGGACTAGATTATAATATAATTTTGGTAGGAACTCTCATAATGTCCAGCACAATGCTTAGCAGCAATTATCTCTCTTTTAGAGTACCGTAAAACGGGGTATCTTTGATAATGCGGGTAACTTTGATAGTCCGTAACTCACCACATACTAAACGAAATATCATCATTTCTGTAAATCGGTTTAGCAAAACGAATGCAAAACTGAAGAATATTAGTATGACACTCCATATAAGAGCTGTTTTCATTTGAATCGAGACCAGTTGAGGCTTTTACACAGATATAAAAATTGACACAATTTTTTAAATTTTTGAAACGTTTACAAACAATCTGTTGTACGATCACTATTTGATGTACTTTTGAATAGTTGGCCACTTATATTTGGCAGCCTAGTTATCATAGAACTTGAATACGGCTTCAAATCTCTTAGCGAAAAGCATTTTCACAAACTGGGACCATTTTTGTAATCTAAGTCAGAAATTTCCATATAACGTTAAACGCCTATAGGTATGCAATGCCCTACAAATGTTCGTAATTCATTCAATTTTGTTCGATGCATACTCCATTATCAAAGCTACCCCAAAACAGAAAACCGACTTTCGATTATATGAAAAATTATATATCCATTCAAATTAAATCTTTTGGCAATCTATCAACAGCAATCGATAGATAGGATGCCAGTACTTGTTTTAAAAATATAAATTATAATTCTTTGAAACAGCATGCATAAATATTCAAGTTTTCTTCGAAAAAAACTATCAAAGTTACCCCGTATTACGGTACTTCAAATGAAATTTACTTCATTCACTGATTTTTGTCAGGTTTTCTGAACTTCATTTACTGACTTTTGTCAGAATAGGGTCCTAAAGCCCTGTCCCAATTTTAGTGCCATTATATGAAAAATTATATATCCATTCAAATTAAATCTTTTGGCAATCTATCAACAGCAATCGATAGATAGGATGCCAGTACTTGTTTTAAAAATATAAATTATAATTCTTTGAAACAGCATGCATAAATATTCAAGTTTTCTTCGAAAAAAACTATCAAAGTTACCCCGTATTACGGTACTTCAAATGAAATTTACTTCATTCACTGATTTTTGTCAGGTTTTCTGAACTTCATTTACTGACTTTTGTCAGAATAGGGTCCTAAAGCCCTGTCCCAATTTTAGTGCCAATCGCTTAAGTTTAGGCCAAAAATACATGTTTACTCAATTTTCTAATGTTTTCGGTTGGTTTGAGTTCAAAAAACATTCTTTTAGATTTTGTCACACCCCTTGGCTTAAACTCAAATTTTGGATGCATTTTGTTTTCCGTGTCCCTTCCGAAATGTCAGATAGGAACAACCCCAGTGTTAAAACTAAAACCCCTGTGGTGTTTTTGTCGACTAAGCGAACGTCAAACATGATCTTAAGTGTCAAGGTTCATTTATGGACCCAATTTTTAAATTAAAGTTTAAACATGATATAGCCGTTATTTGAGCGGAAAAAATTGCTAAAGTAGTTGCAATGAGATGCTTTTTCGTGTTATTGAATAAAAACAAGATTTCATTAAAAATTTTAGGACCCGATTGTTGGGAATATTTGTGCGTTTAAAAATGTGGCCCGCGACGCAAAATTACTTCTGCGATTTGGCCCGCGGTTAAGAAAGGTTGGGCAGGCCTGCTCTAGACAATTAGGGGCTGTTCATTAATCAGCAAGTCAGAATAAGCTTATTAAATTTCCAAATTTAGCGAAACATAACCCAACTTTTATTATTTTTTAGTGCATTCAGCAATAGATGTTCAATAATGTCATCCAAATCATATGATATTTGCAAGAAATAGTTTATAAAACTTTCGAAAACATCAGTATTTCTTTGAAAATTTTCTGAACACATTATTCTAAAATCCTGCGAAACGTTAGAAAAGGGCCTATCTGAAAAACGTAAACATTGAGAAATTGTCGATCGAAGATTCAGTGCCATATTGATTAATCATGTTTCAAACCCATACCCTTTTTTTAGGGTGTCTATCTATCCGGGAAAAGCGGAAAAAACCCGAGAATTACAAATTACTGGGATAAATACGGGAATAGTCGTGAATTTGGTGAACACACCGGGAAAATATGGTTTCAAACATAAGAATACCTGTTTGTTTCAAATTCAAAAAGTACTAGGACATTTTGACGGAAAGAAGATTTAAAGAAGATCCTTGAAACATCTCTAGTAGGGTTACTTCAAGATTCCGGTCAAGATTCTCTGTGAGATGCTTGATAGATTTCTATTTAGATTCATGGCAATTTCTATGAGATTTTTGCGGGAATCCTAGAGAGAATCGATTCGATAGTTGATCTTTTTTTTTCAATTTCTTCGGAAAATGTCAGGCCCGAAATTCTTAGAGAAATCAAATTATGATACAGCAAGATTGTGATGGGCCTTTTTGAAGTAACTTTTGTTCATACTGGATAGAATTTTATATAAAATTTTGAAATTAACTCAAAAATAGAATAATTTTGATGTAATATGCTCTAACCCAAAGTTGGTAATTCATTCATCGGGGCAGATATGAAAAGAATCTTTTAACTCTTCGCGGGCCGCACAAAATGAAGGCGTGGGCCAGATGAGGCCCACAGGCCGTACGTTGGGCAAATATGCTCTAGATAGAACGCTAGCTAATCCTTAAAAGCGTGTTGATTGAAGAGTGCCTGAAATAGATAAATATTTTTTATAGTTGCTTAAATACTATTTTTAAATAACCTACACCTAAACATTGTAAGCTTTGCTATTTCAACCGTTGATTGCGATTGAGCTATAGTTAATTAACGATTAGATACGTACAACAATAACCTTAAGCTATAATGAACAATATTATATAATACGTTCCTATAGTTTCGTCTACCCTTAACATCAGATGCCTTCACTAAATTATTGTGCTGGTCTGGAACTGGCTGTCCAAAAAGCTAGAAGAAATGTAGCTATTTGTTGTTTTAACAGGCTCATTGAAAATTCAATGGAAGACAAGAACGTCTGTTTATCGTAGATGTAGGGACAAACTTTTCTGCCTGCATGTTTTTCAATATGTTTGTTTGTAGGGCTAAATATAGATATGGCCATTACTACCTATAAAATCAATTGAATGTTTATGAACATAGCCGTGAAAAAAAAACTAGAATGAAAATGTATCATACATTTTTAATACAAAACTCAAAATTGTATCCTTTTCCAGGACGCTGCCCTCAAATCGCTGGTGGAGCAGTACGGCGAACGGTGGGACGCGATCGCCAAGTTCCTCAAGGATCGCACAGACATCCAGTGCCAGCAGCGTTGGACAAAGGTGGTCAACCCGGATCTTATCAAGGGACCCTGGACAAAGGAGGTAAGCAAAAAAAACAATCAGTAGAGGGAAAAAATATACACTTACATTATGGCTAGGGGGAAGCATCTAGCGAAACATGTTCAATCATGTCAGGTTGTTGTGCGCTATATTCGGGAGAGGATGATGCACTCGCATTAGGTATATAAGGATTCCCACTGCTGTAGCTACGAACCTAAATTGCGCAATGCCTTTCTAGAATCGTAAGAAAGGGGTTCGTTTCACCCCAGTGCACTTTCGTTTGCTATATACTCATTTGATTTGTACGCTTGTCTCTGATGGTCGATTTTGATGATGGTGATGGTGATGACGAGTGCGACGAGGACTGCAAAGTCGTCTGCGCATATAAATTATGTTTCTCTCCCCCTTCCGATATGTTGGATGGTTTTTCGTCCTCTGTGTACATTTGCTTAGTATGTAGAGCCCAGGTGGCATTTGCCATCAAGTTACGGCAATAGTAAGGCAACCCGTGGAGGGAATCTGCAGGTTTCAATCGGATAGCACTCTACCTATAATAAACACATGTTTTGTTCTTTGTTCCGGTTGGTGCCGATCGTCCAGAAGTCATGCGGGTGTGTCTTCCTCCGTATGTCTGAGGAGGCGTTTTCCTTTAGGGGACAAACTGGTAATGTTTGACTGTCCAGTATATTTCAAACATATTCGAAGCATTCAGCTAGAACAAGAGGTTCCAAAAGAGCTGATTTGGTGCCCTATTAGAACCTATCATCGAGTTTCCAAAATCGGGAAGGCTATCATTTCCTGAATATCTTAGATAAATTCATGTTTGAAATCTGTAGGAAATCCCAAATGATAGTTTTGAAGGTTATCCGAAGAAACCAAATAAAATATTACCAAAAAGAATCCCAAGGAAAGGGCTTCAGAAAAAAATTGGAAGATTCTCTGGAGATCAATTAAAGTATCCTTAATGGAATTCAATCCAAAAATGAAACCTTAAAAAAACTTAAAGGAAAACATTGCAGAATGCAAAAGTCCTCAACAGAAATTTTGCAGGAAATCTTTGGAAAATCCGTAGGTAAATTCCTAGAGGATGGAGGACTTTTTAGAGAAATTGCTGGAAGAATCTCTAGATTAATCTATCTTGCCGTAGCAATTAATCGCCACTGAATATTTCCCAGCTCTGTTTGCTCTCTTTAACAAACATATGGTATCTATAGTTCCTATTTGTGCACACATAGTCGTTACATATCTTATATAAAGAAAAATATAATGTATAAAGCGTTTTATAAAATATTGGAAAAACATATAACTCAATTGTGTTTTTTTTTTAAATTTTATCAGAATCTTTCGAACGATGGCGATGTTCGTTAATTTCAAAGGATTGATGTTATGGTTAAAATAGAAGAGGAACTAGTCCAGTGGCAGTAGTTTAATTCAGATATCTAGTTTTGACTGTGCACTTCATGGTCTAATGTGAAAACAGTTCTAAACTACGATTGATTCCGATCGAGGAAATGAAATAGACACGGTGAAGTTGCGTTTGAGCCTAAATAAAGTACCGTAATACGGGGTAACTTTGATAGTTTTTTCGAAGAAAACTTGAATATTTTTGCATGCTGTTTCAAAGATTTACAATTTATATTTTTAAAACAAGTACTGGCATCCTGGCTATCGATTACAGTCGATAAATTGGCAAAAGATTTATTTTGAATGGATACATAATTTTTCATATAATCGAAAGTTGGTTTTCTGTTTTGGGGTAACTTTGATAATGGAGTATGATTCGAACAAAATCGAATGAATAACGAACATTTGTAGGGCATTGCATACCTCTAGGCGTTTAACGTTGTATGGAAATTTCTGACTTAGATTACAAAAATGGTCCCAGTTTGTGAAAATGCTCTTCGCTAAAAGATTTGAGACCGTATTGAAGTTCTATGATAACTAGGCTGTCAGAGATAAGTGGCCAACTATTCAAAACTACATCAAATAGTGATCGTAGAACAGATTGTTTGTAAGCGTTTCGAAAATGCTAAAATTGTGTCAATTTTTAATATTCGTATAAAAAGCTTCAAATGCACTTGATTCCAATGAAAATAGCTTTGACATGAAGTGTCATACTAATACTCTTTACTTTTGCATTCGTTTTGCTTAACTGATTAACAGATACTTCGTTATTTCGTTTAATATGTTGTGGGTCTCGCACTATCAAAGTTACCCGCATTATCAAAGTTACCCCGTTTTACGGTACAAGCATCTGTAGGTAATCGGCACTAATGGAGGCAATGATGGGGCATAAGAAAAAAAAAATGGAAAGCAAAGGCCATGATGATCGCGCGGTGTGCCTTCAAACAGGAAAGGATTTTTTTTCCCGAAGGGATTGCGTTGGTTGAGGGTGAGCGATGCTCTGGAGTAGAAAGACAATCAACGGAAGTAGATCATTATGTCATTGCGCGCTACGGAATCCCACTAACTATAAAGAATATGTTCTTTAGGGAGCAATGCGGTTGTGGGTTGGTGTAGCGTATCGGTATGTTTCCGTAGAATGGTTCTTCTCCTTGGTTTTACTTTCACATTGGAACGAAACTTGCTTGTGAGTTTAGTTTTCGAAAAGCACATGCACAATTAATAATTGAGAGTTCTCTCAGCTAGAGTTGTTTTGTCGTATTTGTAACAGATACGACGATATTTTATACCATGTACTGAAATGATACTCAACTCTAATCAAGGAAATTTCCAACTTATATGGACATTTGCACCTTGGATGAGATTTCATTTATGTACCTGAATCTTCAAGACTGTTACAGAAAAGCGTCATGACAATAGAAGCTCACATTTATCTGAAAACAATATGTCATTTCATTTGATGGAAGCGAATGTTGCTCAATTCCAGTAGAAAAGAATAAAGGAATAGTAACTCTAAAAATCTGAAACTTCAGTGTACTAGTCATTACTAATAAAATATGTCGGAAGAGTACATGTGAGCAATTCTCGTTGAAACCAGGCCGCCATCGGCACCCATAGTTAGAATTCCAATTTTATGTCACTGATCGTGTTTATGGACGGTTTTCATTTATTGAATTTATTTATTCATTATTACTGAATTCAAAGATATGTAGAAGAATTGTTCTGTTGTCAGAAATCGCATTATAAAAGAAAATTCCTGTTTAATAACCTAGATTTATAACTTATAAAGCTGAGTATAAGGCTCGGTTCCAGTAGGGACGTAACGTCAGGAAAATGAAGAATAATAATAAGAAGAGTATACATAACCTTTTTTTATTGGTAGCCTCTAAATTGGACAGGCTAAGTGCTATCAAGGTGAAAAATTTATTCTACTACTTAAAATCAAGATGGCGTCAAAATCCAAGATGGGCGCCAGATTTTATCACTCAAAATATTTTTTTTATTCTTTACTCGACTCGAATAAAACACCAAAGGCTGAAAACTTGTTTCTTTGTTGTACAAAAAATGATGTTTGTATTGATTGCACTCGCCATATACGTCAAAATCGTAGAATTTGATTTAGAAAATCGTTCATTTGATAGGGTGAATACCATTGCTTACCTAGTTTCTGTAGTCTATTTTACGCAATTATTGCTCAGCTTCCTGATGGTGATCTCAGAATTCAAAACTAGCGGTGCGCTACTGGTGAAAAAACGATTTTTCTAACAAAATTCAAGATGGCGGCCACATTTGAAATGGCCCCCAAAATTTTTTCAAGTTTAAATGAAAGCTGTATCCTTTGTCTATACGTTGCCACTAAGTTTGCTAAGTGTTCCAAGCGAAAATTGAGACATCTCACGTGAAGAAATACCCTAAATTTATCAAAAAATGGGCTTTTTCGCAAACAGTTCAGGTAGCTGGCGTACGAGGGGTCCACCAATTTGAGAAAACAGAAAGGACCACCCTTAATTTTTATCGAAAACTAGCGATCAGTGACATAAAATTAGAATTCTAACGATGGGTGCCGATGGCAGCCTGGTTTCAGCGAGAATTGCTCATGTATAGGGGTCATTCGAAAATGACGTCCATCCTTTGGGGGAGGTGGGGTCTCCGAAAGTGTAACAGTACGTGTATAAGGTATTGGAAACAACGTGACAGATGGGGGAGGGGGAAATCTCGAAAAATGATGGACGTCATATTTGAATCGTCCCATGCCTAGATTTAACGAAAATTTTTCATAAAATCGAAGAAAATTTGTTTGTTTTACGATACAGTTATTTTTAGTTTAAATTTCGAATTGCATTCTTGATGAAAACAGGCCGTTATTGAAGTAGGATCACGTTTGAAATACATTCAACATCAGGAACCGTTCAATTGCTAATTCGCGACAGGCGTCGAGTTGATTCATGTCTTACTTGAAAGGAAGTTGGACGATTAACCCTCAAAAGCCCGGGACGAACCTTCAATTTTCAAATGGCCACAATTTGGAGACCGGTTGATCAATTAATTTGAAATATATTTTGGAGTACATGCGGTTAGTTGGTCTTACAATCCTTGTGTGAGACATTCCCCTTGACCCCTCCCCATTTTCTGGGAAACGGAAAAATCGTGGACATGAAGGGCAAAAAATTGGCATTACACGGATATCCAAAGATCCCGATGAGCTAGAAAGTTGGTGTCTTCGCTAAAGTTGTCCAGCATATCAAGGACTATATGGCAATGAAAAATCTAATTGAGAGTTTATCCGGTAGGTGGCGTTAGTAACAAAGTTTCAATCGTCTGTACCTCAAGATCCTTATCAGCTAGAAGGTTGCTGTCTTGGGCAAAGCTGTTCAGCAGATCAAGGGCTATCTGGCAATGATGAATCCAGAGGCGACTCGTAATCTCACTTTTTACCTGTTCTACGAATCTAAAAACGGATAATTCGACAAATTTAGTTTATAAAACACAAAGTAAATGATTGTAATCTTCCTTTCTAACAAAGCTCTATTTGTTGATTGCTAATTTGTTTCTGAAAATCCAGAATTTGTAATCGTGGAACAGGTAGATTTGAGGTTAGGGAATCGCCACTGGAGGACTCTGATTGAGAATTCCGCCGCCAGGTAGCGCTAGTAATAAATTATCTTCAATTTTATATATCTTAAGATTCTTATTAGCTAGCAAGTTGGTGTCTTCGGCAAAGGTGTTTTGAAGGTGAAGTATTATCTAATGGTGAAGAGTCTAATTGAGAATTCTTACGATAGGCGGCGCTGTTAAAAAAGCTTCTGTATCCTAAGATCATAAGATCATTATATGGCAGAATGTTGATGTCCTCGACAAAGATGTTCAACAGATCAAGGGCTGGCTATTTAAAATCAATGATTTGGAATTCAACCATTCGGCGACACTAATGACAAATTTTCGTCAATCTTCAGTTTCTCGATATACTTAAAAGCTAGTTCGTGTATTCAGAAAAGTTCTTCAGTAATTTGGGCGATGGAATCTGATTGGAGATTGATCCGATAGATGGTGCTACAGCCATCTCTCCATAACTTCTGGATATCGAGTTATAGAACCATGGCTTTCTGAATAGTCTCTTGAAGCGCAATTGTATTGTTTTTGTTTTTTTTTCTAATTCGATGTTTATGTTACTGGATAGTTTCCACAATATCGAATTATAAATAGTTGGCTGTAGTTTGAAGTTTATTTAATTTTCTGCATCCTAAGATAAACTAGATAGTTGGCGTCTTTGGAAACGTTGTTATGAAGAATAATGCCTATCTGATAGTGATTATATTCAAACATGTGTGACATTTTTACGATACTCTATTTCAAAATCCTGGTTGTATGCTTTGACGGCTTCGTGGCCATGCGGCTTGTGTCGCCGTTGAAACTTTTCGTGAGGAATGTTCCGTGGCTGTAGTTATTCTTGTCTAAGGTTATATTAAATTGCTGAAAACAATGTCCGTGTCATTTTTGTTGGAATAGATATAGTGTGGCACCAATAGTCATACAATAGTCGTCGGTGAGTGAAGCATGCGTCGTCGTCGTCATCAGTAGATGTGTAGATCTGTTGGGAGGGGTACGGTAGTTTGAAAAGTGCCACATTGCAGATGAATTTTCAATTATATTTTAAACTGCAAAAGAGCCCTCAATCTACTCTGCCGAAGTCACCCAGCTTATCGCAATCTTGAGTTATCCGTGGAATGGAAAATAAGATAAACTTTGATACCACCAATCTACTAGTTTATCAATATCTTGAGATACAGAATGATAGAAAATACAAGCAACACCCAATTCAATTCACCGCCAGATAGCTCTTGATTTGCTGAACATCTTTGTCGGAGACACCAACCTTCTAGCTAATAAGAATCTGGAGATATAAAGGCGCCACCAACGGCTAAATTCTCAATTCAATTTCTCACCTCAAGATAGCCCTTGATCTGCTAAACAACTTTGTCGAAGACATCAACCTTCTAGCTGATCAGAATCTTAAGAAACAGACCGTTGAAGAAAATTGGCACTAGCGCCACCTAGCGGATAAATTTTCAATTAGATTTTTTATCGCCTTATAGCCCTTGATCTACAGAACAACTTTATCGAATACATCAACCTTCTAGCTCATCGGGATCTTTAGATTTCCGTGTGAAATGCCAATTTTTCACCCCTCGTGTCCACGCCTTTTCCGTTCCGAGAAAAGGGGGAGGGGTCAGGAGGGATGTCACAGCCAAGGACTGTAGGACCTACTAACCGCATGTACTTCAAAATTTATTTCAAATTAATTGATCTAGTGGTCTCCAAATGTGGCCTTTTGAAAATTCAAGGTTCGTCCCGGGCTTTTGAGGGTTAACCATCCTGATGAATTCCGCGAATACGTCGAGACTTCGCTTGCTTGTTCGTCGGTTAAGAGACTGTGAATGGTCGGTGCTTTTTCGAACTACCAAAACCTGCGTCCACTTTTCGACTTCCTCAACTGTTGCATTGTTGGAGTGAAGGGCAGTGAAACTGGATCTTTCGGTTTATCTGTAAATAGGAAATCTAGGTGGACCCAGATAGCCGTAGCGGTAAACGCGCAGCTATTCAGCAAGGCCAAGCTGAGGGTCGTGGGTTCGAATCCCACCGGTCGAGGATCTTTTCGGGTTGGAAATTTTCTCGACTTCCCAGGGCATAAAGTATCATCGTACCTGCCACACGATATACGCATGCAAAATGGTCATTGACATAGTAAGCTCTCAGTTAATAACTGTGGAAGTGCTCATAAGAACACTAAGCTGAGAAGCAGGCTCTGTCCCAGTGGGGACGTAACGCCAGAAAGAAGAAGAAGGTAGGTGTCACGAAGAAAAGGTTTCCACTTAGATCAATGGCTTGAGCAGGTCAAAGAATAATTCTCCTCCAATAAGTAGATTTATTTTGTCCGACTTATGCAACTGTGGATTCGCAAGTTGGATGTTATTCGATAGACGCCAGGAAATCACATCAGTCTTGATAGACGGTATGCATTGCGTTAGCTTGGGCGTGACCAAGCATTCTACTAAACAATAAAACTTTTTTTTGACTCCAAGCATGACAAGTTTCAGGATGATCGAGCTGAAGTTCTAAAGCTACCTAACGTCGAAAGTCTTGTTGTTTTCCTTCCACCGTCTTCAACAATGTTTCCCCGAGGTTATCTTGGAGTCTTCATAGTGGTACACGGGATTGCAACAGAGGCTGATGGAACGTTTGATCTAATATGAGTTTCGTATAAAGTAGTTACACACAAGAACACATAGCATTTTAAAGAATACTCTTCCAAAAGTCCGTTGTGTGAAACATCTTTTTACACAATGTCCCACCTCCTATTTGTTTCAACGTCGAGCATTGGTAGCTGAGGTGATAGTCTGAGCACATACCGCATGAATTACCACATGAAGTCGAACTCACAGCAACGTTGGTCTTCTGAGGCAGCTGCTTGAGGCATGAAGAATTTGAAATCGTGATTTCTCATTCGTTGATGTGTACTGCGGTAGTTCGGTGCTTTTAATGGTCGTTTCCCATGCATTCCGAAATGCCTTGTCGATACTAGCGAAACCTAAGCACACTATAAGGTGCTCAGAAAGTCCAGTAAATTATTGTATCACAGACTCTCCACATGTATGGTTGTCACATCGAGCAATCAACAACGCTTGACAGCTTAGTTGTAACCCAAGAGAATTCCGGATTTCTTAAATGAGATTCAATTTGATACTTTCAATGATAAAAAAAGCGATCACTCAACAAGATCCTAGTTAACCTCATTGATAATTTTGACGCCCAGTTAAACACGGCTTTGTCTTAACAGTACAGTTTAATGGCTTCGAAATAGGCTAAATGTTTCATTAGATCTTGAAAAATGTTCTCGAATTTACGCCAGTTGGCATAGTTTCAGTTATGCGGGAATGAGGTCACTTAGAGATTGCTGTTGGATAACTACTTGGAGTATTGGCAACGGTTGGAGGTGTGTTGCAGTTGGGGACTAGTATGTATAATCTTGGATGTTGATGTAATCTGCTTAAGTGAAACCTGGCTCACGGATAACATTCCTGATTCACTCATTGAAATAGAAGGGTATAACATTGTTAGAAATGATCGAATTCACAGTCGTTTGTATATATTATAAAAGTTTTTTAAAATGTAAACTTCTTTCTGTTTCAGAAGCTATGGTTGGAAATGGTCACATGAGCCGCACTGAATTTATGTTTTTAGAGATTATGCATAATTATGATAAATTTTTGCTATGCGTATGCTACAATCCTCCAGGAACAGATTGTTCGGAACTCCTATTCGATAAATTGGGTGATCTTTCTCTGCAGTACCGCAATGTTTTATTATTAGGTGATTTTAATACTAACTGGAACAAAACGGATAGTAAAACGGAACGATTTAAAAGTTGCTTAGACAATTACGGCTTAAAATGCTTAAATTCAATGAACACCCATTTCCATCATAATGGTAGTTCTTTATTAGATCTCGTTTTGACCAATAATCCAGAGTTTGTATTGAACTTAAATCAAGTTTCGGCACCTGCTTTTTCGAAACACGACGTACTTTTTTGCTCAATCAATATAAGTAAATGAAGAAACTACTCGTACATATCGTGATTATAGTAGCATTAACGTGCCTCACCTAATAAATGCGTTTAATGGCATTAATTGGAACCTTCTTTATAGTATGAGTGATAGTGATTTAGCCTTAAACTTTTTCAACCTACAACTACTAAGATTGTTTAATGAATTTGTACCTGATCGTACAACAAAGCCTAAGAAAAATCCGTGGTTCAATCAAGAAATTGCTAATGCAATAGTCGAACGCAATATCGCTTATCGTCTTTGGATTGCTAATAGATCTACTTTCAATCATAACCAATTTAAACGTCTTCGTAACAGAACTACTACTTTAATTAATAATGCTAAGGCAAATTATGTGTCAGATAACCTTTCAGCTTCTAGTACAAGCAAAGATTTGTGGAAGAGAATTAAAAATTTAAATATTTCCAAGACTTCTGAATGTAATGATAAATTCGATAACAGCATTGACGAAATCAACGATTATTTCAGCTCAAACTTCACCTTCGATGAGGATTTACCATCTGTGCCACCTGAAAATGTATATGGTTTCAGATTTTCTGAAATTTCTGAGAATGATATTATAATTTCTATCAATTCTATAAAATCTAACGCAGTAGGCTTGGACGAAATTCCCCTACGTTTTATTAAACTTTTGTTTCCTTCCATTTGTCCAATCATACATTATATTTTCAACTTAATTGTATCTTCGTCTCAAAATTTCCTCAAGCATGGAAACATTCAAAAATAATTCCTATAAAAAAGAAGGCAAAAACGTTAAACTTAGAAAATCTCCGTCCAATTAGCATTTTATGTGGTTTATCAAAAGCTTTGAGCGGATTTTGAAATATCAAATTCAAGAGCATATCGAATACTTTGACCTCATGCATACTTTCCAGTCAGGGTTTCGACGTGGTCACAGTACAACATCCGCTTTTCTAAAAGTACACAATGACATTCTTTCAGTTATCGATATAGAAGGTGTAGCATTTCTTTTCCTTTTAGACTTTTCTAAAGCATTCGATAGGGTTTCACATACCAAGCTTTTAAAAAAACTATCCTATGATTTTTTATTCTCTAGACCAGCAGTAAATCTTATGCAATCATATTTATCAAATCGAAGTCAATCAGTTTTTGCTGGTGGAGCCTTTTCTAAGACCTGTTCTATTTTGTCTGGAGTACCGCAAGGCTCAATCCTTGGGCCTCTTTTATTTTCTTGCTTCATCAATGATTTACCTAACGTTCTAAAACATTGTAAGATCCACATGTTCGCCGATGATGTGCAACTCTATCTGGCTCTAGAAGAAGTTGATTTGTCACTTATGTATCAGCTAATTAATGATGACTTGTCTCGCATCATACGTTGGGCGGATGAAAATCTTTTGCAAATCAACGCTTCTAAAACAAAAGTGATGTTTATTTCAAGAAGCACTCATAACTACTCCTTTCCATCGTTTCATCTAGGCAATGATCTTTTGGAGTACGTTAATAAGGCATCAAATCTAGGTTTCATAATTCAAAATAATCTTGAATGGGACAGTCACGTCAATAATATGTGCAGCAAAATTTATAGCGGATTGAGATTGTTGAGAATTTCATCAAATATGTTACCAACTTCAGTAAAATTACAACTTTTCAAATCATTGCTGCTTCCGCATTTCATGTACGGTGATGTATTACTTATAAATGCTTCTGCCAGAGCTATAGACAGACTCAGAATAGCATTAAATTGTTGTGTACGTTATGTTTATAATTTGTCAAGATTTTCTCATGTGTCACGTTTTCATCCCAAGTTGATTGGATGTCCATTTTATGATTTTTTCAAAATGCGATCATGTCTAACTTTGTTCAAGATTATTCGATTTGCAACACCTTCATACTTGTACGAAAACTTAAACCCTTTCCAAAGCTATCGCACTAGAAACTTTATAATACCGCGATATAATACAGCACACTTTGCGAATACCCTATTTGTAAGAGGCATAGTATTCTGGAATCAATTACCAAATGAAACCAAAAACTTAAATACTTTCAAAAGCTTCCAGCAAGAATGCGTCAAATGGTTCAACAGGGGGAATCAACAAAATTAATAACTACGGAGTATCAGAAACATAATATTAAGTTAAATGTATTCCTTCAAATAATAGCTAATTGTAGCGCTTTAAAAGGAATTTTCCTTATGCTACATTGATATGAACAAGTAAATAAATAAATAAAATAATCGCCTGAATATTTTGTCACCCACGCTGCATCACAGCGGTTCTTGAAGGAATCCCAAATTTCTTAATGTGTATCTTCAGCATCGTCGGGTATCAACAACATGGTCTCGCTATGAAAATTTCGGAACTCGGTGTAGGTTTCCGCGAGTTTGCTGCTGATGACTTTGAGCCATGTCAATCTCAGATGTTTCTAGTTTCGCAGGGTGAACGAATGATAAGAATAGTAGATACGTATAACATCAAATTTAATCCATTTGTAATATCGAGTTATATATGTTGGGTGTTCAATTTTATACAGTAACAGTAATCAAACGATTTCTCTTTTCTCCCCAAAAAAACAGGAAGACGACAAGGTCGTTGAGCTGGTTACCAAGTATGGTCCCAAAAAGTGGACCCTCATCGCTCGGCACCTCCGGGGTCGCATCGGTAAGCAATGTCGGGAGCGGTGGCACAACCACCTAAATCCGAACATCAAGAAAACTGCCTGGACCGAGGAGGAAGACACCATCATCTACCAGGCACACCTGCAGTGGGGCAATCAGTGGGCGAAGATTGCCAAGCTGCTACCCGGCCGTACTGACAATGCCATCAAAAACCATTGGAACTCGACGATGCGTCGAAAGTACGAAGGACCCGAAGCGACTCGTCGCAAACCCAAAGCGAGCAGTAGTCATACCCCTCAGAACCAGTCCGGCTCCGGCCAATCGAACCAAACCAGTTCCCAGCAGTCGCAGAGTGGACAGAACAGTCTGCGAAACATCATTTGCAATAACCGAAAGAAGTCTTCGGTAGACAGTATGAACGAGGACTCGCTCGACAAGGACGGTGGAACGATCGCCGTATCGACGGAGCAGGGTGACTTCCTGATATCTCCGATGCCGAACGCCACCAGCGAGAAGCAGTTCGTCATTGCACCGCTGTACTCGACCGGAAAGGCCACCTTCGTCAATGCCAAAGTGATTGCTAGCAGCAACAACATCCATATTCTCAGCGGTAGCAATAATAACAATAATAATAATAACCACCTCCAGCCGTACACTCCGACCAATGTGGACTTTAGTGATCTGCTCAGCGGGAATGATGCCGATGGCAAAGACCGGAAGTTCAAAATCAACACACCCAGCATTCTGCGAAGGAAGCGAAAGTTCCGGGACGAGAACGAAATGGTAAGTTACCCTACTAGGATTAAGGTGGCACATGTTTATATGGAAAACATCAACTTGTACAAATCTTAAGATATACTCATCAATTTTTTTTCTTTTGGACCCAGAGGCGTCGCGTGCTCAAATAAGCCACTTGTGCAACAACAAGAAAAATATATTTTATAATTGGGTAAATAATGCCTATGTAAACGGTAAACTGGTGATTAACTGGATTTTGCACGTTTCAGTTACAAAACATATCAGAAATAACAAAATGTATCAATGTGCGCGTATTTGCATATATTCTTGCATTTAGTAAAATAACTGCAGAGTGTATTTTTTTTACGATTTATTGGTACGTTTTACTTGATTTGCAAATTTTTTCATCTGCATATTAATCTCGTGTATCCGGCAGAAATATAGAAAAAAAACACATTTTTTTTAAATAATTTTCTTGGTCCCTTAGGCATTATAACTAATATTTGAATATGTGCGTATTGTGCTCTGCAACAAAAAATCCACGGAATGCGATTAACAGAAAATGGTGGTATATCGTCGGTGGTATAATTACAAACATTCGCGTACTTGAAGAACGAAAAAATTCAAACCTACTTGAATGTTGACGTTGCGCGCATATCTGCGCGTTATCGCCGCCGCTGGATGTGGATTTAAAATGAGCAATACCGTCGTCTTTGGTCCATAAGGGTGACTTTGGGCCAAGATTTTTACAGCAAACCATAACCAGAATAATGAAAACAATGTGGCAAGCTTCAAGAATACGTTATAAATAGCCACTAGATGGTCATGGATTAGTTTTTTGCCTCCCGTGCAATTCAAGACATGCATCAAAAAGGGCGGTCAAAGTCACCCGCTAGGACCAATGTCACCCCACACGGCGGTACTTGAATTGTATGAATGCAGCGTAAGAACACATCGCGAATGATTTGTACGCTGTCCGCTTCGGTGGCGAGCCGAAAATCCCGTTAGAAAGGTTAATCCTTCTTTAAAAACAACATGAATCCCACAATAAACTATAGAGAAAACAGATATGGAATCATCTATTATTAAAATATGGAAATTGGAGCAGTCTACGGAGCAAAAATAAATGCGCTAATTCCATTGATAATACATTCTTTCTGAGCTTTTATCATCTTCTTCAGCTTGTTCAAATCGGCTGGTTGAACCTGTCGAGAGAAACCGATTTCGTATTGCATGAAAGTTAGCACCGTAAAGCATGCAATTTGCACTCTAAGAACACTCTATTTCCATATTGACTGCGCTAACTTCACCAAAGACCAGAAATGATTAGTTTAACATTGGATTAATCGAATTTACGTAGGGTAAGTGTACCAGTTTTGGCCACCCTAAGGAAAAATATTGTTTATTTATAAATCAAAAGACCTTTGGTTACTGTCTGGACATTAAACGAAAGCTTTCAATCCATGCTCAGCAGGGAAAATATAAAAACTAATCAGAAACTTTGTTTTTGTATTAAAAATGGTGGTGGCGAATACTGGACCACTTGCACCAGTATTCGCCACGATTTTAATTTCGGTTCCTGAATTCGCCACTTACGTTGATTTCTTATGGAGGGTGGCGAATTCAGGAACAGGTGGCGAAAAATAGGTGCAAAGGAGCAAAAAGTTTAAGGAAAATGATTTTTTTCTATTATTTTCTGAGAAAATTTTGCGGTTTCCAAGAATGTTTCCGTATCATCTCAAAGCAATTTAGCAAACACTAAACAATTGGCAACCATATATGAAGTAAAACGGTATAAAATCTGGGGTGGCGAATAACTGGTACATGGCGAATACCGGTACACCTTCCCTATGCTTGGTATGCATTCGAATTGTTATAAATTTGATTTTAATTATTAAAACCTCTTATTTTATAATGTGGATATCCTTCTAAGTTGATGTAAATATGTCTGGATGGACATTGGACATCCGATCTATTCCAAACAAAATGCATTCTATTAGGAAACTGCTTAGCGTGCACCAATATTTCGGAAGGAGAAAAAGTAAAACCTGTTCAACTTCTTTCGTTGAACGGGTTGTTTCCACACATGTATGCTTTTGAGCGTGTACAGATTACTAAGCTGTGAATGTATGTGGGACCTTAGTTATATGGGATTTGGTTCAACAGCAGCAGTTGAACAGGCACAGTAGTTTCTCTTCAACTTTTGCGCTGCTGTCTTTGGTGAAATACCACGCTTGTGCTGTGGATGTCAAGCGAGCTTTTTACATGGTGCGTGAACTCAGCACACTACGCGATCGTTCTTGGTGCCTTGGGACAATTGTTATGCTACTTTCTATGTAGTACGTATGAACCCACACTCATGCTATTTTAAAATTTGTTGAATTTGATTTACTTTTTTAAATTAGTTGTACGATTTTGATTCAAATGGTCTACCTGTTCAATGAACAGGTTGAACAGGCTGACCAGACGCCTCTGTTTGGACCTTCAGAAGCAAATTTGATGGGTGTAACTTAATATTTTTGAAGTGCGATCATTATGAGCCACCGTAATACCTGCCTTGGAGTCGTTTTTGCTTAGTTTTTCGTTTTTGTTTGCTTGCACTGTGTTTCATTTATTGTAAAGTTTTGTGTTCAGTTCCATTCATGTTGTGTCAAAATAATCAAGAGCCAGAAATCGTGCAGTCGCAAGTTCGAGAACGAAATTCGATCCCACGTTCGCAAAAAATAAACCACGTCGACACATTCTTCCAGAACGACCTTCAACAGCAGCTCATGTTGGCCCACCAGCAGCAACGTCAGCAGCAACTGCTCCAGGTGACGACAGCGGCCAGTCAGGCTTTGAACACTACTGGTTCGAGTCAACAGCAGCAGCAACAGCAGCACCACCACCACCTTCATCATCATCATCAACAGCCAGCACGTGACGAGCACCACCCTAACGAAAGGCACCTCATGTCACCCACCGTCACCCCAATCAAACCGCTTCCCTTCTCGCCCAGTCAGTTCTTGAACTCACCCAGCTTGAATGTTTCGTTTGATCAGCTTCCGGCGAGCACACCGGTCAAGAGGGCTGCCTTTAAAGTATGTTTTTTTTGGTTTGTTTAGGTTCTGATATAACATTTAAACTTAACTCTTATTCTTTATAAGAAGTCATTTCACAGTGCCTTCATCTATCCTCAAAAAATAGCAATCGAAATTTAAACGCTAATTTGTTTATATAATTGTTCTACCGTAAGGACGCCATTCACCGCTCATTTAACAGCATTTCAACAAATTGAATTCTGTCAAAAATCGGTTTTTCGTTATTTCACAAAACTTTTTTCGCTAGACGCAAGATAAAACATTTGTTTTTGTAGAACAAACGTTGAAATGTTAAAAAAATATAATGGAGCCGAATACTATGGTATGATGATGATACAGGTCTAGGGCGCCATTCACCGCTCATCCTAAGTATGAGGCTCAATAAAAAGCACTAGTTGAAATTAACTAACTTTCATTAGCTGGCAGTTATCTTTGCACTATAATACGACAACGAAATACGCCTTAGCAGCTAAGAAGCATTTTTCGATCTGTCATAATAATATCATTGATGAACTCACGTTAACCACCATAGCATGAAATGATTAATTATTAAAAATATATAATATATTAAATCAAATTAGTTTCACTCTAACACAATCGATTTTGATAAGCCAATACATGTTGATAACTTTTATTGTGAAAAATTCATTTTTTTTTTCAAAATAATTCGATGAGCGGTGAATGGCGTCCTTACGGTACATATTTTTGAGCTCCGTAAGGCAGATAGCGGGTCACTTTTTAGAGACTTAGACACTGTTTGGAAGTCTCTTTAAATACTATATATTTTTAATGGATGATCTCTTCACTCTAAAGTCTCTTTTTTAATCGAAATGGTCTCTGATGTCACTATTTTCCTTTTTCTCCTCGCAGTGTATTCTGATGCATCCTTCTAGAGACTCAAGAGGAACCATCGCTAGATTTCCCCAGGAATTTCCTCTCAGATTTCTAGAGGAACTAAGGAATATTCCTGGTGTTTTTTCTGGACTATTTTATGGGAAACCTCCAGGCATCCCTTCAGAAGTTACACTACCTACTACAAATCTCCCTCAATTGCTCCCAGGAAACTTCCATGAATTGCTTCATTTTCTTAAGGCTTCTTTTTATTTCGTTGCTATAGAAAATCCAATGAGACTACCTTCAGTAATTTCCTTGGTGATCACTGTGAAATTTGCCCCAAATATATTACTATACTATTCCAGGATTTCCTCCAGGGTTTTTTCCTTCAATTCTTCCACCGTTTTCTCCATTAGTAATTCAGCAAGATTCCTACATGAGTTATTCCAAGATAACTCATAAAGCTTTAGTTCAGAGTTTTAGAAGATTTTTGTAAAGCGATTTTCCTAGGAAATCCTACATGAATTCCTTAAAGAGTTCCCACGCTTTTTTCAGTACTTCCATCCGCCATTTTCATTTGTAGTTCTTTTTTAATTCATTCATAATTTGTCTCAGAAAAGCCTCCATTTTTTTTTACCGGGATTATACCTGGACATTTATTAAGAAATCTTCCAGGAATTCCTTAATAAACTCGACCAGATATTTTAGTAGAAATTTTCGTGACATTTGACTACTACTATAAGATTTGTTTTAGAACTATCTCTCGGATGTTTTCAAGAATTTCTCAACTAATTTCTAGTTTTTTCGGCTCCGCAATGCCCAAAATGAAATCGACTCTGTAATGCCTCTCTGCGCTTGACCCTGCAAATAAACAATTGATAATGGAAAGCATTTGTTAGATTCAACTATTTTATTTAATGGAAACAATCAGGGATGATTTTCGGTATTCAAATACATGTTAATGTACTTAAAATCTACAATTTTAAAGGTTAAGCTTTCAAAAGGGTTGTCTAACGAAATCACAATTGGTCCAAAGATGTAGGACAATTAATGAACAAGCTGGCGTTAAAACTTTTGATGGTTAATTTCTGTTTAATAATAATGGGTAAAGAAGGATCATGCAATTCAATGTATAAACTGATCGATAACTTTGATTTTTCTAGACGAACGACACTAGTCTATTGAGTACTCCAATTCCTCTGAGGGATGCACAAAGTCAGAAAAGAGATAACGCTGAAGAAGATGGCAGCAGTAGGGGTCCCATCAAAACTCCCCTGAAGGATGGGAAAACCCTTGAGCCTCGAACCCCCACCCCGTTCAAAAACGCTCTAGCGGAGTTTGGCAAGAAACGCTCCGAAGTGTAAGTTGTTAAACATATCCCCTGACAAAAGGAGTAAACTCATTTAGAGCTACATTTTCGCAGATACATTCCTCCCAGTCCGGCGCGGTTAGGCGAAGACATTGCGGAAATCATGAGTAACGAACAGGCCAAAGAAAACTCCGGCAGCAGCGGGAACGAACCGGACAGTACGCTTACCAACGGTGGTGATAAACGACCCAGCGAACAGCAGAGGGGCCCCGGCAAGGAACGGTCGCTTCCTGTGGCGCAATCCCCGCGGGCGAAGAAAAGTGCGTTCTCGCAAAATTGGGAGAACTCTGACATGAGCTTCTTCGCGGAAACACCGGTGAGTGTGGTTTGTGGTTATCCGTTTTGGTGAATGGCGCTATAGTTGTAGTATGCATTATGGTTTAATAGACCAACAACAGATTTGAACTGTAAATAGTTTATAGGGCTAATGGCGGCCAGATAGTGACTTAAGTAACTAAAATTATTGAAATAAACAGCGACTTTTAAGTGGCTTTAAAACTTCACAGATGGTAGAATATATTAGCCTATGAAATATCCCCAGAAATAAAAATACGGCACATATTGCTAATGAATTGAAGGATTTTCCCCATCAATGCTCCAGGTATCCTGCAAGATTTTTTTTTGAAAAGTCATTTAAGTATAGTTTCTGCATGATTTGCTTCAAGAATTCATTACATTAACTATAACTGAAGCGTTTCCTTGAGAAATTGTTAACTAGGAATTCCTTATAGAGTTTCTCTCGACACAATAACTTATTCTAACTTTATAACACTAATTCCTTAAACAATTTCTTCAGAACTTCATGTAGGATGTGCCATGTCATTTGAGAAAAAAGAAGGAACATGATATCTTCCGGTCCCGGGTATTACTGTGTTACTGCAGTATCTTCCTTTTCAAATTATGCCAAACGACTGTATGCCAAACAGCATTACGCCAAACGGAGAAGACCCACATTAGGAGTTATTTCAGAGATTTCTGCCGAAGTTACTCCATGTATTTTTCCAGAAATTTCGCCTGATATTCATACAGGAAACTTTAAAGGAAATCTAGAGAAACTTATGCGAAAATTGTACAAAGGAATTTCGTAGGAAGTTCAACAAGAATTCCTACGTTTCTGCGTTGATTCTTCCGCAGATACTCATCAAAGTAATTTCCACATGAATTCCTCAGAAAATTAAAAGAGTGGGCCTGGTGTAATGGTTAGAACATAGGCCTCTCACGCCGAGGACCTGGGATCAAATCCCATCCACGAGATAGTCACTTATAACCCTAAAGTAATATCGACTACTTCCTTCGGAAAGCCCTTGTTCCCGAAATAAACTAGCCAAAGGCAAAAGATATCGTTATTAATGATAAAAAACCCCTGAGAACTCCTTGTTTCAAGACTCATCTGAAAATTATTCCAGCAATCGTGCTAAGGGAAACCCCAGGAAAAACTTTACTAGAAACCCTTCTAAATTTTTTTTCGAAAATCCTTAGTCTTAATGAACCTATTTATATATTTTTCCAGCTCTTCCAGCCTGGGATATCCTCCAAGATGTTCCTTTGGAATCCTATTCTTCAGAAATGAACCCAATGTTTATTTTTCAGTTTACTTCAGAGTTAGCTCAAAGATTCCTTAGAATTCCCTCAAAAATTTCTTTTTGGTTTTTTGTAAGATTTCAATCAGTATATTTTATCTACGAATAGTATCAGGAATTACTCGAAAGAATCCTTATTATTTATTGAGGATTTTCTGAAAGAGTTTCAATGAGATTCCCTAGAATAATCTGCAGAATTTTGTAAGCAATTTGTGGAAGAAACTTCCAATGAATTCTTGAAGGATGTTTTTAGAGTAACCCCTGAGGAAATTACTAAAAATAATAGCGTTGGAGTGCTGGAGAATTTCCTCTCCTCAAAATAATGTTTAGTAAACGTCCATGGACAAGTTTCTGGAGATGTTCTTGAAAGTGTACCAGAAGAAATGTATAGAAATCATTAGAATTATTTATAAAGCTATTTAGGAATCTGCGCTGAAGAATCTGTGGAATAGTCACGTAAAAATCTCAGAATGGTATCTCTTGGGTCTCTAGAATTTCGCACCAGGAATCATCCAAAAGGAGGAAATATAAAAAAGTGACTTCAAAGACTATTTTGGTGAGAAAAGAGACTTCAGAGACCTTCTATTGAAAATAGAGGCTTCTGAGAATTAAAACAGTGACCAAATCTTTGAAAACCAACTGCTATCAGCCCTAGGAAATGTATATCCGAGCAAGTTGAAACGGCAGGGGTAAGATGAAGTGGAAAGGTATCATAATGAAACTTTGTTTGCTTTTTAACTTTCTTAGGATTTAAAGACATCATGATCAAAACTTTGCATATCATTTTTCCCCTGTGTACCTTATGTCAAATGTTCTTACCAAATCTCACGGAACATTACTAAAGGACCTATCTAACATTGAGAGGCTCTCTTTGTTTACTTTTTCTTTCATTAATAACTGAGTCACATTAACCTCCTCTGTTGCGTTTTTTGTATGAAACGCTAGTCAGAGAAATTGACTTTCGATCTATAGTGAAAAGCTTCCCAAAATCTTTAGTATTCCACTGTTATAATCGAAAGAGAACGAGAGAGGAGAGAATCTCTCATTTGTACATAGGTCCTTTAGTAATGTTCCGCGAGAAATGACCTTTTGCTAATGACCCTGACCTATTCCAGAAAACTTTTGAACTTATTGTACGCAAAAAAAGTATGTTTTACAAAGCGAACCTATAATTAGTTATTTATTATATACTCTTTCTAAATAATAAATTCATGCTTATTAAATTTAATTTATTCTTTTTAAAAAGACTATTTCATTTCTCGAATATGGCTAGGATTTTTCAGTTTTCAGTTTCAGGAATATCTAAATGTCTTACTCAATTCCCCTTCCGATCTAAATTCCGCAGAGCAAATCCCTGATATCCGACTCGGGTGTGATCTTTTCCCCGCCAAGCATCCTCCGGGATACTCTCAGCGATTCCGATCTACTGTTGGATGGAGGTGGACTGCTGGAACCTTCGAACGCGCCAAATGTACCCGACAAACCAGCGGAACCGGAACAGGTAAGGCGTTGCTTTTGAGCCGAAAGCACATTCGAAACTAAGACTTTCGTTCTGTTTGCAGATTCTCGACCCCAAGTGGGAAAAGTGGGCATGCGGGAAGACCCGCGACCAGCTCTACATGACCCAGCAGGCCCACAATTGCCTGAAGAAGACGTCCCTTCAGCCGCGATCATTGAATTTCTACAAGTAGGAAGGATGTGATCGTTTGGACGCCAAAAAACAATCGTCGTACAATTGAACAGTAAAAGTACAGTTAAGCTATAGGGAGTTGGAGTGATGGATATGTTGTGTGAAGTGAGAGTGAGTGTATTTTCCGAGTTTAGGGAACACGATCATCGATTTATTTTGTATAGGACTTTCGTACGTAAGGTTTATATAGTTTTGGGATTTGGGTTTGTGACTAACAATTTAATAACACGAGCATGCTCAGCGATCCATGTGTACCAGATATCAAAGACCGGACAAACAGTGCTAACTGATTAGTCAGTTTATTTTTTTCTATAGCTATCCATTCAGTAGATTAGGTAAAGTTGGTTTAAACTTTGGCACCCTAACAAAAGATAGAAGCACATCTTCCTTAATTCGGTAATATATATGAAAGTATAAGTTTTACAACCCGGACAAACCTATTTTAACAGTTTAGATGTAAGGAACCCGTTCAGGAAGTGAAATTTTGTTCTCATGTTTTTGAAAACATTTTTACGTTTGTCTATTTGAAGCAAAAAGTGTATCAGATGGAAATAAAGCAAGTATATTTATTTTTGTACCACCTCAAGTTTTATTGCATTGTAATTCCTTTAACAAGTTTGTCATTGTAACAGTCATGAAAGTGGTGTATCATTAATCTACTATTTATAGCAGAGAGGATTTATAATAAATTATCATCGTTTATTGATAACACGTCGTTCTATTATTGAAAGGTACTTCAATTCAGCCCATTGCTCTTAGTCGGAGTGGCTGGTAGCTGATTCAGATTGTCCCAATCGATTTCCGAAAAGTCTATCACGATTCTGCTCTTGCTTGGCACGAACTGCCAATACTTGATCCCCGCCGCGTCGAACATCTTCTTGGCCGCGATGGTCGTATTCTTGTGTGCATGCTTATCGGACATGTAAATTACCTCCTTGATCTTGGATTGAATGATAATTTTTGCGCATTCGTTACAAGGGAACAGCGCCACGTACATTGTGCAGTTCTTCACATCCGAACTGTTCTTGTTCAGGATGGCATTCATTTCCGCGTGACACACGTACAGGTATTTGGTCCCCAGAGGGTCAAGGGACGCCTTACCCCAGGGGAACTCATCGTCGCTACATCCTAGCGGGAATCCGTTATATCCTACACCGACTATTTTTCGCTCTTCGTTGACGATGCATGCTCCGACCTGAGTATTGGGATCCTTGCTGCGACGGGCCGCCAAGAATGCCGTGGCCATGAAGTACTCGTTCCAGTCGAGGTAATCAGCCCGTTTCTGCTCGCTGAGATTCATGTTGGCGAGATCGTCAGTTGCTTTATCCATTTTATTTCAGTTAAATTCTTTGCACGATGCACTGTTTATTTTCAACAACTTGAGTGGAATCTTGGCGCCAACTTTCGTGTCACGAGTTTTGACAAAACGGGAGCGGAAGATGTCGTGCAACAAACATAACCCGGTTCGCGCGACGATAATCGTGTTGCGTGGTTTATTCAGGTGGATGTACACTGAAAAGGGAATCTG
Organism: Aedes aegypti; assembly: GCF_002204515.2. NCBI lineage: Eukaryota > Metazoa > Arthropoda > Insecta > Diptera > Culicidae > Aedes > Aedes aegypti. The sequence continues at coordinate 399,875,582 of NC_035108.1, forward strand.
AAACTACCCAGATTGGTTTGAAAGTGACCCAGAATGCCTTAGCAAATCGTGAAACATGTTTCTTGCTGGGTATCACGAAATGAACCCCTTTTTGTTTTAAAGCAAATCTTCAAACATTTTTCTTGTGAAGAATTGTGTTTGTCGTGTTAGCCTCTCAAACATCACTTGGAATGGATCATTGAAGGTCACTCATTTAGCACTCGCCGCATCAAAACAGCGGCACCTGGGAGGGAGGCACCGATACTACACACGAAATATAGAACAATGTTTGTTTGAACTGCAAGATAACTCCAGCTTGCGAACAACAATCAAGGCAGGCTTGGGGAAAATCGCTAGTTTTCTTTTGTTGTGTACTTTCGATTTTTCCTGACAAATATGGAAAAAGGGCCACAGTTTTCTATGCACTAAATATTAATTTTTATTGGAAAAAGTAAAACGATGCGTTTTTCAATGCTTTATATTCAATCCGATTGAAAGGTGCTCACGTGACATTATTTGCATTGTGTGCATGAATTGATTTTCATTCGATTTTTGTCACTTTTGATGAAATGCGAAAATGTGTTTTAATCAGTTACGCGCTTTTTCCATGTTAGTCCAATGTTTGAGATCTGGGCTCACAGTGACAGTTCATGAAAGCGGAATCCCGGCTCACTATGACGTACAGAAATTTTGTATTGGTTTCTCCCTCCCAGAGCGGCACCACCGTATATGGAATTTAACAATGTGACAGCATTGCTGTTCTGTCAAACACACAATACTACGATGGCGCTATCTATGCATTTCATAGCGGTCATTTTGTAACGCGAGTAGTCACGCGTTGTACTTTGTACAGAAGTTTCAAAATCACTGCCAAGGAATGCTGGGAGTAAACCTGGAAAAGATGATCAAATGGTACTCGCATGAAATCCAGTACTCGGACGATACAAGACCCTCCCTTGGATGAGATGCTGGCTGGGGTAAGGCAGCTGAACAAGAAGAGGAAGAAGCTATGGAGGAGTCTAATGATGAAGAAAGTGCTTAAAATTGACATCGATAATACAAGTCTGCATTGACCCGCTCCAGGTCCCGTGTACTGAAGCTTCCACTGAGGAGCATCATCAGCGGCGTTCCATTGTCACGTCTCATAATAAAAATATACATTTTATTACAATACATTTTATTCCCTCTCCATCACTCTTAGAGGCTGGCAATACCTAAATATTACGTTCCCAAGAGTCGTCCTTCAGTGCATTGTTGATTAGTTAGTGTGGTCGCAACTCATAATAATGACCGTGCCAGATTAGTTCTCAACAATGTCCAGAATTTCCACTAGAACTTCTTTTCTAGGGTTTATTCATAAACTTTATAACGCAGAAAATGGTCATTTTTGACCCTCATCCACCCTCTCGTAATGCTATTTGTATAAATAGTCTAGAGGTTTTGTATGATCTGTAACATCAGAAGGACCCACCCTCTTCAGCATTATGAAATTTGTGAATGGGCCCGTACCATATGGTGCTTCAGATGAGTCGCCATTTTTGAGCAGCAGAATTTCCTTGCGTGAAACTCCACTGTTTCGTCAGATCTTTAGAATCCTTATCGCTCTGGTGGGCATCCAAATCTACGATCGGAGATTCTGAGCTCGAAGCAGTAGTACAGCTTGTCCATCTCATCCGGATCAGCCACGTAGTAGATCGGAAAGGGGAAATCCTCTAGCAGCTCCAACAGCCTCGTCCCCCAAGGAGTCCAACTGCCTTCCGGTCGCTCCACATCACACGTATCTTCTTCCTCTCCGAAAAATCTGCTTCATTCTTTCGGACAGCGCTATTCCTGACTAAACTTCTTCAACTCCGTAACATTGTTTTATAGAGCTTAGTGACATTTGAACACACGTAGACTAGCATACGCTCAACAGTACAACGAACACACTGTAGATGGACCTCGAAGCCCGCATCTCCTCGATCACGGCCACCCACTACAATTCGGAAACTATTTTGGGCTCATTCATTTATTTCATAACGCTAAAATTGATCATTTTGGACACCCACCCACCCCCTTGTAACGCTTTTTGTATGAACATTATTCAATTTTTGTATGGGCCGTAACATCCTCAGGACACCCCCTCTAGCGTTATGAAATTTGTGAATGGGCCCTTTGCAAATCCACTATCATCCATCGGATCCTTAGCGCAATGCTTGGCATTCAAATCTATGATCATAATCTGCGCGATTTCTTTGCCACTGGACTGCAAAATTATATTAGGGCTGATTCACAAATTTCATAACGCTGAAGGGGGTGGGTGGGTGTCTTTGAGTTGTTACAGTTCATACAAAATTTGAAAAATATTCATACAAAATGCATTACGAGGGGGTGGGTGGGTGTCAAAAATGGTCATTTTTGGCGTTATGAAATTTGTGAATAAACCCTTAATGTGTTCTTGAACGCAAAGGCACATTTTTACTTAAAACTAACCAGAAATCTAAATAGCGGCCTCCGTCAATCAAAAACCTTAGATTTTATGCTGTTCAGTCGAATTCGTTCAATCGGTGATTTTGAAAATAAACAAAAACAATCTGCCATAGATCAAACAGAGTTGCCAGTTATTACAGTGCAACCAGACAAATATGACACATCGATACGGTCGCTCACTTCGGCACAGTCGGCACAATTTTAGATGAGCCGAGTTTCCCACCCCCTGGTCAACATCACTACACAAGAAAATTTCTTCTGTTGGTTTAACCAGAGTTGTAGTATTTTTTCATTAGAAACATTCTTGATTTGAGAAGTTTAGCATCATACTTTTGACCACACGGTGGGTATCACGGATTGAAATACAATGCTTTGTAGTGGATGCTATTGTAAATTTTGCACCTTATCGGACGCGACGATTTGTAATCGTCGCCGGTGAAACCGTCGCCAAAATCGTCGCCAGCCAACCAGCAGCAGCAAATTTGACGTTTTATCAGTCTTACCTACATAACACCAAATCACCTCCTTTGATTCGTTTGCTGGCGACGATTTTGTCGGTCTGTTTGAAAGTTGGCGGCGCGTTTTGTTGTCAATGAAACAGACAATACTATGGACATAGTCAAATTTACTGCACTGCTCAGGGGTTCATCCATTTATTTCATAACGCTGAAATTGACCATTGTGGGCACCCACCCACCCCCTTGTAACGCTTTTTGTATGAATGTTATTCAATTTTTGTATGGGCCGTAACATCGCTGGGACACCCACCCACCCCCTCTAGCGTTATGAAATTTGTGAATGGGCCCCAGTGATTTTCACCAGATTATAATAAACTTAACAGATTTTTGTAGTCGGCTGAAAATCGTTGGTGCAGTTCTTAATTCTATCATGGATTCGGTAGATTACAGTGTTGACCAGACTCATTTCCCCGAAATTCGAATTGTGATGCCATGAACTGTTACAACTGAGATGGAGGGGGAGGTGGTTGGGCTTGAGTGTTGCACATGGGATCCGACAGTTTCGATCGATTTGTCGACTAAGCGAACGTCAAACATGATCAAAAGTGTCAAGGTTCATTTATGGACCAAATTTTTAGATTAAAGTTTAAACACGATATAGCCATTATTTGAGCGGGAAAAATTGCTAAAGTAGTTACAGTAACATGCTTTTTTGTGTTATTTAATAAAAACAAGATTTCATTAAAAATTTTAGGACCCAATTTTTCTAGCTTAAATAACGGCTATAACCTTTTTAAAATTCAATTTTAAAAATAGTTCCAAATATGAACCTTGACACTTGTGATCATGTTTGACATTCACTTTTTCGTCAAAATTGCCACAGGACTTATAGTTTTAACACTGGGGTTGTTCCTATCTGACATTTCGGAAGGGACACAGAAGACAAAATATACCCAAAATTTGAGTTTAAACCAAGGGGCGTGACAAAATCTCAAAAATCATAGAAACATGTTTTTTTGCACTTAAATCAATGAAAATCATTTAAAAATTGAGTAAACATGTGTTTCTGCCCTAAAATTAAGCGTTTGATACTAAAATTGGGACAGGGCTTTAGGACCCTATTGATCGATTTTGTGTGCAGTACTCAAGCTTAACCATCTGCTCTTCTATCTTAGGAGGATAGAGCATGGTTGTAGTAGTTCGTGGCTTCGTTGTTATTTTCGGGGAAATGAGTCTGAGCAATACTGGTAGATTATATTGTGCTCTGCAAGATAAATCCACGTAATGCGATTATCTGAAAATGCCGATATACCGTCGCAGTGATAATGAAAATCATCAAATGTTTCAGATTTAGTAAATTTGAAACATTTGCGTCCTTGAAGAATGAAAAAATCCAAGCCTACTTGAATTTTGACGTTGCGATTGAATTGCGCCGCTGGATGTGGATTTAAAATGAGCGCCGCAATATTGCAATTTTAGGGATAACTTTCCGTTCTACGGTTGAACAGAAAGCTACCGCAGCAGTCATATTACTGATTTACACAAAGCATCATCGATCGGCTGCGATGATACCTTGGAAACCACGCTAATGACTGTTGTTTTCTGCTGTTTTTCAAAGCTTTGCAATCTACTAGCACCAGGCATTGCATTTCATCCCATCTTTCGATCTTCTGAGCATGATATGGATCGAATTGTGAGAGATGATCTTAGAGCTCTGTGATCGATTTTTCGTACATATCTTATGCTCAGATGAGTCATGTTGAACTCAGCAATCTACGCGTTTGATTTTCTTGACTTTAATCCACACATTTGACAAGGAATTGGTAGTGAAATGACTATGCGGGCAAATGTCAAACTAATTATGTATGTACAGCTATCTCCATGTCGGTCTGCGCCCTTCCCCAAGAAATACCGTTAAGGGGTTCCGGGGAGAATAGCAGTCTGAGGCCATGGACATTATGTGTATTCCGTACACCACTTGAACAATCCAGAGAGAATTGCTCACCTACAGTGCATGAGATGGTTTTAGTGGGTCATCCCCATCATCTGGTGGTGCGACATCCCCATACTCAGGGAACCTTTCCTGAGGTCTGATTGCAAATTTCACTCTTGTTAAAAAGAGTCCCTGTGTCAGACTCTCATAAGCTCACGTACATTGAATAAACGTGGCATATGGGATTTCGATCAATTATTTCGAACATGGTTCCTTGCGGCAACAATTATAATGCGTTCACTTCAACCTTCACTGTAACGAAAATTATTTTTAATGACCATCTGGCTCAAATTGCGTAAATGACGCGCCACTGTATGCCAAAATATTTGGAATTTTATTGTTGAAAATACACTGTACATATACTGTTATTTTACAAGAAAAATAATACAATACATATGACACTGCGGTACGTAGAAAGTACTTGTGTTGCTCAAACTATGAACCTATGAATGAACCATAGAAATTGTAGATTTCATTGCTTTTCAATTCAAAGGCTGTCCACAATTATCCAGTATTCCAATTTTTTAGTCACTCTTCATTTCCGTACATGACGGTATATTCGGTATATTAATCACCCGTTGTTAATTCTGTAAAGGAAGGTAATATAAATAATAACACATATTAGAAATAATTAGTTAAAAAGGAAATTTGTGCCAATTCACCAGTCAGCTGTCAAGATTATCTCTTGATGCTCAAGATCGAGAGATTATATCATTTCAGAACGCTCTTGGATTAAAGATAATATCTTTCTTATATCCGAAGATGATTTTGCTCATCAGATGAGGTTGCAATGCCTGACTAGCACACTTCGATTAGATGGCTTCATTCAATGATACAATGATTTTCAAGCCTGCGGTAGAACATTGACAGCTGCAGTAGAACTTGGCGGCTACCGCAGAACGGACAATTTTTGAAAGAACCGTAATACAACATAATTTGTTTGCGTGTACAGTCAACTTTCGTTCGTTGCACTAAACCTGTAGCCCACTTAGTGAAAGACTTTCACTAATCGGGCTGAGTTTCAAGCTGTCAAATAACGTAGAACAAAAGAAAAACAGAGCTACCAACATTGATAAATTGCGTGTAGTGTCAGAAAATGACGTTTGCCTTCGTTTTAAGTGGGCCATGGACCGATGCACGAGTTCACTATTTGACTTTTTAGCAGTGCCATGTTATTTACGTGACCATGGCAACAAGTGAATTCGGCACCGCTCAAACGTCAAATAGTGAACTCGTGCATCGGTCCATAGCCCAACTAACGGGAGCCCAATTAAAACGTAGCCTACTTAAAGATAGTGCAACGAACGAAATTCGACTGTATAGAGAAGAAAAACGTAGTCCTACGTTAAAAATACTCAGTTATAGGTTTTTCATTTTCTCCGTGTGCGAATATTGACAGCATATCAGTTCATGCTGTCAGGTGTAGCATGAGCTGAACACTAAACAAAAACAGACAAACGTCAAAAAGGGTGCTTTCTCGACAGCTTCGACTCTCGTTTTCGAAAAAAAGTCGTCTTTGTGCCAATTTGTGATTGTTTTTGAGGAACAAAAATATTTTCGTTCTAATTCACGTAACCATCGGAAGTGTCCCTCCGTGATCAGTATGAGCCAACCGCGCCCAAACGAGGAAAAGATGGACATCGACAGCGAGGTGGATCTATCGGCTGCCGGTGGATCCGGCTCCAGTGCAACCGGTTCTGCTGCTGCTGCTGCTACATCGATTAGTGGTGCTGTGCCACCGTCCGCTGTACCGCCTACAAAACCGTCCTCTTCCGGCGAATCGCGGAACGTTATGGCCGGAAGCGCAACGGTTCCCTCGGTTACCTGCTCGCTCCATCCACTGGTGATTATGAACATTTCCGATCACTGGACCAGAATCCGCGCCCAGAAGGGATTCAAATCGCAGGTGTATGGGGCTCTAATTGGGAAGCAGAAGGGCAGGAACATTGAAGTGATGAACTCGTTTGAGCTGAAGTTCGATCTGGTCGACGACGAGGTGCACATTTTGATGGATTATTACAACACCAAGGAGGAACAATGTAAGATTTGACACGGTGCTCCCAAGACATTTATTATCAGGAAAAAAAAAAAGTCTATCAAATCTATGGGCTAAATTGCTTTTTGCGGCCAATTTTCAAGGTTCATCAATTTGGTATTATTCAAAATACCATGCCAAAATTCGTATTTATAATGCCGAATTTGTTTCTGCATGACAGAAAAAATTCATAAAATATAAAGCCTCAGTTTTGGAGCACAGATTTTTTCTGGTAACGGTCCGAGGAACACTGTGTTTCAGTTTACGGCCTGAATTTCATAATGCTAATCATGTTCTTTTTTCAGACAAACAAGTTTTCAGCGATCTGGATTTCTTGGGATGGTACACGACTGGGTCAGTTCCATCCGAGAAGCACATCAATATCCACAAACAAATTTGTCAGATCTATGAGTGCCCGATTATGATGCTGCTCGATCCTACCAGCCGTAACATGAATCAGTTGCCCATCTCACTCTACGAATCGGTGATCGATATTGTGCAAGGGGATGCTGCTATGCTCTTTGTACCCTTAACCTACACTTTGGCCACGGAGGAAGCCGAGCGGATTGGGGTGGACCATGTGGCGCGCATGTCAACGAACGATTCGGACGAAAATTCTACGGTGGCGGAACATTTGCTGGCTCAGCACAGCGCCATCAAAATGCTCCATTCGCGGATCAAGATCGTGCTGGCGTACATCAAGGCCGTGGAAAGTGGCCAGCTGGAGGCGAATCAGGAGATTCTTCGCGGTGCTTACTCGTTGAGTCGCCGGCTGCCGGTCATTCAGAACCCGTCGTTCAAAGAGGAATTTTATACGGTAAGTTTAAGGGGATTTTCAACATAAAGCTGACATTCGGGCATCATTATAAAAAGCAGAAAATTTGCAATATGAACGGACATAAAAAAAACATAAAAATGAAATTCGAACGAACGTCAATTAAGTAAACGTAACAAAATCAGGTATTTATGGTTGTAGACCTTGTACAGCTTAAATCGTCTAATCATACGAATTTTCACATATTTAATCAGCTTTTGGGCCTTTGTTACTCGTCACCCGACGATTTTTTTTTCACATTTTCCCACACTGATTTCTTTATTTATTTGAAGTAAGTTTTCACGACTAATACAGTACTGGACAGAATAAAGTACGCATTGGCCGTTTTTCAATACAAAATAGTCAAGTTTGGAGGCTTATATCTCGGTTTCTAGATGTCCGATTGACTTGAAATTTTCACCGCAGCTTGAAAGTAACCTATAATTTGCTAGGCTAGAAATTCATAGTTTTTCATTAACAAACTTTTATATTATCGCAAATCTCAATTTTTTATGAAAATGACAAAATTTTTAAATAGAAATAATTTTTAAATGGAAATATTTAGAGCAATATGTCCTGAAAAAATTTGCAATTTGATGAGACACACAAGTTTGCAGAACATCATTTTTCGGTAAAACTGATTGTTTTCAAAATATTTTCAAAATAAAATTATGCAATTCTTCTCAAATTGAGAAAATTTAAATACCGTAAAATGGGGCGAATAGAAACACTCTCCGACATGTTTGAATGTGTACAACTTAAACCGTGTAGATAAAAAACATTTTTATTAGTCTCAAATATGGGTCCCGCCTTCCTTAGCTGAGACCCTAAATGCTGTTAAAAAACAAAACTTATTTCATACAAAGATTTGTGAAAATGTTGTATGTTTCTATTCACCCCGCAGTGGGGCGAATAGAAACACTGTTCAGTAAATATCAATATTTTTTTTCATTTAAATGGAAAAATAAACACTTGTTCGAGTGCATCTTAAAGAAATACCATAACGAATTCACCTAGTGAAGAAAAAAAAAATGAAATTATCAAAAACAATTTCAATTTTTGACCATGTAGGAACTCGTCAAAAATGGCGGATGTTTCAAGCTATCAAAAATGGCTGAGATTTCAATATTTTCTTCTTATTTTGTTTAAGCGAAATGTAGCAAATTTTTTGATTTGAAAATAATTTGTCGATACTCTGTTACTCTTGGACTAATGGAAAAAAATATATTTCAGTAGGGTTTTAAAGTTTATCTTTACATAATAGACGTATTTCTACCTGTAGGTCTCTTTGTTTCTATTCGCCCCACTTTATCTATTCACCCCGTTTTATGGTAATTCAAAAGATTGTGTTTCAAATACAGTGATATTCCAATTGAGTAAAATCTATGTTATATCTGGGCTGTGGTGAAAATTTCAGATCAGTCGGGCCACTAGAAGCTGAGATTCAGATCTCCAAACTTGACCATTTTGTATGGAAAAACGGCCAATGCGTACTTTATTCTGTCCAGTACTGTATGTGCCGAATGCAAAAAAAAAAAAAATCGCGTCAAATTCTCGGAGAATTTTTCGATTACTTTTTTGAATGGACGTAAGAAACTTTCACTTTTACAATCTCTTTTTTACGTCAAATCTGCGTTATTGATTCCAATAGTCTTCATTGTGATAAGTTATGTAAGAATAATCGATAATTAATGAAAGGAAAAATAGTGGACAATTCATACTTCCATCTATTCAAGTATATCTTCATTTTTTGGGCTCATGTTAGTTTTGGGCTAGTGTAGTTAAATCGCGAGATGACTTTACTTGATAATGCAGATGATTTATCAATACTTCATTACCTTTCCGCTTTTTGACATAATCAGCGTTTCAGTATCTTCAGCCTTACCAATGTGTTTCAACCGTTGGTAGAAAACCCATTTGAAACATTGTAGGGTGCAGAGCAACTTCGGTACTTCCATGATTCTGAATCTTTGCAATAAGATGCACTTCAATACGACGCACATTTTAAATATTAGCTCAGTAGCTTTGAAAAAACTCCACTGCCGAAGTGAATCAAAAGTGCCAAGTATAGGATCCGGCTCCTAATTGAAGTTTAGAAAACTAATCGTTACATTTGTTTCAGCAATCCAATGACGTCGGCCTGATCACATATCTCGGTGCACTGACCAAGGTTTCCAACGATATGAACCAACTGGTGAATAAGTTTAACGTTCTGTACGATCGCCAAGGCATGGGAAGAAGGATGCGGGGCCTTTTCTTTTAAGTTTGACATTTCTTTCCACAAAGGTAAATATGCACCTAATTGAACTCACTAATGAGTATAATGGATATTTCTGCGTTCTTTATTGAATACAACTTCTCATTTAAATGATACACCGAGCACAGCCGAATTCAACAAACGTATCATTCTATTAATGAATGCCAGCATTTTGAAAGAACTTCCTTGAGAGTAGCACCAGAGCACCTACTTGCCCCCTTTATCAGCGCTGGTTCCCGCCTTGGCTTCGTCTTCTTTTTCCTCGTCTTCCTCCTCTTCCGACTCACTATCGTCTTCCTCATCGGAATCCGACCCCTCTTCGTAATCGTCATCATCGTCGGAATCCGTTTCGTTGTAACGATCGGCAGCAGCCCGATATGCAGTGTATTCGGCATCGTAACAGTAATCATCGTCGTCGTCATCATTATCGTCCTGGCGCTTGCGACCATACTTGTGGCTACGAACTGGAAAAAAGAAGTCCTTCGTTACATATCGCTCCTACCAAACTAAAGGTGATTTATCTGGATCTTTATAAATGTGGGCGAAACAACACAAAATTGCCAAGGTGTGCACAACTGCCACCCATCTCGTATTTTGAAACACTAACATTCAGTTTGTTTCATACAAAATCATGAACATCTTTCAGATTAGATGCTTTGCACAACTCATAAGATTTTCTTGTATGTTTCCTTGTAAGATATTTGGTAGATTTCACCCAAAATATCCTATAAATTTCGAACAACTCGAAGATTTATCATCTTTTCATACGCCTGTAACTGCCCATAATCGCATAACAGTCCCATGTCGACTTTTGACCGATTTGCATTTTTTGCATAAATCAACTCAGCATCGTGAGAAGATCTATAAAAACTACTAAAAAAGTAGCCTGTTTTCCTATCTTGTACAAAAACAAACCCCACTTGTGTTGTCCCATCTTGAAAATATTCGCATAACAGTCACATCAAAGTCCGTATAGTGGTCGGGCTCAGAATGGGTACCACTTCTAGTACTACATACGGTCTCTCGGTACTACTTATGTGTAACGAAGTAAATGGAAATCAATTATACAGTGAAACCTCCATGAGTCGATGTTCTATGTCTTAATATTGACTCATGGAACCATACCTAAACAAAATTTCATGGTAACTTAAGTACTTAAGCTTGTAAGTGTGCACAATAAAAACTTTTCAACGCAAAAGCAATATTTCCATATAAAAACCATCAGCAATTATCGTCTTGTTCATCTGCTTATTGGGAAAATACAGAAAGACTTTGGCTCGGCACATCCCACGAGCCACTGTATTTTAGATCTGCGGTCAAGGCTTACAGAAGTTGCCTGAAAAATTTGTTTCATCATTCTGGATCTCCCATATAACAGATCAGCTAGATTCGTCCTGAATCAGGTTGTTCTGGAACATCTCGAATTATTTCCATCGAATTCCATTTCCGCATTATCCAAAAGATGATCATCAAGGTCCCAGTCATGACTGGGACTCATGACTGTAAGCGCATTCTACATCATGTCGTGTGTTTTGAGAAAGCATTTAACCCGTATAGGCCTGAGTGAAAGCAAAAATTTTAAAACCCTCACCGCTCAGCGAATTCTTAATGGATTCAAGTGTTTTTTTGTCAGTATACTGGCACACATATCTAGATTCTAGAAGTAGACAGGGAAACGCGGAAATATTCATGTGGCCGGAGTTATTCCGGTGGGTCAGTGGGTCAGGTCGGGTGAGAAGGGTACTGTGCGTTTATTTATTTTGAGAAACGATTGAATTGGATAACTATGAGTATTGCATTTGATCAATCCTACAAAAGACCATTTTCGGGTCCCGGGATGTCTCAAACTTACGATAAAGTGGCCAATTTGTATCTTAACATCTGTGCCAAGCTTATGGGAACGCATTTTAGTACACAATTATGTTTGATCTCTACTTTTCGAGAATTGAAACGAACTAGTATCCAACAAATCTATAGCCGGTTCTTCCGGGCATTACGTCCGAATGGCCACATCCGGTATATTTTAAACGGTGCAAAACTCTTCATTTATAATATTCAATGTCAGATGTCAGATCTTAATGATTTATGTAAATTAAAATGATTGTCATGGCAAATAAATAAAGGTAGCTTTGCATGTCCCAAAAAAATAGCCCTTTTTTACCCGACTTGACCCAGCGACGCACCGGAATAACTCCGACCACAGGAATATTTCCAAGTCCCTCTGGCCACTTCTAGAAAGACGATATGTGGGCCAGTGAACTGACAAAAACCATTTGAATCCGTTGAGAGTTCTCTGATCGGTGAGGGTTTCAGTATTTTTGATTTCACTCAGGCCTATACGGGTTAATCCGATGTTTTTTTTTTATCTGGTGATTCATCCATGGACATACAGTATACTATCCGTAACTCACTGTTCCGTATCTCGATAACGAATTATAGAACGTGTAGTAAATGTGGGTTTTATGGATACCTCGATGGTCCCTTTTACCAAAGTTTGTGTTTGATTTTGTGTTCTTTAACACGATATTTCCCTAACTCGATAGTCCCTTAACATCGAGTTACGGAGAGTTGACTGTACTATAATAACTATTTTTTTACGGCCAAAGAACATAAACAGCAAATGAAACGACCAGTGCATTAATAACAATGAGTGTTTTAGTAGCTGTCGAACGAGCCGATGAACATGATGGGACTGGTATGCAAATACATTGGTATATTATATTGTATATAATCGCATAACAGTCTCGCTACGAGTTTTCTGCATTTTGAGGCAAATTTTCAACTTGAATTCAAAATAAATTTATTAGGTTTGTTCGTGTACTCAACAAACAGTGATATGGAGAAATTTAACACATTTTAGGCCAAATAGAGACTCAAAATGGAACGAAATTGTTTCCACATTTCAATCGTCTTTTTCTCAGTTTGTCGTTTTCCAACATGGGACTGTTGTGCAAAGAGGGGCAGTGTATCTCACGTTTTTGATCACGGTCATGCATGCTACTGCTTCTGCAAAAAATGGGCGATTGGTATCCGAGTAAAGGGAGATCAGAGAGCTATTCTTATTCAGAAGCTGCTCACCCAGTGTTTGTAAAGGTTGCTGTAGGATAAATCCCAAAATATCCGGAACCTAAGTTCACGCTTCTTCACGGTTCATGCAGGCAGCTTGGTACATGAGGAATAACTTAAAAAGTAGAAAATTGCATGCGGCGTCTAGCCTGATCCCTTGTCGAAATCAGATCAATAGAATCTCGATTGAAGCGTGAAAATTTGTGACTGTCATAATTAAGATCAGGCTGCTGTGTCACAGCCTACCTGATTGAAAACTACTGATTCTATGTGTTGCATGGAAGGCCATGTAGGTACTTTTGAAATAGGATTGTGCTGTTAGAATTCAATAGAACGGCAATTTACGTAATAGCAAAAAATGGTGTATGCAACTCGTTGCAAAACTCGATATTTCAGTGCTGAAAAAATCATCATTTTGCATCTTGTTGCATAAATAACTATTTCAGATTTCATATTATACAAAAGATAAATAACACATTTATGCACGGATTGCAAACTGTTAGCATTATTGCTTGAAATCATCTGAAATATAAAAATTTCAATTAGGCTTGTCAATTCGAACCCAATTTTAGATTCATACCGTAAAACGGGGTGAAAAGAAAAGGTAAGGCGAATAGAAACAAAGCGACCTACAGTTAGAAATGAAATCATTTTTGCCATTAGTTCAATAGCAACAGAGTATCGATAGACTATATTGAAATCTCAACCATTTTTTTAAACTTGAAAAATCCGCCATTTTTGCCGATTTCCAACATAATCAAAAATTGAAATTGTTTTAAATATGTTTTTTTCTTCGCTAAGTTAATTCATTTTCTGATTTCTACAAGGTGCACTTGAAAAAGTGTTTATTTTTCCATTAAAATGAAAAAAAAGCTTTGATATTTACTGAATAGTGTTTCTATTCGCCCAATTGCGAACATACATAGAAATATACAATATTTTCATAGATCTTTACTGCCGTGAATCGCAAGTCAGTCCCATCTGCATTTTCGTCAAAATTGAGTTGAGTTCAGTTTTCAACATATCTTCCAAAGTTTTTTCAGCTGCCCTAATGAGATAATAAGATTTGTTCGGAAAAAGTAGGAAAAAACAGCAAATCAAATTGTCCCATAATGAAAAGTAACTGCATATCAGTCCCACTACAGATTTCCGACCGTGTAACAGAAAAATGAACCGTGTTCTGATCATTTTTATATTTTTCTCATAAAGATATCGCAGCGAAAAGCAAACTGTGAAAATTTCATTAAAATTTGAACAAGTTTAAATCCTGTGGATTTTTTTTGGAATATTCGTATGAAAAACGAGTTTGGAAACTTCACACCCCATTTTCTCAATGCCTACTTTTTATAGATGTTTACAAGACATAATTTTTATTTTTATATCAGCCATTAGGGTATCAACAAAGGAGAACTATATATATTTGAGATTATTAAAACTGGTTTTTATTCACAAGGTTTAACTTGTACACATTCAAACATGTTCCTTCCGTTTTACGGTACAGGTGTTCTTCCAGGGTCGCATTTCAGCGCCCCACTAATTTTACTTCACCGCTTGAAAATATTAGTACAGTTAACTCTCCCTTACTCGATATTCCATATCTCGATATCGAGTTAGAGAACCATAGTAGAAGTTGGTTTTCATGGCTGACTCGATGGTACCTTGGAACGCAGTTGCACTGCTTTTGTGTTCTGTAACTCGATACCTCCCTAACTCGATGATCCCTTCAATATCGAGTAAGGGAGAGTTAACTGTAATAAAACTTTTGAAAGATAACATGAAACCCACTTCTTAACTTCTTAAAATCAGATCAAACGATCATAATTTGTTTATGTACCAATGAGTTACGGCCTATGGAATTTACTCTTCATTTTCCAACTGCCATTTTTTTGTTTAACAATTCATTACACATACAATCGGTTGTGATTTTGATATATGCAGTTTCTTAAGGAAGATTAAAATATTTAGACATAGTATAGATTTTTTTTTATGGTGTGCTCAGCTGGAGCTGCATGACAGCTTCTTTGTCTGTGCTGGACCCCGTAGTGCAAATTTTTACCTCTACTTTTGCCAATATTTAGACGGAATAGGCTATGTTGCCCGCTTTAACACTATTTTGTTTGAATATTGTGCAGAAGTAGTTTTATTAAATTGTTTTTGCTTCAGTTTCCGTCCCGTTGTCGTGTTTGTATAGTTAGCCTTTAGTCCTGAGCAATTCGGATTCTTGTTTACGCATGGAGAAGCGACATGAAATATTTGTTAATGTAAATGAATGCACTTTTTGGAAATAACATACAGAGCTATGTTGTAGTCTATGTTGACAAATTGCAGCCCAAACATCATCTCCAAGCATCTTTTGACAATGATATACAGAGAATGTTAATTATATAGATTGCGGTCGAATTTAAAAATGATAGCGATTTGATGGAAGATCCGTTTTCCCGAATGAACGTTATAGAAGTGAAAAACATGAAATACGCTTCCAACAACGCGAACAAGAACTACCTGAAGTGTCTCGTCATTTTCAGGTCTTGTATGTCATGTATTCTCTTGTATTTTAGTCGTTTATGCTACTAGTCTGAAACAATGTCAATGATGTGTTCCAATCTATTCCAATCTATTGTTCTGATCTATCCCAAAATATGAGTCAAGTTAAAAAGTCTTATCTTCCAAAGGTCGCGCTGGAATGCTAATTATTACAATGTCTAGGAGAGATGACTATCTATGTTGACAACTTGTAGTACCGATTCCAAGTTATAGATAATTATGAGAAGAAGTATCAAATCAAAATGTACTGTAAATGTGTTCGGTATGGTCAGCGATGTATTTTATGTTCGTCGTATTGTTATTGTTCTGAGGTCTTCTCAAAATGAGAATTGAATTGAATAATGTCTCAAGTTATTTTCCCGATTGGAAAGGCTGTATTATCGGGCGGGTGAATATGTAGGGACCGAAAAGTTAAGTTGTTGTTTCAGTTTCAAAAAAAATAGTATGCAGTATAATTTTTCTATTTAGCTTGAGATGCGGTCCATCGCTGGTCCGTTGAGTCCGAGGGACGTTCCCGTGGCCGGTGTACCGAGGAATAGAGAATTAGAAAATATATGTGATATTATCAAAGCGGTATATTCAAAGACACTAACAAAGTGTCACATCTCAACTAATACCATAATACCTTAACTACAAATACAAAAGCTTCTTCTATGTTATTTCCACTACTACGCTCACGATAATTATGTTATGATCGTTAGAATAAAAACGATAGAGGTTACTACTACATAACAGAAATACTACCCAAAGAACGCTAATGTCGCCAGTGTTGGTGTGATAAATGCAAAGTAGTGCAAAAATATTTAGATAATTAAATAAGTTATAAATTATCGAAGTATATTGACAGCTATAGAAGGTATGCTATTCACGACTGTGCATTAGTATTAGTAGATAGTTATGAACTTTTTCTGGATTTGCATAGCGTTTGTTATATTTTAATGCAATTTAAGTAAATTTAGGTATTTAGGATAACAAAATATCGATGGCTTAGCAGAATAATTTCTAACGTATCCGATTGGAAGATTATTCAATGCATTTGTTCTATTTATGATGAGTATTCTCCATGTTTCTCATCAAACCCATTATCTCCCTCAGAAATAACTAGCCGTGCAATTTGTTTTTTATTTTACATACAGGAATATATTTACTAAATGTACATAGAAACGCCTTATTGTACGGAATGCAGGAATTGAATCCAATATAATTTCTGAAATTTGACCGAATTTCTAGTTCACATAAGGGGCCCAAATACAAAGGAGTGGGAGTGACATTGAGGTCGGTTTTGAGTTGAGTATACTGAAATGTTTAAAGCTGTACAAGAGTGTTTTTGGAAGATTTTCGATCGACCCTTTCGATATTTTAGATAGGTATAATGAAATAAATAACACAAAGTGCATTTGCTTGTTGTTTATTGTTCAGTGTAATTTAACTTTCGATAGTTGTTCAAATCTTACATCAGGATTTTCTTTATTTTCTTCCGCTATGGTCCTACTATCTGATTCTCAGACGTACTTGGAACAAACGAAAAGATTCGTGGTATTTGTTTTCAAGTTTTAGCCTAAAAATGTTAGCCATCGGTTTCTCTGCACATTGATCGTTGGAAATCTATGGAACGTAACCGGTTCACATGGTTCTGTTTTAGGGTTTCTTCGAATATAATTTGCTCCTGCATGTCGGAACATGACAATTCGACATTTTGATGATGACATTTAAGCGACGGTCTAAATTATTAATGAAGGTTTAAATCTGTAGACTAAATGGCATTTCAATTTACATAATGACAGCTCGTCCCGTAGTAACATTTGCCGAGCAATGATTCAAAAGCGATTTCCATACTAACTTCAAATGTATTTTTAAAGTAGTTCCAGGGCACGGAAGAATATGAAATTTTGGATTCTGGCTCAATTTTTAACGTAGAATCATGATATGTAAAAACATGGATAGCCCTAAACAATCCGATTGAATTTATATTCCGATTTCAGTACAAATCTGCAGAATTTTCATAACTATTTTATCTGTGTGAGTATTTTCGTGTAAGATAAACAAAAATGCAGCGTACCTTTAGTAGCTGTCAAAATACGTTGATAAATTACAGCATTTTGTTCAACAATATTATATCATATTATATTATGCATCCGGTAGAAATCAAGACCAACATTTATTTGAAATTATTCTTTTCTCGGGCCCTGAGCGTCGCAGCTAATATGCGCTGTGTTCATAGAAATCGCTAGAATGCAGCGCCACACTAAAAAAACTGATTTCAAAATGTCGCGAGTTGAGGCGCGGCGCGAGTCTCACTGGCGCGATCCGGTTTGGTGGCGGTGCGCCAATAAAAGACAGTAAAAAATTAAACATTTCAGTAACAACAGCGTCATCAGTTATAGTTCTAATCATTATACATATATCAATAACACTTCTAAACTATCTCTAATACCGCTACAACCTACCTTACTAGATAACGCAATACCGTAGAATGCCGTAATTCATATTTTGGAATATTTCTCAAAAATCGTAAATTATTATTAGGGTAGAAGCACCGGTTTTGGCCATACACCAGTTGTAGCCATAGTGGATTATACACCGTTTTACATAGCCAATCAGCATTGAACCTTTTGTGTTCAGTAGATCACATTCATATGATAGAGCTACTTTCATTTACTCGTCCAAATTGATTTAAAACATAAGAAAAACTATTCATTTTCCTTATAATTTAAACTCCCATACACCTAATTTGGCCAGGGCACTCCTAATTTGGCCACTCTCATGAGAAATCAATGCAATTGGTCAATTTAGGAACCGAAGTTAAATCTCTGGCCGAAACTGGTTCCGTTGGCCTATATTGACCAACGGGATTTCCAAAGCGAAAAAATGGTTTTAGCTCAGTTGTATTATTTTACACACATAATATGGATTGAAAGCTTGCATTTGACATATTTGTAGTATTGATACGGCTTCCCATTTAATTTTTATTGACATTTTCTCTTAGGCTGGCCAAAACCGATGATTTTACCCTAATGAAAATTTTAATTGGAATTATGATGCATTACCATCATATACAAATAGCAGTATGGGCAAATTTCAAAATTTTTCTTAAATTTCGACAAATATCGGACCAAATACGCGGATTTAGGCGATGCGCTGAATTACGGTACCTTACGGTATTGCTAAAGTAATAATTACTACATTGTTAGTAAACCTAATATGAAAGTCTATTTTCAATGACCTGTGAGACGCAGAGACCACCCGCACCCACTCTTGCGCCTCGTGGTCTACTGAAAAAGATGTATATTGAACTAATAATACTATTAGAAATAGTGCTACTGATGAAGGTGATCGTTGGTTTCCCAGGCTTGTTAGTGATTTGAGTGTTAGTAGAGACTGGTAGTAGGCCCTGCCGGTCCCTCCAGGATTACGCGTGGTTATCTGGTGTTAGATCATGCGACAGTAACTAAACTCATGCTGAAGGTGTGATAAATCAAGTGTAAAATATATTAAAGCATTGAACCACATGTCATTATATAACTTAAAACTATTAAACTAGCTTACATTTTTTAAGTTATAATTACGATTAATTTTCGCGATCAATATATTAGCATTAGAGTAATTTCACAATATCAACAATATGTATTCACTTGATAAATCACCGTCAATCCCATCACCCAAGGCCAGGGGAATATTTAGACATGGTATAGATGCATACATAACGGGTCAACGGATTTGGATGATTCTTTCTCCGTTTTGTTCGTTAAGGGATCCGACGTGTTTGTGTGTACAAAAATCCGGAGATATTCACCGGGAAAGATGGAAAAACGAGAGTGAACGAAACTGTCATTTTGTATGGGACGATCCATAACGTTTTGCAACAGCCTACTTGATGGCAAGACGAAGTTTGCCGGGACCACTAGTTAATAATAATTTGAAGAAGGTAAAATTCTCAACTAAAATATAAGCTTAATCTAAATCTGATGAAATCTAAAATAAACAATTCAAATCCTAGCACACCGTTGGCAATCCAGAAATTAATTAGCTGATCATTTATTGGATCAAACTTATGAATCTTATACATCAGCGTTGTAGCAATTTGATAGTTTGACCAGATGGCATTCTGCAAAAAAAAAAGTGTTCGGCTAAATAGCCGGATAGTTTTCCAAATAAGAAGCATTGCAGTGTATCGCATATTGTGGCCAAATCAGTATCAGATCAGTAGCTTATAAAAACTCCACCGCCGAAGTGAATCAAAATTGTCAAGAATAGGATCCGGCTCGCTACTAGTTGGATATTTATCGAAAAATGTACGCAAAATGTTGAAAAAAGGCTATAATGATAACAAAAACTATTTTGGGAAAATTAAAAGTAACTTTTGATTCCGGGGTGAAATTGATTACTACGATAGCTTTTCAAAAATGAAGACACGTGGTACTCTCCAGATATGGAGTCACTTAATCTGAATTGAGTTTCAAAAATTTTACAACTTTTTGATAAGTCGGTATTTTATTCTATTCAGTAAGACCAATAAAAGACTCGTGGGCTCGAATCCCACCGGTCGAGGATCTTTTCGGATGAGACATTTTCTCGAGTTCCAAGGGTATAGAGCAGGCCTGCCCAACTTTTTCGAACCGCGGGCCAAATCGCAGAATCCATTTTGTGTCGCAGGCCGTATTTTTAAACACACAAATGTTTGCGTGAAGTCTGACAAAAATTACTAAATGAAGTTTTGTATGGAAATCTGACAAAAATCAGTGAATCACGAAAATCTAATTTGAAGAAATCTAATAAAAAGATAATTGCTGCAAAGCATTCTGCTGGATATTGTAAAAGCCCTTTAAAAATGTAACAATCTAGTCCAGAATATTTTGATGAATTTACCCCAGACATTTTGGTTCCTGTGAGAATACCCTGGATTTTATAAAAATCATAATCCGTATTCTGCTGGATTCCGTCCTAGTATTATTAGCATGACCCGGAATGGGCTAGAATCCTGATCAAGCTTTCACCAAAGTCTCGATCAGATGGTCCAGGATTTCACAAGAATCGTACCTAGGACTCTTTAAGAATCTCACTCAATAGTCTTTTTGAAATGCAATCTTTGAAAACACGGAGAAAAAACACCCTAGTTTGAAACAACAATGTTTTTTTGTTGGATTTCAAACCAAAGATTTGGTTGTTTTTTATTCAAAATTTGTTGATTCAAACCCATCGTTTTGTTTGAAACTAATTTGTTTTATAGGCAGTTTTAATATTAAATCTTGATTTCTTTTCAATCTGTGTAATGGATGTTTCAAACCAAGATTTTAGTTTATTTTCACAAACGACAGGTTTGTTGTTACCAAAATATAGGTAATATGTTTCTCTGATGGGCTATTATTTTCAAAATAGAATAGTGAGTTGATTCGACCAAAACAATATGTCGAATCAAACTAAGATTTTATTAAAGTTACAAACAACTAATGTTTCAGTTTGTAATGAACCTTTTTCGTGTGTTGTTTCTGCTGTTTTCTTGTTACATGTGTAAGTAATTAGCAGTTCCCCTAAAATCTCCTGACGTTTCTTTTTTTTGCATTTATCTCATTAAGAAACAACACGATACAGTTAGTTTTCAGCTCACAATTCTTCAATTTGAATTTACATGTGAAGGTAACATATTTGATTCTATGGTTCTATCGCATTTAGCTAGCTAATATTTCTACTTTTCAAGATCCTGATGAAATCATAGCACAAAATGGGTGCGAAATTCCAAACATCGCACTCTGTTTTATTTTCTCGATTTCATGCGCTTTTTGAATGGCGCCCAACCGTTGATTTTCTTCTTTTGTCTATAAGCGTCTTTGCATGGGTTTTTACTATCAAACAAATAAGTCTTATTAAAACGAACTCGACTGATAATTCTTTTTCATTAAGAGATAGAGAGGTACAATGTTCAGCAAAAACACGCGTTTGAAGATGTTTAACAACTTTGTAGAAGACATGAAAAATGTTAAAAATCTTGTAAAAGAGTTCTGAGTTTATTAACATAAAGTACACAAATTTGTATAAAAAACTCGTTTAAAATCATTTTCGTTCATTACTTTTTACTTACATTTTTAACATTTTTCATGTCTTCTACAAAGTTGTTAAATGTCTTAAAACGCGTGTTTTTGCTGAACATCGCTCCTCTCTATCTCTTAAGAAAAAATAATTATCAGTCGAGTTCGTTTTAATAAGGCTTATTTGTTTGATAATAAAAACCCATGCAAAGACGCTTATAGACAAAAGTTTTTATCAACTGCCGAAAGGAAAGATATGGTACTTTCCCCAAGCAACACATATGTTATAATTGTGTATTATCAACGTATATATGACTAGTTTTGGTCATATATCAGTTGTCTGCGCCATTTTGCGCCGAAGCCAGTTATAGAGGCCTAAATAAAAAAGACACGGACACCGTCTTCAGCCATTTAGCTGCACAGACTGTAACTTAACACTAGACAATGGACAAGCATGCACCAGTGGCACAGCCGAGAATCATTTCTGACGAAAAATTTCAATGGCTGAAGCGGGAATCGAACCCACACCCCATGACACGATACGCTTAAATGCCCGACGACACTAACCGCACGGCCATGAGGCCCACCAATTGAAAAAAGAGTAATTCATGAATAACTTTGTTATTTCAATAGATAAGGTGATGATATGTTCAGCAACAACACGGGTTTTTTCATGACAAACAACTTTGTAGAAAACACAAAAAATGTAAAAATCTTGGAAAAAAGTTATGATAAAAAATATGATTTTTAGGGGCCATTCACATACAACGGCATATATCTCAAAAAGTATAGGAGATAGAAAAATCGTGTCTTCGACAAAGTTGTTTCAAATTGCCAATTCTACAACTTTGCCGAAGACACCATATGTCTATCTAAATGTTTTGAAAAAGAGTTTTTCTATCTCACTGCTAGGTGGATTGATCACAATACTTTTTCGTCAAAAGTTGCGCTTTAATAAACCAAGAAACTTCTCCGAACAAACTATATCGCTTAAATCAACGGTTTGGGCGCTATTCAAAAAGCGCATGAAATCGAGAAAATAAAACACAGTGCATCGGAGTACACGAGGAATGCTGGTGCTGCATGTGCATTGCAATGGTAAGGCAGACTTTTTATACTTTATTTCAATGCGGTCAATAAGAAATATCATGAAATTTTATTTCAGATTGGCGAACATCTTCGACGACCTTATTTGCGCCTGCGTTATTAGCAAGATCCTGTAATCGTCTTGGAACTTTTAATCATGTTAATCTTATAAAAAAAATGCTGTAAAATGTCAAATAAACGAAAAAACGCATGAACATATTTTGTTAGGGGAACATGGTCCAATTCGGACCTAGCAGCAGTTTTTTTGCCATATCTTTTCAGCACGATGAACTGCATGAAAAGTTTTAGTTTTTCGTGAAAGCGCGATTCAGCGTGCACATTTTTCTCTCAGAGAGTTTTGTGATAGCTCCTACCAGGACATGGCTGGGCATGTTTGAACCAACTTCTCCAAAAGGTCCGGATTGGAGCAACCCTGTTCCAATTCGGACCCCCCATGTTCTAATTCGGACCACCCTATATTTTGTTATTTGCAATATTATTAACAAAATATAACTCAGATTTGTTTGGCATCAAAGCTAGTTGAACTTTTTCTGCAAGCACAAGCATAAAAAATAAACTAATTCTAGTCAGAACAAGCTCTAGTGAAATATGAATTTCATTAAAAAATATATCAGAAACTTGTTCAAAATTGGGTACAGTCATCTCTTCCAGACTCGATTTTGAACGGGCTATCGTGTATGGGAGCTATCGAGATGAATTACACATATTTTTTAACTTTTTATTTTTATTTTGGCAAAATACATTCGAAAAAGTTATTTTAAAGTTGAATATTGTAAAATTTTCCACACATTTAAAAAATATTCCACTTTGCTATGAAATTTCGGGTTGAAAAAGTGAACTTGTATGGGAAACTCAAATAGTCAACAAACAGACTCAAAGTATCGGAAAATAAAGTTTGAGAAGTATCGACATATATTTATGGATTAAAGTACACTATATTGAAGGGACTGCGCTTCCTTTCGAGCTTGTGAACAAAAACACAGCAAATCGGATAAGGGATAGTTGACTGTATTGTTCTTAGCACTCGTAAACGTTTTTTATAGCATATTGTCAAACTATTTTGCATAAAGCTTGGCTGTGGTATTGATGGAGATGCTTTTCAAGTAGCTGATTTATTGACTCCTTTAGTTTTTGGTAATCTACCGTATTTCTTAGTTTTTTTCGAAACCATTTTCTTGACCGCAACAGACACAAAGGCACCATTAATCAATATTACAACTGCTGTGATTTTCAACCAAGTCGGGAAGATTTTCACGGGGTGCAGCTCTTAGAATAGACTGAGTACACGTTGAAAATCAAGAGGTCCGAATTGAACCATATCAAAAGGTCCGCATTGGACCAACATACATTTTGAGATTTTCAAACTAGTTGAGCACAAACGGTGCATAGACATATCAAAACCATATGGTCAGATGAAAGCTTAGGCTAGAGAGATTCGATTATAAAATAACACAGAGAGATTGGAGAATTATTGTCGCTTTCAGAAGCTTGGAAATAACGCCAACCGATAGTACACCTGAGCGCTTCAAAACAATAAACTAATATAAAAAGTAAACGAAATAACTGAAAGGCGTCAAATTTATTGTGTTAGATCTAAGCCAAACGGTGAGCACAAAAACGGTACTCACGATCGTTATAGTAGCGCCAGTATTGAGAAATGCTTGATGGTCCGAATTAGAACAGGGTCCGAATTTGACCAGGTTCCCCTATCAATAATAATTATAAAGAAATATGAAAAACAACAGCCCCACAATCAAAACATAAAAATCGGTTGAATCAACCAGCGTATTAGTTTATTTTGAACCAATCCTTGGTTGAATCAAACCACTTTTCTTAGTTAGAATCAACCAACGTTCTTGTTTGTTTCAAGAACTGTCAAATTAAACAACAAATATTTTGGTTGTTCCAAACTATGCTTTGTTGAATTTACCTAGAAAATCGTGGAAAAAACAACTTGGAATCTTAGTTAGTTTCAACCAATGCATGTTGTTGATTCAAAGCATGATTTTGTTTGCGCACATTTCAAACTAAAGTTTTGTTTGAAATCAACTAATAATAGGTTGTATTTACTAATTATTTTTCTAAGTGAATGCTAAAAAATATTTCAAAAGAATTCTATTCAAATTATTATTGTAAATTCGTTTAGGGTTCTGGCAAAACATTACATAGCGTAATATTGTTATCTAGCCCAGAATTTTTGAAAATTATGAGTTGAATACGATGAAAATTCTGGCTAGAAGTCTATGGACTCCTGAACAAAATTCAGTGAGAATCTTGCCAATGTTATACGTGAAAGTCGTTTGCAAAATTTTAAACAAATCCTGTTCAACATTTTGTTAAAAACCTGTCTGTTTTAAAACCCTGTCAAGGATTCTGTGTGAATTACGCCCAGGTGTGTTGGTAAAATTTAGTTCCACTATTCTGTGAGAATATTATCCTATGATTCAGTGAAATTATGTATGAAAATTTAGCCTTTTATCCATATGTTTTGTTCAGGCTGCATTTTTTTAATTGTGTTGACGGAAGTCATGGTAGGAACATTGTCGAAACACCCATAAATTAATACTTACAAGATTTGAAAAAAAAAAAAAAACAAAACAGCTTAAATAATTACCTAGCTTTACTAGGTTGAAACCAAATTGAAAAATAAAAAGTTTGGTGTGTTCTAACTTCGAATTGGTACAATAGTCAATGGGCCAAATATGAGAAGAATATTCGAAAGTTCCACGGGCCGCACAAAATGAGGTCGCGGTCCGGATGCGGCCTTCTGTTAATAACTGTGGAAGTGCTCATAAGAACACTAAGCTGAGAAGCAGGCTCTGTCCAAGTTCGAACGTATCGCCAGGAAGAAGAAGATGCTATGCAATTTCGTGAATTCTCGAAAACTTATTCAAATAGTCTCAAGTCAAAAAAGGGAATAAACTTACTTTATTGATCCTACGTGTTTCGCAGGCGAAATTCGACATGTTCCGCTCCTACCCAACTAGATTTTTCACTTTTAGAACGTTTAATTTCCGGATTTACAAAACGACGAAAGTAAGATTTTCAACTTTCGCAACCTAACCACTACTTTCGCCGCCACGCTGTATAGAGAGACAACGTGACTTAACCACGAATCAAAACAAAGCACTACTTGAGCCGATTTTACACTGGTAGAAAAACGTCGAAAGTAACTGTATGAAATGGCTTATCATTTTGTTATAATTATTTTTGTTGAAAATAATAAAAACTATCTAGTTTTTGAACGCGATCTGATTGTATGCAAAATTTGAGCGATGTACACGGTGAAAAAATGTTAAAAAGGTGATTCATTTTAAAACAGTTTTAGAAGACAGGTTGTGATTCTTCTCAATTAGTTTTCTCAAACCCGTATGAAAGTTACTTACGTCGATTTGAAAAAGTAATCGAGAATTGCAGATTAAACCATTTTAAACGCCTAAAGGTAAAGTTTCTTTGAAATTAACAACATTCTCTGAAAATGATTTTTATGCTCAATGGCAATTCGCAATTGCATAGCATAGCATAGCATAGACTGACTGTACATGTCAATGGTTGCTACTCCGTGATTGATCGGAACTGGTAAGAATTGCACTACGATCCAAATGAATAAGGGATGGGAGTTTCCGCTTACTCTCGAAGTGCAATTTTAGCAGATCTTATATTATTGATCAATAACGGCGCCGGCCAAGTCCTTACAGTCAGTTGGGATGGGGAAGGAATGTTATGGTGTAATGATTGTTGCTTCTAGAGACCGAGAATACCTCTGCATCTCCACAATCACCACGGGAAGGGTGTTTATTAGTGAGGGAGGAAAAGATCTGGGAGTCACCTCTGGTCGGTGATGCGATCCATGGACAAGCGGGAAATATACGACTTGTATTTAAAGCTAGTTTTGTATTTTTGTCTCGAGAAGTTTTTGGAAAAAATACGTCAACATCTATAATGTCGAACAATTCAAAAGACGTTTTTATTAATGACGAAAACTGAAAATTACATGTATATATTTTAACTTATATGAAACAGGAATAATGCCGACACTTGTAGTGACGAACCATACTTAGTTTGTTTGAAACTTACATATGAGTATTACTGTGCATTTTGTCTCGATATGGTAGAAGTTTTAGAAAATACGTCAACATTCACAATGTCGAACAATTCAAAAGATAATTTTTAATAATGTCAAAAAGAGAAAAATATATGTATATTCAAATTGTATAAGAAAAAAGCATAATGCCGACACCTATAGTGACAAACCATACAAAGTTTGTTTTAATATTACATAAAAGTTACGCTTTCAAGAAAAAATGTGTTATCATAAGCATGAAACGAACTCACCAGTTGGTAATCCATTCTCGACTGAACACAAAACTGACACTGACAGCAAAACTTCTTAGCGTCCCGAAAATAAACCGTCTTGCTTGTGCCTTCCCAAATACGTACCCAGCAAGACGCTCCAAAACAGGGGGAAAAAAAATCTCCGGCAACGAAAACGCGCGAATCCGTCAGCAAAATCAATCGGACGACGCAAAACCGAACTGTCCTGCTTGGGCTTCACAAAGCACTCTCTATGAAGAGATCTTGAGACTACAGTTATCAAATTAGGAACCACATATTCTGATTTTTATGCTCAATGGCAATTCGCAATTGAGTCAGAAAACAAATCTGGAATGTATGAAACAGCTTATTCAATTGTTGTCTTTATATGGTGTTGTCTTTATATTGGCTATAGTCGAAAGTTTGGAGCATAACCCATCACTATTCAGCATAACAATTCACCTAACATTTCCTAAAAACCCTGTTTTTCATTGTATAGTTATCTTCAATGTAAAAACAAATTTGAGAAAATCAAAAGTAGCTTTAAGATATGCGACATAGCAGGAATTTTGATAAAAGAAGTAGAATTATAGCTCTTTTGACATACTTTTCCCCGCTGATCAACCACACCCATAATTTTTAACGTTTATTCAAACTCCAAAAGAGAGCGCATAGAAGCTAAGTGCTATTGAACACGTATTTTCTAAATTTGATATAACAGTCAACGGTGCAGATAGATATAAAAAACATATCTTAAAAATCTTAAAGGGCTGAACGAAATGAAGCAACGTGCTGGTTGCTGAGACGTTTCGCCTATGGTCATAACTACCTAATCTAATAAGTCTTACCTGACATGCTCAAATCCTTGGTCTGGTTCGTATCGTAGTTACACTTCGGACACGGAATCGGCTTATTCTTGTCGTACTTGAAGCCCTTCCGGCGGATGTGGTCCTCGCAGTAGCACGTCTTACAGCGCAGACACGAGTACTGTCCCAGCCGGTTGCACGACTGGCACTTGTACGATTCCGACTCCAGCACCTGGCAGGACGCCTGGTGCTCGAACTGATCGTCCTCGCACAGGAAGTTGTCGCAGAAGCAGCACTTGTACATGCGGCCACCGTGATCCCAAACGCCACGTTCACATTCGATGCAAACGGCATCCATCAGCGGACAGATGCAGGCATGCGACTGAAGGCACTTGCGCCCGTGGCAGATCCAGGCCTCACAGTGGTCACAGATGGCCCCAACCATCTGCAGTCCGGTGGTGTACACTCCCGGATGCTTCACGACGCAATCTCCGGTCTTTAGCATGCACTTCTGTTTACCACAGTGGGCGCAAATCGGAAGGCGTTGAACGCTTTGGCAGAAGTAGCAAAATGCACGGGACTTCTGCTTCCTGAGTTGAAAAACAATCCATTATCAAACCATCCGGAGGTAAATTCATATATTTTATTAAATATCAAATTACAATGTGAATAGCATAACAGCATGAAGGATGAACAGCAAAGCGGAACAAGAGCATTTTCATATGTTTCATCAATTTCATCTGGATTCCGGAAAGATAACAAAAACATCCCTCAGGATTCCTGAGGAATTCTGGAGAATTTCGGAAAGACCCTCCTCCAAACAATCCTAGAAAAAATCCCGGAGGATTTCGGAAAGATTCTCGAATGATTTCTGAAGTATTTCAAAATATTTCTCGAAGGATTCTGGAAGAGTTTTTTATGGTATCCTGGAAGAATGGACAAAGGATCTTGAATGAATACTCAAAGAATCTAGCAAGGGTACTGAAAGGATCCGGTAGGATTGCTAAAGGATCTTGAAAAGATATCCAAAGGATCCTAGAAGAATCCCCGAAGTATCCAGGAAGAATGGACTGAAGAATGCCACTGAATCATGAAAGGTTTCCCAAGGGAACCCGTAATGATTCTCAGAGAATTCCAAAAGGAAGAATCCTGGAAAGATTCCTGGAGTTTTTGTGAAGGAATCTGGTAGGATTCCTGAACACATTATGAAGGATTCCGGAAGAATTCTTGAAGCATTGACAGAACTTGACAAAACGTTCATACTATCTTTTGAACTATGTATGGCAGAACGAAAGCGCTCTTGCCGTCGTGCAGCCATGCCGCTATGCCGTCCACATTTCTGGCTTAAGACTCACCTGCCGCACTTTTCGCAATCCATCGGGAGATTGCACGGTTGCTCTGGGAGCTGGGATTCACGGTTGCGAATCTCCTTCTGGCGAAGCTTCTGCTTCTCAGCCTTTTTACGTTGGCCAGTCTTTTTCTTCGGCATCTTCGACGCTCAAACGGACCGCTCCGGTTTTTAACTCGACGCAAGCAAAAGCACTCGAAGGAATAAATTAGACTTTCTATGCTACCATTAGTGTTGAATAATACACGATTATTGGCTTCAATCTCTAGATTCGACCCAGCGAAACTCGCGAACAAAATCGTAAATGCAAGGCCGCGTTGCGTGTTTATCACTTTCGCGAATGTCGGAGAAACGTCAAAACAAGCCAGAGACCAAAAATCGCTTGGTGAGTCGCACGCGGTGTTATTCAGTCTGTGAGGGAATCAGAAAACGATTCTCACCGAAAATGTTAAATTGCACCATTTAAAGATATCCTTAATTGAAGACTAAACAACATTAATGTAGTATTCTAATACACGAATATACAGTGACTCAATTTCATTTTCGTACGGGGCACTGTTTTCATATGCAGTTGGTATAAAACTATTGAATGGTGCATGGACTTCGATATAGAGCGCTGCATATGACGAGCCTAACCTCACTTATTTGACAGCTGCTGGTCCTGTTGTTTACGTTTCGGACTTTTTTCATCTTTTTTTCATCTTCCCATTTCTATCACCAGCATGCTGATGGTGACGATTTTCCACGGTAGGAAGATAGAATAATACGATCCGTGGGTATCTGCAGTGGATTTGACCTCTCCTCGCAGCATACTTTCACGAAATTAAGAATGATTCGAAAAAAGTACTAAGTCCAAACTGTAAACAACAGGACCAGTACCTGTCAAAATTGATGCGTGACGTCACAGTGCAGTGGAGTATACTTTATCAATAATGAAGGTTATAGGTGTCATCTATTGTTTGGGAATGACAAACTGTATTCATTTGCTTAAATCTTTGGAATAATGGAAAAGTATTGAGATTGTGTCTATAATTGACCTAATTCCATATTCGTACACCTAACAAAAAAGAAATATACAGCATTCAAAACTAATTTTAATGGACTAGATGATTACTTAAGCTCTTCGTTGTGTTGTTCAAATGCATTAGAATACATTTGGAAAATTTATATGCGGACATATTTGAAACTTAAGTAAATTTAAGAAAAATACCAGTTTTCCCATGTTTTTTTGCTAAAATATTCGGTAAGTCGAACAATAAATTGCATTTTTTTCAACATCGCTTCCTTAAGAAAGATAACTGCGAATATTGCACAAGTTTCAAAAAATTATAATTAGTTTTAGAGTAGCTAGGAGTGGATATCGACAACTTATACTCTTGAATCTTAGGTAATATAAAATTTATAACAAATCCAAAACCAAAAATTTTAGTCAATTTCTTTATGTTTGGCTCCTAAATGTATATACATAATCCATAGTTAATAATCCTATCAAAACATTGCGTAATTATAATTTTTAATTTACATTTTACTACCAAACATGATTATAGAGATTTATAGAATAAATATTATTGCCATAACCGCAATACAAACATTTTTTAAAATGATGAAAACAACAGGATATATTCTATTAAATAGTATATCAATGCTCTCTGCTCATTCAAGTTATTTTGTATTTTTTTTTATAAAATCAATAAATTGCAAAATAGGGTGCTATTTTGAATATAATTTGAATATTATTTCAAAGATAATTGAATATTACGATGACATCAATTATGTGGAGGTATGTACAGCGTAGTTTAGGGTACTTTATTGTAAAACAAAGTTCGTAGTTCAAATTATTTTTACAGACAAATTCAAAATTAACATTTACCTGTTGTTTAGAATGAAAATTTGGTTTACATTGATTAAAAATATCATTTTAGAAGAGTTTTGAACTTATGGCACACCAATTTTCTGAACTCAAAGGGGATAAAAACTGTTTATGATTTCTGTAAACTGTACACGTTTCAACTAAATTTCTATCAGAGCTCACGAATATAATTAATAGATAAGATCAAATGACAAATATGAACGTTTTTGTTCGAATTATAGAATTTTATAGCGAAAATCATTGGAAAACTGGCATTTCTCATAATTTTACCTAAAATTCATATATGTCCGCTAATAAATTGTCCAAATGTATTTCACTACATCTGAACATCATAATAAAGCACTTCAGTAATCAAATAGAGCTTCTAAATTTAGTTTTGAACGTAGTGCGTTTGAATTTTGGTAGGTGTACGAATATGGAATTGGGTGAATTTAAGACATCAATTCAATACTTTTCTATTAATCCAAAGATTAATGTAAATGGAAACATTTTGTGATTGGCAAACAATAGATGACACCTATTACCTTCAATGTGGATAACGTATTTGTAGCTCAATACTTCATTAAATAGTTTTTAACTAACTTGATGTGGAAACAGTATCCTGTACGAATATGAAATTGGACCACTGTAGTCGGTTTATGTTCACCCTACATAGTGGTTTCTGCGCTCGTGTACATACACGGTACATGTCACCAACACTACTTAAAAATTGCTGGTGGAAAATATAAACAAAGATCAGCTGTTCCCAGCAAAATCAAATGGCAGTATTTTCAACCAGCAAATTTGCGCATGTGTTCGTGACACCGCTCGGCGACAGCTCAATGGTGTTGAGCGAGTTTTCATCCTAACTCTACTAGATTATTGTTAAATTTAACTTTTTACGATGCACCCCTTGTTGGTGCAAAACGCACCACAACTTTGAGGCAAGACGCACCATCGTGTTTTAAACGTAAATGTATTTATCGAAAAAAAAAAAAAACACGAGGTTTGGATGATTTTCGCTTACAATATGATTCAATTGTGCAGGAATACGTTGGCAAAGACTTCGAATGACCTAACTTTCATGATTGTACTACAATCATTGTAGTTTATTTTGGAATGGATCGTTCTGCCCCGTGCATGAAGCGCATGTTGCGCCAACCAGGAGAATGTTATGGAAAATAGAAATCGTTGTGTTATTTCGTCAAATCATCTCATCAAAAAATAACCCGGTCTCTAGTCATCTGTTTTATGGTTAAACATTGCAAAAAATCTCAATGCATCACTTTCAAAATAACAAGTAAAATGATCTGGAATCAAATTCTCATCGTGTCGACAATTTGGAACATTTCATTAATCTGCATAGGGTAACCAATATATTTTGGACCCCATGGACCATTTTCC
The DNA here is from genome assembly GCF_002204515.2 of Aedes aegypti. Lineage (NCBI taxonomy): Eukaryota > Metazoa > Arthropoda > Insecta > Diptera > Culicidae > Aedes > Aedes aegypti. The sequence goes on from NC_035108.1 coordinate 399,908,048, forward strand.
TGCAAATGTCCCAGATTAAATCGAAAGACCAACTCAATTCGCATGCCATTTTGAAAGATAAGACTATTCCGCACTTACGTCAACCGTTTTTACATAGAAAATGTGTTTATTTTATCTGAAATTAGTTTAATTTAAAGTTCATTTATGCAACCGTTACAACACGTTACACACAGAAATTGAAGCCATCAGAAATTTTTCAAATGTAAACTAAAAATGTTTTCAAATTTCAGGACTAAAAGCGTAGACTTTCTTCGGTTTTCCATTGTCCATCGATTAATTAGACTATAGGCTAGCATTCTATACAACCAGGATCGTGGACTTTATCGCCAAACGATAAAAAAAAAACCGGGGGTCCAAAATACACTCCCGTGCATAAGTTTGGGTTCACCCCCTCAAAAACATACAAAAGTGTTCTGTCCATATCTCTGTTGTTACACTTCCAATTGAAACTCTTTAACCCGCATTCGAAAGGCAAAGAGTTATTCTTACTTCGTATGTATTTTTCCAAAACCATTTTTTGAATTTTTTATACTAAATTTTTACTTAAAGTTGTTACATTTTTCAAAAAACTCACTGAAAAATCATATCTAATTTCCTCAGAATTGGGTAGACCACAATTTTAAATCAAAGTGTCATTAGAATCGTAATCTTATATTCTTTGAAGAGATTCCACGAAATTTTGGCGGAAAAATCTGGAAAGTATTCAAAATCAATTAAACAGTCAGTCAAGTCATCGTGCAAAAGTTTGGGTTCACCCCTCAGTATGATGCAAATCGTGCAAAAGTTTGGGTTCACCTGAGCCGCACGCACATATTTTTTGTCAATATCTCTGTCATTTTTCAACCGATTTTAATAGTTTAAAGCTTTTTTGAGCGCAAATAATAGCGCGTACATGATTGGTTTGAGATTTCTCAGATTAAGTAAGTTCAGGTGAACCCAAACTTTTGCACGATACACCATACTGAGGGGTGAACCCAAACTTTTGCACGATGACTTGACTGACTGTTTAATTGATTTTGAATACTTTTCAGATTTTTCCGCAAAAATTTCATGCGTGGTCTTCAAAGAATATAAGATTACGATTCTAATGACACCTTGTTTTAAAATTTTGGTCGATCCAATGCTGAGGAAATTAGCTATGTTTTTTCAGTGTGTTTTTTGAAAACTGTCACAACTTTAAGTAAAAATTTAGCATACAAAGTTCAAAGAATATTTTTGTAAAAATACATAAGAAGTAAGAATAACTCTTTGCCTTTCGAATGCGGCTTAGAGAGCTTCAATTGGACGTGTAATTACAGAGATATGGATTGAACACTTTTGCATGTTTTTTAGGGGGTGAACCCAAACTTATGCACGGGAGTGTATATACTTTGAGGATCCTAATGTATTGGTGTGTCCAAAATAATGAAATGCAGTACATCACAATTCAATTATTTTCGGCGTTTTCTGGATCCTACATGACCGTTTGGGCATTTTATCTCGTAAAGGAAGTTTTTCTCTACATTTTGGCACGTTCTTTGGTTACGGTGTGTAATTAATTAATTGGGACAACAAACTAAAATCACTTCCTTGCGGGGTCCAAAATACGACCGTTACCCTAGTGTTTTTTTTTACTAAAAACACTTGTTCGTTTAAGAGACATTGACTAGGTGCGTTCTGCCCCGACTACGCATGTTACCCCAGGAACCCCAAGAAGTCGGCTCTCACTTGTCTGAACCTGGGAGGGAGACCAAAGACACATTAAAGACCTCCATGTCCCTTGCAGTTACCCAAAATTGTATGGCTCATAAGGTAATCTAGAATGCCGTGCAAAGTGTACTGTGATCTGTCAAACTTGGGTACCTTTTGCACTACCGAGGGACCAAATGCAGCACTAGAAGTGGTACCAATCTGAGCCCGAGAGGGAGGTTAGGGGGACTGGGGGTAGTTTGCCCACGTTAAGGTGAACAGCGATTTTAGATGTGAAAAACATTATTTCTGCTCTTTTTTAGTTATGGTCGGATAAACAAACATGTTTTCTACCAAATAGTAGAAACAGCTATTCATTTTAGCTTTTCTGGGGTTTATAAATTATTTAAAAAAAAAATGCTTGCTTAACTACATATGTATTGTTTTGCGGGGTAAAACGCCACGCTTGAGTTCGGCGTTAGCCATGCTGCAAATGAACGCACACAATCATGCTTGTTTCTTTGTTGAATACATTCGGGCGTTTGTTCAGATGTTATTGTTAAATAATAGTATACATGCTGATGTGAAAAATGTACATTTGTAAGGTTCCAATTTTTGCGTACCTTCAACGTGGCATTACGTTTGGTAGAATTTGAATTCAAACGGCTGTTTTGGTGTTATGAAATAGGGGTGGGCGTTTTGCCCCATGAGTTGATTAAAGTTTAGGTCCTTCAATAAGGTTTTTAAGGACAAATGTAACATATATTTTGCATGTAATACAAATTACGACAGTCCACAAGTTTGCTCTCGGCAACAGTTTCAGAAATTTGGTTATTTATCGACCTAAAAAATGACATTGAAAATTGCAACGAAAACAGCGAAAAAAGTTTTTATACGTTTTTATCGATTTGGTTGAGAAAAACACATAAAAATATGTTTGGAGAAGTATTTTTATCCATTTTCTATGATCTAGGGTGAAAAAAAAAACATTCTTAAACACATTGTGTCGTACCTGTAGGTAGATGTTCAGAGGTATGCTATACTATGCTTAGTGGAAATGTATGAATTGTAGATACCAGTTAGTAGCTGTCTGTAGAGCTCGTTTACTAAAACTTTGTGGTCCCTTTTTATGTGTTTCCCGTTGGCCATTCCGGTGCTTCAAAAGGACCAGAATAACCATCCATTCATCCTTCTGGCAAAACACATCCGAACATAGAAAAACGTAAAGAATTGGGCACAATTAATTTGGTTTTGGGGCATAAATCCAAGTAATTTCATCGAATTGTCCAGATTGGCCACTAGACCTGTTCATATTTGAAAACATGTCGGGAAATCTTCCGGTCAAGCAATATTCTAAACTTTCATGCTAAGAACAACGTCTGGTCAAATTTTCAGCTCATTTGATAATGATTTCAGTATGCTTCAAGTTAAAAATGTGTTTTTAGGCTTATTTTAAGGTTTGAAAAATCATAACTCAAAACTCATTAATTAAAAACCACTTGCTTTTACCACCAATTGAAAGCTAAATCTATTCTGTTAAAGTTTGTCGAACACCCCAATATGATTACATGAAGTTTAAATATTGTTTGATCGAGATTTGTTCTCCACAGTACCCATAAATCACGGTTTTCCAAATATGTATGGTGTATAAAACACACATTGACAATATTTTTCAGGCCCTAGTCAACGAGCATCAAACAAAATAGATCTATGAATTTATTAACCATTAACAGATTACATGTTGCTTTAGGCAATAAATTACAAAAAATGCCCAAAGATCGAACAACCCATCCCAACCTGAAGATAGTTCTATCATGTATGACACATGTACCGACGAATGAATGAATTGAACAAGTTAGCATTGCTTATTCTTTCCGAGTGATGATTGTTATGATCGCATTTCACTGACTATTCAGAACGATTTGGAAACAATCATCATCATCGACTAAGAAAAAGCAGTGCTAACGTGTTCATTTTTTACATTCATTGAAGCACATGGTGGTGTTCTTGGCCCACCCACAGCGGATTTACAAATGTGCTTTCTAATTACTTATTTTTTACAATTTATTTTCGTAAGATAAAAGGTAACTTTGATAGTGATTGGGTTTTTGATATGCATAGACATCATGTTCTAGAAATTTGAAATCCAAAATTTTCATACAGGTATGTTTTTTAGACAGAAAACTTCCCAAAATTAGTGATTTCCAAGAACCTCGAAGCAAAAGTTCGACAAAAGTTCGTACAATTGAATAAACTACTATGTAGAGGTATTTCCGATAAGTTTTGGTGTTCCGTTCAGTAGTTATGAATTTTCAAAGCTTGAAAATAGCCCAAAAACACATAATTGACTTGAAGCACACCTAAATTTACTCCGAAATAACTGCAATTTTGACCAGAAGTTCATTTCAACATGAAAAATCCAAATATTGGTTGACTGACAAATTTACAGACAATTTTGAAAATATGAATAGGTCTATTGGCCACCTTCCGGGACTCTAGGAACTGGTTCCGCATGGACCATACTTGACCGAATTTTTCAGGGGTTGAGCGTCGGTAATTGGTTCCTTATCACAAAAAAAATTGGCCATAATATCCATCAACCGAATTACATATACAAAACTGCGATAGAAACTTACTTTTCAGATGTTCCGGGTTTCTGGAACCAGGTATGAATAACTAAGCGATTTGAGAATCTCTGTTCACAGTCCACGTGAATACCTATTCAACAATATGACGGTTCAGATTGCTTGTTTAGTTTCGAAACTACAGGTTGTCAAAGTAAGGGTCTTTAAAGGGACTTTTTTCAGATGTAGCAGGTTCCCGGTGGCCATAGTCACCAAATCCGGATCTCCGGGAGGGTTTCTGAAACTGGACATGTGTGCCTTTCATTTAAGCCTAACAGAACTAAATTTGGTTAACACACTGATTTTTGCGAGCTGTTTTTTATTTTCGGGACGAAAACGACCCTAAGTCACAATTTGTAACTTTTTGTTAGGGACTTAAAGGAAGATTAAACTGCAATTTGCAGAGTGCATACATTATGAGACTTTCGTCCAAAACGCTATTCAAAAGATGATAAGCTAAAGATGAAGATGAAGAAGAATAAGAAGAATAACAAGAATAAGAATAATAATAAGAAGAATAAGAAGAATAAGAAAAAGAATAATAATAAGAAGAATACGAATAAGAACAATACTGCCCATAACTGCATATTTGTAACATTCAACAAAAGTAGGCATTGAGTAAATGGAGTACCAAGTGTGCAATTATGGCAGTATGCTGTCGTGAATCGCAAGTCAGTCTCATCTGCGTTTTTGACAAAATTGGGTTAAGGTGAAGATGAATCGAAGCCAAAGTTCAAATTTTCAAGAGCACGGATCTGAACAACCAAACATCCATTTGAGCTGAAACCCTAATCGATTGCTCACCACCAACTAGTGACCAATCGATTAAGTTTTCAGCTTGAACGGATGTTCGGTTCTTCAAATCCGTGCTCTTGAAAATTTGAACTTTGGCTTCGATTCATCTTCACCTTAAGTTCAGGTTTTAACATATTCTTCAATGCTCTTTCAGCTGCACTAATGAGATCATATGATTTGTTCGGAAAAGCTAGTAAAAAACAGCAAGTCAAATTGTCCCATGATAAAAAGTAATCGCATATAGTTATTAAAATCTCTTTTGTTAAATTATATTGAATTTGTGGTCCAGAAATAATAAAATAAAATAAATAAAATGAATTAGAATATGAATTAAATGAATTTAATCCCTATCCTTTCCTACCCATTTTCCTTGGTGTCAGATGCCCTTTACAACCCTATTTTAATTTGAATTTAAAAACCTTTTCCACACACTAAGCTCATACGGTGAATTTCACCGTAATCTCAACAGCTGAACAGTTCGGTGAAATAAAACACCGTAATTCCGTCGAAATTTTACGGATTCCGGTGATTTTTCACGGAATACTGTAAAAATTTACCGTACTCCGTTAATTTATTTCACCGAACTTTTCAGCTGTTGAGATTACGGTGAAATTTACGGATTACGGTAAAATAATTTAAGTGTGCAATATCCCCCTGACACCAAAGACCTTGTGCACCAACCATATTGTACGTTGGGTACACGTCATCGCAATATGAATCTCAGATCCAGAACATCATCTGGAATAAAAACCCCATGCAGCCATGGATGGCTCTCTTATTCGGTAACAGATTTTCAAAGCTAAAGTAGCTAGTAGTTTCTTTTAACGATTATTTCCATCGTACAGTAACAGTTAGTCTAGTAAGACTAGTGCCCACGTGAGTGTGAGACGAAACAACCGGACATTGAAGCCATATGAGCCCGTTAGTGAAGTGCCGAGTTAGCTCAACGTTTGTGCCACGTGAGTAAACGAAGTCGACAAAGTTAGTGGGTGTGACCTGGGAGGGAGAAACCAATAGTGGTTATCACGCCCAATGGTATGGGTGCCCTAGTGTAGATGTAGTTGTGAACCTTAGAGGAAAACAATATGCACTCAGTCTCGAAAAACACCCAGAAACCGGGTGTAAATTTTTCAAATTGGGTAATATTTCCATATGCATTTTGATGAGTCTGGAAAGCGTGTGCAAGTTTCTTTGAGGAAAACAAAAACAAACTGTGTATGACGAGCGTATGCTAGTCTACGTGTGTTCAAATGTCACTAAGCTCTATACAAAATTTCTGTACGTCATAGTGAGCCGAGATTCCGCTGTCACGAACTGTCACTGTGAGCCCAGATCTCAAACATTGGACTAACATGAAAAAAGCGCGTAACCGATTAAAACACATTTTCGTATTTCTTCAAAAGTGATAAAAATCGAATGAAAATCAATTCATGCACATAACGCAAGTAATGTCACGTGAGCACCATTTAATCAGATTGAACATAAAGCATTGAAAAACGCATCGTTCTACTTTTTCCAATGAAAATGAATATTTAGTGCATAGAAAACTGTGGCCCTTTTTTCATGTTTGTCAGGAAAGTTCGAAGGTGCACAACAAAAGGAATCTACCGATTTTCTCGAAGCTTGCCTTGATTGTTGTTGGCAAGCTGGAGTTATCTTGCAGTTCAAAATAACGTTGTCTTATATTTCGTGTGTAGTATCGGTGCCTCCCTCCCAGGGTGCGACTATCGAAGGCATCGAGCGAGCGTCCCGACGTCAACCCGTGGAGTGCGTCGAAGTCAGGCTATCGACATGATGGAGACACCATCTTCTATGGTGACAGAGGGCTCGATTGGCTTGTCAGATAGATCGGGCCCGGGACATCCTGTCTAGGGGTCATGCACAAATTACGTCACGCTCCGAGGGGGGGAGGGGGTCAAGCCAAGCGTGACAAGCCTTACAAAAATTTCGGAGGACTAATACAAAAAACGTGACAAAGGGGGGGGAGGGGGTCAAAAAAGTTGAAATTTAGCGTGATATAATTTGTGTACCATCCCCTACTGCAAATCGCTGCAGTTGATATAGGGCATGTCCATTGCCTGGTCGAAATCGATAGGCAGCAAAAATTGCGCCAACCTGACAAAGGGGGGGGAGGGGGTCAAAAAAGTTGAAATTTAGCGTGACATAATTTGTGTACCATCCCCTACTGCAAATCGCTGCAGTTGATATAGGGCATGTCCATTGCCTGGTCGAAATCGATAGGCAGCAAAAATTGCGCCAACCTGAGCCCGCATCTAGCATCGAGGCGCGACGTCGCATCGCCAGCTACGGCCGAGGATCGTCGTTACCCGAGCAAAAAGGTCTGTGAACTCCAACTTTTCCTATTACATCCATCCTATTAGAAACTAAACAAAACTGAATTAAAGACTGTTGAATTCGAATATTTTATTTTTTTTATGACCACATTCTCCCTTTTCCGCCATCTTCAATTCGTTGTTCGACTGGTGCAAAAGCTTGGGAAGCGAGTCCGCCTAAAAATTCAATTTCTCCCGGATAGACCCTGAGGAGCAAGTGGCAAATTATTAGAATAACCAATTTAAAATCTCTACCCAAGTAACCATGAAGCTATATATGCATACTTTATTTTTGCTCTAGAGAGCACTATACAATTTTATTTTAAAGTGACAAAACCCTTCAGAGCCATATAAAGCAGATTTAAAGTCGAAAAGGGCCCCACTATAATCAAATTAAAGTAATACGAGCTGACATGACTGTCGCATTGCTAATGCAATATTAGTGCACATGCTTCATAACAGCATTTGAGTATGCACAGTTAGAGTGTACATTATATATGCATTATACCTTGTTTATTTAGAGCGTGCGTGCAAAAATAAACAAAACAACTTCTTCACACATCATTTCTATTTTTCGCATCTGGTTTCGTTTTTTTTTGCATTGGAGCGGGATTTGAACCTGTATTGCAGATGGTGTTGGTGATCCGTGAATTGCAGACGTCCTAATCCTCTGAACCGTAGAAGCTTCCAAAATTGCAAGATATAATAGCTTTATAAAAAGGAAGCATTGTGATGCGATATCAAAGTTGGTTCGTTTATTGGGTGACGAGACGGCTATTTTATTCTCATTTTTTACACCTGCTGTTGGGCACACGAAAGAGTCCACAACGAAAATATATAACTTTAGGAAGTGCGCTATCATTTAGAAAAGCTCAGCGAGAAACAGAATAGAATTCCAAAGGGTATGCTTATTTAATATAAATTTGTTTTGGGGGATATTCTGTGTGCTCCAGAGTCTAAACAAAAATTTAGATTTTTAAACAAATCTATCTTCAGTAGTGGCTGAATGAATGGTTCTTACGTGAAACAATGGTTTCTGGAAAATCAACGAATATGTTATACATCCTATTATTGTACAGTTTTTGGGTTTGTAGAGCATCGAATTGCAAACAAACCATCCAATATTTGTTTCGTTTCGTTTAATTATCAATGTTCGTGACCATGACCTAGGTTTTGCTTAAGGTGTGGCTTCTATAGTGCTTTAAATGTTTGCCCTTTAGTGTGCAATGAAACATTTGGCGAGGCAATGCAATCAGGCAAAATTAAAGCAATTATAAAATATGCAGTAATTTGAAGCTTGCATAACGCCACTATAATGCGTCTTGCCTTAACAGTTGTTACTTTAGGGTTAATTTGCATTAGCAATGTTGATTATCTATTGAATTAGTGCAATGATTTAATGCTTGTGGTTACTTGGGTAGTTATTCTATTATTGCACACTAAAGGGCAAACATTTAAAGCACTATAGAAGCCACACCTTAAGCAAAACCTAGGTCATGGTCACGAACATTGATAATTAAACGAAACGAAACAAATATTGGATGGTTTGTTTGCAATTCGATGCTCTACAAACCCAAAAACTGTACAATAATAGGATGTATTACATATTCGTTGATTTTCCAGAAACCATTGTTTCACGTAAAAACCATTCATTCAGCCACTACTGAAGATAGATTTGTTTAAAAATCTAAATTTTTGTTTAGACTCTGGAGCACACAGAATATCCCCCAAAACAAATTTATATTAAATAAGCATACCCTTTGGAATTCTATTCTGTTTCTCGCTGAGCTTTTCTAAATGATAGCGCACTTCCTAAAGTTATATATTTTCTTTGTGGACTCTTTCGTGTGCCCAGCAGCAGGTGTAAAAAATGAGAATAAAATAGCCGTCTCGTCACCCAATAAACGAACCAACTTTGATATCGCATCACAATGCTTCCTTTTTTATAAAGCTATTATATCTTGCAATTTTGGAAGCTTCTACGGTTCAGAGGATTAGGACGTCTGCAATTCACGGATCACCAACACCATCTGCAATACAGGTTCAAATCCCGCTCCAATGCAAAAAAAAAAAACGAAACCAGATGCGAAAAATAGAAATGATGTGTGAAGAAGTTGTTTTGTTTATTTTTGCACGCACGCTCTAAATAAACAAGGTTTAATGCATATATAATGTACACTCTAACTGTGCATACTCAAATGCTGTTATGAAGCATGTGCACTAATATTGCATTAGCAATGCGACAGTCATCCCGTATACTTGTGAACCATATCTGTACTGTTTCCCGTATAATTCACAACCGTTTGCGACAATACCGTAACAATTCCATATAACATGGAAATTAACAATAAGCTCACCCTACCTGAAACGGGTTTGACCGTTTTGCAAATAGTAATTGGGTAAATTACAATGTGGGGAATGGGCGGTTAAGTTATGTAACCATAAAAAATCGCCGATTTTCTCGAACAAAATTTGTCGTTTACAGTCTGCCAAATGATTGTTATACTATCCATGGTTTCGTTCAATAAACTGTAAAGGAAACAATTTAGGTACAGTATAACAATAAACAAAAATAAAATTAAATAGTGTATTGGAAATTGTTGATTTATGGTGTTTTATGTTTGATTTAACCTTATACTGTACAGTGCTGTTGTATTTATACCATAACTCATGAAAACAATAATTTAAGAAGAAATTGAATAAGAAACAGCGCGACAAGAAAGTACGTATTGAAAAACATCTTTTGAAAAAAGATAAACGAACCTCTTGTTTCACTGTTTTCCTTCCAGGATAAATCCACAAAAGCAGTGTTTGAGTCTATGTTTTAATTGCATTTATTTATTTTTTTTCACATAACAATACTTACTTTGAGTAGTAAATCAATCGAACTTGGTCAAGTTTATACTTAAGTTGTGTATGTATGCATATTTTCATTATCTGATCGAAGAAAATGACTGCATTTATTCCGTCAGTCTTCACATCATACTGCGCTTCCCGATGGCACCGCAAGTCCATAACCGTAACATCCTTAGCCATTATAGGTACTTTTTTCAGAAGGTGTTGGAACAGATGCTGCTAAAAAATATGAATAATAAAAAAATAGAAAATTTTCTTTGCTTTCAATAAGAAACACTTACCTCAAATTGCATTCATAATTAGTAACAGCTGGCAGTCTTTCATACGGAAGAACTTCCACTGGTTTCCTTTCTGATGAACAAAATTCATCTGCAATTACATCCTGCATTCGGCGGTCCCATGGTCAGGTTGCGTTCCGAATGGTAACCAATCTGCTCGTATGCTCGTTGCTGGAAAGCTCGAAAGCTGGAAAAATCCTACTGTTTGACTGGGGATTTCGGTAGAGCCGTAGACTTTCAGCAGGGCGACTTCGGCGCGGACCAATGGACCAGACTCTATCCCGAATGTTTTTGGCCGATGCGACGGAACGGAAGCAAAAGTTTTGGCCGGATTACTCCACTTACGAGCAACAAAACAATCTTGACTACTTGCACCCTTAAATAAACTATCGCAGTAATATTGTACGTTCACACAGTGACAGAAAAAAAATCAACTCGTTTATACCGCACAAAATACATGCAAATTTTAATCTTTTAACTTTTCTGCGTCGAATAGGTACTAAGAGCCGAAGGAAGAATTTAAAAATAATTAGTATTGATATCAATTGATGGAACCCAGAAAATCCTTGTGTCAATTTTTATATGCGTGTCCAGCAAAATAATGAAATTGTTGCATCGACTTAAACAATCACAGACGCTAATGCGTGGAACTGTTTGACGAACTGTTAAAAAACGGTAAATTATTGTTACATGTACCAGTGTAAGTGTGTCAGCAAACTTAAACAGGCAACTCATTTCAGAAAGGGTTACGTTATATGCCCACAGTTTCTCCCGAATTTCATCCTTATATTGTTCAACAATATCGGATCAATATCAAAGAATGTTACTGTTTGATATAATTTGATCAAACCATTCTTTATAGTCTGAAACTTTTGTTTTCATATTGTTCGACAGAAGAGCAACTGATTGTGGTACGTTCACATTAACAGATAGAAGATAGTTATTGTTTTGAACATACAACAAACTGTATTTTTCTATGCGGGATGTCAGCTCGTATTACTTTAATTTGATTATAGTGGGGCCCTTTTCGACTTTAAATCTGCTTTATATGGCTCTGAAGGGTTTTGTCACTTTATAATAAAATTGTATAGTGCTCTCTAGAGCAAAAATAAAGTATGCATATATAGCTTCATGGTTACTTGGGTAATTATCACCCCAATAACTCTCAAAGAACTATCAAGTCCCACTACAGATTTCCGCACCGTATAACATAAAATTGAACCATGTTTTGATCATCTTTATATTTTTCTCGGAGAGATATCATTGTGAAAAGCAAATTGAGAAACTTTCATTAAGATTTGAACATTTTCCAATCCTGTGGATTTTTTTGAATTTCGTATAGAAAACGAGTTTGGAAACTTCAAAGTCCATTTACTCAATGCCTACTTTTTACAGATGGGAGTGACTTGCGATTCACGGCAGTATGGGAAGAAACTAAAATTTATAAAAAATACCTGGAACTCAAAAGTGCTTATTTGAGACTGATATTTTGTACAACTCATATCGCATACTAGGTGAATAGTCAGAAAATAATTCTGATAGTAATTTCATTGCTATAATATTATGAGGCTCATTTATAATCTCAATGTGACTGTTATGCGATTATAATCAGAGATGGGAAAAGTTCTGAAATTCACACTACAGTAGGCAAACGTAGCAAATCACAGTCAGCGGAGCCAGTGAAACCACGCGTATCACTGCTGTAGGCAATATGCCTTGAAAATAGCAAAACACCCGTTGCTAAGGACAACCCAAAACTACTGTAGAAAAATGTTCTATATCCCGCTGCATTTTCCGCTTTTACAGCCTTCAATGACACTACTGATTTAGAAAATTCATGTACCCAACATAGGCTACTTGATGAGATTCACAATTTTGAACTACTGTATTAGAAGAACCACGTGATTTTCGCAAAAACTCAAGCCTACTACTATCAATGTGCTATAATACAGGTGAGGAGATGATGCTGTATAATACACAACTGTTTGTATTTATGTATTAGTGCACTGTTTTTTTTTCACTCAGCAACCCATTGCATTATGACTATGTGTGATGTCATACAGTTCGTTATCGAAAGTTTCTGGGGCTGTGTTGCTAGTCACCCTTTCGTTACCAAGGTTGTTTTGTGTGTTGTTACTCAAACAATAACACGAAAAAATTCAGCACAGGAAGATGGCACTTGAGGTAATTTATGTAATTTAGTTTTAACTTTTGTTTTATTTTAGGATGGAACTTCACAATGCATGAGATGAAACTATAAGTGAAACCGTAAAGTACTGAGCCGTAGGCTGAGCCGCAAAATACTTGCAGACAATGGATGTGCATGAATTTCACTAACACTTTGCGTTAGATGATGCATTCGTGATTGTAGTGCTGTAGTGCTTATTGAATTTGATTGGGAAAATGAAAAAAAAAGTATTTTTAAGGCGAAGTGGGCCGTCATTGAAATTTGTACGCGTTGTTGATGATTGTTGCTAATTCATCTCACGATTTCGAATCGAAGAAAATCAGTTGGTTTTGCACTGACACAGCTGAAAAAGTATCAGCATACTTAATGCATGTTTGCGTGAACAGTGATACTTTTTCAAGTCAATATAAACTATCAAGACTGAGTTTTATCACTTTGAAATGCAAGCTGAAAAGTCATCATTTTTGCCAAAATGAATGACGGGCTACTTAGCCTTAAACCACGAATTTGTTGCCAACAAACATATTCCTGGAATATCCTTGTACGACTTTTACGTCTAGGTGTTAGCTGCTGGTTTTTTTTTCGGTCTAACCTTAGCTTGTTTTTACCTGAGAGAGACTCGCGAAGAGGAAAAATATCAACGTCATATGCAGCCCAGTTTCCCCTCTCACGAAACGTCGTTTTTATGGCTGAAAAAGTGAAAAGTATTGTGTTCAAAGTAAACTGTTATTAAAAACCTCAGTCGGCGGAGCAGTTGTTTCCAAAGTTGCTGATAAATCTAAGCAGAAGATTAATTATTTCTAATGTCTGCTACGTTTGCTGGCATGAAATTTCACTCAAACGGTTATCTATGATTCGATGTGATGCAAACTCAATCATTTTTTGCTGAGAAGTTCATGTGAGGATTTGAACAGCATGCGCATAATTGATATAAACACAAAGTGGAATATGAAAAAACTCAGCAATCACAGAAAAAGAAGACCGTCTTCGCGAGTCTCGTCTCAGGTTTTTACGATATGGAACGTTTTGTACCCATTCTTAGCATTCCATTGGAACCGTATGACGTCACCCATCTTCCCCTCAATATTTTGAATTTCTACTGCACTAATACACACAGACTTTCTGCTCACCTCTTCTATATCACATTGTACTACTATTACCATTGAGCTCTCGCCGACCGGTGTCACGAACACATGCGCAAATTTTCTGGTTAAAAATACTGCCGTTTAATTTTGCTGGGAACAGCTGATCTTTGTTTATATTTTCCACCAGCACTCTTTAAGTAGTGTTGGTGGAATGTAACGTGTATGTTCACGAGCGCAGAAACCACTATTCCCAGCTCTGGTTATAATTACCAATGTGACAAAACAACTTGGTATTTTTTCGAATTTTCTAGAACAATCTCACAGATTTCAATATGTTGATTGAAAGTATTTATCATTTGATGACTCTCCATGGTATTAACTGCAATTTGTCAAAAATGTCGAATGTGACTGTCATGCAGTTATGGGCACAGAGGTGAATGAACCGCGTGGTTTAAAACCTCTATAATTAACTCAGAAAAAATTTAGGGGCAGAATACGAATAAGAAGAAGAAGGAGAATCTCTTGAGTATACAAATTTCATTAAAAACTCTTATGAAAATATCTTCGTACTACATACATTTTATATAAGCGTCCTGTATTCTAAAAATCATATTCAAATATAGCTACTCAGCTTTTATACTAATTAAACTTCCGTCTCTTGATCGGCCATATAACAGCACCCATCGTCACCAGCGATCTGCTTCATTGGGCCATCATGATGACACTCGGAAGGTCCCCTGGATGGAATTTGCAGTATTTGAACCGGTGCACTCCTGATCAATCTTTCCTCTACAGTGGTCTTGGTATGGCTTCCCCCCACATTTCGCTTTCTAATGGTGAAGATGTCTTTCGTTTTACCCATTGGGATAAAAGGCCTGGAAAGCGGTATGGGGTAGTAACAGGTTTCCAATGTGGCATGATCGCCACATGCCAAGCAATTGCTTGGTCCAATGTTTTTCGACACAATTCCGGCGGATTGCGAAAACTGCTTTGACTTTGATTGCAATCGCTGTTCAAGGGATTTCAGATTTTGACTAACTTTTTGGATCAGTTTCCGTATGGCATCAAGATCGCCCAGTCCTGCCTTAGTTTTTACAAGGTTATTCAATTCATAGAGGTGCGCTCGTACTGCAGTTTGCTGGTTGTAGTCAGCCTCGTGAAGCAAAGCGATACTTCTGGCAACTTCCGCTTGGATGGGATTGAAGCATTCGAATGGAACATACCTTTCTAAATCCGTTACGAGAGCTCGAAGTTCAAGTTCCCTTTCTACGTCGGCCTTATCGGCTTTGGTCAACGAGAAGTGGTTTATTTGCTCCGTAACTGTTTGCACGGCTTGGAAGAACTTTTCGCGTTCCTTTTCCATGCAACGAATATTGCACTTGATTGTTCGAATTTCCACGCCCATGCCATCCATAATTCTGTAAATGTCTTCAAAATTCGATTCATATTGCCCAACTATTAAGCTGAGGCAGTTCAAATCCGCAGTTAGTTTTGCTAGATGTTTCTGTTGCTCACACAGACGAGATTCCAACTGATCAATATTATCGAGAATTTTCGAAAGCATTTCCAACGTTTCCGTTCGTTTGGATTTCAAGGTGTCTACATCTCTTTCAAGAGCCGTCAAACGGATTGTATGAGCGTTGAGTTGGTTCAAAATTTCTGCATATCGGTCCTGTAATTCGGAAAGTTTTGAGTTCATAGATGCGTCCGATGACTCTGTAGCAGTTGACCTAGAAGAAGGGGACTCATTTCCGGTGTCTAGAGTGATCGACTTGATTTCAGACGAAGGAGAGCCAGATGAATCACCAGCTTCGGAAACATCAGAATTGGACACATCAGCATTGGAGAATTCACCACTATTAGAATTTCCACGATCACCACCATCAGATGACTGAAGTGGGTCTCCATCTACTACCAGATCCCCCTCTACCACTAGATCTTCTACTTTTAATCCAACGATCAGCGATCGAATCAGTGTGTATAAATGCTTCAAATTGACGGTTCCCACGTCCGGTTTTTCAAACGTAACATCCAGTAAATCGATCAACTTCATAGACTCCATAGTTTCCGTTTTGATGAGCTTGATCTACGGTGATAGATGACTTAGCATCGATATGATCGAATGGGTTGCTGCGATTTGTAGTACATATCATGTAGGGGAAGTGGTGGTAAAATGAACAGGGGTGGCAAAATGAACACCGTGCCTTTTACCGAGAAAAAACAAATTTCGATGAATTTTTATCACGCACGGACGATTTAGAGCATGAATCTGCGTGTTCGAGTTGATACGCAGGTCCATTGAAGTGAAACTATCAACGAAAACTAAGATTTTAGAAAACCACGTTTGAAAATTAAAACTGACGTAACTTTTAGCTCGGAAGACTTGAGGTTTTTCAGAGAGGTGAATATCGTTATGTTATGATGTCAAATCTGATACCTTTAGAATTCTTTTTGAATGGGTTACAATCATTAAGGGATATATTTTCGGTGGGGCAATGAAAAGTTTCAGAAATATTTGTTTCGCTCACGTTTTTTGCGTGGTGTTCATTTTACCACCAACCGCTGTTCATTTTACCCACATAGTGCAGGTAAAATGAACATTTGCATCGCTTTTTGATAGCGATGAAAATACGTAGAAATTCAACTATTTTAGTCTGAATCCATGTCGCAGCTATAGATTACATCCCTATTTTTGATGTTGTGCGATAGAACTATACAAATTCCTACTTAGAAATTCAAGTAATGTATTTTACTGCGAATGCGAAACGTTATTGCCGCGTGTCACGTGCTTGAATGCGCACTTGAATTGTGGGTACGTTAGGATAGCTCAGATCAACCTT
Source organism: Aedes aegypti (assembly GCF_002204515.2). Classification (NCBI taxonomy): domain Eukaryota; kingdom Metazoa; phylum Arthropoda; class Insecta; order Diptera; family Culicidae; genus Aedes; species Aedes aegypti. The sequence goes on from NC_035108.1 coordinate 399,924,715, forward strand.
CAGCATAAAATAACAGCAACGATCATTTTGTGCAGACTGTACCATGGCGCTAGTGCAAGGAGGAATTTCATAATGGGATTAAATCTACGATTTCTATTTTGTTTGACTTTAGGTGTTTCAAACAGGGTTGGGAAAAAACTTGAAATTCACTCTACAGTAGCCAAGTAAAGCAAATCACAGCTGTAACATTAATTCTCAAACCCCCAACGCCTGACTTGTCATTAAAAATGAACTTCAAAAAATCATAACTTGGCCAATTGTTTATCGATTTTGGATCTTTTGGTCTCAAAAAAACCGCATACTCCTAAAGATTTAATGTGTTTCAGAAGAAATGGGATTGGCCACTTGGTTCCGGAGTTATGCCTGATTCAAATGGAATATATTCCCAGTTGGGACGTATCATCAGAAAGAAGATGAAGAAAAACCGACTCTGTCCCAGTAATGGCAAATGCTAAGAAGAATGCATTTCTGATGCTTATTCGGGACTTATTCGTTCTTATGATTACTTCGGTCGGGTGTTAATTCAACACTGTTTAAGTCTTTAGTATCAATATGATCGAGTGGATTACTATGGTATGTACTTCTGAATTCAAGTTATATGTACTGTACATGCGAGTCAAAACGTGTATGCTCGCCAAGTAGAAGTCCCCTGAAAAACCAAAGCATATTGTGTTAAACCGCCAAGGATCCAAGTTGTTTACCGTGCTACTTTCCAACCAACCATTTATCATTCATCTGGGATTATTGTTCGCCTTGACTGTGGCTCACAGGCGTAGTTACAATACTTCACACTGCACCACAACAGCTTCCGCCAATTTGTTGTTGAGGAAAATTTCAGAAAAACTAATCGACACAATGGAACGCCACCAGCCGCCAGCTTTGCATGCACTGCAAAAGTGCAACCCAGCATGATCCGGAAAACGGGTGCGGTTAGGGGTGTAAGCAGGGAATCATAATCGCTCTCAACCCTTCCCTTCCGTTTTGAAGGAAGCCGTACCCGACTAGTGGAATAGAATAGAAATGTAACTGATTTTGTTACACGGCACGTTTTCACTTCTAATAAAATATGTTATACAGTAATGTCCCGATTTAGTCAGCCCCAAGCTGCATTTAGAGTTGACAAAATCGAGAGAGAGCCAAGATCGGGAAAACAATTTCTACGGGTTTCAAGTTTTTATTTTAACTTAAGGGCTTAGTTTTACGATTTTGTTAACATAAACATTTTATTTTACTTCTATTGCATATGTACCGTAATTCAAGGTAACATTGATCCTTGGATAACTATCAAACATTTAAAATTTTAAAATTTTGGTCTCATGATGATTGTATGGACGTGGCCAAGGTCATTATTGATTTTATGCACCCAATATTGCCAGTATAGACATGCTTACTCTGATTAAAATTAATATAAATTTTAGGCTGACAAAATCGGGTCAAAAAGGGTGAGATAAAATCAGGGGTAGACAAAATCGGGGGCTGACAAAATCGGGTCATTACTGTAATGTGGCTAGTTACCCGGGTAGAGGTAAAGTAAAAATTGATTGCAAATTGAGTTTAGCGATGAAAAAGATACAGGTTTTTGTAGCTTCTCTCGATCAAGCACATAACACATATTGAGCTACAATATCTTAATTTTGACATTTTAAAAGATTAACAAATATAAAAATTTCAATTTAAGCTTCTTTAAAAGTATATGGAAAATGAATTCCCCAAAAAGTTGCTTACTACGTTCTGAAAATATTTCCATGATGTCATATATGATCAAAATTTTCAATTTCAAAATAATGTTTTTCAGTCGTCTTTAAAAGAAACAACGTTATCGATTCGAAAATTACGATGGTTCCGGTTTTAATTGCAGATTGTGCTGGCTCGTAATGGCTAATTAATAACTGTTTTTAATTACAAATCGTGATTAATTACTCTGGTCCAAAGAGTCAATATCCTGGAGATAGTGACCAATATATTGGCGTTGTGAATCATAGCTTGCGACACATCAAACTTTATGAATTTTGCAATCCAAGTCATTGGATTAATTCTCGAGGGAATTATCAAAATATTAGTTATAAGATTTTTTGAAAAAATCTTGGAGAAGTTTGGGCGAAATCAGTTTGAACATTTGAAAGAAATTTCCTAATGAGATCTCTATGAAAAATTTCCTAATGAGATCTCTATTAAAAACTTCAAACGATGTTTTAAAGGAATTTTTGCCCTTTTTGATTTTTATTGAATCAATATTTCAGTAAAAGCGGTTTGTGATTAAAAATTTTAATTCATTTGCTGTAACCAAGTTCAAAAGATTTTTTTATCAGATTTGTTGCTAATCAAGAGTAAACTTCATCATTATGTAATGTATAACCCGATTGTTCCTTACATTAAGGCATTTATTGCATATTTTCGGACATTTAAGGTAACGCGGGGCAAGTGAGAATACGGGGTAAGTGGGGCGTTTCGTCATAGCTCAACTAGGAAAAGTTTTTCATGGGGGTATTCTTCTAGAAAGTTGAAGATACAATGACAAGGAATGTATTTAGTACTAAACATATTGTTATTTTTATTACCATGTGGTTCATGTAACAGTTGTCAGTTCAGCGCCATTTTCAACTTGCATGACAAATTGTGACACGTTCCACGTCTTGCATTGACTCGCAAAAAATAAATGTGTTTTAAATCGAATTTCCATCAGTATGCTATAATGTTGAGTATTATTACAAGCTGCTAACGATAAACCAGTATTTTGTTTTCATTTCATATGAAATTTTCGATGGTCTATCTTACCTCAGAATATATTTGTACCTGGGGTAAGTGGGACCTATCAAAACAAAAACCAGAATCAAAACTTTTCGTACACGTTTCATACATTCTCCTAGAGAGTAGCACTAAAACATTCAAACAAATGATTCTTATCAAAAAAGATCAACCTCAAATTACGTTATTGCATAGGAGGGAGAAGAAAAGTGTTATTATTCTTTATTTTTAAATTTATTTTTTATTTTTGAAATACGACTTCAAAATTGAACAAACACACAGCTGAAATTTGAAATGCATCATGAGAACGATTACTTTTCTATTTTATTTGAACTTTATTTGTTGTTTCTACCAAATTAAGTAGAGATGGAAAACAATTTCACCCCATAAGATGGTTTTCTGCCATGCATATAAATAATAACAAAACATAGTTATAATTTCGTCAATTATTGATTGTTCATGTTCTACATTTTAATTAACAACCTATAAATGATATATTTTGAACATGTGTAATACCTCTTTACGCTTTTATTGAGGAATTTTCAGTTAATATTAAATGTGAGGTGACATACTATTAAATAAAGGGTTTCTTCCTAAAACGTAACGTATTTTATGGTTGATCCCTTATGTACATCAAATATGTACTTAAAATTAAAAATCTATGAATTATCAATCCTATTATTGTAATGGTTGACTTACTGATGTGGATTGACGCATGAAACTGGATGTGTCCCACTTGCCCCGCTTGGCGAGGCAAGTGGGACCATTGGCTCATTCTAAAACTTTCTTCCAAGGTTTTCACAATTTCGAAATTATTCGATTAGTTTCATGCACACACCAGCAAATATGTTGCCAAAACGTGATTGTGTTGTTAGATTTGAAAAATATTGACATTTGAAAATTTGATTGAACAATTTGTTTGAACTATCGTTTTTTTCGTTCCCACTTGCCCCGCGGTACCTTAATCATTAGCCTTTGAATGTTTAATCTTTAATCAATGGCTATTAATAAAAATAATGATTAAATAACTTTGAAGATGCCCCGTACATAAATCATGTAATGCTCGAAATGGGGAGGGGGTAGGCTCATGCGGTACGACTCAAACAAAATTATTAAAATTTTCATACTAAAAGCATCACGGAGAGGGGAGGGCCTGGTGTCAAAAATTTCCATTTTCAACGCTACGTAATGAATGGCTGCTGCTTACACCCCTTGACGTATGCAACGAATGAGCTATAAACATGAAAATGAATAGCTTTACTCATTATTGAAGTAAACAATACAAATTGATCTGCAGATGATGTAAGATTGCAAACATCCAACATTATGAACAAAAACTGCGAGATAGCTGTAGGCAGAATTACATAACACCTACTAGGAGAAAAGGACTAATTTTCGATCTACAAAAATGTTGTGCCAATTTTCGGATTTTTATACAAAGTATGCAGAAATCTTATGAATGGCTTAGAAACTTTTGCCAGGTTGAAATTTGGTGCTCTGTCCCTATTAAAAGCAATCCATCATGTAGAATGGTAGCCTCAAAACGGGGCTTTGGATTCGGATCAAATACAACTGGGAAAAGGCACCGTCTTATGGTAACGTCCGCGGATATAAAGCAAAGCCACGCTGTAGATTGTTGGATCTGAAACTTCTTTGTGCATAAAATATCATTGTGCTTGTCACACGATATAAGAAATGAAAAAATATTTATACATAAGAAAGCAATGTTTGATTATATGCTTGACTTATGATTAAGATTATGATTATTGAATAAAATTAGCAATTAAAAAAGCAATTTTTATGATTTTGAATAATGATTATTGATTAAAACATTTTGTAATGATTATGATTAGTGATTAATAATTAACTCTTTTTTTGTGATTAACGATTAACATTTTTGATCAATCATAATCATTAATCGTGATTAAATTTATGATTAATCATTAACGCTCTGCAAAAAAACACATACATTCTGTGTATTATTGATGCAATCCGGTAAATATTGCAACGAAATCGGAGCATATTTTCCAATTAATTCCAATTGATCCGTTTGAGCAAAACGCCATTGATTCATACTAGAGTTTTCATTCCCGGGAACATTTCCCGAGAATTGAGATTTCCCGGGATTCCCGTTTCCCGGGAAATGATTTTCTGTTTCCCGGGATTCCCGTATTTCCCGGGATTTTCTTATTTCCCGGGTAGCTTTATAAAAAAAGGAATTACTATCTATTTTCAAACAAAAACCATCAAATGAATCTAACCAAAGAACTCACTACATCACTAGTTATCTTTCGATGCTGATTTTTTGTTTATTGTAATGAAAAAGTTGTTCATAAAATAGATATCGTTTTTGACGAATTTTGCTATATAAAATAAAAATATTTTCAAGGGATGTTTTCTTTGAATTCAGTAGGCTTATAAAGTTTTCATGGATGTAGCAGTCACAATTTTCAATGTAAAGACTCTAGTTAGAACAAGAATCAACTCCACAAGGACTTTTGCTTAATGCTATAAACTTTGTTGTTCTGAAGCCTAGCGTTTGAAATGAAGCTAACATTTCTTTAGAGAAACATGAATAAATTACTCACAAAGAAGAGAAGTAACCAACAAATTTACTGGTATAAAATATAGGGTCGATGAAGCCGCATGACTAAGAACAAATTTTCGAATAAAATCGGAAAATAAAGCCAGTGGCATTGTTTTTACGTCTGAAAGCTTTTTATCACGGTTTTGTTAAAAAAAAAACACAAAAAATACGAAACCATTTTTTTTGATTTATTGTCGCTTGTGCTACTATAGCCTATAATCCAAAGCAAAATACAAATCAAAACCGTGTTTTCACAAAACTTTTACATTTTTGCTTTAAAAAGTGGATCAAAAGCTTTTGATTGATATAAAAAGTTCTAATTTAATTAATTATTTTGTTTTATGACAAATAGTTTTTCTTAGTAAATAGTGCTACTATAGGAACAATAGGTTTGCTATAGATGCAAGGGAACTTAAATTATAAGCAAAACTATACTGCCCATAAAAGCATAACTGTCCCATATGGAATTGCTATCGAACGAGAAATCTATAGATGAAGTTAAATATCTTGTCGTCAAAAAAACATCAATTTAGCGTCGACAATGCCAAAATAAATACCCAGCAGAACATCATCGTGTTCAATACTTAGCGCTCAGATGTATTTTGAGTAGTTTCTCACGGAAATATAATTATAAGAGCATAAAAATGAAGAAAGTTCTCTTTTGCCTTTATTTTATTGCAAGGCAACAGAAATAAAGCCATATCAGGCTCACCGCCAGCTCAGAACGATGAGCAAAATTTTGGCTAATTCCAAATGGTCATAACTTTATGAAGAATGGATGAAATTCAATGCATCTGGAAGTAGTTGGCGGCAAATTTGGTCTTGTTTCAGGAACTTTCTTGGCCCTGCATATTGGCCACCTGACACCAAAGATGTTCCGGATTCTCCGAGGTCATGTCCAAATGGCATTTTTCTGTCGCTTGTAATTTGTGCGGGATGAAGTTGTATGAGTGTTTACAATTTTCCTAGAGATTAGAACTAATAGGAAGTTGAATGCCGGCAAACGCATTTAAATTTGTTGAAAATCTTCAGAAATATAATCATTTACGTAGAACTGGTTCCGGAAAATATGATCAGTCATGTTTCTATTTCCTGTCATGTATTGTATATACTATCCGGGGCTATATCCTAATGACCTTTAATGCTCAAGAATACATCATTCAATCATCAGCAATCATCCAAAATGAAAACCCAGTTTTTTCGTTCAATTTTAAAAAATCTTCATGAAAATATATCATTGCATTTCAGATTGCAAGTGCAATGCAATGATAGATTTTCATGAACAGAGTTGCTCGCTGTCACTATCAACGCTACAAATTTGCTGATTTGTACAGGCTGACTGCGATACAATTCGGATCAATTTATATCACATCAACATCATGTTGTCTACTCCATCACAAGTGCATTGATGGCGATAGACTATGGATATCACTGATGGGTTAAGTTTAGCCTTAAATTAAACAGTTAAAATGGCAATTTATCAGTACGATATTTTTGACAGTGTTGCAGATAGAATGAAACTATTTGTTGGTCACTGAAAAACAGTAATAGCATGGATAATTACCACGTGATCACTCATTCCGCAGTGATTATGATCTAGAGTGCGATGTCGCATCACTGCTGTTGATTGTCAAATCAAAGTGATATTGATAGCTCGCAAGTGAAAGTGATAGTTTTAGACCATCAGCCATCAGCTGATATGATTGATATTAAGCAACTCTGTTCATGAACATTGCTTCAAATTTGAGCAAAAAAAAAATGGTTTTGATTTTTTTTAAACGATGATGGTTATTTTCCTCTTATACTTCAAGATGATGCTTCCGGCAGCATATTCAGAACCTTTAGACGAATTGACCATTCTATAGTAGGTTACAGGTGCCCTGGGAGAAGTGCCCAATTAGGAACATGTTCTGAACCATATCAATATGGGCATTCAAACTTCAAGATTTCTAAAGGTGATAATTCCGGAAGAATTTTCAGAACCACCGACTGCCATGACCACTCTCTAGTAGTATCTAGGTGCCTCAATGGATGTGACCAATTAAAAACATGTCCGGAATCACATCAAAATGGGTATCAAATATCAAGATTTTAAAAGGTGATGCTTAAGAAAGTACTTCACAAACCTCCGGCTTTCATGACTACTGTATAGTAGGTTCGAGGTACCCTGATGAAAGTGGATAATTTTACACGGATTTTTTTGTACGGAATAAAACCAATATGGGTAACAAACTTCAATATATTTAAAATTCATGCTTCTCGAAGTAGTTTTAGAATCACCGTCTACCATGAACAGTAGGTTTTATATGCCTTGAAAGATGTGGAGTATTTTCAAAATCACAAATGTAGTAATCACTCTATAGTAGATTCCAGGGGCTCCTAGATAAGTGGCCAATTCGGAACATGATCACTTCTCCCGGGGAACTGGGAACCTGCTATACAGTGATTGGCAGCCGATGCCCATGGGTATCCGTATGCTAAAAATCTTTACAATAAACCAAAATATCCTGAATAATGAGGAAAGACTAGGATGAGCAAGATTCTATCTACAAACTGCTGTTCACAATTGAATTTTGATTAAATAAATACTAAAACAACGCATGATTTGGAATACATGGACTTTTTTATAGCTTAAAAAAACCTAACTCATTTGTTAGTTCTTCTTCATATTCTTCAGTACAATTCAATCTCCGGAAATAAAAGGAATTGCTTCTCTACTTATTCTATGGGTTCTTCGTGTATGATATGGTTCGGGTTCCATACTAGGTGGCAGTATCTCAGAATTGGTCTTACATAAGTAATATGCAATATTTTAATAGTATAAGGGTTATGCAAATTGTTGCTGAACCTCTTAATGGAGCCAAGCTTACTGTTTGCTTGTTTAATAATGAAATTTCAATGTTCTACAAAAGTAAGTTTTTAGTCTATTATCTATGATCCCTTACAACTTTCAATCTGCACTACATGATAGCCTTAAAACACTTCAATTGGAGCTGTTACATGTTTTCAAGAGATATTGGAAATTCCGCGATAATTCCGTGTGTCAGATTTTGTGCCTGATTAAAAAACAGGCACCAAATATGAGTATTTTCAAGCTTTTGGGAATTTTCCATTATTAAGAAACATGTCGAAAAGGCGTTTTAGGGGAACGGTAAGCTCTTCTGGACGATTCTTGAAGAACACGGCTGCATCCTGTCCTGCTCATTTAAATGCGTCCAGGTTATTTAGTGCTGTGAGTTTCTTGTTGTGATAGTTTTTCAATCTGAGAGTTTTCTTTGCCAATCAACTGTTTTCACATTTTTATAACGAGTGGTACGAAGATATACTATGCCCTGTGAAAGCAAGAAAATGTTCAACCCGAGTAGATCCTCGTCCGGACTTATATGCATTTTTACCACCGTCACCATGGTCTGGATGAAGAGATGTGCTTCTCTCGCAACAGCTATTTCAGCTCATTGTTTATGCAATTTCAATTATTTGATTGAAAACGAATTAATCATCAATATTGCAAATGAAATACGGTAAATTAGCTTTCGTAAAGATTTAACGTATTCAACCCAAGACTAGCTGACCACATTGACATTGCCGCCAGAAGCGGTTCTGCTTTGTGTTCAGTAAAGGGCGCGGTTTTGGGTCATTTTAAAATATTCAGTAAGACACTACTGTTCTTATGGTAAATATATAGGATATTCTATGAATTAAATGTATAAATGATGCTAAATTTCAATCAAAATGAGCTCGCGATAAATTTGTATCGCAGATATTTTTTACTAAAGAATAATTATACTATTTGTAGGCTGATCTATATAGAGACTAATATGCCTTTATTTTTCAATATGGGACAGCACTAGTTTGAAATTTTTTCGCAATGTTTTCGAACAAACTGATCAATTTTAAGTGTGCATATGAAAATATACATACAAATATGCCTAGCCCGCCAAAAAAAAATTTTTGGAGGAAATCCATATGGGACAGTTATGCTTTTATGGGCAGTATATTTCGATCATTTTTTTTTTAACAAAATTGAGTTGTGTATCAATGGTTCCTAGGTAAATGGTTCCCGAGCTTCATGTTAAAAATATTTTGCAAAGATTTGTAGCAAAACGGCCGTAAAAAGCTACTAGTACGACAATAGGGGACTGTCTACTAAGAAAACACCGACCCTACACGAAACACGAATAATTTGAAAAATAAAATTCCACCAAATTTGCTTTATTTTCACGTTTTTTTTAGAATTTCCCGGGATCCCGGGAAATGGTAATTTTATTTCCCGTTTCCCGGGAAATCAAATCCCGGGAAATTTGAAAACTCTAATTCATACGTCTCCTTTAAATTGACGGCGTGAAGTAGCGGAATAGATGGTTTGTCATTTCCTTGATGTATCAAAACTGCTTTCAAACTCAACTTGCTGCTGTCGACTTAGCTGTCGATGAACAAACGCCATTCAGCTAGATCATACGGCTCACCAAATTCATCGAAAAGACCATTGATGTCGTGGCAGAAATGCCTGTCTTTGGTTCAGAAGTATTTTCCAAATTTTCTTTTCGTTATTAATGTGCGGCCCTTAGGGTCCATCGCCAAATACGTAACGGCATATGGGGGAGGAAGTCTGACGTTTCTTACACTCCATACAAAATAAATTCAGGTTTGTATGAAAACATCTTACATATGAGGGAGGAAGGGTATGGAAAAACTTTTGGATGATCCCATAAGAGACAACCATTGGAAGAACGGTTGCTTCGCAGTCATCATTGGCTTATACATAATTATCATGATCTTTTTTGTCGGGTATATAATGTTAAATTTTCCAATACCAGTAAATCTTGAATTTCAATGCATTTACAAAAAAGGTCATAACTTCTACAATTTTCAACCGATTTCAATCATTAACTGATCAATTTCTCACATTTTTTTAAATAAAATTTTCGTGTGGTTTAAAGTAAAATTTTTGACACTTATCGAGAATTCCATATAAAAACTATACCTTATTATCTTAACATACAATAAAATTGCTTATATACAGTTACTGATTATTGGTCAATACATTTGCAACTTTTCGATTTTCCTTCCAAGTTATCAACTTTGGTAAGCTAGATCTCAGTTATTTATGAATCGATTTGAATGAAATTTTCACAGCACATTAGACATAACCCGAATTTCAATTCTTTGCTGTAGATACCATGCAGTTGTTCCTTCAATTTGTTTGATTATGTCTATTATTTAAATTCGTCAAAAAATTCACTAGTGTTAAACCATTATTGCTTTTAAACTCGTGATTGGAAAAATCACTAGAAATATATGTTGGATATGTCTGAAGAACTTTAATTTTTTTTTTCAATTCGTTCCATAAATAATGCTAATCTAATTAAAAAGTTAACCAATTTGTATGGAAATTCAAAAAAGTTGCAAATGTTTTGTCCAATACTGTATGAGCGATTGCTTTCTGATTCTTCATAACAAATTGTATTATAACTTTGTTTTCAATATATAGAAAGAAATTTAAAACAGCATTTTGTTATCATGGCAGATGAAGTGTCCATTGTGTTATAATTACTTCCAAATTTTGATATAATTGAAATATAATTTTGTTGTAATCCACTGGTCGGGCATACTGTTAAGCCGTTATCTCTCATCAGGACCAATTTGTTGTTCTGTTGTTGCGACCGCTGGCTGCCTTTTACGAAAGAGAAAGAGAGAGATGGGGGTGATGTTGATGATTTTGTTCTGATATTGATGGGGTGGACGCATTCAGAGGCAACAAAAGGATCTTATAGGAAGGATCGGGTGGTAGCTCGATAGCACCAGTAGCGCAGTGGTCTCGATTTGAAAATTCGTGGCAACATTTTTGAATGCCTAATATGTTACTATTTTTGTTCATAAAAGTGTCGTGGAACATATTTGGGTCTAGTCGTATTTTTATTTTATTATTATGGAACAAAATGCCTATTTTCAAACATTTTAAGGCTCTCAACTTAAAAAACAAACAAATAAATGTTTAGGAAAACATAGGCAACTTTAAAAAGCTTTTGAACAAAAAAAAAAAAGAGCCTATAAGAATAGTTGCCAATTAATAAAGGATAACTACAGACAAAAATTTATTTGTTTCTGAAAATGCCGAATCTAAGTTAACTCAAGTTCTATGAATTTTCGACCATGAAAAATTTAAGCTGAAAACTATGGTTTGAAATGGTTTTGATCAAGTCTAACTTGGAAAAAAAGTGGTGTTTTAACATTTAAGGTCCAAACATGAAGATACACATTTTTTTTCCAATTCCTATACGATAGTTAAGAATTATTTAATTTTCCATATGCATGTTTGACTTTGTATTTCAACCTTAGAAAATGTTTGAAAACTGGATTGTTTCCAGCTTTTTCTAAAACGGCACCTCTGTGCGGCAGCACACATCGGGAAAACAGAAGTGGAAGCAATAAAGGAAGGATTTTCTTTATATTTGCGCCTTTCGCCGAGAGTCCGCCGCCGCCGTTGTTGATGGGTGTTATTATGAGTTTGATCGCTCGCTTTCATCCATGGCAGTGCTGATGTGTGCCGTTTCTGGTTCCGTTTCTTCCGCGAGGGTATTTTGGAGCTGACAAAAGGCATTAGTGGATTTAGAGCGAAATAAATTGTTGTATGGTGTTTTGACTTTTCGAGGGGATAATTTGTCTTCATGGTTTTATTGATTTCGGTGGTTGTTTACGAAGCATGTTCCTTTGTGGAATAGTGGTTAACTAATTGACGCAGATGAATGAAATTGTCATATTATATCACATCTGGTAGTCAGTTTATTATGAGGCTTCTAGTGAGCCTACGCATTTTTTGCAGCATATACTTTTAGTTTTTTATTTAATTCCTTTATTAGTATCTTCTTCTTCTTGGCTTTAACGTCCCCACTACGACAGAGCCGGCTCCTCAGCTTAGTGTTCTTATGAGCACTTCCACAGTTATTAACTGAGAGCTTTCTTTGCCAAAGTTGCCATTTTCGCATTCGTATATCGTTTGGCAGGTACAGTGCCGGATTTGGGCTTCAGGGGGCCCGGGTCAGATCTTATACAGGGGGTTCCTTTATACAACATTCAGCACGTTCTAGGATTCCACAAACTAGCATATTGAATTTGAGTTTTGAACGAGAGCCCAAATTCAAAGCAGTATACGTGACATTTTCGTATGTGAGCTCGTTTGTGAAATACATTAAAAAATTTGACTGTTTTGAAGCTTCCCAATAATGTTTTGAGGTAATTTTTGCGTACAAAGGGATAGATATAATAATTCGTGAGAGCTTGGCTTGTTTTTTGGCTTATACATAATTTGTATGGAGTGAAAAATTGCTAAAAGTCTTCAAAGCCGTTTTCTCCAAAGCTCCTTTTGATTCTATTTAGTACAAGTTTCCAGTTTTTCTCTGGTTGCCGTACCCTCTGAAAATAAAAAAAAGAAAGTATTTACAGTACTAGCAAAAATAAAGTACACGACGCCAATTGACCTGAAATTTGAACTGCATGTTGGAAATAAATCATCAAATTCTAAGCAAAAGTGTCTAAGTTCTTAAACTCCGCCCATTTTGACAAAAATGTCAAAATTTTGATACTTAGATATTTTGAAAATAGAAAATATGCCTTATGATAAATGTTCACATTTCAAAAATAGTTTTTAAAAGTTTCCAATTTCTTGAACTACTGCAACTTTTTTTTTTTCTTTTTGAACCACTGCGACCAGTTTTCTTTGATCTTTTGTGGTCTACCCGTGTTCTTTGTTTAGTGCATGTCGTTCTACTCCATTACTATTGAGAAATATTGAAGTAGTCGTTTTTTATACAAATATCATTCTTTACCATTTTGCATAGAGCCTCCTTAGAAAAAGATACCGCTATTCATACTATTTGGAGAAAACAGTTTATCACCATTAAACTCTCAAAAGCGCGCCCTTTAATCAGGTTCGGCCACTAAGATTGTTGAATGATACTGATTTTGACCATGCATCGGTACTCTAGCGTATCAAATTATTGCTTCTACTTCTAAGGTTCAAAGTCGTTTTTTGAAACTGTGAACAGGTTTTATCGCATGAGACATTTAGATTCCTTGAAACAAGAAGCTTATTTTAGAAGTTAGGAGGTCTGCTACTCCACTGATTCGGAATCGTTTCCCTCCTAGATATCGAAAGACAAACTCTTGAACTCGGAAAGTACTTGTCTCATGAGTTGAAACCAACCTCAGATGCTGATTGAGCCATTTTTCCACTTCGACCTCCTCATCATCTAGGACAAATAGGTGGGTCTTAGTGACTTGTTACTCTCTTATACTCTTCCGATCGTAACTTATAAGTATTCACAAGAACAGATACAACTAGAGTATAATATGGTAGATCTTACCCCATAACGCACCACAAAAAGGTGATCTACCAGCGTTACGGGCACTACTTACAGCTTTAACTAACTTCTTTCTTCTCTTGATAAATTTCCAGTTACTAAATCAAATTTCAAGTTATTCATGTGATGTAGTTCAATTTTCAGGTTAATCGGCCCGTTTTCCAGCAGACAGAATCGCAAATCGACCACGTTTTGATCGATGGACGGCACTTCTCCGACATAACCGACGTCAGAACCTATCGTGGCGCCAACATTGACTCCGACCACTACCTGGTGATGGTGAAACTGCGCCCAAAACTATCCGTCATCAACAATGTACGGTACCGACGCCCGCCCCGGTACAATCTCGAGCGGCTGAAACAACCGGATGTCGCCAATGCGTACGCGCAGCATCTTGAGGCAGCGTTGCCGGATGAGGGCGAGCTCGATAGGGCCCCTCTTGAGGACTGCTGGCGGACAGTCAAAGCAGCCATTAACGACGCTGCCGAAAGCGTTGTCGGATATGTGGAACGGAGCTCAAGAAACGATTGGTTCGACGAGGAGTGCCAAGAGGAGAAGAATGCAGCGCGGGCTGCAATGCTGCAGCATGGTACGCGGCAAAACGTGGAACGATACAGACTGAAGCGGAAACAGCAAACCCGCCTATTCCGGGACAAAAAGCGCCGCCTGGAAGAGGTGGAATGCCAAGAGATGGAGTTGCTGTACCGTTCTCAAGAAACGCGGAAGTTCTATCAGAAGCTCAACACATCCCGCAAAGACTTCGTGCCGCGAGCTGAGATGTGCCGGGATAAAGATGGGAGCATCTTGACGGACGGACGCGAGGTGATCGAAAGGTGGAAGCAGCACTACGATGAACACCTGAATGGCGCAGAGAACACAGGCACAGAAGGTCAGGACAGCGAAGGCGATGGCTACGTCAGCACAGCGGATAGCGGAAATCAACCAGCTCCCACGATGGGGGAAGTTAAGGATGCCATTCAACAGCTCAAGAACAACAAAGCCGCTGGCAAGGATGGTATCGGAGCCGAACTCATCAAGATGGGCCCGGACAGGTTGGCCGCTTGTCAGCATCGGCTGATAGTCAGAATCTGGGAAACGGAACAGCTACCGGAGGAGTGGAAGCAAGGCGTTATATGCCCTATCTACAAAAAGGGCGACAAACTGGAGTGTGAAAATTATCGTGCAATCACCATCCTAAACGCCGCCTATAAAGTGCTATCCCAGATTCTCTTCCGTCGTTTATCACCTATAGCAAACGAGTTCGTGGGAAGTTATCAAGCAGGTTTCATCGACGGCCGCTCGACAACGGATCAGATCTTTTCCGTGCGGCAAATCCTCCAGAAATGCCGTGAGTACCAGGTCCCTACGCACCATTTGTTCATCGATTTCAAGGCGGCATACGATAGTATCGACCGCATAGAGCTATGGAAAATCATGGACGAGAACAGCTTTCCCGGGAAGCTCACAAGATTGATCAGAGCAACGATGGACGGTGTGCAAAACTGAGTGAAGATCTCGGGCGAACACTCCAGTTCGTTCGAGTCTCGGCGGGGACTACGACAGGGCGATGGACTTTCGTGCCTGTTGTTCAATATTGCGCTTGAAGGTGTCATGCGGAGAGCCGGACTTAACAGTCGAGGCACGATTTTCACGAGATCCGGACAATTTGTTTGCTTCGCGGACGACATGGATATCATTGGGAGAAAATTTGAAACGGTGGCAGATTTGTTCACCCGCCTGAAACGCGAAGCAACAAGAGTCGGGCTAATGGTGAATGCGTCAAAAACAAAGTACATGCTGGTTGGCGGAACTGAGCGCGACAGGACCCGCCTAGGAAGCAGTGTTACGATAGACGGGGATACCTTCGAGGTGGTGGACGAGTTCGTCTACCTCGGATCCTTGTTGACGGCTGACAACAATGTTAGTCGGGAAATACGAAGGCGCATCATCAGCGGAAGTCGTGCCTACTATGGGCTCCAGAAGAAACTGCGGTCAAGAAAGATTCACCCCCAAACCAAATGCACGATGTACAAAACGCTCATAAGACCGGTAGTCCTCTATGGGCATGAGGCGTGGACTATGCTCGAGGAGGACTTGCAAGCTCTTGGGGTTTTCGAACGCCGAGTGCTAAGGACGATCTTCGGCGGCGTGCAGGAGAACGGCGTGTGGCGGCGAAGGATGAACCACGAGCTCGCTCAACTCTACGGCGAACCCAGTATCGTGAAGGTAGCTAAAGCTGGAAGGATACGCTGGGCAGGGCATGTTGCAAGAATGCCGGACAACAACCCTGTAAAGATGGTGTTCGCCACGAATCCGGTCGGAACAAGAAGGCGTGGGGCGCAGCGAGCTAGGTGGATTGATCAGGTACACCAGGACCTGGAGAGCGTGGGTCACAGTCGAGGATGGAGAGAAGCGGCCATGAACCGAGGGAATTGGCGAAATATTGTTGGCGAGGCTTTATCAAGATAATTGATGTAAAGCCAAATAAGTAAGTAGTATAAAATATGAAACTCTTTGGGGATTCTATATCCTGGAAACACGAATATATTTGTTGTTCGACAACATCAAAAAATTGCTTCACTACACTGAAATGAATTTTATTGTAGAAACTACTGAATCCATGGTAAAATTAAGAACTGCACCAACGATTTTCAACCGACTACATTAATCTGTTAACTCTACCAAAAGATAGTCAACATCACTACACAAGAAAATTTCTTCTGTTGATTTAACCAGAGTTGTAGTATTTTTGACTAGAAACATTCTTGATTTGAGAAGTTTAGCATCATACTTTTGACCACACTGTGTTGTACGGTGGGTGTCACGGATTGAAATACAATGCTTTGTAGTGGATGCTACTATGGACATAGTCAAATTTACTGCACTGCTCAGTGATTTTAACCAGATTATAGTAAACTTAACAGATTTTTGTAGTCGGTTGAAAATCGTTGGTGCAGTTCTTAATTCTACCATGGATTCGGTAGATTATACAACAAAATTTGTTTGCGTGTACAAAGATTGCTACGATCCAACTATAAAAAAATATAGTGTGGGCAAGGAATGTCATATAGGGGTGATTCAAAGTTTATGGCATGTCTAGCGTAAAATGCTGGATATGTCTAGAAAAGCAAAGCCAGTAGAATAACCTTCAGATGTGTTGGAACGAATCAAATTTGTTACACGTAAAATTTGGTGAGTGGTCGAATGTCAATGTCGGAATGCAAATTGACAAAACATGAATTTTCGTTGATGTGGACCATCATTCTGTTCAAAATGACCTTTTCAAAAAGTTTACTGATGGCGGAAAGCAAACTGATTGGGCGATAGCTATAAACTTCTGCAGGATTTTTGTCTGGTTTTGAAACTGGTACAACCTTGGCATTTTTCCATTTGTCAGGAGAATATGCCAACTGAAAACATTTGTTAAATATATCAACTAAGAACGATTAGCTACTTTATGGAAGTTTCTTGATGAGAATGTAGAAAATTCCGTCATCGCCAGGAGCTTTCATATATTTAAATTTTTAACTATACTTCTTCCAAATACTTATGCTTCTTCCAAATCAGTCTCCCAGAAATTTTCGAAAACGTTCGCTTGATTGAGAATGCTTTCGAAGTCCTGAGTAACTTGATTTTCAATTGGACTAGTAAGTCCTAAATTAAAATTTTACGCGCTTTCAAACTGCATAGCAAGTTTTTGAGCTTTTTCGTGATTAGTTATTAAAAATTTGTTTTCCTCTTTCAATGCCGGTATTGGCTTCTGAGGCTTTTTCAAAATTTTACATAATTTCCAAAAGGGCTTAAAACCAGGGTCCAATTGAGAAAATTTATTTTCAAAATTTTTGTTTCTTGATTGAGGAAAACGTTTCTTGATTTCTTTCGGTAAATCTTGCCCTATAATTTTCATAGTAGGATCGCGAGTGCGTTCTCCTTACGTTTTTAAGACGGATCATGTCAAAAGTTTAAGATCGTCGTCTATAATCACGGATTCAAATTTTACTTCACATTTTGGAATTGCAATGCTCCTGGCTTCAACAATGGAATTTGTTAAAGTTTCAAGAAGATTGTCAATATCAAGTATTGTTTGTAAAGAAATGTTAACATCAATATTAGAGTCAATATACGTTTCATATATATTCCAGTCGGCTCGAAAATAGGATTGAGAACCGCTTCAGGGGATATTTGAAATGTAACAGGCACGATCAGAATCAAAATCACCATGAGTGACTAGTTGGCTACAAAGGTGTCGGTTAAGACCAAATCAATCGTAGAAGGGTTTCTTAGAAGAGGAAAAACATGTAAAGCTGTCAGCGTATTTATATGAGAAATATTCTGAAGAGTACTCGTCAAATAAAACTCTGCCGTTGGAATTACTTTGCGAATTATTCCATGAGCGATGTTTGGCAATAAAGTCAACAATGACAACAAAAATTGACTTATTGCGAGTCAATTTTCTCAAGTAGTAAGTTTGGAGCAAATTAACTTGCTGTCCAGAGCATTGAAAAGGCAAATAGGCAGCTATGAAAGTATATTTACCAAGCTGTGTTTCAACTGAAACACCTAAAGTTTCAAAAACTTTAGTTTCAAATGACGAAAACAGTTGATGTTTTATACGCCTATGAATGATGATTGCAACTCCCCCACATGCCCCATCAAGTCGATCATTACGATAAACAAAAAAGTTTGGATCTCTTTCGAGTTTGGATCTAGGTTTCAAATAAGTTTCAGTAACAACTGCTATATGTATATGTTATTAGTGGTTAGACAATTAAACAGCAAACCCTCGCCAGAATCTTCTGTGATATACCTCAGGTCAATAAATGGCGGAATAAATTATAATAATTTAACTCATTGCTGAACTAAACGACAATTTGGTTACATGTCGAAGTATTGCAAGTTACCCCGTTTGACGGTACTGTTTTTGTATTACTGAAAAGTATTGTTTTATTGCTTTAGGTAGTTTAAAAACTTACGAGAGAAGAACAATTTGTGCATGCATAGCACGAAAGTACGATGGAGTTCAATAAAATTCTCCTAATCTCTATGAGATTCTCCTATCAATAGAGAATGACGCGTGCAATGGCCCATATGTGTGTATCGTCTTATGTTGTTCTTCATAGCAAATATTTGATTTTATTTAGGATTAAACCTAGGCATCGCAGGCGGGCACGATTATCTGCCCGAGTAGAACCATTTGATGATTCAAAAGTGAATGAAGATGAACAACATCTTTCCCTTCCCGGACTTTGTTCAGACGCAATAAATGCTGCTGCTCAGCAGGTGTGAGGGCGATGGACGAGCGCTCTGATCTAGAAAGATTCAGTAGGTACTACCAAATTTAATTGTTATTTAAATTACACTTCAATTAAACGCTTGACTGAGATGAAAATATTTTTCGTTTCGTCTTGCATTTTGCCTTGTCCTTCCAACTAAAGCAAAACTTGATTGCAACGATCCTTCACGATGAACAAGGGGAAACGGAGATTTGCCACAGCAGCGGTAATAGCACAACAATCGGGATGCGGATGAATTAATTTCACTTCCAAAAGATAGACCATCACGCCGTGGGGTGTCTTGACAGTTGTGTTGAGTTTTTGGGAAGTACATGAATGCTGTAGTTTAATCATACATTTTAATCCGGATTAAGAAGAGACACGATCGAGTGCTGGGAGGTTGATAAGAGCGAAAATCAAAGAATATGTGAAGGTTTATATTTGGTCTGATCAGAACGTGATCGAAAAAATCGACCTCTTTTGCAATATGACGTTTTACAATGCGTCAAATTAAAGTCTAGCAATTGTTTTAAGAATTATTTCATGTCCCTTATTTCCAGTAATGGAAACTTAGGTCGCTAAATTCATAATACAAAAGCATTTGTTTTATACAATCTTGGTGCCCATTTATGATAAATATTATAATATTTGTAGCGTAAATATGAAAGGTTAGCGGTAAATAAGGTAAATATGTAAGGTTTTTGTGAAAATTGCATTTCATTCATGCGTAAATTTATTAAGATTTTGAATCAATGATTTTTATCTCTATGGATTACACTACCAATGATTCATGTCTCACACAAGTTCTGCAAATGGTAGCAAGGAAAATGTGATTGTTACTAGAAATGGCATCGCCGAAAACGATTCCATTGTAAAATCTTTCATAATTTTATTCAATTAAGCAACATTAACGAACTACTATTAGGAATTCAGAATTTCCTTAGGAAATTGCCTACCTTTAGGCGTATTGCATGGTTCAAAGTGATTTTATTTTTGAAATAACTCAAAAAGTAAATGACTTGTAAGAATTTGGTCTTCATATTCGGCTTCAGGGGCCATGATTTAAGTAAGCAACAACATTTTAAATATTACCGAACGTTGTTTACATGGGTGATCAATGTTACCCCATATCAGCTAAATCAAAAAATCACTTAAAACATTTATTTAAACATACTTAGATCTTCTGTAAACCAAAATGCAGTATATGGCCACGAGCGGTGGGTGCCAGTACTTGTTTTAAAAATATAAAACCTGCGACATTTGCATTTTCAAATGAAAAATTTAAGAAATATCCCAAAAACTGATCAATGTTACCCCGGATTACGGTACTAGAATTTGTCAAGGGACTTCGCACAAAAATAAACCACATAAAAAAATCAGTATATTGCACAAACCAAAAAAAAAATTTGCTGCCGTTTTTTATGCAGATCTAGAAGGCACTCAACATAATATGCTTGATTTTCTAATTGATGTTTTTTTTATGAGGAACTCCCAGCAAAACTAACAAAAGTATTCTTAGAGAAAATTCTAGTATATACCTTGCAGAAAAAAAAACATGCACAGATTCTTCTGAAGTAAAACTCTCGAACTTCATGAACTTCTTATCCCTAAATTATTAGATTTAGAAAAAACTTGTAAGAAAATCATTAAAAGAAAAAAAACTACCAGAAGATCCTGGGGAAATTTCTGCTTCTATCACTTGAAGAACTCCTTGTAGTAATGATCGAATTCAATGAAGGACGATCGAAGAAACATTTTTTGCTTTAAGAAAATCATCTTGGAGCTGTTTTATTAAGCTGTTAGTTTCTTAACGATTGACTTAGTTAACATTAAACTATTATACAAGCCTTATTCGCCCAGAAATGGAGAATCTATTCAACAACAACCATTTTATAACCGTAATATAGTACATGTTTATTCAATGATCTTACGTCGGCTGTTCAACAGTAGTAACATAATGAGTAGACTTTATAATGTTTATTCAACATTTAATCCACCAGGTATACAGCGAACACTCAGAGATGCTTGTAAGGCGTTTGTTTGACAGGATTGCATGACGTGTAATTTTTAGATTGTCGAAGAAAAGTTGTAGGTGCCTCGGTGCCGTTATTGCTTATGATAACAAGTGTACAAAATAGTAGGCTTTGTTCAGCATTAGTTCAACAAAAACACATGCTGAACACAGTCTGTTTAAGTGTTTGGTTCAATTGAACTAGATATCATATTTATTTATAGAATTAACTGTATAAACGTACAAAAAGAGGTTTGTTCGATGTTTCTTCAACATTTATTTTATAATGAAAACAGCCAAAATATTGGTAGTTATTTGCGCACTTCATCTGATACTCATATCTGGATGCCTAGGAATTTGACGCTTCATTATTAAATTTCAATTAATCAAAGTTTTTACTCCTCAGAAAAACGACAAAATCGCCCCATCTTTGCATCGCAGAGCCCAAGAAACATTTGCCTATTTTATAATCATTTATTAAGCAATTTTTCATAACTACATACTGAATAGTTGCTTTATTATATTACTTTGCAGCTGCTACGCACACATTGTTCAAGCAAATCTGGCGAAATTATTAAGCTTCTTATCATTTAGTGACTGTAATCATATATTGTAATGATGTTTATTCAGGTTTCAATTAGCTTAATAAGGATTAATGGTTTAACAACGCTAGTTTAATAAACTACATTATTGCAGTTTAATTCAGCATCATGTTTTACAACATTTTAATTATTTCCAAGTGAAGCTTTTGTTCAGGCGTCGTTCACACAAATTTGGAGAAGTTATAAAGCGTGTCGTTGTATATTGACTTTATTCTACAACTTCAAAATCGCTTCATAAGCATTCATCTCAGCTTTTATTCAACTGCCACAAAATTGATTGAAAACAAATAAATGACTAAAAATAGCTAACACTATATACATCAAATGCAGTGTATACATTTACCATGATTTAATAACCACACTTTTAATAATTACCTGAATACTGGATTCAAACTCGAGATCTTCCCATCGTCAGCGGTATACCTTGCCATCTGCGCCATCCTTGAATTCATATATCAGCCTTCCAGTGCCCAATATAAACCTCTTGTAGCTGATTATTGATCATGCTTGAGCTTCTATTCAACAATAACTAATCAACACGTGCTATGCTGATTAACAACTGAATAAGCGCATTACTTCTGCTGCTGTTCAGTACTGATGCGAGCTGAACTCAGTCGGCTATTTATAGCGCACAGTGAGAAATTTTTTTTCAATGCTGGTCAAAAATAAAGTTTATTCACAAAGTAAAAACAGTCTGAAATGATTAATCGAATTTCATAATAAGTTTTAACTTGTTAAAACTTCAATTGAATTGTTCATCTAACTATACTAAAATTCATTGATTAAATGTATAATATTTCTACTAGGTTAATATTTCAATTATTTGTCGTACTTTTTCCATCTATTAAACATTATACAAATATAAAATATATTTCAATCAATCTATGTCAGAAGACTGATTCAAAATATTTTCTAAACATAATTGAATATTGTATTGTATCCAACATGTTTTTATATATTAGTAAGTTAGTGGCGAATTCGCCAAGGGCGAAAAGACACTCAAATAAAGATAAATATTCATAATATTAGTAAGTTGAATATTGCAATACATTAGGAATACAACGAAATTTTTAGATATTTTGTCCATTT
Source organism: Aedes aegypti (assembly GCF_002204515.2). NCBI lineage: Eukaryota > Metazoa > Arthropoda > Insecta > Diptera > Culicidae > Aedes > Aedes aegypti. Next base: position 399,947,382 of record NC_035108.1, read on the forward strand.
TTCAAAAATTTGGCTATAGTGTGACCTTTTTTGTAAGGCTTCTTTGTTGCTGAACAATGTGTTTAGTAATAGTTATTTAGGACTTCTTTGGATGACCTGCTCGGATGATATATCTATGTTGTATTAGGATTTTATTAAATACCTATTCAGCTTTTAATCGTGTTCATGTTAAACATGGAAACAGCTGAAGTGTGAAGCAATAGAGTGGTTCAAAAAATCGTTTTTGCTCCACACCGCTCATTCGATTCTAGATCAAATTCTGAGTGTCCTCCCAAAATTTGAGCTCATTTGGATGAAAATTGAGACTGCACAAGCCCTTCAAAGTTTATATGGGAATTACTATGGGAAAAGCAAGCAATTCATTCAATCGGTCATAGTGTTTTCCCATGAGCTCCTGAGGATTAGAGCTACGTTGATACTGTGAGATACATTCATCAGCTACAACTTTGCCGAAGACCGTTTTTAAATCGGACCATTAGTTATTGATTTTTGAATGAGTTGTAAAACTTTGGCTATAATTATTGGGCTGTTCTGCAGGCATCACTGGATATATGCAGTAAAACATAGTAGCCATGATTTGTGCGTGCTATCTTTCGCGCCAAGTGCAGCAATGTTGCCTGTTCAGAAGTTAAATGAGCACTGCCGAAGAATTTGTAACTGGATATAAATCAATAACTAATTACTGTGGTGTCCGATTTAAAAACGGTCTTCGGCAAAGTTGTAGCTGATGAATGTATCTCACAGTGTCAACGTAGCTCTAATCCCCAAGAGCACATGGGAAAACACTATGACCGATTGAATGAATTGCTTGCTTTTCCCATAGTAATTCCTATATAAACTTTGAAGGGCTTGTGCAGTCTCAATTTTCATCCAAATGAGCCCAAATTTTGGGAGGACACTCAGAATTTGATCTAGAATCGAATGAGCGGTGTGGAGCAAAAACGATTTTTTGAACCACTCTAATACTCATATCATATGTGGACTAAACAAGAACAACAAATCATCAAAAATATGATTATTTTAAAACCCTTTTTTATAATGATGGCCATATAATCTTTTGAAATAGTTTAAACAAATCCTAAGAATCTAAATCATATTTTTTTTATTCTTATATTGCTTCAGCAATTTATGTAACAGATTAGTCTTTAAGCAGAAAATAAAAAAAAAATCAAAAATATTACCCAAATCGCTTCAAAAAACAAGGTGACCCAACTTACTCCGTTTCCATTTATACATCGATTGTATGTAACGTAACGCTCAAGGAACTTAGCGATTTCAAAAAAAAAAAAAAAAAAATCAACAAAAAAACAACATCCCTCAAGTAATTAGGTCGCCAAAATAAGCACTTCAAAATGACACTGACCTGTCTTGCCCCTTTTTACCCTTCAATTTGTGAGTTGTAAGAGTATTGACACCTTTTTCAGATTCGGGAGAATTAAATGTAGAGGATAAGTTAACTTTTTGCTCGTAAAGATGTTATGTAATAAGGTGATAAATATTGCCCCAATATGATATTTTTAATTTTGTTTTTTAGGCTATTTTATGAATTGTTCAATGCTCTTTTATAAAAAGTCAATTAATCAAGGTGAACTTGCGAAGCCTGAAAGCCTCTGTAATGAGGAAAATCGAAACAATTACCGTGCACCCCCGTTAATTTGAACGGTACCTCATGCAAACCATCGGGGTTCATTTTTAATTTGAACTAGAGTGACTAGATGACTCTGGAAACGTGTTTCTGGTCACCTCTTTCACTGTTTGGTTTTGATTCTGCGTTCCGTTCCACAGCGGTCCATTTCACTTTACTCCGTTCCATGAGCTAAATGACGTTTGAACCATTTTTAATCTGAACGATGTACAAATTAGCGGGGTACAAATTAAAAAGTGTTCAGATTAAATATGGTCAAACCAACGGGGGTACTCGGTATTTAGGTACGCGTACGTTGGCTGAAAAGCAATGTACTGATTCTGTCAAAATATAAAACTGGAGTCTTGAGGATAATACAGCAAGCTCTAAAGTGTAGATCAATTTCCTTCTGGTTTACGGAATCCATTTTAAAAATCAAGAATTTTATATTTCACGTTTCTGTTACTGCATGGACGGGTAATTAATTGTGTTTTTACAAAAATTTGCCTTACGGAACAGCAATAGCGATGAGCAAAAACTTATTTTTTAATATTTTTGTGAAAAATTTGTTATAAATATCACCCAAAATGCTTCGGAATGACAAAAATCGTGAGTTTAATTAAAGTACTAGGTGAGCTTTGAAGAAAACCGCCATTTCCATGCCAAAGTGGATGTGGTTCGTCTTACCCATCTTTTACTAACTGTACTATAATTGGTAATGCATCAGTGTACTAATGTGATGGCAGGTTAGGTAATATACAAACATATAAAATACTGAGAGTGTAACAAACAAATGAGTGCAAGTGTAACACAAGTTTGCCAAACTTCGGTACTGAGCGTAGTACGGAGAAACCGAATATAGTACTCAAAACAATTTTATCAGTTTTTCAAAAATAGTGGGCTTTGGAAATTTTCATCTTTAGCAATTAATGTCATAAAATAACGATCAAATTTGCCGAAGAAATCATATACATACCTTAATTGTCATTCGACCGAAATGGTTTGATATGAGTATGGCGCTTAGGTCATTTTTGCGAATAGAGCAATGTAAAGGCAATGTATATAACACATATTTGAGTGAATTTAGCCACCAGTGAACCGCAAGAATGTTTCATTGGAAAACTGCTTTATTGTGATGTAGAATAATTTTTAACCTTTTTATAAGCTTAGCATACTTTCAGATCGCATAGAAAAAATATATTAAATATCATATCCTAGAAATTAAAAGACAATAATGCTCCGACCTTTCGTAAGTGGATGACGATGAAAACAACTGCCCGAACTTGGCCGATCGCAAGAATGGCCTATACGCAATATCCCTGTTTTTTGGTAATTTTCTTTGAAAAATCAAACAAAATTTTATTTTTAACATCCAATTTTTACCAGACCTGCTTTATGCCAATAAATTACATAGTCGTAAGCGATATATGGTATTTTAATTGAAAAAAATACATGCAAAACTCAAATATTACGTTTTTGAGCACCATTTTCTCAAAAAATGTCTATATTTTAAAAATATTGGAGGGCTTGGAAATTTGATGTCTTCAGCAATAATTTTCAGTATAAAACAATGAACAACTTTGCCGAAGAAACCATACACCTAAAATGTCATTTGGCCGAAATGGCATATGAGCCATTTATGCGAATAATATAAAAATATATGACTTTATGTCAAAAAATCGGTCTCATTGAAAGGACCATTTTCGTTGGAGACACCAAACGTCTATCTCTTCATTCCGAAGAACTACAGGTTGTTTCCGCGTTTTTTCGATTCTGCCCCAGTGTACTCGATAGGTATTTCTACGATGAAGAATATTGCCAAAGACCGCGAAACAATCCGGCAAAATTTCCGTATAGTATATGTTTAATAACTTTTTTCACAAGCATCGGATTGCTTTGCGGTCTTCGACAATGTTGTTCATCATGTTCATACCTAGGAGGGAGGCACCGATACTACACACGAAATATAAGACAACGTTATTTTGAACTGCAAGATAACTCCAGCTTGCCAACAACAATCAAGGCAGGCTTCGAGAAAATCGGTAGTTTCCTTTTTTTGTGCACCTTCGATCTTTCCTGACAAACATGAAAAAGGGCCACAGTTTTCTATGCACTAAATATTCATTTTCATTGGAAAAAGTAGAACGATGCGTTTTTCAATGCTTTATGTTCAATCAGATTAAATGGTGCTCAAGTGACATTACTTGCGTTATGTGCATGAATTGATTTTCATTCGATTTTTATCACTTTTGAAGAAATACGAAAATGTGTTTTATTCAGTTACGCGCTTTTTTCAAGTTAGTCCAATGTTTGAGATCTGGGCTCACAGTGACAGTTCGTGACAGCGGAATCTCGGCTCACTATGACGTACAGAAATTTTGTATTGGTTTCTCCCTCCCAGGTTCATACTATTGAGATCTGTGTTCAGAATTTTTATAGAGGGCAATCGGCGATCTCTGACGATTTTTCTTTGCAAAAGTAAGTAAGTAAGTAATAGTGTCCCAGGCTACTGTGCATCGATTGATGTGTTTTACAATTAGTGAAAATTCACGTGTGAAACACATTGATCGAGCTTTCTATTCAGTGAGAACACCATCCTTCTAAAATCACGTTTAGACATCGGAAACTAAAAAACGCACGCTTTTTGGACTTGTAGTTGAATTTTTAAGTTATAAAATATGACCTTCAGTGAAGTCTTCATAACTTTGTTATTTTTCAATCAATTTTGAAACTCTCAGCATCATTCTTTCCAAAATTAAATTTGTGAAAAGTTTGTTCAATATCAAATTTGTCTAAAATCGTAACTAGTCTTAGTATAAAGTATTTTTCTCCAATTTTTACCTCTTTTGTTCGACCATAACTTCATGAATACTCATTCGATTCCAGATCTGCTTTAAACATGCTTTTGAAGCTAATTTAGTTGTTTTTATATTGTGTATACAATAGATTTAATTTTAAAAAATATTTGACTGAAATTTCTTCAAATTGTTGATTATTTTTTGCCGGAAATTACATTTTTACCGTTCAACTTAAATTTATACTGTACTATAATTGGTAATGCATCAGTGTACTATAGTCGAAGCTCGTTATAACGACAACTTTTATAGTGACAAAAGCTCTCTATAGCGACATTTTTCGGTCCCTTGAAACATATTTTCATATTATAATTTTCCCCTATAACGACTTTTCTCTATTACGACGGTCCCTTGCGATGTCGTTATAACAAGCTTCGACTGTAATGGAAATTGTGGCTACATCATCTTTTAGCATACTATACCTCAATTACACTTAATTTGGCTAACATATATCTATCTGCCGATATTGAATACTTTACCCTAAAAAGCAGAAAAGAGGGAAGATTTAAATATTTTTCTTTCATAAATTTCCGTTGCGCTTGCAGTTTTAAAACTCTAATCTCAGATATTTATTACGTCATCACAAAAGATTATTACATTTCGAGATCTCTATGTACAGTAAGTTGCTTCATATTCCATATAACTCTTCCAGATTGGTATTCTAAAATGACCATCTAATATCTACAAGAAATGTACAACGTAATCGTGTTCCGTTCCGTTTATCTTCTAAAATGGTACACATTTGCTCTCCCCGCTGGCGTCGATTCATCTATCCTCCACATTGCAGCCTATCAGATTCTCTATGCTGAATCCCTTGGTGTTGCCATACTTCCGCTTCCGGCTGGCGAAATCGAATCCGACCAATTTCGTTTCACTATACGTGTCGACTACGTTTAGATCTTCGCTTTCGATTGCCCTCTTGAGATTTCCATACTTGCCGCCGGCTATGGCCTCCGACATGAAATGGTCCGATTCTTCGTAGGGGTTAATGTAGAATGGCTTTTGGGACCTTTCGGGTTGATCCTGCGAGGCATTGCTGTGCTTATCGGAATGATCGTCATCCTCGCAACCGTAATCTTCTGATTCGTGGTGAACAGGCTTTCCCGTCGGGATGGTAGTTTCAAAATCCTTGACGGAATCCTTTTCCGTCGGAGTGTACCGGCCATTTCGATTCAGGAAAGACTCTTGCTGAACTTTTTCGGTGTCGAAGCTTTTACTCATTAACTTGTAATCATCATCACTTTCCACGTCAATTTTATCATCATTTGATAGATCCACTTCATAGGGACTGCTATTTTCTCTTGTCCCGACGGCCGCCGGGGACAGACTCCTTCGGATCAACGACGAAGAAGACGGATATCGTTCGTCTGCACTACCCATAGGAACGTGATTATTGGTTTTTGTCGTGTAACCACCATTGTCTCGGCTAATTGAACTATTGTTATTGTTATTATTGCACTGCAGTCCATTTACACTATCTTCGTAAGAACCACTTGGACCACCACTAACTTCGCTATTATATCCATGGAAAAACTTCATCGCAGTCGAAATTTTCATATTGTCCGAATTTCGCGCCAAGAACTCACTATTTTCCATCACTGCCACATTCAAGTCTTCCATTTTACCCCCAAATAGGTTCAACTTATTGTCCAGCATGAAATCGCCTCGACTCGGGATCCCCAACCCCTCACCAAACCCGCCCAAACTAGCATGCGGCGGGAACTGCATCGGTATCACCGGAACCGGTTTCCGGATCCAAAATGGCGCGAACGGATTGAACACCGCCGGAAAACTCATCCCCGGCGGAATGGTGGTTCGTTTGTAGCGCTTTCGCCTCCGCAGGAAGCTCCCGTTGTCGAACATGTCCTCCGCCAGCGGGTCCAGCGTCCAGAAGTTTCCCTTGCCGGGATTTCCCGGTTCGCGAGGTATTTTGATGAAGCAATCGTTCAGGCTCAGGTTGTGCCGGATGGAGTTTTGCCAGGCCGGAAATTTGTCCTTGTAGTACGGAAACCTGAAAAGAGAGGCATTTTGGGTTAGAAATAGTTTCATACATTATATTACGAAAAATTTGTGTGCTCCCTCCACCCCTAACCTACCCCTACCCCTACGATCCTGTGCAAGTTTTCGGTAGAACAATCTTAATTTAAACTGTGAACGAAGTTCGACAAAAAATATTTATTTTGCATCATATTGTTGATTAATTAATCGATGTTATCACATGCCTGTCTTACTCCATATTTTTTCCATTGATGAAAAATAACCAGATTTTCAAGCGACTCAACCGTACATGAAAACTGACAAAACTAACTGAAGAATTTTGGTGAAAATAAATTCAATTTCTGTATTTTGTGCTAGAATATTCGTATTTCTACGCGAAAACATTGGAAAGCATGTTGGAAAGGGCTCGAAAATTGAAACTCCAGGTTTTAGTTTTCGACTGGTCAAAACTACATATCAAGATTTCGGCAATCGTTGTGTTTCGGTTTACGACCTTTTAACGAGAGTTGACATTGGCTTATTACGGTGATATAAATTTCACGTTAATTTATCATGTGCGTTAACATTTCACTTTTGAGAAATACTGGTCTAACTTTGCTTTCATCAACATTAAAGATATTAATATATCTCAGCGCTCTGAAATACAGAAACCAAATTCGAGATAGTTGTTGCAAAGGTCTTTAAAATGAAGCCTTATTGTATAGGTACGCCTGCAATACATGTTTTTTTTAAATTGATTATGCTAGGAAAATATTGAAAGAAAATTAATTGTCTATTTCAATGCATGGAAAATTACTTGTCTAGAATGGTGATTCAACTACAGTATGGAGTTGTGAAGAAACGAATTTTCAAATATAGCACTTAGTGGGAAATTTCTTGACTCGTTCGCTCAATTAATTTCTTCATTTTTCTTGAGAGAAACATATCTTTATCCGAAAGTCAAAAGCTGTTTCTTCTCAATTGAAATCAAACCATTTTTCATTAAAATTAATGAAATAGAAGAGAAAGTGTGGTTCAAAAATTAGCTTATATTCTTCTAAGTTAAAAAAAGCGACGAATAACAATTCCTACAGATGACGGAGATGAACCAGCCAAGGGCTGAAAATCTCCCCAATAAAGATAAATAATAATAATAATTCCTACAGAGAAATGAATTCAAATGAATAATTTTTTTAAAGCAACAATCGAACTAGAAGGTACTTATCAACTTACGTCTTTTTAGGGCTGTAATGCTGCAAAGAAGTAAAAATCTGAAACCGAATTGAATTCAAGGATGAGATCTTTTGTTTATTCGCAGTATACCAAAGCTTATTAAAATTTATTTTCAAAAGCATTCTAAAATTGCACAAGAATTGAGAAACTTTCCACTGAACACTGAAAATAAACCACACGTTCGGTCCATATTCTTTTCAACGTGGATCTGTCGTGACAAATAGCATGTAAAACATGTAAAAATTTGAAGTTCCTACGTGGACGTTAAGTGGTCCCCCAACGGCCTTGAAGTTATCAGGTGTAGATGACCCCCATGCGCAAATCGAGCTCGCTGCTCTAGTGCACGCTACATGGATATAAAAAGCAACTAGTTACACATTCTCCTGTGCGCATTGATAGTGATCATAAAAGTTTATTTCATTTTTAATTATGCAAGTTTTATCAACTAGCTTTGTTCAATAGATTTTCATTGTTTGAAACATGTGTTTAGTTTGGCCAGTACCACGTAGTAGGGTAAATATTGACAATAAAGGAAAAAGAGGTTTTTTTTACCCGATTTGACAAATTGACCGGAACTAACTAACTAAAATAATATTTTATATTATGTACATCTTTAACACAGTGCACGCTGACATGAAATTACCAACTACAAAGAAAACAAACTTCTATGCTCACTATCAACACTTGTTACTAGTGACTTTTCGTACCCACGAAGCGTGCACTGGAGCAGCGAGCTCGATTTGCGCACGGGGGTCATGTACCCTTGATTCCTTTAAGGCCTTTGGGGGACCACTTAGCGTCCACGAAGGGACTTCAAAATTTTACCTGATTTTTTTCCTACCAAAACGAGCACTTTACAATGACGAACTAATAACATTTCGTATTTTCGAAAAATAAGGGACGGCCCACACTGGGCAGAATCGAAAAAACGCGGAAACAACCTGTAATTCTTCGGAATGAAGAGATAAACGTTTGGTGTCTTCAGCGAAAATGGTCCTTTCAATGAGACCAATTTTTTGACATAAAGTCATACATTTTTGTATTATTCGCATAAATGGCTCATATGCCATTTCGGTCAAATGGCATTTTAGGTGTATGGTTTCTTCCGCAAAGTTGTTCATTGTTTTATGCTGAAAATTATTGCTGAAGACGTCAAATTTCCAAGGCCTACTGTTTTTAAAATATAGACATTTTTTCTGAAAATGGTGCTAAAAACCGTAATATTTGAGTTTTGTTTGTATTTTTTCACATAAAATGCCATATATCGCCTATGACTATGAAATGTATTGGCATAAAGCAGGTCTATTACAAATTTGATGGTAAAAATAAAATTTTGTTTGATTTTTCAAAGAATATTTCCAAAAAACAGAGATATTGCGAATAGGCCATTCTTGCGATCGGGCAATTTCGGGCAGGTGTTTTCGTCGCCATCCACTTACGAAAGGTCAGAGCATTATTGTCTATTATTTTCTAGGATATGATATTCGTTATATTTTTTCTAAGCGATCTGGAAGTATGCTAAGCTTATAAAAAGTTTCAAAATTATTATAGCAGTTTGCCAATGAAAACAAAAGTGCATAATAATAATTAACATTCTTTGCGGTTTACTGGTGGTTACATTTACTTAAATATTTATTACATACATTGATTATGTATTTTCTATTCGCAAAAATGCCATAAGCGCCAGATTCATTATGTCAAACAATATCGTTCGATTCGATACAAAGGTAGCTATATGATTTCTTCTGAAAAGTTTATCGTTATTTTATTCTGAAAATAATTGCTAAAAATGTCAAATTTTGACAAACTGACAAAATTTCAAGAAATTATTTATTGTTTTGCTTGTAATTTTTCAGTTTTAATACCATATATCATCTAGGCCTATGTCATTTCTTGGCATGAAATAGAGCTGTTTGTTTGTTTGATTATTTTACGAAAGTTTCAATAAAAAAACAGGGTCATTGTGTATAGGCTATTCTTGCGATCAGTCAAGTTCGGGCCGGTGTTTTTATCGCTATCCACTTATCCATTTTTGCCAAGGGCATAATGTTTAATATATTTTTTCAACGCTATCTGGAAGTTGACTAAGCTATAAACATGCTTGAAGTAGAAGTTTTCCAATTAAAAAAGCTCCAAATAATGATGAATATTTATGCGGCTAACTATGTCAAACCTTGCACAGCTTTTCTATGTTAGACAGTTATTCATACCGCGTGCACGAAGTACTCGTAGCATATTGGATGTCAGCCAATGATTCCAAAACGAAAATTTATCGCAATGCACAGATGCATCCACTCTAATCAAAGACGAAATAAAGACAATCATTTCGCTTCCATTTGTCTAATGTGATGGCAGGTTAGGTAATATACAAACATATAAAATACTGAGAGTGTAACAAACAAATGAGTGCAAGTGTAACACAAGTTTGCCAAACTTCGGTACTGAGCGTAGTACGGAGAAACCGAATATAGTACTCAAAACAATTTTATCAGTTTTTCAAAAATAGTGGGCTTTGGAAATTTTCATCTTTAGCAATTGTCATAAAATAACGATCAAATTTGCCGAAGAAATCATATACATACCTTAATTGTCATTCGACCGAAATGGTTTGATATGAGTATGGCGCTTAGGTCATTTTTGCGAATAGAGCAATGTAAAGGCAATGTATATAACACATATTTGAGTGAATTTAGCTACCAGTGAACCGCAAGAATGTTTCATTGGAAAACTGCTTTATTGTGATGTAGAATAATTTTTAACCTTTTTATAAGCTTAGCATACTTTCAGATCGCATAGAAAAAATATATTAAATATCATATCCTAGAAATTAAAAGACAATAATGCTCCGACCTTTCGTAAGTGGATGACGATGAAAACAACTGCCCGAACTTGCCCGATCGCAAGAATGGCCTATACGCAATATCCCTGTTTTTTGGTAATTTTCTTTGAAAAATCAAACAAAATTTTATTTTTAACATCCAATTTTTACCAGACCTGCTTTATGCCAATAAATTACATAGTCGTAAGCGATATATGGTATTTTAATTGAAAAAAATTTATGCAAAACTCAAATATTACGTTTTTGAGCACCATTTTCTCAAAAAATGTCTATATTTTAAAAATATTGGAGGGCTTGGAAATTTGATGTCTTCAGCAATAATTTTCAGTATAAAACAATGAACAACTTTGCCGAAGAAACCATACACCTAAAATGTCATTTGGCCGAAATGGCATATGAGCCATTTATGCGAATAATACAAAAATATATGACTTTATGTCAAAAAATCGGTCTCATTGAAAGGACCATTTTCGTTGGAGACACCAAACGTCTATCTCTTCATTCCGAAGAACTACAGGTTGTTTCCGCGTTTTTTCGATTCTGCCCCAGTGTACTCGATAGGTATTTCTACGATGAAGAATATTGCCAAAGACCGCGAAACAATCCGGCAAAATTTCCGTATAGTATATGTTTAATAACTTTTTTCACAAGCATCGGATTGCTTTGCGGTCTTCGACAATGTTGTTCATCATGTTCATACCTAGGAGGGAGGCACCGATACTACACACGAAATATAAGACAACGTTATTTTGAACTGCAAGATAACTCCAGCTTGCCAACAACAATCAAGGCAGGCTTCGAGAAAATTGGTAGTTTCCTTTTTTTGTGCACCTTCGATCTTTCCTGACAAACATGAAAAAGGGCCACAGTTTTCTATGCACTAAATATTCATTTTCATTGGAAAAAGTAGAACGATGCGTTTTTCAATGCTTTATGTTCAATCAGATTAAATGGTGCTCAAGTGACATTACTTGCGTTATGTGCATGAATTGATTTTCATTCGATTTTTATCACTTTTGAAGAAATACGAAAATGTGTTTTAATCAGTTACGCGCTTTTTTCAAGTTAGTCCAATGTTTGAGATCTGGGTCCACAGTGACAGTTCGTGACAGCGGAATCTCGGCTCACTATGACGTACAGAAATTTTGTATTGGTTTCTCCCTCCCAGGTTCATACTATTGAGATCTGTGTTCAGAATTTTTATAGAGGGCAATCGGCGATCTCTGACGATTTTTCTTTGCAAAAGTAAGTAAGTAAGTAATAGTGTCCCAGGCTACTGTGCATCGATTGATGTGTTTTACAATTAGTGAAAATTCACGTGTGAAACACATTGATCGAGCTTTCTATTCAGTGAGAACACCATCCTTCTAAAATCACGTTTAGACATCGGAAACTAAAAAACGCACGCTTTTTGGACTTGTAGTTGAATTTTTAAGTTATAAAATATGACCTTCAGTGAAGTCTTCATAACTTTGTTATTTTTCAATCAATTTTGAAACTCTCAGCATCATTCTTTCCAAAATTAAATTTGTGAAAAGTTTGTTCAATATCAAATTTGTCTAAAATCGTAACTAGTCTTAGTATAAAGTAGTTTTCTCCAATTTTTTCCTCTTTTGTTCGACCATAACTTCATGAATACTCATTCGATTCCAGATCTGCTTTAAACATGCTTTTGAAGCTAATTTAGTTGTTTTTATATTGTGTATACAATAGATTTAATTTTAAAAAATATTTGACTGAAATTTCTTCGAATTGTTGATTATTTTTTGCCGGAAATTACATTTTTACCGTTCAACTTAAATTTATGACGCATCTTGTTATATTTTCACGTTAAAAATGATATATTTTTTTTTTAATTTCAAAAATATTTTTGTTTTAAAATTTATGAAAAATAGCTTCTAAGACCTTTCTGAAGGTTAAACAAATGAGAAAAACCAATTTAAGCATAAATATTAATGTTTTACTGAGAACAATTTGAAAAAGTATTATATTTTACGTTGAACATTCATGTTTTCGGGCAGTTTTGGCTAAAAAAGTAAGTCAAAACAATTTTTAAACCAATTTGTTGTACCCACCATTTAAAACCTACTAAAGTTGCTTCGAAAGCATTTAATTAAGATTAAGAATCGATTAAGTTTTCATAAAGTTATGGTCAAACAAAAAAAAAAAAAAATTGGAGAAAACTACTTTTAACTAAGATTAGTGCCAATTTTAGACAAATTTGATATTCAGCAAACTTTTCTTTTTTTTATTATTATAGAATACGCAACAATGGAGTTTGTTAAATTCTGTTACTAAATAGATATCTTTTGATGGTTTAGAAAAACATTGAATTCCGCCATATTATAGAAACAACGTATTTTGTATGGAAGCCGCAAGCATGTCCAAAACTGCGTCTCATACAAAAGTTTAAGACTTGTTTATTATGCTTGTGAGATTGAATTACCAAACAAGTTGGATAAATCATACTTTAAATATCTATCGACATCAATAAAACCAGTATTTTACACAACTTTGACGACATGTATCACAGAATTGTGACGCGTTGGAACACTTCTGAGTGTCGCAATGGATTCAGCAACCCCAAATTTATTGGGAACACACAATTTGATCTTTGAGATACGCTAGAACGTTAATTCTATTCCGCTGAGTTATGGAAACCTTTAAGGTATTCCGAAATATAATGATTTTTGCGCACTAGCAAAGATTATTCGTAATAACCAGTATTAACGGTTAATTTAATGTTGTTGTGAGGAATTAAAAAAAAATTGTGTTGACATTTAGTTTTGCATATTTACAAGCGATATTTTTTGTGGACAAGAAGGACCACAATTTCCTCATAAGCCATGGGATTCTTGTAATATCAATGATTTTTACTCATTTTAATCAGAATTACGCATCAGGAACATTCAAAAAGATTTCTTATTCTGATAGCCAAATAGGGTAAAAAATAAATTATTTGTGAACAGATTATGTTTTGACTATAGAGTTAACTTGAAACCTGCAGTTTTTAACTCATACTTACTCTGGAAAGTGCAGTTGAGGTGAAGAAATAATGAAATATATTGCATGTCTTCAAAGAGGTCTTCTTGACACCACTTGCAAAACGATAACTTTAAAAAAACTGCTTAAGGCGAAGTAGGCCGTCATTGAAATTTGTACGCGTCGTTGATGATTGTTGCTAATTCATCTCACGAATTTGAATAAAAAAAAAATCATTTGGTTTTGCACTGACACAGCTGAAAAAGTATCAGCATACTTAATGCATGTTACCGCGTACAGTGATACTTTTTCAAGTCAATATAAACTATCAAAACTGAGTTTTATCACTTTGAAATGCAAGCTGAAAAGTCATCGTTGTTGCCAAAAGGAATGACCGGCTACTTAGCCTTAAATATTACCCACAATTGCAGAGATATTTTACATTAACACATTAACATGTTCATTAACTTCTTCCCATTTTGGACATTACATTTACTTCTTCTCATTTTAGAGGCCAACTCAGCATTAGAGCTATCTTGGTCGGAAACTGCTTTCCAGCTTAGCGAACTTTCTTATCCTTCACTGAGATTTATGCTTCAAAGATGACGATCGATCCAATTTTTGATTTTCAGTTGTGAAAATTATTCTTAGTGTTCTGCGAAAGCCAAATATTATTTCCACACAATCTGCAAAGCACTTCAAAACATATGGTGCATATGGTGTATTCCCAACCTACCTGCTCATGATAAATTCACATATTCCACTGAGCGTCAGCTTTTTCTGCGGCGATTGCAGTATCGCCATCGTGATGAGCGCAATATAGGAGTACGGTGGCTTCACCAGTGCCTGGCCGCGTGTTGATGATTTCGAGTTTCCGTGTCCGCCACTTTCATTTGCAGCGCCATCTCCACTATTTGTTTCACCGTCGTCGCTAGTGTCCTGTCGATGATGATGATGATGATTACTGGTACTGTTGGAGCTATTGTTAGTGTTTCCTGTGCTGTTATGGTTGTTGCTGCTGTTGATGCCATTTCCGGTTGCAGTGGTTTGATGTTGATGATGGGGATGATGATGCTGATGTTGAGGGTGGTGCAGCTGATGGTGCGAATGGGGATGATTCAGATTGCTTCCATTGCTGCTTTGGGGGCTGTGAACTCTGAGACTGGACTCGTGTGATGTACTGTGGTGCATAGACGAGATAATTGTTCCTCCTAGAACTGGCCTTAAATCCAAAGGGGAAGACGACGAAAGAGGCGAAACTGAGGGCAGCATTTTTCACTTATTTACACTTTTCTTGTAATTTCTTCATGTATTGTTAATTCGTCAAAAAATATCTTATGAAACACTTTCACACTTTGAGACGGTTTCCATGTTAGACTCTAAAGTTGGAAAGTCTATCCACTGTAGCGATCAAAGTTGTACTGAGCGCAGTGAATATCCTTCGTATCGTACACGTCGTATTGGCTTCAAGAGACTTTTCCGGAGCTCTCACTTCTTCCGGGGACACACCACGTCGCACGTCGGCGTTCGAGAGAAAAATGAAAATGTTATTTTAACTTTGTGGAAAATTGTGAAAATTTTGCGCTCACGTATGCATGATAATGGCGCGCGCGTCAATCGCATGCAAAAACTCGGTAACTAAATGTTATCCATCCGTACACCGAGATGTTCGTTCTCGCTCTACCAACTAACATCCTCCGCACAGGATGCGACGGATGTTATCACCCTGCCATAGGAATGCCAACCAACACTCCCCTTCCCACTCAGCCCGGTATAGACATGGTGGCACACAAGGATCCCTATGCTATGTTGTAATAATTTCTCTTTCCGCCGAGATCACAACACAACCCCTCTGTTGCCGAATATCCTGCTAGCAGCCGTACCGTACGCTTACCCAATCCTAGCAGAGTGCTAAGGATCGTTTCGTACGCGAGATTGTATTGTAACCTCCACACCAGAAGAGTACCAATCCAATGATGACAACAACAAAAGCACACAGACGAAATTTCCCCTCCCAACCTGGGTGCAATAGGGTGTGGCCAGTTTTCACAAATTGCTCGTGGGGCTCTGAACCATTGACATGGTTAAGATCAACATGGTGAGAAATTTTTATGAATTTAAACGCCTGTCAGAATATAATAAAATGTCTATGAAATCCCTTATAATGCACGCATTTTGAATATGTTTATAGTGTAAACTTTATACCTTTGAAATGCGATAACAATTTCTGTGGAATGGATTAACAATTCCCGGTGAGAATCGAATTCACGACTCCCTGTTCACTAGATAGGGTGCGTTACCTTTATACTGAATTTGATTTCAATTTAATAATCACGTGGTTTTCTTTCGCAAAGCGCACCTCTTTCGGAAATATTAGATGCCCATCCAAACACAACGCTTTCTATTTTGTATGCAATGCCTAGCTGAGAGCGCATTATTAATGAGGTATTTAAAGACCACACACTATCAAATTTACATAATTTTATTTTTTACATTGAGTATTTTGCTCACCATGAAATTGACGCCATATATAATATTACTTTATTCTCAGTTTGTATGATATTCATTTATAAAGAGTTTGCATCAGCTTAACAAATATGGGATACATTTAATAAATTTATGAAAGAAAATCTTTAGATTCACTCAATCAAATCGAACTTTTTTTAAGATTCATGAAAAATTCAGAACTTCACCGCTTAGAACTCAAGTTTGAATTGAAAATCATGTAAACGAAGCAAGTAATAATGTACAGAATTTACTTTAAGGATTTATAAATAGACTTTCAAGAAACTTCAGAAAGTTGGATTTCGATACAATTTTTGGAAACTTTTTAAAATATTATATTAGAAATAGGAATAATCTCTTATTTTTACTTGTACGTTTATTTCCAGCCTGTGATAAAAGTTAGTAACCAAATGCTGTTTTCCCATATGGTAAGCCGTTCTGCATAGAAACGTTTCACATCAAGCGGTTTCATACAAGAACAGCATTTTGAAGAAGGCATATAATTCTCATTATGCTAACTGTTCATTATGCCAAACGTCCTTATGAAAAGCGTCCTTATACGCAGCGTCCTTATGCGAAATGTCCCACCCCGTTTGGGAATCTGTATCTCAGCTTCTGATAGTCCGAATTCCATGAAATTTGAATGAAGAACTGCAAATCACTTGAAGTTTTATCTACAGCGAATTCATTACATTGCAGTTATTTTCCAAAGAGTTTCAGAAAGGGTTGTTCAAAGACAAAAAGTAAATAGCCAAGAGATTTGCAGATTTAATTAAGAACAGTAAGTTGTAAGTGGTTGGTATGTTCTGGAAATTTGCGTAACTTCTGAAAGTGAATAACTTCGCCGGGTTAAAAAAATACAAATTCTATTGGTTACTTAGTTTTGCCTTTGAACAATCCTCTGAAATTCTTTGAAAAATGACTACAATGCAATGGAGGGCAATACTGTAGGGCTGAACAAGAAAGTTTTACAGGTGTTCGGGTCATATTAACCCGGATTTGACCTACAAATTTCGCAGTCGTTTTTTAGCCAAATATAAATGTTTTTGTACTCAAAATTTGTGTCATGGCTTATATTTTGTTATCTAGCTAAGGCTCTTGGTTTGGTTGGAATTGGGCGCCCAGATTGCATGCATTTGTTGTGAATAGTGAAACATAGTATTTGGTGCAGGGATTGAATCCTGAGAAATTGAGAGAATCTCTCATATATAGCTCTCTGAAACAATCATGATACGCAGCATATTGTGCGAGCTTGTTAAGGCCGCACGGGACGTCATCATAGTCACCCTATGTATTTGTAGAAGCAAATCTCAAGAACCACTCCATATATCGATGTGAAAAATGTATCACTATGATTCTATATATGTAGTGCACAACCCAATAAATTTTTAGCTTCATCGGTTCACTAAAACTCGAGATTTGCACAAAGTTTTGATGATAATCGTTAGAGTGAGACAAAAGATAGGGAAAATCACGGTCTCCCGTGTCACCTTAAAACCAGTGCATGATAAAACCCCTCTGAACTACCCCAAAACCTGGGGGACACTATTTTTATCGGTTGTTCGGGGATTGTTTATCGTGCCAGTAAAGTAATAGTAGTTTACGGAACAAGTTGCAGAATAAAGATTTTTACAGCACGAGTCACAAATTTATCCTACGAGGCTTATCGAGTAGGATAATTACGACGAGTGCTGTAAAAATCGAGTTCTTCAACGAGTTACGTACAACATTTTTTGCAATTTCGTAGAAGACCACTTGAGGGTATCAGAAGTTATATTGAAATGCATTCACCATTATTTTACAATTTCTGAAAAATAGTTGTGTTATGATTCATTATGCAACTCAAAACAGTTGCGTAATAAGAAAGCGTTGACTAATGAATCATTACAACACTGGTTTCAGTTGCGTGATGATTATTCCCGCACTGCATACTTCAGTGCAGGAAAAAAAAACAATTACCCCCAATGGTAAACAAGCGAGAAAAATAGTTATTTAAGCAACAAGGTGCAAAATGATGATTTTTTCAGCACGAGTCGTACATTTATCCGACGAGGCTTGACGAGTTGGATAAATACGACGAGTGTTGAAAAAATCGAATTTTGCATCGCGTTGCGTACAACATTTTTTGCAATTACGAAAAATGCCGTTTGAGTCAGATCATCTTTAGAAACACAATCATATTTCAAGAGAATCCACATGGCATCCATGCGTTAAAGTGACTCTATATTTTTCAATCAGGTAGGCTGTGATGTAGTACCACAGACATGACAGCCACACATTTTCACGCATCGACCGAATTCAAATTTATATTCGAAATTCGTGAACGGACAAGGTAAGATGCCGCAAGAAATATTATTTTGTATTATACAGTTGTTTCTCAAATGCCAATTTCATCAACCCGTGTAGGAACACGAAGTTCCGATCATTTTGGGATCAATTCCAACGTTCACTGTATGAATCGCAACGTAAAGCTCCCGTGTTACAAATTCTACTGCCTTCTTATAGGTACATTCTATAGGTACATCCTATTTCAACTCAAAATCCCTCAGTCAACTAGCTTCTGGTTCTGAATCCGAATCTACAATTCGAAACCGAGCCAATTCGGTTCATCATACGGATGTAGGATCAGAACCTAGTTGGCTAAGGTATTGATAAATTCAAAACAATTAAATAAATAACGTATGGATGCAATCCGACGTCATTTTGATAACTCCCAAAACAGTACTGAAAAGTGCTACTTTTCGATACTGATATTAGTGCTGAAAAGTAGCACTTTTCAGCACTGTTTCTATCGGTATGAAAAGTAGGCCATTATGTTGCCCATTCTCTTGATAAAAAGTAGGCTGATTTGCAACGGAATTGCAAAAAAGATTTTTTGCAATTTATCATCGTAATAGGCTGTTTTTAATTACGCAAGCTCATGGAATTGCCTACTTCCCCGCATTGCCGTATGAGTTTATTACCTAACTGAAAACCGTTTGGTAATGACTCATTACGCTTTTCAGTAACGTAATGAAGCACATGTGATTTATATAACAATTATTCTTGGAAATAACGGAGAGGTATATTAGTTTTTGTTCTGAGGATTTATGTAGTTATCATTATTAGAACAAAAAATCATAACACAGCTAGTCAAATTATTAATTTGAACTGGATTTGGAACATTCCAGCTTTCAGGGTGCAAATGTTGGAACTTCGAAACTGTACTGGGGAGCTGCAGATGTACAGAAAGGAATATTTGCCGCTTCTACTTGGCTCTGGAATTTCCAGCTGGAGACTTCATGACTTCTCCCACCGTTATTTGCACTGGACTGCTGATGTTGATGGATTTTTTTTTCTGTTGAGGCATTTTCATCTGAGATTCCTATAATATCTCGTAATCTCGCCGATCCTGTTTTTGATATTCCACTCATTGCAATACTTGAAAGCTTCTTCGTATCTTGCTTTAGATTTCTACGGTAGGAGACTAGCCTAGGGCACTTCCGCTGCCGACTCAATATCAATTAGAACATCAGAATCGGAATAGCTTATTGTTCTGAATAATGATACAATCCGGACGATGGTTTGAAAAATTGTGAGAATTGTTGTGTTTTCTAATGAACACTATTGATTAGCATCACCGTGAGCCGATACTTTACGTGGTCTATGATGAAGCGGTCCTTGTTTGTTTTTTCTATACGTTTTTTATTTATACTTCCAGACACTCATCCGGAGCATTATTTTATCTGTTTTAATGTGCACCAAAACCTCCTAACATTGAAGAAATCGTGCTGAACAGGAACACGCATGACCATACAAGGATACAACAGAATCTTGTTAAACCCGTTTCTTATACTAATAATATCACTATTTACTAATTTACTAATTATATCATTCTCTTCTCATCAACTAGCGTCATTTCAGGATTAGGTTTTTCATTATAGCATTGAATATATTATAAGAATGCCTTTAGACTAAAAAAACTTGTGACTAATCGCTATCTCTATTTATAAGTACCCGTAACCGCAAATAGGAATAGTAACTCATGAGAAAAACTAGAATATAAGTGAGTACGAACTAATCACTAACACCCCCAACACTGAAAAGGTAAGCACATATAATATTCCATTACCCTAAAACAGTGCTACAAAGAAATAAAATTATCAGATATTACTACAATTTTAATAATCTGATAGTGTCGGTTAGAGTTTTCAAACAACGTAAAGAACAAATTTCTTTTTATAACAGATCCTAGCAATGACATATTATCAGCGCGGTAAAAATTAGAAACAGTTTATTCGCCGAGGTTGAATTTTTGTAAGTGTAAGTGATTATAGTATAATCTGTACTTGTGATTGCTGTGCTATGCGCTTCATTGTTGCAGGACATTGTTCTCATTATTATACGGCCTTCAGCCCTCGGCGGGATCATCTTAAGAAGATATATGAATAATTCCGTTGCTGATTTTGATCATGTTACTAAGAAAATAGTGATAATGTGATAATATAGTGGGATGACGTTATTGTGTCGAATAATTTTGTGTGGTTAATGGTAGTAAGCTACTAAGATTGTGATTATAAGAGTGATGATAGTTTGTGATATTGTGAACATGAGAGATATAAGCAACAAGAATCCTATTTTTATTTTAATGAAGATAATGATATTGAGTGTTGATGTGATTTATTTATTACAGTGATTATTTTTAATGGGTTTTATACATTAAACTTGATGAAGCAGTAGTATTGTGTTGTGGCTGGATTATAGATGTGATGTTAATAACAAAAATTGGTATAGATAATGGTGACTTTGTTAGTAGAAATTCTGTTGGTAATAAAGAAGGTGATATCAATACCAGTGAATACTGCTATGAAGTAATCTAATAGTTATCAAGTGAAGTGATAGTGTGAAAAGAACGTTTCCCACCTTCTACCGTAACCTTCTGAGACAGATCGCAACAGTGTCTTCTCGGAAGTCATCTTTCCGTGTACGTCTGGTGAACTGCTTCAGAAGGATTACGTCCTCTTTCCTATCTAAAGTCTAGTTTAGAGCTTTGGACAGTATTCACTGTACGGCTAGCAACACAGAATTACTACTCAAGTAAGCTTTTATGCGATTGCAAAAACATAACATAGATAATTGAAAATATATTTTAATGAATTCTTTATGGCATTCTACAAAGTTTGATGTGCCACACGACTTAGTTCTATCGAATGTTAGAATTGGCTACTTCTTCGGAAATTCCGGAACCTGTTTCGGAACAGCTGGGTGTCCAATATTGACTAAGGTAACTAAATGAATATCTCATGAGTTCTGAAAATTTTGATGTGTTGCATGATATGGTTGCATCAAATGAATGAATTGGCCATCTCTCCGGGAATCCCAAAACCTGTTACGGAAGCACTAGGTGGCCAATGTTACTTTATGTAACTGGAAATATCTCTGATGATTTATTTATGGAAATCTGCAAATTTTGATGTGCCACACGGCTCGTTTCTATCAAATACGTGAATTGACCACTTCTCTGGGAATCCCGGAACCAACATGTAGCCAATGTTGTTTTATATAAATTAAGACATATCTAATGAATTCTGTATGCAATTCTGAAAAGCTTGACAGGTCACATGATATGATTCTATCAAATGAATGAATTGGCCACTTTTCGAGCACTCCCCATGGGAATATGTCATGGTAATCCATATAGACATTATTACCATACTCAGATGACAACGTCTTGGATCAGTTTGTTATAAATTTCGGCAAATTTTGATGAGCCGCACGGCTTGGTTCTGGACTTGGTTCTACCAAGAACATGAATTGATCACTACTCCGAATACCATGAGAACCATTGAATGGCCTCCGGAATTGGCCCCTTGGCCACTTAGTAACCAGTAGTGCCCTGAACAACTAACCGGTTGATTGGACACCGTTTTCAATGCCTTTTACAAAAAATACTAAGTTTCACTATTCACAACAAAAGCATTTTGCGACAAATACACTAAAATATACACTCTTTCAAACATGGCCAAGCCTTGGTTCCGGTTCTGAGCAGCCTATTCCAATAAATCCAAGATTTGTAGCTAAATTTACAAAATATGAGCCTTGACGATAATTTTGAGTACAAAAACATTTATATTTGGTTCAAAACGGCTGCGAAATTCGTAGGTCAAATCCGGGTTAATATGACCCGAACACATTTAACGTAGCTTTTTTGAACGCCTTAGGAAGGTTAAAGACTAATCGTTAGCATTAGCATTAAGAAATTCGCACGCATTCGTAGGTGGTACAGACCTAGACCATTGTATGAGGGTTGCCTCCATCCCATCCGTTACCAAAGCCAGAAATTTGGGACTAGATTGATGCATCTTCCAACAGTCGAGAGCTGTCCTGGCCACGCCCTTGCAAATGCTGGGGAAAGGAAAGGTATGGTTAGTTGAACACCTACTTAGGAAAGATGCAGAGAACTCTACAACCGCAGTGCGCACCAATTACTCGAAAAAGAGCTGGTAGCTCTAAACCGAAACAACAAGCGATAGAAAATTAAAATATTCTGGAAGGTTAAAAAGACCCACCAAGGAACAATATGGGTTGAATTTTCGTAAAAATTCTCGATCTATTTTTCCTAAACAATCAAGAATTGGAATTTTTCGTTTGAAAGCTTTTCTGAAATAATTCCGAGTATAAAGTGAATAGTAAAGTGTAGAAGAAATCAAGGCAGACTACTTGACAATACGGCAACATTTGAGAGATTCATGTCGGAATTTGACGTATTGTTTTTGCAAGATTCATGTTGAATCTCAACAAAGCCAATGGGGGATTTTTAGTAGATTATAGGGCTTTGTTCATGAACTTTTCCAATAGATTTATTTGGGATTACTTCAGCATATTTGTCTAAGATCCTCTTTGTAATGCAATGCTCATTTCTCGGAAATATGTTCAAGGGTTTCTCTAACTTCCATCAGATATTTTTGGCATTCGTTAAATACAATTCGTTTTCATTTGTAGGAATTTATTATTTTTGTAATGCTAGTTTTAATGCAAACATTTCTGTAAACTCTGTGTTGTGGTATTTCCTGTATAAATTTTTCTGATAAAATTTGTTTCTTATAAGTATTTCTATTTAGTATTTGATGGAGTTTCTATAGGAAATTTCAAAATATTACAGATGATGTAATTTGCAAGAGATCGGCTGACAATATTCAGCCTTATTTTATTATAATTTTCTATAGGAATGTCTAGAGGACTCGCTGATGAAGTTTATGAAAATCTATCAAATAATGGTCTCCAATTTTACCGTGAATAAAATTGCCATTTCCTGGTAAATTCTCAAAAATTCATTTTCTCGAAGCACATTTAACGCAACTGCCTCATTATATAAAATTTATTATTGATTTATAATAAGTTGCTTGATTACGATTCGATTCTTTGTTCCATTAGATAAATCAATTGGCAATATAATACAGACTTACTGTTTAACACTCCAGTCGTCGCGCTGTTGTATTTTGTACAACACTGTTGAAAAAACCTCGCGTTTCGTTCACAACAGCAGCGTTGTGGTTCTGACAATGGCAAACCGTGCGACGACTGGAAGGTTAATGACAAGGATAGAACAACGGAAAATTGATGTGTCTTTTGTTTATGTGGGCCGGTTGGTCTGACAAATTTCAGCAGTAATAAAAAAAAATCCGTAGGTTGGATACTGACATGTAAGTGGTCTCACATGAGCTAGCTGGTTTATCTGGAAGTAACAGTGAAGCCTGTAAAAAAGTTTGATATTATTGTTAATTTAGCTTTCCGAATATTCTGATAGGTGCACACTAAGTGGGCTTCGTGGCCATGCGGTTAGTGTCGTCAGGCATTTAATCACATCGAGTCAAGGAGTGTGGGTTCGATTCCCGCTTCAGTCCGGAAAACTGTTAGTGAGGATGCTTCTCCGACTACGCCAGTGGGCGTTGCATACTAGTCCGTAACCTAGTGTGGTGCTACCTTCAAAAGACATAACCGTCCACTGGAAGCAATATTGTGTTGGTGCCTTGGTGCTTAAGTATAGAATGTCTATCGTGAAATCTACTATTTATCAAAAATCCATAGACAAATTACAGGTTCACGTAAAATAGCAACGAACAATTTAGTATTTAATCAACATTTTTTTATGCATCCATTTGACAGCCGCTCGAGCAGACATGAGCTCTTTTTTAATCAGTTTGTGCACAATACTAATCATTAGTGAAATCTAATTTAGTGTTAATATATCTGCTTGTTACTTGTAAGATGAAATTATTTCTGGTTAAACCATTTCCAAAATTGAATTCATTGAATCTTCAATGAATTAATCAATGATTACTATAGAAATTTCTAGAAATTCCAACAGAAAACTGTTTTCTATAATTACTGCAGTACTGCCACATTATACTACCAGAGAATATTTTTATAGTATAGTACCGTAGTACACTATTATAGTATACTACCATAGTATAATATTATTGTATACTACTATAGTATTCCACCATAGTGTACTACGATGGTATGCTATTGTAGCATACTTTTATAGTACACTATTGTAGTATACTGTTGAAGTATAGTACTGTAGTATACTACCCATAGTATACTTTTACAGTATACTAACATAGTATACAATTATAGTACACTACAATAGTATACTTTTTTTTTTTTTTTTTTAGTTTTAGAAGGTGGTAAATTACATTTACGAACTAACCCAGCGTTTCACGTTCGATATGGAGGCTAGTCATATCGAATTCGTCCATCGTGCGCCAGAGTGTCGGACTCCTTTATACCGACTAAAGTCCACCTTCGCCCACGAGCCATTCCCCCCGGAACTGCCTCTTGGCATTACTTCATGGGGGAGGCTATTGTGCTAAGCACTGCACTGCTCCTTCTTACGCTCCTGTACTTCCCTTGCTCTCTTCGTACTGCTGGCATCGCGCCAGGGCCATGTTTCTACTACCGCTTCTGTCATTGCTACGCTTCGTTGCTCTGCTGCGACGTGTTTGGGGCTGACATCTCGCCAGAGCCCTGCGCAACTGTTGCGCCTGCTGTTAATAGTATTTAATAGTATACTATCATCCTTTAATAGTATACAATTATAGTGTTTCATGACGTACAGTTTAGTTGGATCCTTGCTTAGCTAGATTAGAAGGGTTTTTGCTAATGATTGTTCAAATAAAACAATTGATCGTTATTGCAACTTTAGGAACATATAACTATTGAACCACTTACGCTTTATTATACTTTCAAAATGTTCGATGAAAAGCAAATCAGTAGATATAAAACACACTATTTATCGAACAAAAATTCGAAACCACAAGCTGTACCCTATTGCCGTAAACCACCCCGGTCACGGTGCCGATCTCCTCCCATCGCAGCCCACCCATTCCCCCTCTCCCATTCGTTCACCACGCACAGCGACAAATCTCGACTCCCTCGAACGCTCCAGTCTGGCTTCAAAAACTTGTGAAAACTGTGTTCCTTGCTAAGTAAAACATTTATTTTAGGTGAAACCACGCCAGCGCCAAATGCCAAAATGGGATATTAGTTAAACGGCGGCAGCGGTCGACCTGCGGAGATGCACGTGCGTTGGAAAAGGATCCCGGTTTCCGTTTTGGCGCGGCAAAGCGAGCGAGAGCGGAAATAATTGGGTGTGTCTATAATTTATACGAGCACTCTCGACGCACCTTGGCAGGAAATGCCTGGGAGTAAGGGAGAGCACACTAGTTGCAGAGAGTGGTCCTTGTCGGCGATGTCCTTTCGAAGCAGTACATAGGCCAGGATAAGGCACTTACACAAACCCATTCGACATGAGAACTAATACTACGTTGAACCCATGGAAGGTGGTTGGTGGTGGTATGCTAGCCAGAAGAGGGAGGGAAATGCTGTAAATGTGCCTTGGTGTGACTTGTACATTTCCGCCATGGATGATTGTTGCAGCAGTGAAAGGAAAATTGTGTTTTTTGTCTTTCATTGTTTCGGTCAGGATAGCATAAGGATGATGACAAAACTGAAAACGACAGCTACGACTCAGTACGTAGGAAACGACTCAGTACGTAGGTAGGTTAGCTACCAATCGTGGCTTGGGGGTTGAGGTGCCAGTGAAGAAGGTGAAGTGGTGTGAAATCGGTGGAAGTTATCAGGAGTGAGAACTTAATTTATAAGTATTTTTGTTAAAGTGCGTTGTTTGTTATCTAGAATATCGAAAAAACTGGATAAGCTAGTAGTAACTACATATTTCGCTAGCAGTTTCATCAGTACATTACTGGTATAAATTATATATTTGCTTTGTAAATTTAACTCAATGACAATCAAATATACAATCTAAAAAAACAATAGCATATTATGCAAATATGTTGGTTAGAGTACGTTTCCTGAAATTATTAAAACGCACTTGGTTCAATCTGACTGAAAACCCACCATATATGGCTACAGACATTTGTTATTCACCAAAACTATGCTAAGCGAATGGAACCGAGATAGTTTTAGCGGGTAACGCGTATCTATTCAGCAAGACTAAGATGAGAGTCGTGGATCTTTTCGGGTTTCAACATTTCGCTGAATTTCACCTATAATTTCTTGCACATTACTAACGGGTGCTCAATGAAAAAAAAAAGATTTTTTCAGTCATATAGTTAAAACAATAATTTTATATTCAATTTATTCAGATTTTTTTCATTAAAAACATAATATTTGTTCTTAAAAAAACGTCAATGAACATTAGAACCGTACGATTCAACTTAGTCGCTATGATCTTATAAAAGCCCTGGACGGCACTGTGTGGTACTGAATGAACATTGTCATAGATCTTGTCTTGCAACCCTGTTATGATGGTTGACAATCAAAAGCCTGTTGAAAGAACTCCGAGAATGTAACATCGGATCGGACATCAAACGATCTAGTAGGCATGGCACAACTTCGACGCCTGACTCCTATAGTAATGTCAGAATGGAATGCAAGGTTCTTCGTGGTGCTCCCGCTTGCCAACGATTCTGAGCTTCACAGGCACTGACGTCCATCTTCCGGATACAATTCCGGATTCTCGTGGTCAACTGCTTCGTATCCAAAATCATAATGCCGAATAAAAAGAAAAATCTACTATGTGTTTAGTTTGTCAGTAAGGAAATGTTGATGTAGCACTTACTTAATGAGAGGCCATCGACTCAGCGACGCCCTCATAAGTGCTACGGAGTTGGAGGTTGGATGAGGTATAACGTCCGGATTCGCCTGAAACGCCAGCGATAGACCCATGGCATTTGTTGGTTAAAAGTTAAAATTTAATCTCCTGATATCTGATCATTAAAAAGATTTTGGTTATTTATTGTTGGTATAATTATGTTTCACGTATTACTGATAGATTACCTGACTATTTCTAGCATTAGAATTAGCATTAAGCATTTCGCACAAACTCGTAGGTGGTACAGTCCTAGACCATTGTATGAGGGTTGCCTCCTTCCCGTCCGTTACCAAAGTCAGAAATTTGGGATTAACCCCTAACTCTTAAACAAGATTGACGCATCCTCCAATAATCGAGAGCTGTCCTGGCCACGTCCTTGCGAAAGCTGAGGGATGGGAAAGGATGGTTGATTGAACACCTACTTAAGAAAGATGCAGAGAACTCTATGACCTCTCATAGGTGTTACGGGATGTTGTGGAATGTTGATGGAAAGGGGAGTGCCATAGGATACGTTTGGTAGACGTTCTGGCCGACAAATGGTTAGTATTTACGCATTGTGATTATGCGCTGCTGATCAGAACAAACTCACCAAATTCCTTTTTCGAAAATACGCTGCAATCTGTCGCTCTTCTAAAATGCACGCACTGCAGTTCTTAATCCATCCCGAATCGAGCATCCACGAACCACATTCAATTTTTAAATCAACACGCACGAGAGATAAAAAAAAAACAAGTCACGCCATTACAGAACACTCTCGAGCAAAACGCAAGCAAATCGAATAAAAGTTAAAAACAAAACTTCACAAGACATCTTCAGATATAATCTCCGATAAAAAACACATCTATCACTTCGAAAAACATATTTCCACAGAACATTTGCACGTGGCGTAGCACCGCCGAATCTAATTTTCTCCAGCGGAATCGAAAAAAAAAGAAAAACGCGGACGAGGTAAACGTGACACAAAATTCAAAACACAGCCGCACGCGTGCATGGCTTGCTGCGATCTTCTGATAGATTAACCGACTATTTCTGTTCAAAAATACGTATGAGCAGAATAAAACCCTCCTGGGTCATCAATTTGTTCCGAAACAATATATTTAGAAAAAACAAACAAAAAACGAAAACACCGAACTTATATTAAAATCCGCGTCATATCATATAGTTGAAAACACGGAGATACGGAGAAAAGCTTTGCTAGTGCAACGAGCTGCTTGTTATATCGTAAACCGGACCGACAAAACACGGCTTCACCGAAAAAAGGGATTTTTCTCCGTCCTGTTGTTGTACTGCCATTTGTATTTTAGTGTTGCTATTGTATAAAGTAATATGGAACAAACTCACCGAATCATCAAAAAGGTTATGGGCTGGTGAAGTTGACCGTTCCAATTCCAGTCGGGTTTCAGGGTTTATCCGCAGCTAGACGCGGAAAGTAAACATTCGAGCACCATGCTTCAAAATTATTCAATCTTTCACGATGAACACCAGGGTAGATCCTGACACCTTGAGTTCTTCCAATATCTCCCGGAACTGCACAAGAAAGATTTTGCGGTCCAGCACATAGTTCAAGAATTATAAAACGAAATCTCCCAGAAATAAAAGTTGCTGTCATAAAACGAAAACACGTCCACGCGCGAGCAAAGCCTACTTCGATCTCTCAATGTTAGTCGCTTAAAGCTAATAAACAAGAACTATGTACAGGGTGTTGTCAAAATAACTGGGACAGGCAAAAATTGGGCCAACTTCGAAATGCTGTAACTTTGTCAAAAATTGACCGATTTGAATTCTTTTAAAAGTAATGGACAGGTCAACTAATCTAGTTTTGAGGTGCACCCACGGAGATAAACTATGACCACCGGATACCGGTGATAATCTGAATTTCCGGAAGCATGTCTTATGCAGCAAAATTATGACGTATTTTTAGCAAAGACCCCGGTTAAAAATTCAAAATTTTACTGCTCATGGAGATAGTGCGCCAAGTATTAAAATCGGTCCAGAAACAACCAAGATATGGCCATTTCCCCGGAATTGGTGCCGGTAGTGGATCCGAATTGGGACCAAATAATGTATCCTCTCAAAATGTGTCGTGCAATATTGTTTTCTCCATAGCTAATCATGAATAACTCTATTATAAATTGAAAATGAGTTATGGACAGATTTGGCCACTCATGGCGCCGCCAAGTACTCCGGGGAACCTTGCATAGGGGACATTTCGATCTTTACACCAAAACATATCATGCGACGCTCATTCTTCATGTCTTGTCGTAAATAGGGCAACTGTAGACTCAAAATTGACATTTGACTACAGTGGCTACTTTTGGGACCACCGGATGTCCCCAAAGGAAACCTGTAATTAGGGACAATTGAAATTGAACTCCAATACATACCGTGCGACGGTTCATTCTTCATGTTTCGTGTTAAATAGGGCTATTGTAGACCTAAAGTGGATATTTGACTAAAGTGGCCACTTTTGGGACCACCGGAAGTTACCGGAGGAACCTGCCATTGGGGACATTTATGTTTTTCCACCAAAACATATCTGGGGATTTTTTTTTATTTCCGTACGGGTTTGGGCCAAAGGTCTCAGATTTTCATGAAACTTTTTCCACAGGCAGGGCTTATCAAAATATGAATAAAAAAAAAATTGAGAAAAATTCAGGGTCACTTATTTTCCCGGAAAACTCAGCTGGAAATTTTTTGTTTTCCCCTGGCACTACTTACTTTGAAAAATCATAACTCATGAAAATGAAAGCAAATTTTCTCAGGAATAAAAAAAAATATTAACTGGAAACTGTTTTCCACAAAATTTTCCACCGATGAGAAAATTCGTAAAGAAAAGCCGGAAAAACTATGCTCTAACTCGTGGAAAATTTTCAAAACAATATTTTTGAGAAGATAATTTTATAAGCTTTAATCGCTGAAATTTTTGAAATGGTATTTTGTTTTCGATTTTGAGTTATGGCCAATTTTGTAAAAAATGTGCAAATGTGCCATTTTGAGCCTTTTCTTTGAAAAATCATAACTTAAGAAAAAAGCATCGTAATACACAATTTTGGAATAATTTTTTGTTATGCATCACTATTTTTAGATTTTTCCCTGAAAAAAGTCGTTCTGAATGCACTGCACAGAGACCGGACACCCCGGGCTTGAAAGTATAAAAATAAACAAAAATAATTCCGTTTTCAGAATCCTCGTGTCTGCCCCAGGTCGTTTTTAATATATACTTGAACATTTTGCATTTTTTATTGAAATATCTAATCTAATGAATAACCCGACACAGTGTTTTATTTTCAGGACAGCAGAATTCATGTGCCATGTTAAGTTTTAAACTTGAAGTTCAATATGAAGAGTTTTACTTTGATTTGCATGGACTCCCCCCCTTTTTTGTACCCTCCCCATTTTAAAAGTATCGCAAATGATGGAATATTTGATATAAATGGTTGAAACATGCGGGGGGCCCAGATAGCCGTAGCGGTAAACGCGCAGCTGTTCAGCAAGACCAAGCTGAGGGTCGTGGGTTCGAATCCCACCGGTCGAGGATCTTTTCGGGTTGGAAATTTTCTCGACTCCCAGGGCATAGAGTATCATCGTACCTGCCACACGATATACAAATGCAAAAATGGTCAATTGGCAAAGAAAGCTCTCAGTTAATAACTGTGGAAGTGCTCGTAAGAACACTAAGCTGAGAAGCAGGCTTTGTCCCAATTGGGATGTTACGCCAGAAAGAAGAAGAAGAAGAAGGTTGAAACATGCGATTTTAAAGATACTACAATCCAGAAATCTCTCCAGAAATATCGAGGCTTATGAACAACCCCTTGACCATTGGGGCCATGCAAAAAAATACGTCATAGGATTAATTAAATCTAGTTCAAAGTCCGTTGATCTGTCAGGGAACATTCATAAACCACGTGCACATTTTTTGGAAATCAAGATCC
Source organism: Aedes aegypti (assembly GCF_002204515.2). Classification (NCBI taxonomy): domain Eukaryota; kingdom Metazoa; phylum Arthropoda; class Insecta; order Diptera; family Culicidae; genus Aedes; species Aedes aegypti. The sequence goes on from NC_035108.1 coordinate 399,978,487, forward strand.
TTCTCCTCCGTTGTGGCCTTTTGCTCATGTATTAATTAAAAACGGTCACGTGGTTTATGGAGAGTCCCTTGATCTAAAAAAATCTATATTGTAAACATGAAACATAATAGCCTGCAAGGACCCTTCATAAATCACTTGATTATATTATTGGTATTTTTCATGGTCAACTCTTCAAATTTTTATTTTTATTTATATGAACCGCAACCTGTTCAAAGATCCCGCCCCCTAAAATGAACACAATTTATGAACGGCTCCAAAATATGGTCAAAGGGTTGTTCATAAACCACGATATTTCTGAAGAGATAGCTGGTGGATTGTAGTATCACTAAAATCGCTTATTACAACAATTTATATCAAATTTCCATCATTTGCGATACTTTTAAAATCGGGAGGGTAAAAATAAAGGGGGAGGGGAGTCCATGAAAATGATAGTACAACTCTTCATATTGAAATTTAAGTTTGAAACATAATATGGCTCATGAATTCGGTTGTCCTGAAAATAAAACACTGTGTCGGGTTATTCATCAGATTAGATATTTTAATAAATAATGCAAAATGTTCAAGTATATTTCAAAAATGACCTGGGGGAGACACGATAATTCTGAAAACGGCATTATTTTTGTTTATTTTTATACTTTCAAGCCCGGGATGTCCGCTCTCTGTGCATTCAGAACGACTTTTTTTGTCGAACTGTGTTATAGTACAATTGCACGCTTCGTAGTGGTATTCTAGTTCGCTTTAAATTTTTTGAGAAAATTGTATATTTTTTTGAAGTGCAGATTTTTCTTAATGCACGGTGAATGGTAGCTTGACGGTAACTCTTTTGGAAGCATTAGATGTCTATTAGGGGCCCGTAGCAGTAAACGCGTAGCTATTCAGCAAGACCAAGCTGCAGGTCGTGGGTTCGAATCCCACCGGTCAAGGAACTTCTCGTAAAGGAAATTTTTTCAACTTCCCAGGACATAAAGTATCTTCGTACTTACCTCTGCCACCAGGCGATACAAAAATGAGGCGATTTCAAAGATTATCTGGGGAGCAAAAATTGAATTAAAAATTCACAATCCACAGCCGATTTGAGCGAGAGTGTAAAATGTGAGGTTTTTCCCAGCATACCAGAGATCATATAAAGATGTTAATTTCAAATTGTGTAAGTGTGCATTTTACGTTAGAATTGGATACGATGCAAAATGTAATTGTTTCAGATTGTTAATGGAATCAAAAATATGATCTGATCTGAATTTGCATCTTATCAAACTTTAATTTAATATGGCAAACTATGTAACTTCGAATTGCCATCTTCTTAAGATTTTGATTCTACTTTGTTTGATTCTATTATAATCTTCAATATGAGATTAGATATGAGTTCATCTGAAGCAAAAATTGAATCATACAGGAAAGGTCACTCATCGCCGGATGCATCTCAAAACCAGGCATAAACCGAGAAAGAGATATTCATGAAAACATTAACAAACATCAAAGTTTTACAGCAACAAAATGGTATTCCTTTGCACAAGCATTTCTGTTTGATGCCTTCAATTTCTGTTAAACTTGGATGCACTGGGGGCGGCTGCGGTCACTATGCAGACCGCATTTTTTCGCCAGTCTTACAATGCTGTTACAGTTGCATACGTTTAATCGATGAGAATATGATTAATGATGAGAACACAGGAAAAGACCGTAACTGTTTCACCAACTAAGGACTGTTCATTTTATAAAGTGGACACCTTGTGCATGCTGTATCTTTCTTATTAATCAATGAAATTTTAATCGGTTTTTTGCACATCGTTCGACTAGTATTGTACAATGTTGTGATAATAAAAATTCTCCAAAATAATTAAATTTCACACGAATATGGAACAACGATTAGATTGGTCGATTTTTTGAGGTTATCAAAATCAATGATTGTAAGAAATTGGCTGAAAAATTCGATAATTTATATTTTCTATTTTCAAAAAAGGCTTGTTCTTCGAAAGCATCATCAATCAGAAGCCTGATGGAAAAAATCAAGTTATTTTGGGAGCAACAATTTTACAGATATAATAAAATCAATTTTCCCGTATATTTTTAAAGAATTTTTTTTTTAATTTGATGGGAACTGATATGAGTAGAATTTTTTGTGTAAAAGTACGTCCTGATGGAAGTCCTTATATAGAGAATATGAAAAATAACTTACGCCTTCATAGAGTTACTTAGTAAGTCCCCACGTCACATTCAAAGCACAACAGAAACACAATTGCTTTATTCTTAGAAGACCTATCAAAGTATATTGACAATCATCAAAATTGGCAACACTGCTGTAATAAAATCGATTTTATTTTCCACATATTATTTTCATAATATGTTATTCTGAGATTACCAATTGAAAAATTCGGAGAAAACTGTTTACAATTTGCTGTAGATCGATAAATATGCGTACCGTAAAACGGGGTAACTTTGATAATGCGGGTAACTTTGATAGTGCGAGACCCCCAACATACTATGCGAAATAACGAAGTTTCTGTCAATTAGTTAAGAAAAACGAATGCAAAAGTGAAGAGTATTAATATGACACTTCATGTCAAAGCTATTTTCGTTGGAATCAAATGCATTTGAGGATTTTTATGCAAATATTAAAAATTTACAAGATTTTAGCATTATTGCAACGCTTACAAACAATCTGTTCTACGACCACTATTTGATAAAGTCATAATGAGTTCGTCACTTACCCATGATAGCCTAGTTATGGTAGAACATGAATTTGGTCTCAAATCTCTTAGCGAAAACCATTTTTACAAACTGGGACGATTTTTGTAATCTAAGTCAGAAATTTCCATACAGCGTTAAACGCCTAGAGGTATGCAACGCCCTATAAATGTTCCGTAATTCATTCAATCTTGTTCGATTTATACTCCATTATCAAAGTTACCCCAAAACAGAAAACCGACTTTCGATTATATCTTTCGATTATATGAAAAATTGTATATCCATTCAGAATAAATCTTTTGGCTATCTATCAAGTGCAATCGATAGCTAGGATATCAGTACTTGTTTTAAAAATATAAATTGTAATTCTTTGAAACAGCATGCATAAATATTGAAGTTTTCTTCGAAAAAACTATCAAAGTTACTCCGTTTTACGGTACATGATTTTAAAAGTATGAGACTTTTTAGTAAAACTACCATAAACAGTAAAATTTATACTTAAGACTGTGGTTTAATCTCACGATTTAGCTTTCGTTTATACTAATATAGTTTCTTTAGTAATCCAAACTAGTTTTGAACACGCTTTTTACTTTTCTCTTTTGCTGGGAGTGAAAGGATGGTGTATCAGCAAATTTGGCCATAAATGGGTAAATCACTAAAGTTACCTAATGTCATAGAATGGTAGAATATAATTGATATTTTTAAAGCTTTACCTTTAGTAGAATAGTAAAGGATACAAACATACAATTTGTTCATAAAAATAAGGATTTTTGTTTTGCGAAAAATAATGTTAAACTTTGACGGACAGCTTTTTTTAAGAGTTTTTGGAAAAACTATTTAGCTCTTCTACCAAAAGCATTTTCAAAGATTTTATATTTTCATAGCATTTTAGAATAATAGGTCAACGATACACAGAAAACCGATTACGATTTTATCAATAAATAAAAAAAATATAGCATAAACAAAGGGTCCACTTTATAAAATGAACAGTCCTTAATTATTAGAACTCTAATTGTAATAATTTTAAAAACTGATGGCCAGAAATTTTCGACTTGTATCAAAAGTTTTTATTCACGTTTGTTTGTAAAATTTAAGTCATATAAACTGCAATATACAGTCATACACAAAGTTATAGTACATGCCAAATCAACTTCTGTCAAGTTGTATTGCCCATGATGAATTGTCAAAGATGTATGCATATGGCCTCCATATTTGTGCGAATAGAAGGAATTCATGGAATTAAATAATGATAATATTATTATTGCTAATGTATTATTATCAAATACGGAACAAATTAATTACTTCAAAACATGGTACAATTGTGTCAAAAATTGGTGTTGATGTACTTACAAAATGTATCGACGACGAATTCACTTGAACATGGGTGGCATGAGGTAGAAGTGAGTGCAGATGCGCTTTATTGTTGGATTTATATTGGCCAAATTTCCGTGGCTTTTAATAGTAATTGTATGGCAAAATGGTAGCTTATATGATTAGCGATCTGAAGATCATTGCATGGAGACTTACTCTGACTTGTTTTACCTTTTTTGTTTGTTAAAACAAAGTCATATAAAATGTTAAACATAATTATTAACGAAATTGTAGAAAGCTCAAAACGAATACGACTGAAGTTGTATTCATCACACTGAATTTTCTGAAATGTACGTATATGGCCTCCACATTTGTTCACATAGAAGGAATCTATGCATTTTAAACAATCTTTTATTTTCGCATAAGCGTTCACTTTACTGAGTTGAATCTGAGTTATGTGAACAAATTTGTTGGCTGGGTTTTTTTATTACTCTTTCTCTTTTGTTGCTGTGCTCACCTTTACTCACACTTTAAAAGAACTCTTGAGCAGGACTGTTAAGTGTCATGAACGGATTGCTACACTGACGAAACGAGTATTTTCACTATCACTAGTCGAAGCTATATTTTATGTGCTCACTTCGTCAAGTCGCAATGACGGAGCTCTCACGAGAGCAATTTTGATTTGGTATTGCTATTAAAATTTCTATCACGTTCTGGAAAATTTCTGGTAGTTAATATGTTTTATACGTTAAGTGGATATCCTTTTATGATTTCCAGTGATATAAATAACAGTTATAGCAGATAATGAGTTAAGAATAGTGAGAGAAGCATCTATGTAAAAGTCGCACGACACCCTCTATTTACATTGACGCTTTCCAGCCCCGCTCTTGAGTGACCCGCCCGAACAAAACAGTCCTCGCGGAGTTCTGAATGCAATTATTCCTGTTACAATTAGCCTCTATTGTGTTATGTGCTGCATCTTCGTCGTTCATTTTTCGTTGCCTCTCTGCTTTGTTTTTTTATTCGCTCCCTCACAAAGAGACAAAGACGGTACGCTGCTCTAGAGTATGTCACCGAGCTCTGGTGATGTTGAGAAGTGTTATCAAGCCTGCTTGCCTCACGATATATTACATGCAAAAATGATCAATTCTCGATTACTTTTTCAAATCGACGTAAGTAACTTTTATACGGTTTTGGGAAAATTAATTAGGAAAAATCACAATCTATCTTCTAAAACTGTTTTAAAATGAATCACCTTTTTAACATTTTTTTGCCGTGTACTTCGCTCAAATTTTGCATACACTCAGCTCACGTTCAAAAACTAGGTAGTTTCTATTATTTCCCACAAAAATAATTATAAGAAAATGATAAGCCGTTTCATTCAGTTACTTTCGACGTTTTTCTATCAGTGTAAAATCGGCTCAAGTAGTGTTTTGTTTTGATTCGTGGTTAAGTCACTTTGTCTCTCCATACAGCGGGGCGGCGAAAATAGTGGTTAGGTTGCGAAAGTTGAAAATGTTACTTTCGTCGTTTTGTAAATCCGGAAATTAAACGTTCTAAAAGTGAAAAGTTGAGTTGGTACAGAGCGGTACGTGTAGAATTCCGCCTGCTTAACACGTAGGATCGATAAAGTAAGTTTGTATACTTTTTTGACTTGAGTCTGTATGAATCAGTTTTCGAGAATTGGCAAAGTAAGCTGTCAGTTAATAACTGTAAAAGTGCTCATAAGAACACTAAGCTAAGAAGCAGGCTCTGTCCCAGGACGTAATACCAGAGAGAAGAAGAAGAAGATGCCCTTCCGAAAACAAAGCTTTCTATTGCATATGTTAATGCTAGGCGAGAGCACATGGCTTGGCGTAGCCGTAACGTTAGCTGTCTAGCGAATTGGGAGTCGTAAATACGATTCTTACCGACGTGACGTGTAACTTTTTCGCAAATTTTACTTCAATTTGTCCATTTAACCCAGTTGCATATGTATGTAATGCCTAGATTTTCAGTAGTTTTTATAATTATAAAACTCGATTGGTTAGCAAACACTATAAATCATGGTAAAAACACCATAAAATATACGACTAATGTCGGATGTAAACCGCCCGTATTTTAGAGAGCCCAGATAGCCATGGCTGCAAGCTGAGGGTCGTTGGTTCAAATCCCACTAGCTGAGGGTCTTTTCGGATCCGCCATTGGCACGAGTGCCCGTGGCATAGAGAACCAAAAAAAGGGAATAATATAAACCGCACGCCAGAGATCGATTTGAAATAACTGTAGAGCATGTAGTTCAGGAAATCCTCAACTCCATAGTAAATAGGATGGCCTCTATACGATTCAACCATACTGCCCATACAGACAGACATAAATTCGATGTTGAGATGTTATGGGAATTGGCGAATATGAAGCTATTTTGATAGAGCATGTAAAAATTGAAAATCTAAAAGTAAGTAAGATCGTTCTGGATATTTACCAGGTCCGTCCCACTCGGGCTCAGATTGGGTACCACTTCTAGTACTGCATTTGGTCCCTCGGTAGTGCAAAAGATACCCAAGTTTGACAGATCGCAGTACATTTTTCACGGCATTCTAGATTACCTTATGAGCCATAAAATTTTGGGCAATTGCAAAGGACATGGAGGTCTTTAATTTGTCTTTGTATTTACTGGTTGATACGAGAACTTCGTTCAGAAATTTTTAAAATAAGTTAAAAATATGAAAAGTGAAACTCTTTGATTACTGCGTTGGCAGCTCTTCTACAAACATACTAACTTTAACTTGTAAGAAGCATCATTGTTTTTCTTTATGACATTACGTCCCCATTGAGACAGAGCCTGCTTCTCAACTGAGTGTTCTTATGAGTACTTTAACAGTTATTAACAGAGAGTTTTTTTTTGCCATTTGGACCATTTCTACGAAGACCATTTATCTATGGGTAGTCGAGAAAATTTCCAACCCGAAAAGATCCTCGCCCGACGGGATTTGAACCCATGACTCTCAGCTTGATCTTACTGAATAGCTGCGCGTTTACCGCTACGGCTATCTGGGCCCCCATTATGATAGAAACATGCTCTCAACAAAAATGTACAAGAAACTGGCAGTACCTAGTTGAAATTAAATTTCAATCGCCGAGTGCAACTTTTCGAAAGTAATCTAATTTCGTACCCCAAGTGGTTGGATACAGCTCACTGGTTTGGTCGCAAAAATTCAGACAATCGTAAGCTTGCACATTTTGCTGCATGACGTGAGTAAACAGCAAATCTACAACGTTACATTGTGACATTTACAAAGAATGCTGCTAGTTCTGTGGAAAACAGGTAGGGGAATTAGGGGCATAATGGACACGTTAAGCAAATGTTCGTTTTAAGACCGTACAATGGCAATGTTTTTAATTTATTCCCGGCTAGTTTTCAAGTTTGATGTTAGTACGACGTGCTACATTTGTTCATAATGATAAAAATCATATCATATGTCAGAAAAGCAAGATAGAAAATTTGGTCGAAAACAAGGCTGGTAAAAAGGTATCGGGGCGAAATGAACACCTGCATGAAATTTAATGATTCCAATATATTTAATGACTGTCAATCGTTTCCATACATAAAAGAGCTCTCCCTCAATCATTATAGCTAAAAAGAACCTTTCTGGGTTCATTAATTTGCTTAAAAATTAGATTCTTCCACGGCCTTGCTTATATAACAATTTGAAACTGAAAAAAACTTTTAGTCATATTTTGAAGGAAAATTGGGGCAAACATTAAACTTTTATACCGTCTAACATTTCAAATGCAATACAGATTTCATGCAGTGTATGAACTTTTGATGAAATATGCATATTCTCAGATATTGAGGGGGTGTCCATTTCGCCCCGTATGTTCATTATGCCCCTAATCCCCCTACACACAGCTTGTAGTTGAGCAAATACGCCTTGCTGAATTTGTCGCCGCCACTATCCCTTACCAACTACCACATGCTAAAATGTTCTTTTCCACCGATGTCACTTTGTTGCATATGAAATTATGTTGCCATTCGTACACGGAGAAAACGAAGTACTCAAAAATAAGTTTTTTTATACTCAAAATTAAGTAAAGACGGTCGAACTGAATAGTTGGGTGATTTTCGTTTTGACAAATACGTACATTTAACTCAACTTTTGAGTTGTCTAAAGAAAACTCAAATTTGAGTATAATTATACTTGTTTTGTTTATTGCGCTCTTAATCACAAAATTTTATTATTTTGTACTTGTGTATTATACGAGTTACTAAAAATAATAAAAAATCTCAGATTGTTTCCTTTTGCATATTACTGAGGTATTAAGCGTTTTTAAAATGTCTCTAATATTGCAATCTAACCGATAAATCTGATAAAGTATGTAAATCGACCATCAATTTGCCAAACACTTTAAAAACACAAAGTTGAGTAGAAATAACTCAACGTTTGGCATTTAGGCAGCGTTCTAGCCGTTGAGTAGTTTAAACTCAATTTTGGATGAAAAAATGTGTCATCCATTTTGAAATCTCAGCGCTGGTCGTTCGTAGTCTGTTTTCGTCGGTGTTAGACGAAATAGTAGAAAAATTACAATTTTATTTTTTTTTTAAATTCTCAAATCTGGTTAAATAACTGTTTCTGACGTCGTTGTATACAAAGCTCTGAAAGCTAGCTAGAAAATGTTCTGAATTAATCAAAGGTAAAGTATACTGGAGAATTTAGTGTGCCGAAAAAATAATTTTCAATGATTCCTTCATTTTCCAGGAGTTTAATAGACTTGGGCCTACGATTGTTTTTGGTGCAGGATGATCGGAATTAAGAAGTGCCTGTTCGCGACTAGTGAATGTCGTTCCTGCCAGTCGCCATACTCAATGAAAAAACGGGAAAATCGTTCCATCGGTTGTTGCTGTTCCAGCCACCCATCCACCATCAGCAAATGTTTCCGGATAAAGGTCTGATGTTCATATATGAATTCCCGGTGAACTATTTCCGGAATGGACAAGCGGATTACAGTGAATGTGATTTAAATATGATGAAATAAAGTAAAAGACAAATGGGATGATGATGTTAACGTTAAATAAAATATAGGATTGAACTCTGTTTCTTTTCATTATTTAAAACCATGACCATTTTGATTATTTCTCCATTTGCATTTCGTTTCGAATGAGAAACTACCCATTTTTGAGTTTTTTCACTCAATGCAACATTGAGTGAAAATCACCCACTGATATAATTCAATACAGCTACTCAAATTTGAGTACTAGGCAACTTACTCAAATTTGGGGTAACGCACGAACGTGCCGAGTTGGGTCAAAAGAACCCAAATTTGAGTACTTCGTTTTCTCCGTGTATGGTTTTGTGAAGGTAGGTATACCTCTGTCTGGCAAACAATCGTGTCATCATCATCCAGGCAGACAGCATCATCACTACTGTATGCAATCCTCCTGTACTTGGACAAAGTGTACACGGGGAGATATTTATGCGATTGTGTTTGCTTCGCAAACAGCAAAGCACTGTCAGATTAAATATTTAAGTTTCGTAAATCTATCTATCATGTTGATAAACTGTTTGCTTGTTTTGATACAACGATGGCAAATTGTTCGCAGCTGATCGGTTCCCATTCATGTTTTTGGCTAACTGTGGAGGGTATGTAGGAGTCGCACATAACAGGACCAATTTCATGGCAAAAAATTAAAGACATTTGAATGGCCTGTACAGGATCTTTTCGTAATGGAAATTTCTTTGAATTCCCTGGGCATCCCGAGCAGAAGAAAATAACTTCTGAATACCAAACTAAGGTATTCTATACCAGATAATTTCCAATACTTACAACCTGAATGAGGTTTGAATGAGCCCTGCATAAGAGGTATACCTCAAATAATATCTCCAGCATATTCTACGAACACCAAACTGATAACTAGATTAGGTATTGTAATACCTCAATAATACTTGATGGATTTTATATAAAAGTGAAATTTTTCAATAGTAATTCAATACCTCCAGCAGACCTCAATAGCTGTTTAATACCTCAATGAAGTATTTTTAATTGTTTTAAAGATTTTTTTCAATACCATTATAATACCAAATTGAGGTATTGAGCAGAAAGCTTAATACAAGAAGATCAAGCGTGTCAATATTTAGTTGTTTGAAAATGTGTTGTTTAAGTTGTAAAATGTTAAAAGTTAAGTTGAAGTTGCGAGTAGGCACACAAGCGGCCATAAGCATCCTTACATATTTTTTAGTTAATGGTCTTCTGCTTCTTCTTCTTCTTGGCATAACGTCCTCACTGGGACAAAGCCTGCTTCTCAACTCAGCACAGTTATTAATTGAGAGCTTTCTTTGCCAAAGTTGCCTTTTTCGCATTCGTATATCGTGTGGCAGATACGATTATACTCTATCCCGAGGAGCAACAAATAACTTCCCAAAAACTTATGCATACCATATTTTGGTATCAAACCATAATAAGGTATTGTTCAGTTGTCAATACCTCAATTTGGTATTATAATGGTATTGAAAAAAATCTTTAAAACAAGTAAAAATAGTTCATTGAGGTATTAAACAGCTATTGAGGTCTGCTGGAGGTATTGAACTACTATTGAAAAATTTCACTTTTATATGAAAATCCATCAAGTATTATTGAGGTATTACAATACCTAATCTAGTTATCAGTTTGGTGTTCGTAGAATATGCTGGAGATATTATTTGAGGTATCTTGATCTTCTTGTATTAAGCTTTCTGCTAATACATAAAGCCAAAATAAAATTTTACTGTGATTCTATGCCTCTTTTGCAAGACGTGTGACTTCAAAGCTGCAACTTCAAGTGCAATATTCGCTTTGGATCCCAAGCTGTATCACCTTAATGCAGACATAATATTAAGTAATCACAGTTTGAAGACAATGCAAATGTTGTTGTTCTTATAAAAAAAAGTTTTCACAGCTGCTCAAAGCAAGCGATGTAAGTTGAGATACATACTCAGTTCCAGTTGTAATTATTGAAAGATAAAAAAATATATCTAAACATGTCCATTCATTCCAATTATCTGTCCCTGTCAAACGATGTGTTACGAATGGCTTCAATTAGATGGCACATAATGTTTCAGAATGGCGTACATAAGACAGACAGAAGCCATCGCTGTTATCATCATTATTAGTCCGTTGGCTGTGGGTGACGATTCATTCCTAGAGATGAATTGATTCCAGCACGTGCCATAGTTATTTAATACTACACCAGACAAACATTTGCTTGCACAAAAGAATCATAGACGCGCTAGATATGGCTAGATATGCTGGATTGCTTCCAAGGAATTTAATAAGTGTTTGATTTGTTGATGCTAGAGAGTTACGACAATATGGATGCTCTAATGGTATATCTAATTATCATGGCATATTATTGATATTGAGACGGACTTATAGGATTTCAGTTAGGATTTACAGGTGACTCGGGGGTTTGGCGTTCGTCAGTTGGGGCAAAGCCGAAGTTAAATAGACCTGCATTGCCGTCAAAATTCATTGTGAACGAGTCACGAAAAAATATTATAACATCAAAATTATTTTAGAAATGGATCAAATGTGAATATTATTTTTTTTGGGCAAAGAAGCATGTAGGAAGCAAATTTTCCTATTATCAAAAAATGAATATGCCAAAATATGCCAAAAACTCATGAAAAAGACTCTTAACTATCTAGAATGTTACTTTTTTTTCAAATTTCATTGGTCCAACTGAAATTTTCCAAAACAAGATTCTTGCCATTGCATTCAAAAATTACATAAGAAGTTCTGGAAATGGAGAAATATGATTGCTACTTTATGTTATTTTGGATTGAAACAAGTTTATTTTCTTCTGGAATACCTTAACCTCCTTCTAATGGACACAATTTAGTTATCATAATTTCGAAATATTGAACACACAATATTTTTTTTAACCAAATACGAAAGGTTTTCAACAGTGTTGTACAAAACACAACAGGGCGAGCATTGATTTGTTGAAATATAATTATAAAACATAAACAACAGAACTCGATCTATCTATCTATATAAATAAAAATGGAGTGGTGTTTGTATGTCACGAAATGGCTTACGAATGGGTCAACGTATTTGAATGATAATTGCTCTGTTTTGTTCCTCAAGGGTTCCGACGTGTTTGCATGTATAAATATCCCAGGATATTCACCTGGAAAAGTAAGAAAAACGACAGTGAACGGAACTGTCATTTTGTATGGGACGATCCATAGCGTTTTTGAACAGCCTTAGAACAAATTTCGTTAAAATCCATCGTCCAGTTTACACCCTCATCATCTGGTGACCATGTTGCATGAAATACTGTTTCGTGCAACAAGACCTGCAGATGGTGGTAGTGTGAAACGTCAAACACGAAGAAAAACGATGCGCGCGCCTCTGGTTGTGAGGTTTGGTACATGACGAATTTGAAATGGTCGTTAAATGAGTGGTCGATGGAAATTTCGTCAGTGTTACGTCTGTTTGTCTGTGCTTTTACCGTTAAACCACATAATGATAAAAATCAGGTAAAAGGAAAGGTATGGCATTTTTAATGTCAAGTGAAACATGTACAAGAGTTTATGTTGACACTTATAGTGACGAACGGTTCATGTTTTGTTAAATCAATTCATGTAAGTAACATTTTTACCGTTGTCATGATAAAAATACGTTCATAATATATTGTACATTTCAAATAAAAGCATGAACCGCGTTCACCAAATTGATCATCCATCCTTGACTGAGCAGCCGTAAGCTACTTTCATCAGCATCGGCAAACTCGATTGCTTGGGCCATAGAGAAGCAAACAGAACGTGTGCAAACTAAAACGAAAAAATTGAAAAAAAGCTTCGAAGACGACACAAAAAAAGATCTTTCTGCTTGGGCTTCAACGAAGCACTTTGTTTAGTTTGCAAAATTCTTGTCGATGACAAAAGAGTTGAGTTTACGCCTGTTTGTCTGTGGGAATCTTTTTGATTTATCATGCTAGTTTGTGTTAGGACAGTTACTGTAATGGATTACACATTAGAGTATAACATTTACTTGAGGTGTCAGTTTTTCTCCTGATATTGCCAAAAATCATCGTAAACTATTTTCTCAAAAATCCTTTAACTCTTCAACAGCAAAATTAAAAAAACACTCCGCGTTTTAAGAAAATGCATCTAATTTGTTTTATGGATAGAGTAAGGTGGTGCAAAAGTTCGACGTTAGTGGTATAATCAAAGTTTCCAGGAAAACAATAGCAGTTAAAAAAAAAAAACAAATACCATACAGTGAACCTTCAACATATTGGCTATAATTTTGCTGAACAAACAGTGTTTCAAAATATTTACCTATTTTCAGTTATAACAGTTTCAAAATTGATTGTCTTATTCGAACTTTTGCCCCACCAGTGGGGCAAGTGTTCGAATCTAGTGTGGGGCAAAAGTTCGCTGGCTAAAACACAAAATTTCGATAATTTTATGACAGGCAAACTTTACACCAGCCGTAAACTTTAGTTTGACGAAAAATACACACTAAATTTTCATCAAAAAATTGCCCAAAACCGGGTTAATTGTAATATACTCAAAAATAGCAGTTTTTCGCAAAACTAAGTGGAAATGTAAAATTTTGGTGACAGTTTTCGCACGATCAGACAAATTTAACTAAATTTGAAGATAATATGTGGATTTTAGGCAATTTGCAAAATTTTCCGTGATTTTATACATGGGTCGAACTTTTGCCCCGCTGATTCGAACTTTTGCCCCACTATGGGCCAAAAATTGTTTTCATTGCACGTTTTTAATTGATTCAGAAGCACGATCAATGCTAAGCTTAGCTTTGACTGACTACACATATCAATGGTTGCTATTCCGTGATTGACCGAAGTCAGTGAAAATTCACAAATAATAAACTAGAAGTTCGGCTGGGATTGGCCATAATCTTCTTCAGTGTGCATAATTCAGTGCATCTATTTATACATGGTCAATAACGGCGCCGGCCACGTCCTTGCAGTCAGGTGGGATTGAGGGGAGGAATGTTAGTGTGTAACCTTTGCTGTTTGGAGACCGTGTTTGCCTCTACATCTCCACAAAGGTCACTGGGAGGGATGGTTGTTAATGGGGAGGATCGTTGGGTCACAGGATTCACTTTTATAAGCGATTAGACCATGATAGACGACCATTTGTGAGATATAAACATACTTAGGAATATAATACCTTCAATTGACATGAAAAACTTCCAAATATGAGAAAATAATGTTGTTACTTGAAGTGACGAACCATTCAAAGTTTGTTGAACAAACAGCTAAAAGCAACATTCCTACAGCTGTTAGGACAAAAGCATGTGTTACAATTTTTTACTCGAATTGAAAAAAAAATCGATTGGCTGGACCATCACATAATATTCTTATGCCGACACTTACAGTGGCGAACCATTCAAAGATTTGCAAGTCTACACTTCTAGCACAGACAGACCGAACCATTCAAAGCTTTTTTTTATTTATAAAAATAAAGGTAAGGGATTTTATAAAAAAATATAAAACAAAAAAGTTATGAATAAGAGTTTATGCCGACACTTACAGTGAAGAACCATTCATAGTTTGTTGAAAAATCATATTAGAAAACAAAAACATGAAACGAGCTCACCAATTGATCCTTTATCCTTGATTGAGCAGCCACAATCCACTTTCAGCTTCACTCGTTTGCTCGGCCATATAAAAGCACTCAGAAAAAAAGGCGCGCGATCCGAGGAAAAACAGACTAACAATACTCGGGCTTTCTCCATGCACTCCAAAGAAAGCGCAACCCGAGAAAAAAAAAAACTGGCGATTTCTCGGGCGTTCTCGACGCACTGCCCGGCAGAAAAGTACGCGTCACCCGAGAGGGAAAAAAAACTGACGACTGACACCGATTAATTCGCTTCATCTGCTTCCCAATCTCTATGAAGCCAACTTCACGTTCTGCTCTGTCACCACCGCTGTAGTAGATGTGGTACTTGAATGAAGCGTTGGCGATGGGGTCCTCCGCTCGGAATTCGCGTTCTCCGGTTCTCGGCCAGCGTATTGTTGGCCAAATCAAATAAAACAGGTATTGCAACGGAATTTATTTATTGCTAACTATTTTACAAACGGGAACAGAATGACAATTCTATTTATTTTTCCTCAATTTCATTACCTGGCTTGCTTCGATTTCATATTTCAAATTTCAAACATTTTCCAGTGCCACTATTTCTTGCATACACCAACACGTATTTCCTGGATAGCTGCCACGTTCACTCCAACATTCCGCAGTTCACGAGCCAGGAGCTCAACTCGCGCGGGTTCATTCAAAGTTCTCACGTTCCAAGATCCAACTTTCCAATCGTTGTCCTTTATTCGTTGCCGGGTCTGTTGCCGTAAAATCAATCCGTTTGCTCTATTTTGCCTTTCTTGGTTGGTGAAGAGTCTCCGATAGGCCACCTTACCAGGGTTGCGCTACCTACATCGTGCTAGGGGAGCTGCCTCGTCGGTGCTGACACGATACAGCATTGTCCGTTTGTTCTTTATATGATGACCACGGTCATAGCCATCACAACCATCCGCTTTTATCATGGCTTTGGACCTGTAGCTCTGATTCTCAATAGTTTCAAGTTCTTTCGGACATGCTACTATGATGTGCCGTCATGCGCTAGCGGTGTTATTTATTATTATTTTTAGTATAATAAATTTTGAGTGTAACCAAAAAACTCAATTTCTGCTTAAACGATTTCACTGCACTTGTACAAAAACTTTCATGTCGAAAAAACTATATGTCATCCACGGTGCTTCAATTACCGTTATTATCAAATAAAATATACCATCCAAACGGCAGTCGGCAGTTGATTCCTGACATTGTTCTGCACCTCTGGGCCGAATTTGAAAAAAAATCCTAAGGCAGAATTTTGAGTTACGCCCTTTTGAAGTTTATATGACAGAAATCACATGATGTATACTACTTTAACTTATTTAAACAAACAGAATGAAATTTTGTAGTTTTGTTTTTTTTTCATCTGGTTAAAGATATTGAAAAAATCTTGTTTCTAAAATTTTTCTAGACCGACATTTGAAAAGGGCCAATGCTATGTTTAGTTATTACTAACCAGCCAATACTCGAAACATGATATCTACCAATGTTATGCCTGATTATGATTTTAGGAAATTGTCCAAAGTATTCAAATATGTTTAAATAATTCTTGGACAGGATATCTAGATACGCCCTTTTGAAGTGTATGGAAGGAATATTGCATGGTGAATTTTGTTCCATCTATAATCAACGGTTAGGCCCATGCACAATCATTACACCTTTGCGGTTGTTCTTATTTCATTGAATTCATCAAGTTGCATAAAGTTTACACATACACATATTTTCTAGACTGACATTAGAAAAGGGGCAAAGTGTAATTGAAATATACACAAATCAATATAGCTGAACAAACTATATTAAAGGTGATGAAACACTCGAAGTTCACATATCTGTATATGTAATATATGTCTGTATTCTATTCAATTTTTTATATTCTAGTGTGTTCTATTGTGTGCAATTCTACTCTATTTGTTCTTATACATATTTTTACAAATAGACACTGTATTAATCAACATCTGCGCCCAAAAGATTTGAACGGTACACTTTCGATATTTGTATGGTTTTATAGCGCTCCCAGGTCTGTGAAAAATAGCTATGCACAGATTCTGACTCCTCATCCGTGCTTCTTATATGCTCTATGAAAATGAAGCTTCAAATGGTTATTTCACTGTAAGTTGAAATAAGGGTTTTAACTTATATATGTTATTTTTTTTATGTATTTTAAGGAATTCTCGATTACTTTTTCAAATCGACGTAAGTAACTTTCATACGGTTTTGAGAAAATTAATTAAGACGAATCACATCCTGTCTTTTCAAACTGTTTTAAAATGAATCACTTTTTTAATTTTTTTTTGCCGTGTACATCGTTTAAATTTTGCATACAATCATACATACAAGCTCGCGTTCAAAAACTAGGTAGTTTCTATTATTTCCCACAAAAATAGTTATAACAAAGTGATAAGCCGTTTCATTCAGTTACTTTCGACATTTTTCTACCAGTGTAAAATCGGCTCAAGTAGTTTTTTGTTTTTATTCGTGGTTAAGTCACTTTGTCTCTGCATACGAAGGAGCGGTTGGGTTGCGAAAGTTGAAATTCTTACTAACGCCGTTTTGTAATTCCGGAATTAAACGTTCCGAAAGTGAAAAATCTAGTTGGATAAGAGCGGAACGTGTGGAATTTCGTCTGCAAAACACGGTGGATCGATAAAGTAAGTTTTTTCACTTTTCTGACTTGAGACTATTTGAATAAGTTTTCGAGAATTGAAGCATTTTGTGTTAAATGTTTTTCATTCGAGCTGGATCCCAGTTTTCAAGGTAATATGAACAAGTTTGTCGAGAGCTGCGAGGAGCTGAGTCTGCCAAAATCTTCGAAATATCAAATAACCATGTTTCATGTATACTTCTGCAATGCGACTGGTTGAGGGCTAGGCTGACATAATGAGCAGGTGTCGGAGTCTGTGCGAAGCGCTTTTTCACAGACCTGTCAGCGCTTTCACCTTTCAGTCGTTGCGCGGTTTGCTATCTTCAGAACCACCACGCTGATGCTGTGTACGATAAGCGAGGTTTTTTCACCACTGTTGTACAAAATACAACAACGCGACGACTGAAGTGTTAAAGTCGTACAAACTTCGAAAGTATACCGTTCAAATGATTTGCACGCAGTTGTTGATTACAACAGTGGCTATTTGTAAAAATATGTATAAGAACAAGTAGGGTGGATCGGAATAAAATAAATTTAAGTAGAGTAGAATTGAATAGAACAGAACAGACTAGAATAGAAAAGAATTAAACAGAATTGAATAGAATACAGATATACGATATACATACAGCTATTTGAAGTTCGAGTGTTACGATCAACTTTGATATAGTCATTGTTTAGCTATATTGATTTTTATGTATTTCAATTATACTTTGGCCCTTTTCTAATGTCAGTCTAGAAAATATGTGTACGTGTAAATTTTCTGCAACTTGCTAAATTTAATGAAATAAGAACAACCGCAAAGGTGTAATGATTACGTATGCACCTAACCATTGATTATAGATGGAACGAAATTCACCATGCAATATTCCTTCCTTACACTTCAAAAGGGCGTATCTAGATATCCTGTCCAAGAATTGCTCAAACATATTTGAATGCTTTGGACCATTTCTTAAAATCACTATCAGGAGTTGATTGGTAGATATCATGTTTCGAGTATTGGCTGATAAGTAATAACTAAAAATAGCATTGGCCATTTTCAAATGTCAGTCTAGATAAATAAAAAAAAAGCATTTTTCAGTGTCTTAAATCAGATGAAAAAAACAAAACTACAAAATTTTATAATAATCTTTTTGATTAAGCAAGTTAAAGTGGCATACATCATGTGATTTTTGTCATATAAACTTCAAAAGGGCGTAACTCAAAATTCTGCCTAAGGATTTTTTTCAAATTCAGCTCAGAGGTGCAGAACAACGTCAGGAACCAACTGCCGACTGCCGTTTGGATGGTATATTTTATTTGATAATAACGGTAATTGAAGCACCGTGTCATCGCTTTCGTTTTATTGTTGAATGTATTTTCCAAAATGCTAGGAAGTGTCTATTGCTAAATAACTTTGGGTTAATGCATTTATTAAGAACCTAACCTAGATCTTTCATTGATCACTGTCCTCAAAATAGGACGCTGGGCGTTAACGGGTTGAACTGAAAAAACTTGAATTTCAGCTTATCATAAAAAAGGTTTGAGAGAAAAATTATTGTGTGCACATTTTTGGAAAGCAAGTTAAATAAATTTCAAATGTCTAATATAAAAATAACGTTAATGTTATATTTTACCATTGATTATACAATGCATCAATAATATTAAGTATATTCTCACTCGCCCTAAAAGTTAAGGTATTCCACCGTATTTGGCTTGCAATCAGTTTGGAGGAAACCAAGGTTTTTATAATGACATTTCAACCAAATCGCCATACAAAAACCGAGTGTTCGGATTCGGAATATGAGGCAAAACGGTTTCTTCAGAATACTTGGAAATGTATGAATCATACCTTTGAAAATGTACAATGTCTTTTGTAATACAGATCGGACTCAATTATCCGGAGTAGACTGGCCCTTAAACAAAAAAGATGTAAAATTCAACGGGGCACCCCCTAGATATGTGCCTTAGGGTAAGAAAAAAGCTCTCTCAAAATTTCAACTCATTTGGTTGCTCCCCCAGCTGGCGCATTCAATTCAAAGTTTGTATGGAATATTCGTCTCAAATATATTGAAAATTAACCCTATGTCACTGTTTCGTCTCGTACACTAGTTAATCGCGTTTAATTGAGCCCAGAATGACAAATTCACTAGTTGATACGCTAATGAACATAATTGCCGAAGGTTGTATCTGGATTTAAGCTCATTTTCATTAAGCTTTCAGTTGTTGAAAGTTAGGCTTAGATCAGCACTCCCATACAATCACACATGTGCATGCACCTTGTACCGCAGCTCGCCCAGCGCCATAGGTGGCTATGATTCGCTTAGTGGCTACCACCCAGCAAAGTTGAAGGAAAACTAAGCAATATTGCAAATCTACTTCAGATAGTTAAAACACCAACTTTATCAATTTTAATCATCATACAACCTTCTACAATATTGTTTGCTATAGTATGAAGTAGTGTTTTTGACATTCTGGGTTCAATTGAACGCGATCAACAATTTTCCTGACTCAAACAGGAGATGATGTGCTGTTTCCTATATGTTTGAGCTGGAAATCCCATATTAACTTCAATTCAATTGCGCCAGCTTATGGAACGACCAAATGAGCTGAAACTTTCAGGAAGGCTTCCTCTAACCCTAAGGAATAATCCTGGTGGGTGCCCCGTGGAATTATGCAACTTTATTTTTCTCCCATACTAAGCTGGGCCAGTCTAATCCGGAGTATCGATTTTTTTTTTCATTCCGGAAAATCGAATCCTCCGGATAATCGGATCACTAAGAATAAAAATGAAATCTTCGATAAAGGAACTTAAATATTCTCTTTTTTGTTGTTTTATTTAACTGTTGCGGTGGCGTAGCCAGAAATTATTTCTAGCAGGGTGTCGACTCAATTTGTAAAATAAAATTCCCTGACTTTCCCTGACCTTCCAGTCGTTTTCCAGAAAAAATCAAATCCACTGAAATTGATTAATTTGAACAAAAATGAAATTTGTACAGGAAGATACATATCCGACTATTCGCATGATGTATACACCAGAGACGCATTTGCTCAGACCATGTTCTTGTTGTTGTTGTTCATATTCATATTCTTAGCCACGGTTTATATTCCGTAAATTGACAGATACTTGACGACGTCATTCCTATCCACCTCTAACAAATTTGTTGAAAAAATGATCTAGTGATCCAGATCGTGTATGCTACGATAGCAATGTTTACATGCTTACAATCAAGTAAAGAGACTGCCTTGTATTTATAAACAGTGTTCTTAGCCAGTCCTGGCATTTTTCAGAACTTTTTACCAAAATTGACACCGTCGAGCGCTCAGCAAACATAGCTTTCGACGAGATCTCAGTAAGTGGGGTATTTTTTTGCTGGGATTCTGTAAATATTTTGCGAAAATCAACTAACAAACGTTTTTTTTGTAAAGAGTTGAGCACACGGAATTGCTGAATTCTAGTTTGTTTGTATAGCTTATGAATTGCTTCACAGGATTCAACAGAGATGTGTCATTTTGTGTCAGAAATTCCTCTTGGAATCATTAAATGTTTTAACAAGGTTTTCCTCCAATGCTTCTTCGAGAACTCTTCTAAGATTTCTCCTAGGAGCTCCGCAACCCAAACTCAAAGCTTTTTCAATTCAATACAAGAATTCCTTCTTGTATTGAATTTGTCCAAGAATAGCGTGCCTCCAGCAATGCTCGAAAAGACTCCTCTAAACCTTCTTCGATGAGTATATCTAAGTAATCTAATAAAATTTCAATGGCTTATCGAGCAGATGCCTTGAAACAAAATTACCGTTTTCTGAATTTTATGAGGCATCTTCAGAATTCCTGGAGCATGCCGTGAGCATATTCTTTCTTAGTTTAACCCCTCTACCGGCAGCTTCATTTTTTACCGCAAGAAAAAAATTCAAATCGCGATAACTTTTTTATTTCTCGGTATTTTTGCACCATTTTTTCACAAGTTCTCAAAAAACTCTTCTAGTTTGAGGATCCGTGTCGATATTGATGATTGGTGATCTGGTTTTAAAAATATTCCAATGTTCCTTGGGGGACCGACATTTTCCATACAAAATGTCTTAGGCGGCCATTTTGTTTTACGTCAACTTATCGAAAAAGTAAAATGTGGGCTATACAATGCCATATAATAAGGAGTTACTCTGAAAAAATCATACAAATTGGTTAAGAATTCTTAGAGATATCTGAAAATTAAGATATGAGGTTTTTTGAAGTTTTCAAGATCTTTATTTGGTCAGCTTGGTACCAGCAACATAAATGCTAATTACTCAAAGACGGCTGCTCTAAATTGCTTCATTTTTTCACAACATACTCTCATTAATGTATTGTTCCAAAGAGTTAACATCTGAATACGTTAAAAAATCTGTAGCCTAAGATATATACGTGGGTTATGATTAAGCGTCGGTCCCCAAGGAGTTTCGGAATATTTCTGGATCCAGATGACCAATGATCAATATAGACACGGATCCTCAAACTAGAAGAGTTTTTTGAGAACTTGTGAAAAAATGGTGCAAAAATACCGAGAAACAAAAAAGTTATCGCGATTTGAATTTTTTTTTCCAGCGGTAAAAAATGAAGCTGCCGGTAGAGGGGTTAAACGAACTGGATATACTTATGAGAAAGCTCCTGATAATCCTTAAGTAACGCTAGGACCCTAATTCAGCACATTTAAAAAAAAATATATGGATAATTGAAAATTATAGTTAATGGTATTTTCAACAGTAATGTGCAGTATGATGTCCACATAAGTATGATGTAGTATGAAAGCATCATAATATGCAATTTCACAACAAATATAACATGAGTGAAATTGTAAAAAAAAATCATCCGAAAAAATGTACCACTGTTAAAATCACACCACAATCTTTCAGGAACACAAATCTAGAAAACCAAGGATTGATCACTACCAGCGACTAACTAACGATTTTATTTTTCAAAGTGACTAGTTGTTTGATTCACCAGATTTGTGATCATAAAAGATTGATATACGGCTTTTATTCATATGCACCAAAATACAGGATTAGTATTACTCTATACAGTCAATTTTCGTAACTCGATATTGAAGCATCTAGTTACATAACACAAAACCAGTGCAACCAGACCATCGAGGTAGCCATGAAAACCAACTTTTACTATGGTTCTCGAATTCGATATCGAGATATGAGTAAGGGATAGTTGACTTTTTAACGTTCTCGCCGAGTTACTTCGATATTTTGAGCGAATCCGTAAGATTTACATGATTTGATGGAGTGAATTTCATTTTTATCTCAAGATTTTGAGCGAAATACGCAAAAATAGTCAATGAGTAAATCTAGCAAACTTTAGAACTAAATAGATGAAGTCTTGCTGACACTTTTCATGTCATAAAATTATGAATTCTTAGTATATGTAAAATATTGCATTTTACTTGATTATGCAAAAAAGCGTTTTCCCAATGGTGAACATCTATTTTGAAATATTGATTCACAGTTTTTCAAAGATCGTATTAATAGCATAGCATGCAAGAAATTATTGTAAATCTTGTATGAAGTTTTTTTTCCCTGACCTCTAGTGAAATTCCCTGACTTTCCCTGACTTTCCAGGTCAAAATTGAATTCCCTGACTTTCCAGGTTTTTCCAAGTAGTCGACACCCTGTCTAGGAACAGTAGGGGTCTTTACAAAAAAATATATATTCTGATGTCACTTTTTCAAATACGTTCAAAACTGCAAAACCATCCGTATTGTATATTGCATTACCAAATTATCTCAGATTTATGCAGGAAAATTGAAAAACAAATACATCGAAATACAAATTCCGGATAATCGAATCCCGGATAATCAAGTCCCCGGATAACCGAGTCTCCGGATAATCGAGTCCGACCTGTATGATATATGAGCGAATTTGAATTAATAATGCCCTAAATAAAATATTTTTTCCGAATATTCATAATCCTTACAAATATTTTCAATTCAATCTAAAATGCATTTTAGTCGTCCCAAACACAACTTTTTTATGTTTGCTAAAAGTTAAAAAAGACTATTTTTTCTTCAGTGAATGGGTAATGAACTAGAAAGAACGATGAACAATCAAAAGAAGGCGATATTTGGTCATTCTCGGCTTAACACATATTGCCAAAAAAGCTGAGGACGGTGAAACTCGAAAGAACCGCCGATTAAATTCACCACTTTGAAATTTATGAAGCTAGACGAATATGAGCGAAAAAAGCTTTTGGGGGAAATGGGCTATTCGGGGAAACGGGGTATTCGGAAAACTGTAATTCTGGGAAAAGTAGCACAACCACAAAATATGTGTTGTCCTTATCAAACATATGTTGAATTCGATACTTTGACCACCAGTGCGCCTACTCTAGTCCCATTATTGAAGAAAGTTTATCCACTTTCCGGAAAAGGGCACATACACTCAGGCAAATGGACTATCGATAAACATAGGAACCCCTTATGAAAATTTGCCACAAGGAATCGGGTTGAAATTCATAAATTTGCCTTATGAAACCGAAATTTGAAAACAAAAATAGTTTTCGCAGCAACCTGGAATCGAACCAAGGACCTTGCGATCGATAGGCTCGTGCATACACCCCGCGCCTATCGACGCCTTGATGAGGAGTGATGCTAAAACGATACATAAAGCGTTCGTATTGCGATAATCGTTCCATCTTTCATAAGGCAAAATGTATGAATTTCGATAGTCCAGTTCGCTGCGTGTACATATTTTCCATTCCAAAGCTGCTCCCAAGATAAGCCAACATCACAAACTGTGAAAGCGCACTAGAGCCATGCCAGGGAAAACGTTTGTCACATAATCTCCAAGCTGCTCTGCGCTTCTTTCCGGAGGCTATTTGCCCGTGCTTGCCAAGGAACTGATCCGATTTGTAAATATATGAACAGAAATGAGTTTTCCCGAGAGTGCCAGAACATATTGTTCGCAATACGGTGCTGACAACGAGTTGACTACAAAGAACGTGGTTACCACTCCCGTAAGGCGACGAAATAAAACGGATAACCGTATATCCACATTGGAAGGTAAATACACGTCGAACAACGGAAAACAAACAGCTAACTCCCTGGAACTAAGTTCATCGCATGAGACTGGAACAGAGAACATCACTCGTGTAGCCCAAAGGAACTTCAACCGAACACAAAAAAATAATCGTAAATCTGGTGACATATATTGAATAAAAACAAGCACAATGTTACAATAAAATAATGAGGGTTTTCAGGCTGGGTGCACACAATGCGCGAAAAGTAAATGAATCGTCAGCAATCTTCTTCGAAAGATAAATAAATAGCGAAATTACACCCCCGGGATAATGAAAAACGGGATCAATGCTGGGTGCAAGAGAACATCCGTCAACGATGACAAGGGAGAGAGTTTAACTGTTTCGCATCGGGTAAGTGCAGCTGATGAATGCTGATTGCAGAAGGGTTGCCGTTATTGGATGATTTGATATAGTTTTATATCGAGGACAGTCAATATGCTGCCTTTGTTTCACTTGGTAATTGGTATCTCGTAGAGGCACGTAGCTTTGTCCATATTGTAAAATTTGAGATAAGATTTAATTCATATATATTGGCTGTTCTGTGCATGGCAGAAGAAAGTGATCACTAGTTTTAACTTGGAAAAATAGACATGAACGAAAGCCAGTTACAGTAATTATTTTCAGAACATGTTTTAACATTATTACTTCACCAACCAACATTTTTATTGAATAACTTGTTGAATAGACAAGAATTAAGTGCAAATTTTATTCTACTATTGAAAAATTAATTAATATTTATTAAGATCTTCTTGATCCGTGTACCTACGTCGATCTTGGTACCGTCGTCAGACACCAATTGGCTACCAAGATATTGGAAGTTTTTGACGTTCTCCACTGTTTGCCCGGCTACTGTAAAGCTGGAAAGGCTGGCCGTGTTTATATACAACGATTTGGTCTTGTTGACATTGATGTTGAGACCTGCCGCTGAGGAGCGTTCGGCAAGATCGTCGAGCCTACTTTGCATATCAGAGCGCCGTTGAACTAGGATAGCAATATCATCAGCTAAATCGAGGTCATTTTAGTGCTCCATAGTAATAGGCTGCCACAGCAGCCCACGGTTTTGTTCACGATCAGTGGTGCCTACCAGGATCTCGTCAATTACGATGAGGAACAGTAGCGGTGATAGTATACATACTTGCCTCACTCCAGCTACAACCCGAATGGGTTCAGACAAGACCCCGTAGTGCAATGCTCTGCACGTAAAGGCCTCGTACTGCGCTTCGATGAGGCCGATTTCTCAGGAACACCCTTGCGTCTCAGGGCACCCCACATATTTTCGAGATTGAGTCGGTCGAAACCTTTTTCGTAGTCAATGTATACCATATACAGGGACTCTTGGAATTCATTGACTTGCTCCAGGATGATACGGAGCGTGACAATTTGGTCCACACAAGATCGTCCGGCACGGAATCCCGCTTGCTGCTGACGGAGAGTCGCATCGATCTTCTCCTGGATCCGGTTTAGGATCACTTTGCATAGAACTTTGTGAACAATACATAGCAACAGCTCTGGTTTTAGCATAGAGCATAGAGAGCTCTCAGTTAATAACTGTGGAAGTGCACATAACACTAATCTGAGAAGCAGGCTTTGTCCCAGTTGGGACGTAACGCCAGAAAGAAGAAGAAGAATAATAACATAGCAACATAATGTCCCGCCAATTATCACATTCAGTGAGGTCGAGGTCACCCTTTTTGGGTACCTTCCAAGGTACCTTCACTAACACTCCTTGCATCCAGTCGGCCAGAAAAGTCGCGTGGTGCCAGAGTTTGCAGAATAGTTGATGCAGCAGTTGAGCGGATATTGCAGGGTCTGCTTTGAGCATCTTGGCTGATATGCGATCGACCCCAGGGGCTTTGTTGGATATCACACTTTGCATGGCTATTTCTGTTTCATGCAGTGATGAAGCTTCGGTGTAGACGCGATTTTTTTTTTTAGTTTCTATATTAGTATCATTCCAAACATTACATTCATTTCATATATCTAGGTGTTCTGTGTTATTAAACAACACTTTCATCCTAATTTGGTAAAAAAAAATTTAAGATTTTATTAACATTTTGTTAACAACATATTACATTTCATTTGCCGTAGCAGTTCAGATTTTTTACAGATGAGTTGATTTCACCTGCTTATTAGAGAAAAAAAAAACGTTTTGAATATACTTAACCTAAACATATTACGCATTAATCGTGGCAATAGAAGATTGTAACGATTATTGCCTGAAATTATTAATTATTTTATTTGACATTTGTTCCAATGTTTCAACATTGGATATTCTATGTAATTCATTGGTACTATACATGGGAGGAAGCTTCAGAATCATTTTCAAAATTTTATTTTGAATTCTCTGCAGAGCTTTCTTCCTGATATTACAACAGCTGGTCCATATTGGTACAGCATACAACATGGCTGGCCTGAAAATTTGTTTGAATATCAAAAGCTTGTTCTTAAGACAAAGTTTTGATTTTCTATTAATAAGGGGAAAGAGACATTTTACATATTTATTACATTTGGCTTGAATGCCCTCAATGTGATTTTTGAAGGTTAAGCGATACGCGAGAGGTTCTCTCAATTTTCTCTGAATTCAATCCCTGGACCTAGTTCAACCTTTTCTTTCCCATACTGTACCGCGCAAAAAAAAACGATCTATCCAATGTAGCTGGTTATCCACGAACACTTGGTCACATCCGGGAGATGTCCGCGAAGTAGTAAAGTCTCGGCTCGGACCATAAACTGGCGAAGTTCTTCAATTGTATTGACGAGCCACTACTCAATGGATCACCCGATGTAAAAATAGTTAATCTTTACCCACCACCGTCCTTGCATATAACGTTAGGAGTTGTAAATGCTACCTACAAAAAATAGGATCCATTGATCTAAATACTGTCGAGGAATGGGTAAGAATAAGCAGTTTGATTGTGTGATTCATAAAAATGACCTTAAAATTAATTCGTTTATCACAGGTGAGGATCAGCAGTTGCTTACGCCACAGCAAATATAGATTTTATTTATTTATTTATTTATATTTATTAATTTGCAATGTAAGGTTACACCTTTTTCAATTATTGCATTCCGAATTCATTTAGTTACAAAAACACTTAAAACTAAACATAACAGTTTCTGAATTCTGTTCACTTACACGTTGCTATTTTCATATTTCTAATACTAATTCCTTCTGTTGAAAAATTCTCTGCACTCTGTTCGGAACCTATCCAATCGATCAATAGATCTTATTTCTAGAGGTAGTTGGTTCCAAAACACAACGCCACGAACGAAGAAGGTACCACCATAATGAGATGTAGCGTACTGCGGTAAAACAAAATTACATGTACGCATGCTACGGAATGGTTGCAGTTTAGTGAAGAGATAATGCGGTGTAGTTGTTTTGATTATCTTAAAGAGTGTTATGCAAGAACGTAGTTTTAAAAAATCATAAAAATTACAGCCTAATAAATTGTGCTGTAGTCGTGAAACACTAGAAAATCTTGTTAAATTATAGACCCATCTAACACAGCAGTTCAAGGCAACTCTTAATCTGTCCAAGGCTCGAGCTGAAGCATTTTGTAATAGCTCTATACCATTCAAAAAATGCGGAAGAATAAGTGATTTAAACAATCTAAGCTTAATTTCAACAGAAACCATATTAGCCGTGAGCTTAAGGTGTTTTAAACCCCCATAGATTTTTCCACATTGAATTATTCACCAGCCGAAACTGTCAGAAGCTATTGAAAAATCGACATGTTTTGGAAGTGAATGGGAATCTAAGCTTGCTAGCAACTGCAAGTAATCGTGCTAATCTCAAAATTATCTCTTTTCAATGAAAAATTGTATTTCAGGCGCTTGATCAATTTGATCAGGTACATAAAAGTTGTTTTCAAAAGAGTTTGGCTGATGATTTAATAGAGAAAATTGAGAAAAAGAAAACGTGAATTGAAGCAGGCTCGAAGTTCGATATATTGCGCAATCATATCCCGGAGTTTTGTAAAATCACAGGAAGTAGTTTGAGCAAATACGGGGAACAAGCCAGTGAAACCAGTCTTCAACGATCATCATTGCTGCACAAATATTTTGAAAAGCATGCTTTGAAATTATAAATGCTTCGCGTAGGATTCGCGCCTTTTCAATTCATTTGCTCCTGTGCTCACTTGATCAAAAATAATGCATCATTGATTCAAATCATTTCACCGCAAACTGCATACTCTAGACCTCGGATTGCCAGCCTCGGTAAGCATAAAAACAACCCCTTTCAAAAATGCGGTTTTCAGCGAGCTTTCAATTGGAACTTCTTGAAACCTATCTCAAACCTATCTAAAGGGCAATGTAAATAGTATAGTAAATAAATAAAAGTGTTGTAGTCTAATGTACTTACCATGGGTATAAGCTTATAATTTATATGAGTAATATCATTCGTTTAAAGATTAGCTCTTTCTGCGAAAAAAAAGACAGTTTGATGTAAAAGGGCGTTAAAATTGCTTTAAAACTGATGAAATATCACTAAAATTGCTAAAACTTTTCTTGCTTGTACCAATAGTTGCGGTAAAGTGTTCCTATAGTGGAGGATTCCATAAGAAATCAACGGATACCGCAACTATAGGAACACAAATTAAAAATATACCGCAACTAAAGGAACTGTGTACCAATAGTAGAGGTATTATTTTTCACTGACATGCCGTGGATTACTGCGATGAAATATTTTTTCTCATTAAATCAATGGTCGTTACTTCCCGTTACAACATTAACATGTACATTATTTGCGCTTCTTGAATTTAGGCGGTTAAACGAAGTTCAATCGTGCTTAGTACCTCCACTATTGGTACATCTACCCTACTGACAAGCCCTTTTTGACCTTGCAATGAAAAGAAAACATTCTTGGTTGCTAAGCCTACCAACAATGTTTGTTATCCTCCTGCGCTAAGTCGAAGGAGCCACAAATGATTCAAATAAATGATGCAGTATTTTCACCGGATTGATTGGAGCAAATCAAAGCCTTGTTGGATTGGAAAATAAGGATCGTGCATTCTCTTTCTCCTTGTTTTATACATCAAAGCAACGAAATGCAAAGGCAATTTTGAAGACTGGTTAACTACTCGTAGCAAAATTTCTCATGGCTACCTAGATAAGCATGAAAGAAAATGACTGTGTGGACCGTAATTTAGAAATCAGTAATGAAACACTGTTTTGAAAAAATGTTCAGGACCCCCCGATAGAACATTTCCAAACCAGTCACATATGAAAGGGGAAAGCCTAAACTTTCATTTGGTAGATGTTTGAGCGATACTGATTTTTTTTATATTAATGTTGTTCTACCAGAGACACCGTGGTGATCATTGTTACCCCATATGAGCTAAACCAAAAACCATAAAAAATAAATAAAACATGCCTCAAACCTTCAGAAAAATAAATACAGTTTACAGACACGAGCAATAGGTGTCAGTAATTGTTTTTGTTTTTTTTTCCACACGCTGAAAATCAAAACTATGATGCAAATATACAAATGAGTCAAAAAATACCAATACGAAAAGATCGCACCGGAATTCTGATTCATTCCGGCTCATTCAGCATAGTTGTTCTTTGTGACTGAACTACTGTTCAGGTATGCCCTCACTTACTGCATGAACGAGTTACAAGTGAACAAAACTTTCCGACACCAAATATATCTTATCGTCGATGTAGCTAGATAGTACTCGAAAAGAGTTCCTTCCCTGCAACGACGTATTATTCCCTTAGCATCCCTTCTATTACGTTGTTTCATTCACTCTCCCAATTCCAAACAGTTCAAGCTTATACCGGATAGTACTTTGCTTGATGCGATTTTATTGTTTGATTAACGGATCAAACGACAACCCCCTGAAACTCAATAACACCATAACTAAATATATATGCCATTCAATCGGTTTCCCTCGGCTCATAATCTCACGGAGCGAAGAACAAGTTTCAGCAGTCCCTTTTGTTGTCCCACTCCACGTTACCTTGGAGCTATGTTTGATTTGGATGTGATGTGCTTCAAAAAGGTGACTTTTTGTTTCCTGGAATGGATTTAATCGAACAAAGCTTTTAATCAAGCTACATTATTTATACGATTCCTTTCGGTAGTTCCAACTGGGGAGAGTTCTACTGAAACATTGTACCCATCCCAACTTGAGATCTGACGCTTTTTTGGCACCCATCATTTCTTTGTCCATCGTTCGGTTTAGTAGAAGTTCTAAAATTTTCTATATTAGTCGTAATCGAACGCTTTCTCAGTGTCTGACTACCAATTCAGAAAACGAAAAATTGCTCAACTATAACATTTTTATTACCAGATTCTCAGATTCTATTCTGGGGCACAGTTGCGCTTGCTAACATTTATAAATCAGATACTAGACGATCCGAACTACCATTATTTCCACGGGAAAACACGTGTCAAGTCAATCGAAGCGCGATATTTACCGTTTTGTCTCAAATTCCGAACAGACTCATATTCCGAACACTCGGTTTTTGTATGGCGATTTGGTTGAAATGTTTCGCTGAAATATGTCACCATATTACAAGGAAATGGCAGTCAATTGCAATTCAATTTTAACGTCTCCAATATAATTTATACCGCAGCAGTAGTGATGATTCTCTAGTTTGAGACCAGTAGAACAAGCTCAGATTAATTTATTTGGTAAATTATTCATTTAAATACGATTTATTCGTGCTGTTCGGAATTTGAATCAAGGTGTTCGGAATATGAGACAGAATGAACACAGTGTTCGGCATTTGAATCAAAATGTTGTTCCATACTTTTAAGTAAAAACAATACTAAAACTAATAAAATCAACATTATTATTGGTACACCCAACAGCTAACAGTTAGACTTTGCGAAGAAATGAAAACTTACACAAATATCAGCTAATTTATGCCAATCAGATGCGTTTGAAGTCTCTGTTGGCCTTAAGTGTTCGGAATATGAGTCAAAACGGTATATTAAACACTTGGTCACGTGCCAACACTCGTAATTAATTTTTTAAGCAAACCCTCCACCATGGTAACCGAAGCTGCCACAATATGCTAAAAGGAAATCAGCACTATCAAATGATTTCCTTCCCAAAAAGTATCAAACACGGTGTCAAAGTAAACACCCAATAAAACACGCCAGGCCACGTGGCCGCACTTGTTCTCAAACAATCGTTCCGAGATGTATCTTCATCTGATATCGATAGGAATGTTTCTATTTGCTGAACTTGTCTCGGCCGTTGACGATGATACGATTTTGATTGGTTTCGCAACCAGAGCAATAAAATGGGATCTATATTTGCCGGTACATATCAGCTCGCCGTGTTTAACATCTGCACGCCAATCTCCCAACAACAAAAAAAGTACCACCATACACTCGAGGGCCCTCGAAAAGCGATCTCCTGCATGCGTTCCGGCGCATTTCAATGGCACTTTGAATAAACAAAATCTAATTTACACAGCACGCAATTGCTGCTAGGTTAGGGCTTTGACGAACCACTGATAGGGTGGAAGTACCAATTATAGTTAATACTTTCTCTACTTTGCTCAAAAATCATGTTCTTTCATTACCTTGCTCACACACCAATTTAAAACAAGGAAAAAGTAAAAGTCAAATATCAAAGGAAAGGTAAAACAAATATTAATTTAGTATACCCCTTAACTATACCATTAGTCGTAAGTACACTTTGTACATTGTAAGAAAAATTTTGTCAAAGAAAAAAGGGTGTCCATTTCGCCCTACTGGAGTCATGCTTACGTTTTACAAACGCGGCCTCAATCTGATTTTCATCCAAACTGTTCACTTATTGCATCCATAATTGGTACACCCACCCTACCCTTCCGACATCCTGGCGCGATAGGTAGCGGTGCAATATCGCACAGAAGGGTAAAATCCTAGTCTACTCAAATCAAAGCATTCGTTGGTGAGCTGAGGGCTTGATCGAATTGATGAATACTGTCGTTTGGCAGTACCTACCGACTATTTCTAAATCACCACCAAATTAAACTGCGACAAAAGGCGACATCCTGCTGTTTTGGTGAATTGATAGCTTAAAAATTCAAATGCTCTCCATGAGCTCTGGACTTGGTCTGATTATTTGGTGCTAGACAGTAGAGTATAAATTCTAAGTGTGTAGTACAAATACAGTAAATTGCATTGATAATTCGAGAGTAGAATATTTGATCCTTATATTGATATCATCCTTATCAGTGATTGATACTTATTTGAACAATAGGATTCGAAATGCGAAATCCAGCCAATTTTCGAAATAGCCTTAAAAAATAACAGGGACATCCCAGGTATCAGCTATCAGAAGGCCGGCTCCAAAGGCACGTTCCCTACCAGTTGGGAGATTTGTGCCATCGCCATATTTGAGCCTATTTCATCATCTACCCGATGGAAGAGGAAAGGGAAGGGAAAGATGGTAGGAAATAGGAATGGGATCCCTTGAAGAGGGAAGATCGCATAAGCGAAATGAGAGCATGTAGCTCCATACCCCAATGGGTTCGAACAGCGCCCTAAAAAGGGCACTGCAACACGCATGAGCGTAAAGAGAGCCTGTAGCTCATTACCACAGCGGGTTAAGAATAACAGAATGTCCTGAAGATTCAGGTTTTTGAATTCAGTTTCACTTAATATGTGTTTACCAAATAATTGGAATCGTATTTGCGCAAAAACTGGACAGTTACATATCATGTGATACGAAGTTTCATACTCGGAATCACAGCTATCACACACAAATGAGTCAGCACGCTGAATATTTGCCATGTGATAGTTGAGTCGGCAGTGGCCTGTAAACTTCATTTATGCGATGTAAATATGACGTCATGTAAATTTAAGTCTGAAATCATCTCAGCATCTTGCAAAGCCATTGTTTACCAATGTCGATGTGCCCTTTTGAAATGTTTGTCCAGAATTCTGCTTTGACAGATTTGTTAAATACTTCGCCACCCTTGGAGATGGCTCAGTAATTTACAATTTTGTTTGACGACACGACTCCAAACTATTCCAATATTGCTTGTGCTGAGTTGCCGTCCAAGAATGTATCTGAAGCTTCACCCAGCACTACGAAATTGGAGTAGCTGGCTCAGGGCCAATGAAGTCATGCGATGCTCCATCGCGAGTTAGCTCATCAGCCAATTCATTTCCAGCGATGGAAGAATGGCCAGGTACCCATTGAGCTCTCGCCGAGCGGTGTCACGAATACATGCGCAAATTTGCTGGCTGAAAATACTGCCGTTTGATTTTGCTGGGAATAACTGATCTTTGTTTATATTTTCCACCAGTACCAGTCAAGTAGTGTTGGTGACATGTAACGTGTATGTACACGAGCGCAGAAACCACTATACAAGGTTTACAGAGTTGACTGAATTCAGTTCCTCAATTTGAGTTCGACATGCGATAAACAAGCTTCGACCTTGAGTTGGCCGAAGCAAGAGCTTTTATAGCAGCCTGACTATCTGAACAGAAGTATATGACTTTACCCATTACGCGCTGTTGAAGTGCTGATTGCACTCCACACATAAGAGCAAATATTTCCGCCTGAAAAACGGTGCAGTTTCTACCAAGTGAGTAAAACTGATTCAGCCTTAGCTCACGAGAATATACTCCTGCACCAGCTCTACCTTCAAGAAGGGAGCCATCAGTGTAACATTAGAGTGATGCAAATTTTGAAATTTTAGCTCCCCTATGCTTAAACGATTTAAATTATGGTAAATAGCAACCTCCCCAAGTTTGAAGTGATTCGGAAGAATTTTGACTGTGCACACGCCATTTGAAGTTTATATGGAGATTACTATGTAAAACGCCAATATTTTGTGTTCAGCCCTCTATCTCTTCGTCATAACATTTTATGGACAAGTGAAAAAAATCTTCTAATATGAAATCCTCCTAGCTACAACTTTGCCGAAGACCGCTTTTTGATTAGACCTCAGGATAAAGTATTATTCATCATCATAAAGTGGGTTTGCATGTAGCATGCTTCACCAGCTGTTCGGCAGGCAACAGTGGTTCTCCTGGCGGGAAGAATAGATCAAAGTAATCCAGGCTACTATGTTCTACAGCAAAAAAGCAGTGTTGCTCTGAAAGTAGTTGAATGATCATCTCAGCATGATTTAGACTTTGTTATCAATAATAACAAATTATCCTTACGTCCTATCAAAATATGGTCTTCGACAAAGTTGTAGCTGGGAAGTTTTCACATGAGATGAGTGTGTTCACTTTTCTATAGATTATTATGACGAGCAGTTAGAGGACTGAACAGAAAATGTTTGCCTTTTCCATAGTAATTTCCATATAAACTTCAAATAGCGTGTGCACAACCAAATTTCTTCCGAATCACTTCGAATTTTGGGAGGATTATTTTCAACATAATTGACATCGTTTAAGCATAGGGGAGCAAAAAGTTCAAAATTTGCATCAATCTAGTGCAGTGATTCCCAAAGTGGGCGAATTCGCCCCCCTGGGGGCGATTTTTAGGTCCAGGGGGGCGAAAATTAGTAAAAACCTAAATTGGGGGGCGAAAAAGCTAGAAAGGGGGCGAAAACGATGATATGGGAGCAATTAAAAAACAAAAATAAACTAAACGATTGTAAGAGACACTCATTTAATGAATGCATATACATCTGAGAAATAATTTATATGACACCTTACTATTTAATCTGTTCTAAACGAGCTCATTTTTTAAATTATGATTGACAAACTTGTCGATTGTCATTGAGATCTAAATGGCTTTTGCCAAAGATAACATTGAATTTATTCTAAAAGATGAAAATATGTGAGAACTTTTGACGATTTTTTAAATTTATTCCACAGTCCAATTTAAAAATTCATCTCTTTCTGTTATGTTTAGTAGAAGGCAGCTCAAGTTTCAATAATTTCTCATGTTCGGTTTGATATTTGTATCCTCGTATTATATTCAGTATTTATAGTACCGTCGTTGGGGGTGACAATGGGTCAAAAAGGGATGTAAACGAATTATTTATTGAATAACTATCGCAATTTAACTCCAATAAACTTCAAATTTGGTGTGTATGTACTTTGATGGTACATTAACAACTTTTCAAAACATTAAAGAAAAATATTTATTCACAGCGGCACCACAAGTGAATGAAAAATGGCCCAATCTCACCCCATAGAGGGGGTGACATTGGGTCAATGTAATTGAAATAACTTGTTTTTGATAATATGGTTGCAAAACCATTCACAGCTGAAGAATATTGATGAAATACGATGCAAACAAGATGAAAAGATATCTAAGATGTTTCACAAGTATGATAAACCCACTTAAAAGAACGATTATACCAAAAAATTGAAGAGCTGTGAGGAAAAATATGTAAACACAACATTTATCGTCAAGTTTACATAAATTTTCTATTTTTTCCCTCGAATTGTCTTCAAAGTCTCATCCCCATTGCCATGAAGCCTATTCAGTTTCCCCAAAGGTGTACTGAAACAGTGATTATTTTAATTCTTCGAAGCGACATTCCACGATCAATACATTTCAGGCAGATGTTAATGTCATAATCACGATATTTCAGTGTTCCAACTCATTTGTACTTCCAGAAGATGTTTCTATAATATGAAAACACTGATAAATAATTAAATTAAAAAAAAACAATCCATTTGATAAAATTTTACGATGTTGCTGCGCACGAAACACAGTTGCTGGATTGAGAAGTTGTCAAAATGCGTTGCATTGTTATTCAATGTACGGAATCCTCAAATAGACTAGTTTGATGTTTCAGAGATGCTGTATTTAGAAAGAATAAACACTTCCTAATGAAAAAAAAAACTACCGGCACCGTAAAATGTCAAAAAAGTGAACTTGCAATTTCATTTACTGTCGTTCTTGCTTGACCCAATCTCACCCCCATTTTTGATGTTTGAGACACCGTACCGAAAAAAATAAAATTTTTGTTGAAAAATTAAATACATTCCGGAAAATACGTGTGAAGTGTAATGAAAAGACTTTAAACCTTCTACTAATATAACGGTAGATGTTAAAGTACATGCGTGATACTTTGCACAGGAGAAATTTAATGTTGTAAATTTTATCTAGTTTCAACATACAAGTTTATTGATATAGTATACAAAAACTACTATTTCTAAAAATGTATATTGTGATGAATTATGTGTAATAATATGTTCCCTACCATATGAATTATTAATTTTAATAATATCACCGTTATTAGCTGAAATATTACATAAATCATATTTTTCCGTTTTGACCCAATCTCACCCCCCAGACCCATTGTCACCCCCATCGACGGTACAATTATTTCAAAACAAAATTCATGTTTTGATGGAATCGAGTTCTAATGATAAAACGTAATGATAAAACCGCTAATATATGTGACATAAATCACCCTACTTAAAAATAAGCCTGAGTGACATCAAATTGCATGGATCAGAGGTAAGAAAAAATTAAATTGCACTGAATTAAATATAAATCTTTCTAACGTTTCATTTTAGTACATGGTAGAAAATGGGCCAAAACTGCTTTGATGATTGCACACAGTTTCCAGGGTAATAGATTCGTTGATACAAAACAAATGATGCATATGATAGATATTGCATGACTTTTTATGGATATACAAGTAGAAAACGTTCTTTTTGATGAATTTCAATAGGATCATTATGATTGACTACTACACCCTTTAATTTTTTTCAATTTTTCAGTGTACTTAAAATGAGATATTGATAAAAACTTCAACGTAAGATTAACGCTAAAAGCAAAGGTTTTAATTTCACATCAAGGGGGCGATTTCAAAAAAATATTGCTCTCAAGGGGGCGAAAGTCAAAAAAAGTTTGGGAAACACTGATCTAGTGTAACATACTATATTGTTTGATATATTGCGGCGCTCATTTTAAATCCACATCCAGCGGCGGCGGTAACGCGCAGAAGATATGCGCGCAATTCAAACGCAACGTCAAAATTCAAGTAGGCTTGGATTTTTTCGTTCTTCAAGGACGCAAATGTTTCAAATTTGCTAAATCTGAAACATTTGGTGATTTTCATTATCACTGCGACGGTATATCGACATTTTCAGATAATCGCATTACGTGGATATATCTTGCAGAGCACAAAACTTCTTTCCAAATAGCCAGGCGTCCACTCTTCCCGTGAAGGGAATTGTGTGGTAAATGTCCTGTAAGGAAAGTGACAAGCAATTGTGAGATCACTTGGTGCAAGGACAATTTTGTCCCAATTCACCAAAAGTGGAAACAACGAAGTGTGTGATCTACGATTCACTGGATTTTTCTCCAGTAGATCCAGTACCCATAAACGGTAAGAGCAAGAAAGTGCTTCTTGTTTAAGATATATGTGTAGTGGCGCAACGTCGAAAATGGCCTCAAGCGCTGCTGTGGAAGTTGTATAGAACGCATCACACATCGCCATCAAGCACATCCTTTGGAGATGGCCCAATTTTGTTTGGATTGTTCTCACTTCGCCCTTTTGCCACCACACAAGACATCCATATGCCAATATTGGTTGAACAACTGTTGTGTAAATCCATTTGATATACTTGGGTTTGAGGCCCAAAGTTTAACCAAAGGTTCGCCGGCATTGACCGAAGGCCATGCAAGCTTTTTTGACTCTGAAATCAATGGGAGGTGTCCATGAAAGTTTGGAATCAAGAATGACTCCGACATACTTTACTTGATCAGTCACATTAATCTCAGTGCTAAAAAGACGTAAAGGTCGAATTCCATCGCGGTTTTGTCTCTCCGTAAAAAGAACAATAGATGTTTTATTCGGGTTAACCGAAAGGCCATATTGGCGTCACCAACTCTCGACTACCTGAAGAGCACTTTGCATCAGGTCGAATAGGGTGTTTTTGCTCATACCAACTATCAGAACTAGATAGTCGTCGTCAAATCCATAAGTTGGAAAACCGCAATTATTGAGTTGCCTCAATAGCGCATCTGCTACGAGATTCCACAAAAGTGATGATAAGACTCCCCCTTGAGGGAATCCGCAAACACTCAATTTTCGAATCGCTGCTTGACGCAATGTCGAGAAGAGATGTTGGTTTTTGAGAATTTGATGAATCCAATTGGTAATCATTGTAGGTAGCCCATGGTTTCGTGCAGCTTCCAATATGGCATCGAAAGACACGTAGATTATAAATTCTAAGTGTACTGTACAAATACACTACATTGCATTGATAATTCGAGAGTAGAATATTTGATCCTTATACTGATAAGGATAGTGATTGATACTTATTTGAATAATAGGATTCTAAATTCGAAATCCAGCCAATTCTCGAAATAGCCTTGAAAAATAACAGGGACACCCCAAGTAACATTTTAATTTTGCAAGCCATCAAAATCAACATCATCACAAAAAACTAATTTCACTGTGTGTCTGAAACCGTTACTAATGGAAAATGACCGTTAACTCTGCTGCACTTGTAAGATATTATATCCATGAATTTGAGAATGTTTCATCGAGGGAAATGGATTTCTAAATTTTGGCGTACCTGCGGGAATAAGCAGAGCAGGTACATCACAGACCCTGTAGCTGGAGGTAAACCTATTGTAAGATAGAGGTAAGAGAAGAATTGTAATATATACCCAGACAGTGAATAATAGAGAGATGCTGACGTGGTAGCAATATCAGTCAGCAGCCTGCGGTGTGGAGCAGAAGCCTTGGTTGTAGTCATTTTATTTTTCAACAGGAAGGAAGTGATGGTGAAACTGCGCCCAAAACTCTCCGTCAAAAATCCGTTGGTATTGCACTGATGCATCTGAAAAAGTATCAGCATACTTTCTGCATGTTGACGCATATAGTGATTCTCTCCCGGACCAATACCAATTCCAATAGTGGTTATCAAGTCCGCTGGAAATGGTGCCCTAGTGTAGATGTAGTTGTGAACCTTAGAGGAGAATCCGGGTGTAAATTTTTCAAATTGGGTAATTTTTCCATATGAATTTTGATGAGTCTGGAAAGTGTGTGCAAGTTTCTTTGAGGAAAACAAAAACAAACTGTGTATGACAAGCGTATGCTAGTATTCGTGTGTTTAAATGAGTGATTCCAAGCAACAGCACCAAAATTTGGTAAATTTTTTAATTCATTTTTTTCTATTGAGCTGAAACTTTGCACAGTTTTCCAGTTCCATCTAAATCGTCATTTTCCGATATCAAATCTTCAAGTTGAGTCACGACTAACTTTTCAAAAGGGTGTATGTGAAAATGGTTCAAAAATATTCAAAAAGCTGCACAGCAAAAACGGTTCGTTCGATTGTTAGACAACTAAAGAAACAAAGTTAGACAACTAAATAAAGATTCCAAAAAAAATACACACAGTAAAAAAATTTTTTTTTTTTGCATTAAAAACATAATTTTTGACACAAAAACTCAAATATCTCAAAACCCTATCGGAATACCAACGGAAAACGGTCCATTATATTAGCTATCTACCATAAAAATTTGGTGATGGTAAACCAATAAACAAAAAAGTTATGACATTTCAAACATGTCACAATTTTCACATTTAATAGAAAAAAAAAATTTTTCGGTGTAAATTATTACGGGAACCGCAGTTTGTTGCTGATTTTATTGTTAAGGGCCTTGCGTGAATTAAACAAGTCGTTTTCATGTATTCATTAGTATTATGTATATTATATGTTTTTTTCGGTGTATATGTATAAATATTATATGCATATGTATATATGTATAAATTAAAATGAATTAACAGATTACACGAAAATAAATTTTTTTTTAGAGTATGATCGATGAGTTTCTAAATGTTATATATAAACTTTAAAAGCTTTGGATTTGGGTATGCGTTATGAGATCATGAAAACATTTTATTAATACTTATTTATTTATTTATTTATTGTTATTCAATTTTTTTACAATATCACTTTTATTCCGGAGTCACTTTTATTCCAGCTATCCCTTCGTTGAAGCGTTCGATGTTGACCTTCTGGATGCACTCATCTTCTGATTGATTTGTTGAAACAGATGTCGCTGATGGTACCGTGGCAAGACTATCTGCACTTGGTACTTCTGGAAACTCCTCAGTTGTTGTCGGTGCATCTAGTAATTCCTCAGTTGTTGTTGTTTTCGAACTTCCTGCAACCTGATCCACCGATGATGTACAGATTGCCCGTTTGTCAACGTTTAAACGGCAGGACGTACAAATGCGTAAATTTGTATTCAATGTAGACATTGGAGCATAACCAGCCGCTTTCAGTTTATCTATGGTGCTTTCGGTGAGATTTCGTAGCTCTTTCGAACACTTTTTTCTGCAAACGGCCTGCAACAGTTGAGAAAGCGACTACTCATGTTGCTCGTTAGATTTTAATAAACAAAATCACTTTTAAGTTTTTACTGACTAGTTTGGGTGTCGTTTGCTTGACTGAAGAAAAATTTTACAATTATATCTTTTATAACCATAGTGGTAGTATATTTTTAGCTTTTTCGTGAGTATGTTCATGGTATGTACCTATCATGTTTTTGATGTTGTTGAAGTTACTCGCTTTCTCCCAAATATGATTAACAAAGTCTATTCTCTACCAAGGCGGGTCTATACCCAGGTGTAATCAGATTTTAACTTTGTGGAGAAAACCAGCGCCGAGAAAACCGACCTGCTTTACGTATACTAGATCACCTGGGTATAGACCCGCCTTGTTCTCTACGAGGTAAACTTTTTGCAGGTAAACTAGTCGTATACCTGTATAGAAAACTTTTTTTGTAGGTTTTGTCTTCAATATTAGATTTCCTATAGGTTTCTTTTATCAAAAGGTTTCAACACTATTGAGAGAATTTTTCTTCAGTTTCTAATAGATGCTATAATAGTTATGAATAATTAAATAAAATATCATGAAAACAACTTGTTAACCTCATGTGGTACCCTTAACAAAAAATTCAGCAACAAACTGCGGTCCTAAAAAAAATTAACAATGAAAAAAAAAAAAAATTCACTAAGTGTCAAATTTGTGAAATATTTGAAATGTCATAACTTTTTTGTTTATTGGCTTACCATCACCAAATTTTTATGGTAGATAGCTAATATAATGGACCGTTTTCCCTCAAAAAATTACGTCCGATAGGGTTTTGAGATATTTGAGTTTTTTGTGACAAAAATGATGTTTTTTTAATGCAAAAAAAAAATTGTTTACTGTGTGTATTTTTTTTTGAATCTTTATTTAGTTGTCTAACTTTGTTTCTTTAGTTGTCTAACAATCGAACGAACCGTTTTTGCTGTGCAGCTTTTTGAATATTTTTGAACCATTTTCACATACACCCTTTTGAAAAGTTAGTCGTGACTCAACTTGAAGATTTGATATCGGAAAATGACGATTTAGATGGAACTGAAAAACTGTGCAAAGTTTCAGATATTTTTGAAATGGTCGATCAGAATCGACTTGCATGCCTCCGTGGAATCCCTCAAATGTCAATAAGCTCTATACCAATACCAATTGCGAATTTCCACTTTGAAACTGCAAGCTGCTATGTCAACATGACTTCCAAAACGAATGACGGGCTAATTAGCCTTAAACAACCGGATGTCGTAACTGCATACGCGCTGCTTCGAGCCTGCATTACCGGAAGAGGGTGAGCTGGATGAAGTCCCTCGTGAGGACTGCTGGAGAACAGTGAAAACAGTCATCAACGATGCAGCTGAGAGCAACGTCGGGTACGTGAGACAGAGTCGACGGAAAGATTGGTATGGCGAGGAATGTAGGCAAAT
This sequence comes from Aedes aegypti, assembly GCF_002204515.2. Classification (NCBI taxonomy): domain Eukaryota; kingdom Metazoa; phylum Arthropoda; class Insecta; order Diptera; family Culicidae; genus Aedes; species Aedes aegypti. The sequence goes on from NC_035108.1 coordinate 400,020,439, forward strand.
TTTGGAGAAGAATGCAGCGCGGGTGGTCGTGCTGCAGCTAAGGACCCGGCAGAGCGTGAAATGTTATAAACGAAAACGGCGCTACCTGGAGGAGATGGAGTGCGAAGAGATGGAACAGCTGTGTCGGTTTAAGAAACACGTAAGTTCTATCAGAAGTTCAACGCATCCCGCAACGGCTTCGTGCTGCGAGCCGAGATGTGCAGGGATAAAAATGGGAACATCTTGACGAACGAGATTGAGGTGATCGAAAGGTGGAAGTAGCACTTCGACGATCACCTGAATGGCGCTGAGAGCACATGCAATGAAGGTCGTAACGTAGGAAATGCCTTCGACAGTACTGCGGACGATGGAAACCAACCAGCCAGCACTTTGAGGGAGCTTAAGGATGCCATTCATCAGCTCAAGAACAATTAAGCTGCTGGTAAGGATGGTATCGAAGCTAAACTCATAAAGATAGGCCCGGAGAGGCTGGCCATTTGTCTCCACCGATTGAAAGTCACAATCTGGGAAACAGAACAGATACCGCAGGATTGGAAGGAAGGGATAATGTGCCCCATGTACAAGAAGCGCCCGACAACTTGACTAATTGATCGGTGAGCAACGATCGGGCCGAGACGACACAAACACACTGATTTCATCTCGTCCCACACAGTTATCAAGTCGGCTTCGTTGACGACCGATCGACAACGGGCCAGATCTTTACTGTACAGCAAATCCGGCGTGAATACCAGGTCCCAACGCATCACCTTTTCATCGATTTCAAGGCGGTATACGATAGTATCGAATGCGTAGAGCAATGGAAAATAATGTACGAGAACAGCTTTCCCGAGAAGCTCACTAGAATGATAAGAGCAACTATGGAAGATGTGCAAAAATGTATGAAGGTTTCAGGAGAACATTCCAGTTCATTTGAATCCCGCCGGGGACTACGACAAGGTAATGGATTTTTGTGCCTGCGGAGAGCCGGACTTAACAGTCGGGGTATGTTTTCCACGAGATCCAGTCAATTATTTGCTTTACGGATGATATGGGCTTTCTTGGCCGAGCATTTGAAAAGGTTAGATGGAGTTCACATCGGATCGGGTTGGTATAAGAATGCGTGAAGCGCAGCGAGCTAGGTGGGCGGAACAAGTGCGTATCGTTTTAGCGAGCTAGGGGCAGAACCGAGGATGCAGAGATGCGGCCACGAACCGAGTATTGTGGCGTGAAGTTGTAGGCAAGTGTTATCATCTTAGATGTTGACTAAATAAATGAACTGAAAGTAGTAGATTGTCAAGTAGTTTATTCAAATCAATAAAAACACCACACAAGCCAGTATATTTTCATGATTCACATCAATCTAAGTAACCGCTGTATTGGTTCAAAATTCAAAAATGTCTGACAAAATAGAAATTTTCAAATCGGAAAATATTAAATTGTTCGTTTCAAAATTTGGACATCTCATCGATCCTTGCTCGAAAGACCCCATCTACGTGCACAAGTACACATGGGAAACATCGAACCGCCTCACCTTCGAAGTCATTACCCTGGATGCCGCCATCATTGGACTCCGGACACCAGACCGTGAATACACCCCTGAAGAGGTACTTCTCGTAAGTGGAAACCTACAGGAATACATGCATTACGATGATCAGAACCTTACCTCTTCGGTGCAATCAGTTGCTCTCGGACGACGGAACACTAATTGGTCTCAACGGATTTGGTCCCCTTATGTGAACGGATCAGATCTTATTCTCACCAAGGTGCTGTTGGATGAGTGCCGAAACCTAATGGCGCGCATTCGATTCAGCGTATCCTTTAACAACGTTGTCCGTATCAATTATAAAGTGGTGAGCGACAGGATCCAGACTCTTGAAACCACTCATCGATTGGTGATGAACCTAGGGAGCAGAAATGCAGGTTGCTTGAGTACTTATGATCATGTAGTTCAGGTAAACGCAGACGGTTTCTATCAAGTTCGTAAGAATCGAGTGAGGGACTACGTTATGAGAGAAATGGCAGATGATCTGGAAGATTTGAGAATTGCCCAACACATTGGCATGGCTATTTATCGTTCGGAGAAATCTGGGTTCAATGGCGTGTATAAACTTTCGGAACGACATGGTAAACAGTTTGACGCTAGAATAATCCACGCTAGAACTGGGAGAGTCGTTGAACTTTACTCTGACTTGGGATGGATTCGATTATCAACTTTGAATGACCTGCCGGATCCGAACAAGTCTATTGCGCCTTTCTATGCAAGCCTGGGTGTCAAACATATTGATCAAATCTTCGACCTGGAAGAGTTCATTCGCTCCGTGGTCCGTGTAATTGAAGGCGACGATGAAGAAATATCACGATCAAGCCTGGCAAGTTCGTTGCGAAGCTGTAGTACTATGAACGATTCGATTGCTAAAGTTCTGATTGACGATTTGCTGTTGCAAAATTTAGAAGACAAAATCCGGGCTTTAAAAGAGGAAGGTATACTGTCGACTAAGGAAGCAAGAGAAATAATTGAACATCTGCTACTCATGAGTCTGGATACAGTTGATGAATATATTCAATATGCGGCTAGGGAATGCGCTCGTGGAGTTATAGAGGACCTAGTGAGCGATATTGTACCAATCGCCAGCTCTGACGTCATCAGCAGAATCTCAGACAAATCTATCTCATTAGATCAAGAAGTGTACAGCAGCTCAGATTCACCTAGCTGGTTAACCGAAACTACCGTTGAAGAAACAGAAGCGCAAATTTTCCCGGAGTACCAGAAGCATGCCGGCTTAGTACTGCAGCTGAATGCGTCTCCATTTTTCAAAAAGTGCAAGCCCCGAGGAGTGTACTCGCATCCGAACTCGGCTCGAGAACAGGGACTTGTGTACAACCGCAGCGTTCTTTTGAAATTCGGTATTTGTAAAGCTCCTTCCAATGGCGGATCCGGCAATAAATCAGTCTCGTAGATTTGAGATACAGGAAAATATTTGTTGACGGGACTTCAAACGAATCACATTTTCCCAAACCACCACCATCTATGTATTGTTGGTCGATCAAACCGGGGGTCCGGGGTGCCTAAATCTAATTCCCATTTTAGAATTGAGTTGTGACTGAGGGTGGGGGGGGGGGTGGGCGGTCTGATGAAGGAACGAGAGAACCTTCCAATATTGAGTGCGTCCTGAGTAAATATTGAAAAGCGCATATTGAGCGGAAATGCGGAATTTTCCTTGTGTACAAAATCCCGAAATAGGAAATTGCTGCTCGTTCGATGTTGATGTGTGCGGCATGCAAAACCAATCACAAGGGAGTGTCGGAGGCATAACAAGGGTTTTCTTTTGAGGGGTTCTAATGTCAAACGCCAGGTACGTAAAAAGAATTTTACAAAAATTAAATCACAACGTTAACAGAATTAGATTTACATAAACGAAATTCTTGTCTTCGGTGCTAAGTCTTAGACTGGCGGTCAATTGAAACTTGTTTGACATAGCTTGTTTGAAGCTGTGTCATGCTAATTTGCCTTAGGTATGCCACGAATTTCGTTAAAATCAGGTCTTAAGAAGTGGACCGTAGCCACGGTGTGTTTGAAACCGTTAATAACCAATAAAAATGTCTAAGAATTTAGCCATCTTCTCCATAAACTTCAATATATTCCAACGAGGGAATCGATAGATATCGAAATTTGGAGGTTTTGAGCTATTTTGGAACGGATATTCAAATTCTTCAAAATATTCCACAACGATGCATCATTATTAATTTGTTAACCAACCAAGTAACTATCAGCTTTACATTCAGCATTGTGATACAACATGTGATATCCTAGCATCTTCTCTGTAAATTTGAAATCATTTCTTCGAGAAAACCAGAAGTTACAATGTCACAGTCCTCTGTACTTCCATGAAAAAACACTGGGCTGTTTGAAAATGCGAAGAGGTTATATTACATGATTGATCTTGATGAACAAAACGCCAGTTTACAATAGTTCTAGGGATCATCGCATAATTTTTACTGCTTACACCCTCTTCCTCAAACATCTTCTTCTTCTTGGCATTAACATCCTCACTGGGACAGAGCCGGCTTCTCAGCTTAGTGTTCTTATGAGCACTTCCACAGTTATTAACTGAGAGCTTTCTTTGCCTAAATTGCCATTTTCGCATTCGTATATTGTGTGGCAGGTACGATTACACTCTATACCCAGGAAAGTCAAGGAAATTTTCATTACGAAAAGACCCTGAACCGACCGAGAATCGAACCCAGACACCTTTAGCATGGCTTTGCTTTGTAGCCGCGGACTCTAACCACTCGGCTAAGGAAGGCCCCTCAAACATAATAAAGTGAATAATGAAGCAAGGCTTATTTTGGCAAAAACCGAATATTAACTGTTAACTACAACTCGCATAATGCCAGATAAACTCAATTGAAAAAAATAATCTGTAGTGCTAATTGCTAAAGAATTTTCTTAGACAATGTGAACCAGGAATATTAGGCCAAATATACTGCCGAGAATCGCAAGTCAGTCCCATCTGCATTTTCATCAAAATTGAGTTCAGTTCAGTTTTCAACATATCTTCCAAAGCTCTTTCAGCTGCACTAATGAGATAATATGATTTGTTCAAAAACATTAGAAAGAAACAGCATGTCAAATTGTCCCACTATAGAAAGTTATCACATATCAGTCCCACTACAGAATTTCGCATTGTGTAACACAATAATGAACCGTAGTTTGATTATCTTTATATTTTTCTCGAAAAGATGTCGTAGTGAAAAGCAAATTGTGAAAGTTTCACAAAGATCTGAATGGAATGTGAAACGAGTTTGGAAACTTCACAGCTCATTCTCTCAATGCCTACTTTTTCCAGATGGATCTGACCTGGGAGGGAGATACCGATACGAAATTTATGTACGTCGAGGTGAGCCGAGACTCTGCTGTCATGAACTGTCACTGTGAGCCCAGATCTTAAACAATGGACAAACATGATAAAAGCGCGTAATTGATCGAAACACATTTTTGCATTTTTTCAAATGTGTCAAAAAATCGATGAAAAAGCTATTCATGTTAATTCAAAAATAATGTGACGATAGCACATTTTATTCTGATTGAATATAAAGTGAATACTTCCTTACGCATCCTTTTACTTTTCCCAATAAAAACGAAAATTAAATGCATACAAAACTTTGGCCCTTTTTCCATGTTTGTCCAGAACGATCGAAGGTACACAACAAAAGAAAACTAGCGATTTTCATCAAGTCTGCCTTGATTGTCGATGGCAAGCTGGATTTTTCTTGCAGTTTGAAATAACTTTGTGTCATATTTCATGTGTAGTATCGGTGCCTCCCTCCCAGGGTCTGACTTGCAATTCACGGCAGTATAAAGCTATTAAGCTCATAACAGATTTTTCAAGGAATTTCAACCTGGATAAGTTTTTTTCCAGTCAACTCTTCACATCTATATGTTCTACATCTCGATATCTCTCCCTATGTCGATTATTACTTCGGTCCCTTCATTCTGCATACGAATTCGCTCTCCATATCTCGATATCCTCCTTATCTCGATATCTCCATATCTCGATGTGTTCTTATTGATTTTCGTTTTCAATTTTCTCTCCATATGTCGATATGAACATTATCAAAGGACCAGATTTAAGTGATTCAGAAAAATTTGGAAACTCGAAATGAAGTTTGTTTGTATATTATTTTCCTAGTAACGGAGTGATTTTCAATCTAGTGTTCATTAAATTAATGTTCTTTGTCTCGATCTCTCCCTATCTCGATGGTCTCTTCGATATCGAGATGTGGAGAGGCGACTGTATGTGTCTCAATGATGAAATACGTGTTGCTAACACTATTTTAGAAGATCAGCAAAAAAAAACTTAAAACCAGGCCCAAAACTTCAAAATATTAAAGTTATGGTGTCTTTCGATAAAGTATTCTCAAACTAACTGTAAACATGCTTGAATAGTATACCCTTCAGCGCCGAGTGTCAATCCTATGAACATTTTTATACAATTGTTATTAATATTACACTAGTGGTCCCGGCGAACTTGTTTCCTATGTAATAGGTCACAATCCAGATTTGCTTATTTGTATTTTTTTTCTTTTTGTTTTATATATGTATATATGTAAGGTGTAAACACCTGTAAATTTGTAAATAATTATGCTTTAACCCTAGTTTAAATGTTAATATCTTAATATGTAAATATAATCCCTTTTCCCTATCCTTCCATACCAACTACTTCTTCTTCTTTTCTGGCGTTACGTCCCCACTGGGACAGAGCCTGCTTCTCAGCTTAGTGTTGTTATGAGCACTTCCACAGTTATTAACTGAGAGCTTACTATGCCAATGACCATTTTTGCATGCGTATATCGTGTGGCAGGTACGAAGATACTCTATGCCCTGGGAAGTCGAGAAAATTTCCAACCCGAAAAGATTCTCGACCGGTGGGATTCGAACCCACGACCCTCAGCTTGGTCTTGCTGAATAGCTGCGCGTTTACCGCTACGGCTATTTGGGCCCCCATACCAACTACACTTAATATGAAAAAAAAATTAAATTTGAAATCATCCTATAAAACTTCTGGTATCGCCATTCCCTCCTTATGCACAAAAACATGATGCTAGATACCAACCATACGGAAGCAAAACTCTCCCGGGAAATGTTCCATATACATGGCTAATGCTTTGTAATGATTTCGAATGGGGAATTTTGCATATAAGGTTATGTAAGAGGAGCCAAAAAGATCTTTCTGATAACTAAATTTTAATAGTTTGGTCCGTTAATGACCTACAACTTAAGGTAAAGATGAATCGACGCCAAACCTCAAAGTTTCAAGAGCGCAAATCTGGAGAACCGAACCCAGTGATTCCCAAAGTGGGTGAATTCGCCCCCATGGGGGCGATTTTCAGGCTCAAGGGGGCGAAAATTTGTAAAACACAATTTGGGGGGCGAAAAATCCAGAAAGGGGGCGAAAAAGCTAACATGGGAGCATTTGAAAATAATTACTCATAACCTTTGGAGGACACACATCTGAAGGGTAATCAATTCCAAAAGACTATTTTACCTTAGATCGTTATATCTCTAATCATGGTTATTTAAAAATTATCATAGACAACATTACATGATTGTCAAACACAAAATATTTGTGTTATGCATTGAGCTTTTTAAATATCATGTGAATTTGAAGAATGGTCAGGATTAGAGATTTTCATGAGATTTTGCAGATGCCCAATATATATAAGGATCCTTTTTTGCATGTGAACTTTAAGGTTTGGAAGTTAATATTTCTGGCATTCAGCTTTTTACAAAAAAAATCTACAGTACCATTTGTGATGTTTTTAATCATTTTATAAACAAATTTAACCTACGAAAATCGCGTTCCCAGCGATGCCAAAGACAAAAAAACTCTATTTATAAATAGATTTGAAGAAATTTCAGAGATGCGTTGGATTTATACCTCCAGAACGTCCGAAAAATTCGATTTTTCTGGGTGTTAGAAAAACACTCTTTTGATAAATTGAATTGATAAATGAGTTGAAAAACATTCTGGATTTTCATATAATTTCCAGGGTTTTTGGATTGGATGGCCTTCCTTAGCCGAGTGGTTAGAGTCCGCGGCTACAAAGCAAAGCCATGCTGAAGGCAGGGTGTCGACTACCTGGAAAAACCTGGAAAGTCAGGGAATGTCAGGGAATTTATTTTTGACCTGGAAAGTCAGGGAAAATCAGGGAATTACACTTGAGGTCAGGGAAAAAATAACAATACTACAACATCATACGAGTTTATTGTCTTCAAAGTAATTGAATATGCTAAATCAATACACCTTCAGCATGGCTTTGATTTGCAGCCGTAAACTGTGCCGTTATTTTATATCCTAATTGTTGTGGGGATAATACAAGCAACTCGTAAAACATGAACCCTACACGCAAAAAAATTGTGCCGTAAAACTGCCATTTTAGGGGGTTAACTTAAGCGCTCGCACCGGCAATTTTCAGCAGACCAGAAATGCTTTTGATTTTACCATGTCTGTAGTCGAAATCAGACTGTTGTAAATTGTTTCTGTCAAATGTACAAGCAATGTGGTGGGATGTACCGTAAACATAGTAAATTGGTCCGAAATTCCATGGTAGTTTCAAGAATGGGCGTTTGTATTACAACAGAAAGGTTCCTTGTCACGATGAAAATGGGATAATCGTTGGGTACGTTGCCAAAATTCCAACAGCTTAAACCATAAACGTTAAAATTTTCAATAAGTGATGAAGATTGTAGGCGATCGATGTTTCAAATCAAGCAAGGCTCCGATAAATTTCTTAAAGCATATGCAACCCCGGATAACATTGATGTTTCTGCGACATTCGAAGCAGAACTGGTGATATTAATTTGCTTACTCTCAATGGACAGTAATCACGACTTTACCCACTCGACCAAGGAACCAGGACACAGAAAATTCTCCAGAAATTCTGAGGATGATTCTCAAAGTTCCTCGATTATTTTTAGTAATCCAGAAAATTATTGAAAAGCAGAAATTTCAGGAATATCATTTGAAATAATCTTGATAATCTATTGACCAGTGCTGGGAATGGTAATAGTAGTAGGCTTGAATTTCACGAAAATCACGTGGCTCTTTCCAGTACAGTAGTTCAAAAACGTGAATCTCATCAAGTAGCCTATGTTGGGTGCATGAATTTTCAAAAAACGTCATTGAATGCTCTAAATGCGGGAAATGCAGCGGAAAGTAGAACATTTTTCTACAGTAATTTTGGGTTGCCCTTAGCAATGGGTGTTTTGCAATTTTCAAGGCTTTTTTCCTACAGCAGCGATGGACGTGAGTTTCACTGGCTTCGCTGACTGTGATAGGCTTTGTTTGGCTACTGTAGAGTGAATTTCAGAATTTTTCCCAGCCCTGCTATTGACAATTTGTGATATTACTTAGAGATACTCGTAGATGAGTCCTTGAAGGGTTCCTCGGAGCATTACTGAAGGTACGACAAGTACAAGAGAAACATTAGAAACCTCATCAGTGCATTGTTCAAGCCCTGAATGCATTCCGTTGAGAATATTTAGATATTTTTTTGTGGAGAAAAGCTAGGGGTAATTCATATCGAAATCCTAAAATATTTACTGTAACTAATCATCGTGAAGAATTATCAAAGATATTCTAAGGAAAAAATAAATAAAAATAATTTGGAAAAAAATATGTTATCCTGAAAAATATTTTTATAAGCATTCCTGGACAAGTTCTAGGAAATCAAAATGCTATTTTTAGAAATATTTAAGACTGAAAGACATTCTCTAACAATTTTTAGAGAATCTTGAAGATGAGGAGCTTCTGGAGGAAATCTTTCAAGAGTTCATTGAGAAGTATTGAAGGAATATCTGGAAAAAAATCTTAAGAATTTCAAGAAGAATTTCTGAGCAATCTATGTGGAATTCCTTGAAGGAATTTTCCAAGAAAGTTTTATGGCAATGGCTAGGATTTTTTCTGGAAGAAGCCAAATTTGTGGATAGCTTTCTTCCACTAAAAAAGTATGGTAGATGATCGTAATAGTGTTGCCTCTTGTATAAAAAAGGAAGGAGGACCAAAATTTTCGTTCATGCCTAAAATTTTAAATTAGGTCTGAGGTAGTTCACTAGCCGAGAACATCTTTGTTCATACGGATCTTCAAGTTTGAAATGTAAATAGATTCTCAATTGTTCAGTTGTATCATATCAGCTTGAATAAACGTTCAAAAATGTCATCTGGCAGGTACATATATCTCAATAAAGCAAAAGCCTTTGATCAGTTTATTCATACGACCTATAACATAACGAAAATGTATCTTCTTGTAAAAATCTTACTTACAGTCACCCCACTGTTATGGATCAACTAAGGGTAATTTTTCAGAACAAAATATGATTTAAAAACATGGTGACGCTGTACAAAACAAAATTACCTCCCTGTCACTGAAGAATATAGTTGTTTTTTTAGAATACACCTCAAAATACCAGATTATTTACGGAAAAGTGTCGATTTCGATAGAAATTTCAAAACGATGTCCACCCCACAGATGTGGATCAGTGGGAGAGGAGGATCCCTATTATGAATCAAATCGACTCATATTATGGATCAAAACACTATAACAGCAATTTATCTGCGAGGTAAACGAATGGTGTGCTAGTGAAAGCATACGTTTTGGCGTTTATTTCAGAATCGTCTTATCTTTGATTCATAACTGTGGTATGGTTTTCAATGCCCCACAGTTATGAATTAACGCTTTTGGGAATACGGTTGACATTTTATTTCCTACGAACGGCAAAAATAAGCTTAAGCATATTATAATTGATTGCGATGCTGTACAGATTTATGGTTCACATATAGAAAATGTGTTCTGCGTAATTACAAACTCTATTTGATGATCGAATCCCATCCCCAACATAGTCACTTATGACGTAAAAAGTTATAGTGACGACTTCCTTCGGAAGGGAAGTAAAGCCGTTGGTCCCGAGATGAACTAGCCCAGGACTAAAAATCTCGTTAATAAAGTCAAACCAACCAACCATCTATTTGATGAGATATTCCCATTTTAATCCAACTCTGATCCATATCTGTGTGCTATCCATAACTGTGGGTTGACCGTATTTTGGTTCAAATTAGCCAACGCAGTGGTCTGGAACTTTTCTGGAAAATGACTGGAAGGTCAGGGAAAGTCAGGGAATTTTATTTTCAAAATTGAGTCGACACCCTGGCTGAAGGTGTCTGGGTTCAATTCTCGGTCGGTCTAGGATCTTTTCGTAAAGGAAATTTCCTTGACTTCCCTGGGCATACACGGAAAAAAATCGGTTGCCGGATTCATGAACAAAAAGTCATGAATTCATAAAATTTTATGTTTCATGATATCATGACTAAAAGTCATGAAATCGTGAATATAATGCAAGATTTTGTATACCCAGGGCGTTACACAAATCTAACTGTCACTTTCTTCATCTTAGTCAACGCGTCTCATGGCGATCGATGATATTTTTCTAGTGAAATTATAAAAAAAAGTTTTGTTTTTGAAAAAGTTTAAATTGAAGACACTGCTTTTCGGAACCTTGCCATCGTATCGATGACATTATTGAATTCTTGACCAGATTTCCGTAAGTTCCCACATTGTGTCACGACACAATCAATCTGCCGGAGCTGTTAGATGTTCCAAAATATACTTACTAGCCTTCATCTTGATTTTGCAGAACCGGGCAATGTTTGACTTTGGGCGAAGATTTCGCTTCACAAACTCGTCGGCGATTTTAACTGTTCGGATGTGCTGCCTTCCCTATGTCCTATAGCAGAGCAGCTCACAAGAGGCTTTCGGCAGCCGGATGTTCCAGTTCATTTTCCACATCCACAGTGTTGTTAAGGAGTGTTCTATTTCTCATGAAATCCACCAGCATTTTGTGAGCCCAGCGACCATTTGTCAAATCAATTGATGTTCGAAACAATATTTTGCGTACAAACCTAACCACTGAATGTTCGCGTTCCTGCTAAAGATTTGGCACTCGTTAGGTTGACAATTGTGGAATGTGTTCGCGGTTTATTACGAAACTACCGGCACAAAAGTCGCAACGATTTTAATTTTCATTTCATTTATTTACCAATAGCAAATATAAACTGGGATCTACATTGACGTATAATGTTCCGTTTTCATGAAATCAGTTCATGATTCAGGGATCATGCTTCATGATTTCATGACTCAACTATCCACTTTTCAGCAACAAAATCGGAATCATAAATGACAGCCATCTAAATACTTGAATAGCGCTTATGTTTTCATGAACTGTGTTCATGATATCAGATCCTGCTTCATGATTTCATGACCGAAATTGCCACTTTTCGTATCAAAACTAGGAATCATAAATGACAGATGACCTTAATCTATGAATAGTGCTTATGTTTCCATGAAATTTATTCATGGTTCCAGTATACATGCGTCATGATTTGAGGATTCCAGCTGACATTTTTCTTCGCTTTAAATTGAAAACGTAACGTACAGCCGGCGTTACGGTAAAATGCTTCATGACTTTTGGTCATGGTGTATTTTCATAACATGAAAACACACTTTCCTCCCGAAATCATGACTCATTCTCCTTATTTCGAGTGCCGCATTTTTACCCGTGTAGAGTGTAGAGTATCATCGTACCTGCCACACGATGTACGAATGTTAACCTTCCGCGGATGTTAAGAAAAACAACTTAATAAGATACTGGGGTCATTATGACCCAGAAATGTATACCCCTTCAAATCAGCGAAATATCAACCGAATAATGAAATTTATGCCGCATTCGAAAGATATACTCCTCAAGATTCTGATCACTACCTGGAATACCGATTCCGGATCCAGTGGCCACCGAGAATCGGCTACGAAGGGGACCATGTTGGCCACGTGGAATTTCAGTACACTCAGTCCAGAAATCTGCAGTCATCACCAAATTGTATAAGATGCAGGCCATATAGGAATGTACTGTCTTCAGCAAACTTGCTTCGGGGACCAAGAACTTCCACATGGGATACAATTTAGTTCAGAACTTGACCACCGCGTGGCGCTAGCGTCGATACGAACTTCCGGTAGGGGCTAATTATGCGATAACTCGAGATTGCGAGCACATAGAAGGATGCAGTCTTCAGCAAAGATGCTCAGGAGGATAAGAACTTCCACATGAAATACAATTTAGTTCAGAACTCGACCACCGCGTGGCGCTAGCGTCGATATGAACTTCCGGTAGAGGCAAATTATGCGATAACTCGAGATGGCGAGCACATAGAAGGATGCTGTCTTCGGCAAAGTTGCTCAGGAGGATAAGGACTTCCACATGAGATACAATTTAGTTCAGAACTCGACCGCTGCGTGGCGCTAGCGTCGATATGGACTTCCGGTAGGAGCTAATTATGCGATAACTCGAGATTGCGAGCACATAGAAGGATGCTGTCTTCGGCAAAGTTGCTCAGGAGGATAAGGACTTCCACATGAGATACAATTTAGTTCAGAACTCGACCACCGCGTGGCGCTAGCGTCGATATGAACTTCCGGTAGAGGCAAATTATGCGATAACTCGAGATGGCGAGCACATAGAAGGATGCTGTCTTCGGCAAAGTTGCTCAGGAGGATATGGACTTCCACATGACATACAATTTAGTTCAGAACTCGACCGCCGCGTGGCGCTAGCGTCGATATGGACTTCCGGTAGGAGCTAATTATGCGATAACTCGAGATTGCGAGCACATAGAAGGATGCTGTCTTCGGCAAAGTTGCTCAGGAGGATAAGGACTTCCACATGAGATACAATTTAGTTCAGAACTCGACCACCGCGTGGCGCTAGCGTCGATATGAACTTCCGGTAGAGGCTAATTATGCGATAACTCGAGATTGCGAACACATAGAAGGATGCAGTCTTCAGCAAAGATGCTCAGGAGGATAAGAACTTCCACATGAGATACAATTTAGTTCAGAACTCGACCGCTGCGTGGCGCTAGCGTCGATATGGACTTCCGGTAGGAGCTAATTATGCGATAACTCGAGATTGCGAGCACATAGAAGGATGCTGTCTTCGGCAAAGTTGCTCAGGAGGATAAGGACTTCCACATGAGATACAATTTAGTTCAGAACTCGACCACCACGTGGCGCTAGCGTCGATATGAACTTCCGGTAGAGGCTAATTATGCGATAACTCGAGATTGCGAGCACATAGAAGGATGCAGTCTTCAGCAAAGTTGCTCAGGAGGATAAGAACTTCCACATGAAATACAATTTAGTTCAGAACTCGACCACCGCGTGGCGCTAGCGTCGATATGAACTTCCGGTAGAGGCAAATTATGCGATAACTCGAGATGGCGAGCACATAGAAGGATGCTGTCTTCGGCAAAGTTGCTCAGGAGGATATGGACTTCCACATGACATACAATTTAGTTCAGAACTCGACCACCGCGTGGCGCTAGCGTCGATATGAACTTCCGGTAGGTACTAATTATGCTATAATTCGAGATTGCGAGCACATAGCAGGATGCAGTATTCAGCAAAGTTGCTCAGGAGGATATGAACTTCCACATCAAATACAATTTAGTTCAGAACTCGACCACCGCGTGGCGCTAGCGTCGATATGAACTTCCGGTAGAGGATAATTATGCGATAACTCGAGATGGCGAGCACATAGAAGGATGCTGTCTTCGGCAAAGTTGCTCAGGAAGATATGGACTTCCACATGACACACAATTTAGTTCAGAACTCGACCACCGCGTGGCGCTAGCGTCGATATGAACTTCCGGTAGGTACTAATTATGCTATAATTCGAGATTGCGAGCACATAGAAGGATGCAGTCTTCAGCAAAGTTGCTCAGGAGGATAAGAACTTCCACATTAAATGCAATTTAGTTCAGAACTCGACCGCTGCGTGGCGCTAGCGTCGATATAAACTTCCGGTAGGAGCTAATTATGCAATAACTCGAGATTGAACTTCCGGTAGGGGCTAATTATGCGATAACTCGAGATTGCGAACACATAGAAGGATGCTGTCTTCGGCAAAGTTACTCAGGAGGATATGGACTTCCACATGACACACAATTTAGTTCAGAACTCGACCACCGCGTGGCGCTAGCGTCGATATGAACTTCCGGTAGGTACTAATTATGCTATAATTCGAGATTGCGAGCACATAGAAGGATGCAGTCTTCAGCAAAGTTGCTCAGGAGGATAAGAACTTCCACATGAAATACAATTTAGTTCAGAACTCGACCACCGCGTGGCGCTAGCGTCGATATGAACTTCCGGTAGAGGCTAATTATGCGATAACTCGAGATGGCGAGCAAATAGAAGGATGCTGTCTTCGGCAAAGTTGCTCAGGAGGATATGGACTTCCTTATGACATACAATTTAGTTCAGAACTCGACCACCGCGTGGCGCTAGCGTCGATATGAACTTCCAATAGGTACTAATTATGCTATAATTCGAGATTGCGAGCACATAGAAGGATGCTATCTTCAGCAAAGTTGCTCAGGAGGATAAGAACTTCCACATGAAATACAGTTTAGTTCAGAACTCGACCGCTGCGTGGCGCTAGCGTCGATATGGACTTCCGGTAGGAGCTAATTATGCGATAACTCGAGATTGCGAGCACATAGAAGGATGCTGTCTTCGGCAAAGTTGCTTAGGAGGATAAGGACTTCTACATGAGATACAATTTAGTTCAAAACTCGACCACCGCGTAGCGCTAGCGTCGATATGAACTTCCGGTAGAAATTACACAGATATTGACCGTGCATCAGAATTATATATAATATATATATAGTCCCTACTTCTTCAAACTAAAGAATCAAATGGATGAAGGATTATGAAACAAATTGTTCAATTCGACTCCATTTTTTTCCTTGTCTCGATCATTGTCAGATCATTCTCGGCAACTGGGAAAACCGAGACTTGTCACTTTCAACAAGGTTTAAAATGTAACAAGGACTTATAAGTGTTCCTTTTATTACTCGAACATCCTGTTCTCTTCGTTTGAAGCAGTCAGGACTAGGGTTCACTGGTATATCTTTTCTCCATAACGCACCACGAAAATGTGACGTACCCGCGTTATGGGTCATTTAGAAGGATACTGTCTTCCACAAAGTTGCTCAGGAGGATAAGGACTTCCACATTGGTTACAATTTAGTTAAGAACTTGACTACCGCTTAGCGCTGGCGTTAGTATAACGGTAAGGGCTAGTTATGCGATTACTGGAGATTGCGTGCATATAGAAGGATGCTGTCTTTGGCAAAGTTGCCCAAGAGGATATTTTTTTCTCTTATAATGAGATTTCTAACCCATAGCAAGTTTATCTCGAGACCAACGGCTTTGAGATCAAAAGTGACCATCAAGGGTATGTGATTTGATCCCAGGTCTTCAGCGTGAGAGGTTTGTGAACCAACCACAATATTAGGGTCCGTCTCACAAAAGAATAAGGTATTCCACATGGGCTACAGTTCAGTTTAGAATTCGACCACCCGGTGGATTTGACGTCGATTTGTATTTCCGGTAAAGGTTAATTATTAGAGGGGGGTTTCACATTTTTTGAGCCCAAACACGACCCGTACCTGACTTTAGGGTGGGGCTTATTTCCAAAAATCTTCCGTAGTCAGGATTTACAAAGTGGAAAATGATCATCGGTCCCAAAATAACATCCTGTGAAAAAATGAGAATTTTCGGTGAAGGTTTAGAGGTGGCGCAAAGGGCGTAAGTGCAATTTTACCATTTTAGTGAACTCTGAAAAAATTTGGTATGCTTTTCAGCTTGTTTTGGTGATTTTAGGACCCTTAAGGGCAAAAAATCACCTCAAAATTGCGATATCTCCACTCACTTAGATGATATTTGACGAAATATATTTTATACATGCGATTTTTGACCCTTGTATAGGTTACGCTGACTGATTACTATGAACCCGAATAAGCATATGAATAGCTGGGGAGGATTCCTATGAAAGTAGAATGGAACAAAGAGCGAAGAAGAACGAGAGAAAGAACAAAGGACACAGAAGAATGTAAGGTGGGGTGAGTTAAACAAAAAAGGTGTAACTGATGATATTATATTAGAATGAACTCCGGAACCGTGAAAATATCTCGGTTGGATGTATGAGATGTGATTATATGCAAGTTTAACACTAAATTTGTGTTTTAGAATGCCCGTTTGATATAACTTCAGCAATTGCTTTTATAATCTGAAAGAAAGTACAGAGGGGCCTAAACCCATACAGGCTCAAAATCCGTACACTTCATACAAATAGAAGGAGTTTTATATGAAGTGGAAGGGTTTAGATTCATTTCATAAGTGTTCGGATTTTGATCCCGCACGATATATCCTTCCTGCTTTCTAGCAGTAACACTTCCTTTTAGAATTTCCACAGGAATTTCTGGATTATGATGCCATTTCAACAATTAATTGCGTTTGGGCTTCCAATACTTCACTTTTGCCACAACACCTTCAACATAACTTCGGACAAACGAAAATGCAGTTGAAGTTCAATACATCGTTCTACATCGGTATATGAAATCGATGTATATAAACAACAACAGAAGGAAAAAATCGTTAGTAAAAATTCAAATTACTGCACGAGCTTCTATAGGGTGCAAGAGATAAGGCACTTCAGGTTGAAAACCTCTAGAATTAAAACAAAATTAAAGCTTCCTAGTTCTGAAACATATTTTTTTAGGAATTGTGACAGAGCTCAATGAAGGAATTTTCACAGGATATCCTATGTATATATAAATGCTTATATTAATTTTGTTATGAATTTAATTAATACTGTGTGAGGCTGAATTTCCAGGATGTATATTTTGCAACGGTCCATATCGATAAATTGCTATCAACATCCAGGGAAAAAAAAACCGAACTAAAGCAGTGAAGTGGACATGAATTTATCTATACCTACCAGGAGAATAATGATGAAACTTCGCATGGAGTTGAGGACATTTTAGCCGTTACTATTTTTCTATTAAGAGTAATCTAAAATCGTATGCATGGGTCGAAAACTAGAGATGGGTCAAAAATTGGTGCTCTTTCCCTACTTGAAGAAACATTGCTCGAAATATTTCTGAAGTAGGTAATATTAAATAGAAGCCAATATAATCATCGTTTTCTACTGGAACTTTTCTCCATTGCGTAAAATCGAGATTTTACAAGATTCCTCAGTTACACTCAACACATCACTAGTTTCACCCTCCCAACTGTTTAACCCAGCCCACCTTACATTCTTCTGTGTTCTTTGTTTTTTCTCTCATTCTTCTTTGCACTTCGCTCCATTTTACTAGCATAGGAATTCTCCCCAGCTAATCATATGCTTATTCGGGTTCATAGTGATCAGTCAGCGTAACCTAAACAAGACCCAAAAATCGCATGCATAAATATATTTCGTCAAATATCATCTAAAGGAGTAGAGATATCGCAATTTTGAGGTGATTTTTTGCCCTTAAGGGTCCTAAAATCACCAAAACAAGCCAAAAAGCATACCAAATTTTTTCAGAGTTCACTAAAATGGTAAAATTGCACTTACGCCCTTTGCGCCACCTCTAAACCTTCACCGAAAATTTTCATTTTTTCACAGGATGTTATTTTGGGACCGATGATCATTTTCCACTTTGTAAATCCTGACTACGGAAGATTTTTGGAAATAAGCCCCACCCTAACCTGACTTACTTTATTTTTTTAAACCCGGAACCGACCCGTACTCAGACCTGACCCGAACCTGAAAAAAAAATCCGTTGTTCAAATCCGAATCTGACTCGAAACCTAAACATTTTTTGTAAGAAAAAAACGAGTTTTAAAAATAGATAAATTCATCGTTTCTGATGCATAAAGAAGCTTTCTGGTTGTTACTCTTACCATAACTCTTACCAAAGTCCACCTAAATCCGAATTTTTACAAGCCCGATTCCGATGTACTCGAAAAAAAATTTCTAGCATTTAAATTCGACCCGAACTTGTCGAGTTCGGGTTTGAAAACCCGAGATCCGACTTATAGAAGGATGCTGTCTGCGGTAAAATTGTTCGATAGAATAAGCAATTAGTTAATACGTTCAAAATTTATCTAGCATGTGGTGCTGGCGTCTATATGTATTTCCAGAAGGAACTCCTTTTTGAAGGTTTTATCTTCTGCAAAGTTGTTCAGTTTTTTTAATTCTGCGTAGTAAATTCCTTGTGACGCTCGGCATTATATTGCTCTTATATGATATGAACTAAACGATTTGACATGAAATATATGTTACGATTTAAACTACAGTTGACTCTCCATAACTCGATATTCAAGGGACCATCGACTTATAGAATTATCGAATAATAGAATATACCGACACAAAATGGAAGGAACAAATTTCTGTATTTCCAATATTTTTATTATCATTTTTGTAAGAAAGCAATATTATTTTGCTGATATTTCTTTACAAACTATTATTTGAAAACATTTTTCAAAGTGCTCGAAAAATCACGTTATTTTTACTGACAATAGTTTTTATCATTTTCATGTCATTACAACTTGTAAATATTTATTCACCTTCAAACAAAATTAGATCACGTTTCCCCAAAAAATAAAAAAAAATAAAATAGATATCGAGTTATGGAGAGAAATTCACAACTCACGTAACATCAACTTGTGGAGATATCGATTTACAGAAATATCGACTTATGGAGAGCACAATGTATGGAAATTTGAAGGAACTGGAAAATCCGTCTAGTTATAGAGTATATCGGGTTATAGAATATCGAGTTGTGGAGAGTCGATTGTATATAATATAAAATAAGCTCTATGATATGATATGAACTATATTGTAGTCACTTCTAAAATTCCAACAAGAGTTCAGATACAGATAACGTCATGAAGTTGCAAAAAAAATTACTTCTAGTTTTCTTTAGAAGTTGTTGCAGTAACTGTGCACTTTAGTTTTTGATTGGATCCGGAAGAATCTTATGACTTTATACCAGTATTTCCTTCTGGATTTCCTCCAAAAAGTTATCTGGATCTCCCGAGAGCTCATCCGATGGAATACAAACCCATGCCCTTCTGTCCTCATCCTCTCGAAATATCTCCAGAGACTCCCTCAGAGATTTCTCCAGGAAATCTTTCGAAGATTCCGCCAAGGATTTTACTAGAAAATAATCCAAGCTATTCTTTACTTTAAGCTCTACAATGATTTCCTCTGGGGTTCCCTAGGACTTTTGCCAGAGATTCTTTCAGGAAGAACTTTTGTTCGCCATGCATGGAATATCTTCCTCCAGGGAGTTGACATGGAATTTTTACAAGGATTCCTACAAGAAAAAATATGTATAAGGATTTCTTTAGAGATTTTGCAAAGGATTCCAGCAGAAATGTCTTTAGTGATTCCTTCATAGATTCCTCCAAAAAAATCTTTATTGGGATTTTTTCAGGAATTTTTCCAAGGATTCCTCCAGGATTCGTTTCAGGAATACTTCGAAATTTCTCCAGGGATTTTTTAAGTTATTTCTTCTGGTATTCCTCTATAAAATTTTCCACAGACATTTGCAAGGATTCCTCCAGGAAAGTGTCTACAAGGATTCTTGCACAGATATCTTCAAGGCATTCTCCAGGAATTCCTCTTGGAGTAACACTTAAAACAATTTCTTCAAAGATTACTAAAGATGTTTCTCTAGTGATATCTTCAGAATTTCTTCCGAGGATTCCTCCACCGATAGATACAAAGATATCCCCAAGCAGTTCTCTCGAGATTCGTTTAGAAATTATTCCGGGATTCCTCCATGGATGATTCTAAGAGAAAATTCTACAAGGATTCCACAAGGAATTTCTGCAGGTGTTCTAAAACTCACGAAGTCCTCAAGGAAATTCCATGAAACGCCTCAAGAATTTCTCAAGATAATCTTCCAGGGATTCCCCAAGAATTTCTCCAGGGATTCGTACTGGGTCTCCAATAATACTCCATGGATTCCCCAAGAGTTCTTCTTGAAATTTCTCTAGAGATTCTCCCATTAATTCCTGCTAGAATATTATCAGAACTTATGCTAAAATTTCTCCATGGTTTTCATTAAAAAAAATCTCTACGTATCCTCTTATAAAATCTCCATAATTTTTTTTTTTTTTTATCTATTCATGGATTTCTTTAGATATTTCTCCTTGGATTTTTCGAGAATTTTTCCATTTAAATATTCCTATAAGGATTCTTCCAGGGATTTATCCAACAAAAATCTACAAAGGTTTTTCCAGCAAAAAATCTACGGGGGTTTTTTCCAGGGATTTCTCTAGCGATTCCACCAGCAAAATTTCTACATCGATTCTTCCTGGGATACCTCCAAGGATTCATCAGTGATTCCTCCAAAGATGTCTCCAAGAGTCTTTCATGGATGCCTACACTGCCCATAACTACATAACAGTCACATACGACACTTTTGACAAATTGGAGTTAATACCATGGAGAGTCATCAAATGATAAATACTTTCGATCAACTTACTGAAATCTGTGAGATTGTTCTAGAAAATTCGAAAACTTACCAAGTTGTTTTGTCACATTGATAATTATAACCGCATAACAGTAACATTGAGATTATAAATGAGTCTCGTAATGTAACAGCAATTAAATTTCTACCAGAATTATTTTCTGACTATTCACCTAGTATGCGATATGAGTTGTACAAAATATCAGCCTCAAATAAGATCTTTTGAATTCTGGTAATTTTTAGAAATTTTAGTTTCCTCCCATACTGCCATGAAATGTACACGTGGTATTGCATTTACTCAATGCCTACTTTTGTCGAATGTTACAAATATGCAGTTATGGGCAGTACAGGAGTCTATCCAAAGACTCCTACAGAGATTTCTCTATGCAAATCTTTACAGGAATTCCTGCAGAGATTTCTCCAGCTTTTTCTTCAGGAATTTCTCCAAGGATAGCTTCAGAAAAATCTCTACATGGTTTACTGTAGATATCGTTTCAGGAATGAACTGGTAGAGATTTGACTGTATATATAAATGAAATATGAGTTTCGTCCACGCAGTCTGCATTATAAATAGAACGTTGAAAAAAATAAAGACTGCGTATCTGAAAAGCATATATGATGTTTCGGGGATTTTTGTAAGGAATTCCTCCAGAGCTTTCCTCGAGAATCTCTTCTTGGGCTCTTGCAAGAATTTCTCCAGCGATCCCTATAAGAACTCATTAAATAATTTCTTGTAAAATCCCCAACTGAATGGTAGACCCTCTGGAATAATTCGTTTTAGAATTCCTGGAGCGATCCCTGGAGGAAATCTTAGGAATAAATCCTAGAGGAATCTTGAGAGGACTACCAGCGGAATGTCTGGAGAGTTCACTGTGGAAATATGTTAATTAATCCTTAGAGAAACCTCTGACATTCTGCAAAAATCTCTGTAGAGATCTTCTTGGAGGAATCCTTAGGGGAATCTCTTATTTTTTATTAGAGGAATGTCAGAAGAAATCGCTTGAAGAATCTTTGGAAGAATCGCTGGAGAAGTGCTTGAAGTAATCTATGCAATAATTCCTGGAAAAGTTCCCTGAGGATGGATTTATTCCCGGAGAAATGTATCAGGAGTGAATTCTTCAGAGTTTTTGCAATTCCCTCACAGGTCTTTTTTTATTGAATTCTTCTACGATCTGATTTAAAAATTGTTTTCGTTATTTCTCAAGTTATTATTTTTGGATTTGACGGAATAATAGTCTGATTTTTTTTCTAAAGGATAATTTTGAATTTTTTCAAGAGGATTTTTTGAAAACACTTCAGAGTACTTTTTGATAATGCGTCCCAATGAAGCTATTTCTGGAATTCCTCCAGCTGTTCTTTCTAGTATTAGTCCATAAGATATTTCCAACATTCGTTCGGTCATTTATTCAATTGTTCCAGAAATCTATTGAAGGTCTCCTCGAAGTTCTACATGAGTCTAATTTGATTCTTCTAATACTTTATTATGGAATTCTACGAGAAATTTGGATTTTTGGGATTTTTTCATTGATGTTTGCGAAATCGCTTAATTTTTTTTACAAATCTTCTTTCAAGATAATCTGACGAAGTTTTTCTGAGTTCTTCCTGGCAATATTGTTTAAATACAAAACCTTTATGCAAATTCTTGTACGCAAGATTTGTTGAAATTTCTGCAGAAGCTGATTCTAAAGAAATGTCCAGAAGTTAACGGAGAAGAATGTTTTATGTTGTCGTTACTATCCTGTTAATTATTTTTACTTACGCAAAACTAATTGATTCTGAATCAAATAAACTACTTCAGCACTAAATTTTACGTTAAATCAAATTCACACACTCTATTGATTTTACAGTGATACCTCCATGAGTCGATGTTCCATGACTCGTAGTCGACTCATGGAACCATAGTAAAAACAAACTTGCATGGTTACTATGATGGTCCCTAGAAGCAGCTATCCAAAGGAATGCTGTTCCATGACTCGAAATTTCCATGAGTCGATGGTCCCTTCAAAATCAACTCATGGATGTTTCACTGTACTATAAACTTTTATTTATCTCAATAATAATATTGATAATTATCACTATCCAAACACATTCACATTTTTATACTTCAAGTCATGCTCGCAAATCTACTTACTCTAACTTGCGAAGAATAGTGTAGGTGATAATCACAACTCAAGCAGAGGATTACGTTCAAATTAAAGTTTATGACGTGCACTTTTTTTAAGAAGGGGTAAGAAAATGTAGGAAGTTTCTTATGAAATGTGCTCAAGAGTTTTTTTTTTCGGAATTCTATCTCTTATTTCTTCTAGGGATACGCCCCAGAATTTTTTTCAGGGACTTGCTTAGAAATTATCTCCTAGGAGAGACACCCCTAGTACTCCTCAAGGCGTAAGTTTATTAATTTATTTATTTATCCAATGATTTTAAAAATTGCTCCTTAAATTACTGTTTAGGTTTTTTGGAGTTTCTAACGAATTTCTTTCAGCAATTTGTTTATTTGTTTTCATTTAAAATAAGCCACGTGGTGGTCGAGTTCTAAACCAAATTGTTTCTTATGTGGAAGTCCTTATCCTCCTGAGCAACTTTGCTGAAGACTGCATCCTTCTATGTGTTCGCAATCTCGAGTTATCGCATAATTAGCCTCTACCGGAAGTTCGTATCGACGCTAGCGCCACGCGGTGGTCGAGTTCTGAACTAAATTGTATCTTATGTGGAAGTCCTTATCCTCCTGAGCAACTTTGCCGAAGACTGTATCTTCCTATGTGTACGCATTCTTGTATTATCGCACAATTAGCCCCTACCGGAAGGCCACATCAACGTAAGCGTCACGCAGCGGTCGAGTTCTGAACTAAATTGTATCTCATGAGGAAGTTCTTATCCTCCTGAGCAACTTTGCCGAAGACAGCATCCTTCTATGTGTTCGCAATCTCGAGTTATCGCATAATTAGCCTCTACCAGAAGTTCGTATCGACGCTAGCGCCACGCGGTGGTCAAGTTCTGAACTAAATTGTATCTCATGTGGAAGTTCATATCCTCCTGAACAACTATGCTGAAGACTGCATCTTTCTATGTGCTCGCAATCTCGAGTTATCGCATAATTAGCCTCTACCGGAAGTTCATATCGACGCTAGCGCCATGCAGCGGTCGAGTTCTGAACTAAATTGTATCTCTTGAGGAAGTGCTTATCCTCCTGAGCAACTTTGCTGAAGACAGCATCCTTCTATGTGTTCGCAATCTCGAGTTATCGCATAATTAGCCCCTACCGGAAGTTCGTATCGACGCTAGCGCCACGCGGTGGTCGAGTTCTGAACTAAATTGTATCTCATGTGGCAGTGCTTATCCTCCTGAGCAACTTTGCCGAAGACAGCATCCTTCTATGTGCTCGCAATCTCGAGTTATCGCATAATTAGCCCTTACCGAAAGTCCATATCGACGCTAGCGCCACGCGGTGGTCGAGTTCTGAACTAAATTGTATCTTATGTGGAAGTACTTATCCTCCTGAGCAACTTTGCCGAAGACTGCATCTTTCTATTGTTCGCAATCTCGAGTTATCGCATAATTAGCCTCTACCGGAAGTTCATATCGACGCTAGCGCCATGCGGTGGTCGAGTTCTGAACTGAATTGTATCTCATGGGGAAGTTCTTATCCTCCTGAGCAACTTTGCTGAAGACAGCATCCTTCTATGTGCTCGCAATCTCGAGTTATCGCATAATTAGTACCTACCGGAAGTTCATATCGACGCTAGCGCCACGCAGCGGTCGAGTTCTGAACTGAATTGTATCTCATGGGGAAGTTCTTATCCTCCTGAGCAACTTTGCCGAAGACAGCATCCTTCTATGTGTTCGCAATCTCGAGTTATCGCATAATTAGCCTCTACCAGAAGTTCGTATCGACGCTAGCGCCACGCGGTGGTCGAGATCTGAACAAAATTGTATCTTATGTGGAAGTACTTATCCTCCTGAGCAACTTTGCCGAAGACTGCATCTTTCTATTGTTCGCAATCTCGAGTTATCGCAAAATTAGCCTCTACCGGAAGTTCATATCGACGCTAGCGCCATGCGGTGGTCGAGTTCTGAACTAAATTGTATCTCTTGAGGAAGTGCTTATCCTCCTGAGCAACTTTGCTGAAGACAGCATCCTTCTATGTGCTCGCAATTTCGAGTTATCGCATAATTAGCCTCTACCGGAAGTTCGTATCGATGTTAGCGCCACGCGGTGGTCGAGTTTTGAAATAAATTGTATGTCATGTGGAAGTTCTTATCCTCCTGAGCAACTTTGCCGAAGACAGCATCCTTCTATGTGCTCGCAATTTCGAGTTATCGCATAATTAGCCTCTACCGTAAGTTCGTATCGACGCTAGCGCCACGCGGTGGTCGAGTTCTGAACTAAATTGTATCTCATGTGGAAGTGCTTATCCTCCTGAGCAACTTTGCCGAAGACAGCATCCTTCTATGTGCTCGCAATCTCGAGTTATCGCATAATTAGCCCTTACCGAAAGTCCATATCGACGCTAGCGCCACGCGGTGTTCGAGTTCTGAACTAAATTGTATCTTATGTGGAAGTCTTTATCCTCTTGAACAACTATGCCGAAGACTGCATCTTTCTATGTGCTCGCAATCTCGAGTTATCGCATAATTAGCCTCTACCGGAAGTTCATATCGACGCTAGCGCCACGCAGCGGTCGAGTTCTGAACTGAATTGTATCTCATTGGGAAGTTCTTATCCTCCTTAGCAACTTTGCCGAAGACTGCATCCTTCTATGTGTTCGCAATCTCGAGTTATCGCATAATTAGCCTCTACCGGAAGTTCGTATCGACGCTAGCGCCACGTGGTGGTCGAGTTCTGAACTAAATTGTATGTCATGTGGAAGTTCTTATCCTCCTGAGCAACTTTGCCGAAGACAGCATCCTGCTATGTGCTCGCAATCTCGAGTTATCGCATAATTAGTTCCTACCGGAAGTCCATATCGACGCTAGCGCCACGCAGCGGTCGAGTTCAGAACTAAATTGTATCTCATGTGGAAGTTCTTATCCTCCTGAGCAACTTTGCTGAAGACAGCATCCTTCTATGTGTTCGCAGTCTCGAGTTATCGCATAATTAGCCTCTACCGGAAGTTCTTATCGACGCTAGCGCCACGCGGTGGTCGAGTTCTGAACTAAATTGTATCTCATGAGGAAGTGCTTATCCTCCTGAGCAACTTTGCCGAAGACAGCATCCTTCTATGTGTTCGCAATCTCGAGTTATCGCATAATTAGCCTCTACCGGAAGTTCGTATCGACGCTAGCGCCACGCGGTGGTCGAGTTCTGAACTAAATTGTATCTTATGTGGAAGTACTTATCCTCCTGAGCAACTTTGCCGAAGACAGCATCCTTCTATGTGCTCGCAATCTCGAGTTATCGCATAATTAGCCCTTACCGAAAGTCCATATCGACGCTAGCGACACGCGGTGGTCGAGTTCTGAACTAAATTGTATCTTATGTGGAAGTCTTTATCCTCTTGAACAACTATGCCGAAGACTGCATCTTTCTATGTGCTCGCAATCTCGAGTTATCGCATAATTAGCCTCTACCGGAAGTTCATATCGACGCTAGCGCCACGCAGCGGTCGAGTTCTGAACTGAATTGTATCTCATTGGGAAGTTCTTATCCTCCTGAGCAACTTTGCCGAAGACTGCATCCTTCTATGTGTTCGCAATCTCGAGTTATCGCATAATTAGCCTCTACCGGAAGTTCGTATCAACGCTAGCGCCACGTGGTGGTCGAGTTCTGAACTAAATTGTATGTCATGTGGAAGTTCTTATCCTCCTGAGCAACTTTGCCGAAGACAGCATCCTGCTATGTGCTCGCAATCTCGAGTTATCGCATAATTAGTTCCTACCGGAAGTCCATATCGACGCTAGCGCCACGCAGCGGTCGAGTTCAGAACTAAATTGTATCTCATGTGGAAGTTCTTATCCTCCTGAGCAACTTTGCTGAAGACAGCATCCTTCTATGTGTTCGCAGTCTCGAGTTATCGCATAATTAGCCTCTACCGGAAGTTCTTATCGACGCTAGCGCCACGCGGTGGTCGAGTTCTGAACTAAATTGTATCTCATGAGGAAGTGCTTATCCTCCTGAGCAACTTTGCCGAAGACAGCATCCTTCTATGTGTTCGCAATCTCGAGTTATCGCATAATTAGCCTCTACCGGAAGTTCGTATCGACGCTAGCGCCACGCGGTGGTCGAGTTCTGAACTAAATTGTATCTTATGTGGAAGTACTTATCCTCCTGAGCAACTTTGCCGAAGACAGCATCCTTCTATGTGCTCGCAATCTCGAGTTATCGCATAATTAGCCCTTACCGAAAGTCCATATCGACGCTAGCGACACGCGGTGGTCGAGTTCTGAACTAAATTGTATCCCATGTGGAAGTTCTTGGTCCCCGATGCAAGTTTGCTGAAGACAGTACATTCCTATATGGCCTGCATCTTATACAATTTGGTGATGACTGCAGATTTCTGGACTGAGTGTACTGAAATTCCACGTGGCCAACATGGTCCCCTTCGTAGCCGATTCCCGGTGGCCACTGGATCCCGAACCGGTATTCCAGGTAGTGATCAGAATCTTGAGGCGTATATCTTTCGAATGCGGCATAAATTTCATTATTTGGTTGATATTTCGCTGATTTATAGGGGTATACATTTCTGGGTCATAATGACCCCAGTATCTTATTAAGTTGTTTTTTTGTGGCGCCATCTTAGAATCACCTTAAGAAAAATTTTTTTTGGTCTTGCGCTTCGTTTCCACAAAATATTAAAAGTCAGGGAATTTCAGAAAGATCCGTTTGATAACAACAGAGATATTGCAGGTTGAAATTCGATTTTGGGTCATTATGACCCCAGTATCTAACTAAGGTTAATAACTGTGGAGTGCGCATGAGAATACTAAGCTTGAGAAGCAGGCTCTGTCCCAGTGAGGACGTTAATGCCAAGAAGAAGAAGAAAGAAAAGCGTTAGAAACGTCAGGCATTTATTACTCACAATTTTTGAAAATTATTCCAGTAAATTTGGAAACAGCAGATAAATCATAATTCACTGGGTGAGATCTTTCAAAAACGAACAATTGCGAACATTATCATTGCAGTTCACCCAAATATGACATATTCATGCAAAAATAAATGCGTTTGCTTGGAAAACATTGCATTTGGTTCAGTTTTGGAGAACTTCGTCCCCAACTACGTCACAAGGCGCCTATGAATACATTACATTTGTTAAGTTGAAATTGGACCAAACTTTTACCGACTAAATCAGTAGCCTGTAATGTACGCAAGATATTCTTAAAATAGATATTATAATTTACAGCTCAGGTTACCGATATTTAAGAAAATATTTTTAAATGTACATAATAGTTTTTGTTTTATGATTCTTTGGATATGCGAGTCGAATACATTTTTTGTCCTTATTAAAATATTTGTACCGTCGTTGGGGGTGACAATGGGTCAAAAAGGGATATGTGCGATTTATTTTTTGAATAACTATCGCTATTTAACTCCAATAAACTTCAAATTTGGTGTGTATGTACTTTGATGGTACATTAACAACTGTTCACAAAAATAAAGACAAATATTTATTCACAGTGGCACCACAAGTGAATGAAAAATGACCCAATCTCACCCCATAGAGGGGGTGACATTGGGTCACTGTAATTAAAATTACTTGTTTTTGAGAATATGATTTCAAAACCATTCACAACTGAAAAATATTGATTAAAAACGATGCAAACAAGACAAAAAGATATCTTAGATGTTTCACAAGTATGATAAACCCACTTAAAAGAAAGATTATACAGAAAATTGAAGAGCTACTAGAAAAAATATGTAAACCCAACATTTATCGTCAAGTTTACATAAATTTTCTTGGGTTTTCCTTCAAATTGTCTTCAAAGTCTCATCCCCATTGCTATAAAGCCCATTCAGTTCCCCCAAAGGTGTACTGAAACATTGCTTATTTTAAACCTTCGCAAATAGTTAAATTTCGGTGCGACATTCCACGATCAATATATTTCAGGCAGAAGTTGACGTCATAATCCCAGTATTTCAGCGATCCAACTCATTTGTACTTCCGTGAGATGTTTCTATCATATGGAAACACTGATAAATAATCAAATTTAGAAAAAAAACACCCTGTTGATAAAAATTTACGATATTGTTGCGCACGAAACACAGTTGCTGGTTTGAGAATTTGTCAAAATGCGTTATATTGTTATTCAATGCACGGAATACTCAAGTAGACTTGTTTGATGTTTCAGATATGCTGTATATAGAAAAAATAAACACATCTTAATGAAAAAAGAGAACACCCGGCACCGTAAAAGGTCAAAAAAGTGGACTTGGAATTTCATTTACTATCGTTCTTGCTTGACCCAATCTCACCCCCATTTTCAATGTTTTAGACATCGTACCGAAAAAAATGATTTTTTTGTGGGAAAATCAAACAGATTCCGGAAAATACCTGTGATGTGTAATGAAAAGACTTTCAACATTCTACTAATACAACGATAGAGGCTAGAGTACATGCGCGATACTTTGTACAGGAGAAATTTAATGTTGTAAATTTTATCTAGTTTCAACATGCAAGTTTACTGATGTAGTAAACAAAAACTACTATTTCTAAAAATGTATATTGTTATGAATTATGTGTAATAATATGTTCCCTAACATATGAATTATTGATTTTAGTAATATCAGCGTTATTAGCTGAAATATTTCACAAAACATATTTTTCCGTTTTGACCCAATCTCACCCCCTAGACCCATTGTCACCCCCATCGACGGTATCACATATCAGGGGGGCGATTCCAGATTAATATTGGCCTCAAGGGGGCGAAAGTTGAAAAAGTTTGGGAAGCACTGCTTTAACCGATTGATCACTAGCAGCTAGTGTTAGTTAATTATCTATCCTATCAGTTTTTTTTATCGATCCAGGATAACAGGATATAATCCATGGAGTTCTTGGATAACTTTTGACAAACGTTATTCATTAACGTCAGATTGGTCGTTGGTTACGCATGTAGATCTAGAGGGTGCGAACTGGATATCAACAAGCAGCCAGGCTGCTGTCAAGCCTAAATTTTCATCAAAATGATCCGAGTATGCCTAGGAGTGTGTACTTTGTCGCGCTAAAAATAATTATACATTTTATGGGGCACAAAACCTATCAACTGTTAAAAGTGTTGAAGGAATGTTCTACTTGGTCTTATTGATGCGTATGTTTTTTTTTCAGATGTTTGTGAAATATTGAAATATATTTTAAACTAAAATACGATCAGAAACTATCCGATTCAACTGATTTATTGGACTTATTGCCCGCATCAAACTATAAAAGCTTTGTGTGAAGTATTTTAAGTGTGCACCGGTAAGCACTGGTGGAAAAAATGTATTCTAATTGAAAGACCAAAATGTTCGAGACCACACCCCTCAGATGTAGATCTAGATTCTTGGATATGCGAAGCACATAGACTTAACCTTAATTAATCCAAAGATGTATATACAACATGTTTGTTTGATAAAAAAAAAGCCTAAAGGATATACTGTCCTACTACGCCTACTTGTCCCACGTTCTATGTAAACATTATGGACCGCGGTCTTTTGAAACGTTTGTCAAATTTCATAGTGAAATTAATTTTAAAGTCTAACAATAATAATTTTAATAAAATTTAAGACATTTTCCAAGTAAATCCAAAATTTAACAAATTTTGGAGGACAAAAATGTGTTTACGTTCCAATGAAACTCTTTCAAACCTATTGTCCTGAAAACAGTTTTACGCGGAAAGATGCTTTAGAATGAATTGCCCCTATCAGAGATATACACAATCAAAGTAGGCTTGCTTTTGCAAAAAAAAAACAACAATAACTTGGTTTATATACTGATTTGATGAGATACAGTAATGACCCGATTTTGTCAGCCTACGATTTTGTCTACCCCCGACTTTAGCACCCTTTTTGACCCGATTTTGTCTACCCCCGATTTTAGCATCCTCTTTTGCCCGATTTTGTCAGCCTAAAATTTATGTTTATTTTAATTTGTGTAAAAACGCCTATACTGGCAATATTGGGTGCATGAAGTCAATAATGACCTTGGTCATGTCTATACAATCATCCAAAGACCAACATTTTTAAATTTGAAATTTTTAATAATTATCCAAGAAACTCATCAATTACCTTGGATTACGGTACATAGAAAATGGAAGTAAAATAAACTTTTTTATAGTAACAAAATCATAAAACTAAGTCCTTAAGTTAAAATAAAACTTGAAACCTGTCCAAAACAAATTTCCCGATTTTAGCTCTTTTCCGATTTTGTCAACCCTAAATGCAACATGGGGCTGACAAAATCGGGACATTACTGTATAAGAATTGAAAACGCTGGAGACGGAAAACCAGTTTTTCGTGTCATAGTAGAAAAAAAGCTCTAAATCGGTCAATTTGAAAGCTACAAAAACTTTTTTGGCAAAGTTGCTTGAAAATGGATGGTCTACAATTTTGCTAAAGCATGCATACTATGATTTCTTCAAATAAGAAAGTTAGTACAGTTAACTCTCCCTTACTCGATATTCCGTATCTCGATATCGAGTTAGAGAGCCATAGTAAAATTTGTTTTTCATGGCTAACTCGATGGTCCCTTGGATCGCAATTGCACTGGTTTTGTGTTCTGTTACTCAAAAATATTTGAAGTCACACTGGAAGAATTTTAGTATAATCAAATTTCACAAGAAATGTCGTTTGATGGTTTATGAAATTTTGCTACAAATCTCTTGGAAATTAGTCAAATCATATTGCAAGATTTGTTCATATTTTCAAAGTGAATTCCTCCTAGTTGACAATCATTCCTTCTATCTCTACTTTTCATTAACACATTCCGAAATATGCACCCAGCTGTAACTAAAAAATGCTTAACATTTCGAAAGTTTAATTTCCCCTCACAATTCCTCATGAATTCTGTAATTTTCGTTGAAAATTCTACCAAAAATCTTTAGTGAAATACCTCAAATGGTTTTCTAAAAAAAAAATATTACCGATTCTTTCGCGAAGTTCATTACCAGTCCTTCAGCAATATTTCCTGAATACGTAAAAATTCTTCTATGTTTTTTTCTTTGAATTCTGCTATGTTTTTTTTTGTTTCAAATTCCCGGATTATAAAAGAATTATTTACGAAAAGTGTTTTTGTCTAGTGCTTTAGAATTTTCAGAGGGAATTTGTTACAAAGCCCTTAGTATACTTTTACTTTTGGAATTAGAATTGCGGTAAAGGAACCTGTTGAGACACATTTATCAAAATAACTGGGAAGGGGGAAAGGGATTGAACTCTTGGTAAATTCAAGGGAGGTATTCCGCTAAATTTCAAGGATAGTTTCTAAAAAAAATCGGATGGAACTTATTTATATTATTTTTATAAATTCATCAGAGAGGTTTTAATTATCCTGTATTCATCCACCTCTAATTTATAAATTATCATTTATCTTTTGTTGTCCCATTGCTTCTACCTGTTTCAATGTTTTGTTGTTTATCCTTCCTTCGTACAAAAATCTTTCCATATTTCAAAAACCAAAACCATAAAGTATAGAAAAAAAAAGTAAATTCTAGGAGTTTTCAAAATTTGCAGAATGTTTATACGTTATTTCTGAAAGTTCATTAGGAATTCCTCAACAATTTTTCAAAGTTTTGCAAAAAAAAATCCTCAAAGATTTAAATTTCGTGAAATCTTTCATTACTAATTTCAACATAAGGCATTGACAACGATCTTGGAAAATATCGCCAATATTTTCGCGTTTAACTTCTACAGTTCTGTCACAATAAATGAAAATACTTTCATCCCTGCTAGTAGAAACAAAGGTTTCCCCGGTAGAATCGGTAGTGTTGTATCAAGAGGAACTATCTTTAAAATACTTTGATGAATCTTTTGTGATTTTTTCGGAAGAACTCCATGACGACATCCCAGAGGAAATAAAAGTATAATTCAATAAAGAAATCCCTGAGCAAGTAATAAAAAATTCGCGAAAAAGTTTTTGAATGAATTGTTGAAAGTATTCTGTAGAAACTTCATAAAAATGCTTAATTTTTAAAAACTTTTCTAACGCTTTTCTAGCGTAAAAGGACAACTTGATCCCTATTAGGAAGACTTGTGCCATCCAAAATTATTTGCCGAATAACTAACCTTCTTGCTTATCATGTTTTTGAATTAGATAAATTCTCTGAA
Source organism: Aedes aegypti (assembly GCF_002204515.2). Taxonomy (NCBI): domain Eukaryota; kingdom Metazoa; phylum Arthropoda; class Insecta; order Diptera; family Culicidae; genus Aedes; species Aedes aegypti. The sequence goes on from NC_035108.1 coordinate 400,053,568, forward strand.
AATATCACTAGTGACATCTGGGGCACAAAATTTGGATCAATTTTATCACTATCAGACAGATATTGGGTCTCTGAACTGTTTGGTAAAAGACCATTTTTTAGTTAGTTAGGATCACCAAATTCAGAATATTGGAGAAAATTTGTTACTAGCACCTTATAGCGAATGAATATTTGTTCAGTTTTCCACCTCAGATGGCCCTTGATCTATTGAACAACCAGTGTTGGTACACTGACGCTCAAATATCAATCATGAGGTTCGCCCACAAAAGCAAAATCATTTGAGACCTTCTTCGAAATACTCACGAATGATATTTGGATGCAAAATCACTTGCCCATGCTCATGCCGTCAAAAATCATTCAATCAAGCGTCTGTGAAAAACATGCCTGTCATGCCAAGGATCTGGGATCGGACCCATCCCCGAGATAGCTACTAAAAATTTCAGTGACGACTTCTTTCTGAAGGGAAGTAAAGCCGTTTATCCCGAGATGAACTAACTAAAAATTTCGGTAATAGAGATAATAAAAAAGGGCTTCGAATGAAAAAAAGCAAATAAAACAAATTGATGATCCAACTCATATAGGTATGTCTTGTGGCACTTGAACAGCGTAAGTTACAACTCAAGCATGAAAAATCTTGAGCATAAGATACCTATGAGAATTTAAAATTTTTGCAACGATGTGAACAACTTTGTCGAAAACAAACTGGAGCCAGCTAGCATTGATCTGCTTGTTAACTTCTGATCTGCTGAATAACTTTGCCAAAGACTAGTTTATCAGGATCTTGGGCTTAACAACTTTGCCCAAGACCCCAACCTTCTAGCTCTGGGGGTTTCAGCCGTTTTGGCTTGCGGAGCACTTTTTGAAATAAAAACTTTTATTTCAATGTTAAACTATAACAATTGTTTATGTTAATGAAATTATATGTTTTTTATGTCAAATATTTCAAAATTCTTTGCTTGAAGATGAAAGAAACTGTATCTGATATTTCAAAATTTTTGCTTGGAAACAGAAGAATTACTTTGGTTGGAAATATTTCCGACTTTTTTTTTTAGTTCGAACATCTGACCGAGTTTCTGTAGCGGAATATTTATTTTTAAAACTTTGTCAGCACTCTCAGAGATATTCATAATTTTGATAAAACTCGTAACATATTTCCAATTTTGTATCATGGTGTCAAACTTTTGATTATTATCGAAGTTGTATGAAACTTACATTTTTTTTTCGATAAGGATGAGTAGCTCAGCAAAACTTTTACACCTTGGTGGGAAGTACGCACTTTAACAGAAAAATAAACGCCAATCTCGAAACGTGGGATTTTTTTGCATGAAATGGTCACCCTTAAGGTTTGTTTCATATGAAATTTAGGTAAACTTTTTTTTTTGTAGCAAAAACTGCCCCATGTGTAGAAAAACTTTCATCGACAAAATATTTTCAACCTTCCCGTTACAAAATTTTAGCCCAAATTCTTAACGTTTTCGAAAAAATCGATCGAAATTTCAGCGCTTTCGTTCTTTTAATTTATACTCCTAAAAACTCTTGATATTGTTAAGCCGATCATGAAACGGAGCCACATCTCGAATTCTCAAGAGCACAAGTCTAGAGAACCAAGAAACATAAACCTTCTAGCTCATCAGGATCTTGAGATAAAGAAGAATTTGTCATTAGCGCCTCCTAGTAGATAGATTTATTTATTTTGTTACTGCCGGATAGCTCTTGTTCTGCTGAACAACTTTGCCGAAGCCACAAAACTTCTAGCTCATCACTATCTTGAGATATAGAAGATTTAAGAAACTTTGTTATTAGCGCCACCTAGTGGATAAATTCTGAATTAGATTTCTTTTTGCCGGATAGTCCTTGATCTGTTGAACAACTTTACCGATGACACCAACCTTCTAGCTCATCTGGGTCTTGAGATATCCATTGAATGGATGATGTGGCCAATTTTGGTACCTCAAGAAAATCCGGAATTACTCCGGAATCGCTTGGTCCATATTCGCAAGTTTTCGAAAAGTTCTGAAAATTTCAACAAAATCCATCGAGGAGCAAAAAAGTTATGCACATTTTAGTGTGTTTTTTAATGTGAAAAGTATGTTCGCTGGATGAAAGTTGATACATATCAATTACATAATTAGTACGTAGAGGACTTTCCTGAAGAAAAGTTCAAAATAAATTCTGAAGCATTGTAACAATTTAATAGATATTTTCATCAAGAAATTTTTTAGTAAGATCAGAAAGCTTGAAGAAACTTCAGAAAAAAAAACTGCTGAATAATAATTACTAAACCCAGGAATGATTTCCATGGGAATCTCAGGAGGAACTCAGTGAAAACTGGTGGAGTAGAAATTTGAGAAAATCGAGAAATTGCAACCGACATTACTTCTGTAAAAATTCTGAATTCGCTATGCCCTCTCTAGGCCACCCCCAGGAAAAAAATCCTAGCTAAGCCAATGTCGAAAGCACATTTCTAGTATTCTGGTCTCGATCCGGCATCATCATCTATTGATACCCTATGTGTGTATCAATATGGCTGGGAAATACTCGAATGAAGTCGCTTTTGTGTACTAACTGTAGGCAATAGAATAAATTGATCACCTCACTCCACTCACAGACTGTGTGTGTGCGCCAAATACTCGATGCTCTGGGGTTGGCATGAGAAGGACGAAATGTGCGCCGGAGGAAGGTTCCGTTTTCCAATTCAGGGCTCCAGCCGCCAAAACGTGTCCCGTTCCGGACCGAAGAATAGGATCGATGAAACCGAACTTCAGCTTACAATTCATTGTGGTGTGGCGGCATATCGTCGGCATCCTATTCAGCAAGCAGGGACCCATTTTCCAAAACGGGGAGATATTGCATTTTGTGACTGCTTATGGGTCATTCCATGCCAAGTGTCCACAAAAATTGTACAAACGTGATGGTCCGTCATCACAAATTTTAACCACATGTTCATTCACTTGATTTGTGAAAAAAGACAAATTGGTAAGCCTATCGGACCAGCCGTTGGCCCTTAAGGCTACCCGTCGTCATTGCAAATTTGACCAAAACTCAATATTTTGCTTACTTTCTTCATGTTCTTTTGTGTTTTTGAAAAAAAAAAATGGTTTGAGGAGTCCAGAAAAAAATGCAATCTTGAATACTGTTTTTCCTATGGAATATTTGTTTCTAGACTCGTTAAACAATTTCCTTCAACAGTGCTGACGCTAATTTTTCTCTTTGTATAATACTTTCGAAGATATAAATTAAAGACGACATGCAAAATCATGGGATTTTTGTCAAATTTGCAACCAGGGGGGTAGTCCCATGGGGCGAGGAATGGTCCGATAGGCATGAAAATTGGGCTTTTAACATGTTTCAAATTAATAAACGTTTGGCCAAAATTTGCTCGATTAAATCGTTGATGGTCGATTACACGTGGACACTTGGTATGGAATGACCCTTATGTTGTATTCGTATGCCTTTTCTAAACAATGCTAGCAAATGGAACTCGGTCGGTACCGAACGAAGCGTACACCATTCGAATCGAACCCAATATTTGTGCGCTTTGAATTGAATCGATGGGGAAGTTTGGTCACAGAGCGGAAATCCTCGGTTCCTTTGTGTGTATTAGGTTGGTATACGATAGAGCAGTGATTGAAACCGGCGTTGTTGGCTTCCAATGGAGGAATCAGCGTGGAAATTTTTGCTAAAACACTAATCTAGTGCACGCGTGGTTATGGTGACATTGTGCGGAGTGGATTAGTTCCATTGTACACATCCAATCAAACGTTTCCAAAGTTTTTACGCATGATATGAGAATTAAACATTTCTATTTTCAAACAAAATTGAAGAGAGCTATGCGATATAATGCTAATAATGTAATGTTAAAGAACTAGAAAAATTTTAAGGGATCGAACAAATTTTTTGAATATAGTTGTCTGTTGGATATCTCATATCATTTCTCCATAACTGAACTACAATCGAGTTGGAGAAATATCGAGTTGAAGAACTATAGAATAATAGTGCAATTCGATGCAAGGAACCATCAATCTACAATCAACTTTTACATATAACGCGATATCGATATAGGTACGACAAAATCACATAAACTGAAAATTTATGAACACTTTGAAAAAAAGAACTATACTGTCTACCATCATGTGTTCAGAGCATTACTTGATTCCACACATTTAGCCCACCATTCTGCTTCCAAATAGAGTAGAAACACCGGGTTTAGCCAGCCTAAAAGAAAATGTTTATAAAAAGTATATTGGATGATCTATATTCACTGTAAATACGTCATATGAAAGCTTTGGTGGGCTTCGTGGCCGTGCGATTAGTGTTATCAAGCATTTAGCCGCATTTAGTCAAGGAGTGTGGGTTTGTTTCCCGCTTCAGCCCGCAAAACTTTTCGTGAGAAATGTATTACAACTGTACACCTGGCCGTTGCATGTTAGTCCGTTGTCTAGTGTGGTGCTTCCTTCGTGTCAGTGTCTTAAAAAATCTATAGGGAAAGTGTACCAGTTATGGCCATAGTGGTTCCCTATTTGGCCATATGCGTAATTTCGAAAACTTTCACATTTTTAATATTTTTGAATGTTTTAACATCAAGATACATCCTTTATCTTACTCCTAAAACACACCAAATTTTTCAAAATGTGAATAAATTCAAGTTGTTATGTATGGCGAAATAGGGAACCACTATGGCCATAACTGGTACACTTACCCTATTATGTATTAAAAATATCGGCAGAAACCATCGAGCAAAAACCAGTTGTCACATTGAAAATTTTGTTGATTAATAAAAGCAATCAGAACCAGTTTCAGCCAGATACGTAATCGCATTGATTTCTTATGAAATTGGCTAAATTAGGGAACAGCTAGCCTAGAGAGTTAGAATTATAAGTAGGGAATCGGATCCAATTCTTGGCACTTTTGATTCACTTCGGCAGTGGGGTTTTTTGAAAGCCACTGAGCTCATATTTGGCCACAATATGCGTCGTATTGAAGTGCTTCTTGTTGCAAAGTTTCAGACAATTCGGCCAATAAAAACTCCCCATGCTAAAGTGAATCATGGAAGTGCCCAAGTAGCTCTGCACCCTATCAACGAACGAATCATTCCTTTTATTTTTTGTGGATAAATTCTGACATGTAAATTAATATAGCTCTGTCATATGAATGTAGTCTTCTGGACACAAAATGTTTCATGCTGAATTGCTGCTACGACTAGCGATATGGCCAAAACTGGCGATTCTACCCTAATTTCTATACCTTATAAATTTATTATAAATACATTTACTTATACGCGAACGCGGCTAAGGTGTGCTCCGACATTGTACGGTAAATGTACTAAACATCTAACAGGTAGACATTATTAGAGCCCTAAGATTTTGCAAAAATGACTTGAACTTTTGAACACATGTAGGGTAGAAGCACCGGTTGTGGCCATACGCCAGTTGTAGCCATAGGGGATTATACACCGTTTTGCATAGCCAATCAGCATGAAACCTTTTGTGTTTAGTATATCACATTCACATGATAGAGCTACATTCATTTACTCGTCCAAATTGATGCAAAACATAAAAAAAACAATTAATTTTCCTTATAATTTTGACTCTTACACCTAATTTGGCCAGGGCACTCCTAATTTGGCCACTCTCATGAGAAATCAATGCGATTGGCCATTTTAGGAACTGAAGATAAATCTCTGGCCGAAACTGGTTCCGTTGGCCTATTTTGACCAACGGGATTTTCAAAGCGAAAAAATGATTATAGCTCAGTTTTGATATTTACACACATAATATGGATTGAAAGCTTGCATTTGACATATTTGTAGTATAAATCTAGGACAGGACGTGACAGCTCAACTAAGATTGCCCCGTTGATTTTCAGTCGATAACCTTGACGATACAAGAGCCAGTGCTGCCAGTATTCTTTTCAAGCAAATCCTGTGAACAAATTCAGATATCAAGAGTCATAATTTGATCGTTTCTTACACGCTTTATTCGTTTAGTGCAATTGGGGGTGTTATCTCTTTCAAAATTCAGGTTTATTTTCAAAACAGACGATAATTTTAAGAGAAAATTGACAAAACTTCCATTGTTTTGCTCTCAATTCAGTTTTTTTATTCATTTTAGTATTGTAAGATCACATGTGGTGCACTTAACATCGATTATAAACAAAATTGAAACAAAAAGATTTTGTGAAAAATTTCCAAACTTTTGATGAAAACTCTAATTTATGAACATGCAACACGGCCGGGCTAGAAACAAAGTGCCCTGTTGCAAACCAACTCAACGATGTGAAAGTAGGCCTTTGCCAAAACGACCAATGAGGAGTGGTCTTTTTTGACAGGCAATTGGTTTCACTTTTGTACTTTGACCTGACACGTCTTGTCTTAGGTTTGCCATTTAATTTTTATTGACATTTGCTCTTAGGCTGGCCAAAACCAGTGCTCTTACTCTACCATAAAAGTGTTATTTAAGGACTGTATAGGAATTATATAAAGTAGTCCCAAATAAGATGATTGTGATGATTCTTCCATATTTAACCATAATAAACCGAGGTAATTGGCGAAATATTGTTGGCGAGGCTTTATCAAGATAATTGATGTAAAGCCAAATAAAATAAAAACATTTACTTATACGCGAACGCGGCTCAGGTGTACTCCGACATTGTACGGTAAATGTAGGAAACATCTAACAAGAAGACATTATTAGGGCCCTAAAATTTTGCAAAAATGACTTGAACTTTTGAAAGTGTTATTTAAGGACAAATAAGATGATTGTGATGATTCTTCCATATTGTGTGCATATTCCTGACAAATAATGTAGCATTAGCCTACTTGTTTCCCTTAAACAGTCATAGAATTTGAAACTTTTTTTTTTGGGAAAAATCCCAAATGTCAGTCCATTTTTGCATAATCGATGTATGCGTCAGTAGGATCAGCATGCATTTTTTGCAATTCCGTTGCAAATCAGCTTTTTTATCAAGAGAATGGAATAGAGAATAGCTTCCCGACCAGAAGCACATAACAAGATTATAACACATTTCTATCAGCAGCAGTTCAAAACAACAGAAGTTGATACAATTTTGTTATCAAGATGGCTTTGTTCTCAACTTGTTATATTTTTAGTAACACATTTATAACAACATTTGTTATATTTTTGACATCGCATTTATAAGTTTGTTGCAAATAACATCCGATGTCATAAACAGTAACATAGTTTGCAATAATTTTGTTATTTTGTAACATCCTTGCAACACATTCTGTAATGATTTTGATATAATTGTAACAGGGTTTGTTATATTTTAGTTGAATTTGGTGCAAAGTTTGTTACAATTTTTGTTATTTTAACTACTAACGGTATATGTTTTAAAACAACTGGTGATATAAACCAATCATATCAAGGGAACACATTTTGTTATAATTTTGTTTCTTCCGTCTGGTCGGGTGACTTTTCCTACCAAATGAAACAGTGCTGAACATTGCTACTTTTGAGCACTAATATCAGTATCGGAAAGTAGCACTTTTCAGCACTTTTTCTGAATTACTTAATCACTTATAGTCAACTAAAAACTCGAAAAAAAATGCGACACTTTGTTTTGGGTGTAATTTTTTAACGAGTTGGTAAAAATTAATGAAATTTTGGGTAGTACTTAGAGTGTTGTGTTTATGTGTGCAACATTTTATCGCGGTCTGTCAAGCAGTTTTCAAGTTGCATTCGAAACAAAAAGAGCTACGCCAGCAAATCTTGGGCGCGGTGATCGATAATCCTGGTCAGTCGCACAGATGGATCGTAAAAATGCTTGGAATTCACCATTTTACAGTATCCCGCGTAGTGAAGATGTTCCAGGAGACAGAGACCATAGAGCGGCGCGCTGAAAGTGGCCGAAATCCGAAAACTGAATATCCAGAGTAAGCGTGGAAGATAAGGCAGTGCTTTAAGAATAACCCGAACCTTCCCCCCCAAGACATGGCCAAAAAGGTCAATTCGTCGAAGTGGGTCATCCAGCAGACCATGAAGCGGGCTGAGCTACGTGTGTTTAAGGTCAGGAAGGTGCCAAACCGGACTGACAAGCAAAACAAGGTGGCCAAATTGCGTGCGCGGTGGCTGTACCGTGAGTGGCTATTGAGTGGGCTTCATGGCCGTGAGGTTAGTGTTCATGGGCGTAAACACCCATCAGACTTGAGGGGGCCACGGCCCCTTCTCATGAGAGATAAAAGTCATAAGGGATTTAGATAACTTAACAATGCTTGTTTCGATAATATTTGTGAACCGAGTCGCGCACTTTCATACAGAGGTACCGTAATCCGGGGTATCATTGATCAGCGGGGTAACATTGATCGGAATGACTCATCTCTTAAAAAGTTCGCATTATCATTTACTGATGGAACATTTCCAAACCATGAATGGTGCTTCCCTTTCATATTTTAATGAGCTAATAAAAGTGAAGATTTTTGTGAAAATTGCGTTTACCTTATACGTAAATTTGGCAACTTTTTGAAACAATGATTTTAATGGTTAAGGATGATACTACCAAACATTCATGTTTCACATAAGTTCTGTTAACGACATGAGCAAGGAAAATGCGATTCTTACTAAAAACGACATCGCCGAAAACGATTCCGTTGTCAAAACTTTCATAAGTATGTTCAATTAGGCAACATTACCGAATTACTGTTAAGAATGTAAATTTCCCTTAGGAAATAGCCTACCTTTAGGCGTATTCCGTGGTTCGAGGTGTTTTTAATTTCAAAATAACTCAAAAAGTAAATGACTTTTAAGCGTTTGGCCTTCATATTCGGCTTCAGAGGCCTCGATTTAAGTAAGCAACGATATTTTGAATATTATCGAACGTTGTTTACATAAGTGATCAATGTTACCCCATACCAGCTATATCAAAAAATCGCTTTAAACATTTTTTTAAACATTCTTAAATCGTTCATAAAACAAAATAAGGTATATAGTCACGAGCTATAGGTGGCAGTACTTATTTTAAAAATATAAAATTTGCAACATTTGCATTTTCAAACAAAATATCTAAGAAACATTAAAAAAAAATGATCAATGTTACCCCGGATTACGGTAGATCAAAACCTAAAAATCGTCCAAAACTTTCTCAGATACCAAATGTCACTTTCATCTTTAAATCTTTTTTATCGTTTTATATTGCCAAGATGACGATTTCAACCCAATCTAATGATCTCGAATAGAATACAAGAATTAAAAAAAAAAAACAGATTATAATCAGGATTTACCTTCCCAATTAGATTTGAACTAGAACTTTTTCAAAGTTATAAAACAAGATAAAGATTTAAATGTATCAGTTCAATCAAGGCTCAAGATCAATGTGAAATTCAAACCTTTTGAAGCAGACAAGTCAAAAAACCAAGCCTTTGAAAAAAAATAACGCTTGCTAGTTTGAAAATATGGATTATTGTTGCTCAGAATTTCTGTAGCGAACGATTCATTTCTCTAAACCTCATGAAATCAAAATTTGAACATAGGATTGAATAATACCTCTTTAGAGTTAAAAACTTAAAAACCTAAAGCTGCTTGGCTACCATCATATTGAAGAATTGAAAGTTTTTTTTTTGTATTTAAATAAAGCTGTTGTCAGCAAATTCGTACGATAACAGTTGTTTGAAGAAAGCAGGATAGAAAACAATAGCAGTTGAGAAGAAAAATTGCCCAAAGCCGAAAAAAGCAGTTTTTTGCAAAACTAAGTGAAAATGTGAAATGTTGGTGACTTTTTTTGCACGATCAGACTAATTTCGTGAAACTTAAAGATAATATGTGAATTTGGGGTAATTTGTAAATTTCTCTGTAAGCTTATATGAGTTGAACTTTTGCCCCGCTGATTCGAACCTTTGCCACACTATGGGCCAAAAATTGATTCCAAGCAATTATGTAGCTATCAATATACCTCAAAGCATCCTTATGATGCCTAAAAACGGCCTTACATAAATAATCAAAGAAGATTTTATCCTTATTCATTTCCATGCAATGAAAGTTTGACCAAAAATTATAATTTTTACGTTAAAAAACAACAATTAGTAATATTTTTTCCAAATCTCAATCTATTCTTGAACACTATGGTTTTTATTAGTGATCCTTTATAGAGAGATAAGCGGAAGTAAAATGGAATGATTTGGCAACAGACCAGCAGTGCTGATTTTGCTCGGCGTCGAGAATAATATTGTAACACGGACATGACCTCCTCATAGCTAAAAAGTGTGTTTTGTTTCGTTATAGATCTTTAAGCTGCATATCCATACTAATAAACCGCCGATAAAATCAACAACCAAAACTCGCATTGACAAAAATTTTAAAAAGAAAAATATTTCATTTTTTTGCTTCATGCAAAATTACTTTTATCGAAATAATTTCAAGCGGATTACATTACTCTTCAAGAAAAATTCAAAACAAACATAACGCATGTTCGTTTGGCTCACACTTTGACAGCTCTCGCTGCTTGATTGGCTCACACTTTGACAGAAATGTCAGCTTCCGCGAATCTCTCTTATAAAGGATTATTAGTTTTTATTAGCTTTGATCTGAATCGAGCTAGAAATCTTAAAAACAAAATCTTGTCTCACTCACACTTTTGTCCCAGTCTATCTAGTAAAATCTTCGAACCGAATTGATGTGGGGACGGATCTGGTGTAGTCTAACCGCTAACCGTACACACCGAGGACCTGGGATCGAATCCCATCCCGGTGATAGTCACTTATGACTAAAAAAGTTATAGTGGCGACTTCATTTGGAAGGGAAGTAAACCTGTTGGTCTCGAGATGAACTAGCCCAGGGTTAAAAATCTCGTTTACAAAGACAAAAAAAGAATTGAAGTAATGTCCATATAACTACGTAAGACGCCAAAAAATGTTGCGTAAGAAAAATGAATAAAAATAAATAAAAAAAAGTCATATTATAAACACTTATAGAAAAATTAAAAGCGTGTCTAAAAACAATCTTCAGTATGAACTAGGTTATACGCTTGTTCTACAGAAACAAATAGTAACATATATTTAAAAAAATGTTGCGAAATCTACGCCTTTACACGGTTTGATGTTGTTTTTTATACGAATCCGACACTATCTTGCTATACGTAAAGGAATTTCAATTTTAACAGTTTAGCTGTCACTATTGAATGCAACTGCTTCACTATCGTCAACTTACTAGCAGTTCATATCTGTTCCCGACGTTTTGTAGACAAATACATCGAATGACTCATAAATTTTAATATGAAACATTTAAAGGTTCGCGAAAAATGTGAAGAAACTATAGTTCGCTTGCTGCACCATTGTTTATTTTTGAGTTTTTTCTTTTTTTTTTTGTAAAATTTTACCATAATTCTCATACACAAACATTTCCTAGTAATAATAATAATAATAGTTCATTTATTTATCTTTTGATAATTACAATTTACAAACAGAAATTAAAATACGGAGTACAAAAACATCTTATTATCTATATCTGTTTTTAATCCAAATTGAACATTTCCTTTTAAATTCAGCGATACTCTGTGCGTGTTTAATTTCACTTGGCAATTCATTAAAAATTCTTATTCCTCTATAGTATATTGATTTTTGTGTACTAGTCATAGTAAACGGCACAACACGTATATCATAATTTCGTCTAGTTTGATGCATATGAATATTTCGTCCTCGTTCAATAATATTTGTCAAGTATTCTGGCATTTGATTATTAGTTAATTTGAAAATAATTGTCAATACATTGAAAACAATACGTTCCTTTACTGAAAGCCATTGTAAAGCATCTAACATTCCTAATATGGGCGTGTATTTGCTGCAATTCAATATATACCGCATAAATTTGTTTTGTAACCTTTGCAACCTACTCAAATGCGTATCACTGGCTAAAAACAAAACAGAAGAGCAATAATCGATATGTGGCGCCACCAATGTTTTATATAAGAATATCTTACTCCAAAAAGTCAATTGACTCCCTAATCTAACTAGCATACCATATTTTCTTGCTACTTTTTTGATTACATTATCTATATGCTCTTTGAACTTTAATTTATCATCAATATAAACCCCTAGGTATTTAAAAACATTCACTCTCTCAACTTCAATTCCCTCAATGTCCATTTTTAGCTCAGTATAATTTAATTGTTTTTTGTTACTTATAATCATGCATTTTGTTTTTTCCACATTCAACTTAAGCTTTTTAATTTTCAACCACTTGCTTAACAATGACACGTCATCCCTTATTTTTCTAATTGCTGTTTTCTCGTTCTTCTCTGCAATGAATACCACGGTATCGTCTGCGAATAAATTTATGTCACAATGCTTTATAGCCTTCTTCATATCGTTGATGTATAAAATAAATAAAATCGGACCTAAAACGCTTCCCTGAGGAACACCAAACGGCACTGACTTTGGAACTGAAGTAGAGTTTCTATACTGACATATTTGTGTGCGACTGGATAAATATGATTCGAACCATTTGAGAACCTGTCCTCCTATGCCATATTTTTTCAAAACTTTTAACATTTCTGGGCGTGATATAGTTTCGAATGCCCGTTTAAGATCCAAAAATAAAACAATTATCGTTTTCTTTTCCTCTATCATTCGTTTCCATTTATACAAAAGTAAGTTCAAAGCAGATTCACACGAATGGTTCTGTCTAAATCCAGATTGTTCACTTATTAATATCTTTTGCTCATTTAAATACTCAAGTAATTGATCTTTATCTATAACTTCTAACACTTTCTCGTAAACTGGTAGCATATTTATAGGCCTATGTTCTTCAGCTTTCGTTGTTCCAGACACTTGTAAATTTACATTATCGATGCCTGATGAACTACCAATTTTGTGAATAGATTTATACAACACATCATATGAAATACGATGGAACAAATGAAAAACTCAAATTTTTAACCCAAAATATTAAGGTTTAGAGGTGGCGCAAGTGACTTGAAGGTGAATTTTTATGTTATGAAATATGTGAAGCCTCAGTGAAGCCTTCATAACTTTGTTAACTTCTAACAAATTTTAAAGCTCTTAACATCATTTGCTTCAAAATTAAATTTATGGAAAATTTGTTTTCTACATTTTTTCCTTATATTTACTAAAAAAAAATTCATTTTTTTTACCTAACCTCATTAATATATCTATCTATATAAATAAAAATGGAATGGTGTTTGTATGTCACGAAATGGCTTGAGAACTGGCTATTCGATTTTGAAATATTTTTCATAGTTAAATTCCTGAAGTGCTCCGAAATGTTTGTGTGTATAAAAGCTCCGGAGATTCACTGGGATAGTCAATAATATATTCCAAAGCTGTTTACTTGTTTTTAAAGCAAATTTAGTAGGTTTAAAACTGTGAGTAGAACAATTTATTTTAAAAATCGTTTTGACTTAGTTATTTACCAGAAACTGCCCAAAAACATGGATTTTCAACGGAAAAGGCAATATTTTTATCATTTTTGTCGTTAAACATTAAAAGTTAAGCTAAAACTCATCGTTCTCATTTGTCAAGCCTTCAAAAAGGTCTCAGAAGCAATTTTTAATAGATTTAATATTTATTTTGTTATATTTAAAAGATGCAGTTTTCTAATCGTCTTTATAACAAGATGCTTAATTAATTTCAGTTAAACAAAAGTAAAATGTAATAAGTGGCGAAAAAAAGACATTCCAAAAATTTTTTTTAGTTATTGTTAAATAACTAAGTCGAAGCAATTTTGATTTGTTTATACACAGGTTAAAAACAACTGAATAAGGTTCAACAGCATGTAAAAAGATCTGGAATCGCATATGTTTTTATGAAGTTATGGTTCAACATAGATGATTTTTTCTTGTAAAAAGAGGAAAAAAAATAGAGATAACCACTTTTTACCAATATTAGTTTTGATTTTTGACAAATTCGATTTGCTGAAAACTTTTCATGAATTTAATTTTGAAGGAGATGATGTTAAGAGCTTTAAAATTGGTTAGAAAATAACAAAGTTATGAAGACTCTTTGAAGGTCATATTTCATAACATTAAAATTCTTCTTTAAGTCGCTTGTGACACCTCTAAATTTTAATAGTTTTGGCTCAAAATTTGATATTTACCTTTTAAAGTGATTTGAATTGAGAAATGCACATGAGTTTTTGGTTTTAAGAACTTATGAAAAATAAGCCGATTGCTTGTTTCGAGCTAAAATGTGAGTTCGTAGCACCAAGCACATTATTGTAATTATTGACAAGTTGCAGTCATTTTTTCGTTAATACTCTCAATTTTAAAACTTGAACTTTACGAATTATCTTCACATTCTATGAAACCATGTTTAATTTTGTCCCGCTTTGGAGTAAATTACATCTGGTCTCCTTAGCTTATGAGGAATCTTGTAACTAATTTATGCGACTTCCAGGAAAACCCAATGTCAAAGTTAATCAAAAATTGTGGCAATTTGGTATACCTTCTGTTACAAAAATGGATGATAAAAAATCTAAACGTTGTAAAAGAAATGTTATTTGTGAAGTTGTGGAATCTAGCAATTGTGCAAGAAACATCAAAATTTGAGTTGCTGTGGACGTTTGTAAACCATAATTTACTTTGAAACAATAATCAATTCTCGGCACAAATGAGAACTGGTTCATACTGTAATCATACAAATAAGCTTTTAAAAAAATGATAAAGATAATAATCAAATTCACGACATACCGCTGCGGAATAATTTATCCAAACCGAAGGACCATACGTTGAATGACACTTATTTATTTTCGCCTTATCCGTTTCACTCCCTTGTAGTTTCGTTCGCGCTGTCGTCCTCAGCCTCAGGCAATATTAATAGATTTTTAATGTTATAAGTCTCATTTATATTTCACCATTATCCCACTCCAATCCCTTGCGTGCTGCAGGAAAAGCATAATTGTATGGATAGGTATGGTTAGTTACCCGGGGCGACAACCCCTCCAAGTTTCTCCGGCGGACCTACATCTCCGGAAGCTGTTGCTCTAAACTCGGAGGACAATGCCTATATGTAGTGCCTTCCCGACTGGCAGATCATATCAAAATTTTGTCTTAAATTTGTTGTATTGAGATATAATTATCATTTTTAATCCAAAATGCTTCATTCTGCACTATTCTGATTTCTGGACCATAGTGCAATGGTAGGGGTGGTAGGTCCTTTCCGATGGATTGGTACATGCATCGGTTCAATGCACGAAAGAGACTGGTTGTTTTAACAATATAAAACTTAATCTAGCACTATACCATTCAGTTCCACTGAAGTTATTATCCTTTGATATAAACGCGTGTTTCGAGTCGACAAGTCGAGTATAATACACAACACTGAGATTGCCTTACATATGAAATACGCGTATCTGACAAAGATGCAAATTCCAGTGGAAATAAATGGTGTAGTACTGAATTCGGTTTCCATTTACTAAACAGCTCGAAGATTTATTAACCTAAAGTAAAAGCTTTTATATTTAGTTTTATTCATTCTAAAAAAATTGACTTACACACTTAAGATCATTTACCCATAAATTAGTAAATATTTTATAGTTTGTACCCTAATTGTTTTTAACCAAAATGGTATTTGAATCAAAATAAGTTAGAATTTTGATATACATTAGTGCAAATTTTAAATTACTTTGACAACATCATGTATCTAATTTATAAGAAACTTCATTACAAAAAAAAGACCGTAACTAAATAACGCATCAAGTTCTGATTTCTGATAGTGCCAGCTAGTCGGGTTACCAGGCGGGTGACCTGCTGCTTGAGTGCAAACGAGGGGGAGGAAAAGTGCGAATAAAGCGGATAATGTGCCGTGCATAAATAGAGGAGGATGTTTATAATTAAATACTTACTTTATTTTCATATTTGTTTTATGACGGCTAAATTGCTTTGTATTGCTGCTGCGGTGGCGATAATCGCTTCTTTTCGGAAAGAAAGCTGGATGCTGTTCGCAATACACGTTAAGGGTAGGGTGCGACGTGGTTGCAAAGTAGTTTTAGAGCTTTGCACATGTTCTGGTTAAACAATTGCTCCTCGGCAGGGAATATGGTGATCACTGCTCATATTTGTCACCAAATTAAACATCATAAATTACTTTAATCGTGCGCCAGGATGGGCTTGATGTGACAATCAGAAGCATATGAAAGGATAATTCCATGCGGATTATTAGATGTTTTTATGCATATGTGCATCAAATAGACGACTTGCGATTTCAATTTTTCATACCATTATACTATAGTTTTTTCTTCACTCTTTTACGTATTCGAACCCTTTGAGCAGAATTCAAAAGTAGATTGAGTATTTTACCTTTCAATTCCGCCCCAATTGCACCATTCAGAATGATATTTTTTATTTGCTCATTCAAGTATTAGGTATAGTATAACCACGACCAAATAATATTCAGAAATAATCATCCTATTGGAATTTTCTGAGACATTTAAGAAAAAAATAGAGATCGTCTACTCAAATGTCGACCACTTACCAACTCTTGAAACAACTTCTGCACATAATATAAGAAATTATTCCGCAATTAAGCCCTCTAAACCAACTGTTGTTATTAAACCTTGCATCAAACAAAGAAAAATGTTATTCGAGTAGCGAATCAAAAATTGCTCTTTGTTAAACTTCAGATCCTTTCGGCAAACAGTAACGGATACCGCCCGTCCTTCCCTCGCCCTCAACTTGGCTATAGCAAATTTTTCAAGTGGTACTTTCTGACGTGCCATTATGTGCAGATACGGACCGGGTCGGGGTGAATTGTAATGGGACGGAGCGAATAAAAAAGCAAAACTCACCATATGATGCCCGGATTTATGAAAATCTTTATTCAAACTTACGCGCCTGTTTGGTTTTTCATTCATGCCCATTTGGGCAAATCCTCATCGTCACGAGAGGACGGAAGCCGCTTTCCAGCTTCAATTGTTGTGTTTGTTGTTGATCGCAGTGCAATCCTGTACGAAGGGCTTTACCAGCGTTCTTCTCTATCTAACCGTAAGAGAAAAGATTCGTGGCAGTGGTGGCGGTGAGTGTGAACTTGAAAAATGAACAACCATGGTCGATAGGGGTGCTCTTTTTGTGGCAAGAGTCTAATTGAGCAAATGTATGAATGCATCAGACATGTTTTAAGATAGAGACCATAAATGCAACACTTTTCAACTTCAAAGCTCAAAGGGTCAAAAATTTAAAGATTCAGATAATCCAGAAAAGTATCCAAAACGAAAATAGTGTTGGAAAGCAGGTACATCACACAGCCTGCAGTGGAGATGTCGATGGGTATGAAGTGTAGAGGTAGTATTTTAAGTGAATTACTATTTAATTAATTAAAAAAATTTGCTCCCTGGCACTAGTAGTTGCTGTCGTGTTCCAGTAGTGGATCAACTGAACGAAGTAGTTGATATAGAAATGAAGAATAGTCCCAGAGATGAACTTTATGCTTTATTCGGAAGATTTAAGTTGCTGCTCCGAGCGAAAAATCAATGCCTATTTTTGGTTCTTTGGCAGATTTGGAACATCCGAAAAAGTGGACAAATCCTAAAAATTAACCTAGAGATAATAAATCTTCGAACTGTTTAGTAGAATATTTTGGAATAGAGGTAGTGTCGCACCTCAGGTAGAAGAATCGTCGGTTGAGAAGAATGCGTCGTCGTAGGTAAAAGTGTGGAAGTTCGTTTGATAGAGTTATGATATTTGTGTAGAATGTTGAATTGTAAAAATGTATACCTGGTTTGAATAAAGAGAGTTGCAGCTGCTGATTGAGGTATCAGTCAGTTAGCTGCCCAGTTGAAGGAAACATCTACTGTATTGTATTTCTTTATGATTTGCAATCGGATGTGGACGGGCTAGCTTCGCTAGGATCTGCGTGGTCTTAGCGGACTAGCCTTTCAACAGAATACCTATAAGAAGATGAAAAACCGAATTTAGTACTATACCAATTAATTCCACTAGAGTTTGTATCCTTTGACAGATACGCGTATTTCGACCTCAACTTTAAGGCCGTCTTCAGTGTCGTGTACTAGACTGTGTCGTGTACTAGAATGTGTGCATCATTATGGCTACCAAGCGGACGGAGCACAGCATATTCATCGACCTGAAGAGATCTATCGTAAGCACCCAAAAGGACGTGGCATTTCTGAAGAAATGTCTGAAGGAAAAGTTAACACCCGTTAGCCATAGGATTAAGATGGGCCCCCATATCCCACAACATATCAAGAGGACAGCAGAGAAAGAGTACATCACGGCATCGATTAAATCCCTCTATGCGAAACTGGACAAGCTGACGACGAAGTGCTATTTTCTGCATTTAAAATTGGCTTAGGTATATCCGGAAGGATTCCCGAGCGGAAGAATGCGAAGCCGACAGGAAGAACAGGCTACATCGGAAAAAAAACTAGCATCCATGGGATCCAAGACGACGGAAGTTAACTGCGTTCCTGCTCCGATTATAGAACCCATTTAAGATTTCGTAGTTAACCGTTCGACGCAGCAGTTCACAGTAGAGCAATTGACACACCTCAACAAGGGGTTAGGATATGCGGTAACTACGAAGCCTGACGTGGAGAAAATCATCGTAGACATGGAAACAGCAATCATCCAAAACGTACCAATAAAGGACCAGAACACAACGAGGAACATCGTAGCCAAGGCCATTACAACAGGACAACGAAGCAGACAAGGACGAGACGAGGATCGTGAAAGAACTCAAGGATAAACCAGTCAAGGCGGATAAAGGCAACGCAGTCGTCATCGTTGACAAGACAGATTACGACGAACAAATGGCGAAAAATATCAACGAAGGCCCCTACCGACATTTGAGAGTGGATCCACTACCCGGACTCTTCAAGCTCACGGACAAAACCCTGAAGGACTGCAAGGTGATTATTGGCGAGGCTCGTTTGAAAGAGTCAAACCCCATTCTTCCACGGATTAAAGGACTACCGAAGATTCACAAACCAGGAAAGGAAATGCGAGAAATCATCTCGGTCGACGGATCCCCCACTCATAAACTGGCGAAATGGTTAGTCAAGGAATTCCAGAGTATGCCGAATCCATTCCCCACTAGGTCAGTTAAAAACACCCAGGAGTTCTCCCAGAAACTATTAGAGTCAGGACACATCGAGGATGACGA
The DNA here is from genome assembly GCF_002204515.2 of Aedes aegypti. NCBI lineage: Eukaryota > Metazoa > Arthropoda > Insecta > Diptera > Culicidae > Aedes > Aedes aegypti. The sequence continues at coordinate 400,072,645 of NC_035108.1, forward strand.
GATGATGGTTTCTTCCGACGTAGCGGCTCTTTTCCCCAGCGTTCCAGTAAAGGATTCCCTAAATCTTCTCGAGGACTGGTTATTACCCCAAAGGACGGATGCAGCATGGAAAAGAAAGGTCAGGACATACATGAGGTTGGCAAGATTGTGCATGGACGAAAACTACTTTCAATTTCGAGGAAATTCCTACAAACAAACGAAAGAAGCCCCCATGGGAAACCCTCTCTCCCGTTTTTGTGCGAACTATTCATGACGAATTTTGAGGAAAATTTAAAGAAACTAGGAGTATTACCGCATAAATGGTGGAGATATGTCGACGATATTTTCAGCGTTATCAAGCGGAACGATCTGGCTAAAATTTTGGATACAATCAACAGCGTACACAAGGATATCAAGTTCACGCACGAGGAGGAGAAGGATGGAAAACTACCATTTTTGGATCTACTTGTCACCAAGGAAGAAAGTTCAACTTACAACTTCGAAATCTACAGGAAGCCTACAAACACCCAGCGAGTTATCCCTTACACATCGAATCATTCGTTCCAGCATAAGATGGCAGCGTTTCACCACATGATTCACAGGATGCAGACTCAACCCCTCAGCGAAGACGGAAAGACCAAAGAACTGGAATATATCTACGAGACAGCAAGGATCAACGGATACAAGGAAAGGACAATAAAAGCCATCATCGACAAAAAGGAAAGACAGCAAATTAGGAATGCTTTGACGACACTAACCCCTATCACCGAACCCATGAAAAGAGTCTCCATCCCATACGACGTACACATCAGCAAACAGCTCCGCCCAAAGCTAAGGAATTTCGGAATCGATTTGGTATTTTCCAGCAGAGACAACCAACTTAGAATTTCGTTAGGCTCTTCCAAGGATCCTGTAAACACACTAAACAAGGCTGGTGTTTACAAAATCAGTTCTCACTGCAGCAAGGTCTACGTTGGTCAAACAAAGCGGTCTCTCGAGGTTAGATTCAAGGAACACAGCGGAAATAGGAAAAACTCAGAAGACGATAGACAAGGGGATGACATACGATTTCAAATCTAAGGTGGCAGAACATATCTTTTCAGAAGGACATTCAATTACGACGGCCGATATCAAAGTTTTGAGAAATGTTTCTTCTCCTTGGAAACTGGATGTGGCGGAGAGTCTGGAAATTTGCACACAGGTACCTACGACGCTACTCAACAGAGACAACGGCAACGGCAATACATGGCTATTCAACTTGGTACCTACTAATCGTTCCTGTGATGTACCTTTCAGCATTTAAAGTTTCAACAAAAGAGGGATGGAATGTACCTAAAGCTCATAAATTTCAAGTAAAAAAAAATAATAATGGGTAGGGAAATACGTTTATACTCAGTGTTAATATATAATGTGTGCATACGATGGTTTTTTTCAAGTCGAGTCTAGTACAACACGACACTGAAGACGGCCTTACAGTTGAGGTCGAAATACGCGTATCTGTTCCGCAGGACACAAGCATTACAAACTCTAGTGGAATTAAATGGTATAGTACTAAATTCGGTTTTTCATCTTCTTAACCTAGAGAGCAGGGAATTTTTTTTAACGACTTGCAGTTACCTCGATATGATCTCCAATGACCATTGGATCCATACAACCGTAATAATGTACATTTGCCTACAATTGTCCCACAGAGCTGTGGGACTGGGGAATCGTATCAATGTCGTTGCCACTGCCTGGCTTTGAATGGCTATTTTGTAGTCCTCTGGGAGATCTGGAACATCTCGAAGAGTGGAAGTTTCTTGACAATTTGCTCTGGTAGCTGCGATTTTTTTAAAGGCCTGTAAAGATTGAGTTCCGCGTGGTTATTCAAGCATTGCCTCCACATTATCTCGAATGGCCACTTTTTGGTGCTTCAGAAGATTCGAATCATCCGTTAAAACGGGCATTGTCTGACAATTGACCTAAAGAGCTGCAATTTCTTCCAAACATTTTGCAACAATTCCATAACCATAGTCTGATACTGCCACTGCCATAAACCGAGAAGAATTTTTTAGTAGAAAGAGGAAAAATTTAGAGAAAACTACTGATAACCAGGACTAGTTTTGATTTTAGATAAATTTGATATTGTTCAAACTTTTCATAAATTTCATTTCGAAGAGAATAATGCTAAGAGCTTAAAAATTGGTTAGTGAAAAACAAAGTTATGAACACTTCACTGAAGGTCATATTTAATAAATTGAAAATTCACCTTGAAGTCGCTCTAAATCTTAATATTTTTGACTCAAATTTTGAGATTTCTCTTTTTATGTGACTTGAATCCAGAATTCAGAATTGTTGGTTTTGATAACTTTCGAAAAATAAGCTGCACCCTAATAGTCAGGCTATGTCTTTTTTTTAACGTATGCTTTGGAACTTCCGCAGGACTAAAAAATAAGCATTCAAGGTCTTGCATAGGCAACGATGGAATAACGAAACTGGAAGTCGTTTGAAACAAATCGCAGCTGACAATAACAATTTTCTGGAAATGTCTGCTTTTCCGGATGTTGCTGATCTTCCGGAGAACTCAAGGATACTTAAGTTCATCTGAAAACATGAACTTGAGGTTTTTAAACACCATTTACCATGATTGAACTGTTCCGAAAAGGAAGTTGATCGGTTCTTTATCCGGCCTGACTCAGGATCCTCGAGATTTCACCAGATATACTCAAAATACCACTAAAAACCCACAGTATTAGGCTAGAAAATCACAGGTCGACTTTGAAATCTTAGTAGTTTACTGAGAATCGCCAGATTTCACGCAGCATTCGCAATAACTACACTGAAACAAGCGTTGAAGTAATGAGAACCATGAACAAGTTCTTAAATTTACTATTCCAATCACGATTGAGCTATCAAGAACGCTTTTTATATGCGATTTGGTCCCTCTCAATCCAACCGCATCGATAGCCGAGCGGTAAGCGTTCGCGCTTGACAATAGCAAGATCCTCGGTTCGAATCTGGCTTGCTGCAAGTTTTTAACCATGATATAGTAATTTTTACTGACGAAATGGTACCATGGTAAAATTGAATGCACAAAATATTTGAAATAAATGCAAATTTAGTCTGCACAAAACAAGTGGCGTTGTGTATTTAATTTAAACCTCTAATATAGTATTTTCAACTGCAACGCTGTTCTCAGTGTAGGCATACATTCTCAGGGTTCCGGTTCATTTGGCCGAATGTCGGTTGGCCGAAATTTAAAAAAATGTGAACTACAGTTAGCATCATACACAAATAATTAGCTTTTTAGTTTTAGTTCAAGAAACAGTCAGTGCTGAAAGAAGAACATCTACGTGTAAGCAGTTATTCACTTCTCTACTACCGGTAATAGCCACCAGCAGATGTTTTCGCATCGCGTTTGTAGTTAGCTTTTGACGGTAACTAAAACGGTTTAAGACTTATTCGCCCTTCTGGATCTTGTTGCTTTGAACCCTCGAATCACACTAAGTAATATATGTAGGCGGATTAGGGGCATAATGAACACACGGAGCGAAATGGACACCCCCTCAATCTCTGAGAATATGGATACTACATCAAAACTTCATACACTGCATGAAATCTGTATTGCATTTGGAATGTTTGACGGAATAAAAGCTTATTTTTTACTTCATCTGTTCTTTGAAATTTGACTTCAAGTTTCTCTCAGTTTCAAATTGGCATATAAGCAAGGCGGTGGAAGAATCTGTTTTTTTTTTTTAGGAAAGTAGTGAACCCAGGAACATTCTTTATAGCTATTATGATTGAGGGAGAGCTTCTTTACATATCGGAACGATTGACAGTCATTAAATAAATTGGATTCACTAAATTTCACGCAAGTGTTCATTTTGCCCCGATACCTTTTCACCAGCCTTCTTTCGACCCAATTTTCTATCTCGTTTTTCTGACATCTGATATGGTTTTTATCACTACTAGCGGGGGATTAATTAAAAACATTGCCATTTTATGGTCTTAAAGTGAACATTTGGTTAACGTGTCTATGGAGCGATGCACGAGTTCATTATTTGACGTTTGAGCGGTGCCGTGTTATTTACGTGACCATGGCAATGAATGAATTCGACACCGCTCAAACGTCAAATTAGTGAACACGTGCATTGATCCATTATGCCCCTAATTCCCCTATGTCATAGTTCTAGCCTAATACAAGACGTGTCAGGTCAAAGTACAAAAATGAAACCAATAATTGGCAATTATTGCCTGTCAAAAAAAAAAAAAAAAACACTTCCCAATGGTCGTTTTGGCAATGGCCTACTTTTATATCGTTGAGTTGGATTGCAACAGGGCATTTTGTTGCCCGGCCGTGTTGCTAGTGCATAAATTAGTGTTTCAGCAAAAGTTTGGAATTTTTCATTAAATATTTTTATTTTTAATCTTTTTAAATTCGATGGCAATGTCATGAATGAGCTCCTGCATTACTTAATTTAAAAAAAAAATCATTTTATCATCATATAATAGAAACTCAAAATATATCATCAGTTTTGCATATAAACCTGGTTTTCAAAATAGCTAGCGTCTTCCTGGGGGGTGCGAACTGAATATCAACAAGCAGCCAGGCTTTAAATCATTAAAATTATCCGCTTTAAATCATTAAAATTATCCGAGTAAGCTTAGGGCCGCACGGGACGTCATCATAATCACCCTATCCATTTCAAGAAGCAAATCCCAAGAACCACTCCATATATCGATGCGAAAAAGTATCACTATGATTCTATATATGTAGTGCACAACCCGATAAATTTTCAGCTTCATCGGTTAACTAAAACTCGAGATTTGCTTCCACAAAGTTTTGATGATTATTGTTAGAGTGAGACGAAAGATAGGGATAATAACACGGTCTTCCGTGTCCCCTTAGGAGTGTGCGGCCATTACTTATACACGCTAAAAATGTGATACATTTTATGTGAAACAAAAATGTCCAACTTTTGAAGAAATGTTATACTTGGTCTTATTTATTCATTAGTTTATCAAAACTCTTGTGAAATACATTTCTTACTAATGTATGGTCAGAAACTATCTGATTCATCCGATTTTTTGGACTAATTACCAACATCAAACTAAAGACGGTTAGCACTGATGGAAAATATTGTGTTCAAATTGAAAGACCAAAATGTTTGAGTCCGTATCCCTCAGTCGTCATCTATTACACAAAATGAATAAAGCATGCAAGAAACATCCAAATGATGGACTTTAATGTTTAAATTTGGTAGCACTGACTTTTGTATCGTCAAGGTTATCGACTGAAAAACAACGGGGCTGTCACGTCCTATCCTAGGTTCTACCAACACCAAGCCTTGGCTTCTTCTTTCCACAACGGAGAAACAGTGTGCTTCTTTGACGTAAGTGTTCACCGAGTCGTTAATTGGGTCTTAAAATTTTCAATGAAATCTTGTTTTTATTCAATAACACGAAAGAGCATCTTACTGCAACTACTTTAGCAATTTCTCCCGCTCAAATAACGGCTATATCATGTTTAAACTTTAATTCAAAAATTGGGTCCATAAATAAACCTTGACACTTTTGATCATGTTTGACGTTCGCTTAGTCGACAAAAACGCCACAGGGGTTTTAGTTTTAACACTGGGGTTGTTTCTATCTGAAATTTCGTCAGGGACACGGAAAACAAAACACACCCAAAATTTGAGTTTAAGGCAAGGGGTGTGATAAAATCTAAAAAAACATAAAACATGTTTTTTGGACCCAAAAACCAACGGAAAACATTAGAAAATTGAGTAAACATGTGTTATTGGCCTAAACTTAAGCGTTTGGCACTAAAATTGGGACAGGGTCTTAGGACCCTATTGCTATACGCAAGCAACGGTTGCAGAGTTCAGTTCACATGCAATCAATCTTAAGTTAACCCTTGAAGTAAAAATATATGTTTTGAATAAGACTTAAGGGAATCTGGTGTAATATACACCCTTGAGGAAAAACAACCCACAATGCCTTTTTAGAGTGTTCGTGAAGAATTTGGAAAAGATTTTTCGTCAAGGAGGAGTGAATTATGCCAAACTTAATTTTTCAGCCATTTTCTATGAAATTTCAAATTAGTTTTTGAATTTTTCAACTAATTCGACTGATAATTAGCATTTTTTAATTCATCAAATCGTGCTAGAATGTCAGTAATTTGTATTGCTAAAAACACTAGGCAAAGTTCAAAAAATGTCACTGAATGACTTCAGCGTGTATGTCTGTCTGCCTTAGGTTCTAAATATTCTTTTTCAATACTACTAAGCAAAGTTATACTATTTACAATTTTTTTCTCCCTTTAGCTGAGAGTTTACAAAAATCACCTTTGCCTTGAAATTTGCATCTATTTAATATGAAAATAAGCACAGGTTACAGCTGAATTTTTGATGATTTGCCCAACAAAACAACCCTAATGGCAAAGGGAACAAATAAAAACAAAACAAAAGGGAAAATAAAACAAATGCCCTCATTTAACGGAAGTACAAATAAGCAAACTTAAGCTGAAGTGAATTTTTTTTTCCTTTTTTCATTTTCGTGTTCTGTCGGCAGTGCGTTTGGTGAAAAAGAGTGCTTCGTAAAGCCCAAAATGTTTTTTCCTCGGTTCTACATTTTGCTGGGCAGTGCTTTGCGTTCGTTTTCGCACGTCATCGGAGTAATTTTCTATCCCAGGTTTTGCGTGTTGATGCCAAGATCGAGGATGGTTACCAACTGATGAGCACGTTCCATCCTTGTGATAACACTAATTGTCGGCATAAGCCCTTAAACCTGTTTTATAATAAAAATAGATACACGGACCTATTTTTTTTTATTTATTTGTTGCAATTACTAGATATAACATTTGAATAGTTCGAAATTATGTCGGTGCACTAATAGATAAGTTTTTAAATAGAGGCTACAGGAATTGCATCACTCATCAACTCCTTCCTGTGAAAACCATGGAGATGCATAGGTGATCTCGGTCTTTATTTGCGAGGGCTAACTAACATTCCTTATCTTCCCCGACGACCGTAAGGACGTGGCCGGCGCAGTTGTTGACATTACTAAGTTTGGAATTCTCAAAGTTGTACATTGAAGATGGTATGCTACTTCCAAGCTGCATCTGTTGGTTCCATGTATAATTTTGATTATTCCGGTCAATCACGGAGTAGCAACTGTGAATTTTATGGTCATCAATGCTTATGCTTATGATTGTATGTATTTTTTGCGGGATTTTAAAATGCTGTTTAACAGCATACGTTTATTTTCGATATTTTTGACTGATTTATGGAGGGGTGAAATAATATTTGGCTCCTCTGATAAATTATTGAGGAAGCAAAGAGTGTTTCAACTCCTCCAAAGCTGACACCTATGCCCAGGACCGTTGGAGGATGACATAATTTTGTCTATGAGTCAACCTTCATACAACATTCTAGGACCGTTCCACATACGAATTTGTACAACATTGTTGATAATGCTTACTAATATAACTCTATCACAAGAAATTATGAATATCAAGGATGACATGAAAAAAATTGTTGTTATACACCAATTTTAGTTTAGAATGAACACTAAGAAACAAAATCTAAATTAAGTTGTTCGATTGATTGTGCCGTAATTTGCGATATAAATTTCACTCATCCCTACCAAGCCCTAATCCCTCTTATATGAAAGGGCGCATCACAAATCGCAATTCAAAGCCAACCACCACCGTATTACCTTTGGGAGACGTCTACCAGATGAATGAAAATTCGCCTGGCTCTAAGAGCCCACTTCTGCCCCGTTAAGTAGGATAAGATTATCGCTCCCTTCCTCATTCGTCATCGGCCGCAGTTGGCTGGATGGAGAGGGGATCAAGAACAATTCCATGGATTTCGCCCTGGATGAAAAGTGAATCGAGCGTAAAATTTGTATTTAAAGCGAAACTCTGTTGCTGCTGCTACTCTTCGGTTCACTGCCACGGATCAATGGCGTTGCTTCTGCCGGTGAAACTGGAACTGGTATACAACTCATATGGATTACATGCCGAGAAGGCCCACTGTGTAACGACTGCGGGATGATATTAATTCGCTCGGTTTAATGTCACTCCATTAATCGCTCGGTTGGGTGCATTTCGGTTGGACAAAACTAGAAATCTGGAAGATACCTAGTTACAGTGCAACGCACAATGGTCCGAATCGACAATTTAGTAGGACAAAAGTTTTTTTTTCTTTGTTCTCGTTGATGCGTCTACACATTAAGTCTTTAAAGTTGTTTGAGTTTTTCATCTTCTCAGCAGAGTTGGGTAGAGTGGTTCTTATTAAAATTGAATCAAACTTGTTTGCTTGAGAAAGTTTCTTGTTGCATTCTATAGAAAACTTCTATAAAATGTTATTATGATCACTTTAACAAAGACACCTTTGGACTAACTCTTCATTTGATCTTAATAGATCGATTCTCCAAGTTTTATACTTAGGTTGGACCAAAATATGAGTTGATTTTAGTCTAACTTTTTTTTGTTTGTTTTTAGTATTACTGTATCTTTAGAAAAGTTATAGACGAAGTAAAGATTATGTAAATCCGAGCGAAATTGACCGATTGACCGGACCATGCTGTTTTTTTTACTAATAAAGCATCAATATCAATGTAATTTGTGGTAACTAGTTAACTAGTAAAGAACGTTTTTGAAGATATATCATTGAAATTTTTGTGAGTTACAGGAAAATTTCGAGTTATAAGGACAAATGAAGCGCATATTCTTAATTTAAAAAAAAATACGTTATAGCCGTTCTTACGGTAACAGTTGTTCTAAGTTTAAATTTTAAGAATCGATTTACTTGGCTTGAATGAAGTATTTAAAAAAGCATATTTGGCAAAATTATTCATACTAACGTTTTATAAAATTCTGCTGAAGTTTGCAACCTCAAACTTCTTCGAACAAAAGAGGTTCTATGTCAAATTTAAACTGTAATCATTATATCCATATTTTTCCCAAAAGCAAAACTTAATTACAAACAACTTTTCTGAAGTTCATACACCTTAAATCAACGAAAACAGAGAAAAAAATTGGCCTACTAAATTGTCGATTCAGACCATTGTGTAGCAGTCGAAAAAGTTGAATAATCTTTTGAAAATTCCTCTGAACAAAAAATCAGATTCTCAAACTGCAGTTTATGGTCACAGCAGCATATGGTAGACAGAAAGGCTCCATCCCATTACCCCGAACGCCATTACCCCGAACGCCACTACCCCGAATGCCACTACCCCGAATGGGTCACTACCCCGAAAGCCATTACCCCGAATGGGTCATTACCCCGAACGCCACTACCCCGAATGAGCCATTACCCCGAATAGTATGAGATACAGTGAAATATATTGTTTTGCGGGCAAAAGAGCGTCTCTAATGAAAACTGGTAATTAATGGCGCGTAAAATGTTCATCATATATTTTCCCTTCTTTTTTATGTCAGCTCTTCTTTCGAAATATATTGTTGGCAACTCTTCTCATTCTTTCGAAGACGGTAGCCCAGTGGGCACTTTCGCAGTTCAAGAGTTCATTTACAAATTTCATAACGCCAAAAATTTCTATTTTTGACACCTACCCACCCGTTCGTACCACTTTTTGTATGGATATCATTTTTTGTCCCCCTCAGCGTTACGAAATTTGGTCTTGCTGAACAGCTGCGTGAACACAGATATTTGAACTTCTTGGTGGTGTCCATATTTCAATTTTGTTTTAAAGCAAATATTTTCCTTTCTTGTGTATATATGCATAGCATGATATGACATATCATATAGTTACATATCACGTTGTTACAGTGATCATTCACGTCATAGCTGCAAACATTTCACCAGAAATTTCCCCTTCTTTCTTAAATAGGCTGTTCTTTCATGTTTTCGTTGGACAAGCTAGTCATTAACCTTTCCATATTGAACAGCTTTTTTGAAGAAATATATCCTGAAGACATTAACTCATGTGAATCCTCCTATAACTATAATCAGTAATTTTCCCTTTCTTTCATCTTCTTGTATTGAAACAGACAGGTCTCTTATAAATTTGCTCACCGCTTTGCTGTCATCATCATTTCTTCATTGTGCTGAATCGGAAAAAATTGTGATTATCTCATTGAAATACAAATTAATGATCCCACAAACCAACGAAAGTTTTTACTGTAGCGGCAATCAAAGGCCGCCGTTTTTCTAACATGTACAAGTGTATTAACGTTTCCTTGCTTTAGTGGAACGGTTGTCTATCAGGTTGGTTTTTAAGCGGGTTCCATAGACGAACACTTGCAGCGATTATCTCAGGGTGATCTTCCATTACCACCGTTTACGAAACAAAATCTTTAAGGAGATCTTAATGCTAGTAGCCCGACACCTACAATGAGTAAAGGAAGTGGGTTCCGACGTCCAATAAGAAACTATACTACATCCTAATTTTTTGCATATTATAGCTATCCTTTGCGTCGAAAACAAAGTACATGCTGGTTGGCGGAACTGAGCGCGACAGGGCCCGCTTAGGAAGCAGTGTTACGATAGACGGGGATACCTTCGAGGTGGTGGACGAGTTCGTCTACCTCGGATCCTTGTTGACGGCTGACAACAATGTTAGTCGGGAATTACGAAGGCGCATCATCAGCGGAAGTCGTGCCTACTATGGGCGGTCAAGAAAGATTCACCCCCGCACCAAATGCACGGTGTACAAAACGCTCATAAGACCGGTAGTCCTCTATGGGCATAAGGTGTGGACTATGCTCGAGGAGGACTTGCAAGCTCTTGGGGTTTTCGAACGCCGAGTGCTAAGGACGATCTTCGGCGGCGTGCAGGAGAACGGCGTGTGGCGGCGAAGGATTAACCACGAGCTCGCTCAACTCTACGGCGAACCCAGTATCGTGAAGGTAGCTAAAGCTGGAAGGATACGCTGGGCAGGGCATGTTGCAAGAATGCCGGACAACAACCCTGTAAAGATGGTGTTCGCCACGAATCCGGTCGGAACAAGAAGGCGTGGAGCGCAGCGAGCTAGGTGGATTGACCAGGTACACCAGGACCTGGAGAGCGTGGGTCACAGTCGAGGATGGAGAGAAGCGGCCATGAACCGAGGGAATTGGCGAAATATTGTTGGCGAGGCTTTATCAAGATAATTGATGTAAAGCCAAATAATTAAGTAAGCTATCCTTTGCATAATAAATTCACCCATCTTTTCGAAATAGGCTGTTCTTCAGAGCATTGCAATGTGGCTGTGTGAATCTCACCAAAATTAGAGGACAATTCGAAATAAAACTTAGTATTCAAAAATTATTAGCTAAAAAACTAGCTGCTTTTATATCTTCTAATGTTTGAAATATAAATTGTTGAGCCACTTGTTAGGGGCGGTCCATTAATTACGTAAGACAAATTTCGGGGTTTTTCAACCCCCCCCCTCCCCCCATGGTAAGATTTTTTGTATGAAAATCAAAAATAAATTGTATGGCGCGTAATAATTCTCAGACCCCCCTCTCCCCCCATAAACCCTTACGTAATTAATGGACAGCCCCTTAAATACTCATAAGGAATCGTACAATTATCTCCCCACTCTCTCACAAGAATAAGTTCCAAATTTTATGCATTCGGGGTAATGGCGTTCGGGGTAGTGACCCATTCGGGGTAGTGGCGTTCGGGGTAATGACCCATTCGGGGTAATGGCTTTCGGGGTAATGGCGTTCGGGGTAGTGGCATTCGGGGTAGTGGCGTTCGGGGTAGTGTCATAGAATCAGACAGAAAATATAAAGCCTTCCTTAATCTATAACTAGTCTGTACACAAGGGTCTAACTTTTATTCTATCAATAGGTCAAATCGACGGAAAACAGCTCTGTCCACAAAAAGTTGCAGCCACGAAGGAAACGCCTTTTCAAGTCGACGACTTGTTTATCATACAGCTTTACTTTTTTACGTTCGATGGTTTGTTGTCGATTGTGGGGGAAACAGGTACTCACGGGGTTGGGATCGTTGAAAGGAATTTTCCGGTACATGTGCCAAGCAAAAAGTTTGTTTGGTACGTACATAAGTACACCATATCGGATACAAACAAGCGAATTGTTCTCGCTCGGTGTGCGCTATGATGGAGAGGATGAATTTTTCAACAAAATTCAACAACAGTTTGTTAAGTGCGCAAAACAAGCGGCTGTAATAACCTTTGAGATGTACGGGAATCTGTACCTTTTGTGAGTTGAATGGTTCAAATTTGACGCGTGTGTGTACTTGAATCACAGCTAAATGTTGGATCTGTGTTTAAACAACTTTGAAAGGTTAAACTTTCGATCAATGATTTTGAATTTGTGACTTTGTATGCATATTAAGACGGAAAGACACAAATAACCAAAAATGATTAAAGAAAATTAATTCGGTTGTATGACATTTTCCCCGTTTACCACAATCAATTTGCCAGATGCACCATTTTCCAGAAAACCATTTGACAGAATGTAACCATTCCCCAGAAAGACCATTCCACAGAAAATCATGTTACTTCATTACTAAGCTTCACTAGTATTGCTACTTGGGCGCGTATTTTTATGATTTTCAGCATACGATGTTTAATTAAACAAAACAACAATTGTTTCGTACAAGGATGGAAAAAAATCAGCTCTAACGACAAACAACACGGTATTTGAACGGTCCAAGAGGGCCATCGCTCTTGAAGCAACATGATTTCATGATGACTTTAGGATCAAAAATGGTATGCAAGAAGTTATATCGCAGAGTGAAAGCGTGAAAATCTTCCAAAATTTATGAATTTGGTTTGCGAACAATTGATCGTTAGCACACATGCCGAGCGATTCATTTTTCCCGGAGTGAAGTTTGTTGTGATGGCTTGACGACTAAGGGTTTATCGTTGTTGCTTTGATCGCATGACAAAGAACAACCACGATGCATCATTTGTTTTATCATGATCACTAGATTTCCATCCTTGGTTTCGTAAGATTTTCACCTTTTTGTATGATAAAATGTTTACACAAATTATGGTTTCATAGACATAGACTCATAGCTTTTCATCGTTTCCAAAAAATACTATTTTTTCAACGCGATGATTATTTTTCAGACTATTTTATTACACCCATTTGGGACAACTCAATTTTCAACATTCTATCGATGATTTGCCCTTTCTTGAATGTTTACTTTTTCTTTAGAACTAATTAATACAAGAACTTATATGCTTCATAGGAGATTCACTCTTTCTTATATCATTGCCTGTTCTTCTTAATTATACTGAAAAGTTATTTCAACAACATTCTGTCATCTCAGTTTCAAATGAATACAGTGAAAATATTTAATGAAAGACAGTGGAAATAAAAATTCTGCAATGTGGATTGAAGGAAATAACAAAATGCAACATTCGTGAAATTGATAGTCAATGCCTGACTCCAAATTGACTGAATAGAGGAAAAAAATGCGGCTAGAGGTTTCCACCGTGGACGCGCCCAGTCTAGCGTATTGGGAGTCGTGGGATCGAAGCCCACCAGAACGATTCTATTATTTTTCAACAATTTTACGTCTCAATTTGACTTTTGTGTCTACGAAATTCAGGTGTTTTTAAAATAAGTTATTGACTTTGCTCGGGGTGGCAGTCCTCCAAAGGATTGCGGTACCAGATAGTTGAAACTTACAATCAGGGCAAATACTGAAAATTGACGAATTTTTAGGCTGCCTGTCGGAAATGATGTAAAACTATCTTAAAACAAAACCATATGTAGTTTAAATTATGTTCAAGATAGCAAAAGTTTAACGTTATTTTTTTTATTAATGATTCAGATACATGACCGTATATCTTTCACGTTCTGAAAAATGCATAAAATTGTATTGCTGTGTGCGTTTGAAACGCAAATATCAAATGCGGGAACACCAAACGCGGTAAGATTTTCTACAGGCAATCCGATGTCAAAGTTAGCTTTTCTATGCTAGGTTGGCGGTGATGTGTGTAATCGTTGCTAGGTGTCCTTTGATTGTTTTGTCTAACCGCACTTGAAGGACATTTAGGAAAGATTTGCACCTCAAATGCACACAGCAATGTACGGAAGATTGTAATAAAATAGACTAAATAAGATAGTTCGACGAATCACGTTGCTTATACTTGTTATTATGCTAAAGTTTTACATAATTCGACTGAGAGGGTTTCAAGCCAAAGGAAGTGCCCAAGTAGCTCTGCACCCTATCAGGTATCAGAAGGCCGGCTCCAGAGGCACGTTCCCCGCCATTTGGGAGCTTTGTGCCATCGCCATATTTGAGCCTATTCCATCATCTACCCGATGGGAGAGGAAAGGAAAGGGAAAGATGGGAGGAAATAGGAGTGAGGTCCCCGCAAGAGGGAAAATCGCATAAGCGAATTGAGAGTATGTAGCTCCATACCACAATGGGTTCGAACAGCGCCCTAAAAAGGACACTGCAAAACGCATGAGCGTAAAGAGAGCCTATAGCTCATTACCACAGCGAGTTAAGAATAACAGAATGTCCTGAAGATTCAGGTTTCTGAAATCAGTTTCACTTAATAAGTGTTAACCAAGTAATTGGAATCGCAATTACGCGAAGATTGGATGGTTACATATCAGGTGATAATGCGAGCTAATTCATAAGCCAATTCATTCCCAGCAATGGAAGAATAGCAAGGAACCATATAAGTTTTACAGAGTTCACTGAATTCAGTTCCTCAAATTGAGTTCGACGTGCGTTTGAGTTGGTTGAGTTGGCCGAAGCAAGAGCTTTAAAAGCAGCCTGACTATCTTACATATTCCTTTACAAATAGCCAGACGTCAACTCGTTCCGCGAAGGGAGTTGTGAGGAACAAAGTGACAAGCAATTGTGGGATTCACTTGAAGCAAGGACAAGTGTGTTCCAGTTCACCGGAAGTGGAAACATTCAAATCACTAGGATTTCCAATGGACGGAGAGAATTCATAGAATTTGGTCACAACCAATTCCCAGTTTGTGGAGTATAACAAATGCAAAGTCTGCGAATTTACATTCATATGTTCATATAGAGATGTAGCGATGATCAGATGATGATTCATCATCTGATACATGCCAATTCGTCAACTCGTGACTGATTCTGTTCAAGCAGAGCATTATGTCTAACACTTCTTCTCTAGCAGATACCATGAAGGTTGGGCAATTCCCTGAAATAAGTAATCCAAGATTTGAACTACTTAAGCATTCCATCAGACTGGAGCTTCTCAAATTTATATTTGAGCTGCTTCAGATGATGTGATGAGTATCAGCATCACTGCCCACAATCAGCAGACGACCTTTTCATAGGCAGTGAACAACAACTCGTTTGAAATCATCCATTGGGGATGGTTCATCATGTGGTAAATACACCACAAAACGAAAGACGTATTTCCTATTGAGGTCACCAACTAAAATATCAATTGTGACAGCACATACATCTCTGGTTGTTAACTCAGAAATGAGTGTAGCAACGCCAGCGCTATTTACGAGCACGCATGCACCAGGTATGGCACGCGAGTTTGCCATTTCATGTTTCTGAAAGTAACAAAAACTGGGTCAACAAGGTTACCTAGATAAAAGTTCACAAAAGTAAGGTTTTTGCGCCATTTGAACTGTACCATTTGCATGAGTCTACAAAGATTGATCGTTGCTGATATTGTATGCTGAAGTTTGGTTCAACTAAGCTATCCTAACCGTAGCCACTACCCGAACTAGGCAGGATTAAGCTTTTCGCAATCTCAGAACGAAAAAGACCAGTAGCGAAAAAACCAGATCGGTATCTCTTAAAAGTCGCCAAAGGCGAAAAGCACAGACTACACTGTGTAATACGCATAATGTGAAACCATAGAGGTGAAAATTTAAACTAAATTACAACGTATTAATAATCCCACCCTTATTTAGCCTCAGGCTTGAGACTGTAGAAGGGCAGCCGATTATCTTGGAGAAACACAAGGTCACCTGCACCATTGCTCCGGGTAGCACAGGAAGGGCATAATTCTGGCGCCCTGGTACTCCACAGGCTCCGTTTGCGGTTAGGTTTTATTTAGACCCCCCTAACCATTCATTCTTAGGCACGGTAAGCTTAAAGCCACATGAATTAGGGGTCACCTAATAGGTGGACTTTTACCACCGGAACAGGCAGTCCGTAGTGTTAATTCTTAGCCAATTGAAACAACCGCTACCAGGCTATCTAGGCTCAGGCCCGGATTTGGGGGGTGCCAAGGGGGCAAATGCCCCGGGCCCCCCGATCAAGGGGGCCCCCCGATCAAGGGGGCCCCCCGATCAAGGGGGCCCCCCGATCAAGGGGGCCCCCCGAGGATGAAAAAAAAATGTGAAACAAAATTTATAAAATCATGTTTCACATCATCTTCTTCTCTCTGACGTTACGTCCCAACTGAGACAGAGCCTACTTCTCAGCATAGTATTTTTATGAGCACTTCCACATATCCAAATCCTGTACAATTTACAAAAGAGATATCATGACATAAAATTATTTTATATAATATGTAGTAAGATTTTTATCTGAACCGCTCAGGTTCAATTCCTTCAATTCACTTACGAAAACTCTAAGGTTATATAGAAATCCTTAAAACTCTTCACTGTCAAAGCTATCTGGAAAGATACTGCCAAAATTATAGTGATCTATGCCCTGGAAGGTTCTAGAAAAATAAAAACGATGAAAGTAGACGAAGGTTCTCTGTAATTCACACATTTTCATGATTTTACTATTAGGATACTGAAATTACTATTTTACTCTACCGGAAATTTACTATTTTACTCTGCCGGAAATTTAATGTTTCCATATTCCACTACATTTTATTCCATATGCAGGTCCAATTTAAAAAAAAAAAATATTGAAATTTTCATAGCTTTGTTTCAATATTGCGAAATTATCTTAAAGCTTGAAATACGCCATAATTTTGACTCGAATTAACTGAGAGACTGTAGAATTATCTGCAAGTTGTCTGTTTGCATTGTTCTTCTTAACAGTTGTCAATTTCTTTAACATAAAAAAATTTAAAGTAAGGGACTTCGGAAGGCCCATGTAACTATTTCTGAAACCTGTAAGTAGATCAACTGGTTGAATCTCGTGTATTTCTCTGACAACAAATTGTACAAGAAATTATTCAGCATTCCAGATAGTCCAATGTTGTTGAGGTTTCTTCACAATATTTCTATGGAAGCTGAATAAAAAGCGCCCCTCACATTTGATAACATATATACAATTGGATTGAGAACGATTCAATCTAAATTCAATTTCATAATCTATTAAGTAAGTCTTTTCAAGTATTTGATACAGCTGATTTATTTATGCAATAGTCATGAAGTGATTAATATTGTTGAACTCGAGTAACATTACAATTTGCTGAAGTTTTTATAGATTTTATTTTTATAAAACTTATCTTTTCTATGCATGGCGTTTTCAGCTCATTTTGTACTAAGGGCCCCCTTCAAGAGACCTGACCCGGGCCCTCCGATGCCCAAATCCGGCACTGTCTAGGCTGATCGGGAAAAGGAAGTTAACATTGATGATTAACTCCTGACGTGCCCAAACAGCCCCCAAAATATGCACCCTAATATGAGTGTAATAAAAATATTCAAATGACAATTTTTAATAGCTTCGGAAGAAATAAGTTTTCCATAAATTTTTCGTTCAATAGATTTCATATCAAAGTGGAAAATTGATTACAAAAAAATTATTCTGAGGAATGGTTTTCTGGCAAATGGTCCATTCTGGGGAATGGTTTTCAGGCTAAAATCATTCTGGCAAATAGTTTTCTGGCAAATGTCATACAATCCGATCAACTTGAGTAATAACTTTGTTGGGTAATATTGTGGCCTGGTTGATTGATCAATAATAACGAGATTTTAAATTAACCAATTATAGGAGTACAGGGGATAGGCAAAATTTTGTCTAAATTCAAATGCTTATAACTTTTTGAAAAATTTATGAAATAGGATGCATCCAGAAGCATTCGACGGAATTGTATAGTTGCAGTAATTTGCTTGACCGTGCATATTGGCCACTGGGCACTGGGGATATCCCGGATTTCGGGAGACTACGTCAAAAACAATTTTTTTCTGTCGCTTGTATTTTTGTGTGATGTTAAGTTTTATTGACGTTCATTAATATCCTAGAAACTAGAACTAATTGAAATTTGAACACCCGACGCACTAATATTCGTTGGCATACTTCTGAGATATGGCCATTTTTGTAAAACTGGCTCCAGAATATAGGATCAGCCATGTTTACATTAACAGTAATTTATATATTTTTCGGAACCATAACAAAAGTAAAATAGAATTGCTTTCGTCTATTTGCTTCTAACCCTCAATTAAAAGGCCTCCTGAAATGGTTGGGGCAACGTTCTGAATATGATGCCAACATGTGTTTTAGAAACAACTATTTCTAATCCAAAGCGCGTGCTTGGAATATAAATGAATAGTTCGAAATAGTAGAGATAAAATGGTAGGTGTAATCCTCGCGAGATGTCTGACGGATATGTTCAAATTTGTTGTAATATTTTTGAATCTATTTCTTAATAAATTTCTGAACTAGTTTTTTGATATATTATTATAGGCATAATTCCTATACAAGATTCTGACAAATTTAATACAAAAAATGTGGTTGAAATTTCAGAGAAGTTTCTTTCTTGATAGAATTTTGTAGAACTTTCTTCAAAACTACGTCAAAGAACACATCATGCTATTCTACGTTGATTTCTCCAGAAATGCATCTAAATAAATTCAACAGGCTTGTCAGAAATTAGGCCGATATTTAAATTTCGATACATTGAAACATAAAATGATGAAGATACTCAAAAGCCCTGGAAAATCGGGAATCTTTCCTTTGCGAAAAGATCAGTTTGGTCTTTCTGAGAAATTGCACGTTTACCGTTAGAGCTTATCTTAACCCCAGTGCCAATTGGTAACCGGTCATTTGGTCGAATGCCGTTTGGCCGAACGCCAATTGACCAAATAGGTCGTTTGGCCGAATTACGAACAAAAAAATCAAATTTAGTCAATGCTGATGTGTAGGAATCATAAGTGCGGCCCAGTAACTGATCTGCTAGTTAATTTGTTGATCTCTATGATGTGGCGAGACGTCAAGTATATCGCTCCAAGAAATAATTAAAACTACCCGTTCATTCAAGACGAAGTTGTAAACTCGCGTCAAGACTCTGAGTTCATGGTTGGTTTGGCTCTGGGCTGCTAGGGTTTGAAATGTTTTTGATAATTTCATAAGTATTTTTTCCTTTTTTAAACATGGGCTATTCTTTCAACTTGTATTGGTTTCATTACTATTGACAATAATTTAGGTTATATTATAATTGGGAATTTTACCTTCTTTGAATCATCGGCAGTTCTTTATAGTTATACTTATATAACAATTAATAACACTAGCTTAATTTTTTATAAGATTTTCCCTTCTTTTGATCATAGGCTGTTCTTTCATATTTGAATATATAAGTTGTATAAAAAAAGCTAAACTAGTAATTGCTAGAAAATTATTGCTTTACTAAGTACTATTAGAATGATTGAAGCAAATCGATGCTATGAACAAATAAGTCGTAAACCGCTTTAGTAACTGTCAATGCGAAAACATATGCTGGCAGCTATTACCGCTAGCAGAGAAGTGAAAAATTGCTTACATTTAGGATGTTCTTCTTTCAGCATTGACTGCTCCTTGAACTAACACAAAAGAGCTGTATATCAATGATGATTTATGATCAAATGTAACTGTTCCTTGAAATTCAGCTTTTTAATTCATTACAAATGCATGTTCACTATTGCATATTTTCAATTTCGGCCAAATAGTATTCGGCAAATTATTCTTTTGGCCAAATGACCCGTGTCAATTACGATTGCAACAAGTCAAAAATATAGATAAAGTAAGATAACAGCGATTCTAAAACGCAAGCATGACTTGCTGATGTTAATTATTAGTTTGAAGCCTTGCGAAACAGATGAATTAAATAGATTTAAAACTTTTTTAAAAATAGTTTCAAAATCGTTGTATATGTACCTATTATGGCAATAGCGTACCTGTTATTCACCAGAAAAGTGTCATAATTGGTACACTATCGATTATTTGTACGAAATAGGCTCACATGCCATCCAGAACCTTTAATAATGTAGGGCTAATAAGTATTAAAGTGACGGATTATAATATTTTCCAGAATTGTTGTGTTAAATTGATATCAAGTGGATGCCGTTTGTGATGGAGACATACTGCAAATAAAAACCGTCGAGCATTATTCTTAAGAAGATTCTTGAGGAATACATTTTGGTTTGGTGTCGATAGATATCTTTGTTGCAAAATGATAGCATATAAATCACAACTGTTGTACAAAGTACAACAGCGCGACAGCCCAAAGGTTAAGACGGAAAGACACAAACAACCAAAAATGATTAAAGAAAATTAATTCGGTTGTATGACAATTGTCCCGTTTGCCAGAATCAATTTGCCAGATGCACCATTTTCCAGAAAACCATTTGACAGAATATAACCATTCCCCAGAAAGACCAAAAAAAAAGGTTGGAGATGAAGATAATAAAGATAATAATAATAATAATAATAATAATAAACAAACAACAATTGTTTCGTAAGATTTTCACCTTTTTGTATGATACAATGTTTACACAAATTATGGTTTCATAGACTTTTGAGCTTTTCATCGTTTCCGAAAAATTACTATTTTTTCAATGCGATGATCATTTCTCAAACTATTTTATTACACCCATTTAGGACCCATTTACTTTTTCTTTAGAACTAATTTATACAAGAATTTATATGCTTCATAGGAGATTCACTCTTCTTTATATCATTGGCTGTTCTTCTTAATTATACTGAAAAGTTATTGAAAGTTATTTCAACAATATTCTGTCATCTCAGTTTTAAATGAATACAGTGAAAATATTTAATGAAAGACAGGTGGAAATAAAAATTCTGCAATGTGGATTGAAGGAAATAACAAAATGCAACATTTGTGAAATTGATAGTCAACGCCTCACTCCAAATTGACTAAATATTCTGTTCTTTTCAATTGTTTTGCGATATTTCACAAAGGTTCACTTTTCAGTCAACTTTGACGAGCAGTTAGAGGACTGAACACAAAAGGTTTGCCTTTTTCATAGTAATTTCCATATAAACTTCAAATAGCGTGTGCACAATCAAATTTCTTCCGAATCACTTCAAATTTTGGGAGGATCATTTTCATCATAATTGACATCGTTTAAGCATAGGGGACCATAAACTCCAAAATTTACATCAATCTATTAAACAACTAATATATTCAACCGATACCGGAATATTTAGTTTATTTGAAGCATTGATTGTTCAAGCGCTTTTTATAAAATTGATTTTTTGTAAAGAAATAGGGTTTGTACACCAATTCATCTTAATCTTTCTGGCGTAACATCCCAACAGGGACAGCCTAGTGTTCTTATAAGCACTTTCATTAACTAAGTCAGGGCTGGTATGAACATGACATATCTGACATATGACATATCATATCTGAGAAAGCATCAAAAATATAAACAAGCCTACACATTATGTAATATTGAAAATGAAATTACAGAGCTAGGTATATGCAACCACTTTAAATCTCGAATTTCTATGCCTATGTGTGTTTTAGAAACAACTATTTCTATTCCAAAGCGCGTGCTTGGTATATAAATGAATAGTTCGAAATAGTAGAGATAAAATGGTAGGTGTAGTCCTCGCGAGATGTCTGACGGATATGTTCAAATTTGTTGTAATATTCTTGAACCTATTTCTTAATAAATTTCTGAACTAGTTTTTTGGTAAATTATTATGGGCATAATTCCTATACAAGATTCTGACAAATTTAATACAAAAAAATGTGGTTGAAATTTCAGAGAAGTTTCATTCTTGATAGAATTTTGTAGAACTTTCTTCAAAACTACGTCAAAGATCCCATCGTGCTATTCTACGTTGATTTCTCCAGAAATGCATCTAAATAAACTCAGCAGGCTTGTCAGAAACTGAGTAACTGTACGTTTACCGTTAGAGCTATCTTAACCCCAGTGCCAACTGGTAACCGGTCATTTGGCCGAATGCCGTTTGGCCGAACGCCAATTGATCAAATAGGTCGTTTGGCCGAATTACGAACAAAAAAATCAAATTTAGTCAATGCTGATGTGTAGGATTCATAAGTGCGGCCCAGTAACTAATCTGCTAGTTAATTTGTTGATCTCTATGATGTGGCGAGACGTCAAGTATATCGCTCCAAGATATAATTAAAACTATCCGTTCATTCAAGACGAAGTTGTGAACTCGCGTGAAGACTCTGAGCACATGGTTGGTTTGTCTCTGGGCTGTTAGGGTTTGAAATGTTTTTGATAATTTCATAAGTATTTTTTCCTTTTTTAAACATGGGCTGTTCTTTCAACTTGTATTGGTTTCATTACTATTAGCAATAATTTAGGTTATATCATAATTGGGAATTTTACCTTCTTTGAGTCATCGGCAGATCTTTATAACAACTACCGAAAAGCTAAACATTACATATAATTTGCAACTGGATTAGATGGAAAATTGATGTGAAGATTTGCGAAAAAGTTACACGTCTTCTCAGTGAGAATCGAACTCACGACTCCCCTATTTCTAGTTGGGGCGCGTTACCACTACGCCATGAGAGGGCTCATGAACGCAGAAGTTAATTAAGGTCGTTAAAGAAGCTCACTATTTCTCCGTTGTATAAAAAAAGCCAAACTTGTAATTGCTAGAAAATTATTACTTTACTAAGTACTATTAGAATGATTGAAGCAAATCGATGCTATAGAGAAACAAATAAGTCGTAAACCGTTTTAGTAAATGTCAATGTGAAAACATATGCTGGGAGCTATTACCGCAGAGAAGTGAAAAATTGCTTACATTTAGGATGTTCTTCTTTCAGCATTGACTGTTCCTTGAACTAACACAAAAGAGCTGTATATCAATGATGATTTATCATCAAATGCAACTGTTCCTTCAAATTCAGCTTTTTAATTCATTACAAATGCATGTTCACTATTGCATATTTTCAATTTCGGCCAAATAGTATTCGGCCAAATGGCATAACAGCGTTCCTAAAACGCAAGCATGACTTGCTGATGTTAATTATTGGTTTGTAGCCTTGCGAAACAGATGTATTTAATAGATTTAAAACTTTTTTAAAAATAGTTTCAAAATCGTTGTATTTGTACCTATTATGGCAATAGCGTTCCTGCTATTCTCCAGAAAAGTGTCATAATTGGTACACTATCGATTATTTGTACGAAATAGACTCACATGCCATCTAGAACCTTTAATAATGTAAGGCTAATAAGTATTAAAGTGACTGATTATAACATTTTCCAGAATTGTTAAATTGATATCAAGTCGATGCCGTTTGCGATGGAGACGTTTTGAATAATCCTAGTAATTGAGAACAAAACTTGAAGATAATACCTAACCAAACCATCTCGTCATGGAAGTAAAATACTTTTTCTTCTCTTAGATCACTGGGCAATATAATAAACAAGAGTATCACTATAACAGGGTTCTAATACATTTTTTGTATTAGTTATCGCCATAGTGGATATATCATGATGTCCAACTCAAAACGATGAATAAGATTGCTCACCATCAATTGTTTTGTATTTGTTCACAATATGGCAACATACATTCATCGTTTGGAGTAATTTTACCAGATAAAATTATAAATTTCGGCAAGGGAGTCCTGTAGCAAATTGCTAAGACGATTACATTAGCGTAGATAAATATTTCAAAACATTTATTTTTTCGAAGAGTATTGTTCTTATTGAGGTCTAGTTATTATACAAAAGTTTTATCATTCCTATGGATATCAGCCGTTATATTCTAGTGGACATTGGTTTGGTTCTATAACTGTAATTGGTACTTCTTGCAAAAACGATCAAAATGGTGGGAAATGAAGGGTAGGGGTACAACCGAGGAACGATTTCTACGAGATCCAGTCCACTTGTGTGTTTCGCGGATGATATGGACATTGTCGGCTGAACATTTGAAAAGGTGGCAGACCTGTACACCCGCCTGAAAAGCGAGGCAGCAAAGGTTGGATTGGTGGTGGATGAGGCCAAGACAAAGTCAAATGGTCCAAAATGCCACTTTAAGGATTTGTGTCGTTTTCTCCTAATGAGGTCCACATTTTAACGCCACTCGAAGTCCTAACAGTAACTTTACAATATCTGCTAGCTACCATAATGAAAACATTTCTCAAATTAAAGTTTGTTTACGGGTTAAAATCGTGTGGTAAAGTTGGTTGAAAAAAGGAAGTGGTTCAAAATGACCAAATGGATGCCATTTAGTATGGAGAACAAATAGTTCAACAAAGTTCCTCCGCTTATTCCTTAATGAAACCATAGGAAAACCTTAATATTTAGGCATAGAAGTGAAAAATGTTGAATTTCACCGGAAAATAAAGGAAAAATGTATGAGGATTGTTGCGGCAACTCTTGGGTAAACATATTTTAACATCGTTTGGCAAATAATACAAATTGAAACGTTCTAGGAATGGTTTAAGGTGAAAATGAATCGAGCCAAACATCAAATTTTCAAAAGCACGGATCTGGAGAACCAAACATCCGTTTTAGCTGAAAATCTAATCGATTGGCCACCACCAGCTAGTTACCAATCGATTAAGTTTTCAGCTTAAACGGATGTTTGGTTCTCCAGATCCGTGCTCTTGAAAATTTCAAGTTTGGCTTCGATTCATCTCTACCTTAATGAGGTGAGCCATTCCCCTACATGCTAGCTGGTGGGGGCGATCGCGACAGGACTCGCCGAGGTAGCAGTGTTACGATAGACGGAGATACGTTTGAGGTGGTCAACGAGTTCGTTTACCTTGGATCCTTGCTGACGGCTGACAATAACGTTAGCAGTGAAATACGGAGGCGCATCATCAGTGGAAATCGGGCCTACATATATAAACTATCAAGAATGAATATTATCACTTTGAAATTGCACGCTGCAAAGCCATCATTGCTGCCAACACGAATAACGGGCTACTTCGCCATAAGGCCGGTAGTCCTCTACGGGCATGAAACGTGGACGATGCTAGAGGAGGACTTGCGACCACTTGGAGTTGGAATCTTCGAACTTCGGGTACTTAGGACGATCTTTGGCGGTGTGCAGGAAAACGGTGTGTGGCGGCGAAGAATAAACCACGAGCTCGCCCAACTCTACGGCGAACACAGTATCCGGAAGGTGGCCAAAGCTGGGAGGATACAATGGGCAGGGCATGTTGCAAGAATGCCGGACAGCAACCCTGCAAAGATGGTGTTCGCTTCGGATCCGGTTGGTACAAGAAGGCGTGGAGCGCAGCGAACTAGGTGGGCGGATCAAGTGCGAATCGGCAGAACCGAGGATGGAGAGATGCAGCCACGAATCGAGTATTGTGGCGTGAAATTGTTGATTTATTGTTATCTGTCTAGATGTTAACTAAATAAAATGGGTTGTTTAAAAATGACAGTGGGGAGTGGGGGGTCTATGAAAGTATGACAGTGCTGTATCAGATATTGAAAAAAGCGTGACTGAGTGAAGTTTACAGAACTGCCGAAAAACGATGGACGATATTTTGAATCTTCCATCAAGAAATTTATGAAAACAGATTCGAATTCAGCGAGCCAAAATCTATCGAAACCATAGACGTGAAACACAGTGACCAAGTCGTATTTATACAAGTGTGTCACCGTGGATATGATTTTTTTTTCTTTATTAATATGAAACCGTGGATATGATAATTCTACTAGTGTTAAAGTGTCATTTTAGGAACTTCATATGTTTATATTTTATATATTATAAAACAAAGCCAAACCTCAAATTTTCAAATGGCTTCGTTCTATAATCACCTTATTGATGATGGTTTTGGTAATATTTCTTCGATTATTCACAAAGATTATTTTTCTTACTATAATCCTACTTTGGCAATCCAACACTTCAATTTGTGAGCATTAGTTTTATTTGATTAGAATTTTGTCTCTATTATGGCTCAAGCTACACATTAAATCACTTCTAGTTGGATTCCTTCGTGCTTGTTTGTGCATTATTTGACTCGTACGGGGAGCAAGTTGTGCTTTTCTTTTATGTTGTTTGCTTGGTTGGTTGCTATCTGCCTCAATGAGAAGGACAATTTTCATAACAAATTCTATTAAATCCCCTCTATGTTCGTTGGTTGGGGTTTGAGGTCTGTGGGAGGGAAATGGTGTCGAGGATGTTCTCCTGTCGCGTCGTCGCTATACAATAATGTTTCTTACTTACATAAAACTAAGGTAAGCTGTAAGCTGGTATTGGTTTCGATGCTCGGCAGTAAGATGATAGTCGTTGCTATGACGATATCCTGCGCAGTCATGCTAGTATTAGTGTCACTCTCTGTACATAAGGGAGGAGAAGTAAGCATATTCCAAGTAAATAGCCAATAAGAGGCAATGTTGTAATTTCAACACCGGGAGCACGTGCTGAAAAAGGACACTCTTTACGAATGGGTGCGACAGGGCCAGGCATATTTGCAGGGTAACCCCAAGCTGCCAAAGACTTTTACCTAAAAACGAAAACATTGGTTGAGCCATCGCTCCGTTCCGTACACAGGAATGAGGGATAAAACAAATTTAATTCTCTTCTGCACCCGGCCGTGTCGTAAAATGTTTTGTAATAGAATATTGGCTAGGCGAGGGGGCGCTGGCTGGAGGAAATTTTGTAGCGGGACCAGTACAATGATGGAAATCAGTAGTGTTAAACTCGTGCCAGGTTGTTCAAAATGGGGGGATATAATAACGAAGTTTTCTTGGAGCATCCACTCAACACAATTTGCAAGGGAACAGTATAGTAGTTTACTGAAGGGATAAAGAAGGTGAGAGAGTGGAGACCGGGCAATCGGATGCTGGAAAAATAGACACTCTGTTTTCTACTGCCGTTTTTAAGCTTTGTCAACGAAGGGGGATGGCGAACACAAATATCTGCCGTGGCTAACAGAATAGCGTGACCGTCGGATAACAGCATAATTATATATGTAGTGGAATGATGGGTAATGTGTGCTTAAATATGATAATATTTGAAAAGCATGAAGGAAAAACTCCCGTTGGATGACAAAAAATAAAACTGAACAATTCAATTGCAAGAACGACAAGTTGATAAAATTAATAGTAAATTGACTATATTATAAAACAAGCAGTAAACTTATTGAGACAGTAATTTTAGCTACAAGGTTGCAGAAAACAGTATTGTAAAGACTTCGGAAACAAAATTCAAAGAGATAGTTTTATATCAATGATTAATAGCTAAGCAATAGTTTAAATTAGATAAAAGTCTTTGATGCTTGAACCATTTTAATCTCAAAACAATGTTCTGTTTTTTTTTTGGCTAACAATAAAATTTAATTACAAATGTCGAATGCAACACAGCAATACAAAAACAACATCACGTAATTTAATCTGCATATCAGTTTAACATCTTTGAAACGTAAACAGCCGCCGGCGGATGGATATAAGTATAACAATCGATAGAACCAGTTCACACAATGAAATACACAAAAAACACAATAAAATATTGTTTAAAGGAATCTGAACATTTTCTCAAGGGCTATTTTACTAGCTACAACTTTTTGAAGAAATTTATCTTTCAAAATTAGGTAAAAAATTGTATAAACCATGATGATAATAAATCTTCAAGCTGTTTAGTAGAATACCTACACTCCCGTCCATAAGTTTGGGTTCACCCCCTAAAAACATGCAAAAGTGTTATTGAGTAAGTTCAGGTGAACCCAAACTTTTGCACGAACCCCATACTGAGGTATGAACCCAAACTTTTGCACGATGACTTGACTAACTGCTTCATTGCTTTTGAATACTTTCCAGATTTTTCCGCCAAAATTGTGTAGGGTCTCTTCAAAGAATATGAGATTTCGATTCTAATGACACTTTGATTTAAAATTTTGGTCGATCCAATGCTGAGGGAATTAGATATGGTTTTTCAGTGTGTTTTTTGAAAAATGTCACAACTTTAAGTAAAAATTTAGTATACAAAGTTCAAATAATGTTTTTGGAAAAAAACATACGAATTAAGAATAACTCTTTGCCTTTCGAATGCGGCTTGGACGTGTAATCACAGAGATATGCACAGAACACTTTTGTATGTTTTTGAGGGGGTGAACCCAAACTTTTGCACGGGAGTGTATAAGTAGATGAAAAAACCGAAATAATTCAACTAGAGTTTGTATCCTTTGACAGATACGCGTATTTCGACCTCAACTGTAGGGCCGTCTTCAGTGTCGTGCAATTATTGTTGAATAATAAGAATCCTGTGATACGCGAGTACGTGCAATCGTAGTAGCCATGAATGGCATCCGAGAAGGAACGAATTACTCGCACCTAAGTTTTTCATCATCTTCTTTCTGGCGTTACGTTCCAACTGGAGCAAAGTCTGCTTCTCAGCTAATATGCTCATATAAAACACTTCCGCAGTTATTAACTGAGAACTTTTTTTTTTTCGATTAACCACGTGACCTTGGTCTTGCTGAATAGCTGCGCATTTACTGCTACGGCTCTCTGCGCCCCTATGAAATTTTAGGAATTATAGCTTAATAAAATCTTGTTCACACTTTGTTTTGTATTATTATGGTATTGAAGTGCTTTGAACTAAAATTTGAATTGGTACTTAATATTATATTTACCAAATAAAATAACAGAAAATATCTCGGCTTATTAACATGGTCGAACGAAACTATTTTATTCGTATGCAGCCTCCAGATGATAATAGAACAATCGGAAAACTCATTCCCTACGTGGTGCTAGATAAGAATTTAACTTTCAAAAATCACATTGAGGGCATTCAAGCCAAATGTAACAAATATGTAAAATGTCTCTATCCCCTTATTAACCCCTCTACCGGCAGCTTCATTTTTTACCGCAAAATAAATATTTAAATCGTTATAACTTTTTTATTTTTCAATATTTTTGCACCATTTTTTCACAAGTTCTCAAACAACTCTTCTAGTTTAGGAGTCCGTGTCGATATTAATTATTGGTGATCTGGTTTTAAAGATATTTCGATGTTCCTTGGGGGACCGACATTTTCCATATAAAATGTCTATAAAATGTTTTTGATCAATTTATCAAAAAAATAAAATGTGGGCTATATAACGCCAGGTAATAAGAAGCTACTCTGAAAAAATCATACAAATCGGTTCAGTATTCTTGGAGATATCTGAAAATTACGATATGATGTTTTTTGAAGTTTTAAAGATCTTAATTTGGTCAGCGTGATTCCAGAAACCTAAATGATCATTACTTAAAGACGGCTGCACCAAATTGCTTCATTTTTTCACAACATACTCTCATTAATGAATTGTTCCGAAGAGTGAATATCCGAATACGATTAAAATTCTGTAGCCTGAGAAATTAACTGGGGGTTCTAGTTACGGGTCGGTCCCTCAAGGAATTTTGGAATTTCTTCAACACCAGATGACCAATGATCAATATCGACACAGATCTTAAAACTAGAAGAGTTTTTTGAAAACATGTGAAAAAGTGGTGCAAAAATAATGAAAAACAAAAAAGTTATAACGATTTGAATTTTAATTTTGCGGTAAAAAATGAAGCTGCCGGTAGAGGGGTTAATAGAAAATCAAAACTTTGTCTTAAGAACAAGCTTTTGATATTCAAACAAATTTTCAGGCCAGCCATGTTGTATGCTGTACCAATATGGACTAGCTGTTGTAATAACAGGAAGAAAGCTCTGCAGAGAATTCAAAAAAAAAATTGAAAATGATTCTTAAGCTTCCTCCCTGGTATAGTACCAAAGAGTTACATAGAATATCCAATGTTGAAACATCGGAACAAATGTCAAATGACATAATTAATAATATCAGGCAAAAATCGTTACAATCTTCTATTGCCACGATTGATGCGTTATATGTTTAGATTAAGTTAGGTTAAGTGTATTCAAAGCGTTTTTTCTTTCTCTTATAAGCAGGTGAAATCAACTTACCTGTAAAAAATCTGAACTGCTACGATAAATGAAATGTAATATGTTGTTAACAAAATGTTAATAAAATCTTAAATTTGTTTTACCAAATTAGGATGATAGTGTTGTCTAATAACACAGAATACCTAGATATAAGAAATGAATGAATGTAATGTTTAAAATAATACTAATAAAGAAATTAAAAAAAAATCCCTACGTGGATTTGCTTTGGTACCAAAATAAGTATGAAAACAGACTTAAGCTACAGACATGACAATCATGCTGAAACTGATGAAATTGATGATATTTATTGATAAATTTGCCTGAGGTTCACAGTTTTTAGCAACATACATTTTTGAGTGATTCTTAAAATCACGAGTTCACAGTAGTGATTTGTTTTACAAGTTTGAATAATTGGCAGATTGAAAAGATAAAGTTGTAAATTTAGACGAAATGATGATTCCAGCTATTTTAAAGAGAGTTTGAGGTTTTGACCGACATTTGTTCTAGATCGAACCACGGTAGTGCAGGAGCAGTTTTCCCGTGGTGGTTTCAAGCCACTGTAGATCGGCGGGGTTTTTAAGGGAGTCTCGGGGGAGTCTGTAACCGTTTGGTTACAAATTGTTGATTTTTGTTTTTATATTTATTTATTCGTTTCGGACCCTTCACGTTTCTCGTGTAAAACAGAAGAAGATACCACAGAAGCGTTAGGGTTTGTGCCGCTGTAAATGTCTTCGTCCGCTACCAATTATTAATCATGGCGGGACGATGATACATATATGAAGCGAGATGGCATGTAATCAGATAAAATATGATGGATGTGGGAAATCTTTAAAAGGACGGCCATTGTCCAATTTCGGCCTCTTTTTATATCAGGCGTACGTGTGCTGTGGATAAGTGTTCAGTGCGGTGTAGTTAAAACGTGTACGAACCCCCCCCTTGTTCCTTACCAGGAGCTAAGTGGATGCTTGGGTGATCATTAAGCTCAGGTAATAAAATATTCCTGCACTATTCAAAGGAAATAGTTTGTAACTTGTCTGTGTCTTGTTCTTGCCATTGTTTCCTCCACGGTTCGGCACACGAAGCCGTCAGGCTTCCGCGCCTAATCGTCAAAGACTGTAAGTCCTACGAAAGGACTATATCTCGGGTCGAAGGCCCTAAGCGTCAAGGAGATTCCCCTCTCGGTTTTCCAAGGTGGCTATGCCACGGCAAGCCGATTATCGTCCATGAGGGAAGACGCCTGCAACCCCACCGTCCAGCAACGCCCGCTGACACGTCAACGGAATAGAAAATCATCCCGTACATCCGCCCGCTTCGCTATTCCGGCGAGAGTTCCGGCCACACAGCAGGATTGGTGTCGCTGTGTCGGCCATTCGTCCACCTAACAACAAACGGCAGCGGTATGTACCGGTACGAACATTAATCTAGGTAACACATAACAAATTAACACTGAAATTGTAAACACAGAACAACACGCACACACCACAACTAGGAATTTTATAATAAATTCATAAGAAAAGTGAAAGTTCCGTGTTGTTAGTTTTTATCGCGAAAAGCCCTTGATTACCCAGTAGCTAGCCGATCCTGGGATTGCCGGAGAAGATCTTGCGTCTTGAGTTGGCCTGGCACTGTAGCATTTCCCGCTTAGTTTCGAGTCACACATCTTTTTCTCAAAATTTTATAGGTGAAAGTTTCTTATTATAAACATTTGGCACAACGAGAATATATGCTCAACTAGGGTTGTCATGTCTATTGCGGCTTAAACCAGCCGACGGTGTTTTGAAAATACCTGTAGGTCGTAGGAGAGTCGAATTGGGCATTTCAGAGAGCCGAAGGAGGTGTAGCGTTGTGAAGGAGAATATGGAGTCGTGACGGACTTTGATTTCATGTTGGCCGATTGCGCTGCAAAATCGTTATACCTGTTCTGTGGCGTAGTTGGTTAACGCGCCCAGTCTAGCGTATTGGGAGTCGTAGGATCGAAGCCCACCAGAACGATTCTGCTATTTTTCACAATTTTACATCTCAATTTGTCCAAATTTACTTTTGTGTCTACGACCTTCAGAGAATATATGCCTTCCTCAAAATGCTACATGAATCTATATGAAACTACTTTATGAGAAACATCCATTTATCCGAACTTCTTTATGCGAATCGTCTCTATGCAGAACGTCTTTATGCGAAATAGGTTATCTCCCAGAAATACGTGTTTTGCATGACGCTCGGGTCGGGTGTAGAAAAAAAAACATATCGTTTCAATCACTATTACTAGATTCAATGTCGAAAAATTCTAAGTTGTGAACAATAACACAGCGTAACAAAAATGACATTTTAGCGTGTCTCAAGGATCAAATTATGTGTCTTTAGTAGATTCGGGGTTGCTGAATCTGGTGCCATTCTCAGAAATGTTCCAGCACGTCACAATTTTTTTAGTTGTATAAAACACTGGTTTTATTCATGTTTACATGAAGTTTAAAGTACGATTTGTCAAAAAATTGTGTGATCTAATCCGCCAAACATATAAAATAGAACTTGAACTTTCATTTCAGATATAATTTGGTTGAAATTGCATGGTAAAATTTAAATTGAATCGATTTTTCCCAACATACTTGCAGTCTCCATACAAAACTCTTCGTTTCTCTTATATGGAAAAATACAATACATTTCTAAAACACCAAAAAATAACTTTTGAGCATCGATAGTATCATGAATTTTGCTGATAAGTGTTGTTATAAACATAAAGTTTGAATTCTATGGCAAATAAAGCAAATAGATCACCTTACAAGCTGGCAAACTTGCATGCAAGTTGGCTGAAATAATCATTTATTGCATTTTCCACAAATAAAATTCCAAAAACTAGACTTGCTATGACATTTCTGAAAACGGCAATGGATTCAGCAACCCTGAATTAAGTGAATAGCGGTATTTTGGTGCTGGAGACAAAAACGTGTTCCGCAGTGTAATCAGTCGAAATCATCAACATGCAATCTTTTGAAATGAAAAAGTTGGTAATTTTTAATGGGTAGCGCTAACAACCCTTACATATTATGAATAAACCATATTAGGGCGATTCAAAATTTAAAACTGTTTGAGAATCCAATCTCCCATATCTTATTTACCATCCTTACTACATAAATAGAGTACTGTGATATTTTCAGCTTTTTCGGTGGTGATTTAAAGGTGGCCAATGTACATTTATATGGAAATTACTATGGAGAAAAAAAAACGTTCCAAACGCGTTAGTACTGCAATGTAAGTACAAACTTGCCATTCCATAGTGAAAATTCATTCTCAAAGTATAATAGTTTTTAGAGAACTTGTGAAAAAATGGTGCTAAAATATTGATAAATAAAAAAGTTATTGCGATGTGAAAATATTTTTGTTGTTAAAAAATGATGCTGCTAGTAAAGGTGCTAAAACACTAATTTAGAAGCTCGATTTGCTGCAGTTGCTATTTGATGACTGGAATGAGAATTAGTAAATGTGAAACAATCATACATTGTTCTGCAACGTATTTATAAGGCTGAAAGCACTAATCTTCACCTCCTAAAAGCCTTTGCTATTTTTTCCTCTGTTATCCAGAAAACCGAAATTTATAAGAAGGGAGCGAAAGAATAGTGCCTTATACCTCTATATGTCCATAGTAAAATATAGCGTCTTCACAGGTAATAAAATTGTACTTGACTGATTTTAATCAAGACCAAGAATAAATAAAAACCGTCTGGAGATCGGGTGAAGACTTAGTGTGGGAGCGCTTTTATTGGACGCCGAGCATGGGGTGAACCAATGCGAAGCGTTGTTGGCATGCCAAAAAGGAAAAACAATCTTCTTTTCTCGGCGTTTCACACCGACGTGGTGTACGTAAATGGTGTAATATCTAACAAAGAGGAAACCCATTTTGTCGTTTAACTTTGGCTTGGAACAAATCCTCCGTACAATACATTTAACAGCCAATATGGTGACGCGTATAAGTCAGCACAAATATTGGTGTTATCAGGACAGTGTGTGAAAATTGGAATGGATAGGTATCATGGATATCATTAACAGGAGCCTTCCTTAGCTGAGTGGTTAGAGTCCGTGGCTACAAAGCAAAGCCAAGCTGAAGGTGTCTGGGTTCGAATCCCGGTCGGTCTAGGATCTTTTTGTAATGGAAATTTTCTTGACTTCCCTGGGATAAAGTATCATCGTACTTGCCACACGATATACGAATGCGAAAATGGCAACTTTGGCAAAGAAAACTTTCAGTTAATAACTATGGAAGTGCTCATTGGACACTAAGCTGAGAAGCAGCCTCTGTCCCAGTGAGGACATTATGCCAAGAGGAAGAAGAAGAAGGTATCATTTTTCGAAGAAAAAGAATGATACATAATTGCAAATTAGAAACACCTAAGGCTGATGCAAATATTAATTTTCTTTTATGTCCGAGACCACTTGGATGGTACGAGGGGGGGGGATGAAAATAAATAAGGAACAAAAAATAGAATGCAAAAAAAGTTAATTCTACAATTTTTTATTTGATTACTTAAAAAAAATGACAATAAATAAATCTCATGCTTGACATTAACTTAGGTTTGCCATAGGGTAGTTGTTTCAATGGCTTCTCTGCCTCGAATGCCTTATAAAGTCAAACAAAAGCAAAAGAACTTTTTTCTATCCCCTTCAATATTTTCGACTTTTTTAGGGGGGTGGTGACATAAAAGAAAATTAACATTTGTATCAGCCTAATTGACTCTGAAAAAGGTAAGAAGTTGTCGTATGCAATGTTATCTTTCGATTCCTTTTATAAAAATTAAATCAAATGATAACATCTCTCTCGACACCTTTTAGGCTTCTATACAGGCTTATAAAAACTATTGAGACAATTGTGTATTTTTTTGTGATATTAATTTTAAGGTACAATGAGGGAAAGGTTACAAGCGAGGTAAGTAGATCATTTCTCCATACTAAGTATTAGTATTTCAATATTTTGAATGTTTTCGCACCATTGTTTCGTTTTAGGTAATATTCTCACGGTCACACTGATACTTCTGCAAACTGGTACAACACGCTCACTTACTAACACAAGCAAACTTGTTAGCTGCTAAAAGCAATTAATTTCAAAACTGGGCTAAACTTGAAAATTATCTGAGGGTTGCTTGAAAAGTATTACCATTTTGTGGATTCAAAATAAGGATTCACGTAATGTGTTCATAACGGCCTTAATCTTGCTACTTATATGTATTTCACTAAACCGCTCGAGGATATATTATCAGCTATTCCTTCCAAGACAATTTTCCTTAAGTGTTTTGATAAGAGTGGTAAAATAAACAATATGTAGATTTCCATATGATACCTACAAAATAATCCGTTAAAATTCAATAAAATGCAATATAAGTTAGTAAACTTGTAAAAAGTGAGTCAAAAAGCAATAAATGGAAAAGGAACAATAATTGAAAAAGCAGTATCACATCAATTGTCTAATAAATATTTATCTCGTGATTTCTACAGAAAAGTCTTACAAAAAATCATTACATATAAACAATTGTAAGTTTTATTTTTCTCGCTGCGGGGTCATCATCGAACCCACCTGGGCAGCAATCCTCCGATTATCACGCTTACTAGTATCACTAATCTATTTACAGCATTATCACAGCTACTGGAGCGCCCTCCTCGGTCACCCGTCAAACTAAGCGGCAGTTTGTAGTTGTATTGTTCGTTGTACTTAAGCTTCACCGCGTCGAGATCCTCCGGCAGATGGACGCACTGCGAATCGAGGAAGTTGATCTCCTCGCTACTGCTCTTGGCCAGCACGCACAGCTCCAAGGGGGACGACGAGCTCTGCGGATTTATGTCAGCCCCTTTAATCGCGGTTAAACGGCTAGTGTAAGCCACGACCTGTTCGAATATGATGTTGTTCTGTCGATCTCGGATGTACACGTAGAAATCACCAATATCTTTGGTGGTGGTCACGTACCAATGGACTATCAGTTGACCGCGGAAACTGAAAGAAGAAAACATGCATTAGAGTCAGGAGCTCCTTCCCGGTGTGTCTGAAACCGTTATTAATGAAAAAAAAAAATAAAATTGCCCATCCATTCGGTACCCATTCGGTGTCTTTCGATAGCATAATAGTTAATTTATTAGTTAATTACGGTTTTAAGCACATCGTTCCTTAATGGCAGTTAAGATTAATCTTACTAGGAAACTTCACGGAACCGCAGATCGGGCAGTAGCTGATAGATTTCTTTATCGGAAGCAGGAACACACACGAGCAGCTCGTCACTGATGTTGAACAGAGGGGTGCCGGAAACGGAAGCGGGTTCAGCGCAACGGATGTTCTGGTAAGCTTCCGGAAGCGATGGCATCGTTCTCATGTAGTTGAACAACGGACGGGTGTAGCAGTCGCAATGCAGAGGGTTTCCTGTAAAGATAGGATTCATATTGATAAGAAGATACATATTTTATTAATGCTGAATTGCATATTTTTTTATTGTGTTCTTCTGTGTAGTACCTACAACAATTAGCATTTTTTTTTTGAATAACAATGAACACAATTTCAATTCAATAATATCAATTTGTTTTGCTAAATTCAGCAAATATTAAAAGAAGTTCTGGGAGAATTTAAAAAAAAATATCCGAAAGAAGTAATAATGAAACTCCAGAAGTATTTTAAAACGATATATTTGACAAATTTCGGTAAATACTAGATTATATAATTTTTTGTCGTATTTGGAGTAAAACATTTTTTCTATAATACATGAGCTTACTGGACGTATTCTGCTGTATATCAAACAACCAGTTATCAAACAAATAAAGCTCATTGAATTTATGTACTATTTTCGATTTCTTGATTTTTTTTTTCAAAATTCAAAATTTGGGCATTTTTATCAAAATTGATGCTTTATGATAACTCAAAAGTTTGCGTATTTAAAGCTGTGAATTCCTAGCTGAGTAAATTTAAAGCTATTTCTAAGCTGCTATGAAAATGTCAATAAATCTATAGGAAAACGGCGAAAGAGTACTTTATTTTGTCCAGTACCGTAATCCGGGGGCAAATTGATCACTGGAGCGAATTTAATCAGGTCGGTACCATAAAACATGGATGCTGCAAGTTTCGTTGGCACCACAAGACATTCCATGTTTACTAGTTTATATATGTATTATGATGATTTTGAAGTATTTCATTTCTATTAGGGTCAGTTTTACATAGAAATATTAACACATTTTTAAGGTGTAAGCAATACAGTTGCAAATGTCGGTGCTAAACAAACCACTGGTATTATTCCTACATGTCAACTTGGAGTGTTTAAAACACGCTTGGGAACTGTGACCACTATTTACCACAGTTCATCGATTCTGCCAGTCAACCAAAACACAAAGCAGCAGCAGCATCAATACCATTAGGCTTTGTGCTGCCAACGGTTCACACACTGCTTGAATGTTTTTGTCTCTCCACTATGATCGTTTTCGAGCAGCCATCTCGGGATGAATGATTGAAAAAAATGGTAAAAAATTCAATCGCTAATATTTCGTTTGTGTTTTCAACTAATTGAAATCTATTAACGCTAATAGCAAGAGCACAATCATTCCGTTGCGATACATATAAACAAGTTCATTTTCATGCTGCCTTTATCGAGCAAAACTGCAGAACCTCGGAAAAATCGTGTCACCACTGTGTGCGAGTCATTTCGCATTCAGGTCCGAAAAAACGTTAGGAAGAAGAAGATTACAGTTTTGGAGAGCCGTGACATTTTTTTTTATTTTGAACGGTCATGGTTTGCTTTGGATATTGATGGTCATGTACACGGCATAAAAATTAACAAGGCAGGCTCTTTACTAATGTAAATATCAAGTTTCATTGTAAACATGTGACGTCACTCCTATCGTACCATATACCTTCCGGACCACTAGATCATTTTTTCGTAAATTTGTTCGAGGTGGATAGGAATGACGTCGTCAAGTAGCTGTCAGTTTTCGGAATATATCACCTTCTTAATTTAGTACACCGTGGTCATGTAGAAAAATGTGAATGTCGAGGTGGTAAATGTTTGCTACAGTACATTTCCCATCCCTGGTTTAAAATATTGTGTAAGCTTAAGTATGAACTACTGAACTCATTTTTGATATCATACAGCATAGCAAGTACCGTAATCCGGGGTAACATTGATCATTTTTTTTAGTGTTTCTTAAATTTTTCATTTCACTATACAAATGTTACAAGTTTCATATTTTTAAAACAAGTACTGGCACCCACCGCCCCTAACTATGTACTTTATTTTGTTTTTCGAAAGATTTAAACATGTTTAAATAAATGTTTTAAGTGATTTTTTGATTCAGTTGATATGGGGTAACATTGATCACCCAAGTAAACAATGTTCGCTAATATTGGAAATGTCGTTACTTACTAAAATCAGGGCCCCTGAAGCCGAATATGAAGACCAAACTCTTACAAGTCATTTACTTTTTGAGTTATTTCAAAATTAAAAACACCGTGAACCGCGGAATACGCCTAAAAGTAGGCAATTTCCTCAGGAAATTCTACATTCGTAATAGTAATTAGTTAATGTTGCCTAATTGAATAAACTTATGAAAGATTTGACAACGGAATCGTTTTCGGCGATGCCATTTTTAGTAACACCCGCATTTTCCTTGATCACATCTTCTGCAGAACTCATGTGAGACATGAATTTTCGGTAGTGTCAGTGAAAATGATAGAAATCATTGTTTCAAAAAGTTGACAAATTTGCGCATGAACTAAACGCAATTTTGGCAAAAACCTTAATTATCATTAGCTTATGAATATACGAAAGAGAGGCACCATTCATGGTTCGAAAATGTTTCATCAATAAATCTTTATTTGACCGTTTAACAAGATGAGTCATCCCGATCAATGTTACCCCGCTGATCAATGTTACCCCGGATTACGGTATAGTTTTTGCTCATAAAATCGTTTATTCTCAAATAATGTGCTAATTTCATGCCTATATTGCCTACATTTAGACGTATTAGTCAGAATTTCAAAAAATTATTTTGCAATAAAATGCTCAAATACTTGAGTTGTAAAACTTTTGACATAATTTTCAGATTCAGGAGACCCAAATTTAATAGATAGGGATTGTTTTGTTCCTAAACTTGCTTTGTTATATGGTGATCAATTTCGCCCCACTGTGTTAATATTTGTTGATGTTGAAACATTTATTGTGATATGTTAAATATTACTAGTACAGTCATCTCTCCCTTACTCGATATTCTGTATCTCGATATTTTCCCTAACTCGATGGAATGCGCGGTCCCTTCAATTTAGCATGCTTTGATACCTCTGTAAGTCGATACCTCTCCAACTCGATGTTCCCTAACTCGATGCTATCTGTTCCAGTTTCCCAAGTGATTTTACCTCTCTAACTCGATATTTTCATGAAAAAATCCAAATGTCCTCCAAATGTTGAATAAATTCAAGAATTTGAATGATATGACTAAATTGATAGTAAAATTGAGGTTTACTGCCTATTCCTGGGTGATAAAATGTTTAATTTTTGCCGACCGTTAAAAAAGTTTCAAATAGGTAAATGTGGTAAAATGTATTATATTTCACATTTATATTACTATTTTGAACGTGTTTTGTCAAAATAATTAAATGTTTAAAATTTGAAAAGCATGTGTTCTGTATACCTGTATACCTGTATACCTCCCTAACTCGATGGTCCCTTCAATATCGAGTAAGGGAGAGTTAACTGTAGTACTGATTTTGCCAAAATTTATTTGACAATATTTGAATTCCGGAGGATAACACAACAAAAAGTTGTAAAATTGTGATCAATTTGCCCCCGGATTACGGTACTGTATGTTTCACGAAACTTTTTGGTGACCCAAAATTTAAACTTTTGTTTTCAAATCTTATCTAAATTTAATGAGATTTACTTCATTGAATTACTCTTGGTATATAATGCATTATTTTTTTAGGCACTTATTATGCACGTAGATCAAAAACCAATTGGGGAACTGGGGGTAAAATGAACACACTAAGTAATTTTCATGTTTGCTTGCTTGTGGAGCTGTTAGATTCTTTAAAAATTGTTTAGAATTGAAGAAGGATGTTTATGCCATGTAACAATATTTCATGTGATGGAAATTTAATTTTATCAACATTATTATAATATTGATAATTTTCATTTCACAGAGGCAATGTTTCAAACATGTGGTTAAACTGAACATGTAAAGGTAGTAATATGAACAGATGCTGGTAATAAAACGAACATGCAGTGGGGGTTAAATTAACACCATTTAAATTGAACTGGTTGCGGTATGATTCTCGGAATGTGGTACATGATGAATGCAGGGACAGAGCCTGCTTCTCAGCTTAGCACTTCCACAGTTATTAACTAAGAACTTTCTTTGCCAAAGTTGCCATTTTCGTATTCGTGTATCGTGTGGCAGGTACGATGATACTCTATGCCCAGGGAATTCAAGGAAATTTTCATTACGAATAGATCCTGGACCGAGCGGGGATCGAACCCAGACACCTTCAACATGACTTTGCTTGGTATCCGTGGACTTTACCACTAGTCTAAGGAAGGTCCCTAAATACCTACACTCAAGGATGGAAAAAAATCGCCTCTAGCGACTAACAACATAGTATTTGAATGGTCTAAAAGGGCCGTTGCTCTTGCAGAAGCATGATTCGAACAGCTCATCACGCGTGCATAGTAAGGATAAATGGAGCATCCGATGCACTGTTTGTCGCGAGACAAACCGTTTGTCGGATGTTGTTACAAGTCGCGATTAACATGAATCAGAACGCGTTCACGGCATAATTTTTCACTCAGATCATACCCGATAGGCATTTGAATCTTAAATGGCATACCACAAGGCAGATCGCGGAATAAAAACGTTAAAATCCCCCAAAAGTTAAGACTTTGGTTTACAAACAATTGATCGTTAGCACACATGCCGAGCGATTCATTTTTCGCATAGCGGAGTTTGTTGTTAGGACTTGACGACTAATGGTTAATCGTTGTTGCTATGATCGCAAGATAAAGAACACCGCGATGCATCGTTTATTTTGTCATGATCACTAGATTTCCATCCTTGCCTACACTATCCGTCATAAATACGAACTCGCTTGAAAAAGTATTGCAACACTCAGCTAAATGTTTAATTGACCTGAAAAGTTTATCTCGAGATGCTGATGATCTATAATGCTGCGGATTTCAGGAAAGTTCTACAGCAGATCAAGGATATCCGAAAAGCAAATAATTTGATTCGCAATTTTTCCGCTAGGTAGCGCTAGTGAACGTGTAAAATTGAGCATTTTAGGCATGTTCTATCTGGTGTTCCACATGAGATACAAAGTTCGAGTCTTGGGCAAAGTTGTTGAGAAAGTCAAGGGTATCCGGAAGACAGACAGCTTTATAAATGATAATGGATTTATAATTTTTCCGTCAAGCGGCACTATCGATAGATAGTGAGAATGTGAAGTTTAGCATTCATAACTTGAAATTAAGGGAATCATCCCTTTATAAAACATTTAATCAGTTGTTATAAAGTATTGAAGTTTACATATACACGACGAAACACGTTTCAAATGTACAAATTGAAATTGAAAGTGCTAAAAGAAACCACGTGCTCCGGTGGGGATCGAACCCACGACTCCCTATTCGCTAGATGGGCGCTTCAACCTACAAGCTGTGGGGCCCCTTGAGAGACCCCGACGCTCGAAGGCGAACTGAACTCGATTACCCCAAAGCACATGGGATCACCATTTCGCAGTCTAAACTTCGTTCGAATGTATGAGACTCAGACAACCCAAAGGTACGCAAAATTGCAAAATTTCACTTATATGATGTCACGAAAAGGCCTTCTACGTACAAAAGTGGAGGCGATATACGTGCATGTATTATGTGATAAATAATACCATACAATGCGAGTGTATAAATATTCTACCGAACTAACCTGTGATCTTATGCGATTTAACTTATGATAACAAAGATTGATTTGACAGCTGCTACGGATTGATTCGACTTACTTTGTACGAGTGTACGGAACGAAACAAAATGTGCAAATGAACTCAGGAAAAAAGTGTTTTATGCGAGGAAACTCATCAATCTGACGATTTTATCCACGGTGTTTTGCGGGTTCGATGTAATTATTATGAATAAACG
Organism: Aedes aegypti; assembly: GCF_002204515.2. Classification (NCBI taxonomy): domain Eukaryota; kingdom Metazoa; phylum Arthropoda; class Insecta; order Diptera; family Culicidae; genus Aedes; species Aedes aegypti. The sequence continues at coordinate 400,114,673 of NC_035108.1, forward strand.
AGTTATAACGTGAACATTGATGCGATTTCTGGTTGTCTGGGGATGTACATTTGGCACTTTGACTTCGCGTACATGTATACATCAAAGCAAACCACCGGAGCACGTGGTTTCTTTTCGCAGTTTCAATTTCAATTTGTACATTTGACACGTGTTTCGTCGTGTACATGTAAACTTCAAAACTCAAAACCTTATAACAGCAAAATTGCTTAGACTAAAATTGCCTAGATCATATGACAATTAATTAACTGTACAATATATGTAATCAGTGTTAATGCGGTTCAACATTGTCATGGAAATCAAATTTTACTGTGGTTCTACAACTCGATATCGAGATATACAGTTATGGAGTTACAGTTAACTCTCCCTTACTCGATATTCCATATCTCGATATCGAATTAGAGAACCATAGTAAAAGTTGGTTTTCATGGCTAACTCGATGGTCCCTTGGATCGCAGTTGCACTGGTTGTGTGTTCTGTAACTCGATACCTCCCTAACTCGATGGTCCCTTCAATATCGAGTAAGGGAGAGATGACTGTATATCTCATAATTTTGATTAAATAGAATGTTGTTCACAAAGCGTTTAGAAATGGAAGTGATTAAGATCAGAATCATAGCATATTCAGTTGATTCAGGTCTGATCCATTGTATATTCAAGTGTTTCAGATCTGATTCAAATTCTAGTGAATCAGGTATGATTTACTTATGTATTTCCGGTTTAATTCACTTCATATTCAAATGATTCAGGTTTGATTCGCTCCATTTCCAAGTGATTCATATCTGATTTACTTCATATTAAACTGTTGTAAGTTTTATTAACTAAATATTCAAGAGATTCGTGTTTGATTCAATTCATATTCGAGTGTTTCAAGCTTGATTCACTTCATGTTCAAGAGTCTAATTCACCTTAAAAATCATTTGAATCTTAAGAACTGACATCACTTCATTATCAAGTGATTCAGAATTGATTCACTTCATGTTCAAACAGTTTAGGACTTGTTCACTTCATTTTCAAGTGATTCACGTCGTATTCACTGCATATTCAATACATTCAGGTCTACATTTTCAAGTGACTCATGTTTGATTCACTTTATATTTATTCAAGTAATTCATGTCGGATTCACTGCATATTCAAGGCATATTCCCCTTGAGTCATATAATTTAAGACTGATTAACTTCATTTTCAAAAGATTCAGGATTGTTCTACTTAATCATATCTGATTCATCTCATAATTAAGTTCTTCATGTCTGACTCACATCATATTGAAATGTTTCAGTTCGGATTCACTTCATATTCCAGTGATTCAGCTCTAAATTATTTAATTTCCTATTGATTGAGGTCTAAGACATTGGATATTCAAAACTCCAATCTTATCTGAATCAAAAGATATAACTCGCTTTAAATGACATTTGCTCACTTGCGCTCAAATGCTATTTGCTCAGTTGTGAAATCAAGCAGATTTTTTTTTATTTAAGGTGAAGCTGCATCGAAGCCATACCTCAAATTTTCAAGAGCACAAATCTGGAAAACCGAACACCCGTTTTAGCTGAAAACTTAATTGATTGATGACTAGCTGCTTACGACCAATCGATTAAGTTTTCAGCTCAAACGGGTGTTCGGTTCTCCAGATTTGTGCTCTTGAATTTATTGAAAATTATTGAAGTTAGGCTTCGATTCATCTTCACGTTAAGGGTCTGCCTTCCGGACTTCCTCAGCAACTTTGCTGAAGGCTTGAACCAGTGCTGGGAATGGTAATAGTAGTAGGCTTGAATTTCGCGAAAATCACATGGCTCTTCCCAGTACAGTAGTTCAACAACGTGAATCTCATCGAGTAGCCTTTGTTGGGTGCATGCATTTTCTAAATCGTTAGTGTCATTGAAGGACCTAAATGTGGGAAATGCAGCGGGAAATAGAACATTTTTCTACAGTAATTTTGGGTTGCCCTTAGTAACGGGTGTTTTGCCATTTTCAAGGCTTTTTGCCTACAGCAGCGGTTTGCGTGAGTTGCACTGGCTTCGCTGACTGCGATTGGCTTTGTTTGGCTACTGTAGTATGACTTTCAGATTTTTTCCCAACCCTGGCTCGAACTTTCTATTTCATGTGGGTGACATGCATAAAATAGTCAATTTCACATGCTTTCTGAACAACTTTGCGAAGACTCGAACTTTCTATCTCATGTGGATCATGCGATAGATGCTCATTTTTATAGATTTTTATATGCTCACTAGAGCCATCTAGCGGCAAAAATCAGAACCATTTTTTTTGCCTTCCGGATGTACTTGATCTGCTGAACAACTTTGCCGAAGGCTCGAACTTTTTGTCTCATGTGGATCAAAAGATAGAGAAAGCTTAAAATTACCAATTTTACATGCTCACTAGCGCCACATTGCGGCAAAATTGCGAACCAGTTTGTTTGCTTTCCGGATGTCCGTGATCCACTGAACAACTTTGCTGGAGAACGTTTCTTTGCTAATCATAAGGATAATGGGATATAGCAATGTGAACTTACCTGTTTTGAGGTGATGCTAAACTTGTTGGTGTGTGATTCAATATTCAACTGAGTGTTGCAATACATTGTTAAGTGAGTTCGTATTTATGACAGGTAGTGTATAACTCAGGAAGTTCTTGATGGCCCAGATTGCTCACGAATAATTATCTCCATCAAAATATATCTAGATATTTTGAAGTCTACATTATTGTATTACTATAGGCATGTAATGCTTCAAGGTGATTATGAAATGAAGCCAAACTTTGAATTTTCAAGTGCACAAGACTGGAGAATCTGACAACAGTTCGCGTTGAAAATCAATCAAATTACTTGCTTGTTGGTGGTGACCAATGGGATAAATTTTCAACACGTATCGCTGTTTGGTTCTCAAGTCTTGTGCTCTTGAAAATTTGAGGAATGGCTTCGTTCTATAATCACCTTAAAAACTTCCAATATCACGGGTATTATTTGATTTTTGACATCATAAGAACAATGGTAAAAGTTCGATAAAAAAGGGTGCCATTATTGAGTTATTGAGGAAAGAAGAACACAAAATCAATTATTTTGTTATTATAAAATGGACCGTCCATGAATGACTTAGCTTTTCAGGAAGAGGGAAATGTCTCGGATATTAGTTCGTCCCCTTGATGCTACAACTAGATAACTCGAAATTTGAAATTTTTGACTTCAATATGCCAAAACATTTTTATTAATTAGATCTGTAAAATACCTACAGCTCATAAGCGTGTGATTCAAAATACACAAGTTAAAGTTTATTTTTCAACCATATCCTCTGCGATTAACCGTCACCTTGTGAAACGGTCATATTTTCAAAGTGGAACATCCCAAAATTTTGATTTTCGAGTTATCTAGTTGTAGCATTAAGGGGACGAGTTAAGGTACCGTGGGGTAAGTGGATACAGCAAAATCAATAGTTACCTTCACTGTTATGTACAGCTAACGTGAATAGTTTAACTCAAACTTTTTTCTGTTGATAACGAATAAGGGTCTATTATACTTCAAATCGTCATTTATTTCGATTTTTCTGATGGTTATGTATTGAGAATGAGAAACTTAAAAATTTGCGCCAAATGATCCACTTGCCGCACCATGGTGGGGTAAGTGGATCACCATTAAAAAAAAACTGTTCTCGAAACAAATGTAGTATGATTATGTTTAATAAGAATGATATTACCCTCGCACTTGTTATTAGTGCTAGTAATGTTACATTTTATTACTTTAAAATTAAAAAGTATCTTTATTTAATCAAAATATAATAAAAAGTATGTATATATTAGTTCATACTAATTAGATAAAAAAAAAACATTGTAACTAGAAAAATTTGGAGAAAATTCATCCATTTATACGCATAAGTTATACAGAAGTATTGTAGGATTATTCGTAAAGATATTTTCGAAAACCACTCTTGGTTTAAAAATATTAGTTACATTTACTTTTGAATAACAAACTGAAATCCTTCTGTTTTATTTATGATTATATGTGTATCATCTGTCTAAAACAATTTATATGGTCCAATAATGTACGAGACTATGTTTTCGATTGGAAAATTAGTATATTTTGCTCTTTCACAACTCAGCTTAGATAAACCACGAAAAGTTTCGTGTAAATTTTGAAATAATTATTCTTTTTATATTTTTTATACCAGAAAGGTTAAAAAAAACTTTCAGGTGGATTAATTTAAATTTTCTATGGTCAATTTAACAAATTCAAGCTGGGAATGGAACAAAATAAAGGAAAACAACATTTGTGGGTATTGAAGCTTATTAAAATTCTCCTAAGCAGTCTGCCAACAAATGATAATTATTCTTGATCCACTTACCCCACCCCACTAAAAAGTAGGGGTAAGTGTACCATGTCCAATATATTTGTATTTATTCATAAAAATGACATATTTTTCATTGTGATTCATTCAATTAGAACTGAAATTCTCACCATGTGTCGAAAAAAATAATAGAATTTAATTTTAGACAGAGATACAATGGATTTTTGATTGATGGAAAACAATTTTCAAATCAATTACTTTTTGCAGCTAACAAATTTGCTTGTGTTAGTGTACGTGTAGTACCAGTTTTGCAATAGTATCAGTGTGGGCGTAAGAAAATAACCTAAAACGAAGCAATGGTGCGAAAACATTCAACATATCCAAGTATTTAGGCTTTATATTGACAAATGATCCACTTACCCCACTGATACACTTCCCCCACTGTACCTTATAACAAATCATGCATTACAATTGAATAAATAAGTTATAATAGGGTAGACGGGTGTCAACAGTTGTTTCGTATAGAAAACTGGTCGCAGTGGTATTCGAATAACGAATAAATGACATATTTTGATATAATAGCACAATTTTTTGTCGTAATATTTTTTTCAGGTTTTCGTTAATTAGTTCTGATGGGTCCTGATGGTAAATTTTGTTTTTTTTTTTTTATTTGCCATTAACTTATAGCCAGGTTGTCACACAGAACATGACCCTATACGAGTAAAAATGTCGATCAAAAGCTTTGGGAGATCAACGCTTGTAGATCTCAAGGCCTATTGTTCATGGATTTCGTAGCTAACCTATAATACTAAGGCAAATTACATTATGGCACAAACTTTACCAAATAATTCGTTTTTGATTTGTTTGCTGTTGTTTTGAGAAATTCTCAAAAAAAATAATTTAGACTGCGTTACGTATTATATAACAACAATGGAAATATTTAAACTCATACTAACCTTCAAACAACACCTTCAAATTGGACGTCCTCATCTTATCCACCACTTCCGCTTCGAACGTGCGAATCTCATTCCCCCTCAGATCCAGCATCTTCAAGTGCTTCAACTTTAGCAAGCTATCGTAACTCACATTCCAAATGCGATTGTTGTGCACGATCAGTTCGGTAAAGTTCTCCGGCATGTTGAACACGGTACTTTCCAGCTTGACCAGCTCGTTGTGGGACATGTCCAACTTCTGGAGCGACGTCAAGTTTCCAAAAACTCCCTGTCGAACGTCTTTGATGTTGTTATGAGACAAGTTCAAGTCCGTCACCGTTTTGGTGCCCAATTTTAGATCGTGGGTCACTATCGACATTGTGTTGTAGCTCAAGTTGATCTTTCTCAATCGATACGGAATGTACGGATTGGAGGGGAAGGTCTTCTTCGTTACAAAACTGAATCGATTGTGACTCAGGTCGATCTCCTCCAAACTCAGACAGTCGTCCAGCAATCCGTTGGTCTTATTATCTAAAGTACTTAGTAGATTGTAGGAAACATCCAACTTCCGCAGGGACACCAACCCATGAAAAGCGTCATTCGGGATGGACCGGAGCAAGTTGTTGGACATGTTCAGACTCAACAGCTGCAGAAGGCCGTCGAAAGCTCTTTCACTTACGTGGTTCAGACCGTTGTTCATAATCTGCAGTTCGAACAGGATCGGTAGATTACCGAAGGCTGCTTTTGTCAAGGTCGATATGTTATTATCCTTCAGGTAGAGATACTGCATGGTTCCCAGGTCTGCCAAGCTATCCCGAGGAATTTCGGATATTTCGTTGGCCTCCAGGTTCAGATGCTGTAGAGTAAGTAGTCCGGAGAAACTTCCACGCTGGAGGTTGTTCTGGAGCTTATTATAGCTGAGATCGAGAGTAAGCAGCGAGTTCATGGTGGGCCACGTTTTGTCGGGAATTTCGCTAATTTCGTTGTAGGCTAGGTTGAGACTGTTCAGTGAGATCGGGATTTGGAAAAGTCGCTCCAGTTTGTTGTGAGCCATGTTGAGGAATCGCAGACCGCTAATTTTGGCGAGCGCTCCACGGGTTATGTCTTTGAGGTAGTTATTGCTGAGGTCCATTTCGAGCAGTGTGTGTAGCGTTCCGAAGGTTGACGGCCCGATCTTCTCCAAAGCGTTGTTACTCAGATTTAGTATTCGTAGAGAGAGCAGATTCTGGAAGACAGCGTTGTAGATGTGGGAGATGTTGTTGTGCGCAACATCGATCGTATGCAGTTCGTAGAGTTTGGGAAAGGTGTTCTTTGGAATATCAATGATGTTGTTGTATGAAGCGTTGAGCACACGTAAGCCGGTCATGTTGGATAGAGGAATTTGCGACATATTGGTGAGTAGATTGTGTGTGAGTATCCATTCGGAGGCGTATGTCGTTTCATCGAAGGCGTTACGAGGAATGCTCTTGATCAAATTATGAGACAAATCCAGAACGGTCATGTTAGCACAATTGATGAACGATTTCGGTTCTATGGTTTCTAACCGGTTGTAGGATATGTTGATGTGTGTGAGGTATAGATCTTTGAAGGAATCCTTCTGTATTTCAATTATCTCATTTTCAGCCAAGTTGATGATCTAGAATGAGAAAAAAAAATATTATTCCACTTCACTAGCAACGTTCAATTTTCAATCGTTCAATTGCAAGAAATATGCGAGCTAAATATAGTACCAATTTGAGGCGCACTCTAACCTCTTTATATGATCATAATAGGTATCATCATTGATACTAAAGACGAACTATTTTTCGGGACAATGCGTGGTCATTGGATTAAGATGGAAACTCTACACTGTGATTTGATTTTAATATATCATTATATAAAAGTGTTATCACTTTGCAAAATGTGATGAGAAAAAATATGTTACGCTGTGTAATGCAGGATTATTCTAAATGGAAGGGCCCCAGGATGCTCCCAGAATTCTTGAGGCATGTTTTCTCAGACATATTTAAAGATTCTCCAAAAATCTTAGAAAGCTGGTCCCAGAAACATATGAGAAGCCTTCCATATTTTTTACAGGGTGCTTCGAGAATCCTTCCAGGATACTTCCAAAGCTCATCCAGGATAATTTAAGGATTCTTCCATGATGCTTCAACAAGTATCCTCGGATGTTTTAAGAATTATTCGTGAATATTTAAAAAAATTATCAATGATGCTTACAGAATCATTTCAAGATGCTTCGAGAATCCTTCCTGGATGCTTCAAGCAGCCTTCCTTTCAATTGTATATATCAATGGTTTTATCGTGTACACCTTCAAGCAACCTCTCCATAAGTGTCTACAGAAATATTTTCAAGAATTGTTCAACAACTTTTTTTTTCTAAATTTTTCGCAGAATTCTTCCGGGGATCCTGGACAGCAACACATTTTTTTCAATAAATTCAATAAAAAACAAAAAAGGTTTGTACGTGCTCATCAAAAGATTTCTCTTGAAATTTAATAATAAAATCTTTCAACATTTTTTTCCAGTTATTCATTTAGGATTTTCTTCTGGAATTTGTCCATGCAACGTTGCTGGCAGCAGGAGCATCAAAGTCAATTTTATCTAATAAGTGTACACATTATTATTGTAATGGGAAGTACTATGACCATTTACTCTATGAGATAAAAATAATTTAATCTCAATAACCTACGACATGTAAGTGCAAAATGAAACTTCATTCTATTGGTACAAAGAAACAGTACTTTGGTTGTAGTTTATATTTTTAATTTGCATTCCAGTATTTGCGGTATCCCTTGCTTTCTTATGAGATCCTCCTCTATAAGGCATTGCATGCTGCAGTTGCTAAGGTAAAAAAATTCAATTGTTTGACGTTTCGTGACCTTAGTGTTTACTATTCAGACTTAGAAAATTTCTGTTTACGTTTGTGAAGCAGCCTTGGCCTTCTTTTTATGTGATAGCTGAGTTTTTTTTTCTTATTCCACTTTGTGTTTACATCAATCATGAGCAAGACGTTCAACCCTCACAAGAACATCTCAACAAAACAATATATTGCGTTTGCATCACACCGAAGCATACATAGCCTTTTGAGTAAAATTTCATGCCAGCAAACGTAGCAGATATTAGAAAAAAAAACTAGTATTGAGTTTAGATTTATCAGCAACTTTGAAAAAACAGCTGACTGAGGTTTTCAATAACAGTTTATTTTGAATGTACACAAATTAAGTCACGCTAATTTTCAACTTTTTTGACAACTCAGTATACAACACGGGTTTGAAAACCCGAGACCCGACCATCTCTACTAATTGGAATCGATCGCAGGTCAGTGTTGTGGCAGAGGCCTTCGTGCCTCTGAAGAGGGAGGCAGCGAGTATAGGCCTGACCATTAATTCTACCAAAACGCAGGTAGAGATAGAGTCATGCTTGGTGCTGTAGGTGCTGAGGTAGTGTTTGATGGGGATATTTTTGAAGTTGTTGAAGAATTTGTTCACCTTGGAACAATTGTGACATGTGACAACGACATTTCCCGCGAAGTGAAAAGACGTATTGTGGTTGCGAATTGGGCCTTCTACGCACAACGTAACCAGCTTAGGTCCCGCAGCTTGCTAACGGATACAAAATTAGCCCTGTATAAAACATTGATTTTTCTGGTTGCTCTCTAGGGGCACGAAGCGTGGACGTTGAAAGAGGCAGACCGGAAAACTTTCGGTGTTTTTGAGCGTAAAATGCTGCGTACAATACTCGGTGGGAAACTCGGAAATGGTGTGTGGCGCAGACGCATGAATCACGAGTTATATCAAGTGTACAAAGATGTGAATATTATCAAGCGTGTAAAATACGGCAGACTTCAGTGGGCTGGTCACTTAGTGCGAATGTCGGAAGAAAGAATTACGAAAATAATACTAAGCCGGGAAGCAGGTAGAGGTCGGCGGCTTCGGGTAAGACCATGAATACGCTGGCTGTACGCAGTGGAAGAGGACCTGGCGACCCTAAACGTTCAAGGCAACTGGAGAAGTTTCGCCCAAGTCCGACGAAGATGGAGCTCTACAATACGCCCGGATGGCGTGACGCTACGCTGTAGCCATCAAGGACTCAAGGTACTACCTTGAAGGTAGGTACTTCCAGGGATTATTTCAGGATTTCGTTCAGAAATTTCTTTAGAATTTACTTTAGAAAAAAAAAACCTTTGGTCATGAATTAGGAACATCGCAGACTCTATCAGAAAGCTCTGCTTATGCTGAACAACTTTTTCGAAGACAGAGATTTTCTATTTGATTTATATTCCGAGATATCCTCCGACTGCATCAAACAACGTACACCAGGGCCACGTATTGGATAAATTTATAACTTTGCAGTTTCATATGCAACTTTACCTCTTCTACTCGATATATTCATGATAAGTTTTAAGTTTCAAATATTCAAATATTTATAAATTTCATAAATTTGAATATTATGATTATGCTGATAGTATTTTAAATTGACAACTTGTTTCAGGGTGATAAAATATGAAATTTCTTTAATGCACGTAAATTTGTTGACGTTTTACTATTTTTCTCGTTAAAATTATTATTTTGAATGGATTCACTATCAACAACCAACCCTCGCTCGTGACCTATCCGAAAGGCGAAAAATCTAATACCGTTTTGATTCATAATACGGACACTTAAGGACTCAGTGAAGTATAACCCAGCACGAAGCATACAAAATAAATCATTCTGTATGATTCATTAGCGCTATCGAGCGTAGGAAGCTCTTATCTTTCGAATGGTGGGTAAAGAATACGCTTCCGCAACCTGAATAATTTTAAATAAATCAAAATGTGTGGCCTTTTCATGATTCTTATTCCGGACGCTTCCTCACTTTTGCCTCATATTCCGGACACTTTGAATCGAATTCCGGACAGCCTTTGATAATCATTAATAGAACAGTCAAATCATCAATTGAAATGGTCAAACCACTAAAGAGACATCTAAGGTAGTTGGCCATTATAAATTTTCGAAGATATTTGTGGAAAAAGCTTACTAAAACGATCCTCAAAATTGAGAACTTTTGAAAGGCAAAAATTGAAACATTTCGTGTGAAATGTTTCCCATACAAAGTAGAGTGTCCGGAATTTGAAGCTGTCCGTAATATGAATCAAAACGGTACATCATCAACCGAAAAAGAAGATGACCAACGGCAACAGAAACCCAGCTCTGTTACTACTGCTATCGAGCAAGCGAACCACGACGATAACCAACAGATAAAACAGCATCAAATTGACGTAGACGATGGCGATGAAAACGATGACGGTGACGATGACGACGACGGCAACAGCAATGCGGCAGATGACGAATTCCAAACCACCACGAAGCGGCGACTGTCAACAAGCGATGAGAACGATGTAGAACGAGCACACAGTAAGGGTCAGGGAAGTAAAACGGAACAAGAACGAGAAGAACTATGCGAATCTCCTAATGCGGGTTGGAGGATAACCCGATCTAGGAAATGTAAGAAATTGAATAATAATTCTCTGTAAAACTAGGTAGGATAATTAATAATTGAATTTGCCTTTAGAATAACTAATCTATCGACATGAATTGTATTATTACTCTAAATTCAAATGGACACGAATGCACCACACTACTGGTGTAAAGTGTCGATAATAAACAAAACAAACAAATAGTACTATACCATTTAAATCCACCAGAGTTTGTAGCCTTGGACACATGCGAGCATTTCGAGCTCAACTGTAAGGCTGTATTGAGTGTTGTATACTAGACTCGACTTACATGTATTTTCAAAAGTATGTGCAAATCTCACCAAATTTGATAAAAATATAAGCCAAAAAAAAGTCGAAAATCAGGACATGTTAACAAAAAGGATAGTAACCCTCTTAGTTAAGATCTCTGCAAAAAAAAAAAACAAAAATGACATACCTCAACATAATTCAACTGGAAGAACATCTGGTAGTCCACCTTCTTGATCCGATTTCGGGCCAAATCGATTGTTCCGATTCGCGTTACCGACCCAAAAGTTCCTCGTCCAACATCGGAGATCATGTTATCGTGCAGGTACAACCTTCGCAAAAACCTCATTCCTCGGAAAGTGTTGGCATCGATCTTTTTGATGTTGTTGAACGCCATATTGACCACCCGCAGAACTGCGTTACGAGCGAAGGTACCTCTCGTGATCTCGGTCAGTGCGTTGTGCGACACATTGATCCAGGTCATTTTGGTGAGGTCGGAAACGTGCGAAGCATCCAGCTTGGTAAGGTTGTTGTGACTCAGATCCAGGATCTCCGCCTCTCGGAGGCCCTTGAATTGACCCTTTTTCAGGGACACCAAACGGTTGCCACTAATGTCCAATGTTCTGATCTTCTTGAACGACTGAAATTGAAGAATACTTTTAGAATGTAGGCGTTGAGAAAAATCTATCTAGATTACCATGAAAATATCTTGACCCATATCACTTAGCAGACCATTGATGAAATGAAACTTCTCCAGCGAGCCCTCGAAGGTCATTCCCCCGAATACACCTTTGGGCAAATTTTCGATCCTGTGTCCATCGATGTTCAGTACCTTCAGATGTCCTAGAATTTTCAGCGCATCTCCCGGGAAAGCCGTCAGCTCACTCTTGACCATGTGTAATTCCAGCAGGGTATCGTTAATTCCATAAAATGCATGTTCTCTGATACTTGCGATTGGTGTATCAAGCACGTAAAGCCGCTTCACGCTCAGCTTGTGAAGTAGAGTGCCGAAGAGGTTTCCTACAGAGGGAAGTGATGAAAAGAAACAACAGATTAGTGATTACTCATAACAGCAAAACCGCAGACATATATTTTCAACATAAATAGAAACGAGTCGATAGTTGAAGCCTGCAGAGACGCACCGAAAGACAAAAGAAAAGCCTTGAACTTGAAAGTGAACGAGGCTCAAAAAGCTAATCGCTTGAGCTTCGTCGATTCACAGCTGAGTTAAGTAGAAAGGTGTACCGTAAAACGGGGTGTCTTCAATTATGCGGAAAACTTTGATAGTGAATCAGTTAAGCATAGCGAATGCAAAAGTGTAGATTATTTGTAAAATACTCCATGTCAGAGCTATTTTGTGTTAGAATCGAGAACATTAGATTATTGGAAATTAATGAGATTTAAGAATTTTTTCAAACTTTCACAAACAAACTGTTTTATGATTATTATTTAATGATATTTTAAAGAGTTGATAACTTGAGAGCCTAATTATGGTAGAACAGAACTTGAATTCGACCTTAAATCTCTTAGCAAAAACCATTTTTGGGGCCAGTTTTGTAATCAAAGTTTCAAATTGCTATATAAAGTTAATCGCCTAGAGATATGCAACACTTTATATACTTTACGTAATTCATTCAATTTCGTTGGATATATTCATAATCCAAAAATGGTTTATTTGTGTGGAAATCTATGTATTTAGAAACATGATAACTGTAGCACCCGAGCAAGAAATTTGACTAAAAGCAATTATAATTGAAACTATTTTTGTTTATATTTTCTATACACATTCTATTGATCACAACACACAAATTTTTGTGCAATTTTTGAACAGCCGTCGATTACTAATATTCCAATAAAGGTTTTCAAAACATAATATAGAAATCTTCTGAACAAAATGCAAAAATAATCATACTTTCTTCAAAAAAAAAACTATCAAAGTCACTCCGTTTTACGGTAGACGCATCTTATGCTGTTCAGCAAAAATAAGCCGGCCGTGCACTATGCAGGCATGTTGTTGGCTCTATCGTTTCCTGTACATTCGGAATTGGGCAACGCCTCGTGCCGGTATTTATGCGTATGCCTAGACCGGCGGAAATTAAATTTCATTTTCCGCTTATGGAACCTATCCACTGATATGTGAACTAGAGTAAAAATCAATCAGCTTAGCTAAGCAGCGGTGCTAATTTTTTCGAACCATTCGATTTATTGGCACGACGTAAGTGTTAGGAGAAAAAAACACGGTAGGAAGCAGATGTGTGCAAGTGATTGCATCGTTAAGGTTGATGATGTTTGTGGAATTGGAGAAACAGTAATGAAGGGTTGACCAACATTTTGGACTTCTATCCAAGAACTTTGAGCTCAGGCCGATGAAAATAATTTCCCCACGATAATTAATCTCGAGTTTGAATTTCTCAAAACTCATCTTCAGTATTATTATTTATACAATATTTGCGTCCTGATTGTTTTCTCCAGCTTTTATTTCGAGAAATTGTACTTTGAATTTTTTGCACGATTCGTCAGCAATTGAGATACTGCTATTGGTACTTCTTAGAATGCATCGTCAAAAACCTTCAAGAAATTCCTTCAAATAACAGGATTTCTTTCATGAACTATTTCAAGTTCCAGCAAAGAACTAACAGAAAAGGTAATAAGTTTTCCTCCAAGTATCCGTCTATGATGGCATCTTCGGTAATTTTTTTTTTTCAAGAAATTTTTTCACTCATACATACTCGGTCAGAAAGTACACCCGGGATTCCGCTAAATATTTTCAGGAATAACTGGAAGTTTTTTTTTCAGATATTCTTTCATAAATTTCTCCTCGAATGTTGCTTGAGATTCATGAATAATAATTCCATAAACTCCTTCAAGGATTGCTTCAAAAATCCCTTTTCCAGGCATTTTCTCTGGAAATCCTCGATAAAATGGTACCTTAGACTAACAAAAAATCATTCCGGGATACTTCTGAGAATTCCTCTCACGAACTATTTCAGACACAAAAGGTGCATTGTTAATAGGATAAAAACATTATTGTTATTTCTTTGTTAATAGGTTTTTGTTAAGCCCAAAACACACGTGTACATAAAACAGAACAAATAGTGTTAGTTTGCGGAGAAAAAGGTATATTAATTGTTAAAACATGTATATTGTACAAATTAAAAACCACAGTGACGTCACAAGGGTACTAATCACGGGGGTAGGTCCTGTAAGCGGGCCTTTTTCTCTTTTATGCATTGCTGGTGGTTATTTATTGCAAACGTTGGTTATTTCATCCACAGGACAAAGCGGCCCCTCTTTCACTTCAAGCGCACCAATCTTCATTCTTCCAGGACGGACAGACGCTGAAAAGGGTGCCCACGTTACGTGCTACAATCTCCATCCGGAGCACGAAACCGGCCATTTTGGATTGGCCACGCTCCGATCCTGGGCGTCGGTCATTGTTCTCGGCCATCGCATTTGGCCTTTGTCACCTGGCCATTGTCTTCACCTGTGCCCAAAACCGCCATTGTTCCTTGCCACCAAGCCGTTCGGGAGAGCGACTACAAAGCTGTCGAAGCCAACGAAGCCATTCTCTCTATTCTGGACGTTATCTGGACTGTCGTACTCCAGCATCCCCAGCGACAGTTGCCAAACTTCCCGTGGAACCTATCAAGTCACTCCGTAGTTCGCCTATCACCATTTAGTTCGCTGGCTGGATATTTCCCATACGTGCGTGTGTAGCTCCTACTGTAGGTGAGTACCACCGTGAGTGTATGTAAACGACCCTATAATTGTCTCCCTTCCCTAGCTTCGGTGAGCTAGCGGGTAAACCTTGAGGTTCTTTAAAAAAAAAGTTCGCAGTATATTTCAAGCATTTTTGCCCGGATGTTCCAGAAATAACTCCAGATACAAAGTTTTCAGCAAAGTTTTCTCCAGGTCGTTTTCTAGGATGTCATAACAGATTTTTCCAAGAATTTAATCTAAGAATTCTCCTCGGAGTTCTTTAAAATTATACCTAAAAGAATTCCAAGAAGAGCTCCTGCGAAATTTATTATTCCTGTTTCGGTGGGGTTTGCATATAAATCCATGGAACATTTTCTATATTATTCTCCATAGAAATTTTGGTGATTTAAAACAAGGTTTTCTGTAGACAATACCTCAAGAATTTTAAAAGATATGTATCTGAAAGCACTCTCGATAGAAATTTTATCAATAATCTCCAGAGAATTTACTCAGGGAATAGATTGATGGAAGAATCTTTGTTGGAATTCATGAAAAATTTATAGCAAAGCCCCAGAAAAAAATACCAAGAGTAATATCTAATGAAATATTTTGAGGACAGCAATTTAAAAGACTTGTTTGTAAATAATCTTGAATTGATTCTTCAAAATAACCAAAATCATCCTTAAATGAATTCAAAGTGTAATTCTTGAAAATATTCAATAGATAATATTTGAAGGAATCTTTTTTGAAATTAGACACTTATTTGTTGCACATTAAGAAAATTACATAGTGGAATTTATAAAAATAAGAAATGTATGGGGTAGTTTACGAGGAATATCAGCATCAAATATTTGAAAAGAGCTCGTGAACTCGTGCATTGTAACTTAAAGAAAATAAAGTAGAATACATGGAGGAGTTTTTGGAAGAACAAAAATCAGGTCATGGAAAAATCTATAGAAATCCCTAGACTTTCTCCTGAAGGGATTTTTTGTCGGATTATTTGGAGGAATACTTATTAGATGAAATGCTGGTGGAATCTATTTCAGGGAATTCTTGGAGGAACTGTGTGGAATCCTTACATCCCGTTCCAATAACTGGCTATGCTGAAATTGTCGGTCAATAGAAAATCTACCAATCGTATCTTCAGACTTCTGCGTTTCACACTTCACTTTGCCCACTATGAAAAAAGGAGGGTGGATGTCTTTCATAGTTTAACGTGATGTCATGCAAAAATGTTGAAGAGATTGTGTAAAAGAAGGAATGTTTGGGGGTCGCCTCCTTGAAAGCTTGAAAATAAGATCTTTTTAAATTGTCACTTTTGGAGCTTCATAGAAAGTCTTATTTTTAGGTGAATTAATACTATTTTAAAATCTTACATTCATCTCCATCATTTCAATTGTTATTGAAAAAGCTGTAGGCGAAGGAAAGATTCTCTGTATTTGTTTTTATTGTATATATTGTATGTCTAATTTGTTTGGTGCATTGTCACCCCATTGAAGGGGTGAGATCGGTCAAATTTTCATACGTTTATTATTTAGAGGAACACAAACGAATTCCAATTATGTGTCCACCAGCACCCACGAATGTATTCTCATATTCAGCAGAACATTTCATGCCAAATTGCAAACATTGTTTATGAATAAATCATGACGACGGTACACAAATTTGACGAAAAAACTACGATTATTTGGAATTCCTGAAAAATATCCTATATGAAACGAAAGACAGAAGAAGAATCAAACTGTAGTTTCTGTTCCCAAAAATTCGACAGGAACACCAAAAACTCCTGAAAAACATTTCCAACAGTAGTCCAAAAAATAAATCACGTATTCATGGCCTATTTACGTTCATTTCTATTCATTAAAATATCTAATAATTATTAGGTATAATCTAGCAAGTGGTACCGACAAAATTTCAACTTGCCATCAAGTAGACCATTAAAAATATCATTATCACAAATTACGCAACGCTCGAAGGCAGTGGGGAAGAGAGTAGGATAAAGCGTTACGGTCCTTACATTTTTTTTCAATTGTATATACAAAAAGCGTTACGAAAATTTCCAAATTAAGCGGTACATAATGAATGGAAGCTACCCAACCTCTATTCCATTTTTTTAAGGGAAGGCTCTAGTGGTTCCCTATTTGACCATGTGAATTTTCGAAAACTGTCACATTTAAATGTTTGAATGTTTTAACATAAAGATATATTTGATATCAAAATACTTAAACACACAAAATTATATGAAAACAATTAAATTCTCACGTATGGCGAAATAGGGAACTGATCTGTATGGACGGAGGTCTAAATTGTGCAGGCCTTATATAGGAGTAGAATCGTAGTCATTTGGACAAAGCAAGATAATTATATACGATCAAGATATAATTCAAGATACACTAACATCTATAGCTAATTTCTATTTGCTGTAATTATGGAATCTAAATGGAGTAATCTAATATATTTCATCCTCCCACTTTTAAAAATTCTTCTATTCGACTATCAATATTTCTTATAACTTTTGAAACCAAATCTCAAAGGCTGTTTCTTAATTCGACTTGATCTTCTGACCTTTTTAGGCGAATTGAATTTCGCTTCTTTTCTTTTATGCTTGAGCTGAGTATCCTCGTTTTTCGTTTCTTTTCTAAAAAAAATCATTATTTTGAATCAAATAATCAGGATGAAATTTACCATCTAAACTAGACTTCCTAATCTAATTTCTGTGCACATATTCTACATTTTCTTCACAACTCTTTCAGGATTCCATTTAACATAATTTTAAAAACATATTTCTGTACATAATTTTTCCATTAATTTTGAATGTTTCGTCATTTATCTTCTTTTCGTCATTATTCTTCTTATCTTAGTTGTGTACATCAATTACTTTTGATTTACAACTTGTTTAATTAAACATTTTCTCATTGTGCTTTGGATTTATTTTACTTAGTAGTGTTCTTGGCTTATACGAATAGATCATGTCGTTTGGAGCTTTTCCTGTCACTGTTGAGGGGGTATTATTGTAAGTGATCAAGAACTTGCAAATTATTTCGGATAGGGGTAGTTTTCGACAGTTTGATGAATCAAGAAATACCTTTTTAAAAACACCTTTGACAGTCTGTACAGCCCGCTCGTTTAGCCAATCCGTTATACTCTGGATGGTACAGGTCTGGAACAACAATCCGATCAAAGGAGAGCATAGCATCATCTTCAATGCTAAAGTTGTTGCCAATCTTGTAATAAACTTGCAAACAATTAGGAGCCTTCTTGGGCCAACCATCATGAACACAGATGACTAATTTCTGGACCAACTGATCACGTTTTTGCGCATCTCTAATGCTTTCAAAATCAACCGGACAGTTTTCAGATAATGCGTCCACATGACGCATCTCTCGTGCCGGACGATGGATGAACTTGTACTAGTTCATAGACAATGTAACTGACCAACGCTGTAACCTTGAGGCAGAAACAACAGATGTACCTTTTGTTGGGTTGAATATCTCTTTTAGGGTTTCAGAATCTGAGCAAAGAGTAAAGCTTTTTCCGTACAAGTGTTTGTGAAAACGAGTCACTACAAATATTATCGCAAGTGCTTCTGGGTGTAATTGAGAAAAAATACGCTCATGGTGAAAGAGTACTAGATGCAAATAGGACTGGACGTTCAACACCATATCTGGATCATACAGAGTTAGGACATCATGATCCAGTATCAACTGTTTACTTCTTACAAAAGTGGACTGACAAAGAGGATTCCAGTTAAACTTGGTACCTTTTTTGAGCAAATTGTACAGCTCTCGCAAGACCTCTGACAATCTAGGGATGAGTCTGCCATAGTAATTCAACAATCCTTAACGGACTTAGGAACCGGGGCGTTTACGCGACCTTTTCTGAATTTGTGACCTAAGAAATCAACAGATTCCTTGAAGAATTTGCACTTCCCGAGAATAATTTTCACATGATGGACATTCAAACGACTTAGAACTTTCAAGAGTCGAGCTGTGTGCTACAAAGCTATCAATAATTTTGTTGCCGAGGTTGTCTTTCGTATCAGGGACACCTTGCAACACCTTAACAATTACGGACTGACACACCAAAAGGTAATCGCGTATACTGATACAAACCCTTATGTGTGTTGATCGTTAAATACTCACGGGACTGCTCAGACACTTTGAGCTGTAGATAGGTTCTTGAGAGATCAATCACACAGAAACAATTGAAATTTTCCAAACTAGCGAACAGATCATCACTGCGCGGAAGGGGGTAATGTACAGTTTCGATAAACTTATTGATCGTGACTTTACAATCGATACAAATACGAACAGAATCGGACTTTGGTACTACTACAATTGGAGAGGCCACGGACTAGACTTCACCGGAATTACCACACCTTCACGACACATTTGATCATTGTGAATCTTTTTAAAAATGCTTGTGCACAAGTCGTAGAGCAGTTGTTTGGAGGCACTTTTAATACGTAATTTTCAATTAGTTGAATGAAAATACCTCTGACATGTGGCACATTGGTGGCTATTGAAGTATTTTTAAAGTTTTCGTGATGTAGTGTAATATTCAAAACTACAATCTATCTATTGTTTACTGGAAAAGCGTATACAATTTAAAAATGAATCAAGTCAATGGATTGTAACCAACAACTTTTATATAAAAAAAAAGCGTTGGCAGAACTGCAGGCACTAATGATAATGACACACTACGGGGTTGAATATCGCTATTATTCTGTTTATGACCGGGTGTGGCAAATTGAAATATAATATTATTCAAATTAAATTTTGCTTGGGACCTGTTAACCATTGCACATTTTTAAGCAGATCGTGACTATAAACTACATGATCCATCAACTGGTTCCATTCTAATGATTATTAGCTCACGATTTACCAAGAGAAATTGCGCTCAATTTTGCATTCGCTAGGATCAATGCTTCGACAGTGGGTTTGATGCTTACATAGTACTGCGAACATGAGATCATCGAGTAACAACGTCACTTTTCAAGAGAGAGGAAACTACCCAATTGAATGGCAAATAAAATATTCAAAAACCTTAACAAGACTGATCAAATGCAGAGGAACTTCTCTCTAGTTTTCCTATTTCTTCAAAAATAGCAAAAACTGCTCGATCAACCATGTAAGTTAATTGAACTTACAGTACAACCACAAAAAAGGAAAACACCAAAATATGGCGAGGGTGTGAAGCCGATCGTAAAAATGCACCTTTCTAAATTTATTAGAGGGCACCTCGTTTGTTCAACAGCTTACCATCAACCGGCATGCAAACGTGTGATCGGCCATCGTTGGCGAAATATGGCGGGAGTGCTAAATTGAAGTGAGTGTTTTTCTCCAAGGCTTACGGTGTTTCGTCAAAAACAAAACGAATGAACATTGATCCCAATTTTTCGTCATTGACAGGAGGATGCACCTAGTCCGCGATGGAATGTTCGCCTTACGGCAACGATGCTAATGAGCCGACACGGTTGAAATAATTAGCAACGGATTTTATGCATTTGGATAGTTTTGCCTAAAGCGTGTCTTATTGGGCAATAGAGGTAATTTTCAGCACATGTTTTAACCTTCTGCCTTTATAGTTCTATGACTTTTTTGGACGCATTCTTAATTCTTTTGTCAAAGTCGTTAGATAAATAGGGATATAAAGGGTAAAACAGACGTTATTTGATTTTTCACAGATGTAAAATATATTTAAAATTTTGTTAAATACGTACTAAAGTCTGCCAAACTTATACAAGTCATTTACTGTGAATTTGTTTATCGGCATATCGGTCCATTTTGCTCGAAGTAAGAGGGAGCATGGAGAAGAAAGCAATGAATACTAGATGGATAGGTACCGTAAGGGAACGGCGAGAGAAATTGGATTAGATGTTGAAGAGGGCATACCATATTAAACAGTATTACTTGAAACGTCACTTCCTTGTGGCTAACGTCCCCTATGGGAACGGCTTGGGTGTGTTTTGAGAATGACACTACCAAGACAGCCATGACACTGTGGACGTTAGCCACAAGGAAGTGACGTTTCAAGTAATACTGTTTAATATGGTATGCCCTCTTCAACATCTAATCCAATTTCTCTCGCCGTTCCCTTACGGTACCTATCCATCTAGTATTCATTGCTTTCTTCTCCATGCTCCCTCTTACTTCGAGCAAAATGGACCGATATGCCGATAAACAAATTCACAATAAAATTATCACGGTCGATATCTTTGTATGTACAAGTCATTTACTTTTTTAGTTATTTTAAAACTAAACACATCCCTTAGAAAATTCTGCGATATAGAACCGTTTCAATAAAATCCATAAAATTATGTTTTGTTCGTTCGTTTTGAGTATAAAAAATAGAAATGTATTGTATTGGAAATGTTTTATTGATAAATTTTGATACTATCTTTTTACGATCACTGTTTTCCAGTGGATCAAGGCTACCCAGTAGAGTGGTTCAAAAAATCGTTTTTGCTCCACACCGCTCATTCGATTCCAGATCAAATTCTGAGTGTCTTCCCAAAATTTGAGCTCATTTGGATGAAAACTGAGACTGCACAAGCCCTTCAAAGTTTATATGGGAATTACTATGGGAAAAGCAAGAAATTCATGCAATCGGCCATAGTGTTTGCCCATGTGTTCTTGGGGATTAGAACTATGTTGATACTGTGAGATACAATTATCAGCTACAACTTTGCCGAAGACCGTTTTTAAAACGGACGCCCCAGTAATTAGTTATTAATTTTTTTAATGAGTAGTAAAACTTTGGCTATAATTATTGGGCTGTTCTGCAGGCATCACTGGATTTATGCAGTAAAACATAGTAGCCATGATTTGTGCGTGCTATCTTTCGCGCCAGATGCAGCAATGTTGCCTGTTAAGAAGTTAAATGAGCACTGCTGAAAAATTTGTGACTGGATATGAATCAATCACTAATTACTGAGGCGTCCGATTTGAAAACGGTCTTCGACACAGTTGTAGCTGATAATTGTATCTCACAGTATCAACGTAGCTTCAATCCCAAAGAGCACATGGGCAAAAACTATGACCGATTGAATGAATTGGTTACTTTTCTCATAGTAATTCGATTTTTTGAACCACTCTACTACCCAGTCTTCCCTAGAGAGGTTAAATATTGATGTAAAAATAATTTTTCAACAGATTTTTGATGATTATTGACAATCTATTGACCCCATCCATTGCAGTTAATATTCCTAATATTTGGTCAATTGCGCATCAGCTAATTCAACAAAATGATTCACAGCACGAAACGTGCAGTGGAACGTCACACTGGAACGTTACATCAGATAATTTGAGAGTCCAATGCCCAGCATAAGCTCCGTCAAACTATCGTTTAGGCGTTGGAATGTTTTGATTAGCGTCGTATTTCGGGTCATTAACTTCGAACCATGAAAGCTTAACGCTTCTCTAGTAGACTGCAACCAGTTGAGTCTTCTGGGCTGACTGCATGAAATATGTACAAACTTGCACCCATTCATGGAGAGAGATGAATGCATTCTTCACAATCTTCAAAATTCCAAGAGGTGACAGATAATGAAACCCCTTTACCTACATACATCATCAAATTGGCAACGGTGGGCTGAACCAATCAATGCAACAGTCCGAGAATGCATAACTCAATATGAGGTGGACTATCAATCACAACACACGCACGATGAATAATTATGTAAGCGCATTGGATGTGACCAATCTATCAATACAAACTTAAACGTAACAATTTAGCATTCAGCCCATACATACTTCAAATCGATAGTTACACACTGAAAGCTCGAGTGCTGCCCCCGATGAAATTATGCCTCTCTCTAGTTTTTTTTTCGTTTTGCTTGGTTAGATTTGCTTTTGCGAATTAGACCGATTTTTCCATCAGATGGAAGTTATAAAGCTTGTTCGAGAGCAAAAGACGCCAACCAATTCCGAACAGGTTGTACTTATGTTGCATAAGCACCGGAATTGGATACACTTTCTTTGTTGATCCCACCAAAGCGACGAAAGACTGGAAGCCTAAAAGCCGGACATTCAAAATTCGGTGTCTCTTAAGATCATGTTGGGACCGGCTGGCATCATGGGCGTAGTTAGAGCACCTTTCTCCTTGGCCGAAATAAAAAAAAACTGCTTCACTAAGGAAACACGAAATTTTGGAATCATAATTAAATAATTGCGTCGGACATTTTCCAATAATTCTTAGTGTCCACCATAACATCAGCTTTTTGCATAAGATCTCCCTACAGATTTCGTCGAAAATCCACCATGGATCTTGCAAAGCATCCACTAAAAAATCTCCACCAATCTTCCCAGGTTTCTGTTAAGGAATTTGAAAGTGATATTACTATTTATCTCCTGAGCTTCTTCTCTCAATTCTCCATATGGTTCTTTTTGGTTCTTCTCCTGATTAGTTATTTTGAGAAGTATTCAGACCACAGACAAACAGACGTAGCACTTATAACAAGTTGCAATCAGAATCATAGTGTTCGACCGATGGGCCAACAGATGGTGGTAGTGTGTAAACGTCAAACACGAACAAAAACGATGCGAGCGTTGCGGGTGGTGAATTGACCACCTACCATATATTTGAATCGGTCGTTTAAAAGGTGGTCGATGGACAATGATGAGAGTGTGACGTCTGTTTGTCTGTGTGCAGACGTTTCCCCGGTGAGTTCACCATCCAACGAGTGGTTCTTCTATAAATTTTCTGGAACATCTCTTAGAATTTCTCTAGATACTCATCAAAATTTCCTCCGGTATAAATTTTAGTTCTATTCATAACTACACTCAAAAATATTCTACTTAAGGTTTATTAAAAGTTTATAATGTTCAGAAATTACTTTTATAAATCATCCAAGAATTCTTACTAAGCTCATTATTTTTTTTCTTTTTGACCTCATGCAACATATCAAGATTCTTTAGAAATCACTGCTAGTAAGTTGTGTGAGATTATTGTTGATATTATTTAAGAAAACATATTCAAGAATTCTTTCAAGGTTTTTTCCATTGCAGGCATTCGACTGACATTATTTCTAATCCACACAAATAGAGCGCTCGAATAGCAGTACTTGTAAACACGCAGCTATTCATAAATATCAAATCTGTGTCTGTAAGAATTTCTAAAGTTTAAATTTTTCAATTTTTTTTTCTTTCATTCTCACGGATCTAAGGATTTAGTATTAGTTTAATTATTATATATTATTTATTATATATTATAGAGGTTTTAACTGGTGTCATTCGCCTCTGGTAAAAAAAAGAAAGAAACAGATTTAGTATTAGTGGTAATGGTGCAACAAAATTTCCTGTGACAAAAGTAATAATATCTTCAGAAAGTTTTTAGTGATTTCAACAGACTTCGCCTCAAAAATTGTAAAAATATTCTTCTGAGTACACAGCGTAACAAAAATTATATTTTTGCGTGTCTCAAGGATCAAATTATGTGCCTCTAGTAATTTTAGGGCTGCTAAATCTGATGCCGTTCTCAGAAATGTTCCAGCACGTCACAATTTTTAGCTACAGGTCGCCAAAGTTGCAGAAAACACTGGTTTTATTGATGTTTACATAAAAATTTTACAATCATTTATCAAAAACTTTTGAGATCTAATCCAACAAGCATGCAAAATAGGACTTAAACTTTCATTTCAGATACAATTTGGTTGAAATTGCACGGTAAAATTTAGATTAAATAGTTTTTTATCAACATGCTTACAGTCTCCATACAAAATTCTTCGTTTCTCTTATATGGCATAACACAATACTTTTCTAAACCAACAAAACATAAGTTTTGAGCATCGGAAGTATTCTGAACTTTGTTTATAAGTATTGTTATACACTTGAAGTTTGAGTTCTGAGGCAAATTAAGCAAATAAATTGCCATACAATCTGGCAAACTTGCATGCAAGTTGGCTGAAAAAGTCAAATTTAGCATTTTCTACAGCTAATATCTCATAAACTAGACGTGCTATGATATTTATGAAAATGGCAATGGATTCAGCAATCCTTAATTAAGTTTACAGCGGTTTTTTGGTGCTAGAGACAAAACCGTGTTCCGCAGTGGTATTGTTCGATCCTTTGGCCGTGTCGCTTGCCTCTGCGGGGGCGGGTGATGCGGTCAGGATCAATCATGTTGCGCGTCGCTCGCGTAGCACGATAGCACAGTGTCGCGGAATCGCGTTAGTAGTGTTTGGTCCTTTGATTGTATCACATAGGTGTTGTCCTCTGCAAAATGTTTTTAAAAAAAGTGTCTATAGCGGAAACAAAATGGTTTATTCTGCACGCGTTCTGCTGGGCAGTGCTTTTTTAAAGCAGGTGAAGATGAATTGAAATCAAGCCTCAAATTTTCAGGAGCGCGGGTCTGGAAAACTGGACAGCGGATTGAGATGAGGGCTTGATCGAATGGTGACTCGCTGGTGATGACCTGGGAGGGTGGTACCGATATTACACACGAAATATGACACAAAGTTATTTAGAATTGCAAGAAAACTCCAGCTTGCCAACGACACTCAAGGCAGACTTGATGAGAATCGCTAGTTTTATTTTGTTGTGTTCCTTCGATCGTTCTGGACAAACATGGAAAAAGGGCCAAAGTATTCTGTGCATTTCATTTTCGTTTTTATTGGAAAAAGTAAAATAATGCGTATTTGAACACTTTATATTCAATCAAGATAAAAGGTGCTGTTGTGACATTACTTTTGAATAAGCATGAATAGCTTTTCAATCGATTTTTTGTCACCTTTGATAAAATGCAAAAATACGTTTTAATCAATTACGCGCTTTTATCATGTTTGTCCATTGTTTTAGATCTGGGCTCACAGTGACAGTTCGTGACAGCAGAATCTCGGCTCACCTTGACGTACATAAATTTCGTATTGGTTTCTCCCTCCCAGGTGGTGACCAATCGATCAGGTTGGCTCTCTAGATTTGTGCTCTTGAGGGTTTCGTTTTTTTTTACGTCGTCAAAGTTTTTTTCTCTTTTTTTTCACGCGTTCTGAGTGCAATCGAGTTTAGGTTTTCGTATCGCCGGAGTGATACTTTATTGTTGTGAAATGAGCATGCGGATTAAAATAGCTACCCCAAGTAACATTGATAGCTGAATAACAGCTTATTCTGCTACAATGCTGTTTAAACAGCCTCTTTCTAGCTGAATAAACTGTTATTTAGCTACCATTGTTACCTGGGCAGCTGCTCGATCAAGGATGGACGATTAATTTGGTGAGCTCGTTTCATACTTTTGTTTTAAATGTGCAATAAACGTATGTTTATCATGTTCTTGTAGGAGTCTGATTTATGCGAAACGTCTTTTTGCGAAATGGGTTATCCCTTTCTATTCCAATACTTAGTACGGAATTTTATCCAAAAGTATCTCAACAGATCTACCAAAAAACAAATGAAAATTTGTGAAAAAAATGCTCTATATATTTTCTTAGATTCCACAAGACGTCTCTCCAGCTATTTCTGCAAGATTTTTCAAAAAACGCCAAAGAATAAAGGAATTTTTCTTAAATTTCTGAAAAAATCCTGTTGGTTTCTGACAGATCTCTTAAGACATGTCCAGGAATTCATCAAGAAATGTTTGAAGGGAATACTTCTGATAGTTGTCTGTGAGATAACGAGAACGAGTTTGTGGTAGGAACTCCTCAATGATCATTTGAGAAAATCACCCAAAATTCCAACATTATTTCTTCAGTAATTCCTTCAACACCTCCAAAGATTGCTATAAAATTTCATCATTTGATGCTATAAAACTTCTACAACAATTTCTGAAAGAATTTGTTCTACAAATAATCTAATATTTTTTCCAATATTTTTTTCAGAATTTTTTTTATGAATTCTCCTGAGAGTTTCTATGCGTATCCGCAATAATTCCACCAGAAATCCCGATAGGAATTTTCTAGAGCAATTCATGGAATTATCCATGAATTCTTGGATTTTTTAGGGAATCCTTCAATGCATTTCATCAAGAATCGTTTGATAAATTTTCGGCTAAGTTCTGTAGAGAAATTCTGGGTGTAATTCTTGAAGCAAGCTTCTGTCGTCAGATTACACGCAACGGTTTTGTAAAGACATGTCCAAGGATTCCTCAAAAAATATCTGAAGGGATTACTCCAGACATTTCTCTGTCAGGAAACAAGAACTTAGTTTAGAATATCGGCAGAAAAACCGTTAGAGTTTGTGGTAGGAACTCCTCTAAGGATTTATTATTAGGCCGCTCTAAAATTTCAATACTATCTATCTGTTCGAATTACTTTGATACCTCTAGAGATTACTATATAATTTTATCCATTGATCAAGTTTTCAGAATATACCGGAGGCATTCCTCCAAAAATTAATGTGGGACTTCAGAGTATTTGACCATCTCTGTAAATTTCGCTAATGATTTCTCATAAAATTTAAAAAAAGTATTCTACTAAACTTTTTATTTTGATTGCCTCTTTCACACGAATGCAAAATTAAAAATAAAAAAATAATAATTAAAATAATAATAATGATAATCAATAATAACTAATTGTCTCCTGGAAACACGTCAAAATTACTTGAAACGTTTTTTCAGCTAACGCTAAATTAACTACTATAATTTCTCTGTCTAGCTATTCAACAATCAGCTCAACAATTTTTCATATTTTTCATGATACTTCCAATAATTCAAACATAAATTACTTTAAGCAAACTTCTCAGAAATACTCTACTAAGTGCAGAAATATATCCAAGAATATATCTACATATCCATGAAAAATAAGAAATGTAAAAGCTCCTGAAGTAAATTGCCTTAAATGCGTTTTTTCAAGAATCGTTCGACAAATTTTGATAAGAGTTCCTGAAATAATATCTAGAGAAATTCTGGATGGTATTCTTAGAGAAATTCAATTCCTATTTTATGATGGAATTTCATGAACAATATCTAGAGCAATTACCAGCTGCAACAGAGTCGAAAATTTGTGTTTTCTCCTATAACGTTTTTGGTTTCTAATACTTTTGCAGCATTTTCCACAAGTTCTTAAAAGACTCCTCTAGATTTGGAATGAGATGGAAAGGGGATTGATTTTGAAGACAATCTGATGTTCCTTAGAAAACCGACATTCTTGAAATTTATTTGACCGTCCATTATTTTAGTCAATTTGTCAAAAAAGGACCGTTGAATGTCAGAATTCCATGAGAAATGATCATGATAATCATTATGGTTTAACATAATGTATAGATTATTATTGTATCAACAAAACAAAGTTATATAAAAAAGTAGATTTTAAAAAAAACTTTGATTGAGGAACTTTTATAAAAAATTTAACAACGCGATTGTTGTCCAGGAAATTTGAAAATTTGAAGTGATGTTTTTTTTACAATTGATGTATGCAAAATCTTTGCACGGACAGAATGGAATCAGAAAATTAAAATGCATTACTCAAAAACGGTTGCACCAATTTGCTTCGTTTTTCACAACGCAGATTCCCATCAACGTATTGTTAGGAAAAGTGAACAACTAATAATTGAAATGAAACTCCAACCTGAGATAGTTACGTGGGTTATAAGGCAATTGTGGGATTGCAATTATCATTGGAATCAGATGACCAATGATCCAAATCGGTACAAATACTAAAATATTTTTTTTGCAATTCGGTTGCAAATCAATCAACTTTTCATTGAGAAGGTGATGAACATAACGGCCTACTTTTCCTACCGAAACAAATAGTGCTGAAAAATGCTACTTTTCAGTACTCTTTTCGGTGCTGAAAAGTAGCTCTTTTCAGTACTTATTTTGTAGGCGTCAATCGAATAACCCAGTCTCTTCGTGTCATTTGTGCTTATTCTGCGCGGCGTGTGAGTCGAGACGAGTCGTTCTCACCTCGAGTGACGTGAGGCGACTAATCAAATGGGAGCGAGTTGACACCTCTCCGACTCGTCTCGCCTTATATGCCGCACAGAATAAGCACACTTGCATCTGGTTCTAGGGTTTATTCTACGACTTGCGTATGTGAGAATTGTCGGTGTTGGCTAGCGAGGTGACAATTCTCGACTCGAATGAAGTGACTTTCCATTAGGTTTCCAGGACGAGTCACTTCACTCGAGTATCCGTTGTGCGATCTGGTGCCTTCGCAGGCTGGCGGTTCTGATGTGGGATCGGAGCGTCCAGCATTTGTAGTCAGCTACTGTATGTGCTGTCTCACATGTTCTTTCCTCCCATAGGGAACATAGAACTGAATGATACCAATGGGAGAGTGAAAAATTGTGACAGCCTTGTGTACTACTGTATCACGCCTACGTGATTGAAAAATGCTGAATGCGTAGATTCACGCATGGCTGTATGCCCATGTGGGTTCTCTAGAAATGTTTGTCTGTGCTTTTAGAATGCATCCAGCTGAAACGGCATTTTTCGAAATAGCAAAAAATGTTGTATGCAACTCGTTGCAAAACACGATTTTTTCAGCACTCGTTGTATTTATCCAACTCGGCGAGCCTCGTTGGATAAATGTACAACTCGTGCTGAAAAAATCATCATTTGGTAACTTGTTGCATAAATAACTATTTCTGAAAACTTGAAAAAAATTGGTACAAAAACATTAAAAAAAAACAAAAAGCTATAGCAATTTAAATATTTATTTGTGGTAAAAAATTGCTGCAGCTAGAGGAGGTAAGAATGCGAAATCCTTTCTTCAGATTATTCACGAAGAACCATTGAAATATTTACGACAAAATCCACACTGATGCTTAAATGAATCTTTGGCAATTTAAAAAAAAAACTCAAGTACACAGCAAAAAAATGAGAAATTTGTAATAACTAGTGAAAAACCTGGATGTTTTTTAAATGATTGTTTGCAATGAAATCGTGGTGAAATTCGTATTGCTTTGTTGCAAGGATCCTCCAAATATCTTCAAGAGGAATCATTTGCAGTGTTTCCTGGAAAAACGTTATAGCGTTCGTTATGTTAAATCTCACACATTTTTTTTTAATAATCTTATAAAGTGGGTGTGGGGGATGTCAAAAATGATTGTATGTACTACTTTTTCTCGAATGTCACCTCCCCGACCGCCAGTTCTTTAAAGACCGGTCACTTCCTTCTGACGGAAATCATAGCTACGCCCATGGCTGCCATGATTCGTTGTTGACTAAATAGTGTCGAGCGAAAGTTTCGGAGATGAAAAAATGACGAGGGTGTCTGCGCGAACAGGTTCCACTTTTGACTTTTATGGGTGTTGTTTTCATTATGATAAGCAACCGCCCGGTCGAAAGAGTTCGCGACCCATGAGATTGCTTATGATTAAAACAACACTCTTCGCTACAAGCACTGAGAAAGTTGAAAAATACTTGACTGACTTGTAGTGGTGCTTACTTTGCTCGAACAAATCGGTTAACACAAAGGTATTGAGTTGTAATTTGATGGGAAAGGAACTTGTCTTTCTCACAGAAGAGCAATCATACACACATCTCATTTTCTACCTGAAAAAATATTACGACAAAACGCAACAAAACGCTTAAAACATAAAACCAAACTGTAGCAGACTTAGTAATCCAATATGCAATCCGCAGAGACAAAGCACCGCCTCACGGACTGGACAATACATAGGCCAAACTGATTTCAACTGCAATAATTTTTGCAACGTCGCTCAAGAATGTTTATTGGCATAAGCAGTTTCAGTTGCAGAAATACTCACTGATCTTGCACCGCTTCAGATGTAGCTCTTCGATGGGCACATTCAGGCTGGCCAGATTGATGAATGCCACCGACAGGCTGGCCAGGTTGGAGTTCTCACAGCTGATGAAGATGCCATCGTCCGTTCCTCGAGTGCACACGCACGGGTAGATGAGCTTTGCTCTGAAAAAAAAATGCAAGAAAGGCGATTATGGTTTTCATTGATTTTCTTAGACATGTCAATTAAAGCATACGATGATATTGTAAACCTAAACGCTCGTATTATCGTTTTAAAACTATGAATTTGGATATTCTAGCTCCAAATCATAAAGTTACATCGATTTCAGCAAGAACATTTTCAATTGATTTAATATTATAAATAATATTAAAACAATTAATGAAAAAAGTTGGTCTAAAAAATGTTCAGTTCAAAAAAAATTCTAAGAAGCTTAGTTTTTTTATTTATTTTTTTCAACTTTATTAGACATTTTTTCAATAACAAAAAAAATGATCAGTCACCTCTCCCTTACTCGATATTTGGGTAGAGAACCATAGTAAAACTTGGTTTAAATGGCTACCTCGATTATTCCTTGAATCGCATTTGCAGTGATTTAGTGTTCAATAACTCGATACCTCCCTAACACGATGGTCCCTTGAATAACGAGGTATGCTGCCCATAACTGCATAACAGTCACATTCGACATTTTTGACAAATTGGAGTTAATACCGGGGAGAGTCATCAAATGATAAATACTTTCGATCAACTTACTTAAATTTGTGAGTGTGTTCTAGAAAATTCGAAAAAAATACCAAGTTGTTTTGTCACACTGGCAAATGTAACCGCATAACAATCACATTGAGATTATACATGAGTCTTATAATGTAGTAG
The DNA here is from genome assembly GCF_002204515.2 of Aedes aegypti. NCBI lineage: Eukaryota > Metazoa > Arthropoda > Insecta > Diptera > Culicidae > Aedes > Aedes aegypti. The sequence goes on from NC_035108.1 coordinate 400,145,807, forward strand.
CAACGAAATTTACATCAGAATAATTTTCTGTCTATTCACCAAATATGCGCTATGAGTTGTGCAAAATTTCAGCCTCAAATAAGCTCTTTTGAATTCTTAATGATTTTTTGAAATTTTAGTTTCCTCCCATACTGCAGTAAAATACAAACTTGGTACCCCATTTACTCAATGCCTACTTTTGTCGAATGTTACAAATATGCAGTTATGGGCAGTATGGAAAGTTAATTGTATAAGAAGAATATCATAATTTCAGGTAAAATAACTAGATCCCTCTTAGAGTCCCATAAAACAGGGTAACTTTGATAGTCTGGATAGCTTTCTAGATTAGAAGTTAAACACTTCATTACATGGTATTTTTATTGGAATCAAAACAATCTATTCTACGATCTGCCTTGTATCATGTATTATATAATTCATCTTTTTTTTCTATAAATTAGAAGAGTTTTAAAAACAGTGAAAAGGTTGTTCACGATTTCGGCGCAAATAAAGTTAGATATTTTCATGTATTGAATAATATAATGCAACGCCCATCAGTGATCTATCTATAATTATCTCGTTTAAAATATAGCTGTTTCTGTTTCGAAAGCTATTCAATATACTTGAAACGTAGAAATTAGTCAATAAGCTTTAAATTAAATGTATACGGAAATATCAACATATTTTCAATGACTTATGTTATGGCATCCCCTGATTTAATCAGAGCTGTATTACGATATGATAAACCGGCTCTCATGATGTGCTGCAAATCATGATTCTTCTTTTTATTACGTCCCCGCTGGGACAAACACTGCGTCTCAGGTTAGTGTTCAATGAGCACTTCCACAGCTATTAATCCATATCCGCCGTGCGTCCTGAAAATAGGACAGAAGCCCCGAACGCCCATCTTCCTATAAGTAGGACAGTACTTGTAATGCAAATGTCTTGAAAATAAAAAGGTTCAGGAGAAAAGTCTTTTGAAGAGTTGATCACACGACTGCTAACTTCCACTTGATAAATGTTTTTATTCATAATAAGCACACCAGGTGACGCACATACTCAAACAAATGTCGCATTTAGAAGCAACTTATGAAACAACTTTCTGACGTACAAATATTTGCTTCGTTTGTATCTCAGTAAATTGGTGTATTCGACAAAGTTGATCAACTAGGTATATGAGATCTTAAACATTATTAGTTAGGAAAACCCTCACAAGCTGGCGCTAGTGGTCGAACAGTTCAGTGATGAGATAAAAAGGTGGTGTCTTCGACAATTGTGTCCAACTGTATGAGATCTCTTCGCTCAAAACCTTATTAATTCGGAAAATATTCACAAGCTGGCGCTAGTTGACAAAGATTTTATTTTCTTGTAACTCAGTCCAGTTATGAGATATAAATTTGGTGTCTTCGACAACGTTGAACAACAAAATAATACCAATTCGCATGAAATCTTTTTAGTTCAGAAAACACTCACAAGATGGAACTAGTGAGCAACATTTTTGTTTGCTTATATATCAGTCAAGTGATTAGATACGAAGTTGGTGTCCAGGACAAAGTTGATCAACTAAATGAGACCTATCCGCCTAAAACCTTATTCTTTCGGAAAACACAAGATGGCGCTAGTGGTAAATTATTTTTTCTGTATATGTACCTATCTCAGTACAGTGATGACATACAACATTGGTATTTTCGACAAAAGAGTTCAGCTAAATAAGATTGTCTGAAATTCCGAACAGGCTCAAGGTCGGGTGAAACGGGTGCTGTGCTTTTGTGCCCCTGTAGGTAGGCAAACCACTGATAGTTAGCGGAACTGGCTATAATGTGATCACTTTGTAAAAGAATTTTAAGAAAAACGTATTGGTGTTGGCAATTTTAAAAACCGATTATATTTGACAACCATGCTTCCTGCATTTGATTGAACCTACCAAAGGTTATTTTCGGGTTCTCCGGGACACCAAAAAATTACTATCTTCTTCTTCTCGGCATTAACGTCCTCACTGGGACAGAGCCTACTTCTCAGCTTAGTGTTCTTATGAGCACTTCGACGGTTATTAACTGAGAGCTTTCTTTGCCAAAGTTGCAATTTTCGCATTCGTATATCGTGTGGCAGCTACGATGGTACTCTATGCCCTGGGAATTCAAGGAAATTTCCTTAACGAAAAGATCCTGGGTCGACCGGGAATCGAACCCAGACACCTTCAGCATGGCTATGCTTTGTAGCCGCGGACTCTAACCAAGCTGTGGGTGCCAAGCTTATGGGAATTCATTTTATGTAATATTATTTGATATCTACTTTTCGAGAATTGAAACGGTTTAGTTTCCAACAAACGGTCCAAAACTCTTTATTAAAAATGTTGAATATCAGATTTCAAGGTTTTGACGTTTTGAAGTTTACATGTACACTACGAAACACGTGTCAAATGTACAAATTGAAAAAAAAAATTCAAAACCTTATAACAGCTAGGTTCCTTAGGTGTCGGCCAGGGTAGACGCGTCACGCGAATCGGCGCGAAAATCCTTTGAAGTTTGACATCTCATTATTAATAATTGTTATTCCTTCCCGTGCAATTTTCGCTTCGCTTCGCAATTCGCGTCTACCCTGGCCGACACCTTAGGCGGGAATTGCCTACAACTAGATCATTAATTAACTGTGCAATCAGATTTTGATAAATTATTGTCATTGCAAATAAATAAAGATAACTTGGCAAATCCCAAAAATAACCCTTTTTCACCCGACCGGACCCAGTGACCCACAGGAATGACTCCGGCCATAGGAACATTCCCGAGTTCCTTTGGCCGCTTTAAGAAACTAGATATGTGTATATTATACTGACAAAACAATTTTATATATTCACAGAGTGGTGAGAGTCTTAGTATTTTTGCGTTCACTTAGGCCTATACGGGTTAATAGTAAAATCGAATAATGTTTTCATTAGGAATTGATTACAGTCAACTCTCCATAACTCGATATTGAAGGGACCATTGAGCTGGGGAGGTATCGAGTTACAGAACACAAAACCAGTGCAAATGCGATCCATCGAGGCAGCCATGAAAACCAAATTTTACCATGGTCCTCTAACTCGATATCGAGATACGAAATAGCGAGTAAGGGAGAGTTGACTGTAGTAAAATATCAAGTAAATAATCATATTAAACTGTGCCAATACTCACTTTTCCGGACACGTGTACTTGGGCCCCGGTGGAATATACTCTGCGCTAGTTAGCTGAATTACGCCGATAAAGATGATAACGGAAGCCCACAACAAACCGGCAGTGGTTCGTCGCCCGAACATCATTAACGATTGGTTCAGGACACGCCGCAGTCGTCGCCTTCTCTACAATCAGCCAGCTTCCTGCTTGTATTTTTTCCTCTCACTCTATCGTTAATTCACTTTTTTATTCGTATTTCTTTCGTATAATAACACTTCCAATTTGCACATTAATCGCAGCAAGCCAAGCAACACGCTGCCCAGGCCTACTATAGCTAGTCTCTCATTTGCACTCGCGTCGTGCTACAGCAAACCGGTCTCGTCGGGCGTCGTCAGTCATGCAGCAAATCGGTACGGCGACCTTCAAGATCATGCTCACAGAAGAAACGACAGGCCGCGTACATATTCCGATTGGGAACGGTTCCTTTTCATGCGTCGGCGGTCTGCAGTAGTGGAGAACAAAAACTATTTCCTAGCGAGCAGCACATTACCAGGCCGGGTATAATGTACCATTCACTTTTATTTCGAGTGAGTGCCACGTGGATTGGTGCCGTAGCGTCATTCGGGGCAAAAGTTCGTTGTGGGTCTTTCAAAGTACACGAAATCCTGGCAACACCGTATGGGTTTGACACCTTATTATAGGTCAGTCATTCAAATATATGAACTTCAACAATTACATCAAAGTATCACGAAATTATAAATGAAGTTGTGTTTTGAGACTTTCTGGTCTAATATATAAAAACTATCCAAAAAGAATTTTGTACAGTAAAAATTTTAAAATATCTAAGGAACACTCTACACTGTGAAAACTTCAATCATTTTCTATATGTGCATTTACACGTTAGTTATTTATTGAAGTACTGTAGTGAATAAACGTAAAATTGTGTTATACAAAACAGCTTTAAAATCTTTTATAACCTCATACCCAGGCCCATAACACTATTAGTAAAATAGGTCGGACTCGATTATCCGGAGTATCGATATTTTTTTTTCATTCCGGATAATCGATTCCTCCGGATAATTGAATCACTAAAAAAATAAAATCTGCGCTTAAAGAACTTAAATATTATCTTTTATCGTTATTTTATTTACATGATACAGAGGCAAAGCCAGAAATTATTTCTATGAGCATTACAGGTCTTGAGAAAAAAAAATCTCTTTTTTTGACGAGCATACCCAAAAAACCTTTTCTCAACCACCTTTTTTCTATAAAATTTCAAAACTGCTAAACCATTCATATTGTATATTGCAATAAAAAAATATCTCAAATGTATGCTTAACGAGTCTAAAATTCCGGATAATCGAGTCGCCGGAAAATCGAGTCTCCGGATAATCGAGTCCGACTTGTATTATCAAATAATCTTTATTTGAATAGCATTCAAGATACATTCATTTTTCAAATACATTATATTTATTATCCTACATAAGTTCAAAGATTATGTGAAGAATTCTTGCAGTGATTTTTCGTGTTGTAAATCTATTCGTAATCTCTAGCAAGCATTCTGAACTACGGTCTCCTCTTTCCTCATTATGGGGCCTTTTGAAGGTAGTATGTTGAGGTTTAATGTACCTTACAATTCGGACTTCAAAAATGCTTATAGCTCAATACATATCTTCTGCGACAAGTTCGGTGAAAACTTTTGCCCTGCATTACCCTATAATAAATCTAAATTCCCCACGGTGGCTATTGAGAACTGTAATAATAGTGTCTTGAGCGAAACCTTGTTTTGTTTCGTATAGAATTGAATGAAATTGAAAGTAACGATAACTATAGACGAAGCCTAACTATGGGGCGTTGTTGGTCGTACGAGAAACAGTGTGAGAGGATGCTGGATGTAGAGCTACTATTTTAACTCGAGTGGGATTGGTACAAAAATGAGCTGAAATGCTAATGGTAAGTAAATTGTTCTTCCTAAGGAACGATCCAAATATGCCGTCCATCGTTTTTCGGGATTTCTAGACCCCCCTCCCCCCTCTGTCACGCTTTTTCCAATACCTTATACACGCACTGTCACACATTCGTAGACACCCCCCTCCCCCTAATGATGGACGTTATTTTTGAATGATCCCTAATACATTCTACTTTGATTGAAGTTAAAAAGAACAAAGACATTTCAAAATTTGTAACATTTGGCTTTCAACTGATTCTACCCTATTATCCCGAATGCCATCACCCCGAATTCCAATACCCCGAATGTACCATTACCCCAAATTCCATCACCCCAAATGCTATTTCCCCGAATTTACAATTATCTTGACATGATGATATTGATAACATTTCCCCATGATATTGGGATTCGAGGTAATGTCATTCGGGGTGAAGGATCGTTCGGGGTTTATGAATTCGGGTTAATGGCATTCGGGGTAATGGGGTAGAATCACTCAATACAACACACTAAAGAGCTTCGTAACCGAGCGATTAGCAGATTGAGTTGTATTGCTAATAAATAAAAATCACTTCATATTTTTTTAGCTAACAATGCTTTGAAAGTTTTATGAATTTACGGTAAACTTTCAAAGAAGGATTCGGTTCCGAAATTTATTTTATGGAAACTCGAATCTCGACGAGTACTGAAAAATCCAGAAAATAAGAAGTGTAAATCAAGTTACTATTTCACAGTGCCATAAAAGAGACAGTTTTCCGAACGCGACTCAACCAGGGCATAACAAGGAATTCTAAATTATGAAAATAACAGAATCTTCAGCTTTTAAATTTCAAATTTCCGATGTTCAGTATATAAAAAAAAAAAGACTGCGTTGCCGATATTTCATCAATCACTGTGGATACCTTCATAACACTGCACGCTGACATACAATTCATAACTACAAAGCTTTGCAAAGGGATCGTTCAAATATTACGTAACACAACAGAGGGAGGGAGGAGGTCTTCCTTAGTGTTACGCTCAACAAAAATTTCATTTTTTTCCATGCTAAAGCTGCTATGTAGGAGAGGGAGAGTGTCCAAAATTAGAAAATTTAGCGTTACGTAATATTTGAATCATCCAAAAGAAAACAAACTTTTATGCTGATTATCAACGCGCGCAGGACAATTTTTTACTAGTTGGCGTTCTCATGCTGCGTGCACGAGAGCAGCGAGCTCGATTCTGCGCACGGGGGTCATCTACATGTAATACCCTTAGGGTCGTTGGGGAACCACTTAGCATCCACCTACGGACTTCAAATTTTACCTGATTTTTACCTTACCAAAACGAACACTTTACAATGACGAACTTATAACATTTCACATTTTCGAAAATTAAGGGACAGCGTAATGTCCATTAAACTACTGGAAAATTTCTCAGGTGATTTTTCCTGGATTTCTTTAAGTATTTTTCTAAAAGTTCCACAGATGATAAATTCAATTGCTCAACATATTCCTTCGAAAAATTTTCTTGATATTGTCAATGTTTATTTCAAGAATCAATCAAACAAACATTCTTCCAAATCTTATCAGTTTTTATTTCTTGGGACACAATTCGGACAAAGATGCTTCTATCGAACTCATTGGGAGATTGGAATTCTTGAAATCTTCGGAGATTTTTAATGAAAATCATCCAAGGATTTCTCCAACACTTATTCTAGAGATATCTTTGAGTAAACTGTAAAAATTCTTTTGATTTTTTTACATAAATACTAAATAGAATTCTTTCAGAGTTAACACCAACAACTACTTCAAAAATTTGGAATTATGCCACACCAAAATTCCTATAGAGATTCATATAAGAGCTACTCTGTGGATTTCTTCAGTAAACCCTAACAGTTATTTTCTCAGTAGCTCTTTTTAACATTTTTTTTGAGCATAATTTAAAAGATTCGTCCAGATTTTTATACATAGACTTCTACATAATTTCTCCCATAACTCTTGTCCTGGAAGATCCATACAGATTCTTCATGAATGAATACTTTAGAAATTCTTTCATTATATTCTTCAAGGGCTTATACAGGAATTTTCCTAAGAATATTCCTTGCCGAAATTAATAAAATACAAGAATAAGTATCTCTGGAAATCTCCCTTGAATTCTGCAGATTATGTTTTATAAGTGGTCTTAGAGGTACTCATAGATAAATTATAATAATAAAAATAAATGCCGAAGTCCTATTTCATCAATAATTTGTGAAAAATCCATTTATAAATTTCTTCAGGAACTTCTTCTAAAAATGGTTCAGAAATTATAGTCTGTGAGGGATTTACCCCGGATGTTTCTTTTTCTTAAAATATGCCTTGTTAAAATTATGGAATCCAGGAGGTAATCATTCGTAAAAAAATCTCTGGATTTCGCCGAATAATTTTATGATAGTGTTCATAGAGATTTTCATAAATAAATTATATGTTTTTGCTAATAGAGGCTTTACCCAGAAAGAGCAATCTACTTTAATAAATTACACTGCGGAACATGTTTTTGCCTCATGCATCAAAACACTACTATTCACTTAATTAAAGGTGGCAGAATCTATTGCCGTTTCCAAAAATATCATAGTACGTCTAGTTTCTGTCATATTAGCTGTTGAAAATGCAAAATTTGACTATATCAGCCAACTTGTATGCAAGCTTGTCAGCTTGTAAGGCATTTTTTTAAAATTATTTTTGCAATTCTGTGGCAAATTTTATGTGCATAAAAATACTTATCAGCAAAGTTCATAATACTATAGACGCTCAAAAGTATTTTTTTGTGTTTTAGAAAAGTATTGTATTTTGCCATATAAGAGAAAAAAGGGTTTTGTAATGTAATCAATAAAACTGTGGCGACCTGTAGCTAAATATTGTGACGAGTATGATTTTTTCAAACTTTTTGGAGATCTAACCAACTAAGCACGCAAAATAGCATTTTAACTATCAGTTCAGATATAATTTTGTTTAAATTATATGATAAAATTTAGATAAAACCAATTTTTCCAACATGTTTGTATTCTCCATACAAAATTCTTCGTTTCTCTTATATGGCAATATGCAATACTTATCTAAATCATCAAAAAATAGCTTTTGAACATCGAAAGTATTATGAACTTTGTAGATAAATATTGTTCTTCTTCTTCATTCTGACGTTACGTCCCCACTGGGACAGAGCCTGCTTCTCAGATTAGTGTTCTCATGAGCACTTCCACAGTTTTTAACTGAAAGCTTACTATGCCAATGACCATTTTTGCATGTGTATATCGTGTGGCAGGTACGAAGATACTTTATGCCCTGGGAAGTCAAGACAATTTCCAACCCGAAAAGATCCTCGACCGGTGGGACTCGAACCCTCGGCCCTCAGCTTGGTCTTGCTGAATAGCTGCGCGTTTACCGCTATGGCTATCTGGGCCTCTAGATAAATATTGTTATACACATGAATTTGACTTCTGTGACAAACTTGCATGCGTGTTGGCTGAAATAGTCAAATTTTTTGAATTTTCAACAGCCGATTTCTCAAAAACTAGACGTGCTATGATATTTTAGAAATTCGTCCATTGTTCACCAACCCTTAGTTAAGTAACTAGCGGTATTTTGGTATTTGAGACAAAAACGCGTTCCGCAGTTTGAAGCAAATTCTGAGAAAAAATATTCTAGGGAAATCACATGATTGATTATAATAATGTTATAATAATGACAGCACCAGTGCTTACACATTGAGAATGCTACTGATCCTGAGTAGCGTCTCTTGGTTCCCTGTGTAAATACAGCTGTTCTTGCAGTAACGGAGTAGCATCTACGGGCGGTCAATCATGCTCATGCTCATGCTCATAAAAAAATGGAATTTCTGGAAGGACTTCAAGAAGAGAATAATCTTTTTGAATTATCACAGGCAGCATTTCATCAAATATTTCTAGCGAAATACATTTTTTAACGACTCTATAAAGTCATTAAAGGCAAAATCCCGAGAGAGTTATCAGGATCAATTTTAAAGGAATATCCTGATCAAGTGTCCGTGAATTGAATCGGGAAAGATGGAACGACCAATTTTAAAGACATTGTTACTCTCGCGTTTACCGCCTTCATAAAGGCCGAACCGAACCGTTCGTCACCATACGGTTAAGTGAATCCCGTGAAGGTCTCTGTCCAGCCTAAGGGCCGGTTCCACGTGTCAGCTCGAGTATTCCAAATCCCCATCGTTCCAGCATTGGCGCTGGAATACCCATTTCTGGCTCGGTTTCGTTGGAGAACCCCTATTCAGGCGACCATGTGCTGGAATCCCCGCAGATACAACTGAACAGGCCGTTCGGTACTCCATCGATCATCAAAATCGAGAGTTGAGTTAAACAAATTTTAGTGAGTATTTTCAATCAAAGTTTCTTAGTTCAAAATTGCATCGATATCCGGCAGTCGCGTAATTTCATTGCATGCAACTATTTAATTTGTAGGTTGAGATTTTTTAAAATAAATGGGTAAGTTTTCTTTCGTGCGGGTTGCTATCGGCCCTGAGATCAAGAAGAGGTGAGCTGGTTTAAGGCGTACGGACGTCCACGCCACAGACGCTTGGGCGTCGTCGGTAGTTACAAAATATGGAGAAGAATTCCCGAAGGTGAGATATTAGATCAAACTTAGAGGAAACCCTGCAAGTTTCCCAATATGATCTTTGCTTTACAACAAGTTTTGTCAGGATTTCATGCTTCAATTTTTGGAAGTGTCTTGACAGAAATTCTATGTGAAATATTTATAGAGATTTTATGGAAATTATTGCATGAAATCAATGAAACTTCTAGAACAATTTTGATTTGCAAAAAAATGTCTTGAGATACGGCTGAATGCTCGATGTAGTAATTCATGTTACTCTCAAGAATAAATCATTGTAATGGATATTAAAATAATTCCTGGAACGATCTAAAGAAAAATGTATAGTGATAAATAAAAAGGTGCCTCAGAATGAATTCCTGCCAAATATATGGAGGTATCTCTCATCGGACTCCTTGGCGAATTAGGAGCCTATCGGATTCCTAGCGCTTTAGGAGACTTATCTTGGAATTGTTTGTTCTTTAAATTGATGATAAAAGTTAGTTGGAAGTTTTGCCGCATAGGTGGCGCTCTGATACAAACTTTTTTTTTAATTCGCGTCCTAGAGCTTTCGCGCCTTCGGCAAAGTTTTAGAACGTGTAAAAATACGACAAGTTGTCGAAGACACCAAAGTTCTAGGACTTCAAATGTTAAACTTATGGTAAAAAAAAATGTGTAAATCACTTACGTTTTTTATACTGTTTACGTCAAAATCGTGAAATGTTTCATTTTAAACACCATGCGTCACTTAAATTTGATAACATGCATGGTCTGTATGAGTTAAAATCTTGTTTAATTAAAACTTAAGTGATTTACACATTTTTTTACCATAACTTTGTTATTTGAAGACCTAGAACTTTAGTGTCTTCTACAACTTGTCGTATTTTTACACCTTCTAAAACTTTTCCGGAGACGCCAAAGCTCTAGGACAAGAAACAAAAAAGTTTGCATCGCAGCGCCACCAAGGCGGCAAAATTTCCAACTAACTTTTATCATCAAATTGACCGGATACCAGTTTAATATACTTAGTTTGAATTTTAGAAGAAAGAATTGTGAAAATTATATTCTTCAGGAAACTTGGTAGAGATGACGGCTACGTTCAAAACTTCGGGAAAGTATCGCCAAATCTCATCGAAGAAGAAACTCTACAACATACTCTGCTACGGCGTGATGCTACTTGTTAGCCAACGAATTACTAGGCAGGTATGATGCGGAAACACGAATCACGAGTTGTATCAAGTGTACAAAGCGAATATGATTCAACAAATTAAATTTGGTAGACTTTAGGAGGCTGGTCACTTTACACGAATGTTGAATGAGAAATAAGATATTCTGCTAGGAAGCATGTAGAGATCTGGATGCATGCAGTAGAGCAGGTCCGGAAAATCCTAAACGGCCTGAACATCTTGAGAAGTATCTTCTAAGACAGACTAGAAAGCAACTCTTTTATAAGCTCTAGGATGAAGCTATCCAGATATCCAGATAGGTAATTTAACCAAAGAGAGTAATCCGTGAAAACTTTATTTGCTGATAAATGTCTATCATGAAAACATGAGCATTGTCATTAACCATTATTACAGTTTTCATATTTCAATCTACAATAGGGCGGTTCAAAATTTAAAAATGTTTGAAAATCCAATCTCCCATATACTCCTTACCATCCTTACCATAGAAAATAGTGTTCTGTGAAATTTTCAGCTTTCTAGATGGTGATTTAAAGGTGGCCCAAAGACAATATAGGTTTGTATGGAAATTACTATGGAGAAATTTTGAGATATGTTCCAAACACGGTAGTTCTGTAATATTAATACAAACTTATTATTCCATATTGAAAACTCGTTCTTCAAACCATAATGAAAAAATTTGCTGAAGAGAGAAATTCAATCCGAAGGATAGCAGAAGAGATATCCATGAGTTTGTTTGCTATTATTAAGCTCAATATGGGATTATAGCCCTGCAAACATGTACAAAAATCCCAAACAAAATTAGCTCAAAAAGGATTTGTTTCTTCAGCAACATCCTTCATTGAGGTTTGAAGAATGAGTTTTCAATATGGGATGATAAGTTTCTACTTACATTACAGTACTAGAGTGTTTGGAACATTTCTCTAAATTTCTTCATAGTAATTTCCATATAAACTTATATTGTCTTTGGGCCACCTTTAAATCACCACCTAGAAAGCTGAAAATTTCACAGAACACTATTTTTATGGTAAGGATGGTAAGGAGCATATGGGAGATTGGATTTTCAAACATTTTTAAAATTTGAATTGCCCTAATCTACAATCAACGATCATAATCGGTCCATCGAACCTACATGTCCGACCGAGGTCGTTCACATGACTTACTCAACGATAACGTACAAGGGCGTGTACAATTGCAATCCATGTACCTCAACATACCGCACTTCCGAACAACCTAAAACTACATCACAACTTCAACGCTTTCCTCGCATACACCTTTCAACATAGCTTTTTCGAAACAACCCATTTGCTCAATGGGTCCGCTAAAATGTATTAAGCGACTGAATTGTTTAATTAACTGAATATGTATCTCGTTTTAAAGCACAAAAACAGATCCGTGCACCGTAATGAGAGACTCTCTTCATATCCCCCAAAAATTAATCGTGCGGGGCGTCGCAAAGCACGAGCAGTGTTTTAATTTTTAAGCACTAAATCAACACACGGCTCCACTTAATCCACTCCACTGTCCGCTCCTTTGGCTGCATTCAAGGTTCGTCGCCACTGACATTTAAGTCTCCCGCAAACCGCATGCGCGCATTTCGTGTGTAGCACCAATTCAATCACTGAACCATTCAGCTACCCTACATGACTTATGTAGTTCACAACTTCACATCGGTCCAAGTGCCTGGCAACTGCTCCAAAGTTGGCTCCGCAGCATCGAAAACGAGCCAAAATTATTATTATTTAGATCGGTCTTTCCTTTCTCTGATCGTCGACACAAATTATTCATTTATGATCACCAGCTCCGTACATTTTCCTCCGAGCACCGTCACGGAGCTCAACTCTTCATGTTGGTTTAGCATAATTTGCCAGTTTTGCTTATCTTGCTTCTTCACATGCACACCTTTTGATGCTTTTAATTAATTCGTCCAAACACTCTCGGCTGAAACCTGCCCCATCGATGCGTGGTGAAAACGATCACCGCCACGGTTAAAACTGGAGACGAGAGCCCCTCTTTTGCAAGTTTGAAAATCCAGAGCGAAGATCGCTTACAAAACATTGCATGACATTATTGTGTAGCGTTTTGCGTTGGTATGCCGTGAATTTTCCAATGAGTGATCCAATTCCCAAACAACTTTGATCCCTTTTTCCCCCTCGAATTGTCTCCTTTCGATAGTTTTCCTCAATTGGGTTAGTTCGAACGATCAGTCACCACAGGCCATGGCCTTCACTCACTACACAAATAGCAGAAGCCCTATATTTTGATGGATTGTGCAATTGAAATATGTAACAATTTATCAGCGGGGGAGACCGCCTCGGACAAATGATCCACCTACGACGACGATCACCCACCATCCCAATACGTACACTAAAAAAATGATCTATAATCGATCAAACGATCAGCGCACTTGAGTTATAAACACCAACTACCCGCGGTAAGATCGACCGAACGCGACGAATGTGAAAGTAAGACTGAATGTCTATGAATCAGCTCGCGAAGCAAGTTTGGCGTATGGCTTTCGAAGAATAGTTGCCGAGCAAGAAACTCTTTCAACATACGTATAGACACAGCTCCAACTCCAAGACCAAGCATCGGACGAGACTATGCAGTATGGTTGTCTGAGTATTTTTCTGTTTGCGTCTACTACTTCTCACACTTTGTACGCGACACTTCGAGGTTTCAAAGCGATCTTTGGGGTCTCTTCTCTTCGATCGTGATCGCGATGTTATGAATGCTTGAAACAAGAGAGATGAATGATTTGATTTGTGATCACCGGTTTTTCGAAAGATGGTTGTCCTGGTTAATTATAACAATTTTTATGTCTTCAACATATATCTAACTCATTTTCGGCTATTGTTCAATACTTGTGCTTATCAATTTATCAAAACACAAGAAACATAAAGGAAACTGAGTAGATTTCATTCCCAAGGGAGACTTAATAACGCTGCATATATTCCACCGAAAAGTCTCAAATTTTTCCAACTCATGGGGACTATGCACCTGAAAAGAAAAGTAATCGCCTATCTCGATGCGTGGAAAATTTCTTGCAAGAAATGCTCAAGAAAAGCATTTTTCTTTGATCACAGAAATGTCGATTCAAATGGAGCTCACTGTAGAACTTTTTGTTTGTATGGAATTGCCTCTGAAATTTCACCATCAGCATGGTCAGGAGGGAATGCCAACCACCCCCTCCCGAAACATAGGCTTAGACTCTTGAAAGTATTTGAAAAAATACTATACAATTAAAATGCACGTTAAATGTACCTATATTTCAGGATGACCATTGTTTGACAGCCAATAGCAATAAGTAGCTTTAAACCGTCTCATCTTGCCATACTGTCTCCTTTTTGTACCGTTTTGTCTCAAATTCCGAACAGACTCATATTCCAAACACTCGAATTTTGTATGGCGATTTGGTTGAAATATTTCGCTGAAATATGTCATCAAATAACAAGGAAATGGCAGTCAATTGCCATTTAATTTTAACGTCTTACAATTTATTTTCTAACTTGCGACTAGTGATTATTCTATAGTTTTGGACCAGTAAAACTGGCTCAGATAAATTTATTTGCGAAATTATTCATTTGAATACGATTTATTCGTGCTGTTCGGAATTTGAATCAAGGTGTTCGGAACATGAGACAGAATGAACACATTGTTCGGCATTTTAATCAAAATGTTTTTCCATACTTTTACGTAAATACAATACTAAATAAGTTTCAATAAACACTTTTATCGGCACACCCAACAGTTCACAGTTAGACCTGCGAAGAAAGTGAAATTTACACAAACATCAGCTAATATTCGCCTATCAGATGCATTTGAAGTCCTTGTTGACCTTAAGTGTTCGGAGTATGAGTCAAAACGGTACTTTTTGTTCTGGACGTTGAAGTTACCGAAACACGTTTAAGAATTGTCAGTATTTATCTGATCCATTTGTAGTCGTATTGCTATTTAGAAAATCAATTTTTATAGCTATTAAGAATGATTACAATTTTAATACAAGTTTTGACATCTTAGGATCAATTTCACAGACTGTTTTGCTCAAATCAATGGTTTTGAATTATGTAGGGTACAGAGCTACTTGGGCACCTTGATGATTCACTTTGGCATGGGGTTTTTTTCTTGACTGAATTGTCTGAAATTTTTCGATGAGAAGTACTTCAATACGGCGCATATTGTGGCCAAATATGAGCTTAGTAGCATTCGAAAACCCCACTGCCGAGGTGAATCAAAAGTGATAAGAATAGGATCCGGCTCCCTATAATGTTTGTGTATAATAATTATATCCACTTAATATCATTTTTGTTTAGAGATTTGTTTCAAATGAACTGTCTCTTTTATTTTAGACAGTTCTGCATTTCATTTCGAACAGCGGTCAAATCATGTTATACGGTGTGGTTCAAATTTTGTTAGAATACGAGCAATTCTAACATTTTCATAGTATCGTAAACTCAGTTAGAGGAAAAATGTTTCTTTTGAAATCAGGATAACGTTCTTCTTTATGCAACCCCATCCCCATCCCTGGTTCGTACGTCAAATGCCTTTGAACTTCTCGCGGGGCACACAAACAAAGCCACGAGCCAAATGTGGCCCGCGGGCCGTACGTTGGGCAGCCCTGATATAAACTGTCTGTATTTAGAATACATGATACATACGGCTGCTTGGGCACGTCAGGAGTTAATCATCAATATTAGCTTCCTTTTCCCGAGCAGCCTAGTTAGCCGAGTAGTGTCGGTAGCGATTGTTTGAATTGACTAAGAATTGGTCGGCGTTAAGTCAGAGTGGACCAAGTGACATTTTTGATATTTTGAGAAAAATGGGTTTAAAGTCTAACGCTCTGTAATTTTTGAACTCGTTTAAATTTCGGTTCAATATTTTTACACGTCTTTATGTTACTTTCAAACAATATAATGTAAAGTGATAATCATGAAAAATCATAATCCAAACCTCTAATAGAACGATTGTTTTGATGGACTATGTGTACTTGGTCCACTCTGACTGAACCAAAGACCACCGTTCAGTGAGCTGGTTCACTCTGACTGAACAATTTCTTGAAAAATAACAATCATTTAATGCTTGCATGGTCAAATTGGGTGCATATCTCTAAGATAAACAGATTATCAAGGCCCTTCGACACCAGTATCGTAAATTCTTAAATAACCCATATAGTAAATACCAAAATCAGTGGCATTACGATAGCTTGAAAATTAAGGTTTTGCAGGGTCAGGGCGTTGAAGATCAGAAATATTCAAATATGCGTTCAGTCAGAGTGGACCAAGTGAAAATCTTGAGTACCGACCAAAATATGCTGGTCCAATAAGCGTATCGTAGGACATGCCATACATACACCATAGAACTACCGTAAACTTCTATCGGACTCTGAAATTGACTCAAAAAATGCAGTAATCAATCATTTTTTTGCTTTTCAACACTTGGTCCGCTCTGTCTGCACAGAATTTGTTGCAATTTCTGACCACCCATCCGAATATGGTAAATGGTCAAAAATCAAAATCAAATGCATCGAATCATGTAATATTTATAAATTTCTATTGATGGATAAGTAGAAGAATGATTCGATGTAAAAAAATCTGACAAATCTCCTGAAATGTCTTTCATTTCCTCGCATTCCTAAGCGCGCTGATCATTTTCGCTGTTATGATAATAAGCACTTGGTCCTCTCTGACTGCACACTTTTATTGATTTTTATTGATCATCCAGAGTAAATTTGTTACATATCTCTCGCAGTTTACAGCATTCTTCAAATCTGATCAAAGTGTAACGGAGGTAAAGTAATTTTGCATCTAATGAGAGAATAATCCAATTTTCTCAAGTTTTGTACTTGGTCCCCTCTGACTTAACGGCGACCAATTAACACTACCGGCTGCCTGTTCCGGTGGTAAAAGTCCATCTCGCAGGTGACCCCTAATTAATGCGGCTTCAAACCGAAAACGAAGCCTGTTGAGTATCAAGGCTGCCTCCACAGTATTGTGACTTTTCTCTGCTACCCGGAACAATGGTGCAGGTAATCTTGTGTTTCTCCGAGATAATCGGCTGCCCTTCTTCAGTCTTAATCCTGAGGCTATGTAAGGGTGGGATTACAAAAACGTTTTATTTTAGTTTGAATTTGCACCTTTATGGTTTCGTACTATGCGTTCTACACAGTGTATTCTGTGCCTTTCACATTTGGCGACTTTTTAGAGATACCGATCTGTTTTTGTTTTCGTTGCTGGTCTTTTTCGTGCTGAGATTGTAAGAAGCTTATTCCTTTCAAGTTTGGGTAGTGGCTATGGTTAGAATAGATCAGATCATCGCATCTGCTTGCAAAGAAGTATGTTAGATAGTCAGGCTACCATGAAAGCTCTTGTTTCGTCCAACTCTAGGCCTAGGCTTGTTATCGTATGTCGAACTCAAATTGAGGAAAACGTTATAATTGTGTTTAAATGTATAGTAATCAGTGATTACTAATCACTGAAAAATATCAACAATCTCCAAATATAACAATAGACGGTGACTAAAACCCTAAAGAACATGTTACGTTAGTTTGGTAAACTTCGTTGATGACGAATTTCTTAGATCGATCAAGAAACGTATTACATAAAGACTTATTCTAATTATCATCTTTTCAGCACTAAAGATAATTTATCCATGTACATAAAAACGTTAAAAGCACTCTCATCCTTTGCAATTTGTTTCCATTTAAAACATATTTTGGTTTAATGTTCCTTAGGGTAAACAAAGCATCACCATTGAAAATATTGAAGTATGGTGCCCATATTGATATGGTTCCAGATATGTTCCCAATTGGCCACTTCCCCCAGGGCACCTGGAACCTACTATAGAGTGGCCAGTGCATCTAATGGTTTCA
The DNA here is from genome assembly GCF_002204515.2 of Aedes aegypti. Classification (NCBI taxonomy): domain Eukaryota; kingdom Metazoa; phylum Arthropoda; class Insecta; order Diptera; family Culicidae; genus Aedes; species Aedes aegypti. The sequence continues at coordinate 400,163,512 of NC_035108.1, forward strand.
AATATGCTGCTGGAAACATCATTTTGAAGACTGATGCCACTTGGATATAGCTCCGAATAATATTTACATGATTGGTAATACAAACATGACTGACCATATTTTCCGGAACCAGTTTCACGGAAATGGTCATATTTCTGAAGATTTTCAACGAATCATGGTCATGCTGAATAGCTGCGCGTTTACCGCTACGGCTATCTGGGCCCCTCAATTTACGCATTGAACATAAATAACAGAAATTCATTTTAATGATCACGACTATGAACTTTTACAAATTTCAAGCTTCTTGACAATCTTTGGAACATGAGTTGTAGAAGCCGGCTCAAATAAAAAAAATGTTCCTGCTTACAATTTTTGGCTGTTCAGAGAAATTGGACTGATACCGAAGATAAAATGTGTAGAGAGAAATAGCTATATTGAAATATATTGAAAAATGAACCAAACACATTAGTACTGTAATGTAAGTACAAATTCGATATAAGAAAAACTCGTTATTCAAATCTCAATGAAGGAAGTCACTGAAGAAACAAATCTAGTTTGATCTCATTTTATTAGGATTTTTTTCTGCAGTTTGCAGGGCTGAATTCCCATATGGAGCTAAATAATAACAAACAAATTTATTAACATCTCTTCTCCCAATCTCATAATATGTATTTACATTACGCAATACATAATCTTTTATCAAAGATTTCATTTCACATCGGAGCTTTTCTCTGCTAGAATGCGGCACATTGCAAACTTACACAAATTTTTCAGTAATGTTTTAACACCCACCCTAGTATTTATGTTGCACCAGCATAACAACAGCCGTGAGTTGTTTACATGTCGCCCACCACCCACCCGCAGCATAGTCGCGCATGTGTGCGTGCAAACATTTTGACCACCACCACCAACACACGCGCAATCGGTCGAGCGAGGAGGAGCTGTCAAACGAAATCAACAAACCACATCGTATTTGCATCTTTTGCAGAACGAATGGCCGCGTGTATTTCGTCAGTTTCAAAAATCTACTGTATTTTCTGAAAAATACGTCGGAAATTCATCAAATAGTGTTAAAGTCGGGTGCTGGAATGCATTAGCAGTGAATGGTGTCGGTTTCGAGCTAGAAAGGATTTAATTATTCGACAAAAATGGGACTCGGCGAGAAGCACTGGGATGCGGAGGGCAAGAACTACAAAAAAGTTCAAAAGGCCTTGGAGGTGAGTTTAGCGGATACGATTTTTCTGGATTTGATCTTAATGTGATGAAAATCTTGAACAGGACAAATGGAAGCTGGTTCCGGCGTTCCTGCAGATCAAGGGCCTCGTCAAGCAGCACATCGATTCGTTCAACTACTTCATCAACGTGGACATTAAGAACATTGTCCGGGCGAACGACGAGGTCAAAAGCGATGCCGATCCGTGTTTCTATCTGAAGTATTTGAACGTGAGCATCGGAATGCCGGACGTGGAGGAGGGCTTCAACAATACCAAGTCCACCACCCCGCATGAATGTCGCCTTCGGGATATGACCTACGCTGCTCCGATCACCGTGGACATTGAATACACCCGGGGAACTCAGCGAGTGGTTCGAAATAATCTTCTGATTGGAAGGATGCCAATCATGCTGCGGTCGTCCAACTGCGTTCTGACTGGCAAGTCCGAGTATGAACTGTCCCAGGTCAACGAGTGCCCGATGGACCCCGGTGGCTATTTCGTCATTCGAGGAACGGAAAAGGTCATTCTGATTCAGGAGCAGGTTTCCTGGAACAAAATGATCACGGAAGACTACAACAATGTGATCCAGTGCCAGGTAACGAGTTCGACCCACGAGAAGAAGTCTCGAACCATCCTGCTGTCCAAGCACGGCAAGTACTATCTGAAGCACAACTCGATGACGGAGGAAATTCCGGTTGCCATCATATTCAAGGCGATGGGAATCGCATCCGATCAGGAAATTATGCAACTAGTTGGCATTGATACTGAAACGCAAAAGCGCTTTGCGCCCTCGCTGCTAGAAGCGACCAATCATAAGGTTTACACTCAGCAGCGGGCCCTAGAGTACATGGGCTCGAAGCTGATAGCGAAACGATTCACCACGGCGGCCACCAAGTACAAAACGACGGCGGATGAAGCGCGGGACTTGCTGGCGACGACCATCCTTGCGCACGTGCCGGTGCCGAATTTTAACTTTCAGGTATTTAGCCTAGAATTGTCAAATAACTTATGTATTTCTTTAAAAATTATAAGAATTGTGAATAATTTCTCCTGGTATTTTTCCTGAGTCACCCGGCGGTTCTTCCATTATTTTTTTAGATTTTTGATTTAATTTTCATTATTTTAATAATCAAAATAAATTACGCATCTAAGGAGCCGTCCATTAATTACGTAAGGGGTTATGGCGGGAGGAGGGGTTAATCAATTAATTAATTAATGGACAGCCCCTTAATTACGAAATGATCCTATACCAACCGAGAATCGAACTCAGACACCTTCAGCATGGCTTTGCTTTGTAGCTGTGGACTATAACCACTCGGCTACATTCCTATCATGGTAAAAAATCAGCACGTTCCATTGCAGAGTTTGAACTCTTGGTTTAATTCAAAACACCAATCACTATGATTTGAACAGTCCTTACTTTGGACTAGCTCTATTACAGGGTGTCGACTACCTGGAAAAACCTGGAAAGTCAGGGAATGTCAGGGAATTTATTTTTGACCTGGAAAGTCAGGGAAAATCAGGGAATTTCACTTGAGGTCAGGGAAAAAATATCAATACTACAACATCAAACGAGTTTATTGTCTGCAAAGTAATTAATCATGCTAAATCAATATATCTTCTGAGTCAGTATGGCTTAGCTTTGTAGCCGTGGACTCTAACCACTCGACTAAGGAACCAGGACCCAGAAAATTCTTCAGAAATGCTGAGGACGATTCTCAAAGTTCCTCGATTACGTTTAGTAATCCAGAAAATCATTGAAAAGCAGAAATTTCAGGAATATCATTTGAAATAATCTTGATAATCTATTGACAATTTGTGATATTACTTAGAGATACTCGTAGATGAATTCTTAGAAGAGTTCCTTGGAGCATTGCTGAAAGTACGACAAATTCAAGAGAAGCATTAGAAACCTTCTAATCAGCGCATTGTTCAAGCCCTGAATGCATTCCGTTGAGAATATTTAGATATTTTTTCGGGGAGAAAAGCTAAGGGTAATTCAAATCGTAATCCTAAAATATTACCTGTAACGAATCATCGTGAAAAATTATCAGACATTCTAAGAAAAAAAATGAAAACAATTTGGAAAAAATCTGTGTCATCTTGAAAAATATTAGTAATTAGTAATTAGGCAAGTACATATATCTCAATGAAGTAAAAGCTTTTGATCAGTTTATTCATACGACCTATAACATAAATATCATGAAAATCATCGAATATGTATCTTGTAAAAATCGTACTTATTTCGGTTCAAATTAACCAACTCAGTGGTCTGGAACTTTTCTGGAAAATGACTGGAAGGTCAGGGAAAGTCAGGGAATTTTATTTTCAAAATTGAGTCGACACCCTGTATTATCTCTAGCACTGGGCTTTGGAATGAAAAGTCGTTGATTTTGAACATAATGTCTATTGTGTGAAAGTAATCATTGACAGCTAGTTGTACATAGTAACATATTGAGTTCAATTCAACCACCTCTAAAAAATGCGAGGGGTGTCGAGATAAGATGCGAGTTGCAACGTTGAGTTCAAGAACAGTTTCTTTGATATTGTTGAGATTGATTAGTAGGGCAAATCCAAGCGAACAAAAAGCGTGATGATTTTTACCGGAATTCTGGTTGATTAGTTGGTATCGGCATCAAATGTTCACGTCTGTACGGTTCTTCCCTGATAACCGGAAGGGATATTTGTTAGACAACCATTGTTCCTAGATACCAAATATATCTTTGCAACTCCACGGTTGTCATAGATAATGTAAGGATCTGGGACTCACCTTTGAGTGGTGTTCTGCCCCTCTTTGCACAACAGTCCCATGTTGGAAAATGGCAAACTGAGAAAATGACGATTTAAATGTACAAACAACTTTGCTTCATCTCGTGTCTCCACTTGAATTAAAATGTGTTATATTTTTAAATAATCACTGTTTGTTGAGTGCACGAACTACCCTGAGAATTTTTTATTGAATAAAACTGGAACTCTGTTTAAAAATGTACAAATAGTAAAGTGAGACTGACATGCGAAGAAATACAATATAATATGCCAATATAATTGCATATCAGTCCCATTGTGATCATCGTCTTGTTTGACAGCTACTGTTTGGCTACCGGTTGCTTAGTTCGCTGTTCGCTGTTTTCAGGCTGTGAAATTCAGTAATTATACAATGTCCGCGTTAAAATTATTACAAGTATACGGAAGTGAAAGTGAGGGTGAATCCTCCGATGAAGAATTCATCGGATTTGGTGATAGTGATGACCAATTTCCGGCCAATAATTCAAAACACACCGCGATGTGGAATGCGCTTTCCGCTATCAACCTGAGACATCCGGAAAATCATCCATCGGATAGCGCGGAGATGGAATCCGGGACAGAACGTGACGATCTATCAGGCAGCGATGAGGAAGATCGGGGATCCGATGGAAGCTTTTTTCAATTAGAAAAAAGGAAGCGGAAACAAACAAAACGGCAAAAATTAAAAGAAAAGCGCACAAAACGGCGACGGCTCAGCCACAAGTTGCGCATTGTAAAATGCGGATGCAAGAAAAAGTGTGACCAGATTTTTTCCAAAGACGAACGCGTAAATATCCACAGCCGTTTCTGGAAGCTAGAACCCAATGAGCAATGCAATTTCATTCGGGAAAATGTGCACCGCAGCTCAGTGCAAACCAGACGCACGTACCGGACCGTAGCAAATCATCCTAAGAAAAACTTTTCATATACTTTCAACCTCAGTTTGATAAATGGTGAAAAATTGAAAGTCTGTCGAAAGTTTTTTTTTGGCTGTCATTGGATACGGAGAAAACTGCGGGTAAGTTCAATTTAAATGGCATATTTTAAAACGAGTAATTATTCTCTTGTTTATCTTTTAGAAACATCATTTATCGATGCCTGGAACATGATTTCGATGGAAACCCAAACCCGACCAAACGAGGGAAATACGAGAGAAGCAAAGCAAAACGTGAAGCCGTTAAGACCCACATTTTGTCTTACAATCCGTCTGTCTCGCGTTATCGTCGGGAACACGCGCCGCATAGATTCTACCTTCCATCCGATTTGACGGAGGCTTCAATGCATCAAGCATACCAAGATTCAGCCAGTCCCGCATTACGAGTCAGCTACCAGTTTTATTGCAGTATGATCTCGAAGATGAACATTTCACTTGTAAAACTCGGTCATGAACAATGCGAGGTTTGTGTTACTGCAACGCTACACCAAAACTCATCAGGGCACAAGGAAGAGGATCGTTTCGTTACAGTGTGTTCTACTTGTAAGTCGCATGTAGAACATTCCCGGTTGAAAAATCTTTCTCGAGCTGATTACCAACATGATGGGGATCAAATCCGGGCAAAAGAAATAGTGTTTTCAGTGGACCTGCAAAAGGTAAATTTCTTTGAATAATTGTCTATAAATAAATTACATCAAACTATTCGGTTCTTCATCGTTTTACAGGTTATCCAGCTACCACGTCTTGAAGGCTTAAAATCAATTGTGTTCACTCAACGTGTGTTAGCCTTTAATGAGACTTTCGCACCTGTTGGTGAATATGCTAAAACATATCTGGTCGTTGCATGTGTATGGAACGAATCAACTTCAGGGAGATCTGCGGGCGATATTGCGAGCTGTTTCGGCAAAGTTGTATTGTGGTGCCAAGAATTCGAAAAAATCACTTTCTGGCTGGACAACTGTTCCAGTCAGAATAAGAACTGGAACTTATTCCTCTATTTGACGTTGTTGTTGAACTCCGAAAAAGTAAAATCAAACGAAATAATCCTCAAATATTTCGAATCCGGCCATACCTTTATGGCAGCTGACAGCTTTCACGCTGCCGTAGAAAAAGGTATGCGCCATGGATCGCCAGCGTTTCCAGAATTCAAAGACGTAGTCCAGAAAGCGAAGAAGAATGTTATTGCGATGGACATGGCAGCTACTGATTTCTTCGAGTTGAGAATGACGGTGTCTCAATACCTATTGAACCAGTGTAAGCCTCGACCGTATATTGAAAATATAAGGAAGATCAAATTAAAAAAAGGCAGCTACGAGATGAGCTACAGTGGCTCATTGGATGATGATGTCGAGTCGACATCTTGCTGTATTTTTTCCAAGAAGCAGATGAAGACGGTAACCGATGATAGTTTTGAGTTGGAAAGCATCCTATCGCGTCGAAAAGTTCCTGTTGGAATATGCCCCACCCGCAAGCAAGCGCTTCTCAGGGTAATTTTACCAGTCATCGAAGAACACCAAAAGAAGTTTTGGATCGATATTCCAGAACGCCAGGAAACATAAATCGAAGCATAAAAATTCTTCGAAGCAGACGGGAAGTGATTAATCTTTAATTATTTTTTGTTTCATATTATCGAACATGCTGTTATTAGAATTAAAAATAAACACTCATGAATTTCTAAAATATATCTGAAACAACGCATTGTCGCATTATCTTATTATCGTAATCATATGGCATTTGAAAAAAAAATATTCCGTATCATTTCGTTTATATTCAGTGAATCACTAACAATGTGACTGTTATGCGATTATTTGCAATATGGGACAACACCATTGGGGTTTGTTTTTGTACAAGTCAGGAACAAAGACTACTATTTTATCATTTTTTCTTGAGCGTCTAACGATGTTAAGTTGATTTATGCAAAAAACGCAAATTGGTCAAAAGTCAACATGGGACTGTTATGCGAATATGGGCAGTGTTGCGATCCATGATGTACTCACATCTAACCGGATTCAGGATATTTCTCTCGCATTACACGTCGAACGATTGTGATCTCGTTTCCATCACTAGCTCTCGCAGGAGAAATGAATACAATCAAGTGACCATCACTACTCACTACATCACTATTGAAGGCTTCTTAAAGAACGATGGATAAATATCATTCACAAGCCAATCACAACTGGTATGGCAATGAGACTGACTTACCTGCGAGGAAAGAATCAAGCGTCCAATTTATAGCACCAGAAAAATAAACGTATAATACAAAAAATCAGTGTTAAGTCTGACTGAACCATGTGCTTTTTAGTGGTCTCAGGAAAACGTACTCCAACCAAACGAAATAACAAAATATTTGCATCATTTGCAGTAATATTGAATCTTATCTCTTTGTTAAAACATCTGTATTAAAATATCTTTTGAAAATCAGAACTGATAGAGTTATTGACTTTTTTTTCGAAGCCAAAATATCATCTAGTCCGGTCTGTCTGAACATCGACCAAATGGAAACAAAACAATAAGAAAATCAAAAAAAATTGACCATGATCGGTTGGTCACTCACTGGTGGTAAACAAAGGATCAAAATTTCTGCGCGCGCGGAGATTTGTGCTCTTAAAAATCGAGTTTTGACGTCGATGTGTCTTGAACTTAAATTAAAAACAATCTTTGAGCATATTTGTTGGGCTTCTCATGGGTTTTGCCCGACAAGCATTTGAATAAGATCAATCGATGTCAAACTGACGTCTGTCGGTTTTGCGACTATTATTATTATTGTTAGGACTTGTATCATTTTTGGACACTTAGCCGAAATTTTACACATTGAACAACGGTTCTTTCTAGTTCTATTTCGATTTTCTCCTAATATACCGTAAAGTGCCCTAATTCAGCGCATTGCCTAATTCCGCGCATTTCATACAAAATTATGAATATATGGAAATACAGATTAATATTGCAGCAAACTTTTCATGCCATTTGATGCTTCTTTCTTCTAGAATAAGTTTGAATCACAAAGAAAAGCAAATAAGACACTTTTTCACGGTATAAAAAAATAATCAGTGGAGGCCCTCTAAGGCTAAGTAGCCCGTCATTCCTTTTGGCATCAATGATGACTTTTCAGCTTTCAATTCAAAGTGATAAAACTCAGTCTTGATGGTTTATATCGACTTGAAAATATATCACTGTACGCGCTAACATGCATAAAATATGCTGATACTTTTTCAGCTGTGTCAGTGCAAAACCAACTGACTTTCTTTGATTCGAAATCGTGAGAGAAATTAGCACCAATCATCAACGACGCGTACAAATTTCAATGACGGACTACTTCGCCCTAAGTAAACGCAAATTTTCTAATTTCTTTAGCGTCCATGCTAAGACTGTAGGACAAAAACAAAAGCAATTTCTATAATAAAATTGCTTTATTTGTTATGCAATATTCCATTAAACTACTTGCTACAGATATGCTTCTATGAAATCTTATCAAATATTAGCATAAATATTGAGTTTTATCCAAAAACGTATTGCGCGGAATTAGGTCACGGCTTTTTTCATAATGCCCTAATTCCGCGCACTGTTCTTTACTGAACAACAACAAGTTAAACATGTTATATTCGTCTTCACATCTGACTATTTCTCTGAAAAGTATCTTCATGCATAGATACAGTATGGCCCATAAAAAAATGCGAAAATTGTTTGAACGTGAATATCCCTCCCCTTGGTTATGCGACTTTGCCGCGATTGGAGGGCATAATCCATTAGCCCATATGATGGAAACCAAAGGCGTAACCTGTAGTGGTGGTATCACATTTTGGCATTTTTTTTTTTGCTTAAAGCCGCGTCATAATTCATATGGTATAGACGCACTAATATCTCGGATGTGATCCAACGGACATTCTGCGTCATTGATAGAATTGATGCCCATTTCAAATAATGAATCTATTCGAAGAGGGACATTAATACTATTGGTGACGATCAGTTTGCCTTTTGGTAACCAGAATGATCCGTAGCCACTCTTACTATTAGCTAGCTAGACACATCGTTATCATGTACAACGTAGGAAATATTACTCTGAGGAAAATGACTAGTAGTTTCACTGAGTAGAAATAAGTGGCGACAATTTTATTTCAATATGGTTTTTACATTGCCATAAAAAGAAATAACAACGGTATAAATAATCTAATGTCAGCTTCATTTTCTCAAAATTTACAAGTAGAAAGTAGGCGTTGTGAAGCATTGCATTTGCCATAGAAAAGTGAATCTTGTAGGAGACTGTAATGGAAGCCTTTAGGCGGATCATCCCATATGGGAAGAAACTAAATTTTCAAAAAATTACCAAGAACTCAAAAATGCTTACTTGAGGTTAACATTTTGTACAGCTTATATTGCATACTAGTGGTCCCGGCAAACTTCGTCTTGCCATCAAGTAGGCTGTTGAAAAATGTCATGGAACCTCTCACACAACATGATATATTAGTACTCCCCCGTTATACCAAACTTTCCCACAACTTCCCTAAACTTTTTCGTCACACGAACACGTCGGAGCCCTTCAAGAAGACAACAGTGAAAGAATTGTGCAAATCGGGTGTCCCGTTCTGAAGTTATTTCGTGACATACAAACACCACTCCATTTTTATTTATATAGATAGAAGATTGGTTGAATAGTCAGAAAATAATTCTGATAGAAATTTCATTGCTACTACATTTTAAAGCTCTTGTATAAGCTCTATGTGACTGTTATGCGATTACAATTGCCAATGTGACAAAACAACTTGGTATTTTTTTTTCGAATTTTCTAGAACAATCACACAGATTTCAGTAAGTTGATCGAAAGTATTTATGATTTGATGACTGTTCCCGGTATTAACTTGAAATTTTTAAAAATGTCGAATGTGACAAATATGCCGTTATGGCCAGAATATGTATCAACAAATATGGATAAAATGGCAGTGAGCGAAACTAGGAGCGTGCGCGAAATATTGTATCATCACGGTATTGTTAAACACATAAAGTTTGAATTCTGTCGGAAATTATGCAAATAGATTGCCATACAAGCTGGAAAACTTGCATGCAAGCTGGTTGAAATATTCAAACTATGCATTTCCAACACAGCCAATATGCTATGATATTTTTGAAAACGGCAATGGATTCAGCAACTCTTAATTGAGTAAATAGCGGTATTTTGGTGCTTGAGACAAACATATGTTCCGCAGTGTTATTTAATTATTTAAATACAGTTTTCACAAAACATCTAACTATTTTGAATTTGTTCAAATGTCTTCACAAATTAAGAGATGTCTTCCAAAAATGTTACTATGTAATCTAAAAAACTTTTCTCATTCTAGGTGAAGGCCATCTACGTGGCCCTGATGATCCGTCGCGTCATGGCCGCCGAGGTGGACAAATCGGCCGTCGACGATCGCGATTACTACGGCAACAAACGGCTGGAATTGGCCGGTTCGCTGCTTTCGCTGATGTTCGAGGATCTGTTCAAGCGCTTCAACTGGGAACTGAAGATGATCGCCGACAAGAACATTCCCAAGATAAAGGCGGCCCAGTTCGACGTGGTGAAGCACATGCGAGCGGCGTTGATCTCCACCGGTCTGGAAACGGCCATTTCGACGGGGAACTGGACGATCAAGCGTTTCAAGATGGAACGTGCCGGAGTGACGCAGGTGCTTTCGAGGTTGAGCTACATATCGGCGCTTGGTATGATGACCAGGGTTAACTCTCAGTTCGAGAAGACGCGGAAGGTTTCTGGGCCGCGCTCGCTGCAGCCAAGTCAATGGGGAATGCTTTGTCCGTCGGATACACCCGAAGGAGAGGCTTGCGGGTTGGTGAAGAATCTGGCGTTGATGACCCACATTACGACGGAGGTGGATGAAGAGCCGGTGATCCGCTTAGCTTATAATTCCGGGGTGGAGGACATCCGTTTGCTTGGGGGAGAGACCATCAATAATCCGAAGGTTTTCATGGTGTTTATCAATGGTAACATCTTGGGAGTTACGATCGGGTATAAGCGACTGGTTGAGGTGTTCCGTATGATGAGAAGGAAGGGTCTGATTGGATCGTTCGTGTCGATTCACACATCGTTTACGCAGCGTTGTGTGTATATTCACACGGATGGAGGTCGTCTATGTCGGCCTTACATAATTGTACAGAATGGAAGGCCTTTGGTCCAACAGGAGCACATCGAGCAGCTGAAAATCGGATTGCGGAAGTTTGACGACTTCCTTCACGATGGTTTGATCGAATATCTAGATGTGAATGAGGAAAACGATTCTTTCATTGCGTATCAGGAAGTTGATATTGACCCAGAGAAGACGACGCATTTGGAGGTGGAACCATTCACTCTGCTGGGAGTTTGTGCAGGTTTGGTTCCGTATCCCCATCACAATCAGAGTCCTCGAAACACCTATCAATGCGCTATGGGTAAACAAGCTATGGGAATCATTGGCTATAATCAGAAGAATCGTATCGACACGCTGATGTACAACATTGTCTATCCCCAAACACCAATGGTACGTTCCAGAACAATCGAGCTGACCAACTTCGACAAGCTTCCGGCCGGACAAAACGCCACTGTAGCCGTTATGAGCTATTCCGGGTACGATATAGAAGATGCGCTGATTCTGAACAAAGCTTCCATCGATCGCGGTTACGGTCGTTGTCTGGTTTACAAGAACAGCAAATGTACCATCAAACGTTACAGCAATCAAACGTTCGATCGTATCATGGGTCCCATGAAAGATTCGCTCACCAACAAGATCATCTTCAAGCACGAATGCCTCGATACGGATGGCATCATTTCTCCCGGTGAGAAAGTCCTTTCCAAGCAAACCATGGTCAACAAGGAGATGCCCGCAGTCAAATCGACAAACCCCATCGAGCAAAAAGAAGCAGGACAGCAACCGATCACCTACAGCCCTGTCCCAATCACCTACAAAGGAACCGAACCCAGCTACATCGAAAAGGTCATGGTTTCCACCAACAACGAAGAGGAGTTCCTCGTCAAGATTCTTCTCCGTCAAACTCGTCGCCCGGAGATCGGCGACAAATTCAGCTCCCGTCACGGTCAGAAAGGTGTAACCGGACTGATAGTCGAGCAGGAAGATCTCCCATTCAATGACTTCGGAATGTCGCCGGATATGGTCATGAACCCACACGGTTTCCCCTCTCGTATGACGGTCGGCAAAACGCTGGAACTTCTCGGCAGCAAGGCAGGAGTCCTGGAAGGCAAATTCCACTACGGAACCGCTTTCGGTGGATCCAAGTGCCAGGACCTGCAGGATGAACTCTTCAAGAACGGGTTTAACTTCCTCGGCAAAGATATCTTCTATTCGGGCATTACCGGCGAACCGCTGGAGATGTACATCTATTCCGGTCCTGTCTACTACCAGAAGCTGAAGCACATGGTCCAGGATAAGATGCATGCTCGAGCTCGTGGTCCTCGTGCCGTACTCACACGTCAACCGACGCAGGGTCGTAGTCGAGAAGGTGGTCTCCGTCTCGGAGAAATGGAACGGGACTGTTTGATTTCCTACGGGGCTTCCATGCTGATCATGGAACGGTTGATGATTTCCTCCGATGCGTTCGATGTGGACGTTTGCAACGTGTGCGGTCGGCTGGCATACTCGTCTTGGTGTCACAATTGCCGGTCGTCTGCCAGTGTGTCGAAGATTTCCATGCCCTATGCTTGTAAGCTGCTGTTCCAAGAACTGACCAGCATGAACATCGTTCCCCGACTTAAGTTGAAGAACTATTAAGGTAAGCTTTTATTATTACACTTTCCGTTGATTGCTTTGTTCATTTACGAAACTAAAATGAATTTATAGATTAAATAACTAGTTTTTTATTTATCCGAAACAGTCAGAAACACGGGCTACATTGAGTACTTCTGCTCGATTGCGTAGAACCCTTCTATGGAATATTTTCTTAGGGGAACTTACGTATTATCGGCCGATTTGTTCTCTTCGTCATGGGGGGTTTTTATCGACCAAAACTTCTGAAATTCGGCAGTAAGATGCACTTATATGGTGAAAGTATTGGTGCATAATTTGAGCACAAATATTTTTTAGAAAACCACCCAAGACGAAGAGAACAATGCTGCCGAAAATACAACAAGTCACTCTATATAACTTGCTTTCGAATTGTTGAAAGAATGTTTTACTGGAGTCTGGATTTGGATGAAGTGGAAAAATCGCGGTGTCGATTTTTCATAGCCCGTAGTGTTTTTTTTTTCAGTGTTCTACGTTGCTGCTGCTGCTACTGCTAAGCTTATACAGGACGAGGTCCTTGACAGGAGGTGCACACCAAATTTTTAATGCTGTAAACCAGCAATTTTTTGCTGATTTTTTTTGTGCTGTAAATTCAGCAATCGATCCAGCAAAACAAAATTTACTGGATCTTTCAGCAAATCAAATTTTCATCAAGGTGACAGCTGGTTTGCTGACCATCCAGCAATATAAATTTGAATTTGCTGATTAATCAGTACTTGATTATTTGTTATTCTAGTGGGATTTCTTGCTGCTTTCCAGCAATTTCAGATCGCCTGCACCTGGCTGGTGTAAAATTTAGTTATTGTTCATTGGAAATATATATATATATATATATATATATATATATATATATATATATATATATATATATATATTTATTTAACAAAACCATACATTCACACCATGTTTCTGCGCCGTTGGGGAATCGAATAGGATCAATTGGTAGAGGAAAAGTACCGCCTGCCGTTCGACTGTCGTTGCTATCCTAAAAATAAACACTTAAGTAATTCTACAATACTTAGTATTTTATTGAATATAGTACATACCAAATACGATACTCTAAAGGATGTAAAAATGTGCTGGTTGGTTAAATTTTCGTTAAACTCCGTGCCAGGTAAGCCAATGAAACAAGCGGGACTGTTTTATATTTATCGGTTGACAAGTAAAACTGTTTGCTGGTTTTCAGCAAATAAAACAATTGCTGATGCAAGTTCAGTAATTATGTTTGCTGGTTTTCGGCAAAATTTCAAATCGATTGCTGGTCATCAATCATCTGTCATGTATATTAATGAAAATCAGCAATTCCGATGGTATTGACAAGTATCCAGCAAGTTAGATTACTGAATTCCAGTAAACAATTTCATAAGTGCTGAATATCAGTAAAATGGTGCATTGCTGAATTGGTTTCAGCAAACGAAATTGCTGGAAGATAGATCGAAAATTTGCTGTGTACCAAGTATGGAACCGCATCATCAAGTATTGCGACACCCTGTTTGGAAGTCTAGTTTGCTGACACCTGAATCGGTATTTTGGGATCTATCTACAATGCTGCGGTATCCAACAAAGTTGTTCGAAGCTTTTACCGACCCAAAAATACTTAGGTTTTCCATAAATTATTACTTGAGCCAGTCAAATTATAATTAAATTTAACACTGGAACGTTTCGTTAACCAAATTAAAGATTAATTACTGTAAAAATGTCCAAAATGTTGTTGAAAAATTTGCTGAATGTTTGTGATTTTCGGCTCTATGTGGTTCGACCTTTAGTGGTTTTAACCTTTTGTGATTTCGTCCATTTGTGATTCGGCCTTCTGTGTTTTTGGTGGCAGACCCGTCATAAGTGACTATTTTGGGGATGGGATTTGATCCCAGGTCCTCGGCGTGAGAGGTGTGAGTTCTAATCACCCGTCCGCTCATCAGAAATATTAAATTTCTGATGAGGTTACGGGTCTGGTGTGGTTATTAAATCTAACTGTTCCGTAAAGGTGAAATAATCTGGAGCTAAATTGCAGTATTTTGGATAAGTCGATAATAATGGTTTAGTAACAAATTTTTACATTTTGATTTCCCTCCCCTTGGTTATGCGACCTTGCCGCGATGGGAGGGCATAATCCATTAGCCCATATGATAGAAACCAAAGGCGTAACCTGTACTGGTGGTATCACATTTTGGCATTTTTTGCTTAAAGCCGCGTCATAATTCATATGGCATAGACGCAATAATATCTCGGATGTGATCCAACGGACATTCTGCGTCATTGATAGAATTGATGCCCATTTCAAATAATTAATCTATTCGAAGTGGACATTAATACTATTGGTGACGTTCAGTTTGCCTTTTTCTAACCAGAATGATCCGTAGCCACTCTTACTATTAGCTAGCTAGATACATCGTTATCATATACGACGTAAGGAATACTTAGGAACTCTTAGGAAAATGACTAGTAGATTCACTGAGTAGAAAAAGTGGCGACATTCTTATTTTAATATGGTTTTTACATTGCCATAATAAGAAATACCTCTTTTGTAACAGCGGTATAAATAATCTAATTCCAGCTTCATTTTCGCAAAATTTACAAGTAGAAAGTAGGCGTTGTGAAGCATTGCATTTGCCACCGAAAAGTGAATCTTGTAGGAGACTGTAATAGAAGCCTAAGGTAACTTTACTCTTCAATATTCACTATAAAAATGACTATGGAAAGTAAGACGCTGAGATCGATCATTAGGGTACACTTGCTAGTTTCGAAAAATTGTTGAACAGACAAGGAAAGCGACTTTTTTCTTCAAGGATATATGAACGTAATGACCAATAAATACTTTTAACAACAAAAAATGAAATTAACTAGAACTACTACTAAACAGCCTAATTTTGTTAAGACTTGACGACACTTGACATTTAAGACTCTAATCTTACGTAAAATACAATAGTAATCAGAATAGCACTTGAATGACAAATTATTCAAAACCATTTCGACTAGACAGTATTAGTAATGCACTACTATTTCAAACAAAATCTACACTACTATTTCAAACAAATTCTAATGGAGCTACTGATTTTCATAATGCTTCCTTTTCTCAGAAGCAAGGGAATATGGGTACTTTGCAAAAACTACCACGTCACAATACTAATAAAAAAACAGTGTTCATGTGGGCGCCATTGCCTAGTCCGTCTGAGTATTGGTCCTGGTAGAGGGGAAACTTGGCAAAAGCCAGACCGAGGGTTCAGCCTTGACAAGTTAAGCTGTCAGGCAGCTCCAACTGAATACCATACAAAAAAAAAAAAAAAATTACATTTTGATTTCAGAAGAGAAATGCTTTGTTTTTTTAAATTTTGTTTCTTATGAGAATTTTTGGAAAGATACTGATGAATTTTCACCGGATTTTAATGATATTCATGTTATTAAAATCTCTCTCCTCTCATCAGAAGACACTGTCCTTTCGGGATTTTATGAGAATCTTCTCAGGATTCTTAACAAAATCTTTTCAGGATTCTCATCAGAATCCTCTCTAAATTCTCATTAGCATCCTTCGAGGGTGCTTTTAAATTTGTGCCTGAATTCTCATCAGAATTCTCATCAAAATCTTCTCTGGAATGTCATGAAAATTCTCTCCGAGATACATTGTCTCCGGATTCTCATCAGAACTTTCCAAAATTTTCATCAGACTACTTCCAGAATTCTCGTCAGAATGCATCCAGGATTCTCATCGGAATCCTTCCAAGGTTCTTGTCAGTATGCTTCCAGGATTTCCAATAAAAATCCTTTCAGAATTCTATTCGGAATCCTTCCAAAAGACTCGTCATTAAAACCTTCCAGGATTGTCAGCAGAAACCTTGCAGGTATCTCTTTAGAAACCAGGATACTCAAAAGAACTTAGCTTAGCTTAGACTGACTACACATATCAATGGTTGCTATTCCGTGATTCACTACAGTCAGTGAAGATGCGTAAAGAATCATCTTTGGTTGGGATTGGGAATAATCTTTTTGAGTGTGCATAATTTAGTGCCTCTATTTATACAGGATTATAACGACGCCGACCACGTTCTTGCAGACAGGTGGGATTGGCAGAAGGACTTTAGAGTGTAACCTTTACTATTTGGAAACCGTGTTTACCTCTGCATCTCCACAAAGGTTACTGGGAGAGATCTTTGTTAATGGAGAGGATCGTTGGGTCACAGGATTTACTTTGATAAGCGATTAGACCATGATAAACAATTATTTGTGAGATATAAACATGCTTACAAATAATATTTTCAATTGTTACGAAACAAAATCCTAGTAGAAGAAAATAATTTGTTGAACAAACAGCTAAATATAACATTCCTACAACAGCAGTTAGGACGAAAGCCTGTGTTATCATGTTTTACTCATATGGAAAGGAAAAAAAAAACGATTGACTGAACTAGTGATCCTTTATATGAGAGAAAAGCGGAAGTAAAATGGAATGATTTGGCAACAGACCAGCAGTGCTGAGTTTGCTCGGGGTCGAGAATAATATTGTAACACGGACATGGCTTCCTCATTGCTAAAATGTGTATTTTGTTTCGTTATAGGTCTTTGAGCTACATTTCCAAACTAATGAACAGTAGAAAAAATTAACATCTAAATATCGCTTTGACAAAAATTCAAAAAAGCAAAATATAACATATTTTTGCTCTGTGCAAAACAACTTTTACCGAAATAACTTCTACCGGATTACATTACTCCTCAAGAAAAGTTCAAAACAAACATATCGCATGTTAGTTTTGCTCACGCTTTGACAGCTCTCGCTGCTCGATCGGCTCACACTTTGACAGAAATGTCAGCTTCTGCGTATCTCTCTTATAAAGGATCACTAGGTTGGACTATTACAGAGCACTCTTATGTCGACAGTGGCGAACCATTCACAGTTTTTTTAATTACTAAAATAAAGGTAAAAGTGAAGGTGTATTTTGAAAAAATAAAGTAAAACATAAATAATTTATGGATAAGTTTGTTGAAAATTCATAATTACGTGCCACCGTTGTAACGATTACACTGCGGAACACGTTTTTGTCTCAAGCACCAAAATAGCGTTAGTCACTCAATTAAGGGTTGCTGAATCCATTGCCGTTTTCAGAAATATCATAGCACGTCTAGTTTTTTACATATTGGCAGTTGAAAATGCAAAAATTGACTAGTTTAGCCAACTTGCATGCAAGTTTGCCAGCTTGTAAGGTAATATATTTGCTTAATTTGCCATAGAATTCAAACATTATGTATATAGCTATACTTATCGGTAAAGTTTGTAATACCTTCGATGTGAAAAAGTTATTTTTTGATGGTTTTGAAAAGTATTGTATTTTCTCACATAAGAGAAACAAAGAATTTTATATGGAGACAGCAAACATGTCGAAGAAATCGGTTTAATTTAAATTTAATCGCGCGATTTCAACCAAATTTATTCCAAAATGAAAGTTTAAGTGCAAAATAGCATGCTTAGTGGATCAGATCACAAAAAAATTCGATAAATTATACTTTAAATTTCATGTAAACATTAATAAAATCAATGTTTTATACAACTTTGGCGACCTGTAGCTAAAAATTGTGACGTGCTGGAACATTTCTGAAAATAACATCAGATTCAGCAACCTCAAATCTACTCGAGACACATATTTTGATCCTTGAGACACGCAAAAATGTCATTTTTGTTACGCTGTGTTATATGTGTATTCATACATATTTTAAAAATTTGAAATAAAAGTATGAAACGAGCTCACCAATTGATCCTTCATTCTTGACTGAGCATCTTTACTTAACGCATACACACTAACTGAGAATGAAATCACTCTGAAGACGCGAGAAAACAATCACTTCTGTTTTTCAAGCAGAAAATCGCTCTGGCAATCGCTGGCCAAATAAAGATCTTGAAAACTTCACAAAACCTCATATCGTAATTTTCAGATTTTTCCAAGAATACTGAACCGATTTGCATGATTTTTTCAGAGTAGCTCCTTATTACCTGGCAATGTATAGCCCACATTTTATTTTTTTGATAAATTGACCAAAAACAAAATGGCCGCCAAAGACATTTTGTATGGAGAATGTCGGTCCCCCAAGGGACATTGGAATATCTTCAAAACCAGATCACCAATGATTAATATCGACATGGATTCTTAAACTAGAAGAGTTTTTTGAGAACTTGTGAAAAAATTGTGCAAAAATACCAAGAAACAAAAAAGTTATCGCGATTTGAATATATGTTTGCGGTAAAAAAATGAAGCTGCCGGTAGAGGGGTTAAAAACAAAACATTGATCTTCTGAAACCAGAAGTGGAATTTTGTTACTAAACTAGAGTTCATATTTTTTTCCAATTTTATCAGATTTAATTTTCAGAAACAGTGTTTTTATTTTACGCATAATGGGAAGTTTTTAATGATAGAAAAATATGCAGCCTTGATAATACTCCTCAACATCATTAGAGTTTGGTGACATACTCTAGAGC
This sequence comes from Aedes aegypti, assembly GCF_002204515.2. Classification (NCBI taxonomy): domain Eukaryota; kingdom Metazoa; phylum Arthropoda; class Insecta; order Diptera; family Culicidae; genus Aedes; species Aedes aegypti. The sequence goes on from NC_035108.1 coordinate 400,182,646, forward strand.
TGCGCGCTGCCTTTGCCTCTTTGCGAGGGAGCGAAACAATGCTAAGCAAAGAGGCTACGAAAAATGAGCGAGGAAGATGCAGCACAAAACATAACCGAGTAAAAATCCATCAAAAAAGGGTGCTCTCACAACTCCCCGAGGACTGCTTTGGTCGGGCGGCAGACTCAAGAGTTCTTTTGAAGTGTGAGTAAAGTTGAGCCTCGCAACAAGATAAAGAGAGTACCTGAAAAATCCACGCATTTTTTTTGCACTCACTCGAATCGCTTGAGGATCTGTGTTGAAATTTTTATCTCCTCAGAAAAACGCCAAAATCACCTCCTCTTTGCATCGCAGACTAGATTCTATCAAGCCTGAAAATATGTTTTATTTATAAACAAATGTAAATATTACTGTTTCTGTAGCATTGAAGCATATAACATGTAATACTTATTGTATAACTTAATGTCAAATGCGACCAACTAGGCTAAAACTGATTATCATTTCAGCATATACGATTCCTACTAATTCAAGAAGAGGCTGGAAAAATTCTAGGACAAGATGTGCCAGGTGCCTGTCAAAAAAAAACCATTTCTCATTTGGTCGTTTTGTCATAAGCCTACTTTCATATCGTTGAGTTGGGTTGCAACAGGGCATTGCCCGGCCGTGTGGCTAGTTCATTAAGGCCGCACGGGACGTCATCATAATCACCCTATCCATTTCAAGAAGCAAATCCCAAAAACCACGCCATATATCGATGCGAAAATGTATCACTATGATTCTATATATGTAGTGCACAACCCAATAAATTTTCAGCTTCATCCGTTCACTAAAACTCGAGATTTGCTTCCACAAAGTTTTGATGATAATTATTAGAGTAAGAAAGATAGGGAAAATAATACGGTCTCCCGTGTCACCTTAATTAGAGTTCATCGAAAGTTTGAACATTTTTTATTAAGTCTTTTTGTTTCAAATCTATGTATAATTGATGTTACGTTTACTGCATGTGCTCCTACAAAGCTAAAATGAATAATAATACTTAATTGGGAGTAATATATTGCAATTTTAGGGAAAACTTTCCGTTTTACGGTTCAACGAAAAGCTACTGCAGCTGTCGTTTTGCTGATTTGCACTGATAAACCATCAGTAGGCTTCAATGACACCTTGGATACTGTCTTGATGATTGTTGTTAGCCGCTTTTTTTCTTAGCGTTTTCCAAGGTATCTAGAAGGGAGGTAACCCAATGTGTCAGATTTCCCATTCCGCCATTTTGAAATGCAAGTGACAGCTGGCGAGTTTGTTTTAGTTGTTTAGATATCAGATGCATGGCCTGACAAAGTAGGTATAGAATGTTTCTTTTACACCCACATCTGTGTGGTATACGCGGCAAAGTATCTGAATTTATTTCACTGTGTGATGCACTGATAGTAGAATGAGAGACGACTTACGAGATAAAGTTACAAGGATACAACCGCCATCGTCAGACGGCGATACCGTGGCGCATCCTCTTTTTCATCGGTAGACCATCGGTGGTGAGTGGCTCTCACCCGCTGCACTATTCGAAATTTCCACATTTACATGCATTACATGCAATTGTTAACCAATTTTTCAAATAATCTGCTTTTCTTTGACACAAAACACCGGAATATTACATTAAAGACGAAAATTTGATTCGCGACAAAATGCTGAAGAAAATTTTCACTTCACTGTGTTAATGTTTGTTGGAATAAACATTCCCTAACAACCCCATAGAAACGGTTGAGTACACAAACCCGCCAGCTAGCCAACTCGCCAGCTGTTACTTCCGCCTTCCCTGCAGCTAACCACACCGCGCACCCACTGACTGCTAAGATCGGTAAACCTGTCATTATAATAATCTTGGCGTTTTCTCAAACTGTGATCCTCAAGATCAGTAGTCGAGAAGCTTGAGCTCGGGGCTATATCACATATGCAATTGCTTGGCATCAAATGCGAATGTTGTTTGAAACACGATTGCGTTGATGACATTTGATAGCTGTTTTCTTCAATCATCATCCATCATTGAAAAAGCAAAGCTACTATGTTCAATTTTGTAACATGTCAGCAATTGCGCCATATGGCAGCAGCTCTAAATGCAGGGGAATGAGGAATATCGTATTTCCGATGATTTTTTACAATTTATCTGTAATTCGGATACAAAAATGATGTACTACAATAATGTTCAGAAATGGCAAAGGAATGATACTACGGTTGAACTTTTATGATTAGGCATGAGGTTAAGAATCTCGTAGAACAAAAACTGTAGAGAAATGTATGTTTTACTGGTACTTTAATGAACAAAAATCAATTTTATGAGGTCAAAACCAACTCTAATCGGCATACAGTGTTCTCAAAAGTTGTAAAGTACTAATAATACGTTCAACTAGTGGTATTTATTTTGATTTTCGTTTTTCCAAATTCTCGTTAGAATTTTTTTTATGTTAAAAATAGCCAAAAAACACAAATTCAACTTGAGGCACCTCCTAATCTTCTCCAAATTGGATGAAAATTTGTCTGGTAGTTTGTTTTAGTATTGCAATTAGGACTAGTAGGTGACTGGTTGAATTCCAGACAATTTGATTTTTGTGAAACTGTCTAATATATATATATAAAATCCCATAGAACAGGAAACAATTATGCAAATAGGGGCAGTATAGAGCTAAATGCATTCATTTCGCTTCTGCAATTTCTAACTTCAAAGAACCATACATCTAATTTCTCCCATCTTCCCTATCCCTCCAGGTAAATTAATAGGGTCCAAAAGGCCTGTCCCAATTATAATGCCAAACGCTTAAGTTTAGGCCAAAAACACATGTTTACTAAATTTATTAATGTTTTTCTTTTGTTTAAGTCCAAAAAACTTTTTTTTTTGATTTTGTCACACTCCTTGGGTTAAACTCAAATTTTGGGTGTATTTTGCTTTCCGTGTCCCTTCAGAAATGTCAGATAGGAACAACCCCAGTGTTAAAACTTAAACCCTGTGGTGTTTTTGTCGATTAAGCGAACGTCAAACATGATCAAAAGTGTCAAGGTTCATTTATGGACTCAATTTTTAAATTAAAGTTTAAATATGATGTAGCCGTTATTTGAGCGGGAAAAATAACATGCTCTTTCGTGTCAATAAATAAAAACAAGATTTCATTAAACATTTTAGGACTCAATTGTTGGTACGACTTATATGACGATGGCACAAATCTCCCAATACAAGGGGAACGTACCTCTGGAGTCGGCCTTCTTGTACCTGACCGGAAAGGCTTTCGTTATTATGAATATGTTTCGTTAATTTAATAAGCTAAAATGAATAATGTAATAGATTAAATAACTAGATTTTTTATCAGAAACACTCGTTAATAACAACATTTCGATCGAATCAGCGACCTCCGGCCACCTTCTTGAAATACTTCTCCTCGATATTTTTGCAGAACTTAGTCAGATTCTTGAACTGGTTGATCGTCACAGCCAGAACATTGTTCGGGAGCGTCATGGTGAAAATGCTGAACAGGTGTCCAAACACCAGAGCATCCAATTCAGTTGGCCTAAAAGAGACAAGCAGCATAAAACACTGAAAAATCATACTCCCTCATCAGAACTTACTCATCGCCATAGAAGTACTTCTTGTCGCCCAGTTGCATGCTGAGCGAAGTGCAAAGCTTCTCCACTTTTTCCACCACCTCGTCGAGGGTAATGTTGAGGAAATCGGCCACCCCCAACTGTCGACGCACGGCCATCTGTTTCCGCCAGTTCTGGATGTGGTTCAGCGGGAACGGATACACGCATCCGTTCCGTTGGCGAGTGACCTTGTGCAGCACCTCCGGGTCCACCCAGCTTATGTATTGCTAGGAAAAAAAAGTCAAAATATCAAACCAATTAGATTGCTCTAGTGGTGTTTTCGGGTTCTGAACCACGGTGCATTGATGTATGTATGTATGTTTATTTATTTGTGACGATAACCTATTAGTTTTAAACTTTTTACAAGGTCAAGGATATCACACATCCCTAATTTCCCACCCACTCTTACCTCAGCGTTGGTGAAAATCTGCTCCACCAGACAAAGGTGCGCCCGCATATCGTCTTTCTGGTCCGGCGTCAGCTGCTTGGTCAGTGATAGGCCCTTCAGCTCGACGAAGCTAAGGATGTGTTCGAACTCGGCGTAGGTGTAGTTCTCCACGCGCAGAACCGGAAGCTTGGTGCGTTTTCCGCCCGGTGACATGAACTCGGCATTCGCCCTCTGGTCCACAACGAACGGAAGGTTCAACATGGTCAGGTAGGTGCGGACAGCCAGACAGCTGGCATGTTCCGCCAGAAGGATTTGCTCCTCCTCGTAGGGTTGGTAGAGATGGGCTTGCTGAGGCCACGGTTGGGATGCTGCGTGTGGAAGAGTTTATTCACGCTGTTAGGATGTTCTAATACTTTTCAAGGCACTTACCAATGGTCTCATTCTTCAGGTATTCGCTTGTGATTGCACTCATTTTGATTTCTTTGGTTACAGTACAACAGACAATAACATAAAAGTTCAGGAATACCTTCTCGTTCTATGCAGTTACTGTGCTCTGAAGTGATGAACAGGACTACGCAGTCAAAACAAAGTTACATAAAGCATAAAAGGAACCGGGCGACGTTGTGTGTAAACAAAAACCACCCAAAAATTTGACAGTTATGTTGAGAAGCGCATAAACATGTGATACCCGAGTAAAATAAAGCTATGAAAACTTGCATGCAAGATGCTTCATAATTGAAAGTGGTTCTCAGCAGAGAACATTGTGCTTATTCTGCGCGGCGTGTGAGTCGAAACGAGTCGCTCTCACCGCGAGTGACGTGAGACGACTAATGTTAATCAAATGGGAGCGAGTCGACAATTGTCACCTCATTCGACTCGTGTCACCTCACACGCCGCGCAGAATAAGCACGTATGATTATACATGAGAGAGAGGAGACTGGCTTAGATTGCGAGCCCCAAAAAATCATGGGAACCTGTCACTAACTGTCACTGGAAAACCGCACATTCAGGGCAGAAGTGAAAAACCGTCAAAATTTAAGTAAATTTAACTGAAATTTCGAGGTGTTTTCCGAAGATTTCACATTTAAAAAAAGTTAAATTATTAAATTTAGTTGTGTGTTGGCAAGCTGCTATTGATTTCTTTATATTCATAGTGAACATCAACAAATTTTCATACTGAACAAAAAGAAATGAATATAATTTTGATTTGTTTTTTCCATTTGAAATTATTCCGTAAATCTTTCTGGAGTTCTTCTGGACATCGGAATTATTCTGGAAAATATTCATGAAATCTTCTGGATGTCTGTGACTTTTCCTTGAATCTTCCAGGGATTCTTGCGAAATAACTTCTGGGATTCTTTTGGATCTGTAAAAAACATTCAAAATCCATTTTGAATTTTCCTAAGATTGTTTCAGATATTTACGAGAATCCTTAAAATAATTCCTTTAGAAATCTCCCTGATAATATTTTAGTGATTTATCTGTGCTTCTGTGGATAACAGGATAACAGAAAGAAATCTGGGGGTATTTCAGAAGAATTTCCAAAAGAATCCTAGAGAGATACTCGAAAGAATAACAGAGTTTTCTTGAAAAAATCAGGATACTCCCAGATCCTAGAGGTAATTCGGGAAGAATTTCTGCAAGAATCCACAACAGAAGGATTTGAAGGATCCTCAGAAAGATTTTCGAAAGAATCCCAGAAGGCTTCTCGAAAGAATGCTAGAAAGATATCCGGAAGATTTCCTACAGGATTTTCGGAAGAGTCCCAGAAAAATTTCAAGAATATTGACGTAAAAATCTCAGTGGCATTTCTAGAATAATTTTAGAAAGATTTTCGGAAGCATCCTCGAAAGTATTCTAAAAGGATTCCGAAAGCATCTCAGGTGATTTCAGGAAGAATACCAGAGGTATTCTGATAATAATCCCAGAAGTATTTCAAAGATATTGACGTAAAAATCTCAATGGAATTTCTAGAAGACTTTCAGAAAATTTTTCGAAAGTATTCTAAAAAGATTTCCGAAAACATCTCAGGTGATTTCCGGAAAAAAATCTAGAGTTATTTTCGGAGGAATTCTCGAAGAATTTCTAGTAGAGTAGTACATTTTTCGATAAAATCCTCTAAAAATATCCAAAAGAATTGCATCAGGATTTTTGGTAAAATCTTCCATAGTATTTCCAAAACACACTGATATTTTCAAGAATTTCAAATAAAAATAGTTTCCTGGATTCCAAAAGTAATCCTTAGGGAGATGCACAGAAAATCACATACAGAGTTCTGCAAAAAAATGTCCAGAAGAATCGCAAAGGGATATCCGAAAGATGTAATACCGGAATGGTAACGTTTTTTTGTATGAATCCCAAAGCGATATCTGGAAGAAAATTCAGAAATAATCTCAAGGAGGATTTGAAGGATTCATGAGTGCACGGATAAAAATCTGATCCCCACACCATGATTTACAAATCATGAAATTCATAAATTGGTTAGGTCATGATATCAGGATCACAAATCATGGTTCCTGGAGTCATAATCATGATTCCTCATAAGCGTAACATCCAGTGTGAAAACACTAAGCGGCGCACTTTGCCTCATCACATTCGTATCGATCACTCACATTTCAAGATGACGAAGCGGTTGAGTGGTAGAGTACGTGACTCACAATCGGAAGGTTCTTGGATCGAATCTCGATGTATGCTATTTTTACATTTTTTTTTTATTTTTCTCGATCATAAACGGATGCGCGGTTCAGCATTTTTGGAATTTGAATCATGATTCCGAGCAATCAGCTACAAAAACCTAACGCGTGTGTTGCGTTACGGCAATCTGACTCATGATATCATGAGTCCAAATCATGGTGTATTTTCATAAGACGAAAACACGCTGGAATCATGATATCATGAGTCATAATCTTGTTTTTGGATTCTGATTTTTACCCGTGTGATTTAAGGAAGAATCCCGGGAGAAGCTCCCAACCTTCAGCATGGCTTTGCTTTGTAGCCGCGGACTCTAACCACTCGGCTAAGGAAGGCCCTCCTCTCCGGGCCCATTTTGATGAGTTCAGCTCCAATACCATCCTTACTAGAGTTACTGTGCACGTGCTGTAGCCTTAGGTGCAGGAGCCTCATTTCTTGTAAGCGCACGGGTGCGCTATACATTGTGAGACCTTTTTTGGTGTGCCTCATTTTTCTTGAGATGTGTCTCACTGCGGTCTCATGCGCTCCGTCACATGTGCTGTTTAAAATTCAGCGCAATAATTGAAGTGATTACAAAAGTTTTCAACGAGGGCCGAAATCGTAACTCTTGGATCGCGAGTCTTCGATCGTATCATGTACACCATCTAGACACCTGCATAATGAGGCGAAAATAGTTGTAGAGGCTCTTCGTTACTAGGCAGTTGTTTTACAACTTGGATACCGATGGCGAGCCGTAGCGCCGAGCAGCGCATGAGACGAGTCTCCCCGAGAGCACATCACCTAACGCGCGCTTTTAGAATTTTCGTGAGCCTCCGTCTAGCGCAGCACACTAGGATTCCGTTGAGCTGAGAGACGGTTTGGTTGGAGGCTCGTCAGTACATTTCTGTGCTCCTGAGAAACATGTACCTCTAATCCTTACCAGCGGCCTTGTTTTTCTTGAGCTGGTTGATGGCATCCTTAACTTCCCTCAATGTGGGGCCAGGTTGGTTTCTTCATCCGCCGTTCTGACGTAGACACTTCCTCCGCTGTCGTGACCCTCGGCGCCTGTGTTCTCCGTGCCATTCAGGTATTCATGGTAGATCAAGATGCTTACGTCCTTATCCCTACACATTTCGGCTCGCGGCACGAAGCCTTTCCGGGATGCGTTAAGCTTCTCGTAGAACTTTCGCGTTTCTTGTGAACGATGCAGCTGTTCCATTTCTTCACATTCCACTTCTTCCAGGCGGCGCTTTTTTTCCCGGAATAGGTGGGTTTGCTGCTTTCGTTTTCTTTTATATCGCTCTACGTTTTGTCGCGTTCCTTGCTGCAGCATTGCAGCCCGCGCTGCATCCTTCTCCTCAAAACCTGCCTGTATTCTTCGTCGAATCAATCGTTACAAGTCCTCCTTTCCACGTACCCGACGATGCTCTTGGCTGCGTTGTTGATGGCTATGGTTATGTTGCTCCAGCAGTCCTCAAGAGGGGCTTCGTCAAGCTCGCCCTCTTCCGGCAACGCTACCTCGAGATAGTGCGCGTATGCAACAGTGACGTTCGGTTGGGCCAGTCGCGCTAGGTCATACCGAGGCGGGCGTCGATACCGTACATTGTTGATGACGGATAGTTTATGGCGCAGTTTCACCATCACTAGATAGTGATCAGAGTCAATGTTAGCGCCACGATAGGTTCTGATGCCGGTAATATCGGAGAAGTGCCGTCCATCCATCAAAACGTGGAAGAGCCTAATGGAATTGAAATAATTTCACATGGATTTTCCGTTAGTTACACACAATATTTATTTTACTTATTCGTGGTTTACGGCTAACCAGCCGAGTGGAAGTTTGACAACTACCGAAAAACTAAACATGACATATATTTTGCAATTGGATTAAATGAACAAATTGATGTGAAGTTTGCGAAAAAGTTACACGTCTTTTCAGTGAGAATCGAACTCACGACTCCCTGTTCTCTAGAAAGGGCGCGTTACCCCTACGCCACGAGAAGACTCATGGACGCAGAAGTTCACCTGAATTCGATTTCAGCTCAATAAGCACGTGGTCCTCTTTCGCAAAGCGCACCTCTTTCGGAAGAATTAGATGCCCATCCAAACACAACGCATTCTATTTATAGGTATCCAGTGACTGCTCAAAGCCAAGCCCTCTGGTCGGTTGATGTAGTATTGTGGATGGTTGGCTGAGAGTTTGTGATAGGGTGGTGGAGTCTGGCTGTAGGCTACCTACTCCTTTATGGCCTTAATCTAATCTCCTCTGCTTCTGATAGAGCAATGAGCTTAGAAAATCTACACTTAATTACGATTATTACCTGTCGTTCCAAACAATTTCACTGTTACGATACGCTATCCACGAATTTCTTGTTAATACTCGAAACACAAAATGACCAGCACTTACATATATTCTATCTCCATCTGCAACCATGTACTGTATTTTGGTAGAATGGTCAATGGTCAGGCCGATCCTAGAGAATTATTTTATCTTTGTAGGCGGCAGATAGATAGAGCTCTACCATAACTGTAAGGAATTGTCATCACCAAGAAAATAATCCAAGTCTAGTAATAAAACACCAACTCTATTTTTGTTCAATTTGTCCATTTACAAGTTTGATTTTTCAATAATAAATACCAGATTCTTACATATTGTTTTTGTTGGTTTCTCTCTGTTGGTTGGAAACGGGAATTTATGCTTCATAAACGATGCCTCGTGGCACATTGTTTCTTCACATCAAATTTACCGTCAGATCGGGATGACGATCTTTATTTCACAACTTATTCTTGCTGCCTTCAGTCAGTGTGGTCTGAATGCACAAGGTCGAAGAAGTGCTAGTGACTTCTCTCACTCAAGTCAAACAACACTCGTTTCTATCTCTTTTTTTTTATTTTGCAGTGTTACGTAGATATTTCTACACGATTTCCCGTTGAACAAATTATTCTATTATATGTATGGAGTGTACGCAGACGATATAATGGTTTATTTCCAAGCATATATCAGGTATTCAAATCTCATTTAGCTACATATGATCGTTTCTTGTTTTGCTTACTGCTTTTCTGTATGCTAGGTTCCTTCTCAACTTCTTGCGGTTTCTTTTTTCTTTTTTGCTTTAAGTAGGTAAATCGAGGTATAAACTATTTCGTAACATTACTTTGAACTAAACCTAACAACAAAAGTATCGAAAATATCTAAAGGAAAATAGGTACTAAATTCTACATTTTGATATCCGCCCATTAAGTGCAGATACTTCTATAGCTATCTGTTCGGGGGGATTCAGGAAAATAACTCCGACGCGATGGAACGTTCAGGTGGAATTACCTGAGATATTTACCGTGTGTTTTTCAGTTTCATCTTTTGCGGAGGTTCTCTTTTCACATAACTCATAAACCGCGCGAGTATAAACTTATGGATTTGTTTTTGCAGATGGGTATGGCAGACGGGCATCTGAACAGGTCATAAATAACCACTTGAAGTTCTCATTCCCTTTCCGATTCTGCAGGATTTTCCCCCATTATCAAGTCAAACACCACATTTTTGCTTGTTTAAATTAATTCACTTTTGCATCTCCCACATGAGAATGTTTCCGTTTTCGGGTACATCATTATGCTCTTATATAATCTTAATTTCATCATCATATATTCTATCTCTCTTTCTCTTTATCCTTATTAAGTAAACGCGATCAAATCCATCAAATTTTACACGTGTTCTACGAAAAAATAAAATTCTTACACATTCCATGAAATTGAATGCTACTTTTGCTTTTGTTGGCTTGTTGATGAGGATAATGTTCCTATGTGGCAATTTTACTCAATGTTTTCACAATGTTCATAGTTATGCTGCATTACTTCTTCTTTTCTTCATTTTTCCAATTATTTTTCGTCATTCATTAGCGTGTGGTACTCTTTGTATGAACGAGCTAACATGATTTATCCAAAAGTTAATGTTCTTTACGTTTCGTATTATCTGCCGAGCGTTACTTGGGTTTCTTCTATGTGTGAGTTTATACAGACATTGATGATGATGTACTTTGTTGGCGGTTTTTGGCTGCTTGATTTATCATTTTATTTTAAGAGGCTGTACAATAGATTGGAATAGAACGCTTCGATCATATATTTTGAGCAAAATACAAAACCACAATTTAACGACATAAACCTATTTAATTCGTTCCCTCGAACAACTCTGGAATCAGCGACACTGCATCGGAGGACGGGTGATTTGCTGCGTCAATCTGTAAAGTAAGTTCATGTTAAGTTTTGTAGGCAAAATAAATTTCTTTCCTGGCCGTTGAGAGTTCTACTGGTTCACAGAATGTCTAAATGCTCAAACAAGGTTTACAGATTACACTGAATTCAGTTCCCCAATCGACCTGCGATAAATAACCTCACACAGTGTCTATCAAGTGAGTTAGACTTATGCAACCTCAAGTCACAAAAGTATACACCAGCACCAGCTGTATCGTCAAGGAGAAGGTATACAACATACTTTTTTCCAGATAGCCAGATGTCCATTCTTTCCTTGAAGGAAATTGTGTGGAACATTTTCTGTGAGAAAGTTACACAAAATTGTGAGACATCCTGGAGGAATTATTGTATGGGTTTCAGGGTGATATACTGCAGAAATTGAAATAATTCCTGGAGCACTTTTTCGAGGAATTTGAGAGGGGATAGCGTAAGAACATGTCGCAAAGGAATTTCTGGAGCTCCCTGGTGACATTACTGTATGTAAATTCACGCTTATATTGAGCTGTTCGGTAACCCAATCTGCATGGTTATTAAATTAATTAACTCATTACGCGTGGTAAAGATGGACAAATTATGGGTGAAATTATGAAAAAAAAAATCCACGTGCTCGGCTGGGATTTGAACCCAGGACTCCGCGTGGTCTGTAGGGATTTGAATTCTAAACTTGTAACCAACTCACCAAGTAGCTCGGTAGCTTAGTTGGTAAAGCGCTCGTCTAGCATACAAAAGTCCTGGGTTCGAATCCCAGCCGAGCACGTGTATTTTTTCATAATTTCACCCATAATTTTTCCATCTTTACCACGCGTAATGAGTTAATTAATTTAATAACCATGCGGATTGGATTACCGAACAGCTCAATATAAGCGTCAATTTATATTAGAGTGTTACTGCCTCTCTGTAGTAGTCATGTCGTCACTTGAGTGAGAACGACACGTTGATAGCCTTCCCACATCTTTACTCTTCCGCAATACAGTTGTTGTGGAAAAGAAAAAAGTTGTCAGCCCTCCCGGAGTTTTTCTAAGATTTGGTTCAAGATTTTCGTTTAGGAATTCTTCATGAAATCTAACTAATATTTCATCTAAGGATATCTTCAGAAATTACTACTAAGATTTCTCCGGTGATTACACAGGATTCTCTACAATTTTTGTTCAGCATTTCTTAAAGATTTCAACATGAAATTTCTCCAAGAATACATTCAAAAATTATTCTAGAAGGAGCATTTCTAAGTCTCGTGGTAACGTCCGTGGCTCAAAAACAAAGCCTGCTAAGGTATCTGGGTTCAATTCGCTGTCTGTTCAAGATTTTTCCGTAATTTTCCTTGGCTTCCTTGGGCATAGAGTGTCGTTGTACCTGCCACGCGATATACGAATGTGAAAATGGAAATTTTGACAAGAAAAGCTCTAAGCTCTAAGTTAGTAACCGTGGATGTGCTCATAGAACACTGCGAAGGAAGCTTTATAAGAAAGTGGTGCTTGATACAATGTTTCAAAACGTTAGTTTCTCGATGTATATTGTACGAATTTGCTCATAATGATCTTGTTATTATAAAAAAAAAAACAAATAGGTTTATCATTTCTGTGAATATGAGCCGTTATATTCTAGTGAGACTATAAAATAAACATCTTTTTGATCCGACTATCGCCGTAAATGGTACTATAACTATAATTAGTACACCTACTCTACAGAAAAAAAAAAACAACTCGCCAATGTGTTGGGAGATCAATCCCTTGGTTGTATCACTTTCTGATACTGAACCCCAAAAGAAGTTTTGAAGAATCCATGAACTATTTAATTGAAAAACTATATGAGAAATATTACGAAGAGACTGCAGTAATAATACTTCAGGGTAGCCATCAAATTTACATTTTCTCGCTGTCTTCGGTTTAGGAACAAAATTTCAAAAGTAGTCAATTCTTAACAGCGGTTTGGTATTTTTTTCCCGATTTCTTTTTTTCACATCGTGTTCGAATAAATATGCTATGAATAACGATTGTGTTACTTTTCCCCGAATGAACCGTTTCCCCCTATGGCTGCAGAATCATACCGGGATGGAATGATCTACCTGATGGTTTATTGTAGCAGGGCTAGTTAATATCTTTGAAGACCTTTGGAAGACAACACTAAGGCTGTTTTCTCATGACAAAAGGCTGGCGACCCCACGCACTTTCATCCAGTCAACAGTTCAATTAACTCCCTTAGGCTACCCCTCCCCAATACCCAATATATGAATAGATGAACATCTGCTGACCTTCTTGTCAAAAACTAATTTGCAACGATTTATATGGGCTTATATGCTTATTCTGCGCGGCGTGTGAGTCGAGACGAGTCGCTTTCACCTCGAGTGACGTGAGACGACTTATGTTAATCAAATGGGAGCGAGTCACCTCATTCGACTCGTTTGTCACCTCATTCGAATCTTCTCACCTCATTCGACTCGTCTCACCTCACGCGCCGCGCAGAATAAGCACATTATTCTACGAGTAGCGTGAGGTGAAAATTGTCGGTCTCGTATAGCGAGGTGACAAATCTCGACTCGAGTGAAGTTTGTCCATTGAGTGAATGAAGTCCATTTGATTTACACGGCTAGTCACTTCACTCGAGTCGAGAATTGTCACCTCGCTATACGACACCGACAATTCCTTGGGGGGAACTTTAAGATGAGTACAACGTCGAATTTTTTGAAGAATTCCAGCAAGAAAATGCCTGGGAAATTCATAAACGAGTTCTAACTCAGGAATGATATTCGTGGATTTTTTTTTTGGAAAAACTACAGTAGGAAACTTTGGAAGATTTCCTATAGTAACCACTAGAGATATCAGTGGAAAAACTAGTCAAATATCTGAAGGAAACCCTGAGTATGTTTATGGGAAAACTTTCACAGAAATCCTGGTGCAACGAATTCTGAAAAAAATCCTCTAATCATCCTTTGAAACACTACAGGAAGAATTTCTGGGAGACTTGATGGTGGAATAACTAAAAGAATTTCCGCACGCATCTTTGGAGGAGTTCCTGCAAGTATGCCAGAAGATCTCTGTAGAAAGGACTAGAAGAATTTCGAAAGCTTTTCCTCTAGGAATCTGAGAAGACATTCCTGAAGAAACTGTAAAGTAGTCGCGTAATAGTCTCTGAAGGCTTCTCTAGAACCTACAAAAATTGAGCAGGATTCACTGCAAGCAGAATAAGGAAAATGGGACTTGAGAGACCATTTTTGTTCAAATAGATACTTTAGAAACCTGCTGCTGCGTTGGGATAAAATTAGAGACTTATCTACAATGGCTTCGCGAATCCCCTGACAATCCCTCACGGATTTTAAGAAATCCTACGAAAATGTTGGAATTGCTTGTACTCTGAAAAAATGGCCCGCCGTACAATATTGGTTCTGGGATTTTGCCGGTGATTCAAAAAAAATTGGGCAGGCCATACCTATTTTTTAAAAATGAACAAAGCTCAATGACCGAACCGTTCCTTTCCACACTCGTTCTAACGTCCTCCTAACCGTCTAATAATCACACACACAAGCGTTTCAAATCTCTAAAGTTTATTGTTTGATTAATAGTTATGAAGTGTGACTTTTCGACCAATGTGTATAAGTTTGCGCTGCTCTTCAGTACAATATATATATAGGCGTGGTAGCAAATTCTATTAGGACACCGTTTATACACAATGATTCGCTATACAAGACGCCTCTCTTCTGGAAAATGAAAACCGAAAATTCGTGACAACCTATAGTAGCAGAAAATTCTGTGATTATGCCTGTATAATGTTACATTTATGTATAGATATAACTCTAAACCGTTACACCCCTCTGACTTTGCATTCTTCCTCGCACTTGCTCTCTCGGAACGAACGTTCACGCTTAGTTTTTCCCGTTTGTTTCTGCTTAAACATCTATATGCTCATTTGTTATTTCCGCTAAAAACTCGTCCACCTCGCCGCCCGCAGAGGCGGCATACCACTGTAGCTGTTCCTGTCTCAACCTCGCCAGCCGCGCTACGGCAGCCGAGCGCGTTGTCCAGAAACCTCCGCTGCCTCAATAGCTACCCACCTCGCAAGATTCGGCCAGCTTCGGGCACAGCTCCTTGAAAACTTTCGACACGTATGAACACTTGGCGTCGAGCCCTCCGCCCGGTGGTAAATCCGGAATGTCCTCCTCGCTCAGTTGCTTTAACAGCACACTGTACTTCACGTTCGAACCCATATCGGCGATAATGGCCTCGATCATCTGGTACAGCGTCGCTTCCAGCTTCTCTTCCTTTTTGATAGCTTCTTCGTTGGGCACCGGAGCGCCGGGGAATGCAATGATGATTATGCTCATATTGTCGCGGCTTCCTTTGTGTAGACAGGTATCGATGACCTGGTTAGCAATGTCTTCGAGACTGTCGGAGATCTGCATCCGGCTGTGCACAAACTGGCACAGATTGGCATTGCTCATCACATCCCACACACCGTCGCAGGCAAGCACCAGGAACTCATCCGCAGGATCCCGATCTTGGCAGAAGATTTCCGGCTCAGGTGAAACCAGTTGTTCGCACTGGCCCAATTCCTTGGCGTTCTTAAAATCGTAATCCCCTAGCGCTCGTGACACTGCCAGGCTTCCGTTTACCCTCTGTATCATAACGGAGCCACCAGCATTCTGAATTCGCTGCTTTTCGCCGGGCAGTATCGGTTTGTGATCTTGGGTGGAGAATATCGGTGCACAATTACGACACAGGATCGCTCGCGAATCACCACAATTTGCTATGTAGATGTTCTGGCTGGAAATGAATGCACAGACTGCGGTGGTACCGGATTTATCCGCTCCGGATGCCAGCTCCGGAATGTCTCGCATGGTTTCGTCCAGTTTGAGAAACCCAGCGTGAATACCTTTTGTGATATCGTTATTGCTAAATTCCTGTGTCCGAACGATCGACTGTAGCAGATTCTTCGCACAGTGATCTGCCACTTTGTGTCCCGCATGTCCATCGAACACGGCAAAGTAGTTCCAATCGTCTAATCCTTCGCCAAGTCCGGTTTTGGCGTAGTGGGCATCTTCCATCTCGCATCGCCATCCTTGCATCGATCCCACACCGTATCGAAGTCCGTTTCCCTCGCCATGCTCGTTGTGCTTAGCCGTCATCGGTTTCTCCAGAAACGCACCCATCTCGTAGCTTCTTGTGAGTAGTTCAAAACGATGCTGTTCGGTCCTCTCCTCACACTGCAATTACCATTGATTCTGGCGGTTGTGGGTCACACCTTTCCCAAAAAGAAACGTTCGCTACCGGGAATCGTAATCTGCAGGAGGGGAAACAAGAAAAAGAAAGAGATATCGGTAAGAGAATTTTCGTATGTAGGTACGGTTTTGTGATAAGAGCAGCTAAGAGGAGCTCCCAATTAATCCCCCGTGTGCCTAGCCATCGACGTATCGGCAGCGTGTTTTTGCTGTTTCCAGGGCAGGTAGCGGCCAGACAGCAACTTATGCATATAATCGGTGTATATAAAGCTAGCAGTACTGTGTAAGTAAAATTCAAGTGAGAAATATGTCCACAAATGTTGAGTTAATCATTAACTTAATGTTACAAGTTATAATTTCTATATAGCTCTAGTGGGACCCTTCCCCTCTTTAAATCAACGTTAACCTTCCAGTCGTCGCGCGGTTGGCCACTGTCAAAACCACCACGCTGCTGTTGTGAACTAAAAGCGAGGTTTTTCCACCAGTGTTGAACAAAATACAACAGCGTGACGACTGAAGTGTTAATTGTACTTATACAGGAATGCTACGCTTATATACACCGTTCATGAATTGCAGCTAGAGCAACATGTTTTTTGGGTAGTGACTGAAATTATGAAAAGAATGACTAAAATGTGATTTGTAAACTGCAAGTAGGGTGCAGAGCCCCTTGGGCACTTCCATGATACACTTCGATCTTCCTCTTCTTCTTCTTGGCATTACATCTTCACTGGGACAGAGCCTGCTTCTCAGCTTAGTGCTCAATGAGCACTTCCACAGTTATTAACTGAGAGCTTTCTTGCCATTTTCGCATTCGTATATCGTGTGGCAGGTACGATGATACTCTATGCCCAGGAAAGTCAAGGAAATTTCCATTACGAAAAGATCCTGGACCGACTGGGAATCGAACCCAGACACCTTCTGTATGGCTTTGCTTTGTAGCCGCGGACTCAAACCACTCGGCTAAGGAAGGCCCCTTATGATTTGAACACCTAGACATTTAATACGAAACCTTGTCGTCCCGTAGAGCTCAAAGATAGCCATTCCTCATTCCCAAAACAAAGGACATGGGGAACGCTACAAATGTATACATGTGAGCTGTCTGTAATTGTCTTTATTTATTTTATTTATTTATTGTTACAATTGCCTGAAAGTCGGCAATCAACTAAGGACCAATTTAATTTGTATTAATATATGTTTGTACATTTTAATGCCCTAGACATCAAATTATTAAGTTCAAAGGGGTCAATTCAGTACAACTTGCCGTGTAAGAGATGGAATCCTAAACCAAAATTCAGCTATGAAGACAGAACTTGTGCCACTGTCAGTGTTGTGAAAAACTCAATTTCTCATAACTCACGCTTGAGATTTTTCATGCGTGGGTTGTCAATCACCCAACTCAACAGTCAAAAAATCATCGATGAGGCTCA
This sequence comes from Aedes aegypti, assembly GCF_002204515.2. Taxonomy (NCBI): domain Eukaryota; kingdom Metazoa; phylum Arthropoda; class Insecta; order Diptera; family Culicidae; genus Aedes; species Aedes aegypti. The sequence goes on from NC_035108.1 coordinate 400,200,185, forward strand.
CTTTTTTGACTCATTGTCTCATATTTCCACAGTTTACTCACACACGTCAATAATTTCTTGTTAGTCTGGTAAAATTATAGTAATCCTTTCTAACGTAAACAACAACAATCGGGTTTCACGTCTTTTGACGGGTTTTACGACTGAATGATTTTTTACGGTTTAAGACGGATTTCACGCCAACTCGACACGCGATTGGCAGCACCCCTTCAGAATTCAATGAAACTTTCTGGATGTCAAAAGTATGTGAAACTAATATACTTTGCATACTTTGTTTTTTTCAAAATCGATCTAGACTAACATTTGGAAAGGGGCAAAATTTTTGTTTTTACTTTTTTTTTTATAAACCCGTATAACTCAAAAACGGTAAGACCTACAAAAAAGTGTTGTATGGGGGACTGTCGTGTAATTTCCTGACGTTTTAGAGAAAAATATTAAAAAAATAAAAAACACATTTTCTACACTGAAAAAAAAAATATTCAAAACTTTAAAGTCGATTTAAAAAAACGGCCACTTCAGATTTTGATCATCTTTAAGCAAAAAGTTTCGTAATTAAATTTACTAAAAGTCGCCCATACATTGTAAATTGGACATATTTTAGAGAAAAAAGTTTTTCTAACATCGAATTTTTTAAGTCCCAAAGTTTTTTTTTACTTTTTTTTATAAACTCGTATAACTCGAAAATGGCAAGACCTACAAAAAAGTGTTGTATGGGGGACTGTCGTGAAATTTCCTGAAGTTTGAGAAAAAAATATTGAAAAAATAAAAACACATTTTCTACACTGAAAAAAAAATATTCAAAACTTTAAAGTCGATTTAAAAAAAACTGCCATTTCAGATTTTGATTATCCTTAAGCAAAAAGTTTCGTAAATAAATTTACTAAAAAAGTCGTCCATACATTGCAAATTGGGCAAATTTTTAGGGAAAAAAGTTTTTCTAACTTCGAATTTGTTAAGTCCAAAACTGAATTTTTTTTTCAAAGATTTTGCCTATGCCTATGAGGAAATCAACTCCGTCTAACAATCCGACGGATTTTTATGGTTCTAAAGGTATCTCAACAGTATTGCAAACATTGAAAAGTTACAACCTTATCCATATCCCATTAAATTCTCTTCTAGAAAAAGTTTTGTGAAAAATAACTTACTAAACGTACGTTAAACGCCAGATGAATAAGAAATAATGAATATGTTTGTATTGTTATCTACCTAAAAAAAGTTGATAAGCTCATAACTCATGATTTTATTTGCAAATAACAGTCTTCTTTTTCACGAAACAAAAAGACTCCTTAAAACAAGGTTAAATACTGGTTATTAGCGACTTTTCTGAAAATTATAACGCTGCTCAAGGATATCACTGGAATAATTCCCAATTCTAAATTTATCATAAAAAAGATAATAAATTGGAAAATGTTAGTTTTATTATAATATCAGACCCATGACACAGTAGCAGTTCAGCTATTTATTTCAAAATTGATAAATTTTGTTAAACAAATCAAAAGTTATTTTTAAGTCAGATGGAGCTGCAGCTCATTATAAAAATAGGAAAAAAATTGCCAGCTTATGTAATTTCAAGAAAATACATGGATTGGAAGCAGAGTGGCACTTTTTTGCCACATCCCACGGCAAAGGCCCCTGTGATGCTATTGGTGGCACTCTCAAGCGAATGGCAAAAAAAGCAGGTCTTGCAAAATACTATGGAAACACAATCGCAACTCCGCGAGAACTATTCGACTGGGCAGTGAAACAAACTGATACATGTATCACCAAATTAAATTTCTGTTATATATCTTATGAACAATATGTTAAAATGTCAGAGGAATTGGTGGAATTGTTTGATAAGGTTAAAACTGTCCCTGGTACCCAAAAATATCATTGTTTTATGCCTATTAGTGATACACAAATTGCAGCCAAACGGTATACCAATTCAGAATATGAACCAAAAATATTCAATTTATTCAGTAAAGCCCAAATGTAAATATTCATGTGCAGATACTACGTTTTAGGATATATAGCAATAATAAAAATAAAAACAAACCACGACTTTTTTCATAAGCATAATATTGACCCTTTCCAGACACCTGTTAAGATTGGCTTTGACCAAATAAGAAATTAAATATTATTGTGATATCTTTCCAACCATAAAAAAACCCATCGGATTGTTAGAAGGAGTTGATTTTCTCATAAGCGGTATGGTGCGAGATCAATTGAATTTAATTTAAAAAAAAAAACTGTATAATTCCGTTTTATTTCTTTTAACTTCTCCCAATAAAACAAATATAATCTATTTTGTGATTAAAACTCATTTATCACTTGAAAATATGATCATACTAGACGATTTGAAGCGAAATAAAAATTAAATAAAAAGTTCATTTTGGACTTAAAAAATTCGATGTTAGAAAAACTTTTTTCTCTAAAATATGCCCAATTTGAAATGTATGGACGACTTTTAGTGTCACACTGGCCACTGTCAACTAAAAACAATCAAGATCAATAAAACACTATTATCTACGGGATTAACTTGATGAACCAAACACTACTGTCTTCCCCTACAGCTCAAAGATCAACGTTCCCCACACAAATAATAATGGGAACGTTACAATAGTTATTTATGCAAAAAGTTGCAAAGTGACGATTTTTTCAGCACGAGTCGTACATTTAATAAATACGATGAAAAAATTGAGTTTTGCAACGAGAGTAGTGTTTAATCCTTTTGCCGTGTCGCTTGCTCCAGCGGGGGGCGGGTGATGCGGTCAAGATCAAGTTACGAGTCGCTCGCAATGAACACTTATTCAGCTTGAGAATAGGCTGCTAATCCCAAGCCCCATTCATTGGCTCTCTGTGCAACTTCGATTGCTCTGGTCAATCACGGAAAAGCAACTACGAATTGTACGGTCATCTATGCTCATGCTCATGAAAAAATCGAGTTTTGCAACGAGTTGAATACAACATTATCTGCAATAACGAAGAATGCCGTTACAGTTGGATTACTTTTTGACGAACTTACAAGAAAATCGACATGGGCATGCATGCGTAGTAGCAACTCAACATTCTACTTTCCCGACAGACCAGGTTCTACTTTCAAAAACAGACCAGGTATAAGACGGCGCTAGCAATTTCTATCATATTGTAAGTTATTCATGCACTAAATTCCTACAAATAAGTATACACGGACCGCCCCGTAACGCACCCGTCTATTTTGATAATGAGTTCACAATTTACTCTGCCAGCTCTACGTAGGCCGATATGCAACCGAATTGCAAAAATGTAATTATGTGTGTTGTGAGTTGTATACTATTTCATATATCGGATACTTTTTCAAATCGATGTAGGTAACTTTCATACGGTTTTGAGAAAGTTAATTAAGAAGAATCACAAACTGTTTTAAAATTAATCCCCTTGTTAACATTTTTTTACCGTGTATATCGCTTAATCGCTTATTATTTTGCATGCAATCAGCTCGCATTAAAACACTAGGTAGTTCCAATCATTTCCCACAAAAATTGTAAATGATAAGCCGTTTCAATCAGTTACTTTCGACGTTTTTGTACCAGTGTAAAATCGACTCAAGTAGTGTTTTGTTTTGATTCGTGGTTAAGTCACTTTGTCTCCCATACAACGAAGCGGCGAAAGTAGCGGTTAGGTTGCGAAAGTGGAAAATCTTACTTTCGTCGTTTTGTAAATCCGGAAATTAAACGTTCTAAAAGTGAAAAATGGCGCGGTAAATGGCTGGGCATGGCGTACCATTGGTACCTCGCGTACCTGCAGGAATAAAATAGACCCCTTTGTGCGGCCCTTAGCCTCTTGCCCAGCAACTCCTATCCCTACCTCCTCGTGGTACTGGCCGGGGTACGAGTAACCTTGGGGAAGATCGGGTAACCAATCCCCGGTGGGAACTTTGGTCGTATGCTGACAGAAAAGGGGGGGTTTGCTTTTGCAAACCTGGAGCGTCTGTACTCCACGTTAGGAGCGGCTCACAACAGCGTCTGTTCCCCATGTCAGGGGCGGTTGATCATCGTCCGAGTGCCAGAGAAGGACTCTAAGCTAAACTGCGCACTATGGCCCTCCGAACATTTAGGGGGAATGGTCCTCCGGAAATCTAGGGGGTTGGTGTCAGGCCCTGCAAGCCAACCGTAAAAACACATCAGCACAGGAACGTCAACGAGAGAATACGGACCGGAACAATCGGCAAAGACCACAGCGACGAAAATGGACTAGCGATTGGAAACTCGGTACGTGGAACTGCAAATCTCTCAACTTCATTGGAAGTACTCGCATACTCTCCGATGTACTGAAGACCCGCGGTTTCGACATCGTAGCGCTGCAGGAGGTGTGCTGGACAGGAGCATTGTTACGAACGTTTAGAGGTAATCATACCATCTACCAGAGCTGCGGCAACACACGCGAGCTGGGAACAGCTTCATAGTGATGGGTGATATGCAAAGGCGCGTGATCGGGTGGTGGCCGATCAATGAACGAATGTGCAAGTTAAGAATCAAAGGCCGATTCTTTAACTTCAGCATAATCAACGTGCATAGCCCACACTCCGGAAGCACTGATGATGACAAGGACGCATTTTACGCGCAGCTCGAACGCGAGTACGACCGCTGCCCAAGCCACGACGTCAAGATCATCATAGGAGATTTGAACGCTCAGGTTGGCCAGGAGGAGGAGTTCAGACCGACGATTGGAAAGTTCAGCGCCCACCGGCTGACGAACGAGAACGGCCTACGACTGATAGATTTTGCCGCCTCCAAGAACATGGCCATTCGTAGCAACTATTTCCAGCACAGCCTCCCGTATCGGTACACCTGGAGATCACCTCAGCAGACAGAATCGCAAATCGACCACGTTTTGATCGATGGACGGCACTTCTCCGACATAACCGACGTCAGAACCTATCGTGGCGCCAACATTGACTCCGACCACTGATGGTGAAACTGCGCCCAAAACTATCCGTCATCAACAATGTACGGTACCGACGCCCGCCCCGGTACAATCTCGAGCGGCTGAAACAACCGGATGTCGCCAATGCGTACGCGCAGCATCTTGAGGCAGCGTTGCCGGATGAGGGCGAGCTCGATAGGGCCCCTCTTGAGGACTGCTGGAGGACAGTCAAAGCAGCCATTAACGACGCTGCCGAAAGCGTTGTCGGATATGTGGAACGGAGCTCAAGAAACGATTGGTTCGACGAGGAGTGCCAGGAGGTTTTAGAGGAGAAGAATGCAGCGCGGGCTGCAATGCTGCAGCATGGTACGCGGCAAAACGTGGAACGATACAGACTGAAGCGGAAACAGCAAACCCGCCTATTCCGGGACAAAAAGCGCCGCCTGGAAGAGGTGGAATGCCAAGAGATGGAGTTGCTGTACCGTTCTCAAGAAACGCGGAAGTTCTATCAGAAGCTCAACACATCCCGGAAAGGCTTCGTGCCGCGAGCTGAGATGTGCCGGGATAAGGATGGGAGCATCTTGACGGACGGACGCGATGTGATCGAAAGGTGGAAGCAGCACTACGATGAACACCTGAATGGCGCAGAGAACACAGGCACAGAAGGTCAGGACAGCGAAGGCGATGGCTACGTCAGCACAGCGGACAGCGGAAATCAACCAGCTCCCACGATGGGGGAAGTTAAGGATGCCATTCAACAGCTCAAGAACAACAAAGCCGCTGGCAAGGATGGTATCGGAGCCGAACTCATCAAGATGGGCCCGGACAGGTTGGCCGCTTGTCTGCATCGGCTGATAGTCAGAATCTGGGAAACGGAACAGCTACCGGAGGAGTGGAAGTAAGGCGTTATATGCCCTATCTACAAAAAGGGCGACAATCTGGAGTGTGAAAATTATCGTGCAATCACCATCCTAAACGCCGCCTATAAAGTGCTATCCCAGATTCTCTTCCGTTGTCTATCACCTATAGCAAACGAGTTCGTGGGAAGTTATCAAGCAGGTTTCATCGACGGCCGCTCGACAACGGACCAGATCTTTTCCGTGCGGCAAATCCTCCAGAAATGCCGTGAGTACCAGGTCCCTACGCACCATTTGTTCATCGATTTCAAGGCGGCATACGATAGTATCGACCGCATAGAGCTATGGAAAATCATGGACGAGAACAGCTTTCCCGGGAAGCTCACAAGATTGATCAGAGCAACGATGGACGGTGTGCAAAACTGCGTGAAGATCTCGGGCGAACACTCCAGTTGGTTCGAGTCTCGGCGGGGACTACGACAGGGCGACGGACTTTCGTGCCTGTTGTTCAATATTGCGCTTGAAGGTGTCATGCGGAGAGCCGGACTTAACAGTCGAGGCACGATTTTCACGAGATCCGGACAATTTGTTTGCTTCGCGGACGACATGGATATTATTGGGAGAAAATTTGAAACGGTGGCAGATTTGTTCACCCATCTGAAACGCGAAGCAACAAGAGTCGGGCTAATGGTGAATGCGTCGAAAACAAAGTACATGCTGGTTGGCGGAACTGAGCGCGACAGGGCCCGCCTAGGAAGCAGTGTTACGATAGACGGGGATACCTTCGAGGTGGTGGACGAGTTCGTCTACCTCGGATCCTTGTTGACGGCTGACAACAATGTTAGTCGGGAAATACGAAGGCGCATCATCAGCGGAAGTCGTGCCTACTATGGGCTCCAGAAGAAACTGCGGTCAAGAAAGATTCACCCCCGAACCAAATGCACGATGTACAAAACGCTCATAAGACCGGTAGTCCTCTATGGGCATGAGGCGTGGACTATGCTCGAGGAGGACTTGCAAGCTCTTGGGGTTTTCGAACGCCGAGTGCTAAGGACGATCTTCGGCGGCGTGCAGGAGAACGGTGTGTGGCGGCGAAGGATGAACCACGAGCTTGCTCAACTCTACGGCGAACCCAGTATCGTGAAGGTAGCTAAAGCTGGAAGGATACGCTGGGCAGGGCATGTTGCAAGAATGCCGGACAACAACCCTGTAAAGATGGTGTTCGCCACGAATCCGGTCGGAACAAGAAGGCGTGGGGCGCAGCGAGCTAGGTGGATTGACCAGGTACACCAGGACCTGGAGAGCGTGGGTCACAGTCGAGGATGGAGAGAAGCGGCCATGAACCGAGGGAATTGGCGAAATATTGTTGGCGAGGCTTTATCAAGATAATTGATGTAAAGCCAAATAAGTAAGTAAGTAAGTAAGTAAAAGTGAAAAATCGAGTTGGTTTAGAGCGGAACGTGTAGAATTTCGTCTGCGAAACACGAACGATTGATAAAGTAAGTTTGTTAACTTTTCTGACTTAAGTCTGTTTGAATAAGTCTTCGAGGTATGTCTCTATTTTTCAATTTATTAATTGTAACATGGCGACCAACGTGAACCCGATTTATTTCTTCAATCGGCCATCACGTTGTCTTTACTGTAAACATGGCGTCCAAGGGTTTTTGTTTAAGGTGAAGATGCATCGAAGCCAAAGTTCGAATTTCCAAGAGCACAAATCCAAACAACCAGACAGTTCGTTTATGCTGAAAATTTAACTGAATGGGCACCACCAGCGAGAGACCAGTGTGTTAAATTTTCAGCACAAACGGTTGTCTGGTTCTTTACATTTGTGCTCTTGAAAATTCGAGGTTTGGCTTCGATGCATCATCACCTTAAGTGCCACAGGTGTTGACAACGCTTTGTTTGAAGTTTGCCATCAATGCGATGGGTATATTCTTGATGAACTGGCACTCATCGTGTAGTGCAGAGAACTTTGAATTTTCAAGTGCACAAGACTGGAGAATCTGACAACAGTTCGCGTTGAAAATCAATCAAATTACTTGCTTACTGGTGGTGACCAATGGGATAAATTTTCAACGCGGAGCGTTGTTTGGTTCTCAAGTCTTGTGAAAATTTGAGGTGTGGCTTCGTTCTATAATCGCCTTAAATTGTAGAAAATCTTGAATATATTGTAATTCAGAATTTTGTGAATTTGAGAAAATAACATCCATTGGAATACTTTAAATTTTTTAATGTTTTATTTATACTTTGTTACACTATGCGTCTTAATTTTTTTTTTAACTTCTCTCATATGTATCCTTCAATGTTTCCACAAATATCCTTGAATTTTTCCACTATAAGCAAAGTGTAAAATCGACTCAAGTTTTGATTCGTGGTTAAGTCACTTTGTCTCCCATACAACGAAGCGGCGAAAGTAGCGGTTAGGTTGCGAAAGTGGAAAATCTTACTTTCGTCGTTTTGTAAATCCGGAAATTAAACGTTCTAAAAGTGAAAAATCGAGTTGGTTTAGAGCGGAACGTGTAGAACCACTTGCTAGTCCGTTGTCTAGTGTGGTGCTTCCTTCAAAGGGCAAATCGCCCACTGGAAGCATTAACGTGTCGGTGTCTTAAAAAAAAACTTTCTTTCATGTTTCTCTAATTCTTACTCGAAGGTTTGAATTAAAGTTCGATACATTGTTTCAGAAGAGTTTTGCACTCAAGAGTATTGTATTCAAAATGTTCTTCAGTTACTGAACATTTATACTAGAATTATTCTGGATATTCTTAAAACAATCCTTTATTTATAAGAGTACCTATAATTTTCTATAAATTTGAAAAAGAATTCGACCAAGAATCGAATGAATAATATAGAAATATATGCTTCTACATGTTTGGCTTTGTTTTATTTTTTCCTTCAACTTAATATGTTTTAGAGCAGTGGTGCTCAAGCTTAAGTGTACTGCGGCTTAAAATTAAATTCTTCATAAGAACCATAAGGGCGCTGAATATAATAAGTAATCCTAATGCGACCCTAAGAAATTTCAAAGGAACCCTCAATACTTTCAGGGAAATCAAAACGGAATTTTATGGATTCCTAACGGGTTTTAAAGAATGTCCAGCTGAATCTTAAAGATTTTGAGTGAGATCTCAGTGGTTTTCTTAAAGGGCTCCATCTGGAAGTACCTCAAAGGAGTTTTCTAATGTGATTCTAGTGTGCTTCTAAGATTTTGCATTGGAATTTTGAGAATTCTGAATGGAAATAAGTAATTTTTATTATTGCGTGTTAACATTTCAGGATCGTTCAACTTTTTAAATGTTATTGAAGGGCAATTCAAATCCAAGTGATGGGCATCTTATTTGTGTATTCTACAAAATGACTCCACGAGGACCACATGCGGGCGCAGGTTGAGCGTCATTGCTTTCTTCTTCTTCTTGGCATTAACGTCCCCACTGGGACAGAGCCGGCTGCTCAGCGTAGTGTTCTTATGAGCACTTCCACAGTTATTAACTGAGAGCTTTCTTTGTCAAAGTTGCCATTTTCGCATTCGTATATCGTGTGGCAGGTACGATGATACTCTATGCCCAGGGAAGTCAAGGAAATTTTCATTACGAAAAGATTCTGCACCGACCGGGATTCGTACCCAGACACCTTCAGCATGGCTTTGCTATGTAGCGGACTCTAACCACTAGGAAGAAAGTCCCAAGCACCATTGCTTTAGAGAATCCTTCATTTACATTAAGAAAAAATCGAGTTCAGTTAAGGTGATTATACAACTTTGCCAAACTTTGAAATTTCAAGTGCACAAGACGAGAGAATCTGACAACAGTTCGCGTTGAAAACCAATCAAATTGCTTGGTTGCTGGTGGTGATCAATGGGATAGATTTTCAACGAGGTTCTCAAGTCTTGTGCTCTTGAAATTTTGAGGTATGGCTTCGTTCTATAATCACCTTAAACCATCTTCGATTTGAAAAATTAAGAACCGGGAAAATTCTGGAAAATATACCGGGAAAACCAAGAAAAAAGTAGTGCAGCAAAAATTATCATTCTGTTTTTGTCTTATTTTGATTTCGTACCCTTTTTGATTTTGTGGAGTTGTTCTGTTCTATACTGCATATCATAGGTTAGATAATTCAATGTTACGATTAAATTATTATTAGCCTTCTCAACACCTTACCAACTTTTTCGTGAAAATTTCGTTCACGTTGGTAATGGTTGAACTTCCTTAGGAATTCCTCTATTTTTTTTAAGGATAACCGCAGATGTTACCCCAGAGATTCCATCAGGAATTCCTCCAAAAATACATCCACAATTTTTCAAGAAAGTTCCCCTACAGGAATTGATCTAATGATATGACCATTATTTACGCTAGAACATCCACCTAGATTCTCGTTTAGAACAATTTGACCATTATTTGCTCAAGGGATATTCTAGGAAATCCACCAAATTGTCACTTAGGATTTCTACAAGATCATAAATTTCTCTAAGATTTCATTCAGAAAATATTTCTGAGATTCCTACTAAGATTCATTATGGAATTAATAAAAAAAACTGAGTGTCTCCAGAAAAATGTCTAGGATTTTTTTTCCAGGAGGTATTGTAGAAGGAAACCCTAGAGTAACATCTGATGAAACATGATAAAATTCTGAATTAACTCTCGATGAACTCCCACAAAGGTTCTCTGAAAGAAATCCTTAACTCTTTGAGGAAATCTTGGGAGATTTTCTAGACAAATTGCTAAGATAATTGAAAAAGAAATCAATCACATCTCGGGATAATAGCTTGCAGGAACATTATCGGACGAAATACCTGAATTAATTTGTGTATAAATGATCGGATGAATTAGATTTTTTTCAACCACTTCGAGGGGATCGCAGCAAACCGTACGCACAGGCGGCTGCGTTTCGAATTTTGTGTCACGTGTATCTCGTTCCGCGTTTTTTTTTCAATTCGGTTGGTGAACATAAAATTCGACGGATGGTGCTATGCCACGTGCAAATGATCTGTGGAATCATGTTTTTCAAAGTGATAAAAGTGTTTTTCTTTTCGGAGATTATATCTGAAGATAATATGTGGATTTTTTTCTTTTTCTCAATTTATGTTTATTTTACTCGAATGCAGAGCTACGTTACGGCTCAAACAAGAGGAGAGGAGTTTCAAAAAAGGTAACTGGTGAGTTTGATCTGATCAGCAGCTGATGATCACAATACGTAAATATTAGAAATTTGTCAGTCAGAACGTCTACCGAACGTATCCTATGACAATACCCTTTCCATCAACACTCCACATCATCCCGTAACACATATGAAAGGTCGTAGAATTATCTGCATCTTAGTTATTGGAATAATCATCCTTTCTCATTCCCCAGCTTTCGCTTAAGACCTAATTCAGCGGAGAAGTGTGGGGCTCATTTGTTAAAATTTCTGTTCTAATTCCTTAAGTTATTTCTGTCAAAATTGCTACGCGTATTTTGAATTCCTAACCAAAATTTAAGTAGAGGTCTTGGTCAAGTTTCTGACACTTTTTGAATGATTGTTGCTTGAAATTCCTGAGAGCTTTTGGCTTACCTTCCGTAGGAGTTTTGTTGATATTCTGTCAAAAAAGATAGAACACAGTTCTACAGTCACAAATTACTGTATTCTGACAGATTTTGGTGGTTTAAAATTGTTTCCTAAGTTTTGTCAAAAAAATCACAGTATTTTTTACATTTTCTGTTATAAATGCCACCAAATATTATTCCAAAAAATTGTCAGAAAGATTCATCTTCAACAATTTCATTTCCAAAACAAACTACATATATGTATCTTTAAAAAAATATTTTTTTGATTTGAGTTTGAGAAGTTTTTAGTTTCTTTATCATCAGATCACAAAGTTAGTATCTTCAATGACCTTTTTTTTGAAAAAGTGGGAATATTGACTTTTAGGTGACGAAAAAAATGACCAAGTCACTTAAAAAGCGACTCGCTATCAGCCCTGCTGAGTGTTTCGCAAGCTCGTGGGAAGCAAACAGAAATAGAGATGACCTCACCGCGAAACCCAATCACAACTCGCACCACCGCTGGCTGGCTGCAATAATGGCAAACAAGAGTGATATCGGGCGGAACTGTGCTCACTCACTTAACTCTACTTAGCTTAGCTCTCTCTAGCTGGCTGGCGACCTATGTTTTGTTATTGTTTGCTGCATCCCCCAAACGAGGTGCGGCGGCGGGCAAAAGGACTTACAGTTGTGTTTCGAATAGGAAGAATTCTGAAGTTGCAACTTATTGGAGGAGAATATGGTTGTGGGGCCTTCCTTAGCCGAGTGGTTAGAGTCCGCGGTTATAAAGCAAAACCATGCTTAAGGTGTTTGGGTTCAATTCCCGGTCGGTCCAAGATCTTTTCGTAATGGAAATTTCCTTGACTTCTCTGGGCATAGAGTATCATCGTACCTGCCACTCGATATACAAATGCAAAAATGGCAACTTTGGCAAAGAAAGCTCTCAGTTAATAACTGTGGAAGTGCTCATGCTGCTAAGCTGAGAAGCAGGCTCATGGCTATCAACAGAAGTTGATATTTTCTGTTATCAAAATAGGTTTGTGCTTGACTTGTTATATTTTTATAACATTTCCTATTGTAGATACATTGCATTTTTAGGCTCGTTGTAAATAACATAAGAAGGTATGAACAATAACATAATTTACAGTAATTTTGTTATTTTGTAACATTTGTATCTTCCTAATTTAACCCAGAGATTCGTCTCACTATTCCTTCATAAATTCCTCATCAGATTTTTCCAGCAAAAATTCCGCATAATGTCTTCGAATAAATCATTTAGAAACCCTGGATAGTGTATTGTAGGATTTTATATAAGAATACCTGATAAACCTCGAGCGAAGTTTTTAATCAATCTTTGAATGAAATGGGTTGTGAGTTTTTCTATATATCTAAGCCAAAGATCTGTCAGCATGTCGGGGGTAGGCCATTTCACATAAAGACGCTTCGCATAAGGACGTTTGTTATAATGAAAATTATATGCCAATATAAAATTATATGACCAACCCCCGTCATGTCTATCTATCTATCTGCCGGGCACAATATCTGTACTGCTTACGAGCAAGGTAACAGAACTTGCATACAAGCTGAAAGCGGGTAGTATATCTGCAGGCGATAGATAAAATATAAGGATGGGAGACTTGACTCTTGATGTCCCAAAAACGCATCACCCCGAGGAAGCCTGTAAGCGCACGTTACAGAGGCCAGTAGAATGGCATGTATCCGTCAGTTGCCAACTGACCACCCTCTTCTATTGCCAGCCGCCACAATTGTTGGAGGTTAGTTGGATGCGGACGGTTACGCGGTTGATGCACTCGACGTGCGACGGCGATAAGAGCACCGCGCGGTCACTAATTGATACGTGGGCGCAGTGGGTAGGTCTTCATCCGTATTCTGAGTGCGGTCACGACTGCTAGTGACGTGGGCCAAGGTTAGACAAAAAGAAAAACGTCCCATTTATTAGGACTTTGAGATTTACTGCGTGTACCGATGAACTGATAACAGATCAGGACAAAGCTGACTGATATAAGAGTACAGTTGGTATGACTGCAGAGACAAAAATAGTATGACAGGTATGTTCCGTTTTTATCAACACGAAAGGAAATTTTCAGTTGATATAAACGGAACCGTGACAAAAACGGAATAATTTTCTTAGACGAAATATTTTACAAATTTGAAAATAAAATCAGGATAATACACATTTTTATAATATAAATACACAATTTCATAATATAAATGCACAGTATTGATATTTAGGATCTGTGAGGAGCATTTAGATTGTTTATTTAACCTCATCGTGCTGCTTCTTCTTCTTTTTGGAATTATATCTCAACTGAGAAAAAACCTTCTTCTCAGCTTAGTGTTCTTATAAACACTTCCGCAGTTATCAACTGAGAGCTTTTTTGCCAAGGTACATCTTTGCATTTTTGGCCACACCCCATTGGCGATTTAATGTGGAGTTATGTAGCGAAAGTTTTGCAAACTGAAATGAATATTTATGGTTTGCTGTGCTTCGAATTGACAAAATGTTATCAGTAAAATGATTTTCCGGATATTTCCCGTATTTTTCCCGCTTTTCCCGGATTTCCCGGATGGATGGACACCCTGTAAGCTGTTCTTTCAACTTATTTGTGCAGCTTGTCATCGCTGAACTGGCTAAGTATGGTTGCAACTTGCAACTATCCAATTTTACTTTTAAAATTCGATTTCAAAGCTTGAATGTCTTGTTTCCATGAATCCCCGAGTGTCAGTTCTCCGAATGTCGTTTCCGCAAACGTCAATTACCCGAATGCAAATCCCCCGAATATTCCTTTCCTTCGAATGACACATTTCGGGTCATCTGATTTTCACCCTTCTTTGTTTGGTTGACGGTTTTTTAGAATTTTACCGATTCGGTATTTTTCGCATGATCGCTTATCTTCTGTCTAGTTTATCACCCTGGCACAGAATTCGGGGAACAGACTTTAGGAGATATGACATTCGTAGAAAAATAGCACAATCAAGCAAAGTTCAATGTAAAAGTTTATCTATTGAGGTGCAACACCTTGAAATCCAAAGATGGACGTCACAATGGCGAATTGTTGTTTTTCCGCAAGTCTAATAGCTAAAATAAGAAGTAGAAAGTTTACGATAAGAAGATTTATATCGTACGTTCATTATTTCTGCAGATTAAAGCTTTTGAAATCGTGAGTAGAGCAACAAACCGGCCGTTGTGGCAGCCATGTTTTGATTCCTACACGTTTCACTTTAATGGAAACCTAATGGGCTACTGCTGAGGAATATTATGAATATTCCTTCCAAAATAGCTCAAAATCTTCAAATGACAATAACTTTCGAATCACTCGTTGAAATATTTTCAAACTCACGAAGATGTTGAAATACAATAATTTTATAATGATCGGTGACATTTTTTTTGTTAATATTGGTTTCAGGCACACCGTGATAATATACAATGCTGACTAAACGTATGAAGTTTTTCATCAACACTTTCCATCGATTAGAGAAACAGGATTATGAAGCATTACACGTTCATCTAGTTTCTAGTATAACTACATCGTTAGCACTGTATTTGCACGCATCTATTATAGAAACCCAGAATACCTAGCTACAGGAAGCAAAATAAAATATAAAGTGCAACACATAACACCATATATTTTTAATGCTTATGTGTGGTGACATATCCTCATCAAGCGCTACTGACTAGAGCTACTTATGCAATTATACCAGGTATTATCGCAGCACGGTCCGAGTGAAGACAAAAACTACATCCGCTGAGGTACATACGCAACATTAAACGGGATATGTAGACGTGTTTCGATCAGCTTGGCCTGGGTGAAATACGATGCCATGTGGTGGTTTGGGTGGAAGTGTAGCACCTAGCACCTACATAGTGACCGATTATAGACAACAGATACCGCCAACATCCTAATTATAGTCTCTTCTGTTCGATTATAAACAAAACGGAGTACGTAGTACATACTGTTCGCACTTTAGCCTACATGTACGGAAATCGGAGGATACTTCGGACGAACGCATCTGCATTCACATCAATTAGGGGAATATGTATTAGGAACAAAAAAAAAACAAAATTTGCTTTAAAAAAGTCTGACGACTGGAGTTGTAAAAATCTAGCATGAACGTGTAGTTTTTGATGTTTCAATAGAACAACCGTACATCACTTTGTACAACCTTATCAAATCTCGCATAATTTATGATAGCATTCTACACGCAAAAAATTGTGCGGTAAAAACTACTATTTGAGGGGGTTAACTAAAGCGCACGCACCGGCAATTTTCAGCAGACCATAAATGCGCTTGATTTTACCATGTCTGTAGTCGAAATCGGATTGTTGTAAATCATTTCTGTCTAATGTACCAGTAATGTGGTGGGAAGTACCGTAAACATAGTAAATTGGTCTGAAATTCCAGGGTAGTTTCAAGAATGGGAATAGTTAGCTTAAATAGTAATTTTTACCACAGATTTTTTCCCGTGTAAAAGCAATTGGTAATCAAATTGTGTAGGTGGCTCTTTGTTGAAAAACAAATAAATGAATAAAATATTCAAACCATCGCTACCAAGAGATAGAGATTATATTAGACAGAGATCTGTTTATTGTAGCATTATTTAATAACGTCCATTGATATGTTCTGAAAAAAACGTTCTACATTCTACACAATTGATTACTGGTGGTTTTTATTGCGTTATCAATAATTATGCAGGAAATTAAGAATGCAAAATACCATCTGCTACAGGCCAAATTAATGACTGAATCATAGTCGCAAACATAAACTTTCAATTCCAGAGACATTTGGTTGAATGTCCAATAGGTAGTGTTTGAAGTTGATATCAAAACATGGTAAAATATTATATTGTTGAGTATTATTCTCAAATAGATGTTTCTGTCAAATACAAATACAAAATTCGCATTAGGATTTTGAAAAAGCCTACAACAATTCATATAAACTATCTTCGAAAATAAAAAAAAAAGGTTTTCTACAAAAAAAAAATGTGATAATGTTGCAAAAAAGCTTTCAAGATCTTTCAAATATTGTTAAAAATGTTTGTACTGTAGGGGAACATGCTCTATTTCGGACCTAGTAACAATGTTTAAGCCATATCTTAGAAACACGACGTTTATCATGAAAAGTTTTATGTTTTCGTGAAAGCCTTCACGAAAGAATGGAGTTATAGAGGTAGACTTGTATAGGAAACTATACAGATAAGATATAATAAGAATATATTGGTTTGAAAAGGATTCTATATTAGAGGTATTTTATTGGGAAACTAATTAGAAAAAAATAAACGCCTGATACAGATCGGAAAACTTTGTCTTCAAATTTAGGCTATAAAACTAAACATTACAGGCAAGGATAGAAAGAATGAAAAGAATTTTAAATTTTCCTTTATGTCCGAGAGCACTTGGAAGGTACCATTATTATAAATTGAAATCAAAAAAAAGCCTAACAAACAAGGTAGGTTGCATTTGGAAAAATGGAACATCTCAGCATTTAAAAATGTTTGGAGTTATGATGGTTTTCTTTCCCTTACGTTAAAACAGATCAGAATCCAATTTAAATATTGTATTAAAATATAAAAAACACTTGTCTTGCGAGGGAAGCAACATACAACAGTTCATTTCTCATGTCAGCTTTATGGTTTGGGGAAAGCTAAAAAATCAAGACGAAAACTAAGAGTGCCTTGGTGATTGAGAGTAGGGACACTATTCGCCTTTGTAACGTCCATCTTTGGAACCTTAATAAATCTACTTTTCCTTTGAACTTGATTGATTGTGCTATTTTTCTCCGAATGTCATAACTCTGAATGTCTGTACCCCGAATTCAGTGCCAGTGTAATTATTATTTATTTATTTATTTATTTATTTAGTTGGTATTACATCAATTAATTTGATAAAACCTCGTTAACGATGTTACGCCAATTTACTCGGTCCATGGCTGTGTCTCTCCAACTTCGATTTTGGCCCACGTTCTCCAGATCTTGTTGCACCTGATCAAGCCACCTCGCTCGCTGTGCTCCTCGCCTTCTTGTGCCAACCGGATTCGACGCGAATACCATCTTTGCAGGATTGTTGTCCGGTAGTCTTGCAACATGGCCTGCCCAGCGCACCCTTCCGGCTTTCGCAACCTTCTGGATACTGGGTTCGCCGAAGAGCCTAGCGAGCTCGTGGTTCATTCTCCGCCGCCACACACCGTTCTCCTGCACTCCGCCAAAGATCGTCCTAAGCACCCTTCGTTCGAACACTCCAAGTGCTTGCAGGTCATCTTCCAGCATGGTCCATGCTTCATGTCCATAGAGGACCACCGGTCTTATAAGCGTTTTGTACATGGTACATTTGGTGCGGGGGTGAATCTTTCTCGACCGCAGCTTCTTCTGGAGCCCATAGTAGGCGCGACTTCCACTGATGATGCGTCTCCGTATTTCGCGACTAACGTTGTTATCAGCCGTTAACAAGGATCCAAGGTAGACGAACTCATCAACCACCTCAAAAGTATCCCCGTCTATCGTAACACTGTGCCAGTGTAATAAATAAGTCATTTTCGACTAAACACATTTTGCAAAAAATGCCGAGATCGGTGGAACTCGAAAGACCCGCCAACCAGATTAAGAAGGGTGAATATCAGATGACCCGAAATGGGTCATTCTAGAAAAAGGGATATACGGGGGATTTACAATCGGTTGATTGACGTTTGCGAAAACAACATTCGGCGAATTGACACTCGGGGAAAAGTTTTAAAAATTCTAATTATTGCTCATTTGGACCCTTGGAGAATCGACGGTTGAACACGTAAAGTTACATAGTTGTAGCCAAATTTAGCCAATTCAGCCAAGACAAGCTGAAAAGATAAGTTGAAAGAACACCTTATTTTTAAAAGAAGGGTGAATCATTTATAAAATGCAAATATATGAAGATGGTGCATATTGACATGATAAAGTATGAAGATATCTTAGACTCCTCTTTGAAGCTTATGAATTTAAATAAGAACCTTATCGTTGGTGGTCATTTTAAATATATTCAAGTTAACATACTGACCTGAATGACCATAAAACGGTTACAAGGACGCAAATGAAAACAAGTCGAGAAATGGAGATATAATTTTCCGGAAAATGGTCTTTCCGGGTGATGGTTTTCCGGTAAATGGTTCATTCCGGTAAATGGTTTTCCGGGTAATGGTCTTCCGGTAAATTGCATTCCGGGTAATGGTTTTCCGGGTAATGTCGGAGAACCGTTGAAAAGCTATAAATTTACAGAGGGATCACAGGGAGTTACAGAATATCGAGTAAAGAAAGTGAACCAAACAACATAAAGTGAACTAAGCAATATAAGCTAATATTTTCAAAGCTGAACGATCACTTCGACATCTGGTGGCTAGTAGAAGAACC
Organism: Aedes aegypti; assembly: GCF_002204515.2. NCBI lineage: Eukaryota > Metazoa > Arthropoda > Insecta > Diptera > Culicidae > Aedes > Aedes aegypti. The sequence continues at coordinate 400,218,834 of NC_035108.1, forward strand.
GTCATAAAAGAGGTTGGGTTGAGAACGCACCATGTGCAGCATAGGAAAGAGCACACATATTACACTTTTTCTCAGAATAGTTATGTTGTAGAATGTAGACGATCAGAGAGCATTGAAAAAAATGATAAACTTTTTTTTTTTTTTTTTTTTTCAGTGCGCATCGTACCTTCGTGCTGTGCGTACACGAATTCTCTCTGCTCTTGGAAGTTTTCTTAAAAACTACCTAAAGCAATAAATCAGTACTTTTCAGTGCTACAAAAACAGTACTTTTCAGTGCTAAAATTAAAAACGGTACTTTTCAGTGCTACTAAAACAGTACTTTTCAGTACTATTTTTTCTACTATTGATCCCTTTACGATCCTTGTTTGGACCCGTGCCTTCGATTTTTCGTTGGACCCGTTGGCGAAAGCTAGCGGTGGTAATCCTTCTTGGACACCGTCTTGGGAAAAAACCTTTCGAAGGTCACGTCTTCTTTCGTTTATTAATTAAACATGGTATCAACAACTAACAAAAGGAAGGGTGAATCTCTGAATTCACTACTTCCTTCCAAAAAAGTGGGTTTTAAAACTGTCACTACACGTGGCAAGAATGGAAGAAAGGACGTTTCCCCGGAATGCGAACTTTCTTCCAAGGGTGAAATGAATAATTGTATCGAAATGAGCAATCAGTTCGATGCTCTAGACAAATTTTCCGAACACCAAATCGAAGCAGCCTCTAGCCCAGGCTCTTTGATTCAAGTGAGGAAGCAAAGAGTGCCGCCTATCGTGGTCAGTTGTTCCGAATTTGGGGGATTTAGGCAGGAGATCTTGAACTCCATTAGGGGAATCAAGGTTTCCTTCCAAATCGCAAAGAAAGGAGACTGTCGCGTTTTGCCGGAAACTCTTAAAGATCGTGAGCTTCTTCTCAAACATCTTGAAGAGAAGAAGCACAAATTTTTTACTTATGACGACAAAACTGAACGTTTGTTCAAAGTTGTCTTGAAAGGTCTCTCAAGTGACTATAAATCACCTGAAGAGATCAAAAATGGAATAAATGATTTACTTGGATTTTCCCCAGTCCAAGTAATCATTATGAAAAAGAGAACCCAATCTGGCATTGTTCGGAAAGGGCTTTCTCAAGAATTTTATTTAGTTCACTTTAACAAAAAAGAACTAAATAATATTAAAGCTTTAGAAAAAGCAAAACTTTTGTTTGATGTCCGTGTGACATGGGAACATTTCCAGAAACCTGGAGGAAATTACCAGAACCCCACTCAGTGCCTAAAGTGGGGTCATGGTACAAAAAATTGTCGCATGGATGCTAAATGCATGATTTGCGGAGGTTCTTCTCACGCCAAAGACGTCTGTCCAGTGAAGGAAGATACCACCAAATTCATATGTTGTAATTGCGGGGCTAACCATAAGTCCAATTTTTGGAATTGTCCTTCACGCAAAAGGTCATTGAGGCTCGTGCCAGGCAGATGAAAGATAATATCCGTTACGATAACGGTCGTTTCCGGAATTTGCCTGGTAGAGTATCGAACAATGCTCATTTTTCAGTTAACGATCGCTTGATCATGAATCATACCCATCAGGAAGATCATAATCATGCTCATTCACAAACTAATTTTATTCCGTCGGGTAGCCGTTCGAATCTTTCTATTTCGAATGTATCTACCCACGGTAAATCCTTTGCCGATATCGTAGCAGGAAATTCGAACTCCTCCCCTGTTCGATCCATGGGTACCCATTCTACTTGTTTCAAATCAAATGGAAAAAACCCTACCGCCACAGGTAACTCCGCTTCTTCGTCTACCGGAAATTCCAATGGGAAATCACATGACATGTCTGCCTCTGATTTTAATTTTCTAACTGAACAATTGAATCTAATGATTGATGCAATGTTCAATGACTGAAGCAGTCCAAGTAGGTGTAAAATTTACAAATCAAATTGTTATTGGATTACGTTTTTCTAATGGATCCAAATAATAATTTAAATATTTTAAATTGGAATGCTCGTTCTCTGAATGGTAAAGAGGACGAGCTGTTTAATTTTCTTACGGTTAATAACGTGCATATAGCAGTTATTACCGAAACGTATTTAAAACCTGGATCTAAACTCAAAAGAGATCCTAACTTTTTTGTTTATCGTAATGATCGACTTGATGGGGCATGTGGGGGAGTTGCAATCATCATTCATAGGCGTATAAAACATCAACTGTTTTCATCATTTGAAACTAAAGTTTTTGAAACTTTAGGTGTTTCTGTTGAAACACAGTTTGGTAAATATACTTTCATAGCTGCCTATTTGCCTTTTCAATGCTCTGGGCAGCAAGTTAATTTGCTCCAAACTGACTTGCGTAAATTGACTCGCAATAAGTCTAAATTTTTTGTCATTGGTGACTTTAATGCCAAACATCGGTCATGGAATAATTCTCAAAGTAATTCCAACGGCAGAATTTTATTTGATGAGTGCTCTTCAGGATATTTCTCAATTCAATACCCTGATAGCCCCACATGTTTTTCCTCTTCTAGAAATCCATCTACGATTGATTTGATCTTAACCGACTCTAGTCATCTTTGTAGCCAACTGATTACTCATGCTGATTTTGATTCTGATCATGTCCCTGTTACATTTCAAATATCCCAAGAAGCGATTCTCAATCCTATCAGCTCCACTTTCAATTATTTACGAGCCGACTGGAATATATATAAAACGTATGTTGACTCCAATCTTGATGTTAACATTTCTTTAGAAACTAAACTTGATATTGACAATGCTCTTGAAACTTTAACAAATTCCATTGTTGAAGCCCGGAGCATTGCAATTCCAAAATGTGAAGTAAAATTTGAATCCGTGATTATAGACGATGATCTTAAACTCTTGATCCGTCTTAAAAACGTGAGGAGAAGGCAATTTCAACGCACTCGCGATCCTGTTATGAAAATTATATGGCAGGATTTGCAGAAAGAAATCAAGAAACGTTTTGCTCAATTAAGAAACAAAAATTTTGAAAATAAAATTTCTCAATTGGACCCTGGCTCTAAGCCCTTTTGGAAATTATCGAAAATCTTGAAAAAACCTCAGAAGCCAATACCGGCATTGAAAGAGGAAAACAAATTATTACTAACTAATTGCGAAAAAGCTCAAAAGCTTGCTATGCAGTTTGAAAGTGCGCACAATTTTAATTTAGGTCTTACTAGTTAGAAGTTACTCAGGAGTTCGAAAATATTCTCAATCAAGAGAACGTTTTCGAAAATGCCTGGGAGACTGATTTGGAAGAAGTGAGAACTATTATTAAAAAATTCAAAAACATGAAAGCTCCTGGCGATGATGGAATTTTCTACATCCTCATCAAGAAACTTCCAGAAAGTAGCTTATCATTTTTAGTTGATATATTTAACAAATGTTTTCAATTAGCATATTTTCCTGACAAATGGAAAAATGCTAAGGTTGTTCCAATTTTAAAACCAGACAAAAATCCTGCAGAAGCTTCTAGCTATCGTCCAATCAGTTTGCTTTCTTCCATCAGTAAACTTTTTGAAAAGGTTATTTTGAACAGAATGATGGCCCACATCAACGAAAATTCAATTTTTGCCAATGAACAGTTCGGATTCCGCCATGGACATTCGACCACTCATCAACTTTTACGTGTAACAAATTTGATCCGTTCCAACAAATCTGAAGGCTATTCTACTGGTCTTGCTCTTCTAGACATAGAAAAAGCATTCGACAGTGTTTGGCATGAAGGTTTGATTGTAAAATTAAAAAACTTTAATTTTCCAACATACATTGTTAGAATAATTCAAAGTTATCTGTCAAATCGTACACTTCAGGTTAATTATCAGAACTCCAGATCTGAAAGACTTCCTGTAAGAGCTGGTGTTCCTCAAGGCAGCATTTTGGGACCAATATTATACAATATTTTCACATCTGACTTACCTGAGTTACCTCAGGGATGTCAAAAATCTTTGTTTGCGGATGACACAGGCCTCTCCGCCAAAGGACGAAGCCTGCGTGTCATCTGTAGTCGATTGCAAAAAAGTTTGGATATTTTTTCTTCATACTTGCAAAAATGGAAGATTTCTCCTAATGCTTCCAAAACTCAACTAATAATATTCCCACATAAACCAAAAGCTCTTTATTTGAAACCTTCAAGTAGACATGTTGTCACGATGAGAGGGGTTCCAATAAATTGGTCAGATGAAGTTAAGTATCTAGGGCTCATGCTAGATAAGAATTTAACTTTCAAAAATCACATTGAGGGCATTCAAGCCAAATGTAATAAATATGTAAAATGTCTCTATCCCCTTATTAATAGAAAATCAAAACTTTGTCTTAAGAACAAGCTCTTGATATTCAAACAAATTTTCAGGCCAGCCATGTTGTATGCTGTACCAATATGGACTAGCTGTTGTAATACCAGGAAGAAAGCTCTGCAGATAATTCAAAATAAAATTTTGAAAATGATTCTGAGGCTTCCTCCCTGGTATAGTACCAATGAGTTACATAGAATATCCAATGTTGAAACATTGGAACAAATGTCAAATACAATCATTAATAATTTCAGGCAAAAATCGTTACAATCTTCTATTGCCACGATTAATGCGTTATATGTTTAGGTTAAGTTAGGTTAAGTATATTAAAAACGTTTTTTTTTTCTCTTATAAGCAGGTGAAATCAACTCACCTGTAAAAAAAAACTACTACTGCTACGGCAAATGAAATGTAATATGTTGTTAACAAAATGTTAATTAAATCTTAAATTTGTTTTACCAAATTAGGATGATAGTGTTGTCAAATAACACAGAACACCTAGATATAAGAAATGAATGTAATGTTTGGAATGATACTAATAAAGAAATATTAAAAAAAAAAAAAAAATAAACTTTTTTTCCTTCGAAAACGTACAGATCCGGTCAGTACTCATTTACGATTAGTGGGATAAAATTAGGTTGGTGTTTGGCTACATAGGTTATAATCTTCCGGATTCTTTGTTTGTGGTTAAATTTGTTGTGAAATCACGCGTATCGATTATGAGGTAATTTTAGAGTCAAAAAATTGAATTTTGGACGTAAACAAACATTTTCAATGACATTTCTCTCCTTCATCTCTAGCGGCGTCTATGATGGTGGTGCATTAAATTTGCCTATAGTCAGGTGATAGCTTAGACTGAGGATTCGGTTATAGAAAATTCTGAAATTCCAAGGATCCAAGGAAAGCACCATCAGAAGTGCCCACCATAGATTTTGGTTGTGAATCGTAGAAATATTTCCAGAACAATCGATACAAATTATGTAAATAGCTATTATTTATAGCTCTATCGAACTTATATCAAAACTATCTTTTTTTTTGTTGCAATGGCTTCGCGACCTTCTTGACAGGTCGTCACGGACCTCTAGTTGGGAAAAGCTGCTCTAGAGCTGTAGAAATATTTAAGCTGAAAACTTTTTGAAACAACGTGGTCGCTCTTGAACGCGGTCATCAGGGACTCAGCCACCCTCGACTCGTAGCTTCAAGAATATTAGGCTTAGGTTGTAAAACAGGGCTTCCCAACCGGTGGTCCGCGGACCTCTAAGGCCCATAACGACCAACGGAACGAACGGACGAACGGAATCTCTTACCAGCATTGTTACCAAACAGCAGATATTTTTATGTCTCAAATAGGGTAAAAGCATTGGTTTTGGCTAGCCTAAGAGAAAATTTTGTTTTATGAATACATATAAAGAAATCGCTTCATGTTCTGTAAATACGCCAAATGGAACCTTTCAATTCAAATTATGTATGAAAAATATCGGAACTGATCATAAACCTTATTTTCGCATTGAAAATCGCGTTGGTTAATATACGCCACCAGAACTAGTTTCAGCCACATTCCTTACTTCGGTTCCTAAATTGGTCAATGATGATGATTTCTTATGAGAATAGACAAATTAGGAAGACTAGCTCTTTCATGTGAATGTGTTCTACTAAACACGCTTTATTGCTTTTTTTTGTGTAAAACGCTGTTACTACTCTACATTTAAAAAGTAACTCATTGTTTTTCAATGACAAAAAACCTTTCCAATATCACTCTTCCGAAGACAGATTAAAGCCACACCTCACATTTTCAAGACCACAAGTCTTGAGTACCAAAAAGCGCTCGGCGTTGAAAATTTATCCCATTGGTCACCACCATGATTTTAGCATAGCATAGCATAGCATAGACTGACTGTACATGTCAATGGTTGCTACTCCGTGATTGATCGGAACTGGTAAGAATTGCACTACGATCCAAATGAATAAGGGATGGGAGTTTCCGCTTACTCTCGAAGTGCAATTTTAGCAGATCTAATATTATTGATCAATAACGGCGCCGGCCAAGTCCTTACAGTCAGTTGGGATGGGAAAGGAATGTTAGGGTGTAATGATTGTTGCTTCTAGAGACCGAGAATACCTCTGCATCTCCACAATCACCACGGGAAGGGTGTTTATTAGTGAGGGAGGAAAAGATCTGGGAGTCACCTCTGGTCGATGATGCGATCCATGGACCAGGGGGGAATATACGACTTATATTTGAAACTAGTGTTGTATTTTTGTCTCGAGTTTTTGGTAGAAGCTTAAAAAAAATACGTCAACATCTATAATGTCGAACAATTCAAAAGATGTTTTTATTAATGACGAAAACTGAAAATAACATGTATATATTTTAAATTATATGAAACAGGAATAATGCCGACACTTGTATCGACGAACTATACATAGTTTGTTTGAAAATTACATATGAGTATTACTGTGCATTTTGTCTCGATATGGTAGAAGTTTTAAAAAATACGTCAACATTCACAATGTCGAACAATTCAAAAGAGAATTTTTAATAATGTCAAAAAGAGACAAATATATGTATATTGAAATTGTATAAGAAAAAAGCATAATGCCGACACTTATAGTGACGAACCATACAAAGTTTGTTTTAAAATTACTTAAAAGTAACGCTTTCAAGACAATATGTGTTATCACAAGCATGAAACGAACTCACCAGTTGGTAATCCATCCTCGACTGAACACAAAACTGACACTGACAGCAAAACTTCTAGGCGTCCCGAAAACAAACCGTCTTGCTTGTGCCTTCCAAATACCTACCCAGCAAGACGATCCAAAACAGAAAAAAAAATCTTTGGAGACGAAAACACGCGCGAAACCGTGAGCCAAATCTATCGGACGACGCAAAACCGAACTGTCCCGCTTGGGCTTCACGAAGCACTACCCAGCAAGACGCTCCAAAACAGGAAAAAAAATGTCCAGCGACGAAAACACGCGCGAAACCATGAGCCAAATCTATCGGACGACGCAAAACCGAACTGTCCCGCTTGGGCTTCACGAAGCACTACCCAGCAAGACGCTCCAAAACAGGAAAAAAAATAAAATCTCCAGCGACGAAAACACGCGCGAAACCATGAGCCAAATCTATCGGACGACGCAAAACCGAACTGTCCCGCTTGGGCTTCACGAAGCACTACCCAGCAAGACGCTTCAAAACAGGAAAAAAAATCTCCAGCGACGAAAACACGCGCGAAACCATGAGCCAAATCTATCGGACGACGCAAAACCGAACTGTCCCGCTTGGGCTTCACGAAGCAGTACCCAGCAAGACGCTTCAAAACAGAAAAAAAAAAAATCTCCGGCGACGAAAACACGCGCGAAACCATGAGTCAAATCTATCGGACGACGCAAAACCGAACTGTCCCGCTTGGGCTTCACGAAGCAGTACCCAGCAAGACGCTTCAAAACAGAAAAAAAAAAAATCTCCGGCGACGAAAACACGCGCGAAACCATGAGTCAAATCTATCGGACGACGCAAAACCGAACTGTCCCGCTTGGGCTTCACGAAGCACTACCCAGCAAGACGCTTCAAAACAGGGAAAAAAAAAATAAAATCTCCGGCGACGAATACACGCGCGAAACCATGAGTCAAATCTATCGGACGACGCAAAACCGAACTGTCCCGCTTGGGCTTCACGAAGCACTACCCAGCAAGACGCTTCAAAACAGGAAAAAAAATAAAATCTCCAGCGACGATTACACGCGCGAAACCATGAGTCAAATCTATCCCCATTGGTCACCACCATGATTTTCAACGCAAACTGTTGTGAGATTCTCCAGTCTTGTGCACTTGAGAATTCAAAGTTTGGCTTGGTTTCATAATCACCTTAACCATATAGAAGATCGATCAACCTTTGTGTGCTGGCTGGTAGCACTGCGTGAGCAGGTCCACCACAGCGCCAGAAGCTTATGCGTTGACAACCGGCGAGTACGGAAACTATCCACGTCAAGATAACGTTTCCTGCCATCACATATCACTTTGATTCATTGAGCTGCGAGTGAAGACGCGCCTTTGGTATTATAATTCTTATTCCTAAATTTATTCCCAATTAAAATGAATTTGTTGCTACTTATAGACTAGAATTGCTACTTAAACTAAATTTGTTACTACTTCATCTAAATTTGTTTCTACTTAAAACTATTGGAAGACCGAATTTGTAAGTATTAAATGAGAAAACCTATTGAGCAAATCTAACAAATAAAACATATTTCAGCTTGAAGCTAGACACACCATAACCCTAGTTGTGCTTGCTAAAAAGAATCGGTTAGAACCCAAAAAGAACCAACCCCAGTAGAAACAAATCTTCAAGAAATTCGTTAGTATGGCAACAGGAGGAACACCTTCGCCTGCTGAAAGCAGTTGTGCGAACTGCGATCGACCGAATACTGTGGACGATCTGGTCCAATGCGATCGGTGTAAGGCTTGGTGGCACATGTCATGTGCAGGAGTTACACACTCGGTGGAAGGTCGAGCATGGAATTGCAGTAAATGTGTTTCATCAACTGGTTCTACTGGATCTGTTTTGTCAGTACCCAGCAGTTCCAGATCCCGTTCTTCGACGAAATCAAAACGTGCAAAGTTGGTTCTACAGATGCTTCAAGAGGAGCAGGATATGAGAATGAAGCAGCTAAAGGAGCAACAAGATATGGAGAAGAGTTTTCTGGAGCGGAAGTATGCACATTGGAGGAAGAGGAACAAGAGGATGGCGTCAGTGTTAGAAGCCGTTCAAGCCACCGAAGTAACGTGAGAAAAACGCAGCAGTGGGTGAACGAGCTTGGCGAAGCAAATGAGGATACTGCAGCAGCATTGCCGAAAATAGCAGATCCAGCTCCTGATCCGCAGAAGAAAGGTGCAATCCCGAAGCATTCACGACGACTAGATTTTACAGAATCAACACCCCAGAATATCTGTAAAGATAAGGAAGAAGTGGCCATCGAGCTGATTGGACACAACGATTTACCCGAAAGTATCCCACTGAGAGCCCAGCACGGTGAGCAGCAGGTTCAAGCAGCCGCCCCTCCCCCGTGGCCAAATTCGTTCGCTTTAGATCTGCAGAAGGAGAAGGATGCAAGCAGGAGGCAGAATCTACGTCGTGTGGAATATCCTGAGACAGCGTCACAATGGTTTGATGTAAGACCGTCCAACTCAGGTAAACTAGACCCTAAGCCGCCACATCCAGGTAAGTCCGATCTTCAAACATCTACATTACCAACGCATGCTAACGATGAGACCCAACTGAGTTCAATCGAGCACCTTACCAAACAATTTGGGCTCGTTTCTGTTGAAAATATGAACCTGCCGGATAATATTAATGCATTTACTCCTACGCCTTCGCAATTGGCGGCGAGGCAAGTAATGCCCCGAGACCTCCCCGTTTTTTCTGGCAGTCCAGCTGACTGGCCAGTATATATCAGTAACTTTATGAATTCTACGCTGGCGTGTGGCTACAGTCCCGCCGAAAATTTAATCAGACTACAACGCTCTCTGAAAGGTCCAGCCCTGGAAGCGGTTCGCAGTCGTCTCCTTCTCCCCGAATCAGTATCTCATATAATTGATACGCTCCGCTTACTGTACGGGCGCCCAGAGCTTTTGATAAATGCGCTCATCGAAAAGGTCCACTCCGTCCCCACGCCGAAAGCAGAGAAATTAGAATCTCTCATCGACTTCGGGATGGCAGTTCAGAGCTTGAGCGACCACCTTGAAGCTGCAAATCAAAAGGCTCATCTGTCAAACCCGTCGTTGTTAATCGAACTAGTCGACAAATTGCCAGTGCACATGAAGATGGAGTGGGTGAAGTTTGTTGAAAATAAAGGTGAAGTGAACTTGAAAGTATTTGGTGAATTTATGAGTGGAATAGTGAAGTCAGCGAGTCAAGTTACGCTCTACACGGGAATGGCAAGCAGAGTGAAGAAAAGCGAAGTTGAGGACAAGTGGAAGCAGAAGCGTGTAGCAGTTCACTCACATCAACTAGAGTCACCACCAGCAAGTAGTGGGGATGGAAGTGATAAGGCCTGTCCAGCGTGCCGCCAAAAGAATCATCGGCTGAAGGATTGCGGCGTGTTCAGGTCCTATTCTATTGAAGGGAGAAGTCGTTTCGTACAACAGCATGGAATCTGTCGTAATTGTTTGAATGCTCATGGTAGACGTGCTTGCCGAAATTCTGGAGTTTGTGGAGTAAACGCATGTCCGTACCGTCATCATCAACTTTTGCATTTTCCACGATCAAATGTATCCGCCGTGGAAAATCACGTTCACCGTGAAATTCATCCTTCGCTCTACTTCAGAATAATCCCAGTTACAATTTGTGGAGGAGGCAGAAACATTGAGATCTTCGCATTCTTAGACGATGGTTCGCAACTAACGCTGATTGAGGAAGGACTGGTGCGACAGCTAGGTGTCGAAGGTATGGAGCTTCCGCTTTGTTTGAAGTGGACAGGAAATATGACACGAACCGAAAATAGATCCCGAGCAGTAAGCTTGTCAATAACCACGGATGACAAACGCCTCTTCGAGCTCAAGGAAGTTCGTACAGTGAAGTCTCTTACGCTTCCCAGTCAAACCGTAGACTATGATTATTTGGCAACGAAGTACTCCCATCTGCGTGGAACCCCAATGAAAAGCTATTCCGCAGCCGTTCCAAGATTACTGTTGGGAGTTGATAATCTACGGTTGACCGTTCCATTGAAAACCAGAGAAGGCAAAATCAACGAACCCGTAGCGGTAAAAACTCGTTTGGGCTGGTGCATCTACGGCGGACAGGCGCAGTCAGTCACAGCATCTCTAAACTATCATTACTGCGAGTGTTCGGCTGACCAAGCTCTGCACGGTCTCGTAAAGGAGTTTTTTGCTGCAGAGGATGTGGGAACGCGATCCCCACCACCAATAGTATCGGAGGACGACAGAAGAGCAAGTGAGCTGCTGGAGACTACAACGAAACGGACAGGAAGCAGATTTGAAACCGGATTACTGTGGCGATTTGACAATTTCAAACTACCTGAGAGTTACGGAATGGCGTTGAAACGACTGGAATGTTTGGAAAAACGAATGGAAAAGCAACCGGAATTGAGGGCTAACATAGCAAAGCAAATCAACGAATACGTAGCTAAAGGCTACGTTCACCGTGTAACGGAAGAGGAATTGAGGTTCGCTGATTCAAAACGAGTGTGGTATCTTCCGTTGGGTGTGGTGTTCAACCCGAAGAAGCCAAATAAAGTCCGGCTAATTTGGGACGCCGCTGCCAAATCACATGGAGTATCTCTTAACGACATGCTACTTAAAGGACCCGATCAATTGACGTCATTGCCAGCAGTGTTATTTCGTTTCCGGCAATTTGCGATAGCTGTTTCAGCTGACATAGCCGAGATGTTCCACCAAATTGGAATCGTGGAAGGCGATCGTCATGCACAGCGTTTTTTGTGGAGAGACGATCCATTCACAGCCCCAGAAGTTTTTCTAATGAACGTTGCGACATTTGGCTCAACGTGCTCTCCAGCATCAGCCCAATTTGTTAAAAACAAAAATGCTTTAGAGTTCAGACAGCAATACCCAAGGGCAGTTCAGAGCATTGTGAAAAACTACTACGTGGACGATCTTCTGGAATGCTTCGAAACCGAAGAAGAAGCAGCGAAGGTAATACAGGAGGTTCGGATGATCCATGCCCATGGTGGATTCAATATCCGTAATTTCCAATCGAACAGTCCTGTCGTTTTGGACAGTGTGGGCGAAAAGAGTGCGTTGAATCCTTGCAGTCTGGATTTGCATCAAGCCGAAAGGTCTGAACGCGTTTTGGGACTGTTGTGGACTCCTCATGAAGATATGCTTGGATTTTCAACAATAATGCCAGACGAAATACAAAAGGTGATCTCCACAGGAGTTGCTCCCACCAAACGCCAAGTTTTGAAATGCTTGATGAGCTTTTACGATCCTCTGGGATTGTTAGCCTTATTTACGGTTCAGGGAAAGATCATTCTCCAAGCAATCTGGCGTAGCAATACCCAGTGGGATCAACAAATCGGTGCAGTTATTCGAAATCGATGGCAGCAGTGGATACAGATACTAGTTGACTTACAACATCTGCATTTCCCACGGTGTTACTTTGACCAAGCTACTTTAAAATACTACCAACATGTTCAACTCCACATATTCGTTGATGCGAGCGAGGAAGCTTATGCGGCCGTAGCATTCTTCCGCATAGTCGATCCACAAGGAAGGGTGTGCTGTTCTTTAGTGGCTGCCAAAACAAAAGTAGCTCCCATCAAGCCAATATCCATACCTCGCCTCGAGCTGCAGGCAGCAGTTCTTGGTGTTCGACTGATGCAATGGATCGTTGAAGGTCATTCTATTCGAATAGAAAAAAAGGTGTTCTGGACGGATTCCAGCACGGTCTTGTCGTGGATCAAATCTGATAAGAGACGATACAAACAGTTTGTGGCAGTTCGAGTTGGCGAGATCTTGACAGAAACCAACGTGGAGGAGTGGAGATACGTACCGTCGAAGAAAAATATTGCTGACGCCGCAACTAAATGGGGAAAAGGTCCAGATCTTAACCCGGATGGTGTTTGGTTCAAGGGACCGACATTTTTGAAAGACATCGAATCTAAATGGCCTGTGACTCCCAAACTAAAGGAAGACGACGTTGAAGTTCGTCCTATCTTCGTCCATCAAGCGGTACCAGTTGTAAAACTTGTTATCGATTTGGAAAGATTCTCGAACTGGAATCGAGTATTACGCACTACAGCATATCTACTTCGGTTCATAAGCAAGAGTCGAAAGAGAACTGTTCCGCAGTCAACCTATCTTTCTCAGGAAGAATTGGCCGCAGCCTGGAGATACCTAATCTGTGCCGTACAATGGGATTCTTACCCGGACGAAATGGTGACCTTGACAAACAACCTACGAAATCCCAGTGGTCAAAATGAGAGCGTTGGACAAAACAAGTAGCCTATACCAGTTATCACCAATGCTCGATGATTGCGGAATGCTACGTGTGGACAGTAGAATACAGGCTGCAAGGAATGTACTAAACGACACCAAGCTGCCAATTATCTTGCCAAGAAAACACAAGTTAACACACCTTATCATCGAGTCCTTCCATCGAAAGTATCTTCATGGAAGTCCAGAAACCGTGGTCAACGAGATAAGACAACTGTATTACATCCCGAAACTTCGCACCATGGTCAGGCTGTTCACAAAAGAATGTCAGTTGTGCAAGATTAAACGAGCTCAACCACAAATACCAAGAATGGCTCCACTACCATCTGCGCGTTTGGCCTCATTCATTAGACCGTTTAGCTACGTTGGGTTAGATCTATTTGGCCCACTCCTGGTTAAGCTCGGTAGAAGTAATGCTAAACGGTGGATTGCTCTATTCACATGCTTGACAATCCGGGCTGGCCATGTGGAGGTCGTGTACAGCCTCTCGACGGATTCTTGTGTGATGAGCGTACGCCGATTCGTTAGCCGTCGTGGAGCACCAGTAGAAATCCATTCGGATAATGGAACAAACTTCAGAGGTGCCGATCGATTACTAAGAGAACAAATTCAGAACATTAATGAAGCAATGGCAGAAACATTCACCAATACCACTACAAAGTGGGTCTTCATCCCTCCCAGTGCACCGCACATGGGCGGATCATGGGAACGGATGGTGCGTTCCGTAAAGGTGGCGATGGAAGCAGCTAATGGGGGACGGAGACTGGACGACGAAGGACTGATAACACTGGCAGTTGAAGCTGAAGGGATTGTCAATTCGAGACCATTGACCTACCTTCCGTTGGACTCCGAAGAAGCAGAGGCCCTTACTCCCAATCATTTTATCCTGGGGAGCTCTAGTGGCGTACGACAGCCAGCGATTAAACCGGCGGACGAAGCAGTTGCTTTACGGAACTCTTGGGGACAAATTCAAGTACAGACGGATGTTTTCTGGAAACGGTGGACGCGTGAATATCTGCCTACACTCACGCGACGTGTCAAATGGTTCGGGGAGGTAAAACCGATAGCTGTCGGAGACTTAGTATTAGTCGTAGAAGAAACAAGGAGAAACGGGTGGACTAGAGGGCGCGTTTGTGAGGTTTACAAGGGGCAGGATGGTCGTATCCGGCAGGCAATGGTTCAGACGAGTGGAGGTTTGATTCGTAGACCAGTCTCAAAGTTAGCTATTCTGGATGTGGCGCAGGTCGGTAAAACTGGACCCGGAACATCCGGTGACCAGTGTTACGGGGAGGAGGATGTGCTGGCTGGTAGCACTGCGTGAGCAGGTCCACCACAGCGCCAGAAGCTTATGCGTTGACAACCGGCGAGTACGGAAACTATCCACGTCAAGATAACGTTTCCTGCCATCACATATCACTTTGATTCATTGAGCTGCGAGTGAAGACGCGCCTTTGGTATTATAATTCTTATTCCTAAATTTATTCCCAATTAAAATGAATTTGTTGCTACTTATAGACTAGAATTGCTACTTAAACTAAATTTGTTACTACTTCATCTAAATTTGTTTCTACTTAAAACTATTGGAAGACCGAATTTGTAAGTATTAAATGAGAAAACCTATTGAGCAAATCTAACAAATAAAACATATTTCAGCTTGAAGCTAGACACACCATAACCCTAGTTGTGCTTGCTAAAAAGAATCGGTTAGAACCCAAAAAGAACCAACCCCAGTAGAAACACTTTGTATCAGTCTCTTTATTCATTCCTCGAGCCAACAACATCAGCACAGAATAAATATAGTAAGTAGAATCATGAACCAGCGTTTGATTGAACCCAAGCCACGTGATCCGAAAACATATTGAACACTAGCTGTACCACTGAGTGGACTACTTTATTGGATCAGAGCCTTATTCTTACAATATCTATCATAGACTACAAACATGATGTGTCCGTAAGTTTATCAGTCAAATCATTAGGAAATCGACATTACCGACAGGTTTCAATATAAACCATTCGCAACATCTATTTCAGGGTGCCGCGAGATGTGTGTAGAGCCTCAAAGGGGGTCGCAGCTTCAAAAAAGTTGGGAACCACTGTTGAATGCTCTTCTAGTAGTATTGGCCAAGGTAATAGAGCTAAATGACTTGCAGATGTTTTTTTCTTAAAGCAGCTGATTTGAGTGTTCGTTTTTTCATGTGATCCAACACACCAAATGTCCATTTTTCCTTCAAGTAAAATGAATTGCTGATATGGTTTCATTAAATAACATTTTAACTGGATATACAGTACCATCAACGTTGATTGCTGGACAATTCAGTAAGTATTAATACTAGGTATTGAAGCAAACAAACATTAATTACATTAATACCGCGAAATTGAGCTTTTTTTATTAGTATGAATTATGTGTTTGCTGTCACGATTCCCATATTCCTATAATCAGTTTTTCTCTAAGATTTTCATTCTGAAATTTTCGAAAGTTACACCAGTAAGTGGAATCACCTCATAAATTCCAAGAGATACTTTTAGGAATATCTACTTATATTATTTCTCCAACAATTTCTTTGTGATTTTTTTCCAGGAATGTTTCTTTTTCCATAATTTTCATGTATCTCCCACTTCAAGCAGTGTTTCGGAGATTTTTCTTCTAGGAATTTCCCAATAAATTCTTGCTTGGAGTTGTCAAATAAATTTTCAGATGCTTCTGGAGGAATTCCTAAAAAAACGATAGGAAACTCAAAAGATAATCCTAAGGTCAAGCCATGATTGATTTGAAGAGCCTTGAACAAATCGCAAGGTACTTTCGACGGTTGAAACGATGAGTAGTTAACAAACAATATGCGTGTAAATAACAAAACAGATATTCTGTTTCAAAAAAATATCTCATCAGAGCAAACTGTGCAATTATCACCCGGTGATTAGATTAGAATATATTTCACAGGAAATGCTAGAGCTACTAGGTTCATTAGTTTCAGAAATGGAATACATACGAATAACTTGTGCGCCAATTTGGCTCGCAAAACAAGAAGTGCATCACTAACTATACTACGTTGCTATATATATTTTTCATTGATTAAAGATAGGTACGCAGGCAATCCGGTCATACCATCTGGTTTCGAATCGAGAGCATCTTCTAGCCATACTCACTTTATACATAAACAATGAATGACTAAGTGTATGGGGGAGAGGGGTCATTCAATGTCTACGTCACCTTTTGAACACTTAAACGGGAAGAAGATTTCAATTAATCACATTGCACTTGACATATCAAAAGTGTTCGTAAATCAAGTGTCTGACTGTTTTGTGACTTGTGGACAGTCCCTAACTGGCCGCCAGTGACGCCAGACGATGACGGAGAAGTGACGATTTAAAGAGGGTTCGATGCTATGAAAATTGTTGTTGGTACATGTGCAAATGACGAAATTGCCACTACTGTTTTTGAAGACGATGACGATATGGAAGGTGAATCGATTAACGATGCTCTGGTGGAACATGATCAGACAGGAATATTGTTTCGATATGCATGGGGTGCATCATCTATTTACATGAACGTCGTAGACGCTTCTTGGTAGATATGCCTTTGGTTTTATGAACAATCGTGGTGAATCATGGAGCTTTCCTAACCTAGTGATGCGATATTTTGTTTCTGGGTATGCAAAGCGTGAGAAAAATGGTATTTAGCATGTGTAATTTCCGCTGTGTGTGTTATATCGTCATGCAATAAAGAAGGTAAAGTAGCGAAGGAGACGTCCATTAAGGTGAATGGTGGATTTGAGATTTGATATAATTTATTAAAACACAAAATGTAACTTTTTTAAAAGGGATTCATTTTTTTAGTCATGAAGTGATGTTTGCATAAAAATATATACTAAATTTTGATCGAAAACTCAACCAAAATACAGTTAATTCTAATATATCCAAAACAACATTCGACCGAAAATTAAAATTTTCACGTTAGTGAACAACGAATAGCTATAACTTTTTGAAATCTACATCGATTTCTTTATTAGCTGACCTGAAAGTTTCTTATTTGAATAGCATTCAAACCACACTGACATTTATGATAATTGTTTTGAATTGAGCTAGAAATCTATATTTGTTTCATCCGCAAACACATATTTTTGTTGCCCCTATTGTGCAATTGACCTCCTAATGTTGCCTTGATGAACACCACTTAAGACAGGTAATCTATTAGATCTAAAGTTTCGATAAATTAATCTTAGGTCGCATTAGTAAATGTATGCGGTAGTTCATAATACCTGATGACACACTGAAATCGTCATCACCACTAATCATCTCTTCAAATTAGCCGAAACAGTTGCCGATTTGTTTACAACCAATCACACCGCAGACTGCAGATGACGATGTCGGATGCCACTTACTATTACCGGGGCCTGACGATTGTCCCCTACTCTAATAGCGTTAATTTTGTGCAACGCAACAGCATGCATTCGCAACGATCATTGCACTTCCCGCCACTCAGAGTCAGTGTCAAGATCGGTTGTTCGTTCGTTCGTATTACATATAGCTATAGATGAGGTGGTTAGCATTGTTGTTGGTATAGCATGTATCCTCACTAACTGGTTGTTGAATTGCGACGGCGGCGTCGGGTACATTTGTCACGGGATCTCGTCGTCGTGCTTTGCACGTTCTTTCAAGCGATCGGTTGACTTCATTCATTCCATTTCCAGGGCTGGTGGCAGGTCTCTTTTTAGAGACTTGGTCACTATTTCAATGCAAGTCTCTAAAAAGTCTATATTTTTAGTGGAAGGTCGTTGAATCCTCTTTTTAAATCGAAATAGACACTATTTAAGATTTTATTCTTGCAGGGAATCCTGGTGAACAATTTCAGAAACTTCAGGGAACCCTTCAGAGACTCAGACGATTTTTTCTCCAAAATTTTCTCCTCAGATTCCTCTAGGGAAAGTTTAAGAAATTATTATTGTAAATTTTTCAGAGATTTGTCTTTGAATACTTTCAGGGACTTCATACGCCGATTTCTTCAGCATTTTTGCAGCCATTTTCATATGTATTCCTTTGAGACTTCAAGGCTTGTTTAACCCGTATGCGTCAAGCAAATGGGAAACAGTCCAATTGCTGCTATTCCGTAGTATTTTTGCAGTGTATCCTGGTGGAAAAAGATTACAGAGTCCAGAGAATCCTACAGAGACTCTGACACATTTTCTCTCCAGAAATGTCTTCTCATATTCCTCTAGGAAAACCTTAAGGAATTCTTCTTGTAATTTCTCCATAGATTTGTCTTGGAATATTTTCAGGGACTCTTCCAAGAGGACATCTAGAAATTTTCCAGAAATTTTTCATGAAACGTTTTAGCTATTTTTCGTGCATAGAAACTAGCGCTATGCGTTACCATGTGGTGTGCAGTACATCCAGCGTTGTAACTAATCTCTTGATTAAATTATTTGTAAACTTTTTTGAAAAACGTCTCAAGGATTTTATTGGGGACTTTCTGGAAGAATCTCTGGTGTTATTCCTAAAAGAACAGTAATCGAGTACAGTAAAGTTCAGTTTCTTTTTTTTTCAATAATTTTTATTTATTGGCATAAAACATGTTTAGACAATGAAGCGGAACCTAAGATAGACAAGTTGGTAAAGGCAGTTACAGTTGCCAGTTCCAGTTGGGTGTAAATATGGTTCAAAACATTAAAAATTTTCTTACATTTTTTGCCTATTTTACAAAAATAATAAACTTTATAGGAAAAGAGCAAAAATTACAACATGTACTGAAAATAGTACATTTCTCAAGTAAGCAGGTATCTTATAGAGACTTTTCACTATTTTAAAGCAATTTTGCCATAATCTATTGTGCAGTGAATCCTGATGCAAAATTCTAGAGGCTCCAGTGAAACCTTCAGAGATGTTTACGCGACTATTCCACAAGTTCTTAATGATACGATTCCGAGAAATTATTCAAAAATTCTAGTGATTATTTATGGAATTGTGTCAGGTATTCCTTCAGAAATGCTACCAACGACTTCTCAAGAGATGTTTAGAAGAATTTCTTCAGAGTTTTGTCCAGGAAATCCTAGAGCTCTCAAATGCTACTACCTCCAGTATTTTTCATAGTGATTATCCCAAGATGTCCTCCACATGTTTTTTTTTTCGGTTCTTCCACCGATTTTTCGAGTTGTTTCTTATAGGAGATTTCCCACGGATCGTACAGGAGTTCTTCCACAAAGGTTATTGCAGAAAAAATATGTTGTATCATTTTAAAAAGATATTGTATCGTTTTAAAATTTATCATTTTAACAAGATATTGAATGTTTTTAAAAATTCATCTACGATTTGGAATGAAATTTCAATCGGCGTTTTATCAAATTATTATTTTTACCATTTTTGTTTTTTTTTAATAAAATTTTCCTATCTCCATACATTATTCACAACTACATTTGAGGCTCCACACCAGATAATACTACAGCAATTATTACAATGTTATCATTTATACATAAATTTCTTCAGTGATGATTACCCAATTTCTTCAAAAAGTCTTTTAGGACATTATTCAGAGATTCGAATGTTTTTTTGTTCAGTTAAATTCGATTTTTTTTAGAAAATAGACAGAATTTCATCAAGAATGCAGGAATTCTTTCAGAGTTCATCATAGGAATTCATCAAGGTATACTTAGAATTCACACAAGTTTCATCAGAGATTATTGTACGAGTTTCTTTAGAAATTCCTAGCGGATTTTTTTTCTAATTTTTTTCCAAAAAATCCGATAAACTTCCTTGACATTTCAATGGAGACATCGCCTGATAAACTATTGGAAACAAAATCTTTGAAAACTTCCATGGCTATAAATGAAAATGTTGGAAAAAGTCCTAGAGTAATCAATGGAAGAATCAATTTATAAATTTCTGAAAAACTTGTACCTTCCTTGGAAAATAAAACGATCTTTGGAGTGAAATGATTCCTAAAAAAATCTAGATTGATTTCATGAAGGTATCTAAAACGAAATTCTTGGAAGAATTGGTCAGGAAGTTGTGAATAATTACAAATCAAACTCCTGAAGAGATCTTCGATGCAATATATGAAAGAAGTGTACATCAAAACAATACTTGACGTAATGTCACTTGCAATTTCAAAAAAAGTCTTAGAAATATTCTGATAGAAATGTCTATTGAAATGAGAAAATAAAGTTGTAATTTCCAAAACGGTCAAACACTACCAGCCCTGAATCCTATTATGAGAAAAAAGCCATTTTTTTAAAGTTCGAGTATATACTATTTTCTTTATATCTGATTTGGTGATACTTTCAGATTATTTGATAAGCATTCTTGGTTGATAAGCATTCTTGGTTGAACCGAATTGTTCTTTAGAGCTGACGAAATTATCGTAATAAAAGCTAAATTTTTCAAACAACTTAGGAAAAAACATTTTTTTCCTAAGTTTTTTAAACATTTATTGTTAGAAAGTGTGTCGAAGCCCAATTTCTATCGTTGAAAATAAATGATGAGTCATCTAAAATGAAAAATTACTCTTTAAAACATGGAAATATCAGGGAATTTCATTTCTGTAAATGAGTATACATCCCATTAACGTAGCGTTATTTTACTCTTAGTTGTCAAAAGTTTTTCATCATGAGCAGGCTGTTTCAGCTATTCCAGACTTTGGTGAGACGTTTTGAGGAGATTTGTGATTGTTTAGAGGAATTGGTCAAACCGGTTCAGTTGTGCTTTTACTAATCGTGTTTAGATTATAACAAAACTTTGATATGTTTTATTCATTAATTTTCTCAGTATTACCGATTGAAGTACAATTGCGCCATATAACAGTACAACTGAACCGTTTTCGACCAATAATACCCCCTTTTTTTTTGTTTTTTACAAGGGGGAAATCTGCAAACAGATCCCCTGAGAAGATAACTCAGGGAATGCGGGGATGACGCACCAACGACGACCCGCTAAAACCAGCCTATGCACTGTGCATGAGCAATTCATTTAGAATTGCTCAAGTGGTGAACAGTGCATCGACATGACCCTTGGACTCAGACCCTCATCTCCCCGGAACCACCTTACGGTATTTCTTAGGGAAGGGACCAGTGCATATAGCACAACACGTGTAGCAGAAGTAGCCTAGGCAAACTGCTTCTCCTAGCCGACTTAAACAATGTTACAAGGGACCAGCCTCGGCAGGGCTAATCCTCTGCAGCCAACTCTTGGTCGGCGCGCCATAGACGCTGCAATTCTAACATAATGTGAGTGACAGCCGTAGTTACTGCATTCCAGCACTCGGCATCCGCACACATTCTCTCTATAATATTGTCGGGGGACGTGTCCCCTCCGCATGTAGTGAGCATGCGACCTCTCACAACAATGAAACGGGGGCAATCGAACACGACATGCTCCGCTGTTTCCTCTACACCAGCACAATTGGGGCACGCAGGAGATTCTGAGTGCCCGAACCTATGCAGGTACTGTCTATAGCAACCATGTCCTGACAGAAACTGCGTCAGGTGGAAGTTCACTTCCCCATGGCTTCTACCATACCAATCTGACACATTTGGTATTAGTCGATGGGTCCATCTACCCTTAGTGGAGTTATCCCATTCCTGCTGCCAGCTTCTGAGCGTTTCCTCTTTACACGTGTCGCGTGTAATACCCCTAAACAATCACAAATCACAACAAAACGTCTTGAATAGCTAAACCAGCTTTGTGACGAAAAACTTTTGACAAGTAAGAGTAAAATATTGTTACGTCAAGGAAACGCCAAGTGAGCTCTTAATATTGACACATATAGCTATTTTGTTTCGTCTTTGTAAAAATCAAAAATTTGAATTAAAAACATGAATAAGGTGTGAAATGTGATGTATAAATAGTTTACCGAAAGAACTTCTTGAATTACAAGTTAGTGGGCACTGTATTTATTTATTGACTGTATACATTCTTAAATAAATTCCTGATTAAAATCTTAAAGAAGTCTTGGAACATAGTTTTTGAGGAAATCCTGAGAAATGAGTAAAGGCATAAAATTGATAAAATAATCCTAGTGAAATCGATAGAAGCATCAGTGGATGAACTTCTGGATAATTTTGGATCTCTTGGAAAATGCTTTGGAAGAATTTTTGAAAGAATTCTTAATTTCTGGAGTATTTTTTGGGGTTATTGTTTACCAATTCCAGGTTGAATCTTGAAAGTGTGTTGAACGAAATTTACGAAAGAATTCTGTAAAAACGCCATTTAATTTATTTATGCTTGAGAAAAGCAGTAATACTCGAAGAGAACTATTGGAAAATACTTGAAATAGTTGCGACTGAAGTTACTACTAGAAATATAGACGAACGGCATAAATAATACGGGCAGTAATACTTGTCGTAATTTAACTAGTAATACTTGTCGTAATTCTCGAAAAAAAGGAGCGTCCACACCGAAATCTTTGGAAAAAAAAACCATTGAAAACTGTTATCTCCAAAGTGCTGTTAGGACTGTTTACTTAATGTTAACTTAATACCTGTACGGTATCTCTTCAGCCCCTCCTTGCAGTTTTTTGGTTACTATTTGGTTTCTTTTTTTCTTACAAGAGGTCTCTAATGTCCCTAATTTTAAGCCACTATATCACTACCAGCCCTGCGATGTCCGGACTGTGATGTTTTCGCGCCATTTTTTGTGTTCTTCGTAATAGGTAAATCGGCTCAATCGCTCTCTCACGTAGAGATGACAAGCGCGAACGTGCGATATGATCGAGAGAAGGCCATCCGGTCAGCACCGGCCATCCTTGCACGAATGTGACGAACTTGTTCTCGATCGGGAATCGGAGAACTCCGGCCATTAAGATTAACTGTTCAATACCAGAGTACAAGTTAAGCTCAGTGTTACGATCTGTGCGGTATAGCTAGGGAGGTTTTGCACAATCGATGTCAACCTGGTGTGTGCTGTGACCCGACCGGGTGGTGGTGAAAAACGTGTCCTTTAAATTTAATTACGTGACATTGAACGCGGTCAACATGTTGTAGCCATCAACGTTGCTGAACCTACTTGTTTTGACTGTAAGCTAATTATTACTGCAACCGCAGTCGGGCTTTGTCGTTGCGGCAGTGCACTAGATAGATGGTATTTATATGATTACAGAGGAATTTACAAGATTACCCGTTCATCGGGCTATGAAGCGAGATGCTACACTGTTTTGACGATGCCAAATTGTTTGCAATAGTGATGTTTAGTCAAATCTCGCTTAATTTGTTATAAGGGTCCGAAAAGCATTGGTTATTGACTGTTTAGGTAGTTGTTTCTGTCAGATAGATTATAGAGACAGATCATCAAAACATTGTTGAATAACGTACCAAATATTTTTGAAAGCTTTAGACCCTTATTTTAAATGATTCGAGATCTGGCCATTCAACATTACATATAAAATGGACGATATTTAAGAAGATTTCTTTAACGAATATTTGGGAAAATTTAGATCGATTTACGGGAACTATAATTGGTTTTATATAGAGCATGAGCGTGATTGACCGCCCGTAGATGTTACTCCGGTATTGCAAGAACAGCTGTACTTACACAGGGAACCAAGCAGTGGCGACTCGTAACCTCACTTTCTACCTGTTCTACGACTCTAAAAATGGCTATTTCGACAAATTTAGATTACAAATCAAAAAGTTAATTATTGAAATCGTCTTTTCTAACAAATCTCTACTCATTACATGCAAATTTGTTGCTGGAATTCAATTTCTATTCGTGGAACAGGTAGATTTGAGGTTAGGGAATCGCCACTGGAACCAAGAGACGCTACTCAGGATCAGTAGCATCTTCAATGTGTAGTAAGTACTGGTGCACTCATTACTGTAACAAACAATAACGGCGTCGGCTGCGTCCGAATGCAGGTCAATTTGGGGATTAGTGGGAAATGTTGACGTGATACTTGCTTTATATATGCCGAGGATTGCACTGCACTTCCACACGAAAAAATTGGGAGTTTGGATGTTTGAAACGATTCTTTTAAACGACCAAAACGTTATTTGAAATAAATACGTGAGCATACAGTGGCCCAATTTCATATTCGTACAGGATACTGATTCCACATCAAGTTAGTAAAAAACTATTAAATGAAGTATTGAGCTACAAATACTTTATCCACATTGAAGGTAATAGGTGTCATCTATTGTTTGCCAATCACAAAATGTTTCCATTTACATTCATCTTTGGATTAATAGAAAAGTATTGAATTGATGTTCAAAATTCACCCAATTCCATATTCGTACACCTACCAAAATTCAAACGCACAACGTTCAAAACTAAATTTAGAAGCACTATTTGATTACTGAAGTGCTTTCTTATGATGTTCAGATGTAGTGAAATACATTTGGACAATTTATTAGTGGACATATATAAAATTTAGGTAAAATTATGAGAAATGCCAGTTTTACAATGATTTTTGCTATAAAATCCAGTAATTCGAACAATTACGTTTATTTTTGTCATTGGATCCAATCTATAGATTATACTCGTGAGCTCTGATAGAAATTTAGTTGAAATATATACACTTTACAGAAATCATAAACAGTTTTTATCCCTTTTGAGTTCAGAAAATTGTTGTGCCATAAGTTCAAAACTCTTCTAAAATGATATTTTTAATCAATGTAAACCAAATTTTCATTCTAAACAACAATTAAATGTTAATTTCGAATTTGTCTGTAAAAATAATTTGAACTACGAACTTCGTTTTACAATAAAGTACCCTAAACTACGCTGTACATACCTCCACATAATTGATATCATCGTAATATTCAATTATCTTTGAAATAATATTCAAATTATATTCAAAATAGCACCCTATTTTGCAATTTATTGATTTAATAAGAAAAATACAAAATAACTTGAATGAGCAGAAAGCATTGATACACTATTTAATAGAATATATCCTGTTGTTTTCATCATTTTAAAAACACGTTTGTGTTGCGGTTATGGCAATAATATTTATTCTATAAATCTCTATAATCATGTTTGGTAGTAAAATGTA
The DNA here is from genome assembly GCF_002204515.2 of Aedes aegypti. NCBI lineage: Eukaryota > Metazoa > Arthropoda > Insecta > Diptera > Culicidae > Aedes > Aedes aegypti. The sequence continues at coordinate 400,244,080 of NC_035108.1, forward strand.
AATTAAAAATGATAATTATGCAATGTTTTGATAGGAACATTAACTATGGATTATGTATATACATTTAGGAGCCAAACATAAAGAAATTGACTAAAATTTTTAGTTTTGGATTTGATATAAATATTATATTACCTAAGATTCAAAAGTATAAGTTGTCGATATCCACTCTTAGCTACTTAAAAACTAATTATAATTTTTTGAAACTTGTGCAATATTCGCAGTTATCATTCTTAAGGAAGTGATGATGAAAAAAATGCAATTTTTTGTTCGACTTACCGAAAATTTTAGCAAAAAAAAAGGGAAAACTGGTATTTTTCTTAAATTTACTTAAGTTTCAAATATATCCGTTTATAAATTTTCCAAATGTATTCTACTACATCTGAACAACACAACGAAGAGCTTGAGTAGTCATCTAGTCCATTAAAAATTAGTTTTGAATGCTGTATTTTCTTGTACGAATATGGAATTGGGTCAATTATAGACACAATCTCAATACTTTTCCATTATTCCAAAGATTTAAGCAAATGAATACAGTTTGTCATTGCCAAACAATAGATGACACCTATAACCTTCAATATTGATAAAGTATATCGAAGTCCATGCACCATTTAATAGTTTTATACCAACTTGATATGAAAACAGTGCCCCGTACGAAAATGAAATTGAGCCACTGTATACACGGATGAGCGATACCGATGATTTTTTCTTTCATCCGCACTACGTGAATCAGGCACAATTGATCCGGGTTTCGTCACTCGTCTATAAAGAAGCATGCAACGATGCATTAAACGAATCAAACATTACTCGGGAACTGGAATTGGGTTTATATAGTGACAAAAGTGTAAATTTTCGACAAAAGTTTGAAGAATTTATCAAAAACTGTCTGCGCCAAAATTGATAAAACTCATATTCATGAAAGTATGCTAGTAAATTTTAGTTTTATACAACTCTGATGCCAAATTTCTGCTATTTCGACGAAGTCTTAACAAAATTACAGAAAAAATCTTTTTAGAGTGTACACTACTACCACAGACAAACATACGTAACACTTAGAACAAATCTCGATCAAAATCATGGTCACGAGGACATGTACGCCCAATGCTAAAAGTATTGTATTTGGCCGACGGGCCAACAGATGGCGGTAGTGTGTAAACGTCAAACACGAACGAAAACGATGCGAGCGCGGCGGGTGGCGGATTGGCCTTCTACCATATTTTTGAATCGACCGTTAAAAAGGTGGTCGATGGACAATGATGAGAGTGTGACGTCTGTTTGTCTGTGCTACTACCTTAATATCTTGGATTAATTTCCTACTTTCTGCCGTCACGTTAGGCTTCTCAGCCTAATGTTCTAATAAGAGAACTTCCACAGTTATTATACGCCAATTTACCATTTTTGAATTTGCATATCGTGTTGCAGGTACGATTATACTTTATACCCAGGAAAGTCGAGAAAATTTCCAACCTGAAAAGATCCTCAACCCACGATCCTCAGCTTAGTCTTGCTGAATAGCTGCGCGTTTATTGTTACGGCTATTTAGGCCCGGATCCTTTCTTGAATGGCTTACCTATTCATAAAATTGTGATACAGTAAAATTTCGTTCGTTGTACTATCTTCAAAAGGGTTTCACAAGCCTTAAGTCCTAAAAAATGACAAGAGAAGCATACTATTGGCTTAGACTGCAGAGAGTACGCAAATTTCCCTAATTTGTTTAGAGAAGTGGTTCACAACCTGTTCAGAGCCGCGTCTAACAAACCCCTAAAGGTGTTCTTGAATTCAATGTTTATGGAATCCTCCTGAAGCGGCCAGAATCAGAATTAAAGATCTTGACAAAACCCAACAAAAAATCATCAATGGTAAGTAGGCTAATGGAATCTTCTTAGAAATCTGCCGAAGATCATTGCGACAGAAATCGGTCGAAAATGTTACTAAAAATCCCCTGATAGATTCGAAAGAGTTCCGCGAATGGTTTTTGGTGGAAGCAGTAAGTAATTTCATTTTGTTTAATCTTTCAAATAACTACCAGGGTTCTGTGCTTTGTTTAAAAGATCTCGCTAGAAAGCTGGTAAAATCTGCCAATAATTAAGCCGCAAATATTTCAGTGATTACCGATGGATACTCTCAGAAACCATCATATTTTTTAATTCTTAAGGCCACACTGGAAAGCATTAAAACGGATAGGTGTTAAGTAATTATATCTGGCTTGCAATCGTTAACTCACTAAATGACATCGCAGATATTTTTCCAGTATTTGCACAGTTGAAGGAAATAAGGCAGGTTCCAGGTTAAACATATTTGAAAGCTCATTTACAACTCGGAAATAATACTCTCTTGAAAATAAGCTAGGTAACAGATTCCTCATCAATAATCAATTTAATGCATCATCAATTCATCAATGAAAAGAAACGACACTTATTCTTAATGGTTTCACTTGAAAAATCGCCACGGCCCCCTAAGGGTCCGCGGACCACCGGTTGGGCAGCCTTGGTTTAGAGATGTTTCCAGGAAACCCTACAAGATTTCCTACGGGAGTTTCTACACAGTTACTGACTTAACAATTTCATAGAAATTTCTACAAAGAACTCATCCAATGTTTCTCCCAGGAAAACTTATTAGGAACTCTTTTAGGAATTCCTCATATAATTCGACTACGAATTCCTCATGAAGTCTCTTCAAAACATTCTCTATCCAGTATTGCTTACAGTTCAATATCATTAAGCAGCTAATATCATGAGGGCAGGGGAGGTTGAATAATCCCGAAAATTGACTTACGTAATGAATGGACCGCCCCTAAGATCAGGAACGTTTGCCTACTATTTCTCCACTTTAGTGCCTTCAAAAACATGAGTAGGAACACAAGCCATTGTGTCGACCATCTTTGGATTCCGAGATGTTTATCCTTGAAGACACATGCTCATGCGAGAGCAAACATATATGATTGTTCAAGTGTAAAGTTCAAAGACGATTATAATGCAACTTAGACTTTCTTGAAATATCTATGAGTACGTATATTCGTAGGTAAAACATTCGTTGATCATGTTGAGCTGGAATCCAGATTTCAAGCCATTTTTTTTTCTCAACCCTATAATTTGCAAAATCTTTATTGCCATACATAAAGATATACATAGGCGCTTTTTTCAAACATTTTTAAAAGAAAACTATTTGAAAAGTTCTTGAAATAAATCTAGATTAACTCCTGCATTAATCTTTGGAAAAATCTCTAATTAGTGGCCGAAGGAGTTCATAGAAATATATACGGATGAATCACTAAAGAAATGTTTCATGAATATATTTCCGATTGATGATTTTAAAAATATTTTATCTCAATCGAAGTCTTAACAAGATTTTGATGGATTCTCATGTAAATTTTCAAAAGGACCTGTAACTTTCAGATTCTCTCCTCTCTCGCTATCTTTAGACTATAACAGTGCAATAATGAGGCTAGCATTTAATGTAGCGTTGGGCAAATTTGTCTAGAACATCGATGTTACTTCCTTAGCCGAATGGTTAGAGTCCGCGGCGACAAAGCAAAGCCAGGCTGAAGGTGTCTGGGTTCGATTCCCGGTCGGTCCAGAATCTTTTTGTAATGGAAATTTCCTTGACTTCCCTGGGCATAGAGTATCATCGTACCTGCCACACGATATACGAATGCAAAATGGCAACTTTGGCAAAGAAAGCTCTCAGTTAATAACCGTGGAAGTGCTCATAAGAACACTAAGCTGAGAAGCAGGCTCTGTCCCCAATGAGGACGTAATGCCAAGAAGAAGAAGAAGATCGATGTTATAGAATCGATTTACATTTGAACTGCCGAATCGATTCACAGATTTAATCGAATCCTTCACATCGATGTTTTTGAATCGCTTCGAATCGAATGCTAGTTTAAAATTATGAAGTTTGAAATGAGACCAAATGCATTCGCATTCGATTTCAATATCCTTCAATCAATTCAGTTTTGAAAATCAATTAAACAGATTTACTACTTCAAGGCTAGATTATAATTTGTTTTCATTTCCAACAACTCATTAAGAAATATTTATCGATTTCAACAAAATGAATCGAATCGAAAAATCGAATGAAGAGAATCAATTCACCCGCTTTTTAGTGCTCCAAACATCGATTCGAAAAATCGATCAATCGGAATGAAAACATCGATTCAAAATCAACTAAATCAAAACAAAGAGATCCTCTCACTGTTAAATATGTCCTTTTGAAAAGTTACGCGAGAATTACAGATACGATTTTTGGGGGATATAAAGCATATTCCTTGGCAAGATTTCTTGCGAATTTCCGAAGATTTTGGTCGTATTTTGGTTCGTATAAGTTTACCTTCTTGCAATATACTAGACTAATCGAAGTTGCACAAGGAATTAGTAGATGTAGCTAGGAACCTGAGAGAGAGCAGACAGCTGGCTTAGATTGCGAGCTCCCAAAAGTCAAGGGAACCTGTCATCAACTGTCATTGGAAAACCGCACATTCGAAGGTCAGAGCGTGAAAAACCGTCAAAATTTGGCCTAACTAGAACTGGATGTGATTGAAAATTCAGGTTGTTTTCCCATGCTCTCACAAATACAATCGTTGATTATTTAATTATTGTAGATTAGACTCAAATTGCTATTGATTTTTTTTTAAATTTTGTGATCTTTCTGATCACAAATGGGATATGAAAATAGTTTTGACACAGCTTGTGCTCTTCGAACAATTGTGCACAACCCAAATATGGGAAGAAGAAATCAAAGAAGCCAAGAAAACAAGCCAGTTGTCAGTGAGCTGTCCTCTCTCTCTTAGCTTGGAACTAGCTCGCCATTTTCCTTGCGCACTATCGAGAACTCCAAATATTGTAAAGTAAATATCAGCGCCGGCCACGTTCTTACGGTCATCGATGAAGCGAAGGATTGTGAGTACGACTAGAGACCGAGAGCACCTCTGCATCTCCATGGTTGTCACAGGAAGGAGATTTCGTTAGTGGGTAGGAGTTCAAAAGTTACAAGATCTAGAGATTCACCTTAGTAAGTGATGCGATTAATGCAACTTCAATATATAAGATCAGAAAAAGCAAACCTATAGTAAATCGACACTTTTTGTGTCAAACCATTCAAAGGTTTTTTTGCATTACAAAAAAAGGTAAAATGAAAGGTATGTGTTTTTCAATATTATGAAAAGCATGAACAAAAGTTTATGCCGACACAAATGATGACGAACCACTCATATAGTGTTGAACAAATACATAAAGCTAACAATGTGATAAACCGTGTTCGGGACAAATTTTGTTTCATATTTTACACCTATTAAAAAGTATAAAACAACTTGTTTCAAACAAGCTCAACAAATGACGTCACAAAAGGCACCGGCCACGTCTTTAGGTCATTAAGAAAGAAAAGAAATGTTATTTAAACAACCATTATTGTTACTAAGGATCGAGAATACCTCAGCATCTCCACGGTCGTTAGGGAAAGAAATTGTTATTCGTGGGACAATTCCTTCTTCTCCTTGGCACTACGTCTTTTCTGGGAAAAACCTGCTTCTCAGCTTATGAGCACTCCCACAGATAGTAACTTAGAGCTTTCTTTGTCAATTACTGGTTTGGGACGGACCTGGTGTAGTGGTTAGAACACTCGCCTCTCACGCCGAGGACCTGGGATCGAATACCATCCCCGACATAGTCACTTATGACGTAAAAAGTTATAGTGACGACTTCCTTCGGAAGGGAGGTAAAGCCGTTGGTCCCGAGATGAACTAGCCCAGGGCTAAAAATCTCGTTAATAAAGTCAAACCAACCAACCAACCAACTAAATTCAATTGTAACTCTGGGCAAAGTGCTGATCAATTCTCCTGCAACTCTATTATAATGGTCGCAGTATACTCCAACTTGAACACCACTGAACTAACTATATAATATCATTAATGGCGCCATCAACGCCCTTACGGTCATTCAGAAAGGAAATGAATGTTGGTTAAACAACAATTTTTGTTACTTAGGACCGAGAATACCTCTACATCTCCACGGTTGTTATGGAAAGGAGTTTCAGTTTCAGTTTTGGAAGGTGGCACTTTTTCTTTTTCGTGACATTACGTTCCATCTGAGACAGAGCCTGCTTCTCAGCTTAGTGTTCTTATGAGCACTCCGGCAGTTATTAACTGAGATTTTTTTGTCAAATATGTAATTTTCGCATTCGTACATCGTGTTGCAGGTACGGCGATAGTCTAAACCCAAGGAAGTCAAGAAAATTTGGCTATGCTTTGTAGCCGCGGAAGTAAGAGATATTCTGTGTGTTGTTATTCACACCAGCACCAGATTTGCAACATCAATCGATCGTTGCACTGAACATGTTTGATCCTGATTAACTGCATGTCCTACACTGGAGCAAGCACACATACGATACATTCAAAGGACCACTATAGTATTCTCGATTCAAGGAGTAGAGGAAGTGAAGAATACATACGCATCATAAGATAAAAAATACTTGTTTTGTTCATCGGATCTCTGTTTTCAACATAAACCTAATAATACAAGTACCCATAAATCAATAGGTTTTGAAAATAGCTTTCCTTCAACAGTATTACTTACAGTTTTATTGATTACTGTGGCATGACTACCATTGGGTATGGTCGTCAAGATACGAAACCTATCACTAACCACTACCTACTAAAAAACAACATCCGCACTGCAATTCTAATACACATCCTGCCAATACACTCAACTAAAAGTCGTCACTGGAGGGAAATTCCAATGAATACGTCGTTGGAGCCCTAACAACGAAATCCTTCCATCCATCAGACAAAAAAAAATGTTTGTTTTTAGTCAATTAACCTCCGCCACAATCCACCAGTCGCCGCGCGGAGCAAACAACTCTCCAATGCCAGCGTTCACTTTAACACATTCAAAATGGTTCCGAACAATTGTCCCGACGTAATCATCTTTGCCTCGAGTTTCGTTTTACTCACCTATCTAGAAAGGCGTACAATCTCCCTGTGTTCCGATGGCAAATCCTTTCCGATTCCGATACAGCAAATGGCCCGCTGCAGTCTGCGGTGTTGGGACTTGGGAGGAATCCCACTCTGTTGTTTTTTCGCAGTTCCTTGTTCTGGTCCCACTACCCTGCCTTTTTTCGCTTCTCTGTGTTCCACTGATGGGTTGTTACGAGATTACGTACGATGGCCACGACCACGAACTACAACCACACGACTACGATGCAATTTTCTTATTCGCCCCACTTGTGTGTAAGAGCTTCACTCTTCTCTTCGTACTTTTCGTACTTATTGAACCACGGGATCAGGAAGCTTATTTTTAACAGCACTTCGTAACTTTTTTCTTCCCGTCCGTCGTAAGTACTATAACAAACGGTACGTAACAGGAACTGTGAGCACCCAGAAGTAGAAGTATGGTATAGTAGTAAGCAGCAGCAGGTCACCAGCACACAAATCCCCTGCCGAATAACAATGTTATCGTCATCAAAGTTGTTGTCTTCGTCGATATATTCGATTCTCGCTTCTTTCTTTCACGCGTTCCTCCTATATTCTGTCCTGTCCCGCCGATGCCTGGGCGATGTTCAAACTCAAAGTGTTGTACGCGAGCCTCTTTCTTTCGGACGGTGGCGAACACCTATCGGCAACCGTAAGCTGGGGTGACACTGGACCAGGGGGTTCATTAGGAAATTATTAATTCAAATTTTATTCCAATTCCATCGGTCTAAGACAGGGCTATCCAATGTTCAGCTAGCGGCTTTATTTTGTGCAACCCGCGAAAGGTTGAATATGCTTCTTATATCTTGTTTGTAGGCTATTCATTTTTGAAGTTAGAACACATCAAGTCTAAAGTTTAGACTAAACATTTCCACATTTTTGAGTTAATTTCTAAATAATATTTCAATATGATCATTCTATACTTTCAATTTTTCTTCATATTATGAATCCAATTTAAATTTTTGAAAGTATTTAAAATTGTATCAGCTTGTGCCAATTATACATATAAATCTGGCTTGATCCATTTGATACCCACCAATTTTTGAGCATGGGGCTTACACAATCAAATGGCCAAGGTTTCAACTAAATATAGATTTTTTTTCAAAGAAATTTCTCAAAAAATCGTTAACATGACTTTTACAGAAAACTTGGACAGGATTCTTACAATCAGCAAATCAATAGAATCCTAGTCTAGATTCCTTGCCAAACTGCAACATAATTCTCACAATCATAGACACAGGGTGGCCACCGAATTTCGATTTTGAAATTCCCGCTTTTTTCCCGGTTTTTAATCCATTCTTTCCAACTCTTTCTATATCGTTTCTATGAAAAGTACTGCTTTAAAACGGTTCAAAAATTTTCACTTATTTTTTTTAGTAATTTGATTGTTTATCAATAGTTTCACTATTGGAACAATAAGTTAACTATTAGATTGTTCCAATCTATATAGAATCTTATCCTGAAAACTATGACATGGTATAGTATTCATCTGAATCGATTTGTCTCGTGTTCGTCGAAAATCAATGAAGCCCTGAAGCCATCTATCATGGGAAAGATATGGTTAATTGTGCTAATAAAACAGATCCTATTCTTGACACGACAGGAGTTTAATTTGAATGCTATTTGAACCATATTTACCAACAGCCCGTTAAGCCAAATTTTAAATTTTCAACTTCAAGTTTGAGGATCTAGAGAACCTGACAACCGTTCGCGTTGAATATTTGATGGATTGGTTGCATTCTGGTGATGATAAAACGACACAAAATTTCAGCTCAGAGCTCTGTTGAGAACCAAATAGACTCGTGCTCTTGAAATTTCATTGTTTGGCTTTGGTACATGATCACCTTAAGGCTTAAGCGCTTCTTAATGCTGAATTTCAGATAATATGGCCGACAAAAGCCCCAGTTATCTAAGTAAATCATCAAGATGCCCAAGTAGTTCTTTAACGTAATGTAAATTATTTCAATTATTAAGCCTTTGAATTTTCTTCTCTAAAGCAAATAAGTTCAAGGTATGGATGAAACAAATCCGCACATGTAGAAGCACTTACATAGGGCTCACTCACAATTTTAATAACACCGAAAATTATCATTTTTGACATTCATCCACCCTCTCGTAATGCTTTTTGTATGGATATTCTACACATTTTATATGCGCTGTAACAGCTTGATTGTTATTTAAATCGTAAATGTCGACTAGATATCAAGTGACATATTAAAAACTTTTATAAATAAAGGCTCGTTTTCAAGATTAGTTGTGGTATCCAACAATTACAGAAGAGTGCTAACCAATCTGCAACAAGTAATTAAACTTTGATACAAAACGTCAAGTGAAAAAAATAGAGAAAAGTTCAAAAAATATTAGCACTGACAGTGCGAGAACAAAAATTCAAAACAATATTTTGATACGTTGCTTATAAAAGAGTGAAGCAGTTTTAAGAAATATGATGTAGCATAGTAGAAATTAAATAATTAATGTTTGAAATTATTTCGAAATTGTGGATGCCATGAGAATGTCATTAAACATAACTACTTTCTATAATTTATTTTGGAGGTAATTTTGTAGATTACAGCTTGAAGATGTTCGTTCAAAACGATTTTCCCGGTGATCTTCTCAAATTCCCGGTTTTTCCCGTCTTTTTCCCGGTGGATTCAAATTCCCGTCTTTTTCCCGCTTTTCCCGTTTTTCCCGGTTCGGTGGCCACCCTGATAGACAGGGTTTTTTGAACCTAAGATGGATTTTTGACAAAATTGATGATTGAAAAATAATGCTCGACAGAATTTTCTGAAATTGTAGAACAGGATTTGATAATTCTTGTGACAAAATCATATGCACAATTCACAGAATCCAAAACCTGTCGATATTTTACAGAATACAATACCTTATTCCCACTGAATCATGGGCAGAATTTTGAAATAAGAAATGGTAAGATTCTGAAAGAATCCTTTGTAAATTACAAACTGATTTTGATAATATCTTAACTATAATTCTTTTAGAAGCCTGGGTAATATTACAACACATATCTGAGAAGGATTCTGACAGAAACTTGATCAGGATGCTAATATTGTATTATCTTCAGATTCTTCAAACAGACCTTCTCAGCACTGATTAACTTTTAATCGCTTTTTAATGCTTTGTGCTTGAAAAAACTGGCCTGCCATACCATTTTGCAGAAGCGTCCCGTGAGGAATTTGATTACCAGTGCACTGACTCGCACAAGCCGTTTATTTTGAATTATGAATACGAATTTTTCAATTGATTTTGTAAAATGTATTTCAGCTTAAAATGTAATTTCTTATTATTAACACCTTAAAATGTAATTTCCAATACTGTATGCAATCTTGAAGTGTCTGGAAGCTATTATATTTGTTGCTTATTGGACGTATTTTTTGTTTGTTTTCTTCGTTTCAATCACTAGTTGTAAGTTTCAAGAATTTTGGATGATTCCAATATACAATGTTTAGGGAAAAGGAAAATTCTCAAAATTTCGCTGATACCAAGGCGATGCGTATTAATCGCGGTCCCATAGTTTGATAATATTTGACATAAAAATGTATAATTACAGTAAAAATGACCTATATATGCATAAATTTCAATCATTTTTCGTATTTTGCGACTGAGATAATAAGTTTAATATCATATTATCAAATTTAAAGCAAGAAGAAAGACGTTTAACTTGAAACTAAACGATTAGAAAATTTTTTTTATATGAAACTCGGCCTATGCCTATGAGCAAAAATCTGAACTTTTCTGAGATTATCATATAAACCTTCAGAATTCAACTATTTACGCGTTATTTTCCAAGTTTCGCGATGAAGGATAAATTCCGCGGATTTCGTGGCTTTCGCGGAATTCCGAATCTCCTTTATTCCTAACGTTGTTATTCTATATAATAATTCTTATTATTTACAGCTTGTCAATTGTATCACGATATCTTAGCTTTTTGACGATGTCCAGCGCTGGTACATCTCTTTGTATACTTTTGTGGATACATCAAAGCTTTCAAATGAAATGATGACTGACTGTTGAACGCTGAAACCAACTTTACGCCCACCGCAATTTATCTGTTGTCGGTCTGTTGAGCAAGAAAAACTATATTCACACATAGTTTATAAATCAATTCAAAGCCACATGAATTTTGTGTATTTAATAAGATAAAACATAATCAATTTGGCCAATATGTTCATAAAATATAGTATTGGTTCCAATCAATATTGCGCCTACTATCGCGCGACACCTGGAAGCTCCATGCAACATACATAAACACAAAGAAATCAAACGGTTTGTTCACTGAGGGCGATGGACCAGTTGAAGGTGTAGAAATCAAACAACATTTTCAAGCAACTACACATTATGAATGTTGGAAGTATTGAGAATTATAATATATATATATATATATATTTAATTTGTTAGTTTGAAATCTTTGACTGTGCAGTGCACCAAGTGCACCTTAGGACGAGACGCCACTGCCATTTTGATTCTTAAATTTGGCCCGCGGTTCAAAAAGGTAGGGCATGATTACCCGGATAAAAATACAATACAAAAACAATATAACATATTGTAACAGTACCATTCAAAACATTGGGAATACAATACAGTATATTGTAAAGTGACAATACAATTACAGTACAATATATAGACTATTCCTGGCATTTACGTCCCCACTGGGATGTTAGGCCAGCAATTTTTCGAGATCATAAGTTATGCGAGAATTGAGCCAATAATTTATCTAAGGACTTCTCCAGAAATTATTCCAGCGACTCAGTTAGAACTCTTCCAGATGTACCGGATGCGGCCAATAATGTACCGAATATTAGCACAAAAGCACAGCTCCCGTTTCACAAAGCCTAACCCTGTGACCCAGCGCAAAAACTCCGGCCAAAGGATTCCCCATTCCCCAGTTACTTTATTCACTTTTAGAAACTAGATATATGTACGAGTATGCTGACAAAAATAATAAATTCCGTTAGGTATTTGCTGAGCGGTGAGAGTTTTAGTATTTTTCTTTCACTCAGGCATACGTGTTAAGAAGTTTTAAGATTTCAACCAGTAATTTCTCTAGGCATATCTCCAAGGATTACTCCAGCTTACTTTTGAGATTCCTTCAAAGATTTTAACAGAAAAATTGTCCAAGAAATTCATGACGTAATTTATCACGAAATCTTTTCAGGCATATCCAAGAAATTCCTGCATAACGTCCACCAATTTTTACAGCAGTTATTATAGGAATTTCTGAAACGCGTTAGAAGTGTTTGATCTTTTGATCGTATCGCTTGCTCATGCGAGGGTGAGCGATGAAAACTTGTTGGGCGTACAACAATGCGTTTATCGAATAATATCGCGAATCCGACGTGAATATATCGCATCACCAAGAATAATTGACTTCCAGATCTTTATCTTATCCCACTAATTCAATATCGTTCTCATGACAACTGTGGAGATGCAAAGGTATATTCGGTCTCTTGTAACGATGGTTGTCTAACATTCCTTTCCTTCCCCGATGATCGCATTGGACGTGGCCGGCACCATTATTGACTTTTAAACTTTGAACTCTCGATTTGTACACATTGAGAATGGTTGAGAAGTCAATCCCAAAAATTAAATCTCTGTGCAACTTCAATTGTTCTGGTCAATCACGGAGTGCAACTACGAAGCGGTCATCCATGCTCATGTTTATGCACAGCAATTATTGAAGGAATTTCTGAAAATAAAGTTTTAAAGATATTTCTAAAAGAAATACTAAATCTCCAATGAGACTAAATCTCTAATGCAGGAGTAAGCTCTTGCAAGCATTTTTAAAGGAACTTCGGAACCGTTAAGGAACTCTGGATTATTATTTTTCTTTTCTGTTTCTTTAAAAACCTCGGGCAAAACCCGAGTGTCGTATTTCGCATGTATACCTGAATGAGCTAGTGTGCTATACGATATTTCATATCGCAGCTCACTGATCATGTGAGACACGAGATGCGGATACGTACAAAATATATCTTAGTGAGCGAGTCTCATGAGACATCTCATGAGGCTCGTCATATGTGCTAACTACTTTTATGCAGTTATGTTTGCCTAGTCCAGTAACCCCGCGGAAGGAAACGGCTTCGGTCGATGCCTATGCTTCTTCGGTTACCAGCACAAGTTATTCAATTCATATGCTAGAGTCTCGACTGCGTTGAACTGCATCAGTCCTTGCAAACTGCCTACGGGCAGTTTAATCCATGATATGATGCCTTTCCCTTGCTTCTGGAACCTTCGCCTGCGAGTCTCAAATGCACTGTCACATTGAGATTTTCTCATGAGACGGCGCATGAGCCAGTGCAGATTCGATCGTTTGAGCTAGTACATTGCTACATGAGATCTAAAAAAAAAAAGGGTCTCACTATAGCACGTGGTCAAGCGCGCGGATATTTTTGTGCGCTCATGGCAAGCTGATCTCAAGCTTTTGATATGAAGCTTGTATACATGATGTCTGGGCAAAACTAGTGGAATAATTGCTGTTGAATTTTGGTGGAAAACCTAAATCCTAGTTCTGTGTTGCCGTGCATCGCAAGATCCGTCTGTTTTTTGATCAAAATTGCAGGGCTGATAGCTACCAGGCAGCAAAATAATAGTGACTACAGTGATTAAATAATCAAAATAGTGAATAAAAAGTGACTTCAAAACGAGAAGTATTTATCCAATAAAAATGCCTAGAAACAAAAAAATGGATATTGAAATGGAAGGAACAGTACCAATCTGAAATATTTTTTAACAGTTAGCCAACTGGGGTAGAGCTTAAGAGCAAAAAATTGCTCTAATTAGAAAAATCTGACTCAAAAAAACTCAGGCCTTCCAATAGGAATTTCAATCTGAGGAATATTACCCTTCAAATTTATAGGAAGTCAAGAATGATGTTTCAAAAATAGCAAAATTCTGTGAAAATTATCGTCTGTTTGAGTTTTAGAAGCTAACTCACCCTATTATTTATCTACCAGCACTAAAATTCAGTTGAAAGCTTTAGCACTTTGTTTTTTGTGTACCAACTTTGTTGGAACATAGGGTAAGAATGAGCAAAATGGGTCTAAAGAAAGGATCCCCATACTTTCCACATACAAATCTAATTGACTTTTTTCCTTCAAAGCTTCTTCACAATAGGCAAATCAAAAGTCATGTTTGATACTTACCCGCATTTTGACGAGCATCTTCCAAAATGTATTCTTAAACTGCAGTTTTGAGCCCCACCAGATCAGGAAGGCATGACAAAATTGAAACACAATTAGGGAGCCGGATCCTATTCTTGGTACTTTTGATTCACTTCGGCAGTGGAGTTTTTTGAAAGCTGCTGAGCTCATATTTTGCCAAAATATGAGTCGAATTAAAGTGCGTCTTATTGCAAAGTTTCAGACAATTCGGCCTAGAAAACCCCCCATGCCAAAGTGAATCACTTCCAAGTAGCTCTGCACCCTATATAAACTATTGATACAATCGACTTAGTTTTACATTTAACTAAATGTATCATTAATATCAATATAAGTATGTTATAATTTAATCACAGTCAATGTATTTTGAAATTGAAATAAAAAACACCAGTTGTTCTGTGATCATGCTTTTTCTTACCTTATCAAGGCTAACTGTTTCAGTGTGTTAAATATTTCAATTTATTAGGGGTACATAGTCCAATTCAGAACTAATTACCGTTTTTACACCATATCTTCTAAGCACGATAAACGGCATGGAAAGTTTTATGTTTTCGTAAAAGCCTGATTCACCACCGCACAAACTTTTCTCTCAAAGAGCTTTGGGTTATCTTCTTATTGAACTTCTTTTCTGAACGAGGACATAAAAAATTGAACTAAATGCGTGACAAATTTCAATTTAATTCGAGTCAGAAGCTCAAGTATAATGTGAACTTCATTTAGAAAAAAAAAACGTCAATAGAATCCGAAACTGGTAAAAAAACTGAGTACTGTCCATTCTTTCTAACATGATTTTGCAGGAATGATTGTGTATGGAAGGTAACAAGGTGAAGAACACATATATTTCAATTTTAGAACTTTTATTTTGACAAAATACATTTGAAAAGGTTATTTTAACGTTCAAAATAGTAAAACTGCAACACATTGAAACTTTGCATGAAAATATCGGGTTACAGAGTTAAAATCGTATGGGCAACTTAAACAGACA
Organism: Aedes aegypti; assembly: GCF_002204515.2. Lineage (NCBI taxonomy): Eukaryota > Metazoa > Arthropoda > Insecta > Diptera > Culicidae > Aedes > Aedes aegypti. The sequence continues at coordinate 400,259,198 of NC_035108.1, forward strand.
TTCGAGATTCGGGACATCAAAAATCAAGAAGTATCATTCATTCGAGCTAGGCAAAAAAAACATAGAATATCGAGTAAGGGAATGTTTACTTTATTGTTTTTAGAACGTTTTTTGGATCGTATTTTCGAACTATTTTTCAACCTGGCTGTGGTATTGATGAAGATGCTTTTCATGTAGCTGATTTATTGATTCCTCTATTTTTACGTGGTATTTCTTAAACTTTTGGAAGAATTTTTCATGACTGCAACAGAGACAAAGGCATCGTCAATCAGTATTGCAACTTCTATGATTTTCTTCCAAGTCGAGGACACTTTTAGGTGGTTGAGCTCTTGGAGTAGGCCAAGTGCTCGTTAAACATTAAGATGACTGTATTGAGTCATATCAAAAGGTCCGGATTGTACCAACAAACATTTTGTGATTTTCAAACTAGTAGGACACAAACAGTGCATAGACCCTGGTCAGATGAAGGCTTAGGCAGAGGAAACTCGATTGTGAAATAACACAGAAAGATTAGAGAATTATTATCGCTTACTGAAGCTTGGAAATAGTACTAACCAACAGTATACTATAGCACATCGAAACAACAAGCTAATATTAAAAGCAAACAGAACAGAATTAAAAGGCGTCAAATTTATTGTGTTATATCCAAGTCAGGCAGTGGGTAGAAAAACTGTACACACGATCTTCACAGTAGCACCAGTATTGAGAAATGCTTAATTGTCCGAATTAGAACAGAATTCAATTAATTGAATTCTGTTGGGTAGGAGTTTCGCATAACTCTAAAAAGCCGATTTCATCACCATGGTTTAAGCCATAAACCACGTTTACCCATCTAGTTTAACTAGGTTTAATGCCTAAGGTAATGGTGAAGAAACCGCTTATAAGTGAAGTTCTAATCAAATAAGTAGGATTCTTATAAAATCTCATGCAGTAATTCACAAATTCCAGAAGAATATTAAGTCTTGGTTGAGGTTTTGTTTGAATCCAAACCGAGTCATGCGCAGGATTTTTAATAAATCCTTTGATTCGCAGTATCTTCAAATAAGAATGTTCAAAAGTGGATGCTGATATTCTGATTTCTGAAGACGAATTTCGTTTTTTTTTGTATGGTATTCAGTTGGAGCTGCCTGACAGCTTAACTTGTCAAGGCTGAACCCTCGGTCTGACTTTTGCCAAGTTTCCCTTCTACCAGGACCAATACTCAGACGGACTAGGCTATGGTGCCCACATGAACACTGTTTTTTCGTATTGTGACGTGGTAGTTTTTGAAAACTACCCTTATTCCCTTGCTTCTGAGAAAGGGAAGCATTGTGAAAATCAGCAGCTCCATCAGAATTTGTTTGAAATAGTAGTGTAGTAGTGTCATTACTAATACTGTCTAGTCGAAATGGTTTTGAATAATTTGTCATTTAAGTGCTATTCTGATTACTCCTATCTTTTACGTAAGTTAAAGTCTTAAATGTCAATTGTCGTCGAGTCTTAACAAAATTAGCCTGTTTAGTAGTAGTCTAGTCAATTTCGTTTTTTGTTGTTAAAAGTATTTATTGGTCATTACGTCCATATATCCTTAAAGAAAAAAAGTCACTATCTTTGTCTGTTCAACAATTTCTCGAAACTAGCATGTGTATCCTAATGATCGATCTCAGCGTCTTACTTTCCATAGTCATTATTATAGTGAATATTTAAGAGTAAAGTTACCTTACGCTTCTATTAGTCTCCTACAAGACTTTTCGGTGGCAAATGCAATGCTTCACAACGCTTACTTTCTACTTGTAAATTTTGCTAAAATGAAGCTGAAATTAGATTATTTATACCATTGTTATAAAAGAGGTATTTCTTAATATGGCAATGTAAAAACCATATTAAAATCAGATTGTTGCCTCTTATTTCTACTCAGTGAATCTACTAGTAATTTTCCTCAGAGTGATATTCCCTACGTCGTATATGATAAAGATGGGTCTTGCTAGCTAATAGTAAGAGTGTCTACGGATCATTCTGGTTAACAAAATGCAAACTGATCGTCACCAATAGTATTTAGTATTTATTTCATTTAAACTTAATGTAAGCCTGTCGGTTATACCATTTTTCAGGTCAAGGAAACAACAATTGATATTGCAACTTTTAGAAAATAACAATTACCTAGGTATTGAAAGTTAAAACATTCGAGTGTCATGTAACATAGGGCTAGTTTAATTGATAATGGTGTGCAATAGTATTAATTATTTATTCTGTAATATTCAATGTCATTCAATAGAAAATCATGGCCTGGAATTGTTTAAGCGCAAAATTTGTTTGAATTTATTAAATATTTAAAAATTTAAAATAAAAAAAGGAAGCAAATCAATGGACTTAGCAAATAAAACAGATATTATGATTGTCCGATTGTCCCACAATGAACATTACGATTCCAATGTCACCCCACTTTACGGTACCCCTCTGTATCCCTCTTTCTTGTGGTGGTGCTGTAGTGCTAAAAAAAATTCCTGGTGCTGTTTTTTCCTCCTCTTCCTTCTGGCGAATCTCACTAGGTTCCAATCTGTAACCGTCGAATTCCGATACGGTTCCTTCCGCAAAACCCAATTTTCACGAAATGACGCACCCTCTCATGATTTTTGTGTCCATCAACACCCAGGTTCGAAAAATAAAACACGGCGGCGTCACGGAAGAAAAAGCACTTTTTACGCACTAAAAACACACACCAGCCAGAATTCTTCCCGTTCACCGGAAGTACCTCGTCGAGATGCACCAATTAGCACTGGTTTTACCTTTGAATTAATCCGATTGATTGCACCAAAATCGCACTGAAAAATGGATAACACCTTTTCTACCGTTTTGCTCTCGTCGCGACGCGATTCGATTTGAGAGTCTCGTTCTGTTTCGTCGCGTAGTTTGCAAAAAAAAAAACTATCCTTCGCGGGCGGTTGACGTTTTGCTTTTTGATGAATGAACGCGTAGGGGTGTACGCTTGTCTGCGAAATAATCGACGATTTATCGAATCTGGACATCGGAGATCCAAAATTCATTCAGGTTAGTGTTCTTATGAGTACTCCCACAGTTTAATAACTGAGAGCTTACTTTAACAAACTTGCCTTATTCGCATTCGTATATCGTGTGGCAGCTACAATAATACTCTATGCCCAGGAAAGTCAAAGAAATTTCCATTACGAAAAGTTCATGGACCAACCGAGAATCCTAGATTAGGGGCCGTTCAAATATTACGTAACGCAACAGGGGGAGGGAGGGGGTCTTACATAGTGTTACGGTCCATACAAAAATTTAAAATTGTCCATACAAAAGCTGTTACGTGGGGGTGGGAGGGGGTCTAAAATTAATAAATTTGGCGTTACGTAATATTTGAATGAACCCTTAGATCTTCAGCATGGCTTTGCTTTGCAGCCGCGGACTCTAACCACTCAGCTGAGAAAGACACCAAAATATTCCTCTCGTTGATTTTTATATAAACCTGTTGAATATAAATCACTTTTACTTACCACTCTCTCGGTATTTTGACATGGAAGAATATTTATATAAATTGAAGAATGATTTATATAAATTGAAAAATAATGTTCTTTTTTTGGATATTTTGTTCTTTTTCATAAGTACTGTACAAAAAAAAAAATAAACACAAGAAATAGTCAAGGAATGATTTCGTTCGCAAAATTACTGGAGCAAAAAGCTGTTGATAAGTAGATCCGATTTCGTAACGTCGATAACACCTACAATGCAAATCAAATGGAGCTGTAATTTTTCCGAACGGAAAAATGTTCCGCTAAATTATTCCGTAATTAAAAGTGACATTTCGCTCCTTCTAGATTAACTGTCGTGATCACTTTGGTGATTAGAAGATCACTTTGATCACTTTGGTGCTTTACTTATGAAGTCTGTTCTTCACTTAAGATGAGTATACTGTTTCGCTCAAGAAAAGTAAAATCGTAAAATCTTCTGTGGACGAAATAATCAAGAATTTTTCTACGGTGAGCTTAATATTAAATGACATTTCTTTTCAACTGCGAAATGCGATCAAAGAAAAATGCTTTTTTTTACCATTTCTTGCAAAAAAATCCCTCGCATCGAGATAGGCGATTACTTTTTTTTACAAATGCATAGTCCCCATTAACAATAATTGTTATTATTGCGCATTTCTTTCACCACTGGACTATCGCAGAAGTTTTTACAAGTGCGGAAACGCTAATAAAAGTGCGCAATTGCATCAAATCGGGTAGGTGTCTATGGGTGACTTATTCTTTGCAAATCAAAGAATAAGTGCTCTGAAGACACCGACAGGATTGAATGCAATCCCGCACTTTTATTCTCACTTTCGCACTTATGAGGCCGCACTTCGCAGTCCAGTAGTAAAAGGAATACACAATAATACAATTTTTGTATTAATACATCCTGTGATTTGTGACTTGACTCATTTTGGGCCTATTCACAAATTTCATAACGCTGAAGGGGGTGAGTGGGTGTCCTCGTATTTTATAGTTCATACAGAATTTGTAAAATATTCATACAAAATACGAGGGGGTGGGTGAATGCACAAAATTTGAGGATGAACCCTTAAGCCCCAAACACAATGTGAACGGCAGCACGGTACAACGGCAAAACGGCATGCCCATCTTGATCTACACTTTACTTGTCAAGTCCATATTTAATTTGATTTTGTCGACACTGATCAAAACATTGACATGTCATTCAAATCGGTGTTGCCGTTTTGCCGCAATACCGTTGCATTGTGTTTGACCCTTTACATTGTTACGTAAGAACGTTCCAGGCCAAAGGCTGAAAATAGATCGCGATTTTCTATTCGTGAAAAAACAGACACCCCTCAAAACGGATTGAGAATGGGAAGAAGCAAAGGAGAAAAAAGGGCGATCGATGCGCGCAATTTTGACGTTTTCGTGTTGTTTGCGCGCACACTTCAAAAGAGACGGGCGAAAATGTTGCATACAATCTTTCCCGGTCCAAGCGCAAGGTATGCAACCCGTTGGGGCAAACTTGCACGAGAGTTCAATGTATGCCCAGTGGCGTAGGTGTTGCTGCACGATTTGCCTGATGGCATAGTTTGCGCAACACATTTCCGAATAATAATTTTTACAACTCGGGCAGTAAAAATCGAGTTTAGGAAAGAGCTTTGTATGTTTTGCAATTTTTCAAAAGGCTCCTTCAGGGTATCAGAAATCATGAGGCATTTCTGAAAATTGGTGTGTAATGATTCATTTTTTTCTTCTTTCTGGCGTTGCATCCCACCTGGAACAGACCCTGCTTCTTAGCTTAGTGCTCTTGTGTTCACCTCCACAGTAATTAACTGAGAGCATGATAATAAATCTTCGAGCTGTAAAGTTAAGTTTTACATACCTATACTTACTTACTTATTTGGCTTTACATCAATTATCTTGATAAAGCCTCGCCAACAATATATCGCCAATTCCCTCGGTTCATGGCCGCTTCTCTCCATCCTCGACTGTGACCCACGCTCTCCAGGTCCTGGTGTACCTGGTCCATCCACCTAGCTCGCTGCGCCCCACGCCTTCTTGTTCCGACCGGATTCGTGGCGAACACCATCTTTACAGGGTTGTTGTCCGGCATTCTTGCAACATGCCCTGCCCAGCGTATCCTTCCAGCTTTAGCTACCTTCACGATACTGGGTTCGCCGTAGAGTTGAGCGAGCTCGTGGTTCATCCTTCGCCGCCACACGCCGTTCTCCTGCACGCCGCCGAAGATCGTCCTTAGCACTCGGCGTTCGAAAACCCCAAGAGCTTGCAAGTCCTCCTCGAGCATAGTCCACGCCTCATGCCCATAGAGGACTACCGGTCTTATGAGCGTTTTGTACATCGTGCATTTGGTGCGGGGGTGAATCTTTCTTGACCGCAGTTTCTTCTGGAGCCCAAAGTAGGCACGACTTCCGCTGATGATGCGCCTTCGTATTTCCCGACTAACATTGTTGTCAGCCGTCAACAAGGATCCGAGGTAGACGAACTCGTCCACCACCTCGAAGGTATCCCCGTCTATCGTAACACTGGCCCTGTCGCGCTCAGTTCCGCCAACCAGCATGTACTTTGTTTCCGACGCATTCACCATTAGCCCGACTCTTGTTGCTTCGCGTTTCAGGCGGGTGAACAAATCTGCCACCGTTTCAAATTTTCTCCCAATAATATCCATGTCGTCCGCGAAGCAAACAAATTGTCCGGATCTCGTGAAAATCGTGCCTCGACTGTTAAGTCCGGCTCTCCGCATGACACCTTCAAGCGCAATATTGAACAACAGGCACGAAAGTCCGTCGCCCTGTCGTAGTCCCCGCCGAGACTCGAACGAACTGGAGTGTTCGCCCGAGATCTTCACGCAGTTTTGCACACCGTCCATCGTTGCTCTGATCAATCTTGTGAGCTTCCCGGGAAAGCTGTTCTCGTCCATGATTTTCCATAGCTCAATGCGGTCGATACTATCGTATGCCGCCTTGAAATCGATGAACAAATGGTGCGTAGGGACCTGGTACTCACGGCATTTCTGGAGGATTTGCCGCACGGAAAAGATCTGGTCCGTTGTCGAGCGGCCGTCGATGAAACCTGCTTGATAACTTCCCACGAACTCGTTTGCTATAGGTGATAGACGACGGAAGAGAATCTGGGATAGCACTTTATAGGCGGCGTTTAGGATGGTGATTGCACGATAATTTTCACACTCCAGTTTGTCGCCCTTTTTGTAGATAGGGCACATAACGCCTTGCTTCCACTCCTCCGGTAGCTGTTCCGTTTCCCAGATTCTGACTATCAGCCGATGCAGACAAGCGGCCAACCTGTCCGGGCCCATCTTGATGAGTTCGGCTCCGATACCATCCTTGCCAGCGGCCTTGTTGTTCTTGAGCTGTTGAATGGCATCCTTAACTTCCCCCATCGTGGGAGATGGTTGATTTCCGCTGTCCGCTGTGCTGACGTAGCCATCGCCTTCGCTGTCCTGACCTTCTGTGCCTGTGTTCTCTGCGCCATTCAGGTGTTCATCGTAGTGCTGCTTCCACCTTTCGATCACCTCGCGTCCGTCCGTCAAGATGCTCCCATCCTTATCCCGGCACATCTCAGCTCGCGGCACGAAGCCTTTGCGGGATGTGTTGAGCTTCTGATAGAACTTCTGCGTTTCTTGAGAACGGTACAGCAACTCCATCTCTTGGCATTCCACCTCTTCCAGGCGGCGCTTTTTGTCCCGGAATAGGCAGGTTTGCTGTTTCCGCTTCAGTCTGTATCGTTCCACGTTTTGCCGCGTACCATGCTGCAGCATTGCAGCCCGCGCTGCATTCTTCTCCTCTAAAACCTCCTGGCACTCCTCGTCGAACCAATCGTTTCTTGAGCTCCGTTCCACATATCCCGCAACGCTTTCGGCAGCGTCGTTAATGGCTGCTTTGACTGTCCTCCAGCAGTCCTCAAGAGGGGCCCTATCGAGCTCGCCCTCATCCGGCAACGCTGCCTCAAGATGCTGCGCGTACGCATTGGCGACATCCGGTTGTTTCAGCCGCTCGAGATTGTACCGGGGCGGGCGTCGGTACCGTACATTGTTGATGACGGATAGTTTTGGGCGCAGTTTCACCATCACCAGGTAGTGGTCGGAGTCAATGTTGGCGCCACGATAGGTTCTGACGTCGGTTATGTCGGAGAAGTGCCGTCCATCGATCAAAACGTGGTCGATTTGCGATTCTGTCTGCTGAGGTGATCTCCAGGTGTACCGATACGGGAGGCTGTGCTGGAAATAGGTGCTACGAATGGCCATGTTCTAGGAGGCGGCAAAATCTATCAGTCGTAGGCCGTTCTCGTTCGTCAGCCGGTGGGCGCTGAACTTTCCAATCGTCGGTCTGAACTCCTCCTCCTGGCCAACCTGAGCGTTCAAATCTCCTATGATGATCTTGACGTCGTGGCTTGGGCAGCGGTCGTACTCGCGTTCGAGCTGCGCGTAAAATGCGTCCTTGTCATCATCAGTGCTTCCGGAGTGTGGGCTATGCACGTTGATTATGCTGAAGTTAAAGAATCGGCCTTTGATTCTTAACTTGCACATTCGTTCATTGATCGGCCACCACCCGATCACGCGCCTTTGCATATCACCCATCACTATGAAAGCTGTTCCCAGCTCGCGTGTGTTGCCGCAGCTCTGGTAGATGGTATGATTACCTCTAAACGTTCGCACCAATGCTCCTGTCCAGCACACCTCCAGCAGCGCTACGATGTCGAAACCGCGGGTCTTCAGTACATCGGAGAGTATGCGAGTACTTCCAATGAAGTTGAGAGGTTTGCAGTTCCACGTACCGAGTTTCCAATCGCTAGTCCATTTTCGTCGCTGTGGTCTTTGCCGATTGTTCCGGTCCGTATTCTCTCGTTGACGTTCCTGTGCTGATGTGTTTTTACGGTTGGCTTGTAGGGCCTGACACCAACCCCCTAGATTTCCGGAGGACCATTCCCCCTAAATGTTCGGAGGGCCATAGTGCGCAGTTTAGCTTAGAGTCCTTCTCTGGCACTCGGACGATGATCAGGCGCCCCTGACATGGGGAACAGACGCTGTTGTGAGCCGCTCCTAACGTGGAGTACAGACGCTCCAGGTTTGCAAAAGCAAACCCCCCCTTCCCTGTCAGCATACGACCAAAGTTCCCACCGGGGGTTGGTTACCCGATCTTCCCCAAGGTTACTCGTACCCCGGCCAGTACCACGAGGAGGTAGGGATAGGAGTTGCTGGGCAAGAGGCTAAGGACCGCACAAAGGGGTCTATTTTATTCCTGCAGGTACACGAGGTACCAATGGTACGCCATGCCCAGCCATTTACCGCGCCATTACATACCTATAAGTAGATGAAAAACATGATTAAGTACTATACCATTTAATTCCACTAGAATTTGTATCCTTTGACAGGGACGCGTATTCCGACCTCAACTGTAAGTAGAGTTACGTGCTGTACTGCCGTTATACGCATAATTGTCCCATGTTACTGTTTGTGCATTTTGACTTTTTGTCATCAGTTTATTTTTACGTATAGTTTCAAAAAACACTTATCAAAAATTAACTTTGTTCGGAAAATCAATAAAAAGCAAGCCAAGTCAATTTGTCCCATTGTTGAATTTCCACGCATAACTGTCCCACTACTGTATTTCTACGCATAACTGTCACACTATACAATTCGCTGCGCTAATCTTGAACAAAATATTCAGTTGTGAGTTTTGAATTAGCTGGCGTTTGTGAAAATCGTTACGTTGACTTTCCATCCCATGTGGAACACATTCTTCTTACGTTGACTTTACATCCCATGTGGAACACAACCCGTTTTATGTGTTTGTATAATCGGGATGCATTCGTCATTCATGCGAGTCTGACGTCAAATTTGAATGAAATTTTCAATTTAATAATATTATTTCCCATCGGTTTTACAATGAATTTCAGTTGAATTTTCAGGGTCAATCACAATTTGTTTCAATTTTCTTGAACCGCCGTCATCGATTAGAAATTCACCGTAATTTTGGATTCATCACGAGGAATACTGAAATAATCCCACTTGAAGAATCAGTAATTACTTTAATTTCAAGTCCATGGCTTGCGACAAATCAACTTCATAATTTAGCAAACCAAGTCCAAATAAAAATAGTTCGACCATTTTTGGATGACTTGGCCATATGCTGGGTTGGTCCGAATACCAGTTCACTGGTGGAAGTGACCATTATATTGGCGAATCTGAAACCTGGCTTGCGACATATCAATTTTCATGAATTTGCAAATTAGGTCTACAGATGGTTCAAATGTATTTGAATGACTTGACCACATGTCTGATTGTTCTGAATTCCCGGTTTCCTGGGGGAAATGGCCTCTAAACGGTCGGTTCTGATACCTAGCTGGCAACATCAAACTTCATAAATTCACAAATCAAGGCTAAAGAAGGGTAATTCAAAGGTTCCTGGATGACTTGATAATATGCCAGGTTGTTTTGGATACCCTGTTCCCCAGAGGAAGTAGCCATTATATTGGCGGTCGTGAGACCTATCTTGCGACATATCAAACTTGATGAAGTCCAGACGAAGTCAAAGTCAAGTCAAAAGAAGAATAGGATGACCTGGCCACATACTGGTTTATTCTGCATAGTTGGCTCTTCGGTGCAAGTTGCAAATATGTTGGTGGTTCTTAAACTTAAATTGCGATGTATCAAAAATATCATGATATGTATTGCAAACAAAGTCCAAAGAAATGTCAAATCTTGTGAAGATTTGTGTCGTGAATTTTGAGTTAAATATTTACTCGGCAGATTAACCTTGAATTCGCACATGAGTTTCTGTCAAGCCTGCAGCTGGAAGAGTCGATTTAGGAATTTATTACACTTATAAACTCTCTTACTTACTCATCCACTCTTTCTTTCACTAACTCATACATTTTCTCACTATCACACATACAGAAAACTTTGCATTCCCTCACAAATTTGGAAACTATAAAATCGTTTTTTTTCACTTCTCCACACGTGGCTCCGTATGGCACATGTCACTTGAGCCTCCATTAGGTGCCTTAACATAGTCTTGAGGATATACGTCCTCTACATTCGGTACAATCTATACGTAAGAACGGTCATCCACAGCAGTATGTTTAGCACATAATTGGTCACAACTCTCAGTGGGACTGTTATGCGTAGAAATTCACCAAAAACCCCGTATTTCTAGGCATAACAGTCCTACTTTCAATTTCGTAGCTAAATTTACTTTATTCCCATAATACAAACTCTTGACTCTAATAAACACGCTATTCTTTATACTATAGTGAAGATTTCAATTCAATTTACCATACACCTGGTCAATACGAGGCCTAAATGTGTTAAAATCTTTAAACGCGTTTTTCTCGATTGCATATTTTGGAACATGGGACAATTATGCGTATAACGGCAGTGTAGCCTTAGGTGCAGGAGCCTCATTACTTGCCAGTGCACGGGCGCTCTGTACATTGTGAGACATTTTTAGGTGCGCCTCATTTTTCTTGAGATGTGTCTCACTGCGGTCTCATGCGCTCCGTCACATGTGCTGTTCAAAATTCAGCGCAATAATTGAAGTGATTACAAAAGTCTACAACGAGGATCGAAATTGCAACTCTTGGAGCGCGAATCTTTGACCATATCATGTAGGTCATCTAGACACCTGCATATAAGGCGAAAATAATTGTAGAAGCTCTTCGTTACTAAGCAGTTGTTTCACAACTTGGATACCGATGGCGAGCCGTAGCGCCGAGCAGCGCATGACACGAGTCTCCTCGAGAGCACATCACCTAGCGCACGCTTTTAGAATTTTCGTGAGCCTCCATCTAGCACAGCACACTAAGATTCGGATGAGCTGAGACGGTTTGGTCGGAGGCTCGTCAGTACATTTATGTGCTCCTGAGAAATATGTTATCTGTCAAAGGATACAAACTGTAGTGGATTAAATGGTATAGTGCTAATTTCGGTTTTCAGCTAGTCATTTTTACATGTAAATATCGTTTGGTAGGTACGATGATACTGACCCCACATGCTTGTTGAGCCCTTAAGCCCTTCCCATAGACTTGATAGAATCCTTTCAAACTTTCACAGTGGACCACGCTATTCCAGATGTTCTGTCAAACTACTTAATACCTATTTGTTATAGAAGAAAATTTCAGTATTGGGGATTTCTTTCGAAAATAAACAATAAACTTACTATGCTTTGACTCTATATTTCTAGAGTAACCGTCTAGCAGCACTATTACTTGCTACTATTTTTTCATTCGACTACAACAATTTTCTCTTGCACAATAAATCGCAGACGCGCTGCTATCTAAACCACATGATTCTCCTCTCTCAATTCTCGTGCAATACATACAAAAATATAACGTCAGTCATGTCGATTACATATACAGTTGTTCCATTTTTTGTTTCCTTATATTCAATTTATCTGACTTTCCTTCTGGTCTGCTGCAGTTATATCTCTATGTACATGATCAACAATAGACAAAGAATGTTACGAGTAATAGTTCTAAATAATATCATCCAATAGATACGTAAAGTACGTCATTAAAATTGAACAATTGAACAAACGATGTGAGCAACACTTTGACTTATGCACACACCGTCACAAAATCAGATCGAATGCCGTAGACGCCCTCGGAGAGGTTTTTCAAACCACGTAAAGACTATATGATCTCCTATCTATGGCTTGGTTGATAGCCTTCTTTAACCTAGTAGTACTCTATATGTTGTAACCTTCGCTGAAGTTTACAAGGCTGATAGATTTGCCTATATGTATTTTATAATTATTGTCCTTAAATGTAAAATGGGCGCACAAGAAATTTGGTATTATAAAAAAATAGTTATCACAAGAAAGTCAATTTGAATTTCGTTGATTGAATTAAATTTTTGCGGGTTATCGTGTATAGCTCAGATCAATCGTCAGCATAGAACAGCTACGATCAACTTTTGCAGACTCGTGCAAAGTGGAACAGTCCAAGTGGCGCTTGTTCAAGAACATTACTTTCGTAAAAGGAACTCTTTTATCTAGTTAACCTTGTGGACCCAGTTTTTGCTATTTTCAGCAAACATGAAATGACAAATTCGCGTGCCATGCCTCGTGCATGCGTGCTCGTTGAAAAAAGCAATACCTAGTTGCTACTCTCATTTCAGCATGAACTACCAGAGATGTATGTGCTGTCATAGAAAATACGTCTATTGTTCGATTTATTTACCACATGATGAATTATCCTTAATGGATGATTCTAAACGAGTTGTTGTATAATGTGTAACAAAAGACCTTCCGCTGATGGTGAGAAATTATGCCAATGCTCATCGCATCATCTGGGGCAGCTCAGATATTAGTTTGGAAAACTCTCGCCTGATAAAATACTCATTTAGTACAGATCTTGAATTGCTCAACCTTCAGCTTAAGTGTTAGGCACAACGCTTTGCTCGAACAGAATCACAGCTTAAGTGTTAGGCACAACGCTTTGCTCGAACAGAATCAGCCACGAGTTGACGATTTGGTATGTATCAGATGAGGAATCATTATCTGATTATCGCAACAACTTCTTCGAACATTCGAATGTAAATTCGCAGACTTTGCCTATTAGGAATCCCCGGTCTACAAACTGGGAACCCTACACTGAATTGGTTGCTACCGAATTCGATGGATATTATCCGTCCATTGAAAATCCAAGTGATTTGGATGAAACTACAACATCCTAAATTATTGAAGCTTTTGAAGAAGCATGTCCTCTGCGATCTGTGGAGACTACAAACGGGACCCCATAGTGGAATTCCGATCTGACTAGACTCAGGAAACAATGTAGAAGGAGTTGGAACAGACGCCGTTCAACTGGATCAGAGTCGTTCCAGTCGGCTCGCAAGGCTTGCAAGAAAGCTTTTCGATCTGCTGATCCTTCTGGGCTGGAAAACCTTTGTACAAACGTTTCCAGTTTGAGTGAAGTCAGTCGGCTGAACAAAATCCTTGCAAAACCTAAGGATTTCCAAGTGAATGAAATTCGGTGACATTACTTCTTTTGATGAAGAAGTTTTAGAATTCAATATACACTTCTCCGGATGTAGCATCTACGGATGAACCAAATGTCTTGTCATGTAGTTATGAATCTCTAGCTTCGGCTCGCAGTATCGTAACTACTGAATCGATTCAATGAGCACTCAAGAGCTTTGCTCCTTTCAAATCTCCAGGAGCAGATGTTTTGAAAAAGCTACTTGTAAGCAATTTTGATCAGTGTTGATAGACTCGCACTCAAATGTCAATCAATACGCTCTCCCGAGAGAGCAAACTCATAAGAGATCTGCTTCGCAAATCTCACGCTTGAGATTTTGATGCAAAATCAACTCAATCAACTCAAACCGTAAAAAATGATTCAATCGCAAAACCCGGCCAAAACTCGTGAAACCCGAATATTGTTGTTTACGTTAGAAAGGACTATAATTTTACCAGACTAACAAGAAATGATTGCCGTGTGTGAGTAAACTGTGGAAATACGAGACAATGAGTCAAAAAGGTGAGCCAACTCATCCGTGATTTTTTGACTGCTGAGTTGCGTGATTGACAACTCACGCATGAAAAATCTCAAGCGTGAGTTGTGAGAAATTGAGTTTTTCACAACACTGATTTTGATACCAGTTATATTCCTAGATCGTGGCGTGATATCAGTGTGAAGTTTATCCCGAAAGGAGGACGTGCGTCGTATGTAGAAGCCAAGAGTTTTATACTAATCAATCTGACCTTTTTTCTCCTGAAATGCCAGGAACGCATTATCGATCATCACATCCGTAATGTTTATTTGGCAAACCTATACCTCTTCTTTTACACAATGTTGTATACGATATCGAGAAAGCATTCGTTCAGAAGCAATTCTGCTTTGGTGTCTTCAATGAAGGCTCTTCATAGATATTGAGGGTGCCTTTGATAACGTGTTTTTCGATTCCATATTGGAAGCTGCATGCAACCATGGGTCACCTACAATGATTACCAATTGGATTCATCAAATGTTCAAAACCCGACATCTCTTTTCGACAATGCATCAAGCTGTAATTCGAAAATTGAGTCTTAGCGGATGCCCCCAAGGGGGAGTCCTGTCACCACTTTTGTGGAATCTCGTAGCAGATACGCTATTGAGGCAACTCAATAATTGCGGTTTTCCAACTTATGGATTTGCCGACGACTATCTAGCTTTGATAGTTGGTATGTGCGTAAGCACCCTATTCGACCTGATGCAAAGTGCTCTACAGGTAGTCTAGCGTTGGTGTCGCCAATATGGCCTTTCGGTTAACCCGAATAAAACATCTATTGTTCTTTCTACGGAAAGACGAAACCGCGATGAAATTCGACCTTTACGTCGTTTTGGCACTGAGATTAATGTGAGTGATCAAGTAAAGTATGTCGGAGTCATTCTAGATTCCAAACTTTTATGGACACCTCACATTGGTTTCAGAGTCAAAAAGGTTTGCATGGCCTTCGGTCAATGCCGGCGAACCTTTTGTAAAACCTGGGGCTTCAAACCCAAGAATATCGAAACGGCTAACACTACATTTATTCGACCAATATTGGCATATGGATGTCTTGTGTGGTGGCAAAAGGGTGAAGTGAGAAGAATCCAATCCAAATTAGGCCATCCCTCAAGGATATGCTTGATGGCGATGTCTGGTGCGTTCTCTGTGGGTCCCACGGCAGCGCTCGAGGCTCTTTTCGACGTTGCATCACTACACATACATCTTGAACAAGAAGCACTTTCTTGCACCTACCGTTTATGGGTGCTAGATATACTGGAGAAAAATCCAGTGAATCGTAGATCTACACACACTTCGTTGTTTCCACTTTTGGTGAATTGGGACAAAATGGTCCTTGCTAGGGTTCCTAGTACTGACCCCTTTTCACGAGTACCGGTTCTACGGTACTGTAACTCTCAGTACCGGTAGTACCGGTAAAATACCGGAACTGAATTTTTTTTTGAGTTAAGTATAAAGCGTACACAGGGTGTCTACTCATTTACAGAAATAAAATTCCCTGAGATTTCCAGGTTTTTCAGGTTTAAAGAAAAACAATTCCAGGTACTAGATATACATGATTAACAAATAGTTCATTTTACACGACTTTTTTTCAAAGCACATAAATTAAAAAAAAAAAGATAAATTCCAAGTTCATTGTTTTTTCATTTTAAAACAAATATTTTATTATCTTTTTGTTTTAAACATGTAAACAACATTATAAAAATAAATAGAAATTGGGTGATTTTTATTTGATTTCTTAAAAAAAATATATTCTAACCAAATGATCTGGAAGTGCCTTAAATCATCAAAATCAGATATGAAGAAAATATGCTATTCTTAAGGGAAAAAACCTTTTGAATTACGGACATCAGTGATACACCCACAAAATTTCTTTAGAGGGCGTTTTGTATTTTTTTCAAGATGATACCTTGGAGAAAACGGGACTGGTAGCGTTTGATTGTCTTTGAAATAAGAATTTTAGATACCTCTCGCCTGAAAAAAAACAAACCAAACATGTACCAGAATGAGACCATACATGAATTTCTATAAGAATGATTTTTTAGTCATTTGACATTTCAAAAATTATTACTGCTTGTTTTACTGTGGATTTCTTTCACATAAAACCCCAACGATCTCTTCAGGAGTTTGTTTTGTGATTTTTCAATAACTTTCTTTAAAAGACATAAAGCTTCTTCAAAATTCAAAATTCATTTAGTTATTTGCCAAAGAAATCTAAAAAAAATCCATTCATGCTTGCAGAGATATCTCCAGGGAAATGTCAAGGATTTGTGTCAATTTTTTCGGAGGAAATTTTGAGAAAAATCCGCGTAAAATTTGTAAAGAAAATTTTTGTGAGTTCCAAGTATGCCTTGATGATTTCCTACGAGGATCTCTGAAAGAACTCCTTGATGAAATACTTCTTGGGATTTTCTTGATAATATAACTGAAAAACACTCGAATCTTTGTATAATGTCCTACAAGACTTTGTGAAGGAACTCGGAGAGACTCCCGCATAAATTCAAGTATGAATAGTTAGAAAAATACCTGTAAGAATGGCTGTAGTAATAACTGATGTGGAACCTTTAATGAAGTTTTCAAGAGTCCATGGAGTTTGGAAATATTATTTGAAAAATTATTAGAGAAATCCACAGAAGAGAGAGAAATTTTGAGGAACTTAAGAAGAAATACCAGATCGATTTTTTGAGAATTTCTTGGAAAAGTTTATAAAAGATTTCATTGAATAATGCGTGGAGGAATTTTCTGAGTAATTTCTGAAAGTAATCGAGGATGATTTTTAATTATAGAATTTCTATAAAAAATGAAAAAAAATCAGAGTAGTTTTGGTAGGGTTTCATGGAAAAATATAGAAATTAAGAAGAAACCTTTGTGGAACTACTTTATGACATGTGGTAAATCTCCTAGAATTAACAATAATCTATCTGAAAATTACTAGAGGTAATAATGTTGCAATGCTCTACGATTTTTTGACACAATTTGTGAAGGAATTCATTTAAGCATCCCTTGAAAAATTGCTGGTACCATTCCTGGAGAAATTCATAAAGGTATTCCACAAAGAATCTATAGAAAACCTGAAACATTCCTTGAAGCTTCCTCCAGTACTTGTGGAACAGTCAAGAAATATTTTTGTAGACAAATTTGCCTTTACCAACTTTCCAATCTAAGCTTTGACAAAAATAAAAATCGTAAACAAATAAGGACTGAACATCTCTAGTAGCGTTTTGATAGCGGCGCAGCCGAAAATTTTTCTGATTGAAAAGATTTTCTGTCACAAAGAGGACATATTCTATCCTATATTACTGATTTAAAATAATTTCCCTGATCATGGCTGAAATTCCCTGAGAATTCCAGGTTTTTCCAGGTTGATTAAAATTCCCTGATAATTCCAGGTTTTCCAGGTTTTTCCAGGTAGTAGACACCCTGGTACAGTATTGGACAAAACAAATGAAACTTTTTCAAATTCGTCAATAATCGCAATTTTGCTGAAGCTTATTCTTCAATGTTTATGAATTTTAACACTTGCATCCTATGATATGAAAATAATAATAAGTAAAAAATCATGAAATACTTATAAATATGTGTTGAAATTCATGGTTTTTTTTTCTGACGTGATAGACCACATTAATTCAAAACTGCCCTTTTATCATCCACATTTGACCTTTCATAGAAAATTCGAAAAAATTGCCGATGTATTGTGTAATATTGTATGCGTATTTTTCAAACACGAAAAAAGCTCTTTCTGGGTCTAACCGATGCTGCTTGAATTGTTGCCAACATATTTTTTTTCACTTTGAACAGACTCGTGATAAACGAATTATTCCGGACAATTTTCTATCAATATTTGTGCCATAATTGAAACACCTTTAAATGGTTCAATTTTCCGTAAACTTTCTTTATATTTGTGCCTAGTTGTGTAGAAAGCATAATATTCACCATCAGCAGCTTGATTTGTATTCGATGATCGATAGTTCGATAATCCTGTTAGGATCTGCTAAATTATTTCCGTTCAAAAACATTACCATCAGCTTTTTTTTCATAAATGCTCCATAACATATTTTTAACGGACACAAGATCCAAATAATTTAGAATAAACCTTGATTAACTTAAGAAATTCGTTATCAACAAACTTTACCAAACAACCAATCTAACGTACCATTTCAAATGAAGAAATTTATTGATTCAAATGATTATTAGATTTTTTATCAGTACCGAAAATACCGGTACTCGATGCTTCCCAGTACCGGTACTTCGGTACCAAAAAATGGTCGGTATTACCGGTACTTTCGGTACCGGTACTCCCGGTACCAAAACCCTAGTCCTTGCTCCAAGTGATCTCACAATTGCTTGCCACTTTCCTTACAAGACATTTACCACACAATTCCCTTCACGGGAAGAGTGGACGTCTGGCTATTTGGAAAGAAGTACGTCAAACAATATAGTATGTTACACTAATGGCTCCCTTCTTGAAGGTAGAGCTGGTGCAGGTGTATATTGTCGTGAACTAAGGCTGCATCAGTTTTACTTACTTGGTAGACACTGCACCCTTTCCTTTCCCATCGGGTAGAAGAAAGATGGTAAATATGGTGATGGTACAAATCTACCAATTGGCGGGAAACGTGCCTCTAAAGCCGGTCTTCTGATAGCTGATACCAACATCGATCAATGTGAGTCAGTTTCTTTTTCCACCTCCATGCACTGTTTTATTAATTCCTTTAGAACTATTAAATTTAGAATAAAAGTTTATTTTCTCACATTTTCAGGTTTGAGTACAGTAAATTTTGAATGCTTCTTTTGTGCGCCTAAAATATTAGATTTTCAACTGCAACTGTTAACGACGGTTGAAAAGTGGTACAGGTGAGCTCCAATAGTTCTATAGTACAATCCTGAGATAAGAAGCAAAACTAGTTATCTAGTTTAAAACGTGTGGCCATCACTGGCAGTATTAATGTGTATACGAATGAACGAGTGTAATTATTATTTAAAACGCGCAAAATCATCCCCAAAGAAACTGTTTCGGAAATTTAAGGATTTCGTTTCGAGCAACCGCAACGGCATAGAAAAAGATTTCTACGGCCTTGACCTGCATAACTTGATAATGTTTTTTCCAGCCCACCTAAAGAGCAGGAACCATGATGACTCCTCTTCCGGTTGTTCAGTTCAAACTCAGATCTAGTTTTGATTTTTAGTCCTACGATATAATCTGTGCAAATTTTGTTGTACGGAAGACGTTTGTTTTCTGGAAGGCCTACACTAATCGATGTCAGTTAATGCCAAAGATGATTGATCATTTCAGCGCAGCGCAGTAATGCTTACCCAGTGATTTTATCTTGCAAACTCATTAGAAGAACAGCGCTCTCTAAAGTGTTATGCTATTGCATTGATAAAATTAGGGTCTAATGAGATGTATTCTTTAGAAATCAATCACTAATCTCATTAAAGTATGACTATCAACTTTCCTTGTTTGATTTCAAATCAATCAATATTTTTCTAGATATTATGAAGACTTTATATCAAACTTGCCAGATAAAATAATTTAATTACAAAATTTGTTACAAACGCATTACACTAAACTAATCAGAAGCTTGATAAGAAATTTAAATGTGGTTGTCTCACAATGGCCATATACATTTAAAGTAAAATCTGCTCTACTTTGTCGATAAGATTAAAATTAACGATAGCTATTCTTTTAAATATTCGTATTATCACAAAATTTGTTTTCTTCTTCCTTCCTGAATGTTTCGGAATTCCGACTATTCTTATCTTCTAATGCCACTTCGCTTTTCCTACTTAGGCAATTGCAGTTTCGATCGATGCAAACATATATAGCTCACCATCACTATCATCAGGTTGTCGCAATTACCTCATCCGACAGGGGGCTGTCCAGGTCCACCTCTTGCACGGTGCTAACGATTTCGGCACGACACATCGGACAGAACTGCAGCTGGGCGGCACAGGTCGTACAGAACCCACGATGCTTACAGGGCTCTATTCGAATCGATGCGCTCATGTCGAAGCACAGCGTGCACGAATCCTCCCGTACGCTGAGCTTTCGTAGCTGCTCCAGGAAGAGATGCCGCGGAAGCACAATCTGCAATATTAATGGAATGAATTAACATCTTCGAATAAGACCTTTAACTTTGATACCAAGAGGCTACCGCTTGTGCAAGGCTGGTAGCCACAAAGTGTCTTGGAAATTGGAACCTTAGAGACTTCCAAAAGGAACTGGGAGTTAAGATTTGTATTCCTCAGAGAATCTTACCAGACATCTGAGGAATCTGAGAAGCAACGCAATAGTCTCTGAAGGTTTCTCTGGACACTCTTCATTTTAGAATCAGGAAAGGATTTTGTGCCAAATGACGAACTATATGCAACATGGGCTTTCACCCCCAATACTAACCTTATCTTGGTCCTTCATCTGCGCATGATCGTTGAAGCTCATGAACTGACGATTCTTCGGTGGATACACGAACGGCGTCGAACCAAAGTTGAACCTACACTGCTGGAAGGACATGAACGAGGCCGCCGCAAAGAACCCATCCTTTGCGCTGCCAAACACTTGCTTCAACACGCCGCCTTCCACTCCGTCCAGACTGAAAATGACCTCCCGCGCGTCCAGATCTAGCAAACAGCCCAACACCGAGCCACCCTTCCATATGTGCAGATCGTGAGACATCGAGCGGGCATTGTGCCAGATCAGCTTCCGACAGCCGTCGAACGATATCGAGTACGCGTCGTCCCCAATGCCGTAGCCCTCGTGGCTCAGGAAGTTCGAGTCTTTGGTGGCCCAGCCGATTTGCATCACTCCGGGAGTGATGATGAGCACCTCGTAGTACCAGCAGCCGGTATTGACCTGGAAGGTACAACGGACGCTTTCGAAGGAGTACGCATCGCAACGCGCCTCCAAACCGTCCGGGGAGATTTTGAGGTACTCGCTGACGTCCCGGGTGTTGAGCATGACGTTCACGTTGTCGACGTCCGCCACTTCGTACGAGTACTTGCGGCCGTCGATGAGGACTGAAAAAATTTTGGAGAAGTACTTGTTAGGAATCGGACCGGATTCGAATTATGAATGTTGACTTGATCGAGCTCACTAAACCTTAATTTAAATTTTGCTCTATACTCTAATTCTTTATAAAACACAAATTTCATTAAAGAAGATCTTCTAATATTTTGTGCATACAGTATCGGACATAAAAATGCACCAAAGCCATTTTCCCATACAAAATGGTCAACTTCAGAGAGCTATATCTCCAGCTATATGCTACGGCCCTTAATCCTGTAGCATTTGTTGGTGTAAATTTTATACGAAGTAGTTGAAGAATGGGAAATTTATTTGAAAATATTTAAAAGAATCTGCTGGAATAATCCTTGGATGAGATGCTAGGGAAATTCCTAGAGAAATATCTGAAGGAACTTCATGAGGAATCCTAAGACGATTTTATGTGTGTATCAATCTTTGGAAGATATCCTGGAAGTTACTCTGAGAGATCTGAAGACAATTGAAAAATCGAAGATTTCAGAGAACTTGGAGTAAATAATGGACAATTTTCAAAAGAATCTTCGTGAAATAGTTTGCTTATTTACGGAAAAAATCGGAATCTATAGTGGAGCTACTTGAAATATCTCTAAATGAATTACTTTAAAAGCCGTGGAATAAATTTAGGTGAATTTTCCAGAAAAAAAAAATCACGTAGGAATGTGTGGGAGATCTCATCGTGAACAACTGGAGGAATTGATATAGACTAGGTCTATCAAGGAAATCTCTGGAAGAATTTCGAGCAATCCCTATTGAAATTATTAAAAAAAATCAGCATAACACTAATGAATAATTTTCTGGAGAAAATTTTGAAGGGGAATTTCTCCAAGCATCCTGTTAAAAAACTCTGCAAAAAAATCACTGGAAGAACATCTCAATTCTTTCTCGAAAATCATGTGAAGTAATACATGAAGAACCATGGATGAGTCGCATAACAGTATCTGGAGCCTCTAGTCATTACAACAGAATTCTCTGAAATAATTCTCTCACAAATTCTTCATGAAATTCCATCTTGATTCTATTGAGTTATTTGTAAATTTCTCCAGCACTAAGATTGCAGGCAGCAATTTTACTTATAATATTATGAGAAATAAAAAACCTTCTTCATGGTCTAGTCCAGGTATTTTCCAAAAGATTTCTTTATCAATTTGTCCAACAATTTCACAAAAAAAATATTTACAGTGAGATAAATTAAATAATCTCTGGAACCCTCGAGTGAAGTGCTCCATATATTTATCGCCCATCATACAATAACTCAGGTTGATCTTGAGCTCCCAGAGCGAATTAGAAACTGCCTTAAAGCCGCACCTATCACCCTCTCCATTTGAAGAAGCAAATCTCAGGCACCACTCAATATATCGATGCGAAAAATGTATCACTATAATTATACATATGTAGTGCACAACCCATTAAATTTCCAGTTTAATCGGCTCACTAAAACTAGAGATTTGCTTCTGCAAAGTTTTGATGATAATTGTTAGAGTGAGACAAAAGATAGCGAAACTAACACGGTTTCCCGTGTCACCTTAATATGTTGGAAGCGTCAGATTTAAAACAAAAATAAGGTTCTCAAGCCCTGTCCCAATTTTACTGGGGAACGTGCCTTTGGAGCCGGCCTTCTGATCATGTTATTTAACAAAAATGAGATTTTACCAAAAATGTTAGGACCCTGTTAATGGAAAAAAATCGTGGGAGAATTGTTGTGGCTTGAATGATTAGTGAAAAATCGTAGTAGGAATTTGTAAAGACCTTCTCAGGATTCTGAAAGAATCCTTCTATGGATTCTGAAAGAATCCTTCTATGGATTCTGAGAGAATCTCTCTCAGGATTCTGAGAGAATCTCGTTAAGGATTCTTAGAGAATCCTTCTCATGATTCTTAGAGAATCCTTCCCAGGGTTATGAGAGAATCTTCCTCAGGATTCTAAGAGAATCTTTCTCAGGATTCTGAGAGAATCCTTCTCAGGATTCTGAGAAACATATTCTGAAGATTCTGAGAAAATCTTTCCCAGGATTCTTGGAGACTCCTTCTGAGGATTCTGGGGAAACCCTTCGGAGGATTCTGAACGGACCCTTCTGTGGTTTCTGAGAGAGTCCTTCTGATGATTAGAAAAGAATCTCCATGAGGATTCTAAGCGAAACCTCCTGAGGATTTTGAGATAATCCTTCCGAGGAGAGGATCATTCCTAGGATTTTGAGAGAATCCTTTTCAGGATTCAAAGAGAATTCTTCTGAGATTCCTGAGAGTATCCTTCTGAGGATACTAAGACAAATTTTCTGAGGTTTCTGAGAGAATCCTTCTGACGATTTTGAGAGAATCATTTTGAGAATTCTGAGAGAATCCTTCTGAGGATTCTAAGAGGATCCTTCTGCGGATTCTGAAAGAATCTTTATGAGGATTTTGAGAGAATTCCTCTCTTAATTCTGAGAGAATTATTTTGAGGATTATGCGAGAATCCTTTTTAGGATCCTGAGGGAATCTTTTGAGAACTCTGAGTATCCTACTGAGCGTTCTTAGACAATCCTTCTTAGGATTCTTCAAGAATCTTTCTAAGGAAACTAAGAGAACCCTTCCGAGGATTCTGGGAGAATCCTTCTGAGGATTCTGAGAGAATCATTCTCAGGATTCTGAGAGAATCTTGCTGAGGATACTGAGAGAATCCTTTTGAGGTTTCTGAGAGAATCCTTCTGAAGATTCTGAGAGGATCCTTCTGAAGATTCTGAGAGAATCTTTCAGAGGGTTCTGAGATAATTCTTCCGACGATTCGAAGAGAATCCTTTTAAGGATCTGTAAATAATCCTTCTGAGAATTTGAAGATAATCCTTCTGAGGATACGCAGAGAAGGCGCCTTTCTTAGCTGAGTGGTTAGGGTCCGTGGCTACAAAGCAAAGCCATGCTGAAGGTGTCTGGGTTCGATTCCCAATCGGTCCAGGATCTTTTCGTATTGGAAATTTCCTTGAATTTTCTGAACATAAAGTATCATAGTACCTGCCACACGATGTACGAATGCGAAGATAGCAACTTAGTAAAGGAACGCTCTCTGTTAATAACTGTGGAAGTGCTCATTGAACACAAAGCTGAGTAGCAGGCTTTGTCCCAGCGATGACATAATGTGAAGAAGAAGAAGATACGCAGAGAATCCTTCTGAGGATTCTGAGCGATCTTTCTCAAGATTCTGAGGGAGTCCATCTAAAGATGCTAAGAGAAACCTTCTGATGATTCTGAGAGAATTCTTCAGAAGATTATAAAAGTATTCTTATGAAAATTCAGAGTGAATCCTTTAAATGTTTTTTTGAGTAGACTCTATCAGGTGTATGTTCAGGATTTTTGTTGCAAGTAATTGTCTTCAAGTGAATTTGTAATGCAATCTTTCATTCTCATACTCCCAATAAATGCCTTGTCACTTCTTAAGGAATTCCATTAAGGATTCATTAACTCTGTGAATAGTTTTCAAAGGATTTTTTCTAGAGTTTCTCGAAAGGTTTCGCCAAGGATTTCACCGGTGATTCCATTAAGAAATTTGATGGAAATTTACCCAGATATTCGTTGAAAGTTTTCCTAGGTTCTTTTCAACGTTTGCAAATATTTCATGTGAAACGATCCCTGGATTGATTTTCGATCATCCCAAGTAACCAAATAGCATTTTAATTCGCCTTCCGTGCTAATATAGTGCTATTATAGAGCACACATGCTCTATATTAGCCGTATAATAGCTCTATAGGACCAAAAAGGCGAATTAGCGGACTAGTGGTTACTTGGGATGTGCTTTTTCAAGGAAATTTTACGAAGAGTTGATGCAGGATTTTTCATAGAAATTTTTCGAATGATTTCCACAAGATTTCCTTTAAAATTCCTTCGCAAAACTCCTCAGTTTTGTCTGAAATTCTTTAACTTTCCTATGGGTTCTGAAAGCATTCCTTCGAGATTTCGTCAGATTTTTGCGAGAACTACTGTCCCACTAGGAAAAGCCTTCACCTTCAAATGTCTCAGATAAAAGTTGCGACTGAAGCATTATTGGAAATTTGATAAAAATATCCCTAATGCAATTGAAGGGTACACGATATACACCAAAATCATTCTTTCAGATAAGTCGAAAACAAATTTCTTTGATCAATGCTTCTAGGAGTTTTCACTGGAATTCCTAATTTTCCCAGAGTTTTTCTTAGATTTTCTCAGAGAAATCTTTATGAGTTACATTTAACAAACTTGCTACAAAAATTCCAACAGAGGTTCGTGTGTCGAATTTTCCAAGATTCTCTAGAGATTTTTCTAGGAATCAAAAAGAAGCTTTGGGATATCTTCATTTTTTTCAGAGATTATTCCAGAAATTCCTTCATGAATTCCACAATTTTGGCACAGGTTCTTTAAACTTTTTAATAAGAATGCATCTAGCATTGTCTTAAAGGAATTTTATCGCATGAATTTCTCATCAAATACCTTCGGAGCTTCTTTTAGGACTAATTCTAGTGATTACTTGATAGACAGCAACGTAGCGTAGAGTATATTTGTGCTTGGCACACGATATTCATCTGCAAAATGGCTAATTGGGTCCTAAAATTTTTAATGAAATCTTGTTTTTATTTAATAACACGAAAGAGCATGTTACTGCAACTACTTTAGCAATTTTTCCCACTCAAATAACGGCTATATCATGTTTAAACTTTAAATTCAAAATTAGGTTCATAAATAAACTTTGACACTTTTGATCATGTTTGACGTTCGCTTAGTCGACAAAAACACCACAGGGGTTTTAGTTTTAACACTGGGGTTGTTCCTATCTGAAATTTCTGAAGGGACACGGAAAACAAAATATACCCAAAATTTGAGCAAAGGGGTGTGACAAAATCTAAAGAGACATGAAAAAATGTTTTTTTGGACTTATTCACATATTACGTAACGTTTTTAAAATCGTTTTTTTTATTAGTAAAGCAGTCAAACTTGGCTGAAAACATATAAGGTACCGTGGGGTAAGTGGATACAGAAAATTCAATAATCAACTTCATTATTATGTACAGCTCATGTGAATAATGTAATTCAAACTGTAATTAGAAAGTGAGAACTTTTGAATGGCAAAAATTTAAACTTTTCGTGTGAAATCTTTCCCATACAAAGTAGAGTGTCCGGAATAAGAAGCTAGCTGCCCGTAATATTAATCGAAACGGTATAGAACAAAATAGGAATTAAATTAAGGCTCAAGTAAAATTGAAGCAAAAGTCAAAATTGAAAAGTTTTTTGCTTCAACATCGATAAATCGATACAAATACAAATACACAGCTGTTTCATTTTCAAATTAAAATAGCCATGTGATCATTTTTTTTCGATTTGTCGATTTTGAAGCAGTTTTCTGCTTTTTCAGTTTTGCCATCTGTTCCATTTTTACTTGGGCCTTAATCAGGTGATGTCCGGAATAATAATCATGAAAAGGGCACACATTTCTATTTACCATTCTTATTCAAATTCCGGACACTTTACTTTGTATGGGAAACATTTCACACGAAATGTTTCAATATTAGCCGTACAAAAGTTCCCACTATGGAGGCCCGTTTTCGAGCGCATTTTTCATAATTGTCAATATAAATGTAGAATGCTCAACTGCCTTAGACGTCTCTCTAGTAGTTGCGTGATTGGAATTGATGATTTGACATTTCTAATTATGATTTCCATGAGCTGTCCGGAATATAAGGCAGAAGTGAGCAAGCGTCCGGAATAAGAATCATGGAAATCCTAACCATTTTTTTAATTTAAATCATTCATATTACGGAATCAAATTCCTCATCCACCATGCAAAAGTTAAGTTGGTTAATCATACTAAATTATTTATTTTATATAATTATGCTTCACTGAGAGCTTTTTGGAAAAACTACATGTCATGTCTTTTAGTTTTGTAATGTTACCTACATTGAATCATGTTTTGTACCTTCAGTTTACTATTATGATTGCTAAAACGATGAATGTTGAGAATCAGGCTCTGTCACAGTGAGGACATAATGCCATGAAGAAGAAGAACATAACCCCCCACCCTTCATGCTAAGACTTTTTGTATTAAAATTAAAACTAATTTATATGACGCGTAAGAAATTTGAATCCTCCCACAAACCCTTACGTAATCAATTAACAACCACTATGGTGCTGGCCTGTTTGCGTTTAATCAGTTGAGATAATCGAACATTCAATCCGATTCTAAGTATGTCCTTTTTCTTTGTCATAGTAGAAGCTAACAGAATCCACACTATCAGTTTTTCGTTGGGATAAAAATAAATAACTAAATACAGAGACGTCCTATCTTAAAACGGGTTTCGACAAAGTTGCAGCTGATGAGTATATCTAAAAGAACTAATCTTCAAGAGCATTTAGAAGAAAACTATGATCAGTTGAATGAATCACTCAGCTTCGATCATACAAACTTTGAACGGTTTGTGTAGTAAGTATTGCTTGAAAGGGACAAACAACTAGAGCATGCCAAAGTTGAGCATTTTGTATCAAAATCGACATGCGCTGCTATTATTGCAGCATTGTAGGTACACGTATCTCGGATGGAATAATGGTGTTTAAAAGTACAACTTATTTATAAAATCATCAACTGGTTTTCAAACACGTTGTACGACCAACAATTCTTGTAACCGAAGACACCTTTCCCTTTGAATCACTTTAACGGTTTTCGGCCCAAATTGCCTCAAGGTCCGGCACAGATACCGAAGCGAAAGTTTCATCACCTTAAATAGGGAGATAGTGAGGAAGGCAGCATCATCAAGATACCAGCAGCGCGTGATGGCTCCGTTATCTTTCCCGCCCATCAGAGTTCCACAGAACAGAAGGCTCGACTGCAAATCGGCAGCAGCATAACGAGCTGAAAACCATATGAGTTGGGCCCACATTCGAGACACTTGAGTGTGAGAGAGCTCTTATACAATAAATGCAATAAATCAAGTCTGGTCGAGAGTGGTTGGCGTTGACAGCAGACATCAAGTCGTGTTCGTCGACTTGCCTTATACAGCAGGGCTGGTAGCGCTCGTAGAGACAAAAAATAGTGACCAGGGGATAAATTCTAAGAAAATTGAGAGTATCTCTCACTTATTGCTCTCTGTAACAATCATGATGCGCAACACATCTTGAGAGTCTGTTTAACATCTACTTCTACAGCTCTGATTATATCGGGGGGAAAACAGTGCATGATAAAACCCATTCAAACAAGATTCAAACCGGGGCACTATTGCTATAGGATGCTTGGGGATTGTTTATCATGTCAGTAAAGTAAAACACCTACCCCCAATGATAAAAAGCGAGAAAATAATTTTATCAACGATCTCTGTTTGGGCGTCTTTTTCGCTGCTGCTATTTATCAAGCTTGTTACAACTTACGAAACATTGCTGATCATAGACCGATACAGATGCGATGTTTTTCGTCGCTTACTTTGTGCTTCCGAAATCAATGAGAACGAATTCTGCAATACCTGATAGTGACTTTAGTGGCTAAAATGTTCAAAATATGTATAAAAAGGAAGTGAACTGTTGTAATTTGAAATATTTCTCAACATTCATCCGTCCGGAATGAGATTTGAATGCTGTTTAGAAATCAAGTCAACTGAATTGAGCAGCATCTTGAAAGGAAGGATTGTACACGACGGTTACAGGTTATAATTTCTGAAAAAATCCCTTTCATGGCAACTTTACAATCTACGATATATTGAAGATTTCGAATGTCGTAGAGGTGCAAAACGAATTTAAGGCAATTCGGAATAAATTTGTAGAGGAGTCCCAGGGGAAATCTTGGGTAACAATAGTAGAAAATTGTATCTAACCCAGCCCATAGTTTGTTATCATCAGATCACAAAAATGGTGCAAAATTGACTTTTTGTTACGAAAATAGTTACCAAATCACTAAAAAGTGATTCGCTCCCAGCCCTGTTACAGGTGTAAGTACTTACAATAGTTATCAAGGCACCATCGAGCACAGAAGCCAACCTGTCTGAGAATGAATTCTTTACTGTCCGTGTGCCGTTCGAGTCGCGACAGTGGATTTTCCGGGTAAAGGGCCAGCTTGCGCTAAAATTGAGAACGTACAAAAAGCGTGATTAGACCTATGGCAATTGATTCAAACCTCCACGATACCTACCTTAATCGTTGCTTTGTTTTCGCTCGTTTGTGCAAATTTCTCCAGTGCAATCAGTGAGAACAGCATCACGTCCGGATTGATGCCTTCATCCTGTGAACGACGGGGGGAAGAGTCATTTTTGGAAAACTTACACGAACGTGCAAAAAGTTTGGGGTCACAAAAAACATACGAAAGTGTTTTAACTGATTTTTTTAAAAAATGTGCCAAAATTTTGCACATGATCTTCATAGATTATAAGATTATGGTTCTAATGGCGCATTGATTTAAAATTTTGGTAGATCCAACGGTAAGAAAAAATTTGAAAAAATCACTGTTTCAAGTAAAAATTAAGTAAACGAAATTTTGGTTTAAATTACGAAGTAAGGTTAACTCTTTGCATTTTGAATGTACCATAGTGAGTTTCAATTAGATGTGGACTAAACACTTTTGTAGATTTGTCATGGGATGATCTCAAACTTTTGCGCGGTAGTGCAAAAATTTCATTCTAGGCGACAAGCGTGACTGACGAGCATTTATGATAACACGAATAGATAGCTAGCTAAGCTTACACGAAAGCGTAAACTTTTGAGATGAGGAATTTTTCAGCTCCCCGGTTAATCTTACCAGATTTCCCAGCAGATAGCCGAGTGTGACGTCCGACAGTACCGCTATGCTGCTGGGGCCAGCCAGTTTCTCCGCCAGACAGCCCAGAATCACGCAAAGGTTGCGCTCCCGTTTGGGCGTGCGTCTGATTGAGTGCGTTATCATGTCGGCCACCTGTGGAAAGAGAAATAATGCGATAGAATCAACGTTTGCCAGCAGATAACGTAGAAACGCGACCCGTATGTGACACGCGAAGTGGTTTAGGAAATTAAAGTGGATGCTTGCTTGAGAAATTTGATTCGTGTTTGAAACATCTAGATGAGAGATATTTTTAACTTGATTTGAAACTGTACTACGTTTTCTCAATTTTCAGTTGAAATTAGTTTTATTAAAAGGGCCTTACAAATTCCCTGCACAAATGATTAGGTTTTAGGAGTCTTCAATTTTAGAAGGCTAAATACCAAATAAATGCAATTACAGTCTCCCTTACTCAATGTTTTGTATTTCGATATCGAGTTAGAGAATCAGAGTAAAAGTTGATTTTCATGACTACCTCGATAATCCTTTGGATCCCATTTGCGCTGATTGTATGTTCTTTAACTCGATACCTGCCTAACTCGATGGTACCCTCAATATCGAGTGGAGCGTTGACTGTATTTTCTAGCACAATAGCAACCTAGTAACTTATATGTTCCGGAATTGATCGTATAACAATCTAGGTTATTTTATTAAATATAAGGTACCGTGGGGCAAGTGGGTAATGGAATTCGCATAGTTGAGATTCTTCAAATTCTAGAGACTTCAAATTGAAACAAATGATGTCGTGTATATTTTTTAGCTTGACTCCCACCAAATATAAGCAGCATGCTGAAATTGATTTTTATGAAAAATTAAAGAAAAATATACAGAAAAAGTTTTTGAAAAATGTCTCCTTAGTTTTCACTTGCCCCAAAAGTGGGGCAAGTGAAAAGTGTACCGTTTTGAACAAGAAATTCAAAAACAAACAGTTATATTCACGATTTCTATTAGCTTTAACATTTGTTAAGGCTTCCCAATGAACAATAACATAAGTAACATATAAAGAAAGAAAATGTTATTCTTCTCACTTGAATTTTCTTCCGTTCAGTTATGTTAGTTGAAATGATTCGACAACATTATAACTGCAACATTTCCAATGTTAGTTCTTACATTATAGGACAGCAATTGCATGTCTGCTCTGTAGAATTTAGACCGCTCGTTATTTGTTTTTGAGAAAGTCGGATATGACGTCGGATAACTTGAATCTTTTTTATGTGAATAGACCTATACCCTATTTTTATGGTTTGAACTAGTTTTACATAGACATCCCACGAGATATCCCTGTGTTCTCTAATATTGCAACTTTTCAGTCAACGTCTTCCTTTTAATTGGCTGCCCGAAGTAGACATAATAATATTGTAAAGTTTGGCAACATCTTTTAGAGAAGTTCCATGATTTCCAATAGCTTTTAACGCTTGAATATAGTGTTTCTTGAATCATTAGCACGTTATGTTTTTCTATGATAATTGCGAATCATGTTTACTTATGGCTACTTAAAGAGAAAACACAAATTCAATCTCTAATGATAAACTTTTCACTTGCCCCACCTGATAAGAAAATTGACGATGTTTAAATTTAGTTATTTTTAGGTCTACGTCGAATTAATTCTAAATCTTTTTTTATTGCAGTTTGAAACTGTCACAGAGGACAACTAAGAAGTGGTACAGAAAATTATTTTACGCAACTTTTTTCCACTGAAAATATTAAAATAAGATTGTACGCCGCCAACTTGTTACGGAGTAACAGTTGACAGGTTAACAATTTTTCGCTCTATTATGCAATAATGGCTGAAAAATCTCAGAAATCTCTTATCTAACGTAATGTTCTCAATGGCCTCAAAGGTTTACGCATGAGTTTAAAACGTTAATTCACAAACTCAGTAAAATATATCAATTGTTTTCACTTACCCCATTTACCCACTTTCCCCGCGGTACCTTAATCGAAGTATTGACAATTTTTTAACAAGTTTAACAGTTATGCTCAGGGATTGAATTTCGAGAAAACTGAGAATATGTTTTATTTTAACCCTGGACTATACAATGCCAGGTAGTAAAAAGCTACTCTGAAAAAATCATACAAATTAGTTAAGTATTCTTGGAGATACCTGAAAATTACTAGGTACACAGCAAAAAATTCTTAAATTTACATGGTACGTAAACTTCTATGACAATCATGTTAAACGAGTTCTAACTGAATATTCAACGATAAATAATGTGAACTGTCTCATTGCATTCGAAAATACTTACAATCTTGAGTGAAACTGAAACATTTTATGATCTTACATCCAACATTCGCCAATATTGCATACTTTCTTGCATCTTGAAAGTGAAATTGCAAACAAGTATGCTCGGTTTACTCGATTCTACGCCGAATATTCTGCCAAAAATGATGCACATGGATGAATCGACGGCTTGTCATTCCATGTGCATTATTTATGATTGAATTTTCAGCGGAAAAATCATGTAAACCGAGCCGTTTTGCATGCAACATTCTTTGAGAGAAGACGTTTCGCGTTAAGGAATTTGGTAACAATGTTGGATATAATAGATGTGTTTATATGTTTTATCATTGAATAATACATGAGAAATGGCTTTGCATGATTGAAACTAAAATAACGTTACGTGTAAATCTAAGATTTTTTAGGTGTGTAGGTATATGATGTTTTTTGTAGTTTCAAGATCTTTATTTGGCCTGCTTGGTGTCAGAAACGGAAACCTAAATGCTCATTACTTAAATATGGCTGCACCAAATTCCTTTTTTTTACAGCAAACTATCATTAACCCCTCTACCGGCAGCTTCATTTTTTACCGCTAAAAAAATATTCAAATCGCGATATCTTTTTTGTTTCTTAATATTTTTGCACCATTTTTTCACAAGACCTAAAAAAAACTTCTAGTTTAAGAATCCGTGTCGATATTAATTATTGGTGATCTAGTTTTGAAGATTTCCGATGTTCCTTGGGGGACCGACATTCTCCATATAAAATGTCTTTGGCGGCCATTTTGTTTTTGGTCAATTTATCAAAAAAATAAAATAAAATAAAATAAAATGTATACTATACAATGCCAGGTACTAAGGAGCAACTCTGAAAAAAATATACAAATTGATTCAGTATTCTTCGCGAAATCTGAGAACTACGATATGAGGTTTTTAGAGTTTTCAATATCTTGATTTGTCCAGTGTGGTACCAGAAACATAAATTCTCATTACTCAAAGACGGCTGCACCAAATTGCTTCATTTTTTCTCAACATACTCGCATTAATGTATCATTCCGAGGAGTGAATATCCGAATACGATAAAAATTCTGTAGCCTCAGATATTTACATGAGTTATAGCTACGCGTCAGTTTTCAAGGAATTTTGGAACACCACCAGATGGCCAATGATCAATATCGACACAGATACTTTAAACTAGAAGAGTTTTTGATGATTTGTGAAGAAATGGTGCAAAAATATTGAGAAACAAAAAAGTTATCGCGATTTGAATAATTGTTTTGCGGTAGAAAATGAAGCTGCTAGTAGAAAAGTTAAGCTCTCATGACTCATCATGAGATCATCTTCTGTTACAATTCTGATTGAATCGGGGGCATAACAGTGTTGCTATTGCTACTCCTCAATGGAAAATAAGCGAGTTTATTCGTCGCTCTCTCGTTGAGGCTCTCGTCCGCTGCTGTTGTATATCAAGCTTGTTACAACATTACAGACCATGAATCGATACAGATGTTATGTGTTTGTTTGCTTTGATCTTGCTACGAAATGAAATTAAAAAAAAAAAAACAAAATTTGGCGGATCCCACCTACGATCTGATTATTCTTATTGCAGTTCTAGTAACGACCCCTTAGGAGATACTTTCGGAGAATTATCAAAAAATAGATCTATAATTGAATTCACAGATTCCTTAGAGAAATCCATTCCAAATAATTTTCAACATTGTTTTCATTGGGAATTTCTGTAGAAGTTCTTCTAATAAATGTCTTAGGCAATCAAATTTTCATACTAATATATATGGCGGAACCACTAGTTGTTGTGTAAGATAAATATTCCATGAGTAATTTTATGACATAATATAGCTTTTTTGCATGTACTCGTATTATTGGAAGAATTCTAGGAAACATTCCGGGAGGATTTCTTGGATACAATAGTTTCATGATTCAAATTGATTGATACAGGAATTTCTCCAAGGGCATCCACAGGAATTTCAACAAGAGTCTAATAATTAGAAATCCTTGAAAGACATTTTGGAAGAATTGCTTGTGAAATCCCTAAAAAAAAGAAAATTTCCCTGGCAAATTGTTTGGAAATTATTTTTTTTAATAAATCTTGGAATAATTCTTGAAGCAATTAGTGGAATCGTTGAAAGAAAGTTTTTGGCTATCATTGAAAAATATCTGAGTTAAATTTCTGGAAATATTATTAGATGAATTTAGAGAAAGAATGCTTAGTGATTATTCTTCTTTTGTGTAATTAAAGAGAAATCTCTGCAAGAATCATTGTAGGAATTCTAAGAAGTATAGTCTGAAGTAATTTCTGGAAGACTCCCACTCATAAAAACTTCTTCATGTGTATGACCCATAAAAAATGCGAAAATTGTTTGAACGTGAATTAAGTATTCACAAGCGTTATTTTCATTGTTTTGGAGAGCGAATGTAGTTTCTGATTACTGTAGTGCTTATATTCTGAAATAACTTCACTATATAAGACAATGTTTGTCATATGTATTTTTTATGAACCTGTAAAGCTGTACTGAAGTAAAAAAGTTTGAAGGTTTTATTCTCTCTAAACGACAGAAAATGCATTTGTTCGTCGTGTACGCAGGAGATCAATTCTGCGCCTTCGAAAATCACACTTCATTGTTGAAAATATTAATTTGTTTGGTATCAGAGGATGGAGAAGGTATTAGAGAACGTATTTTCTTTGATATTTTTTTTGCCATGGTCATGGTTTTGGGAGCATTCGCGTGATACTTATGAGTTTAATGTGCTTTTATTTTTCGTTGAAGATTTTTTTCAGGAAGAATTTTGTTCTTTTGATTAGAAACAACTTAGATCAACATTAGCTCATAGGGTTTTAGCACAACAGAGCCGCTTATCACACTTTTATAAAGGTTTACCCACATCTCTCCAGAATGGACCGTTTGTTTTAAAATATGTTTAAGGCTCCAGTAAGAATGGATCATTTGT
Organism: Aedes aegypti; assembly: GCF_002204515.2. NCBI lineage: Eukaryota > Metazoa > Arthropoda > Insecta > Diptera > Culicidae > Aedes > Aedes aegypti. The sequence continues at coordinate 400,294,185 of NC_035108.1, forward strand.
CAAAACTGATAAAACAGTTGTTTTGCGTATAGTCAACAAAATTCTAAAAAGAAGAACGTCCATTATTAATAATTCGTTTAATGAAGAAACGAACGGTTTTATTTTCTAGATTTGTTATCCATTCAGGAGAAAACTGCTTTGTATTTAGTATTGGAAAAATTCCGATTCTTAATAGAACCTTACGTCTCCAGCACTCTAGGTATAAATCGATTCTATCATTTGGCAAGGGCGAATGTTCGAGATAAGAATCTCACCCCATCGTTGACGTTTTAAAACCTTGAATGTATGCTTCCGACTCCTTCCAATAAGGAGATAGTAACGGATAAAAATTACGTCTAAAGCGAAAAACAGATCAAATCATACAAATAATAACAATTTTGTTTGGTTTCATTTTCCATATAAAAACTAAAATAAAACATGATATGACGATTTTCGCATTTTTTATAGGGCATACTACATTTTTAGGCATTGAAAAACACCTCCACAAATGTATCAGGAACAGTTTCTAAAAGAAATAAGTTCATGTCTATCCTACTGCATCACTTCATGGTTTTTGCTCAAATCCCTTTACTCAAATTAATACTTTAGAAGAAAAGAAAGTGTTCAGAGTAACCTTTCTGAAAACAACATTTATCTTAGTTTCCGTCAGAAATTATTAAGCCATATCTACTACGTTTTTTCCAGAATTAATACCGACCACTACATCAGAGGTCAAAGATCTTTTCGCTAAGCAAATTTTCTCGATTACCAGGGCATGAAGTATATTCGTATCTGCCACACGATATACACATGCAAAAAATACAAATTGACAAAGAGAGTTGTCAGTCAATAATAGTGGCAGTGCTCATAAGAACTCTAAGATGAGAAGTAAACTTTGTCCTGATTGGGACGTAACTCCAAAAACAAGAAGAAGATTACAGGTCTAATGATTTTGTTTAAATCGCCAACCTTCATTCAGAAGTTCACCCAGGAAGTTCCACAAAAGATATCCCAGAAACTCCTTTGAAGTATAAACAATATTAGTTTTCCTACTCTTGGAATTCATTCAAGTAAACCTCCTAGATCAGCTCCTGGGAAAATTACTGTGAGTATTCTAAAGGAATTTCTAAAAGAATTATAAGTAGATGTAGTTCAAAACTCGTCAATATATGACGCCGCAACCTAACTTTTTGTGTCGTGAAGTGCAATCCTATATTACATATAACGATATAAACGTTCTTCAAGCAATAGAGAGGATGTATAACTTTGCACTGTTCAGAAGATAAATGAGCACTGTTTATGATTTTTCGTTTGGATAGAAATGAATAACTAATTATCGATTGTTTTTTATAGTAATTCCCATGACATCTTTGAAGGACTTATACAGCCTCAGTTTTCATCCAAATGAGTCTTTAACGTAATCGAATTCCGAAGAAAATCAAAAAAGTGGATGCGATTAACTGACACTGCAGTAGACGAAATACGCGTACCTATAAAAAATAAGCTGTCAAAGCGGAGTTAAAAGGTACAAACTCAAATCTCCTTTTCCAAATGAGCTCAAGTTTTGGGAGGACACTCAGAATCTGAAATTGGTTCGAATGAGGGTATGGAGTAAACACGATATTTTGAACCACCAATTTGTATTAAAAATTCTTACTTTTTCTTAGAAGGGATGGATTAGATTAGACTCAGATAAAAAGTTGTGTGAGATTTCCTTGATATAATGCCAATAAATCCTACCAGAATTTACTTTCCTTTTTCATCCGCTAAAATTACTTATCATTATTTAATTTTACTATGATCTTTCCTTAGCCCAGTGGTTAGAGTCCGCGACAAGCAAAGCCATGCTGAATGTGTCTGGGCTGGAATTTCCGGACGGTCTAGGATCTTTTCGTAATGTAAATTTCCTTAAGGTGATTATAGAACGAAGCCACACCTTAAATTTTCAAAAGCACAAGCCTTAAGAACCAAACAGCGCTCCGCGTTGAAAATCTATCCTATTGGTCACCACCAGCAAGCAAGCAATTTGATTGGTTTTCAACGCGAACTTTTATCATATTCTCTCGTCTTGTGCAATTGAAAATTCAAAGTTTGGCTTCGTTTTATAATCACCTTAACTTCCCTGGGAATAGTTATACTCTCGTACCTGCCAACACGACATACGAATGCAAAAATGGCAACCTTGGCAAAGAAAGCTTACAGTTAATAACTGTGGAAGTGCTCATTGAACTCTAAGCGGAGAAGCATGATTTGTCCCAGTGAGGCCGTATGCCATCTTACCCCAGTCGTTTCAACTTCCAACGCATGAGGCCTACGCCCTACGGCAACTGCCGATGCGGAGGTATTGATCTCGGCAGCTGATCCCATTGACTGCGGGCTATTCTCTATACGGTATAATATAATACCCGTATAAGCCTTTCGAGATACAGCGAGGCGAGAGTGCTAAAAGCGTTACTCATGTGCGAGGTTTACCCCCCAATCAAGGTCGCACGTTACTATTCAATTGACGGCCGGTCGATAGCGTCCAGTTCAGCGTATTGGTCGATGACTGCACAAACTCTCACCGCGCTTATCAGTCTACTGCGACAGCAGACACTAATTCCTATTTCAGATGATCAATTTATTATCGGACACCTTTGTGTGGGGCAGGGTGGGTTCATTCGTCATTTGTCAATCAAATAAATCGCACATAAAAGAGACAGAGATATGGTGGGGGGGTCGTTGCTTCAAAATCTCCGCGGCTGACATTTGGGGTGGTTGAATTGCAATGAACTGACGCCCTACGCAGCATTTCGTTGAGAAGGACAGTGGTACCGCTCATAGGCCAAAAATCGAAAAATAAGTTGGCTTGTTTTCCACTCCAATTTATTTGTCTACACACTTAATTCAGAATGCCGAATCTCGGCTAATTTTAACCGAGATCCGCACAGCCGAGTAATCGACAAACAAATTACCTGAGATCTCAGCTAATAAAAGCCGAGTATCAGTAAATCGTGCTTCGTTGCTAAGCAACCGGACAATGTATTAGCTGAGAATCAGCTGTGCGAATCTCGGTTTCCCGATTTTAACCGAAGAGAAATATAGTAATTTCAATATGTGAAGAAATGCTTGATTAGAATTCTTTGAGTAATATCAATGACGACAACGACGGGTGTGTTTTTTTAATAATCAAGCCATAATTAATATTAGAATTTCCGATAGAAAATTTTATTTCAGTTGTTGCGTAAGATGATTAATGACCGCTTCTTAGAACAAATGGAACCACAGTTCGATGGAATCGATGAACTCACCTCTAACACTGAGTCTTTCGTTGGCAGTGGACTGTCATCCAACAGCAGGGTGATTACGCTCGGACCCATCGGATGTTCCAGTGGGACCACTCGAATCAGCGATTTGACTAGCTGGATCCAACCGGTCGGTTTGTCGGTAATGTCATGCAGCATAACCATCGAGTTGGGTGGTTCTGGTTCACTGTAGTAAACGGAAAACAAAGATGGTAAAAAACGTTAGTATTGCATTATGGGCTAGGAATCTGAAATTCACGACAAAAGTCGAAATAATATATATTTCAAAACACAAAATCTATGATTATCATGTGATATTATATAAAAGACAATTTACACCATCTTCAGCCAAAGGCTGCACAGACTGAACAATCACAAACATTAGGCAACGGACAACACGGAACACCCAGTAGCCCAGTGATGAATTTTTCGTTTGACGAAAAGTTTTCACCGACTGGAGCGGGAATCGAACCCACACCTCGTGGCACAATACGCCTAGACGACTGACGCCGCTAACCGCACGGCCACGAAGCCCACAAAATTGACAAAATTCAATTGACGATAGAACATGTGTTTTTGAACAATTTGCTTGGAATTTGGTCGCAAATTGTAACTTCCGACCCGTAGTGCGCTGGATGACGCATGATTCGCGTATGTTTAATAGGAAAAGTATACACGCTCCGGTGAGCCAACACGTCATCATCAATACCGCATGGCGGATCGATACTGGTTGTTTTGGTTTTGGGCGGAAATAATCAGTAATCAGCACCCGGCTATTATTTCCATTCTCAGCTTGAGGAAAACGGGGCACCGTCAAAGTGATGGGTGGGTAAGTGATAAGCTTGCAGCATTAATTGCCACTGCCCCGTTCCGAAGGTTTAGATTTCATCCGTTTTCGTGGTGCTGAATAAACTGGGGTGGATATGTGACCTTAACTTATGGAAACTAATTGTGCCATTTTTCAATTATATCGTTTGTGTTCAATTTCGATTGATGACTCTATAAAACATGAATCCTCGCCTAACGCGCATGGACATGATGCGTTTTTCACACATTTATACAATTTTAGAACGATTTATCTTATTGTATATTTTTTAGACTGTCGTAAGCCACCTGATGAAATCACAAATGGAATAAATGATTTACTTGGATTCTCCCCAGTCCAAGTAATCATTATGAAAAAGAGAACGCAATCTGGTATCCTTCGGAAAGGGCTCTCTCAAGAATATTATTTAGTACACTTTAACGAAAGTGATCTCAATAATATTAAAGCTTTAGAAAAAGCAAGACTTATGTTCGATGTCCGTGTGACATGAGAACAATTCCAGAAACCTGGAGGAAATTTTCAGTGTGCTCATGGTGCAAAAAACATTGCATACATACTATGAGTACCCATTCTACTTGTTTCAAATCAAATGGAAAATCCCCTGCGCCACAGGAAACTTCTACTACGCCTCTTCGTCTACCGAAAATTCTAACGGAAAATCATCAGATAATGTACCCACTTCAAGTGATATGTCTGCCTCTGATTTTAATTTTCTAACTGAACAATTTAATCTAATGATTGATGCAATGTTCAAAGCCACCACTATGACTGAAGCTTGGAGTAAAATTTACTAATCAAATTGTTATTGGATAACGTTTTTCTAATGGATCCAATAAATAATTATTTAAATAATAAAATATTTCAAATTTTTAATTACAGATAATAACGCGTATATAGCAGTTATTACTGAAACCTATTTAAAACCTGAATCCAAACTAAAAAAAAAATCCTAACTTTTTTTGTGTATCGTAATAATTGACTTGATGGGGCATGTGAGAGATTTGCAATCATCATTCATAGGCGTATAAAACATGAACTATTTTCGTCATTTGAAACTTTGGGTGTTTCTGTTGAAACACAGTTTGATAAATATACTTTCATATCTGCTTATTTGCCTTTTCAATGCCATGGACAGAAAGTAAATTTTCTCCAAATTAACCCGCAATAAGTCAATTTTTTTTTTGTCATTGGTAACTTTAATGCCAAACATCGCTCATGGAATAATTCACAAAATAGTTCCAACGGCAGGATTTTTTTTTGATGTGCTCTTCAGGATATTTCTCAATTCAATACCCTGAGAACCCGTACTTGTTTTTCCTCTTCTAGAAAACCTTCTACGATTGATTTGGTCTTAACCGACTCTAGTCATCTTTGTAGCCAATTAGTTACTCATGCTGATTTCGATTCTGCTCATGTCCTTGTTACATTTCAAATATCCCATGAAGCGATTCTTAATCCTATCAGCTCCACTTTCAATTTCGAGCCGACTGCAACACATATGAAACATCGGTACTAACTTTATGTTAGCATTTCTTTGCAAACAAAAATTGATATTGACAATGCTCTTGAAACTTCAATAAATTCCATTGTTGAAGCCAGGGGCAAAATTTGAATTCGTGATTATAGACGATGATCTTTCCATACAAATGGTTGTACCAATTTTAAAACCAAGGTTGTACCAATTTGAAAACCAGCCAAAAATCCTGCAGAAGCTTCCAGCTATCGTCCAATCAGTTTACTTTCTTCTATCAGTAAACTTTTTGAGAAGGTCATTTTGAACAGAATGATGGTCTTGATCAATGAAAGTTCAATTTTTGCCAATAAACAGTTTGGATTCCGCCATGGACATTCGACCACTCATCAACTTTTACGTGTAACATATTTGATTCGTTCCTACAAATCTGCAGGTTATTCTGGTCTTGCTCTTCTAGACATAGGAAAAGCATTCGACAGTGTTTGGCATGAAGGCTTGATAGTAAAATTAAAAAAAAACTTAAATTTCCCAACATACATTGTTAGAATAATCCAAAGTTATCTGTCAAATCGTACATGTCAGGTTAATTATCAGAGCTCCAGGTCTGAAAGACTTCCTGTGAGAGCTGATGTTGTTCAAGACAGCATTTTGGGATCAATCTTATACAACATTTTCTAATCTGACTTACCTGAGTTACTTCAGGAATGCCAAAAATCTTTGTATGCGGATGACACAGGCCTCTCCGCCAGAGGACGAAGCTTGCGTGTCATTTTTAGTTGATTGCAAAGAGTTGGATATTTTTTCTTCATACTTGCATAAATGGAAGATTTCTACTAATGCTTCCAAAACTCAACTAATAAAATTCCCATATAAACCAAAAGCTTTTTATTTGAAACCTTCAAGTAGACATGTTGTCACGATGAGAGGGGTTCCAATAAATTGGTCAGTTGAAGTCAAGTATCTAGGGCTCATGCTAGATAAGGATTTATCTTTCAAAAATCACATTGAGGGCATTCAAGCCAAATGTAACAAATATGTAAAATGTCTCTATCTATTTAATAGAAAATCAAAACTATGTCTTAAGGACAAGCTTTTTATATTCAAACAAATTTTCAGGCCAGCCATGTTGTATGTTGTACCAATATAGACTAGCTGTTGTAATACCAGGAAGAAAGCTCTGCAAAGAATTCAAAATAAATTTTTGAAAATGATCCTGAAGCTTTCTCCCTGGTATTGTCCAATGAGTTCATAGACTATCCAATGTTGAAACATTGGAACAAATGTCGAACAAAATTATTAATAATTTTAGACCAAAATCGTTGCAATCTTCTATTACTACAATTAATGCTTTATATATTTAGGTTAAGTTAACTGATAGTGTTGTTTTCTCTTATAAGCAGGTAAAATCAATTCACCTATAAAAATTCTGAACTGCGACGGCAAATGAAATGTAATATGTTGCAATAAAATGTTAATAGAAGCTTAATTTAGTCATACCGAATTAGGATAATAAAGGTTTCTGACACAGAACACCTAGATAAGAAATGAAAGTAATGTTTGGAATGATACTAATAAAGAAATTAAAAAAAAGCTTGAAGTGACATAAATAATTATTAAACTTGCATTTTTTAACGGACATCCAAGTATCGAAAGTAAAAAGTAAGCTATAAAAAAAAACATTATTAAGCGAAACATAAGAACTGTCGTCATTGTATCCACTAAATCAAGGTTGCGGCATTCAAAGCGACCATATGTTTCGAGGATAGGTACCCAAAAAAGCATTCACCAAGCAAAAACCTTCAACAACGTCGTTAATACCGCATCAACGACGAGCTCAACGAATACCTACTTGTAACCTGGGAAATAATTAATCCAGAGCAGTAGGTAAATGGTTATGAATTGCGCCCTCTCGTGTCGCCCAACCGCATGAAGCTGTGGAAGAACGTTCACCGCTCTGAACATTTCAATATAACAACGGTTCCCGAGCAGGAACGAGCAACTTGTTTTTTATTAATTGCTGTATCATTCCAAACATTGCATTCATTTCTTATATCTAGGTGGTTTGTGTTAGATAGTGTTTTCATCCTAATTTATTATAACTAAATTTTTCGTTAACATTTTGTTAACAACACATTACATTTCATTTGCCGTAGGAGTTGGGAATTTTTGAAAGTGAGTTGAATTCACCAGCTTATAAGGGAAAAAACACGTTTTCAATTTACTCAACCTAACTTAACCTAAATATATAACGCATTAATCGTGGCATAGAAGATTGTAACGATTTTTGCCTGAAATTATTAATTATTTTATTTGACATTTGTTCCAATGTTTCAACGATAGAGTGGTGGTCGAATATCGAAATCAGAACTGATCATTGGCAAAAATTGAATTTTCGTTGATGGACAATCATACTATTCAAAATGGCATTTTTAAAAAGTTTACTGTTGAAGAAACTATTGAAAATTATCTGGTATGGAATACCTTAGTTTGTTCTGCTCGGGTTGGCTGGTCGGTTGGCCAGTTTGTAGGTTTCAGGGAGGACACGGAAGGTGTGTGTATCATTACTGCTGCCAGACGCATTTGCATGGAAATGGCATCTCGGTGCGTCACTCAAAGCAGTCTCCCATCAAGGTTCAAGATCAAGTTCCTCGGACTGACTGGTGGAAGCTCCAAGCGAAATCGATAATTACTGAGCCAGCACAGCAAGACCATAACTTTCCGGTTGGAGGATATTCGCTGGGCGACAATTTACGATACCGGTATCAATGGAGGTAAGTATGAAGGTATGTACCTCTTACTCACAACGAACACAGTAACCGTTCGGAGGCTTAGAACAAGTTTTTTTTTCTTACTTTGATGCAGGAGCTAGGTATAAACAGACTTGGCTATCGTGATGTTTTTTTTTCTAATCGATGCACTAGTTTCAAGCAGGTTCATCGGCTAGGTGCAGCAGGTTAACTACCTTTTAGCGATAAGGCGGTTTCGTAAGAGTGCTGTTTGTGGCGATTGACGATTAGCACTGAGTTAGATGGAATAGGTATTAGTGAAGGGTCCTTCCTTAACCTTATGACATATCGTACTCAGATTGGAGAATGATGTTATGCTGAAGTAGTCTTGATTTCCGGTGCAGCCCAAGAACTTTTCTGGCTGGGGAGACAAGAAACCAAGCCTACTCTGGACGTACAATATGAAACTCAGGGAGCTTCTATCCAAGGGTTAAATGGATACTGTTTGAATTTATTTTCACAATTGTATATATCACCAATAATATTTAAGAAACTCATCAACAAACAGTTTTTGTACCCTCGTTAATTTGTCAATTCGAATGCAATAGCCGGATCCTATTCTTGGCACTTTTGATACACTTCAGCAGTGGGGTTGTTTGGAAGCTACTGAGCTTATATTTGGCCACAATACGCGTCGTATGGAAGTGCTTTTTGTTGCCAATTGTCAGGCAATTCAACGGAGAAAAAACCTCCATGTCAAAGTGAATCATGGAGGTGCCCAAGTAGCTCTGCATTCTACCTATGCCAATGATGCTGCGGGTATACTTTTTTCAATCCTACCTTTTCAACAACAGAAAATCTTCGAAATGTACTAACTTCTGTAAACCAGGGCTGGTATCGACCAAACAGCGAAATAAAAGTGACTTCAGTGACTAAAATGGTCAAAATAGTGACTGAAAAGTTATTTAAAAATATTAAAATTGAAGTCTTTTTGAATTGAAACTACAAACATATAAAAGAGGGGTTTTAAAATACGTTCTATACTAATTATAATAAATTACAAACAAAAAAAGTGAAATTTTTCGCAGTCATCTGGGATTGAATGCTCTGGATAGCTTGGTCTAGAAATTGGTCACAAATTACAAGAGCCATAAAGCAGCATTGATAAAAACAGTGTGACCGAAAGATTATACATACATTGAAGATCTCTCTTCTCGTCTTTTTGGGAGAGAAATAAACTACGCATAGATTACAATTCTTCTTTGATTGTAACTCCTCGCAATTAAAAATCCATGCACTCAGAAGGAAGAAACGGATCTGAACGATTCTCTGGTTAATGTTAAAGGGTAAATTTCAAATTATTTCATAGGCTAAAAAAGGCCAATTTTCGCTCAGTCATAAGCATGAAGGTATGTATTTTTCCAACACTTTTTAGCAGTTTTTGGATACTTACCCTAAAAATTCAAAGTTCATTGGACATTCAGACAGCAAAGAGGTACAGTATGAATTAAGCCAAAAATAGCTTTAGGCATGTATGGGCAAATACTTGAAGGATTTTGTAAGAACATTTCAGACTTGAGTGGAATTGCTGACAGTATACTAAATTAAGAAAACATTATAGAAAGGTTTACTGGCAGATTTTCTAGCGCATTTGTTATAATTTCTATTTAAACACATGACACTATTCCTAACAAAATAACTGAATGATTTTTATTTTTCTAAATTTTCAGTACACTCAGTAAAGTTTTTTTTAACTCGGTCGACGACCCGCGTAAACCGCGTTGTTCCAAAAACCTACGTAAAAAACGTGTTATTTCAAAAAACGAAGTGAAAGACAATGTTTTTCGGCTATTCATAACCATACGAATCATAATGTAGAACACTGTTTTGCATGGAAAAAAATAATTTTTTTGACTCAGATTTTTACGTCGTTTATTGAAAAAAAACGATTCTATGACATTTCCCGGAAAACCATTTCCCGAAACGACCCATTTCTCGGAAAACCATTTTCCGGAATGTCACTTCCCGGAATGCACCACAAAATAAACTTCCGCTGATTTTGGTTTGTTTTTTTTGCGGTGTGAACTGAACAGAACTCAACGGCTTACAATAACTTTAACATTTGTAGCGACTAACGCACAACTATTCAGCAAGGCCATAGCTAAGTATCGCAGGTTCCAATTCCGCCGATCGAGAATTTTCTCGGATTGGAAAATTCTTCTATTTACTTTCAAAGACATAGAGCTTCTTTGTCAAATAATGAAGAATATTCTCAGTTTATCACTGCACAGCATTCCCTAATACAGGGTCGCCTCCAAATATCCATTTTGAATTCCCCCTTTTTTCCCGGCATAATTTTCAAAATTTTCCCGATTTTTAATTGAGGGTCCCAAACGCAAAAGGATGACGTTTTGGTCAGTTTTTGAATATAATATACTAAAAAAACTACTGTTTCCAAGCTTTACAATGGTATTTTCAGGTGATTTTGTCGTCCAATACAAAAACAATTTTGTCGTCCAATAGAAAAACAATATATGTATTTCGTAGAATATTGACTTGTTTTTTTGGATCCCATCCAATTTGTTTGGCCGAAAACTTTAAAGCCGATTTTAAGGGGTTTGTTTTTAAAGCTAACAAGCTCCTATTTATCAGCAATATTCCATTTAGTGTACCTTAATAAGCCATTTTACGAGACGTTTCGGAACAGCTGATCGTCAAAACGACGTCAATTGACAGGAGACCCGGGATTAAATCCAGCGCGATTTTTAACAACGCCTTATCTTACCAAACGGGAACGTGGAGAAAATGATCAAATAAGAGATCCAAAGATGTTCATTACTGCAACATTACACCTAGTTAGGATTTCTTCACAAATTTCATATCGCCAAAAGTGGTCATTTTTGACACCCATCCCCTCATAACGCATTTTGTATGACTATTTTTCGAATTTTGTATGAGCTGTAACATTTTAAAGACACCCACCCACCCCCTTCAGCGTAATGAAATTTGTGAATTGGCTCTTATTGTATCAGCTACCTCTTTGTTACCCACATTGCACATAAAACGGCACTTTTGTGATCAGAAATATTTTAATATTTTTTTCTCAATGCAAGTTTTTGCCTGTATGAGAAGCTACGCTAGAAATGCGCTCAGTCATCGACCATCATCATTGCGAAAACTGACGATGATGATTGAAAAGTTCCAGGTCTCCTGTCATTTGACCTGCTTCGTAAAATGGCTCATTATCCTCGATTTTTTTTCTTCATAAAAATGAAGAGTTCGTTAAAGAGTGCTTCGTGAAGCCCAAGCAGGACAGTTCGGTTTTGCGTCGTCCGATTGATTTTGCTGAGGGATTCGCGCGTTTTCGTTACCGGAGAATTTTTTCCCCCTGTTTTGGAGCGTCTTTCTGGTTAGTGCTTCGTGAAGCCCAAGCAGGACAGTTCGGTTTTGCGTCGTCCGATAGATTTTGCTGACGGGTTCGCGCGTGTTTTCGTCGCCGAAGATTTTTTTCCCCTGTTTTGGAGCGTCTTGCTGGGTACGTATTTGGGAAGGCCCAAGCAAGACGGTTTATTTTCGGGACGCCAAGAAGTTTTGCTGTCAGTGTCAGTTTTGTGTTCAGTCGAGAATGGATTACCAATTGGTGAGTTCGTTTCATGCTTATGATAACACATATTTTCTTGAAAGCGTATCTTTTATGTAATATAAAAACAAACTTTGTATGGTTTGTCACTATAGGTGTCGGAATTATGCTTTCTTCTTATACAATTTGAATATACAAATATTTTTCTCTTTTTGACATAATTAAAAATTATCTTTTGAATTGTTCGACATTGTGAATGTTGACGTATTTTCTAAAACTTCTACCATATCGAAACAAAATGCACAGTAATACTCATATGTAATTTTCAAACAAACTATGTATGGTTCGTCACTACAAGTGTCAGCATTATTCCTGTTTCATATAAGTTAAAAAATATACATGTAATTTTCAGTTTTCGTCATTAATAAAAACGTCTTTTGAATTGTTCGACATTATAGATGTTGACGTATTTTTTCCAAAAACTTCTCGAGACAAAAATACAAAACTAGCTTTAAATACAAGTCGTATATTTCCCCCTTGTCCATGGATCGCATCACCGACCAGAGGTGACTCCCAGATCTTTTCCTCCCTCACTAATAAACACCCTTCCCGTGGTGATTGTGGAGATGCAGAGGTATTCTCGGTCTCTAGAAGCAACAATCATTACACCCTAACATTCCTTCCCCATCCCAACTGACTGTAAGGACTTGGCCGGCGCCGTTATTGATCAATAATATTGGATCTGCTAAAATTGCACTTCGAGAGTAAGTGGAAACTCCCATCCCTTATTCATTTGGATCGTAGTGCAATTCTTACCAGTTCCGATCAATCACGGAGTAGCAACCATTGACATGTACAGTCAGTCTATGCTATGCTGCTATGCTATAAAAATGAAGAGTTCGTTAAAGCAAATAAGTTCAAGCTAAGTATTAGGGACCCTTTTTATAAAAGATTAGCGGAAGTACAATGAAATCATTTGCCAACAGACCGGTTGTGCTGAGTTTGCTTAGCGTCAAGGATAATGTTGAAACACGAACATGACTTTCTCATTACTAAAATGTATTTAGTTTAGTTATAGACTCTTAAACTACAGTTCAAACACTTCCACAGTGCTCATGATTTTTTTTTTCAAATTGCTATTTTGACATTCGAATATCGTGTGCAAGCACGATGGTGATCTATTCCCAGGGAGGTCAACTAAATTTTCAATACGAAAAGATCCTGGACCGACCGGGAACCGAACTCAGACACCTTCATCCTGGCTATGCTTTGTAGTCGCGGACGTTATCACTCGGCCAAGGAAGGCCTCTAACTTGTCTTCAAACAGTATTGTTACTGTTATATTACAAAGTGGGGTTAAAAGATGCATATCATACATGTCTTTGCCGTAGGCCGATATGAATATGATTTTTCGAAACTGGGCCACTGTGCGGCCTCACCTTAAAACAAAGATTTCTCAGTAATCATATCCTGATATGTATTAATGCTATCACCTCGAATTCGAACAATGCACACGCGATTCTGACATGCGACATTCATTCCAACGTTTCACCCTGCCGTTCCTTGGACGATATCAAATGTTAGAAGTATATAAGAACCTTATGGAGTTGTGGGTAAAATGAACAACGGGAGGTAAAGTGAACATAGTAATGTTGACCGTTGGAATTTGTCGACAGCTGACTCATAAGAACTACGAGCTAATCTGTTGTTCTATTCTCAGCAGCTTAAAATCAACCGCATTTTGAGTGTTTCAAATAATGGCCATACTGGTAAAATAATTTGTTCAATCTCTTATATTTATCTTATCTTATCTAAATCTCCCTCTCTCTTATCTTATTCTTATCAGAGGCAAACTGACATACCAAAGAATCATCTCAATCTGTTCATCACAAAGTTTGATTATGAAATTACTGTGTATTTAACGTTTCATTTTTGGCTGTCAAACATAGTCGAGCGGCGAAGAAAACTTTTGATAAAAAGGGGGGTTTCTGATTTCTTATTATCAAAAGTATAGTATAAATTCGGTTGGTTTGATTTTTAGCATATGAAACAGAGTTTTGTAGTAAATTGAGCACATAAACCAGCATACAAGCTGATGAACTTGCATATAAGTTGACTAAAATAAATATAGAGTGCATTTTCAACAGTCAATATCTCATAAACCATTCGTTTTATGTGCTTTTAGTGTTTGGGAAAAACCGATTGCGCTGTGCAATCAAATAAATTTCTGAGAAATCATAACAAATGCATGTCCGTTCATTTTACCCCTCATTCCCCCTCCTATGCAACATCAGTTAACAACAGTCAACAATTTCGCAGATTTGCACATTTTTTCATCGGGCGATAGCAGAAATGATAGATTAGCTGCACAGTGAGTAAACAAACGGGAGTGCTATCGCAGCAAGCCGCATCTGATTGATGTCCGCGTGGTGACGGCGAATGCGATGCTTAACCCCTCTACCGGCAGCTTCATTTTTTACTGCAATATTCAAATTCAAATCGTTATAATTTTTTTGTTTTTCAATATTTTTGCACCATTTCTTCACAAGCTCTCAAAAAAATCTTCTAGTTTTAGGATCTGTGTCGATATTGATCATTGGTCATCTGGTTTTGAAGATATTCCGAAATTCCTTGGGGGACCGACCCGTAACTAGAACCCCCCGTTAATTTCTCAGGCTACAGAATTTTAATCGTATTCGGATATTCACTCTTCGGAACAATACACTAATGAGAGTATGTTGTGAAAAAATGAAACAATTTGGTGCAGCCGTCTTTAAGTAATGATCATTTAGGTTTCTGAAAGCTCGCTGGCCAAATAAAGATCTTAAAAACTTCAAAAAACATCATATCGTAATTTTCAGATATCTCCAAGAATACAGAACCGATTTGTATGATTTTTTCAGAGAAGCTCCTTATTACCTGGCATTATATAGCCAACATTTTATTTTTTTGACAAATTGATCAAATCAAAATGGCGGCCGGAAGCGTTTTATATGGAAAATGTTGGTCCCCCAAAGAACATCGGAATATCTTTGAAACCAGATCACCAATAATTAATATCGACACAGATCCTAAAACTAGAAGAGTTGTTTGAGAACTTGTGAAGAAATGGTGCAAAAATATTGAAAAACAAAAAAGTTATAACGATTTGAATATTTATTTTGCGGTAAAAAATGAAGCTGCCGGTATAGGGGTTAATGCTCATAGACGCTATCATTGCACTATGTGGCGGTCAGGTGGTCAAAAATCGAATTTCTTGTTCATCATCCCATAGGAAATAAGATATCACTGGAATATAAGACCTAGATCTTTTATAGTTTCGTTGATACAGTATGCCAAATATATAGTTTTCGAGAAAAATAAAGAGTTCTCGATTACTTTTTCAAATCCACGTAAGTAACTTCCATGCGATTTTGAAAAAACTAAATCAGAAGAATCACAACCTATCTTCTAAACCCTTTTTTCGCCGTGTACATCCCTTGCAATCAACTCGCGTTCAAAAACTAGAGAATCATTTGCCACACAAAATAATGACAAACCGATACACCGCTTCACTCAATTCATTCAATCGTGTTTGTACCAGTGTAAAATCGATTTTGGCCGCCACACCATATGGAAACTGCTCATAGTGCATTGCTCGTTCATCGTTAACTAAAGTTGAAGGAATGCCTTAGGCGACAATTTGTGCGTAATCGTTTGATCATGATGAAATGAAAATACGAAAAGATGAAATGATGTTGATTGAGCAGAATCGATTGTTTCCTCGAAGAACTTGCATTTTTGCCAAATCAGCGCTAATTAATTTTACCATCAAGCTCTATATCGCATCAGCTTTTTCAGTCACATCACCAGCTCGCTTTCGGTTCAAATCGAAGGAAAGGGCCTTGGGTCATCATTTGAAATAAACGCAAACCCAATCCGGCCAAACAATTCCATACACAATACGGGTACACTAGGGTGCGGCTTATTTTTTAAAAGCTTAAAAAACAAAAGTTCTTGTGTTTTTTTTTCTGAATTTATATCACATAACAAGAGAAACCTCAAAGTTTAAGTCTGTAAAGTAAATTCATGAATATTCATCCGATTCAAAATCTTTGCACACGCTTATCTTGAAATCTCAAATTTGATCTTTTATAAACAAATGAACAAATTAAATTAAATGAACAAATCACAAAAGGGACTAACTGGAGCTATGTTCAATCAAAGGTCCAAACTGGAGGGGCGTAACTAAAACCATGTTCAATCAAAGGGCCAAACTAACATAGCTCAACTGGTCCGAAGATTTGTAAAAGGGACAATCTGAATCAACCATTTTAATGAGTAGTTGTATTATTTCAGATTCAAAACGTCATGGGCCACGTAATAGACTGAGTGTCAAACACGAGTATAAAACTATTGAAAAAGTAAATGGCTTTGAAATATGATTAATCAATTGATAATGAATCTTTTATCGAGAATTTCTCCATGTTTACGTTTTGCAGATAGGCGACCTCTAAAAATCGTGTAGCTCAAATTTTGAGATTGCTCTTTTTGTATGATTTTTTAGAACTTTCGAAAACTTAGCCGCACCCTAGGATACACCCGTTCAGTGGCATGAAAATTTAAACACGCCTTCGATTTCATGTCGACCCCATTCTTTCAAGTTTTCCCTCCTTGCTCGAACTTTGGTTGCTTCTTGTTGTTGTTGATCCAGATTTTCACGTAGAATTCGATTTTATATCTAGGTCTCTGTAGGTGCACTTGACCGACTTTGGGAGAGCTGAAAATACAATCGCGATGCATTTCTAATCTGATCCTGAGCTTTCGAGTGCTGATAGGTCGTGAGGCGTTTTGTTTGAAAGCTCTTGTCACGAATAGGTCAACCGGCTGGAAAGCCGACGATGATGATACTTTATTCGCGAGAGTCGTTGAATGAGTGTATGTTGAACTCTGGGCTAGCCCCACGTGTTTTCAATCTCACACAACAATAGTTTTCGCCGGCTATTAATCTATATGGCTACACTCATTCCACAGCTATGGGACAAAGTGATAGAACGTAAGCGAAATACGCGCTGCATGCGATGAGTTTCCCACTCCCGAGGCAGATGGCATTGTTTATTCGGTATATCGTCATTTTTGCGCCATTGCGAGTGTTCCAGGTATCAATTTCAGCTTATTAGCTTCTTCACCGGATTACTCACTACGCGATTCGATGGGTCATAAACAAATGAGTAAGCAAATGTGACAGCCGGGCGATAAAGCGCAACTGGCGATAAGCGAATCATGTTCAGCGTCGATCGGTGAAGACACGTTTCTGTGATTGGGCTCAATTTTTTAAGAATAATTATTTGGAATTGAAGATTTGCGTGAATGTGTTCTGTTTCAGGTGATTTGTCCAGAACATCGTAAAAATAAAGAACATCGTAATTTTTGTGTGTGGCTTATGTTACAATATAGAATTGAATCAGTTTATGTTGGATTCGTCGAAAAGTGTTGATGTTCTACAGACACCATGAGCATTTAAGGGTTAAAGGTTTTCTCTGGGCATTTCTTAAGACGCTGTGCACAAATTACGCAACGCTTGAAGGAGGAGAAGATAGGTTAAAATATTAGGGATCACACAAAATTTTGAAATTTTTCAAACATAAAACGTTACCAGGGCTTACAGCAAAATAATAGTGACTTAAGTGACCAGAACGATTGAAATAGTGACTAAAAACTAACTTCAAAACTACAAGTATTAATAATGAAAATTAATAGAAATAAAAATATGTTCTATGTGAATATAAATCAACCTACATGTTGGTGGAATTTAGAAGGAAGACATTTGCAATAATTTGAAATACCGTAAGGACGCCATTCACCGCTCATTGAATTATTTTGAAAAATCTGAACAAATTTTCGCAATAAAAGTCATTAACATGTATTAGTATATCAGAATGGATGGTATTAGAATGAAATTCATATGCTTTAATTTTATATACTATATATACAAAATAAATTAAGGCTGTTTAAGGCGGTAAACATGAGTTGAACAGTGATTTTATTATGGCAGATCGAAAAATGCTTTTTAGCTGCTACGCTTTAATATGTTGTTGTACTATATTACAAAGATAACAACCAGCTAATAAAAGTAAATTAATTCCAACTATTTGTGTACATAGAGCCTCATACTACGGATGAGCGATGAATGGCGCCCTACACATGTATCATTGGCATACATGTTATCCGGTATCATTATACGTTGTTCACATTTCAACTTCTTTCCTACAAAAACAAATGTTTTATCTTGCGTCTAGCGCGAAAAGTTGCAAAAAATATCGAAAACCCGATTTTTGACAGAATTTAATGTGTTGAAATGCTGTTAAATAAGCGGCGAATTGCGTCCTTACGGTATTTATTGAAAGTTATCTGTCCGGTATAAGACTTGATTGCCTTATATGGTCAAAATATGGCACATTGAAGATTTAATTTCCTACCTTTTACGAGACAAATATTAACTTGGTATTGGTTACTATTTTATGTTTATGATTTCAGTCAAAAGCAAACTTGTAGTTAATCAAATAAATGTACTATGAAAAGCCAAATTCCTGTTCATGAGGAACTTGCTGATCAAAATTAATTGATGATTCTGAATTAGAGATACAAAACGAATGAAGAGGATTTTTTTTTCAGTCTGTGGCATATATCGAGGAAAAATGTTTGATTGTAGACAACATTGTGGCAGATTTCTTTAAAATTAAATCTTGGATAAATTTCAGAATATTCTGAAAAAAAAATCGTGGCAGAATCCAAAATTTAAAAAAAAACCAATTAGATGAATGTTGTGCATAAGTTTCGATAAATTATTAAGAACGTTTCAATAAATTATTGATTGAAAACAATCATAACACTCACACACAACTCGTAACCTCACGTTTCATCTGTTCTACACTCCAAAAATTTTTCATGTTCGAATCATTACAATAAACATATAGCTTTTTTCCATAATGATTTTCATATAACTCTTATTTAGAATTCATACAGATAGAGTTCATTACGAAAATCATATAACATTCAAACAAAAAGTCTATGGGTATAAAAATCCAATCTAAGCTGGTGTCATATACAAAATCATATAACTTTCGTGTGAAACTAAAGCAAATTGTAATTGTTTCTTTGATAACAATGAATGAGTTATCAATTGACATTTGCTATATTTGATTATCCAAAATAAAATTTTATAAATAATAAAATCGTTCAAGTAAATTTAAAAATTTTTATTTAGCATTTCTTCAATACAAAGGAGCGAAATTCATAAAATATATTTCCTTGATTTGAGAGAGACCTACTTCGCCATTCTTTAATCATTACATTATCCGGGTGTTCTCACATATTGAAGATATCCATCTACGTCTGTTTCAACAATTCAGAGGGAATATTTTGTTGCAGCATAGTTGGTGAACAATTTCTGAAATGATGAAAAATCTCCCTGAATTGAATGTCCAAAACTAACTAACTAATAAAATAACTTACTTCGATAACGTCAGGCAGAACATCGAAGGTTCATAGTTGCATGGAATTTGAAGCAAATCTCTTCAACGACCAAGACAAAGGCTCATGAAGGGAGGTTTCATTTTCTGAAATATATTAAGAAAATAGCAGTATCATCGAAAATAACTGATTTCTACAGCTTACCTTTGATAAGATCTTTGAAAAATTTACAACAATTCGTCTAGAAACCGAAATTAACAAGCAAATTGTGCAGTGGACACGCCATCTTGTAGCTAAATGAAAACTGATGTTTTTCACATTACACAATCAGATACCATGTATATGATTTTGTAATGACAGAATGGATAATGGTGTCCAATAAGTTTTATGTAGAATTCAAATTGTTTCCATATTGTTATTATTTAAACTCAATTGGATCTTCATATAGTCATCATTGGACATTAATAAAACCTATCAAATCTGAATTCCGAAGCAGGTATATGATTTTTCAGATAAAGATAATCGGATTAATTGGCTCAGTGTACGTCTCTGGAATGACTAATTTTGCATACTTAGATTATTTGAAATTCATGAACAGGTTGATTTGATGTTGGGGCAGGCTTGACAATCGTCACCGTCTCATGGAAAAAGTCGGCGACGAAACTAAAAGAAGCATCGTCATCGTCACTCAACCAGTGTCGGATGACGATTTGCCGCAGAGATCCGATCACATAGGCTCGGCGTCATGGCGAACAAATACAATTGCTTCGTTACGGGCGAATCTTCGTTCGGGAGCACTGAGCCGACTAAAAATATGAATCGTGTCTTCGGCAGATTAAGAGCATTTATTTGAAAATATAAAACAAAAACAAAACAACGATACACGACTAGAATCGAACAAACGACCTCTGAATCGTCACCTTCACGCGATACCACCAGAGCTATTATAGAATCATGAAGACAGCGGGTTCATTTGCCAATACAAGCAATTATCCCAAGTAACCACTAGCCCGCAAATTCGCCTTTTTGGCCTTATATGGCTATTATACGGCTAATAAGGGGCATGTCAGCTGTTTAATAGCACTATATAAGCACGCAGGGCGAATTATAGTGCCATTTGGTTACTTGGGATGTGATGGCATTCATTGGTTGGTGCGAAGCAAGCGAATATACAGTAAACGCCTTCTTCTTGCGAGTCAAGCGAATGAAGAAAAAGTTGCTCGTTGACGATTTTGGATTGAAGTTTGTCGTGAATACTTTAGTCGATGACGAGACGACGACCTGCCAGAGTTATTATACTGGATGACGATGTATTTTTTTTTATTTCGTCATCACACTGTGACGAATCTGACGATTGCCTGCCCTGGTTGGGGAATCGCCACTGATATCACTATTGATAAATTATTATTGTCCAATAATCTTCAAGCATTCATTAAAGAAACGTGTTTTTGTTAGTTGATCAAAATCGTGAAAAAGCGGTATCAATGAAAAATGTATAGCTTTTTTTTTTTGTAATTTATAATGTAATAATTTCTATCAAAATTAGTACTCGCTTTTGAAGTCCTGGACGAGTTTCTGACAAATTCTTTGAATTTTTGGTTGTTATTTCTAATCGTTACAGGCTTATCTTCCGGAGCAGATTGAATGAGGTTGTTTCCAAAGGTAGGTTTAAAATTCCTCCTTCAGCCGCAGATTACTGCAGAACGTTAAATAGTAATTTATTCAGCAAGTCTGTCAAATATTGATCCTGGTTTTCGCCAAGATTTACTCAAATACTTCAGCCAGAAGTCGCTTCCTAAATTTTGCTAGAGTCGTTTCCAAAATTTCCGCCGGAAATTTGTTAACATTTTCTGTTGGAAATGTCTACAGAAAATTCACCTGAACTCTTCCACAAAGAGCCAGGAATCCTATCTTTCCTGACACTTTGGTATCCAAGTCACACTATACTTGTTTACATACAATAGGTATACAAATATCTATTTCTTACTGTTTGAGTTTAAAAAGCTGACCAAGCCTTAAATTTCATTACCAACAGATTACGAAAATAGTGACTTTTGATGGTATAGAAAAGTATTAATAATTGATTCTTTATTATGGAGAAATTCAGCCCAAGGCTAATTCATGGACAATTTAGTATGAAGACTTGAAGCATATTAAAAAAAAAACTATTTAATCTAAATTTAATCTTGAAATTTTACCTAAAAATTGGGTCAGGAAAGTTACTGGATGGTGGAGTAATTCTCGGAGGAATTCATGAAGGAAAAATCTTTGTTGGAATTTCTTGTGGAAGATGTCTACTAAATTTCTAATTAGCTTTTCATGGAAGCTTTCGATAACCTTCTAGAAAAAAAACCAAAAAAGATTTTGTTTACTTTTGTTACATGTACTGTTTTTTTTGTTTCAAACGAGTTCAGCTCTTGAAGTCTTAAAAAAATCTCCCAGAGATCCTTGTTAAATTCCTCAGAAAGTTAATAAGAATTAAAGCTGTGTTATCTTCAGAAATATTTGGAAAATTAATGGAATGCTAGAAGAAATCGCAAAACAGTTCTTCAATGAGTTTTCTAAGGCATTTTTTGGGCGTTTTTAATGCGTAACAGATTGCATCTTAGAAGGAATTTTCGGATCTTTGTCGAATTTATTAATATTTTCTTGCGGGAGAATCCAGGAACAATTTCTAACCATTTCCTGAGATAACTGATTCTGTTTGTAAAGAAATGGATTCAGATCTTTCCAACGACTGCAGTAAAATCCGTTGGACTACAGAAGAAATTTGTAGTATTCCAGAATAGGTTTCTTGTGAATCCTTTGAAAAGCTCATGGACGAATTTATTTCAAAATAGCTAGTCCTGAAGGCAATATCATTGACAGAAACCTTCTGAGTTTCATAACAATCCGTAACGGACTGTAAATGAAACTTTTGAATGATTTTTGGTAACTTCTTTTTAGGAATATAAGGATAATCATAGCGTTGGTCAATAATGTTTAAATCCGTTTACATACCCATAAACTAGTAGTTATACAGGTGGTTACCAATATGGCATAAATTATTACATACGAAAGAATGACAATTTACCAGTTTATTGCTTTCGAACAATTGTTATTTTCAAACATTTCATACATATTTCAGGATGTGTCATTCCATAAATAGCGCTTTGTTATTTCATGATACAGTCAGCATCTTCATCAACTCTGCTTTAAATCTACTGTGGATTTTAGTGAAACATTCAAACTTTGCCAAAAAAATTAACAGGACGTCAACAGTAAGGTGACTATTGTTTACGTTATTCTATAAACTGAACGGCAGCACTGTAATTCTTATTCCATTTATTAAATGTTTTCTCGTGATGCTTGCTTTGCTTTATGGATCCAATTTTACTTTCACTGTGTCATCTGTGAAGCTCAAGCTTCTCAGTTTTGATTGCCATTCTATTTCTTCTACTTTTCTCATTTCATACTATTCTTTCGGATTTTTTTTATAAATATTCCGCATTTAAAAAGCTTTCAATAGTGTCTTTAAAAAATCATAGAATTTTATTTATTTTATTGAATTTCAATTATTTCGATAAATTTTGCAGAAAGTTGCCATGAAACTACAGGGAAAAAAATCGCACAGAATGATCTAAGAAATTCATCAGGATGTTCAACAGATTTCTTCTAGGAAATCCTCCTCAGCGTATTTAACCAGAAACACTGCAAGAAATGTCTGTTCGTATTTGTTCGATGATTTTTTAAAAATTCTGCCATTAATTCCTTCACGAATTGTAAAATCAGTTTCAGTAATTCTTCCTACGTTTTTGCTTGATTCGTTCCTAAAATCTGCAGGAAAGCCTCAAAATTTAACGAAGCATTCCGCTAAAATCTCCTTGTAGATTTTTGTTTTCGAAATCTCCACGGAAATTCTAACAGACGCTACGAATTCTTTCAGTTTTTTTTTTCAATAAAATTATGAGGAACATTCTTCCAGACGTATGAAATGTAATGACGCCAATGCGTTCCATATGTCTCCAAAACACATCTTTTTTGACAAAAAATGCTGTAAAAATGTTTAAAGAAATTCATCAAAAAATCCTGAAAGCAAAACCTGGGATATTTTGGAAGCACTCATAAATAAATAGAGTAATCTCTTGATTAGTACTTCGACGAAATTATTGGATGGATTAAAAAAAGTAGAATTGCTTATGGATTCCCAGATGAAGGAAGATTTCACGAATGCATTTTGAATTGCTTGCAATGCTTATTTCTGAAAAAATCTCCGATTCTGTAGGTTGTTTAAAAAACCCGAAAATTAGTCCCATTAAGGTTGAACAGTTTTGAATCAATTTCTAAGACTGCACTGAAATTTCAAAGGCACAAATCTTGCGAAGAAAGTATCCAATAACAGTGATCTTTTTGTTTTGGCTTTGTGCACTAGCAGAAACCTTTAATTAAGAAGATCAGAAACGTTTGCAAAAAATTTCTCCAGTGTTGTGCCCTTGAAAACGTGAGTAAAAGGTACAAGTCGGCCATCTTTGGATTCCGAGATGTTTCACCTTGATCTTTGCCAAAGATTCTTTGGTGAGATTTATTGAAGAATCCAAAAATAAAATTTAAGAAAAAACTTCAAAATACTTTTCGAAGAAATGTTCGTAAGAACAGCTAGAAGTATTAGTCCTTTTTTATATACCTGGAGGAAGCAATTCAATCTTTAGGAACACCTGACAAGGTTTCCATAAAATAAAATCGTGGGACACTCTTATGGAAGATTCTCTAGAGCACACTGTTTAGAAACATCAAAAGGAAGATATTCCATTGAAGAATCTAATCAAGTATTCTTACACAAATACCTGGAAAAATGTTGAATGATCTACTGTTGTAATAGTATAAGAAATTCCTGAAGCGAGTTTAAAAAAATCATAAACAAAATTCCGTGAAGTAATTTTGGATAGAAACCCTGCAAAAGCTAACGGTGGCATCCTAAAACAATCCTTGGATCATTTGTGAAATACTCTGTAAGTTTCTTCGTAATAAAACTGCAAATTACTTTCCTGAACTTTAGGGCCTTCCTTAGCCTACTGGTAACGTCTGTGGGTACAAAGCAAAGCCACATTGAAGGTGCCTTGATTCGTTAACCGATCGATCCAGAATATTTTTGTAATGGATATTTCCTTGACATCCCTGGGAATATAGTATCATCGTACCTTGCACGCGATATACGAATGCGAAAAATAGCAACTTTGGCAAAGAAAGTTCTCAGGGAATAGCTGTGGAAGTGCTCTTCGAACACTAAGCTGGTGAGTAGACTTTGTGAGTACGTAATGCCAAGGAGGAGAAGAATGTACTGTTTTCCATTTTCAAAAATACTGCTATCAGTGATCCTAGTGAAACTCATTGAGAAACTCTGCAATAATTAAAGCTAGTGTATGTATCTTTAGGAATTATTGATAAAGGAAAATTAAAGGAATTCTAGGAGAAATCTCGGACAGAGCTCTTGGAAGTGTTTTCTAAAGCATTTCAGGATTTCTTAATAAAAATCATGTTGCATTTCATCAAAAATTTCCAGAAAACTATCTGAAAGGGATTTTTGGAGTTAGTTTTGGCAAAATTATTCATATATTCATGCGGTAAAATCCCCGAAGATTATCAGATGCTATTTCTAGACAATTTTTAGGTAATGTGTCGTGTTTATTAGACAATTCTTCATGATTTTCTAAATAATTATTTTTAAACATTTTAGAAAATTCCTTCCTTAGTTTTTGATGAATTTCTTTCAACAATTGTCGAAAGAATTCATGACTTTACTTCCGACCTGGAGATATAGCCGGGAATGCGATGCACAAATTCAAAGTACTTCCCTGAACAATTACGGGAAGAGTCCTAGGGGTAGTTCTAGGATGAATTTTATGACTTCTGTTAAAGCCTTAAGAAAAGGATATTTTTCAGTTATGTTTTTAGAAGCTGTAATTTCTTGAATATAAATGCTGTTCACGATTTTTGAAAAAATCAAACATACGATTGTTCTTCTAGCATATCAGACGATCTTGGAAAATTTTCTACTGACAGTGCTTAAAAGTAGGAACTTTAGAGACCTCTTGCTTATAAACAGGAACCAAAACGAGGCCAAACAGGGACCTCTAAGAATATTTTGAAGCTGTTGTTTTAGGGAATTCGTCATGACATTAGGACAAGTATTAGTGCTCGTATTACTGTATGTATTATTTATTATTTTCTCCAGGAATTTGTTCAAGTATTTGCCTATGGTTTGCTTCAGATAACACTACATAGATTGTTTCATTTAGAGATTTTTACAAACTTCCTAAGGAACACCTCCAAGATTTTAGAATCCAATAATTCAACCTGGAAGGATACTCTAAGGATAAAAACAGAAAAACCTCATAGATTTCATCAGGATTTTTTTTTTCAAAAATTAAAAATATTCTCAAGATTTCTAGTAAGATTCCCGTCAGGAACATCTTGAAGAATTCATCCAATATTATCTTTAGAAATTTTCTTGGATTTTTTACAAAATTGATTTTCAGGATTTCATTAACATTTCAACCAGAAATTTATCTAAGAATACCTTTAGGGAATTAGTTCTGATTCAAATTCCGGTCATTCTACTTTATATGGGAAACATTTCACTTGAAAGCTACCAAAATTTGCCGTTTGAAATTAGAAATATTGGAGGTGTGTTTCAAGCAATTTCCATATACAGTCAACTCTCCATAATTAGATATTGAAGAGACCATCGAGTTAGGGAGGAATCGAGTTACAGAACACAAAACCAGAGCAAATGCAATTCAATGGACCATCGAGTTAATTATAAAAATCAACTTTTACTTTTCGAATTCGATATCGAGATACGGGATATCGAGTAAGGGAGAGTTAACTATATATACTTATTGAAGCTTGAAATCGCCAACTAGCATAGACGTCGCTTTAATGGCTAGGTGAGCCCAATCAATGGTTTGAATTTTCTGATTATGCTTTTCATGAGCTGTCCAGAATTCGAATCAAACTGTCCGGAATATGGAGAAAAATAGAGTTAGCGTACGAAATTAGAAACATGAAAAGGCCACACGTTTATATTTATTCAAGGTTTTTCAAATTGCGAAATTAAAATCTTTACCCACTATTCAAAAGTTGAGTGTATGCTTGGTGAAAGCTTATATATGGATAAGTTATACTTCACTGGGATGTCCGTAATATGAATCAAAACGGTACTCTAGAAATCCCTACTAAGATTTGTTCAGGAATTATTTCAGAAAATCTTTAGGAAATTCCCCAAGAAAATCTTCAAAGATTTTATCAGAAATGTCTCCAAGAAAATGTCAGGGATGGTTGTCAACAGCTATTGGAGAATTATTTTTCAAAAATTCAGGATTCATGAAGTAACATCTGATTAAGTTTCAAAGTGAACCGTAATGAACTCGTACAATATTCCCTGAAAGAACTCCTGGGCTCTTGAGGACGTCTTGGATGATTCCGAAGACGAATTGAATGAATATGGAAAACATCTAGCAAGAATTCCTTGAATTTTATCGGAAAAAATCAGAATCAATTTCCGTATGAAAATAATTCAATTTCCGTATGAATGATTGGAGGAATCAACGTTGGAATTCTTGTAGATCTTCCTGGAAAAATCCCACAACAAAGAATTCTGTTGAAAGATTATTTGTGTATTTTCTTTTAAGAACACCTTAGGAGTCGTTGGAAGATTTCCTATAGTAATAAAAGGAAACATCTGTGGGAGAAGAAGTCAAACAATATATCTGGAGAAAACCCGGAGCAAGTCTATTGGAAAGCTTTTTTTATGAAATTACAGGAAGAAGAAGCGTTGGAGTGCTCAAGGATTCCCTGGAGCAAATTCTGAAGAAATTCCTCTAAGCATCGTCTGAAACGCCACCGGTAGAATTTCAAAGAAGACTTGATGGTTGAATCAACAGAAGAATTTCTGCATGCACGGATCTCTGGAGGAGTCTCTGAAGCTGTTCCAGAAAAAACCTCTTTATAAATGACCAGAATAATTTCAAAAACTTTTCCTCTAGGCATCTGAGAAGAAATACCTGAAGAATATGTAAAGTAGTCGCGTAGTAATCTCTGAAGGTTTCTCTGGAACAAATAGAATTTGCAGCAGAATTATTTGTAGGCAGGAAAAAAGATACTTTAGAGACCTTTCTTTAATAATAGAGACTTTTTAGATACTTGCATTAAAATAGACCTGCAACGACCCCTGTACTGGTCAGTGGGGCACAGACTTCTTCCCTTCTTTTAATGTTGGCTTATTAGAAAAGGTTTAATCAAAATAGCTTCTTTTGATGTTAAATTTCAAAAAGGAAGAATTTATAAAGGGAAATCAATTTTGTTGCTTAGTGCCTTATTCTAAAAAAAATGCTTATTCAATCTAAATCTTTTTCCATATCAGGCTAGCTGATGTAAACAAAATGAATAATTTAATTAGTAATTACGCTCAAAATACTCACTTGTCCACGATGGATCCTATAATCTCGAGCGTTTCCTTCACCAAATCGTCTACGGTATCCGACAACGATGCTTTCCGATCGGTTCGCAGGCACCTGCCCCTATCATGGGACCCCCCTGTCCGTCCCGTACCGTGATGCGATCCATCTTGGCCAAATTCGTTTCCACTGGCCGTGTACGAATCGCGACTATTCTCATTTAGGTAGCCTTCTTCCACCTTATCCTTGCACAAACAGACCCCCATATTGCAGCACAATTTCTGCCCCTCACTGCGCCACTAATTCTAACACTGCCAAACTAACTAGCCAAGCAAACAAACAAACCCAATGATCGAATGCTGTATACGAAATCCACTTCATCTAATCGTCACCAAATTGACCGATCATCACTATTTGGCGATTTCACTGCACTTTATCGGTGGTTTGCTTCTTTCGACAACTTTGTGCCACTTTCTTCGCCTTTCTCTCGTTTCTTCGATCGTCACTTCTCGTAATATACTCTTCACCTCACGTTGTTATGTGACTCTTCTTGTCTACCCGCCGTGGGACAGTCCTATCTGTCCCGCTTCCTCTCCTTATCAGAAAGCCAAACAGCGAACGATGTGTTGTTATTCTATTGGCACTGTCCCAACTGATAAGGGCAACTATTTACTGCTTTTTGAGATGAAACTATACTCCAAGCACTTCCTCAAATAGGTACACCTTGGAACCTTCTGGTCTATTCCTCTGCTATGGCGATGATGAGAGACGCTCCTTTCTATAGAAAATATATTTCACAGCTAACATTATAAAACTCGCTCGCCATCCACACTGGGCTAAAAGCTTGAATTAGCACTTATTCAACTCTGCCATTCGCTTCGAGTGCTCGGAGGGAGTGTCGTGATTATCGAATTCTTTTCTAATCGAATTTAGGTATTTGCAATCGCCCCTTCTCCTTATAGGTGTAGATATATCAAGACTAACAATTCAAAAGGCCTCATCTCCAAAAAGTAAACAATGAGAAAAACGCAATCTTGTTTTGTCAAACAATAAATCAAATTTATATTATGAATTTATGCATTGTGTGTTATTTTATCATCCAGAAAGTGGCTGAACAAACTGATTTATAGCAATGAATATTAATTACTATCATTTTAGCAAAAAATCCTACTAAAAAAACGAGTCAAAGGAAATGAGGCTTTTATTTCACCAAAAGCTATGCAGCCCTTTTCATTTGTGCCCATAGACGCCGGCCGACGCTGATGAGGCCAGTGAGTTGACGCCTTTGTTTACTCTAACATGTGTTGAGGCCTTCTAGTTGTGGCTTCTTTTTTCATCATCTTGTGATGTGGCCTTTTGAAAATCATCCAAAATTGATGATGAAATAAGAAAATTGAAGTGTAGAAGAGTGTTAAGTGGTGAAGTAAGGTACAAGGAAATCTCTACAGCAGAAAAAAGATTCGGGCGGTCGATTAAATATGTGATTTATTAACTCCCTCGTCATTCATGAACATAGGGTGTGCTACGCGAGTTTGTCGTCAAGCAAATATTGGTTCAATATTGCAATTGAACGTTATTTTTCATGCAATTGTAATCAAATCGTGTTTTGTCGATAATTAGTGAAGTACAGACAGGCTGACGCAGGTATTATAAGGTAGTGTGATACAAAATACATCAGTCTACAGGAACCCGATGGAAAATTTGATCATGTTCACCATTGCGACAAGCGCTGTGTAAAATAATACAAAGCGTAATCGCTCCGTAGCATAACTTACTTCTACTTAGTAAATTTAGCCGTTTTTCGTTCTCTAAATTGCAATTTTGAAGTTTTTTTTTTAATAGGCCTCAACTCGGTTTCAGGCGAATATAGAAATGAGGCCTTTTTAGGAAAAGGCCGCATTTGCGATAAATAACCTGATTAGCGGAAAATGAGATGGGGCCTTATAGAAAAATGTAGTTTTTTCAACTTTCATGCATATTTTTGTATGGCTATTGTATGTTTCAGTAAGAATAGGCTCTTATACACTAAAATCAGCAAAAACCTGATTTGTTTACATTTTGGACTTGAGGCCTTTTGAATTGTTAGTCTTGATATGTAGCTATAGTGCTCTTTCTAAGTCAGTTTGTTCAGCAGAAGCGAAACAACGTCACGTCAAAACGACCACCACCATGAAAGTGCTGCGGGGCCTGCGAAGGGTATAAAGAGTTTTCTCAGCCAACACCAGCACCAGCGCCAGCACCGGCGGTTGTGTTGGCCAGTAGAGGAAACCATCTGCGGTAGGGTGCTTCAAAAAATGCTACGAACATGTTCCAAAGTTTGAAACTTATTATAAAAATTACTTTTATATTAAACTGCTAAAGACGTATTTTTCAAGATGACCTCAAAAACACATTGATCTTGCACTTCAGAATCATGAGATAATATTCATTTAAGGTGATGCTAAACTTTTCAAGTGGCTGCAATATTTAGTATAAGTGTTGCAATACGCGAGTCCATACTTAAAATTTCTATCACCATTGTTAGGTAATTCACACCTTATTCTAAAATTATTCATTAACAATTGTGAACAACTGTCAGTTTTTTCTGTACTGCTTGTTCAGTTTTGGTAAAAATATAGACGTCCTAAACTTTTGTTCAGTTCGTGTCGAAAAAAGTTAACCTTGGGCTTATATTGCCCCAAATGCAAATCATAATTTCGAAAAATTTGAAAGGTTTTTCAATTCTACTATTGCTGTTGGAGACAAACCAGCCATCGGCTAAAATAGTCTCGATATTGAAGATAAGGTGCCGGTACCAATGGTTGTAATATAGCAGTAGATTAGACCATGGAATAAAACGTATGTTTTTCGATAAAAACGACATGTGCTATTTTTTTGGTGAATTAATCGCCTCTAAGTTATTCGATTTGCCAAACTTCTGCTTTTTTTTATCAAAACTGAAGAAAAGCCGCAGTGTGATCTTTATGCTTCAGGAGAAAAAATGTTAAAACTATGTAAAAACCAACAATTCTGTTTGAATTCCTTGCATAATTATCGAACGACTACTAGCCCAACTACAAAAACAGCTCAAGTGACATCATGCTCGAAAAAGTTGTTTTATCACTTTTTTTATATTTTTCCCTAATAGATGAGGATGAAATCTTTCGGTTGACGCCAAACGAACTAGGACTTTTCGTTATTAGGGTCAATAGGGGCAGTATGGTCCACCTAAGCAAAAGTTCTTGAAAAGCGTAGAAACACAACACAGTTTAATCGATCCCTAAGCATAATTTGTAGTTTGAAGTATCTCCTCTCATACCACAGTTGTATTTTGGTAAAAAGATTACTTAGAATAATGTTGAGAACATTTTTGAAAAACACTATTTTGTGTGAGACACTCTACAATATACGGGGCGAAATAGTCCTCCCTACGGGGCAATATGAGCCACCATACTCAATCTTATTATTTTAATTTGAAAACCGTTTGCAAGGCTTAATTTAGAAGAACACAATATGTATGATAGATTTCAATGCAAAAACTGGGTTGAAGTCTGATATGAATATTAAAAAAGTATGTTTTGATGACAGTACAATAAATCATAAATCTAAAAGCTTCTGTTTTCAAACATTGTCGTTCAAATAACCAGTTAAAATTCTAGTTTTAATTGAAACCTACGACAATATTGCAATCTATAGAAACTCCTGCAAGAATCTACGATTGATCTCCTGGACCACATAGGAAGGACCCATTCTCAAATTTCATAACGCTGAAAGGGGTGGGTGCATGTCCTTAAGTTGTAAAAATTGATACAGAATTTGTATCCTTACCAAAAGCATATGCAAACAGACGTAACACTGACGAACTTTTCATCGATCACGCTCTCAACGGTCATTTAGAATTTCCTTTGTTTCACACTTCACAACCAGAGGCGCGCGCATTGTTTTCCATATTCGCATTTCGTGCAACATGGGTACCAGAGCTCGGTAGTGTGAAATGGGTGGATGGTTTTTTAATAAGTTTGTGTCAAAAGTGTTACGTCTGTTTAACTGTGCAAAAAGCATTATGAGGGGATGAGTGGGTTTCAAATATGACCATTTTTGGCGTTATGAAATTTGTGAACGAACCCTATGATAATTACTACAAATAGATCGATTCTATACCATTACCGGAATGCAATTTACCGGAAGACCATCTACCGGAATGTACCATTACCCGGAAAAACCATTTACCGGAATGCACCATTTACCGGAATACACCATTACCCGGAAAGCCAAATCTTCCATTTTCGACGACCTTTATCAGTACATTTGTATACAATTTTTATTCTCTTTCATTGATGTGCAGCACAAATTATGTCACGTTAACCATGGACATTCTCGACTCCCTCGGTTTCCATAAACACTTTTTCAAAAGACATCTCCAAACAGCTATGGGGACCAAATACGTTTTTCTTCTTGCCGGCTTTACGACTCAACTGGGACAAAACCTGCTTCTCAGCTGTTCTAGGGGCATTTATACAGTTAATAGCTGAAAGCCTTTGTCAACAGACTATTTTTGCTTTCATTCATAATTTAACAAGTATAAGTAAGTACTCTAACTCTAAAACGTCGTCAAATTTGCCAACCAGAAATAATTTTGAACCGACGATATTCAGTTCTACCAACCTCTGCTTCATCTTTCTGAATAGCTTCACTTTGTCGCAACGTAGGCCTTAAGCTATTGACAACAAAATATTACGATACCAAAGTTTCATTGAAAATGTAATTAATTTGCGATTTAATTAAGAATCGCCTGATATAGATCGGAAAACTATGTCTTTAAATTTAGGCTATAAAACGAAATATTACAGGCATGGATAGAAATAAGTTAGGGTGCATTTGATTGAATGGAACACCTCAGCATTAAAAAATGTTTGGAGTTATGATGGTTTTCTTATACCTACCGTTAATTTAATATCCAACTTTAATGTTGTATCAAAGTATAAAAAACACTAATCTTGCGAGGGAAGCTATATACAAGAGTGTAATTCTCATTTTAGCTTTAAGGCTCCCCCAAATCAACGCGATTTTTTTCAGCGACATCGATAAAAAATCGACGCGATTTCGTTGAGTCGCTGCAAGCACTCTTATATGGAACTATCAAGACCGACGCGACGAAAATAGCTGCGGAATTGCTGTGGCAGCAAGACCAGTAAAATAGCCTTCAGATTTGTTAGAGCGAATTTAATTTGGTTACACGTAAAAGTTGATAAGTGGTCGAATGTCTATGTCGAAATCCAAACTGTTCATTGGCAAAAATTGAATTTTCGTTTCTGCAGGATTTGTGTCTGGTTTTGAAATTGGTACAATCTTGGCATTTTTTCATTTATCATAAAATATGCTAATTGAAAATATTTGTGAACAATTTCGAACTACAGTCGCCTCTCCACATCTCGACATCGAAGGGACCATCGAGATAGGAAGAGATCGAGACAAAAAACAAATTTTTATGAATACTAGATTGAAAAACCCGTTACCAAGAAAATAATAAACAATCAGACGTCATTGCGCGTTTCTAATTTGCTTTGAATCCCAAATATTTGGTCTAGCAACCTTCGATATTGGTCATATCGACATACAAAGAGAAAATTGGGAACGAAAAATCAACGGGAATACATCGAGATACGGATATATAGTAATACTTCGATATAAAGTAACTCGATTTTTATTTTCGTTACGTTATATCGAAGCAAAATATTTTGTTTTCTGAATTTCGTTCAACATCTCGCATAACTTATGATCTCGCCTTAAAAGCCATTGGTAACCATGTGTGTAGCTCGTTGTTTCTAAGCATTTGTATAAAGTTACACATTATTTAACAACGCTATGGTGAAGAAAGGATCATTATCTACCTGCCAGTGGTGTTGGTTTGGATGTTTATTCATTCATTTGCTCAGAAACAGCGAGCTACACACGTGGTTACCAATGGCTTTTAGGGCGTCATCTCAGATTATGCGAGATTTGCTCAGAAACAGCGAGCTACACACGTGGTTACCAATGGCTTTTAGGGCGTTATCTCAGATTATGCGAGACATGTATTGTTTGATGAGAAAATGGGTCTTAAATTTATATTATTGCCTTAGCAGTTATTTTCAGTCTTTCTTACACATTTTTTTCGATATTATATGTTTATTTTTTATATTTTTCTTCTTATTTTCATTTTTTTTATTTTTACGTCAAGAATGAACATGAAAACTTACAAATGAAAAAGATAGAAGATTCATATGTAAAATTTGAATCTAAAATATATAAATCAGATTTAATAAGGGTAGTAGATGCCTTTCTAAACAATTTAAAACTAACGAGACATTGGCTGAACAAAACTGACAATTAAATAAACAATATTTAATGTCGAAATCACTAAAACAGGATGCTTTAGGCCACCCTATGCTGCATCCAGAGAGGAGGATGGCTGAAGGGGGCGATTTTTCTTTTCAGCCGAGATTTTACACGCAACATTTCCACAGTTCACTCTCCGGAACTTCACTTGTTCGGCTAATCGATTGTAACGCAAAATCACTTCAATTGATATTCACTACCGTCGCAGATCTGAAACACCAATTCAAGTACTTCGGAACAAAATATGCAAAAGTTTAATATTATTCTTCCCTTACGCCATATGTGCACACACGAACGCCAGCCAAGCTAAACTTTACACTGAACCGAGCGAGCGAGCGCACGACCATAACATGAAAACCGTACGTGACTTTTTCTTGAATGGAACTGAGCCGATGATGAGCAGCGGAGAACGACTTTTGTTGTGTGATGTTCGGGGACGCAAAAGGCGACGTCGCGACTGTATGTGTGTGTTATTCTGTCACAAAGAGCTGTCATCCAAAGTGCACTGAAACAAAACGTACTTTGCTATAAAAATCTAAATCGATTGTGGCGTAATAATTCTAAAGGGACAATAACCCAGAATCCAACCCAATCGGATTTACTACACATTACCCATTATCGAATAGCAATCATTTTTGTCATAAAATGGGGGAATTTTTAAATCATGAAAAGGGTAAATAAACACCCATTATGTTTTGGCCATTGCTGATTAAAAATAGGTGTTTCGTCCAGGATGAGACGAGCCCTACGTTGTGATTTGACCGTTGGACTCCAAACGACGATTGAAACGGACAACTACTGCGCAGAGTGGCAGGTCAGAATTCCTTTAGTCAAACGAAATGGCGCTGCGTCCGAATGGGATGACGCTGATGGTCCTACGGGTTGACGCTAGGGTCCACGGAATGGCGCTACGGCCCAGGGTAGATGCTACGATCTTCTAGGTGGACGCTACGGTCCGGCAAGTCGACACTTCGGCCTTGCGGATGGACATTTGCTTCGCAAGTCGACACTTCGGCCTTGCTAGTGGACGGGACAGTCTGACGGGTGGACGCAGGGGTCCGGCAAAGGTCCGGCGGGTGGACGCTGGGTCCCATTGATGATGATCACGGTCTGATGGAAAACGATTGGAACAGTCCGACAGGGAGCAGAGGATGCCTTCACACGACGTCCAGAAGTCCTCTCCAAGTACCATCCTGGTCACGGCACCAATGTTTCGTCCAGGATGAGACGAGCCCTACGTTGTGATTTGACCGTTGGCACAGAACAGATAGCTATCCTAGAACAATTAGTAATTTTCGCCTAGAGTACAAGAAAATGCGAAGATGAGTAGGCGAATAAAACATTTTTTACCCTATGGAAAATTACAGTGCAAGATATTGACGTTAGTCTCGTCTAAAATGATCTGTTTCGCTAGTATAATGTGTTTGACGTTATGTCAACACAATTGATTTGCCAGCACAGTAAGCCTTGCAGCCTTGGAGTGCACCTAAATCAAAAAATTGCCAACAAAAGCCCGATTCGTTTTGAATTGTAAACAATTAACATCCTTTTGGGTTCAAATTATCTTTTGGGATGTGCAATAAAAATGGTGTGGTAACTGATAACATCCTTTATGTCCGACTGGAGTTTTCGACCTGCAACTAAAATTATCAACCTCCTACGCCCCCTTGCCATTGCCCTTGCCTAGAATTTGCCATTAAACTTGTATCGAAAAAAACGCTGATTTCATTCATGTGCACCTTTTCCTCCATCGTTTAAAGAAATAAATAGATCAGAAAGCTTTTCTACATGTCGAGAGACACAGTTTTTGTTTGACTAGTTTGATTTTTCCAACATAAACGCATGCACGCAAAGCATTCATGAAGGATGAAGGATGAAGTTGAATTCTCGCGTAACTTTTCAAAACGTCCTAAGTAACAAATGTAAACAAATCGAGATTATCATTGCAAATCATTTGCGTTGCACCACTTAGCAGCACACTAGAACACTCGTTCTGATATATTAACAACAAATTAATCTATTCAAAGCTTAACAAAATGACCAATGTTCAAAACTGCATCGCTTTTAATCAATTGTTACATTGGACCTTTGATCAGAGAACCAACCACATGTCCTATGTAACATTTATGAATAAACACGATTCTAATGTTACATTGGACATTCCTGAATAAAGTTTTGGAATGGAGTTTAAAAGGTAGAATGATTTGTAGAAGCGTGTCTGAGACACTACTTAGATGCATAGAATGCCATAATAACTGCTTCTCAATCATTTCAGTCGATATTTTCAGAGTCGCACTGCCTCGCAAAATTGAAAACGCTCAAGTGACAAAAAGAGAATGAGTTACACAAAACTGTATGTTGGTCTTTTTGCCAAACCATGTTTTACCGTTTCGCTGGATTGGATCAGCTGCAACATCTCTTTTCATATTATTAGCGCATTGCGTGCATATAGGGGTATGATATTGAGCACAAGATTGAGCATCATGATGTCATTGTATCAATCCGATTCAGATGCATGGTCGATCAAGCATATAAATATGCTTCCCGGCAGCAACACGAGCAACGTACATGCGCGACTTGCTCACACATATTTGCAGAGCGATCAATCACCGAAGAGAGGAGAAGCTGTATGTATTTGTTAGACATGGGCTCCTTTCTCGAGTTCCTACAACAAGATGGACGGCGTCGTCATCGTCATCATTCCCCACCGCAATTTCTTGTTTCAACCGACGGCTGGTGCTGATTGCAACACAGCCGTCACCACCACCACGTCATGCAGTGGGAAACTCTCACATGATCATGTGGGCGAAACCGTCATAAAAACGGGGGGGAAATTAAGGGAGAATCAGTGAGAGAGCAAAATGTCCTACATACAGCTCAACGTTTCCCCTCCTTCTGTTGTTACATAGGACACATAGACGGATGGGAAGAAGTGACGTCGTGGGATTGAATGAATCAAAACAAAGCACAGCTGGTGTCTCCGATTAGCACACCGCAACAAAATGTCGATTATCAGCAAATTGAGTGCATATAGGGAAATGATATTCAGCATCATGATCTTATTGTATCAATCCGATTCAGATCCATGGTCGATGAAGCATATACATATGCTTCACGGCAGCAACACGAGCAACGTGCATGCGCGTCTTGCCCACATATATTTGCAGAGCAATCATTCACCGAAGAGCGGAGAAGCTGTATGTATTTGTTTGGCATTGGTTTCCTACAACACAATCGACGGCGCCGTCATCGTCATCATTTCCCACCGCTATTTCTTGTTTGCGCCGACGGCTGGTGCCGAATGCAACACAGTCGTCACCACCCGTCGTGCAGTGGGTAACTCACACACGAACAAGTGTGGGCGAAACCAGCATTGAAACGGGGGGAATATTGAGAGAGACACAGTGAGAAAGCAAAAAGTCCCAAATACAGCTCAACGTTTCCCCTCCTTCTGTTGTTACATAGGACACATGTTACTATAACTGAAACAAAATGACAGAAATGAATGTCCAATGTAACAATTGTTGAAACAGAACGACCTATGTGATTTATCCTATGTACATATTTTTGGTCAAAACGTCCTATCTGATGTTTTTATAGATTTCAGTGTAATTTCCAAATAAATTGACAAAATTTAATTTCATGCGTTGAACTCTATTACACTGCTTCCCTCTACAAGCAACACAGTGGGGAAAAATTGTTTCATTTTGATACAGTTTCAAAATATATTTTCACAACCTTCAAGCTCGATTTACTCGAAATGTGTGAATTGTTAGATAGGCCGTTTTGAAAAGTTACGCGAGAATTCCACTGTATCGAGTTTTATTTATTGTTTCCAACAAAAGATTGCTATGATGTAAGTGAAGCAGGAAAACAGATGTCAGTCTGATGTGCAAATTTTTAGACGAGTGCAAGGTTGATTAAATTGTCGAGGTGTTATGTTACATAATTTCATTGAATTATAAATACAATTCTAATTTCCTCCGGCACCATAAAAAGATTTGTCTCTGCATCCTTAGACACAGCGCCCGACATGACACGTTGTATAGCGCACCATGAGTTCATGAGTTGAAAAATATCAATGTTTTTTCCGGTACAAAAATGTTTTGTATTACACTAAAATTTATCAACAATTCTCAGAATAAAAAGTTTCTTCCATTTTGGATTGAAACCCCTACCGAAATATTATTCTAGGAATGATTCAAAATTTGAATCCAACCGGTACGATTTTTTACGTAAATTATTAAGCTATTTAGGGTTGTTTGTACGCTTCAAAAATTTCGGTTTAAGAGATGACATTAATGAGGCAAATTACTAAATAAAGGTTTTTACTGAAATATGATCTATAATTGCATCAAAATTTAAAAAAAGTCTTCGCCTGAAGTAACTGCTATTACCTAGTTCAGAAACGAGAAAACGTCAAAATGTGTCCGAAGCAAAATAACTTTCAAATAAAGAAATAACATGAGAAAAGTTTTAGAATAAAGTTTTTGTAAATTCAGGTACACTTGTACAAGTAACTACACTACACTACAAATAACCAAATAGCACTTTTATTCGTCATGCATGCTAATTTAAATCTGTCATGCCTTATTTTACCGTATGACAGCTGCGGTAACTAAAAAAATGTGTGTAAAATATTGTCCACTGTAGGCTCAACGTGCTGGATGGCCCAGTGATTCCTAACTGCTCAGCTACTGCAACATCAAGAAGCGAAATTTCCGAGCCTTCATCTACAAATGCGAACACTTTCATTCGGCGTTCTTTCGCGTGCAATGTTACAGGTATAATCCGGAAAATCGGACTCCCAGTACTTAGTGGCTCCGAATGACTAGTAGACACTACAAAAGGAACCGCTGGCGTGGCAGTATGCAGCATCGTATGGTGACGAAGACGGCAGCCTTCTATCCCACACCCTTTCCATGTCTTACAAGGCCATTTGCCGTGTTGGTTCAAGCAGGTTCTACAGAGCATATGCTGACCAACGACCTTAAGGCGATCATCAATGTCCATCGCCTGAAAGGTGTAACATTCTGCTACTTTGTGTCCCTCTTTCTGGCAGACAACGCAGACTTTCTTTGCTGGATTATTGGCTGGCGTATTCGAATTGCTCTGGACCGAATCAAAATCTGCCGAAGTGATTTCCACGTGTGTCTGAACAAAGCTTCGGTTGTTCGGCTTTTGCTGAACTGTTTTTGCAGCTGTTGGCTGGTCGTCCATGACTTCGAAAGCTAATTCTACAAGCGAAGACATAAAGCTTCCGAATGTGGCAAGATTTACTACTGGAATGTCACTTTTGTACGACGACCACTTCAACCGGTATTCCACAGGAAGCTTCGCAACTAGGTCATGTAATAATGAAGGATTTGACAAGTGCGCCTGTTGCCTCGCAGTCTTCAAGTGTTCCACCAGACTGTCCACCGCCAAACCGAAGTCGACGATACTGTTCAAATTATCCATTTTCGGAGGGGAAAGTTGCCGAATCTTTTCAGTTAGTGCTCTTATCAGCGTTTCTGGACGACCTATCGCATCTGAAGCGTCTTGATGACGTGGGGAACGCTAGCAGGAGAAAACAGTCTGCAACGTACCATTTCCATTGCCGGGCCTTTGAGACTGCGCTGGAGCCGAATCAGGTTTTCATCCAAAGAAAATCCACAGGTGACAGTGGAGCGTTCAAAGTTGCTTATCCAGATAGGCCACTCCTCTGGATTCCCGGAAAACGTTGGTAGATCCTTTCCCATTACTTGGCGGGCTGCTAACTGTCGAGTAGTCGGACTATTTTCGGCTAAATCATACAACCCACTATCACCTTGGGCTGCATTCCTGCCTGTCAGTTCTGGGTGTAGGCTTTACGATACGTCCTTGTTGTTTCCTACCGCCTGTGCCTCATTGGGAAGCTCAAACAAGTAGTTGGATTTTCTAGTGATCCTGGGTACACGAACTTCGTTGATAACTGTGTCTCCGAGATTTTTCGGAATGTTGCCGATGTCCTTTGCTGCTGACGTGGATGATATTTTTCCCTCTGTCTGCTCGCCGGATCTATGCAGCCAACTTCGCACTTTATCCTCGGAATTAGTCATCTCACTTGAACTAACACTGGAAACTTCACTACCGCGTTGAGAAAATTGCCCAAGGGGGTGGTCACTCTACGCAGTGTGCCTTGCACAGCAATGGCACATTTCGGCGCACTGACTGGCACACCTTACCAAAGTAGGTTGCTATAAAAATTACAGTGAACTGAAATTTCCGTCTCAGCAATCATTGCGTTTTCTGAGTTGTTTGCTATCTGTCTAATACTTCAACTTCGGGTTCAAAACTAACTTCCTAACACTAGTGTGTTTACAATTATATATTTTTTATTTCAGAACGAACGAATCTAGAGTGGCCCCATTCCAGCAGAGCCCAAACGATCTGAAGATGATGGAATCGGCTGTGCTCATATCCTATACTAAATTCACAATAAATAATATATTACATTACAAGATACAAAAAAGCGTCAGTGTCACTTCCAATGACGGGGAGATGGGTAAAACATGTAGGAGATCTTGGAGATATCATCGTCATCGTATACGGACATATATGTCCCGAGGATTACAGTGATCTACATATGACATACGTCTTACTGCATTGCGCTTTCATCGTAATGTTCTCCCAAATCTCCGCATCCCTCTCCCTTCCAATACGATCCCGTACATGATCGTTGACGCTGCGTGCTGCAGTTTTCCATGGGGCGGTAGTTTTCTAAATTAACGAGAAGCCAAGTATATGTAAGTCTTCAATGAGAAGATTTAGAAAACGGCCCATGTCTCGTGTTGTCCTAGAATTCATGCGCACCAATTTCTAAACCTTCCCACTGAAGTCTTACGTTTACTTGACTTGGATTTCTTGTTAGTTTTCCCTGTGATAATGTAAGTAAACTGTATCCCGGAAAACAACCGCAACATTAAAAAAAACATGACGGGAAAGTAATGCAAAATTTGAGAGACAAACCGAAAAAGAAATGAAATGTCAATGCTTGCTGAGAACGTTTTTCCATAATTTCAGTTCATTGATTGTAGTATTATAGCCAAGGGGTGGATCACTTCTAATGCATCTGTTATTTCGAGAAAATTTGATGCATTTCGATGCATTTAAATGTCCATGTCCAGCAGATTTGTTCATGGCTTGCTCAAACGTTTGGCTGTTGTCTTTGTCGAAGTGTCAAACTTGGCATTCCACAAACTTGAGCAGAGCTGTTATATCATCATATCTTACGGATTTATGGCATTTGAGAATCGACTTCGAATACTTGGATAACGTAGATTCTAATCTCTTCGAGGACAAATGAGACTGAGAAAATATTTAAGGGAACGAACCAACGTTTGCGTTGATAAATTAGGTAATTTTATTATTGTTAAAATAATTCTTACTATTCTTCTTGATACAATTGATGCTTAATTTCAGACTCCTCAGCCATGTTGTCCCGGTTTGCCTTCCTTTCGAGATAACTATGTATTCTACATTCGAAACTGGATAAGGTGAATTCATCCAGCAAGAGGAAGCGAAAAGTAGTTACGGATTGCGTGCTCAATGCGGAGTGGAAGCAAATCTATCTGGAATAGTGCATTGATATCTACTTATCCACAGGGGAACATAGTTCACTTGGTCCTTGTCATTCGTCTAAAAAAGGAACACCATTTCTAGACAGTGGCATCAGTAACAAGGATTCTCATTTTTACATCGAATGATCAATTTTGATAGTTAAATTTAAGTTTGTCCAAGAAGCGTACGTAACATGCTCAAGACATGGTTCGGTCTGTAGAGAATCCTATGAACCTGCATCCAATAGAATTGATAGAGTTGTACGCCTGAAGAAGTCAATGTATATGCGAATTAGAGTCTGTATTAATATACAAAAAGTTTGCGTTCTTCCACCTTACCCTAGTGGATTACAGATTCTGGCGAAAAAATGTATTCCGCTTTATGAACCGGAGAAATAGCCATTGAAGAAAATAAAACGTCATTATATAGTCAAAAACATTATATTTTTTTGTTTTATTTTTTTCATCCACTAATATGAGTTCAAGAATTCGATCTGACTAACCATATTTATAAAGGCGAGCTCAGGTTCACTTTTAACAAGGAAGAGTCACTTCACAGAAGGAAATATAACCACTCATGCTTGCTAGTAGTTCCGTTCTTTATGCACACAGGACAAGGCTAATGATAGAGTATGCCAAACACATGGTTTATAAAATCCGATGGGAATACTTGCTCTGCTCGATAACCTGAAATAAATAACGATTAGCAATTTGTAAGGAATATACCACGGTTTAAAATATTCAATATGCCGTGAGGAAGAACAACGAAATTCAAAACATTCACATCAAACAAATACGCGTTGCCATAGAACAATGAATTGGTAATGTGTCGTTGTTAACGGCAAAGCTAAGTTGATGCGAATGTTGAAAAAATGCATTTGATGCAAATAAATGTACATCTGATGTGCACCGAACAAGTGATCCACCCCTTGATTATAGCACGTTTGGCACGCTTGGCACACTTTGGCGCACTGAAGGCACAGCTGTGCCGAATGAAGTGCGTAGAGTGACCTTCCCCTTGAAATTGCCTAACGATGCTTTTCTTCGTTTCAAGCGACAGCCGTTTCATTTCTAATAGCGCTTTACGATTTTTCTCCTCTTCTTCTAATTGTCTTTCTTGAAAGGCCTTTTCTTCAGCTAACCTCCTGGCTTCTAGAGCCAACTCGCGATCCCTGCTCTGCTTCTCTAGCAATAACTTTTTATTTTTTAGCTCAAGCTCAGCCTGAAGTTCTTGCTCCCTAATCTGGTCCTGTTCGTCTACCATCTTCAGCTCGAGTGCGAGCCTTGCCCTAGCACTAGAAGTAGAACTCACGTTATCGTCCGCTACGGTCTTCTTACTCTTCCGCGAAGTTCCTTTGCTGACGACGGACGCTTTCGATGACCTCTCTGTACCGCCAGGGACCGTGAGCCGTTTACCTCCTTTCTTTCCGTCAGCCTTCCGGATGCCCTTCGATGGATTCGGTGTTTGGTTTAATATCCCGCACGATCCACACGTCCACGGAACCCGGATAAAAAATACAATACAAAAACAATATAGCGTATTGCAACAGTACCATTCAATATATTGGAAATACAATACAGTATATTGTACAATGACAATACAATTACAGTACAATATATTGTTTTGAACAGTTCACTGTATTGTATATGAGATTTTGGCAATATAATGTATGGGTGGTTAAGTATCGTAACAATACAAATATAGATATTTTCTCATACAAACATTTTGAAAATACAATACGATATATTGTTCATGTATTGTCTTGATTAGCAATTCGTGTATTGTTGTACAATACAAAAACAATTCAACGAACTGTATCATGATTGCATTCGTCGTTACAGCTAATGTCAAGTGACTTCTAAAAAACTACTTATTTTTACTTTTTGAATATTTTTCACCCAACATTTCTTAAGCAATTGCTTTCTGAACTTGTTTTGTTTATTTCTTTCAGCAAAGCTACATAGAAAAAAGCAACAGTTGTTTTACTCGAAAATAGGAATTTGACCAAAATTGTAAGGTATAAAACCAATTAAAAACAATACAATGTTCTGTTACAATATATTATATTGTTTTTGAATTGTTTATCCAAACAAGAATAATATTGCTTCGACATTCAATTACAATACGCTGTATTGTATCCAATACGTTATATTGTACATTAATGGTTTATTCCATTCACTGAATGATACGTTTTTATCCGGGAAGGTTGGCGACGCTTCCATCAACTTCCGCGCAGCTGTAGTGGTACCAGGACCCACAACCATCACACGCCACCATGTCCTCGCTACTGTCCGGGCGATCACACGCCACGCAATTCGAAGGTGATCCACCCTTTTCGCCAGGAAGACTCATCTCGCAGATGGAGATTTTGCGTTGAAAATTTCTAAAGAAATTGTTGTCACCGAAACTCTTATAGCAACCCCAGGCCAATCCAAACAAGTGTGATTGTGGGATATAGTTTAGCTGTAAGTTTATTTAGTTAGATGATATTTGCATGTGCATGAATTCATTAGGACTTACAAATTTTCAGTAATCTTCACAACAAAATTCTTCCTCTATCGTGTCTTCCAAGTTAGGTTATCCAATTACTAGAATAATAAATTTGCATGATCCTTAGTTATAATTAACAAATTCTAATTGTACTCACTTGTAATTCAATAGATTCAATAGAATTAAGTAGGCTTTAGCAAATTATTTAGGAATAATTCTCGAAAACTTATTCATACAGACTCAAGTCAAAAAAACTATACAAACTTACTTTATCGATCCTACGTGTTAAGCAGGCGGAATTCTACACGTACCGCTCTGTACCAACTCAACTTTTCACTTTTAGAACGTTTGATTTCCGGATTTACAAAACGACGAAAGTAACATTTTCAACTTTCGCAACCTAACCACTACTTTCGCTGCCTCGCTGTATGGAGAGACAAAGTGACTTAACCACGAATCAAAACAAAACACTACTTGAGCCGATTTTACACTGGTAGAAAAACGTCGAAAGTAACTGAATGAAACGGCTTATCATTTTTTTATAATTATTTTTGTGAGAAATAATAGAAACTACCTAGTTTTT
This sequence comes from Aedes aegypti, assembly GCF_002204515.2. NCBI lineage: Eukaryota > Metazoa > Arthropoda > Insecta > Diptera > Culicidae > Aedes > Aedes aegypti. The sequence continues at coordinate 400,338,952 of NC_035108.1, forward strand.
GAACGTGAGCTGAGTGTATGCAAAATTTGAGCGAAGTACACGGCAAAAAAATGTTAAAAAAATGATTCATTTTAAAACAGTTTTAGAAGATAGATTGGGATTTTTCCTAATTAATCTTCTCAAAACCGTATAAAAGTTACTTACGTCGATTTGAATAAGTAATCGAGAATTAATTTAACTTTTATTATTTTAGGGAGATCAAATTTCATCACGTTGCTGTAAGACTTGCAAAGTTGTTTTCATGATGATTTTATATCAATCCGGCCGTGCTATTGTTCCTACTCGCAACACTTGACAGCAGTGGACCCGATAGAAATAAAACGGCATCTTCTGCATTAGGCCATCTCCATCGCGGGGAGGGTTTGGTCGTCACATCCTCCTTATCTCGATATCTCCATATCTCGATGTGTTCCTGTTGATTTTTTGTTCCCGATTTTTTCTCCATGTGTCGATGTAAACATTATCAAAGGTTACTAGACCAGCTTTGAGCGATTCAGAACAATTTGGAAACTCGCAATGAAGTTTGTTTATTATTTTCCTAGTTACGGAGTGATTTTCAATCTAGTATTCATTAAATTAGTGTTTTTTGTCTCAATCTCTCCCTATCTCGCTAGTCCTTTCGATATCGAGATGTGGAAAGGCGACTATAATAGATTTCAGTTAATTGAAACGCCTGATGGTATTGCTGCTGCTGCTTTGTGTTCTGGTTGACTGGCCGAATCAATGAACTGTGGTAAATTGTGGTCACAGTTCCCAAGCCTGACACCTTGTGTTGGTTCTGTTTCGCTATCTATCACGGGTAACTTGAAAACAGAGAAAACGACGTTTTAAAGCATGCACAGTCTAATGCAGTGTTCATAAAAATATTTATTTTTTTCCCTAAACAACATAATTTATGGAACATTGGGCTACCCTGACTGAGGCAAATGGACTATCGCAATACATATCCCTTATGAAAATCGAACCTAAAACCTTGCGATCGTTAGGCTTGCAATCGTTCCATCTTTCATGAGGCAAAATGTATGCAGGGTTCTGAATTATCGTATCAATGATGCGAAATCTACGATTTTTCGCACGTAAGGAGAATGCTTTTTCGCTTCCTCACGTGAATATCATTTTTCGCTCAAACTTATTTTCCCTAGAGTTACAATGGAGGATAACCGAAAATCATTCCACTCCGGGGATAATTTATTTTTCACCCCATCATATTTTTGCTCACCAACTTCTCCCGAGAATTATCACTATGCGGATAAACAAAAACTGGTGCCGCCGACGGGATTCGAACTTACAACATTGATAAAAACAGCCGCGATGCGTGCACGCTATCCATGCTACCACATCAACTTAACGAAAGCAGCAGTTAATTTGATGCATGAAAGCAACTGCTGCTTGTGTCGATGGACACATGAAAAGTTCTCCGTGGAGAGGAGAATGATAAAATAAAATTCTCACAGCTGTGGAGTTGTGCCATTATCTATTTTCGCTTTGTTTTGTAGACGGATAATTTCGCAAGGCAGCTTTTCGCTGAAAATTGTGGTGATGGAGAAATTCATTATCGTGAGAGTGAATGAGAATTCGGAAGCTTGAATGTATGATTTTCGAAAGTTCAGTTCACTGCGTGCTTTGGACCGGATATCGTCATCGTTTCCAATCGTTATACAGTTATACAGTTATCCAATCGTTATACGTTCGTTGGGGGCCCGCTACATGGAATGACTCGATGGTTGGATGTTCGCTGGTTGAAAAAAAAATCCAAATGGCAAGCACTCGAATGCCAACAGAAAATGTCAAACTGACTTTGACGTCTGGTCTGGGCATTGTCGCATTGAAGTCTCCATATACAGCGGGGATTCGCTGGTTGGAACACGACTGCCTTATGCCAATGGAAAATAGTTTAATAATAAATTGATTATTAGCTATTTTTTGGGTCGAAAAATTTAATTTGGGCGTAAACAAACATTTTCAATGACATCTCTCTCCTTCTTCCCTAGCGACCTCTATGATGGTGGCGCATTAAATTTGCCTATAGGTTATAAAATTCCACATTCTTTGTTAAATTTGTTGTGAAATTACGCGTATCGCAAGAATAATGGTTCAAAATTATTATGCCAATGGAAAATAATTCAATAATCGATCAATTATGATCTAATTTTCGGGTTGAAAAATTGAATTTTGGACGTAAACAAACTTGTTCAGTGACAATCCTCTCGTATTTCCCCAGCGAGCTCTATGATGGTAGCGCATTATAAATGCCTCTAAATTAAAATATGTTATTTTTATAAATTTGTAAAATTTACATTCGGCGAGTTAATTTCGGCAAGCATTCTACTTTTTATAGCATTGTTTATTTATTTTTCTTGTCTTTGGCCAGTCTACCGCATATTTTATGTTTATTACCGCCAAGCCGCACGCAAGTAAACATCATTGTGTCAAAAGTTCTCAAAGAATTTCCCAACTTTAGATCATTTGCGATTTTTTCTTAAAATATCAGTGAAAATACGCTACTTTTAATCCCTTTCGATCCTAGCGAGTGCAGTTTCAATTGACCGCGTACCAATAAAACTGGAAAAATGGTCGTCCGCGAGTACAACGAGGAGCTGAAGTACATCGAGAAGATTTCTCCGAACAGCTACCTCATCAAAAAGGGATTCCAGCCGAACATGAATGTGGAAGGAATCTTCTACGCCAACAGCAAGCTGGAACGGTTGATGTTCGACGAGCTGCGGAACTCTTGCCGGCCGGGGATGACCGGCGGATTTCTACCGGGAGTCAAGCAGATTGCCAATGTGGCCGCCCTGCCCGGAATTGTGGGCCGGTGAGTAATTATGTTTGCAGGGCTGGTAGCAGATCTCATTTTAGAAACGGTCATTATTTTAATGCAACCCTTTAAAAAAAACAATATTCTCTATGGAAGGTTTCTTAATCATATATTTTTACCAAAATTGTCTCAAAAGCCATTATTTTCCTTTTTCTTGCAGTCTGATTTTAAAATACCTAATCAGGAATTTTCACAGAAATTACTCTGATTATTTGTTAAAATACTGTTCTAGGCAGGGACGAAAAAAATCATGCTCACTATACTCAATTCACCGACATTTATGCCACCATCATGATTGCACCAATGAAGATGGCACAAAAGTAGATGAAAAAACAAACAACGATGCCCGTACGTCGCTGGTGTTTTTGATCATCAGAAGCAGAAGAGTATCAGTTTTAGAAAATTGATTATCATTGAGGTTCATACTAATTAAAAAATATGCTGCTTTACGGGTAATGAACGATCCGATGCACGGAATCGATGATGTTGACGCGTCTTTACTGTGCTTTGTGCAAAAATTACAACTTCCCGAAGCGGAATGTAAAAAAGTCAAGCTGTCCAGAATGAACATCATTTTTTGCTTCCGATGATCATAAAGCGGTTGAGTATCAGCAGGGTAAAAGGAAACTGACAATCTTGCGGCAAGCGCTTTGCCAATCTTTGTTGTGTTGTCAAGGCGAGGATAAAAACAAATAAAAATCAACGAAGATTCTACCCAGCAAGTATCAATGTAGGCGAGGGTAGATTGAGTATTTTCGTCCCTGGTTCTAGGCATCCTTTAGAATTGTTTCACCTATGTGTTGATTTTTACTCTAGCAGATTTCCAAACACGCCTGATGATGCAACTTCTTCTTAATTTTAGGTCGGTCGGGCTACCGGACATCCATTCGGGTTATGGGTTTGCCATCGGAAACATGGCAGCGTTCGACATGAGCAATCCGGTGTCGATCGTTTCTCCGGGAGGAGTCGGATTCGATATCAACTGCGGCGTCCGACTGTTGCGTACGAATCTTTTCGAAAAGGACGTTAAACCGGTCCAGGAACAGTTGGCCCAGAGCTTGTTCGATCACATTCCCGTTGGCGTGGGATCGAAGGGAATCATTCCGATGAATGCTCACGATCTGGAGGAAGCGCTGGAGATGGGCATGGATTGGTCTTTGCGAGAGGGTTACGTTTGGGCCGAAGATAAGGAACACTGCGAAGAGTACGGAAGGATGCTGAACGCTGATCCGAGCAAAGTCAGTATGCGGGCCAAGAAGCGAGGTTTACCACAGTTGGGAACGTTGGGCGCAGGAAATCACTATGCCGAGATCCAGGTCGTGGAGGAGATCTACGACAAGTTTGCCGCCAGTAAGATGGGAATTGAAGAGCTGGGCCAAATTTGTGTGATGATTCACTCGGGAAGTCGTGGATTTGGTCATCAGGTCGCAACGGACGCTTTGGTGGAGATGGAGAAGGCCATGAAGAGAGACAAGATTGAGACCAACGATCGACAGTTGGCATGTGCCCGAATCAACTCTGTTGAAGGGCAAAACTACCTCAAAGCTATGGCTGCGGCGGCAAACTTCGCATGGGTAAACCGTAGTTCCATGACATTCCTGACCCGTCAGGCGTTTGCCAAGCAGTTCAACACCACTCCTGACGATTTGGATATGCATGTGATTTACGACGTGTCGCACAACGTGGCCAAGATGGAGGAACACATGGTAGATGGACGTCCCAAACAACTGCTGGTTCATCGCAAGGGATCAACTCGAGCTCTACCGCCTCATCACCCGTTGATTCCAGTCGATTATCAACTGACCGGTCAGCCCGTTCTGATTGGAGGTTCAATGGGTACGTGCAGCTTTGTCCTGACCGGTACCGAGAAAGGAATGGCCGCAACTTTCGGATCCACCTGTCACGGAGCAGGGCGCAGTTTATCTCGGGCCAAGTCGCGTCGTAATTTGGACTACAAGGATGTGCTGAGGGATTTGGAAGCGAAGGGAATCGCCATTCGCGTTGCATCGCCGAAGCTCGTACAGGAAGAAGCACCGGATTCGTACAAGGATGTAAGGGATGTGGTGCAGACTTGTCATGATGTGGGCATCAGTGCCAAAGCCATCAAATTGAGACCGATTGCCGTAATCAAGGGATAAAGATAAGGAAAGTTCTCGATTTTGTGTACGGTTGGAATGCATTTTCAATATGAGTGAATATTTAAGGTAATGTAACCAAATAATGACATTCTTATAATATATGGAACAAAAAATATATGTTATTCATTTTCTACAGAGAAAACCACTTATCAGAAACTAATCCAGGATTCCCCTTCATATTGCTCAACAATTTATTTCGCACTTTAACCCAAATTAGACTACATGTCATAGTAGTTGTACAGTACTGAAAAAGTGTAAAAAAGTGCATGTTTGCTTTATAATAACTCGACTACATTGTACCGTAATCCGGGGTATCTTTGATCAGCGGGGTAACATTGATCGGAAGGACTCATCTTGTGATTTCCAAAGCATGAATTACGCTTATTCTTCTTATATTTTAAAGCTTATGAATATTAAGACGTTTGTGAAAATTGCATTTACTTCATGCGTAAATTTAACAACTTTTTGAAACAACGATTTCAATGGTTAAGGATGACACTAGTGAAGATTTATGTCACACATAAGTTGTGTAAGCAGTATGAGCAAGGAAAATGTGATTCTTACTAAAAATGGCATCGCCAATAACGATTCCGTTGTCAAAACTATCATAAGAATGTTCAATTAGGCAACATTAACGAAGTACTGTTAAGAATGTATAATTTCCTTAGGAAATTGCCTATCTTTAGGCGTATTCCGCGGTTCGAGGTGTTTTTAATTTTAAAATAACAAAAAGTAAATGACCTCTATGCGTTTGGCCATCATATTTGGCTTCAGAAGCCATGATTCAAGCATGAAACGACATTTTCAATGTTACCGAACGTTGTTTACATAAGTAATCAATGTTACTCCATATCAGCTAAATCAAAAAAATAAAACTTAAAACATTTTTATAAACATGCTTGAATCTTTCAAGAAACAAAATACAGTGTATGGTCACGAGCTATTGGTGGAAGTACTTGTTTTAAAAATATAAAACTTGCAACATTCGCATTTTCAATTGAAATATTTACGAAACATCCATAAAACTGATCAATGTTACCCCGGATTACGGTACCTTGATGGCTACAGCGTAGCTTCACGCCATTGCCGGGCATATTGTAGAGCTGCATCTTCGTCGGTCTTGGGCGATATTTCTTGGGCGGGTCCTCTTCCATTGCGTACCTCTACCTAATTCCCTGCTGAATGTTATTCTCGCAATTCTTTCTTCCGACATTCGCACTAAGTGACGAGTCCACTGAAGTCTGCCGTATTTTACACGCCTAATTATATTCTCATCTTTATACACTCGATATAAGTTGTGATGCCTCCAGTGTTTCCTCCATAGATTTTATTTTTTATCTTTATTAACGAGATTTTTAACCCTGGGCTAGTTCATCTCGGGACCAACGGCTTTACTTCCCTTTCGAAGGAAGTCGTCACTTTTTGTCATAAGTGACTATCTCGGGAATGGGATTCGATCCCAAGTTCTCGGCGTGAGAGGCATGTGGTCTAACCACTACACTAGGTCCATCCCCATCCCCTCTAGATTCACCCAGTAACTTTTTTACTGGGGTTTCTCCGGGAATTTCTCCAAGAATTCATCAGTGAACTTTTCCAGGAATTATTGCAGATATAACTTTAAGGACTCCTCCAGAAATTCATCCAAAGGGTCTTCAATCGATTTCTCTTCATATTTCTCCAAATTTTCTTTCAGAGACTCCTCTAAGAATTCCGGCAGGATAATCTCTGCAGGGATTTTTACAGAGATTTGTTTAGCTTATTATTTCAGACCATTTGACCATAAGGTCTTTCAGGTATTACAGAGATGTCTTCAAGGCTTTCTTCAAGTTACACTAGTATAACTTCTTCAGGGATTACTTCAGTTATTTCTCCGGTAGTACTTCCTCTGTTACTTTTCTTGAGATTGATCTAGGAGTTATTCCTAAGATTTCCTCCAGGTATCGCTTCAGGAATTTTATCAGGAATCTCAATTCATTAGCAATTTATCTAGGGATTCTGTAAGAAATAACTTCATGAATTCCTTCATGGATTCCTCAAGAGTTTCTTTCAGAAATTCTCCCAGGGACAGCTCCAGGAAAATTATTCTAAGGATTTTCCAGGTAATCCTCTAGGGATGTGCCTTTATATTTCTCCAGTGATTCGCTCTTGGCCTTCGAAAAATCCTCCGAGGGTTTCTCCATGAATTCCTCTAGAAATTTCAACAAAGATTCATGAATTTCTCCAGGGATTTCATAAAAAAATAGGAAAAAAAATAAGAATTTCTCCAGGGTTTCCTCCGCGAATTTTTTCAGAGATTCCTCCAGAAACTCCTTTTCCGAAGAAGTTTTTCGATAAATTCTTGGATTAGTTCCTGGAGCAATCGCTGGAGGAAACTCTAGAAAAAATCTAGAGTAATCCCTAGAGGAATCATCTGTTATTTTTTTGGAATAATCACTGGAGAAATTCTTGCAAGGTTCTATGGAGGGATTTCCGAGGAAATTTCTGGGGGAATTCCTGAAGAAATCCCTGGAACATCAATTATGCTTTTCGGCTAGAGATTTTTCTGGTGAAATCCTTAAAGAAATCCCTGAAGAAAAATGTGGTTTCTTTTTTTTTCTTAGAGAAGTCTCTGGAGAAAAATCCTGTAGGAATCGCTGACGGATTATCTAAATTATGGAGGCATCTCTGGTGAAATCCCTGGAGAATCCTTGGAGGTATCCTAGGAATAATCACTGTAAAGATTTTGCTGGTGGCATGAAAAACCCCTGTATATTTTTATAATGAAATCACTGGAAAAATTCTTGAAAGAATTTATGGAAATATTTCTGGAAAAATCTCAAGAGAAATCCATAAAGAGATTTCCCAAAAGGGATAGTACACAAATTATGTCGTGACATAATTTGCGCACGATCCCAAAGGAATTTATGTAGAAATTTTACTGGAGGAATTTATGTACAAATTTTCCTAATGTAATCCTTGGAAAAATTCTTAGGATAATTTTTGATGAAATTCCTGCAGGAATTCATGGGACAATCTCTGGAGAAATGTCAAGAAAAACTCTTGGAGATCCAGAACGAATCCCTTAAGAAATTCCTGGCAAGTCCCTAGAAGATTATCTGTAGAAATCCATGTAGAAAGTCATATGCTGTTTTTTCTTAAGGAATCCCTTGCGGAATTTGTGAGTTGTAGAAAACCTGGAGGAGTTTCTTGGTAGAGTTCCTGTAGTAAACCCGGAAAAAATCTCCAGAATAATCCCTGGACGAATCTCGAGTGGACTACTTGTATGTATCCGTGGAGGGAATCCTTGGAGGGAATTCTGGGGAAATATCTAGAGTAATCCTTGAAGAGATTATCCAAGTATACCTATTGGAGGAATTCTTGGAGAACGCCTTGAAAATATCTTTGCAAGAATCGTTGTAGAGATTTCCCAGAGGAGAAATGAAGGGATATCAGAAGAAATCCCTTAAAAATCCCAAGAGAAATTCCGGAGTATTTCTGGAAGAATTCCTGAAACAGATACTGAAAATGTCCTGGTAATTCCTTGATTTACTGGAAGAATCTACGAAGGAATCACTATAGACATTTCTGCAGGAATCGTCAGAGGAATCCCTGAAGGAACTTCTGGATTAAGGCGAAGTAGGCCGTCATTGATGTTTGTACGCGTCGTTGATGATTGTTGCTAATTCATCTCACGATTTCGAATCAAAGAAAATCAGTTGGTTTTGCACTGATACAGCTGAAAAAGTATCAGCATACTTTATGCATGTTAGCGCGTACGATGATACTTTTTCAATTCAATATAAACATTCAAGGCTGAGTTTTATCACTTTGAAGTGCAAGCTGAAAAGTAATCATTGTTGCCAAAACGAATGACGGGCTACTTAGCCTTAATATCTGAAGCTGTTACTGGAGCCCTACCAGAACCGGCCTAAAATGTCCCATGGCGAACAAAAGTTCTTCCTGAAGGAATCTCTGATAAAAACCCTTATGGAATCCCTGAGTAATTCGCCATAAGGATCACGGTAGAGATTACCTTGGATGATATTTTAGTACCGTACACCCCCGTTAATTTGAACGGTACCTCATGCAAACCATCGGGGTTAATTTTTAATTTGAACATCTAGTCACCCTAGAAGCGTGTTTCTGGTTACCTCTTTCACTGTTTTGTTTTGATTCTGCGTTCCGTTCCACAGCGTTTCATTTCACTTTACTTCGTTCCATGAGCTAAACACGCTAACATGAAAGTACCCATTAATGGGTAAAATAGTACCCATTTTCAAGAAAAGTGGTTTAACTCATTAAAAGAGTAAAGTCGATTTACTCATTAGGGGCCATCCATAAATGACGTAGCAATTTTTCCACTGATTTTTTACACCCCCTCCCCCCTCGTAGCATTTTGTCACAAATGGTGATACCTCCCTGGAAAATACGTAGCATATCAAGCCACCCCCCGATCATCACATCCGTCATGTTTATTTGGCAAACATGCCTCTTCATGTGAATCAACATGCTTACCAATCTGGAAAGTCCACTGTGACTCTCTTACACAAAGTTGTATACGATATCGAGAAAGCATTCGCTCAGAAGCAATCCTGCTTGGGTGTTTTCTTAGATATTGAGGGTGCCTTTGATAACGTGTCTTTCGATGCCATATTGGAAGCCGCACGAAACCATGGGCTACCTACAATGATTACCAATTGGATTCATCAAATGCTCAAAAACCGACATCTCTTCTCGACATTGCGTCAAGCAGCGATTCGAAAATTGAGTGTTTGCGGATGCCCCCAAGGGGGAGTCTTATCACCACTTTTGTGGAATCTCGTAGCAGATACGCTATTGAGGCAACTCAATAATTGCGGTTTTCCAACTTATGGATTTGCCGACGACTATCTATCTTTGATAGTTGGTATGTGCATAAGCACCCTATTCGACCTGATGCAAAGTGCTCTTCAAGTAGTCGAGTGTTGGTGTCGCCAATATGGCCTTTCGGTTAACCCGAATAAAACATCTATTGTTCTTTTTACGGAAAGACGAAACCGCGATGGAATTCGACCTTTACGTCTTTTTGGCACTGAGATTAATGTGACTGATCAAGTAAAGTATTTCGGAGTCATTCTAGATTCCAAACTTTCATGGACACCTCACATTGATTTCAGAGTCAAAAAAGCTTGCATGGCCTTCGATCAATGCCGGCGAACCTTTGGTAAAACTTGGGGCCTCAAACCCAAATATATCAAATGGATTTACACAACAGTTGTTCGACCAATATTGGCATATGGATGTCTTGTGTGGTGGCAAAAGGGTGAAGTGAGAATAATCCAGTCAAAATTGGGCCATCTCCAAAGGATGTGCTTGATGGCGATGTCTGGTGCGTTCTCTACAACTCCCACAGCAGCGCTCGAGGCCCTTTTCGACGTTGCGCCACTACACATACATCTTAAACAAGAAGCACTTTCTTGCTCTTACCGTTTATGGGTACTGGATCTACTGGAGAAAAATCCAGTGAATCGTAGATCTACACACACTTCGTTGTTTCCACTTTTGGTGAATTGGGACAAAATTGTCCTTGCTCCAAGTGATCTCACAATTGCTTGTCACTTTCCTTACAGGACATTTACCACACAATTCCCTTCACGGGAAGAGTGGACGTCTGGCCCTTGGAAAGAAGTATATCTAACAATATAGTATGTTACACTGATGGCTCCCTTCTTGAAGGTAGAGCTGGTGCAGGAGTATACTCCCGTGAGCTAAGGCTGAATCAGTTTTACTCACTTGGTAGAAACTGCACCGTTTTTCAGGCGGAAATATTTGCTCTTTTGTGTGGAGTGCAATCAGCACTTCAACAGCGCGTAATGGGTAAAGTCATATACTTCTGTTTAGATAGTCAGGCTGCTATAAAAGCTCTTGCTTCGACCAACTCAAGGTCGAAGCTTGTTATCGCATGTCGAACTCAAATTGAGGAACTGAATTCAGTCAACTCTGTAAACCTTGTATGGGTACCTGGCCATTCTTCCATCGCTGGAAATGAATTGGCTGATGAGCTAGCTCGCGATGGAGCATCACATGACTTCATTGGCCCTGAGCCGGCTATTCCAATTTCCAAGTGCTGGGTGAAGCTTCAGATAAACTCTTGGGCGGCAACTCAGCACAAGCAATATTGGAATAGTTTGGAGTCATGTCGTCAAACAAAATTGTACATTACTGAGCCATCTCCAAGGGTGGCGAAGTATTTAACAAATCTGTCAAAGCAGAATTGCAGTCTCTTGGTCAGAGCGTTGACAGGCCACTGCCGACTCAACTATCACATGGCAAATATTCAGCGTGCTGACTCATTTGTGTGTGATAGTTGTGACTCCGATTATGGAACTTCGTATCACCTGATATGTAACTGTCCAGTTTTTTCGCAAATGCGATTCCAATTACTTGGTAAACACTTATTAAGTGAAACTGAATTCAGAAGCCTGAATCTTCAGGATATTCTGTTATTCTTAACCCGCTGTGGTAATGAGCTATAGGCTCTCTTTACGCTCATGCGTTTTGCAGTGTCCTTTTTAGGGCGCTGTTCGAACCCATTGTGGTATGAAGCTACATGCTCTCATTTCGCTTATGCGAGCTTCCCTCTTCAAGGGACCCCACTCCTATTTGCTCCCATCTTTCCCTTCCCTTTCCTCTCCCATCGGGTAGATGATGAAATAGGCTCAAATATGGCGATGGCACAAATCTCCCAACTGGTGGGGAACGTGCCTTTGGAGCCGGCCTTCTGATACCTGATACCTGATAGTCACAAATGGTGATACCTCCCTGGAAAATACGTAGCATATCAAGCCGTCCCCCCCCCTAAATTTTTTAATTTGTTTTCCTCAGCGATTGGGCTAAAATGAAAAATTAAAATCCAGAAATTTCTACACAAATATTGAGATTAATTGATGTTAAACACTGAAACATCAGGATAATCTGACGAATGATAGTTTGATATACCGTAACGATGAAAAATCCTTTGGCAAATAGTTTAAACAAGAATATTTCCTGTTTAAGTTACATAATTTTGAATCCCAGTAATTTAATTTGTAGTACTTTTGCTGTTGTTAAAACTTAAACAATTTACAGCATAACTTGTATAAAAAATGAAAATCAGCATTTTTTAAATTGTTCGTGGTTGAGAAACAGATTTCAGTGAATATGATCAACAAAATAATTTAATTTGTAATGGATCTTCGTCATTATTCTCTAAATTCAAATCCATTCAGGAAACAGAGGCCAGATAGAGAAAAAATAACAATTGTTATATTTGGAATGTTTCAAAAATTAGCGATTTTTATGCAAACGCCTTTATTAATAGTTCAGCTAAAATTTATCATCGTTCCCCATACTGAAATATTCTTACTTAACTCATAACGAAACAATGAAATAATAAAAATGCTCTTTCGTTGAATTACCGAGTGATTTAGAAATCTGAACGATAGGACAATTTTGATACAACTCAAATTTGATGTCCTTATTATTATTATCCAGGCTGTTCCATCAAGAGCATTGATATATCAAAACAAATCGACACGGAGAAATATTTTTACCTAATTTTAGAGTTTACTTTACCCAAAATTAAGTATATCGATTATAGTTTCAACCCAAAATCTCTCGGTTTTCTCTTTCTCCCACACGAATGTTGTCAAAAATAGAGAGAGCTGCATCTACCCAATGGGGGTACTTTGGCCCAATAAGCCAAATTTGGGTAAATGCAACTTTTCTTATGTTTGGGTGGAAAGAACTCAATTTTGCGTTAAATCTACCCAAAATTGAGTATATTTTTCTAATGGAATTAGAGCCAAACTACCTAGTGGGGACCTTGGAAATTTAGCCAAAATTGAGTTATTGGGCTCAACTACGGAATTGCGTTGAAACAACCCAAAATTGAGTTGAATTCCGTCTCCGTGGATGATTTGATGAGTGGAGATTTCCTGCAACATTTAAAGCACTGAATAAAATTCTTATTTTATGAGCGATGGTGAATTTTGAGGTTATGGCAATGGTTTTGGATTAAAAATTTTCATATGATAAAGAAAAACAACAAAACAGGGCGAAATAAAATACAAAGTACATTTATTTCAAAGTTTAAAAAATGAATTCCAACACGTATGCGATCATCTAGCAGACAACCCAAGCTCTAACGAAATCGCTGCAGTCGGCAATGCACTACGCTGATCCGGTCATCCACAAATCTACAACCAGAAAACCGATTATCAATAGACCCATTTACGGGAAAGTAACTGCAGATTCTACTTACGTGTCGGAAATAGTATGAGCAATCTTTTCGTCCATAAGAATACATCGAACAATTTAAAAAACCACCAACTTTTCACTAACACCGAGCGTTAAAAACTTTCTGAAATTGAAAAATGGCGATGTTGATTTGCAAACTATCATGTGCACTAGGGTGCGGCTTATTTTTCAAAAGTTCTCAAAACCAAAAATTTGTGTGCTCTACTGAATTTAAATCACATTAAAAGAGAAACCTCGAAATCTGAGCCAAACATATTTACATTTAGAGGTGGCGCAAGCGTCTTGAAGGTGAATTTTCAAGTTATAAAAAATTACCTACAGTGAAGTAAACATAACTTTGTTATTTTCCAACCAATTTCAAATCTTTTAGCATCATTATCTTCAAAATTAAATTTATGAAAACTTTGTAGAACATCAAATTTGTCTAAAATCAAAACTAGTCATAGTTTAAAATACGGTTGAGTAATCATGAAGTTATGGTCAAACAAAGTTGAAATTTTTAGCAAAATGAGGAAAAGTTTGGAATAAATTACTTTTAACTAAAACTTGTTTAGATTTTATACAAATTTGATGTTCTACAAAGTTTTTGTAAATTTAATTTTGAAGGTATTGATGCTAAAAGTTTTAAAATCGCTTGAAAAATAACAAAGTTATGTTTACTTCACTGAAGGTTATTTTTTATAACTTGAAAATTCACCTTCAAGGCGCTTGCGTCACCCCTAAATGTTAATATTTTATGGCTCAGATTTTGAGGATTCTCTTTCCATGTGATTTGAATTCAGTAGAGCACACGAATTTTTGGGTTTGAGAACTTTTGAAAAATAAGCCGCACCCTAATGTGCACTCACATTCTAACTTGTCACCCTTTTTGTATATTGGGTATATTATTCCCTCCTTCCACTCCGCCGGTAGCTGTTCTGTATCCCAGATCCTGGCTATCAATCGGTGCCGACAAGTGGCCAACCTGTCCGGGCCCATTTTAATAAGTTCCGCTCCAATACCATCCTTTCCAGCTGGTTTGTTGTTTTGAGCTGTTTGATAGCATCTTTAACTTCACCTATTGTGGGAGTTGGCACGTCTCCTTCATCCGCCGTACTGATGAAGCCATTCCTCCTGCTATCTTGATCTTCCTCCTCTGCGCCGTTTAGGTGTTCATCGTAGTGCTGCTTCCACCTTTCAATTACCTCAAGTTCGTCCGTCAAGATACCTCCATCCTTATCCCTCATATTTGATATAGATTGTACTGTTAACAGAACAGCGAACAATGTATTACTAAAAATTTTGTAAATATATTTCAACAACTTCAGAAACATGAGAAAATAATTCAAAAAGTAAATAGTGAACCAAAACTGTTGCAATGATCGCATAGCAGCCAGGAGATAATAGATTTCTTGATACAAAACAATGGACCAATGCACGAGTTTATTTTTTGACGTTTTAACGGTGCCATGTTATATATGTGACCATGGCAATTTATTCGGCACCACTCAAACGTCAAATTAGTGAACTCGTGCATACAGTATTGGACAAAACATTTGCAACTTTTTGATTTTCCATACAAAATGACCAACTTTGGTAAACTAGATATGAGTTATTTATGAATCGATTCGAATGAAATTTTCACAAAATATCAGATATAACTTGAATTTTAACAAACATTTTTGAATAATTTTTCCAATAACGAGTTTATAAGTGATAATGGTTTAACTTAAGTGTAATTTTTGACGAAAAATTCAAAACTATCTATCTCAAAATCTGAATAGCCAAAAACTGTCTTCAGCAAACTTGTTCATCTCGTTAAAATCTACAACTTTGCTCAAAATACCATGAAGCTATTCCTTCAATATATTTAGTTATGTCATTTATGAAAAAACGTCAAAACATTCACATTAGCCAAATCGTTACTGCTTTTAAACTTATGATTGGAAAAATCATTCAAACATATATGTTAAAATTCATGTTATGTTTGATGTTCTGCCAAAATTTTATTCAAATCGGTCCATAAATCACTGAGATATAGCTTACCAAAATTGGTCATATTGTATGGAAAATCGAAAAAGTTGCAAATGTTTTGTCTAATACTGTACGTCCATTGATACATATACACTGAGGCAAAAATACTTAGGTTTTCCAAAAATCATGACTTATGAACCAGCCAAATTATGGTTTCATTGAACGCTTAACCATTTCGAATATGGGATCATAAGTTTCATAAGTGAGAGCTTTGAATTATTTAAAAACCATCACTCGAAATATTTTTTCTAGCAATCGCTAGAGGAACTGCCCCGCTAGCGATCTTGGGCTTGGGTACAAGTTAATCGAAAGCGTTTCACATGTTGTCAAAACATGTGATTTTTTGAGCACGCCTAAAATGAAAGGCAAGCTTCATTATTAATTGGTAAATTTAATTATGCAATTTTCATTGAATTGGTTACAGATTTTCATTGGTTGACTTATGAAATTTAGTAATGAAATTTTTCACCAAAATCATAAGTAAAACTTAAGAATTTAAACAACAATCGTTGTGGCGCCAGATCATAATTATTACCTAAGAAATTATTAAGTTTTTTTTGCCTCAGTGTATGATAGATATTGCATGCCTCTTTCATGAATGAAAAAGTCGGAAACTTTCTTTTTGGGATATTTTGATTGAAGCATTACGATTGATAATTACACCATTGTAATTTGACCAATTTTCGATATATGAACAATCAATATAAATGTTTAAATTTCACATCAATGGGCGATTCCAGGTCTCAAGGAGGCCAAAGTCAAAAATGATTTCAAAAACCATATTTTGCCTACATTTATTTTAAATGTGCTGCAAAACACATTCATACTATCAAATTTTCATTTTTGACTATGATTAGGGGACGGGTATGGTGTAGTCTAACCACTAACGCCTCTTATAGTGACGACTTCCTTTGAAAAGGAACAAAGCCGTTGGTCCCGAGATGAACGAGCCCAGGGCTAAAAATCTCGTTAATAAAAGACAGAAACAGTGCGCATCGTACCCTCGTGCTGTGCGTACACGAATTCTCTCTGCTCTTGGAAGTTTTCTTAAAAACTACCTAAAGCAATAAATCAGTACTTTTCAGTGCTACATAAACAGTACTTTTCAGTGCTAAAATTCAAAACGGTACTTTTCAGTGCTACTAAAACAGTACTTTTCAGTACTATTTTTTCTACTATTGATCCCTTTACGATCCTTGTTTGGACCCGGGCCTTCGATTTTTCGTTGGACCCGTTGGCGAAAGCTAGCGGTGGTAATCCTTCTTGGACACCGTCTTGGGAAAAAACCTCTCGAAGGTCACGTCTTCTTTCGTTTATTAACTAAACATGGTATCAACAACTAACAAAAGGAAGGGTGAATCTGTGAATTCACTACTTCCTTCCAAAAAGTGGGTTTTAAAACTGTCACTACACGTGACAAGAATGGAAGAGAGGACGTTTCTCCGGAATGCGAACTTTCTTCCAAGGGTGAAATGAATAATTGTATCGAAATGAGCAATCAGTTCGATGCTCTAGACAAATTTTCCGAACACCAAATCGAAGCAGCCTCTAGCCCAGGCTCTTTGATTCAAGTGAGGAAGCAAAGAGTGCCGCTTATCGTGGTCAGTTGTTCCGAATTTGGGGGATTTAGGCAGGAGATCTTGAACTCCATTAGGGGAATCAAGGTTTCCTTCCAAATCGCAAAGAAAGGAGACTGACGCGTTTTGCCGGAAACTCTTAAAGATCGTGAACTTCTTCTCAGACATCTTGAAGTGAAGAAGCACAATTTTTTTACTTATGACGACAAAACTGAACGTTTGTTCAAAGTTGTCTTGAAAGGTCTCTCAAGTGACTATAAGTCACCTGAAGAGATCAAAAATGGAATAAATGATTTACTTGGATTTTCCCCAGTTCAAGTAATCATTGTAAAAAAAGAGAACCCAATCTGGCATTGTTCGGAAAGGGCTTTCTCAAGAATATTATTTAGTTCACTTTAACAAAAAAGAACTAAATAATATTAAAGCTTTAGAAAAAGCAAAACTCATGTTCGATGTCCGTGTGACATGGGAACATTTCCAGAAACCTGGAGGAAATTACCAGAACCCCACTCAGTGCCGTCGGTGCCAAAAGTGGGGTCATGGTACAAAAAATTGTCGCATGGATGCTAAATGCATGATTTGCGGAGGTTCTTCTCACGCTAAGGACGTCTGTCCTGTGAAAGAAGATACCAGAAAGTTTGAATGCGACAATTACAAGGGCCCTCATAAAGCTAACTTTTGGGAATGCCCTTCACGCAAAAGGGTCATTGAGGCTCGTGCCGTGCAGATGAAAGATAATATACGTTACGATAACGATCGTTTCCGCAATTTGCCTGGTAGAGTATGACATGTCTGCCTCTGATTTTAATTTTCTAACTGAACAATTGAATCTAATGATTGATGCAATGTTCAAAGCCACCACTATGACTGAAGCAGTCCAAGTAGGTGTAAAATTTACAAATCAAATTGTTATTGGATTACGTTTTTCTAATGGATCCAAATAATAATTTAAATATTTTAAATTGGAATGCTCGTTCTCTGAATGGTAAAGAGGACGAGCTGTTTAATTTTCTTACGGTTAATAACGTGCATATAGCAGTTATTACCGAAACGTATTTAAAACCTGGATTTAAACTCAAAAGAGATCCTAGCTTTTTTGTTTATCGTAATGATCGACTTGATGGGGCATGTGGGGGAGTTGCAATCATCATTCATAGGCGTATAAAACATCAACTGTTTTCATCATTTGAAACTAAAGTTTTTGAAACTTCAGGTGTTTCTGTTGAAACAAAGTTTGGTAAATATACTTTCATAGCTGCCTATTTGCCTTTTCAATGCTCTGGACAACAAGTTAATTTGCTCCAAATTGACTTACGAAAATTGATTCGCAATAAGTCAATATTTTTTGTCATTGGTGACTTTAATGCCAAACATCGGTCATGGAATAATTCTCAAAGTAATTCCAACGGCAGAATTTTATTTGATGAGTGCTCTTCAGGATATTTCTCAATTCAATACCCTGATAGCCCTACATGTTTTTCCTCTTCTAGAAATCCATCTACGATTGACTTGGTCTTAACCGACTCTAGTCATCGTTGTAGCCAATTAGTTACTCATGCTGATTTTGATTCTGATCATGTCCATGTTACATTTCAAATATCCCAAGAAGCGATTCTCAATCCTATCAGCTCCACTTTTAATTATTTACGAGCCGACTGGAATATATATAAAACGTATGTTGACTCTAATCTTGATGTTAACATTTCTTTAGAAACTAAACTTGATATTGACAATGCTCTTGAAACTTTAACAAATTCCATTGTTGAAGCCAGAAGCATTGCAATTCCAAAATGTGAAGTAAAATTTGAATCCGTGATTATAGACGATGATCTTAAACTCTTGATCCGTCTTAAAAACGTGAGGAGAAGGCAATTTCAACGCACTCGCGATCCTGCTATGAAAATTATATGGCAGGATTTGCAGAAAGAAATCAAAAAGCGTTTTGCTCAATTAAGAAACAAAAATTTTGAAAATAATATTTCTCAATTGGACCCTGGCTCTAAGCCCTTTTGGAAATTATCTAAAATCTTGAAAAAACCTCAGAAGCCTATACCGGCATTGAAAGAGGAAAACAAATTATTACTAACTAATTGCGAAAAAGCTCAAAAACTTGCTATGCAGTTTGAAAGTGCGCACAATTTTAATTTAGGACTTACTAGTCCAATTGAAAATGAAGTTACTCAGGAGTTCGAAAATATTCTCAATCAAGAGAACGTTTTCGAAAATGCCTGGGAGACTGATTTGGAAGAAGTGAGAACTATTATTAAAAAATTCAAAAATATGAAAGCTCCTGGCGATGATGGAATTTTCTACATCCTCATCAAGAAACTTCCAGAAAGTAGCTTATCATTTCTAGTTGATATATTTAACAAATGTTTTCAATTAGCATATTTTCCTGACAAATGGAAAAATGCTAAGGTTGTTCCAATTTTAAAACCAGACAAAAATCCTGCAGAAGCTTCTAGTTATCGTCCAATCAGTTTGCTTTCCTCCATCAGTAAACTTTTTGAAAAGGTTATTTTGAACAGAATGATGGCCCACATCAACGAAAATTCAATTTTTGCCAATGAACAGTTCGGATTCCGCCATGGACATTCGACCACTCATCAACTTTTACGTGTAACAAATTTGATCCGTTCCAACAAATCTGAAGGCTATTCTACTGGTCTTGCTCTTCTAGACATAGAAAAAGCATTCGACAGTGTTTGGCATTAAGGTTTGATTGTAAAATTAAAAAACTTTAATTTTCCAACATACATTGTTAGAATAATTCAAAGTTATCTGTCAAATCGTACACTTCAGGTTAATTATCAGAACTCCAGATCTGAAAGACTTCCTGTAAGAGCTGGTGTTCCTCAAGGCAGCATTTTGGGACCAATATTATACAATATTTTCACATCTGACTTACCTGAGTTACCTCAGGGACGACAAAAATCTTTGTTTGCGGATGACACAGGCCTCTCCGCCAAAGGACGTAGTCTGCGTGTCATCTGTAGTCGATTGCAAAAAAGTTTGGATATTTTTTCTTCATACTTGCAAAAATGGAAGATTTCTCCTAATTTCTTCCAAAACTCAACTTATAATATTCCCACATAAACCAAAAGCTCTTTATTTGAAACCTTCAAGTAGACATGTTGTCACGATGAGAGGGATTCCAATAAATTGGTCAGATGCTGTTAAGTATCTAGGGCTCATGCTTGATAAGAATTTAACTTTCAAAAATCACATTGAGTGAATGCCCTGCCAAATGTAATAAATATGTAAAATGTCTTTATTCTCTTATTAATAGAAAATCAAAACTTTGTCTTAAGAACAAGCTTTTGATATTCAAACAAATTTTCAGGCCAGCCATGTTGTACCAATATGGACTAGCTGAAAAAATGATTAAGATTGTGTGATTCAAAATAATTTTCTCCTTCAAAAGCTTCGTTAATTATGACATAACGTCAATGTTCAACGGTTTCAAACCTTTGTTTTAGATTCGTTCATGGTTCAAGCAAACAATGCTCACTTAAACAATTTTCTTTTTTTTTTCAGTTCTGCACATTGGCACATTTGTTGAATGTGCGATGCACATTGTGCATGCTACAACTAGAAAACCTGCTTTTTTTCTTACTTATTTTTTTCTCGATTCAAATTAACACTGTTGCTTGAATTTGCATACGATAGGAAAAAGTATCAGTTAATTAACGTTTATTTCATGAAATAAAATTGAGAACCACTTCGGGACAAAACCATTTTTTTTAAACTTGTTAAATTTTCAAAGTAGTTAATCTCAAAACCATGATTTTCGAGTATCTAGTTGTAGCATTAAGGGGACGATATTTATTTATTTATTTATTTCGTCAACCGACGTAGACTAGTACATTTTACATAGGGGGAGATCCCCCAGTGCCGGACAGCACCCAATACCGGACAAAGTCGAAACATTGAGAAGTCACGGTCCAATCAAGATGGTGTATTAGTAGAAAAGAAAGCTATTATGTAGACTAATGTTTGCGTAGAATAACACATCCTTCAAATATGCACGCCTTTTTAAAAAAGTAGAAAAGTTTGAAAATCTTTAAAAAATTGACGTATTCTCTTAATTTTGAACCTATTTAGTAATTATTTTGAATATGAAAAAATACTTTGGATCACGCAAGCATGATCGAACGTAATCCTTATTTGATAGCATGAATGTATTTTGTACCATAATTGAACTAAATATGGACAAATTACAATTTTCGTTAAGCACCTCCTGTCCCTCAGTTTCGGACAGCTTGATTTGTTATATGATATATTTGTAATTATTGCACCAGTGTCTCAAAATACTTTCATTTTTCATGGGTTCCGTCGATCATGGTATCAAACATGCAATAAAATGAAGAAGAATGAACATTCAGTACAACATCGTAAAATGTGCTATTTTTCATCATATATGGAAGAGGTATTTGATAGGCATCTTTCAATGTAAGAAAAACGCAAATTATTCTTGTAAATGTTGCAAATGCATTGAACTGGTAATTATAAACTATTCCTATAGTGTACACATTCAATGATGTTCATATTTGCAGAATTCGAGGCATTTCCAGATCGTGTCCGGTATTGGGTGCCACCTTTCAAGATCGATCAATTTGATACTAAAATACATCATCAAAATGCATTGTCATAATTCGTATTTATATTTTCAAATTTATTTTTATACACTATAAAAATGATAATATATATCATAAATGGGTAACACGAGCCCATAAAATCAGTATTTTTCGAATTATGAATTTAGTGGCTTAAGTGTCCGGTACTGGGGGATCTCCCCCTATACATATTTTTTTTATTTCTTAATACTAAAATTATGAAATTTATAAAATATATTGAAAAAGAAAGTGTAGTGTAAGTAATGTTAATTTCATTTTGTTTTATCTTATGTGTTGCGATTTCTAATGGATTTGAAGTATGTTTTTAGATTTTGCCAAGACATGGTAAAGTCAATAGTTTCGCAATGTTGATTGTAAATGGCCATCATTTGATTTAGAGGCCCGTTTTTGGCATAATTTGTTCGATGATGATTTGTCAAGAATAAGTTACGATTTCGTAGTTGCCTAGAAGGAACGTAGAAATTTAATTTTGATAAGATTTCTGTAGATAGACGGGCCCTAAAACAAAAATGTTGTAAAACTCAACGGGGCACCCCCTAGATATGTGCCTTAGGGTAAGAAAAAAGCGCTCACAAAATTTCAACTCGATTGGTTGCTTCACCAGCTGGCGCATTCAATTTGAAGTTTGTATGGAATATTCGTTCCAAATATATTGAGAATTGACACATTGTCACTGTTTCGTTCCGTGTACTAGTTGATCGCGTTCAATAGAGCCCAGAACGACAAATGCACTAGTTGATACCCTAATGAACATAATTGCAGAAGGTTGTATCTAGATTTAAGCTCGTTTTCATTAACATTTCAGTTATTGGAAGCTAGGCTTAGATCAGCCTTCCGTACAGTCACATATTGGCATGCGCCTTGTGCAGCAGCTTGCTTAGCGTCATAGGTGGCTATGATGCGCTTAGTGGCTATGTTGAGGAAATACAAAGCAGTATAGCATGAGCTTAGCAAATCTACTTCAAATAGTTAAAACACCAACTTTATCAATTTTAATCATGATACAACCTTCTACAAAATCGTTGATCGCGTTCAATTGCACTCAGAATGTCAAAAACACTACTTGATACCATACAAGTAGTGTTTTTGACATTCTGAGTGCAATTGAACGTGATCAACGATTTTGCTGAACCAAACATTAGATGATGCGTTGAATCCCATATGTTTGAGCTGAAAATCCCATATTAACTTCAATTCAAATGCGCCAGCTCATGGAACGACCAAATGAGCTGAAACTTTCAGGAAGTCTTCTTCTAACTCTGAGGAATAATTCTGGAAGGTGCCCCGTGGAATTATACAACTCTAATTTTCTCCCATACTAAGCTGGGCCAGTCTAGAATCAATACGTTGCGAAACGATATCATTTACAAATGAAACTCTTGCGATTTCACGCCGCTCTTTCAATGTTTGTATGTCAATAAGCATGCAGCGTGCTTTGTAGGGTGGAAGTGGAAATGATGTCCAACCTAATTTACGAAGAGCATATACCTAGTAGAAATTGTTTTTGTACAGATTCTAATCTTTCTTCGTGTGTGATTGAGAAAGGAGACCATACAATGCTGCAGTATTCCATGATTGATTGTTCCGGTCTCTGTTGTGTTATGTGAGGAGACCGCATTGACAATGAACTAGACTGCCCATAACTGCATATTTGTAACATTCGACAAAAGTAGGCATTGAGTAAATGGGGTACCAAGTTTGTATTTTACTGCAGTATGGAAGGAAACTAAAATTTCAAAAATCATTAAGAATTCAAAAGAGTTTATTTGAGGCTAAAATTTTGCACAACTCATACCGCATATTGGGTGAATAGACAGAAAATTATTCTGATATAAATTTCGTTGCTACTACATTATGAGGCTCATGTATAATCTCAATGTGACTGTTATGCGGTTACATTTGCCAGTGTGACAAAACAACTTGGTATTTTTTTCGAATTTTCTAGAACAAACTCACAGATTTTAGTAAGTTGATCGAAAGTACTTATCATTTGATGACTCTCCCCGGTATTAACTCCAATTTGTCAAAAATGTCGAATGTGACTGTTATGCAGTTATGGGCAGTAGAGTGCTCATCATTTGACGTTTGAATTTTGGAGGCAGTTTGTTTCAAGAGGTTTTTTTTTAAGAATTTGCACATCCTATAGAATGATGGTTGTTATAAGTTGTTATCATTTAGCTAAAAAATGTGCTTCAAAATGTTATGAAAAGTCCTGCATAGATTTTTTAGAATTTTTGATTCTCAGGTTCCGAACAATTTTACCAAAAATAAAGATTTTATTTTGTCGAAAAATATGCAACTTTTTATAAAATATTTATTATTTTTGAGAGCTAGTTTAAAATAATTAAACTTCCATAAACCTGACATACAGGATACTTCCATGATGAAATAAGTCATCTGTTAAAAATCCAAAAAAAAAAAATCTAGACTAGACGAACTACGATAATTCATACATCGTGTTCAAGACCCTGCATGTTCAGACACACAGAGGTCTGACTAATAGTTTTCATTTGTCACCCGATTGGCAGTCGGTGCTAATATGTGCCCCCCTGAGACCACGTGTGGGAGTGCAAATCGCATTAGAATCAATCCCTCGGATCACGGCAGCGACTGGCGAAACTCCGGTTATTCCACAGTTGACACAGTTCTCGTACGACCGCGCAGTCGATAGCCGTGTACTTTACCTTCCTTTCAGTGCGATATGCAAAAGAATCGAGTGCCCAGAATACCAGATCTCCAAAAAATATGACTAAAAGCAACCGAAAAGCGTACATAATTCAGGGTTGATTTGTGCGACCGGCTGACAACAACTTGTCCGAAGCAAAGTGAATTCGAGAAGAAACCACGAACGCCTCCTCCTCCCCCGTTGATTTTTTCTTGATCGGTTGATCGTGTTTCAAGTTTCGGCCATACGTTGCCCAAAAACGAAAGCTTGTTGATCATTTACTGAAATCACACAAAAAGTCTTTGGGAACTTTTGGCCAACAGCCGTTGTCACATGCGTTGGCCAGTTTTCACTTGGCCTTAGGGCGAATCGCAAGCACTTGGAAGTCAATTTACGGCCGCAATTTACTGTACGTGATCAAGTTTGGTGATATACGGATTTTAATTGCCAAAGCGCGCACTCCTTCAGATAAGGGGCATAATTTACGATACCGAAACAACGATAAACGTCGTGCGTGAAGGGAAGTGCTTCTACAACCGCGTGGTGTGGTGACATTCCCAATCGAGTGTGATGTGTGATTTTGTGGGCGTAGTTATCTGTTCAAGGATTCATGAACATCTCTGATTCCCGGTTTTTAAGAGCTTGTTAATGTCCTTCTTGATCGTCTTCGTTCGACGATGCCATTACTCAGTGCAAACTGTCGCTGTTAAGTGCAATAAATACCTTTCGTTGAAGTAAAGGAAGTTGAGATTACGTTTTGAGTGTTCAATACCTGCCTACCTTAAAGGTGAATTAACGTGGAGCGGAACGAGAAGTAGACTCTAGGTAGTAGATGCGACGACAGCAAAGTCGTCAATGTTTGTCGGTGCACGCGTGGGTGTCCTCGGAGACCTTGATGGTTTCTTTAATGAACACAACAGATTCAAAGCTTACGCGATCTCTCACCTCTGGGTCTACTTGCTAGAGCGAATAACGTCTGACGACGTGAGAAAAGGCGACAAGGTAGGTCTGCTGATTGAGTTAACTGTACTAATCAAAACACATATATAGAATTAAATTTTTACTTTATGGGGTATTTATTTGACAAGAAGTCGAGTTGAAATATTTAATAAGCTAAACGCTCACTTTTACATATTGATTAGATTATGTATAAATTTGTGATGCGAATAAGATTGCATGGATGGTGCATGTTTTGAAGGTCATGTTTTCTGCTGTTCCTTTATTTAATCCCTTCAGTGCGGATACGATCCATTGACCCACCTTTCCTATTTGTATACAGTGGGATTCCGTTTTTGGCATGCTCCGTTTTTGGCATGCTCCATTTTTGGCACCCCCCGATTTTGGCAACAAAATGGATCCGTTTTTGGCAACATTTTTGAATACCATAAAAATTTGAAATTTTTTGTAAATATTATCGTGTCTGTTGCTTTATTTATCTGAATGGCAGGTAAAATACGCACCGATCACATTCTAGAGCTCTATTTTCGTCGATATTCCTCCAAATATCATTAAGTACTAAGAGCTCCCGTACGTGCTAATTTACTTCAGAATGGTCATTGGTCATGCATTCGCAGCGTTTCATGAGGCCATTAATCTCCACCAGCATCACAACTAGAGATTAATATCTTAGGCATTCATACTGAGTGACCAGCCCACTTAAGTCTGCCAGTTGGTGATACACTAAAAAAACACTTCTCTTCAGATTTGGAACAGCTTG
This sequence comes from Aedes aegypti, assembly GCF_002204515.2. Lineage (NCBI taxonomy): Eukaryota > Metazoa > Arthropoda > Insecta > Diptera > Culicidae > Aedes > Aedes aegypti. The sequence goes on from NC_035108.1 coordinate 400,364,773, forward strand.
TTTGAACAAAACACAAGTCTATGACTCACACTTTAAATTTTGTCTCACCTTTTTAGCTCACTGTTTTTATTATTATGGAGTTATAGACATTTCGTATGAAGAACAAACCGCAGTAATAGATGCAAATACAGCAAAATGTCGTGCTCATACTTTTTTTTTAAAAGACCGACACTTTAATGCTTCCAGTGGACGATTTGCCCTTTGAAGGAAGCACCACACTAGACAACGTTGCATGCTAACGCCCAGTGGCACAGTCGAAATACTTTCCTGACGAAAAGTTTTCCGGACTGAAGCGGGAATCGAACCCACACTCCTTGACACGATGCGGCTAAATGCTTGGTAACACTAACCGCACGGCCACGAAGCCCACAAATTTCATTAAATAAATTGCGTTATTCTAGTGAATTGCAGAAGTGTCAACATATAATCCATAAAAAAGTATATACCATGACCCCACAGTTATGGATCAAATAGTGTGGAGTGCAACCTATAAAATTCAATAAAACGACATGGAAAACGTAAAATTATAATGTAAAAGCACGAATTGAATCGTTTCAAATTACAACTTCGGTTAGTAAACTGTTTTGAGTGAAGTATTTACATAGGATTACATAAAAATTAACAAATGCATCGGTTTCTGAAAACCATATTATGGATCAATTTTCATATTATGGATCAAATTGTGACATATTACGGATCAGTGCGCAAAATCAAGAGATTTTCAACTAAATGCATCTGTATTGCATGGTTTGGTGAAAGTTAACAATGTGCCATATATTACTGCAAAAAATAGCAGTGTTAGAGCTGGAAACAAGAGTAAAATGACCTTTTTTGTGATACTGCATTGTAGTAACTGAGGCATGAACTGTTTTCGCTTCACACCAAGTTTTCCACCCATTCTTGCCTGCAAAAAAAATGAAATTTACAAACCTTGATGTTTTATTAGTTTTATGCTTAGTGCTATTGTCTGAAAATGTCGAATCCAATGCTTTAAACGGCATAAATCTACATTCTTTGGAAGTGGTCCATAACCGTGGTAAACAATCATTTCCTGGTCCATATTATGGATCACTAGTTAGCAGTGCTAATATTCGGTATTTAGAATCAACAATCAAGAAAAATGTTTTCGAAAGATGAATTCATACTAAATCGAAGCGAACGAGCATGTTTTATAGTATAACATTTGAATTTTACCACCTGTGGGAGCTTATGAATGCTGACGGCACTTCTTACAAAAAACGACCATATAATAATAGCTGTGTGGTACCAACTAAACATTTGTCAAATACACCGTTATTTAGCGGTTGAATGTTGTGCTTAACATTACACATGGTAGAAGACAAATAGTATAACATGGGGAAAATATGTTTAACGTCAACGTTCATGTTTCGAGTGAGTTATACAATGTTGAACGCCAAAGTGATCCGTCACTGTGGGTGATCCGTAACTGTGTGGGCATGGTATATTGTATATTATTTTTTAAGAATTCCAATGTTCCATTCAATACCGACACCAAAACGAATGCAAACACAGTCCAAACTAAACTTTATTCTCAAAAATATCATTGAAGCGTGCGATAAAACGATTGAGAGTATTTTGTTTGTGGTTTTAATGTGTATATTAATCTTTCTGCGAGCTTCTTTCCCTATTTGTTGGAGATTCTTTAAGACGTTAGATTTGTTAAGATATGTGTTTTATACAAGATTTTTAATCAAAGTTACGGGTCTCAATATAATTAAAATGTTCCTTGCGAGCTGGGACTATGAATTTCCTAACTGAACCTTGGAGAATCCTTAGGGAGTTCTTAGTTCATAAGAGACTTCTCAGAAATTTTAACGGATTCTTGAGAATGTCTGCAGATTCCTAGCGAACACTGAGGGTTTCTTGCGGGATCCTGAGAATATATAATTGGTTATTGAGGATTAAGTCCGAAATTTTGTGATTCCTAATAAGCTCTTAAGTTTTCTATGGCATCCTGGTAATTCCTAGCTGGATAATGTGGACTTGTAGTGGCATTTTGAATATTTATTGTAGATTTTAGAAAGGTTTCCAGAGAAATTTAAGGAGTGCTAGTGGTAGCCTAAGAATAATGAATTTTCGAAAATTTTTATTGAAGACTTGAGAATTTTCGGAAATATCGTAGCAATATTCCTAACAAAATGCTTCAGAGCCCTAGCGTTTTCTTGTTGATTACTTTTTTTGATTGCAGTCAATCATTAATTATGGACTGCTTTACTTCATCAGAAACATAAATTAAAGGAGGGTATTCTAAACTTACCGAATATTGTAAAATTTTACGCTTAATCCTTAAAGTTAAACTGATTTTCAATACTCATTAAATAAAAAAAAACTCATGCCGTTTTACAATACACAGCGCATTTGTTTTGTAAATACGTCTTTGTATGAAAACAGTATTAATTTTTTTTTCGTATTACACAGTTTTAGGAAAATGCTCAGTTCTTATATAAAGGTCACTTTTGCGATTATTTATTTTACATGGTCCACTCATACAAATAGTGTACATAAAGCTTCTGCAAATTTTTAAAGACATTGAGGCGTAAAAAGTAAGTATGTAGAACGTTTGTCACAATTAACATCACGGCGCTATAGATTCATAGCATAGTACAATATTACGAAAAACTGCTTCTATGTGAACCGTTCTGAAGTCTTAATGCCATATGGTTCCACAAGGATGATGTAATAACATTCTTATGATGTTTTCAAAACCTATAGTTGAAAAATAAAATTTAAAATAAGGGTTCCGATTTTGGCACGGTTCCGTTTTTGGCAACTGAAAATTTCGACTTTGTTGCCAAAAACGGAATCCCACTGTAATATGTATTGTCTTCAGTTGTTTTCTATGCAGCAAAAATATAAACAAACAAGCTTCGTCTTATCTGCAGAGTCTAGATATCCAAAACGTTCAGAACATATTTGGTTATAGAGTAAGCACTTGAATCTGGCTAATAAAATACATGTTAACTACGTTCAGTGATGGCACACGTCCTGCCATGGTCTATAAGCCTATCTGCGTCAAAGTCAATTATTTCTTATGTACCGTAATCCGGAGTAACAATGATCTTTTTTTTTTAAATTTATTAAAAATTCCATTCAAAAATATGTTGCAAGTTTTATATTTTTGAAACAAGTATTGACACACATTGCTCGTGTCTATATACTGCATTTTATTTTATGAAAGTTTAAAGTATGTTTAAAAAAATGTTTAAAGTGATTTTTTTTATTTAGCTGATATGGGGTAACATTGATCATCCATGAAAACAACGTTCGGATATTTTAAAAATATCATTACTTACTAAAATCATGGTCCCTGAAGCCGAATATGAAAGCCAAACTCTTTCGAGTCATTTGCTTTTTGAGTTATTTCAAAATTGAAAACACCTCGAATTGTGGAATACGCCTGAACGTAGGTAACTTTTTAAGGGAATTCAGCATTCTTAACACTAATCTGTGAATTATGCTTAACTGAACATATTTATGAAAGTTTCGACAATGAAATCATTTTCGGCAATGTGATTTTCAGTTACAATCGCATTTCACTTGCTCATATCCTTTTCAGAACTCATGTAAGACATGGTTCTTTGATCGTGCCATCCATAATCATGAAAATCATTGTTTTCAAAAGTTGAAAAATTTACGCATGAACGCATCTTAATTTTCGCAAAAACCCCAATGTTTATGATTAATTAATTAAAGAGATTCACCATCGATAAATGTTGGTTCGAACTTTTTACAAGGAAGGTCATTGCGATCAATGTTACCCCGCTGATCAATGTTACCCCGGATTCCAGTACACTACCCGCCAAAAATGCGATTTCACATCGCCGAGTATTGCCACACTCGATTTGAATATAATTATACCCCAAAAAGTTCACCGATTAGCACAAGTTGCTTTCATAGTGAATCTACACTTTTCGGGGGTGTTTCGATTTTCAAATCTATCGTTACAGTACCCGATTATGTGATTCCATGCTTTTGGCGGATAGTGTACATGGAATGTTCTACCGTTTTGATTCATATTACGGACACTTAAGGCCTCAGTGAAGTATAACCCAAGCAACCAAAAGTTCGGATAAAAGGGCATGTTTTGGCTTAATCAGCTTACTTTTTAAGTAATTAACCGGACTTTACAGTTCATATAAAGTTCGTTTAAGTTTGATTTTTACCTTCAAGTACCAAATAAGTTCAATTCGACCTTGTTCTAAACTTTCAAGTTGTTGATGAGTTCATGAGTTACTTTTCTGAGAATCAAGTTCATTCAATGTCCGCCGTGAACTCTCAATCAGCGAGAAAGTTTCACTGAAACTAGATTTATACCAAAAGTGAACTACGGAGTTCACTGCTTAAGTACTATTGGTTGCTTGGGTAACCCAGCATGGACCATACAAAATAAATCATTTTGTATGATTTTTTAACGTTAGCGAGCGTCGGAAGCCCTTAACTTTCGGATGGTGGGTAAAGAATACGCGTCCGCAACTTGAATAATTTTAAATAAATCAAAACGTGTGGCCTTTTCATGATTCTTATTCCGGACGCTCCCTCACTTTTGCCTCATATTCCGGACACTTTGATTCGAATTACGGACAGCTCATGATAATCATTAATGGAACAGTCAAATCATCAATTGAAATCGTTCAACCACTTAAGAGACGTCTAAGCTAGTTGGGCATTATAAATTTGCAATGATATTTATGGAAAAAACCTAGTAAATCGAGCCTCGAAAATGAGAACTTTTGGACGGCGAAAATTGAAACATTTCGTGTGAAATGTTTCCCATACAAACGAGAGTGTCCGGAATTTGAAGCTGTCCGTAATATAAATCAAAACGGTACACCTGTCAAACGATCCGTCACTTCAAATTACATGATCTACTAAATCTATCAAGACTCCCACTGTTTTCTTTTTAACAACCTACCAAATTTTCCAATCGCAGAACATGTATTCTATGTGCACATTTGTCAATTTACATTCTTACATACTCGATGTCCTTAAATCAACTTGAAGCAATTTCATTCAATCAATAACACAAAAACCCTGAAATCATTATTACGTTTTTGCTTTTCGATATTTTTGCATCATCATCTCAAAAAAACTCTTCTAATTTTAGAATCTGTGTCGATTTTGGTCAATGGTCATCTGAATCAGGAGATTTTTCAAAATTCCTTAGGGAACCGACGCGTAGCCATAGCCCGCGTAAATATCTTAGGATACAGATTTTTTCTCATGTTCAATCATTCGTTTTTCGAAACAATACTTTGATAAGAGTATGCTGTGAAAAAATTAAGCGATTTAGTGCAACCGTTGTTGACAGTGGGATTCCGTTTTTGGCATGCTCTATTTTTGGCATCCCCGATTCTAGCAACGAAATGGATCCGTTTTTGGCAACAATTTTGAATTCCATAAAAAATTGTTAATTTGGGTAAATATCAATGTGCTTTTGGTTTCATTCATTTGAAAAGCTACCCGAGCAGAAGTTCTACTGAATACCAAATTGAGGTATTCCATACCAGATAATTTCCAATACTAACAACCTGAATGAGGTATGCATAAGAGGTAAAATACCTCAAATAATATCTCATGCACATTCTACAAACACCAAATCAATAATTAGATCAGGTATTGTAATACATGGTGGATTTTCATATAAAAGTGAAATTTTTCAATAGTAGTTCAATATCTCCAGAAGACCTCAATACCTATCGAATACCAAAATAAAGTATTTTTAATTGTTTTAAACATTTTTTTCCAATATCATTATAACACCAAAAAGCGGTATTGACAACTTGACAATACCGTTTTGATTCATATTACGGACAGCTTCAAATTCCGGACACTCTCGTTTGTATGGGAAACATTTCACACGAAATGTTTCAATTTTCGCCGTCCAAAAGTTCTCATTTTTGAGGCTCGTTTTATTAGGTTTTTTCCATAAATATCATTGCAAATTTATAATGCCCAACTACCTTAGACGTCTCTTAAGTGGTTGAACGATTTCAATTGATGATTTGACTGTTCCATTAATGATTATCATGAGCTGTCCGTAATTCGAATCAAAGCGTCCGGAATATGAGGCAAAAGTGAGGGAGCGTCCGGAATAAGAATCATGAAAAGGTCACACGTTTTGATTTATTTAAAATTATTCAAGTTGCGGATGCGTATTCTTTACCCACCATCCGAAAGTTAAGGGCTTCCGACGCTCGATAACGCTAAAAAATCATACATAATGATTTATTTTGTATGGTCCAAGCTGGGTTATACTTCACTGAGGCCTTAAGTGTCCGTAATATGAATCAAAACGGTACCTAGGGTGCCGAGCTACTTGAGCACTTCCATGATTCACTTTGGCATGGGGGGATTTCCACGACTGAATCGCCTGAACCATTGTAAAACGAAGCACTTCAGTACGACGCATATTCTAGCCAAATATATGTAAGCTCAGGAGCTTTCAAAAAACCTTACTGCCGAAGTGAATCAAAAGTGCCAAGAATAGGATCCGGCTCCATAATCATAGTATGATAGCAAAATATGGTATGTATTGATTATTGCGAGCTATTTATTCCTCCTCGGGTAGCCAGCTTCGCGCTTACCGCATAGGCCTATTCACGAGACGTTTCAAATCAGCTGATCGGGAAGCTCTTCGGCAGTTCTTCTATGGAGATGACAGTCCCGCGTTAGCACCGGTCTTCCACCGATGTAAACAAATGCATAGACGGACCTGTCACATGAAAAGGCCTATTCCAGAGCTTAATTTCCGTCGTTATTCCCCCAAATCGCATCAACTGCTAGGGATCTCGTATGCGCTTTTGTAACTCTAGATGTTAGTGTGTTCGCAACGTTTTATCGAGTAATTTATCTCTATGAGTATCTCAACTTGAGTTCCAACATCATTTCTCAGGCATTCACGTTCCATGACCAGCCCACTCGAATATTCCGTCCACTTGATTCAAATGTTTTTTTTTCAGGATTGGAGCTGTTTGAAGAAAGCACAAGCATAGACACAAGATGAGCATGAGCATGAGCATGAGCATAGATAACCGTACAATTCGTAGTTGCTACTCCGTGATTGACCAGAACAATCGAAGTTGCACAGGGAATTAATGAATGGGGCGTGGGATTAGCTACCAATGTGTCTTATACTTCGTGAATTCGATCTAACGAAGGTACGGTGCTGCCATCTGGAAAAAGTTTACACTGCGCGTGAAGCGTCAAAAAATGTTACCCGATGAGGTATAGGAAGTGCAATTTCAAATCCTTGTATAAAATTAACTACAATAGGGTGCCGGTGCCATTAGTGGACTACTTAAGCTATAAAAATCATAACAAAATAACGAAAAGCCTTAACAGAGATCTTTTGGCGTCAACAGAAAGATTTCAACCTGTAATTTATGGGAAAAATATAAAAAGAGTGATAAAACTAATTTTTTAACATAAAATCGCTTGAGCCACTATTGGTACACGTGTTCCAGTAGTTGCGCTAGTGCTCCAGTAGTAGACGTTCGGGAATGATGCAAGGAATTTTAAACACAATAGTAATTGTTTACATAGGTTTAACATTTTTCCCTCGGAACAGCAATTAATATGTTGCGAATGAAGCATAAAGATCATCTCTAGGGCTGTTCTTCATTTTTGTACATCCATTTTAAAAACTGCTTCCATCCGTTGATCCACCACTGGAACACGACGGCAACTACTGGTGCAAGGGAGCAAATTTTTTGCACAAACTTAATTATTTATATGACTTTTTGATAAAATAAACAGCTGAAATTTGGCAAATCGACTAAACTAGAGACGATCTATCCACGAAAAATAGCACATGTCGTTTTTATCGAAAAATGTTCGTTTTATGCCATAGTCCAATCTACTGGTACATTACAACCATTGGAACCGGCACCCTAGCTATTTAAAATCTTTTCATCACATGTTGATAAACTTTTGATGGGCTACATTTTAGACACATTATTTTGATTTTTATGTTTTTTCCTCAATATTCTGCGGATTCTATAGATTATCATAAATTTAATCCCGTACACTTAACAGAATTTAATTAAATTATGTTTTGATTTTTTTCGAAGCATTTGAAAATTGACTTCCTATGCTTTGCCATGTAAAGAAATCGGAGCTTCACGCATAGGGTCAACTGTGGTAATTGCCTTCGTCATCGCGAATAGTGTATGGTAATTAGTTGGTTGGGGAGTATGTATCTCTAGATGTGTCGATTCAGGAACTATCATGTTTGATATTAATCATGTTATTGGAGTATTTGAAATGAGTTTAAATGAATAATTATGGCATTGAAGGTGATGAAAATTAAATGCTGCTTTCAATATGTGTTCATCGGACTAGAGACGACTGCGCCCAACACTTAACTTTTTAAGGAATTTCATTAAATAAATTGCGTATTTCGAGTAAAATCGAATTCAAGTAAATAACTTTGATATTATTTAGAGAAATAAATGACCGTCCGGATTCTTCTATACGCCGTTTGAAACGCCAACATGACAAATTTGAACTATCTAAACTACACTTTATTCTCAATAAGGTCATTGAAGCGTGCGATGAATGCTTTATGAGACTTTGTAGGACGTTACATTTTTTTAAGAATCCAACATTCTAGGGTAACCAATATATTTTGGACCCCTATATATTTTGGACCCCCTGGGCTGTTTTCCTGCAAATTCTCCAGTTTAAATCGAAAGACCAACTCAATTCGCGTGTCATTTGGAATGATAGGACTATTCCGCACTTGCATCAACCGTTGGTACATAGAAAATGTGTTTATTTTATCAGAAATAAATTTAATTTAATCGGTTCATCCATGCAACCGTTACAACACGTTACACACATAAATTGAAGCCGTCAGAAATTTTTCACATGTAAACAAAAACTTTTTTCAAATTTCTGAACTAGAAGCGTAGAATTACTTCAGTTTTCCATTGTCAATCGGTTGATTAGACTTTGGACAAGCATACTATAGAACCAGTGTCGTGGACTTTGTCGCCAAACGATAAAAAATGCCGGGGGTCCAAAATATATACCTTGAGGGTCCAAAATGTATTGGTGTGTCCAAAATAATAAAAAACAGTCCTTTACAATTCTATTATTTTCGACGTTTTTTGGATCCTACCAGTATTGCTCAGACTCATTTCCCCGAAAATAACATTTTTCGAACTACGAAGCCACGAACTACTACAACCATGTTCTATCCTCCAAAGATAGAAAAGCAGATGGTTAAGCTTGAGTACTGCACACAAAATCGATCAATTTTGATCCCAGAGAGCCATAATTCAAGTTTCGGTGAAATGAAATGAGTGAGTGAGTGAGTGCGAATCATTTCACCGAAACTTGAATTGCGGCCCACCGAGTCGAAACTGTCGGATCCCATGTGCAACACTCAAGCCCAACCACTTCTCCCTCCATCTCAGGAATACAACGCACAGTTATAACAGTTCATGGCTTCACAATTCGAATTTCCGGGAAATGAGTCTGGTCAACACTGGATCCTACATGACCGTGTGGGCATTTTTATCTTGTAGAGGAAGTTTTTCTCTACATTTTGGAATGTTCTTTGACTTGGTTACGCTGTGCAATGAATAAATTGGGACAAAAAACGAAAATCACTTTCTTAGGGGGTCCAAAATACGGCCATTACCCTATACCATTGTGCTCAGGATAGAGTATAGATTTTAATCAAGGATGCGGACTGCATGAAATATTCAAAATGTTCCTTACGAGATCCTCGTGATCCATACCTGGATTCAGGAGATTCATCACAAGATTCTATGTTCTTTTTATGGTGAAGATGCATCGAAGCCAAAGTTAAAATTTGCAAGAGCACGGATCTGGAGAACCAATCATCCGTTTGAGCTGAAAACCTAATCGATTGATCACCACCAGCTAGTGACCAATCGATTAAGTTTTCAGCTCAATCGGATGTTTGGTTCTCCAGATCCGTGCTGTTGAACATTTGAACTTTGGTTTCGATTCATCTTCATCTTAAGGACTTCTGAGATTTTTCAGTGAATTCTTGAGGATGGTGAATGAAGTTTGTGTACCGTAAAACGGGGTAACTTTGATAGTTTTTTCGAAGAAAACTTGAATATTTATGCATGCTGTTTCAAAGAATAATAATTTATATTTTTAAAACAAGTACTGGCATCCTAGCTATCGATTGCAGTCGATAGATTTCCAACAGATTTATTATGAATTAGACTGGCCCAGCTCAGTATGGGAGAAAAATAAAGTTGTATGATTCCACGGGGCACCCCCCAGGATTATTTCTTGGGGTTAGAGGAAGCCTTTCTGAAAAATTCAGCTCATTTGGTCGTTCCATGAGCTGGCGCATTTGAATTGAAGTTAATATGGGATTTTCAGCTCAAACATATGAGCAACAGCACATCATCTACTGTTTGGTTCTGGAAAATTGATGCTCGCGTTCAATTGGACCCAGAATGTCAAAAACACTACTTGATATAATAGCGAAGAATATTGTAGAAGATTGTACCATGATCAAAATTAATAAAGTTGATGTTTTAACCATCTGAAGTATATCATGCAATACTGCTTGTATTTCTTCAACATAGCTTGGAGGTAACCACTAAGCGCATCATAGCCACCTATGACGCTGGGCGAGCTGAGGCACATATCGCATGCATATAAGTGACTGTACGGGAGTGCTGATCTAAGCCTAACTTTCAACAACTGAAAAAGTAATAAAAATGAGATTAAATCCAGATACAACCTTCTGCAATTATGTTCATTAGGGTATCACCTGGTGTATTTGTCATTCTGAGCTTATTTGAATGCGAACAATTAGTATACGGAACGAAACAGTGACATAGGATCAATTTTCAATATATTTGAGACGAATATCCCATACAAACTTCATATCGATTGCGCCAGCTGGTGGAGCAACCAATTGAATTGAAATTTTGAGAGAGCGTTTTTCTTACCCTAAGGCTTATATCTAGAGGCTGCCTCGTTAAGTTTTACAACTTTTTTGTTTAAGGGCCAGTCTATTATGAATGGATATATAATTTTTCATGTAATCGAAAGTTGGTTTTCTGTTTTGGGGTACCGTAAAACGGGGTAACTTTGATAATGCGGGTAACTTTGATAGTGCGAGACCCACAACATATTAAACGAAATAACGAAGTTTCTGTTAATCAGTTAAGCAAAACGAATGCAAATGTAAAGAGTATTAGTATGGCACTTCATGTCAAAGCTATTTTCATTGGAATCAAGTGCATTTGAGGCTTTTTATACGAATATTAAAAATTGACACAATTTTAGCATTTTCGAAACGCTTACAAACAATCTGTTCTACGATCATTATTTGATGTGGTTTTGAATAGTTGGCCACTTATCTTTGACAGCCTAGTTATCATAGAACTTGAATAAGGTCTCAATTTTTTTAGCGAATAGCATTTTCACAAACTGGGACCATTTTTGTAATCTAAGTCAGAAATTTCCATATAACGTTAAACGCCTAGAGGTATGCAATGCCCTACATATGTTCGTTATTCATTCAATTTTGTTCGATTCATACTCCATTATCAAAGTTACCCCAAAACAGAAAACCAACTTTCGATTACATGAAAAATTATATATCCATTCATAATAAATCTGTTGGAAATCTATCGACTGCAATCCATAGCTAGGATGCCAGTACTTGTTTTAAAAATATAAATTATTATTCTTTGAAACAGCATGCATAAATATTCAAGTTTTCTTCGAAAAAACTATCAAAGTTACCCCGTTTTACGGTATATGTCATACAACTAAATGTAGGAAAACAAGCACGATGATGAACCTCATTGGCTCATGTACCAAAATTTTCTAACAAACGTGATTTTAGTGATAAAAATAATCACCAAAATAAAAAATCGGTGCTTCCTATTTCGGGGTGAAATTGATCAATTGATTGTCAATGTGATTATTGTTAGTTTTGAAACAAACTCCACATGCTTATTTTGAGTCTCCTGAATACAAATGTGCCTGCCAAATTCTTAACAAGACAATATTTATGAAAATAATTATCAATTTGTAACCAGTGGTGTGTTGAAGTGTCCAAGATTTGAGAGACTATCGTTATTTTGTGTATCGTTTTATTGTCAAATAAATAGTACCAAGAAAATATTAAATTATATAAAACTGGACACTTCCCAACTCCCACTGTGAAGAACGCAGCCACATCATTAGTTCCGCTACTCACCACCAGGCGTCACAGGAGCATAAGGATGGGCGGCCATTGTGGGTGGTGTAAAGGGGGCCATGATGGGGCGAATATGGATGGGCGGAAAAATGCTTCAACGGTCGCGATCGTCGATATGTACTCGCCATCGCAAAAATCATTAAGACTGCAGCACGCGAAAGAATACGACGCTAGTTGCTAAAAGCCAAAAAGTTAAAGTGAAATTTAAAATAAGTTGTGGAAAGTGGAAGAAGCGACATTGGAACTACATCCAGGTAATCCGTTAACCATTCCAATCCAGGCAGCCCTCATATTAATCGTCAAAAACCCATCATATTTTCGCCCCTTGACCCACCAGGACCCCGTAGTTCACCGTAGTTCACCGGTAGTTTACCCATTGTTCTACGTCGGAGTAACCGAGCACTACATCCTGCACCTGAGCCTGTATTGGCCAAAGTACCGCCGGAAGCACGCCGTGGTCATTGCCATACCTCGGAGTAGGCCCAGAGTCCACTAACGTGCCACTCCGAAGGCTACCACCGCGATTCGATAGGCGTCACCTAGAGGCGGCCATTTTGTTAATGGCCTGAGGCATGAAGTGCGAAGTGCCAGCCGGTCGTCCACCCTGAACTCGGAAAAGGAAGCAGAAGTGCTGTGCGGAGGAGTGAAGGTTCCACCGGCCGTGTCCTGCCGGAACTAACGCGAGAAGTAGCGAAACGTAGTCCAGGAAGGAAAGACGGTGGAGTAGCGGAGCGTGAAGAAGGGGCCCCGCCAATAGTGAAGAAGAAGGGAATAAGTGAGGTAGGAGATAGCCTTTAAGAAAGTGGGAGAAATAAAGGTACCTGATTGAGCGAAGTATTGAATAAAGTGGGTTTGTGTTTAGCAAAAGTAATTTAGTGTATTCTTGGTCGCGATAGTCAAGCGCGCACGCCGACTCTGAGGCAATTGTAGAGCGGGGAGTCTCACCAGTGCTGGGCAGGGATCGCCCCATTAGTTACAAATTCAATTTCAAGAATACCGCGGAAAACGCCTAAATGTAGCCAATTTCCAAAGGAATTTTCTAACATGCTGTAGAAATTCAATATTTCAACAAAATGAGCAAATTGGTACGAATTTTGATGGTAAAATTGGATTTGGGGATATATTTTAAGCATCCTCACAAACTTTCAGGCTGACACCATGTTCAAATCCTCGTCTAAAACTAGAAGTTTATGGATGTCTATCAATATCACACAAAACATAATTCCGGAATATTACATTATTTTCATAGAAATAAACATTATTTAACACAAAAATCTTCACTACACACAATTTGACAATGTTTAAGACAAACAACGTTCATTTACTATAGGTTGTATTGATTATTGTGCACTTTTAGTAAGATTTAAATCGCATGGCGCGGTGATCAATTTCACCCTACTGATCAATTTCAGCCGAATTTACGGTAGTTTTGGAAATCTTAATGAACTTTTGAGAATTTTCATCGGAGACTTGAGAATTTTCAGCAACATCACAGCGGAATCTTAAAATTTTAAGCAATGTTCTCTAAATTCCTAGCATTGGGAAGGTTCAATTCCTGCCTCCTAAACAAGAGCCTGTGGATTTGTTGCTAGCCACTTCAGAGTTTTAGCGGGTTTTTGTGGATTTTTAACGGACAGCTGAAGATTCTTATCGGGGTCTAGGGGTTTCATAGCGCGATTATGCGAGATTCTATTGAATTCATATGGTTGATTTATTACATTTAAGGAAGCTAATGCACAAATGAAATTTATTTCACATTGACGTGACAAGAAGCTTATTTGTGTTAAAATATGCAGTTATGAGCAGAGCAGAGCTGTTAGACATCATCTTCGAAAGCATCGCTATACCGTGATGAATCAAAACCCGGACGGTACCAATATCCGGACACTCTGATAATAATCATTAATTAACATGTTAATTTTAATACTAATGTGTAATTAATTATTCACATCTGTAAATTGTATCATTATTATCACCTTACTACTATTTTTCATCTAGTAATCACTGACCTTGAATTGATATAAATAAAAAAAAAAATTGTGACCCAGTCTGACACCGTTTCATCTTCGTGTAACTCAAGCGTATACCGAAAACTGAAATGCAATGCATAGTAAGCGGAATTCAATTTTACATGCGTTTTGAGTGATAAATTGTGAACATAAGTTTGTGTAAAATATTAATTTGATGTTTGAAAGAGACGGGGTTGGTGGTCTAATGGCTTTCGCTTCTGCTTCATATGTAGGAGGTCATGGGTTCAATCCCAGGCCCGTCCCTTTTCTCGTACTTTGTACTTGTGTCTTACACTTGCCTCTATCTTCCAATCTCAATCTATCACACTCACACCCTACTCGTTCATAGCAAAAACGCTAGAACCAGAAACGGACAAGAAACCGTTTCCCTACGGTTCACTCTATCTCATCATTATACCATGCCTTTCCTTACGCAAACCTCTCTGCCATGCCTTTCCCCCAATCCCTACACTCCCGCATGAACTGGCGTAGATGCAGTGGTATATACGGTCTACGTGGGAGCTATTTCAATGCATCATCAATTCCTCCCCTCTTCCCCTCATTGGTCTGCATTCTGACGTGGCAGGCGCCATTGTTGCCTAAAAATAGAAGATCACCAGCACTTATACACTGAGGGTGTATGTTAGTCCCAAACAGTCATTCGGTTGGTTCCTTGTGTAAGTGCAGCTGATCTCGCAATACTGGATTAGCAACCCCGGGCGGCCAATCAAGTTTATGCTCAAGCTCAAGCTCAATATTGATTTGATGTTTGAAATCAATGAAGTGGCAAAAATGATATAGAAGAATGTTTTTCATGTGGATAACGAGTGTCCGGATTAGTGAACCAAGGATTTGAAATCCGGACGTTATTCATTAGGCTTAGATATTACTTGACTAAACAGCTATTTGCAACGCAGAATATTGAAAAGACTATAATAAATATAAGAAAAAGTGTGTGCTTTCACTTGGATATGGATTATTTCAGTAAAATACTGTATAGACAATGATTGTTGCAGATAACCTGAGCCCATCCGCAATCGAAAAATGTAAGTAATCAAATCAAGCGATCTTCCTCGCAATTTATGTTTCAATGCAAATTAAATAATTTGCATGCATCACTTTCTTAAGTAAATGAGGCATTTTCTACGTTAAAATGCATTTTGCCTATTTTTTATTCAATTAACAGCTAAAACGCGAATGTCCGGATATTGATTCAAGAGTGTCCGGCTATTTGATACAGATTTCCGGATTTAAGAGCAAGACATGCCTAGTTGATTTCATTATTTTCAGGTTATATTCCATATTGTAACAATAATACTTCTTGTTTTATCAAGATTAAAGTCGAAACCATTCAAGACATGATAGCACCTTGATCAAATCGAAGAGAAATATATTTGAAATAGTAGTTGAATATTTGTTACCGCTTAAGCCTCCGGGTATTGATACATCACGGTAGCTGTAGTTGCCCAATAACAGGTATATTCAACGTGGCTAACAGAGCTGAGTTTGTCGTCGATCATTACCTCAAGATGCCTGGACTTTATGGTGCAATCACCTACCGAGATAAGCGCCCGTTACTCGGACTTGCGAATATTGACCACCACTACCTCAGACTTGTGACGGGCCAGTCCCAGTTGCCTAGACCTCATTCATTATGCAACTGTGAAGATAGAGTGCGCTGCTGTCAACTCTAAATCCTCCATCGATTCGCCATAGACCACTAGGGTAATGTCATCGGGAGGGGCAGTTTCAGTTCGTCATCATACATCGCATTCCATAACATCGGGCTCAGGATTGAACCTTGAGGTACTCTGTGTCATACTCTGTACTGTGTCATACAGTAGAATCCTATCATCAAAATAGCTTTCTAGAAGCTTACACAACTGCACCGGTACCTTGAGGCGGTAAAGCTATCGCTTCCCAGTTTGGCTGTTCTTCACATCTAGAGTGACAACCGCGCAGTAACGGATGTTGCTCCCAAGGTATATTGAAAGATACCTTGGTCGCTCCTTTTATGCTCGATTGCCACCTCAGCTGTCTGAACGACCGACTAGATAGCATCCGGATTCGATTTACCTTTTCTGAATCCAAACTAGTTGTTGAACAAGCCGTCCGCACCTTCCGAATATGGAACAAGCCCGCAAATTGCCCGTCGTATCTAGTAGACAGATAGGTCTATACGCCGATGGGTCACTTGGTGGTTTCCCCGGTACCAGTTTCTGTCGCTTCCATACATTCGGGAAGATGCCTTGAACTATGCAGCGTTGATTCTGAACATGTCCGGATCCGCATTCACTGTCTCTTTTAGGGCAACATTCGGGATACCATCGGGTCCTGGTGCCTTGCTTGACGCGAATGATTTCACAACCTCTGCCAGCTCTTCGTTCGTCACCATTGCCTCTTCTTCTCCTTCATCTGCCGCATACGGCGCTGGGGGCCATGGGCTTGTGTTTTTTTTTTTTTTTTTTTTTTTTTTCTTCTAAGCAATGGGGGGATAATCTGCTCAACAGACGCCGTGTGGGGTTAGGGACCATTTACTACATGCAAGCAGTAAACAGGACTACACCCCCGACCCACTAAACCATTTCCATTGCCGCCAAACCCTTCGTCTCTCCGGGACCACCAAGAAGGCATTGCTTCGGAGAGGGGCTATTGCACATCGCATCCTCCAGGTTAGCTGCGTAGCCATGCAGCAACGAACATCGATGACACGCTTAGGGGGGTCCACCAAGGTAGCATGCTGGCGCTTTGCCAGCTTCCCAGGTGGTCCTCACCTCCCGTTGTCCGCTGAAAGCGGGCAGGGTCGACCACTACGCCCGCGCCCAGCTGCACCGCAGGTATCAAGAACTGATACTGCGGGCTTCGCAATTTGACCTACTGAAGGCTCAGGCCCTATCAGCTAGCACCAGCTGGGATTGCTGACGAAGGGGCCTCCACCTGCCCCGAACAACCAGAGGCTCGTACCAACCCAGTAGGCCGGCGCTACGACAGCAGCGCTACCAGTATGTTCTCCCCGCGGCCACTTAATCGCTGTAAGGGTCGATTTCGACCGTAGGGCACCGGTATGACCTACGTAGCCGACTGCGAACCCTTGGACCACCTGTTGTTTAGCGTCTGCACTAGCCACTCCTCGAGTCCACTCGCCACCTCCTTTGCAGTTCCGAGACGATGTGGGTGATAGCCGATGAAACGGCATTCCAGCCAAACTCGTCTTCACACATCCTCTGGACCAAATTGTCCGGAGTCGTGTCCCGACCGCATGTGGCTAACATGCGGTCACGCATTGTGCGGAAACGCGGGCACACGAACAAAACGTGTTCCGCCGTTTCCTCTAAACCTGCACAAACTGGACATTCGGGAGAACCCGCATGACCGAAACGGTGTAGATACTGTCTAAAGCAACCATGGCCCGAAAGGACCTGTGTCAGGTGGAATGTTAGTTCCCCATGGCGCCTATTGACCCAGATATCTAACCTCGGAATCAACCTGTGAGTCCACACTCCCTTGGTGGAACTGTCCCACGCACGCTGCCATTTGACCATGGAGGCCAGTCTGGCAGTCCTGCGTATGCCTCTTGTGCCGCGCATTTCGAAGCACTCTATGTCTTCCATGATAAGGATACCAATAGGCACCATACCGATGATGACGCAGAGTGCATCGTGTGACACGGTACGGTACGCGCTCGCAACCCTCAGGCACATTAGCCTATAAGTACTCTCTAGCTTGCTACGGTAGCTCTTGGTACTTAAGGCCGTTCCCCAAGCCGGGCCACCATACCTCAGTATGGACGAGGCGACACTAGCCAGAAGCTTTCGCTTGCTGGCGTACACCGCAGAGCTATTGGACATCATCCGGGACAGTGCCACAATAGCTGTGGAGGCTCTCTTGCAGGCATAATCGACGTGGCTACCGAAGGTAAGCTTATCGTCGATCATCACCCTCAAGTGTTTGACGGAGCGCTTCGAAGTGATCGTGCAGTCGCCTACACTTATCACCGCTTGCTGCACCGACTTTCGGTTGTTGACAACAACCGCCTCAGTTTTGTGGTGAGCCAATTCCAGTTTCCTGGAGCTCATCCACTCCTCCACAATTGCGATCGAGTGGGCTGCAGTCAATTCCACTTCTTCGATCGATTCACCGTAGACCTCCAGCGTAATATCGTCGGCAAAGCCAACGATGACCACACCCGCCGGGAATTTTAATCTCAACACCTCGTCGTACATGACATTCCATAACACCGGACCCAGGATGGAACCTTGCGGGACTCCTGAGGTTATGTGAAAGCACTTCCGACCCACCTCTGTGTCATAGACTAATACCCGATTCTGGAAGTAACTTCCGAGAATCTCGTACAGGTACTCGGGTATCCCCAGACGCAGGAGCGCATCGGCAATAGCCGCCCAACTGGCACTATTAAATGCGTTCCTTACATCCAGAGTCACTACTGCGCAGTAGCGAATCCCCCTCCTCTTACGCTGGAGTGCTATCTCAGCGGTTTTCTTAACCGTCAGAATAGCGTCTACGGTGGACTTCCCTTTCCGGAAGCCGAACTGGTTGCTTGAGAGACCATTTACACTCTCAGTGTACCTCAACAGTCTGTTGAGGATGATCTTCTCGAGCACCTTCCCCGCCGTGTCAATCAAGCATATTGGTCTATACGCCGACGGGTCACCAGGTGGTTTCCCCGCCTTTGGCAATAGTACCAGGCTCTGCCTCTTCCACGCATCTGGAAATACTCCCTCGTCCAGGCATATCTGCATAGCAGATCTGAACATACCGGGAGCTTCCAAGATTGCGACTTTGAGGGCCAGGTTTGGAACTCCGTCCGGACCTGGTGCCTTCCCCATGCTTAGGGATTTTGCAATCCCTACAAGTTCCTCATCGGTTACTCTATCCTCATCGCCAGCCCCAATCCCCGGCTGTCCTACAAAAGGAGGCTATGGGCTAGGGTTGTGGCGCGGAAAGAGCCCCTCGATGATCCTCTCCAGCATCTGTGGAGATTGCTCCGTAGGAGCAATTGCACCTCTTGTCTTCGCCATAACGATCCTGTAGGCATCACCCCACGGGTTCGCGTTGGCACTCTGACAGAGTCTCTCAAAGCAGGCCTTTTTGCTTGCCCTTATCTCGGACTTCAGCGCGACTTTGGCAGCGGTGAACACCGCCCGTCGTTCTTCACGCTCCTGCTCGGTACGTGCTCGCTGCATCCGCCTCCTGTCCCGTAGGCAGGCACGGCGCAGGTTCGCAATTGCTTGAGTCCACCAGTACGTCGGTGGTCTCCCATTTCTAGGGTGGACTTTCCTAGGCATGGTCGCATCGCACGCACGCGAAAGCACCGCTACCAGTTCGTCCCCGCCTAGGCCGAGTAGGTTACGCTCACGACGGAGCGCCTCCCTAAGTACTTCGTCATTGAAGTACGATGTCTTCCACCTACGAGGGCTTGGCCGTGACCTAGCCGCTTCCTCTACGCGCTGCCTGCTGTTGTTGTAGTCGATACTGTAGCGAACCGCCAGGTGGTCGCTGTGAGTGTAGGCATTGTCTACCCTCCAGTTCGAACTACTCGTTAGGCCAGGACTACAAAAAGTAACGTCGATAATCGACTCCGCTCCGTTTCGGCTGAAGGTACTTTTGGTACCAACATTAGCCAGATCGACATCTAGCACGGCCAGTGCCTCTAGCAGGATTTGACCTCGCTGGTTCGTGATACGGCTTCCCCGGCCCAGGCATTGAAGTCACCCGCTATTACTACTGGCCTTCGCCCTGTCAACACGGTCGTCATGCAGTCCAGCATCTGCGTGAACCGCTCGGTCGACCAACTCGGAGGCGCATAGCAGCTACAAAAGAGGACCCCGTTTACCTTGGCGATCACGAAGCCCTCGTAGGTAGTAGACACCAACTCCTGGACGGGGTATTTACCCGTCGTCCATATCGCCGCCATTTTTCCGGATCCATCCACGACCCAGTTGCCGTTGCCGGCGGGTACTCGGTATGGGTCCGATATGATGGCGATGTCCGTCCCCCACTCAGCAACTGCATGGTACAGCAGTTGCTGAGCTGCGTCACAGTGGTTCAGGTTCAGCTGCGTTACCTGCACTGTGACTTTTCGTTAATGGCTCGTTTGAAGGTCGGGCATCTTGAGCCTCCCGTTGGATGATTGTTGTTCACGGACTTGCCGGAACAAATCAAGCACTTGGGAGGGTTCTTGCAGCCTAGTGCCTTATGACCTTCCTCACCACAACGCCTACACAACTTGGTCCTATCA
This sequence comes from Aedes aegypti, assembly GCF_002204515.2. Lineage (NCBI taxonomy): Eukaryota > Metazoa > Arthropoda > Insecta > Diptera > Culicidae > Aedes > Aedes aegypti. Next base: position 400,385,270 of record NC_035108.1, read on the forward strand.
GGGCCTTTACAGCCCCAGGACTTGTCTCCTGGTTTCCTACACCTAAAGCAGATCACCGGTTGCTCATGTATGTTCAGTGAGCATACTGACCAACCAACCTTGATCTTGCCTACCTTAGCGGACTTATTTGCGTCCGCCACAGGTAGGTGTACTAAGGCCACCTGAGTACCTGCCGGACCTTTCCGTAGCTGAACGGCAGCGGTGGGCACCTGAATCTCGCACTGTTGCCGCAGTGCTGTGACGAGCTCTTCTGCGTTGGTGATCTCGTCAAGGTTCATCACCTTCAGAGTCACTGACTGCGTCAGAGCCCTCACTTCGACACCCTCGCCAAGGACCTCTTCCGCCAAACTTTTGTAGGCGGCGCCCTTGCGCTCCTTGTCGCGCTTAAGCTCGAGAATCATTTCACCTGTACGAGTGCGTCTGACACTGCGTACGTCGGCTCCAAGATCTGCGAGCTTCGCGTCACTGCGCATCGCCTTCAGGACTTCCGAGTACTTGGACTCCTCCGTCTTGATGATGATCGCATCACCCTTTTCGCGCTTGGCACCTACCCTCCTACTTTTCTTAGGCCTGGTATCCCTGCGCTCCTGAACTTCCTGCTTCTCCTTCTTCTTCTTTCTCACTACGGTTGTCCAGGGGGCGTCCCCCCCCTGATCCGCCCTAACCTGTGGTGATTGAGGACCTCTCAAAGGTCGCAACCCCCTGTTCCCATCACTCCGTGAGGGGCCAGCCTTTTCGGGCCCACCCTTCTCGGCTTTCCGGGACGCCTGGCTGGGGTCCGATTTTCCGGCACTTCTGCCGGTTTTCGGGGTTAATATCCGCCTGGCCTTGCGAGCACCGCCGGGTAGCTCCTCCCCTGACGGCTGCCTCGCGCGCTTCTGCGATTGCTTGTTGTAAGCATTCGCTTCCGCACTTTTGGGGCTACCCGCGAAGACGAAGGGCTCCGTCTGGGTAGACTTCGGCACCTTCAATTCCACGGGTTCTGCCACAGCCACAGTCGCCATGGGTTCAGCATGGTTCTGCTTGGCCGCGAACATCGACTTACGAAGTCTGAACAGGGCCTGCTTGAGGTCCTTGCTGATGTTAGACTTCGAGGACGCAAAGTCAATTATGGAGTCGAGCTGCTGTGCAGCCACTTCCATCGCAGAGAGCCCATCTCTACTTTTATTGATGGCCCTCATCAACCACGCTCCATCCATAACCTCACCCGATGCGTTAGCCGGGGATGAAATATGGGCTTGTGTATGATGCGGGAAGAGTACACCGATTATCGATCGCAGCAACTCGGGCGACTTCTCTTGGGGCGCTATGGCACCTATGGTCTTCGCCATTACCACTCTGTATGCGTCACCCCACGGACTCTAAGGGGTCAACGTGGCGTAGTTGGCTACACGTTCGCTTTAAGCGGATGGTCATGGGTTTGATTCCCAGCACCCCAACAAAAACACAGCCCAGTCCCTCGAAGATGCGTCACGGAGGACGATGGAGGGACGTCCATCCTCTGGCTTCATCAGAGAGCAACTGCGGCAAACAGACCCTCTTCGCAGGCAGCAGCCTCAACACAGCACAATCGGCAAACCAGACCAACGCAATGAACAATGGATTCTGAATATGGATATGAACAACGACCCATGGTGGTAAGCGCAGAACGCTCTTCGCATCTTTGTGTGAGATGACGAATGAGGAACCATGCACTATAAATAGATCTAGGCTAGAGCACAAAAACAAATGTATCTAGTTATAGGAAATTGGCCCAGTGGTGCCCAAGTGGACAAAGCGGCCGACCAAATAAATTTAAAGAAAAAAAAAACCCACGGACTCGAGTGGGCACTCTGACTTAGACTATCAAAGCATGCCCGTTTTCGACTCTTGATTTCCTTTTTGAGAGCTAACTTTGCCTTCCTGAATGTTGCACTGCGTTCTTCTCTTTGTGCTTATGTGTGTGCGCGTTGCATTCTTCGTCTAGCCCAAAGGCAGTTTGCTGGATGATTTGTATTTGATTCGCACCACTAGTACACCGGCGGCCTGTTGTCTCTGGGAGGGGCTTTTCTTGGCATGGAAGCATCACACGCTCGTGACATCGCAGTAACTAAACCTTCGCCGTTTAGGTCCAAAATGTTCCGTTCGTGCCTCAGGTCTTCAGTGAATACTTCGCCGTCGAAGCGCGTTGCGTTTCATCCTCGTATATGGTTAGGACTACAGAACGTTACGTCGATTATCGATTCCGCATTATTTATGCGAAAGGTGCTCATTGTACCCACATTTGCCAGCTTTACATTTGTTGCGGCCAGGGATTCCAACAATAGTTGGCCTCTTTGGTTGGTGCAGCGGCTACCCCACTCCACAGCTCCTGCATTAAAGTCACCAGCTATCACTACTGACTGCCGATTAGCTAGTTTGGCTATCATTTGAGTCATTTGAGATAGAGATTACTTGTTGCATTGGGTATCGTCCTGTCGTCCCTATACCCAGTGAACCACGTTTCGTATACAGGCATTGCAGAATTCGCTCTCATTTGAGTATGAAGCACGATCAAAGCAAGCAAAGAAAAACATCCCATCTGTTGCGGTCCACGATCGTCATTGTATCGCAAAATGTAACAAGTCAGATAAATGGTGGCAGCGAGCGAGAGCCCCAAAGAGAGAGCGATGAGAAAATCCATTTTTCTCGCTTGTTTACCGTTGGGGATAGGTGTTTTTCTTTACTGGCGCGATAAACAATCCACGAACTTCCAATAGCAATAGTGTTCCCCAGGCTTGGAGCATGTTTAGAGGGGTTTTATCATGCACTACTATCCCCCCAATCTGATCAAAGTTGTAGCAGTATACGATAAACAGTCTCTCATGATATGCAGCATGTTATGATAGTTACAGAGAGCGATACGTGAGAGATTCTCTCAATTTTCTTAGGATTCAATCCCTGATCGTATAAGAATGTGCATCCAAAATCACATATTCGTGCGTCAAAAATCAAAATCGCACAACATGCCAAATAAGGCGTTATCAATGTCAACACAAGTTGTTTATAAATCCCCAATGCGACTCATAAACGACAATCTATGTTGACAGCAAAACATGTCGTATATAGTGCAACTTAGAATCGCGTGAAGTTGTATAAACTGACAGATCATATATCAATCTAGAAAGCACCATATAAAATCGCAATAAATTAGCAAAAACTGCCACCCAAACTTGGTATCTGCTGACGATGGGCCTCAAAGAACAACAAAGCAAATGTCGCTGTGCATGAAACATGCATATATATTGGCATATAATCACACTTCAGTGGTAAGGTGTCCGATTCCAAATTCAAAGATCCCGTGTTCGAGGCTTGTTGAGAACCTTTTTTTTTATTTTCATCCCAATTTTCGCAGAAAGTCTGAAAAAGTCGTGCCAAAGCCTCCACTTTGGTAGGTATATAGCTTTTTCATGCATTCTATACGATTGAATTGATTCATATAGAATGATGTATAACAAAAGTTATGCCAACCAAAATGTTGACTGGGTAGCTGCTACCGCTATCCGCCACCCAGTTCCCGTTGTTGGCTGGTATGCGGTATGGGTACGATAATAACATATGGAATAAGCTGAACTGTGATACAACTGAAACATTTGAAGTTGAAATTTTCTTTTCAATAGGAGGGAAAATATTTTGTTCAGTTCATTATTAAAACTACCCTCACAAGGCGAATAAAACCAATTAATAAGTATCCAGATTTTTACGCTGGCTGGCTATAAACTTTGAATCACCCCCTTTTGACTTTTCTTGTCCACATTATGGACCGATGCACGAGTTCACTAATTTGACGTTTGAGCGGTGCCGAATTCACTAGTTGCTATGGTAGCATAAATAACACGGCACCGCTAAAACGTCAAATAATGAACCCGTGCATAGGTCCATAATATTTTTATAGTAAAATCAAAGCAAACCTCGCGATGTTGGATTTTTTTTAAAGTTGTTTGTTTGAAGCGTCAAACAATAGTTTCGTTGCAGCAAATGGAAATCGTTAAACTATTTTACGAATTTTCCGTTTAATACTTATGTTTTTATCATTTTAGGATTGTATTTAGCAGACATATACTTTGGATTGGTTCCCGCTAATTCTCGAGATGAATTATATTGCGAACCGTACTACTTGACAAAACGACGAAGCCAAAGAAACTGAACTAGCAACTAAATAGTTTATTCGTTATTTCTCTCAGTCCCTTGAAGGCAAATTGGTACATTTAAAGAGTTCATATGATAGTCTCGCTTGATGAACAGCTCAAGTCCTGACTGCAGCGGTTCTAGGTCCTCTTTACATTATTGCTGGCGTGGAATGAAACGAAAAAAAAATAGTTATCACCATAGTTTGTCATGTTTTCTACATCCAACACATGGCTTGGAAGCTAATTTCTCGGTAAGCCCGGCAACCAGGAATTTTGTGAGTCAATAAAAGCATGTAAATATTTCACTGTTTTTAAACAAATCAGACCTTGACGAAGATCTGATTTTGAACATCTCATATATTTTTGAAAAAGTGCAAGTAATCCGTTAGTCCCTCTTTCTCCACAAAGGCTTACGGGAGGTATAAAAAATCTATCGTCCAAGCCCGTCAGAATTCCGTTGTGTTTGCCGACTGCGTTTGTTAGAATAAGTCAATTCAATGATTATGTACAAAATGCTGCTCATTTAAAATTCTTCATCTCCATTAATTTGGCTTAGAAACTCATTCCATGTGTATACCTCACTGTAATTGTGGTTTAATGATACTTTAAATAAAAAGAATAAATTTAAAATAAAATGGGACAGATATTGCAAACCAAAAAAAAAACGCCGCTGGAAAACAAATTTAGTAGTGAAAATTATTGACAATTCAATCAACAATCTAAAATTATTTCCTACTAAGACTAAACTATAAAATCGGTTGATAAGAAATGTCAAAGTCAAATCACCCCTCGTTGTTTTGTAGCTAGCGTTAAAAGCTGGATTGAATCAATTATTATTCATTCCAATGCAAGGTACTGAACATTGACTTAAATTTGAATCCATATATGTAGAGCAGCTTTTTAGCTCCTGGCATGGCAAAATTTTTATTCAGCTGCCATTAGCATTATTAAACATTAGTTAAACATTTTATGAAAAATCACTACTAACTCAACTATTCAGCTGTTAATAAATTGTGCCCGCAACCTAATGCACCACATGTTAGACCAATTACACATTGAACAAAACTAAAACAACACTTAGGGTAACACCTCTTTTCGAGCCGTTTATAACACCTATGTGGAGCTTTGAAGCAAAAAATAAACAACCTAAACTGTGGGCTTCTTGGCAAGAACATGTTAATGTTGCATAAATAAAGACGCCCACTCTGGAAGTGCGACTTTTAAGCTGGAAGTTGCACGACGGACATCTGTCTGCTGAAGGCACACGCTCAGCTCGCCGCACGTCTGCGGCTACGAGGAGATCAACTTTTTTTTGAGGTTAAGTGTCTGCACCCAACAGCAGCCAGTTAGCCCGCCAGGGTGTTGGCAAATCGTAGCCTCAAAAGCATTTATTCAGCATCCAACATGACTTGATTACGATTCCTCACTGAAATCAACCACATAAAGAGTGTTAATTGGATATCGCAGGAGTTGAAATATAAAGCTGACATATTTGTAACTTGTGGCTGACAGATTGCGGACCGGCTTGTTAGATAACTAGTTCTTGTGCTCCGATTCTAGGTGTCACCGTAATGATTTGTTTGGATTTGCAACCGTTGCTAAATTGTTGGTTTTAAATTTGCAGAGATTAGTAAGTAGTTAATAAAATTCCTTGAGCATTAATCGTAATGGCTACGGTGCATTGCGTTATTTTTAATTTTGGTTTACTTGGTTTGCGGCCCAGTAGCGGTAAACGCGCAGCTATTCAGCAAGACCAAGCTAAGGGTCGTGGGTTCGAATCCCACCGGTCGAGGATATTTTCGGGTTGAAAATTTCTCGACTTCCCAGGGCATAGAGTATCTTCGTACCTGCCACACGATATACACATGCAAAAATGGTCATTGGCATAGAAAGCTCTCAGTTAATAACTGTGGAAGTGCTCATAAGAACACTAAGCTGAGAAGTAGGCTTTGTCCCAGTAGGGACGTAATGCCAGAAAGAAGAATGTTTTATCTCTTCGCTTCAAGATGTTTGAGAAGTATTTCGCGATCGTTATTTTGTGATTAGGAAGGAAAACTTGATTTCCCTAATTGAGTTCAAAATCTTTTGCTTAAATCCAGCAAATTCGGAAATACTTACTACGTTTGGCGACACTTTTCGCCTCCTCACATGACTCGAAGAGCTGGAGCTAGAGACTGCTTTGATTGGTTGCTCGGAATATTTGTCTGAAGCATCGGACTGATCACTTATTTCGATATAATTGTCAACGTTAACAATTTATCACTAGGAAGATTCACCCTTTTTTTTATAGTACAAACCATATTCAGAAAACGTGACTCTTCAAAAAAAAAAAAAAAAAAGATTTTTAAGAATTATTATCATTGCTAACGAAATTGTATTTTCGCAACGGGTTCAATGAAAAGTTCAAATATCATCAGTGTCTTTTCTCAGAATTTCGAGGTAAATGCATGTCATGCATTTGAAACATCAAATAAGAGGAACAGACAAAATAACGTGGTACTTATTAAGAACTCCTTTTCTTACGAAGAGAGTTATGTTTTTGCAAATGATTAGTTTTGTATAGTTCAAGTTGTGCGTTGAAATTAAATCCAATCAATACTACACATTCAGAAGATTCTCAAATTAAAGTTCACTATTCCTTCTAGCAACTAGTAAAGTCGCGTTGTACTTCCAAAAGAACACCTGCAGGTCATACAAAAAAGCTTCCAAAGCTAGCGATTCACAGAGAGGATTATCTCCCAAAAGGTACTTAATCACGAAAAATATGTGTCGAAGTAAAGTGCCACCTGCCTACGCCCGGCCAGGTGTCCCCAAAGAAAACAAATCGTAGAAATGAGTCCGTCATAGAAGTGAGCGATAAACAAGATGTGAATTTGGATTAAGAGCTGAAGTCTGAAGTCGCAATTAGCATACCGTTATGGCGAAATTACCGCGTCGGTTTTGTTTGTTCCGTATCTAAGTGAGGTTATACACTTCCAGTTTGACGAATTGATTGACATTAAACGGTCGCCACATGATCATTTTAGGAAAGTTTCCCAGTATGTGGGGGATCTTTAGTTAGCCTAGTATTTGAGTAAGAATGCTCAAAATTCCAAGATCATATCTTTTAAAATTATTTATTTTTAAGCTCTGGAAGCTACTGTAAAAATGTAAATGTAGTTCATGAGCTCATGAACAACATTTACATTTTTACAGTAGCTTCTAGTTCTTAAAAATAAATAATTTTAGAAGATATGATCTTGGAATTTTGGGCATTCAGACTCAAATACTAGGATTTCCATAAAACTTCGAGAGATGATTTATTCTACTTGTCGGTCCGAAAAAGTATGTTCCACTTAGCTCATGGCTATCCAATTAGACTACAGCTAACATAAATCCACTAGACCACTAGGAGTTCCTTAAAAAATAATACAAAGAGACTTTTGAAGGATTTTTTTTAAGAATATTTGTAAAATTGATGATAAAATCTGTAAACGAATTTCCGAAGAAATTACAGGAGTTTTGCTTGAATAATATCTAGAGAAGCTCTCTAAGAAGTTTATATTAGCAATTCGGAGGAGTTTCCAAGATCTCTAAATCTCTACAATAAAATGCATCAAAACAAATTTTACGCTTTGCAAGGTAATCGCTGCGCCAAATGCGATTGTATGTCAATTAGCCAAATGATGTAATTTGGAATATAACACATTCAATTTACGATGCTGATCGCCGGTGGTCATTTAGGTGCTGAAGTTTTGTTGATTAGCTGCATGAATTGAGTTTTTCTCTATGCATTTTACAATGTATTGCACCCGGTTGCATTCGCTCCAGCTGTCAGGTGCGAAAAGATGTTTGAAAAGAGGAAACACGATTTGAATTATTTTCTTTCCATGTTGGCTGTCTATTCCGTAAAGCTTCTACCGTTAAATGGGGTGGTTTGGTGTTAGCGTAAAGGTCACATTAGAAATTAATTTTCGTATAAAAAAACAAAGGATAATGCCTCAGTAAATAAGAATGTATTAAAAATACTACGATTTGTGAAAAACTTTTTATTTCCACAAATTTTAACTTATTTTTTGAGATATATTTTCTTAAATATAATTTATTATTATGGATTTGAATTTTTAATATGTTACATAATCTGAAATTACGTTCAATCACAGTAAAGCGATGAAATTTTGATAGTTTTGTTTCCTCCTATTTGCTTCAAGGCTCGGTACTATTACTAAATTTACAATAGTATATCAATAAAAACGGAGTTAACATGGGTTAAAAGCATTAGTATTAAACTTCATATGAGATGTTTTGTCACTGAAATAGAATACAATGAAACTTAACATCCAAATATTGGAAAATGTTGACACTTTAGCGTTAAGAAAACTATTTTTTTAAATTAGTCACTACTTCTCAAATAATTAGTAAAAGAAAATAATAAATAATATAATTTAATTTTGTTTTTTAATAACAAATGAAAAACGGTTAATGAAAAGTATCTTATAATTGGGACTCACTTTTGTGCTTCATCATAGATATATCGTAACAATGCCTTTATTTAAGAGCATAATACTAGATGATCTATTCGAAATACTTGATCCAGGTAAAAAAAAGCTGTATAATTCTTAAGTAGGGGAAAAGCACTAATTTTCGACCTACAAGAATTCTGTGCCAATTTTCGGATTTTCATACAAAGTAGGCCAAAACCGTATGGACAGGTCGAATATAAGTGCTGGGTTGAAAATTGGTGCTTTTCCCCGAACACCCCCAATTTTGTTCATTTTGACTTCTCAGAAACTACTAGAATTTTTGGCCGTAGGTTGTGCTGTAGTCGATAGAGTTCTTCCATTAGTGAATTGCAGATTCTTATATTCACACAAAAGAGACTACTATAAACTGGAAGCCTTTTCGTTTAGAAACAAAAAGTTATACTCGCTCTCTGAAACGAGAAGATAAATTAACTCATCCCCATGATACAGAAAGAGTTCAGAATGCATTTATAAGCGATTAAATTGTAACAAACTCTCCAAATCCGATCATTTGTCTGAACGTCGAGTGAAAAACGGGTTTCTCAAAAACTTCAATGATTCTGTTGGCAATTTGAATTGACATCCTCTGAATGGTTTCGTATCTGAACAGAACTTAACGGCGTGGATGCAAAGATAATAAGCAGGCACTGGATGCGGGTAGTGGTAAACCGAGAGGGGGTAAAAAGTGACAGCTGGCCTGTCAGCGAGTTGGTTGATATGTTTTTGTATTTTACTCTCCATAGGCCTTTTCACGTGGCAGGTCCGTCTATGCATTTGTTTACATCGGCGAAGGACCAGTGCTTACACGGGCCTGTCATTTTCATAGAAGAACTGTAGAAGAGCTTCCGGATCAGCTGATTGTAAACGTCTTGTGAAAAGGCCTATAAGTTCCTTTCGTATGCATAGAGATGTTTATAATACAGTCGGCTCTCCACATGTCGATATATCTCCCTATGTCGATGATTGCTTCGGTCCCTTCATTATGCATACGATTTCTTTCTCCATATCTCGATATCCTCTTTATCTTGATATCTCGATGTATTCCTGTTGATTTTTTGTTCCCAATTTTCTCTCTACATATCGATATGAATATTATCAAAGGATACTAGACTAGATTGAAGCGGTTAAAGGATTTGGAAACTCGAATTGAAGCTTGTCTGTTTATTATTTTCCTAGTAACGGAGTGATTTTCAGTCTACAGTCGCCTCTCCACATCTCGATATCGAAGGGACCATCGAGATAGGGAGAGATCGAGACAAAGAACACTAATTTAATGAACACTAGATTGAAAATCTCTCCGTTACTTGGAAAATGATAAACAAACAAACTTCATTTCGAGTTTCCAAATTTTTCTGAATCGCTTAAATCAGGTCTAGTAACCTTTGATAATATTCATATCGACATATAGAGAGAAAATTGGGAACGAAGAATTAACAGGATTACATCGAGATATGGATAAATCGAGATAAGAAGGATATCGAGATATGGAGAGAGAAATCGTATGCAGAATGAAGGGACCGAAGCAATCATCGACATAGGGAGAGATATCGAGATGTAGAGCATCGAGATGTGGAGAGTCGACTGTATAGTGTTCTAGTGTTGTCTCTCTCTTCCTATGTCGATGGTCCCTTCGATATCGAGATGTGGAGAGGCGACTGTGTTCAAGATCGTTTGCGTTTGTCATAAAGAAGGCAAGCAGGATAAAGTTTCATTGTCTCTAAGATGAAGTAACATTATTTTATTCTGGACGCCATCATTTTTTTGCAGATAGATATTCCGAGAATACGGTTGCCAACACCAAGGATGGTGGTGTGGTTTTTCATCGATTCCTGAACGGTAGATAGAGAAACCGATTGTGCTTATCGTCCTGTGACCTATACGATGGTCGGTCATCAAGACCTATAGGCAGTTTTAATTTATTCATTCCAAGCGTCGTTGCTGCTCATTTTTTATTTGCCTAAAACAGGATAAAATGCTTTAAGACTAACAGTAGGGTAAAAGCACCGGTTTTGGACAGCATAAGAGAAAATGTAAATAAAAATTAAATGGGAAGCCGTATTTATACTACAAATATGTGAAATGCAAGCTTTCAATCCATATTATGTGTGGGAAATATCAAAACTGAGCTATAACCATTTTTTCGCTTTGAAAATCCTGTTGGTCGGAACCAGTTTTGGCCAGAGATTTAACTTCGGTTCCTAAATTGACCAACCGCATTGATTCCTAATGAGAGTGGCCAATTTAGGAGTGCCCTGGCCAAATTAGGTGTACGGGAGTTAAAATTATAAGGAAAATTATTTGTTTTTCTTATGTTTTGAATCAATTTTGACGAGTAAATGAATGTAGCTCTATCATGTGAATGTGATCTACTAAACACAAAAGGTTTCATGCTGATTGGCTATGTAAAACGGTGTATAATCCCCTATGGCTACAACTGGCGTATGACCAAAACCGGTGCTTCTACCCTATTGAAACAAATTAATTTTATTGTTTAAGCAATGGAAAAAACAAAACAGTACTTGATTGATCCGATCGGTTTTTGGCACTGTACTTTTTTCCAGTTATCTCTGTCCGTTGCAACTTCTTGCAGGAATTAAGTTGGAATTAGTTTGCCAAAACCAATTGGGGGTCCCCTGAGAGATTCCTAACACGGATGATTAATATCTGCAATATCTGCATAAATACGTCAGATGATATTCACCTTGCTGTCAATGGATCTTGCAGCATACTCTTTATTTTACTCTGCTACCTAACCTAAGAACTAACACTTCAGTCGTCGCGCTGTTGTATTTTGTACAATACTGGTGGAAAATCCTCGCTTGTAATACACAGCATCAGCGTGGTGGTTTTGACAGTGACAAACCGCGCGACGACTGAAAGGCTAAAACAACAAACAAAACAAACTGTGAAGATAAAAAAGCAGACTAGATTTCGTGGCATGATGGCTTATTTTATGAAAACAAAGTGGCCAGCTGTCGTTTGCTTTTTCAATATGGCGGATTAAGCAATTTGACTACGATGCGTCACCTCTTTTTTAGATACCTTGGTTTGAACTTAGCGCACAAACAAACTTTTTCATATGACGTTCCAAATCAGCTAACCAGGAAGCTCTTTGACAGTACTTCTATGGAAATGACAGCCTCGTGTTAGCACCAGTCCTCCACCGATGTAAACAAATGCATATGCTATTTCATGTGACAGCTCCGTGTATGCATTTGTTTACATCTGCCGAAGAGCGGTGCATACACGGGCCTGTCATTAGAAGAACTGTCAAACAGCTTCCGAATCAGCGTTGCCGATTTGAAACGTCTTGCGAAAAGGCCTATAGAGCGCTGCATATGACAAGCCTAACCTCACTTATTTGACAGCTGCTGGTCCTGTTGTTTACGTTTCGGACTTTCGGAGTTGTTTTTTCCATCACTGATGGTGACGATTTTCCACGGTAGGAAGATAGAATAATACGATCCGTGGGTATCTGCAGTGGATTTGACCTCTCCTCGCAGCAAACTTTCACTGATTCGAAAAAAGTACTAAGTCCAAACTGTAAACAACAGGACCAGTGGCGCAACCAAGGGGGGGTTTTGGGGGTCAAAACCCCCCCCCAGAGCAGATTTTTTTTATAATAAATTTTAAATATATTTTTGAAACTCAACACCAAAGTCCACAAACACTGGACCAGTAAGTTGTATTGACAATTATGTTGTTTTGAGTTGTGGATCTCTAATTTGAAGACTTTTGAAGGAGTTAAAAACATAGTTTACTAGCTTTTTCTGATAAATTAGCCACAGATTTTCGAAGAGAAGTTTGTATCAAACAAACATGCAAATATGTTTGTATATCTATACCGTTCAAAAAGCTGTTTGATGCAAAATTCGATGCTTTGAAAAATCTTTTAGTTGGCTCAGCATGTGGCAAATTTCAAGATCTCCAGATAGCACGTGAATTTCCGGAGAAGCAATTCTTTAGTTTTAAGTATATGATTACAAATAAAAACCCTAGGAAAGATTATGGAAGATGGTGATTCCATTGCTAAGCTGAAAATTCGTCTACAATATGGAAATGCTTCAATATCTACAATGCTGATTTGCCCTCGACAAACTGCTAATGACAGTCGCAATGCTTATTACTGCGACTTGTACTTGAAAGATTCTGATAGTTGAAAAGTGTGTATAAAATGGGATTTCGGATGGACGGAGAAACTCGATTAAAAATCCAGATATTACTTCGGGAGATAACATAATCTTGTAATTCGCGGTTGGTAATAAAAGAACAAAGTAAACACATTTGACATTAGCAAAATACAGCCAAGTCGTTATAAAAGTATGCATACAGTATTGGGTATTCATACAGGCCTGGTTACCAGAGGTTGATCCTTAACAGTGTATGTGCGCGCATCCATATGTAGCTTGGATAAACTTTCGAACAAACTACGCGATATGTAATACGCATTTTGGAAAACTTCACCAGGTACAAAAGATTTCCTTTGAATAGAGTTGTAAATTTATATAAAAATGTATGCCCAGAATGGAAGAGAAAAGCTTAACTTTGCATTTGGTGTTATTTTTTTCTTATGGTAATCTCGCAATATTTAATTTTAAATTATTCAGCCCGAAAGTTTTTACACCCGTTTTATTTTACCAAAAACACATAATCTTCAGCTTCACAAAACCCCCCTAGAGCCAAATCCTGGTTGCGCTACTGAACAGGACCAGTACCAGTCAAAATTGATGTGTGACGTCACAGTGCAGTGGAGTATACGAACCTGTCACATGAAAAGGTCCATATTCTGTTTGTAGATTTGTACAGTGGCGTTTCGGTTTCATCACGCCTAGTTTCCCAAGAACCTTGTTAGCTCAAAAACTCCCGATTGATTAAAATTGAAGACATTTTCTGGAATAGATCACAAGGCATTTTCTGGAATAGATCACAAGGAACATTTTTACATAAAAGCATGATTAAACATAAAAAATGCAAATAATAATCATAGAGGAATATACTTTTAGCAGGTCTGGGATGGTGATACTAGTAGGCTTGAATTTTGCAAACTTCACGTGGCTTTCCTGACTATAGTAGCTTAAAAGCGTGAATCTTGCCTTTGTTGGATGCACGAATTTGTAAAATCAGTAATGTCATCGCAGGTAGTAAACACAGTACCTCAAAACTGAGAATAGATTTTCGAATACATACGTCTTCTGAAAATAAGTTGTCTTTGATTAATCATTAAGGTAACACTGGAGGCAATGCTATTTTGATACATTTTCAAAGCAATACCTAGTGCGGGACTTAAGATTTCTTGAAATGTACAGGGTAATCACATCCACGCGTACAAATTTCAATGACGGCCTACTTCGCCTTAAGAAACACATCAATACGATGGCCAAAAATGAGCTCAGTAGATTTTGCACGATGACTTTAATGACTGTTTCATTGATTTTGAATAGTTTTCAGATTTTTCCACAAAAATTTCCTGAGTGCTCTTCAAAGAATATAAGATTACGATTCTTACGACAAAAATAATGTGGAAACTAGCTATGTTTTTCAGTGTGTTTTCTGAAAAATGTCACATCTTTAAGTGAAAATTTAGTATACAAAGCTCAGAAAATGTTTTTGGAAAAATATCTACGAAGTTAGAATAACTCATTGCCTTTCGAATACGCCCCACAGTGGCGCATGGCCGGACAAAACCTCAAAAAGTCATGTTCTCAAAATTGTCTGTTAATATTTTCTATAGACTTGTTTACCATTGGGTGGCGATCTCTCAAAATTTGAGATTGATGTGTTTCGTTATGGATTTTTGGCAGCATCGTAAGTGCGGGAAAGTCAGCAAAATTGGACTGCTGAAAATTAATCAATTACACAGTGTAGCAGTGACATTTTTGCGTGTCTCAAGAATCAAATTATGTGTCTCTAGTAGATTTGGGGTTGCAGAATCTGATGCCGTTCTCAGAAATGTTCCAGCACGTCACAAATTATAGCTACAGGTCGCCAAAGTTGTATAAAACACTGGTTTAATTGATGTACATATAAAATTTAAACAATGATTTATCAAAAAATATTATGATCTAATCTACAAAGTATGCAAAATAGGACTTTAACTTTCATTTTAGATATAATCTGATTGAAATTGCACGATTTAATTGAGGTTAAATCGATTTTTTTAACATGCTTGCAGTCTCCATACGAAATTCTTCGTTTATCTTCTATGGCAAAATACAATACTTTTGTAAATCAATAAAAAACAACTTTTGAGCATCGGAAGAATTATGAACTTTGTTGATAAGTATTGTTATACACATTAAGTTTGAGTTCTGAGGAAAATTAAGCAAATAAATTGCCATACAAGCTGGAAAACTTGAATGTAATTTGACTGAAATAGTCAAATTTAGCATTTTCAACAGCCAGTATCTCAAAAACTAGACGTCCAATGATAATTATGTAAATGGCAATGGATTCAGCAATCCTTAATTAAGTAAATAGCGGTATTTTGGTGCTTGAGACAAAATCGTGTTCCGCAGTGTTATGGTTCACCTATCAAACTTCAAACAGATGTTTCTCGACGAAATCATATTCATAACCGATTTAAGCTCAATAGGCTCCATTTGAAACCGTAGTCTTAAGCCTTAAATTTTACTATAATAACATATTTTTTAACACATTAAGTTGTTATTTGTAGCAAAACATGTTTTTTGCCATCTTTCTTCAAAATTTTGATAAATTTTCAAAACATCGTCCGTTTTATGTGAGGTGTTTCGAGAAAATGAGTCACTCACTATGAAACAGCAAATCATCCATGCTTTCTGACGTGCAATAGTTTTTCTTGCCCCTCTTTGCCCCTAGAGGGGAAAATTCAATTTTCATTTTTTATTATAATCTATCTATTTTATCATTCAAATCTGTATAATGTGGCATAACTCGTTTAAAACTTTACTAAAATTGCTACAAGGAACTTAAATATGTATCTCTAGTTTAGGTTTAAAAAAAAATTTTTGTACTATAATCATTTTTTTTTGTAATAATAGCCATTTTATTCGATTGGAAGAAAAACCTTGATTTGGACAAATTTCACTAGAAACCCGAATTTTCAATTTGACAGTTATTTTCAACGGGATGATATCAGGTATCCAAAATAGTTACTAGATTACCATTATCAAGCGATTTGGGACGTATTTGAGGTTTTGTCCGACCTTTGTATAGAGGCCCGCCACTGTGCGCCCTAGAGAGTTTCAATTGGGCGTGTAATCACAGTGATATGGGTAAAACAATTTTGTATGTTTTTAGGGGTGAATGCAAATTTTTCAACGGTAGTGTATAATACCCTATTGAAATATGATTCCTTAGTCACCACTACTACTTAGCTTAGCTTAGCTTAGCTTAGACTGACTACACATATCAATGGTTGCTATTCCGTGATTGACCGAAGTCAGTGAAAATGCACAAAGAATCAACTAGAAGTACCTCTATTTATACATGGTCAATAACGGCGCCGGCCACGTCCTTGCAGTCAGGTGGGATTGGGGGAAGGAATGTTAGTGTGTAACCTTTGCTATTTGGAGACCGTGTTTGCCTCTGCATCTCCACAAAGGTTACTGGGAGGGATGATTGTTAATGGGAAGGATCGTTGGGTCACAGCATTCACTTTGATAAGCGATTAGACCATGATAAATAATTATTTGTGAGATATAAACATGCTTATATGTAAATATAATATTTTCATTTGATATGAACAATTATGCCGACACTTGAGGTGACGAACCTTTCAAAGTTTGTTGAATAAAGTGAACCTTTCGGAAGTCTACACTTGAAGTGTCGAACCATTCAAAAAATTTTTTTAATTACAAAAATAAAGGTAAAAAGAAGAAGGTGTTTTGAATAAAAAAAATAGACATAAATAATTTGTGAATCAGAGTTTATGTCGACACTCACAGTGACGAGCCATTCATAGTTTGTTGAAAAATCATATTTACGTCTCACCGTTGTAACGATTAAAGGTGCAGTCATACATATTTTATAGATTAGAAACAGTAGCGTGAAACGAGCTCACCAATTGATCCGTCATCCTTGAGCAGCAACAATCCTCTTTCAGCTTCACTCGTTTGCTCGGCTATATAAAAGCACTCAGAGAAAATAGGCGCGCGACCCGTGAGGGAAAACAACTGACGACTGCTCGGGCTTTCTTGACGCACTGCCCAGTAGCAAGCGTCAACGTCGGAAGATCAAAAAGAACTAATCGAAAGCGGCACTTTTTCACTTTACTCGATCGACGCGCGACATGTTTGATCCTGCCCTCATCGCCGGCCCCCGCAGGAGCAAGCGTCAAGGTCAGAATATCAAACACAACTAACCAATTCCTTAGTCACCACTACTACTATAGTAAAACTAATGATAAACAATCATTTCTCGCATAACCTGTGATCTCGCTCTAAAAGCCATTTGGAACCGAATGTGTAGCATGTTGTTACCGATCAAACGAATGGATTTACACGTTATTCAACAATGCTACGATGAAGAGAAGAACCTCCTCTATTTCCCAGTGGTGAAAGTTTTCATCATGTGTCATTCATTTGCTTAGAAACAAGGAGCTACACACTACAATGGCTTTTAGGGCGAGATCACAAGTTATGCGAGATTTTATCATTGAAAAACAACTAGAAAAAATTAAAACCGATTTAAAAAAACAGCTTTATTGTAAAGAAATAGTCGATCGAAGTCTTGGTAAAGAATGTGTTAATTCGTCAATTCGAAGATTTTTCTCTGCAAAACTGTCAAAGTTACCCCGTTTAACGGTACTTCTGATCGTAGTTATCAAATCCATTGCTAAGGGGTCGATTGGAATTTTGCTATTTTTCGATTTACTGCATGGTACAAGCTCAATGGATAACCGACCTCGCAATGGATCTATAGTTGGTGGTCTGCCGAAAGACGTGAGACATTTCCGTCACCAGTAAGTCAGGCGGAGAAGTGTGCCACACTAGCGGCAAGTCTAATAAAAGTGATCATCTAATTACCTACACTAAGCTTAACTGCTAGAAGCTAAACAGAGCCCCTGTACGCCTTGTTAATATGGCAAGCAGGGGTGTTGCAAAAAGGTGAAGCTGTCGTTTTCGTTTTTCGCGCCGCTGTTGTTACTGGCATAGATGTAGGTATTAACAGCACCACCCACAGTCTCGGCTAAAAGCTGGGAGAGATGTTTTACGCGAATTACTTTATAATCAATTAACTTACCACTAGTGGTTAAGTCGGGGCAAGATATGGTGCGAGCAGATTAGTTTTTTACGGCCCACCATTATCGAATGGCTTCAATAGACGTATAATACATCCGGAAGCGATAGGTGTTCCGATGAAAATATCTGGTTACATACGTGTTCAGTAATCGATGAATATGTTGCATAACGTGAAAATGGTCACTTTTAGAAGATGCAAGGCAAATCACTGAAAAACTTCAAAATATGGGGGCATCATTAGTTGTAAAGCCTACAGGCAGTGGAAAACAACAAAATTGTAGGCTAATTATATCAAAATTTGTTGCATATGATACAATTCATATTTCACTTGAGCTCATCTCGTTTGAAATAAATAGTGAAATAGAGAACCAAAATCGATCGTAAAATATCAGAGATATATAATGAAAACAACATTCACAAAACGACCATCTCGATTCGCGGCAAATTCAAATTGACTATTAAATCGTACCTGAGAGCTGTCAACGCCTGCGATCATATACGACGAAGACGAAGATCTAGGAAATCCGACCGATCTGCGGCAATGTCAATCAAACGCCATCCAAAAACGGCATCCGCAGTGTAGCACATACAGAGCGAACGGCATTATAAAGTTTGATGTTCTGCGTCTTTTTTGTGCGCTCCGCGCATACTAGTTGCCTATATCCGTTACATTTTTATTAACTTGTTATAACGGATCAAAAAGCGTGCAGTACTGTTGGCATGGAATATGACAAAAAAGTGGAGAACGTGATTAATTCATCTAGAGGTGTAGTTTGTTGGATTGCAGAGCTCGGAGAGGGGGAGGCGGAGTTGATCCGAAAGATTGCACCGCTCGATCTCGGGTTCAGGTTTCAAGCGACGAACCATAATGTATGAAAAATTCCCAATCGCGTTCTTTGACTGGCGGGGCAATCGAGCGGTTCTCCGTCGACCAATATGGCAATTTCCTTTTACGCAGAAGACAACATCTCCGTAGATCGATAACTTATATTTGTGCCACTCGGCATCGCCATATCGATTGAGCCAAAGCTTGCATTTTATTCCGAGAACCCCGTCATCGTGCTGGGTGGGTAGTAACTAACCCCGTTCCTCTACTACAGTGCTAACATTGGCGAATTTGTCTAACTCGAGAGCCTATAAGAGTAGAATGTAATAGCCGTGGCTAGCACCAAATCATGATAACACCCAAAACCCATTCAACGGCGCAAGCGGTCATAAATCTGCTTACGTAAATCCCCAACTGAGGACTATGGGCTGACCCGGGAACAACTAACTATCCACATGGTGTCCCACTAGACCGTTTTTATAAAATATAATCTGCCGTGAATCACAAGTCAGTCCCATCGTCAAAATGGAGTTGAGTTCAATTTTAAACATATTTTCTAACGCTCTTTCGACTGCACTAACGAGATAACATTATTTGTTCGAAAAAAAAAATAGGATAAAAAAACAGCAAGTCAAATTGTCTCATAATGAAAAGTAACCGCATGTCATTCTCACTACAGATTTTCGCTCCGTGTAACACAAAAATGAATCGCATTTTGATCATTTCTATATTTTTCTCGGAAAGATTTCGTCATAAAAAGCAAGTTGTGAAAGTTTCATAAAGATTTGAGCACATTCCAAGCCTCTGGAATTTTTTTAATATTCGTATGGAAAACGAGTTTGGAAACTCTCAGCCCATTTTCCCAGTGCCTACTTTTTACAGACTGACTTCTCAAGTAGCAAAATTAATTTTTTGCTATTCTTGAAGTGTTCTCTAATAAATTCTCTAATATCTAATCAGCGATCTTGATGAAGACAAACAGATCTTCTTGAAGAACGTGATAAGATTTGTTCGTTTTATTGAAGGGCCTCATGACCAGTGGAACTATTTGTTTGTGTTATTAGGTTATTAGGTTGCTTAGATCGGGAATCCACGCAAGGCGCTCGCCCCCGTAAACGATAGGATTAATAATACTACAATCAATAATGTACATATTGGTGCGTTGATTGTTGGGGGAGGAATTTATGATGTTCTCGGCCAAGAGTTCTTACTCTCGCTCACGAGCGCGTTCTTACAGATAAGTACGAGAGTTTTATGAAACTGTTGCCAAGATCACTTGTTCTTATTGAAAATGAAGTTTTATGTGATCCATCCGAAGTGTTCTTGAAGAAGTGTTTAAAACCAAAAACGATTCAAGACCGTTTGTACTGGGTGAAAATCTCTATGGAACCTAGAAGAAAATGCAAATCTACGATAAGACTATCATGAAAATAAATAAAATTAGTTAGAATCTAAACTGTTACTTGGGTTGCGATTCACGGCAGTAATTGTCCATCAAAACTTGATATTCTTCAAAAATCCCTAGGAGGAATCCAAAGAAATTTTGATTTAAAAGGAAAATTTGAATTCTTCAATAGCACTAAAGGCTAAAAAAGCGCACCCGCGTTCTAGAAATTGCAGGAGAAATTACCAAAACTTTATTGGTATTAAAACAAAGTACAGTTCGAAAAGTATTTTCGGTAAGATTTGACCTTTATGGAACTTATTGGTTCATGGAGAAAAAATATTGTTTTGTCATTGTTTAAACAAGAAGGTCACTCAAAAGCTTGAACTTTTTATTCAGTGCTAGCAACTTTAGTCAGATTATCACGTTGCCAGTTCTAGGGATTCTCTATTCGCCAAACTGTGAATAGAGTGACTGTAATTTGCACTGGTAAATCATCAGAAGACTTCTATGATACCTTGGTCTTGATAATTGTTGTGTGTTGCTATTTTGCATAGCATTTTCTTTTTCAAGCATACTGTTCAACTGTTTGCTTCAATGATAGAATGATTTCGAAGTCTGCGGTAGAACTTTGACAGCTGCGGAAGAACTCTGCGGCTACCGTAAACCGGAAAAAAATCTTAACAAACGCAATGGGGCTCTGCACAACAATGTACCTCCTCCATTCACTCATTCGTGAAATTTGTACACAATAAGGCCAGTAAAAGTCAAAATCCCATACAAAATCAAAACAGTGCAGAGGCCTATACTACACGGTTCGAGCAAAGACGTATTTGGTTCTACGACTGATGGTCGTAGCAATCAATGTGTGGTCAATTCTCGATTACTTTTTCAATTCGACGTAAGTAACTTCCAAACGGTTTTGAGAAAATCATTAAGAAGAACCACAACCTATCTCAAAAACTCAAAAACGGTTTTAAAATGAACCCCATTTTTAAAAAAATTCGTCGTGTACATCGTTTAAATTTTACATGCAATCAGCTCACGGTAAATACTAGGTAATTTCTATCGTTTTCCACAAACATTGTATGACAAAATGATAAGGCGCTTTATTCAGTTACTTATGACGTTTTTGTAGCAGTGTAAAATCGACACAAGTAGTGTTTTGTTTTGATTCGAGCACACTAAAAATAATCCTCACGTCAAGGCTACGTAAAAAATCACGCAGATTCCAAGAAATGTTTTTTTTTCTTTATTTTACCGCACAATGGTAACAAGCACCTAAACGTAAATACATATCAAGTAGTCCCCCAATAACACCTACTGTTGTTGATCATCACTCTTATGTGAAAAACACGTAGGCGCAAATGAACCTAAATTTTGACAGTTTAACCTTCCTAATGCATTAAGAAAAAGTTACACATTATGCATTAAGGGTCAACAATGACCCATGACTTTAAAACGCTCTCAAAAATCCATTTTTAAACCGATTTTCGTTCTTCTAGCTTTATATGAAAGATATGGAACTCTAGAATGGAACCCTGGAAATTGTTTGTCAGTATGGCCATTCTGGGCACAAGGGCCCAAGGGAACCTGGAACCTGTTTCAGAAGGTACTGGCGTATATCATATTCAGCAGTTCATACACATGTATATAACGACGGTTCGAATTTCATGGTTTTTCATTCCGATTTACAAGAGCACCAAGAGGACCAACATTTAGATTTGGCCGGTATTTCGGAGTATTCCGGAACCGGTTCCGCTAGGGTGTGATGTGGACATTTTCAGACCATCATATAGTACCATCATGCGACGGCTCAAAATACATGATTTTTCATCCAGATGTAAATGGACACCATGCCATATATCTGGCGTTACGCACCTAGTGGAACAGAGCCTGCTTCTCAGCATTTATAAACGGAGAGGTTTGCCATCTGACTATTTTTGCCTATGTATATCGCTTGGCAAGCATGATGATATTGTTTACCTGGGAAGTCGAAAAAATTTCCAAACCGAAAGGATCCTCGACCGGTGGGAATCGAACCCATGCCCATTAGTTTTATCTTACTGAAAAGCTGCGCGTTTACCGCTGAGGCTAAATGGGTCCCATAAACCTAAAGTTATCATACTTGAATTTTATTTCCGTTATTACCAAATTAGTAAAAAAAATGTAATATAAGGAATCGAAATCATTCGACATAATTCTAACTTATAACTATTATAACTTTTGACATCAATCGCAATTTTGAGACCAGCTCTAATAAGGCACAAGACATCCTTTTAGGAAAACTTTCAGATATTCCTTCAAGAATCACTCTCTAAATATCTCCAGAGGTTCTTCCAGAGAATTCTCCAGGAATTATTTCGAAAATTCTTTCACGAATAATCTCTACCGTAATTCTTACAGCAATTTCTTCACTAGGGCTTTTGCCAGAGATTGCTCCAGGAAGAACTATTGTTTTCCATGATATATTTTAGACCAGTTTTGATAGGGCTCTTGATAGGCTGAATATCTTAGCAATTCCTCCTGGAGTTTCTCCAGGGATTCGATAAGCAATTCGTCCTAGGATTCCTGCAAACAATATTTACAGGCATTTAATTTGGTTACCGGCATATCGGTCTATTTTACTTGAAGTAAGAGGGAGCATGGAGAAGAAAGCAATGAATACTAGATGGATAGGTACCGTAAGGGAACGGCGAGAGAAATTGGATTAGATGTTAGAGAGGGCTTACCATATAGAACAGTATTACTTGAAACGTCCTTCTTTTTGGCTAACGTCCCCTATGGGAACGGCTTGGCGTATTGTTCAAATAACACTACCAAAACAGCCAAGACATTTACAGGGATTCCTCTAGAGATTTCGCAAGGAGTTTCTGCAAGAATGTCTCTAGTGATTACTAATATAATTTTTTTACTGCGATTCTTCCAGGAGTTTCTCCCAGAAATCCTCTAAGATCTGTTCCAGGAATTCTTTGAGGAAAGCTGCGGAATTTCTCCAGATAATTTTCAATTGATTTTTTCTGGTATTCTTCCAGAGATTCCTCTAGAAAATCAAGGATTCTTGCAGAGAATCTTCAAGGCAACACTTTTTTTATGAAGGGATCGTTAGAGTATGTTAATGTTTATATCTTCAAGGTTTCCCCCAGGAATTTCTCTAAGAGTTACACTAGAACATTTTGTTTCAATGGTTACTCAAGATATTTATCTAGTGATTTCTTCAGAATTTTCTCTGATGATTCCTCCACGGAAACATACAAAGATATCTCCAAGTAGTCCTCTCAAGATGCTTCCAGGAGTTATTCCGAAAATTTCTTCTCGGACTCCTCCCTGGATTACTCCAGGGATTCTACCAGGAATTTTTACAGGTGTTTCTCAACTTACAAATTCCTCAAGAATTTCTTGGAGGAACTCTCTGAGTTACCACAAGGAAAATCGCGACATGAATTATTTTAATAATTTCTCCAGACTGACTGCTCGTTCTGAACCACCAACAGGGATTCCTCTAAGAGTTCTTCTTGAAATTCCTTCAGTGATTCTCCTATGAATTCCTGAAGGAATTTAGTCATACATTATGCTAAGAACTACTTTAGGAATTATTTAACGAAAATCACTACAAATATTCCTCCAGTAAATGCTCTACATTGATTTTTTTTGGTAAATCTCTTTATGGAATCCTCCGAAAATTTCTTTTGGAATTTCTTGAAGAATTATTCCAGGGATTTCTCCAGAAGAGTCAAAACAGGGGCAACAGGGGTTTTTTCCAGG
The DNA here is from genome assembly GCF_002204515.2 of Aedes aegypti. Taxonomy (NCBI): domain Eukaryota; kingdom Metazoa; phylum Arthropoda; class Insecta; order Diptera; family Culicidae; genus Aedes; species Aedes aegypti. The sequence continues at coordinate 400,409,116 of NC_035108.1, forward strand.
GATTTCTCTACAAATTCTACCAGCATTCGTCGTGGGACACCTCCAAGGATTCTCCAAAAATCCTCCAGAAGCCCTTTAGAAATTACTACAGGAGTATCTCCAGAGGCTCATCCAGGGATTTCTCTAGTAAAACCTCTACAGCGATTCCTGCAGAGATTTCTTCAGCTTTTTCATCAGGAATATCATAAAGGATTGCTTTAAAAAAAATTCTTAATGATTTCCTGCAGAAATTGTACAAGGATGGGCTGGTAGACAATCAACTGCACATTTTAATGAAATATGCTTTTCGTCTACGCAGTCTTTATTATAAAAAAAAAACGGTAAAAAAATAAACTGCAGAGCCAAAAAGCATATTTTATGTGCCAGGGATTTTTTCATGAATTCCTCTAGAAAATTCTTCTAAGAATCCCTCGATTGGCTCTTGCAAGAATTATTTCAGACATTTTTCCAGGAATTCAACCGGGGATTCTTCAAGGGATTACTCCATTTTTTTCTAGAATAACAACGCATTTATCCGCATCGACCAAGGAGTGCGGTTTCGAATGTGAAATTGGGCGTTGCATGCTAGTCCGTGGTCTGGTGTGGTGCTTCTTTCAAAGGACAAAAGGTCCACTGGAAGCATTTACGTGAAGGTGTTTTTTTAAGGTTTCTCCAGGGATTGCTCTAGGAATCTTTTCAGGATCTCATCTAAGATTTTTCTTTCAAACATCTTCTTGAGAAAAGGAGTTCCTAGAGGAATCTTTAAAAAAATCGCAGATGAAATTCAGGATAAATTATTATTCATTTTGATGAAATCTCTGGAGAAATTCATGGGTAAATCTATGTAGGAATTTACAGAGGATTCTGAAGAATTGCCCGGAGGAGTTTTTGGAGGCCCAGAACGAGTCTCTAAAGAAATTTGAAAGGGAATTCCTGAAAGATTACCTGAAAAAATCCTTAGAAGAATTCATGCAGCGATTTCCTGGATGCATGTCTGAGGAAATTCCTAAAGTAAACTTTTGAGGAATCCCTATAGGAATTTAAAAAGTTATTTATTGTAGAATCCCTAGATGAATTTCTCCATGAGAATTTCGGGAGCAATACCGGAGAAAGTCTCAGGAATAATTCGTAGAAGAATCTCGAGAAGACTACCCGAGAATATTTTGGATGGAGAAATATCTGGAGTAATGCTTCAAGAAATCGTTGTATTGTAACTTGGAGGAAGCCTTAAAGACATCACTGCATAAATCCTTGTAGAAATATTCCTGGAGGAATGCCAAGAAGAATCCTCGACCAGATAGAAGAAACAAGATTATAATAGTTTTGCTCTTATATGATTTTATTATAAGACCAGTTGTTATAAAACATACCGTTAGTAGTTGGAATAACAAATTTAACGCCAAATAAATATAGAATATAACAAATCCTATTAAAATTATACCAATATGATTACAAAACGTGTTATCGTCCTGTCACAACAAAACAACATTATTGCAAATTGTGTTATTGTTCATAACTTTAGATGTTATTTACAACCAACTTACACATGCAATGTAAGAAATATAACAAATGTCATGTAATTAATCTGATACAAAAAAATGTGACAAGTTAAGAACAAAGCCATTTTGACAAAGTTATATGAACTTCTGTTAATTTAACAGCTTTTGTTACGATATGTCATGATCTTGTTATGTGATTCTAGACGGGTGTCTGAGAAGCCTGAGTGGCCCAAAAGTAATATCTGAAAAAGTTCCCTGAGGAATCGTTCGAGAAATTCTAGTTAAAATTTTACTAGAGGAATCTATGGAGACATTCCCGCAGTAAGTCTTGGCGAAATCCCTGTACAAATATCCCTGCAGATATTCCTGGATTAATCTTTGGAAAAATCCCTGGGGGAACTTCTGGCAATATTCCTGATGGAATTGCTGGTATTTCTGGAGTTCTATCGGACACGGTCTGGTAGCGAACAAAATTTGTTTCTTGGAGAAATCTCAGGGTAACCGCTTGTGGTACCCATGGAAAAATCGCTGTAAGGATTACAGTAGAGATTATCTTGGATCTTATGGCTCCTGCACATAAGGCTGCAGCACGTGCACAGTATGCAACCAGTGAATTACAACAAAATTGTATCACAATTATATCAAGATTTGTTACAAATATCAAATTTTATTTCATTTTTGTTCATGCACGTTGAGTTGAAACAATGTCCTTACATAATTAAAACAAAATCAGTTATAATAACAAAGGCTATTTCAAATTTGTTTAAATTTATAACATAATTATAAAACAAATCGTGATAAAAAATCTGAGGGAAGTTACTTATACATGTGCGCTTTTATTCATGTAAAACAATAACAAATTTTGTTATAATTAAGTTATGAATAATGACAAACTGAGTTATATTTTTGTTTGATTTGAAACATAATAAGTTACATTTTTGTTTAAATTGTATTATATTTTGTTTCAATTTTGTATAGTATAAAGGAAATTGTATTGTATTTTTTGTTATTTTATCTACTACCGACCAGTGGATTACAACAATATTGTAACACGATTATATCAAGATTTATTACAAATATCAAATTTTGTTTCATTTTTGCTAGAAGTACTTTGAATTCATGGAAGAAATTTAAACATAATTGAAACAAAACCAGTTATATTAACAAAAGCTGCTTTAAATTTGTTACTAGTTAGAACATAATTATAACAAATTTTTCATAAAATTTGTGAGAGCAATTGCTTATAACAAATTTTGCTATAATTCAGTAATGGAAAATAACAAAATGAGTTATATTTGGGTTTGATTCAAAACATAATGAGTTACACTTTTGTTTGAATTATAACATATTTTATTTCACTTTAGTTTAGTGTAGAGTAAATTGTGTTATAATTTTTATTATTTTAACTACTAATCATTAAAAATTATAACATATTTTTTCAACTCTGTTGTAATCCACTGGTCAGGTTACTCTAGCTTTTACTGTAAACCTCCCTTATTCTCTGGTCCGTTCAAAATCCAGTTATGCTGAGTTGACTGTACAGTTAAACCTCCATGAGTCGATGTTCCATTACTCGATATCGACTCATGGAACCATATTAAAAATCAATTTTCATGGTTACTATGATGGTCCCTTCAAACAGCTTTCCATAGCATTGCTGTTCCATGACTCGATATTTCCATGAGTCGATGGTCTCTTCAATATCGACTCATGGAGGGTTGACTGTATAATCATTTTTTCCTAATTTGGTCGTAACGGAAATGATATTCTAATATAATATTTTTATGTTTGGGAAGCCCAGCGGTAAACACGCAACTTCTCAGCTAGACCAAACTAAGGGGCATGGGTTCGATTCCCACCGGATCCTTTCGGGTTGGAAATTTTTTCGACTTCCCAGGTAAACAATATCATCATGCTTGCCAAGCGATATACATAGGCAAAAATAGTCAGATGGCAAACCTCTCCGTTTATAAATGCTGAGAAGCAGGCTCTGTTCCACTAGGTGCGTAACGGCAGATATATGGCATGGTGTCCATTTACATCTGGATGAAAAATCATGTATTTTGAGCCGTCGCATGATGGTACTATATGATGGTCTGAAAATGTCCACATCACACCCTAGCGGAACCGGTTCCGGAATACTCTGAAATACCGGCCAAATCTAAATGTTGGTCCTCTTGGTGCTCTTGTAAATCGGAATGAAAAACCATGAAATTCGAACCGTCGTTATATACATGTGTATGAACTGCTGAATATGATATACGCCAGTTCCTTCTGAAACAGGTTCCAGGTTCCCTTGGGCCCTTGTGCCCAGAATGGCCATACTGACAAACAATTTCTAGGGTTCCATTCTAGAGTTCCATATCTTTCATCTAAAGCTAGAAGAACGAAAATCGGTTAAAAATGGATTTTTGAGAGCGTTTTAAAGCCATGGGTCATTGTTGACCCTTAATGCATAATGTGTCACTTTTTTTGTAGCGCCGCTCCTAGAGGTTGCTGAAAGCTTCTTTTAGCACGAAAATGTTCGTTTTCAAAAGTTAGGAAAAGTCAGAAAATTTCAGATTTATATCTCTTTTCTCTACAAAGTTACAGCTTATTTACCGTGCCGATTGGCCAAAAATGACCCCAATACACAAGGAAGGTTAATCGCAGAGTTCATCTTCTAATCCATTCTGTCAATATAACGAGTATGAAACAAATGGCATCGACGATAAGGAACTTCAAGTACGACTTAAAAACTATAATTTTCTGTAATATTTCCAAGATTGTGGTGAGTCAATTTTTTTATTTTCTTTGTTTGTAAAAATGCACTAAATTTTCACTCCATATAAGATAATTTCAAGAAATCAAAGCTTTTCAGGTTTTTTCAACATAAATAAATATTACTCAAAGCAGGTTTAATTATGTCAAATATCTATACTTTTGGATAAGGCAACATAAATTTTAGATTTATACATGTTTTAACGTATATATACCCTTTCATGAATCAACCACACTGTCCATAACTGCATATTTGTCACAATAAGTGAATCAATTGTCACCCAACACGCAGCAACAAAGATATTGTCATCTCGTACTCTTGTTGCAACAATTTTATGCCGCAACATCAGTTTATCACCACTTGAAGAGAATATGACAATGATCGATCACTACATGCGTATAGCGATTTTCTAGGGTTTGCATTGCAATTTTCGAGAACTTTCTTCGTGTTGGTAAACATTGACACATTATCGGACAGCATTCATTAAACAAATTTGGTTTTGTGTTTAAAATAACTGATTAATCGCGAGTTGAAAAAGTGGCAACAATGTTGTGTCCTGCAATTGTCATGACAATCTTGCTTTTGATTGTATCCCTATCCGCAAAACTTGCAACAAACGGTTATGAGTGAGCTAGTTTTGTTGTTTGTTTTTCGTCTGTTTTGATGACAATTTGATTCACTGGTCACATTCGATAATTTTGTCGATTTCGAGTTAATACCATGGAGAGTCACCAAATGATAAACACTTTCGATCAACTTACTAAAAACTATGAGATTGTTTTAGAGAATTCGAAAAAAATACCAAGTTGTTTTGTCACATTTGTAATTGTAACCGCATAACAGTCACATTGAGATAATTCATGTGCCTCGTAATGTAGTAGCAATCAAATTTCTATCAGAATCATTTTCTGACTATTCACCCAATATGCAATGTTAGCTGTACAAAATATCAGTCTTGAATAGGCACTTTTGAGTTCGTGGTAATTTTTGAAAAATTAAGTTTCTTCTCATACTGCCATTAAATGTCCACAATGCCTACTTTTGTCGAATGATACAAATATGCAATTATGGAAAGCACAGCGGACATCTGATTTTCAGCTTCTGTTCAAATGTAATATACTTACGTTTATAATGATTGTACCCCGTTTGGCATAAAGTCGTTTTGCATAAGGTCATTTGGCATAAGGCCGTTTGGCATAAAGTCGTTTGGCATAATGGCCGTTTGGCATAATGATTGACTTAGAATTAATATCGGAATTTTCGAATCTTTTACCGAAATCAACACAACCGAGCCCATAGCAAACAATTTTCGTAGATTCTCAATAAGCGTGGTGATTGTTCAGAGATATTCCAAGCTATGAATGTCAAAAATTGTAGTGACATTAGATAGCATAACTAAATATAACTCGTGACGGGTTTGGTGGAAGATCTTATCGGAAGAAAAAATATCTTCACATCCCAGAACATAGAGTATCTTTGAGCTTGCTGAGATATACTATATTTGAAAATAGTAAATAAGAAAGTTCTTAGTTTTTAAGGAAACGCTCATAGAATATTTAGCTGCAGATTAAATCTGTCCCAGTTGGGAGTTAACACTTGATAAAAATTATTTATAATTGTTTATTTACTTGTACCACCAACAGGCTTCAAAGCCCCAATGATGTCATCTTAAAACTAAATATATTAAAAATTGTCATTCTTACGATCTATCAAAAAACGAACTGAAACTTCGTCGAAGTCGTTGGCGAGACAAGTTGAAATCAAAGAGAGCCGCAACTCTATTGAAAAGCCTCTGCAGACCGTAAAAAGCACTAAACATGCTATAATTAGTTCGTTGAAGAGGTAATCTCAGCGTCACGTTATTCCGAAGTACTTGGGACTGCATTACTAAAAGAAGGTGAAATTCATTTGCAAAAAAGCTTATCCAAAGATCTAGTATCGCAGCATAATGCAAAATAGCCTATATACAAGAGCAGATTATTGTTCGTTTGAAATGTTTAAGGCTCTATCGTAAAAAAATCTTCTCACAGCATAACTCAAATGAACAACACATTTTTGAAAAAAATGTGGCAAAACTTTCAAACGATACAATATAAATTTAAATTTTGGAGGTGTACGTCGAAAACACTCTATATTATCGAAGGAAGTGAAAATTTGTTATTGAAATAATATTTTTCCACAATATCTTAAAAGGAGATAATGCGTTTGCAAAAAAAAGTTGAATATTGGCAGGTTCTAAAGTAATAATCATCCTAACAGCATGTTTTGCAAGAATTGATAAAACAGTAAAATATAAAAATGGTTAACATTTACCTTAACCTCCCAAGTAACCATAAGCACTAATAGTAAGCCCTTAATCAGCATCATAGATGCGTACATGCATTATAATAGCACCACAAATGCTTACACACCTTGTAATCTTGTATTGGTCATGAATTTTGCCTTCTTTTAAAAATAGGCTGTTCTTTATATTTGTACTGTTTTAAATTTTATTATTAGCCCAAGTAACCAGTAAGCACGATGATGCGGCACGGTAACAGCATTATATGCGCATATAGGGTAATCATTTGATGCATGTCAGTTTTATATACGCATATAATGCTATTATAATGCCAGAAAAGGCGAAATAGCGTGCCATTATAGTGCCAAGATATAACCGTGCTTCTCTGCACCACTAATGCTGATATAAGACCACGTGAGAAACGTCAGTTGTTTTCGCCAGGTTTTTAGTTCGAATATTTTGTGCTTTCGCGTACGCAGTCAGAGAGCTTTCGCGTATGCGGCCAAGCAACTGGTACACGAGGTAAATAAATTAATGAATGAAAACGGGAACCTCTAATAGTATGCAAAAAATGTAATAAAATGATACATATAGTACTTCTCCGTATCAGACATATTCGTTTTCGTAGTTTTCATCCTTTTGAGGAATTGCAATTGCCACACTTTGATCCTCGTTTTATGATGATGAAATTTCTCATTTTGCGTCTCGAACCTGCGACACCCGTATTGTTGAGTTGCTGTCCTGCTTCTTTGCTCCTACGGCCACATATGATGAATAGTATTGGAAAGAAAAGTGACCAATTTAAATCATCACTTTTCCCCGTCACAAAACCTGCAATTGTAGTAGTGAGAAGATTTATGTTTGACTCCCTCTTACCACTATATGCAAACACAAAGCACGTGGTATATCTGTCAAAACACCGGATGGCATTTAACATGCCCTGTATTCGAATATAAAGCCAATATAGTGCTTATTTAATGCCTGTATGCATCAGGTATAGAAGCATTAATGATGCTGTAATAGGGTTTCTATGCAACGGAAGTGCTGTTATAAGGTGTGTAAGCATTTGTGGTGCTATTATAATGCATGTACGCATCTATGATGCTGATTAAGGGCTTACTATTAGTGCTTATGGTTACTTGGGAAGTCATTCACAAATAAAACGATTTGTGCAAAACTTATAAGAGAAGCTTCTATAAATATACCACCATTAAACAGCAGGAAGCAAAAACAATCGCTCAAAATACAAAATGCGCTCTTGATAAGTGCAAGAATAAAATTTGTGAAAATCAGATTTTTATCTGCACTAGTCCCGAAATGGCAGTACGATAAAGTCGTGCTCATACTTTCTGGGACACCCTATAGGTTGCGAAAGTTGAAAATTTTACATACGCCGTTTTGTAAATCCTGATATTGAACGTTCTAAAAGTGAAAAATCGAGTTGATTTAAAGCGGAATGTGTAGAATTTCGTCGGCGAAACACGTTGAATTGATAAAGTAAATTTGTTCATTTTTCGGACTTGAGTCTGTTTGAATGATTTTTAAAGAATTCATTTTTCGTTGAAATGTCACTGCAATGGACCAATGGAGCTATGAACGGATTCATTGTTTGACGTTTTAGCGGTGCCGTGTTATTTATGTGACCTTGGAAAATAATGAATTCAGCACCGCTCAAACGTCAAATTAGAGAACTCGTGCATCGGTCCACTAGTTCAGAAGTCCATCCAGAAGACCCTTCATTCAGAATTTTTCCAGCGTTTCCTTCAAGTTTGCTTTCGAAAAGTATAACTGGGATTTTATATATTTTTCATAGGAATTTATACAACAAATTTGTCATAAATTTTCTCAGTAAATCCTCAAGACTCAATAAAAAATGTTTCAACGAGTTTCACAATCTATGACAGTTACTTCCGGATGTGACCTCACGTATTCTTCCTGATATTTTCAAGACAACCATCATGAAAACTATATAGAATTTCATTCAAGGTTTCTTCAAAGTGATTTATAATAGAATGTTTCTGCGTATATCCAGAAGGACCTTGTTGCGTTTTTCATTTACGGAAAATTTTATAATACCGTGTTGATTCTAAGTGTCCAGATGCTTCGAATCCCGGGCACCGGCCTTAAATCACCGAGAAAATCTTTTTTCGACACTTTTTATGCTTGGATTTTCCAAGACGTCAATAATTATTGATTCTAGGCGAAAAAAGGCCGTGAAAAGGTCAGTGGCATTCGAAGCGTCCGGCAATTTGATGCAATACGGTATGAAGAAAAGTTACACTAGTAAATCCTCTAGATATTGCTACATTGCACTTCTATAAAAATTAAAAGCTTTATTAGTTCACTAAAACTCGAGATATGCTTCTGCAAAGTTTTGATGCAAATTATTAGAGTGAGACAAAAGATAGGGAAAATAACACGGTCTCCCGTGTTATCTTAAATCTTTCCTCCTGAAGTAACTCCTAATTTTTTTTCTCGAGAATTCGCTTTATAAAATGCTTTAATTCATACAATTACCTCAGAATTCGCTATGGAAAAGCTACTCTAGGATTTGATAGTACGAATAACTCTACCAGGCTTTCAATTAAAAATATATAGAAAGATTTTTCGTGGAATGTGACTGAAGACTTCATTCAGGAACGGATTACTCACTTCCAAATTTAAATTAATTATTATGAAATAGAGAATCTAAAATTACAGATCCAGTTTTTCGATGAATTCGTTAAAAAATTCATTAGGGGGTAGGATCCGTAATTAATTTTAGGATTTTCAAAAGCAGTTTTTTTTCGTTTGAAATCGACAACGTTTACATGAAAATATGTTCACTGTATCATAATCTCTTCAACCGGTACAAAGTGAATACATTTTCAGCGAACAACTTTCAGTTTTAAGCAGAGAAAATGCTTTTGAAGTTTCGACTATTATTAATTATTATTATAGTTGATTATAAATAGCTATCTACAGAAAATAGCCTGTTCAGCAATACTATTCTGAAGGTTTCGTCATGGGTGATTTAATCCTTATAGAAAGTCTTGAAGAAATCACAGCATAAATTCCTTGAGAAATTCCTGCAGAAAATCATAGAAGTGTGATTAGAATGATTCAAATCTATGCCAAACGTTGAAAAACAAAACGTCGAAAAGGCAAATGGTCAGAAGCAGCCAAAAGGAAAACAGGTCGAAGAAGAAAAAAGGAGCGATTTCGATATATAATTGTGTTTTAAAGAAGAAATATTTTTGACCTTTTGTATGTTAGAACTTCTGTCTGACGACCTTTTGTGCTTACGATGTTTTGTTTTCTGACTGTAAGGGTGCAGAGCTACTTGAGCACTTCCATGATTCACTTTGGCACAATCGTCTGAAACTTTGCAATAAGAAGCACTTCAATGCGACACATATTGTGGCCAAAAGCTTTCAAAAAACCCCACTGCCGAAGTGAATCAAAAGTGCCAAGAATAGGATCCGGCTCCCTATATGGTGCAATGAGCCTATGCATGCTATAAAACGTTTGACTGTGCGCCCTGTTTTCAAGTTACCCGTGAGAGAGAGCGAGACAGCACCAACACACGGCGCACAGTAAATGTCAAAAGAACAAAAGAATTTATGGCACGTACAGAATCATATGAATCAAAACGGTAAATGAAATTCTGAAAACATCCCAGTACAAACTTTTGGCATTTCAAACGAAAAAGATTGAATCGCAAAAGCCCATATCAGCGATTTTCAGCCTTTTTGGCTCGCGGAACACTTTTTAAAATAAAATTGTTGCGCGGAGCACCTGTTCTTCATCACCACTCCATTTGAAATCTATACTATCAATCAAGCCGATTATTATCATCGATTATTATAGCATGCTCGTCAGATATTTTCCCGACAAGACTTCCACAATCAGAAAGTTTCAAAAAACTGTGTAGGGGTAAATTGAATATCTTCAACTTTGGAAATGTTTTTCTATGCTAAATAAAAAAAAAAACAATTTGGTAGCTTAAACTGTATATAAAATATGGGGAATGTAAAAACTGTATACAAAATGTGAAGGAAAATTTTCTCCGACAGAATATGTTTAACCATCCAATAACAAAATCTTAGCCCAAATGTTGGACGTTTTCGTAAAAGTAATCCGAATAATGATCGATATTTTGACATCGCTGTGTACAACAGTCGTGAAAACTGTGTTATTTTATCCACCATAACGGTGAAGATATGATTAGGTAAAGATAAATTAAAACCACCTCTAAATTTTCAAGAGCATATATATAGAGAACAAATCAGTGGTCTTAAAACAAAATCAACAGGTCTATAGAAAAAAATACTGGTTGAATCTGTGAAAAAAATTTGACATTATTTCTGTACAAATCTTCGAAAGAAATGTTAGTGCAATAGTGAAATCTTAGTTGAAACCGAAGAAATTTTTAAATTTTTTGAAGGCAAGATAACAAAAATTTTATAATTAATATAGGGTAGGTGTACCTATTATGGACATAGTGGTTCCCTATTTCGCCATACGTGATTACTTTAATGTCTTCAAATTTTGAAAACTTTTGTGTGTTGTAGTAGTTAGATTTAAGATATATCTTGATGTTAAAACATTCAAAAAGATTTAAAATGTGAAAGTTATCAAAATTTCACATATGTCCAAATAGGGAACCACTATGACCATAACTGGTACACTTTCCCTATAACATATTCTAGTTAAAAAAAAAATCATAAAAGTTTTTTTGGTGCGTTTAGATTTTGGCGTTTTTTTTTAAATTGGCTCAGAGGTCCAGATGCATCCCTGTTTTGATGGACATTTTTCCTACAACAACGGTCTAATGGGACACCGTGATCCCGTAGAGCTGAGCTATTTTACTTTCGTCTGGTGTCCGATAGGGAAAGGCCATCAGCAGCGGGCCGAAACTAGCTAACAATACGGTGCACGGGTCGAACTCGGCGCCATCACACGGAGAAGAAAGGAAATGCAATTGCCCGCGCAGATTAGCGCTGTTGGCCGCCTTTGAGTCCGAAAGAAGTTCTTCGTGTACCTAGCTATATAGGAAAATACTTTACCTGGCACATTTCTAAAGAGCTGAACTAACGTTCGAGGAATTGATAAGAAAATTCGAGCTATTTTGCCGGGGAGTAATTTTGCGCATGGGCGCGAAACAATTTATTATGAGGGGGTGCTGGTAATGACAGTTCGTGATTAAGTGGTGGGTAGTCGGCGTACAGCAATAGTACTTTCAGTTTACACGATCACTACACCGATAGTGGCTACAATGTAAGCCAAAGGAGGACTTCAAGCCAGAAAACAATTATTTAAATTCAAATATCTAACTGAGTGTTTGTTAATCAATTGAATTTTCTCTGGTTTTTCTTAGGGGCATATATCACCACGAGGACCACGTGGACAACTTAGAGGGGGTAGGGAGTGCCAAAAAATCCACCCTTGTCCACGGAGATGGGGTGGTGGTGCACAGAATATCCACATTGACATTGTTTATATAACAACGCGCTTTAAGCAATCAATCATGCATTAAATCAGTTTTTACGAGTAGCGCCGATTTGTCTTTTGAAACAGTTTAGGTTTCGTTGAATGAAAGTTATCAATTGATTGCAATACGTCTAAACATTATCTTCAAATGTATGACATTAGTCGAGAAAGTGTGAGAATTTTGCGATTAGTTTCTGTTATGGTAAATCATGAACTTTGGATATGCTAAGAATAAGCCTGAAAACAGCGATCGGTTAACTGCTTAAGATACCAATATATAATTACATAATGTTTTATGTTCTGTATTTACTTAAAAATGCTGGAAAACCGAACATCTGTTTAAACTGAAAACTTAATCGATTGGTCTCTAGCTGGTGGTGACTAATCGATTAAGTTTTCAGCTCAAACGGTTCTCCAGATTTGTGCTCTTGAAAATTTGAGGTTTGGCTTCAATTCATCTTCACCTTAAGGTTTTCGTTCGATTTTTTTTTCAAATGCTATAGGTTTTGAAAATGGCTCCATCAAATCATTTGTCACTGATAAGCACAACACATTGAATCAATAGGGGCCTTCCTTAGCCAAGTGGTTAGAGTTCGTGGCTACAAAGCAGAACCATGCTGAAGGTATCTGAGTTTCATTCCCGTTCGGTCCATTAAATTTTTTACAATATCGTCCCAAGCCTTTGGGATTTTTAAATATATTTGCAACTTATATGCGATACAGTCTTCAAACTCATTTAACATGAATTAGGTGATTAGGATCAATGTCATTTATTAATTTTACTATCAACCAAAGCATCAGGATCATTATACACCTACGACGCCGTTTACCGTCTGCCAACCGGTGTATCTTCAACGTTCGTACGGTCATTGCCCATCAAATCCGTCGCTCAATCGTAAATCAAACCGTTTGTTCGTCATCTTTGTCGCCTACCAACCACACGGTAGCACTTGGACAGTATTCTTCCGAAAATGGCGACACTGATTTTCTTCTGCACCAGTTTTATACGTCAGTCATAAAATAATAAGCACCATATTTTTCCTCGATTACGCGCGCTTTGCAGAAGACCATTTCACTGGCAATGCATTTGCTGATGTTTAACTCGAGTGTCGTCCACGTCCCACCCTGATTTGGCGGCAGAGACACTTAAAGCGCGCTAAAGATGCAATTGTGAAAGAAGTTTTTATTGCTGCGTTGCAACCGCTGGCTGGCTGGCTGTCGACCGAGATGCATTTCATGTTGTCTCCAAACAGACAACAGCGCGAAGACGAAGACGACGACGCAATATTTGAACCCGTACGTGCGTGGGTGAACCGCATCTCCGATCTGACGGGACGGGGTTGCTTCCTTGAAGATTGTGCAAAAGCAGCGGTTGTCAAACTTCACTATACAGAATGACGCTTACAAAGTGCTATCCCAAATTATCTTCCGTCGTCTATCACAAATAGCAGATGAGTTTATGGGAATCTTCACTGTACGGCAAATTCGCAAGAAATACCGTGAATACCAAGTCCCAACGCATGACATGTTCATAGTTTTTAAAACAGTTTATGATAGCATCGACCTCAAAGAGTTATGGAAAATCATGGACTAGTATAGCTTTCCCGGAAAGCTCACAAGACTAATAAGAGCAACGATAGACGGTGTGCAGTAGCGATGGACGATTTTGAATCGATGTTCCGAAAATCGATTTTTTCGTTCCGATTAATCGATTTTTTGAATCGATGCTAGGTGCACTCAAAATCGAGTGAATCGATTTTCTTCATTCGATTCAAAAGAATGAAATTTATTAGATTTTGTTATTGAGTTGATGAACTATAAATCTAATTTTGAATCAGACTTGAAGTGTTTAATATATTATTTTTAATCTCCAACGTAATTCAATAGGGTCCTAAAGGCCTGACCCAATTTTAGTGCCATATGCTTAAGTTTAAGCCAAAAATACATGTTTACTCAATTTTTTAATATTTTTCGTCCAAAAAAACATTTTTTAAGTTTTTTTTTTAGATTTTGTCACATTCCTTGGCCTAAACTCAAATTTTGGGTGTATTTTGTTTTCCGTGTCCCTTCCGAAATGTCAGATAGGAACAACCCCAGTGTAAAAACTAAAAGCCCTGTAGTGTTTTTGTTGACTAAGCGAAAGTCAACATGATCAAAAGTGTCAAGGTTCATTTATGGACCCAATTTTTAAATTAAAGTTTAAATATGATGTAGCCGTTATTTGAGCGGAAAAAATTGCTAAAGTAGTTGCAGTTACATGCTCTTTTGTGTCATTACATAAATACGAGATTTCATTAAACATTTTAGTACCCAACTGAAGGAATTTGAAAAAACACATGCGATTGCTTTTGGTCTTATTTGGAGATCATGTTTTTGTAAATTTTCATAGCAGCTTGAATCGATTCAGTAACATCAATGTTCAGGTCAAATTTGCCCAACGCTAGTGTGCAGAATAGCGTGAAGATTTCGGACGAACAATCCAGTTCGTTCGAATCCCACCGGGGACCTCGACAGGGTGATGGACTTTCGTGCCTGTTGTTCAACATCGCGCTAGAAAGTGTCATGCAGAGAGCCGGGTTTAATAACCGAGGTACGATTTTTATAAAATCCAAGCCAATTTGTTTGCTTCGCGGATGATAATTATTATCGGCAGAACATTCGTAACGGTAGAAGCGGTAGGGGAACTGTGGGTAAAATGAACAGAGGGGATAAAATGAACAGGTATGTGTTTTACGGTAATTCTGCTATAAATCTATGCAAAAAATAGTACCATCCTTAATCCTCAGACTAAGGAACTATTTCGACAACTCTAGCGCGATCTAGAACTGTCAAAAGCTGAAAAAGTAAACAAATACAAAGTACGCCTCTCCGTTTTCTCATATGATGTAAATTTTTACTCGTGGAATTTGAGGTTTTGATGACTAAAATCATCAAAAATCTATTGAACTGCGTAGCACACCATATATTTAAAGTATTTATGATAAGTAGACGGAAATTGAAAGTTTTTTTTATCTTCTCAATTCTTAGAACAAATGATTTGAATATGTTGATTCTTTGGGGGTAAAATGAACTACTCGATATGGGGGTAATATGAACCGGATTTTTTCCAGATGCCGAGAGTTTTCCGGAGAAAATACAAAGACAGACATGGACAGCCATCCAAATGGTCGTGGCTAAACGTTCCATCGATTCCGGATTGTCTGTGAGATATGCATTGATCATATACCAGATGCCGAGAATCAATTTGAATGGTGTTCATTTTACCCCCACTACATGTTCATTTCACCCCCAGAATATGTTAATATTACCCCCACTGTATGTTCATTTTACCCCCAAGTATATGTTCATATTACCCCCGTCACATGTTCATTTTACCCACATGTTTGGAACATTGACTCTGTGGAAAGAAATTTTCAGAATTATAATAATGTTGATAAATTTCTATTTCCATCACAATATATCAACTTGTTACATTGCATAAACATCCTTCTTCAATTCTGAGCAATTGAAAAATAATCTGAGAGCTTCATACGCAAGAAAACAAGAAAATTGCTTAGGGTGTTCATTTTACCCCCAGTTCCCCTACACTTTACTTCAGCTTATTCGTATCGATCACACTTAATTCAAGATTACGAAGTGGTTGAGTAGGGTACGTGGCTCTCGATCGGAAGGTTCTTGGCTCGAATCTCAGTGTATGCTATTTTTTTTTATTTTGTCGATCATAATTTCGATCAGCATTTTTGGCATTTGAATCTTGATTCCGAGCAATCAGCAACAAAAAACCTAACGCGTATGTTGCGTTACGGCAATCCGACTCATGATATTATGAGTCCAAATCATGGTGTATTTTCATAAGATGGAAACATGCCAGAATCATGATATCATGAGTCATAATCTTGTTTTTGGATTCTGATTTCTACCCGTGTGGTACCAATATTGTGCAAACCGTAAAAATCATTTTCTCGAAGACACAAGCCTTCTGAAATGTAAGGGAAAGCAATGATAGTAATTTAAGTGCAATTAGCAGTCACTTTTGGGGGTCGTATATATTTTCGGGTGGCAAGTGGTGGTATCATTAATAGTTGTTAATGTCAATAGTGCCAGGATTATCCACGAGTATCCCTTTCAGTTACCGTGATTTTTATCAGAGTCTATTTAATCAAAACGTGAAGTCTGTTCATAACATATTTATGTTATGATGAAATTGCTTATTTGTTACAAAATACCTAAGAGAAAAAAATACAACAAAAATATAAACGAGATTCGAACTTTCGACCTTAAGATCATAAACCTTCTCCACTATATAAGCGACTACATTACCTGTTAATCAAGGCTAGTTGTTTGTAACTTTACTGCATCCTTCGATATTCAAGCATTACTGGTGAAATTAGGCCAAACCTCAAATAAACTAAAGTTTTTGCAAAAACTTTCACCCCACATATGCGAAACACCATTTAAACAGACAAACTGTTACTAGAACATGTTTTCGTAGTTATATGGTGCATAGAATGAAACTCAACTATATTGCAACTGGATTGAAACTAACTTCTAGCTGTCAAATACGTAGTTAAGTGCAACTTTCGCGCAACTGAGATGAATCTTCTGGGGTAGTGGGCATTGGAACGGAACTTGAATGCAATAAACTCAAGTAGGCAGAAAAGTTGCAAGAGTTTGTTTGTAAAGTTACTGAGTACATCTTGATAAACTTGCCTTCATTGCTTTTGCAGATAATGTTTGCAACAAATATCGTTGTTTCAATAAAGTAAAACGTCAAACAAGGAGTGAAATGCAACTTCATTGAAACGATAATGGAACTATATGAGTTGCCATGGAACTAAATCTAGATAAGTTACAAATGCTTTTATTGATACACATTTGAAACCATTTTTAGAATGCATCTCTTTGAAAGATGTTTCGCGTGTTACTGGGGAAATTATCTACAACTTTGCCAAAGATAACATTTAAGGATCGTCATTTCATACACTTAATTTTACAGCGCCATCTGTGGCAAAGTTGCTAACTATCAATATTTACCGCCAATATGCTATATATTTTTAGAAAATTTTCGTTCAAAGACACCATTTTCGAAAAATCATGTTTAAGAATGCTACTGCTTTTGTAGATTTTCAATGTCTTCGTGGATCTTTGTAGACCTCCGCGAATATTTACGGATACTCGTAGACCTTTGCAAATATATGCCACCGTTTGCGATCCTTTACAGATTTTAATGGACTACTAACTAACGCTTGTAGATCCCATGCTCTATATTCCATAGAGTTCATAGAGGATCAGGAACATCAGTACATACAATATAAAATTATTTTTTATGTACTTTTATCCATAGTTAAGGTACTGTGTCTTAACTAAGGATTATAAATAGATAACTGATTACGCTTGTAGAAACTTAGGCCAATGTTTGAAGGATTCGTTCGAGGATCAAGAACATCCATCCATGCAATATTTTATTTACTTTTGCAAATAGTTAAAGGTCTGTGCCTCACTAGACAACAAAGGTATTTATTACAATGGTTAAATGATCAAAACGGGAATCTTGACGAAGCAAACAATTTTTAAAAATATTACAATCTTATAGCGACCAGATGTATAAGATAGTTTAGTATTTAAAAGTGATAAAAAATCTCCATTTACTCATGTAGGATCATATGCCAATCATACACATTTAAGCCTGATAAAGAATCACATATATCAATAATATTCTTAGCATTATGAAAAGCATAATTTATTGATATAATAAATTGATTTTCTTACACGCATGCTTTATAAGAAAAATGAGTTCTCGTTTTACATGCTAAACTCCCTCGTTTTACGAAGTGATTCAATTTAAGAATCAACTCAATTTATGAACCCCCGATCTTGTTCGAAAATTGAGGTAACAGTATATCTATATCATGTGGAACCAAAGAAGTCATCGAATTACAAAAAAAAACAAAATAAGATCCGGAAATCGAACCAAGCAATTTTGCTTGTAAGTCGCACACATTACCAGAAGCCCCATTGTACAGTTGGATATTCGAGAAATTTTTCTATTGTCATTACAATGTGGATGTCTGTATTGTTCCACATCATGTCATCATATAATACAGGTTCCTTTTTGAGCTTAACCGATTAAGGATCATTACTGATCGTTCATTCACAATCCTAATTTTAAAATCTTTTTCGGGTCACTCGAATACATTACTGGTTTTGATATGGTCTGAAACTCAAAGTTATGTTATTAAGACAACGTTGCACATACTTCTACTTCTTCTCTCTGGCGTTTCGTTCAACTGCAACAAAAGCTGCTTCTCAGCTTTGTGCTCTTATAAGTACTTCCACAGTATTAACTTAGAACTTTCTTTTCCAATCGACTATTTTTGCAATAATGAGGAAAGCCGGTTTTATCTTCATTAGGAAATGATCCTTGACTGGCGGGAGTCGAATCCACGACCCACAGGATGATCTTGCTTAATAGCTGTGCGTTTAACGACTATTGTGGCTTTATGTGGTTCGTCTAATAAATTTTTTAAGTTTGGTTACATTTTCACCAATAATTGACAATTAGGACACGGACCTCATCCATTTATTGGCAGACTTTAATTTAACACTAGACAACGGGCAAGCACGCTCCAATGGCACAACCGAGAAATATTTCTGATGAAACTGCAGCGAGAATCGAACTCACACCCCAGGATACGATGCGCTTAACTGCCTGACAACACTAATTGCACGATCGCGAAGCCCCAAAAGTAATGTAAACTTTGCTGATAAGTATTATATACATAGATGACTCGATTTTGTCAGCCCCTGTTTCAAATCTTCTTTCGGCTCCCCTTCAAAATGTAAGCAATTGATCAATGTTATTTCTTCCATACGTTATGTGTATTCAGAGTAAGTCCTATAGTTTTATAATAAATGGTGAAAATTGGATAATGAAACGGGGACAACAAAAAGTTCTCCGCGAAAAGGAGTTGACGAAATCGGGTCATTGCTGTAACACATAAGGTTTGAGTTCTGTGGTAAATGAAACAAATAGTCGACATACAAGCTGATAAACTTGCATACAAGTTGTTCGAAATTATCAAATAATGCATTTTCAACAGCCAATATCTCAAAAACTAGACGTGCTATGATATTGTTGGTTTTTGGAAACGGCAAAGGATTCAGCAACTTGAAACTAAGCATAAAACGGTATTTTGGTGCTTAAGACAAAAAAAAAAATCCTCCGTGTAACTGGATTTTCTTTATTCTATATTCGATTATTTATCTCGGGATTCCTAGAACAAGTTCCATTATACTTGATTTCCTGTAGGAATTATTGGTGGCATTTCTATAAGGATCTCCAAAAGAGTTCCTGGAGGTTTCTTTTAAGACTGTTTCAAGGAAATTGCTGGAGTTATCGCAAAGAGCAATTGCTGCCGTAATTAGTGAAAAAAATCTGTAGCAACTGGCCAAAAGATGGCTGGTGAAAAAACTCATGAAGCAAGCTCTTAAAGAACTTCGGGGAAATACGTGTTGAAAATTGCAAGGATCTTTGAAAGATTTTCAGGAGTTTTTCGCTTTAGGTAGTATTGAGAAATAAATAGAGTAATCACAAGAGGAATGCCTGAATGTACAGTTGGTAGAAAAATACTGAAGGAATGCGCAAGAACTTTTAGGATATTCTATAGTAGTTCCTGAAGAAATTATAGGAGTACTAACTGAAAAAATTATTCGAAAAATCTTCTGAACGGCTTGCTTTACGGATCTCAAGCTTGAAATTTTAATGTAATTTTAGTGGCTTGTTCATGCCATCAGAAATGATTTTTCTCATGTATTTCATCGGAACCCAGTAAATTTGGGACTCAATCAGGCGTAGCGTTAAACGCGCGGCTGTCAACTAGAACATGCTGATCATCGTGGGTTCGAGTCCTGTCGGTCGGGTTCTCGGGTTGGAAACATTCTTGATTTTTATTTTGTTGTTTTTCACGTCGCATTTGGAGAAATATTTGAAGGAATACTTGGCTGGGAAAATCACAGTAAAAACGATCTGTGGAATCCATAAAGAAACTTATTCGTGAGATTCAGGAGCATTTTTTTTAAGTTGACGGTAGTTGTGAAGGAAGGAAGGAAGAAAGGAAGGAAGGAAGGAAGGAAAGAAGGAAGGAAGAAAAGAAGGAAGAACAGAGAAACGACGTTCTTTATTTCTCCTTAGATGCGAAGATCTGTCTCAACTTTGAAGTTGACAACCCATGGTTGCAAAAAAGAATCGTAATGAGGGATTTGTGATCCACTAGATGGCAAACGGAAAATGAAAAATGACTCAAAGCGGCAAGATTTAATCACTCTCAAGTGGAAGTTAGAGTAAGTACACCATCGCCGGTATTATCCCTCTGAAGGGAGTGTTGTGTGTGTTCTATACCACAATTTCCGACTGCTCACAGCGAGAATAAATCCATCCGGGCGGCATTATAGGGCCCATCATTGCTAGATGCTCGCGTAGTATCGTGTGTGGGATATTTACCGGTAATGAATGCTCCGAGGCTGCACCAGCGCACCTCACCCGTCCGTCTTTAAGACGCCACGCATATGATCCCAAGAGGAGGGAAACGCCATCAGCTGCAGTATTGGCAAAATACTCAGACAGGTAACGACGACGACTCGCAAAACAATGACCCATAAATCAAACTGAGTCACAGTTACACGATCATGTACCTTTTTCGGGGTCGATACTCTTTCTTCGGTTGAAGCCCTCGTTGTCGTTGTTGGCCATGAAATTGAACTCGTACGCCCTTAAGGTGCGACTAGGAATCAATCGGGACGATATAAGGACGCTGCAGAAGCGAATAGGAGAAATCGAAAATTATTTGAAGTTGATGTTCAACTTGATCACTGACCTTTAGGAGCATCTATCACCTGTTGATCTCATTTCCATTTCCCAAACCAGGACAAATTTTAAATTCGATGCATGGCAGCCATAAATTCACTGGTCAGACATTCCGTTCACCACCCCCGCCAAAAAATCGCAATAAATAATACTTTCATTTTTGGTTCTCGTGTTTGCCATTTTTCCCAAAACCGTTTTGTTAATAAACGCGCCATTTCGGACCTCCTGTTGAGTTGTTTTTTTTGTCTTAACATCGGTAGCGAACACATTTGGTGAGACCATTCCGGTATTCGTCCCGTTATACATCATCAACAACGTCAGTGTTTCTGAAAACAGCGTCCCAATACGGTTCTGGTGAGCAAATCAAGTCACGTCAAGCACACCCCGCAAGGTTGCTGCCAATTGCCAATATACGGTTTGGACTTTTCGAAGGTGGTGCAGTTGGTCAACCATCTCACCGTGTGCAGACGCCCAACTGACTGGACCAGCTCCAATTTCTCATTATAATTGAATTTTGGAAACTTTTTGTTTTGTGAGCTTATCATGTTTCGTGTCATCGTTGATCCAACAAAAAAGTAGAAATTTTAGACGATTAACATTTTTTGTTTACTATTGGTGATTATGGGGATGAACAGGATTGAGCTTATTTCGCTATTATTGAAATTGATCTGTGCTGCATTACTTGATCATATTTTTTTTTGTTGATCACAATAGTTTCTGGACATTCCCATGAAAATGCATAAGCAAAGAATATAGATTTCGAATCATAATCAATCTCCATTACATTGAACTCATACGAGTGCACTTTTGTGTTCATAAATCCACTAAGCAATAACTTTCATCAAACATCTTACTTTTTATGGCTACATTATCGCATACCTCAAATCAAATCTGTTGAGCAGAAAGAATGCAAATTTCCTACTCCTTTATTGAGCAGTCAAAATCACTCAACCATAATCGGTCTGTTCCGACGATAGCTTTATGACGGTTTTCTCTCGGGTTCCCTACTCCGTTCAGTGCCGCTAGCATAAAAAGTCACTGCAACCTCAATAGGTAATCGCCGGTATAGCTTTGCATTAAAGTTAGGTGATCCGAGCAAAACTCGAGTTCTGCATATCGGCCGTAGGTTTTCATTTCAATTTTTCGCTAACAACCGACTGCGCTGAAATTGTGAGCATAATTTTTACCTTCATCAGTGCTACCAATTTTTCAGACAATCGCTACCGATACCACCATTCGTTGCTTTCACGACCCGATTCGCTACACTCGCACCAGGTCCCAATTTGGTAGGGTACCAGGGCAGGCTTGGGTACGGCAACCCGAGCAGGGATTGAGAACTAGTTGAAATCTGGTTTTGATGATGGGGCCTTTCTTAGCAGAGTGATTAGAGTCCGCGGCTACGAAGCAAAGTCATGCTGAATGGTTCGATTCCCGGTCAGTCCAGGATATTTTCGTAATGGAAATTTCCATGACTTCCCTGGGCATAGAGTATTATCGTATCTGCCCCACGATATATGAAAGCAAAAATGGCAACTTTGTCAAAGAAAGCTCTCAGTTAATAATTGTGGAAGTGCTCATTGAGCACTAAACTGAGAAGCAGGCTCTG
This sequence comes from Aedes aegypti, assembly GCF_002204515.2. NCBI lineage: Eukaryota > Metazoa > Arthropoda > Insecta > Diptera > Culicidae > Aedes > Aedes aegypti. The sequence continues at coordinate 400,431,577 of NC_035108.1, forward strand.
TTCAAGTGAGGACGTAATACCAAAAAAAGAAAAATATTGATGTTGCCGAATATAATATGATAATTCAATATGATAATATTATAATTATAATAATTATTCCTGGAATATCTGAGCCATAGTTTTTGTTTATTTTTATTAACGAGATTTTAAGCCCTGGGCGTCTCGAGACCAACGGCTTTATTTCTCTTCTGAAGAAAGTCGTCACTATAACCTTTTTACATCATAAGTGACTATCTCGAGTATTGGATTCGATCCTAGGTCCTCGGCGTCAGAGGCGTGTGTTTTTCCCACTACAGCAGGTCCGTCCCCACAGAACCATAAAAAAATTTTATGTTTGCAGATCTAGTGAATTGCTTGCGATTATTGGTTAGATCTTATAAAAACTAAATAAGATATGCTAGTGGAATTCCAGGAGTAACTTCGAGAAATCATGTACAGCTCCATTTGAGCGTTTCAATCAATGAGGTCGGTAAAGCACTCCCCATATTTCCTCCACGAAAAATGATCCACTTTAAGTGCTCAACTGAATCATACTTTCACATCGATATGGGTATCTTCATAAACATCTAATAAACATGGCGCCTTTTACAATTAAATCCTCTCATGTACATGGCCCACCGTTTGTCGCATGTTCACCTTGTTCCCCTTGTAACTTGTTTGTTTGTACTGTTAGTTGTTATTTGTTATGTCTCTTCGTTGACCAGCATCGCATCATGACAGTATATCACATTACACTAAAGTGCTGAAGAACCTTTTCGTTGTTTCCTCGAATCTCATCCCTCCCTAAAATTAATTGTATTCCCTAACTTCCCTAACCGCGTGTATAATGGTTCTCCAAAACTATCATAGTAAAAGCAAGGAGCAGTCATGATTTTGTGATACATATCCGTTGAACTCAGCTCCATTCTGCCCAAGTGCGCTTGAGTGTTTTCAATAAATGAAAAGTAAAATATCGAAAACTTGCGTTCAGTATCATAACGGCGTATCTGGAGTGATGATAGATTTGTTTTTACTGATTTTATCTTTTGCTACTAGCTTTACAAAGCAATTTTTTTTCGACTCTTATTATTTGAAGTTTTTATCTTCCTTTTTCGTGCTGTATTTTTATGCATAGCGATAGTTGTTTGAATTTTGTCTAACAATCCAAAGCGAATGTCTATGAAAAGAAAACTATCAATGCAGATACGCCTGTATGACACTAAACTCGAGGTTGCCTAAAAGGTAGAATTATAACTAGACTAGACTGGACTTGTAAAACACGAGTCCAGTACATGACATTGAAGACGGCCATACAGTTGAGGCCGAAATACGCGTATCTCTTAAAGCAGTGTTTCCCAAACTTTTAAGACTTTCGCCCCCTTGAGACCAATATGTTTTTGGAATCGCCCCCCTGATTCGAACATTACGTACAGAAAATTAAACAAATTAAAAAGGTATTGCGTTTTAATTGAGATAAAATTGTCAATTATTTGTGATTTTGAAGCATTCATATATCCAAAAAAATGTCCACGACTCGTATATCGATAAAAAATGCATGCAACTGTCACATGCATCGATTTCTGGTATCAACAAATCTAACCGAGATATTCCTATGAATTTAGATAACCAAAATTTATGAAAATGATCAACTGATCAGTTTTTTATGGTTCTTTATTTTTTTTGATAAATTTTGATTTATTTTTATGTTGCTAAAATTTTGGGTAATTTATGTTATTTTGGAAATATGACTATTCTAAAAATGGGTCAATGCCAAATAAAATAAAAAAAAAATCATTCAATTTTGAAAAAGAAATATGGAAATCACTGCAAAACAACATTAAGAAGGGTTTTTTTTCATGAATTCAATACAACTCAGTTTTTATCAGATCTTATGTTTGTAATTCGATGTCCCTAAGTCATATCTTCAGGTTTGTTATTATGCCTTTGACATTCAGTGGTTTTATCATTAGAACTTGATTTCTGTCTGTCAAATGCTCTTGAATTTGTTTTTAAAATTAATTGTACTTTAAATATTGATTAAAATGCGTGTAACCAAGATATCAAAATGAGTGCCGTTGAACAAATCCATGAAAAAGTGGATGCCACCAATAAATTAATTTGCAGCTTTATTATAATCATTCCCTACAAAAAAGGCATGGAACTTTTTTTTCGATGTTTATATAAATTAAAAAAAAATACCTTAAGTTTTCACATGTCTCATTATTCTAAAATACTTTCAATGTAATTTAATCAAAGAATCATTCAGATCTATATGAGTTGACGGAATCCATAACACAAACCATTTATTTCAATAATTCTCAAGTTGTGGTTATCATAAATTTAAAACGAGCATAAATTGGATTTAAATAAACGGAAGTATCGAAATTCTTCGGATGTCTCAGAGTAGACATATTCTTCAATTAAGTTTCTATTTAGAATCGGTTATTTGCCAAATTTAAAACAATAATTTTCTCCAGAAAGAAAATTTGTTTGAAATTCTACAGTTTTGTTCGTATTCTTCGTCCATTTCTATTACCAATTATGATAAACAAATGTTCTTTTTTTATTGATCCATTGGGGAAAAAATGCTTTTCGACAAATGACCGATTGTTGAGCCTTAGAACAATGTTTTTAACAATGCTCCAAATGTTTTTTTAATGCTACCATTCTAGAACTTTCGCCCCCTTTCTAGCTTTTTCGCCCCCCAAATTCAGATTTACAAATTTTCGCCCCCTTGGAACTGAAAATCGACCCCCGGGAGGCGAATTCGCCCACTTTGGGAACCACTGTCTTAAAGGATACAAACTCTAGTAGAATTAATCGGTATAGTACTGAATTCGATTTTTAATTTGTTTAAAGGTGTTCCACTAAACAGCTCGTAGATTTATAATTTTTTAACACCTGTTTTTTGTATAGTTGTTCTGCAGTTCTGCAGCTCACGTGTTTTGCCTTGTTGTGATTTTTTTTTGTTGAGTCTTACTCTGATTGATAATAAAATCGACGTACAGATATACAGTGAATTCTCCATGAGTTGATATTGCAGAGGCCATTGAAACTCGATTCATTAAAATATCGAGAAATTCTTTGAAAAGCTGTATCCAAACTACTTGCCGAGTCTCATTCTGTGTGTTTGCCATAACAAGCTACAGCTCATAGTTAATATTTCTCTTCATTCCCAACAAAGTCAGGGTTTCTCTAAACGTTTTACAAAAAAGCTTAGATGTAAAATGTTTACCATTGTTTGGCTTAGATCAACTTGTGTAGGTTTTATTTGATGATACCCTTTTTAGCCCTTTATTGGTTTTCCAGGCAGCTTTCTTGAAATCAGAAAGCAAAAGCAAGTTAAGTTAATTAAGTGAAAATTTTGAATTACATGAAATTTATATCCTAAATGGTCAAAACTTCCCAAGATTTCGTGTATGCGAGAACAGTATTTCCACCAACAAGCCCACATAGCAAGTTCTGTGGAATAAAAATAAATAATCAAAAGTCTGTCGGTGTGAATCGATAGAGGATTGAGCAGTGCGTAAATGTAATCAGACATTTTCGATATATGTACCAAATTTGTGTGCGAGAGTATAACAAAAAAAAAAACAGTGGCATCGCATACGTACATTCCCCTATCAATTACATTTTTTTCTGTCTTTTGTTTCATTCTGGTAAAATGTCAAATTAAGACTCATTTATAGACAGACGCATAACGTATAAGTGCAATATGGTTTTCCAAATGTTTTTGTCAATATGAAATGCACCTCCCTTAAATAACAGCCGAATAAAGTAGAATATAATAAAAAGTGATAACTACAAACGGGTTTGAAAATCTGATAGGACATATAATTTATCCATTTTTAGTTGAACCACCTGATCAAGTTTTAGATTCTTTTCATCTAGTTGTAAATGAATTAAGGATTACTTTCCAATATTTGGAAAATGAATTTAATCAAAGCTTCGCAAGTGCTAGCAGTGAATTTTATATAAATATATTTTATTGTGGAATCGGATGAACCGAACGCCAATTAAGTATTTGTATAAAGCGGACGGATTATGAGTCTTACGAATTTTGGTGCAATACGATACTCTTTATTGTTGCAAGTTCCACGTTTTCACGCTCTCAGTTACTTTTCTCACCATTTGCCATTTACAATGAATTCAAAGTGGTAACTAAATTTGATTTCACTCTAAACTTGAGTAGAGTGCCCACTCATTTTGCATCGTTTTCCTGACTTTCCCTTTCAATATCCTATGCATCCTATCGGAATATAGCTCTGGAAGAATTTTCAAAATCAGATACCCCGTTCTCAAGACATCTCGTGACATGCAAACACCATTCCATTTTTATTTATATAGATTATGCAATGAAATCGGCTCCGTGTAGCATCAGTGCGCTTGAGCCTACCAATAAACAATTAACGAGATTTGATTATTGAAATGAAGCATGGTGATCGGGGTCTGGGAGGGAGGCACAGATACTACACACGAAATTGAAAACAACGCTGTTTTAAACTGCAAGATAACTCCAGCTTGCCAACAACAATCAAGGCAGGCTTGGAGAAAATCGCTAGTTTTTTTTTCGTTGTGTACCTTCGATCTTGCCTGACAAACATGAAAAAGGGGCTACAGTTTTATATGCACTAAATATTAATTTTCATTGGAAAAAGTAAAACGATACGTTTTTCAATTCTTTATATTCAATCAGATTGAAAGGTGCTTACGTGACATTACATACATTATGTGCATGAATTGATTTTAATTCGATTTTTGTCACTTTTGATAAAATGCGAAAATGTGTTTTAATCAGTTACGCGCTTTTTTCATGTTAGTCTCATGTTTGAGATCTGGGCTCACAATGACAGTTCGTGACAGCGGAATCTCGGCTCACTATGACGTACAAAAATTTTGTATCGGTTTCTCCCTCCCAGATCGGGGTATATTTGATTACTTCAAGCATATTTTTTCAATCCGACGTATACCGTTTTGACTCATATTCCGAACACTTAAGACCAACAGAGACTTCAAATGCATCCGATAGGCTTAAATTTGCTGATATTTGTGTAAATTTCAATTTCTTCGCAAAGTCCAACTGTTAGCTGTTGGGTGTACCAATAGTAATGTTGATTTAATAAGTTTAAGTATTGTTTTAACGTAAAAGTATGGAACAACATTTTGATTCAAATGCCGAACACTGTGTTTATTCTGTCTCATATTTCGAACACCTTGATTCAAATTCCGAACAGCACGAATAAATCGTATTCCAATGAATAATGTCGCAAACAAATGTATCTGAGCTTGTTCTACTGGTCTCAAACTAAAGAATCACCACTACTCCCGCGGTATAAATGATATTGGAAACGTTATAATTGAATTGCAATTGACTGCCATTTCCTTGTTATTTGGTGACATATTTCAGCGAAACATTTCAACCAAATCGCCATACAAAAACCGAGTGTTCAGAATATGAGTCTGTTCGGAATTTGAGACAAAACGGTATGCAAAAAACAAATCGAGATTTGCTCTGCATGGGTTCGACAAACGCATAAACTACATATTGAATCTACAAAAGTGTTCCTAAAACCATTTTTTTATTTTTTTTTTAAATAAATTTCAAATATGTTACTCAGTGTTTTCAATTAGGCTACATACACCCTGCGTTTGCAATGCGACTCAACTGTCAATATTTTTCATACTAGCACGTTCTTTGTGCATATGCTCATAGTAAAACGACCTAGGGTTTATTCACAAATTTCATAACGCTAAAAATGGCCATTTTCAACACCCACCCACCCCCTCATAACACATTTTGTAAGAATATTTTCCGAATTTTGTATGACCTGTAATATCTTGAAGACACCCACCCACCCTCTTCAGCGTTATGAAATATGTGAATGAACCCCTATATGCAGAACCAAACCATGAAATATCAATCAGCAGATACTTAAACTGTTTACTCACATGTTGAAATTGATAGATCCGGATTCCCACAGCTGACGCGATGTGGAACATCTTCAGTATTCGGTTTTATACAATATTTCCAATAAATTTCTTACAAGGACTGTTCTCCATCTAATTTTGTTACTCACGGCTCCGTCTGGTGCTCCTGTTAATCGAGTTGGAAATATTCGGAAACCAATATTCATTGTAGTTGAACATAACAACTGGTGAATAAACTAACTTTATTTAGTTTTTATGGGAATTTACAAACCGACGTATGTTCGAGCCGCAGGCTTGATATGTTGCCGGGATTCGTAGGTGTTTCTTCCCGTTCGTGCTTCGAACGGCGCACAGGAACCAGTAGAGTTACTGTGCACGTGCTGTAGCCTTATGTGCAGGAGACTCATTGCTTGCCAGCGCACGGGAGCTCTGTACATTGTGAGACCTTTTTTGGTGCGCCTCATTTTCCTTGAGATGTGTCTCACTGCGGTCTCATGCGCTCCGTTACATGGGCTGTTCTAAATTCAGCGCAATAATTGAAGTGATTACAAAAGTTTTCAACGAGGATCGAAATTGTAACTCTTGGATAGTGAGTCTTCGACCATATCATGCAGGCCATCTAGACACCTGCATAATGAGGCGAAAATAGTTGTAGAGGCTCTTCGTTACTAAGCAGTTGTTTCACAACTTGGATACCTATGATCAGCCGTAGCGCCGAGCAGCGCATGAGACGAGTCTCCCCGGGAGCACATCGCCTTGCGCACGCTTTTAAAATTTTCGTGAGCCTCCGGCTAGCGCAGCACACTAGGATTCCGATCAGCTGAGAGACGGTTTAGTTGGAAGCTCGTCAGTACATTTATGTGCTCCTGAGAAATAGGGTAAGCGTTCCTTTAGTTGTGGGTGTTCCTATAGTTGCGGTAGTGCCGTTTTCACTGATTTTATTACATTAACCACAGAATCGACACTGCCAATCGACGCATTGGCTTGTTGATACACGGAACAGTTGAAAAGAGTGTTCAAATTGCTTCCAAATTGATGAAATATCACTAAAATAGCTAAAACTTCACTTGCTTGTACCAATAGATGCGGTAAAGTGTTCCTATAGTGGAGGGTCCCATAAGAAAACAACGGATACCGCAACTATAGGAACACAAATTAAAAATATACCGCAACCAAAGGAACAATGTACCAATAGTGGAGGTATTATTTTTCACTGACATGTCGTGGATTACTGCGATAAAATAATTTTTCTCATTAAGTCAATGATCGTTACTTCCTGTTTCAACATTAATATGTTCATTCATTACGCATCATGAATTTGGGCGTTTAAATGAAGTTCAATCGTGCTTATTACCTCCACTATTGGTACATCTACCCTATGTAACTCTAGAAACCAGTACGGACACTAGGATACACTATCACAAGTTTTCTTCACTTTCTTAACCGAAAGTGGAAGGTAGACTCTTTATGCACAGGCCTTCTTGAGGCTTCACGATCACCATAGATTGCTCAAATGATCAGTTTCGTGGATTCACTCACGCACGTATTTTACGATTTCACGCCGACCGATCGATGGACACAGATTTCGGACTTGCAATCGAATTAGATTTGTTCCATTCCACTAGTGCACGACACTTAATTCGGTGAATGAGGACAACAATAGAAAAAAACCGACCGGGTATAGCCTTGTTTGCAAACGCTCGTATGGTATATTTGCTACTGCCTGAATATATTTACGTTTTCTTCGGTCCTGCTGCAAGTTGACCGTTCGGATTACGCTCTCAGTAAAGCTCGTGAGAGTTTGTAAAATGTTAGGGTGTTTCAAATTCAATAGTTGATTCTAGGGTTAGTGAGGTATTTACATATTTAAAAATTAAAATTTACGATCAGCTGGTACTGATCAACGTATTTGCAACTTCAAAACAATACCGATGCATCTAGAGTGGCGCATGTGCAAAACGAACTATTAAACCAAAGACAAATTAAAGACCTCCATGTCCCTTGCAGTTGCCTAAAATTTTATGGTTCATAAGGTAATCTAGAATGCCGTGAAAAGTGTACTGCGATCTGTCAAACTTGGGTACCTTTTGCACTACCGAGGGACCAAATGCAGTACTAGAAGTGGTACCCAATCTGAGCCCGAGTGGGACGGACCTGATTAAACCGACGCATCAAGCAAGGTGTAAAGCTATGATATTGATGAATCATCATGGTGTATCTGTGAAGCACAAAGCAAAAGGGTTTATTTGATAATTTCGCCAGTTTTTCAATCTTTTCCAAAACACATCGGAATTGCTCAATAGTGGTCAAAAAAAAATGTGCTCTTTTTTCAACTTATAGTACATACAACAATAGAAAAAAAGCAACAAAAAATGTAAAATGTGTAAAAAAAATCCGTGCAAAAACAGAATCGGGTGTACTACTTCCGTCATATCGTATTTTAAACTTTAAAGTTCTATTAATTTCAATTACCTTTAAATTTTAAATATTTTTCTCTAAAAAAATCGGGGTAAATAGTTATTACGATAACTGGAAAATTGTTGCTCTAAAAATAATTTGATGTTCCAAGAGCCTTTTCATTCATGGTGCTCTTAGAGCACATGCCGTTCTTGAAAATTAAAAATATAGGTTGTTGAATACTTCAGCCAATTTCTTATTATCATTGATTTTGGTAACCTTCAAGAATCGACAGATCTAGAGAGTAGTGTGTGATCCTTTGACTGCGACGCTTGCTCCTGCGGGGGCGGGTAATGCGGTCAGGATCGAACGTGTTACGCGCCAAGTGCAGGGGAAAAAAAAAGTGGCGTGACTCGCGGATCGGTTCAGTAGTGTGATCCTTTGACTACGACCCTTGCTCCTGCGGGGCGGGTGATACGGTCAGGATCGAACGTGTTACGCGTGGAGTGCGGTGAAAAAGTGTATAGTATTTTACGGAAACCCCAGTGCGGCGACGGAGAAAAACTGCTTCACATCCTGGTAAAATCGTTCTTTATTATTGTTTACTTTACTCACTTATTACCAATTCAAACTAAATACGTGCCAGGGTCGAAAATATAATTTTCGATTCTTCCATAAAAGCACTGCCGGCCAGTGGGAGGTGGATTGTATCACACACACACACACACACTTCAAGAATCGACAGATCTAGACGTTCTTATTATGCGTGTGAAATTCAATAAGTTTGGTGGCTTTTTATATTATAACAACATCGTACAATGTTAGTCGATTGATATACAAAAAACCGATTTAGATTTCATTGTAAAATTTTAAATCTATGGCATGCACAAAGTGTCCACTTGATAAAATGAACATTCATTTTATAGGTCATTCGTCCATGGGCCGGTATTGAAAATACAATCGACCAAAGGGAATATCGAATTAAGGAACACACCTGAGGGGTGCGGTCGCGAACATTTCGGTCATTCAATTGGAACACACATTTTTCCACCAGCGTTAAGGCTCCTCTAAATCAACGCGATTATTTTCGGCGACAGTGACAAAAAATCGCCGTGATTTCGCTGCATGCACAGTTTGATGAGCTTGTCTACGCTTTAGCGACGCAATTTCGCTGCGATTTTCGTCGCGTAAGTTTAAATAATTTACTGTGAGCGATGCAGCGACACATCATCGAAATCGCGGAGATTTTTTGTCGCTGTCGCCGAAAATAATCGCCTTGATTTGGGGGAGCCTTTAACCTTTGTTTGTTTGCTTATATCGCAGGAAACCATTTTCAAGGGCACACTTAAAATGCTTCACACTAAGCATCTGCAACTGATGAAGGCAATAAGTCCAATGAATCAGCTGAAACTAATTTGTTTGAAATTTAATTTGTAGTTGTAGTATGTGTTCAGGAGTCGATAGCGATTATTTAAATTATGATTTTAATGTAGGTTTCGATGAACAATTTGGATTTTAGAACATTACAATGATATCAAATTTTGAAATACGATTCATATCTAGAAAATTGTTGTCTAAAACTGCTATAAATATCAAAACAAATTTTATATCATTTTGATCAAATTTTGTAATCAGAGTCTGCTCGGGAAACCGTTCGAGTCCCCGACCTACGCCGTTTGGGATGCAGAACTGCAGCATTTCTGAAATAGAGCGTATCGGCGGCAGCATGGTTTGGGCGAGCAATCAAAACTACCTTGAACCGTCGTCGTGGCTCAAGAGTCGGCTGATTTTATGCTGTTTTGCATATCTCTTTCACCTCCACGCCCTGACCTGAAAAAATATCGGACCTTAATCCGCACAATAATGATCGGCTCTCAATGGGGGAAAGGCACAATTGCAACAATGAAGCTTTTGAAAAGGTCTAAATCTTCAGAAAATTGGCCGAACTGTCTTTTAAGTAAAATTTTGGATTCAGAAACTAGTAGAAAAGAAAGTCAAGATAAAATCTGCGTTCCGATTAGGTCCAAGAACCGTAAAACTTTTTTCTATTTCTATTAAATTCTTGTTGTAGATTCTGCCATATAACCATCAAAGCAGTATCACGAGTACGCTGAAATTGTCTTCTTTTCAAATTTTTGAGTCGGATCAAGAGTTTAAGCTCGTAGTCTACAATTACAAACAAAATTGTCAATATCATTTTTTTGCCAAGAAATTTTAAGATCACTATCGATGAAACTTAACGATTGAAAGTGGAATTGACAGGATTGAGAATCGCTTCATGAGAAATTTGAAATGTTACAGGGACATGATCAGAATCAAGTTCAGCGTGAGTAATAAATCATAGAAAAAAAAACCGTGATGCTGTTTTAATGAAGAGTCAATCATTTCATTTGGATCGCTGTCTTAATTCACATGTTTGCCACCGATGACGATCAATGGTAATTGAATCATAATTTCAATGACACCGGTAACTTTGCACTGACGATGGATTGGTGGTTCTCTGTCGATCTTGAAAGGTCGACAAACAATCGACAGTCAAAGTGCAGCCGGCAGACGGAGAAATGAAAATTGTATTAAGGTCAGTGCGATAAATCTTCTCAGCTGCGTGCAGCGGTATTGGACCATTGGATGCGGTTGCGCGTGCGTGGTCAACATGGATTACCTTTTTGGGAGCTGCTCCGGAGATGGATGCAATGAAGCAATTAAACGATTGTCTTTAGTTTATTCTACTGCAATGCATTGGCGAAAACGTCAAAAATCAATAAGAAGGCGACAGTAAAAGTTGAAATAATACAGGCGAGGCAGGTATCATAATTTATGGATTTTGTTTTATTTTTGACGCGTTGAGTTTATGAAAGCAGTGTTGGAAGTTCAGTACGCATCGTACCCTCGTGCTGTGAGTACACAAAGTCTTCCTGCATTTGGAAGTTTTTATACCTACACCAATTGATCTCTTCCCGATCCTTGTTTGGTCCCATGCCTTCGATTTTTCGTTTGACCCATTAGCAGAAGCTAGCTGTTTTAATCATTCTTGGACACCGTTTTGGAAAAAAAAAACTTTAAGAAGGTCTTTCTTTTCTTTTCTTTCGTTTATTCACTAAAAATGGTTGCTGCCACAAACAAAAGGAAGTGTGAATCTCTGAATTCACAACTTCCTTCCAAAAACATGGAATATAAAACTGTAAATAAACGTGCCGAAAATGGAAGAAAGGACGTTTCTGCTAAATGCGCGCTTTCTTTCAAGAAATAATATTGAACTCCATTAGGGGAATCATGTTTTCCTTCCAAATCGCAAAGAAAGGAGACTGCCGCATTTTGCTGAAAAATCTTAAAGATCGCGAACTTTTTTCAAGTATCTTATGACGACAAAATTGAACGTTGGTTCAAGGTCGTCTTGAAAGGTCTCTCAAGTGACTAGAGGTCACCTGAAGAGATCAAAAATGGAAAATATGATTTACTTGGAATTTCCCCAGTCCAATTAATCATTATGGAAAAGAGAATCCATTAACGTTGTGAATTCCAGTGGGCTTTGCAGTTATATTCTTCTATGTTGTTGTTTTGTTTTTAATTCTTAGGTCCCCGAAGAGTTTGTTGAAAACAATGTTATCTGCAAATCACTTGTACTGTAATAAAGTTAATAATCAAAACAAATATCTAGCCTTTTTTAACAAACTGAATGCGTTGTCAAACATTTATATATAATCTTATTTGTTGATATCTGAAATAATAAAATTATTCCAATTGCCTTAGCACTTTGCCAAATTTCACGACCTCCAGAGTCCCTTTCCTCGTACTTTGTAGTTGTATCTTTCACTTGCTTCTATCTACCACTCTTAACATATCACACATATCACAGTAAATCTAACACTGTTCATAGCATTTGCTAGAACCTTTTCCCTACGCTTCCATTCTTTCTTCATTATAGCACGTTTTTCCTTACGCCTGATACATAGGCAGTCTGCTAACCAAACCAGCAAGCCTCTCTGCCATAAAAATTACCCCACCCCTTCACCCTTCTCGCATCAACTGGCGTAGACGCAATGGTATATACGGTCTCCCGTGGGAGCCAGTTGAATGCATCATCAACTCCTTTCCCTTCCTCTCATTGGTCTGCATACTGACGTGGCAGGCGTTATTGTTGCCTAAAAATAGAAGATCACCAGCACTTATAAACTGAGGGTGTCTGTTAATCCCAAGCAGCCATCTGGTTGGTTCCTTGTGTAAGTGTTGCTGATCTGGCGATACTGGTGTAGCAACCACAAGCTCAAGCTCAAGCTCATATTGGTCGTGTTATCACATACAGTCGAAGCGCGTTATAACGACATCGCAAGGGATCGTCGCAATAGAGAAAAGTCGTTATAGGGAATAGATATAACATTAAAATATTTTTCAAGGGACCGAAAAATGTCGCTATAGAGTGCTTTTGTCGTTATAAAAGTTGTCGTTATAACGAGCTTCAACTGTATTTGGTCATAAATTTTCACAATAAAAGCAGAACTCGTTCTTGACCTTTGGACTTGATTTTCTGGACTGTCAATTCTGCAAGATGGGACCATTAGCCTGTTTTTCGACAATTGAATCTTGCTATGCTGATTTACTTTCGTCCTACTGTAACCAGAGCCGTTGGCTCATGGCACCTTTGGCGAACCTCCATTTGTGCGGCCCATAGACAAAGTCAAAGCTCATTTTTGTTTTTCTTTTAACAAGTTCATGTTAAACATACCAACAAATTCTTTTTGAAACTCTATGACTACCTCATAAGGAATTCGTAAACCAAATTCTCAAAAGAATCATGATAAAGCTTAAGAATTATCTCAAACACATCTTCGAATACATTAAACTGTTGTTTAAATTTCTTCAAGATGCTTGAGTTTCTTGTTTAGGAAAACTGTCTTCTCTTAGTTTTTAGAAGAAAAAAAAATACAAGATTTAATTGTTCAAGGCGAAGTAGGCCGTCATTGAAAATTGTAAACCTCGTTGATGATTGTTGCTGAATCAGAATTGAAGTAATTCAGTTGGTATTGCAGTGATGTAGCTGAATAAGTATCAGTATTCTATGAAAATTGTATTTTTGAAAAGTCTGTGCAGGACTAATGCCAAACATAATCCTCAATGAATTCAGTTCAGTTTTATTTCTAGTTTTGTGTTACAATGCACAGTGGTCCAGGAACCAGGAAAGATGCATTTTGAGTCTAAGAATGAAACATTAGACGAAAACGGTCTTCAACAAAGTTGTTTGTATTAGTAAGGCTCTTTGTTTGGTGTTATTGAAAATTAGTGTGGTCCACGTTTTCATAGAAATGATGTAACTTATTTTCTTATTTGTAGAAATTATATTATACATGCTTCAGCAAAGTTGTAGACCATTCAATTTCAAGCAACTTTGTTAAAAAAGTTTTTTGTATCTCTTAAATTGACCGATTTAGAGCTTTTTTCCTACGGTGACATAGGGTGGTCCGAGCAAAACTGGTTTTCTGGCTCTAACGTTTTTAATTCTAATATCTCATCAAAGTAGTCTATGGAACACTTTTAGAGCTTTGAAAAATGCGTAATTTGGTGAGTGAAAAAACTCGCTATCTTCTTCCGTTAGGGAGTTATTGTTGTTTTTCTCTCAAAACATGCCTACTTTGATTGTGAATATCTCTGATTGGGGCAAACATAAAAAATATCTTTTGACGGCATTCAAAAGACAAAACAAAATTGTATGTTATATCAAAAAATCACAGATGTGTTAATTTTGTAACTCTAATAAAATGCCTTGAAAAACAAATATTTTTTACCACAAAAACTTTAATAACTTTTGAAATAAAATAGATATCAATAATCTTTTTGTATGAAAATTGGCGTTTTTTTAAGTTCTAAAAGTCGTTCATAGACGACTTTGACAGAAAATAAATATTAGAAAAACTAGTATTGAAAAACTAATTTTTGTTAAATCACCCTGCGATGATTAGCAAGAAATGCTTTAGATTGGTCAAATTTTAAGCTACTGAAAAACTTTTTTTTGGCGAAGTTGATCAAAATTTCAAGTTCTATTACTTTGCCTAAGAGTATACACCAGTATTTTTGCAAATAAAAAAGTTGATTATAATATATATGTGATATTGTGGACCACCCTAGTTTTAAATGACATAGTATGAAAGCTTACATTTTTAGAAACAATTATGTAGAAGATCATTTTTGTCTAAAATTTAATTTTCATGCTCAAAATGCAGGATAAGGAGCCGGTTTGACTTTCATAAAAAAATGTTCAACATTTTCATCGAAGTTTTACGCGACAACATTTGCTATTGGACCGCGTTGTTAGAAAACAATAATTAAAAATAAATCAAAAATGTTTTTGTTATAAGGTTTTGACGTTTTGAAGTTTACATGTACACGACGAAATGCGTGTCAAATGTTCAAATTGAAATTGAAACTGCGAAAAGAAACCACGTGCTCCGGTGGGGATCGAACCCACGGCTCCCTATTCGCTAGATGGCCGCTTCAACCTACAAGCTGCGGAGCCACTTGAACTAAACTGAACTCGATTAGGGTCGGTGTTCCCTTAATAGACAGTCCCCTATAGTCGCACTAGTGGCTTTCAATGGCCGTTTTGGTATAAATCGTTGCAAAATATTTTTTGATATGAAGATCAAATGCTATTTATCTAAGTAACATTGATTCCCAGCTCATTTTTGTTCAAAAAATGATCGAAATAGATAGTTTTGCTTAAAATTTAAGATCCTCTTCACCTATAGTAAACCTATTGTTCCTATAGTAGCACTACTAAGAGAAAGTATCTTTTTAATACACAAAATAATAGTAACGTCGCACATAGTTAATAGAACCTCATCCAAAAGTCAGACACTATGCAACTCACTTCATCTTCTTTGTAATATATTTGAAGTAAAACATGGTGTCCGGTCTTTAGGCTGAATGACGTTAGGCCGAAGAACGCTACGCCGAAGTATGTTAGGCTGAAACCTTCAAAATTAAATAAAGCAGTTTTTTTTCAATGATTTGTTGATGTATTTTCAACATTTTGGTTTTTTTTATCTAGAAGAATTTCATTTTATACAAATAATATAAATGGTTTTATTTGAATTTACCTAGGTGTTCCTCAATCATTCCAGCAGTGATATTTTCTTTAAATAAGCTAAGTGCAAAGAGTGAATCGCTGAATAACAAACATGAGCCTGTTGTTGCTCATTATGGCAGCTCAGCGTTGATGTTTTCATCTGAGATTCTCCGTGTTGTTTTTGTTGAAATTTATGATTGGTTTTTGATTTACACTATTTTTACAATCATTGCATTGTCTTGAAACCTGCCATCATTCGACTCAGTGATTTGTCTTCTGTTAAGAAGTTTGTTATTTCGCGTTTTGCTGTCATGGGATGCGGAGCTACTTGGAAACTTCCATTTTTTACTTTGGCATGAGGGTTTTTTCTCGGCCAGTTCATTTGAAACATTGAAGCACCTCAATAGGACGCATATTGTGACCAAGTATGAGCTCAGTAGCTTTCAAAAAGCCCCACTGCCGAAGTGAATCAAAAAGGTAAAGAATAGGATCTGGTTTCCTTAGCCGGGGGCCTTCCTTAGCCGAGTGGTTAGAGTCCGCGGCTACAAAGCAAAGCCATGCTGAAGGTGTCTGGGTTCAATTTCCGGTTGGTCCAGGATCTTTTCGTAATGGAAATTTCCTTGACTTCCCTGGGCATAGAGTATCATCGTACCTGCCACACGATATACGAATGCGAAAATGGCAACTTTGGCATAGAAAGCTCTCAGTTAATAACTGTGGAAGTGCTCATAAGAACACTAACCTGAGAAGCAGGCTCTGTCCCAGTGAGGACGTTAATGCCAAGAAGAAGAAGGATCTGGTTTACTAGTGCTTTGTTTAAAAAAGTTTTTGCATCCATTAATAATTTATCCTTTTTTGTACATTAGCTACTCTTCAGAGCTCTACGTCCATACACGCAGCGAACTGGAGTATCGAAATTCTTACATTTTGCCTTGTGAAAAGTGGAACGATTAATGCAATTGGAGCAATTCATGTATCGTTCAAGCATCATTCAAGTGTGGTATACACACGGGCCTATCGATCGCAAGATGCTTGGTTCGATTCCAGGTTGCCACGTAAACATTTTTTATTTTCAAATTTTGGTTTCATAAGGCAAATTTATGAATTTTAACTCGATTCCTTGTGGCGAATCTTCATAAGGGGTTCTTATGTATTCCGATAGTTCATTTGCCTGAGTGTAGTTATTGTTGGAGTTATAGCTTATACTTACAATCTCTTGAAAGACTTTGTCTTTTTATAAAAAAATGGATTTTCTTTCGAATAATGTTGCTCTAATAATTAGTTTTTTTATCATAAGTGTTACATTTATTTTATCAGAAATTTCTCCATCTTCAAAATATATACTGTTCTTTTTAATTATATCATTACTTTGATTATTGACACTTCTCATCTTGTTAGAATTAGCAAATCTCAATTCAGCACCTTTCTCTTATCTTAAGATAATTGTGATAAATGTGGAACTAAATGATTAATTATGAAAGCAGATACCTACTATAAGTTTTGTGCTCATTTGGCCTGGATTATTCGGCCCAATGATTAATATTTCAAATTTATATTAAATAATCAAAATCGAATCTTATTACAAATTTATATAATTAATCATATCCTCCAATCAACTGTTTGGCTTGAACAATTCTGACAACACTTTCTGATTTGCAACAATGTTTCAGATACATTGAATGATGTGGAATCCAGGTGGACCTATTAATTGTGCTGTGAAGATCGTGAAAAAACCCCAAGATTCCACTCTTCCTTACCTTCTGTCGACTTGATCTCGTGCCAGATTGCCAATGATGGAATGTTATCGATTGGGTGACATTATTGCAAAGCTACAAGTAGTTATCTCCCTTTTTGCAAGTGCAAGTCCCCCAACCACAAGCAGGTTTTCGTCTCAATGCATAGCCATCCGAATTGGGCAAGCAGTTCGTGTCCTGGTTCAATTAGTGGCTTTCCAAGGTTGTGGGAGACATGAGCCACAGTCCACCCGCTTTCCATCATTCATTTGTGAAGCGGCAGCACGATATCAGCTTTTGGGGTTTTGGGAGGTTTTCGCGTGCTGTCAGCCAAGATAATTGTTGGTGTTTAGGGAAATGCCTGCGAGCCGAGATGCAGGTTTTCCTGTGCTTTGTGTGTGGCATGGTTCGGTATTACTTTCGGTGGGAACTCTCTCACATGTGGCGTGGATCGTGATGGTGGACGTTTAGGCGGAAAGCTACGAAGACCAGGGCGTAAGGGGTTGGATGGGTGGTGTGGTGGGTATCATTTATCTATAATCAACGGCGCTACAAAAATACTTGGGAAATCATAGACCAGAGCGCATCCGTGAAATAAGCACCACTAAACAGACTCCGCGTTGATTGTAGAGAGGGCTCTCCATCGTGGGCAAATGACTTGGAAAAGTTTTCAGATAGTGCACGTCGTATTATGTAGCTTTGCGCACAGTGATAAATTAGTGATAAATATTGACTAGATCCGAAAATTTCTAAAACTATGTGGTAGTTTTGGAATTATTGACCTTTTATACAACTGGAAGGCTTTAAATTGTAATTGTAATTGTAATTTAAATTAAAAATGTAGTGGTTGTTTTTTGCTTCTCTCATAACACAGCGTAACAAAAATGACATTTTTGGGGTTGCTGAATCTGGTGCCATTCTCAGAAATGTTCCAGCACGTCACAATTTTTAGCTACAGGTCGCCAAAGTTGTATAAAACACTGGTATTATTCATGTTTACATGAAATTTAAAGTACGATTTATCAAATTTGTTTGTGATCTAATCCGCCAAACATGCAAAATAGAACTTGAACTTTAATTTCAGACATAATTTGATTGAAATTGCGCGATTAAATTTCGATTAAACCGATTTTTTCAACATACTTGCAGTCTCCATACAAAATTCTTCGTTTCTTCTATATGGCAAAATAAAACAATTCTCTAAACCATCAAAAAATAACTTTTCCGCATCGAAAGTATTACAAACTTTGATAATAAGTATTGTTATACACATAAAGATTGAATTCTGTGGCAAATTAAGCCAATATATTACCTTACAAGCTGGCAAACTTGCATGCAAGTTGTCTGAAATAGTCATTTTTTGCATTTTCAACAGTCAATATCTCAAAAACTAGACGTGCTATGATATTTCTGAAAACGGCAATGGATTCAGCAACCCTTAATTAAGTGAATAGCGGTATTTTGGTGCTGGAGACAAAAACATGTTCCGCAGTGTAATGGATGGAAGACAAATGTTGGATATATAAAAACTATGTTTTAGGACATTTAGGACTAATTTCTATATTTTATTATGGATCGATATAGCGTACATTTCACCACGATGATTGGTAGGTTACCATTTGACAATATATATTGATCTAGGATGTAGACAATTGACGAGTAGAATCTCCAGAAGTCATTCTTCAATTATTGATCGCTGAGATCGATAATAATATAACATTTGTATAAAAAATGCCCTGTGCTTTTTTATAACCTCAATTTTATTCATTGTATCAACTCTTTCACCCAATGTGCCACCTATCGCATATCTACGAGAAAAGATCGCGTGTTTGTAGGTTGTGATGCCGATGCTTAGTGTTACAGTGAAAAAATATAACCCTCTTGCATCGCACTGGAGATGCCCTAGCAGCATGGCCAATACACAACGAAACAATGATCACTTTTGCCTGCCTGTAATTAAATCATGTTCGTACACACGATCCGATTATCGGATAATTAGCGAACAAGTTTCGCTTTTAAGGTTTTCGTATGCGCTGGCACTTCATCTATCTTTTTCCTCCAAAGCAGCTGATTTTCCTCGAAACACACCATTATTCACCGAAGTGGCTCAGTGGCACGAAGACTTACCAGAAAGTGGTGCTTTTGTTTGGTAAAACTTCTATCTGGCTGATTTATGCTACGAGATAGGCGAATATGGTACAGCGCTTACTACAATTTACGTCAAACGACATCTATCACTGCATAGTAAGGGTCGTATTCGGCCATTGTCCTCGCGTAAAGTACTCATGCATTAGGTGAAGATCGCACCTTCTCGATCATTCACAGTTTGCGATTCTACAATGGATTCACGGTTTGCCTGAAAACTATGTTCATCAATTCGGCACCTATCATTCGAAAGATATAGTTTTCAAAAATCTTCTCCGTTGATTTGAACTGATTCAACTGATCTTGCCCTTCTAGACATACAAAAAGCATTCGACAGTGTTAATCATGAAGGCTTGATTGTAGAATTAAACAACTTTAATTTTCAAACATTCAATGTTAGAATAATCCTTCTTCGTGTTGGCATTAAGTCCTCACTGGGACAGAGCTAGATTCTCAGCTTAGTGCTCTTATGAGCACTTGCACAGTTTTTAACTGAGAGCTTTCTTTGCTAATGTTGTCATTTTAGGATTTGTATATCGTGTGGCAGGTTCAGACACACCGTGGATTCAAACAATACTGTTATTACCGCAGACCATATGTGGCTTGCTTGGGAGGTACGTACACATCTTTTGCCCGGAAGCTCGTTTCAGTCTTGTCTGTCCGTTTGTCTGCGATCGGGTACCTACATACGTACCTAGCTCGGTCATATTTCAAGTCCAAGTTCAATCACGTTTTACCATATATCTCACTTGAGTCATCTCGCAGCTTCCTATTGTTCTCGGCGCGCCAGAAACGGTCGTCGTATTGTTGCTTCGCTATCGGGCACGTCTCTTTCTACCGATTTCAGCGAAATGATTTGGCACATAAATTCAAACACGAATTTATGACCGCGAGCTCGAGCGACGACAGCGGGACGCCATTATTTAAGGAACACGGTCGCCTTGTTTGGTTTTGGAAGGTCTACCCATTGAACTAAAGGATCTTTCATTTGATCAAGAATCAATGAGTAAAAGCTGTAGACTAGACAAGCAACTAGGAAATGACTAACCGTAACCGCGAGAGGTCATGGATCTATCATATCCGGATTTGTGTATGATTCAATGTTGGCGCTCAGGTGCATCATCATAGAAGTCGTCGATCAGTGAATGAAACGTAATGTACAATACATATTCGAATGTCCCTTAACAGAATATTCCTGAAAAGTTAATATTAAGCCGATAGTTGTGCTTTGTATAGTCAAGATTTTTCTTTAAAGAAAGGGGAGGCATACAACGCATTCTGGTTGCAGGGAAGTAATATCTGTCTCAATAATAACAGTTTTCACGAGTTATGTAGTGTACCGTTTTGAATTATATCACGGACAGCTTCAAATTCCGGACACTCTACTTTGTATGGGAATCATTTCACACGAAATGTTTCCATTTTTGCCGTTCTAAAGTTCTCTTCTTCGAGGCTTGTTTTAATAAGCTTTTTCCATAAAAATCTATGCAAACTTAAAATGTTCAACTGCTTTAGACGTTACTTCACTGGCTTGACGACTTCAATTGATGATTTGACTTTTCTATTAATGATTTCCATGAGTTGTCCGGAATTCGAATCAAAGTGTCCGGAATATGAGGCAAAAGTAAGGAAGCGTCCGGAATAAGAATCATGAAAAGGTCACATATTGCGATTTATTTAAAATTATTCAAGTTGCGGAAATGTATTCATTACTCACCATTCGAAAGATAAGGGCTGCCGATGCTCGATAACGCAAAGAATTCAAACAAAATGATTTATTTTGTATGCGTCAAGCCAGTGAAGTAACGTCTAAAGCAGTTGAACATTTTAAGTTTGCATAGATTTTAATGGAAAAAGCTTATTAAAACAAGCCTTGAAAAAGAAAACTTTTGAACGGCAAAAATGGAAACATTTCGTGTGAAATGTTTCCCATACAAAGTAGAGTGTCCGGAATTTGAAGCTGTCCGTGATATATTCCGGACGCTTCATCACTTTTGCCTCATATTCCGGACACTTTGATTCGAATTCCGAACACCTCTTGGAAATCATTAACAGAAAAGTCAAATCATCAATTGAAGTCGTCAAGCCACTAAAGAGACGTATAAGGCAGTTGGACATTTAAAGTTTGCATAGATTTTTATGGAAAAAGCTTATCAAAAGCAACCTCGAAAATGACAACTTTTGAACAGCAAAATCTAAACATTTCGTGTGAAATCTTTCCCATACAAAGTAGAGTGTCTGGAATTTGAAGCTGTCCGTAATAGGCTGTGAGCATCAGCGATCGGTAAATTTTGACGTTCATCTTCAGAGCTGCATGTGATCGTCGTCGCTCATCAATAAAAATCAACTGATCTTATTAGCAAATTGCTACTATGTGAGCAAGGAGCGGATCGATCACAAAAATCTTTGGTGAAGTGAGCCTTCGTAGATTCCCTTTAATATAAATTATCCTCCTGGGATGAGACCACTGTACCTAATACTAAGAAAATAATACTGTAAAATCTACACTTTGTTAATGTTCAATTTGTAGAAAACAGTATTTCGCAGAAAGTTCGAAGATAGCAATGTGAACATTTACAATTACTTTTGTACCGTTTTTGCAGACAATGTAGCAATACTTTGGTCATGAACTGATTATATAAAGATAAAAATTAGAAATTAATCAGACTAAATAAAACAGAAAATACTAGTCAAATTGATTTTTTATTAAACCATGAACCTTCATGAAATTAGTAAACAACAAGGCCAGTAAACGTCAAAATCTCTTGCAAAATCAAAACAATCGTCCCATACGAAATGACAGTTCCCTTCACGCTCGTATTTCCGACTTTCTCAGTGAAAATCCTGTGAATTTTATACACACAAACAGCCTTGATAAACGAAATGGAGTTATAATCATTCAAATCCGCTGACCCGTTCTCAAGCCATTTCATGACATACAAACACCATTCCTTTTTTTATTTATGTATATAGATTAACATGATGAGCGGAGGTGGGGGGTTCCGTAGCCTCGAGGTTACACTTTTGCTTTGTAAGCGAATGGTCATGGGTACGATTCCCAGCCCCTTCACATAAAGCCACCGGGCGACGCCGCACGGAGGACTGTGCATTGGGGAGCACACCCATCCTCCGTCAGTATCGGATGGTGACTGAGGCACTCAGACCCTCTTTGTTGGCAATTAGCCTCCAACCTACATGGAAACATGGCAAAATGAACCACCGCACAACACTGGACTACAGCTATGGACCACCAGCAGCGAAAACTAAACATACAATGATGATCTCCCTCCTACTTTCACGATATGGCGTGTTATAGAGAGCACCAAGTAGCAATAATAATTGGGCTATAAGTAGGATCTCTATCTGTATATGAGTTACAGATGGTCGGGGTTTTGCTAAACCGCACCAAGTGCAATTTTTTCTCAAATTGAGTTTCTTACACCAGAGGACTCAACTTATCATAACCTTTCTACCATAGAAATATCGAGTAATTTGAACATTCCCTTTTAATTTTAGATCACAAATTTTCTTTGGAAGGACACGTTAAACTGTAATTTTGTTCAGCCAGAGCGAACCATGAACCAACGCACGTCATCAGAGTGAATCCATTTTTCAGATAAAAAGCTAGATTTTTCCATTTTTTTCAATCCAATTCAATTTCCTTACAAATTATCCATTCCAAGCAACTCATGGAAACAGAGGCCAGTGAAAATGGGCAGTAAGTGACTAATTTAAATTAAATATTGTTTCGATGGCGTTGATCTATTTTCTTCGAAATTTTATCCAGCCACACCGCACCAAGTACTCTTCATCTGAAAATCACATTTTGACATGAAGTGAAGACATTTTCATGCAATAAATAGTTATATTCGCATGTTATATAATATGTTAATCAAACAACACAGGAGCCGTAATGAAATAATGAATTAATTCAATCGGATACTGTGTGAATAACTGAGGTGGACTTGGTGCGCTTTAGATGTTCAGAAAGTTGCATTATCGCCATCAAACCCCGTCAGGAAGGATGCACAATGCTTGTTTCAAGTTTATCAACCTTAATACAAGAAGTGATGATGACCTAGGGGTAGCTCACTAGATGAAACATTTTTTTTCTGTTGTTCTATCCGATGGTAATGGAAATCAAATCACTTTTAGATTATGTGGTTATTTTTATATTGCAGTAAAACATCAGCAGGTTAATGTACAGCTGAAATGATAATCATTCCCTTCACGCATTGAACTGTGAACATGATCAGCAAAAGTGCACCAAATGGGAGCAACTTGGTGCTCTTTGGCAGAGCAAATTCATGGTTTTCTTCGATCATTAGAATCTATGTATAAACACGTGAGGACCTTGATTGAATACATACGAATCCTTCCCAATCATAGTACATAATCACTTGTCACATGGATTCCAACATGCATGGTGATGATAAACATCATTTGTCTCTAATTTTACTTGTGTTGTTGTATACTATGAAGTACATCCAACCATACCGAACCAAGAGCCATATTTTTCAATTTATGTTCAGCCAGAGTGAACTGAGTGCTTCATATTTTTTTTAATTAAAATCCAACTACATCGATAATTTATGATGAATTACTTCTATAATTATTGTCGGTTTACTAATTGAACACTGTTAATCGCATGTGAGCGATAAAAAATTAAAATTAATCGTCCATGATAAACTAGTGCACGATAAGACTTTTAAGTAAAATATCTCGGAACAAAGCTTTTGGCACTTGGTGCGGTTTAGCTGAACCCCGACCAGGTATACTATGAAATTCGGCACAGTAGCGGCCAGTGTGCCTGCCAAATAAAGATAAGGAATAACATGATGGAAGGAAATATTGACAATCAAGAATTCCCCAAATAATTGTTTATGATAGATCTCTGAAATTTCCTATAGGAACTTCTTCAATAAGCTTTTCATGGTTTAGGAACTTTAAATACAAAAAATCTTCCATTCGATTCATTAGATATGATTATGTGTGTTTCTCAAAAATTTCATTAATCTTCATCCAGCTGACATACTTTTACATGCTGAAAAACACACTAAATTGTGCATAACTTTTTTGTTTCTCGATGGATTTTGTTGAAATTTTCAGAACTTCCCGAAGAAATATTGTAGTTTAGGAATATGTTAAAAGTGATTCTGGAATTATTCCGAATTGTACTGGGGTACCAAAATTGTTAAAATCATTCAACGGATATCTCAAGACCCTGATGACCTAGAAGGTTGGTATCTTCGGCAAAGTGTTGGTATCTTCGGTGGTGGAGCAGATCAAGAGCTATCTGGTGGTTACAAACCTATTTGGGAATTTATACGCTACGTGACGCCAATACAAAATTTCTTCGATCTCCTAAGATTCTGATAAGTTAGAAAGCTGGTGTCTTTGGCAAAGTTGTTCAGTAAATCAAAAAATATCTGACAGTAATAAATCGAATTGGAAACTTATCTGCTAGATGACGCTAGTAACAAATTTACTACAATATTTTATATCTCGAGATCCAGATAAGAATGATGGTTGGTAACTTCGGAAAAGTTGTGAAGCAGATACACTTGCAGTGACAATCTTTATTGGTAATTCATCCGCTAGGTGGCGCTACAGTAACTACTCGATTATATAACGGATTCACAAAATGTTGGTGTGATATACGGAAGCATTATATCATGTATCAGTAATTTCGTGCAAATCAGCATACGACAACAGTGACTGACAAACAGAGTGAAATGGGCAGGAGGAATGATGGAATGGAACCTAAACGCAACGTGGACGAAGAAAGTAGTGATTCGGACTCCGGCCCTGATCCAGCTTATGATGACGTCGATGCGTGGACAATCACACTAAATAAACGTTCGAAAAGGTACACTCTTAAAAATAATGAAAATCACTGCGGACTTAATTCACATTATGACTGAATGACACATAATGTAAGTGATGAAATGACGTAAAAATGTGTTCTGAAAGATTTATTGAATGAAAAATGTAATTTTATATGATGAAGGACATGAAAACGATGCCACTATAATTTACATTTCCCGAATCAATTCACGTCATTTGGCTCGCTTCTTTTATGTGCATCCAAAAGACGAAAAATCACATGATTTTTTCGGGGTGTGTAAGATAAGCGATTGCAGAAAATATTAGTAATAAGAAAAAAAATAAATTTAGAAAATTGTATGAAGTTTTTTTGGAAATGTAATTTTATGCCCGACATGAATGCACTATCTCAGTGTAAAATGTCATTAATAAAAAAAGAAGAAGAAGAAGTTATTTTGTGCCGTAAAATTTCAATCAAATCGGGGCAGAAATCGAGTAAATCGAATAAAAATCAATATGCATTTCATTTATTTATTTATTTTATTTGTTGAACTTTTTATTTTATTACGAACGTAGGTTCTATGATCTATATTCCAGGAAATTATTGGATGAAGAAGAGCACCATTTGTAATCAAGAAAATTCATTTCTCTCAATAACATGAGCCTACTGGACGTGTACCGCTTATCGAACAATCAGTTATTAGTAACTTATTACGCTGCTGTAAATCTTATGGACCATCTGTATCTGTACGAAATTCAACATGTAACAAATTATGTTCGTTGGTTAAAGCACTGGATGTCCGTGAATATCCACAAACATGTTTTTCAAAGGAACTGAATTTTTACATTACAGAACATACTTCATTGAATTACTTGGAGCGCGTAAAACATCAATATTACTTATTACGTACGTAGACTCTAAAACCTCTATTCCAGGAAGTTCTCCGATGACTGAGAACTTCTCCTAAATGCAATACAACACTTTAATCGCACAATTAAAGCATCATATTGTTCTGAACTTTTTTGCACATGCATAGATTTCAAAGGTTCATAGATCACTTTTGTAGATCTGGAGACTGTATTCCAGAGTATTTTGAAGTTCATGGCAGGTATGACCAATTATTTGTTATAATATTTCATAGGCCTAGCCTATGAAGCATAAGCTAAAATAGATTAAATTATTTCCGCGAAATTTATCATACCAAAACATAATTTTCCATTTAATTTACTCAATTTTCTTTAATATACTCAATTTATGAACTACGTAACAAAGTTACGTAAATTGAATTTATGTGAAAATAGGCAAAAAATCAACAGTAATTTCTCGAGAAATATCTAGAATCTTCGTCAGTGTCAATTGCTCTCATCCACTATGCGATTCGAATAACTGACACTGAAGAAAATTACAAGTGATAATCGGAACGGTAGTGGAATTGAAAGGAACAATACTCAGATCTAGTTTTTTCATTCTCTCTATCTGATATATGTTCATAAATATCACTTGAAACAAAAAGGAAAACAAGATGTCTTTTGCTTCCAATCTCCCATAATTAGAGCGATTCTACTCCATTACTCCGTATGCCATGACCCTAAATTCCATCACCCCGAATGCAAAATAATCCAAATCTAGATCAAGAAACTATTTATTTCAATAATTTTTTGGACAAAATCCAGCTGTGTATCAATGGTACTAAGATAAATAGCTCCTGACCTTCATGTCAAAAAAATTTTTTGCAACGATTTATAGCAAATCGGCCGTAAAAAGCCACTAGTGCGACTATAGGGGACTGTCTACTGAGGAAACACCGACCCTAATATATTGTTATTTGATCCCTAAAAATTTGAGAAGTATCCAATTTATTTATTTTTTTCGGTGTTCATTTTTTCTGAGTCCAGTCTTTAGTCGAAAGTACATTCGGTCGAATAGAAATTAAATTACTTTAAACAGCATATGGCATTTGGGGGCCCAGATAGCCGTAGCGGTAAACGCGCAGCTATTCAGCAAGACCAAGCTGAGGGTCGTGGGTTCGAATCCCACCGGTCGAGGATCTTTTCGGGTTGGAAATTTTCTCGACTTCCCAGGGCATAGAGTATCTTCGTACCTGCCACACGAAATACGCATGCAAAAATGGTCATTGGCATAGTAAGCTCTCAGTTAATAACTGTGGAAGTGCTCATAAGAACACTAAGCTGAGAAGCAGGCTCTGTTCCAGTGGGGACGTAACGCCAGAAAGAAGAAGAAGGCATTTGGTCGAGAGGACATTTAGTCTAAAATTTAGTCTAATAGGGATTTCTCTGATGAGTTTACAGAGAGAAATTTTGACGATAATACACAGTAGTTGGGTCATTAACAAGGGGGAAAACATACATGGAACGTAGAACATAAGTAACATAAAAATCATATTACTGGACGTGGCACTTGCTAGAACAACTTGATATAGTGCAAGAAATCTGTATTGGTGTAATGGTATTTCTTCCCCAAAAAATCAATGAACCCCTTACGTGACGTTATTTAAGGTGAAGATAAATCGAAGCCAAAACTCAAATTTTCAAGAGCACAATTCTGGAGAACCGAAATTCCGTTTGAGCTGAATACGTAATCTATTGGTCACCACCAGCTAGTGACCAATGGATTAAGTTTTCAGTTCAAATGGATGTCTAGTTCTTCAGATTCGTGCTCTTGAAAATTTTAGGTTTGGCTTCGATTTATCTTCACCTTAAAGTAATTCTTTTTATTCAGGTTTATTCTGCGAGTCAGATAAATCAAGCCAACTTTTGTCTTCTAAATTGACTCGTCTCACCTCATGCGATACACAGGATAAACACATTTTTTTGTTTGATTACTTTATGTTGAATTAATTATCAACTTATTATCAATCGACACTGTCATCAACCGTCAATCACAATAAACTGATTCAGCATGAGTAAAAAAACGTATGCTACAGGTGGATTATCTGATGCACTTCTTCAAAAGCGTTTTCTAAAAGCCATGGCGCATAAAAGTGCATTATATGCAGATAATCCTAGCTGACAAAGTTGTTCTATGCCCAACCGTATCAGGTCTGGTCCTTACATTCAAAATTCTCACCCACGGTCATATTATAAAGATTCCGAGCACTCTCACTAAAAGTTGTCATTGGATAATGGTCAGAAGTTATTTATAAATACACAGAAAGAAAAATCCATGTAAAGTTCAGCGTAAAATCATGCACATGAAGGAAATGTCAGACTTGTCACAAATTTACACGTCACATCGTGTAAAATTACAATAACATCATGTATCGTCGCTATATATCGTGGAATCTATCATAGACTCTAACCGATTACGCGACAATTCGCATATATTTACATGATGTTGATGTCATTTTACACGATGTGTCATGTAAATTTGCGACAAATCTGGCATTCCCTTTATGTGCATGATTTTCCGCTGAAATTTACATGGATTTTTCTTTCTGTGTAACGATGACATTTTGAAAGAATAATAAATTTACCAATGCTTGTTATTTCAATAACTGAGCAACTAAAGTATTTAGGAGGCATTTTTCCAAGCAATGAAGATATTTTGAAAGAATAATAAATTCAAACAGATCAATATGTTTCCAACGTTGAGCAATAGGGTAAGTGTACCAGTTATGGACAAAGTGGTTCCCTATTTCGCCATACGTGATTACTTTAATGTCTTCGAATTTTGTAAATTTTTGTGTGTTGCGGTAGTTGGATTTAAGATATATCTTGATGTTAAAGCATTCAAAAAGACTTAAAATGTGAAAGTTATCAAAATGTCACATATGGCCAAATAGGGAACCACTATGGCCATAACTGGTACACTTTCCCTACATAAAGTATTACATATTTCAAAGGACACTCAAAAACTCTAATAAAAAAAATCTATAGCATTTGGAATAATAACCTTTGCGCTTCTACAAATTGGGTGAAATAAATCGTCCCATTTTTAGGTAATAGATTCGTTATTGAAAAAGTGTGTGGGCCAAAAATAAAGTTTTGATCTAATATCCATCCGTTGTGAAACAAATCTAGCAAGGTTTTACATCTGTTGAACCAAACGATCTTCGATACAACCATTAGAATATACTTTGTCTATGATATGCTTTAAAGTCATTTGACCAATTGTCCATTCGACCAACTGTCCCAGTGAACACACCATCGTATATGATGGGATATAAGAGTACAAATGTGGAGGCGATATACGTACATCTTGCATGGATCCTTATGGTGCATGTACGTATTTCGCCTCCACATTTGTACTCTTATGCGCTATCTTATACAAGTTCGTGTTTACTGGGGTGCTTCCGACCAAATGTCACTCGACCAAACGTCATTAGTCCAAATGTCATTGAACCCAAATGCATTGCTTGACATTCCTCGGTCTAATGTGATTCGGGACTATGCAATTTGGGTTAACGACATGTCATTTGGATTAATGGCATTCGGGGTAGAGAAAATCGGGGCAAAAGTTTGCAGTTGGCAACAGAAACACTGTATGGGTTTGACACCTTATTGGGTCAGCTGTTCATAGATCTAAACATAACATTTGTAGGCAGCGTCAGTCGTTTAGGCGTATTGTGCCATGAAGTGTGGGTCCGCTCCGGTCGATGGACATTTTTCTTCAAACGAAAAAATTCATCATTGGGCCACTGGGTGTTTCGTGTTGTCCGTTGCCTAATGTTTGTGATTGTTCAGTCTGTGCAGCCTTAAGCTGAAGACGGTGTAAATTGTCTTCAATAAACAATTTATCAAAGTACTACCTACCTTGATACCTTGATGGCTACAGCGTAGCATCACGCCATTGCCGGGCGTATTGTAGAGCTCCATCTTCGTCGGTCTTGGGCGAAACTTCTCCAGTTGCCCCGAACGTTTAGGGTCGCCAGGTCCTCTTCCACTGCGTACAGCCAGCGTATTCGTGGTCTTGAAAACTCAACGCGATTGTTGTTTTGAAAACTAACAACAACCGCATTGATAAGTGATCAATTTCACCCCGAAATGAGATCTCTCGATTTTTTATTTTAGAGATATTTTTTAGAGCTAAAATTACATGTGTTAGGAAATTTCGGTACTTGAGTCAATGAGGCTCACCTTCATACTTGTTTTCCTGCATTCAGTTGTTTGACATTGTCAACATTATAGAAATCAGACACGAAAAACCGTGAAAAGTGATCAATTTCACCCGAAATTACGGTACCTAAATATAGTTGTGTGCTGGCAATCTGCTATTGATTTTTTGTATTCAGTGAACTACAAGAAGTGATTATGATTTTTATCAAAATAAGATCATTTGACCGTTGTTCACAATCCAAGAATTAAAGAAAGAAGGCAAGAAAACATGCCAACTGTCAGTGAGCTGTCTCACCTTCGAATATATAAGTGAAGTAGTGTTTTGAGCCGTTTTTAGCCGTTCTGTTCTAATATGAACTGAACATTTCTCCATCATTAGGAGGTTTGAATGGTAAACAATTGAAAATATCAATGAACCTCTTGTAACCTTTTGAGTCTAATGTTATTAATATTTACAAAATGACTTTTATTTGACGTAAACTTCGAAGTACTCTTAGTAGGAGAAGTTTTTGTTGTTACTTCGGCTTTGGGGCACTAGATTTTGAAATCAAAACAAACAAATAAACAAACAAACAAACTTCAACTACATTTATTTGACACATTAAATTAAAAAAAAATCGGGAAACTTATTAGATGTACAAAACTAAGAGATAGGTACATTATGATAGAGAATTTCAACTGTTTTTCTGAAGAGGTCTTAAACAGGGATCAGGGAATCATGGATCCCCGTGATCAGGAAAATTAAATGAGTGAATACAGACAATTTGCGCGAAAAAAAAAACCTTGTTGTTTAATCAGTGTGAGCTTTCACCCTGTTCTTGGAATATTATCGGTGTTATATTTCTTGAAACAAAATGAAGCTTTAAAAATCAAGTACTACGTTGTCAACACAATATGCTTAGGTATAACTTGCCCTACAAGCTGGAGCTGAAATACTATTAATTCAATTTATATCTTCTGCGGAATGTTTGGTGCACACCTTTGCCCGCATTATTTTTATAGGCTTCGGTGAAATGGGGTAAAATCGTTATAGCACCTATTTCCGTACGCCTAACATTGACAACCTGTTGACTAAACATCTCTCACCTCGAACACCGTATACACTCCCGTATGAACTCGCCTTTATGCACAGAAATATTGCAATTTTAGAGATAACTTTACATTCTACGGTTGAACAGAATGCTACCGCAGCTATCACATTACTGATTTTCACAAAGCATCATCGATTGGATACGATGATACATTGGAAACCAAACTAATGACTGTTGTTATCTGCTGTTATTCCTTGGACTGTAGGGCAAAATGGTTCAAAATGCCATGTGTCGTTTTCTCTAAAGGCCGCACGGGACGTCATCATAATCACCCTATCCATTTGAAGAAGCAAATCCCAAGAATCACTCCATATATCGACGTGAAAAATGTATCACTATGATTCTACATATGTAGTGCACAACCCAATAAATTTTCAGCTCCATCGGTTCACCAAAACTAGAGATTTGCTTCCACAAAGTTTTGATGATAATTGTTAGAGTGAGACAAAAGATAGGGAAAATAACGCGGTCTCCCGTGTCACCTTAATAAGATCTACATTTCAACGCCATTCGAAGTCCTAACAGTAACTTTACAATATTTGCTAGCTGTTACCAAGAAAACATTTCCTAAATTTGAGGTTTTTACGGTTTTAAATCATGTAGAAAACTTGGTTGAAAAATGAGGGTGGTTTAAAAGGACCGAATGGATAGGGTAGAATGCCATTCAGTTTGGAGAACTAGGAGTAAGCTACCAAGTTTTTCCATGAGTTTGCTCTGTGGCATGAAAACGCTTAGTCGTTAATAAAATCATCAAAAACCTTAAAAATTAAGGCAAAAATGTGAAAAATGTTTACTTTTACCGGGAAATTAACGAAAAATCTATGAGTTTGTTGTAGCGGCAACTCTTGGGTAAACATATGTTTACATCGTTTGACAAAGAATACAAATTGAAACGTTGTAGGAATGATTTAATGAGGTGAGCCATTTTACCCCATCAGTGGGTATTGGACCATGTTCCCCTACTAGCATACTTTGATTAGATGGTTTCGTTCAATGATATAATGATTTTCAAGTCTGCGGTAGAACTTTGACAGCAGCGGTAGAACTTAGCGGCTATTGCAGAACGGAAAATTTTCAAAGGACCGCTATAAAAATTCATGTAAATTTCAACGTAAAATGATGCACATAAAGGAAGTACCAGATTTGTCTAAAATTTACATTACGTGGCATGTAAAATTACATCAACATCGTGTAAATTTATGCGAATTGTCACCTAATCGGTTAGAGCCCATCTTGGATTACACGATGTGTTGCGGATATTTACACGATGTTGATGTAATTTTACACGATGTGTAATGTAAATTAACGACAAATCTTGCATTCCCTTTATATGCATAATTTTACGCTGAAATTTACATGGATTTTTCTATATGTGCTCTTAAAGAAATGAATGTCGAAATTTATTTGCAATTCTTCTCAAAGTGTTTTCAACATTATTCAAGAGGAATATTAGATGAATAAATCGTGGCTGAAATTTCTGATAGACTTTTTGTAAACATTACTTGTATAAATCTGAAGCTACCTAGCAGAATTCAACATTCTTGGACAAAAGCTTGGAGCAATTTGCAATGGTTTTTGGAGGTATTTGTAGCTGATTTTTTTAATAAACCATCTTGATTGGACAACGATTTCTCAATTTCTCGACTTTGTCCGGTATTGGTAGCTGTCTGGCATCTCTCCCAGTTTTTATACTATGTCGTTATGTCTAGAAAACTAAAAGTTCATCTGGTGGGATTTACTTAGAAATTTGTAGATTATATAAGAGCAAAGAAGATTTAGAAAAACTTTCATCGGCATTTATTCAGTATTTCTGTCATATCTCAAATTTTATGTATACCTATATTAATTTATGGCATTACCACAGGAATTCATTTTTTTATTTACACATCATCAATAAACTATATCAATTGTTGTACTTGCTTTGATTACAATATTTTAATTCTTAGAAAAAATCGAGGGAGTACTATCCTCCTCCTTTCCTGTTCCTACGCCAATGAGCATCCAGGTGTTCGTGAACCCAACGTAATTTAAACTCATAGAACCTCCCATTACTAGATCATCATCCCGGACTCCGAGTGCAAAAGCCTATAATCAACAGTTCATTAAGCATAACGATCAATTTCAGGCTGTTTAATGACCTAATGTTGTCTCCATTTTTGGGCAGACCGCTACGGTTGGACAGCCCCACTAGCGACGGGGTGCGATTATTCATACCGTCGTCATGTAGAAACACAGTTCACCATCCACTCCTATTAATGAGTTGTCCGGCCCGTTTTGGTTGTGTA
This sequence comes from Aedes aegypti, assembly GCF_002204515.2. NCBI lineage: Eukaryota > Metazoa > Arthropoda > Insecta > Diptera > Culicidae > Aedes > Aedes aegypti. The sequence goes on from NC_035108.1 coordinate 400,465,097, forward strand.
CATCTACAATCTACATCCGTGGACGACCATGGCGTATCCTGACAGCGGAAGAACCCTTGGTTTGATAGCCGGTGCCACTGCCTCAGAATTACAGACATTCATTCACTAAAGAGCCTGCCTGCCGATGCTGATCGCGTTCGGTAAATTACAACGTACGTGATATGTTCATTTAAAAGTACTTGTAGCCATACGTACACTTACGTGCAAAAATTTGGGGTCACCCCTTAACAACTTACTGAAATCCATATTTCTGTGATTACACGTCTAATTGCAACACTCTAGGCTCATTTCAATAGCAATGTGTTAATTTTACTTCGAGAGTATTTTGACGAAATTATTTTTTTGTGTTTTTCCTCTAAATTTTTACTTAAAGTTGAACTATTAAAAAAAATACTAAAAGAGATGGTTTGGTATCACCTGCGACGCATGCAAATCATATTTTTTTGTTAATATCTCTGACATTTTTCAATCTATTTCGACTAATTTGAATAAAAATAATGATGTGTACATAATTGGTTTGAGATTTCATAGAATTTTCGTGTTTTAAGAAGATTTTGATGACTATTTAACTTTCAGATTTTTACGCCAAAATATTGAATAAGCTTTTTAAAAAATATAAATCTAATGCCACATTGATTTAAAATATTGATTGAACCAATGTTGAGAAAATTACTCGTGGTTTTTCAGTGTATTTTTTGAAAAATGTTACAACTAAAATAAATAGAAAATTCAAAACAATGTTTTTGTCTAAATATCTCATTGCCTTTTGAATAACCTATACAAAGTTTCAATAAGATGTGTGATCACAAAGATGTGGATATAAAATTTGTGTATGTTTTTCGAGAAGGTGACTCCAAACTTTGGCACGGGAGTGTACGTAGAGCTATGTTTCCGCGGGCGTGTACATCGTGGATTGAATGTCGGAGGTAAGGTGGAATCGCGCAAGTAATGGGACCTGATGGCGCTAAGTCAAAGTAGCTACGTACACTTTGTATGCGCAAAGAGCAGGGCAGTCGAGAGACACGCGAAAGCATCTCGGCTCAGAATAAGTCATGACACGTTGCGTGTTTATCTTCCGGTTAAATAAAATACCTCATAATATCAGGGTCATGAAGCCTCGTCTGGTCCCGGCCGGTAGTTATTGTATGGTTTGCAACTTGTAAACCAGGCGGGCAGTAGCAGTGATTCAATGGATCATTTATAGGAAATTATGGGCGATTGTTGAATAATATTTACATACAAGTTCAGCGTACCAACGATGTTAAGTTACACTCTTCCATCCAAGGTCCTCACATGTGCATGGTTGCTCTGAATTATGGGAAGCCGGGATATTTTTCTTCCCTGAAGTAGAGTCAACTTTGCAAGTCAACAGAATAATGGCACGGGAAAAGGAGCTGTAACCTCTACAAGGATTTGCCATGAATATTTCAAGCCTATTTGTTTATGGTGGTTGTGAAATAGGAAAATTTTTAAATATTCACTACCCGCCTAAAGTATGGAATCGCTCTATCGACATTGCATTTTCTTCTTCATAATTATTACTGGAACTTCGCTTTAGATCTCTTTAGTTCATTTATAGTCATCTGAGAGACCTTGGGAAGCGACTTTGAACAACTTCCACAAAAAAAGAAGAGTGAATCTCTGAATTTACACAGTACTTCGAAAACAAATGGATTTCAACAATTGTCACCAAACATGGTCAAAATGAAGAAAAGGCGTTGCTTTAAAATTCACGCCTTCTCCTAAGAGGCACCCTCGATTTATATAGGTTTATAGGACTTAGTTTTGCTGATATTTTCAGGAAACGTAAAACCATTAAGAATCTCGAAACAAGCAAAAATTATGATTATGAAAATGCGAATCATGTGTTTTCTCAAATATACAATTCGGCATTTACCCCGTTCTAATAATTTTATTGTAGTATTATCTTCATAGTAAGAGCATCAAGCTAGCACTTTGATGTTAGAGCTCTTGACTTTGTTCGTTACTATTTTTATTGCTAATTTTCCGAACCTCTTCGGCCGATTCGCTCGCAAAGCACCGATAGCATGCTTTCAGACTCGTGCGTCGCGTCATCGCCTCTTCGTGGGTGCCTGCCGAAGAAGTACTTTTATGGTCATGCCAGCAAAAACCGGCTAAATCACTTCGCTTGCGACGGAGAACAACTTTTCTGCAGCTTTACTGAAAAAAGCGACTTCAACCCTTTGCCCAATGCAACAAGCAAAAGCCCACTCGGAATGCAACTCGTCGCAAAAGCGTGAGTGCCGATGAGAGATTTCGATGCGAACGAAGCGACGAACCCAGTCGGTCGCAGAAAGCCCAAGTCTCTCGCTCTAAAGCTCGAGTTGGGGTTTCTACTGTTGTAGGCCGCAATGGCGAGAAGCAAGTTGCAATTTCGCGTACCACGCGTTGCGGGTTTTTTTTCGCTTCGCGATAGGTTTGCGTTGCGGTTCAGACTGAGAAGTTTTCAACGCGGTGCGCACGCGAGAGAGGAACAACAACAACCCACTCGCCGGTTAGGGTTACCATGTTTGGTCTGATCGGAAAGTAGTAAAAAAATTAACTGAGGCAATTCTGCAAAATCTGCAATTATTTTCAAGAACTTCTGTTTTGACGCTTCAGTTACAGAGCAGCAAACGTAACACATAGAACAATTGCTTTTAAAAATCAATAACTGCCTTGATTGCATATTTGTAACATTCGCCTTTTTGTGATTTTAAATCAACATCGATTCTCCTTGGCATTACGCCCTCACTGGGACAGAGCCTGCTTCTCAGCTTAGTGTTCAATGAGCACTTATTAACTGAAAGCTTTTTCTTTGACAAAGTTGCCATTTTGGCATTCGTATATCGTGTGACAGGTACGATGATACTCTATGCCCAAGCATGTCAAGGAAATTTCCATTACAAAAAGATCGTGGACCGACCGGGAATGGAATCCAGACCTTCAGTGTGACTTTGTTCTGAAGCCGCGGACTCTAACCACTCGGCTAAGGAAGGCATCATTATTAACTCAGAATATGAATTTATTATCAAAATGTATCAATCAAACTGTATTGTATTGTACTCAAACTGTTTGATGGTATGAAGGTTTATATTTTACGCTGATTATCTTTGAAATTTAAATTTAACTTTTTCATAGCTTAAGATTTGTGTATACATAATATGGTGGAAGAATCTACACAGTACGAACGAAACATGTAAAATTATAGCGAGTCGAATGTAACAAAAGGGTTCCATCATATACACGCAGCGAACTGGACTATCGAATTTCATACATTTTGCCTTATGAAAGGTGGAACAATTATTGCAATACGAACGCTTTATATATCGTTTTAGCATCACTCCACATCAAGGTGTCGATAGGCGCGTGGTGTACGCTCGGGCCTATCGATCGCAAAGTTCTTGATTCGATTGCCGCAAAATCGTTTTTTGTTTTAAAATTCTGGTTTCATAAGACAAATTTTTGAATTTCAATCCGCTTTCTTGTGGCGAATTTCAATAAGGGGTTCCTATGTTTATCGATAGTCCATTTGCTTGAGTGTATGATAGATAATTATGTGCGATCCAAAAATTAAATTGCTGCTGGTTTGAAAATGAGTTATAAATAGCTACCAAACAAGAATCTATATAAAAAAGATCTAGACGGAATTTGAACTCGCCACCTCTGGAGTCATAACTAAAGACTGTTCATTTTATAAAGTGGACACCTTGTGCATGCTGTATCTTTCTTATTAATCAATAAACTTTCAATCGGTTTTCTGCACATCGTTCGACTAGTATTGTACAATGTTGTGATAATAAAAATTCTCCAAAATAATTAAATTTCACACGGATATGGAACAACGATTAGATCGGTCGATTTTTTGAGGTTATCAAAATCAATGATTGTAAGAAATTGGCTGGAAAATTCGATAATTTATATTTTCTATTTTCAAAAAAGGCTTGTTCTTCGAAAACATCATCAATCAGAAGCCTGATGGAAAAAATCAAGTTATTTTTGGAGCAACAATTTTACAGATATAATAAAATCAGTTTTCCCGTATATTTTTAAAGAATTTTTTTTTAATTTGATGGGAATTGATATGAGTAGAATTTTTTGTGTAAAAGTACGTCCTGACGGAAGTCCTAATATAGTATTAATATGAAAAATAACTTACGCCTTCATAGAGTTACTTAGTAAGTCCCCACGTCACATTCAAAGCACAACAGAAACACAATTGTTTTATTCTTAGAAGACCTATCAAAGTACATTGACAATCATCAAAATTGGCAACACTGCTGTAATAAAATCGATTTTATTTTCCACATATTATTTTCATAGTTTTTCATAGTTTTTCACAATTTTTGGAAAAACTATTTAGCTCTTCAACCAAAAGCATTTTCAAAGATTTTATATTTTCATAGCATTTTAGAATAATAGGTCAACGATACACAGAAAACCGATTACGATTTTATCAATAAATAAAAAAGATATAGCATAAACAAAGTGTTCACTTTATAAAATGAACAGTCCTTACACGCCTGAGCTCACTTGGCTGTCTCACCATCTTGGTAAGTGGCTGACGAAAGTTGAATACGTTCTGCGTCAAATGAGTGTATCATAGAATCGTTTCGACGGTTGGCGGTTTCATCGAGAAGTGATTAAAAGAGCAGTCAACAATGCGGAGCATTCTCTCGGTCGCGTGATTGTTGAGCGTGGCTGGGTTTGTTTTGTTGCAAATTCATTTAAATTTCTAGCGGATTTAACTGAAATATAGTTGGAAGGGCCCTGATTGGTTGACAGATGGTCATATTTGCTTCAGCTGTTGACTAACGCTTGTAATTTTCAAATGCCTGCCACAATTTTCTGTCGATGTCCAAATTGTGTGTTGTTTAATATTCACAAATTTTTGCTGTGTAGTGCATCAATTATTTGCAGTTGATGTCCAGCATTTGCTTCTGGACCAAACCGAAATTATCTGTGGATCGAACAACGGTACATAAGCCATGTGCACTACCGTAAACTACCGCAGATCTCTGAATTATAGGGGGATATTTGAATCTCTCAATGATCTTCCAGGAGCACTGAGAGCAACGCATAGCTTCGGTACCTGAATGGTAAAAATCCTTGTACCGTGTGGGATAAAAATTTGTACACCTAAGAAATGAATCTAAATCCGTCCACTTCATGCAAAACGCCTTCAGCAAAACCTGAAAACAATGGTACCAGTACCTGTCAGTTTTGACAAATTAAAAAAATTGAATTGGTTTCAAAACAAAGTGCATCTCAAAAATAATCTATGGAATTTGACCAAAATAAATCTTCTTGGTTGATCGAGAAAAAAACATTATTTTGTCATTGTTCAAATAAGAAGGTTACTTGAAGACTTAAACTGTTTGCTAGATCGCCAGCGATTTCAGTGAGATTATTTATCACGTTGCCAGTTCTTAGGAATTCCTATACGCCAGACTGTGAATAGAGTGACTGCATTATGAAGTGGTTCTGATCGCTTTTGGATTGGGTGACTGGTTCCGATAGGGCTTCAAATGGTCTCTTATGTGACCTCTTGTGTAGTTGTCGTGTTACGGATTGAATAACATGAGTTTTCGCACAGAATTGAATATAAATCTTTTCATATGCTTCGTTTTCTGCTTGGCTTTAGGATCTATCCAGAACAGAGCCTTCTTCTCAACTTGTTGTTTTGCAAGCTCTTTCACATTGTTGGCCTTAGAGCTTTGTTTGAAAATCCACTATTTATACCATTTGTATGCAATATTCTCTAAACTCCAAACAGTTGGTACATTTAGCCAAGTAGATCAATTTTAAACTATTTAATTTATTTTAGGGGTCGTCCATAAATGACGTAGCTTCTTAGGGGGGAGGGGGGTCGTCACGAATTTATGACGAAGTGTGACGAGGGGGAGGGAGGGGTCCTAGTTAGTGGACGTAGCATTTTGAATCAAGTCCGTAAAAAGAAAGGCGCTGAAAACATTGTATACAATTATTTTTTATCAAACTCCTTTTTTTTGACTTATAAACTTGGGTTATAAAATTATGATTAAGCTTCAAAACATTCATATGACAAAATTGAAAAACATATCTATGAAACTTTAGATTTTCTTGATAAATGCATTCAAACAGATGTTTTGTAGCTTTAAATAATTATGTGAATATTATATCATATTCGTGTCTAAAATAATAAATTTATAAATAAACAAAATAAAAGTTTAATAAACTGATTAAAAATTAATACTTTAACTACTTGGAGTACATTGTTTTGCCATTTGTTAACATGACATAGAGTCAGCCGTTTTAGTTTTATCCATATTTTCTATTGGGGCTTCATTTCTTCAAGAAAATAGAATATACTCTTCTTGGCAAATATTTCATTCAAAACAATATATTTATTCCGTGAATTATGCCTTCAATGTTAATAGGGATAATTGTATTAATATAATAATTTCTATAATGATCGCAAAAATTTTCTAAACATTCCAAATATTTCAAGTGTAATCATTTATATATCTGGCCACTGTTTGCTAAAAGGATTTGGAATTGGATAATATTAACGATGATTAATTTCAAATTAAAATACCCAGTAAACACACAATCGTATATAAACGTATATAAGAGTACAAATGTGGAGGCGATATACGTACATTTTATATGCAGTCTTATGGCGCATGTACGTATATCGCCTCCACTTTTATACTCATTTATGCTACCATATAAGAGTTTGTGTTTACTGGGTATTTTCTATTGAAATCTATTTCCTAACAACGAATAATTAAAAAAAATCCTCTAATATAACGAAATTTTAGTTCAATATATTATAAAATATATTGCACCCTAACTCGACAGTAACGAGCTTCATCATTCTAATCAAACATTTTTTCACATTTTCTATAGTAAACTTGTTTTTCATGATAACAACAGCAAAAGTAATATAATTTAGCCTATATGAAACTGAAACTAAAACCAAGGAAAATGTTTATTTAAAACTGTTTTCCAAATTACTTTTGAGCACTACTGTATATCAAACTGTTAGATTCCATGTTTCTCAACAGGGGGTCCGCGGACCCCCGACCATTTAAAAAGCACGCTGAAATGAACACCTTACAGCGAGTCGTTTTTTCGCCGTTACCAAGGTTGAGAAACAGTGGATTAGACTATCCTTATGTACATTTCAGTCAGTAATTAATATGAAACTTTGTATTGAACTTCTGCATTCCAATTTTTTGTTTCAACCCAGTCACTAAGGAAAACAAATAAAAATAGAGGGGGGGGGGGGGTTCTTGATATGCTACGTATTTTCCAGGGGGGAGTACCAGCATTTGTGACGAAATGCTACGAGGGGGGAGGGGGGTTTAAAAAATCAGTGAAAAAATTCTACGTCATTTATGGACGGCCCCTTAAAGGTTTCTTGAATTTCGACATAATTTCCTTTTCAAAATACCCTTGGTATTCCAAAAAATATTGACCTTAGTCCAAAACCATCAACGAATTTGATATTTTCAATGCATGGATCAAAAATGTAACTCAATTGTGGTTCATCGATCAAACGATTGCTAAGTTACATAATTGTAAAACTTCGATGTCGGCACCAAGTACTGTAAAGATTAAAACGCCTTTATAGCGTACACGGAGTCGTGAGTTCGAGTCTCACTAGAACGCATATTTTTTCGCAAATTCATGTCTCAATTTGTCATACAAACACACACTGTGTCTTCTGATAACAGTTTTTTAAAAGTAAAAGTGATTGCTATATTTTACTCTGAAATCCATCCTTTCTTAGCATGAGGTGTTCTTGAATATTAAACTGTTAGAAAGATTATTGTAAGGACTATACTACCGTAACCTGACCAAAAATTGATAGTACTGTGTAGTTAGAAAAAAAAAACAACAAGTTTCAATCTCAGTGCCTAAATTTTGACTGAAAATAAATGATTGCAGCAGTTGTATTCAGTTCCACGATATGAAAATAATCTATATAAATAAAAATGGAGTGGTGTTTGTATGTCACGAAATGGCTTCCAAACGGGTCAACCGATTTGAATGGTTATTTTTCCGTTTTGTTCGTCAAGTGTTCCGACGTGTTTGTGTGTATAAAAATCCCAGGATATTCACCGGGAAAGTCGGAAAAAACGAGCGTGAAGGAAACTTTCATTTTGTATGGGACGATCCAAAGCATTTTTCAACAGCCTACTTGATGGCAAGACGAAGTTTGCCGGGCCCACTAGTTCTGAATAAAACTGACAGAGACTGAATGCCGCATTCGTTAAAGACCGCACCTAACAACCCGTGCTGAAAAGCCACTTGTTTCAAGCGTTGCCTCTTAATAGTCAGCATCCTATATTACATCGTAGAAAGTCATTTCATTTACAAAAAAGTGAGAGAAAATTTAGCGCTGTCAAACATCAGCGTCAGCCTGCCGCAAGTGAGTGAGTTCTCTCGTTCACCTTGTGGTGTACAGAATGTGTGTTGTACGGATTGTGATAAAATACTTCTCTGAGTGTAGGGTTTCGTTCTACTTCGTCGTAAGCGCTATAATTCGTCGTATCAAACTTAAAATGTTCAACTTCATTTTCCAAGTATGATTTTGTGAAAGCTGTTATGGTTTGTACACTTGTACACCAAAAATGCAATAAAAGTACTGTATTTCGTTGAATAACTTCAGTTCAATTATCCACTTTGCACTTTTTCACTGAAATCGCATGGACGAACACGATTTGAGAGAAATGCTTAACGATCGACACCAGTCACACCACCTTTATGATACAAGTTTCTTCCCGCCCCCTGTGTGACTTACTTCGCCTATGGCAAACCTTCGTACTTCTTCACCGAAGGGTTCCATTCCTATCACACGCCGTAAAAATTCTATAATTCATGAAATTTTATGAAATTTTCTCAACGACTGCGTAAAATTGAGAATGTAAATTCAATCCGTCGTACTGAGAAAAAAAAGGATTGTGCTCATCAATGCGTGCGCGATGCCCACGTAAAAATACGGTTCCTTTGATTGTATTGTTTTCGCTGCACTGTGAGCTAATGCCATAATTGTTCGGTCAAAAGGAATTGTGTTCATAAGTTTGGACTGAATTTTGATAACGAAAAATGAATTTTAAAAGATATAAGTATATACCATCATGCCGAAGGAATGGAAAGAGATGCCCGTTGATGTATAAATTCTAGTAAAACATTTTATTATAGCGTTGATATGTTGTGTTTTAATCACTCACTATGTCAATGTGAGCCGTAAGTTGTGAGATGAATCTAGATACTGATTGCGACAGAAATGAAAACGATACGACGGATTGAGAATACGGAAAGATGCATTTTCTTTGCATTATTTCCAAAAAGAGATCAAGATTTATCAAAATCTTATTGTACAATGCTAAAGCCGTTTTGAGAAAGAATTGTTTGGCATCGGCTTATATCAGCATCATTCACTACAATACAGGGAAAAATTCAGTTCTCACTCAATGCTTAATACAATAGATACTAGCACATCACCCTAATGGTTAGTTGGAGACATTATAACTGCTTATGAATAAAAAACAAATGCCGAAATTTTCATCAAACACTTCTCCTTTTTTTCAAAAGCATTTGTTCTTTTGATATGTTATTCATATGGATTATTTAAGCTGCTGTTAAAAAAAACTCATTTTTTTCTGAATACCGACTACTTTTATTCCTAGTAATTCTTTGACGTGATATTTCACTTTTTGATTGATATTTTTTAACAGAGATCTCTTTATTTTAATGTAATACTCTTTGGTACTATATTGCCATAAACTGATAAAGTGTCACATTCCAATTTTTTTTATTATTTTGCCATATATCTGCAAAAATAACGAAAAATTGATATGTAGTTCTGTAGTGCGGTGAATCGCAAGTCAGTCACATCTGTAAAAAATAGGCATTGAAGTTCCAAAACTCGTTTTCCATACGAATATTCAAAAAATTCAGAGGATTGGAACAAGTTTGAATCCTAATTAAACTTTCAAAATTTGCTTTTCACTTCGATAAAAATATAAAGATGATGAAACGCGGTTCATTTTGTGCTACACGGTGCGGAAATTTGTAGTGGGATCGATATGCGGTTACTTTTCATTATTGGACAACTTGACTTGCTGTATTTTCCCACTTTTTCCGAACAAACCTTATTATTTCATTTGAGCGGATATGTAGAAAACTGAACTCAACTCAATTTTGGAGAAAATCTTAAATCTATCCATTCATTGATGACGCGTACAGATTTCAAAGACGGCCTACTTTGCCTAAAATGGTTTATGTCAATGACAATTCATGGGAAAGGGGTCGAAAAATGAAATGGCGCTTACGCCGCATTCCAGATTACGGCAGCGGATTATAAAAAAAAACGAATGCTTGTTTTATACCTATAAAATGGAATATCTTTGCTGTTATCCCCTAAAAATTGTTCATGTTTCATATAACTACGATGTGCTGCATTCCTTCAGGCTGCTTATGAGCACTAAAAACGTACAAAAAATAACGAAATAGAAAATTGAGTTTAAAACAAGACTGATAAGAATCCTTTGGGGCGTGATGAGTACGTGTGCCTTTGGGAGGGTTAGATGTATTCAAAGCAGTGATCACTAGAATAGATTTAAATGTACTGTAATATGTAAATATATTTCGTTTACCTATAGTCCTCCAGCATGGTCCTGTGATGTGTCCATCTTATTAGTCATCGAAATCATAAAAAAAATAGCATAATTCAAAAGTTGCCCTGAAACGAACGTGTGTAATATTATACAGATCCGCCGTAATAAAAGGGTTATTCATATATCGTGTCGAATGGAGACAAAAAAAAACTATTTTAGTTATTCGAAATGACTAGTAGAGATTTCCGCATGTGATGAACCTTATTTTAAAGCATCCCCTTATAAAGGTAAACTTTTTTTTATTATCAATTAGGCTCTGATTTGTTAGCAATATTAACAGGAAATAAAAAAAATTTCATTACAAATAGAATTACATGAATGTTCATTAAGTGGCCGTCTTGCCCAATTGTGTTGAAATGTAGGTTATTTTGGATGATATTCGAGAAGCTCCACAACTAGTACTTTTTGATTTTTTTTTTCTTTTTAAATGGCACAGCATGATGCTAAATTGATGGGTTTTTTAAGCTTTGGACAAAGTTAGAGAACAATTTGCTCAAGGTGGCACACTTGCCTCAAATCTCCCTACTGCGTTCTTCTAGCGTGTGACCGCACTGAGAGCTCAACGCATACTGAATTTCGTGCCGGAAATTATCCGGCTTGTAGGAATGCGGTTGTAGAACTCAGTATCTATAAACTATTCGTTCTAACTTGTTACTCAAAAAGTATGGGAGATAAACATATACTCTTCTCGAGAAAATTATGCGTTTTTGCCAGTAACAATCATTTAACCAAGTTATGATGAAAAAAGTGATTCTTAGGAACGTTTCACGAAAAACTTCACAAATGTACATAAATAACAACAGATATGCATACGGAGCCTTAAATAAAAATTGTTTCTTTCAATATTACATATAACTTTCCCGAACAAAGTTCGTTTTCAAATTCATATATACGAAAAAGAAAATTTCGTTCTCACTTTTACGTGAATCCCAAGCCCCATAAGAGAGTCGGAAGTGCAAATTTGACCATGCATTTGACGTTATTACGAAAAATCCTATTTTTTTGCCTTTTTGCCTGTAACTCAAAATTCAAAGCGATGATATATAGTTTTTTCGACATGAAATTGAATGTAAAATTCAAGTGAACATTTTGAGTAAAATATGAATTTCCGATAACACTCAAAATATAACAACTTGAGTTCGATTTTCACTAAGAAGACGCGTAACTTTTTGCCAAACTTCACATCAATTTGCCCATTTTATCCAATTGCAACGTATATGTAATGTTTAGGTTTTCGGTAGTTGTTAAACTTCCACTCGGCTGGTTAGCCGTAAAACTACGATTCATAATTAAAAACAAGTACTCAAAATATATTTTAACCTCAACCAGAAAACGTATTGCCTGAACTTTTTTGTCTGCAAATCAAAATTGAAGGCTATGACATGTAGTTTTTTCAGCATGAATTTACTTGCAGAGGTCAAGTAAATATTGTAGAGTAGAAACATACTTTTTTGACTACACTCAAAATTGTTATTACCAAAAAAAATAACATATACAATTTACATCCCGAGTTTGTTCGTCTATAAATAAAAACTCAAGGGTTTTCGGACACTTTTTTAACTCAAACATGTTCTTTCATATACTTTCACTATCAATTCCATGTCGAAAAAACTATATGCCATCGCTTTAAATTTTGAGTTACAGGCAAACAGGTCCAAAAATAGGGTTTTTTGTGATAGAAAGAAATTTTGAGTACAATCAAAAATTTGAATTTCTGCTCAAACATGTTCATTTAATTTCTACAAGTCAATTCATGCTGAAAAAACTACATGTCATAGGCTTGAGTTTTTATTTATGAACTAACAAACTCGAGAAATAAGTTGTTTATGTTGTTTTGCAGCTAAAAACAATTTAAGGTGTAGTCAAAAATTTTTGTTCTACTCTACAATATTCACTTGACCTCAGCAAATAAATTCATGCCGAAAAACCTACACGTTATAGCGTTAAATTTTGATTTACAGAAAATAAAGCTCAGGAAATACGTTTTTGTGTGGTTTTCAGGGTAAAATAAATTTCGAATGTTATCGGAAATTCATTTTTTTACTCGAACATGTTCACTTGAACTTCACAAGCAATTTCATGTCGAAAAAACTATATTTCATCGCTTTATATTTTGAGTTACAGGCATACGGGACGAAGAATAGACATATTCGTGATATATTAAGTAAAATAAATTTTGAGTGTAATCGAAAATTTCTATTTCTGCACAAACATGTTCACTTCACTTCTACAAGTAAATTCATGCCAAAAAACTTTAAGCCTTAGCCTTCAATTTTGATTTACAGACAAAAATGCTCTGGAAATACGTTTTCTGTGTAATCGGAAACTCATTTTTTTACACGAAGATGATCACTTGCCTGTTACAATAAATTTCATGTCGAAAAAACTACATATCATCGATCCAGAAACAGGGTTATTCATAAAATTTTAAATAAAAGAAATTTGGAGTGCAATCAAATATTTCAATTTCTGCTCAAACATCTTTACTTGACTTCTACAAGAAGATTCATGTCGAAATAACTTCACGTCATAGCCTTCAATTTTGATTTACAGACAAAAAAGCTCAGGAAATACGTTTTTTGTGTGGTTTTCTGGGTAAAATAAATTTTGAATATTATCGGAAATTCATTTTTTTTACTTAAACATGTTCACTTGACTTTCACAATTAATTTCATGTTGAAAAAACTATATGTTATCGCTTTGAATTTTGAGTTACAGGCAAAGGGGTTAAAAATAGGGTTTTTCGTAATATTTTGAGTGAAAGAAATTTTAAGTGTTATCGAACATTTCAATTTCTGCTTAAACATGTTCACTACACTAAGACAAGTAAATTAAGGTCTAAAAAACTGCATGCTATCGCTTCAATTTTTGTTGTATAGTTGAGTTTGTGAAAAAGCGTTTTTCTAAAAACTAGGCAGTGCGAGTTGGATTTGATTCTTCGACCTTGACGCTTGCTCTTGTGAGGGCGGGCGATGAGGGCAGGATCAAACATGTAGCGCGTTGTGCGCGTAGTGAAATGAAGAAGCACCGCGGATCGTTAATAGTGTTTGATCTATTGATCGCGTCGCTTGCTCCTGCGTGGGCGAGTGATGAACACTTGTTCGGCGTACAATGCGATAATCGAATTATTTCGCGATTCCGATTAGGCGTTATTATATCATGGATCACATCACCAACCATTGGTCACTCCCAGATCTTTACCTTATCTCACTAACCCAATACCCTTTCTATGACAACTGTGGAGATGCAGAGGTATACTCGGTCTCTAGTAACAACGGTTGTCTAACTAATATTCCTTTCCTTCCCGATGACCGTAAGGACGTGGCCAGCGCCGTTATTGACTTTTTATTGAGTTTTCACCCCCTTGGTTGAAGAAGAGTTAATCACCAAAACGGACACTTTTTTGAAATAGCGCGTATTTTGTGGAAAAACATTCCCGTACAATTGTACAAAAAACGTTTTTTTAAGCTCAAAACAATTTCAGTCACGTTTTTTCAGCGTATGCTACACTGTGTGATAGGGTGAGATTCTTAGCAGGCCTTGTCTCGAATATTCGCCCAAATGATAGAATGGATTTATACCTGGAGCACCGGAGCCACAAACATATTTGGTGATAAACGGTTCATTCTAGAGAAAGGTGGTTAAACCTTCATATAAGTGTGATAAGTGGCTTTTGCTAAAAACCTATGATCTAGTATTGAAGTTTATCACCAGAGTCAAACGCTTTGTTCTGACTTATAGAGAATAAAACCTTTTTTTCTTAAGTACATTATTTAGGTTAGTAAAATATATGATAAAAATTGTCCTAATAGCGAAGTCATGTCAAAATATAATACAGGAACCAAAAATAATATTCATTCACGAAAACAATGAAAAAAAACGCACATTTTACGTTGCACGATTTTTTGCATTTCCATAGGTCATACTGTATTTGATTTTTTTCGACTGTAATTTTCGATTACAGTCCCTCGTCACACTGCATCGTAAAATGTTCCAAAAGCCGACTGAATCTCGGGCACTAATATGATACTCAACGCGAGATTTTCATTATGAGCTATTTTGTATTCTCGATACAATATTTTATATATTTATCTGGTTTCTTCCACCTATTATTATTCTATACGATAGGCAATTGTGAGTGATAGATGAAAACTCTTTATCTTATTTAGCAAACAAGAATAGTACATATTAAAACATTGTGTGTGACAAAAAGGAGTACATTTGCTATCAAAAGAGTACGTAACCCTATCGCCGACTCCTCGCTGCTGCTCCGCTTGGGCTGGCTAGGGTGTAAGCTTGCTTCGGGGGGGAGGTTTCGGGGTCCGCGGCTTGCAAGTTTAATGTTTTTCTTCGCGAGTCAGTTTCGCGTTGGCGGGCAGCCTATACAGACCACGAATAATCTTCTGGTGGATGGTTGAGCAAAAAGCCAACAAGAAGAACTACAGCAGAACAAAAAATCGCGCGCGCGACGTACTTTTGTATTGGGAAACAACACGTAATCACCGGGTGCCGAATACTTTGAGCAATTCGCAACAAAAAAAAAATCGCATGTCGAGAATCGTTCGTATTGAGTTGACTCGAGTAGAAACGATTCGGAGTGCGATTGCACCACTGGATAGTTCAAGCACTCCTCATTCCGCTGGTTTCAGTTTGGTTTCGGTCTGTTTCTTTGACCTCCAATCCGGTGTGGCATCGAAGAAAGCCCCAGAGACCAATTTAGCAGCGGAAACAGTGTAAGACGCAAAGGTGAAAGATTGAAGTGAGCAGAAAATTTGCATCCTGCGCAAAGAACGTTTGAACGTTGTTGTGCAGCTGTTTGGACCGAGAAGAAGATTCAGAGTTGTCGAAGAAGCGTGTGGTGAGTTCATCCGACAAGAATTTCCGTCCGCGATTCCTCATCGTGCACACAGCTGTTGGTAAACTAGTTAGAAGAAAGCAACTTTTGAGGCTGCACTCTACAGCCTAACCTACCTTACGAAAGTTCTGCCTATGATCCATCACGGTGATCCAACCGATAATCCAACAAACTGTTATTTACACTGGAAACAGTAGTTGTGCAGCAAATGCCCGGCTTCCAATCTTGATCTCGTGGACACGTTTATTTTGTTCTGTTACTCGTGTTTGGTTTATAATAACCGGCGCGGTCTTTGGCCTGAGTTGCCTATTGCCATCTCCGTTCCTTGAGAAGCGTGCTGAGGAAGGCAGAAGAAAGCAGTGTCAGTGACAGCGCCAAGATCTCACACGGTGTGCAGCCAGCTGGAACTTCAACCAGCAGAACGTCGAACGTCGTTTCTCGTGGGGTTAACCGAAACTCGGAACAGCCGGTCGAAGTTCGTGGGTTGCGGATTTTGGGTTAATTTGCATGCTAAAGAAGAGCAGAGCCAGTTTTAGCAGGTTCGGAGCTTTTGTGACGGTGAACTTGTGTGAAGTGTTGAAAAAGTGTATGTGGATTTGGCGAGATTGTTGCCCCCTCGAGCAGTGAATTGTGACGAATCCGATTAGCACCGCAAGAGAATCGCTACAAGCGAAAGCCGTTCAGTCGTATAAGGTAAATATTGAATGAGTGGATTTTGCTTCCGATTTTTTCCAAAGTTGAGCTGGAAGCTGTTTTCGCGTATGGTTTGGTATTTGTGAGGTTCCTTTCGTTTTTTTTTATATTGATCGTCATAATATTAACAAGATATGCTTACTTGAGCGT
Source organism: Aedes aegypti (assembly GCF_002204515.2). Lineage (NCBI taxonomy): Eukaryota > Metazoa > Arthropoda > Insecta > Diptera > Culicidae > Aedes > Aedes aegypti. Next base: position 400,481,465 of record NC_035108.1, read on the forward strand.
TTCAATTGATTTCATTTAACAACCAGTTTCGCATGGTGTTTCTGGAATTTGATGATGATGCCATCATTGTTACGAAAATATGGATTGTGCGATATTTGCCAGAAAACCATTCGCCAGAAAACTATTCGCCAGAATGACATCAGCCAGAAAGTACCATATGCCAGAAAACCATTTGCCAGAAAGTACCATTCCCCAGAATCGCCTAGATTTTTTTTCAGATAAATCAAGTTTGCAATTGTAGCGGAAATAATCGAGCCGGAACGTTAACAAAATTTGTGAGATTTTTTTTGCGAGTATACTCATAAAAGTACAGGGTCCCTTGGACACGATCTCCAGTTCACTTAGTGAGCCAGCTTCGAATATCAATTTTGGGTATTGTAGTTCTAGTATTCTAATTGTTGGACTAGGTAACATGACTTCCATACGGTAAAAAACTATCTATTTCTCGAGCATTTAACAATCAACATCAGCATTTGAAGCTCTATAAATTTGAATTAAAAAGACAGCGCTTAATCCTGAGGGACGGTGGAACTAGAAAGAAGAAAACATACAAAAAAATAACAATTGCATTCAGCTTTATAAAAACTGCTCCACTAAGTATGAAAGATACTGCTTACTGATGTAAAGATTTGATATTCATTATGACGGGTAATGATGTAAGGGTTTTTTTTTAACATATGTTGTCTCTGTTAAATGGTATTATGATTTAAAAGACTTCACAAGAGATTCGCCATTCTTTTGAGCATAAAATATTCTTCAAAGTTTTGTTGCTTCTTATGGACTAATTCATTGAATATTTACGATTTCAAAATACGTTGTTATACAGATGTTATAGTATGCGATTATGTTATTCCATCATTATTGAATTTCATACAATTTTCCTTCTGAATTTTTCAGTTTCAATCAAATGTTTTTTTTTTATTATTATGAAATTTTCAGGGAATTATGGCTTGGAATATTTCACAAGTAGTCCTTTCTTTTCATCATAAGCTGTTCTTTTAAGTTGTGTTGCTGCTTAAGGGCTAGTTCATTGGATATTTACAAGATTGCAACTATCTGTGCTGTCAGTTCGCAAACCAAAGTTAAATTTACTTTAACAACTTTCATGAGAATAAGAAGATGCTATATATCAAGAATGGAGAATTCTTATTTTCCCAAAACCATATCAAGTAGCGATAGGCAATGAATCCTTTTGGAATACTTTTTCATGTACTGAAATGTAGGTGACCATTATCACTAAAAACCATTTGGTCTAACAACTACCGAAAAGCTAAACATTACATATAATTTGCAATTGGATTAGATTGACAAATTGATGTGAAGATTTGCGAAAAAGTTACACGTCTTCTCAGTAAGAATCGAACTCACGACTCCCCGATCTCTAGTTGGGGCGCGTTAACCACTACGCCATGAGAGGACTCATGAACGCAGAAGTTAACCTGAATTCGATTTCAGCTCAACTCAAAATTTTTTCGCAAATCTTCACATCAATTTGTCCATCTAATCCAATTGCAAATTATATGTAATGTTTAGCTTTTCGGTAGTTGTTAAACTTCCACTCGGCTGGTTGGCCGTAAACCACGATTCATAATTAAAACAAGTATTTATCGAGCAACGGACTCATGTTCCGTAACCGGTCGTTTGAGAACGTCGCGACCCATTGGAAGCCCACACAATAGAAACCTCAGCCAGCGCAGTTGCTGGCTAGTGTAGTGTGCTATTCCTATATCTAAAAAAACAATGCGCTCTCGGGCTAGGCATTGGATATATATATAGAAAGCGTTGTGTTTGGATGGGCATCTAATTCTTCCGAAAGAGGTGCACTTTGCGAAAGAGGACCACGTGATTATTGAGCTGAAATCGAATTCAGGTTAACTTCTGCGTTCATGAGTCCTCTCATGGCGTAGTGGTTAACGCGCCCCAACTAGAGATCGGGGAGTCGTGAGTTCGATTCTCACTGAGAAGACGTGTAACTTTTTCGCAAATCTTCACATCAATTTGTCCATCTAATCCAATTGCAAATTATATGTAATGTTTAGCTTTTCGGTAGTTGTTAAACTTCCACTCGGCTAGTTGGCCGTAAACCACGATTCATAATTAAAACAAGCATTTGGTCTATTTTTACCCGAATGTTGTTCCCTCGAATATCATTTCCCCGAACGCCAGATACCCGAATGACACTTTTCCCCGCAGTCCATTCTATCGAATGACCCGAAATTTGTATGGATCGTACATTTAGGATAGAATTACCCCCTTCTACTCCCCTTGCGTGATTTATGGATTAATTTATTTTATTGAAGTTGTTTATGGATGGCCCCAAAAATAGATGCAGTTCAAAATAGATAACAAATAATCTTCAGAGATAGAGTGGTGAACCTGGAAGAACGATAAAAAAAACAAGAAAAAATGCTGAGTTCGGAGAAACTCTGCGGAGAAACTTTAAAGAACCGCTGAACAAAAAAGGAGGGCGCATATCATATGAAATGATCATCACCCTGAAATATAAAAAAAGTTATGATAATTATGAGTGCCAACACATTTTCGAGGAAATAGGCCCCTTGAGAAAAAGGGGTATTTAGGGAACTGGCATTTGCGGAACTGGTGTTCAGGGAATCGACACTCGGTGTATCGATACTCGGGAGAAAGTAGCACAACCCTAATAAACTGCCCATTGGAAAGCAAAATATATCCTGCAGTTGTACGAGAAATTCAGTACAATACAGTATTCTGATGATGAACAGCTCGCAGTGAGAGGAAATGCAATTTTCTCGAATTTCAAACTAGGTAAAACAGCTTAGAGCAGTGATTCCCAAAGTGGGTGAATTCGCCCCCCTGGGGGCGATTTTCAGGCTCAAGGGGGCGAAAATTTGTAAAACAGAATTTGGGGGTCGAAAAATCCAGAAAGGGGGCGAAAAAGCAAACATGGGAACATTGGAGGCCACACAAGATTTTGCTGATGTCCAATATTTTATATAAGGACCATTTTTTGTATGTGAACTTTAAGGTCTGGAAGTAAATATTTCTGGCATACAGCAGATAAAATCGGGTTCCAACGATGCCAAAGACAAAAAAACACTATTTTTAAATATATTTTAAGAAATTTCAGAGATGCGTGGGATTTGAACTTCCAGAACGTCCGAAAAATTCGATTTTATTTTCTTTAACACTCTTTTAATAAATTAAATTGAAAAAACGATTTGAAAAAATACTGGATTTTCATATGTTTTTCAGGGTTATTAGATAAAGAAAAGCATTCTCAGAAACGTCATACATTTTTTACTCACAATTTTAAATAGCAGATAAATCACATAAAAATATGAAATCACAATTCACGGGTTGAGATCTAAAAACGAACAATGGCGAACAAATTCAATGCAGTTCACCCAAATATGACATATTCATGTAGAAATAAATCGTTTCCTCGGAAAACATTGCATTTGATTCAATGTTGGAGTACTTCCATTTGAGTTGAAACTGGACCGAACGTTTACCGATTGATTCAATAGCCTGTAATGCACGCAAGATATTGTTAAGATTGATATTATAACAGTCCAGGTTATTGATATTTAAGAAAATATTTTTAAATGTACATAATAGGTATTATACTATGATTCTTTGGATATATGAGTCGAGAACATTTATTAAAATATTTGAATCACATATCAGGGGGGCGATTCAAGATAAATATTGACCTCAAGGGGGCGAAAGTTGAAAAAGTTTGGGAAGCACTGGCTTAGAGTATTGTACCAAAACCTTATAGGCAAAAATCTCGCAAGAGATGTAGAATTACAGTGTTATATTGTCTCTGCTCTGTACACTAGCGGAAAGCTTGAAATGAAAAGATCGAGATTGTTACCGTACTATTAGATCAATTTAGTGTTGATGATGTGTCACAGGGCCTTCCTTATCCGAGTGGTTAGAGTCCGCGGCTACAAAGCACAGCCATGCTGAAGGTGTCTGGGTTCGATTCCCGGTCGGTCAAGGATCTTTTCGTAATGGAAATTTCCTTGACTTCTCTGGGCATAGAGTATAATCGTACCTGCCACACGATGTGAATGCGAAAATGGCAAGTTTGGCAAAGAAAGCTCTCAGTTAATCACTGTGGAAGTGCTCATAAGAACACTAAGCTGAGAAGCAGGCGCTGTCCCAGTGAGGACGTAATGCCAAGAAGAAGAAGAAGATGTGTCACCATGCATTAATTGATCAAAATCGACAAGAAAAATAATTCTGGGGAATGGTATTTTCTGGCGAATGGTACATTCTGGCAAATGTTTTTCTGGTAAATGGTTTTCTGGCGAATAGTTTTCTGGCGAATGGTTTTCTGGCAAATATCGCACAATCAAAATATGGGGTTTTACACAACGACAATGTATTGTGAATGCAACACAACACCCAGTGTAGGCCGGGAACCAATTCAAAGTGATAAATATGTTTAATAAACGGGTACTTTGACCGCTTTTCGTGAAATACAAGAATGGAGGAAATACTGTAAAAACATAAAAAAAATCAAAAAATGTAGCCTGTAAAAGTTCATTGTGTATGTTTTAACAAAAGTTTTGGTTTTCATGATTTTTTTTATGGAATCGAATAAAATACCTCGTAGTGATGTTTTTATGTCAATCAAATGTCAAAATCATATTTTATGAATACTTCATACTTTTCAAATGTTATAGATTGAATGTCTTGTCCCACCCGTTTTACTTTGCCCCAGTGTATCTTATTACGATTCCCATATAGTTTTAACTACTTGTATACAATGCCATAATTTCTCGTAAACTGGAAAACATTAATGAAGTAGGGAAAGACTGATACCTAGTTATAAGAGCCACGAATATAAATTAATGACTCAAATATTATTTCATCAAAATTAGCATTATGTATGTAATGGATTATGTTACAAATTGGGCTTTTCAAAATGCTATGACCACTTACGCAAAATTGTAAGTTTCAATGCTCATGGTAGAGCTAGCAAAAGATTTGACAGCTCCCTGTTGACATTGATTGACATTATCTTTCTAACAGGAGCAAAGCTGTATTGTGTAGTTCTGTCTGATCTTTCGACCTTGACGCTTGCTCCTACGGGGGCCAGCGACGAGGGCAGGATCAAACATGTCGCGCGTCGGTCTAGTAAGTGAAAAAGTGGCGTGATCGGTTAGTTCATTTTGATCCTTTGTCCTTGACGCTTGCTGCTGGGCAGTGCGTCAAAAAAGCCAAGTTTTTTTTTCCTTTTCGGGTCGCGCGCCTATTTTTTTCTGAGTGCTTTTATATAGCCGAGCAAACGAGTGAGGCTGAGAGTGGATTGTGGCTGCACAGTGAAGGATAAAGGATCAATGGATCGTTAAAATAACCAAAACGGCCGCTATGGAAAGCATAGATAGCGCCACCGTAGCCTTGTGTGTTTGACAGAACAGCAATGCTGTCACAATGGTAAATCCCATATACAGTGGCGCCATTGTTTTGATGCGGTGAGCAATGGCAAAAACTGCCTTCAATGATCCATTGGTGAGCTCGTTTCAGAACAGAACACCCCTTTTTACCTTTATTTTTGTAATTAAAAAAAAAACTTTGAATGATTCGACATTACAAGTGTAGACTTACGAAAGGTTCACTTTATTCAACAAACTTTGGATGGTTCGCCACTGTAAGTGTCGGCATAAGAATAAGAGTGTTCTATGATGTTCCAACCAATCGAGTTTTTTGTTTCTTTTCAAATAAGTAAAATATAATAACACATGCTTTCGTCCTGACAGCTGTAGGAATGTTACATTTAGGTACATATGTATTTAACATAACATAACTGTATTTGTTCAACAAACTTTGAATGGTTTGTCACATCAAGTGTCGGCATAATTTTCCACTACATAGATGTTGTTCATATCAAATGAAAATATTATATTTACAAATAAGCATGTATATATCTCACAAATCATTATTTATCATGGTCTAATCACTTATCAAAGTGAATCCTGTGACCCAACGATCCTTCCCATTAACAAACATCCCTCCCAGTAACCTTTGTGGAGATGCAGAGGCAAACACGGTCTCCAAATAGCAAAGGTTACACACTAACATTCCTTCCCCCAATCCCACCTGACTGCAAGGACGTGGCCAGCGCCGTTATTGACCCTGTATAAATAGAGGCACTGAATTATGCACATTGAAGAAGATTATGGCCAATCCCAGCCGAACTTCTAGTTGATTCTTTGTGCATTTTCACTGACTTCGGTCAATCACGGAATAGCAACCATTGATATGTGTAGTCAGTCTAAGCTAAGCTAAGCTAAGCTAAGCTAACATGAGCAAAGCTGTATTGCTAGATTGTAAAGTATAAAACCATCTTATTTCATGTCATAAACTAACTACATTAAAACAACGTTTGTACTTTTATTTAGGAAAACTTGTAGGAGAAAAACTACTAATTGAACTTTAACACTTCACTTTTTGCAAAAAATAAAATACTAAAATCACTAGTAAGGCAAATTCCTTTAAACTCTAATATTTTGCTAATCTTGACAGATAGGCCTATTTCGTCTGCGACTTACAGACTTCATCAGTGTCGAGTGCTCGACTTGAAGGAGAACTTGTTTAGGCAGGTTAATCTGTGATACGTGTATTCAACACATGAGTATTCTGTTTGAATATGCATATAACAGAATTACAGTCAATTCTCTCTTACTCGATATTCCGTATTTCGATATCGAGTTAGAGAACCATATTAAAAGTTGGTTTTCATGATTATCTGCATGGTCCCTTGGATCGCATTTGCATTACCAAATGGTACCTTCAATATGGAGTGATGAAGAGTTGAATGCATTTACCTAAAAATGCACGATTTTAGCATGTTTTCACCTATGAAAACAGTTGAACTGTTATTTTACCAAATAAACTTATGTAAATAAACAAACATGATAAATCACGTTTAGTATATGGGGAATTGGGGCCCAGATAGCCGAAGCGGTAAACGCGCAGCTATTCAGCATGACCATGCTGAGGGTCGTGGGTTCGAATCCCGCTGGTCGAGGATCTTTTCGTAAAGGAAATTTTCTCGATTCCCAGGGCATAGAGTATCTTCGTACCTGCCACACGATATACACATGCAAAAATGGTCAATCGGCAAAGAAAGCTCTCAGTTAATAACTGTGGAAGTGCTCATAAGAACACTAATCTGAGAAGCAGGCTCTGTCCCAGTTGGGACGTAACGCCAGAAAGAAGAAGAAGATATGGGGAATTCCCCTTTACTGGACAGAAAAAAAAATTGAAACGGCGTATCTGAATTACACCTCAAATGAAAGCCCATGAGTTGCCCTACAAAATGTCATATTTAGTTTTTTCACCTAGATCGGTTGGTAAGATAAAAATCGATTTGAAAATCACTAATTTTTTTTATGAAAAACTTGTTTTTCTCGATTTGAAGTACTTTAAAAATTTGTATACCATGCTTATCTTAAAGCAGGCCTGCCCAACCTTTTTGAACCGCGGGCCAAATCGCAGGAAAAAAATTGTGTCGCGGGCTACATTCTTAAATGCACACAAATTCCCATGAAGTCTGACAAAAGTCTGTAAATGAAGTTCATAAAACCTGACAAAAATCAGTGAATGGAGTCATTTGAAGAAATCAAAAAAAGATAATTGCTGCTAAGCATTCTGATGGATATTGTGAGAATTTCTTTAAAAATAATATAATAATCTAGTCCAGAATATTTTGAAGAATCTACCCAAGAAATTTTGGATCTCGAAATTTTTTATGAATTGTACTCCGAATTCTGTTCTGAATCCAACCTAATATTATTAGCATGAATCGAAATGTGCCAAAAATTCTGAACAAACCTTTACGAAAATCTTGGTCAGAATGTGCAAGATTTTACAAGAATCGTGCCTATGATTCTTTCAGAATCTCTTTCAATAATCATTTTGAAATGCCACCTAGAAATCTTTGAAAATACTAAAAAGTATTTCAAAAGAAACCTGTTTATAATTTTATTATAAACTCGTTAAGTGTTCAGGCAAAACGTAATATAGCGTTATGATGTAATCTTGCCCAGGATTCTTGAATATTGTGTATTGAATTCGTTGAATATCTTGGTTATGGAATCCTGGTAAAAAAATTTGTGAGAATCTTGCAAATAATGAGGCTGATTTGCTGCTGACAAGAAAACTAATCGTCAAACTCGATACGTGGGAAATTAACTGCATGAAATGCTCAAGAAAATTATATTTCTTTGATCGCAGTACGCAGTTGAGAAGAAATTTCATTTCAAATGAGGCTTTCTTTAGATTTTTTTCTTGCCTCATTCTTTACTTTTCTTTAGTGAAACAGCAAACTTAGCTTAATTCGGGAAAGTCGTGTCCAGAATTCTTAAGAAATCCTGTTTAAGATTCTGTAAAAAGCCTGCCTTTTTTATAATCCTGTCAAGTTGTTGTTGTTGTTGTTGTTGTTGTTGTTGTTGTTTGAGAGGGACTTTAACCCGAAGGTCATTCGTCCCTAAATCCTGTCAAGGATGAATGTCGAATGAATGAATATCGACGGAAGTCATGGTAGAAACATTGTTTAAATATCCCGAATTTGAGATTTAGAATTTGAATCAATCATAAAACTAAATATCTACGAAGGTTAAAACAACAAAACAATTTAAATAACTACTAAGCTACAACATTAGGTTGGAACTAAATTGAATGATAATAAAATAGGCTTAGAATGTTCTAACTTCGGGTTGGTAGAATATTCACCGGGCAAGATATGAGAAGAATCTTCGAACCCTCCGCGGGCCGTACAAAATGAGGTCGCGGGCCGGATGCGGCCCACGGGCCGTACGTTGGGCAGCCCTGTCTTAAAGTTTATATAACGTGGGGTAATCATGCCAAATTTCAACATAATCCGTGCAGTTTTACTATATTTATATCAGTTTTTGTGATTTTGCATGTTTAATAACATGATATCATTGGGGGTCATTTGTTCCACTTCCCCTTAATATAAAAATCTAAAATTTTGCAAAACATCTTCTTTTATATAGTAGAACAATCCCTGAAAATTTCAGCCTGATCGGAGAACATCAATACAACTTCCCTTGGAAAGGGGGTTGCGGTTCTCGCGAACTGGCTCTGAAATAGTAACGTTAGAATAGTAACGTTAGAAAAATCTGACAGTTTCAACTTGTTTGGAACCATTGTGGCTAGTTTGGGGTTCCCTGGAATCGATTCCTGTGGCATCAATTGGATCCCATGTTTGACCCGCACAAACTGACATATTATTCTTCAAGTGTTTGTAAATGATGCATCATATTATACTATCTGCAAAAAAACTTGAAAATTTGTGTATTTTTCCAGGGTTCTTCTTCTTCTTCTTCTTCTTCTTCTTGGCATTAACGTCCTCACTGGGACAGAACCTGCTTCTCAGCTTAGTTTTCAAATGAGCAATTCCACAGTTGTTAACTGAGAGTTTTCTTTGCCAAAGTTGACATTTTTGCATTGAGCAATTCTCGCTGAAACCAGGCCGCCATCGGCACCCATCGTTAGAATTCCAATTTTATGTCACTGATCGCTAGTTTTCGATAAAACTTAAGGGTGGTCCTTTCTGTTTTCTCAAATTGGTGGACCCCTCGTACGCCAGCTAGCTAAACAGTTTGCGAAAAAGCCCATTTTTTTATACGTTTTGGGTATTTCTTCACGTGATATGTCTCATATTTCGCTTAGAACACATAGCAAACTTAGTGGCATCGTATAGAGAAAGGATATAGCTTTCATTGAAAGTTAAAAAAAAAAATGAATTTTGTTAGAAAAATCTTTTTTTCACCATTAGTGCACCGCTCGTTTTGAATTCTGAGATCACCATCAGAAAGCTGAGGAAAAATTGCGTAAGATAGGCTACAGAAACTAGGTGAGAAATGGTATTTACCCTATGAAATGAACGATTTTCTAAATCATGTTCTACGATTTTGACGTATATGGCGAGTGCAATCAATGAGAACATTATTTTTTGTACAACAAAGAAACAAGTTTTCAATCTTTGGTGTTTTATTCAAGTCGAATGAAGAATAAGAGTATTATTTTGAGTGAAAAAATCTAGCGGCCATCTTGGATTTTGACGCCATCTTGGGTTTAGTTAGTAGAATGAATGTTTCACCTTGATAGCACATGTAGCATGTCGAATTCAGAGGCTACCAATAAAACAAGGTTACGTATACTCTTCTTCTAATTACTCTTTATTTTCCTGACGTTACGTCCCTACCGGAACCGAGCCTGATACTCAGCTTTATTAGTTATAAATACAGGCTATGAAATAGGAATTTTCTTTTATAATGCGATTTATAATGTCAGAATAATTCTTCGGCAAATCTTTTTTTTTTTTGAATTCAGTTATAATGAATAAATAAAAATATTGAATAAATACCGTCCCAAACCATTGATTGAAATAAACAAATATTTTCTTACCATATGCTTTTTTGTCATTGAATGAAGTTTATTAATTGCGCGTTTTTTTAAACGTAAAATATTGCCAAAAGTGCATTAATTAAGAAAAGAAATCTTAAATTTTTAAGCAAAATAAAATTCTTGATTTTCTGAACCATATAGTATCGTTTTTACTACCGCCCAACATGCATGAGAAAAATAGCGAAATTGAAACATGAGAATCAGGCTTTGCTCTAATGTGGACGTAACGCCGAAACGCAGGTGTATCATCTTGAGGTTGGGAAACATGGTGTACATCTTGGATTTAGATGCCATCTTAGTTTTTAGCAGTTGAATGATTTTTACCATCTCAATTAATTTAATTATAAGGCCTCCGTTAAAAAAAACATCAGATTCTTTATTTCTTATCTAATCTCAGCTGTTCAACTTATTGTTCATTTCGATCATAGGTTTTAAATAAATGAAAGAATTAATGCTGTTTTTCGAATCGAAGATATGCAGAATAATCATTCAGATAGCAAATAAGCGTTAAAAATCCTATTTGATAATTTGTTTTTGAAGCTAGTCAAGTTGAGGAACTGGCTATGTTCCAGTAGGGACGTAATGTCAGGAAAAAGAAGAACAAGAAGAAGAGTAAGTGTAACGGTAGCATTAAAATTCAACATGATGAGTGCTAATAAGGTGAAAACTCATTCTACTACTTAAGACCAAGATGGCGTCAAAATCCAAGATGGCCGCCAGATTATTTCACTCAAAATAATACTCTTATTCTTCACTTGACTCGAATAAAACACCAACGATTGAAAACTTGTTTTTTTGTTGTTCAAAATATAATGTTTGCATTGATTGTACTCGCCATATACGTCAAAATCGTAGAACATGATTTAGAAAATCGTTCATTTCATAGGGTAAATACCATTGCTCACCTAGTTTCTGTAGCCTATCTTACGCAACTTTTCCTCAGCTTTCTGATGGTGATCTCAGAATTCAAAACGAGCGGTGCGCTAATGGTGAAAAAACGATTTTTCTAACAAAATTCAAGATGGCGGCCAAATTCAAAATGGCTGCCAAATTTTTTTTAACTTTAAATGAAAGCTATATCCTTTCTCTATTCGATGCCACTAAGTTTGCTATGTGTTCCAAGCGAAATATGAGACATATCACGTGAAGAAATACCCTATATTTATCAAAAAATGGGCTTTTTCGCAAACTGTTTAGCTAGCTGGCGTACGAGGGGTCCACCAATTTGAGAAAAACAGAAAGGACCACCCTTAAGTTTTATCGAAAACTAGCGATCAGAGACATAAAATTGGAATTCTAAAGATGGGTGCCGATGGCGGCCTGGTTTCAGCGAGAATTGCTCATTCGTATATTGTGTGGCAGGTACGATGACATTCTATGCCCAGGGAAGTCAAGGAAATTTTCATTACTAAAAGATCCTGGACCGACCGCGAATCGAACCCAGACACCTTCAGCATGGCTTTGCTTTGAAGCCGCGGACTCTAACCACTCGGCTAAGGAAGGCCACTTTTTCCAGGCTTCATAAATTTGCATCTTTGCATCAAACTTACTTCATTTTCATGTTTTTATATCAGTTTCCCGGGAAATTACAGTTTTATTTCCTTTTCCAGACAAGTCAAGTCCCGGGAATACTAGAAAACTTAGATAGAAAGATCAACCACCCTGACAACATTCATATTCAATAAACATTCCACCTCCAGATGTTGCTGGCAGAGTACCTATCCACCATTTTTTTTTTCGAAACCCGCGACATTAAAAATCCTCAAACTGACAATGCTTTGTTCGCGATCGATCGCGGAGCCTGGAATGGATATCATTGAAGGAGACCATATGGCAGCGACTGCAACTCCAACGTGATGCCAAAAATCGGTCAACTTCGAGTTTTGTCCCTCTTGCACAATTGGGCCCCAAACGAACCAAGATGCGATTGATAGGCAGTCAGTCAATGGGTTCGGTACGCGACGCAGCCATCAACCGATCAATCAATCGCGTGGTGCGAGGTTCTGTACCCACATTTCAGCTCAATTGAACAGTAGGGTGGTTCAAATTACAAAAATCTTTGAAAACCACCCCAACGAGTCTTCGATAGCTTCGATATGACACATCATGGAAATCACTATATAAATGTTAAAAAAATTCGCAAGAACAGAGATTTTGCAAAAATATTAAATTTAGAAGGTCGGTGGTGATTTAAAGATTGTCCAAAGACGATGTTGGTTATTATATGGAAATTACATCATAACTTCTAAGCGTATGTTCTCAAAGTGATAATTTATTCCTCAAACCATCATAAAGTATGTTCCTGAAGAGAACATTCCAATCCCATCTCTCGGATAAGAGATATTCATCATTTCGTTTGCAATTTAAAACTTAGATTTAACGTTAGATTTAGAACAAAAGTAAGTCAAAACGAGTCATTTACGTTACGTAAAAATGCTGCTTTTCTTTATAAAAGCTCGTATAATAAATTTCAGAGTGATTCGTACTAGCATCAACAATAGTTATGATGATTCTACTTGTATTAGAAGTATCATTTTGGTTTCTTAATATAAATTTTCACATGAAGCTTCAATGTCTTAAGGTCATCATTAAATCCTTATCAAAACAATAGAACTCTATTTTCATCATAAGAATTATAAAGCAGAAATTGAAGGTGGAATTTTTGAACATTGTTTTTTTTTCATTTTCAAGCACCCTATTGAACGATACACTCCGACAAACCGAGGTTGGTTTGTCGTCTCGATCGTCGTCGGCGGCGGTTCGGGTCAGTACAATTAATGTGTCACTCCTGGCTTGGGGCTCATCGACCCAGAAGAAAAAGAAACTCAAACGAACCGAACCGAACAAAACGTTCCAAAGTGGACAGATTTCTACTTGCGATAACGGAAACGCCGTTTAAGGGCATAAGGTAATCGGATTTGGAAATGAGGTGTAAACAAGGTTATGCTGTTTGGCAATGCGCGGCGGTAATTGTAAGATGACTGACTGGATATGGAGGCAATGAATAGTTGAAAGTGGTTGTAGGTCAGTATTCAGAAATCTTAAGCTCATAGTGGATTTTAGTTTAGATAATGATATCACAAGATAATCTAGTAATGCAGAAAAGCAACAGGTCCAATGGAATTCATGTGTAATGTTGGTTTTGGATGGTCTGCATACTTTATTAAACAACGTTGTAGGTCACCCAAACTATCCTGGATTTTAGAACATGTTGTCTATAGTCGAGACAGCTGTGTTTTTCCGCAATTCAGAAGAGTCCAGACTTCGTAGGTATTTTAACATACACATATTTTGAATTTTGTTTATTAATTTTTCAAAAACACAATGTATCAACAGAACCGTAATCCTATATTTTTTGAAGAACATTTTAAAGAAAATCAATGAAATAGTCATTCATATCATCGTACAAATATTTGGGTTATTCTCTTAAGTATGATGTATCGTGCAAAAGTTTGGGATCACCTGAGCCGCTGTTAAATGTTTTGTTAATAATTCTGCCATTTTTCAACGGATCCTATAAGTTCATAGCTTTTTTTTTTTACGTATATGATAGTGCGTACATACTTGGTATGAGATTTCGCAGAATGTTTGTATTTTAAGCATGTACTGGTGACCCCAAATTTTTGCACGATACACCATACTGAGAAATGAACCCAATCTTTTGTACGATGACTTTAATGGCTATTTAAATAATATTAATGAGTTTTCAGATTTTCGCCAAAATTTCACTCATAAAATATAAGATTACGGTTCTAATGACGCATTGATTTTAAAATTTTGATCGATCCAATGCTGAGAAAGTTAGTCATGTTTTTAAAGTGTTTTTCAATGCCATTACTACAAATAGAATTTTAGGAAAAAAAAAATCAAGAAACACTTCTGTTTGTTTCTTAGGGTGTGAACCCAAACTTTTGCATTGGAGTGTTAAGGTTTATAATAGCAAAAAAATGGTAGATCTCTTTTCTTCATCCATCGGATTGAATAGCGCTCTTTAGCAACTTCCTTTATTATGGTTTGCAGAGTTTTTGCTGTGAAATTATTTATTTGTACTTATGTATACACTGTTTCTGGAAATTAAGAAGTTTACTGGTAATTCTTGTATATGTGAAGTCCTCCCGAGCAAAGCGTGAGATCATATTGAAAACTAATTTGTTGTTGTTTGATGTTGTGATGTCGTAAATTTTGAGAACTCAGTTTGGAAGTTTTAATGGTTAAAATATCAAAACAGAGAGCAGTAAAATGTTGAAATCATATGGAAAACTATTTTTGGTCTCAGTGAAAGCAAATTGAAAACTGTTTCTGATATCATGGGCAGCAAATTGAGAACTCACTGAGATATACATGTTTTCGTTTGATAAATAAACGAGTCTGCGTCAAGATGATTGCTTTATGTTTATATTCTAATATTGCTTATACATGAAGCACGAATAAATTTATAATATATTAAAATTATAACTATACCAACAATTTAAAATGATAGGAGAACGAAACAAAAATATGATAACAGATAAATTAATGTTAAATTGATATCAAATTATGATAACATCAATCAGATATGTTTCCGACTTGCTTTCTTCTTGATGTTGAACTTTGCTCGGTCTGTCCTCTATGTGCTTGTGACTGACCCAGATCAATCACACAGATTAAAAAAAAATAATTAATATTGTTTTTAACAGTACCCATGACACGTCAAACAAGTTTTGTGGTATGTTTAAAATTTCATTTATATTCCGCCGACCCATTACAAGAATTGAAGAACTAGTCTAATTCGACAATTAAGATTTGGTTGATATTTGGGATCAGCATTAGATCGACACTCTCTTATGCTGATCAAACAAATAAATTCCGCAATGTTTTTATCTGTGGAGAGTTATACATATCCCGAGCAGCAACAAATAACTCCCCAATAACTTATGCATACCATATTTTGGTATCATACCAAAAAAAGGTATTGTTCAGTTGTCAATACCTCAATTTGGTATCATCATGGTATTGAAAAAAATCTTTAAAACAATTAAAAATACTTAATTGAGGTATTAAACAGCTATTAAGGTCTGCTGGATGTATTGAACTTCTATTGAAAAATTTCTCTTTTATATGAAAATCCATCAAGCATTATTGAGGTATTACAATACCTGATCTAATTATTAATTTGGTGTTCGTAGAATATGCTTGAGACATTATTTGAGGTATTTTACCTATTATGCAGGGCTCATTCATACCTCTTTCATGTTGTAAGTAATGGAAATTATCTGGTATGGAATACCTTAGTTTGGTATTCAGAAGTTATTCTCTTCTGCTCGGGATACGACATGGTATCGTACTGCATCAGCTTCCTGTGAAATTGACAAAAATATATCGCAGAAATTTAATAAGAAATCAGTTTTTTTTATCTACCATTGTCAAGTATTATTTTTTTTATATTGAACAAAACATTGAACTCACGGTTTTCGGATTTGCCAATTTTCACATTTCGACCACCACCCATCGAAACCACTGCACTGTGTGTCCGGCTACGCATAAATGACACACAGACAAAATAAGAGAAAAAAAAATCTTGCAAAATGCAACTAGCAATCACAACGCCGCGTGGATATGTGCCACGTCAGGCCCAACCGCAATTGTTTGTTAAATGATTCTGTCAGTTCTGCCGCATTGCAGTTTCGCTTAAAAGTCTTGTTAGTTCTTATTTTTCGCGCCATCAATGCTGCTCGGTAAAACGTTCGACAGGCGTGAATGGTAACCTTTTTCCACCATGCAATTGCATAGAATTGCACCCTAAGACCCTTCCAATGGTTCGCCAGCCAGAACGAAACTGTCACTCGCTGTCAGCTGTCAGTTCAGCAGAATGACCTTTTCCCTACACGATGCCGAAGAAGGACATGGAGTGCTAAATTGGGCTATCGCTGAATCAATCAAGAGAGGGATATTGCACTTTTCGACTCGACCACTTCCTGATTGTGGAACGTACGATGTTTTTTATTCTGGATTCCGTTGAGTCATGCGTCTCTTGAGGATCGAATCAACGCTAAGCTCTCATCATATTAATTGCAACAAAAACCAACGCTTGGTATGGCGCAAAAGATTCTGACAGCTTCTTAGAGGAGTCTTTATGGTGCTGAACAGAGGGCAGAATAAATAAATGAAGATTTGCAACCACAGCCGCCGGACAACGACATCGTCAATAGGTCTGCGCTACACGATTGGAATGTAGAAACATTTGTCTGCGAGAAGCTTTATGTGAAATGATCATTCATATACATACGTTCATCAAGGATGTTTTGTTGTGAATGAAGTTGACGACATCATCCACACGTCAGTCCTATTGAATGGGGATCGAGTAAAAAAAATCTTATTCAGAAGAGCTCTGCTTGTTTGCTTTTACTGGGTTTGAATTTGATTCAATGCAAATGTAGACATCATTTGATGTATTTAATGTTTGCCAGTATCGATAAACGGTGCACGATTTTGATACATGCAAAAAAAAAAAAGATTTCTTCTAATTCTTCCAAAACTCAACTTAAAATATTCCAATATAAACCAAAACTCTTTATTTGATGAAGGTTTCATGTTCTCTCGATGAGAGGGGTTGCAATAATTTATTCAGATAAGTAAAATATCTTAGGCTCATGCTAAATGAAAAATCTTTTAAAACTCACATTGATGGCATTCAAGCCAAATGTAATAAAATGTCTTTACCCACTTATTGACAGAAAATCAAAATTGCGTCTAAGAACAAGCTTTTGAGCTTCAAACTAATTTTCAGGCCATGTTGTATGCTGTACCAATATGGTCTAACTGTTGTAAGCAGTTACATAGAATATCCATTGTTGAAACATTAGGGCAAATGTCGAATAAAGTTATCAAGAATATTAGACAAAATTCGTCGCAATCTGTTATTGTAACGATAAGTACATTATATTTGGTGGTAATGTTAAGTTAATATCATATTAGTAGTTAATCGATATTCAATTCTATGACCCCCGGAAGTATCTCGACCATATGACCATTCAAATGATTGATAATATCCTTCAAACAGTTTGCAACAAAGGTCAAAAGTCAGTCGCGGATCTCGCCAAGCCCACCGTGCAGTTTATCACTCGCATTTACTTAGCCGCAAACTTCTCACCAACCTTCTTAAAACAAAAAACCTGCAAATTCTTCGTTGTCAACGCATGGTCGCATGTGTCAAACGTTCGATGCCAAGGCCCTCCTTGTGTGATTGGGGGGATTGGTGGACGTGTTGATTTGGACTCCAAGTTCCATGACCAAATATGTCAATGAATTCGACTGAACGCGCGCAATCAAATCCGCGCACGATCGGTAAAACCAGTTATCGGAACTGAGAGCAGAAAAAAACTGCACTAGACTCATTCGTACTTCGAGTACTGTGAAATGGGGGATCTTTGATACCTTAGCATGTTTGAGAAGCTCACAAACAATCTGACCTACGAACAGAAAGTTGTAAGAAGTTGTAGAAGTTCGTCACTTATGGATATATACTTGAGAGCCTAGTTATAGTAGAACTTCAATTCGCTATCGAATCTCTTGGGAAAAAGCGTTGCATTATAAAAGCCAAAAATCGAAAATCGACTTTGAATTATATGAAATTTTAAAGATGCATTCAAAAACAATCTTTATGCAATCTTTCAACTGCAATCGATATCTAAGATACCAGTACTTGTTTTCAAAATAAGTTTTTATTTTTATGCAAATAAAATTTTTCAAAATTACTCCGTTTAACGGTATCAATGAATGATTAATGTACTATCAATTACCAGCATGTGATCGAATTAGTTATGGCGCCCATCTGGGCCGGTTGTCTATTTTTGGGACGATCAAATCAGCGAAATGTTTGACAAATTCCACACGCTAGCCACACAGCTGAAGAGTGACAGATCGTTGTAACGCTAAGCCGATTTATGCAATGATCCGCTTAGAAGACATCGGTTTTCCATTTGCCAGATGCGCTGGATTGTTTTATCGTCGTCATTATCGTGTATTGGCGATCGGCACTCTGCTACACGGAATAGGACTTAGAGAGAGAGAGAGAGAGAGAGAGAGAGAGAGAGACTTAAAGGCCCATAATAGCTGAATCTGAGCCGAAAAACACCGATATGTTCCAGCACACGGCTGTTGTTGTGTGTTATGACGTCTTTGTTCATAGGATGGATCATTTTGTTTTTATTTTTTTCAAAAATAATTTTTCTTTCAACTGCTGAAGTTGATTTTTATATTTTATCGCAAGTTTAACCAGTTCTTTTAATCCATATCGCTTCTTGGGATTTGAAATATCAATTGTTTTCTTGAAATAGTTTTTTTTCTTTAAGTTTTTCGATAAATAGATCCTTGAAACAAATTTACTTTTCTCGATGTTTTGTAATTTTTACGAAACTATCGATTTTTCTCGATAATGAAGTATAGACTTTTGGTCTTCCCTAAATGAGTTTTAGACTGTTCCTTATTATAAGAAATCTAAAAATGTAAGGAGGTAATCATAACTTTATGGTAAACTTGATCAAAAAGATAAAAAAATGAAAATAAAGATTCGTATTTTGGAAATCGGCATAAATATGGCATAAATATGAGTAAAGAAACACAAACAGTTAAGCAGAAGCATGTACGGATCAAGTTTAACTCTGTTTGAGAAAATAATAATTGCCTGGAAAATAGATGAGTAAGACAATAAACTCTGAAATATTTCTAAAAACGGTACTGTCCCGTTAAATACGGTACGTATGGTCAGCCTAGTTGTCTGGCAACAGCAGCCATTATTTCATACGACATCTACAGATAATTAATGAAGAAATCCTTACAGGAATTTCTGTTCAAATTGTCTCAATTTTTTTAAATTGAATTCCGTTCCTAAATAAATGTTCGAAAAAACTTTCTAGAAATAAAAACATTCAAAAAATTGCGAGTGAGAATATATTTAACTGTATTAGACGATTATTGCAGTATAATAATTGTAAACTGTAGTTGTGTAACTCCTTTCTCGGTTTAATCGACCTTGCCAGTATTGAAGCAGTTTAAATGAAATTTGTTTCAATTTTTCGACGCTTCGGCATATTTTTGTCTTATTTTGTGTAGGAAAAAAGGAATAAATTAATTTTTGATTGGATAAATTTTTAGAGTTTTTCCTGGTGAAAGGTTTTAAAACAGGCTTTCGGAATGATTTATTTTATGATATACTATTTCTGGATAAGATTGTTAAATTATTTTGAAAAGGACTCCTACAATATCCAGCAGGATGCCTGGCATCAATTATCAATTTTTTACCTTTCCAAATTAAATTCGCTTCATTTACTGATTTTTTTCAGATTTCTTGCATTTCATTTACTTTCACTTCATGCGAGTTGGATTAAAACGGGAATATTTCATCAAATAGAGTTGCAATTACGCAGAACTAATTTTACATACGTGAACCATAAATCTGAACAACATCGCAATCAATTATAATATGCTAAAGCATATTTTTTCCGTCCGTATGAAATGAAAAGTCAAATATATTCCCAGAAGCGTTGATTCATAACTGTGGGGCACTGAAAACCATATCACAGTTATGAATCAAAGATAAGACGATTCCGAAACAAACGTCAAAACGTATGCTTTCACTAGCACACCATTCGTTTACCTCGCAGATAAATTGCTATTAAAGTGTTCCAATCCATAATATGAGTCGATTTGATCCATAATAAGGATCCTCCTCTCCCACTGATCCACATCTGTGGGTGGACATAGTGTATTCTCAAAAACAACTATATTCGGCAGTCCCAGGGAAGTAATTTTGATTGGAACAGTGTCATCATGTTTTTTAATCATCTTATATTCTGAAAAATGACAACTAGTTGATCCATAACTGTGGGGTGACTGTAGTTTCATGTTTACGTTTATTTTTGTAGTAACACGATCTAATAAAAAGTCGTCATATACTAGCGCTGCCAATTAAACAGCACTGAGCTAATTCATTCGCGCTCAATAACACCAACGCGCCCTAATGCCCCGTAGCAAGTCTCGCACCACCACAACGGTAGGTGACTTTTATGGCTTGTAGTTCTTTCTAATTTTCATTTTTATTGGATCTTAATTAAATGCAACATGGCACTTTAAAAGCGCTCGAACGTTAGCCATCGGCATATTTTTGCAACCGGCTTCCCCCTAAGCCAATATTGATTGGCACGCTAAGTGTGGCAGCAAATCAGAGCCCAGCAGCGAGCTCAGTGGACCGGGGGAACGCGAATCGGGGTGTTATGCTTTCGAGAGGTGCCATATAGCAGCGACTTGAATGGCTTTTAACGTAGCCGCTTAAATTAACGATACATTGTTTAGAGGCAATTCATCTCATAGGAAACGACGGTTTTATTGGGGAAATTTCAACTTTACTCATCATAGATAGGCACCTAAATCGCTTTGGATGGGGAGAAAGCTGCAAATGACTGAGTCCTTGAGGCACAATTCTCCGATAAGGCTCAACGAGTTGAGTCAATTCGAATTACACTTTCCTCAGCCACCATTATCGAATTCAATTTCTCATTCCTCCTGACAGCGAACAAGGCAACGACAATCACTCTGATTTGCCCACGATAATGATGTGGCGGACATGGTCGTTGCTCAACTATCATTACACTGATAGTTCCCAAAGGCCGTCGCGTCGCGTTTTGGTGTGACTCTTCAACTCGATCGGTCCTCTGTCTGCTTTAGGGGTATGCGATCGCAGACAGAGACTGGACAATGCGTATCTCGTTTTTTGTAAAAAGGAACAACCCCAAGCTACAATTTTGTAAACAAGCCATTTTTTTTACAAAATTGTTGTTGAACAAAAATTTACAGATGAAAAACTAATATTTTTTTGAGCGATTCCACCTGATCCTCAACTTTGTGATCGGTATTGTAAAGAAAATCAAATTTTGTAATAATGAAATTGACCGTATTTGTAGTTCTCAGTCAAAATCTTATTCAGATTCATTGGGGAAGAATAATTAAAAATATCACATACCCTTAATCTGCTCGTCTGCACCACTGGAATCTCCGTAGGCGAACAGCACTTTTTATATCAAACCCAACCAAGTGCTCGTTGCCATCAGCCACCGAATGAGCACAAATTGAAAAACCCGATCCGCGTTGCAAGTGACCATGACTCATTTACAAAATTCACCACGCTTGTACAGTACCTACCTCTACTGTACTGTAGGTACCTCTACAAAACCACCTCGCCACCATGTGGCCTTTCGTGACGAGGTCCACAACTTCTCGAGAGCGTGAAGTGGCCAGCGACGTCATCCATGAGCCTGAGATAATACTTTCGCTTGTTATTACCGTTCCCGGGCGATCACGATCAACGACCACTCGAGTGAAGCTTGTGTGTTTGCCGGACGGCTATGGGTCCATAACTGTTTGATGGCGTGATTATTTTCGTGATTCCATCCAACTAATAGTGTCGGTTAGTTTTGATCTATGACTGTCGATTCCGTACACTCCACCGTATCTATGGGTTGTTTATGTTAGTGGTTTCTTGTGTGCCTGCTTGAAGAGGCAGTTCGATTGACTCCAGTTCTTACGATATCCAATTCAGATCGGTAGTGGCAAACGGACTAATGCGTTTGTGCTCCGTAACGGTTGGGAGCCTTATAAAAATGCATGTCGGTAGCATACGGAAGGTTGAACTTGATTTCTTGATGCTCTGATGATTTTGTATAATTATTGTGATAAAAATCATTTTTAAGAGGGTATGCATAAATTTTCGGAAGGTTTGAATACGCATAAGGTCAAATCAGAAAAGAATTTATTTTGTGACCCGCCATAACTTGGTTATGTTGTTTATATTTTTGTTTTACTTTTGTTGAGGTAAGTCCAACGTGTCTTCTTCTTCTTCTTGGCATTATGTCCTCGCTGGAACAGAGCCTGGTTCTCAGCTTCCAATTCCAATTGTTATAACTGAACGCTTTCTTTGGCATAGTTGCCATTTTCGCATTCGTATGTCGTGTGGCAAGTACGATGATACTCTATGCCCGGGGAGGTCAAGGAAATTTCCATTACGAAAAAATCTTGGATCTTAGGAAGTTACAAGGGTTCGTACATAACTATATATCCTATATCTTACTGCTAAAATACACAAAGTTTTTCAAAATCTGGAGACATTCAAGTTATCACTTATGGCGGACCCATAACGCGGGTAGATCACCTTTTTGTGGTGCGTTATGGAGTAAAGGTTTGCCAGTGAACAGGATATTATAGTAATCAAAGGAACATTTTTTAGTCCTTGTTACATTTTTAAACCTTGTTGAAAGTGACAAGTCTCGGTTTTCCCAGTTGCCGAGAATGATCTTGAGTCGGATACAACAATTTGTTTTCTAATCTTTTATTTATTTAGCTATCTAGTTTGAAAAAGTAAGGACTAGGATTCAGATGCAAGAACAATATTGGTGTAATTTCCTGGCTTCATCAAGGGATCTGATTTTGACTGATAAAGGGGCGCGCCTGTGGAGAGTGTACCCACCACATTCATCAAAGGGTATACATAGCGGAACATTTCAATTAGAATCCTTTTCTGCGATCAAGTTAGGAATTACAGCTGTAAGAAAAACGAATACTTTATCACTTCTCAATAGTGATAAGGTAACACGACATGCACTAAACAAAGGACACGGAACATACTACAATAGATCAAATATTGGTCATATGTTCCGAACAGAAAAAAAATCACGTATGGTGAAATAGGGATCCATTATACCATGGAAGACAGGTTTCTAATGAAATGTTTGATGAACTGTTGTAGGGTTCTACTCCAAACAATTGACAGTTGTCATGGCTTGTACAGTGGGGATTCACTCGTTGGGGGTCCGCTACATGGAATGACTCGATGGTTGGATGTTCGCTGGTTGGAAAATATTCCAACTAAAAAGCACACAAATGTCTACAGAAAATGTCAAACTGACTTTGACGTCTGAGTGCCGTCGCATTGAAGTCTCCATATATAGCAGTAATGCGTATGTATATGTGCGTTTCGTGAGGATTTGCTCTCCAGATGCGTTAGTGTGGAGCATTTTCACCAGCTGTCAGTCGTGCCAACTAACGGGTCAGATTCGCTAGATGGAAGGCAGTCGTGTTCCAACCAGCGGATCCCCGCTGTAGTCACCATTCAATTAAACTGCCTGATTAGGGCGATTCAAATTTTAAAAATGTTTGCAAATCCAATCTCCCATATGCTTTACTATCCTTACCATAAAAATAGCGTTCTGTGAAATTTTCAGCTTTCTAGGTGGTGATTTAAAGGTGGCCCAAAGACAATGTAGGCTTGTATGGAAATTACTATGGAGAAATTTTGAGAAATGTTCCATACACGCTAGTACTGTAATGTAAGTAGAAACTTATCATCCCAAATTGAAAACTCATTATTTAAACCTTAATGAAGGATGTTGCTGAAACACAAACCCCTTTTGAGCTAATTTTATTTAGGATTTTTGTACATGTTTGCAGGGATATAATCCTATATTAAGCTAAATAATAGCGAACAAACTTATGAATATCTCTTCTGCTATCCGTCGGATTGAAATTCACTCTTCAGCAAATGTCTTTATTATGGTTTGAAGAATGAGTTTTTACTATGGGATAATAAGTTTGTGTTTACATTACAGTACTAGCGTGTTTGAAACACATCTCAAAATTTCTCCATAGTAATTTCCATATAAACCTACATTGTCTTTGGGCCACCTTTAAATCACCACCTAGAATGCTGAAAATTTTACGGAACACTATTTTTATGTTAAGGATGGTAAGGAACATATGGGAGATTGGATTCGCAAACAGGGACGAAAAAAATTGTGCTCACTATACTCAATTCACTGAATTTAGGCCACCATCAAAGTAACCGCACCACCACCAATATGATTGTACCAATGAAGATGGCACAAAAGTAGATGGGCAAAACAAACAACGATGCCCGTATGTCGTTGGTGTTTTTGCTTATCAGAAGCAGAAGAGTGTCAGTTTTAGCAAATTGATTATCAATGAGGTTCAAATTAATTAAAAAATATGCTGCTATACGGGTAATGAAGCATACGATGCACGGAATGGATTATATTGACGCGTCTTTAGTGTGGCTCGTGCAAAAATTACAACTTCCCGAAACGGAATGTAAAAAAGTCAAGCTGGATAGAATGAATATCATTTTTTGTTTCCGATTATCAAAAAGCGGTTGAGTAGCAGCAGGTTAAAAGGAAACTGATAATCTTGCGGAAGCGCTTTGCCAATCTTTGTTGTGCTGTCAAGGTGAGGATAAAAACAAATAAAAATCAACGAAGATTCTACCCAGCAACTATCAATGTAGGCGAGGGTAGATTGAGTATTTTCGTCCCTGTTTATTTATTGTTGGATTTATGTTTTGAATCCAGTTCCGAATTGGCATTGAGGAATTATAAAAATTTTTTAGATACATATGTAGGGGCATGTGAGTCAAGCTTCCCCCGACTCACCGTAAATATGATCCTGAGTACAACGCACAATGGTCCGAATCGAAAATTTAGCAGAAAAAAGTGTTTTCTCTGTCTTCATTGATTTTAGACGTATGGTGTCTTCAGATAAGTTGTTCATAATTGAGATTTGCATCATCATAGAACAAAATAATAATAATTGGGTAGTCCTTACTAAGATTACAATTTCGAACCATTTTTTTTATGAATTTCTTATTGCGTTCTTTAGCAAACTTTTAGTAAATGAACAATTTAGCTGAAGACACCTTTGACCTAACTCTTCATTTGAGCTTAGTAAATTAAGTTTGCAATTCTTGTCATTGTGTGGTCATAAGCAAAATAATGTGAGTACAATGGAATATTGAGATGCCCATTACTCATGGAGTTGGTTCGATGATTTTTTTTTTCTGAGGCGTTATTCGAAAGGCCATGCATTAGGCAACTTTTGCAGCGAAAATCATAAGAGCGATTTTTTTAAATTGAGAAAATTTAGCACATACAGTAGTGTTATGAGGTATAGAACTGTGGCAGCGAAGGAATAATCTCAATCCAAAATTTGTGTATAGGAAATTTGAGGATTTAGTTGAAACCTACAACTTTAATAAAGCCAGAACGCCAATAAGCATAAAATCTTCGGAGTTACTGGAAAATTTCAGTTTTTTAAGGATATTTTTGAAGTGAATACTCTCAATAAAAAATAACGTTTTAACAGTTTACAGTTTACGGCCTTACAGTTGAGGTCGAAATACGCGTATCTGTCAAATGATACAAACTCTAGTGGAATTAAATGGTATAGTACTAAATTCGGTTTTTTCATCTACTTATAGGTATTCTACTAAACAGCTCGAAGATTTATCATCAGTTTTTTTTCGAGTTTTAGCGATTAGACTATTATGACACTTAATTGAACTGCACCACTTTTTGGGGAAACGACATTCGCGGAATATAATTCGCTTTCTGCAATGCTGTTATCAAAAACATTTTCTTACAGTTTGCTGCAGAATGCAACTACGAGTTCCTCTAACTAAAAAGTTGGGTTCAGAATTGAAACCAAAATAAGGACCACCCTGTTTAACTTAGAAGATGCGAAACACAATTACGAACAATTTCTATAAAGCCAGTATACGTCTAAAATCAACGAGAAAAGAGAAAATACTTTTTTCCTGCAAAATTGTCGATTCGAACCATTGTGCAACGGTGAGGATTCAAGTTCTAATGAATCATATTTCGGTGTGAAATTGATCACTCGTTAAATCGAGGATCGTTTGTTTCAGAAACAGTTGAAGAAGAATGAAGAAAAAGCTCGCTAAGCTCTTCTCATAAATTTGTTTAAAAACATATTCAATATTAAGAGAGTAATAATACTGCGCTAAAGGCATATCCATGGAATGTTCAAACATGTAACACGAAATTGAGTATATCAACGACAGGAACAAAGTTGTACACAAGGTATCTAGAATTATTAATTATTATGAAAAACTTACTTAATTTGTAAGGGTGATTGCTCAGCAAAAAGGAGGCCCATTGACTCACGCGCGAAAAAATTTTGCTTGTTTGATAAAAAGAAACAAACATTAGCTACCTCGGTTTCTAAGGGATCGAAAACAGAACAACGTACACGAACTAGTCAGCTGTCATTTCCACCTCCCCCGCAGTGTACCACACCCGCATCCACTGACTGCTTAGATTGCTTTACCTAGCATTACAGGTACCTTGGTTGTACATCTTTTGATTATGCATTATGCGGCTTTCGGGGTTCGATTCTAGGCATCTGCTCAAACATTTAGGCTGTTGCCAATCTATGTTTAGAATTTAATGTTTGTGAATGTCTATCGTATGGAATATGTTTAAAGAAAATTGGCAATTTAAAACTTATCTATATTAAAATATCTAAACACTTCAAACCGCACAAACTACAAATTGATAATAGTTGAGACCAACTTCGATGATTATATTCCACAATAAGTACCATTAATAGTAGTATACTATTTGCAAGAAATGGACTCGTATAACACGTTGATCAATTTCATTGCGATTGCGCTCTTGATGCTTTTTTCAATGACCATAAAACACCTGATTAGATATGATCTAGGAAGATGTGTGACATGAAAATAATGTTCTTATAACATGAGATTCAACCTATTGCTTTGAAAAAGCCACATATATCTTCTCTGTATCGAATTAAAATCACTCTCTTGCTTATATCAAATCGTGTCCAGACATAATCTTTCAAAGTCTGATTTTAAATTAAGCGTAACCATAAAAATGTCTGTATACTAAAATACTACAAAGCCAAAATGCGGCATTTTTGACGTTGGATAACGTCCTTCGGCAACATATGGGGGTACAATTCCAAAATATGAAAACTTGAGCATGTAACTATTGGTTTTGACTGCTAATAACTCAGCCATTTATGAATAGATTTCCCATATTTATCCATCAATCGATCGTAAAATAATTCACGTATCGATTCAAATGGAAAATATCATTGATTATTAAACAAACTATTGAACAATCGTAAAATGTTGAACCCTTTCTTATCTAACCAATAACGTTCAAGCATTTTTTGGGTCCCTATTCCCAGAGAATTTGTTTATAATAGAGAAGCGCGAATTCTGAAACCAAAGATTCCAATTGAACCGTCAAACGTGGTCCCAATCGAGCAAAATCAATGAGATTCAAAAAGACGTTATGCAAAAGTGACGATGGCTGTGTGTTAGTGAAAAGCGATTCGTAAGTGACGTCATTGATAAGCTTGGTTTCTTATGGCGACTGGCAGGATGACACGCACACTTAAATATTGTTTGAATGACCTCAATTGTTGACAGTCATTGCAAATGTTGTTTATAAACAAAGTCAAAATCCTCTCCGCGTTTCTCTAGTATAATCATATTCTCTGCCTATTCCCACTATAAAAGCGCACCGGTCTCTGCTTCTTCCCTCATTCTTCTTTTTGTCGTCAGACTGTGAACAAGGTCGGCAAGCAGTGATGCCACATACACAGATTAATCTGTAATTACACAGATTTTTTTCCTGTTCTTGCGTACAGATATCTGTGGTCACAGATCATAGATTATTACCGTGGCGGCCAAAGTGCGGCCCGCGGGCCGCACGTGTTGTTTGAATTTCCTGAATGTGACAAGCTTCCAACAATTGTTCGTCTGCAGGTTGAACTACCCCTAAAAATATCATGAATCAGTGTGCACTGATCTATTCGAATAACTATCTTCGATCTGGATTATTGAGATAAAAAAGATTTTCAAGATTTTTTATTTTACACGAGTTTAGGACATGGTTTTAAAAATGTAAAGGAGAAGATGTCATTACTCTGTACTTTTATATTTGTTTACAAGATTTTTAGCCTTGAAATAGTTAATCTTGGGAATACTCTGTTTCTTCTTCTTTCTGGCGTTACGTCCCAACTGGGACAAAGCCTGCTTCTCAGATTAGTGTTCTTATGAGCACTTCCACAGTTATTAACTGAGAGCTTTCTTTGCTGATTGACCATTTTTGCATGTGTATATCGCGTGGCAGGTACGAAGATACTCTATGCCCTAGGAATCGAGAAAATTTCCAACCCGAAAAGATCCTCGACCAGCGGGATTCGAACCCACGATCCCCAGCATGGTCATGCTGAATAGCTGCGCGTTTACCGCTACGGCTATCTGGCCCCCCTGAATACTCTGTTTAGTTTTTCTCAAATAATAATTAATTTATATTATAAGAAACAATATCATGCAGCTCTAACTAATTTTTATTAGAATACAATGCAATTCAAAATTGTTGATATGCCAAGAACTGCTATGGTATGCGCTAATATAGAAACTCATATTTTGGATTTTTCGGCAACACAGATTTTTTCCAAGATTTTTTGAGGTTGACTCAAGATAAAAAATAATTTTTCAACCGAAAACACAGATGAGAACCGAAAAAATGTGGCAACACTGTTGGCAAGCAAGACCTCGAGTGTCGTTTGCTTCCTCAGCTCAGTTTTCAATGGGACGCGAATGGAACAACACGCATATCGGAGCCGCCGCAAAAAAGCCGCTCTCTTGAGTGCACCAGACAGCATTATCGTTTTCGACCAGAAATCCGTCGCTATCAGCCAGTTCTCCGCTGTCATTGCCATGCGGGAGGCTAGCGCGATCATTCTGGTTTATCGGATCGAAGCGGCACACGTCGCCGTTTTCGCAATGGACCAGCAGTAAAGTAAGGTAAAAAGGTGTAATACGCCCCCCCTTAAGGAAAAACTGCTCTATCGCAGTAGCAAATGCATCACTTCTAAAGTTTTCTATGTCAATGTGTTGCTTACTTAGTTGGCCATGCTCTGCATGCAACTTTCTCTTTCCAGGTTGCTTCAAAAAAGTGTACACGATGTTTTTTGTGAACGATCCCAATGTTTACGTTTCAAAACAACCCGGGCAATATGCCCCTCCCATAGAAAAAAGGTCCACAGCGTTGTAGAAATATTTCCAAGGAGAATTCCACCACCTGCTAATCTTAAAAGGGTCCATTAGCAGTCGTCTTCCGGTAAAAGTTTTTGTATTTAGTACAATAGTAAAGAATGGGCTTCATCCCCCCCTGTGGCTTGCTTATCAAAAGCAAAATTTTAAACCAAAAACCTGATTTTCGATATTTTTAGAATTTCTATTGATTGTTTATACTTTTCAAAGAACATATATGCGCAACATCATTTTTTCGCGAATATTTAAGATATGTGATCCGATTTACGTGTGAAAGAACCCTCGATCCCGTGAAAATGAAGAGGGGCGTATTGTCCCGATGGGGCGTATTACACCAAGTTACCCTACACGCTGATGAGTGATGGGCTAACAGATTTAATAATAATGAAACCATCTGGATCAAAGGAGGTACTGGCTCTTTACTACCTGAGAGAGACTCGCGAAGAGGAAAAATATCAATGTCATATGCAGCCCAGATTCCCCTCTCACGAAACGTCAAATGCAGCCCACCGTTTTTATAGCTGAAAAAGTGAAAAGTATTGTGTTCAAAGTAAACTGTTATTAAAAACCTCAATCGGCGGAGCAGTTTTTTCCAAAGTTGCTGATAAATCTAAGCAGAAGATTAATTATTTCTAATGTCTGCTACGTTTGCTGGCATGAAATTTCACTCAAACGGCTATTTATGATTCGATGTGATGCAAACTCAATCATTTTTTGCTAAGAGGTTCATGTGAGAGTTTGAACAGCATGCGCATAATTGGTATAAACACAAAGAGGAATAAGAAAAAACTCAGCAATCACAGAAAAAGAAGACCGTCTTCGCGAGTCTCGTCTCAGTTTACTACTACTCCAACGTGTCGCTGGTTCTTAAAAGTAAACAACCATACAAAATTCCGCCCATACAATGGTGAAGGCGTAATCAATTTTCTCGAAAACATCCATTTTTTAAACTAAGCCGAATTTGCTAATTAAATTGCTAACAGCGCACTGCAGTAGTTCGTAGAAAATAACTGCTTGCAAACAATATCTTTCAAGTGCATTGATTATCTGTAATTTTGCGAATAATATTTTTTACTTTTCCGTGTTAAGCCTTAAAACTGATTTTGGACTTAGGTTGGCGGTTTTTTAATTTTACTCCCACTTGACAGCCGCCCTCCGCACTTGATCTGGATCGACGCGACGAAAACCGATGAAGATTCGCGTCGCCGTGATTTAGACACGCTCCTGAAATTGTACACGAAACTGTGGCAATTCTTTGTCGCTGTGAATGAATCACGTTAAGAGTCTAACTGGCGCTGAGCTTCAGTTTAGAGAAGCCCGATACTTTAACTGGCGTTCAATATTGTATTGCTGTGAAAAATTGCCCTTATGAGGGCCCCATATTATCCTATAAGAGAGTTAACAGTTTGACGTAGCTGGATATTTTTCTCATATGTATATCTGCCATTGAACTTACTAATTAAACATTCTAAAACCCTGCTTGATATCGGAATTCAAAACGTGTTGTATGTGAACCCTTTTATTGAGTAACGATTATAAGAGTGTACGATTGCCTCAAATTGAGTCAATGTGTTCAGCGAGCTTATTCTTTGCAACCCAAAGAATAAGTGCTCTGAAGACACCATGTAAATCTGCACTTTATTCATATTTTCGCACTTATGAAACCGCACTTTGCAGTCCAGTAGTGAAAGAAATACACAAAATAATTGAAAATTTACTATTTTAATAGCCGGGACATCATTACCGTATACACAACTAGAGCATTGTGATTAAAGGCGAAGCGAAGAGCACGAATGGGAGCAGTAAATATAATCTGTTCTAGGGGTATCAAACAAACTACATTCATCAGATTTGGTTTCTCTGTCATCATCATCAGATCATCAGAGATCATTCATTCAGTTGATGGATGCGGAACATGACACATCGTGGCATTAAGAGCAACAATAGCCACAGCAGCAAGGCGAGAAACTAGTAGCAGACAGACTGTGGCGAAGTTTTGAAGAGTTTCCTCGGTGCAGCTGTCTGATAAATAGAGGTTCCCAATACGAAGAGGGGTCATCATCATCAGTCGAACCGTCGACAGCATGAGCCATCGTCGTAAGAAGGCCGATGCGAATTAGTTGGTGAATACCATAGTCAGCACCCCAGAGCTGGCGAAGAAAATGTGGAAGGACGTTGAAGGAAGCTTCAGTGGAATCGCTGCTCTCCAACAATCGGTACAGTACCGGTGCCATTGCCATCAACGATAGCGACCTGAGGGACTTCGGCGAGGTGCCCAAAATTGAAATCCAGCGTGAGAAGTCGACCCCCCGCCTATCCGCCCAACATCTAGCAGCCGGCGAAACCGTGGAGGATAAGCTTCCATCGCTAGTAGTGAAAACACTGCCATGGGACCAGCTAGCCAGCAAGATTTCCGTTCTTCGTGTCTCCGCGGAGTTCAAGCTCACAAGGATTAGCATCAAGGTGATGGTGCACACTAAGCCGGAATACGATAGGATGTGTTCCATCCTGGAGGAGTCGAAGGTGGAATTCTTCTCCCACGACATTCCTGGTGATAATCATCAGGGGCATGACCAACGCAGACCCGAAGAAAATTCATGCGGAGCTTCAGAATCGCTACAAGTTGGACGCAACCGCTGTCTACAGGCACGGTGTGACGAGATTGCAAAAAAGTATCCGAATTGCCTCTATCTGGTGTATTTTCGATTACGCGGTACGAACAATCGGATACATCATCGTCAGATGGGAACCATATCGCGGAGGCCGCCGCGATGTTACCCAGTGCCATCGGTGCCTCAACTTTGGCGACACGGCACCAGAAACTGTAACCGCCAACCTCTCTGCAGTATCTGCGCCGAAAGCCATGATTCTACTGCCTGTCCCAGAAATGGGGCTGCAGTGGAAGCGTCGGCATTCAAGTGTGGCGAAGCACACGGGCTTCGATCGTTGGTGCAAGAAACGTGAGACCTTCAAGCAACTCCGAAAGGCGGCATCAACATCGAACCAGCCGGGACGCAGGAAAAAAAGGCTCCGGTGTTCAGGCCTGAAGATTTCCCGCCACTTCCAGCTGACGGTAATTTTCCGCAGGTGTCTCCCATCTCGCCGGCATCCCCCTTCTGCCGATGCGAATCAACCGTCTGGTGGGGCTACAGATGAATCCCTGTTGTCCGATAAAGTGCTGGTCAAGCTGATCTCCAAAGTGCTCATCATCTAGCGATCCTGCAGGACCCGGTCAGAGCAGCTGCATGTTGTAGTCTCCATCAATGGCAAATATAATTGGGGGCCCAAATAGCCGTAGCGGTAAACGCGCAGCTATTCAGCAAGACCAAGCTGAGGGTCGTGGGTTCGAATCCCACCGATCGAGGATCTTTTCGGGTTGGAAATTTTCTCGACTTCCCAGGGCATAGAGTATCTTCGTACCTGCCACACGATATACGCATGCAAAAATGGTCATTGGCATAGGAAGCTCTCAGTTAATAACTGTGGAAGTGCTCATAAAAACACTAAGCTGAGAAGCAGGCTCTGTCCCAGTAGGGACGTAACGCCAGAAAAGAAGAAGAAGGAGAAGAATTATTAAACAGTACAGGCAGAATTTCGTAATCATGAATTGACGTTCTACAAAATGGCCCTTTCCAGGGCCAGTAGATCATTTCACAAGAGTTAATATAAATAATATACGAATGACACTTCTTCCCTTATTTCCGTCGTATAAAACAATGATTTATCGCACACCGTACGAGTTTGTTTACCGCCAACTCTTAATAATGTAACGTAAAATTTCACAAAGATTTACTTTGATATAATTCCGACTCAATTTGATACACTGGCGGTGCGGCATTATGTCATCGTACTTGCTCATCTGAATTGCCTACATAACAGTGGCTAAGGGTTTTATTTTCAAGGATCTCTAGGTCTTATCTATCAAAAATATACTATAAGGATAAAAATAATAAAAACCCCTGAGTTCAGTATTAGAGAACATCCACAGATTTGAAGAGTTCCATCAAATTTCGATTCAAAACACAGTCATGATCAGTGAATGGTTGCGCGTATTGTGATACGTTCCTTTTGAAGTCTTTTCCAGGGCAACCAAGAGTTTTTGGTATAATTGAAATATGGTACGTGAAACTAAACTATGAGCTCCACCCCTCCCCCTCACCCCACAAACAATCGGCCCTTTATAAAGTCATTTTTAAGACCAGATTCATGTTCAGAACATTTTCAATCAGCCTAAGGTTATCCTCAGAGTTGCTCGATGTCACTATCAATGCTTAAAATTTGCTGATTTGTACAGGCCGACTGCGATACAAATCGGATCATTCCTTATCACATCAGCATCATGCTGTCTACTCCATCACCAGTGCATTGATGGCGATAGACTATGGATATCACTGATGGGTTAAGTTTAGCTTTAAATTAAGCAGATAAAATGGCAATTTATCTGTACGATATTTTCGACAGTGTTGCAGATAGATTGAAACTATGTGTTGGTCACTGAAAAACATTAATAGCATGGATAATGACCACCCGATCACTCATTCTGCAGTGATTTTGATCTAGAGTGCGATGTCGCATCACTGCTGTTGGTTGTCAAATCAAAGTGATATTGATAGCTCGCAAGTGATATTGATAGTTTTAGACCATCAGCCATCAGCTGATATGATTGATATTGAGCAACTTAGGATAACTTATCCTACGTCAACACTGCAGTCGTGTCTTGCACACAATCCCTTCAACCTTTTCTCCAATCTATGCTGTATACATATCGTTGTAGAGTTATAAAACTTTTCCAGAATGTCATGAATCAGTGTCAAGATAAGTAATGGCTTCATCGAGCTTGTTTTCGACTAACCACCATAGTGTCAATTGTTAAGCATGTAGATCAACAGCCAATAATCCAGAAAGTTCTTAGATGATTCAGAACATCTTCTGCTAAACACTTAATGCTAGACCCCAAGACTTATTAATTTCAACTTCTTTGTATACCTAAGCAATCTCCAAGCATATACCCAGACAACCAGTAGTCACACAATCATTTATTTAAAAAATCGTTAACTTATACTTGTTGTAATGTAACCCGAACAACAAGGTGTGCGAAATCGTTTGATTGGCGAGTATCTTCGCTTAGACGCTATTTTCTGAGTCAATTTTCATCATATGAAATATACTCATTTATCGCCTCTACTTTTGTACGTATAAGGCCTTTCGACGACATCTTATACGGAATCTTTGCGCATATAAGCATCGTTACACAAAAGGTGATTTCGTTATACCTACATACCTGATATCTAGGTTATGTTCCACATCAGCGATTTAGTGCTAGCACGAGGCTTATAAGTCGGTCTATATTTCTAGAATACCACTATATACCTGATTTGGCGAAATATTGAACTCCACGTGAAAGAATCATTACGCCTGTAGATCTGGATACTAGATTCCAGATTTCTTGGAGTTTATAATAGGCATGATCAAGAACATGTATAAATGTTTTATAGCTTTATAAAGTCTGAATTAAATAACAATTTTGTGGAAATTATTATTCCATTTAGCGTTGTTGGTGATTCGAGTACAGTTCTATTAAATACTGGAACGCGCAAAAATAGGTCAAATTAAAATTGATGTGTTTCTATTGAAAATGCAGCCGGAAATGCTGCATTTGAAAGTTGAGTGTATATACAATAGTTGCTATGATTAGTTTTCACCTTTTGCTCCCCAGTTTTCAAAATGTACATCAGTAATAGGAACACCGTGTTAAAATTTTGCTCAGGCAGCAAGATAATCCAACGTTCTTGCACGAAACTTATGTGAAGGCGGATTCTAGCAGCTTTCGGGACAGGAGTTTTATACCGCATCTGGAAAACGGAAGGTGGCCCAAATTTTCAAAACCATCAACTATCGAAATTCCCAAAACAATACCTCGCCCAGCATGCCATACGATCGTGTGGTCTAAAAGGTGACATTTTCATCACTACGGGAACTATCAATCATGAGATCTACTTCTATGAGTGCCTCGAAAAGCGATTTTCTGAACCAACATAACATAACACTGTGCTGTTCTGGCCAGACTTGGAGAGTTGCCAGTATGGAAAAAAGACAATCGAGTGATGTGATGCGAAAAACGTGGTTTTGGAACCCAAAGACCACAACCCTCCCAACAGCCCAGAGCTCTATCTAACGGTATTGGGACTTGGTCAGATGGAATGGATCATTAAAATAATTAAAACGGCCGCTATGGAAAGCATAGATAGCGCCACCATAGCCCTGTGTGTTTGACAGAACAGCAATGCTGTCACAATGTTAAATCCCATATACAGTGGCGCCTTCGTTTGGATGCGGTGAGCACTGACAGAAACTACCTTCAATGATCCATTTCAAAACAACTTATAAATCCATGAAAAACGAGCGGCGTTCGGCGGCGAAAAAGGTGGATGGGACTACTATGCAAAATTTTATGGGAGGGGTTAACCTGAAGGCACGGCAGTTCGAATTTAACAAACTAAAAAAATAAACGCACATTTTTCCTTTATATATATGAACAGAACCAACAGAACATAAGGAGGTTTTTGTATTATGAATTTTGATTGGAAGATACGAATTTTTGTCGACCAATATTCGCGCGTTCTAATCTTTATTTATAGTCTAATGGACTAATGCACTTTTTTCGTAGCAACTATTCGGATACGGTAGGTCAACAATTGCCTCGAGTTTGAAATTTGGTTGACTTTGCAAGGTATAGAGCAGTGCTTCCCAAACTTTTTCAACTTTCGCCCCCTTGAGGCCAATATTTATCTGGTATCGCCCCCCTGATATGTGATTCAAATATTTTAATTAAGCGCTGTAAGTTAAAAAATGTCCTCGACTCGCATATCCATAGAATCATAATACTATAACTTTTGTGTACATTTGAAAATAATTTTTAAATATCGATAACCCACAGTTACTGTGAATGATTTATTGGACTGTATTTTATAATAACAATTTTGCACGCAAGATGCATTACAGGTTATTAAATCAGTCGATAAAAGTTCGTTGCAATTTCAGCTTATCAAATGTAATGTATGCATAGACGCCTTATGACGTAGTTGGGGGCGAAGTTCCCCCAAAACTGAACTAAATGCAATATTTTCCGAGCAAACGTCCGTGAATTGTGATTTTATAGAGATGTATCTGCCGTTTCTAAAATTACTGCAATAATTTTCAGAAATTGTGAATAATAAATGTTTGATGTTTCTGGGAACGCATTTTTATCCAATCCAAAAACCCTGAAACATATATGAAAATCCAGAATCTTTTTCAACTCATTGTTCAATGCAATTTATTTAAAGGGTATTTTTTCAAACACCAAGAAAACTCGATTTTTTCGGACATTCTGAAAGTTCAAATCTGACGCATCTCTGAAATTTCTTCAAACGTATTTTTAAAACACTAATTAAAAATACATTTGAAGAAATTACGTCTTAGGCATCGTTGGAACCAGATTTTTGTCTGCTACATTTTTCAAAATTTGTTTCTAAAATGATTTGTACATAAAAACTAATGAGAAAGAGCGCAACCGGAACATCAAAACGTGTACAATAGATTTTTTCAAGAGCTGGCGTCTGCAAAATTTTGTGAAAATCTCAAATGCTGCATTCTTAAAACTCACATGATATTTGAAAACCTGAATCCATAACACAATAACTTTATGTTTGACAATCATCAAGTGTTGTCTGTCATAATTTTAAAATAACCATGAGATATAGAGATATAACGATTTAAGGTAAAATAGTCCTGGAAATAGATAAGTTTGGAATTGATCAACCATCAGATATGTGTCCTCCAAAGGTTGTGAGTAATTATTTTCAAATGCTCCCGTATTACCTTTTTCGCCCCCTTTTTGGATTTTTCGCCCCCTAAATCCTGTTTTACAAATTTTCGCCCCCTTGAGCCTGAAAATTGCCCCCAGGGGGGTGAATTCGCCCACTTTGGGAATCACTGGTATATAGAGTATCATAAGAACGCAAAGCTTGTGAAGCATGTTCGGTCCCAGCTGGGATGTTACTTCAGAAAGGAGAATCAATTGGCCAAAAAATAAAAACGAGCTATATTCAGACAATTAATGAAAAGAAGTTTACTGGTGATCATTTATGTGTTTTACTTATGAATTTCAATCGCTAGGCCTTTTAATAGTTAGCAGAAAAGCAGTAAAAAATAATTATTATGAAATACAAACGTCGATTGTTAATTTTGTCTGGCCATTTGCATAAGCCACGAACACTAATTAACATGGCAACATATGTAATTGCCTCTAAATAAATTTTCTTCAAGCATAATTATGCCCACTCAGTCACCGATTCACAGCCAAACATACGCTTGACCTTTCTTTGCCACGAAGCTATTGGTTCATCTGAGTCTCCCTATGCATAAACAATTCCAAGAACTCACCAATTGCACCGGGTAGACAACGGCGCTCGTTCAATGGATGCTAATCGATCACGTTCATCGTCCTAACTTCAATCATTTGGCACCTCGTTAACCTTCTGTCAGACTTGCTTGTTCGGGACATTTGTGAAACAAAATAATTAATTGAACATTGCTGAATCGTGGTGCCGATGTGGGACTGAACTGGGCATGTAGGAAGCGGAGGTCATCAACTGCCTGCGCATAGAGCATCCGTGAATGGCCATTTTTGGGCATCTAGTTAGGGATATCTATGAGTTATGTTTTGCAAAGCAAACAGGAAGCGTTGAAGGTTGTTTTTTTACGGGATTGAGATGCTGCTGGAAATATTTGAAGATATTTTCTCTCTCAACAGTACCTAAACACAAACGCCGGGTTGTTGTCAAATTTTAATTGTTAGTTTGAGCATGGTGAGCTGCAGGAAATGAGTTGACTTAATGATCTTTCACCGACACTTGTTTTGAACAACCAAGTTGCTAGTACAAACTATCTCAGATCTCTAAATTTTGCGAATCAGTTGAAACAGTGAAAAATTCAAACCATCTTTAGCAAATTGTTGCAAGAACTTAATATAACTTATGTTAAACTATTGATGGCGAACTCAGCTTCAATGAACGACATAGAAAGACAATTAATTCCATATTTTACAGCCCTATATGTTGCTTGGGTTGTGTTTACAATTTATAAAAACCCTGCTGGGCCGGCCTATATTGCGAACTCCACCGTACCATCACAGCTAATTAGAAGTGATGCAGACATAGCTAGTAGAAAGTTTTATTTTACCGGTGAAGATGGTTCAAAATGTTTTCCGGTTCGTCGCTTTCCTTGTCTCACAAGTCACTCACTTTTACCGACGAAGCGAAACCATGGTGGCTAGAGTGCTCATGGTCAGTGGGAAAATCTGCGGCGCTTGAATGGTAACTAAAGGGGGTTAACGTAACTTATTTCCTACCACACGATTCGAGCAAAAAGGTGTGCATAGTGAAGACACAACAATGCGGGGAAAGGTGACCAAATTACATGCCTTAAGTGGTGCTATTTAGTGTAACAACAATGTTTGAGTCTGAGAAGAGTCGGCCTGAAAGAACTTACACGGAAATGATAGTATTCATTGTAATCTTAATGTCAGCGATGACATCAAAGATGTGTTCGCCACAAAAGGTCATTACGTTAATGAGACTGTTTGTGTTACATTCATATCTTTTATTTTCAATCTGAAATGTTTTCCATTATTTTTAGATCAAGTTTATCTAGTTAAACTGTCATTTTTGATTTATTTTTAGGTCCAAATAGGTTAATTGATTAATGTTGTTAAACAAATCAATGTAGAAACAGGTTTACGGATATACAATTATCTCCAATTTTTCCTCGGCATTGACTCCATTCCTACATATGTTTCTAATTTTGTAGGACACAAGTGAACGGCGCAATAAACATCTGTAAAGTGTATGACTTCATCACACTCACTTAACCGCAGCTCACTTCAGCTCACTGCCGCAGCACGCGGCCGGAGGAGAATCCCGTTAGTGATGCCGGTCCGAGGTTTAGCACGCGCACTCGGCTATCTCACAAATCCAGAGTTTGGCTTTACGGGCTAGTCAAGTGTTACAGTTTACCGCAAGCCTGCCATGCGGAGAAAGCACACATGATTCTAGTGCGCTTATCTACTTGACCGAGCACTTGATCGTGTGGAATTGCTGAGCGGCTCCCTTCGGAGAATACGCCGCGTGTATATCTACTTATTGCGATAGGTAGGGGAGACTGGGGAGATTTGATCTCTTTTTCTTAATGCGGCTGTAATTCTGCAGGGAAATCATAATTTGACAAGATTTTCGCACTGCCTCTCAAGTTATCATATTTTCGAAGACCTTTTATTTGTTCCATTGCACATTGGTCCACGGAACGAAATTAAGTGGAATAAATTAATAACTTGAAAATATAAGAGAAAGCGTTTTGGTGTCTTCTGAATATTTGATTTTCTGCTCAAGGCACGTTATATGCTAAAGGGTCTCAAGCGCCAAATTTCATAGCTTTCGAAGTTCGCTCTCGAACTTTTTTATTTCAAAAGATAGCACAATAAAATGTTCTACAATATTGTAGATTATTGAAAACATGAAAAGTTTCTTGAACATTTTTTTTCTATATCCCATAATTTGGAAGATATAGGTGACTTTAGATTTTTTTGGTCAAACATCGGTTTTTCATCATTACTAACGAAACTATCAATTTCCAAGACCTACTATGTTCTGAAGAGTTTTAGAAATAAGCAAACTGCACATTTTTCTGAAGATACCATACCTCTAAAATTTTCCTATGAAAAGATATTAGCGCTTTTGTAGTCCTTTTCATCCACTTTTCCAAGCGTAACATTTTAAAAAGGCGTAAGTGAAATGGAAAACTTTTCCCGATACTTGAATAAGCATATCTTTAAACATACTTAAAGAAACTATGGTGATTTGATTTTCGCTAATAAATGCGTTTAAATTACTCCTTATTTTTACTTAGATAGCAGCAGAGAATGGCAGAAAACTCGGAGCGGTGCAAAATATGCATGTG
This sequence comes from Aedes aegypti, assembly GCF_002204515.2. Classification (NCBI taxonomy): domain Eukaryota; kingdom Metazoa; phylum Arthropoda; class Insecta; order Diptera; family Culicidae; genus Aedes; species Aedes aegypti. Next base: position 400,521,819 of record NC_035108.1, read on the forward strand.
CTGCACCCGACTTTTGCGTGCGTCTCCTGTTTTTGTTGAGTGACACAAAAGAAGGTGCGAGTATTGCCGCAACTGTGTGAGAGACAAAAGATAGCTCCAGTTCTACTCTTTAAAACTCTTGGAGTAAAGCACAATGTGCTTCGTTTGGTGCTTTTCATTGGAAACGTAATCGAGAACGAATGTGACTGACGACGGTGTCGAATTATTTGTTGCTTGCTCTACCTTTCAAAATCATTTTGGGGTTTATTCACAAATTTCATATTGCCGAAAATGGCCATTTTTGACACCCACCCACCCCCTCGTAAGGTATTTTGTATGAACATTTTTCAAATTTTGTATGAGCTGTAACATCTTAAGGACCTTCAGCGTTATGAAATTTGTGAATGGGCCCTTACGTAGAAGCACATGAATTTAAAACTAGGACGTAGGATATTTTTTAAAATGTTCGGAAATTATTTTGTAACTAGAGGCCGTTCACTAATTAAGTAATGAGTTATGTGTAGGGTGAGTCATGTGGAGGGGGCAGAAAGATATTTGTTACGTGCCAGACAAATTATTTTTGATTTCATACAACAAATCTTCCATCGGGAGAGGGGGTGTCAAAAAAAACGACAAAACTCACTCTTGACACTTCCGTGGAATTGCACACAGCAATAACATATGTCGAATTTGTTTTTGAATCTAGGTTGAAACTGACGCAATCCGTTCTGAATCACAGTTTCAACCCCAACCCGATTTAGGTTCGACCGAACTACAACTATGCTATGCGAACTATGCTTGAAGTTGGTTTGTTTATGTATTGATCACCGATCCAGTTCCTACAAACAAAAACGACAATGGGGCTCTGCACTGTTTTGATTTTGTTTGGTATTTTGACGTTTACTAACCTTGTTGTTTACAAATTTTATGTAGAGAGTTAGATTGTTGTGCAGTGACCCATAAACACAACGATCACGCGAAAATTTTGTCAGATAGATTGAATCTAATCAAAGCAACCGTTTGTTCAGGAAATTGTCAAAACTCCTGGTCAACACGAAAAGTATACCTAAGTCGTCGAAATTGTCGAAGTAGGATAAGTAATCCATTTAGTTATGGTAAGAGCATTTTCACTTATGGTGTCCATCCCTACTCCGTCATCAAAGCAAAGTGATGGTATTTGAGAGAGCCTTGCCTAATGCTCAGAGAGATTATCAGCAACGGCACATGGGAGTTTAAGCACACAAAAAAGAATGGGTGCAACACAATTCATATTGCACTAGCACGTCTCTTTCAAATTGAACGTGCTGTCTCCCGGCAGCGCGTGCTGCACTGAAAGAGTTTTGAGTCGCACCCTATCCCTGGATAGCAGATTTTTCCAACTTCCTAAGATTCTTATTCAATAACAGTCGATTCTTTTACAACACATTCATAAGTAATGAATCATTCTTAGCGCGAACAAGAAGATTGCAGATGTGTATTTTGCCATTTTTTTATTCATTTCGTTAATAGTTTAACTTTACAGAAAAGTTTGGCCTTTTAATTACCTTGACTTTTCATTATAGAATTGTGTTAAAGTAATAACATTAAGTTTCAAAATATTTATGAGAATAATAATATCAACATTCTGACTAGTTTTGTTATTGGATGGTTAAAAATATTCTGTCAGGGAATATTTACATGCATTTATTATGGGACAGTTTTTGCTGCAAATAAGGTTTGCTTAATTTTAATATGGATAATAACAATTCTTAAAGATAAAGAAACTCCGACAGAATATTTTAAAAAATCTCTGTGTGGGAAAGTTTTGTCCTCGCGCAATATTCGAACTAAGCCAAAAGTTCGAAAACAAGAAATTTGAAATGTTTGACAAAAAAACTATAGTACGGCTGTAAAACCGTTCTACGCAAAATTGTCCCACCGGCTATAAGGCTTAAATGGAACATGGGACAATTAGGCGTAGAAAGGCAGTTTATTTGACGTAACAAATAAAGTTTCATTTAGACCTAATTGTCACAGTTTAATCCTGAAGTTAAAAAGCTGTCTGAATCAAATAAAGAAATCTTGTTAAATCAATATAATAATAAAAATAAAAAAAAAATGAGGTAAAGATAAGTCGAAACCAAATCTAAATTTATCTCTAACACAAATCTGAAGAATTGAACGTCCGTTTGTGCAGGAAACTCGATCAATTAGTTATCAGCAGCAAGTAACCAATCAGTTTTCAGCTCCAACGAATCTTTGGATCTCTAGACTCATGTTCTTAAAAATGTCAGATTTGGCTTCAAAACATCTTCACCTTAATGAATCTACAAAAATCTTGCTGCAAGATTTTCGTTGAAATTATAGCGTTGATTTAAGCTTGTGAGAAGACAAAATTTTAAACGGAGTTGTGATGCAGAATGGGTGCTCCTAGCAATTTTGTTTCAAAAAGTGCTCCGCAAGCCAAAAAGGCTGAAAATCCCTGAAATAGCAGTTTTATCCAAGGATGTGTAATGTTTTGTTGACATCACAGACATTCCATGTTTTCTAGTTTATAGATGTCTGATGATTATTTTGAACTATTTCGTTGTTTATGAAAGACAGTTTTGCATACAATATTCACAGTTTTTGAAGGTGTAAGCAATACTATTGGTAATGTCGACACTAAGCTATCCGCTGATGCAAAGCCTACATGTAAACTGTGAGTGTTAAAAATGTTGTGTAAGCTCAAGTGGAAACTACTGAACTCATTTCTGAAATCGCATCACAAGCATAGTTTTTTTTTCTGTTCATAAAACCGTTTATTCTCGAATAACGTGCTTATATTATGGGAAATTATCTACGTTTAGGCGTATCATGCAAAGTGACCATGTTTAATTTTGCATTAAAATGATGAAATATATAAGTTGTAAGAATTTTGGCATAATTTCAAAATCAAGAAGTCCAAATGTAGTAGATTTTTTTTATTCTCAAACTTGCTTCTTTATATGGTGATCAATTTCGCCCCAGTGTGTCATTTACAATTTTCTTTACAAAAACAAATTTAATGAAATGTTGACTATTATTCCATAAAAAATCGATTACATAAACTAATAGAGATCAATGAAGTACTGATTTTTTTTTCGAAATCAGTTTGACAATATTTGAATTCCAGACGTTTACTTAACAAAAAGTTTTCAAATAGTGATCAATTTGCCTCCGGATTGCGGTACTCAAATTTACGTTCTCTCATTTTCATCACTTATGAAACGTTTTAGAAAGTAAGGTTACACTTCATTCCCCTTTGAACACATGTACTAATGAAATCTTAATTGAAATCGGAAAATGTACCGTAATCCGGGAGCAAATTGATCACTTTTTAACAACTTTTGGTTGTGTTACACTTGAGAATTCAAATATTGTCAAATAAATTTCGACAAAATCAGTACTCCATTGCACTATGGTCCAGGAATCAGTTTTACGCGGAAAGATGCATTTTGAGCTTTAGAATGAAACATTAGACAAAAACGGTCTTCTACAAAGTTGTTTGTATTAGTTAAGCCCTTTGTTTGGTTTTATTGAAAATTAGGGTGGACCACATTTTCATAGAAATTGTGTAACTAACTTTCTTATTTGTAGAAATTATATTATACATGCTTCAGCAAAGTTATAGACCATTCAATTTCAAGCAACTTTGCCAAAAAAAGTTTTTTTGTATCTCTTAAATTGACCGATTTAGAGCTTTTTTCCTGCAGTGACATAGGGTGGTCCGAACAAAACTGGTTTTTTGGCTCTAGAAATTTCAATTCAAATTTCTCATCAAAGTAGTCTATGAAACACTTTTAGAGCTTTGAAAAATGCGTAATTTGGTGAGTGAAGAAATTCGCTATCTCCTTCCGTTTAGGAGTTATTGTTGTTTTTCTCTCAAAAACATGCCTACTTTGATTGTGAATATCTCTGATTGGGGCAAACATAGAAAATATCTTTTGACGGCATTCAAAAGACAAAATAAAATTGTATATTATATCAAAAAATTACAGATGTGTTATTTTTGTAACTCTAATAAAACGTCTTGAAAGTCAAATATTTTTTATCACAAAAACTTTAATAACTTTTGAACTAAAATAGATATCAACAATCTTTTTGCATGAAAATTTGCGTTTTGTTTAGTTATAAAAGTCGTTGATAGACGACTTTGACGAGAAAATAATATTAAAAAGATTAGAGTTGAAAAACTTATTTTTGTTGGACCACCCTGCGATGATTGGGAAAAAATGCTCTAGATTGGTCAAATTTTGAGCTACATAAGAACTTTTTTTGGCAAAGTTGATCAAAATTTCAAGTTCTACCGCTTTGCCTAAGAGCATATACCAGTATTTTTGCAAATAAAAAAGTTGATTATATGATATGTGTGATATTGTGGACCACCCTAGTTTCAAATGACACAGTATGAAAGCTTACATTTTTAGAAACAATATTGTAGAAGATCATTTCTGTCTAAAATTTCATTTTCATGCTCAAAATGCAAAATAATAAAGAAATAAATACTATAAAAATCTTCACAACGGTTTTAGAGCCCTATCTTTCTTATTTCAGATTTCTCGTCAAAGCAGTCTATGAGCGACTTTAAGAACTTAACAAAACGCAAATTTCCATGCAAAAATATTGATGATATCTATTTTAGTTCAAAAGTTATTAAAGTTTTTCTGCTTAAAATCCTTTGTTTTTCAAGGCATTTCATTAGAGTTACAAAAATAACACATCTGTAATTTTTTGATATAATATACAGTGGGATTCCGTTTTTGGCATGCTCCGTTTTTGGCATGCTCCGATTTTGGCACCCCCCGATTTTGGCAACAAAATGGATCCGTTTTTGGCAACATTTTTCAATTCCATTAAAATTTGTAAATTTTTGTAAATATTATCGTGTCTGTTGCTTTAGTCACTTGAATAGCATGTCAACTCCACACCGATTACATTTCAGATCTCCTTTTTCGTCGATGTTTCCCCAAATCTCACCTACTACTAAGGAGTCGTGTACGCGATTATTTACTTCAGAATGGTCATTGGTCATACATAGGCAACGTTTCATGACACCAATAATCTCCACCAGTATCTCAACTTAAGACCAATCTCTTTTCATAGGCATTCATATTGAGTGACCAGCCCACTCGAGTCTGCCAGTAGGTGATACAATAAAAAAAACACTGATCTTCAAATTTCGAACAGCTTGTTCGAACAAAGCACCAGCACCGACATAACTGTATAACTGGTTATGCAGTATTATGTATAACTGGTTATGGAGTATAATGTCCAAAAGCTGGTGATTCCTAATAAACTCTAGGGTTCCTGTAAATTTTAAGCGGGATAATGTGAATTTCTAGTAGTATTTTTAATATTTCCGGCGAAAGCTTGAGGATTTTGAAAAGATTCCCAGCGGAATTTGAGGTGTGCTAGTGGTAGCCTAATAATAATAAACTTTTAATTTTTTTCATTGGTGACTTGAGAATTTGCGGCAACATCGCAGCGGAATTCCAAGATGTTAACTCATAGCAAAATCCTTAGCAAGATCCAGAGAACTCTATGCGAGATCCTACGGATGCTTGGCAAGATGCTTCAGAGCTCAAGCGTTTTTTCTGTAGATTTCTTATGAGAACCTGAAGATTCCTATAAGGTTCTTGAGGTTTCATAACAGGATCCTGTAAATTTCAGTTGATTTCATAAGGCAGGTGTAAAACATTGATATATGCTGAATTAAAAATTATTTCCAGTAAAAATTAAATTCTACACAATTACAAGACATTTATGTATCTTCTCATGCTCATGTTTGCCCTTTTGATACAGTTAACCAATCATTATAAAATGCTTTACTTTATCAGAAACATAAATTGAAGGAGCAATTCCAAACTTATCGAATTTTTCAAATTTTACGCTAAAGTCCAAAAGTTAAACTGATTTTAAATGTTCATTTAATTAGAAAAATAGGTCATGCCGTTTTGCAATACCCAGCGCTTTTGATTCGCAAATACGTCTTTAAAAGGAAACATTTTTTTTTTTCGTTTTCTCTTATAGTTTTAAGAAAATGTCCAGTTCTTCAATAAAAGTCACTTATGCGATTATTGGTTTTACAAGGCCCTTTTATATAAAAATTATGCATAAAACTTCTAAAAAAAATTGTTGACGTTGAGGCGTAAAAACGCGACCAGAAAATCGTTTGCCAGATTTAATATTACGGAGCTATAGATTCATAGCATAGTATAACCCTTCGGGAAAATGCTTCGAAGTGAACCTTTTCGAAGTCTCAACGCCTTATGATTCCATAAAAATGATGTATTAACATTGTAATGATGCTTTCGAAACCAATAGTTGAAAAATAAAATTTGAAATATGGGTTCCGATTTTGGCACGGTCCCGTTTTTGGCAACTGAAAATATCAACTTTGTTGCCAAAAACGGAATCCCACTGTACAATTTTATTTTGTCTTTTGAATGCCGTCAAAAGATATTTTTTATGTTTGCCCCAATCAGAGATATTCACAATCAAAGTAGGCATGTTTTTGAGAGAAAAACCACAATAACTCCTAAACGGAAGGAGATAGCGAGTTTCTTCACTCACCAAATTACGCATTTTTTAAAGCTCTAAAAGTGTTTCCTAGACTACTTTGATGAGAAATTTGAATTGAAAACTCTTGAGCCAGAAAACCAGTTTTGTTCGGACCACCCTATGTCACTGCAGGAAAAAAGCTCTAAATCGGTCAATTTAAGAGATACAAAAAAACTTTTTTTGGCAAAGTTGCTTGAAATTGAATGGTCTATAACTTTGCTGAAGTATGTATAATATAATTTCTACAAATAAGAAAGTTAGTTACACAATTTCTATGAAAATGTGGTCCACCCTAATTTTCAATAAAACCAAATAAAGGGCTTAACTAATACAAACAACTTTGTAGAAGACCGTTTTTGTCTAATTTTTCATTCTAAAGCTCAAAATGCATCTTTCCGCGTAAAACTGATTCCTGGACCACTGTGCATTGATCTTTATCAGTTAATGTACCGTTTTGATTCATATTACGGACAGCTTCTTATTCCGGACACTCTACTTTGTATGGGAAACATTTCACACGAAATGTTTCAATTTTTGCCATTCGAAAGCTCTCACTTTCAAGGCTCATTTTAGTTAACATTATCCATAGCTACCTATGAAAATATATAATGCTAAACTGCCTTAGACGCCTCTTGAGTGGTTTGCCCATTTGAATTGATGATTTGACTTTTATATTTACGACTTTCATGAGCTGTCCGGAATTCGAATCAAAGTGTCCGGATTATGAGGCAAAAGTAAGGAAATGTCCGGAATAAGAATCATGAAAAGTTTACACATTTCTATTTATTTGAAATTATTTATGTAGCGGAGTCAAAATCTTCACCCACCATTCGAAAGTTTATTGGCTTGAAGGTTTGATAACGCGGAGGAATCATGCAGAATGATTTATTTGATATGCTTTCTGATGAGTTAAACTTCACTGAGGCCTTAAGTGTCCGTAATATGAATCAAAACGGTAATCGACTTTTCATGAAATAATATTTAACATATCATAAAAATAGTTTTAATATCAAAAAATTAAAATGACACACTGGGGCGAAATTGATCATCATATAACATAGCAGGTTTAAGAATGAAAAATATCCGTATCTACTAAATTTAGGTCTCCTGAATCTGAAAATGATGCAAAATTCTTACAACTCAAGTTTTTGATCATTTTATTGCAAAATTAAACTTTGAAAATCTGCCGAATACGCCTAAATATAGGAAAATTCCCTTGAAATGAGCTCATTTTTTTTAGAATAAACAGTTTTATGAGCAAAAATAACTATACTTGCTATGCTGTATGATATCAAAAATGAGTTCAGTAGTTCATACTTAACCCCTCTACCGGCAGCTTCATTTTTTCCCGCAAAATTCAAATTCAAATCGTTATAACTTTTTTGTTTTTAAATATTTTTTGCACCATTTTTTCACAAGCTCTCAAAAAACTCTTCTAGTTTTAGGATCTGTGTCGATATTGATCATTGGTCATCTGGTTTTGAAGATATTCCAAAATTCCTTAGGGGACCGACCCGTAACTAGAACCCCCCGTTAATTTCTCAGGCTACAGAATTTTAATCGTATTCGGATATTCACTCTTCGAAACAATACATTAATGAGAGTATGTTGTGAAAAAATGAAGCAATTTCGTGCAGCCGTCTTTAAGTAATGACGATTTAAGTTTCTGGAACCACGCTGGCCAAATAAAGATCTTAAAAACTTCAAAAAACATCATATCGTAATTTTCAGATATCTCCAAGAATACTGAACCGATTTGTATGATTTTTTCAGAGAAGCTCCTTATTACCTGGCATTATATAGCCCATATTTTATTTTTTTGATAAATTGATCAAAAACAAAATGGCCGCCAAAGACATTTTATATGGAAAATGTCGGTCCCCCAAGGAACATCGGAAACCAGATCACTAATAATGAATATCATTAATTGGTAACATTAAAACCAGATCACCAATAATGAATATCGACACGGATTCCTAAACTAGAAGAGTTGTTTGAGAACTTGTGAAAAAATGGTGCAAAAATATTGAAAAACAAAAAAGTTATACCGTTTTGATTCATATTACGGACACTTAAGGCCTCAGTGAAGTATAAGAGTGATTCCAAGCAACAGCACCAAAATTTGGTAAATTTTTTAATTCATTTTTTTCTATTGAGCTGAAACTTTGCACAGTTTTCCAGTTCCATCTAAATCGTCATTTTCCGATATCAAATCTTCAAGTTGAGTCACGACTAACTTTTCAAAAGGGTGTATGTGAAAATGGTTCAAAAATATTCAAAAAGCTGCACAGCAAAAACGGTTCGTTCGATTGTTAGACAACTAAAGAAACAAAGTTAGACAACTAAATAAAGATTCCAAAAAAAATACACACAGTAAAAAAAATTTTTTTTTTGCATTAAAAAACATAATTTTTGACACAAAAACTCAAATATCTCAAAACCCTATCGGAATACCAACGTAATTTTTTGAGGGAAAACGGTCCATTATATTAGCTATCTACCATAAAAATTTGGTGATGGTAAACCAATAAACAAAAAAGTTATGACATTTCAAACATGTCACAATTTTCACATTTAGTAGAAATTTTTTTTTTTTTCGGTGTAAATTATTACGGGAACCGCAGTTTGTTGCTGATTTTATTGTTAAGGGCCTTGCGTGAATTAAACAAGTCGTTTTCATGTATTCATTAGTATTATGTATATTATATGTATAAATATTATGTATATGTATAAATATTATATGTATATGTATATATGTATAAATTAAAATGAATTAACAGATTACACGAAAATAATTTTTTTTTTACCAGGATATTTTTTTAGAGTATGATCGATGAGTTTCTAAATGTTATATATAAACTATAAAAGTTTTGGATTTGGATATGCGTTATGAGATCATGAAAACATTTTATTAATACTTATTTATTTATTTATTGTTATTACATTTTTTACAATATCGAACACTTTTGCATCATTATCAGTACAGTACGAGTATAGTTTTGCTTTAATTTTGTTTTCTGACAATGGAATGAAACAGTGAAATTTAGTTATTTTTGAATTGTTTTGCCTCTTTTGCTGTATTTCTATTGGTTTTGAACTCATCAATGGCGTCTTGAATAGACCACGAGCTTGGCAGCATCGACAAAATCAATAATTTTTCTTTCCTTGTCGTGGCTAGATTCGAGAACCTTTCCTTCATATTCATAATTACCTCATCGTAGTCGTATTTTCCACATCCTCAGGTCCTAATTTGAAGAGGTTTCTTCGTACAGTTGATTTCACGGTATTTTTTCTCGGGATAATTGACGTAACCCATCTTCGTCCATTTAATCGGAGTCACTTTTATTCCAGCTATCCCTTCGTTGAAGCGTTCGATGTTGACCTTCTGGATGCACTCATCTTCTGATTGATTTGTTGAAACAGATGTCGCTGATGGTACCGTGGCAAGACTATCTGCACTTGGTACTTCTGGTAACTCCTCAGTTGTTGTCGGTGCATCTAGTAATTCCTCAGTTGTTGTTGTTTTCGAACTTCCTGAAACCTGATCCACCGATGATGTACAGATTGCCCGTTTGTCAACGTTTAAACGGCAGGACGTACAAATGCGTAAATTTGTATTCAATGTAGACATTGGAGCATAACCAGCCGCTTTCAGTTTATCTATGGTGCTTTCGGTGAGATTTCGTAGCTCTTTCGAACACTTTTTTTCTGCAAACGGCCTGCAACAGTTGAGAAAGCGACTACTCATGTTGCTCGTTAGATTTTAATAAACAAAATCATTTTTAAGTTTTTACTGACTAGTTTGGTGTCGTTTGCTTGACTGAAGAAAAATTTTACAATTAAATCTTTTATAACCATAGTGGTAGTATATTTTTAGCTTTTTCGTGAGTATGTTCATGGTATGTATCTATCATGTTTTTGATGTTGTTGAAGTTACTCGCTTTCTCCCAAATATGATTAACAAAGTCTATTCTCTACCAAGGCGGGTCTATACCCAGGTGTAATCAGATTTTAACTTTGTGGAGAAAACCAGCGCCGAGAAAACCGACCTGCTTTACGTATACTAGATCACGTACTAGACCCGCCTTGTTCTCTACGAGGTAAACTTTTTGCAGGTAAACTAGTCGTATACCTGTATAGAAAACTTTTTTTGTAGCTTTTGTCTTCAATGTTAGATTTCTTATAGGTTTCTTTTATCAAAAGGTTTCAACACTATTGAGAGAATTTTTCTTCAGTTACGTACAATAAAAAATATGACACTATCAAGACTTTAGATCACAACACTGGATCGCGTCTAACTTTCTAATAGATGCTATAATAGTTATGAATAATTAAATAAAATATCATGAAAACAACTTGTTAACCTCATGTGGTACCCTTAACAAAAAATTCAGCAACAAACTGCGGTCCTAAAAAAAATTAACAATGAAAAAAAAATTTTTTTTTCACTAAGTGTCAAATTTGTGAAATATTTGAAATGTCATAACTTTTTTGTTTATTGGCTTACCATCACCAAATTTTTATGGTAGATAGCTAATATAATGGACCGTTTTCCCTCAAAAAATTACGTTGGTATTCCGATAGGGTTTTGAGATATTTGAGTTTTTGTGACAAAAATGATGTTTTTTAATGCAAAAAAAAAAAATTTTTTACTGTGTGTATTTTTTTTTGGAATCTTTATTTAGTTGTCTAACTTTGTTTCTTTAGTTGTCTAACAATCGAACGAACCGTTTTTGCTGTGCAGCTTTTTGAATATTTTTGAACCATTTTCACATACACCCTTTTGAAAAGTTAGTCGTGACTCAACTTGAAGATTTGATATCGGAAAATGACGATTTAGATGGAACTGAAAAACTGTGCAAAGTTTCAGATATTTTTGAAATGGTCGATCAGAATCGACTTGCATGCCTCCGTGGAATCCCTCAACTCAAAATAGTGCATACAAAATAAATCATTCTGTATGATTCCTCAGCGTAATCGAGCGTCGGAAACCCTTAGCTTTCGAATGATGGGTGAAGAATACGCTTCCGCAACTAGAATAATTTTAAATAAATCAAAATGTGTGGCCTTTTGATGATTCTTATTCCGGGCGCTCCCTCACCCTTGCCTCTTATTCCGGACACTTCGATTCGAATTCCGGACAGCTCATGAAAATCATTAATAGAATAGTCAAATCATGAATAGTAATCGTCAAACCACTAAAGAGACGTCTAAGGCAGATGGGCATTGTAAATTTGCATACATATTTATGGAAAAAGTTTATTGAAACGAGCTTCTAAAGTGAGAACTTTTGAACGGCAAAAAATGAAACATTTCGTGTGAAATGTTTCCCATACAAAGTAGAGTGTCCGTAATTTGAAGCTGTCCGTTATATGAATCAAAACGGTAACGATTTGAATTTGAATTTTGCGGTAAAAAATTAAGCTGCCGGTAGAGGGGTTAAGCTTACGCAACATTATAAATACTGAAAGTTGACATGTACGCTTAGCACTAGTAGATTGTTTAGCACCAACATTTCCAACGGTATTGCTTACACCTTCGAAAAGTGTGAATATTTCTATGCAAAACTGAGCCTAATAAAAATGAAATCGTGCAACATCATCATTAGACATCCATAAACTAGAAAACATTGAATATCTGTGGTGCCAACGAAGATTTCACCATCCTTCGGAGGAAATGTTTTTTGGTACCGACCTAATCAAACTCGCCCCACTGATCAATTTGCCCCCGAATTACGGTAATTAAATGTTGTGTTTATGCCATTGGGATCTTATAACAAACAAGTCTATTGAAAAAAATTGAGATTGGCCGAAATAAAATATATTTATTTTTGAATTTTGGGAGCCTCGATCCCTCTGTTTTACATTATGCACTGAAGCTAAGCGACGTATTTTTTCCATAATACGGTTTTAATCCATATTACGGACAGCTTCAAATTCCAGACACTGTACTTTTGCTCCTAGGGTGAATTGCCAATTATTACACAGTTTTGGAAGTAGGCGTAAGTTATATGGCTGCAAAATATGTTGAAACCTCTAAAACTTGACTGAATTGTTCTAAAAAGCTACGTATATATTAGACAATCATATTTCTCATCGTTTTTTCCTCGTTATGCTTTTTTTTTATCGAAAACATCCTCATCCTCTTAAAGCAAACTTCCAAGTCCAAGTGTTGATCACACCCAGTGTTGTAAACAGTCGACATTTCACGCGACTTTTCGATTTCATGGTCAGCAGTCTATTGAATTTTTAATACTCACCCGCTACCGCCACCTTAGCACGATCGACAGAATGAATATCAAGAGACACAAAAACTGTGAAATGAATATTGTCTCTCCCGATGACATTTTCATAAATCCAGGGACGAAAATACTTAATCTATCCTCGCTATATTGACACTTGCTGGGTAGAATCTTCAATTTTCATTTGTTTTTATCCTCACTTTGACAACACAACAAAGATTGGCAAAGCGCTTGCCTCAAGATTGTCAGTTTTCTTTAAACCTGCCAATACTCAACCGCTTTGGGATAATCGGAAACAAAAATGAGGCTTATTCCAACCGACCTTACTTTTTTACATTTCGCTTCGGGAAGTTGTAATTTTCGTTCGAAGCACACAAAGGATGCGTCAATACCATCGATTCCATGCATCGGATCTTTAATTAGTCGTATCTCTGCATATTTTTTAATTGAAATAAACCTCATTGATCCTCAATTTTCTAAACCTGACACTCTTCTGCTTCTGATAACCAAAAACACCAAAGAGTTTGTCGTTGTTTGTTTTCTTCTTCTACTATTGTGCCTTATTCTTCATTTTAAATAATAAATCAAATGAAATACAATGAGTTTGCATTACAAATTATTTAAATAATTAAACAAAAAGCCTTTAGGCAAATGATTATAATGGTTTAAGCCCAGCCTGAAAAAAAAAGCCCAGCTTTAAAAAAACACTAATCTGAGAAGCAGGCTCTGTCCCAGTGGGGACGTAACGCCAGAAAAGAAGAAGAAAGAAGCGCACTGCAGTAGCTCGTAGTATTTAATTGCTTGCAAATCATAGTTTTCAAGTGCTTTTATTACCTGTAGTTTTGCGAATGATTTTTATTTTTCCGCGTTAAGCCTTAAAACTGGTTCTGGACTTAGGTCGGCGGTTTTCTTTCATTACTCCCATTTCACAGCATTTTTTTTTCTGGATTGTAGACCTTAACTATAGACTAAACTGTCTCTTGGAAAGGCCAAACTTTCAAAATAAAGTAATCGAAAAATGGCAACTCCCGCAAAAAAGTGTTGTATGGATGTCTTGTAGATTATTGGCTAAAAAATTACATTTGTAGCCTACACTTAAAAAAAAAAGATTTTCCAAATTCAGGATCGACGTAAAAGAAATTGCATTTTTTATTTTAATGATATTTTGTCTCAAGCTAGGTAAAATGATGTTCACTACCAACCGTCAAAAAACCGCGAGAAGGGCAGTTTTTCTAACAAAAACTTTTTCTTGTCTTACATATTTTTTTAGCGTATCCTTTTCAAACAAAACTGAACAAGTGAAAGTCACAACTATCTCAGAACTCATTGAAGCTCAATATGTGAGTCAAATGGCCCAATCAGTTTACTTAAAATTATCTAGAATTTCATAATAAATCTTCCAGCTGTTCAGTAGAATACCTATAAGTAGATGAAAAAACCGAATTTAGTACTATACCATTTAATTCCACTAGAGTTTGTTTCCTTTGACAGATACGCGTACAGTCGAAGCTCGTTATAACGACAACTTTCATAGCGACAAAAGCTCTCTATAGCGACATTTTTCGGTCCCTTGAAAAATATTTTGATGTTATAACTATTCTCTATAGTGACAATTCCTTATTACGACGGTCCCTTGCGATGTCGTTATAACAAGCTTCGACTGTATTTCGACCTCAACTGTAAGGCCGTCTTCAGTGTCGTGTACTAGACTCGAGTCTAGTACACGACACTGAACACGGCCTTACAGTTGAGGTCGAAATACGCGTATCTGTCAAAGAAGAAGAAAAATTAAAACGTTTGCTTGAGCTTCCCAGAAGCACTCTTTCAAAATATATGTTTTCAGTATAGGCTACAAATGTTTTTTTTGCAGAAGTTTAATACAAAAATTAAGACAATTATCTATAAGTCATCACACTTTTTTGTGGGAGTCGCCATTTTTCGATAACATTATTTTGAAAAAGAAAATCGGGTAAATAAAATTGGCGCTTTATAAAAGATAGTCCAGAAAAACTATGAAAAGTGTGTTACTTTGTCAAAGTCTACACATTCAGAAAGCTTCATTGAAATCTGGGTGCTGCCAACACAACTCTAGGGTTAGCACTTTGTTTTTACTTTTTACAAAGTGCTAACCCTAGAGTGGAAATTTGTCGTCGAAGTGAACGTCAAACATGATCGAAAGTGTCAAAGTTCAAATTCGGACCAATTTTTAAATTTAATATTTAAGTATGACAAAACTTTTATTTAAGCGGGAAAATTTGCTAAAGTAGTAGTAAGGACACGCTCTGTCGTGTTGTTTAATAAAATTACGATTTTATCAAATGCCAGGCTTCAAGGGGCGCCAAAATGCCTGACCCATCTGTGAAGTTTATTGGAGATACATATTTAGCAAGGGCGTTTCTTTTGCATCAGTATCTAGAAGAACTTGAGAGATATGAACAAATAGCAGCAAAAAACTATAGAGGACAAACGTTGTTTCATTCTTTAAAGATTGAAACTATTCCTGAAACTAAATATTTTGGAAGCATCTCATTCAACATTCGCCAATAGTAAATTCTTAAGAACCATACTCTTCAACAAAAAATCATTCAGTAATTTTGAAAATAGTTCTCCACAGCAATAATAATATTTAAGCAGGATTCGTTGGTATTACTGAATGGTGTTCTCAAAGAATCTCAGGCCAGACTTATAAAGAAACTTGACGAAAGTTTTGATTCAATTCTGATCGCAACTATCCCCTCTACTAGCAGCATCATTTTTTCATCACAAAATATTATTCATATCGCAATGACTTTTTTGTTTTCCGCACTGTATTATGCACTTTTTTTTCAAAAGTTCTCAAAAAAATCTTCCATCTTAAGAATTTGCGCCGATTTTAATAATTGGTTATCTGGATCTGGAGATATTCCGAAATTTCTTGGGAGACCGACGCGTAGCCATAACTCACGTAAATATCTCAGGCTACAGAATTGTTCTCGTGTCTGGTTACTCGCTTTTCAAAACAATGTTGTGAAATAAATGAGGCAAATTGATGCAACCGTTTTCTGGTACCATTCCGTCCAAAAAAATTTTTGAAAACTTCCTTCGGTAATTTTTAGATTTATTGGAGACAACTCAACCGATTTGTATGATTTTTTTCAGAGAAGCTCCTTATTACCTGACATTGTTTAGCCCACATCTTAGTTTTTTGATACATTGACAATATCATAAATTTTGTACGGGAAATGTCGGTCCCCCAAGAAATATTGGAATATCTTTAAAACCATATCGATATAGATTATAAAAATAGAAGAGTTTTTTGAGGACTTGCGAAAATATAATGCAAAATATTGAGAAACAAAAAAGTTATCGCAATTTGAATATTATTTTGTAGTAAGTAAATGAAGCTGCCGGTAGAGGGGTAATGACGTATAAGATTATCAGAGAATTATACATGTAACATTGAAATTATAAGATGGTTGAAAAACGGTAGAATAAGGTATCTTATTCAACAACAAATGTTTTTTGTTTCTTCAAAAACATGAAAAAATAACAGAAAACTTCATAACAAAAAACTGACTGATAATCGTTTGAATCCGCGCAGAACTTTTTGTAACATTGTCTATTCTACTACATTGTTTATACATATTGATTATTTACAACATTTGCTAGTTTTTCGACATTCTTTTCAAAAAAACTTCTAGGTAACATGATAAAATTTTCTTTGAAATCTTTTGATCTCTTTGAGTATTGTGTAGAAATAAATCTTCCTTTAATATTTTACTCATTTTTTGCGATATTTTGACAACATTTCTCAAAATTATTGTAGAATTTAAGGAAAAAATTTCTACAAAATCTTGAACTTTAAATTCCCCTTAAATTTCATCAACAAAAACTATGAATATATTCTGCAAATACTCCTGGGTTTTTAAAGCCAACAAAATTTGACTAATAAATAACAATAACGGTATAATTGAAAATAAATTTTAACAGCAATTTATTTTAAAAATCGCCAAGAACCTTGTGGGATTCAGATAGTTTACCTTTAAAAGAGATTTGATGCATGTTGAATGCCATCTTCAAAATGTCTTACTAATGTTTAAGCATTACTCGAACTTTATCACGCAAATGTCTGAGAATTTCGTTATCCGTTTTTTACAGAAGTCGCCCTAGGCTTTCAAAACTGTTTCTTGAAAATTTTCTGCAATGTTTCACGTAAATTTGCCAAAAATGCGCTTCGAATAAGGGGTGCTTAAATGGCGGTTCGCCAAGGGCACCATGAGGCCACTCTACGGCTCTGCCTATATGTTGGGGTAATCTGAGTAAAACCGAAACGGTGGGTTAGATCAAAACCATTAGATTTTCCATCTTCCGTGCAGATTTTCATGCAGTTTTTGCCACTCTATCTTTACTTGTGTAATGTTGTCTGTCAAAATGATTTCATAGAAACAGCTCAAAGGTGAATGTAGTTTTTGTTTTTTTTAAACTGGAAAGGTTTAAGGACAAAAGGTCGAAAGACAAAAGGTCGAAAGGACAAAATGTCGAAAATGATTTGCTTGGTGGGATATTTTTCCTTCTTTGAAAAATGATTTTCGACTTTTTGTCTCTTCTTTTTTGTTCTTCGACCTTTTGTCCTTTCGACCTTTTGTCTTTCGACTTTCTGTCCTTTCGACCTTTTGTCATAGATTCATGACATAGATTCACGACCCCCAGGAGGTCGAGACCCACAGTTTAGAAAACTATGGTATTGGGCCTTCTTTGGCCGAGTGGTTAGAGTCCGCGGCTACCAAGCAAAGCCATGCTGAAGGTGTCTGGGTTCAATTCCCGGTCGTAATGGAAATTTCCTTGACTTGCCTGGCATAGAGTATCATCGTACCTGCCACACGATACACGAATGCGAAAATGGCAACATTGGCATGGAAAGCTCTCAGTCAATAACTGTGGAAGTGCTCATAAGAACACTAAGCTGAGAAGCAGGCTCTGTCCCAGTGAGGACGTTAATGCTAAGAGAAAGGTATAGACGAAATATTGCATAGAACTACTTAGAATAAAACAGATCTGGATTTCGAGAAAATAGAGTGGCATCAATTTCCCCCGAGGATTAAGTGTACCCAGTCTCCCCTATGGTACAGTCCAGTGATGTAAATTTCCGCACATCGAAACGTGAGCGAGTTCAGAGTGTGTAGGCATTTGTGCAAAGTATTTGCATAGTTCCTCGATTGTAATCGTGTGTTATTTTCATTTTCAGTATGGAGTTCAGTTTACAAACAAGACTGCGGCTGAAGCTAAATCAAATTCGAAATTGAAGCAAGAAATTTCTTGTAAGAAAACGCCTCAAAGTTGATTTGATCGCAAAATCTGATGATTATGAATTCTCACGGCACTGGTGAAGTCTATCTGTCCAGTCAGTGCTGTTGATTTTGGAGAAACTTTATCTCCGATGCGATGAGCTATAGTGTCAACAATACCGCTGGAGGAAATGGGCAGCGGCAAGATGATGTCGACCCACTGTTTTATAACTTGAGTTGTAAGCTTGTGTTTGGCATGAGTTGGACACTCACATAATAGGTCTCTTTTATTACAGGAAACACTTACGGGGTTTCAGTTCTTTCTTGTTTGATGAGGCTCAAAGATTCATTGCCTTAGGTTTTCTGTCAGTTTTAGTTAATATAGCATGTTTGGGGTTGTCACGAACACTTTGCAATCATAATTTCCCAGAATATTCCAAACAATGCTGTTTTACAACAACAAAACAATTTATTAACGCCTAGCTCCATACGTAGTCAAAATTTCTGGAATCTCTAGAACATAACTAACTAACTTTTCTAACTCATGATTGTAGCCAGAATCGTGTGATAAATTTTCCACCTTGGCTTATAGAACATATTTTGAAACAAATGTTTTCTGCGAAGATAAATTTTGTACTTTATATTTTCAAAGATCGAGAAAGATTCTCCAGCCGTACAGCTTATAAAACAATTGTATCCTGAGACACTTCTTGGTAAATTTTTGGAGTTCTTCTATTTCTCAGTAATCTGTCAGGGATCTTATAATAACTTATTCTTTAGTTTTATCAGAAATTTGCATCTGATTTTCCATGTAATTTGCTTAAAATTCGTTCTGAAACTCCTCAGGTTTAAGTTAAGAACTTTGCATGCAAAAATAATAGTTATCAGAATATAAAACTATCTAGCAAACACCTTCCGCCAAAAATTCATCTAAGGTTGTCTTGTGCTATTTCCCCAGGTTCATATTCTGCAATGATTCCAAAATTATCTCAGATAATTACTCCAGAGATTCGTTCAGAAATTGTTTTTGGAAGTATTTTAAATTTCTTCAAATAGTTCTCAATAAGAAATCAATCCTAAGTACAAGTAATACTGCGTGGTTTTGGAGGATAACACAAACTTGTGTGGAGTTCGTTTTGAATTTAGATATTACAAAAGTCATAAAGACAGATGAAGACTTAAAAAGTTCATATACTTTTTAATGAATTGTCTGAGGAAATTTATATTACATTATACAAATAAATCAATTAAATCTTTTGAGAAACCTGCTTTTTACTCTGTCTCAAACAGAAGTATTATACTTGAGTTCGGCATCAACCGCTCCGACTAAACATAGCTTCAATTCCCCTCAATCTAATAAGGAAGTCTTGTTTACGGCCGTCACTTCATTAAAACACCATTTAGAACAAAATGGAATCGTCTTTTACAATTACGGTCGTACAGAGAGAGAAACCCCATTCTTTCGACGAATTGATGCAGCAGCGCCATCAGATAAACTCCATCCCACAGTACAACAAGATCTGCCAGCGCTGGTAATCCCCTGAAACTCTGCACCACACGGATAATATGGAGGCGATGAACGAGCAAAAAATAAATGTAATAAAGGAACACATTGCGGGTCAGAGGCGTAGTTGGGTGGTAACATGTTGGGCGATGTCAAATTCTATACATTCTATCATTTATAAGTCGATATTGAACGGACCATTTAAATGAATGTAACGTTTGAAATGATACCAAATCATTCCCCTAACTACGCCTATGGTACTCCCTCCGCTCAAGTTCTCCGATCTGATTTATTCACCGTCGCCGGCAGTTCCTTACTCAACTCACGCGCAAACATTCGCCCGATTCAAGACGACGACGACGACGACGACGGCTCTGAACCGAGAGCTGGAGTCAACATGCCTTAAAAGGAAGCATGGAGGTCAATAAATTTCATAGATTTTAAATAGCACCAACACTCCGCCGGCCTAAGGTCCTCACAGAACTAAACGGCACTTCCTGGGCCGAGAACTATTTTTGCCCTGTCAGTGCCCAATGAGAGGGGAGGGGTTCCACATTTAAATTCCTTCAGATCTTCTGACTCGATTAAAGCTACCGGCGGGGGCAGGAATGGTGATGTCACGGTATTTAACGCTAGGCAACCGGGTTGATAAGGACTGATTTCCCGACCAGAATCACATAAGAAGATTATAACATATTTCTAACAACAGAAGTTTAAAATAAAAGTTTGTACATTTTTGTAATCAAGATAGCTTTGTCCTTAACTTGTTACAATTTTTGTAAGATATATAATGATATTTTTTATACAGTCAACTCTCCCTTACTCGATATTTCATATTCCGAAAAGTGACAGCTACTTGAGACGACATTCCTATCCACCTCGAATAAATTAGTTGAAAAAATAATCTAGTGATCCAGATCCTATATTTTGTTATTTTATAATACAGTTGACTCTCCCTTGCTCAATATTGAAGGGACCATCGAGTTAGGGAGGTACCGTGCTGCATCAATACCCGGACGCTTAAGCAGGGACCTATGTTCAAATTCTATTTTAAATAGATTATCTCTAGAATTAAACAATGTTCTGTGTTGCAACATATAGATTCATATCTTATCTAAGTAACAATAAGGAGTTTTTGATTGAAAATTAAGATTTTATCATTTGAATAGTGAAATCAATAATTCTTGTCTTGTCCTTAAATCCGGACACCTGGAACAAGCCTTGTCTTGAAATCCGGACACTTGTGAATCAAAATCCGGACAGCTGTATAACTTCATGAAACATTTTCGTAAAATACGTAATAAGTGTTCCTTTATCCAATTAAACTCCACCTTGTTATGTTATTGATGTACTCATTTACTCTACGTTGCTCAAAAATATATGAAATATAAGTAAATTTGTGTTTTTATTTCCTCAATTGAAATCATAGAATTCCTGTGGACGCTTGTGTTTAGAATTGCGGTTTCATATAAATAATACAGGTTTTAAGAGGAAAACGGAGAGAGGGGTCACATAACACTTTAACTAGATCTTCTGCAAGTTTTCTCTTCAAGATACTATCAACATTTTCATTCACATATGCCAATTTCAGCAATATTTTATCTCGTCCGGATTTCGAGCCACTCGTCTTCAAACCCGGACAGTCATTTTAAACACTTAAATAATAGCATTTAACTCAAATTTATAAAGTTTCATGCCACTGTATTGTTAATTAATAATGCCGTTCGCACTTATGTTAAAAACACCTTTGAAAAACTTGAAACTTTTTGTTTTTATCAATTATTTGGCAATGGTTACTAGATCACAAGTTTTAGTAAAATGATAAACAATGTTAAAGGTAAAATTGATGCATAAAATGGAACATATTAACATATATTTTTTCCTCTATTTAATCAATGTTATCAGAGTGTCCGGATATTGATACCGTCCGGATTTTGTTTCACCACGGTATCGAGTTACAGAACACAAAATCAGTGCAATTGCTATCCAAGGAACCATCGAGTTAGCCATGAAAACCAACTTTTACTGGATCTCCAACTCGATATCGAGATGTCGAATATCGAGTAAGGGAGAGTTAACTGTATCTCGGGAACACATTATGTAATAACTTTAGTAAAATTATAAAGGATTTGTTATATATAATGGTGCATGATTTACATGAAAACAACGGGCGATAACAAAAAATAATCACATCAGAGAATGTGTTATTCGGTTAAAATTTTGTTTCGTCCGTCTGGTCGAGTTGCTTCCAAAGGAAGGAGACATGGAGCCATGTGAGCGGACGTCGATCCGGTCGTTGCGGAAGATATTTTCATGTCATCGGAATTAATCGATACCAATCGTTGCGGTGGACGTCGTTGTGCGACCTTGCAGGATTCTCTCAATGAATCTTCTGGTCTGCAGCATGAGGGAAACGGTGTACTTTTTAATGATTATTATATCGGGCAAAATTGTTGCAGAAAGGTCAGGATGATTGGACCACAAGGTTGGGATCATTGATTGTTCAGTACAGATGCTACGGATGGACAACTCATTCATGCATCATTCTGAAGAGGCATCTCTCGAAAAATAGTGGACGAAATTTTGATGCTTTCTAAAGTGATTCTATTTACAAAAGAAGTGATTGTAGACTAAAATCACAACGAATACATTAAGTTAGATACACTAAAACTGTAACACATATTGACATATCTACCCAATTAGCTAAAATTAACTGAATTATAATTAGATGAGTTATTTAGTAAAGGTCATTTTTTAAATAATGGGTTTGTCAAAATATTTGTTTTAAGTTTATGTGTAACATATTTTGATAAAATCTTGTTATAAAATTATGAAATCAAATTTTACCATATCATAATTGTGACAATGATAGATAATTAGGTCTCCATTTGAAAAGCCAATTTACACCGTCTTCAGCATATAGGCTGCACTGACTGAACGATCACTAACATTAGGCAACGGACAACACGAAAAACCCAGTAGCCCAGCGATGATTTTTTTTGGGTCTCCATTTGAGGGCATTCCTTAGGCTAGTGGTAAAGCCCTCGGCTAAAATGCTGAAGGTGTTTGGGTTCGATTTCAGTTCTAGAATAATTTCGAAATGGTTGCTTGATATCTCTAGGCATAGAGTATAATCGAGGCTTCCACACGATATACGAATGCGAAAACGGCAACTTTGGCCAAGAAAGCACACTGTCAATAATTGTGGAAGTGCTCGCAGAATACTAAACTGAATAGCAGGCTTTTCTCAATCTATGGGAACGTGATACCAAGAAGAAGATGTAGGAGGAAAAGAAGAATTTGCAGGTTAGATGGAAACAAGTCAACTAGTTCTATAGACAAAGCTGAATACCGTCAAACGGGGCTACTTTTGATTCCGGGGGCTACTTTGGACATTCGTGTTTTTGATTTATTTGCAGCATAAATATTAATCTGAGCTATTTTGTGTTTTCAGCACTTTTATTGACCAAAACATGCTTTACAACCAGAAATGAACATTTTTCGGAACAACATCAACAATAACAGGATAAACAGGAAAATATATTTAAAAATTCCGATCACATATTCACAAGGCACAAAACATTTGCTATGTAAACATTGTTCGAATTTTTCACATATCGTGGAAAGTTATTGGGAGCATCATAAAACTATCGAATCGTCATGTTTCATAAAAATTTGTGATAATTTTACGCAAAAAATTGTTGTTTTACAAAAATAATTGATCAAAGGTCTTAATTTTACGACTTTTATTTTATGTTAAAGCGTTGGTTTCTATATTTTACAACAACAAAAAAATTAACCAAGGATTCAGGAAAGTTAATAGTCATCAAATATATATATATATATATTATTACGTATTGGTAGTAAACTCAAACCATATTCCTTGAAAAAATAATTCTCGGTCATTTTTACATGAATCCGTAGTACAAAACAATTTCATTCTTCATCTGCTATAAATAGACTACCATTAAGCCATATCAAAACTATTGAGAACCAAAATAATTACAAATATAAAATTTGAATTGCCTACGATCTTGCGAAACATTATTCTTGTACTTCATGCATTACACTTTAAATAGAAATTGCTTTTAGCTACAGGAGTTAATGAGGTCCTTCTACATCTCATTAATATAAATAACATTAAGAATTATAACAGATGTTAATCATTATTAATCAGACCTTATTAATCGTCCCAGTACTTGGTAATTGCATTATTCGATTGTGTCAACTTAAACAATCAAGCAGTCGTAGCTGACAGTTTTATTTAAAATAGAGTAAAACTGAAATTTCATACTAGAAATTAAACACTACAAAACCATATGTTGCTGAAAAGTGTTATATAGGTATGTGTATCTTTTCGCGCTTTACAATTTTCTTAATTATGTTTATCAACGAAAAACGTTCAACAACGTCAAAATAGACGTTAATCTATTAAATCAGTTCAAAATTTATGCGAAAATAATAATTTTATTATCAAATCGTATTGCTTTCTAAATGTGTCCAAAGTAGCCCCATTTTTGTCTTGAAGGACACATATTTTTCGCTATTCAAGCAATTTTTTTATTTCTTGATGGATTTGCTTCATATTTTGCACATTTGTTACGTACATATACAACTAAGATATATGCAAGCATTATCGAAATCCATCCATAATTCTTAGAGCTACAAATCCTCAAAGTTGAAGAATGTGGAAATAATGTCAAAAGAAGCCCCGTTTGACGGTATATCAGAACTTCAAATAATCTTTATGAAGTTTGATCAACCAGATGAGGCAGACCTGGTGTAGTGATTAGAACACACACCTGTAACGCCGATGACCAGGATTAAAATCCCATCTATATAGTCACTTATGATATGCCAGTGACGACTCCCTTCGGAAGGGAAGTAGTCTCTGTTTCCGTTACGAACTGGCCCATGGCAAAAAAAAATGTCGTTAACAAAGATGAAAAATATGGGGGCCCAGATAGCCGTAGCGGTAAACGCGCTGCTATTCAGCATGACCAAGCTGAGGGTCGTGGGTTCGAATCCCACCGATCGAGGATCTTTTCGGATTGGAAATTTTCTCGACCTCCCAGGGTATAGAGTATCTTCGTACTTGTCACACGATATACACATTCAAAAATGGTCATTGGCATAGTAAGCTCTCAGTTAATAACTGTGGAAGTGCTCACAAGAACACTAAGCTGAGAAGCAGGCTCTGTCCCAGTGGGGACGTAACGCCAGAAAGAAGAAGAAAGATGGAAAAAAGGATATAACCTGATTATTTTTATTTTTACTAAAGAGATTCGATGTGACCGTACATCTTGACAAATAAATGAAAATAGGAGTTAACTTTGTGATTTTTTGGTTCTATACCATTTCCCGGAAAAATATTTCCCGAAAATCATTTCCCGGATACCCCATTTCCCGGAAAGACATTTCTCAGAATGACCCATTTCCCAGAAAATCGTTTCCCGGAATACCCCATTTCCCGTAAAGATATTCAAGAATAATTAAAATAATCAACGTCTAAAATAATATAAACTAATGATTTACTGTCGTTCGAGGGTGACGTTGGGCCATAAGAGTGAATTTGGACCGCTATTTTTACGGCAAAGTAATATCAGAATCATATAAATAAGAATACTTTGTAAATATACACCAGATTGGCATAAATTAGTTTTCTAAGGGTCATGCTAGCCATGAGGGTTTATGGACAAAAGGTCGAAAGACAAAACGTCGAAAGGACAAAAGGTCGAAAGACAAAAGGTCGAAAGGACAAAAGGTCGAAAATGATTTGCATGGTGGGAAATTTTTCCTTCTTTGAAAAAATATTTTCGACCTTTTGTCCCTTCATTTTTGTTCTTCGACCTTTTGTCCTTTCGACCTTTTGTCTTTCGACCTTATGTCCTTTCGACCTTTTGTCTTTCGACCTTTTGTCATAGATTCAGCCATGAGATGCATTGAAAAGGGCAGTTAAAGTCACCCCTAGGCCCAATGTCACCCCACATGGTGGTAATACTATGTTTATGTATCGTTTGGAAAATCATGCTTAATTGCATCCTCACTTTTCCATGTTGAAATAAAATATTTAAAAAAATATCATTTTAGCAACAGGCAATTTCAACTTTTGTCCTTATTTTAGATATTCTGCTTACAAAAGTGGTATAACCGGTAAATTAAGTAGCACATTGATAAGACACATTCAAGTTTTATCCATCATGTTTTCAGTTCGTGAGCTAAGTTAAGGGTTGGGTTAGATTTTTATTAGATTTAAGGATAGTTTTTTTTTTTCGAACAATCTGATTGCAAGTTCATTTTAAATCTCTGTGCCATATGTATGTCTCTGAGGAACTTTTTGGCCGGTGTTATTCTGGTAGAGATATTATTGTCCGTACTGTCTGTATTCTCATAGGATTATTGTCCTTCTTTCATACATATGCTGTTCTTTCGAGTTATGCCATTAGAACAAAAAATAATGTTCAAAGTGATGCACAAATCCATCAAAATGAATCCCAATTATAGTAACTGCCATTTTCATAGAGAACCACCCTTATTTTGAACATTTGTCATTCTTTCAAATTAAACTGACAGAAAAATTTTTGGCGAAAAGCTGCAATATTAAACATCAGAAATTTTCCCTTCTTTCAAACTAAAGTTATTCTGTTGAGTTTTTGGATTGTACACAAAATATTTCACTCAAAATTTTGACCAACTTCCTCTTTGTCAACATTGTTAGGCTTGTAACACTTCCCTCAGCTCCTTCCCCACTTTTGGAATGAGGCATTAGCATGAACTTATGTTGCAATAGTGTTTTAATTGGTATAATCCTAGGACAGAACGTAACAGCTCAGCCGCGACTGCACTGTTGGTTTTTAACCCAATTACCCTTACGACATAGTATCCAGTGCTACTATTTTCTTTAGTAGAGAAATCTTATAAACAAATTTAAATTACGGTGCACTTATTAGCAACCGTGTTCTTTGAGTATCATTCAATTAGTGCACTTTAAAATGCAAGCTATTTAGAGAATCTTATTTACGATTAAAATTAGCATTTTTTTAGAAATTGAGCGCAATTTCAATTATAATTGAAGTACAATTATTATTTATGTGATAGTTTTAAGGACTATACTGCCCATAACTGCAAAACAGTCACATTCGACATTTTTGACAAAATGGAGTTAATACCATGGAGAGTCATCAAATGATAAATACTTTCGATCAACTTACTGAAATCTGTGAGATTGTTCTAGAAAATTCGAAAAAAAAAATACCAAGTTGTTTTGTCACATTGGTAATTATAACCGCATAACAGTCACATTGAGTTTATAAATGAGCCTCGTAATGTGATAGCAATGAAATTTCTATCAGAATTATTTTCTGACAATTCACCTAGTATGCGATATGATTTGTACAAAATATCAACCTCAAATAAGCACTTTTGAGTTCCTGGTAATTTTTAGAAGTTTTAGTTTCTTCCCATACTGCCATAAAATGCACACTTGGTATTCCATTTACTCAATGCCTACTTTTGTCGAATGTTACAAATATGCAGTTATGGGCAGTATATGTGCTAGGCAACATTATATTCAAGTAGATTTAAAAAAAAAATTGTTTCATGAAAAATTTAAAAACTTTTTGTTGAAAACCTAGTTTACAAACTAGCAACACGGCTGGAATACCAACAAAGCTCCCTGTTGCAATTCAATTCCACAATGTGGAAGTAGGCCTTTGTCAAAACGACCAATGAGAAGTGGTCTTTTTTGACAGGCAATTGATTTCATTTTTGCACTTTGACCTGGCAGGACTTGTCTAAGGTATAATTTTCTTCTTCTTCTTTCTGACATGACGTTCCAACTTGGTCAGAGCCTGCTTCTCGGCTAAATGTTCAAATTAGTACTTCTACAGTGACTAACTGAGAATATTCTTCTCCACATGACAAAGAAACTCTATGCTTTCGAAAGTAGAAGGATTTTCCAACCCAGAAAGATCCTCGATCGGTGAGGTTGGAATCCGCGACACTTAACTGTGGTCTTGCTGAATAGTTGCTCGTTAATCGCTACGAATATGAGGGTCTTGTAAGCCGTTCAGTTCTGACATTCTAACCGAAAAAAAACAATATCCGTAAAAGCTTATTTTTGGTGCAATCCGGGAAGTGGCATTCCGGGCAATGGGTTTCCGGGAAATGGGTCATTCCGGGAAATGATTTCCGGGAAATGTCATAGAATCGATTTTTTTATATTTTTCTACTCCACTATTCACATTTATGTACAATTTCTCCAATTATTGATAATCCAATTAACTCATTTTCTTTCTCTTATTCCAGGTAAATAGCCGATGTGCCCAATATCAGGATAATATGAGGTGATTGTTCTCATTTCAAAGCTGTACCTTTGTAATGTAGATAGGAATTTAGAGTGAATTAGCAATTACTGCTCCGGTCGGGCCGTTTTGGTTCGTAATAATTAGGTCAATTTCTAGACGCGTTAGGTATTTCAAATTCAAAGTGCGAAGAGCAGTTCATCCAATTGAGGATTTCCAAAGAGTTTTGTACACAAGTGGACTCTTTGAAGGAATCTTTTAGAAGATCTTTTCGGTGATCTCCACAGAAGGTCCCCTTGGTACCTACAACGAGTACAGGAATCATTGAAGTGATAATCACACGACTCTCCATAGCTGTATCCACAAAAAACTGTGAAATCCACGGTCTTCGTGGAAACCGCTATGGATGTCTGGTATAAAAACTCCATAAAGTACTCCACAGAATTCTATATAGACGTCTCACAAAAAGTCTCCAAATATGTCTCCACAGAAGCCTCCAAACAGGTAGGCACAGTAGTGTCCACTGAAGTCTCTTCAGCAGTTTGACCAGAATCTCAAAATAAGTCTTTGCAGAGGTCTCTTTTGAAGTTTCTTCAAGAGTCTCTACAGAAGTATCAAGAAACTGAAATCTACACAGAAGTTTTTTATATAACCCTCCACAGAGGTCTTCGAAGAAATGTCCATAAATATCTCCAAAAATGTTTTCACCGAAGTCCCTACAGCAGACTCGGAACAGTGGAGTGGAAAATTTTAATAAATACGGCGCGTAAAAATTAAGAAATAAAAATTAAGAAATAGAGCTATTTTGAACCTTATAATTTCCAAAGGTGCCAAAAATCACAAGCTTAAATTTTCAGGCAACATAGAACAATACTAGATGGAATGGATGTCAACCTTTCAGAGAGGTATATTTTGGTGTTTTTGAGATATTTGCAATACAGTTAAATTTACATGAGACGATCTAAAGGGACGATCGGCTTTCAGAAATAACGAGTCATGGAACAAATACTTTAAGAAAACTGTTTATATAAGCCATCATATTTTCATTTATTTAGTTAACATCTACACAGATAACACTGAATCAACAATTTCACGCCACAATACTCGGTTCGTGGCCGCATCTCTCCATCCTCGGTTCTGCCCCACGCTCGCCAAATCGATACGC
Source organism: Aedes aegypti (assembly GCF_002204515.2). Taxonomy (NCBI): domain Eukaryota; kingdom Metazoa; phylum Arthropoda; class Insecta; order Diptera; family Culicidae; genus Aedes; species Aedes aegypti. Next base: position 400,550,836 of record NC_035108.1, read on the forward strand.
ACTTGAACCGCCCACCTAGCTCGCTGCGCTCCACGCCTTCTTGTACCAACCGGATCCGAAGCGAATACCATCTTTGCAGGGTTGCTGTCCGGCATTCTTGCAACATGTCCTGCCCATCGTATCCTTCCAGCTTTGGCCACCTTCTGGATACTGGGTTCGCCGTAGAGTTGGGCGAGCTCGTGGTTCATCCTTCGCCGCCACTCACCGTTCACCTGCACACCGCCGAAGATCGTCCTAAGCACCCGACGTTCGAAGACTCCAAGTGCTTGCAAGTCATCTTCGAGCATCGTCCACGTTTCATGCCCGTAGAGGACTACCGGCCTTATGAGCGTTTTGTACATGGTACATTTGGTGCGGGCGTGAATCTTTTTTGACCGCAGCTTCTTCTGGAGGCCATAGTAGGCCCGACTTCCACTGATGATTTCACGGCTAACGTTATTGTCAGCCGTCATCAAGGATCCAAGGTAGACGAACTCGTCGACCACCTCGAACGTATCCCCGTCTATCGTAACACTGCTACCTAGGCAAGCCCTGTCGCGCTCGGCCCCACCAGCTGGCATGTACTTTGTCTTGGCCGCATTCACCACCAGTCTAACTTTTGCTGCCTCGCGTTTCAGGCGGGTGAACAGGTCTGCCACCTTTTCAAATGTTCGGCCGACGATGTCCATATCATCCGCGAAGCAAACAAATTGACTGGATCTCGTAAAAATCGTACCCCGGCTGTTAAGCCCGGCTCTCCGCATAACACCTTCTAGCGCAATATTGAATAACAGGCACGAAAGTCCATCACCTTGTCGTAGTCCCCGGTGGGATCCAAACGAACTGGAGTGTTCGCCTGAAACTTTCACACAATTTTGCACACCTTCCATCGTCGCTCTTATCAGTCTCGTGAGCTTCCCGGGAAAGCTGTTCTCGTCCATGATTTTCCATAGCTCTACGCGGTCGATACTGTCCTATGCCGCCTTGAAATCGATGAAAAGGTGATGCGTTGGGACCTGGTATTCACGACATTTTTGGAGGATTTGCCGTACAGTAAAGATCTGGTCCGTTGTCGATCGGCCGTCAACGAAGCCGGCTTGATAACTTCCCACGAACTCGTTTACTACGGGTGACAGACGACGGAAGATGATCTGGGATAATACTTTGTAGGCCGCATTTAGAATGGTGATCGCTCGAAAGTTCTCACAATCTAACTTGTCGCCTTTCTTGCAGATGGGGCAGATTACCCCTTCCTTCCACTCCTCCGGTAGCTGTTCTGTTTCCCAGATCGTGCCTATCAGCCGGTGCAGACAAATGGCCAGCTTTTCCGGACCCATCTTTATGAGTTCAGCTCCGATACCATCCTTACCAGCAGCTTTATTGTTCTTGAGCTGGTGAATGGCATCCTTAATCTCCCTCAAAATTGGGGGCTGGTTGGTTTCCATCTTCCGCAGTACTGACGAAGGCATTTCCTCCGTTGTCCCGTCCTTCATTGCCTGTGCTCTCAGCACCATTCAGGTGCTCGTCGAAGTGCTGCTTCCACCTTTCGATCACCTCACGCTCGTCCGTCAGAATGCTCCCATCCTTATCCCTGCCGGATGCGTTGAGCTTCTGATAGAACCTTCGCGTTTCCTGAGACCGGCACAGCTGTTCCATCTCCTCGCACTCCGTCTCCTCCAGGCGGCGTTTTTTCTCCCGAAAAAGGCGGGTCTGCTGTTGCCGTTTCCGTCTATAGCGTTCCACGTTCTGCCGGGTCCCTTGCTGCAGCATGACCGCCCGCGCTGCATTCTTCTCCTTCAAAACCTCCTGGCACTCCTCATCGAACCAATCGTTCCGTCGACTCCGTCCCACGTACCCGACGTTGCTCTCAGCTGCATCGTTGATGGCTGCTTTTACTGTTCTCCAGCAGTCCTCAAGAGGGGCTTCGTCCAGCTCACCCTCTTCCGGTAATGCAGCCTCGAGTTGCTGCGCGTATGCCGCTGCGACATCCGGTTACTTGAGCCGCTCTAGGTCATACCGGGGCGGCCGTCGGTACCGTACGTTGTTAACGACGGAGAGTTTTGGGCGCAGTTTGACCATCACCAGATAGTGGTCGGAGTCGATGTTAGCGCCACGATAGGTCCTGACGTCGATAATGTCAGAGAAGTGCCGACCATCAATCAGAACGTGGTCGATTTGCGATTCTGTCTGCTGTGGTGATCTCCAGGTGTATCGGTACGGAAGGCTGTGCTGGAAGTAGGTGCTACGAATGGCCATATTCTTGGTGGCGGCAAAATCAATTAGTCGTAGGCCGTTTTCGTTCGTCAGCCGGTGGGCGCTGAACTTTCCAATCGTCGGTCTGAATTCCTCCTCCTGGCCAACCTGAGCGTTTAGATCTCCTATGATGATTTTGACGTCGTGGCTTGGGCAACTGTCGTACTCGCGTTCAAGCTGCGCGTAAAAAGCGTCTTTATCATCATCAGTGCTTCCGGAGTGAGGACTGTGCACGTTTATTATGCTGAAGTTGAAGAACCGGCCTTTGATCCTCAACTTGCACATTCTCTCATTGATCGGCCACCACCCGATCACGCGCCTCTGCATATCACCCATCACTATAAAAGCTGTTCCCAGCTCATGTGTATTGCCGCAGCTCTGGTAGATGGTATGGTTACCTCTAAACGTTCGCACCATTGATCCCTTCCAACACACTTCCTGCAACGCTACGATGCCGAATCCACGGTCCTTCAGCACGTCGGCGAGTATGCGTGTGCTCCCGATGAAGTTGAGAGACTTACAGTTCCACGTACCGAGCTTCCAATCGCTAGTCCCTTTACGTCGCTGTGGTCTTCGCCGATTGTCCCGGTTCGTATTCTCTCGTTGATTATTCGTTGCTTGGTTTTTTTTACGGCTGGCTTGCAGGGCCTGACACCAACCCCCTAGATTTCCGGAGGACCATTCCCCCTAAATGTTCGGAGGACCATAGTGCGCAGTTTAGCTTAGAGTCCTTCTCTGGCACTCGGACGATGATCAGCCGCCCCTGACATGGGGAACAGACGCTGTTGTGAGCCGCTCCTAACATGGAGTACAGACGCTCAAGGTTTGCAGAAGCAAAAGCAAAAGCAAACCCCCCCTTCCCTGTCAGCATACGACCAAAGTTCCCAAAGCCATCATAGTAGCCATGAAATGAAGTTTTAGAGCAGTTTCTTGAGTTGATATCGGGTAATGTAGATGAAAGTGTATATTAAAACTGGATCTTCAATGATTCAAATGATATAGTAAGCCATGAAAAATGAGATCATGTGTCAGTCGATTGTTGTCATCATGGGCAAAGGTGAGTAATTTTTTTGTGAATGTGTTACTTTTAGTATGGAAAATCAAATTATAAAATATATTCCATTCGATATTTCTAAATACTCAAATTTCAGAGCGCACAATCTCTTGTCATGAGCTTGTATATTTGTTTTTAGGCGAGAAAAACGTTGATCCTTGGATGTTCTGAAACAAAGGATTCGGATCAAAGGTATCAATTTAGAGATTCTTTCGACTTTGAGAACTGTTTGGTTGTTTAAGCTTAAATATTTGTTTAAATTCTGGTGATTTTCTTAGATAGAAAGCTTCCAAATACTGCGACAGACGAATTTCAGATGGAATCCAAAGTCGGATTGTACTTTAGGCAGATATAGGCAATAATTTCATGAAATAGTAATTTTTTTCTACTAATTTTAAATGAGACTTAAATATTTGCCACGAAAATATTGATCGCGTAGCGAAAAGAAAATCGTAAGAAAATTTAAAAAAAAATCACAGAAGCACCAAAACATACCTCTCTGAAATTTTGACATCTGTTTCATCAAGTATTGTTCTATGTTGCCTGAAAATTTGAGCTTGCAATTTTTACGCTTTTGGAGATACTAGGGTTTAAAATTTCTGTATTTTTCAATGTTTTTCATTATTTCTCAATTTTTATGCGTTGTATTATTAAAATTTTTCCACCAGAGTTTGTGTTTGATATATTTATACCAGAAAAAAAAATATATATGACATGGTTCTTGAGAAAAATGTCAAACTCGATGATAAAAAAAAAGTTTTTCCATAATTTGGTCTCATTTCGCCAATAACTCGAAAACAGTGAGCTGTTGAATTTTGACGTCTTCATGAGAGTTGTTTATTTTATCAAATCCAGCATTAAACACTGCGTTACCGAGCTATTATTTTTTTCCCCGCCAGATTGCGTCCCTGGCCCATAGTGCAATGGTTGCTATTCCGTGATTGACCGAAGTCAGTGAAAATGCACAAAGAATCAACTGGAAGTTCGGCTGGGATTGGCCGTAATATTCATCAGTGTGCATATTTATATATGGTTAATAACGGCGCCAGCCATTTCCTTGCAGTCAGGTGGGATTGAGGGAAAGAATATTAGTGTGTAACTTTTGCTATTTGAAAACCATGTTTGCCTCTGCATCTCCAAAAAGGTTACTGGGGAGGATCGTTGGATCACATGATTCACTTTGGTTAGCGATTAGATCATTATAAACAATTATTTGAGAGAAAGCATGCATAATCATATTTTACTCACATGAAAAGAAAAAAAAACACGATTGTCTGGACCATTACAGAACACAATTATACCAACACTTTCAATGACGAACCATACATAGTTTGTTTGAAGAATACAAAAAAAAAAAAACGAAACGTTGCCTCGATATAAATATGTAACACAAGCATGAAACGAACTCACCAGTTGATAATCCATCCACGACTTAACGGGAATATCGTTTCATACTCGCACAACGCTAACAGGTTACGATTAACCTTGATTCTATCGCTCGCTCCACGGGAACATCGAACATAATCAACACACTTCCGAACTGCCCAGCAAATCGCGCGCATACAGAGAAAAAAAGGAAGCGCCCCACCGACGACACGAGGAAAATATAAAACGAATACGATTGCTTGGGCTTTCCCGGAGCACTCTTGAAAGAAGGTGAAACTAAACTAACTAAAAATTATCAAATATGTTGATGCAAATGATTATTAAACCAGTAAAATAAGGTAGAACAACGTTTGTTCTAAAGAAGGGTTATTGATGAATTTCAAAACAAATAACTTTAACGTTATCAAATAACGAAGAGGTAATGATCGAATAATAGCCTAGACACTATGTGCTTAACTTTCAGATGCATCCAAAACAACCCAATCGACTCACTTATTCATCTGAAGTTCTTATGGAGTGAAAATCATGATGTCTGTTTTAGGTTTTTTGAGTTATGCTTTTGAATCTTGCAAACTTTTTTCAACCAGTATTTCATAACTCTGCCATTGCCCGTCCAGCCAAGTATCATCTAGATGAATTATGTCCGGACAAACGATACAAAGCATCAGATTTTTCCATCTCTTGAATATTGTTGAAACCTTACCTTGTGTGAAATGTGTAAAAAAAACTGTCATCAACTTTTCCCCAACCGTAGTAATTCGATAGAAACTTTTTCAATTCAAATCATTCATAAAGGAAGCATTAATTTAAATCAATAATCAAACTTTCTTAATTCAGTCTGTTGAAAATTAAACAAAATCTGAAATATGCGATGGAAAAAACATCCAGGAAAACAGTCCAATCGGAGAAATGGTTTTCGGGGATATATCGGACAAACTCTACAGCAAAGGAACAAATGGAGCACTACAGACGGAAACGGTGAAAAACAGTCCGGCCTCTTTCTGGAGACTCTTAGAAGCAAGAGGATGAAACAACCCTGTCGTTTTAAGAAAAAGCAATGTATCAGCAGTTCATGCAATGAACGCCAGTCGAGATGTGAATAAATTTTAACGTGATATGACTGAAAAATAGAAGCAGCACTTCAATGGACACTTAAATGGGTTTAAGAGCACAGGTAACGAGGAATAAGATCGTGAAGGAAATGTCTACATCAGTTCAGCTTACGATGGGAACTGATCAGGGAAAAGTTGGGAATGCCTTTCGAAAGCTCAAAAACTATATATCAGATGTTCAGTAGAATATCGGAGCTGAACTAATCATGGTCTGCGCCGACTTTTAGATTCAATCTGGGAAACAAAATAGCTACCGGGGTAGTGAGAGGCTGGTAGGGAGGCACAGATACTACACACGGCACAGATACTACTACACGATCTTCCTGGACAAACTTGGAAAAAGGGCCATAGGTTTATGTGCATTTAATTTTAATTTTGATTGGAAAAGAGTAAAAAGATGCGTATTTCAGTACTTTATATTCGATCAAATTGAAAGGTGCTATTCTGGCATTGCTTTTGGGTGTGCAGGAATTGATTTTCAACCGATTGTTGTCAATTTTGTTGAAATGCAAAAATATGTTTTGATTAGTTACGCGCTTTTTTATGTTTGTCCATTGTTTAAGATCTGGGCTCTCAGTGACAGTTCGTGACAGCAGAATCTCGGCTCACTATGACGTACATAAATTTTGTATCGGTTTCTCCCTCCCAGGTGAGAGGTACTGATCATGTGCTCTATCCAAAAGTCAAGCGACAAGATGAAATGCCCATTTCATTTTGGTAAATGCCGCCTACAAAGTTTTATCTTAGATCAGCTTCGGTCGTGTGTCACTGGTAGTAAATTAGTTTACTATTACGTATCGTAAGTTAGTTATGAAAATTATGAAGGAAGTAGACTTTTCCAAAAAGCTGATAAAAGCAAAGGTAGATTGTTTACAACATTGTTTGAAGATTTCGGGCGAACACTGAAGTTTCATCAAATCTCGCCAGGGGCTACGACAAAATAATATAATTTTGTCTGATGTGTTGTTCAGTATTGCGCTAGGAGATGTCATGTCGATGGAATGGTTTCAAAACGATCCAGCCAATTTGTTTGCTTCGCGAATGATTTGGACACTGTTGGCGGAACGTTTAACAAAAAAGGGATAGTCCTGTAAGCCTGCCAAAAGTTCCAGGATCTTTTCGTAATGGAAATTACTTTTACTTCTCTAGGCATAGAGTAATAACGTTCTTGCCACACGATATACGAATGCGAAAATGGCAACTTTGGCAAAGAAAGCTCTCAGTTAATACTGTGGAAGTGCTCATAAGAATGCTAAGCTAAAAAGCAGTATTGGGACAGATGACGTTGTAGCCAGAAGAAGAAGAAAAAGCTTAAGTTACCTGATGCTGAATGTGATAGAGATGTACATTCTGATAGGCAAAACCAAAATCGACAACGAACACCAAGAAAATTATGTTGGCTTAGCATGACATGATTTCTAGGTGGGTGATGAGTTTGTATAGCTTAAATCCATCTTGAATGTTGATAACATTCTTATTCGTGAAGTGCTAAAACAAATCATTTGAGGAAGTTGGATATACCTCATCATGAATGGGCAGTCGATATGGGATATTTCGCACAACGAGAAATATGCATTTTGTTGAAAATGCTACCTGTTTTTGTATGAAATTGCTTTATGCAAATCGTCACACGATCTTGTGCAAAATATCCTTATGCGAAATGTCTTTATGTAAAAAGGATCACCCTTTTCAACTGAGCGATTTAACAAATATGCTTCAAAAAAGGTAGACAATGTTCATACTCTGTTTATTTTAATGCACAAAACATGTTACCAACGATATTCCCATTCCTTCAATAATTACCTAGCAAATCTTCCGCATGCTCACCATCCAGATAGTCTTCATTTGGTTCAGTGCTACTTTCCGTTACGCTCCACTCTCCGCCGTCCGTATCGTCCCATTGGACTTCCTGTTCTCCGTCCGCGAAGGAGGTTCGTCTACCGTCTCCATACAGACATTTCTCCACGTCCTGGTTCAGACCCTCGATCAACGCCAAGCCTTCGTTACCTCGGGACTCCAAACAATCGCTCAGCCGAAACCGATTGCCAGCCACTTCTGCTCGCAACATCTGCAACATGGTGTCATATCCTTGTGCGATCACTTGCTGGAAGCCTTCCGTGTGGTTGAGGGTCTAGAATAATCGGAAAGAATTTAGATAGTGGTAGAAGTAATGAACAACTTGAAGAACGTACCGTGTTAAGGCAACTATGAGCCTGCATGTAGATCATCGCAGATTTTTCGAACCCAGACTGCGACGTGCAAGTTGCTATATTGAAACTGAAATCTTCGGTGTTGGCCTCCGTTTGTCGGAGGAACCTGTCGATCACATCTGGTAATCGCCCCAATCGAGTTTTTTCCCTATTCAGGCAGGCGTTGACAGCGTTGTTCACGACAGTGAAAGCGGAGAAAATCTGGTTTTGGTGATTGACGAAGCAATAGTTGAAATTGGCATTCCGGTTGAGGTATTGGAAGCCAACAGTGATGGCAGTTTGCTGCATCTCCGAGGTGAAGTTGTTGTTGAGACTTTGCACTTGTTGCTTCATGTTGGATATAATTTCATTGTAAGCTTGTTGGATGCTTTCCGTGTCGGTTTGGTTGCGATTGAAGAGATAATAGTATAACTTGGTGTAAGCTTCTGAAAATCCGTCAACCATATTGAGAAGAGTTCGATTTGACTGAAATATTGACAGCTTGCCAACTGAATTGCTGATTTCAGTTTTGACGTTGTTCTGAGATGTGTACAATCTCCTGATGATGTTGTCTGCTTCGGCAAGATATTGCTGCTCAATGCCTAATAGTGTTGCATTCAGTCTTTGTTCCAAATTTAGGGCGGTGGCATTCACTTTGGTGATATGAGCATCAACGACTGCGATATTCTTGAGCATATATTCGACTGCTTTTGATAGAACGGAAGTTTGTTCCTTCAGTTGTCCGAGTGCATTCGCCATGGAAATCGTAAGACTTGGAGGGATGTAGGTATTGACGGTGCTTCGGGTAACTGGTTTCCCGTTGGCAGCAGTTAGCGTTTCTCCAATTGCGTGTTGAAAAGCTTGCGTTATTGTAGTGACATTGGCAATGGCTTCAGTGACTCCGTCGAAAGCATTTACCAGTTCAGTAGTTTTTAAAGCATCATCAAGAGAGTTGACAGAAACTAATGCATCCGATTTCAGGTACTGACTCATTTGGTCGTATGAGCCTTGCAATGCGTTGAACAGCTCTGTCACCGGTGTGACCCTATCAGTAGCTGCCTTCGTCACGTTGGATGCCAACAGTTTTCCCAGGTCTGCAACTTTCTGAGCCATCTGTGCAATCTTTTCACTGGATGATCGAAGGGGTCCATATTGCTTGACGGGACTGTACCTCCTTAAATTCATGTTCATCATGTTAATCACAGTGTTGATACTGTTGGCACTTGAAGTGATCATGGTTCCTCCCACAACCGCCATTGGTAAGCCAAAATCGGCGGATGCTGGTTTGGTCTAAAAAAAAAAATACATTTCAGTTCATATCTATCAATTGATTTATTTCAAATTACCTGAACCAACATCACCAAAAGTATTCCTGTTAATCCTCTGTACCTTTTACTCATGACTGGTCGGTTGTCTATTTCTACGTCAACTGATTTGGGTTTCACCGATCCGGCCACTTTTGAGCTTAGAGAAACGCATCACCATCCGATCAGCTGTAACTTAAAATCCCAACAGCTCCAACTTTCCGAAGCGGCCGAATCTATGCAAACAAAACCTGTGTGAGGAGTTATCATTTGAATGAACCAGGAGAGGCAAATATTTGATCCCAAACTAGTTTCATGTTCGGGTTTAGAGATTTGGATCTTTAGTTTGAATCGATTTGTCATTTGGAAACCGGAAGGCCATTACAGTAGCCGAATGGTTGCGTAGAAAGTTAGAAATAGAATCGACACTGTTGCATTATTCATGAATCTACACCACCACTTTTTCAAGCAGCGCCTTGCTTAATTTAACCATCATTTTTCAGGTTAACACTCAAAGTCTATACTTAGTCAAGATTCAAAACTAAATTCCATAGTTTCTCTGGATTTCTGGACCTCTTTAACGCATTTACCAATATCTACTATACGTACTGTAACACTGTCGTAGATCCCCTCCCCTTCCCCAGATGATGGACACCTGTTTTAATGATCACTATTATCTAATTCTACATGATAAATATTAAATGAATCTCTTGGCAAACGTGCAGCTATCCAGACAACCAAAATGTACGTATAACGATGTGCAAAATTTCACTTATAAGATGTCGCGAAAAGGTCTTCTACGTACAAAAGTGGAGGCGATATACGTGCATATATTATGCGATGATTAGTAGCATACAATGCGAGTATATTAATTTTCTACCGCACTAACCTGTGTTCTAATGCGACTTAACTTATGATAACATATGTTGATTTGACAGCTGCTAAGGATTGATTCGACTTACTTTGTATGAGTGTACGGGACGAAACAAAATGTACGAATGAACTCAGAAAAATAGTGTTTTATGCGAGGAGACTCGTCTATCTGACGATTTCATTCACCGTATTTTGCGGGTTTGATGTAATTTGTATGAATAAACGAGTTATTACGTTAGTTTTGATGCGACTTCTGGTTGTCTGGGTATTAAGCAAGATCGAGCTGATGGTCGTGGGTTCGAATCCCACAGATCAAGTATTTTTTTCGGGTTGAACATTTTCTCGACTTCTCAGGGCATAAAATATATTCGTACCAGCCTCATGATATACAAATGCAAAAATGGTCAATCGTCAAAAAAGCTCTCAGTTAAGAACTGTAGAAGTGCTTCTAAGAACTCTAAGCTGAGGACCAGGTTCTGTCCCAGTAGGGACGTTACGCCAGAGAGAAGAATAAGAATAAGAAGAAGAAGAAGAAGAAGAAGAAAAAGAAGAAGGAGAAGTGAAACTGGAGCAATTATTTTAAGTGGTTTCAGGAAAACATACACCAAGTTTCCAAACAAAAAAAATCTGTCAACTCTCCCTTACTCGATATTATGTAATTTGAAATCTCCCCTTACTCAATGAAATGCATGGTCCCTTCAAACTAGCATACCTTGATCCCTTTAACCCGTATCCACCGAGAAATTGAAAAAAAGGTTCAAATGGCTGCCTTTTCGACTATTTTTGACGGATTGGATCGTTTAAGTTCGTATGGATGTCTAGTTTTTCGAGCATCATTTGAATTTTTGGAACAGTCCGGTCCGAGTTTGACACCTCATCTGCAATCCGAACACTTGATTTCGAATCATCCAGCGTTGCACATAGTTAATTTCGTCGGAAAACCATGTTCTGCAACAGTTCAGTCATGAAACTCGAACTTCAGCTACCACACTTTTTCGTGCAGCCTTTTCTTTTTTCAGTTTATACGTTTATTTTTCAGCTCTTGCTTCCCTGTACCGTTCTACCAAATACAAATTAAAGACCTCCATGTCCCTTGCAGTTGTCCAAATTTTTTTGGCTCATAAGGTAATCTAGAATGCCGTGAAAAGTGTACTGCGATCTGTCAAACTTGGGTACCTTTTGCACTACCGAGGGACCAAATGCAGTACTAGAAGTGGTACCCAATCTGAGCCCGAGTGGGACGGACCTGGTTCTACTAGCTACTAACGGTTCGGTAATCTGGGGGCAAATTGATCACTGGGGCGAATTAGATCAGGTCGGTACCAAAAAGCATTCTCTTCCAAAAATACTGAATGTTTCGATGGCAGTTTGTTTGCTTGTTCATAGATGCGTAATGATGATTTTGAATTATTACATTTTTAATAGGGTCAGTTCGGCACAGCTTTTGAAGGTGTAAGCAGTACTGTTGAAAAAACGGTGCTAAACGATCTGCTGCTATGCCTACATGCTATCCTTATGTGTTAAAAATGTTGTGTAATCTTAAGTGTGAACTACTGAACTCATTTTTTAATATCATACAGTATTAGTATTTTGCTAAAAACCTTTTATTCTCTAATTACGTGCTTATGTTAAGAAAAAATTGCATTTAGGCATATTATGCAGATTTATAAAGTTAAATTTTGCTATAAAATGATCAAAAACACGACAGGAGACCCAAATTTAGTAGAGTAGGGTTTTTTTTTATTTTTTTAACGTAATTTCGCCCCAGTGCATAGTGGCCCGAATCGACATTTTAGCAGGAAAAAAAGTGATTTCTCTGTTCTTGTCGATTTTGAACGAACGATGGCTTCAGAGAAGTTATTCGTAATTGAGTTTTGCATCTTATAAGAAAAAAGTTGATAAGGGTGGCCCATATTTAAGACTCAAACTTTTTTATTTGATGAAATTTGTGGCTGCGCTCTTCTGCAAACTTTTAGAAAATGTTGTTTGAACAACTTTTTCGAAGATATTTTAGATCAAACTCTTCATTTGAGCTAAGTAAATTAATTCTTAAATTTTTAACTTTGGGTAGACCCGTAAAATCAGTTTTCATGGACCTTCCTTAGCCGAATGTTTAGAGTCCACGGCTACAAAGCGAAGCCATGCTGAAGGTGTCTGGGTTTGATTCCCGGTCGGTCCATGATCTTTTCGTAATGGAAATTTCCTTGATTTCCCTGGGCATAGAGTATCATCGTACCTGCCGCACGATATACGAATGCAAAAATGGCAACTTTGGCAAAGAAAGCTCTCAGTTAACAACTGTGGAAGTGCTCATAAGAACACTAAGCTGAGAAGCAGGCTCTGTCCCAGTGAGCACGTTAACGCCAAGAAGAAGAACATTGGATTGATCGAGAATATCAACCGGGTCTTTAGGATGGTTATGATATTTTTATGTGTTTTGTAGGCTATTTTTACTTGCGGAAAATCGGTTTTTAGGAGACTGTCGATGGTTGGACTTAGTTGTGCGATGTACGGAATGCTGCAATACTCTGGCGATGGATTGGTTCGGCGATGGACGGCTGAATGGAACTTCTATGGTTTTCAGCTGAGGGTCTGGTGGAATCATCGGATGTTGTTGTGTCTGTTAGGTCGGTGTAATTGGTGTGTGGCTAGCTTGTTTGTAGTTGCGTAGTATTGAGTGATGCTCGATGATCATACTGCTGGTTTTGGGAGGTGTATCTGGTGCGGTTTATGAGTCGGTTCATGAGGGACGATGGATAGTTGTTTTGGTGGAGCTGTTGGAATATTATGCTGGACTTTGGTGTTGACCTGAGACGAGACTCGCGAAGACGGTCTTCTTTTTCTGTGATTGCTGAGTTTTTTCTTATTCCACTTAGTGTTTATACCAATTAGGTATGCGCATGCTGTTCAAAACCTCACATGAACATCTCAGCCAAAAATGATTGAGTTTGCATCACATCGAATCATAAATAGCCGTTTGAGTGAAATTTCATGCTAGCAAACGTAGCAGACATTAGAAATAATTGATCTTTTGCTAAGATTTATCAGCAACTTTGGAAAAAAACTGCTCCGTCGACTGAGGTTTTTAATAACATTTTCCTTTGAACACAATACTTTTCACTTTTTCAGCCATAAAAACGGTGGGCTGCATTTGACGTTTCGTGAGAGGGGAATCTGGGCTGCATATGACGTTGATATTTTTCCTCTTCGCGAGTCTCTCTCAGGTGTTGACGGATCGGTGGTTAGTGTCATAACCCGTTTGGTGAAGTTGGTTGCAACATTTATCTCCATAGCGGTGGGGTGGAAAGAGTGGTAATTTAAGAGTCGTGCTGACGAGATAGGCTTTGAATACCACCGAGTTAATATCGTTTGGTTTATGTTGCGGATGAGTAGCATATCCAGAAACAGGAGAGTACCATTTTGCTCTTGTTCAACAGTAAACTGTATATGTTGGTTATAACTAAACTGCCAACATCTGCTCAATTAGGTCAAAAGATAGAGCCAGGATGAGATCATCCACGTATTTTTGGAGAACTGGGACTGGGATTTTCAGTCTCTTAGTGACAGTCCTCAGGAGTATCTCCATGACCAGCTCCGCCAGGATTGGCGAGAGAGGACTGCCCATAGCTGTGCCAAAGGTTTGTTCGTAGTATTTGCCGAAAATAGCTGTTGTCGATACAGAAGGTTACAATCTCGAGAAATGTACTACTAGGTCCATTTGTATGTAAACTATCGAAAATAGAATCAAAACCAATTCAGGTGAACTTTTGCATTAAATCAGGAAAGTAATGTATTGTTTTCCTTAGCTGAGTGGTTCCGCGGCTACAAAGCAAAGCCATGCTGAAGGTGTCTGGGTTTGATTTCCGGTCGTTCTATGATCTTTTTGTAATGGAAATTTCCTTGACTTCCCTGGGCAAACGAATGCGATAATGGCAACTTGGCCAAAGTGAGGACGTCAATGCCAAGAAGAAGAAGAATAATGTATTGCCATTTCAACGCTAGATTAAAGTGTGACTGATTGACCACTCATTTGCATTACACCTTGATCCTTGTTCTCATATCGATTGGAAAAATATTTCTATTCTTAGATGCAGGCCATTAAAGCAACAGTATAGAAGATAATCGGAGCCCCTTCCGAAATACAATTTTCACATCAATGTGTCACTCCCATCACACATTGAATGCAAATCGCCCAACCCCTTCCATCTTCTGGCTTTCAACTTAACGATAAGGAGTTGTGTATGCATACATTTTTTACATTTATCGGAATTAATAGTACATTTGTCACTGTAACGCGTTCCATGTCTCCATGAGCAGCATGTCTCGATGACAGTTTGATTAGCGATTAGAGCCTGGAATAGTGCAATATTTGCACTTTAAATTGATAAAGTGAATATTTTCTTCGATGCATGTTTGCCGCTATTGTATGTACGGTACATATAAACGCACCGCTATTGTGAAATGTTGGCCCTTGGGAATCAGGTTGTGACAGATTTATCATGATCAGTCATTGTGGTGATTTTGCATTCATGAATTCCTTACGTTGTCCCTAATGGCCATTAGGAAAGATATATTGCAACAAAATGTGTATAGAACAATGTGCTAAACTCAGGTACGTTTTTGAACAAACTAGGTGGTAATTGGCTCTTGTACTGTGCTCATTCAAATTCCGCACACTCATAGAATGTTTCGCTTGAAATCTTACGAAATTTTCCGTTCAAAAGTTTTCACTTTGAAGACGTGTTTTAATAGGCAATTCATGCTAAAAGTAATTTGATTTAAATTCATTAGAAAATTAGATTTTTCCCAAAATAGTTATTCACAGATAATAATCATATATGACCATCTAATGATCTCTAAACGGTGAACATAACCTAATAATTTGTACCTAAAGACATGACGCTGGACGACATATGAAATCTGTCATACGTGCCCTCGAAGCCCATCCATCAAAGTTTTGCGATCATAAATTTCCCCGTCAACGCCCACTTTCTGCAAAACGCACCCACAGCTAAACGATGATGACCATTATCCTCATTTACATTTGCAAATAGGATCGGCCGACTGACGCACACGATCGCGTATAACAGTGGTTCTCAAGCTGCAGTATACTGCGGCCCATATAGCGAATCTTTAGCAGAAATGCAGGTCACATAGAAACATTTTTATTATGTTTCAGTTGGTCAGAAACATTTGCTAATCAATTGTTTTGAATGCAAATGATCCCAAATTAGCGATAAATGCGCAGATATTCAGCAAGTCCAAGCTAAGGGTCGTGGGTTCGAATGCCACAGGTCGAGAAACTTTCTCGACTTCCCAGGGCATAGAGTGTCTTCGTATATGTCACACGATATACACATGCAAAAATGGTCAATTGGCAAAGGAAGCTCTCAGTTATTAACTGTGAAAGTGCTCATAAGAGCAGGCTCTGCTGCTGAGAAGCAGGCCCTGTCCCAATGGGAACGTAACGCAAGAAAGCAGAAGAAGAATTATTTTTGGTACAAACTACCACAATGTATACTTTTGTAAGTACAGAAAACCTAAGATATTAAAAAATAAGTATCCTAAGCTCCAATGACTCTTATGAGAATTTCAAAGTCGGGCAGCATTCTAAGACTTCGAGGGCCACAGGATGAGCACCACTGGTATATCTATATCTTTATGCAGCCCAACCACCTGAACCAATCAATGAGCACGAGGGTTATTTATTGATCGTTTACGATAATCAATAGATCCAGTTCGATAGCAAACATGCCACCGGTTTCCAACCCTACTGATTGGCCACTAAACTAACTACTGCACCATTATCGAGACCATACCTACAGTCATTTTCCAACCGAACGAGCCTCCAAATGTATGCTAATCGAAACTGAAAGTTCGTTGGGTAAACAGACGTAACCTTACACAGACCGTGACGCGCGTGGTGGATCACGATCAGTCGGAGTCGTCGTTCATCGCGAAACGGGCGCCGCCAATCGCTGCCTTGACAGTATCGCATTTCCGCCCCACAAATGGAAACGCCGATCAAAGGTTACAGTCAGGTCTCGTATTAGACGTTGCCACCCACTTTACGCCAATCAAAAATGCTCGGCTGTCGTGTAATTGGTTCAGGTTGAATTTTGCAGGTAATCAGTTCATATTATGTTTTTTAGATATTAGAATTTTCCCAGATAATCGGAAGTTGCAAAAGCATTAACGTAAAAAGTCGTACACTTGTAGAAACATCATTACACTTGCACAACATGCCGAACGAAATCGTTTGATTGACGAGTTCCCTCGAATAAAATTCTGTTTTTTTTTTGAGTTCATAAGTGCATTTTGTTCCATCACGTATACACTAACAAAGTAAGTCGAACCAATCCGTAACAGCTGACAAATCAACTTTGTTATTATGAATTAAGTCGCATAAAATTACATATTGATTCGCAATTAAATCGATATTTTATGCCAATTTTCATCATATAAAATATGCACTATATCGCCTCCACTTTTGACGACATCTTATACAGAAACTTTGCACATATAAGAATCGCATAACGCAAAAGGCGATTTCGTTATAAGTACATTCAGGTTGTCTGGGTTCCGTAGGAAGAAAAGTAAATGGCATCGTCTAATACGAGACCTGACTGTATTCAGTGCGTGCAAGGGGAAAAAGGCTGGCAAATTAGCCGATCCGAGTTATTAATTATGGAACTGTCCCTCGTACCGGTCGCAACTGCCATCCCAAGTGACATATGAGTACTTTTGGCGTGGTCTTTGTATGCATTAGACGTGAGTAAGAGAGGCAAAATAAAATATCATCGTCTAACCTGTTGACTTGAGAGAGTCTCAAACATTAATGGGTGAGGTTGTGATGTAAGGTTCAGGTCAAGTTGAAAATGAAAGCGGGTTTTTATATGTTCATGAGCGATTATATCAATTAAGGAAATCTACTACATCATCGTAATTGACATTTTTCAAAGTTCCTTCCACATTTCAAAAACGATTTGCCGATGATCTGATCAGGGAAAAATATATCAACGAACTGTTTCTTCAATGACCTACATAAAAATCCGCCGAGCATCTTGCCAGGAGTCTACCAAATATCTTTTTAAGGAACTCCAAAAGAATCTTGTATGTACCGTCAAACGGGGCTTCTTTTGACATTATTTCCACATTCTTTAACTTTGAGGATTTGTAACTCTTAGAATTATGGATAGATGTTGATAATTTATGCCTATATTTAAGTTGTATATGTACGTAACAAATGTGCAAAATATGAGGCAAATCCATCAATAAATAACAAAAATGCTTGAATAGCGAAAAAAGTGTGTCCTTCAAGACAAAAAGGGGCTACTTTGGACATTTTCACAATTCGCTAATGAAATGATTTTTCCTTATAACTTTCAAACTGATTCAATAGATTGTCGTCCACTGTGATGCTATGGAACGTTTTTCATTGATAAACTTAACGTAGAAAATTGCAAAGCTAGAATCAATTACACATATATAACAAATTTCAACGAAACATGCCATTCACTATTCTCAGTTTGCAGTATGAAACTTAAATTTTCAACTTCCTCTTA
Source organism: Aedes aegypti (assembly GCF_002204515.2). Lineage (NCBI taxonomy): Eukaryota > Metazoa > Arthropoda > Insecta > Diptera > Culicidae > Aedes > Aedes aegypti. The sequence continues at coordinate 400,568,551 of NC_035108.1, forward strand.
AATGGAACTATCAGTTACGAATGCTCGATTTTCAAGTTGACATAAACGAACGACGTAACTACTAGGTACTGCGATGATAAATGAGTTATGTACAAAAACTCTTTTTTTTCTATTATTACTGTTATAAGAACGATATGTTGAAGGATCACATTAATACCGGTAACTAATTTAATACCAGTAAGTTATTTTCATTCAAAACGCAATCTATGAAGTAAAGTTTAGCAAGATCGGAAAGAAGTAAGTTTGCTTTTGTAATATGCTTTTAGCTTCTTAGCAGTTTAGAGCTGGCTTAAGAGTAGTTTAATTTAGACATTTGAAGGATGCAACTGTTCTGTACTGCAAATTCATGTAAAATATGACGAAAAATAGTTATTTTTAGAGATTATGTTGTGAATTTGGCATTGGTACGTATTGAAATATATGTGTTTCATGTCTATTTACTTTTACAAACATTTATTTTATTTTTTTATGTTGTAAAATACACAAACCAAAACATTATAATAAAATAAAAGTCGCAAAAACCTTTGATAAATTATTTTAATAAAACAACAATTTTAAGCAAAACAAATCACAAGAATTTCGTGAAACATGACGATTTGATAGTTTTGTGATGCTCCCAATAAGTTTCCAAGACATGGGTAAAATTCAAACAATGTTTGTATAGCCAATGTTTTATACCTTGTGAATATTTATTCGGGCTTTTTTGAAATGTTTTCTTGTTTATCCTGTTATTGTTGATGTTGTTCCAAGAAAAAATCATGCCTAGTGGTAGAGCATATTTTGGTTAATAAAAGTGCTGAAGACACAAAATAGCACAGATTAATATTTACGCTGCTAATAAACACAAAAGGTGAGTGTCCAAAGTAGCCCCTGGAATCAAAAGTAGCCCCGTCCGACGGTATGTATGTAATGTGATTTAGAGTCACCATCGTAAGATTTCTCCTAATTAATATTAACCTTTACGTCCCCAACCCCCGACAAGGCATTTTCGAACAGCTGCCATTTCGTCATCATTTAAACAAAATTTGAATGGATTATTACGGAACACCTGGTTACACCAGGATCCCTCTGGGGACATTTTCATTTCGTGTCCAAAACATACCGTGCGACGTCTCAATCTTTATGAATTCGAGAGAACAACAGATATGACCTCTCCAGACCTCCTGGGACAGTTTTCACGAGGGCCTTTTTGGGGACATTTTCGTTTCATGTCCAAAACAAACCTAACAAACAAGCTACACATCACTCGTCTGCAATGTCCATTTCCTAGTGTCACATGCAAATCCCAATTACCTTCACAATTGCCCAACTTCTTGGAATGGGCATAATCATGGTGCCTTTTCAACATGTAAGTTACCTAGAGGAATTTCCGGCCAATTGTGCAGTTGTAACATTGCGCAATAGTCATAGTAACTTCGATAATCAACGTCGTCGCCACCGGTCTTCGTCTTTGTCTTGTCGTCGCCGGGAGCACGCGCAGGTTGTTGGTTGGCCTGATGCAACGCATGGCCGCTCCGGAACGCATAGCCTATGCATTTCACGAACAGTGCAAGCCCTTTCCATTCTCCTGCAAGCAGCAGCAGCAGCAGTTTGCTTACTATGCCATGCGTCGGCAGTCATACTTTCGAGATAATAACGATATTTATGCAAACATTTCACTTGAACTCCTTTTTGTTGTAGGCTACCGTAAAACGGGGTAACTTTGATAGAACTTTTAACAACTGCATCAAATAATGATCTTAAAACAAATAATTTTTAAGAGTTCCAAGCATAAGCCTCAAATGTCCCAGATTCCAACAAAAATAACTTCAACATGAAGATTCAAACTTATACTCTTTACTGTTGTATTTGCTTTGATATACTGGATTACTAAAATTATGTTATTTCGTTCAGTATGTATGTATTTTCAAAGTCATCTTCATTATCAAAGATACTCCGTTTTACGGTACCACAATGTTGAGCCGGTCGGCATGAGCTTTTGCATTCCTGCATGCTGCCGGTGAAATTGTTTGATTCAATTTCCTCAAATAGTGCGCATTGTACCTTCGTGTATTCTCTCTGCTCTTGGAAGTTTTCTTAAAAACTACCTAAAGCAATAAAACAGTACTTTTCAGTGCTAACATTAAAAACGGTACTTTTCAGTGCTTCTAAAACAGTACTTTTCAGTACTTTTTTTTCTAATATTGATCCCTTCACGATCCTTGTTTGGACCCGTGCCTTCGATTTTTCGTTGGACCCGTTGGCGAAAGCTAGCGGTGGTAATCCTTCTTGGACACCGTCTTGGGAAAAAACCTCTCGAAGGACACGTCTTCTTTCGTTTATTAATTAAACATGGTATCAACAACAAACAAAAGGAAGGGTGAATCTCTGAATTCACTACTTCCTTCCAAAAAAGTGGGTTTTAAAACTGTCACTACACGTGGCAAGAATGGAAGAAAGGACGTTTCGCCGGAATGCGAAGTTTCTTCCAAGGGTGAAATGAATAATTGTATCGAAATGAGCAATCAGTTCGATGCTCTAGACAAATTTTCCGAACACCAAATCGAAGCAGCCTCTAGCCCAGGCTCTTTGATTCAAGTGAGGAAGCAAAGAGTGCCGCCTATCGTGGTCAGTTGTTCCGAATTTGGGGGATTTAGGCAGGAGATCTTGAACTCCATTAGGGGAATCAAGGTTTCCTTCCAAATCGCAAACAAAGGAGACTGTCGCGTTTTGCCGGAAACTCTTAAAGATCGCGAACTTCTTCTCAAACATCTTGAAGAGAAGAAGCACAAATTTTTTACTAATGACGACAAAACTGAACGTTTGTTCAAAGTCGTCTTGAAAGGTCTCTCAAGTGACTATAAATCACCTGAAGAGATCAAAAATGGAATAAATGATTTACTTGGATTTTCCCCAGTCCAAGTAATCATTATGAAAAAGAGAACCCAATCTGGCATTGGTCGGAAAGGGCTTTCCCAAGAATTTTATTTAGTTCACTTGAACAAAAAAGAACTAAATAATATTAAAGCTTTAGAAAAAGCAAAACTTTTGTTTGATGTCCGTGTGACATGGGAACATTTCCAGAAACCTGGAGGAAATTACCAGAACCCCACTCAGTGCCGTCGGTGCCAAAAGTGGGGTCATGGTACAAAAAATTGTCGTATAGATTCTAAATGCATGATTTGCGGAGATTTTTCTCACGCCAAGGACGTCTGTCCAGTGAAGGAAGATACCGATAAATTCTTTTGCGTCAATTGCAAGGGAAATCATAAGTCCAATTATTGGTCAATAGAGAGGCAATAGAGTCATTGAGACTCGTGCCAGGCATATGAAAGATAATATCCGTTACGATAACGGTCGTTTCCGGAATTTCCCTGGAAGAGTATCGATACTCATTTTTCAGTTAACGATCACTTGATCATGAATCATACCCATCAGGAAGATCATAATCATGCTCATTCACAAACTATTTTTAATCCGTCGGGTAGCCGTTCGAATCTTTCAATTTCGAATGTATCTACCACGGAAAATCCTATGCCGATATCGTAGCAGGAAATTTGAACTCCTCCCCTGTTCCCTTTCCAATTGTTTCAAATCAAATGGAAAAAACTCTACCGCCACAGGTAACTCTTACTTAGCTTCTTCGTCTACCGAAAATTCTAAAGGGAAATCATCAAAAGGACCCACTTCAAGTGATATGTCTGCCTCAGATTTTAATTTTCTAACTGAACAATTGAATCTAATGATTGATGCAATGTTCAAAGCCACCACTATGACTGAAGCAGTCCAAGTTGGTGAAAAATTTACAAATCAAATTGTTATTGGATTACGTTTTTCTAATGGATCCAAATAATAATTTAAATATTTTAAATTGGAATGCTCGTTCTCTGAATGGTAAAGAGGACGAGCTGTTTAACTTTCTTACGGTTAATGACGTGCATATAGCAGTTATTACCGAAACGTATTTAAAACCTGGATCTAAACTCAAAAGAGATCCTAACTTTTTTGTTTATCGTAATGATCGACTTGATGGTGCGTGTGGGGGAGTTGCAATCATCATTCATAGACGTATAAAACATCAACTGTTTTCGTCATTTGAAACTAAAGTTTTTGAAACTTTAGGTGTTTCTGTTGAAACACAGTTTGGTAAATATACTTTCATAGCTGCCTATTTGCCTTTTCAATGCTCTGGACAGCAAGTTAATTTGCTCAAAACTGACTTGCAAAAATTGACTCGCAATAAGTCAAAATTTTTTTTGTCATTGGTGACTTTAATGCCAAACATCGGTCATGGAATAATTCTCAAAGTAATTCCAACGCCAGAATTTTATTTGATGAGTGCTCTTCAGGATATTTCTCAATTCAATATCCTGATAGCCCTACATGTTTTTCCTCTTCTAGAAATCCATCTACGATTGATTTGGTCTTAACTGACTCTAGTCATCTTTGTAGCCAACGGATTACTCATGCTGATTTTGATTCTGATCATGTCCCTGTTACATTTCAAATATCCCAAGAAGCGATTCTCAATCCTATCAGCTCCACTTTCAATTATTTTCGAGCCGACTGGAATATATATGAAACGTATATTGACTCTAATCTTGATTTTAATATTCCCTTACAAACAAAACTTGATATTGACAATGCTCTAGAAACTTTAACAAATTCCATTGTTGAAGCCAGGAGCATTGCAATTCCAAAATGTGAAGTGAAATTTGAATCCGTGATTATAGACGATGATCTTCAACTCTTGATTCGTCTTAAAAACGTGAGGAAAAGGCAATTTCAACGCACTCGCGATCCTGCTATGAAAATTATATGGCAGGATTTGCAGAAAGAAATCAAGAAACGTTTTGCTCAATTAAGAAACAAAAATTTTGAAAATAAAATTTCTCAATTGGACCCTGGCTTTAAGCCCTTTTGGAAATTATCTAAAATTTTGAAAAAACCTCAGAAGCCAATACCGGCATTGAAAGAGGAAAACAAATTATTACTAACTAATTGTGAAAAAGCTCAAAAACTTGCTATGCAGTTTGAAAGTGCGCACAATTTTAATTTAGGACTTATTAGTCCAATTGAAAATCAAGTTACTCAGGAGTTCGAAAATATTCTCAATCAAGAGAACGTTTTCGAAAATGCCTGGGAGACTGATTTGGAAGAAGTGAGAACTATTATCAATATAATAATTTAATTTAACAAATGTTTTCAATTAGCATATTTTCCTGACAAATGGAAAAATGCTAAGGTTGTTCCAATTTTAAAACCAGACAAAAATCCTGCAGAACCTTCTGGCTATCGTCCAATCAGTTTGCTATCCTCCATCAGTAAAATTTTTGAAAAGGTTATTTTGAATAGAATGATGGCCCACATCAACGAAAATTCAATTTTTGCCAATGAACAGTTCGGATTCCGCCATGGACATTCGACCACTCATCAACTTTTGCGTGTAACAAATTTGATCCGTTCCAACAAATCTGAAGGCTATTCTACTGGTCTTGCTCTTCTAGACATAGAAAAAGCATTCGACAGTGTTTGGCATGAAGGTTTGATTGTAAAATTAAAAAACTTTAATTTTCCAACATACATTGTTAGAATAATTCAAAGTTATCTGTCAAATCGTACACTTCAGGTTAATTATCAGAACTCCAGATCTGAAAGACTTCCTGTAAGAGCTGGTGTTCCCCAAGGCAGCATTTTGGGACCAACATTATACAATATTTTCACATCTGACTTACCTGAGTTACCTCAGGGATGTCAAAAATCTTAGTTTGCGGATGACACAGGCCTCTCCGCCAAAGGACGAAGCTTGCGTGTCATCTGTAGTCGATTGCAAAAAAGTTTGGATAATTTTTCTTTATACTTGCAGAAATGGAAGATTTCTCCTAATGCTTCCAAAACTCAACTAATAATATTCCCACAAAAACCAAAAGCTTTTTATTTGAATCCTTCAAGTAGACATGTTGTCACGATGAGACGGGTTCCAATAAATTGGTCAGATGAAGTTAAGTATCTAGGGCTCATGCTAGATAAGAATTTAGCATTCAAAAATCACATTGAGGGCATTCAAGCCAAATGTAATAAATATGTAAAATGTCTCTATTCCTTTATTAATAGAAAATCAAAGCTTTGTCTTAAGAACAAGCTTTTGATATTCAAACAAATTTTCAGGCCAGCCATGTTGTATGCTGTACCAATATGGACTAGCTGTTGTAATACCAGGAAGAAAGCTCTGCAGAGAATTCAAAATAAAATTTTGAAAATGATTCTGAGGCTTCCTCCCTGGTATAGTACCAATGAGAACATTGGAACAAATGTCAAATAAAATCATTATTAATTTCAGGCAAAAATCGTTACAATCTTCTATTGCCACGATTAATGCGTAATATGTTTAGGTTAAGTTAGGTTAAGTATATTTAAAGCGTTTTTTTTTTCTCTTATAAGCAGGTGAAATCAACTCACCTGTAAAAAATCTGAACTGCTACGGCAAATGAAATGTAATATGTTGTTAACAAAATGTTAATAAAATCTTAAATTTGTTTTACCAAATTAGGATGATAGTGTTGTCTAATAACACAGAACACCTAGATATAAGAAATGAATGTAATGTTTGGAATGATACTAATAAAGAAATTAAAAAAAAATCCTCAAATATGAGGTAGCTATCAAGCACGCTGATAGAACAATTAGGCAGTGCCAGCCCAATCCACCAGGTGTGGAATAGAAATTGCATAATATTAACCAAATGTCAATATGCCATTGATGCCATGCCAACCCCTGGAAGCTTCCTACCAAACGACCTGCTTGATTGAATCTAATATTCGTAAATGGAAGCTTTTCGGTCGTCATGCTTCGTAAAATCCCACGCATAAACTTTGCGCTCATAAAGCGGGTGCAGCACAATAGGCACATTAACACCAATTACATTGCGGTTGATGATACTGCGCCATGTTAGGTCACGGTTTAAGTACCCATAAAAAAGAAACTATCGCTTTCAGTGAGAGAATGGATGAAAACTTGGCAAAGGTCAACTATTAAGATTCGATACAGTTTTGTTTCTACATAATATCTGAAATTTTTACGCGTGACGCAATAGCACTTTAAAGGATTTTAATATTTCAGTTTCTCAACTGTGAATCTGTTATTTGAACTATACTGCCGTGATTCGCAAGTCAGTGCCATCTGCATTTTCGTCAAAATTGAGTTGAGTCCAGTTTTCATTATATCTTTCAATGCTCTTTCAGCTTCCCTAATGAGATAATAAGATTTGTTCAGAAAAAGTAGGAAAAAACAGCAAGTTAAATTGTTCAATAATGAAAAGTAATCGCATATCAGTCCCACTACAGATTACCGCACCGTGTAACACAAAAATGAACCATTTTCTGATCATTTTTATATTTTTCTCGAAAAGATATAGTAGTGAAAAGCAAATTGTGAAAGTTTCATTGTTTATGAATATGTTCCAATACTCTGGAATTTTCTGAATATTCGTATGGAAAACGAGTTTAAAAACTTCACACCCCATTTTCTTCATGCCAACTTTTTACAGATGGGACTGACTTGCGATTCACGTATAATACACAATAGGCTACGCAATACAATTTTTGCACCACGGCAGCACAATGGTTGGGCTCCATGAATAAGTGTTGGATGCGATTTATTTAAAAAAAAGTATTGCAGATGAATAATGTTACTAAGAATATTCCATGCTTGTTTGAAATATATCCATACGCGCAAACATTTGGAGATTGGACTAAAATTTAAATTTTTTAGATTTTTATGCCGTCAAATTGGCTGAAGCAAAAAAAAATAATGAAAAATGTTGTAATAGAATAAAGCTCACAATTTGTACTTTCGGAATGCAATATTTCACTAATGCTATGCACTGTCTGATAGCCTTATCGCTCAACTCTTTTATCAAGCATGAGGATGTATGAAAATGTTTGGTTGAATATATAGTGTTTTTCAATATTACGTTTAGAAAAACAACCGCCATTCCAAATAGTACATATTAAAAAGCATCCTCAGATTTTACAAAAAAACGATAGAAAATTTTGCAGGTATTTACTGATTTTCAAGTTAGAGCTACTTGAATTGTTCAATATTTTACATATATTTTGACGATATTTTTGAAACTAAGTTCATTCATTAAATATAAATACTCTTCACAAACATTTTGATCAAACTCGATCAAATACAAACAAAATGTATGCTACTGACTAAATTCGATCGCATTCTGCGTATAAAAAAAACTATATGTGCATAGTCTCTTCTGAAACATTAAAAACACCAAACAACATAGTCAGATTGCATATTTCTTCGATTAAGGCGATAAAATTAGTTTTGCACAAACTTTTTTTCCGACCATTGTGCAATGCAGAGCATTCATCCATGGTGATAAACATCATATCAAATGTCAGAAAAACGGGCTATTAAAAAAATATCGGAGCAAAATGAACACTCTCGTTAAATTTAGTGAACAAAATATCATTGATGGGCATTGATCGTTCTCAAAAGCGAAGGACTGCTTCTCATTCACACTTTCAAGAAATAACCTTTCTGGCTTCGTTACTCTCCCTTACCTTTAATCCAATTTGAAAGTGAGAAAAATTTAAAACAACAATTGAAGCAAAAAATAAAATTTTATACCGCCTTTATATACTGCATAAAATGTTGATGAAATATGGCTATTAGGGTGATTTGCTCGAATTTGTAAACTATTCATTGAGTGCTATGGAAAATGGAAATCATGTAGAAGTTTTATACACAGATTTTAGTAAAGCATTTGACCGTGTTGATATATCCATGCTTATATTTAAACTGCAAAAAATTGGTATTTAAGCCAAATTGCTGAAATGGATTGAATCATATTTAACCACTCGCGAGCTAATAGTGAAGTTCAAAGGAAAAAAGTCAACTCCAATACATGCCACTTCAGGGGTTCCACAAGGCTCTCATTAAGGTCCGCTTTTGTTTATACTGTGTGTGAACGATTTGTCTTGTTTTCTTGACAAAATAAAAGTATTAATCTATGCTGACGATATGAAACTTTATTTGGAAATAAAAACTGCACAGGACATACATACTTTTAAACACGAAGTACAAATCTCCCACACGTGGTGTCAGAAAAGCCTACTACAACTGAATGTAAAAAAATGTAACCTGATATCTTTTAACAGGAAAAGAGACATTCCCAATGTAACAATAACTTTAAGCAATCAAAATGTTGAAAAATGTAATAGAATCAGAGACTTAGGCATAATTTTAGACTCAAAACTTACTTTCATTGATCACTATAACACTATGATAAATAAAGCTAATAATATGTTAGGCTTCATTAAACGCTTCGCTTATAACTTCAATGATCCATACACAATAAAAACATTGTTCATTGCCTATTTTAGATCAATACTTGAATATCGCAGCATAATTTGGTCACCATTTTCAGCAGTACATGATGAAAGGATAGAGTCGGTGCAAAAACCATTTTTATTATATGCTCTTCGCAAATTAGGTTGGACAGTATTTCCATTACCATCTTACAAAGCTAGATGTATGTTGATTAATATTCAAACACTAAGAGAGCGTCGTGAATATGCAATGATTTCATTTATAAACGATATTGTATCCCATAAAGTTGATTCACCAGAATTATTATCTAAATTAAACTTTTATGTACCATCCAGACGTTTACGCCATCGAGAACTATTTGCAATCAACTATCACCGTACTAATTATGCAAAATTTGGGCCAATGAACCAAATGATGACTACTTATAATAAACATTACAATTCAATCGACTTAACTTGGTGCAAAGCGAAGCTAAAACAATACTTCCGCACATTATCTTAAGAAGACAAATTAGGTAATTAAATGTAGAAGTGTAACTAGCGCATAAGAAACTCTCTGTAACGGTCTACAAACATGATTGACGACAATAAATAAATAAATAAATAGATTCAATATATCATATTTGCACCACACCACTTATTCAGTTCGAGGTTAAATTTTAAGTTTGCTTTTAAAATTTGTGCTCATTTGGATGAAAACTGAAACAGCACAAGCCGTTTAAAGTTTGTATGGGAATTACAATGGGAAAAACTAGTTATTCACTCAATCGGTTATTGTATTGGGAGGACACTGAGAATCTGATTCGGAAGCGTATAAATGGTGTAGAGTAGAGATGGGCAAATAGAATCGGAGCCGTTCAAAAGATCAGGATCACCCAAAAAAAAAAAACAGTGATCCGTGGCTCTTTTTTGGCAAGAGTCGGTTTGTTTGATCAGCACGGATCAGACAAAAAGTGACCCGGAAAAAAGAACAAACCGATTTTTTCCATATTCTCCTTCGTTTGTTTCTCGGCTTTATTATTACACTGACACGTGTCTTGCTTTGCGCGCCTCTTCATACATGCAAGCATAGTTTTCTGCTGTACCGTGCTCTCTGCGCTCTCAGAATAGACAGGCACATTTGCACCTCCTACTTGCACACAGGAAGATGTAAGATAGAGCGAAAAATGCCCACTTGAATGGCAAGCACATTGTTTGCTTCTTTTTTTTTGGCTCGGGTAAGGGAAATCGGCCAAGTGTATCGTGAGTTTCTGGAGAAGATGTACGAATAATGCGAGAGAGAAAAAGATACGAAATGAACGACGCATGTCGCGCAACAGGGAGTGCACCGCTCTTTTTCCGTTCGCTCGGCTCAGTTCGCTTTCTTTTGCGAGCCACTGAGCCACTGAACCGTTCAAAAGATCCGGTTCACTAAAATGTGTGATTCGGATCGGAGCAGTTCACTGAAATGAGTCTTTTTGACCTTCTGTAGTGTGGAGCCAAACCGTTTTTCTTTTTGAACCACCCTAATGAATATGCTTAGAGAAAAAGAGGGTGTCCATTTCTTCCCGTGTTTTCATCATGTCCCAAATGGGGCTCTGCACAAAAATGTACATCTCCCTTTCACTTTTTCACGAAATTTGTAAACAACAAAGCCAGTAAACGTCAAAATCCCATACTTAATCAAAACAGTGCAAAGGCCTTTACCCTTATATTATTTCCAGTACAGTAAAGTAAAATAAATTTCAATAAATTTAGCACTTCACTTCACTTTGCAAAAAGAAAATTAAAATACATAAATAAAAAACCTAGTGATCGACACTGAAGAAGTCTGTAAGACGCGGAAGAAATAGGCTTGTATATGTCTATATAAAACAAAGTTTTAGAATTCAACGAAATGTACTCGTCTTAGTAGTGATTTTTTATGTTCTTTTTATTGTAAAGTGGAATGAAATGTAAGAATCCATGTTTTTTCCTAAAGTCATACTTAATATATAGATGTCAGGCAACATGCATTTTTTCCGTGTGATAATGTATGGTTTGAACTTTTTCAACGCTGATTCGAGCTTTTGTTCCACTATGTGTTCAATAATGTCTAATCATATATGTAAAAAATAAAACGCCTAAAAGCATCCTTAAGTTACGCCTAGCTACGCCCTGACATGAATCGTGTGTCCGGCCAAAGTACGTTGGGCCGAAGTAAACCATTTAATTCTTTTATTTCTCTTCATGCAACAAGAGACGACCGAAAATAACAATGTTTACGTTTTACTATTTTGCTTTGACAGTGATGACTTCTGCAAAGTTGCTTATTGAAATGTTGCTAAAAAATAATCGATAAAATATTTAAATGTCTCATTTGCTAAATTCTTCATTGTCAAAAATTTGCTTCAAAATTTCAGTATAATATTGTTAGTTCATTTTATTATTTTTTTTCTTATTCATTTATTTGGTAGGCTCGAGTGCCCTCAGGCATGACGGAGTCGAATTCATTTGTTTGCTTCTTAAATATCTATGTTAGTTTTAAGGAAACTTAAAACTAGTGGTTTGCTCGAGATTAGGGAAAACAATTATTTTTGGATAAGGATGGACCAAGTGGTGGTATGAGTTGTAGTTAATTGATGAGTCATAAATGATAAAATGTAAATATACTCATAATGTACCATATGTAAATCAAAAAATCGCAGCTCGTGCCATCTATTTCTTACACGCCACTCCCAGCTGGGAGAGGATGGTGGATAGAGTAAATGACTGTTTTTTCCGTCGTTTTTGCAAATAGTCTCTATCTATGCGCTTTCTAAGGTTCATAAAAGTAACATGTCTACGCAACATATTTTCCATGATTCTGTTACTCAATTTAACTCAACAAAATTGCTTTCCCTAGCTGGGAAATATGTGTTGCTTGAAAAATTTCTAAACACCCCATTTTCATCTACTTCTTAATAATAAAGCTTCGAGCTGTTTAGTAGAATACCTATAAGTAGATGAAAAAACCGAATTTAGTACTATACCATTTAATTCCACTGGAGTTTTTATCCTCGTATTTCGACCTCAACTGTACACGACACTGAAAACGGCCTAACAGTTGAAGTCGAAAAACGCGTATCTGTCAAAGGATACAAACTCTTTCATTATTTATACTCTTTATTATTCTTCCTTCGACTCGAAGAAAACATCAACGATTGAAAACTTGTTTTTCTTCCGAACAAAAAATGATGTTTGCATGGATTGCACTCGTTATATACGTCAAAATCGTAGTAAATGATTTAGAAAATCATACATTTGATAGGATAAATACCATTGAGAAGAGAATTAACGACTGAATACTTTTTAACGTGTCAGGTGGATTGGCTCGGCAGCCTTATTTGAATAACCAAGCGAACGAAATTTTACTCACTCCGACGTTTCGGTCCTGGATTGGGACCTTTCTCAGGGACCTCTGAGGAATATTTCCAAGGAAAATATGAGACATATCACGTTAAGAAATCATATGGTTTATCAAAAAAATGGCCTTTTTCGTAAACTGTTTAGCTAGCTGGCGAAAACCGAAAGGACCATCCTTTAGTTTAAGCATATGCTAGCGATCAGTCATATAATATTGGAATTATAACTTTGTGTACCGATGGCGGCCTGGTTTCAGCGAATAATTGCTCATGGTTTGCATTCTTATGAAAATATATTTTGAGACCTACATTTCAGAGCATTATTGAATATTGGACGCTGCACTCATTTATCCGTCTTGCTCAACTTTATGAGTCAACTGAAAATTTACTGCTTTCAAAAAATGATAAGACTAGAAAATCTCTAGACCTATTTTTCCAGGAAGAACGGGAACTTCTGTTGTATTCAAAACATTGCAAAGTTCTTTTCATCAAACATTTCTGAGCATATATTGCATGCATAACTCTTTAATACATAGCAAATTATGCTCGTAGATTTCAAGTTCTTTATTTCAGGAAATTATGGTTGCTCTGAAATGTCTTCGGATATTTTGTTTTACTGCATTCAAAATGTTTTGAAGTTCAAGGCAGGTATTGAAGAATATTTCTTGGAATATGTAAATTTAACTCCTATAGATTCGTTTCTCAATCAACAGTAGTCAATTAATAGTGATTTCTTCTTTTTATTTATTTAATTCCATAATAAAATTCCGCTTTATTTTCCCACTTTAAAGATATTTCTAGTACCGGTAACCAGACAGTTCTCGAATTTGCCCTGCATCATTCGTGCATTGTCCGCAATGTCAGCGGTGACGGCCATCGTACATGCTCCGATACGATTTTGCATGGTCAGCGTTTCGCGATGGACGATTTGGACGTTGATTTTCAGCTTCTCGTTTACCTGCTGGGAGAGGTCCTCCAGGTATCCAAAGTACTGTAATGGAAGGCAAGGTGTTTTGTTAGAAGCTGACTAATTTTACTGAAGGAAGTCCGTTGAAGAATTTAGAAATTGTTGGTTACTATCCTATGACTACTTTCACAACTAAGCAGAAGTTTTTTTTTTGAGAAATGATACCGTTTTCTATTCATATTAAAATGTCAAGGAACCCTCATTCATATTGAAATGTAAAAGCTAATAGTTTCAAAATATTCAAAAGTTTAATATCAAATCTAATGATTTTTTTCTATTTTTTCAGGTAACTATCTCCACGATCAGATTATTCCCTAATATCTGTAAGTACTCGAATCATACCCTTCAATACTCACCGTAGCGACGCAATCGGTCGTACCCTGAGTACACTGCCGGCCTAGAACTTGGGCCGATACGGATCCTCCCAGTGTTCGGGTTTGGTCCATCAGCACCCGGAAAAGTTGATAAATTCCGTTGAATCCATTTACCTCCGGCTGCAAACATCCACTCAGTCGACTGACAAGCAGTGGGTTCTGGGTCAGTTCTTTCGTGTATTTGCTAGCGCAAGGTTCACCATTCTCACTGCTGCTAGAGTATCCAGTGTTGGTCATATAGACGGCCGTGTCCAGAAGGATTTTCGAAATTCGGTCCACTTGACTGTTTAGCAGAACGGTGACATTATCCCGCAAATAGGTGAAGGTGTTGGACATATCGCTGCTGAACTGTTCAACTTTGGTTTTCAATTCGGCGAGATAGTTACTAACTCTGGTAACATCTCCGCCGTTAAAGTTCTGGGGACGGTTCATGTAGGGTGAGTACATTTGGTTGATGCTTCCGTATAAACCATTTCCGTTGTTGGATACAAAGCTGCCAGCATCGTTAACTGATCTGTTGAAATTGGATGTTGTCGTAGCGAGACTTCTTAGTCCATTGTTGATTGTTCCGTTGACGGAAGCGATCGCATTCATCGAGGCCATCTTATCCTTTACAATTGATGTTACGGTCGTGGCCAGTCCATTTATTCCTTGGGTGATGTTTAGCAGAGGGTTGATTAGATCGTCAAGGATGGACTTCGTGAAGAAATTTGTGACATTGTCGGACGTCACTGGATCTTTTGAGCTCTCGACAACTGCAGCGGTAGTGCTCAGAACGGTGAATGCTTCCTGAAGCTTTGGAATGTTCGATTCTATGAGAGTCACATTACCCCGAACATCGTTGTATTGCGAGGGCTTCACAGTTGATTGAAGCTCATCCGATGATTTCACTGCGCTATCAATTGCCGCCTTTGTGTTTACAACATGGGTTGATAAAGCTGCGAAAAGCTCCTGACTATTATCCTTTTTGCTGGAACCTGCCAAGGTAGCGCCAAGAAGTTTGTTCAAAGGACTCGTTACATCGTTGACCACTTTGATCAGCGACACCAACGCCCCTGAACTATCCATTTCTGCTTCCATTCTTATCGTGCCATTGGCTTTGATGAGATTTATCATTCCCTGGCTGAGTGCTCCGGAAACACCACTAACAAGACCTGGAATTGTCAGATTCAACCCCAGATCTCCACGTACCATTACACAGGCACTGAAAAGAAGACACAATACTGTGAGACGTGCCATCCTGAAACCGTCACAACGTCTAATCGCACGACAGTCCTAAACTCGACTGAGACTGGACCTTCAACTAGCCGGCAGCTTCCGTGAAATGGGACTGGACGGAAGAAATGGAGAAAACGTTCAAAATGCATCATCAATCTCTTATGTCGGCCAGGTCAGATGACGACTTGTTAAACCATGCCGCGTTAGAAAGTGGTTCGCTAGACAAAAGAGAGAACCTGTTTGCTAGTGACTCTCGAGCATGCGGACAGAAGAGTTACGGTTCTGTTTCGAGGTTTCGAATTTTGTTTGTTTCCACGTTGAGCTGCCGTGGATGATTGGACTTTACAGCATACGTCAGGGCACATCAAACACATAACGGGATATCATCACACATTGCAAGGTGTCAACGCACTGTGCTTAATCGATGGGAAACAACAATTGGAGTTTATTTCTTGTCACATCAATTATTGATACCAATTTAGTCAATAATTTGATCTGCTCAATCTCTGATTAGATGTTTATCTTTAGAATGCGTAAATTATGATTTATTGCGACTTTGATGTATTGTAACTATCTCCACAGCTATTGGATTGCATTTCAATCAGGTACTACATTTCGGATAAAATTTAGTACCTGTTTTGGATGATACATCGGAATCACATTAGGCGCTGGCAGGCCTTTATCTTAATGTTTCCAACGCTTGTGGTATAGTGCAATACACTTGCACAACAAATGTTCTTTGCTCTCGCTTTCTAATTTGCCGAAACAACACAAATCTTTTTGCAATATACCTATAATTTTGAGGTAACGTTTGCTGGGGCAGTGGACTGTTAGTAAGCCATTATGAGTACTTAGATCGTGTTTATTGAGCTTTAATAACCTCGTGTTTGATAGGCGTCTAGTTCAATGAATCGTTTGGACTGGCGAGAGTCCATTGCGTTCTTCCAGTTAAGTTTAATTTTTGCCTTCATCCAGTCTTCAATTGCATTTTCACTGCACAAGAGGCCATTCCAAAGAATGGTTGAGGCCCGAAAAATTGCATGGAAGAACCTTGTTTTGCTAACTGATCAGCGTTTGCGTTTCCGTCTATTCCGCAATGGCCAGGAACCAAATATAGATTAATCTTATAACGACAGGACAACTGCTGCAGTAGCTTGGCGCACTCCCAAATAAGTCTTGATGTGTTAGTTCTAGACTTCAAAGCTTCAAGGCTGCTTTGCTATCGAAACAAATTGATATACTAACATTCCTGTAGCGCCTTTTAAGACAAATGTTAGCGCATTCAAGAATGGCATACATTTCGGCCTGAAAAACTGTTTGCCAACCTCCCCGTGCATAAGATACTTTCGAGATATTACGCCTCCATGATGGTGACTAAAATTCCCTGGGCATTGATGACCCTCGATTCGTAGTTACCTCTTTGTGATTGATCAGAATAAGCGAAATTGCACTAGGAACCAACAAAGCTTGGGAGCAGCTCTCCATCTTCAGCGCATAATTTCGGGAATTCTAAATATTATAAAGTCAATAACGGTGCCGACCACGTAAGTCATCGGAGAAGGGAAGGAATGTTAGTGTGTCATCCATTGTTACTAAAAAACCGAGTATACCTCTGCATCTTCATGGTTATCTCGGGAAGGAGTTTTTGTAAGAAGAAAGCATTCACAAACTACACAATCTAGATTCACCTTGGTAAAGGATGCGATTTATGTAGCCTCAATTTAAATAGTTATTTATTTTCTTTTGTTTTCTGCTTTGTTTTTATTCTACTATTTTCTACAAAAACATGTTGATATTTCTAGTGAAGAAATAGTTCAAAGTTGTGTTTGGTAAGTGTTTCGATTCATGAAACATGCACCGAAATATTCTTCTATCATTGTATGGGGAAAAAAATGTCGGCACTTCTTGTGTCGAACTATTCAAAGTTATTTTTTGTGGTTACAAACAGAAGTACAGGCATGTGTCGTTCAATATGTTTTATGTAAAATATGAATTATAGAACGCTGACACTTGGAGTGTCGAACCAGTAATTATTTTTTGAAAAAAAAAAACACACAAATGCAACATTCATACCGATCTCACGATAAAGGTGTGTGAAAACATATTTCAATCTTTGGAAATAGAATGGCAGTTTTTTTCATTATGCAATTTTATTCAGCATCATGTTTTATAACATTTAAACAATTTTCATGGCCAACCATTGTGCATTCGTTGTTCTTACAAATTTGGAGAAACTTTAAAGCATGTCGTTGAATATCATCTTTATTTTTCAGCCTTGAAAACGTTTTATAAACATATAGTTCAACTTTTATACGGCTGGTTTAAAATTAATTAAAGTGTAGCATGGTATTATTCAAACAGGTCCGTCTACTCTGATTCAGATTGGGTACTACTTCTAGTACTGCATTTGGTCCCTTGGTGCTGCAAAAGGTACCCAAGTTTGACAAATCACAGTACACTTTTCACGGCATTCTAGATTTTGCTCTACCGTGCTGCATCAATACCCGGACGCTTAAGTCGACAGAAATGTTCAAACTTACATTTAGGTATGTTTGGTTAAAATATTCTTGAAGTGTTAATATTCAACATATTATTACACTTCAGATCTTCATGAAAGTGACCAAATTTTCGATATTATTCATGATTTTTACAAGTAAATCAACGAAATATAGGAGCGTGTCTTGTCTTTAAATCCGGACACCTAATCAAATGATGTTTTTAAATCCGGACATTTTTGGATCAAAATCCGGACACCTGTGTTTTATATAACATTTTTGCATATCTTCTCAAGAAAATCATACAAACTCGTCGAACTAATATATTTTTATCAATTCGACATACGTTTTTCCCTATACTGTCACAAAGAACAATACATAACTAATATTAGTGATTTAATTACCTAAACTGAATCACGCGTGTGGCTTGAACTCGCTAACGTGTGGCTGGAATCTCAGATATACGCAATTATTCTTACATTACACCATTTTCTTATAACTCACAACACTTTATATGTATATATTTCAAGTCTTCTCTTGTTTTATATATCAAAAACATCATTTACACTATTGAGGGGACGGACCTGGTGTAGTGGTTAGAACACTCGCCTCTCACGCCGAGGACCTGGGCTCGAATCCCATCCCCGACATAGTCACTTATGACGTAAAAAGTTATAGTGACGACTTCCTTCGGAAGGGAAGTAAAGCCTTTGGTCCCGAGATGAACTAGCCCAGGGCTAAAAATCTCGTTAATAAAGTCAAACCAACCAACCAATTTACACTATTGAAAAGTGGGTCTTCCACACGATGTCCTGGTTTAAAAACACTGACCCGTAATCCCGGACAGTCTCTTTAAACTCCTTTTAATACACATTTGCTTCATAATTCACAATAGTTATGCTATTAAACATTGAAAGTATATCTCTGTATTTAATTGTATTCAAAACACTCCATAAAAGTATACTTCACACACTCTTTCTTCAACCTTTGGTTTGAGTTGTGCGTTCAAAGATCTAAATCTGCATTCACAAGGACCACGAAGGGATGACGTCCGACAGAAACGATTAACGTGTTGTTATTTTTAGTCAGCCCTGTCGTCCTGCTTAGTCGCGCTTAGTCGACGACTAAGAAGCTTTTCTCAGATTTTTTCTAACGCTTTTTGGGACATCAGTTGAAAATTCAAGCTGTATCATCGACCTGAATTAATTTAAGTTTGTTGCATGTAGATCAGATGCAACTAAACGCCCTGTGTAACATCAATCGAAATTGTCAAGCTGTATCAACGCCGTGGAGTGATTTGTCCTTGTTTCAATTAGATCGGTTGCATTTAACTCCCTGTAGGATATCATTTAATAATTACAAGCAATATTAACGCCCTGAAGTAGTTTGACTTTATTCTATGTAAATCAGGTGCATCTTAACGGTTTGAAGACATCAATTCCTAGTTGTAACAACGCCCTGGAGTATTTTGACTTTGCTCTATGTAGATCAGGTGCAACTCAACACCCTGTATGACATCAATCGATCAAGCTGTATCAACGCCCTTGAATAGTTTGACGTTACTCCACACATATCTTTGCGAGATCTGGAGCATCTTTACGCCTTGTAGAAAATCGATCAAAATTATAGAGCTGTATAAACGCCCTGGAGTGTTTTAACTTTGCCCTATGTAGATCAGGTTCATCTCAACGCTCTGTAGGACATCAATTGAAAATTCCTAGCTTTATCAATGCCCTGGAAAAATTTGGCTTTATTCCATACAGATCTTCGCGAGTAAGAGTCCACAAAGATCTTGGCGAGATCTGAACCATCTTTTCGCCCTATTGCAAATTAATCGAATTTTTCTTGCTGTATCAAACCGCTACGGTTATTTAACTTTATCCTGTGTAGATCATACGCACCTCATAGCCCTATATAACATCAATCGAGATTGTCAAGCTGTATCAACGCTCTGAAGTAAACTGATTTTACCTCAAATGGGTGAGCTGTATCTTAACGCCCTATAGGACATCATTTAATTAATTCATTGCTGTATCAACGCCCTGGAGTAATTTGTCCTTATCCTTTGTCGATTATGTGCATCTAAACGCCATGTAGAACGTCAATTGTAAATTACAGGATGTATCATCGTCCGGGAGAAATTTGACAGTATTCCAACCAGATCAGGTGTATTTGAACGTCCTGTATCAAATTAAAATTGGTCCTACATAAATTAAAATTGGTAAGCTATATTCACGCCCTGGAGTAATTGATTTTATTTCACTTATCTCTGGAGGATCTTAAAACCCGTTTGAAAAATCAATCGAAATTTCCATGCTGCTTCAGCACACTGAAATTAGTTGACCTTGTGTTATGTGGATCAGCTGCATCTTAACGCCCTGATAAAGATCAACTGCAAATTCTAAGCGGTACGACAAATTTGACCTTATTCTATGTAGATAAAGTGCGCCTTAACGCCCTAAATCAATTAAAAATTCCAAGCTTTATCGATGCTCTGGAGTAATTTGACCTTATTTCAAGAAGATTAGGTGCATCCCTGCAGGATATGAATTGTGAAATACAAGCTTCTAAAACGCATTAGTCTTATGTAGATCATTTGCATCATTACACTCTTTATCATTTGAAAAATTCAAGCTTTATCAAGGCCCTGGAGTAATGTGACCTTATCCTACATAGATCAGCTAAATATTAACGCCCTTTATGGCATGAACCAAAGCTTCATTAACGTCATGGAGTTTGACCATGTTTCATTTAGGTCAAACCTGTAGGTCATAAGCTGAAAATTCCAATCAGTATCAACGTTCTGGAGTAATTTGACTTAATAATATGTAGGTCGGCTGCATATCATCGTCTTGTAGAGCATCAATTGAAAATTCAAACCTTATCAACGCTCTGAAGTATATTGAACAAATTCTATGTAGATCATTTGCACATCAACGCCCTCTATGACATCAATCGAAATTAACCCGAGCTGTATTAATGCACTGGAGTAATTTGATATTATCTCAGATAGCTCATCTCAATTCTCTGTAGAACAATAATTTAAAATTCAAAGCTTTATTAACACCCTGCATAAATTTGACCTTGATCCACATAGGTCAGGTACATCTTTACGCTCTGAAGGACACCAATCGAAATGGTCAAGCTGTATGAACACCCTGGAGTAATCAGGAGCAAATTAACGCCCTGTAGAAAATCAATTGAAATTTCCGAGCTATACGATCCCTTGTTACCACTGAATTCTGATATTTCTTTGGTATATAAATCACGATTTCGTGTAAAAAGAAAAATTATGTTGAAATTGCGACAAAACTTCAGCATGAAACAATATCGATCGAATCATCTCAAGTAACTCTTGAAGTTTGATAAGATATATTAAATTTTTAAGCAAAAAATTAAATCATTTCATATGTTCTAAAGACAATCGGATCGTATTATTGTTCATTTTGGGCCAATAGTTTTCATGTGCTAGTTACGAAAATTTATTATCAAGTACACTTTAAAAACGGTATTCGCTGAAATGAGTTTGAAAACCTGCTGTAATGAATAATTAACAATTCTAAAATCCACTAATAGATCCAACGCAAAACAACTATAATAAAAAATAGCGGAATATTTTGGAATCCAGGGCATTTTAAAATTTAGTGATATATTTGGCTGAAGTTCGAACCTCTTGTTTAATCCAAAAATAAGGTTCAAATTTTCTAGATGTCCTGCTTTAAGGAACCTTGAGCATTGGTTCGTGAACTTAACTTTTCGATTCTAATTTTTATATAAAATAATATAAGGGAATTTACGTATTTTCAGCAGTCTAAGTCGATGCCACGATTCATTTGTAATTTTCTCGGACATACGCAGACAAACTAAATGTTTGTTTGCTCAATCCTGTCGGAAATCTCGTTAGGGTGAAGTAGGCATATTAGTAGTTTCCTCTTACGCTAGCTAGCAGTGTGAAGAGAAGCTCATTTGTTGATACATGTCAGGTATTTCTTCACGTATCTTTCTTTTCATATATCCTAAAACCCAATTCAAAGTAAGAAAGTATGTAGCTTTCATATGAAATAATTTTGGTCATTTTAAATTTGGTCATCAAATAATTTTCACCATTAGTGCACCATTCGTTTTTAATTTTGTGGTCACCATCAAAAAGCTAACTAAGGGGTCACCTAAAAATGACATTCATCATTTGAGGGAGGGGGGGGGGGGGTGGTCTACGAAAGTGGGACAGTGCATGTATTAGTTATTGGAAATAGCGTGATAGAGGGGAGTGGGGATCTAGAAATCCCGAAAAATGATGAACGTCATATTTGAAAATTCCCTAAGAAAAAACTGAGTTAGAAGTTCTGCCAAAACTAGGTGAGCAATGGTATTAGCTGTTTGAAATGAACGATTTTTTATATTTATGAAAACAACATATTTCGTACAACAAAGTAATAAGTATTGAATCTCTGGTTCTGTAATCAGTAAACTGAACGATGTTATTAAATTTTGGGTAAAAAATCTGGTGGCCATATTGTATTATGACACCATCTTGATTTTAAGCAATAGTATGAGTTATTTAGTATGATGATACTTATCATGCTGAAATTAAATGAAAATTGAGTTGAAGCAAACACTCTCCATTTCGAGAATCTGCGTGAATTTTGATCATTTGTCCCTGGTTTTGAAAGTATTCCTATGTATCTGGATTCTAGAGGGCTCGAAATTATTAATATATTTATTTAAATTTATAGGTGTTTCTCCGTTTCACATTTAAATTGGAATGAGCATTGAACACAAACTAAACACGTGCAAATGCATATTAGTTCTCATGTGTTTGGAATATATATTTTAATTTGATACAATTTTCTTGTAAGACTCCCTTATTAACGCCTGGGAGTACAACCACCCTCTGGGCTATAGCAACGCCCTCCTCAAATAGGGATGACTAAGAAGCTCAAATTTTACAACGACAGGGCTGTTTTTAGTAATTATTTGGCAATGTTAACTAGATTGAAAATGATAGTATAATAATCTTCAATGTTTAAAGTATAGACTATGAAAAAATCCCAAACATAAAAACATTCAAATAATGTATAAATTAATAAATATTATCAAAGTGTCCGGATATTGGTACCGTCCGGATTTTGATTCATCACGGTATTACCTTATGTGCCATGAAATTTTGGGCAACTGCAAGAGACATGGGGGTCTTTATTTTGTCTTTAATTCAACTGCTATTCTGTCGGCTATTTTAAGCGCTGAGTTCAGTCGGCTATTTTAAGCGCATAGAGAGCAAATTTATGTCAATATTGGTAAAAACTAATGTTTATTCACACAAAGTAAAATCAGTCTGAAATTATTAATCTTTTTCTTGAAAAGATGTAGTTTGTTCTAAGCTTCAATTTGAATGGTTCATTGACTTATATTACAATTCATTTATTTTATAAATTATATTTTTTAGAAGTTAATTATTTTAATGATTTGTATTTTTCATAAACTTTTTTTTTCAATTTTGATTCAATTTAATTTTGCTTCAATTTTGATAGGACCAAAATACTAAACGAAATACCGAGAACAGACACACGATTAATAGCGGAAACATTCTACATTAAAATTAAAGGAGAAGGGAATACTGTTAATTTACAAAGAGACTCCATCAAGTTCAGGTCTGCATACAATGGTCTGATAGATAAGTTGAAAGTAGGAAAACAAAATGTACAAAACACCAGCATACTCACAACACAAAACGATGATTGATAAAAACAGAAGTAAACAGGTAGATGGTGGTGTAGGATTTGCTCTATAGCATGTAAGTTTTTTAAAACGATTATTTTATAATTTGCTAAAGAAATAAATATTTAAGGAACCGCTGAGGATGACCGAATCCATAAGTAGGTCGAAACGTTCGGTAAATGCTAAATTTTAACTTTAATTTCACCGAAAAAAGCCGATGAAAACATCTACAAAATCTCAAAAGCGGTGATGAAACTGACGTAACATTTTTCATAAACCTATTCAACATTAAAGAAATAGTCCCTTATATGAATATATTTATGTAACTTGAAGGATTATGAGGACTACGCACCTGGAAAGAAAAGTAATCGAATATTTAGATGTGTGGGATTATTTCAGAAATGGTTAAATAAATCAGGTAACGAGTTTTTTTGTTTAAATAAATGTCAATTGTTGAATGTTTGTCTAATTTTGTTAAAGCGTTGAATAATGTGTTAAAGCGTTAAATAATATGTAATCTCTAAGCCATACTAGAACCTTACATAGTTATAAAAAATAAATGCTCCAAGAAAGCAAATGGTTTGTGGCGTGTTAAATAGCCCAAAAGAAGGCACCGTAAATTACCCATATTTCGCGCGTGCTGCTTATTTCACTCACTGACATTTTAAACATATTTTGCGAAAGAAATTTTTGTTAGATAGTATTTTGAATAATTGTTACATAACATGTAATAATGTATTCAATTTGTATCAAGAAACATGAATAACATAGCAGTGAGCGAAATTAGGAGCGTGCGCGAAATATGGTAGCATCACGGTATATGTTTGTGCATTTTATTGCTTCTCGAATCTAGACATCAAGTTGTTAATTTCAAATGGTTCGATTCAGTATAACGTGTCCTGTAGGAATCGGAATCCTATACTAAAATTCAGCTATGAGGACAGAACTTGTACCACTGTCAACTAAAACCAATTTTCTTAGTAAAACACAAGAATTTACGAGAATACCTTGAGGACCCAAACATTTAATACAAGCTTGTCATCCCATAGAATTCTAAAAATGACGTTCCTCATACAAGTAGTAACGTTACAAATGTAACTTTATGTTCAGTGATTTGTCATATTTATATTTTGTGAGATTTGACCAATAGCTGCGAGCTATTCATAAGATCTACGAACATACAATTTTGCTATGTTTCAGAATCTCTAGGAACAAAACTTTGTTATTGTCTTCAGATCTTTTATTTCTTATGTCATTCAATTCAATATCACGTTTTATTTGTCATAACTTTGTTTCTACTCGGAAAACTTTGCTTAAATGTTTATTTCTGTATTTCAAAATAATCCTGTATTTCTGGAGGCTAGCTATTTTTATTTTCTGAACAGCTATTTAAAAACTTTTGAGAAAGCATCATTTATGATTGTATCTGATATCTTTTTATTCATAATTCGGAGCTCATCACGAATTTCGGATATTTTGTCCATTTTCCTTAAATTTAGCTATAGTGTGATCTCTTTTGCATGGCCTATTTTTTGCTGAACAATGTGTTTATTAATCGTTATGTTAGTCTCCTTTAAATCAACTGTTCTTATAATATACCAGCTGAATTTTATAAAATACTTTTTCAGCTCTTAATCATGTTTATATCAAATATGTGGAAATAGCTGAAGTGCGAAGAAGATAAAAAGTTAGTTCGTCTTCTGAATATACTATTATAATATACATTTGTTAAATTTGTTCATTCCAATGCATAACCCTGAACATTGGTCTAAGTTTGTGTCTAAAGAGCATCTTCTAAGCTCCAATTTTTTTATTCAGCTGTCATTACCATTATTAAACAATAATTAGGCACACATGCTTATTTGTGGCTCTGAATTGTTAGTTGGGGAGACTCCTCCAAGGACTATCTCCACAAAAGTTCTTGGCTGTATCCACGAATACATCAAGTACTTTTGTAGAAATACATTAATTTCTACAAAAATTCCTCCAAGCAAACTTGCAGAAATTTACCCAGGTAGACCTCTTGAGATTCTTCCAGAAATTATTCCGGAGATTTCTTCAAGGATTTTTTCAGCAATTCCTCCTGGAATTTCTTTAGAGTTTCCGCAAGAATTCTCCTAGAGATATCTCCAAGAAAATCGCTTCAATTATTTTATCAAGTAATCCTCCAGGAAAATCCTCGAGAAATTTTTTTAGAGATTCGTAATTGGCCTCCGGAAGTTCCTGGACAAATTCCTCTAGAATTTTCCTTATACAAGGACTTAATAAAAAATTACCCTTAGAGTGCCCCAAGGGAACCCTTTATCAATTTTTCCAGGAATTTCTCGAGGAACTCCTTTGCTGAAGAATTTTCGAAAAGCCCCTAGATAAATTTCTGAAGGAATTGCTGCCATCTTTAGAGAAACCTCTAAAAAAATTACAATAAGAAATCCTTAGAGTAATCTCTAGATATCCCTGGATGGTTTATAGCCATCCCTTCCTCTAGACAAATTTCATGAAGCAATCCTATGAGAAATATCTTGGAGAATACCTTGCGGAATCGTTGCCTAATCCATTGAAGACTCTTTCGAAAATTCAGAAAAAAAAAATCTTGTGAGTCTCTGGATGAATATCCGAGAAAATCTCTGGAAGAATTTCTGAAGAAATCTCTTAATCATATGGTATTGAGTCTTTTCTGGAGTAATCCTTGGAGATATTCCTGAAGAAATTTCACTGCATCAAATTGCCGGACA
The DNA here is from genome assembly GCF_002204515.2 of Aedes aegypti. NCBI lineage: Eukaryota > Metazoa > Arthropoda > Insecta > Diptera > Culicidae > Aedes > Aedes aegypti. The sequence continues at coordinate 400,594,740 of NC_035108.1, forward strand.
CTTTGAATGCCGAACACTAGCCTTTTTCACGGTATTTTTGGGCCGAATTCCGTTTTTTTTCGCCTAGAATCCATGATTAAGATGTTGCGTAAAATAATTTTCTTTTTTCTTCTAAGCTGCCGTCTTCAGTAGCTGTAAACTGAAATAAAAAAGGTGTAGAATAAATTCGATGTGAAAACTCAAAAAAACTAAATTAAAATATCATCAATTTTTTAGCCATGTGAGATACATGAAAATTGTCTTATTAGAGATTAAATCCGTGTTTGCTTTTTTAAGTATCCATTTGTTAGAAAGGTTCGCAATTATCCTAAAAAAAAAACAAAACGTGCCGAATATTCAAAAAAAAAAAAAAAATCCAAACTCAGGCAAATGGACTATTGATAAACATAGGAACCCCTTATGAAAATTCGCCACAAGAAATCGAATTGAAATTCATAAATTTGCCTTATGAAACCAGAATTTGAAAACAAAAGACGTTTTCGCGGCAACCTGGAATCGAATCAAGAACCTTGCGATCGATAGACCTTAGCGTACACCACGCGTCTATCGACGCCTTGATGTGATGAAGTGACGCTAAAACGATAAATAAAGCGTTTGTACAGTGTTGCCACATTTTTTCAAAGTTTCATTTGTGTTTTGGATGAAAAAATCTTTTTTATCTTTAGTCAAGCTCCAAAAATCTTGGTAAAAATCTGTGTCACAAAAATCCATTTCATTAGATCAAGTAAGTTAATGCCGCATAATTGTTTCTTAAAATTAAAATTACTTATGTTTTTGAGAAAAAAATTAACAGAGTTAAGGCTTTTTTTTATTTATTTGGAAGATATAATCCGTGAAATGTCCTATAATCATAAAAATCTTTTTCATCTAAAAAATCAGTGATCTGTGATCACAGATATCTGTAGGCAAGAAAATCTGTAGGGAAAAATCTGTGTAATAGGGCGATATTCAAAACTGAAAAGGCAATAGATGGCTCTTGTTTCATTGGTAGTAAAAACGAAATCCTGAAGCAAAGAAAGCACCACGGAAGATGAACTAAACACAAAAAGTTATGTATTCACATTACACTTGATTTCTAATCACTACTTTTTTGATCCAGTTCCCTAATTGCAAGTAATTTACGTTTTTCATTATTTTCCACACGTTTTGACAGTTCTCCGACTACCATTCTTCCATGCGCTTGTGTTGAAAGTTTGAGAAATTTGAGAATCCAGCGTAGCGCGATCAGTGGGTGGAATACAAACAACAGTGTCGTCGCTCAGCGGCCAATGAATGAAACTGAATGTTCTAAAGATTGTTGTCTGTACTTTTTGCCGCTGGCGCCAACTGTTAGCGTTTGAGAACGAAATAAACAGTCGTTACCCTATTACAGATAAATCTGTGTATGTGGCATCACTGATAGCAATAATCGTTCCACCATTCATAAGGCAAAATGTATGAAATTCGATAGTACAGTTCGCTGCGTGTACTCAAAGCGTTGATGGTTAGTAAAAATCAACGAACTGCTCAAAAAGCTAATAAACTTTACGATATTACGGTGTCCACTGTGAAGAGCCGATTAAAAGGAAGACGTGGGTTGAAAAATTTCAATTGAAGAAACTGCACGGATATCCCGTGAAATGTCAATCCTGAGTTAGTATACATATATCTTCCTCTTGGCATTAACTTTCTCACTGGGACAGAACCGGCTACTCAGCGTAGTGTTTTGCTTTGTAGCCGCGGACTCTAACCACTCGGCTAAGTAAGGCCCCTTAGTATACATATATCTTCTATATAAATAAAAATGGAGTGGTGTTTGTATGTCACGAAATGGCTTAGGAAGGGATGAACGGATTTACTTAAGTTTTTCACAGGTGCACTCTACAATGTGCGACGTGATAGTGCGATGAAAAAGTTTAGGAAAACCTACGGAACAATCGGGAAAACGGGAGGAGACTAATATGCCATTTTAAATGGGGGATGACATGACGTTTTCAACAGTCTACTTGATGGCAAGACGAAGTTTGCTGGGATCACTAGTACAAAAAAAAACGGAATGGTGATTTGGAATGAAAACTACAATAGATTCAGATTTTTTTTACAGTGAGATTCTTAAAGTGTTCCGACGTGTTTGTAAATCAGAAAAAATGAAGAAGTCGGAAGAAAAATCGACTAAATGGGGGATGAAAGTTTACACTTTTTCTGTTGAAGTTTGATTCACAGTATTAAATAGCCTACTGCGTGACAAAGCAAGGTTTGTTTGGTCAACCAGTATTTATTATAAAAACTGAGGGATAAGCGATTTTAGAATACCACTTTAATTTTTAGTCTTTTCGATTCGAAGAACTTCAACTATACTATTTTATATATTCACTTGCTCCACGATACATTATCTATTTCTCTCTCAAAATAGTAAAAAAAGTTATAACAGAGCAAGTGTTCCATTGAGCCTAACAAAATTGTTAAAAAATTGTTCCTCTTATTATGATCTCTAAGTAGATCATCTTAAGATAGACTTTATTTAGAATTGCTTAAACGGTTTTTCATACTATATAAGAATGTGCTGTCAAGCTTGAAATCAAAGCTTTTTCAATCAAAAAGTCCTGTGGTCATTTGTGGGTTTATACGTGGCTAAAAGAACCAGAGTGGTCTTTTACGTAACATTGTTTGAGTTGGGTAGCAAATATCTGAAACTTTGAGATAAATTGGAAAAACTCGCTGTTAAGTAATCGAGTGTTGGCACTGAATCTACGCTCAATACCTATTATTGGATGGATTTCTTTTTAACATATGAAAGGCCTAGCCCTGCATTGCAGGTATATTTTCGGTTTTAATTCACAAAATCTCAAGGTATAATACACATCTACTGTCCTACTCCCAAACAGTTCTCGAACCCAGTGAATATGATTTGTACGTTATCCAAGATATCGGCAGTGGTCGCTTCGGTGCACGTTCGGAATCGGGCCAGCATGATGTCGGCTTCCTTCCGGAGGATACGTTGAGCTCCGTCCAGCAGCATAGGTGTCTGGGAATTCAGCTTATCAAATGCTTCCACATACTGTTAATGAAAATAGTTTATCAATCAATCAATTTTGTTCTACGCCAATACAATTTGAAAACCTACCACAGCAGTACAAGCTCCACTTGAGCTTGTACAGGTCGATAGCTGCTGCGAAGTAATCGACGTCAGATCCTTTTGCTGTTGTTCCAGCAAAGGAGTTAACATAGGGCTTAAGTTGAGTACGTTACCAGTTTCCGCTGTTAGACAATCTGACAGACGATTCACCTGTACCGGTGCTTGAATCAGCTGGGAGGAATACTTCCACGAGCATGATCCCACAAACTCGCTACCGTTGGTGAAGGTTGCATAGACAATGTCCCGGGAAACGTTGTACAGAGCTCCTGCGGATACGCTCGTTTGATTGACCAAGTTCTGCAACACGGTTGTTTGCAAATCGAGAAAAATACTGGTGATATTCCGCCAAGTGTCCGTGTCTGGAGCGAACGAGAAACTGGTGGCAAACAGGTCGTTGATTGGTGCAACTGCCGAAGCAATACTTGATGCCCATGAGTTTACGTTAGCTATGGTTTCTTTCAAAACGTCGGATATACTTGAGCTGTACAGGGAGGCCTGTCGTGATAGAGCTTGGAACGCGACGTTTGATGACGAATCGAGGCTCCTAACCTGATTAACGATCGCTGATTTCTCTCTGATAATGTATGTGAACATATCTGCGAGGTTATCTATGGCTGCTGTTATACTTCTCAACGAAACCACAAGATGATCTACGATGCATGGTTTTACAATTTTCGATACGTTATCACTTGTGATTGGCACTTTTGAAAGCTGAACGTTGTCCACTGCTATGGCAAATTTAGAGAATACAAGAATCAGTCCACATGCTTGTTCTTGAAGAAGGGTTACGTTTCCGAGAATGGCGTTGTAGGTCGCAGAATTAACTGTCGTTTGAAAAGCACGTGCCACAGTTGCAGCGCTCACAAGATCCAAAGTAGCCGCAGTGATATTGCCAAACAGTCCAGAAAACAGCACAATTGAATTGGTATTGTTGTCGGAAACTGCCTCCCGAGTGACGTCGTAGATTTGCGACAAACTTGCGTTGATGCTATTCGTAATGGCCACCACCGCATCCAGGTTCCCAGTCACATCCGAATCAATATCCACGGTAATGGTGGAATTAGCAGCCAGCAATCGCGTCAATCTTGTTCCAATTGCATCCGCAACTCTTTCTCGAAGATTTGGAATAGTAACGGCAATACCGAAGTCTGCTCGACACGCTCCGGAAAGCAATCCGAAAACGATCAACAAAACACCAACAACCGATCTAGCCATGATAACGGGAAGGGTTCACGGCAATCCGCCCTTTCTTGCTTTCGAAATCGGACTGAGGTCACGAGGGGAACGGGTGTGCATCTTATAGCGGTCATTCTAGAATGGGTAGCGTGTGCTGCTGGGGGAAAAGGGCTCGAAGATGCAGGTATAAAAACCCGTTCTGCATTCTTCGATTTTTGGTTATCGTCAGTTCCCTAAAAGCGTTTTTCTATTTTACCTATGATCGAGAACTTTCATGTGGGTAGTCAGTTGTTGTAAAAGTAACGTGAACGGCTTCAAATATATTTTAACACTCGTTGTTTTCAATTACCCTGACAATCGACTAAAAGAACAATATAAATTGTCACCATCCTACATTTGAACTTTGCGCAGAAATTAGATTTTTTGGTTATCGAAATATTGTGATGTATTTTGGGGAACAAGTAAAATTTCTTCGTCTTCATTTTTTGTAGAAAATTTATCAAATTTACTGGCTCATATTTAAACCAATCAATCGTCAAGTACAGTCACCCCACAGTTATGGATCAACTAAGGATCAATTTTTAGAATAAAATATGATTACAAATCATGGTGACGCTGTACAAAACAAACAAAAATCGCTGGCACTGCATAGTTGTTTTGAGGAACACACTTCAATATTCGCGATCATTTATGAAAAAGCGTCGATTTATATCGAAGTTTCAAACGTTGTCCATCCCCAGAGAACTGACACCGCTGTCATCCTGCATACATTTTGGCTCTTCCTCACATCGTTTTTGGTACTTCGCGTTTTGGTACCCACTTTCTGGTCGGTTTGCCCTTACTTGATCCTGATTTTCGAGTATACGGCTCAAGTGCTGCTAGTGCTAGTTTCTGGCAATTAATTATATTGCGTTGCATCGTCATATTTGATGACGCTCTTCCTCTTTTCAACATTTTGTTGAATGTTTTACGCATCAGTGAGGTATCATTGATGTCTCCTATCCACAAAATCATATGTTTTGTTAGTCCCAAAAGAATCAAAACAAAGACACTGGACGCCATGTTGAATCAATGTTGGGTAGCTAATTATTGGCTCATTTTACCCCCCTATCCATCCCACAGATGTGGATCAGTGGAAGATGAGGGTCCTTATTATGGATCAAATCGACTCATATTATGGATCAGAGCACTATAACAGCATATTAACTATGAGTTAATCGAATGGTGTGTTAGTGAAAGCATACGTTTTGGCGGTTTTTTTTTCGGAATAGTGGTTTCTGCTTTCTCTAGTGTTAGTGATATGTTTCACAACCACATAAGTTTTGCTGGTTGAAAATGTAAACAAAATGCTGTCAAGTCATAGGACTGAACAACACTGCACTTTAAATTTTCGTTGTGGTCATTATCCGGGGCAACTGGATTAAGTTCAGTGCCCCGGATTGTTACCCTCCTCTTCACATTCTACCGATATATTCCCAGAGTCTGCCTTCTCCGATATGACCTCATCTGATAGATTCTGCGTCGGAATCCAATCTACAGCATCCTTTTCAAAGCTTTTGGTAGGTTTACCAGACACGAAGTGGCGATTGCAAACACGGTGATGGGAAGCTGGAGATTTCTTTTCCAATTCGCATGCTTGTATCCATAGCTCATGTCGTTTTTGGTCGTTTTGGTGATCTGTTTGAGTATCGATAGAAGCCGAAACATCTGATGTGTTTTAAGGCTTGAATAAACTGAACACGAAACAACTGTACATTTTAGAACTATTCTGAAAACGAAATCTATTTCAATCTTTTTCTACAACAGTATGACAGCTGATTTGCTGGTGGAAAACAACACGTTTTTATACGATTACACAAGTGAGAATGTATTAGTGAGATGGCGCTGCGAAACCACTATTGTCTTATCGTTGATTCATAACTGTGGTATGGGTTTCAATGCCCCAAAGTTATGAATCAACGATTCTAGGGATATGAATATCATTTTATTTCATACGGACGATAAAATATTCTAATGTATGTTATGATTGATTGCAATGCTGTACATATTTATGGTTCACGTAAGTAAAATGAGATATTCTCCTTTTAAGTTTACTCTGATCCATATCTGTGTGCTATCCGTAACTGTGGGGTGACTGTATCAGGAAGTTTCTCAAAAAATATAAAAAAATCGGTTAAATTGTCATCAATAAATTTTAAATAAAATATCCAAATAATCTGCAATAAAATTTCAAAATGATGTTTTTAGAAAGTTTTAAACAACTCAAAATTGAAAGGTAGCCGCCCAAAATACAGATTTTTCTGTAAAATATACTACAGTCAAACTTCCATGAGTCGATATCTAAAGGAACAATTGACTTATGGAAATATCGATTCATGGGGTAGTAATGCTTTGGAAAGCTGTTTTAGGGGACCATCATAGTAGTCATGAAAGTTTGTTTCTAGTATGGTTTCATGAGTCGATATCGAGTCATGGAACATCGGCTCATGGAGGTTTCACTGTATTTAACTAACAATATCCGAGAAAGCAAACCAATTTATTGTAACCCTGTTGAATTCGAACAGTTTGTTTACAGCATATTTTTTGTCGAACTTCGGGATCGTTCAAATATTGCGTCGAGCACATTCTTACGGTTCATACAAAAATTATAAATTATTCATTCAAAAGCTGATACGTGTGGGAAAGAAGGAGGTCTTAAATTGGTAAATTAGGCCTTACGTAATATTTGAATGATACCTCCTGTGAAATCGTTTGACAGCAGCTCTGGCAGGCATGAGACCTTTTGTTTCAGTGTTTGCATAACACTTGCGCGCAGTGAGAGCTGGCTTAGTAGTAAAAAGCCTGTTTTCTGATCGGTAGGTCGAAAGTTCAATATCCGTTCTAACTTTTTCAAATTTTTTCTTCAAAATTTTGACTGGTTGGGCTGTAATTTTTTACCGACTGTTCAGCTGTGATGTTTGGTGATGTTTCACGTATATTGCTATCTGGCGCTTCTGTTGTGTGATTTGTGCTTTCGATATTTTGGCGCACTTTTGAAATTGAATCGCTATTTCACTTTAAGATAATTATATAGCTAGAACGATACAAGGAACATGAATGCTCGTTTTTCCATATACTGGTACCAATTTTCTTATCTTTTCTTGAAACAGCCTATATCATACATGTATTGTTTCGAAATACAATTAATAAAACATGAGAAAAAATATTTATTAACGCAGGACATGGCCACTTCGTGATTTCTCTCGAATCTTTGGAATAGAATTGGCCAACATTAACACAAATTCTTGAAATAGATTTTTTTAGAATTTTTAAGCATTTAGCTCATTGAACAATCTAAGTTTTCCAAAATTGGTGCCATGAAATCTCCAGCATCCTGGAGCAATCATGAAGATAAAAATTAATTGAAGTCACTTCTAAAATCTTCAAGTGCACAAAAGTGCTCCAGAAACAAACAAAGCTTTGAGCTTAAAATATTATCGATTGTTCACAGCCAGAGAGTGATTTTAAGCTTTGAACTTAAGGTGCAAGAAAAAATGGCTCAAAAGTCAGAACTGAAAAAGCAGTTTTCTCCTTTTAAAACAATAAATTGATGAAAATAAGAACACACAGCCTTTTTATTTGAAAAATAAAAGAGCTGTGTGTTCTTATTTTCTTCGATTTGTCTATTTAAGAAGAGAAAACTGCTTTTTCAGTTTTGACTTTTGCACCATTTTTACTTGGGCCTCGATCAAACATTCAATTAAAATATAGGATTGGTTCTCTTGATTTGTACTTTTCAAAAATTCATTGCTTCGTTCTGTGTTCACATCCCAGACCTTCTTGAAATGATTATCGACAAAATATAAATGTAGATGTTATAATTTTGATCATAATATTATAAGTTTTAATTTGTTTTATTGAAATTTAGGGTGCGATCCCCAAGTGCCAGATACCTAGGCCGATAAATTCAATATTTGTGTGCCAACAAGGATTGCTCAATGGGCGCTGCGTTTAGATCTTTCAGACTTTTGATTTATCTAAAGTAACGGTCACCAAATATGTATGTTACTCCACCTTATTTTGAACACGTAATATGCAGATTATAGCTTGAAGCTAAACTCACCTAATCCTGCGTTGGCTTTCGGAGGGTTGATGCACCCTACCCCACATTCTTCAAGATATTTGTGGTAGCAAGAATGGAGTTTCGAGATTCCCAAAACCCCGACGCCCCACGGAACAGCCAGTCATGCGACCGACCTGATACGGTGGAGAGCGAGATGGTACAGTGCAGTGTATTCTACCTCATTACCCCGAATCCCATTACCCCGAATGCCATTCATCCGAACGCCATTACCCCGAATTTCAAAATCCCGAAAAACCCATCACCCCGAATGACATTACCCCGAATTCCAATATTATGGGGAAATGTCACTAATATCATCATGTCAAGTAATTATAAATTCTGCGGAATCGTATTCGGGGTAATGGGATTCTGGGTAATGGTGCATTCGGGGTAATGGAATTCGGGGTGATGACATTCGGGGAAATGTCATTCGGGGAAATGTCATTCGGGGAAATGTCATTCGGGGTAATGGGGTAGAATCTTTTTCAAGCGGTCCTTCCTGATTTGCATCTTCTTTCCTTTTCGTTCCAGCTCTTCCTGTAATTGCAGTTCGCGCATCTTGTCTTCTTCTCCGTTAGTCGCCGTTTTTTCTCCAGCCGACGTTCCTCTTTGGCTAACTGCCACTAACTGTTTCTTCGAAGCTGTTTTAGAATCTCTCTTCGAGATTTTCTGATTCTACCCCATTACCTCGAAGGGAGATTCTAACACAGCTTCGAAGAAGCAGCTAGCGGCAGTTAGTCGAAGAGGAATGTCGGCTGGAGAAAAAACGGCGACTAGCGGAAAATTAAAGGCAAGATGCGCGAGCTGAAATTACAGGAAGAGCTGGAGCTAAAACGAAAGAAGATGCAAATCAGGAAGGAGACGCTTGAAAAACGTCAGACCCTCATACGAGAGGTGGCGTCGACGAGTAGCAGACGCTCTCGTTACCTACTCCTCCACCGGTCCACACGTTTCACTAAAGTACAAATCGCCACACGACAGGTTCTGGGAATGGACCTCCCCACTTTCGGCGGGAGCCCAGAAGACTGGTCGATCTTTATTAGGCCGATGCTGAAAATCTGGCCCGGCTTCAACGATCTTTGAAGGGAGACGCGCTGGAGTCGGATCATAATCGACTGCTCTTGCCTGCTAGTGTACTGCACGTCATTAAGACCCTGCGTACACTGTACGGTAGACCAGAACTTCTCATCCGGTCACTGGTGACGGAGATACGACAGATTTCCGCACCTCGACACGATCGTTTGGAAACGCTGATACAATTCGATCTTTTGGTGCCAAATCTGGTCGAACATCTTAAAGCAGCAAGCCAGCTAAATCATCTTTCGAATCCTGCATTGATGCAGGAACTTGTAGAGAAACTCCCTGGTTCAATACGGATAAACTAAGAAATCTACAAAAACAAAAACCTTCCGACCACCTTCGAAACCTTCGGAGACTACATGACCGGGCTGGTAACAGCGGCAAGTGATGTGTCTTTTAAACGTCTTGGAGAATGCACAACTGCGAGAAACGACAAGCAGAAATCAAGGACCCTCTTTTGACGAATGAAGGGTCAGCCTCGAAGACAACTTCCGCAACAAACGGAGGGCCGAATCCTCTCACCTCCGTGAAGATTAGCCAGCCGTGTGCAGTGTGTAATCCGAGTGGACATCGAGTGGCGGAATGCCATCAGTTCAAAGGAACGACTGGAAACTTGTTCAGCTGAAAGGTTTGTATCGAATGTGCCTAAACAGTCACGGCAAATGACCATGCTGTTCCTGCAATGTATGTGGTGGCGAAGGATGTGGGCAAAAGCATAACACACACATAAGAAAGCAAACTTCAAAATTTGAGCGTTATTTTTTCCATATGGGACAGTTAGGCCTTCAAGGTAGTTTTAACTGCCGTTTGGCCCTAATTGCTCATCTTTGACAGATACACATATTTCAACTACCACTGGTAGCTTAACTTAGCTTAGCTTAGCTTAGACTGACTACACATATCAATGGTTGCTATTCCGTGATTGACCGAAGTCAGTGAAAATGCACAAAGAATCAACTAGAAGTTCAGCTGGGATTGGCCATAATCTTCTTCAGTGTGCATAATTCAGTGCCTCTATTTATACAAGGTCAATAACGGCGCCGGCCACGTCCTTGCAGTCAGGTGGGATTGAGGGAAGGAATGTTAGTGTGTAACCTTTGCTATTTGGAGACCGTGTTTGCCTCTGCATCTCCACAAAGGTTACTGGGAGGGATGTTTGTTAATGGGGAGGATCGTTGGGTCAAAGGATTCACTTTGATAAGCGATTAGACCATGATAAACAATGATTTGTGAGATATATACATGCTTATACGTAAATATAATTGTTCATATAATTTCTATGTAGAGGAAAATTATGCCGACACTTGAGGTGACGAACCATTCAAATCGAAATTATTTTTTGCCTTCAATGATTTTCGTATGCCCTAATATTGATTGGAAAACGGTTTTAGCTTAATTAGGATTATTTTGAACCACTACCTGGCCCATATCCACCTATCAGTGAGTAATTGTATCGAAAACAAAATCATTATAAGTAAACTACTTTTGAACTCAAAGTTTGAAATTGAAAATTATTTTGTTTGGAATATTTTGATGGCTCGCCAAGGGACCAAAAAGAAATCTGATTTTCAATAGTTTTTGGATGTTTTACCTCAACCTGTTTTGTTAACCAGGCCTAATTTTTCATATGGGGTGAACAAATATTAAAATAGTGCTAACGTTTTGTCTTAAGGTTTTTTTATCAAATGGTCTGCTATTGAATAGATTATATTTAGGCAGCAAGCAAAAGGTTGGCCAATGGTCATATATAACAATATTATCAAAGAGTTTTTAATCTTAACGACAAATATTAGCAAATTTGAAAATAATGATAACTGGCCCTAAGGTCAATGAAGCAAAACAGCAATATAAAATTCAAAAGCTATCAGCTTAAAATACTTTGATAAACGTATCATTGTGGGATTACTCTTAATCAGTCTATATTTGAATAGAAAACATCTCGCATAATGTATGGTTACGTTCTAAAACCATTGGTAACAAAGTGTTAAGCTCGTTATTATGAACATATGATTGGTTTAAAAACATATTACACAACGCTTTGAAGAACAGAAGATCTCCATCTATCTCCCAGTTATGATGATATGGATGTAAGTTCATTTATTTTCCTAGAAACAGCGAGCTGCACATTTTGTTACCAACGGCTTTTAGGGCGTTATCCTAAGTTATGCGAGGCAGGATGTTTTAAACAACGCTACCGTTGTATCTTATTCAGTTTATTCCTAAAATATTCAAAACTTGCTGTTTCGATGTTATGCGTAAAAACGGTGATATACGCCATTTATTTAATTATTGCTTCTACATAGGACAGTTATGCAAACAATAGAAATATTACTTTATTATTATTTTCTGGACAATCTCATCTCATAAACACATGAAAAACTATCGCTTTAATTGGCTATGGATTCAAGGTCTTTCAAATGCACGTTTGAAAACTGCTACAGGTGATAAGAATAGAAATTTTCAAACCGCTTGAAATTCCAAGTGTGGAACGATGCGGAAGAGTTATTTGCTGTAACTGGCAGACAACATCTTACAGTTTCACACTGCCACTGAAACTTTGCTGGATCAGCCCGTATAAGGCAACTTTTTCAATTTTGAAGTTGTTTAAAAATTTCTAAAAGTTTGTTATGCAAAATTGCATTAAAATTCAACAAATTAAATTTAGTTTTTGAAAATTTTGTGCGGAAACTATAATTTAAATAATAAATAAAATATTCGGGATAAATTTTACAACAATTATACAAAATTCTTCAAAAAAAGTCATATTTATAAGAATATATAAATAAAAACATCATTGAAAAGGCTTCTTTTTTGAAATGCTATCTCATTTTTATAGCGTTTTTTACGTCTCCTCAATGGAATCACAACATGCGGCACACGCTATGTCTGAACCAGACGATTATAAAAATCGGATGTACATCGGATTTTTTCTAGCTGGAGATCAGTATTTGGTCAATATTTTCATAATCGGAAGGTTTTAAAATATTCTATCGGTGAATTTTTTTTTTTCATACATTTTGTATGGGCTGAAATGCGTCTAAAACGAGATTTTCAAGGGATTTAGTATGAAAAATGGCTAAAAAGTGGAAAAAATCAAAATTTCACCGATGAAATATTTTAAAACTTTCCGATTATTAAAATATAACCCAAATACTAAACTCTAGCGAGAAAAAATCCGATGTACATTCGATTTTTATAATCGTCTGGTTCAGACATAGCGTGCGGCATACTATTAGCTATGTATAAAAATATATCGGGATTGAAAATCCCAAATGACCAATCTAAAGCATTTTTTCCTAATAATCGCAGGGTGGTTCAACAAAATAAAGTTATTCAACTCTAGTTTTTTTAATATTAGTTTCTCGTCAAAGTTGTCTATGAACGATTTTTAAAACTTAGGGGCCGTCCATAAATGACGTAGCATTTTTTCACTGATTTTTTACACCCCCCTCCCCTCTCGTAGCATTTCGTCACAAATGCAGATACACCCCCCCCCCCCTTGGAAAATACGTAGCATTTCAAGCAACCCCCCCCCCCCCCCTACATTTTTTTTATTTGTTTTCCTTAGCAATTGGGTTAAAACAAAAAATTGGAATTCAAAAGTTCAATACAGATTTCGATATTAATTACTGACTGAAACGTAAGGATAATCTAACGAATAAATTTTTGATTTGCAGTACCGCTCGGAAGTAATTTGGAAAACAGTTTTAATTGAACTTTCCTGTTTAAGTTGATGGCTTAATTGTATGACTTTTGCTGTTGTTACCATGAAAAATTAGTTTACAGCTGAATATATACAAAAAGGAAAAATCTTTGATTGGATTGATGAAGCTAACAGTAACGAGTTAGGGTACAATAGATTTTATAATATGTGGAAAAGAAATTTAGTTATATTAGAGAACTGTTTTTTTTTTAATTATTCGTTGTTAGGAAATAGATTTCAATGAAAATGATCAAGATAAGATATATTTGATTTGAAATGGACATTTGTCATTATCATCCAAATTCAAATCCATTTAGCAATCAGGTGTCAGATGTAGAAAAGATTACACTTGTAATATTTGAAATGTTCAGAAAATCTTAGCGATTATTGTACAAGTTATTCAACTTTATTGATATTTCGGCTTAACTTCATTATCGTTTGCCATACTGAAATAATCTTACACAAACTATAACGAAACAAATAAATACTAAAAATAATCTTTCTTCATATTACCGAGTCATTAAGAAGATTGAATAATAGAACAATTTCGATAACATTCGAATCTGTTGTCCAGGCTTTTCCATCAAATTTTATTCAGGCTATTCCATCAAGAACATTGATATATCAAAACAAATCGATGAGTTGATTGGGTGGAGATCTTCTGCAACATTGAGAGCATAATTCACGGAATGAATATCTTGTTTTAATATAATATTTGCCAAAACGAACATATGTCTTTTAAAGAAATATGCTCTAACAGAAAATATTAATAAAACAAACAATGTTTTTCAAGTTGTTAAAGCCTTGATTTTTAATTAGTTGATCCATCTTTAATCATTATAAATAAATAAATTTATTATTACATGAATATAATGTTCACAAAATTATTTAAAGCATCAAAAAAATTTTTGATTGCACTACAGAAAATATAAAATTTCTTACATTTTTCCCAATCTTGTCATAATGAATGTTTTGAAGCTGAATCATCACTTTAGAACCCAACTTCATAAGTCAAACAATGAAAAAACAAGTTTGATAAAAAAATAATTGTATGTCATTTTTTCAGCGCCTCCTTTTTTACCGACGTGATTCAAAATTCTCCCCCCTAAAAAGCTACGTCATTTATGGACGACCCCTTAACAAAACGCAAATTTTCATGCAAAGAGATTGTTGATATCTATTTTAATTCAAAAGTTATTGAAGTTTTTATGATAAAAAATATTTGTTTTTCAAGACATTTTATGAGACTTACAAAAATAACACATCTGTAATTTTTTGATATAATATTCAATTTTATTTTGTCTTTTGAATGCCGTCAAAAGATATTTTTTTATGTTTGCCCTAATGAATATCTCTGATTCAAATCAAAGTAGGCATGTTTTTGTGAGAAAAACGACAATAACTCCCAAACGAAAGGAGATAGCGAGTTTCTTCACTCACCAAATTACGCATTTTTCAAAGCTCTAAAAGTGTTTCATAGACTACTTTGATGAAATATTTGAATTGAAAACGTTAGAGCCAGAAAACCAATTTTGTTCCGACTACCCTATGTCACCGTAGGAAAAAAGCTCTAAATCGGACATTTTAAGAGATGCAAAAAAACTTTTTTTGGCAAAGTTACACCATTTACACCATTTCTATGAAAACTTGGACCACCCTAATTTTCAATAACACCAAACAAAGGGCCTTACTAATACAAACAACTTTGTAGAAGACCGTTTTCGTCTAATGTTTCATTCTAAAGCTCAAAATGCATCTTTCCGAGTAAAACTGATTCCTGGACCACTGTGGAGTGGGTGCAACCAGGCTTCTTCCTTGCTCTTGATTCAACCTCTTTGGGATGGTACACAAATTATGTCACGCTAAATTTCAACTTTTTCAACCACCTCTCCTCCCCCGTTTGGTTACACTTTTTGTATGAGCCCTCTGAAAATTTTGTAAGGCTTGTCACGCTTGGCTTGGGAAAAAACTTCCATATTTGCAACCATCTACCGGCTTTTCGCCTGAAAAAAATTACAGAAAACTCCCCATCTTACCAACGGCCAACTGTTTGCTGCCTCGCGGGAGAGATTGACAGTTCCATTTCTATCGATTCGCGCACAGCCGAAGGCCAACACATCGGCTACACGCAGCATGAGTGCGACTTACACAGAATTTTCACTCGGCCAAAGAGTCCTGCATTGTTTGCCTCATTCTGTGTAGTTTTTACACATGCGCTGCGTTGAGCAGGCTTAGCGTGAACCGAATGAGTGAAATGAGCACAGAGGAGGCACGCTTGGAATGCGGAATTCGCTTCCATGTTTGTTTTGCTTCTAAAAGCATTAAAAAAACATTCCGATTTTAAAGTTTTTCAGAGATTTTTTAATTCGAATAGCCGAAGCGGAAGCAAATGAGGGAAAACTTTCTCATTTGCGACCATCTTCCGGCTTTTTGCTGGAAAAAATCCCTGAAAACTCCCCATCTTACCAACGGCCAACTGTTTGCTGCCGCGCGGGGGATGACTGACAGTTCTATTCCCATCGATCCGCGCACAGCCAATGGCCAACACATCGGTTACACATAGCATGAGTGCGACTTACACAGAATTTTCACTCAGCCAAAGAGTCCTGTATTGTTTGCTTCATTCTGTGTAGTTTTAACACATGCACGCTAAGCCTGCTCAACGCAACGCAACGGTCAGTTTATTACAAAATACTTATTTAACTTATTTTCTGGTCTGGTACGTAAAACGAATGTATTTCAGAATTCGAAGTCTATTGAACTACCCTGCATACATAGTGTGCTACCGTTTTATAGTTCTCCGAGGTAGCTAAAACCCGAATAGTGGCCGAATATTTATAAAATGGCCCTTATTTACTTGCAACTACTATTATTTCAGCTGATAATAGCTTCTCGATAGCAGTGGAACTGCCCTTGACTGAATTTACACAAAAATAACCTAGATCGACAAATATTGGCGTCAACACCACCGTTTGCACAAAACTGTGTACAGCTCCCTTTGCACAGAATCTGTGCTGCATGAAGAGAGGCCGATTTTGTGTACTCCTCATTTCTGAGCGGATGAAGTTTAGCGTGTGCGCTGCGTTGTGCAGGCTTAGCGTGTATCCAACGTTTCTTTCCACTCTCTCAGCCAAGGATTATACACAGTGTTGTCACATTTTTTCGAATTCCCTTTGTGTTTTTGGCTGAAAAAATCTTTTTTATCTTAAGTCCTTTTTTTTGGTGATTAAATTTTGGAAAAATCTGTGTCGTGCTAAAATCTAAAATTTTATTTTTTAATTTTAAAAGAACCTTTGCAAACTTATTATGCCTGTTCTTGGGATGTCAATTATTATTAATTTGAACTACTATTCTACTAAAACTAAGTTAAAGATGCATAATTGTTTCAAAAAATAGAAATTATTTAAGTTTTCGAGGAAAACTAAACAGAGTAATAATAGCATATGGTTTATATGTTTGCTAAACTCGTCCTTTACTCGTGGAAATACTAAAATCCTATAAATCTTTTTTATTTTAAAAATCTGGGATCTGCGATCACAGATATCTGTAGGCAAAAATAGGAAAAAATCTGCGTAATTACAGATAAATCTGATTATACAATGCACATCGAATGCCGACTCATAATTATTGTGAGCGTATGGGTTTGCTTCATCTATACGCAAAGTTGAGCAAAATAAAGCCTGTCTTCAAGGAATTTACATTCATTTTATGATTTTTTTTTGGTGGAGTTCCAAAAGGCATTCTTCCAGTGTGGAGTATTAATTTGTGAGTTTTTGAAATATATTTTGATATGCAATTAAGAAAATAATATTAATCAGGATGTTTTCATAAAATTATTGTGGAGTTCCATGTTGAATATCCAAACAAATTTGTGTACATGTGCCTTAAATATTGTACATTTGCCTTAAATGTTGAGAGGAATTTCGAAAATATAGCACAAAATTCCTTCGTTTGTCACATTTTTTTTTTCAGGGGAATCTAACCAAATAACCACATAAAATTCTAACAAAATAGCTAAAAAAAATTCTAAATTGAACCAATAACGCCTCTAGATAATTATCTACCTGATATTTTCAACTAATTAATAGGATAGAAAATCTATGAATAATTTAGTTTTAAAATATTTTTCATTTGTGAAGATATTTATAAGGAACTTCTTTGAGGATTTTGAAAGAGGATCAGCGATTTTGTTTTCAATTCTATTTGTTTTATGGAGGAATCCCCAAAGAAATTCTTTGAGAAGTCCTGAAATAAAGAAAAACTTAGATTAGGCTTTCGGGAATCGCCTGACAATGATTATATCAATAGATAGATATTGTTAAAAGTTTGCTAAAGAAATTCCTTGATGAATTATGAAAATCATCCCGACACATATTCTTGAAAAGGCCCAATTACATAGTGTGTAGCAACTTAACTACTGATTAGCTTCTGACATACTTTGTGGAAAAATGCCTGTACGAATATCAAAAAGAATTCATTGAAAACCTGTTAAGGACATCTGGCAAAAATCACCCAAGAAACACCTTGAGTAATTCCTACGTTAATTCGCGATTAAAATCGTTAAAGACATTCCTGAACTTCCAAGAGAAGATCAAAGGAGATATTAATTAATGGTTTCATTTCCACTGGACTTTTAACTTATTTGCATTTATGTTTCAGTATTAAACCATTATAAATACTTTTCCGTTCCGTGTTCATGATCAAGTCCATGATTAGGGAAATGTCAAAACACCTTATTTATTGAAACAGATATTAAATCACTAAAACCAGAATACGTTGGCCTGGAACGAAAAATCAAGCAACTCCTATGAATGGCCCAAATTCGAATTTGAATCGATCATACATACAAAAGAAATATGCTTTCTCAATTCGAAAAACGTCACAGAACTTACTGGTTCTAAAGGGTTGTTCACGCTCAACATCAAAAACGAGAAATGCAGAACGGGTTTCTGACTATTTTCGGGACTAGGTTGTTGCCCTTTGGGCACCCTTAGGGAAGAGTGGATGGTATAAAATGCAATTTCATCATCGAAGCGGTCACAGTTTTGAGGTGCTAGACGCTGGAATAAGTTTTATTATCTGATCGTTATGGCTGCCTCTTTCGGAGGGGTGTTTTTGATCGTTGGGATTTTCATTGGTGCGTGCCAAGCAGATTTTGGTCTCAATATCGAGGTTCCTGCACTGAGAGATGGCATCAAGCAGGCAATCGGTTCGGGAGTGGAACCATTATCGAAGACAAAGGCGAGCATAACTATCAATACCAATCTGGATGAATCTGGAGTGCTAGACGCCGTAGCGACCGTGATTGATAGCGTCATAAACAGTGGGCAAAAAGTGTTTGGTGCGACGCAAACTGCAGTTAAGGACAACAGTACTACCAGTAAAGAACTGTTTTCCAAATATTCCGAGTCGATTGCTAAAGCAATGAAGGATTTGGAAGGTACCGTTGAGGAAGTGAAAGTGATCAAACATCGTGATACCTATGAATCAATTGTTTCTTATCTTACCACAATCAAAAATCAAGAGAATGAGTTGGACAAAGTGCTTATTACGATTTCAAAGAAAGTGGAGGAAGCCCAAGCATTACAGACACCCATCACCAATGAAAATATTGGAATTTATGTTACACCAGCAATGGTGAATGGAGTAACAAAACGCCTTACTTCTATAAAATCAAGCGTGGATGACCTGTCGAGGCTGCTGACAATAGTCATTAGGAAAAAGATAGAAGCCGTGAAACACATCACTTCTGTTAATACAACAGCAAATGAGGCACAAAAAATCGTAGTAACAGCACTAAATCTATTTAAAACCCATGCCGAAACATCTGACAAATCTGTAGTGTTCAACTTGAATTCGTGGATATCCAGTATAGTAACATCATTCTCCCCCATCATAAATTCTCCTGAAACATACAACAAAGGTAACATTTCAGCATTATCATACTACCTCGACAATTTGAACAAATCAAGCGCACATTTTATTACAACTGCTTCAAAAATCCTTGGCGGCCTGCAAACCAATACTTTGGAGCTGTTGAATTTACAAACGAAGCTCGCCACGGATATCCTATACAACACCACGAAAGCCGTAGTCTTCGCCAACCTCACTTCGATCCAAAGCCATCTCGCAGACAGCTGTTCCGTCGAATACGTCGATAAACTAAAGCAACCGTCGGTCCAGGTCGGTCGACTGGCTAGTTGTCTTTCGTCCGAAACGTCCACGCTCCTAAACTACCACACAATTTTGGCACCCTTGTTGCAGCAGCTGCAAAACAATGCCATTGCCATCGGTGCACAGCAAATAGCAACCTGCCTTAGACGCGATGGACCTTGCAGTTCGGTGTATTTTTCGGCCTACGACGGGTTGTCTCTGCAGGTTGTTGAGCAGCTGAACAACTTGAAGAACGTCCTCGGTCAGGAGATCCAATTCACACAGGATAGAGTCGACTTGTGCATCAGGGCCACCACTGCAGATATTGCGGACAATTTGAAGACCCTTTTGACGAAGTATGACGAATGTCTGCACAGGAATAAGTGAAGTGAAGGGAGGGATTGTATTGTAATGAAAGATGATCAATTTTAATAAAACAACAGATCTATCTTTCCGTTTGTATTTCATTTGATGATACACCCTTAGGAAATGTAAATGTTTTGTACTAACGAGAATAATAATATCCAAAAACATCCCTCGTTCAGTTTCCGTTAGGACCAATCAAGATGTACCCCTCCGAAAATAAGGTTTTGTCCAAACATTGCATTGAGGATCCCAGCCGAGCACGTGGATTTTTTTCATAATTTCACCCATAATTTGTCCATCTTTACCACGCGTAATGAGTTAATTAATTTAATAACCATGCGGATTGGATTACCGAACAGCTCAATATAAGCGTCAATTTATAAGGACATCTAGATTGTTTTACGAAATCTTGAGCTACTCCACGTCCTTGCGAAAGCTGGCCGTAGAGCATGTTCGATGTATGTTTAAACCTTTTACCTACTGTTCAGTAAGCTGACGGAGTAGTTATTGATTATCCACGAACACCTGAGTTGCAGTAAATACCCTAAATAGTCCATTGCTTTAGGATTATGTCATTCAGGGTAATAGTAAATTTAGTAGACTTCGGAGAAATGATACGTGGTGTACTGGCGATCGGACATATTGACAAGAATTGTTATTAAAATACTTTTGTGACAATTTACAAGCAACATTGATGTCGTCAGAATCTGAAAACCATGGTGAAAAACCACGCGTCACCCACTGGGACAGATCGATTTTTTCGACGACCAAAACCTTAGAGGTTTGGTGTCTTCGACAAAGTTTTTTGGAATAGTTTGTACTACATTTTGACCCAGGGCATTATAAGAAGATCACCAGCGTTTATGCATTGAGGATCCCTGTTAACTAGCCTCAAGCAGACATCTGGTTGGTTCCCTGTGTAAGTACAACAGATCTGGCAACACTGGAGAATAGCAACCACGGGCGGCCAATCAAGCAAGAAAGGATTTCTCAAAAATTGACAAACAAAATGCCCATAACATCAATAAGATTTCACATTTCAATTACCGGTCGTCATGCAGTTGACAAACTTATCTTGAATAATGATGGCCAGGTCCTGAATATCATTGGAAACAGCATCAATACAACTGGTGGCTCGATACAGAGCCAAATCTTGTTCAGCAAGTACTGCTCTCCTCATCAAGTCGTATTTCGTCGACATTCGAGAAGAGAAATCCGAGAAAGCATTGAATGCCTGAAAGAATTTGAAATATTTGAATGAATCAACTTGACCGATTCTCAGCTTAAAATCGGAACTCACCCCAACGCTACAGGTACCATTCGCCACACTGCACATGTTGATTCGCAACACTTGTGGACCAACCCATCGAAAAATGTCGGCAAACATAGCTGGAATCACGAGTTGCGCAAAGCTGGACAAACTCGCCCCTTCCGATTGCAGGCAAAAATTCAGCCTCGAAGGAGATAATCCCGACTGTTGAAACATCGCCGCATATTTGCGTTCACAGATCCTTGCGTAAATGCTATCACTGGTAGAGGCCGTATCGCTGACATTCCTAATTCCGTTGTAGATGGATTGCGATATGTTGGTGGTTTGATTTCCTAGAGCATACGCGAGGTTCAATGTGAACGAGGCCGTATTGTTTTGAATTTCGTCCAAAGCACCAGAGGCTACTGTGCTAGTGTTGGCCAAAAAGTTTATCAGGTTGGTCATGTTTCCGTTGTTGAAGTTGGATGCCTTGGAGAGGACTGCTGCGTACGTCTGATTTATGGATTTCAAACTGTTATCGGATGCACGGATTACGCTACTGTAGACACCATAGTTCGTTCGGTTCAAATTGGTTACAACCTGAATTAAGTTCTTGAGCGAAGTGTCGACAGTTTCGTTGAGATTTAGTCGTTGCATAATGGTTGCTTGCTTTTCTTTTGCTATAGTAGACATCAATGTTCCAAGCATTGACAGAATACTGCTGATATTTCGCAATGGTGAAGTATAGTCCGTTATCAACGATGAGGTTATGACCATTGATACATTTCTTGCAGTGTAGGGTGGATCGGCCATATTGACTTCGTTCAATGTAGATACTAGCACATTCTGAGCTGTGGCAAGTAATTTCACTTCGGTGGATAGTTGTGTCAAATTTCCTCTTAATTCGTTATATGTAGATGGGTTAATCACTGTTTGTAGATCTGTTGCAGTTGTCTGAGATTTTTCCAGTGCCACAGCTGAAGACTCGCAAACACCGTTGAAGGATCGCCACTTTTATCTGAGGCTGCACTAATAATTCCCGCCATCAATAAATCCAGTGGAGTCACCACCTCATTTCCAATGGATCGAAGTATTCCTAAAACTCCACTGGAATCCATTGTCTCGTTAAGGGATATGGTCAAATTAGCGGAAACCACTGGCTGAACTCCCATTCCAATGGCTCTGTTTACGGAATAAGGCACACCCTGAATCGCGAAGTTCAAACCAAGATCACCATTTACGAAACTTCCGATCGCCACCAAGATGACAACTAACATAAGCACCCGCTCCATCGCTCACTCAAGAGATTAAATCCCGCGGTAGCTCAACAAAAACTATTTGTCATATATGGATGCCAATTTCTTTTATACACGAAGTCTACAAACAAAAGCAAAACGAGTGGTGATTATGGATTGGACTGAACTTTCTTTTAGAAATGCATTATTCAAGTCCGATTTATCAACGATCGAGCATAATGGAGCACCCACTTTTAAGGCAAAATATGAAAAGAGAAAATGATAAGCTTGGATTTTTGTCTTCGCGGCCAAGGCTAGATAATTAATCTTCGGGAAGAGAATAAGCTCGTAGCATGTGTAACACTGATTTTTTGTGGACTTGGGCCTCTGTTATTATAAATTACTCATTGTTTTATTGTTTTATCTTTATTTTGCAGGTATTTTCCATCTTTTCAGTTTGATCCTCATATGTAAGTATTGAAAAACTTGATAAACGAATCTAAACACCACCCAGCAAACCAGAGATATAAGAGATATAAGGATGTTCATTTCAAATTGTATAAATGTACTAGTTTCGTTGGAATTGGATATGATGCAAAACTTAATTGATTAAAATCGTTAATGAAGTCATCAATTTCTTCTGACTTGAATTTGCATCTTATAGAATTCCAATTTAGTCTGACCAAATATGTAACTTTAAACTGTCATTCCATTACGATTTCTTTTTCACTTGATATGACTCTATTATAATCATCAATGTAAGATTACATATGAGTTCATCTGATGTAGTTATAAAATCATACAGGGCACATCGCCGAACGCAACATAAACGTAAAAAGTGGAATTCATGAACAAATTGACTTACCGGTTAAAGAACATCACTGTTCAACAGAAACAATGTCATCACATTGCATAAGTATTTTCGTAGGATGTCTTTAATAAATTGCTGCACTTCGTTTCTACGTTAAGGCTAAGTAGCCCGTCATTCGTTTTGGCAACAATGATGACTTTTCAGCTTGCATTTCAAACTGATAAAGCTCAGTCTTGATAGTTTATATTGACTTGAAAAAGTATCACTGCACGCGCTAACATGCATAGAGTACGCTGATACTGTTTCAGCTGTGTCAGTGCAAAACCAACTGATTTTCTTTGATTCGAAAACGCGAGATGAATTAAGAACAATCATCAATGACGCGTACAAATTTCAATGACGGCCTACTTCGCCTTAATTCGATAAAACTTAAAACCTTCCGTGTTGCACTGGCTCATTTTGCAAAATGACAATTAAGTTCGACGAGCAACTAAGACTGTGCGGCATAGTGGTAGCGTATCTGACTAGTGATCTAAAGGTTAGAGGTTCGAAACTTGTCTCTTGATATTTTTTTCTTCTTATTATATTTGTTTGTAAAAATTAAGTCATAAAACTGCAATACACAATCATACATTAAATTACAGTGAACGCCAAATCAAATTGTTTGAAGTTGTATTGACCATGATAAACCATCTAAAATGTACGTATATGGCTTCCAGATTCCATTTTATACAATCTGTTTTTACCGAATAAGAGTTCATTTTCTTCACTTGCAGTCTCAGTTATGTGAACATATTTGTTGGCTGGGCATTGATTATAATGATGATGTTGAGAGTTACTTTAATATGTAAGAAAATTATCAAGACGAATTGCGCTATTCTTTCGCTTTTGCTTCGATGTGTGGTGAGCAAGTTGGATGACAGAGTAAATATTTTCCAATATATACGAAAAAGTTGAAATGTGATTGAGTTAAACTAATAAAATCCTTCTAAATCATCCAATATCACCGAAACCCCTTAAGGTTTCTTTCCAATGTTTTTTGAAGGATCATACAGGTATTTCTCAAGAAACTTCCCCAAGAATTCCCACAGAATCTTTACAAGGAGCTGCTCCAGATCTTGGAAGTGGTTGAGGAGAGATTCATCCAAGGGGCGGGACAGCCTTCTGATCTTGAGCTACCTAAGACAAGACGTGACAGGTCACAGTACAAAAATGAAACCAATTGCCTGTCAAAAAAGACCACTTCTCATTGATCGTTTTGGCAAAGGCCTACTTTCACATCGTTGAGTTGGATTTCAACAGGGCACTTTGTTGCTAGCTCGGCCGTGTTGCTAGATCATAAATTTAAGTTTCATAAAAAGTTTGAAAATTTTCATGAAGTCGTTTTGTTTCGAATCCATTTATATTCCATGTTAACTTTTCCGCATGTGCTCCTACAATACTAAAATCAATTAAATATACTCAATTGAGAGTAATACAATGGAAATTTTGTCAATTTTCTCTACATGTATTGCCGGTTTCTAATATAAACCTGAATTTTTAAAAATAAAGCATCCTCAATTGCACTATATGAATGAAGCGTGCAAGAAACAACCAAATTATGGGCATTGATATTTGAATTTGTTCACAAGATTTTCTTAAAATGAATCCTGGTAGCACTGGCTTTTGTATCGTCAAGGATATCGGCCGAAAAACAACTGGGCAGTCTTAGTTGAGCTGTCACGTCCTGTCCTAGGAGCTACACAGCGAGTAGCTTTTGAATAACTCTGAGTAACTCGGTTGGCTCGGCTTCATGGTAACATAGCAACCAAGTGTCGGTTCGTTTATTTCGCAGTGAAAATTTTTCGCGTAATGTCGTACGGAGTCGGAAATGCTAGTCAGAGGCCTTTTTCTAAGTGGAATATTTGAATGTAATCACTT
Source organism: Aedes aegypti (assembly GCF_002204515.2). NCBI lineage: Eukaryota > Metazoa > Arthropoda > Insecta > Diptera > Culicidae > Aedes > Aedes aegypti. The sequence continues at coordinate 400,619,650 of NC_035108.1, forward strand.
TTGTTCAGATTAGTTTGAATACAGCTGGACTTTTATCTAAATCATACTGGGGCATGCTTTAGAAGCTTTATTAAATTATTTAGTTGCACTGAATCTCCCCTAAAATGAAACAAACTTTGCTATGATTCCGTTGCTTTTTTTGTGAAGATGCTAAGATTGTTCTCAAAAATATCATAGAAAAGTACATGTTGTAAGCAAGGTAAGTAAGGAGTGTTACACCACATGACTGTCATTTACTGCTTAAATGTAGTAACGGTAATATTTTTTTACGAACGCCAAGTTGTTCAAACCTTTAATACAATTAGTCAGCCTTCAGACAGACCGTACTAAATATTATTAAAAAAAAAAGCGCATAATTGCACTTTATTCAAAACGATAATCGATTAGAACTGCTCTTATCAAATCCCAATGTATTGAACTCCTGTACCAGACATTTCAGATGCAATTTGAATCATATCTACAGTAAGAGCATTACAATGTCTATGGTAGGAGACATGCATTGACTGCTTCGTTGCTGATTTGTGAGCAATGGACCGATGCACGAGTTCATTAATTTGACGTTTGAGCGGTGCCGAATACACTGGTTTCCATGGTCACATAAATAACACGGCACCGCTAAAACGTCAGATAATGAACTCGTGCATAGGTCCATTGTGAGTAACTCAAAGTTGCTCGATGTCGCATAGCCTGCTCAGAGCAATGCTGTCCTCCCCCTAGGATTCTTAGCTTAGCTTAGCTTAGCTTAGCTTAGACTGACTACACATATCAATGGTTGCTATTCCGTGATTGACCGAAGTCAGTGAAAATGCACAAAGAATCAACTAGAAGTTCGGCTGGGATTGGCCATAATCTTCTTCAGTGTGCATAATTCAGTGCCTCTATTTATACAGGGTCAATAACGGCGCCGGCCACGTCCTTGCAGTCAGGTGGGATTGGGGGAAGGAATGTTAGTGTGTAACCTTTGCTTTTTGGAGACCGTGTTTGCCTCTGCATCTCCACAAAGGTTACTGGGAGGGATGTTTGTTAATGGGGAGGATCGTTGGGTCATAGGATTCACTTTGATAAGCGATTAGACCATAATAAACAATGATTTGTGAGATATAAACATGCTTATACGTAAATATAATATTTTCATTTGATATGAACAATTTCTATGTAGAGGAAAATTATGCCGACACTTGAGGTGACGAACCATTCAAAGTTTGTTGAACAAATACCTAAATGTAACATTCCTACAGCTGTCAGGACGAACGCATGTGTTATTATATTTTACTCATTTGAAAAGAAACAAAAAACTCGATTGGTTGGGACATCATAGAACACTCTTATTCTTATGCCGACACTTACAGTGGCGAACCATCCAAAGTTTGTTGAATAAAGTGAACCTTTCGCAAGTCTACACTTGTAGTGTCGAACCATTCAAAGTTTTTTTAATTACAAAAATAAAGGTATATAAGAGGTGTTCTGGAAAAAAAAAAGTTGAACATAAATAAATCATGAATCAGAGTTTGTGTCGACACTCACAGTGACGAACCATCCATAGTTTGTTGAAAAATCATATTTACATCCCACCATTGTAACGAATGAATGTGCAGTCATACATATTTTATAGATTAGAAATAGTAGCATGAAACGAGCTCACCAATTGATCCGTTATCCTTGACTGAGCAGCCACAATCCACTTTCGGCTTCACTCGTTTGCTCGGCTATAAAAAAGCACTCAGGAAAAAAAAAATAAGCGCGCGATCCAAAAAGAATAAAAAAAAACTGTTCGGGCTTTCTTGACGCACTGCCCAGGAGCAAGCGTCAAGGTCGAAGGATCAAACAGAACTAACCGATCGCGGCACTTTTTCAGTTACTCCAACCGAACTTACCGATCACGCCACTTTTTCACTTACGAGACCGACGCGCGACATGTTTGATCCTGCCCTCGTCGCTTGCCCCGGGAAAAGCAAGTGTCAAGGTCGAAAGATCAAACAGAACTAACCGATCGCGGCACTTTTTCACTTTCTTCAACCGAACTCATCGATCACGCCACTTTTTCACTTACGAGACCGACGCGCGACATGTTTGATCCTGCCCTCGTCGCTTGCCTCGGGAAAAGCAAGTGTCAAGGTCGAAAGATCAAACAGAACTAACCGATCGCGGCACTTTTTCACTTTCTTCAACCGAACTCACCGATCACGCCACTTTTTCACTTACGAGACCGACGCGCGACATGTTTGATCCTGCCCTCGTCGCTTGCCCCGGGAAAAGCAAGTGTCAAGGTCGAAAGATCAAACAGAACTAACCGATCGCGGCACTTTTTCACTTTCTTCAACCGAACTCATCGATCACGCCACTTTTTCACTTACGAGACCGACGCGCGACATGTTTGATCCTGCCCTCGTCGCTCGCCCCGGGAAAAGCAAGTGTCAAGGTCGAAAGATCAAACAGAACTCCAATGCTGTCCTCCCCCTAGGATTCATCCACAAAGTACACCAGGTGTTCTTCCTGGTATTTCTTCTTCAATTTAAACATTCCTTTCCACCTACCTCACGAGTTTCCAATAAAGGAAACAGAAAATTGCTTAAGAAAACTTCAAGAGTTGAATAAATCGATCTTTTAGGAATTCCTTCAAAATTCCTCCAGGAAGTTCTTAACCAAGCGCTTTGAAATTTCTAGATATTAATTGTTAACATTTTCAAGGCTTTATCCCATAGATTTTTCTAAGAGTTCTTACTGGATTCAGCTTGAAACTCCTTCAAATGATCAAACCGGATTTAAAATAAATTTCATCAGTAATTATTTTACAATTATTTTATAGATCACAACAGTTAAATACCTTTCTCAGGACATCGTTTATAAGTGTTCATGGAAGTTCTTCTAGAAATTTCTCTATTATACCCAGGTATTGCTCCAAAGATTTTTATAGCATTTCATCAATATTTTCAGATGTTTCGTCGAAAAATTGCTTGTTCACAGAGAAACCCCTCTCCCTCTTTCTACTTCAATTATTAGGTAACTATAGGTGAGACCGGCACACATTTTCAAATGGCCTTTCAAAATGTTGGAAGATAAGCTAGTTTTGAAGCTCTTGAGCATGAGCATGAGCATGACAGATCGCCCACAGTAGCTACTCCTTTATTGCAAGAACAGCTGTACTTACACAGGAAACCAACAGATGCTCCAATTAGGATCAGTAGAATCCTCAATGTGTAGCTTTCATTATAATAACAAACAATAACGGCGCCGGCTGCGTCGGAATGCAGGTCAATTTGGGCATTAAATAAGGCAACTTAGCTTAGCTAAGCCGGTAGTTGACTGCTTGAATACTAAAGCTATGTAATTGCATCTATCCTTACAGCCCTGCAGGTTTTATTTTTTGCAAAAACTATAAAAATATGATGTGAAATAGCTAAAAAATACGTCAGAGGAACTTGTGTACACATTTCCTATAGAAAATTTATTGATAAATTTAAGGAATCACTCTTAGAAATCTAAAAGGAATAACACTGCGAAACGCGTTTTTGTCTCAAGCACCAAAATACCGCTATACACTCAATCAAGGGTTGCTGAATCCATTACTGTTTTCAAAAATATCATAGCACGTCTAGTTTTTAAGAAATTGGCTGTTGAAAATGCCAAAATTGACTATTTTATGCAACTTGTATGCAAGTTCGTCAACTTGCATGAAAGTTTGTCAGCTTGTAAGACAACTTGTTTGCTTAATTTGTCACAGAATTCAAACTTTATGTGTGTAACAATACTTATCAACAAAGTTTACAATACTTTCAATGCGGAAAAGTTATTTTTTGGTGGTTCAAAAAAGTATTGTATTTTTCCATATAAGAGAAATGAAGAATTTTGTATGGAGACAGCAAGTATGTTGAAAAAATTGGTTTAATCTATATTTAATCGGAAAATTTCAACCAAACTACATCTAAAATGAAAGTTTGAGTCCTATTATGCATGCTTGGTGGATAAGATTATAATAAAGTTTGATAAATTATACCTTAAAATTTATGTAAACTTCCATGAAACCAGTGTTTTATGCAACTTTGGCGACCTGTAGCTAAAATTTGTGACATGCTGGAACATTTCTGAGAATGACATCAGATTCAGCAACCCCAAATCTACTAGAGACACATAATTTGATCAACGCACAACCAGTAGGTTCCAAATACATTTGTGAAGAAAGTTTTCAATCTCGAGAAATGACGCTTTACGAAATGACTCGCCCAACTATTTTTTACTTGAGATTTTTGCGCTTTTTCGTACATCTCAAGTAACCAAATAGCACTTGAATTCGCTCTGCGTGCTAGCATTATGCAGCTGACACGCTTAATTGGTCGAATAATAGCACTATAAGACCAAAAAGATGCGGTCACTAGCAAATTAAGTGATGTGTCAAATTCCAAACCCGAAAATCAAGCAAAAGCCTCAATATCGGATCATTTTGTAAATGAGTGTTGCAACCATAAAAAATGCGTTAACATTTAAACACTGATTCGATTCACACACTAGTGATTCAATGATTTAGTCTTTTCTCAACAGAATATTTCACCAAATTTGCATAGCTTGCACTTGATATAGTGTCTATGTACGATAAATAGCTAAAACTGCAAGCAAAGAATAGTTGTATGGCGAGTCATTTTGTAAAGAGTCATTGAGAATTTTCTTCATAAAAGCATTTGGAACCTATTGAGAGTGTGTAAAAAAATAAAGATTGTGTCAAGAAGAAGAAAAAAAAGAAGTTTGGAGTCACATAGCCCTCTGCGCTGAAACTGCGCCCAAAACTATCCGTCATCAACGATGTACGGTACCGACGCCCGCCTCGGTACAATCTCGAGCGGCTAAATTACCGAATGTTGCCAATGCGTACGCGCAGCATCTTGAGGCAGCGTTGCCGGGTGAGGGCCCCTCTTGAAGACTGCTGGAGGACAGTCAAAGCAGACAGAAAGCATTGTCGGATATGTGAATCGGAGTTCAAGAAACGATTAGTTCGGCGAGGAGTGCCAGGAGGTTTTAGAGGAGAAAAATACAGCGCGGGCTGCAATGCTGCAGCATGGTACGCGGTAAAACGTGGAACGATACAGACTGAAGCGGATCAGCAAACCCGCCTATTCTGGGACAAAAAGCGCCGCCTGGAAGAAGTGGAATACCAAAAGATGGAGTTGCTGTACCGTTCTCAAGAAACGCGGAAGTTCTATCAGAAGCTCAACTTTGCGGGATAAAGGCTTCCTGCCGCAAGCTGAAATGTGCCGGGATAAGGATGGGAGCATCTTGACGGACGAACGCGAGGTGATCGAAATGTGGAAGCAGCACTATGATGAACACCTGAATGGCGCAGAGAACACAGACACAGAAGATCAGGACAGCGAAAACGATGGCTACGTCAGCACAGCGGACATTGGAAACCAATTAGCTCCCACAATGGGGGAAGTTAAGGATGCCATTCAAAAGCTCAAGAACAACAAGGCCGCTGGCAAGGACAGTATGGGAGCTGAACTCATCAAGATGGGCCCGGACAGGCCATGGCTTGTCTGCATGGGCTGATAGTCAGAATCTGGGAAACAGAACAGCTACCGTAGGAGTGGAAGCAAGGCGTTATATGCCCTATCTACAAAAAGGGCGACCAACTGGAGTGTGAAAATTCTCGTGCAATCACTATCCTAAACGCCGCCTACAAAGTGCTATCCCAGATTCTCTTCCGTCGTCTGTCACCTATAGCAAACGAGTTCGTGGGAAGTTATCAAGCAGGTTTCATCGACGGCCGCTCGACAACGGACCAGATCTTTTCCCTGTGGCAAATGCTCTAGAAATGCCGTGAGTACCAGGTCCCTACGCACCATCTGTTCAACGATTTCAAGGCGGCATACGACAGTTTCGACTGCGTAGAGCTATGGAAGTTCATGGACGAGAACAGCTTTCCCCAAAGATTGATTAGAGCAAGCTTTCACAAGATTGATTAGAGCAACGATGGACGGCGTACAAAACTACGTGAAGATCTAGGGCGAACACTGCAATTCGTTCGAGTCTCGGCGGGCACTACGGCAGGGCGATGGACTTTCATGCCTGTTGTTCAATATTGCGTTTGAAGGTGTTATGCGGAGAGCCGGACTTAACAGTCGAGGCACGATTTTCACGAGATCCGGGCAATTTGTTTGCTTCGACATAGATATTATTGGAAAAAAATTTGAAACGGTGCAGATTTGTTCACCCGCCTTAAACGCGAAGCAACAAGAGTCGGGCTAATGGTGAATGCGTTGAAAACAAAGTACATGTTGGTAGGCGGAACTGAGCGCGACAGGGCTCGCCTAGGAAGCAGTGTCACGATAGACGGGTATACCTAGGTGGTGGACGAGTTCGTCTACCTCGGATCCTTGCTGACGGCTGACAACAATGTTAGTCGGGAAATACGAAGGCGAATCATCACTGGAAGTCGTGCCTACTATGGACTCCAGTAGAAACTGTACAAATGCACGATGTACAAAACGCCCATAAGACCGGTAGTCCTCTACGGGCATGAGACGTGGACTATACTCGAGGAGGACTTGTAAGTTATTGAGGTTTCCGAACGCCGAGTGGTAAGGACGATCTTCGGCGGCTCCTGCACGCGTGTGGCGGCGAAGGATGAACCACGAACTCGCTCAACTCTACGGTGAACCCAGTATCGTTAAGGTAGCTAAAGCTGGAAGGATACGCTGGGCAGGGCATGTTGCAAGAATGCCGGACAACAACCCTGTAAAGATGGTGTTCGCTACGAATCCGGTCGGAACAAGCGAGCTAGGTGGATTGACCAGTTGCAACAGGACCTGGAGAGCATGGGTCACAGTCGAGGATGGAGAGAAGCGGCCAGTGAATTGGCGAAATATTGTTGGCGAGGTTTTATCAAGATAATTGATGTAAAGCCAAATAAATAAATATATATTTAGAAGCAGGCATCTTTCTGCATATTTGTTCACTTCGATAAAATGCAAAACCTTGTAGAAGATTATCGTAAATTGTTTGTTTTCAAAATATCTTAGTATCAATATTTGAACATTTTTGTCAGAATGGGCGAATTTTAAGAACTTAGACACTTTGAAGTTATTTGCAACATGTAGGTCTCCAAACTTGACCATTTTTTATACACAACTGTGCATTTGGGCCCCTCATATAATTGGCTCGACCATCTCGTTCAAAACTCAAATTCAATACGTTGGTTTGTGGAATCCAAAAACGTGCTGAAATTTGTATAAAAGGGCCCCCTTTATGAGATCTTACCCAGGCCACCCGAAGCCTAAATCCGGCACTGGATAGGACCAACTGAGCAATAGGGCGATATTCAAAACTGAAAAGGCAATAGATGGCTCCTTCTCAGTAGTAGTAAAAACGAAATTCTGAAGCAACGAAAGCAATACGGAAGTTGAACTAAACACAAAAAGTTCTATTACGCTTGATTTCTAATCACTACTTTTTCAATCCAGTTTCTTAATTGCAAATAATTTGCATTTTAAGATATTTCGTCATACGTTTTGATATTTCTAGAACTTCTTCCATGTGCTTGTGTTGAAAATTTTAGATATTTGAGAACCGAGCGTAATGCGATCAGTGAGTGGAAAACAAACATCAGTGTCGCCACTCAGCGGCCAGTGAGAGAAACTGAATGTTCGCAGTTGTTGTCTGTTCTTTTTGCCGCTGGCACTAACTGTTAGCACTTTAGAATGATGTAAACAGTCATTACACTATTGTAGTTCATTGAGAAGATTCATGTTGTGCGAGTGCGAGAAGATATACGTGTTCGTTCGAGAATGGATTATCAATTGGTGAGCAGGTGTCATGCTTATAATAACGCATTTTTTATCGTTGCAATGTAACATTAGTGACAAACTATGGACAGTTCTTTATATCAAATGTCGGCATTAACCCTTAATTTTTGTATTTTATTATTTTATTATACAGCCATTCCATGAAAAACCGATCTAGTGGGTCACCGTATTCCGTGAAAATTTGATAGTTTGCTCGTTATCCGAAATAAGGATACACGTGTTTTTGGATTTTTTGATTAGGGTGACCATTTCCGAAACAAGGTGTCCAGGAAAATCGCGATTTTTCAAAATTTTTGTTTAAAAAAAATATAACTTTTGACCGATTTTTAATTTTCTTTGGACGAAATGAAAGCTAAAGATTTTGACTTATCAAGAAAATATAAAATTTTCTCAAAAAAAAAATTATTTTACATGAAAAAAAATCAAAAATTTTCGTTTTTTCGTGTTTTGAAGGTCTGGTACCAAATAAAGATAATATCATTTTTTTTTAAGTTCAGGAAATTTTACGTTTACTGTCAAATTGTCAGTGACGTATGTTTTTTCGGTTTTTGAGGTATATTTATTTGATAATAAAAAATCAGTCATTTTTCATCGGCACACACTGTAGGTCTCAGCACATTAGATTTTTTATTTAAAAAAAATCATAACTTTTGAACAGCTCAACCGATTTCCAATCTTTTTTTATGAAATAAAAGCTTAAGATTTCAACTTTTCAGAAAAAAACTCTAAAAAAATCTTTAGCTTCCATTTTGTCCAAGAAAATTGAAAATCGGTCAAGCGGTTTAAAAGTTAGGATTGAAAAAAAAAATAAAAATTTTGCAAAATCTTTCGGAAATGGTCACCCCAATCAAAAAAATCCAAAAACACGTGTATCCTTATTTCAGATAAGGAACAAAATAGCAAATTTTCACGGCATTCTGTGACCCATTAGATCTGTTTTTCATGGAATGACTGTAAACATAGCTTTCTTTTATCTTTTATTACAAAAAAATAACCTTTGAATAGTTCAATATTTTGAATGTCGACGTATTTTTTCAAACTTCTACTAATATATTTTCATCGGACAAAAATGCAAAACTAGTTTTCATGTTGTTGTTGTTTGATGAGGAGGACTTTAACCAGAGGGTCATTCATCCCTTTAATAATTTGAAGTAGTAATCGTATGTTTCCTCCCTATCCATGGATTGCATCACCGACCAAAGGTGACTTTTCTAGAACTTTTTCCTTCCTCACTAATAAACACCGTTCCCGTGGTGATTGTGGAGATGCAGAGGTTCTTGGTCTCTAGAAGCACCAATCATTACACACTAACATTCCTCCCCTATCCCAACTGACTGTAAGGACTTGGCCGGCGCCGTTATTCATCAGATACATGAGAGCTGCTGAAATGTGCACTTCATGAGTAAGTGGAAAGTTCCGTCCCTTTTTCATTTGGATCGAAACGCAATTTTAGCCAGTTCATCAGCAACCATTGACATGTACAATCAGTCTATGCTATGCTTTGCTATTACCTTATTGTAGTTCATTGAGAAGGTTAGCAACAATGTGATGGAAGTGATCGAAACATAGTTTAGAGAAAATCGACTTTGAAATGTTTTCAGCAACTTTTCATTCTATACAAACTGTATAAGAACCAAAACCATGCCATTCATGAGACCTGTCACCTACAAGCCCTTTTTGTTTGGGCTTCTCCTTTGAAACTTATAAATTACAATAGATTTTGAATGATTTCCATTTCTCTTGCGATCAAAATATCAAAAAATGGTTTATAACGGACATAGTTATGGGATTTCAGGATTATTTAAGATGAGCAATAAGACGTTTGAGCTTTGAGGATGATTGAATGTTGTATATTTCAAGCCTAATCAATTCAGAAAGACCCAATGCAAAGCCAAACTTACGATCCCGAAGTCAAGCAGGTTTCGTAGTTCTTCTGAACTACGGCGATCACATCCTGAATGTCGCTGGAAACAGCCCGCACGCAGTCCGTCATCCGACCTTGGATCGTGTACATTCCGAAAGAGACAACCTCCGTGGCCAGCGTTAATCCATTGGCCAACCGAACCGTGTAATCATCAAAATCGGTGAAATACTGTAAAAGCAACGAAAATTACTCTCAAGGAAAAGATTATTCGAAATTGGTTACAACTTACCGAAACGGTGCAGTTCCCATTGGGAATCGAACAGAAGTTCAGTCTCATGGCAGACGAACTAACCGAAGTCCGAACTGCACTGAATCGAACGGTTGCGGCTTGCGTTATCGGTAGAAATCCTCCTAGTTCCAGTTGAATGCACGGCAAGAAGCGAGTCAACGATGCATAAGGACCGGTTAAATCCTGGGCGTAATTTTGCAAACACGTATCCGCAAACGGGCTGCTACTGATGGAGGTTAGATTCGTGAGCTTCTGGATCGCCTCGTATAGTGTGGCTCCTACTTTTTCCGTTTCCTTGTCAATCGTTGAGCTCACATTTCCAATCAAAGAATTTGTTGCGTCGATAACCTTGGCAAATGCCGTTCCATTCAGGGCGGTTACGTTGGCGAGGAAAGCGTTGAGTTTGGTCAGGTTTCCATTATTGTAATTGGACGGCGATGCCTCAATGTAGGTATATGACTGTGTAATGCCCGCTAGGGCGATATTCGCCATTTGGATCGATGATTTCAGAGTGCTCGTTGCAGTTCTATTGACTGCCACAACGTACTGAGCCAAGGTGGCATTATCATTGGCCAAAGTAATGTTGATGTTGTTCGAGTAATAAATGGCATTTTGTCTGTCCCTTCCAATGGATAACACATCGACTGTGACACTGACCAAAGTGTTGCTCAAATTTCTCAACGGCGTTGTGATGGAAGACACCAATGCTGGAGTAATTATCGTGGATATATTTGCCGTTGTGTACGGGGGGTAAGCAGTCGAAATCGTTTGAAATGTTGTCATTAATTGATCCAACGCAAGACCCAAATCAGTCACTTGATTTGAAAGCATCTTCAAACTATCGGTAAGGTTTGAGTATAATGTGGATAAAATTGTTGTTTGCAACTGAAGGGCAGCTTTTTGTGCACTTGCGATGGCCATCGACGTACATGCAGTCAAATTTTCCAACGACTGAAACACCCCAGTCACGTTCGAAGCCGAATTACTCGACGATCTTAGAATAGCAGTCAGCAAATCTCCCAAGGGATATGTCACATTGCTCACGATGATTTCAAGCACTGGGAGCACTCCACTGGGATCCACACTTGCATTCACATGAATTGCATTTTTCACGAACATCACTGGCTGGACTCCCAGCCCAATGGCCAATCGAATTCCAACAGACAAATTTGGTACCCCAACCGGTACCCCAAAATCACAGTACACAGCACTGCTGGCCAGAACCAGCCCCACCAAAAGCGTCCACTTGTTCATTCTCGATCAAGATGCACAGAACCGTCACGATAGAATCCAAGTGAAAGTGTAAGTGGACCCCGAGGGCTTCGGTCGCTTTTTATAAGTTCTCCTCGTTTCGAAATTTCTCTTTCGGTTAGAATTTCTTCTCGTTTCACACAATCAGAACCATAACAAAACAGGAAAGTCTATGACCTCAAAGAGTGATGACCCTGGAGAGGGCAAGATGCAGTTCTAATTGACTATTAACGCAGCATTAGAGCTGTGACTCAACATTTTTCATGGATCGATGGATTTATGCGTTGAGGTGAGTAATTTTTGGTTTAGGTAGAGAAAGATTCTGACCTCAACAATAAATCAACCTGAACAAAGGTTTTGCCATAATTTCACATTGTACAACGCTTTTCAAATCATTTTATTTTTCTTCAATCACATTTGAACCATGTTGTCGTCAATGTTGACAATAGATGTTTTATACGGTGTTGTTTACAAAATTTCAATCAATGTTCCATTCAACGTGTTAATAATCAATGTTGTTTCCAAAGAACAATACTTTCTAGTAGTTTGGAATAGAATTTATAGTTTCATAATTAGCAGGATAACAATTATTTCGTTTAAATTCTAACGAGAAATGAACGAAGCACTGACATTCTATGCAGTGTATTATGATTCAACATAAGCGCAATTCTTTATACAGTAGAAGCAAATAATCTCAAAATTTTAGGTGTTTTTGAATGCGATATGCATACATATTGGATGCAGTTTTTGAATGCGATAGTGTAACAATGCAATTTTAAAGTCTGAACGGAGGATTGTGAAGGTTGGTTGTTTGGTTTAACGAGGCTTTAACCGCAAAAGCGGTCATTCGCCTCTCAATTGTAAAGGTTTTTGCAAAACGCCTTGGCAATTGAGTATCCGAAGGCAACTGGTTAAAACTTTTAAACATCACACTTTACTAGATTTATTCTAGAATTACATAACCTTACGTATACATTTGAATTAATTTCTATTTTCTTCTGTGTTATTATTTTTATCAATGAAATTAGTTGACAGCCTTGGGAGATATTAAAAAAGAATACTTAAGGTGAAACATCTTGGAATCCATGGCCGACTTGCACCTCTACTCACGTTTTCAAAGGCACTAAACTGGAGAAATACTAGGCAAATGTTCCTGGTCTTCTTATTGTAAGCTTTCCGCTAGTGCGCAAAGCCAAAATAAAAAATGCACTGTTGTTGGAAGCTTTCTTCTTTTGAAGTTTTGGTACTATCTTAGAAGCAGAGTTGGGAAAAGTTCTGAGATTCATGCTACAGTAGACAAGCAAAGCAAGTCACAGTCAGCATAGCCAGTGAAACTTACGGCTATTGCTGTGCTAGGCAAAATTAGCAAAACACCCGTTGCTAATGGCAACCCAAAATTACAGTAGAAAAATGTTCTAATTCCTGCTGCATTTCCCGCATTTTAAGCCTGCGATGACACTACTGATTTAGAAAAATCATGGACCCAAAAAGGGCTACTTGATGAGATTCATGCTTCTAAGCTACTGTACTGCCCATGAGTGTTCTTATGAGCACTTCCACAGTTATTAACTGAGAGCTTACTATGCCAATGACCATTTTTGCATGTGTATATCGTGTGGCAGGTACGAAGATACTCTATGCCCTGGGAATCGAGAAAATTTCCTTTTACGGAATGATCCTCGACCAGTGGGATTCGAACCCACGACCCTCAGCATGGTCATGCTGAATAGCTGCGCGTTTACCGCTACGGCTATCTGGGCCCTAAAGGATGGGATCGAATCCCATCCCCGACAAATTTCAGTGACGACTTCCTTCGGAAGGGAAGTAAAGCCGTTGGTCCCGAGATGAAACTAGCTCAGGGATAAAAATCTCGTTTATAAAGTGTAGTGTAGAATATGAGCTACTGAAAAAAAGTTTTCTATGTGACAACAGTCTAAGAAAGTGAATTGCAGGAACTGAAACTAACTACATGGATCGGTATCACGCTTCTTTAGCCCAAATACCCCATTTTGTCCGGTATTTACACGATTTATTAGATTAAATTTGGCAAAACCGTTCATGAACTATTGACGTTTTTAAAGCGATGACACCCTAAGAAAGTGAGTGCCTGATTTAACACTAACCGCACGAATCGTTATCATACCTATCATATTGAAAACATTACTTCAATATCTCATTAACAGTCATTCTCCTCCAGTATTTAGCTGAGCTGAGGAATGCTTGATACCATCTTTTCTTACAAACGTTTAAATCGAAAATCGTTCGCATAGATAGCACCATCATCAAACTGTGGTGGTGTGGTTTGTAGGTTATCCTGCAAGTGTTGGTTTGGCTCATAATTGTGTTTCTACTGTTCATTATGTCCAAATATTCTTCTAGAAATCTTAATAAACTTTAATAATTGAGAATTCATCGGGGATTTACCGTCAGGTCTCCTATAAGAAACATGGTTGAGGGCTATATACATGGCTATATAGGAATTCGCGTTATAAGAGACCCAGGGCTTATGGGATTTCATAAATTTGGGGTGAAACTTTTGTTTTGCGGATATCTCAGGATCCAGACCACATAGTAAATTGGCGTCTTAGGTAAAGCTGTTCAATAACTCAATAGGTAGATAGCCACCAAGGGATCCTTGGTAGAGCCTAACAAAGGCTTAAATAGGTTGTCTTCGCTAGAAAACGTCAAATCAATTCCTATATTCTTCAAATTTGGGCGAAGCTGTTGGTGATGTGGCTGTAGCATAGGATGGAGACTTTCTTGGTGGGTTCTACGATAGGGATGAGTGTTGTCGAAATACTCCGAGTATGCTGTCTTTCCTTTTTGTTGGTGATGGCTTTTTATCGTCCATTCCTTGTGTCCGTTGATTCTTGCCGTCTCGAAAATATATTCCAGTTCCTTAGATTTTCCGCCTTCGCTGAGGGAGAGAGTCTGCATCCTATCGACCATGTGGTGAAACACTGACACTTATTGATTTGGTGTTTTCCAGCAGAAACAACCCACTCAAGACTTCGTTAGGCTCTACCAAGGATTCGTTTAATACAAGGCCGGCCTTTACCAAATCAGTTGACCTCACTGCAAGGTCAACGTTGGTCAAACAAAGCGGTCAGTCGATGATAGATTCAAGAAACACTTACTGGAAATATGAAAGGCTCGGAAGACAAGGACAAGATTTCAAATCTAAGGTAGCAGAACATGTCTACAATTCTACAATTACAACGGCGGATATCGAAGTTTTGCGAAATGTTTCTTCACTTTGGGAATTGGATGTGGCTGGAAGCCTACAAATTTGCAAACAAGTACCCACAAAACTACTCAACAGAGATCAAGGTAACGGTAATACGTGGCTTTTCAACTTGAAGCCTACAAATCGTACCTACCAATACGACACTGAAGACAGCCTTACGCTTGAATTCGAAATACATCATCCGTAAAATTTAACCCTTTTACACTCCAGTGGAATCAATTGGTATAGTACTAAATTTGGTTGTTCATTTATTTATAAGTATTCCACTGAACAGCTCGAAGATTTATTATCATAATTGATTTCCGTGGGTTTTAAGCATATTCTTATATTCTTGAAATAATCTTAATTATGCATTTCATTATTCTGACTTCATTGTTTTCAAATATTTCACGAGCATTCAAATATTTGGCATTAACAAATAACTAATAAATCTCAGACTGAAAGCTTTGTTAAGTAAATATTAAAAAAACATGAATAATGGTGGATATTTGTGGAAGAAACGTTGCAAAATCTATTTCAAGAGCTCTTAACGGAAATGCCGATATTTTGTAAGAGGCTCTTGGAAAAAAAAACCTTCCAGTAGAATTTCCTAGAAAAATATTACAATATTCACAATCAATTTCGAAATAATCTTAACAAAATCATATTGCCAATTTTTCACATATTGGCCATACTGGTCCATTTTTTTGTTGTTGTTCTGCTAACATATATTTTTCAATGATATATATTTTTCTCAAATTCAGAAACCATTTTAGTTTTGGGAAATTCCAATACATCCTTAATGTGCTTATTTTTTGCTGCTGTTAAGCAGTTATTTGTCCATACCATCAAGCTACCGTAAAACTGGGTAACTTTGATAGTGCGAGACCCACAATAAACAAAACAAAATAACGGTGTTTCCGTTAATCAGTTTGACAAAACGAATGCAAAAGTAAAAAGTTTTAGTATGACACTTCATGTCAAAGCTATTTTCGTTAGAATCAAGTGCATTTGAGGATTTATATGCAAATAATAAAAAAATATAAGATTTTAGCATTTTTGCAACCCTTACAAACAATCTGTTCTACGATCACAATTTGATGAAGTCATAATGAGTTCTTCCCTTATCCTTGACAGCCTAGTTATAATAGAACGTTAATTCGGTCTCAAATCTCTTAGCGAAAACCATTTTTACAAACTGGGACCATTTTTGTAATCTAAGACAGAAATTTCCATATAGCGTTAAACGCCTAGAGGTATGCAACGCCCTATACATGTTCCGTAATTCATTCAATTTTGTTCGATATAGGGAAAGTGTACCAGTTATGGCCATAGTGGTTCCCTATTTGGCCATATGTGAAATTTTGATGACTTTCACACTTTCAATCTTTTTGAATGTTTTACCATTAAGATATATCCTATATCTTACTAATAAAACACACAAAACTTTTCAAAATGTGGAGACATTCAAGTTATCACGTATGGCGAAATAGAGAACCACTATGGCCATAACTGGTACACCTACCCTATACTCCATTATCAAAGTTACCCAAAAACAGAAAACCAACTTTTTCAATAGGCGATGTGGTCGCTTTTATAGTGGATTGACGAAACAATTGTTTGAAGAGCTGGTGGAATAGTAAGTAGAGGAGAAGATTGATGATCTTGAGGTAGGAGGTTCAATCCTCGTTTACAATTTTGTGTTCTTTTTTTTCTCCTAAGTATCTTGCAATAAATAAGAAATTTCGATATAATGAAATTTGTTGCAAACAGACTCCGAATCTTGCGCTTTTTACGTTGCTATTCAGTACAAGTGAAAGTCATATTTTCAACAATTGACAACTCTGATTAGTTTCTCAATGCAACCTTCAGACTAAATGTTCTTCACATAAAGGCACAATAGTTGTGGCAATACTACTACAATTTCGTAGTGTATTAGTACAAAAACTATGAGAAATTGCCGTATATGTTTTCAATTTGTATAAGTAACTTCGTTTAAGATTTTGATAGCTTATAAACGATCCGACTCCTTATTTTTGGCTGTTTTAACACATCATTACTGTTTTGTCTCAAATTCCGAACATGACTCATATTCCGAACCGTTTTGAAGATAAATTAAACATTTTCAAAAACTTTTAATATCATGGACGTGTAATGTAAAACAAATTATCATTCTTTGAAGGATTTTAGGTATTTATTCAAAAAATTATGATTAAATGGGTTTGGAGTATGATTCATGTTCATGATTTTAGATAAAACGGTATTCATTCTGTTCTTTTTTATACAAACACATAGTTGGGATCTGAAGAGTACGGTATCCTACATTTTGGTCATTCACTTTGATTACATTGTTTCTACCAGTGCTAACAGTTGTTTGTTTGCTTGTCTCGTAGGAAACTATTTGCTAGATGGACACTTAATATACTTCACACAAAGCTTCTGCAGTTTGATGCAGGCAATAAGTTCAATAAATCAGTTGAATCAGATAGTTTCTGACCATATATTAGTAAAAATATATTTGACAAAAGTTTTGAAAAATTTACGCATCAATAACATAATAGCTTTTTTATCGTGACGAAGTAATTGCTGCACGCTCCTGGGCATACTCGGATAATTTTGATGAAAATGTTAGCCTGGCTGCTTGTGGATATCCAGTTCGCACCCCCTATGTCGGGATAACCTTGCTCTTCGTACACAGCATCGGCGTGGTGTATAAATAACGTGCTAAAACTTCTAAAATGTTGCATCTAATTTATGCATTTCGTAGCAATATATCAGTTTTTGAAGACTTTACAGCGTTATTTATCACACTACACTAATTGATAATTTAATATCCCTGTCTCTACAAAACGGTAGGTATGGAACATTCATAATTTGTGTATGCATCAAATTATATGCTTTGTAAGGCGATGTTTTGGGAGAGTTGTCCTGAATTTGTTGTTATGCCCTAAAACTCTACAAATTCGACTTTTCTGAAAATCATATGGATACTCTTTCAAGAACATCGTTGCATAGTTTTATTCCCAGATGTTTTGACTCTAGGTAATTTGTTTATCTTGTGTCAGGCAAGAAGATACTCTATGTCGTACAAAATCGAGTGAGTTTGTAACATGAGAAGCTCGTTAACCGACGATATTGGAACCCATCACTTGACCTTGCAGAATAGATGTGCGGTTACCGTTATTTGGGTCGACGTTGTAACGTTGTAACATTAAAAAATGGATAAGATGTAATGCTGATGTCCTACTAAATTAGTTCGTTCAAACTTTATGATAAATATTCTATGAACATTTTTCCCTTGAGACGAATGACTTTGTAGATGGAACCACTCTTAGAAATAATAATAAGGAAAATAATTATATAAACATGTTATTTAGTGAAATTACTGTCGATGCCCTCGACTAGAAATTTACGACATCTGGTTTATTCCTCACATTTATGAAATAATCGAGAAAGTGACTATTTTACTTGTTCACCCAAGCAGCCTTGAAACTTATTGTTGATTTCACGAGCATACAGTTCGGTAGTTCTTCCTATTCGTTTGACACAGTCGACGATCCTATCGCTTATAGCTCGTTCATCGTCAATAAACTGTTCAACTCCAGACGTCATTCGACTTCTCGCATGATGAGTGATATTGTTTGAGAACTAGAAAAATACAAAAGTTAAGATTCCATAGGATGATCTACATTCTCTTGCAAAGATTATAAACTTACGTAATTTATATCGATACACTGCCCGGTTTTCTTTGCACAGGACACAGGAAGTAAATCCATCGTAGCGAAAGCGATACTGCCAATTGTGTTCCACAGTTGCTTATGAACCACCGTGCTCGTCTTGCGGAAGCTTTCCAATTCCGAATCTACACAGCTACCCATTCGATTCACGTGTTTCGCACTATCAATCAATTGCTGCACAGCATCTTGGGTACATGATCCGATATCGAAATGTGAACTTACTGCAAACTGGTTCGTAACATTGTTCATAGCACTAATCAGTTGATTCGTGACTAAAAGGGTTTGCCCATGAAGGCTTTTTGTAACTTGGTCCATGCAGAATTTAGTACTGTTGTCGATAAATTTTGATAAGTTTTCCCTTTCGATTGCCATTGTCGAAGGTACCGAGAGTAAGCTACTGTTATCATTTCCGAAGTAGTTGGCTTGCTCCAAAATGAATCCATGAGATTGATTGAAGACATCGAAGGTTAGAGTTATGTTTTCCTGGACTTCATGTTGAGCTTGAACGACCGTTCGGTTCAAGCTGATGAAGGCTTTTGCTATCTGTCTAATGGCCACGTTCATTGTTTCATTCAGTTTTGCGTGGTAGCTGATGATCTGTCTTCGATCCGAAGCAATTGCGCTGATAGTGGATGTAATAGAGCTCATGTAGGTGTTTGCACTTTTCAACGGAGATGTAACGCCACACACAACTCTTTCAGTAATATTTATGGTAATATTATTACTGTGAGGATGATATTCCGTACTATTCATCTCTTTTATTTCAATATAGAACATCCTCAAGCCTTTGATGAGATCTATCATAGCGATTTTATTCAATGATGTTAAATCTCTTTTGAGATTGTTATACAAATACGGCTTCGTGTTATTTTTTAAATTTTCCATCGTTGAATTTGCTTCTTCGACACCATCTATCGATTGTTTTATGAAATTATAAATAAAACCGAACCACCTGTCCATCTTCATTCGTTTATCACTTGCACCTCTATAAATTGTATCTATCATAAGCATCATAGGATCACTTATACTTTTCGTCATTGCAAAAAGTGTTCCGAGAGTTCCACTACTGTCCACTGCAGTTTCACGTTTCGTTATCGAATTATGCGGATCATAGGTCCATCCTGATGAATATTTCGCTGATGCAATAATTGCATCCGTTATGTTTGGTGCAACTATTCTGGAACCAAATAAGCACCAAACCCCACTTACGGAGCAAAATAACACTACAAGAGTCCCTATCAACACCGGTCGAACCATTTCCACTTTCTTCCAATTTTCTGGTTAAACCGAATCGCATCATCCAACTGCAGCAATACAGTGCCATGGCACCAGCATTTATACCTTCTCTTTTGTAATGTCATAAACCAGATATGTATATCAGAAATTCAAAAACGCAAACTCCCTATACCGACGCGTTTATTGGCTACCCATCAAATCCCGAATCATGTATTGAAGGTTCACGAGAGAAAGCATTTCTTTATTCTCGTTCAGAAAATATACAAGCGAATGAGTAAAATACACTCACGAGAAGATATACTCAAAATGTGTACTCAATTTACGCATACACTGATTTGGCTCTAGCAATTGTGTAAGCAATCAATTTTCTAAAATTCTAGCTTCTTGGAATGTCTAATAATGTTTCGTTGAGTCCTAAAATTATCGATTGATCTCGGTGCGCAAAATAATGAAAATTAGATATGTAAGCTGAAAACTGATTTGGAGAAATTTAGTGGAAATACAGTTTAGTTTCAATTTAAGTGAATTGTATTTATTCAATCGCGTGCAACGTTTTCTGTGAGAACTTCTGCCAAAAATCTATGATAATCTTTAACAGTGTTCTGTGAGAATTGTTCTCATGTGTATACCAGAATCTTGTCTAGGATTGATTGGGAAATCATACCGTGGGATCTATGAAATGGCGCTTACGATTTCACTATTTTCAAAAAAAGCATATCAACAATTGATGAATATCGAAATCAAAATTTAAATTTTGTGGAAATCATATCTCGGCCTTTGTGAGAATCCTGTTCAGAGCTATGTAATAAGATTCAAAGTTTGCTAAGGGTTCCATCAGAATACAATATTTACTTCAAAATCCTGCCTTGAAATCTGGAAGAAGACTTTAAATGAATCACTCCAAAAATTATGCCATAACCCTTAAGGCGGGATTGCAAGAATTACGTCCCAGGTTTGTTGTTAATCCTATCTGAATGAGACAAACATACTGTGGGAATGCTTCCCAAGTTTTCTGTGAAAATTATGTCGAGTGTACTGCGACATTCCCTGTCAACATTTTGTGCGAAAACTGAGTTAAATTTATGAAAATCCAGCCCAGAATTCTACGTAGATCCTTATCTTAAACCCATGATCTGGATACTGCGAAAAACCAGCCTATTGTTCAAGATGATTGTGTTTGACCAATGCAACATTTTGACACCGACTTCTGACTCTGTCAAATAGTAAGACAAGTCATTGGACATAAATCGTTCTAGCAATCCTAGTAAAAATTAAACCTTGTTCATTACTCATCATCAATCTCGAAACGATCAGCTAGATTTATATCTTATAAAATTCGAACGGGTATTGAAACTCCAAAAATAATCAATGGGCCGGATATTAGTAGAGTCTTCATGGGCCGTACAAAGCTAAGCTGCGGACTGGGGTTTCCTAATGAATTCTCAATGATTCCACCAATATTGTTTGCAGGATATTCATCTTTGAATACCTACAAAGATTGTTGCATGAAAACCTACAGGGTTGCTACGAGAATTCCTTCAGGCAGCATAATTCACAAGCATTTGAAAAATGGGAAAATTCAGAGTTAAATAAAAAAAACGTAGCAAATCAAATAAATACATATGAGTAAGAGTTTGAAAAAAAAGCAATAAACAAAAACGAAATATCACTGAAGATATACAATTAACTCTCCCTTACTCGATGTTCTGTACCTCGATATCAATACCATATTAAAACTTGGTTTTCATGGCTAACTCGATGGTCCCTTAGATCGCAGTTGCATTGGTTTTGTGTTCTGTAACTCGATACCTCCCTAACTCGATGGTCCCTTCAATATCGAGTTAGGAAAAGTTAACTGTATATTTTTTACCGGTAAGTTTATTAAAATTGAACAATGATTAATTGGAAATAAGCAATACCCAGACAACCAAAATGTACGTATAACGAAATCACCTGGAGGCCTTCCACGTGCACCATTTCACTTATAAGATGTCGCGAAAAGGCCTTCTACGTACAAAAGTGGAGGCGATATACGTGCATATATTATGTGATGAATAATAGCATACAATGCGAGTGTATAAATTTTCTACCGAACTAACCTATGATCTTATGCAATTCAACTTATGATAACAAATGTTGATTTGACAGCTGCTACGGTTTGATTCGACTTGCTTTGTACGAGTATACGGGACGCAACAAAGTGTACAAATGAACTCAGAAAAAAAAGGTATATGCGAGAAAACTCATCAATCTGACGATTTTATCCACCGTGATTTGCGGGTTTGATGTAATTTGTATGAATAAACGAGCTATTACGTAAACTTTGATGCGACTTCTGGTTGTCTGGGTAGAAACTTAATCGATATTCCTATAAAAAAATGTATATGAGTGATTAAAAATTGGAACTGGCACTAAAAATGAAAAACACCACTGGAAATATTTAAACACGTCAACAGAAAAAAAATAATAATGGGCGCAAATTAACCAAAATATTTCCCATGAAAAAAATATAACTAAGCACTTAAAATTCGAAAAATGCCATTTGTTCGAAAATGTAAACTAATAAATTAAAAAGCTAGCAACAAAAACTTCAAAACCTGATCTATGATTTTTCTTTACTGTTTTTAATATTGTTGCGTTTGTTTACAGTAATCATTAAAAAATATTTGCTTCTTAAATATTGCTTTTCAATTCATTTTTTTTTTGTGCTATTTTTGAGATTTTTTCAGCAAAAAATAATTCTTATATTATTCTGGTACCAAATATACATTATAAAAGAAAATCCCTACACACTTAAAAAAAATACGGATTACGGTGAAATTTCACCGTAATCTCAACAGCTGAAGGTTCGGTGAAAAATCACCGAACAATCTGTAAAATTATTGAACAAAATCATAAAGAAAAACAGGAAAATGATTCCACTGGGAATCGAACTCCCGACCTACCGATCAGGAAGCAAGCTTGCAACCACTAAGCCAGCTTTCACTGCTTGTTAATGGTGTGCAAAAACTGAAACAAAAGAAAGCTCATGCCTGCCAGAGCGGCTGTCACACGATTTCACAGAAGTTCGGTGAAAATAATGCTGTTACCGAACTGTTCGTTAGTATTTCACAGGATTACAGTAAAATTGTTTGTTTCACGGATTTTTTCCGGTGAAATAGTAGATTTCCCCAATTTTCTCCGGTAAAACAGTCGGTTTCACGGATTTTTTCGGTAACCCTTAACCTGCAAAGTGCTGGGACGAACCTAAAATGTTTAAAATGCTCGTTCTCAGCAATGCTCCAACCGATTTTCGAGTGAAGGAGAATAGTTGTACTGACTTTCAGCTTTGGTGCCGCTCCGCCGAAACCCTCCCCGTTTTTTGGAGATGCAAATATGTCTGTGATTTTTTCTGTTTTTCACGCTAAGCTGACCAAAAAGCTCTGGTTCATGAATGTATTTGTCGTCCAGTTACCCAAATCGTTTCAGTGAGGAGCATTTTGAAAATTTTAGGTTCGTCCCGTCACTTTGCAGGTTACAATTCAACAAGTGCTAACAAGATGAAAAGCTCATTCTACTACTTGAAATCATAATGGCATCAAAATCCAAGATGGCCGCCAGATTTTTTCTCTTAAGCTGCTCTTATTCTTCACTCGACTTGAAGCAACGATTGAAAACCTGTTTCTTTGTTGTACAAAAAAAATATGTTCTCATTGATTGCATTCGCCATATACGTCAAAATCGTTGAACATGATACAGAAAATCGTTCATTTCATATCATTGCTCACCTAGTTTTTGTAAAATATCTTACTCAGTTTTTTTTTCAGCTTCCTGATGGTAATCTCAGAAATCAAAACGAGCGGTGCGCTAATGGTGAAAAAACGATTTTTCTAGCAAAATTCAAGATGGCGACATTTTTTAGTCTCAGATGAAAGCTATATCTTTCCTCGATACGATGCCACTAAGTTTGCAATGTGTTCCAAGGAAAATATGAGACATATCACGTAAAGGAATACCCAATGTTTAGCAAAAAATGGGCTTTTTCGCAAACTGTTTTGCTAGCTGGCGTACGAGGGGTCCACCAATTTGAAAAAACCGAAAGGACCACCCTTTAGTTTATGAGTGTTAGCAATCAGTGACATTAAATTGGAATTCTAACGATGGGTGCCGATGGCGGCCTGATTTCAGCGAGAATTGCTCAATGATGCGAAAGCATTCTGAGAAGTTCAGGGATTGAATCCTGAGAAAATTGAGAGAATCTCTCACATATCGCTGTCTGTAACTATCATAACATGCTGCACATTATGAGAGACTGTGTATTGTATACTGCTACAACTTTGATCAGATTGGGGGATAGTAGTGCATGATAAAACCCCTCTAAACATGCTCCAAGCCTGGGGGACACTATTGCTATTGTAGGTTTGTGGATTGTTTATCGTGCCAGTAAAGAAAAAAACCTATCCCCAACGGTGAACAAGCGAGAAAAATGGATGTTATCATCACTCTCTCTTTGGGGCTCTCGCTCGCTACTTCCATTTATCAGACTTGTTACACCTTGCGATACAATGACGATCGTGGACCGCAACAGATGGGATGTTTTTCTTTGCTTGTTTTGATCGTGCTTCATACTCAAATGAGAGCGAATTCTGCAATGCCTGGAGAAGATTCATTATTGAACATTATTGTTTGTTTTGTTATTAACTAAGAGCATTCTCTGAAAGTCTGAAAAATCATTTGATTGTCACATACTAAGGTGATAAACTATCCGTATTGTGTATCCCTTTTTTGTCAAAGTTTAATAAACTAAAAAAACTGACGCCTACAGGATTATTTGAGGATTAATTTGTTCTTATGGTTTGAGACAACTTAGATAGAACTCTGCGATCAGCTCTAATACACTGCAAATACAAAAAAAAAAATGTCCATGGTTCGTAAACGATTTTTTTTTTATCTCTTCACAACTATCTTCTTCAAGAATATCTCCAGTAGTTTGCCGTGTTTTTTATAAATGGTTATCAAGTAATTTTACCTTCACAAATGAATTCCTCCATAGTCTTCAATAAATGTATAAATATATGAGTCTTTAATATTTCACTACGTCTGATTTCTTCCTAAACTACTGTCAGAATTCCCCTTTTTTAAGGAAACCTTTTCCAAATTTTGATGAGCGTATGCTAGAACAAGGGCGTAAGTCTCAAGATCGATTTCTCTTCATCGATTCTCTTTTTAAATGTGAATAAAGGTGACAAGATGCAAGTTTGTTGGAAATTTTTCTCCTCAGGATGCAATATTGCATCGCTGCCTAGTATTAAGAAGTGAAAAACTTCTAAAATATGTGCACATTGAAACCTATATTCGCAGAAGAGAGGATCGATGAAAAGAAATCGATCATGTGACTAACACCCTTATTCTAGCACACACTTGGAATGTTCTATATTTCTGCGATGATTTCAATCAAACATTGAAACTACAGTCGACTTTCGATATCGAAGGAACCATTGAGATAGGGAGAGATCGAAAGAACATACATCGTTAAGTACCATAATAGCGTAACTGGAGTAATCGATTTAACTTCATCGATTTTCTCTTTGGCTAATTACTTGGCCGGGCGATTGTTTTAGACTCAGTTTGTTTGATTCTATATATTACTTCGATATTATGAATGTCGACGTACTGCAGGGCTAAGTTTCTTAAAGATAATCTATACTGTTTCATTTATAAAATTTTCATGGCAATGTATATCGAAATGCATTAAAACAAAAAGATTAAATAGTGTTTGAAACTATTTTTAAACTTCCACAATTATCTTTTTTTTTTCATTCTTCCATTATTATCGTTTTAATATTTTTCAAACAAACTATGGATGGATTGCCACTTCAAGTGTAGGCATTATCTCTTATTCTCATTAAATATAATTTTATTGAACATAGCTTTCTTTTCTAGTCATTACTAAAACAAACGAAACAAATATTTGTACTCCGAAAAGTTGTTCCATATCTTGCTTCTGCATGCGATATTTTTTGGAGTCTGTGTGACACCTGGTTAGTTAATTCTGAATTAAAACATTGAACCAAGTGGTAGTTGTTAACTGAATAAATGGAATGATGAAATTCAAAACAGGGAATGGAATTCTCGAAATAATTGCTATGTATGAAAATTGAGGAAGTTAACTAACTCCTAAAACCGTTGTAGAATATCTTAACGGCATCTTAATGGCACTGCAAGTATCTGTTGATGCTGAAGTAATTTCTTCATGAAGATCTGTAGGAATACCTATAAGAACAGAATCCCTGGAAGAACTTCATGGCCAATCCTGAAAAAAATATACAGACATCTCTATGTACATAAATACCTGGTAGAATTCTAAGTGAAATCTATATACTATTCCCAAGAGCAATTCTGTAGGAATCCTGCAGGAAAGTTTACTTCAAAGTTTCTCTAAAACTTGAGAAACCTGCGAATTCTGGTATTCTTAGAAAATTTTCTGAATAAATAACTACAGTTATTACAAGAGGGATCCCTGCAGCACGCAACTACAGATTTTTGTAAAGAGTCCTTCGAAAACATCCTGCAGATAGCTTTGAAGGAACTCCTGGATGCACTGATGGTAGAATTACACAAAAAATCGTAAGAAGGAACTATTTGAATTACCTCTATTTAGATGAATTCATGGAATTGTACGAATTGTTATATACTTAGATATAGTAACACATATATTGAGCTTTTTCGGTAATCCAATCCTCATAGTTATTAAATTGATTAACTCATTACGCGTGGTAAAAATGGATAAATTATGGATGAAATTATGAAAAAAATCCACGTGCTTGGCTAGGATTTAAACCCAGGACTCTTGTATGCTAGACGAGCGCTTTACCAACTAAGCTACCTAGCCACTTGGGGACCCAAGAACTCAGTTGGTTACAAGTTTTGAATTCAAATCCCCACAGATCACGCGGACCCTTTTCTTAACCCACATCTATCCATCTCATTTATACTTAAACACGCGTGCAGAGCGAGTGCGATTTATTTTGTGTTGAAACTGTTTGCCTATCATACCACGACAACTGTATTGAGGAAGTATATACCTATATAGATATATATTTTTTTATTTGAATATAGCTAGATATATTTTTTTCTAGTTCTTCTGAAGGAATTCTTCTAAAAACTCTTGCTAGCTCTCTTGAAGAGTAATCAAACGAGAAATTATTGAAAGATTCCCCAGAACAATATCTGAAGAAAATCCCTGAAGAGTCCCATAGCAGTCCTTATAATAATTGCAGGAGGAATCTCAGAAAAAACAAATTTTACGAAAAGTTCTTATAAGCATTTCTGCCGAATCGATGGAGGAAAAGAAACAATTATTCGACATAATAGAATTGAAAGCATCGTTTAATCTACATATCAAACTTTATCTTATTTACGCATCCCACTGCTCAAACACGTTATAAACTTGCTCCGTATATTCTGCGCATTGGCCATAATATCACTACTGACTCCGTTGATACAGTCGACGATCCGTCCGGTCACTATTTGCTCATCATTGCTAACTCCTCCAGCCACGACCGAAATTTTGTTCTGAACCCGCTGCGAGTGATCCGGAAATGCTGCAAAGAACTACAAGAATAGGGTAAACTCTAATGATCACGTTCCATCAAGGTTAGCTTTATGACTCACGTAAACGGTACACGGTCCAGTATCCCGCTGGCAGATTCTGGACATTTGAACGGCCAGCGAAGCGGCGGCATTCTTGACGGCATCCATTTGCACCTGCACAAACTGGGTTGTCGTACGGAAGCTGTTCGCTTCCGACTGCATACAGCTAGCCAGTCGGTTTATGGCCACCGGATTCTGCTGCAATTGCTGTACGGCTTTCTGAGTACAGGATGCCGTATTGCTGCTGGAGTTCGTGACGGACTGGTTAGTTACATAGTTGATGACGCTGAGCAGAGTATCCGTTACTGTGTTGGTTTGTTCCTGGAGAGCTTTGGCGACCTGCTCCGTGCTGTAGTTGGTGCTTAGCTCGACAAACTGAGTAAAGCTTGCATTCGCCGATACCATGTCTGATAAGAACTGAGTCAAGTTGCGTATATCGATCCCGTAGGAATCAGCTCGGTTCAACACAGATGCGTAAGTCTGGTTGATTGCTTTGAAGGTATTGGTCTGCTGTTGAGTGATTTTTTGGTAGACCTCTATGACAGTGCGGTTGAAGTTGGCTTCTGCGTTTGCGATGTTCCGGATTCCTGTGCTAATGGTTTCGTTGAACTGGGTTTGATAACCGATGGCCTGACTACGTTCCGTAGCAATTGTTGTGATGGTAGAACCAATTGCGGTGAGGTAAGTCCTAACAGTTCTCAATGGTGTTGTTAGATTTGCCAACACAGTTTTGTTAAAATACGTTGTTATATTGAGAATGGTAGGTGGATACTGTGCACTTGCTGCCATCTGAACTTGCGATTGAATCATATCCAGACCACTCGATAAATTCTTCAGTGTATTGTTCAACGCGGTCAAGTTACCAATCATTTGTTCGTACAAGTAGGATTTTGTCACAGTTTTCAAATTTTGTGCAGTCATGTTTGCTGCAACTATCGCACTTGAAGTATTCTTGATCAGAACGGAAAAGTTGTTGAACAGTTCTTGAATGTTTGCATTTCTGTTGCTCGCTCCGGCCAGAATACTACCCAGCAATCTGTTCATAGGGGTGGTCACATTATTTGAAATCACAATTAGCGTATTAATTGTACCACTACTATCGGCACCGGGTTCAACTTTGATAGAGGCGTTAGCCCTCACAACGGAACTTATTCCACTTCCGATTGCAGTCGCAATTGCACCAGTAACAGTTGGAGCCGAAACATCTAATCCAAATTCACATCGAACTCCGCAGATTGCACTTAAAGCGAGAACCACAATTGGCACTACCCGAACCATTGCAATCAAATCAGGTCAATTTGACCTTCGAAACCACACTTAATCGAACCGTCAGACGACTGAAACGACGGGTCATCGGAGCAAGGGCCTTTATATCTTCTTCTGAGACTGAGGCCACGACACGCACTAGCCTCCTTTTGGCAACTGTCCCATCTTTCTACGAATCATCCTAAACAAGCTGAAAACATCATTAATCATGATAGTTCAATTTCCTAGCATGCAATAGAGAAATTTTCGGGAGAGCTAAGACCTAAGCTGCTCGTGCTCTAGTTGATCGATGAGGAAAATATTTTCACTTCCAAAGCCTTGATCAATTCATTGCACATTGGCGTAGGAGTATGAGAGACCAGCAGGGGCTCAGTTTGGTAAATTTGTGTTTTCTGAATAATGCAAACAATAATGAATTATGACTGTAATTAACTGTAAGTTCTAAAAAGATAATGCTTCCTTTAGCAATTCATCTATAAATCATTGAAATATTTCGCTAGAAATTTGCCTCCAATTTTATTTATGTACTTTTCTCAAAAGTTTTACTGAACGTTCTTTTGCAGATTTCTTCAAAAACTCTCTAGAAATATTTCCAAATTTGCGTCAGAATTTTTTTTATGGATTTTTTTATATTCTGATCTCAATTCAAATATTATACAAAAAACATCAAGAAAAAGGTATTTTTTGAAATTTCTTTGAAATATTTGCATTATTCGATTTATTAATTTCGAAGTTTGGAAAGCTTTAGAGAATAACATTATGAGGAAATTTGATAAAAAAAATTGAAATACTCGTGCTTCTGAAATTGGCATATAGCAGTAAAGAAATTCATGAGGAAATGTTTAACCTTGGAACTGTCGTGCTGTTGTACTTTGTCGACATTTTTATAAGTAGTTAAAATCATGAGATATCTGCAAGCAAAATAGTTTTATGCACCTAGCGCCGCCTGGGGGCAAAATCTTAAATCTCTTTGCTCAAATATACTGAGGGACATCCTTATTGGCACTTCATGCAAATAGTAGGCGTTTTGTATGAAGTCGACGGATTTAGATTCATTTCTTAGGTGTATGGATTTCGATCCCACACGGTAAAGAGTTCCGTGTCAGTCCGGAAAACTTGTCGTCGTGAACGAATTTTGACTGTGCCACTGGGCGTTGCTTACTGTGGTGTTTCCTTCAAAGGACAAATCGTCTATTGGAAGCATTACCGTGCAGGACACTATAAAAAGAAACAAGGTATTATATTCCGAAAAATGACACTTGGTAGTGACGTCATTCCTATCGCAATCTCGAACGAGTACAAGAGAAAGCAATGCCTGCTCTCTTTTACTATTCTTCTAGCCCTATGCTTGGCGATAGGAATGACGACACATGTTTTGATTGAAAATCGTTGTTTACACGTGGGAATAGCCTACCTTGTTGTGTATACCGTGGTGCAGGATTGTCTTTGAGCAACTTAAAGCGAAGTATTCGTTTCAGCGTGCTTCTAACTTGGTCGGGGGTCCGCGGACCCCCTGTTGAGAAACGTGGTTCTAGAAAATTCGTAAAAAATACCAAGTTGTTTTGTCACATTGGAAATTATAACCGCATAACGGTCACATTGAGATTATAAATGAGCCTCGTAATGTAATAGCAATGAAATTTCTATCAGAATTATTTTCTGACTATTCACCTAGTATGCGATATGAGTTGTACAAATATCAGTCTCATATAAGCACTATTGGGTTCCTGGTAATTTTTAGAAGTTATTGTTTCCTCTCATATTGCCATAAAATGCACACTTGGTATACCATTTTCTCAATGCCTACTTTTGCCGAATGTTACATATATGCAGTTATGGGCAGTGAAGTGTATTCAGCAAATTTTCATGTAGTGAAATTATCTATAACTTTGCCGAAGACACCATTGGTGTATCTTCACTTTTGCTTAGCTTAGCTTAGCTTAGCTTAGCTTAGACTGACTACACATATCAATGGTTGCTATTCCGTGATTGACCGAAGTCAGTGAAAATGCACAAAGAATCAACTAGAAGTTCGGCTGGGATTGGCCATAATCTTCTTCAGTGTGCATAATTCAGTGCCTCTATTTATACAGGGTCAATAATGGCGCCGGCCACGTCCTTGCAGTCAGGTGGGATTGGGGGAAGGAATGTTAGTGTGTAACCTTTGCTTTTTGGAGACCGTGTTTGCCTCTGCATCTCCACAAAGGTTACTGGGAGGGATGTTTGTTAATGGGGAGGATCGTTGGGTCATAGGATTCACTTTGATAAGCGATTAGACCATGATAAACAATGATTTGTGAGATATATACATGCTTATACGTAAATATAATATTTTCATTTGATATGAACAATTTCTATGTAGAGGAAAATTATGCCGAAACTTGAGGTGACGAACCATTCAAAGTTTGTTGAACAAATACCTAAATGTAACATTCCTACAGCTGTCAGGACGAAAGCATGTGTTATTATATTTTACTCATTTGAAAAGAAACAAAAAACTCGATTGGTTGGGACATCATAGAACACTCTTATTCTTATGCCGACACTTACAGTGGCGAACCATCCAAAGTTTGTTGAATAAATTGAACCTTTCGCAAGTCTACACTTGTAGTGTCGAACCTTTCAAAGTTTTTTTAATTACAAAAATAAAGGTATATAAGAGGTGTTCTGAAAAAAAAATGTTAAACATAAATAAATCATGAATCAGAGTTTGTGTCGACCAGGCTTGATAATTCTCCTCAACATCATCAGAGTTCGGTGACTTACTCTAGAGCAGCGTGCTGCTTTTGCCTCTTTGCGAGGGAGCGAAAAAATGCTAAGCAGAGAGGCAACGAAAAATGAGCGAGGAAGATGCAGCACAAAAAAAACCGAGTAAAATTCCATCAAAAAAGGGTGCACTCACAACTCCCCGAGGACTGTCTGTTCGGGCGGCAGACTCGAGAGTTTCTTTGAAGTGTGAGTGATGTTGAGCATCGCAACGAGAGAGAGAGAGTGCCTGAAAAAATCCTCGCATTTTTCTGCACTCTCACTCGAATCGCTTGAGGATCTGTGTTGAAAATTTTGAGTTTATTTTTTTCTCCTCAGAAAAACGGCAAAATCGCCTCCTCTTAGCATCACAGAGGAGTTTCTTTCAAGCCTGGTGTCGACACTCACAGTGACGAACCATCCATAGTTTGTTGAAAAATCATATTTACATCCCACCATTGTAACGATTGAATGTGCAGTCATACATATTTTATAGATTAGAAATAGTAGCATGAAACGAGCTCACCAATTGATCCGTTATCCTTGACTGAGCAGCCACAATCCACTTTCGGCTTCACTCGTTTGCTCGGCTATAAAAAAGCACTCAGGAAAAAAAATAAATAAATAAGCGCGCGACCCAAAAAGAATAAAAAAAAACTGTTCGGGCTTTCTTGACGCACTGCCCAGGAGCAAGCGTCAAGGTCGAAGGATCAAACAGAACTAACCGATCGCGGCACTTTTTCAGTTACTCCAACCGAACTCACCGATCACGCCACTTTTTCACTTACTAGAACAACGCGCGACATGTTTGATCCTGCCCTCGTCGCTCGCCCCGGCAAAAGCAAGTGTCAAGGTCGAAAGATCAAACAGAACTAACCGATCGCGGCACTTTTTCACTTTCTTCAACCGAACTCACCGATCACGCCACTTTTTCACTGACGAGACCGACGCGCGACATGTTTGATCCTGCCCTCGTCGCTTGCCCCGGGAAAAGCAAGTGTCAAGGTCGAAAGATCAAACAGAACTCACCATTGGTGTATCTTCACTTTTGCAAATAAAAAGTGAATGTCTATCTCACTGCTAGCTGGATTTATCACAAAAATAATACTTTCTTAAGAAGGGCTTCTACATCCCTACCAACTTTCCTGAAGACACCATACCTCTGGTCGCAAAACAATTTCGATCACGAATTTATGCCCTTGGAGCACTGTGACCTGGTGGCAATATTTTGAATCAAATAATTCGGATAACAATAGCCTTTGAATTACTGAATAACTTTGCCGAAGACGCCATCTTTCTAAGTAGTCAAGCTCCTAAGATATTTACAAAATAAAACATCCATGCACAGGCGGCGCTAGGCCTAGTGACGGAATTCCGTATCTGAATGACGGTTAAGGAACAGGTAAGATAAATTTTCTACTGAAATTTTGTGTAATTCCCAAGCAACCAATAATTCAGACTTTTTAAGTACTTAAGCAGTGAAATCCATAGTTCACTTCTGGCACCGTAAACTGGGGTGAAGTTGATCACTTTTCAGCTATTTTGTTCAATACAATCTGGTGGGATGCAAGTGTTATCATCCAGATATTTTTTAAACCAGTACTGGTTGGATGTTTATCGAATTATGTAAAGGAAATTTTGACAAAATGCTTCAATCACATCAAACATATTTTTTATAACAAAAACTGATGTTTTCGATTCCGGGGTGAAGTTGATCATTTACTGTGATAGGTTTCCAAAACTAAAGAGATACACTAGACTACACACTACACTACACTACAAGAGATACACTACACTACACAGCTATTCACTAAATATGGGATCACTAAATCTG
Source organism: Aedes aegypti (assembly GCF_002204515.2). Classification (NCBI taxonomy): domain Eukaryota; kingdom Metazoa; phylum Arthropoda; class Insecta; order Diptera; family Culicidae; genus Aedes; species Aedes aegypti. The sequence continues at coordinate 400,652,523 of NC_035108.1, forward strand.
AATCAAGTCTCAAAAATCTTACAACTTCTTGGTAATCGGTAAATTTTAGAATTTATTTCAATGATTTACAGAATAAACTACATTATACGCCTAAAAGAAGTCAACTGCCATTGAAATTGGCACCCTGTTCAAAAAAGTGCAATTTTTTACTTGGAATTGATTTTTTATTCTCAACTCATATTTGAAACTGGGTTAAGAAAACATATTTGGAATAAATGCGACAGTTTATTTAAGTGGTGTTTTTACATGGCCTTAGTAATATTCGATTGTATGGAGAAGAACTCTTCAACAGTTCTTTAAACATTTTCTTAAAAACCTGTTTTTCCATGGTGTAATTATTTTCAATGTCAAATCAAATTAAGGAAAATATAGTACAGGTACTAGATAATGCAACAACCCAGAAATCTGATAATTGAAATCGAATTATAGCTCCCCACTTCTCCCCACTGGTCAGCTAAATCTAGTTTCAGAGACTTTTTTCGATGATTCATAGAACACTACGGTTATTTACGGTTGGGGCCCAGATAGCCGTAGCGGTAAACGCGCAGCTATTCAGCAAGACCAAGCTGAGGGTCGTGGGTTCGAATCCCACCGGTCGAGGGTCTTTTCGGGTTGGAAATTTTCTCGACTTCCCAGGGCATAGAGTATCTTCGTACCTGCCACACGATATACGCATGCAAAAATGGTCATTGGCATAGTAAGCTCTCAGTTAATAACTGTGGAAGTGCTCATAAGAACACTAAGCTGAGAAGCAGGCTCTGTCCCAGTGGGGACGTAACGCCAGAAAGAAGAAGTACGGTTATAAGCAGATCTTGATTCTCGGAAGAGTAATTCATGAACTCATCAACAACTAGAACAAGTTTAAATTGAACTTCTTTCCTACTTCAAAGTAAATATCATTCTCATTGAGCATCTCAAAACGAACTTTATATAAACTGTAAAGATCGATTAATTACTTAAAAAGTAAGCTGATTATGCCAAAACATGTTCTTTTATCCGAACTTTTGATAGTCTAGGTACCTTGGCAAATTCTTAAAAGCTTTCTGCTAGCATTTTGGAGAATTCAGAAGCTAAATGAAAGCACTCAGTAATAATATTTAGGGTGAATTCTTGAGAGACTAAATCGAATAATTTGTTGACAACCAGAATAGAAAAATCAGAAATTCATCGTTGAACTGTCCGAAAAATTTCCATATAAGTTCTTCTGAATCTTTTTTGTTCATGTAACTCGTAATGTTTAGTAATAATTCCTTCTGGAACTCTAATGGTACTGTAATGAATATCTAACGTCAAAAATTTCTCAAGAGTTTTCTCCTGAAAAATTGTTAATTTTTAGCAGCTCCAATCCAATATTATCGGACATAAAAAATTTCTGAAGATCAAATGTATTTGATTGATTATAATTTTGTTTTTGTTTTTATTTGGATTTCCTAGGGTTTAATCCCAAAATTCATATACTTGAAAACTTGAAATAGTTTCGATTCATAAAGTAAGTTAAAAAAAATCCTAAGTAATTATTTTACTGTAAAGTACTCTTTGAAAATTTAATATATGGAGATTGTGTTAAGTTAATTATGAAATTCCTAATTAAACATCTAGAAAAAAAAGCTGCCATTTCTAGAACCCGAAGCAATATCTAATGTAATTTCCGTACAAATTTTTGGAAAAGTTCAAATTATTTGGAAAAGAATGAATTGTAAAATCATATAAGGTGAAGATGAATCGATGCCAAAGCTCAAATTTTCAAGAGCATAGATCTGGAAAACCAAACATCCGTTTGAGCTGAAAACCTTATCGATTGGTCACCACCAGCCAGTGACCAATCAATTAAGTTTTCAGCTCAAACGGGTGTTTGGTTCTCCATTACTTTGGTTTTGGAAAAAAAATCTCAAAACAAGACATTCTTAGAAGAATTACTAGTGCAATTGCAAGCATAATTTAGTAAACACTTGGATAATCTTTGGTGAAAATTTATTGGAGAATCGATATTCCATATAATCCTTCATCATCTTTGGGTAACATTTGAATCACCGCCTAGATAGCTGAAAATTTCACAGAACACTGTTTTTATGGTAAGGATGGTAAGGAATATAAGGGAGATTGGATTTTCAAACATTTTTAAATTTCGGACCGCCCTACTGTGCACTGTGACCAGTTTTTAGATCTTTTGTGATTTTTCTATTCGCTAAATACATTTAACGAAATTGTGTTTAATTTTACTGCTCTTAAGTAAAAATATTACAGATGTTCGTTTAGATTTGCCGAAATTATGTAGAATGTAAGAGCATTTCTGCAGTTAAGATTTCGGTAAAAAAATACTAAAGACAATTCGCTGTGAAAATTCTGATAATACCCCTCGAAATCCTTGTACTTTTTCTTGAAAAATCTCCAGTGGTTCTATCTCAAACAAATCATTAGACAATCGGATGATATTCAAAATTACAATTGGAATTTGTGTGTAATAAGTACGAAGAGGACCTTTTTTAGTGAAGAGACAAGTGATCATGTTCTAGAAGCTCACACTAATACCACAGTTTACGTCGCGCTGAAGTGTTTCATAGTATCTTGCTCAAATGGTACTTTATAGTTAACGGTGAAAGAGTTCGACGACTTCGTCTTGACGACCAGCTGCAAAAAACTACACAAGGATAACAAAAAACCGATGAGATCCTTCCATGATGGATTATATCATTTGATTATATTTCTAAGGCGCCGACCACAAATCACGTTACGCTCTAGGGGGAGGGGGAGTAGACTCAACCCGAGCAAAGACGGATAACTGGATGATATCAACATGACAACAACTTTTATTATCGCTGTTATCATTTTGATATTATGTTATCAATGATAAACATTTGTTATCACTGTATCAGTGACAGACATTTTCGATAACAGATTGATAACAAAATATGTTATCACACATATTTCCTATAACATTTTTATAAAGCGTGTGTTATTGAACAAAGTGGACTTTTCGTCATACATAATTTTGTAAAATTATTTGAAGCGTAACTTTAATCCAAAACACTCATTTCTCAAAATTTTGCTTTGATTTAAGACCATAAAATTCAAAAATATATTATGATGCAAATTGAGTTATCAACTTGAACTCAGTGATAACACAATTTGCTATTGCTTTGTCATTCGACGAACAAATTTGAGTTCTCAATTTTGTTATGTTGGCTGTTAATTCAGCCAAGGTGATAACAAAATCAGTTATCATATGATGATAACCAGGTAACAAGACTTGTTATCATTTTGGTATTCAACTTTGCTCGGGAAACGATACAGTTCATACATACATTTTATTTCTTTCACACAAAAATCGTTACAGAGAGGGAAGGGGGTTGAAAATTGTCAATTTTAGCATTACGTAATAAGTGGACGCTTCCTAATGTTTTATGCATTTTGGGTTGAGTGTGACCATCAGGGTACCCGATTGAAGCGAGATGGATAGGAAGAGTGAAACTGTCAACTATTTATCGCCAGCATTTCGAGGGAAAAGGGCGGGCTCTTCTTTCAATCTATTGAGTATTTCTGGCTTGAATGTACAGGTCGGACTCGATTATCCGGTGGCTCGATTATCCGGAATTCAATTATCCTGAATTTTAGACTCGTTTATCCGGAGTTTGTGGTATTCTTGTTTTTCACTTTTTATCGCGATAATTTTGTATTGCAATATACAATATGAATGGTTTTGAAGTTTTGTAGGATAGGTAAGAAAAGAGGGGGTTTAAAAAGGATTTTTTTTGGGTATACTGGTCAAGATTTTTTTTTCCTTCTCATGACCCCTAATGTTAATAGAAATAATTTCTGGCTAGGCCAGTGCATCATATAAACAAAACAACGAAAAACGGTAATGTTTAAGTTTTCTTATCGCAGATTTTAATTCTTCTTTTAGTGATTCGATTATCCGGAGGATTGGACTATCCGTAGTGAAAAAAAATCGATACTCCGGATAATCGAGTCCGACCTGTACTGTTGTTTGTGTGACCTTACTTCCGGAAAAAAAATTCCCTTTCGAGTTTAGCGTAAGTGTCTCTGCTTAAAGGCTCGCCATTCATTTTCAGCCCTTTAGAATGCAGTATGATTGAATACAAACAATCAGAAAAATGTTTTGCTAGAAATTTTTCAAAGCAATCTCATTGAAATTTCTCAAAACAATGTCAGATATTTTAGAAATCAATCACATATAGACTATTTATGAAATGTTTGGATGGATCTGGAAGCATAGAGATTCTTCAGTGAAGAAAAATCTCTTTTGAATAATAACTATCAATTCCATGAATGATTACAGTAATATTTGTTGAACCTCCAAACAAATTTTGGAAGATCCTAGCTACGCCAATGCCATTGCCTATGAATCGATGCTTCGTGTCTTATAATAATGCCATCTAGCGAATCAAAGCTATTGCAAAGCATACTCCATTTCTATCGTTATCTAATTGTACCATTCTTCCATTTCTTTCCTTTCAGACTTGTCAAGATTTCAATCAACACGTCCTCAGAATAACGGACCCACGTCTGATTCTGCGAAGAACCTATTAAGAGCAGTTCACCCACTTCAGAAAAAAAATAAGAAAACCAGTTTCAAAAGGCAATCATCTTGCCAGAGGAAATTTCGGTGAACACGCACAGCCACCAGCTCCATCAACCCGTCCTAGCACCTTCCCGACCAAAAGTGGAAAAAATAGATCAACCAACATGGAAGTGGCTGCAGCAGCATCTTCGACGCCGACATCGGCGGGCCTAGCCGGGCAAGTGGCGGCACTGAGGGGCGGTCCCTTTCAAAGGGAGGTACGCGAGTGGCAACATGTCGATCCAAATACGGGAGCCCTGCTGACAGGCCGGCTCGAAGCGGACCGCTGGGTCAACGGACCCTTGAACAGCTATGGAAAGGTAGGTTTTTCCTTTGGGGTTTTAAAGAACTTGATACTGCTGGAAACAATGGCACATTATGTTGGACATGGCTTTTGGCATGGAGAGATTAATTAAAACAAAATTGCACTATTGTACCACAGGGCATCGATAATTATTTTAACAGAGAAAGAAATGTGTATAATTACAGTATAGGCTCGTATATTGACAGCTAATTCAACAAATGTTCAATCCAATGCAGTGGCTCAAACATCCCAACAAAAAAATAACGACAAATTTTAAAGCGACAAAAACTCTCCATTGCGACGTTTTCCGGTCCCCTGAAATATATTTTGATGATATAATAATTCTTTATAACGACTTTTGTCTGCTACGGTGGGCCCTTACGATGTCGTTATAACAAACCACGACTGTACTCTTTCTTTATCACTGCCTCTATCGGGGGTGAGAATGAATTGAAAAACGCATATGTTCGTGTTGATTGTTGGATAACTCAAGTAATTTGACTTGAAATATCCTTTCTAGTATGGGAAAACGTTCCCATTAAGAATAAAAAATTTCAGGGAAAATATCTTAGCTCTTCTCTTTGTTATTCATTTAGCTTATTTTTTTTTTCTTCGAGGGAGTCTTGCAGTAATTCATCTACGGATACCTCTAGTACTTCACGCATGGATTGCGCCAGGAACTTCTTCAACAATTTCTTCAGGATTTCCTCCACAGATTCCTTAACTAAATTCTCCTAAGATTCGTACTGTAATTACTCCACGGAATTCTCGAACAAATTCGTCCAGTTTTTTCCTTGGATTACGCTAGAAATTTCTTCAGTTTTTTTTTCTCAGGGATTCTACAAGGAATTCATTCAAGCATTCCTTCAGGTTACTCCAAAAATTTATCCTAACATCAATTTACAGATTTTTGCTGACATTCCTCCTAGGATTTTTTTCTCTACATATTTGTCAAGGGTTGTTGCAAAGAAATTTTATGAATTTCTAGCAGAATACCTTTATAATTAGTCCAGGAGCCCCTTCAAGAATTACCCAAGAAATTTCTCCAGGAATTCAGGAATTTCTCCAGAAATACGTCAGGAATATCTTTGCAAGATTCCTTGAAAAATCTCTGGATGATCTCTCGGAAAATTCCAGGAAGAAATCCTGTAAGCATTTCTGAAGAATATTTTATTCAAATATCCACAGAAGTCTAAGCTTAATTTTTCAAACATGTATTCATAGAGGATTTCAAAGAGATATTCACAGAAAACATCACATGACTACGGTAGCATAATTCTTCAGAAAATGTTTCATAAAAATTCGTTCAGAATTCAGAGCTTTCCACAGAAGTCTCCGCAGTAGACTGCATATAGTCTCCTGAAACGTCTCCAAATTGTCAATGATATGTTTGTACCTTCAACAGAGTTAATCTCGACTCGGTGTTGAATAGAGATGGCTAATGATGCATAACGTAAGTAGTGCCCAGACATGGGCAAAAGATCCACTCCTCAATTATTGAATAGAATTATATGTTGCTACATCATCATTAAGTCGTTAGTCATTTAATCATAGAATCGCAGCTGCCGTTCATTACCCTTACTGTTTCGAAGAAATAAGTTATCATCTCATGGATATCACTCTTTCGAGAGAAAATGCTACAAGAAACTATAATTTTGCGTTTCCAGAAACACCTATTCGACTTGTTAGTGGCAAAACGAAGATGAAAGTAAATAGATTCCATACCTATGCATGATAAACGCCTAAGGAAACAAACAACAGCTGGTATAATTGTTTACCCAGAAAAAAACGGCTATGAAAGTGTAAAAGATACCTTGAGTGTCGTTAAACATCTTTTGCAAAGCAATTTACGCACAATGCATGCGTGCAGCGTCGGAAGTGAACGGTCTGAAACGATTTACAATGTATTGAACATAATGTATTTTTATATCAGCAAATGTAAATTAATTGCCACCACCTTCGTATGAGAAAAGAGAAGTGCAACTCATTGTTCATCGGTGCTTGCTTATCTAGCTAAAGATCGACAAAACCTGCATTATGGACCTGTGGACCACAGTCAAGCTGAAATGCAGTAGCCAATGCAGTATAGGATTGAACACGGGTAATCACGACAAGATTATTCGCTCTTTATTAAGTACACAATGAACATCAATGGCTTGTACAGCTTCTGCAAGAGTGCAGACACTGCCATGGCGGTATGTACCAATAGGGTGGCTCACAACTAAGAAAACTTTAGGCTACACTCTTAAATTTGTCCATTTAGACCCCAGAAGCTACTGTGGAAGTTTAAGCGAAATCCACTAACTGTAATGGGGTGGGGGTCTAAACGACCTTGATGTTTGAATGTTCTTCTTTCTGGCGTTACGTCCCCACTGGGACAGAGCCTGCTTCTCAGCTTAGTGTTCTTATGAGCACTTCCACAGTTATTAACTGAGAGCTTACTATGCCAATGACCATTTTTGCATGTGTATATCGTGTGGCAGGTACGAAGATACTCTATGCCCTGGGAAGTCGAGAAAATTTCCAACCCGAAAAGATCCTCGACTGGTGGGATTCGAACCCACGACCCTCAGCTTGGTCATGCTGAATATAGCTGCGCGTTTACCGCTACGGCTATCTGGGCCCCTTTATGTTTGAATGTATCGACCAAATAATGATGTTTTTAATGAGAAAAACAATTCCAATTACATGTTTGACCATAGATGATGCTGTAGTCAGTAAATTTCTACTATTATTGAATTTATTCGTTATTTAGAAAACTTTTAATTGTCATATGGGAGAACCAAAAAATGTTGTATGGAGACTGCAATCACGTTGAAAAGGTCGATTTAATTAAAATTTAATTGTACTGCAATCCTTCTATGTCTATGACATATAATTCGATCCTTGTTACACACAAAAATGTAATATTTGTACAATTTTATAATTTCTCCCATAGATTTGGTCGATTTTTATTATACAAGCTTCAAGCTCGGTCAGGCTTCTTTTAGACTTGCCAAATTCTGCGCAAACTTTTACAGTAGCACCAGGGGGTTTAAATGATCCATTTTGAGGGTGTCACTTAAAATTTTTACTGTTTGATTGTTCTCACATAAAAATGGGCCACCCTGATATACCGTGGATGGATACCGCGCGCGACGATTTCACATCACATCAGTGCAGAGTTCATTTAGGTGTCTGTAATCGGTTGCCCTTCAACCGATCCGCTACTTGTTTATGACTTCAAGCGGAAGATACATAGTAGCTACCTTCATATGTGCCGGGTTTTGCGGCAGATCAAAAGACGTCTTGTACAGCTTACCTAACAGAAGGGATTGTATGAGGTGGTCGATCAGCATTGAATAAGATTTTCATTATTGAGCAATTTACTTTTTTTTGTAGATGTTCTAGTACAATAAATCCATGGAGTGAAGAAACAAGAACAATCTTCCAGGGATTCCTCCAAAACTTATCCAGGGTTTTCTCCACAAATTTCTTAAGGAATGATATTTTTGGAGGAATTCCTGAAGTAATTCATGTGTTTGCACAAATGCTCGGACAAAATCTCGATTTATTCTATGCAGAAAAACTCAACAAAAAAAAAACTTCAAGCATGAACAATAAGCATATTCAAATAACGTTTCAGCAAACCATGGCTAGTACCAATCTGTTCCCTTATGGTCACAATTTTCTGTTTGAGATCGTCTGTCGCCAAGTTTTCTCCTTCAACAATCGGTAACACCACCTCCAATTCATCATCCACACTGGAACATGTATTGTGAATGATCCTAACTGCGGCGGTCATCGTTCTGTACTTCGCAATTTGTGGAGTCTGCAGCATTATTTCCGTCGAGTTGGTGATGGTGCGAAGCATTTCAATGGAATGCCTTATGCGTTTCGCGATAAGTTGAGCATTATGAAAGTGTGCCTGCTCCAACGCTTCCGTGAAAATTCGATTAAAATTGTTGAAGTCCAGCAGTATATCTCCCACTGATTGTTGAAGGTCATAAATTCTCCCCAACAAATCAGGATCCGGCTCCAAGCGATCGGCTGCTGTGAACTGTAATAGAAGTGGGATTCAGTTTCTGCAGTTTTTTTGAACACTGGTTTTCTATTACTTCAATCACGATAAGAGCTGCCAACAGATAAACTATGTGCGCTCTCATGATTAACTGTCAACCGAGTTTTTGTGAACTCCGATATGAACATATAAATCGAAGCGAAACGAATAATATTTGAACAGCTGAAAAAGAAAATCTGTCTCAAGAGAAACTGTATTTCCAGGTGCCAAATTATGAATAAATAAGATGATCAGAATTTGTGAAGGAATCGACTGTATCTTTTAATAGTGGATTTACGGCCACGCAGTCATGGAATGTGGTTTATGGTTAAAAAGGAAGTAAATCAACATTGTTTGTAATACTTTCGACGCTCAAAGCTTATATTTTGATTATGTGGAAAAAGATTGTATTTTGCCATATAATAGAAATTGAGGCAGCAAGCATGTTATTATTATTATTTATCTTTATTTGAGTGGCTTTTCGCCCTTGGCGAGTTTATTTATTTTATTTATTTATATTTTTGTACGTCAACAGGTTTTAAACTCCCAAATGACAAAACTTAGATTATAAAACACAAAAATCTAACATTACACAGAAAGCACACTCAAAAAATTTTGTCTTAATCTATTTCTACTTAAACCAAATTCAAAGCCCTCGAAACAGGCAACGAAAACACGACACATACTTTTCACGGGATCATTCATGCCGTAGTTTGTCCTCGATCTGTCGATTTGCAAAAAATCATTCGAACGTAGTGCTCGTCTTCTAATATTCACGTTCAGTTGACTCAGAAGCTCCGGACAATCGACGTTCGAATTGAGGAGGTCACTGACGAAGCAGGCTTTAGCTACGTCACGTCTAACACTCAAGAGGTCAAGGTGTATCAATTTACAGCGGTCAACGTAGCTGGGTAGATTATTACGATCGTTCCACGGTAAATTACGAAGCGCGTAACGTACAAATTTCCGCTGCACACCCTCTATTCTGCGCATACCGTTTTGGTAGAACGGTGCCCACACTACGGCCGAGTACTCCAACGTAGAACGCACCAAGGCACAATACAAGGCTTTCAAACAATAAATGTCCTGGAAGTGTTTGCCGAAACGAAATAGAAAGCCTAGTTGAGATGACGCCTTCGATACGATGTAGGATACATGCTCTTTATACGTCAGCTTGGAGTCCAAGATTACTCCGAGATCCTTCACAGCATTTTCACGCTTTACAGCTGCACCGGCCAAAGTATATTCGTGGAGATACATTGAACGTTTACGGCCAAACGAAATAACAGAGCATTTGGAAGCATTGAGAACCATTCTGTTTTTTTCGCACCAGTTTGCAAACACTTCTAGTTGCTGTTGCAGAAATAGGGCGTCACTTGGTTTTGTAATTACGCAGTACAGTTTGAGGTCATCTGCGTAAGATTTTTTTTGACACTTTAAAATGAAATTAATGTCGTTCATATAGAGCAGGAAGAGAAACGGCCCAAGATGACTGCCTTGCGGTACTCCGGATGTAACACGAAACGATGCGGAACGATGATCTCCAATCCTTACGCACATAGTGCGTCCTGTTAGATACGATCGCAACCAGGTGAGCAGACTACCACTTATTCCCAGTCTATCAAATTTGGCTAAGGCGATTTCGTGGTCCATTTTGTCGAAAGCTGCTGACAGATCCGTGTAAATTGCATCAACTTGTAAGCCGTTTTCCATTTGCCGTGTGATGAAAGATGTGTAAGTGACAAGATTAGTATTTGTCGAGCGTTTAGCCACAAACCCGTGCTGATCTGATGAAATGTAATGCGAGCATTTTGATGATAAGAAGTCCAAGACTATCAGTTCGAATAGTTTAGAAGTAGCACATAAGGAGGCAATTCCACGATAGTTTGACACATTGCGCTTACAACCTTTTTTATGAACTGGAAAAACGAATGATTCTTTCCAACAGCTGGGGAACAATCCAGTTTCCAGCGATGAGTTGAAAATCAACGTCAAAGGAGAAGATATTGCATTAATACATTGTTTGAGGACGACAGATGGAATACCGTCGGGGCCACAGCCGGTTGATTTTTTTAAGCGCTTCGCAGCAGACACAACCATCTCATCAGTTATCAAGTGAAGAGGTCCTACAGCCGAATAAGCTGGTACGCTAGCAGCTGCATCCATTATGTCTCGGCTACTAGTCGATGGATTGGAAAAAACGTTGCTGAATTGCACAAGGAAGAGTTCGGCAATTTCTTCAGTGGAAGAGGCTTCCAACATTCCGTTGGTCATTGAACGGGGGAGTCCAGTCTCCTTGCGTTGATCGCTAACATACCGCCAGAAACTTTTAGGGTTTGATTTCAAGCGTCTCTGTAAGCGTTCTTGGTGATCAAGAAATAGTTTCCCATTCAATCGCTTATAATGTTGATTTGCTCGTAAATACCGTGCCCTGGATGATGGAGTTTTATGTTTGCTGAATTTTCTCAAAGCTTTCCGTTTTTCCCTTTTAAGACGTTTAAGGTGCGAGTTCGACCAGGCAGGGTGAGATATTACTCGGTTAAGCTTTTTTGGTACATACTGGTCAATGGCGTAGAGCAAAATATTGCTAAGTATTGAAGCAGACCGATCGGCATCACAATCGCGAAGTACTTCAGCCCAATGAACATTCATTAGAAACGAGTTCATACTATCAAAATCGGCACTACCGAAATCATAGAATAAAGTACTAACTTCCGCATCCTCGAAGGCAAATTTAGTATTGGTCTTTATCGAAAGTTGTAGAGGAGGGTGATGCCTACACACCTTAACCAACATAGATGGAGCTCGTGTGATATTGCAATGAGCGCACATTTCATCGCTAACGAAGCATAAATCCAACGTGCGTCCGTTGTCGTTTTTAACACCATTCAGTTGTCTGAGACAAGCAGTACTGTAGCCATCCAGCAGGCATCCAGACGAAACCGTTCCACTAGAATGGGCGACATCGGGATAATAAAATCCTTGGGCATTCCAATTCCAGTTAACAAAACGAAGATTGAAATCACCGACAATGATAATGTTGTCATTTGGGGACATCTGACCAATGATCCAATTAATCGATTCGACATGTTTTTCTATGAGGTTAACGTCGTTGACACGATCGGGTGGAAAATAGACGACGCAAATGAAAGTTTTTGCTTCGGAGAGTGACACTGAGACCCATAGCTGCTCGATGACATTAATTTCCGGAATGAACATCTGGCGTGACTTGAAGCAGGAACGGATGGCTAGCAGAACTCCGCCGCCGGATCGTTTATTGCTGTTGGACGGAGAACGATCTTGCCGGTACACGCTATAAGTGTCGTCGAACAATAGGTTGGAGGGCGTATTTTCGTTTAGCCAGGTCTCCGTAAAAGCGTAAATGTCGTAGCATTGATCGGAACACGCTAGTTTGTAGTCAACCAGAGTGCTATTCATGCCACCGACATTTTGATAATACATCAATACGTCCGAATTAGCGGGTTCCAAAATCGTCGGTATAGGGCTGCGAATGAAAATGTCATGAGGAGAGGCACAATTGTTCAGCGTCGGGTACTTGCCGATGAGAGCGGTTTGGAAGACCCCGTTGCCGACCCTAGATTCAGGACCGGGATGACTTTGAAGGCAGGAATGCTGATGGAGGTTGAATTTTTCTACGGGCTCGACTGAACTAGGGGGCTTAGGGGCTTCCATAGTACCATATAACGTGCATCCCAGCTTCGGCGAAGTTTGGTCTCTGCTACTCGATGAAACAAAATCGGTGAGGCATACAGATCCAGATGGTTTCTGACAGAAAGCGGGAGTAATATCAGAAGCTGAGAGTTCTAATTGATGAAAATACTTGCCTGAAATGGCAGGCTGGAGAACCTCTTCGACAGATTTGACATCAGGACCACGACGACTAAGATGAGCGCTGGCAGCAAAAGGCGGGACTGTGTCAAATTGTGAAGAGGTCTCCAAACTGCTTAGTGCGGTGCGTCGTGGTGATACTGCATCTATTCTGCCATCGCCTCCACAGATGAGGATGTTGAGCTGGACGTTGTCGCCGTAGGTGAGACGTTCGGTGTTTGCTGGGGTTTCCAAAAATTTGCGTTTGATTTGTTGTCCTTGAACTCACGAAAAAGAATGCCTTTTGGCCATGTTGAAGAGCAGAGAGCCTTGGCCTTCAAGTTGCAGTCGATACCAATTTTGAACGAGATGAATGATAGCGTGTTGATGTCACGACCAGTGGCAACTAGCCGAATAGTTGTGATGTCCTCAGACCCAAGACGTTTTTTTGCCATTTCGCACACTTGTTCAGTCGTTACTTCACGAGAGATACGTGAGAGGTAAAGCCAGAATTTCGGTTGACTCGCGGGCATAGATACAACACCTATTCCAAGTGAAGGGGATATTGATTCAGCGGTTCCGCAATCCATAGGTTGTTTCTGAAATACATGCGTTTGAGATTTGCTAAATAGACGGCGACTAGGAATTGCGTTTGAGGCAATCCTTTTCGATGATATTGGTGTACGAGATGAAGAATTAGCTAGAGTCGCAAAACTAGTACGTATTTCCTTTTTGAGTTCAGTCATAATTTCCTGCTTCAAATTTTCGACGATCTCATTATGCGCACTTAACACCTTTTCTTGGCCGGCCTCGTACGCACTGCGAATCGTGCTACGAAGATGCAAATCACTCATCAATTTGGTACAAGGGTTGCAGAGATAGAATAGTTGGCTGTGTTTGGCAGCTTCATCAATAGCATGTACAGATAGACCACTACAGTTTCCATGGAACGCTGCCTTACAAAATCCTTGGCAAGTGATCTTAATATGATCAGCTTTGATTTCATCGGAGCAACTAGTGCAGACCATAGGCATTTTGCTTGTGACGAAGTATCAACACGATGTGATCCAGGAAAGATGAAGCGCCTGCAGGTATGCAGCGTCGAGGTCCAAAACTTGCAGGGAAGATATTGTTGTGCTGGACTGGTTCTTGTACGCAAATGCGGTTGATGATGCGACGAAACAAATTTTATCACAACTCAACAAGAAATAAATGCACGAATTGAACAAGTTGTAGAGTCTAATGTTATTGAATTTCAGTTGCACTGAGCAATACGAGTGTCAATACACAGATAACAATTAATACAACGAATAATTGTCACGGATACACGGATAAAAACAGTAATTTAGGAGTGACAAAAATTACAGCTAAATAACAACAACAGTGTTGCCAAAAAAAAGTTCGCCACTAAAAAGCAAGCATGTTGAAAAAGTCGATTTAATCTCAATTTAATCATGTGTAATTTAAGGCTAAGTAGCCCATCATTCTTTTTGACAGCCATGTTGAATTTGCAGCTTGCAATTTCTAAATAATAAAACCCAGTAATCATAAGTGATATTAATTCACAAAAGTATGATAAATAATAGTTTTAAATTCATGTAAATATCAATGAAACCAATGTTTTATAATACTTTGGCGATCTTTAGCATTACATTACTGAGAACGATATTATATTCAGCAATCCCAAATCTACTAGAGGCACATAACTCGACCCTTGAGACACCCAAAAATGTTATTTTTGCTACGCTGTGAATTCAGAACTAATTAATCATCGTAGCACTTGGTAGTGACATGATTCGTTTGTATCAATTTAAACAATCAAGCATTCGTAGCTGACAGTTTTATTTAAAAGGAAGTAAACTTAAAGCTTCATACTGCAAACTAAAAACTATAAATAGCATGTTTGGCAGAAAAGTGATATGTTTTCCTCCAGCTTTACAATTTTCTAAATTATGTTTACGTTCAATACGTTAAAAAAACAACTAAATGCACGATAAATCTAAAGAATCAGTTTAAAATTTATGTTACAAAAATCATGTTATTATGAAGTGTCCAAAGGAGACCCCTATTCTCTTGAAGGACACATGTTTTTCGCTATTCAAGCATTTTTTATTTCCTGATGCATTTACACACTTGTTATGTACATAAACCATTTAGCTTCGATCATGAATTATCGAAATATATCCATTATTCTCAGAGCTACAAATCCTCAATTTTGAAGTATGTGGTAATAATGCCAAAAGAAACTCAGTTTGTCGGTACCTTGGCTTTGGGACCACAAACAAAAAAGGGCATATCTCTGAATCCATAACTTCACAGTCAAATGAGTGGGTTTTATATTAATGTCCAGAAGTTTAACATCGATTTTGTACTAAACGCTTCAGCATAAGCATAAGTAAAGCGTATATAATCAATTTTAGGTGTTTTGTATCCAAAAAACATGTTCTTCTCATTGTTTGGTATTTTGCCACACCCTTAATTTAAACTCTAATTTTTTTATAAGTTTGATTTTTCGTGTACCTTTTGAAATTTCAGATACAAACCATGGGCTTCTGCACAAAAATCATTCGCTCTCTTTTACTTTTTCATGAAATAAGTAAACAACAAGACCAGTAAACGTCAAAATCTCATTTAAAACAAAACAATGCAGAGCCCCATTCCCCGCATTTATAGCCTTCAATGACACTACTGATTTATAAAATTCATGTACCCAACATAGGCAACTTGATGAGATTCACATTTTTGAACTACTGTATTAGAATCGCCACGTGATTTTCGCAAAAACTCAAGCCTACTACTATTACTATTCCCAACTCTGGGTCTAGTGGCTTCAATAGCAGTAGATCGTAGATTCAATACCAAGCCCGTCCCTTTTCTCGTACATTGTAGTTGTAACTATCACTTGCATCTATCTTCCACTTTTAATCTATTGCACCTAAAACTATTCGTTTGAAGCAACTGCTAGAAGCAGAGAGTGAGAGACAAGAAACCGTTTCTCTACACTTTCATTCTTCTAAAAGCAAGCTATTTCAAAAGCAAGCCCCTCCACCAAAAATTTTCCTTATCCCTACAACTTCCTGCATGAACTGGCGTAGATGCAGGGGTATATCCGATCTACTGTGGGCCAGTTTCAAATGCGACATAAATTCCTCCCTTTTCCCGTAATTGGTATGCATTAGCAGACCGTTTACACTAAGGTTATCTGTTAGTCCCAAACAGTCATCTGGTTGGTTCCTTGTACAAGTGCAAGCTGATCTGGTCATACTGGAGTAGCAACCACTGGCGGCCAATCAAGCTCAAGCCCAAGCTTTAAAAATGTCAGATAGGAACCATTTGTGCTCATAGTTAAATTCTATGGCGTTTTTGTTAAATAAGTTAATGTCAAGGGTTTTCAATAGCGTCAAGGTTAAAATTCGACCGTTGTTTTAAAATTGAAATTAAACTATGAATTAGGAGAAAATTTGAAAAAAAAAACTGTCGCAAAAACACGCTCGATCATGTTATTGGATAAAAACAATTTTTTTTCTAAAATTTTATGATCCTATTCTCTCTAATAGTGGAAAATTAAGAAACCTCCTCTACAAAGCGTCTCAATATATTGACATAAAAACGAGAACCAACATAATAAAGATAATATTAGAAAAAGAGATATCTAATATGAGAAAAGACACGAAGAATTTTGTATAGAAACTGCAATTTCAACCAAATTCAATCTGAAATTGAAGTTAAAGTCCTATTTTGCATGCTTGTTTGATTAGATCCCAAAAAATGTTTGATAAATCTTTGTTTAATTATTGATGATATCAATTAATTTTTATGTAAACTTCGATGAAACCAGTGTTTTATGCAACTTTTGCGACCTGTTGTTATTTTATTAAATTGTTATTAAATTGTGACGTGCTGGAACATTTCTGAGAAAGGCATCAGATTCAGGGCCCCAAATCTACTAGAGACACATAATTTGATCCTTGATACACACAAAAATGTCATTTTTGTTACGCTGTGTTATGTTCAGTAACGGAAAAAGAAAGATTTGTGTTAACAAACGTAACGTTGTATGTAGTAAGCCGACATTCATAGTGTGAAACTATTCAAAGATTGTTTTAAGTAATGTCAAAAAAAGAAAGGTATATGTATCTTAAAGTTATTTAAAACAGAATTAGGGTTCACGCCGACACTTGTAGTAACGAACCATCCATAGCTTGTTTGAAAAATACAGAAACTTAACGTTGCCTCGATATAAATGTATAATCATAAGCATGGTATAATCATAAGCATGAAAAAATGTTCGTGCAGCAGTCTTCGACTGAACACGAACATCTTTTCGCACTCGCACAACGTGAACCGGACACGATTGGCCTTTATTCAATAACTCGCTCCACAGGATCATGTAAAACAGAATCAAAGGACAACGCAATACTGCACTGCTCATATATCGTGCGCAAACAGGCAATAGGCTTTTTCCAATCTAGAATTAGTCGTAAAATGGAACCATTACTTGGCTTAAAAAAATGAACCAGGATAGATGTTGGACTCAACTGTCCACTGTAAAAAAAGAAAGTTGAATGTCTTTCATTGACCTGCGTGCATTGGCGTAGGAACAGGGGGCCGGGGGGGCCTGGCCCCCTCCAGAATCATCCAGCCCCCCCCCCCCAGAATTTTTGATGATAGTAAAAATAAAAATTAAAATTAAAATTAACACGAAGCAAAATCTTCTCAATCAATGTACTTGGCTCTTGTAAGGGACGAATGACCTTCAGGTTAAAGTCCCCCTCATCAAACAACAATATCTTGACTCTTGTTATTGACAAAAATCTCTTCAGTAGTTACGTTATTTTAGTGAACACCATGCTTGTCTCACACAGCATCAGCGTGACGGTTCTGACTTCAGTGAAAGCTTAACCGTCCGGCAGTCGATCAATTGGTTACTGTTATAACTAGCTTCTTGTTGTATGCGATAAGCGCAATTTTTCAAAATCTCATTGCAAAAAATACTGATATACAAGCGTCAATTTTATATACTATATACTGGAGGAATTTCTCAAACAATACATAGCGAGAATTCTTGTTGAAAAATAAGGCTGAACTTTCAAGGAGTTGCGGAATGGCCAAGTTTTCTTCAGATGAATGGCAGAAATTTAACCTGGTTTTAAAATATGTAAAACAAATCCATCAAAAAAATCTTTGATTGATTTTGATTCAATTTTTTAGTATAGTCAAATTCCTCAAGGAATGTGGAAGGGTAGATTTATAACTTTTGCAAATTTATTGGAAAATAGTTAAGTAATATTGTAGGACTTATTCAAAGCTCCATTCCTTTCATGTCTACTTTTTATTGGTAAATTGATTCCGGAAAATGTTCCCGGAGAATGTTCCCGGATTTACCTAAAAATCTTTCAACAGTTCAGTATTCCCTCGCAATTCCTCCGAAAAATCATTCATTCTGTCAAATCTAATACTGAGACATTTTGCTGAAAGTTCTACAAGAAATTCTTCTGTGAATTTCTTTAAATATTTTTCCCAATAATTTTATTACAAATTCTTCCGCAAAGTTCATCAAAAGTCCTTAAAAAATGTGTCCAAAATACATCACAAATTGCGTTAAAATATCTTCTATGTATTTCTAGAAATTTTGCTTCAAATCCCCGAATTCTTCCAGAAATGGAAGGAAAATTGTTTTTGAAATTTCTCTTGCCTTGGAATCTTCAGAGGAAATTTGTTGAAAAACCCCATGAAAAAAAAAAGATTTATTAAGATATTCATAAATAAATTTTTATTGATCTTCCTTAAAACACTTCTCTAGAAATAATTTCACCAATTGGTCGGTGTTCAGACAGACCGGATTGGATGATATTTTAGCCTTCTAAAGATAAGTCAAGGACTGTATAAATTTTGATACAGATGTGTTACGAAATTCATAAGCTTCAACATTACAGCAAACAAGGCAAATATTTGGCTATTCCAAACGTACTTCAATGTTTTCCAGAAATCATTCAGAAATACTTGCTGCAGTCTATCTAAACACCAATTGGTCGGTGTTAGAATTGTTAGAATCCATATTCATGGTTTTTGTGCGATACGAGGGCACAATTTCTAGAGGCTTTCTGGCAGAATTCTAGAAAACCAGAAGTCAAGGAAGCAGTGTTGCATTTGAACGCGTTCAGTTTGCGTTCCAGTTCAAACTTTTAAACGAGAAATCAAGTAGGCTTGCACATTGAGCAGTTCAAAAATCTGAACCCGTGCGAGCTGGAAATTGAACGCGATATGAAAACTGTTTTCATAGCAGCTAAGTGACATAATTAAATGCGAAAAAATTGCAAGGATGTTAAGAAACATTTAAAGTTCCATTTATTTTGAACGATATAAATTCAATATAGTCTGATGTAGTTGTTTCGAGGTTTAAACTTCATTGAAGTGAACCGGCCGTTCATGAGCAGGTTCAGAATCTTGCACAAGAGTGCAACGCTTACTAGGTTCTCGTGCAAAATTAGAACGCGTTCAGTTCATTTTTGGCTCACGTTCAGTTCAAAATGCATCACTGCAAGGAGGGATTTATTTCAAGAATAATTTTTAAAGAAGATTCTGATAGAACTTCTTGAATATTGCTTTATTTTTCAAATTATTAGAGAGGTTTTAACTATCCTGTAAATTACATAAAGAAAAGATTATAAATTATCTTTCATTGCACCGTTGCCCATCTATTGTTCTACCTGCTTCAACATTTTGTTGTTTTTCCTTCCTTCGCATGACGCTTTGAGGAACTTCGTACAAAAATCTTTCCATACTTAAAAAAAATTAAAGAATTTTAAAAAAGGTAAAATAGAGGAGGTTAAATAAATTAAAGAATTCTTATGCGTATGGTTTCTGATTTCTGAAAGTCCATAAGGAATTACACAAAAAAAATAGGTAATGCATAATTTTCCCCCAAGTTTCAAATTCTTTAAAATATTACATTATGAGCTTTACTACCGAAGATGTAGTTCTTCGGTAATGTTCTTAAAAATACCGGCAATATTTTCGCGTTAAACTTCTACAGAAGTACAAAAAATCGATAAAAATGTTTGTTTGGAAAGGTAGGGAAAATTAATTCTTTCTACATCAGTATGTTCAAAGTAGTATCATGAAACTTTGAAGTTCATATAAAATGTTATCTAAGATTTTAATTACACATTCATTCGTTAGGGGACGGACCTGGTGTAGTGGTAAGAACACACGCCTCTCACTTCGACGACCTGGGATCGAATTCCATCCCCGAGATAGTCACTAAAAATTTCAGTGACGACTTCCTTCGGAAGGGAAGTAAAGCCGTTGGTCCCGAGATGAACTAGCCCAGGGCTAAAAATCTCGTTAATAAAGATAGAAAAAAAAACATACATTCAGTATAAGTTCCATCCGTTTTAACACCAATCGTGTTATATTAAAAAAAAACGAAGAAAAAAGAATGCGGTGTTCGATCTTTGGGCATTTATTGTAATTTATTTCCTTAAGCAACATTTAAGCTGTGAAATTCATAAATGTATTATGTTTGATTCCCGTTGACTAGGGCCTGAAAAAATACTGGCAATGGGTGTATTACATACCATGTATATTGAGAAAAATGTCATTTCTGGGTACTATGGAGAACAAATTTGGATCAATCAATGTTAAAACTCAATTTAATCTTATTGGCGTGTTCGACAAACTTTAACAGATTAGAATTAGCTTTCAAATAGTGGTAAAAGCAAGTGGTTTTGATTTTCCACATGCTAGTCATGATTTTTTAAACCTTGAAATAAGCCCAAAAGCACATTTTCAACTTGAAGTATACTGTAATCTGTATCAAATCAGCTGAAAATTTGACCAGACATTGTTCTTGGCATTTGAATTTCGAATACTGCTTAACCGGTAAATTTCCAGATTTTTTTTTTTTAATATAAACAGGTCTACTGGAGAAGTTTTTGAATAATAAAATGTAGAGTTTGGGCAAATTTTTAAATGTTATTAATGGAAGAATCCTGAGATTACCATTCCGAAAAAATGAAGCTATTTCTAGAGTTTGAAAAATACTTGATAAATATTCTGAAGAAATTCTTCGAGAATTTCAAGAATAAATTGCAAAATCTTAGTAAATCTGATGAAAATTTTTTTCAATGAATTCCCAAATGAATCGTTAGAGCTGTTTAAAGAAATCTCTGGAAAGCAACACCTGGAAGAATTTTTTTTTGCAGAGAGTCTGAATAATTATTTTGCTTTGATTTTCGCTTCGATTTTTTTGCTTCAGCTGTTGGTGAACTCTCAGGAGAATTCGTGAAATAAATCCTTGCTTGGTGATCTTGAAGACATTTTTGGTGAGACTCTTTGAATTTTTAGTACCAATTTTTGGAGAAACCCCTTAGTAATTTCTGAACATTCTAAACAAATTATTTATAAACAACTGGAGGATATTTCAAACTTATAATTGCAATTTATATTTGATAATTACGTACAAAGCCTTCCAGGAGAAATGATGGAATCTCTGGTGGAATTCTTTTAGAATTTTAAACAATTCGAATTTTTCGAGAAATTTTATGGTGAGATCAAAAAGTCTGGGAATGATTTTCTGTGAAAATCTTAGGACGAACTCAGTGAAAAGGAGTTCTTGAAGAAATCAATGAAAAATACGAAAATAATTCATGAACGAATTCCCGTACTAGTTCTAAAAGGAATCTCTTCAAAACACATGGTTGATTACCATGTTGGACATTCCTTGTGAGTTTTTTTCTTGCAAGAATCCTTGAAAATTTTTTCACTGGATTACAAAAAGAATGAATCTTTTCCATAGCGAAAATATCATTGATGTGTCGCGAAATGAGACAAAATAACAAATAAAATCAATAAAAATCTGTTAAAACTACGAAATTTGTGAAAATCTGGTTATTTCGACTGACATAACTCCTATAAAACTAATATTTGCCAGACCCCCCCTAGGCCCCCTGCAGCAAAAAATCCTAGCTACGCCAATGCCTGTGTGGTATTTAAATACCATTTTGGGAGCGATCTTAACATAATTCTTGACTGGTTTCTCACAGCACATTGAACACAGTTGTTATAGGCTCATGAGTAGGATTCCCACATAATCCTAAGCAAGAATAAGATTCTCACAAAGGATTATTACAGGGTAACTCAGAATTACAGACAAAGTTTTCGTATAATTTAGGGTCTATCAAATTTTAGATATATTTTTCAAATGATCCTTGGTGTCATTTTGACAGACAACTAAAAATAGTTCTGAGCAAGATTCTTAAAAAAAAACTTTGAATAACTTCCTTTAATTGTTTTCGAAAAAATGTTTAACATTCGAATCTCAAGCATAGTGTTTAGAAACAGATTTTTATACAAATATCGAAAATTGGAACCGATTTGATCGATATATTGGGAACTGTCTAAACGAAGACTTTTTCTAATCCAGTAAATAATTAGACAACAAATTAAAACCTTATAATGAAGAAGAATCTTTCAAATATGTAGTGAATGTTGCATGTTCTAAAATATAATGTTCACTTCACATTTCTCTTAGCAAGCTTGTAAATTGTGAAGCTTTTATTATTTCCATTAAAACTTCTATGAGTCTTAACAAAAAATCTGAGGAGGCTTTGGTGTAAGACAAAAATAACTGATCTTGAATACGTTCGAACTGAAAAGAAATGGTAATTTACGTTTTGAGTTTATAATTGAACCGGGAATGTTTTTGAAATATTGGTAAAAAAAACGAGAGAAAACTGGGAATCAAACTAATGTTTAAGTTTTTGTCAGACCTTAGCCAAAAATTTGACACCATGTACTGATAGCTTTAGAAACGAAATGAAAAATTGTAGGTAAATTACTGACATATGGATCGAAATGATTCCTAAAACAGATAATCAACCGTAGTTCTAAACAATTCAAGACGGAAACGACCAAAGATGGCTACTTTCGAGAACTCTTCATGGGGAAACCTTTGGTGTAATTAAATGAAACCCGAATTCAGACTCGACGAGTCTAGAACACAACACTGAAAATGACTTTACAGTTGAGGATGAAAATCGGTCGGATACAGACTCTAGTGAAATTAAATGGAGTAGTACTAAATTCGATTTTCATTTACTAAGAGGAATTCTACTAAACAGTTTTATTACATTTGGTGTACTGCCCATAACTGCACATTTGACATTTTTGACAATTTCGAGTTCATACCAAGAAGAGTCATCAAATAAATCGAAATACTTTCGATCAATATACTGAAATCTGTGAGATTGTTCTAGGAAAAATGGAAAAATTCCAAGTTGTTTTGTCACATTGATAATTGTAACTGTATAACAGTCACACTGAGAATATACATAAGCCTCGTAATGTAGTAGCAAAGAAATTTCTATCAGAATTATGCTCCGACGCAGTATGCGATATAAGCTGTACAGAATTTCAGCCTCAAATTAGTACTTTTGAGTTTTTGGTAGTATTTATAAATTTTAGTTTTCCTCCATACGATTTTAAAATGCACACTTGGTATTGCATTTACTCGAAGCCTACTTTTATCGAATGTTACAAATATCCAGTTATGGGCAGACTGTAGTTTATAAATAAATCATGTGAGGAACTTTTAGAAATGAACACGAACAAGAAATGAATTTTGTGATCGTCCACCAAACAAAAACATTAAACGCCCTTGAATCTATTTAATCGGGTGCTTGATACATTTTCAAAGTAGCATCACAGTCAAAGCCTTCCAACCAGTGAATCAATGTTCACCCAAAACGCAACAACAAAGACATTGTCACCACCTATGGCGGCATCCACAAATTACGTAACGCTCTAAGGGGAGGGTGGGAGTAGGCTTAAGCGTTACGGGTCATACGAAAATTTAAAATTTTTCATACAAAAAACGTTACGGAGGGGGGGAGGGGGTCAAAAATTTCCAATTTCAGCGTTACGTAATAAATGGATGCTGCCTATTCTTGTTGCAACAATTTTATTCCGCAACATGAGTTTATCATAACTTGTACAGAATATGACAAAGATCGATCACCACGTGCGCAGCGATTTTCTGGGCTTCGCATTGCAATTTTCGAGAATTTTCTTCGTGTTGGTAAACATTGACACATTATCAAACAGCATCCATAAAACAAATTTGGTTTTGTGTTTAAAATAACTGATTAATCGCGAGTTGAAAAGGTTGCAACAATATTGCGCTCTGTGATTGTCATGACAATTTTGCTTTTGATTGTGTCCTTATCCGCAACAGTTGCGAGAAACAGTTGTGAACGAGCTTGCTTTGTTGTTTGTTTTTCGTCCATTTTGATGATAATTTGATTCACTGCTTCCAACTGTAATACTCATAATATTACAAGAAAATTTTATTGAACGAATAAATTTTAATCGAACCGAATTAAAATACAAGGAAAATGTAATCGTAAAAAAACACTGCAAGACTCCATGGTTTGAAATTTTAATGATTAAAACCCCTAATACAAAAACTTTCAGTTTCAAATCAACTAAACCACGGAAGTTCATTTGCGATTCATTTCAAACAATATCAAGGCTACTTCCATTCGCATATGGTATGTAGGAGTTCAATACGGATTTGTTTTTTTTTTTTTGCTCCATAACATAAATTCATGCACACATTACCAAACCGGTGTGGAAATTCCACAACCAAATCAGTCATACAATCCAAAAACTACAATTTCTATATTCCATATAGACCACAAAATAAGCTGAACGTTTGGTGGTACCTATGTCGCTTGAAAGGAAACACGAGATTTTACATGACAAAGGCCATCAATCAAATTCGGCATTTTTGGCGAAACAGTCTCCGACAAGTTAGGTATGTGTGATGTGGGAAATCAGCACAGCAGTATCATCTCATCTCGGCTGAACTGAATCGATAATGAAAACAAATCACTTCACTAGCTCCCCAACGGCACCTTGTGGTCGTAGAACCGTTCCTAATGGTAATGAACACAAACTTGGGCCTACCAAATTTGGACGGGGGTCGTCGGCAGACCGGTGGTGGACCGACTACATTCGTTGGCCGCCGCAAGTTTCCTTTTTGGGGTAAAAGTGCTCCAAGCGGAAGAAGACGAAGAAACAACTTTGTACTAGAGAGGGCACGCTTAGACCGCAGCCGCTGACATCAGTTAGGGGAAAGAGGTCCCAAAATACCAATTTTATTTATTTGTGTCAGTTTTTCACATTTGGTAGAAACTGTATTGCCACCATCAATTTTCGTTATTTTCTTTCAGCTGGAAATATCTCAACTTCAATTGTTTATCATTTCGGCGCATGTTATATTTATTTTCATTCAATAGTTCTATAAACCAATATAAGTGTAAATTGACGATTTGAGGCAAATGTTTGTGTTAACAAATTTCATTTTTGGACAATATAAGGTAAATTATCAGTGTATAAAACCATCAGAAAAGCTTACCATTTAGATAAAAAAGAAAATTGTCGAACTTCACCACGAAGTCAAAAGAAATAAGTTTATCTCCATTGTTTGAAGAGGCAAATATATTTTGACATCGTTTGGCATAGAAATGACTCAATCGGCCATTTTGCTTCATATTGAGCCATATTCCCCTACATTTTCGGTTTGGACACGTCACCATTTGTTTACAACTCGACCGATTCAACAGATTGTTGTTATTGTCATCGATGATAGACCAGAGGAGCCGCGGTTTGGGAGGATCGTGTTTCCACCTTGGGAGACCTCAAGTAAATTCCGCGGAATACCGAAAATTTGACCATGCGTGGGACGGTTACGGTTTGCTTATTTTTGGATCAAATGGTTGAACTGGAATGCGAAATGTAAATGAGGAGTTTGGAAATGGATATACATAAGGTAGATTATTTTCAATTGAATTAGTAAAAATTGAACAATATGGAATTTAGCCAAAAATCAGGAATTTTCAATCAAATGCTGCTATAAATCAAGGTTATAAGGTACTTTATTATAAACATTTAAATGTATCGTTCATCATTGTTTGATCAGACTTATTACAAAAATATATACAATACCCCTGAACTAAAGAATTCCGGCGGAAGAAGCAAGGAAAGGAAACGGCCCGAACGTGCCTTACAAGCTTGTCTATTTGAACAACTTCGTGTAATTCTCCAATTATTACACTTGGATCAAGTGGCGCCCAACGAATATGCACACCGTGACGGCTGGAAGTCGGTCAAGCGAGCTTAAATTACCAGCTAGCTAGCTGGAATTTTCTTTGCTGCCGACTGCTACCGGTTGATAGGCTAAACGCTGCTGGCTACAATAATTGGTACGATTATAATCTTTGAACTAGCCGCGATTTGGATCATGCGCACACTAATGTGCTAGTTTATGCATAATTAAATTAGCTCTTGTTGATGGGTTTTTGTACAACACTAGTTACCCAGGGGCCTTCCTTAGCCGAGTGGATAGAGTCCGCGGCTACAAAGCAAAGCCATGCTGAAGGTGTCTGGGTTCGATTCCCGGTCGGTTCAGGATCTTTTCGTGATGAAAATTTCCTCGACTTCCCTGGGCATAGAGTATCATCGTACCTGCCATACGATATACGAATGGGAAAATGACAGCTTGGCAAAGAAAGCTCTCAGTTAAGAACTGTGGAAGTGCTCATAAGAACACTAAGCTGAGTAGCCGACTCTATCCCAGTGAGAACGTAATCAGAGCCGTAGCGTTGCCTCATGGCGCCCTTGGCAAACCTCCATTTGTGCGCCCCCTAGTCAAAGTGAAAACTCAAAAAACTTTGTTTGTCTTTGAATGAAACAAGTTAAGGGGAAGTGGTGGTAAAATTAACAGGGGTGGTAAAATGAACACCGTGCCTTTTACCGAGAAAAAAACAAATTTTAATGGTTTTTTATCACGCACGGACGATTTTGAGCATAAATCTGAGTGTTCGAGATGATACGTAGGTCAATTGTAGCGAAAATATCAACGAAAACTAAGATTTTAGAAAACCACGTTTGAAAATTAGAACTGACGTAACTTTTAGCTCGGAAGACTTGAGGTTTTTCTGTGAGGTGAATATCGTTATGATATGATGTCAAATCTGATACCTTTAGATTTCTTTCTTTGAATGGGTTACAATCATTAATGGATGTATTTTCGGTGGGGCAATGACAATTTTCAGAAATATTTGTTTTGCTCACGTTTTTTGCATGGTGTTCGTTTTACAACCAACCGCTGTTCATTTTACCCACATAGTGCAGATAAAATGAACATTTGCATAGCTTTTTGAGAGCTATGGAAATATGTAAAAATTTAGCTATTTTAATCTGAATCCATGTCGCTACTATAGATTACATCCTTATTTTTTATGTTGTGCGATAGAACTATAAAAAATTCTCGTTTTTCTATCAGAAACAAGACGATTTCCTTAAGGTGTTCATTTTACTACCCCTTCCCCTACGTTAAATATATTGAAAAAAAAATCCTAGAGGTTTCGTTTTGAAAGAGTATCATGCTAAATCTCACTGCTTTACTAAAATTTGAAGTTTATGAAACTGTTCGTAAAAAGCTAACATATCTTGTATAAAAGAACCGTCTGGTGATATTATCAAGATAATTTTTAGACGAAATTCCAAAATTTGAATGCATGTTTATAAAAAAACCGCAGATAGTGCTTGATACATAAGACAATTAGTTTGAAGTTTTAGTGAAATGCAATGAGCAAAAGCTTAGAATTTGTTAGAGGCTCCAAAAACGTTAATTAAAGGAATCTTATTTATATTATTGAATCATTCATTTTTGCGTAGTTTTTTAGATTGTTTCTACAGTTTTTCCGTAGAAATCGGCAGTTGATCCTGTCAATAAAATTTTCAGCACAAATTTATTCATCTCAAAAAAATTGAGGCTCTAAAAATTTCCCTATGTTTTTACTTTTTATTAGTACAGTCATCTCTCCCTTACTCGATATTGAAGGGACCATCGAGTTAGGGAGGTATCGAGTTACAGAACACAAAAGCAGTGCAATTGCGTGCCAAGGGACCATCGAGTTAGCCATGAAAACCAACTTTTACTATGGTTCTCTAACTCGATATCGAGATACGGAATATCGAGTAAGGGAGAGTTAACTGTATCACTAAAATTCATCCAAGTCAATTTTTAAATTATCTCCGAGGACTTATTAGAAAACATTAATAATTTGAGAACATTTGTTGGGCAGAACCAGAAGGATATTTGTAAATCATTTTAAGTTTTATTTATTTATTTATTTTTTTTTTATTTATTTATTCATTTATTTATTTATTTATTTATAAGTTGCCATCTTTGCTCAAAAACTTATTTCTTAGCCAAATATAAGCAGACTTTACCTGTAAATACTACCATTGCTTAGAGCCTGAAATACTCACGTTTTCCTATGCCATGGATTGTGCGAGAATCCGCTCCTTAAATCTGCGAGATCCTGCTGAGCATCTTGTAATCAAACTTTCCAAAATTTTGTAAAAATCTTACGCAAGATAATGTAAGATTTCTGCTCATTATTTTATAAAAAAAAATCTTCCCAGAATTTGCGTTTAGGATTGCATGAAATTTTTTTTCAAGGTTCTTTGAATATATTTTAAAGAATTTTGTTGATATGATGATACAATAAAACTGTGTTTGAAAACCTATCTAAGCTATCTAAGTGATTATCGATTTTCTCAAAGTTTGAAGAAATGTAGTTTTACCAATTAACAGTATAGAAAGCGTAATTGCGGAAGGATCTAGTGTGATCAAATTAATATAATTGATAAAAGCTACTAGCTCATTCTCATTTTAAATATCATTCGAACGTCACAAATCAGATTTATTTGTAAAACAGTTTTTACGGTCTAATAGCCGAGAAAGAAGATCGTTAAAGCCTAACTGCTTAAATTTTGGAATTTGAAAGTAAATTTAAAAAAATAATAAATATAAATTTATTTATATTTATAATTTCAAGTACTTCTAAAAAGAATCTTCAACTTATGAATTCTGTAATATGTAAACAGGGATGTCAGGTTGTTTTTTTTTTTCAAAAATGTTGATGGGTATGAAATTTCAACAAGAAAAGACTGGGTTTCCTATGTCTTATATGGAAAACCTTAGAATGTCACTATAAATTTGTATCTGGATCTTCTAGATTTTTGTCAAATGTAGACTTAAAACTTTAGAATATTCCAGACAAATCTGGAAGTTTAGTAACGCTGCTTTTGAGATGCTTTACTGCTAAAACTTAAACTAGATTTTCTTCAATTCTTCACTGATATGTTTTTCATTTTTTTCCGTTGGATATGTTTGTCCCAAAATTTTGCCATGTGCTCATTTTGGCGCCCCCTGACGGTTGGCGCCCTTGGCGGATGCCAACCTGGCCAACCGCACGCTACGGCACTGAACGTAATGCCAAGAAGAAGAAGAGGAAGAAGAAGAAGAAGTAGTAGTAGTAACCCATGAAATGCGCGTTCTTCTGGTATTGAATCATTGCATTGATTTTCCTGCTAACAAACTAAAAGTGTTTATTGGAGTGATGCAAATTATTAAATTTTGGCTCCCCTATGCTTGAACGATTTCTCTTATGGTAAAAAGCATTCTCCCAAAGTTTGAAATGATTTGGAAGAAATTTGACTGTGCACAAGCCATTTGAAGTTTACATGCAGATTAATATGGAAAACGCCAACATTTTGTGTATAGCCCTCTATCTCTTTATTATAATATTTTATGGAAAAGTGAACAAACTCTTCTTATATGAAATCCTTTTAGCTACAACTTTGCCGAAGATCACATTTTGATTGGACGCCTTGATAAATTGTTATTCATCATCATAAAGTGGATTTGCATTTTGGATGCTTCACCAACTGTTCAGCAGGCAACAGTAGAGCTCCTGGCGGGAAGAATAGATCAAAGTAATCCAGGCTACTATGTTGTACAGTAAAAAGGAAATGTTGCTCTGAAAGTAATGGAATGATCATATCAGCATGATTTAGACTTTGTTATCAATAATAACAAATTATCCTTACGTCTCATCAAAATGTGGTCTTCGGCAAAGTTGTAGCTGGAAAAATTTCACATGGGAAGAGTTTGTTCACTTTTCCATAGATTATTATGACTAGCAGTTAGAGGATTGAACACAAAAAGTTTGCCTTTTCCATAGTAATTTCCATATAAACTTCAAATGGCTTGTGCACAACCAAATCACTTCAAATTTTGGGAGAATGATTTTCATCATAATTGACACCGTTTAAGCATAGGGGAGCAAAAATTTCAAAATTTGCATCAGTCTAGTGTTTATGTTTAAAAAAATGGAATATTATTTATCCATTTCCAATGGGAATGATATTTTGAAGCTAGACGTGAATATCCCTTTCCATGAAATTTAAAGAATATGATATATACATTATACAAAATTAAATAAATTCAGATGACATTATTTTCACCTTACTTCTCACTACATCAAGATCTCGAATTTTTCTAGCGTGAGCTCAACGGGAAGTTTTTGGAAATGCCTGTAAGGATTCTTCCAGAAGTACATTCACGAATTCCTCCGAGAATTTCTCTTAAGATTACTCTTAAATTAGAAGTCCGATACAACGTTAGCACCACTTTTGAATTTTTTTCTATGCAAGAAATTTCCATATGCAACCACTCTTGAACATAATCAGGAAGGACTCCAAGAATTCTTAGCTAGCAATACTGTCGACTATCCGATATCGAGATATCGAAGGGACCATCGAGATATAGAAAGATCGAGACAAAGAACATGAATACAGTCAGGTCTCCTATCAGACTCATGGTTGGGGGCGTTATAGGAATCCGCGTGATAGGAGACCCAGGGCTTATCCCATCAATTTGGGGGTGTTGATGAAAATCTCGTATGCCCTAAGAGGTAGCACAGCTACTATCCTCGGCAAAGTTTCTGTGCTCAGTAAGATTTACCTTGAGTTGATGATTTTCCGTTTAGTTGAGAACTTGGCGTTTTTTATTGACTTGCACCATGTGATCCTTGGAGATAAGAATGCAAACTTTGCAACATATGATATCTCTAGATCCTGATGTTTGCAAGGTTAATGTCTTCAGAAGAGTTGTTCAGAAGCACAAAGGCTGACATGCGGGGGTCATTCAGATACGGAATCACGTCATCAGTCAGCGCACGAAACTTTTGTTTTGCTAATATCTCAGGATCCTGCCCAGACAACCAGAAGTCGCATAGCAGTATACGACGAAAGTCATTTATTTGTACAAACTGCATCACTCCCGCACTAAATGGTGGGTGAAATCGTTTGATCGATGAGTTTTCTCGCATAAAACGCTATTTTATGAGTTCATATGTACATTTCGTTTCGTTCCGCATAGTTTTACAAAGTAAGTCGGATCAATCCGTAGCAGCTGTCAAATAAACTTTGTTATCATAAATAAAGTCGCATAAGAGTATAGACCAATTCGCAAGAAAATCTACACACTCGCATTTCATGTTATGTTTCATCATATAAAATATGTACGTAAATCGCCTCCACTTTTGTACGCAAAAGGTTTTTTCGCGACATCTTATACGTGAAACTTTGCACATATAAGCATCGCATAAAGCAAAAGGTGATTTGGTTACACGTACATTTTGGTTGTCTGGGTGACCACTTGGAAAGATGGCGTCTTCCGCAAAGTTGTTCAGTAGCACAAGGGCTAACATTGTTTAAGTCAAGGTGGCGCTAGTGAGCATGAAACTTTTGTTCTGCGAATGTCTCAGTAGCCTGACCAATTAGAAAGATGGCGTCTTCGCAAATATGTTCAGTACGTAATTTCGGGTGAAATTGATCACTTTTCACCGTTTTTCTGATCTGTTTTCTATAATATTGTAAATGCCAAACAACTGATTGTAGGAAAATAAGTACAACGATGAGCCTCATTGGCTCATGTAACGAAATTTTCTAAATATGATTTTGGTGCTAAAAATTAAATCTAAAATAAAAAATCGGGGGAACCCATTTCGGGGTGAAATTGATCACTTACACACTCAAACAGACTTTATGAGTTCGGTAAACGAATTCACCGAAACCGATCTGTAATTCATAAAATCACTGATGTATCGGTAAATGGCCAGCTTTTGACAGTGCGTCATTAGCAAAATTACTGAATTTCGGTAAGCTGGGCTAAAAATTTACCGAACATTTTGTAAATGTACAACATTACCGAAGTCTGTAAAATATTACACTGACAATTCGGTAAGCTATGAGTTAGACTACCGACAGCTCAGTAATCTGGCCCAATCGAAACGTCAAAACAAAACTTTCGGTATTCACCTGTGGAGCTTGATTTTTAATTTTATGTAGCTACTCGCAAAACATTAATTTTGAAGATTTAGAGTGGATGTTGTTTTCATACGGTAAGCTAAATAAAGTGAAATGTTAAGATCATATTGCGTATACTATTTGAAATCTTTTACAGCCCATGTTCACGTCCGTCTGCAGCCTACCCGCTGCTTCTAAGCAGCACTACCTACACCAAGATGCCACGATGCAGCTTAATTTTTTGCATTTGGTCGTATTTGATAGCATCGACATGTTCCCAATAATTGCCAAGCCAGGTGATACGAATGTACTTCAAGTCAATCTGATAATAAAGTGTAGTGGAATAATCTTATACGTTTGTTCTTATTTTTGTTAGAAACAACCTTCCAGGAAAATATCACTGGTCCTAAGTTACAGATTTTCGGTAAAACATTACCGAATGTTCAGTAATTTTGACAGATTACATCCCAATCGCAAATTACGGACCGTTCGGTAATCTTTTCATTTACCGAACCGGTTACCGATCGCTCAGCTGTTGAGATTTCGGTTAATATATTACCGACTTCGATGATTTGTTCTAAGTGTGTATCAATGCGATTATTGTTGGTTATAAAAACAACTGTACTTACCTAATTTGGGCTCCCTGCATCCGAATATGCTAGTCTAATTCTTAACAGTACACTATTTACGGAAATAATGAATAGTTTAATTTCAAGAGTTCCGCGTAAAACGCCTGAATGTAGGCAATTTCCAAAGGAATTTTAAACTATCTAACAGAAATTCTGTTATATTAACCAAATGAGCGAATTGGTTCGGATTTTGAGGATACAATCGGTTTTGGGGATATATTTTGAACGAAACGAAAACGAAAATATTATGGAATGAATAATAAATTCAACGGATTATTATGTTTCCAATGTTGAGCAATGAATATAGGGTGTCTCAGAATAATTGCCGTAAGATAAATGATCAGACTATCACTTGTTTTATTGGGAATATCTGTATATGAAATTTGAATAGAAACCTAAAATCCGATTTCAGCTGTGGTCAATTTTCAAAAGGGCCAAATCCAAGGTTTTGTTAACCCGTTAAACCATGTAAAAATCTGAAATTTGTGTTGCCTACCCAAAAGTGTAGAATTAGTGATTAGAATTTTACCATTTTAAAAAAAATCATTCATTACCATTCAACTTCCAACTAAGCACAAGAGTAGGGTCTGGACTGGCAAGATAAGAATTGGTTTTCTAAAATCAAAAATTTCAATGTAAAGGGTTATTTTATCGAACAAAATTTTAAAGACAGCATTTAAAATGCCCCAAGGAAAAATACAAAAAATATGAAGAGTATAAGTATTGTATACGTAGTATAAGTAGAGATAAGTATTGTGATTCTCGAAAAAAAAACCTGAAGTTCATAGCCACAAATGTCAATTTGAACAAATTGAGATGTAAAATTGTGAAAAATAATGGAAACGTTCTGGTGGGCTTCGATCCCACCACCCGCAATACGCTAGACTGGGCAAAGTCCTTCACGATCCCACATTCTCCTTCACACCTCCATTTTCTCTTATATGCACTCTTCGACTCTCCTAAGCGTGAATACGAATAACAGTGAGATTTTATTTTTTGCGTCGCACTGTTGCCTTGTTTCCACCATACTACGAACTTCAGGGTTTTTTTTAAACACCGTCGACTGGTTTAAGCCGTAATAGACATGACAACCCTGCTTGCGTTGTGATTCTCGTTATTGAATTCGTGCCCAATCTTTCTGGGACACCCTATGGAGTACTATTTCAGAGAACACACAGAATACCCTAATATTACGATAAATTTGGAAAACATAATTCATAGCATTTGGAACTGGGAAAAATAAAACGTCCAAACTTCCAATCCAAAAACGAATATATAATAGAAAAATTGACAAAAATAATTTATCCTACATAGACACAAGTACATAATACTAACCGCGATGTAAAGCGTAGGTAATAATAATGTAGATAGATACGTTATTGACATCTGATAAAAAGTCTATTTGCCGAAAATGAATTTAAGATCCAAAGTTCATCCGTTGAACAAAAATACTAGCTCGGTTTTACATCTGTTAAACCAAACGATTTTTGAATCAACCATTACAAAATACTTTTTCTATGAAAAAAATGTCCATTAGAGCGGTTAAAAAAATGCAAAACCAATCTCCCATATCTTCCTTACTGTCCTCACCATAAAAATAGTGTTCTGTAAAATTCTCAGCTTTCAGCTTTCTTCATTCTTTAAACCATGAGTTTATGTGCTGTTATC
The DNA here is from genome assembly GCF_002204515.2 of Aedes aegypti. Classification (NCBI taxonomy): domain Eukaryota; kingdom Metazoa; phylum Arthropoda; class Insecta; order Diptera; family Culicidae; genus Aedes; species Aedes aegypti. The sequence goes on from NC_035108.1 coordinate 400,686,800, forward strand.
TACCGTCATATGGGATAATAGCCCTGCAAACATCTTCAAAAATCTCACACAAAATTAGCAAAAGAGATTTGTTTCTTCAGCAACAATCTTCATAAAAGTGTGAAGAATTTGTTTTCGCTATGGGATGATAAGTTTGTACTTACATTACAGTACTAACGTATTTTGATCATTTTTCAACATTTCTTCATAGTAATTCCCATAAAATCGTTTTTGGGCCACCTTTAAATCAACACCGAAAAAGCTGAAAATTTCACAGAACACTATGTTTATGGTAAGGATGGTAAAGAAGATATGGGACATTGAATTTTTAAACATTGAATTTTGAATCGCCCTATTGTCCATTCGAGCAAATGACCATTCGACCAAATGTACTTTCAACCAAATGCCATTAGACCAAATGTCATTAGACCAAACGTCATTCGACCAATTGTCCAAAAGCCGTTAATTTTGTTGAGAATTTGTGATATTTAGTCCAGTGGTTTTGCGTAGACCTTTTCGGTTTTGGGACCCCCATTTGAAGCTTTGCAAACGTCTCTCGGACCCATAAGATGAATGTTCTGGAAATCAACCAAATGCAATAATTCTGCTATGATCTTTTGGAGGAGTCCACTAATAATTGAGCCAGGAATGTAGATTTCTGGCCACTAGCATTTTTTCAATAATATGACAAGGAACCTCCATTTACAATGTTGACAAAATCCAACGAAAAATAATGCAGGGCAAGTAGGATAACCCAGAGTGGATCTAGATAAGAGTGGCGTCAATGTAAAAATTGGAACAGCGGCGAACTGTCATTTCCATACAAATCCGCGTTCCAATCGAGCAGGAGACCTGTCAAAACTGGAACATGACGTCACTCTTGTTTACAGGCACTCTAGGATAACCCATTCGGGCACCTTCATCATTCACAGAAACTATGCAGTAAATCACAGTTATGTCCAGTTTTAGAGTAAAGAACAACAACGATTCACATTGAGATGAAACTTTGCAATTAAAGCGTTTTTTTCAAAACTGTTTCGTCTATCTTCCTATATCAAGCGATATTCTTTCCCATGATTTTGGTACCTTTTACATGTTTCTAAGGTATTTTCTGTACTGTAAATACAGGATGTCGACGGCACAGCAGAGATGCATTTGAACGCGTTCTGTTCATGTTCTGTTCAAAGCTTGTGCTCACGAGAGCTGTGTTCAAGTTCAAACAATTTGCGTTGTTTGATCACAGTACTCTGTTCATCTCGTGGCAACCGTTTCCGTCATTCAATGTTGTCCCTCAAATAAATTTAGACATACAAAAATATTCTTATACATCGATAATTGATTCGTGGAAAGGTAAAATACTATGTGATAATTTAATTGCTTTTTTCTAAATTAATTTTTGTTCTAGCATCATACATTTGATAATTTACAAAAATAACGCCTGAAAATCGACGGAACAAGATGGGCCCAACGATAGCGGTATTCAAGACGATATCTATAACTTTGCTCATTCCAGACCCACATTCGAGTGCTCTTCCGTCAAGAAATACGAATCTTTGGATAATTTCAACATGTTTAAATAAAAATAAATGTGCAATTCAAGGTTAGCTTGTTATATCACTCGTTGAAAACCTGACGCAATTTTTTAAATATGATTTGATAATTTTTGCACCACAAATGATTTACATCCACTGTTTGAATGTTTTTTGCTTTGTAAACGATCTCATTTTTGAATGAACCTTATACGACCGCAATTCAGCTTCTATGAATCTGACTTCGGTCTGGACTGTTTTCTGATATTACACAACGTTTCACCAAAGGCCGCAAATTCAGTGTATGCGGCTATACATATTTAACGTTTCGGAATGATTTTTCCGGAACCCTTAGCTTGCGGTCTTGCGGGCGGACCCGTAGAAGCATGAGGTATTGACCTGTGAGGACCAAGGCTATGTTGGACGCTCCTTTCAGATTGTCAACTCGCTAATTATTGATGTATTAAAATCTAGATAGATTGTATGGTGAAGCCTGATGGCACTAAAGAGTCGAAGTACTTAAGGCTCAAGAATCCATCATTCAATCATCAGCAATCATCAAAAATAAAAATAAACAGTTTTTTCGTTCAAATTTAAAAATATCCTCATGAAAATCTATCACTGCATTACAGGTAGCAAATGCGATGCAATGATAGATTTATATAAACATTGTTTAAGTTTTGAGCAAAAAAAACTGGTTTTAAAAATTTGTCAAACATTGATGGTTATTTTCCTCTTAATAAATGCATGAAAGATCACGATTCCGTGAGCAATCTAGTGATCATAATGCTGAACACGAACACGAGCAATCGAAGGAACATTTGCGAACACTCACAGAACACGAGCGTTCAAAATGCATCTCTGCGGCACAGAAGAGAGACTTCCCGGACTGTGGACTTATAGCATATTATTTTATTCATTATTTGAAAAAAAAAACACGCCCAAATATGAGCTCAATAGTTTTCAAAATATCCTGCCGACGTGAAACAAAAGTGCAAAGAATAAGATACATTCCTCAGCATTCCAAACCCCCCCTGTTGCTTATCGACAAAAATATTCCCAGGAATCAATTGAAGTTATCATCAGAAATCACCAGAAAGCTGGCAAAATCTGCCAAAAATAAAACTTTTTTCAAGATCACATTGAATTGAATTAGAGCGTTAAGTAATTATCTCTGGCTTGCTGTTTGAAACCGATAGAATTACATTGAAGGAAATTGCTCAGTATTATTACAGTTAAAATAATCAAAAAAGGCAGCGGCTTAAACATATTTTCAAAACGTTAAATTTACAACTGGTTAATAATATATAAGGAACAGATTCCTCACATTTATTCATTAATCAAGTAAAACGACACTTATTCTCAATGTCTTCACGGACCTCCTGAGAGCTCGTCACGGCTCTCTAGGAGTCCGCGGACCACCGGTTGAGAAACTCTGGTTAGTCGAATGATGTTTAGTCGAAAGTAAGTTTTGTCGAACGGACATTTCGTCTAATGGACATTTGGTCGAAGACGTTTTATTGCAGTAGAAAGCTTATGACATTTGATCGGACCGACATTTTGTCGAAGGGACATTCGGTCAAATCTACCTAGTACGGTAACGATGCTTTGCGTTTGTCCGATTATTGTCGAAAGTAGTATTTTGTCGCTGATACGCTGTTTACGATTATTCTGCGAGTCAAGATGAGCTTTCTCAAATGAAGCAAGCCGAGTTTTGTCAAATTTTTCTCGCTTAGTTAGTTTAGATCAAACTATTTCTCGATGTTCGCATCGTAACCATTCAAATCTTCTACCTTAAACCCTGTCATTCGCCTGAAGTCATCTACACCGTTAGCATATTTACTTAAGGAATGATATTTATTTGAATGTATCATTAAGCCAATTGACCATAGGTAGTGAAACGTAACTTCTTCATTTTTTCCGACAGTCTATGCTCTCTGTAGGCTGTTCGGTCAATGAAGCCGGTGAAACACTCAGCGTACTTCCTGAATAGAATACGCCAAGCATTGAGTGCTTTGTCAAATCACTCTTACACTATTACCCTAGCTTGGGTCCCTTCCCTTTGCTCCATTCCGGGCAATGAGAAAGCGGACTCTTTGGCTAAGGTAGGCGCTAAAGAAGGTGATGTTTTTCTTTTTCCCCTTCAAATTGTCCTCTTCTCGTCGTGTCTCCCACAAACCGTTTCTGTTTAGTTTAATTACAGATCTGGACATCCTGTCCCTTCAAGCTTCATCAGCTTAGTAGTCTAAGTAGCTTAAGAAATACCGAAAAATGCTTTCCTTCCCTGTTACCCTAACCTTAAAACTTCCGCAAACTAACATAGTTTTTAAATTAAGTTCAAATTTCAAAATGTAAATAATGTAAAAAAAAGAAAAGATTTCGGCTCTGTTATGCCCTACGGCGCCTGAGCCTGCCAAATAAACGAGACAAGTAAAAAAATCATTTTGGTTACATTGCTGAGTACTGAAATTAGGGAGTAGCCCATTTGGCATAAAGACGAATCGCATAAAGGCGTTCGGCATAATGGAAGCAGCATTTTTAAAAAGGCACATAATTCACATTATGTCAAATGTCCTTACGTGAAACGTCTTTATATGAAATTTCGCATACCCACCCAAGAAATTGCTTGTTGAGCAATTATTCAAAGCATGATGATATTTGAGAACAGCTAAATATTTCAGCCAATGTGCAAAAAAAATACTTTTGAAAAGTTCATTTAAACAATTCTCGAAATTTTAGTTACTTCCATAACTTCAGATGTATGTTCTCCGCCAATTGAAAAACCTTTGCCATTTCACCTAATGTTTGATGGCCGAAGGCCATTAGGTCGAATGCCGTTAGGCCAAAAGGGTCGTTAGGCCAAAAGGGTCGTTAGGCAGGAAGGTCATCAGGCCGAAAATGGCCGATAGGTCTAATGAACCGTAAAGTCGAATGGGTAACAGGGATAAGTCAGGACAGTTCGCATTACCTAGAAGCTGCGGAATGAATTTTCAGGTCGAATGGATTTAATTAAAAGAAGGAAAAAAACACTGATGAATGTGTTAGCCATTTGAAAAAGTAGTAAATGATCAAATGTTATCAGATGAAAACACCGAATTTAGTACTATACCATTTAATTTCACTAAATGGTATAGTACTAAATTCGGTTTTTTCATCTACTTATAGGTGTTCTACTAAACAGCTCGAAGATTTATTATGATCAAATGTTGTTTCGGCCTAACCCTTTCAGCCGAACGACCCCTAACGGCCAAACGGCATTTGGCCTAATGACATTCGGCCTAATGGCATTCGGCCTAACGACCTGCACCTGAATGTACTTTTGACAAAATAACATTTGCCCAAACGTCATTCGACCAAATTTGATCACCAAGTGTCCTAAAGCCGATCAGAAGAGCTTCAGGAGTAAAGTCTGAGAAACAAATTAAATGATTTCGCATTCAAATTTTCGGGGTAATTCCACAGTAAAATAATAAATGAAGGAATCTTCTTAAGTAATATATTAAGAAGTATCTTGAGAATATTTTTTTTTTTAGAGGATCTGGTTTAAAATTCCAAAACTCTTAGAAAAATACTTAGTGGAATTCTTAACAAAAAAAACAACTAAGAACTCCTTGAAGTTGTTTACTGAGAAATATTTGCACTTTTCTTGGAATGAAGTCTCGCAATTTGCGTGAATCTTATGCTGGATTCGATAAAAAAAATGCTCTAGGAATTCTGTCAAACCCCTTTTAAGACTGTTCAGAGTTCAGTAAGCAATTTTTGAAAATTATGTGAGATTTTTTTCTCAGGATAAAGTCCAAGATTCAGTAATAACTAGAAATCTGTGAAATCTTACTGTGGATTTAATTACAATTTTGCACAACGTTTTGGGAAAATCCTACCCAAGTTTTCAATGAAATTGATAAAAATCCTATCTTAAATTGTGTAAGCTTTCAATTTACCGGTGGATCTGCCTAAATTTGTACTATCTTTCTCAGCTATAAATGTTATGCTCAGAAGTCTGTGAGGAACCAACTCATTATTCATTGAGAACATTATAAAGTGAATTGATGACTGAATAATTCCATAACGGGTCAAGTGGTTTGGACCGGCAGTCTTATTTGAAAAAAAAAATGCAAACTAAACAAGAGCGAATGTATCCTTGAAGAAGGTCTCAATCCAGGGCCGCAACGTCGGAGCGAGTAAAATTGAGTTCGCTTGATTTTTTTTTTAAATTAGACTGCCGAGCCAAACCAACGGACATATTTTGGCTTTCATATTTCTGTCGACAACATTTGTTTGAACTTATTATAAATAGAATTTTGTTTATTTAATAGCGATGAAAATGAAGGCATTTCACTGAAATGTTTGGAAAATTAAGAAAAATAATAATGCATGTTTAGAAGGTTCGAAAAATAATGTAAAAAGTATTCGAAATAAAGAAAAAGTTACTCACGATTTTTGTGTGCTCTACTCGTTGGAATACCTTCGCATTGATTGTTCTGCCAGCTAGCAGTATTTGCCTTAAAAACATTCAGCACATTGTATTTCCCTTCCAAAGCCATTCAAATGGCAATAATAAGTTGAATAGGAGTAGTCCTCTCCCTGAAATTGACAGAATACGACCTACAAATTATTCAAAAATAAGTCAATGCAGTTGAATTTATGTTTCACCTCCCCATTCTCCACCTCCTCTATCCAACAGATGGTTTCACACAACCTGTCCACGCCGGACGGTAGCACCCAGCACACGCAGAAAAAGCAGATGGAAATCCTTCAAGCCCGGACAGCGTCCGGTTCGCTTCAGGTGGTCCGCGCCCAAACCGTACAGACAACTTCGTCACGCTGGTCCTCCTCCACACTGCATTCCGAGATCTGCAGCAATGGTGTCAGCACTAGCACCACCAGCACCAGCAGTAGCAGTTTTAGCAATGGACACTCCATTCCAGCCATCACCGCCAATAGTACGAGCAGTAGTCACAGAACCAGTGCACTAACGACCAATGGATTCTCGAGTCATCACCTGCAGCAACAGTTCCACCGTCCAGCGGTCATAAATTCTAGTAGATTATTGGTGAGTGGCGAATTGTGCGCATTTTTTGAATCTTTGTTGCACCATGTTTCCAATAATAGAATAGTTGATTAATGGATGTGTCAATCCGACTTGAATTGAAGCTGCGAATATTGCTAGGGATTTATATCTATTTCAACCGCAATGGTCAAGGGCAAGTTCAATTAATATGTCTATAAAACCTTGATAAAACTATATTTTACCTAAAGCATTCGACGTGCTTTTAGAGAAGTGAGAATTCAAAATTAGCTGTTTAATTCAAATTTGGCATGCTCGATGCATAATGTTCAATATGTAACGTTGATTTGAAGAGAAAATCACTAAGATGTTTGATTAATCTTAATTAAAATTGTATGTAAACTTTAATCAAAGCTTGCTAGTACTAACCCTATTCTCTACACTTGGGTCACCCAAAAATGTATTTTTTTATAAAGCTGTGTACTAGAATAGTTGATCCATGAATGTGTCAATCCGACTTAAATTGTGGTTACCATCCTACCAAGGACATATAGCGGTTTCAACCGCAATGGTCAAGTACAAGTGCAATTAATATGTCTCGTATCAAGACATGCAGGAAACACCATCCCGTCCCTTCCTGCCGCTGCAAGCAGCCGCGGATCAATTTGTAATCCAATTTGCACCAGCCAACACCTTCTCCGAGAGCAATCAACTTTGCGTGAGAAATAAAAAAAAACGCAAAACAAGGACCATGATCAATCAATCTACACCGCGTCGTCAACTTCATCGCGTCACCGGATAATTGATCTTCTTTTATGGTGCCAACAGTCAGCAGTAACTATAGGTAGACGCTGCCCAGTTTACCGACCGAAGCCGAAGCCGTTTGCTGTAACTGAACAGTAGCAAAAATGGACACTTTAGTCGCGCAGTCAATGGCCATCGGCACCATTGAAAGTCAAGAGTGGCCAACTGCGCTACGCGTAATGAGCGTTGCGTATACTCCTACGTAGGTTTTTACATAGAGCCCTCTCTATTGTGCCGGCACCAAAAAAAGCAATTTCATGGTCCTGCTTGAATCGCGATCGAATGTCGAAAAACGACCTTGATGCGTGGTCCGAATGGCCTTCGAGGCTCAGTTAACCAGGGGTCTTCAAATTGTTTGAGACAGTGTTCATGATTGTTTTGTAAATTCGAAAAATTAAAGATTGCGTTGAACCAAACTCAAGAAGTTAGTATAAATTATAGAGGTAATCAATTATCATCATTGCAATTCATACACCAACAGGATCAATGCTTGGGTCATGTTTTGAGTTCAATAGCTCTTTACTTCTTCTTTCTGGCGTGTGGTAGCTAGTTCAGCTAAGTAACTAGCTCAGCACCCAATAGCTATTTATGGTTATCAAAATACTTATTTGAATATAATACATGATCCACACATGTATGCAATGATCTTTCTGAATTAAATGATTTTGGTTTACATTCAAACAGGGTCAATAATATGTGCTCTACCAAGATTCTAGTTCACCAATTGCACTGCGGAACACGTTTTTGTCTCAAGCATCAAAATACTACTATTTACTTTATTAGGGGTTGCTGAAGCCATTGCCGTTTTCAAAAATATCATAGCCGTCTAGTTTTTGAGATATTGACTGTTAAAAATACTAAATTTGACGATTTCAGCCAACTTGCATACAAGTTTTTCAACTTGTGGCATTTTATTTGCTTTTTTTGTCACAAAATTCAAACTTCATGTGTTAAACAATACTTTTCAACAAAGTTCATAATTCTTTCACTGGTAAAATGTTATTTTTTGATAGTTCTGAAAAGTATTGTCTTATACTATATAAGAGAAACGAAGAATTTTGTATGGAGACTGTAAGTATGTTTAAAAAATCGATTTAAACTGAATATAATGGTAAAGTTTACAATCAAATTATATCTAAATTGAAAGTTCAAGTCCTATTTGGCATGATTGGTGGATTGAATCACAAAAAAGTTTGATAAATTATACTTTAAATTTCATGTAAACATTCATAAAACCTGTGCACTATGGGCCAGGGACGCAATCTGGCGGGACAAAATAAATAACTCGGTAACGAAGCGTTTCCGATATTTGATGTCTTCGGCAAAGTGTTTTGTAACAACGAGGACCATCTACTGACATGAACGGATAGTTCGTAAATCGTCCGCAAAGGTGGCGCCACAATCTAACTTTTTACTGTGACGTTCTAGAGATTTGATATGTTCGGCAAAGTTGTTCATTTTTATAAAACAAACAACTCCTTAGAAGACGTCAAAATTCCACAGCCTACTGTTTTCGAGTAATTGGCAAAAGGGCCCAGATAGCCGTAGCGGTAAACGCGCAGCTATTCAGCAAGACCAAGCTGAGGGTCGTGGGTTCGAATCCCACCGGTCGAGGATCTTTTCGGGTTGGAAATTTTCTCGACTTCCCAGGGCATAAAGTATCATCGTACCTGCCACACGATATACGCATGCAAAAATGGTCATTGGCATAGTAAGCTCTCAGTTAATAACTGTGGAAGTGCTCATAAGAACACTAAGCTGAGAAGCAGGCTCTGTCCCAGTGAGGAAGTAACGCCAGAAAGAAGAAGAAGACCAAATTAATGAAAAAACGATTTTTTTCACCGAATTTGACATTATTTCTAAGAATCATGTCATATAATATTTTTTGCTGATAAATATATTACAAACACAAGCTCTGGGGCAATTTTTTTTAATAATACGGCGCATAAAAATTAATAAATAATGAAAAAACTTGAAAAATAGAGCAATTTTTGAACCTTAATATCTCCAAAAGCGCAAAAAATCGCAAGCTCAAATTTTGAGGCAACATTAAACAATATTTGATGAAACGAATGTCAAAATTTCAGAGAGGTATATTTTGGTGTTTTTGATATTTTTTTTATTTTATTACGGTTTTCTTTCCATTACGCTATTAATATTTTCGTGGCAAATATTTAGGTGTATTTTAAAATTAACGGGAAAAAATATTTTATTATGCCATGAAATTATTATATCTGCTCAGAGTACAAGCTGGCTTTGGATTTCATCTCAAATTCTTCTCTTACAGTTTACCGGAAGCTCAAAATTCAAGAAAATCCGGTGATTAAACACATATTTAAGGTTAAACAACATAAGTTTTCAAAATCGAAGGAATCTCCAAATTGATACCTTTGATCTGTATCCTCTGTTTCGAAACATCCAAGGATCAACGCTCTTCCCGCTTTAAAACAAATCTACAAGCTCCGGACAAGGGATTGTGCGCTCTGAAATTTTAGTATTTAGAGATATTGACATGAATGTGCTTTAAAATTCGATTTTCCGTATTAAAAGTAACACACTCACAAAATAAATTGCTCACCTCGAGCAATGATGACAATAATCAACTGACACATGATCAAGTTTTTCATGACATACTATATCATTTGAATTATTGAAGAAAAACAAATATGTACCCAGTTTTAACAAAGACAAATTAAAGACCCCCATGTTCCTTGCAGTTGCCCAAAATTTTATGGCTCATAAAGTAATCTAGAATGCCGTGAAAAGTGTGCTGCGATCTGTCAAACTTGGGTACCTTTTGTACTACCGAGGGACCAAATGCAGTACTAGAAGTGGTACCCAATCTGAGCCCGAGTGTGACGGACCTGGTTTTAATCTACACTTCCATCTACATTACTCGATATCAACTCAAGGAACTGCTCTTAAACTGAATTTCATGGCTACTATGATGACTTTTTTAAACAGTTTTCTGATAGTTTTTATTCCATGACTCGTTATTTCTAAAAGTCGATCGTCCCTTCAAATTGACTCATGAAATTTAACACCAAAATATACCTCTCTGAAATTTTGACATCCGTTTCATTAAGAATTGTTCTATGTTGCATGAAAATTTGAGCTTGCGATTTTTTGCGCTTTTGGAGATTTTAAGGTTCAAAAATTGCTCTATTTTTCAAGTTTTTTCATTATTTTTTTAATTTTTATGCGTCGTATTATTATTTTTTTTTCTACCAGAGCTTGTAGTTGTTATCATTTATCAGCAAAAAATATTATATGACATGGTTCTTAGGAAAAATGTCAAATTCGGTGAAAAAATATTTTTTTCATTAATTTTATCTAATTTTACCAATAACTCGAAAACAGTAGGCTGTGGAATTTTGACGTCTTCGAAAGAGTTGCTTATTTTTTCAAAATGAACAACTTTGCCGAGCATGCTAAGTCTCTAGAACGTCACAACTATCCGTTCATGTCAGTAGATGGTCCTCATTTTTACAGAAAACTTTGCCGAAGACACCAAATACCGGAAACGCTTCGTTACCGAGTTATTAATTTTGTCCCGCCAGATTGCGTCCCAGGCCCATCGTGCTGTGTTTTATACAACTTTGGCGACCTGTAACTAAAAATTGTGACGTGCTGGAACATTGCTGAGAACGGCATCAAATTCAGCGACCGAAAATCTACCAGAGACACATAATTTGATCCTTGAGACACGCAAAAATGTCATTTATGTTACTCTGTGTTGTTTACGGTAATCATAAAACTTATTTTAGCAAAGGCAAAAATCTACAAACGTAACCAAAGATCTCTCGGAGATTTATGAAGAAGGTTCATATTTACCCATGAAGACTTGAACAAACATAATCTTTCATAATCTCAAACAAACATAACTGTAATAGTACCAGCATATTGTTTGTTTGTTTATGTATTTATGACACTTTACACCAGCAGGGTGCATTCGTGTTGGACCTTAAAATTCAATTTAACAATTTAAATTCTAATTTTTTGAACAATTCAGTATCGTGTAAAAATTTCAAAAGTTTATCAATACTGGCTTCTTCATTACCAAGAGCATCTCGGAGATTTGCTTCGATGCTGTTTTCTTGTCGTTCTTGCTTATTGGATTATCTTATCTTATCACAGTCAAACAGACGTAACACTAATGAGATTTCCAACGATCATATCTTAAGTCATATCTCACAACAAAAATGCGCGTGTATTGTTTTCCTCCCTGTTTGACATTTCTCACTAGTGCCATCTGCAGGACACATAATCGCATTTCGTGCAACATGGCCACCAGATGATGATTTGTGAAGTGGGCGATGGATTTTAAAGGAAATTGTTGCTAGTGATACGTCTGTTTGTCTGTGCTCAAATTATTTCACCAACCTCAGCAAAATGAATCACGTAGAATAGAAAAGCTAAGAATTCTATAATTTTCAATACCGAATCTAGGTACTTTTAAATCGAGATGTCGTCAAACCTATTTTTTACCGAGATATCGGCGAATGTGTAAGTTTGGTGGAACAAGATTCAGTGGATTACGCGCCCGTAGGAAGGAAATCGACAGGAAAATCTGGGTAAATAATCGGATCGATGTATAAAAGTACGCGGTACTCTCGAATGGCGTTTTATTAGATAACAATAACAATCAAAGCACATCATTTTGAAACAACGCACAATGTGGTTTATGCTCTGGTATGGCAGATGCTCTGCCCGGTGTAGAAGGATTGCACGTTGTACTACTAACAGAATGTAGCTAAGATCCGGTAAACGTTTAACAAGTTTCGTCTAATAATTACCGATATCTCAGCTGTTGAATTCAAGACAGTCCGTTTACCGAGCTAGATTTCCGAATATAAGTGTGTAGTTTATTGGAAATATGTATTAGTTTCTCAAACATTTGTGGACAAAATCTTATAATTATAGAATGTAAATATAATAGAATACATAACAGGAGGCCGTTTTATGACATTATTCAATGGATTTTCATGAAACAAATTGCGGTATAGAAATCAATTTAAGGAGATTTAACATACAACCTTTGAAAAAAGTTGACCCAAAGACGTTGAAAGTTTGGAAGAAAATTTAAATGAATTAATCAAAATAACACACCGTTAAAACCATCATATCCATGTTGATACCAGCATCCATTATCGTAAGTTATTTTTTAAACCTTAGTAATGTAAATAGATAAATTTGAAAGTATCTAGTGTGATCAAAGTTCTTTGGAACTATTTAAGACCTACGTAATTCTGCTTTCGTCTCCAAAATTGTAATATACATTTTAAACTGTACTTCAGCGACATTAATGCAATGATTTTAATTCAATAGTAGGCTAAAATATTACGAACAAAATTCTTCAACTCAATTATTTTGGACCCTGACGCGGCACAAGTGGGTAGAACATGTAGCACATGTCCTACGGACAAAAATAGCTGAGTAGGACAGTCAAAGGATTATTCTATCCATGATTCAACAAGAAGCCAACTCAGTAGATGTTGTTTGATAAATTGCTGTGAGCATCCCCGGAAATTTTTCCATACAAATTAATGGATATCCATAGACTCTCGGGAGATCCCTGAAAAATCGTTAAAACAATTCATGGATTAACCCAAGACCTGTCGCAACCTGTATTTAGTACACCAAGATGCGTGCACATTAAGGTGCGGCTTATTTTTCAAAAGTTCTCAAAACCAAAAATTCGAGTGCTCTACTGAATTTAAATTACGTTAAATAAGAAACCTCAAAATCTGAGGCAAAAATATTAACATTTAGGGGTGGCGCAAGCATCTTGAAGGTGAATAGACCATTTCCGTGAAAAAATTTTATTTGCTCGTAAGCTTTCTTTTAATTTACTGGACCAACTCTCCAAAGGAACTCATATGTTTTGAAGCCTCTAACTATTGAAAAACAACGAAAAACTGGCGGCACACTAGTTCACTCCACGGTCTCTTAGAATTTATATCTCTCTGATGTTTTAAGGAACCCCTTTTTCCTCTATGAATTTATCTCCACGTTGAGAGGCGGCGTCCATTTATTACGTAACGCTAAATTTGGAAATTTTTGACCCCCTCCCCCCCCCTTCGTAACGCTTTTTGTATGATTTTTTTTTAAATTTTTGTATGAGTCGTAACGCTTGAGCCTACTCCCCCCCTCCCCCTAGAGCGTTACGTAATTTGTGGATGCCGCCTGATGAATTTTGATCAGCTGTTCCTCCGCGGTCTACACCTTGTTGATCTTCGAATTTGTGCATGGTGACGTCGGTGACGTCACGAAAACAAACGCTATCTCTGTTGCTCTTCCGTCATGGTCAACTAACTATCCTGCTCTTGGACATTCCCTGCAGGAATTGTTTACATTTTGTTATAAGGAGTTGTCATTCACTGCAGGAATCGTTGACATTTTTTTTATTTGAAGTTTGGAGGTTATGTCTAGCAACATCTATCTCCTCCTACTATGCCACTTCCACAGTGGCTGGAATCCCCACATCCATCCCGGAATCCTTATTGTTGGTGCTGGCCGTCGAAATTTCTATGTTAACAAGTTCTTCAGCGGAGCCATCAATTTCATTACGCCAGCATGCATATTTCCGCGTTTTTGTTTTAATCAAACATTTGCCATCATCAATGTTCTACTACACAATTTGATGGTGGAAGAGAACCATCACGAGAAGATCCTTCATATCCGTCGCATGTAGCTGCTGTGGTGTTCCGGTTGAATGGTTCTAAACAAGGGTCCTGCTCTCTCCTGGTTTTGTGGCCAGTGGAGAACTGGCGACAAAAATTTCACTGCGTTTCAGTTTATCGTTTTTGAATCTGTTGGATCCCAATCCGGAAGAGTTCCCGTTTCGAGGTTGCAAGAGCTCCTCGATTGTTTTATCTTTTGATCCGGAAATCCCCTTGGTATCTATTAGAACAATATTCTACCGCACAGTAAAATCTTCGGCGCTATATTCCGCCGGTCGCAAAACCGTAAACAAGCAGGACCCTTCTCGGAACCCATTTCGAGGACTAACACGGAGCACCATAGTAGCTTCAGGCAACGAGATGAAGGCGATGTTTATTGTGGTCTTGAAGGATTTCGTACTTGCATTCCTATGGTGATGACCATTTTTCGGGTAGTCCTTATCATTCCGGAGACTGTTTGAGGCAAAAAAATAGCAATTCGATAAACAATAAACGAAACAAATTGCTACTCATTTTTTCTATATGGGCGAGCGATTCAGTTCTGTTGCTTGTGGGAACGGTGGGCTTTGACATTTCATCATGTCTACAAACATTCAATGCAGGGGTGTTAATGAACGTTGTGGAAAAATCTCCACTTTGAATGCCCATAGGGTTGAAGTAACTGTGACCCACGACGAGTTTTATCTCAAAATGTGGTGAATATCCATGTTTTCAAAAATTTATAAGAAAATCAGGAGTGTATATAAACAAAATCTGAAAGCGTTAATATTCATTAAAAATTATTGTTTTTCGAAAAAAAATACAAAAGCTATGGGTTAGATCTGACGGAATTGGTCTATTTTCAGGTTATAAAAAATGACCTTCAGTGAAGTCACCATAACTTCATTATTTTTCAACCAATTTTGAAACTTTTAGCATCATTATCTTCAAAATTAAATTGATGGAAACTTTGTATAGCATCAAATTTGTCTAAAATCGAAACTACAGTGATACCTCCATGAGTCGATGTTCCATGACTCGATATCGACTCATGGAACCATACTAAAAACAGAATTTCATGGTTACTATGATGGTCCCTAGAAGCCACTTTCCAAAGGATTGCTGTTCCATGACTCGATATTTCCATGAGTCGATGGTCCCTTCAATATCGACTCATGGAGGTTTCACTGTAGTCTCAGTAAAAAATACTTTTATTCAAATTTTTCTTCATTTTGCTAAACAAATCATTTTTGTTTGGCCATAGCTTTATAAATACTAAATCGATTCCAAATCTTTTTACATGGTTTTGAAGCAAATTTAGTTGTTTTCAAACTGTTCACTGTTGTTTTTCCAAAAAACGGGTTTGACTTAGTTTTTCAACAAAAACTACCCAAAAACATGATTTTGTTATGAAAAAATCAAATTTCTTTGGATTATTTAAGTCCTTATCGCCGGAAATTGCATTTTTTTTTTCTAAAAAACTCATATTTAAAAAGCATCTTGCCTTAATTACATATTGAATAGTGCACATATTTTTTTACATTTGTAAGCATATTTTTGTTTCAATTTTATTTAAAAATTGTTGAAAAGTCTTTCTAAAAGGTTTAACAAATAAGAAAAACCAGTCAAATTTTTGCCAATTAAATATTATCTCTGAAGCTGATAGAAATAATATTTAATTGGCAAAAATTTGAAAACAACTGGCACGTTTTTGTGCATTTTTTGCTGAATAACTTGGTCGAGATATTTTTTAGGGAAATGTGATATATGAAAGGTTTGAAACCAATTGAATTAGCTTCAAAAGCATGTAAAAAGATTTGGAATTGGGTGAGTAATCATGGAGATATGGTCAAACTAAATTGAAATTCATAGTAAAATTTGGAAAAAAAATTGGAATAAATTACTTTTAACTAAAACTTGTTTTGATTTTAAACAAATTTGGTGTTCTACAAAGTTTTCAGAAATATAATTTTGAAGGTATTGATGCTAAAAGTTACAAAATCGGTTGAAAAATAACAAAGTTATTTCCACTGAAGGCCATTTTTTATAACCTGAAAATTCACCTTCAAGACGCTTGCGCCACCTCTAATTGTTATTTTTTTTTGGCTCAGATTTTGAGGCTTCTCTTTTAATGTGATTTGAATTCAGTAGAGCTTAGCTTAGCTTAGCTTAGACTGACTACTAGACAGTTTCACAAAAATCAAAATTTCTGGGATTCAACCAGTCACCCCCAAGTCCTAGTTGCAATACTAAAACAAACTACCAGACAAATTTTCATCCAATTTGGAGAAGATTAGGAGGTGCCTCAAGTCGAATTTGTGTTTTTAGGCTATTTTTTACATTCAAAAAAATCTACCGAGAATTTGGAAAAATGAAAATCAAAATAAATACCACTGGTTGAACGTATTATTAGTACTTTACAACTTTTGAGAACACTGTATGCCGATAAGAGAGGGTTTTGACCTCATAAAATTGATTTCTCTTTATTAAAGTACCTGTAAAACATACATTTCTCTACAGTTTTTGTTCTACGAGATTCTAAAGCTCATGACTAATCATAAAAGTTCAATCGTAGTATCATTCCTTTGTCATTTCTGAACATTATTGTAGTACATCATTTTCGTATCCGAGTTACAGATAAATTGTAAAAATCGTCGGAAATACGACATTCCTTATTCCCCTGCATTCAGAGCTGCTGCCAAATGGCGCAATTGCTGACATGTTTAAAAATTGAACATAGTAGCTTTGCTTTTTCAATGATGGATGATGATTGAAGAAAACATCTAGCAAATGTCATCAACGCAGTCGTGTTTCAAACAACATTCGCATTTGATGCCAAGCGTTAACAAATGTGATATAGCCCCGAGGTCAAGCTTCTCGACTACCGATCTTGAGGATCAGAGTTTGATTCTTTTTTTCGAGTGAAACCAATGTTTATTATATGCAGCATAGAAAAAGGACTAAAGGCGCAAATCACTACTTAAGCATTTCTCTTCATTAACTTAGGAGTGGGAGATTTTTGTGAGTTCTATTGATTAAGACTCAGCTACAAGATACACTTTTGAACAATGAATCGTGATGAAATTTGTTGGCCTCAAGTCATTTGGTCCATTAAAAAAAAGAGCACTCTAAATGAACTCCCGTTATCAAACTCTGATCCTCAAGATCAGTAGTCGAGAAGCTTGACCTCGGGGCTATATCACATTTGTAAATGCTTGGCATCAAATGCGAATGTTGTTTGAAACACGACTGCGTTGATGACATTTGCTAGATGTTTACTTCAATCATCATCCATCATTGAAAAAGCAAAGCTACTTTGTTCAATTTTTAAGCATGTCAGCAATTGCGCCATTTGGCAGCAAATCTAAATGCAGGGGAATGAGGAATGTCGTATTTCCGACGATTTTTTACAATTTATCTGTAATTCGGATACAAAAATTATGTACTACAATAATGTTCAGAAATGACAAAGGAATGATACTACGATTGAGCTTTTATGATTTGGCATGAGTTTTAGAATCTGGTAGAACAAAAACTGTAGAGAAATGTATGTTTTACAGGTACTTTAATGAACAGAAATCAATTTTATGAGGTCAAAACCATCTCTAATTGGCATACAGTGTTCTCAAAAGTTGTAAAGTACTAATAATACGTTCAACTAGTGGTATTCATTCTGATTTTCATTTTTCCAAATTCTTGTTAGAATTTTTTGAATGTAAAAAATAGCCAAAAAACACAAATTCGACTTGAGGCACCTCCTAATCTTCTCCAAATTGGATGAAAATTTGTCTGGTAGTTTGTTTTAGTATTGCAACTAGGACTTGGGGGTGACTGGTTGAATCCCAGAAATTTTGATTTTTGTGAAACTGTCTACTGACTACACATATCAATGGTTGCTATTCCGTGATTGACCGAAGTCAGTTAAAATGCACAAAGAATCAACTAGAAGTTCGGCTGGGATTGGCCATAATCATCTTCAGTGTGCATAATTCAGTGCCTCTATTTATACATGGTCAATAACGGCGCCGGCCACGTCCTTGCAGTCAGGTGGGATTGGGGGAAGGAATGTTAGTGTGTAACCTTTGCTATTTGGAGACCGTGTTTGCCTCTGCATCTCCACAAAGGTTACTGGGAGGGATGTTTGTTAATGGGAAGGATCGTTGGGTCACAGGATTCACTTTGATAAGCGATTAGACCATGATAAATAATTATTTGTGAGATATAAACATGCTTATATGTAAATATAATATTTTCATTTGATATGAACAATATCTATGTAGAGAAAAAATATGCCGACACTTGAGGTGACGAACCTTTCAAAGTTTGTTGAATAAAGTGAACCTTTCGGAAGTCTACACTTGAAGTGTCGAACCATTCAAAGTTTAATTTTCAATTACAAAAATAAAGGTAAAAAGAAGAAGGTGTATTGAATAAAAAAAAATTAGACATAAATAATTTATGAATCAGAGTTTATGTCGACACTCACAGTGCCGAACCATACATATTTTTTTGAAACATCATATTTACATCTCACCGTTGTAACGATTAACGGTACAGTCATACATATTTTATAGATTAGGAACAGTAGCATGAAACGAGCTCACCAATTGATCCGTCATCATTGAGCAGCAACAATCCTCTTTCAGCTTCAGTCGTTTGCTATATAAAAGCACTCAGAGAAAATAGGCGCGCGACCCGTGAGGGAAAACAACTGACGACTACTCGGGCTTTCTTGAAGCACTGCCCAGGAGCAAGCGTCAATGTCGGAAGATCATAAAGAACTAATCGAAAGCGGCACTTTTTCACTTTACTCGATCGACGCGCGACATGTTTGATCCTGCCCTCATCGCCGGCCCCCGCAGGAGCAAGCGTCAAGGTCGGAAGATCAAACACAACTAAGCGATCACGGTTTTTTTTTCACTTTTATTTGACCGACGCGCGACATGTTTGATCCTGCCTTCATCGCCGGCCCCCGTAGGAGCAAGCGTCAAGGTCAAAGGATCAAACACAACTAACGGAAGATCAAACGCAACAAAGCGATCGCGGTTTTTTTTTTCACTTTTACTTGATCTTCAATGTGATTTGAATTCAGTAGAGCACACGAACCTGAAAAAAAAGCCGCACCCTAGTGTACATACAGAAAGAGCTTAGTGCGGTTGGCGATAGTCGAGGAGGCTCTTGATCTTACAAGGCATTCTTGAAAAAATATATTGGCGATTTTTCAAGCGATTTCTGCAGAACTCTCGAAGCACACTCTGTAAAAGTTCTTATTTATGGAAGCAGGGTTGTTAAGTATCATGACCGACTTTCAACAACGCCCAGACAATCAGAAGTCACAAAAAAGTTCACGTAATAACTCACTAACTTCACATACACCGCATCAAACCCGCAAAATACGATGGATGAAATCATGAGATTGATGAGTTTTCTCACATAAAACGCTTTTTTTTTAGTTCATTTGTGCATTTTGTTTAGTCCCGTACACTCTTACAAAGTAAGTGAAATCAATCCGTTGCAGCTGTAAAATCAACATTTGTTATCATAAGTTAAGTTGCATAAGATCACAGGTTAGATCAGTATAAAATTCATACACTCGCACTGTATCATGCATCACATAATATATGCACGTATATCGCCTCCACTTTCGTGCGTAAAAGGCCTGTTCGCGAAATCTTATAAGCGAAATTTTGCACATGCAAAGCCACTAGGTGATTTCGTTATACGTACATTTTGGTAGTCTGGGAGTCTTCTTACTGTCACTAGACGAAGCTATATTTCATGTGCTAACTTCATTACGCCGCACTGACGAAGCTCTCACGAGAGCAATTTTAATATTGCGTTGCTATAAAAAATTATACCTCATTTTAGAGAATTTCAGGAAGTAAATGTGTTTGATGAGTTAAATTGAAATTCTTCCATGATTCCAGCGATATTAATAAAAATCATACTAGATAATGAGCTAAAAATATCAAGTTTACGATTCCGTCACAAGCCGTAGCGAAGGAAAAATGAAAGAGATGAACATTAGAGTGGTTCAAAAAATAGTTTTTGCTCCACACCGCTCATACGATTCTAGATCCTTACAAAATTTGAGCTCATTTGGATGAAAACTGAAACTGCACAAGCCACACATATTCTAAACAAGAAGAGTTTTTGAGAGCCTGTGAAAAAATTGTGCAAAACGGATTTTTTCAGCGGTAAAAAATGAAGCAGCCGGTAGAGAGGTTAACATCGTTTGAATGTAGGAGAGCCTTTTGTTTTGTAGTTTTGTGTGAAGTATGTTAAGTGTGCACCTTGAAAATGGTTTCCTGTGAGACAAGCAAACAAGCAACAGTTAGCAAAAAGTTGTGTTCGACTTCGCACCCCTCAGGTGGAGCCTAACCCGTTGACCACCAATCAACAAAAAGGGCGAATGTAGATAGACAGGCTATTCTTCTATCTGTAATGCTTGCATTAGA
The DNA here is from genome assembly GCF_002204515.2 of Aedes aegypti. Taxonomy (NCBI): domain Eukaryota; kingdom Metazoa; phylum Arthropoda; class Insecta; order Diptera; family Culicidae; genus Aedes; species Aedes aegypti. Next base: position 400,707,240 of record NC_035108.1, read on the forward strand.
GTGAGTTTCAAAACTGGGATCACTCTGGTGCTTATCTTATCTTCTATTTCTATCCTTTTCTATTTTCCTAGTATAACCCTCCAGTAATTTGTCTGCACATCCTTAACCTCCTTTATGCAAGCATTACAGATAGAAGAATAGCACTGCGGAACACGTTTTTGTCTTCAGCACCAAAATACCGCTATTCGCTATTCACAGGCTTGTTGAATCCATTGCCATTTTCAGAAATATCATAGCACGTCTAGTTTTTGAGATATTGACTGTTGAAAATGCGAAAATTGACTATTTCAGCCAACTTGCATGCAAGTTTGCCAGCTTGTACGGCAATTTATTTGCTTAATTTACCACAGAATTCAAAATTTATGTGTATAACAATACTTTTCATCAAAGTTTATTATACTTTCGATGCGGAAAAGTTATTTTTTGATGGTTTAGAATATTATTGTATTTTGCCATATAAGAGAAATGAAAAATTTTCTATGGAGACTGCAAGCATGTTGAAAAAGTCGGTTTAATCGAAATTTAATCCTGAAATTTGAATCAAATTATGTCTGAAATAAAAGTTTAAGTTCTATTTTGCATGTTTGGTGGATTAGATTACAAAAAAAATAGATAAATTGTACTTTAAATTTCATGTAAACATCAATAAAACCAGTGTTTTATACAACTTTGGCGACCTATAGCTAAAAATTGTGACGTGCTGGAGCATCAGATTCAGCAATTCCAAATCTACTAGAGACACATAATTTGATCCTTGAGACACGCAAAAATGTCATTTTTGTTACGCTGTGTAGCCTGTCTATCTACATTCGCCCTTTTTGTTGATTGGTGGTCAACGGGTTAGGCTCCACCTGAGGGGTGCGAAGTCGAACACAACTTTTTCCACCAGTGCTAACCGTTGCTTGTTTGCTTGTCTCACAGGAAACCATTTTCAAGGTGCACACTTCACACAAAACTACTTCAGATTGATGATGATTATAAGTCTAATTAATCGACTGAATCAGATTGCTTCTGACCGTACTTTAGTTCTTCTTCTTCTTTCTGGCGTTACGTCCCAACTGGGACAAAGCCTGCTTCTCAGCTTAGTGTTCTTATGAGCACTTCCACAGTTATTAACTGAGAGCTTTCTATGCCAATTGACCATTTTTGCATGTGTATATCGTGTGGCAGGTACGAAGATACTCTATGCCCTGGGAATCGAGAAAATTTCCTTTACGAAAAGATCCTCGACCAGTGGGATTCGAACCCACGACCCTCAGCATGGTCATGCTGAATAGCTGCGCGTTTACCGCTACGGCTATCTGGGCCCCACCGTACTTTAGTAAGAAATATATTTTACCAGACTTTTGATAAACTTATGCATAAATAAGACCAAGTATAACGTTTTTCCAAAAGTTGGAAGTTCTTGTGTCACATAAAATGTATAACAATACCGCAATCTCCTAGGCATACTCGGACCATTTTCATGAAAAATTTAGCTTGACAACAGCCGGGCTGCTTGTTGATTTCCAATTCGCACCCCCAGGGCTCCACTCATGCGGCACCTGTTTTGTTTCCAAGGCTCTAGCTATCAGGCGATGCAGACAAGATACCAACTATACCGGGCCCACCTTGATGAGTTCCACTTCTATATCAACCTCTACAAGTACCGTATCTCAAAGTGGAAGCTGGTTGGTTGCTGTTTTCCATCATTCCTACGTATTCTTTTCCCCCTCTATCTTGTACATCCCTGACTGTGCCCTAAGTATCATTCAAATATTCGTCCTAGTATTACTTCCACCTTTCAATCACCTCGCCATCGTCCGACAAAAGTAACCCATCTTTATCTTGGTATTGCAGTGTGCGATTGACAAGCAAATATCAAATGCGGACACACCAAACGCGGTAGTATTTTTCACAAGGAAGGCAAAGTCAAAGAAAGCATTTCATTGCTAGGGGTGGCGATGGTATTGGTAATGGTTGCTAAATATCCTTTGATTATTCTGTGCCGCATTTGAAGCCCATTTTGCCAAGACTTGCACGACAAGCGTTCTGCTCGCATTGGTCATAGCAAACGTCACAGTTACTTTCAGTTTCATTGATCTCATTTTCTGAGAAGCAATAGCATATTAGTATGATGTTATTGATTTTTTCTTGGATTCCACAAAATGTGGCTCCAGAAATTATTACCAGGCTCACTATAATTTCTTTTCCATATTCCTCCATTTTTTTCTGGACATTCCTAAGAATGTCTTCCTTATTTTACGCAGCGTATACTGAGAAGACATGTCCAGGAATTTCACAAGAAATATCTGAAGGGTTTAGGGGCCATGCACAAATTACGCCACGCACCGAGGGGGGAGGGGGTCAAGCCAAGCGTGAGAAGCCTTACAAAAATTTCGGAGGACTCATACAAAAAACGTGACAAAGGGGTGGGGAGGGGGTCAAAAAAGCTGAAATTTAGCGTGACATAATTTGTTTACCATCCCTTAGTGATGACACTTCTTCGTCAGAAAACATCAACTCCGTTCAAGAAACAATCAGAATTCTTCTAGTGTTTGTAGTAGGAGCAGCTCTAAGTTTTTTTTTAAAGACATCTCATAATTTTTATAATTAGTTTCTGTAGAAACTTCTTTGATACCTTCTGGGATTACAGCAGAAATTAAGTCATCTATGCTTCTCTCAAGAATTATTAGGCTTCTACTAAAAATAAAACTAAGTTTGCTATTTGTAATAAATTTCTATATGGTTAGGATATTATTTTGTTGCACTCCACTGATCGAGCGAAGCAATACGATTGTTTACATTCCTTGATCAGCTGTTTGATTGATAATTGGCGGTTACTGATTTAAAAATTACCCTATGATCAAAAACATCAAAACAAAATTGTACCAATTGTTTTGTTCATCTTCACCTTTTCCTCAGAGCTCAACATCATCCACCTCCAACACCAACGGCAGCATCCTACACACCAGTTCTCTGCACCAGAGCCCACAACCGCTCGCATCATCAAACGGTACAACGGTCGCAAAAATGCCATCTTCACTTGCATCCACGCTGCTGCTGCAGTCAAATGGACCTCCACCAACTTCCATCCGCAGCAAACAAGTGTTTCGCAGCGGTCAAATGGACGTAGGCGGCCCAACTGGAGGAGGTGACAGTTTCACAAGCCATACTCGCCAACGGCCACTGGATTGGTTCGATAAGTTCAAAGATATCAGCGTGAAGGACGAACCGGCCGATGCAGACAGGTAAGCAAGTTAATCATTTTTGATTAAATTTTGCTCCAATCGACGATCACTGTACCTTCAAAAGCTTATAGAACAGAAAACGATTTCCAGTTCAAAACGCAAATCGACAAGACGCAACCGCACTGTAATAAGAAATCAAAGAAAGAATATATCGACTGCATTAAGTTGTTGACGTAAAACCAAACTTCCCATTATTTGTCATAATTTCAAGAAACGTTCGATCTCAAACAAAATCCACACTACACATTTATATATTCCGGAATTTACTTCGACTCACTGATGAATCAGATTGTCTCTCGTTGATTCGCGTGGCTCAATCGATATTTTTTGCATAACTGACTCATCGGTCATTAGTCCATCTCCACGCTCGTGGCTGTCACTGTGCCAAATTTGAAAGCACCTCAAATTCACACCTTTTAACGCAACAGCATCTGCATGTTACCCCAAACCCATGAGCACACCTATATGGAACGGAAGCCCCGCAATTAACGTGCAAATCGAGACCAATTTCTACACGATTGATCAGCGTGTATGACGATCGAAAAATCGTCACTGTCTTTATTCTTATTATTGCGTGGCCTCCGAAGAGACCGTCAGCTTCATTTTTTACCGCATCTGTTCAGTCAGACGCAATCATCCTCGGCAGCGATGACAAACATCAGAGAGGTCCACCCACTCGCTCCTCGAGAAAACGTGAACTTCGGTCGTTATAACGTCGCGCCGAGGAGTAAAGACGGACAAAACATCCAAAAATTATGTTTGCAATATCGACAGTTAAAATTGTTCCTTTTTGACGGTTTCCAACGGGATGATACCTACCGAATATCAAAGAAAGTTAATAGACTGTCATTTTCAATCGATTTTGGACACATTGGAATGTTTTGGTTGACTTTTCAACGAAAACGCGTCACTGTGCGTCGCCTTAGCGATTCGATTGGGCGTTGGAGTTTCCGAGCTCTTGTAGACCGCCACTTCGGGTAGAACTACCACCAGTACAAACACCATCGAATCAGCTCAACTCACTGGCTGAGCTGAAGTCGCGTGGTGACGACGGGTTGTCTGATGCCGGTTTTTTTTTCGGGCTGTTATTATTTTCATGGCGATGCTGCTCGGTAGGTAGGAGCACTTCGCTTGCAACGAGAAATTTTGCACGCCCTAGCGCTGAGTTCAGATGTGTAGCGAGGATGCGATTCTCGATATCAAGATAGAAAACCATAGTAAAAGTTGGTTTTCATGGCTACCTCGATGGTCCTTCGAATCACATTTACTAGTTTGATTATGTAACTTGATACCTAAGACAGGACAAGATAGCTCAACTAAGACTGCCTCGTTGTTTTTCAATCGATAACCTTGACAACGCAGTGTTACCAGTATCCTTTTTAAGCAAATCTTGTGAACAAATTTCTTGTTATTTGAATTAAAATTTGCTCATAATTTGATTGCTTCTTGCACGCTTCGTTCATTCAGTGCAATAGAGAAATCCGAATTGAAAAAAAAAATCAGTTTAAAATTCAAAACCATTTAGAGATAATGTACACATTTTCCATTATATTGGTCTCAGTTAGATATTTTTATCTTTATTAGAATTGTATTAGCACATGCTTTGAATTACATAAGCAGATTTGGAACAAAAAGATTTCATTAGCAATGAAGTGCCCTGTTGCAATTCAACTCAACGATGTGAAAGTAGGCCATTGCCAAAACGACCAATGAGAAGTGGTGTTTTTTGACAGGCAATTGGTTTCGCTTTTGTACTTTGACCTATCACTTCTTATCTTAGCTTGATACCTTCCTTACTCGATGGTCCAAGATTGTGTTATGGAGAGTTGAATGTATAACGCACATTACACGAGCGTGACAAGTCATGAATATTTACATAATATGTCATATAATCCGAAATTTCATTCCATGTAAACTAAGATTATTTGTAATGTAGTCCACCAGCACCCTGCAAAATTACGTGATACATGATAAAATTTTATATGATTTCAGGCACAAAATAACATGATGTAATATTGTAAATCATGATGTCATACGCATAATCTTTATTATGTTTTACAAAGTAGGTTTCATCTCTCACAATCAGTGCACACTAACGTTTTCCCTAGTGCTTGACGTTTTTTATTACCCATCTGTAGGTCCCAATGCACACATCGTGTTTTGTACAACATGGTCATTAGATGATGATTATTTATAATGCCCGTTTATTCTAAGTGTTATGTCTGTTATCTGTGATATTAGTTTCAATTTATTAGTTATCTCGTAGAATGCCAGAAGAAAATTATAACAATAAATTATCAGGCTTGTCTAACGTTTTTTAACCGCGGGCGAAATCCCAGCAACAACAAACTTCAACATTAAAAACAACAATTCATTATCAGCCACATAAGTTTCGCCTGGACAAATTTAAGAAAAGAAAACAATTTTTTAACGCCCTGCTTAGATTTTTTCATAATGTTGGAGATTCTATGAGAATTACATATTTAGAAAAAATCATTAAATAAAATAGACTGCCATATTATAGCAAGTAAAACGGCGTAAATTTGAATTTCAAATGTAATATGCAACTGAATATTGTTTGAACATTTTCAATCATATTGGGCGTAATTTTACAACTATGACGTATTTTTGGGTTCACGTACCCTAAAATTTGCTTCATTTTATTTTTTACATCGTGCATTTTGCATACCATAAAATGTTTATGTCGATAATTACAACACAACTTTTCGGAATTGCTTTCGGAGCTGCGAATACTGAAAGAACAGTGAAATATTCAGACCTACCAAGGATACCGTAAACAATATCATAACAACACTAAACCCCTGTTCTGAAATCTCATAGATTATAATTGAGGATTTTGAAAATTTTGCAGTAACACTGGTTATAATCCTGTAGAATGTTACTAATGATTCTATACGAATTCTGGTAATGTTTTCTGTAGAAATTAACTAAGGATTTTGGGAGAATCCTGCCCATGGCTTATTGAAACATTTTATGTGGTTTCTTGTTTAGGAATCTGTGAGAATTGAACTGATTGAGTTTTTGTTTTTAGACGCACATAAGACGTACAATGAAATTAAACTTATCATTGAAAAACTTGATCTTATAATAAGCCTTGAACATTTATGTTTATAACAATACTAATGAATAAAAATAATGAATCTCCAAGTATAAAAATAACCACCAAATTTTTTTCTTCGTTTACTTTCCATACAAGAAAGGTTTACATAGTTAATTAACGGGAAAATTTGTGAGCTGGGCTTGAGCTTGAGCTTGATTAGCCGCCCCTGGTTGCTGCCGATAAGATGCACTTACACAAGAATCAAACAAATGACTGCTTGAGACTAACAGATACCTTCAGTGAATAAGTACATTAATTTAAGGGAAAAATGGTGATTCAGAAATTTATGTCGAGTTGCAAATTTCAATCGCACTGCTCATACTCTAGACAAAAATGATCGATCCCTAATCCCGCACAGATTCTTGGGAACCAAAACGAAATTTGATAATGTTGGATCAACTCTAATCTGCTTTTTAACAAACAAGTATTTTTCGTCCTAGTGTATTAACGAAACAATATTCAAAAGAATACCCATGTAAAGTGCTACACTGTTAAAAATAGTGAAAATTCTTGTGGAAGTAATTCTGGTTATGACTGAATGACACATGATGTTAGTGATGGAATGACACAAAAACATGTCCAGAACGACACAGAAAATGTAATTTTACATGTTGAAGAACACGAAAACGATGGAACTGTGATCGACATTTCTCGAATCAGACACAAAATTTGCACATGGAAATTGATGAGGAAAATAGATTTCACTTCTAATCAGATTGAAGTATCGCAGCCATGGCCTTTCGTTTCAAAATAAAATAAGAAAAACTCGCAAAAATGACTATTGTTTATTATTTGAAATGTATTAAAGTCCAAAAATCGTAATCTTCGTCATTAACGAAACTTCAAAAGCAGTTTTTCTGTTCAAACCTGAAAATTATTCGATGAAACTGTATTCACTGTGTTTCGGTTGAAGGATAGAATACAGTGAACACATTTTCGCGTACATTATCTTGATTTGATTCCACCCCATTACCCCGAATGCCATCACCCCGTATAAGTAAATTAAAAACCGAATTTAGTACTATACCATTTGATTCCACTAGAGTTTGTATCTTTTGACATATACGCGTAATTCGACCTCAACTGTAAGGCCGTCTTCAGTGTCGTGTGCTAGAGTTGAGTCCAGTACACGACAACGAAGACGGCCTTACAGATGAGGTCAAAATACGCGTATCTGTCAACAGATACAAACTCTAGTGGAATTAAATGATATAGTACTTAATTCGGGTTTTCATCTACTTTTAGGTATTCCACTAAACAGCTCGAAGATTTATTATCATCACCCCGAATGTTATTTCCCCGAATTTACAATTATCTAGACATCTTGATGACTTTTCCTCATGATATTGGCATTCGGGGTAATGACATTCGGAGTGATGGGTCGTTCATGGATTTGGAATTCGAGGTAACGGCGTTCGGGTTAATGGCATTCGGAGCAATGGGATTTGGGGTAATGGGGTAGAATCGCACTCAGTAAGTGCATATAAAATTTATGTTTCAAATGCCACAAATTACTATCTCCTTTTCTGCTTCTTTCTGGCGCTACATTGTAACTGGGACAAAGCGTACTTCTCTATTTAAGATACTTGTGAGCACTTTACAGTTATATGAGATCATTATTTGCCAATTGATCTGTTATGCATGAATACATTCTATACCCTGTGAATTCGAGAAAATTTCCATTACCGAAAGATCCTTAACCGGCGGGACTAGAACCCATTACTCTCAGCCTGGTTTTGCAGAATAGCTGCGCGTTTATCGCTGCTGCAGTTTGGGCCCAGAACTTGTGATATCTTAAAACTAGTAATTACGAAATTAAATCGGCTACATAATGCCTCATAACCCTTGAGCCTGTATACAAACAGTAAATTAGGATGATTCTTCATTAGAGTGAAGCAAATTTTGAAATTTTGGCTCCCCTATACTTAAACGATTTCCCTAAATAGCATTCTCCCAAAATTTAAAATAATTTGGAAGAAATTTAACTGTGCACAAGCCATTTGAAGTTTACATGGAGATTAATATGGTAAACGCCAACATTTTGTGTTCAGCCCTCTATCTCTTAATCATAATATTTTATGGAAAAGTGAACAAACTCTTCTTATATGAAATCCTTTTAGCTACAATTTTGCCATTTTGATTGCACATCTGGATAAATTGTTATTCATCATCATAAAGTGGGTTTGCATTTTACATGCATCACCAACTGTTCGGCAAGCAACAGTGGAGCTCCTGGCGGAAGAATAGATCAAAGTAATCCAGGCTACTATGTTCTACAGCAAAAAGGCAGTGTTGCTCTGAATGTAATGGAATGATCATCTCAGCATGATTTAGACTTTGTTATCAATAATAACAAATTATCCTTACGTCCCATCGAAATGTGCTCTCCAGCAAAATTGTAGCTGGGAGAATTTCACATGAGAAGAGTTTGTTCACTTTTCCATAGATTATTATGGCTAGCAGTTAGAGGACTGAACACAAAAAGTTTGCCTTTTTCATAGTACACCCGATTCTGTTTTTGCACGGATTTTTTTACACGGCCGTGTAAAAAAAGTTTCCATACATTTTTTATGCCCAAACCTTATTTTTGCATGAAACGTCGAGTTTACATTAGTTTACTTTTTTTGCACGGTTTTTGAAATTTTGAACTGAAAACTTTTTTTGCACGGTACGCATCCCCCGTGCAAAAACAGAATCGGCAGTACCTTCCATATAAACTTGAAATGGCGTGTGCACAACCAAATCTCTTCCAAATAACTTCAATTTTTTGGCGAATGAGTTTCATCATAATTGACATTGAACGGTATAGGGGAGCAAAAACTTCAAAATTTGCATCAGTCTATTCTTCGAATCTATGACAAAAGGTCGAAAGACAAATGGTCGAAGGAACAAAAGGTCGAAAGACAAAAGGTCGGAAGGCCGAAGGTCGAAGAACAAAAAAGAAGGGACAAAAGGTCGAAAATATATTTTCAAAGAAGGAAAAAAATCCCACCCAGCTAATAATTTTCAACCTTTGTCTTTTGACCTTCTGTCCCTTCGACCTTTTGTCCATAAACCCAATTCTTCATAACATTGAATGATTGTATGTATTAGGAAACATTCTAAACAGCTTCCGGTATTGAAAAACTTCGTCAATGCCTTAAATTTAACGATTTTTACGATTACGGATTCAAAAAGGCGCAACTTAAAATTTCGACTAACTTTCGACGACCGCTCTTTGCAAATGCTTGGCAACAAAAAGGCATATGTGATGTACAAATAAAGCATTTCGAATGCTAACGCTCAGTTAGATGATTTTAAACAGCAGTGTTCTGGCAAGAAGTCCTAATTTCTCGTGGTTATTTTCCTAGCCCGATTAGCCAATAGATACTTGCTATATACGCATATCATATTTATTTATTTATTTGGTGTTAATTCACCTAAAATCTAACTTTTGTCGCTTCACACCTCAAGTGAACATACATATCTGCCACCGTTTCAAATATCGATAATACCCATATCATCCGCGAAGCATACGAATCGGCTGGATCTTGTGCAAAAAAGTTTCTCGGTTGTTGAATCCGTTATGCGACATTGAATAGCCTGTCAAAGTCCTCGACGATGATTCGTGCCAACTGATTTATTCACCCAACATTTATAAATCGAAGGCTGACAATGATAAGTGACATCGTAGTTATCTAGGAATAGATTGTTCGTATACATTTTAAAAATGCTACACACTTAGATTTCTTTCACGAGCTCGGCTGTGCAAATCTCGGTTTTCGAATTTTAACCGAGACTCAGCTAACAAGTTGTCTGGTTGCTTAGCAACGAAGCACGATTTACTGATACTCGGCTTTCATTTCCTGAGATTCCAGGAAATTTGTTTGCCGATTACTCGGCTATGCGGATCTCGATTGAAATTAGCCGAGATTCAGCATTCTAAATTAAGTGTGTAAAATCTTTTCAATGTTCTATATTAGAATGCTTAGGCCCAAATGATCCTATTCCAACGAAAATAGCTTTGAATATTCTTTAGTTTAGCACTCGTTTCACTTAACTGAATCACAGAAATAATATTATTTAGCATATTGTGGGTCCCGTACTATCACAGATACTCCGTTATTCTGAACCATTTTTACTGGCATTTCTCAAATCAGAAACTATTACAGTTCAAATCTGAATCAAATTTGATTCAATCAAGCCCTTTTTTGTGTGTACCTATAAGGCGTACAATCACTTGTTTTTGGCAGTAAATAGACACTTCAACGTCATTATAAATTCTTCTGCTAAGACTTTAGTAATTCTCATATGACTGGTAATAGTTAAGAAATTAAATTCAAACTTCATTTTGAAGAATAACACTGTTTACACCCCTGTGCCAGCAGCAATAGTTCCGTGGGACATTTACTGCTTCACATTTGGATACGCACGGCCAACGCATCCAGCCACCACACCGTCATGCTTGATTATTCAAAAAACACTCCATGCCTGTCTACCTCTCTCTCTTACCGATAAATTGGGAATCACCTCGAGCCACCCTCATAAAAATATTGATAAATTACAACAGGTTTTATTGTAACAATACTCAATTTTCCAACAGGTCTACCATATAACGAAATGTATTTTTTGCAAGTCACTTACAAATCTGTTCTATTGTTTTATATGATTGAACTAAATATAAATAGGATGCAGAGCTACTTGGGCACTTCCATGATTCACTTTGGCATGGGGGGTTTTTCTTGGCCGAATTCTATGAAACTGAAAGAAGCGCATCAGTACGATGCATATTGTGACCACATATGAGCTTCGTAGCTTTCGAAAAACCCCGCTGCCGAAATGAATCAGATTTGCCAAGAATAGGATCCGGCTCCCTATATACAATAGAATTTTGAAATATTGTGTATACTAAATTCAGACTAAAACAATATAATGATACTTCTATTTGGTAGTTTTCAAGGAAAAGCTCGCACAAATAATAAAATTTATTATTTTACTTTTGTGTTTCCATGAGTTTTTATTTTAGTTCATTATACATTGTGCAAAAATTTCTCGCGAAAAATAACTAAAACATTATTGTAGATGTTCAAAGTTACTTCAAATATTAATTTTCCAACATACATTGTTGGAATAATCCAAAGTTATCTGTCAAATCTTACACTTCAGGTTAATTATGAGAACTCTAAGTCTGAAAGACTTCTTATAAGAGCTGGTGTACCTCAAGGCAGCATTTTGAGACCAATATTATACAATATTTTCACATCTGATTTACCTGAGTTACCTCAGGGATCTTTGTTGTTGGTCATTTGTAGTTGATTGCCAAAAAGTTTTGATATTTTTTCTACATACTTGCAAAACTGAAAGATTTCTCCTAATGCTTCTTCCAAAACTTATAATATTCCCACATAAACCAAAAGCCCTTTATTTAAAAGCTTCAAGTAGGCATGTTGTTACGATGATAATGTTTACAATAACAACACAACAAAACAATTGTGAAATTTTCAACAAAAATATTAAATTTGCAAACTTGCAGAACAAACAACAATAAATAAATTGTAGACCCTATTGTACTCCATAGATTGTACTTGTTCGACTAAGTTCAACTGTTCAATTAATAGTTAGCTTTTATTCGGGCAGCCAGCGCTGCATGCTGTCGGCAAGTAATTTCGCGAACCGTGTCACTTTCAGGTTCCAAAACACGACACGCCGCCGTCTCTGGAAGAGATCATTCGTCAAACGGGCTTCGATTCGTAAGCAGTGTGCTACGTTTAGCAGCGGTGAGCGCGCGCGCGTTTTGGTCCTTCGAGTATTCGCCCCAAGGTGCAATATCTAGTGCAACGAAAAGACACGTGAAAGGTGTGCAGAAGAAACGAAAAAATCGCGAAAATTTATTTCACATCTCGATAAAAGGGAGTGAGTGGAGCATAAAAATTAATAAACGTGAAAAAGCCAACCACAATTGCCGCCCGTCTTCTCGTTGGTCGTGTGCCACGTGGTGAATAACAATCAGCTTTCGCCCGAGTCGTCGTCTGATTGTCATCGTCCAATCCATAGTCAGTCGTCGTTACGAACTGATTGGAAAGGTTGCTGGCTCGCGGCTTATCCAGCAAACCGGCCAAAAAAGGGAAAACACCAAGGTAATCACCGGTCGTTTGCACGGAGCACGGGACCCTTTGGGACCCTCAGCAGCAGCAGTCATTGCACTATGGGCCAGGGACGCAATCTGGCGGGACAAAATTAATAACTGGGTAACGAAGCGTTTCCGGTATTTGGTGTCTTCTGCAAAGTTTTTTGCAACAACGAGAACCATCTACTAACATAAATGGATAGTTCGTAAATCGTCCGCATAGGTGGCGCCACAATCTAACTTTTTACTGTGACGTTCTAGAGACTTGGCATGTTCGGCAAAGTTGTTCATTTTGATAAAATAAACAACTCTCTCGAAGACGTCAAAATTCCACAGCCTACTGTTTTCGAGTTATTGGCAAAATTAGAGAAAATTAGTGAAAAACGATTTTTTTCACCGAATTTGACATTTTTCCTAAGAACCATGTCATACAATATTTTTTGCTGATAAATATATAACAAACGCAAGCTTTGGTGGAAAATTTTTAATAATACGACGCATAAAACTTAAGAAATCATGAAAAAACTTGAAATATAGAGCAATTTTTGAACCTTAATATCTCCAAAAGCACAAAAAAACACAAGCTCAAATTTTCAGGCGTCTATGTTGCCTTGAATACTTGATGAAACGGATGTCAAAATTCCAGAGAAGTATATTTTGGTGTTTTTGAGATATTTAATTTTTTTGCGGTTTTCTTTTCATTGCGCGATTTTCTTTAATTAATATTTTCGAGGCAAACATTTAAGTGTGTTTTAAAATTAGCGGAAAAATATATTTTATTATTTCATGCAATTATTGTATCTGCTCACAGTACAAGCTGGATTTGGATTTCATCTCGAATTCGTTGTTACAATTTTCCGGAAGCACAAAATTTAAGCAAATCCAGTGATTGAACACATATTTAAGGTTAAACAACATAAAAGTTCTTAAAATCGAAGGAATCTCCAAATTGATACCTTTGAGCTGTATATCCTCTGTTTTGAAACATTCAAGGATCAACGCTCTTTCCACTTCGAAACAAATATCACATAACATATGTGGAACTCAGAAGTGAAAGCGAGTTGAAAAGTTGTACCCACTTTCAGCTGCTGGCAAGTGGTATATCTAGTATAGAAGACATCTAACTGTCATTGCCAATGGTAAACAAAAACCAAATGATTCGAGCAGCAGACAAGTTGCAGCGAAGATTATATACACAAAGATCGGGGTATGGTCGACAAGGTTGGGAAGCAATGTCTGAAGATAAAACAAAATTATTTTTTCATAAAATGTAACTGTTTTCTGTCCAATATTCATGTTTCATTATCACAGAATGTGATCGTTTCGAAAATATTATTTCTAATCAAAAAACTTCCTGTTTCATAGCGTGAAAAGGCTTTTGCTTTATAAAATCATTCAATTCATTCACTTAAAAAATACAATATGCCAGAAAAAAAACATAGATACCTTATACATTGACTCAATAATCTTGGTTACGAGTGGTGAAAATCTAATGCTAAAGTTGTACCATAATGATTTATTTCCATTTCCTTCGTAGCCACTCTGGATGTATGTTATCTTTGATTCGTTTCAATACAATGTCGATTGATGTATTGGTGGTATAACTCTTTTGTCATTTCGATGTCCTTATACCAGCATGCAAATATTAAAGTGGGTGCCACTTTTTGAGCTCGAGTTCCACTTATGTTATGTGCAAAAATACAAACTCCGGGCAAGAGATCGTGCGCTCTGAAATTGTAGCATTCAGAGATATCGACATGAATATGCTTTCAAATTTGACTTTCCGTGTTAAAAGTAACACATTCACGAAATAAATTGCTCACCACGTACCATAATGACAACAATTAACTGACACATAATCAAGTTTATCATGGCATACTATATCATTTGAATTATTGAAGAAAAATGTACCCAGCTTTAATCTACACCTTCATCAAGGAACTGCTATTAAACTGAATTTCATGGCTACTATGATGGCTTTTCTAAACAGTTTTTTTAAAGTTTTTGTTCCACGACTAGTTATTTCTTAAAGTCGATCGTCCCTTCAGATTCCTCATGGAAATTACCTGTATTGGAGTAACATAATCATTGTAAAAAATGAAATATCTCAAAAACACCAAAATATACCTCTCTGGAATTTTGACATCCGTTTCATCAAGTATTGCTCTATGTTGCCTGAAAATTTGAGCTTGCGTTTTTTTTTTTTTGCGCTTTTGAAGATATTAAAGTTCAAAAATTGCTCTTCTTTTCAAGTTTTTTCATGATTTCTTAAGTTTTATGCGTCGTATTATTAAAATTTTTCCACCAAAGCTAACGTTTGTTATATATTTATCTGAAAAAAAAATATTATATGACATGGTTCTTAGGAAAAATTACAAATTCGGTGAAAAAAATCGTTTTTTGAATAATTTTCTCTAATTTTGCCAATAACTCGAAAACAGTAAATTGTGGAATTTTGACGTCTTCGAGAAAGTTGTTTATTTTATCAAAATGAACAACTTTGCCGAACATGCCAAGTCTCTAGAAAGTCACAGTAAAAAGTTAGATTGTGGCGCCACCTTAGCGGACGATTTACGAACTATCCGTTTATGTCAGTATATGGTCCTCGTTGTTACAAAAAAATTTGCCGAAGACACCAAATACCGGAAACGCTTCGTTACCGAGTTATTATTTCGTCCCGCCAGATTGCGTAACTGGTCCATAGTGCATTGGTTATCTGCTCTGCACAATGGGACCATTTCGTGGTACCGATTTAAAACACGAGACACTGTAGAATATACCATTCCCAGCTTCCTGCTGATGGCACGATGACATAGATTCGGATATTCAAGATACGAGCGCAAAATTTCTTTGTGCCGCTGCTGCTCTTCCGAATCCATCTTCACAACGATTGCACATCTGCTAGTGAAACTTACACAGCATAAACAAGTACACATTGAACAAATTACACCCAAAAATACCCAACGGGTAAAAAGTTACAACCATTTAAAAGTGGTGTAATTTGATTCCGTACACCCTTCATTCTCAATTTTCTAAGAATTCATCTCAAGACAATTTTCTTGCTGACTTTGATCGTGCTTCGAAAACTATGGAGAACGAATTCTTCCATGCCTTTATATTGTAAGTTAAATTCTATCAATCGTTAGAAAATGCATCTCGCCGAAGTTGGATTTTTCTCTGAATTCATGCGAAATACCCTGCTTCGGAAGTAGGGCGCATTAGACCGCATCAGGATGTGCATCATTGCCGAAGTTAAGTATCTCGCACAGATTCTAAGAAAATCAAATTTCGACGAGAAACCATTTCTAACTTTTTACCGCGCCGACAATAAACCCCTTTGAAGTTTTGATCCTATTTTTTCTGCAATGGTCCCATAGTGCGCCGTGGAGTTTGTCGGCTGCCGGAGTTCGGTAGATAACTGCCTGCGCGCAGTCCCATTAAACAATCGTAGAGGCAAATTACAATAAATCACTCGGGTTCTGAATCATTTGTTGCACTGTATTGCACCGATTCTTTTTGTGTCGATCTTTTTGCGCGAGGATGTAAATTTGAATTGAGACCCGTGGCAAAAAGGCTGTCGGTTATGGCAGTATTAGATATGGCATGCTCGAAATCTGCGCAGTGATTCATTGTATAGAATTTCTTGGGCTTCGAGGGTTGTTGTGCTATGTAGGACCGTGTTGGCGGCATGGATTTTCTTAAGATCTGGTGATTGAAATTTTGAAAGTTAAAATCAAGATGACGTCAAAATCCAATATGGCCGTCAGATTTTTTCAATCAAAATAGCACTCCTATTCTATACACGACTTGAAGAAAGAACCAATGATTAAAAACTTGTGTTTTTTTTCGCCTAGTTTTTGTGGCTGCTCTTACTCCTTTTTTCTCAGTTTTCTGGTAGTGATCACAGAATTTAAAAAGGCACCGGTCGTAATGGTAAAAATGATTTATTGATTAAATTCAATAAGGCGGAAAAATTCAATTCCTTCCTTTATAAAATGTCATTCAGTTTACTTTGTTTTCCATGGGAAATTTGAGACACATCACATGAAGATTTATCGAAAAGTGGGCTCTTTAGAAAACTGTTCTGGTAGTTGGCATATGAGGGGTCCGCCAATTTGAGTAAACCGAAACGACCCACCTCTAGTTTTAGCATATACTAGCGATCAGTGACATAATATTGGAATTCTGACGACGGCGACCTGATTTCAACGCAAATTGCTCAGAGCATCTATATAGTTGTGCATTTTCCTTAACAATTACCCTAAATATCAAATTCATGTCAAATGCATTGAAATTTAATGAACTAGAACTGTAAAACTACACAACATTTTGGCAACGCTGCTGGTTGTGTTCTTACGGCCGTGTTCAGCGGCACAAGCCACTTCGCTAACCCACGAGCAAACGATCATATCGAAGTGAATGGTTTATGGCCCACACCGCAGCCACACGCCTCCTTATGACCGGGTTCAGCTTGTTGCTTGTTGCTGTTGCCTCTCGCGTGCGCTCACTTAAGGGAAATTGGTGTAATATGCCCCTCCTCGGCATTAAGGGCTCAGGAATTCATTATTCAATCATCAAAAACTCAAAACCAGTTTTCTCGTTCAAATAAATAAATTAAATTAAAATAAAATCATTTAACGGTATTCCAGATAGCAAGTTTAGTGTTTGTTTGACAACGGACGGAACAGACAATGAACCAAAGTTTATTTTAGAATTGAAAACGATTGGGAAACCTCACTAGTCATGAGACCAGGTGCGTCCCACTCGGGTTCACATTGGGTACCACTTCTAGTACTGCATTTGGTCCCTTGGTACTGCAAAAGGTACCCAAGTTTGACAGATCGCAGTACACTTTTCACGGCATTTTAGATTTTGCTCTATTATCTTATATGCCATAAAATATTTGGCAACTACAAGGGACATGGAGGTCTTTATACTATCTTTATATTAGACTATCTTACTATACAAGTTTAACAACTGTATCGCGCACCAAATTGGATTGTATGAAAAGTCGAGCTTTGATTATTTTTTTCACGCTATCTGTTTAAGTATTTTTTGGAGTAAAACATAAACAATATTAAACAAACCAGTACCGTCGATGGGGGTGACAATGGGTCTGGGGGTGAGATTGGATCAAAACGGAAAAAATATGATTTATGAAATATTTCAGCTAATAACGCTAATATTACTAAAATTTATAATTCATATGTTAGGGAACATATTATTACACATAATTAATCACAATATACATTTTAAGAAAAAGTAGTTTTTGAATAATATATCAACAAACTTGTATGTTGAAACTAGATAAAATTTACAACATTAAATTTTTCCTGTGCAAAGTATAACGCATGTACTTTATTCTCTTTTGTTATATTAGTAGAAGGTTGAAAGTCTTTTCAATACCCTTCACACGTATTTTCCGGAATATATTTGATTTTTCCACAAAAATTTCATTTTTTTCGGTACGGTGTCTAAAACATTAAAAATGGGGGTGAGATTGGGTCAAGGAAGAACGACGGTGAATGAAATCACAAGTCTACTTTTTTGTCGTTTTGCGTTGCCATGTGTACTCTTTCTTCATTAATTTAAAATAATCACTGTTTCAGTAAACCTTTGGGGAAACTGAATAGGCTTTATGGCAATGGGGATGAGACTTCGAAGACAATTTGAGGGAAAAAAAACAAGAAAATTTGTGTAAACTTGACGATAAATGCTGGGTTTACATATTTTTTCTCATAGTTCTTAAATTTTTTGCTATAATCGTTCGTTAAAGTGGGTTTATCATACTTGTGAAACATCTTAGATGTCTTTTCGTCTTCTTTGCATCGTAATTCATCAATATGTTTTAGCTGTGATTGGTTTTGCAATCATATTCTCAAAAACAAGTTATTTCAGTTAGCATCAGTTCAGTTATTTCATTTAGCATTGATGCAAGATGAAGATGCATCAAAACCAAACCTCGAACTTTCAAGAGCACAAATGTAGAGAACCAAACAGCCGTTCGCGCTGAAAATTTGATCGACTTGTCACTCGCTGGTATTGACGAATCAATCAAGTTTTTAGCACGAGGCGTTCTTTGGTTTTCCAGATTTCTGCTTTTGAAAATTCAAGATGTGGCTTCGATGCATTTCACCTTAATTATGTATAGCGTATGCAGGTTTTTATTTTATCATACCTACCAGCATCCGGAACTTTTTGACAAGCTTTTTGACGATCGATAAACGTAGAACTGATTTTCCGTTCGGCCTGGTTTGGATGTTTCATTCAGTTTTCATACATGGTAAAGGAAATTAAACAGTTGAATTTATTTATCGTGGTAAACTATATCTTCTTCTTCTTTCTGGCGTTACGTCCTAACTGGGACAAAGCCTGCTTCTCAGATTAGTGTTCTTAAGAGCACTTCCACAGTTGTTAACTGAGAGCTTCCTTTGCCGATTTACCATTTTTGCATATACACATGTGTGGCAGGTACGATTATACTCTATGCCCTTGGAATCGAGGAAATTTCCTTTACGAAAAGATCCTCGACCAGTGGGATTCGAACCCACGACCCTCAGTATGGTCATGCTGAATAGCTGCGCGTTTACCGCTACGGCTATCTGGTAAACGATATGAGAGATGCAAATTCGATATGAGTTTTTGATTATGTGTTCAAATTTATATTTTTTGCAGATCAAAACTAGCAATATGAGTTGCTCTATGAGTAGGTAAATATAAATGGCATGCCAAAATGCACTACCTTTACATGAGAAGACAATGTTGCCTATTCAGAAGCAAAATAGGCACTGTTGATGGTTTTTCGATTGGATATAAATCAATAACTAATTACTGAGACGTCCGATTCGCATACGATCTTTGGCAAAGTTGTAGCTGATGAATGAATCTAACAGTATCAGTACAAACTTTTCTTTGATGTTTCTTTTGAACGCTTTCAAATCTTAAATCTAACTTTGGATGATCGATTCGAGGTTCATGATAAAGAAGTATGTTTTTGAATTATACGAAACAACAGTTTAAAACGATATATCTATGTTCATTCTATATTTCAAGGGAATATCTATAATTAACTGTATTTCAAATTTCTTCATATGACCTGCTTCACTGTTGTATACACTAAATTTAATTTTCATCAAGGTTGGACGAAGCTGTTGTAGGAATTTTAGTGAATCAATTTTACTTCATAGAATCTAGCTTATCTGTTTAAATCCTTGCCAGAGTTTACACAATCCTTGGGGACATTCACACTAAAAAGCTCACATAATCTCGAGCAAAAATTTCATCTAAAAGTAAGTCAGGAATTTCAGAAATCCAGTCATGATTCTTATAAACTCCTGAGCAGAGTTTACACACACAAAATTTCGTTGGTTAAAATAAGAGAATCGATGACAAAAATGAGAAATTTTTTAATAATTTTCAATAGAAAGTAGTGGACCATCAAACCAACAGGATAAAGGATATAAAATTACCAATATATATCACGCTTAATTTGAATAGGAGTATTTTTAAATTAAATTAAATTGCTTTTCTCCACCACAACAAATGCAAAGTCCAATAATTGTCATTTTAAGAAGTTCTGCTTTTGTTCCAAAAACCCATAATTTTCAGTATATTTGCGAGGATATGCATTGCAAAAAAAAATGCTGGGTGATCACAACTTAATACAAATTTCAAACTTCTTGACATCAAGTTTGAAGTTTTTTAGAAGTACAGTGTACTCTCCGTAACTCGATAGTGAAGGTACCATGGAGTTAGGGAGGGTTCGAGTTATAGAGCACAAAACCAATACAAATGCGATCCAAGGGACCATCGAGGTAGCCATGAAAACTAACTTTTTCAATGGACCGATGCACGAGTTCACTATTTGACGTTTGAGCGGTGCCGTGTTATTTACGTGACCATGGGAACGAGTGAATTCGGCACCGCTCAAACGTCAAATTAATGAACTCGTGCATTGGACCATTCCGTTATATATAAGCTAACTTTTCATCAAAATAATGAACAGCCTATAGGGGGGTCTGTAGCCTTGAGGTTACGTTTTCGCTTCATAAGCGGAAGGTCATGGGTTCGATTCCCAGCCCCTCCACAAAAAACCCGTCCTGCCACTAGAAGACGCCTCACGGAGGACCGTGCTTTGGGGAGCACATCCATCCTCCGTCAGTATCAGATGGTGACTGAGACAAACTGACCCTCTTCGCAGCTAGCCTCACTAACAGCAGAGCTCTCTCCTACCTAAATATAGATAAGTTGAACTAGTTGAGCTAGTCAACTAGCTTCTGGTTTTGTATCCTTTGGGTGATCCGAATATGAGTCAGGTGAGCGATTCTGATTTGGAATCGGCTCGTCCAGTGAACGTAGAAGCAGTAGTTGAATTGAACCCAAAATGACCGGAATTTCATGTTGCTACACGGAAATAACTGTACAACACAGAAGATTATTTCATGCGGCGTCATACCTGGTCCGTTTACGAATTTAGACTAAAAATCAGTTTAATTTCGAGTGATGCAAGAAAATTTGTGACAGACATGTCTATGGTCATACTACTGCATCACAGCCTACCTGATTGAAAAATATCGAGTCGCTTTAACGGAATGATGCCATGTGGATTCTCTTGAAATATGGTTGTGCTGTGTAGGAAGATACGAAATATTGAGTAAGGGAGAGTTTACTGTACAAAGTCGTGATCACCAAACTGAAAAAGGCAATCCATGAGGCAGTTGCGTTCAGCTGACTTTTTTGTTTACCATGGTTTTTGACTTTTCATAACTGCAAAAGCTCAAAAAACAAAGGAAAATGTTAAGCTCAGAGTTTATAAAGAAGAGTTCCGCAAAGAGAACTGGCAACAAGTTCCACAATCACAAATCATTTAATTGTTCTGGCCACCTATTTTACTGTGTGCGCTTTCCAGTGACTTCATTCAAATGCACTCTCAATTCGAAGGTTTTTTTTACAAAGTCGCAAAAAACAAAATTGAAATTTATCTCTGGTTTTGTAAAGTAATTACAAAGAAGTGTTTAGTAGAGAATTGCAACAACACATAGGACAAACAGCATGAACTGAAAACCTTGATCTTTTTCGGTTTCCGCACGACGAGCAGTTAAAACAAACGGTGAATTTCTTTGAGACGTTAGCTCCTCTCTGGGAATTGACCAAAAACAACTGCATCTGTAGCGAAAGTCTGGGTTGAATTTGATTACATTACCGTTACAATGCATGTAACAAGAAGGGGGTTCATTCACAAATTATAACCCCTTAAGAGCAATTTTTTTGTTACATCATCGTATTAAGACGCATTCACATATTTCATAACGCTGAAGGGGGTGGGTGGGTGTCTTCAAGATGTTGCAGGTCATACAAAATTCGGAAAATATTCTTACTAAATGCGTTATGAGAGAATGGGTGGGTGTCGAAAATGTCCATTTTTGGCGTTATGAAATTTGTGAATAAACTCTTACACAGTAACTTAAACTGTAGCATTTTTTTTTAATTGCGTCAACGTAACAACACTCCTCTCGCCCCAAAACGTGTTTGTTTATTCTGCTCGATAGGTAGACGATTTGACGGTTCAATAGGTAGACTTGGTATCAGTCTTCGCGCAACTCTTTATGCATATACTCTGTTTAAACTCTGATAACATTCACATAACACACAATTGTTTACACATGCATTTCGGTTGCATACACACTTTTAGCTGTCAGTTCTAGCTTTAGTGTATACTTCGTAGATTGGATACTACCAACATTCATATTTTTGTTTGATAATCTCATCCAGACAGCTTTCAGGAACAAGGCCCGGAAATAAACCTTGATCCAATGTTAGACGAGAAAACCAAAATCATGAATATCGCTATTTCCAACCACGCCCATCTTTACTGTAAGTTGGGATAGGGGAAGGAAATGTTGATATAGCATTTACTTAATGAGATGCCACCGACTCAATGACACCCTCATAAGTACGTTAGATTGTAGGTTGGGATAAATATATAGTCAAGATTCGCCTGAAAAGCTGACGATAGACCAAAGGTAATGGTTGATTAAGTTTTTTATGTTAAGTGCCTGCAATCAAAACATAAGACATTTGATTTATTTATAGTATGTATTATTTTGTTTCAAATAGTACTATAAATAGTAAATAGTTTTGCTATTGTAGAGTAAACTTGCTTATCTGCTTAGTTATAATTAATAAGCAGTTCCGTGGTCGTCGGAACAAAAAAAAACAATAAATAGAAAAAAAGTTGCTTGAATACGATTGACGTGTAACTATACAAAAGAACGAAATTTGTCATTGCAGTACACGAAACAAAAAGAAGAGTAATTTTTTGCTCGTCGATTTTTAAGTAGAACCGATTCCTCTAGGGTCATTGGAAAAAAATAAAGCATCGGGAAACCAAGCATTATCATCGACCACCTTTTTAACGCCGATTCGAAAATGTGGTAGGTGGTGAATCCACACGCAGCGTTGGCATCGTTTTTGTTCGCGTTTTACAAATCTCACTACCGCCATCTGTTGGCCCATCGGGCAAACACGCCGATTGTAGCATTGGGCGCACATGTTGGTGGCTATGTTTTGATCACGATTTGTTTCAGATTTTGAAAATATTACTGGATGGGATTGTATCAGACTCACATACAGTTTTATGAATTGGGTTCTTTTAAAATTTTGGACATTGTTTCTAAAGAATGACAATAGAATCTTGAGTTAGATTCTGACGTAGACCTGAGCCAAACTCTCACAATTTTGCAAAAAAAAAACAACAAATCCTGAGAATGTACTGCAACAAGGGTAACAAAAAAATCTACATCAATGAGTCATACATCATACGTCACACAAAATTATTGTTAAGATTTGGCCCGCAGTTTGAAAACTTTGGGCAGGTCTGATTTAGATGTGTGTAAAACAAGATGTTTTATTCTATCAATTGAGTAGATCGTAAGAAAAAAATTGCATATCAGCCATTCCATGAAAAACCGATCTAGTGGGTCTCCGAATGCCGTGAAAATTTGCTATTTTGTTCCTTATCCGAAATAAGGATACACGTATTTTTGGATTTTTTGATTAGGGTGACCATTTCCGAAATAGGGTGACCAGAAAAATCGCGATTTTGCAAAAATTTTATTTCTAAAAAAATTATAACTTTTGAACCGTTCGACCGATTTTCAATCTTTTTGGGCGAAATGAAGGCTAAAGATTTTGACTTTTTAGGAAAAACACGGAGAAAAAAGTATTGTCCAGTCAATCATATATGCTGGTAGATCAATCATATTTGACATTGGATTTCAGTCAACCATACATTAAAATTGATTCAACAATATCTATGCTAGGTTTAACTATTTGGTATGATTGGTTCAACTACACAAAATAATTGAATCAACCATAGATATGATTGACTCAATATTAATATACAATCATGACAATGGCATTATTGTTGATGTTGTGTTGTCAAAACAGACACGAATCTTCTTTATCGACATTGCAAAAATGCGACAAAATGTAAATAAAAATGGGAGCAGGAATTCAAACCACTATCTTGAGAGTGTGAGTGCATCAACTTACATCTACTCCAACATCGCTTGTTGGTAAACAGTGGTTTTTCGCGGTACAGCTCATAACGTTTGAAGGTAAAATGTGCGGAAAGCTAATTCAACAATAATATAATTGAAATAATCATGTGATGGAAAACAGAAACAAACGCAAAAGCGATTGGGCAAACCATACTGTCAGTTTAGAAGCACCGAAAATATGCTTGTAACAATTGTATCCTGGCATGTTAAAGCAACTATCGGAAAAGTTATGTCAATCATGCAAGAATTTTCTGCGTGAATATAAAATTTCACAAAAATTGTGTTTTTACATGAAAAAACTTAATAGTTTCCGTTTTTTTGTGTTTTGAAGGCCTCGGAACCAAAGGGGCTATTGCTGCTCTGATTTTTTCTTGAAAGTTCAGAAAATTTTACGTACACTCCCGTGCATAAGTTTGGGTTCACCCCCTAAAAAACATGTAAAAGTGTTCTGGCCATATCTCTGTGATTACACGTCCAATTAAAACTCTCTAAGCCGCATTCGAAAGGCAAAGAGTTATTCTTACTTCGTATGTATTTTTCCAAAAACATTCTTGGAACTTTGTATACTAAATTTGTACTTAAAGTTATGACATTTTTCAAAAAACACACTGAAAAATCATATCTAATTTCCTCAGCATTGGATCGACCAAAATTTTAAAACAAGGTGCCATTAGAATCGTAATCTTATATACTTTGAAAAGCACTCATGAAATTTTGGCGGAAAAATCTGAAAAGTATTCAAAATCAATAAAACAGTCAGTCAAGTCATCGTGCAAAAGTTTGGGTTCACCCCTCAGTATGGTGTATCGTACAAAAGTTTGGGTTCACCTTAACTTACTTAAATCTGTGAAATCTCAGACCAATCATGTACGCGCCATTATTTGCGCTCAAAAAAGCTTTAAACTATTAAAATCGGTTGAAAAATGGCCGAGGTATTGACAAAAATTATGTGTGTGCGGATCAGGTGAACCCAAACTTTTGCACGATTTGCATCATACTGAGAGGTGAACCCAAACTTTTGCACGATGACTTGACTGACTGTTTCATTGATTTTGAATACTTTCCAGATTTGTCCGCTAAAATTTCGTGGGGTCTCTTCAAGGAATATAAGATTACGATTCTAATGACACTTTGATTTGAAATTTTGGTCGACCCAATGCTGAGGAAACTAAATATGATTTTTCAGTGTGTTTTTTGAAAAATGTAACAAATTTAATCAAAAATTTAGTAAACAAAATTTAAAAAATGTTTTTGGAAAAATACATACGAAGTAAGAATAACTCTTTGCCTTTTGAATGCGGCTTAAAGAGTTTCAATTGGACGTGTTATCACAGAGATATGGACAAAACACTTTTGTATGTTTCTGAGGGGGTGAACCCAAACTTTTGCACGGGAGTGTATACTGTCAAATTTTCAGCGATGTATAGTTTTTAGTTTTTGAGATATATTTTTTTGAAAATAAAAAATCTGTCATTTTTTATCAGCACACACTGTAGGTCTCAGCGCATTAGATTTGTAATGTTTAAAAAAAAATTATAACTTTTGAACAGCTTAACCGATTTCCAATCTTTTTGTATGGAATGAAAGCTTAAAATTAACTATTCAGACAAAATTGAAAAATCTGATAAAAATATGTTTAAACGTGAAAAAATATAAAAATTTCTAGTTTTTTTAGAAATTGTCATTGTAAAATATTTTTTTTTTTCAAAGTTTTCTAATTTTTTTTTAAATTTTTCTGAAAAGTTGAGACCTTAAGCTTTCATTCCATAAAAAAAGATTGGAAATCGGTTGAGCTGTTCAAAAGTTATGATTTTTTTTAAACATTACAAATCTAATGCGCTGAGATCTACAGTGTGTGCCGATGAAAAATGACTGATTTTTTATTTTCAAAAAATATATCTCAAAAACTGAAAAACATACATCGCTGAAAA
Source organism: Aedes aegypti (assembly GCF_002204515.2). NCBI lineage: Eukaryota > Metazoa > Arthropoda > Insecta > Diptera > Culicidae > Aedes > Aedes aegypti. Next base: position 400,733,189 of record NC_035108.1, read on the forward strand.
TTTGACAGTTTACGTAAAACTTTCAGAACTTTTAAGAAAAAATAGCCCCTTTGGTCCCGAGGCCTTCAAAACACGAAAAAACGGAAACTTTTGAGTTTTTTCATGTAAAAACACACAATTTTTGTGAAATTTTATATTTTTCCCGAAAAGTCAAAATCTTTAGCCTTCATTTCGTCCAAAAAGATTGAAAATCGGTCGAAAAGTAAAAATTATTTTAAAAATAAAAATTTTGCAAAATCGCGATTTTTCTGGTCATTCAAATCAAAAAATCCAAAAATACGTGTATCCTTATTTCGGATAAGGAACAAAATAGCAAATTTGCACGGAATTCGGAGACCCACTAGATCGGTTTTTCATGGAATGGCTGATATATTAAACAACACTCATACAGCGACCCCATAGGGGTCCGTGATGACTTCGCAGGAGGGCCATGGAACCATTACAAAGAAACGAAGCTATTCTTGATGAACAATTCAATGGAACAAAAATAATGCTTAAAATGCTAAAATTGGTGGTGAATTTTATATTAATCGAAGATAGTTATAGTACTAGATATGAGAAGATCATACAATATGAACCCGACCAGTAGAATACAACAGAGTTTTAACCGATTTTGTTACTCAGTGCAACTTTTTCTAACAAAATATGTTATAATTTAGGTTGGTTAGTAGTTAAAATAACAAAAATCACAATTTCTTCAGTAATTTTAGCAATAACAATTTCTTCTACACTGAACAGAATTGCAGAATCCTTGCAATTTTTTTTTTTGTTTTCTAACAAGACATTTGCTGAATTCTTGTTGAAATCCTTGGAAAATCACTGGTAATAAGGTCATATTCTTCTACCATATTACTGAATTGATTCCGCCAAAATTATTGATTAGATCTTCTTGCAGTTGTTAGCAGGTGTTTCCTAGAAGAATTATTTTCATTTTCTTTGATTAATGTAGTTGGTGATTCTAGGTGTTATTTCTGAAGAATTTCCTTCTAGATACTTATCTGAGACAGAAACGGTCATTCATATTGTAGCCAGGCGTAGCAAATCACAATGAAATGTAGAAATCTTTGAAAGATTATTAATGGATTTCTAATAATCTAGTGTAGATAACAATGAGTTTCTGACGATTATTTTTAGTACAAGATGGTGCGCTCTTTCAAGTTCTGTGCAAGTTCCTTATTTCAAACGTGTTTTTTGATAGATTGATAGTGCAATATTGACGCATTTCTGAAAGGATGCTCAACGGGTATCCGAAGAAAGCGATTTGTAGTTGCCACCCGTAGGTCTTACGAAGGAAACTCATGACATAGCCCTTAAAGCAATATTGGATACGTGGAGAAACCTTTCATGAATTCCTGATGAGATTCAAAGCAATACTCTCAAGACCTTATGATTCTTGCTTGATTTCATGCATTATATTTCATTAGAAGTTCTTCGACAGACTCGTGGCAAGATGTCTTAATAATTTTCGAAAAGTTTCAATCATCGTATAACATTACTTTATGCCCGTAACGCGGGTAGATCACCTTTTCGAGGTGCGTTACGGGGTAAGATCTACCATATTGTACTCTTGTTGTATCTGTTCTTGTGAATACTTATAAGTTAGGGTCGGAAGAGTATAAGAGAGTAACAAGACACTAAGACCTACCTATTTGTCCTAGATAATGAGGAGGTCGAAGTGAAAAAATGGCTCAATCAGCATCTGAGGTTGGTTTCAACTCATGAGACAATTTCATTCCGAGTTCAAGAGTTTATCTTTCGATATCTAAGAGGGAAACTATTCCGAATCAGTGGAGTAGCAGACCTCTAAGCTTTTTGTTTCAAGGAATCTAAATGTTTCATGGGATGGAACCTGTTCACAGTTTCAAAAAACGACTTTGAACCTTATAAGTAGAAGAAATAATTTGATACGCTAGAGTACCGATGCATGGTCAAAATCAGTATCATTCAACCAGCTTAGTGGCCGAACCTGATTAAGGGGCGCGCTTTTGAGAGTTTAATGGTGACAAACTGTTTTCTCCAAAAGGTATAAATAGCGGTATCTTTTTCTAAAGAGGCTCTATGCAAAATGGTAAAGAATGATATTTGTATAAAAAACGACAACTTCATTATTTCTCAAAAGTAATGGAGTAGAACGACATGCACTAAACAAAGGACACGGGTATACCACAAAAGATCAAAGAAAACTGGTCGCAGTGACTCATCCCGAACAGAAACAGAAAAAAAACATTACTTTATAGGTTGCAATATTATTTTTCTAAAGATGTCGCATCATTGAAAAAAATTGTATCTAAACTAAAATTGGTATCTGAATTATGTAGCAATTTCTGAATCTCCAACAGTTTTCACATCAAAACAGAACACACAGCAGAAGAAAATAACCTATTTCGCGTGTTGTCTCCAGTAAATGTGAGGTTGCTGAATCCAATACCATTTCCAATACGTCATAATTTTGTGCTACAGGTCATCAAAGTTGTAAAAAGTACTAGTTTTATTGATGTTTGAGTGAAAGTTAAGCTTTGATTTATTAAATTTTCTGGCAATTCAATATATCGATCATGCAAAATAGGACTTAATCTTTTGCGTGAGATAAGGTTTGATTGAAGTTGCCCGATTTAATATCGATTGTATCGATATTTTGAACATGCTTGCAGCTTTCTATCATTTTTTTTTTGTGTCTTCTATTCTATATAGTCAAATATAGTACTTTTCAAAATCATCCAACTTAGTAATTCCGTAGCAACTAAAACTGATTTCTGTAGTAAATTAAGCACATAAATCAGCACACAAGTTGAAAAACTTGCATGTTATATGCAGTTTACTGAAACCAATAAAGTTGGGAACCATTGATTAGTATTAGTAATAGTATTAGTACTAAAGACAAAGATATTCCCATTATTCGTAAAAAGTGGCGTATTATACCGTGTCACCCTACTCACTTACCGAGCCGGGTCGAAGCGGGTGGCGCGCGCCTACTCACTTGAGCTGGATCGATTCACTCAAAGACTCGGTGCTGAGACTTGCATGATCGCGCGAGCTGGATGCCTGCCTCAGTCAGTTCAGCTCAACCATCCACCAGTTAAGATCGTCAACTTCTGATGGCGTGCTGCTGCTGCTGTTGCCGCTAATGCAACCCTGCAGGCACTCTTTGGTAGAATAATTAGCATCTGCTTAAATACGTTCTCAACTGCTACGAAGTATTGACACTCGATCCGCAGAAAGCAGAACGCGTGAGTCAGCCAGATCGGATATTGACAAAGTTTTTTGCTCACGAACTAAGGCTGAAGTTATTTGAACCGCAATTAATTTGAAAGTTCGATTCGATTGGGAGGCTGCTAATTTTAGGTCAGTGATCTTAATTAACATAAAATGCGATCAGGAATGGCTTTCTGATTTTGATTCTTACGAAGCTTTCTCAAACTGGATTTCGTTCCGTTTTTTTTATTACCACAGCTTCCTTACCCGTGGCAAGAGCGTTTCGATCGAGGATCTATCCACCGAACGTGACGAAACCAACTTCGATGACGACGTCGAACCCACGCAGTGGAAGCGAGTCAGCAAAATCCGACGCTCACTGCAGTTCCCAAGGAAAACCGCACCAAAGTAAGTGATTTCAATTTTTTTAGCTCTACCACGATTACATCATACGTCAATCATAATCGACAGAATCAGCACTCGTCCGGCAGATCTTCCGGAGAACTCCGTTAGCGTTTCGAAAATTCGACAAGAGTTGGAAAACGGTCGCCGCCTAAATACAGCCATGAGGAACAATCACATCGACTTCGTAGCACTGGACAACATCCTGAACAGTGTATCGGAATCGTGTCCTTCGAAAGCGGAAGCTCCTCGTACACCCACAACTCCAAAAGCTAACACCACGTCCTTCCTCACAGCCGAATCACTGAAAGAAATTCGCGGAAAACTGCGGAGGTTGAGCAACGAGTCCCTTTACCGGGACGATATGAGCCCAGGCGATGATCGTAAAGAAGATGATGATTCAGTCACAATAACCGAAGTTGAGACGAGAATGGGTCACCTGCAGACAAGCAGTTCATCGGATTCGTACAAAAGTAACAGCTTGGAATCCACGAGAAAAGGATCGACCGATAGCAATTCGGAAGATTGGCACTCGAGACGGAAGTCCTACGGATTCGAACGGATGAGTCATCCGTCCGATTTCATGGCTAAGATGGACTCATCGACGGACAGTGGTATTGGAAGGTCTACCGACCTCAGTTCTAGTTGGTCCAGTGGAGGTACAGATAACACAGCAGCATCCAGAGGAACGGTTGTTACTCTGGGTGACCAGAAGGAAAAATCAAACAATCCGGCGATGGTGATCAAGATCACGAATGAAAATCAAGAAAGTGCGAAAACGAGTTACAAAGAGGAAGAGATCAAACGGCACTCGATAGCTGTGGATGAAACCAGCTACGTACGAGACAGCTTGAAAACCATGTTCGAGAAAAAGACTTCGGTTAGTGTGAACGGATTCAGCCAGATCTTCCTTGATGACTTGAGCAAAAACAGGAAAAAGGTGGAATTTTGTAAAACAGAAGTTCATTTCACCGCTGATTCCGGCCGGGTTAACATAGTTGAAACGGATGAGAAACCTCCACCAACAAATAACTTTCGACGCAGACGCAGGTCTTCCGGTGGATCAATAGGGTCATCTTACCTTCAGGCTATAAGCTCTGGAGTTCCAGTGACACATTTCGGAGATTTGGAGAAAGGAGTTAACGAAGCAGATCTGAAGGACAACCCGGTCTATGCGGCACCGCCAGTAGTCACTACAACGGTCGGCCGTCCCGAGCCAAGTCCCCGCAAGGTATTCACAACCTCTGACGACAGTGATGGACAGTCCGCTGATGATATCTCGTTACGAGGTATTCTGAAGAACAAGCCAGTAAAGCCGAAGCCTTACGTTCTCGGTGAGAATTTGGAGAGTAGTGATAGCTTATGGGGAGTCAAACTGCGACCGGTGTCCACGGAGTTGAACTACTGGAATGAAGAGACTGAAGAAAAACCTCAGACTACGGAGGAGAAGGAGGTGACATCCAGCGGAAACTTCTCCACAAAAATTAACCTCTCGCAACCGGCTCCAAGTTGGACACCTGACGGTAAGTTTTGGTGGAATTCGTTTTACTTTATTTGTAGAATGCTTTGCATCTTTGTATGGATGAACTATCGCAGCACCCCCTCAAAACACTATATTCTAATGCTTCTATTCGCACGCATAATTGGACCAAATCAGAACTAACCCTGTAATAAATTCATCTACGCTGGTCTAAATCAACCATTTTTCTCTTGCACCTTGTGTCTTCCCTTGCTGCAACATTTCAGAATGCCCTGAATCGAACCCGAAGTCCACGACCAAAATCCTGATTGATATGACGAAGTCCTCCAATGCCTCGGAACAAGAGTCCGACCAGCTCAAATCCACTTCGCTCATAATGCGCACGTTACGTTCGGCAAACCAGTTTGACGAAGCTATGCAAAAATTGGAAACTGCACGTCGGGAGTCTCTCGACAGCAATGGCGGAGATGAACATCGTTCAGCTTTCCAATTGATCTCAAGCACAATTGCCAAGTCAAACTCAGCCAGTAGTATCTTCAAGGATACGCCGAAGCTCAGGGTAGCGAAATACGCTGCCTCCCTAGATGGAGACTTAGACGACGATGAGTCTCGGTATCAAGTACCGATGCCCGCGGCCAGACGAAGTTTCACCAACGAATCTCGGCTGTTAGACTTTGAAGCCTACATTAGCAAGAATAGCGTCCGCCGATCAAGCACGGACGAATTCTCGTCGGTCAGTATGGTCTCGAATGTCACCGCCAAACCGGTGGCAGCTCCAAGGATGAAGAAACTCGGATCAAACGTACTGAGCCATCAGCTGACGCAGCTGAAGAGGCTGTACGACGCAGCCGAGCAATACGACAGCGATGATAGCGCCAAAGCCGACGAAGAGGTCAAACTGTATTTGGGAAATCTGGCCGGCGGAAGCGTTAGCGAAGAGAAAGGAGGCAGTGAGCTTTCTGGCAGCTGGAGTCGTATCAAAGCGAAACGAAACATTCAAAAGTATCGCGATCAGGATGTGAAGATCACCGTCAACTCCACCTCAGGTAGGTTTCCCGAAGTGCACGCACAAAACTTTCTGATAGTTCATCCGATGTGTACATATTAGTTTCCTTGGGAATATTTCTTGAGATTGTCAAAGCTTTGCTACAACAACGAGGGATTAATCATCTATTTTCAGAATTCGAAATCGTCAAACCTTCATCAAATGGGATTTCTACAACCACAATCACTAGTGAAAAACAATCCAAAACCAGCAATATCATGTCCATTGCCCTGAAAAGCCCTACGCCAACAAAGAAACATACAGCTCCTAGTCCAGGTAAGTAATACTGAGATCTCACGTTTAATTCAATATGAATGTATTGGCAAATTTAGCATAAATGAATGATGAAGTAATATTGTTCACTGCATCTACTCAAATGTGATACTAAGGGCAACTTCACCGGTGGTCCAAATCACTGGTTTGGTTTAAATTTTTGGACCATGTTATAATTTGGAGCTTGCACCGGTGAGGCAGATGCTGTTCCAATTTTATTTTATACCAGTTTTCTGGTCCTTTTTTTACCAGGCTAAAGGCAACTTCACCGGTGGTCCATTTTTTGGTCCAAATATTTAACAAAAATGGACCTGTCAAAATGAAATAGACCAGTAAAAATAGACCAAATCGCACGCTCACGCACTGGTAGTTGTATTTTTTTTTTTTTTTTTTTTTTTTTCATTTCGAATGTGATCAATAAAAACAAACAAATAGTGAATTGAACAATGGATTACCATGAAGAATCCCGAAGGAACTTCGAAATAGTATACGGATGAACTCCAAAGGAATTCTCGGAGGAATTCCGATATAATTTGCGGCGGAGCTTCGAAAGAATTCCAGGCAGAGTTCCGCAGATATTCTCGGTGGAGTTCCGGAGACTTTTCCGGAAGAACAACTAAGTAATTTCCGTAGGAGCTTCAGATGAACTTCGTCTCCTAGAGTAACTCCATAAAGGAAATCTGAAGGAACTCCGGAGGAATTTATGTAAGAACTTTTAAGTAATTCCTGGTGAAACACTGAAAGAACTTCCGAGGAACTGCTGGATGAATTCCAGAATAATTGTTGAAGGAACTCCGAAATTGTGAGAATTTCCCGGAGGAACTTTTGAGGATGTATTGGAGAAACTCTGCAGGATTTCCCAGGATATCTAGAGGAATTCTTGGAATAACTCCAAAAGGATTCCTAGTGGAGCTTCGGAGGATTTCCTAGGAATTACTGGAGGATTCCTGGAGAAACTCTGATTAAATTCTTGGAGGAACTATGTCGAAAATCCGAAGGAATTCTCAAAGGACCTCCAATAAAAATTACCGGAGGAGCTCCTAGTGTAGCTCGAAAAGAATTGCCGGTAAAGCCGCCCAGAAATTACATCGGGAAATTCTTTTCAAGAATTCCCCCGAAGATTTCCCCAAAGAACTCCTCCGGAATTTTCTGCAGGAATTTCTCATGGGATTTCCAATAGCATTTCTAATTCCTCCCGGAATTTCATCCAAGATTTTTTCTGAGGATTTCGTCCAAAAATTCATAAAGCAATTCATATTTCGATTTTCTCCAGAAGTTATTTCGGGGATTTTTTCCGAGAATTTAAACCAGCTGTGGATTTGCAGCAGGAATTTCTCCGGAAATGTCCTCTAGGAGTTCCTCCGGGGATTTCATGGAATCCTCCAGGGATATACTCCAACATTTACTCAGGGGATTTTCTCCAGGAATTCCTCAGGGGATGTCTTTCAGGCATTCATCTGGGGATTTGCTGCAGGAATTTCTCTGGGACTCGCTCCAGGAATCCCTACGGGTATGTATTTCCTTCAGAAATTTATCCGTGATTTTCGTCCAGAAATTCGTACTAGGGTTTTCTAAAGAAATTTCTCGGAGGATTTGTACCACGATTTTTTCCGGGGGTTTCGTCCAGGAATTCCTCCGGGGATTTTCTCCAGATATACATCCTGAGTTTTTTTCCAAGAGCACCGGTGATTTGGTTCAGGATTTTCTTTAGGAAAATTTTCTTCAGAAACACTTTCGGGGATTTTTTCAGAGAATTTTTCCGAAGATTTCCTCCGAGACTTTCTCTAGAGATTTAAAACAGGGATTAAATCGAGAATTCTCTCCAGGATTTTTTGTAGAATTTCTCCAGGGCTTTCGAGGATTCCTTCGGTGAATTCCAGGAGTTTTCTCAGGAATTTCCCAGGGGATTTTCAATAGCTATTTCTCTGTGAATTTCGTCAAGCAATTCCTCGGGGATTTTCGTCTAGAATTTTTTTCGGAGATTTCCACCAGGAATTGCTCCGGGAATTTCCACAAGAAGCACCTCCGAGAATTTCCTCCAGGAATTATTCTGGGGATTTCAACCAGAAATTCATCCAGGGATTTCATCCAGAAATTCCTCCAGGGATTTCATCCAGAAATTCCTCCGGAAATTTTTTCATAGAATTCCTCTGGAGATTTCCCCCAAGAATTTCTCCGAGGATTCACTCCAGGAATTTCTCCGAGAATTTCAAGGATTCTCTATGGGTATTTTTTTTTCAGAGAATATTTTCCAAGATTTCCTCCAGGAATTTCTCTTAGGATTTTAATTAGGAACTTCTCTTGGGATTTCTACCAGGAATTTCTCCGGGGATTTTCTCTAGGAATTTCTCCGGAGATTTCAAGGATTACTCCGGCAATATCCCCAAGAACTCCTCTGGGAATTTTCACCAGGAATTTCTCAAGGGATTTCCAATAGCAATTCCTCCGGAGATTTCGTCCAGGATTTTCTCTGGGGATTTCGTCCAGAAATTCATTGAGAAATTTTCTTCAAAAATTGTTTCTGGGATTATTTTGAAGAAGTTTTTCTCCTCGAAACTTCTCCTGAGATATCCTCCAAGAATTATTCTGGGAATTTCGTCCAGAAATTCCTTCATAGATATCGTCCAGGAATTCCTCCAGAAACTTCTTTGGCGATATGCCCCAGGCATTCCTTCCGGAGATTTCTCCCAAGAACTCCTCCGGGGATTTTCTCCAGAAATTCTTCAAGAAAAGCAATTCTTTCGGGGTTTTGCTTCTTCAAAAATTGTTTCTGGGATTATTTTGAAGAAGTTTCTCTCCTCAAAACTTCTCCTGAGATATCCTCCAAGAATTATTCTGGGAATTTCGTCCAGAAATTCCTTCATAGATATTAGGGCTGTGCAAATATCGTTATTATCGATAATATCGATATTATCGGCTTGATTTTATCGATACGATATCCGATATCTCTTGACCCGATATTTTCCGATATCGATAAAACTATTGTCTGTCCGATAATCAGGACAACATTCAACGATTATGTTAAAACTAGTCAGACGGAATTTTAGATATCCGCTAAACATAACATACCATAACTGCAAAACTCAGACAATTGATTCCACAATGCAACAGTTGGTGTCAAATGAGCCCAAAATAGACGATATTGTTTGAAAATCGCATCATTGAAAAATATCGGATATCGGTTCGATACCGATAATGTCAAATCCGATATATCGCCGATACCGATATTGAAACATTGGAATATCGCCGATACCGATAAATCGTCATTGTGCACAGCCCTAAAGATATCGTCCAGGAATTCCTCCAGAAACTTCTTTGGCGATATGCCCCAGGCATTCCTTCCGGAGATTTCTCCCAAGAACTCCTCCGGGGATTTTCTCCAGAAATTCTTCAGGAAAAGCAATTCTTTCGGGGTTTTGCTCCAGAAATTTCTCCAGGGATTTCCTCAAGGAATTCTCCGGGGATTTTCTTAAAAAATACTCCGGAGATTTTTTCATACAATTCCTCCAGGGATATTCGTCAAGACCTTCTTCTTCTTGGCATTAAAGACAGAGCCTGCTTCTCAGCTCTGTGTTCTTATCAGCACTTCCACAGTTATTAACTGAGAGCTTTCTTTGCCAAACTTGCCATTTTCGCATTCGTTTATCGTGTGGCAGGTACGATTATACTCTATACCCAGGGAAGTCAAGGAAATTTTCATTACGAAAAGATGCTGGACCGACCGGGAATCGAACCCAGACACCTTTAGCATGGCTTTGCTTAGTAGCCGCGGACTCTAACCACTAAGGCTACGGAAGGCCCCCGTCAAGACCTCTATCGAGAATTTTCTCCAGGAATTCTCCAAGGGACTTCTAATAACAATTCATCCGGGGATTTCGTCCAGAAATTCTTTTGTGCTCTCCTCCAAGTATTGCATTGGGAATTTCCTCCAGAAGCACCTCCGGAGATTGGTCCAGGAATTCTCCTGAGCATTTCCTCCAGAAACTGCTCTGGCGATTTGCTCTAGGAATTACCAAGGAGATTTCCAATAGCAACCCCTTAGGGGATTTGATCCAGAATTTCCTCTGGTTAATTTGGTCAAAAAGTTCATAAGGATATTTCTCCGGAGGTTTCCTTCAGAAATTCTTTCGGGGATTTTTTTCAGAGATTTTTTCTGGAAATTTTCTCCAGATAGTTCTTGGAAAATTTGCAACAGATTTTTTTTTCGGAGATTTCTTCCGGGAATCCCTCATGGGATTTCCTTCAGGAATGCCCCCGGGGAGTTCTTCCAAGAACTTTTCCGAGAATTCCCTCCAAGAAATAATTCAGGGATTTCCTTTAGGGATTCCTCTGGGGATTTCCTCCATAAATTTCTGCGGAGATTTCTCCAAGAATTAATCCGAGGATTTCTCCCAAGTACTCTCCTTAGGGTTTTCACAAAGATTTCCTCTGGGGCCGAGGATTTCCCTCAGCGATTTCCTTCGGAGATATTCTCCAAGAATTCCTCCGGGAATTCTTTTGGAGGTCCACCGGGAATTTCTTCGAATTTCCTTCTTAGTTTCTTCAGGAGATATTTCTGGAAGAACTCCGGAAGCGTTTCTAGAGAAACTCCGGGTTAATTGCTTGCGAACTCCAAAGAACCTCATGGCGAAACTAAGGAGGAAATTCAAATTCCCACCGTTGGAAAGAAACTCCGGAGAAACTTTCTAGAAATCCAAATGAATCGCTGGAGGAATTTCTGGAAGAAATCTAAAAAAATTGTCGGCGGAAATCCGGAGGGCGTTCCGAGGAATTGCTGGATGAAATTCAGAAAAATTGCCGACGGAAATCCGGAATAATTTCTGGAAAAATTCCCAGAGAAAGTCTAGAGAAATTCCCGGAGAAACTTTTGAGAAATTTTCTGAGGAACTCTGGACAAACTCTCGGAGGGAATGTAGTGAACTATTCGTAGCAACTTCAGAAGAATTCCATTTCATGTTTACTATGGTGGTCCTCTCAAACAACTTTCCAAAGCATTTCTGTTCTATGAGTCGATGGGAAATCCATTAATCGATTCATGGAGGTTTGACTGTACTTGAAGAACTCTAAAGATATTTCAAAAAAAAAATCAGGACGAATTATGGAGAAAATCCGAAGGAATACCCGGTGGAGCTCTAAAAGAATTCCTGGAAGAATTCTTGAAAAAAAAATTTCCCGGAGGATTTTTTGTTGGAAATCCATGGAGGAAATCCTCGGCCTCGGAGGGGAAACCTTAAGAGGAGTTCTTGGAAGATCCCTGGAGGATTTTTTTTTAAAAATCACCGGAGTAATTTCTGGAGAAAAACTCCGGTGGAATTCCTGGTGGAAATAACCGAAGGAATTCATATAGCGAATTCCCGGAAGAATTCCTGAAGGAAATCTCCAGAAAAATCGCTGGATGAATTCCTGAAGAAAATCCCCTGAGGAATTCCTGGAGGAAATCCCCGGAGTAAATGTCGGGGGATATCCCCGGAGAAATCCATCAAATACCTAGAGAAATTTTTGGAGCAAATCTCCACAGCAACTCCTGGTACAAATCCCCAATGAACTTCCTGGAGGAAATCTCCGGAAAAAATCTCTGAAAAATTCCCGGAGGAATTTCTTAATGAATTTCTGGACGAAATATCCAGAGGAAATTCTGGACGAAATCGCCGGAGGAATTCCTGGAAGAAATCTGCCGAGTAATTTCTGGTGCAAATCCCCAGGGAAATTTTCTAAGGAAATCTGCGGATGTATTCTCTAAAAAATCCCCGAAGGGATTGCTGAAGAAAATCTCCGTAGGAATTTCCAAATGAAATCCCTGGAAAAATCTTTGGAGGTGCTTCCATAGTAAATACCCGGGAGAATTTCTGGATGAAATCCCCGAAGGAATTGCTATTGGAAATTCCCTTAAAAATTCCTAAAGAAAATCCCGGAGGAGTTCTTGGCGGGGAAATCCCCGGACGAATTATTTGAAAAAATCTCCTAAGGATTTTCTAGAACAAATCATCAGAGGAGTTTCTGGAGGATTTCCTGGATGAAATTCAAGAGGAGTTTCGAGAGGAAATCCTTGGAGGTGCTTCTTGAGGAAATTCCCAGAGCAATTCTATTGAAAATCCCTTGAGAAATTCGAGAAGAAAATTCCCGCAGGAGTTTCTGGGGATATCGCCGGAACAATTCCTGAATAAAATCCCAGAGAATTTCTAGGAAGTCTCTGAAAAAATCCTCGAAAGAATTTCTAAAAAAATGCTGAGTTCTTGAGAGATATCTCCTGAGGAATTTATGGAGGAAATTCCTGGTGCAAATCCCCAAAAATATTTCTGTAAGAAATCTTCGGATAAATTCTCTGAAAAAGTCTCCGAAGGAATTTCTGGAGAAACTTCTGGAAAAAGTCCTAGTGCAATTCCCCAGAGACATTCGCTTCAGGATTTTCTCCAGGAACCCCTCCGTGAATTTCCTCCAAAAATTTCTCATGGGATTTCCACCAGAAATTACTTCAAGGATTTCCTCCAAAAATTGATGCGGTGATTTTTACAGCAATTCCTAGGGGATTCCCTCCAGAAATTCCTCCGGAAATTTTCCATGGGATTCGCATCAGGAATTCCTGCGAGGATTTCTTACAAATATTCTCCATGATTCCCTCCATTAACTCCACCAGGAATTTGCTCCATGAATCCATCCGGGGATATCCTTCAGGAATTTCCCTCAAAAATTTCCACCAAGAATTTCTCAAGAAATTCCTCCAGGAATTTTTCGTGGGATTTCCACCAGAAATTTATGCGAGGATTTCTTACAGCAATTCCTCCGGGATTCCTCTCATGGGTCCATCAGGATTTTTTCCGGAGACTCTCTAAAAATCATTTCTCCGGCAATTCCTTCGAAGTCCCTGCAGGAATTTCTTTACAAGTCTTACAAGAATTTGTTCAGAGTTCCTCGTGAAATTTCTTCGGAGTTCCTCCGGGAATTGCTTCAGATTTCCTCCGGGAATTCTTTTGGAGCTCCAAGTCCTAGAGTTCGTCCTGGAATCCCTCCAGAGTTCCTCTAGAAATTCCTTTCGTCCCGAAATTCTCCTGAATTCCATCCAGCAATTCATCGGTAGTTACTCCGGATTTCAACCTGAAATTGCTCTGAAGTTCTTCCATAAGCTCTTCTACTCTTCTACAGCAGTAGCTCTTCCACCTATCAGTAAATATCAGGTGAAAAATTCTAGCTTCCGGCAATAAACTATAAAAATTTTCTAGTTCAATACTATTTGTCTGTTTTTGTTGATCACATTCGAAATCGATTCTAAAAAAATACAACAGCCGGTGCATGCGCGTGCGATTTGGTCTATGTAATTTTGACTGATTCATTTTTGAAATAAATTTGGACCAAAAAATGGACCACCGGTGAAGTTACCTTAAGTGTCCAAAGAAAAACTAACAATAAACTTCCAGTGAAAGCAACGCAACCACAATCGATCGAACCCACGCAATCGCTATCGCCGCACTTTAAGCGACACATTTCGAACGCAGCGAGCGATACAACGAACGGCACAGCACGAAACGAAGAACGGGCCTCACTTCGGCTGTCGTCCGGTGCACGACAGCTCCGTGAGCATGAACTATCGTTCTTCGGTGTCAACAGAAAACAAGAACCGGCGAAATCATCGAACACGACCGCGTCGAGTTCGACCAAACCCGCAACGAATACTACGTTTACGCGATCAACGACCCTCACCTCGTCGTTCATCAAACGAAACTCGATCAACATGAACCCACTGTCAACGTCCACGTCCACGGCTTCGACTTCATCTAACTCAACTACTAATCCGGCTAAACCGCACACTACGGCCGCACCAACGACGTGGCAGCTGACGAACGACAAGCCTGACCTTCTACGCCATAGTCAACGGGTGGACGCTATTAAGAAAACTACTAGTACTTCTTCAACTGCAACAAGCCTAGGAACCAGTACTTCCACCATGTCTTCGCTAGATCCACACTACGAAAACCTGAACCTAGTCAAACCGACAGCTATGGCAAACTCAACCGTTCCTTCATACGACCGCAAACAAGATCTGAAGCGGGACGAACAAATTCTCGAGGAGCTTACGCGCGCCGCTGATGAGATTCTGAATGTACGATCTTAAAATATTCTTGCCTAAATAGATTTGTTCATAACGCTGGTGCTTGTTTTACAGGTTGTTAACAACATGTCGAATGCTGAAAGCACCGAAAGTATCCTCAACGAGCAATACCGGGGTTCGGGTGGTTCAGGAGTCACGCTTGGCACCATACGTGAGTGTTCTACGACTAACAAGATCATGCGGTCACGTGGCGTCCAGGTGTCGAAAAACTTCGACGACAGCCTGAAGCGCCATCAACGGTCCACTCGGGGTAAGTTATCATGGTCTATCTATCAGTAACTCTTCAATAACTACTAACTTTAATTGATTCTTTTCCAGTGTCTTCAGCGTCTTCAAACGAAAGTCTTCAACGACCGTCTCCCACCCGAACTAGCACTGCCAACACATCCCTTCGTACCGGTCAACATCCACCGGAAACTCGCAGCACTACGACAGGAAGCGGTCGCCGTAAGCTAACCAGTTCATCGACCGAATCACGTCGACTGATCCGGATGTGCAGTAAGGAACGGCTCCATCAATCGAATGCCAGCTCGTCTGAAGACCTACCCAACGCTGCATCCGTGGAACCTCCTCGGCGACCTCGTCGCACGCGATATCACTCCAGCCAGACAGGGGAAAAGAGTGAAAAGGATAGCCCACGGTTGAGCGCTTCAAAGACCTCCACTTCCGATAGCCGCCGAAGTGATGAACGGTTATCCAGCCGGTCTCATCGCAGCGAACGCTCATCCACGAGAACAAGCAAAGGTATGTATACTTCGCGTAATGCGCCGTTCATTGGTCTAATGAGGAATCTCCCACATTCTAGGCCCCACTTCCGGCACCCTGGCGTCGAATGGTGTCATTCCGACGGCGGGCGTCGAACAGCAGCACCGCATCCGCAGCAAATCCGGGGCCTCCGTTCTGCAGACTACGTACGTATTGCAATCGTTTATCGTTCCACCGCCTAGACGCCGACGCCGGCGCGATCACCCCTCCTCGAAAGCTATCGTGCGCCGGCATTCCTCACGCTTACGAAACATGCAATCTGCCAAACGCGCAACCGATGTAACTAAAAAATCGCTTTCCAGAAGAAGCCAGCTGGATTTGTGCATTTGCCAGTAAATCGTGTGTTTTCGGTGATTGTTCTGGGCATTTCCTTCTAAGCTCTTGCTAAGTGTGTTTTAATACATATTATTTATGTGTGTGTTGTAATCAAGCTCATCCCACAACTGAAAGCGGCTTTCAACCATGTGCGGCCTCCAAATTGCTATATGCTAGCTTTGCTACCACGTGGCAGATGGACAACACCGAATGCATTGACCATTATTTGTGATTAGAATCTCTAGGTGAATGATTATCTCTTTTGTTTTATCATTTATTTGTCGAACCATTACCTTTCTTCAGAATTAATATTCCTTGCATATTTCCCAGGTTGGTGGCTTCAATAGAAGGAAACTGTACCTTCAAAAATATGATTTCGGCATGCTGTTAAGCCTTTTATTAATAAACTAACCAATCCCTTTCGTAAATAACCAGCTTCAAACTGTCTATTAGATGTTCATATTGTACTTATAAGAAATAGGAAAATACTGTTTACACCATATTTTTGTTTATTTTGCAATTCTTCATTTTTTGTACAAAATCTGTTCGAGACTATTCCATTTTTAGATAAGTTTTGCATGAAAGAATTGATTCAACGGCGTTGATTTGCGCAAGAAGTGATGATACTTTGAAGATGATATGTAATTATTTATGTCAGACTTTAAATTAAGTAAAAAATCATTAGTTGAAAGCTGTTTGAGAGATACACTTTTTGCTTGTAATTCTGGGCCCTTCTGGTGGTGTATATGGCCGACGTGATTGATCTCCATTTTGAACGATTGCTCACTATCGCCTTGACCTATTGTCAGTTCAAGTTTTTCTCGGGTTTCTTTTTATTTTTGATTGAGAACGCGTCGCCATGAGCCTCCAAATCTGCTTCTGTTGCGACGTCCTGCTGAGTTCCAATCTAACGATTGCTTGCAGATTTTGTTTTTATCCTTCGTATATTGTGTCCGACCCACCTCACTTCCGATCCTGAATTTCTTTTGTTATCGGCATATGGTGGCATCGGTTATGAAGCAAATATTGGAGATCTGTTTGTGAGGCCATCATGGACGAATGACCGCAGTAATCTGTTGGCAAAAACCTGCAGCCACGTTTCACTGGCGTATAGCAAGGCATATTTCACGTTGGAATTTAATATCCGGATATTCGTGCTGACTGACCTCCTGTTTGCTCCTTAAAGTCTCAAAAACAGTCCTTGCCTTCTTGACCCGCGCCCGACGGGCCGTCATCTGAGTATCAAGATATAAAAAGCATCCATCATTTCCTCTGATTGTCAAGCTACACAACTGAGAGATAGAGGAGTTTCATCGTAGCATTGCTGAATAACATGTAAATCCATTTGTTTGCTCGGTAACAACAAGCTACACATTCGGTTACCAATGCAAATATCTTTTTTTCACTTTCTCTACCATATAAATTTCGATTTATGGTGAATACATCTAGAAGCGTTGATTTTTTATGAATACTTTGTATAAAATACTTTCAGAACATTCAATTTTGCACATTTTTGCTATAGGCACCAAAGAGCTATCTCGATTATTTTTTTAAATTAGGCTGGTATAAATAATCAATTTCTTTTATGTCCAGGATCACTTGGAAGGGTCGAGGGGGTGATAAAAATAAATAAAAAAACAAAAAAAAATGAAAAAAAAAATTTTTTTGGAATTTTTATTTTTAACGATAATTGTTAACCTTTTTTCAAACGTCCTCTGGATCATTATTTTACTTGTTTTTTACTTCAATAATTGAAAAAAAAACCTAACCGATGTCAAAGAAATGATGATTTTTTTTTCTCCCGTTCAAAATTTTCGGATTTTTGAAGGGGGGGGGGGTGACATAAAAGAAAATCAATATTTGTATCAGCCTCATGGGCGATTTTCGTTTTTTTTTTTATTTTTCACCATAAAACAGAGAAAACGATAATCTTTCTAATGGCGACAAAAGATCGAGAATCCGTTTGCGCCTTTCAGAGATATCGGCATTTGAAAACAACCATTTTCACGAAAAAAAAATCTCCGATAACTCTGTTACCATAAGAGATAGTTTCTTCGCTAAAGTTGCGCAATCAAAAGTTCTAAAAGTGCTTGGAACAAAATTGCGAGAAATTTTCTTATAAAAAGTTATCAAGAAAAAAAAACTGATGTTTCAGTACCACCCTAACTTGTTTGTTTAAAAAAAATCATAACTCGCGAACCATAAGAGATAGAAATTTGGGTTCTTCGGCAAAGTTGCTCCAAATCGGTTGTTCTAAAACATTGTAGAATATTGTGTAGGCCCAAATACGTAAGCAAAAAAGTTTATATTCTGATTTTGTAAACCATGCAGGCCACCCTAATTTCACATCACTGAAAAAAAATGACTGAAAAATATGGAAAAATTTTCCGAATACACCATAAGAGCGGTTCCAAAGAAAATGACGACTTTTTTCCCAAGTTTCATTTTTATATATTTTGATTTGGATGAAATTTTGCACATGCTTTCTTTATGCCCAAAAATGCCTTTTTGCATAATCGGCTCGCCATTTTGACTCTAGCCTTACTTTTGAGAAGGGCCTAAGAAAAAAATCCTTAATAACTTTCAAAAATTATAACTTAGAAACGGTTTGTCCGATCAGTTTGGTGCCTTCCGCAAAGATTTAGGTTATTGTTGGGACTATCTGGAAAAAATATACACTGTAAAAAAAATGTTGTAATATTTTATATATCGAAAATAAGGTACCTTTTTTGTTGAAAATTTTGCGCACTTTCATAAAATCGGGTCAAAAAGCATTCAAAAAGTTTATTTAGACCATATTGACAAATCAACCTTTTTTAATAAATCATAACTTTTTTGTCCATGATTTCTCCATCTTGACCCACTGTGCAAAAGACTTCATTTTTTGTCTACTTCAACATATAAAAAATAAAAAAAAAGAAAGAAAATTGATTTTTAAGCTTTATTTTCGATATATAAAAAATTACAACATTTTTTTTACAGTGTATATTTTTTTCCAAATAGTCCCAACAATAACCTAAAACTTTGCGGAAGACACCAAACTGATCGGACAAACCGTTTCTAAGTTATAATTTTTTGAAAATTATTAAGGATTTTTTTCTTAGGCCCTTCTCAAAAGTAAGGCTAGAGTCAAAATGGCGAGCCGATGATGCAAAAAGGCATTTTTGGGCATAAAGAAAGCATGTGCAAAATTTCATCCAAATCAAAAAATACAAAAGTAAACCGACATTCGAATTCAAATGGAACCGCTCATAAAGTAAATTTTCCCTTAGTTGTAGGTGTTCCTATAGTTGCGGTAGTGCCGTTTTCACTGGTTTTATTACATTAGCCAAATAACCGACACTGATAATCGACGTATTTGCTTGTCGATACACGGAATAGTTGCAAAGAGCGTTCAAATTGCTTTAAAACTGATGAAATATCACTAAAACTGCTAAAACTTTTCTTACTTGCACCAATAGTCGCGGTAAAGTGTTCCTATAGTGGAGGATCCCATAAGAAAACAACGGATACCGCAACTATAGGAACACAAATTAAAAATTTACCGCAACTAAAGGAACAGTGTACTAATAGTGGAGGTATTATTTTTAACTGACATGCCGTTGATTACTGCGATGAAATCATTTTTCTCATTAAGTCAATGGTCGTTACTTCCCGTTACAATATTGAGATGTACATTTATTGCGCTTCTTGAATTAAATGAAGTTAAATCGTGCTTAGTACCTCCACTATTGGTACATCTACCCTATATCTAAAATTGACGGTTTAGGCGCAATCATTTCCTAGATAAGGCTTTGGGAGCAATGTGCAATGGCTCTTAAGGCGAGATCACAAATTACGCCATAAATAAACATCTATTGCTGGAACATTTTTAAATCATGAATGAAGACTCTCTTTTTTATATTCATATGCACAGTTCGAACGAAACGTGTAAATTTCTGAGACATATAATGCACATAATTGGAGCGTGGAGTATCATGAATATTTACATGATATGTCATGTAAACTTCAATTATATGTCATGTAATCCAGCAGGATCCTCTGTGATTACATGACATATAACACAGTTTTACATGATTGAAGATTTAAATTTACATGACGTCATGTTTACATCGCATAAATGAAGTTTACATGACGTGTAATCTTCATTATTTTTAACTGTGTGCTAATAAAACTAAGGTTTTTGCGAGACCTTCCTTAGCCGTGTGGTTGGAGCGGCTACAAGACCATGTTGAAGGTACTACAAATGAACTTTAACACTTCACTTTTTGCAAAAAAATAAAACACTAAAATCACTAAGGTGAGCAAATACCTTTAAACTCTAATATGTGTCGAGTGCTCGACACTGAAGAAGTCTGTAAGTCGCAGACGAAATAGGCCTATCTGTCAAGATAAGCAACACATATTAGAGTTTAAAGGTATTTGCTCACCTTAGTGATTTTAGTATTTTATTTTTTTGCAAAAAGTGAAGTGTTAAAGTTCATTTGTAGTTTTAAACATACTCTAATAATCCCTCCCAAAGTTTAATATAAAAAAGTGTAATGTTGAAGGTGTCTGGGTTCAATTCTCGGCCGGTCCAGGATCTTTTCGTAATGGAAATCGTAATGGAAATATAATCGTACCTGCCACACGATATACAAATGCGAAATGGCAACTTTGACAAAGAAAGCTCTCATTTAATAACTGTGGAAATGCTCATTGACCACTAAGCAGAGGAGTTGGCTCTGTCTCAGTTGGGATGTAATGTCAAAAAAAGAAGTTGATTCACTTGGTACGAATGTGTCAGCAGTAGTCAAAAGGCTTGTCTAGTTGTGTGTTGCCAAACTGCTATTGATTTTTTTTATTCATATCCGTTTTCATAGTGAACAACAAGAAGTGAATATGATTTTGACCAAATTGGATTCATCTGACCGTTTTGCACAACCCTAGAATTTAAGAAAGAAGTCAAAGAAGAAAATAAAACATGACTACTGTCAGTGAGCTGTCTCCTCTCTCTCTCAGGTTATAACTTGCGAAACATTGTCGATCATGGAGCGATACACATGAGATGTTTTCACTAATTTGACGTTTGAGCGGTGCCGAATTCACTCGTTACCATGGTTACCTTAATAACACGGCACCACTCAAAACGTCAGATAGTGAACTCGTGCATCGGTCCATAGTGTTTAAGTGATGCTAAACTTTTTGGGGTGCTGCAATAGGCCTATATTCACATGACGTCTCAAATCAGCTGATCGGGAAGTACTTTGACATTTCATCTATGAAAATGACAGGCCCGTGTTAGCATCGGTTCTCCACCGATGTAAACAAATGCATAGACGGATCTGTCACATGAAAAGGCCTGTATTCACCTGGGATGTTGCAATACTAGGTGATGCGACTCCATACTTATAGAGCTTAGTGACATTTGAACACACGAACATTTGTATACGCTCATTATTGCCCACTGCATGGTGACGTCATCAGATAATCGCTCTCTTTTCCTCCTTTGGGAAATCTGGAACTGGACAGGATCATGAACTAGATTCTACTGAAATATGATCAAATTTACATGCACACTAGCTCCAAGTAGCGACAAAATTGCTAACCTAATAATATTGCCGCAAATTGCTTCCAAGCGTCTGAACTTTGCTAAAGACACGAACTTTCTAGGTAGTCGGGATCATTAGCTAGAGCCTGCTGGAACCAATGCTGGAAAAGTTCGCATCACGAAGCAGCTCACGAGTGTATACCAATGCATAATAAACATCACAGACTCGGGAACTGGCTAGGTGTACCCGTCTGCTCGGGAGAACATGTCAAAAGAGGTAGCAACAAGCTCGGGAGCGTTTACTCGCCAGTAACCGAGCAAGGTGTGATTTATTATGGTTTTGACAGACAAATTAATAGCATAACCATCATATTGACAGTAAACTACTAGTTTGTAGTCAAAAGCCCATGAAAACCATATCATTTACATAAATTAAATTCCCTGAGATTTCCAGGTTTTAAAAAAATAATTCCAGGTTGAAGAAATCGCTCAAAATAGACAAATAGTCAAACATTTCAAATGCAAGGTTGATAATGAAAATTAATTTATCTACCAATAAACTTCAAAGTATTTTTCACTTCAATAAAAACAATTACCTTTTTTGTTCTTAATGTGAACAGAGGAAACAAAAATGATGATTTTTATTTAATTAATGATTTAATCAAATGATCTGAAAGTGCCTCAAATCATCAGTCAGATATGAAAAGTTAGTTATTCGGTCTTGAGAAAAATATCCTTTCCCATTTTGAGGATTCAGAATTTCTGGGATGCGTTTTGTATTTTTTCTTTGGGGAAACATGGATGGTAGTATGACCGTATTAAAAAATGAACTTTATAGACATCTTCCTTGAAAAAAAAAGGAAAAAGCACGAGATGAGAGTTTGTTTCCTAAGTTGAACAGACATTTTTTCTAAGTTTAATTCTCGTACTCTTTTTGGAATTCATCATGACATTACTACAAGTATAACAGCTCGATTGACTGTTGATTTCTTTCACATATTACTCCGCAGATCTCTTCAGGAGTTTGTTTTGAGATTTGTCACGAACATTTTCTAAGTAATTCTTCCATGCAATTTCGTTTTACCTTCAATAATTCAATCTGTATTTTTGCTAAGTATAATCACATCAGGAATCATCCATCCAAAAATTATTCCATTGACTCCCCTAGGGCTTCCTCCGGCATTCCCGTTTAGAGCATCTTCAAGAATTCAAAATTCCTTCAGAAATGCCTCCATTTTTTTTGAAAAAAGACTTCCTAAATTTTTGATAAAATTCTTCCTTAAATATTTAAAAAATAAATTAGAATCTTTACATAATGGCTTTAAAGACGTTTTGGAGAAATTCAGACTGAATCCCTGAACCTTGACTGTTTTTTAAAGAATCCATGAAAATTGGGATTTGAAAAATAATTAGAGAAATGTTTGATCCGCAGCAGCTATATTTTGATGATATGCCGGTGACATTCCAAGAGAAGTTTCTGTAGGAATCTAATAAGGAATCCTATGGCAAATTTTTCGTGGAATTCTTAAAAAAGTTTATAATAGATATCATCGAATAATGCCTGAAGGAATTTTGGAGCAATTCCTGAGAGTAGTAGTGGATGAATATTTGAAAAAATTCTTCTGAAATTGTCTGGAATAAATGAAAAAATCGGCTTAGGAATTATTGTAGGATTTTATGAAAAAATGTCTGTGCGATTTTTTCCAAAAACTCTGGAATAAACTCTTGTAGAGGCGTTGGAGTGCTCTAGGATTTTTGATACTAATTCTGAATAAATTCCTCTAAGCATCCATTGAAAAATCGCTGGTAGCATCTCTGGAGCAATTGCAAAAAGTATTCAAGAAGAAATCACTGGAGAAATTACGAGAATTACTGAAGCATTCCTCGCGAAATTTCTTCTAAGAAAAATATCATTAACAACTTGCGGAATAGTCGCCTAATAATTTTTGTAGTATTCTTTGGAGCCTCTAAAATTTTGCATCAGATTTTACTACAAGCAGATTGAAAAAGTGATTTTAGAGGTAATTTTTATTGAAATAGATGTTTTACCCGAAAATTGATACATGCATTAAAATAGTGATCAAGCCTCCAATAGAAAATTTGCTTACTTGAGAAATGCACAATTTTTCGTGCCTCACAACAGGCACGAAAAATAGTACATTTCTCAAGTAAGCAAATTTTTTGCTCATTTCCTTCAAAGTTTATTATTTTTGTATAATAGGCGAAAAACATTTTTGTTCAAATTTTTGAATGTTTTCAACTTATCAACTGCTCATGAACAACACTCAATTGGAGCTGTATTTGCCTTTGCCAATTTGGCAATCATAAGATTCCTTGTCTAAACATGTTTTTTGCTAATTAATTAAAAATCATTGAAAGGATTGACTATGTCAACTAGCGTTTAGAAAGCGGCGCAGCCGAAAATTTGTTTGATTGAGAATATTTTGTGTCACAAAAACGACATATTTTCCATCTATTACTGTTTCAAAATAATTTCCCTGAGTGTAGCCGAAATTCCCTGAGAATTCTAGGTTTTTTCCAGGTTGAATAAAATTCCCTGATAATTCCAGGTTTTCCAGGTTTTTTCCAGGTAGTAGACACCCTGCATATATCTCGAAGAGGAAGCAGCTTTTTTTTCCCAAAAGCACAATATGACTCTGAACAGCTCCGAACACGTTCGCGAATCACTTTTAGCTTCAGTTACTCGGGAGCCGACAGATGCGAGTAAACCAGCGCTCTGACGCTCGGGAGCGTTTGGTTTTGTTTTTGTTCCAGTTCAGAAGAAGTGTTCGCCACTTTCCATCACTGGCTGGAACATGACCAAATTACATGTACACTTACGCCACGTAGCGGCAAAATTACACATAACAAATTCCACCTTATTAACGAACAACCTTGCTGAAGACCGCAACTTTGTAGAAAGTAAGGATACCGGGATATTACATTATAAATACAATAGTGTTTAGGTGATGCTAAACTTTTTGTGGGATGCCAATATTCTACTGGGGTTTTGCAATACTAGGTGATGCGATTCGGTGGGTAGTGTACCGTGCACCCCCGCTAATTTGACCAGTACCTCATGCAAACCATCGGGGTTCATTTTTAATTTGAACTTCTAGTCACCCTACAACCAACAGAAAAACGTACATCTGGTTACCCCTTTGGCTGTTTTGTTTTGATTCTGTGTTCCGTTCCACAGCGTTCCATTTCACTTTACTTCGTTCTATAAGCACAAAGACATTTGAACCATTTTTAATCTGAACGATGTGCAAATTAGCGGGGTACAAATTAAAAAGTGTTCAGATTAAATGTGGTCAAACCAACGGGGGTACCCGGTATATGTTTTATAATAAGCATAGTGGTAACGTCCACGGCTACAAAGCACGATTCCTGGTCGGTCAAGGATCTCTTCGTAATAAACATTCCCTTGACTTTCTTGAGCATAGAGTAACATCCTACCTGCCAAACGATAAACGTATGCGAAAATGGCTACTTTGGCAAAGAAAGCTATCAGTTATTAACTATGGAATGAGCACTAAGCTAGGAAGCAGTGGAGACGTAATGCAAAGAAGAAGAGACAAAAGAAGAAGCAAAATGAGCAATACTTCCGAAATCTCTTAAATGTCTGAAGCATGAATTTCTTGTGTAATGTCATTTTACTGAGAAGAGATAGCTTACCCGTCAGAGAAGTGTCGAACCGCGAACTCATCTACAGACAGCCATTCTGAATCGAACCAATCGGTAGACCCCTTGCCCCACGGCTTGTGCTGTCTTATCAACTCTGGAAACAGATGTACACATATGCACCGTTATTGCTTGAACTCGAATGCAACTCATCCGCGACTTGATGCTCTTTGAACAGCTGATTTGGCTGCAAAACTATGACGACCTCGTCATACCCTGAGCCTCTTGCTGTCTAGCCTTTCCCTTTTCCTGGAAAGCCTTTTCCCGCCGTTGCCTTTGTACGTGTGCACTCGGATGGCTTGGGTGCTGATCCTAGATGGAGGTCTCCCGATGTAGTGTTCCGATTGGCAACTACGTTGCCGCCTGGTGCAATTAATCTAAATCCAAACAAATTCCGCTGCAAGTAGAAAGTTGATAAGCAATGCAATAAAATTGAATGAAACATTGTACCTAGTAGATGGCATACCGTTATTATTTGAATTCTGACCGTAGTTTAGATATTACTCGCAAATAATAAGTAACTAGCTATTCTTTGAGTTGGATAGTATGAAGCTATGCATGACCTATCAATGTTTAAATAAATGAAAAGCAAATGAACCTGATGTAAAACAGCTGTTCAGTAGAATACCGATAAATAAATGGAAACTAGGGTCTATGTACCAATAGTCGCATAGCTAAGAACAAATATTCGTATAAAATCGAAAAATAACACTAGCGTCATTATTTTTACATCATCTGAAAGCTTTTATCTTGCTTTTGTGGGAAAAATATAAAAACTACGAAAACACATATGTTTGTATTTATTATCGCATGTGCCACTATAGGAACACATGTGCCTATAGTAGCACTATTTCTAATTTCTGTTCCTATAGTAGCACTAGTTCCACGGCGTTGGCAAAATACTAATCAAAACCGTATTTTTACAAAGCTTTTATATTTTTCCTTGAAAGTGTGGATTAAAAGCTTTCGTTTGATGTAAGAAAAGTACTCAATTCATTAATAATTTCGTATAATAAAAAATAGTTTCTCTCAGCAGTGCTACTATAGGAACAATAGGTTAACTATAGGCGCAAGGGAGCTCACATTTTACTCAAAACTAATTATTTCGATCATTTTGTTCAAAAATCAAGCTGTGTGTCGATGGTACTTCGATAAATAGCTCATGACCTTCATGTCAAACAATATTTTGAAAAGATTTAAAGCAAAACGGCCGTAGAAAGCCACTAGTGCGACTATAGAGGACTGTCTACTAAGGGAACACCGACCCTACACCATTTAATTTCACTACAATTGGTATCCTTTGACAGATACTCGTATTTCGACCTCGACTGTAAGAACGTCTTCAGTGTCGTGTACTATATTCGACTTCTCTCTGTATGCTGTAATTATACTGCCGTGAACAAAGATCCAGAATTTTTAGGCTTCATTTCACAAAAAACTCGTAGGTTTGTAATGAATTTGTAAGGTTATCCATATACAAAGTACATGATCCAGACAAAATTTGTTGAATAATTCTGATTTTTGGAAAGACGACTTGGCATCTCTGGTCTTGATCATGCTGCTTAAACACCATTTTAGTGTTCAATTCCGAAACTTTAAACTCTCATGTATTATTCCCGGAAAAGCTATTGTAGTGTTTCTATGTGAAAAATTTCAAGTGAAATATTTCAGAGCGTTATCGACACATATTTCATGGATAGAGTTAGGATCCGTACGGTAGAAACGGATCTACTTCGGACTGATGGGTTTACTACTGCGTACTTAGCGCACGGATCAACGATTATACGGAACGACAAATGATGCCTTTGTTTCGGATGAGACTTAACTTTACGCTCGGTTTACGTTGATAATGGGTAACCCCCGCCGACCGGTCGACTGGTTAGAACAACTATGATGGTGTCCTGCGCCGTCCTGGCTATACTTAGAACAATTGAGCACGTGAATACGACGTGATAGATTGCATAACGTATAGGAATTGCCTAGAAGAAAAGTTTGCTGATAGTTCGTTAGAACAATGTGAAACTTTATGGTGAAAGCGATAAGAAAAGTTCAACAGTAGTTTTTATAATGACATTTTAAATAACGGCGTGACAGAGCCATGGCGTTGGGACAGTCATTAAACTTCTGAAAGTTGATTCATGGATTTCTCTTAATTACGATAAAGTCACAGCTGTTCAGCTGGATCATTATAATGGTCATGGGTTCAAATCCTGCCGGTTGAAGATTTTGGGCTGGGATTTTTTTTTTCTAATTTCCAGGGCATGGATTTATTTTTGTACTTGCCACACGATATACGAATGCAAAACTATCAACTGGCAAAGAAAGCATTTAGTTAACAACTCTGGAAGTGCTCATAATAACACCAAGCTGAGAAGCAGGCTCTGTTACACTTGGAATGTAACGCTAGAAAGAAGAATCGAAAAACTTTGAACTACAGTCAACTCTCCATGACTCAATATTGGAGGGATCATCAAGTTAGGGAGGTATCGAGTTATAGAATACAAAACCAGTGCAAATGCGATCCAAGGGACCATCGAGATAGCGAAAACCAACTTTTACTATGACTTTAACTCGATATCGAGATATAAAATATCGAAATGTGAAATATCGAATACGTAATGATGAATCTAAACTTTCCGCATCCAGAGATACTCGGAATGTTCATTCATAAGGTACAAAACAAAGTTCATCAGAAACCCCATGCAACACGTAATTTTTGTTACATTACGGGAAGTTTACACTTTTATGGGTAAAACAAATGTAATCATACCATCTTGAAACAATAATCAAATTGATTGACGTCCATCTAACCATATCCCGTACGTAGATCATCAGTAAATCCCGACTGTATCAAAACAAAGTTAGAATCTAGTTTTGCTAAAACATAAGCTGTGCGAACCAGATTATACCACTCCAAACTTGTGGAATCCGTCTGGAAATCTTTAATCAGATCAATCTCTTATCAATTCTGCTAGGCATACGATCTAGTTGACCTCATTTGTTCAATAGCTTTCACTAATTGCGTTCCTTTCTAATTACGTTATTGTTTGCGTAACAGTTATATTTGCGACATACCACAGACAAGTGGACGTAAAATCCAGAATTGGTTGATCTTCTTCATGAATTTCAAGGGAAAATCCTTTCAAGATTATTTCACTAGCTCACGAGATTTCATTTTTTATATTATTTTTAATGAATTCTTCCAGGGAATTCCAGATTGAATCATGCAGTCGTTTATCATGGAATTTATTCAAAGATTTATTCTGGAATTTTTGTCGGAGAGTCTCTCAAAAGTTTCTTCAACGATGTGTTCAAGAGATTTCTCAGAAATTCCATTAAACAATTGTATAGGACTATCTTTTTTTTTTTTTTGAGAAATTTCTCTTGGAATTACCTTTTCTATTCTGCAAGTTCTGTTGCGTATATGAATTCTTCCAAGATATTCTCTTCTTCTTCACAATACGTTCTATCTGGAAATGAGCCAGCTTCTCAGCTTGATATTCAATGAGTACTTCCACACTTATTAACTAAGCTTTCCTTTCCAAAGTTGCCATTTTTACTTTCGTATATCGTGTAACGGGTACCTCCGTTGGTTTGACCACATTTAATCTGAACACTTTTTAATTTGTACCACGCTAATTTGCACATCGTTCAGATTAAAAATGGTTCAATTGTCATTGCGCTCAAGGAACGGAGTAAAGTGAAATGGAACGCTGTGGAACGGAACACAGAATCAAAACAAAACAGCCAAAGGGGTAACCAGATGTACGTTTTTCTGTTGGTCGTAGGGTGACTAGAAGTTCAAATTAAAAATGAACCCCGATGGTTTGCATGAGGTACTGGTCAAATTAGCGGGGGTGCACGGTAGTGGATTGTTCGTATGTCGCGTGGATGATTCTCTATGACCAGGGAAGTAGAGCATATTTCAATAAAGTAAACAAATCAACCCTTCGTTTATCTCATTTATGTGTTTTGTATACATTGTCATCTGGAATAGAAATAGTCTATTCCCAATAAGTTTAAGTGAACTGTTTAATTTCAATTATAAAGTCAATAACCGTTTTATCTACATCGGGGAATGGAAGGAATATTATTTAGAAAACCATTGTCAATATAGACCGATATCCGACCGAAATCGATTCAGAAGAAGTTTATTTTAGTCGTGTAAGATAAAGATCTGGGAGTAACCTTTGGATGACGAAACTATCTTTAATAAACTTAGTTTTATAACAAACGCGATTGATTCTGAGATAGGCATGACTTGCCAAAAAGTAAGTAACTCAATCAAACGATTGAACACTAATCTATGTGTTTGATATCTTTCAATTTTAATGTTCATAAACGTATAATTTCGAAACATATCGAAGCCGATAAGAATAAATACTTATGTTTGCAAGAGTCATAGATTGACTGTTGTGGAATCAGTTATTCTTGAGGATCTTAGCACTAAAACTATTCAAATGACCCATTTTGGGTTTGGTTTTAGAGTGTATTCTAAGTTTTTCAATCACATTATACAAAAAAAATACGGGTTAGCGAATTTAAAGTTGTAATATTGTAATCCCAAAGATTATTCTTGGGTTATAATGTTGAAATTTTGATAAACTTAATAAGTGGATACGAATCTTGCATTGCTTATTTTTGATTGTATTTTCGATGTCCCGTATCAACCCGTATCCGCCCAGCGTTCTATAAATATGATAGTACTTGTAGTCTTGGAAATAAAGAGAACCAGGAAAAAAGTGTGTTCTAAGTTGATCACAGGACTGCTGTCTTCTACTTCGTGAATGATTTAATTCAGAATTCACTCACCAGGTGGCGCACAGACTCCATCAAGTATCATGTAGAAGTAACAAATGAAACAACTTTTCGGCTTAGAAATATTTGTTTCCCTCATATCTCAGTCTAGTGATGAGATACAAAGCTAGTATCTTAGACAAAGCTAGTATCTTAGACAAGTTTTTACTATGGACCAGTACCGTTTTGATTCATATTACGGACACTTAAGGCCTCAGTAAAGTATAGCCCAGCTTGGACCATACAAAATAAATCATTCTGTATGATTTTTTAGCGTTATCGAGCGTCGGAAGCCCTGAACTTTCGGATGGTGGGTAAAGAATACGCGTCCGCAACTTGAATAATTTTAAATAAATCAAAACGTGTGGCCTTTTCATGATTCTTATTCCGGACGCTCCCTCACTTTTGCCTCATATTCCGGACGCTTTGATTCGAATTACGGACAGCTCATGATAATCATTAATCGAACAGTCAAATCATCAATTGAAATCGTTCAACCACTTAAGAGACGTTTAAGGTAGTTGGGCATTATAAATTTGCAATGATATTTATGGAAAAAAAACGAATAAAACGAGCCTCGAAAATGAGAACATTTGGACGGCGAAAATTGAAACATTTCGTGTGAAATGTTTCCCATACAAACGAGAGTGTCCGGAATTTGAAGCTGTCCGTAATATGAATCAAAACGGTACACGAGTTTACTCATTGACATTTGAGCGGTGCCGTGTTATTTACGTGACCATGGCAACGAGCGAATTTGGCACCGCTCAAATGCCAGATTAGTGAACTTGTGCATCGGTCCATACTCGATATCGAGATACGGAATATCGAATTGAACATTTTGGAATCCAATATGGCGGCCTAGAAAATGGTGGCTTTTGATTTATGAAAATCATTGTATCTCAAGATTCTGATCATTTAGAAGAAATATTTCTTCGATACATTTGTTCAGGTTGAAAATTGCTGCCAATCAAACATTTTGGAATCCAAGATGGCGGCCTAGAAAACAAGATGACGACTTCCGATCCTTGAAAATCATTGTAGCTCAAGTTCTTGACAATTTAGAAGCTTGTTTTTTCGACAAGTATGTCCAGGTTGAAAATTGCTTTCAATTGAACATTTTGGAATCCAAGATGGCGGTCTAGAAAACAAGATACAGTCGACTCTCCACATCTCGATGTTCTACATCTCGATATCTCTCCCTATGTCGATGATTTGTTCGGTCCCTTCATTCTGCATACATTTTCACTCTCCATATCTCGATATCCTCCTTATCTCGATATCTCCCTATCTCGATGTGATTTTCGTTCCTGATTTTCTCTCCGTATGTCGATATTCCCATTATCAAAGGTTACTAGACTAGATTTTACGGATTCAAAACAATTTGCAAAGATGAAATGACGTCTGTTTGTTTTCAAATTTCCTAGTAACGGGGTGATTTTCAATCTAGTATTCATTAAAAATTTGTTCTGTGTCTCGATCTCTCCCTATCTCGATGGACCCTTCGATATCGAGATGTGGAGAGGCGACTGTAGCGATTTCCGGTCCATGAAAGTTGGAAATTTGTGCATAATGGGCAGGGATTGAATCCTGAGAAAATTGAGAGAATCGCTCACGTATCGCTCTCTGTAACTATCATAACATGCTGCACATTATGAGAGACTGTTTATCGTATACTGCTACAAGTTTGATCAGATTGGGGGGATAGTAGTGCATGATAAAACCCCTCTAAACATGCTCCAAGCCTGGGGGACACTGTTGTTATTGGAAGTTCGTGGATTGTTTATCGTGCCAGTAAAGAAAAACACCTATCCCCAACGGTAAACAAGCGAGAAAAATGGATTTTATCATCGCTCTCTCGTTGGGGCTCTCGCTCGCTGCTTCCATTTATCAGACTTGTTACACCTTGCGATACAATGACGATCGTGGACCGCAACAGATGGGATGTTTTTCTTTGCTTGCTTTGATCGTGCTTCATTCTCAAATGAGAGCGAATTCTGCAACGCCTGATAATGGGTATTTCCAGAACGGGTTCTTTAGCTAGGTGTTGGAAATCGATGTGTTACGTTACTGTAACGCTTTCAAACATGTGTTGTATAAATATTGCATGATTGTCGTAAACCCAGAAGGGAATCCAGAACTAATTGCGTCTTTGCCAAAGTTGTTCAGTAGCTCTTACCTTATTGAATAACTTTTCCGAAGACACCATCTCTCTAAGTTGTTAGTTTCATGCTCACTAACACCATGATATAAAATTTCACGATTCTGAAATAAAATCAAAACAAAACGAGTTCGCAGTTTCAATTTCAATTTGTATATTTGACACGTGTTTTTTCGTATGCCGTAATTTCAGATGACATGATTTTGTTCTCCCTAATAAAGCACAAATATCTATGAACTGTTTATTGAATGAATGTTGGTTGTTTTAACTATTGCCAAATTGTGTGTTGTAAAGGTTTTTTGTACCAAAGAATGTCTATGGAAAAAATGTAAATTTCTAGAGTCATATGCGATGTGATATTGACAAACATCCATAAACGTATACCGTGCACCCCCGCTAATTTGAACGGTACCTCATGCAAACCATCGGGGTCCATTTTTAATTTGAACATCTAGTCACCCTAGAAACGTGTTTCTGGTTACCTCTTTCACTGTTTTGTTTTGATTCTGCGTTCCGTTCCACAGCGTTCCATCTCACTTTCACTCCGTTCCATGAGCAAATTAGCGGGGTACAGATAAAAAAGTGTTCAGATTAAATGTGGTCAAACCAACGAGGGTACCCGGTAGTACTAAACAAGGACTTAAGCATGGTGCTTTATACAAACATTAAGTTAGCACGTCACTTTGGTAGACCGTTATGCAGTCAGTCTGGTGGGTGAAATCGATAATTTTCCTCGCATAAAACGATTTCTTATGAATTCATATTTACATTCTATTTCGTCCCGTATACTTATACAAAGTAAGTCCGATAAATCCGCAGAAACTGTCAAAGCAACTTTGTTACATAAATTAAGTCGTATAAGAGTTCAGATTAGTGCTTTATAAATCTACACACTCGCATTGCATGCTTTTATTCATCATATAAAATACATACGTATATCGCAACCACTTTTGTACGTATATGGCCCATCTTATACGTGAAAATTTGCACATATAAGCATCGCATCACGCAAAAAGTGATTTCGTTATACGTACATTCTGGTTGTCTGGGTAGTCCATTTTTCGGATTTCATTTACTTACTGGTATTCCACTGAACAGCTCGAAGATTTATAATCTACGTGGACACATTTTAATTTAATGTAGCATTTTTCAAGTCTTGGCTGCACCGCTAAATTGAGTGATTTCAACTCAAGAGCATTTCGGAGAACCTAGAATATCTTATATCCCTTCATAAAGTCTCATAGATCGTATTACGATCATGTCACAAGAAATTGTTTTCAAGAGGAGAAAAAGGAAACCTTACTTGTATTTGATGGTCTGGCAGATTGAAGGATTTGAACTCCAAAACAATTTGGAGAACTTACAATATCTTTGATACTTTTAATGCTTTTGAAATGCAATATATTATTTTCTTTTAATACAATTAGGTTTCTTGGATATACTTTGTAGAAGTGTTTTACCCATGTTTATATTCACCCTATCATCGATGTTTCAGTACAGTTTGGATGACCTAGAAAATCCCGAAAAAATCGTTTTCAGCATCTTTAGCTTTTTCTGTTGCTTTTAAGTAAGGACTTCTTTCATGTTTCGTCTGCTTGTCTCATATATTGCCTGATCATGCTAAAACCATTGTTTCGATCATAAGTAATATGAGTGGTAACCTAATTCGCCATTCCCTATAATTTCAGATCATCCAAGAAACATCATCGGTGAGACTCATTAAACCCATCAGTGAATTGCCCATGAGAGGCAAAACTACAGAACAGTATACAGTGCACATACGCAAAAACTAACACGGATCTCGAAAGGAAAAGCAATGAATGGAGTATAATTAATCAGCGAATTCGAAACCCCCCATAGCCGAAAGGCATCGATCAAAACGATCGAATCCCGCAGAACGCAGAAACGTCTACTATATTATTATTATTATTATTTTGCCTTACAAAAGCATACGAAACATGTCGCTTGTGTTCCTACTACGGTTTGTTTTTTTTTTTTGTAATTATGATTTTCGCTAAACGGCGTCGAACGATATTAGTCACTTTTGCGTTCGACCACGGCTTGAAGCTACACAGAATCGATTTGCTTTGGTATAATCATGAATGGTTTTACTTTCTGCATTATCGCGCTACTAATCTATAATAGAAAAAAATGGCTAATTTTACAGGACGAAACGTTCGGAAGAAGATTGATCATAGGCTTGTGTATAACTTAAGGTTTCAAAGAAAGGTGTTTATTAGTCACAAAACACGAAGACATGGCACAGTTTTTTTTTCGTTTTTTTACAGTATACATAAACAATTTAACCTTCTCTCACGATTAAACTCTACAGCAGAAAAGTCATATACTATATTTATACAGATTTATGGTTCAACAGAATAAAACAAAATAATCTTAAAATCTAGATAAAAATCTCAGTCGCACTTCGAAAGAAAGCCCTTGAGTAAGTTGATCTGTTCCTGTACTGAGATCATGGAGGTTCCTCCGACAACGGTGTACTGTTCGACACTGTTTTCATAGTTCCACAGCGTGCTTACCGTCTCATCGAAGCATGGGCTGATCTCCTTCAGGTCCTCCAGCGTGAGCTTATTAATCGGAATTTTAACCTTCTCAGAGAACGCTACAACCTCTCCCGAAATGTGATGAGCCTCTCGGAATGGAATTCCCTTGCGCACCAAATAGTATGCCTGAAAGCGAATCAGCCAAAAAAGAAACAAATATTTCGTTAGTTGCCCAGTCATCAAAGGTCACTGCAGATTAGACTATCTTACCATGTCGGTTGCAAGCATGTCGTAACTGAGAGCACTCAAGCAGCGTTCCTCGTCAACTTTCATCGTCGTTATCACTCCAGTCGCCAGCGTCAGTGAAAGCAGAATCTGATCGTAAACAGCAAACATGCCGCTCTTATCGCACTGCAAATCTTTGTTGTACGTCGACGGCAGGCCTTTCAGGGTCATCAGTAGTCCACAATGCTGGCCAAAAACACTGCCCGAAATGCCTCGAATCAGCTCCAAACTGTCCGGATTGCGCTTCTGGGGCATCAAACTGCTGCCAGTTGTGTACTCTTCAGAAAGCTCCAAAAAGTTGTATTCTTTTGTTGAGAACAAGATCAGATCTTCGGCCAATCGACTCAAATGAACTCCTGCCAGGGTGCAGAGGAAGTTAAACTCTACCACAAAGTCACGATCACTGACCGTATTCATGCTGTTGTACGAAACTCCGTTGAAACCTAAATCTTCCGCCAACTGATGACGATTGATGTTGAACGGATTTCCCGCCAGAGCTCCGCTACCCAACGGAAGCACATTCATTCGTTTCAGGAACTCCGAGAATCTATGATAGTCCTCTTTAAAGTAGAACGCATAACTCAAAATCCAATGACTGAACCGCACCGGTTGAGCCTTCTGCATGTGCGTATAACCCGGCATCAGCACATCAATGTAACGTTCTGCAACGGTATTCAAGCCCGCGATCAAGGCAGCCAACTGCTTCATCACGTCTCGCACAGAGTTTCTCATCCAAAGTTTCATATCCACCACCACCTGTTCGTTACGGCTTCTTCCGGTGTGTAACTTTCCGCCGATCTGCAACCCAATGATCTCGATCAGCCGCCGTTCGTTCACCGTGTGCACATCCTCATCCCGTGGCATCAACTTGATCGTTCCCTTTTCCCACTCACTTCTGATCGTTTCCAAGCCGTAGCAAATTACTTTGAACTCACTCTTGGTCAGCAGTTTGGCATCGGTCAAGCTCTTCGCATAGGCAATACTGCCGTCGATATCCTCCGAGTACAGACGCTTGTCCACCGTCAACGAATTGTTCACCTTCGACAGAACGTGATCGATACCTTTGGAAAATCGGCCACCCCACAACTTGAATGGGGTCGCCACCATCTCTTCCTGACGAGAGCTCATCCTTTTTTCTGGCACTTGTAGCTTTGATTCACCACTGATACTCAGCACTATCTCCGAAACCGACTGATCCTGGCCCGGGTTGGTGCTGCGGTTTAAATAAGGATTCGCGTTGTTAGCGGACGCTATCTCTTCAACTCGCGAGTGAGTATACTGGCTGATTAGCTGCTCTGAGCGTGATCAACCAACGGAGAGAAATCCTTATCAGTGCCAAACAAGCATGTTTTTTTTCTTGTTCTCTAATCAGTGCAACTCCTGCTAGCCCCTGCAGGATTAATCACGTAAAAGTGGGTTGTGTAAGGGGTTCAATCTACGTAGAGGATCGCTACTTACGTTGCAACGTAGTTCACAGCAAATGACGAACTTTCCTCACAATGAGTAAGCATGATCCCGGGCATGATCCAATCGATCCAATGTCTGTCAGTAGCGACCACGTGGCAGGTATATAGAGATATTGGTTCAACATTCTGATGAATTGGTAACGTGTCAATCGAATTTCAAAACCAATATGTCTATTAGTATGTTTTGAGACTCGGACTTACCCAATGTATTGGATTGTTCTTAATCCCCGTTTAAATATTTATATTTCTTTCAAACAATGCATACGCGTATCTGTTAAAGGACACAAACTCTAGTGGAATTAAATGGTATAGCGCTAAATTCGGGTTTTCATTTATTTATCAATGAATAATATTGGTGACCTAAAGTAGAAAAAAAAAATACAAATACAAAAACACAGGTGCACATTCAAAATAGATTAGAATGGGTGACTCGCAACATCCCGAAAGGTCTGACAGATTACTGACCTTTTGGCGCAAAACAAACAATAATCAGTGTAAATATTCTCTCCTGTCAGCTGAAATCAGCGTCCAAACTTTGAACACCTATTTCTAGCATTTGAAACTGCGTTGTTTACTTATAGCTGTGCGAAGTCGAGATTAGGGAAATTTCTATAGTTGAAGCTTACGTTGAACAGGTCACCGTGGGGTGCTCAACCGGTAAATATTGACCGGAATATTTTTTTTTATTCCGAATATCAGTTGCGTGTACATAAATTTGCTTTGAGGATTAGTCATTTCTTGGCATTCGTCAAAATACTAACAATGTCTACAATACAAGATTTGGGGACGGACCTGGTGTAGTGGTTAGAACACTCGCCTCTCACGCCGAGGACCGCCCATCCCCCGACATAGTCATTTATGACGTAAAAAGTTATAGTGACGACTTCCTTCGGAAGGGAAGTAAAGCCGTTGGTCCCGAGATGAACTAGCCTAGGGCTAAAAATCTCGTTAATAAAGTCAAATCAATCAATCAATCAATACAATATAAGAAATTTCCAGAATATTCTACTTAGGTACATTATTTGAATCATGAAGATTATACACTCCATATTTAGTAAAATATGGACGTAACTGAAAAGATTGTTATTTCTTCATTTTTGCTATGGACGATTAGAAATAGAGGAATGAAATACCGATAACACAGAACGGAATAGTATGTCCGAAAGAACAGGAAACTATTGAGAATTAAAGCTACAGATCCAAAGCTTCAATGAAGGAGAATGGTTGTGATGGCTATGGCCGCGGTCACCATGCAAAGAAGAAATAGACAATGCTGTATTAGCGGAATTTGGGGCAAGTGTGTCACCTTAAGCAAATTGTTCTCTAACTTTGTGTAAAGCTTATAAAACCCACCAATTTAGCCTCATGATGTCAGTTTCGCATATTTTCATAAGCACTGTGCCATTTAAAAAGAAAATAACTTCAAAAGTAATAGTTTTGGAGCTTTTCAAATAACATCCAAAATAACCTATTTTTCAACACTATGGCTCAAGTGTGTCACCGAATGAACATCGCATGTAATTCTACTTGTAATGAAATTTTCTTTATTACCTGTTAATATAAGGGGATGTTTTATAACAAGGTTCATCATATGCGGAATTCTCTAATAGTCAATTCGAATAAGCAAAATGATTATTTTTGCCTCTCCATTAATTCTCCATTCAACTTATTCCACTTTTTAACGGCGGAAATGTATAATACTAAACTATATCAGCACTAAATAACGGTGAAATTTTGATGTAGGCAAGTAAAACAGTACTTAACACGCCGAAAAACATGGTATTTTTGAATATTTGGAGAAAAACATCACTTTGGGAGTAAAAATGTCAGCTATTCCTCTTCAATACTTCAGAAACCAATACCTTATTTCAGTTTATTCAGATTTTGTTGATGATGTTTACATTTTTATAAATTTCACTCCAACATTTTTCGTTTACCAAATAGGTGGCACACTTGCCCCAAAATGTATAGATTTCAACTAAACTGGATTTCGTATGTAAAACTTTTTTTTCGTTCAAATGCCACAATAACTTACACATATAAATAGTTTCACGATGTAGAGTACGAAAAATTTGTTATTAATTTAACTTTTACTATGCTATCTAGAAACAACGAAATCTTTGAAAAATCTACTCTATTTCTACTCTATTTGGTTGTGTTTACAAAAGTCGATGTAAGTACGTGAAAATTAGAGCAATTTTCGTCATATTTTGATCATTGTATTATGAACTATAATGAAACATATTGTTAAGCTCAAAGAAAAAATATATTTTGTAGTGTTTATAAAAAGCAGGGGTGGCACACATGCCCCAAAGTCCGCTATTCCAGCATTGAGGGGGCAGTTTCTCTAGCATGATGCACAGTGCTGTTCTGAATAATAGCAGCGCATGCCGATTTTTATACAAAGTGATCAACTTTGTCATGTGCTTTAAAGTAATCAAGTTTGGAATTTTCTCCCCTGAACTACAAACATGTTTAATTTTATATTCACTAAATTCCCCGCAAAGTGAGATACTAGGTGAAATTGTTCGAAAGCAGTATTAAAGATTTGTTTCTTGTGCTTGTACGACTTTGAGTTCTTAAATTTCATATCATTTACTATTTGAACAATCTTAGACATCTTAGACAAAATTATTGAAAATATTTGTAGAACAAAATTTTTAAACAAAAACTTTGGAATCTTTGCGAACAATCTCACCAAATAACTTACTTTCCGGCAGGGGCTTAGAAAAATTCGATATTGTGTGGTTACAAAATTTAAAATATATGTGTAAATTCACATATGGACAAAATTCAAATTCTCGCTAAAATCTACTTTCCATTTTGGTCCCGTAAACACTGTGCAAAATTTCAGCTCGATCGGTAAAGCTATAATTTGGCGCCAGCCCTCCAAATTTATATAGGATTTACTATAACCACAGAACTTGGAAGGAAAGTTTACGATGAAGAACACTACAGAAGACCGCGAACAAATCCGACAGTTGTGCAGAAAAAAACTATTCAATGAAACCGATTTTCAAGGTCACGATGATTAACATGCAAAGGAATAACAAAAAGAAGCAAAAATTAGATACCGTAATCCGGGGGCAAATTGATCACTGGGGTGAATTTGATCACGTCGGTACCAAATAGCATTTCCTTTCAAGGATGCTTAATATTTCGTTGCCATCACAGGCATTCCATGTTTTATAGTTTATAGATGTCTAATGATGATTTTAAACTAATTCATTTTTATTTAAAGTCAGTTTTGCATAGAAATATTCACAGTTTTTGAAGGTGTTAGCAATACTTTTGGAAATGTCGGTACTAAACAATCCGCTGGTACTAAGACTGCATGTAAACTTTGAGTGTTCAAAATATTGTGTAAGCTTCTGTGTGAATTGCTGAGCTCATTTTTGAAATCGTACAACATTACAGGAATAGTTTTTTTGCCCATAAAACCGTTTATTGTTGAATAATGTGCTTATTTCAGGGAAAATTGCATACATTTAGGCGTATTGTGCAGATTTACTAAGTTTAATTTTGCAATAAAATGACAATATACACGAGTTGTAAGAATTTTGACATCATTTTCAGATTCAGGAGACCCAAATTTAGTAGATAGGGAAATTTTACATTCTAAAATATGCTTTATCATATAGTGATCAATTTCGCCCCAATGTGTCATTTTCAATTTTTGAAATTAAAACTAATTTTATGAAATGTTAAATTTTATTTTATAAAATAATCGATTACATAAACTGATAGAGATCAATGAAGTACTGATTTTACTGAAATTAATTTGACAATTTTTTAATTCCAAAGGAAAACATGTCAAAAAGTTGTGAAAAAGTGATCAATTTGCCCCCGGATTACGGTACTTAATAACTTTTTTCTGTGCATATGGGACCAAAATGGAACCTAAAGCGGACTGAAACGAGAACACATATTGTTCCTATAATGTCAAACTTATGTACCAAGCGTACCAAAGTTGAGCATTTTGTATGGAAATCTACATGTGCTGCTATTATTTAGAAATGCACTGTGGGTAACACAACACTGAAGTTTTCAATAATCAAGAACGGTAAACATTTAACGAATAATAACGAATTGCGAATTGTCGAATGCGTCGAAAACAAAGTACATGCTGGTTGGCGGAACTGAGCGCGATAGGACCCGCCTAAGGAGCAGTGTTACGATAGACGGAGATACCTTCGAGGTGGTGGACGAGTTCGTCTACCTCGGATCCTTGTTGACGGCTGACAACAATGTTAGTCGGGAAATACGAAGGCGCATCATCAGCGGAAGTCGTGCCTACTATGGACTCCAGAAGAAACTGCGGTCAAGAAAGATTCACCCCCGCACCAAATGTACACGGAAAAAAATTCTGTAGTAAAAATTACTATTTTAGCTGACTACGCCCATTCTTGAAACTACCATGCAATTTCAGACCAATTTACTATGTTTACGGTACATCCCACCACATAACTGGTACATTTGACAGAAATAATTTACAACAATCTGATTTCGACTACAGACATGGTAAAATCAAGCGCATTTCTGGTCTGCTGAAAATTGCCGGTGCGAGCGCTTATGTTAACCCCCTAAATTGGTAGTTTTTACCGCACAATTTTTTTGCGTGTAGGGGAAGACGGGGTAAGAGCGCCCGCCGGGGTAAGACGGACCGACCACCTTCAGTTTGGCATTAAAATGGCAATTTTCTTAAAAGTTCATCAAGCACTTTCCATAAACACAAGATTTTTGACATTCCGGAGTATTAAGTGTGATATTTAAATCAAATTTTTCATAACAAATGTCAAAAACAAAGTTTTTGCTCGTCGATATTGAATTTGATCTAAATTTAACAGATGCTTACTTAAGGATTTCGGAAGGGATTTTTTTGGAAAAACATAACAAATTACCCGTCCATGCTTTAACAGAAATGTGAAATATGCTTCGGTGAAGTGAAATATGAATTGTAAATATTAAGCTCTGAAATAAGGCCATAGTTGTGAAAATTGCGCAAGCGGGGTATTCCGACCACTGTTGACGGGGTAAGACCGCCACCCCTAATTTATAACAAATAACCGTGTAAACCATTTTCTTAGTTTTAACTACTTTATACATTACTGTCTAGGTGAAATGAAATCAATTTTGTGAAAAATACAAGCCAAACCCGCATAGTTTTTCCAAAATATGGGTGTTTCAAGGTAATAATAAGTATACATTTAAGTTTTTTGAATTAATTCACCCTAAAAATAATTCAATATTTACGTTAATCAATATAGAATTCATAAAACATTATAATTTTATGAATCACAGGGAACTGATATATGTTTTCGCAAAATTGTATCGTGGTGGTCGCTCTTACCCCGTGGGTGGGCGGTTTTACCCCGTCGCTAAAAATAATCGTGATAAGACATCACTTTTTAAAAGCTTCAAGAAATAAATATTTTTTAGAAATACAACACCTGTGATATTTTTTGATCATGCCTAAGGCTTCAAAAAATGACATGCTGCGTCGAAAAAGGATATATTGATTTTTGATTTTGACATATGAATTAAATTGCTTAGGCGGGCGGTCTTACCCCGTCTTCCCCTACGATGTACAAAACGCTCATAAGACCGGTAGCCCCCTACGGGCATGAGGCGTGGACTATGCTCGAGGAGGACTCTTGGGGTTTTCGAACGCCAAGTGCTAAGGACGATCTTCGGCGGCGTACAGGAGAACGGCGTGTGGCGGTGAAGGATGAACCACGCGCTCGCTCAATTCTACGGCGAATTCGGTATCGTGAAGGTAGCTAAAGCTGGAAGGATACGCTGGGCTGGGCATGTTGCAAGAATGCCAGACAACAACCCTGTAAAGATGGTGTTCGCTACGAATCCGGTCGGAACAAGAAGGCGTGGGGCGCAGCGAGCTAGGTGGATTGACCAGGTGCACCAAGACCTGGAGAGCGTGGGTCACAGTCGAGGATGGAGAGAAGCGACCATGAACCGAGTGAATTGGCGAATTATTGTTGGCGAGGCTTTATCAAGATAATTGATGTAAAGCTAAATAAGTAAGTAAGTAATAACGAATTGTGGAGTAAGGGACCTACCGTTCATTACGTAAGCGGTTATGGGGGTAGGATGTTCTAGGCATTATTTTCAAAATTCCTGTTGGAATTGCTTCAGAAATTCCGTAATAAATCCAGCTATAAATTGTGAAAGAATTCAACAAGAAAATTTGTCGAATTTCTGTAGGAATATCAAAGAATTCTTGTAAAAATTCTCAGAGGTCGGAAATTTAAAAAAACAGGGATTATGAAGTTATTCATGTCAGAATTACTAGAAGTAATTTCTATGAAAAACCTTTTGGTATTTCTTCTGAAGATATCTCAAACCAAGAAATTGGCTTATTTTGCGGAGAATTCTTAGAACAAGAAAGCTGATTCGCGAAATATTCCCTAACAGCATTCTTAGAGTTGTCTTTGGTTGGGTTTGAAAGGGAAATTCTAGCAAAATATAGATATAATATAATTTGATATAATTTTGCGTAGCCATGTTTTCAACCAGGAAGTACTTCTTGATGCTTTGCTTGTGGAATCAAACATACAGTCGACTCTCCACATCTCGATGTTCTACATCTCGATATCTCTCCCTATGTCGATGATTTTTTCGGTCCCTTCATTCTGCATACACTCCCACTCTCCATATCTCGATATCCTCCTTATCTCGATATCTCCCTATCTCGATGTGATTTTCGTTCCTGATTTTCTCTCCGTATGTCGATATTCCCATTATCAAAGGTTACTAGACTAGATTTTACGGATTCAAAACAATTTGCAAAGATGAAATGACGTCTGTTTGTTTTCAAATTTCCTAGTAACGGGGTGATTTTCAATCTAGTATTCATTAAAAATTTGTTCTGTGTCTCGATCTCTCCCTATCTCGATGGACCCTTCGATATCGAGATGTGGAGAGGCGACTGTATATTACGTGTTCAGTATCATAAGGACGTTACTGCAGTGATCGATTTCTCTTCATCTCATTACCATACCAGGCGACTGTTTTCGACTGCTATTTTTGATTCAATATAAAGTACTCATAGTTTTTCACCATGCTGCATCTTAAACTGTTACGAAAATTGATTGATTTTCTTGTAATGAAATTGTAATTGTAATTGCTCAATCCACACCCTGGCAGACAATTATCCTCCAATCTAGACACGGGCTGGGTGAGGACCTACCAAGCCTCCCCCGTTAACATGTCCTATACCGTTTAGCACACCGGGTTCTTCCACAAGCAGGCGCCGGAATTAAAGCGGTCCCACAAGTTTCAGATACATTAAATAGATATAGTCCCTCTGCCACTAAACCGAATAGCGCCCTCCACCTCATCACCAACACTGCCCATCCCGCACACCAAACAAAATGTCGGAAGTGGCGTGCCGTGTAGCACATCAGATGTTCTACAGAGCACACCACCTCCGACACCATGCTCAACGTACAGCAAAGACGTACAAAGCGCTAATAAAAGCGGAATGCGCCATTCGATTCAGTACCAGAGGGACTATAAATGTAACGAAGAGGAAATGAAAAGATAGTAGAAATGGTTTGGCTGTTGGATTGCTGGAATGAGAAGAAAGAAATAAAGTTATTACGTTAAAACGTGATTTTTATAGTTGAATAAATGTATCGATAGTTTCTCATCTGTTTCTTTTCCGTATCGTAGTTCCGTCGATTCTATCCACCTCGAGTTTTGTCGACTCCGCTCGGGCAATGAGGACCGTGATGAAATGAAAAATATAAAAATATAAAAACATGAGCATTAGTGTTTATCTATTATTTAATGTGGTTCTCATTTGCTTTCAAATACCTAAGTAACATGTGAACTCTGCCTCTATTAGAAAATTCTAATAAATCATAATTTATTCTCCTCCACTTTCCCTAACACAAAGTATTCCTATTTAATAAGACAAGTGCAAAAGCACAAATAAAAGTGTGAGACCGCATCGAATCATGTTGATGCCCTCAGAGCACTCATTCTTCGATTTGCGAAATATGAGTCCGCTGAAAACACCGACCCGACTCGACGCAATCGCGCACCTTTACCGGCACCTCCGCACATGTAAAAACTTCTGCGGTAATCCTGTGGTGTGAAAGAAATGCGCAATATTATTTTGATTTCAATCCTAACTTCATGACCCGTAGGCTCTACGCGTATGATTGTTCATTATTTATTCTAAATACAGTCGACTCTCCATAACTCGATATACAAGGGACCATCGACTTATAGAATTATCGAGTTATAGAATATACCGACACAAAAATAAAAGTATCAAATTTCTGTAGTTCCAATACTTTTATATTCACTTTTGGAAGAAAGCAATATTATTTCGTTGATAGCATTTTGAAAATTTATATTTGTATTATTTTTCGAAATGGTCGAAAAATCACGTGTTTTTACTGAAAATAAAATTTTTATTTCCATGTTTTTTAACTCGTACTTAACTGGTTAAAGCATTTATTCACTTCCAAACCAGAAGTAGTCATTGCTCACCTGTATT
The DNA here is from genome assembly GCF_002204515.2 of Aedes aegypti. Classification (NCBI taxonomy): domain Eukaryota; kingdom Metazoa; phylum Arthropoda; class Insecta; order Diptera; family Culicidae; genus Aedes; species Aedes aegypti. The sequence goes on from NC_035108.1 coordinate 400,777,716, forward strand.
AAAAGAATTTTTGGGTAGATATCGAGTTATGGAGGGAAATTTACCTCACACGTGACATCGACTAGTGGAGGCATCGAGTTACAGAAATATCGACTTATGGAGAGCATGATGTATGGGAATTTGAAGGGACCATAAAATCCATCGAGTTATAGAGTATATCGAGTTATAGAATATCGAGTTGTGGAGAGTCGACTGTATACCTGTTTATACCTGTACATCAGAAAAAAAAACGAAAAACGACTACGAATATCTTGCAGCGTAAAGTTTAAGTGATCAAATATTCATCCTCTCTTCGACCCTGCACTATAATAACCTCCTAATATAACGCCGAGCTAAAGATTCTTTCTAGCGTTACACAATCTGAACAAGAAACCATTTTCAAATACTTCCCATAATTTATGCGAAGCAAAACAGATTCCACTTTCTACGTAATGTAACCCAGCATAAACAGCTGCCCAACTCTCCAGACCAACGCCCTCCAAGATCCAAGGTGCTGCTGCCTTACGTTCAAAACTTCTTTCCTCAAAGTCTGTCTATCAATTCCGAACTCTATTGCATACTACAATACCAATCAGACCCTATTCCTGACAAGACACAGAGTCACAACCCCAATGTGATGGATTTACCCACAACCTTGTCATAACCCCTCTTACGTTTCGCTATCCTCGGAAGTCACCCATATTGATGCTTGGCAAAAAATATCAGTATTCAATCCACAAATCCCAGATTACACCACATTACGTTGGTCCGTTTGGCGTCGCCGGTGGATACTGTAGGGTCGTACCCTCGGTTGAATCCTAAATATAAATAAAGCTGTTTTAGTTCAGTGTAGGATGATGGATGGTAGAGAGGAGAGAAGGGAAGAAGATCAGTGTCAGCAAGGGAAGTTGGATGTAGCGGTTGTTGAGCAAAATATAGACTGTGTATAGAATTCGTGAGAAACGTGAAAGTGTACTTCTACGAGTAATCCGAACCCCACAAAGTGGCGACGAAGATAGAGGATTGAAGGTAAGAAATGTATTTCCGAAAAATAGTGTTTTGAGATTATCATTATACCATTGTGTTCCGCTGGCAAAGAGGTGGAAGATGGCGTCAGATTTTCTTGGCTCATACTTTCATTTTACTGACGGGCAATAGTATGTGTGTAATGCCGATTTTCTGAAGTCGAAGGGGTGTATGAGAAAATGTTGACCTGTTGAAAATGTTCGGATGAAATAAAATAAACAGGGGAGCAGTTGATGATAGTCTTTGAGATGGATGCTAACAAAACATTGACTTATATGCTACAAATGGGGAGTGATAAGAAGAAGCGTTATTTTCTAGAGTGTACCTGTTGAGGTAACAGGAGGGGATCAAAAAGGAAATTTGGTCCCGGGTCACAGTGAAGTTGTTTGTACCTGTAAGTGTACAGGAGGTGAATGTCTATTCACGGGTACTGTTGTGAAATATGAATGTACCTGTTGGCATAGCAGGGGGGAGTGTGCGATATGCTCCCGGGTATAATTTACAAATGAGTATGTGTACCTGGGCAATGGACAGGAGGTGAAATATAATTTCACGGGTTCGGTTGCAAATGTATTCTAAAAGTTAATTAGTTGAAGTATACGAATCAAATAAAATATGATTTTCTCGTGTTTTGCTTTATTATTTTATATGACGAATTGAGATAAACAAATATGACAATAAACATATTCAAATGCAAGCTCGTGAAACGGTTGGTTTAGAATTTCGAAATTGTGTTATAATTGCAGATGGAAGACTCCCGGCCACTCCCACAATTTCGTTGCGAAGAAATTGAAAAGCAAAAGCTTTTCAAGGAGTGGAAGACCTGGAAAGGAGCTCTTGAGTGCTACTTTGATGCTTATGGAATTTGTGACCAAAAGCAGAGAAGAGCGAAGTTACTACATCTAGGCGGTCCACAACTGCAACGGGTGTTCCACAATTTGCCGGACAGAGAAAACTTTCCATTGGTTTCTCTTGAGAGGCAGTGGTATGATGTGGCGATCAATGCATTAGATGCATTCTTCCAGCCGTATCGCCAAGACTGTTTGGAGAGGTACAAGTTGCGGCAGATAAAGCAGAAGGAAGGAGAACGGTTCGCCGATTTCATTCTACGTTTGAGACAACAGATTTACGATTGCGGCTTTGACAAATATCCGGAAGAAGTTAAAGAGGTGTTGAGTGAAATATTCCTTATCGATACTATCATCGAAGGGTGCCAGTCTGAAGAACTGCGGCGTAGGATACTACAGCAAGATAGGTGCTTGGCGGAGATTGAGTCGTTAGGTGTGACGTTGGAAGGGATAGATCATCAGGTGAAAGGTTTTAACAGGAGGAACGAACAAGCAGGTTTTGGACAGCAGGTTTTGAGAATTGGAAACGAATCGGGTTCACTTCAGAAGAAGTTTCGCTATCAGTCTACGGGATTCAAGGGAAAGTTTAGTGGAAAGGACGGATATACTTGCTATAACTGTGGTCGCCGTGATCATATTTCTACTTCCGAAACCTGTCCAGCAAAAGGAAAAGTTTGTCATGCCTGTAAACGAGTTGGTCACTTCGAGTCGAGCTGTCGATCCCGAAAGAGGAAGCAGCCACCGCTGACGAAAAACGTGAGAGCTGTAGAGGAGTCCGCCCCTGAGCTAGCTGTCCAGGAGGCTGAATCATCGAAAACCTACTATACATTCCATTCCGGCAACGAATCCAACGTAGTGCCATGTGTGGTTGGCGGAATTCAGTTGGATCTACTAGTTGACTCTGGATCTGATGTGAATCTTGTTCCTGCCAATGTGTGGGAGAACCTCAAGCAGGCTTGTATTGTAGTACACCAGTGCGTGAAAGGCAGCAGTAAAATTCTCAAAGGCTATGCAAACGATAATCCTCTGCCGATACTTGGAACTTTCGTGGCTGATGTTAAAGTTGGGCATAAGGCTGTTCGGGCGGAGTTTTTCGTCATCAAAGGTGGACAAAGGAGCATTTTGGGAAACCAAACGGCCAAGCAACTGGGGATCCTTCAAGTAGGGCTGCAAGTCAATAGTATCGCACATCAGGACGAACCTTTTCCAAAGATTAAAGACGTGCAGGTACACATCCATACAGATCCGGAAGTTAAGCCTGTTTTTCAACCGGTTCGACGCGTCCCAATTCCACTCGAGGCTGCAGTGGACAAGAATTTGAATCAACTGTTAGCAACGGATATTATTGAAGTCAAGCACGGCCCTGCCACTTGGGTTTCCCCTCTGGTCGTAGTGGGAAAAAGCAATGGAGAGCCGAGAATTTGCCTTGATCTGCGGCGAGTGAACAAAGCGGTTCTTCGTGAACGTCATCCGATGCCTGTGGTGGATGAGTACATGGCCAGATTAGGTGAAGGTAAGATTTGGAGCAAGTTGGACATCAAGGACGCATTCCTTCAGGTAGGTCGTTAGAGATGACTAAATAAAGCAATTGCAACTATCTATGATGTGTTTGTCAGGTTGAATTAGCTCCCGCGTCAAGAGATGTCACCACATTTATCACGAACAAGGGGCTTTTTCGGTTTAAAAGACTTCCTTTTGGATTGGTCTGTGCTCCGGAACTGTTCCAAAAGGTCATGGACCAGATATTAGCGGGTTGCACTGGAACATATTGGTATCTAGATGATGTAGTAGTTGAAGGAAAGGATCTACAAGAACACGACGAAAGGCTTAATGAAGTATTGAAACGTTTTAACGATCGGTCAGTCCAACTCAACTGGGAGAAATGCGTATTTCGTGCAAAGAAAATTGATTTTGTGGGTTATACTATTTCAGCTGAAGGTATATATCCATTGAGTTCAAAGATTGAAACAATACTGTCCTTCCGTCAACCTGATTCTGAATCGGAGGTCCGCAGTTTCTTGGGATTGGCAAATTATTTAAACAAATTCATTCCTGATTTGGCTACTCTCGATGAACCTCTGCGACAGTTAACAAGAAAGGGCTGTGCGTTTGTTTGGACTGAGCAACATCAACAATCTTTTGAACAAATCAAAGCTGCAATGGCCAATGCCGGGTCATTAGGATTCTTCAACACTGAAGACCGCACTGCAGTCATGGCTGATGCTAGTCCAACGGGGCTAGGGGCCCTGCTCCTTCAAACAGATAGGTCAGGATGTAGTCGAGTCGTCAGTTGTGCCTCAAAATCTTTAACAGAGACGGAGAAAAAGTACTGCCAAACCGAGAAGGAAGCCTTGGCTATCGTATGGAGCGTTGAGCGTTTTTACACCTATTTGTACGGAAATGAATTCGATATTTTGACTGATCGCAAGGCCTTGGAGTTCTTGTTCACCGTGCGCTCGAGACCTTGTGCTAGAATCGAACGTTGGGTATTGAGGCTTCAAGCATTCGACTACAGAGTTATCTACATACCTGGCGAGAAAAACGTAGCAGATGTTTTATCTCGGCTGGCGACACTCAAACCGATCCCATTTGATCCATCAGAAGAAATTGCGATCAGACAAGTTGCTCTGTATGCAGCAACAACAGCTGCATTAGACTGGAAGGAAATAGTTAAAGAGTCACGAGAAGATCCGGAGATTTTCCAAATTCTAGAGTGTCTGGATCAAGATAAGGTCGATGAGATTCCGTTGGCTTATCGTATAGTTGCCAACGAACTATGTCGTTGTGATGATGTCCTTTTGAGAACTGACAGAATTGTTGTACCTGCTGTGCTGCGTCACCGTGTGTTGTGTGTTGCCCACGAAGGACATATCGGTATGCGAATGATGAAGGCTCATTTGCGTTGTGCTGTTTGGTGGCCTAAAATGGATTCAGCGGTAGAGGATTTTGTGAAGAAATGCCGCTCATGTGCTTTGGTTGCTGCTCCGGATCCACCTGTACCGATGATTCGTAAGGAGATGCCTTATGGGCCCTGGGAAGAAGTTGCGGTAGATTTTTTAGGTCCATTACCAGAGGGACAGACACTGTTCGTTGTTGTGGATTTTTACAGTCGCTTCATAGAAATTTGTGAGATGACACAGATTACAGCAAACGACACTATTTTACAGCTGTCTAAGATTTTTTGCCGTTACGGGGTGCCCATAACTTTACGCGCAGATAACGGTCCTCAGTTGAGTACTTCTTGTGAAGAGTTCAGCACCTTTTGTGAAGAGATGGGGATTCGTCTGGTGAATACCATTCCATACTGGCCGCAGCAAAATGGCGAAGTGGAGCGACAGAATCGATCCATTTTGAAACGACTAAAGATTGCTCAGGAGTTAGGTCAAGACTGGAGAAGAGTTCTGGATCAATACATCTTGTCCTACCATTCTACTCCTCATCCTACAACAGGACGGTGTCCTTTTGACCTAATGTTTGGAAGGCGAATTCGCAGCAAACTACCGCAAATACCACGTGAGGTTTCAGCCGATGAAGGAGTCAGTGATCGCGATCGAGAACAAAAAGAAAAGGGGAAGGTTTACGCTGATCAAAAACGACGAGCTTGTCAAAGCAACATTGAGGTGGGCGATAAGGTATTGGTTAAAAGATTTCGCAAAGAGAATAAGCTTAGCACAAATTTCTCACCAGAAGAGCATTCCGTTGTTCGAAGACGGGGAGCGGATGTGACCATAAAATCGTTGGAAACTGGTAAGGAATGTCGCCGTAACATCTCACATCTCAAAAAGTTGTCAGATGTGACTTCAACTTGCGAGAGCAGCAATGATGCAGTGCCTTCAAACGAAGAAGCAGAACACAGTCTAGCTGCTGGAAATGAGGATATTCAAGTTTCAACTGAGGCTAGGGAACTAATCGATCGAAGATTACATTTGCAACGAAATAGGAAAGAGCCTGCTAGGTTTTTGGACTACCTGCCACACTAAAATAAGTTAAGGGGGGGTTGTAGGGTCGTACCCTCGGTTGAATCCTAAATATAAATAAAGCTGTTTTAGTTCAGTGTAGGATGATGGATGGTAGAGAGGAGAGAAGGGAAGAAGATCAGTGTCAGCAAGGGAAGTTGGATGTAGCGGTTGTTGAGCAAAATATAGACTGTGTATAGAATTCGTGAGAAACGTGAAAGTGTACTTCTACGAGTAATCCGAACCCCACAGATATCTGTTCTGACATTCTTTTCTTTCAAACCCCATTTCAAGCCTGTCCCCCCACTTTATCAATAAGAATGTTGACGAATCACGATAATCTGAAGATCGTGACCAGAACGGAGGTAGGATTTATCACTAGGGACCAACCACCACCAAAATTGATTGAATTTCTTGTAATGATTCAAAAATAAAATCAACGTGGAGAAAACGATCACTGCAGATAATAATTATTTTTCTAACGTTCGCTTTAGCCACGAGATGCATCGAAAAGGGCGGTCAAAGTCACCCCCTAGGCCCAATATCACCCCGCACGAAAAAAAAATATCGTGCTTGCCTTCAAAAAATCCGTCCGCGAAACAACCCAATGATTTATGTAATCGCATGTAAAAAGTCATCCATATATTACGTAACGTTTTTAGGGAGATGAGGGGGTTCAGAGAAACGCAACGATTCGTACAAAATATTCGCACTTTTCATTGAAAAAAAATTGGCCGAGGTTAAAAGAGGCTGAAAATTGTGCAATTTATCGCGGTTTATGGACGTCCCCTAATGTTTTAAGGAAGCTTCAATAAATTCGTCAGGAGGTGAGGTGTAGGTTCAATGGTTTGTTTCGTATAATTTATAATAGGGGGTGTCCATGAGATACGTGTCACAAAAACATACCACTTTCTACAACAACCCCGCCCATCCGCCCTACGTACCACTTTTTATATGGAACCTTCAAAAAACTTGTATGATTCGTCACATCTTGCAGAACACCTCCTTCCCCCTAATAACATGACGTACTTAATGTATGACCCATATATGGTTCTCGATCTATTCTGAGGCCCATACTGCCGTTGGTTCTACGCATATTTGTCCCGCGGTCCATTAGGGTTACATAGAACATGAGACAAGTATGCGTAGTTCACGTGTTATAAGTAAAGAAGATTCGACGACCATTTGTGGAACCGGCTTTTTTTTTTTTTCATTTTTACTGTTTATTTAACTTTTTACTACATTCACAAACATAACAATGTATAGTCTAACATACATAGTGTTTTTTTTTTTAAATGTACCTTAATTCTAATCATTAACTAAATTCTGTTGGTGTTCAACAGATGTTAAGATAGTTTTTGAAATGTTTACAAAACAGTATGCGATTATTCCATCTATAATCTTGTATATCTTTCTTGAACATGTATAAACTTGGATTCTTATGATTTTTGACATTGTACACTATTGCTTCACATACTAGCCATAATGCTGCTTTTAATCTACAATTATGTTTTCCTATTCCACGATAAAGTAGCAAATGTGGCGAAGTTATTTTAATTTTTAATCGGTTTTTGATTATGTCAGACACCCAGTTCCATATATCAGCTGTTTTTATACAATTCATAAACCGATGGACGTTATTATCTGGTTTTCCACACACATCGCATGAAAAGCTATCTATGTTAGCAAGATTGTTAAACATTTTAATTTTGTTCGGAATGATGTCATTAAATATCTCATACAATGTTGACCTAGCTGATAAACTTAAAAAGTTTTGATTGATGTTCTCCCATACTACTTCCCAATGTATTTGAGGATACTTTTTTTCAACCTTAATTTCAATATTTAGTTTAGTTAACATGTATTCATAAATTTGCTTGTTAGTTACTAGATGCGTCATATCTTTGATTTCTTTTGCTTTCTGAATAAGACGTTGTGTATTTAAACTTAGTCCTTTCAAATTGTGTGTTCTTATCAAATAGTGACTTATAGCAGTGGCACCTTTGAAAAGTAAACTTCTCACGAAAAGAGATTTACACTGAGTGTCTACATCTATTAAATTCAACCCTCCCTTAAAATAATGCAAGTATAATTGTGAGCGTTCTATTTTAAAGATTCTATTATAACCCCATAAAAAACTTCCCGTTATTTTACGTATTTGTGCAATGTGTATATTGCTGTCTGATTGATGGTAAGATTTGAGCAACATACCACAATTTCGAGAGAATATAGGTGTTTAAAACAACGACCTTTTCCAAAAGATTAAGTCTTCTAGACATATGAGCTTGGATTGTAGCATTTAAGGCTTGAATAACTTTTCTGTAGTTGGTTTCGACTACTTTTCTATAATTGGTACCAATAAAAATACCTAAAATTTTCAATTCATCTTTTTCAGTGATCTTCTGTGGTCCTATCGCACAATTGTTAAAACGCAAAAAACCTGATTTCCTTAAATTCAGCTTTATACCAGCGAACTTAGAGAAATTTTCTAAAATTCCCATCACTGCATCAATTTCTTGGTCAGATCTAATGATCAAAGTCAAATCATCTGCGAAAGCAAGAACACGTACGAATCTGTTCAAAATCAGAATTCCTGATAAACTTTTATTTAAATGTATTATTAATGGCTCAATGTATAACGTGAAAAGTAACATTGACAAAGGACAACCTTGTCGTACTGATTTCTCTATTTTGAAAGATTGTGTCAAAAACCCGTTTACTAAAACTTTAGAAAAGGCATTTTTGTATAGCTGCTTAATGCAGTTTACGACTTGTTGCGGTATATCAAACTTAAGCATGATTTCCCACAAACGTTCATGGCAAACCTTGTCAAAAGCTTTCTCTAGATCTAGACTGAGCAAAGCAAATTTGAATTTTTTTGATTGTTGAGCTTTAATTACAAGAGTACGAATGATGTCGAGATTATCTGTACAACTTTTGTTTTTGATACCAGCTGTTTGGCCCTCATCAATAATTTCTTCAAGACATTTCTTAAGACGGTTTGCGATAATTTTACATAAAAGCTTGTAGTCGGTGTTCAATAGACTAATTGGTCTATAATTGTTTATGTCATTCTTGTTTCCTATTTTCGGGATTAGTGTCACAATCCCATCGGAAAAACTCTCTAATGGTTTCACTGAACCGTTAAATATTCCGTTGAAAAGCTTTAGTAGATCGGTTTTTAATGTAGTGTAGTGAACTAGATAAAACTCGTAGGTGATCCCATCTGGCCCAGGTGCTTTTTTCAAAGTACAGCGTTTAATAGTATCTAGCAATTCATTTTCTGTTATGGGTTCAATAAGATCTTGTTTCGAATTTGCACTTAGAACTTTGGTTAATGAATTCAACATACAGTCAGCTGCAACATTATCATGCCTGCCAGCGAACAAATCCTTATAATGATCATAAACTATTTGCTTAGTTTCTAATTGATCACAAAGAACACCTTTATCATTTTTTAGCTGTAGCACATTAGGGTTAGATTGCATTTTCACAATTTTAGATACTTGGTAAATACCCATTTTTTCGTTCTCCAACATCGTGTTTGGTTTAAAATTGGAGCTTATGGATTTTAGGCGATTAGTTTCTATATTTATACAGTCGACTCTCCACATCTCGATGTTCTACATCTCGATATCTCTCCCTATGTCGATGATTTTTTCGGTCCCTTCATTCTGCATACACTCCCACTCTCCATATCTCGATATCCTCCTTATCTCGATATCTCCCTATCTCGATGTGATTTTCGTTCCCAATTTTCTCTCCGTATGTCAATATGCCCATTATCAAAGGTTACTAGACTAGATTTTAGAGATTCAAAACAATTTGCGAGTACGAAATGACATCTGTTTGTTTTTGATTTCCTGGCAACGGAGTGATTTTCAATCTAGTATTCGTTAAAAATTTGTTCTATGTCTCGATCTCTCCCTATCTCGATGGTCCCTTCGATATCGAGATATGGAGAGGCGACTGTAATATCTGATTTGGTTTTTGCTAATTCATCACTCACATTTTGACCATTCATTTGTTTGATTTCTAACTGTTTCAGCTTAGCGTAACAAAGATCTTTTTGAGTTCGGTTTCGATTACTTAATTCAAAAAATTTTGATTTGTAAAATTGCCTTATCTTGTTTTTAACGTCGAAAGACCACCATTCTGCAAAATTATTATTGTACTTATTTCTGGATTTTAAACTATTATACACATTATCAAACTCTTCGGTTACGTCAGCATCTTGCAACAAGAAATTTTTAATCTTCCAGCACCCTCTCCCTACGACAGGTGACCTTAGATTGGGTTCAATTTGGTAACAGAATTGGATCGCATGGTGGTCAGAGAAGGGAATCGCATTAGTTTCAAATTTACTAATTTTTTTAAACAAATTGTTCGTTGAATAAAATCGATCGATGCGCGAGGCGGCATCATTCCTAAAAAAGGTTAATTGCTTTTTATGGCCTTTGATCTTCAGCTCAACATCCATAAGATTGAACCGATTTGTAAGGGTTTTTAAACCTCGGCAAACGTTCTTGAAGTTCCCACGGGTATCATCATCTTCCAAAATACAATTGAAATCACCGCCTACTATCGTATCGGTAGCTGCAACTTTACTCATGTGAGTAATTGTCTGAACTTCGAACAAATCATCCCGCTCTGCTTTGAACTGAGAACCAGCATGCGCGTAAATATTTACAAAATTAACACCATCAATAATCATCGAAATAATTCGCCCACATGGGCTTTTCATACAATCATGTACTTCAATGGATTTTCGTACTAGCAAGGCCGTTCCAGAGCATTTTCCATCCCGGTTAACAACGGCAAGGTGTGATGGTAAAAAAGAAAAATCGTCAAATGCGACTTCTTGTAGAAGAACTATATCCAAATCATTGGTCAAAATAAACTCTTTCAAAAGCGACTTTTTAACATCAACTTTTATAGCATTTATGTTAATTGAAGCTACTTTCCGAATAACGTTCATTTCAGAATAAATATAACGCCAAATTTTCAAAGTAATTAATCGTTATCCAAAAATCATAACAGTAAACGTTGCTGAAGTTGTCATAATAATAAAACGGAAGGTGATCCCTATTAAAGTGTAAATCGTTATCCGGGCTCATAACCTGAGACATAGCCAAAGTTCCAATCCATAAAGCAATAGAAGTACATATCATTTTCCGATACCATGTCCATATAAACGTAGCAAAAGATTTTCTAGGCAGCCATAAAATACGAAGGAAATCCCAGCAGAAGTATAAAAACCATCCATAATCAAAACTCCAAAACCATAGCCAAAGTCATCATCACTTAAAAGTTCGCAAAAGACGGCATCCCTAATCTCAATTCTTCGACCTTGCCCTCCGATCTTTTCCCTTCTATTGAATGGGCTCGGATTCAATGATTTTTAGTGGATCACTATCCTTTTTCTGCTTCCGGCTTCTGGAAGCTCGCGTGTTACCTTCATCCTCTGTTGAAGATCCCTCATGTTGTCTTTTCGTTGCCGAGCAATCAACCTCCATGTTCGGCAGGCCGTCGCTATCGTCCGTGTCGACCGTTGCGCCAATCGTTTTGTCAGCATTCTGCGTTGCAGGAGCCTTAACCACGTGGCTCGATTCGCCTTCCTCACTGTTGCACACGGGTTCAGCCACCATTTTGGCAGCTGGAACTAGCAGCGTCATCTTACTTCCCTCAGTTCCAACGACTGGTGGCTTACTCTTCAGCATCGCAGCGAAACTAGGTGGTTGTGGCGGTGAAGACACAGAAGAAGACCCAGCAGAATCGGGCCGGCCAACTTCTGCGTTTTCGACCACTTCCGTGTTCCGTTTGTTGTTCGATGTATTCCGAGGGCAGTCTGCCTTCAGATGGCCCTCCTGTTTGCACAAGAAACACTTATGCTTCACACCTTCGTAGTAGATTCTTCCTCGCCGGTTGAGAAAGAATAGAGTTGCCGGGATTTCTTTCTTGATCTCGATGTATACACCGCGGACTCCCGTGGTTAGGTCCAGTTCCAGCTGAGCTGGAAACTTTTCTCGCACCATCCGACGTACAACTCCATACTTTCCGAGCACATTACCAATCTCCTGGTCGGGAACTTCTGGCGGCAGATCAAAAATCCGGATGTATTTGCTACATCCTCCGGCGACCGACATTTTGACTTCGACCGTTTCACCACTTGAGTACTGGAACACGTGATTCTCTGGATTTTGCATGAGAGCGTCTTTCATTGCTCGTTCGTTCATGAATTTGATGCAAATGCACCGTTCTTCGGAAATCTTGTAGCTGCTCTCCATTGTAAACTTATCCGCATCGAACGATTTGACGAAACGCGCAATTTCCACGACGCTAGGGCCAGGAGCACCATCCGGAAATCTGAACATCAGCGTATTCTTCACGAGACCGTCCATTGTCTAGCTATTGTTTCACTTTGTTTCCAACACAATATACAACCACTGTTAACAAGCTCTTTTGTGCAAAGCCTCCGATCTAATAGAAAGCGTCTATACTGAACAAGATCTGATCGTCAACTGGCTTCGTTCTAGTTTTTGACCAATTTGTCCTTATTTTAGCAACTACCTTTTCCTTTTCAGCACAACGTAGTTTTCAAACCTTTCCCTTGTTTGATATCACGGTAAAAATACATTAAACTAAACAATAATGCTTGACTATGGCTTGAACTCAATCGCCGGTTTTATTTTCTACACTTTAACTAAACGCATATGCGAGAGTACTACCAGATGACGTCATTCAAAACTTTTTCCAAAGGTTCTAACTTTTATGTCCACTCTAAAGCGCTTTTTTCAATTAATTGAACTATTGAATATTGCAGCTCTTGTATATTTTAAAATTTAGCAATTATTTTTTAGTGCGTCAAATAAGGAACATAGTGCGTCAAATTAGGCACATTGAAGAATTGATGCGTCAATTAAGGAACCTAATGTGTTCCACAAAAAGTCAATCAAACATAAAGAAAAAAAAAACGATTTTTTTACTGATTTTTCCCTAATTCTATAATAGTTGAGCTAGCATAGGTTCAAATTTCAACAAAATCGGACAGGTTTTGACGATTTGACAAATGTTTGAATTTAGAATTTTCTTAACCGCGTCAAATATGGTACGTCCACGGTATATCTTATTTCTACAACTGGCTAGACTGAAATTGCCGGTCAAAACGAATACCCAGACTTTATCTAATATGAAATTTTCCATGGCGTTAAGGCGAAGTAGGCCGTCATTGAAATTTGTACGCGTCGTTGATGATTGTTGCTAGTTCATCTCACCATTTCGAATCAAAGAAAATCAGTTGGTTTTGCACTGACACACCTGAAAAAGTATCAGCATACTTTATGCATGTAAACGCGTACAGTGATACTTTTTCAAGTCAACATAAACTATCAAGACTGAGTTTTATCACTTTGAAATGTAAGCTGAAAAGTCATCATTGTTGCCAAAACGAATGACGGGCTACTTAGCCTTAACTGGATCCGTAACTCAGCCAATAAATTGAATCATGATGCGTTTCAAATTCCACTTTGCTCATTGTGAAAGAAAAAGGAGGGTAGATGACCGTCATTTCTCGCAAAAAGGGTGTAGAGGGTGTGCATGATGATCGCAGTTCGTGAAATACGTGAACTTTTGAGGTGACTTGACTTAACACCTCCCCAATGGTGGACATTCAGGCTACGCCCAAGCTGAAAGTGTACGGTAAACCAAACCTAAATGAAGACTAATTGAAAGTCTACAAAATAGACAATTCATTCTAACAGCAAAATTTTTCGAAAAAATAATAGATTGATACATACTTATGATAACATTTATTTATACAGTAACTAATGATACTGAGAGTCAAAGAATAGAGCATTTTAGTAGGTTGATACAATAATTAGCACGGCGATTGCTATTTTTAAAACGTTGATACTAATTTAAAGTGCGACAAATTCTTAGTCGCTTAAAGCATAATCAATGCGTATGCAGAATGTTTAAATTACTTGTACAACCGATTACCTATCGAACATTTAGGTCACGTTCAACATCAACCGTCATTATGTTGGCTCATTTCGAATTCTATGCGTTCTTGCGAAACCAGGGCTTGAATTTTCTCCTGTAGAAGCAGAGCTCGCAGCTTGGGCAGTTCCCCCAGTTGCGCTGCTAAATTCAACCCAAAATACAGAAACTCATCCTGGATGGGTTGGGTTAGCGACGACGCTATGCTATCTCTTGTGCTTTGTATAAGTTCGATGGTTGAATTCGATTCTTCGATGTGTGCATTTCGTTCAGCATTCCATCCGTTTCCATTTGGAGGCAGTTGCGTTGAGAGACGAATAGCTTTTTTCGTCGAGGCAGGTACCGAGGCGCGTGTTAGTTCTGCTGAACGTTTTCGACAGATGTTTGAAGAATGGCTTCGATTCTCGAGAACGTCTGCATATTGCCATAAGGGATCGGCTGAATCATGTTCTCGTGATTCTGGAGATGCAGTTCTATCACTCTGTGGGCTGGATGGCTCTATCTTACAATAAGTTCCTGATGCATTGTTCTGTAATGAATTGTGAGCAGTTATGTTTCGAAAGATTTTCGATGATAAACGATTTAAACTTACAGTGCTGTTTCGTGTTGGGTAACACTTGGAGAGAAATTCATCTGCTGTGCTGTACCATGGTATTTTAGTATTGTAATAGCCATTAGGTCCCGGTCCAGAGAGCCGAGATTTTTTCATTTTATTTCTCTCGATGTTGTAAGTATCTCTGATGATTTTAATCCTTCGCTTCACTTCTTCAACGGTACCGGCGTTCGTTTGATACAACATGTTGTTGAAAGCTTCATTTCTCGTGGTTTGGTTTCTATAATCGTAGTGAGCGTGATTCCACAAGCACTCTTTTTCTCGGTACGATTCCAACAGTTGCATGATTTCCTCGAAGGTCATTTTTGGATTTCGTTCCGACATTTTCACAAATTACTCGTGATAGGTGAGATCAAGAATCTAAATAAAAGGTTATTACACGGAAAAACTACAATTTTCATTCATTAGTTTTGGCTAGCACTAGCGGATAATTTATTTTAACAATACACGTCAAACAGTAGCATCACTCTACTGCGGTAGGTGTTTGCTAGCAAAGTGACAACTTATTACCTGGAGGGCGTTAGCAAGCGGCCATTAGCGTTAGTGCTAGGAGAGTTTTTCAATCTTGTGTTGGCCTGTTTCATCTATGCTATATGTTTTTCGATGCAGCAGTGACGATTGAAGAGTAGACATAAAATTCTTAACATATCTACGAATTACAGAACAAAATACAGTTAACTCTCCCTTACTCGATATCCCGTATCTCGATATCGAGTTAGAGAACCATAGTAAAAGTTGGTTTTCATGGCTAACTCGATGGTCCCTTGGAACGCAGTTGCACTGCTTTTGTGTTCTGTAACTCGATACCTCCCTAACTCGATGGTCCCTTCAATATCGAGTAAGGGAGAGATGACTGTAATATAAATGGTCGGGGTTAAGTCAGAGGGGACCAAGTACAAAACTTGAGAAAATTTGATTATTCTTTCATTAGATGCGAAATTACCCTACTTTTATTTCACTTTGATCAGATTTAATGAATGCTGTAAACTGCGAGAAGTTTATATCAAATTTACTTTGGATGAACAATAAAAATCGATAAAAGTGTGCAGTCAGAGTGGACCAAGTGCTTATAACCTTAACAGCGAAAATGATCAGGCGGCGTCCACAAATTACGTAACGCTCGAAGGGGGGGAGGGGTAGGCTCAAACGTTACGACTCATACAAAAAAAAATAAAATTTCCATACAAAAAGCGTTACGGAGGGGGTCGAAAATTTTCAATTTTAGCGTTACGTAATAAATGGATGCCGCCTCAGTGCGCTGAGGAATGCAAGGAAATGAAAGACATTTCAAGAGATTTGTTAGATTTTTTGACATCGAATGATTCTTCTACTCGTCCATCAATAGCAATTCATAAATATAACTTAATTTGATGAATTTGATTTTGATTTTTGGCCCTTTACCATATTTGGATGGGTGGTCAGAAATTGCAACAGAAAGTGTTGATGAAAAATGATGAACACACACTTTTTGTGTGTCTCATTGAGTACCGTCGATGGGGGTGACAATGGGTCTAGAGGGTGAGATTGGGTCAAAACGAAAAAAAAGTGATTTATTAAATATTTCAGCTAATAACGCTGATATTACTAAAAATTATAATTCATATGTTAGGGAACATAATCACAATATACATTTATAGGAATAGTAGTTTTTGTTCAATATATCAATAAACTTATGTGTTGAAACTAGACAAGATTTACAACAATAAATTTCTTCTGTGCTAAGTATCACGCATGTACTTTAATCTCTATTGTTATATTAGGAAGTCTTTTCAATACACTTCACACGTATTTTCCGGAATTTATTTGATTTTGCCACAAATATTTCATTTTTGTCCATACGGTGTCTAAAACATTTAGTGAAGAAAAATTCACAGTTTTTTGTAGATAGATCGAAAGAGTATATTTTTCTAAGTATAACACGATTTCATTGCTCTTCAATATCTTAATGTTGATACCGTAATCGGGGGGCAAATTGATCACTGGGGTGAATTTGATCAGGTCGGTACCGAATAGCATTTCCTTTCAAGGATGCTTAATGCTTCGTTGCCATCACAGATATTCCATGTTTTCTAGTTTATAGATGTCTAATGATGATATTAAGCTATTTTATGAAGGTCAGTTTTGCATAGAAATTTTCACTGTTTTTGGAGGTGTTAGCAATGCTGTTGGAAATGTCGGTACTAAACAATCCGTTGGTTCTAAGCCAGCATGTAAACTTAGAGTGTTGAAAATGTTGTGTAAGCTTCAGTGTGAACTGCTGCATTCATTTCTGAAATCGTACAGCATAACAAAAACCGTTTATTGTTGACTAACGTGCTTATTTCAAGGGAAATTGCATACATTTAGGCGTATTATGCAGATTTACAAATTTAATTTTGCAATAAAATGATGATATACACGAGTTGTAAGAATTTCGACATCATTTTCAGTTTCAGGAGATCCAAATTTAGTAGATGAGAAAATTTTACATTCTAAAATATACTTTATTATAAAGTGATCAATTTCGCCCCAATATATCATTTTCAATTTTTGATATTAAAATTAATTTTATGAAATGTTAAATTTTATTTCATAAAAAAATGATTACATAAACTGATAGAGATCAATGAAGTACTGATTTTATCGAAATAAATTTGACAATTTTTGAATTCCAATGGAAAACATGACAAATAGTTGTGAAATAGTGATCAATTTGCCCCCGGACTACGGTATCATAAATGATTAAAAAAGATTTCAGGGCGCACAGTGCGTTGAATGTATGGAGATAAGGGACAAACATCAAAATTGGAAGATCAAGTCATTTGAGCACCTTGATATGGAAGGGAAAGTTCTTTCTGGTCAAAAGAGCTACGATTTGCATAACTGACATATAATATACGCATAATCGCAAAATTGTGTAAAGCGCCAAGTGAGAAGTTATTTGCAAATATGTATCGTACCTGCAAAAGTGACTTATATGCCTTTACGCAAAAAATATCGCATTTTTTTCAATTTTTCAGTTTTGAATATATAGTGGGCTTCGTGGCCGTGTGGTTAGTGTCACCAGGCATTTAGCCGCATCGAGCGAAGAAGTGTGGGTTCGATTCCCGCTTCAGACTGGAAAACTTTTCGTTGGGAATGTTTTCCGACTGTGCCACTGGGCATGCTAGTCCGTTGTCTAGTGTGGTGCTTCCTTCAAAGGACATAATCGTCCACTGGAAGCATTAACGTGTCGGTGTCTTTTTTTTTAATTTGAATAAAATCTTGCAAACTTAATATAAAATATGTTATTTCAAGCACCAACTTGCAGTGGTGTAATGTCTGGTTGAGCCGAGACTACAGAACGTTGCAAGATTTTCGATTTTTTTTTATCACGAACAATTCATTTTCATACTTATGCAAGTTAAGAAGTATACCTTAAAATAGTCAACAATCTCGAAGAGTTGCAGAGAGTTGCAGCTGTATCTTTCAGACCTCTTAAAGGATACTCTAAGAAACATGTATGTACGTGATTTAGGGTGGAACACGGTGGAACTTTTTTTGAATCGATATTTAAAGTTACATGTTAGAATTTCATAAGCTTGATTTCATAGCTAATACAACGTGCCGATTTCTCATATTCTAAGTTAAAATTGGTGTTCTTATCCCATCAAATATACTTTACTAACCTTCAGTCATGTTCTCTCTCAGATTTTGACTGAATAGATTGGTTTCAACACTCTCAGTACTTGTTGAAAGTAATGCTGAAAACATGCAACAAAACTTAGCTTTTTTTCTACTCCGACAACTGTCACTTTCGACGCTTGTTGTAGTACTTTTAGTGCTTTGTAAAGCTTATCAATACTTGTTTCAATAACGGATGCTATCTATAAATACATGTGGATACTTAATATCGCCAGATAAAATAACTTGAAATTCGATTTTTGTCTATGGAGCAACGCACTGTGGGGCGATTCAAAAGTAATTTCCATATAATTTCAAACGTGTTCAAATAGTTCCAGCTCACGGAAAATTGAAAAACTTTGGATTCTAGTTCAATTTTTAACGAAGATTCAGCTTATGTAAAAAACTGGATACCTCTAAACAAGCCCATTTTCACCTCACGCCACTCGTAGAATAAAACCACTTGGCTGGTTTATTTTGTGTAAGGGACCGTCCATAAATGACGTAGCATTTTAGGGGGAGGAGGAGTCTACGATTTTGTGACGAACCATGTATTAGGTATGGGAAAATATGCTACGATGGGGAAGGGGGTGTCAAAAATTGCCCAAAAAATGCTACGTCATTGTGAACAATCCCTAAGTTAGATTTTAGTTGGATTATAGTAAAATCCGGATTTGAAGTTTCTTAACGAACTTTCGAAAAGATGTTTGATAGACTCCTGTAAAGATTCTTAGCGGAATTAGTGAAAATTAGATGATCTTAAAAGAATTCTTGTATTACCTATGATGAACTACAGAAGAAACATTTGGGTGTATATGCCAAGAATATATGTTGTTTCGTAATCAAATATTTTGAAGGTTTTCATAATTTTCCGTTTCGTTATCATCCGCTTTCAGGGGTCCGTGGAATGTTTGCTAAAATTCGAAGGGGGTCACTGCTTTAAAAAGGATGGGAACCACTGCTATAATTTCTCGGTGATGTTCTTAGAATTCGTGAGCATTTATGGAGTCATACATGTAGTATTTCTTAAAAGGGGTTTTGAAACAACTATAGGAATGCATGCGCTCCGGGCATAGAGTTGGGCTTATTCTACGACTGGCGTGAGGTGACAATTGTCGGTGTCGTATAGCGAGGTGACAATTCTCGACTCAAGTGAAGTGACTCGCCGTGCAAATCAAATGGAGAGTCACTTCACTCGAGTCGAGAATTGTCACCTCGCTATACGACACCGACAATTGTCACCTCACCCCAGTCGTAGAATAAGCCCAAGTATCTTCGTATCTGTCCACGATATGACTTACAATGATCTACGCGGACGTCCTCGAGAGCGGAAAAGCTGGCACGAGCCAAGCTCCGCGATCAAGAGGACATGGCAACGGTGGAGAGGCCAACACCAAGCCTAAGGCCAAGATTGCCAAGAAAAAAAAAGCCACGGGATAGCCCTAACCAGGCAGTGCATCCACAGGAACCACAGGTACAAGACAACAGCATCCCGTGGATACGAGTCGGAAATAAGAAAGAAGGGATAAAACCGAAAACTAAGCCCAAGGAGAAAGCTAAACCGAAAACAGCGAAACGTATGAATTTAGGCGAGGCCCTCGATATCAAAAGGGAGGAAGCGAAATACGCCGAGATTCTGAAGGCGATGCGAAGCACGGAGAAGTTATCGCCATTGGGCGCTGATGTGATGGATTGGTGAAATGATTCTAGCTTTGAAGAAGGACGCCAAGCAAAAGGGTACAGTCTATAAGCAACTGGCACAAGAAGTACTTGGCGACGAGGTTGATGTAACATCCCTGACAACAGAAGTGACTCTCCAGTGTGAAAATCTGGACAAGGTCACCGATGCAGCGGAGGTCTCGGCTGCCCTCAAAGAGCAGTGTGACATCGACGTAGCCAGTAAGGTCATCCACCTTAGAAAGGGCCCGCAGGGCACCCAGGTGGCGGCGATCAAACTGCCGGTCGCAGAGGCCAACAATGCGAAGAACTTGGGCATACTCAAGGTAGGCTGTGTAGTGAACTGTCTTTTTCACGAGACCATTCTTCATATAGTTTCGGTAATAATTGTTATTTCAAAAACACTAATTTTCACTCGTTTTACAGAAACACGTTTTTTTTTTTTCCAAAATACGCCAACAAACATCTGCTTTTCTTGCTCTGCCTACTACGATTTGAAACAGTATCATCTTTCAACATCGAGTAAATCCTTATTAAATTTGAATTATATCTTCTTCCAGGCTGGTCGGTTTGTCGGCTGAACATACAAAAGTTTCCTGAAGTTTGCTTCAAGTGTTTCGGGAAGGGCCATAAGTCGTAGAATAGCAATGATTTCGACAGAAGTAAGATGTGCAGGTAATGTGACACCGAAGGGGATAGGGCAAACGATTGTGAGCAAATCGCTAAGTGCCTAATATGTGTCGACCTAACGGACAACGTACATCTAACGGTCGGACCCAAATGTCCGGGCACAAAAGAGTATCGAAGCAGCCAAAACGGAAGTAACACAGTTAATTTTAAACCACTGTGATGCATCTTAGCAGCTGCTCTGGTTCCTCTCGACCTAGTGTGCTATGAGCACTTTTCCAGTTGTTAACTGAAAGCTTTCTATGGCAAAATTGCAATTTTCACATTCGTAGGTGGTAGGTACGATAATACTTTATGCCCAGAGAAGTAAAGGAAATGTCCATTACGACAAGTTCCTAGACCGACCGGGAATCGAAGTATTTATTTGTCCACAAATGTGAAAAAGTTGGAGGTCATAAAATAAAAAACATACGAAGGTTTTTCGTTCATATCAAACATACCAAAGTTTTTTTTTTTAATATTTCATTTCATATGGAAAACATAAAAATGTTGTTGACCGCATTTCTGTTTGATTGAGACCCTTTATGGCTTATTTGAAAAAGCCAATGAGTTACAGAGTTTAACTTGCCTTCATTAGCCCAGCGGTTAGAGTCCGCGGCTACAAAGCAAAGCCATGCTGAAGGTGTCTGGGTTCGAATCCCGGTCGATCCAGGTTCTTTTCGTAATGGAAATTTCCTTGACTTCCCTGGGCATAGAGTATAATCGTACCTGCCACACGATATACGAATGCGAAAATGTCAACTTAGGCAAAGAAAGCTCTCAGTTCATAACTGTGGAAGTGCTCATAAGAACACTAAGCTGAGTAGCCGGCTCTGTCCCAGTGGGGACGTTAATGCCATGAAGAAGAAGAAGAAGAAGAAGAAGAAGAAGGTTAACTTGCATGGGAAATTTAAACACATTACATCGAGTTAGGGAACTTCCAGTAAGAGAGGTGTTGACTTCTAAAGAGACTAATATAAGAGTTATGACGAATTCCATGCAGAATGAGTCGAAAAAAATAAAAATCGTCCTCGATAGTCTTCGATTTGGATTAAATTTTGCACATGCTTTTGGTATGGTAGAATAAGTGTTTTCCATAGAAAAATTGATCATTTTGACTCAAGTGGAACTTTTGAAAATGGCCTATGAATTTTTGCATGCAACTTATTTGAAAAAATTCTAACTCCGAAACTGTTGATTTTAGAGAAAAATGTAAGAAGTTGTAGTGAACCGTTTGGACTATAAGAAAAAAATATACACTGAAAAAATATTTTATTAATTTTCATAAAAAATTCAAAAATAAAACTTAAATTTTAAATTACACAAAAACCCCATTTTTAATATTTTTAAATTTTCACCATATAATCTTGATAGTAAAAAGAGTTTTGGGACAAAGTTTCATGATGGAGAAATTTTTAATAAAAAAGTTTTTCTAAGAACAACTTTTGGACGATTTTCAAAATTTTGATATTTTGTCAAAATAAATACGTTCTGATGATACAGTAAGCAACTTGAAATGATTCTAAGCCATTGATGACGCGTGTAGAGTACCATCAGGCGACCCCCCGTCGTTCTTGCGCTTGGCGCGAGCATCGTGTGGAGAGAAAAAGAAAAAGTACAGTCAACATCAGTTTGAATAAAAACGTAAAACGGATCGCACGCGTTTCATTCGATTCATTTGCAAATTGTCTGAAAAATCCAATTCCTAAACATTTCGGTTAAACATTTTGGTCCTTCGAGCCGGATGAACATTCTGTGATGGGTTTTTCGTTAATTTGTGGTGAAATTCCGGTCGAATTCGCGAGAGTTCATTGATTTCCACCGTGTGGAAAATCCGATCGGCAACGACGCCGAACGACGCAACGAACAGTGTGTTTGTGCGTGCACAGAACGTGTTCAAACGTGTTGAACGCAGAGTGAAAAACAAGTGAAAGACTTCGAACAAACTTTAACCGTTTGTATTCAGTGAAGTGTTGGTCTAATGACTGAAGAAACTCCTCATCCGAAACGGAGTAAAACCCCGAGGAAAATCCTGGATGTTTTAAGCGGCACACCGTCATCAATTTACGTGTCGGTGCAGCAGCAAAAACAAGAGCAAGCTAAAAAGGAAATGGCGAAACAACTGGAACGAATCTTGGATCGCCGCGACTTTGCGAAGGAAAGGATGTTCCGGATCCGCGAGGGATTGGAGAAGAACGTCGTCAATATTCATTGGTTCAAGCTACAACTCGAGACGCTTCGTCAGTGCAACGAAGAACTGCAGCGAACGTTCATCGAAATATGCGACCTGGTACCACGAAATCAGCGAGATGAACACAGGGAAAACCATTTCCGGTCTGAGGAGCTGCACAATGAGCTCTTTGTGTACATCCAAACAGAAATCGCGAAGTTGAATGCGGCGGAAGAGGAAAAACAACGCAGCACGATGAATGTATTAGCCCCTACTTTCGTGCCGCAGCAGCCTGTGGTAATGAACAACTCGATGCCTCACTTGCCAGTACCATTGCCGACATTCGACGGCAGCCTCGAGAATTGGTATTCATTCAAGTGTATGTTCAAAACCATAATGAACAGGTATCCACATGAATCCCCAGCAATAAAACTGTACCACTTGAAGAACTCGCTTACTGGAAGTGCTGCTGGTAAAATCGACCAAGACGTAATCAACAACAACGACTACGATTCAGCGTGGAGAATGCTTGAGGAAACCTACGAGGACGAGCGACTAATTATCGATACACACATAGACGCTCTACTCACGTTACCCAAGATGACGAGTGAGAACGGCACTGAGTTGCGGAACTTGCTTGATAATTGTTTGAAACATGTCGACGCTTTGAAGAACCGATCGTTACCAGTTGAAGGACTCTCCGAGATGATCCTAATCAATGTAGTGGCGAAACGCTTGGATAAGGAAACCAGGAAATTGTGGGAATCACAAATACCATCGGATGACCTACCAACGTACCCGGATATGGTTGACTTCCTTCGAGAGCGAAGTCGCATCCTACAGAAGATGAGAAGTTACACCGAAGCAGCGTCATCAATTCCATCGAAACAGAGAGGCAAACAATCCGACCTGAAACTTACTCCAGGCAGAAACTTTGCGCAAACTTCCCAATCCAACGAATGGTGTGCATGTTGCAACGGTGAGCATGTAATCTACAAGTGCGACGTATTTGAAAGCCTTACAGTGAACGACCGCTACGCTAAAGTAAAGCAAGCCGGCCTCTGCTTTAATTGCCTGCGACGTGGTCACCGTACCGGTGATTGCAATTCGGAGAGGACCTGCAAAACATGCAAGCGTAAACATCACAGTCTCCTACATGAAGGCAAATCGACAGTCAATCAACTTCAAGTAAACCAAGCTGACGCAGAAGCACCAGCAGTTGCAGAAGAACATCGTGAGGATGCTGAAGAAATACTAGGATCAGTTAACTGTGCCAAGACGACCATGCCGAAACAAGTTCTCCTTTCGACAGCAGAAGTGCTTGTTCTGGATTCCAACAACAGAAGTGTACTATGCCGAGCTTTGTTGGATTCTGGTTCGGACTCAAATCTCATCAGCAAGGCGTTGGCAACGACGCTGAACATCCCCATGGAGAGCGTGAACATTCCGATAACCGGAGTTAACAACGCTGAGACTCGAATCAAGCATAAGCTCCGTACCAAGATCCTGTCACGTGTCAGTTCATTTGATGCGGTTCTGGACTTCTTGGTCGTACCGACAGTTACTGCTAATTTGCCGACAATGAAGGTGGATATCCATTCCTGGTCAATACCCACTAACATAGCCTTGGCAGATCCATTGTTCCATATTCCTGATGAAATTCAAATGATCATCGGCGCTGAACTGTTTTTCGAGCTTCTCAAAAACGGACGGATGAATCTAGCTGAAGGGTCGCCTATGTTGATCGAGACCGACTTAGGATGGGTTGTCAGCGGGCCAGTCAAGGTAAACCAAAACGGTCCCTCTCGTAGCGTCTGCCAGTTGAATATTACGGATGAGCAATTGAATCGCACTCTTGTCAAATTTTGGGAAATTGAGAGTTGCAACGAAGCATCACCATTAACGCCAGCGGAACAAGCCATCGAAAAGCACTATGAGGAAACATTTTCCCGAGATGAAACAGGTCGGTACATCGTCAAACTTCCTTTCAATGAAAACAAGAGTCAACTTGGCGACTCCTTGGAAATGGCTAGGACACGATTCAAACGGCTACTACGATCGTTTGCCAACAACGAGAAGAAAAGGCGCTACACTGAGTTCATGACCGAATACCAGACACTGGGGCATATGATTCAAGTTCAGCACAATCCCGAGGATTGCTACTTTCTTCCGCACCACGCAGTTTACAAGGAATCGAGTTCTACTACAAAAATCCGTGTAGTATTCGACGCATCGGCGAAAACAACGTCTGGCATTTCATTGAACGACGCCCTAGCTGTGGGCCCAATAATTCAAAACGATCTCGTCACAATACTGCTGCGGTTCTGTTCCTATCCTGTAGTCATGACAGCAGACATCCCGAAGATGTACCGTCAGGTACGTATTCATGAAGACGATCGAAAATATCAGCGTATCCTGTGGCTTGACACCAATAATGAAATAGCCACGTTTGAATTAACAACGGTTACGTACGGTTGCGCCAGTGCACCCTATCTGGCAACGCGCACGTTGATACAATTGGCGAAAGATGAAGCAAGCGAATTACCACTTGGATCCAAAGTCATTGAAGAAAATAGCTACATCGATGACTTCCTCACCGGAGGTAACAGTGAGCAAGAGGTGATTGCAATCTACCAGCAACTCACTGAGCTACTGCGACGAGGAGGCTTTGGAATCCATAAATTTTGCACCAACAGCGAGGTGGTCCGTAAAATCATTCCGCCTGAACTCCAAGAAACACTTTTCGACTTCGAGGACGCCGACATCAACAGCGTTATCAAAACTCTTGGCGTCATTTGGAATCCGAACGACGACTATTTCACCTTTAATGTGAGTCCTTTTCACGGCAAGGTAACGAATGCAATACCAACCAAACGCAGCGTGCTTTCTGCTATCGGACAGCTTTTCGATCCATGTGGCTATCTTGGTCCTGTGACAACGACGGCAAAATTGCTGATGCAAGATTTGTGGAGATTGAAGTTGAGCTGGGACGATGAACTACCGGAGGAGCAATACGACCTGTGGACTACATTCCAGGAGCAGCTGCCGTTGATGAACGAGCTACGGAAGAAGCGATGTGTTATTACACGCGGAGCGGCGGCAGTAGAGCTCCACGGATTTTCGGACGCTTCCAAGCGTGCGTATGGAGCAGTTTTGTACACTAAGTGTATTTCTCCAGATGGATCAGTGGACGTCGAACTCGTGTGCAGCAAATCAAGAGTGGCTCCCTTGAAGCCAATGACCATTCCTCGGCTGGAATTGTGCGGAACACTTCTTCTGGCACGTCTGGTTGAAAAAACAGCTGCTGCAATGAAAATTCCCTTTTCCAATGTGACACTTTACACAGACTCACAAGTATGTTTGAGCTGGTTTGCAAAATCACCGCTTGCTTTGAACCAGTTTGTTGCAAATCGTGTCGCCACTGTGCACGAATTGACGCAGGACTACAAGTGGTGCTATGTGCGATCTCAGGACAACCCAGCAGATATTATTTCACGTGGTATGCTACCAGCGGAACTGCTAACAGAAGAAAAGTGGTTCAAAGGTGCATCGGCTTTGTGGCAGCCAAATTGTTCAGCTAATGAGGACACCATTTGTTTGGATGACGACGAATTGCCGGAATTGAAACCGACAGTAGTCGCCACCTCCGTGCGACAAAAACCTCAAATCGATTTGACACGTATGAGCAGCTTTCGACGACTACAACGAGCTTGGGCTTATGTGTTGCGGTTCATAAAAAATGTACGTCAGAAGAAACGTGACACTTCCGAGCTTCAAACGCAAGAAATCACCAAGGCAACCCAAATTATCATGATGCTTGTGCAGAGGGAAACGTTTTACGACCTGCTCCACGCCCTGAAAGAAGGTAAGAAGACTTTGAAGCAATATCGTGGTTTGGCTCCATTCATCGACAAGGATGGATTAATTAGGGTTGGCGGACGTCTTAAATACTCTTCGATCCCCTACGACGGCAAACACCAAATCATGTTACCTGAAAAGCATCACGTGACCCAAATACTTGTGCGCCAACTCCATACCGATCATTTCCATGTCGGGCAGCGTGGTTTGCTGTCTATCGTACGGGAACGGTATTGGCCGATAAAAGTGAAGACGCTTATTAAACAGCTTGTCTCCAAATGCTACGTTTGCTTTCGGCAAAATCCAACGCAGGTTGACCAATTCATGGGCGACTTACCAGACTATCGCATTACACCATCACCTGTATTTTCGAACACCGGGGTTGATTACGCTGGACCGGTATACCTCAAAGAAACTGGTAGAAAGAAAACAACGTACAAGGCATACATCGCAGTGTTTATTTGCTTGGCCACGAAGGCCATCCATATTGAATTGGTTTCCAATTTGACCACAGAAAATTTTATCGCTGCCCTGCAACGGTTTATCAGCAGACGTGGTATGGTCACCAATATGTATTCCGATAATGGGACGACGTTTGTGGGAGCGAATCATGAGTTGGCCGAGCTACGCAAGTTGTTCGAGGACCAGACACATCAACGGCAACTGAACGATTTCTGCATTTCGAAAGGAATCGAATGGCATTTTATCCCGCCACGTAGTCCCCACTTCGGCGGTATATGGGAGGCTGGAGTAAAATCAATTAAACACCATTTGAAGCGTGTCGTCGGTGAAACGAAGTTGACCTTTGAAGAAATGACTACTTTTTTGGCGCAGTGTGAAGCAATCCTGAACAGTCGACCGTTAATTCCTGTTTCGGACGATCCGAATGACATCGAAGTTTTGACTCCATCGCACTTCCTCATCGGGAGATCTGCTGTGAGCATTCCGGAACCGTCATATGCAGAAGAGAAGATAGGCCGATTGAACCGTTGGCAACACGTACAATTGATGAAGGAACATTTTTGGAAGCGCTGGTCGAGTGAGTATTTGCATTATTTACAGTCCAGACCAAAGTGGCACAGCGAAACTGCAAAGATCGAGATTGGCGATGTCGTCGTTTTGAAGGATGAAAACGCACCCCCACATCAATGGCGAATGGGACGCATCGTGGCAACGCACCCCGGACATGATGGCATTGTGCGAGTCGTCACAGTACGTGCAGATACCAAGGAGTTCCGTAGAGCTGTATCCAAGGTTTGCTTCCTTCCAAAGGTTGATCCGTTGGACTCAACGGGGGGAGTATGATGACGCGTGTAGAGTACCATCAGGCGACCCCCCGTCGTTCTTGCGCTTGGCGCGAGCATCGTGTGGAGAGAAAAAGAAAAAGTACAGTCAACATCAGTTTGAATAAAAACGTAAAACGGATCGCACGCGTTTCATTCGATTCATTTGCAAATTGTCTGAAAAATCCAATTCCTAAACATTTCGGTTAAACAGCCATAATGATTATATAAATAATTTCTCTAGAAGTAGCCATTTGTGAATTATATCGAGTTCAATGCAAAAAATATTATTTAAATATTAAAATAGGCCATTTTCATTAGTTATTCGTGATTCTCCACCAAGGAAAATAAGTAAATGTAAAGTAATATGGTCTTTACTCTCGAAAACGAATTATTATTAATGGAGAAACGCGAATAACTAATGAAAATGGCCTATTTTAATATTTAAACAATATTTTTTGCATTAAACTCGAAAATGGCTACTTCTAGAGAAATTATTTATATAATCATTATGGCTTAGAATCATTTCAAGATGCTTACTGTATCATCAGAACGTATTTATTTTGACAAAAAATCAAAATTTTGAAAATCGTCCAAAAGTTGTACTTAGAAAAACTTTTTTATTAAAAATTTCTCCATCATGAAACTTTGTCCCAAACCTGTTTTTACTATCAAGATTATATGGTGAAAATTTAAAAAATATTAAAAATGGGGTTTTTGTGTAATTTAAAATTTAAGTTTAATATTTGAATTTTGTATGAAAATAAATGAAATATTTTTCCAGTGTATATTTTTTTTCTTATAGTCCAAACGGTTTACTACAACTTCTTCATAAAATATTTTTCTCTAAAATCAACAGTTTCGGAGTTAGAATGTTTCAAATAAGTTGAATGCAAACATTTATAGGCCATTTTCAAAAGTTACGCTTGAGTCAAAATGATCAATTTTTCTATGGAAAACACTTATTCTACCATACCAAAAACATGTGCAAAATTTAATCCAAATCGAAGATGGCCGAGTTCTGTGGCTGACCGATTTGACATGGAATCCGTCTTATGCTAGATGGAAGGGATCACGAATTACTGAACATCCAGTAATTTTCCCTATTTAACGATTATCGTTTTCAAAATAGTTCATTAGAATGATTCTTATGCCCCAAGCAACATTTCTATGATTGTAAATTGTAGAAAAAGCATCAATAACCCTTTGAAACAAACTTACTGAAACCTATGCCTCACACACAAACCAACACGCGTAACTCCGAACTTAGCGATAAGAATGCAAACAACACCATCCTACATAATGAAAAAAAAAAACACCGCAATAACAGAAAAGAATATATTTTTGTCTAGACGAAGAAGAAGAAAACACACTGATTATTTTGTTACAAAAACAACACTTTATTTGGGTGGTGATATAATACAACGTTTTACACGACAGATTGATAGTTCGATGTTGTGAATGTCAGGCAACATCGCTTTAGTGGTTTTCGACTTACTAATCAAATAGTTTGATACAAAGACCTTTCTACAGAGATTTGTCGTCCATTGGAAAAATGTAGTGATTCTTGTTCTTATTCTTTTTTTTTACAGTGTATTGTATATCTCAAAGTGAACAGTATTCTCCCAGAAGCTCGGTTTCGGTTAGTACCAGAGTTCATAAGATCATAGCCTGCAATGCACGACCTGCATGAAGTACCTATAGCAATGTGAGGTAAGAATCAACCCAAAATCTAAACTTAACAATTTGAGATGATAGTTTCCAAGCGCTTTATGTTTGCAACGTTCTCCAACAATTCGCAGTTAATCTATTTTCCTATCCTTACCAGCTATCTATGTTACATGCCTTAGCGTTCAGCTTGTTTTTGCTTAAGCAACATTTCACGACTCGATCTAACCGTTTTCAAGCATCAACATGTTTTCTATCTAAGAAAAATAAATCAGGGAAATAAAAAATAAAACAATTGTACACGATTTTTTCGTTTCTATTCAGTTCGTATATTTTTCACATTTTTCTTGCACATAATAAAGTACATTTCTCTTTTTTTCTATTGCAAAGAACAAAACAAATTATACAAAAAACATACCACAAAAATGTTCTACAGAATAGTTTAAGTTTAGAATCCATTTGATTGATTGTTATTCCTCAAAAAACGAAACTATAACGATAAATATAGAACGACCCTACGAAGGAAAAGATAGTTACATTTGCCTATGGTCTAAAATACTTTCGATAAATGGAATCACGTAGAAAGCCCACCAGCAGCCCCCGAGTGGAGGGGAAGTGGGGCTAACATAATTTGTGGATCCTGTAGCGCTGCCCCGAACACCCATAGTCCTGAAACATTATAGCATTGTGTTTTAAGCGAAATAAATGGATGGCTTTGTTTTACTGTATCACTCTGTTTAAGCCAGAAATGAAAGACAATACGCTGTTAGACCGAGTATGGGATTCATTGAAAGGATTAGCTGTTATAAAAACAGAGCATTGAACTTCATAACAGTAGGGCTAATGGTTTTCGAAGCAAAGCTAAAGGATCTGTCTAGATATAAATTTTAGTCTAAAGCCGTCTCATTCTGTGTTTGAAAGAAAGAAGCTCAAAACTAGTGTATAGAGCAAACCTAATGGACCGGATTGTGTGAGCAACAACTTATACAATTCTCCCTAATGAAATAAGTCTATTCCCTACTATGTATGCATTGCATGTATGCCAGCAAAACAAATAC
Organism: Aedes aegypti; assembly: GCF_002204515.2. Classification (NCBI taxonomy): domain Eukaryota; kingdom Metazoa; phylum Arthropoda; class Insecta; order Diptera; family Culicidae; genus Aedes; species Aedes aegypti. Next base: position 400,808,158 of record NC_035108.1, read on the forward strand.
AGTTTACACATATAAATACAACTTTTGGCTACACTATGGTATCGAAGGATGAATATCAGAAAGGCAACCTATAGAAGAAACTATCTGTTCACATGGTACCACAATTTTATAGTTATGTTACAATCTAAAGAAACTGAGTTTACTTAAAGCCACTGCAAGTTTTGCCAGTACTCGTCGTTTACCCAGTGCTGATCACCTTTGTTTGATTTACGGAGAAATACCAGTTTATAAATTTTAACTAATTATGCAATGGGCTCCATTTGAACTCATGGAAAGCCTTTGTATGACCATATAATCACTCGCACAGCATTCAACATCACACTCATTCGCTGGTAAATTTCACATACACATTGTCTATGGTGGAAAATTACACTAGGCAACAGTATTTCAGACAATTTAACGATTCGAAATGGATTGAATAGATATTGGCAAGCTGATTTCAAATTCTCAGAATTTTTGCATAGTTTTTGAGAAAAAGTAATCGTTTGTTCACAAAATTGCATATTATTATTGTTATTTATCATTATTAGAGTGGATTTACGCCCGTGGAGAGTTCGCCACTACAAAATGTCCTATTTTTCGGAGAACTTTTTCGTTCCACAAAAATAGATTATATCTGCTTCTCAAAATCAGTGTTTAGCATTAGTGTGTAACGAAAATTCTGAGAACAGATTAGAAAACAGCGGGTCAAAACTTATTCAATCCATTTCAAATGGTATAAATACGCGAAACACGTGACTAGTGTCATTCAATCTTTGATCTTCTGCTGGCCACACGCACTTTACTTCAATCACTTCAAATCGAGAGCGATGACGATGATGACAACGGTTGAAACGACGATATTGGGTGGGAACAAATAATTTAGAAATCAAACAATCAGCATCTTTTTCTTTACTAAATATAGGTAAACCACTGGATAACCCAAACAGGAACTGAAATGTAAGGCAATCAGTAAGCACTCTCATTTTCATAGATGGTTTTACAGTTTAACAACGCATTTCTGCAACTCATGACATGTCTCTTACACACGTCGCAAACTCGTAGACGACTTCCAGAACCTATAACGTGCATTTCAACATGCCTTCACTCTTCCTTATAACAAACTAAAAAATAAGCCCTTTTCGATTGGATTATTCCCTAGACATTTACAGTTATTATATTCAGTTTTAAACATTCAACCTTTTTTTTTACTAGCATCCCCCTGACCATGAACATTCTCTAGTTCCGATCTACCTAACTCAGCATGTATCTCCATCGTCAAAACAGCCGAAATAGCTAAACATTCTCTAGCCCGTCGCTTCCCTTCTCGTTCATCGACTTCGTAACAGTTCGCTGTTTAAAGATTTCTTCATAAGAATATTTGAACCTTTTGCTCGAGACGCCTGCTGCTTCTAATCTGCACATCAACTGATTGTTTATTTGGTACAAAATATTTACCTCCTTCTTCTACAAGCCGTTTTGGTATATAAGTCTACAGTAAGAACGTTTGTCCCAGTTTCATAAACGTTTCTTTCAACATCCGCACTTCGCACTTCTATCAAATATATAAGACTCGATATCTACAAACTCTGCTGGCCGACAGCGTACACAACTAACTTACCTAACATACTTCTCTAATGCAACAGTGAACCTCTTCAGGAATAGGAATCCATTTCACAAAAGTCTTTGCTGCTCTTCCAATTGTTATGTTGATGAACCAGCGTCAACAAGTCGGATTGGTACAAAAATGGCCGCCGACAGGCTCATCTCCCCTAAAAACCCACACTAGATATATACGTCTTTTAGTCGAAGTCTACCTCCTGCTCGGCAACAGCAGCCACCGATTTGTCGTCTAGAATCACATGTCTGTCGTCTCCTGGGGCCGTCGTAGGGACAGCGGCTATCACGGGGACCACTTTCCGACGCTGAGGGTGTTTCTGCGTGGACGGTGATTCCTTGGGTGACGTCCCCGTACTGCCTACAGGTCGGTGCGTGGGGCTTCGTTTACTGGTTGATGGTTGCAGAAGAGGTTCGGTAAGTTGTTCTGTATACGCTTCCGAATGGACGAATGCTCGCGTGTCGTGTTGGTAGGGGTGGAGTGGCCGCTGCTGTTGCTGTTGATGGTGTCCGTCGGTTCCTGTGGTGCTGTAGAACGATTGCTGTTGCTGTTGTTTGTCCAGAGCCGGCTGCTGCTCTCGTCGTCGTTGTTCCGGCTGTTGTGGCCAGTGCTGCTGTGGCTGGTAGAAGAACTGGCCTTGGTAGTTCTCATCCGCATCTTCGTCATCATCATCGTTCTCAATTTCAGTGTTGGTGTTGCGGGTGGCGACGTCGGTTGTGGAACGTCTTCTGCGGTACATCACGCCTGCAGGGGGTGGAAGGTCATTTAGGGGGAAAGAAGAGCATGCAGAAAGAGGAAACAGGTTAGTGCTGTTTTCCAAAGAACTAGAAGGTTGAGTATAAACCGGACAATAAGATACAAACATAGTACATAAGCCTGTCGACAAGTTTGAGAAATTGTGCACTAGTTGAAACTTTACCCCAGTACCAGGTTACTTTATAAGGAAAGGGAGCTGCGTGGATTGAATAGATTAAGCCTTCGATTTATTAACAAAGCATTCTACATCAGATTGACTATTAAGTAAGAATTGTGATTACAGCGGTGATACGTCTACATAGGAAACATCTGGACAAACATTTGAAAAGAGCTCAACCGTATTTCGGAAACGTTGCTGTTGAGCCCATTTTAGCCCGCCCACGCAAACTAACACCACTATCAAGAAGATTAGTGTTAGCTCTTCCTGATAGTGGTATTGGTGAGCGCAATCGAATTGAATTGGGCGTTTTGCAAAGTCATTGTTTACCAATGTCGATGTGCCCTTTTGAAATGTTTGGCCAGACATAGCGATTGAATTACGCTGAATTCCAATGAAATGTCGTAGGGCTAGTCGAGTACTATTCAAAACAAATTAAAAAATACCCTCAAAATGCCATTACTAAAGCAACTTTAAATTTATCATGAAGAATTTTATTTCTGAAAAAAAAACATAATTTTAGACTAGAATTGATAGATGACATTTAGAACGTATTACAAATAACCGAAAATATGTTATACACATTGTATATTAAAAAACTGTGTCGAAGACTGCAAATCGCGAAGAGTCAGCCCAATAAATATCAGCATTACACACAATTCTAAGAATATGCGTAATGGTTTCACTTAAAAGCTAACAAGTTGTTCGAGTCAGGAAAAATCTCTTGCAATTTTCGACAAAGTTGTAGGGTATACCATCTCCGATAAGAAAACATTTTGAATGATTTCTCAGACTTTATGCAATGTCATTTTCAAGGCTTTAACATAAATGTCGATTTTATAGCGCAACGTTTGCGAAGGAATTTTGAAACCGCGATGCAAGGAAAACTCTGTACTACAAAGAGCGTTCATTTTCAAAGATGTTTTAACGAAAGTTTTATCCAGAAGATAGAGGACTGCCTTCTCCTCGTATAGTTCTACTTTCAAAACAAAAGTATAAACCAAATTTAAATGCTTACATTCGATTTTGTTTTTTTTTTAACTAAATAAGTACATAAAAGTTGCCTGCAAAACGATAAAGTTACAACAAGTTACTAATAATGTCAATAGAAATCTGGAATTCTTTCCAACAAATAAAACTGGCAGGATAGCTCAGATTAACCTTCAGCATAAAAGAACAGTAACGATCAATCTTTGCAGACTCATACAAAATGGTACAGCCCAAGTGGCGCTAGTTCAAGAACCTTACTTTCGAAAGAGGAACTTCTATCTAGGTAACCTTGTGGACTCAGTTTTTGTTACTTTCAGCAAACATAAAATGGTGATATCGCGTGTCATGCCTCGTACATGCATGCTCTTTTATAAAGCAATCGTTGCTACACTCATTTCTGAGTTAACCAGAGATGTATGTGCTGTCACAATTGATGCTTCTGTTTATGACCTCAATAGGAATACGTCTATTGTTCGGTTTATATTCCACATGATGAACCACCCCAATGGATTTTTTCAAACGAGTTGTGACGAAAAGCCTTCCGCTGGTTGTAGGCAGTGATGCCAATGCTCATCACATCATCTGGGTCAGCTCAGATATCAATTTGAAAGGCTCAAGTTTGATGGAATACTTAAGTAGTCTTAAATTACTTATTACAGGCAATCGCCCAACTTTCATCTACTAGAGAAGAAGTGTTAGTGTTATCTGCGCGAACAAAATCAGTCACGAGATGATGAATTGGCATGTACCAGACCATTATCTGATCATAGCTACATCTTCTTTGAAAATTCAAAGTCAAATGTAAATGCGCAGAGTTTGCGTTTCAGGAATCCCCAACCAACAAATTTGAAACTCTATATTGGATTGGTTGCGACCACATTTCACGGATACTCTCCGTCCATTGAAAATCCAAGTGATTTGGATGATGCCGTTGGTAATACAACATCTAATATTATGATAGCTATTTAAGAAGCATGTCCTCTGCCGTCTGTGAAGACTAGAAGACTGCCCATAACTGCATAACAGTCACATTCGACATTTTTGTCGATTTCGAGTTAATACCGTGGAGTCATCAAATGATAAATACTTTCGATTAACTTACTGAAATCTGTGAGATTGTTCTAGAAAATTCGAAAAAAAAAATACCAAGTTGTTCTGTCACATTGGCAATTGTAACCGCATAACAGTCACATTGAGATTATACATGAACCTCGTAATGCAGTGGCAACGGAATTTCTATCAGAATTATTTTCTGACTATTCACCCAATATGCAATATGAGTTGTACAAAATTTCCGCCTCAAATAAGCACTTTTAATTTTTAGTGATTTTTTGAAATTTAAGATCCCTCCCATACTACAATAAAATGCAAAGTTGGTATCCCATTTACTCAATGCCTACTTTTGTCGAATGTTACAAATATGCAGTTATGGGTAGAAGAGGTACCCCATGGTGGAATCCTGATCTGACTAGACTCAAAAAACATTGTAGAAGGAGTTGGAACAGCCGCCGGTCAGAGTCGTTCAAGTCGGCTCGCAAGGTTTTTGAGAAGGCCTTCGATCTGCTGAACGATTCAGCTGCAAAAACCTTTGTACAAATGTTTCCGGTTTGAGTGAAGTCAATTGGCTAAACAAAATTGTTCGAGCCCAGCAGGGTGGGTCGAAAGGCAGCGGACTGTAATACACTTGGGGGGGGGGGGAAAACACGGCGGAACAAAACACTTCGCGGCGGAAGGATCACTTTCGCGGGAGGATTGGCAAGGGCCAACTTTCTTGGGATGCGAAGGAATTGAACGCGGACGGCTACGCTAAAACTAGTAACTTTATTTCTACTTCTTCTCTACATTGATATTTTCACTTTTACTACGCAAGCGATGCGTACTCGACGTCGGGTGAAAACGAACTGATGCAGCCGTTGAGACTGCGGTTGGCTTGAGCATAAGTGGTGGGAAAAAGTAAAAGACATACGTCTTCGATGCTGTTCACGCTGGCGAACGCGTGGCGCTCGTTGATTGGCGGCAGAGTGTTGATGGGTTTGCTGGCAGTGGTTCTCGCTTCCGTTGGGAGACGGAACATACACCCCCCGTTGAGGGTACTCAACAATCCTCACGGAGCGGTTGGTCGGAACCAGGTTGGTTGTCCTCGATGGGTAGCACCGACAGCTTGTTGATTGGACGGCGGAAGGTGGATCCTCCTGTGTACACGTCGACAGCTCGGACTAAGCCATCGTCACCAGGGTAGACCGCTGTAACACGGCCCATCTTCCAGTAGAGCGGAGGTTGATTTCGATCGTGGAGTAGAACTACCATGCCCTTCCTGATGTTGGGCACAGTTCGGAGATTCTTCTTCCTTGGCTGTAACGTGTTGAGGTATTCCCGGCTCCATGCGCGCCAGAAATGTTCTCGCATTAGCTGGAGATGCTGCCATCGAGTCAAGCGGGTTGCGTTGACATGTTCTAGCGAAGGCTCGGCCATGGCGGTGAGCGGACGGCCGATAAGGTAGTGGGCCGGTGTAATCACCAGCGGATCCGCAGGGTCGTTGGAGATGGTGAACAGTGGTCGAGAGTTCAATACCGCCTCGATCTCAACCAAGACGGTAGACAGTTCCTCGAACGTTAACTTGACGTTGCCGACGATGCGCTTGAGGTGGGTCTTCGCAGATTTCACTGCGGCCTCCCATAGGCCGCCGAACTCCGGTGCATCCGGCGGGATGAAATGCCACTCAATCTCACGGGAGCGGCAGAAGTCTTCGATGGTCGATACTGATGGTTGGTCTTGGAATTGTCGGTATAGCTCGTTCAACTCGTGGTGGGCTCCTCGGAAATTGGTGGCGTTATCCGAGTGGAGCTGTTGAACCATGCCTCGTCGTCCGATAAAACGCTTAAGGGACGCCAGGAAAGCATCGGTGCTCAAGTCCGACACTGCTTCCAGGTGGACAGCCTTGGTAGTCATGCACACGTAGACGGAGACGTATGCCTTGATCAACGCTGGACGGCGCGCTCCTTGCTTGATGATGAACGGGCCGGCGTAATCTACGCCGGTGACGGCGAACGGAGGTGATGGTACAACTCTGGCAGCAGGCAGGTTACCCATTAGCTGGCTGTTGTTGCTTGGGTTGACTCGGAAGCATCTCACACATGTACGGGTGATCGAACGAATGGTGGAACGAGCATTCAGGAGCCAGTAACGTTGGCGCAGGGCGTTCATCAGGCCGGTCTGCCCGACGTGAAGCAGTTCGATGTGCATCTGTTGCACCAACAGGCGTACAACCGGATCCTTATCCGGCAAGATGATGGGATGACGATTCTCGAAGGGTAGCAGCGAGCGATCCAAACGGCCGCCCACTCTCAATAGGCCATCAGAGTAAATCGGACGAAGGTTGGCGAGTCTCTTACAGGGTTCGTTGGCTTTCACTCGCTTAATCTCGTCCGCCAAATGAACGAGCTGGATTACGTGGAGGATGGCTTCAGTTGACCGACGAAGTTCACCAACGGTCAGATGCCGGCTTGATACGCGCTGATTGCGAGGGTTTCGGCAGTTGTTGACGAATCGCAGCACGTACCCCATGATACGTTGAATAGTTCGGAAGCTACTGAACCTGGAGAAAAATGGAAACGGTTCGATACTTACAGCCGGACTGGCTATCACTCCTTTGAGTTCGGGCAACTGATCGTCTGGAACGAACTGCGGCAAGTCGATGTCGTATTCCACCCTTTGGAGGAAGTCCGGGCCATTCCACCAAAGCTGGTTGTTCTTCAGTGTTTCTGGTAGTTGGCCTCGGGAAACGATATCAGCGGGGTTTCGCAGGGACCGGACGTACTCCCATCTGTAGTCTCCGGTATTCTCTTGGATTACAGCGATTCGATTTCGTACGAACAACTGTAGTTGGTTGAGAGGCTTTCGTATCCAGGCCAGGACAATCGTACTATCGCACCACAGCACAATTTCCCGGAACGCCATGTCCAGGGCTGGTAACACCCTTTGCACCAACCGGGTGAGCAGGAGAGCGGCGCACAACTCTTTCCGAGGAATGGAAAGGTCATGCAGAGGAGCCAACTTGGACTTACTGGTGAGGAGTCGTAGTTTCGCCGAACCGTCGGCAGACAAGCTTCGCAGGTAGACACAGGCCCCGTACGCCACGGTTGAGGCATCGGAGAACCCGTGCAGCTCATACGCAATCACTTCATAGAAGGTTACGCATCTCGGGATATCGATTTGGTGCAAATGTGACAACGATGTTTGCAATTCTTGCCACTCTTGCGCTGTTGCTTCGTCGACCGGATCGTCCCAGCCGATCTTGAGCTGCCACAGTCGCTGAGCCAGGAGCTTCGCCAATACTATGACCGGCGACACCAAACCCAAAGGGTCGAAGAACTTGGCGATCTCCGAATACATCATTCTCTTCGTCACACGTTGCTGGTCGGCTGCTGTCGTGGCCTTCGGATGGTTGGCGATGAACAAGGTATCAGCACTCGGGTCCCAGAGCAAACCGAGCACCTTGATGGCTTCGTTCACTCCTCGTTCTTCCAATGGCTTCTTCTGCTCGCGATCTTCTTCGGGGATGTGCTCGAGAAATTCTTCGGAGTTCGAGCACCACTTGTGGATGGGGAATCCTCCTAGCTCCAGGAGTTGCTTCAGTTGTCGCTGGGCTTCGATGGCCTCTTCCACCGAGTCTGCGCCGGAGAGCACATCATCCATATACGTTTCCTCTTTCACGATACGAGAGGCGATTGGAAAGGCATCGCCGTCTTCTTCCACCAACTGCACCAAGCACCTAGTAGCTAGGAATGGTGCCGATGCGGTACCGTAGGTAACGGTAGACAACTCCAGGACCCGCAGCGGTTGCAACGGGTGGGGTCTCCAAAAGATTCGCAGGAAACGATGATCTTGTTTCGCATGCAGTACCTGACGGTACATTTTGGATACGTCTCCGGAGAACGCTATCTTGAACTTCCGGAAGCGCAGGACGATGAAATGCAGATCATTCTGTACTACAGGTCCTACCTGCAGCACTTCGTTCAGGGACAGCTCGGATGCTGAAGACTTGGCGCTGGCGTCGAACACGACACGACATTTCGTGCTCGAGCTGGAAGGTCGTAACACCGCGTGATGCGGCATGTAATACGCTAGCTGATTTGGAGGGTCGTCGGTTTCCCGGACTTCGTGGCAGTGTCCAAGAGCTTCGTACTCCCGGAGGAACTCCACGTACTGCGTCTGCAGTTCTGGATTGCGGACGAGTCTCTTCTCCAGCATCAGGAACCTCTTGAGTGCTAGAGCGCGGCAGTCGTCTAGCTGGTTGATATTCTGCTTGAACGGTAGCTTCACGATGAATCGTCCATCTTCATCTCGCTGATAGGTGGACAAGAAGTGGGCTTCGCAGGCCAACTCCTCGGATGAAAGCTTGGGAACGTCTGGCACTTCCTCGATTTGCCAGAACTGCTGCATCATTCGCTCGACATCTTCGACGGTAGCGTGGTTAGATTGCTGGACGGAAACGTTTGTGACTTGAGGCTCGACGATGACGCCGGATACGATCCACCCGAAATGAGTGTCTCGCAACATCGGAAGGTTGTCCGCTAGATTGAGCTGACTTGGTTTCAAAATGTCGAAGAATAGTTCCGCGCCGATTAGTAGATCCACCTTGTCGGGTGTGTGGAACTCAGGATCGGCCAGAACCACTCCGTCAGGAATGTCCCAGTGGTTGATGTTGATCTTGGACGATGGAATCGTGCCCGTCACTTTCGGTGTCACTAGGCACTCCAGGATGGCTTGAAAGCTGGACACTCGGGATTGAATTCTCAGGGTTACCTTGTCGCGAGCGAGGGTACGCAAGGCGTTGATACCAGTTATCGGGACGTTTGCTGGCTTCTTCGGTAAACCTAGGCGATTTGCTAATTCTTCGGTCACAAAATTTACCTGAGATCCGCTGTCCAGTAGGACACGACATGGGAACGGATGATTTCGCTTGTCAAACACCTGTACCACTGCGGTAAGTAGCAGTACCGTCTTGGACGACTGGGCGAAGTTCGACGAACAGGTTGTGGACACAGGCTGGTGCGCAGGAGGATTCATCTGCCCCGACTTCGGTTGAACCGGAGCAGCCGGAACCGGTGGTAGATTTACCACGGACTCCGCGGGAAGGGAAACGTTCGACTTCGTCACTTGGATGGGTGCCCCATCATCATGGAGCAGCGTGTGGTGCCGGCGTTGGCACTTGCGGCACGCTTTATCGGATGGACACTCTCGGGAGCGGTGCCCTTTACGCAGGCAGTTGAAGCAAACTCCTGCAGCTCGAACCTTCTCTTGCTTCTGGGAGGCACTCAGCTTGTCCAATGCGGTGCACTGGATGTTCCGATGATCGCCACCACAAATCTCGCACGCTTGCGAAATAGTAGTGGAAACTGCATGGCTCTTCTGGGGTTGCTTCGGAAGTGACTGGAATTGCCTCGGCTTCACTGTAGGGTTTGTTGTTGGAAACGCTGCATCGCAGTTTTCCAGGATCTGACACCTGGACTTCAGGAAATCGATGGTCTGCGAGTACTTGGGAAGCTGTCCTTTCTTCTGGGTACTTTCCCAGGCCTTCCGGGTTGACTTGTCCAGCGCTGAGATGATCAGATACACGATGATGTGTTCCGATACTCCGGTCATTTCCTGCTCGAGGTAGCGGAGGCTCTCGACATGACGGGTGGCTTCATTGAGGAGCGCTCGAAGCTCTTTGTGGGTCTCCGAGGTCATCTTCTTGAGAGACAACAACCCACGGATGTGAGTTTCCACAATCACGCGTTTATTCTCGAAGCGGTCCGTCAAAATGTCCCAAGCTTGGTCGTAATCACCTTCACTGAGGACCTTCGTATCCAGGACACCTGCTGCCTCGCCGATGAGCGCCTTGTCAAGGTGATAGAGTTTGATTGCGTCACTATCCCCCGAGTTCTCCATCAAGTCTTGGAAGATGGCCTTGAACTTAGGCCATGCGGCATAGCTCCCATCGAACGTCGGAATCGGTGCCTTCAATGGTTGCTGTTGGATGACCACTTGAGGCGCTGTTGCACTGGTTGGAGGGACAGCAGCTGGCTTTGCTGCCAAAATCAGCGCTTCGACGATGTTGGACGCAGCATAGTGCATCTCCTCGTAATCGGCGTATTCCTGGTCTTGCTCCTCCATCGCCTCATCCGGTACCAGCCCCACAATCTGGGAGTGGAATTGGCTGAATTCCGCGTAGGTGGCAGAAAGACTTTTGGTCAGCACATTCAGTTGTGCCAATCCAATTTCTTGGTTGCAGGCCAGCGTCCGGTTTATCCTCACCAGCTTCATTTTTACCTGGTTGCGCTGCCTGACGGCCTTCTCAAACTCCTTCTTCGTTTCTGGATCCATTTGTGCTTCCCACTCGGCGAATCCGTGGAACGATCCGGAAGTATCGGCAACGGATACCGAATCTTGGTCCTCCACTGGTTGCTGCTGATTAGCGTTATTTTCTTCGACTTGTTTCGACCGCGTCACAGGCGGCATTTAGCACTGTTTTTCTTCACGCTCTTCTTATTCAGGATCGCGCACAGTTCAACACTTTCGGAAGCGTTTCGGAACTCAACTCGTCGCGAAAACACTTTTACACCAGGGCTTGTTACACAGCGCACTACTTGTGCGCACTTTTTCTCGAACGCGCGAAAACTTTTCGTTCGAAACTCGCGACGCAGTTTTTCAGTTCAAAGTTTTTGCTCGGGCATTCACAGCAGCGGGAGAAAACTTGTTTTGATTCGTTTTCCACTTTGTTCCACACTAGCGTAGCTCGTCTCGAACGAACACGTTCGAACATGCACAGCGTGGGCAAACTTTTTCACACTTTTGCACGCCGACGACGCGGGCGGTCGACGGCTCGATCCGGCTGGATCGTCACAACACTTTTTTTTCCGCTTGCGCCACTCGGGCGGCGACACAATGCAGGAGGGATTTTCTGGGTGTTTTCTTCTCCGGATGCACCACTCGGCCGGCGGTCAAATCCGGCAGAATCTTCTCAACAAATTCACTACGGCACCAGTGATCCGGCTCGAAGGACCAGAATGTTCGAGCCCAGCAGGGTGGGTCGAAAGGCAGCGGACTGTAATACACTTGGGGGGGGGGAAAACACGGCGGAACAAAACACTTCGCGGCGGAAGGATCACTTTCGCGGGAGGATTGGCAAGGGCCAACTTTCTTGGGATGCGAAGGAATTGAACGCGGACGGCTACGCTAAAACTAGTAACTTTATTTCTACTTCTTCTCTACATTGATATTTTCACTTTTACTACGCAAGCGATGCGTACTCGACGTCGGGTGAAAACGAACTGATGCAGCCGTTGAGACTGCGGTTGGCTTGAGCATAAGTGGTGGGAAAAAGTAAAAGACATACGTCTTCGATGCTGTTCACGCTGGCGAACGCGTGGCGCTCGTTGATTGGCGGCAGAGTGTTGATGGGTTTGCTGGCAGTGGTTCTCGCTTCCGTTGGGAGACGGAACAAAAATCCTTGCAAAATCTAAGGATTTCCAAGTGAACGAAATTCGCTTACCTAATGGTGACTCTACTTCTTCTGATGTAGAAGTTTTAGAATGTTTATACAATACACATTTCCCTGGATGTGTGGACATAGCTTCTATGGATGAACCAAAAGTCTTGTCATGTAGTTATGAGTCACTGGGTTCGGCTCGCAGTATCGTAACTACTGAATCGATTCAACGGGCACTCAATAGTATTGCTCCTTTCAAATCACCAGGAGCATATCGTATTCATCCTTTTCTGCTCCAAAAGGGATTTGAGTTTACCAAACAAGTTTTGAAAAAGCTATTTGTAAGCAGTTTTGCTACCGGGTATATTCCCAGATCCGTCGTATGAAGAAGCGAAGAGTTTTAGCCAATCATTGTGACCTCTTTTCTTCTGAAACGTCTGAAACGCATTATCGATCATTACATCCGTGATGTTGTTCGACCTGATGCAAAATGCCCCTCGGGTAAATCGTCGAGAGTTGGTGCCGCCAATATGACCTTTCGGTTAACCCGAATAAGACATCTATTGTTCTTTTTACGGAAATACGGAACCGCGATGGAATTCGACCTTTACGTCTTTTTGGCACTAAGATTAATGCGTTTGAACTGATCAGGTGAAGTAGATTGGACTCGGAAAAAATGCGACACTTTGTTTTGGGTGTAACTTTTTATCGCATGGCTAAAAATTAATGAAATTTTGGATAATACTAGTTAAGAGTGTTATGTTTTATCGCGATCTGTCAAGTAGTTTTCAAGATGCATTCGAAACAAGAAAAGCTACGCAAGCAAATCTTGGGCGCGGTGATCGATAATACTGGTCAGTAGCATAGATGAATCGGCAAAAGCCTTGGAATCCACCATTTTACCGTGTCCCGCGCTGTGAAGATTTTCCAGGGGACGAAGACCATCGAGCGGCGCGCTGGAAGCAGCGTAAAAATCGAAAACAGAATACCTAGAGGAGGCGCGGAATACTTTAAGAATAACCCGTACTTTTCCAGCCGAGACGTGGCCAAAAAGGTCAATTTGTCGAAGTGGTTCGTCCAGCAAACCATGAAGCGGACTAGGCTACGTGTTTTCAAGGTCAGTAAGGCGCCAAACCGGACTGACAAACAAAATACGGTGGCCAAATTGCGTGCGCGGAAGCTGTACCGTGAGTGGCTGGTCAAGCCTTGCTGTCTCGTCATGGACGACGAGCCATACATCAACCAAACAAATCCCGGAAGATAAAGATGGACAAATTAGCGAAGAAGTGCCTGTTGTGGCAGGCGATCTGCGAGTGCGGACGGTACAGCAAGCCGTTCGTTACCACCGGCACCATAAACGGGCAGATTTGTCGAGAGAAATGCTTGCAGAAGTGCTTGCTGCCCTTCCACCGCTTTCACCGTGGTCCCACGCTGTTCTGGCCGGATCTAGCTTCGTGCCATTACGCCAAGCATGTAATGGATTGATACGAAGCGAACGAGGTTAATGTGGTCCCGAAGGAGGCGAACCCGCTAAATACACCAAAACGTCGTTCGATCGGCTTCTGTGAGTAAAGTGCGGGTTTGTCAGCATTTTTATCACCTCAGGACGCAAGATTGCATCGCTGCCTAGCGTCCTGAGGTGAAAAAATGATAACAAACCCGCTTTTTGTCACCTTTCTTCACAGAAAAGAGGATTGATGAAGAGAAATCGACCATGCGACTTACGCCCTTATTCTAGAACACGCTTGATATAGTTATTTAATCCCTGAAAATTTAAGAACTATCCGATATAAAATGAATTTTTGATGATCATTTTTGTGTGTCCCATTTTTTCAGAGTCCAGTCTTTATGTCGGAGTTATCTAGATTCCAAACTTTCCTGGACACATCAAATTGATTTCAGAGTCAAAAAAGCTTGCACGGCCTTCGGCCAATGCCGGCGAACCGTTGGTAAAACTTGGATGCCTTGTGTGGCGGAAAAAGGGCGAAGTGAGAAAATACCATTGATAATTGGGCCATCTCTAGAGGATGACTGCCTTTAAGATGTATGGTGCGTTTTCTACGACTCCCAAGACAGCTCTCGAGGCTCTTATCGACGTTACACCACTACACATACATCTTAACCTAGAAGCACTTCCTTGCTCTTACGGTTCATGGGTATTGGATTTACTGGAGAAAAATCCAGTGAATCGTAGATCTACACACACTTCGTTGTTTCCACTTTTTTATGAATTGGGACAAAATTTTCCTTGCTCCAAGTGATCTCACAATTGCTGGTCACTTTGTGGAGTGTAACCTCTAACCAGCACTTCAATCTGATGTAATGGACAAAGTCATATACTTCTATTCAGATAGTCAGGCTGCTATAAAAGCTCTTGCTTCGGTCAATTGAAGAACGAGGATTGTTATCGCATGTCGAACTCGGAATGAGGAACTGAGTTCAATCAACTCTGTAAACCTTGTAAGGACACCTGGTCATTCTTCCATCGCTGGAAGAACTGGCTGATGAGCTAGCTCTCAATAGAGCATTGCATGACTTCATTGGCCCTGAGCCATCTATTCCTATTTTGAAGTGCTGGGTAAAGCTTCAGATCAACTCTACGGCGGAAACTCAGCATAAGCAATACTGGAATAGTTTGGAGTCGTGTTGTCAAACAAAATTGTACATTACTGAGTCATCCCCAAGGGTGGCGAAGTATTTAACACTTCAGTCGTCGCGTGGTTTGCCGCCGTCAGAACCACCACGCTGCTGTTGTGAACGAAAAGCGAGGTTTTTTCAACAGTGTTGTACACTACAAATCTGTCAAAGCAGAATTGCAATCTCGTGATCAGAACTTTGACTGGCCACTAACGATTCAACTTACACATGGCAAATATTCAGCGTGCTGACTCATTTCTGTGTGATAGTTTTTTAACATAAGCGTACGGCCATCTTCAGTGTCATGTACTAGTCGAGTTTAGTACACCATACACACTTAATACATCCTTACAGGTGAGGTGGCTCCATAGTTGGAATTAAATAGTATGCCGAAAAGTGGCCTAATTCAGCGCATCGCATAATTCCTCGCTTTTGGTCCAAAAATTGTCTAAATTTAGGAAAAGTTTAAAACTTAAAATAATTTGAGAAAAAAAAATTTGGCCATACTGCTATCTGTATGAGATGTAAATACAGTCGACTCTCCATAACTCGATATTCAAGGGACCATCGACTTATAGAATTATCGAGTTATAGAATGTATCGAAACAAAAAATTACAGAATCGAAGGAACTTTTTTTTATTTCTAATACATAAATGATCGCCTATGTAAGAAAGTAGTATTATTTTGTTGATTGTACTTTACAAACTATTGTTTGAAAACTTTTTTCGAAATGCTCGAAAAATCACATTATTTTGACTAACAATATTTTTTTTTTTATTTTCATGTTTTTTCAACTTTTATTACAACTTGCAAGTATTTTTTCATCTCCAAACAAGAATTAGACCACGTTTCCCCAAATAAGATAGATTTTAAAATAGATATCGAGTTATGGAGAGAAATTTCCCTCTCACGTGACATCGACTAGTGGAGATATCGAGTTATAGAAATATCGACTTATGGAGAGCACGATGTATGGAAATTTGAAGGGACCGATAAATCCATCGAGTTATAGAGTATATCGAGTTATAGAACATCGAGTTATGGAGAGTCGACTGTACATTACAATTGCATTTACAATTATTATTTACAACCATTTTCATTTTCAACTAGTGGTCCCGGCAAACTTCGTCTTGCCATCAAGTAGGCTGTTGAAAAGCGCCATGTGACGTCTCGTACAAAAAGACAGTTATATTCACTCTCGTTTTTTCGACTTTCCCGGTGTATATTTTAAGTTTTTAAAACACACAAACACGTCGGAACACTTCAAGAACCTAACTGTGGAAGAATCAGGTAAATCCTTTGACTCGTTCTCAAGTTATTTCGTGACATACAAACATCATTCCATTTTTATTTATATAGATTAGAAATATTCCAAAATGCGCGAAATGGATCATTGAAGGGATGGGGCCCAGATAGCCGTAGCGGTAAACGCGCAGCTATTCAGCAAGACCAAGCTGAGGGTCGTGGGTTCGAATCCCACCGGTCGAGGATCTTTTCGGGTTGGAAATTTTTTCGACTTCCCAGGGCATAGAGTATCTTCGTACCTGCCACACGATATACGCATGCAAAAATGGTCATTGGCATAGTAAGCTCTCAGGTAATAACTGTGGAAGTGCTCATAAGAACACTAAGCTGAGAAGCAGGCTCTGTCCCAGTGGGGACGTAACGCCAGAAAGAAGAAGAAGGATCATTGAAGGTAGTTTTTGTCAGTGCTCACCGCATCAAAACAAATGCGCCACTGTATATGGGATTTAACATTGTGACAGCATTGCTGTTCTGTCAAACACACGGCGCTATCTATGCTTTCCATAGCGGCCGTTTTGGTTATTGTAATGTTCCATTAGGGTCTTAGGTCCGCTGAACTACGGCTCTTTACGGTACCGTGACCTGCTATAATTTCGTGAGTTGCTGAAAACCGTGTATTTAAGAATATTGTGAATTTTTAGCATATTATGTTATTTAATTTTCCAAATGATTGTCGTTAACGTTAGCATATTAAAAAGTCTTTAGAAATTAAGGCCAAACTGAAGTTTCAAATACCGCGTTTCATCTATAATTCAAAAATGGCTGAATAAAATATATATTATTCTCCGAATCAATCATACAAACCTCAAGACGTTGTTTGATACAAAAGTAACTGGGCTTGTGAGCATACGCAAACTAATACATAATTCCATTTATGAACATGATAATGAAAAAAGAAAACCTTAACAAAAACTAGCTCCTTGTTACGTAACCAAAGATTCAATAGATATAAATCATTTGATGATTTTATTAAGACTACAAACTTAAGATACATAAACTACATTTCAAATACCTGTCGTGAATGTCGGATGAAATAAAATAAAATAATTGAATTCATTTCATAGTTCTTGAATCCAGCATAATTGTTTGGATCTATAGTTATGGAACAGAGTGTGGTTCATTTATTATTTTTGACGCTGTAACGAATCAGAATCTTCCTTAGGAATTCTACTAAGATTTCCGTTTGGGACTTCTTCAAGAATTCAACCAATAATTTCTCTAAAAATATCTCCAGAAATTACTCTGGTGATTTATAAAATATCCTTAAAATTTGCGTACAAGATTTATTTTTCTCTAATAACTTCAAGAATTCCGCCCAAGACTTCTTGAGGAATTATTTCAGATTTTTTTTTAGAAATTTCCAAGTAAGTCCACAAAGAATTTACCTAGAAATTCTTCCAGGGAATGGTAAAAAATACAGACATTATTATAGAAACTCCTGAAAAATTCAGGTATTTCAAATGGAAATATTAAGATCCTGTAGATTCTGTAGATACCCGAAAAACTCCGGAACGAAAGAATTCCTGGCCTCTCGAGGAAGTCTTGAAAGATTTAGTCGAAAAACAGCTAAGATAATTGGAAAATAACGAAACTAATAATGTCCAGTAAGATTTCCTGAAAACATGCGACGGAATCTCTGAAGAAACTTGGCATAATTGCTTTAGTAATGAGCTTTTACTAGATAAATGTGCTTATTCTGCGTGGCGTGTAAGTCGAGACGAGTCGCTTTCACCTCGAGTGACGTGATACGCCTAATATTAATCAAATGGGAGCGAGTCGTCAATTGTCATCTCATTCGACTCGTCTCACCTCACACGCCGCGCAGTATAAGCACAATATATTTGAAAAAAAAAATAATGCAGATAATTCTTGAACGGAATGCTTGATAAATTTGTAGAGAAATGTGTGAGGAATTTTATGAGTCAAATTTATCGAGTAACTATTCCTGGTAAAGATCGCGATAGATATCCGCGAAACAGTTGAGGCAATTTGTTGGGTCAGTGGAGGATGAACTCTTGAAACAATCCATATGAAACATGTTGAGTTAAAGAACATGTGGTATAGTCTCGTGATAAACTCTGAAAGTATTATTAGAGCTCGTAGAATTTTGCACCGACTAAACTGCAAGCATATACATGAAAAATGTGACTATAAGAGACCATTTTGGATAAAATAGAGCCCTCCGAGACCTACCATAAAAATAGATATTTTGGAGATTTAATTAGAAATAGTGACCAAATCTCTAATCAGAAACTGAGCACCAGCCCTTGAATGGACATAAAAAAAATTGCTGCAGATGATTGTTAGTATGTTTTTAGATCGTCATTCGAATTTCAACCAGTTTGGACCACCAGAAGTTGAGATACAGGCATTGCTTAGCCAGTTTGTAGGAGAAAACAGAATTTTATTATTTTGTCAGTGTTAGTATATCGAAAAGACCTTATGTCATAAACGACAATCTTCTATCTAGTACCTATTCTAGAATATACTCTAATCATTGCAATCATATATACACGTGCTCTCTATTACTTCTACCTATATTTAGAAAAATATAAATCTCCTCTAGTATCCGTTCCTTGCTTCAGCTATCTACTGATTACTATATTCTAGTACCAACCTGCTGAACAAATGCTGGCTAGTACTTCAGCTCATGACTCTTTCACTGTTCTTTGGTTTCGTTCAATTCAACGCTCACACTGCTAAAACTAGCTTCGAAACTACACAAGTGGGAAGGGGAGGAGCACGTCCTGAGTAGGGAAAGTTGATTTCTTCATGGAAGACAGCATTACAAGCTTGTGTGATTCATTCTCTAAAACAACGGCGGTCCAGGTCAATTCACTCGTCTGGTCTAGTGCAGCTGTTGTCTACTGCTCAGAGTTTCACACAAAACACGTAGGTTACATCACATCCTAGCTTGTGCAAAAACATGTTCATTGTTCTCATCCTACGAATATTGGTGGACCAATAGACGCACAAACAGTGGGATCATTGCAGCAGACAGTTGAATTTGTGCTTCTTTTTGTATATTGCGTTTGGTTTTATCTACGACATTTACTACTACCACATGAAGTATATACTTAATAACCATGGACATCGGCATCAATGCGGTCAAATACAAAGATTCTTTCATCCCTGGGCTGTAAGAAAAGGAAAAGAACAGAACAAGACGAAATGCGAAATACAAATCATACAGAGGACGAAGGGCAGGGCATTTTACAGCACTTGGCACTTGGCTATTGCGATGAATCACTAAATCTAGGATGCGGTTATGTTGGACTCGCTCTATTCAGTGATCCGAAATGCGGTACTAGAATGTGCAGTTGATTGCACGGCAGATATATTGTTGTGAGGTGATTGTGCTTGATTCGCAATTTCAGTATATGCTGGAAATTTTCCCGTGCTAAGTCGCTGCAACCGTGATACTATCCGTGTTTTGTACAGTAAAAGCTGATTCAGCTGATTCAGAGATATATACTTGGAGAATGCTTTGTTAATAATCAATCAGTTTGGTTTGGAAACCCTATCACCACGTATATAAGAGTAGAGTTTGATTTGGTACGTTTATCGAAACTTTAGTCTGGGATAGAGCGAAAGGACATCGAACAATAGAAATAAATATGTCATATAAATGTCAAATCCATAAGAAAGCTATAGCTAACACGCCACAAATGACAGAGAGTATCCATTGATTACGTCTAAACTGAACTGAAACGTTATTAATTTAAATAGTTGACGTAATTGACAGATATTCTTAGAAATGAATAAACGAATGATTTAAAATGAAACGATTTACATTCATGCGATGCGGATCCTGTTAATACACATTTAAATGAAAATGATAATGATTACCACGGTTGAATAATGACTCTACTCTAGTACTACACTACACACTAATCAGAGTGCACAATTAAAGCTTTAGCGTCGCCCCCAAGTAGTAATCCGGATTCGAGTAGTTTGTGTTGTTGCTGGCCGGATGGAAAGTGTTGCCGCTCCATAAACGCACTACTCGTTGCCAGAAGTTCACCAACCCGATCCGAGTTTTACCGTTCCTCCTAGTACTACCCGATAAATGATTGCTTGTGCCATCACTATGTACAGACAACGTTCCGAAGTAGTACCGCCGATGACCGTCGGACGGTTGAGTGCCACTTTTGGGGGAACGTGCCAAACAGATGCTCTTCATACCAATATTATCGCTAACAGTGGCCGTGCATTCTAGTACCGAGTTGGTGCGCTTAAGCAATGGGTCCGTCGTCGGATGGATAATGGTTCTAGTGCAACAATCATAGCAAAAACAACTAGAACTAGTACGGAGCGGTTTGCTTACGGTTGAGAGAGAGGTTTCCTGTGTGTCCTGCAGTGCCTGCCGTCGATGGTTGGCCAGCTTCACCTTGTTGATGGGGGCGCCTGGATTTGGCGAATAGCCGATGACATGCGTGGGAGAGGGTAGTACAATTTGGATGGTTTGATATTTTCCCAAAGGATGGCGAACCAAATTTTACCCATGGTTGCATTTCATTTGTAACGGCGATACCAAACAGACGCCAGGAAGAGATGAGAAAAAAGACGATAAAGATAATTTAGAATTTGTGGAATTTGACACAGTTATTGAACCACGTTCGATGACTTTTTTATGTTAGAAACAAAACAAAAAACTTTAGAGTGGATAACATTGATAGGTTTTAGATCTCTGTGGTCATCGCCTGTTGCAAACAGTGTTGGACGATTTTCATGCTGGAGGTTCGAAGTAGTACTAGAATGTAAACAATTAGATTTTGGGCTGCTTAAGAAGCAATAAGGGAAGGCTTGACATAGTGAGCATAGTAATATGAAAGCAATTGAATTTGCTGTCCTGTATTTGCTAGGGGCCTACCTTAGCCGAGCGGTTAGAGTCCGCGGATACAAAGAAAAGCCATGCTGAAGGTGTCTGGGTTCGAACCCCGGTCGGTCCAGGATCGTTTTGTAATGGAAGTTTCCTTGACTTCTCTGAACATAGAGTATCATAGTATCTGCCACACGATATACGAATGCGAAAATGGCAATTTTGGCAAAGAAAGCTCTCAGTTAATAACTGTGGAAGTGCTCACAGAAGCACTAAGCTGAGAAGCAGGTTTTGTCCCAGTGGGGACGTAATGCCAAGAAGAAGAATAATAAGATTTGCTACTATCGAATAACCGCTTAAAGGAATTTTCTATATAAACTTCTTAGAACATTCCTTTGGTAATCGCTGAAACAATTACTGCTGCAAACCCTCAAAAAAATACTAACAAAAAGCCCTAAAGGAATTTTTTAATGAGATTGAATGTAAATTATGGAGATATTACTGAAAAAATCAAGAAAAAAGTACCGTAAAAACTTTCTAGTGGAGTTCTTTTAGCATCTTCCAAGGATATTTTTTTTCAGCATCTTTAGAATATATTTGAGTAATTTAGGCAGAAATCCTAATAGAAATACATGGAGTAATTTTTGGATAAATTTTGCATAGAATTCCTGGAAAATTCCTTCAAAAATCCCTGGATAAAATCTAGAAATAGTTTCGTTGACATGTGTTGATATGAATATGAATATTTTCATTCTAGCCGAAATATACGAAGAAATCTCTCCAAAAACTCTTTGGAAAAGTCTCAACTGCTCACTATGTAATGTCAACCCCCATGTTACACCAAATATTCCAAATAAATTAGAACGCGATTCAGTTCTAGCACTACTTCATCCTTTATCACACAATTTTCCATCAGATGGCGCCCACAAATTACGTCACGATTCGAGAACAAAAAGCGCATTGTGCTCAAGTGTAAAGGTGGTATTTATGGAAACTAGTCGTCTCTTCTATTCTTTTGACATTCTTATACAGTCGCAGACATGACGACAAGTTTGCGGTCGAAAACAGAACGTCGAATCCCAACACATCGAAAGGACAAAACAAAAATAAGACATCTGGAAAACAATGCTGAAAATTGGCCACTTTCGACGTTTCGTCCTTTCGGCGTTTTGTCATTCGACATTTTGTCCCTGAACCCGAATTTGCGAATGTGGAAGAACGTCAGAGAATGAATGAGAATTTTAATTTCCACCGCCTAACGTGTTTATACAGTATCGGACAGAAAAAAAAACATAGTAAAATGGAACAATAGCTTTTTGGCAAAAAGTCATTTGGCATAATGGACAATAAATATTTGCGGTTATACATTCTATTGTCAGGACATACTACGCAGAAGAAACTGCAATTTCAAAAATTATACCAATATATGTAGTTTGATTATTTGCTACATGCTCTGATTTTCATACGACTTTTTTATGAAATGCTCGCATCTTATGGAATAAGATTGCTCAAAAAATAAAATAAAAATGCATCCTGGCATCGAACCATGATCGTCGAGACCAGAGAGTGCGTGATTTACCCACATGCCCATCGACACTACGGAATTCTACTAAGTTAAAAGTCAATAAAATTGTCCAATCTTGGTGATAATGATTCATTTCTGGATTTTTGAGAATGTTTCAGAAGAACGGTTGAACGTTGGCGACGTTTACTGAATATTCTTAATGATCGTCGTTTGTCAAAAAAAAAAACCATAAAGCATTTTTGGTTATGGAACTATAGTAAACAGTCCAACAGCTAAGATATGAAATTGCATATAAAGAATGAAGGCACATGAAATCTTATGACGCTTCTTATGGTACAGTAAGATCTTACCACTGCAGTATCTTCTTTTCAGAAATAATGCCAAATGACCATAATATCAAATGACTAAAAAGCCAAACAACTTCTATGCCGAACGGTATTATGCCAAATGGCGTAGACCCATCCGATGTCTTCTCATTTTTAACTGATTCATTGATGTTTCCAGTGACGAACAACAAATTACTTCAATTTTCCGGAACTATTCAAAATGTCGCGCACCGTTCTTTTCAGAACAAAAATCTCCATCAAATCTGAGCTCGAAAGCCGTTTTCTACGACAATGTACATGTTTTTAAAATAGGAGAAACCCGTTTTGAAGTTACGATGTTTTAAGTTATAAGTCCACTAATTCAAATAAATTATCAGATTATCAGAAAAAAAATATACCTCCGTGCTTGGTAGCATTGACTCTTTTGATGCATCTTATGGTTTGTGGGATAAATATTAATCTATGACCATCTATTGGCTAGTTATAACGTGTTCTTGAAACTTGACACTTTTTCTTCTTGAAACTTCACACATTGTTTTCATTATTCTGGCATTGACTTGCTGTGAAAATATAGGCCCAAAGTCGCCCTTAAGGCCCGATGCAGGGCTGGTAGCGGCCAGACAGCAGCCATACGGCAACATAATAGTGACTTTAGTGACCTAAATCATCAAAACAGTGACAAAATAGTGACGTCAAAACCACAAACATGAGTTCAAAAACTTATAGCATAGCAGCATGGGGCTACCCCGTTTGGCATAAAGATGTTTGGCTTAAAGGTCATTTCGCATAATGATCATTTGACATAAAACAAAAAGAAAAGAAATTAGTAAACCAAATAATGCTATCTCAAAAAGGGGCTTGCGATCAAAAGAAGGGAAAATCGTCGATGAAAGTGTTAGCAGTTATATTGCCAATGTAGGAGAGAAGGCATAATTGTCAATTAAAAATATTAGTAGTTACAATGCAAATCACTAGGTTTGACAACTTAATTAGAAAGAACATCCTATGATCAAAAGAAGGAAAAATCACTTATGAAAATGTAAGCAAAGATAATGCCAAAAATAAAGCAGCATTGTCAGATTTTCAATGGTGCGCACAAACCATCAAATTGCGGTAGTAGGAATGTAAGTACCTAGTATCAAAAACATTTCCTCAACTCAGTTTTCAATGATTATGCCAAATATCCATTATGCCAAATGACTACTATTATGCCAAACGAACCCAACCCACCCCCCGGTGACTCGATGCGCTAAACTGCCTGACAAAACTAACTGCACGGCGTTGAAGCCCACGAACTAATGAGCATGAGCATTGATGACCGTACAATTCGTAGTTGCTACTCCGTGATTGACAAGAATCATCGAAATTGTACAGGGAACCAACAGATGTAGCTTGGGAGTAGCATACCATCTTCAATGTACATTTTCGAGGAACTTCAGCTTAATTTTGTGTGCTGCTGTCATCCGTCCTTTTTGCTGCATCTTTTTTGCCGATATCTATCTTTTTGGTCGAGTCTAACCCCGTTATGCAGTACAACATGAATCAAGTGGAAGTGAGCAGTACTTGAAAGATGTTTCAAAGTAGGGATTATCCAGTACTATATTGTTTTATCAAATACTAAATATCGTAGCTCGTGCAGAACTTGTTTGTACACAACAACTCACACAAAGCGTTTCCAGTTCAACATAGATTATAACTAGAAATTGGAATGTTCAAGTTACAACTGCTACAATACGCTAAAACATTAGTTGTTTATGAATTCTATGCTTTTGCAGTTTGGTCTCGTAAAAATTGTAAATGGTTCTGTGGCGCAGTTGGTTATTATGTTGTTATAATATAAACTAAATATCTTGATTACTTTTTCAAATTCGACGTAAGTAACTTTCATACGGTTTTGAGATAAATTAATTAAGAAGAATCACAACATGTGTTCTAAAATTGTTTTAAAATAAAACCCCTTCTTAAATTTTTTTCGCCGTGTACATCGCTTAAATTTTGTATGCAATCAGCTCGCGTTAAAATAATAGAGGTAGTTTCCAACAAAAATTGTGTGACATTATGATAAGCCGTTTCATTTAGTTCATTACGTCGTTTTTGTACCAAAGTAAAATCGACTCAAGTAGTATGTTGCTTTGATTCATGGTTAAGTCACTTTGTCTCTCCATATAACGGAGCGATGAATGTAATGGTTAGGTTGCTTAATTTGAAAATCTTACTTACGCCGTTTTGTAAATCCTGAAATTAAACGTACTAAAAATGAAAACCGGAGTAGGTTTAGAGCATCTGCGTTTTCGTCTGCGAAACACGTAGGATTTAGTAAGTTGGTTACTTTTCTGACTTGTGTCTGTTTGAATAAATTTTCGAAATATATTTTTGTAAGCTTTTATTTCAATCGGTCATAACTGGTAAAGGCAAACAAAAGTAATCGTACATTTTAGACGACTTTTTCCAAGTTTTGTTATCTTGAACTCTCTTCGTCTTCGTGTATTAGCTTATGGTCAAGTTGAAAATCATCTTCGGGTTGTGTATGACTATGCAACAAGTTTTTAAATGGTAAGACAAACTTTTAACATTTGCAACGATGATGAACTCCGTCGAACAATATATAAACAGATACTCTATACTTTTCATTATCTTTTCCTGTCTTCAATTTCTTGTTATTTAAAACACTATACTGAATTTAAAATGAATGGTAACAAAATTAGATTTTACTGTGAGACTTAGAAAGAATTGATTAAAAAATCAAATCCGGAAACAAGAAAATTAACAAGGTATAACAAGGATAGCCACCCGCAACTAAAAACTTGAAAGCTGGAAATGTTAATTGAGGTATACTTGCGCATTGTAATACAACATGTAACTAAGTATTGCACGTGAAATGTATCAAAACGTAAGTAAATTTCCATAAGATAAGATAAGACAATAAATAATTTAGTTGCATGATCAAACTCGCTCCGTAATGCCTTGAAGCGCTCGAGCCTACGAGAACTCAGTAGATGCTGAAAAACTTTTATGACATGTAATTGCAGTTTATCATTGACAATATTTTAACATGATTAATGATAAGAATGCCTCTTCAATTTAATCAAAGCTAATTTTTAATGCTTACGCCTTAAAAAGGACGTAACTCTAAATTTGGTCAATCATGTGATTCGGAAATCCGTTTAGGAGTTAAAAACCACTAGACAAATCAATTATGAATGAAGTTTGGATGGTATATATTTTGATAGACGTGGCACACAAAAAAAACAGTTTGAATATAATTCATTTCTTTTGAATTTGTTAATTTCAAAAGGGCGTAACTTCAAAACGGGTCCTACGATTGTTTTTTGTTGTTACAATTTTGACCAGATATGCAACTGAGCCTTAAAGAACGACTGGTGAGCACATATTAAATGGAGTTTTTTTTCTGATAATAACGGTCTGGGGTTACGGTTTCATAATGTCTTCGTGCATTTGTTTCATTGCGTGATAAGGAAGAAATGCGCTGAAAACACCAAAACGTGTTAATTTTTGCTACATCACTTTTTGTCTTGGTGCATTTTATTTGACAATATTCAGCTTATCTGTAACTTTTAAATCAATTGTTTCTACATAGTTTTTTAAAAAGCATCAAACAATTGTAGTTCGTCAAATAAAAATTGAACTAATCAGTTGAAAAACGGTGGAGATATGACTATCTAATGTTTTGGCATGGGAAAATGGCTTCGATATTTTTTCCTGTTCGATACTGTAGAGCGGAGTTGAAAAGTACCTATTTTTGCGTGACGTAATAAATGGACGTTTCCTTAAACAATAAGCCGATAAGATGAGTATCACACAAACAAAACGATTTTTTCACACATCACACAATCCTGAGACTTGCACAACCATTCAACTTCCATGAACAATAGCCAAACGAATACTTCCTAGCATGCAGTAAACAAAACACTGTTAGTTCTTAAAAACTGGCATGAATAAATGTTTTCGGGTGTACTTGTTTAAGGAGTTAGATCGTAACACTACACGAGCGTTCTCTCAGTGACATTTATATCGACACATTTGGGTTGGTTTTGTTTCAATTTGGAAAATGTTTTATTCTACATGTCTAGTGGTGTATACAAATAAAAGGTAAAAGGACGTTTCACTATTCTAAAATAATATTAACAGAAAAATTTACTCTAGGGGGGGCAATACTCGAACATCAGACATTCACAAACGGCAGGTTATCTGCGCTTCGGACTTGTCACACAACCACCTTTCACTACTTACCGATATAGCTCAGCAGTACCGGCAGGAACACGAGACCATGGGCGGCACCGTACAGCACGATGCCCAGATACATCCTAAAGTAGAACACTTGGAAGATCTGGCTCTGGGCGAAGCCTAACACCAGAATTCCACCGAATTTGGTCAACGTGATGCCGGAGAACACCGAGCTGCCCATTTTGGTCAGTGCATCGGCTGCTCGCTTTTCCCGCGTTTCCTCCAGCGAAACAGAGAAACTGTGCACCAGATGAGAACAGAACTCCACGCTGATACCGACGGCCATCACAAGGTTCACCAGTGACACGGCATTCAGAGAGATGTTCCAGTGGTACATCAGTCCACCGATGTTGATCACGATCATCGTAATTGTTATCACGACGACCACCGATGAATGGATGTCGAAGCCCATTAGCAGGAATGTCACGATGAAGATAGCCAGCACCGAAATGCCCATACTCTTGAGCGTGTCCGGCCACATGGTCAAATACTGTTCATAAAACACGTAAAACACCGAATAGGGGAACACTTCAACCTGCTGGATTTCCGACTCGCTGCGTCCTTCGAGCCGCAACTTTGCATGAATCGTGCTGGTAATATTGGCGGAAACCTTTCGAGCCGATCGCAACGCCTCGAAGTAGTCGGAGGACGTCTTCAGGATAGTGTGATATGCCATAAAGTACGAAGCCCCGACATCGTTGTACGTACTGGCCAGTTGCTGTTTGAGATTTACTCCATTGCCATAGGCTGCATGACCGGCTTTAGCACAACTGGGGTCGGGATTATCTTGCAGGAAGAAGGACACGTATCTTCGGAAGCTGGGCTCGGTCGGACGGTTCCAGGATGTTAGGTTTATCGAACACTTGTCACAAGTCACTAAAGTTGAAAGGGAGAAAAGCAAACGAATGGTTTAATTCTATTAATCTCGAGCATCAACATTTTACTTACTATCATGAGGGCAGAATGATCCGTTGCCAAACTGTCTGCAGCAAGAATCTGACGCAGCTGACCAGTCCATATAATCATCCAGCCACGAAGCGGCGGGCCTAGCGATGTAAGTCTCCGTAGGCCGCTTGCTGGCAATGTAAACCTGTGTGGACAAGCTGTCCAGATTGCAGTTTTGCCCGCCACATATCAAGTTCTGATCGTACGGTTGCGAATAATTCAGTCCACTCTTCACGACAAAGTACATCGGGGGTCCAATACTGAGATACTTTCCTAGATATCGGAAGTACTTCAGCACAAAGCTGTCTCCCGGCATCGAGAGTTCCTGATCCAATCCGATGTCGATGTGAGGCGCCACGGAAATGCTCCAGCAAAGCCACCCAAAGAATACGACCATAACTCCCACCCGAATAGGCTTCTGCATGATGAAAGGCACGTAGATGCTCTTGAAGAACTTGTACAGCAGGCCTTCCTTGTTGGCATTCACAGGGACGTCCTTCTTCGATCCCCGCAAGAAGAACAGCACGTCGTAACGATTGTCAGCTTGTCTAGCAGTGTCCAACGCCAGCAGACTCACGAAGCAGGTGATTTGCAGGAAAAAGTCAATCAGTAAGGCCATACCGGCGTACAAAGCGAAGGCACGAACAGCAGGCATATCAGAAAGGCCACCCAAAAAGAAGCAACAGCTCTCACTGACCGCTGTCAGCAGAATCGATGGTCCTACTCGGCCGAGAATTCGTCCGATATGTTCAGCGTGGGTCTCCGTTGGCTTTTTGGTGTCCCTCTGATGAGTCTGAACCAGGATAAATATATTATCTACACCGACGGCGAGTACCAAGAACGGAATGACTTCAACGATGATCAACGTTGCTGGAAGTCCGATGTAACCGAATATGCCTACGGAGGCTACGACGGAAGCCAGCACAATTATAACACCACCAAGACCAAGCGTAATCTTAGAATCGATAAGCGCTCGACTCCACTGATTCACGTGTCCCAACGAAACAGCGATGTAAGCAAACATGATGATATACGAGACTAGAATAGTCGAAACGTCTGACTGAGATTCTCGTCGCAACTCGTCTTCAATGGATCGCTCCGAGGTGAATGCTATGCTCATGTTAGCCTTAGTCCAATTCTTCATGAAGGCCACATAACTCTCCTCCCAGGTCAGTGCAGCCGAGAGCTTACTCTTGTCATGGTAGTTCTTTACCAGGAACGTCAATATAACGGCATTTGCATTTTCATACTTTGGTTTCACTTCCGCTGAGGCAGGTTGAGGAATGCCACCGAGAGCAATGGCGGGATCTACCGGACCACCGTAGGGAGCTAAACATTCCGGATTGTAAGGATTGCCGAAGCATTGCATCAACTTATCAAGATAAGTCACCGGGAATCCCTGTGGATCTTCATCTTCGGCATCAAAAGTGTCGATATCGTCTTGGAAGTAACCCCACAGCGATTGCACCACGCAGTCTTCCGTCTGAGTAGGTCCTCTGTACTCCGCAGTAAGTGGTGCATAGCAAATATCCTGCAATCCGATGGTCCTGTTGTCTGCCGTAGTTGCTTCAATCTTCTTGATCGACTCCTGCAGCTCGAATATGTCCAGCAAAAACTGCTTGTTGAACACCGGACCAAACTCGATGACCCCGTTGGAAGTGTTGTGCACAACGTTCGACAGGTTCTCCGCTTTGATGATGAGCTGTTCGATTCGGTAGAATGGTTCAAAGTGCGAGTCAAAGTATTCCCGCTCGATACGGGACCGCGAGTTGGGTGATGCCCACAGCTCGACCGGGTTGGTGGTGATGTGCAGGAATTTGATTCCGAATCCCATGGCCACGATGAACAGAAGACCTGTGAGAAATGATGGAAGTCTTTAGCAATTAGATCAGTTTGGGGATTGGCGCAGGCAGAGACATACCGCACAGCAGCACGATCCACGGATGTTTGGCACAGGTTGTACCCCAGGCGGTAAAGAACTTCTCCAGAGCGGTTTCCGTTTTGGCGCCTAGCCGCTCAAAGTATCCGGATTCGGCGTCGTCATCGCCGTTGATGGTGTTCGGGTGCGGTCGGAGCTCCTGCTCGCCATCCCATGTGGCACCTGTGCATTTTTTGAGGGGAGAGATGTCGGAGTTAATGATTGTCATTCGAGGGCAAGGATAAACTTTATAGCTGTCGAAGAAGGTATAGCATTAGTTAAGTGTGACATCTTACGTGCAACATATTGAGCTACTTGTATTGAACATTCGTCTGTACAGGCACTATCTATAGACAACGATTGGGATGCAGGTTAGCAGTGTGGATTTAGGGACAAGACAACGACTATTAGTAATTTGAGCGTTTGTAACTACCAGTATTTAGCGATTAAAGGTTAGAGATTAGCAAGCAACAAAATTATGGTATTGTATCTGTATAATGTGACACAGTGATTTTGGGTTCTGAAAAGGAGCATGAATTTAGCGAATAAGAGTTAGAAAGGTTGTGAAAATTTGTGTTAATCTCTATTAAGACGACTTATTTAGCTAGGTAAATGCTCTAAAAGGGTTTAACTCAAACGAAAATCAATGTAGAACAATAAATATAACTCATTAGCAAGAGCCTTCAATGTAACTTTTCCATGTCATGGATGCAGATAAGACGCTAAACAAACACCACCAGTGTTGCATTCATAATCCCGCTGGTATTTACTACTGTCTGGTCATATTTCACATCTCATGATATTGCAGACGGCAGTATTATCTGCTATCAGATCCATTTAGGTGCTTTATGATAACAGGCACGTTTTTCATAGATCAGTTGCATCAAATCAATCACGTAACAATAGCGTAATCGACGTCTGGTAGTATTCTAAGTATTGTAATTGTAATTGCTCAATCCACACCCTGGCAGACAATTATCCGCCCATCTAGACACGGGCTGGGTGAGGACCTACCAAGCCTCCCCCGTTAACATGTCCTATACCGTTTAGCACACCGGGATCTTCCACAAGCAGGCGCCGGAATTAAAGCGGTCCCACAAGCTTCAGATACATTAAATAGATTTAGTCCCTCTGGCACTAAACCGAATGGCGCCCTCCGCTTCACCACTAGTACTGCTTCCCCATACGCCAAGCACAATATCGAAAGTAGTGCGTTGTATAGCAAATACAGTACACCACCTCCGACACTATGCCAAATGTACAGGAAAAACAGCACCAGTAAGAAAGCGGAAGGCGCACCACTCGGTTCAGTGCCAGAAGGACTATAAGTATAACGAAGAAGAAACGAAAAGATAGTAGAGTTGGTTCGGTTATTTGATTGCTGAAACGAAAAAAACAGAAAAAACAGAAACAAAGTGTTAACATTAAAACGGGGTTTTATAATTGATAAATGTATCGATAGTTTCTCATCTGTTACGTTTCCTTATCGTAGCGCTGTCGATTTTTCCATCTCCAGGGTGTTCGTCTCCGCTCGAGCAATGAGGACCATGATGAAGTGAGAATATAAAAATGTGAGCATTAGTGTTGATCTAGTAATAGATTAATTTAAACTGCTTTTCATGTGCTAAGTAACTTGTAAACTCCTACTCAATTATGTTTTGTTGGCCTACACGTTTTATTTAGATACAATTTTTATTTAGAAAACTATTTGGATCCGAGATTTTAGGTGCAGATTGAGCATGTTTGATAAAACAAGCATCCTGTTTTCAGTTGAAGAATGTTCAAGAAGTTGATGATTCTGTTATTTATACTGGCTACATACAAGAATTCACTATTGATGTAATATATGGATATTGAAAGTTCCAACGCGCGATTATGATACTTCAGTTTTCGTGCTGTTGTATTGGTGTAAGTAGTGGGAAACCAATCAGTTTGGTGATTCTAACGGTAACAAATAGCAAGACGAAAGGAAAGTTGATAATCTATCATCATTATGATTTAAGTCCTAATTTCATGATCCGTTTAATAAATTCCGCGTATGATTCGGCAATTTTAACAATTTATACATGTGTATTCGAATAAAACAGACTACGGGCATTTATTACCTGTTGCAAGGTTCCTAAGTGATCAGATATTTATCATTTTCTACAGCCTAATTTAATAATACCTACATTGGGTTGTAACAAAAATTTGATCTTGGGATGTTGATTTGCCTCCTAATCATAGTTTCGACAATAGTCACATGCTTACTATCCCTTATGGCAGTGTTGTTGATTCTATTGTCTATCGCTCATCAGTTTCGCGCCACCCGGCAGGGACTTGGTCCTATGTACCCAATACTCTGCTGTGTCTTAACTTCACGCAATACATTCTGTAGATGTGTGATACAGTTTGCGGAATATTATGATTTATCACTTCGTTCAGATGGAAAATTCTGTTATGGTACCATATTCACATATCAGATAACTCCCACCTGGAACGATGTAAGACATGTAGATTCAGATGTATGTAGACGATCTATGCCTAGTTCGGCTCTGATCGACAGGCAATCAGTGTATTCAGTTTTTCAACTAGCTTGAAGCGATGAACGTATCAAGACAAGCTCTCCACTATATCTGCTAGCAATCACCGGTCGTCGATAGACATTTCGGTTCTTTTCTGCTAAAGAAAGACCCGATTGTATGCCAAAGACTATGTCTCATGCTTTTCAATACAGCTGGAAAAACAAGAACTACACCCAGCACCAAATAGTACGTAACTATGAGGCGGACCGGAAGGTTTGATAAGCAATCCCCACCACGTCTGGTAGTATTCTAAGTATTCTCAAAAATTGTATTCCTTGAGTTGAAAGCCCAATGGACCGATGCACAAGTTTACGAATTTGACATTTGAGCGGTGCCGAATTCACTTGCTACCATGGCCACATAAATAACACGGCTCCGCTCAAACGTCAAATAGTGAACTCGTGCATTGGTCCATAAGAAGAATAAGCACCAAACTAACAAATAGTAAGTAAACAAATAAACGAATCTAGTACTACACCATATAGGGAAGCTGTGAAAACGTTGCGAAATGTATATCCAGATGCCGAAGAGAACAAAAAGAACTACTAGGGTCAGTGTTCCCTTAGTGGACAGTCCCCTATAGTCGCACTAGCGGCTTTTCACGGCCGTTTTGCTATAAATCTTTTCAAAATATTTTTTGACATGAAGGTCAGGAGCTATTTGTCTAAGTACCATTGATACACAGCTTGATTTTATTTAATAAATGATCGAAATAATTAGTTTTGCTTAAAATTTGAGCTCCCTTGAGCCTATAGTAAACCTATTGTTCCTATAGTAGCACTACTGAGAGAAATTATTTTTTATTATACGAAATAATTAATGAATTACGAACTTTTTTTACATCAAACGAAAGCTTTTGATCCACACTTTGAAGGAAAAATATAAAAGCTTTGCAAATATACGGTTTTGATTAGTATTTTGCCAACGCCGTGATGCTAGTGCTACTATAGGAACAGAAATTAGAAATAGTGCTACTATAGGCACATGTATTCCTATAGTGGCACAAGCGGTAATAAATACAAACATATGAGTTTTCGTAGTTTTCATATTTTTCCAACAAAACCAAGATGAAAAGCTTTCAGATGATGTAAAAATAATGACGCTAGTGTTATTTTTCGATTTTATACGAATATTTGTTCTTAGCTATGCGGCTATTGGTACATCGACCCTACTGAAGAATGTTGAAAGTATCCAAAATCATGGTAGTCGGATGGCGAATCGATTGAGAAGCTTGGGCTGTTATTGCACATTTGAGAAACATTTGAAAAATAAGCAGGCCGATTAGTCGACATATTGAAATCCAATCCTAATGGCTGCAGATATTCATCAACAAACATCAATACAGTATTGCTGTATTGACAATACTGAATCTAGAATTCTGAGCTCCATCGCCGATGACACCAATATTCTAGAAATAGATCGTCGAACTTTGATAATTTCCTCAAGGATTCCTACGCTGAGTTCCTAACTATTATGACTTTTTTTCAGAAGAAAATGTTTTGATTTTTATACGCTTTGAATGACTTCTCGGGTAGAAGCCAATAAAGCTGTTCGTTCTTGGCGATAATGGTCCATAATAAGTTAATATGATTTTCATAAGAGCTTTTTCTAGAAGTATTTCATAGAAACGGTCGTATGAAAATCTTAGGCGAAGTATCCTCGCTGTAGGAATTCTTCCTTTGGTTTCTTCGATGGTTACTCCTTCTTCTTCTTCTTGACATTACGTCCTCACTGGAACAGAGCAAGTTTCTCAGCGTTGTGTGCTAATATCAGTTCGACGGTTATCAACTGAGAGCGTTCTTTGACGAGGTTGCCATTTCTGCATTCAATGAACCAATGAAGAATTTCTGCATTCATATATCGTGTGACAGGTATCAGTATCATGTATCAGTCAGCAGTTGTACGTAGGAGACGTCTCCATTCGACCCAGTCCATGGCTGCCCGACGTCTGTCTCGCATTCTGTGAAGGGTCCGCAGATCGTCTTTTTTTTCTTTTTCTGTAGAGCGGAAAACCGAACCAGGACTCCTTCCAGAGAAGGCTGTGTTAGAGTAATTGTTTCCATCTGGTAAAAGGAACCATATTAATTTTAGAGGCATTTACAAGGATGGAAATCTAGTGATCATGATAAAAAAAATTATGCATCGTGGTTGTTCTTTATCATGCGATCATAGCAACAACGATAAACGCTTAGTTGTCAAGCCACCACAACAAACTCTGCTCCGCGAAAAATGAATCGCTCGGCCTGTAAGCTGACGATCAATTGTTCGCGAATCAAAGTCATAATTTTGGAGGATTTTTTTTATTGCACTCCACGATTTGTTTATCCGTGAATTTTAAATTGATTCGCATTAATCGCAACTTGTTACAATATCCGACAAACCCTTTGTCCAACGACAAACAGTTTATCGGATGCTCGATGTATCTATGATTAGCGCGCGTGGCGAGGTGTTGAAATCATGTTGCTGCAAGAGCGACGGCCCTCTTGGACCCATTCAAATACTGTGTTGTTTGTCGTTAGAGCTGATTTCTTTCCATCCTTGGGCATTTACATCCAAGTCCTCTCTTCTACACCACTTGAGAGTCATGTTTAGTGCAGCTTATAACCGATTGGAAATCGTGTATTCATACTTCCCACAACAGCCGCATCGTCTGCATATCCAATCACCTCAAAACCTTGGTACGTAAGGGTGAAAGTACTCCTCCTTGAGGACAACCCTTTATCGTCTTTATAAATAGTTGCACATCTCCCAGATGAGCACACATTACTCGATCTTTTAGCATTTCGTCTTCAGCTTGATCGACTCATCTTGCTCGGTGTGCACAACGTCGTTTTGTGCTGGTCGGATTGAGAACCATTATCACCGGGTTATTATCAGGCATTCTGGTGACATTCTCGGCCCACTGCAATCTCCCAATTTTTACGAGGTGGACGATGGTTGGTTCTCCCAGCAGCTGGTACAATTCATGGCTCATTCGCCTTCTCCACGTTCCGTCTTTCATCTGCACTCCGCTTTTGATGGTCCGCAACACCTTCCGTTCGAAAACATCAAGGGTGCGTTGATCATCTGCACGTAGGGCCCATGTTTCGTACCCATAGATGAGTACCGGTCTAATCAGCGTCTTGTGATGGTTAACTTCGTGCGATGGCGAACTTTGCTCTCGATCGAAGAGTTGTACGGAGTCTAAGGGCGATGACATATTGAAAGAGAAGAGAAGTGAAGTGAAGTGTTGGCGAAAAGAGAAGAGAAGAGGTAAAAATGGTATGGCATACTGGGAGAGGTTTCGAAAGAGTTTCAATGCGCTCCTTGTTTTCATTGATTCTGTGCTTCAGCAACAGCATGCTGCCTGCAACCAGAGAGAGAGCGCATGGCTGCTCTATTCGGTTTCTTCTCCTTTCCCATGTCCCATTCGCATCAACAGAGGCCTGTAAAGGCGACTCTGTAGAATGTATCAAGTTTGTTAAAATCATTTCTCATCAAGCAGGAAGACGTGGCGTGCGAAGAAATCTACATTCTTTGGATGTGATCCATAACCGTAGTAAACAATCATTTCCTGGTCCATATTATGGATCACTATTTAGAAGTGCTAATATTTGGTATTTAGAATCAACAATCAAGAAAAATGTTTTCCAATGACGAATTCATACTGAATCGAAGCGAACGAGCATGTTTTATGCTATAACATTTGAATTTTACCACCTGTGGGAGCTTATGAATGCTGACGTCACTTCTTACAGAAAACGACCATATAATGATAGCTGTGTGGTACCAAATAAACATTTGTCAAATACACCGTTATTTAGCGATTGAACATTACAAATGGTAGAAGACAAATAGTATAACATGGGAAAAATATGTTTTACGTAAACGTTTATGTTTTGGGCAAGTTATTCGATGTTGAACGCCAAAGTGATCCGTCACTGTGGGTGATCCGTAAATGCGTGGGCGGAACAACATAAAAATTGGAGAAAAATATAACAGAATAAATAAGAAATCTATAAACGTTTTTCTCAATTAAGAAACAAAAATTTTGAAAATAAAATTTCTCAATTGTACCTTGGCTCTAAGCATTTTTGGAAATTATCTAAAATTAAAAGAAAAAACCCTTAGAAGCCAATACCGGCATTGGAAGAAGAAAACTGCTATGCAGTTTGAAAGCGCGCACAATTTTAATTAAGGTCTTACTAGTCCAATAGAAAATCAAGTTACTCAGGACTTCGAAAATATTCTCAATCAAGAGAACGTTTTCGAAAATTCCTGGGATACTGATTTGGAACAAATGAGAACTATTATTAAAAAATTCAAAAATATGAAAGCTCCTGGCGATGATGGAATTTTCTACATCCTCATCAAGAAACTTCCAGAAAGTAGCTTATCATTCTTAGTTGATATTTTTAACAAATGTTTTCAATTAGCATATTTTACTGACAAATGAAAAAATGCTAGGGTTGTACCAATTTTGAAACCAGACACAAATCCTGCAGAAGCTTCTAGCTATCGTCCAATCAGTTTGCTTTCCTCCATCAGTAAACTTTTTGTAAAAGTCATTTTGAACAGAATGATGGCCCACATCAACGAACATTCATTTTTTGCCAATAAACAGTTCTGATTCCGCCATGGACATTCGACCACTCATCAACTTTTACGTGCAACAAATTTGATTCGTTCCAACTAATCTGAAGGCTATTCTACTGGTCTTGCTTATCTAGATATAGAAAAAGCATTCGACAGTGTTTGGCACTGAAGGCTTGATCGTAAAATTAAAAAACTTTAATTTTCCAACATACATTGTTAGAATAATTCAAAGTTATCTGTCAAACCGTACATTTAAAGTTAATTATCAGAACTTCAGGTCTGAAAGACTTCCTGTAAGAGCTGGTGTTCCCCAAGGCAGCATTTTGGGACCAATATTATACAATATTTTTACATCTGACTTACCAGAGTCAGGGATGTCAAAAATCTTTGTTTGCAGATGACACAGGCCTCTCCGCCAAAAGACGAAGCCTGCGTGTCATCTGTAGTTGATTGCAAAAAAGTTTGGATATTATTTCTTCATACTTGCAAAAATGGAAGATTTCTCCTTATGCTTCCAAAACTCAACTAATAATATTCCCACATAAACCAAAAGCTCTTTATTTGAAACCTTCAAGTAGACATGTTGTCACGATGAGAGGGGTTCCAATAAATTTGTCAGATGAAGGTAAGTATCTAGGGCTCATGCAAGATAAGAATTTAACTTTCAAAAATCACATTGAGGTCGTTCAAGTCAAATGTAACAAATATGTAAAATGTCTCTATTTCATTATTAATAGAAAATCAAAACTTTGTTTTAAGAACAAGCTTTTGATATGCAAACAAATTTTCAGGCCAACCATGTTGTATGCTGTACCAATATGGACTAGCTGTTGTGATTGTAACCAGGAAAAAAAGCTCTTCAGAGAATTCAAAATAAAATTTTGAAAATGATTCTGAGGCTTCCTCCCTTCTTCTTCTTCTTTCTGGCGTTACGTCCCTACTGGGACAGAGCCTGCTTCTCAGCTTAGTGTTCTTATGAGCACTTCCACAGTTATTAACTGAGAGCTTACTATGCCAATGACCATTTTTGCATGCGTATATCGTGTGGCAGGTACGAAGATACTCTATGCCCTGGGAAGTCGAGAAAATTTCCAACCCGAAAAGATCCTCGACCGGTGGGATTCGAACCCACGACCCTCAGCTTGGTCTCGCTGAATAGCTGCGCGTTTACCGCTACGGCTATCTGGGCCCCTCCCTTGTATAGTACTAATGTGTTACATAAAATATCCAATGTTGAAATATTGGAACAAATGTCAAATAAAATAATTGATAATTTCAGGCAAAAACGTTACAATCTTCTATTGTTTTTCTATCGATTAATGCGTTATATTTTTAGGTTAAGTTAAGTTAAGTAAATTGAAAACGTGTTTTTTCTCTTATAAGCAGGTGAAATCAACTCACCTGTAAAAAATCTGAACTGCTACAGCAAATGAAATGTAATATGTTGTTAATAAAATCTTAAATTTGTTTTACCGAATTAGGATGATAGTGTTGTCTAATAACACAGAACACACAGAAGAAATGAATGTAATGTTTGAAATCAGGGACGAAAATACTCAATCTACCCTCGCTTATATTGACACTTGCTGGGTTGAATCTTCGTTGATTTTTATTTGTTTTTATCCTCACCTTGACAACACAACAAAGATTGGCAAAGCGCTTGCCGCAAGATTTTCGGTTTCCTTTAAGCCTGCTGATACTCAACCGCTTTATGAGTATCAAAAACAAAAAATGATATTCATTCTAACCAGCTTAACTTTTTCACATTCCGCTTCGGGAAGTTGTAATTTTTGCACGAAGCACACTAAAGACGCGTCAATATAATCGATTCCGTGCATCGGATCGTTCATTACCCGTATAGCAGAATATTGTATAATTAATATGAACCTCATTGATAATCAATTTACTAAAACTGACACTCTTCTGCTTCTGATAATCAAAAACACCAACGACACACGGGCATCGTTGTTTGTTTTCTTCATCTACTTTTGTGCCATCTTCATTGGTACACTCATATTGGTGGTGGTGCGGTTACTTTGATGGAGGCATAAATGTCAGCGAATTGAGTATAGTGAGCATGATTTTTTTCGTCCCTGTTTGAAATGATACTAATAAAGAAATTAAAAAAATGATATCTATCAAGCCTACCGAATATTTTTTCAAAAAAAGTTATAATTTTTGAGAATTTTGAAATTGAATGCCTTTTTCCAATCAAAATTAAATTATTAAACTTCTACAGTTATGAACGAAAAATTCACTTAACACTTCAGTCGTCGCGCTGTTGTATTTTGTACAAGACTTTTGAAAAAAAAAACTCGCTTTTCGTCCACAACAGCAGTGTGGTGGTTTTGACGGTGGTGAACCGCGCGACGACTGGAAGTTTAAACAATACACTAGTTATAGATATAATATCATGTTTGTATCTATGGAATGAAATAGTATGTTAATTGCATACCTTTTCTACGAGTACTTTAAATGGTTTATGGGAATCTTTTCTAAACTTGAATCATCGATATTATAAACAAGATCACGAATGGTTCCAATTGCAGTAAATTTTTAAGTAAATATTGATTTTCCGAACGGGTAATAATCGATTAAATTTGAGAGCAATTTCCCGCTTTATTAAAGTAAAAGCTATGGTTTTAATGATTGATAACAAATCGACTCTCTTATTTATAAGTCAAGGAACATTGTGCACAACCAGAAAACCATGGTTTTCTTTTTTTTTTCTACGGAATGGCCGAGTGATAATTTTGAGTTGGGTAATTTTATTATATACTAGTGGTCCCGGCAAACTTCGTCTTGCCATCAAGTAGGCTGTTGAAAACCCTTATGAATCGTCCCATACAAAATGACAGTTCCGTTCAGTCCCGTTTTTCCTACTTTCCCGGTGAACATCCTGGAACTTTTATACACACAAACACGTCGGAACCCTTGACGAACAAAATGGAAAAAGAATCATCCAAATCCGTTGCCCCGTTCGTGAGCCATTTCGTGACATACAAACACCATTCCATTTTTATTTATATATAGAAGATCAGTTCAGTGGTACAAAGCACACATTTTTTTTTTTCAAATATAAAAAAGAACTTTTTTTTTGTGTTTGTTAATTTAGTTTACTCCCAACTGTTTTCATCAGTTCGAAATTCACGCGCAATATTAGTGCTGCCAATAATAGTTCAAATTATCTTCTAGCGTTTTCGCGCGTCGAAGCACCACACGAACTGCTTTCACGCTTGACCACACTTTCCATCCCTCTTCGCATCGCTTCAGTATGCCAGGTAAGCGCGATTTTCATACAACATGCATGGAGAGACCTTCAACGCGTACGCTCCTCTTTCACATCCTCGCTTTCTGTCTGTACTAAGTAATATAGTTTGAGATTTTATCAAACATGCCTTGTCGATTTTTTATATACCGCATTGACAAGTGATCCACCAGGAGCAAGTTTGTTTTACGTAAGCCATAGTGTTGCACAAAATATCTAGATACAGTGAAACCTCCATGAGTCGATATTGAAGGGACCATCGACTCATGGAAATATCGAGTCATGGAACAGCAATTCTTTGGATGATAGTGTTGCACACAATATTTCACAAAATTTTATTGAACTGGTGCTTGATATTGAATCGTAAT
Source organism: Aedes aegypti (assembly GCF_002204515.2). Lineage (NCBI taxonomy): Eukaryota > Metazoa > Arthropoda > Insecta > Diptera > Culicidae > Aedes > Aedes aegypti. The sequence goes on from NC_035108.1 coordinate 400,848,630, forward strand.
CAAGAACTCTAGGAAGATTTCCTGTTTTTAGAGGCGTTTTACAAACAGTTACTTAAGGTTTATCCGATCGAATTGCCCGGAACCCATTATGGCGTTGTTTTGGTTTTGTTTTACATTGGGCTGGATAGATTATTTTAGATAGGTGAGGTTGGGACGGAGAATATTGCTTTTACCTTGAATTTCAATTTTCGATGGAAAATCCATCTGATTTTTTTTTTCTAATTTAGATGTCAGTATTATCATTCTGTATTTCTGTTTATTTGCTGTCAAATCATCTAACAGCTCTTCAAATCAGCAAAATGGAGTCACATAAAGCCAAGAGTACTCTGAAAATTATACAAGAGTGAATATTCAAACTGATGAAAGTTTAAATCAAAGCCTGAGCTTACATGATCAACTGATCACATTCTTCGACATCTTTTTATCTCGATTCATGAGGAAAATGTATACAGGAAACAAGACAAATAGAAATAAGGAATATATGATTGACGAATTATAATTATTCATGATTGTAATAAAAATGTTGAAAAATATAGATAATTAAAAGAGAGATTAGTGCTGAACAAGCAAAATATTATTCACCCCTGTTCTTGTTTATATTCAAATGCCATTTCGATCGAAAACAGTTTTTCATTTTCGCCAACAATACCAAGTAGGGATTCTTCCACCACATTTAATGATAAAAGATGTTCTAAAGTAGTTATCAACTGGAGAAAGCAATAAAATAATATAGAAAACAAAAATACTGATTACTGTGATGCATCAAAACCCGAACACCTAAGATGATACACATATTCAAATGCTTGCATACGATTGGTTAATCGTTATTTTATTATGCATTACTTTGGGATGATAGCTTTTAGGTTAGAACTTGATAATTTTCACTAAATTTACAATGAATTTAATGAAAATTGAGTTAATTCTGCATCATGTCGTGTCCATAAATCCGCACACATGAATCAAAATCCGGACATTCAAAAAATCGCAGTTGTTCTTAAAAAAAATAAAAACCATTAAACATACCTTGATGTCACGATACAAAGATTCATGGATTTGTAAAAATAATGTTGTTCCTCTGTTGGATTATACAAAAACATCATAAAACGTAGGTTTTGAAGTCTTCAAAAGATACTTGTGATATGTGCATCGTTCCCCCAATAATTACACATAATTTACAAACATTTTCAGTTAATACTATTTAAAATCACAACGGTACAACATTCAACGAGTTTTCCAGGTTTTCGAACAATTATGATGTTGTATTTCTTTTTGAACTTTGAAAAATTGTATGCTAACACACTGTGTCAGGATTCGAAACCACACATATAAGTATCCGGACAGTCTTTTTCTAGCACAGAATTACATGCATTTCATTAATTTCTTCGAAACTATTGACTTTATCGAGAACAAAATACAAACAAATCACTACAGAACATGAATCACATATGATAAGCACGTAACAAACGCGTGATGAATCGCCGAAACGCGATGGCGCATTGAGTAGAATTTCTTTGGTTATCGTTAATTTTGAAAGCAAACGCTCTTCTGAGCGGAACCGCCTTTGTTTTTGTCTTTGTTAATGATTTACAAGACTAACTTGATGTCGATTCATGTTACAATGGTCAACAATAGTTGACATTAATAGTAGGAATAATATTCTCACACTAGGAAGGATATTTAACATTGAAATGATTGAATTTCACCAGAGTGTCCGGATATTGGTCCTGTCCGGATTTTGATTCATCACGGTAACAGTTTATCAATAAATCAGTTGTAATTATGATAAGTTACAAAAGTTAATTCATTTAATTATAAAATTCCCTATTTGTGGATTTAATTTACTAGCAAACGTTCTGATCCGTGCTCCATTTACGCCAAGAACGAGCGCAGTCATATCATATTCCTCTAGCGTTCACTAGCGTTCTTGCGCGTCGAAGCAGCAAATGATTTCCACAGATCTCTTTGAACCTCTTCACTTCGCCTTCAGTATACCAGGTAAGCGCGTTTTCCATATAGTTTGCATTGAGAGAGCTTTGACTCTTTTCTCTTCTCTCCTTTTATCCCTTCTCTACTCCTGCAATATGTCATCGCCCTAAGGAAGGCACGATTTTTGGTAACAATGCGTCTCTGGATTTCTCAGCTGGTGTCGTTGTCGGTGGTCACCAGTGAGCCCAAGTACACGAATTGATCGATCGCCTGTCCTCTCTTTAGCCATTCGATATCATGTATTTCGTCTTCGACACATTGATGTTCGGTTCGATACGCCTAGCTTTGCATGTACGTATCCGCCATCTTCACACAGTTACGTGTGCTACAATATCAATGTCGTCGGCGAAAGCAATTAGCTGAACGGACTTTCTGAAGATCGTGCCACTCGTGTCTAATCCAGCTCTTCTTATAACACCCTCTAACGCAATGTTGAACAGTAAACACGAAAGGCCATCACCTTGCCGTAACCCTCTGCGAGATTCGAAGGGACTCGAGAGTGTCCCAAATACTCGGACTACGCACAACACTCGCTCCATCGTCGCCTTGATTAATCTTATCAGTTTTTTCGGGAAACCGTATTAGTTTATAATCTGCCATAGCTGTTCTCGATCGATTGTATCATAGGGCGATATAAAATCGATGAACAAATGATGTTTGGGTACATTATATCCGATGTCCGATGTTGCTCGATCACCCATAAATCCTGCATGATATTGCCCCAACGAAATCTCTAGCAATTGGTGATAGACGGTGGCATAAAATTTGGCAGAGTACCTTGTAGACGGCGTTCAAAATTGTGATCGCACGATAATTGGCGCAATCCACCTTGTCGCCCTTTTTGTAGATGGGATACACGGCACCTTCCATCAACTCCTCCGGTAATACTTCCTCCTCTCAAATCTTGGAAATAATCCAGTGCAGCGCAATTGCCAGTGCATCACTACCGTATTTTGACAGCTCGCTCGGTAGTTGGTCCTCTCCAGCGGCTATTTTGTGTTTCAACCGTCCAATTTCCGTTACTACCTCTTGGAGATCTGGAGGCAGAAGTCCGCCCGTGCTCCCAAAGTTATCTCCGGCATTTCTTGTGTATTTTTTCAGCGATTTCTTCAGTTTGCTCCCAAAATGCCTCTAAAACTTCTTGCAGGATATATTCAAGGGATATTTATAGTATTTTCTATGCTTACAGTGATACTTTCAAGGTAATCGATTTCTCCAGAACAGCCTCATGGTTCCAGGTGTTCATCCAGAGATCCTTGCAAGTGTTCTCTCAGTTATTTCACCAGAATTACATTCCTAATTTTTCTAGCAAATCGTCCAGATATTTTCCAAGTATGCTACTTCAAATATCCCAGGAATTTATTCAGTTATATTCATATGGATTCCACCAAAAATCTCTACATAGATTTTCACAGGAATAACTCTAGCCATTTCTCCAAGGATTATCATCTTTTAAAAATCCTTCTTTAAATGTATTCAGTGATACTCCAGTAATTCTGGTTGGTTTTGAGATTAGTTCCCATTGGTTGATGTCCAATCTTATCTTAGTTGCCATCCCTACAAAAGATGTTGATTCATTTATTTGGCATTTTTTATCGCCTTCGATGGACTACTTGAGCATGTATGCGTTTAATACCTATATCTCTGAAAACCTGAAATAAGTCAACTCGATCAATGTGTCACATTATTAGATACCTTGAAACATAAAAGCATTCGTTAAATATTAGATCTAAAGCTACAACAATCCGACACGGAATCTACACAACATCAAGAATTCATACAGTATAGAAGCAATAAACACGAAACGGTAGCAAACTAAAAGCAGACATGTGAATAGTCGACGCATGATGAGTGAGTCTACCCTTCCCACCCACAGATGAACATGAGGAGCAACACTACAATGGAAAGATGACGTGACAGCAATAAACTATAGCTAGTAGTTCATGATATGTTGTTAGTAGTGCGTGATTGATGCTGTTGATTTAGAGACTCCGCGCAAACACGCGGATACGAGTGACATACACAAGTGGTGTTACATCTCTGCAATTGCTAATCGGATGATAATTTCGTGACGACAGTGTAGTGGCAAACCAACGAGGGCCGACGATAAGCAGACAAGTACTGGTAGCGACAGGGACGGTTCTTTTGTTGAGCAATTTGCAACTTTCAGGTGAGAAAATGTGATTTCCCCTACCTGGCTACGGCGTTCAATGAAATGGGATGAGCTCCTACTATGGATGTGTGATGGACGTGTGTAATTTATGTTTCAATTTTCCCAAGTTTAAAGGTTATTCAATAATGAGTGAGAATTGATGGTGATGAAACGAGCACGTTTAATGATTGAGAATCAACGTGATCGTCTGTTCTCAAATATGAGGGGTGAGATTTGTGGGTAAGCTGGTACATAGCAGTGCTCATAATTTAGTGCTGTGTTCAAAAAGAATATGATCTTACAAAATACCAGCTAAAGCATAAAACATAATAACAACAGAAAGGGCCAAATTTGTGAAAACAGACTAACCAAACAACAGAAATAAGATAAAAACGAAAAAATACATTGAGTGCATACGTGAACAGCGAAACTAGACAACAGAATAGAAAGTAATGTCAGGAAAAAAAAACTTCAAAAACCTACTCGATCTTTTCGATTGTAAGGGCGAATCTTCGCGATCGGTACCCAAATCGCCACTGTTAGACAGTCCACCAGCCAAACGGCGACCCACGGTTGAGCGCAGGTCCGAGTGCAATGTGTCTCCAGGCACCAGTAGTTCTGTGTGTTTGAGATTTTGAGGGTGGTTTGCAATCGTTACGTATGAGGAGGGTGATGGGTATTCGCGCCAATGATGCATAATTGTTTTTTTTTTTTTTTTTTGAATTTCGAGATTTTATGTTTACGATTTGAGTAAACGGTTTTGCACCAACACATCCAAAATGAAACCAAAAAACAAAAAGAGAGAAAAACGGAAATGATCAGATTATCTGCAACTTGGCTTCGCTTAAAACTAGATGATGTATGGATGAATCGATGAAATGGTTAGGTATAAATATCTTTGATAGGAAACTCTTTTTACCGAATCACCAGAATTAGTCACATCGCGAGACCAAAAAACCATCAGAATTGGACCAGAAGTGTTGCCATTTAATTGTTAACCCTGACCGTGTGTATGTGTGTGTGCGTTCTCATGGGTGTAAAAAAGATTGATGATCAAAAATGGAGCAATAAGAAACTGCACTTCAGTTCGTGCGATATATGCCGCCGATGTGGAGGGCAAGAAAAACGAACATGACGCAGCAACGTATACAGCTTATACAGGGGCAATTGGAACTCTCTACGTATGAATGCCTACGTCGCTGTTTTCGGAACAAACAATAATGAATCGGAGCGAAAAGAGATTTTAATTGCACTACTATAAACTGAAAGAAAGAAAAATCACTAAACACACTCGCTGATGGGCGTTGATCGCGAAAAAGAGGTTTATATACATAGAGGAATTCCTAATCTCCAATTAAAACCGATCTTTGATCAAATGAAAACAGCGGGAAACCATTTATCAGAACTATGAAAGGGAAACGTATGTTGTCTGAACAATGCCGAGCGATATTTTCCTTGATTTTTTTCCTGATCAGGGTACGAAAAAAAAAATCTTCAGCATTCGGTATTCAAAATATTCACACTGAACACAAATAAGAGCCTGAAGCCGATACTATTTGCTTAATGGTCTTTTTTGACCTTTTAGTTTTGATTCACTCAGGACAAAATGGAAAATGTTAGGTGTTCTTTTTTAAAATATAATTGAATCTTGTTAGTGATGCAACAAATATGCTTTCTTTTTTTCAATTTGATGATATAACAGTATCTTAAAAATGTTATTAACTCATTTTCCATCAAGATTGGGCCAATATGATAAACTTCCTGTCAGCTGCTGTGGATAAAACCAACACCAATTCAAACTTTGAGGAGGATTTTCTCCAATATCTCCTGGGAAAACATCCTGGGAATTTCTAAAGTTTCCTGAACGAAATTCTAGTGATGATTCCTTAGGAAATCATAGAGAAATAATAGAGCCTGGGTCCACAAGGTTCCTAAGACAGAGCTTCCCCTAACAAAAGAAATGATTTTGAACTAGCGTTATTTATGCTAAGCTATTATAACCTTTGCCACTACTCAAACTAGACAAGATTAAGCTTGTTGCAATCATAGCACAGAAAAGAAACCCAATTTCATCATTGGATCGGTATCTATTAAAAGACGCTAATGACGAAATTGCACAACATACACTGTTTGAAACACCAATTTCGGATGCTTCTTCTTCATGCTCATACGAAAATACAGTTAGAATTCAAAGTGGAATAAAATGTCATAATGCAAAATAATAATTCGTCTTCCACACGTGCCTCGATATCAACTCGAAAAACAGGAAACATTATTAAATCGCCAACAAAATGAATTAAAACCGCACGCAAAATTAACCCTTCTATTTTTGGATGAAGCTATTTCGGTATCATCTACAACAGATCCATCAATTTCATGCATGGAAAAGCTTCCGAAATTTGGCGATTTTCCGCCGTCATGCTTTCGAAAACCATTTGATTTGTCAATTTCCTGTGCCATTGCGTAACCTTTTGTAATCAAATGATAATTTTTGCGCATAGCTCCGAATGATACATCACTACAGCAAAATTCCCGGAAGCTCAACCTGATGGCAATCGATAAAAGTTTATCCGATCGGTAACTAAACCTGAACAATAGAACAAAGAACTTTTGATTTCGACATGAAAACTCCGATGCATTGCGCTATATTTGCTCGACGTCAACAGCCGAAAATGGCATGCAATAATTTTCCCATGAACTTGAAATGGTTTGCCTGCATCACCACGGACGGAGGACTGCAGACAACTCGGTCGTGACAAATTGTTCTTCCGTCATGAAATTTAGTTTCGTGTATGGCTCTTCTGCCGCTTGAAGTTTGAAAAGGCCCAACGTCGACGTCGTCATATCGTCCTATCGGCTCCCAAACAGACAGGCTACCCGATAAAAGCGATAAGACACACAGGCGACCCAACCCAAGCTGCATTGATTTAACAAACGTTGCATATGTGCGGAAAAGCCCGTACATCCTGTTCTCAAAGTTCGGGCGATGGTTGGATAGTGAAAAAATGAAATTTCACTTTTATTGGGTACAACATATACCGGAAAGGATTATTTCCGGCTCAGTATGTTATCCTGGACGGCATGTTATCACGCTATTTCTGGATGGAAAATCGATTCGATGGAACAACGTAAACGAATGTTTGAACAGAAAGCTCAATTAATCTATCCACGCACAGTGATCGCAATTTGTACGAAAATGGCCAATACTGAAAATCTTACTCAAATCGTTAGAACATCCCAAATCACTCAAAAAACTGTTTTGTAGAAATTGTCATATGGTAAACAAATCAAATACAACTTTATTCGTGTTCAAAACAAAGAATGAATGGAATACATTCGAATGAGATTTCAAAGAGACAAATACCAAAAATTTTAAAGAATTCAAAAAGGACAATTGATGTGAACTTAATCTATTCAGTTCACATGATCTAAAAACCTGAAATGTATACCAATTGATCTGAAACTCTGTAAAGTTTCTATTCAATCCTTTTTTACTTTAGGCCAGCATTAAGCCACTGTGCGACGGAATGGTTCTAAATAGTACGTGACCGGATGGTCCGTTTTTCTTCTTATCCAAACTACAAACTGTTTCGCGCCCACATAAATTTGCAAAGTGCTCTTTTATACATAAACCGATGAATATGTATTACACCCTACGACGCAAATCGGGGATAAACCAGACTGCATTGCAAATGCGTACATATACCCCGCATTAGGATTCGTTTCTTAGACTGTATAAATCAATTCTGGAAATTTTACTTTTATGTCCATTCCGGCACGTCCCTTTGACCGCACCACGGTTCGATTTCACAGCCATCCATCCCATCGAAGGCATGTAAATTTTGACACCCATCCGGTATGGTATGGTGATGTAAAACGGCAAGGCATGCGAAAATTAGCGAATTGCTAATGGTCGGATCGCAAGAATCAGGGTCATACAACGCCGTATGTAGATCGAAGAGAGATCGAGACCGTCAGCCTCTTGAGCTGTAAGGAAACTTCTGGAGCTGTTGTTAGTGAGCAAGTACTGACTATGAAGATGTTGTTGAATCCATTAGTGCACTCAGCAATTTCTACGTCTAGATACACATGAAAATAACAATAACTCGAACATTTTCAATATTGAATGAAATCGAAACAAAATTTATGGCATTACTTATTCCAAAGTGAACCTTTCGTCAGGATTATTCTGTTGAAGTACTTATCAATTAACGCGTGAATTGGAAAAAAATAAACATCTGACGGATATCATATTTATATGTAAAGTCAGGATCCGGCTAGGAATTCTGATGGATCTTCAGGATAAGAGCTGAAAGAAGTAATGAGATTTACACTACAGTAGCCAAGTAGTAGTACTAGTAGAAAGCTTTATGAATGTTCTCTGATCATAATATTTAAACAAAAAAAAGAATAACAAACATTTAGTTATCAACTTGAATTTATTGATAACATAATTTAGTATTATTTTGATATTTGACTAACAAATTTGTGTTCTTATTTTCATTATATAGGGTGGTAATGTATCCAAGATGATGACAAACTCAGTCAAATAATGATAACCAGGAAACAAGATTTCTCATTATATTGTTATCATGTTTTCTGGGGTTTATCAATCCCTAGGTGTCCGCTAGGAAGCTTCACGATGCCGCTATTGATTCTTAGTAACCCTAAGCATCCCTTATGGAATCCTCAAGAATTTTACTGAGAATCGCTACAGTTCGATGGATTCTACCTTAAATTGTTGAAGAATGCGCTGGAAAAACTTAGCAGCAGTCCACTAGGAATCACTAGAATACGATTAGATTGAGGCATATAATCCTAAAAATTGCGCTAGGATTCCCAGGATGCCACTTAAACGCAAGGAGAAAACTTCAGGAGCCAACTAGGAATTCCAACCAACAAGAAGCTCTATCTACCAGTAATTCCAGATTTTGCTGGGTACTAAAAATGCTACAGATTCCGCTTGGAATTCTCACGACTGTGCAGTGTATTCCTAAAGCAGAGTGTCGACTAAGTTTTGAAAATAACATTCCCAAACTTTCCCTGACCTTCCAATCGTTTTCCAGGCCACTGAAACACCCATATTGAAAACTCATTCTTCAAACCCTAATGAAGGATGTTGCTTAAGAAACAAATTCCTTTTGAGCTAATTTGATTTGGGATTTTTGTACATGTTTGCAGGGCTATAATCCCATATTAAGCTAAATAATAGCAAACAAACTCATAGATATCTCTTCTGCTATCCGTCGGATTGAATTTCTCTCTGCAGCAAATTTCTTTATTATGGTTTGAAGAATTAGTTATCACTATGGGATGATACATACATAGTTGGTACATACATTACAGTACTAGCGTGTTTGGAACATATCTCAAAATTTCTCCATAGTAATTTCCATAGAAACCTACATTGTGGGCCACTTTTAAATCACCACCTAGAAAGCTGAAAATTTCACAGAACACTATTTTTATGGTAAGGATGGTAAGGAACATATGGGGGATTGGATTTTCAAATGTCTTTAAAATTTGAACCGCCCTAATGTACTCGGCTACTTACCTACACATTTTGGATTCCCAAAAAAATCGAATTTTTTTTTTTAAGACACCGCCACGTTAATGCTCCTAGTGGACGATTTATCCTTTGAAGAAAGCACCACACTAGACAACGGACTAGCATGCAACGCCCAGCGGCACAGTCGAAAGACCTTCCTGACGAAAAGTTTTACGGACTGAAGCGGGAATCGAATCCACACCCCTTAACTCGATGCGGCTAAATGCTTGGTAACACTAACCGCACGGCCACGAAGCCCACGTTTTTTAGAGGCATCCTCAGAATTTCTGGAGAATTTTCTGGGTATATTCTCAGAAAAGAAAAGAAAACTGGGCATATCTATAAGAATCCTGATAAAAATCCTGAAGAAATGTGTTATTATCTGAATAAACTGTTATCAATAACAAACTGAAACAAAAATAAGGAAACATCTTGTCCGGCGAATTGCTTGGATATCTGAAACATACGTATTTTTGACATTTTAGATTTTTCAATTATTTTCTCATGCTGCAATTTCACATCAAATACAAAAAGAGCAGGCGTTGCAGAATTCGCTCTCATTTGAGAATGAAGCACGATCAAAGCAAGCAAAGAAAAACATCCCATCTGTTGCGGTCCACGATCGTCATTGTATCGCAAGGTGTAACAAGTCTGATAAATGGAAGCAGCGAGCGAGAGCCCCAACGAGAGAGCGATGATAAAAACCATTTTTCTCGCTTGTTTACCGTTGGGGATAGGTGTTTTTCTTTACTGGCACGATAAACAATCCACGAACTTCCAATAACAACAGTGTCCCCCAGGCTTGGAGCATGTTTAGAGGGGTTTTATCATGCACTACTATCCCCCCAATCTGATCAAACTTGTAGCAGTATACGATAAACAGTCTCTCATAATGTGCAGCATGTTATGATAGTTACAGAGAGCGATACGTGAGCGATTCTCTCAATTTTCTCAGGATTCAATCCCTGAAAAAGAGTGAAACTGTACAAAACATCCAACCGAAAAAATGTACAACTATCAGGAGCACAAATCTAGAAAAGCAAACAGTGTTTAGAGCTGAAAAATTGATCGTTTGAATACCACCAGTGTATACGTAAGCAAACGATATATTTTTTTTTAAATTTATTCGTCAATTCGCTTTTATTCGTCTTCACTGTTGATGCTTTTTATTCAAGAAAATTTGAATTCTGAAACTAGGCGGAGGTGGTCTAGGAAACTTTAGAACAAAATATTTTTAAATCAGTCCATGCTAACTTTGAAGAGGTTGTTCGGAGAGCACTGTTGATGCTTTTTATTCAAGAATATTTGAATTCTGAGGATAGATCTAGGCAGAAGGGTACAGTTTACTCTATTATGCAAAAGAGCATTTTCTCAATGGTGAACTGATGTTTTGAAAGATTAATTACTCATTTTTTTCCATACATCATATTGACTGTAAACATCATGATTATTAATTATTGTATTGCACTTAGTCTGATCGATATCTTTGCAGACATTCAGATTATCTATAGGATCTTGGCCTTAGGCTGGAAGTAGAAAATTATTCGGTTCAAATCCTGTATGTTTGATTAACCTTCCTATTCAGTCATAAAGGTCGAAAAACGGCATTCGGTTCGCTAAGACCACTCATCACATTTACAAATAGTTGATATCAGAAATGGATCGAACTTATTCCTTATAATTATAATAGGTCAAGATTTTTATCCAAGTAGGAATGCTCAATTTGTTTTTATCTTGGATTACTTAAGAATCACTGGAGGATAAATTGAAACCTTCAGAATTTACACCTGTATTCTCTGCATGGATTCTTTCACGATTTCTTGCAGAAATCCCTTCTTGATAAAGATTTTAAATAATTTCCATTACATACTTTTAAAATTTTCCTAGTTTTCACGCGACATTTTCTTTAAAGGAATCACTTGCAAAATCCTGTGAGGTGTGTACCAGATATTGTCTTCGAAATTACGAAAAAAATTCTTTTAATGAAATCTAGAAGTTTTCTTCAAAACGGCTTGAATTTTTTTAATAATTGAAATTAGTAAGTTAGCCAATAAACACTCATACAACTCTGTTGATAATACCAGCATCTTTTTGAGTTTCTATCCTCCGACTACCGACAGCGATAGCTCTAGTCAACCACCCACCAATCGATTCAACAGCCTTTTTTTCAATCGAGAGTTCTAAACCGATAATTTGCCACATTATCCAGCCGATGAGTTAAACCACTTTGGGCAATAGTCCGAAAGGACAAAAAGTTGAAGAGTAAAACAAGAAAGGACAAAAATCGGAAATGTTTCTACAAAAAAGCAACTAGCTCTCGATGTTTCGTACACTCGCCCTATTACCTTTCGAACGTTTGTTCCTTCGCTGTTTGTCTCTTGAGATTCTTACAGAGATTTCCCTGCTAATTCCACCGACTATGCTCTCAAAGGTTCTTCCGATAATTGCATCAGTTGTTTTTTTTTTAACTCGGTCAGACAATCTCAAGATATCCATAGTTAGCCCCTACCAGAATTTCATATCGTTACCAGCGCCAATTGCCAGTTGAATTCCGAACTAATTATATGTTCATGCGAAAGCCCATATCCTCCTGAGAAGTTTCACTGAAAACAGTATACTTCTATATGTTCGCGATCTCGAGCTATCACATAAATTGAACTGCAATCTCGAGAAATCGCAGAATTAGCTCCTATCGGAAGTTCATATTGACACCAGCGCCACGTGGTGGTCGACTTCTGAACTAAACATTCAGCGTTAGCGTAGTTACGGTATAATTCGTAGAATGGATACTAGCTACATTCATGTTTTATCTTCGATAGACTCATCTAGACTGCTTTCAGGAACAAGGCTTGGGAGTTAACTTTGCTGTAATCTGAAAAAGAAAACGATACCAAAACCATGAATGTCGCTATTCCCGGCCACGCCCATCTTCACCGTAACTTGGGATTGGGGAAAGAAATGTTGATTTAGCACTTACTTAATGAGAGACCTCCGACTCAGTGACACCCTCATAAGTGCTACGAAGGTCGACTTCGGAACTAAACATTTGTACATGAAAAATCCTTCTGAGCAACTTTGCTAAAGACAGCATCCTTCTATATGTTTACAATCTTGATAATTCATATAATTAGTCCCTACCGGAAGTCCTTCTGAGCAACTTTGCCAAAGACAGCATCCTTCTATGCGTTTCCAATCTCGAGATATCGCATAATTAGCCCCTATCGGAAGTTCATATCGATTCTGAACTAAATTGTATTACATGCTGAAGTCCTGAGACCTCCGACTCAGTGACACCCTCATAAGTGCTACGGAGGTCGACTTCTGAACTAAACATTTGTACATGAAAAATCCTTCTGAGCAACTTTGCTAAAGACAGCATCCTTCTGTATGTTTACAATCTTGATAATTCATATAATTAGTACCTACCGGAAGTCCTTCTGAGCAATTTTGCCGAAGACATCATCCTTCTATGTGTTCGAAATCTCGTATTTTCTCATAATTAGCGTCTACCGGAAGTTCATATCCACGCTAGCGCTACGCGCGGAATTCTAAATTAAATTGTAAGTCTTTATCCTTCTGAGCAACTTTGGTGAACACCGTATCCTTCTTGATCCTAAGTCAAGTTCGTGAAATGTATGTGTTCTAATTACTACACCGAGTGTTTCTGAGGAAAGAGAGAATCTCTCATTGTAGAATACGACGTTTAGAAAAGTTAAAAAATAATTATTTTGTATGGTTTTCTGTAAATGCCGGAAAACCTCTGGTCAAACTTAGTTTCCTAAAGAATCCACCATCATCAAATATTAAAAACTAGTTTTTCGTTCAAATCGCTGCAAGACATTACAGATAGAAAGTGTAATTCAATGATAGAATTTCATGAATATTACTTTAATTTTGAGCAAACTAATAACCGGTTTTGAAAATTTGTAAAACGATGATGGTTATTTATTAGGGTATGGACGTCGCATTTGGTGGCAAAAATACAGTAAGAATTTTCGAAAAAATCTGTGTAATGAGTTAAGTGCGCTTAGCTACATTACATCAAGATTTTTTCTCAATTTAGTCTAGTTACTTAAGCTATCAGTACATCATGGCAAATATTTGGCTTGGATTCATACAGAGCTAAACAAATGTTTGGCATTTCAAAGATTTTGTCAGAGTTGAAACCAATGTTTGTCTGTTGTTTTATGCCTAGTCAAATATTTGCACATTTGGCGGAGCGTGTACTGATAGCTTAGAGCTGATCAGTAGGTCAAAAAGGAGAGTGAAAAACACTGATATCGATAACAGCGCAAAGTTTATCAAATTACTTTCGCATAACTGAACAGCGTCACCTTTTTGGTTGATCATAGATTGCAGCCCATTACAATTTCCCAACACACTCAACTTCTTAGAAAGCGCATGAAGCGTTTCCTTATCGCTTTGTTTGAGATTTTTCGTTCCGTTAACTTGCTATGTCCACCGGCGAACACATGCAGCTGGTTGCAACTTTCAATGTCCTGTGACTCACGCCGATGTGCCTTTCTAGATATCACTAACAACGATGCCTCTTATCAGCGAGTGTGTGATTTGTTTCTCGTACGATTTTCTTCACTCTATTTAACCGCTAATGGATTCACTCGCGATTCTATATTAACTACCGATAAGCGCAAAACTCTTAATCCGAGACAAGGGTTTAACTCATATGCCGACTACTTAGTAAGGAACTGTTTACTAAAAATCTAGATAACAAAACACGCTCACAGCAAAAGTAAAACAAAGTTAGCACACGTGTCATTCTCGCCAAACCCAACCGATGCAGAAGAGAATTGAAAAAAAAAAAAACGTATCCATCGCCGATAGGTAAGGTTAGTAACCCTACTACTACTGAAGCAGAGGGCTTTATTTTATGAAACAACACCAGGGATGGGGATAACACAATAGGTCGTACGTTTTAATGTTAGTAGAAGAAAACTTTTCGTAGACGAGCAGCACACGTGTACTGCTCGTTCCATCGTTCATCTCGAGTGCGTACACGTGGGGAAAGAAGGAAATTGAAAACAAAACTCATAAACGGGCACTTTTGGGACGGTCTCGACAGAAGTGCAACTTTTAGACGGAAGTCAATGGAAAACACGCGCGAAATATTGTTTCCAATAATGTACAAATTCTGCGTAATAGACGAAACCTCTCCAATACGCAAAAAGTGGAGACCATTTACAATGACGAATAATGTAAGGGATGTGGGGTACGGTGTGAGAAATGGGGGGGTGAGGATGATACGATGGAAACTTACCGGCTCCGTTGTTGCTCCCGGACTGGCAGAGGCATGCGCCGATCACGAAAAGTCCACTGCAGACCAGAAACACAAAGAACATAACCACGGCGTACCCGTCGAAGCCATAGATCACGAAGGGCTGTGGTGGGGGCGCTGGGGCCGGTGGTCGCGGACAGGATGCTTCGCAGTCAATGCACGAACAGGCAGGTGTTTTGTCCTGTGAATAGAGGAATTAGCTCTTAGCGAGTTAGCGTATTGTTGCGGAGATGAAAGTGTGCGAAAGGTCAAATGTTGTTGCCGGCCTTAAATACCGCGATGCCAGTAAAAAGCGGTAAGGGAGCTTTTAACTATCAACGAAACTACACAGGGTTGGTAGTGACTGAGTGTCTTGAAAATAGGAACTTTAGAGACCACATGCTTGGAAACGAGACCAAAAAAAGTCCGAACTGAAACCAAAAGGAGGACAAACATAAATAAGTTTTCATAAAAAAATCCAGCCAGATATTTCTTTATGTACAATTTAACTTATTTTTTTTAATTGCTGCAAGTATTACTGTAAAATTTCTTTCCAGGAACTACATCAGAAAATAATTCAGAAATTTTCAAATTATTATTTCAGATATAACATAAAGTGATTTTTCCATCGGTTTTGCTAGGAATCTGTGCTAGATTTCCGTTTAGGAAACCTGCAGAAAATACTCCAGATACACCTCACAAGTTTCGTTCAGGAAGTCCTTCGCAAAATCTCGGATCAATTTCCCAAGGAAGTACTTAAAGAATATATCCAGGAATGTTTGTTAGGATGTTTCCCGAGAGTTATCAAGGATTATCATATACAGGTCGGACTCGATTATCCGGAGTATCGATTTTTGTTTCACTCCGGATAATCGAATCACTAAGAAAAAAAATGAACCTTTCGATAAAAGAACTTAAATATTATCTTTTTTCGTTGCTTTAATTATATGATTCGGTGGCGTTGCCAGAAATTATTTCTAGGAACAGTTGGGGTCTTTATAAGATATTTTTTTTTTGTATCAGTATACACAAAAAACACTTTTTCAACCCCCCCCCCCCTTTCTTAAATACGTTCAAAACTCCAAAACCATTTAAATTGTATCTTGCAATACCAAATTATTTCAGATTTACCGTAAAATGGGGCGAATAGAAACACTTTCCGACATGTTTGAATGTGTACAACGTAAACCGTGTGGATAAAAACCAATTTTATTAGCCTTAAATATGGGTCGCGTCTTCTTTTGCTAAGACCCCAATTGCTGTTAAAAAATAAAAATTATATCTTACAAAGATTTATGAAAATGTTGTATGTTTCTATTCACCCCGCAATGAGGCGAATAGAAGCACTGTTTATTAAATATCAATACTTTTTTTCATTTTAATGGAAAAATAAACACATTTTTAAGTGCATCTTGAAGAAATATCAACATGTATTTACTTAGTGAAGAAAAAAAAAATAAAATTTTTAAAACTAAGTTCAATTTTTGATTATTTTTGAAATCAGTTAAAATGGCGGATGTTTCAAGTTATCAAAAATGATTGCGATTTCAATATTTTCTTCTCAATTTTTTAATGAGAAATGTACCAAAATTTTTAATTTGAAAATAGTCTAGGGATACTCTGTTGTTATTGAACTAATGGAGAAAAAATATTTCAATAGGTTTTCAAAGTTTAATATTACATAATAGTCGCATTTTTAACTGAAGGTCGTTTTGTTTCTATTCGCCCCACTTTTTCTATTCACCCCGTTTTACGGTATGCATAAAAATTGAAAAACAAGAAGATCAAAAAACAAATACCAGATAATCGAATCCCGTGTAATCGAGTCACCAGATAATCGAGTCTCCGGATAATCGAGTCCGACCTGTATATAAAATCCCAGAGTTGTCTGTCTGTCAGTAACGCTTTGAAATGTTTCATCGAGCGTTACAACAGCAATTTAAGAGCAGTCAATTTGAATGTTAGAACAGGGACGATAAACCCTTAGTCGTCAAGCCATCACAGCAAACTCCACTCCGCGAAAAATGAATCGCTCGGCCTGTGAGCTGACGATCAATTGTTCGCGACCCAAAGTAATAATTTTGGAGGATTTTTATGATTTCACTCCACAATTTGTCTCCTAGCTTGTCGTTTTTAATCTGAAAGTCTATCGGACATGGTCTATGAAGGTCTATCGGAAAGTTTATCCGTGAATTTTGATTTGATTCGCAATAATCGCAACATGTTACATTATCCGACAAACCCTTTGTCCTACGACAAACAGTTCATCGGATGCTTCGTATATCTATGATTAGCGCGCGTGGTGAGGTGTTTAAATCGTGTTGCTGCAAGAGCGACGGCCCTCTTGAACCATTCAAATACCGTGTTGTTTGTCGTTAGAGCTGATTTTTTTTCATCCTTGCACAAAACTAGTGCAACTGCGATCTAAGGGACCATCGAGTTAGCCATGAGAACCAACTTTTACTGTGGTTCTCTAACTCGATATCGAGATACAGAATATCGAGTAAGGGAGAGTCGACGGGAGTAATTTCTTAATACGCGTGTAAAAGAACTCTCGCATAACTTGGGATCTCGCCCTAAAAGCCATTGGTAACCGAGTGTATAGCTTGTTGTTACCGAGCAAACGAACGGATTTAAACGTTATTCAACTATGCTACGATGAAGAGAAGATCATCTTGTATCTCCCAGTGGTGATACTTTTCATCCTGGGCCATTCATTTGCTTAGAAACAAGGAACTACACACTCGGTTACCAATGGCTTTTAGGGCGAGATCACAGGTTATGCAAGAACTGTTGAACTCTAAAAGGATATCTGAAAGAAATGCCTAATTACTGAATGCTGAAGTCATAGTGGATTTTTGAGATGAATTTTTTAAGATATTTGTTTGAAAAATAATCAATCAAATTTCTGCATAATATTCTGAAGTATTTTAGAAAGAATTTCTTGAAAAATATCGTACGCAAATCCCGGAAGAAATTTATGTAGGAAATATGTTGTAGTATTTGCTGGTGTGAAATTTTGAAGAATCTATGAAAATTTTATTTGAAAAACTGCTAGAAAAATGTTTGGAAAAACTGCAAGAGTAATTCGTGGATGAAATGTTGTAGAAATCTCTAGAAAAAGATCTAGAGGAACTTATTCAGGCATCCCTGTTCGAATGAGGAATTTCTGAAAGATCTCCTAATAGATTTCCTGGAATGACCCCTGGAGGAATGGCTGGAAGGAGATTTGAACAAATCGACGCAGGAACTCCTTGATTCTGTAGGGTTTTTTGTAAACATCCATAACGAATTTCTTCAAAAACTCTATAGTTAACTTTTAAGAATTTTTATGTGAGAAGATCTGCTAGAATAACTACTGGGGTGATTGGTAGAAAAATGTCTGGAGGATTCATGAAACTTTTCCTAGGGGAATCTGAAAAGGTATTCCCGGAGAATAATCGCGTAAGAGTCTCTGAAGGTTTCTTTGGAACCTCTATCAGGATTTGGACAAAAAAAATATTTTAGAGACCTTCCATTGATAATCGAGACTTTCAATAAAACAGAGAACATGTCTCTCAAAAAAGACCAGCTACCAGCCCTGAAACTAACTAAAACTACATTGGACCTATGAACAGATATACGTATAACGAAAAAAACAATCTTGTACTTACATCCAGCTTCTCGCTGCACGGCACGACCCGGGGCTTCAGCGGGGTAAACGCACTGTCATTGCTGCTCTGATGGGCGATGTAGTTAATTTGGAAGGGTACGTAGTAGTTGCCTTCCTTGGTGCCCATGTAGTTGAACCATTTTCTAGCGCTACAGCGAGAGGCACCCCACTCGCCGCACATGAGATCCAGCGCCAGCTGACCGGTCGAGGGAACCGACACCTGACTGCACGAGCTGTACGTCCCGTTCATGTACTGCTCCATGATGTGCAGATCGATTTCGGTGATGTATTCTTTCTCTGTAATTAAAGAAGGGGCGTCATTAATTTTAATTGATCAATCAATGTCTCCGTTCGGAGAATCGATAGATGGAGCGCCGATGATGGGTGCTTTACTTACTGGTGTTATCATTCTGCTCGGTTGCTTTCACCTCGATGAAAGAGGAATGCTTCGGATTGCACGTAAAATCGCACATGTGTCGCACCAGGTTGGCCATACACGAGGGACATCGGGCGAGGAAATTCGCCGCCAGTTTGACATTGTTGTTAAGGATTTGAACCTGCGGAATGAAATTTAATATAATTATTATCATGTGTAACAATGGATGTTTTCTCAGTTGTGAAATTTGAAACGTCTGTGAACAGTATTTTTTTGTCTTTAAAGAGGTTATCAGACGAACTCTGGTTCACCTCTTTCAATAATTTTGCTTTCAAGGTACTCAGTCTGAATCTGGCTAATCTCATACACCATATTCTCGCGTACGTCTTCAAATGCATATTATTTTTTTCCGATCCTTGTTAATACCCGTGCGTTTGATTTTTCGTCGGATACGTTGGCGGAACTAAAAGTTCTATACCAGCGGTGATCCGTCCTGGACACTGATTTCATGGACAAAACATGCTTGCTACCATGAACAAAGAGAATTATGAATCTCTGGAATGTTCTTCCCACGAGTGTGGGCTTTGAAACTGTTGCTAAACGGCATCAAACTGAATGGATGAGAGTTGTTTAAAACTGTATCGTAATGAGTGCTCCTATACAGTACACGCTTTGTTAAATGTGCAAATATCAGTAAGCTGAATATTTGACATATGATAGTTGAATTGGCTGTGGACAGTCTGTGCTCTGACCAGGAGACTGCAATTATTATTTGACAGGCTTGTTATATACTTTGAAAATGGCGATTTTTTTAACGACATGATTCCAAACTATTCTAGTATTTTTTGTGTTGAGTCACTGCTCAAGAATTGATCGGAAGCTTCTCCCAGTACTTAGAAATTGGAAGTGAAACCTTCTGTTACGCAGTGTATGACAGCTTGTGTGAAATCATCCGTTGGGGATAGTTCATCCGATGGGAAATAAACCGAATAATAGACGTTTTTCTATTGCGATCATTAACAGAAACATCAATTGTAACAGTATATGCATCTTTGGTAGTTAACTCAGGAATCAGTATAACAACGATTGAGTCTGCAAAGTTTGATCGTTGCTGCTCCATTAAGCTGAAGATTGATGTGAACTATCCTAACCGTAACCACTACCCAAACTAGGCATTTTACAATCTCTGCATGAAACATTGAAAAAAACAGATAAGTATCAATTGAAAGTCGCCAAAGGCGATGAAGCACAGAATACACTGGGTGGAACGTATAATGCGAAACCATATTGGTGACAATTTAAATTAAACAACTGATTCATAATCTCACCATTATGCAGGTTTGAGACTGAAGAAGGACAGCCGATTATCTTAAAGAAACGCAAGGTCGCCTGCATTATTGCTCAGGATACCACAGGAAGGCCACAACACTGTGGAGAGCAATCTGGTACTTCACAGGAATGAATGGCTATTTTTAGGCACGGTAAGCATTAAGCCGCAACAAACCATGAATTAGGGATCACATGTGAAGTGGGATTTTACCACCCGAACAGACAGACCGTAGTGTTATTTTTTGGCCAATTGAAACAACCGTTACCGACACTACGCGGCAATCTAGGCTGATCGGATAATGAAATTAACATTGATGATTATCTCCTGACGTGCCTAAACAGCCGTTCAATAACCATTCAAATTGGAAAGCATCAGAATCACCCAGATTGATCAAGCTACACGTGAGGACAAACATCTGCCCATCAATTAGGTCTCAATTTCAACAAGACATTGACATCGAGATCGAACTGTACGGTGTCGTTGAACCTACTTGCTGCACTTTGTAGGAAAGCTTTCCGATCTACTAACGAAATCAAGATTATCAACCAACGACTCAGACTACATTATTCGAAATCTTATAGGTAAATAATCGTCATCATTGTATTAGCCGCTATTGCCCGATGGCGTTTGTTTGCACACACCTCCTCTCCCTATCTCGTCAAACTACCAACCGACGACGACGTAGTATCAATGTAGAAGACGGAAACTGTTGTTTCCATTGCCAAGGCAGCAGCCAACTCATGCTCAGGCTGTCGGTCGTCGGTCAGGCGATTAAATCATCCCATACCTATTTGCGCACGTTGTTGCGATAGTTTCAATCCCGTCTAGTATGTACGTGATGGCGAATGAAACTGAGATCGCGTCTTAGTTTGCGACTTTACAGTAAGATGAATTTCTTATTCGCGCTTTTTCACGAATACTAAGACGAACCCGCAGTGATGCGTGATTAGTCATAATTGCTAGCTACCCTATTGCATTCTGCAACAGAAGCTTCAAGTTTCTCAGACAATCGATTGTTTGCGTTAATTAGTCTAGTCTAATGCTAGAAAGCTCACCTGTTCGGCATCACAGCACGTATCGACGGCTCCATTTCCGTCCTCGTCGGCCAGCAGATGCTTACACCAGACCTTCAGCAGGTCCTTGGTTTGAGTGCTGGCTGGCTTTGCAGGACCATCGTAGCTGCAGTACTGGGAGGTGAGTGCCGTTTCGTTGTTGCACACCCCATACCAAATGCACTGTCCTCCTCCTCCTCCGTCCCTTGTGGGTGATAAAGGTGAACCTCTAGTGCCACCACCTCCGGTGTCCGCCGCTTGCGTCGTGCTTTGCGCTAGTGCCTGCAAAATAGATGGAAAGATGCGAAAAACGTGATGTTAATAAACGTCAGCTTTATTATCGTCAGTAAGAGCAGATATACAGACAGGTGAAGTGGCAATCAATTCTCGAAAGTCATGTTCGGTGATGGAACAGTATCTTATCAGTAACCGGCAGAGTTAGGTGTAGCCTTCATCGATATGAACGGGTATAGGCGCCACTACCGTGAGTACCTTGGTATGCAAATGTACACACAAGTGAGTTGTGCCTTACTGGTTATCAAACTGCATCGTAGAATTACCCAATAACTGAAATGTTATACGGCAAATGCCATTGCTCTTGTATTTATTTGTAGCTCCAAAAGTGTTGTCTATCGACCTTTCATCCCAAAGCCCACCGAACTACAGTAAGCTTTTGTTAAACTTATTTTTTTAAGAAATAATAACCATATTCCTACCAACAATTGATACTTTTTAATTAATCATCAATACCCAACCAACTATATGTCGAAGAATCATCTTAGTATCAAAAGAGCATTATAAAAGAAAATTTCTATTAAATAACCTGTTTTTTACAACTAACTAACCTGAGAAGCTGGCTCTAACGACGTAACGCCAGGAAATAGAAGAATAAGAAGAAGAAGAGGAATCGTAACCAGTTTTCAGCGGTAGCCTCCAAATTCAACATGTTGAGTGCTAACAAGCTGAAAACTCTTTATACTACTTAAAACCAAGATGGCGTCAAAATCCTAGATGGCCGCCAATTTGTTTTTACTCAAAGTAATGCTCACATTTTTTAATTGGCACGAAGAGAAAACCAACGATTGAAATCTTATTTCTCTGTTGCACAAAAATTATGTTTACAGTGATCGCCATACACAGTCAGTGACAGAAGTTAGTAACTAAACGCTGTTTTTCCATACAAGATGCATACATTTCAGACTGTACTTCAGCTTCTGGTAGTCAGAATCAGCTGAAATCCGGAAGATGAACTACACATAATCTACACATCGTATATACTGAGCCCATTAAATTTCAGTCAAAGAGTTTCAGAAGGGTGTTCAAAGTAAATGTAAGTAAACACTTTTTTTCAATTTTATTCAAAAACGGTAAAATATAATTGATTAGTTTCTTCGGCAAATTTATTCACGTTCGGAAGTTACGCAAACTTGCAGAACACACCAACAACTTATAACTCATTGTTTTTTAATTAAATCGAAAAATCTCTCGGTAACTTATTTTTATCTTTGAAAAACCCTGAAAATGTTTGAAATTTAATGAACTCAGAATATACAAAATTTCAGGTTATTTGTAGTTTGTCATCCGAATTCCAGCCGATTCCGACTACCAGAAGCTGAGATGCAGATATCCAAACTTGGGCATTTTGTGTGTTAAGCATTTGGTTACTAACTTTTGTCACTGACTGTACGTCAAAATCGTAGAACAAGATTTAGAAACTTGTTCATTTCAAAAGGTTAACACTATTTTGTAGCCTGTCTTACTCAGTTTTTTTCTCAACTTTCTGATGGTGATCTATAATTCCAAAACGAGTTTTCTGACGAAATTAAAAATGGCCGCCATTTTTTTTTTACCTCAAGTGAAAGTTACATTCTTTTTCTATACGATGCAACTAAGTTAGCTATGTGGGGAATATGAGACAAATCACGTAAAAAAATATCTAAAATTTACCAAAAAAAAAATTGGACGGATACCGGTGAATTTTTACCGAACACTGTAAAAATTTACCGCACTCCGTTAATTTATTTTACCGAACTGTTCAGTTGTTGAGATTTCACAGGAATCCGTAAAATAATTTAAGTGTGTAGCTCATCTCTAAACATTTCTTCAAAAGTTCATTTAGTGATTATTTTTATGGAACCCATTCGACTATTCATCCTAAGGAATTCATCAAAGAATTTTGTTTCGGATATTTCAAGAACACAACCTGGTTTTTGGTACATATAATCAAAAAAAAAAATATATATCAGAGATCATAAGGAATTTCACTACTAAAAAAGTTCAGATATTTTTCAAGAGAGCCCTAAGTCCTCCATGATTTTATCTGGTGATTCTTCCATCGCACAGTGGCCGCATCCCATACAAATGCTGGCCAAAAGTACAATTCTTATTCAAAACGTTCAAAAATGCTAATTATATGACAAAACATGACTTTTAGAGGTAATTTGATAGAAATAGTCGCTGAAACAGATAATCGATATTTCCGGTACATTTGACATAATTATTTTAAAATAGCACATATTTTTAATTCACGCAATGAAATCCGTATCCAAATCAAAATCAAATGAAACGTCATTATTTCGATGCCAATTTGAAGTTAAATATCGTGGGCAAGCTCGAGGTGGTTTTTGAATCTATTCAGGAGCTTATAATGGAGAAAAATGCAATATTTATATCAAGTAAAATGGTCCAATGGGCTGATTCGTAGTGTAACTAAAAAATATTTTTTCTTATCTTGGCGCAAAAAAGCGCAAGTTAAGCCATAGTACATTGAATACTATGGAATATTTGCCACACATTGAGGGGTAAGGGGTCATTTTAAAGCGTTTCCCAGATATCTTGCACCACCTTTGAAAAAATGCCTCATTTTTGAAGCAGCTCTATATTATACACTTCTTGACTTTCTCAAATAGTGAACATGTCAAATATGGTTCGAAATATCTTCAAAACATAGCCTTAGGTATATTCTTTCGAATGAGACCGGTTGAGAAAGATTTGGCCATGATTTAGTACAGAAACTGCAATTTCTATAGAACAACCTTAACGAAATTCGAAAAATCCAAAAGGGTCAATTTCAGCTGACATCTCTCCAGGTCACATGCTGTTAAAAATCCAAATATACACCGATCGATCTGAAACTTTTTGTCATTGTTATTCAATACTGAAGAAAGCCGGAAAAAATATTCCAGAAGGAATTTGCAAATTTCATTTTTTTGACTTTTGGCCAGCCTTAGGCCACTGTGCATCGGTTTCCTCAAGACTTTCGTTTAGAACTTCTTCAAATATTAAACCAGAAGTTTCTCCAAAGATGCCTCCGGGGATTTCTTAAAAATTGTACTTCAGAATCTCGTCTAGCTTTTGACTAGGAATTTCTCTTAGTATATCTTCAGGGAATGCTCAGATATTTCGTCAGGAATTCCTACAGTAATTGTTCAAGATTTCTTAAGAAACTCTTTAAGGATTTGTTTCAGTATTGTTCCAGGAATTTTTCCTGGCATTTCTCCAAGGAAATGTGATGAAATTTATCAGAAATTTAAGAAAGTGTTCAAAAAAAAATCGTGGGATACGTAAATTTTTAAAGTAACCTCTGATAAAACTTGTGTTAGTTTTTAAGTCACACTTGATGAATAAAAGTTACCGTAATCCGGGGTATCATTGATCAGCGGAGTAACATTGATCGGAATGACTCATCTCGTAAAAAGTTCGTATTATCATTTATTGATGGAACATTTCCAAATCATGAATGGTGCCTCTTTTTCTTATAGTCATGAGCTAATGAAAGTGAACATTTTTGCGAAAATTGCGTTTACCTTACGCGTACATTTGTAAACTTTTCGAAACAATGATTTCAATGGGTAAGGATGACACTACCGAAGATTCATGTCTCACATACGTTCTGCAAACGTTATGAGCAAGAAAAATGAGGTTCTTACTAAAAATGACATCGCCGAGAACGATTCCATTGTCAAAACTTTCACAATTATGCTCAATTAGGCAACGAATTACTGTAAAAAACATAGAATTCCATTGATAAATTGCCTGTCTTTAGGTGTATTCGAGGTGTTTTTAATTTTTAAATAAGGCTGATACAAATATTAAATTGCTTTTATGTCCGAGACCACTTGGAAGGTACGAGGTGGGGATAAAAATAAATAAGGAACAAAAAAATAAAAATGAAAAAAAAAGTTATTTTTTCGAATTTTTATTTTTAACGATTGTTGTAAAACTTTTTCCAATCGTCATCTGGATCATTATTTTACCTGGTTTTTACTCTAAAAATTAAAAAAAAACCTAACCGAAGTCAAAAAAATGATGAATCATTTTTTTTCTCCCCTTCAAAATTTTTGAATTTTTGAAGGGGGGGTGACATAAAAGAAAATTAATATTTGTATCAGCCTAACTCAAAAAGTAAATGACTTTTAAGCGTTTGGCCTTCATATTCGGCTTTTGGGTCCATGATTTAAGTAAGTAACAACATTTTCAATATTAACGAACGTTGTTCACATAGGTGATCAGCTAAATCAAAAAATCACTTAGAACATTTTTTTAGACATGCTTAAATCTTTCAAAAAACAAAATACAATATATAATCACGAGCTCTGGGTGGCAGTACTTGTTTTAAAAATATAAAATTTGCTAGATTTGCATTTTTAAACGAAATATTCAAGAAATATTCAAAAAATGATCTAAGTTACCCCGGATTACGGTACTATAAGAACTCATAGATCATTGAGTAAATTTTAGAAGAGTTTCTAGTTAAATTCTTAGAATGATTGAAAAAAAAACAATTATTCGAAGCTCTGGATAATATCCTGCAGCACTGCCTGAAGGAACTCCTTTTAAAAACATCGGACAGAATTCCTTAAAAATGTCTTAGAGGATTTTCTGGAAAAAAATCTTCAGTGTTAATTAGTATGTAACCTTAAATAAACTTTTGTAGATTCCATGGGATTTTTGAGCAATGTATGAAAGAACTTCTTCAATGAAATTCTGGTGAAATTCCTAGAAAAAAAAAATCTAGAGGAACTCGTATTTGAAGAATGCTTCGAAAAGTTCTTAATAGATTTTCTCGAATAACACCTTGAACACTTTATGGAGAAATTCTTCGGAGTTATCGTGAATGAAATTACATAGAAATTCTTGTCGGGTTTCTTGGAAAAATTACCTGAACATTTTTTAATTAATCTTTACGGATTTCCGGTTGTAGGATTAATTGATAAATATCTAGAGGAAGTGAAGATAGTGTTTGTAAAAAAATCAAAGTGATCCCTGAGCAAATTACCGGAGATAGCAACATTGAAGTGCTCGATAACTACCTGCAGCAAATTCTGGAGAAGTCTTTCAATGTATTCTTTGAAAAATCACTGGAAGAATAGCATCTCTGAAAAAATAGATGAATAGAGAAACCACTGAAGCTTTTTCTCGCGAAATCTGAGATGACATTTTTGAAGAATCAGTTGAAAATTCTCGTAACAGTTTCTGAAGGTTTCTTTGGAATCTACATAATTTTGCATCTGAATTCACTGCGAGCAAGATATGAAAAAAAAGACATTTAAGACCATTTTGGTTGAAGTCTATCAAAAGTAGAAACTTTTTAGAGACATGCTTTAAAAAAGAGTCTCTAAAATAATATTTGCTGCCAGCCCTTCGATTGTTTCGACATTTAAAATGAAAGTTGGTTGAATTCAGAATTATTTTCCCAAAATCAGTTTTCCAGTTTTTCAAATTTCGAATAATAAAAATCATGCAGGAAGATATGTGAACTCATTACTGATCGAATATTAATCATAAAATTCAATCGTTTCTTAAGAAGTCGATAAATTTCATACCCGAAAAGATTCTTACTGAACGTCTCAGGGAGCGTTTTGATAGCGGTGCAGCCGGACTTATTGTTTTGACGCGAAAATCCTTTGTCATCAATATATTTCAACATGAATTATTGCCTCAAAGAAATTTTCCTGATTGTTATCGAAATTCCCTGGTTATCGAGGTTTTTTCCAGGTTTTGTTAACCTTCGGGCTGTCGCGCTGTTTTACTTTGTACAACAGCTGTGATTTATATGCTATCATTTTGCAACAAAGATATCTATCGACACCAAACCAAAATGTATTCCTCAAGAATCTTCTTAAGAACAATACTCGACAGTTTTTTTTACAGTATGGCCCTTTATAATACGGTATAATCAACAAATGTACATGGAAGTCGCATAATAATGAACGCACTATGTACGGTTCGAGGAAACCACAGTTTGAAATCGTCATATCTTAAAATCCAGATAATATAGAAACTTGGAGTCTTTATTAAAGTTGTTCTGGAGGTGAAGCGCTATCTGATGGTACCTCATTTAATTCGGAATTTGACCGCCAGGTGGCACTAGTGGGCATGAAAGTTTCACTTTTGTTTTACAGATATTTCAGGATCCTGACTATTTGTTTAGGGGCCCAGACAGCCGTAGCGGTAAACGCGCAGCTATTCAGCAAGTCCAAGCTGAGGGTCGTGGGATCGAATCACACCGGTCGAGAATCTTTTCGGGTTGGAAATTTTCTCGACTTCCCAGGGCATAGAGTATCTTCGTACCTGCCACACGATATACACATGCAAAAATGGTCATTGGCATAGTAAGCTATCAGTTAATAACTGTGGAAGTGCTCATAAGAACACTAAGCTGAGAAGCAGGCTCTGTCCCACTGGGGACGTAACGCCAGAAAGAAGAAGAAGAAGACTATTTAGAAGGATGTCGTCTTCGGCAAAGTTGCTTAGTAAGTTAAGGACTATCATTTTTCGGGCTAGTTGATTCAAAATTTTGCCACTAGGTGGCGCTAGTGAGCATGAAACTTTTGTTTGCAGATATCTCAGGAGCCTGACCACTAGGCCGTCCCTTATTTTTCGAAAATGCTAAAGCCCTCAGTACACTCTTTGCCAAGTGTGCAAATTTTTCCACACGCATAAACTAACACTTCAATATCCACTTGACACTTCAGATGTTTTGTCATTGTTGAGACCGATGTTTGCATGTTGGTTTATGCGTGCGGAAAAATTTGCACACTTGACAAACAGTGTACTGACGGCTTAAATGTTATAAGTTCGCCAATGTAAAGTGCTCGTTTTGGTATGGTAAGAAAAAAAAAATCTGGTAAATATTTGAAGTCCGTACGAGGACGCTAAGTGGTCCCCAGCGACCCTAAAGGTATTTGGTGTAGATGACCCTCATTCGCCAAATCTAGCTCGCTGTTCTAGTGTACGCAACACGAGTAACAAATTGAAAATCAGCATACAATTATAGGTAAAACAATATTTTTTACTGTGGATATCTTCATAACATTGCACGCTGATATAAAATTCAGAACTACAAAGGGATCGTTCAAATATTACGTAACGCAACAGGGGGAGGGAGGAAGTCGTCTGTAGTGTTACGGTCCATACAAAAAAAAAAAATCCGTGCAAAAGCTGTTACGTTGGGGAGGGAGGGGGTCTAATTTTGCGTTACGTAATACTCGAATCATCCCAAAGAAAACAAACAGGACAATTTGTTACTGGTGGGTTTTGGTACTCGTGCTGCGTGCACTAGAGCAGCAAGCTCGATTTTGCGCACGGGGTCATCTACGCCTAATACCTTCAGGGCCGTTGGGGGACCACTTAGCGTCCACGCACGGACTTCAAATTTTTACCTGATTTTTTTCTTACCAAAACGAGCACTTTACAGTGACGAACTTATAACATTTCGCATTTTCGAAAAATAAGGGACGAATAAGGTCAGTAGGCACCACTTAAAAAGATAGTGTCTTCGGCAAAGTAGTTCAGTAGCTCAAGGGCTATCATTATTTGAGCCAAGAAATAGGGTACTTTGCCACCAGGCGGCGCTAGTGAGCATGAAATTTTTGTTTTGCGGATACTGTAGAATCTAGACTTTTTAGACAGGCACCTTCGGCAAAGTTGTTCAGAAGCTCAGGGACTATCATTATTTTGTAAAACCTCGAACTTCAAAGATTAAACAAAGAAAGAATTTGAGCTACTGAACAACTCTGCCGAAGACAACATCTTTCTATGTGATCAGGCTCCTGAGATAATTGCGTAACAACTGTTTTATGCTCACAAGCGCCGCCTAGTGGCAAAACTTTGAATCAACTAGCTCAAACAATGATAGTCCTTGAGTTACCGAACAACTTTGCCGAAGACGTCATCTTTCTAAGTGGTCAGGATCATGAGATCTGAGAAACAAAAGTTTCATGCTCACTATAGCGCCGCCTAGTGACAAAATCCCGAATTTCTTGGCTACAATAATAATAGCCCTTAAGCTACTGAACAATTTTGCCGAAAGACGTCATCTTTCTAAGTGGTCAGACTCCTGGGATATTCGGAAAATCAAGGGTGTTGTACAACGCGCGACTACTCGCGTTACAAAAATTCGCGCGACTACCGGAAGGTTAAACTTCCTGATAATTCCATGTTTTTCCAGATATTAGATACCCTGATTGACAATAAAAACACATATTGACATATTTGACAAATTGGCACATATGTTGACATATTAATTTTAAGCAATCTTCAATTGAAAACTTATCAATCTATTACAAAGTACGTTTGAATAACGTACATATCTTATCCGACCATAAAGAGCGTAAAATTTTAATCGAAACACCGTAAAATCGGAAAGAGCCATTCCGCAGCTTTTTTCACTGTCCGACGATGTTATTGGCCAGATACCTGATGCACATTTTGGTTTATGACGCCGTTTTTGCCGACATTACCACCACCGCTCTCGCCAGGTTCCTGTTGGCTTTGGTTCAATTTTGAAGCTATTTTGGGAAAATTGGATACAAAACGAGCGGTACATAAACAAAAATCACGCAATGGCAAACGTCCGACCGAGTGCGGTAATGCACCACCGGTGTATGTATATGCATGGCAATCGAACCGAATTGGAAAATACATGAGTGAAAATGTTTTGTGTCTTTGACATTTGGGATGGAGCCTAAAATTGGTTTGTTTTCAATGGTAAACGCCTTTTTTGCAGTCCAGGATTCACTCTACAATGTTTTTCCAAAAAATGTCTTGCAGAATGCAGCGTTATAGATTTTTTAACCGTCCACAGTATAGCAATAACCATACTTTTTTAAACAGCAATTATTTGATATGTCCCTTAGGATAAACATCCGAATAAACAATAGAAAGATAACCATAATCTATTTCATCATCTTCTTCAAATCAGATTAACAATCGTATGTCAAAAACTTGCAATCATTATTTCAACAACAATCATAATCAAATCAAATCGATGAATCATGGATCCTATATCCAATCCAAAGCACTATGTGTTCATATGTTCATATGTTCGCGTGTCTGAAAGTTCAATTGACTGTTCCCAAAAATGCTATTTAAATATCATTTCTATTTTTTTCCCGTCTTATACTTGTATTCTTTTCAATCATCAAACATTTATCGTATATAAAATACATACACTAGCACACAAAATCTAAAGAAGGTGTATTGATGCAGTCCAGAAAATCAATTTTCATTAGCTTCTACCAGCAGATATCGATTGTGTCCGTGGCAGAAACCAATCCAATTGATACCACGATACCAAGACGGCATACCGCAGAAACAACTATACCCCACAGTGTATATCCTGGGTCAGACACATGGATCTTCTTTTTTTTTTCTTGGCATTACGTCTCACTGGGCCAGAGCCTGTTTCTAAGCTTAGAGTTCTTAGGACAGTTTTACAGTTATTAACTGATAGCTTTTTTTGCTCAAGTTTTAGAATTCTTATATCGTGTGGCAGGTACGTTGATACTCTACGCCCAAGGAGATTAAGTAAATTTCCATTTCGAATAGATTTTGGACCGACCAGGAATCGAAGCCAGACTCCTTCAGCATAGCTTTGCTTTGTAGGTGTTTACTTTACCACAAGGCTAAAGAAAGCCCAGACACATGGATGACAGTGGTCAAATTGGATGCGCTTCGGCTCACATTCCCAATACCCATGCGTGTAGGTCGTCATAAACGCGCAAAAGTCTCTTTGTGACATAAGCGAACCACAGACATACAGATGTAACAGTTAGAACCATTTCCTTCAAAATCCATTCCCAATTTCCCACAGCAATCATCTGGTGGCCTGGCCATGTTGCATTGAATACGATTATGTGCAACGAGGCCCTGCAGAAGACGCTAGTGTGAAACGTCAACACGAATGAAACGATGTGCGCCTCTGGTTGTGAGAAACCCAACATTAGAAATGCCCATTTGAAGGGTGTTCGATGGAAATCCATCACTCTTACGTCCGTTTGCTGTGACCAGCGAGGGAAAAAAAATCCGACTGATTGGTGTGGTCTCCAGAGCCGGTAATTGAATTAAATTAGTTAGAAACAAGCATGGTGCACAGCCCGCCATCATATTCCGTCGAATGATTTGTTCGTTCGGAATCTGGTGGTCGACGATGATGATGACGTGTGACTTGGCGTGGCACGGACCGCCATCGGGTGCCACGGTTATGGAAAGTGAAGCCCGAAGTGTCAATTGGGGTGAACTGATTTGGGAACTGAAGCAGAAGGCCTAGAGGTAGGCAGTCTTCTAATTTAATCATTGGTGAATAAATGGTAGAATTAGAGCTTTTACAGGGGCGGATTGGATCATCTGGGTGACGCGGATGCAAAATATGATAAGCGACATTTAATTACCTAGATTTGCGTCATCGCAATTAGTGGGCAGAGTTTGTTAACTACCACTTAGAGGCGCCTTGTGACGTTTCTTGAGCATGAACCGCTGTGGAAATCTAGGGTAATGAGGTTCAATGGCGATTTTGATGACAAGAGAGTAAGTTGCGTTAAGAAACCAGCTGCTTATTTTTTAGCTATTTAGGGTAAAGAACTCTTTGGGCACTTCCACGATTCACTTTGGTAATGGAGGTTTTTTTTCGACAGAATTGTGTTAAAATATGAGCTTAGTACCTCTCAGAAAATAAACCCCAGCCAAAATTAATCAAAAGTTCTAAAAAATAGAATTTGACTACATATTTGTTAAGATTTGATAACTACCTCAACGCAAAGCTCTGCGAAACGTTGTTAAAGTTGTACAACTTTTATTGAGTGCTTTCTCAGTAGATATGGCTTTGTAGACAAATTAGAAAAGAAAAGGAGCAGCGATGGAAGTACGATGAATTACAAAAGAAAGAACGGTCACAGTGATTGTTATGTTCTCCATGCTTCCAAGAAACTCCTCGGCGATGCAAAAATGAGGCGATTTCGAGGTTTTTCTGAGGAGTAAAAATTAAACTCAAAATTCCCAACATGAATCCTCATACGATTCGAGTAAGAGTGCATCGTAATGCGAGGATTTTTTTTCTGGTATTCTTTCTCTCATGTTTCTATGCTCATCCTTACTTACACTTAAAAAAAAAACTCTTGAGTGACTTGAACAAAACAGGCCTCGCGGAGCTGTGATGGCATTTTTTTTTGTGGAATTTTACTCCGTTGTGTTTTGTGTCGCATCTTCCTCGCTCATTTTTCGTTGCCTCTCTGCTTAGTACCCTTTCGCTCTCTCACAAAGATGTAAAGACAGCACGCTGCTCTAGAGCATGCTTCCGAACTATGGTGTTGTTAAAGAGTATTATCAAGCCAAATGTTCATAGTAGCTCCATCGGAAGATCTTTGCATGAAAAAGGCAAGGGGGTTGATACCTAAAACGAAGTTCTCTTCATCCTTACAGCCAGCTCATTTCTACAAAACAGTAATTGAGATTCCGTCAGAATCGTTCTTATGAAACAATTCGACAATCGTGAATTGACTTTTGGCTCAGTAATTTTGCGGTAATTTCAACAAAATGAACTCCTACGATATGCGTCAAATGTGAAATATTCTTAGAAAAATTCCTGAACAAATCGTTGGAAAAGCTGAAGTTATTGTACACGAAATTACTGAAAAATCATTCGGAAAAAGTAAAGGAATTCCCAGAACAGCGTAGCTCCTAACTCTGAAAGAATTCCATAAGGTATGCAGTTTCTCGTGGATACCGTAGATAAATTATTTAGATGTATTCAGAGAAAAACATCCGTGGATCATAGAGTAATTCATGACAGAATCCCGGAAAAATTACCAAGATAAACGGCTAAAGAAATAAATATTATTGACACGGGATAAAACATGTTGGAAGAAAAGACTTCTAAGGTAAACTCCACCAACATTTCTTCCTCAAATAACTCTCGGATTTCTACGGGCATTCCGAAAATAGTATTCCTCTTAGAAATCCGTTAAAAAATCCTCTAGAAAATGTCTCTGGATACCTTCAGGATTTGTTTTCATTTTTTCCTGTGGTTATGAATTCTATCAGATGTAAAACTTTGAAAATACAAGGCTTAAGATTATAAATTTTATATTAACAATTGATGCAAAGATTCATCCAAAACTATTCCAAATATTTCTCAAGCAATTTTTCTAACAGTTCTAATGATTATACATTCAATTTCTTAAAAGATTCCTTCAAATATTGTCTCGTGAATTCCTTTCGAAATTACACTTAAAATTCCATTCGGGATACTTTGAATGTTTATTTCTATTCAAAATTATCACAACATTTTCTACTAAATTCAATTTATTTTTGTCAGTGGCATATCTTTATAACATTTCTTTATAAATTAACCTTAATATTTGCTCAGCAACTTCAAAATTATATCAAGGATCTTTTCATGGGTCTCTTTAGAAGAATTCTATGAAAAATTCTCCATAAACTACATCTTAGAATTTCTTCCTAGGATATCCTTGAAAAAAAATGTAAAAATGCTCTAATATTTTTTAACGAAATTCTTCCTGACATACTTTTTAATATTCTTTCAGAATTAACACCAACAACTGTCCCAAGAATTAAGATTAATCTTAGTTAACCAAAATACCTACAAAGGATTGTATAAGAACTTTATTTAATTTTACCAAGAACTCCATCCAGGAATATTTCATAGGAATTTCTCCTAAAAATGCTTCAGGAAGTCCTCCAAGTATTTGTTGTCTAAGAATATCCCTTACAAACATGTATGGTTTCTAAAATGTAATATCTTGAGAATTTGCTTGGAAGCAATTCTGAAAAAAATATGTTCTAAATAACCTTCGGATGAACTTTCACTTCAATATTCTATTCTATTCTAAGTGCTTGCAAAGCCAATATTGAAAGGCATGCTGGGAATACCGAAATTCCACCCTGTATTTTCTTGTCAGCATTAATATTTGCAGCATATCCGTGATATGGTACAAATATTGAAATGGCCAGGCCCATTGTGCAGACTTGGGTTTGAAGATAATTCAAATACAATACGGCTATCAAATTATCCACGTATAAATAATGTGATAAACGCATATATTTTAATTTTTAATTGAAGAAACGGGGACAACCGTACCAACCGTTTCATTTCAGGGAGATAGATTAATGGTTGCTAAGAATGTTAACGCACACCCCATGTGTTGGTTCTCCTTTTCTTGGGATGGGACACAGGTATTTCTCCCTTGTGTTCTGGCTCAAAAGCCTTGGCTTAAGCGCCTTTTCACGCTCTCTGGAAAGACATGAAGACCCATCCCACGCAATAGTTTTGAATAAACAACGAAAAATTAATCGACTCCAGCTCTCGATTTAAAAAGAAACACCTTTAAAGAGTAAATCGGAACTAACTCACCAAACTATCCAAGTCGATTTAGCTATCCAAAGGAGTGACTTCCAATTTTCTCCACCAGTAGCTCCATTTGAATAGCAATTGGGAATAGAAATAAAGCGTAACTTATCTTTGCTTATTCTAGAATTATTATTAGACAGATTTAACACAATTATGATTCGAATTCTTTCCGGGCAGTACTACACAATTTTACCACACATGAAAATAAGTACTAATTTGGATTTTCACTTCCACCAGCCGAAAGTCAAAGAACTATTTCCTGGAGTAATCAATGAAAAATGTACTAGATAAACTTTGTTTACTTGATAGATTGGTAGATTTTTTCAATGATCTATGATTCATAATATGATCCGTGATCAATTCCAGACGTGATATGATTAACGTTAACAACCCTGGTTCCCATGATGCTACAACTAGACAACTCGAAAATCCAAATTTCGAACTATTAAACATTGAAAGTTTGACCGTTTCACAAGATGATTGTTAATCACAGAGAATATGATTGGAAAATAATCTTTGACTTGTTTACTTTGAATCACACGCTTATGATCTGTGGATGGCAAATTGATTTAAGATTTATGTTTCGACAAATTGAAGTCTACAAACCGAAATTTTGAGTTATCTAGTATTAGCATTAACACTTCAGTCGTCGCGCTGTTGTTTTTTTTTCAACACTGCTGAAAAAACCTCGCTTTTCGTTCACAACAGCAGAGTGGTGGTTCTGACGGTGTCAAACTGCGCGACGACTGGAAGGTCAAAAGGACCACAATGGTAGATTCTTTTTAACATTAATAATATCTGATTTTTTTTCTGAAATTTTAACCGCGTCTTCCGCAGGTTTTTGATAGGTCTGAAAATATTGACTGATTGTTTGTTAGATTTCTGAAGAGTGACAAAAAATTGTGATTAATGAAAAAAAGTGCAATTCGAACCAGTTTTCCATTTTCCAAATATTAGGTCCAGAAATCTTTTGATTTCAGAACTGCAGACTTTTACTTTAATAAGGTGGAACTCATATCAAAGTAGTCTAGCCACATCTTTTGTTCCATTTCCCGGTTTCGATTTCCCACTCCCTCGCATGTCC
This sequence comes from Aedes aegypti, assembly GCF_002204515.2. NCBI lineage: Eukaryota > Metazoa > Arthropoda > Insecta > Diptera > Culicidae > Aedes > Aedes aegypti. The sequence goes on from NC_035108.1 coordinate 400,884,730, forward strand.
TCAATGATGGATTGCTATCAATCAAGTAGGGATTGTGACATTTTATTCCCAAGAATAATCGAACAAAGCTACTGCGCTTACTGTTGAATAATTCAATCGAGCTAACAATAACACCGACATACCGCTGCCCAACAAACTCACATTTGTCGCCTTTTGTATTGGTCCAGCTGAGTTGACACTAAGTATGTATCACCCCCATTCCATTGTGTGCGGAAGCGATTATGATTCAGCCATCCACGCATAGCGGCATCTTTTCTTTAAGGTGATTATAGAACGAAGCCACACCTCAAATTTTCAAAAGCACAAGACTTGAGAACCAAACAGCGCTCCGCATATAAAATCTATCCCAATGGTTCCCACCAGCAAGCGAGCAATTTGATTGATTTTCAACGCGAACTGTTGTCAGATACTCTCGTCTTGTGTACTTGAAAATTCAAAGTTTGGCTTCCTTTTATAATCACCTTAATCTCTAGATATCACCTCGCACAGATGTTCAAATTCGAAACAATTTTGTAAATCGTGACATTTGATTGTTGTGTTGCAACAAAGCATCGGTTAAGCATGTGTTGGGAGGCAATTGCCGCCGCTTTACTGATAAGGCTTGCCTCCTTTGTGTGACGTACTCCTGGTCCGATTAGCACACTCACTTGGAGTCGCGTGATTTATGGGTGGGAAATGTGATAAAGAACAACGTCCACCGCAATCAAAGCTCAATTAGTGTCAGATGAATTCCGCTTAGTCTACCCACAGTCAATCAATCCGGGGCTAATTCCGATTAGCCTTTGAAAAGTGATTCATCGAATGGGAAGTAATCGTCAAATGTGTCAAAAGAATGAGTCTAGCTGATTCAAACAAGAACCGGTTTGAACATAAATTTGGTATTGGCATTACCATTTAGTATCTTGTTTACCAAGCCACAGGCTGACTATAGACCGAAAAAGCTCGATCAAGTTCGCAAATCGTATTAGTAAACAAGTGACAACGTGGTATCATTCCGCGCCAAAGTCAAAATCAATTGATCCACTGCGACTTCATTATCATTCATATTAAATATGTAAGCATAGTGATTGAGTCCACAAATATCCCCATACATCGCCCGGGAGAAACAACTCGACGGATCCTATTAGAGACGACGCGTACGACGGAATGACCGAACGTGACCTGCAGTAATCAGATGGGACAATCAAGCGCTGTCCGAACTGTGCTGGAACCTGCCGAAAATACTAATGCCACATCCACGGCCGTTTGGACGACTTACCAAGAAGAGCATATCGATTTTCCTATGTCGTCCCTGGCCACGGAATCGCAAGAAGGAACCTTCCTTCCGATCCAACACAAGAGTTAAATCATCACTGTTTGCTTCGGAGACGTGTGTTTGCAAAGGTGACCGCCATACTAGACATATAGAACGTAAAAAGACATATACACCTAGCCTCGTTTCGAACCTGGTCATAGTCATTGTTCTCTGCGCAGGACGCTACATGGTTTTATTTGGATTGAAGGAAAAGTAAACGAAAGACTACTACTTATTACTGGGGCTTGTTTGCCGTACACTTTGTAACTTGAACATCTGATGCCCGCCAAGGAATACTACTCTGTACATTGAAACTGTTGTTTTGAGTTGATACTAAAACCACAGACGAACAGACGTAGAACTGACGAAATTTCCATCGACCACTCATTTAACGATCATTTCAAATTCGCTATGTTACAATGCCTACAACCAGAAGCGCACGCATCGATTTTCTTCGTGTTTGACGTTTCACACTACCGTTATCTTCAGGTCTTGTTATACGAAACAGTATTACGTGCAATGATCATGATTGCGGAATGAACTGAACTATGGAATTTAAAGAAAGTTGTTCAAATGTGTTACGTCTGTTTGCCTGTGCTACAACCAACGCCGTCATGCAGCCGGTGCAGAGCCGGGCTCGGGATAAAGCTTATGACGGCGATCAGCTTATGTTTGCAATGGTGACGGTAGGTTTCAGGTGATGATGAATCACCACACTCACCCGAGTTGTTTGCCTTGAACTCGACGTATCAGAAATATTTGCGTGGTGAAACGTGTACTAACACAAGCAGAGAGTACATGCAACATGAATTATGCAAATTGCACAAGTACTAAACCTGTGTACAATATTCTTCTCTTTGGCGTTAGTGTACTATGGGCGCTTTCACAGATTATCTTTTTGCTAATTGATCATGTTTCCATTTATACAATAATACCGAGTCCAAATCAAAACTCTAACTGTAATTTCAATGATTTTCAACGAAATTGCTTGCAAATACCAATTTTCAATCGTTTTTAGAAAAAGCCTTGTGAAAAGCAATATTCTAATAATATAAAGTAACAATTCCCTTATAAGCCTTGAGATATTCGAGAAATTATATGGCCAAGTTTGGGGTTTTCTGTTTACTTCCGTAGATATAATACTAACCCATTGGGCCAAAAACTGAAATACTTTGTGTTAACTTCATCATTTGACTCACGATTCTGTCATTTGTTTAGAGTTCATGGGATTCCTAGATTAAAAAAGGAGCTCTAGTTTTAATTAACGTTAAATACATTGGGAATTATTCGCTAAACCCCAAGCTCCACTTAATCGGTTCTTTGTAATGTTTCGCTAGTTCTGGTCAAACACGGAGCAGCAACTATGAATTGTACGGTCATCAATGCATAAAATATTGAGTTAAGTATGAGTTGGTTTTATAACTGATAAAGGTTGAAATAAATAAATGATTCACTAAAAATCAGTTCTTTTGTTGAAGTTTGAATAAATCTTCATAACAATATTTTATCGCATTACACAGGGTGTCCTGTCCATTCAAAATCAGTTTTACAATTCCCGAATGTCGAACAATTTTGAATCGGTTGACATAAAGATCTTTTGACTCGATATTTTTTTCTATGAAGCTTAAAAAAATAGTTGTTCTCCTATGGAACTTGCTAAGAAATTTAAGAAAGTGAATTCCTAGAAACCCATAGAAGATATTGTCAATAATTTTGCCAATAGGTAACCACAAAATCTGATAAAGAATACCTAAATGACCTCGTCATAAATTTATTAAGATTCTAACCAAAAATCGCTAGGAATAGATGGAAGAGTCCATACAAAACTTCGCCAGGGACTCAATAAGCACTTTGTCATACATCAAAGGGTAATCAAGCTAGTAATCCGAACAAGGATTCACCAAGAATCAATATAGGTATCTCCAGAAATCCGCAAAACAGGAATACCTAATGAATCTGTCTAAGATTTCGGTAAGAAAACGACTTAGATCTCCCAAGAGACTTACCAAAAAAATACTCAGCGTAGCTTTTCTTCAATCACTAAAAAAATATCTACTAAAATTTTCAACCAAGGATCTTTTATAGAATCCACTAAAATCTTGCTCAAACCCCACCAATTCCCAATGGTTTTCCAAAAAACTTTGAAGTTACTGATCAAATATTTCCTCAACCTTCGTTAGGATTCCTACAAATATATCATCGACTCGTAACGCAGGTAGATCACCTTTTTGCTATGCATTATGGGGTAACGATTTTCCAGATAACTCTAGTGTCTAGTCCTGACTACTTCAAACGAAGAAGACAAGGAAAAACTTTTTTTTTGTAATACTTTCAAAAGTGAAAATTTCGGTTTTCCCAGTTGCCGAAAATAATCTTGATGCAAGGAAAAAAGTATTAGAATTCAAGAAAAAATTTATTAATTCAATCTTTTATTTAAGAAGTAGGAACATTTCATTTCAAGTTATAACTTTATCGTTTACCAAAACGAATCATTTCCCATATCCAAACTCCCAGTGTTTTCTTGTAGAAGTACAGAGGACTCCTCGACATCCTTAAAGCGAGTAACATTTCCCTCCCAGCCCCACATTGACCTGCATTCGGACGCAGCCGGCGCCGTTATTTTTTGTTATAATAAAAAGAGCACCAGTACTTTCACATTGAAGATGCTACTGATCCTGAGTAGCGTCTCTTGGCTCCCTGTGTAAGTACAACTGTTCTTGAAACAACGGAGTAGCAACTGCGGGCGGTCAATCATGTTCATGCTCATGCTCGATAGTGACAAAGTAACACGACTTGCAATAAACAAAGACATACAACAGATCAAATCATCAAGAATTTGCCATGATTCTTAACCTATCAAGCATCTCACCCAGAACCTTCCCAGGAATCCCTAGTTACTCTTCTAGAATTTCTTTCAAAATTTCAATGAAGTGTCATAAAATCTTCTTTGAATCTATTCAATACCTACCAGAAATCTCACAAGAAATCGGTAAAAAAAGAGCAGGATGCTGCTAAAACCCTTAGGTATGTATCTAGTAACTCACTAATAGTTAGTCATCTTGCGAAGTACGTATTGTGAGCCAGCCAGGACATTTGTTTATAATTGTAAATCGATAAGGGTTATTTTTCTTTGAATATTTGTTTGTAAGCTCGTTCCATGTGCATTTTTCTATAGTTTAGATTCTAAATTTCTGCCGAGAAGCATCCTAAGGACAGTATCCTATTGATTTAAAATATTAGTTACAAGCAGTTTGTTTTTTTTCTCGATTTTTATTAATTTGAATCAGTTTTGCATAGCAGTTCATTTGCATTGAGTCATCCGACTATTCTATGTGGGTTTGTTTGTTACTAAGGCGGCATCCACAAATTACGTAACGCTCTAGGGGGAGGAGGGCTCAAGGCTCAAGCGTTACGGATCATACAAACATTTGAAATTTTTCATACAAAAAGCGTTACGGAGGGGGGGAAGGGGTCGAAAATTTCCAATTTTAGCGTTACGTAAATAATGGATGCTGCCTAATCTCTGGGTCTTAGACAAAAAAAAGATGCATCCTTCAATAGTTTAATGTTGTTTGTGGAAAGGTAATGTCATAGGATAGATACGTTGACAAAATGTATCGACCCTATGACGATTACCTTTCCACAAACATCATCAAACTGTTGTAGGATGCATCTTTTTTGTCTAAGACCCATGTTCATGCATTTCTGGCATTCATGTGTCAACTGATGTAGAGCGTTGTACAAAATACAATAGTACGACCACTGAAGTCACAAATATCTCTTTATTTGAATCCGTACAGATTTTTTTGGTTATCAATTTCTTCTCATAGATTTTCACTTTAGAATGTTATGCGAAACTCAGTTCATTTTCAGTTGACAGTCGTAATCTTTCGCCAGACCAAGTTATTAGCGAAAGAAAAACAAATCAATGAAAAGATATCGATCACTGCAGATACGCCGTTACGATACTGAAGGCGTGATACGTCATGCGGCTTCTAGAAATTTGTGCCTCAATGGATTGAAATACTGTAGGAATATTTGAAATACTGGAGGAATTTTGAATTGCCATGAGCCTGCCAAGAAAGATCGTAAAAAGGTCCATGTGACTGTTGCCGTCAAAAATCAAGGTTTATTTTTCTAAAACAACTAGCATTCATAAAAAAACGTAACGGGTTTGCACACGAAACTATCATGGATTTCCCCAGTCACACGTCAAAGATTTCAGTCCACCGAATTCATTGCAAACAATCTAATTTAACATGATTAGACCAAGTGACTGCAGAGTCATCATTATTTGCAATCTGGCAGGCCCGCTTTGCAGCTTTGGGGTTTAACGGTTCGAAAATTTACGGCGATCATTTTTTCAGGTCTGGACAACATGACAGACGAACATTTTTGAAATGTTGTGAAGGAAGAAACGGGAACAACTGTACCAACCATTCCATATAGAGCAGTGGTTCTCAACCTTTTTGAAACTGTGGCCCTTCTTTCAAGTTTTGAAAACATTCCGCGGATCCCTACAAATGAAGGTTCCTGAAATCAAAATATATGGAAACCAAAAATTGGTGTGATTTCTTAGAAACTGATGATTTGAATACAATTCAAAATAACTACAGATTTTTTCAAAGTTCTTCTCAACATTTTTAAAAGATCTCGAGGAAGAATTGCCAATTATCTAAACACATGCATGAAGGAGCCTTTTAGTTTAGGAAAAAAAAAACTGTGAAAAACACGAAATAACCAAATAGGTCATCCACGTTTTGAATCCATTACGATCCCCTGTAAAAAAGTACTGAAGATCAAGCCAGTAGTCTACTAAGTATCTCTCTAGGGAACATCCCAAATCGTTATCTCTAAAATTCTATAAAAGTCTTATAGGTCAAGTCCTTGGGACGATTACTACAATTCCGCCAGCAATTCGTCACAGACTTTTCCAGAAATGCAGATTTCTTTGAAAGAAATTTCGAAAGGCTTTTCAAAATATGGAAAATTTACTCAGATGTCTTCAATGGATTTCACCAGAGTTCCGCAAAAATCTATATGCCAAGACATTTTTTGAAGTAATTCATAGGAAGCAAGCTTTTGCTGTAAAAATTTTAAGAAATCTTCTATAATTGGTTTCATATCTATATATCTCAATTGAAACCATGAGAAGAATTATTTAATTATTTCGTCAAAAATTGTCTGAGAACTTCGCCAGATATCCGTCAAGAATTTTCCAAGCACTTAACGAAGGATCAATAGTTCTGTATTGATTATTGTTCTGGTTTGAGCGAAATAAATGAAGAATCTCCTTGACTGATTCACCTAGGAATACCCTAGGATTTTTTCAGACCCACAAATCGACCAACGAATATCGAAAATATGCCTAGATAGGAAACTATGCATATCTCGAGAAACTATCTTCAAGTGTGAAATACGAACAAACGTTATTTAATATCGCATGAATATGATTGGAAGAGTTCTATCAGTTTCCCTAATAAATTTTTCGTATAACTTTTAAAATGTGCTTTTTAAACATTAATGTAGTCATTAAGGTGAGCATTTATTATGTAACTATCAATAAATATTTCACTATTATATTTGAAAAGATATAAAAGAAAATGTGGATGGAGTCCATCAAGTTTCAAAAGGTGCCTACACCCAAAATAATTCGGATGGCGGATTTCCCTCCTAGCGTATTAGGTGCTAAATCCACCTATTGATGGTAAGATTCGCCTCCTAAGCGTAGACGGGCAAACCCGTCAATTGAAATCGAGCACATTGGACTTGAAAATTCGAGCAATCTAAATGTTTACGCCCGACCCACACAATTGCACAACCAATCCGAAGCCGAATGATGGCATCGGAAACGCACACTTAGGCAAATGGTCACGCGGCAAATGGATGGTGGACATGTCAGAGGAATGGAATGAATATTGCAATATAAAACGCACTTCTCCCATCAAGCCGTCGATAGGTTCGTGAAGTTAGTACTGGTTTATGAATCGGGAGGTCCTCGGTTCGAATCTGAATAAGCGCGAGTATATATTTTGTTTTTATTTTTTGGTTCTTCAGGCATATTTATGAAATTCAACCCGATTTCTTGTGGCGAATTATCATAATAGATTCCGGTCCCTGTATTTAGATAATCATTTTGCTTGAGTGACTATCGAAATAAGGTACCGTGTGACAAATGGGTAAAGGAAATCGTATAGAGAGGGTTATTAAAAAAAAATAAAATGAATAAGATCTACTATATTTTTCAGATTGTTTCCTACTAAATCTATGCTATATTTAAATTTAATGTTTGTGCCAAAGTTCAAGGTAAATATTGAAAATTTTGGAAACTAGTGGGACAAGTGAAAATATTGTCGTTTTAAATGACTGAACTGAAACTAAAAAAATAACAGTCAGATCTGTGATTTCAAATGGCCTCATTTGTTAGTGTATGAATACACAAAAAATCACACATAAATAATAAACATTTTGTTCTTTTTAAATCAATTTTCTTGAGTAAAGTTATTTATTTAGCAACAATGTTACTTTTATTGAAAGTAATAACATCATCGAAAATCAAACACCATTCTATTTTACCGATTTTCTACTACTCATTTTATATAAAGTTAAGTTATCTCTTTTCTAAGTAATGTGTTTATTGCCTTTATCGAGCGGATTTAACCCGGTCAAAAGTGTTAACATTCTTGTACCTACTGAATAAGTCATTATTTGAACCTAGTATCCAAATTCATGCGTCATCCGTTGAAGCCATTCAGAACATTACGATGTACATGTTTTTTTTTTAATTTCTTTATTAGTATCATTCCAAACATTACATTCATTTCTTATATCTAGGTGATCTGTGTTAGACAACACTATCATCCTAATTTGGTAAAACAAATTTAAGATTTTATTAACATTTTGTTAACAACATACTACATCTCCCTGGCTCTTCACCCGAAAGGCTTTGGGGTTTCACATATTTCGACATGTTGAATCCAACAAAAATAGTCCGGTTGAAAACCCCGTGTAACACATCGTGACCTTCCCTTGTTAGCTACCCCATATACCCGATTGCTCCAAGGCTCCGCCACAAGAAATTTGCCTTAGACACCAAAATATGAAAAACAAAAAATATTATAACAGTTACTGGATTCGAAACCGCAACCTTCGGATCCTTAAACATAAACCCTCACCACTCGCCTATCACAATTTCTCAAGTGTGGAGTTCTCTACATCACACAACATGGAACCATCTGGTCACGGAGGACAACCTGCAAGAGGAGCAAAATACAACACCCGTTGGACAGCCAAGTGCGAGAAGGGGTGAGATGATATGTTCTATAAATATATTTAAAGTACCAACGCGGTGCTGCGGGAATTTCTTACTTATACCAGAGTCAAAATCTATATGTTTGTATATCTTTATTATCGGCAATGACTTATACATTTGCAGTGGAAATAGAATTTCATGCCGTGCGTGTTGGATTGGGTAATATATTAGGGAGAAACAAATAAACACACTTGACTATAACAGTCGGGCGCTTTATAAGCAGAATTTTATCGTTGACGTTTGCTGATTGATTTACTTTTCATTTATTTACATTTTGGTCTCCTATTAGTCGCATGGTTGGGGACGGTATGAGACTCCTCGAAGTAGGAGACCCAGGGTTTGTGGGATTCGATTCATTTGACGATGTAATATTGTAATCAAACATCTAAGTGTGCATACAGCAAACTGGATTTTCGTAATTCTTTTAACAATTACTTATTAAAATAGAGGCCGTTGATAAACTATGTTATCATTTAGCGGGGAGGGGGTATCTAGCCAAAGACCACGGTCCACCCATTTGTGTTTCAAAGAATATTCCACCATCAACTAAACCTGAAAGGTTTCATTAGCAGTCGGATGGTTCAAATTAAAAAAAAAAGTATTAAAATTCAATATTTCATATCTTCTTTACCAACAACGATTAGAAGACGATTAAGATTTCTATTGAAATTACTATGACAAAATTTGAAAAAAAAAAATGTTCCCCACATGTTAGTACTGTAATGTTAATACAAAATTATCTCTAAGTGAAAACTAATTCCTCACTGCAGTAGAAACAAATCTTTTTTGAGCTAATTTTGTTAGGGATTTTTGCAAAAGTTTGTCACACTATAATCTCACATTTCGCTTAATAATAGCAAACCAATTCATAAATATCTCTTCTCCCATTTTTCAAATTTCTGTTTCATTCATGAACAAATGAAACACATGATCATTGGGCGAGCGGGGGGTTATTCGTCAAAACCACACAAAAGCACGAGGGGGGAGGAGGTGACTGAAAAGTCAGGAAAAATGTTCACGTGGTTTATGGACGACCCCTAAGAAAGATATGGGGATTGAAATTTCAAACTTTTTTTAAATTTAAAACCGCTCTTATTAGCAGTCATTTACATTTACCGTTATATTTTTTTTTTGTAAAGAAGATGCAATAGTACCTAACTGGAATTTACAGAAATTACAATAAGGTTTAATTATCGCACTCAACATTTTACACCAAAGCCAGATTTTCCATATTTTTGGAATTGATATACATAAATAATAATTCTCAAAAAACTTATGTGCACAACATAATCGCAAAATAATGGTGAACGCGTCACGAAATGATTTCTTCAACCCTTAAGTGGATTTTTTGGTGTTGGTGTTCGTTCAGAGGTTTGCCAAGCCGCATAACTACATAAAACTCGTGAATTTTTTCTACATCCCAGAAAATTTGCTTATAATAATAATGCTCAACATATTGTCGATTTAAAGTCATGCTTTAGAGCATTCATGATGTCAAAACTATGTATCATTGCTTGACAGTTATCGAATGAGTGCAATAAAACTTATTTTAATCTGCATTTTATTATGCATATAAAAATAAACACACATTGTTTGAAAATGTATTGGAAAATATGAAGTTGGTGCAGTCCCATATTGAAAAATAAAGGCATATCAGTCTCCATATGAACTTTTAATTTAAATTTCAGCTGCAAACGTGAATTGTGTTCAAGTTTATTATTTTTTGCTGATCATTAGAAGCAAAATTAGTAAGCTATGCGGTTGTGTTAAATATGTCAGGAAGAAATGTAAGGGGTCATCCATAAATGACGTAGCTTTTTAGGGGGGAGGGGGATCTTTACGGGGCCCATATAGCCGTAGTGGTAAACGCGGAGCTATTCAGCATGATCAAGCTGAGGGTCGTGGGTTCGAATCCCACCGGTCGAGGATCTTTTCGGGTTGGAAATTTTCTCGACTTCCCAGAGCATAGAGTATCTTCGTTCCTGCCACACGATATACGCAAGCAAAAATGGTCATTGGCACAGTAAGCTTTCAGTTAATAACTGTGGAAGTGCTCATAAGAACACTGAGATGCAGGCTCTGTTCTCTGTTTTGTTTGACTTATAAACTTGGTTTATAAAATGATGATTCAGCTTCAAAACATTCATCAAGATTGAAAAGAAATCTGAGAAATTTTAGATTTTCTTGATAAATGCAATCAAACAGATTTTTCAAAGCTTTAAATGGTTATGTAAATATTATATTATATTCGTGTCTTAATTGATAAATTTATAAATAAACAAAATCAAAGTTTAATAAATAAAATAAAAATCAATGCTTTAACTACTTGGAGTACATTGTTTTCTCATTTGTTAACAAGTCATAAAGTCAGCCGTTTTCAAGACAATAAAATATGCTCTTTTCGGCAAATATTACATGAAACCAGATATTTATACCGTGTATTATGCATTCAATGTTGCAGGAGATCTCACTCTATCAACTCATCGATTTGTTTTGATGTATCAATGCTCTTGATGGAATAGCCTGAATATTAATGAGGACAACAGATTCGAGTGATATCGAAATTGTCCTATCATTCAATTTTATTGATAACTTGGTAATTTGATAATTTTTTATTATTTAACTGTTTCATTATAGGTTGTGTAGGTTTATTTTATTATGAAGAAAGATAATGAAGTTCAGCTGAAATATTAATAGAGATAAATAATTTGTATAATAATCGCTAAAATTTTCTAAACATTCCAAATATATCAAGTGTAATCTTTTCTATATCTGGCCACTGATTGTCAAATGGATTTGAATTTGGATAATAATTCATTTCGAATTAATATATTGTATTGGTCATTTTCATTGAAATCTATTTCCTAACAAAGAATAATTTAAAAAAAAAACAATCCTTTAATAACGAAATTTTTGTTCTAACTAAAAATAAACTAAAAATATATTGTACCCTAACTCAACAATAACGAGCTTCATCAATCCAATCAATTTTTTTTCACATTTTCTATAGTAAACTTGTTTGGCTTGGTGACAACAGCAAAAGTAATACAATTTAGCCTATATGAAACTAGATACCAAAATTATATAACAGGAACTGTGTTTATTTGAAACTGTTTTCCAAATTACTTTCGAGCGCTACTGTATATCATACTGTTAGATTAGATTATCCTTACATTTTAGTCAGTAATTAATATCAAATTTTGTATTGAACTTCTGAATTCTAATTTTTTGTTTCAACCCAATCACTGAGGAAAATTAATAAAAAATGCAAAGTGGGGGGCCTTCCTTAGCCGAGTGGTTAGAGTCCGCGGCTACAAAGCAAAGCCATGCTGAAGGTGTCTGGGTTCGATTCCCGGTCGGTCCAGGATCTTTTCGGGTTGGAAATTTTCTCTACTTCCCTGGGCATAGAGTATCATCGTACCTGCCACACGATATACGAATGCGAAAATGGCAACTTTGGCATAGAAAGCTCTCAGTTAATAACTGTGGAAGTGCTCATAAGCACACTAAGCTGAGAAGCAGGCTCTGTCCCAGTGAGGACGTCAATGCCAAGAAGAAGAAGAAGAAGAAGAAGAAGAAGGGGGTGCTTGATGTGCTACGTATTTTCCAAGGGGAAGTATCAGCATTTGTGACGAAACGATACGAGAGGGAAGGGGGGTGTAAAAAATCAGTGAAAAATGCTACGTTATTTATGGACGGCCGCCCCTAATAGAAAATTATAAACATTTGTATGAAAGAAAAACTTCAAAGTTTGCGCGCTATTTTCTCAGTGCCTACTTTTTTCAATATGGGCCTTTATGGACAGCATAAGTTGTTCTTAGAAAAACTTTCTTATCGAAAATGTCTCTGAAATTTTGTCCTGAACAACTAATTCTTATCACAATTCATAGATAGTCGAAATTAAAAATGATAAAAAAAGATTATTGCGTTATATAAAAATGAAATTTTGTTTTCATATTTTTCATGATAAAAAAAACCAGTATATATGTTCTCTTGACTTCTCCAAACGGTTTACTACAATCTCCCCACTGAACGTTCTGTTCTAAAATCAACATATCGGTGCCATAATTCTTAAAATAAATTGCTTGCAAAAACTTATAGCCAATTTGCAGAAGTTGTTCTTGAGTCAAAATGATCGATTCATCTATAGACAGGGTTGGTAGCAAGAATTGGTACCGAAAAAAGTTATTTTAGTGACCAAATTTGAGAAATAAGTGACTTAAAAGTGACTTTCTATTCTCGAAAAAGTGACTAAAAGTGACTTGAAAAGCAAGCCGTAATCATTTTTATTTCAATTCTAGTATACTGTTTTACGATCAATATCAATTATGATAGGGAATACTCCATATGATCTTTTGCAGGTAGTAAGTCTAGTTGAGTACCATATTTGGACAAATTTATAAGATATCGCCTAGATTTTTTTCAAACAGGGTAGTTTATATTTACGTAAATAATCCTTTTTTAGTAAATTTTCAATATTTTTAAAATTTTGTGACTTTTATATTACCAAAGTATTTTATATTGTAAATTTTAATAAGAATTTGGAACATTTGCAAAATTAAAATTTTTGTCATTTAACATTTCCATTTAAACTCCAGCTCTTCTACCTAATAAGGTCAATATTTTTATGCATTAATCTATATTTCAAATAAAAAATGATGACAGAAGATCGAATTTGATTGGAATACTGCTTAAATCGCGTCCTTTAAACGCCGACTAAGGAAGAAATTTTCAATAAGTAAATTTAATGAAAGGTATTCACATTCTAAGACTTCCTCGTGAAATTACGACAAGTAACTTTTCGGTTTTGCCGTAAATTTATTATTACTCCGAAGACCTCTTGAGGAGTTTGTTTTGTGATTTTTACGAATTTTTTATGTAATTTTTCTTAGAATCGTTTATATACCTTCATGTATTCTATCTATTTTTTTAAGGAAAAACCACGAACGAAAAAAATTGAAACTTAAAAAAATTTCAAATTTTTTGAAAAGTCCACGAGGAATTTCTAAAAAAAATCTTAGTGTAATTTCTGATGAAACTTGAATGGATGAATTTTCTTTATTTGAGAGACTTTCAGCCCTTGGCTGATGAAACTTGTGTGAGTTATAATGATGAATACCTACGAGAAATTCCGGAGAGTAATTATGGATGAATTTTTGAGAGAATCCTTATAAAAATGCCTGGATTAAATGAAAAAGGCGTAGGAATTATTGTAGGGCTTGTTAAAATGTCGTTATTTTTCGAAAACTCTTTAATAAACCTTTGGGGAAAAACTTCTGTAGGGCACGCGGGAAGAATCCTAGAAGTAGCGATTGAAGAAATCTGTGAAAGAATCAGTGATATGGAGGAAATACTGAGATTTTTTCTTCAGAGTAATCTCTGTGAAAATTACTGGAGGTAGTAGCGTAGGAATGCTCTAAAATTTTTAGTATAAAATTGAGAAGAAATTCCTCTGAGCTTCAATTGAAAAATTGCTGGTGGCATTCCTGGTGGAGTTCTTGAAAGTATTCCAGAAGGAATCTCTGGATAAATAGTTACGTAACAGTCTCTGAAGGTTTTTCTGTTGCACCAGAATTCATTGCAAGCAGATTAACCATCTATTTCCAAAGACTTTAAGGTAAAGATAAATCCAAGCCAAACCTCAAATTTTCAAGAGCACAAATCTGGAGAACCAAACATCCGTTTAGGCTGACAACCTAATCGATTGGCCACTAGCTGACGGTGACCAATCGATTAAGTTTTCAGCGCAAATGGGTGTTCGGTTCTTCAGATTCGCGCTCTTGAAAATTTCAAGTTTGGCTTCGATTCATCTTCACCTTAATCGATAGTTGCTTTGTGAAAAAGCGTTTTCATAAAGAGTAATTCAAAAAACAATATTTCAAAGGGTCTATTTTTTCAAAATCAGTTTAAAATTTGTTGGTTGTTTTACAATAGTAAACTGATTGCTTACCAATAGTTTTACTATTCAAAAAGTTAGTTGACTTTTGGATTAATCTGATAAGTATAGAATCATAATCTTCTGTTAACTCTCCCTTACTCGATATTTCATATCTCGATATCGAGTTAGAGAACCACAGTAAAATTTGGTTTTCATGGCTACTGCAATGGTCCCTCGGATCGCATTTGCACTGGTTTTGTGTTCCATAATTCGATACCTCTCTTACTCGATGGCCGCTTCAATATCGAGTTATGGAGAGTTGACTGTAGAAATTAATGCAGAGTATTCCTCTGGTTCGGTTTGCCTCAAGTTCGTCAAAAATAATTGAACTACAGTCGCCTCTCCACATCTCGATATCGAAGGGACCATCGAGATAGAGAGAGATCGAGACAAAGAACACCTTTTGGATGATTGCTAGATTGAAAAACACTCCGTTGCCAAGAAAGTAATACACAAACAGACGTCATTTTGCGCTCCTAATTTGTTTTGAATCCCAAAACTTTGGTCTAGTAACCTTCGATATTGGTCATATCGACATACGGAGAGAAAACTGAGATCGAAAAAACAACAGAAACACATCGAGATATGGAGATATCGAGATAAGGAGGATATCGAGATGCGGAGAGTGAAAATGTATGCAGACTGAAGGGACTTATGAAATCATCGACATAGGGAGAGATATCGAGATGTAGAGCATCGAGATGTGGAGAGTTGACTGTACCATGGAAAAGAGAGGGTTATGGCAAAAAAGTGCTTTAGATACCACATTAATTATAATGTCTTTAGAGACCTTAACTAAAAACAAACACTTTTTAGAGATATGCATTGAAATAGTACCAGGCCTTAAAAAAGCTGCTTACATGAAAATATACTATTTTTACTAGCTTTAATATTTTCCAACAAATATTATTTATTTCATATGCTCATGAAAGATACCCATCTAGAACTGGGAATCGTATTTGCCTTTCCCATTTTAGCAATCCTAAGTCCTACTTCCTTATTTAAACAAGTTATTCGGAATATTAAAAATAACTTAAAGTGCATTGACTTAATACCTCAAATTGTAACAGAAGAAATGTTGTGTTACAAAAAGGACATATTCTGCCATAATAATTACTGGTTCGAGGTTTTTTTTTCCTGCGTATATCCGAAATCCTCTGATAATTCCAGTTTTTTCCAGGTCGAATAAAATTCCCTGATAATTCCAGGTATTCCAGGATTTTTCAGGTAGTAGACACCCTGCTAACTTAAAACTTAGCCTAAATTAAGAAGGCCGATTCAAAATTTTCTCCCGAAATTAGCTCAAAATAGTTGAAAAAAGTGACTTTTTGACGAAAAAAGTGACTTTAGTTGAAATGGCTTCAAAAAAGAGACTTTAAAGTGACTGGCCTCAAAAAAGTGACCAAGTCACTAAAAAGTGACTCGCTACCAGCCTTGTCTATAGAAAACTCTTTTACTATTATACTAAAACCATGGTTAAAATTTAATCCCATATATGGGGCACGGTTTCTTATAATCGGCTCATTCTGGGTAGCATTCATCAGCATTGGATCGATATTTTTTTATCAATGTGAAAGTAGAACCGTGATCTTGTTTTCTTTGAATAGCACCAGCAAAAGATTCCACAGAGTATTCATGTTTTAAAGACTATTCATTTTATAAAGAGGACACCTTGTTTATGCTATATCTTTTTTATCATGTATATAAAATCCCAGAGTTTTCTGTCTGTCAGTAACGCTTTGAAAGGTTTCATTGAGCAGCATACAACAGCAATTTAAGAGCACAACAACAGTCAAATTAAGAGCACTGCAAAAGTCCATTTGAATGTAACAACATTACAATAGAGTCCTAAAGCCCTGTCCCAATTTTAGTGCCAAACGCTTACGTTCAGGCCAAAAACACATGTTTACTCAATTTTTTAATGTTTTTCATTTGTTTAAGTACAAAAAACATTTTTTTATGTTTTTATAGATTTTGTCACACTCCTTGATTTGAACTCAAATTTCGGGTGTATTTTGTTTTCCGTGTCCCTTCCGAAATGTCAGATAGCAACAACCCCAGTGTTAAAACTAAAACCCCTGTGATATTTTTGTCGACTAAGCGAACGTCAAACATGGTCTCAAGTGTCAAGGTTCATTTATGGATCCAATTTTGAAATTAAAGTTTAAATATGATATATCCGTTATTTGAGCGAGAAAAATTGCTAAAGTAGTTGCAGTAATATGATCTTTCGTGTTATTAAATGAAAACAAGATTTAATTAACCATTTTAGGACCCTATTGCAAATTGTGGAGCACTATAACAGCTATTGCACAGGGTGTTCTAGAGTTTTCCGGAGCTTTGTCCTTCCTAATTCGTATAAAAGTCACGATCTTTTTATCATTGTAGTTTTATGAACTTGGACGGTAATCAAAATGTAAACAAACCAACTTTATGCTGTTCGACCGCACTTAAATTCCGATGCAAGTTGAAAATGTGATTCATTACGGGTTTCGTCATTTCAATATAAAGTTCAAAAACAAATAAGATATTTGCAAAGGAAAGATTAACATGATTGTGGGCCGAATATTCTAGTTTTTTTTTTTATTTACACAACCTTCTTGAGTCGCTGTTCCATGGTTTGATATCGACTTATGAAGGCAAATAAAAATATTTTTTTATGGTAACTATAATGGTCCCCTAAAAGAGCTTTCCAAAGCATTCCTGTTCGATGACTCGATATATTCATTAGTCGATAGTCCCCTAATTACAATTCGATTCGTTGTATATCGTTGACGATCGCCATCGCAGCACAAAGATCTATACAGAAATTGTAGCACTGGTTAATCGGGATTCAATAGAATATTCAAGAATTTTCAGTCAGATTCTTCTCTCTAATTTATAGAAGCTTCTGGAACTTTTGAAATATTTCACAACAGCATTTAAGGCTGTAATTATTTCAGATCAGATTAACGGCACTATAACAATGGAGTATGGTTAGAGCATAAATTTGGGCGATTTTGCGTTCATAAATATCATGCGTGTCTCAGCTTATTATTCATACACCAATGGCATATTATTATTCATACACCAATGGCATAATAATCCATGTTATCATTTTGCAATTGAACATAAACATTATTAATCTTTGAAAGAGGTTTTTGCTTGAAAATTCTTATGGAACGTGACTAGCCACGCTGGGTTAGCTAGTTTATCAATGAAATCATAATCGGTTTTCTGTGCATCGTAATACTATTATTTTTCTCTTATATGGAAATATAAGATCTTACAAAGAAGAACAAAGAAGTTTCGACAAAAACTTCCTAGAAAAGATGTTCTTTAAAATTAAACAATATTTTTCACATACCAAAAATCCGAATTTTTATGAATGAATTGTGTTTTGGTATACTCAACTATTATACTTGGCTCCAGACCTACCAATCTTTGACCATTCTAAACATTGTTCCTTATTCGTGTGAATTATAATTATTTTGATGGCTTTTTTGTTATAACACCATCGTGCAATAATATAATAGTCTAACGATACTGTATACAGAAAACCGATTACGATTCTATTGATATATTATAAAGATATAGCATGCACAAGGTGTCCACTTTATAAAATGAACAGTCCTTAAATAAGTTCTACAATAGAGAATGTGGCTACTCTGGTAGGTGATAAATTATTATGAATATACATTAAACTTGTTCAACATACGATGATTAACGCTTTAAAGGAGACTTGACTGTATATCTTTATTTTGCTGGGGGTAACACATGTTCACATGTTTATCAACAGCATGAGCAATCATGCATATGAAACGTAAAACCACATCGACTTTGGTTACTCTACAATTCAGTAGCAAGTTTGGAGCAGTAGATATATAGTGTGCTAGCCGATCCGATGATTATGGTTCGAATCTGGTTTGCACCCTCTCGGTTTTTTGCGTATTTCCATACTTCCAATACATGCACTTAAAAGAGGCATATGTGTGGAAGTTTTATTTTTTAATACATGTGTTGATGATGCACGCACATGAAAAAAAATACACATGCGACATCAACCAGGTTCGATCCATGGTCATGAGCGTGAGAACCAAATACTATACCACAGCATTAAACCCGCTTGTTGGTATGCGTGGTGCCAAAAGCATATCAAGTTGTACTTCCCCATTTGTACCGTAAAAACTGCTCGACTCAATGACCGGATTATCTGCCTATCAATAGACGCTCAAAAACGTCATGTCGCTCAGAAGAACACTTTTCCGCCATCAATAGACGCAGAAAACGCCTATAATGACGGTTTCAACTTTTGGGTGTACACTCAACAAGAAGAGCGTGCATCCATTCTCGCATCAAATTAGATGAGATAAACCATTCATCTAATTAAACGAGCAGACAAACTAGTATGGCGCCTTGTCCTTGAACTTTTCACCCTTTCGCAAGTCCACACTCACAGGGCAAACAACCTTCAAGAAAAACAAAAGCTCCCAATGTTGGATGTGTATTCGTCTTCGAAAGTCTTTCATATTGCCGGAACTCGCCCACCCCGACAAGTGCGCCTTTTCTGCACGGCCTTTGTGTAGTCGCTTTGGCGGGTGGATACTTTCGTAAGTTTGATGAATATTTTATGTGCCGTGTGTACGATACCACCTCGACGAAGGACGCCCCGACAACGTCGCCGTCCCTCGATGATGTACGGTCGGTCATCCAGTTCTGCTCTACACTGTGGTAAGCCTAGGTCTAGGTGAGACGGACGAAGTCCATGGCCAAACAACTCACTATGATGGTAGCGGCTTTATCGATCCGTCCTGGTCTCCAAACGCAATGCACGCTTGCCATATGCAAACCCAGAGCTATGGGGGTTTGTGGACGGTCACCATCGCCACCACAACTCTCGATTTTATCATCGCATGCAGGCAGTGGCGATATCATTACAATCACTGCCGTTCGTTTGAAGCACCGGGGCAGAGGGAAATTGAGTTTTGTGTAATTAGACAAGCAGTGCAGCAAAACGCCCACCTGTGTTATGCGTCGACCTTTGGTCACAAACGGGAACCACAGGGTAGAGCTAGACGCCGAAAAGCTTAAATCAGCGATTCAAAATGCTGTCCTATATTTGCTTATCTGGAATAATCTACAAAGAAATTTGTGAAGAAATCCTTATAAGAATTCCAGAATACATTTTTTGACCTCAACTGTGAGGCCGTCTTAAGAGTCGTGTACTAGACTCGAGTTTGAAGTCAAGAATAGTACATTATACTGAAGATGGCCTTACAGCTGAGGTCGGAATTAAAGGATACAAGCTCTAGTGGAATAAAATGATGTAGTTTTAAATTCGGTTTTTATTTACTTATAGATATTTCACTAAACAGCTCGAAGATTAATTATCATTCTAAAGTCAATTTTGGACGAACCTATAGAGAAATTTCTAATAAAATTATTCAGATAAATCCACAGCAGAACTCTTCAAAGCAGGTAGAATACTTAGAGGAATCCTTGGTGTAATTAAGGATAATCCCTGGATAAATTTTAAGAATTCAACCTCGGAAGAATCTCTGGAAGGATTCTCTATAGAATCCGTAGAGAAATTGCTTGAGAATCACCACGAGAAATCCATAACGTAATTCGGCGTCGGCGTAACGTAATTTGAATCGATGGTGTGGCGGTTTACAGGTCTAGTTGGTAAGAGTGGACGGTTGTAAAGGACATTGAAAATTGGTTCGTACTTGACTGCACACGGTCACGCGGTCAGCCTTGCAGCAAAAAACTGTGAAGCTAGAGCAACGGATGCCAACCACGTGTAGCTACCGTAAGCGCGCCATCGTCCTTCATAGCTCATTTCCATGATTCCATGTACTGTCCCGGATGAAGATTCAGGATCCAGTAGTCTGACCTGTAGCGCCATGATTCCCAATCCAATTTGGGTTAATGTTTTTTGCTTATCTACGGGCAGGACATCTACACCACTAGGTCTTCTCCAACTGAACCCGTCCTGGCGTGAGATTTTAAAAGTGAAAATTGAATTATCTTCCAAGTGGGTCTTTGGCTGGGCTCCAGAGACTGTGAGCCCCTGGCATCAATTCGATTCGTTTGTAATGTTTCCCTAGCGGGATTGCTTTCCCGGCTTTCGATAGTGGGTCACGGTTCTGATGGCGACGCCAATGGGGCGTCGCTGAAAGGACATCGAGTAGAAAAACGTATACTACGATGGGCGATGGCATTGCTCTATTTTACATATTGCATCCGTGCATATTTCATGCAAAGTGGTTATCCGTCGATGGTGTGATGAATGGCAAGTAATTATGTAGGTATCTCTCTAAACCAATCATAACTTCCTTTTATACTTTTCAGGGTTGTCGATTTACAATTTGACACGGAAATTTTAAAAATCTTTAGCAAAACTGTTTCCTAATCAAAACCATTTGAAATTCAAGTGCAAATTTAAACGTCGCCCCTGAAACTAGGACTCATTTATTCTTGCAAGGACTCCGTTTTTCCTCGACCATGATTTTTCAACCTAACGTTCATTACCAGCACGAGGTATTTTTCATCCAGGCTACCAATGCAACCCCCCCAATAGCTGGAGCATTAAAGTTCATAAGTATCATGTTTGGACCCCACGGAATGGTTGTTGTTTGGTGATTACATGCCACCAATTTCAGTCAAGTATGATCCAGAACCACGAGGATCAAATGCAGTTTAGCAGAGATGGCGTGACTTGCTGATGGTTTCGTGGCCCTCTATAATGGTGCATAGTTCATGTTAATGAGTTATGCCGGTTATGACCGGTTTGTGAAACGGTTTTCCGTGCGATTAAAGGGGTATTCCCCACGAAGTAAAGTTGCTCATAGAATGTTAAACCAAACAGCAAAAACGACGAATAGCTACTTGCTATTCTAGTAGTGACGGACTATGCACTATTAACCTTCCGGCTGTCATTCTGTTGTACATACTTTGTAAACACTTGGGGAAATTTCAGTTAAAACTTCGTAACTTTATCATCAATTTGTAACTTTGTAATCCAGGATCCCGGAACATTTCAAGCAAATGTGGGGAAGTCCCGAAATGTAAATCAATAGCATTTAAGCAAACCACATTTTCGTAAGTGCACTTTCTTCTTAATTTTTCCTATGCTATTTTGATACAGATATTTCATTAAACAGATAAGTTTCATTGCTTCAGAAAATAATGCCAATATTTTGTTATTCCGAACGTTTGGGGTACATTTTCCGTTGAATCATTTAAAAACACTTGCTTCAGTCTGTCTGAACAACGAAAAATTGAGAAATGGATAAAATTGCAATCAGTTCGATGCTTTAGATATGTTTTTTTTTTTCGAACAACAATTCGAAGGAACTTCTAGCCAAGGTTCGATTCAAGTGGGGAAACAAACCACCAACCGTGATTAGTATTTCCGAATTTACAGCCTCTGATTTTGATTTCTTAGGGGCTGAACATTAATTGCGTAAGACAATTTGGACGGTTTTTCAACCCCTACAGTAAGATTTTTTGGAATTCAAGAATAATTTGTATGGAATATAAGAAATCTACCCCCTAAAAACTATTGTAATTAATGGATGGCCCCTTAACAGAACAATTGCCACAAATAATTGATCCAATATTCAAAACCGCAACTCAAGCGTGTGCTACAATGGTTAAGGAACAAAATATCGAAACACAAAACGTCGAATCCCAAAACGTAGAAAGGGACAAAATGTCGAAAGGACAAAACGTCTAAAGCAGTGAATCATCATTGTTTGTCAGACTTCTTTTTTTCACATCGGGATCGATTAAACATGCCATGAATAAGGTTGGGTGACAAAACGCCGAAAGAAAAAAGGTCGAATCCCGAAATTTCGCGTCCCAAAACGTCGAAAGGACAAAACGTCGAAGGGACAAAACCTCGAAAGAACAAAACGTTAAAAAAAAAAAGAAATTGAAGAAACGAAATTTCTTGAAACAATGATTCTCTTCCGGAAGAATAAATAATTTAAAATGTGCCAAACGTTTTTCAATGCATATTTAATCGATCCCGATGTGAAAAAAGAAGTCTGGCAAATAATGTTGAAAATTCACCGTTTCGTCTTTCGACATTTTGTCCCTAACCCATAAGAAATTAATGTAACATTGAAAAATAGTAGTTACTAATACAGAAATAAAATGAGTGTTTCTACGAAAAACATTGTGGTCATACAAATAGGAAGCATGAGGTTTCTGCTTGTAAAACACAAAAAAGACCAAACGAAATCAAAAAGGATAAGGTTTGAATTGTTCAATAGAAATTTACCAAACACATTTCTGAAAGCACTACTAAGATTGTCATTCGGGATTCCTCGTAACAACAATATGCCAGATATAACTCTAGAAACTTTTTTCATTGTTTTCTCCAGGAATTTAATCGAAACCTAATTCAGGCATATGTTCAACGTTCAAGGTCCAAAGAAACCATCCAGTGATTTTACAGATTTACAGATTTTTTCAAGAATTCAACCAGGATTTTTTTCTAAGTATACTTCCAGGAATTACTCCAGAATTTTCTCCAGAGTTTCTTCAAGAAATTTCTCAAGGAAGTCATCAACTTCCAAGAATTTATCAAATAATACTTCCATGGATTTTCCTCGGATTGCTTTCAAAATTTTTGTATTTAACCAGGGTGTCTACTCGTTTACCGAAATTAAATTCCCTAATATTTCCAGATTTTTCAAAAAAAAAAAAATAAAAATATAAAAAATGTGCCTGAAGCAAGGCTGGTGGTGACTGAGTTTCTTGAAAATTTCTTGAAATTTAGAAACCTCTTTCCAGTAAAAACAGACTGAAAAGTAATCAAACGAGGCAAAACAGCAATCAAAAAACAAAACGAAACCTAACAGGATGAAATAGTTTGATCAGACCAGACATTTCTCTGAGAATATTTTTTAACTTTTTTTCAAATTTCTCGTTACATTACGACGGTATACGACGATATTCCAGTAAAGGACAAATATCCTTTGATGTATTATGACGACATTACGATAGGGATTGATTGATATCGTTATTTGAGATTTTCACTCTCCACGAATTTCTTAAGGAATTTCTCCAAAAACTTTGTTTTGGATATCTCAAAATAGAACCAGGATTTTTCCAAAAAATATCACAAACAATACCTCAGGGCTTCCATCAGAAATACCCATATATTATTTCAGATATTTTTTTAAAAAGCCCTTAGTCCTCTAGGATTTTATCCGGTGATTCTCCAATCAGATTTTCTAGGACATCCTCCACGACTCCCGTTTAAAACATGTTATAATATTCTCCAGATGTCTCCAAGGATTTCTCAAGATATTCTACAAAATTGTTTTTCAGATTTTTTGTCAAGAATTTAACTACAAATTTCTCTGAGTATCTTCTTCTTTCTGGCGTTACGTCCCAGCTGGGACAAAGCCTGCTTCTCAGATTAGTGTTCTTATGAGCACTTCCACAGTTATTAACTGAGAGCTTTCTTTGCCGATTAACCATTTTTGCATGTGTATATCGTGTGGCAGGTACGAAGATACTCTATGCCCTGGGAATCGAGAAATTTTCCTTTACGAAAAGATCCTCGACCAGCGGGATTCGAACCCACGACCCTCAGCATGGTCATGCTGAATAGCTGCGCGTTTACCGCTACGGCTATCTGGGCCCCCTTCAGTATACCTTCAGGAATTACTCCAGAGATTGCTCCTAAGATTTCTTCGGAAATTTCTCCATTAATTCTAAGAGATTTCTCAAGGATGGTTTCAAAACTTTTTTCTCAAGCACTCTTCCAGGAGTTTTTTTTCAAGAAAATTTGAATGAAATTTTCCAGTAAGCTCAGGAATTCTTCAAAAAAATTCGTGACGTTTCTTAAATCACCATTGATGAAAGAGGATTTTCAGCAAGACTCATTCTTGAAGAACTTTTAGAAGTTTTCCGAGATTATTGCTAAGATAATTGAAAAATATAAAACAAAAATCATATGATCTCGCAGTATATTGTGAAGGAACTCATGGAAAAACAGGACGAAATTTCTAAAAAATGTGTAGGAATAATTATTACTACAATCGTAGGATCTCATAAAAAAATGCTGGTGTAGAACCCTATTGAACTTTTCAATATTCCATGGGGATTTTTTGAGAAATTGATCGAAAAACGTTTGGATGAACTCCAAAACTCCTTGGACGAAACGCTGAAGAAATTCCTAGAAAAAAATCTAAAGAAACTTAATAATGAAACACAAGTCGAATTTAAGGAATTATTTGTAATGTTCTTAATAGATTTACTCGAATAACCCCTCGTGGAACTTTTTGAGCTATTCTTTGGAATAACCGTAGATGAAATGGCGTTGAAATTCTTTTCGGGTTTCTTGAAACAAATTTGGTGGGCTTCGTGGCCGTGCGGTTAGTGTTACCAAGCATTTAGCCGCATTAAGTCAAGGGGTGTGGGTTCAATTCCCGCCTCAGGCCGAAAAACTTTTCGAGAGGAATGTTTTCCGACTGTGCCACTGGGCGTTGCATGCTAGTCCGTTGTCTAGTGTGGCGCTTCCTTCAAAAGGCAAATAGCCCTATGGAAGCATTGCACGATGCGGCTAAATGCCTCGCTGACACTAACCGCACGGGTACGAAGCCCACTTTGACTTAAAGATACCACCACTTTACTTTAAAGATACCACCAGAAATATCCAGGGTATTCCTTTTAGCGTTTATTCCAGGTAATTTCTTGAAATTTCTTCCAAGTTTTTTTGTTGATGACTTCATCTAGATTCCTACCAGTAATTTATTAAAATATACCTCCAGAAATTACTCCAAAGATTCTTCCAGGGACTCCAAGCAATTTTCCCACAAATGCATCCAGAAATGTTGAAAGAAATTCATTGGTAAATTTGTCCAAGAGTTCCTGAAATTTCTGTATATCCGGTGTGTCTTCCACGGCATTCTGAATCCCTGGGAGATCTCGTGGAGCAATCAATAATTTGAAAGAAAAATCCAGAGCTTCGCGAGGATTTACAGGGATAATCATAGGACATGTTGTGAAGAAATCAGTGGAAGCATGGCTAGTATAATTACTCCTGAAGTATTTTTTGCAATCCTTCAGTTAATTTCTTTCAAAATTCTGTAAAAAAAAGCTACAAAAAAGTTTTCAAATGGGAACCATTGGAAGCTCTCCTGGAGAAATCGGTGAAAAAATACCGAAAGAATCCTTGGAGGAAAACTCTGAAGAACTTTGTGGGCCATTTTCGAAGCAATCTCTGTGAAAATTACTGTAGTAGTCAGCATAGGGCTGCTGAAGGATTTCCTAGAAGAATTCCTATGAGATCATTTGAGCATTATTCGAGAAATCATTGGGGGAATTTCTTTTACCTATATTTCAAGGAATTTTGTGTACTGAAACTGATGTCTGGAGTCCCTGAATGGATTTCTGAAAAAATCCTGAATCCTGAAAAATTCCTGAAGGTTATTTTCTTATTATCCGTGGAGGAAACCCTGAAGAACATGCGTAGGAATCTCATGAGGCTCCAAAGCTTGTCTGCAAGTATTTTTCCACGAACTCTTGCTAAAATTTCAGTTAGTCAAAAGGTATTTTAAAAAATGTCATTATGTAACACTTTTTGCATGGGGCCTTTGGAAATTGTGTCACATTTTCCAAAACTCCCATTCCTGCCTAAGAGCGTCACGTAATTCATAGACGACCCCTTTGGTTTTAGGATGATGGTTGTTTGAGAAGTTGTCAAAAATGATATATCTGCATATAATTTGTTAATAAGGCTGTTGATGTCATTTGTCTGTCTATCGAGCAGCTCTCTCATGTTTTTACTGTCAACCAAACGAGTGTTATGAAACCGAAATCGAGCAGTAACGTCTATATTTTAAGAGATAGAAAGTTGCGATGTTCAGCAAACACGTGTTTGAAGATATTTGACCACCTTGTAGAAGGCATGAAAAATGTTAAAATCTCGTAAAAGAATTATGAAATTTTTAACAAAATGTGCACAAATTTGTATGACAAAGCGATTAAAAAATCATATTTAGTCATATGTGTTGTTTTAAAGGCATTGCACCTGGCACGCACATTTTCCACAGATATGTATTTTTGACTAAACTCCGCTGAAAAAAATGCCCGATTGAAACAGTATATTACCACAATCTTTAAGTCTTACTAGGGACTACCATAAGACTGATTATGGAAAATTTTAGCGAAAAATATATGTCTTTTTCGGTTAAAATATATGTTTCTGAATAACGTGCATGTTAACCGTAATGCTTCTGAAACAACGCATGTGGCTGGAAATTAAGGTTAAAAAATAAATATGTTATCTATGTACAGTGAAGACAAATGTTATAGATGTCCAAAATTGGATATGCACTGGTAATTAAAATTCATACAACCATCTTTTTTCTATGATTACTTATTTTAATGACAGGAAATAGTAATCACCCTGTACAAAGAAACTCCTCTGAACAAACTATATCGCTAAAATCAACGGTTTAGGCGCTATTCAAAACGCGCATGAAATCGACAAAATAAAACACAGTGTAATGGGACATTATCAACTTTTAAAACTGCAAATTTGATTCGAGGCGGGGCCTAATGGATGTCTGCAACAACGCACAAACTAAGCGCCAGATTCGAAAGCATTAATCAAAATAAACCTCCACCCCTAAGAGTGGTAAAATTAGCCAAATACACAATGTTTACGTTTTATTTTTAGCAAGCTCGTAGAGTTTATTCATTTTACTAAGCATTCATTTCAATGATGACGGTCAACACAAATGGTACCGACAGCATGCAAAAATACAGTATTGCTTATTTCCATCACAGACAAACAGACGTAACGCTGACAGATTCTACCCCATAACCCCGAATTTCATTGTCCCAAAAGCTATTATCCCGAATGCCATCATTCCAAATTCCACTTTCCCGAACGATCCTTGACCCCGAATTATCATGGAGAAATGTCATTCAAGGTAATTGTACATTCGGGAGTCATGAACATCGGAATTCGGAGATTAGATGTAGAATCATGTCATGCAAAATGCTCAACAGATAATGATGGTGAGCACTGAGAAATTGTTTTTTTAGTCCAAGTTCTAAGTCTGATTGTCTGTGTTTCTGCAGAAAACGGCATGTTTCCTAGCGAATATCGACCGGTTGTGGGAAGGTTTTTACTCGGACCCGACTGCGAACAAACTCAAACCCGATTTTCCGCCCAGCTAAGAAAGTCAAACGACAGAAACAAAGTTCATTTTCCCCGGTTCAATGTCAATGCTACCATCATCATCATCATGATAATCGTCATCTTCACCTAGCGGATCAGCGAGCGATGACACCACCATTGATGCCGCCGCCCGGGGTCTGTTTGGAACGGACGACAGTTGTACACAGGAGTAGATAGGGTCCAACATTATGTTCTGCTTTTTATGCCCTAATATTGACTAAACATCGGCTAAAGCAGGACACCTATTACCTATCAGGAAATAATAGTATTGTAAACTAAACTAAATAATTGAATATAAACATATAAATCAAAGTTTTTGGAAAGTTCTGTACAATTAATCTTGTTCCTAAAAATAATAAGTGTGGCGAAAAAAATATATAAATTTAGAAAATTCATCACAGTAAGACAATAATGGAAAGAGATTGAAAATTAATTGCAAACAGAAACACTTTTTTGCCATCTTTCTCGAAGTCTCCTAGATGTAGCCATAACCAAATTTGAAATTATAGCCACGAATTTGTTTTAGTTACTCCTCTGTGCGTCGTATAGCAGGTGTTTCTAGCCTCCTTCCTTCATTGTGCAGCTTATGAATGAATGCATTGTACAGTTTGACAGTTTTATGAACCCGACACAATTATAGATTTGGGATTTGCTCCGTTTTACTTGGGGGATATATCTTGAAGGCAAGTTAATCTATACAGTTGTCAAATTGACGGACTGGAAACCTTGCCGTAGTTCGTTCACCATCAAAGCGTCGTTCACTGATCGATCTCAGAATCTGATGCCGGAACTATGTCGTGACGTGATGAAGCCGCAGTGCGTAGTTCCTGCGGCTAATGATAGTAGTTTAGGTCGAGTAGAAGTTGCGTTTCGCGACCGGTTGACGCGACCGACGTAGCTCCGCAGCAATAATCAATTAAGGTCAACCGGTATGATCTCGCCAATGTCCAGTTCGGAGCCGGGCATGTGCTAACAGCTGTAAACCGATATACCGGGCAGCCGTTTTGATGAACAGAAAAGAAAACAGTGCGCCAGTCGTGAAGCTTCTGGAATGACTGTTTTCCGGCGCCTTCACACGAGTCAATGCCGGATAAACAAACAAAACCTCCGGCACCCAATAGCTGGAGTGATGGAAATGGAAATAGAAATACACTCGATTCGATAACTATTTCATTCATCTGAGTTCGTGAAAGGGTAGAAGCTGGAATGTCATGATCCGAGCTAACCGGTTGTTGCAATCGGATCACGTCATTACTGTATACGAATACGATGCGCGATGTGCACGGGTTGGCTATCAAGTGAGTAAGATAGTAAACTCGGCAAATTCCTTCGATCATTAACCATCACATTTCGTTCGTAAAACAATATTTTCTCAGAACCGGGCACGGTCGTACATTAATAACGAACAAGGTCAGTGGGGGTTCAGGTGCGAACGATGTGCATTGCAAGGTATTTACTCGACCTAGACACGAAATTGATAGATGATATTCGGGTGATGGAACTTCAATGTTCGGAATTTTGTACAGATTGAGATGAAATTTCTACTAAAACTTAATCTTGGTCCGGGAGCAGCAATTGCGAGAGATCCGTCAGGATAACAAGGCCGCTTAGATATGAGAGCATGTGAAGATATGTAAACTCACATAATCTCGGACACATGTCAACCTACGCGGAATTGTTGTATCCATGCATGTCACTAACATATATCGATTTTTCAACGATTTTTCGAAGTTTTTTTTTTTTTTGTTCTTAAGGTTAGAAGCAGTGCTGTAAACATACGACGCTTTGCGCGACGTTCGTTTCGTTGCCATGGTCAGCAGTCACAGCACGAGCTTTAGAATGAACGTCGACAAAAACAAAAAAAAAGTATCAACTGAATGTCGCCTTACACGATGACATTTGCATAAATCATATTATCTTATCATATTTGCATAAATTTTGCATAGAACTCAGACATCGGATCATAAACAACATGAATAGTTTGATCTTGCCTGTAATGTCGAATGTGACACGCATACAGTGAAAGCAGAACAGAAAAAAAACCGGAATGTTTCCTAGCGAAGCTATCGTGGTCAATGTCATTCAATTGACATTTTTCTCTTCGACATTAGTTTGATCGCTCGTGTTGTGTTTAATGTTTAAGGGAAGCGCTGCCGAATATCAGCGAAAATGTGTCGACTACCGTGATTGCTTGCAACACTGGTTAGAAGTAACTAACTATGGATGGGTTCAATCCCATGTTCAAGGCGACACTACACAAGTCCGTCATATCCCGGAGGAGTTGTTGTCTTCTGTTATGACATTCAAAAAACTTGATGGCTAATATTCGTTAGCCAAAAGCTATCGTGCAATCAGCTATCTTTCAGGGTTCTAGAAACTATTTGGCTAGGGTTGGTTTTGAACAATTGGTTTCTGGAACCTATCAAAAGAACATCTGATCTTACTCAAGAAAACTTTTTTTTTTAGCCGCGAAGAGCCGGTTCACCGCTATTTAAGGGTGCCGACAACCTAGAAAAACCTGGACAATCAGGAAATGTCGGGGAATTCGATTGATGATCTGGAAAGTCAGGGAAAGTCAGAGAATTTCACTTCATTTCATCAAACTAGTTGATTGTCTGCAATGTTATCGATTACGCCAACTCAGCAATACAATAATCATGATGTTTAAATTGAATACTATTTTTGCACGAAATGAGTTTATCTATCGTTCAAAATAGCAGCCTATCATTGAGCAAAAGCTTTTATCCATACTAGAATAAAGTCTACTTCAATACTTATACTAAGCCTCAGATTTATATTTATCTGAACTGAAACAAAAAAAATCAACTATGCTCTAGCTAGATCAACGCATTGCCTAATTTCGCACGTTTTGCTCAAAATATTAATAAAATGTAGTAAAAGTAAAACTATGGTAAAACGATATATAGAGAAAAACAAATGAGGTCTCTTGTATTTAGGTGAAGATAAATCAAAACTGTGTCTCAAATTTTCAAGAACTCCTGAAAATTTAAGGTGAACGGTTTTTGAAAAATACCATCAATTATAATTTGCAATTTCCTGTTTTTCTTTTATCTTTTTTTCTAAGAATATAGGTACTCAGGAAATCCTCGAGAAAATCTAAAGAAATTTTTCTAAATATGCCTCATGAACTTCCTTTCTGAATAATTTTTCGAAAGAAAGACTTTCTGAACAATTTCTCGAAAGAAATTGTTTTTGTTGATTAAGAAAATTCATAGGAACCAGAAATTCTAGAACTTTGGCTTAAAGGTATCCGTTAACATGTTGTAAGAGTTCTAGGAGATATTCATAGAAGATCTAGATGGAGTTCCTTAGAGCATATAATCCCAAATTTTCCGGATGCACGACCCACCTAGTCAACAAGTTTACTTCTCACGACCTCTCCAGATAAAAACAGTAAGAAAAAAGTTTCCTATAGAACAAGGCTATGGTTGTTTTAGGCTATACTTTGAAGAAGATTTTAATTCTCTTCAAAATTTGAGGATTTCTTGAAGAAAAATTCTGTTAACCTAATTAAATTATTTATGAAATTTATTGAAATTTTTTTGAGTATTATTGTTATATTCATGAATCTCTATGATTTACCTGCAATGCAAGTTTTATAAACATATTGTCAATTCTACAAAACTCAACGTACCCTAATGTTTTGTTTTAGTATAGTCAAATTGAATGTTTGAATTTATTAGAAGTTTTTCTGATATTCATAACGCACTATTAAGGAGTTTTAGATAACATTTTAGCCAACTAAAATGTTTAAACTCATTGAAAATTCTGAAAATATTATCGAAGATTACTTTGAATCTCTCACAGAATATTTGAACCAACTAAAATATTTGAACAACTTGGAAATTCTCTGTGTATTTTCAGATGAAAGTTGATGAAGCCCTGGTAGCTGGCTCGATTTTTATAGAATTTGCCGTTTTCCACCAGAACCATGAAAATTCAGAAATTGAAATTGTTACGAAACCTTTAAAGCGAAAAAAACTCGAGTAAAACCTTCCAAATTAAATGTGGCGGAACCACTTTTTTTGCTTTTCTTTCATTAAACTTAACTAACAGCACAATTCGAAATTATTCTCATGGTAACTATTGTGAAACATTTGAAAAATTAATAAAAAAATCGATAACATAGGTAAAAGTATGGGACTAAATTGTTTTTCGCGTACCCCTGATATTAGCTCATGACCCCCAGAGTTTCGCGTCCCGCAGTTTGGGAAACTACGCCTTATAGCATTGTTGGAGGCACGACAAATGCAAGGGAAACATCTGTTTCTTCTTTTCTTTTGTTGATGAGATTGTTAGCCTTAGGCTGGTTCATCTCACATCAGAAAACTTATTATTAGCGCATTATTCAATCTCTGAAGGCATTAATTTAAGAATCATTAGATTAATTCTTCATAGAAGAAAACCAAGGCAAAATTGATATCGGAATACTATAAGATTAACTAATATAAATTAGATGCAACGAATCATCGTGAAGAATTATTGAAAGTGCCTATTCTAAAATAATAAACACATCTAGGTGTTTCCTGAAAAAACTTCCGGCAAAGATGTACTTTAACGCCCAAGTAAAAATGGTGCAAAAGTCAAAACTGAAAAATCGAAGAAACTAAAAACACACAGCCCTTTTATTTGCCAAATAAAAAGGCTGTGTGTTCTTATTTTCATCAATTTATTGTATTAAAAGGAGAAAACTGCTTTTTCAGTTCTGACTTTTGAGCCATTTTTTCTTGCACAAAAAAAACGAAATTTCTAGAGAAATCTCTGTCAAATTCTTCTAGACAATTCTCCGAGATAGTTCTTCAGCAATGGCTGGAGTTTTACCTTAAAAAAACTTGAATTACCGATCAAGAAAGTTTGTAAGAAACTTGCATAAAGACGAATTCCATGTCAAATCAGTCAATCACAGAACTCGACCATCTTCGATTTGCTGTAAAGTTTGAACGTGATTTTGGTATGATACAATAACTGTTTTCCATAGAAAAATTGATCATTTTGACTCAAGAATAACTTTTGGAAATGGCCTATAATTTTTCGCACACAACTTATTTAAAACATTCTAACTCCGAAACTGTTGATTTTAGGAAAAAATGTGCAATAAAAAAGTTATAGTGAACTGTTTGGACTATAAGAAAAAAAATATACACTAAAAAAATGTTTTATTTATTTCATAAAAAAAATCAAAACTAAAACTTAAATTTCAAAATACACAAATACCACGTTTTTAATATTTTTTAAATTTTTACCATGGAATCTTGGTAACAAACAGATGTTTGGGACAAAGTGTCATAATGAAGAAATTTTTCATAAAAAAGTTTTTCTAGGAATCACTTTTGGTCGATTTTCAAAATTTTGTTTTTTTGTCAAAATAAATAGCTTCTGATGATACAATAAGAATTTTAGAATGATTCTAAACCATAATGTTAATAATTTCTCTAGAAGTAGCCATTTTCGAATTATTCCGAGTTTAATGGAAAAAATATTATATAAATATTAAAATAGGCCATTTTTATTAGTTATTCGCGATTATCCATCAATAATAATGCGTTATCGAGAGTAGAGACCATACGTCTTTCCACTTACTTATTTTCCTCGATGGGGAATCGCGAATAACTAATGAAAATGGCCACATTTTTTGCATTTTTTGCACTGAACTCGATATTATTTAAAAACGACTACTTCTAGAGAAATTATCCATATAGTTATTATGGTTCAGAATAATTTCAAGATTCTTATTGTTCTTATTATTAAGATCAAAATTTTAAAAATCGGAAAAAAGTTGTTCTTAGAAAAACTATTTCAGTAAAAATTTCTCCAACATGAAACTTTGTCTCAAACATCTGTTTACTATCAAGATTCTATGGTGAAAATTTAAAAAACAATAAAAATGGGGTTTTGTGTAATCTAAAATATAGGGTGTATGTTTTGATTTTTTATGAAAATAAATAAAATATTTTTTCAGTATATATTTTTTGCTTGTAGTCTAAACGGTTTACTACAACTTCTGCATAGAACATTTTTCGTTAAAATCAATAGTTTAGGAGTTAGAATTTTTCAAATAAGTTACATGCGAAACATTATAGACCATTTTCAAAAGTTATCCTTGAGTCCAAACGATCAATTTTTCTATGGAAAACACTTATTCTACCATACTAAAACATGTGCAAAATGTAATCCGAATCGAAGACTATCGAGCACGATTGTTATATTTTTCGACTCATTCTGGACGGATTTTGTCTAAAGTAAAAGTTTTTGCTCAGTTTATTCATACGGCCTATAACATTGATTAATCAGGGGCCTTCCTTAGCTGAGCGGTTAGAGTCCACGGCTACATAGCAAAGCCATGCGAAAGGTGTCTGGGTTGGATTCCTGTTCGGTCCAGGATCCTCTCGTAATGGAAATTTCCTTGACTTCTTTGGACATAGAGTATCATCGTACCTGCCACACGATATACTAATGTGAAAATGGCTAATTTGGCAAAGAAAGCTCCCAGATAATAATTGTGGAAGTACTCATAAGAACACTGGGAACAGCTGAGAAGCAGGCTCTGTCCCAGTGAGGAGGTAATGCAAAAAAAACCTTTGATTCATGCATATAGTCGAATATGTATCTACAAAAATCGTACTTATTTCGGTTCAAATTAATCGATTCAGTGGTCTGAAATTTTCCCAAAAAACGATTGGGAAAAAGTCAGGGAATTTTATATTCAAAATTAAGTCGACACCCTGTAATTGCTATCTCCTGGACTTGTCCCGACTGAGGATTGTAATATTGCTCTCGGTGGATGAGCTGTTTTTATTTATAAGGGAGGAATCTGCAATCTGACCCCTGAGAAGGTAACTAAAGGAGTGTGCGCATCAACCGTGGTAGGTCTGATATGGCAGATTACCTTGGCTTGCCTTTAGACAGCAAGCTTCATGTGAAGAAACGGGTCAATAAAACGATCCCCAAACATAGCATCCTGTTCAATGCACTGTATTCTCCAATCAACCATGAGTTGATAGTATGTCTCGCTTCCCATTTACAAACAGATCCAATCACTGAATCTGTCGAGGCTCCCATGCCAAAGTGAGTCAAGGAAGGGCCCTAGTAGTTTTTTATCCTTCCGCCAGAAATTATTCCAAGGATTTCTTCACTTATTTCATAACTCTCCTGAGAATTCAAACAGTGATTCATCCAATATTTTCCTTTGGGTTTTATTTTTTTCAAGAACTCAACTAGTATTTTTTCTAAGAATATCTTCAGGAATTACTAAAAAGAGAATGCAACTTTTCAGAAATAATTCAAGGAATTCTTAGAAGCTTTTCCAAATATTCCAAGGGAAATTAATCGAGAAATATCTTGCTACTATTTATGGTTTTTTTTTTTAAATCTATGCAGTATATCTTCCACGAATTTCTGTTAAATTTCATACACATTTTTTTCAAAGATTTGTCTATAATTTTGACCACGAAATACTAGAGAGATAATCCAGGAATGCTTCCAAAGATTCCATGTAAAATATGTTTTTTTTTTCAGAAATTCCTAAAGTAAGTCTTCGAGGAATTGAATAAAGGATTTCCCCGGAAATTTTTCTATAGAGTTATCAAGGAAATATTGAAGGAATGCCCAAAAAAAAACCTTAAGTAATCACTGATGACACTCTTAAGGTGAAGATGAATCGAAGCCAAACTTCAAATTTTCAAGAGCACGGATCTGGAGAACCAAACTTCCGTTTAAGTTGAAAACTTAATCGATTGGTCACTAGCTGGTGGTGACCAATCGATTAGATTTTCAGCTCAAACGGATGTTTGGTTCTCTTGATCCGTGCTCTTGAAAATTTGAACTTTGGCTTCGATTCATCTTCACCTTAAAGTAATAATTGACGAGTTCCTACAGAAAAGTTACTACTATATTTTTATGGAAGTCTTGTAGGTCCCCTGGAAATCTTTGATAAACCTCGGACGAAACCCTAGGAGATGTTTGCGTACAAATAATCGAAAGAATTGCTAAGAAAATTGCTGCAGCATTTCTGTTCATACAAAACCAAAGCCATTTCTGTAAACAGATCGGCTCTGCGAAGTTTGAAATTTTAACCTGTTGTGACTAGACATCGTTGCGTTATACAACTGCTGGAGCTTAGAGCTAAAAAATCAAGCAATCGGTGCTACTGGCATTGCTGTTGCTAGAATGATAATCGACACCAGCGGTTTCAAGTGTCACATGTGCGCGGTTTTGCACAACTCAGAATGTGGACTGATCGGAGGCCTTTCTGACGACAACCGTGTACAGTCATAACAACAGCGTCTACCTACAATATCATTACACCTACCTAGTTCATGATGAATGAGTATGCACAATTTGTCCTCGATAAAATTGCTATTTATCGTATAACTAATCGACTTACTTATGATTTTCAAAGAACATATGAAGTCATCAGATTTGAGCAGAAATATCTTCACAGGTCAATTATCCCCACGTATTCCCAGGCCATTCCGGAACGTCTCGTCTCAAACTGATTCCTTGCGGTGTCGTGACCGTGACACCGTAAGCCAAATCAATGGTCGCGTACCTCCATGTGATGCTTCGTCGTCATAGAAGTCATAAAACTGAATTGTACACATTTAACGGCCCCATGTTCAACGCTGGTTGAAAAATTTGTCAATCATCATTGGACGGACACCTTCATCGGCTGACGCGAGCAGTGTCGTCGTTTCTGGTGCAATAATTGTAGTCTGCGGGCTGCAAAGTTGCCCGCGACTTCCACCTCCGCCACCTAGGGAGTAGAGTAAGGCGGGGCAATAGTTCGCAATAGGTCTTTTTCTTAACATTTGGCAGATACCTAGCAACAACACATGACACCGTATTTGGTCAGCTATTCGCAGATATAATAATGAACAATTTCATCAAATTATTACGAAGTTTTGAGCCGTCTTATACGAACGTCCGCATTAGATATTCAAAGCAAAACAGTCATAAAATGTCTTCAACTACCTAATACTGAATGTTATAGTTCTTGAACTACAAATGACACTACAAAATATCTAGTACTACGTTTCGATAGTTATATGTTGAGGTATGATTTGTCTTTTTTTTACAAGACAGAGCTTAATTCAACAATTATCTTGTGAGAACAACTAGGTGCAAACTTCCGCCCCGCATTACTCTAAACTCAATGCTGATTTCCTTCGACGGACTTAAAGGTGCGTGTTTTGCCAGCAGCAAATCGAATTACATGTTGCTCGTTTTCTAGTGGTTGATGGTGTGGGGGTTGGAAGGTGCATCGATTGGTTGAAAGACACATACAAACGCATTCCTACCCCAACAACTCTGGCGTAAATAACTGCGGACGGCGCGTGAGAAGCCTCTCGAACAGTCCAAAACCGAAATCGATGCATGCGATTTTGTTTTTCATGCTCGGCTGGAGCTATGAAATGTTACTGGAGAAGCATCCGACGGCAGGTTGGTTTATTTGGCGCAATACTGGCACACGAAGCTTATGATGTTTTAGGTTCTGCTGTTGAGGTGTAGAAAGTCCATTAGCTGGTGAAATGTTCTGTCATGAGAATTTGCGATTTTTTGCTATTATAAAGGTTTTCAGAACCATAGGTAAATTTACAGGGTTTCGCAGAATCCATATATTTGGAGATCACGTTCTATAGTAGGTATTCCATTGTTGACCGATCAATAAATACGTGCACATGATGATAATCAATTTTTCAGCTGTTTAATAGATTACCTATAAATAAATGATAATTGAATTTAGCACTATAATACCATAAAATTCCATAAGAGATTGTAAACAAGTGAAACAAAACTAAACTTTGATTGATCATATCCTATACATTCAAGTGGAACACGTGTTTCTGTTTTCTCCAGTTTTCATTTAGCATAAAGCCCCGAAACAAGGACGACCAATCGATAGCAGAGGCAGCGTACCACCGTTCGTTCCTCTCATACCTGTCGTCTGTCGGAAACAACGTCAGTCAACGTCCTAGTTAGTCATCATCTTTCCCTTTGTTTGTGACAGCGGGGACAACATTTCCGAAAGAGAACAACAGTCCGTTTGGAAGTTGACAGTAGTGACAGTAGTGGCGCGATTGCGCTTTACATGCTTGAGACCGGTCCTCAGGTTTTCAACCCGTACGAGAAAATTTAGAACACAAATCGGCATGGAAGTTGCGCAAAAAGGTATGGGGACGAGAGGTCATCCCCTGCTTCTTGATGGACGACCGGAGGCACATGACAATAAGTAGTGTGACGTCATCAAATCCATGTGCGCGGAAAACAGATGTTTTCCCGGGAATGCTATGGTAGAACCGAAATACCTTGGAAGATTGCTGTACACAGAGAATACATGCCAATTGCTAACTGCCGAGCAGAACAGCAAGTGTTTCAAGAGGCAGCAGATAATGGGAAACTTGGTGATGGTGCCTTCGTTAGGCAATGTTGACCGTTTTATGTTTGGGAAACGATATTATTCATAAGTTCAAGTGGCCACTAGAGTACACAATGAAATGATGTAAAACTTTGAACGTGCGCTGACGATTCGAAAGTGTTGAGAAACTATTCGATAGCGGAAGCGAACTGGTGATTTGTATTAATGTTTTTACCATTAGGAATGGCGCACATATTGCGTATGCGTCAATCATCGAAATTGGGAAATTCCTAGATCTTAGATGAGACGAATCCTAATGCTATCAGTTTTCATTCATTTCGTTATGAAGATTTTCTAAAAACTAAGGCGAATTCAGGATCATGGAATTGATCTGAATTCCTTTCAGCCTTCTTCATACAAATCCTAAGGAATCCTTTGATTCTTTCAAGAATTTTTGAGAGAATCCCAGAAAAATCGGATAGATATTTCTAAGGAAATCTTGTAGAGAAATACCTGATTAACTTCTTCAACGGAAGGAACGTATAGATCCCTGGAATGCAAGAGGATTTTCTAGATAATTTGTCCAATAGTTATAGGAAAATTTTCTAAATGAAACCTGGAAACCTCTTGATTAGCTCCTGGAGAAGGATGAGCAGAAATAATCACAGGAATCACTGTAACTATGTCTGTAGTATTCCCTTATGCAAATGAACTTTCAAAGTTCTTTTTTGAGAAATTACTAAAAATCTCTGCAAGAGACTACCGTTTTGACTCATATTACGAACACTTAAGCTTAAGGTAAAGAGCGACTTCAAATGCATCTGATATACATGCTTTAGCTGATATTTGTGAAAATTGTTTTGAATATTTTCGAAAAGCTTAACGGTTAACAGTTTGGTGTGCCGATAAACATGTTTATTTCAACTTGTTTAGCATTGTTTTCATGAAAAAGTATGGAACAACATTCTGATTAAAATGCCGAACACTGTGTTCATCCTGTCTCATATTCCGAACACCTTGATTCAAATTCCGAACAGCACAAATAAATCGTTTCAAATGATTAATTTTGCAAATAAACTTATCTGAGCTAGTTATACTGACCTCGAACTAGAGAATCATCACTACTCACGATGTTTAAAATAGATTGAAAGACGTTAAAATTGAACTACAATTGACTGTCGTTTCCTGGTAATTTGGTGACATATTTCAGCGAAACATTTCAAGCAAATTGCCATACAAAAACCGAGTGTTCGGAATATGAGTTTGTTCGGAATTTGAGACAAAACGGTACATGAATCATCTGAATAAAGTTGAGGAGTATTCCCAAGACAAATTTTGGTAGGAAATTTATAGATGAATCAAATGTGGAACTCCTACACGACTTTGTTTAGGATTCGTTGAAAAAATCCCAATAGTTTTCCGAAAGGAATTTCTAAAATAATTCCCTATAATTCATTGGAAGAACCTTTAAGAAATTACTATGGAAATAGCTAAAAGTGTCACACTGTCCTAGGAACTTCAGGAGGATTTTTTATATGATTATCTGGAATAACCTCTTTACGAAATTCTAAAAGCCTCCTAAAATACATCTTTGACGGTTCCAGTTAGGAGTCTCCAGGAGTACAAGTTGATAAAATTGCTACAAGAATCCCTAAAGAAAATCCTAAGATTCTTAAAGCAATCCCTTTGAAAGTTACTATAGATTTTTTTTATTCCTTACTATTATTTGTTATGCACTCCGTGCACTTTGGCGGCTACTATGCCGACTATTATATCGTTTCTATAGCTGTGTAGCTATAGAATCTATTCATATACTCGTTCTTATTGCTATTTCTCTCATACCTTTTTTTACCATACATATTTTTGGTAGAATCCCTGCGATTGAAGAAGAAATCTCTAGATGAATTTTTGGAGGGTTCCTACGATGAGTTCTTGAATGTATTCCTGAGTGAATCTCAGGAGGAAGCACTGTAAGAATTATTGTAGCTCTTCCTCGAGTAGTCTACAGTCCTGGGAAGGAAACGCGTTGAAATCCAGAGAAATCGTTTAAGCCTAGATGGATTTACTCTAGAATTTATAAATAGATTTCCTACAGGAATTCCTATAATAATTCCTTGTATTTCCATCGAAGAACTTTTCAACAAATATCTATGAAAATACCTCATACAAAAATCAATATAGCTTTACAAACTCACTAGTAAGTTTCTTCCACGAGTCACAAAAACATTTTTCTATGAAAGTTTTATGTAGTTACAGAGTATATTTACAGCAATGAAATCCCCTGATGTTTCCAGGTTTTTCCAACATTTATAAAAGTAATTCCGTGATCAAATAATTCTGCAAAATACAACAATTATTGATGAATTTTTCATTTTAGATGACTAAAAATTTATTTTCAAAGATGAGAGAAACACTTTAAAAAAATCTAACAATGAATTTCGAAGTGTTTTTCTCTTCAATAAAAAAATATCTGTTTGTTCTAAATGTCTAAAAAACTTAAGAAAAAAAATTAGTGATTTTGCTTGAATTTCCACAAAAAATAAGAATGCTTATCAAATGATCTGAAAGTGCTTTTTATGATCAAAGTTAGATATGAAAAAAATACATATTCGGGTCTTTAAAAAAAAAATATAGTCGTTCCCTTAAAATGGAATTTATATTTATGGATATCAGCGACGTACCCAGAAAATTTCTTAGTATATTTTCTATATGATATCTTGAGGAATCAGGGTAATGACTGATCGTCTTAGAAATAACAAATTTACCTGGAAAACCAAACAAAAGGAAAGCTAACAGCAACCACGACATGAAAGTTCTATGCTTCCTTTAAACAGACATTTCTTTAAAAATATGTCCAAGATTTTTTTTTGAATTACTCGTAACATTGCCACAAGTATTACTGCTTGTTTTTCCTCTTTCACATATTACTCCGAAGATCTCTTCAGGAGTTTGATTTGTGATTTTTCACGAACTTTCTAAGATAATCTTCCAAACATTTCGTTTCAGATACCGCCAAGCTACCATTCACCGTGCATTTAAAAAAAAATTGCACTTCAAAAAATTATATAACTTTTCCAAATAATTTGAAGCGTACTAGAATACCACTACGTTGCGTACAATTATGTAATAATTCAGGGAAAAATCTAAAACTAGTGATGTATAACAAAAAATTACTGAAAAAGTATATTTGAAAATGTCATGTTAAGGTCGCCTCGTACCGTTCTATGTCACCATTTACCGTGCACACTAGTGCACCATTCACCGTGCGTATAGTTTTCGTCATGATTTAATTTTGTATCTTGAAGAAACATTGTTGATGGAGCAACTATGTTGCTAGTAGTGTGCGCACTATTTTTTGAGAGTATTGGAATCTTCATTTACAATAAAACCATAAAAAGTTTTAAAATTGGCTAAATAATAATTTTTTCATCAAAATCGTTATAGGAGGTTTGACTGTATTGTCCAAACCATTTCATATTAACTCAAAAACTAAATATGAAGTAGTTTAATGTCGACATAACAAGAAATCTAATATTACCGAATAATTTCATGCCTTTCACACTAATGCACGGTAATAGGAACCATATATATTGAAAAGGATCTATTCACCGTGCATTCGGGTTCCGAATGAAACACAATAAAAAAAATCTAATTTGCATAAAATCTCATTGATTATACGATGAAATACATCTTACTTATGGTATCCACAGTGAAAACTTGTTGAAATTTCGAAAAAATTCATACTCTATCGTTAAAATGAAAAATGTGCATTTTTGGCGTTTTTACTAAGAGTGTTGAAAAATCTCATTATCAAACAGAATTCACATGATTTTGACTACATAAACAAGGTTTTTCAAAATGCTTTATGACAAAAACTACTTCATTTCATCAGTTTAATCTTATTTTGCTGACAAAAGAATAATTTGTGAAAATTGTATGAATATTCTGTAGGAATTTGTATATGTGCACGGTGAATGGAGGCCGCACGGTGACTGGTGACTTAACGGTACTTTCAAAGTGGAAAAAATCAAATATATTTATAGACTATTTCTAGACTTACATTCAAAAAGGATGAAACAACAGTTTCGTACTTATCTCTCGTCAACGTCAGGCATACCTTTTTATATGAACTTACACCTTATGCAATGTCTTATGAAATTTTTCAAAAGTTCCGAAATACGCCTGTGATGGATGAAAAAAGCTTAGAATAGAATAGATTTTACTTTTCAAATATGTATTGATAAAACAGTACATACGAAATTTAAATATTCTGATAACGATTTAAATTTTCATCCTTCATTTTTTGTTTGAAAGCTTCATCACTAAAAACTCTGTGTATAACTTTGTTTCATAACTATAGATCAAATTAGAAGATGTGTGTTATTTTGTTTAACGTTTCAGATATTGTTTCACTTTACAAAGAAGTTACAAGTTACTTACGATTTTCTGCAACAATTTCGTTTAGAGGATTTTCAAGTATTCGAAATTCCTTCAGAAATTACCCCTTTTTTAAATTTCTCATGGAAATTTTCACAGCGTCTATTCATCATGGAATGTCTCCAGGGAAATGTCGGGGATTTGTTTAGATTTTCTGAAGAACATTTTGAATAAATCCGCGAGGAATTTCTAAAGAAATTCTAGAGTAAGCTCTGATGAAACTTGTGTGACTTCTAAGTATGTTTGAATTCCTATGATGATCTCTGAAAGAACTGGAATCTTGATGAAATTTTTTCAAGAAGTACCTCAATAAATTCCTTGATGATCAGAACAATAAGTGTAATAATAGCTGTAGTATTATCTTGTGTGGAACTTTGAATTGAGTTGTGAAGAATTTATGGAGATTTGGAAATCCCATTTAAATAAAATTCTTTAAGAAATGTATGAATCGCAGCAATACCATTTTAATGAAATGCTGGGGAAATGGCGAGAGTAATTTCGAGGTGGAATTTACTGAGAAATTCATGGAAAAGTTTGTAATGAATTTCGATAAATAATGTCTGAAAGAATTTTTGGAGTAATTCCTGAGAATAATCGTAGATGAATTTTTAAGATACCTAATCCATATGAAAATGCCTAGAATAAAAATACAAATCGGCGTAGGAATTATTGTAAGGTTTCTAAGGAAAATGTAGAAAACTTTTTTTTCAAAGACTCTTGAATAAACCTTTGAAGAAGAACTTTTGTAAGTTTCGTGGGAGTCTCCTAGAAGTAACAACTGCAAAAAATCGCTGAAAGAATCAGTAAAAAACATCTGTAGGAAATCCTGGGATAACCGCTAGGGTTTCTGAAGAGTATTTTCTGGACAAAATTCTGTATAAATTCCTTTAAGCATCCCTTGAGAAATCGCTGGTAGCATCTCTGAAGGAGCACCTGAAAGTAATCCATAAGAAATCTCTGGAGAAATCATTAAAATTTCTAAAGCATTCCTCGAGATCTGAGAAAAATATCATCAAGAACTTGTGGAATAGTCTCTAAAGGCTTTTCTGAAGCTTCTAGAATTTTGCACTGAACCCTGATGCAAGCCGAATTGATTGAAAAAGTGACTAAGAGACCAATTTGATTGAAAGACTCTAGGGACTTACATCAAAAACAGTCTTTTTAGAGATTTGCATTAGAATAGTGGCTAAGACTCTAAAAAGAGACCTGCTAACTTAAAAATGACTATTTTTATACCAGTTGTAATTTTTGCTCTTTTCCTACAAAGATAATTAATTCAGTAGAATAGACAAAACCGCATTTTGTAAAAAAAAATGGAATGTTCTCAACCATATTTCATAAACTCATAAACGACACCCAACTGAAACTGGGAACTGTACTTGCCTTAATCAACTTGGCAATCTTAAGTTCTGCATCATTGTCTAAACATGTTTTATGCTGAATATTTCTATTTAGGACTACAAAATTAAAGGATTGACCGCAGCAAGACGCGTTTTAATAGCTTGGTTGTGTCGCAAAAAGTGCATATTCTATCATGTGTTACTAATTTAAAACAATTTTTCTGAATGTGGCCGAAATTCCCTGAAAATTCTTGTTTTTTTTTATCCAGGTTGAATAAATTTTCCTGATAATAATTCCAAGTTTTCCAAGTAGAAGACACCCTGATTCAGACATTACAGCAGAAGTTTTCCCGGTTTATCTTAGGAAAAATATTCTTCTGTAGGAGCCATCCATTTTTCCAAAAATTACTTGAAAATCCAGATCACCGCCCTCTTATGACCTTATAACTCGTAATTACATGTAAAAGCAACTTTAATTACAAGAAATCTCATTCAACTTACAAAAGTAATCTAAAAAATATACTTCCACGTTCCTGAATACAAAGCTTTTAAAATAAGTGTAATAGGTTCTCAAATTTAGGAAAAAAATAGGCCGCAACAAATTAACGAACCAAAAATCTCATAATTTTTCGACGCACCCATTAGAAATCGAGTCCCATGACCTGTCCATGACTGCCGCAACCGAAACGTACTTCTGCACCACGTACCACAATTTGCTCAGCCAGAATAACTGGTGTTCCACTAGTCGTTTGGTAGATATTAG
This sequence comes from Aedes aegypti, assembly GCF_002204515.2. NCBI lineage: Eukaryota > Metazoa > Arthropoda > Insecta > Diptera > Culicidae > Aedes > Aedes aegypti. The sequence goes on from NC_035108.1 coordinate 400,929,381, forward strand.
TTTATAACCGGACGGTGTGTTATGTTACACCGGTTGGAAGATCATATGGAAAACAAGATTTCCAATATTAGGGCACCAGTAGCAGTGATAAGAACAAACATTACGGGAACACGATGGACCAGTTGTTTCAAATTGGTTGTTGCGTTTATGAATCAACTTTCAACCACGTGCTCAGCAGGTGAAGATTGTTGAACTTCTGGACAGCACGAAGCATGAACGGGCTCCGGTCTGATATCTGATTTGATGTAAAGAAGGCTTGATTTCCAGCCGAACGGGATGAGTTTCAGCGTCAAGTGGGTATTGAAATACATACCTGCAAAGAAACAAGAAAACAGGTTAATAAAATAAAATCTTTTACACGTTTTATAAATCAATAAAAATTGAAGATTCTCTGATGTGTTAAATCTAATTATCTCGGAGGCCAAACAAATTTTATCTCCACCGAACCATCTTAACGCGTTGTCTTCAAAGACCCGAATCATTACGTCATCCGTGGAAAGAAATGTAGGACTTTCCCTCATAAGAAAAAAGGACAATCGTCATGGGCAGTTTAATACGGTTCCGATAGGTCAGCTCACAGTGCGGAAACTGGGTCAAGGATTCGTTCAGATGGTGGAGCTTACCCCCATGTTTGCGTGCAAAAGGAAATCGAAGCTGGATTCACGCTATCTATCGTTGAATAATCGTTGGTTCTACAGATATCATTTTACATAACGTATCCACATGCACGGCGTCATTTCACATCCATGTGTGGTTGACATTGGATCGATTACATTGCCGTTTACAGCGACATTAGTGATGATTGGTGGAGCGAACATTGGAGTTTCATTCGGTCATTTATCGATGCGTGTACGGTGGATTCAAAATATTAAATTTTGAAATAAGATTTTTTCTTTATAATCGCATGAGTCAATTTTACAGTAGCTTGCGTGATTCGCTCATTAGGTCGATTTTTTTAAGAGGAATGAAGAAATAAGAGATAGAATTTCTAAGAATTCGCTCAAAGGTAAAAGAAGATCGCCATCGCCAATATTACTTCACTGATTCAGGGTTGTCTGAGTCTCGAACAAAGAGGACACTGAACTAAGCTCTTCCAGAAAGCAGAAAAAACTCTTCCAAGACCTCAGCATGCCACATTTTTCTTCAAACCCAGCATGTTTGCCATCTTCGTCCTTGGTAGGACCGCAGCAGTGACCCCTGAAAGGCAACAGCAGACCATTTCAATCCTGTTGCGGTTGCGACCAACTGCCGATGCAAAAGTTCTAGAAGCAAATCAAATTACGTCGGATCGCACAACCACCATCGTTGCTGATGCAAAGCCATGTTATAAGGGCATACGAATTATCGAACGAACGCGAAACACGTGATTAGGGTCTCACACTGGGACGTTTCTCATCCGTCAACGCGATTCGAATCGACTTGGGATGCCTGTATGTGAGGCACTTCAAAGGATTCACCGGACTAAATTGGCTCTTATTAGTCGTCTACCGATTCGCTCGTTTATCGGATTCTTTTTTGGTGTGGTTGGCATTATCATGTAGGTATTGGTGGTGAAAAATGAAAGGAAGTGCACAGCTAACCATCATGCAGACGTGAAGTTCAGATTAGTACATGGTCTAACTATACAGTCGAGTGAACAACTAAGTCAGAACGAAGGTACGTAATGATTGAATGATTTTCCAAATCGATAACATGATAATGAGACTCTGGCTAGCCTCTGGTAGCCTGAATGGCTATGCCAAGGAACTGTCACAGTGCAATAGACCTCGACTAGAATGGGTAATGATGGCGTTCTGGGTGCCGGAAACGTTGATCGATATTCTACCACAAAAATGAACCTGTACCGGTGCTTTCCCCTTCAGTGGATGATGGATCGCTTCGCTCACAAATCCAGTCATAAGACGAACCAAGCGGATTCAGTAGAATGATGATTATCATACCGGCCCAATCTGCTGATTACAAGTCGGCAGATTTTATCGGGCAGAAGTGAATTAGCTTGGTAAATGAATACAATCGACGTGGGAAATGTTCGTTGCATGCGCGTGCTCCAATTTGAATCATTTTTGTTCAATCAATCATTTAGCGGATCTTTGATTGCCTGTATGTAAATTCTGGAAGTTATGACTAATGCTTGTATTTTATTTTTAATTTTAATTTAATTTCAAATCTTTGCTAGTGTTATTATTAATATCCTTATCTTATGCTTAATAAGCAGTATACTGCCCCTTCTAGCAACAAAAAGTTTTATCCTAGATTTATAATAATTTTTTTATGTTCTAAATCTCTTCACAGTCTGGCGGATAGAACTATCGGAGACAGTAGTATCGGAGCCAATCGAACATGAAAGGTAGAGAGTGCTTGAACCTGTGGGCAGTATTGTGACCGTAGAGATGTTTAAATTAACAAAAATTAAGAAACAATTCGCATTACAAGGGTGTCAACTCATTTACAGAAATGAAATTCCCTGATATTTCCAGGTTTTCACAGGTTTTGAAAAATAGTTCCAGTTTTGATTTTTATTTATTTTTCAAGCATAACAATTTTACTTATCAAATAGTCTGAAAGTTACATCATCAATATCAGATAACGAAGAAAATAGTCTATTCGAACTAAAGAGACTTCAGAGACGTGCCCAAAAAAATCGCTGGAGAGCCTTTTTGTATTTAGATCTAGATGATATCTTGAGAAAACCAGGGCTGGTAGCATCTGATCTTCTTGAAAATAAGAACTCGAGAGGGATTCGCGATTAGGGCCTATCTGACAAATCAATAACAATGAGAAAATAACCAATGAAATTTTCATGTGTAATTTTTAATCCCAATTGGAGAAAATATACTCAAACTTTAACCTTTTCACTTTAATACACATTTCATAAACCTAGTTTCAAAATCCTCATCAATACCACACACATCTCCTACAATTTCCCTAGCTATATCGCGATAAAAAAAAATATTATAAAGTTTCGCCTTAAACGCACTCAAGAATGTCAGTATCGCCCAATGTTATGAGCCTGTAATCGATATTTTTTTCAGTGTCGCCTATTACTTTTGCGCCGTGTTTACATTCTGGTTTCAATTAAGCCCGCCATGTACGCCTTGTTTATTTTTTTGTTTGCAGTGTCGCCGTTTACTCTCGCCGTGTTTTGATTTCGATTTCAGATGCGCCCATCACTTTGATAAACAAAAACACAGGCGTAATCAATACAGTGTGTGGTTTTGCATGAGGTGAAGTTTCGTCTTCTACAACTTTGCGTTTTTTGAATAGTTAAATTATCGATAGGGGAAAAATTCAAGTGCAGTGAATAGACAATCAAGCTACGATTTTAACGCTATAGTTTCTTAAATTGTGTACATTTTTTCAGTTTCGCCTAGTTCGCGAATCTTTCTAGAACTTAAGACACCTTTTTCAAAACAAAATATATGAATTAAAATAAGACCATACATTATTTATGAATATTGAGAAATCATGGTCAGAGCTTGTTGATGTATTAGAAGAAAAGAAATCTATTATGAAGATTAATGCTTGAGTAGAATAACATACTCTTGAATTATGCATACCTTTTTGAAAAAAGTAGAGATGTTTGGAATTCGTTAAAAAGTTGATGTATCGCCTTATATTAGAGCGTAATTAGTAATTATTTGGAATATAGCAAAATAGTTTGGATCACGCAAGCATGATCAAACATAATCATAATTCGAAAGTATTAATGTTTTTGTATCAAATTTAAACTAAATGTGGACAAACAAGAATTAGGTTCAAGCACCTTCTGTCCCCCAGTTTCGGACAGATTGATTTGTTATGACATCTTTGTAATTTTTGAACCAGTGTCTAAAATATTATTCATTTTTCATGAATTCTATCGATCATTGTATCAAGCATGCAATAAAATAGGAAGAATGAATATCCAGAACAACATCGTAAAATGTGTTATTTTTCATCATATTTGAAAGATGGACAGCTTGCAAACTAATTAAAACTTAAATTATTCTTGTAAATGTTGCAAATGCTTTGAATTGGCTATGAAATACTATCCTGGATAAAAAACATTCGATGATGCAAAAAATTACGGAAATCGAGCCATTACCAGATTTTGTCCGGTATTAGGAGCCAATCGTTTATGGTTGGCCAATTTGGTACTAAAATACTTCATCAGAATGTAATGTCCAAATTCATATTAATATTTTCAAATTTATTTTTTGTACGCTACAAAAATGATAATATTTATCATAAATGAGTAAAAAGAACACATAAAATTAACATGTTTTGATTAATTAATTTAGTAGCTTAAGTGTCCGATACTGGGGGATCTCCTCCTACTTCAAAGATTCCGGCAGGGATCCCTCCAAAGACCGCTTTAGATATTTTTCAAGAAAGTCTCAAGTTTTACAAAACAAAAATCTACTATTTTCCTTAGGACTTTCTAGAGCGTCTTTCAAGAACTCAAAATTCTTCCAGGAGTTCGTCTTTTTTAATTTATCAATGAAGTCTTCGAACTAAACATTCCAGTCATTCATCCATGGATGTATCCAGGGTTATGTCAAGGTAATTTTTCCGATTTTTATACAACTACAAAGTACAAGGAAAGGGACGGGCCTGGGATTGAACCCATGACTTTCTGCTTATGAAGCAGAAGCGGTAGCTATTGGACCACCAACCCTGTCTTTATCGAACAAGAAGGTCACTTGAAGACTTGAAGAGCTTTGTGTACAGTTTCCATCGAATTCAGTGAGGTTATCACATTGCCAGTTCTCGGGATTTCCTATTCGCCAGACTGTGAATAGAGTGACTGTAATATAATATTTTTATATAACTCTTAGTTATGCAATCTATATCAATCTTTTTTTTTTATTGTCGTTAGGTATCAAAAACCTGACCTTTGGTATCAAAAGGTGCAGGGCTATATCCGGTCTACAGTGGACCAGTTTTAAATTCAACATCAATTCCTCTTTCATTTCCTTCACTGGTTTGTAACTTGACGTAGCAAGCGCCATTGTTGCCTTAAAATAGCAGATCGCCAGCACTTATACGCTGAGCGTGTCTGTTAGTCCCAAGCAGTCATCTGGTTGGTTCCTTCTGTAAGTGCAGCTGGCAATAATGGAGTAGCAACTATGCGGCCAATCAAGCTCAAGTTAGACATTTTTGATAGAAAGTTTTGATATTTGACTTATATTAAATTGAACAGTTTAGAAGATTATTTGGATGTAATCACTAACTCTTAAAAGTTTTCTTATTATTTCTTGATCTGCCTACTTCTTTAAATAATAATTTAAGTAATTGTCAAAATTATCAAATCAATTCCAACCTTTTAGTTTGTTTTTTCATGCAGAATGTTTGAAGGTCTCGAACTATGAACAAAGTTATTTATAGAAAAATTGTAATGAAATTTTAGGTCAAAAAGGTTTGAATTTTCAATTTTCAAAGAATTCATCAAACATTTTGCATATCCAAAAATGAGCAAAAATCTGCTACCTAAAGGTCTTCAAAGTACCCAAAACTAAAGGCAATTTCCATTTGTTCATTCATCAAAGGTCTTGCCATAAAATCAAGGACCCCACAAGAAATTCACTGATAATGGTAAATCCATAGTAAATCTGGTCATAAGACTCATAAAGCTATTGTTATATACCGCACACTATTGAAGTTATTAACCCAAATAAGGCGTCCTAATGAATCAGTATCAGTACCTCGAAGAAACAGAAATTCTTAATGAATCTGTCCAGAATTTCATTTGGACTAAAACTTAGTCTAACTAACCATTAATTTTGTTCATTAATTTTTAGTGGGTTTTCAAGAACTTTCAAGTACCGTGAAACAGGGACCCTCAACATACTGAACGAGCTGACATATATTCTGTTAATCAGTTAAGTAAAACGAATGTAAAAGTAGAAAGCTTTAGTATGGCACTTCATGTCAAAGCTATTTTAGTTATAATCGGAAAAATTTGAAGCTTTATATTCATATATTATAAATTGATGAGATTTTAGCGTTTCTGAAACACTTACAAACAATCGAAGCTATTTGATGGAAGGTCTCAAAAGTTCGTTACTTATCATTGGCAGCCTAGGTATAGTAGAACTGGAACATGGTCTTGAGTCTCTTAGCTTTTAAAAATTGGAGCCAATTTTGTAATCAAAGTCAGGAATTTCCATTTATCGTTAAACGTATAGACCTATATACAGGGTGTCCGCAAATTATCCGTACAAACTTTGAAGACATGGCTCTATACAATCAAGCATAATAAATTCAATATTCTTGCATGGTTTTTAATATTGGCTTATTATATTCTTTAAAAGTAAGTTTGACACATTTACGATTACGAATATTTGCGAAACCAAGCCAAATTCATTGAGGTGTCTTAAAGGGAGATGTTTTTCGAGCTTTATGACGAAAGAGAAATGTCTGTACAATCCACTGGATTTGAGCCGTATAATTTTCTATTTCCAGTTTAACTTGAAGCCATTAAGTTGTTGGATACTTCAAATAATAAAAGGACACTTGGATTCATCTCCTTTAGATTTTAGGGATAACACATCTCCAGTATGACTAGCGGCCCTCAGGAAAAACGTCTCCGAAAATTTTAAATTTGCCTATCTCAGTAATAAGCAATCATTTCGAAATTTTCCAAAGTTGTCTTCTATGTTAACATATAGATGTATTCTAAAAGGCACATGGACATTGATTTTTCATTGTTTTCAATGCGAGAATATCTTTCCCATATTTTGCTGTTCGGATAATCTGCGGACACCCTGTACCTATTTCATTAGAATACCTATATCTATTTCATTAGAAATATACTTACTTTTATTCCAAAAACAATTGATTTATGATGAATTCAATATCGAAACATGAAAATCAATCGATATCTATTCAGATATAAGATTTTATGCAATTTTTATAGACTTATGATGATGTTCATCAAAGTGTTCAATTCTATGTGGATTTTTTTCTATACATCTAAATTTTCTATAAACTGACTTTCGAATAAATGAAAAACTATAGGTGCATTCAAAACAAATCGTTGTGCAATCTTCAAACTGCAATGGATAACCAAGATACCAGTACTTGTTTCAAAATTTTATATAAATAAAAATGGAATGGTGTTTGTATGTCACGAAATGGCTTGAGGACGAGTCAGCGGATTTACCTGTTTCTTTCACAGTTACACAGAAAAAAAAATCTGTGGTAAAAAATACTATGGCAACTACTATGCCTATTCTTGAAATTACCTTGGAATTTTAGAACAATATCTATGTTTATGGCACTTTCCACCTTACTGATGCATTTTACAGAAGATTGTAAGAAAAATCTGCCAAATATCTCTCCTGGTTCAATTTCTAGGAGAGATCTTTGGCAGATTTTTCTTACAATCTTCACTGATTTCTTTTGAGATACTTCCCCTACCAGAATAACGTCGAATGCTTATCATAACCGCAAAGTTCTCACTAAAATTCTAGTACTTCCACAGGAATCTTAGGATTTGTCCTAACTCTCAAGATCATGACTGTTATTTTTTCGTTATATATAAAGCAATCTCAAATCTATTACACAATAACAAAAAATGCTGTTAACAGTATGTTCGAAAGGGACATCAATACTATGTCCACCTAAGTTTCACGTATATGTAGTATTCATTACCAATAAAGTACTGCCCATACATACATACCAGTCCCACGATCGAAAGTATCGACCTTAAAGTAACTACGGTTCAAAAGATCACTTATATTCTCAGTCGTCACACATCAGTATAAATATGTCAAACGGAGCTTGAATTTCATCAGAATTTTGACCACGTTTCATTTAAACTTTCCTTAGAATCATTTATATAAAATCCAAGTCTGTCTATCAGTCCCGCTTTGAGATCTTTCACCGTAATTTTTTATTGAGCAATACGACATAAATTTGAAAACACTACAGCAGTTTATTTGAAAAACTACAACAGTTTTTCAGCAAAATATTCGAGAGTATCCCGTTAAACTTTTCTCTCTCATTACGAATAATGTTCTGGAACGTGTAAAATGCTTCAAAATATACACTACAAAGTATTAGAACCTTACACCAGCATTAAGGCGACATGCTCAATGGAGGCACAAGACACAAAATTTAAACGATTTTGCAGTCATTAGTACCGTGTGTATGTCGATGTTAGGTTATTTAAACAAAATTAGAACCATTATCCTTTCAGCTCTTCACTGTTGTTCTGGATTTTCAGAGCACAGTTATTGACAAAGATTTATTGCTGAAGTTGCTATTTTGCATTCGAACATGTACATTATCAATCTTAGAAAGGTCATACATAGTTTTTTTTCGTTTGCAAATTCTGTTGAAACGTGGCTAGACACGTTAGATAAGCTAGTTATTCCGCAACAAGATTAGGAAGATAATAAATCTTCGAGTTGTTTAGTGAAATACCTATGAATAAATAAAAATACTATACCATTTAATTTCAATAGAGTTTATATCCTTTGCCAGATACGCGTATTTAAACCTCAACTGTAAGGCCGTCTTCAGTGTCGTGTACTAGACTCGACTTTATTTTGTTTTCTTTGTCAGTCTAGATCGAATCCTTACTTGATTGTGTTTAATGAAGGGGAACTTGTGCGAAAGAGCTATTAGGGTCAGTGTTCCCTTAGTGGACAGTTCCCTATAGTCGCACTAGTGGCTTTTTACGGCCGTTTTGCTATAAATCTTTTCAAAATATTTTTGACATGAAGGTCAGGAGCTATTTATCTAAGTACCATTGATACACAGTTTGATTTTGTTCAAAAAACGATCGAAGTAATTAGTTTTCCTTAAAATTTGAGCTCCCTTGCGCCTATAGTAAACCTATTGTTCCTATGGTAGCAGTACTAAGAGAAACTATATTTTATTATACGTAATAATTAATGAATTAAGAACTTTTTTTACATCAAACGAAAGCTTTTGATTCACACTTTGAAGGAAAAATATAGAAGTTTTGTAAAAATACGGTTTTGATTAGTATTTTGCCAACGTCGTGATGCTGGTGCTACTATAGGAACAGAAATTAGAAATAGTGCTACTATAGGCACAAGTATTCCTATAGTGGCACAAGCGATAATAAATACAAACATATGAGTTTTCTTTTTTTTCATATTTTTCCCACAAAACCAAGATAAAAAGCTTTCAGATGATGTAAAAATAATGACGCTTTTTTCGATTTTATACGAATATTTGTTCTTAGCTATGCGGCTATTAGTACATCGACCCTACTGACAGTAAAATGTGAGAGAGGGTTTTTCTCACTCTCTGTTCTAGAGGAGACTATTTTCCATGCCCAGAAGTTTCCAGAAAGATCCAATTTTAGTCACATGTTTTAAGGATTCCTATATTGATACCGCGTAGTTCATGGCCAAACAACATTCCATATTCAAAAAGTAAAAAGTAAAGATCACATCAAAGGTTATTGAACAAATTCCGTACTTATCTCGTTTGGCCAGATGCGCAAAATCATAACAACAAAACAACCACAATTTTGGCAACATCTAAACCGGTTGACGGAAGGCGCGAATAGCTTCGGTTGTCTCTCTCTGTCTCATTTCACGCACTTGATTAGGCATTCAGCTGATTCGTACGCATCAAACACACCCCGCGCGAAACTAGTCGGATCCCGAACAAAAAATTACAACAAATTTCAACAATTTCATTGTTCATACGCCATACAATTTGTGGTGTACAATAGAGTATATAATTTATTTATTGTTGAATAACTCAGCAAGGTTGAACCATTTATTGTGTTTACTAAAAACTCATTTTTTTATTGTGTGAATATCTTATATTATACTTGATGGTATTGGAAAAAATACATTTTGGTAGACCTATAAGGCAATCTGACGTTTAATCACCTTTCTCTTTCCTGCACACGCAAGCATATAGATTGTTGTCATACGGAAACCGTTTCCGTTTAAAAACAACAAACAAAAAATCCCATTTGATCTTTTTTTTTTTTTTTTTTTGGATTGTCTTTTCGACTGGCTAAGACCACGAGTTGGTCCATCTCGCCGCCGTTGGCCCATTTGATCTTGTTGCTGGAAAAAGAAGGTGCGTTAGCCTTATTGGAGTATATGATATTGCTACAATAAAATCTATTATATTTTATCAATATTTTTTATCAGGAATGTAACACCAAACAATATTATATTACAATTGCGTTGAACCGTCCGACGAGATTTTGTTTTCCAGCAAACGCAAGAATTCCAAGGATAACCAGTTGGCCCTAGTGGCTAGTAGCTCTGAGACGGAGGCGCGAGCGCGGGTTGAAGCTTTCTAGAAGAAAAGCCACATTCCATTGCGTGCGTTCGTTTTGCGTCGTTGTGGTGAATCTCGTGGTTTATTGGCTTCGAGCATCGCACAGAGTCTGTGCTATGCCATATAAACTGCTTAGAGGAGCGATCAGAGAATGTTTGACCCTACGATTACTCAAATTCATACTTTTACATCACTTCAAGTTGGTATAAGACTATTCAAATTCAATAATGAAGGGTATGCAGGTAAGTTATATGTGCTATCTAATATTCGACAATCATAAACTGTTTCCATTTATATTCATCTTTAAAATAATGGAAAACTGTATAACTGATGTCTTAAATGGACCCAGTTCAATATTCGAACACTTATCAACATTTACACATACAACACTTGAAACCAAATTCTATACGATTGTTCAACAAGTCGAACAGAAAGATATATTTGTCGAATTATTATTATTATTTATTAAGGAGATTTTAACTTCAAAGTCATTCGCCTCCAGTATTTTTCGAATAGAATTTACTTAAGAATGGTATCTACGAGTAAGTATTGGTGATGAACTAGCCGTATGCGTTAAAAATCACCTTAAGGTGAAACTCCTTTGAATCCACTAATAACTGTATAAAAGTAGTGGTACACAAAAAATATTCTCCTATTTGTTGGTAATAGTGAAATTATAATTGATAAGATGTTGTTGCCAGTAATCGCTACTTCAATTTGAGTTTTTTCCCCTTCGACTAAATAAGATTGCTTGATGTCGTACGTAACCATCAACGTATCTGACAGCCCTGCAAGCGAGCAGCCGGCGTAAAATTAGAAAAATAAAAAAAGCGAAATGCTGTGATCAAGTGATTGTTTTTAGCACGGTTTGGTGAAATTTCAAGTTGTTTCCATCAGAAATCCACCAGTAATTGTTCTTCAATTAACAAGTAGTGAAAGTAAACTGTGTTGGAGGTTCTACGTTTAGTGAAAGTGGTAAAATTCGACGAAAAGTGTTCTTCGTTCGCAGGCGAATAAGTGTAAACAATTGTAGCAAAGTAAAACGTCCGCGTTGGAAATTAGCACGGTTCATGAAATTTCCACCAGCTACTAGTGTTAGAACTACGGAAATCGTGAGACAATAGTGTTCTGATGTCTCGTTAGCAATTTGGGAGCGAACTTAGTGTAGGTAAGTGAAATATTTTGAGAAATAATGTGGACTTCCAGAAATGTGTTTGTATATGTGAGGAAGCCATTTTCACTGCCATGACAGGGATTCCTTCCTATATGTCCTTAATAAAGAAGCAAAAAAAAAATCTACGAGTAAGGAATGTCTTATAATAACTTATAACTTATGCAATCATATCATATCTATCTTATCTATCTTCATCATCAATATAAATAAAAATGGAGTGGTGTTTGTATGTCACGAAATGGCTTGAGAACGGCTCGACGGATTAGAATGATTCTTCCATAGGCCTTTTCATGTGACAGATCCGTCTATGCATTTGTTTACATCGGTGGAGGACCGGTGCTAACACGGGCCTGTCATTTTCATAGAAGAACTGTCAAAGTGCTTCCCGATCAGCTGATTTGAGACGTCATGTGAATAGGCCTATAGTTATGTTCCTGAAGTGTTCCGACGTGTTTGTGTATATAAAAAGCAAGGGATATTTAACGGGAAAGTTGAAAAAACAGGAGTGAACGGAACTTCCATTTTGCACGGAGCGTTCCATGGCGTTTTTCAACAGCCTACTTTATGGCAAGACGAAGTTTGCCGGGACCACTAGTAGAGCATACAAACATAGTATTGACTGCGATATATCATTTGATACATACAACTGTCCCTTACTTGCTATTTTGTATCTCGATATCGAGTTAGAGAACCATAGTAAATCATGGATTTCAGGGCTACCTCGATGGTCCCTTGGATCAGTTTTATGTTCTGTAACTCTATACCTCCCTATCTCGATGGTCCCTTTAATATTGAGTAATGGAGTATTGACTGTAGCTTTTTCCCCCCTTGACGTGAAAACAGTGCCCTGCACGAGTATAAAATTGAGTCACTGTAGGTCCCGAAGCGCAATAACAAATAACTTGAGCTCCAGACACTTTCTTTTGGCAGATATGATTTATTGGCTAGCGAATAAAAATAAACTTGGCTGCAAACCCCAAAAAACCAGAACCGAAAAACACTGTCTCTGCTCTGGATCATTGCAAAAAAAAGCAAAAGTTCTCCCTCTCGTTTCTTCCGTTTTTTTCTTTTTTTTTGTGCACAAGAAAAATGATTGATGACGTCAATCGTCGTCTCGGAAGGAAACGGCGAAGGATGGAGAGAATCGTACGAAACTCGAGCTGTTGTAAGGTGTGCGTGTTTACAAACAAACACCAATACCACTGCACTGGTGGTCATTTTTTGCATTTTTTTGCGATTCTTACACGTGCTGTCAAAACTGTTCTTGTTAATGTTGGTGAGTGGTCGAAAAATCAGGTGACACGAGGAACTCATTCATTCGGCGATTGCTTTGACGGTCCCTAATAACGGATTCGAGGCAGAGGTTGGGTTTTCCATGTGAGTGCGCTTGGAGCCATTTTCGTTCGCGACGTTTAGCTCGCAGATCAAAGACTCGGAAAGACTCCCATCCATTCAGGGCTGCCAGATATTCCACAGTTAAAATTCGACATTCCGCGATCGACAATCCGATTGCATTTCAGAACTGAAGTAGTTTCTTCATAACAGTTATTGACAAATACAGTCAACTCTCCATTATTCGATGTTCCGTATCTCAATATCTAGTAAGAGAACCATAGAAGTTGGTTTTCATGGCCACCTAGGATCGCAGTTGGTTTTATGTTGTGTAATTCGATACCTCCCTAACTCGATGGTCCCTTCAATTATGGGGGGTTGACTGTATCACAAAAACCTCGACAGGGCTCTCACAAAATGCGGGGCAGAATACATAGATTTTTTGTTTTTGTAGGATTCTATACGATTACCACTGAGCAAAGGAAAATGATTGTCACAAAATCATGTATAGTTTAGTTTTTTACACAATCAAGAATCAATTTTAGGTTTATGACGGATTACATGGACAGGCTTCACAGAATCATTTTCCGTTTTTTTAAGTATTGCAAGATGAGATTCTGAATGAATTATAGCGTATTTTGACAGATACTGGCCCCCAATTCAAGCGGAACCCTTGGCACATTTCTTATATTATTCTAAGCGAGATGCTAGAGATCTTTTTTTTTCATTTTTTAAATGAAACCGACTTTTTTCTATTGAAAAGTGCTGGAATGGCTTGGGTACAAATTATCAGCACCCTAATATTGTAAATGAGATTTTACCCACTATTCAAAAACGTCGGCTGAATATAGACGAAAATGTTGGAATGTCGTGTATGAACTTCTGCCGAAATTCCAAGATTCCGCAGTGGAACTTTAAGAGTAATGGAATTCAATTTTCGAAGCTGTTGTGGAGTAAGCACAAAGTAAAGTAAATTTGGTTTTGTGTTTTAAATAACTGCCTGATCACAAGTTGAAAGTTTGCCACAATATCACCCCCTGTTTTCGTCATCACATTGTTTTTCCTTGGATTATATCCCAATCCACAAAAGTTGAGACCCACGATTGAGAGCATAGTTGCTTTGTCGTTTTTTTTTTTTTTTGTATGGTATTTAGTTGGAGCTGCCTGACAGCTTAACTTGTCAAGGCTGAACCTTCGGTCTGGCTTTTGCCAAGTTTCCCCTCTACCAGGACCAATACTCAGACGGACTAGGCTATGGTGCCCACATGAACACTATTCTTTTATTAGTATTGAGACGTGGTAGTTTTTGAAAAATACCCATATGACACATTCCAGCGTAACGCGACACCACGAGGAACCGACTTTCATTATCAAATTAGGTCTGTTCTCGGAAATATGCCTTGTGACCATGTGATTAAACAGCTTTTATATCTTGCATATTAAATGTACTTGATGTTGTGACATTGATTTTGAAACATAACACTGTATATATGGTAACTAAAAGCAGTTGCATTTCGTAACGCGACACCATCGCTGAAATGCACTTTTTAAACATCACTCTATAATCGCCTATATCTGCTCTGCTATAATTTTTACAATCCGGGTTTGTTCTAGGCAATCCTTCTATGTATTGATAAGAATCAGAGTGTGACTTCAAACTGAAAGGAAATATTGAATAATTGCAGAAATCATTGATTTCATTTTATGAGCGCCGCGTTACGTTTATCTTCGAACAGGGTTCTGCAAATGGTGTCGCGTTACGCAAAAAGCATTTTTTATTTTTATTGATAAAATCGGTAATGTTGCTTTCAGGTTTCAGAAAAAATGTATATCTAGTATTGTTATTTGTTTAATACATTCGACATTCTGCCTCACAGTGGGGTAATTTGATCCGACACTGGTTAAAATTAATTTAATGTTTCTGTGAAACCTTTTGAGAATGTCGTGCTTTGTAAAAGCGTAGATGGCGCTTGTGGTCACCATATAAATTTGACTAAATTCTTTCCAATAATATTTAGATATTTCTGTGATTTTTTAAGAATGTTTCTGGTACAGTGCTTTTGGATGGCGGCGTGAATAATCTTGAGCCTTGATACATGTTAGAATGGTTGAATTTGATTGTAAAATCAAATTATGTAAACCTTTCAACGATGTACTTTTAAAAGTATGCTTTCGGCAAAGTCGACAAGCAGACGTTTATGGTTGTTGGAACTACCCGAAATTCAATAACACAGTGGAGTTAATGGATCTGATAAATGGGTAAAATTATAAAAATGATCCACAAATAAATTATAAGAATATTGTTTCAGAAATTTGTAGACGACCATAAAAGCTTCCTAATGATGGGACGAAAAATATGTAGAGCTGCTGTACAGTGGGGTAATTGCACTTTTTTTGGGTTAAATTTTTTAACCGTTCCTTTGATCTTTTTTGAAGATAATGAAAATATCCGTTGTACATTCGATTTTTATAATCTGCTGGTTCAGACATAGCGTGTGCAGGTGTTTATGATTTACTAAAGGTGGTCTGAAGGATACAGAATTTTGTGGCACAGGGGTGTAATTGAACCAGATATTGGGCCAATAAAATTTCAACGTAGCCATGTAGTATTTTGAGGATCATGTTTTAGCAAAATTGTTAAAGACGTTTATGGTCTCAAAATAGTGATCTGAATGTCATGGAATTCTGCCGCACATAAGAGTTATTAAATCAGATTATTAGGCGAAACTGTAATAAGCGACCCAAATCTTATCAGAAAGGTGCCGGTCAGTGAAAAGATAGCCTCACACATGTTGGGGACTGCTTGGCTTCAATGGTAAACAACCTGGATCACTGGAAAATCCGCAATATTCATAAAAATTATCAATTTATAAAATTATCCAATCAGGACTGCCCATGGACCACTACAACTCCTTTTGGCAGATCCGCAAAACTGGTCGTAAAAATCATCCATGTGCGTTTTTTTAACACGTAAAAAATCATTATTATAGAACATGTAAAATTTGTAATACACGTATGATTGGGGGCCTTTCTTAGCCGAGTTTTTAGAGTACGCGGCTACAAAGCAAAGCCATGCTGAAGGTGTCTGGGTTCAACTCTCGGTCGGTCCAGGATCTTTTCGTAAAAGAAATTTCCTTGACTTCCCTGGACATACATAGAGTATAATCGTACCTGCCACGCACGATATACGAATGTGAAAATGACAACTTTGGCAAAGAAAGCTCTCAGTTAATAATTGTGGAAATGCTCATAAGAACACTAAACTGAGAAGCAGGCTCTGTCTTAGTGAGAACGTAACGCCAGGAAGAAGAAGAAGAATTATAATTTGTATTGAAATTAAAGACCACCTTGATCACCGAAGTTTATTGCAAAATTAATCATATTAATTATTATACAACGTGAAGGATGAATGTCATCATAGATAAATGTCATGAGAAGACATCCAGAAAATAAAAAAAAAAACTACGTGTCTATGTTGATTTTTACGAGATGATCATTTTTTACGGTTGCTCAAGATCCTCTTAAGAGCTTTATAGTGGCCACCTATATCCAAGAACAATACCAATCATCCGTTATGTTTAGTAATTGATTTCTGATATGTTTTGAAAAAAAAGCGCAGTGATCTAGGATGATTTTCACGAAATGACCATTTTTACGGATGTTCCGGATCTTCCAGAGGCCATTATTGTGACCACCTAGGTCGATGAACAATTCAAATAATCTATTGCTTTTTATAATAAGGAGTTCTGATGAGTTCGCAAAAAAAAATCTGTCTTGGATTATTTTCATGAATTGACCATTTTTACGGATATTCCGGATTATCCGCTGGAGAACTACGTTGTTTACCATCGAAGCCAAGTATTCCACAACATGTAAGAGACTATTCCTGCACTAAACGGCACCTGTCTAATAAGATTTGGGTCACTAGCCAACGAGTTCATTAAAAATCAGAGCTACTTGATCAAATTTGAGTGAAAAACAAGAGAAAACAGACATACCCACATTTTACAAAAACGGGGAGGGTTTTAGTGGGGTGGCACCAACGCTGAAAGCTGGTATAACTATTTCCATCTACTAAAAATCAAAAATTTCGAAAATCGGTTGTAGCATTGCTGAGAACGAGCATTTTGAAATTTATTGTTTCATCCTGAAAATTTACGGTGAAAATTAACGTAACGCGACACCAAAACTTGGCACCTAGTGTAACTTTTCGAAGAATGGTCCGATTCTTTTTTTATGGAAACACGTATCTTGACGAGTAGGAAGAGAATCCAAAATATAAGAGTTCTATAAGAAGTATTTATTTTACAATGTCAAAAATAAGGCAATTTTCGTAACGCGACACCACAATAATGTGACTATTTGAAAAAATACGTTTTCAAAGAACCAATAATTCGTTTGAAAAAAATAAACCCGCACAAAACAATGTCATCTGATACCCTTCCAGTTAACGGATAAGACAATCATATTACACTTGATAAACTATGATACAGGGCTATTATAAAAAAGTTGTTTAATGTCTCAATTTCTCAAAAATAAATTACATAAACTTTATATAACTTTTAAGGTATGTTTTTCACTATATTTTCAATCAAATTTATGTTTTTTATACAATTCAACATATTGTCTTTCATGTTCTGCATAGCTTTGGAAATATTTCAGAGTTTGAATTTTTGATATCCTGGCGTAGATGTGCGTGGAATGTGTCATATTCCCTTGCTTCTGAGAAAACGAAGCATTGTTTAAATCAGCAGCTCCATCAGAATTTGTTTGAAATAGTAGTGTAGTAGTGTCATTACTAATACTGTCTAGTCGAAATGGTTTTGAGTAATTTGTCATTTATGTGCTATTCTGATTACTCGCTCTACTACTCGTAAGATTAGAGTCTTAAATGTCAATTGTCGTCAAGTCTTAACAATTGTGTTTTGAAATTAGGCTGTTTAGTAGTAGTTCTAGTTCATTTCGTGTTTGTTGTTAAAAGTAATCATTGGTCATTACGTTCATATATCCTTAAAGAAAAAAAACACTTTTCTTGTCTATTCAACAATTTCTCGAAACTAGCAAGTTACCTTAGGCTTTTATTAAAGTCTCCTACAAGATTCACTTTTCGGTGGCAAATGCAATGCTTCACAACGCCTACTTTCTACTTATAAATTTATAATATATTTATAAATAAACGAAAATGAAACTGGCATTAGATTGTTGATACCATTGTAACAAAAGAGGTATTCCTTGTTATGGCAATGTGAAAACCATATTAAAATAAGATTGTCACCACTTATTTCGACTCAGTGAATCTCCCAGTCATTTTCCTCGGAGTACTATTCCCTACGTCGTATATGATAACAATGTGTCTAGCTAACTAATAGTAAGAGTGGCTACGGATCAATCTGGTTAGCAAAAGGCAAACCAATCGTCACCAATAGTATTAATGTCCACTTCGAATAGATTAATTATTTGAAATGGGCATCAATTCTATCAACGACGCAGGATGTCCGTTGGATCACATCCGAGATATTATTGCGTCTATGTCATATGCCCTCCCATCGCGGCAAGGTCGCATAACCAAGGGGAGGAACATCTTCAATGATTCAATCAGTAATTTCTTAGATTATTCTTCAAATATATCGTTCAGTGTTTCTTAAAGATTTGAACCAGCAATTTCTTCAAAGATACCATCCAGAAATTCTTTTAAAAATTACCAATAAAATTATTTTACATTTTTTGATGGATCTATGAATAAATTCCGAAAAAAAAACTAACATGAAGTTATCTCTAAAGGTCGCTAAAGGCCTTTAGAGGTCAGATAGTTGTGGGCTTCGTGGGCATGTGGTTAGTCTCGTCAGGAATTTGGCTGCATCATGTCAAGGAGTGTGAATTCGATTCTCGCATCTGTCCGATAAACTTTTCGAGAGGTAGATGATTGTGCTTCTGGGCGTTACATGCTAGTCCGTTGTATAGTGTGGTGCTTCCTTCAGAGGACATAGCCATCCACTGGAAGCATTGACGTATTGGTGTCTCAAAAACGTGTTTTTTCTTCGAGATTTGAAGCAGGAATTTCTTCCAAGGACACCACCCGGAATAACTCCAGAGATTTACCATGAGAAACCTCCAATAATCCATTCAGAAATTCTTTGAGAAATTTATCAATGAAATTTTTAAAGATTTCGAGATGTCTCCATTAAAATGTCCCGAGAAAAATCAGAAGGTATCCCTAAAGGAAATCATAAAGAAATCTTTGATGAAACTTCTGTAAATTTTAAATTAATCCTTAATGAACTCTTGAAATGATTGCTAAAAGAATTCCTGGACTCTTTAGTGTGTCTTGGAAGATTTCCTAGGATAAAATTGAATACATATAGAAACGTCTCCGAATTTGTTTAACAGCTATGAAAAAAACAAAACTTTTATGAATTTGCTTGAAAGAATTCCTGTATGTATCTTTAGAAGACATCTTAGAGTAACAACTGAGGAATTAGTGAATAAATATCTGGAGGATATCCTGAGATAGCCTCTGAAACAGTTTTCTTTTATATTTTTTGTTCAAACTACTGTAGATAGTCACATTGAAGAGATAACGGATTTCCTAAAAAAAATCTTTGTAGTAATTTATGGGTGAATTGATGAAGGAGCTTCTAGAGGAATCCCTGAAAGTATTTTAGAAGAAAATTCTGGAGAAATTATCAGAAGAATTCATAAAGCTTTTCTTCGAGGAAACTCAGAGGAAATTCCTTAATATTCGTTTTACTCTGTTACTTTGAAGGTTCATCTCGAATTCAGCTCGAAGATTTACTGCAAGAAAAATGAGAAAAAAATAACTTAAGAGATCATTAAATAATTCCTAATGTCATTTTTGTCTCATAACATTTCTGGTAGCTACTGAGTGCTTATGTTTTAAAAACTTGACCAATAATAGATCGAACAGGATTAAAAAAGAGGCCGAACGGGAACCAAACAGAGGTACAGGATTTTTTTGAGATATTCCATGAAAAACATTGGACAGAATCCCTTAAGTAAAGGGCAAACATTCATTAATGCAGAATCCCTTGTTTAGAAAATTGTTTAGAAAATTACGGAAGCTGTAGTGTTTGTTGGAGTGAAACATTAAATTAAATTTTGAAGAATCCATTGAAACTTTGTTTTACCTGAAATTAGTTGAGAATTGTTGGGAAAAAAAATCAGAAGTAATTGCGATTGAAATGTTGAAGAAATTGCTGGATAAATTTCTGAAGGCATTTAATAATGAATCAATGGTGGAGTTTATTGAGTAACTCCTACACGCAGCGGAACTATGCTATCGAATTTCATAGATTTTGCCTTATGAAAGGTGGAACGATTATTGCAATACGAACGCTTTATGTATCGTTTTAGCATCACTCCACATCAAGGCATCGATAGGCGCGTGGCGTACGCTCGGGCCTATCGATCGCAAGATTCTTGGTTCGATTCCAGGTTGCCGCGAAAACGTTTTTTGTTTTCAAATTCTAGTTTCATAAGGCAAATTTCTAGCGTAACATTTGAAAAGGGCCTAACTGCAAAATGTAAACAAACTTGATTATTCATTATTCGTATCATATTTTACGTAAATTACTCCTACATACTCTTACGGGCATGCAAAATGCATTATTAATGGTAATTTTATTCAAATTTAAAAGGGCCTATCTGAAAATGATAAAACTAAGAGGGCCTAACTGGTCATAAAAGGGCCTAACTGAAAATTTCCATCATAATCAGATTGGCCCTTCCATGCATTTTTAATTTTCCTCCATATTTTTCAATATTTAGCCATTGTATAGTGTTTTTCTCACATAATGGAACCTGGTGAAATATTTTAAAAGGGTCTATCAGCATAACGTAAAAATTGAGAAATGCTCGATTGAAGATTCTGTAACATATTGATTGTTACTATTTTAAACGCATTGCTATCTAATAGTTTTAAACTTTTGTTCGGCACTCATAGTCTATTACTGGGCCACGTAACGTTTTAAATCTAACATAACATAAAAACTAGTAAAATATGTTGAATTCAAACATCATTGGCAGATAGGCCCTTTTACGAGTCTTCAAACCAGTTAGGCCCTTTCAATTAGGCCCTTTAATTGAACATGGTTTCAGTTAGGCCCCTCCAGTTAGGCCCTTTTATTTAACATAGTTCCAGTTAGGCCCTTTTGGAATTTGTCGATATTATTGATTATTGAATATATTTTCAAAGTTTTAGAACATAATCAATCGATTATGTGAGAAAATCAACATTGAATATTGAAAATTCTTTATTGAAGATTCAATACTATATTGATTATTCATATTTCAAACCCTTTCTCCTATTTACTAGTTTTATACTTGTGTTCACACTCATAATAGTCTACTAGGTGGCCCATAACGTTTTAAATCCTAAATAACAAAACAACTCGTGAAAATGGTTGAATTCAAACATCATCGGCAGATAGGCCCTTTTACGAATCTGCAAACCAGTTAGGCCCTTGAGTTAGGCCCTTCGATTGAACATGGTTTCAGTTAGGCCCCTCCAGTTAGGCCCTTTTATTAAACTTAGTTCCAGTTAGGCCCTTTTGGAATTTGTTAATTTTATTGATTATTGAAGTGATTTTCAAAGTTTTAGATCAAAATCAATCGATTAGGTATGTGATAAAATCAACATTGATTAATAAAAATTCTTTATTGAAGATTCAGTACTATATTGATTCCTATTTCAAGCCCATTCTCCTTTTTACTAGTTTTATCATAATCTTAATGCGAAGTTAGTTAAAAAACTGATTTTTTATCCTGAAAAAAAATCAATTACATTAAAAATTTTGAATAATTTTTATTTGTTAATTTTTATTTGTTGCCTCTAGTTGTGGATCGAGTTCCAAAAGTCGCGATTTTCACAAAAACAAATTCGTTTGTTTTTGTAACAGCTCTGCAAGAATTCTTCTTATACTTCTTCTTGGCATTACGTCCTCACTGGGACAGAGCCTGCTTCTAAGCTTTGTGTTCAATGAGTACTTCCACAGTTATAAACTGAGAGCTTTCTTTGACAAGTTGCCATTTTTGCATTCGTATATCGTGTGACAAGTACGAAGGTACTCTATATTCAGGAAAGTAAAGGAAATTTCCATTACGAAAAAACCTGGACCGACCGGGAATGGAACTCTGATACCTTCAGAATGGCTTTGCTTTGTAGCTGCGGACTTAAACTGCTCGGCTAAGGAAGGCCCTCAAGTATAAAACAAGTAAAAAAGTGAATGGGTTTAAAATAGATATAATCAATAAGGTACTGAAACTTCAACCGAGAATATCAAACATTTAGCTATTACATT
The DNA here is from genome assembly GCF_002204515.2 of Aedes aegypti. Lineage (NCBI taxonomy): Eukaryota > Metazoa > Arthropoda > Insecta > Diptera > Culicidae > Aedes > Aedes aegypti. The sequence goes on from NC_035108.1 coordinate 400,951,467, forward strand.
GTTTTTCTTTCGCTTTATCTTATTTAAAAACTATGAAAATCACTTCAATAAGCAATAATTTTATTTAAAAACTATGAAAATCACTTCAATAAGCAATAATATCAACAAATTCCAAAAGGGCCTAACTGGAACTATGTTTAATAAAAGGGCCTAACTGGAGGGGCCTAACTGAAACCATGTGCAATCGAAGGGCCTAACTGAATGGGCCTAACTGGTTTGAAGATTCATTGAAGGGCCTAACTGCTGATGATATTTTAATGCAACCATTTTCACGAGTCGTTATGCTATTTGAGATTACTAACGTTCTGGGCCACGTAATAAACCATAATGAGTGTATAACACAAGTATAAAACTAGTAAAAAAAAAGTGAATGGGTTCGAAATATCAATAATCAATATGTTGCTGATTTTGTATAGAATAGTTTCCAATATTAAGCTTGTATGATATTGTGTTGTTTTCTCACATAATCATTAAATGTTGTCGAAGAATTATGCAAATCACTTCAATTATCAATAAAATTAGCAAATTTAAAAAGGGCCTAACTGGTTTGAAAATTCGTAGAAGGGCCTATCTGCGGATGATGTTTGAATTGAACTATTTTTACAAGTTGTTGTGCTATTTCAAATTCAAATCGTTGTGAGCCACGTAATAGACCATTATAAGTGTCGAACACAAGGGGTTATCCGAAAATGACGTCCATCAATTGGGGCCTTCTCCAATGGGGGGATGTACGAAAACGTGACAGTGCATGGATTGGGTATCAGAAAAAGCGTGACAGAGGGGGTAGAAGGGTTCTAGAAATCCCGAAAAACGATGGAGGTCATTTTTGGATCTTCCCCAAGTATGAAACTAGTAAAAAGCGAATGGGTTTGAAATAGGAATAATCAATATGGTACTGAATCTTCAACCGAAAATTTCCAATATTTAGCTATTATATAGTGTTTTTTCACATAATCGCTAAATTTTGTTCAAGATTTATGCAAACCGATTCAAAAATCAATAAAATTAGCAAATTATAAAAGGGCCTAACTGAAACCATGTTCAATCAAAGGGCCTAACTGAAAGGGCCTAACTGGTTTGAAGATTCATAAAAGGGCCTATCTGCCGATGATGTTTGAATTCAACAATTTTTACGAGTTGTTGTGTTATTTGAGATTAGAAACATAATGGGCCACGCAACAGACTTTAATGGGTGTCGAACACAGGTATGAAACTAGTAAAAATGCAAATGGGTTTAAAATAGGAATTATAAATGTGGTACGGAATCTTCAATTGAGATTTTCTCAATGTTTACGTTTTGCAGATAGGCTCTTTTCAAATGTTACGCTAGATTTATGAATTTCAATCCGATTTCTTGTGGCGAATTTTCATAAGGGGTTCCTATGTTTAACGATAGTCCATTTGCCTGAGTGTAGAAGAGTTCCTGATAGATTTCCAGAATTTTGGAGCAATATAAACCGTACACCACCCACCAATAGTATGAAATCGTTGCAATACAGAGTATTGCAGCACTTTTAAGTTTAGCATCAATCCAGTGATTCATCAATCCAAAATCCAGTGATAAAAGTTTTTTCAACTGAAATAAAAATAAACTCAGGGGCTCAAAGACGTATTTTTAAAGATGAATACACCTTTGTGGATTTTCTGTTAACCCCTGTGGCTGAAAAAGAGACTTAAATGATATTCCATCAAAAATATACTTGGAGACTTGCATTAAACTAAAGACCTTGGCGAGATGGACCGTGATCGGTCTTAGCCGTCTAACTAGACACCCAAAGGAAAAAAAACCAAAGACCATGTCTCTAAGTAGAGACCTGATATCAGTTCTGGCATTTTTTTTTTTCTGAAATTCCACTAAAACACCATAATTATTATTCGCTAAAATCTGATAAAAAAAATTGTTGTTAGAAACCTAATCATTAAATTAAAAAAAGTAATCAGTTCTGGCATCTTTGCCATCGCCTTCTAACACACCCTCAAAACGAAACCGAGCAAAGGAAAAAATCGAAAGGCTGATTCAATCGATTCAATCAAGTGCGCGTTGAAAAGTTTTTTACTCACCAATTTGAGAACTCCCAGCAGCAGCACCGAAGCGAAAATAAATCCTTTCCAGCTGGAGGACATTTTCCGATGCTAAATAATCTCCAACGCGGAAAAAACAATGGGTAGAAGACCTCCCCGCACTAAAATCTTCACTTTTTTCGACCGCCCCAAGCACTCTTCTCCTACCTTTCAGCAAGGGGGGACTCTTGAAATTTGCACAAAGCCTTTTCCACACTTTCACACACGGCTTCTCGGAAGCAAAAATATCTTTCACTGCCGATGCGACATTGCCACCACTAATTAAATCGATAAATTCACCAGATCAAACACTTGCAACTAGCGGTATTACGTTTTCCAGGCGAATCTGCCGCCGCAAATTGCCCCGTTTTCTTCTTTCAAGCTGTTAGAAGAGAATAAAGGTAATTCCTACGCACAATCGAACCGACGGTTTTCGAGGTCTTGACTTGTTTCCAAACCCGTCCACACGACACGAACTCCGCTCAGAAACTAACCGAGTGGCGAGCAGACAACACACACGAAGAACAAGCCCTTTAACTAACGGTTCCCAGTGACGGACAGCACTCACCGTTGCGAACAGGGGTTTGAAAATAATGTACTAAAAATCTCATAAATCTCGCGCAACAATTCAAAAGTGCCAATGGTCTCTAATCCACCGGTGTACTAAATTCACTCGGTTCTAGAATCGTGACACTTGAGCGGGGCACGCTCCCGTATGATCTCCACGTGATCTGGACCAACTCTAGTGTCAAAATTTTTCGACCGAGCTAGTTATGTACACCAGTGGATAAAGCCCCAAACACAATATGAACGGCATCACGGTACAACGGCAAAACGACAAGCCCATCTTGATCTACATCAAACTTGTCACTGAAAATAATCCACACGTTCGATACAAATTCTTTTTAACGTGAATCTGTCGTGTCGATTGGTAAGGTGAAATAACGTGCAAAATCTATGAATCTGTTAAGGATTGTCTTTGGTTCGATAGCAAAGACTTTTTCGATTGATTTGAACGTGTTTTGCAATGGCGATATCCATAACTAGTAAAACAAGTTTGCCTACCATGACAAGGACTCACATTTGCTGTTCACGCGTGACATGTTAAACAACATGTTATTTTTGGATAAACCAGGCGCTCATAATGGGTCCCTAGTATCAGAAAATCAAGGAATCGCTAACAAACAGTACATCAAAGCTTTCGATAATTTGTAAATTAACGTGTTTTACATTTGAATTTCGATTGTCGATAGCGACTGCCCGAATAAAAACGGATTATTCAGTGAATTGAATAAACCAATAATGTGCAATATAACGTATTGTATACAATACAGCATATTGTAATTGAATGTCGAAGAAACATTATTCTTGATTCAATATACGATTCAATATAATATATTGTAACAGAACACTGCATTGGATTTTAATGGTTTTATACCTTACAATTTTGGCCAAATTCTTATTTTCGTGTAAAAAAAATAAACAAAGCAAGTTCAGACAGCAAGAAACATTGAGTGAAAAATACTTGAAAAGTAAAAATGTTTAGTTTTGTAAAAAAATAAGTGATTTTAACTGTGGCTTTTCAAAGGACGAATGCAACAATGTTGAAGATCTATACCTCTATATGAGAGTTGAAACAAAGACACATTAAAGACCTCGGTGTCCCTTGCAGTTGGTTAAAATTTTATGGCTCAGGTAATCTAGAATGCCGTGAAAAGTGTACTGTGATCTGTCAAACTTGGGTACCTTTTGCACTACCGAGGGATCAAATGCAGTACTAGAAGTGGTACCCAATCTGAGCCCGAGTGGGACGGACCTGGTTGAAACCCTTTTGTTACTGATAACACAAATAATTGGTAAGTTGGGAACAATCCATAAAAATACAAATTCTATTCTTTCACCATCAATCAAAATGCATTTTGTTGAATTGTTTGTGTATTGTAAAACAATACACCAATTGCCATTCAAAACAATCCAGGTTTTTACGAACGCTAATGGACACCACAAGTAAGCTCACTTTCCGGTAGGGATCAATGGATCTGACATCTGGCTTGGGTCGTTTGACAGCGAATCGATAAGCTTGATCATCAAACTCATCGATCAGCTGTCAAATGACCCAAGCCAAATGTCATATCGATTGATACCTACCAGAGTGTGAGCTTGCTTGTGGCGACCGTTAGCGCACGTAAAAAGCTGAATACAAAAACAATATGTTTTACAGTAATCCACTAAATGTTATTACCAATAAAAAAACAATATATCTTATTGTTTTTGTCTATCCTTAGTATGAGAAAATATCAATATTTGTATTGTAACGAAACTTAAAAACCCATACGTTATATTGTAATTGTAATTTATTGGCAATACGATAACATGTTAGTATTTACACTTTAAATCATGTCAAGGAACGAAAAAACATTTAAATCATGTCAAGGAACGTAAAAACATCATACGTTATATTGTTAAAACATCATATTACCATAATTGTTGAAAACAATATATTGTACTGTAACTGTATTGTAATTTAACAATGTTCTGTATTGTATTTCCAATGTTTTCAATAGTACCGTTAAGTCACCAGTCACCGTGCGGCCTCCATTCACCGTGCACATATACAAATTCCTACAAAATATTCATACGATTTTCTCAAATTATTCTTTTGTCAGCAAAATAAGATAAAACTGATGAATTGAAGTAGTTTTTGTCACAAAGCATTTAGAAAAACCTACTACATTGCATTCATAAGGCTGGTTTGCTACTGACAAGAAAAGGAATCGCCTATTTCGATGCGTGGAAAATTTCTTCCCAGAAATGGTCCACAAAGTCACATTTATCTGATCGCAGTACGCAGTTCAGAAGAAATGCCATTTTAAACGGGGCTCTCGGTACGAAATTTCTTAATCCATTCAGTCAAGGAATTTCTTTACTTTTCTTGAGCGAAACAGCATACTTAGCTATAAAATGGAATTAAAGCATTACTGCACGCATATTGCAGAATAAAACCAATGATGCATTGCACTCGTTGAATTAAAGTTAAAATACGGTAATACCTTAATGCTTGTGGTTACTTGGGTATATTTGATTTTTATCTAACAGAGCTTATAAAAAAGGCGACCGGACAAGCGACGGTTCAGATCTACACTGAATCACTGCTGAACCAATGATCGTGCGGTCCATCCTACTAGAGATGATCAAGTTATTCTGTTACACTATCAAGTTAATATCACTTTTAGCTATCCATATTATAATTTGATATTGCTAAACTTTTTTCGCCTGCTCGGGATGTTGTTCCGTACAAGAAAAGTGGAAATTTCTTTGACAGAATTGATTAAATCAATTTCTATAGCGAGCTACATTTGAAATAACATTTCTTCACAACTGAATAGTGCGATCTAAGAAAAATGATTTACTTTGCCATCTCTGAAAAAATCCTACGCGTCAAGATATTCTAACATTTTTCTATTCAGGCGCATAGTCCTCAGAACACTTATGCTTATCTAGTTTATAAGCATAAGTGTTCTGAGGACTCTACGTTTATAAAAAAATCAAATCAATAATATAATTAATTAATACAAATTTATAAAATAAATGAATTTCAATTTAAGTTAATGAATCATTCAAATTGAAATTTTGAGCAAACTAAAACTTATTATGAAATTAGATTAAGGTGAAGATGCATCGAAACCAAACCTCAAATTTTCAAGAACATAGAGAACTAAACATCCGTTCAAGCTGAAAACTTAATCGATTGGTCACCACCAGCGTGTGACCAATCGATTAGGTTTTCAGCTCGAACCGCTGCGCTGTCTGGTTCTCTATATTTGTGCTCTTGAAAATTCGAGGTTCGGCTTCTATGCATATTCACCTTAATTATTTCAGACTGATTTCACTTTGTGTAAATAAACATTATTTTTGACCATCATTGACATAAATTTTCTCACTGTGTGCTAAAAATAACCGACTGAACTCAGCTGGAATCAGCACTAAACAGCAGCTGAATAATATGCTTGTTCAGTTGTTGATTAGCGTACCATGTGTTGATTAGACGATGTCGAATAGAAGCTCAAACATGATCAATATTCAGCTATGAGAGGTTTATATTTTGCACTGGACGATTTATTCATCAATTTTTAGGATGGCGCAGATGGCGCTGACGATTGTAAGGTCTCGAGTTCCCAGGCGATTTTTAAATATGGTTGTTATATCATGATAATTGTGTACACTACATTTGAGGCGCCTAGAAAATTTTTGTTTTGTTTTTTATTATTTTTGGACCAGTCGTATAAAGGCTGAACTAAATGCTTGTGAAACGTTTTAAATGCTGAAAAATAAAGTTGGAATTCAACGACATGCGCTCCGAGAAAAATGAATCGCTCGGCATGTGTGCTAACAATCAATTGTTCACAAACCAAAGTCATAACTTTTGGGGGATTTTTACGGTTTTTATTCCGTAATCTGCCTTGTGGTATGTCATTTAAGATTCGAATGTCAATCGGGTATGGGTTGAGTGAAAAATTATGCCGTGAACGCGTTCTTCTTCTTCTTCTTCTTCTTTCTGGCGTTACGTCCCCACTGGGACAGAGCCTGCTTCTCAGCTTAGTGTTCTTATGAGCACTTCCACAGTTATTAACTGAGAGCTTACTATGCCAATGACCATTTTTGCATGTGTATATCGTGTGGCAGGTACGAAGATACTCTATGCCCTGGGAAGTCGAGAAAATTTCCAATCCGAAAAGATCCTCGACCGGTGGGATTCGAACCCACGACCCTCAGCTTGGTCTTGCTGAACAGCTGCGCGTTTACCGCTACGGCTATCTGGGCCCCCAACGCGTTCTGATTCATGTTAATCGCGACTTGTTACAACATCCGACAAACGGTTTGTCCCGCGACAAACAGTGCATCGGATGCTCCATTTATCCTTACTATGCGCGCATGATGAGCTGTTCAAATTTGAGACGAGACTCGCGGAGTCGGTCTTCTTTTTCTGCTATTGCTGAGTTTTTTTCTTATTCCATTCAGTGTTTACATCAATCTTACGCAAGTCGTTCAAACTTTCACGTGACCATCTCAGCAAAAAAAAAAAAAAAAAACAATTGCGTTTACATCACGCCGAAGCATAAACGGCATTTTGAGTGAAATTACATGCCAGGAAACGTAGCAGACATTATAAATAACTAGTCGTATGTTTAGATTTATCAGCATCTTTGGAAAAACTGCTCCGCTGACTGATCTTTTCAATAATAGTTTATTTTGAATACAATACTTTTCACTTTTTCAGCCAAAAAAACGATGGGCTGCATTTGACGTTTCGTGACAGCGGATTCTGGGCTGCATATGACGTTGATATTTTTCCTCTTCGAGAGTCTCTCTCAGGTTCAAATCATGCTTCTGCAAGAGCAACGGCCCTCTTAGACCATTCAAATGCTATGTTGTTAGTCGCTAGAGGCAACTTTTTTATGCCTTTATGGGCAGTACATGGAGGACAATTATGAAGGACCTGTTTGAAACGGCGAGTAAAATTCACAAAATTTTATTACAGGCAATTTTGTCATGATAAGCCTGACTTGTACTAAATCACACCCCTGAACAAAAACCAAACGAGTGTGGTAATTTTCTTATGGCCCCTCTTTGTTTACGTTTTTCCTCCGATCTCCTTCACCCATCCTTTGATCGACGCCGCAGTGGGTGGTGACAGACAGTAGTGAGTCGCATATAAATTAAACCACCCACCACCCCATTTCCTTGCATTATTGGAGGGAGGACTGTCGCGCAAGGCAAGGCACACAAATCCATCGACCGACAGACGGCAGTCAGTACCTAAATGGACCCCGCCCCGCTAGATAACGTCGTAAAATTGCACGATCTGCATCTACGGGCTACCCAAACACTGCAGCTAATCGGTCAGGTGGAAGCTAATCGCGTCCTTTACGACACTTCCGATCAACAGTACAACACGAAAAAGGCAAAAAGTGCAGCCTGGAAACAGATTTCGGCCGCTGTGCTGGGAATCAAACCGGAACAAGTCAGCCGCTATCATTCCCTGCAGATTCAACACAAGTGGAAAAGCCTGCGAACGGCTTACGTGCGTCAGAAGCGGAAGAACAACCCGGCCATTCCGTACCGGTATGCCGATTTGATGAGTTTTCTCGATCCGTATCTGCGACGGGATGAGGCCAGTTCCGGTGCTTCCAATTCCGTCGCAGCCCTCCATTCCCGGAGTAGGTTCTCCGCACCGTTCGAGATCGATTTAGATGGTGACGTGGGGAAGGACATTGCTACATCAGGTAAGACGTCCTACTAAGTATAAGGGTATGCGATATCTTGAATGATTCCGTTAACACTTCGAATCATCAAATATTTCCCTTCAGACATTCAAGACGCCTGTATCGATCTGTTCGACCCCATCGAGGAAGATTTGACGTGCGACACGGGAGTGATGGTGCAGAAACTTACGGCGACAACAGCTGGACCGGTTTCGTCGGTTCTGTCCACGGTCGGATCGACCATTGCAGAATCGAACAACGGCACCAGTGGCAGTGCTTCGACGTCGTCCTCTAGCAGCACGCCCCACATAAGCCCCAGCCAGATGGACGAGCTGGACGGATTCTTTATGCAAATATCGCGCACGGTTCGAAAGTTTTCGCCGCGTAAAATCATCGAACTGAAGATGCAAATCTTCAATTTGGTCTCCCAAGCTGAATTGGACGAGTTGGATGCAATCAATAAGTATTGATTTGTGGGCTCTCTAGAAAATTATCATTTTATGATTAATTAGTGTTTTAACATAGATCTCATTTTTTTATTTAAAGACTAATTTTATTTATTTGTTTTATTTATAACTGTATTTTATTTCAACAATCATAGTTTTCTCTTGTTACTTTCTTTTTGTTGAGCTATAAGAAACTGATGAAGTCCTGGGTCACAGCAAAATTGTAAAAAATATAATTGTAGTTTATAATAACATTTTTTTTTTTAACAATATTGACAACATCTTATACAAAAAATCACATACTCAAATTTTTAATTGTAGGTATTTAAAACTACAAATTGAACTTTAACACTTCACTTTTGCAAGTTCAATTTGTAGTTTTAAACATACTCTAATAATCCCTCCCCTAAATTCAATATAAAAAGTGTAGTGTAGGTATTTGTTAAAAAAGTATTATTTTTGAACGATATTGAGCACATCATAAGTATTAAACACAATAATTACAATGAATCCAAGCTAGCAATTCAGAAGTAAAACCAATTTATAATGCCGTTTTTTAAGAACATCAAAAGCAACTTATCCAAACAGGATTATGATTGGGTGCTCCTAAATGAGAAAAAAAGAAGAATATCCTCTTTATAAATCGATCGGTGCCAAACCCTTATATCCAATAGACTGGACTATTTTGATACCTTAGTAAGTAAGCAAATAGTATGATCCGTTTCAAGATCTAGTCATTTTATGCATAACTTAGACACCACCAGGCAGCATATTACTACGCCATAGAGAAGCACTTTCTACACGACCATTTATCATAGCTAGTCACCCTAAGTAGAACTGAAATTAGCCATAATGTACTTAATTTGCTGAATAAAACCAATTCCAAATGTTTACTTAAACGCCTGTGGTTATTAATAGAACATAAAAGAAACTTTCAACAATAAAAGACAACTTGCACATCTGAGGTAGCAACGATATACCATTTGTCGTCGTCTAGCTGTAACAGTAGCGTAATGTGGGGCAAGTGTGCCACCTTAAGCAAATTGTTCTCTAACTTTTTCTGAAGCCTTTAAAATCCACCAATTTAGCCTCATGCTGTTAGTTTCGCATCTTCTCATGAGCGCTGTGCCATTTAAAATGAAAATAACTTCTAAAAGTATCACTTTTGGAGCTGGCAAGTGTGCCACCCATATGGGACAAGACGGCCGCCGCATAAGCATCGCATGTAATTCTACTTGCAATGATTTTTTTTTCCATTTTAATATTACGTACAAAGCAAACAATTCAACAATATTTTTAAGTTTACCGTCTTATGACGGGAGATTTTTTTTCATCACCCAAAATGACCATAAACGTAAAGGATTCTTCAGGAGATTTCTTCAAAGGATCTTCCATAAAAGCATAGATTTGTCTGAAATTTCGAATTACGCATTAAAAACTTAATGAATCTCTGGAAAATTCTTGAAGTAATTTTATAATTATCGCAAAAGAATATCATAATAAATACTTGGGAGGAATATCTATAGCATAACGCCCAGAAAACTATTGGTATTCACGTGTGTAGGTCGTTGTTTTTGGGGAAAACAATGAATAGTCATATAAACCAGTACCACTGAGAATAGAGGATGATTTTCTTTTTATCGTAGCTTTTTCTAACAACGTGTAAATTTGTTTCTGTGATCAGAAACCAAAAGTTACACACGTGGTTAGCAATGGCTTTTAGTACGTTAATTATGTGAGATTTGTGGAATCTTTGTAAGAAAATGTGTAATTACTTGAATTGGTATAAAACCATTTATTATACCATGAATTCCTTTTTTATTCTTGAGAGATTTCCTATCTTCATTAACGAGATTTTTAGCCCTGGGCTAGTTCATCTCGGGACCAACGGCTTCACTTCCCTTCCGAAGGAAGTCGTAACTATGACTTTCACGTCATAAGTGACTATCTCGGGGTTGGGATTTGATCCCAGGTCCTCGGCGTGAGTGGCGTGAGTTCTAACCATAGAGCAAAGCCATGCTGAAGGTATTTTAGTTCGGTTCCTAGTCGATCCAGGATCTTTTCGTTTTCTTCACTTTCTTGGCCATGAAGCATAATCGTGTATCGTGCACAAATGAAAAAGCCAAGAATAAGAACGACGCTGTACATGATCTGTTGCTTATCTTTTGGGTTTGGTTCTACACATATAACTGGTAAATTTTTCATCAGAGATTATCCCTTCTTTAAATTGAAGGCTGTTCTTTATAGTTTTGATGTCAACAAAATTATTGGAGTTAGTGCTTCTAATGTCTTAATCAGTAAATTTCCCTTCTTCTATAAATAAGCTGTTCTTTGGAGACATTAATGTCATTATTGCTTTTAATATTTCCATCATACATTTTCCCTTCATCAAATCATAGGCTTTTATTTATACTTATACGGTTAATTTAATGGTTGGAGGAAAAGACTGTTCGAGAAATCACCTTCTTCCAATAGGGAAGAAGGGATCCCCCAGTGCCGGACAGCACCCAATACCGGACAAAGTCGAAACATTGAGAAATCATGGACCAATAAAGATGGTGTATTCGTAGAAAAGATAGCTCTTATGTAGAATAGTGTTTGCGTAGAATAACACATCCTTGAAATATGCATGCCTTTTTAAAAAAGTAGAAAAGTATGAAAATCTTTAAAAAATTGACGTATCTTCTTAATTTTGAGCCTATTTAGTAATTATTTTGAATATGAAAAAATACTTTGGATCGAGCAAGCATGATCGAACATAATCCTTATTTGATAGTATGAATGTATTTTGTACCATAATTGAAGTAAACATGAACAAATTACAATTTTGGTTAAGCACCCCCTGTCCCTCAGTTTCGGACAGCTTGATTTGTTATATGATATCTTTGTAATTAGTGCATCAGTGTCTCAAAATACTTTCATTTTTCATGGGTTCCGTCGATCATGGTATCAAACATGAACATTCAGAACAACATCGTAAAATGTGCTATTTTTCATCATATATGAAAGAGGTTTTAGATAGGCATCTTGCAAACTAAGAAAAACTCAAATTATTCTTGTAAATATTGCAAATGCATTGAATTGGTAATTATAAACTATTCCTATAGTGTACACATTCAATGAATTTCAAATTTACAGAATTCAAGGCATTTCCAGATCGTGTCCTGTATTGGGTGCCACCTGTCAAGATCGATCAATTTGGTACTAAAATACATCATCAAAACGCAATGTCAAAATTCATATTGATGTTTTCAAATTCATTTTTGTACATTATAAAAATGATAATATTTGTCATAAATGGGTAACACGAGCCCATACAATCAATATTTTTCGAATTATGAATTTAGTGGCTTAAGTGTCCGGTACTGGGGGATCTCCCCCTATATGTTGTTATTTGTTTTTTTTTTTTCTAATAGTTTTTGGAATTGTAGATGTAAATAATTGCATCCGAAATTTTCGTTTCGACTTGCTGTTGATTGATTATGAGTAACACTGGGTAATCAAATAATTTGTTGGAGCTCTATGCAGTAACATTGGGAATATCATTTTTCTCCCAAATGCACGCCATGTTTAATGCTGGATACTGTGCTATGTTGAATTTGAACTTGACTTTTGTAATTAAAATAAATATCTAATCAAATTTTAATTTTCAAACTCGACGAATATCGAGGAAATTTATTGAAAATCATCGAAAATTGTTTGCACAAGTAGCAAAGGAACCGTTCTCACTACACTACACTAATTGACGAGCAGACTCGAAGTAGCAATGTAACGCCAAGAAGATAGTTGTCATACTACCAGAAAATTATAGCTGAAGATAATGTCACCTATCGTAACATAAATTCTTGACTTGCCTCTCGATTATTGTCTTCAAGGTACTCATTTGAACTATAAGTATTAATATTTATATGGAAGATTTCCCTTCTTTAGAATTAACTCAATTATGTAAGAGAAATATAACAAAAAAAATGTCATGTACTCATTAAAATAAACATCTTTAGAAACAAATAACACTTTGATTGCACATCGTAAATTTAAATTGATACTTACAAAAATGGATTAAGCTGGATTTTAGAATGATAACATTTCGTCACATTTCATAGCACCGAAAAAAGTCATTGGTTTGGTTTGACTTTATTAACGAGATTTTTAGCCCTGGGCTAGTTCATCTCGGGACCAACGGCTTTACTTCCCTTCCGAAGGAAGTCGTCACTATAACTTTTTACGTCATAAGTGACTATGTCGGGGATGGGATTCGATCCCAGGTCCTCGGCGTGAGAGGCGAGTGTTCTAACCACTACACCAGGTCCGTCCCAGAAAAAAAAAGTCATTTAATACCATCCAATCAATCCACCCTTTCGTAATGCTTTTTGTATGAACATCGCACTTTTTTATGAGCTGTCACACCTTAAGGACAGATACCCACCCCCATCAGCGTAATTGAATTTGTAAATGGGCCCGAATATTTTTCGATATAAGACGAGTTTCAAATGACACACGCGCAAGTTATTTTATGCCAAACGTCCATTATGCCTAACGTATATTATGCCTAACATCCATTATGCCTAATGTCTTTATGCCTAACGTCCTTATGCCTAACGTCTTTATGCCTAATGGGGTATACTCAGATAGAACAGCCTATGTTCCAAAGAAAGAATGACAATGTTAACAATTATAATGCCAAAAACATAGTAACGTTGTCAGATTTTCAATGGTGCGCTCAAACCATTATTCTACATCCGTTGGACGATCCGAATTCAACTCAGATGACAAATTCTGAGTGAAAATAGGATCGATGCTCCTAGAAATAATCATAGAATATTCCAATTTACGTAATTGCAAAAAATGTTGTATGCAACTCGTTGCAAAACTCGATTTTTTCAGCACTCTTCATATTTATCTAACTCAGCAAGCCTCGTTGGATAAATGTACAATACGTGCTGAAAGAAATCGTCATTTGCCACTTCTTGCATAAATAACTATTTTAGAGCTTCTCATATATCACATGCTCTTTTGAGTTGCGTATTGAATCATATTGCACAATATGAAAAAAGAGATATGGTGGAAGCCTCTTGATATGATTTCTGATAATTTCAAATGGCTTTTTACGAAATTGCAAAAAAAAAAAAGTTGTATGCTACGCGTTGAAGAACTCAATTCTTACAGCACTCGTTGTAATTGACCAAATCGGCAAGCTTTGTTGAATACGACTCGTACTGTAAAAATGATCATTCTGATAATTGTTGCTACGATTTCAAGCATTTTTTATTTTTTAGCAATGTCAGTTAGGTTCAAGCTATCGCTGCGACCAGACGTATTTTCAAACCGCTCCGTATCGCTTTGTTTCGAGTTTCATTCGTTTATTCTCGCACCTTGTTGTGCAGAATTTCAATCGCGTCAGTTTTCTGTCTGACGACCATCCAAACCCGTGCTATTAAAAATAGCAACCATGGCTGCCGTACGTGCCCGTGAGAACACGTTCAAGGTGGACTTATCCAACTTCCCGAAGCGACCTTCCTTTGAGGAAATCCATTCTTTCGTTCATGAGACCATTGGACTAAGTATTGATCAAGTGCTGCGTTTGCAAATGAACCACGCGCAAAATTGCGCGCACGTGAAATACCGTGATCTGAAGACTGCCCAGGATGCTGTTGATCATCACAACGGTCGTCACGAGTTGGAGGTGAACAAAACGAAGATCAAAGTTCGCTTGATGATGGACGATGGAGGCGTCGAAGTCAAGATCCACGATCTATCCGAAAACGTTCGGAACGAAGACATCGCTGCTTTTCTCAAGCAGTACGGCGAGATTATCTCGATTAAGGAGCTTGTTTGGGGAGACAACTTTGCGTTCAAAGGCGTATCATCAGGAGTGCGGGTGGCTAAAATGATTTTGCATCGCCACATCAAGTCATTCGTGACAATTATGGGTGAGGAGAGCCTAATCTCCTACAGAAACCAGCCGCAATATTGTAGGCATTTACCAACCCAGCCCACCCGGGAGTTACGTGCGTTGAAAATAAAAAGCTGTTGGGACAAAAGACCGACCTCAACAACAGACTGAAGGCAGTACAGAAAAATACAAGCTACGCCAGCGTTCTGGACCGGAGCAAAGTTGTGGCCTCACTCATGCCTGAGTTTGTGGGTACAAACTTAAATGAACTCAATCAAAAATTTTCTGCAGCGTCAGTTTTTTGACATCCTATTTGAAGTTTTATTTTGTTTTATACACGTGAAGAAAAGTTTGTGTACTCATTTTAAAAGCTTCAAGTTAGTTCGTGTTGGTTTAAGTACGTTCATTTCGGGATGTGATGTGCCAACCGTGATATTGTGCAACAATACCCCCACTAAGGATTACCGCTACACGTTGGATTGTCAGCGCGCTCGTGTTTCCTCTTGAACGATTCCGCGACGACGGAACGTTTCAGCTGAATGTTGGATCCGGTGAGTTCGTTTCAATTGGGCCTTCCATGGCCTGTGTTTTATTAAGGGCTATTGGTGATCGGGTTTGTTCCGATCAACTCAGATCGGCAAGCTGCACAATCTGCGGTCAACTTCCCTTCTGAGCATTTCAAAAATTATGCGAGAGTTATACTTATGACTACTTCACTACCCTGGTGATCATAATAAAACTTGTTATCTGGAAAATGGGTTCTTGTTAGTCTACCGTGGGAACAGGATACTTTAATAACACTATATATGATATATTACTATATATTGGGTATTGGGGAGGGGTAGCATAAGGGAGTTAATTGAACTGTTGACTGGATGAAAGTGCGTGGGGTCGCCAGCCTTTTGTCATGAGAAAACAGCCTTAGTGTTGTCTTCCAAAGGTCTTCAAAGATATTAACTAGCCCTGCTACAACAAACCATCAGGTAGATCATTCCATCCCGATATGATTCTGCAGCCATAGGTAATCCTTGCGCTGATGGTGGCTAAATAATCATCATCATCATCACAAACTTAAATGAACTCAATGCGAATGCTCGATCCACTACATCAACCGCCGCTGTCGAAGAAAGGGGAGCGTCCGGCGACTCGCCTTCCCCTGCTCCTGCTGATGACGAAAGGATGGAAATAGGCAAAACTCAAACAAACACCTCGGATGCTACGGACGATGTTACTGCAGTTGTTGCTACTGCTGCTGCTGCTGGTGGTGCTACCACTATCGTTTCCAATGCTGTTGTTGTCTCCACTGCTGCCCCCTCTGCTGCCACCGTTGTTTCACCCTCTGCATCGACGACTGCTGATTCGATACCTGCGCCAGTGTATGATCGTTCCACCCAGCAGACCGATCCAGACCAACTGAAAAACAATATCGCTGAACCCAGTCACGTGAGTGCATTCAAAATTCCTCTAACCAGTTACCCTTCCAATCCCTTGTCCATGGAGATTTCCGAGACTGAAAGCAACGAGTCGTCCACTGAAGGCGGTCCGTTCCTAAAAGTGAAACGGCCAAGAGGGCGTCCGAAGAAACTTAAAACTGGCACTCAATAGACGGTCGAATTTCTTAATAACATTAACAAAATTTCCAAAACCAATCCGTAATACTAACTCACAAAACTAAACTTAAAACCTGCTCCGATCCTTAAATTAATCTCGAGTCGGCCGCGAGTACTACGGCTTAAACCCCATAACTACATGTGACTATATGTGATGTACAGATCAGATATCCTTAGCTACAATATTGGGTCTATCAATACCAATACTGTTTCCAGTGATAATAAAATAGCAGCTCTTCGTTCATTTGTGCGTTTATTGGAATTCGACATCATCCTCCTCCAAGAAGTTGAATGTGTTAGGCTTTGCATTCCTGGATACAATATTATATTCAATGTAGATGAGTCCAAGCGAGGAACAACCATAGCTCTCAAGTCACACATCCCGTTCTCAAACGTACAAAGAAGTTTAAACAGTAGAATTCTAACAGTCAAAATTGGCAATTCGTTAACTATTTGCAATGTATATGCCCATTCTGGTACGCAAAATTACTCCGCTCGTGAAAATTTATTCAAAGAACAATTGCCATTCTACCTACAGGCTGCTTCCGAGCATATCATCCTTGGCGGAGACTTTAATTGTGTTATTTCCAACAAGGATGCCACTGGGACAAATAATCATAGTCCTGCTCTTAAACAATTGATAGAGAACATGCAACTCAATGATACTTGGGATTGTTTAAACAGAAATGTCATTGATTATATTTTCATTCGCTCCAATTCTGCTTCTCGCATTGATCGTATTTACGTCTCTAGGTCGCTTGTTCCGCATCTCCACTTTTCAGAGCTCTTTGCTACGTCTTTCACAGACCACAAGGCTTACAAAATTCGATGTGGTCTACCACATTTGGGCAAACCATTTGGTCGCGGGTATTGGTCTATGCATGCACATGTTTTAAATGAAGAAAATCTTGAAGAGTTTGAGCAAAAGTGGTCTCGTTGGCTTCGGGAAAAACGAAATTTCAATAGCTGGATGTCTTGGTGGATTGAGTATGCAAAACCGAAGATCAGAAGCTTTTTTAAGTGGAAAACCAATGAATCGTTCCGTGAATTTCATGCTACTAACGAACTGTTGTACCGTCAATTAAGAAATGCGTATGATCAAAACCCCAACGGCATTGCCGAAGTTAATAAAGTAAAAGCTAAAATGTTGAAAGTTCAAAGCAACTTTTCGAAAGCATACGAACGTTTAAACGATAGGTATGTGTGTGGAGAAAAAGTATCATCCTTCCAAATAGGTGATCGCTATCGAAGAAAAACAACCATTAACTCAATTCGTCACCAAGATCGTTGCATCACTGTAGGATCAGAGATAGAAAGGCATGTTCATGACTTCTTCCGAAATCTATACAGTGAAGAGCAATTGCACAATTTCGATGGTTTTCCCATGAATCGTATTGTTCCACCTGATTCAAACAGCAACAACGCTATGATGAATGAGATCACAACGACAGAACTATATTTCGCAATAAAATCAAGTGCCTCTCGAAAGTCACCAGGCAGTGATGGAATTCCAAAAGAATTTTATCAAAAAGCGTTCGAAATTATTCATCCCCAGCTCAATATGATAGTTAATGAAGCTCTGCAAGGAAATATACCCGAAGCATTTGTTGAAGGGGTTATTGTACTATGCAAAAAGAAATCAAATGACCAGACAATTAAAGCATACAGACCGATCAGTCTGCTTAATTATGATTATAAGCTTTTGTCAAGAATCCTCAAAGACCGTTTGGAAAAAGTTATGGTTGAGAACAACCTACTGAACGCAAGCCAAAAATGCTCGAACTCAGATAAAACTATCTTTGAAGCTGTGCATTCTATCAAAGATCGAATTGCCGAATTGAACTGCAGGAAAAAGCGTGGGAAACTAATATCTTTCGATTTCGATCATGCTTTCGATCGTGTAAATCATGATTTTCTCAAGGTCGTGATGCAGAATATCCATCTGAACGAAAACTTTGTACAACTGTTAGGGAAGATTATGTCCTCCTCAAAATCTCGTTTGCTAATCAACGGAAATCTCACTCCAAGCATCCCTATCCAACGTTCTGTTAGACAGGGCGATCCTTTAAGCATGCATTTGTTTGTCCTTTACCTACACCCCCTCCTTGAAAAATTACGATCCATCTGCAATGATCCCTTGGAACTCGTGGTTGCATACGCAGACGATATCTCCATCATTATAATAGACGACCGCAAGCTGGAAATCATACAACAAACGTTTTTGGACTTCGGGCGCTGCTCGGGGTCGTTATTGAACCTTAACAAAACCTCTGCAGTGAACCTAGAACCGCGTCGGGATGAAGACGACATAAACTGGCCGAGGGTGCAAGACTCAATTAAAATTTTGGGAGTGACATTTTTCAATTCCCAAAAGCAGATAATCGATTACAATTGGACTGATGTTATCAGAAAAACATCCCGGTTGATGTGGATGTACAAGGCAAGAAACCTCACACTGCACCAGAAAATAATCGTGTTAAATACTTTCATAACGTCGAGGCTCTGGTTCCTAGCTTCGATAATCAGCATACCGAATCACGCTGTATCACGAATTACGTCGTACATTGGGAGTTTTATATGGGAACGTTTTCCAACAAGAGTTCCAATAGAACAGCTCACTTTGCAGAAAAATATGGGTGGTTTAAATCTGCACTTACCAATACATAAATGCAAATCCCTGTTGGTAACGAGATTCCTAAAAGAAATGAGAGAAACATCATTTGCGAGTTCTTTCTCGCACCATCTGGAGAACCCACCAAACCTAGCTGGTATTCCTGCCTTATATCCGTGTTTGAAGAGCCTCTCCAAAGTTCTGCCATACATCCCAGGAAGAATAAGGGAAAACCCGGCTGCTGCAGCACTCCACAATTATTTCCGCGAGAAACTAAATGAACCAAAAATCATGCAAGAAAATACCAACATTGCGTGGAGGAGAGTTTGGTGCAACATCAGAGTCAAAGGATTAACATCGTTGGAGCAATCAATGTACTATCTCCTAGTCAATGGAAAGCTTCCCCATGCCAAGCTTCTCCATCGACAAAACAGAGTAGCAAGCCCATACTGTTAGCTGTGCCCCAATACAGAGGAGGATTTAGAGCATAAATTTTCCATCTGCCTGAGAAGCAGAGATCTATGGAATCATCTTCAATCTAAGTTGGAGACAACCGTAGGAAGGAGGATGACTTTCACCAGCCTGAGGTTTCCCGAATTAAAGGACATGAGCAGAAGATGCCGATACCAGGCGCTAAAAATGTTTATTAGCTATGTAAATTATGTTTTAGATGCCAATGACTAACTTTCAGTAGAGGCATTAGATTTTACTATTAACTGTGCTTTTGTGTAGAAAATCTGTATATGTAATCGTGTAGTTCCAATAAACGTGTTAAAAAAAAAGCAATGTTACTTAGTTTTCCAGGAAAGAAGGCTGATATGCGACGGTAATGCAACAAATCTTTATGTTTGAATTCTCAGAAATTCGAGCGTCAAATGAGATGAGATTGTTGAAATCTAGGCACTTGTGTGAAAACGTGAACTGAAAACCCCTAAGGAGATGTGATATGGACAAACTATCAAACTAGTCTCAGTAAACATCAAACCGCATCTTTCGTTATATATTTCTTCGCCTTTCAATCGTTCAATATAGTTCACTTTCTTCGTTTCCACGTGGTGTCTCTGTTACCTCCAACCCTCGTGATTTCGGATTTCAGATTTTTTTTTGTTACGTACGTCTTTGACAGAATACATTTGCAGCTCATTGCTTTTAGCAAAAGCCATCTATTGTTTCGTTTAAATTTTTCCTTTGCCAAACATCTAATATAGGTGATCTTTTTTTTCGTTTGATTTTCTTCTTTATGCCACGTCTAATATAGCTCTGCCGAACATGAAATTTTTATGTGTAGGTGAAATTTGAATTTAGCGATTTTCGTAAATATGTCTCAAGTTGAACTTCTATCATTATTAGTTGTGTGTTGTCACTTCTTAACCGCGATTAGCAAACGAAACATATGGGTTATATTTGCCCCTTCTTTCGACAGCCCTCGGGCTGCTGGTGTCAACTTTTCGTATATAAGCATATATTTTGAGAATTACGGCCCGAAAAATATACTCATTATTTATCATTATGATAAAAAGCGTACGAATATGTTCTATCGCTTCAAATTTAATATATATGGCTCTATTTTATTCCAACAACTTGCTCGATAGGTCCAAAAAAAAAAAAATAGATCAAGCTAATTAATAAGGGGAATTTAGTGGAAACGGATCATCATTTTTATAATGAACAATTTGGTTTTCCAATGATCGTTTGGAATGTTTCAAAAAGGGGACAGAGGATCGTATTCTAAGCACATCGAAAAAGCATCGAACAGAACTTTGAACAATTCAGTGGCATGAAAATCTTACGAAATCCATAGCTAAGTCGGCTTCCATTTTGATTAGTAGAACTAAATGTAGATTGAGCATTCGAACGATTTCCTTAACACAGTTTGTTAGACAAACTTCCACGTACGACTAAGAAGGTGGAGCATAAATCTTTTTCTAATATTGATCTTTTTGTTCTACTCTTCTGATACTTTAAAACGTCAACCATTTCGGTTTTTCGGTTTAAATATTTCCTACTCTCAGCTACTTTTTCTGTATTTAAAACACATGTCTTTTCTTCCTCTTTTAGCTTGGCATCATCCGTTTGTTCCTTCTCCATGCAGTGCATAAAGATAAATTCCTGCACTTGAACTGTTCTGTTTGCTATATAAATATAGATTGTTTGTTTGTCTAAATCTGTGTAACTGTTGGGAAATACTGGCGATGGTTCAATGTTGGCAAGTTAGAAGATAGGTGGATACTCTGGTTGACGCATGATTAAAAACAAACCATCAAATATAAAATTATGATATTGAAATTGTCTTTTCGTCTCTAAACGTACTTATTTAGCTGAATATGATTTGAGTTATGTCACGATTTTTGTTTTACCTTATCTTATCCGGATTGTTTTAGACTCTTGCTATATGGTTGTGTGCTGATTCATTTCGCCTTAACGTATGATTAGTATGTTTTCAATTGAATGTGACGTGATGATGATTATGATTGAGTAAATTGCTTATAGTGGCGTTTCGAATCGACGGTTTATTACAAAAAACTAACTATTGCGAAATCGAAGTATCAAAATGATTGGTTGACTAATAGTATGCTTCATACGTTTTTGTATATTCGGTAATTATAGTGTGAATTTACGTTTCAATATTCGATAATTATTGTTCAATCAATGCAATAGTACCAAACCTGCTCCTCAGCATTTGAGTCTATCTGACCAAGTAGTGACTAGTAGTACATAAGAAGGAAGAGCATTTGTTCTAAATCGTTTCTCTCTCATGGACACAGAAGAGATAAGGAAAGGATCACCTGAGAAAAAGAAAATTATTCAAAGATTTCAAACTACAGTCAACTCACCCTTACTCGATATTCCGTATCTCTATATCGAGTTAGAGAGAACCATAGTAAAAGTTGGATTTCATGACTACCTCGATGGTGCCTTGGATCGAATTTGCACTGGTTTTGTGTTCTATAACTTGATACCTCCCTATCTCGATAATTTCTTCAATATAGAGTTATGGAGAGTTGACTAGACTATTAGAGTGGTGCAAATTCTGAAATTTTGGCTCGCCTACGCTCACACAATGTCATTTATGGTTAATAACTTCCTCCCAAAGTTTGAAATGATTCGGAGGAAATTTGGCTGGGCACAAGCCATTTGAAGTGTATATGAAAAAAAAACAACCTATTGTGTTCAGTCCTCTTTCCCTTCGTCATAATATTCTGTGGTAAAGTTCACAAGATCTTCCCAGCTACAGGTCGGACTCGATTATCCGGAGACTCGATTATCCGGAAACTCGATTATCCGGGATTCGATTATCCGGAATTTTAGACTCGATTATCCGGAATTTGTTTTTTGATGTTCTTGTTTGTAAATTTTTATGCATAAATCTGAGATAATTTGGTATTGCAATATACAACATGAATGGTTTTGCAGTTTTGAACGTATTTAAGGAAAGAGGTGGTTTGAAAAAGTAGTTTTTTGTGTATGGTAATCAAAAATTTTATTTTCTTGTAAAGACCCCTACTGTTCCTTGAAATAATTTCTGGTTACGCCTCCGCATCATATAAATAAAACAACGAAAAAAGATAACATTTAAATTCTTTTATCGAAGATTTCAATTTTTTTTCTTAGTGATTCGATTATCCGGAGGTTCGATTAACCGGAGTGAAAAAAAAAATCGATACTCCGGATAATCGAGTCCGACCTGTATAACATTGCCGAAGACCACATTTTCATTGGATGTCAGGATAAATTTCTATTCATATTATATAAAATGGTTGTAAGATATATTTAAGTAATCCAGGCTACTATGTCCTATCGAAAAAAAAACAGTGTTGCTTTAAAAGTAATTGCATGATCATTTCACAATCAGCATGATTGAGGCTTTGAAATCAATAATAACAAATTATCCAGATATCCAATCAAAAAGTGGTCTTCGGCAAAGTTGTAGCTAGGAAGCTTTCACTTCAGAAGTGTTCGTTCACTTTTTCATAAAATATTATGACGAGCAATTACAGGATGGAACTCAAAAGTTTGGCCTTTTCCATAGTAATTTCAATGTAAACTTCAAATGGCGTGTGCATAGCCAAATTTGCATCAGTCTACTAAACATGCTTGTTGGAAAAAATATCTATAAAGATGATAATGTAATTTGAATTAGTAGTAATGAAATTCTACATGTTGAGTGCTAACAAGGTAAAATCCAAGATTACTGCCAGATTTTTTCACATAAATCAATACTCTTATTCTTTATTCGACTCGAAAAACAAAACACCAACGATTGAAAACATGTTTCTTTCTTGTTCAAAACATTATGTTTTCATAGATTGCATTCGTCATATACGTCAAAATTGTAGAACATGATTTACAAAATCGTTCATTTCACGAAGTTTTTGTAGCCTACCTCACTCAGTTTTTTCTCAGAATTCAGAACAAGCGGTGCGATAATGTCGAAATAAAAAGGTTTTTCTAACCAAATTCAAGTGGGCAGCCAAATTCAAAATGGCCGCCAATTTTTTTGTAGCTTCCTTTCATTTGAAGCTTTATACTTCCGATCCTATAAATGCCGAAATATGAGAGATATCACGCGAAGAAATACCTATGATTTATGAAAAAATGGGCTTTTTTGCAAACTGTACGCTGGCGTACGAAGGGTTCACCAATTTGAGAAAAGACCACCATTTTTTTTAGCATTTGCTAGTTATCAGTGACAAAAAATTGGAATTCTATCTATGTGTGCCGATGGCGGCCTGGTTTCAGCCTGGTGCCTTACGAATTTTACCGACTTCTGGCGTTAAATTTTTAGTTTGTTAAAAAATCGAATTTACTGTATCTACTAAAACATGATCCGGTGTCTAAAAATGTTGGAAATAAGCAAACAATTTTGAAATAACTAGATAGCCTTGACCAATGATAAAAAAATGTTGGTAATTATGAAATTTATGTATATCGAAATTATATACTTTGTGTAAAAACATTTGGGAGTGTATTCAGCACCCCATAAAATAGTCAGCAGAAACTGGCAACACTGCTGTCGAACATATCTCGCATACTCTGAGATAACGCCCTAAAAGCCATTGGTAGCCACGTGTGTAGCTCGTTGTTTCTGAGCACAAGAAACAATAAGCATCTAAACCAACATCGCAGGCTGGTAGATAATGATCCTTTCTTTCCCATAGCGTTGTTAAATAACATGAAAATCCATTCAAATGCTCAGAAACAACGAGCTACACACATGGTTACCAATGGCTTTTAGGGCGAGATCAGAAGTTATGCGAGATATATGTAAAATAAACAAGCCCGAAAAGGCTCTCTTCAGTTTTTATACCTCAAACAAACCAGTTGTAAGAAAACCCCAAGTGTATAAAGTTCTCCCCCTGATTAAGTTGAGGATAATCCTCCAAGTTCGCTTTGCCGTGTCCGTTGTAGTGTGTGAAGGTTTCACCCCTCATCCGGTCTGGTTCCGGAACATAAAATAAAATAGAAATCACACGAAATAAACGTTTTATTGCTATTGTTTATCATTCAAAGAATTGCATAGCTTCACAAAACAGCGAATAATACAGAAAAACTACGTCAACCGTCAAAACTCGAAATTTACCGCGATGATTCATAGATGTTTCTTTTCCTAGCCCTCTCTTTCCAATGGTATCAAGTATAAGAAAATCGACTCCAAAGGCACGTTCCCCACCAGTTAGAAGATTTGTGCCATCGCCATATTTGAGCCTATTTCATCATCTACCCGATGGGAAAGGAAAGGGAAGGGAAAGATGGGAGGAAATAGGAGTGGGGTTCCTTGAAGAGATCGCATAAGCGAAATGAGAGCATGTAGCTCCATACCACAATAAGTTCGAACAGCGCCCTAAAAAGGGCACTGCAAAATGCATGAGCGTAAAGAGAGCCTATAGCTCATTACCACAGCGGGTTAAGAATAACAGATTGTCCTGAAGATTCAGGCTTCTGAATTCAATTTCACTTAATAGGTGATTACCAAGTAATCGGAATCGCAGTTGCGTGAAAATTGGACACTTACATATCAGGTGATACGAAGCTCCATAATCGGAGTCACAAATATCAGACACAAATGAGTCAGCACGCTGAATATTTGCCATGTGATAGTTGAGTAGGCAGTGGAATGTCAACGCTCTGACCAAAAGACTGCAATTCTGTTTTGACAGATTTGTTAAATACTTCGACACCCTTGGAGATGGCTCAGTAATGTACAATTTAGTTTGACGACACGACTCCAAACTATTCCAATATTGCTTGTGCTGAGGTGCCGCCCAAGAATTTATCTGAAGCTTCACCCAACACTTCGAAATTCAAATAGCCGGCACAGGGCCAATGAAGTAATGCGATGCTCCATCGCGAGCTAGCCCATCAGCCAATTCATTTCCAGCGATGGAAGAATGGCCAGGTATCCATACAAGGTTTACAGAGTTGACTGAATTCAGTTCCTCAATTTGAGTTCGACATGCGATAACAAGCTTCGACCTTGAGTTGGCCGCAGCAAGAGCTTTTATAGCAGCCTGACTATCTGACAGAAATATATGACTTTACCCATTACGCGCTGTTGAAGTGCTGATTGCACTCCACACAAAGAGCAAATATTTCCGCCTGAAAAACGGTGCAGTTTCTACCAAGTGAGAAAAACTGATTCAGCCTTAGCTCACGAGAATATACATCTGCACCAGCTCTACCTTCAAGAAGGTAACTGAACCATTCCTAGAAACCTGACATTCACACATAATCAATGAAGCGAAATCGAAAATTGGTTCACATCGACTGAGAGTCAGTCGCTTGACCACTTTTTTGTTTCACGGTATAATACGTAAAGCTTTCAAACGATATTTGGACAATTCAACCAATTAATTGTGAAATTGTGAAAAAATATTCAAAATTGTATGTTGAAATTACTTTTTTTTCCTTTCTGGCGTTACGTTTATACTGGGACAATCATTAACTGAGAGCTTTTTTTTTTGTCAATTGACCATTTTTGCAAGTGGCAGGTACGAATACATCTTTATACCTTGGAAAGTCGTGAAAATCCTCGACCAGTGGAATTCGGAACAGGACCATGAGCTTGGTCTTGCTGAATAGCTGCGCGTTTACGGTACGACTATCTGGACCCCATGACCCATAACGCAGGTAGATCTTTTCGTGGTGCGTTATGGGATAAAGATTTACCAGTGAACCCTAGTCCTGACTGCTTCAAACGAAGAGAACAGGAAATTATAGTAATCAAAGGAACATTTTTTAATCCTTGTTACATTTTCAAACCTTGTTGAAAGTGACAAGTCTCGGTTTTCCCAGTTGCCGAGAATGATCTTGAGACAAGGAAAAAAAAAATGAATTGAATACAACAATTTGTTTTCTTATCTTTTATTTATTTAGTTCTTTAGTTTGAAGAAGTAAGGACTAGGATTCTGATGCATGGACAATATTGGTGTAATTTCTTGGCTTCATCAAGGGATCTGATGTTGACTGATAAAAGGGCGCGCCTGTGGAGGATGTTCCCACCACATTCTTCAAATAAGTAGGGAAACCTTTCCTGCGATCAAGTTAGGAATTACAACTGTAAGAAAACCGAATACTTTATCATTTCTCAATAGTGATAAGGTAACACGACATGCAATAAACAAAGGACATGGGATATACTGCAATATATCAAATATTGGTCGCAGTGGTTTATGTTCCGAACAGAAATAAAAAATCTGGACCCCATGCTAAAATTCAGCAAGACCAAAAATTGTGGGATATTTTCGAAATAGAAATTTGCTCGACTTACACACATGTGGCAAGAATGGTCAATTGACAACGAAAACATAAAAAATGAGCTCAATTAATTTTATCACCAATTGGTCGGTGTTCAGACTAGATGATATTTTGGAGTTCTAAAGATACGTGATAACTCCATCAATTCTAATTTTCCGATGCTATTTTGATACAGATGTAAGCTTTATTATAACAGAAAATAATACAAATATTTTGATATTTCGAATACTAAGGGATTCATTTTCCTGAACGCATCAAACACTAAATACTCGGTCCAGTCCAAACACCGACCAATTAAAACTACCGTAAAACTAAACATTACATATACTTGTAGTAGGCTGTGGTGAATGTTTCTAAATTAAGTAGGCTTTGACATGACAAAATGACAAAACGACAACCATTAAGAAATAAACCATCTTCGCGGTGAGAAAGACGTGTAACTTTGCGAAAGAGGATCACGTGATTATTGATTTAAAATCGAATTCAGGTTAGCATCTGCGTCCATGAGTACTCTCGTGGTGCAGGGGTAACGCGCCCTGTCTAGTGATCAGGGAGTCGTGAGTTCGATTCTCACCGAGAAGACGTCACAAATTTCCCATCAATTTGCCCCGTTTAATCCAATTGCAAAGCATAAGTGATGTTTAGTTTTACAATAGTTGTTCAAACTTCAACTCGGCTGGTTTGCCGCAAAACTTATAAATGATAATTAAAAAGCAATTAAAACGGTAGCCACAATTCTCATTTCATGGATGAAGGTTTGATAAAAGCAACATTATTACAACATGAACAATAATCAATCTACTAGTTGATCAGATTTCTCTTCTCTCACACGGTATCCTGGAGTATTCAATTTTATCGCTATAGCTGAGTGATTCTGCAAATCTAAGTTTTCGTGAGTATTAAATAATCTTGAAAATCGGTTTTACCATTCTTTCTGTTGCCAATCACTACTAGTTTAAAGACTTTCATAGCATATTTCAATATATGGCTAACCGATCCTTTGTCTCATATTCACTTGTAATTAATGTTCTTCCTGCATACTCTCAACAAGTTTATCTATATAATAGTCTCCACAATAATATCTCTTTATAAGTCTTACCTTCTTCGTCTGGTTTAAAATGGTCTCTTCTTCGACTTTTCCCGCTCACTAACATGGTTTAAATATGTATCGGATTCCATCTATTCACAAACGTTCCTGAAATTGCTTTTTCATTTCTGTTGTACCGATCCCGTCTAAAAATGTTCTATCTTCAACTTATAAGAACTGGTCTGGGTGTCATCTGAAGAAAATAAAATAACAGAAATAAACGCCTGCCTGTGCGATTTGCTTGCCAATTTCTTCTATTCTTTATTCTCCCCCCAATAGGATAAATACTACCACTAGATAATGGGTCTATATAAATTATATAACAGTTCTATCTTTGTATACCACTATCGCTGTTCTGCCCCGCAATAGTGGACATAGATCACACTCTGTAAAAACAATATAATGTCCTAATAACAGAAAAGAAAACACTTTCAACACAAAAAAAAACGGACTAAACGCAATGGGAAATACTATTCTGTCTGTATCTCTTGGATATATTTTGCTCGTCTCGAAAACTCAAACCTAGCAAGAGATGAAACCTAAAATGCACATACCTACTATCTACTACATATGTACACGGAGTACCACCAAACGAACCACGGACAAATCTAGTGTTGAGTCTCAGTCGAAGGTGGTCCATTTGCCGGGCGCCGCCTTAGTGCTGCCACCTACTGAGCTCGGGCGACCATTGGCCATGCTATTGATTGTGCCGAACTGTTTCAAACTGCTACCGCTATCCCTACTGCCGTTAGCCGTTGTGGTTGTGGTCATATTTCCCTGTAGCTGGGTGCTGTTACTGAGAAGACTTGCCATGTGATGTTGTTGCTTACCGTTGATGCCGATATTGCTGCTGCTAGCGCTATCTAGAAGCGAGAACTTATCTAGACCGTAGTTTCGTAACAGCTCGAAATCGTCCTGTACGCTGTGGTTGGGGATCTTAGTGGGACCGCTACCAGGACTAAAACCAGTCGTCCCTGCTCCTGGCCCAACGGATGGAAAGTTCCCTTGCGAGAGCGAGTGCTGATGGTGTGCTGGGTGGTGGTGATGGTTGTTGAAGTTGTGTTGCATTTGGGTCGTGGCGTTGAAGGACGAAGAAAGTGGCGTCGAGATGGCCGATTTGGTGCCATGAAGGAATGGTGGTGTGAAATAAGGGTAAACGGGATTATTGAAACCGTACGTGGCCGATGGGGTCGGCTGTGGTGATGTGGCCCCAGATGTTAGTAGACTACTGCGAGCTGGCTTCGTTCCAGCGGGGATTGGTCTAGCTTTTTCGTTTAGGGGATCAAAGTCTTCCAACTCGAAGCTGGAATTGGTGGTGTCCAGATTGATAAGGTCGTCGGAGCTATTGGCGCCGTTGGATTGTCCCTGGGAGAACGCTCCGTTCGGGAGGCAGGGTGTGCGGATGATGAAGGAGCATTGGCGGTAGCGTTAGCGTCAGCCACATCGACGTTAGACTGGAAGGATACGGTAAATTGGTGTAAGCAACAGGTGGTGACGAGACGTTTGAGGGTGGAAATGTTGGGAGGTGGGTATTTCTATTGAGTTCCGGATTCAAAGCGCTATTTTTGAACTAAGCTTGTGCTTGCCTTAACCTGTGATAGTAACGGCGATGAGGCTCTATTCAACGATATAGCATAATACTCCAGTCAAATATTTAATTCACTCTTTACAATCTTTAATTTTATCAACCAAGAGATATTTTTGTTAAGGTATTTTATTGTTTTTTTTCCGGTGAGATTTAATTGATTTTTGCATGAATAAAAACATCAAAATATCAATATCAAATTTTACAGGTGATGCTCGTCAATATTGACATCCTTAAAGATATCTATCATTTTGCAATCACCCTAATACTTTGATCTATAATATTTTTGTTGGATTTTAAACGATCCCTGTTTTGGAGTTTCCTTTGCAATCTTTTTGTTGACGTCTGCCAAGATTCTTGGACTTCTTCAGCGTGTTATGGCATATGTTTTACATGTTCTAACGGTGCTTTTATTTGACGTTACTACCTATCAAACAAAAATAGCCATCAAAACATTCAAAGCGAGATGGTTTGTATGCCTATTCTACGCCTCTGGGCAGATTAAAAAAAATCCTTAGATGAAATTTTGAGTTACACCTCTTTGAAGGCATAACTGTCAAAAACGTTAATTTTTTTATTTAACAATGTATTTCAATACCGAAAGCCGCTTACGTTTAGAATTATACAAAATATTTCAATTTGATAAGAACTTATAATAATTATCTGATTATGTGCAGGCTCAAGTGCTATAGGACACTACGGAGCCGATTAAATTTTGTAATTACTTACAAATTTCATTAATCAATATAACATTCTCAATAGATTGAAGATCTCAAGCTCTGGGACCCAAACCCCGCAGCGCTCAACCTGCAGCTACCCAGCAAGACAATGGTAAGAATCGTGGGTTTCGATCACAATCCGGTTTGTGAGAGCTCAAGAAGCGATATTTGCGTGTGCCTTGATCCTTCCATACAAAAAAAGAGTTTTCAATACAAATTTTTCAGGTAATCCCACTATACAGGGAGCCGGATCCTTTTCTTGGCTCTTTTAATTCACTTCGGCAGGATTTTTTGAAATATACTGAGCTTTTCTTCGAAATAATTCATTTTCTGTGAGGTATTGGACAATAGGGTCCTAAATCCTTGTCCCAATTTAGCACCAAACGCTTCAAAGTTCAAATTTGGACTTATTTTTTAAATTGAAGTTCAAATATGATATAGTTGTTATTTGAGCGAGAAAATTTGCCAAAGTAGTCACATGAACACGTTCTGTAGTGATATTTAATAAAAACAAGATGTTATCAAACATTTTAGGACCATACTCAAAAAAAAAACACAAACATTGAAAAGGTAAGAATTTGGCAACCATATTTAGGATTCAAGGACCTCGAATTCAGTTTATGGAACTGTTTTTTCAATAGTAGCTTGACGATATTTTCAACACTAAAATACCTTTTGTTGTGAAATTTCGATACTTTTTTAAAATTCACGTTAATAAAGTTAAAAAAATCTGTACTCGAACCTACGAACATCGTTCTTATTTTCATGGGTTTAGTTTGTCGAAATTCATAGCATAATGGAAAAAAAGGAATACTGTGAAAATTATGAAATTTTTCCTGAAGTCACGGAATTTTATCAGGATCCTATCAGATTTTGTTTATGGGTATTCCGGCATAGACATCTCAGAGTGTTCTACCTAAAATGTCAATTCTACTGTTAATTTATCTCTATATATTGTAATTTTTTCTAATAACTTCCTAATCCCTGAAGGCCCTGGAGCCTTGACGAGCTTCCTTAGGAGCACCTCCATTTTTGTGGTTACCGTGAAACGGGGTAACTTTGATAATGCGAGTAACTTTGATATTGCGAGACCCAGAACATACTAAACGAAATAACAAAATTTCTGTCAATCAGTTAAGCAAAACGAATGCAAACGGCAAAAGTAAAGAGTATTAGAATGACACTTCACGTCAAAGCTTTTTTCGTTGGAATCAAGTACATTTGAGGATTTATATGCAAATATTAAAAATTTATGAGATTTCTTGTTTTCTGAAACTTTCACAAACAATCTGTTCTACGATCACTAATAGATGGAGTCATAATGAGTTCGTCGCTTATCCTTGATAGCCTAATTGTAGTAGAACTTGAATTCGAAATCTCTTAGCGAACACCATTTTAACAAACTGGGACCATTTTTGTAATCTAAGTCAGAAATTTCCATACAGCGTTAAACGCCTAGAGGTATGCAGCGACCTATAAATGTTCCGTGATAGATTCAATTTTATACGATTTATACTCCATTGTCAAAGTTACCC
Source organism: Aedes aegypti (assembly GCF_002204515.2). Lineage (NCBI taxonomy): Eukaryota > Metazoa > Arthropoda > Insecta > Diptera > Culicidae > Aedes > Aedes aegypti. The sequence goes on from NC_035108.1 coordinate 400,983,032, forward strand.
CAAAACAGAAAACCGACTTTCGATTACCGTCAAACGGGGTGACTTGCAACACATTGTAATTTACAACTAAATTCCCTATAAAACACAATTTTCAATAAAAAATTCGTTTTAAATCGGTGCTTCAATACGTGTGACTCACAATTCAAGTAGGAGCCACGATTAAAACTGTTATTATAAATATGTTCATACAATAAACATAATTCTTTTAAATGTCTAGAAAACTGATACTTGATGGAGGTTCGAAATCGTGACCTGAAAACATGAGATAGAGTTAATGTACAAAAGTAATACTCTACATGTTGTTTCTATTACTAATAAGTGATAATATGACGAACTTTATTTTACGAAATTGTAGCAACAACTTTTTAATAAAAATAATTTATATACAAATGTACCTATGCGGGGTGACTTGCAACACTTTATTTCTAAGCAATTTAGAGTTTAAAAAAAGGTAAAAACTTTTGTTTTAGGTCTACTTTATAATCAAAAGAGTAATAATTCATCAATCAACTACAAACGCTCGTTAAAAATATTGTTCAGTTAAGATATTGGACCTTGATGATTTAACGCCTCTTTTTCCCATACAAAAAGAGCTCAATTATTTTCTTACAAAATGTATTCTAAATGTTCTTGTACTGGTTCGAATGCTTTAAATACATGCATAACAATACTTAACAAGTGTGACTAATAAAATATATCAACATTTTGTTGGAAAAAAATAAATTAGCAGTGAGTGTTGCAAGTCACCCCCGCACAAGGACATTTAAAAAGTTTCACCTTTTTGATGACTTTTGATATGACAAAATAATTCGATTCAATTTTCTATCATCTCATTCTGTAGGCGAGCCGGCCATTCAAAGTACTACAAGGAATTTAGATTTTTAGATTACGTTTAGATCATGGTTTTGGTTGATTAAAGTTGAAAAGTGTTGCAAGTCACCCCGTTTGACGGTATATGAAAAATTATACATCCATTCAGAATAAATCTTTTGGAAATTTATCAACTGCAATCGATAGTTAGAATAGCAGTAGGGGGAGATTCCCCAGTGCCGGACAGCAACCCAATACCGGACAAAGTCGAAACATTGAGAAATCATGGTTCAATCAAGATAGTGTATTAGTAGAAAAGAAAGCTATTATGTAGACTAATGTTTGCGTACAATAACACATCCTTGAAATATGCATGCCTTTTTAAAAAAAGTTTGAAAATCTTCAAAAAATTGACGTGTCCCCTTAATTTTGAGCCTATATAGTAATTATTTGAACATGAAAAAATACTTTGGATCACGCAAGCATGATCGAACATAATCCTAATTTGATAGTATGAATGTATTTTGTACCATAATTGAACTAAATATGGACAAATTACAATTTTCGTTAAGCACCTCCTGTCCCTCAGTTTCGGACAGCTTGATTTGTTATATAATATCTTTGTAATTATTGCGCCAGTGTCTCAAAATACTTTCATTTTTCATGGGTTCCGTCGATCGTGGTATCAAACATGCAATAAAATTAAGAAGAATGAACATTCAGAACAACATCGTAAAATGTGCTATTTTTCATCATATATGGAAGAGGTTTTTGATAGGCATCTTGCAAACTAAGAAAAACTCAAACTATTCTTGTAAATGTTGCAAATGCCATTTAATTGGTAATTATAAACTATTCCTATAGTGTACACATTCAATAATGTTCAAATTTACAGAATTCGAGGCATTTCCAGATCGTGTCCGGTATTGGGTGCCACCTTTCAAGATCGATCAATTTGGTACTAAATTACATCATCAAAATGGCTAATGGTAATGGTTTGCAAAGTAGAATGTTAATGTTTATTTGCTAAACTCAAACGGTGGTAAAAAAATATTTCTACGTTAACATTAAATAACCAAAATTTGCAAACTTCAACGTCTTTCGTGTACCCTAGGCATAAAGTTTTCAAATAAACTTACACTGCTAGTCAAAGAAATCTCTTGTAGCTGATGAAATTTTCCAAAACTTTTCCAAAGTCGCTTATGGGGGACCTTCGTGTTCCAAAGAATAATTCATTCTTTACAAATATTTTATTTAAAATTACACTAAATTTTTAATCTTTAAATCCGAGTGGCCAAACAAGAATTAAATTTACACCCTTCCGTAGTTTATTCGAAAGTTTAGATGTACATAAATCAGCGTTCAATCACTCTTTGCCTGTGCTATTCCTTAAACACATTTTAAAGTTTTTTCAAAGAAAAGAATGATCTTTCGGCGCATTAAGGTGATTATAGAACGAAGCCACACCTCAAATTTTCAAGAGCACAAGACTTGAGAACTAAACAGCGCTCCTCGTTGAAATTTATCTCCTTGGTCACTACCAGCAAGCAAGTAATTTGATTGATTTTCAACGCGAACTGTTGTCAGATTCTCCAGTCTTGTGTACTTGAACATTCAAAGATTGGCTACGTTTTATAATCACCTTAAACTACAGTAAGAAGCATTGCAATTATAATAAGCAATTGACCGATGGTAAATCAGCATTGATGATTTTAAATCATTTTGCAGCATGTAGATGTATATTTGTGATCTTCAGCTTAGCAACGAAACCACCAAAACCGCAAATATTGCCTTGCATTTTTATTTGTTACTATTAAAAACTGACGGATTTCTTCTCCGGGATTTCACGTGCTCTCTGAAGGTAAATACGGTTGAATACTGAGCTGACTCTAAGTTTTGAAGCATCGGATGTTACATCAATTAGCGGTTTCAGCGGTCTCAATATGCATAAATATCTGCTTATATGTTTGACAAACTTCTCATCTGTAGTGTCGAATTTTAAAAAAAATATTTGACAACGCTTTTTTTGTTGCTCTGGGAGGGGTTTTGACCCCACAAAACCCCGCCTTCGTTGCACCACTACTGCCTTGAATGAATTCTTGTTTTTCAAAGAACAAATTCAACAATTCTTGACAAAATATCTTGAACGAATCCCTGAAAATCTTGCAAGAAGAATCTATGAAGAATGAATCTAAAGAAATTATTGGAAGAATCCCGAGGAAAAGAGAGCTGTTTGGGCGAATCTTTGAAGAATTTTTTGGTTATCCAGAACACGCTGAACCCATCCCTTGTCCCCCTACAGAAAAGGTCATAGCTACGCCAATACTTGCAGTCCTTTCAAAACATTAAATTAAAACTTTCCAACAAACATACATTTTCTTACAAACTATTTTTCAATTGGGTTTATTCTACGAGTGGCGTGAGGTGAGAATTGTCACTCTCGTATACTGCACCTACTCGCATAACAGTCTCATGTATATAGGAAATCCCATAGAACATGGGACTGTTATGCAAATATGGGCAGTATTTTGTGGGCCCCGTGACCGTTGCAGTTTTTGTGGGCTTCGTGGCCGTGCGGTTAGTGTCCTCAGGCAATGAGCGCATCGTGTCATGGGGTGTGTGTTCGATTCCCGCTGCGGCCATTGAAACTTTTCGTCAGGAATGTTTTTCGGCTGTACCATTGGTGCATGCTTGTCCGTTGTCTAGTGTTAAGTTACAGTCTGTGCAGGCTAAATGGCTGAAGACGGTGTCCGTGTCTTTTAAATGGCTGAAGACGGTGTCCGTGTTTTTTTAGTATAGCGAGGTCGCAATTCTCGACTCGAGTAAAGTGACTCTACATATGGTGTACACGACGTGTTACTTTACTCGAGTCGAGAATTGTCACCTCGCTATACGGAACCGACAATTCTAAACTATGCCAATCAATCGTAGAATAAGCCTGCTATCTAGAAGTCGTTTTTCAAAATATTCTCTCTTCTACAATATGTGTTCTTCCTCCTCTGCATGTGTGGAAATTACACAGAGATGTGTTGGTCCAGAAGTGCCCGATTTTGTGCATTTTTTTAAAGACAAAGTGGTTATATCAGGATTGCTTCATATGGCGAAAGTTTGGCTAAAACCTGAGGAGTCATTCCAAGGCTTCATTGGTTTCTGGTTACCTAGATCCTTTAGTAGAAACCTTTTATGTGTTTATAGCTCAAATGTTGGAAAAGCTATTTTTACACGGTTATAATCCACCAATCTGTTTCGAGCCATACATGAATATTTACAAAAGTTGGAATACTTCGCGTACTTCAGAAGCCAGATAATGTGTATTTTTTTTTGGAAATAGTACTTCATTGGTTCTTTTCAAAAGTTCATGCAATCAATGTCAAACTTAAATTTAGCTCAAATAATATTTAGGTTCAAATCAGTGACATTTCTTTAATCTCACTTTTTACTTACCAATGAGAATTTAAATATCAATCAATTAATAATCTGAACTTCTGAAGCAAGGGATAGGTGGGTGAAATTTAAATTGAAATAACATAAATTGTACCTCGTTCAAATTGTAGATGCATCACCTCGTGATTTAAATGAAACTCATAAAGTCTACTGGAGCAAGAATAAAATTTGTTCCATCACGAAAAGTTTATTTTTAATTCTTTTTATCCACACTGTATTTTGAAACAAAAACACTACTGTATATGGCATAACTAGGTTTCGGTATAGCAAAACCATTGAATAGAGCTTGTCATCATCCATTACTACCACAATAAGCTGTAGGAAATCTGTCACAATTTTTGAAAAAACTACGCTGAAAAGGGTAACATCATCATTAGTAATATTGATTGAAACATTCAAACCAAGTGTAATTAATAGATTTGTCTCAAAATAATACACCAATAAAGCTGAAATTCAAAGTGCGTACTTGTGCTTAAAAAGATTAAAACTTTTCATTTTGACTATTTTGCATTTTTCAAAACACTCACATTCATAAAAAAACGGTAAGAAAATATCGAAAAAAACGCAGACACACACATACTGAAGCAAAACGAAAGAAAAAGAAATAAAATCACACAAGCAATCGAAAACAAAAGAAGCACGGTGATAGAAAAGTAAAAGAACTCAAAGCCGTACCGTAACAATGGAGAATGGTAATCTGGTGGAGCGACAATGAGAGTGAGAGCGGTCTGAACTGAACATCACCAAACGAGCACACGAGCGAACGGGATGGAGTAAAGAGATGAAGATGAATGAGTTCTGTTTCATGAACGGGGATGTTGTGCGTTCACTCAATGATGAGAGGTATGAGAGCGTGAGAGCACCACGAGTGCTGATCGATTGAAGCTGGTGAGATGATAACACACCTAAACTAAGCGGATACTCAAACGCACAGTGAGAGAGCGCTGGAAGCTACTATACAGGAGAAAAAATCAAAGTCTTACTCAAACGTGTGATTTGTGCTTAGTAGATTCATTCGATTTATTGCTATTGGTGGTTGTTGGGCTGGGTTAGTGTTAGGTTCGCCGGCGACGCTTCGGCAAGTTCGTTGTGCGGTCGTTGCTCTCATCGATCTACGTTTCGATTCTATTCTTCTACTGGTTATTGGTCGTAGCAGCGGTGGTGCTCGTACGGATGGCCGTTTGAATGGCCTTTGGCATCTTTGGGGCATTTTATGTTCAGTCGGTTTTCGATTAGTTAGGCGAAGGGTTTCGAGAATTATGTACACGAGTTCGTTGGGCATGAAGTTTTTCGAAATAATCGTAAATGCATATGGATAGAGAAACAGAGGTATCGTTTAGGTTAGTGTGAGCAGCGTTCTGGGGTTGTGCCTAGCCAAAATGCCATGGATTTAGGTGAAGACGCTCACACGTCGTGATTTGCGACTGTCTGCATGCTCAGTTTACGCTCAATGCGGAACCTCGTCTTGGAAAGTTTGAATGGATGTTAGATGCGGACCATTCAGATTCAAGGATTTTGAGGGGGAGAGGTTGTAGTGGTACATAAATTATATAAAAAGAAGAAAAAGAGTAAACGGTTAGCTATACAGGCAGCCGGGTGGGTTCTAGCCTAGTGTTTGATGTAAGCGGATTATGTATAAGGCTCTCGATAAAGAGCATCGTGTATTTGGAAATAATTTTGTACATCACACAATCACTTCACAGTTATGGATAACCCACAGATATGAATCGAAAACAGAATATCTCATCGAATGCATTTGCAATTACGGAAGAATCGTTTTGCATGCGTAAAATAATAATATGAACAGCTTTGCATTTAAATCTAATAGGCAAACATCGATTTCTATCAGTTTGAAATAAAATGTCAACCATATTCCTAAGAGCGTTGATCATCGCCGTATCTTTAATTCATAGGCTGCCACAGCTATGAATTAAAAATACGGCGATTTCAAAAGAAACGCTAAAACGCATAGAGGAATTAGAGGGCATAATAATATATTGCAAAATAGGGTCAATTACAAGTACTTCGTGAGTGTTCTGTAGTCGATTCCGAGGCCCTGAAAAAAGACAACAATTTTATGATTGCAATCCATATCATGTCCCTGAATGGGCTCCAGAACATCCCGGAAGTACTTGTAAATACCCTTCTATTGCCTCCTCTACGTCCGCAAGACTCAGAATTCCTCACAGTCGACTAGCTTCTTATTCTACGATCCGAATCCGATTCAATTCGGTTCGTCAAATGGGTGTAGAATCTGAATTTGGTTACCTAAGTCATTAAGAAATTCAGAGCATTTCAATAAATAACGTGTGGTGGGTAATTCGATTTGCCAACACAGCACTGAAAAGTGCCTCTTTGCGATACTGTTATTAGTGCTGAAAAGTAAAACATTTCAGCACTGTTTTAATCGGTAGGAAAAGTAGGCCGTTATGTTGGTCAAGGGAATGACCGATATAGCCAAAAAGCAAAAACAGATTTCTCCAGCAAGAGTCGTAAAAGGCTTGCCAAGTACGACAAATGTTGAAAAATAAATTTTGCAACGAGTACATACAATATTTTTTTCTGCAATTACGAAAATTGTCGTTATAGTTTGTTAATTTCTAAGAGTATCGATTCTATTTTCATTCAGAATCCCTCACCTGAGTCGATTTCGGTAGCACTTTTCAGTACTGTTTTAGTAGGTTGGAAAAGTAGGCCGTTATGTAGTTCATTCTTTTGATGAAAAGTAGGCTGATATGAAACAGAATTGCCGAAAAAGTAGACTTGAGTATTAAATCAAAATACACCCGATTCTATTTTGCATAGATTTATTTTACACGGCCGTGCAAAAAAAGTTTCCATGCATTGCATGAAACGCTGAGAAATGGTGTTACTTTTTTTGCACGGTTTTTTAAATTTTGAACAGAAAGCGTTTTTTTTTTGCACGGTACGCATCCCTCTAGCAAAAACAGAATCGTGTGTACGTTTATCTGTTGAAAGATATGCAATTAGAATATAATTCAAAGGTACAATACTCAAGTCTACTTTTTTTGATTCTATGTAATTGAGATTATTCTCAGAGGATTCGAAGTATAAATTTTTCACTTCAGCTTTTTTTAATGCCACAAATATATGGAACGTTAAAAAGTAGCATATAATTAATTAAACGTAAGAAGAGAGTTATACTTTTTACTTTTAAGTGGTTTCATTGTTTTGTCCGTAACTGTATATTCATGAAAACAACTTTAGGGTTTATTCACAAATTTCATAACGCCAAAAACGGCCATTTTCGACACCCACCCCCTCGTAACGCTTTTTGTATGAACATTTTACAAATTTTGTATGAGCCGTAACAGTACGAGGACACCCACCCACCCCCTTCAGCGTTATGGAATTTGTGAATGGGCCCTTATCCTGTAGTATCAAGGATGTGATTCTGTTTTGTAGTGGAGCGTCACCATGCATTTGATCATATTTTGTTCTAAAATATGAACCTTAGTTGATCCATAACTGTGGGTTACTGTACACATACTCAGGCACACCTTCACACTCACTCGAATATGATTAATATGAAATGAGCGACCTTCAAGAAGGTCCAAGAGAGGCCGAAACGTCGTTCATTCATTCTTCCGCAACAGTTCGCCAATTACTGAATGAGGGATGGCGGGGAAACTGTCTTCAACAGGAAATTTCCATTATTAAGCGTTCAGTAGCAATACATGAGCAGATAGTACATTAGCAAGCAGCAATGGATGAAGTAGTAAAGGTAGTAGGAGTAGAAAAGCGGTATTACCTCTTTGCGGAAGGTGGGCTTCGGTGCCAGCGGAGGCCTCTGCGGGGGCTGCGGGGCCGGTGGCTTATGATGGCTGTTAAGATGATGATGATGAGAGGAAGGATGTGGCAACGTGTTCGAATGTTGCACGATCGTATGATCCGGTACCGCGCTGGTACCGTTGGATAGCAGCAGGTGATGGCCATTGTCTGTGCCGGTTGTTCGATTCATCGTGTCACTAGATTCGAGTACGATTTGGCTACTAGCGTTGTTGGTGGAATTATTTGGCGTTAAGGTGATCAGTTCATCGTCGTCGAACTGCGTTACAAGCGGATCGTTCCGACTCGCTTTCAGGGGCGGCGGTGGCGGTGGCGAGGGGAGTGGTGGTGATTGACTAACGATTGATGAGGGCGATCCGGTCGTGTTCGGTTTCGAGCATTGATTTGGTTTCGATTGCATCATGGCAGCGTGGTTTAGGAAGTTGTTATAGTTTCTATAGGGTGACGCCGAGGTCGACGAGGAAGACGAAGGGGGAGACATTGGTGGGGGCGAAATCTGGATGGCGGCCAGGGCTTCGGCTGCCGTTTGGAAGCGCCTCGGAGGCACCGGTGGACAGGGCATGTCCGGTGAAAGGTCAAAGTTTTGATCGTTGTTGTTGTAGTTGTTTTCCACGTTGTGGAATCCTCGTTGACCGTTCATCTCCGGTGTTCCGTTGTGGAGATCCAGCTGTAGAAGCGGTTGTGCCGAAGCTTCTTGTATTCGAGGCAGTCCATAACCGGCCCCGGGAGGACTCACCGGAGCCCCGGTTCGTGATGCGGGCCGATTCGGCGAGTCCAGACTGTACGTCGGCTTGAGCTAGAGGAGTTAAGGGAATGTGTTTTTGCGCACGATTCAGTTTGATGGGACACGAATACATGAACGTGGTTTGAACGTGAATGAATGTTACACGAGATATTGAAATCGAGTAATGGAAACAGATATGATTGAATTTGATTTTTTTAATGACACAAAATGTGTTCGAGGAGAGAAAGATGGAAAGCAGAAAGTAAAATAAGATTTAGACACACGAAAAGGTAAAAGTGTTTTGGTGTGTTTGTTAGGTTTGTATGTTTGTCCGAAAGATGCTTTTTAGTTCGAAGCAATTTAAAATTTTGAGAGCATCAAAAAAGTCTGACTTGAAGGAGAGTTCCATTACCAGTGTGACCAGCACCATCAAATGATAACACAAGCAAGATTTTACCTGGAATTGACTGTCTGATTGCCATACTTTGAGAACAGGCGTTTGGTGTGCATAACATGTGGATTATGCACGATATAAAGTAGAGTATAAGCCTGCCCCATAATCGGATACGAACACGAAGCAGTATAACAGGGCTTCCCAACCGGTGGTCTGCGCACCCCTAGGGGGCCGTGACGTCTTCTCAGGGGGTCCGCGAAGCCAATGAGATTAAGGATCGTTTTTTTCTGAATTGATGAATAAATGTGAGGAATCTCTTACCTAGCTTTAGACTTTTGCTGTAGATTTATGATATTTCACAAGTAGTTTATTTTGTTTATATGAACTTCACAAATACTGATAAAATAATTCCAATGTCATTTTGCCAATAAGAGATTGAAAGCCAGTTGGTGAATTCCGGTGAACAATTTCTTCGAAGAGAAGAAATTTTCTTCCATTACTCACTAGCAAGAAAATTTTCTTTTCTTCGAAGAAAATACGCGCCTACAGGTATACTTAATGCCCATCCGTTTTAATTTTATTCAATGTGAGTTTAAAAAAACAGGTGTTATACCTGGAGAAAAACCTGGAAAATCTCCACAGAAAACATAGGGATTTCCCGAAGAAATTCAAGCAGAAGTCCAAGATATTCATGGTGGTTTTTCAGAAGCAATCACTGAAGATATTTTTAGGCATACCGTCGTTGGGGTGGGAATGGGTCAAAAAGGGATATGTACGATTTATTTATTGAATAACTATCGCAATTTAACTCCAACAAACTTCAAATTTAATGTGTATGTACTTTGATGGTACATTAACCACTGTTCAAAAAAATAAAGAAACATATTTATTTACAGCGGCACCACAAGTGAATGAAAATTGACCCAATCTCATCCCATAGAGGGGGTGACATTGGGTCACTGTAATTGAAATAACTTGTTTTTCAGAATATGATTGCAGAACCATTGAAAGCTGAAAATTTGTTATGAAATACGATGCAAACAAGACAAAAAAGTATCTAAGATGTTTAACAAATATGATAAACCCATTTAAAAGAAGGATTATACCAAAAAATTTAAGAGCTACGAGAAAAATATGTAAACCATTTGTCGCCAAGTTTACATAAATTTTCTTGTTTTTTATTCCTCAAATTGTCCTCAAAGTCTCATTGCCATTGCCATAAAGCCTATTCAGTTTCCCCAAAGGTGTACTGAAACAGTGATTATTTTAAACCTTCGCAAATAGTTAAATTTCGGTGCGACATTGATCGTGGATCAATACATTACAGGCAGATAATGACCTCATATACGCGGCATTTCAGTGATCCAACTCATTTATACTTCCACGACATATTTCTATAGTGAAACACTGATAAATAATTAAATTCTAAAATAAACAATCCATTCGATAAAATATAACGATGTTGCTGCACAAGAAACCCAGTTGCTGGTTTGAGAAGTTGTCAAAATACGTTGCATTTTTATTCAATGCATGGAATCCTCAAGTAGACTTGTTTGATGTTTCAGAGATGCTGTATTTAGAAAGAATAAACACATCTTAATGAAAACAGAACACTCGGCACTGAAAAATGTAAAATAAGTGGACTTGCAATTTCATTTACTATCGTTCTTGCTTGACCCATTCTCACCCTTATTTTTAATGTTTTAGACACCGCACCGAAAAAAATGAAATTTTTGTGGAAAAATCAAATAGATTCCGGAAAATACGTGTGAAGTGTAATGAAAAGACTTTCAACCTTCTACTAATATAACGATAGAGGTTCAAGTACACGCGTGATACTTTGCACAGGAGAAATTTATTGTTGTAAATTTTATCTAGTTTCAACATATAAGTTTATTGATAAAATAAACCAAAACTACTATTTCTAAAAATGTATATTGTGATGAATTGTGTGTAATAATATGTTCCATAAAAAATGAATTTTTAATTTTAGTAATATCAGCGTTATTAGCTGAAATATTTCATGAATCATATTTTTCCGTTTTGACCCATTCTCACCCCCTAGACTAAATATATTATGTTAACAATATGGTTCACTTCCACTTATCCCATACACATATTTGGCGACCCGTTTAGCATTGCCAACAGCACCATCTGTTGACGAAAAAGGTGACTACACCATGCTTTGGTTGATTCCTTTTGATCGTGTACACTGGTTTGACGTCCCTCGGTGACATTTCTCATTGTTTTGATTTTAGATTTGTAGAGTTCGAGCTTAACATTTGAAAACGTACCGTTAAAACACCGTGCACAACCAAAACCATAAACGGAAATAAAAGATTGATTCAACTAAAAAGTAAGGCGCTTTATGTCTTTCAATTAGGACATGACTGTTGAATAACTCCCGATAATTGTCATAATCCTATATATTTGTTGCATTTCCCGTAAATGTAAAATATGTATATTGATATTTTTTTAACTATGACAGTGCATCGTTACTTCGATAAATTCAGACGCGTGCAAATTTAAACGGAGGCATACTTCACTTTATTTAAAACAAAATAGCCCGCATTTCTTTTCAATGGACCGATGCACGAGTTCACTAATGTGACGTTTAAGCGGTGCCGAATTCACTGGTTTCCATTGTCACAAAAATAACACGGCACCGCTAAAACATCAAATAGTGAAACCGTGCATAGGCCATGTTGGACTTCAAACTCCTAATTTCAAAGTAATGCAAATCAGTCTACAGTTGTCTTAAATCGACACATAATGCTGTCGACCTTTTTGATAACGGAAAATGATTCAGCGACCTTCCGCTGTGAAATCAATGCAAAGGATTTGATCATAATACTCATTGATAATTCTCCTCAACATCATTAGAATTCGGTGAAATACTCTAGAGCAGCGTGTTGCCTTTGCCTCTTTGCGGAAGAGCGAAAAAAAGGTAAGCAGCGAGGAAACAAAAATGAGCGAGGAAGATGCAACACAAAACACAACAGAGTAAAATTCCATCAAAAAGGGTGCTCTCACAACTCCCCAAGAACTGCTTTGTTCGGGTGGCAGACTCAAGAATCCTTTTGAAGCGTGAGTAAAGGTGAGCATCGCAACAAAAGAGAGAGAGTACCAGAAAAAATTCTCGCATTTTTATGCACTCTCACAAGAATTGCTTGAGAATCTGTGTTGAAAATTTTGAGTTCAATTTTTTCTCCTCAGAAAAACGGCAAAATCGCCTCCTTTTTGCATCGCTAAGGAGTTTCTATCTAGCCTGATAATTCTTACGCTTTCATTTAAAAACTCTTATGAAGCACGGTGTATAAATTACGTAGTACTTAATTTGACTGTTCTTTTGTCCCTTTTTCAAAGTCTGTACAATGTTCCAGCACATAATTTTGTTAATAATACAGAATGGTCTTCTATCGTATGTGTACAGATTATTTTGAAATTTTGAAAAAGTTCATTCAGATTTTAGCTTGGTACTTTTCATATGTTACGCTAGATATGATATGAAGTGTCACTAGTGTCACTTTGATGAGCTCGAATGTTTAGAGTGTATTAGTTGCCACGTTTGCCTTGTGTGGCGCTACAATCACAGAAAAGGGGGTCGCCAGAAATATATGAGAGTGACTCATATTGTTAATATAGTATAGTTGCCCTAGACCCATTGTCACCCCTATTGACGGTATTTGAAGGAATCAATAATCGATTGGCAAGGATTTCTGAAAGATTACATGCAGATATTCTAGGAAGAATCCTACGAGAAATTTCCATGACAAATTTCTAGATTGTTCCGTAGAGGATGTGCGGAATTCATGAAGAAATTCCTACATGTACGGCTGAAGAAATTTCTCGAAGATTCCGTTAGAGGAATCCTTACAGGAATAACTGAAGGTATCGGAAAAGACCTTTTCATAGAAATTGTAGGGAAATTATCTCTATAGGTATTATGCAAAGAGGTGTTGGGTCAATCAGGCCGAAGTATGTTAAGCCGAAGTTCGTTAGGCCGAAACAGGTTAGGGCGAGTGAGTTCAAAAATCATGGTAGATTTCAACTTTTATAATTGATCATTTACTGCTACATTCTTTACAATTATCTTGAGATAAGGGAAGGGTTTTAAATTAAGCTTGGTTATAGGACATTTCCCAGAAAGTAAAACCCCACAACGACAATCCTCAGAATGACGTTCCCCATTCCCCAGAATTTGACAATCCCCAGAATCGTTTTTATACGTTTTAAAAAGGTTGAAAAAAAAAATATTATTTTGTTTTTTTTTTGTCGTACATAGAATGTACTTACTGAAATGATTCGAATTCCCAGAAGCTTCGGATTCCGGACACAGACATCAATTCCCTCAAAATATTATTTTGTCAAAATCATTATTATGGATCTCAAGCGAATCAGAATTGAATCCAAAAAACCTTTTAAGAGGCGAGGGTTTGCTTCCCTTGGCTCAGGCAAACCACCTAAAGGGCCGTCCAAAACCACTTGGTCATCTTGGGAGGCATGGTTTGGCCAAAGACCAGGGCCCATACAAATTTCAAAACGTTTGTAGGGACAAAAAATCAAGAAGGGGTAAGAAGGTGGTATTTGTATTTGATTTATTTCATGAATTATTGATTTAGAGATTGTTCAATCAATAAATAAAGGACTGCAACAAACAAAAGGAACTGTCGTTAAAAAAACAAGACAAAACAAAAATGTTTTACCTATAAAAACCATAATTTGGTATTCCTCGAATTTTCCAGTGAAATGTGTTCACTATTTACTATTTACCCTTTACCTGGATTAAACTGCCCAAAAATCTCTTATTATCTTTTTTTTTCAATGTCCCTATCTAGGAAATGCCGTACAATCTAAACAAATCATTGATTTGAAATCATCTTTTTAAGTTTTGAAGGTTTCGGCCTAATGACCGGACACCATATAAAGAATAACTTTCACAAATTTTTCGACCGTTTGCTGCTGGGATTGATTTGTTTGATGATTTTTCAGTCTTTAAAAATACACCGACACGTTAATGCTTCCAGTTCCTTTGAAGGAAGCAGCACACTACACAAAGGACTGGCATGCAACGCCCAGTGGCACAGTCGAAATACATTTGTGACGAAAAGTTTTCCGGACTGAAGCGGGAATCGAACGCATACCCCTTGACTCGATGCGGCCTAATGCTTGGTAACACTAATCGCACGGCCACGAAGCCCACCTATCGTAATTGAAACAACTAAATATTTTTTTCCTCCGACGTTTCGAACCTTCTTGCACTTTTTTCAAGGATTCGATTTTATTTGTCCATATATTTGTTTGGACAATTAAACGTCATTTGCACTAGAGATCGCTTTTTTAAATTAGGAATGTTTTCCGGTGACGAAAATAATTGTGAGAATTGTGACGTTTGGTTATTCAAACAACCTTTCAGAAGAAAGCAATAAAACATTTGTAGTCCTTGAAAAAGGTTCAATAATGACTGAAACTTCGGAGAAAGAAAACATTCGGTTTTTCGATTAACGCTAAACGATTAAAGCCGACAAATCAATCTGAAAGAATTACTTAAAAATCCAGGAGAAATCCCTCGAGGAATTCCTAAAGGTATTTATGAAAAACTCTTGACGAAACCTGTGAAAAACTCAGAATTTTTTTTTCAGTGATATGCACAGTGAATTCACAGAAGAAATCCTTTTTTGCTAATGTCATATGAATTTTTCACCGAAGAAAGTTCTGCAAGGTGTACATAAAATACTCCTTGTAGGAATTCTAGGTTGAATACCATAAGGTATAATCGAATCAACTACAGTAAAGTTTCGCGAGGCATATTCCAATTCTGTGAGAATATAAGGATGTCATTCAAAAACACCTCGGAAGGTAATGAAGTTGAGTCCGTTAATATGGGCTCAAGAAGAGTTTGGTCGTTTGTCAGCACCAGATAGTAATTAGGATAATCTTCACATTTTGCTAAACAGATATCTTTCTAAATTTTGGATGTGCCATTAAAATGTCTTCCCAGAGTATCTTACGTCATCTGTTACATTTTTGTTGCTATAGGTAAGAGGTACGGGATATAATCTGCTAAGACAAAGAGATGGTGGACTAATTCGCTGACCATAGATTTCTGCTAGCTAAGTAAGAGTAAGATTCATTAATTCATGTGTAAAAATGGCTTGTACAAGACGCTCAGAAGACCGGTCATCCTCTACACAGGAACATGAAACTGGAAATATTAGAATGATATGCCGCGAGGAGTTTTTTTGTTCATTCATCAATATTTCTCATTATAGTTTACTTCATCCAACGCTGCTAACATGCAATCTTGATATTGGAGTAATATATATATGTATTTTGATATTTGTATTTATTTCGCATAAGCTGCGTATAAAGTAGTATAAAGCAAGATGCATTTTCATGATGTTAGTTGCATAGAAATCAAAATTGGAACTAATTTGATGCTCTTTCTTGTTTTTGCCAAAACCATTATTTCCGATTATGATACCGTTTATTCCAACGGTGCTTCTGGGGTGGAGATAAATGTGTAAAACCAAAACCAAACTAAATGAGAGACGCTATGCTAACAAAACTGAGGAAAACTGTTATTCAGTTTCTAATTTAAATCAAACTAAAGGAAACAAAGTATATCTCAAACCAAGCAATCATCATTCGCAAGACAAACCTAAAAGCAAAACTCATCCACGGCGGTACTTACATTTCGGTTGACCGCAGGGGACTTGAACAGCGCCAGGTGCTGCAGTTCCTGCATCAGATTCATCTCCGACGACGAGTTCGAACTGGTGGGACTCAGGCTAAGCGAAGGACTCCGCACGTCGCTGCTACTGCTGGTGTTGTAGGTGTAGCTGCTGGAGTGCAACTTGTGATTGTTGTTACTGTTGAAATTGTTGTTCATGGCGCTGCTGCTACTGCACCCGGTAATGGTGTTGTAATTGTTATGGCTACTATTGCTCATGGCGATGTGCGGCGAGTTGTACAGCGAAGTACTGGAAGGGGTCAGCATTTGGTTGGCGTGATGGTAGGACGAATCGTCCGGCAGGGCAATCGTTTGGGGCCGTTTGTTGAAAACGGGCGAGTTCGGTGCCGACTGATGACCCACATCGTACTGGGACATGTGTGAGTTGATACTGCTGTCCAGCTTCGACTTCGGGGGTGTCGTTTCGCGAAACTTCGACCGCAGACCTTTGTATGCCGTTTTGACTCCTTTGCCACCTTCCTTAACCTGATGGAGTGGATAAAGGAATAGAGCCATTAGAAAATTTGAAAACCTTATGAAAAATGGGAGAAGTAACAAAACCCACTCACCGACTTGACGGCGGACCGCATGGCCGGATTGGTCTACGATGAACCGCGGGGACAGTACATGATGGGACACAGAGAGGCACACACGCGCACATGGTTGGTGAGATTGGAAGGCAGCGGCAGTGGAGAAGCGCGCAGCAGCAAGGTTTCAACAAGAAAAACGAGAGGTTTTTCGCATTAGAAGCCGGAATTGGGTATGCATTGTTTGTCGAGGGTGATTTTCGGTTTTCATATTTTCATAGCCGAAAAGGGTGATTTGAACATGATGGTGTTGAGTGAACATGGAACGAAAGTAAAATATGGAAAGGTTTATGAACAAATGTGCATTAATGCAACGCGACGTGGGGCGATTGTGAAATAAATAAAAAGAAACTTGTAGAAAATTGAGTTTACAGTTTATTGCGCCTAATGTACTTAACCAACTAATAGATCACAAATACATTTAATACTGATATGAGGACAAAATTAAAAATAATGTCAACGTTTACGTTGTACTGCGTTGATTTTGTTAAGCTTTGGTTTACTAGTGAATGGTTAAAGACGCGTAAAAATTAAGTCAAATTGTTTGACACTATGGGTAGGCCATTTTGAATAACAAAAATACCTTTCTAAATCGACTAAAAGAAAACAAACGCTATTAGTTTGTAATATTTTTTGTAAAGTTACCAAGGGGAAATCGACACTATTTTTAAGATATTCCGGATTGTATGGATGTAAAGGCAACGAGACCAATATGCAAACAGCGATTTTGTTTTAAATGTGCTTATATATAATGAATTTGTACAATAGTGAGAAATGTGTGTAGAAATGCATGGGTGGAATTATTTAAGATTTATTTGATATTTAATATCGTTTTTTGAGGGAACAATTAATAATTGAAATACCATGTAACGTATCAACTCTCGTGATTTCGAAAGAATGTAATGCGCCATATGACAGCATCAACCACAATATCTACATTAGCAATAAAGAAAGCTGTATACTAAAATCGACATTTTTTTAATATTATCAATTTCTTGGCCTGAGCGGTATTTGGAACACACCAAAATACCTTCGGATCCAATAGCCTTCACTTGTTCTTGTGGTTTTAATATAAACACTTATTTAAACAAATGAAAATAATGTCAGACGATTTCATTTGAAATTTTTTGATGTTGCTAGTATCGTTCGTGCGAAAAAGATTGCATTTTAACACGTTTTCACATTGGTGAGCAGTAATAGGGCCAAGGGCGACTACTGGTGCACTTATGGTAGTTCAAAAAATTGTTTTTCTAGATAAAATTCTTGGTGTCCTCCCAAAATTTGAGCTAATTTGGATGATAACTGCATTATAGGTATTTGGCATAAACAGAATTGATCCCATCTTTTAAAAGATTACTGTTCTTGATGAAACAATGTTATGTCCAACGACCCAGACCCGACACAACGTATGCAAATTAATCAACAAAATAGTTAGTAATGCAAGCTTTCATCGCATCGACAGTTGTATCAAAAAATATTCTTTAAGGTGAAACACCTTGGAACCCAAAGATGGCCGTCATAATGGTCGACTTGTGACCCTACTCCCGTTTTCAAAGGCACTAAACTGGAGAAATAGTAGATAAACGTTCCTGATCTTCTTATTTTAAGCTTTCTACTAGTGCACAAAGCCAGAATAAAAAGTGCATTATTGTTGGATGCTTCCTTCGCGAGATTGATGCCTTTGAAGTTTTAGTGCAATCTTAGAAGTTAGATTCCAAACTGTTTCACCTTAAAGCGAAGCTTTTTTGTACTCTTTTTCGTCCCTAGAATTTAAAACGGGGTCATGTCTTTTGTGTTCATACATTGTCATACAAACAAGAGAATCTATGCACTCAAATTACACACTACTGGAAAGCACAAAGTAATGACGAACCAAATCACGGACGGAGTAATAATAACACTAAGCTGATGAGATCATGAACGAAGTGATCAAAAACTGAATCTGCCTTTTATACAAATCAATTAAGCGCAATCAAATTAAGCCATTGATAATTGTAAAACCAAACACAACCATTGACCGAAACAAAAATTAAGGTCGCCACACATTGAATCAAAAGACAGACTGTACCTTATCTTTAAAATTTTTCAGCAGGTCCTTGTATTGTTTCACCTTGCGTCCGGACTTTTCCGCATAGCGGAAGCACTCCACTTCGAACTCGTCGGAAAATCCCTGCCCGGTGTTCAACATGTCCAGCCGTTCCT
This sequence comes from Aedes aegypti, assembly GCF_002204515.2. Classification (NCBI taxonomy): domain Eukaryota; kingdom Metazoa; phylum Arthropoda; class Insecta; order Diptera; family Culicidae; genus Aedes; species Aedes aegypti. Next base: position 401,001,736 of record NC_035108.1, read on the forward strand.
CGATGAACTGTAAGGGGGAAAAAATGGAACGTTAGAATTTGAGGTGATGAGCGAAGATGGACCAAGTACCTGCTGGAATATCTGCAACTGCAGCATTTTGGTTAGGAATGGCCTCAGATGCGACGGTCGGGTGTCGATAAACGTTTCCGGATCGAACGTGATCTTGTCGTTGAACTTTACCGCGTCCCGGTAGCCGCCAATTAATTGCACTAAAATACCTGTGGGCCAAAAGTTAGAACTGCGCCAAACTGCATCAAGACTTGTACAAACCTAAAAATATCTTCGATACCCGGTCCCCCCGATGTTCGGTCGAGTTGGCCAGGTGTTTCTTGAGCGAGGCGACCAGTTCCGGTGGCATGTTTTTCACATCGTCGAACGGCGTCTCCAGCGCGTCCGGCGTCCGCTTATCACAGTTCAGTATGACGACGTCACCGATCTCCTCCTTGCGGAGCGACCTGTACACCGCGTCGGGGATCCCTATCAGGAAGGGCATCGGTGCCCCGAGGATGTCCTTCATCTTCATCGGCAGGACCGGGATGAAGATGTGCTGCCACACCATCGGGTAGAGGAATGCATTCGCCGCCTGGATGCAGGACGACAGGACGTCCAGGCGGCGCGACATGAAGATGATCCGCCGCTCTGCCAGCATCGCGGCGAATACACCGATCATGGCTTTCGGGTCCACAAAGTTATAGTACAGGTTGAGGTTGTGCTGGAATGGGATTCGACGATTGTAAATTGCATCTTTTTATCCCTTAATCGTCGATATTATACACTCCCGTGCATAAGTTTGGGTTCACCCCCTAAAAAACATGCAAAAGTGTTCTGTCCATATCTCTGTGATTACACGTCCAATTGAAACTCTCTAAGTCGCATTCGAAAGGCAAAGAGTTATTCTTACTTCGTATGTTTTTTTCCAAAAACATTTTTTGAACTTTGTATACTAAATTTTTACTTAAAGTTGTGACATTTTTCAAAAAACACACTGAAAAATCATATATAATTTCCTTAGGATTGGGTCGACCAAAATTTTCAATCAAAGTGTCATTAGAATCGTAAACTTATATTCTTTGAAGAAACGCTACGAAATTTTGGCGGAAAAATCTGAAAAGTATTCAAAATCAATGAAACAGTCAGTCAAGTCATCGTGCAAAAGTTTGGGTTCACCCCTCAGTATGGTGTATCGTGCAAAAGTTTGGGTTCACCTAAACTGACTTAAATCTGTGAAATCTCAAACCAATCATGTACACGCCATTATTTGCGCTCAATAAAGCTTTAAACTATTAAAATCGGTTGAAAAATGGCAGAGATATTGACAAAAATGATGTGCGTGTGGCTCAGGTGAACCCAAACTTTTGCACGATTTGCATCATACTGAGGGGTGAACCCAAACTTTTGCACGATGACTTGACTGACTGTTTCATTGATTTTGAATACTTTCCAGATTTTTCCGCCAAAATTTCGTGGGGTCTCTTCAAAGAATATAAGATTACGATTCTAATGACACTTTGATTGATGGCTAGATGAACTAGCCCAGAAAGAAGGATTCTGATGAGGGGATCCTAGAATTCTTCTAATGAGAATCTTGAAAGAATTATCGGAAGGTTCCGTGAGAATCTTGGGCGGATTCTGTGAGATGTTTTCAAAGTTTAATTTGTCATCTGACCAATTGGTACCGAACTGAACACATTTGCCGAAGACATCAATATTCTATCTTGCCTAGCTTTAGATTAATAATAAAAATTGCTCCGCGTGCACTCAGTACACGAAGCGACCGCTGGTGTAACTTTTTTTCGAGCGTCTGACGGAAGGTTAAAATAAGTATCAACTTACGTTCTCCGGTATACTGGGAAGAAGGAACTGCTGGGGCCTCTGGAAGACGAAGGTCTGCACGGGGCGATCGTACTGCAACTTGAGACATCCTCCCGGCTCCGGGACGCCCTTGTTGTACGCTTCCGCTAGGAAAGACTCGAACTCACTCTGGGAGTTTTTCCGCACGTCGGCCAACACGTTCAGGAACCGGATGAAGGTGTCGTGCCAGGGCAGGTAGGTGACGATGACCATCGCCGTCGGGGACTTTGGATCATGCCTGCAGAATCCAAACCGCCACTTGGAGTCGATGTTGGTGAGGACGAACGAGTGCACCTGGATTGTCCGGTTGCTGGTGGGTGTGGAGGGAAGAGAATCGAATGAATCATTCTGTTTATACAAGTCTGCCGCGGGAGCTGTGCTAAGTGAAGTCGATTCGAACGTGTCGGAGATAACAACAATGCGAAACGGAGAACCGGTTCAGAGATATCAATTCGTGACTCATTTTTTGCACTGTTAAATGTGTTGGTCAGTGACATACCGGTGGGTACTCGGAATCGAATAAATTACAATGTGTATCAGTTGCGATAATTGATTAAATAGAGATAATTCTTGATATGTTCTGTGGATAACACATTTGCTGATAGATTTTAAAAGAAGATGAGCAAATCTCGCTGAGACCGGCCCACCATTTACACTTGGTCTTTCAAAATGTTCAAATTTATGCTCTTTCGAAAGTTCCTGTCGAGTAAGTGAAAAAAAAAACCTGCGGTGGGCCGGTCTCAGCGAAAATTACTCAGGTATTTCACCTGAAGTTCTGATACTATCTAAGGTAATGAATCAGTAGGGGTAGTCGGGGCGGTTTGGCTAATGGGATGAAATGAGCACCCCTTGAAAATGCATAAATTTTTGAAATTTTATCTGAAATAACATGCAACCCCAAAGCTGATGAGGAAATGAAGCAATAGGCGTGTTATAAGTTAGTGTTCAAAACTTAATAAAAAAGAAATAAATTATGCTCGAAAAAACTGCCCATTAGAGTGGTTCAAAATATCGTTTTTGCTCCACACCGTACATTCGATTCTAGATCAAATTCTGAGTATCCTCTCAAAATTTGAGGCCATTTGGATGAAAACTGAGACTGCACAAGCCCTTCGAAGTTTATATGGGAATCAGTATGAGAAAAGCAACCAATTCATTCAATCGGTCATAGTGTTTGCCCATGTGCTCTTGGGGATTAGAGCTACGTTGATACTGTGAGATACATTTATCAGCTACAACATTGCCGAAGACCGTTTCCAAATCGGACGCCTCAGTAATTAGTTATTGATTTATATCCAGTCACACATTCTTCAGCAGTGCTCATTTAACTTCTTAACAGGCAACATTGCTGCACCTGGCGCGAAAGATAGCACGCACAAATCATGGCTACTATGTTTTACTGCATATATCCAGTGATGCCTGCAGAACAGCCCAATAATTTTAGCCAAAGTTTTACAACTCATTCAAAAATCAATAACTAATTACTGTGGCGTCCGATTTAAAAACGGTCTTCGGCAAAGTTGTAGCTGCTTATTGCATCTCACAGTATCAACGTAGTTCTAATCCCCAAGAGCACATGGGCAAACACTATGACCGATAGTATGAATTTCTTTCGTTTCCCATAGTAATTCCCATATAAACTTTAAAGGGCTTGTGCAGTCTCAATTTTCATCCAAATATGCTCAAACTTTGGGAGGATACTCAAAATTTGATCTAGAATCGAATGAGTGATGTGGAGCAAAAACGATTTTTTGGCAGTGCCCATATTGCCCCGAATGGCTCTTTTGAATTTTATCATTTCAGAATGATCATGTTTGACTGTTAGAATGTTCTAAAAAAATATTCTTGCACATAGTGTTCATAAATACTAATAACTTTCAAGTGTAGTAACAAAATAATTGAATTTTTAGATTATATGTGATTATTTGGCAATCAAAAATGGGGTGCTCATATCACCCCATTAGTAAAAAATCGACTCGAAAAATGGCAAATTTTGAAAAATCAATCATTTATCCATGAACTTTATAAGACAAAGGAAATCATGCGCATCTAGTGTATTCATCTAAAAAGTTTTAGAAATCATGCAAACATTCGAAAATTCATGATATTTTCAGCATTTTATCTACTTTTCCTTAAGGTGGCCAAACTGCCCCACTTTCCCATACTTTTGAGTGCTAGATTTATATTATTTGATCCTTTTTATCGATTTTTCGTTGGACCTGTCGGTGAAAGTTAGCTAGGAATTTAATTAGTTAAAAATCTCGGTAGCGGTGGTAATCATTATTGGACATCTTGAAAAAAAGAGGCATACATTTTTTACTTACGATGACTAAATTGTACATTTGTTTTCGGTGGAATAACTGATTTCCCTGGATTTTTCTCGGTTTAAGTAGACTAAAAATCGAGAGTTAAATCCAGGGAGATCATTTTAACATACCTATGTAATCTAAATAATATGGAAGCTTTGGAAAAGGCCAAAATTATCTTCTATTCTAACTTTCACTTTCCAGAACTTAATTCGATGTCGCAGGTGCTAACACCGGGGGCTATATTATCAAATGATGCTAAATGACAAATAGACGTCACACTCTCGTCGTTGTCTATCGCAGTTCATACATTTTTTTTGATGGTCGTTTCAAATCAGGCTATCGAACATGGATGGAGACTAGTGTGGGACAAAATTTAGATTCTCGGATTAACTATGGGAAAACTTATTTTGCAAACAAAAATCGATTGCCCATTGACCTCTATACAAATTCTGAACACAGACCCCGATAGGTATTTTACGATGAAGAATATTGTCGAAGACCGCGAAACAATCCGACACTTGTGAAAAAAGTAATTCAATGAAAACTTATTGGCAAGTCGACGTTGATCAACACGTAAAGGAATAACAATAATAAAAAATTGGGCAAAAATTCAGAATAATTCATGCTTAATATTTTTTTGACAAGCATCGGATTGCTTTGCGGTCTTCGACAATGGTATTCATCATAAAAATCCCTATCGTGATTTGTGTTCAGAATTTTTATAGAGGTCAATGGGCGACCTCTGACAATTTTTCTTTGCAAAAGTAAGTTTTCCCATAGTAAATCCCATACAAACTTTGACAACTTATACAACCAATATGCAATCCAAAAAGTGGAGTGGAACGAGAATTTGAATTTTTCATATAAGCGTGTCCCAGGCTAATGGAGACACCATCTACTATGGTGACAGAGGGCCAGATTGGCTTGTCAGATAGATCGGGCCCGGGAAATCCTGTCTACTGCCGATCGCTGCAGTTGATATAGGACATGTCCATAGTCTGCATCAAACATATAATTGGTGCTCAATCCGCCATCCGCAATGCTTGTGTCTTTTTTTTTGTGTTGAAATACAGCTTTTCACCAAATTGCTTCCTAATTGCCTTTTAAAAGTACTTAGACAATAGGTTAGTCTATTTCAAGACTATTTCTCAATCAAGAGAATTTTTAAGGCAATTATTGGAAGGCGCATGGTAGCAACGAAGTGCCCAAAAAATATGAAATGTTATCAATTATACTTAGATTTGGCATAAAACCGTTCGTCGGATACTAAGATTTTAATTCAATATGAAAACCACTTAGCAAAAACGGAGGTTGAAGATTTGTGCCTTCTTAAGCGTCCGGATATTGATGCACCACGGTATCAGGTCAGATGGTTTTTTTTTCAAAGAATGATGATATTCTGAAAGAATAATACACACAACACATCATTGTGTTTTCAACATAGAGCAATAAATAGACGCAATTATTTTGGAATTCCTACAAATTTTAATAATTTAAAAATGGCTGAAACATAAGAACATTGTCAAAAATTAACACATACACTATACTAATATATTAGTTCGGTTTTGTATCTGTTAAACCGAACGGTTTTTTCGATGAACCATCACTAAATAATCTTTCGACGAAATGTTCTAGTCATTCGACCAAATGTAATAAAGCCCTTAGCTTTACCTAATTTAGCACATGTTTTGCTTTTTTTTTTCGCTCAGAGTTGCTAAAATTTGCTGATTTGTACAGGCGGACTGCGATACAATTTGGATCGATTTATATTACATCAACATCATGCTGTTTATTTCATCACCAATGCATTGATTGCGATAGACTGTGGATATCACTGATGGGTTAAGTTTAGCCTTAAATTAATCAAATAAAATGGCAATATTCAGAACGATACGGTTTTGGCAGTGCAGTAGATGGATGGAAACTATGTGTTGGTCACAGAAAAACAATAAAAGCATGGATGACTACCACGTGATCACTCATTCTGCAGTGATTATGATGAAGAGTGCTATGTCGCATCACTGCTGTAGGTTGTCAAATCAAAGTGATATTGATGGCTCGCAAGTGATATTGATAGTTTTAGAGCATCAGCCATCAGTTGATATGATTGATATTCAGCAACTCTGTTTTCGCTACGAATATTTGCTCTTCATGGGCATTAAAAATCGATCGTTATTTTTTTCCATACGATACTTTGGCATTCATATGGTTACAGTCAATTTTGATTCATCTACTTCAAAAATATGAAATATAAGTTGATTTGTTTGAAGAAAACGTGTATGATTTCATGAGCGTTTAAATAATCAAGAAATTCTACGAAGCTTATCTATATTTACATTAATTTGTATACCGTAGAGGGGAAAAGCACTAATTTTCGACCCACAAGAAATCTATGTCAATTTTCGGATTATCATACAAAGTAGGCCTAAAACCGTATGAATGGGTCGAAAATTAGTGCTGGGTTAATAATTGATGCTCTTCCCCTACTTATGACTCATAATTATATGTTTGAAAGCATTTATAAAAAGGTTCAAAGCAGGGTTTGTACTTCCCAAAAAAGTCACTTTCACGATATTTGTCATTCAATTACGAATGGTAAGAATTTTTATTTTAATAACTTTCTAGTAGTCTAAAAATCTTTAACTTTCACTAGTTATCGAGCCCTATAATCTAATATAAGTGTGTATTAATTAAGAGATGCTCTAAACCCTTTCGGGACGTAATAGCACAATTGTGCTTGACATTATTATTTGAAACGACATTTTTAAATATTTTATCATCCACCACGGTAAATCCCATTGAAGAATTTTGCAACAATAAAATTACACCATGTAAACCTGACTGTGAAAGATTAACGTATTTTTTCCAAAATTTCTTGAATAAATATTTTGCTACTTCTATGAAGTAGTTGTGGGAATGATCTAATTTGAAGCTTGGACTAAATCCAAGAAAAAATGACCGCGATTTACCTCAGAATTTTATTTCGAAAAGTTGAAATAACTGACTCTTTGTCGAAAAAAAAATACTTTTGCAAAAATGTGATAAAAATAACACTTTTAGTGACTTGCTTCAAAAAAAGTGAACTCGCTACCAGCCCTGCTTTTAGAAAAAAAAATCTCGCAAGGATTCCTGACGGATCTTTTCGACTCTTGAAGGAGTCTTGTCAAACTCTCCAGATAAACTATTTGAATTGAAAAAACTAGTTGAAAAGAAAAACAAAATCCAGGATAATATTCTGCATGATTGTTCTGAAATCCTACGAGATCCTTTAAAAAAAATGAAAATCCTGATGAAGTTTGTATAGACATAGTTGAAGGAATAAAGTATGTAGCATATCATGACCGAAATTATAAATGATTTGTTTCTAAGAATTCATGGAACATCGAAAGAATGTGTTAGATTTGGATGAAATACTGTGGAAATCTCTGTACAGATAAAAATATTTAAATTTCAATGTAGCGTCAAATGTATCTATTGTTACAGCATCACGTTCAATTTTCAACTAAAGATGTTTTGATCGTGTAAATTTAAAGTGCATTCGATTGAAAAATAAGCGATTTGTCGTTGTCATTTCAGTTTATTTTGATGCTCTAAATATGTGCATGAAAATTAACTGAAATTTACAACATATTTTTAGCTGTGTGGTGTTGATTCGTGACGTAAATCTGCATTTAGAAATTAAGCCAAACCTAAGAAATGTATAAAATGTCTGTAAGTCATAAGAAATATATAAAATGCCTATGTCATTGACAGATCATCAAACCATGGCAATGCATTGTCATAAATGTTTGATGTCCCACAAATTTCAAATCTAGCCATTGTGTATGCGGTACCAATGGGCCGTATGAATAAAATGTAGTAAAGTTGAGTTTACTACATTCTCGGTAGTAAACGCTATATGTGGAACACGAGTGGAACATGTTTGTGTCATTTTCCTTTCTACACCTTTCGAACATACTACAAACAACGCATTGCTATGAATAAAGGTAGCATTTACTACAAAGCTACTGGTAGTTAGCTTCAGAGGTTGCTACACATGCTTTGAGATTGCGGAATTGAATGAAATAATTTACTTTTGAGTAAAAATCATGGGAAAACGATATGAGTTTTGATATTTCGGATGGTATTTGAGTTTTGCTTAGGAATTCTGAGGTTACGAAAACATTCGCCCCGCCAATGCTGAGATTCCGGTAAGATTACCGGCAGTAGCAATTTGTAATAACCGTGTGAATTCTGGCATTACGATAGTTATGTTATTTTCTAGGAATTTTAGGATGGCGGTGGGAATTCAGATATTTATAATGTAATTCTGAATTTTACGTGTAAATTCTGACATCTCAGGTTTCCTTTTGAATTCCGGAATTCCTGTAGGAACTTTGAGATTCTGATAGGGATGTCGGATTTTTTATGATAATTCTGGAAGTTTAAATACCATTCTAGGAATATTGCGGAAATATTAGGAATCTGGTAAAAACTCTAGAATTGGGGTGAGAATGGGATTCCGAATATTAATCTCTTGGAATTCTGTGGGTGTCTTTGAGACGTTATTTCTGTAAAAATCTATGAGATTGCGGTGGGATTCCTGCGAATTATTATGTGAATACAAATTATTAATTAAGTAATTATTGTAAAAACTTTTAAGATTCAGTTGATCTCCAGTTCCGTTGGAATTTCAAAGCAAAGCTTTAATATAAACGTTTTGAATGTCGGTAAATATTTTATAGATTTCAATGGTTTTTTTTTGTGAAATCGATAAGAATTTTAATAATTTCAAGGGAGCCCTGGTGTTTTAGGGGAGATCCTCATTGAATTCTAAAGACTACCAATGGAATCACTACAATTCCCATAAAAATCTCGACATTCTAAGTTCTAGACATTCCAAGGATACTATCAGAAACCCCACCAAAATAACGACAATATCACAGAAATACTTAGAACTTCCGAAATTCAACATGCTGTTAACAAAACACACGGGGAGCATCAAAATTCTACCGCAATTTCACCAGAATCTCTACTGGTGCTAGAAAATATGTGGTTCCAAATTTGATTGCTGTAATCTCAAGATCTCTTCATAGATGTTAAGCTAGTATTTAAAAAATCATCAATCACTGGCGTTGGCAAATGCCGAAAACCACCCAGAAAATTCTTTGATGTACCATCATCATAAAATCATAGACATGAAGAGAATACCAAACTAATCGCAAAATTACACTACAAATCTTGTCAAATAACAGCACCTTCATGATTTGTGCGAATTGTCGCGTAATCGATTAGATTCCATGCATTTTCTTCATATGCATGATTGTATTAATTTTAAGCGTCACTCTGAATACATTGTTCTTTACGTGCAGAATCACTCTGCACTCTGAATGGAAATTTCTTAACGTGCAGCTTCAGTCACTGCTCATGTTCGAAAGTAAAAGTACTACATGTTCGAAAAGTTTTTTAATCATACCAAAAGTGTAGTAAACTTTGTGGATTTTGTTTTTGAGTAGATGCTACATGTAGTAAAGTTCAACGATTTTTATTCATACGACCCAATATAAACTTCTGTTGTAACACCATATCTATCTATTAACGAGCTTTTTAGCCCTATGCTAGTTCATCTCGGGACCAACGGCTTTACTTTTGGAGATAATTGTAAAGCTTTATTTTTTCCTTTGTTTTTTTTTTTTTATTTTCATGTTCTTTAGTTACCGGCAGATATAGTTTTAAGCTTATGATATTTCGGAGATTTTTAAAATTCTTGAGTCTTCGGCGCTTTTTCAATGTATTAATATTTCTTACAATTTGATAATAATGAAAGCTAGTTACTTTGTCTGTAAGTTCTGTTATGCGTTTCTCAACGACAATGCTACAGCACAATTGGAATCTGACGCAAGGAATTTGAAATCCCCATTCATTTGATTAGTGTTGATTATTTCTAATACAATTCAAGTGCATGCGTTTACATCCCTAGCCTTTGTACACTATTTCTTACCATATACTTCCTCGTATGACCTAAAACACGCCAACCGTAGCTTACTCCTCAACACTCGTGTGAATCACTGCAACACAAACAGAAACGGATTTTCCACTACTCAAACACAACGTCTTCATTCTCAGGTTCAGCTGACCGAAGCCAGTAAACGACGATAGCGTCCACTAATAATTTAATTCAATTTTTATTGAAGCTACAATGGAACACAGCTCGAACTGGTTGACCGATCGACCGACGACAACGAAGAAGATGACGACGACGATGATGAGGTCCCACGCCGGACCGGCACAATGATCATCAATCCGAGCCAAGTCATTGAATCTCAAATGCCGTAGGCCACCGCTACACGACACAAGTAGGAAACGCATGAAATTGGAGTAAAGCTTCCTGTTTCTGGAACTGTACGAACACACTTAGGTGCCGTTGAACGGGGTAACTTTGATAGCTGTTATGAACAAAAATCTTTCATATTCCTTGTCTTCTTGCTTTCCTGCTTTAGATCCATATCTATATACTGCCTACAGGTATAACACCAGTTTTCAACTTGTAGGCAAGTTCTGCCACCTTGTAAGCAAGCATTACCGATAAAGGAATAGAGGAAAAGAGGGATAGAGTGACAGACATGACGGTTGATCACGGCCTGTAAAATTTTTAAAATCAAATACTGATATTACATCCTCTTCTTCTAGGCCTTCTCACTGGGCAGAGCCTGCTTCTCAGCTTAGTGTTCAATGAGCACTTCTACAGTTATAAACTAAAAGCTTTCTTTGTCAAAGTTGCCATTTTCGCATACGTATATCGTTTTGTAGGTACGATGATACTCTATGCCCAGCGAAGTCAAGGAAATTTTCATTACGGAAGGATTCGAGACCAACCGGGAATCGAACCTAGACACCTTCAACATGGCTTTGCTTTGTATTCGCGGACTCTAGCCGCTCGGCTATGGAAGGCTCCTGATATCGTAGCTATCGATTTCATAACGTTTTATTTTGAAAGGAGAGGAGAGAAGATCTCATTGTTACATAGGTCTTTTTGAAAAGTTACACGAGAGTAATCTGAAATAGTGAAAAATGTACTTACGCCCTTCGCGCCATCTCTAAGGGGCCGTCCATAAATGACGTAGCATTTTTTCACTGATTTTTTACACCCCCCTCCCCCCTCGTAGTATTTCGTCACAAATGCTGGTACTCCCCCCTGGAAAATACGTAGCATATCGAGCACCCCCCCCCCCTATATTTTTTTAATTTGTTTTCCTTAGTGACTGGGTTGAAACAAAAAAAAATAATGGTGAAGTTCAATACAAAGTTTGATATTAATAAGTTTAATATCAATAACTGACTGAAATGAAAGGATAATCTATTCAAACAGTTTGATATACAGTTGCGCTCAAAAGTAATTTGGAAAAGTTTTAAATAAACATTTTCCTTGGTTTTGGTTTCCAGTTTCTTTTAGACTAAATTATATTACTATTGCTGTTCTTACCATAAAAAAAACAAGTTTACTATAAAATATGTGAAAAAAAAAATGATTGGATTGATGAAGCTCGTTACTGTCGAGTTAGGGTCCAATATATTTTATAATAAATTGAACAAAAATTACGTTATATTAGGGGATAGTTTTTTTTAAATTATTCGTTGTTAGGAAATAGATTTCAATGAAGACGAACAAGAAAATAGATTAATTTGATATGAATCATCGTTAATATTATCCAATTTAAAAACATTTTACCAAACAGTGGCCAGATACATAAAAGATTACACTTGAAATATTTGGAATGTTTAGAAAATAATACAAATACAATAACCTCTATTAATATTTCAGTTGATTTTCATTATCGTTTCCATACTGAAATAATCTTACGCAACCTATAATGAAACCGTTAAATAATAAAAATTCTTCAAATTACCGAGTTATTAACAAAATTTAATGATTGGGCAATTTGGTTAACACTCGAATCTATTATCCTCATTAATGCTCAGGCTATTCCATCAAGAGCATTGATATATCAAAACAAATGATGAGTTGATTGGGTGGAGATCTCCTGCACTAATGAAGGCATAATTCACGAAATAAATATCTTCCTTCAAATGTAATATTTGCCAAGAAGAACATATTTTATTTTCTTGAAGAAATAAAGCCCCAACAGAAAATATGGATAAAACTAAAACGGCTGACTTTATGTCATGTTAACAAATGGCAAAAAAAAAGTTCTCCAAGTATTTAGAGCATTGATTTTTATTCAATTCATTAAACTTATTTTGTTCATTTATAAATTTATTAATTTAGACGCAAATATAGTATAATATTCACATAATTATTTAAAGCTTCAAAATCTGTTTGATTGCATTTATCAAAAAAATCTGAAGTTTCATAGTTATTTTTTCAATCTTGTCATATGAATGTTTTGAAGCTTAATCATTATTTTATAACCCAAGTTTATAAGTAAAAAAAAAGGTTTCATAAAAAATAATTGTATGTAATTTTTTTCAGCGCCTTTCTTTTTACGGACTTGATTTAAAATGCTACGTCCACTAGCTAGGACCCCTCCCTCCCCCTCGTCACACTTCGTCACAAATTCGTGAAGACCCCCCTCCCCCCTAAAAAGCTACGTCATTTATGGACGACGCCTAAATCTCTACCAAAAAATCTCATTTTTTTCACAGGATGATATTTTGGGACTGATGATTATTTTCCAAATTTTGACTACGAAATGTTTTTCGAAATAAGCCCCTTTGGAAATAAGGCTATCAAGAATAAGTGTCGTTATTTCTTTTATGGCTTCATCATGTAGTGATCATAGAACAGATTCTTTTTCAATGTACCCAAAAAGTCGAAATCTCATCAAGTGTTTTTAATTCCATCGAAAATTGCTCTTAAGCTTTATACTAATACTCTTTACTTAGTATTCGTATTGCATAATAAGGTAAATAAATGGCGTAAGTTTGTAACTAACAAAGACACTCCATTTTACGGTACCTACCTATGTATACTTGCTGAATGGAATGGCGTGTGGCATTAGTTGAGTGTTGTATAATGATCAGCAAAAGCTACTCAAGTCGATTTTACGCGGCGACACACATTTGCCATGCCTAGTTTACCGTCGAAGAAAGTGGATCGAAACGGGATTTTGCCCGGTTCATCCAGCTTTCGCAGCCGCACATCATTATCCCCGTCTCTCTAGGAGGGAGTTTGCGTGACGAGCTGATTAATTGTACCAATTTGTCCAATTAGGCAGATTAACGAATCTCACTGTCTCTGACAAAAGAAGAGCTATAGTCAGTTCTACAGTATTGGACAACACGTTTGTAACTTGTTCGATTTTGCATACAAAATTGTCAACTTTTTGAAGCTTTCACAGCACGTCAGACACAACTTGAATTACAACATTTTTGAGTAATTTTTATATTCACGAGTAAAAATGTAATAACAATTTGACTAAAGTGTTATTTTTGATGAATAATTATAAACGATTTGTCACAAAATATGAAAGACCTACAAAAAAGTGCCATCAGCAAATTTATTATTCTCGTCCAAATGTACAAGCACATTTATTATTCTCGTCCAAATGTACAAGGTTGCAAATATATTGTCTAATACTGTATCTGTTGGGTTGGGTTGTGTCAACCGGTGACAAATTACCCATTCTGAAAATTAATTAGCAAAACTATTATACCAACTATCGCGAAAAAACCATGACCACGATTCCCTTCGTGTTATCATTCTACTCATCAATAGCTCAGAGCTCATGAAACCCATCCCAAAGAGGTAGATAGAACAAATGGTTTCCTTGAAGCGCAGAGATCCCCCATCAGCAGAGGGGCGTGCTTGTGCAACAGTGTGCTAATGGGTGATTCATAAAGCTGGAAGCAAGCATACGCGGGTCGTCAGGCAGGCAGGCGGTTGTGAAGCAGGTTTCACTTCCTCTCTAGATTGAAACTACGTTGGCAGTCTAACTTGTGCTTGGAACATGTTTTACCGAATGAAGAGGTTGGTCACCTTAGGTAACACGTGTCGTGTCATCAGAATTTCAGAATGCTCTGATATTAGGAATAGCTGCTAGCTCAGAAGCGTATATAGGGTAAAGAACTAGGTACTTGTGCTTGTATTGGCATAAGGGTTCTTGTTGGCCGAATAATTTAAAACTTTGCAATAGAAAGCACTTCAATAAGACGCAAATTGTAGCAAAGTACAAGCCCAGTAGCTTTTTAAAAACTCCTCTCCCGAAGTAAATCAGAATTGTCTTAAAGCATAAAGAAAACACACCGAAACCATTGATATCATTTGTTATTGACCCATCGTCAGCAAAAAAAAAAAACAGTCCGTCCTCACTGATAGCTCGAATTTATCGCGGTTTAATTAGCAACCTAATGAAATATAATTCCCTAGCTGTTACATAAAGAATGTGCAGCTCAGGTCAACCGATAATGCGTCGGTATTATCTGCCCACATGTGCATGCAAATATCTGTGACGGCATTCGTTTTCTTCAATAACTTAAAAGCTTGCCTACAGAAACGTTGGCGTGTGATGCCATAATCATTTCATTTACATGGTTCATTGGTGGCAACGGCGGTGCCGTATTGGTTCTGATTCGGGGCAACCAGTGACTGACTGTGACTATACTTCCAGCAGTGGTGTCTCAATCGCTATTCAGTTTGTATCTCCATTTCTTCGCAATATTTGTTTTGTCCACCTTCTACCGCGCCATGGAACCGCATCGCGACCACCACTCCCCGTTCATTGCCATCATTCAGCATAATAACATCCACGGCGTGTCTAAATCGTTTATTAACGAAAAAAATACCATCAATTCTGGACCCAACATTCGAACAATTCTCTGATAATAGTAAAATGTTTCGTCTAGGAACACAAGTGTAATAATAATTTGAAGAATTAGGGTATTTTTAAGGGAAATTTCAATATTTGTGCATCGTTGATCATTCGCGAACAAATCAAATAAATTATTGATAATTTTTAAATTGCTTTCAAATTCAAAAGATGTGATATCTAAGCACGTAAATTTAAAACATTTCAATAATGGAATCACAAGTTACAGCAGTTTGTGTAATAAACACTATAGTCATAAGGTTCATTCTAGGGCTCACATATAAGCCTACCTTGCATCAATGTACTCTAGTGACAAAACCACGAATGAGGGGCTCATATACAAAGGGAAGTGGCATTTTAATCGGTTTTGAGTTCGCATCATTGTACATCCGTACAGTAGGAAAAATTTCATAATTCGTATTATTTTTTAGTCTGATTAGCACACATGACGTATTCAAAAGAATTTCAAATTTGATTTCATTTTTTATTCCATTATTTGATAAATACAGTTAAACCTCCATGAGTCGAAGTTCCATGACTCATGGAACGATACTAAAAGCGAAATTTCATGATTACTATAATGGTCCCTCGAAACAGCTTTCCAAAAGATTCCTGTTCCATGACTCGATATTTCCATGAGTCGATGGTCCCTTCAATATCGACTCATGGAGATTTAACTGTACATGAAACGTTATCAGATCATTGGGATAATATATAAATATCGAAAACATTTCGTAACAATAATCACAAGTTGGGAGGATTCGTATATCATAAAGTTATCACGTGTACAATGTTATGTGGCATAAATTTAGCGTTAATGTACCCTTTTGCGATGTGTTTATTTAGTCTTGAGAGATCAGTGCGCATCGAACCTTCGTGCTGTGCGTACACGAATTCTCTCTGCTTTTGGAAGTTTTTTTAACTACCTAAAGCAATAAAACAGTACTTTTCAGTGCTACTAAAACAGAACTTTTTAGTACAATTTATTCTTCTATTGATCCCTTTACGATCCTTGTTTTTTGTTGGACCCGTTGGCGAAAGCTGGTGATCCTTTTTGGAAAAAAACCTCTTAGGAGGTCTCGTCTTCTTTCGTTTATTCACTTAACATGGTTGCAACTACAAACAAAAGAAAGGGTGAATCACTGAATTGACAACATCTTTCCAAAAAAGTGAGATTTAAAACTGTCACTAAACGTGGCAAGGACGTTTCTCCGGAATGCGAACTTTCTTCCAAGGGTGAAATGGATAATGTTGATTATTACATCGAAATGAGCAATCAGTTCGATACTCTACACAAATTTTCCGAACACCAAATCGAAGCAGCCTCTAGCCCAGGCTCTTTGATTCAAGTGATGGAGCAAAGAGTGCCGCCTATCGTGGCCAGTTGTTCCAAATTTGTTGGATTTAGGCAGGAGATCTTGAACTGCATTAGGGGAATCAAGGTTTCCTTCCAAATAGCAAAGAAAGGAGACTGTCGCGT
This sequence comes from Aedes aegypti, assembly GCF_002204515.2. Classification (NCBI taxonomy): domain Eukaryota; kingdom Metazoa; phylum Arthropoda; class Insecta; order Diptera; family Culicidae; genus Aedes; species Aedes aegypti. The sequence continues at coordinate 401,018,181 of NC_035108.1, forward strand.
TTTGCCTGAAACTTTTAAAGATCGCGAACTTCTTCTCAAACATCTTGAAGAGATGAAGCACATTTTTTTTACTTATGACGACAAAACTGAACGTTTGTTCAAAGTTGTCTTGAAAGGTCTCTCAAGTGACTATAAATCACCTGAAGAGATCAAAAATGGAATAAATGATTTACTTGGATTTTCCCCAGTCCAAGTAATCATTATGAAAAAGAGAACCCAATCTGGCATTGTTCGCAAAGGGCTTTCTCAAGAATATTATTTAGTTCACTTTAACAAAAACGAACTAAATAATATTAAAGCTTTAGAAAAAGCAAAACTTTTGTTCGATGTCCGTGTGACGTCGGAGCATTTCCAGAAACTTGGAGGAAATTACCAGAACCCCACTCAGTGCCGTCGGTGCCAAAAGTGGGGTCATGGTACAAAAAATTGCCGCATGGATGCTAAATGCATGATTTGCGGAGGTTCTCCTCACGCTAAGGACGTCTGTCCAGTGAAGGAAGATACCACCAAGTTTATATGCTTGAATTGCGGGTGCAATCATAAGTCCAATTTTTGGGAAGGAGAGTCGTCGAGGCTCGTGCCAGGCAGATGAAAGATAATATCCGTTACAATAACGGTCGTTTCCGGAATTTGCCTGGTAGAGTATCGAACAATACTCATTTTTCAGTTAACGATCGTAGCAGGTAATTTAAAACTCCTCGCCTATTAGTACTATGAGTACCCATTTTACTTGTTTCAAATCAAATGGAAAAAAAACCTGCCGCCACAGGTAACATCTACTCCGCCTATTCGTCTACCGAAAATTCTAACGGAAAATCATCAAATGTACTCACTTCAAGTGCTATGTCTGCCTCTGATTTTAATTTTTTAAACTGAACAATTGAATCTAACGATTGATGCAATGTTCAAAGCCACCACTGTGAAACAAAGCAGTCCAAGTTGGTGTAAAATTTACTAATCAAATTGTTATTGAATTACGTTTTTCTAATGGATCCAATACATAATAATTTCTTCTTCTTCTTTCTGGCATTACGTCCTCACTGGGACAGAGCCTGCTTCTCAGCTTAGTGTTCAATGAGCATTCCCACAGTTATTAACTGAGAGCTTTCTTTGCCAAAGTTGCCATTTTCGCATTCGTATATCGTGTGGCAGGTACGATGATACTCTATGCCCAGGGAAGCCAAGGAAATTTCCATTACGAAAAGATCCTGGACCGACCGGGAATCGAACCCAGACACCTCCAGCATGGCTTTGCTTTGTAGCCGCGGACTCTAACCACTCGGCTAAGGAAGGCCCCAAGTCAATAATAATTTAAATATTTTAAATTGTAATGCTCGTTCTTTGAATGGCAAAGAGGACGAGCTGTTTAATTTTCTTACAGCTAATAACGTGCATATAGCAGTTATTACTGAAACCTATTTAAAACCTGGATTCAAACTTAAAAAAAGATCCTAACTTTTTTGTTTATCGTAAAGATCGACTTGATGGGGCATGTGGGGGAGTTGCAATCATCATTCATAGGCGTATAAAACATCAACTGTTTTCGTCATTTGACACTAAAGTTTTTGAAACTTTAGGTGTTTCTGTTGAAACACAACTTGGTAAATATACTTTCATAGCTGCCTATTTGCCTTTTCAATGCTCTGAACAGCAAGTTAATTTGCTTCAAACTGACTTGCGAACATTGACTCGCAATAAGTCAAATTTTTTTGTCATTGGTGACTTTAATGCCAAACATCGGTCATGGAATAATTCTCAAAGTAATTCCAACGGCAGAATTTTATTTGATGAGTGCTCTTCAGGATATTTCTCAATTCAATATCCTGATAGCTACTCATGCTGATTTTGATTCTGATCATGCCCCTGTTACATTTCAAATATCCCATGAAGCGATTCTCAATCCTATCAGCTCCACTTTCAATTATTTTCGAGCCAACTGGAATATATATGAAACATATATTGACTCTAATCTTGATGTTAACATTTCTTAACGAACAAAACTTGATATTTACAATGCTCTTTAAACTTTAACAAATTCCTTTGTTGAAGCCAGGAGGAGCATTGCCATTCCAAAATGTGAATTAAAATTTGAATCCTTGATTATAGACGATGATCTTGAACTCTTGATCCGTCTTTAAAATGTGAGGAGAAGGCAATTTCAACGTACTCGCGATCCTGCTATGAAAATTATATGGCCGGATTTGCAGAAAGAAATCAAGAAACGTTTTTCACAATTAAGAAACAAAAATTTTGAAAATAAGATTTCTGAACTGGACCCTGGCTCTAAGCCCTTTTGGAAATTATCTAAAATTTTGAAATAACCTCAGAAGCCAATACCGGCATTGAAAGAGGAAAACAAATTATTACTAACTAATTGCGAAAAAGCGCGCACAATTTTAATTTAGTCCAATAGAAAATCAAGTTACTCATGACTTCGAAAACATTCTCAATCAAAACAACGTTTTCGAATTTTCTACATCCTCATCAAGAAACTTCCAGAAAGTAGCTTATCATTCTTAGTTGATATATTTAACAAATGTTTTCAATTAGCATATTTTTCTGACAGATGGAAAAATGCTAAGGTTGTACCAATTTTAAAACCATACAAAAATCCTGCAGAAGCTTCTAGCTATCGACCAATCAGTTCGCTTTACTCCATCAGTAAACTTTTTAAAAAGATCATTTTGAAGAGGTCCACATCAACATGTAGAATTAAAAATGAAATTACAGAGCTAAGCATATGCAATTACTTTAAATCTCGAATTCTAGTCAATTTAAAATTCATCGTCACTGAAGAAAGATATTTTGCCAAAATTCTTTAGCATTAATGGCGAACCTAATCGTCAAAATTCGTTGAATCTGTTTCATATACCAGAGTGGCGCAACGAATTCCTGGAAAACATGCTTTTTGCATTTCTTGGGAAATTCCATGAAGAGTTCGAGAATAAATTTTACGATGATAAAGGAACCCTTACAAAAAATGTAGCTAAACTCTTGGACGTTTTTGTGGAATCCCCGGCAGAATTGAGAATTTAAAAGTAGAAGAGGAAAAAATCCCAGTGCGAAATTTTTTTAAATTTAACCCTCACTTACTTACAAGGTAGCTTCGAAGCTTTATCTATTCTAGATGGACTCGAGAAAAACTGAAAACTCGCGCCCATGTGTGTTTTAGAAACGACTATTTGTATTCCGAATCACGTATTTTAAATAGAAATAGTCGTTCGAATCCGTATACGTATCCGAATCCTAATCTATAGAAATAGAAGGGTAGGCTTAATGCGCAAGAGATCTCTGGCGTTTTTCTGGTGAAATTTTTGAATTTCTATCTTTAAAAAATCTGTACTGATTTCTTGGTAAATTATTATAGAAATAATTCTTGAACAAATTCCTGACAAATTTTATAAATAATTTTTGGCTGAAATTTCAGAGAGGCTTCTTTAATGAAAGACTATTGTTGAACTTTTTCAAGTGGTGGGTCAGAGTTCAGGTCGAAAGAAGTGACCGAGCCACTAAAAAGTAACTCGCTACCAGGCCTGAAATCATGGAAAAATCTATTAACGAATTCTTCAAAAACGCTGCAATAATTTTTGGAATTCACTGCAAGGAGAAAAAAAAATTAAATTTTAGCTAAAAAAGAAACTTTAGACACATTCCATTCAAAATAGATACTTTTAGAGACTTGCATCAAAATAGTCAAATAGTCTTTAGGTGAATGAAGCACAGCCAGGAAAATATCTGAATCATAAATGTTTCCCATGGAAATAACCCTAAATATTCACCTCTTCCTCTTCTTCTTCTTCTTGGCATTAAGTCTCCACTGGGCCTGCTACTCAACTTAGTGTTCAATGAGCACTTCCACAGTTATTAACTGAAAGCTATCATTGCCATATAGTGTGGCAGTTACGAAGATACTCTATGCCCAGGGAAGTCAAAGAGATTTTCGTTACGAAAAGATCTTGGACCGACTGAGAATCAAACCCAGACACTTTCAGCAAGGCTTTACTTTGTAGCCGCGTACTCTAACCACAAGGCTAAGGAAGGACCCATCGAACCCTATTACTTTCGCTCCTCTCTATGAAACATTTTTAAATTTACGAAGAGGATGGTAGGATACCATATATTTTAATTGCTGGTGCAAACTTAATCTTTTTTTTTTGGCTTCAGACACACCGTGACATTGCCACTGTTTCAGCCTGTTGCTACTGCTTGCCGCTACTGATGATGGTCGAGCTTCCACGCCATTCCGTCGAATTGTCGTTGGTTTTTGTTTTTATTATCGTAGTTTTGCGTCCACATTCCGGCCCCCACCTCGCTAGCCCACTAGCACTACCTGTGTGTGCGCGTCAGTCGGCGGTCGAGGATGGTGTTGACGTGATTATGCAAAAACTTCGTTCCATGCTTGCTTTTCGACCGACCACCATTCGATTATTCACGCATTTCAATGGCAGAAGCAGCAAGACGATATCGGCGGCAACGCTACCCGAGCAGAAGAAATTGGCTGCAGAATACCTAAATATGATATTTTACATCAGATATACAGTACTAACTATCAGGACAAGGTATATTTTGCATAAGAGGTATTTTATCAAATAACATTTTATCAAATAACATCTCATGCATATTCGACAAACACCAAACTGATAATTGGATTGGTTATTACAATACCTAAATGATACACGATGAAGTTTCATATAGCAGTTTATTTTTTATTGCAATCCTCCATAAGTTTTGAATACCTGAATGACGTATTTTTAATTATTTTAAACAATATTTTCAATAGCATAACAATACCATATTAAGGTGTGTCGACAATATCTGGACTATAGGCCTATACATAATTCTAGTACAATACCAAAATACGGTATGCACATGCAAATTATTCCTTCCTGCTCGGGCACTGTTACAGTGATTGTGAGGTTTATTTTCGCAATCGTCGTTGATAGACGTATTAGGTAGGCGCTTGGCACACGTGGTAGTGGACAGCGGTGGATGGATGCTCCAAAGTGTGTCTGTAGTGCTAACTGGCGTGATGTGCGTTCCACAATGGATGCTATATTTAAATAAACCGGCTTCTGGTGCTGCGTCTTTCTTGTTACGATAATGCAATTGGAACTTCCAAGCCTGCTTCTGGGCCTAGTCACGAGATTGCAACGAATTTGTCTATCAAAGATGGGCGAAGCTAATCGATATGCAACAACGAATGCATATTGGAACTTGACCGAATTCAGCCATAATTAATTGCAATTTGAAGGGTATCTGAAGAGAGCCTTTAAATGTGATATTGTAAAATTAATTCAATTTTATTAATCTTCCGCAATCCATCCTCCACAAACCGTTGGAATAGAACAATTTAACCACCAATTGTCCGAATATCGTGGGAAGAAAGACAGTACAAATTTTAATCAGTAAAATTAAAAGTATTAACATCATTTCAATAGTCAATATACTTTAAGCCAGGACTATACCGAAAAGTGGGGCCTTCCTTAGCCGAGTGGTTAGAGTCCGCGGCTACAAAGCAAAGCCATGCTGAAGGTGTCTGGGTTCGAATCCCGGTCGGTCCAGGATCTTTTCGTAATGGAAATTTCCTTGACTTCCCTGGCAATAGAGTATCATCGTATCTGCCACACGATATACGAATGCAAAAATGGCAACTTTGGCAAAGAAAGCTCTCAGTTAATAACTGTGGAAGTGCTCATAGTGCTCACTAAACTGAAAAGCAGGCTCTGTCCCAGTGAGGACGTTCATGCCAAGAAGAAGAAGATACCGAAAAGTATTTAGCAACATTCAATATGCTTGTTTTCCAAGCATAATGCTTTTTCTGCACCTAAACTTCTGACAGAATTTCTTATAAAATTTTAATGACACGCAGCTCAGACACCAATTCATGTTTTACACAGGTTTCCTAAGTCCATCCTTTCGATAAAAAAGTGCAGATTGGATAGAGGAATAGATGTCAATTAGCAAACTTCAAATTTTATTAAGTTTCTGATAAGTTAATAACTGCGAAAGTGCATTAAAGACACTCAGTTGAGAAACAGCACTCTGTCCTAGAGAGGGCGTAATGTTAAGAAGACTGCGTCAAGTGAAAATTATTATCTAATGTTCTATGGAGCACAAATTATAATGATCATTGAAACATTTGTTTCGTGTATAGAAATTTTCACCAGTTCATGTGGTATCACATCTCTCCTGGTCCTCACGTTTTTTTGTGAATGGATCGTAACTAGGTGACCTGCAAACGATGGGTAAAAGCATTATCAAAGATGTGCTTTCAGTGCGCATCGTACCTTCGTGCTGTGCGTACACGAATTCTCTCTGCTCTTGGAAGTTTTCTTAAAAACTACCTAAAGCAATAAAACAGTACTTTTCAGTGCTACACAAACAGTACTTTTCAGTGCTAAAATTAAAAACGGTACTTTTCAGTGCTACTCAAACAGTACTTTTCAGTACTATTTTTTCTACTATTGATCCCTTTACGATCCTTGTTTGGACCCGTGCCTTCGATTTTTCGTTGGACCCGTTGGCGAAAGCTAACGGTGGTAATCCTTCTTGGACACCGTCTAGGGAAAAAACCTCTCGAAGGTCACGTCTTCTTTCGTTTATTAACTAAACATGGTATCAACAACAAACAAAAGGAAGGGTGAATCTCTGAATTCACTACTTCCTTCCAAAAAAGTGGGTTTTAAAACTGTCACTACACGTGGCAAGAATGGAAGAAAGGACGCTTCCCCGGAATGCGAAGTTTCTTCCAAGGGTGAAATGAATAATTGTATTGAAATGAGCAATCAGTTCGATGCTCTAGACAAATTTTCCGAACACCAAATCGAAGCAGCCTCTAGCCCAGGCTCTTTGATTCAAGTGAGGAAGCAAAGAGTGCCGCCTATCGTGGTCAGTTGTTCCGAATTTGGGGGATTTAGGCAGGAGATCTTGAACTCCATTAGGGGAATCAAGGTTTCCTTCCAAATCGCAAAGAAAGGAGACTGTCGCGTTTTGCCGGAAACTCTTAAAGATCGCGAACTTCTTCTCAGATATCTTGAAGAGAAGAAGCACAAATTTTTTACTTATGACGACAAAACTGAACGTTTGTTCAAAGTCGTCTTGAAAGGTCTCTCAAGTGACTATAAGTCACCTGAAGAGATCAAAAATGGAATAAATAATTTACTTGGATTTTCCCCAGTCCAAGTAATCATTATGAAAAAGAGAACCCAATCTGGCATTGTTCGGAAAGGGCTTTCTCAAGAATATTATTTAGTTCACTTTAACAAAAAAGAACTAAATAATATTAAAGCTTTAGAAAAAGCAAAAAAATTTTTTTGATGTCCGTGTGACATGGGAACATTTCCAGAAACCTGGAGGAAATTACCAGAACCCCACTCAGTGCCGTCGGTGCCAAAAGTGGGGTCATGGTACAAAAAATTGTCGCATGGATGCTAAATGCATGATTTGCGGAGGTTCTTCTCATGCTAAGGACGACTGTCCTGTGAAAGAAGATACCAGAAAGTTCCAATGCGCCAATTGCAAGGGCCCTCACAAAGCTAACTTTTGGGAATGCATTTCACGCAAAAGAGTCGTTGAGGCTCGTGCCAAGCAGATGAAGGATAATATCCGTTACGATAACGGTCGTTTCCGGAATTTGCCTGGTAGAGTATCGAACAATGCTCATTTTTCAGTTAACGATCGCTTGATTAGGAATCATACCCACCAGGAAGATCATAATCATGCTCATTCACAAACAAATTTCAATCCGTCGGGTAGCCGTTCGAATCTTTCAATTTCGAAAGTATCTACCCACGGTAAATCCTTTGCCGATATCGTAGCAGGTAATTTGAACTCTTCCCCTGTTCGTTCCATGAGTACCCATTCTACTTGTTTCAAATCAAATGGAAAAAACCCTACCGCCACAGGTAACTCCTACCCCGCTTCTTCGTCTACCGGAAATTCCAATGGGAAATCACATGACATGTCTGCCTCTGATTTTAATTTTCTAACTGAACAATTGAATCTAATGATTGATGCAATGTTCAAAGCCACCACTATGACTGAAGCAGTCCAAGTAGGTGTAAAATTTACAAATCAAATTGTTATTGGATTACGTTTTTCTAATGGATCCAAATAATAATTTAAATATTTTAAATTGGAATGCTCGTTCTCTGAATGGTAAAGAGGACGAGCTGTTTAATTTTCTTACGGTTAATAACGTGCATATAGCAGTTATTACCGAAACTTATTTAAAACCTGGATCTAAACTCAAAAGAGATCCTAACTTTTTTGTTTATCGTAATGATCGACTTGATGGGACATGTGGGGGAGTTGCAATCATCATTCATAGGCGTATCAAACATCAACTGTTTTCATCATTTGAAACTAAAGTTTTTGAAACTTTAGGTGTTTCTGTTGAAACACAGTTTGGTAAATATACTTTCATAGCTGCCTATTTGCCTTTTCAATGCTCAGGGCAGCAAGTTAATTTGCTCCAAACTGACTTGCGTAAATTGACTCGCAATAAGTCGAAATTTTTTGTCATTGGTGACTTTAATGCCAAACATCGGTCATGGAATAATTCTCAAAGTAATTCCAACGGCAGAATTTTATTTGATGAGTGCTCTTCAGGATATTTCTCAATTCAATACCCTGATAGCCCCACATGTTTTTTTTCTTCTAGAAATCCATCTACGATTGATTTGGTCTTAACCGACTCTAGTCATCTTTGTAGCCAATTAGTTACTCATGCTGATTTTGATTCGGATCATGTCCCTGTTACATTTCAAATATCCCAAGAAGCGATTCTAAATCCTATCAGCTCCACTTTCAATTATTTACGAGCCGACTGGAATATATATAAAACGTATGTTGACTCTAATCTTGATGTTAACATTTCTTTAGAAACTAAACTTGGTATTGACAATGCTCTTGAAACTTTAACAAATTCCATTGTTGAAGCCAGAAGCATTGCAATTCCAAAATGTGAAGTAAAATTTGAATCCGTGATCATAGACAATGATCTTAAACTCTTGATCCGTCTTAAAAACGTGAGGAGAAGGCAATTTCAACGCACTCGCGATCCTGCTATGAAAATTATATGGCAGGATTTGCAGAAAGAAATCAAGAAACGTTTTGCTCAATTAAGAAACAAAAATTTTGAAAATAAAATTACTCAATTGGACCCTGGTTCTAAGCCCTTTTGGAAATTATCTAAAATCTTGAAAAAACCTCAGAAGCCAATACCGGCATTGAAAGAGGAAAACAAATTATTACTAACTAATTGCGAAAAAGCTCAAAAACTTGCTATGCAGTTTGAAAGTGCGCACAATTTTAATTTGGGACTTACTAGTCCAATTGAAAATGAAGTTACTCAGGAGTTTGAAAATATTCTCAATCAAGAGAACGTTTTCGAAAATGCCTGGGAGACTGATTTGGAAGAAGTGAGAACTATTATTAAAAAATTCAAAAACATGAAAGCTCCTGGCGATGATGGAATTTTCTACATCCTCATCAAGAAACTTCCAGAAAGCAGCTTATCATTTTTAGTTGATATATTTAACAAATGTTTTCAATTAGCATATTTTCCTGACAAATGGAAAAATGCTAAGGTTGTTCCAATTTTAAAACCAGACAAAAATCCTGCAGAAGCTTCTAGCTATCGTCCAATCAGTTTGCTTTCCTCCATCAGTAAACTTTTTGAAAAGGTTATTTTGAACAGAATGATGGCCCACATCAACGAAAATTCAATTTTTGCCGATGAACAGTTCGGATTCCGCCATGGACATTCGACCACTCATCAACTTTTACGTGTAACAAATTTGATTCGTTCCAACAAATCTGAAGGCTACTCTACTGGTCTTGCTCTTCTAGACATAGAAAAAGCATTCGACAGTGTTTGGCATGAAGGTTTGATTGTAAAATTGAAAAATTTTAATTTTCCAACATACATTGTTAGAATAATTCAAAGTTATCTGTCAAATCGTACACTTCAGGTTAATTATCAGAACTCCAGATCTGAAAGACTTCCTGTAAGAGCTGGTGTTCCCCAAGGCAGCATTTTGGGACCAATATTATACAATATTTTCACATCTGACTTACCTGAGTTACCTCAGGGATGTCAAAAATCTTTGTTTGCGGATGACACAGGCCTCTCCGCCAAAGGTCGAAGCCTGCGTGTCATCTGTAGTCGATTGCAAAAAAGTTTGGATATTTTTTCTTCATACTTGCAAAAATGGAAGATTTCTCCTAATGCTTCCAAAACTCAACTAATAATATTCCCACATAAACCAAAAGCTCTTTTATTTGAAACCTTCAAGTAGACATGTTGTCACGATGAGAGGGGTTCCAATAAATTGGTCAGATGAAGTTAAGTATCTAGGACTCATGCTAGATAAGAATTTAACTTTCAAAAATCACATTGAGGGCATTCAAGCCAAATGTAATAAATATGTAAAATGTCTCTATCTCCTTATTAATAGAAAATCAAAACTTTGTCTTAAGAACAAGCTTTTGATATTCAAACAAATTTTCAGGCCAGCCATGTTGTATGCTGTACCAATATGGACTAGCTGTTGTAATACCAGGAAGAAAGCTCTGCAGAGAATTCAAAATAAAATTTTGAAAATGATTCTGAGGCTTCCTCCCTGGTATAGTACCAATGAGTTACATAGGATATCCAATGTTGAAACATTGGAACAAATGTCAAATAAAATAATCAATAATTTCAGGCAAAAATCGTTACAATCTTCTATTGCCACGATTAATGCGTTATATGTTTAGGTTAAGTTAGGTTAAGTATATTAAAATTTTTTTTTTCTCTAATAAGCAGGTGAAATCAACTCACCTGTAAAAAATCTGAACTGCTACGGCAAATGAAATGTAATATGTTGTTAACAAAATGTTAATAAAATCTTAGATTTGTTTTACCAAATTAGGATGATAGTGTTGTCTAATAACACAGAACACCTAGATATAAGAAATAATGAATGTAATGTTTGGAATGATACTAATAAAGAAATTAAAAAAAAAAAAAAAAAAAAAAAAAAAAAAAAAGATGTGCTTTCCTTGGTAATATAAATAGTTACGTGACAAAATTGGCACCACAATGTGAATTGTAAGCTCCATCTGCATTTCCAGTGCAACTAATTACCCACTCGGTTTGTATGTAACGACTTGTGAGAATGTTATCTTTGACTGGGATCTCCGTTTCGTCTCCGTCTATTGCAGGTATGTGACAAATTGCATCGATTCCAACTTACCTTTCGAGGGAGCATGGAAACGCAAACGCCGGGATATCGGCAATCACCTTGGCATCCTTGAACGACTCCGGAAAGCTCTGAACGATGTAGCCGGAGTTTTTGCCACCGCTGGTGTCCCCGTTTTGTGTCGATGGGCTTGCCGAAATTGGCGAAGACGGCGTCGTCGCAGCGCCAGGAGCAATCTCGCACCAGTACTCGAACAATCGGCTGACATCCTCCCTGGGAAAGAGGAAAAAAATGGAGCACAGAAAATACATGTCAGTTCCAATTTGTGCCACGTTGAGGAAGGCTTCGCAGCTTTCTTCGCTATTACTATCGATATTTAGCAGGCAACAGGAACAACGAAGCAGCTGCAGTAAAATCGATTTCCCTTCATCTAGGATTTCCCGAGATTCATTCCGCCTCCGCGGATAAGGCAATTCAGAGGTTTCCAAACGTATTTGTGCCTTTACGTATAAAAGATTTTACACAGAGTCCCAAGGAGTTCATTCCATTTGTTTTCGAGATAACTATACTATTAACACCAGTTTTGATGAAGAGATAATATTTCAATAATACATTTAAAAAAACTCAGAATTAGTTCAAATACCACTCGAGGATCTTTTCGTAATGAAAAATTTATTGATTTTTTTGGTAATAGAATATAATCTTGTCTGCCACATGCTAAAATGGAAACTTTGGCTAAGAAAGCTCTCAGTTATTGACTGTAGAAGTGCTCATAAGAACACTAGGCTGAGCAGCAGCCTATGTCCCAGTTGGGACGTCACGAAAAGAAGATAGACGGGGTTGGTGGTCTAATGGCTACCGCTTCTGCTTCATATGGTTCAATCCAAGGCCCGTCTTTTCCCTCGTACTTTGTAGTTGTATCATTTCACTTGATTCTGTCTTCCACTCTTAATATTGTTAGGTCTATCACAGTTCATAGCATTTGCTAGAACTCGAAACGGGCAAAAAAAAACGTTTCCCTACGCTTCCACTCTTCCATCATTATAGCACGCCTTTCCTTACGCCTGATACATAGGCAGCCTGTTAACCAAACAGCAAGCCTCTCTGTCATAAAAATTATACCAGCCCTAGACCTTCATGCATGAACTGGCGTAGACGCAGTGGTATATACGGTCTACTGTGGGAGCCAGTTTAATGCATCATCAATTCCTCCCTCTTCCCCTCATTGGTCTGCATTCTGACGTAGCAGGAGCCATTATCGCCTAAAAATAGAAGATCGCCAGCTATACACTGAAGGTGTCTGTTAGTCTCAAGCAGTTCCTTGTGGTTGGTTCCTTGTGTAAGTGCAGCTGATTTGGCGATACTGGAGTAGCAACCACAGGCGGCCAATCAAGCTCAAGCTCAAGTTGGGACGTTACAAATAGAAGAAGAAGAGCAATCTTGACAAATCTAAAATGTGTATTTATTTAAAGGAATCTTTTTAAGAGATGATTCAAACTTCAAATCTTAGACGAAAAAATAAATAAAGGCGGAAAAATATAGAATGTGTAGACACTAATAAATTCAATAGAAAATCCTTAAGCATATGAATCAAATAAAATGTCCTCATGTTTCGAAAGTATGTAATAAATGTTGAAATGAGGCTTCATAGAATTCAAAGCATGAAGATAACTCAAACTATCAGAACACATGATAAATATGTACGAAGCACAATGCCTAATCAAGCTGTCTACAAAGTATAAAACAGCTAATTCAGCTGTAAATATTGAATATGATTTTTTAAATAAAAAAATGACTTAAGGTTAAGAGACTATTAAACTCTCATATGTCAGTGATGTTTTGTATCCAAGAATCACCGCTTACTAAAATTAATAAGGGTGTCTACTCGTTTATTGAAATGAAATTCCCTGATATGTCCAGGTTTTTCCAGGTTTCACAAAAAAATTCCAGGTTTAAGAAATACTCTAATTTTATATGGCTAAGACAAAATAATGACAAATTTTAAAGTGTGTTTGATTTCATTATAATTTATACATATCTGGACATTTTTTAACGCATACGCAAAGTTCAAGTTTTATTCAAATGAAAATTACAAGCCAATGATGGAGTCTTTTATTTTGTTTGTAAGAGACGGATTTCACGCCAACTCGACACGCGATTGGCAGCACCCCTTCTGAATTCAATGAAACTTTCTGGATGTCAAAAGTATGTGAAACTAAGATACTTTGCATACTTTGTTTTTTCAAAATTGACCTAGACTAACATTTGGAAAGGGTCAAAGTTTTTTTTACTCATTTTTTATAAACCCGTATAACTCAAAAACGGTAAGACCTACAAAAAAGTGTTGTATGGGGGACTGTCCTGAAATTTCCTGACGTTTTAGAAAAAAATATTAAAAAAATAAAAACACATTTTCTACACTGAAAAAAAAATATTCAAAACTTCAAAGTCGATTTAAAAAAAAACGGCCACTTCAGATTTTGATCATCCTTAAGCAAAAAGTTTCGTAATTAAATTTACTAAAAGTCGTCCATACATTGCAAATTGGGCATATTTTAGAGAAAAAAGTTTTTCTAACATCGAATTTTTTAAGTCCAAAACTGTTATTTTTTTTTCAAAGATTTTGTTTTAAACCGTCAAATATGATCGTGTTTTCAAGTGATAAATGAGTTTGAATCAGAAAATAGATTGTATTTTTTATTGAGAGTAGTTAAAAAACGGAATTATACAGTGATTATGTTTTTTAAATGAAGGCAATCAATGGACTTCGCCTCTGCCTATGAGGAAATCAACTCCGTCTAACAATCCGACGGATTTTTATGGTTCGAAAGGTATCACAACAGTATTGCAAACATTGAAAAGTTACAACCTTATCCATATCCCATTAAATTCTCTTCTAGAAAAAGTTTTGTGAAAAATAACTTACTAAACGTACCTGCGTTAAACGCTAGATGAATAAGAAATAATGAATATGTTTGTATTGTTATCTACCTAAAAAAAGTTGATAAGCTCATAACTCATGATTTTATTTGCAAATAACAGTCTTCTTTTTCACGAAACAAAAAATACTCCTTAAAACAAGGTTAAATACTGGTAATTAGCGACTTTTCTGAAAATTATAACGCTGCTCAAGGATATCACTGAAATAATTCCCAATTCTAAATTTATCATAAAAAAGATAATAAATTGGAAAATGTTAGTTTTATTATAATATCAGACCCATGACACAGTAGCAGTTCAGCTATTTATTTCAAAATTGATAAATTTTGTTAAACAAATCAAAAGTTATTTTTAAGTCAGATGGAGCTGCAGCTCATTATAAAAATAGAAAAAAAATTGCCAGCTTATGTAATTTCAAGAAATACATGGATTGGAAGCTGAGTGGCATTTTTTTGCCACATCCCACGGCAAAGGGCCCTGTGACGCTATTGGTGGCACTCTCAAGCGAATGGCAAAAAAGCAAGTCTTGCAAAATACTATGAAAACACAATCGCAACTCCTCGAGAACTATTCGACTGGGCAGTGAAACAAACTGATACATGTATCACCAAATTAAATTTCTGTTATATATCTAATGAACAATATGTTAGAATGTCAGAGGAATTGGTGGAATTGTTTGATAAGGTTAAAACTGTCCCTGGTACCCAAAAATATCATTGTTTTATGCCTACTAGTGATACACAAATTGCAGCCAAACGGTATACCAATTCAGAGGATGAACCAAAAATATTCAATTTATTCAGTAAAGCCAAAAAATAATGTAAATATTCATGTGCAGATACTACGTTTTAGGATATATAGCAATAATAAAAATAAAAACAAACCACGACTTTTTTTCATAAGCATAATATTGACCCTTTCCAGACACCTGTTAAGATTGGCTTTGACCAAATAAGAAATTAAATATTATTGTGATATCTTTCCAACCATAAGAAAACCCATCGGATTGTTAGAAGGAGTTGATTTTCTCATAAGCGGTATGGTGCGAGATCAATTGAATTTAATTAAAAAAAAAACTGTATAATTCCGTTTTATTTCTTTTAACTACTCCCAATAAAACAAATATAATCTATTTTGTGATTAAAACTCATTTATCACTTGAAAATATGATCATACTAGACGATTTGAAGCGAAATAAAAATTAAATAAAAAGTTCATTTTGGACTTAAAAAATTCGATGTTAGAAAAACTTTTTTCTCTAAAATATGCCCAATTTGCAAATGGACGACTTTTAGTAAATTTAATTACGAAACTTAAAAAAATAATATGTAAAAAAATAATATAACTCATTTATCACTTGAAAATATGATCATACTAGACGATTTGAAGCGAAATACAAATTAAATAAAAAGTTCATTTTGGACTTAAAAATTCAATGTTAGAAAAACTTTTTTCTCTAAAATATGCCCAATTTGCAATGGACGACTTTTAGTAAATTTAATTACGAAACTTTTTGCTTAAGGATGATCACAATCAGAAGTGGCCGTTTTTTTAAATCGACTTTAAAGTTTTGAATATTTTTTTTCAGTGTAGAAAAAGTGTTTTTATTTTTTTAATATTTTTTTCTAAAACGTCAGGAAATTTCACGACAGTCCCCCATACAACACTTTTTGTAGGTCTTGCCGTTTTCGAGTTATACGGATTTATAAAAAAAAAGTAAAACTTTTTGCTTAAGGATGATCAAAATCTGAAATGGCCGTTTTTTTAAATCGACTTTGAAGTTTTGAATAATTTTTTTTTTCAGTGTAGAAAATGTGTTTTTATTTTTTAAATATTTTTTACTAAAACGTCAGGAAATTTCACGACAGTCCCTCATACAACACTTTTTTGTAGGTCTTAACGTTTTCGAGTTATACGGGTTTATAAAAAAAGTTAAAAAAAAACTTTGACCCTTTCCAAATGTTAGTCTAGATCTATTTTGAAAAAAAAAACAAAGTATGCAAAGTATCTTAGTTTCACATGGTCGGGGTTCTGCTAAACCGCACCAAGTGCCATTTTTTCCCTAATCGACTTTTTTACACCAGAGGACTCAAATAATCATTACCTTTCTACCATAAAAATATCAAGTAATTTAAACAGTACCTTGTAATCTTACATCAAAAATTTTCTTTGGATGGACATGTAAAACTGTAATTTTGTTCAGCCAGAGCGAACCATAAACCAACGCACGTCATCAGAGAGAATTCATTTTTCAGATATTAAGCTATATTTTTTCAACTTCCTTCTATATTCTTACAATTTATCCATTCCAAGCAACTCATAGAAACAGAGGCCAGTGAAATTGGGCAGCAATTGATTAAATGCAATTAAATATAGCTCCGGTGGCGTTGATCTATTTTCTTTCAAATTTTATCCGGCCACACCGCACTAAGTACTGTTTATCTGAAAATCACATTTAGACATGGAATAAAGGCATTTACATGCAATACATACTTGCACTAGCTTGTTATATACAGTGACCCCACGCAGTTGAATCACCCACAATTCATGAATCAGCTGATTTCAAAAGACAAAATTATTATCAAGCTTGTCACAAAACATCACAGAATTATTTTTACACATAGTTTCTTATCAGTAAAAATAATTCTGTGATGTTTTGGGACAAGTTTGATAATAATTTTGTCTTTTGAAGTCAGCTGATTCATAAATTGTGGGTGATTCAACTGCGTGGGGTGACTGTAATATGTTTATCAAACCACACAGAAGCCGTAATGGAAAAACGAATTAATTTAATCTGATGCTGTGTGAAGAACTCAGGTGGACTTGGTGTGCTTTAGTTGTTCAGAAAATGGCATTATCGCCATCAAACCCCGTCAGACAAACTGCACATTACTTGATTCAAGTTTATCACCATTCCTTCAAGAAGTGAAGATGACCTAGTGGTAGCACACTAGATTACCACTCAGAAGGCAAGAGTTCGAATCACGATGAAACTTTTTTTTTTTTTGATGTTCTATCCGATGGTGATGGAAATCAAACAACTTTTAGATTCTGTGATTATTTTTATATTGCAGAAAAACATCATCAGGATCTATGTATGAACACGTGAGAACCTTGATTCAATACATACGAATCCTTCCCATAAACACTTGTGACATGGATTCCAACATGCACGGTGATGATAAACACCATTTGTCTCCAATTTTACTTGTATTGTTGAAAACTGTGAAACACATCCAACCATACCGAACCAAGAACCATATTTTTCAATTTTTGTTCAGCCAGAGTGAACTGAGTGCTTCATATTGTTTAATTAAATCCAAGCACATCGTTAATTTTTGATGATTTACTAGTATATTTAATCTCCATGTACTTATTGAACACTGTTCATCGCATGTGAGCGATAAAAAAATAAAATTACCATCCGCGATAAACTAGTACAGGAAAAGACTTTTAAGTAAAATATCTCGGAATAAAGAATTTGGCACTTGGTGCGGTTTAGCAGAGCCCCGACCACATAGTCTTCACACCCAGAAAGTTTCATTGAATTCTGAAGGGGTGCTGCCAATCCCTTTGTCGAGTTGGCGTGAAATCCGTCTTTATCAACCTTCAATACTGGACACGGTTTAAATTTTGAAAAGAATTGGGAATCACTGCCATACTATTTACTGATGCGCTCCACACTTCTAGTCTATCATTGTAAGGAGGACAAAAATGGGGCCAAAGGAAAGCTGGCTGGAAACTGGAGCCTGGAGATTTCGCCTGGGCACACCTTGTTTCGTAGTAGCTATTCCCACCTCATCGTCATCGTCGCAGTAATGCGAGGGAGGCTTAGAGAAATTGCCAGTTCAGAAGGAGCCATCGCCGTAAAGCTTGTGGGCACGGGCCCACAATCACCCGACCCAGATGATGATGAGCAGTGGAGAAAGAGAGAACGGTGACTGGGTGGGAGATTGTGGGTGGGCGGAGGCAACCTTCTACAACCACATCGAAATCTTTACACCTATACAATCGATGGAACGAGTATGGGGGAAATCCTGTTTACGGCTTGCTCTCAGCTGGTTGACTTCCGCCTCACATAGTACAACAGCTTCTACCGTTTCTACGGTTCAACTAGATAGCAAAAGGAAGCTGAGCTGGTTTTTCCATTTGTGTGACTGTGGCGAGTCGGAGCAAAGTTTTTTTTTTTCATTTATTACATATTCATTCAGCAAAAGCATTTTGCTTTGTGCTGCCTATTCATGGGGTCGTTTTCCCGTTGTAAACGACCACCACAAACTGTTGTTTGGTGGAAAGGTCTCCGTCCCGTGGCCATCGACCACTGTCATTCAACTTGGTTTGAATTTGAGCAGGGCTACCAGTATGATTGTTGAAAATGCATTCTCGCAAATTCAAAAGATATTGGATATGTTTGGTGTATGTAATAGCTCTTCTGTTTCCTTCTTCCAGGGTTATTGAATAAATGTTTCTTTGGCACTGTATCATAACTCTTTCCAACCCGGATAGATCTTGACCAAAATTTGAACTCACTGATTTGCTGCGCATTTATTGCTCTGGCTTTAAAATGGTGATCGCTCATAAGTTGTCACACTCTTACTTGACGCTTTTCTTGTAGATGAGGCATATTACCCGTAGATCGAACCTATGAGCCGATGTAGATAATTATCCAGCCTATTTTTATGAGCCCAGCTCCTATACAATCCTTTCCAGAGGTGCCCGGTGTACTGACGTTGACTTTCTTTCCGTAGTCTTGACTCTCATCGCTTGCGCTCTCAGCACCATTCAGGTGTTCATAGAAGTGCTGCTTCCACCTTTCGATCACCTCACGATCGTCCGTCAAGATGTTTCCATCCTTACCCTGCGCACATCTCGGTCTATAACGTTCCGCGTTCTGCCGGGTTCCTTGCTGCATGATCATCCGCGCTGCATTCTTTTCCTCCATAATCTGCCTATATTTCTCGTCGAAACAATCGTTCTACCAACTCCGACTCACGTACTCGACGTTACTCTCAGCAGCATCGATGAGAAACTCTTTCGGTAATGCAACCTCGCAGTGCGACGCGTTTGCAGTTGCGACTACTGGCCGTTGGTACCAAACAATGTTGATGACGAATAGGGCGCAGTTTTATCACCATCAGATAGTGGTTAGGGTCGATGTTAGCAGCACGATAGGTCCTGAGGCCGATAATGTCGGTGAAGTGCAAGTGATAAACGAACGTTATCATAATAATGTCATAATCATAAGATGTCATAATCTGATCGCTTCTACGAGGATTACGACTACATCAAATGCGTTCCTCAGTTTCAAAGAAAGGTGTTATTTACAAAAGTAATTACACCATTTTAGAATGTTGTAGCTGAAATGATTGATTGATTTCAGATTGAATTGCATTCAGAAGAAATTTCTTTATGAATAGCTTTAACAATTCCACAGGGATTCCCCTAGCAAATGCACCAGAAATTTAACCTGTAATTAGTTCTATAATTTTCTTGGTTATTCCTTCAGGAATTGCAACAGAGATCTTTCTTTAGCATTTGAACAAAAATGACTCACAAATTTCATGAAGAAATTTCTTCAGTTGCCTAGAAATTTTACTGACAACTGTTACTTACTCCACCGTTACACCTCGATTTTCTTTTGAACTGCCGTCAAAAATCTTCCATGGTATTTTCGTACGATTTTTTCTAAAATTCACACTAGAACGCAACAAATTGCACTAAGGTACATGAAATCCATCAAAAATATATTTGTTTGAATTTGATTCCCCATAAAACTACCAGATAATACACTTGAAATCTCATTAACGATTATGTTGAAGCTAATGAAATAAATTTTGAAAGAAGCTTTCAATGTGTTTTTATCGAAATTTCCGACAGAAATCCGTCGAAAAATATCTGGCATATTTTTTCAAAGAATCTTTTCTTCTTTCTGTCGCTTCTTCCCAACTGGGACAGAGCCTGCGTCTAAGCACCCAATTGTCAATTTTTGCATGTGTATGTGGTAAGCACAAAGATCCTCTATGCTCTGGGAAGTCAAGAAAACTCCATTACCAACAGATTCTCGACCGGCGAGATTCAAAAACACGCCTCTCAGTTTGGTCTTGCTTAATAGCTATGTCTAATAGTTCCTTCCATATTTTAAAGGTATTTCGAACAAAAACCTTGATCAAATGTTTTTGGAGTTACTATAAACATTTTTCGTGAGGCTCTTCAGCAAATTTCTAGTAGCGAAATTTCTGAGGGAACTGTTGAAGATATTTCTGGCAGAACTTATTGTTGATGCAATGCTTGATGGAATTGCTGAAGAACTCACATCAGAATTTGTTTACGAGGTCATCTCAAAAATATTTCAGGAATTCTCCCAGAAATACCTTTAAGGATTTCTCTAGGAGCTCTCTAAGCAATTTCAATAAAATCCTTTCAAAAATCTCTATAAAATTGCCGTACTAAATTTTCCAAAGAATCGCAGAGTAAAGATTTTCTAGAAGATTCCTTAAACATACATGACTGCAGAAATTGTTGAAAACTTTTTTGAAAGATTTCTGGAAACAATCCAGGATTGAATTCTTGAAAAAAAAAAAAAAAAAAAAGTGAATGGATCTTTAAAACTATTCCTGGAATTAGGAATTTCTTTTTGGCGGGAAATTTTGTGTGACCTTCATAAAAAAGTAGAAGTAATTCGTAAAGTAATCTTTTGACAGTTTTTTGGAAGTACTTGTGAAATATCTAAAACAGGCCTGACCAACCTTTTTGAACCGCGGGCCGAATCACAAAAACAATTTCGTGTCGCGGGCCACATTAAAAAAAAAAACAAATATTCGCATAAAGTCTGACAATAGTAAATTAATGAAGTTCATAAAATTTGACAAAAATCAGTTAATGAAGTAAATTTCTTTTGAAGAAATCTAAAATCATATAACTCCTGCTAACCATTCTGGTGGAAATTGTGAGAGTTTCTTTCAAAACTTTTTAATAATCTCTTGCAGAATATTGTGAAGAATCAACCCCATTTTTATTTTGATTTTGTGCAAACAAAGCTCTGGATTTTATAAAAATCATACTTCTAATATTGTCAGAATCCGACCCGAAATGTACTAAAATCCAGATCAAGCTTTTACGAAAAACTTGGTCAGATTTGACAGGATTTTATAAGAGTCCTAGGATTCCTTCCGAATCTCACTCAAAAATCATTTCGATAAAATTGTTGAGAGTGCTAAAATGTAGGGTTGTGAAAAACTCAATTTCTCATAACTCACGCTTGAGATTTTTATGCGTGAGTTGTCAATCACGCGACTCAGCAGTCAAAAAATCATGGATGAGTTGGCTCACCTTTTTGAGACTTTTTCTCGTATTTCCACAGTTTACTCACACACGGCAATAATTTCTTGTTAGTCCTGTAAAATTCTACTAATCCTTTCTAACGTAATCAACAACATTTGGGTTTCACGAGTTTTTGACGGGTTTTGCAACTGAATCATGTTTTACGGTTTGAGTTGATAGAAAAACTAAAATAAATTGCAAAATCATCAAAGTCTCAAGCGTAAGATTTGCGAAGCAGATTTCTAATGAGTTTGCTTTCACGGGAGAGCGTATTGATTGAGATTTGAGTATGAGTCTATCAACTCTGCTATAAAGTATTTCAAAATCCAGGCTAGAAGTCTTTGGAATTCTGGTGAAAATTCTGTAAGAATCTTGCCGATGTTATCCGTGAAAGTCGTTTCCAGAATTCTAAAAAACCCTGTTTAAGATTTTGTAAAAATCCTTTTTTTATAATCCTGTCAATGAATCTGCGTGAATAACGCCCAGGTTTTGGTAAAATTTATTTCCAGGATTCTGTGAGAATATTAGCCTATTATTTAGTGAAATTATGTATGAAAACTTAGCCGTTTGTCCATAAGTTTTGCTCAGGCTGGATTTTTTGAATGCCGAAGGAAGGCGTTGTGGAAACATCGTTGAAACACACATAATTTGAGATTAGGAATTTGAATCACTCATAAAATTAAGTAGCTAAGAAGATTTAAAGGAAAAAAAAACAATTTAAATAAATTATTGGGTTGCACACTTAGATTAAATTACTGGGGTCGGTAAAATTTTACTGGGTTTTGGAACTACCGAAAAAGTCAGTATAATGAAAACTGTCGCCACGCGTAATTGAAAAGCAAATTTCACTATGTTTTATTTTTTATCGATGTATGATATAAAAAGAAAACCCTCTGCAAATTTTCTGTAAAAAATCTCTGTTTTTAGATTTCTGACATTTTTTTTTTAGTTTACTGACTTTTTCGGTAGTTCCAAAACCCAGTTATTTTTACCGAACAGATTGAGTGTGTGATATCAAATTGGAAATAAAATAATTTCTTACAGTCGACTCTCCACATCTCGATGTTCTACATCTCGATACCTCCCCCTATGTCGATAATTTCATAAGTCCCTTCAGTCTGCATACATTTTCACTCTTCATATCTCGATATCCTCCTTATCTCGATATCTCCATATCTCGATGTGTTACTGTTGATTGTTTGTTCACAATTTTCTCTCCGTTTGTCGATATGACCAACATCAAAGGTTACTAGACCAAAGTTTTGGGATTCAAAACAAATTAGGAGCGCAAAATGACGTCTGTTTGTGTATTACTTTCTTGGCAACGGAGTGTTTTTCAATCTAGTATTCATCAAAAATGTGTTCTTTGTCTCGATCTCTCCCTATCTCGATGGTCCCTTCGATATCGAGATGTGGAGAGGCGACTGTATTTCAGATTGGTAGGGTAGTCAATGGGCCGAATATGAGAAGAATCTTTGAACCCGCCGCGGGCCGCACAAAATGATGGCCCGCGGGCCGTACGTTGGGCAGCCCTGATCTAAAAGATTTGTAAAAGGACTTCCAATGAGAATTGTTCAAGGAATCCTTGAGCAATTCTCAGATTCTCTCAGCGGAATATAAGAAAGCATTTCAGAAGAAATGTTTAGCAACATTCTATAATGTACATGTACTCTATTGTGTTAAATTCCGAACATGACTCATATTTCAAACACCCCCCTTTTTATAGCGCTTTTTCAAGAAAGACAATCAAATTTCTACACAGACAGAAAATTTGTGAACATACTGTTGGAAATTTGGTATTGTTCGGAGTTTAAAACGAAACGATATGTTAATTTCATGATCCCAAAAAAGGTTTACAAATTATAGCCTGAATTCTTTGCTACTTTCTGGCAAAGTTTGGGGAAGAATTTCGGTATAAATTACCGGATGGACCCAAAACTGACAGCCCAATCAACTATGCGGGCCACGTGATACCTTCATAACATGGAACTGGCTGCAAAGCATGGCTAAAATAAATGCTTTCTCAATCACTCTCAAGTCTTTTACAGCATGCTTCCAAATGGTTTAATATATGGATTTATAAAGATATCAGTTAGCAAGTTATGAAACTTGTTGGCCTTAGTTTAATATCAATGTAATCTAGTAGCTTGGAATCATTGTCTTGGAAAAATATTCATGGTTTCTGCTTGAGGATTCTGAACCCTCTTTTCAAATCGAGTTCTAATCTTGAAATTTAGCAGAAGCTCAATGCTTTCAATCTTCTGATTTTATTTCTACGAAATTTTTGATGTTCTACAAATTCCTAAGCCTCTTGCATAATTTAAAATAAACATTGAAATCTTCTGATTTTATTTCTACGAAATTTTTGATGTTCTACAAATTCCTAAGCCTCTTGCTTAGTTTAAAATAAACATTAAAATAAACATTGAAATCTTGAACAAAAAATAATGTCTCTGAGAGCTCCTATTCTTGGAAAAATGCTATGTGTTTGGACCAGTCTTCCCAAACGAACACCGAACACGTTGGTTCAGGCGGTTTCGAACTCTCCTTGTACTCTGTTTTCGTGTGCAAACCGAAACGCTCAAAACTGAACCTAAACCCAAACATGTGTGAAGTGTTGGCACAAATTTCCCAACTGGTGGGGAACGTCCCGTTGGAGCGGCCTTCTGATAAGGATCGTCAAATTATGAAATTATGAACATTTTTAGGAAATAAGAATCTTTTTATGAACATATCAAGTGAAGATTGCAGGGTTAAGGGACATCGAATTGAAGAGGTATCGACTTACAGATATATAAAAGTATGCAAGATTAAAGGAATCATGAATTTCATCGAGTTATTGTAAATATCCAGTAGCAGAATATAGATCTGGTAGCGATTAGGTGTCTTAAAAATAGGAACTTTAGATACATCTTACTTTCCTTAGCCTAGTGGTAAAGTCCACGGATACCAAGCAAAGCTTGGTATCGATTCTCGGTCGGTCCAGAATCTTTTAGTAATGAAAATTTCCTGGACATCCCTGGGCATAGAATATCATCGTACCTGCCACACGATATACGAATGCGAAAATGGCAATATTGGCAATGAAAGCTCTCAGTTATTAACTGTGGAAGTGCTCATTGAATACTAAGCTGAGTAGCAGGCTCTGTCCCAGTGAGGACGTAATGCCAAGAAGGAGAAGATGAAGAAAAAGATACATCTTGCATAAAAAAGAAACCATCAATAATATTTTTCAGATGATTTTTTATGGGAATTTCTCATGACATTACGACAAGTGTTATTGCTCGTATTACTTTAGGTATTTGCATTTATTTTCATTTATAAATTTTTACGAACTTCCTAAGAAGACCCTCCAAAATTATGTTTTTTAACGTTTCAATCAAAAATTTACCTAGGAACTCTTTCAGGAACTATCTTTCTGGACACTCTAAATGATTTACTTGAAAGATTTTTCCAGAAATCTTTAAGAAAATCACCAAGGAAGTATTCAAAGATTTTTTCTCAGAAATGTTTGCTATTGGAGATTTTTGATAACAATCCGGGACTTATTTCAGAAGGAACTCATAAAGTAATATCTAATGAAACTTCATAAAGATCTAGAGTAACTCTTAATGAATTCGTACTTGTACTTCTCGTAGATTTCCTGAAAGAACTCCTAGACTAAACTGACCAGACGTCCCGCATTTTGATTATAATTAACAAAAAAAATTTATTTGTTCCGCGTTGAAAAATATCCCGCATTTCACTCAAATCATAAAAATGTCCCGCATGTTGAATTATTTACGTTTTGAATTCCACGGCCATTAAAGAAATGGCAAACCAACAGATTAGAGTTTCAATCATGCACACGTTACATTATAAATATCCGTTTTCAGTAACATAAAAATTGCGTGAAATCTTGTATCATATTCCATCAAATTAACAACTACCTTACTCGTTCAATCAGCTCTTTGGGATATGATATACAGGGGATAGGCAAAATGATTGAGATAGGCAAAATTTTGCCTAAATTCAAATGCTTATAACTTTATGAAAAATGGATGAAATTGGATGCATCTGGAAGCAGTCGACGGCAAATTTGGTCCAGTTTTAGGAACTTTCTGGGCCATGCATATTGGCCACTGGACACCGGAGATGTTCCGGATTTTCTGAGGTCATGTCCAAATGTCATTTTTTCTGTCGCTTCTATTTTTGTGCGGTGTAAAGTTCGATAGATGTTTGCAATTTTCCTAGAAACTAGAACTAATAGGAAGTTGAATGCCACCGGACGCATTAAGATTGGTTGGAAATCTTCAGAAATATGACCATTTCCGTAAAACTGGTTCTTGAAAGCATGGTCAGTCATGTTTGTATTTCCAATCATGTTAATATTATACGGAGCTATATCCAAGCGGACACTAACCTTAAAAATGATGATTCCTGCAGCATATTCAGAACCATGAGATGCACAGACTACACTATAGAAGGTTTCAAGTACCCTGGGGGAAGTGGTCAATTAGGAACATATTCGGAACCCAGGGTGTCGACTCAATTTTGAAAATAAAATTCCCTGACTTTCCCTGACCTTCCAGTCATTTTCCAGAAAAGTTCCAGACCACTGAGTAGGTTAATTTGAACCGAAATTAGTACGATTTTTACAAGATACATATTCGACGATTTTTATGATGTTTATGTTATAGGTCGTATGAATAAACTGATAAAAAGCTTTTACTTTATTGAGATATATGTACTTGCCAGATGACATTCTTGAACGTTTATTCAAGTTGATGTGATAAAACTGAACAATGGACCAATGCACGAGTTCACGAATTTGACGTTTGAGCGGTGCCGAATTCACTAGTTTCCATGGTCATGTAAATAACACGGCACCGCTCAAATGTCAAATAGTGAACTCATGCATTGATCCATTGAGAATCTATTTACTTTTCAAACTTGAACTTCAAACTTCAAACTTCAAAATTTTAGGCATCAATGAAAATTTTGGACTCCTTCCTGATTATGACTTTTTTATACAAGAGGCAACACTATTACGATCATCCACCATACTTTTTTTTTAGTGGAAGAAAGCTATCCTAAAATTTGGCTATTTCTTTTTCCAGGCAAAATTCTAGCCATTGCCATAGAACTTTCTTGGAGAATTGCTTCAAGGAATTACACAAAGATTGCTCAGAAATTCTTCTAGAAATTCTTAAGATATTTTCCCAGATATTCCTTCAATACTTCTCACTGAACTCTTGAAAGATTTCCTTCAGAAGCTTCTAATCTCCAAGATTCTCTTTAGAGAATTTCTTTTTTCAGTTCTAAATATTTCTAAAAATAGCATTTGGAATTGCTAGAATTATTTCAGGAATACTTATAAAACTATTTTTCAAGGTGACACAGATCTTTTTTCCAAATTGTTTTAATTTTTTTTTTCTTAGAATATCTTTGATAATTTTTCACGATGATTCGTTACAGGTAATTTGTTTAGGTAATATTTTAGGATTACGATATGAATTACCCTTAGCTTTTCTCCCCGAAAAAAATATCTAAATATTCTCAACGGAATGCATTCAGGACTTGAACAATGCGGTGATTAGAAGGTTTTTGATGTTTGTCATGAATTTGTCGTACCTTTAGCAATGCTCCGAAGAACTCTTTTAAGAATTCATCTACGAGTATCTCTAAGTAATATCACAAATTGTCAATAGATTATCAAGATTATTTCAAATGATATTCCTGAAATTTCTGCTTTTCATTGATTTTCTGGATTACTAAAACTAATCGAGGATCTACGAGAATCATCCTCAGAATTTCTGGAGAATTTTCTGGATCCTGGTTCCTTAGTCGAGTGGTTAGAGTCCACGGCTACAAAGCAAAGCCATGCTGAAGGTGTATTGATTTAGCATGATCAATTACTTTGCAGACAATAAACTCGTTTGATGTTGTACTATTGATATTTTTTTCCCTGACCTCAGGTGAAATTCCCTGATTCTCCCTGACTTTCCAAGTCAAAACTAAATTCCCTGACATTCCCTGACTTTCCAGGTTTTTCCAGGTAGTCGACACCCTGGAACCATATCAATATGGGCATCAAACTTCATGATTTTTAAAGGTTATGCTTTCCGAAGCATTTCCAGCATCACCGGCTGCCATGACCACTTTATAGTAGGTTCCAGGTGCCCCGGGGAATGTGGCCGATTCGGAACATCCCCCGGGGCACCTGGAACCTACTATAAAGTGGTCATGGCAGCCGGTGATGCTGGAAATGCTTCGGAAAGCATAACCTTTGAAAATCATGAAGTTTGATGCCCATATTGATATGGTTCCGGATATGTTCCTAATTGACCACTTCCCCCGGGGTACCTGGAACCTTCTATAGAGTGGTCTGTGCATCTAATGGTTCTGAATACGCTGCAGGAAACATCATTTTTAAGGTTGATGTCCACTTGGATATAGCTCCGGATAATATTTACATGATTGGAAATACAAACATGACTGACCATGCTTTCCGGAACCAGTTTTACGGAAATGGTCATATTTCTGAAGATTTCCAACCAATCTTAATGCGTCCGGTGGCATTCAACTTCCTATTAGTTCTAGTTTCTAGGAAAATTGCAAACATCTATCGAACTTTACACCGCACAAAAATACAAGCGACAGAAAAAATGACATTTGGACATGACCTCAGAAAATCCGGAACATCTCCGGTGTCCAGTGGCAAATATGCATGGCCCAGAAAGTTCCTAAAACTGGACCAAATTTGCCGTCGACTGCTTCCAGATGCATCCAATTTCATCCATTTTTCATTAAGTTATAAGCATTTGAATTTGGGCAAAATTTTGCCTATCTCAATCATTTTGCCTATCCCCTGTATAAGGCAGACTTGTCTGACATTTTAGAGAGCCGACCAAATCTCAGAAACAATATCGTCGTGATTCAAGAGTATGTGTTCACAAGCAATTTTTTTTTATCTAGTTTATTTATTTGAGGCTCAATCGCGTTTAACGGAGCCGAAACTCATTTTTTGTACTATTTACAATTTATTTACTTTTTAGTACCAAAATTAGTACGGGATGGAGCCAGGGTACTCGTGGCAACTCGAGGTTAGTGGTCACAATTTTTGAAGGAAGGACATGGTAGGGATTGGGATCAGGGTTCTCTGCTGCTCATCCGGGAGGTATATATATTGTGGTAGCTCGATTAACGTATCATGGCGTTGGTACCAAATTCTTGTCGGTCTTCGTCTGCCGGATGACCAGGATCCTCAATCCAACACAAAGGGGACAACACACAAAAAAAATCTGGAGAAGAGAACACAAGGGAATTAAACTTTTATACAAGACAGGCGAAGGAAATCGTAAATTGCGACCATATAAATGAAATCGCGGGTGCCCAACACATCTCTAACTGAAACATAGGGTTGTCTACCTCGGGCCGCAAGGATATCCAAAAGTTGCGCTCTGGAGGCGTCCATATCCAGGCACTGCCAAACTACGTGGTCGATGTCATCATAACCGGAACCACACCTATTACAAATATTGCTCAGCGCGAGGTTAATCCTGTGTAGATGTGCATCTAGCAAGTAATGGTTGGACATAAGTCTTGACATCACGCGAATGAAATCTCGACTTACGTTCAAACTTTTCCACCAGGCTCGCAAGGAAACTCTAGGAATTATGGAATGTAACCACCGTACTAAATGAAAAAATTCATCGTGTGAAATTCGTCTATCATAAATCTCACCTTCCTCAGCGCCCACCTTTGCGAGAGAATCCGCCTTCTCATTGCCATAAATTAGGCAATGCGAGGGGACCCATACAAAGGTAATCTTATATGATCTTTCGACCAGTGTACACATCTGCTCTCTTATTTTTGTAAGAAAGTAAGATGCATGCTTAACAGGTTTCATCGACCGGAGTGCCTCAATAGAACTGAGACTATCCGAGAAGATGAAGAAGTGGTCTGCGGGCAAGTTAGAGATCATCCCCAAAGCGAAGTTGATTGCTGCCAGCTCAGCAACATAAACCGTGCAAGGTTCCTGAAGTTTTCGGAAGGCGGAAGAGTTTTCATTGAAGACACCGAAGCCAGTGGATCCATTGATACGGGACCCGTCAGTAAAATATATCCTGTAGGAATCGACATTCTGGTGCTTTGCATTAAAAATACGTGGGATAGTTGTACATCGAAGTTGATCTGGAATTCCATGAATAGCTTGTTTCATGGTCAGATTGTTATCAACAGAGGAACTGTCATTGGTGAAGCGTACACGTGGAGGGTTATAACACGGAAGGGTAATGTCAGATGACATATAGTAGAGATAAACTCTCATGAATTTCGATTGAGTATTCAGTTTAAGCAATTCTTCGAAGTTTTCGATGACGAGTGTTTTGCTCACTCCACGCTCAATAAGTATTCTTAGCGAGAGCTCCCAGAATCGGTTCTGTAGTGGTAAAACCCTTCACAAGCAATTTATATTAACCTAAAATATTGTACAACCTAATAACAATAAATTCATTAAAATCTGGTAATTATTGTAGAACTACGAATTTCAGACATTGCGAACAATATGTTTATGCGTCTCACTCATTATCTGACTTCTTCTGTTCACTGTTATAGAATGTTCTAAGAATCATGCTCAGAATTCTGAAATAATGTTTTTACAAGAATCATTAATAATCTGACTCCAAATACTATGGAATTACGAACAGCGTTCCATCAGAATCTCTTTCAACATCCTCTCAAAATCCTGCAAAGGACTTTGCAAAAGTGCTGTTCAGAATCGCCAAAACCTCACTTTACAATTCTATCAGAAAACTAGGATCATGTTAGAATCCCATTCCGATTTACGTCAGAGCTGTTCTCTGATCTTTTTGAAAATATTGTTCTGAAATCCGTGCCGTAATATTCTGCGGAATTTTGCTTAGTATTTGGTTGGTCGTGTCTTAAAATTAAAAATTGCTACGAAATTAACCCAAAAAGAATGGAAATTCAAATTGAGTAAGAAGCCGTACTTTGGATTGCAAAGACATAAAATGAGAAATAAATGTGGTCGTATAAAAGTTACTCAAGCTCCAATTTGAGAGACGTTTGCTTTACAAAACCAGATTGTAGTTAAATGTCAAACAAGTTTTCTTATGGAATATTCTTCATTAAAATCGTCTATCACACTGGTGGACACGATTGACAAAGAAGTGCTAATGGATTGATAAAAGGCATCATATCGTAGGCATCGAATGTGACTTGTCCAGAACTTTATTTAATCATTATGTGAAACCTTGTCCCGTCTTGGAGCGAAATTCATCTGGTCACTTTATGCTAGACTCATGCAAGTCTTGGAGAAAATCGATGATGAATTAGATGAAAATGGGAAGATCTTGCATGAATTCCTTGAATCTGACGAAATTCCTTATGCAATTTGCGTAAGAATGATCGGATGAATCACTGGAACAGTTACAGTAGTATTAGCTTGTGTGTAACATTAATGGTGGTAAGCTCCTACTTACTTGATACTTGATGGGCTACAATCCGCTACGTTGAATCTACGCCGAATGGATAATTCTTCTCCACTGGGCTCGTTCCTGAGCCAATCGCTTCCAGTCGCCCTGAACGTTAAGTGCCCTTAAGTCCTCTTCAACTGCAAAAAGCCAACGTGTGCGCGGCCTACCACGAAGCCGACGGCCTCGTCCGGGTTCTCTACTGAATATTATTTTTGCTTGTCGTTCTTCCGGCATTCGTACCAGCTCCATCAAGGTTAATACGCCGATTGCGTATAGTAAAATCGAGGATAATACGCGATTGGCGTATTAACTTCGATGGAGCTTACCACCATAAATGTACTTAAAAAGAAATGATACTTGCGAAAAAAAAAATTGTTTTGAAGAATTGCAGGAGTAGTTCATAGATACAATGTTGGAGGAATTGCTTGTGAAATGTATGGAGACTCTTCATGAAGAATCCGACGTAGAATTTATTGAGGAATTCGAAGAAGAGTATTAAACATATTTTCTTGATAACCTCTGAAGATTTTTGACTGATTCCTGAAGCTTTTCCTTTAGGAATCGGAGCAGAAATTCTTGAAGAACATGTGAAGTAATCGCGTAATAATCTTTAAAGGTTTTTCTCTAGAACAAGAAGAAATGCAGCAGGATTTATTGGCAGTAGTGGTTAGACACCAGGCAACACATTATCTTGATAAAATCTCGACTCATGTCCAACCTCTTAAACCATTGTATATTCGATACCTGGGGAGAATAGAATGTAAACACCTGCCCAAATTCCCTTTATCCCATTTGCTGGACTTGCTGGTGAGCAATTGTAAAAAAAAAATATTGAAGGTGATACGCCGTTCGTAAATACACCTTCCATGGCGCCCACCTTGACGAGCGAGTCCGCCTTTTCACTGCCCGGAATCGAGCAATGAGAAGGGACCTAAACCAAGATGATATTGTGATTCGATGAAGCACTCAATGTGGATCGTATTTCCCGTAAGAAATATAAAGGGTGTTTTACCGGCCTCATTGAGCGAATAGCCTCTATTTAGCTAAGGCTATCCGTGAAAATAAAGAAATGTGTGGAAGAAAAATGATATTTAAGAGATCAATTTGGTTAAAATAGAGACTTTAGAGACTTTCCGTCAAAAATAGACTTTTTGAAAGACTTCAATTACAAAAGAGGCCATGTATACTGCCCATAAAGGCATAACTGTCCCATATGTAAGAAGTAGGCATTGAGAAAATAACGCTCAAAGTTTGAAGATTGTCTTTTCATACAAATGTTCATAATTTTCTAATATATTTCTCCAGGCCATAATCATTTATTACTACCGCACAAGTGACTCATTTTGCTTCCATTGATCAGCGAAAAATATGTAAAACTTGAACATAATTCTCGTTTCACAGTTTTTTAGGGTTTTAAAGTTCATATAGAGACTGTTATGCCTTTATTTTTCGATATGGGACTGCAGTAACTTCATATTTTTCCACAACATTTTCAATCAAAGTGTGTTTCGTTCAAAACTAAAAAAAAAATACAAGAAAATGTGTTTACTATATTCTATTTTCCAACCTAAACAAAGTGAACACATTTTTATCGAATAATATTTAGTTTTGAAACAGAAAAACTACTTTTTAAGTTTTCGTTGTTACTTATATGTCGAGGTATGACTTTGATCGCAAAAATAATTATAACTTTAAAAACTGGCACCACTGCCACCCGCTCAAGGTCTTTTGCTTTTCAGTCGTTCTGCTGCCTGTGCTGATGATGATGATAATGATTGTGTCGTTCATCATCGTCGCCTATCTTCCCACCCCCTTCGTGTATACAGAACAACAGTTTGTTGATGTGTCGTCGTAGTCGACATCCATCATTCCCAGTTTTTTAATTACTACACTCCCCTACGGAATATCCCGCATGACCAACCACAGCAACCACTATAATGTTAGAAACCACTGATTGAAGGATGCTGCCTTTTTATCAGCACTTCCTTTGATACTTGGAAACGAAGTTGGCGAGATATGCTGTTCAGGCACAGCCTACTTATTACATATTGAAAGCAATTGCAATGTAGAATTTTAGATAAAACTTTTATGCGCAATACTTACTTTATTCGGGAGTTCATGGCACTTCCTTCTGAGAAAAAATTTGTCCCTCTGTCTACACTATGATCTGCAATATTTTTTTCCTTGGGCAAGGATGGAAAAAAAATGGGGCGTAGACCACTGCGCCTCCGCTGACAGGTGAATCTCGTTTTCTTCGTTTTTAGGACTGCTAATCAAGCTTTTTTTCACTATCACTATTTTTGGGGCAAACTGGTATTAAATGCAGCTTATTTTCCTATTATTCACAAAAGAAACCTTCCTTTTTACATCATTTTTCCACAAAATTTGATTGGCATTGGAATGGGTTGGATCACTCTTTATTTTGCTCTCACTGATTTTCTTCGGGATCTTCACAAAGGGATTTCACACGATTTCAAAGCATATTTTCGTCGTCGATGAATAATAATCACTAGAGAACTTCCATCTTTTTTTCTTCCCGTTCGATTCCAAAACGCGAGAAATATCCGCACAGAACAACCCGATCAGAGTAGGCAGGAAGAAGCAGTGCGAAAATTTTCTACACACACCACTCGTCGCAGCAAGCCTTTGCGATTTTTACTACAGAGCTCACAACTAAAAGCACTCCGGCCGAAAGTCGTCGTTGTCGCCTTTTACTACAAAAACGACTTGCGTTCGTCGCGTCGCGAATCGAAGTACTGAATGAGTGAGTGGTGAACGAAAACGAAACGAACACGACGACGAGCACTACGAAAACACAGGCGGTTTGTTTGTAGTGGGACGGAACGAAATGGGAAGACAAAATGACATTCACAACAACGCGAGCCGCGATGACAGAAAGAAGAGACACAGACGACGACAAAGCAACCCGAGAACATGAGGGACTTTGCATGGACTACGTATTAACTTGATTTAGAAAAGGTTCAAAATTTTGAGCTAATCAGAAACATTAAAGAAAAATCAATAGTTGATCACGCAAAACCGATATAAGGCATCTTCAATTTGATCATATTACAGTATTGCATGCATTTTAATATCTCTTTATAACTTTTCTCAATTGTATTACATTTTATATGAACGGACCCCAAAACGCCACCATCTGCAGGAGAACTCTAGCGTAACATTTGAAAAGGGCCTAACTGCAAAATGTAAACAAACTTGATTATTCATTATTCGTATCATTTTTTACGTAAATTACTCCCACATACTCTTACGGGCATGCAAAATGCATTATTAATGGTAATTTTATTAAAATTTAAAAGGGCCTATCTGAAAATGATAAAACTAAGAGGGCCTAACTGGTCATGAAAGGGCCTAACTGAAAATTTCCATCAAAATCAGATTGGCCCTTCCGTGCATTTTTAATTTTCCTCCATATTTTTCAATATTTAGCCCTTGTATAGTGATCAGCATAACGTAAAAATTGAGAAATGCTCGATTGAAGATTCTGTAACATATTGATTGTTACTATTTTAAACTCATTGCTATCTAATAGTTTTAAACTTTTGTTCGACACTCATAGTCTATTACTGGGCCACGTAACGTTTCAAATCTAACATAACATAAAAACTAGTAAAAAATGTTGAATTCAAACATTATCGGCAGATAGGCCCTTTTACGAGTCTTCAAACCAGTTGGGCCCTTTCAATTAGGCCCTTTAATTAAACATGGTTTCAGTTAGGCCCCTCCAGTTAGGCCCTTTTATTAAACTTAGTTCCAGTTAGGCCCTTTTGGAATTTGTTAATTTTATTAATTATTGAATAGATTTTCAAAGTTTTAGAACAAAATCAATCGATTATGTGAGAAAATCAACATTGAATATTGAAAATTCTTTATTGAAGATTCAGTACTATATTGATTATTCATATTTCAAACCCTTTCTCCTATTTACTAGTTTTATACTTGTGTTCGACACTCATAATAATCTACTAGGTGGCCCATAAGGTTTTAAATCTTAAATAACAAAACAACTCGTGAAAATGGTTGAATTCAAACATCATCGGCAGATAGGCCCTTTTACGAGTCTGCAAACCAGTTAGGCCCTTTGATTGAACATGGTTTCAGTTAGGCCCCTCCAGTTAGGCCCTTTTATTAAACTTAGTTCCAGTTAGGCCCTTTTGGAATTTGTTAATTTTATTGATTATTGAAGTGATTTTCAAACTTTTAGATCAAAATCAATCGATTAGGTATGTGAGAAAATCAACTTTGAATATTAAAAATTCTTTATTGAAGATTCAGTACTATATTGATTCCTATTTCAAGCCCATTCTCTTTTTTACTAGTTTTATCATAATCTTAATGCGAAGTTAGTTGAAAAACTGATTTTTTATCCTGAAAAAAAAAAAATCAATTACATTAAAAATGTTAAATAATTTTTATTTGTTAATTTTTATTTGTTGCCTCTAGTTCCAAAAGTCGCGATTTTTACAAAAACAAATTCGTTTGTTTTTGTAACAGCCCTGTAAGAATTCTTCTTATACTTCTTCTTGGCATTACGTCCTCACTGGGACAGAGCCTGCTTCTAAGCTTTGTGTTCAATGAGTACTTCCTCAGTTATAAACTGAGAGCTTTTTTTTGACAAGTTGCCATTTTCGCATTCGTATATCGTGTGACGAGTACGAAGGTACTCTATATTCAGGAAAGTAAAGGAAATTTCCATTACGAAAAACCTGGACCGACCGGGAATGGAACTCAGATACCTTCAGAATGGCTTTGCTCCTTAGCCGCGGGCTTAAACTGCTCGGCTAAGGAAGGCCCTCAAGTATAAAACAAGTAAAAAAGTTAATGGGTTTGAAATAGATATAATGAATAAGGTACTGAACCTTCAACCGAGAATATCCAACATTTAGCTATTACATTGTTTTTCTCTCGCTTTATTTTATTTAAAAACTATGAAAATCACTTCAATAAGCAATAAAATCAACAAATTCCAAAAGGGCCTAACTGGAACTATGTTTAATAAAAGGGCCTAACTAGAGGGGCCTAAGTGAAACCATGTCCAATCAAAAGGCCTAACTGAAAGGGCTTAACTGGTTTGAAGATTCATTGAAGGGCCTAACTGCTGATGATATTTGAATGCAACCATTTTCACGAGTCGTTATGCTATTTGAGATTACTAACGTTCTGGGCCACGTAATAAACCATAATGAGTGTCTATCACAAGTATAAAACTAGTAAAAAAAAGTAAATGGGTTTGAAATATCAATAATCAATATGTTGCTGATTTTGTATAGAATAGTTTCCAATATGTAGCTTGTATGATATTGTGTTGTTTTCTCACATAATCATTAAATGTTGTCGAAGAATTATGCAAATCACTTCAATAATCAATAAAATTAGCAAATTCAAAAAGGGCCTAACAGGTTTGAAAATTCGTAAAAGGGCCTATCTGCGGA
Source organism: Aedes aegypti (assembly GCF_002204515.2). Taxonomy (NCBI): domain Eukaryota; kingdom Metazoa; phylum Arthropoda; class Insecta; order Diptera; family Culicidae; genus Aedes; species Aedes aegypti. The sequence goes on from NC_035108.1 coordinate 401,054,559, forward strand.
TGATGTTTGAATTGAACTATTTTTACAAGTTGTTGTGCTATTTCAAATTCAAATCGTTGTGAGCCACCATTATAAGTGTCGAACACAAGGGGTTATCCGAAAATGACGTCCATCAATTGGGGCCTCCTCCAATGGGGGGTGTACGAAAATGTGACAGTGCATGGATTGGGTATTAGACAGAGGGGGTAGAAGGGTTCTAGAAATCCCGAAAAACGATTGGATCTTCCCCAAGTATGAAACTAGTAAAAAGCGAATGGGTTTGAAATAGGAATAATCAATATGGTACTGAATCTTCAACCGAAAATTTCCAATATATAGCTGTTATATAGTGTTTTTTTCACATAATCGCTAAATTTTGTTCAAGATTTATGCAAACCAATTCAAAAATCAATAAAATTAGCAAATTATAAAAGGGTCTAACTGAAACCATGTTTAATCAAAGGGCCTAACTGAAAGGGCCTAACTGGTTTGAAGATTCATAAAAGGGCCTATCTGCCGATGATGTTTGAATTCAACAATTTTCACGAGTTGTTGTTTTATTTGAGATTAGAAACATAATGGGCCACGCAACAGACTTTAATGGGTGTCGAACACAGGTATGAAACTAGTAAAAATGCGAATGGGTTTAAAATAGGAATTATAAATATGGTACGGAATCTTCAATTGAGAATTTCTCAATGTTTATGTTTTGCAGATAGGCCCTTTTCAAATGTTACGCTAGAACTGTCAGCACAAAACAGAAAGAATTTGACACTTTCCCGGCGATGCAGGTGCTCTTTTGAACCGAGAGCCAAGAGCGTCGAGTTTAATCATTGCAGTACTAGAATAGGCGTCGCTGGGCGACATCTAGTTTCTAATGGCTGCAAGCAACGAAGCTGGTTTCAAAGTGACCGTTGAAAGCAGGGAGGAATAAATTATCCAAAAGCAAAATTGAAAAAGTTCCTGATTTTATTGAACATTTACAATGTACAGTGGCGCATGGATGGATAAAATTTAAAAAACTTCCCGATTTAAATTAACAACTAATTTAACAGTTGAAACACCATACAATCTATAAGTTTATAACTTATTTATCGTGCACCCTCGGTTATTTGAACGATACCTCATGAAAATCATCGGGGTAGGGGTGGTAAAATGAACACCTTAAGGATATCATCTTGTTTCTAATAGAAAAACGAGGAATTTCTATAATTCTATCGAACAACATCAAAGGCAGGGATGTTACCTTAAGCAGCGACATGAATTCAGACTAAAATAGCTAAATTTCCACATATTTTTATCGCTAGCAAAAAACAATGCAAATGTTCATTTTACCTGCACTATGTGGGTAAAATGAACAGCTGTTGGTGGTAAAATGAACATCATGCGAAAAACGTGAGCAAAACAAATATTCTTGAAAATTTTCGTTGCATACAAAAAAATATACCCATTGAGGATTGTAACTCATTCAAAAAGAAATTTAAAAATATAAGAATTGACATCATTTGACAACGATATTCACCTCACTGAAAATCCTCAAGATTTTCGAGCGAAAAGTTACGTCAGTTCTAATTGTCAAACGTTATTTTCTAAATTCTTTGTTTTCGTTGATATTTTTACCTTAATTAACCTCCGTATCAACCCGAACGCACCGATTTATGCTCTAAATCGTCCATGCATGATAAACATTCATTGAAATTTGATATTTCTCGGTGAAAGGCTCGGTGTTCATTTTACCACCCCTGTTCATTTTACCACCACTTCCCCTACATTTTTAATCTGAACTTCTAGTCTCCCAACAATCGTGTTTCTGATCACCTTTTTGGCTGTTTTGTTTTGATTCTGTTTTCCTTTCCATATTGCTCCATTTCACTTTATTCCGTTCCATGCGCAAAATGACGATTGAACCATTTTCAATCTGAACGATGCCTTTCCCCATACTAAATAAAACGAGAAAACTTCTGCTGATCAACTGTGGACAAGAGCAAAGCAGGTAATCCATTACTGAAAATCGTGTGAAACACGTTGATCGAACTTGTATTATATTTCCAGTGTATAACAATAAGATCGATTATTCTATTATCCTTCAATGAAAAAATAATTTCATATTACAGTAATTGCCCCATTTTGTCCGCCCCCGATTTTTGCATCCTTTTTTTTCAATTTTGTCAGCCTAAAATTGATATTTATTTTAATCAGAGTAAGCACGTATATACTGGCAATATTGGGTGCATAAAGGCAATTATGACGTTGGCCACGTCTATACAATCTTCAAAAAACCGAATTTTTGAAATTTGAAATATTTAATAATTATCCAAAAATTGATGAATGTTGGATTACGGTACATAGAAAATGGAAGTAAAAATAAATGTTTATATTTACAAAATCATAAAACGAAGTCCTCAAGTTAAAATAAAACTTGATAAGGTTTGTTCATAAATTTCATAATGCCGAAAATAGCCATTTTTGACACCCGCTCACCCCCTTGTAACACTTTTTGTACCGTCGTTGGGGGTGACAATGGGTCAAAAAAGGATATATACGAATTATTTCTTGAATAACTATCGCAATTTAACGCCAATAAACTTCAAATTTGGTGTGTATGTACTTTGATGTTTCATTAACAACTGTACGAAAAATTAAAGAAAAATATTTATTTACTACGGCACAACAAGTGAATGAAAAATGACCCAATCTCACCCCATTGAGGGGGTGACATTGGGTCACTGTAAATGAAATAACTTGTTTTTGAAAATATGATTGCAAAACCATTCACAGCTAAAAAATATTGATGAAATACGATGCAAATAAGACGAAAAGGCATCTAAAATGTTTCACAAGTATGATAAACCTTCTTAAATGTACGATTATACCGAACAATTGAAGAGCTATGAGTAAAAATATATAAACCCAGCATTTATTGTCAAGTTTACATGAATTTTCTTGTTTTTTCCTTCAAATTGGCTTCAAAGTCTCATCCCTATTGCTATAAAGCCTATTCAGTTTACCCAAAGGTGCACTGAAACTGTTACTATTTTAAACCTTCGTAAATAGTTAAATATCGGTGCGACTTTCCACGATCAATATATTTCATACAGTTGTTGACGTCATAATCCTTGTATTTCAGCGATCCAATTCATTTGTACTTCCGTGAGATGCTTCTACAATATGAAAACAGTAATAAAAAAATAAATATGAAAACAAAAAAATCCATTTGATTAAATTTTACGTTGTTACTGCGCACGAAAAACAGTTGCTGGTTTGAGAAATTGTCAAAATGCGTTGCATTGTTAATCAATGTACGGAATCCTCAAGTAGACTTGTTTGATGTTTCAGGATGTTGTATTTAGAAAGAATAAACACATCCTAATGATGAAAGAGTACACCCGGCACCGTAAAACGACAAAAATGTAGACTTGTGATTTCAATCACAATCGTTTTTGTATGACCCAATCTCACCCCCATTTTTAATGTTTTAGACACTGTACCGAAAAATATTAAATTTTTGTGGAAAAATAAAACAGATTTTGGAAACTACGATTGAAATGTATTGAAAAGCCTTTCGACCATCTACTAATATAACCATAGAGGTTAAAGTACATGCGTTATATTTTGCACAGGAGAAATTTAATGTTGTAAATTTTCTCTAGTTTCAACACTCAAGTTTATTGATATATCAAACAAAAACTACTATTTCTAAAAATGTATATTGTGATTAATTATATGTAATAATATGTTCCCTAACAATTGAATCATAAATTTTAGTAATATTGGCGTTATTAGCTGAAATATTTCATGTATTATATTTTTCCGTTTTGACCCAATCTCACCCCCTAGACCCATTGTCACCCCCATCGACGGTATGATTATTTTGTATAAGCAGTAACAATTTGAGGTTACCCACCCACTCCCTTCAGCGTTATGAAATTTGTGAACAGGCCCAAACCAGTCGATTTTTTTCCGATTTTTGCTCTTTCCCGAATTTGTAAATCATAAATGCAGCATGGGCTGACAAAATCGGGACATTACTGTATCTTTCATTCATCTCTTGCTTTCCTTCAGTTCTTACATACTTAAGATAACATACATGTTTTCCAAAAATGTTAGAACATTTTGTTTCAACATCATCATCATATCATTATTTTCGTCATGATCATTCCTCATTACTCGCTTCTCACTCCTCATTCTTTATTCCTTATTCCTCATTCCTCACTCTTCACAGCTCATTTCTCACTCTTCATTTTTCACTCCTCACTCCCCATTGCTCATTCCTCAGTCCTCATCCCTCATCTTTCATTCCTCATTTCTTACCCCTCATTCCTCATTCTTCACTCTTCCTTCCTCACTTCTCACTCCTCATTTCTCACCTCTCACTATTCATACCTCATTCCTCTTTCTTCACTCCTCCTTCCTCATTCCTTATTATTTACTCTTCACTCCACATTCCTTATAACTTACTCCTCACTCACTCCTTCTCCTCACTCTACAAACATCACTCCTCATTCCTCACTATGCATTTTTCACACCTCACTCCTCACGCCTCATTCCTCACTCTTCATTCCTCATCTCTCATTCCTCATTCTTCACTCATCTTTCTTCATTCCTAACTCCTCATTTATCAATCCTCATCCTTACTCCTTACTGCTCATTTATTACTCCTTATTGCTCATTCTTTACTCCTCATTCCTCACTTTTCATTCGTCATCTCTCATTTCTCATTCCTCATTCATTCCTCATTCATTCCTCATTCTTCATTCCTCTTTCTTCAACTGTCACTCCTCACTTCTCATTTCTCATTCTTCATATTACAGGTAGGACTCGATTATCCGGAGTATCGATTTTTTTTCACTCCGGATAATCGAATCCTCCGGATAATCGAATCACTAACGAAAAAAAATAAATCTTTGATAAAAGACATATACACCCGATTCTGTTTTTGCACGGGAATGCGTACCGTGCAAAAAAAGTTTTCAGTTCAAAATTTCAAAAACCGTGCAAAAAAAAGTAACACCATTTCTCGCCGTTTCATGCAAAAATAAGGTTTTGGCGAAAAAAAAATGTATGGAAACTAAAAAAAATCTGGCAAAAACAGAATCGGGTGTATACATATTATCTTTTTTCGTTTTTTTATTTATATGATGCGGTGGCGTTGCCAGAATTTTTTTCTAGGAACAGTAGGATCTTTCTTTACAAGAAAAAAATATTTTGACCAGCATACACTAAAAACTCGTTTTCAAACCCCCCTTATCTTACATATGTTCTAAACTGCAAAACCATTCATATTGTATATTGAAATACCAAATTATCTCAGATTTATGCATAAAAATTGAAAAACAAGAACATCAAAAAACAAATTCCGGATAATCGAGTCTAAAATTCCGGGTAATCGAATCCCGGTTAATCGAGTCCCCGGATAATCTAGTCTCCGGATAATCGAGTACAATCTGTACTAGTAAATAATGAGAGAATGAAAAATGTTTCATTCCTCATTTCTCATTCATTCTTCCTTCTTCACTCCTCATTCCAAATTCCTAACTCCTCGTTTCTCATTCCTAACTTCTCACTCATCATTCCTCATTCCCCATTCTTCACTGCTCACTCCTAACTCCATATTCGTCTCTCCTTATTCCTCACTCCTCACCCTTCACACCGCACTCCTCATTCCTCACTCCTCACTTTTTTCCTTCTGATCCCTCACTCTTTATTCCGCACTCCTCATTCCATATTCCTCAATGCTCATTCATTACTCCTGACTCCTCATTCCTTATTTCTTACTCCGCATTGTTCATTTTTCACTTTTTATTTAGGCTTTATGAAAAGATAACAAGATAGAACTTTAGAATGGAACTCTGGACATTTTTTGTATGTGTTTCAGATATGGCCATTCTGGACACGCGTGTACGGGCTCCTGGAATGATACAAAGAAGGAACCTTTCAGTCAGGAGCATTGCAATTCCGAAATGTAAAATTTGAATCCCACATAAACCAAAACTCTTTATTTGAAACTTTCAAGTAGACATGTTGTCACGATGAAAGGGGTTCCAATAAATTGGTCAGATGAAGTTAAGCTTCTATGGCTCATGCTGGATAAAAATTTAACTTTCAAAAATCACATTGGGGGCATTCAAGCCAAATTTAATAAATATGTATAATGTCTCTATCCCATTATTAATAGAAAATCAAAACTTTGTCTTATAAACAAGCCTTTGATATTCAAACAAATTTTCAGGCCAGCCATGTTGTATGCTGTACCAATATGGACTAGCTGTTGTAATACCAGGAAGCAAGCTCTGCAGAGAATTCAAAAATAAAATTTTGAAAATGATTCTGAAGCTTCCTCCCTGGTATAGTACCAGTGAGTTACATAGAATATCCAATGTTGAAACATTGGAACAAATGTCAAATAAAATTATTAATAATTTCAGGCAAAAATCATTACAATCTTCTATTGCCAATTCTTTAAAAAGTTATGGAAAGGGGATTAGTGTACCTACATTTTGGGGGGGTAACCCATCCCTCCATACCCCTCCCCGCTTTTGTTTGACTCGAAAAACCTTGGCTCTCTAGTGTTTTTCTATAGCAATTTTACTAAGCATTATGAAAACAACAATGCCATGCAGATTTTCGTTCTCAAAACTTATGGTCCTAACCATTATGGTCCTCTCGGAAGAAGACACCGGTGAATCCGGATTTATATAGGAGTGTTGATGTGAAAATGGCTGTATCTCAGTCATATACGAATCAAATCGTATTCTGTAGTCAGCATTCGGCAGCAAACCCTTAGGCTTATGTTTTTGGTGGCGCTGGAAGTTTACGAATCCCCCCTAGCCCATCCCCCTCGATGTTTAGTTTGAAATTTTTATGATTTTTATGCAAAACTATAGAAATTTTGTTTACTACCGCAAAGAGGCTGTTTTCAAAGCAGTTTATATCTTCCACATATATCACAATGATGGCAGAATTCCTTCCTGGCTTACAATGACCTTTCTGGCCCTTCTGAAACTGATCTGGACAGCAGTGAGTACGAATTTTTTGGAAGGACTTTTATAGATGGCAAAATATTAGCCATACGTCAGTCCAAAAAGCATTGGATAGGTGCATCGTAAGTCTACTTTTTGAAGATCGCTATTCAATAGGAAGTACACACATCCGTTGGCGAATCTAGGATTTCAAATTAGTTGAGTCCTGATATGTTGAAGAGATTACCAAGATTCCGGTAGAAGCTTTTAGAGTTACTATAGGAATTTCTGGAAATTCTTCGAATACGAAATCCTGGGATTTCAGTAGGAATACTTCTTGCATGCATGTAGGTATTCCAGGGTATTCTTCGATTCTGGTAAGAAATATTACATTCAAAAGGAATTTTGGACTTTCGATAGGAGTTAGGGAGTTAGGGATTCTAGTTGTTTATGGTGCATGTTCTATATTTTTGAATTTTGGATCCCAATTGGTGTTCAGAAACTTGGAGGATGCTCCAAGACACCGGTATGAATTTTGAGATTGCAATGGAAGTTCTAAGTTATCCAAACTTCTTTGTTCTGAGATTTCAGTTGAAATTGTTGGTATTCTAAGATTTGGGCTAGAATTCCGAAGATATATAGAGTTTTCTAGGATTCCAATAAGAATTCTAAAATACCTATGGGAGCTATGAAATTACAATGAACCCGAAGATATATTGAAGATAATCTACGATTCCGGAAGAAATTATGAGGGGCAGCGTTGAGTTCCGGTTGAAACCCATGATTTCAATGACAATTCCCCTGAGATTTCATGTAAGGTTTGCTGGGACTCCAATTGGAAGTCTGTGCTTCTGGTGGGAGTTATTAAGCCCTGAAAGCAATTCTGAGATTTCTATGGGTGGGAATTTTTAAATTTTGCAAGGATTTCTGCAAATCCTGTAGGAACTCTCAGGATTCTTATATGAAATCTGGGTTTTCGATGAAAGTTATGGGTTTTTAGTAAGAAATCCGGGATTTATAGGAACCTACAGAAACCATGCAGGTTTTATGGGAGGTTTTACAAATTTTTGGTGCGAATGGTGGATTTCAATGGGCGATCAGAAATTTCGGCGCGAGTTCTGGGCATCTAGTTGAAATCTTTGGATTCCTGTAAGAATTCTGCGATTTTGATGGGAGTTCTGGGATTTCAGTAGAAATTGAGAGTTCTGATGTAATAAGATTTAGGAGGTTACTAGAGTTTTTGAAAATTCGTAGATTTCGATAAGAATTCGGGTGTTTTTGTGGTAATTCTAGAATTCCGAAGATCATCCTGGAACATTGGAGAGAATCTTGTGATTCCGGAGAGAATCCTGTCTGGAAATTTCGGAAGGAATGATGGAATTTGAAAACAAATTTTTCGATTTCTGAAGTATTGGTATTTCGATGGAAATTTTTGGATTTCGGCAGGAAATTCCACGATTTCAGTATCATTTCTTGCATTTCGGTATAATTTCTAGCAATTTATGGTGGAGCTCTTGGGAGTCTTTATTCACTACCAATGAAAGCTCTTGGAATCTGAAAGAAATTTTGAGATGTCAATAGAGATTCTGGGATTCCCGTATGACGTCAAGGGATTCAGTTGAACTACACTGAAATTTAGAGTTTTAGTGTAGGTTTTCAAGAATTTCGGTGAGAATACTATAATGTCTATAGAATGTTTAAGAATTTGAAATCCTAAGTTTTCAATACGAATTCTCAGATTCCGAAAACGAAAATGTTAGTTTTACGGTATAGTTTCTTTTTATAGAAATCAATCTGGATTTTTTTAGGGTATTTTATTATCCTGATCAGCATCTAGGGATTATGGGGAAATTACTAACATTACAAGGAGAATTCAGCCATTTCAATAGGAATCCTAGGTATTCAATGTGTGATTTCAATCTTCAATTTCGGTGGAAATAAATGGAAGTTTTATAATGGGTTTTGTGACATAAGCTGGAATACTGGAATTCCGATTATTACTGGAATTTGGAAATAATATATATGATGGAATTCAGATAAATAGTGAATATAATATAATATTTGGTGTTGTGGTTGGAATCCTAGGATTTTGATAGTGATAGATAGGGAGAACTATAGTTGTGAGATTTCGATGAGAAGGCGATTGAAACTGCATTGGAAGTTCAGGTTTATAATGTGTGTACACAAATTTCGGCTAAATTATCTGAAGAAATGAAAAAAAAAATGATAATTGTTGTAGGATTTCAATACAGAAATTTAGAGATACAGGGATTCAAGAAAAATCTCGTGGATTGGATTTTCGTATTCCAAACAATAACGATTATTGGAGAATTCAAACGGCATCCGCCTGAGATTTTGATGGAAATTCTTGGATTCCTGAAGATCTTTTCTAAATTCCAAAATTCCAATCGGAATTCCAGAATTTCAACCGTTTCTCCTACTATAGTCATAAGCCAAATTTCATATGCCATTCGACATCTAAAATATACCTGCCAATGCATTCAAAATTCCCACCAAAGTTTTAAGTGAGTTTCAAGTGTTTCTTTCGGAATGGTAGAACTTTTGAGGTATTTCAAATTTTTTCTTGGCGTTTTTTATATATCCAAGACTTTTTATGAATTCTAGTTTTTCATCGGATACCTGCACCATATATTGGAATTCCTGAAATTACACCAAAAAAATCCCTGACAGAATCCAAAAATTTGGGAGTTCAGAATCCTCCCTTGAAAATCTCATTAAATCTATAGAGAACTCAGGGAATGTCTATCCAAATGAAAGGATTTCATCCTCAATCACTTCCACCCGATCGTGAGCTACTTGCAGCAGCAAAAAATCAGTTTTCACGTCCACCGCTAAACTACCAATCAACGATACAATTTGAAAAAAGGGAAACCATGAATCCCTACCAACCAAGCGCCCCCACAACTTCACGAAACATGCCACAAGGAACTTTTTCAACTCCATCATCCTACGTAGAGTGCCCGTGTAGACACACGTGTTTTCGCCAGAACTGACGCTCTCTCCAGAGGAAGCAAATTATGACGACAATAATTGTGCGGAAACCGATGCTCACCAGGACCTGATGACCTCTCAGCCGTTTACGCTCAACCTGACGCAGTCTCCAGACGTAGACCATGACGATCCAATAGTGGGTAATATTCAACAAATTGTTCTAGGTAATATTTTAAATAATAACGATGTGTCTAATGAAGGATCTGGAATTTCAAGTAATGCTGTGCAAAGGGGTGTGTTTCCAAAAACTTCTTCAGAAGCTACCGAAATTTTGGTATATTGCCAAAATTTCAATCGCATGAGGAGTGCATCAAAAATGAACGAAATTTATAAAAGAATAGTAACTTCATCCTTCTCGGTTGTTTTGGGTACTGAAACTAGTTGGAACGAAAAAATTAAGAGTGAAGAAGTTTTTGGTAACGATTTTAATGTATTTAGAGATGATCGCGATCTGGTTCTTACCCAAAGAATGTCTGGTGGGGGAGTTCTCATTGCAATATCTTCGAAATTCAATTCAGAATTAATTGTTTCATCAAAATATAAAGAGTTTGAACACGTATGGGTTAAAGCACATATCGCCGGTGAAACACATATATTCGCTTCTGTGTATTTTCCGCCAGACCATGCTTGCAAATTATCATATGAAATTTTCTTTCAAACCGCTGAAGAAATTTTGTCGCAGTTTTCTCCAGAAATCAAAGTGCATATCTATGGCGACTTTAATCAGCGTAATGCTGATTTTATTCGTGATTCCGAAAACGAAAATGTTCTGCTGCCGGTTGTTGGTGAAAACGAATCATTACAACTTATTTTTGAAAGAGCTGCATTTTTAGGTTTAAATCAAATCAATCATGTGAAAAACCGACAAAACTGTTATTTGGACTTCTTATTCTCAAACATAATGGAAGATTTCTGTGTGAACGAATCTCTTTCTCCACTATGGAAAAATGAAGCGTTTCATACAGCTATCGAGTACTCAATCTTTGTTCATAATTATCATAATTCCGACTACTATGACTTTGAGAATTTCTTTGATTATAAAAATGCCAATTATAACGGCATCAAACAGAAATTGAATAGAATAGATTGGCAATCCGTTTTGAAAAATCAGGAAGATTTGGAGTATGCAGTTACGGGTTTTTATTCAATTTTGTCGGAAATTATTCAGATGGAAGTTCCACTCTTGCGGAGACGTCGTAGGAATGGGTCAAAAAATCCTGTTTGGATTAATAAGCAAATAAAAAATTTGAAAAATCGTAAGCAAAAGGCTCATAAAATTTACAGACAACAAAAAACTCAAGAAAGTTTAGAAAATTATTTGTATATTGTCAACCAACTTAATCAGGCCATATCCACTGCACTTGAAGAGTACAACACAAAAATTGAAAATGATTTAAAATCTTGCCCTAGGAATTTCTTCAATTATGTTAAAACTAAAATGAAGTCTAACAACTTTCCATCTAAAATGACATTGGATAATAAAGTAGCAGATAATCAAAATGACATTTGCAATCTCTTTGCTGATTTTTTCCAAGAGACTTATACAAACTTCTCGGATAATGACCGTGATTTTGAACACTTTTCAAGTTTTTCTGATTTTACAACCGATGTCGGCGTTAGTCAAATACAGGTACAAGATATTTTAACAGGGCTGAAGAATTTAGATTCCACCAAAGGATCAGGGCCTGACGGAATCCCACCTGCTTTACTGAAAAACTTAGCCAATGAATTTACAGCACCATTATTTTGGCTGTTCAACATGTCACTTGAGAAGGGCAGATTTCCAAAAGAATGGAAAAGGTCATTTCTTATACCCATTTACAAGTCTGGTAAAAAATCTGATATTCGAAATTATCGTGGAATTGCTATTATTTCATCCATTCCAAAACTATTTGAATCAATCATTAATAAAAATGTATTTAGCCAAATAAAACATAGGATAACGAATGTACAACATGGTTTCTTTAAAGGTCGTTCTACTACAACGAACCTTTTGGAATTTGTTAATTACACTTTAAATGCAATGGATAGAGGTAACCACGTCGAATCACTTTACACCGACTTTAGTAAAGCATTTGACAGATTAGATATTCCTATGTTGATTTTCAAGCTAAATAAAATGGGAATTGCAATGAAACTCCTCAACTGGATTGAATCGTATTTAACAGATCGCCAACAAATAGTAAGATTTGAGGGAAAACTATCCAAACCTGTTCATGTTACATCAGGAGTTCCCCAAGGTTCACATTTAGGCCCATTGTTATTCATATTGTTTGTTAATGATATTTCATATGTGATAAAACATGTTAAAATTCTTATTTATGCTGACGATATGAAACTTTTTATGGAAATCAATAGCAAAAAAGAGAGCGACATTTATCTGAATGAAATAAGTATATTTGATAAATGGTGTAGTAAAAGCTTACTTAAATTAAACGTAAAAAAATGTAATCTAATCACATATAGCAGAAAACGTAATACACCACAGATTACTGTATTTTTAGAAAATCAAGACGTTCAAAGGTGCGATAAGATTAGAGATTTAGGTGTTATATTAGATTCTAAACTTACATTTACTGACCATTATAATACTATTGTCCACAAAGCAACCAATATGTTAAGCTTTATTAAGCGTTTTAGCTTCAATTTTCGGGATCCATATACGATTAAAACCTTGTACATTGCTTATGTAAGATCAGTTTTAGAATATTGTAGTATTGTGTGGTCCCCACATATGAAAACACATGAGGATAGAATCGAATCAGTACAGAAGCAATTTCTTTTATATGCCTTACGCAAATTAGGCTGGACAACGTTTCCACTGCCATCATACGAGGCTCGATGCATGCTTATTGACATCCAAACTTTAAAGGAGCGTCGCGAATTAGCCATGATTTCATTTGTCAATGATATAGTATCGCATCGTATTGATTCCACCAATCTCTTATCTAGTTTGAATTTCTACACGCCCGCCAGACAGTTGAGGAATCGGAATTTGTTCGCATCAAACAATCATCGAACTAATTATGCCAAGTTCGGCCCAATAAATCAAATGATGTCTCTTTATAACCAGCATTACACAGAAATTGATTTGACCATGTCGCGAACGAAGCTTAGGCAATATTTTAATTCCCTTAGATATAATACAACATAGTATTAAGCAAACATGTAGTCTACAATTTGATTGACGAAATAAATAAATAAATAAATAAATGCTTATAGGATTTCCTCAATCTCAGAATACCCACTATCTCATCAAAATCTCAGCATTACTTTCGAATTCCAGGAATTCTTCAGAACTCTCATCGTGTATCAAGAACTTCTATCAGGATTTCCATAAAAATATCACAACTACTTTCGGAATCAAAGATTATATGCCAAAATCCCAGTAGTTCAAACCAAAGTATTGAATAGATACATTTTCAAATATAGGAACATGCAATCGATTTCTCCGAAATTCCAAAATTCCCATTGAAATGCATGGACGTAATAAACAAAATCCAGAATGTCTATACCATTACCAGCACTTTCTCGGAACTCCAGAACAATGTTCATAAAACCTAACTCCCACTGCAGTTCAACCAAACTCCAAAAATTTATATCGAAAATCCAGATCCTCAAGATATTAGATTCCTTTTGTTTAATTTCCCGAATATTTGGCAAAAAAAAAACTTTTGCCAAGGATGCCTGTTTTTGATGTCTATTTTCTGATAAGTGAAATTCTGATGACATTCCGATTCTCAGATTTTGTTGATGTTATAAGATTTCGGTTGGTGGCAATCTCAAGGAAAGTTTTCTGAGAATCGGGTAGAAGCTCTTAGCAGTCTCGAATGATTTCTGAGATTCCGTGGATTCCGAAACGAGTTCTGGAATTTCGATATGTGTTCTGGGATTGCAATAGGAATTCATATAGTTCTTCTGGTTTTATTGTGGGTATTCTGAGATATAGGAGAGAATGTTGGGATTTTGAAGTAAATTCTTGGAGATTCACTCTGGGATATTGGAGCAATTCTTGAGTTTCTGGAGAAAATTCTGAAATTCCACAATTCTGGTTCTGTGGAAATAATTCTGGAATCTTAATGGGAATTCTTGGACAGGTTCCTCAATTTTCTTACTGTTGGAATTTTGGTAGGTTTTCTTAGGAATTTAGTTGTAACTGTTTGGACAGCAGTTGTTGTTCTGGGATTTTGGTAGAAATTTTGCTATTTCGGTGGAAGTTATTGAACCGGGAAGGAATTGCGGTATTTCTTCTGAGATTCAATGAAAGTCTCGGGATGTCAGTGCAAATTCCAATGGTGTTCTGAGATTGCGATAACATTTCAGATTCAAATATGTATTCTGAGATTATGGAAAGGGTTCTTTTATTTTAGTAACAGTTGTGAGATTTCAATAGGATTCCGATAGCACTCTGGAATTTTAAATGTAGGTTCCAGTGAAGATATAAACTGCTTTGAAAACAGCCTCTTTGCGGTAGTAAACAAAATTTCTATAGTTTTGCATAAAAATCATAAAAATTTCAAACTAAACATCGAGGGGGATGGGCTAGGGGGGATTCGTAAACTTCCAGCGCCACCAAAAACATAAGCCTAAGGGTTTGCTGCCGAATGCTGGCTACAGAATACGATTTGATTCGTATATGACTGAGATACAGCCATTTTCACATCAACACTCCTATATAAATCCGGATTCACCGGTGTCTTCTTCCGAGAGGACCATAATGGTTAGGACCATAAGTTTTGAGAACGAAAATCTGCATGGCATTGTTGTTTTCATAATGCTTAGTAAAATTGCTATAGAAAAACACTAGAGAGCCAAGGTTTTTCGAGTCAAACAAAAGCGGGGAGGGGTATGGAGGGATGGGTTACCCCCCAAAATGTAGGTACACTAATCCCCTTTCCATAACTTTTTAAAGAATTGGATTCGGATGACTATTGACTGAGATTGAAGCATTTTTGTGCACTAAGGTCCGTCCTGCCACTTTACGGGTAAGTAAATTGAAAACGTGTTTTTTTTTCTCTTATAAGCAGGTGAAATCAACTCACCTGTAAAAAATCAGAACTGCTACGGCCAATGAAATGTAATATGTTGTTAACAAAATGTTAATAAAATCTTAATTTTGTTTTACCAAATTGTCTAATAACACAGAACACCTAGATATAAGAAATGAATGTAATGTTTGGGATGATACTAATAAAAAAATTAAAAAAAGAAGGAACTGACATATATCATTTTTATAAGTTCATACGCTAGAGCATCAAGAGGACCACAATTAGATTTGGTCGGAATATTCCGGAAACGGTTTTCGTAGGGTGTGATGTTGGCATTTTCAGACCACATAGCATCATAAAGTTTCATTATGCGACAGCTCAAAAATCACGATTTTTCATCCAGATAAAATAGGGTTTCAATGCTAGTAATGGACCCCTTAGTAGCGGAAATTCATTCTAGACGCTTTTCCCCAATGATATCTCAGACGGATATACGTTTTGTGGAGTCTAACAACAAATTCAATGTCTTTACTTCATAGTACGTCTATGAAACATACAAAATCATTCGATTTTTCCAGCGAAATATGCATTTGAAAAACTGTTGTCCGAATGCCTATTATGGACCCTCCCGGGGTCCATAATAGGATTGTTTACAAATTTGACGTTGCGTATTATGGACCCTTCATTTGATTCCCATGTAATCCGGCTCGCTGCCGACGAGCCTATTATGGACCCTCTTGTGTGGTTTCATTTTCAAAACTGTTCAAATATCTGTATTTATGCGTCTCAAACCAAAAATTTTTCCAGAAACTGCTGACTAACAATGTAATCGAAGTTCCCCCGGTGGATTTTCATAGGAATAAAGTTGCTTTGAGTGATAATTTTATGTTTTTCTGTAGGGGGTCCATAATACGCAAAGGGTCCATAACCGGCATCGACTCCCTAATGCCAAATATCAAACATAAAATTGTTTTTCTTGTTTCTGGCGTTCTTCATTCTTCAACCGAATCTTTTTGGAATTCCTCCAATAATCCTTCCAGAAATTCCTCTCAGAGATTTCTACAAGGCTTTCTCCAGATTACGATAATACCTTCAAAGGTTCAGATATTTCTCCAGAAATTCCTCCATGGATTGGATACTTGCAGGGATTCCCTCAGATAGTCATTTCGAGATTCCTCTAGGACTTATTCCTGAGATATCTTTAGGGATTCTACTAGGAAATCCTTAATCAATTCTACAAGAAATAAGAATAATTCTTCAAGGGCTTCCTCAAGAGTATCCTTCATGAATTCTCCCAGGGATACCTCCAGGAGAATCGCTAGATAAATTATTGTTAGGATTTATCCAGGTAATCCCCAGGGATTCCCCATGACCTCCATCAATTTCTCCGGAAATTCCCCTTGAATTTCAAAAAGGATTTCATCAGAAATCCCTCAAGGGACTTCGTTTTCATAGATTTTTATTTTCGGAAAAATCCTTCGAGGAACTCCAGGAGGGATTCTTGGAGCAATCTCTCATTGAACCTCTAGAATTTTTTTTAAAGTAATCCTCAGAGAAATTCTTGCAGGAGCCTATCGAGGGATGGCCGAGAAAATCTCTGGGAAAATTCATGATGAAATCACTGGGACAATTTTTAGAGGAAACCATAGATAAATTCCTAGAGAAATCTCTGCAGGAATCCCTGTAGAAATTTCGCTACAGATCTCTGAAGCAGTCTCTGAAGAAACTCTTGTAGGAATCTCTGATTGATTATCTGGGTAGATTTATAATGGAATCAATTTCTTACTGAAGGAATCTCTAGAGGATTTCCAGGTGAAATCCCTGAAAAATCCTCGAAGGTATCTCAGGAAGAATCACTGTAGATATTTTGCTGGAGGATTAATTAGAGATATCTTTGCTGGAGGAATAATTAGAAATCTCAGGAGAGATAACTGAAAGAGTCTAAGTAAAGATTTTTCAAAATTAATTTATGAAAAGATTTTACTGAATTCATGTAGAGATTTTCCTAATGTTATCCCTCGAGGAACGCTTAAGATAATTTCTGGACGAATTCATGGGAGAATCTGTGAGGGAATTTTTACAGAAACGTTTGGAGGAATCCCCGAGGATTTTTTTATGGCCCAGAACAAACCTATAAAGAAATTCCTTGGGAATCCGTGGAGGATTATCTGGAGAAATCCTTGGATCAGGTTTTGTAAACATTTTCCTGATGATGTCTCTGAGAGAATTTCTGGAGAAAAACTTAAGGAATCACTATAAGGTATCCCGGGGCGAGTGGAACCTAAGAATATGGCAGTTCAGACAATTGTTCTGTATAAATTTCAAACTCAAGTATTTCTCAAATCTAACGTTTCAGTTTCCACTAACAAAACAAAACTAAACTGTTTTTTTTTTTTTAATTTTCATCAGTTTTTTTTTATCCTTGAAGACTACAAGAACATGTATTCAAAAATCAATATACAGTAGGGGATTTTTTTATTATCGTACAAAATGGGCCAAAGGGTCTCAGATTTTCATGAAACTTTTTCCATAGGCAGGGCAGGGGATATATGGATAAAAAAAAATTGAGAAAAATTCAGGGTCGCCTATTTTTCCGGAAAACTCAGGTGGAATTTTTTTGTTTTCCCTTGACACTACTTATTTTGAAAAATCATAACTCAAGAACGAAGCATCGTAGAAACAAAGTTTTAATATGAAAATTTAAGAAAATTTTCTCAACAAAAAGGAAACTTTATAAACTTCAATTCTAGTAACTTTTATGATGTACTTTTTTTTGCTCCTGAGTTATGGTCAATTTTGTGAAAAATGACCATATTAGCCTTTTCTTTGAAAACCCATATTTCAATCGAAGCATCAGAAAAACAGAAGTCAACAGCATCAGAAGTTTTTTTTTTATCAAAGCAATTGCAAATTTTCTAAAAGATCTGAAAGATCTTGATATGGGATTGGTTTTTATGAAGTATAAGTCGGATTGGATTATATTTTTCATGAAACATTACACCGTTAAGCAAAGCTGAAAAAACTGTTTCTTTTCCATTCCAAGGGATTCTTTCTTTTCTATGGAACAAATAAGATTCTTTTTATATTATTCTCTAATTTTATTTATTCAATTATTCAGTACATAACTTACATTTTATCTTAAAACTATCTATTTTTTCAACCGAGAAGATTGCCTTTGGTTGCTACCACCAGAAGATTTTCATTTCTTTGTAGTATTAAGAACAAAGCATGCTGTATTTTCTTGGTTTTCATGTGCATCTGAGAATTCACTCGCAAAAATGCTTCGTTCGTCTTTTGGAATAAATGAATGATATTTTTTTGTTCCAGGAATTGGAACAAGGTTAGAAAATCTCTCCTGAAGTAATTTTTCAGCCTCTGAATAGTCATTTTCAGTTGCATATATGAATTCCCAATCTTTTTTAAATTGGTCTTTCACCTTTTGCGACACAGCCCAGTCAAAAAATTGTTTGACGTTATTAATTTCCGCTGACTTTCTAATACTAGCATCTCTAGCCATTCGCTTAATATTGCCACCGATACCATCACATGGACCTTTTCCATGTGAGGTTGGGAAAAAGTGCCATTCTGCTCTAATTTTAAAATCATTTTCATGGTTGCATACATTTTTGAAATTTGATTTATTTTTGTACTGCTCTCCGCAACCATCAGAAAGATAAATGATTTTTTCAAGCTCAGGAAATTTATTTTTCAATCTTGAAATTAGTTTTGTTTGAAAAGCATAAACTGATGTCGTGTTATGCTTTTTTATGTCAGCAATTACAACAAAATTTAAGACTTTGATCGAAGATTTGTCTTTGTAATAAATTACAAATGGATGTATTGTTACTTGAGGTCGTACAAAGTAATGGCTTTGAATGGAATCTTGTATCACGCACGAATAATTTTCCGCGAAATCCATATGGCACATTATTTATTTGTTTTCAACTAGTGATTCCTTTTTAGCTCTAATAAATTTATTTTGTTTCTCTACTTTGAATTGATGCACAAGAAACTTCTCTGTGAGATTTTTCAAGTTTTCTATAAAATCATTTACATTTTCCTCTTTGTTGATAATTTCACAACGAGGAGAAATAATCCAAAAACAATACTTAACTTCTTCAACGTTGTTTTCATCTAAGCGATTGGCAACAAAATCTAATTTCTTTAATTAACAATCCTTACAGGACCTCAAGTAACAATCATCTGTACTATCTGGACATATCATTTGACTAGTCAAAAAGGTGTTAAGTTTTTTTTTCTGTATTATGAACTTCAAAGCAATTAGTTTTTTTTTCAATGCATCAACCATGAATTTCATATTCTCATGTATCATGCAAACACAAACATTCATGGTCGATGAATCCTTTGTACAAACACATTGTTTTGGTTTAAGTTTCCAGAACGATGTGAATGAGACAGATTCCTGTTCACTCTTACAGGTTTCCAAATATTGTTTATATAAAGTATCCAAAGGGTCAAGCAAAAGGCGTTTTTGAACATTTTCGCGCACTCCATTGGGTAACTTAATAGATATAATATATTTCAAGCCAGGAAATGGCCTACTGATATCATCCCTTAAGTAAAAATTTGAAACTATGTCTTGGACATCTGATCCATGCGAGGGTCGTCCTACTTTTGAAAGTGGTTGAATCCCTAAATTGTATTTTTTTGATCCAGTTATAACGTGTTGAGACACGTCAAAATGAGCTTTAACTTTGGCATATGACCAATTCCTAGGAAGTAATTTTAGAAGTTCAATTTGCTTGTCAGGTTCGGCTTTTGTAACAGCTGAGTTCAAATTTAATAAAACGGAATTAAAATCCTCTGTAATATCGACAATACTAGGCGGAAACCAAGTCTTTATTTGACTCAAAATTTGATTGAACATTTCGTCCATAGAAGCATTGCGATAGTTACTACTAGAAGCATCCAAACGTGAAGATTTTACTTGAAAAGAAATTTCCAAGAATTTAGCAAGCTCTTGTATTTTTTGTACATTATTTATAGAACCAACTGAAGATAGTGGTGAAACTTGTTCCTCAAACGCCATTGCTTATGGAAGATCCGTTACGAGAGCCTTCTGGTCACCGGTAATGGAGCACTTCACGCAAATTTTCATCTTTTCCGTAATCCACCGAACTCCATTCGAATGAAGCTTACTGATGAGGCCTTGGCTGATCGATCGTAGATTTATCCTTACTGATTTGTGGCCGTCCAGTCCGAAGGGGTTACAGCATATAGAATTGTATTCGTAATATTGAACTTTGTCCATTTCAACAGCTTCGGGAAAACTTGTTTCACTTTCCAAAAATTAATAACGAGGAATACACAGCTGATAGACAACACTTGCACTTTCTCACTGCTCTTTGTTAGTTTTTGGTAAAATTATGATTCTCAAGCCATTTCAACGCTTTAAACTTGAATTGGTAAATACCTATTTGTCATATTGTCTACCTCTTTATTTAACTGTCAATTTTATAGTTACCTAACAGGAAAAAATTGCCTACATTCTGATTGAAGAAAACTTTGTTTCTATGTAGTTTCGTTCTTAAGAAATTTTGTTTATGAACTTATAAATTTGTAAATATATGGTTCAAACAGCTCATCCTAGCAATATTTGACCATGTTTTAGGAACGAAAAATGAGCGTATTGAAAAATATTGTAGGATTGGATCTTATTGATCGCTCTTTTCAAATATACTTTGTTTGACAGCTGGAATAGCTAATCGGGTTTTCATTATTTGTTTTCATAAACAGTGAAAAATGTCCTGGGAAACTGATTCCATTTCAAAAATTTCATATTTTTGAGATAATTTGAATCCGGTTCGACAAGTCATGATGAGTCTTGAGTCATGATTTTTAAACGAAAAGGCATGTATGGCAAATCTTTGCATATATTACAAAATTGACCATAGATCAGGAACTAAAGAAAAGTACATCCTAAAAGTTACCAGAATTGAAGTTTATAAAGTTTCTTTCTTAAAAATATTATATTAAAAAATTTCCGCGAGTTCGGGCATAGATTTTCCAGCTTTTCTTTATGAATTTCCCCAACGGTGGAAAATTTTGTGGAAAACTTTTTCCAGTTCATATTTTTTTTAGATTTCTGAGAAAATTTGCTTAAATTTAAAATATAAAAACTTTGTTTCTACAATGTTTCGTTCTTGAGTTATGATTTTTCAAAGAAAAGTCTTATATGGCACATCTGAACATTTTTCACAATATTGGCCATAACTCAAAAACAAAATAAAGTGCATTCCAAAAATTTCAGTGATTAAAGCTTATAAAATTACCTTCTCGAAAATATTTTTCTGAAAATTTTCCACGAGTTCGGGCATAGTTTTTCCGGCTTTTCTTTACGAATTTTCCCAACGGTGGAAAATTTTGTGGAAAACTTTTTCCAATTCATATTTTTTTTGGATTTTTGAGAAAATTTTCTTAAATTTTCATATCAAAACTTTATTTCTACGATGCTTTGTTCTTGAGTTATGATTTTTCAAAGTAAGTAGTGTCAAGGGAAAACAAAAAATTTCCACCTGAGTTTTCCGGAAAAATAGGCGACCCTGAATTTTTCTCATTTTTTTTATTCATATATCCATGAGCCCTGCCTGTGGAAAAAGTTTCATGAAAATCTGAAACCCTTCGGCCCAAACCCGTACGGTAATAAAAAAAAATCCCCAGTACATCGTCTCAAAATAAAGATTTTAACAACCTATACACTATGCTCATTTTACCGTGATTCTGTGAATTTCACCGTAATCTCAACAGCTGAACAGTTCGGTAGAATAAAACAACGTAGTTCCGTCGAAATTTTACAGATTCCGGTGAATTTTTACCGAATACTGTGAAATTTTACCGTACTTTTCAAAAAAAAAAAAATCCCGGTGTGATTCGAACCCACGATCCTCAGCTTGGTCTTGCTGAATAGAATCGCGATAATCATTACGGCTACATGGTCTCCTCAGTATGAACCATAACAATTAAATCGATTCGAATTTGGCATCGCAAAAGCTTGTTTTTTTCTGGGAATTTTTAAATATGGAGCATACGCGCGTAATTAATTTCGGATATCAGAGTAATAAAGCATAAGCGTATGAATGATGAGTTATAGCCATATACTATTGCAGGAAACGGCTCGGCACATTGGCATGCAGGCAAGGCGTAGTGAAGTGAATGATTTTTTTCCGCTTTGCTACAATTAAACGGATTGAATGACTTTTTAACATCATTCAAGAACTGCTAGAGTTGAAAATGTATGCTTGGAATGGATCATGTTTACCATGCACAATTATAAGAAAGTAGTTAAATGTCTAACTCTACATGGATTTCAGTTCAGCTTCGTTGTCCCTCTTTTTTAAATCATTAATAAGTATATTTTTAAACATTACATTCATTTCTTATATCTAGGCGTTCTGTGTTCGACAACACTATCATCCCAATTTGCTGAAACTACATCAAGCTTTTAATAAAATAAGTAGATGAAAAAACCGAATTTAGTACTATACTTGAGTCTAGTATACGACGCTGAAGACGGCCTTACAGTTGAGGTCGAAATACGCGTATCTGTCAAAGGATACAAACTCTAGTGGAATTAAATAGTATAGTACTATATTCGGTTTTTTCATTTACTTATAGGTATTCTACTAAACAGCTCGAAGATTTATTATCATTTTAATAACATTTTGTTAACAACATAATACATTCCATTTGCCGTAGCAGTTCAGAATTTTTACAAGTGAGTTGATTCCACCTGATTATAAGTGAAAAAAAAAAAAATGGTTTCAATTAACTTAACCAGAATATACACTGCATTAATCGTGGCAATAGAAGATTGCAACGATTATTGTTTAAAGTTATTAATAACTAGTGGTCCCGGCAAACTTCGTCTTGCCATCAAGTAGGCTGTTGTATACGCTATGGGTTGTCCCATACAAAATGACAGTTCCGTCCACTCTCGTTTTTTTGACTTTCCCGTTGAATATCCTGGAATTTTTATACGCACAAACACGTTGGAACCCTTGACGAACAAAACGAAGAAGTAATCACTCAAATCCGTTAACCCGTTCGTAAGCCATTTCGTGACATACAAACACCATTCCATTTTTATTTATATACATTTTATTTTCAAAATTTGTTCCTAACTTTTAACATTGGATATTCTATGTATTTCATGGATACTATACCAGAGATGGAGCTTCGAAATCATTTTCAAAATTACTTTCACTACATTCCTGTTCATTACTTTATTGATGGGATACCATTTTGTTGTAACCCACTGGTCAGGTTCATACAATAGTTTTGAGAGTATAATAAAGTTTATCCAAAAAGTGGGCAATATTCGAAACAAGCAATTATTGCATATAAATTAGCATATTAAAATTCTAAATTTGAGGTATTTGGCTATCGTGGATACATTTCAACATTTACAGTTAACCCAATTCTCAGAAGGCATTCAAAAACAAAATTAACAAGCGATCTGTGAAATTAACATACAAAGCCAAAAGATTGAAATTCATATAAAGTCATTCGCATAAAAAGTGTTCGTCAGCAGCTCTGAAGTCACAATTCATGCCACCAGAGCACTATGGGCGGTTTCCATACAGACTGGCGGCCAAAAATTTTTTTCTATCTCATGTCGTATTTATGAGTTTTGTGATACAAACTTGATGTTTTATTTTCAAAAACAAGTTTCCGATACTAACTTTTGAATAGGGCCTATATCGCAATAATATGTTTTGTTACTTATGATGCATATAAGCCATTTATGCGATTAACGTTGTGCAAACCATTATAAATATTAGAACTTACATAGAAATGATGATATGAATGATTGAGCGATATTCAGTTTTTCTCTCAATTATTTTTTAGCTATTTTTAATAGAAAATAGTGTAAATATTGAAAAAAAATCAAAAAGCCCTAAATTAAAAAAGTGCAAATTTGTACAGCTAAATTCTTCACGATCCTTTAGTTTACCTCTCAAAGTATCCTTGGAAATAAATTTTAACCTGAGACAACTTTGGACAAAAAAGAGTGTGAAGTTTCGATAAAAAATCAAATATATTTTATTCAGTGCACTCCCCGCATTTTTCCGACCTAAAGTACGATTTTTATATCATTTTATTTTTCTGTAACAGCTTTTTTAATAAGCTTTTGGGCAGTGTATAAAGATCTGTATAAAATATTACGATTATGCAGTATATTGTATTTAATGTGAACCTTGTGTTTGCACTGAATTCTTTATTTGTCTTAAAAACTCTAACTTTGACATACTGTATCAGATAGACTATGAGAGATCTTGCCCTGATATTGCATGAATATCTTAATAGAAGTGTTTACTATGGAATGATGTGCAAGAAAAACCTATCAGAACAAGTCATTTTTTCGATTATTGGCCATCGCCCATAGTGCAGAGTTTAATTATTCATTAGCACACGTGAAAGTTGATTTCCATTTGCATTGATGTTCTCTCGGAAATGCCATTCGTTACACATTCATTGCCAATAATGTGCAAGCCAGACATCAACTTGGTCGGATCTGCCCTTTTTGGAGTTTTTTTTTTAATTCCACGTAACTCAGAAAACAATAATGAACTTCGCATGCATACGCCGATGATGGCGCTTATTTTAGCATAAAATCGACGGTAATAGTAATTTCTTCGAAATCAGGTATCGAATGCAGGCGCGCATAAATAAATTGCAAGGTGCCGCTTGTCAAAAGTTACCCCCTTTCGGAACGGACCGAACAACACATGTTATAGTCGCTCACGTGCTTGGAATATGTGGTCTGGTACGCCTGACGGGTCAGCGGCGACGAGCAATGGGCGCTTACTTTGTGTTAAGGTTCGATATGGTAGACCGAAAATGAATTAATTATTTAAATTAATTATCTCGATTTATTTTCTTCATTTCGTATACATATAGCGAGATGACAGATGAAAAGTTTGTAATAAACCTATACACCGCCGTACATTTTTTTCTAAGGATTTCTATTCAGGGATTTTTTAGGGAGTATTCTCATTATTTCTTTATGAATTGAATAACATACATATTTAACAATTTCACTAAGCATCATGAAATTTTTCTAGTAATTTTTGAGAATTCTACTATTACTCTTACGAGAAATTCCTTTATTGATTGCTTTAAAACTTTTCCCGTGATTCCAATTGGAATTATTTCAAAGATACCTTCGTAAATTACTCCAGAGATTTTTTCATGAATTTCAGTGATTCTTGTGGTTTTTTTTTAGAATTTCTCTATATTATTTTTAAGGACTTTATTTTTTTATATTTTTAAGAACTTTTCCCAGAATCTCCAAAAAAATCCCAATCCAAAAGATTATTCCATGAATTCCATGAATGGAGTTTATGCAGGAAGTTTATCCAAAAATAACTTCAATAATTTCTTTAAGAATTCCATCATTTGTTTCTTTAGCAAATTTCACAGTTATATCTCTGTGGAATCTTTCAAGGATTCATCCTGGAATTCCACAGGATTTGTTTTTTATTCAGAGTGAATGAAAACCGAATTTAATACTATACTATATATTTCCAAATAGAGTAGGGAAAGAGCACCATTTCGACCCATTCATTCGATCTAGGTCTACTTTGTCCACTTTGTTCTTTTAATAAGCGTATCTTTCATGGTATAGACTGACATACATGTACATGTCAATAGTTGTCACTCCGGTCAAGTCCTTACAATCAGAGTTTACGAATGGAGAGTTGCGCGAAGAGTGAAACCAAATCTACCTATCGAACTGTCAAACCGTCTACCTATCGAGCAGACCAGCAAAACAGATAGGGGCTATTTTCGAAGACGAAGAAGAACAACCATTCAAAGAAGTCTCTTCGCGCAACTCTCCATTCATAGACTCTGCTTACAATCAGTTGCGATGGGGCAGGAATGTTAAAGAGTAATTATTGTTTCTTCTAGAGACCGCGAATACCTCTACTCACCACGGGAAGAGTTTTAATTAGTATGGAATGAAAAAGATCTGGGAGTCACCTTTGATTGATGCGAGCTATGGATAGTGAGGAAAAATACGACCCTTACTTAATAAAATTACTTAATGCTTCATATTCGAACTGATATTGTAATAGAGATTATCATGATATCAAACGTCATATTTCTTATCTCCAGGTTTCTGATATTAAGAGAATCTATATCTGATCTATTTGACAGAACCGCGTATGGGTGGTAAATTTATGGCAGAGAGGCTTGCTTGTTTTGTTAGCAAACCGCCTATATATCAGGCGTAAAGAAAGACGTGCTATAATGATGAAAGAATGGAAGCATAGAGAAACGTTGTTTTTTACCGTCTCTGGTTCTAGCGAATGCTATGAACGAATAGAGCAATTATGATAGATTAAGTGTGGAAAGAGTAGAAAGAATAGAAAGCAAGTGGAAGATACAGATACAATATACGAGGAAAGGGACGAGCCTGGGATTGAACCCATGAGCTTCTGCTTATGAAGCAGAAGCGACAGCCATTAGACCACCAACCCCGTCTTTTCTCTATGAAGTACACTCATACAGTTCAAGAAAATCCTCCAAGGATTTCTCTATGGACCGATGCACGAGTTCACTAATTTGACGTTTGAGCGGTGCCGAATTCACTAGTTTCCAATGTCACCTAAATAACACGGCACCGCTAAAACGTCAAATAGTGAACCCGTACATAGGTCCATTGTTACTATTAGAACTTTTCAGGGTTCTTCTCAAACTTCGATGATTTCATAACAAAAAATCCAGGTAGATTTAGTCAAGGACTTCCTTTAGGATTTCCAACATAAATAATTCAATTTCCTCAGATAAGTAAGATACTACTGCATGAGTTTGTAGCACGCTAAACGCGGCTACGCTCCGCTAGTTCTCTACACGTGGTCTAGCTCGAAAAACGGACAGCTTAAGCGCCGCCTCAAAGAGGACTGTCCGTCAAGTTTAGTTTGCCCGGCAGAAACCCAACCTCAGGGCGGGTTGTTAGCTTATATCGGAACGATTCTGACCACCTATCGAGTACGGCTGAAAAAGATCATGTTCCAAA
Organism: Aedes aegypti; assembly: GCF_002204515.2. NCBI lineage: Eukaryota > Metazoa > Arthropoda > Insecta > Diptera > Culicidae > Aedes > Aedes aegypti. The sequence continues at coordinate 401,081,540 of NC_035108.1, forward strand.
CGGTCCTGAAGGGAAAACTGGTGCAAACCGTCGTTCTACCGAAAACCACAAAAACACCACTCACGTATTTCTCATTCCGGGAGGAACTCACAGTTCAAATCTTCTCGTCCGTTTCCGACACGTGAGTGCTGAGGCTGATTTCCCAGGCAGCCCAACCTGGAGTTGAACAATCAACAAACAACTACAAGAACGACGCGAAAAACATGAGAAATCCTTCGGACCAAAATTATTGTTACATGAACTGAACTAACAGAAACACAATTATTCAGAATAAAACGAGACCTTTAACATTTATTGCATGGATTTGTACCCTAGGTTTTATTCATGGTGGTTCCTTTCCCCCTCTCACTCTTTCTGCTTCCTAGCCTAACTTTTGTGTGCGGTTTCCTAGCTAATAGTTCTAGCGATTGCTAAGGTTTATCGTCTGTCTTCGAGCTCAGTGTGCCTAACTTTTGTGTGCGGTTTCCTAGCTAATAGTTCTAGCGATTGCTAAGGTTTATCGTCTGTCTTCGAGCTCAGTGTTGGTGTGTGGAAATAAGCATGCTTTGTTCTACTCACGGTACCGTGTTCTGCATTATCGTCATCGGCCAAGCAGCATCTCGCCGGACGAAGTATTGCGCGTTGCACTCCAAATTGGCTTCTCGACTTCTGCTTCGATTTGCTCGCGTTTGACGGTTGGTGCAAATAATCGACGTGGGGACCGCCGATCCGTTCAATGGTCCACACGTGGCGGGAAATCGCGTGTTGGACCTTTCGCTCTGTCGGAGATAAAGGTCTCCCTTCCGGAATCTCCCCCTATCTGGGATCTTCGACGTTGAAGCGCCGAAAATGCGCTTGACGAAAACGGGCGGTGTGCCGAGCAGGTTTTCTATCGCTAGAAACGATTTTACAAAAGAAGCCGTCGATCGGCTTTTTCGACGCAATCAATTAAATTATTTTTTTTTTGAATTTCTTTATTAGTACCGTAAAACGGGGTAACTTTGATAGTTTTTTCGAAGAAAACTTGAATATTTATGCATGCTGTTTCAAAGAATTTTAATTCATATTTTTAAAACAAGTACTGGTATCCTAATTATCGATTCCAGTGGATAGATTTTCAAAAGATTTATTCTTAATGGATATATAATTTTTCATATAATCGAAAGTCGGTTTTCTGTTTTGGGGTAACTTTGATAATGGAGCATCACTCGAATAAAATTGAATGAATTGCAGAACATTTGTAGGGCGTTGCATATCGTTAGGCGTTTAACGCTCTATGGAAATTTCTGACTTAGATTACAATAATGGTCCCAGTTTGTAAAAATAGTATTCGCTAAGAGTTTTGAGACCGAATTCGAGTTCTACTATAACTAGGCTATCAAGTATGAGTGACGAATTCATTATGACTTCATCAAATAGTGATCGTAGAACAGATTGTTTGAGAGCATTTCAAAATTGCTAAAATCTTATAAATTTTCCATATTTGCATATAAATCCTCAAATGTATTTGATTCCAACGGAAATAGCTTTAACATGAAGTGTCATACTAATACTCTTTACTTTTGCATTCGTTTTGCTTAACAGATTAACAGGAACTTTGTTATTTCGTTTAGTATGTTGAGAGTCCCGCATTATCAAAGTTACCCGCATTATCAAAGTTACCCCGTTTTACGGTATATATTAATTTCTTATATCTAGGTGTTCTGTGTTATTAGACAACATTATCATCAAAGATGATCAAAAGGAAAAAGATGATCGACTCTTTATTTTTTCATATATTGTCGTACCGTCACCAAACCGAGTCGCGCCAGTGAGACTCGCGACGCGCCTTAAATCGCCACATTTAAAACTCAGTTTTGTAGTGTGGCGCTGCATTCTTACGATTTTCACAGCGCACTACTCACGTATCAGCTGCGACGCTTGGGACCCGCAAAACAATAATTTAAAAATAAGTGTTGATCTTAATTTCTACGGGATGTATAATATTTTGCCGATGACACGCTATTTAAGTAACACTACTGCCATCTGTTGAGTGAAAAGCGCGTAAACATCATATTCAACTAAATTTAAATAATCGTGGACGAAATCAAAACAAACACGCTTAAAAACTATTACACAGAAGTGAGTACGACTCAAATAACATCAGTCCTCTTCTAGACCAACACAACATTTGTGTAATTTTTACACAAACTACAAATGTTCATGTGTTGGCTTTTCTTCTTTTTCTCACATTTTATGCCATTTAGAGATAATTGGCAATATCGGAAATCTCCGTTTGAGTGGTGTACCTTTTAAAAAGACACTACACGTTAATGCAATTTGCCCTTTGAAGGAAGCACCACACTATAGACAACGGACTAGCATGCAACGCCCAGTGGCACAGTCGAAAAACATTCCTCTCGAAAAGTTTTTCGGTCTGAGGCGGGAATCGAACCCACACTCCCTAGCACGATGCGGCTAAGTGCCTTGGTGACACTAACCGCACGGCTACGAAGCCCAGCGTGTGTGTCATAAACGAACACTTTAACATCTGGTGGTCACTAGGAGAACGCTGCATATTAGTTGGCTTTTGACTCACCAGAGCGGCGCTATTTATGCCTAGAAAACACGGAAGTCGGTTATCTTTTTCCTTCTAATCATCTTTGCAATCATCCTAATTTGGTAAAACAAATTTAAGATTTTATTAACATTTTGTTAACAACATATTTCATTTCATTTGCCGTAGTTGTTCAGATTTTTTACAGGTGAGTTGATTTCACCTGCTTATAAGAGAAAAAAAAGAACGCACACCAAAAAATAGACCGCACGTAACTTTTAACCTATCGTTGACTAAGGCTACACGGAAAGGAATAAAAATTGAACAATAACTTAATCTTAAAGACTTCTCACGTTTGCTAAATCACATACCACATTAAACACACCGCGACACAACCCCATTAAACATTTTGACAGTTAACAGCCGACTAAATTGGTTGAAAAATCGGTCGATTGTTGCACCGACGCTTATGGCAGTTTAACACAGCGATCAACTGACTAATCACCAGATTAAATCGGGTGGCCGACGAAATCTGGTGTTTAGTAGGTCAACTTGCTTGGATTTTACTTAAAATACCGATTTATCCACCTATTTAGTAGGATTACGTCGGCCCACCCTATCAAATCGGGTGATATTCGGTTGATCCCTGTGTTAATCTTCCATAAGCGTCGGTGCAACAATCGACCGATTTTTCAACAAATTTAGTCGGCTGTTGAACTGTCAAATGTTTAATGGGGAAGGTACACTTAAGCACTAACTACGCGCACTCTCGCCTCTTCCACGGTTCAAGTCAAAGTGAACGAGTAGAAGTCCCTGACATCCTCAGATAGGGTTGAATGTTATACGGTCAGGAAGTGCGTCAAACTCCCGAAGTAGTTCGACGACCTTTCACACAATCGATTTTCATCAATCTTCCCATCGTTCTTGCCCAAAACTACATCCCTTTCATGCGCATACCTTTTAGATGCTCTTGTCTCGTTTTGTTTTATCTTCGCTTGCGGGTCATATTAAAAGAGAGAATGGTTCGGATTTGAACTTTGAACCTAGAGCTAATTCAGATTCTACGGCGGCGTGTGAACGATAGTTATCCCAAAGACACATTAAAGACCTCCATGTCCCTTGTAGTTGCCCAAAATTGTATGGCTCATAAGGTAATCTAGAATGCCGTGAAAAGTGTACCGCGATCTGTCAAACTTGGGTACCTTTTGCGCTACAGAGGGACCAAACGCAGTACTAGAAGTGGTACCCAATCTGAGCCCGAGTGGGACGGACCTGGTTATCCTGCTATAACTTTGAAGGCAACTTGCATGCAAGTTATGCGGATTTGAGAATAATGCATGCCATTTAGCAGTGGTGATACTGAACTTGCAAATATTTAGTGAACTTATTAGTAAATTGTCAATGAAATATCGTTTGAAATACAAAAAATAAATTAAACACGGAAACAACAAATTACATTGAAGGAAATAAATAAGTGTATACGCAACAATATGTATCTACATTTCTACTATCACTATAATAAATCTTAAAATAATATTTACATAAAATGACCATGTTACAAGTTAATGAATTGAATCAAAGAATCTTCCGTTAATACTTCGAAGATTTTTCCAGAACGATTTCAACAATTCATTCTTCTAAAAATTCCTATAATGACTCCTCCAGGAATTTCACATAGATACGTAATGGTGTTTTCTTTTGGATACTATCTGGAGTTACACTCTACGGATTATTTCTCGGTTACAGCCTGGTTATTTTTCAGTTTATTTTCAAAAATATCTTCTAAAGTTAATACTTGTTGTTTTGAGTTAAAATATAAACTTATATATATATAAACTATATATTAGACAGTTTCACAAAAATCAAAATTTCTGGGATTCAACCAGTCACCCCCAAGTCCTAGTTGCAATACTAAAACAAACTACCAGACAAATTTTCATCCAATTTGGAGAAGATTAGGAGGTGCCTCAAGTCGAAATTGTGTTTTTTGGCTATTTTTTACATTCAAAAAATTCTACCGAGAATTTGGAAAAATGAAACTCAAAATAAATACCACTGGTTGAACGTATTATTAGTAATTTACAAATTTTGAGAACACTGTATGCCGATTAGAGATGGTTTTGACCTCATAAAATTGATTTCTGTTCATTAAAGTACCTGTAAAACATACATTTCTCTACAGTTTTTGTTCTACGAGATTCTTAACCTCATGCCTAATCATAAAAGTTCAATCGTAGTATCATTCCTTTGTCATTTCTGAACATTATTGTAGTACATCATTTTTGTCTCCGAATTACAGATAAATTGTAAAAAATCGTCGGAAATACGACATTCCTCATTCCCCTGCATTTAGAGCTGCTGCCAAATGGCGCAATTGCTGACATGTTACAAAATTGAACATAGTAGCTTTGCTTTTTCAATGATGGATAATGATTGAAGAAAACATCTAGCAAATGTCATCAAAGCAGTCGTGTTTCAAACAACATTCGCATTTGATGCCTAGCATTTACATATGTGATATAGCCCCGAGGTCAAGCTTCTCGACTATTGATCTTGAGGATCAGAGTTTGATTACGCGAATTCATTTAGAGTGTTTTTTTTTTCCAATGGAACAAATGACTTGAGGCCAAAAAATGTCATCACGATTTATTGTTCAAAAGTGTTTCTTGTGGCTGAGTCTTAATCAATAGAACTCACAAAAATCTCCCACTCCTAAGTGAATGAAGAGAAATGCTCAAGTAATGATTTGCGCCTTTAGTCCTTTTTCTATGCTGCATATAATAAACATTGGTTTCACTAGAAAAAAAGAATCAAACTCTGATCCTCAAGATCGGTAGTCGAGAAGCTTGACCTCGGGGCTATATCACATATGTAAATGCTAGGCATCAAATGCGAATGTTGTTTGAAACACGACTGCTTTGATGACATTTGCTAGATGTTTTCTTCAATCATTATCCATCATTGAAAAAGCAAAGCTACTATGTTCAATTTTGTAACATGTCAGCAATTGCGCCATTTGGCAGCAGCTCTAAATGCAGGGGAATGAGGAATGTCGTATTTCCGACGATTTTTTACAATTTATCTGTAATTCGGAGACAAAAATGATGTACTACAATAATGTTCAGAAATGACAAAGGAATGATACTACGATTGAACTTTTATGATTAGGCATGAGGTTAAGAATCTCGTAGAACAAAAACTGTAGAGAAATGTATGTTTTACAGGTACTTTAATGAACAGAAATCAATTTTATGAGGTCAAAACCATCTCTAATCGGCATACAGTGTTCTCAAAATTTGTAAATTACTAATAATACGTTCAACCAGTGGTATTTATTTTGAGTTTCATTTTTCCAAATTCTCGGTAGAATTTTTTGAATGTAAAAAATAGCCAAAAAACACAATTTCGACTTGAGGCACCTCCTAATCTTCTCCAAATTGGATGAAAATTTGTCTGGTAGTTTGTTTTAGTATTGCAACTAGGACTTGGGGGTGACTGGTTGAATCCCAGAAATTTTGATTTTTGTGAAACTGTCTACTATATATATATATATATATATATATATATAACTTTTGATAATTCTTTTGGGATTTATAAATTCCACATCCCTAGGTTCTTAAAGGTTAAGGGTTAAAATCATTTCTTTTATTCAAACACGTTCACTTGACTTTTACAATCAATTTCATGTTGAAAAAGCTATATGTCATCGCATTGAATTTTGACTGACAGGCAAACGGGTCCAAAAATAGGGTTTTTCGTATTTTTTTAGGTAAAAGACAATTTTGAGTGTAAACAAAACTTTCAGTGCCTGCTAAAAAATGTTCACTTGTCTTCTATAAATTCATGCCGAAAAAACAACGTCATTGCCATTTTTTGACAGACAAACAAACTCGGAAAATATGTTATGTTGTTTTGTAGGTAAAAACAATTTTGATATCTGCAAGTACGGGGAGATCCGCCAGTACCGGACAGCACCCAATACCGGACAAAATCGAGAAATTGAGAAATCATGATCCAATCAAGATGGTGTATTAGAAGAAAAGGAAGCTATTATGGAGTGTAATGTTTGCGTAGAATAACACATCCTTTAAATATGCATGCCTTTTTTTTTTTTAAAGTAGAGATGTTTGAAAATTGTTAGAAAATTTGACGTATCGCCTTAAATTTGAGCCTAATTAGTAATTAGTTTTAATATGGCAAAATAATTTAGATCACGCGAGCATGATCGAATATAATCATTATTTGAAAGTATGAATGTATTTTGTACTTTATTTGAACTAAATATGGTCAAACTTCTATTTTGTCCTAGCACCTCCTGTCCCACAGTTTTGGTCAGCTTGATTTGTTACATGATATCTTTGTAATTTTCGTACCAGTGTCTCAAAACACATTCATTTTCCATGGATTTCATTGATCATGGTATCAAAGATGCAATAAAAATAAGAAGAATAAAAATTCAGAACAACATGTAAAATATGTTGTTTTTCATGACATATGAAAGAGGATTTTTGATGACCAACTTGCAGACTAAATAAAGCTCATATTACTCTTGTAAATGTTGCAAATGCATTTATCAATTCAATAAATACTACTCCTGGAGTAAAAGCATTCAATGATATACAAATTTTTAGAATTCGAGGCCAGGTATTGAGAATGCTCAGCTCATGAGCAAACATCAGTCTATTTTAGGCACACTTGATGATCAGTTAAGGAGTAGGCCGTGATTTGCCAAGCTCGTTTAGCATTGATGATCATTGGTCAAACCCTTTGTGATCTATGCAGATCAGCAACAGAAATCAACTGATCACAACAGTTTTTCGACCAAATTGGAGTGTATTGTGGAATAATGTTTTTCTCGAATAACAGTGCTCTAAAATTGTATAGGTAGACAAAATGTTTTCGATTCAGAGTGTGATATACACTCCCGTGCAAAAGTTTGGGTTCACCCCCTTAAAAACATACAAAAGCATGAGCAATCTCAGTTTTTTTTCCCCTCGAGTCGCGCCCTTTTTTTCTGAGTGCTTTTATATAGCCGAGCAAACGAGTGAAGATGAAAGTAAACTGTGGCTGCACAGTCAAGGATGGTGTATTGATCAATTGGTGAGCTCGTTTCATACTTTTATTTCTAATCTATAAAATAGTTTTTTTTCCGAAACACCCCGTTCCTTTTACCTTTATTTTTATAATTAGAAAAAACTTTAAATGGTTCGACACTACAAGTTAAGACAAAATGAAGACATACATGTCCCTTGCAGTTGCCCAAAATTTGTTGGCCAATAAGGTAATAGAGCAAAATCTAAAATGCCGTTTTGCAGTACCAAGGGATTACATGCAGTACTAGAAGTGGTATCCAATCTGAGCCCGAGTGGGACGGATCTGCTACAAGTGTAGACTTGCAAAAGGTTCACTTCATTCAACAAACTTTGAATGGTTCGATACTGCAAGTGTCGGCATAAGAGTGTTCTGCGATGGTTCAACCAATCAGGTATTTTTTTTACCTTTAAATGTAAGTAAAATACAATAACACATGCTTTCTTCCTGATAGCTGTAGGAATCTTATTCTCCTTCTTCTTATTCTTCTTATTTTTCTTCTTCTTCTTGGCATTACGTCCTCACTGGGACAAAGCCTGCTTCTCTGCTTAATGTTCAATGAGCACTTCCACGGTTATCAACTGAGAGCTTTCTTTGCGAAAGTTGCCATTATCGCATTTGTATATCGTGTGGCAGGTACGTTGATACTCTATGTACAGAGTAGTCGAGGAAATTCCAATTACGAAACAGGATCCTGCCGAGAATCGAACCCCTTCAGCATGGATTTGCTTTGTAGCCGCGGACTCTAACCACTCGGCAAAGGAAGGCCCCTGTAGGAATGTTGCATTTAGCTATTTGTTTAACAAACTTTGAATGATTCGTCACGTTAAGTGACGACATTGTTTTATTCTGCATAAAAAAAATTCACATCAATTGAAAATATTTTATTTATAATTGTGTTCAGAATAATAGTAGTGGAAGCCAATTTTCATACAAAATGCTCAACTTTGGCATGTTGTAACTTTGTTTCCCTATAAGCAATCGATATTATATTTTGTCAGAGAACTACAAATATACTCAATTTCATTATCACAAAATATGATTTTTTTCACACTGCCGTTTAAAAATTTAAGTACCAGGTGCAATCGCTCAAAATAATAGTAGTTTTGCTTTTGTAAATTTTTGTTCAGTAACAATTTTCTAAAGGATTGGCTTGTTCATACATTTATAGCTTGAGTGAAAATTGTTGAAATGATGAGTAAAGAAAAATTGAAAAACTTAAAATACATCAGATATTTAAATTATTAAAACTACTCTTATTTTGAGCGATTTCACCTGGTGCTTAAATTTTTAACCGGTAGAGTGAAAAATTTCATATTTTGTGATAATAAAATTGAGTATATTTGTAGTTCTCTGCCAAAATTTCATGCCGATTGCGTATAGGGAAACAAAGATACAGCATGCCAAAGATGAGCATTTTGTATGAAAATCGGTTTCCACTACTATTATTCTGAACACAACTGTACATATAAGCATGTTTATATTTCACAAATAACTGTTTATCATTGTCTAATCGCTTATCAAAGTGAATCCTGTGACCCAACGATCCTCCTCATTAACAAACATCCCTACCAATAACCTTTTTGGAGATGCAGAGGTAAACACGGTCTCCTAATAGCAAAGGTTACACACTAACGGCACTGAATTATGCACACTGAAGGAGATTATGGTCAATCCAAGCCGAACTTCTAGTTGATTCTTTGTGCATTTTCACTGTCTTTGGTCAATCACGGGATATCCGCCATTGATATGTGTAGTCAGTCTAAGCTAAGCTAAGCTAAGTTAATTTTGATTGAAATATTTCGGCGCACAAGTCTAAGTTTGAAAGACCTTGGCTAGTCAAGCCGCTATTACAAGTTTTATCGTTTCCGTTCGTGAGCAGCCAAAAACAAACACACTTCACGCCTGGTGCTTCCTTCCCTAAAGCCCCTCGTCAAAAAGACAGAAGCAGTTAAAATGGTCAAACGGTGTGATCCCAGTAATTATCATCCCATGACAACAACGACCGTGCTGCAACAGTACTTCCACTACACACAGGTCGTAAAGTTCTAGTCCGTTGTCTTTCTCGGTTTGTAAACCGCACCGAAAAGAGTTTCTGCCTTAGAATTTATTCCCCACCTGATTGTTGCCTGATAAGAAGGAGTTAATCCTCTGTTTCTGGATACGGCATGGTGGCGTTTGTACGGCTGCAAGTCGACCCCTGGACTGCTCTACATATGTTAATTTTATGATCAAGCTAAACTTTTATGTTGTTTCCCGACCTGGTCCCATAATTACTGCTAGTGTTGCTGACGCTGGCACATTTCCTCCTCTAATACTCGAGCACAAAAGCCAAACACCATACAGCGTTTTGTGTATTTTTTTCGCTTTCCACTTGAATTTGAACTAAACCGTACGTGATATGATGATGATTATAATAATAAGGAGGGGGGTTTCTCGAGAGCAAATGCGCTATTATTGTGATGGCGCTAAACCACTCATTCGGCTTATACACACGGTTGTAACTGGGTAACCAGTTGGATAATAATGAAAGCACCGCTATTAAAATTTATCTAGCGTTTACACTGCAAATGATTCTACGAAACACTCTTGGACTACGAGAAAATAGAAACAATGTGGGAAATTAACAGACGTTTTAATTAGAGCGAATTGTTTTTCGTGAAAAATTAAACACATTGTATCCCATATGATGCGAAGACAATTGAAAAGTGCTGGCTAAACGTGAATTGATTTCCAAGAAAGGTAAACATGGTGGTTTTTAATATGTAGGATCAAATACTAGGAATAACAGGGAATAACAGCTAATTAACCTTAGTAAGGACCTTGGGACTTTTTCGACCTATTTAAAAATTCAAAACAATGTAACTTTAGATTGAAACAACCTAGCAATTTGAAATTTTCTGACAATTATTTTTTGTGGGAAATTTTGTTTTTGCGGAAACAAAAGTTTTGAATGGCCCCTAGGGGTGCTTCCATAAAAAAAAGTTACAAATTGTGACTTAAGGTCGTTTTCGCAAATAGCTCGCAAAAATCCATGTGTAGACCGAATTTAGTTCTGTTGGGCTTAAATGAAAGACACACATGTTTAGTTTCAGAAACCCTCCCGGAGGTCCGGATTTGGCCACTGTGGCCACCGGGAACCTGCTACATCTGAAAAAAGTCCCTGTAGAGAGCCATACTTTGACAACCTGTAGTTTCGTAACGTAACCGTCCTCATATTGTTGAATAGGTATTCACGTGCACTGTGAATAGAGATTCTCAAATCACTTAGTTATTCATACCCGGTTCCGGAAACCCGGAACATCCGAAAAGTAAGTTTCCATCGCAGTTTTGTATATGTAATTCACATCGGTACTATTCGGTTGATGGATATTTTGGCATTTTTTTGTTGTAATAAGGAATCAATTACCGGCGCATATCCTCTGAAACATTCGGTCCAGTATGACCCATGTGGAACCGGTTCCTGGAGTCCCGGAAGGTGGCCAATCTGGACAATTCGATGAAATTACTCAGATTTATGCCCCCAAACCAAATGAATTGTGTCCAACTCTTCATGATTTTTTATGTTTGGATGTATTTTGCTAAAAGGATGAATGGATGGTTATTCTGGTCCCTATGAAGCACCGGAATGGCCACCGAGAAACCCATAATATGGGACCACTAAGTTGTAGCACCAAAAGTAGGCATGCGACGGCTCAATCTTTATGATTTTGAACCCTCGTGACTCTGTTAGTTCAATCATAGATAAATGGCCATTTTGCTTCTTCTGGCCCTCCGAAATAACCCAGGAATGACCACCGGACTTACACGTATTGTGGGACATTTCAGTTTTAGTACCAAAAGAAAGCATGCGACGGTTCATTCTTCATTTTTTTTTTTTTTTTAATATCTTTATTAGTATCATTCCAAACATTACATTCATTTCTTATATCTAGGTGTTCTGTGTTATTAGACAACACTATCATCCTAATTTGGTAAAACAAATTTAAGATTAAATTAACATTTTGTTAACAACATATTACATTTCATTTGCCGTAGCAGTTCAGTTTTTTTACAGGTGAGTTGATTTCACCTGCTTATAAGAGAAAAAAAAACGTTTTTAATATACTTAACCTAACTTAACCTAAACATATAACGCATTAATCGAGGCAATAGAAGATTATAACGATTTTTGCCTGAAATTATTAATGATTGTATTTGACATTTGTTCCAATGTTTCAACATTGGATATTCTATGTAACTAATTGGTACTATACCAGGGAGGAAGCCTCAGAATCATTTTCAAAATTTTATTTTGAATTCTCTGCAGAGCTTTCTTCCTGGTATTACAACAGCTAGTCCATATTGGTACAGCATACAACATGGCTGGCCTGAAAATTTGTTTGAATATCAAAAGCTTGTTCTTAAGACAAAGTTTTGATTTTCTATTAATAAGGGGATAGAGACATTTTACATATTTATTACATTTGGCTTGAATGCCCTCAATGTGATTTTTGAAAGTTAAATTCTTATCTAGCATGAGCCCTAGATACTTAACTTCATCTGACCAATTTATTGGAAACCCTCTCATCGTGACAACATGTCTACTTGAAGGTTTCAAATAAAGAGCTTTTGGTTTATGTGGGAATATTATTAGTTGAGTTTTGGAAGCATTAGGAGAAATCTTCCATTTTTGCAAGTATGAAGAAAAAATATCCAAACTTTTTTGCAATCGACTACAGATGACACACAGGCTTCGACCTTTGGCGGAGAGGCCTGTGTCATCCGCAAACAAAGATTTTTGACATCCCTGAGGTAGCTCAGGTAAGTCAGATGTGAAAATATTGTATAATATTGGTCCCAAAATGCTGCCTTGAGGAACACCAGCTCTTACAGGAAGTCTTTCAGATCTGGAGTTCTGATAATTAACCTGAAGTGTACGATTTGACAGATAACTTTGAATTATTCTAACAATGTATGTTGGAAAATTAAAGTTTTTTAATTTTACAATCAAACCTTCATGCCAAACACTGTCGAATGCTTTTTCTATGTCTAGAAGAGCAAGACCAGTAGAATAGCCTTCAGATTTGTTGGAACGGATCAAATTTGTTACACGTAAAAGTTGATGAGTGGTCGAATGTCCATGGCGGAATCCGAACTGTTCATTGGCAAAAATTGAATTTTCGTTGATGTGGGCCATCATTCTGTTCAAAATAACCTTTTCAAAAAGTTTACTGATGGAGGAAAGCAAACTGATTGGACGATAGCTAGAATCTTCTGCAGGATTTTTGTCTGGTTTTAAAATTGGAACAACCTTAGCATTTTTCCATTTGTCAGGAAAATATGCTAATTGAAAACATTTGTTAAATATATCAACTAAAAATGATAAGCTACTTTCTGGAAGTTTCTTGATGAGGATGTAGAAAATTCCATCATCGCCAGGAGCTTTCATGTTTTTGAATTTTTTAATAATAGTTCTCACTTCTTCCAAATCAGTCTCCCAGGCATTTTCGAAAACGTTCTCTTGATTGAGAATATTTTCGAACTCCTGAGTAACTTCATTTTCAATTGGACTAGTAAGTCCTAAATTAAAATTGTGCGCACTTTCAAACTGCATAGCAAGTTTTTGAGCATTTTCGCAATTAGTTAGTAATAATTTGTTTTCCTCTTTCAATGCCGGTATTGGCTTCTGAGTTTTTTTCAAGATTTTAGATAATTTCCAAAAGGGCTTAGAGCCAGGGTCCAATTGAGAAATTTTATTTTCAAAATTTTTGTTTCTTAATTGAGCAAAACGTTTCTTGATTTCATAGCAGGATCGCGAGTGCGTTGAAATTGCCTTCTCCTCACGTTTTTAAGACGGATCAAAAGTTTAAGATCATCGTCTATAATCACGGATTCAAATTTTACTTCACATTTTGGAATTGCAATGCTCCGGGCTTCAACAATGGAATTTGTTAAAGTTTCAAGAGCATTGTCAATATCAAGTTTAGTTTCTAAAGAAATGTTAACATCAAGATTAGAGTCAACATACGTTGTATATATATTCCAGTCAGCTCGTAAATAATTGAAAGTGGAGCTGATAGGATTGAGAATCGCTTCTTGGGATATTTGAAATGTAACAGGGACATGATCAGAATCAAAATCAGCATGAGTAATCAGTTGGCTACAAAGATGACTAGAGTCGGTTAAGACCAAATCAATCGTAGATGGATTTCTAGAAGAGGAAAAACATGTGGGGCTATCAGGGTATTGAATTGAGAAATATCCTGAAGAGCACTCATCAAATAAAATTCTGCCGTTGGAATTACTTTGAGAATTATTCCATGACCGATGTTTGGCATTAAAGTCACCAATAACAAAAAATTTTGACTTATTGCGAGTCAATTTACGCAAGTCAGTTTGGAGCAAATTAACTTGCTGCCCAGAGCATTGAAAAAGCAAATAGGCAGCTATGAAAGTATATTTACCAAACTGTGTTTCAACAGAAACACCTAAAGTTTCAAAAACTTTAGTTTCAAATGATGAAAACAGTTGATGTTTTATACGCCTATGAATGATGATTGCAACTCCCCCACATGCCCCATCAAGTCGATCATTACGATAAACAAAAAAGTTAGGATCTCTTTTGAGTTTAGATCCAGGTTTTAAATACGTTTCGCTAATAACTGCTATATGCACGTTATTAACCGTAAGAAAATTAAACAGCTCGTCCTCTTTACCATTTAGAGAACGAGCATTCCAATTTAAAATATTTAAATTATTATTTGGATCCATTAGAAAAACGTAATCCAATAACAATTTGATTAGTAAATTTTACACCTACTTGGACTGCTTCAGTCATAGTGGTGGCTTTGAACATTGCATCAATCATTAGATTCAATTGTTCAGTTAGAAAATTAAAATCAGAGGCAGACATGTCATGTGATTTCCCATTGGAATTTCCGGTAGACGAAGAAGCGGAGTTACCTGTGGCGGTAGGGTTTTTTCCATTTGATTTGAAACAAGTAGAATGGGTACCCATGGATCGAACAGGGGAGGAGTTCGAATTTCCTGCTACGATATCGGCAAAGGATTTACCGTGGGTAGATACATTCGAAAATGAAAGATTCGAACGGCTACCCGACGGATTAAAATTAGTTTGTGAATGAGCATGATTATGATCTTCCTGATGGGTATGATTCATGATCGCAAGCGATCGTTAACTGAAAACTGAGCATTGTTCGATACTCTACCAGGCAAATTCCGGAAACGACCGTTATCGTAACGGATATTATCTTTCATCTGCCTGGCACGAGCCTCAATGACCCTTTTGCGTGAAGGACAATTCCAAAAATTGGACTTATGGTTAGCCCCGCAATTACAGCATATGAATTTGGTGGTATCTTCCTTCACTGGACAGACGTCTTTGGCGTGAGAAGAACCTCCGCAAATCATGCATTTAGCATCCATGCGACAATTTTTTGTACCATGACCCCACTTTTGGCACCGACGGCACTGAGTGGGGTTCTGGTAATTTCCTCCAGGTTTCTGGAAATGTTCCCATGTCACACGGACATCAAACAAAAGTTTTGCTTTTTCTAAAGCTTCAATATTATTTAGTTCTTTTTTGTTAAAGTGAACTAAATAAAATTCTTGAGAAAGCTCTTTCCGAACAATGCCAGATTGGGTTCTCTTTTTCATAATGATTACTTGAACTGGGGAAAATCCAAGTAAATCATTTATTCTATTTTTGATCTCTTCAGGTGATTTATAGTCACTTGAGAGACCTTTCAAGACAACTTTGAACAAACGTTCACACAGTTAAAACAATAATGTAATTTTAAGTTTATTTTCATGCACATATTTGGAGCATGAAAATAAACTCAAAATTACGTCGACTTCTAAAATTACACGAGTGGAAAAGCCACGTCCAGCGTGTAAATTTAAATGTCATTGAATTTTACACGCCCGTTTTTCTCCTGCGTTGCTTGCTCACTTTTCGTTTATTCCAATAATTTATGAAAGCACTTCACCAGCACCCCCCATCAGATGCGCCAAATAAAAATATGCTGTTTTCAGATTATATATGGATAATTTATTCAACGGAGCTTTTCACCATAATATTCCTCATATAATAAATTAATTGCTCCTCCTAAAGCTCGTCCTGGAGATGGTCATGTTGGCAAGTAATCGATAGCAATTAGCACCATTTGTTAGATTGTGGGGTGCAGTTGCCTGGAAAAATGTACAAAATTCGTGCTTTTCAAAGAAGTTCACTGTCACAAACGGCGTTTCAATCAAACGGAACTTACCTGCATATGTAAATGTTTATTCCGCCGTGGGACAAGCGCATATCCATGCGAAAATTTACATTTGAAGCACTGAACACGATCGCCACACGTAAATCAAAACAATCAGTCGGCCATATTAGTTTTGTTCTCAAAGAACGGTTGGTCATGTAAATTTAAATGCTGATTGAAATTTATGGTTTTATTCATTTAAAATTGTAGCGATAATACTATAATTGTGTGATATGCTTGAAAAATACACTTTGCTGCAAAATCATGTTAATAAAGATGTAGAATCGTATGTTTTTCAATGCTCCAAAGATGTGCATTGATTTAAACTCTTTTTTAAATCAAAATTTGGATTCAAACAATGTAAAAACACGACTGTCATGCTTTACATGTCGTTTAAATTTAAATATTTTTTTCTGTGCAGTTTTGTCGTCATAAGTAAAAAATTTGTGCTTCTTCTCTTCAAGATGTTTGAGAAGAAGTTCACGATCTTTAAGAGTTTCCGGCAAAACGCGACAGTCTCCTTTCTTTGCGATTTGGAAGGAAACCTTGATTCCCCTAATGGAGTTCAAGATCTCCTGCCTAAATCCCGCAAATTCGGAACAACTGACCACGATAGGCGGCACTCTTTGCTTCCTCACTTGAATCAAAGAGCCTGGGCTAGAGGCTGCTTCGATTTGGTGTTCGGAAAATTTGTCTAGAGCATCGAACTGATTGCTCATTTCGATACAATTATTCATTTCACCCTTGGAAGAAACTTCGCATTCCGGGGAAGCGTCCTTTCTTCCATTCTTGCCACGTGTAGTGACAGTTTTAAAACCCACTTTTTTGGAAGGAAGTAGTGAATTCAGAGATTCACCCTTCCTTTTGTTTGTTGTTGATACCATGTTTAGTTAATAAACGAAAGAAGACGTGACCTTCGAGAGGTTTTTTCCCTAGACGGTGTCCAAGAAGGATTACCACCGCTAGCTTTCGCCAACGGGTCCAACGAAAAATCGAAGGCACGGGTCCAAACAAGGATCGTAAAGGGATCAATAGTAGAAAAAATAGTACTGAAAAGTACTGTTTTAGTAGCACTGAAAAGTACCGTTTTTAATTTTAGCACTAAAAAGTACTGTTTTTGTAGCACTGAAAAGTACTGTTTTATTGCTTTAGGTAGTTTTTAAGAAAACTTCCAAGAGCAGAGAGAATTCGTGTACGCACAGCACGAAGGTACGATGCGCACTGGTTCATTCTTCATGATTTTGGATACCTGTGACTCTTCTGGTTCTATCTATTCATTATTATGGCAGATGGGTCACTTGCTCAGTAAACTAGGAAAATTGATCCGTCACATGTCTAGTTTTGGTACAAAACCTGCAATGTCTCATAATAGAGATATCACCGATGGTCATGCCTGGGTTATGTAAGCTAGTTACGAGTCAATCAATGATGTTTATTGTCAGGTATGGTTCATGGTATAAAGGTAAGGTACAAGATACTGTTATGTGAAGGTATTCCAATAAACACTTGTTACTCTTATACGTTACATCTTCCTTTCTTAATAATATTGAAATTCATCGAACCTCTTAGGTTTCACTGTACGCCCAGACCGAGTTACACATGTTGTCGAAGGTGCGGTTCCACTTGATGTTTCACTTAACAAAACTTGACTTCGGTTCATGCTGGTCCCAGCTGGTGATTCACGTCGAGTATCATTGGAGTCGCTTGCCGTTTCTTGTTCGGTTTCTTGCACACTTTCTTCCATTCCTCCTCGTAGCTTGCGCAAATGATGAGCATTCCTCCTCAGTGTTCTCTCGCCATCGGTCACTAGATACGCTGCTGAACATTCACCGCTACTCTAGGCCTGAGTGCTTCCAACGTCATTGGCATGTTGGAACGTACCAATCGACCCATGAGTCTTTCGTTAGGTGATGGTATGCAGCTACTACGTGGTGTATTCCGCATGTGAAGTAAGGCCAAATGGATATCTGATTGGTCCTCGCTGCACTTCTTCAGCATTGATTTAGCAACCTGTACATATCGTTCAGCTAATCCGTTCGCCCTGGGAAAATGAGGACTTGACGTTTGATGTTCGAATCCCCACTGACGACTGAATTGACGAAACTCAGCCGAGGCGTATTGAGGGCCATTGTCCGACTCCAAGACTTGAGGAATACCGTGGATCGAGAACCATTCTTTCAAATGTTTGATGATTCGCTTAGACGTTGTTTCGGATAGCTGCTTTATGTCGAAATAGCCAGAATAACTGTCGACGATAAGGAGGTACTCTTTCCCCTTAAAATGGAACAGGTCGGACGCAACCCTTTCAAATGGAAGTCCAGGAATGTCCTTCAGAATGATAGTGCTTTTTGTATTACTCCGCTGATGACGCTGACAAATTGAGCAAGTTTCCACCATTTCCTGAATGTCGTTACCCATGCCTATCCAGAACAACACCTGCTTGGCCCTTCGAATACAACTTTGAATTCCCGCATGACCACTATGTATCTTCACCAACATAGCCTTCCTCAACGGTTGCGGAATCAGTACTTGGTTTGACTTGAAAATTAGTCCATCGTAAACTGCCATCTCGTCTTGAAAATTCCAGTATTTACGAAGTTCGGGAATCAACTGATTTATAGTTTCTGGCCAACCTTGCAATATTACGGACTTCAGAGACTGCATTTCGTAATCCTTATCGGTGTGCTGCTTCAACTCCGCGCTTGCGCTTTTGGTCATCTGCAATACAATATGAACTTCTAACTGCTCGTCATCCTCAGCTATTGCAGTATTGGCAACATCGCGGCTTAAGATATCAGGGATAGGAATGTTAGCTCCTTTTACGTACACAACTGTTGGGTTATATTGGGCAACCTCTAATCTGATTCTACGGAGACGTGGGGGAGCTCGATCAAGTGGCTTACGAAAAATTGACTCTAATGGTTTGTGGTCTGTTTCAATTGTTAGCCTTTTACCATATATGTATTGGTGAAACTTCGAGCAAGCATACCATATTGCGGTAGCTTCTTTTTCAATTTGGGGATAATTCATCTCCGAAGAAGTTAACGCTCTGGATGCGTACGCTACTGGGCGACCCTGTTGTAGCAAAACGGCCCCAAGTGCGTGTGAGCTTGCATCCACTGATAGCGTTACAGGCGCATTTAAATCATAATACTTCAGTATTGGGGGAGATTGCATAAGAGCTTTTATTTTCTGAAATGATTTGTCTTGCCCCACTCCCAAGCCACATCCTTAGCCAACAGACTTCTCAATGGGGCTGTCACGTCTGACAAATTAGGTACGAATTTCCCCATGTACGTTATCATCCCTAATGCTCTTTGGAGCTCAGACCTATTTGATGGTGTCTTAAGTGGTAACAATCTGAGAGAGACTCGCGAAGAGGAAAAATATCAACGTCATATGCAGCCCAGATTCCGCTGTCACAAAACGTCAAATGCAGCCCGTCAATTTAATGGCTGAAAAAGTGACAAGTATTGTATTTGAAATAAACTATTATTAAAAACCTGAGTTAGAGGAGTAAAGATGCTGATAAATCTTAACACAAGACTAGTTATTCAAAATGCCGTTTATGCTTCGGTGGATGCAAACGCAATACTTGGCTGCTGAGATGTTTATGTGCAAGTTTGAACGGCTTGTGCATTGTTGATATAAACACTGAGTGGAATAAGAAAAAAACTCAGCAATCGCAGAAAAAGAAGATCGTCTCCGCGAGTCTCGCCTCAGGTAACAATGGACCGATGCACGAGTTCACTAATTTGACGTTTGAGCGGTGCCGAATTCACTGGTTGCCATGGTCCCATAAATAACACGGCACCGCTAAAACGTCAAATAATGAACCCGTGCATAGGTCCATTAGCCAGAGTGATCATTCACAGTAGAAGCATTAACCTAAGAATGCTAATGTCGCTGCTGTTCGTGTTACCAACATCTATTTTGCCACGAACTGACAGCGTGAGTACCGGGCCTCAAAGTGTCAGATTAATTTTAAGAACCAAAACAACACCATGATATAGAACAAACAATGAAAAACCATAATTTAAGGTAATAAAAATTGAAATCAGTTTTGTGACAGCTACGCCATTAGCGTTCTACTACTAATAATTCTATTTCATTCACTTATAATTGAACTAGATGAATCACAGGTATTCAAAATCATAAAGATTGAGCCGTCGCATGCCTAGTTTTGGTACAAAAACGTAAATATCGCACAGTACGGGTATCATATTTCTGAAACTCAATCCCGTTAAAAAATATCTTTTATCTTACGAAAATAAATGCTTAAAATTAGGTAATTAGGAAGCACATTCGTAAAACCGCTGTTGGTGAGCCAAGAACACCACCATGAGCTTCAAGGAATGTGAAAAACCTTGAACACGTTAGCACTGATTTTTCTCAGTCGGTGATAATGATTGTTTTCAAATCGTTCTGAATAGTCAGTAAAATACGATCAAAACAATCATCACTCGGAAAGAAAAAGTAATGCTGACTTGTTCAATTCATTCATTCCAAGGTACATGTGTCATGCACGATTTAAGAGGAAAATAACCATCATCGTTTTACAAATTTTCAAAACCAGTTATTTTGCTCAAAATTGAAGCAGTGCTCAAGAAAATCTATCATTGCATTGAACTTACTATATGTAATGCAATGATAGATTTTCATGGGATTTTTTTTTTTAATTTTACGAAAAACTGGTTTTTCTATTTTGATAATTACTGATGATTAAATGATGGAGTCTTGAGCCTTAACTATCATCGGGTTGGGATGGGTTGTACGATCTTTGGTCATTTTTTGTAATTTATTTCCTAAAGCAACATGTTAGCTGTTAATAATTAATGATTTCATAGATTTATTATGTTTGTTTCCCGTTCACTAGGGCTTGGAAAAATAATGTCAATGTGTGTTTTTTATAGCATATATATACAAAAAACCGTTATTTTTGGGTACTGTGGAGAACAAATCTCGATCAAACAATATATAAACTTACTTACTTTACTTTACTTTTGCTGGCGCTACGTCCTTCAAGACATGACCTGCGCCACAATGTTACGCCAACTAACTCGGTCCATGGCTGCTAACCTCCAATTCCTCGATCGCCCCACACTTCCAAGATCCTGCTCCACTTGGTCAAACCACCTAGCTCGTTGCGCTCCCCTTCGTCTTGTACCGGCCGGATTTGAGTTGAACACCATTTTTGCAGGATTGTTGTCCGGCATTCTCACAACGTGTCCCGCCCATCGTACCCTTCCAGCTTTGGCGACTTTCGTGATACTGGGTTCACCGTAGAGTTGCGCAAGCTCGTGGTTCATTCTTCTCCTCCATACGCCGTTCTCACATACTCCGCCGAAGATCGTCCTAAGCACACGTCGTTCAAAAACTCCTAGCGCTTGCAGGTTCTCTTCGAGCATTGTCCACGTCTCATGCCCGTAGAGGACTACCGGTCTTATTAGCGTCTTGTACATAGTACACTTAGTACGGAAGTGAAGTTTACCAGACCGCAAGGTCTTGTGGAGTCCATAGTAAGCACGACTTCCGGCGATGATACGTCTTCGAATTTCTCTGCTGCAGTTGTTATCCGACGTTATCAATGATCCGAGGTAGACGAATTCGTCCCCCACCTCGAACTCATCCCCGTCGATCGTCACGCGTCTGCCTATGCGAGCTCTATCGCGCTCGGTTCCTCCAGCCAGCAGATATTTCGTCTTCGACGTATTTACCTTCAATCCAACCCGATCTGCTTCACGTTTCAGCCTGGTATACTGTTCAGCAACCACCTGGAACGTTCTTCCGACAATGTCCACGTCGTCAGCGAAACAAATGAACTGGCTGGATTTATTGAAGATCGTGCCCCGCATGTTGAAGCCCGCCCGTTTCATAACACCTTCTAGCGCAATATTGAACAGGAGGCAAGAAAGACCATCGCCTTGTCGAAGTCCTTTGCGTGTTTCAAACGGGTCCGATAAAGCACCCGATATCTTCACACAGCACTGCACACTATCCATCGTAGCTTGGATCAGTCTAGTCAGTTTCCCGGGAAAACCGTTCTCGTCCATAATCTTCCATAGCTCTTCGCGGTCGATGGTATCATAGGCCGCTTTGAAATCGATGAATAGGTGGTGCGTAGGGACTTGATATTCGCGACACTTTTGGAGGATCTGCCGCAACATAAAGATTTGGTCTGTCGTCGATCGACCGTCCACAAATCCGGCTTGATAACTTCCAACAAATCTGCTTGCCAGTGGCGATAGACGGCGGAAGATGATCTGGGAAAGCACTTTATAGGCTGCATTAAGAATGGTGATCGCTCGATAGTTCTCACATTCTAACTTGTCACCCTTTTTGTATATTGGGTATATTATTCCCTCCTTCCACTCCTCCGGTAGCTGTTCTGTATCCCAGATCCTGGCTATCAATCGGTGCAGACAAGTGGCCAACCTGTCCGGGCCCATTTTAATAAGTTCCGCTCCAATACCATCCTTTCCAGCTGCTTTGTTGTTCTTGAGCTGTTTGATAGCATCCTTAACTTCACCTATTGTGGGAGTTGGCACGTCTCCCTCATCCGCCGTACTGATGAAGCCATTCCTCCTGCTGTCTTGATCTTCCTCCTCCGCGCCGTTTAGGTGTTCATCGTAGTGCTGCTTCCACCTTTCAATCACCTCACGTTCGTCCGTCAAGATACCACCATCCTTATCCCGGCACATTTCGGCTCGCGGCACAAAGCCTTTGCGGGATGCATTTAGTTTCTTGTAGAACTTACGTGTTTCTTGAGAACGATACAACTGCTCCATCTCTTCGCACTCCAACTCTTCCAGGCGGCGCTTTTTATCCCGGAATAGATGGGTTTGCTGTCTTCGCTTCTGTTTGTATCGTTCCACGTTTTGACGGGTGCCTTGCTGCAGCATCATCGCCCGCGCTGCATTCTTCTCGTCCAAAACCGTCTGACACTCCTCGTCGAACCAACCGTTCCGTCGATTTGCTTCCACGAACCCAATGGCACCTTCCGCTGCGTTGTTTATGGCTGCTTTGAGACTACTCCAGCAGTCCTCAAGAGGGGCTTCGGTGAGCTCTCCCTCTTCCGGCAACGCTGCCTCAAGGCTTTGCGCGTATTCAGTTGCGACTTCGGGTTGCTTGAGTCGCTCCAGATTGTACCGGGGCGGGCGTCGGTACCGAATGTTGTTCACAACGGAGAGTCGTTGGCGCACTTTAACCGTCACAAGGTAGTGGTCCGAATCGATGTTTGCGCCGCGATAGGTTCTGACGTCGATAATGTCCGAGAAGTGCCTTCCATCAATCAAAACGTGGTCGATTTGTGATTCAGTCTGTTGGGGTGATCTCCAGGTGTACCGATACGGGAGGCTGTGCTGGAAGTAGGTACTACGTATAGCCATGTTTTTGGAGGCGGCGAAATCAATCAGTCTAAGGCCGTTTTCGTTCGTAAGCTGGTGTGCGCTGAACTTCCCTATAATCGGTCTAAATTCCTCCTCCTGGCCAACCTGAGCGTTGAGATCTCCGATAACGATTTTGACATCATGGCTTGGGCAGCCGTCGTATTCACGTTCCAGCTGCGCGTAGAAAGCGTCCTTATCGTCATCGTCACTTGCTAGGTGAGGGCTGTGCACGTTGATTATGCTGATATTGAAGAAACGGCCTTTGATCCTCAACTTGCACATTCTGTTGTCGATTGGCCACCACCCAATCACGCGCCTCTGCATTTCGCCCATCACGATAAAAGCTGTGCCCAGCTCATGTCTATTGCCGCAGCTCTGGTAGATGGTATAACCATCCCTATACGTATGTACCGTCGACCCTTTCCAGCAAACCTCCTGCAGCGCTACGATGTCGAACTTGCGGACCCTCAATAATTCGGAAAGAATGCGGGTACTTCCCAAGAAATTGAGAGACTTACAGTTCCATGATCCGAGTTTCCAATCGTTAGTCCGTTTTCGATGCCTGGGTCTATGCCGATTGTTCCGGTCCGAATTTACATTGTATGCTTCCTGTACTGATGATTTTTACGGCTGGCTTGTAAGGCCTGCACCAACCCCCTGTCTCGCCGGAGGATCATCGTGCACAGCACTGTTTAGAGTCCCACACTGGCACTAGGACGATGATCAGCCGCTCCTAACATGGAGAACAGACGCTGTTTTGAGCCGTCCCTAACATGGAGAACAGACGCTCTGATAAGCTACACCCTCAGAAGAGAGGAGCCCCCCTTCCCTGTCAGCATACGACCAAGGTTCCACCAGGGTTGGTTACCCGATCTTCCCTACGGTTACTCGTATCCCAGGTGGCACCACGGGGAGGTAGGGATAGGAGTTACTGGACAAGAGGCTGAGGACCACAAATGGGGTCTATTTTATACCTGCAGGTACGCGAAGTACCAATGGTACGCATTGTCCAGTCATTTACCACCCATATATAAACTTAATTTAATCTAATTGGCGTGTACGACAAACGTTAACAGAATAGAATTTGCTTTCAATATGTGATAATGACAAGTGATTTTGATTTATGAGTATTGAGTTATGATTTTTCAAACCTTAAAATAAGCCATAAAACACATTTTCAACTTGAAGCAAAGTGGAATCTCTATCAAATGAGCTGAAAATTTGACCAGACATTGTTCTTAGCATGAAAATTCAGAATACTGCTTGACCGGAAGATTTCCAGACATTCTTTCAAAAATGAACAGGTCTAGTCTGGATAATAGCTGTTCCAACCATGTAACCAACTATTTATGTAAAGTAAGTTTACTTGAGCAATTATTTAAGATGAAACATCTAGGAATCCAAAGATGACCGCCACAATGACCGACTTGCGCCCCTAATCACGTTCTCAAAGGCACTAAACTGGAGAAATAGTTGGCAAACGTCTTCGGGATGATTCAAATATTACGTAATGCAAAATTTGCCAATTCTAGACCCCCTCCCTCCTCCACGTAACAGCTTTTGTATGATTTTTTTTTTTAAATTTTTGTATGGATCGTAACACTACGGAAGACCCCTCCCTCCCCCTGTTGCGTTACGTAATATTTGAACGATCCCTTCGATCTTCCTATTTTAAGATTTCTGCTAGTGCACAACGCCCAAATAAAAAGTACACTGTTGTTCAATGCTTTCTTTGCGAGAATTGTGCCTCTGAAGTTTCAGAGCATAAGTTGATTCCAAACTGTTTCACCTTAAATGGATGCCCGATCGTTGCGCGGATGGCAGCTCTTTGATTTTCATGTCACGGTTTTTTCTCGGTACCGCGATATTTTTGATTCAGCAGATTGTGCTATGCAACCCGACACTTATTTCGAAGTACGTATTGTGAAGTGAAAATAGTGGATTTATCAACTCCTGGGACATTGGCAGTACTCCAGATGCCATAATTGAGTATGATATCTAACATGAGTCTCTGTACGTGCCATAAATTCTTTTGTTCTTTTGACTTTTACTGTGCGCCGTTTGTTGTTGCTGTCTCACTCTCTCTCACGGACAACTTGAAAACAGGGCGCACAGTCGAAGTCAAACGTTTTATAGCATGCATAGGCTCATAGAAACGTATCGTAATCTCTCTGGACGCAAGGGTCCGAAGAACGTAAAGCGATGGATTGATTGTTGAAAATGTATAGGTTTGTGGTTTTTACGAATATTCCGACGTACTTAGCGAAATTATGGTATAGAGCTTAGTGACAGTTGAACACACGAACACTTGCATACGCTGCATCGAACACACTTGCATCATACACAGTTTGTTTTTGTTTTCCTCAACGAAACTTGCACACACTTTCCAGACGCATCAAAATGCATATGGAAATATTACCCAATTTCAAATATTTACACCCAAGTTCTGGGTGTTTTCCAAGACAGAGTGCATATTGTTTTCCTCTAAGATTTGCGACCACATCTACACTAGGGCACCCATACCATTGAACGTGATAACCACTATGGAGAATTGTGTTCGTTGGCATGTAGACTATTTTATCGCTTGGTTCCCTGCGGTATTACAAATATCATCTCTGAAATTGGAACGGTTGGGTGATCCGGTGAGTTTGTTCCATTTTATTCAATGCATTTACTTTTAAAAAGCTATCGACAAACCGTATTAACTGCAACGGTTTTCTTTTATTCATAAATTTGTGTATCGCCGGTTTGGTTTTACTAAAATCAAATTGCTCGCGCCTGCGTTTTTCTACGATTTTTAGTTTTGTTTCTTTTTTCTTCAGTTTGCTACCATTTTTGCTTTTCTCCGTTTGTTTTTTTAGTTTTTTTGTTTTTCTTTGCAATAATACGATATGATACAATGCGATATGATACAAATGAAGCCATATCATGAAGAGAGATGATGAGGCATTTTCTCTCTATGTTAAAAACTATCGAAAGAGCTTCTATTCTGCAAGGTTTCTGTAGTTCAAATTATTTGAATATCTCGAATTACAGATCAGATAAAATCAATACCCGGACACCTAAGCTGTTACAAATTTTTGAATCCTTTTTCAAATATGATTTTTTACGGTGCGATTAATATTTTATCGTTTTAGCATCGATGACATACCAGATGATTCTGAAAGTAATTAACTTTCCTTTAAAAGTTACGTTTTTATTATGAAAATTGATTAAATAATGAAACATGTCTTGTCTTGAAATCCGGACATCTGAAGTGAATGTTGTCTTTAAATCCGGACACTCTTGTTAATGAATATACTCAGACCGGATTTTGATTCACCACGGTATAACTTCTATAACTGTTGATTTATTAGAACTAAAAATGACTATACATGTTTTTATAATGCAATTATTCAAGAGATATTGGAAGTAATTTGGTAGAGATGAATTTCTTACAGATCTTCATCATTTTTCAATCCCTAGAAAGAGTGGAATCAACCGCACAATGAACGGCGGCTCCGAATTCTTGACTGGTACAAGGTATTTTGTTGGCGTAACGAGAACAGCTTCCGGTAGCGCTTGTGGTGGTATCTTACCAACATGATGCGGATCTTAGAGTCGTGGAACTGCTTGATATAAACACGACGGGTCTTAGAGGTTTTCACCGATTCGACCTTGATGATTTGGATGGAGTGGGCACGACTATGGTGACGCGAAGTCGTTTCACTGTAGCACGTTTTGCGTACCGGAGTGGAAATCGGATGTCAGTCAGATGCCAAAGTTCATGACGCGCAGCGGAGGCTTCTCCAGGATGCGCTTGACCGAAACGATTTCACCGGTGGTCTTTTTGAGCTTACGCAGCTGCAGCAGGAAGTACCAGAAACAACACTTGGTCACAATGTACAAACCTTGAACAGCGGAGAGTTCCTTCCCTTCTCTGGCAGCTTACGCACTTCTTAAGCTTTCATTTTGAGTGCGCTTTTCGAAGTAGTGGGTACCGCTAACGAAAATGCACCAAATTTAATAAAATATGAACTGAGTTCAAACGATTACAAATTCTTGTTATTGGCTGGGTGGCTAGATTATAGAATCGTCATTTGTCAACGATCACAGTCAAAAAAGAAATATTTCTTTTGCCATAATTACGCAGAACCTTAGTTACGCAGCTTTAAGTGAACACCCTTAGTATTACTTAACACGTCCTTCTTTCTGACTACCGCCCCCTATGGAAACGGCTTAATGTGTTGTTCGAATAACAGCCCGGCTTTCAGTTTCAGTTACAAACATAGTTAGTAGGATCAAAGTATTCAAAGGTTCATCAGGTATTTCGTCGATCTTTGCTTTAAGGTCATTTAAAACCATAGGTAGGACTATCCTTTGACTGTCACATCCACTGATTAAATGTGCCATTTTTATAATCGTTTGGTGGTATCTGGTATTGTCTTCTACTTTTTGTTCTATACATGGCGTTGCGTCCCAGCTGGGGCATAACATGACGTAGTTTTGCACTGTCCGTATTTGACAGAAGCAATCTTGAGTTCTTTAAGGGAAAACTATATTTGTCCATGATCTTCTATAGCTGAAAATATAGTCGTATGAGACCCTGGAATCGATAAGCTCATATAGCGTTAGCGTTGTTACGATATACACTCCCGTGCAAAAGTTTGGGTTCACCCCCTCAAAAACATACAAAAGTGTTCTGTCCATATCTCTGTGATTACACGTCCAAACCCAAACTTTTGCACGATACACCATACTTAGGGGTGAACCCAAACTTTTGCACGATGACTTGACTGACTGTTTCATTGATTTCGAATACTTTCAGATTTTTCCGCCAAAATTTCGTGGCGTTTCTTCAAAGAATATAAGTTTACGATTCTAATGACACTTTGATTGAAAATTTTGGTCGACCCAATCCTGAGGAAATTAGATATGATTTTTCAGTGTGTTTTTTGAAAAATGTCACAACTTTAAGTAAAAATTTAGTATACAAAGTTCAAAGAATGTTTTTGGAAAAATACATACGAAGTAAGAATAACTCTTTGCCTTTCGAATGCGACTTAGAGAGTTTCAATTGGACGTGTAATCACAGAGATATGGACAGAACACTTTTGCATGTTTTTTAGGGGGTGAACCCAAACTTATGCACGGGAGTGTACTTCGTAGATTGGATACTAGCAACATTCATGTGTAATTTGATAATTTAACCCAGACTGCTTTCAGGAACAAGGCTGGGGAGTAAACCTTGGCCCAATCTTGGACAATATTACCAAAAGCATGAATATTGCTATTCCCGGCCACGCCCATCTGAAGATTTATGAAAAAGTTACACGTCTTCTCAGTGAGAATCGAACTCACGACTCCCCGATTTCTAGTTGGGGCGCGTTACCACTACGCCATGAGAGGACTCATGAAAGCAGAAGTTAACCTGAATTCGATTTCAGCTCAATAATCACGTGGTCCTTTTTCGCAAAGTGCACCTCTTTCGGAAGAATTAGATGCCCATCCAAACACGTTCATGAGTTCTCTCATGGCGTAGTGGTAACGCGCCCCAACTAGAGATCGGGGAGTCGTGAGTTCGATTCTCACTAAGAAGACGTGTAACTTTTTAGCAAATCTTCACATCAATTTGTCCATCTAATCCAATTGCAAATTATTGAGTCGATGCCGGTTATGGACCCTTTGCGTATTATGGACCCCCTACAGAAAAACATAAAATTAACACTCAAAGCAACCTTATTCCTATGAAAATCCACCGGGGGAACTTCGATTGCATTGTTATTCGGCAGTTTCAGGCAAAATATGTGGTTTGTAGCGCATAAATACAGATATTTGAACAGTTTTGTAAATGAAACCACACAAGAGGGTCCATAGTACGCATTTCCAGGTGGGTCCATAATAGGCACGTCGGCAGTGAGCCGGATTACATGGGAATCAAATGGAGGGTCCATAATACGCAACGTCAAATTTGTAAACAATCCTATTATGGACCCCGGGAGGGTCCATAATAGACATTCGGACAACAGTTTTCCAAATGTATATTTCTCTGGGAAAATCGTATGATTTTGTATGTTGCATGGGTGTACTGTAAAGTAAAGACATTGAACTTGTTATAAGTCTCCACAAAACGTATATCCGCCTGATATATAATTGCGGAAAGGCGTCGAGAATGAATTTCAGCTACTAAGGGGTCCATTACTAGCATTGACACCCTATATGTAATGTTTAGCTTTTCGGTAGTTGTTAAACTTCCACTCGGCTGGTTAGCCGTAAACCACGATTCATAAATAAAAACAAGTATTTAAAATCAAGCGCCAGCTGGATCACGGCACCAATACAAATCACTATTTATATTTCCTACATACCATTTCTTTCCACTAAATCTTTTGATAACTACAATAATTAAATACAATGAATAAGCAGAGAAATACATTTAGGACGGCAGCGAAAACTTTTCACGTCCGATTTTTAGCATCGAATCGATAAGCTCATATAGTTTAGCTTAGCTTAGCTTAGACTGACTACACATATCAATGGTTGCTATTCCATGATTGACCGAAGTCAGTGAAAATGCACAAAGAATCAACAAGAGGTTCGACTGGGATTGGCCATAATCTTCTTCAGTGTGCATAATTCAGTGCCTCTATTTATACAGGGTCAATAACGGCGCCGGTTACGTCCTTGCAGTCAGGTAGGATTAGAGGAAGGAATGTTAGTGAGTAACCTTTGTTATTTGGAGACCGTGTTTGCCTCTGCATCTCCACAAAGGTTACTGGGAGGGATGTTTGTTAATGGGGAGGATCGTTGGGTCACAGGATTCACTTTGATAAGTGATTAGACCATGATAAATAATTTGACGCGAGCAAAGGATCAAACACTATTACCTGCTTCGCGAATTAGCATCGAATCGATAAGCTCATATAAAACACAAACTTAAAAAGTTCTTTGTAATGAAAATCGAAAAAGCAGTGTTTGCTAGGTAAACCTGGTTGAACAAAAGTTCATTTTGTTTTGTGCAGTATTGATATTTGAGTTTCTAAAATTTCCAAACAGGAGAAATTTTATGCTACCTCTGTCTCCTCATCAGTCATAACCTCAAATCTAGCCCATGATTCAAACAGCTCAATTTTGCCCGCATGGAACAATTTTTTGCTTATGATCAAGCAAACAATAATCTGCTCCAAGTGCACACTCACCCGAACTGATGGGGCTGCTTTCGATGCACAAATTTCTGATTGTATCGGTCCACATTTGCAAAATTGAACGCAAACAAAAGCTTAAGCCTCCCTTTCATCGGCAGCCGAGTAGCGTGAAAAATAGCAAAAACAAACATCGAAACCATTGCAATCCGAACGAAAACGCTTTTCCGGCAAACCAGCTCGAATAATTGCGGGTAAATCTATGGGACTATTCCGCTACACAATACTGTGCAATGCATCTCTATTACACTCTGTTAGCCGTGCCCAGAATGCACGACCCGAGTTGCAATTTTCCACATCCATTTAATTTGGTTTTTTAATCTATTTGAAGTTCCCATTCCCCTTACTCCCTCGCTTCTCCTGATAGGAATGAGAATGCCACTTCCTTCCGTCCTTGCCCAGCGTCATCGCTAGAACACGTGGTATCCGAATAGAAACCAAGTCGCGATAGTCCGGACGTTCTGCTACCGCATCCGAGCGACCTGCTTTTCACAGTCCGTTATGTCATTATTTGATTGTCATCGGTCTTTTCTTCCGCCTTGAATGTTTCCGTGTCGCTGAGCTTTCCGACATCTCCCCCGCTCTCTCTTCGTTGACAAAATTAAACAAAACACCCACAGAGACACTATGGCTATGCCCCTTGTACACAAGACGAGACTGTCTGCGGTAGCTGTTTGGTGGAGCTACGATGCGAGGCCGAGTCAGACGGAGACCCATTCAATTACAAGTTGATCGTTTTCTAGTTATGCTCTGCCTCCCAAAGCCATCATAAGTTGACTGCATTACGGGGGGTGGAGGGTATTCTATTCACCGGACATCGATTCTATCCATTCGTTCGTTACTTTATGAACATGACGATGAAGACTACTGCTGATGGAAAAGTAGTCACCGAGAGTCACATATATGGATTCTTTCGGTCTGCAATCGGTTGAACAGATACAGCATTCATTACTTCGATAGGCAGCAAGTTATTAACTTTCGTTTGGCAGACTATTTTCACCACCTGTGCCTTTCGTAACCTATTCTATAACTATTTCCGCTTGTTCGATCAATGTAAATAGGATTGTGTGAGCTTACCTGTGTAAGGCAAACCCTCCACTAGGGACGTTAATGAAAAGACGGAATGAAAATAATACCTGGCACTGGAAGTAGTGATTTTATGCATCAGATTTGACTACAAATATCGTGTTGTTTGTGTTCCGTACGGAACGAGCCGTAAAAGAGTTAGATTGAAACTTCCTGGATGTTCTCGCCTCATCTGCCAACTAGTCGCAAAACACACGCTTTAGTCCCCGCTTTCAATTCCCGACTCGTGGCACTCACCAGAGTGCAGTCCCCAACACTACCCACCCTGCCTACGCCTCTGTGGTCGAGAGTTCCCACAGTGAGTGAATGAGTTCGAAGAACACCGTGAGTGACCGAGTGAGTTCCATACCATCAGTGAGTACCAGCCGTCATTGTGATCCAGAAACATCGAGAATGTTCCACGCACATATGGAACACGTGCCATGCGAACCTTCTAGAATACGAAAGAGCGACTATAAATACCGAACCGCTCCGCACTAGGAGTCAGTATTGTTTTAACCACCGCGAGTATACTATCGACCGAAAGTGAAGTAAAGTGAAAGTATAGTGAACAGTAGTGTAACTAGTGAACAGTGTAGTCTAGTGAAGTGCAATAAAGTGTACTGTGGACTAGCAGAATTAGTGGTGTTGTTCCTTTCATTCCGAAAAATACAGTCCACCCCGACCCGACCGGAGTTGGCCACGGTTAACGCGCCAACATAGTGGTCCTTCGAACCGGATCCAGCGCCGCCCGCCGTAGGAAAGGAATCGACACATCCGCCGCTCGACGAGAGCTATTCCGGCACGCTTGCGTGGTGACCCAGACCAGAGCGTGTATTCCAAGGAAGATTCTACTAGTCATCGCCGCCGACACGTCCGCTTGGTGCCTTCACCAAGACGTGTACCACCCGCCCGAGGAAGTGATCAACCACCGCCACCGCTCATCGTGAGAATTTCCGGCACGTTTGCCTGGTTGTGCGCCCAAACGTGTATTTTCGAGAGGAGTTGGTTGCTCACTATTGCCGCCAAATCCGACACGTTCCCGTGGGTTCCAAACCACAACGTGTAGCTGTTCACTATCGTAGCCGCTTATCCGACACGTTGCGCGGTACCAATACCGGGACGTGTTTCACCGAAGAGAGTGGTATCCGTTTCGCCGTCCAATCCGACACGTTCCAGTGGTGCTGTGACCACAACGTGTACTGCAAGAGGAGCCAGCCGCCCATTTATCCGACACGTCTGCGTGGTGCTTGGACGTGCATCCGTCACCGTGTTTGTTCGACACCCGCTAAACGCCGAAGAATCCCTACTCAGAGTGACTGTTTCGACCCGACACGAATCCCAAAGCCATGGACTTCCGAATTCCATCAGGAGACGCTATGCAGCAGAATTGCATGCCAAAAATGAGATCCGCTACTGAGCCGAACGATCAGGACGCCGCTATGATCGCCCGAAACACCGATTGGAAGACAACCGTTAATCCGACCATGTTGAACGAGTTTTCGTCGCTATCACGCCTCCAAACTCACGTGAGCCTGAAGCTAGAGCGAGTGCAAAGCGCACTTGCTGCCGCCAAAGATCCGGTGAGCCTACCGCGACTCAGGACGTATTTGAAAAACATTGAGGACGCTTACGCCGAGTTCTGCGACGTACATAGCAAGGTGATAACGACCGTTCCAGACACCGCTCTACAACGCCAGGAGGAAGTATTCGCCGATTTCGAAGACCGATTCAATGTTGTACGCACGACGATCGAAGACCTGACAGTCGCCCAAGGAAAAAGTCCCGCCAGAGGTCCGAAGCCACAACAACAACCGTTCAACGACCCGATCCGTGCTGTCGATGAATATCGCGCCGACTGGACAAAGCTTTACTTCCTAGCGCCCGTAGTACAGGAGAAGCCAAAGAAGATGAATTGTGAAAACCCGCAGGACAACCACGAACTAGCGAACCACGTACAACCGAGGAGCCATTTGATTGAGCACACAATTCGAAAGTCATCCGATCCACACCCGAAGCACTTCCAAACAACAGCAGAGGATTGTAATCGATACCAGGTTCCAGATCCAAGTCCACCAATTAAGGAAAAGCACGAAACTCAATCCAACCCAACCGATCAACAGATACTGAAGCGAGCAAACACACTGCAGTCATCGAGCAAGAGTCCAAAACAGCAACAGTTCCAATCCGAGACTATCCAGCTAGACTTCTGCCAATACGACCGACAGGAAGATGCACCAACTTCGAGCCAAGTTTCTGACGCATCGAACTCCACCATAGATCGTCCGACCTCTCCAACGATTGAGCAACATACCATAAGAAAAATACCAACCGACTCCGAGGAACCTGACCAACAGGATGTCCACTCAGCTGACAACCTCTCCGAACGAAAATTCCGCTCACCGAATCCCGTTCAATATCCACCTAGTAAGAGCGATGTGACAGAATTCCGACTTCTCCGACCCAGGTTCCACCCGCCGAAGAGAACGAGCATGAAGCATCAAGAGCACCTCCCCAAGCCCAACAACATACTGTTGAAACTTCGTGTCAACCGGGGGGAGTATGTTCCGTACGGAACGAGCCGTAAAAGAGTTAGATTGAAACTTCCTGGATGTTCTCGCCTCATCTGCCAACTAGTCGCAAAACACACGCTTTAGTCCCCGCTTTCAATTCCCGACTCGTGGCACTCACCAGAGTGCAGTCCCCAACACTACCCACCCTGCCTACGCCTCTGTGGTCGAGAGTTCCCACAGTGAGTGAATGAGTTCGAAGAACACCGTGAGTGACCGAGTGAGTTCCATACCATCAGTGAGTACCAGCCGTCATTGTGATCCAGAAACATCGAGAATGTTCCACGCACATATGGAACACGTGCCATGCGAACCTTCTAGAATACGAAAGAGCGACTATAAATACCGAACCGCTCCGCACTAGGAGTCAGTCATGTTTCAACCGCCGCGAATATAACCCGATCGAAGTGAAGTGAACCAAAACAGTAACTAGTGAACAGTAGTGTAGTGTAGTGCAATAAAGTGTACTGTGGACTAGCAGAATCAGTGGTGTTGTTTCTTTCATTCCGAAAAATACAGTCCACCCCGACCCGACCGGTGTTGGCCACGGTTAACGCGCCAACAGTTTGTATGATAAGCTTATGGATATTTGTTTTGAGGAATTGGATTCTTGAAGAAACTTCTTATTTTTCCTGGGATAACTTCCCAACTGAGACAGAGCTTACTTCTCAGCTTAGTATTCTTATGAGCACTTCCACAGTTTTTAACTGAGAGTTTTTTTTTAGCCATTGACCATTTTAGCATTTGTATTCGTGTGGTAGGTGTGATGATACTCTATTGCCCAGGGAAGTAAAGAAAATTTCCAAACTGTAAAAAATCTCGACCGGTGAGATTCGAACCCTCTGCTTAGTCTCGCTGAATAACTGAGTGTTTATCACTACGATCTGGGCTCCATTTAATTATTGGTCGCCTGTCATTTTCTTTATAGTCAATTTGCCAAAAAAACTTAAATATGGGATATACTACCAGCTGTTTCATAACTAAAGATTCAAACAATAACTGTGGAACGAATTAAATAATTGAATTAGGTTATGTAACGGTTCGTAGTATCCCCTCAGCAGGTTATCGAGGTTTTGTCGCGGTTAGTGTAGTTTTCGTGTCAGATGATTGTAAGTAATTCAGGATAGCGTTTGTGTTGTGTGTTTCTACTGCTTGTTTGGTCACCCGATAATCACGCAGCCAGCCAAATATATTCCATCATTGACAACCAGATGGCGTGTGCGGCATACAATATTGGTACCATACATTGGTAACAAATGGAGGCTATGGATTATGAGGGATTATGAGTGGATCCTCAACAGTCCAAACACTGAAATCGGCCATTTGTCCAAGTGATCCCACCAAAGAAAGGTGGACAAGTGAGTGTGGTGTGTTAGGGACACAGGTAATAGTTGGAGCCCTAAGGTCCAAACTGGAAATAACACCTGTTCACCGGCGTACAAAATTCTGTCGCGCATCCTGTTAAACAGACTGAGATCGCTCGAGGGTCCTTGGTCGGCGAATACCAAACTGGTTTTCGTGAGCGCCGTTCGACAACGGACTAGATGTTTAGCTTGCGAATGATCCCAGATAAATTCCGGGAGTATAACTTGCAGACTCACCATCTGTTTATTGATTTCAAGGCTACGTACGACTCAGTGAGTATAAATGAGCTTCGGCAGATAATGTCTGAACATGGTTTTCCGGTGAAACTAATTAGGCTGATACGTGCTACGCTGGATTGTTCGAAATCAAGTGTTCGGATCGCAGACGAGATGTCAACCTCGTTCGTGACGTTAGACGGGTTGAAGCAGGGAGACGCATTTTCAAATTTACTGTTCAATATTGCACTCGAGGGTGCTATTAGGAGATCTGGACAGCAGAGAAATGGCACTATTATCACAAGGTCGCACATGCTCCTTGGCTTTGCGGACGATATAGACCTAATTGGAATCGATTGCTGGTCAGTGGAAGAGGCCTTTATGCCTCTGAAGAAGGAGACAGCAAGGATAGGCCTGACCATTGAGTCTACCAACACGAAGTACATAATTGCAGGTAGAGATAGAGTCAGGCTTGGTGGTGTAAGTGCTGAATTAGTGTTTGATGGGGATGTGTTTGAAGCTGTTGAAGAATTTGTTTACCTTGGAACACTTGTGACATGTGACAACGACGTTTCCCGCGAAGTGAAAAGACGTGTTTCGGCTGCGAATAGGGCCTTTTACGGACTACGTAACCAGCTTAGGTCCCGCAGCCCGCAAACGGAAACAAAACTCGCCTTGTATAAAGCATTGATTCTTCCGATGGTTCTCCACGGGCACGAAGCGTGGTCGTTGAAAGAGTCTGACCGGAAAGCCCTTTTTTTTTAGCGTAAAGTGCTGCGGACAATACTCGGTGGGAAACTTGAAAATGGTGTGTGGCGCAGACGCATGAATCACGAGTTGTATGAAGTGTACACTCTTAAAAATAATGAAAATCACACCGGACGTAATTCACATTATGACTGAATGACACATGATGTAAATGATGAAATGACGTAAAAATGGGTTCTGAAAGGTGTATTGAAAGAAAAATGTAATTTTACGTGATGAAGGACATGAAAACGATGCCGCTATGATTGACATTTCCCGAATCAGACACCATCGTATTAAAAATGTGACACAAATCCACGTCATTTGGCACGCTTCTCTTATGTGCATCCAAAAGACGTAAAATCGCATGATTTTTTCGTAGTGTGTACAAAGATGCGAATATTATCAAGCGTGTAAAATACGGCAGACTTCAGTGGGCTGGTCACCTAGGGCAAATGTCGGAAAAAAGAATTGCGAAAATAATATTCAGCAGGGAATCAGGTAGAGGTCGGCGGATTCGGCGAAGACCACGCTGGCTGTACGCAGTGGAAGAGAACCTGGCGACCCTAAACGTTCGGGACAATTGGAGAAGTTTCGCCCAAGACCGACGAAGATGGAGTTCTACAATACGCCCGGTAATGGCGTGACGCTACGCTGTAGTCATCAAGGTATCAAGGTAGGTATTGTGATGATTTTCTAAAGAAACTTGCTTACAACAATTATTTATATTATTAGATCTATTCAAACGACACGTAATTTCAACAATTA
This sequence comes from Aedes aegypti, assembly GCF_002204515.2. Classification (NCBI taxonomy): domain Eukaryota; kingdom Metazoa; phylum Arthropoda; class Insecta; order Diptera; family Culicidae; genus Aedes; species Aedes aegypti. The sequence goes on from NC_035108.1 coordinate 401,118,703, forward strand.
TGAAGGTCTCACAAACTCACCAATACTCAACCTTCGACCAATATTTTCCACAGGTCATATTTGAACTTAAGACAACGTCGATTACTAAAAGAAAATTGAGCACTGAAGTAAAATTTCCTTATCAACTCTATAAATGTTTTACATTCATTGAATCTATAGTTACGTAGCAAGTAGCTAACTTTTATTTATGTTTCCTTTGTGTTTATTATGTTCTTGAATGACATTATGTTGTAAGCTTACAAGCCCAATCATTGTGGTATAGAACATAAAATGAACCATTGCAATCTAACCAAAATACACACAACTTCTGATTATAGGTCCAATCAGAAGTTATGAAACAGAGTGTATGTTAGGGATAGAGGAGCTGCTTTAAATCACACGAATCGGTTGAGTTGTGCAATTTCCAGTCCAGTGCTAAGAAGCCATGTTTTTGAAGTGAGCTTCAAACTCAAAAGCAATTACCGATTTTGGCCAAAACATTTCAGGAATATTTTTCCGTTTCTTAATGATATCTGTTCCCCTCAGAATTTGGTCGCACCAAATCAATGTTTCTACAAGAAGAAAAAAACATATGAAAAGACTTAGCAGCATTTTAATTCAGCTTCCGGGAAAAAATATGAGAAAAATACTTTTTAGCTTTACAGTTAATTTTTCGAACTTTTTACAGAATATTACCCATTAACAGTACCATCTTGTCTTTCATTTTTAAGCAAATGTCTCAACCATACCGTGTATCTATTTTTTTGACTTATTTTTTTTGATTTACGATTGGTTATTGATTATAATTTTTCGATCTATAATCTATTGTCCACATATCCAGGACAATTTGGGTGACTGATAATGTATCAAAAGAAACGAAATTTTTCAGCTAATACCATAGAAATACCATATCATAACATTCTATGGCGTAAGGTCTGTAATAACAGCTGGCTAAGTCAGACTAGAACCTCACGGGACCTTTATTCGATGGAATGAATGGAAAAACCCTTTTTTATTGTTATTTTCCTTGTAAAATTGTCCACTTTGCTGTCCGGAGAAACTTATTTGAACTTACCCGATACATCTCCCTAACATTTAACACAGTAAAATTATTGGTATGTAATTTGGAGATTTAAGATTTTTCGCGATCATTTCTCCTGATTATAGAGTGCTAAGGACTCGTGGGATTGAACTAAAGGATATGGCAGGCCTGCTCAACCTTTTTGAACCGCGGGCCACATGGCAGAATCGATTTTGTGCAGCGGGCCATGTTTTTAAATTCGCATAAAATCTGAAAAAGAAGTCAATGAATGAAGCAAATTTCTTGGGAGAACTCAAAAAACAAACAATTTTGGAAAAATATCTTTTGATATTATACAATAATATTGTCAAGGATGTTTTGAATAATCTACCCTATCTACTCCAGGGTTTTTTAAAAATCATACTCTGAACTCTGCCAGAATCCCACCTAGAATTATTCGAAATCCTGCAGGTTATTTTGAGAATCATAAACTGGAATATCCTGATCAAGTATATGCAAAAATCTAGGTTAGAAATAAGTGAGAATTATATAAAGGATTTTTCAATAATTGTGCCTAGGATTCCTTAAGAATCTCTCCCAATATTAATTTCAAAAACCTACGTTGAATATTTGAGAATGCTGTTCAGTATTTCGAAAGAAACCTGTTCATAATTCTTTTATAAATTCACCTAAGATACTATCAAAATATTATTGCATTGTAAACTTGCCCACGATTTTTGAAAATTACACGTTGCGTTCGCTGAAAATCCTGGCTAGAAGTCTGTGGAATCCTATTTCAGACTCTGTAAGAATCCTGACCATGTTAAACGTGAAAGTCGTGTTCGCAATTTTTTGAGAATTCTGTTCAAGATTATGGGATAAGCAGTCTACTTTTTTATAATCTTCCAAAAATCTCTGAATGAATTACTCCCATGATGATGAATGACTGAATAAACAGTCAGTCGTCAATCAGTACGGACGTGTTTTTTAATTGCTCCGACCCCGCGCGTGGTTTTAATTTTTTTTAATTCGTTAATTAAACATATTTTTTGAATACGTCATGAACTGTGAAATTTGTGCATTGGATGCCTCCGTCGATTCGGCTTTGTGGACATGTGCGGGGTGTCCACGTAAATTTCATGCCGCGTGTATCGGCGTTACTGTGCACCGGAGTTCAATGCGGAGGAAGGACAAAAAAGTGGTGGACTTCAGCTCATATGTTTTGCCTTGTTGCGATAGCTGCCAAGAACTTTTCCAGGCGAAATTGGATTTTAATCGCCTTACTGAGCAGCAAAAGCTTCTTACCGAGCAGCTCCATGCAAACACCGAAGTGGCTCATCGGTCTAATCTGCAGCAGAACAAACAAAGCATGGTAAATGAAGCTTTCGAAGGGCTCGAGATTTTGATGACCACAATAAAGAATGAGCTTGCTACCATTAACAAAACCAGTAGTCTAGCTGGTTGCGTAGTAGCCATAAAAAACCACATAACGACAATACTTGATACTGTCACTAAAATGACGAACGACAACATATCGAAGTCTTTCGAATCTGTATCATCAAACTTGGCCACTGAGCTCAAAAACATTAATGATGGCATATGCCAAATCAATCAGCTGCACCTGGATTTGACAGCCACAACCGCAATGTCTTCGAACCCATATCTAGGCATTGACATTCTCGACGAATTGAAAACTTGGTCAGCGAAAATCATAGCCCCGAGGAGCACTGAACCTTCTACTTCGTCACACGGTTCATGCACCAGTTTGAACCGTGAAAATGATGCCGATAACTCAGGTTGGCGCTGCCTTGGAACAAGAAAGGTGTGGAGGGCTGACTGGACGGACTACGATGCGCGCAAAATAGTCCGCCTTAATCAGCAAAAACAGGCGGCAAAGGCTAAGCGGAGAAGGAAGCAAAAAATCAACCGCAATAACACAGCTGACAACGGAATGAATCATCATCCAAACGACAGTCGAAATCGGAATAGTGCGGGTCGACTGGATGGAGACTTCATAGCGGCAGGCGGTCACAGCTTTCTACCACCGGACCGAGTACTTTTGGCAGCAGCAAAGGAGAGATTTTCCAGACCACCACAGCGCTCATCATCAGGAACACCGGCTGCTCAACGGCCCATACAATTTCAACGAGGAGAAATTTTGAATCCCAGCCGGACATGCGTCGAAAATCAGCAACCTGCGCATGGCAGGCAGTCACATAGGATTTCTACCGGATGCTCATCAAATTCAGCTGCATCATGCGAAGCGTGCCATGCTCAACATTCGTGTTTTCGGCGCAATCGACGCACTCCTTAGAGGTAGGACTCGACTTAACGCACTCTATAGAGGTAAGACAAGATAGAAGTTTACTGTACTTGACACATTCCACACACAGCGAAGAGGTAAGAGACAGCCAAGAATAAGGTATTCCAATTGACTCAACCCAGAACACTTCTTCAAATCCAACACAAATTGGAACAGAAATCGTAGTATATTGCCAAAATTTCAACCGAATGAAAAGTTCGTTGAAGATAAGAGAAATTCATAACAAAATTTTGAGTTGTTCCTTCTCAATAATTTTAGCAAATGAAACAAGTTGGGATGAAGGAGTTAGGAGTGAAGAAGTGTTTGGGTGTAACTATAATGTTTATAGAGATGACCGGAATTTTGAAACGTCTGAAAAGAAGTCAGGGGGTGGAGTTCTAGTTGCTGTTTCAATTCAATTTAATTCGGAAATTATCAGCACTGAAAAATGTAAAGAATTCGAACATGTTTGGGTGAAAATACTTGTGGAAGGCGAAACACATGTGTTTGCCTCGGTATACTTTCCCCCAAATAACGCTCGTAAAAACTCTTATGATAAATTTTTCCAAATCGCTGACGAAATCATGTCTAAGCTCTCTCCAGAAGTAAAAGTTCACATATTCGGAGATTTTAATCAAAGAAGCATTGACTTTATTCCAGACGCTGACAATGAGTGCATCTTGCTTCCAATCGTTGGTGATAACGAAACATTGCAATTTTTATTTGACAAAATCGCCAGCTTAGGCCTCAATCAAGTTAACCACATTAAAAATAAGCAAAATAACTATTTAGATTTTTTATTAACGAATATGTATGAGGACTTCTGTGTGTCTGAATCACTAACCCCATTATGGAAAAATGAAGCATTCCATACGGCAATTGAGCTCTCAATTTTTGTACACAAGAATAACAGACCTGATGACTGCGAATATGAAGAAGTTTTTCAATATCATTCGGGAAATTATGAAAATATTAGGGAAAGGTTAAACAGGATAGATTGGCAAACGATTTTAAGAAGCGAAAGAAATGTCGAAGCCTCAGTCGACGTATTTTACAAATTGTTATTTGAAATTATTCTTGACGAGGTTCCATTAAAAAGAATAAGGCGAAGAAACCATTCCAAGACTCCAGTGTGGTACAATGAACTAATAAAAAATTTGAAAAACCGCAAGCAGAAAGCACATAAAAAATACAAAAGAAATAACAATAATGAAAACTTAACAAGCTATCTATCGATTTGTGATCTACTTAATCAAGCCATAGATAACGCATATGAGGATTACAACTTAAAAACTGAAAATGAAATAAAATCTTGCCCAAAAAATTTCTTTAATTACGTCAATACAAAACTGAAGTCAGATAATTTTCCCTCGATAATGCATCTTGACAAAAACGTTGGTGATAGCTCCGAGAAAATTTGCAATCTTTTTGCATTTTTCTTTCAAGAAATCTATACTACTTTTGATGATGAAGACCGCGATTGCAATTACTTTGATTTCTTACCAGAATATACTAGAGACATTGAAATCAGTCATATCAACGTAAAGGACGTCATGGAAGGCTTGAATAAGTTAGATGTTTCAAAAGGGTCTGGACCAGATGGAATTCCACCATTATTCATGAAGAGCTTAGCTGTAGAACTTACAACTCCATTGTTTTGGCTTTTTAACATGTCATTAGAGTCTGGTACTTTTCCAAAATCATGGAAAAGCTCATACCTGGTACCCATCTTTAAAAATGGAAAAAAATCTGACATAAGGAATTATCGTGGTATTGCCATTATTTCTTGTATTCCTAAACTATTCGAAGCAATCATTAATGAAAAACTATTCAATCAAATTAAAAGCAGAATAACAAATGCTCAACATGGATTCTTTAAAGGACGTTCAACAAATACAAATCTAATAGAATTTGTCAATTACACACTCACTGCAATGGATAATGGTCACCATGTAGAGGCACTTTATACTGACTTCAGTAAAGCATTTGACCGCGTTGATATACCTATGCTACTATTCAAATTACAAAAACTAGGAATAGAATCTAATCTTCTGAAATGGATTGAGTCCTACTTAACCAATCGTCAACAAATAGTTAGATTCAAAGGAAGTAAATCGAATCCCATTCAAGTCACCTCTGGAGTCCCTCAAGGTTCCCATTTGGGCCCTCTTCTCTTCATACTGTTTGTCAACGACATCTCTTTGATCCTTAAACACATAAAAGTTCTGATTTACGCTGATGATATGAAACTTTATTTAGAAATTATTAATAAAGAGGACATAAATATATTCCAAAATGAAATAAAAGTCTTCTACACCTGGTGCAATAAATCCCTGCTGCATTTGAATGTAAAAAAATGTAACTTAATAGCTTTTAGTAGAAAACGAGACACACCAAACGTTGCAATCACCCTAGGAAAACAGCCAGTGGTAAAATGTGACAGAGTCAGAGACTTAGGTGTCATCTTAGATTCAAAACTAACATTCATTGATCATTATAATACAATCATCAACAGAGCAAATAACATGCTTGGATTCATAAAACGGTTTAGTTATAGTTTCCATGACCCGTACACAATTAAAACGTTATATACTGCATATGTAAGGTCAATAATTGAATATTGTAGTGTAGTTTGGTCTCCTTTTTCAATAACACATGAAGAACGGATAGAATCAGTACAAAAACAATTCCTACTGTTTGCCCTACGTAAATTAGGTTGGACAAGATTTCCTCTACCTTCTTATAAAGCACGCTGCATGCTTATCAACATACAAACTCTAAAAGTGCGTCGTGAATTCGCAATGGTGTCCTTCGTAAATGATATTGTTTCACATCGTATTGACTCCGCAGAACTCTTAGCAAAACTAAATTTTTATGCACCCTTCCGACAACTGCGAAACCGGAATATATTCCTTACGTGCCATCATCGTACTAACTATGCCAAATATGGGCCTCTTAATCAGATGATGGCAACATATAATAAACATTGCGCTAGTATTGACTTCACAACGACAAAAACCCAATTGAAGCGATATTTCAATTCAGTTCGATGATTGTAAACTCGTTTATAAAACATTGCAGCATAAAATGTTCCTTTATAATTCCTGTTAGAAATAAGAAAAACATGTAAAATTAGTGTGTAATGAAACGGTCTACTATTGATTGACGACAAATAAATAAATAAATAGATGGTAGTTTCATTTCTAGGAATTTGTAAGTTTCATTTCTAGGAATCAGTGAAATTATGTTAGCCATTTGGCAATTACTTTTATTCAGGAAATTATTGACCGAATATTGAAAGAAGTCAACCAAGCCCACTTTTCCGCCATTTTTTACTTCTCAGCTCAAATAAAACCCAAAAATATTAAAATTGAGATTTTGAAAAACAAAATTAAATTAGTATGACACTTCATGTCAAAGCTGATTTCGTTGGAATCAAGTGCATTTGACGATTTTTATGCGAATATTAAAAATTTACAAGATTTTAGCATCTTTGCAACGCTTACAAACAATCTGTGCTACGACCACTATTTGATAAAGTCATAATGAGTTCGTCACTTACCCATGACAGCCTCGTTATAGTAGAACATGAATTCGGTCTCAAATCTCTTAGCGAAAACCATTTTTACAAACTGGGACCATTTTTGTAATCTAATTCAGAAATTTCCATATAGCGTTAAACGCCTAGAGGTATGCAATGCCCTACAAATGTTCGTTATTCATTCAATCTTGTTCGATTTATACTCCATTATCAAAGTTACCCCAAAACAGAAAGCCGACTTTCGATTATATGAAAAATTATATATCCATTCAGAATAAATCTTTTGGCAATCTATCAAGTGCAATCGATAGCTAGGATGTCAGTACTTGTTTTAAAAATATAAATTTCAATTCTTTGAAACAGCATGCGTAAATATTCAAGTTTTCTTCGAAAAAACTATCAAAGTTACCCCGTTTTACGGTACTTAATTCAAGAAAATCCGAAAAACATTTCAAACAATCATCAAACGAAAAAATATGCTAGTTGTTGCGCACAATAGCGCATTTTAAATTATAGCATTTGTCGCAATACGCATATTGACAGTTAGCATTCTTCAGGAACAAATACACAACATAGATAATAATTAGAAGCGAATTGCTGTGCGAAGATGGAGGTGCTTGCTAAAAGGAATTAATTGCTTTCCTGCAGTTTGTCACCGAATTTGTGAGTAAAACTTAATGTAAATAGATATATTTTATAATAAATGTTTTATATAGCTTTGTAGCTGACTGAAGACAAATATTTTGGTCTTAATTTCTGCTGAAAGAGTCGATGTCAGATGCACCTCCCGCAATCGCAACACTACAATGAAATTCGTTGTATGCATTCAACGAATGGATTTCTCGATGGCATCAAACGTATATTTATTTCTGTTGTCAAACAGCACGCAATGCAAGCAAAACCACCGAAGAGTATAACATTCACATACTTGCTCACACATAGTAACTCTGACACATTGCCAGGGGTTCGCATAAACGTTCTCACGTAACACTCCCCCCCGTAACACTTCGAACTAAGTGCATATCGAAGTTTTACAAAATTTTAAACGTTACGGATGAATGTAACCGCGTGAGAATGTTGGGTTCACTGCATTGAACAAACGAGTCACTAACACACTAGATGGTACCTTTGCCACTTCAACCTTTGGGACGTGCTTTAGCGCTAATCTTCATATAGCCTTACGGTGCAAATAATATGACATGTAGAACGGCATGCAGAAGCTAGCTACGCGTTGTCCAGTCGATGGTGGAAGCACCTGTCTATGTAAGATGTCCTCTGGTTCTGCAATAACCGGTCTCTGCGAAACTTAACATTGAATATCCCACAGCATGTAGCAAAGAACAAACAAATCCACCGAAATGATGCTGTTGACACTGAAACCTTTGGGACATGCTCACTAGTCCGCGTTCGATCCTACGATGCACATTTCATGGCTTGTAAACGATCATTTGCTTCTAGCTCCACGTCGTCCAGTTTCCACCATTCGCGTTATTTCGATGTAGATGCTCTTTGCTGCCGTATTAATTAATTTTGTTCTACCGTATTTGCAACGTTCGGCAGTCCTCCATGATGGAACGAAGTTCTTTATAGTATTAGAAACAGCAACGAAGGGCACCGATCTTTCAGCAGGGCATTAATAAAGCAATGTTGTTTGCACTGCCACATGCTATAAAGCTATAATTTTATTATTAATTACAGTAAATCTTTAAAATCATTACATTTAGTTACTTACAACTTCGGTGATTTTGCCTCGGAACAGGAAAGTTAGTTCAATTGCATCCGTGCTGTTTCTTGTATATTTATTTCTGTTGTCAAACAGCACGCAATGCAAGCAAAACCACCGAAGAGTATAACATTCACATACTTGCTCACACATAGTAACTCCGACACATTGCCAGGGGTTCGCATAAACGTTCTCACGTAACACTAGTAATTAAATTGAAAATTAAAACGGTTAGTCTTGGAATCTCCTAACTACAAGTTGGAGGGATAGTCAGCGGGCCAAATATCAGAAAAATCTCCAATCCCTCCGTGGGCCGCACAAAATGAGATTGCGTTGGGCAGCCCTGGGATATGGGATTGAACTTCTCCTTCAAGTCATGTCAAGTCATGTCAAGTCACAAACACAGAAAGTCGATATATCAGTCATCTGAAATGCCTCATTTGTTCGGAGGATTGTGTAGTAGTATTGTGGAGTTGCTTTGGGCTTGTTCCGTGAAGTGAAACTGCATTGTAAAAGTTAAGGGGTTTATTTTGTTTCTGTCTGAATATCACGAAGAATGTCTAATCTCGAAAATCGGTAAAACTTCATGGTCTGGAGGTGTTTTTCATGGAGTGGAGTAGGAAGCCTCGTGAAAACTGACGGAATAATGACGGCAGATTCCTACATCAACATCTTGCGGGAAAATCTGGAGGTTTCGCTGATCCAGACGGGCCTTGAAGAGAAATTCATATTTCTCTAGAACAACGACCCGAAGCATACTGCCAAGAAGACCAAGTCTTTCTTCCGGTCTTGTCGGATTAAACCGCTGGAATGGCCTCCACAAAGCCCAGAACTCAACCCCATCGAGAATTTTTGGGCGATTCTCGATGCCAGGGTTGACAAAACTGGTGTTACCAACAAAAATAATTATTTTGAAGCCTTGGAGCGCGCCTGGGAAGAACTAGAACCACAACACCTACAAAACCTGGTGAAAAGCATGCCGAAGCACCTCCAGCAAGTCCTTAAGGCCAAATGAGGACACATTAACTATTGAATTGCTTTTTATTTCTCTTAAACCATCTTTTCTGGGGCTAAGAAGGAAGTGGGCACTTTATTTTGTCACTATTTTTTTTTTCAACACAAATTGATTTTCTTTTTCTTTTAATAAAATTCTTTTTTTTAACAAAATTTCGTAAGGTCAACTTTAAAAGAATATCAAAAATAAAATATCAAAAAAGATTTAAGCGTGTTAACTTTAATTTGAACCAAATCAATGAGAGAAATTCGAAAACTGGTGAGGTGGGCACTTTATTTTGCCTATCAGTGTATATGCAGGCAGTAAGCTGATAAATTTTTCAAGCATACAAATCTCAATGTCGGCCTTCTTCGCCTTTTTCATGAAGTTTCCGCATGAATTCCTGCAGAAGTCTTGCAGGAGTCTCTTCAGGAATAATTCCAAGGGTTCCTTCAGGAAGTCCTCCAGGAATTCCTTCAGCAGTTTCTTCAAGAATACCTTTAAGAGTTTATTCAAGAATTGCCCCAAGAATTCCTTCCGCAATTCCCCCTGGAGTTCCTCCAGGAATCCCTGCGGGAACTCTTGGTATTCTGGAAGATTGAATGAGAAATCTCTGCTCCTTAATGAGAAATTCCCTTCTTGGACTCGTCCTGGAGTTCCTCGATGTATTCCTCTAAATATTCCTCCAGGAATTCCTCCAAGAGCTCCTCCATGGATTCCTCCAGGAGTCGCTCCAGGAGTTCCGCCAGGAGTTTTTCCAGGATTTCCTGGAGTTCTGAAAGAATACCTGGAAGCAATAAACTTCTGGTAGAATCCCTGAAGAGAGAATTCTCGGAGGAATCCCCAGAGAAATTTTCAGATGTATCTCTGCAGAAATACCTCAGAAGAATCTCCGGTTTTTTTTTAAATTTTGAAAATTTTAAAAAATATCCCTGTTGAATTTCCTTGATGAATTTCTAGAGGGATGCTAAGAGAATTTCCCATACGGATTTCTGTAGGAATTACTTATGCATATATTATTGATTACCATTATTAATTCCTGAAAGATTAATTCAAGAATTTTAATAATAATTTTTAACAAAACTTAAAATTAAACAAAAGTCAGTGTTCCACATTTTTGTCAAAATATTTCTTCCAAAATAATCTGAGATTTTGACAAGAAATTCCTCTGAGTTTCAGGGGATTCCATACGAACTTGTTCAAATATTCCGCCAAGTATTCTATTTGATTTGTGTCTTGTACCACCACAAGAAATAACTTCGCAAATTAATTTCACCTGATATTTTTCAATACATAACCTTTAAATTCTTACAAAGATTCTTCCATAACTGCATTATTTTTTCAGAATTGATCCATCTAAAAATTACACCATACAAACATTCATAAATTATTTTAAATATCCCTCCACAAATTCATCCACTACAGGCTCTAAATCAAACATGAATACAAACAAATAATCTCTTGGCTTGTATCAAAAATTACTGCATGGATTTAAAAAAAAAATCAGGAATGATTTTAAAGTTTTTCTCTAAATTTATCCAACAATTTTCTAAGGTTCCTTGTAAAACTCTGGCATCAAATATGCATATGGCATCTTCAGGAATGCTGTATGAAATATCATCATGAACCACTATTGTATGATGATAATAATCATACTATAATGCAAAACTCATTCCATACATACGATGGATGAAATTTATCCAGATATTTCTCTTCGCGATTTCCATAAAAATTGTTCAAACATTCCTTCAGGAGTTCATTCAAAATATTAGAAAGATTCCAATAAGTACTCCAGGAATACTACCAAATTTCTTCGAGTAATTTTTTTTTTAAGATATGCCTCCCAATATTCCTACCAGCATTGAATATAATTTTCTAAAGATAATTACTTCAGAAATTACTAAAAATATTTCATTAGTTTCTGAGTTTTTTTTTCAATAATTACTCAATATTTTGAAGAATTATTAGAGGAATCTTAAGGCCGCACGGGACGTCATCATCATCACCCTATTCATTTCAAGAAGCAAATCCCAAGAACCACTCCATATATCGATGCGAAAATGTATCACTATGATTCTATATATGTAGTGCACAACCCGATAAATTTTCAGCTTTATCGGTTCATTAAAACTCGAGATTTGCTTCTACAAAGTTTTGATGATAATTGTTAGACTGAGACGAAAGATAGGGAAAATAACACAGTCTCCCGTGTCCCCTTAAGAACAATATTTTGTATTTTTGTTTTATTATAAACATGGATTGAAGAAGAATTTATCGAAGTAATCTTTTATTTGCTTCAGTAGTATTTATTTATTAATTTTGAGAAGTATGATTTTATATGATTTTTTGATGGACCTCTAGAGAAATTCATGACTGTGTCATTTGTGGTATTGTAGAGTATCATAGAGGGCTAACTAGAGGGACATCAAATTGATCCAGGAACACCTACTAACCTCGGTATAAATCGCTACCAACTTGTGGTTTTGTTTTCGTACAAAATTTGTTATTAATTTATAGGTCAACCTCCACAACCACACTGTGGTCGAATAATTACGTATTTTATGCCAAATTGCAGTACATTGCCAAAAATCTAACAAGAATATCAGAGAAAAGTCTTATACAATTCCTGCAGTAATCCTAATCTCTGAATTTCTACAGCAACATTCATTTTTTAAACTGAATCATCAATCTCAATCTGCAAAAAACAGAACCATTTGACAGTTTCATCGTAGTGTGCGTGCAATCTCGCATCAAGAAAACCCGGTAAGCACGGTTGCAGTGTGTACTGAGCGAAAAAGCCCCGTCGCGAAATGCAAACTTCCCGGACCCGGCCCCGGCTCGGCATGGCGCAATGAGAATAGCCCTTTAAGCGTATTAAACACGGCAGACATGTAATTCGCATGTTAGAAGTATTAAAGCCAAACTAATATTCAGCAGAAGACCACGGGAAGGCCTTCGCCTCCGTGGTAGACAGCTCACCAGATGGCTTTTACAATCGAGTAGATTGCTTATTGTTCAGGGAGATTGGAAGTGCCCAGGACCATGTCCAATAGAAGACTTCTTCATCCGACGTAGATTCAATGCAACAGTAAGAAATTGTTGCCCATCAAGTATCAAGTAAATATCATTTCATTCAAGTTTGACTGTTTTCCCATACAGTAAATTTGTGGCCAACGCTGTAATCTGACAGCATTTCCTTCTCTCTCTACTCCTCAATAAATTGGTAAACTTTCTCACAATACTATTTTTTATGCTCTCCTCTCCACCTTCACAATTCTATGTTTTTCGTCCGCGTTTTATCCATCACCCCCACATACCCTGACCAAAGCACTGTTTCATTCATGTTTGTTTTGCTCGCTCCATTCGCTTTGAGAGCATTGGGAGTTTCGTGCGTTCAGTGTGGGGCATCCTTCCCGCGGTCCGTACCAGAATAGGTACACCCTGACCTAGGCGCCATTGCAGCAAATCTGCACCACTCTCTTCACTGACGCCAACCACTGCACCACGTGGGGGAAAGGCAAGGTCTCTCGCACTCTCTCTTGCTCTGGATCACATGGTAGCTGATGGGTAATGGTCTTATCCACTGGTGTACTAAACTGACTCAGTCGAAGAATTTTGACACAAGAGCGGGTCCAGATCACGTGGGGATCATACGGGAGCGTGCCCCGCTCAAGTGTCACAATTCTCAGACCGAGTGAATTTAGTACACCGGTGGATTAGACCATGGGCATGGATGTCGATGATGGATTCAAGCCTCCCAGCAATGCACAGTGTACTAATTTAGGAGAGAATAACGAAACCTATTCAGCCGCTATTGAACGGCTTATGAAAATTTTGTCCACTTCTTTCCTATAAAACAATGGTAAATGTACCGTTTTATCAAATTTTCTCTATTTATGTTGAAAATAGTTTATTTTGTGGAATTATTCATGTATTTTAGATAATATAACCGTGACACAAGGAAACAGTTAATGCAAATACTTGAATATAGCAGACTACACTAATGAAAAGTTAGAAACAGAACTTCATTTTAAACGAATTTTAAACAGTACACTGTGCGATGTAAGAATGAACGTTCAAGATGATGATGACGATGACGATTCACCCAAAAGGCTCTGTCCGTCTCCATTCTAGGGCACCGGGACATCGAGGGCCTGCCAGTGCAGTGTCTAACGTTGACTCGTTCGGTGCGGATGGACTGGCCCAATTTTTGGTGCCCCGTCGGAATTTGGCATTTCCGGAAAACAAAGTCCCGAATCAGGTGGGGCGTTTTCCACATCGTTTGACGAGCGGTTGAAATGATTCGACCTGATTGAAATCCGATGGAAATGATGTGCTGTTTTGACCGCTGCCGCCGCCGGTACCGCTGGCCAGTACAAGGGGCTATAAATCTGCTTTCGACGATGGTTTTTAAGTTTAGACGAGTATTTTCGCCGGAGGAACTGTAAGCTTACCCGTAACGATTGTGACGGATTGATTGTAATTGCTGAATGGTTGATATTAGGGTGATTTTAAATTCAAAAAGTTTGTTTCCTTATCATACTTACGATAAAAATAGTGTTCTGTGTAATTTTTAGTTTTTTTCGGTGGTGGTTTAAAGGTGGCCCAAAGACGATGTAGATTTATATGGAAGTTACCTTGGAGAAATTTTGAAATATTGCCCAAACCTTCAAATCACAGGCGAAAAAGATGAAAATTTAACAAAACACGATTTTTATAGTAAGGACGATGATGAATTAGATTTTCAAACTTTTTGAGATTGGATTTTCAAACTTTTTGGAATTTTCAATCGCCCTACTCCGATACATGTTCTATTCGATGCTTTGATTTATGCATTGGCGGTGATTGGTGGCGCGGTTGAAGCTCGCTGAACGTGTACGGCAGCAGCGAGGTAGGGTCGCGTGAGGCGCAATCCAATTTAATTACTCCGGTTGGTATCCGCAGTTCAGTTAGTTAGCCCAGCGGGTGCAAACAATTGGAAACTTGTGTGTGCTTTTTGCCTAACTGTGAGGAAAAATTGGAAAAGTATTTGCCATTCGTATGGAGCTAAATGGAATGAAAACGAATTGCCCGTCCTCCCCAAGCCCGGTGGCACTCTACGGCAATTAATTTTACGGGAGGAACCGTTCCACGTATCGACGTGTAGTGAGTTCGTTCTATTTTTTTTTTGTTCCTACCGCCATTGTGATTTGTCTGGTTACTGTGTTCGTTTGTGATTTGGGCAATCGGATCACGTTTTTGTTTCAAAGTGGATGTTTGTGGAGTTTGTTTTTCTGTTTTCCTTTTTTTGTGTGGCTATAGTAGAGTGGAAATTGATCCACGGCTGAGTGGTTCTTGCCTGGAGGGGGTGCGCTCGTAATTAATGCCGCAAATTTACGTATATGTATTATGGTTTCATTAGTCGGTGAAGTTGTAAATGAATACTGTTATTAGAGGCATCGTATTGATTTACAAAAAGCGCAAATATTGGTTGCATGAGGTCCTTTTTGTTTGATCAATGATTATTCATAGTAGGAGGGCCCAAATAGACATAGCAATAAACGAGAAGCTTCTTCTTCTTCTTCTTGCCATTGCGTCCTCACTGGGACAGAGCCTGCTTCTCAGCTTAGTGTTCTTGTGAGTACTTCCACAGTTATTAACTGAGAGTTTTTTTTGCCACAGTTACCATTTTCGCATGTGTACAGTGACTCAATTTCTGTTTTCATATCAAGTTGGTATAAAACTATTAAATGGTGCATGGACTTCGATATACTTTGTCAATAACGAATGTCATAGGTGTCATCTATTGTTTTGCAATGACAAATTGTATTCACTTGCTTAAATCTTTGGAATAATGGAAAAGTATTGAGTTTGTGTCTGTGATTGACCCAATTCCATATTCGTGCACCTAACAAAAAAGAAACATACAACATTTAAAACTCATTTCTAATGGACTAGATGATTGCTAAAGTTCTTCTTTGTATTGTTCTGATGTAGTAGAGTACATTTGGAAAATTTATAAGCGGACATATTTAAAACTTAGGTAAATTTAAGTAAAATACCACATGTGTTTTGCTAATATATTCGATAAGTCAAACAATAACTTACATTTTTTTCCACATCACTTCCTCAAGAATGATTGCTGCGAATATTGCACAACTTTCAAAAAATTATAATCAGTTTTAGAGTAGCTAGGAGTGGATATCGACAACATAGACTTAGGTGATATAACATTTATAACAAATCCAAAACCAAAAATTGTAGCAAATTTCTTTAGGTTTAACTCCTGAATGGATATACATAATCCATAGTTAAAGTTCCTATCAAAACATTGCGTAATTATTATTTTTAATTTACATTTTACTACCAGACATGATTATAGAGATTAATAGAAGAAATATTATTGCCGTAACCACAACATAAACTTTTTTTAAATGATGAAAACAACAGGATATATTCTAGTAAAAAGTGTATCAATGCTCTCTGCTCATTCAGTTATTTTTTATTTTTCTTATAAAATCAATAAATTGCAAAATAGGGTGCTATTATGAATATAATTCGAATATTTATTCAAAGATAACTGTATATTGCGATAACATCAATTGTGTTGATGTATGTACAGCATAGTTTAGGGTACTTTATTGTGAAACGAAGTTCGTAGTTCGAATTCTTTTTACAGACAATTTCAAAATTGACCTTTAACTGTTCTGCCCATAACTGCATATTTGTAACATTCGACAAAAGTAGGCATTGAGTAAATGAGATACCAAGTTTGAATTTTACTGCAGTATGGGAGGAAACTAAAATTAAAAAAAAATCATTGAGAATTCAAAAGAGCTTATTTTAAGCTGAAATTTTGTTCAACTCATATCGCATATTGGTTGAATAGTCAGAAAATAATTCTGATAGAAATTTCATTGCTACTACATTATGGGGCTCAGGGAGGGACAAATAACTCCCCAATAACTTATGCATACCATATTTCGGTATCATACCAAAAATAGGTATTGTTCAGTTGTCAATACTTCAAATTGGCATTATAATGGTATTGAAAAAAATCTTTAAAACAATTAAAAATACTTCATTGTGGTATTGAACAGCTATTGAGGTCTGCTGGAGGTATTGAAGTACTATTGAAAAATTTCACTTTTATATGAAAATCCATCAAGTATTATTGAGGTATTACAATACCTGATCTGATTATCCGTTTGGTGTTCGTAGAATATGCTTGAGTTATTATTTGAGGTAAGGTACAGTGGGGGAAGTGTATCAGTGGGGTAAGTGGATCATTCGTCAATATTAAGCATAAATACTTGAATATGTTGAATGTGTTCGCACCATTGCTTCGTTTTAGGTTATATTCTTACGTCCACACTGATACTATTGCAAAACTGGTACTACACGTACACTAACACAAGCAAACTTGTTAGCTGCAAAAATTAATTAATTTCAAAATTGTTTTCCATCAATTAAAAATGCATTGTATCTCTGTATAAAATCAAATTCTTTTAGTTTTTTCGACACCTGTTGAGCATTTCAGTTCTAATTGAATGAATCACTATGAAAAATATGTGATTTTTATAAATAAATACAGATATATTGTACATGGTACACTTACCCCTACTTTTTAAAGGGGTGGGGTAAGTGGATCAAGTATTATTATCATTTATTAGTAGACTGCTTACGAGATTTTTTTTATGTTTTAATATTCGCAAATGCTGTTTTCCTTTATTTTTTTCATTCCAAGCTTAAATTTGTCAAATTGGCCATAGAGAATTTGAATTAATCCACCTAAAAGTTTTTTAACCTTTCTGGTATGAAAAAAAATAAAATAAAATAATAATAATTTCAAAACTCACAAAAAACTTTTCGTGGTTTATCTAAGCTGAGTTGCAAAAGACCAAAATATACTAATTCTTCAATTGAAAACATATTGTCGTACCTTATTTGACCATATAAATTATTCTAGACAGATGATACAAAAATATTCGTAAAAATAATAAAAATAAATCAATTTGTAATTCAAAAATAAATGTAACTAATATTTTCAAACTACGAGTATCTATCGAAAACATCGTTAGGAATAATCTTACAATGCTTCTGTATAACTTATGTGTATAAATGAATGAATTTTCTCCAAATTATTCTAGTTATAATGTTTTTTTGTTGTGCGAATTAGTGTAAACTAATGTATACATATTTTTAAATATATTTTGATTAAATAAAGATACTTTTTGCAATTCCGTTGCAAATCAATCAACTTTTCATTGAGAAGTTGATCAACATAACGGCCTACTTTTCCTACTGAAAAAACAATGCTGAAAAGTGCTACTTTTCAGCACTCTTTTCGGTGCTGAAAAGTAGCACTTTTCGGTACTGTTTTGGTAGGCATCAACCGAACACCGAACCAGTCACATCATGCTATTTGTGCTTAATTTCACGGCGTGCGAGTCGAGACGAGTCGTTCTCACCTCGGGTGATGTGAGGCGACTAATGTTAATCCAATGGGAGCGAGTCGACAATTGTCCCTCATTCGACATGCCGCGCAGAATAAGCATAATTGCATCTGTTTCTAGATCCGTTGTGCGATCTGATTCCGACAGGGGCTGTCCGTTAACCACGTTATCAGTTTTTTTTTTTTGGGATTCCAGGCCACCTTCCTCCCTCCTCGTGGTCATTTGTCCATACACAAATTTCTAAAATTCGTATGGACCGTGATCATTGGCCAGACCCTCCCTCTCCTCATGAATGAGCATGTAATTTATAGACGACTCCACACAGGCTGGCGATTCTGATTTGGAATCGAATAGTCCAACATTTGTGCTGTGCTGTCTTACCTGATATCGGTGGGAGCGTGAAAACTTGTGACATTCATGGGTAGAGGTACTACTGTATCACAGCCTACGTGATTGAAAAATACTGAATTGATACTACGCATGGATGTGTGCCCATGTGGGTTCGCTAGAAATGTTTGTTTGTGCTTTAAGAGTTCATTCAGCTGAAATTGCATTTTTCGAAATAGCAAAAAATGTTGTAGGCAACTCGTTGCAAAACTCGATTTTTTCAGCACTCGTTGTATTTATCCAACTCGGCGAGCCTCGTTGGATAAATGTACAGCTCGTGCTGAAAAAATCATCATTTTGCAACTTGTTGCCTAAATAACTATTTTAATTTTAAAGTATCAAAATGTACCATTACTAGCACTAATAATAAGAACGAGAGTAATATCATTCTTACTGTACATAATTACATCACATTTGTTTTGAGAACAGATTTTTTCCTATTGGTGATCCACTTACCCCACCATAGTGGGGCAAGTGGATCATTTGGTGCAAATTTTTAAGTCCCTCATACTCAATACATAACTAACAGAAAAATCGAAATAATCGATGATTCGAAGTATATTAGTCCCTCATTTGATATCCACAGAAAAAAGTTTGAATTACATTATTCACGTTAGCTGTACATAACAATGAAGTTGACTATTGATTTTTCTGTATCCACTTACCCCACGGTACCTTATTTTACCTCTTATGCAGGGCTCATTCATGCCTCATTCAGGTTGACAAAACAACTTGGTATTTTTTTCGAATTTTCTACAACAAACTCACAGATTTTAGTAAGTTGATCGAAAGTATTTATCAATTGATGACTCTCCATGGTACTAACTCCAATTTGTCAAAAAATGTCGAATGTGACTGTTATGCAGTTATGGGCAGTGTTCCCAGTCAACATTTTGGTTGGTATAACTTTTGTTATACATCATTCTATACGAATCAATTCAATCGTATAGAATGCACGAAAAGGCTATATACCTACCAAAGTGGAGGCTATATGCGTACTTGGCACGACTTTTTCGGACTTTCTGCGATCAGATATACGAGGCCACAAAATTTGGAGGAAAATAAAAAAAAAAGTTTCCAGTGAGTCTCGAACACGGGACCTCTGGATCAGCTATCGTGCACCTTACCACTGTACCACCAAGGGTTACTTGTCCGGAGAGTGATTATTTGCCAATGTTAATACATGTTTCATGTACAGCGACACATACTTTGTTGTTCTTTGAGGCCCATCGTCAGCAGATAGACAAACTTTGGATGGCATTTTTGCTAAGTTATTGCGATTTCATACGGTGCTTACTGGATTGATATATGATCTGTCAGTTTATATAACATAACGTGATTCTATGTTGCACTATTTACGACATGTTCTGTTGTCAACACAGATTGTTGTTTATGAATCGTATTGGGGATTTATATACAACTTGTATTGACATTGATAACGCTTAATATGGCATCTTGTGCAATTCTGATTTTGGACGCATGAATATGTGATTTTGGATGCACATTCTCATACGATACATGGTTCACTGGGTTGTTTAGAATGAAAATTTGGTTTACATTGATTAGAAATATCATTTACATAAAAAAATAGATAAAAACTGTTTATGATTTCTGTAAACTGTATACATTTCAATTAAATTTCTATCAGAGCCCACGAATATAATTAATAGATTGGATTAAATGACAAAAATAAAGTTATTGTTCGAATTATTGGATTTTATAGCAAAAATCTTTGGAAAACTGGTATTTCTCATAATTTTACTTAAATTTCGTATATGTCCTCTAGTAAATTGTCCAAGTGTACTTCACTACATCTGAACATCATAATAAGGCACTTCAACAATCAAATAGAGCTTTAAAATTTAGTTTTGAATGTTGTACGTTTGAATTTTGGTAGGTGTACGAATATGGAATTAGGTGAATTTTAGACATAAATTCAATACTTTTACATTAATCCAAAGATAAATGTAAATGGAAATATTTTGTGATTGGCAAATAATGGATTGCACCTATTACCTTCAATGTGGATAAAGAATTTCAAACTCAATACATCATTTAATAGATTTTTACTAATAACTTGATGTGAAAACAGTATATGAAATTGGGCCACTGTATATCGTGCGGCAGGTACGATAATACTCTATGCCCACGGAAGTCAAGGAAATTTCCATTACGACAAAAAACCTGGACCGACCGAGAATTGAACCCAGACATCTTCAGTATGGCTTTGCTTTGTAGCCGCGGACTCTAACCACTCGGCTAAGGAAGGCCGTGCAGCTATTCACCATGACAACGTTGAGTTCCGTGGGTTCGAATCTCACCGATCGACGCTTTTTTCAAATTGTAAGCTGCGTGGAAGAAATATAAAAGACATATTTTCTTCTTTTTTAATGCTGTGCATTTTTTTTAAACTACCTAAAGCAATAAAACAGTACTTTTCGGTGCTACAAAAACAGTACTTTTCAGTACTATTTTTTCTACTAATGATCTCTTTACGATCCTTGTTTGGATCCGTGCCTTCGATATTTTCAACGTGGAAAAATAAATACTCACACGTCTGTTTATATGGCACTTTAATAGAAGCACGCAACTTGCATTCAATGTAAAACATAATAGATTGCGTTACATGTGCATTACTTGCTGGTCTCTAGCCTAGGCAATTTGATTCAAGTGAGGAAGCAAAGAGTGCCGCCTATCGTGGTCAGTTGTCTTGAACTCCGTTAGGGGAATCAAGGTCTCCTTCCAAATCGCAAAGAAAGGAGACTACCGCGTTTTGCCGGAAACTCTTAAAGATCGCGAACTTCTTCTCAAACATCTTGAAGAGAAAAAGCACAAATTTTTCACTTATGACGACAAAACTAAACGTTTGTGCAAAGTCATCTTTAAAGGTCTCTCAAGTGACTATAAGTCACCTGAAGAGATCAAAAATGGAATAAATGATTTAGTTGGATTTTTCCCAGTCCAAGTAATCATAATGAAAAAGAAAACCCAATCTGGAATTGTTCGGAAAGGGCTTTCTCAAGAATATTATTTAGTTCACTTTAACAACAAGATCTAAATAAAATTGAAGCTTTAGAAAAAGCTAGACTTATGTTTGATGTCTGTGTGACATGGGAAAATTTCCAGAAACCTGGAGGAAATTACCAGAACCCCACTCAGTGCCGTCGGTGCCAAAAGTGGGGTCATGGAACAAAAAATTGTCGCATTGATGCTAAATGCATGATTTGCGGAGGTTCTTCTCACGCTAAGGACGTCTGTCCAGTCTTCCTTCACATATCGATAAGTTCATATACGCCAATTGCGGGGGAAATCACAAGTCTAATTTTTGGGCTTGCCCTTCGCGTAGGCGAGTCGTGCCAGGCAGATGAAAGATAATATCCTTTACGATAACGGTCGTTTCCGGAATTTGCCTGGTAGAGTATGAAACTATACTCATTTTTCAGTTAACGATCGCTTGATCAAGAACCATACCCATCAGGAAGATCATAATCATGCTCATTCACAAACTAACTTTAATCCGTCGGTAGCGGTTCAAACCTTTTAATTTCGAATGTATATACCCATGGAAAATCTTTTGCCGATATCGTAGCAGGTAATTTGAACTCCTTCCCTATTCCTAAATTCTATCTGCTCCCGGCAGTTTTTAAAACTACCTAAAGCAATAAAACAGTACGTTACAGTGCTACAAAAACGGTACTTTTCAGTACTTTTTTCTACTATTGATCCCTTTTCGATCCTCGTTTGGACCCGTGCCATAGATTTTACGTTGGACCCATTACCGAAAGCTAGCGGTGGTAATCCTTTTTGGACACAGACTGGGGAAAATCCTCTTACAACTTCCTCCCAAAAAAGCGAGATTTAAAACTGCCACTAAACGTGGCAAAAGTGAAAGAAGGGACGTTTCTCCGGAATGCGCGCTTTCTTCCAAGGGTGAAATGGTTTATGTTGATAATTGCATCGATATGGCAATCAGTTCAATACTTTACACACATTTTCCGAACACCAATTCGAAGCAGCCTCTAGCCCATGCTCATTGATTCAAGTGAGGAAACAAAGAGTTCCGCATATCATGGTCAGTTATTCCAAATTTGGAGGATTTAGGCAGGAGATCCTAAACTCCATTAGGGGAATCAAGGTTTTCTTCCAAATCGCAAAGACATGAGACTGTCACGTTTTGCCGGAAACTCTTAAAGATCACGAACTTCTCAAACATCTTGACGAGAAGAAGCCCAACTTTTTTACTTATGACGACAAAACTGAACGTTTGTTCATAGTCGTCTTGAAACGTCTCTCAAGTGACTATAAGTCACCTGAAGAGATCAAAAATGGAATAAATGATTTACTTGGATTTTCCCCAGTCCAAGTAATCATTACGAAAAAGAGAACCCAATCTGGCATTGTTTGGAAAGGGCTTCCTCAAGACTATTATTTAGTTCACTTTAACAAAAAAGATCTAAATAATATTAAAGCTTTAGAAAAAGCTAGACTTATGTTCGATGTCCGTGTGACATGGGAACATTTCCAGAAACCTGGAGGAAATTACCAGAACCCTACTCAGTGCCGTCGGTGCCGAATGTGGGGTCATGGTACAAAAAATTGCCGCATTGATGCTAAATGCATAATTTGCGGAGGTTCTTCTCATGCTAAGGACGTCTGTCTAGTGAAGAAAGATACCGTCAAACGGGGTAACTTGCAACAGGGGTGAAACTTGCAACACTTCGACATGTAACCGAATTGTCGTTTCGTTCAGCATTGAGTTAAATTATTATATTTTTTTCCGCCATTTATTGACCTCTGGTATACAGCACAAGACTTTGGCGAGGGTTTGGGTAGTGTTTCTTTTTTGGTTGGTTTTCTGGAGGAGAAAATCATATCAATATCAATAATCAATACAACGGTATTCTATGAAATTAATGCTGAAAAATGTTCCTCGTACCACACAAACGGTAAAAATATGTCATTTGAGGCATTTACTGTAAGTTACAGTTTTTAGTAGTGTACAAATTGACAATATAAAAGTTTTGATAATTTGATGCTTAAATACTATAGAAATACAAAAACGCTTTGACTATCCTTGTGGGGTAACTTGCAACAGAAGTTTTGATCTTAATTTTTTTGATAACTCCTACAGTCTGTCATCGGCGAAATTTGTGTTTGACAAAAGGCGAAATTGAGCATATATTTTTTCAGTAACATTAAAATTTGTGTACCTCAATCAATCAAATACGCGTTTGGTACTAAATATAACAAAATTTATGTGAATCGCATTGTTATCAGATTTAGTTTTATTTTCTTCATAAAAATAATAAATAATTTTGAAAATCTGTATAAAAAACAACTTGTAGTTCTACCATTGGGTACTTTCTGCATGAAATAAGTATGATGAAAATTGGGTCAAAACTCTAACAAAGACCATTTCAAGACATGCATACCAATATTTGATTTAAATATGTACAAACATTAGCGTAACTTGAACTCAAACCCATTCGAGCAAAACAAAATCCTTAAGCAAGATGCACCCTTAGCATGAAAGTTATAATTTTCTAGGGGGGGCTTGAACTTTTCTAGAGAGGGCTTAGACCCCCCTAGCCCTCCCGTATTTACGCCAATGTGTATAAAACAAAATAAGTTATGCAAAGTTTAACCTAAATACCATTGTATTTGTAGAAAAGTTGCATTAAAACGTTTTAATGGCTTTCCAATAACTTTCAAGACTTATGATATGCTAGAATTTCGCCGTGTGGACACCTATGCAATGCCAATGGAGTTCTCTATCGAATTGGTTTAATACTCGTAATTCATTCAATAATAATTAGTTTTCTAAGAGTAGAGTAGCCTCTTCTCATTATTGTCATGCTTTTACTGTAGAAAATTATTGAATGATCTTGATAACACGATATACACTCCCGTGCAAAAGTTTGGGTTCACCCCGTAAAAAACATAAAAAAGTGTTCTGTCCATATCTTTGTGATTACAAGTCCAATTGAAACTCTTTAAGCCGCATTCGAAAGGCAAAGAGTTATTCTTACTTCGTATGTATTTTTCCAAAAACATTCTTTGAACTTTGTATACTAATTTTTTACTTAAAGTTGTTACATTTTTCAAAAAACACACTGAAAAATCATATCTAATTTCCTCAGCTTTGGATCGACCAAAATGTTGAATCAAAGTGTCATTAGAATCATAATCTTATATTCTTTGAGGAGACTCCACGAAATTTTGGCGGAAAAATCTGGAAAGTATTCAAAATCAATGAAACAGTCAGTCAAGTCATCGTGCAAAAGTTTGGGTTCACCCCTCAGTATGATGCAAATCGTGCAAAAGTTTGGGATCACCGCCCATCATTTTTGTCAATATCTCTGCCATTTTTCAACCGATTTTAATAGTTTAAAGCTTTTTTGAGCGCAAATAATGGCGCGTACATGATTGTTTTAGATTTCACAGATTTAAGTAAGTTCATGTGTACCCAACTTTTACACGATACACCATACTGAGGGGTGAACCCAAAATTTTGCACGATGACTCGACTGACTGTTTCATTGATTTTGAATACATTCCAGATTTTTCCGCTAAAATTTCGTGGGGTCTCTTCAAAGAATATTAGATTACGATTCTAATGACACATTGATTTAAAATTTTGGTTGATCCAATGCTGAGGAAATTAGATATGATTATTCAGTGTGTTTTTTGAAAAATGTCACAACTTTAAGTAAAAATTTAGTATACGAAGTTCAAAGAATGTTTTTGGAAAAATACATACGAAGTAAGAATAACTCTTTGCCTTTCGAATGCGGCTTTGAGAGTTTCAATTGGACGTGTAACCACAGAGATATGGACTGAACACTTTTGCATGTTTTTAAGGGGGTGAACCCAAACTTATGCACGGGAGTGTAGGTTAAGTTTTTAATAGTGTCTTTAAGGTAGCACTGTGAGTTGCATGTTACCCCACATCGGGGATAGTGTTAAAAATGTATATTTCTCCTTATTCCAGAAAACCAAATGCTGATAAAAGTAATACCGCGTAGTATTCTTTACGTGGCGATTAGGGTGGGTTTTTGTTTCATCTGAATTCTCAAATTTTTCATCCCTATAGCTTTGAAGTTGAAAATTGTTGCAAGTTACCCAGTTTGACTCTACCGATAAGTTCATATGCGCCAATTGCGGGGGCAATCATAAGTCAAATTTTTGGGCTTGCCCTTCGCGTAGGCGAGTCGTCGAAGATCGTGCCAGGCAGATGAAAGATAATATCCGTTGCGATCAGGCTTTGGAAAATTAACGATCATTGACACACGAGCCATAATTTCATCCCATTTATTCGCCAACAACACGCATGACATTTATCGTTCATGGAAGATAACGAGCCACGAACGAAAACAAGACAGATACACACCACCCACTGTTTGGCGCCAATCACTGTGTGTCAACACTTGTAACATTTGTGGTTCAGACTCTCATTTTGATCAAGAAACAGAGGCGAATATTTCCATTTTCTGTGCTATGTTTGCAACCAAAGGGGTGTTCATTGATATAATTAGGTTGTTAAAGGATGGATTACCAGAAAAAACGAAAGTTATTACCATGTTTTGCAAAACATAAATCACCCGAATGGCTCGATACTGTTGCAGTCTGTGAGAGTTGCTGCTCTTGAACGCTCTCGTGCCACGTACCAAACGAGAGAGTGAATGTTTAAATTCATAGGTCTCTCCTATTGCAATGTGTCACGAAATGTTATGGTTCGCGAACTGTAACACTCTCCGAATATGGTTCGATCGGCTTATTCGGAGCAAAACTCAAACACTGGTTACGATAATGGTCGTTTCCGGAATTTCCCTGATAGAGTTTCGAACAATGCACATTTTTCAGTTAACGATCGCTTGATTAGGAATCATACCCATCAGGAAAATTATAATCATGCTCCTTCACAAACTAATTTTAATCCGTCGGGTAGTCGTTCGAATCTTTTAAATTCGAATGTTTCCACCCAAGGAAAATCCTTTGCCGATATCGTAGCAGGTAATTTGAACTCCTCCCTTATTCATACTATGAGTACCCATTCTACCCAGTTTGAAGACGCGCACAATTTTAATTTAGAACTTACTTGTTCAATTGAAAATCAAGTTACTCAGGACTTCAGAAATATTATCAATCAAGAGAATGTTTTCGAAAATTTCTGGGATACTGATTTGGAAGAAGTGAAAACTATTATTAAAAAAAATCAAAAATATGAAAGCTCCTGGCGATGATGGAATTTTCTACATCCTCATCAAGAAACTTCCAGAAAGTAGCTTATCATTCTTAGTTGATATATTTAACAAATGTTTTCACTTAGCATATTTTCCTGAAAAATAGAAAAATACTAAGGTTGTTCCAATTTTAAAACCAGACAAAAATCCTGCAGAAGCTTCAAGCTTCTTCTGTCCAATCAGTTTACTTTCTTCCATCAGTAAACTTTTTGAAAAGGTTATTTTGAACAGAATGATGGTCCACATCAACGAAAATTCAATTTTTGCCAATGAACAGTTCGGATCGCCATGGATATTCGACCACTCATCAACTTTTACGTGTAACAAATTTGATCCGTTCCAACAAATCTGAAGGCTATTCTACTGGTCTTGCTCTTCTAGACATAGAAAAAGCATTCGACAGTGTTTGGCATGAAAGTTTGATCGTAAAATTAAAAACTTTAATTTTCCAACATATATTGTTAGAATAATTCAAAGTTATCTGTCAAATCGTACACTTCAGTTTAATTATCAGAACTCCAGGTCTGCAAGACTTCCTGTAAGAGCTGGTGTTCCTCATGGAAGCATATGGATTTTTTTCTAATGCTTACAAAACTTAACTAATTATATTACATAAAGCAAAAGCTCTTTATTTGAAACCTTCAAGTAAACATGTTGTCACGATGAGAGTGATTCTAATAAATTGGTCAGATGAAGTTAAGTATCTAGGGCTAATGCTAGATAAGAATTCAACTTTCAAAATCACATTGACGGCATTCAAGCCAAATGTAACAAAAATATGTAAAATGTCCTTATCCCCCCCTTATTGTTAGAAAATCACAACTTTGTCTTAAGAACAATCTTTAAGCTAATTTTGCCCTTTTTTCTACTGAAGCATCTAATTGCTGCAAGATATATGTTGATGTTGACTGAAGGTTTGCGTGTATGTAAATAGCTAAAGTCTGTCAAGAAACTCCAAGAATTTCCAAAATGTACAAAGGAAATCATTTTCTACTCAGAGCCATTTTCCCCACTGTGTCGTTTACAATAATCGTCTTCCAACAGGTCGCACAGCACCGCTTGGGAAACCTTGAAAATCGAAGAAAATGGATCAGTTTCATGCTGATAACGTTTCCCGTGAACATACACCACCAACTTGAAGCTGTCAGAAGCGCGCTAACGTAGCCGGAAAAGTAGACAAAGATTACACAATTTGTCCCATTTCGAGGAGAAACTTTGTCTGACACAGTTCCAGTTTCGCAACAAAAAATCGTTCGGGGAATTCGATATCGAAAATGACCGACCGCCGCTGCCGCCAGTATCGTTCAAAGCGATGAGTGTGCTTGTACAAAATGTTCGAGAAGTGCTGGGAGTGCAGAAAAGTTGTTTCTGGTCGGTCGTTTCCCAAAAACCACATCAACCGGGTGGGATCGATTGGCGGGCCTTCAGTGATGAGTGTCCCTAAGTGGCTTCCTGGGTGATCGACCAAAAACGGTTATCAGTGTTTGTTGTACGAAGAAGGGTCAATCAGTGTCTTGTAAGCTCGTATCGAAAATGAGGTGGCAACCCAAAGTGTTTCGTTTGTTTCCAGTCAATAGAGCCATCAATCTAGTATAGTGCTTGGATGCTGGGAGTGAGCAGCAGGACTAAGGAAGCTGTGTGAAATCAGGTAAATTGCAAATTCAAGGGAAATGCCCTTCGTTATCGTTGTTCCGATCGACTGGGAGATGCCTAATTTATATGGTAATGAGGTTGTAGTCGTCGCGTCGTCGACAACAATAACATCTATAGGCATACATAAATGGATGTTATGCTTTTTAGCTGTAGAGTAAAGTGGACTTAATGTTTGACCTTGTGGAATAATCAATATTTGTATTGGCTACACCTTTGTTGAATAAACTTGTGTCAAAATATTTAGCCATTTTAAGATATAACAGTTAAAATTGGTCGGTGTTTAGACACAGACAAACAGACGTCACACTCTCACCGATGTCCATCGACCACCTTTTTAACGGCCGATTCAAATATATGGTATGTGGCCAATCCATCACCCGCAGCGCTCGCATCGTTTTTGTTCGCGTTTGACGTTTACACACTACCGCCATCTGTTGGTCAATCGGCCAAACACACCAATTTTAGCATTGGGCGTACATGTCATCGTGACTATGATTTTGATCGGGATTTGTTCTAAGTGTTACGTCTGTTTGTCTGTGGTTTAAACATACCGGACTAGATGATATTTTGGCATTCTGATTCTGTTTTGATATAGATGAATCATCAAATAGATAAGATACATTATTATAGAAAATGATGCCAATATTGGATTGATTCTGTTGTTTCTATATTTATTTACGAAATTTTTGACCCTGTACTAGTTAATCTCGGGAACAACGACTTTACTTCCTTTCCGAAGGAAGTCATCACTATAGCTTCTTACGTCATAAGTGAGTATCTCGGGGATAAGATTTGATCACAGGTCCTTGGTGTGAGAGGCGTGTGTTCTAACCACTACACCAGGTCCGTCCCCCAAAAATTGGGTTAATTGTAACAAACCCAAAAATAACAGTTATTCGTGGAACTAAGTGAAAACGTGGAATTTTGGTGATTTTTCGTACAATCAGGCAAATTTCACTAAGTGTAAAGATGATATAGGAATTTAGATAATTTCCAAATTTTCTCACTATGGATCGATCTTCTGCTCCGCTGATTCGTAATTTTGTCCCATTATGGCCAAAAAATGGTTATCAAGCATATATGCAAAAACTAACACACCTCAAAGCATCCTTATGATAGCTCTAGTAACGCCCAAAAATTAAATATCGACAAGTCGAGCCTAGTGATATTAACGATGGCCTTACAGTTGAGGTCGAAAGACGCGTATCTGTCAAAGGATACACAATTAGTGGAATTAAATGTTATAGTACTAAATTTGGTTTTTATTTATTTACCAGAATCTATACTTATTGAAATATGCCTCAATCCAACAAATCCAATTTACCTAAAGCTCCTGTTACGAAAACAAGTGAGTTTAAGAAAGAATCTCCACGAGCAAAACATCAGATGAAAAATACACTCGTCTAACCTCGCCTGTCATCGCCGTACAACAATATCCAACCCAGCATTCAACACAGATCTACATTACAGCTCAAGCGATGAATTATGGTATCAACTCTCGTGCAGTCTTCGATAGGTACCAGGACTCTTCGCCGTTCCGTTTCCGCAGATTCCACTTGCCCTTCCCCTGGCCTTCTGCACCGGTTGAATGCACACGCGGATAGAAAGCAGCTTTCCTCTCTGCTGTTATCGAAGATATAGAATTGAACGCTTATAGGTAGGTTGCAGCGCTATCACCTACACATCCCGAACTAGACGTACACTAGAACCTCGTTTTCCACCAATTCTATTTGCGTAATATTACGTAAACGTAATATTTATTAATTTTATGCAACGTAGCTTTAGTTTGGCACAATTTCAGAACATTAAAGCTTGTGATACGTCAAGGGAACATTTTGGTGGGTATGTCTTTCGTAATAATGTGAGGTACGCTTTCTATAACTCACGAACTCCTTGGAGTATAGATATTCAGATTTATAGAGGTAACCAGTGCTCATCGGGAGCTGTTTCATTAAGATTCATTTTAACGCAAGATCAAACACCTATTTCTCGTCTGTAGAGCCTTTAAGCCATTGCTTCCATTGTCTAGGAATATTGTGGTATAATCAAACACTTATGTTCTATTATATTTTCCGATCAACGCCTTATCCAATAACCTTATCCAAGTACTCTTTGAACTTAGGACTTCAAATCTACACGCCCAATCTGTGACCTTTCTGACTTTAATGAATGAGGTTTATATTCAAACAGGCTCAACAAAATATGTCCAATTTTTTTTTTCATTTTTTCATTTGTTTAGTTAACATCTAAACAGATAACACTGAACCAACAGTTTCACGCCACAATACTCGGTTCATGGCAGCATCTCTCCATCCTTGGTTCTGCCCCACGCTCGCCAAATCGATACGCACTTGATCCGCCCACCTAGCTCGCTGCGCTCCACTCCTTCTTGTACCAACCGAAGCTAAGCGAACACCATCTTTGCAGGGTTGCTGTCCGGCATTCTTGCAACATGCCCATCGTGCCCAGCTTTGGCCACCTGGGATACTGGGTTCGCCGTAGAGTTGGGCGAGCTCGTGGTTCATCCTTCGCCTCCACACACCGTTTTTCTGCACATCGTCAAAGAGGGTCCTAAGCACACGTCGTTCGAAAACTCCAAGTGCTTGCAGGTCCTCTTCCAGCATGGTCCATGCTTCATCTCCATAGAGGAACACCGGTATTATGAACGTTTTGTACATGGTACATTTGGTGTGGGTGTGAATCTTTTTTGACTGCAGCTTCTTATGGAGACCATAATAGGCCATACTTCCACTGATGATGCGCCTCCGTATTTCACGGCTAACGTTATTGTTAGCCGTCATCAAGGATCCAAGGTAGACGAACTCGTCGACCACCTCGAACGTATCCCCGTCTGTCGTTACAATGCTACCTAGGCGAGTCCTGTCGCGCTCGCCCCCAACAGCTAGCATCCCAGACAATTAAAAATCGCATGCAAGTTCACGTTACAACTCGTTTATTCATGTTAATTACATCAAACCCGCAAAACACCGTGGTTAAACTCGTCAGATTGATCTGTTTCCTCGCATAAAACACTTTTTTCTGAGTTCATTTGTACATTTTGTTTCGTCCCGTACACTCGTACAAAGCAAGTCGAATCAATCCGTAGCAGCTGTCCAATCAACATTTGTTATAAGTTAAGTCGCATAAGATCACAGGTTAGGTCGTTAGGTCTGTAGAATATTTATTCACTCGCATTGAATGTTATTATTCATAACATAATAAATGCACGCATATCGCCTCCACTTTTGTATGTAGAAGGCCTTTTTGCGACATCTTATAAGTGAAATGTTGCACATACAAAGCCTCCAAGTGATTCCGTTATACGTACATTTTGGTTGTCTGGGAGGTACTTTGTCATGGACGCATTCACCACCAGTCCAACTTTTGCTGCCTTGTGTTTCAGGCGGGTGTATAGGTCTGCCATCTTTTCAAATGTTCGGCCGACAATGTCCATATCATCCGCGAAGCAAACAAATTTACTGGATCTCCTAAAAATCGTACCCCGGCTGTTGACCCCAGCACTCCGCATAACACCTTCTAGCGCAATATTGAACAACAGGCACGAAAGTCCATCACCTTGTCGTAGTCCCCGGCGGGATCCAAACGAACTGGAATGTTCGCCTGAAACCTTCACATAATTTTGCACACCTTCCATCGTCGCTGTTATCAGTCTCGTGAGAATCCTGGGAAAGCTGTTCTCGTCCATGATTTTCCATAGCTCTACGCGGTCGATACTATCGATGATGATGCGTTGGGACCTGATATTCACA
Source organism: Aedes aegypti (assembly GCF_002204515.2). Lineage (NCBI taxonomy): Eukaryota > Metazoa > Arthropoda > Insecta > Diptera > Culicidae > Aedes > Aedes aegypti. Next base: position 401,150,751 of record NC_035108.1, read on the forward strand.
ACAGTTTTTGAGCATTTGCCGTACAGTAAAGATCTGGTCCGTTGTCGATCGGCCGTCAACGAAGCTGGCTTGATAACTTCCCACGAACTCGCTTACTATAGGTGACAGACGACGGAAGATGATCTGGGATAATACTTTGTAGGCCGCATTTAGAATGGTGATCGCTCGAAAGTTCTCACAATCTAGCTTGTCGCCTAATTTTGTAGATGGGGCATATTACCCTTTCCTTCCAATCTTCCAGCTGTTCTGTTTCCCAGATTGTGCCTATCAGCAGGTGCAAACAAATGGCCAGCCTCCCCGGGCCCATCTTTATGAGATCAGCTCCGATACCATCCTTACCAGCAGCTTTATTGTTCTTGAGCTAGTGAATCCTTAACCTCCCTCAAAGTGGGGGCTGGTTGGTTTCCATCCTCCGCAGTACCGACAAAGGCATTTCCTCCGTTGTCCCGACCATCATTGCCTGTGCTTTCAGCGCCATTTAGATGTTCGTCGAAGTGCTGCTTCCACCTTTCGATCACCTCACGCTCGTCCGTCAAAATGCTCCCATCCTTATCCCTGCACATCTCGGCTCGCGGCACGACGTCGCTGCGGGATGCGTTGAGCTTCTGATAGAGCTTGCATGTTTCTTAAGACCGGCACAGCTGTTCCATCTCCTCGCACTCCGTCTCCTCAAGGCGGGCGTTTTTTCTCCCGAAAGAGCCGTTTCCGTCTATAACGTTCCACGTTCCCTTGCTGCAGCATGACCGTCCGCGCTGCGTTCTTCTCCTCCAGAATTTGCCTACATTCCTCGTCGAACCAATCGTGCCGTCGACTCTGTCCCATGTACCCGACGGTGCTCTCAGCTGCATTGTTGATGGCTGCTTTAACTGTTCTCCAGTTCACCCTCTTCCGGTAATGCAGCCTCGAGGTGCTGCGCGTTCGCGGTTGCGACATCCGGTTGCTTAAGCCACTTTAGATCATACCGGGTGGCCGTCGGTACCGTACGTTGTTAACGACGGAGAGTTTTGGGCGCAGTTTAACCATCACCAGATAGTGGTCAAAGTCGATATTAGCGCCACGATAGGTCCGATGTCGATAATGTCGGAGAAGTGCCATCCATCAATCAGAACGTGGTCGATTTGTGATTCTGTCTGCTGTGGTAATCTCCAGGTGTATCGGTATGGAAGGCTGTGCTGGAAGTAGGTGCTACGAATGGCCATATTCTTGGAGGCGGCGAAATCAATTAGTCGTAAACCGTTTTCGTTCGTCAGCCTGTGTTCATTCTTGCATGTGTTCATCGTGTAGCAGATACGAAGGTACTTTGAACCTTAAGAAGTCGAGAAATTTGCAATCCGTAAAGATCCTGAACCAGCGGGATGCGAACCCACGACTCCCAGCTTGGTCTTGCTGAATAGTGCGGCTATCTGGCCCCTACCACTGACCTATTCGACGTTGATTAAAAAAAATTGCACTCAAACAGGCTCAATGAATTTTGTCCTATCAAGTTTCAAGCAAAGATTGATTATGGTTATCTTAAAACTTTCTTGACTAAAGACCTTCTTATCTACAAATCAGACTATTTTAGAAGGCTAATATATAAGGTTCATACCCAAGCAGACTGGGGTCTTCCTTAGCCGAGAGGTTAGAGTCCGCGGCTACAAAGCAAAGCCATGCTGAAGGTTAATTGATTGGGTGAGATTCCCGGTCGGTCCAGGATCTTTTCGTAATGGAACAATGGAACTCCTTCGAAAATAAACGACCACGCCGTAACTCAGCCTGGAAGCTTAACAGGAATAGTTCCAAAAACCCCGAAGGCAAGTTCATCGGAAACTAAGCAGGAGAAACCAAATGGAAATGATAGAATGGATATCAAGGAAACTATATCGCAACAGAGAACGCCCACGGAGCCATCGCAGGATGTTAGTGGTTCACCCAGCAAGGTATCACCAAGGACAGGACATTCCCGGAGCAAAACACAAAACGTGGAACAGTCCCTTCACAGCTATCTGGCAGATCAAGAGGTAAGGGGAATGGCAATCAGGTGAATCTATGACATTTGGTCGAAAGACATTTAGTCGAATGACATTTAGTCGAATGACGTTTGGTCGAAAGTACATTTGGTCGAACGGACATTTCGTCGAATGGACATTTGGTCGAAAAGGTTTAGTTGCAACAGATAGTATATGATATTTGGTTGAACCGACATTTCGTGGAAAAAATAGTGCTCAAATCCAAATAGTATGGAAACAAAGTTTTACGTTTAGTATGACTTCCGTCAAGATTAGCATTTTGTCGCTAATACAAGAGTGATTGAATAATTGAAAAAGTATCAGCCATTTTACCAACAATCTATATGCGATTAGCAAAATTTTGTTATTCGATTTGATGGACGCTCTTCCAATATATTGATCAACCTTTTACGTTTTTGACGTTTCATGCTGCTTTTTCATTCAAGCTTGTTTTGCGATTTAAGATAAGCTGATCTTAAATGAAAAAACTTTTGTCACGTCAGTCAACTCGTTTCCCCTTACCCGATACATGGAATTAGCAGAATTAGATTTTTAATAATCTAAAGCTTCTACTGCAAACTTCGTTATTCACCCGAGGTCATCAACACTGTCGGCAAAGTCGTATATTTGCTTGAGAAATGTTATTGAGCTGAAAGTCACTATAAGCCAATTGGCCATAAGTAGAGTTACCGACACCTAACATTCATTTCGCCATAAAGGTTTTCCTTGAAGCAAATTATGCCTGCCGTTTTAATTCTGATTTCCACAATCAAAAATCTCACCCACGTCCGTGAGCTCCAAGACCCGAAATTCAAAGAAAGATGCCGAGCACTCGCTCCGAATGCTTCCATCAAATAAGCTGATCTACATTACGAAGAACGATGATATTTCAAAAGAATAATAAATAAAGAAAATATTATGTTCACATTGTTGAGTAATAAAATAACTGGTCGAGCAGTTTTTCAATGAATGATGATATTTTAAAAGAATAATAAATTCGCTAGAGCTAAGCATTTCAGTCAATGTACAGGGTGTCGACTCAATTTTGAAAATGAAATTCCCTGACTTTCCCTGACCTTCCAGTCGTTTTCCAGAAAAAATCCAGACCACTGAATTGGTTGATTTGCCAAAGACTAAATAAAGATATAGTAGTTGGGCTCAGAATAATCAGGTACCACATCTAGTAGTACAAGAACCATAAAATTCTGAGCAACTGTAAAGAACAGGTCTTTATTTCGCCATTATTTGCGATATGTACAAGAAGATACATGTCTGACTATTTTTTCATGATACTTATTAAAATTTATAAGTCGTATGAATGAACTGGGCTAAATATTTTACTTTACTAAAATAAACGCCTGTTATATAATTTTCTGGAGCATTTTTTGAAGCTAGTGATTAAACTGAGCAGTTGTGCGTTTTCTTTTAATGTTTTATGATTAAATATTCCTATGGAAAATAGTAAATCCTAAGTCATCAACTAATCATACTCCGTTGAAATCTTCAAGCGCAAAAGTTAGATACTGAACTGCTATAAAAATGATTTTTTAAATTTCAAATATAAATGAAAAATTTTACACCTTCCGGTACCTGTATATACCAAATTTTATATAAGATGCAAACCATCAAGATCCACCATTCTTTTTAGTGGTAAAATTGCAGGCATTGTCAAAGTTCCTCGGAGAATTGCTTCAAAGAATTCAACAGTAACTTCCCTCTTGAAATTCTGAAACGTATTTTTCCGATATTCCTCAAGGAACTCTTCTAAGATTTCCACCATAAGCTCCTCAAAGTTTTTCTTTATACATATTACTTTAATGCCAGAAAATACTATTTATGAACTATTCCAGGAAATCTTACATTATTCCTCCATAATTTAATGCAAATATATCTCCAATCATTTCACTAATATTATCTCCAGATTTATCTCTAAAAATTGTTGAATAATTCCATTGGGAATATCTTAAAAGCTTTTTTTTTTTTTCTAAATCTCTGAATTTTTTTTACTAAAATGCATTTTTTATTTCGATTTTTTTTTTCAAATGATTCTTTGAGATGCTTCGTTACAACTTATTTGTTTTAATTAATATTTTAGGCTTGCGATAACTGAATATTCTTTATAAATTTATTCAGAGACTCATTATTGCTCTAACTATAAGTTGTCAGATGCGTTTGTTTAATGTGTCGTGCCTCTAGCAATTCTCTGAGGAATTGATCCAAGAATTCTACAATCCATTCTTTAAAGAGTATCTTCAAGAAATCTCACAAAATTTCAATGTAGCACAGAAGAAATTTCTTAAAATCAAATACCTTGAAATTTCCTTTAGACGAATTATTAAAATAACTAGCTTACCCGACGTGGCTAGCCACGTTCCAACGAAATTTTAGAGCAAAATGCTACGTATAATCTTTCAAATCGCGTGATACTGATGACCGCAAAATCGCCTAAATTTATGTTCTGGCCATACTCCATCGAGAACGTGGGTTCAATACTGTTGTAGTGTTCTAATCTGAAATAATTATATCCTTATATGCTGTTGTAGTGTTTCTTCTGCTGTGAAATATTTCAAAAGTTACAGAATCTTCTAGCATATTCTCCCGAATAGCTGCTACAAAGTAGTATGATTCATTGATATTTTTCAAAATCACAGTTGTGGTGAAAAGACCATCGACTCATGAAAATATCGAGTCAAGGAACAGGAATGTTTTGGAAATCTACAATTTGTTTTAAGGCGAAGTAGGTCGTCATTGAAATTTGTACACGTCGTTGATGATTGTTGCTAATTCATATCACGATTTCGAATCAAAGAAAATCAGTTGGTTTAGCACTGACACAGCTGAAAAAGTATCAGCATACTTTATGCATGTTAGCGCGTACAGTGATACATTTTCAAGTCAATATGAACTATCAAGACTGAGTTTTATCACTTTGAAATGCAAGCTGAAAAGTCATCATTGTTGCCAAAATGAATGACGGGCTACTTAGCCTTAAGTATGCATCTAAGAGTCGATATCGAGTCATCAAACATCATGGAGATTTCGCTGTAAATTAATAAAATCGTATATTTGGCGAACATTCATCTCATTCATCTTTACCTTGCTTTTAAATTTGTCAAACTCGTTTTTGAATCTGAGTTGGAACTGGAGAAACCCGTTTCACATTTTCAACTCCAATCCGATTCAAGTTCGACCAAATTACAATTTGCTTGAAGTTGATTTGTTCACGTTATAGGCACCAACCAAATTCCTATACAGACGACAATGATGAAGTGTTCGAGAATATTCCATGAATTGGAATGAACAAAGTTCCAGAGAACTCCAGAATATTCTGTCAAAAAGCTGTTGTAGTGCTCTACAATTTGCAATTGTAATGTTTCGATATTAAAATTGACCGTTGTAGTGCTCTTAAATTACTGTTGTAGTGTTCAACGAAAGTTTTCGATGAAACATTTCAAAGCGTTACTGACAGACAGACAACGCTGGGATTTTATATATATGATGATAATCTTTTAGTATAATCTATAGGAAGTGTAAATCAGGAAGAAAACTAATGATGACCGAATCCATAAGAAGGTCGCAACGTCCTATAAATGCTGTGGTCAACAAGTTCTGAAGGAATTGCAGAGTATATACTTGAGGAAATTATTAGAAAAAATTCATAAGAATCTCCAGAATTTCTGGAGAATTTTCTGAGTTTATTTTAATTAACCTGGGCAACACTATAAGTAAGCTCCTGATAAAAATCCTGAAGTAACGCTTGGACCCTAATTCATCACATTTTTAAATTTTGAAATTCGAAGGGTTTATATATATATAGCCAAATATAGTTCACTATACTACGAACAGCAGCGTTTTTTCAATGGTTAACTGCTATTTTAAAAGATTTATAACCCATTTCGTCCAGAAAATCTATTATATTCAATGTAAACATCATGATTATTAACTATTGTATTGCTGAGTTGCTAATCGATAACTTTGCAGATAAGCAACTCGTTTAATGTTGTAGTATAGTATCGATAGATAATTTTTCCCTGACCTTAAGTGAAATTCCCTGACTTTCCCTGACATTCCAGGTCAAAAATTGAATTCCCTGACATTCCCTGACTTTCCAGGTTTTTCCAGGTAGTCGACACCCTGATGTACTTCTAAAACTACTAAAAAGTTCATATGAATAATTATTGAAATACTTGATTTTGGCATAACTTCAAATAACAACTAAAAAGGTTATGTATTATAAAAATAAGACTACATAAAATGCCTAATTTTTTATTCAACAACAGTTAATGATTCAGATTATTCAAAACGATATATTCAAACAATAGCTTATCAACTTTGTAAAACTTAGAAAACAATAATCAAATTTATCAAATGATCTTTCAATAAACCAATTCAAAATAAGCATTCAACCAAATTTCCATCCAACTAAACATCATTCGAACAAAATACATGTTCTAAGAAATGGCACCGGAGTTTTTCTTGCGAAATCATTTAAATTATTCTAACGTCATTTTTAATGTTAATGGCCGTATCGATTCAATTAATTTTATAAACTTCTACGCTCGTTTGGGGAACGGATTTAACAAGGACCCGTGAGGACATTCTCATGCATTTGGCCCACAGCGAAAAACGTAATTGTGGGAGACTTCAACTGTCTGTTGAATGGGGATGATATGATTAGATCGGTTAACCATTTTTGTGGTGGCTTAAAATCTTTAAATTTTTCAAAATTTAAATTTCAAAAATTAATAAAGAACAATAAAACTAAAACTTAAAAACAAAAAATTATTTTTTCGAATTTTTATTTCTAACAACAATTGATATACATTTCTCAATTGTCCTCTGGATCATTATTTTACCTGTTTTTTACTTTCAAAATTTTAAAAACCTAACTGATGTCAAAAAAAAATGATGAATCTGTTTTTTCCCCTCCAAAATTTTCGGATTTTTGAAGGGGGGAGGGTGGTGACATAAAAGAAAATTAATATTTGTATCAGCATAATAAACACTTAAAAAAACTGATGTCATTTAGATGCTGTTAAATTTTATTGTTTTATTTTTCAGAATGTAAATTTTTCCATGAATACTTCTTGTTCACTTTATGCCTGTTTTTTTAGATGCATTCAGATGTGTACTATTTCCCTGTATGATTTCAAATTTACGTCAGATGAATTCATATATAATCTCAAATTCAGGATGGTAATTGAATTAAATCAAGTAAAGTAGAAATTATAAAGGAATGACAATTTGAAGTTACATATTTTGTTATATAAAATTGGAATTCGTTTAGATACGAATTCAAATCAGATCAAATTACTGTCTTCATAAACAATTTCAATCAATTCAATTTTGCATCATATCCAATTCCAATATGAATTCATGCTTCAAAAAATTTACAACAGAAGCATTACTAGGAATACTCGTGAATGGCTGTTAACTGTTGAGACTACAGCAGCAAACTGTCTTGAATACTACTAATCTAATTAATACTAATTAATTGATCAACGAAAAAACATAAAACCAATTGACCAATTAAATCCTTTTTTTTAGTATTAAATGATCTTATCCCAATAACAAGTATCTAGAGTCCAGGACTCTCTTTGTTAAAAATGCTAAAGATGCGATACAAGGCTGCAGCGTGTTGAAATATGCTATGATTCCAAAAATAAATGAAACTGAGTGAAACACATAATTCGTTACAGACTGAAAATTCTCATAAAAAATCCTGATCAATTGTTATCATTGAATATTGGAAAAAAGTAAAGTAAAGCACCTTTCTGGCTTGTAATTGAGATTATGAAGCCTAATTTGAAAAAGTTTGATAAAAACGGTACGGATTGTCTAAGCGAATTTGAGATGGAACAATAAGGCAAGTTTCGTTAAACAGTTGAACATTATTTAGACTTATGTTACATGAAAAGTGTTTGTGAGCAGTTATTTATTGAGATGTATTGTGAAAAGAATATTTAAAAGATAATTCAACAAAAACTCAAATCTTGGTAGAGTATAATTTTATAAGCCGGTATAGATACCCGAATGATAACTTTTCACGCAACGATTACGTAGGCCTGTACCCAACGAAGCATAGCTTTACACGAGCATTGTTAAACATTCAAGAAAAAATTCGAGAGTAAAATAAAAAAAAGCTATTGCGTAATGATTCTATTTACGTACATCCCGACTCATTACGTAAATGAAGGTTTCGGTGTACAGCATTCGTCTTCGATGCTGGAATGCTGCCTTCAGGGAAATAGCATACGTAGTATACCACCACCGTTCAGCAAGCACCAGGAGAACTATCCAACAGTACAGCAGCTAATAAAATATTGAATAATAGATTGAGCCAGCTTGATTACATTATACGTGCCCGTGGAGCATCGAAGCAGCAACCGCGACAACAACGGCAGCAGGAGAAGCCCAACCCAACCAGTCAGAGTCGAGTGAGTGTTTTCTCTATTATCGACGACTGAAGCTCCGCACTGCTGGGAGCTAAGTGGACCCCTGATGGTGACGAACCGTTGTATTGCCCTGTAGATGGGAAGTGGGCGGAAAATTCTCTTGTTGCCTTGACAGTTGATCACGCTGAGTCTTCTTCGGCAGGTAACCTTCTACTAGTTCGTCGGTTGAACTCTATGTGTGAGTTATGGGAAGTCTAGTGCACTTTGTGAGGTAAGTAAATCAATTTCAATGTTCAGCAGCATATTACGAACGCCTGGTTATTATGGTCAAGAGGCCTTTTCACGAGTGCACATATTGAAAAGCTTGTTCCAGTGTAAGGGCAAGATTACCTATTGTTCTAAATAATATATTCGATGGGATTTAGAAAAATAAGAAATACATGTTGGTTTGATATTTTGGAAAATGACCCTTCTTATAAGGTTTTTCAACGAGGCACGGAGCAAGTGTGCCACTAGTATGAGACAAGAAAACCTCCTGAATAAAATGCAACAAATCTTATATATCATTATTTCCTGACCTAAAATGTACATTCTAGAGTAAGCACTGATAACAACTGCGGGATAGATGTTGCAATTTTATCGGAAGATTTTTAAAACTATTCAGAAACCTTTTTGAATGTCCTAGATGGTTTATTTTTATTTTTAATTTGTATGAAACTTTGATTTAATGCAATGTTAGACAAAAAAGACAAAACTACATTTGGTTTTCTATGAGGAAATTGTGGCGTTCTTCTTGCTTCCTCCCTTAAGATATATTATTTTCATGTATTCAAAACTATATGCCAAAGAACTTAATTGAAAAAAAAAAATGTTCACAACTATATCGAACAATAGTAAATCATTAATATTGTGCGGAAAAATAATTATGCTTTGGATTGAATGGAAGTCAAACATTCATGTATTTGCTCTCAAAGGGTTGAATTTTTAAATATATTTTTTACATTATGTCATGAGAATTGTGACGCAAAATATTTTGCATTGTAATTGCTGAGCGGTTCCACAAAAAATGATTTTTTTCCCAAATTTCATTTTTATATTTTTTGATTTGGATGAAATTTTGCACATGCTTTCTTTATGCCTAAAAATGCCTTTTTGCATCATCGGCTCGCCATTTTGACTCTAGCCTTACTTATGAGAAGGGCCTAAGAAAAAAAAAATCCTTAATAATTTTCAAAAAATTATAACTTAGAAACGGTTTGTCCGATCAGTTTGGTGCCTTCCGCAAAGTTTTAGGTTATTGTTGGGACTATCTGGAAAAAACTATACACTGTAAAAAAAAATGTTGCAATTTTTTATATATCGAAAATAAAGCTTGAAAATCAATTTTCTCAAAAATCGTATTTGTGATTTTTTTATTTTTTTATATGTTAAAGTAGACAAAAAATGAAGTCTTTTGCACAGTAGGTCAAGATGGAGAAATCATGGACAAAAAAGTTATGATTTTTTGAAAATAGGTGAATTTTTGAAAATGGTCATAATAAACTTTTTAAATATTTTTAAACTCGATTTTATGAAAGTACGCAAAATTTACAATAAAAAAGGTACACGGAAAAATCAGGCTAACTTTTACCATTTTAAAGATACAGCGATTTTAATTCAAAATTATGATATACAGGTATGTTCCGATTTTATCAACGCGATCGGCGATTTTCAGTTGACAAAAACGGAACCGTGACAACAACGGAATAATTTTCTTAGACAAAATATTTTACAAATTTGAAATAAAAATTGCAGTTTTGTCAGGATAATACACATTTTCATCATATTAATGCACAGTATTGATGTTTGAGAGCTGTGATGACCATTTAGATTGTTTATTATCATAGGCTCGTAATGAAGTTGATTGCAGATTCCTATCAATCAATATGATTTTGATATAAATCATTAATAGTTTCAGTTTTCTTAGTTAGAATTTCAATAAAAGTAATATAGAATATTGAAACGATAATCACATAAATGTCCTATGTATCACAAGGTACACCATATTTGTAAAAATAACTACAAGGAAGTGAGGCAAGCTGATCATTTTTTAAAGAAAGATTAAACAAGAAACAACTTCTTTTTCTACTGTTCATCCTCATCCTGCTTCTTATTTTTTTTCTCTTCTTCTTCTTCTTCTTATTCTTTATGGCATTACATCCCAACTGAGAAAGAGCCTTCTTCTCATCTTAGTGTTCTTATATACACTGCCGCAACTATCAACTGAGAGCTTTTTTGCCAAGGTACCGTAATTCGGGGTGTAGTTGATAAGTGGGGAGAAGTTGATCATTCCCGTACCATCATGTATAAACTGTCAAGAGAGCTATGAACCGATTTCAAATATCACAATTTATGTGATGTCGCTTTACATGATAGCTGCGCTTGATGTTCCTAAATTCGGTTTGACATTCAAGATAATTATACCATGGAAAACAGAATTTTTAGGAAATGTTTTGTAAACTGTATAAAGACACCATTTAAATAAACTGTTTCATACATTCCAGATATGTTCAGTGAACCCAATTTTTAATTAGCATTGAGGATTAAAATTAATTTTCAGAGAAAAACCATGTTCTTTTTCTGAGCGAGTTACTAATTTCGAAGAAAATTGCATATCTTTAGGCGTTTAATGTGATGTATTTTGCAATTAACAACATTTAATTCTAAATTTGACCGATTTATCAAAAAAAAAATGATTTTTCGAGTTTTGAATCGGATTTTGTGAACTCAAATTTAGTGAATAACATATCTCTTTAATTTATGAAACCTATCGCAGTAACTGATCAACATCACCCCGGAATCAAGAACTCCAATTTTGAAAAATGTTTCTGTTCTTACGATAAGATTTTGTCAAAATTCCGTTTGTATAATTCGATACACATCCATTCAGTACAGGTTTAAAACATATTTGGATGATAAAACATGCATCCTACTTGGAATTATAGGACAGAATCTCTCAAAAGTGATCAACTTCACCCAATTTTACGGTACATATTTTTGCATTTTTGGTCACAACCGATTGATGATTAAATGTGGAGTTATGTTGCGAAAGTTTTGCAATTGAAATGAATACTTACACAGAAAGAAAAAACCATGTAAATTTCAGCGTAAAATCATGCACATGAAGGGAATGCCAGAAATGTCGCAAATTTATACGTCACATCGTGTAAAATTACAATAACATCATGTAAGTTTCCGCTAGACATCGTGTAATCTAGCATGGACTCTATCCGATTTCGCGACAATTGGCATAAATTTACATGATGTTGGTGTAATTTTACACAATGTGTCATGTAAATTTGCGACAAATCTGGCATTCCCTTTATATGCATTATTTTACGCTGAAATTTACATGGATTTTTCTTTCTGTGTACGGTTTACTGAGCTTTGAATTACCAAATTTAACATTAAAATGATTGTGGTGATCTTCTAAAGTTATTACTTCCAACTTCGACAAGGACCACCATCGCCTTTTAGCTTTAAGGCTCAAACGCAATGATATCGGAACGGCAACGGAAAGCGGAACTAGTTCGCCAGCATGAACTGTAGCATGCTTGTCGACCCAGACTTGGTTCACTTTCGTTCGTTGACAGCTCAGTTGAGATGGTGTGATTCATGGTGGTTCCGCTTTCCGTTGCCGTTCCGCTATCATTGCGTTTATAACTGTACGTAAGATCACAAATAGACTGGCAATAAACTAACTTAAGTTGTAGTTTTTTGTTGAGTACATATAATATTAAATAACTGAGAGAGAGGAGACAGCTGGCTTAGATTGCGAGCTCCCAAAAGTTAAGGGAACCTGTCACCAACTGTCACTGGAAAACCAACACAGTTATTACAGATAATTTTCCAAATCGTTTCCTTCACTCAAACACGTCAGAACATTTGACCAATGCAAGAGTGAAATAATCATGTAAGTCTATCAGCCCGTTCTGGCAACAAAATCTTCTACAGATTGACAACTACTAAAAAACTGAACATTTCATATTCATAAGTGCATCCCTTATCAAAAAGAGCTGAACATGTATGGGATCGTTCATTAATCATGTAAGCGGTATTGGGGGGAGGCGGGGAATTTGAGGTATCTTAAGTGCCATACAAATTATTTTTTATTTTCATACAAAAATTCATACCATAGGGGGAGTATATATGTCTATCAAATTTACATAGAAAATTCTTTTAAGCCATATTTTATAAGAAAAAGGAGAGGTCTCTGCAACTCTTTTAAGTACGTTGTTGCTAGGACGTGGCCAGAGCAACTCTCGATTGTTGAAAGATGGGCCAATCTTATCCAACAGAACATGCTATGTTTGAAAACTCAAATTGAATAATTGCATAAGAAGAAGTCAAACCTTATTAAATCGTATATGACTTGACATCTACCATGTATCGTAGCTTTTTACGCTAGCTTGCCATAAACTTTGAATTACCCCTTTTTGACGTTCCTTGTCTACACTATAATGTTTTTATGGTTGAATCTAAGCAAGCTTTGCGTTGCTGAAAAATTTTCATGTTTATGCAAACGAACGTCAAAAAAATCCCTCATTCAGGTAACAAAAATCTGAAAGTTTTATTCCGAATTTTCTGCGTTTAATACAGTTTAATACTATTTTTTGCCATTTCAGATCTATGATAAGCAGCCATGGACTGGTGCCTGTTAATTCTCGATAGGTTATTTTGAGAACTAAACAACATGAATGAATGTTACGAACTTTACAACGAATTTAGTTTGTTTGGCAGTGCTCCAGTGATCAAATACTAATATTTTTTTAGATTTTTCTGCAAGGCGTACCTTGGACGACCTTTGAATGAATTTATGTAGTTCGGAGCTATTCTCGTTTATAGAACAGACCTTCAACCCTACCTTCCCCGGCAGTTACTGAGCCTTTTTTGAATAGAAAGGAATGAAACATTTTTTTAACACCCAAGTGATCCAATAGGTAGATAGACTGTACATTTGGTTTACACGGCGAGTCACTTCACTCGGGTCTGGAATTGTCATCTCGCTATACGAGATCGAGTTTCTCATCCCACTCGCAGAATAAACCCAAAAGTAACAGCATGTGTGAATGACATAGACCTGGACGGAGATTTATATTAGAACATCTCAGACCACTTTGAAAATATCCATGTAACTTTTAATGTATCTCCTCTTCCGTGAAGTTTCCGGAAGGTTATCAAAAATATAACGGCCGAGGTTGGATTATGTTTGTTGATTGTGTTAATCAGAGTATAGAGCCAATAACGATGCACAAAATGCTGTCCTCTCGAATTTCTGTATCTTAAATAATTAGGTCAGGAACGCTTTTCTCGTGTCGATGCCTAAAATAAATAGAAAGAAGTTCGTAAAAACTAGGTGAGTTTTGTAATATAAAAACACAGCTGCAAAACAAACCCAGTGAAAATATTTGACATTGCAATCAACAATCGAAGAGCATGGCCTACTAAGACCTAACTATAAAATCGGTTGCCAACAAATGTCATAGTCAAATCACCCCCCACAGTTTTATAGCTAGCGTAAAAAGCTGGATACTAACAAAATGACGAAAATTCAACTCTGTGGCTATTAAAAAGCATTTCAATTGCTTCAAAATAAGTATTTAGTTTATATTCGAAACATTTTGAGAATTTAAAAAAATCATTTTTTTTGTGTTGATAAAAACGGAATAATTTGTTGACGAAATCGGAACGTGACAAAATCGGAGCGTGACAAAATCGGAACGTGATAAAAACGGAACATACCTGTATTTTTTAATTTTCGGTCATTATAATATAACTTAGAAACGGTTTGTCCGATCAGTTTGGAGTCTTCCGCAAAGTTTTAGGTTATTGTTGGGACTATCTGGAAAAAAATATACACAGTAAAAAAAAGTTGTAATTTTTTATATATCGAAAATAAAGCTTAAAAATCATTTTTTTCAAAAATCGTATTTTTGATTTTTTTTATTTTTTTTATATGTTAAAGAAGACAAAAAATGAAGTCTTTTGCACAGTGGGTCAAGATGGAGAAATCATGGACAAAAAAGTTATGATTTTTTGTTATTATTCTATTAAATATAATTTAATGAATAAAGTATAAACTGGTGGATTCTTGGGCCTTAAATGGATTAAACCATTATAAACTTCTTTTTGGGTTTGATACTCTACCAATCTTTGAGCAGCTAAAACAACTTTTGCTTCAACTTTCCGACGTTTCGGCGTATATTGAGCCTTCTTCAAGGTTTTCTATAATTAGGTGATTGAATGATTGATATGATAAAATTTTGTTCAACATTGTTGTGTGCTTACAGAGGCTGCATTTTATTGTCTGTATTAGTTTCTGATTTGACATGAGATTGTCTGATATTTTCAATGGCACCTCACTACGGTTATTATTGCAAAAAATAGATTTTAAAATTAGGTATCGATAGTATTCAACTATCCACTTCCTTTTGACGTATCATTATAGGTAACCCTCAACTTTTTTTTTATGTTTCGTCATAAGGCTACACGAAAAAGGTAGGTATATCGCCTACACTTTTACACTCTTATATTCTAACATATATGATCGTGTGTTTACTGGAGGAGAGCCGCTAACTTAAACAGCGACTACCCTTATACTCATTTGTGGGCTTCGTGTCCGTGCGGTTAATGTTACCAAGCATTTAGCCGCATCGTGTCAAGGAGTGTGGGTTCGATTCCCGCTTCAGTCTGGAAAAGGAAAGTTTTTTGACTGTGCCACTGGGCGGTGCATGCTAGTCCGTTGTCTAGCGTGCTTCCTTCAAAGGGTAAATCGTCCACTGCACAATGGTCGGGCTCCGTAGAAAAGGGCGGCCAAAACTACTAAAAACTTTTTTGAGATTTTTATGTTTTTTATGTTTTAAAATATACCGTTCTGATTCAAATTCCGGACAGCTTTAAATTCCGGACACTCAACTTTGTATGGGAAAGATTTCAATTGAAATGTTTCAAAATTTGCCGTTCAAAAGTTCCCAATTTGGAGACTCGTTTTAATATGATTTTTGCATAGCAATCCATGAAAATTTACAATGCTCAACTTGTTTTGACGTTTTTTTAATGACTGGTAGTGTTTATTTAACGATTCAACTTTTGCAACTTTGCTTTTCACGAGCTGTCCGGATTTTGAATCAAATCGTACGGAATAAGGAGCAAAAGTGAGGTGGTATCCGGAATAAGAATCATGAAGAGGGCATACATTTCTATTTATTTAAATTTATTGAAGATGTGGAGTTCAAATATTCAGCTACCATTCGAAAGGTAAGTATCCTGAAAGCATGATAACGCCGAGGAATCGTATACATTGATTTAATTTATATGCTATTAGGTGGCTCACACTTCAAAGAGGCCTTAAGTGTCCGTAATATGAATCAAAACGGTACATCATGTCTTATATTTTTACGATCCTTAATTGAAATTGAACTAAAATTTATATTTCTTTGACATTTATGACGTCAAATTGGCTGAAGTCAAAAAATTGAAAAATGTAACAATAAAATAAAATACGAAATCTATATTTTAGGATTGCAATATTTCCTTAAAATTATGCACTCTTTGAAAGCTTATGGTTCAAAACTTTTATCGAGCAACAAGTTGGAAAAAAATGGTTGAAATTTTTAATACTATTCAATATTACACTTTAGTTATTTTGATGATTTTGAACATGAAAAACAACTTTTGTCGCGTCATGTCACCGCAATTTTGAATAATGCACATCAAAAAGCATCCTTAGATCTTACAAAAAACGTTTAATTTTTTGCAGAAATTTGATGATTTACAAGTTAGAGCTATATTAATAATTTAATATTTTACATATATGATGACGATATTTTTTTATACAAAATTCATTTATAATGCATTTAACTATTCTTCATACACATTTGGATCAAACTCGGTCGAATACAAACAAAATTTGTGCTTTCAGCCAAGTTTCATAGCATTAAAAAAAATTGTTTAAGAAAAAGTTTCGTAATATGTGAATAACCCCTTCTGAAATAATTAAAACGCCAAATAACATATTTAGATTACACATTTCATCGATTGAAGCGATAAAAATAGTTTTGGCCAAACTTAATTTTTTTTTCGACCATTGTGCACTGGAAGCTTTGTCGGTGTCTTTACCCTCCTAGTATCATTCTAGGTTTCATTACAATCTTGAATACAATAATATATTACTGTTTTGAAATAGTATATGGATATGTCTAATGAATGTGCGTGTATGTGTTATTGAAAATACATCCATGTTCAGGAGACTTCAGTATTCTATTCAAACTATAAGATTAAAAAGATAAGTGAATATCATCAGCCATAATCAAAAAATAAAAACATCAATCGAATAATCGTTTCTACTGTTCAGCATTTCAATAAAATCATTGATATAATTCCAACTTTTATCGTGCTCTCTATCATACAGATAATCTTAAATACAGTCCACTGCAATGACTAGATTTATAGGTTACAGGACTGAATGCATAAAACATATCATTTGCAATAAATATTAACCACTATGGAAGTCCATTTAACCTGAAATAACCCATTTCACCACTCGGATCCATTTCATTCTGCCTGGCAATTGACCTACCCTTTCACACAATAATAGTGCGGCTGCGATCTCTCCAATCAAAATCCGAAACGGAAAGTCCATCAGAGAGAGCGTTCGCTATATGATCCAACATTCCTGGCTGGCAATTTTGTGAATGCGAAGAACCATGATTTACATTCATTTCATTTCCATTCATATTGCAACCGTCGTCCTTTCCCAACTTCCCCAACTTTGTTGCCGCCCCACCGAAGCGGCCCCAGAACATCATTTGTTGGGTCAGGTCCTGTAGTAACGGAAAGTTTTCCCATATTACACAGCTCAGCTGGCTGCCTGGGTAGAGGAGAATGGCAAATGAATATCAAATTCTATCCTTAAATAAGTGTTTGAATGTCAAAATTAGTTATTTGGTTGTTTATAAACTTGAACAAAAGGAAATAACAAAAAAAGGTATTATCCATATATTGATTAGAAAATTAAAACTTTATTAGTTTTTCATGTGCATCAAAGCCTTCAGTTAATTCCATAGCTCATAAGAACGCTAAGCTGAGAAGCAGGCTCTATCCCATTGAGGACGTATTGCCAAGAGGAAGAAGAACATGCATTATTTTCCTACAGTTGTTATATTGTAAAAAATAATCTACTTTCTATGATGGTAAAGTTTGTTTCTCTGATGATATTTTATGTGTTTTTTAGTATTTTGTTCAAATAACAAATTTTACCATAAGATGATATATTGTTATTATTCACCATTATTCGGGTTCCTACTCGACCAGCCCAGCCGCAGTCCGTGTGTTGATGATGGGGCGAAAACAAAGTCCCCTCCAGTAAATTTTCGCCACTCAAAGACCCACGTCAAAATCGCGTTATTATTAATGTTTCCGAAATGGAAACGCCACTGAGTGGGCATCGAGAGGCGAGGGAGGAAGTGGTGTTGGAGTCATGCTGTGTTCTATTGAACCGAAATGTGAAAAACATTGAGGTTGCCCACAAAGACAACCGTGATCGGTGCTGGCCGTGGACGTTAAAGTGTCCCATTTTGTTTGAAGTGTAAAAATATTGTTTCACACGATTTTTTTTTTCTATATTTATACACGAGATTTTTAGCCCTGGGCTAGTTCATCTCGGGACCAACGGCTTTATTCGTTTAAGTCGTCATAAGTGACTATCTCTGGGATGGTATTCGATCCCAGGTCCTCAGCGTGAGAGGCGTTTTTAAACGAAGTTTTCACAAAATACATTTTTTTACGTATAATGTCTTGCATTGTTTGAACATAAAATTTTACAGTATTGAGATTTACATCACGAGTAATATTCAGTTTCTTCTAAATGTGTTCCATTTATTAATTGAAATTATTTTTCGCGTATTTTGTGAGATTTTGGATTCTCTTGGCCCGGGATCGAATATCAGTTGTACCTTAAATATCAATCAGCCTAAGCAATCAAGCGTATTCCATAGGTGACAAAACGTCGTATGCCAAAATGTCGAGAGGACAAAACGACTAAGGGGCAAAATGTCGAGAGGACAAAACATCGAAAGTAGTAAGAATTGTAAGAACACGAGAATTATTTGAAAGAATGATTCTCTTCCGAAAAAATAAATAATTCACTAAGTGCCAAAAGTTATCCATCCCACACCAATGTGAAAAAAGATTTCTGGAAAACAATGCCAAATCGGTGGTGAAAAATTTATGCATTCGACGTTTTGTCCTTTCAGCGTTTTGCCCCTTTCGACGTTTTGGGATTCGACTTTTTGTCTTTTGACGTTTTGTCTCGACATTTTGTTCCTTAGCCCCATAGTTTGGGACGGTAGGAGAAATGTGTTACAACGGATTTTCGAATTCCCCCTAGAGCAATCAACCAATGCAATTTTTTTCTCGCACGCTTAACCCCTCTACCGGCAGCTCCATTTTTTATCTCAAAAAAAAAAAAAAAAAAATATATATATATATATTCAAATCGCGATAACTTTTTTCTTTCTCAATATTTTTGCACAATTTTTTCAAAAGACCTAAAAAAACTCTTCTAGTTCAAGAATCCGTATCGATATTAATCATTGGTGATCTAGTTTTGAAGATATTCCAATGTTCCATGGGGGACCGACATTCTCCATATAAAATGTCTTTGGCGGCCATTTTGTTTTTGATCAATTTATCAAAAAAATAAAAATAAAACGTGTACTAAACAATGGCACATAATAAGGAGCTACTCTGAAAAAATCATACAAATCGGTTCAGTATTCTTGGAGAAATCTGAAAATTACGATATGAGGTTTTTTAGAGTTTTCAAGATCTTTATTTGTCCTGTGTGGTACCAGAAACATAAATGCTCTTTACTCAAAGACGGCTACATCAAATTGCTTCATTTTTTCACAACATACTCGCATTAATGTATAATTACGAGGAGTGAATATCCGAATACGATAAAAATTTTATAGCCTGAGATATTTACGTGGGTTATGGCTACGCGTCGGTCCCCCAAGGAATTTTGGAATATCTTCGGATCCAGAAGACCAATTGCACTGCGGAACACGATTTTGTTTCAAGCACCAAAATACAGCTAATAACTTTTAAAATTAAGAGTTGCTGAATTCATTGCCATTTACAGAAATATCATAGCACATCTAGTTTTTGAAATATTGGCTGTTAAAAATGCTAAATTTGACTATTTAAGCCATCTTGCATGCAAGTTTTCCAGCTTGTATGGCAATTTATTTGATTAAATAAGGGATGGTACACAAATTATGTCACGCTAAATTTCGACTTTTTCGACCCCCTCCACCCCCTTTGTCACGTTTTTTTGTATGAGTCCTTCGATAATTTTGTAAGGCTTGTCACGCTTGGCTTGACCCCCTCTCCCCTTGGAGCGTGACGTAATTTGTGCATGACCAATAAAACATAAACTCAAACTTTATGTGTATAACAATACTTATCAACAAAGTTCATAAAATGTCGATGCTCAAAAGTTATTTTTTGTTGGTTTAGAATAGTGTTGTATTTTGTCATATAAGAGAAAGGAAGAATTTCGGATGGAGACTGCAAGCATGTTATAAAAATCGATTGAACATCAATTCATTCGTGCAATTTTAATCAAATTATATCTGAAATAAAAGTTGTAGTCCTATTTTGCATGCTTGGTAGCTTGGATCATAATATTTTTTGATAAAACATTGTTTAAATTTTATGTAAACATCATTGAAACCAGTGTTTTATACAACTTTGGCGACCTGAAGCTAAAAATTGTGACGTGCTGGAACATATCTGAGAACGGCATCAGATTCAGCAAATCTCCAAATCTACTAGAGATACATAATTTGATTCTTGAGACACGCAAAAATGTCAGTTTTGTTACGCTGTGTTATCAATATCGACACAGATTATAAAACTAAAAGAGTTTTTTGAGAACTTGTGAAAAAATGGTGCAAAAATATCTAGAAACAAAAAGTTATCCTGATTTGAATATTATTTTAGCGGAAAAAAGTGAAACTGCCGGTAGAGGGGTTAAGCGGCAAAAGAATTGTGCCAAATTTTACCAAAAATGTTATAATGCAAGGTTTATCAAACCCGAATTTCCTCGTGATAGGTTTAGCGACAAAATGTCGAAAGACAAAACATCGAATGCTATTTTAATTTTCGACGCTTTAAAATGTGGAAAATTTCGAATCCCAAAATGTCTTTCGAGAGAGAATCTTTCTTCTAAGAAATGTTCATTTTCTTCTAATTCTTTCCTTTCTATGTTTTATCCTTTCGACGTTTTGGCATTCGACGTATTGTCGCACAACCAGACAAATAATACATGTAAAGCAAAATAAATAATTCGAGCATCCCTAACGAGGAAAATTTATGGTAATCGTGGGTTTCAACAGCAATCCTTTTGGATTTGTCTGTTGATAGAAATGTTCTAGTAACAATCTTCCTTTTGCAATGTTGTTCAATGAGACATTTTGGAATTTTTTTTCGTCACAAATTTGCTTGTAGAATTGCAAAGAACATGTTGGAGCAGAAATAAAAACAAATGATTACACTCAAATTTTATATTACTAAAGTGAACTTAAAATACTTTGATTTTTTTTAACTATTTGTCCATAAATCAAAATAAAAAAATAACATGTTGTTATTGCGACATTAATTTGATTGCAGTGGTTCAGAGAATATTTTTGAGTTTGAATAAAAATTCGGGATAACGCTCGTCAAATTTTTATTGAAAAACTTCGAAAGAGAAAGCCTAGTATTTTAATCTGTATGCCTGTAAATTTAATTTCGAAGTGATGACATGCAGATTTTTCGGCATAAACTGGATTTTACATGTCCAGTGAACATGTTTGAACAGAAATAGAAACTTTGGATTATACTCAAAATTTCTTTCACTGTAATCTTACGGGAAACTCTAAATTTTTATCCCGCCTACCTAAAAATCAATATTTAAAGTGATGACATTTAGTTTTGCCGTCATGAATTCGCTTTAAGAAATTCAGTGAATATGTTTGAGTAGGGAAAGTTTACCAGTTATGTCCATAGTGGTTCCCTATTTGGCCATATGTGAAATTTTGATAACTTTCACATTTTAAATCTTTTTGAATGTTTTAACATCAAGATCTATCTTAAATCCAACTACTACAACACACAAAAATTTTCAAAATTTTAAGACATGATAGTAATCACGTATGGCGAAATAGGGAACCATTATGTCCATAACTGGTACACTTACCCTATAAATAGTAATTTTTGCATACACTCAAAAATTAACTGAAAAACTTCGGAAATATTTATTTCATTATAACTATTTGCTTATAAGTCGAGTAAGAAGTGACGCCATGTAATTTCTCTACATAAATTTGTTTGAACAGAAATAGTACATATGATTGAACAGGAAGAAAAATTTTGTAATACACTGAAGACTCCTTTTACTTGAAAACACAAAAATAGGTGTTGAACCCAGTCTACCCATGAACAGAACTTTATAAGATGGCTGCCAATCTCCCAATTTGTGATTGTTCAGTATTGAAGCTTATTGATAAGCCAAGGTGGGAAGGATCACTCGGAATAGTAGTTCAATTGAAAGAGCGGTTCATAAACACCCAAGGAACACACATGTTATAATTGATGCATATTAACTCTTATATGACTAGATTTTGTCATATAAGAGCTAATATGCATCAATTTTAACATGTGTGTTACTCGGGCATAGTGCTATGGCTAGCAAATTGTGATTGAGTGTGTAAGGTGTAGTGTGCAACGAAAACGACCGATGGAAAAGTGTATCAGAAAACCTGTGGTGCGTTATGAAAACCACCCTGGTAAGGTAAATGGAAGCGTATTTATGTAGAAAAAGTTACAGATCTACCCTATAAGTTTAATTTCTTTCTAGCTTTGGTGGGATATCAACCGTCGAGACTGCTTTTCGAGTTTTCTTGGCGTATTTTCCGTCCTCGGGTTTCTTAATAAAACAATTGTTTTGATTAAAGCCGACGTTTCGAGCATTTATTTGCTCATCTTCAGGGCAAAATCGTTAATTGCTTTTAAGTCAAGTGGATTTGAACAAACATTAGATTAGAACTGTTTGGATGTGCTCGGGTGAAAGCTGTTGTAATGTTATTAGCCGTTCGTTCCATGTTTGTTCAAATCCACTTGACTTAAAAGGGATTCCCCTAAAAAAATTCAGGTTGAACTTAAAAAAAAATGGATTATTTGTTCAACATGTTTTTTTTGTAGGGAAAGGGGTTTTAAAATCAACACTTTGTTTCTGACAGAAAAAAAGGAATTTTTATAGTTTTATCACACATCTTCAAAAATTGGGATGTCATTTAAAACAGCGATAAAAATTCAGACTGAAATTGCTAAATTTTCAAATATTTTTATCGTAAGCAAAAAAAAATCGAAATGTTCATTTTAGCTGGACCATGTGGGTAAAATGAAAAGCTGTTGATGGTAAAATAGACATCATGCAAAAGACGTGAAAAAATCATTTTTGAAAATTTTAATTGGATTTCCATAAAAATATATTTTAATAAATGAAAAATAAATCTAATCTTAAGCTTTTATTCCATAAAAAAAGATTGAAAATCGGTTGGGTTGTTTAAAAGTACCGTAAAATGGGGTGAAGTTGATCACTTTTGAGCGATTCTATTTTATGAAATCTGATGGGATGCAGGTACAGTGGGATTCCGTTTTTGGCATGCTCCGTTTTTGTCATGCTCCATTTTTGGCACCCCCCGTTTTTGGCAACAAAATGGATCCGTTTTTGGCAACATTTTTAAATACCATTGAAATTTGTAAATTTTAGTCAATATTATTGTGTTTGTTGCTTTAGTCATTGGAATAGCAAATCAACTACTCACCGACTACATTCCAGAGCTCAATTTTCGTCGAAATTCCCCCAAATCCTACCAACCACTAAGGGCTCTCGTACGCGCCTATTTACTTCGGGATGATCCTTGGTCACACGCAACGTTTCATGAGGCCATAAATCTTCACAAGTATCTCAACTAGAGAACAGTTATTTAGGCATTTATACTGAGTGACCAGCCTACTTGAGTCTGCCAGTAAGTGATACACTTATTGAAACCGCTTTGCTTCAGATTTGGATCAGCTTGTTTGAACAAAGCATAAACACTGACACAAGAGCAACAAAAAGTCTATAACGCATACATATTTATATATTTCGTCTCACCTTCCTAGTTCACTGTTCTTATTATTATGGAATTGCATACATTGCGTATATAAAAACACACTACAGTAATAGAAACAAATAAAACGCAATGTCGTGTATCATAAGTTTCAAGGAATTTCATAAAATGAATTGCGTTATTCTAGTGAGGTGCAGAAGTGTCAACATACAATCCAAAAAACGTCTGCATATTTTACTATATTTCATTTTCAAGAATTACAATGAGCCTTTCAATACCATTGTCATGATGACAAATGCGACCACAGTCCATACCACACTTTATTCTGAATAATATCATTGAAGCGTGCGATAGATACGCTTGAGAGTGTTTAAACTTTTTGTCTGTGGTATAAGTATGTAAAATGATCTTTTGCATCAACTATCTAGAACTACATTTCCGCATTATTAGACATTCTGTAAGACGTTAGATTCGTTAAAAGACGATCCAACATTCTATACAAGTTTTTTAATCAAGGATATGGGCCTCATAACATAATCATTATGTTTTTTTACGAGCTGGATCATTGAGTTTCGTAACTATACTCCGAACCGGATTCTTCGGAGATTTTAGAGGATTTCGTGGTTTTAGGGGATTTCTCAGTTATTTCAACGTATTGCCATATTTATGGATGGAGCAAATCTAATCCTGATTTTGTTAAATTTTACGCTAGAGCCCAAAAAACTAACAGATTTTCAATATTCATTAAATAAAAAAACTGATTCAGTTTTGTAAGTCAGCGCTTGTTTTATAAGAACGTCTCTGTACAAATATAACAATGCATTTCATTTTTTAGTATTCTTACACAGTTTTAAGAAAATGAATAAAGGTTCATGAATAAAGGTCATTTATGCGAATATTGATTTTACATGACCCTCACATACAAAAAGTGTGCACAAAGCTTCAAAAATAATAATTGAAGACATTTACGTGGTAAAAAGTATATAGGGTGTTTGTCACAATTAACATTACGGGGATTCATGACATAGTCCTTCTCAACGAAAATCTGCTTCGAAGTTAACCTTCCGAAGTCTCGATGCCGTATGGTTCCATTACTTTACTTACTTATTTGGCTTTACATCAATTATCTTGATAAAGCCTCGCCAACAATATTTCGCCAATTCCCTCGGTTCATGGCCGCTTCTCTCCATCCTCGACTGTGACCCACGCTCTCCAGGTCCTGGTGTACCTGGTCAATCCACCTAGCTCGCTGCGCCCCACGCCTTCTTGTTCCGACCGGATTCGTGGCGAACACCATCTTTACAGGGTTGTTGTCCGGCATTCTTGCAACATGCCCTGCCCAGCGTATCCTTCCAGCTTTAGTTACCTTCACGATACTGGGTTCGCCGTAGAGTTGAGCGAGCTCGTGGTTCATCCTTCGCCGCCACACGCCGTTCTCCTGCACGCCGCCGAAGATCGTCCTTAGCACTCGGCGTTCGAAAATCCCAAGAGCTTGCAAGTCCTCCTCGAGCATAGTCCACGCCTCATGCCCATAGAGGACTACCGGTCTTATGAGCGTTTTGTACATCGTGCATTTGGTGCGGGGGTGAATCTTTCTTGACCGCAGTTTCTTCTGGAGCCCATAGTAGGCACGACTTCCGCTGATGATGCGCCTTCGTATTTCCCGACTAACATTGTTGTCAGCCGTCAACAAAGATCCGAGGTAGACGAACTCGTCCACCACCTCGAAGGTATCCCCGTCTATCGTAACACTGCTTCCTAGGCGGGCCCTGTCGCGCTCAGTTCCGCCAACCAGCATGTACTTTGTTTTCGACGCATTCACCATTAGCCCGACTCTTGTTGCTTCGCGTTTCAGGCGGGTGAACAAATCTGCCACCGTTTCAAATTTTCTCCCAATAATATCCATGTCGTCCGCGAAGCAAACAAATTGTCCGGATCTCGTGAAAATCGTGCCTCGACTGTTAAGTCCGGCTCTCCGCATGACACCTTCAAGCGCAATATTGAACAACAGGCACGAAAGTCCGTCGCCCTGTCGTAGTCCCCGCCGAGACTCGAACGCACTGGAGTGTTCGCCCGAGATCTTCACGCAGTTTTGCACACCGTCCATCGTTGCTCTGATCAATCTTGTGAGCTTCCCGGGAAAGCTGTTCTCGTCCATGATTTTCCATAGCTCTATGCGGTCGATACTATCGTATGCCGCCTTGAAATCGATGAACAAATGGTGCGTAGGGACCTGGTACTCACGGCATTTCTGGAGGATTTGCCGCACGGAAAAGATCTGGTCCGTTGTCGAGCGGCCGTCGATGAAACCTGCTTGATAACTTCCCACGAACTCGTTTGCTATAGGTGATAGACGACGGAAGAGAATCTGGGATAGCACTTTATAGGCGGCGTTTAGGATGGTGATTGCACGATAATTTTCACACTCCAGTTTGTCGCCCTTTTTGTAGATAGGGCATATAACGCCTTGCTTCCACTCCTCCGGTAGCTGTTCCGTTTCCCAGATTCTGACTATCAGCCGATGCAGACAAGCGGCCAACCTGTCCGGGCCCATCTTGATGAGTTCGGCTCCGATACCATCCTTGCCAGCGGCTTTGTTGTTCTTGAGCTGTTGAATGGCATCCTTAACTTCCCCCATCGTGGGAGCTGGTTGATTTCCGCTGTCCGCTGTGCTGACGTAGCCATCGCCTTCGCTGTCCTGACCTTCTGTGCCTGTGTTCTCTGCGCCATTCAGGTGTTCATCGTAGTGCTGCTTCCACCTTTCGATCACCTCGCGTCCGTCCGTCAAGATGCTCCCATCCTTATCCCGGCACATCTCAGCTCGCGGCACGAAGCCTTTGCGGGATGTGTTGAGCTTCTGATAGAACTTCCGCGTTTCTTGAGAACGGTACAGCAACTCCATCTCTTGGCATTCCACCTCTTCCAGGCGGCGCTTTTTGTCCCGGAATAGGCGGGTTTGCTGTTTCCGCTTCAGTCTGTATCGTTCCACGTTTTGCCGCGTACCATGCTGCAGCATTGCAGCCCGCGCTGCATTCTTCTCCTCTAAAACCTCCTGGCACTCCTCGTCGAACCAATCGTTTCTTGAGCTCCGTTCCACATATCCGACAACGCTTTCGGCAGCGTCGTTAATGGCTGCTTTGACTGTCCTCCAACAGTCCTCAAGAGGGGCCCTATCGAGCTCGCCCTCATCCGGCAACGCTGCCTCAAGATGCTGCGCGTACGCATTGGCGACATCCGGTTGTTTCAGCCGCTCGAGATTGTACCGGGGCGGGCGTCGGTACCGTACATTGTTGATGACGGATAGTTTTGGGCGCAGTTTCACCATCACCAGGTAGTGGTCGGAGTCAATGTTGGCGCCACGATAGGTTCTGACGTCGGTTATGTCGGAGAAGTGCCGTCCATCGATCAAATCGTGGTCGATTTGCGATTCTGTCTGCTGAGGTGATCTCCAGGTGTACCGATACGGGAGGCTGTGCTGGAAATAGGTGCTACGAATGGCCATGTTCTTGGAGGCGGCAAAATCTATCCGTCGTAGGCCGTTCTCGTTCGTCAGCCGGTGGGCGCTGAACTTTCCAATCGTCGGTCTGAACTCCTCCTCCTGGCCAACCTGAGCGTTTAAGTCTCCTATGATGATCTTGACGTCGTGGCTTGGGCAGCGGTCGTACTCGCGTTCGAGCTGCGCGTAAAATGCGTCCTTGTCATCATCAGTGCTTCTGGAGTGTGGGCTATGCACGTTGATCATGCTGAAGTTAAAGAATCGGCCTTTGATTCTTAACTTGCACATTCGTTCATTGATCGGCCACCACCCGATCACGCGCCTTTGCATATCACCCATCACTATGAAAGCTGTTCCCAGCTCGCGTGTGTTGCCGCAGCTCTGGTAGATGGTATGATTACCTCTAAACGTTCGCACCAATGCTCCTGTCCAGCACACCTCCTGCAGCGCTACGATGTCGAAACCGTGGGTCTTCAGTACATCGGAGAGTATGCGAGTACTTCCAATGAAGTTGAGAGATTTGCAGTTCCACGTACCGAGTTTCCAATCGCTAGTCCATTTTCGTCGCTGTGGTCTGTGCCGATTGTTCCGGTCCGTATTCTCTCGTTGACGTTCCTGTGCTGATGTGTTTTTACAGTTGGCTTGCAGGGCCTGACACCAACCCCCTAGATTTCCGGAGGACCATTCCCCCTAAATGTTCGGAGGGCCATAGTGCGCAGTTTAGCTTAGAGTCCTTCTCTGGCACTCGGACGATGATCAGCCGCCCCTGACATGGGGAACAGACGCTGTTGTGAGCCGCTCCTAACGTGGAGTACAGACGCTCCAGGTTTGCAAAAGCAAACCCCCCCTTCCCTGTCAGCATACGACCAAAGTTCCCACCGGGGGTTGGTTACCCGATCTTCCCTAAGGTTACTCGTACCCCGGCCAGTACCACGAGGAGGTAGGGATAGGAGTTGCTGGACAAGAGGCTAAGAACCGCACAAAGGGGTCTATTTTATTCCTGCAGGTACGCGCATTGGCGTATGAACAGGGGGGGGCCAGGGGGGCCAAGCCCCCCTTCAGAGTCATTCAGGCCCCCTCCAGAATTTTGGATGATAATAAAAAAAAACTTAAAAAACAAACAATTTGCATGATTATAACATAAAGGAAAAACTTCTGAAATAATTTACATGACTCCTTTTATAGACAAAAAAGATCAACGGTAGTTAAGGTTTTCCATTTTGTGCAACAATATTGAGAAAACCTCGCTTATCATTCACTGCATCAGCGTGGCAGGTCTGAATCGCGCTACAATTTAAGCATTAAAGGTCCGGCTGTCGCTCGTTTGGTTACCGCTAAAATAAAAATTACCGTGGTAACAAAAATCGCCAATATCCCGGAAATTCGGTTCCCAAAATTCGTAATTTCGAATAATACAAACAATGCTGTTTAAATGTTATAGCATGAAACAGCACATTCAGTGCGTTATGATTGCCCATGCGCTACTCTAGGTGTCCGGTGATAATGATTTCCCTTATAAAAATTCACTTAAGAAATCCATGTATTAACTACAACTCGTATAATGTATGACAAAATTTATTAAACCATAAAAATAAAAAAAATACTACTGGAATTTTTTTAATAAAAAAATAAAAAAATCTTTTTTGAAGAGAAGAAATTTTCTTCCATTACGCACCAGCAAGAAATTTTTTTTTTCTTCGAAGAAAATACGCGCCGGAATTCGCATACTGGTGTAAAAAAGCCCAATAATATCTACCTCAGTTTATTATTGCAGCAATAAATTCTTTCTTTGATTTCACTTCAATTTTTTAAAGAAAGTTCGTATGAGTAAACTTATTGCTTAAACCCTAAACTACATTTCTCCAAGAAAACTTGTAATGTTTCAAATTCTTAAGAAATAAAACAAAAAGAATAATTGACTACTTTCTAAAAGATTTGTAGCAAATTTTTTGTAGCCATCATTCGATTTCGCTTGAAAAATTTTAGTTTAATCAAATACCTCAAGGAAAATTGAAGAATGACTTCGAAGCTGTTGCTACAAATCTTTTGAAAATTAGTTGACAATATTATAAGATTTGTTCATACTTTCAACGTGAATTCCTTCTATGTCTAACTTTTATCCACAAATGGATTCCGGAATATGTCCCCAGATAGAGCTGAAAAAAAAAAGATTAATATCTTTCAAAAGTTCAAAGTTTTTCCTCGCAATTCCTCCAACAAAAAGCATGGATTATGTAAAATCTTTAACTGAAATATTTCGTTCTAATTCCTTTGCGAATTGATCCAAATTATTAATTCTTTTGCGAAGTTCATCAAAAGCGTCCTACGGAAATATTTCCTAAATATGTGATATGTTTTCGTATGAGAGTTTTGAACTATTTTCGTATGAGAGTTTTGATAAACTTCGCAAAATTGCGTCAGAAGTTCTTAATTGTTTTTTTTTCTGGAAATTATTGTTCAGAACCCCGAATTATACAAGAGTTATCTACTAAAGGATTTTGAAATGTTTATTGCCTTCTCATCTTTAGAGGAAATTCGTTGAAAACCCACAGGAATGATTTTGATTCCTAAATTACCATAGTGGTAAAAGAATATGTGGAAAACATTTTGCTAAATATCTGGGATTTGTTAAAATATTCATTAAAAATTTATAAGGATCTTCCCTGCAAAATTTATTTGAACATTGTTTTATCAATTAAAGTCAGAGTCCTTATTCTTGGATTGAATTATTGTGCCAAACAAGGTCGGAGTTTTAAGAAACTCTCTGGGCAGGATTCGGGGGAATCCAGGAGCCAAAGAAGGAACTCAGCTAGATTTGCTAAAAAAAATTGTGACTACTTGAGAAATTTTATTTTTTTTTTGTAATAATTAGAGAAATGTTAATTATCCTGAATTGATTCAACTCTAGAGAAAAGATTATACATAATAACTTATCTTTCGTTCTTCCGTTCTCCATCTATGGTTTCTACCTGTTTCAACATTTAGTTGTTTCTCCTTACCGCATGACGCTTTCTTGAGAACTTCCGTAAACAATCTGTTTATACTCCAAATAAAACTTCTAAGAATCTAAAATAAAGGTAATTTCTAGGAGTTTTGTAAACATTGCCGAATTCTTATACGTATAATGTATGAAAGTCCATCAGGGATTCCTCAACAAATTTTCTTTCGAGATATAAATTCAGTAAAATCTTACTTTCCGAATTTTACGAAAAGACATTTTTGGCAATGTTCTTAAAAAAACCGACAATATTTGTTAGTTATACTTCTACAGTTATTATAATACCAGTACAAATAGTTCCTCTAACGAAATTTGTTTGGCATTTTGTAGTCAATACCACAAAAACAAAACAAAGCTTTTCTATGAGGTATAGCGTCAGAAATTTTGCCAAAAAGGTTCAGAAATTCTTAAGTGAAATTTTCAGACAAGAATTTAGCAATTTTTCCAAATTAAGATTAAGCTATAATTATCCAACAAATTTCTTAAGAAAAATTTCTTGTTGGTAAATTTCTTTTTGGTATGTGTTACTTTTAAAATCTGATGTGAATTGATATGGTTTGGAACTATTCGTAAAGTAATTTGTAAGGAAATCCCTAAATAAAATTTGAGGTGTTCCTGGATTGGGTTTTGAATGAAAATGGATGGAGTATAGATTTCTAAATATTTATGGATTAATCCCGGGATTGACATTCGAAAAAAATGTGGAGTAATTTCTAGTACCAAAAAGAATGGAATTTCTGATGAAATTGAGAAACTCAAAAATGAATTGCAAAATTTGTTAGCAAATCTGACGATATTTTCAAATCCCAAGAGGAATAGCTAGTGTTGTTTAAAAAATCCCTTGAGAATTCTTGGAAGAATCTCTGGTGAATTTTTCGAAAGAATCTTTGGAAGACTTCTCAGAGGAAACAATTACGTTATTCTTTGAAGAAACTCCTAGAAAAATTGCTTGGGAAACTGTTGAGTATTTTTGCGGAAGGGATTTTGAATGAGCAGATGATCGTCCACTACAAATTTTATACGAATGTTTGAAGTTTTTAAAAATTTCCTGGGTAGGTATATTTGGAGAAATTTTCATCACTTACGATAAAGTTTTGAAGGAATGCGGAGAGAAAAGTCAAAATGGTTTTAAGGTAAACTAAAGAAACACTTGAAGTAATACAGGTCGGACTCGATTATCCGGAGTATCGATTTTATTTTCACTCCGGATAATCGAATCCTCCGGATAATCGAATCACGAAGAAAAAATTAAAATCTTCGATAAAAGAACTTAAATATTATCTATTTTTGTTGTTTGATTGATATGATATGGTGGCGTAGCCAGAAATTATTTCTAGGAACAGTAGTGGTCTTTGCAAGAAAAACATTTTTTTGACCAATATACACAAAAACCACTTTTTCAAATCCCCCTTTTCTTAAATACGTTCAAAATTGGCAAAACTATTCATATTGTATGTTGCAATACCAAATTATTTCAGATTTATGCATAAAAATTGAAAAACAAAAACATCAAAAAACAAATTCCGAATAATCGAGTCTAAAATTCCGGATAATCGAATCCCGGATAATCGAGTCCCCGGATAATCGAGTCTCGGGATAATCGAGTCCGACCTGTATCTGTGAAAAAAAAAATAAGAAAAAAGATCTGCGGAGAACATTTCTGCGAAATCGCTTGAATTCTGTCTGATTGCGTATGAAATTCTTGTGAAATATTAGAAGGTATCCTTAGAACAATCATTTAATGTTTTCTTTTTGGCAGGAAGTCCTGAATGATTTTTGCTGTGAATCCTGAAAAGTTTTCGATAGATTTTCTGAAAGATTTATTGAATGAAGCTTAAGAGAATTTTAAGGAAGAATCACAAAGGCAAATACGCTGAAGAATTTGTGGAAAAAATTCATGCTTGGTGTTCTTGAAGACAATTTATGTGACAATCCTAGAATTTTGTTGATTATTTTTTGGACAAACCTTCAGTAATTCCGGAAACACCTAAACAAATTATTAATGAACAACTCATCCAGTAGTTTAAACTAACAATATGAACTTATATGTTATAGTTCGTAGAAGATCTTCTTGGAAATGTATGAAAGAATTTTTAAATCATTCTCTGGTAGGATTCTAAAAAAATGAGAAAAATATGTTTCTAAGGTGTTTGATAGCCTTTTTTGAAAATTTTTTTAGTAAGATCAGAAAGCCTGAGGAAACTCCAGGAAAAATCTTTTGAATAATAACTACTAATCCCGGGAATGATTTTTTGTGGGAATCTCAGGAGGAGCTCGGTGAAAACTGGTAAAGGAGTTCTTGGAGAAAGCACTGCAAAGGTCCGGAAAGAATTTATGATTTCTCAGAGGAATCTCTTGAAAGCACATGGTTGAATAACTAAATATTTCAATGAAGAATCACAAGGAATATTTCAATAACATCATTTTTGAAAAAAAAATCACATGGGCCACTTATACGTCCACCAGCAGCAATGGGGTTCTGCTAGAACCGTAAAACTGTGGATACCCTGTTGCGGAAAGAAAAAGAGGGGGCATGATGAATAGAAATGCCACCTATCCAACCACCCAGCCCAGGAGAAATATAAAGACAAATTGTGACATTATATTCGATGACAGACGGAATGCCGGATAGGTAGCAACGTTATTTGAAAATAGAGCGACTCATTGCTCCATGACCTCGGTGACCACCGAACCAGAAACACCATAACCTGGTGTAGGGAATGAGTCCCACGTGCTGACAGAACCCGGTAGTAAATCAACCGCTTTTTGCACTAAATCCAGTCAAGTGCGTTAGTTTTTGTGTTACGGTTCATCATTTTTTCACAGATAGATAGTACGACCTCCAAGGGCCTTCTTGCTGCGTTCCGAATGCGGTTATTTGAGCATCAGCAGACATGCTGGGAAGCCGCGATATTATGGTTCAGTGACTTTGAACAAGAGGAATTTCTCGGTGCAGTGGTTTGCAAGAGATTAAAGGAGCGGATTCGACTGTGGAACAGGGATAGATTTTTCTTTTTGCTGGCTTTACACTGGAACTGATGATGAGCCAGCTCTTTTATGAGGATTTCTACGTACAATAAAATGATGCTAATTGCTGCAATTACTCCCATTTCTTCCAAAACTTTACTCGAAATATTGCCATATAAACCCAAAACTGTTTATTTGAAATGCAGGTTGTCATTAAGAGAGAAATTCCAAGAAATTGGTAAGATTAAGTTAAATAGGTATCACGTTAGCCAAACATTCAAAACAAATGATCTTTTGTGTCTTACCATGAATGAGATGTTGCAATTTAGTTCCCCAATCGTGATGACAGTGCTAGGAAATAGGGGAATAGCGATGGAGATGGTTTTATCCTCATCAGTTGGTCTGCTGTCTATTTAGCAGATTGATTGTTTTTATTTTGTTTGGAATTTCGTAGGAACAGTTTTGTCGTTTACTCAGTGAAAGAATTTCAATATGTTCAAACTATATTGAAGAGACATTAGAGATTCGTGCGTGAGAGGTTTTAATTTTGAAAGGGTTGAAGGGAATTAATTTAAAAGGAATTTAAACCGATTTACGTTCCATAGCCTTAGGAAATCTGTGTAGAACCATAAATGAATAAGCAGTCTAATACGTTCTCGAATCTCACAATCATCCCTTTTCAACAATAAACTTATAGAGATTTACACGTGTCTGCTATTGTGAAATAGCAAACAATAGACATGAGCCATAAATCGAAACAATGATAATGGGCGCACACATGGCTCGAGTAATAAATCAGTACTTGATTCAAATACCAACTCAAATTTCGAATCATCACAATCGATTTTACCCGACTCGATTAGTTGGTTCTCCACACATCCTCAATTACCGATCGCATATTGCACAATTAATAACCCTCACTCTCGCCCACCCAAGCAGTCCTCCGCAGGCAATGAGCACCTAAGCTGGCATCCGTTTCAAACACGGTTGGAAATGAGAAACCGAAAATCATGATTATGAGTCATGATATAATGATTGCAGTGTGTTTTCATCTTATTAAAATACACCATAATTTGGACTCATGATATAATAATTTGGATTGCCTTAACACAATAAACGCGTTATGTTTTGCTGCTGACTGCTTGGAGTCATAAATCAATAAAAAAGAAAAAAAACATACGAGGATAGGATTCGAAACAAGAAACTTCTGGTTGAGAGCCACATACTCTACCACACAACCACATCGTTGAATTTTCAATGATCGATAAAAAGGTGTTGATGCAAAGCTCACCGGTTAGTGTTGTTCTTACTGATGTTTCGTTTATAAAGAATCATGATTATGCCTCTTGAAATGATATCATGAATTGTGAATCATGATTTAACAATCAGATTTTTATCCGTGTAGATGGTCCTTGCAACTCCGACGACGCCTCACGGTCTCGCCTTTCCTCCACCCACCGGAAGGTGAGCAGAAGCGGGGAATTAATAGTCGATACAGATACCTGATACATGCCAGGACGACATTAGTGGGTTGGCATGAGTTCGATTTGTTTTAGATCACTACAGCTATAGGTTTCCGTGCACGTTCCAGTCCTCCATAACTACATGATGGCAGTTTAGTGAGACGTGCACGTACAAGTAGAGGGGATCTCATGTCCGGACCAGGAGTCGCTGCCGCACTGGCATTCGTTGGATTGCTGAAATCAGAATCAATTATGCTGATTTATGTCATCAAAGCTGGAACCATTTAGCTGGTGGAACGGGGAATCGGAATAAATAGATCGATTAGGTTCAAATACGAGGGTGCTTTTCTTGGACTTTTTTCTCCTTCGTACCATGAATGGAACCAAAACAACATTTCCACATATTGTGGAAGGCAAAGTTTGCGACTATTTCGAGTCTTGGTACCTGACATGACAATAGGATAAAATACTCTCAGCGTGAATTTTTTATCGTTCTTCGTAAAGCGATAACGTAAACTTTTACCGGTGAAAAGTGACTGAGAATATGTCGCAAATAAACGTATTTCGCCCGCTGTCGTCGGAAAAGGCCGCTTACCGTGAACGAATGTAGCTTTGGTTGCGTTAAGTAACTTAATCGCAATTTTGATGTGATGACAAATTAAGACACTTGATATGGTGCAATTGTAGAATAGAAAATAAACTATGGTTACCACATCAGATTTTAATTTGAGTGGCTCTAATGTCATATTTAAGTAGTATAGCTCTTGAATTAGGGTTTTACGGCAGTTTTGCTATGAATTGTTGCAAAATATTTTTTGACATGAAGGTTAGGAGCTGTTTAGTTCAGTAACATCGATTTACAGCTCGATTTTGCTTAAAAATGATTGAAATAAACAGTTCAAATTTTAGCTCCCTTGCACCCTTAGTTGATCTATTGTACCTATAGTGACACTACAAAGAAAACATATTTTTTACTAGTAGTCCCGGCAAACTTCGTCTTGCACTCAAGTAGGTTGTTGAAAGATGTCATGAAATATCCCATACAAAATAAGAGATAAATTTCAAGTAGATGAAAAACCGAATTTAGTACTATACCATTTAATTCCACTAGAGTTTGTATCCTTTGACAGATACGCGTATTTCGACCTCAACTGTAAGGCCATCTTCAGTATCGTGTACTAGACTCGACTTAGATAAATTTTCTCCTGCTTTCTCGAATATCCCGAAGACTTTCCTAAGTTGTTCCTTTACACGAACACGTCGGAGCTAACCTGTTCTCAAACTAACTCGTGACATACAAACACCATTCCATTTTTATTTGAATAGATAAAAAATAAAAGAAGAATTAAGATTATTTGCATCAATCGAAAGCTTTTTATCCATTTTTAAAGAAAAAATATAAATGTTTTGTATAAATACATTCGTATTTTGCCTACGCTGTGAAGCTAGTGCTCCAAGAGAAACACAAATTAGAAATAGTGCTTCTTTAGGCACATGTGTTCCCATAGAGGCACAGTCGATATAAAAACAAAAATATGATTTTTTGTAGTTGTCATATTTTTTTATCGAAACCAAGATGAAAAGCTTTCAGATGAATGCAACTAAGCAACTGTCTATTACGGCTTAAACTAGCTGACGGTGTTTAAAAAAAAAAAAAAATCTGAAATTCGTAGACACAAAAGTCAATTTGGGCAAATTGAGATGTAACACTAGATTTTTCACTTTTAGAACGTTTTATTCCGGAATTACAAAACGGCGTTAGTAAGAATTTCAACTTTCGCAACCTAACCGCTACTTTCACCGCTCCGTTGTATGGAGAGACAAAGTGACTTAACCACGAATCAAAACAAAATACTACTTGAGCCGATTTTACACTGGTAGAAAAACGTCGAAAGTAACTGAATGAAACGGCTTATCATTTTGATTTTAATTATTTGTGTGGGAAATAATAGAAACTACATAGAATTTGAACGCGAGCTGATTGTATGCAAAATTTAAGCGATGTACACGGCGAAACAATGTTAAAAAGATTCATTTAAAAACTGTTTTAGAAGACAGGTTGTGATTCTTCTTAATTAATTTTCTCAAAACCGTATGAAAGTTACTTACTTCGAATTGAAAAAGTAATCGAGATTTGTTCCTAGCGTTGCTTCACATGACCAACGGAAAAATCATTTAGTTTCGATTAAAATTGCGTAATTAACTTACTGGATAATTCTTGGAGGTCAACTTCTGCCAAAAATCCTTCCAGAAAGCTTGGAGTTGTCTCTCCCCTCCCCGGCCAATAGAAAAAATTTCGCCACACAATTTTATATTGTGTTTGAATTTTTTGAAAAAATTTTGGTGCTCGCCGAAAAATTAGACTTTTACCTGCAATACATCTTGACAGAAATCTGCCATGGAAATCAAAAGGTCTATGTCAAGCGTTCTTAAAAATCATCCGGGAATTCTTGGAAGAATACTTCAAGAAATTGGATAAGGGACTGTTTCAAATATTCTCCACCTGAGATTCCCCTCGATTTTTCTTTAGATTCTTCTAGGAATGAGCGGTTCCACAGAAAATGACGACTTTTTTCCCAAATTTCATTTTTATATTTTTTGATTTGGATGAAATTTTGCACATGCTTTCTTTATGCCCAAAAGTGCCTTTTTGCATCATCGACTCGCCATTTTGACTCTAGCCTTACTTTTGAGAAGGGCCTAAGAAAAAAATCCTTAATAATTTTCAAAAATTTATAACTTAGAAACGGTTTGTCCGATCAGTTTGGTGCCTTCCGCAAAGTTTTAGGTTATTGTTGGGACTATCTGGAAAAAAAAATATACACTGTAAAAAAAATATATATTTTTTTATACATCGAAAATAAAGCTTAAAAATAAATTTTCTCAAAAATCGTATTTTTTTATTTTTTTATATGTTAAAGTAGACAAAAAATGAAGTCTTTTGCACAGTGGGTCAAGATGGAGAAATCATGGAAAAAAAGTTATGATTTTTTGAAAATAGGTGAATTTTTGAAAATGGTCATAATAAACATTTTAAATATTTTTAAACTCGATTTTATGAAAGTACGCAAAATTTACAATAAAAAAGGTATACGGAAAAATCAGGCTAACTTTTACGATTTTAAAGATACAGCGATTTTACTACAAAATTATGATATAATATTTAATTTTCGGTCATTATAATATAACTTAGAAACGGTTTGTTCGATCAGTTTGGAGTCTTCCGCAAAGTTTTAGGTTATTGTTGGGACTATCTGAAAAAAAATACACTGTAAAAAAAAACGTTGTAATTTTTTATATATCGAAAATAAAGCTTAAAAATCAATTTTTTCAAAAATCGTATTTTTGATTTTTTTTATTTTTTATATGTTAAAGTAGACAAAAAATGAAGTCTTTTGCACAGTGGGTCAAGATGGAGAAATCATGGACAAAAAAGTTATGATTTTTTAAAAAAAAGGTGAATTTGTTGAAATGGTCATAATAAACGTTTCAAATGTTTCGGTAGCAATTAGCAACATTTTCTCATATACCTTTTTTGTTGAAAATTTTGTTCGCTTTGTTTGACCAACGTCGAGTTGCAGCGAGGACAACTAAACTAAACGCCAGCGTTGATCAGTATGTTAAGGGGGCAAAACCCTCAACTGATTTCTGAATTTTCAAAAGCAGTTTTTTCGTTCAAAATCAAGAAAATTTACCTGAACCTGTGTTCACTGTATCAAGGTATCTAAAACAATAGGAAGTTCAATATGTCAGATTTACCATACCATTTTGAAATGTCAAATGTTCCTTTATACTCATATGGTACACATTACTGGCGATTCTTCTCAAACTTTGCAAGCTTGTGGTAACACCTAACAGTTCATTCTAAATCTGTCCGTGTTTTGAGAGATATTGTTGTCAACTTGTTATGCGATTAATAACATCGGAATCTAATAATATTAAAGACGAGGGTCCGAGTCTCCGAGTCCGAGTGAAAAATGTCATTTCACTGTATTTTTTAAGAGCTGGTGTTCCTCAAGGTAGCATCTTGGGGCCAATAATATACAATATTTTCACATCTGATTCACATTAGGGATGTCAAAATTTTTTGTTTGCAGATGCAAAAAAGTTTGAATGTTTTTTATCTTCACGCTTCACGCTTGCAAAGGATTCAAAATTAAATTTTGGAAATTATTCCGAAGCTCCCTCCCTGGTATAGTACTAATGAGTTACATGGGTATTAGACAGTTTCACAAAAATCAAAATTTCTGGGATTCAACCAGTCACCCCCAAGTCCTAGTTGCAATACTAAAACAAACTACCAGACAAATTTTCATCCAATTTGGAGAAGATTAGGAGGTGCCTCAAGTCGAAATTGTGTTTTTTGGCTATTTTTTACATTCAAAAAATTCTACCGAGAATTTGGAAAAATGAAACTCAAAATAAATACCACTGGTTGAACGTATTATTAGTAATTTACAAATTTTGAGAACACTGTATGCCGATTAGAGATGGTTTTGACCTCATAAAATTGATTTCTGTTCATTAAAGTACCTGTAAAACATACATTTCTCTACAGTTTTTGTTCTACGAGATTCTTAACCTCATGCCTAATCATAAAAGTTCAATCGTAGTATCATTCCTTTGTCATTTCTGAACATTATTGTAGTACATCATTTTTGTCTCCGAATTACAGATAAATTGTAAAAAATCGTCGGAAATACGACATTCCTCATTCCCCTGCATTTAGAGCTGCTGCCAAATGGCGCAATTGCTGACATGTTACAAAATTGAACATAGTAGCTTTGCTTTTTCAATGATGGATAATGATTGAAGAAAACATCTAGCAAATGTCATCAAAGCAGTCGTGTTTCAAACAACATTCGCATTTGATGCCTAGCATTTACATATGTGATATAGCCCCGAGGTCAAGCTTCTCGACTACCGATCTTGAGGATCAGAGTTTGATTCTTTTTTTCTAGTGAAACCAATGTTTATTATATGCAGCATAGAAAAAGGACTAAAGGCGCAAATCATTACTTGAGCATTTCTCTTCATTCACTTAGGAGTGGGAGATTTTTGTGAGTTCTATTGATTAAGACTCAGCCACAAGAAACACTTTTGAACAATAAATCGTGATGACATTTTTTGGCCTCAAGTCATTTGTTCCATTGGAAAAAAAAACACTCTAAATGAATTCGCGTAATCAAACTCTGATCCTCAAGATCAATAGTCGAGAAGCTTGACCTCGGGGCTATATCACATATGTAAATGCTAGGCATCAAATGCGAATGTTGTTTGAAACACGACTGCTTTGATGACATTTGCTAGATGTTTTCTTCAATCATTATCCATCATTGAAAAAGCAAAGCTACTATGTTCAATTTTGTAACATGTCAGCAATTGCGCCATTTGGCAGCAGCTCTAAATGCAGGGGAATGAGGAATGTCGTATTTCCGACGATTTTTTACAATTTATCTGTAATTCGGAGACAAAAATGATGTACTACAATAAT
Source organism: Aedes aegypti (assembly GCF_002204515.2). NCBI lineage: Eukaryota > Metazoa > Arthropoda > Insecta > Diptera > Culicidae > Aedes > Aedes aegypti. The sequence continues at coordinate 401,190,752 of NC_035108.1, forward strand.
GTTCAGAAATGACAAAGGAATGATACTACGATTGAACTTTTATGATTAGGCATGAGGTTAAGAATCTCGTAGAACAAAAACTGTAGAGAAATGTATGTTTTACAGGTACTTTAATGAACAGAAATCAATTTTATGAGGTCAAAACCATCTCTAATCGGCATACAGTGTTCTCAAAATTTGTAAATTACTAATAATACGTTCAACCAGTGGTATTTATTTTGAGTTTCATTTTTCCAAATTCTCGGTAGAATTTTTTGAATGTAAAAAATAGCCAGAAAACACAATTTCGACTTGAGGCACCTCCTAATCTTCTCCAAATTGGATGAAAATTTGTCTGGTAGTTTGTTTTAGTATTGCAACTAGGACTTGGGGGTGACTGGTTGAATCCCAGAAATTTTGATTTTTGTGAAACTGTCTAATGGGTATATAATGTTGAAACATTGAAACAACTTCCTGTTAAATAAAAATTCGTTGAAATCTTCTATTGCTACGATAAATGCGTTATACATCTTGGTGAAATTAGGTTAAGTTAAATGAAAACGTGTTTGTTTTTCTCTTATCAGGAGGTAATATAAACTCAACTGTAAAAAATCTGAACTACTATGGCAAGTGAAATGTAATATGTTGTTAACAAAATGTTAAAAAAAGCATAAGTTAGTCTTACCAAATAAAGATACCTAGATATAAGAAATTAATGTAATGTTTTAAATGATACTAATGAAAAATCAAAACAAAGTGTAACTTCACCCACACTTACGGTATCCACTTCTGTGCTAGGCTCAACGTTGGTACGCTCTCCTATCTAGGAACCATTACGCACGGACGCGTTTAAATTGATAATGTGATCAAGGTGGTGTGTGGCCCGCCATTATTCTTCGGCTTTAGATCCCCAAAAAATCCTCGGTTTAAATCTTCCAGATTTGAGAGAGAGAGAGAACCCCCGACTGGAGGTGGAGGGAGATGGCGCGAGGCTTTTCACGTGAGAAATTTTTTTTGCCTGCTGAGGTGAATTTTTCTAAACGTTGTTAGTCGTTCAAGGTTCGGGTGCCGATAAAATGCCGCGACCAAATCCGGACCCATAGATTTTCTTTCGGCAATTGAACCACGCTCTAAAATAAAGCTGCGAGAGAAAAGCAGTTGGTGTTTTGGGTGGGGGTGGGGACGCTGGATAAACTTAAGAGTGGGACACAAACAAAATAAAAATTAAATGGAAACTTTCGGTGTTGGTGACGACGTGTGGGCGGTGATGCAGAGATAGAAAATTTTCTACGGATGCTTCGGGGACAAGGCGGCTCTAGTTTTCCGACAAGGAAAAACTTCGCAGATAAGAGATTAATGCACTCACTCTCGGAAATTTATTTGGTTTCCATTTGATTTTGAAGTTTGTTCACATTCGGGTCGGTGAATGCAGCGGAAAGGATGGGAAAGGAATGGATATAACATAGAAAGAGGATCACAAACTTTTTCATTTTCAAATATCTATCGCAATTTTTACATAATGAAATTTGGTAAATCACTAAGATAGATTCCCATACATGCTGCTATAGTATATATAGGTATTCATGATACAAGTAACCATATGAAGGCAACGAGGCTTGCATACTTGCTAGGTGCATCCAGGTTGATGACAATTCTCACAAAAAGTTATTTCAATGATTTATTTATCACTGTCATTCCAAACATACATTCTGTAGGCATTTGATTAAATTTCTTCTTGTTATTTTTGGCGTTAGGTCCCAATTATAATTGATCTTGCTCCTCCTGATAAAACGATAAAATTTAGCAGATAAAAAAATATTACTGTTAAGTTTTGTTTTTTTAGAACTGAGAAGCACTGCTTTGCTACTCTAGGTAGTATCATAACTTCCGTCAGCCGATAGAATTTGTATTGGAGGCCTTAAACTTGAAGGAGCGATATTCATATATTTGATATCGGGGTTTTCTCTTCATTTATCAACTTAGGTAATATTGGTAGCTGAATACCAATTTAGAGGCTGTATAAATAGCGTTGTAGCTGAATAAGCTGTTATTCAGTTATCAATGTTACTTGTATAGTAACTCATCCCACTGGAAAAAACTGGGGCAAGGTGCGAGCATTCCCAACACTCGTTATATAATTGATTACAATTTTCAGCCTTGGAAAAAAAATAATTCGATTATGATTGCGATGATAAGCGATGGGAATCATCTCGGGATCCCACTGAGTCTTCCCATGCCATGGTCCGGACAGGCTGAACGAGTATCGTGAGAAAGCTTCCTCATATATTGCTATATATTGAATTTAACGCAAGGTGCGGAAACGGGCACCGAATTTCCTCACCTTTGTCGGAGATAAGAGTCCTCCATGGGAAAATGGTTGATTGTTGATTGGAGTTTTTATAGGGTTTTTCCGGGATGATGATGTTGGTTCGTTTTATTTTGGGATGATCTATATATTTTTTTTCTTGTGACTGAGATGGTTTAAGAGGAGATAATTTATTCGATCCTGAACTTCGACTGCTGTATTGTTGAGGGTTAATGAGCGTAAAAACGTTGAGTGGTCTCTGGCAGGAATTGGGTCATGATGTACGCATTAAGAGGATAATCAATTGGCTTAAAACAATTTTATGGAAGTCTATGCATGACAGGTTTGTCGATTTCTTAAAAATATGTTGGAAATATACCTCATGAAAGTATAATTTTATATAAATTTGGATGCCATTTCCACTACGAGAGATTAGTACTATATTCTTCAGGAAGATGTGTCCAAGTAATTTTCGCAAATGTTCTAAATTGTAAAAGGGCATTGTCATAAATTGTTACGAATCAGCCTATAGAATACCCTTAGGTTTTAAAAAGTTTAAAAAATGTCATCAAGCGACTTGAAGTTTAGTATTATTAGAAAAATTATTAGGGAAAATGAACCTTTTCAATAATTAATGGAAAAAGATGATTTAAAAATTCTCTTCGCAGCTGGTTATAGGCCTTCAGCTTGAACATCCTTTTGGTTCTGAAAATTTATGGTCTTGAAAGTTTCACCTTAAGACCAAAGCAATCTGTTGTTAAAAAGATACATAATCCAGGAATCTAATAAATCTTGCTTTAGTTATTTGTTACAAATGAGTATATGGCATGCTGTCGTTCTACGCATCTTTTCCCGCCGTTTATAAGGTTTACATAGAACATGGGACAAGTAGGCATATTGCCGTAGAATGGCAGCATAGTACCAGGGAAAGTGTGCCTACCACCTTGACCAGTCATCCCAAATGAGCATTCAATTTCAACCCAGGGACATCAAAGCCAAACCAGGGCACTCACCACGCGTCCAGATTATCATCATCCCGATCGGACGTAGGCTCATTATATTGCTGATGAGGCGTTTATTGGGCTTCGGAGGGATGCCTGACGATGGCTGAGGCCGGCTCTAAAGCTAACGTGATGCTATCAATCCATCAATCAATTATTCGATCGCATCGGTTGTCCACTGGTTCATTCCAACATCAATCACACGGATCCCGATTTCCCGGTAGCTTCCCAGTGTGGAATTACCCTGGCGGATTTGAGCTCCCTTCTATTCCATATGGTGTACCCGATCAGAAGAGCGAAGTAGTATTATAACAACTGATGTCATTTGCTTCCTTTTTTGTGATAGAATGCGTTATTAAACAAGCTGATAAGGTAACACATTTTAAATTAAAATATATGCCGACTGCTTAATGATTTTTTCCACGCAGGTGTTAAGATGAACTTTAGAAGATACGCCCTACAAATATCGAATTGTATTATTTTCTATCATTTGCTGAATAATGTAATGCAATGGTAGCTTAGTTAAACTATCGTAATTTAAAGAAGACAATTTACACCGTCTTCAGCCAAAGGCTGCACAGACTGAACAATCACGAACATTAGGCAACGGACAACACAGAACACCCAGTAGCCCAGTGATGAATTTTTCGTTTGACGAAAAGTTTCCACCGACTGGAGCGGGAATCGAACCCACGCCTCATGACACAATACGCCTAAACGACTGATGCCGCTAACCGCACGGCCACGAAGCCCATTACAAGCTTAAACTAAAAAAAGCCCCATTTACAAGCTTAAACTAAAAAATCTGATCAAGACGGAATTTGCGATATGTCGCACTATTGAGGCTACCAACGCACATGAGTGAAAGACTGATATAGAACAACCGTTCATATGCATACCAAAAGTTGATATACCGTAATTTCGGGTGAAATTGATCACTTTTCACGGTTTTTCTTGTCTGATTTCTATAATGTTGACAATGCCAAACAACTGATTGCAGGAAAACAAGTATGAAGGTGAGCCTCATTGCCTCAAGCACCGAAATTTTCTAACAAATGTAATATTAGTGCTAAAAAATATGTCTAAAATAAAAAATCGGGAGATCTCATTTCGGGGTGAAATTGATCACTTATCAATGCCATTGTTGTTAGTTTTCAAAACAACTTTACATAATAAATTTGAGCTCCCTGAATCCGAATATGCTTGCTAAATTCTTAACAATGCAATATATTTAGAAATAAAGTATGTTTAAATTTCAAGAATAACGCAGAAAACGCCTAAATGTATGCAATTTCCTAAGGAATTTCCTAATATATAACAGAAATTCAATTATTTCAACCAAATAAACGATTTGATACGAAATTTGGTTATGAAATCTAGTTGGGGGACATGTCTTAAGTATCCTCAAAAAGTTTCAGGATTATACCATGTCCAAAACATTGTCTAGAACTAGAAGTTTATTAATGTTTGTCAACACTGCAACGTACAAGATTTTGAATTTTTTCATTATTTTCATAGAAATGCACATTTTAGAACGCAAAAAACTTCACAACACACAATTTGGACATACTTACGACAAACAACGTTCATTCACTGCAGGTTACATTGATATGTGTGCTCCATTAGGAAGAAATAAAATCGAGTGACACAGTGATCAATTTCACCCTACTGATCAATTTCACCTGAATTTACGGTAATAGTGTTTTAATTTTATTATGCTTTCCTGATCGGGCGGAGACCCCAATAAGCGGATTGCTAGACATCGGGCCCGATTGACTGACTGCCAACAATGGGATACAGATGTGCGTACGAAACGAAACGAGCCGAACGCATTCGAACGTGTTCCATTTGACCGTTTTAGGACACGATAAGCGATCTGAAGGGGCGCTACTTTTGAACCCAACCAGCCAGCGATGAGTGCTGCAGTGCACAATGGTTCGAATCGACAGTTTAGCAGGAAACAATTTTTTTTGTTCTCGTCTCAGAGAAGTTGTTCGCAATTGAGTTTTGAATTTTATTAGAAAAAAAAAAATAGATAAAGTAGTATTTATTTAAACTTAATCGACCTTTTTGTTTGAAGTAATCCAATTGTTTAGCAAACTGTGATTATTGTTCTTATTTATAACTAAGCTGAAGACACTTTCAACGTAACTCGTCATTGAGCTTGATTGGCCGCCCGTGGTGGCTACTCCAGTATTGCCAAATCAGCTGCACTTACACAAGGAACCAACCAGATGAATGATTGGGACTAAAGACACCCTCAGTGTTTAAGTGGGGGCTGGAATCGAACCCATAACCTTCTGCTTACGAAGCAGAAGCGGTAGCCATTAGGGCACCCCGTCACTTTCAGTAGAACTTGTCATTTGAGTTTGGTAAATCGATTGTAAACAGGTTTTTGGTCTTTCTATTTGTTTTCAGTTCAACGTGATGTTCTCTTCAGAAGGACATAGGGGCAAAATGTCGGTAGACAAAAAGTCAAATGCCAAAACGTCGATTCCCAAACAGTCGAAAGCGACAAAACGTCGAAAGGACAAAACTGTAGCAAATAAGATTTGTTGTAACAAAACAATTATTAAATTATTAGAATTCATGTGCAAATATACATCAGTGTAAGGAGTGTATCGAAAAGTAGTCGCAAACATTCAAAACGGTATATCTCAGAGCATAGTTCATCTTTTTGAAATCTTTTTTCACGCAAATCTTCATCATGTCATCAAAAATTGAAGCAGCTAAAAAAATATTGAATAATATGCAGTCTTAATATAAATACAACAAGGTTTATAAAGCATGGAAAATAAAATCTTGCACAAAATTACATTTTTGAAGTGTCTTCTGAAAATTCGATGATTTGTATTGAACAAAATGTATATCAAACAAAATATGATGAGAAGCTTATTCTATCGGAAAATATGTTTACTTCACACAGCACGTAAAAGAAATTCAAAAAAATAAATTATTGCTCTAAAAAAGCTCAACAAGGTCGGTTTTAGAAAGTCACTTTTGTTTAATCAACTTTTAAAGCTCTGTCATATACAGCGGTAATTATATAGAGTAACATTTTTTGCTAACGTTACTTCATAAATATGCAAAGAAACTTTTCCAATCAAAAAACATTTTTTTATTCATTACAATCATTCGATATTAGCATTAACGTGTAGAAAGAAAAAATCAAAAAACAAGGTCTTTGAAAATCGACTTTTTTCGATTTTTGTATTTGCTCTTAAATGCTTGTTAATGAATTTTTCAAAATATTTTTTACACTATGTCATTAGAGTTGTGGCACAGAATATATTAGCATAAACAAAAATCATTTTTTCTTGAAATTTAACACATTTATTAACATATCAATTTTTTCAGAGGTGTGCAAGATTTTCATCGACATCTGTTAGTAATTTGCAAAATTATCATGCAAAATGCCATTTTATTGAAACAATATCACCGCATCATCATTTTAAAATACATTGTAAAGCATTTCTGATCAAAACATTGTTTGTATGTTCAACTCATGATTTTTGAGACTGTTTTGAAAGTTTGCGACTACTTTTCGATACACTCCTTACCCATCGCATAGAAGGATTAGCAAAAGAAGTGTACGGAAATCCAACTCCATCATCTATACCGGATTGATGTCAACCCAAGCGAGCTTTTGCATCGGACGCTTCGGGACGAGAGACGAAAAGAACTGCGAGAATGAAAGAATGAGTGAGGGAGACAAGTATATCTGGGCTATATGAATGGGAGCGGGAAATAAGCAGTTTGATGAATGAAGTGTTGGACTATGGTTGTGTGTGAAAAGTGTGTGATTGAAAAAAATAGAAAGAAAATAAAATAAAAAAAAAATTAAGTTGATTGAATCAAGTTATTGTGTATTCTTTTAAATTCTTGAAAATCCGACACAAACTATAAGTAATGTTTAGCTTTCGGTAGTTGTTATCTCTTCTAAACTTTACAAAAAGGGTAATTTCTAAAGTTTATGCAACCTCTCATATAAGGCAATCCATGAGACAACTGCGATCAGCTGGTTTTTTGTTTACCACGAGGTTTTGACGTTTTGCGATCGGAGTGACCGTTCGATTACAAAGGAAAATATTGAGCTCTGATAACACTCGCATGTGTTGTTTATCCAGCTTTTTCGGTTCTATGCACACTTTTAGCTGTCAGTACTATCGCGGAAAGTCCTCATGGATAGCCTTATTATATTAAAGCTCCGAACGCACTGACAGCAAAATGGCTGCAGAATGTTAGTACCCTCCACAGTGGTCCACATTATCAATATTTCGCTATTTTAAGAAATGAAATTTGTCTTCCAACATGATTTAGGGGTTGTAGACTTTTTTTGGGCATATTCACAAACTTTTGGTTCTGTTTTTCATAAATTTTGAGCAGGGAGTGAAATTATCGGTCACGACGATAATCATAAGCCTATCGCTCAAGCCGATTTTCCGGAGAAAAGAGACGTGCGATAATATCCTACCCGTCCAGCACTGCGAGAGTGTGCTGTCACGAGATCTGCAGCAGCGAATTTATATTATCACCAGCAACGAAAAGTTGGCTTCCTTCTTCTATTCTCTTGTTTCGTCGTTTTTAGTGTCCTTCGCTTCCGAATGTCTCAAGCAACATTAGTAGCTGAATAACAGTTTATTCAGCAGAATGTATGCTTGAGAGTATTTTTATCATTTTTTATTCAGCAAAAATGTTTATTGGGGTAGCTTTTATATACCAAATTTCTCTCCTCCTTCGTTCAGCTGGGGTGGTCGAGTGGTTATGGTGCACGCGCGTTTTGAAAACGTTTTGCTCATGGGCATGGATTCAAGCCCCGTCGGTGGCACACATTTTTGTTATTTCCCTTGTGATAATTATCGCGATAAGTTTAGAGCCGATAAAGTTGGATCAGTGCATATGATCGGATCGATCTTGGCTTTTCGTCAGTACAATGATCAACAATTATAGCAGTTCACGCAATCTGTTTCTCGCAGATAAAGGAGGCAACTAATTGTCGGGTTGCTTGAAAAATGCCTATTTCCGTCTCATTTCCGCGATAATTTCATTCACTGATTTTGAGGCTCTCAACTTTTACGAAAATTTAAAATTTAAACAACCCAAGTAACACCAAGCATTATAACATAGCACGTATTCTGCTGCATATCAACAATTCTGATGTGACATTGCTTTTATTCGACAAATTATAAGAGCTGTCAAGCAAAAGAGCATTAACGCTACATTACAAATGTATCAATGCACTAATATAGCTTTATGAATTGCTTGGTTGCTTTATAAACATTCTTGCATTAGTTCGACTATACCAGGGCCTTTTTCCACTTTTAAATTACTTTAATGGTAGGTTTACGGCAATGCAGCTGCTTTACATAAGCAATGATATAATGCTCCATGGTTACTTGGGAAACTTTGGCAAGAAAAATCTTCTTTAATCGATTATTTTGTCTTGAAAACGCGTTACAGTATTTTTGGCATTGAGTGTTAATATTTGCATTTCGTTGAAATTGAAATAAATTAAAACAAATTATTGTTCAAGATGTTTTGTCTGTTTGTCTGTGCTTCTATCGTAATTCCCCGATTTCTCCCCCTTCCCTTCCAGCGTGATTCCGTACCGTTGAAGCTCCGTATCGCTCCGTATCTGTAGTTCCCGCCTTGTCTTCCCATCAAAGTTTTACATATACATGACGGGAAAGTAACGCAATATTAAGAGCCTTTTAAAATTGTATAACAAGAGGCAAACATAAAAAACTACAAATGTCAATGCTTGCTGAGAATGTTTTTCCATAATTTCAGTTCATTGAATTTTTATGGTATGTAAGGTTATAGCACGTTAGGCGCGCTTGGCGCACCTCGGCGCACTGAAGGCACAACTGTGCCGAATGAAGTGCGTAGAATGACCTTCCCCTTGAGTTATACAAAATTCGCCATTTGGATTCCCACGAAAACGTCTGGTTAATTTTCTACATTGTTTGGCAGACTTCTTTTTTTCCACATTGGGATTGATTTAATATGCTCTGCATAACGTTTAACACATAATGAATTACCTTTAAGCTTCAAATTCCGGACACTCAATTTTGTTTTCAAATTGTTTCAATTGAAATGTGTTAAAATATGCAGTTCAAAAGTACACAATTTGGAGACTCGTTTTATCAAGCTTTTTACATAGCAATTCATGAAAATTTACAATGCTAAACTACATTTGATGTTTTTTAACGGCTGGTAGTGTGTACTTAACAATTGAAAATTTTGAACTTTGCTTCCCATGAGCTGTCCGGAATTCGAATCAAAATGTCCGGAAAAAGAAGCAAAAGTGAGGTGGTGTCCGGAATAAGAATAATAAAGAGGATTTCTATTTACTTGAATTTATTGGAGTTGTGGAATTCAAATCTTCACCTATCATTTTATTGGCGTTAAGTCAGAGGGGACCCAGTACAAAACTTGGGAAAATTGGATTATTCTCTCATTAGATGGGAAATTACCTTACCTCCGTTTCACTTCAACCAGATTTGATGAACGCTGTAAACTGCGAAAAATATGTAACAAATTTACTCTGAATGATCAATAAAAATCGAGAAAGGTGTGCAGTCAGAGTGGACCAAGTGCTTATTACCATAATAGCGAAAATGATCAGCGCGCTGAGGAATGCGAGGAAATGAAAAATATTTCAAAAGATTTGTCAGATTTTTCGACATCTTCTACTTATCCATGAATAGAAATTTATAAATACTTTTTAATTCGATGCATTACGTTACGTAATAAATGGACGCTGCCTGTGTGGAGTGAAAATTTGCAGGTCTGGAATTCATAATTTCTTAAGATGAACCAAATGGAATAACATGTTAGCAGAATGTTTTTACTTTTTGCAGAATATGCTCGTTCATCTGAAATTACTATAAAAATCTTCAGTTATTATTTTTAACCTTTCGGTCGTCGCGCGAGTTTTTGTAACGCGAGTAGTCGCGCGTTGCACTTGGTACAACACCCTTGGTTTTGCGAATCTGACCACTTAGAAAGATGAAGTCTTCGGCAAAATTGTTCAGTAGCTTAAGGGCTATTATTATTATAGCCAAGAAATTCGGGATTTTGCCATTAGGCAGCGCTAGTGAGCATGAGACTTTTGTTTCTCAGATCTCATGATCCTGACCACTTAGAAAGATGACGTCTTCGGCAAAGTTGGCGGCGCTAGTGAGCATAAAACATTTATTTCGCAAATATCTCAGGAGCCTGATCACTTATAAAGATGGTGTCTTCGGCAGAGTTGTTCAGTAGCTCAAATTCTTTCTTTGTTTAATCCTTGAAGTTTGAGATTTTGCAAAATAATGATAGTCCCTGAGCTTTTGAACAACTTTGCCGAAGGTGCCTGTCTAAAAAATCTAGATCCTGCAAGTATCCGCAAAACAAAAATTTCATGCTCAATAGCGCCGTATGGTGGCAAAATACCCTATTTCTTGGCTCAAATAATGATAGCCCTTGAGCTATTGAACTACTTTGCCGAAGCCACTATCTTTCTAAGTGGTCAGGCCCCTGAGATATCTGCAATCAAAAGTTTCATGCTCACTAGCGCCGCCTAGTGGCCAAATTTTGAATCAACTAGCTCGAAAAATAAAAGTCCTCAACTTACTAAACAACTTTGCCGAAGACGACATCCTTCTAAATAGTCAGGATCCTGAAATATCTGCAAAACAAAAGTAAAACTTCTATGCCCACTAGTGCCACCTAGCGGTCAAATTCCGAATTAAATGAGGTACCATCAGATTGCACTTCACCTCCAGAACAACTTTATTAAAGACCTCAAGTTTCTATATTATCTGGATTTTAAGATATAACGATTTTAAACTGTGGTTTCCTCGAACCGTACATAGTGCGTTCATTATTATGCGACTGCCATGTACATTTGTTGATTTTACCGTATTATAAAGGGCCATACTGTAAATAAAAACTGTCGAGTATTGTTCTTAAGAAGATTCTTGAGGAATACATTTTGGTTTGGTGTCGATAGATATCTTTGTTGCAAAATGATAGCATATAAATCACAACTGTTGTACAAAGTACAACAGCGCGACAGCCCGAAGGTTAAAACTACGTTAAATTGCACTCCAATTTTATCCCCGATGATCAAAATATCAAATATCATGATTTTTTGGTAGAATGTCTCATTGAAGATGTTTACAAAATATGCTAGTCCCAATTACATTTTTGCAAATATTTTACCAAACATGTAGATAGATTCCTTTACTTTACTGCATGAAAAAAAAATCTAACAAAATTTCTGCGTGTGTTTCCATGAAGACATTCAAGAGATTTTTGTTTTAATATCATTTTAAAATACACTCTACGTTGCATCTAATAGTATATTCCTAAATTTTTAGCCAAAACCAAATGATAATTCCGAAAGAATATTATCAAAATGAATTAGATAAAAATAGGATTCATGGTGATTTAACATAATTAGAGTAAACCAGAATATGTTGACAGGATGTTCAGTGAATAAATGTTGGTGGAAATTTAGAATTTCCGGCGAAATTGTTTACATCATCATAGCAGAAGCTAAGAAATCTTTTTTTTGTGTTTTGCTGAAATTTTTGAAGGAATACTTTTTTTTTAAAGACACATACACGTTAATGCTTCCAGTGGACGATTTGCCCTTTGAAGGAAGCACCACACTAGACAACGGACTAGCATGCAACGCCCAGTGGCACAGTCGAAATACGTTTTCTGTCGAAAAGTTTTCTGGCTGAGGCGGGAATCGAACCCACACTCCTTGACGCGATGCGGCTACTTAGGGATTTCCTAAGCTTGTGTAACGTATTCGAAAGAATACAAAAATATGTTTATTGTTTATTTTTCCCTATAACACTCAGTGGAAATCCATGTCGAATTTCTTAGTAGGATCTTGGAGAACTTTTTCAGTGGTTTTCAAAGTAATTTTCAGGAATATGCAGAAATAAGTTTTTCGATGTCGATTAAATTTCTGGAAGAACTGGTAAATATGGGATTTGGGGAAATTTCTGGAAATGAATTCGGATTAACATTACAGAGTGCAACACACAAAATGTAAGAAAAATGCTGACTGCAGTTCCTAAAAGTTCACATTCATACTAGCAAAACTTTATTTGGGTTTTGAATGAGTATATAGAAACTTGGAGTTACATCCTTTTATGTTTTTCAATTTGATTTCAATACGGCGTCATATCATAAACTATTGAGAATTTTTCAACGCATTCTTCGAACGAAATGTTCTTCGAAGTTTCTTCAATGAAAAGGCACAACTTTTGTGAACATGTCGTGGCGGTATTCTCATGTTTTCGTAGCGATTCAGTACAAACGCTTCGTAAAAAGCTTATTTTCCACTGTTTTTTTTGGTCATACATATTTCATAAACCATTTATGTTTTAGCATGACTGCCTTACACAAAAAATTGCTGATAATTTTGATACCCTACAAACGGGTCATTTTTCAATTGTGTACCTAATCAAATGAAAAAATTGTCAAAATTACAAATTCCTGCTTGTTTGGCAGGTGGTCAATTGATGTGTTTGTGTATTGTGTGTGTGAAGTATTCGTGTTGTTCAAAAAAGCAATCTTCCACATTTTTGGTCATAATTCATGAATCGGTTATGATTTAACATGACTGTTTTCCACACAAATATTCTCCTGGTCAACACAATCAACTTTGCTGATCGTTTTGATAGCCTACAAATGACCCTTCTTCTTGTTTTGGGTATATTATCACTTCAGTGTTCAAGCTGTTGTACTTTGTACATAAATTGGTGTAAAATCCTCGCTCTTCGTACAGAGCCTCAGCATGGTGCTTGAGGATTACGCAATAAGATGAGAATTAACGAATTTTGTATCTAATAAAATATTTCAAAGTAACATACCAGCTTTTTGAAGATTTTGCAGCGTTCATAGTGAAAACCTTTCTTGGAGGTGCGACTGTTATGTTGAAATTTGAGGTTATGGCTTAAATAAAACGTTTCAGACACATCCGCAGTGCGTTCTCAGTTCTGCGACCCGGATCATTTTCGGATTTCTACTCCCGTACAGTATCCGAACGGGGAATTCGTTTTATGCTTTTGGACATATGTTACCTATGCAGTGGGCAAACGATAAAACGGGACACAGCTAATTCCTTTAAAAAGGCACAATACATGTGTCCGAAACGTCGGATGTAAGCGAAAATCCGTTTTTGAGTTTTATTCAAGACTGAAAGCCATAACCTCAAACATAGTGAAAACTTCACCTCTTTTTTATCCCTCTATTAGTATCACATCGAACATTGAATTCATTTCCTTTATCTAGGTGTTTTGTGTTAAGCAATACCATAGAGAGACGTCACACTCTCACCGTTGTCCATCGACCACCTTTTTAATGGCCGATTCAAATATACGGTAGGTAGCCAATCCACCACACGTAGCGGTTGCATAGTTTTTGTTCGTGTTTGACGTTTACACACTATCGCCACCTGTTGGGCCATCGGACAAACACAGTGATTTAAGCATTGGGCGTGCATGCCCTCGTTACTATGATTTTGATCGTGGTTTGTTCTAAGTGTTACGTCTGTTTGTCTGTGTCTTTCATTTACCGCAGCAGTTCAGATTTGTTACAGGTGAGTTGCACTCACCTGCTAATAAGAAAAAAATCGCTTTCAATAAACTTCTGAATATATAATGCATTCATCGTGCGAATAAAAGATTGCAACGATTTTTGTGTAAAATTTTTAATAATTTTGTTCGACATTTGTTGCAATGTTTCAACATAGGATATTCTATGTAACTCATTAGTCTAATCTCAGGAAGGGAACTTCAGAATCATTTACAAAATTTTATTTACAATCCTCTGTATAGCTTTATTCCTGTTTTTTTTTCTACTGAATTGTCGATTCGAACCATTGTGCGTAGGGAAGGTAGAATGAATGAATCGCATCGACCAATTGACGGCCGCTGGACAGACGGTAGCCCGAAATCAAACATATTAATCTACCTGTCCTGTCCTGTAATAACACATGGGTGGCGGCCGGCCGGGACAACGTTTCTTAGTCGGAATTAGGCTCATTTAAATTCAATCGATGTTCCCAGCCAGTAGTGGCTGCCTACCGCCGATAAGCCCACATGTTGATTTGAGGCTGAGGCAGTTGTTGTTGTTGGCGTGAATGAAATGGGTAAAATAAAATCATTAATTGATATAGGTGGGGATTGGATGGCGGCTATAACAAAAAGAAATCATCTGGTTTATGTGAAACAAATTTTGATGGTTCTGGGAAGTGTGCACTTCGGTGGAAGTCAGTTGAATTGCCCAAATGCGTGGGTACATTGTAACGTCAGTGACAGAATGAGAGCTTTTATGACTTGATTTCAAGGGACAATAAAATTGAGATTTTCTACTGTTTACCTCGTCAATGGCAATCACTTTCAGTTGCTTTGAATTGTGTTATTTATGTCTTGTGCTTTGAAAGCTGTAAATGCTGGATTTCACTGAGGAACATAGGCATTACGTAGTAATACCTAGTCAGATACAAACATGATGGATTGTGACAAAATTTATTGCAGCAGATATTTTCATGGTTTTCAATTTAATTTCTGTATACTTGCTATTCATTGGTGACGTAGAGAGCTGATGGTATTGATTTGATTACTTGTTGAAGGAGAACCCATTTTAATAATATCTGTCTATCTATTTCCCTTTCACATTATTTGTAATGCTTGCGTGCAAGGCGGTATCACTTGTATACAAGTTCAAGGCGAGTAGTATACCAGTTGGCGATAGGTAAAACAAAACAGGGAAAAGCGAGACAAATGGTAATAAGAACAAAATTGATAAGTTGTCTGAGAAATTTTGATATGTTACTTAAATATCTTTTACAAAATATATTGACACTCATGTCGACAAGAATTATTAATCGCGTTTGGTGGATAAAGACAGAATGAATAAACCATGGCCAGTGATTTTTAAAAACCTCGGCTTATGATTTTTAAAACCTCTCACGCATTCGCAACAGGAGTTTTCCATTTTCCCTTCCCAGCTAATCTATTTATTATCAAGATCTAAAGTTAGCAAATGAATCCTTTTAAAAGTTTGTTCCCTCGTGCTGCATAGATACCCCACGCAAAGTACCGGATCAAGCATTCAATAACTTTATTCAATTTAACTTTTCCGCCCAACAGGTACACCGCTGCTTTCATGTGGCTGGCCAAGCCTAACAGCATGACTAGAGAACAGAAGACGCAAGCTCGTTTATAAGCTAATAAAAGGGAAAACTTTTGCTTCTCCTTCATATAAGTAACTTCTCCCACTCGACATCCGACTCGTTACTGACGTGGATAATTGTACAATAGACTCGCTTCAGACTTCCGAATCGGTTTACTTTGGCTTCAATCTCAATCTTAATTTGAATCGCTTACGCAGCATAACACAAAATCTGTACCATTTACTAACCAACAATGTTGTTCAGTGCAGTTGTCATAATTTCATGGAAGTTATGTGTGGTTTCATTTAAGCATGAACCGCACAAATTGGAAAGTTTGATCTTTGGCTTTAAAATAGATAAGGGGCTGTTAGACGATTTTGGCGATTTTTCGACCTCCATGGTAAGATTTATTAGCTTTTTAGATTAGCTCGGACCCATGTAGCCGTAGCGGTAAACGCGCAGCTTTCCAGCAAGACCAAGCTGAGGGTCGTGGGTTCGAATCCCACCGGTCGAGGATCTTTTCGGGTTGGAAATTTTCTCGACTTCCCAGGGCATAAAGTATCATCGTACCTGCCACACGATATACGCATGCAAAAAATGGTCATTGGCATAGTAAGCTCTCAGTTAATAACTGTGGAAGTGCTCATAAGAACACTGAGCAGCTGAGAAGCAGGCTCTGTCCCAGTGGGGACGTAACGCCAGAAAAGAAGTTGAAGATTAGTTCGGAAATCAAAATGATTTTATTTTTGGATTAAACCTTGACTCATAACACGCATATAAGAAAAGTTTCTTATGACTTTTGAAACTTTTTTCTATTTTTGAAAATTGTTTGAAAAATTGTATTCTTATATAACCTACACATGCCCGGGGTTCATTTAACGTGTAATATAAAAAATAGTACCTTTTATATTTTTCTTGGATCAACCTAGCACAAAAGAAGAGCTTGGTGGTATTAAAATAATTTCAAACCTGTTTTTCCTTTAATTACACGGAAAATAAAAATTAATCCGGAATAAAAAATAAATAAAAATTTAATGTTTTTGAAAATACCGAATAAACTTTAATTTTTATTATTGATAAAAATCAGCAACAAGAAAAGGCTTCAAGAAAAATGAAAAAGGATAGGGATGTTCAAAAAATTGTAAAAATCAAAACCCAATATTCATAGATTTGCGAATACAGTTGCCTCTCCACATCTCGATATCGAAGGGACCATCGAGATAGGGAGAGATCGAGACATAGAACAAATTTTTGTGAATACTAGATTGAAAAACACTCCGTTGCCAAGAAAGTAATACACAAACAAACGTCATTTTGCGCTCCTAATTTGTTTGCAATCCCAAAACTTTGGTCTAGTAACCTTCGATATTGGTCATATCGACATACGGAGAGAGAATTGAGAACGAAAAATCAACAGAAACACATCGAGATATGGAGATATCGAGATAAGGAGGATATCGAGATATGGAGAGTGAAAATGTATGCAGACTGAAGGGATTTATGAAATCATCGACATATGAAGAGATATCGAGATGTACAACATCGAGATGTGGAGAGTCGACTGTATAAATAAATCATTGCCCCAAACGTGTTTAGAACTATTTTAGATAACTGGAAATGATATTTAGATCGAAAATGAAAATTTGGGCATTAGAGGGTTAAATATATGTTGTAAGTTGCGTAAGAAATCTCAAGACTCTCCATAACCCCTCAAGTAATGAATTAACTACCCATTCCTCTTCTTCTCCTTTTTCTTCTACGTCATATTCTTCTTGTTCTTGGAAGTACGTCCTCACTGGTAGAGAGCATGCTTCTCAGCTTCAATGAGCACTTCCAAAGTTATTAACTGAGTTCTTTTTGTGCCAAAGTTGCCATTTTCGCATTCGTATATCGTGTGGCAAGTTCGATGATATTCTATGTCCAGGGAAGTCAAGGAAATTTCCAGTTCGAAAAGATCCTGGACCACCCGGTTATCAAACCCAAACATTTTCAACATGGCTTTGCTTTGTAGCCGTGGACTTTAACCACTAGGCCGAAGAAGGCCCCCTTTAGTAATTCTAATATTTTGTCAACATCATCTTCTTCTTCTTCTTTCTGGCGTAACGTCCCAACATCATGTAACATTCCATTTGCCTTCAAAGTTCAGAAATTTTTACAAGTAAGTTGAATTCACCTACTTACTTTGCTTTTTATACATTTAACTTAACCTTATCTAATATTTATAATATTAAAGCACTTATCGTGTCGTAGCAATGAAAGTTGTAATGTGCAGGAATAAGGATGGTAGCATTTTGACGGACTAGCGTGAGGTTATCGAAAGGTGGAAGCAGCACTTCGACGAGCACATGAATGGCGATGAGTGTTATTTGTTTAGATGTTAACTAAATAAATAAAAAATAATAATTTAGCATTTTGTAACGGTTCGTAGTACTCTATTAGCAGGTTATCGAGGTTTTGTCGCGGTCACTGTAGTGTTCGTTTTTTTATGATCATAATTCAGGAAAGTGTTTGTGTTGTGTGTTTCAACTTCTTGTTTGGTTACCCGAAAACCACGCAGCCAATCAAATATGTACCATTGACAATCAGAAAAGCCGGTTGGTAGCATTTATTGGTAGTGGATGGTGGCCATGGATTATGAGGTGATACCCAACAGCTCAAAGACTGAAATCGGTCATTTGCCTAAGTAATCCAACCCGGGAGCATCATGACAGCTGCAGTACAACGTCAATGTACCGAAAAATTTTGGTCCGTGGTACTGTCAAACAGAGGTGGGGAAAAAACCAAACCGGTACGCGTATGTGCTGGTTTGGTTCACCAATTCTCAACACGTGTAAACGAGTGGTGCACACCGGGTTCGGTTGAGATTTCGTGCACACGGTAAACGAAACCGAAACCTCACACGGTGTTTGGTTTTGAAAACACAACCGAGTGTAAGTTTACCATTTCACATGTGTGTACGAGTTTCGTACCGGTGTTTTGAATATAATCCGCGGTATCGGGTAAAATATAGCAAAACCGAACCCGGTTTTTATGGAACACGGTTTTAGGTTTCATATGAAAATTAATGTATTCAGGAGAAGTGCGGCCGTACCACCAAGTATGAAAAGTATCCAAAGCCCAAATGTGATAAATTAATAATTTAGGTTGGTGACTGTTTCTTGATGGTTTAGCCTCTAAAACCATGCAATATGGGTATTTTCGGTATGGGAAAGGTGTCTATAGGCAAAAAATGATGGTTTGAAATTCCAAGATGGCGGCCGAAAATTCAAGATGGCGACGGTTTCTTGATGGTTTAGCTTCTAAAACCATGCAATATGGGTATTTTCGGTATGGGAAAGGTGTCTATAGGCAAAAAATGATGATTTGAAAATCCAAGATGGCGGCTGGAAATTCAAGATGGCGACTGTTTCTTGATGGTTTAGCCTCTAAAACCATGCAGTATGGGTATTTTCGGTATGGGGAAGGAGTCTAGAGGCCAAAAATGATGGTTTGAAAATCCAAGATGGCGGCCGGAAATTCAAGATGGCGATGGTTTCTTGATGGTTTAGCCTCTAAAACCATGCAATATGGGTATTTTCGGTATGGGGAAGGAGTCTAGAGGCCAAAAAATATGATTTGAAAATCCAATATGGCGGCCGGAAATTCAAGATGGCGACTGTTTCTTGATGGTTTAGCCTCTAAAACCATGCAATATGGGTATTTTCGGTATGGGGAAGGAGTCTAGAGGCCAAAAATGATGATTTGAAATTCCAAGATGGCGGCCGGAAATTCAAGATGGCGACTGATTCTTGATGGTTTAGCCTCTAAAACCATGCAATATGGATATTTTTGGTATTGTGAAGGTGTCTAGAGGCCAAAAATGATGATTTGAAAATCCAAGATGGCGGCCGGAAATTCAAGATGGCGACTGTTTCTTGATGGTTTAGCCTCTAAAACCATGCAGTATGGGTATTTTTGGTATGGGGAAGGAGTCTAGAGGCCAAAAATGATGGTTTGAAAATCCAAGATGGCGGCCGGAAATTCAAGAAGGCGATGGTTTCTTGATGGTTTAGCCTCTAAAACCATGCAGTATGGGTATTTTCGGTATGGGGAAGGAGTCTAGAGGCCAAAAATGATGGTTTGAAAATCCAAGATGGCGGCCGGAAATTCAAGATGGCGACTGTTTCTTGATGGTTTAGCCTCTAAAACCATGCAGTATGGGTATTTTCGGTATGGGGAAGGAGTCTAGAGGCCAAAAATGATGGTTTGAAAATCCAAGATGGCGGCCGGAAATTCAAGATGGCGACTGTTTCTTGATGGTTTAGCCTCTAAAACCATGCAGTATGGGTATTTTCGGTATGGGGAAGGAGTCTAGAGGCCAAAAATGATGGTTTGAAAATCCAAGATGGCGGCCGGAAATTCAAGATGGCGACTGTTTCTTGATGGTTTAGCCTCTAAAACCATGCAATATGGGTATTTTCGGTATGGGGAAGGAGTCTAGAGGCCAAAAAATATGATTTGAAAATCCAAGATGGCGGCCGGAAATTCAAGATGGCGACTGTTTCTTGATGGTTTAGCCTCTAAAACCATGCAATATGGGTATTTTCGGTATGGGGAAGGAGTCTAGAGGCCAAAAATGATGATTTGAAAATCCAAGATGGCGGCCGGAAATTCAAGATGGCGACTGTTTCTTGATGGTTTAGCCTCTAAAACCATGCAATATGGATATTTTTGGTATTGTGAAGGTGTCTAGAGGCCAAAAATGATGATTTGAAAATCCAAGATGGCGGCCGGAAATTCAAGATGGCGACTGTTTCTTGATGGTTTAGCCTCTAAAACCATGCAGTATGGGTATTTTTGGTATGGGGAAGGAGTCTAGAGGCCAAAAATGATGGTTTGAAAATCCAAGATGGCGGCCGGAAATTCAAGAAGGCGATGGTTTCTTGATGGTTTAGCCTCTAAAACCATGCAGTATGGGTATTTTCGGAATGGGAAAGGAGTCTGAAGGCCAAAAATGATGATTTGAAAATCCAAGATGGCGGCCGGAAATTCAAGATGGCGATGGTTTCTTGATGGTTTAGCTTCTAAAACCATGCAATATGGGTATTTTCGGTATGGGGAAGGAGTCTAGAGGCCAAAAATGATGGTTTGAAAATCCAAGATGGCGGCCGGAAATTCAAGATGGCGACTGTTTCTTGATGGTTTAGCCTCTAAAACCATGCAATATGGGTATTTTCGGTATGGGGAAGGAGTCTAGAGGCCAAAAATGATGATTTGAAATTCCAAGATGGCGGCCGGAAATTCAACATGGCGACTGTTTCTTGATGGTTTAGCCTCTAAAACCATGCAATATGGATATTTTTGGTATTGTGAAGGTGTCTAGAGGCCAAAAATGATGATTTGAAAATCCAAGATGGCAGCCGGAAATTCAAGATGGCGACTGTTTCTTGATGGTTTAGCCTCTAAAACCATGCAGTATGGGTATTTTTGGTATGGGGAAGGAGTCTAGAGGCCAAAAATGATGGTTTGAAAATCCAAGATGGCGGCCGGAAATTCAAGAAGGCGATGGTTTCTTGATGGTTTAGCCTCTAAAACCATGCAGTATGGGTATTTTCGATATAGGGAAAGAAGTCTAGAGGCCAAAAATGATGATTTGAAAATCCAAGATGGCGGCCGGAAATTCAAGAAGGCGATGGTTTCTTGATGGTTTAGCTTCTAAAACCATGCAGTATGGGTATTTTCGATATAGGGAAGGAGTCTAGAGGCCAAAAATGATGATTTGGAAATCCAAGATGGCGGCCGGAAATTCAAGAAGGCGATGGTTTCTTGATGGTTTAGCCTCTAAAACCATGCAGTATGGGTATTTTCGGAATGGGAAAGGAGTCTAGAGGCCAAAAATGATGATTTGAAAATCCAAGATGGCGGCCGGAAATTCAAGATGGCGATGGTTTCTTGATGGTTTAGCTTCTAAAACCATGCAATATGGGTATTTTCGGTATGGGGAAGGAGTCTAGAGGCCAAAAATGATGATTTGAAAATCCAAGATGGCGGCCGGAAATTCAGGATGGCGACTGTTTCTTGATGGTTTAGCCTCTAAAACCATGCAGTATGGGTATTTTCGGAATGGGAAAGGAGTCTAGAGGCCAAAAATGATGATTTGGAAATCCAAGATGGCGGCCCGAAATTCAAGATGGCGACTGTTTCTTGATGGTTTAGCCTCTAAAACCATGCAATATGGATATTTTTGGTATTGTGAAGGTGTCTAGAGGCCAAAAATGATGATTTGAAAATCCAAGATGGCGGCCGGAAATTCAATATGGCGACGGTTTCTTGATGGTTTAGCCTCTAAAACCATGCAGTATGGGTATTTTCGATATAGGGAAGGAGTCTAGAGGCCAAAAATGATGATTTGAAAATCCAAGATGGCGGCCGGAAATTCAAGATGGCGATGGTTTCTTGATGGTTTAGCCTCTAAAACCATGCAGTATGGGTATTTTCGATATAGGGAAGGAGTCTAGAGGCCAAAAATGATGATTTGGAAATCCAAGATGGCGGCCGGAAATTCAAGAAGGCGATGGTTTCTTGATGGTTTAGCCTCTAAAACCATGCAGTATGGGTATTTTCGGAATGGGAAAGGAGTCTAGAGGCCAAAAATGATGATTTGAAAATCCAAGATGGCGGCCGGAAATTCAAGATGGCGATGGTTTCTTGATGGTTTAGCTTCTAAAACCATGCAATATGGGTATTTTCGGTATGGGGAAGGAGTCTAGAGGCCAAAAATGATGATTTGAAAATCCAAGATGGCGGCCGGAAATTCAGGATGGCGACTGTTTCTTGATGGTTTAGCCTCTAAAACCATGCAGTATGGGTATTTTCGGAATGGGAAAGGAGTCTAGAGGCCAAAAATGATGATTTGGAAATCCAAGATGGCGGCCCGAAATTCAAGATGGCGACTGTTTCTTGATGGTTTAGCCTCTAAAACCATGCAATATGGATATTTTTGGTATTGTGAAGGTGTCTAGAGGCCAAAAATGATGATTTAAAAATCCAAGATGGCGGCCGGAAATTCAATATGGCGACGGTTTCTTGATGGTTTAGCCTCTAAAACCATGCAGTATGGGTATTTTCGGAATGGGAAAGGAGTCTAGAGGCCAAAAATGATGATTTGGAAATCCAAGATGGCGGCCCGAAATTCAAGATGGCGACTGTTTCTTGATGGTTTATCCTCTAAAACCATGCAGTATGGGTATTTTCGGAATGGGAAATGAGTCTAGAGGCCAAAAATGATGATTTGAAAATCCAAGATGGCGGCCGGAAATTCAATATGGCGACGGTTTCTTGATGGTTTAGCCTCTAAAACCATGCAGTATGGGTATTTTCGATATAGGGAAGGAGTCTAGAGGCCAAAAATGATGATTTGAAAATCCAAGATGGCGGCCGGAAATTCAAGATGGCGATGGTTTCTTGATGGTTTAGCCTCTAAAACCATGCAGTATGGGTATTTTCGATATAGGGAAGGAGTCTAGAGGCCAAAAATGATGATTTGGAAATCCAAGATGGCGGCCGGAAATTCAAGAAGGCGATGGTTTCTTGATGGTTTAGCCTCTAAAACCATGCAGTATGGGTATTTTCGGAATGGGAAAGGAGTCTAGAGGCCAAAAATGATGATTTGAAAATCCAAGATGGCGGCCGGAAATTCAAGATGGCGATGGTTTCTTGATGGTTTAGCTTCTAAAACCATGCAATATGGGTATTTTCGGTATGGGGAAGGAGTCTAGAGGCCAAAAATGATGATTTGAAAATCCAAGATGGCGGCCGGAAATTCAAGATGGCGACTGTTTCTTGATGGTTTAGCCTCCAAAACCATGCAGTATGGGTATTTTCGGAATGGGAAAGGAGTCTAGAGGCCAAAAATGATGATTTGGAAATCCAAGATGGCGGCCCGAAATTCAAGATGGCGACGGTTTCTTGATGGTTTAGTCTCTTAAATCACGACTGAATGAGTGAACATTGTTTGTAAACCGCACTCATTCTGTGAGTTGCCGACGTGTTAGCCATTGGATGTGCGCGGAGCAATAGAAACGGAACTATTGGTCATCACCCTCGCGACAGCAAACGATTGGTATGCGGAGTTTTTATTAATTTATTTTGTTTGGCGAAAAGATGTAAGATGGTCGCAAATGCGGAAGTATTTTCCTTATTTTTTCGCTTCGGTTTTCCGAATAAAAAAATCTAAAAAACTTTGAAACGCACACAACAAGTGCGATGAGAATTGCGTGATCACGTCGGATCGATTTGGTGTCCTCACCACACTTATTCAGCATTTGCAATTTCGCACTCAAAGGGGGTCCAATAGGGTAACGACTGTTTATTTTGTTCTCAAACGCTAACAGTTGGAGCCAGCGGCAAAAATTGCAGACAAGAACCTTTCGAACAATCAGTTTCTCTTACCGTCCGCCGAGCGGCGACTCTGATGTTTGTATTCCTCTCACTGATCGCGCTACGCTGGATTCTCAAATTTCTCAAACTTCCAACACAAGCGCATGGAAGAATGGTAGTCGGAGAACTGTCAAAACGTATGGAAAATAATGAAAATCGTAAATTACTTGCAGTTAGGAAACTGGATCAAAAAAGTAGTGATTAGAAATCAAGTGTAAAGTGAATACATAACTTTTTGTGTCTAGTTCATCTTCCGTGGTGCTTTCTTTGCTTCAGGATCTCGATTTTACTACCACTGAAAAAGAGCCATCTATTGCCTTTTCAGTTTTGAATATCGCCCTATTAGCAATGCAATTTATAATCACCCCTACACGGAGAAAATGAAGTACTCAAAAGTGAGTTCATTACACTCAATTCAGGGTGTTCGTGCGTTAACCTAATTTTGAGTTGATGGGGTACAAGCACAGGACTGAGACGACTGTCATCCACGAACAACTGAAGTGAAGCCAAAAATTTGGTGCTGGAGAAGGTGCTGATTTGACAGCTCGTCCAAAAATACCGTTTTAGGCACGAGACACACTCGTTTTCGAATGCGACATTCATATTTTGCCTATCAATCTGGTGTTGAGTGCGTATTACTTTATACAGTTTTTCTGTAATTGCTAAATAACACAGCGTAACAAAAACGACACTTTTGCGTGTCTCGAGGATCAAATTATGTGTCTTTAGTAGATTTTGGGTCGCTGAATCTGATGCCGTTCTCAGAAATGTTCCAGGACGTCACAATTTTTAGTTACAGGTCGCCAAAGTTGTATAAAACACTGGTTTTATTGATGTTTACATGAAATTTAAAGTATGATTTATCAAACTTTTTTGTTATATAATCTACCAAACATGCTAAATAGGACTTGGACTTTCAATTTAGATACAAATCAGTTGAAATTTGACGATAAAATTTAGTTTAAATCGATTTTTTTCAACATGCTTGCAGTCTTCATATAAAACTCTTCGTTTCTCTTATATGGCATAATACAATACTTTTCTGAACCACCAAAAATAACATTTTACCATTGAAAATATTATGAACTTCGTTGACAATTATTGTTTTATACATGAAGTTTGAATTTTGTGACAAATTTAGCAAATAAATTGCCGTACAAGTTGGCAAACTTGCATGCAAGTTGGCTGAAACAGTCAAATTTTGCATTTTTAACAGTCAATATCTCAAAAACTAGACGTGCTATGATATTTCTGAAAACGGCAATGAATTCAGCAACCCTTAATTTAGTAAATAGCGGTATTTTGGGGCTTGAGACAAAACCGTGTTCCGCAGTGTAATTTATCCACATTTTATTAGGCACAACGATTAACGATAATCAATAGTATAATGTTTTTCTCATACGACATTTGACATACGAGTCATGGAACAACAATCCTTTGGAAAGCTGTTTCTAGGGACCATCATAGTAACCATGAAATTTTGTTTTTAGTATGGTTCCATGAGTCGATATCGAGTCATGGAACATCGACTCATGGAGGTATCACTGTAGATAACTTTTTGTGTTTGGTTCATTTTCTTTGGTACTTTCTTTGCTTCAGAATATCGCCCTATTGAAGCCACGAGAAAAAATACCTACAGGTTCAGTTATTTTCACTCAACCGGCAGATCAAATAACTTAACTTCCAGTACTATGCCACTTACTCAAATTTGAGATAACGCTCAAAGGTTCAGTTTTTGGGTTGTTTTACTTTTCGCTCTCTGACAACAATAGAAGGAGCGAATGAAATAGGGAGCGAATAATAACTCAAAAATAGTTTAATAAGTACTCAAATATGGGTTTTCCGTTTTCTCCGTGTAAAAGGTATAAGCTATTTTATGGGAAGTTTCGAATCATATGTTTTCCGTTTATTTACCAACTTTGAAACTTCCTGGCGGGCCCAGGTTTTTACGTTTCTTTAAGCGTCAAATTTGGAAAAACCTCATTCAACAATGGCGCTGGTGTCCATGCTGCATGTTTTTTTTTATTCTTTCCATGTACAGGTATGTTCCGTTTTTTATCAACACGATCTGCAATTTTCAGTTGACAAAAACGGAATAATTTTCTTAAACGAAATATTTTACAAATTTGAAAAGAATATTGCAGTTTAGTCAGGATAATACACATTTTCATCATATAAATGCACAATATTAATGATTAGGAGCTTTGAGGAGCATTTAGATTGTTCATTTGTATAGGTAATGAATGTTGATTGCAAATTCCAATCAATCAATATAATTCTGCGATAAGTCATTAATTGTTATAGTTTTCTTGGTCAGTATTTCAATAAAAGATCGTTAAAATATTACGTAACGCACTAGGGGGAGGCAAAGGGCCCCCGGAGTGTAACGGCCCACACAAAAATTTTAAATTTTCCATACAAAACGTGTTACGTAGGGGAGGGAGGGGGTCTAAATGTGATACATTTTGCGTTACGTAATATTTGAATCGTCCCTAAATGGATTATGAAATACTCACATAAATGTATCATGAGATAGGTTGTATTTGTAAAAATAACCATAAGGAAGTGAGTCAAGCTGACCATCGTTTTTTTTTTCGAGAAATATTCCACCAGAAACAACTTTATTTTCATCTCTTCATCTTCATTCATCTGTTTCTTTTTCTTTCTTATGGTATTACACCCCAACTGAGAAAGAGCCTTCTCTTCAGCTTAGTGTTCTGAAAGCTTAGAGCTTTTTTTCTTAATAACATTTTTTGAATTTTTGGCGATTAAATGTGGGTTTAAGTTACGAAAGTTTGGCAAACTCTAATGAATATTCACGGTATCCTGTGCTTTGAACTGCCAAAACTAATCAGTAAATTGATTATGCGGGTTTTCCTTCTAAAGTTATCACTATCATCTACGACTGGGATTGCATCAAACGCTATTCTAAAACTGCGCCATATTCGCCTTTTAGCTTTACGTTAGATCACGAATGGGCTGGCAACTAAAGTTCTAGTTTTTTGTTAAGTAACACTAATATTAAATAAGTTCAACAGGGATACGTGTCTGCTTAAAGATCAAGATCCCAGCAAATTTGGGATGGGAACGTGCGTGACGTGGAAACGTCCAGTATCAATAGTTTCTCGAATTGTCAGTTATTTCAACCCTATTCTCGCCTCCTCGATGCAAACTTATTGTATAGAGATTCCAAAATTTCAGTAGATTGCTAAGATTTGCTGGATCTCTTCCCCTATCTCTTGGAACAGGACCTAATCAATAGCTGTTTGCTATAATCTCTACAATGCTATCGAGATATTGAAGACAACCACCCCTATTCTTGTTTACGTTTGAATGCGCTTTAGATTGCAAATCGTTTTGCATTCCCGTTTACGCCAGTAAAATCAAGTTAGCGATGGATTTGAACGAATAGAATTCAATCGAAAGTTGGGTCCTCCGTAAAAAAGAATGAGGGTGAAGGTCCAAAATATTAGGGGGTTGAAAGTCTTATAAAAATAAAATAAACTCGATCCTGTCCCTTGTGGTTGCCAAACATTCTTGAGTTCATTCCTAGGTGCATCTTATAACAAAGAACTTAACATATATGTCTATCACATTCATATCGAAAATTCTATGATGCCATGTGAAACAAGAAAGAAGAGAAGTCTCTGCAACTCTCTTAAGTACGTATTCAATTAGTCACAAGTTCAAATTGTTGCTAGAACGTGGCCAGAGCAACTCTCGACTGTTGAAGACACATGAGTTCTGTCCAACTGTCAATGCTAAGTTTGGAAACTCTGATTGAGTAGCGGATAGGAAGGTGTCAAACCTTATTGAATCGTACACGGCTTGACACCTACCATGTATCGTAGATGCTCAACACTAACATAATGTCGAAAATTCGACCCTTAGGTTATTGAAAAACAGTTCATTGCCCCAGAATAAGTTTTAAGTTTACATTTTAAGTATTTAAAAAATAAAAATAATATTTGTTTTGTGTGTTGATAAAAACGGAATAATTTATTGCCGAAATCGGAACGTGACAAAACCGGAGCGTAACAAAATCGGAACGTGATAAAAACGGAACATACCTGTACAATTAAAATCTGCAGGGTGGGAGAAATTTATTTTATCTACTGGAAACATCAACCGTGGAAACCGAGTTGAAACCAGGGCGTTAAGTTCATCATGATTAAAAATTTTATGATTAGTCGGTAATCATGGGTAAAGCTTTTCGATTTGAACTTTTTTCTTTAATCATGAGTAAAACCAATCATTCTCAAGTGCCACGAGATTTGTCATATCGTTGCATACTTCAAGGCTGACTTCTCCAAAGTCATTTAATCATTATTTTTATGATTAATAGTTGATTAATAATTAATCATTCATTGGGAAATGATTAAATGCCCGAAAGTATGCACTAAATGCCTTGAAGTATGCAACAAAAACCATCAAGAAATAGTAGCCATCTTGAACATCGGGCCGCCATCTTGGATTTTCAAACCATTATTTTTGGCCTTTTCCCATACCAAAAATACCCATATTGCATGAGCATGAGCATGAGCATGATTGACCGCTCGCAGATGCTACTCCGTTATTGCAAGAACAGCTGTACTTACACAGGGAACCAACAGACGCTACT
This sequence comes from Aedes aegypti, assembly GCF_002204515.2. NCBI lineage: Eukaryota > Metazoa > Arthropoda > Insecta > Diptera > Culicidae > Aedes > Aedes aegypti. The sequence continues at coordinate 401,219,260 of NC_035108.1, forward strand.
CGGGATCAGTAGCATCCTCAATGTGTAAGAACTGGTGCTCTCATTATTATAACAAACAATAACGGCGCCGGCTGCGTCAGAATGCAGGTCAATTTGGGGATGGGAGGGAAATGTTGACATGTTACTTGCTTTATGGAAGCCGAGGAGTCCTCTGCACTTCCACAAATAAACACTGGGAATTTGGATATGGGGGAGGGATTCGTTTTGGTAAACGATAAAAATATAATTTGAAATTAATGCGCCTAACCGGATTCGCGATTTTGTTCGATAAAAGCATTGAACGCCAAACAGGTGTCGTTGCTCGCCCCACAGGAGCAAGCGACAAGATCAAAGGATTAAACACTACAAACGATCCGCGATACTATTCCACCGTGGTAAACGAACGACGCGCAACATGTTTGATCCTGCCCTCATCGCCCGCCCCCGCAGGAGCAAGCGTCAAGGTCGAAGGATCAATTGCTCCTAACGAACCGATCACTTTTTCACTACTGTTCTACCGACGCGCGCCATGTTTGATCCTTCCCTCGTCACCCGCCCCCGCAGGAGCAAGCGCCAAGGTTGAAGGATCAAACACTACAAACGAACCTTCGTACCAAAAAAAAAAGCCATATTGCATGGTTTTAGTGGCTAAACCGACGCCATCTTGAATCTCCGGTCGCCATCTTGGATTTTCAAATCATGATTTTTGGCTTCTAGACTCCTTCCCCATGCCAAATATACCCATACTGCATGGTTTTAGGACCAAAACCATCAAGAAACAGTCGTCATCTTGAATTTCCGGCCGCCATCTTGGATTTCCAAATCATCATTTTTGGCCTCTAGACTCCTTTCCCATACCGAAAATACAGTGGGATTCCGTTTTTGGCATGCTCCGTTTTTGGCATGCTCCGATTTTGGCACCCCCCGATTTTGGCAACAAAATGTATCCGTTTTTGGCAACATTTTTCAATACCATTAAAATTTGTAAATTTTTGTAAATATTACCGTGTTTGTTGCTTTAGTCACTTGAATAGCATGTCAACTCCACACCGATTACATTCCATATCTCCATTTTCTTGGATGTTTCTCCAAATCTCACCAACTACTAAGGACTCGCGTACGCGCTTTTTTACTTCAGAATGGTCATTGGTCATACATAGGCAACGTTTCATGAGACCAATAATCTCCACCAGTATCTCAACTTAAGACCATTCTTTTTTCATAGGCATTCATATTGAGTGACCAGCCCACTTGAGTCTGCCAGTAGGTGATACAATAAAAAAAAACACTGTTCTTCAGATTTGGAACAGCTTGTTCGAACAAAGCACCAGCACCGACATAAGAGCAACGAAAAATCTATGACTCACACAGAGTTACAATCATACATTTTGTCTCGCTTTCTTTATTATTATGGATTTATATACATTGCGTATGTAAAAACACACCGCAATAATAGATACAAATATGTACAGCAAAATGTCGTGTATCATAACTTTTTTAAATTTCATTAAATAACATGACAATTGCGAATACAGTCCAAACTACAATTTATTTTCAATAATACCATTGAAGCGTGCGATAAATACGACTGAGAGTGTTTTTACTTTTTGTCTGTGGTATTGGTGTGTATGTTGATCTTTCTGCGTCAACTATTTAAAGCTACGTTCTCTCTTTTCTATAGACTCTATAAGGCGTTAGATTTGTTAAGAGACGATCCAGAATTCTGTACAATTCTCTTAATCAAGGATACGGGTCTCAACATCATCAAAATGTTCCTTATAAGCTGAGTCTATGAGTTTCTCTAACTGTACCCTGGAGAATCCTTAAGGGATTCTTCGATCTTGTCGGACGTTTCAGAAATTTTAACGAATTCATAAGGATATCTGCAGATTCCAAATGGACACTGAGAGCTTCTTGAGGGATTGTTAGAGTGTATAACTGGTTATGGAGGATTATGTCCAAAATCTGGTGATTCCTAATTAACTCTAGGGCGTCTTGTAAATTTTAAGTGGGATAATGTGAATTTCTAGTAGTATTTTTAATATTTTCGGCGAAAGCTTGAGGATTTTGAAAAGGTTCCCAGAGGAATTTGAGGTGTGCTAGTGGTAGCCTAATAATAATAAACTTTTAATTTTTTTCATCGGAGACTTGAGAATTTACGGCAACATCGCAGCGGAATTCCAAGATGTTAACTCATAGCAAAATCCTTAGCAAGATCCTGAGAACTCTATGCGAGATCCTAAGGATGCTTGGCAAGATGCTTCAGAACTAAAGCGTTTTTTCTGTAGATTTTTTAGGACAAACTGAAGATTCCAATAAGGTTCCTGAGGTTTCATAACAGGATCCTGTAAATTTCAGTTGATTTCATAAGGCAGGTGTAAAATATACATCAAGCTGAATTAAAAATTATTTCAAGTAAAAATTAAATTCTACACAAATACAAGCCATTTATGCATCTTCTCATGTTTATGCTTGCCCTTTTGATACAGTCAACCATTCATTATAAAATGATTTACTTTATCAGAAACATAAATTGAAGGAGCAATTCTAAACTTACCGAATTTTTCAGATTTTATGCTATAGTCCAAAAGTTAAACTGATTTTAAATGTTCATTTAATTAGAAAAAAAAAGGTCATGCCGTTTTGCAATACCCAGCGCTTTTGATTCGCAAATACGTCTTTAAAAGAAAACATTTTTGTTTTCGTTTTCTCTCATAGTTTTAAGAAAATGTCCAGTTCTTCAATAAATGTCACTTATGCGATTATTGGTTTTACAAGGCCCTCTTATACAAACATTATGCATAAAGCTTCTTAAAAATAATTGAAGACGTTGAGGCGTAAAAACGCGACCAGAAAATCGTTTGCCAGATTTAATATTACGGAGCTATAGATTCATATCATAGTATAACCCTTCGGGAAAATGCTTCGAAGTGAACCTTTTCGAAGTCTCAACGCCTTATGATTCCATAAAAATGATGTATTAACATTGTAATGATGCTTTCAAAACCAATAGTTGAAAAATAAAATTTGAAATATGGGTTCCGATTTTGGCACGGTTCCGTTTTTGGCAACTGAAAATTTCAACTTTGTTGCCAAAAACGGAATCCCACTGTACCCATACTGCATGGTTTTGGAGGCTAAACCATCAAGAAACAGTCGCCATCTTGAATTTCCGGCCGCCATCTTGGATTTACAAATAATCATATTTGGCCTCTAGACTCCTTCCCCATACCGAAAATACCCATATTGCATGGTTTTAGTGGCTAAACCATCAAGAAACAGTCGCCATCTTGTATTTCCGGCCGCCATCTTGGATTTTCAAATCATTTTTGGCCTATAGACTCCTTCCCCATACGGAAAATACCCATATTGCATGTTTTTAGAGGCTAAACCTTCAAGAAACCGTCGCCATCTTGAATTTCCGGCCGGGATTTTCAAACCATCATTTTTGGCTTCTAGACTCCTTCCCCATACCAAAAATACCCATATTGCATGGTTTTAGTGGCTAAACCATCAAGAAACCGTCACCATCTTGCATCTCCGGCCGCCATCTTGGATTTTAAAATCATGATTTTGGGCTTCTAGACTCCTTCCCCATACCAAAAATACCCATATTGCATGGTTTTAGGGCCAAAACCATCAAGAAACAGACGCCATCTTGAATCTCCAGTCGCCATCTTGGATTTTCAAATCATGATTTTTGGCTTCTTGACTCCTTCCCCATGGTTTTAAGGCCAAGACTAGCAAGAAACAGTCGCCATCTTGAATTTCCGACCGCCATCTTGGATTTTCAAATCATCATTTTTGGCCTCTAGACTCCTTCCCCATACCAAAAATATCCATATTGCATGGTTTTAGGGCCAAAATCATCAAGAAACAGTCGCCATCTTGAATTTCCGGCCCCCATCTTGGATTTTCAAATCATCATTTTTGGCCTCTAGACTCCTTCCCCATACCAAAAATACCCATATTGCATGGTTTTAGGGCCAAAATCATCAAGAAACAGTCGCCATCTTGAATTTCCGGCCGCCATCTTGGATTTTCAAATCATCATTTTTGGCCTCTAGACTCCTTCCCCATACCAAAAATACCCATATTGCATGGTTTTAGTGGCTAAACCATCAAGAAACAGTCGCCATCTTGAATCTCCGGTCGCCATCTTGGATTTTCAAATCAAGATTTTTGGCTCCTAGACTCCTTCCCCATACCAAAAATATTCATATTGCATGGTTTTAGGGCCAAAATCATCAAGAAACAGTCGCCATCTTGAATTTCCGGCTGCCATCTTGGATTTTCAAATCATCATTTTTGGCCTCTAGACTCCTTCCCCATACCAAAAATACCCATATTGCATGGTTTTAGGGCCAAAATCATCAAGAAACAGTCGCCATCTTGAATTTCCGGCCGCCATCTTGGATTTTCAAATCATCATTTTTGGCCTCTAGACTCCTTCCCCATACCAAAAATACCCATACTGCATGGTTTTAGGGCCAAAATCATCAAGAAACAGTCGCCATCTTGAATTTCCGGCCGCCATCTTGGATTTTCAAATCATCATTTTTGGCCTCTAGACTCCTTTCCCATACGGAAAATACCCATATTGCATGTTTTTAGAAGCTAAACCATCAAGAAACCGTCGCCATCTTGAATTTCCGGCCGCCATCTTGGATTTTCAAATCATCATTTTTGGCTTCTAGACTCCTTCCCCATACCAAAAATACCCATATTGCATGGTTTTAGTGGCTAAACCATCAAGAAACCGCCGCCATCTTGAATTTCCGGCCGCCATCTTGGATTTTCAAACCATCATTTTTGGCCTCCAGACTCCTTCCCCATACCAAAAATACCCATACTGCATGGTTTTAGAGGCTAAACAATCAAGAAACAGTCGCCATCTTGAATCTCCGGTCGCCATCTTGGATTTTCAAACCATCATTTTTGGCTTCTAGACTCCTTCCCCATACCAAAAATACCCATATTGCATGGTTTTAGTGGCTAAACCATCAAGAAACCGTCGCCATCTTGAATTTCCGGCCACCATCTTGGATTTTCAAATCATCATTTTTGGCTTCTAGACTCCTTCCCCATACCAAAAATACCCATATTGCATGGTTTTAGTGGCTAAACCATCAAGAAACCGCCGCCATCTTGAATTTCCGGCCGCCATCTTGGATTTTCAAACCATCATTTTTGGCCTCCAGACTCCTTCCCCATACCAAAAATACCCATACTGCATGGTTTTAGAGGCTAAACAATCAAGAAACAGTCGCCATCTTGAATCTCCGGTCGCCATCTTGGATTTTCAAACCATCATTTTTGGCTTCTAGACTCCTTCCCCATACCAAAAATACCCATATTGCATGGTTTTAGAGGCTAAACCATCAAGAAACCGTCGCCATCTTGAATTTCCGGCCGCCATCTTGGATTTTCAAATCATCATTTTTGGCTTCTAGACTCCTTCCCCATACCAAAAATACCCATATTGCATGGTTTTAGTGGCTAAACCATCAAGAAACCGTCGCCATCTTGAATCTCCGACCGCCATCTTGGATTTTAAATCATGATTTTGGGCTTCTAGACTCCTTCCCCATACCAAAAATACCCATATTGCATGGTTTTAGAGGCTAAACCATCAAGAAACCGTCGCCATCTTGAATTTCCGGCCGCCATCTTGGATTTTCAAACCATCATTTTTGGCCTCCAGACTCCTTCCCCATACCAAAAATACCCATACTGCATGGTTTTAGAGGCTAAACAATCAAGAAACCGTCGCCATCTTGAATTTCCGGCCGCCATCTTGGATTTTCAAACCATCATTTTTGGCCTCCAGACTCCTTCCCCATACCAAAAATACCCATACTGCATGGTTTTAGAGGCTAAACAATCAAGAAACAGTCGCCATCTTGAATCTCCGGTCGCCATCTTGGATTTTCAAACCATCATTTTTGGCTTCTAGACTCCTTCCCCATACCAAAAATACCCATATTGCATGGTTTTAGAGGCTAAACAATCAAGAAACAGTCGCCATCTTGAATCTCCGGTCGCCATCTTGGATTTTCAAACCATCATTTTTGGCTTCTAGACTCCTTCCCCATACCAAAAATACCCATATTGCATGGTTTTAGTGGCTAAACCATCAAGAAACCGCCGCCATCTTGAATTTCCGGCCGCCATCTTGGATTTTCAAACCATCATTTTTGGCCTCCAGACTCCTTCCCCATACCAAAAATACCCATACTGCATGGTTTTAGAGGCTAAACAATCAAGAAACCGTCGCCATCTTGAATTTCCGGCCGCCATCTTGGATTTTCAAACCATCATTTTTGGCCTCCAGACTCCTTCCCCATACCAAAAATACCCATACCACAGACAAACAGACGTCACACTCTCATCATTGTCCATCGACCACCTTTTTAACGGTCGATTCAAAAATATGTTAGGTGGCCAATTCGCCACCCGCAGCGCTTGCTTCGTTTGTGTTCGTGTTTGACGTTTACACACTACCGCCATCTGTTGGCCCGTCGGCCAAACACGCTGATTTTAGCATTGGGCGTACATGTCCTCGTGACTATGATTTTGATCGAGATTTGTTCTAAGTGTTACGTCTGTTTGTCTGTGCCCATACTGCATGGTTTTAGAGGCTAAACAATCAAGAAACAGTCGCCATCTTGAATCTCCGGTCGCCATCTTGGATTTTCAAACCATCATTTTTGGCTTCTAGACTCCTTCCCCATACCAAAAATACCCATATTGCATGGTTTTAGAGGCTAAACCATCAAGAAACCGTCGCCATCTTGAATTTCCGGCCGCCATCTTGGATTTTCAAATCATCATTTTTGGCTTCTAGACTCCTTCCCCATACCAAAAATACCCATATTGCATGGTTTTAGTGGCTAAACCATCAAGAAACCGTCGCCATCTTGAATCTCCGACCGCCATCTTGGATTTTAAATCATGATTTTGGGCTTCTAGACTCCTTCCCCATACCAAAAATACCCATATTGCATGGTTTTAGTGGCTAAACCATCAAGAAACCGCCGCCATCTTGAATTTCCGGCCGCCATCTTGGATTTTCAAACCATCATTTTTGGCCTCCAGACTCCTTCCCCATACCAAAAATACCCATACTGCATGGTTTTAGAGGCTAAACAATCAAGAAACCGTCGCCATCTTGAATCTCCGACCGCCATCTTGGATTTTAAATCATGATTTTGGGCTTCTAGACTCCTTCCCCATACCAAAAATACCCATATTGCATGGTTTTAGTGGCTAAACCATCAAGAAACCGCCGCCATCTTGAATTTCCGGCCGCCATCTTGGATTTTCAAACCATCATTTTTGGCCTCCAGACTCCTTCCCCATACCAAAAATACCCATACTGCATGGTTTTAGAGGCTAAACCATCAAGAAACCGTCGCCATCTTGAATTTCCGGCCGCCATCTTGGATTTTCAAATCATCATTTTTGGCTTCTAGACTCCTTCCCCATACCAAAAATACCCATATTGCATGGTTTTAGTGGCTAAACCATCAAGAAACCGCCGCCATCTTGAATTTCCGGCCGCCATCTTGGATTTTCAAACCATCATTTTTGGCCTCCAGACTCCTTCCCCATACCAAAAATACCCATACTGCATGGTTTTAGAGGCTAAACCATCAAGAAACCGTCGCCATCTTGAATTTCCGGCCGCCATCTTGGATTTTCAAATCATCATTTTTGGCTTCTAGACTCCTTCCCCATACCAAAAATACCCATATTGCATGGTTTTAGTGGCTAAACCATCAAGAAACCGCCGCCATCTTGAATTTCCGGCCGCCATCTTGGATTTTCAAACCATCATTTTTGGCCTCCAGACTCCTTCCCCATACCAAAAATACCCATACTGCATGATTTTAGAGGCTAAACAATCAAGAAACAGTCGCCATCTTGAATCTCCGGTCGCCATCTTGGATTTTCAAACCATCATTTTTGGCTTCTAGACTCCTTCCCCATACCAAAAATACCCATATTGCATGGTTTTAGAGGCTAAACCATCAAGAAACCGTCGCCATCTTGAATTTCCGGCCGCCATCTTGGATTTTCAAATTAAGATTTTTGGCTTCTAGACTCCTTCCCCATACCAAAAATACCCATATTGCATGGTTTTAGTGGCTAAACCATCAAGAAACAGTCGCCATCTTGAATATCGGGCCGCCATCTTGGATTTTCAAATCATCATTTTCGGCTCATTAATTTCTTCCTCATAACCAAAAATATCGATTTTACATTTATTTGCTCTGGAATCACTGTCGTATGCCATAGATTCAAACTAATGAACCTCACCGAAACACAACCAGGTTTGGTTCACAAGAAACCCTGGTCTGGTTTTGGTTTTCGTTTACCGGTAAACGAAAACCAAAACTCAACCGGGGTGCTGTGTAAACGAAACACGGTTTGGTTTACGAGACATTCACAAAACACAACCAGTGTCTAAACCGAACACGGTGTGCAGCAGTTGAGTACACCGTGTTGAAGTTTTTTGAACCGCACTGGTACTGTACCTGTATTTTCCCACCTCTGCTGTCAAACTCAATGAAATCATGGAGTGTGCTCAAAATAGGGCGTAAACTAGAATTATGCTTGATGGACATAAAAAAGTTTTACATTTTTTGTTTGGCATTTGGAACATCATTATAAACGAGTGATCACCAAATAGCGATTCTCTTAAAGGATTTGTACGGTCATCGGGAAGATTTTGTATGGCCCACGAGCGAGTTTTGAATAGTGGTGTGATGTGGTAAGTTGATTATAGTAACCACTCCTTTGTTTACGAAATTATTTTTTGACCACTTGGCAATTCAAAGCAAGACAAATTTGTTAGGGATCGTTCAAATATTACGTAACACAACAAGGAGAGGTAAGGGATATTTTGTAGTAAATTGAAATCTTCCATATAAAACCTGTTATTTCAGGGAGGGAGAGGGTTTTAATTGGCAAATTTCTTCGTTACGTAATATTTCAATCATCCCAGAGTTGCTCGCTGTCACTATCAACGCTCAAAATTTGCTGATTTGTACAGGCCGACTGTGATACAATTCGGATCAATCTATATCACATCAACATCATGCTGTCTACTCCATCACTAGTGCATTGATGGCGATAGACTGTGGATATCACTGGTGAGTTAAGTTTAGCCTAAAATTAAGCAGATAAAATGTCAATTTATCAGTACGATATTTTTGGCAGTGTCGTAGATAGATTGAAACTATGCGTTGGTCACTGAAAAACATTGATAGCATGGATAATTACCATGTGATCACTCATTCTGCAGTGATTATGATCTAAAGTGCGATGTCGCATAATCATCCTTTAGATATTTACGATAATCATTAATTTATGGGAAATTGATTGTAGTTATAAGCTTGAAATCAATCTGAGATCATATCAATTCGCAGTACATTTTCTTTTGCGGATTTGAACACTTTTTTCTCTCATACTCACCACCAGATGTTTAAGTTTCAATCAGATAAGCTCATTGAATGAAGTATGCCGCTTTTACGAACGCTCATATCACCAAAAATTAGTACACTTTTACAAAAAGAGATCTAGTAATCTGACGTTTGACTTGGGTCGCTTGATATGGACTTATTCACCGGTTTACTAAATTTACTCAGTCCAATTTTGACACTTGACCGAAACACGTGGGAAGTATCTACGTGACCCGCTAAAGTCAAAATTCTTTAACCGAGTGAATTTATCACACCGGTGGACAAGTCAATTGACCGGACCAAAGCCAAACGTCAATATGTTGGATCCCTACCAGAAAGTAAGCTAACTTTCAGCGGCCATTAGGGGTCGTCCATAAATGACGTAGCTTTTTAGGGGGGAGGGGGGTATTTACGAATTTGTGACGAAGTGTGACGAGGGGGAGGGAGGGATCCTAGCTAGTGGACGTAGCATTTTGAATCAAGTCCGTAAAAAGAAAGGCGCTGAAAAAAAATTGCATACAATTATTTTTGATGAAACTTCTTTTTTTTTACTTATAAACTTGGGTTATTCAAAACATTCATGTGACAAGAGTGAAAAAGTATCTATGAAACTCTAGATTATCTTGATAAATGCAATCAAACAGATGTTTTGAAGCTTTAAATAATTATGTGAATATTATATTATATTCGTGTCCAAATTAATAAATTTATAAATAAACAAAACAAGTTTAATGAAATGATTAAAAATCAATGCTCTAACAACTTGGGGTACATTTTTTACTTGGAGTACAAGATATTTGAATTTGAATTATGCCTTCAATGTTGCAGGAGATCTGCACCCAATTAACTCATCATTTGTTTTGATATATCAATGCTCCTGATGGAATAGCCTGAATATAGATCAGGATAATAGATTCGAGTGTTAACAAAATGGCCCTATCATTAAATTTTGTTAATAACTCGGTAATTTGAAGAATTTTTATTATTTAACGGTTTCATTATAGGTTGTGTAAGATTATTTCAGTATGGAAACGATAATGAAAATCAACTGAAATATTAATAGAGATTATTGTATTTGTATAATAATCGCTAAAATTTTCTAAACATTCCAAATATTTCAACTGTAATCTTTTATGTATCTGGCCACTGTTTGCTAAAATGATTTGAAATTGGATAATATTAACGATGATTCATTTTAAATTAATATATTTTCTTGATCATCTTCATTGAAATTTATTTCCTAACAACGAATAATTAAAAAAAAAAAAACAATCCTCTAATATAACGAAATTTTTGTTTAATATATTATAAAATATATTGGACCCTAACTCGACAGTAACGAGCTTCATCAATCCAATCAATTTTTTTCACATTTTTTACAGTGAACTTGTTTTTTACGGTAAGAACAGCAATAGTAATATAATTTAGTCTATAAGAAACTGGACACCAAAACCAAGGAAAATGTTTATTCAAAACTATTCCAAATTACTGTATATCAAACTGTTAGAATAGATTATCCTTTTATTTCAGTCAGTAATTAATATCAAGTTCAATAGTAACTTCTCAATTCCAATTTTTTGTTTTAACCCAGTCGCTAAGGAAAACAAATAAAAAAAATATAGAGGGGGGGGTGCTCGATATGCTACGTATTTTCCAGGGGGGAGTACCAGCATTTGTGACGAAATGCTATGAGGGGGGAGGGGGGTGTAAAAAATCAGCGAAAAAATGCTACGTGATTTATGGACGGCCCCTTACCGCTCTTAAAAAGCTGGATAGTTCATCCAATACATCGCCCGCAGTAAAAGTTTTCTTCACGCTGAAAGTTGCAGCGTGACGTCATCGTATATTAGTTCATCGGCTTATTTGATTGAAACTTAGACCTCTGGTGGTGAAAATGAGAAAAAATGTTCTAATCCGCACAGAAAAAAACTGCAAATAAAAAAAATATCACTTTTCGACTTGATTCGATCTCAAATAAAAAGATAAGGACACCGTCTTCAGCCATTTAGCTGCACGGAATGTAACTTAACACGAGACTATGGTAACTTAACACTAGACAATGGACACTGGATGCTCCAGTGGCACAGTTGAGAAACATTCCTGACTAAAAGTTTCAATGGCTGAAGCGAGAATCGAACCAACATCCAATGACACGATGCGCTTAAATGCCTAACGACACTAACCGCACGGCCACGAGGCCCACTATATTTTATTTTATTTTATGTTACGGCCAGCGCTTTCTTTTGAGGGCATAAAAGCGATCCACAAATCAGTTAGGCTGTATTGTAAGTATTTTCTTATAGATTAGTTTTCCGCAAAACAAAGCAGTAACACGTTATTTAATCTTTTCACCGAACGAATTGGTACGCTCCTAAGTTCATTTGGTGCTTAAACTTGGTGATTTTATTAAATTTATTTCCATTGGCAGACGAAAATATCAGACTCGCCCTTATTTCATTTCATTCCATTCGTTGTTTTGCACCCGTCAACAACAAAACAAAATTCCGATCTGCCATAGTGAAAAATAAGTGCAGCATAATCAGCCTCGTGTCGATGTAGCGAGGGACAGATCGCCGTAGCCAGGACCACCATCATAATTATTTCGGCAAACAACAACAACCGCAAATTCACCACGCTTCCGAAAACGTCACAGCGCGAGCATCATCGTGACGCTCAAAACGTAACACACTGTCTTCGCTAGTGGCCGCTAGAGGGCCGTTAGATTTTGAAACTACGACACGTGTACGCTACCCGACCAAAAAGGAATTCGAACCGAGGAGAGCGGCACGGAGAAAGGATTCGGAAAGTAAAGGAAAAGGATTCGTAAGGATGAAGTAAGCGCTACCAAAAATTGTAAATACTAGCCCCCCTACATTTTAAAACGATGTTTATAAAGCCATGAGCGAAGTTTAGCAAATCTTGAAGTTGATAAATAGGTACCTAATGTATTTTCAAGCCTTGGCAAGATTTTAGTTTTCGCACTTTTAGAAAAAAAATGAACTGGTATTTTCAGATTTCGGTTTTCGGGACGAGTAGAATAGGCTCTGGGTAAGAAAACCTACATAGGAAACCTACCCACTCTGAAGTGTAGAAATCGTTTCTTGATAGTTTGTTTTTATTCGTTGGAGGTCGTGTACTGATGTTTCGGTCGTGGGTCAACGGTCGCGATTAAGGACTCGCAATGAGGTCTCGCAGCCGGGTCGGGATTCTTTGTTTGAGACAACTCGCTCCTTCGCGGCAAGATAAAACTTGCTTGGCGCTTAAGCGGAGGTAGTATTACATCACGGTTCTTACCGCCCCTAGTCCCGTTACACTCTATCACTGACGTGGATTACGATATATGACAACTTAGTAGTGTTTTACAAAATCCAGGATAACTCATGAAGCGGCAGATGGCGGCAGCTAGTTTTTTTTGTATACGACTAGTCAAAAACACAAGTTTCATTGTTGCGAAGAAAGAAAAGTGGGGCCACGTGGGGCTTTTTTTGTTGTGGCGGATTGAAAATTTGATAAAAATATGTTAAAAAATGCTTACATTTGAGAAACTTTTCATGAATTTACATTTTGCAAATGTATTTCTGAAACATACTGCATGTTGACGAAGTGTTTTGTTTCGCTAGAACGCTCCTATCAAAAGATAAAACTGATCTAGATCAGTTTTCACTTATCTAGATCAAACCTGAATGTGTCAAAATATAGTACAAGCTATTCCAAAATACTTTGACGAAGACACCAAACCTCTAGGGTGCATATCCAGCGTACTAGAGGTTTTGGCCGTCGAAAACAGCGATCTGCCCCAGTGTGCAGTGCAACCCAGTAAGAGAAATCTGAATTAAAAAAATACCTGTCATTGGCCTGCCCTTCAGTTCTTTCCCAACCCGAGATACAATCGTTCCATTTTGTCTGAAAAATTGATTGTATTCATAAATGTAACTGATCTCAAAATACGTCACTGGGCATAATTGGCTTCTGATCTGAAAAAAGATTACTGAGTAAGGATGGGTTAATCGGGTCGAGAAATAATTTGGAAACTCGCGGAAATGCTGCCAAAAATGCCATCGATATGATCTCCAAAATACCCCTTTTCACAAACAAAAGTTTTCTAAAATTTCACTGGAAAACACTACCGATCTTAAAAGGACTAAGATGAAAACGCTCTGATCATACAAATTCTTGAATAATAAGTAGTCATGATAGGGGGGTCCGTAGCCTTGAGGTAACGCTTTCGCTTCATAAGCGGAAGGTCATGGATTCAATTCCCAGCCCCTCCAAAAAAATAACCCGTCCAGCCACCAGAAGACGCCGCACGGAGGACCGTGCTTAGGGGAACACATCCATCCTCCGTCAGTATCAGATGGTGACTGAGACAAACTGACCCACTTCGCAGGCAGCTAGCCTCAAACGACTCAGGAACACGGCAAAACGAACCACCGCAAGAGCAATTGACTATGGCTTATGGAAATCGATTGGACCAACAGCAGAGCACTCTCCTACCTGCTCGGTGTGAGAGCAAAAGAGCAGAAGAGAGTGAAAGCAGATGTAAATATAGATTAGCTAAAAATAGAACTGTATCGGTAAGGAAGATACAGATAAACTGATTTCGGCACAGTAGTGGCCACGAGCACGGAGTGCCTTAAAAAAAAAAAAAAAAAAAAAAAAAAAAAAAAAAAAAAAAAAAAAAAAGTAGTCATGATTTCATGGCTCGTTGTCATGATATCATGAAACATAAAATTTATTATTTCATGACTTTTTGTTTACAGATTCGGCAACGGATTTTTACCATGTAATATCGAAAAATGTATTTGTATGTACCCTAATATGAGGTACCATAATAGTGGATCTGGATTGATGCATTTTTTGGGCGCTCTTATGATTAGCCACCCTAACTTAGGTTCACCCTACCCAGCAAACCAGAGATCATATAAGGATGTTAATTTCAAATTGTATAAATGTGCAGTTTACGTTGGAATTGGATATGAAGCAGAATTGAATTGATTGAAATTGTTTATAGAGCAAGTAATTTGATCTGATTCGAATTTGCATCTAAACAAACTCCAATTTCAAATAACAGAATATGTAACTTCCAATTGTCATTGCTTTACGATTTACACTTCACTTGATTTTATGCTATTATGATTCTGAATGTGAGATTAGATATGAGTTCATCTGAGGCAAATATAAAATCATACAGGGGAAGATGATGTGTACTCTGATTGCATCTAAAAAACAGGCATAATCCAAACAAGAGGTATTCACGAATAAATCGACATTCTGAACAATATAATATCAACATTTTATATTACCAGAATAACATCACTTTAGGAAACCATTTCTGTTAATTTCTTCAATAATTAACTCACTACGAGGTGGATGTACTGGGGGAGCGGACTGTGGTCACAAATCGGACCGCAGATGTTTTGTTCTCCAGTCTTACGGTGCTGTTACAGCTGCATACGTTCATTCGACGGCAATCACACATGAGAAGAACTTACTTACTTGTTACGTTTTACTTTCTTGTTATTATAACTATTAATATTGTATTAACTTGATAATTGATCGCCACAAATTTGCGGACTGCCTCACGATTGTTTGTAAAAATTAAATCATGTAAAGTGCAACACACTGCCATAAAAGTTAGTTATAGTAAACGCCAAATCAACTTCTCTGGAGTTGCAATGGCCATGATGAATTGTCTCCAAGTTTGTACGAATAGAGAATTCGCGCATTCTTATAATTTTTATGCGGACATTGTTTTTGGCTGGGTAATGATTATAATGCCTAACGTTATATTTTCAATTGAGGAACAAATTGATTACTTCAGAACAAAGCTGTGTCAATTATTGGAGTTAACTTGTGTATTTACGGAATCAACGATGACAAATTCTATTTAACATGGGTGTCATTATGGATGAGGTAGAGACGTTCGTGCAGATGAGTTATATTGTTGGATTTATATTTGCCAGATTTCCGTGTCATTCAATAGTGATTGAACGGCACAGCGGTAGCTCATATGATTAGCGATCTGAAGATCATTGTATGGAGGCTTGCACCCACTTGTTTTACCTTTTTTTATTAAAAGTTTGTTTGTTAAACCAAAGTCATATAAAGTGCAATATACTATTATATACAAGATTATAAAATGCACCAAACGAACTCGTCTGAAGTTGTATTAACCACACTGCATTTTCTAGAATGTACGTATATGGCCTCCACATTTGTCTACATAGATGGAATCTATGCATTTTAAACAATGTTATTATCTTCGAATAAGCATTCACTTCACTGAGTAGGATCTCAGTTATGTGAACAAATTTGTTGGCTGGGTAATGATATGTTATTCTTATTTTGGACCACCCAAATGTTTTCAAAATATTTAACATCTCTAACGTGAGCAACATTAATGTTAAATCGAATTAACATAGATGACTTTAATGAAATTTCTGGTAGGGTCACCCCCACATCGGATCACCTATAAAGCAAAGTTCGAGCAAAAGTTCGTTTAACCTTTCGGTCGTTGCGCGAATTTTTGTAACGCGAGTAGTCGCGCGTTGTACTTTGTACAACACCCTTTCTTTTGCGAATATATCAGGAGTCTGACCACTTAGATAGATGACGTCTTCGGCAAAATTGATCAGTAGCTTATTATAGCCAAGATATTCGGGATTTTGCCACTAGGTGGCGCTAGTGAGCATTAAGCTTTTGTTTCCCAGATCTGATGATCCTGACCACTTAGAAAGATGGCGCCTTCGGCAAAGTTGCACTATCATTGTTTAAGCTAGTTGATTCAAAATCTGGCCACTAGGTGGCGCTAAGAAGCATAAAGCATTTGTTTCGCAAATATCTCAGAAGCCTAATCACTTAGAAAGATGGTGTCTTCGGCAGAGCTGTTCAATAGCTCAAATTCTTTCTTTGTTTGATCCTTAAAGTTCGAGATTTATTAAAATAATGATAGTCCCTGAGCTTCTGAACAACTTTGCCGAAGGTGCTTGTCTAAAAAGTCAAGATCCTGCAGTATTTGCAAAACAAAAATTTCATGCTCAATAGCGCCGCCTGATGGCAAAATATCGTATTTCTTGGCTCAAATAATGATAGCCCTTGAGCTACCAAACTACTTTGCCGATGACATCATCTTTCTAAGTGGTCAGGCTCCGAGATATCGGCAAATAAAAGTTTCATGCTCACTAGCGCTGCCTAGTGGCAAAATTTTGAATCAAATAGCTCGAAAAATGATAGTCCTTAACTTACTAAAAAACTTTGCCGAAGAAGACGACATCCTTCTAAATGGTCAGGATCCTGAAATATCTAATCTAATCTAATCTAATCTAAGCGCTAGCACAGCCAATATTGAAAAGCATCCTGGAAATACCTATAATTATTCAGATATTTTCTTGTCAGTAATAATATTTGCAGAATATCAGCGATATGATACAAATATTAAATTGGCCAGGCCCACTGTGCAGACTTTGGGGTTGAGGACAATTGAAACAATCATGACAATTAGGTTATCCAGGCATGAATAAACTAATAGACAAAACAATTTCAATTCAAGAAAAGAAGAACGGGGACAACCGTACCAACCGTTTCAATTCAGGGTTCATGTTAATATCGATGGGAGTGGTGTTGCTAAGAAAGTTAATGCACCCTCCATTGTTGTTCTCCTGGGTTGGGACATAGGCATTTCTTTCTCATGTCCTGGCTCAAGAGCCTTGGTTTAAGCGCCTATACTCGCTCTCTGAAACTAGATTAAAACTTATGTTGCCCCTTTCCTGCAATAAAGGAACCAAATATAAATCTTGATTCATCTGACCAAATATGAGACCATGTGTGCAATTTGAACAAAAGTTGAGTATTAAAAACGATCTCACCAAATTTCAGTAGTATACCGCCGTCTGGTGTGTTTGTACTCCTGGATTGTGGATCCCGCTGTTACCATCTGTTGCGGATAAGTCAGCAAAAACAGCATTTTTCACTTCTAGGGGCCTTGGCCCATTGGTGCTTATTGTCCTCTGCTTTGAATGTACTCGGACGCCAAGATTCACAATAAATTTTGCTTTTTGTTGATCCACAAGCCAACGCAACTTCCTTCGACTGAACTTGGGCTCACACATTGATGAAAGTTCGGCAGCAGGAAAAACAGCAGCGCTTGAAAAATCTTCTCACTAAGAACAATTTGTATCACTGCTTGATGCACACTTTTTAATATTGAACTTTATAAGGTAATAAATGCAGCAAACAACCAAATATTAAAAATTACAAAAAATAGAAAATTATTGAATTTGACGGACGGAAATTTTTTCGCGTTCTTTGTTGAGCACAGCACGCTTCGATCCTCAGGATCCTGAAATATCTGCAAATCAAAAGTAAACCTTCCATGCTCACTAGTGCCACCTAGCGGTCAAATTCCGAATTAAATGAGGTACCATCAGATAGCGCTTCACCTTCAAAACAACTTTACTAAAGACCCGAAGTTTCTATATTATCTGGATTTTGCGATATGACGATTTCAAACTGTGGTTTCCTCGAACCGTACATAGTGCGTTCATTATTATGCGACTTCCATGTACATTTATTGATTTTACCGTATTATAAAGGGCCATACTGTAAATAAAACCTGTCGAGTATTGTTCTTAAGAAGATTCTTGAGGAATACATTTTAGTTTGGTGTCGATAGAAATTTTTGTTGCAAGATGATAGCATATAAATCACAACTGTTGTACAAAGTACAACAGTGCGACAGCCCGAAGGTTAAGACGATCAATTTTGAAACTATTATAACTCAAATGGGTTAACATTTTGACACAAGCTTGTTCAGCAATATTGTAATCAATATATTAAAGGCTCACTGTGAGGTATTTATTACTTATGACTGGTAATAGTTTTCCTGAAAATGTTGATTGTATCTCTAAAATCGAACGTCTGCCCTACCTATCTCTATATAGTTTTAAATATTTAGATATGCATTCACATTTCAGAAGTGGTTTCAATTTTTTGCAGTTTTATTCAAAACTCCCTATTTTTCCCTACTCCTACGACTATAGTTTCAACTTTTGAATTTATAATGGGATACATTTATTGAGCGTAACGAATAAACTCGTCAAACTGTGTCGATTTCTATATGAGCAGTTTCTTCCACTCTAAACATATATATTGAGTAACCGAAACCTATAAAATCCTCAAACTCAATCAATCCACTCGAAATGGTTTTTCCATTCAGACGAACAAGTGAAACCAAAAGAAAAAAAAAGTAAAATAAAAAGAGCCTTCCTCAACACACTTCTGATCGCGTTCTCTGGAATTTCTTTACGACCGTTCGTTAGCTGTTGCCATCGTAAAAAATAAAGAAGCATGATGCAGTAGTGACAGTCATTGGTGATCTGGGAAGCGCCACGCGTTCGTCTCAAATTATTCATAATCTTTACGAGCAGCAGAAGTAGAAGCAGAAACCACACAGCCGGCGGCAGACAGTTTTCCACTTTGAATTTAAAAATTAAAGCTTCAAGTGGATCCCACCCGCAACCCATCCGCTGGCACCCGGTTCGCGGATAGCACTTTTGATTCAGTTCCACTTCCCGATCCGTACCGGAGGATTTCGAACGAAGAAATATCTCATTCATAATGTCTACTATTTTTCTCATTTGCAACTGGGGAGAGACCGATTCTAATGGAACTATAGTACCGTAATTTGGCGGCAATTTTATCAGGTCGGTACTGAATAGCATTTTTTTTTCCAAGGATGCTGAATGCCTCGTTGGCATCACAGACATTTCATGTTTTCTAGTTTAAACACTTTGGCCCACACTTTTTGATTCAAGTGAGAAAACAAAGAGTGTCGCCAATCGTGGCCAGTTGTTCCGAATATGCAGGATTTAGGAAGGAGATCTTTAACTTCATTAGGGGAATTAAGGTTTCCTTCCAAATCGCAAAGAAAGGAGTCTGTCACGTTTTGCCGGAAAATCTTAAAGATCGCGAACTTCTTCTCAAACATCTTGAATTCTTCTTTTATTTTTATGACAACAAATCTGAAGGTGAAGATGAATCGAAGCCACACCTCAAATTTTCAAGAGCACAAATCTGGAGAACCAAACATCCGTTTGAGCTGAAAACTTAATCGATTGGTCACTAGCTGGTGGTGACCAATCGATTAAGATTTCAGCTTATACGGGCTTTCGGGTCTCCAGATTTGTGCTCTTGAAAATTTGAGGTTTGGCTTCGATTCATCTTCACCTGAACGTTTGTTCAAAGTTGTCTTGAAAAGTCTCTCAAGTGACTATAAGTCACCCGAAAATATCAAAAATGGAGTAAATGATTTACTTGGATTTTCTCCAGTCCAAGTAAACATTATGGAAAAGAGAACCCAATTTTGCATTCTTCGGAAAGGGCTTTCTCAAGAATATTATGTGATTCACCTTAACAAGAGTGATCTACATAATATCAAAGCTTTGGAAAAAGCTAGACTTATGTTCGATGTCCGTGTGACATGAAAACAATTTCAGAAATCTGGAGAAAATTTCCAGAACCCCACTCAGTGCCCTCGGTGCCAAAAGTAGGGTCATGGTACAAAAAATTGTCGCATGGATGCTTAATGCATGAATTGCGGAAATTCTTCTCACGCCAAGGACGTCTGTTCTGTGAAGGAAGATACCAAAAAGTTTGTTTGCGAGAATTGCGGGGACAACCATAAGTCTAACTTTTGGGATTGCCCTTCGCGTAAACAAATCGTCCGTCTCGTACCAGGCAGATGAACGGTAGCGTTTTTTGTTCCCGGAATTGCCCAGGTTAAATCTCCAACAATGGTTATTTTTCTTGCTTCAGGTAAATTTCAATCATGCTCATTCATAAGCTAATGTATAATGTATATATATACTATGCCAATGACCATTTTTGCATGCGAATATCGTGTGGCAGGTACGAAGATACTCTATGCCCTGGGAAGTCGAGAAAATTTCCAACCCGAAAAGATCCTCGACCGGTGGGATTCGAACCCACGACCCTCAGCTTGGTCTTGCTGAATAGCTGCGCGTTTACCGCTACGGCTATTAGTGCTAGTATTAAATTGAAAGAATTATTTTCAATCATTTTGCTGAAACTAAGTTGATGATATAATAATTTCTCATGTTGATAGAACAAAAAGTTCTAAAGAATCTCCGGTTTACGGTTCAATGTTGAAAAAGGAAAAAATCAGAGAACGCTTAGGGAAACGCAAGCCAAATAGCAGACTAATGAATCACCACAGTCGCTTTTATGATTGTGCAGTGTTTCGATTTTCCACTCATTCTGCGCGAGAACTGCATTGTTAGCCGGGATGTTCTCTGGCTTTTTCCTAGGTACTGTTTTTCACGATTTTCGTTTTCCTACCGAAAATCATTAAGATTCAAACGCCTCGGACTGGGGTTGCAATGCATTGCTAAACGACTGGGACTACAGCGTGGCAGCTCATCATTTGGTGTGGGGGTGGGATAATTCTATCTGAGATCTCCACTTTCTAGATAGCATATTCTACTGAGGGGTGAGGCAATTGCTTCCAGTAGATTTACCTCGTTATGAGTCTTGATAAGTTGGGAGGAGAGGAGAATAGCCTAGTAACCTCGCTCCAGTTTTCCATTTAAACCTCCTGAGTTCATTTTGCAGCATTTATGTTTTCAACTTGTTGCAATTTGCAGATATTTGAGAAATTGTTTCTTGAATTTTTGTGTGTAGTTTGAAATAGTGAACTGTTTTGAATAGCTAAACATGTTCATTTGAATACAACGTAAAATTACATTTAATTTTCTATGTTCCTCCACCGACAAAGCCTTTTCGGCCTCATTCATCAACTGGAAGCGATAAAAATAATGTGGGTGGGTTTCTGAAAATGATGAACTTCCTCTCTTTCTGTCTATCTCACGGAAGCTATAGAATTATGCCAAGAAATCACAGGAAGCCAAAGGAAATGCTTAACCAAGCGGGGCTCCCCTATTGAGTGCTCACATGAGTTTACTTCCATATAAAGGAAATAGTTCATTTCCGCTACGGGATATCATCAGTTCCGATCAACTGCGTGGGTAGAAAGAAAGAAATCTGATGGTAAAAGAAACGTTTAACGAAAGCTTTGGGTGATTGATTTGTTACTGAAATTTGTGTACTCGAATAATTTGATTTTGAATATGAATTTGGATTTCATTCGTATTTGGATTTAGTTTAGATGCAAATTGCGGAGGCAACCAGAAGTCTCACTTTTGGAAATGCCATTCTCGCAAACGAATCGTTAAGGCTCGTACCAGGTTGATGAATGGCAACGTTTTTTCGTAACCGGATTTGAATCAGATTGGATTTGAATGCAGTTCTTTTTATGAGTGGGGTTAATTTCGGATTCAATTTTCTATTTTAATCGTTTTACAAACACGTCGGAGTTCGTCAGGA
Source organism: Aedes aegypti (assembly GCF_002204515.2). Taxonomy (NCBI): domain Eukaryota; kingdom Metazoa; phylum Arthropoda; class Insecta; order Diptera; family Culicidae; genus Aedes; species Aedes aegypti. The sequence goes on from NC_035108.1 coordinate 401,241,105, forward strand.
ACAATTCGATAGCCCGTTTTCAAGCCATTTTGTGACCTACAAACACAATTCCATTTTATTGAGATAGATACATAGATTGATTAGGTTTAGATTCAATTTGACTTCGAATCAGAATCGATTTGAATTCAATTTTAATTGATCTCTAGACAGAAATCCCCCATTGCTAAGCTCATGATTTTCTCGGAAAACATCGATTCATAGTGTATTTCTTCCGTACAGCTATCGTGAATAAATAAATTAGAAAACTTTTCCACTTACACTTACTCTTACATCCTAGCCGACGACGACGATGACGACGGGCCGTGTTCGCGGTAGTGCTTCCAGAAATATCCTTCGATGAAGTGTGAGAAAGAGTGAAAGTTTATTTCGATCCTTTGCTCAGAGTTGGATCCAACTGTGCCATGTTGACATGATAAGCTTGCTTAAGAGATTTTTTTTTTGCGAAAACGCTGAACTTGATTCCGCGCGCGTTGACTGTCGTCGAAGTGTAGGCGACAAGGACGACAATGCCTCTTGGGTGACTTTGCTATAAGTTGCTCCAACAACTCGCGGAGGTGGGATTCATATTCTAGTTACAAAGACAGAGTGCAGGCATTGTGGAAAGAAAGGTGTCGGATTTTCTTCGAAACGACGGTGAAAATGTGCTTCCAGCTTGGATGCCATTTGCTAGATTACCTGAGTAGGCTGGGGGTGGAGCAAGGTAATCCAGACGTTATTGCCAAAGTTGGCCATGTCCTATGAATCGTGTAACATTCTTTGTTGTAATGGACTTTAAATGATTTTTCAGTAGGATGCACCCATAAAACCGTCAAAATGATAAAAATGTCACAAAAATTGTACATGCAGACCAAAATTGAAATTAAAAATGCCCTTTCTTAATTATTTTATTATAATCATTTCAAATATTACATTATTTTCTCATATTAAGGGGTGTTCTTTGTTAGACAACACTATCATCCTAATTTAGTAAAACATAATATAGCTTTTATTAATAAACTAGTGGTCCCGGCAAACTTTGTCTTGCCATCAAGTAGGGTGATGCAAAACGCCTTGACACGGCCCTTACAAAATGACAGTTCCGTTCATTCCTGTTTTTTCTACTTTCTCGTTCAATATCTTGTGCTTTTTATATACACAAACACGTTGGAACCCACCTATGAAAGAATTTTCAAAATCCGATAGCTCGTTCTCAATGCATTTCGTGACATACAAACTCCATTCCAATTTTATTTATATAGGTAGAAGATTGTTAAGGCGAAGTAGGCTGTCATTGAAATTTTTACGCGTCGCTGATGATTGTTGATAATTCATCTCATGATTTCAAATTCATTAAATTTTGCACTGACATAGATGAAAAAGTATCAGCATACGTTTTGCATTTGATCGCGTATAGTGATATTTTTGCATATCACTATCTACTATGAGGACTAAGTTTTATTACTTTGAAATTGCGTACGACATTTATGCGAATATAAGATAAACTTAACTGCCCCAAATCTGGTGTACACCATCCCGGCTGCCAACGAATAGGTGAGAAAGATAATAAAGCGACAAAATGTTCGCTGAAGCGTCATAAACAGAAGGTCATTTGTCTCGAGGATTGTTTAACTTTGGCAGAGTTTTCGGAAAGAGATAATCATTTATTTTGCGCACTTATTCAGACCAGGTGATTAAACTTTCCGGATGCGACAACTTTGTCCTTAAAAGTTTAAGCCAAACCAACGGTGAGAGCGATGCCATCGTCCTCGACGACGCCAAGGAAGAGGAAGAAGGGAACTTAAAGCTCCTTTCAGCAGAGTTGAAAAATCCACCTGAACTCGAGAAGGCGGAAACTTTTCGGATTTTACGTTTGATGTGATAATTTCGGTGAAAACAACTCCTCCGGAACGGGACGAAACAAAGTAAAACTCAGCAGCAGGGATAATTACCGGAAGGAAGCATGAAATTGAGCCTATACCCTGTTGTTTGGGGCTTGTTTGTGATGTTCTGTTAAAGGTTTACATGCACTTCGTTGCGAACAATTCTTGTAACTGGCAATTCGTTAGGGAAAATGGATTCACTCAGTCAAACAGTAATCGACAAGACAATGCCTATATATTTCTGTCCAACGTACGGCTGCTGATTTCATTTAATTAATTGCCTTCTCTTACTGCTTCCGAAGCCATCTCAAGTGGGTGTTTCGGAAGAAGCAGTTCAGTGATCCAGGGATGTGCTTCTATTAGTACGATGTGCGTGGGAAAAGGTTCAATGTGTACCGTAGTGTGGGGTGATTTTGGTCAATCATTCATATTGCTAGTCCTTTGAATGTCGTAAAACAAATTTGGTGTTTTCAAGTAACTTTTTAAATTGTATTGTTGAAGTGTTCAGCATTCATCAAGTATTACGTTCCAATTGAACCTCTGCCTGCTTCACGGTTTAAAGCTGGCAAAAATAATCACCCATCTGGATGCGTGTAAAATTTATTTTTGCAATTTCAGTGCTCGACACTGAAGAAGTCTGTGAGTCGCAGACGAAATAGGCCTATCTGTCAAGATAAGCATCATATTAGAGTTTGAAGGTATTTGCTCGCCTTACTAGTGATTTTTAGTATTTAATTTTTTCTTTGCAAAAATTTAGTGAAGTGTTTAAATTCAATTAGTTGTTTTTTTTTAAACATACATATATACATATATAGGGGCCTTCCTTAGCCGAGTGGTTAGAGTCCGCGGTGTCTGGGATCGATTCCCCGTCGGTCCAGGATCTTTTCGCGATGGAAATTTCCTTGACTTCCCTGGGTATAGAGTATAATTGTACCTGTCACACGATATACGAATGCAAAAATGTCAACATTGGCAAAGGAAGCTCTCAGTTAATAACTGTGGAAGTGCTCATAAGAACACTAAGCTGAGAAGCAGGCTCTCCCAGTGAGGACGTAATGCCAAGAAGAAGAATAGAGATATTTTATTTAAAAATTACTCCTGCTGCATTCACTTTAACAAATTTAGTTATAAACTTCCAGTCGTCCTATGAACAAACATTTGAATTTGCCTAGGGATTTTCAAGAAATTGCAGCTGAGATTCCGGAATGTTTTATTTGGAGATTTCCGCCAAGAGTTTTTATTTGCAATTCTTCAAGAATTCCTTCAGGCATTGTTTTATGATTGATTCATGGGTTCGACAGGGAATACAAGCTTTATTCTCAAGTTCTACTCTAGAAACTAAAAACGCGCCTGTTATTGTACAGCCCATGTGTTCCTTATGGGTGTGCGTTAGTTGGCGTGTTTTTAGCATGTGTAATATTTGACAATCTACCTTAGATATTTTAGGCAACTCGTCGAGAATTATTTTGCGAATCAACCTTCGATAATACTTTAGTAATACTTTCTAGGAAACTTCCAAGAAGTACATAAGTATCAGTAACTGTCAATCCCTTTGGGTAATTCCTGTAACGAATCGATCAAGGAAGTGCTTTATTCTGATCGCAGTACGCAGTTGAGAAAAAATATCAGTTCAAACGGGAGTCGTTGTAAAAAATTTCTGCAAGGAATCGGCTAGAAATCTCTTTAGCGATTCCTTTTCTGCAACAAATCAGACTTAACAATAAACTCCGTACAGTAAGAAGACCCAGTTTAGAGTTGCTTCCTTCTAAGGTACCAGCCAAGATAACCGCATAAGTATTAAATGTATTAAATGGAGGCTGTTACCCGTAGGTATACGGCGATGATCGACAATAGAAAAAGGACGTTCACCGAAATTTCACGGTATGGCTGATCAATAGAATACCAAGGATGAGGAGAGTTTTGATATTATTGGCACTACCATTTACTAACCATTATTCTTAATTTTAGCAAACAAAACTGACCTTCTGCGCTAGTTCTATCTCTAAACGGGTGCCGGTCATACATGGAAGCCGATTGACTGTAAACTGAAGTGAAAGCATTTCAAATCTTGGATATGTTACTATTTTTCAGAATTTTTGATTGATGAATAAGGTTTAGACCTGTAATACATATATAGCTCAATAAATTGCAATTAAATTTCGTATTAAGTTTATTCATTAACACTTCGATTGTCTAGGTGAATGTGTTTGGTTCAACACTGTCTTTTCCCGTGCATTACCTGTGTAGAGATTCGTGGCAAACCAAGCGAAAAGTGAAAATCCACTTCAATCGTAGTTATTTCGTAATTGGCATGATGCTGAATGCGTATTGTGGAAGCGTTCTTAAAACTTCAAACAACTGAAAACATAGCTGACGTTTTCGAAAATAATATAAATTGAGGGGAAAATCTGTTTTAAATTTCTTGGCTTGACTGCAGCATAGCAAACCTGCCAGCTGTCATTTTTTTCTCCAATATGGCGGAATGCTCTATTTGACACATTGAATTACCTCCCTTCTAAATACCTTGGGCATGATATTACTGAAAATAACAGTTTCAGTTGCTTTGTTTCGTTTGTTTGTTTAAATATTTTAATGTGATGTGAACTAAGTAAGGCATAATTTTTGACAATTAGTGAATTAATCATTGGAGATACATATTTTTCACTGTCATAACTGTTCAAAACATTGTGTAGTGTCTGCTTTCATGTTATATTTTTATCGATTTTCTTCATATTTTTTCCATTAAAATCGAATGGATCAAGGTTTCACCAGATATTCACATTTTTTACTTTTTGACGTTTTGTCCATTCGACGTTTTATCCTTTCGACGTTTTGGCATTCGACATTTTGTCTTTCGACGATGTGTCACCCAACCGATTTTTTACATTTTCATCTGCGGGATGAAAGTCACTTGTCATTCCATTTGAACGGTTTTCACTTCACATAGCTCATTGAGCTGCATTTGATTGTATTTTTCACACAATAATTATTAATTAATTACCTACCTCTGAATTTTCCTCAGTAACCTGCATAAACCGGGAAGAACCGTGTTAAAAAGATTCACTCGGTCCCAAAATTGGCGATCTTTCAGTTTTCTAAATGATAGTCGAGTGCGCGCTGTATAATGCACCTATTACTGTATCCTTATACTGTACAGTGTTGTCAGAATCGACAAATGATGCGCACAACATATTTCTTATCGTCGTTCTCATATTGATTGAAGAAACAATAAAACGACTTGCATCCAAGGCCTAATGATATGTTTTGCACACAACTACTTTTATTAACCGATGCACGAGTTCAGTATTTGACGTTTGAGCGGTGCCGTGTTATTTGCGTGGTCATGGCACCGCTCAAACGTCAAACTAGTGAACTCGTGCATCGGTCCATACTATTTTTTTATGCACGTCCAAGAAAATTTAAAACCGGTTTTTAAAAAAATTAAACTTTTGCAAAGCCACAATTTTTCTGGGTACTCTATTTTGGAAATGGTTACCCTAATCAAAAAATCCAAAAACACGTGTACCGTTTTGACTCATATTCCGAACACTTAAGGACAACGGTGACTTCAAATGCATCTGATTGGCATAAATTGGCTGATATTTGTGAAAATTTTAATTTCTTCGTAAAGTCTAACTGTTAGCTGTTGGGTGTACCAATAATAATGTTGATTTGATAATTTTTGGTATTGTTTTAACGTAAAAGTATGGAACAACATTTTGACTCAAATGCCGAACACTGTGTTTATTCTGTCTCATATTCCGAACACCTTGATTCAAATTCCGAACAGCACGATTAAATCGTATTCAAATAAATAATTTCACAAATAAATTTATCTGAGCTTGTTTTACTGGTCTCAAACTAGAGAATCACCACTACTCCCGTGGTAAAAATTATATTGAAGACGTTAAAATTGAATTGCAATTGACTGCCATTTCCTTGTTATTTGATGACATATTTCAGCGAAACATTTCAACCAAATCGCCATACAAAAACCGAGTGCTCGGAATATGAGTCTGTTCGGAATTTGAGACAAAACGGTATCCTTATTTCGGATAAGGAACAAATTTTCACGGAATTCGGTGACGCACTAGATCGGGTTTTGCATGGAATGGCTGTATATCGATATTAATAAATAGTGTTCAATGTTATCTCGCCCAACGGTACGACTCTCATGACGAACTTAAAGACCGTCTCCAATACTTATCATGTCGTCCATGGTATAGGTTACATTTGGGTTGGACATAAATGGATTATATTTTGTTATTCTTTATTACAGCATATGTCTGTGTACAGCGTTTGTATACACATTATTTGGGGCCTTCCTTAGCCAAGTGGTTACCACGGCTACAAAGGGGTTCGATTCCCGGTCGGTCCAGGATTTTTTTCGTAATGGAAATTTCCTTGACTTCCCTGGGCAAAGAGTATCGTCGTACCTGCCACACGATATATGAATGCGAAAATGGCAACTTTGGCAAAGAAAGCTATCAGTTAATAACTGTGGAATTGCTCATATGAACACTAAGCTGAGAAGCAGGCTCTGTACCAGTGATGAAGTTAATGCCAAGAAGAAGAAGAATACACATTATTTAATTAGTGATTTGAGCTTAAAGTGATGCAAAACCTGCATCTTAATTGATTGAACATGTTTTTTTTTTCCTTACCTAGACATGTTTCTTAGTTGTTTTTAATTAGCATTTCCACATTTATCAACTGGGAGCTTTCTTTGTGAATTGACTATTTTTTGCATTTTTCTATCATGTCGCAAGTACCAAGATACTCTATGCCCTGGGAAGTTTGAAAAAAAAAACAAGTCGAAAAGATTCTCGACTTGTAGGATTCGAACTTACGACCCACAGCTTGGTCTTGCTGGATAGCTGCACGATTACCACTACGGCTATTTGGGCCCTTGAACGTGGCTGATTGAACTTTTGTAAACATTTTTTGATTGAAATGAAATCATTGAAAACATAACAAATCAACTATTTAAACCAAGTCCTTTCAATATTCCATGACCAAAATCCCATCGCATCCCTGCTCCCAGCGATAAGTCAAGCCAGATCCGAGAACCGAGAACTCTAATTCCGACAAGCTGACACTTCGCAGCGCTTCCCGAAAGCCCATTAGGTGGTGAATGTTATTAAATTCAGCTACTTAATTATAACATTCGCCACATGAACCGATCCCCTCCCGTGAAAGTTGTATATTAAGCTCAATCCGGACAAATTGAATCAACCCAATCCTGGCCACAAGCATTTCCATTAAATTGTGCGCTGGTCGCAGTCAGTGATCGGCTCGAGAGGGGGGAGCTTTGTTGTGTTGCTGATCCGCCGGCCATTATTGAATCCACAGTTTTTTTTCGCTCCGGTAAAATACGACTCCCTCCGGCTAATGCGCTAATCTAATTTAATTTGTCGGTTGAATATTCAACTACATGCATACTGACAGGACGACCACGAAACTCCGCACCCACTGCTGCTCTGTTGCTTCGGCGGTTCATTACCCACCAGGAATGCTGAGGGCTGTTCATTTTATAAAGTGGACATCTCGTACAATGTGATATTTTATAATATTATAGCGATTGTTTTTCCGCAGACCGTTAGGCTCATATTGGACAATATTGTGGCAAGGCGTCCACTTTTTAAAATAAACGGTTTTTACATTGATTCCACGCGCGCGCCAAAGTGTGGAAACCCAAATTGTGACGGCCGAAATTTGAAGCCCCATCTATTTGGGAAGCGTCGGCTCGTCACGAACCGGGAAGACGATGATGATGAAGACGCCGACGACGCGGATCGCAGAGAAACCATCAATTCAAAAGCTAATGGGTGGTGGAGTATTTTTGATGGCTGGAAAAGTCTTTAAGCCGGCTCAAGATGTCAGGTCCTCGTGTCACGGGGAGGTGTTCGGCGAGGGAAATCTGTGCAAAGAAATGGCTCTTATTATGCTTGTTAGAAGACGAGATGAAGGAGACGACGACCCTCGTGTTGAGTGGAGAGGGATCTTCGCATCGGTTTTACGGTTAATTATGATTTTTAAGAAGAACAGCTTTTCTTGTGAAAAATGGCTCTCTTAGACAGCAGGTTGTTGGAGTTGACGGGAGGGATTCGCAGCATCATTATGAAGGTTCAATGATGGGTAATTATTTTTCGGAAATGATTGAAATGGCAGAGCTTTAGGTAATAGATATTTTTGATTGAGATGAAAATGGGAAAGAAACAAAAATAATCCTCATTTTTTACTGCACGCTTCCATTCCATTGAATCAAATCTAAAGTTAGTGAAAGGATACACCATTGACCATCAAAAAACATGTATGTTGTAGAAAGTTACTCTTGTGCTGTTGTTTTTCCTAATTTATTAATATTAAGGTGAAAATGAATCGAAGCCAAACCTTAAATTTTCAAGAGTACATATCTGGAGATCCAAACATCCGTTTTAGCTGAAAACTTAATCGATTGGTCACTAGCTGGTGGTAACCAATCGATTGAGTTTTCAGCTCAAACGGGTGTTCGGTTCTCCAGATTTGTAATCTTGAAAATTTGAGGTTTGGCTTCGATTCATCTTCACTTTAATAATGTTAGTTTACATTGTGCTAGCAATAATTTTTTCTCTGAATCTTTGAATGGATGCAATCCTTTGAGAGGTTTGAGAGAAAATTCTTGCAGGAATTTCTGTGAACTGTAATGAATTCCGAAGAGAGTTCTTGGCGGTATTCTTGGATGAATCCTTCAAAGCATCTCAACCTTAGGATTGACCAAGATCGTTTCACTGGGTTAATATTAATTTTGAATATTCCATATCCTCTTCTTCTTATTCTACTTGAAATTACCGTCCTCACTGGGACAGAACCATGTTCACGTTTACTGTTCTTATGAGCACTTCCACAGTTATTAGGATAAACAGGTATATTACGCCCCCCTAAGGAAAAACTGCTCTATCGCAGGGACAAATACATTACTCCTATAGTTTTTGGTGTCAAAGTGTTATTTACTTAGTTGCTCATTCTCTGTATGCAACTTTCCCTTGCCAGGTGGCTTCTAAAAAGAGTACAAGACGTTTTCTGTAAACGGTCCAAATCTTGGCGTTTCAAAACAAACCGGGCAATATGCCCCTCCCGTAGAAAAAGTTCGGCAGCGTTGTAGAAATGTTTCCAAGGAGAATTCCACCACTTGCTAAGCTTCAAAGGGTCCATTAGCAGTCGTCTTCCGGTAAAAGTTTTTGTAGTAAGTACAACGAGTCTTGCCTATCGGACCCAAAATTTTACGCCAAAAAGATGATTTTCGATGTATTTGGTTTTTCTATTGGATGTTATACTTCCCAAAGATCGTATATGTGCAACACCATTTTTTCGCGGATATATAAGAAATGTGATCATATTTACGTGCTAAAGAAGCCTCAATCTTTTTAAAATGAAATGGGGTGTATTGCCCGGTTGGGGCGCATTGTACCAATTTACCCTAACTGTGAGCTTACTTTGCCAAAGTTGCCATTTTCGCATTCGCATATCGTATGGCAAGTACAGTGATACTCTTTGCCTAGAGAAGTCAAGGAAAACTTCCATTACGAAAAGATCCCGGACCGACCGTGACTTGAACCCAGACACCTTCAGCAGGCTTTGCTTTGTAGTCGCGGACTCTAACCACTAGGCTAAGCAAGGCCCCCATATCCATTTTGTATTTTGTACCCTAATACAAGATTTTTATCACACGGCATCGTTCCCGCGAAACAAAACTCTAGCAAATTTCGTTGCTAGCCTCAGAGTCGCTTGCCTGAAATGCATAAAATTTGTCTGGTTTCAACAGCAGCAGCTTTGGTGATACAGGCATGCCCGAAACTTTCCCAAATCCCTGGTGGAGTTCAACAAAACTTGCTCCATTCACTCACGCTTCCACAGCCCCAGAGGAGCTTTACATAAGATTGCTTCAAACTGGCTTTCACGGCGAAAGGTGCTTGCGGTACTCACTCACCTACAAACGATTTTGTGGTTTTGGGACAAAAGGTCGAAAAGACAAGACTTCGAGAAAACGAAAGGTCAAACATGATTTACCTACTACTTAGGTGGAAGAATATTTCTTGTTTGAAAAATCTCGACGTTTTGACACTTCTTTTGTGTTATTCGACCTTATGTTCTTTCGATCATTTGTCTTTCGACATTTTGTCGTAGATTCCGATTTAACCTACCTATACACTAACAGTGCTTGGAAAAGTTCTCCCCTCGAGAGAATAATTGTTTCGACGAGAGGCAGCCGTGAAAAACCTGTACAGGTGGGACAAATGACTATTTTCCGTCGTCGGTGCCAAAAATCGCTTTCGCGGAAGCTTTGTCCTCTCGTCCAAATCGTCGCCGTCGCCGTTGAACCAGGAAGTGAAAAGTTCTGTTTTCTTTCTCGACCGAAAAATTATTTTTCGCCTCTGAATCCGAGGGGACTAGAGAAGGAGGATATCGGAGTAGGTGGAGGTTTTCTCCGCTAATTGTATTGTTATGGCAGACGAGATGATTTATACCGTTGTAATCACCTGCCGCTCGGAGGTGCTGTTGTTATTGCCGTTTGTAGCTTGAAGTAGCATTCGCTTGGACTTAAAGTTCGTTATTAAAGAGGCTGTTGGAATGTTCGAGCTTTATATCGAAGTATAATTAAATTTTGACAAAGAGATTCATTTTCATGTTTTCTACTTTTATATGTGCAGAATAGACTGCATAGTTCTGATCAACATAATTGTATTCAATGTTGTTTACGCTCTTCTCATTCACTTCAGGTATCAGGAGGCCGACTCCAGATGACTGAATTTAATTCCTCGTCATGCGATAACTAGTATCGATCTTGAGTAAGCTATAACAAAAGCTTTTGCAGTAGGTGAACCATCTGGGCAGAAGTATACATTATAATTGCTGTTGAAATGCTGTTTGCACTCCACATATAACAGCAAATATTTCTGCCTGAAAAACGATGCAGTGTCTACCAAGTGAGTAGAACTGATTCAGCCTTAGTTCACAAGAATAAACACAAGTACCAGCTCTACTTGTGAAAAGGGAGCCATCAGTGTTACATACAATATTGCTTTGTATACTTCTTTCCTAACAGACAAACAGAATTGTGAAAACAATTTCCTGTAGTGAAAGTTACACTTGTGAGATCACTTGACGCAAGAAAAAAAATGTTCCAGTTTATCAAAATAGGGAAACTACAAGGTGAATATAAATCTATGATTCACGGATTTTTCTTCATTAAATCTGTTAGTCATGTATGATAAGAGAAAGAAATTTTTTATTGTTAAAGATGCATGGGTTGTTGGAAAACCTTGAGCGAGTGGAGTTGTGGAGAACGCTCCAGTCATTGCTATGAGGCACATTCTTTTGATTTTTTGATTTTTCTGAACAGACTTGTGTCAAAATATTTTCACATTTATAGTTATAACCACTAAAATCTTAATCATTAAGTTTTCCCACGAGAGCTAAATTCACGCATGAGATTTTGATGCAAAATCATTTACTCACAATCATACCGTTGATTCAATTATTAAACCCATCGGAAATCTGTCAAGTTCCAATGTTATTGTTTACAATAGAAAAGTTTGTTAAATTTCTAGCAGAAAAACGAAGAATAAGCACTTTCCATGACAAATCTGTCATGCATGATATTTTGGCTGTTGAGTTGAATTACTTACAACTCAAGCGTAAAATCTGAAGAATGAGAAACGAGAATGTGAGATTTTTGCAACGCTAGTTGAAACAGATATAAAACTTTTATATCCTGAAAATAAAGAATTAAATAATCTACAAGCATTTCTTCGACTCCTAAGCGTCTGTTTTGTACAAATCACGTCTGCATTATATCACGGATAACACAAACATTTTGCTGTGAACCTTTGGAGACTGCACCAAGTATGCTGCCAGGAGTTTATCATGCAACTTTAGAAGAGTACGGTAGATTTTTTTCAATGGAACTTACTAAAATTCAATATAAAGTCATGGACGGTAAAAAATCATGGAAATTGGTTTTAGCTTTGTTAGCGGTCGAATTGTTTGAAACTCTGTTATAAGATGTATTTATTTTTCTCGCTGTGAATCAAATACGCCCACTAGGATATCTCTTCCTACTCGAAGGTATTCCAAAAAATGCTGTCATAGATATCTCCAGTAATTCATGAAGCATTTCCCTAGGAATGTTAAAAAAATTGCAATTTAAACAAGTTTCAACCATTGATATGTTGGGGCTCAGATAGCCGTAGTGGTAAACACGCAGCTATTCAGCAAGACCAAGTTGAGAGTCGTGGGTTCGAATCCCACCGGTCGAGGATCTTTTCGTGAAGGAAATTTTCTCGACTTGCCAGGGCATAGAGTATCATCGTACCTACCACACGATATACACATGCAAAAAATGATCAATTGGCACAGAAAGCTCTCAGTTAAGAACTGTGGAAGTGCTCATAAGAACACTAAGCTGAGAAGCAGGCTCTGTCCCAGTTGGGACGTAACGCCAGGAAGAAGAAGAAGAAGATGTTCAGTCAGTCTTACTTACTTCACTTTTGCTGGCTCTACGTCCTTGAAGACATGACCTGCGCCACAATGTTACGCCAACTAACTCGGTCCATGGCTGCTATCCTCCAATTTCTCGATCGCCCCACACTTCCAAGATCCTGCTCCACTTGGTCAAACCACCTAGCTCGTTGCGCTCCCCTTCGTCTTGTACCGGCCGGATTTGAGGTGAATTCCATTTTTGCGGGAATGTTGTCCGGCATTCTCACAACGTGTCCCGCCCATCGTACCCTTCCAGCTTTGGCGACTTTCTGGATACTGGGTTCACCGTAGAGTTGCGCAAGCTCGTGGTTCATTCTTCTCCTCCATAGGTCGTTCTCGAATACTCGGCCGAAGATCGTCCTAAGCACACGTCGTTCAAAAACTCCTAGCGCTTGCAGGTCCTCTTCGAGCATTGTCCACGTCTCATGCCCGTAGAGGACTACCGGTCTTATTAGCGTCTTGTACATGGTACACTTAGTACGGAAGTGAAGTTTACCAGATCGCAAGGTCTTGTGGAGTCCGTAGTTAGCACGACTTCCGGCAATGATACGTCTTCGAATTTCTCTGCTGCAGTTGTTATCCGACGTTATCAATGATCCGAGGTAGACAAATTCGACCACCACCTCGAACTCATCCCCGTCGATCTGCCAATGCGAGCTCTATCGCGCTCGGTTCCTCCAGCCAGCAGATATTTCGTCTTCGACGTATTTACCTTCAATCCAACCCGATCTGCTTCACGTTTCAGCCTAGTATACTGTTCAGAAACCACCTGGAACGTTCTTCCGACAATGTCCACGTCGTCAGCAAAGCAGATGAACTGGCTGGATTTATTGAAGATCGTGCCCCGCATGTTGAAGCCCGCCCGTTTCATAACACCTTCTAGCGCAATATTGAACAGGAGGCAGGAAAGACCATCGCCTTGTCGAAGTCCTTTGCGTGTTTCAAACGGGTCCGATAATGCACACGATATCTTCACACAGCACTGTACACTATCCATCGTTGCTTTAATCAGTCTAGTCAGTTTCCCGGGAAAACCATTCTCGTCCATAATCTACCATAGCTCTTCGCGGTCGATGGTATCATAGGCCGCTTTGAAATCGATGAATAGGTGGTGCGTAGGGACTTGATATTCGCGACACTTTTGGAGTATCTACCGCAACATAAAGATTTGGTCTGTCGTCGATCGCCCGTCCACAAAATCGGCTTGATAACTTCCCACATATCTGCTTGCCAGTGGCGATAGACGGCGGAAACTGATCTGGGAAAGCACTTTATAGGCTGCGTTAAGTATGGTGATCGCTCGATAGTTCTCACATTCTAACTTGTCCTAACTAACCCTTTTTTTTTAACACCGCTGACGCTATGACGGATCCCTGTAGTAACTTGTCCGTATGAACATGAAACTATTGAGAACCAGAGCTACCGGTCCAAAGCCCGGATAAAGTGTGGATGGTTGTGATGGTTGTTATCCATGGCCATCATGTAAAGAAAATGGATACAGTGGTGGAGCGAAATTCGTTTAGTCTCGAAATCGTAGACGTACGAATCTCGGCCCCCCACAATGAACCCCAACGCCATGATGCGACCCGTGCCGACGGAAGAATGGTTGAGGGGGTTTCATAAATGCTCAATCACACACGGAGCCTGAAGAGCACCAGGGCGAACTCTTCAGTATGCAGCTCTTGCTGCATTATGGCAGGGTAATGATGCAGTTGACCTTTATTTCCCTAGCGACTCGTGGGACCAACAAAATGAATACCAGTGTTAGCAAACCAATCAAAGGTGACGACTGCCTCACACAGTTGGAAGAGATGGAAGTGGAGAACTCACTAAGCCAGCTTGGGCTTACAGAAGACCAGCTACTGTGCAGTTCACAAGAGGAGATGGAATCTACTCCGTCCCAGAAACCCAACGCACCGTGTAAGTCCAGCGCGGGACTTTCAGAAGATCCTGGTATCCCCTCGTCGATTGAACCGGTGAATACGGACGACGTCAAGGATGATGGAATCAAGGTCGTTATCAACACTCCTAAACCTGTACCATCCAAAAAAGGACCCAAAATGGACGATCCTATGGATGGTGAGGAAGCTGAAGGCAATGAAACTCCCAGAAAAAACCTAACGCGCTCACAAAGGAAGCAGCTCAAAGCTCTCCGGGAAAGCGGACTAAGCCGAAACGAGGCTTTATCCAAAATCCTGGCAAAAGAGGGTACTGTGCTTGCTTCTTCTAAGCGAACGAGAAACGACCTTGATAAATCTGCTACGGTTGAAGAGGATTCAAAGCCGAAGAAGATGAAACACCAGTTAGATCCCCGAGAGTGCGCTGAAAAATCCTCAAGCTCAGTGCCACAAAAAGGTGGGTCCAAACGACAAGCCACTGGTCAGAGCTACAGCGATATGACCAAGCGTGTGAAGGTCGGGATAATACCCACAGACTTTCCAACCGCCCAGCTCACGACGGCTCAACTAGACGTTCCACAGGGTGCTCTGTTGCTTAAAGTGGAACAACAGCGTGATGAGCCACTGAACCCCAAATGCTGTAACCTTGTCTACAAATCTGGCTACATGGTTCTAATTTGCAAGGATCAAGAGACAGCTGAGTGGGTGAAAGAAATAACACCTTCAATAAATACCTTAGAAGGTGCTGAGTTGGTTGCACTGAACGAGGAAGACATTCCCCGCCAAGAGCTTCTACGAGCATTCTTCCCTCAAAGCTCAACCTTCACGGACGAATGCATTAAGGTGAAGATGAATGGAAGCCAAAGTTCAATTTTTCAAGAGCACGGATCTGGAGAACCAAACACCCGTTTAAGCTGAAAACCTAATCGATTGGTCACCACCAGCTGGTGACCAATCGATTGAGTTTTCAGCTTAAACCGATGTTTGGTTCTCCAGATCCGTGCTCTTGAAAGTTTGAAGTTTGGCTTCGATTCATCTTCACCTTAAGGCTCTCATAGAGAGCCAGAACGGGTTGAAAACAACGAATTGGCGTATCGTAAAAAGGTCCATCCTCAATGACATCCATGTCGAATGGATCTTTACGGTAGATGGATCGTCAATGGACATGCTGTCGAAATCCAAGTTCATCCTCAACTACCGATTTGGAGAAATCCAGTTGAGGAAAATTAAGAGGACACCCTCCGTTTCCAACCACAAGCCGAATAAAAAGCTGGCCCAAGAAAATTCTGAGGAAGCCCCTGATTCAAACAGTGGTAAAAGGAACGCAATTTCTCGCCCAAAGACCACCATGAAGGCTAGCGTGTCCGCTCCTAAAGGAAAAGTTCCGAGCTCAGCTTCAATTCCCTGCTCAAGTGGTACCAACCCAATGGTATCTTAAACGAGCAGTGGAAAAGAAATGAGTGAAGTCTTGACCACAGGGGCGAAACTCGCAGGCCTGGATGTGATGGGTGGGAAAAACAAAGTTCTGAAACCTAACCCGAAACAAAACCGTGATGATCCGCAACATCAAAAGAAGGGCGATGCTCGCCTGGGTTAAACGCGGAACTCTTAAATATGGCGATTAAGGCAGTTCAAGTGAATCTCCACCACGCACAGAGTGCAACAGATGTGCTCTGTCGGAGATTCACAAAAGAAAAATTGACGGTGGCGCTTATTCAGGAGCCGTGGGTCAATAAAACCAGGATACTAGGTATTCAACTAAACTCATGTAAGTTGGTATATGATGATAGCCAGCTATCTCCAAGAGCGGCTATCTTAATACGCAATAACACTAAATATTTTCCTATTACAGAATTCATTAAAAAGGACATCGTGGCAGTCAGGATGGAGGTGCCCACCGCTAGGGGAAAATCTGAGATCCTCATGGTTTCAGCGTATTTTCCTGGCGATGCAGAGGATAGAATAGTACAGATATCAACACCAGAGGTGAGTATCTTTTACAGTTTCTTTCCTCCAAAAACATCAATATATGCAATGTTGGCGACAAGCCTACATTTTCAAACTCCATTCGACAGGAAGTGATGGATTTGACTTTATGTAGTCCATCTATTTCTGACAAAAAAAAATTGGCATGTTTCTGATGAAACATCAATGTCAGACCACAAACACATAATATTCGACTGGGAAGGGGGTCTAACGATAGAAAGAACGTTTAAAGATCCTAAGAAAACTGATTGGGAAACCTATTCAGCAATTCTCCAATCTGAATCATACATAATTGAAAATAATATTAAATCCATAATGCAGTTGGAATCGGCGTCCGCCTGCATTCAAAACAAAATTCTTAATGCATGTCAAGAGAGTTGCCCGACTACAATAACTAGTTCGAGTAGAGATGTTCCATGGTGGAACAAAACTCTAGATAAGCTCAGAAAAACAGCGCGTAGAGAATATAACCGCGCTAAGCGTACTTCCGATTGGAGCCTATACAAAAAAGCTCTAACAGACTATAATAAGGAGATAAGGCGCTCAAAACGGAAATCATGGGTTAGCATGTGCGAGAACATAGAGATGACCCCCGTGGTAGCCAGGCTTCAAAAAACACTCTCAAAAGAACACTCCAATGGTCTGGGTAGTATCCGTAGAGTCGACGGTTCATTCACTGTAGAGCCAAGCGATACAGTGAGTGAAATGTTAAGAATTCACTTCCCTGACTCAATTCCTCAATCAAGAATAAGTGACGAAGATACTGAGATTGCTGTTTCAGTTCCACAAGAGACCATATCTTTGGTTTCTGGGACAAAAAGAGACGCAATTAAGGTTGCCAAAGAAGCTTTTACTTGTGCCAGAGTTGAAAGGGCTGTGAGATCTTTTGAGCCATTCAAATCTGCTGGCATGGATGGGATCTTCCCAGCGTTAATCCAAAAAGCGGAGAAAACGCTAATCCCACACATTGTAGAGATTTTTAGGGCGAGCTTGATTTTAGGGCATATGATTGGCGTCAAGTTCGAGTTGTCTTCATTTCTAAAACAGGTAAAAAAGACAAAACAAATCCCAAAGCATTTAGGCCGATCAGTTTGTCATCCGTGATGCTTAAAATCATGGAAAAGGTATTGTGCGAATATTTTCACCGTTGCTTTGGTCACTGGTGGTGGACGAGCTTCTAGATAGCTTAGAAAGGAGAGGCTTCGAAGTGGTAGGATATGCAGATGACGTGGTCATTATTGTACGAGGCATATTTGAAGACGTTATATTCGAAAGGATGCAGCTAGCTCTTGATCATACCTTTTCCCGTTGTCAACGAGAGCAACTAGGAATAAATCCTTCCAAAACCACCATCGTACCTTTCACAAAACGTAGGAAGGTACAATTGAGAACCCTTCTCCTAAACAAAACACAACTGACTTGCTCAAAGTAAGCCAAATATCTTGGTGTCATACTTGACTCCAAGCTAAATTGGAATTCACATCTTCAAACAGTGGTGCAAAAAGGCCTCAATTCACTCTGGGTATGCTCCAGAGCACTTGGTAAGAAATGGGGCCTGAAACTAAGTTTGATTATGTGGATCTATAAAACCATTGTTCGTCCTAGAACAACTTATGCTTCTCTTATCTGGTGGCCTAAAACAAAAGAGGCTACGGCAAGGGCAAAGTTAAACAAAATCCAACGTATTGCCTGTATAGCAATTACTGGTGCAGCACGCAGTACACCCACCTCTGCCTTGGACGCGATGCTTAATCTGCCCCGGCTGGATCAATTCATAAAGCTGGACGCTGAGAAAAGTGCGTTGAGGCTGAAACGAACAAAAACCCTGCTATCAGGTGATCTTACGGGTCACCTCAGTATATTAAATGAATTTTCTATAAATCCAATTGTAGAAAAGTGTAGTGACAGGATGGAAATGGTAGTCAACTATGACATACCCTATAAGGTGATCATGTCTTCCGGTCAAGAATGGGAAGAAGGTGGACTCAACATCCCTCCAGGGTCTATTAAATTCTACACAGATGGTTCCAAAATGAATAATCTGGCAGGTTCTGGAGTCTACGGACCCCGAACAAAAACCTCAATTCACTTAGGACAGTGGTCTACAGTATTTCAGGCTGAAATATATGCTATCTTAGAATGTGCGTTACTATGCCTGAAGAGGAAATACAGACATGCAAGTATATGTATTCTCTCCGACAGCCAAGCGGCTCTTCAGGCGCTTAACACTTACACGTGTAACTCAAAACTAGTGTGGGAATGCATTCTAGCTTTGAAAAAACTAGCTCTCTGCAATCGAGTTAACCTATATTGGATCCCAGGGCATGCGAAATTGCTGATGAGCTGGCCAGAAACGGATCTGCTAATAGGTTCACTGGCCCCGAGCCATTCTTCGGAATATCAGACAGTTTCTTAAAAATGGAACTGAACAACTGGCTGGTTAGCCAGACCTCATCAAACTGGGATGCATCTCCTAATACGAGTCAGTCAAAAAGGCTTGTAAATATAAACCCAAAGAAAACCCAACAACTATTAGGTCTCAGCAAAAGGGATCTCAGTTTATACACTGGTCTAGTAACAGGACACTGCCCCAGCAGATACCATTTACAAAAGATCAGTGTGACGATGAGCGAGAAACATCAGAACACCTCATCTGCTATTGCAGTGCACAAATCCATCGTAGGTCCAGGATATTTGGTAAGCCCTGCCGATATAAGGATCGCAACCCCCAGCAATGTTATAGGCTTTATTAAGCTAATTGCACCAGACACGGGGAATTCTCAAACTGCAGCTTAGGACCATTATTTCTCAATAATAAGGTGTTCATGAGCTCATGTAGTACATAATACTGGATGATGTATGTACTATACATACAGTAAAAGGGGATATCACAATAGTTCAAGTTAATTGGACGCAGTGATTCAAAACCCGACAAAGGAAGAAAAAAAAACCCTTTTTATATATTTGGTATATTATTTCCTTCTTCCACTCCTCCGGTAGCTTTTCTGTATCCCAGATCCTGGCTATCAATCGGTGCAGACAAGTGGCCAACAGGTCTGGGCCCATTTTAATAAGTTCTGCTCCAATACCATCCTTTCCAGCTGCTTTGTTGTTTTTGAGCTGTTTGATAGCATCCTTAACTTCGCCTATTGTGGGAGTTGGCACGTCTCCCTCATCCGCCGTACTGATGAAGCCATTCCTCCTGCTGTCCTGATCTTCTTCTTCTGCGCCGTTTAGGTGTTCATCGTAGTACTGCTTCCATCTTTCGAACACCTCACGTTCGTCCGTCAAGATCCTCCATCCTTATCCCGGCACATTTCAGTAGGATGCAGTAATAGCAACGTTGATTTTTTTTCAATATCACCAATAACTGCCTGATCTTTGTGTACCCCTCCTTAGAACTTGTCACGGCTCCTTAGAAACCCGTGATCCAACGGTTGGGAAACTCTGTAACATTGTATCTGCTATTAGATTTCATAGCAATGGTTATAAGATTTCCTTACGCTCGTGACTTGTCTAAAGTCGAGAACAGATGTCAATTTTTAAGGATTTGATAAATCCAATTGGTTATAACT
Source organism: Aedes aegypti (assembly GCF_002204515.2). Taxonomy (NCBI): domain Eukaryota; kingdom Metazoa; phylum Arthropoda; class Insecta; order Diptera; family Culicidae; genus Aedes; species Aedes aegypti. The sequence goes on from NC_035108.1 coordinate 401,260,944, forward strand.
GAACGTAGCCCAGTAATATCATTTTTCATTATCTATTTACCTTCTTGTTCAGAACAGGATACATTCTATCTGCTCTCAGAGATTTAAATGGAGAAAAAGAGACTCAATGTACATTCAAATGCTTGAATATTGAATAAGAATCGAAGACTGGAAAGGAAGATCTTGAACGAATTAAAGTTAATGTATAGAACTGACGTCGAACATATTTTAGCAGCAAAAATTGTAATAACAGACGTGGACCAAAATAACTCTAATCAAAGTTATTTACGCTCACCTCATCCACTTTCAAGCTCGAGCTAGATCGATATTCAATGCCAGTATTTCGCGGAAGTGCATCATAATTAGCAAACAGCCATATTGATGGAGGCTCATTGAACCGTATGTATTCATGACTTCATTGAACCAATTTCCAAACGAGTGTTATACCCAAACTATGCACTACCATATCTCTGATGAAGAGCTACTGTGATACGAGCGTGCCTGATAGGAACTAACCCATCATCATTTACCATGACCTGCTCCCTTCTCTTTACACAGTTAGGTACGTTACTAGTGATGAGAGACCAAAGCAACTGCGGATGCCGATAGCAGCGTTTCAATAAACGGCAAAGCACGATAGCTTCGCCACATTTACACGACCTCAGGAATAAAGTGCACCAACTTGACACCCTCACATACCTTCCATATTACTGCGATCGAATGAGTTGCGAATCGACACTGAAAGTCGCGAAACACGTGAGTTTACCAATCAACACTCCTCCACGTGTGCAACCCGACAAAACAACAACTCAGGCGTGGCGTGATGATGAACTCTGTACCTACTGCACTGCAGCATCCTCCCTAGAACGGAACAATCAACCACACAAAAGGCGTTGACAGACGATGGCTTCGTCCGTCGCCCTCGAACAGTGGGACACTATGGGTCAGAAATCAGAATTTTGCGGCAAAACTCCAAGCAGTTTCATAATGACCAACAATCAACTTCAAAGGCTGTAGCGTTATGACTAATGCAACATTTTGAAATTTTTCGAAAATGGTTTTGAAGTGGGAAGAGGGGTCGAAAATTTTAACCTCGAGACAACATGGGTCGAAAACAGACAATAAGAAAATAAGAAATGAATTAAATGTTTGAAATGATACAAATAAAAGAATTAAAAAAGAGAGCTAGAAACTTTTTTGAAATGAGCAGCCGGGAAATAGAGGGGGCTCAAATCTCCCGAAATGCCCAAACACATGACTGCCAAATTCAATACTGGTGCAGTGAGATACTGTAATCAATCGAAACAAAAGTTTTTCGAAATTTTGTCGTGAAATTTTGATTTCTGACCCATAGTGCCCTGTGGTGGATGGCGCGATATTGTGTTTGCGAGCCGCTTGCAACTAAGCAAATTGATGCCATACCATCGTCGTCGGATGATTGATGATGTGGCGCTCCGTCGTCCTACAGAGGTCCCTTCACAAATGAAGAGCACCCACAGACGAGTGCAGTGTGAATGCACATACCTACACACACAGATACATCATCATCATCATACATGAAGCCGTCAAGTTGCTTCCGAGTGGGAGACGACGCCAGACTCGTCGTGGGTGGTAAAATATGCACTTTGGTTCGAGAAAAAGGCTTTATGAGGTAACGTTGCGTTTTTTTTTGGTCTGCCTCCTTCAGAGTATCAGAAGCATCGGAGTGGAAATACGATACAGTGCTGACGAGGCAGCAGAATGAAGACTCAATTGAGAAGAAAGCTAATGGAGGGCGAGTATGCTATTGGGAATTCTTAATGGGCGAAGATATCAATTTCAACTATTCAGAAGGCCTTTGTACCTATCGAAAACGATGATTTTCACATGGTTTCCCGAATGTTTTTTCCAGAACGCTTTTTCGCCGAATGCCTCTTTTCTGAGATTTGCCCGTTTTCCGAAAGCCATATCAAATGCCATATGAGATGAATTTTAATGATTCCTTGTGATTTTAATTGCAAAAATCTGATCAATAATATAAACGTAATGATTTTTTCCCAAAATTTTCCAATGAGTTTACACGTCAGGAGTATACTTAGCTGTATGCTGCCAGTCTTAAAATGGTGTGGTAGAGACATAATGCCCCAAAGAAGAGGACAGTGTGTTCTGTGCATTTTCGCTTTTGGCGATTTTCAATAGATAGCGATCTGGTTTGTTCGTTGCTGATCTATTTCGTACTGAGATTTCAAAAAGCTTAATACTGCCGTAGCTATGATAGCTCAGATCAACCTTCAGCATACTTATGTTCTTGATTAATTTGGTGTACATTTAATTAGAAATTTTTGTTATTTTATCTACTAACGGTACATAAAACACAACTGATATTATAATAAGATCATATGAGAGCAATACATTCTGTTATGCTCTTGTTTTTTTTCCGTCTGCTCAAGGACTCCTCTAAAAATTCCTTTAGAAAAATTTCTGCAGGGATTTACGCAGAGATACGACGATTTCTACAAAGATTGCTTCAGATATTTCTCCAGAATGTCCCCTGCTAGTCTTCTCGAGATCCCTCTAGGAATTATTCCTGAGATTTCCTCCAGAGATCGCTTCAGAAATTCTCTCGAAGATTCCACCAGAAATTCATATAGAGGTTCTTCAGGAAATAACTTTATGAATTCCTATAGGGATACCTCAAGAGGTTCCTTTAGAAATTCTTCCAGGGATACCTCCCGGAAAATTGCTAAATGAATTATTCTAAGGATTTTTCCAGCTAGTCCTCCAGAAGTTTCCCCTTCGTTTTGGAACTCAAAAACAAATCTTCCAGGGATTCCTCTAGAAATTCCTACAGAGATACGCCTATGAATGCCTCCAGAGATTCCATAAAAAAAAAATAAGACTTCTTCCAGAGATTTTTCTCCATGGATTCCGCTAGGAACTCCTTTCCTGAAGAATTTTTCTGAGAAATTTTTGGATAAGTTCGAGAAGGGATTCCTGGAGCGATCGCTGGAGGAATCTCTAGATAAAAATCTAGAGTAATCCTTAGAGGAACCCCCAGTTAAAGTCCTGGAAGAATCCCTTTAGAAACTCTTGCATGAGCCTATGGCGGGAAGAAATCTCTGCAACACCGAAAATGCTTTACGTGTACGCAGTCTTTATTAATTTAACGGCTTTTTCATTAAAATATACAACGACGTGGAGAGTTTTCGGAAGCAAACCTTTGAGAAATTGCTGATGAAATATTTGCAGGAATCCATGTAAAGATTTTCTTGGAAGAAACTTCTGTAAGAACCTCTGAAGGTAGTATTTCAAGAGAACCTCTTAAAGGAATCCCCGAAGGGTTTTTGGAGGCTTAGAACAAATTATTGGAGAATTTCCTTGGAATCCCTGGAGGATTCTGGAGAAATCCTTAGAATAAGTTATGTTACGGTTTTCCTTATGGTAACTCTGGGAGAAATTCTTGGCAATTATTAAGTTCCTAAGTTGGATTTCCTGGTAAAATCCCAGGAGCAAACCGTAAAGGTATCCCGGAAGAAATCTCTATAATAATTACTGAACGAATCTCGATATGACTACTTGGGGATACCTTTAAATGTATTCGTGGAGGAGTCCAAGGAGCAAATTCTGGAGAAATCACTAGAGATATCTTGAGTTATCCTTGAAAAAATTGTCCTAGTGTAACTTCTGGCGAAATTCCTGGAGAATATTTATCTCTGCAGGAATCCTCTTTATAGGAATCTCAAATTTTTTGGAGGAATCTCTGAAAGAACACTAGAAGAAATCGCTGGAAAAATCCCTGGATAAATCTCCGGAAAAATTACGGAGCTTCCCTGGAAAAAATCCTGGAATAGTTCTTGGAGAAATTTTTGGAGTAGTTCTTGGAAGATTCCCTGTAAAGATTTTAATAAATTTTAATGAATCCCTGTGGACATTTACTTGCAAGAATCCTTGAAGGATCTCTTGGAAGAATTGCTAGAGTATTCTTGGAGCCCTATCGAAACCGGTCTAAAATGTATCATAGCGAACAAAAGCTTTTCGTGGAGGTATCTCTGACAAAAACTACTGCACTATGGGCCAGGGACGCAATCTGGCGGGACAAAATCAATAACTCGGTAACGAAGCGTTTTCGGTATTTGGTGTTTTCGGCAAAGTTTTTTGTAACAACGTGGACCATCTACTGACATAATCGGATAGTTCGTAAATCATCCGCATAGGTGGCGCTACAATCTTACTTTTTACTGTGACGTTCTAGAGACTTGGCATGTTCGGCAAAGTTGTTCATTTTGATAAAATAAACAACTCTCTCGAAGACGTCAAAATTCCACAGCCTACTGTTTTCGAGTTATTGGCAACATTAGAGAAAATTAGTGAAAAAACGATGTTTTTACCGAATTTGACAATTTTCCTAAGAACCATGTCATATAATATTTTTTTCTGATTAATATAACAATATATAACAAACGCAAGCTCTAGGGGCCTTCCTTAGCCGAGGAGTTAGAGTCCGCGGCTACAAAGCAAAGCCATGCTGAAGGTGTCTGGGTTCGAATCCCGGTCGGTCCAGGATCTTTTCGTAAAGGAAATTTCCTTGACTTCCCTGGGCATAGAGTATAATCGTACCTGCCACACGATATACGAATGCGAAAATGGCAACTTTGGCAATGAAAGCTCTCGGTTAATAACTGTGGAAATGCTCAAGAGAACACTACGCTGAGAAGCAGGCTCTGTCCCAGTGAGGATGTAAATGCCAAGAAGAAGAAGAAACGCAAGCTCTGGTGGAAAAATTTTAATAATACGACGCATAAAAATTGAGAAATAATGAAAAAAATTGAAAAATAGAGCAATTTTTTAACCTTAATATCTCCAAAAGCGCAAAAAATCGCAAGCTCAAATTTTCAGGCAACATAGAGCAATACTTGATGAAACGGATGTCAAAATTCCAGAGAGGTATATTTTGGTGTTTTTGAGGTATTTTATTTTTTTTACAATGATTCCGCGTGAAATCGTCCATAAAATGCTGAAATCTGACATGTATCATTCCGATTTGGATGAAACTGCGCAGATGTATTAAGTATATGAGACAAAAATTATCTCATATAATTGAGGATCGTTTTGAATCGAGAGTAACTTCTGATAAGGGCGTATATATTTTTGGCACCACCATTTAAAAAAAAAAATTGTACCTCAGAAACCGTTTGTTATAGAGAAATAGTGTCTCAGGAGGGATGGTAGACAATCAAATAGGCTTTGTAAAAAAATATACACTGAAAAAAAAATACTTTTATTTTCATGAAAAAATCGAAATTAAACCTTAAAACACAAATTGCAAAAAATAGGTATCTTCGATTTTTTTCAAATTTTTTCTGTAAAATTTCAATGTAAAACCAGATGTTTTAAGCACAGTTTCAACATGGTGCAATCTAAAATAAAAAAGTTTTTCTAAGAGCAACTTTTGGTATATTTCTGAAAATTCAATTTCTGGCTGTAGAAAAGACGTTTTGATGCTGTAAAATGATTCTTCACCCAAAAACAATTCAAAATGCTTATAACAATGATCTTCCTAAAACTAGCCGTTTTCTAGATATTTAGGATTCAATTATATTAATATCATAAACTTAAGAAAATACGCCCGTTTCATAAGTTACTCCAGATGCTCCACCAACAATGTTACGTTTATCTCTTTCCACATTAATATCCCATGTTTTAAGGGCAGTTTCAACATGGTGCAATTCAAAATAATTTTTTTTTTCTAAGGACAACTTTTGGTGTATTTCTGAAAATTCAATTTCTGGTTACAGAAAAGGCGTTTTGATGCTGCCATGTGATTTTTTATCTAAAAAACAATTCAAAATTCTAATATCAATGATCTTCCTATAAGTTACCGCTTCAAGATATTTGAGATTGAATTATATTAATATCATTAAACTTAAGAAAATACGCCCGTTTCTTACATTATTCCAGATGCTCCATCAACAATGTTACGTTAATCTCTTCCCACATTAATATCCCATCTACTTTTTCTTTGACATTTAGACGGTTGGATGAACTGTTCGAAAGAAACAGGATGATTGTTGGAATATTGTTGAGAATTAATATAAGTTTTACCACAGACAAACAGACGTAACACTGGATAAATTTCCATCGCCCACGAATTTAACGACCAGGCTCTGGGCATTCTTGTGTAGATTGTGGTCGAGATGTGACGTACGGTCACGACACCTAGATAGGAAACGCATATAAAAAATCTAATTCAAGCACTAAGAGAACAAAGAATTCGTTGAAGTATGTATGTATCGCAATGTACCCGCAATGTTTCGAGCGAAACAGAGAATGTGCCCCGAGCGAGCCGAGCGCTTGATCAACTATTGTTTTCATTGCCTCCGTATTTGTCTTGGTTTGTTTGACGGATCATTTTGGAGGGATTGGTGGCGGCTAATAATATTGTTAGGGGAACCTGGTCCAATTCGGACCCTGTTCTAATTCGGACCATCAAGCATTTCTCAATACTAACGTAACTGTAGAGATCGTGAGTACCGTTGTTCTACCCACCGTCTGGCTTGGATCTAACACAATAAATTTGACGCTTTTCAGTTAATTCGTTTGACTTTTATAATAGTTTATTGTTTTGAGGTGCTCTGGTGTGCTGCCGGTTAGCATTTTTCCCAAGCTTCTGTAAATGACAATAAATCTCCAATGTTTCTGTGTTATTTTATAATCGAATCCTCCAAGCCTAAACTTTCATCTGATCATATGGCTTTGATATATCTATGCACTGTTTGTGTTCAACTAGTTTGAAAATCACAAAATGTGTGTTGGTCCAATCCAGACCTTTTGATATGGTCCAAAAGGGACCTCTTGGTTTTCAACGAGCACTCAGTCTATTCCAAGAGCTTCACCCCGTGAAAGCCTTCTCGGCTTGATAGAAAATCACAAAAGTTGTAATATTGATCGATGATGTCTTTGTTTCTGGTGCGGTCAAGAAAAAGTCTTCGAAAAAATCTAAGAAATACGGTAGACCACCAAAAAATAAAGGAATCAATAATCCAGCTATTTTAAAAGCATCTCCAGCCTATTTTGGATACGGCTTCCCAAAATAGTTTGACAATACGACACAAAAAGACGTTTACGATTGATGAGAACCTTTATAGTTCACCTTTTTAATCCGATATTTTCATGCAAAGTTTAAATGTGTTGAAATTTTACTATATTCAAGACTTTTTTAAATGCATTTTGTCAAAATAACAAAAAGCTCCAATATAAAAAAAATGTTTGTTTTCTTTATCCCGATATCTGGTCCTTTTGAAATCAAGTTAGGGAGAGAAAACTGTACTTAGATTTGTTTTGGATTTCACCCTCGTTTATTTTATTTTTTTTAGAATATCACATTTTACTTGAGCTAAATTTGACTCGAATTAAGTCAGTTTTTTTTCACAAATTGGGTTTATTTTTTATGCTTGAGCTTACAGAAGAAGTTCAATAAGCTTTGATACCAAACAAATCGGAGTTATATTTTATAACTACCATAGCAAAAACGATAAAACTTAGGGTGGTCCGAATTAGAACATGGCGGGTCCGAATTGGACCAACCCTGTTCTGGAGCATTTTGTTCAAACATGTCTAGTCATGTCCCGGTAGGAGATATCCCAAAACTCTCTGAGAGAAAAGTGTGCGCGCTGAATCAGGCGTTTACGTTACCATCATACTTTTCATATCGTACATCATACTGAAAAGATATGGCCAAAAAACTGTTACTAGGTCCGAATTGGACCATGTTCCCCTACAAATTGTTATTATTACTTCTCAACAATTCGTTTATTTGTGTAAGTGTCAAAGATAAAGTTGATGGGATATTATTGCGCATTTCATTCACCACTGAACTCCGCAGCTAGTTTTTATAAGTGAGGGAAGGAAAATAAAAGTGCGATTCTGCATCCAATCTTGTTGATGTCTTCAGCGCACTCATTCATTATAAATCGTAGAATAAGTGCGCTGAAGACACCAACAAGATTTGATGCAGGATCGCACTTTTATTTACATTCTTGCACTTATGAAAACTGACTGCGCAGTCCAGTGGTGAACGAAATACCCAATAATGTGGGGAGAGATTAACGTAACATTGTTGATGGAGCATCTGGAATAATGCAAGAAACGGGCATATTTTCTTAAGTTTTATGATATTAATATAATTCAATCTCAAATATCTTGAAGCGGTTACTTTTAGGAAGATCATTGATATTAGAATTTTGAATTGTTTTTGGATAAAGAATCATATTGCAGCATCAAAACGCCTTTTCTATAACCAGGAATTGAATTTTCAGAAATACACCAAAAGTTGCCCTTAGGAAAACTTTTTTATTTTAAATTGCACCATGTTGAAACTGCCCTTAAAACATGGGATATTAATGTGGAAAGAGATAAACGTAACATTGTTGGTGGAGCATCTGGAGTAACTTATGAAACGGGCGTATTTTCTTAAGTTTTATGATATTAATATAATTGAATCCTAAATATCTAGAAAACGGCTAGTTTTAAGAAGATCATTGTTATAAGCATTTTGAATTGTTTCTGTGTGAAGAATCATATTACAGCATCAAAACGTCTTTTCTACGGCCAGAAATTGAATTTTCAGAAATGCACCAAAAGTTGCTCTTAGAAAAACTTTTTTATTTTAGATTGCACCAAATTGAAAAAAAATCGAAGATACCTATTTTTTGCAATTTGTGTTTTAAGGTTTAATTTTGATTTTTTCATGAAAATAAAAGTATTTTTTTTTTCGGTGTATATTTTTTTACAAAGCCTATTTGATTGTCTACCATCCCTCCTCAGATACTTTTTCTCTATAACAAACGGTTTCCGAGGTACATTTTTTTTTAAATGGTGATGCTAAAAATACTTACGCCCTTATCAGAAGTTACTCTTGATTTTAAATGGTCTCTCCACCAGTGGAAAAAACTTATTCTATTATATCGAAACTATGTGCAAAATTCCGAGTAGTGTTTGATCCTTTGCTCGCGTCACTTGCTCCTGCGGGGGCGGGTGATGTGAGCAGGATCAATCGTGTCGCGCGTCGCTCGCGTGGCATGATTTATTAGTGGCGCGGTTCGCGAAGCAGGTTAGTAGTGTTTGATCCTTTGCTCGCGTCACTTGCTCCTGCGGGAGCGGGTGATGTGAGCAGGATCAATCGTGTCGCGCGTCGCTCGCGTGGCATGATCTATTAGTGGCGCGGATCGCGAAGCAGGTTAGTAGTGTTTGATCCTTTGCTCGCGTCACTTGCTCCTGCGGGGGCGGGTGATGTGAGCAGGATCAATCGTGTCGCGCGTCGCTCGCGTGGCATGATCTATTAGTGGCGCGGATCGCGAAGCAGGTTAGTAGTGTTTGATCCTTTGCTCGCGTCACTTGCTCCTGCGGGAGCGGGTGATGTGAGCAGGATCAATCGTGTCGCGCGTCGCTCGCGTGGCATGATCTATTAGTGGCGCGGATCGCGAAGCAGGTTAGTAGTGTTTGATCCTTTGCTCGCGTCACTTGCTCCTGCGGGGGCGGGTGATGTGAGCAGGATCAATCGTGTCGCGCGTCGCTCGCGTGGCATGATTTATTAGTGGCGCGGATCGCGAAGCAGGTTAGTAGTGTTTGATCCTTTGCTCGCGTCACTTGCTCCTGCGGGGGCGGGTGATGTGAGCAGGATCAATCGTGTCACGCGTCGCTCGCGTGGCATGATTTATTAGTGGCGCGGTTCGCGAAGCAGGTTAGTAGTGTTTGATCCTTTGCTCGCGTCACTTGCTCCTGCGGGGGCGGGTGATGTGAGCAGGATCAATCGTGTCACGCGTCGCTCGCGTGGCATGATTTATTAGTGGCGCGGATCGCGAAGCAGGTTAGTAGTGTTTGATCCTTTGCTCGCGTCACTTGCTCCTGCGGGGGCGGGTGATGTGAGCAGGATCAATCGTGTCGCGCGTCGCTCGCGTGGCATGATCTATTAGTGGCGCGGTTCGCGAAGCAGGTTGGTAGTGTTCGATCCTTAGCTCGCGTCAAATAATTTATCATGGTCTAATCGCTTATCAAAGTGAATCCTGTGACCCAACGATCCTCCCCATTAACAAACATCCCTCCCAGTAACCTTTGTGGAGATGCAGAGGTAAACACGGTCTCCATATAGCAAAGGTTACACACTAACATTCCTTCCTCCAATCCCACCTGACTGCAAGGACGTGGCCGGCGCCGTTATTGACCCTGTATAAATAGAGGCACTGAATTATGCACACTGAAGAAGATTATGGCCTATCCCAGCCGAACTTCTTGTTGATTCTTTGTGCATTTTCACTGACTTCGGTCAATCACGGAATAGCAACCATTGATATGTGTAGTCAGTCTAAGCTAAGCTAAGCTAAGCTATATCGAAACTATGTGCAAAATTCCATTTGAATCCAAGGTAGTCGAGTTTCATCGTTTACCGATTTGGCGTGGAACCGCTCAGACACCAAATACCGAGTTATTAATTTTAACCCGCCAGATTGCGTCCCTGGCCCATAGTGCACTGGGGAAGAAATCACTGTTAAGGATTACGGTAGGGATTATCTTGAAGGATTTTCTGGTTAAGTAGATACTCCGAGAGGAATTCTTGAAAGAATCTCTGGAGACTTTCCTGAAGGAACATCTGGAGCCCTACTTGAACAGGTTCCAAAATTGCGATTGCTGCCAAAAGATAACATTCGTTAGTGACAAAATTACGTTGGGTTCCCAAATAGCCTTAGCGGTAAACGCGCCGCTATTCAGCAAGACCAAGCTGAGGGTCGTGGGTTCGAATCTCACTGGTCGAAGATCTTTTCGGGTTGGAAATTTTCTCGACTTCCCAGGGCATAGAGTATCTTCGTACCTGCCACACGATATACGCATGCAAAAATGGTCATTGGCACAGTAAGGTCTCAGTTAATAACTGTGAATGTGCTCATAAGAACTCTAAGCTGAGAAGCAGGCTCTGTCCCATTGGGGACGTAATGCCAGAAAGAAGAAGAAGAAAAATTACGTTTTACTTATACATAAAACAAAACATGAAGTTCGACTTGTCAAATGATACTGATGTATGACGTATGAGCATGATAATTATGTCTCGCATAACTTCTGATCTCGCCCTAAAAGCCATTGGTAGCCACGTGTGTAGCTCGTTGTTTCGGAGCATTTGAATGGATTTTCATGCTATTTAACAACGCTATGGGGAAAAAAGAATCATTATCTACCTGTCCATGATGTTGGTTTGAATGCTTATTCTTTCTTTTGCTCAGAAACAACGAGCTACACACGTGGCTACCGTTATCTCAGAGTATGCGAGATATGTTTGGGAGGCCCGTATAGCCTAAGCGGTGAACGCGCAGATTTTCAGCAAGACATGGGCATGTGTTCGAATCCCAGCAGTCGAGGATCTTTCCGGGTCGGAAATGTTCTCGACGTTCCATAGAGAATTTTCTTATTTTCCACACGATATATAAATGCAAAAATGGTCAAATGGCATAGGAAGCTCTCCGTTAATAGTTGTGGAAGTGCTCATAATTAGAGAAGCAGGCTATACCGCTATACCTTTCATGTAAAGCTAAAATACTACAATCGGTTCACGAATGGATTTTTGAGAGCGTTTCAAAGTCATGTAGAATGTGTTTTTTTTTTTCTTAATGCACAAGGAAGAGGTAGTATCCGCGAAATTTCTGGAGGACCTTCAGCTAGAATTCTCAAAGAAATCCCAAGGAAAAATCTTGGAAGACTTTAGGAAAATTGTTTTAGAATCTCTTGAAGAACTCCACGAGGTATATCTGGGAAAAATCTTTGAGAAATGCTTGCTGACATCCCTTGAATCATGGGTGTGGATAAATTTCAACAAGGAATTTGGATGAATCCTTGAGAGCATCTCTGGTGACTAGACTATTGGAGGAATATCTGGTGAAATACATGGAACAATAACAGGTGTAATTCTCAGAGCAAGTTTCCGCCTATCGCACAACTGTTACGGAAAAAAAGCCAACATGCAACTCATATTCGTTCATTTAATCCTAAAGCAGGTCGTGGCACATTAAAGTTTACAACCATTTTTTAAACTTTCTCTTCGGATGGTACAAGACAAAAATTGCCAAAGCTTTGTACCGAATTTGTCTCCTTTGTCCAATAATCACACCCCTTCAAATGAACATTTATTGCATCCGGGCATGAGTTTCCTCCAACCAACAGTTCATTTTCAGTGCGGAAACTAGCCGCAAACGATGCTTTCTTCTGTTTTACTCACACACCGTTCGACCACGCTGCTCATTCGAAAAGAAAAGCATTGCACTTCAACAAAAGCAGCCGACATGTTTTAGATGTTTCTTTCACAGCCTTCTCCTTTGCGTTGAACCTTTTCATTTGTGTCGGGCTCTAATTGAACATATTTGCTGGCGCCGCCAGAGTATTTCACTTGCACTACCGAACTACTTTTTCTCCCCCGTTCATGTCACTTCCAAAGGTAAGGACTAAAAGCGCTTATCAGGTGAAAGGCACTTTGCCAAAGGACGACTTTCCCCTCCAGTAGTGGGTCCTTTCTTCTCCCGGTCCGGTGCTCGGTGTCTGCATGGTTCAGTCTGGGTCTGGTCGTCAGAAAGAAGGTCAGGTGGACAAAAGCTTCCGCCGCATGGAACGAACGACGAGTTGCCATGGGCGTAGAAAGGTTTTCCATCAGGGGGTTTAAAGATGTAATGTGGAAAGACACAACGTCGAAATCGAAACAAACCAGTTTATTTTAATTTATTCTTCTTGACGGTTAGGGAAGGAGTAAATCCCCCCCTTCTGGCTACGTCCATTCGCTCCACTGCAGTCACACGTGCTTGGACGACTTTTTTGTTGGTCCGAGCGAAGGTTGCATGGTTTTGGGAGAAGCTGAAATTCCTCTTTCAAGCTCTATTCTGATCCTACTTAGGACAAGTGCCATTCCGGGGGGTGATGATGAACCAGGTCACTATCACCCTATATTGGAGCAACCTCCAATGGGACGGCATTTGACAGGAAGCATACTCCTTTGTACTCCGGCAGCTCACCGACCGACAGTCGACAGTCGAGAGCAACGGAGATTGGGAAGCTGATAACCAGTTTTAGACAATGAGGATAGACGAGTGCCTTTTGGAGTCGGTAAGAAGTGGTTCACTTGGGTTGAAGTACCAGAGCACACGTTATCCACCTACAGATTTAGCTTTCCGGTGCTGTTAACTTGCTGACCTGACTTGCTCTTCCGGGTTACTTTCCTATCGAGGAAGTCATTAACGAAGCGGGTTGGTGAAGCTAATTGACGCTGGTAGGTTTCTTGCAAATGGGATGAAGATTTTAAGTTGGGTTCTCAGGGTAGAAGGAATTTTCGATTAGACCTTTTTGATCGCATGGCAGGACAGATGGCCATCGATTACTAACAAGAACTACGTAAATCGTATGGATTCACTACGTTTAGCATTCTGGATTAACTATTGATTGAATTACGACGAATAAATGGAATTGCATTTAAACCTCAATTAACCATTGTTTTATATAACCTTAACGACCTGTTGCACAACATTTGTGACGGCAACGGATTCAGCATCTCTAAAAATACTGGAGATACATAATTTGATCTGGGACACGTGAAAGTGTTATTTTTGTTCCTCTGTGCTACACAGCCTCTACCATGAGTCAATGAAATCGATTCAATCGCCTCGAAACCAATAAAATTGCGATAATGATCCGGTTCGGTTTCATTTGCAAAATATGGAATAGATCATTTGTAGTACCACCAATCGGACGTTACCATACCGACCATAAAAACTAATAACCTAAAGGCATTCGAAGAGTGACACCAAACGAGCCGGGCGGCGGAGGTGTCAAACCAAATAACTACCGGTTGGCAATGTTAAATTAATTTTAACGATAGGATGCGTCCCCCGGGTAAATATTGATTCCCAGATCCATTTCGGTACGCCAAATATCAATTGCGCGAGAGCTTTTATGTCATATGTTTGCGAGGGTCATCCTCCAAATGGTTATTGATATGGCGGGGCCAACAGAGGTGTAATGAACAACATCCCGTTGTGGGTTAATTTATTCTGGGGATTTCGGCCGTTTGTTATGGCACGGGTTGCTGGATTCCCAGGAGCTATGAATTTCTGGTCAAATGGTGAACCCGAGCGGTGATTAATAATATGGAAATCGTGATTCTCTGGTTCTTAATTTCTGCTAATTGGTACACGATTGGGAATTTATGGATATGTTTTGGATCGGGTGCGATACAGGGAAGGAGCAATTTTTAACGTTTTAAATCAAGTGTGTTCTTCCTTGCTTGATATTCTCTACTTCGGTGCATAACTGCCATTTTTTGTTTATTTCATACTAATTTCTAAACTTCCTTCCTTATACAAATGTCCCTCTCGTTCCATTAGTAATGAAGCTACCAAACGTTAACTTTATAACGTTGTCGTTATCGGCGCTATTAGAGGATTCTGATAAGAATCCTGAGAAAATTCTTATGAGCATCATGAGATGGCAAGGTAAATGGCTGGGCATGGCGTACCATTGCTACCTCGCGTACCTACAGGAATAAAATAGATCCCATTGTGTGGTCCTTAGCCTCTTGCCCAGCAACTCCTATCCCTACCACCTCGTGGTATTGGTCGGGGTACGAGTAACCTTGGGGAAGATCGGGTAACCAACCTCCGGTGGGAACTTTGGTCGTATGCTGACAGGGAAGGGGGGTTTGCAGAAGCAAGACCTTGAGCGTCTGTACTCCATGTTAGGAGCGGCTCACAACAGCGTCTGTTCCCCATGTCAGGGGCGGCTGATCATCGTCCGAGTGCCAGAGAAGGATTCTAAGCTAAACTGCGCGCTATGGCCCTCCGAAATTTTAGGGGGAATGGTCTTCCGGAAATCTAGGGGGTTGGTGTCAGGCCCTGCAAGCCTGCCGTAAAAAACACATCAGCACAGGAACGTCAACAAGAGAATACGGACCGGAACAATCGGCAAAGACCACAGCGACGGAAATGGACTAGCGATTGGAAACTCGGTACGTGGAACTGCAAATCTCTCAACTTCTTTGGAAGTACTCGCATACTCTCCGATGTACTGAAGACCCGCGGTTTCGACATCGTAGCGCTGCAGGAGGTGTGCTGGACAGGAGCATTGGTGCGAACGTTTAGAGGTAATCATACCATCTACTAGAGCTGCGGCAACACACGCGAGCTGGGAACAGCTTTTATAGTTATGGGTGATATGCAAAGGCGCGTGATCGGGTGGTGGCCGATCAATGAACGAATGTGCAAGTTAAGAATCAAAGGCCGATTCTTTAACTTCAGCATAATCAACGTGCATAGCCCACACTCCGGAAGCACTGATGATGACAAGGACGCATTTTACGCGCAGCTCGAACGTGAGTACGACCGCTGCCCAAGCCACGACGTCAAGATCATCATAGGAGATATGAACGCTCAGGTTGGCCAGGAGGAGGAGTTCAGACCGACGATTGGAAAGTTCAGCGCCCACCGGCTGACGAACGAGAACGGCCTACGACTGATAGATTTTGCCGCCTCCAAGAACATGGCCATTCGTAGCACCTATTTCCAGCACAGCCTCCCGTATCGGTACACCTGGAGATCACCTCAGCAGACAGAATCGCAAATCGACCACGTTTTGATCAATGGACGGCACTTCTCCGACATAACCGACGTCAGAACCTATCGTGGCGCCAACATTGACTCCGACCACTACCTGGTGATGGTGAAACTGCGCCCAAAACTATCCGTCATCAACAATGTACGGTACCGACGCCCGCCCCGGTACAATCTCGAGCGGCTGAAACAACTGGATGTCGCCAATGCGTACGCGCAGCATCTTTAGGCAGCGTTGCCGGATGAGGGCGAGCTCGATAGGGCCCCTCTTGAGGACTGCTGGAGGACAGTAAAAGCAGCCATTAACGATGCTGCCGAAAGCGTTGTCGGATATGTGGAACGGATCTCAAGAAACGATTGGTTCGACGAGGAGTGCCAGGAGGTTTTAGAGGAGAAGAATGCAGCGCGGGCTGCAATGCTGCAGCATGGTACGCGGCAAAACGTGGAACGATACAGACTGAAGCGGAAACAGCAAACCCGCCTATTCCGGGACAAAAAGCGCCGCCTGGAAGAGGTGGCATGCCAAGAGATGGAGTTGCTGTACCGTTCTCAAGAAACGCGGAAGTTCTATCAGAAGCTCAACACATCCCGCAAAGGCTTCGTGCCGCGAGCTGAGATGTGCCGGGATAAGGATAGGAGCATCTTGACGGACGGACGCGAGGTGATCGAAAGGTGGAAGCAGCACTACGATGAACACCTGAATGGCGCAGAGAACACAGGCACAGAAGGTCAGGACAGCGAAGGTGATGGCTACGTCAGCACAGCGGACAGCGGAAATCAACCAGCTCCCACGATGGGAGAAGTTAAGAATGCCATTCAACAGCTCAAGAACAACAAAGCCGCTGGCAAGGATGGTATCGGAGCCGAACTCATCAAGATGGGCCCGGACAGGTTGGCCGCTTGTCTGCATCGGCTGATTATCAGAATCTGGGAATCGGAACAGCTACCGGAGGAGTGGAAGCAAGGCGTTATATGCCCTATCTACAAAAAGGGCGACAAACTGGAGTGTGAAAATTATCGTGCAATCACCATCCTAAACGCCGCCTATAAAGTGCTATCCCAGATTCTCTTCCGTCGTCTATCACCTATAGCAAACGAGTTCGTGGGAAGTTATCAAGCAGGTTTCATCGACGGCCGCTCGACAACGGACCAGATCTTTTCCGTGCGGCAAATCCTCCAGAAATGCCGTGAGTACCAGGTCCCTACGCACCATTTGTTCATCGATTTCAAGGCGGCATACGATAGTATCGACCGCATAGAGCTATGGAAAATCATGGACGAGAACAGCTTTCCCGGGAAGCTCACAAGATTGATCAGAGCAACGATGGACGGTGTGCAAAACTGCGTGAAGATCTCGGGCGAACACTCCAGTTCGTTCGAGTCTCAGCGGGGACTACGACAGGGCGACGGACTTTCGTGCCTGTTGTTCAATATTGCGCTTGAAGGTGTCATGCGGAGAGCCGGACTTAACAGTCGAGGCACGATTTTCACGAGATCCGGACAATTTGTTTGCTTCGCGGACGACATGGATATTATTGGGAGAAAATTTGAAACGGTGGCAGATTTGTTCACCCGCCTGAAACGCGAAGCAACAAGAGTCGGGCTAATGGTGAATGCGTCGAAAACAAAGTACATGCTGGTTGGCGGAACTGAGCGCGACAGGGCCCGCCTAGGAAGCAGTGTTACGATAGACGGGGATACCTTCGAGGTGGTGGACGAGTTCGTCTACCTCGGATCCTTGTTGACGGCTAACAACAATGTTAGTCGGGAAATACGAAGGCGCATGATCAGCGGAAGTCGTGCCTACTATGGGCTCCAGAAGAAACTGCGGTCAAGAAAGATTCACCCCCGCACCAAATGCACGATGTACAAAACGCTCATAAGACCGGTAGTCCTCTATGGGCATGAGGCGTGGACTATGCTCGAGGAGGACTTGCAAGCTCTTGGGGTTTTCGAACGCCGAGTGCTAAGGACGATCTTCGGCGGCGTGCAGGAGAACGGCGTGTGGCGGCGAAGGATGAACCACGAGCTCGCTCAACTCTACGGCGAACCCAGTATCGTGAAGGTAGCTCAAGCTAGAAGGATACGCTGGGCAGGGCATGTTGCAAGAATGCCGGACAACAACCCTGTAAAGATGGTGTTCGCCACGAATCCGATCGGAACAAGAAGGCGTGGGGCGCAGCGAGCTAGGTGGATTGACCAGGTACACCAGGACCTGGAGAGCGTGGGTGACAGTCGAGGATGGAGAGAAGCGGCCATGAACCGAGGGAATTGGCGAAATATTGTTGGCGAGGCTTTATCAAGATAATTGATGTAAAGCCAAATAAGTAAGTAAGTAGGAACCGAAAATGTATCAAACAGAAAACAGAAGAACAAAATGATACCTAGAATGAACCAACAGAAAAAAGAATCCTGCCAGACATTTTTTTTTTGTTTTTTTTCATTACTATATTTTTCCAAAGATTCAGAGATAATTCCGAAGATTAAATTATTATTTCCTGAGCAATACCTCCAAGAGTTTGTGTAAAGAATTTCTTTAAGCATTTTGTTTTGGCAATCTCAAGACTATATTCTGGATTTGGATAAAGATAACTTTAGAAGTTACCCAGGAATTTGTCCAAAGATAATTTTAGACATATTTCAAGGAAGGCCTAAGTCCTCCATGATTGTATCAGGTGATTGTTCCATTGATTTTTTTAGTAATAACTGTAGAATTCGGTTGAAGGATTAGTGAAAAAATATTTCTGGAGGAATTCCAATCTTTGGAAAAAAAATACTCGGGGTATTCCCTGAGGAAATAAATAGAGGTGATTCGTTGGAGTACCCAAGGTCTCTAAGCATCCTTTGCAAAACCGCTGGAAGAATTTCTGAAAGTATTGGTAGAAGAATATCCAGAAAAAAATTAGGAGGGATCCCAGAATGAGTCCAGAAATTTCTGAAAAAAATCACTAGATGATTTCTTCAAGTTTTTCCATGAGACATGTGAGAGGAAATGCTTAAAGAACCTGCTGAAAAGCTGCATTAAAGTCTTCGATATTTTTGATATATTTTGATCTCTGGAGCCCATAGAATTTTGCATCAGGATTCACTGCAATCTGAATGAGGGAAAAAGAGACTCTAGAGAGCATTTTGATTAAAATAGATACCTTAGAGATCTTTCATTAAAAATAGAGACTATTAAGAGAATTTCATTTAAATAGAGACCTATAAGAAGAGAATCAACAAACAAATTTTATTGTTGACGAATAAGACCTAAAAAAATGAATTTAACCTGTAAACATGTAAAATCTACTAAGATGCATAAAATTAATATAAATAAATTACCTACATAAATTTAAATTTCAAATTGGTTTACGTTCGTGGGCGATTTGAAGTATTTTTTAACGTTATAAAATAATTTAACTCTGATAATAAAAACCTTATAAAAATATTACAAATATCCAGTCTATGCTAAAGTATCAAAATGTTTTTTTTCTGGGAAAAGGGCCCCCACAAGATAATGGCCCCCGGGCCCCCACATTTGTAAATCCGGCCTTGCTTGACCCCACTGCACAACGCTGCCAATGTTAATTGGTTGTCAAAATATTGGTGACGCTTAAGCACAACGGCTGAATTGCGTCAGCGACAGAACTAGGACCAAAACAAACAAATCAGTCAGCATTAATAGTCGCCGACCAAGCCTACAAAATGCTGCATAGAATCAGTTGAAACTTGACTTGCATTGCAGATGCCAGTTACTGATCATCAAGCATGTTAATGGCTGGTAAAGAACAAAGAGCATATGTCATGCGAACCAGCTGCTAGTTTACATCGAATTTTAATGCTTGGTAGTTACCCCAAAAGAGTACAGCAAACTCGTTCACGCTTTTAATGAATTTATTGAAATATTTTTTGAATGATACATATCCATCACTTGGATTACTAACATTTGATATTGATGCAGTATATGAACTCAAACTCACCATTCTACAAACATTTGAAACATTATCCTCTAGATATAATTCTAGATTCCCTCACAAACTTTGAAAACAAGTCAGAAGTTAGGAGTTCCTACTTCTCTCCCAAATGTGGATGGTAACAACTCTGTCGACGTTGACACTGTTCAAATATTAAACACATCAACTAAATGGGGATGACAAAGTAACAAAGGTAGTCCCGAATGTTGACTAGTTGTTTGGTTACCCACGTCACCACGCCATCGTTGTTCATCAGTCGGTATGTGTGTCTGTTTGCACATAAGACGTCTTGTCATCAACCATCATTGGCCGGAAGTCGTGCCGTGTTTTAGCAACAGCAACTGAAGATGTTTGCCATAAATCTTATCACGTTAACGGTGGGGATGTTGCTTCCTATTGAAGACATGCATGCCACACCACGCTTGCGGGATGTGACCAGATTTCTCGAATTGTAAATCTTCAGAACAACTGAGGCGGAAGTTGTATCAAGATAACATCAATGGAATGTAGCTCACAATTTTACAAATTGTTTGGCAACACTGTACCAAGATGTCACATCTTCCCATAAACCTACATCGTAAGCGCTGGGTTTCTCTGGCGATGTTTACAACGACGCTGGTGATGGGATCACTTGCTACAACTATACATCTCTTTTATTACCCATCTTTTGAAAGAAACCTTACGCATGAATCTGATAACAGTATAGTGCGACACAAGACGTTGCAGTATCTACCTACTGGAATGCATCTTGCAGAGAACCACTGATGGATGGGCTCACGCAAATCTTATATAGTATTCATAGCTTCATGGTGCTACACAGTCGGTGCTTGGAATACTTGATGAGAGTCTTTGTGAGCAAGGCTTTGAATTGCCAGGCTGGAGACGAATCTTAGTCCGGTCGAGTGACTTTTCGGAATTTATGCAATGGCAAGGCAATGCAAACTTTTCAATTAATAACTGTGAGCATGATCGTCAAAACAAACGTTGTATAGGTTTTTTTTTTAATAAACAATAGTTGTATATAATGGGAAAAGAATAATGTATTGATTTTTTTTAACTATAACCCACGGTCTGTTCTGAATGTATCGAAGTGGCCCGTATAGCCAATTAGGATTGAGAACCATTGGAGTTATTTAACTCACGCCTCAGTTTGACAAAATTTGCAAAATAAAGAAAAAAAAAAGCCGGAATGGCTATGAGTATATTTTAGGAGTTATTTTTGGTGCAGCTTAAACTTAACCATTTCGAAACCTAGTACATACCTTTGGCAATGTTGCCCAAACAATAAAAAAAATCTGAACTACATGAAACATTTGATATATCTGCAGAGATTCCGCAGAATTCCACCGCTCGAGGATTTTTTTGGGTTGGAATTTTTTCGACTTTCCAGGGCATAGAGTATCTTAGTGCTTGACACACAATAATACACATGCAAAAATGGTCAATATATTGGCAAAGAAGGATCTCAGGTAATAAAGGACGAACACAAAATTATTGCGACACATTCAACAGGGCATAACTTTTCTACCATTGGGTTAAAATCAACCTAATTTTGCACACTTTTTCAATGATGTGTAGCATGTAAAATGCTGTCAAACTCGAAGTCGTGTTTTTCGATTCAACGAAAATGGAGGTGAAACAACGCGAGTCGAGAGAACAAATTCTTTCCAAACACCTGGAAGATCCTGACCTGTCGCACCGGCAGTTGGGAAAAATTCACCATTCAACCGTCTCCAAAGTGTTGAAGCGGTTGACGTTGGACCACGGCAAAAAGGCTGGAAGAAAACCGGAGAACAAAAAGACGGAGGGAAAGGTGAAGCGGATGATTAAAAAAAATCCCAACGTCTCAAGTCGTGATTTGGCTATAAAGAACGGCATGTCGCAGAGTTACGTCCAGAATGCAAAGAAGAGAGCTGGACTACATACATACAAGATACAAAACTTCCGAAACCGCGATGAGCGGCAACAATCTACGGCTAAAACTCGGGTATGGAAGCTCTATGAGAAGATGCTGACAAAATATGGTTGCTGTGTGATGGACGATAAAACGTATATAAAAGCCGATTTTAAGCAAATTACGGGGTTGGAGTTTTTCACCGGCAAGAGCAAGCTCGATGTGGACGACAAATTTAAGAAGAAGAAAATGTCTAAATTCGCCTCCAAATATCTCATTTGGCAGGCCATCTACTCTTGCGGACTGAGAAGTGAGCCTTTCGAGACAAAGGGCACAGTAAACGACGAGATCTACACATCTGAGTGCCTCGAGAAGCGCCTTTTGCCGTTCTTATTCTAAAAATGTTCTGAAGTGGTATGAGGTCAATTCTGTCCATTTTGTTCCAAAGGACATGAATCCGCCAAACTGTCCAGAGCTGCGCCTGCAGAACTGGGCAATAATGAAGCGGGAACTTCGGAAGAGCAAGAAGACAGTCAAAGACGAGAAGGACATGTTAAAAAATGAAAAAAAAAAAAACTGAGAAACTGGTACCGGATGACACTGTAAACACTTTGATGGAGGGCATCAAGCGAAAATGCCTTCAATTTTACACTCAAAGCTCCATCGATTAACTTTTCTTTTGGTTTTCAAAGTAAATATATGTAAAAAACTACCCTTAAGTTTTGGTTTGATTCTAAACATTATAAGAAGATTGGAATGACATTTTCGGTGTCGCAATAATTTCGTGTTCACCCTTTATTGTAGTAAACTATAGTACATGTTCAAGCAGAAATAATATTTTTTGAAAACACTCAAAATTTGGAGTCAACTTGGCAGGTTTAACGTCTTTTGAAGGGGTTTCGATCGGTAATTTAAGATTAATAGCTGGGACTGATATTATGGTTAAAATCTATAAAATACAACAGGCGTCTGCTCGAGTATTTAGTCTGTAGTTTAAGAACCTTTCTAAGCAATCCTGATGGATTGCCTGGAGGAACATGGATGGATTTATGGAAAAATCTCAGGAGGAATAACTAGAGGAAAAAACTGAGAAATTCTTGGAAGAACATATGGTACATTTTCTGAAGGAATCTATGGAAGAATGTTGGGGGTTAATCCTGAAAGAATCTATTCAATATTGCCTGGAGAAATCTCTTGAAGAACTAAAGTAGGAAGGAAATTTAGACAGCCGTTCTGGTATGGTATTATCGGAAGAATTACTGAAGGAATTCTTGGTTCCTTAAAAGCATTTTTGGTGAAATTTCCGAAGGAATCACTTGAGGTTATTGGAAGGATTGCTTAAGTTATCACTGGTGAGTTTGGCAAAAGTCCACGGTTCATATAATTTTCAGCGAAAATATATGGCGAAATTCAAGTAGAACTCCTTAAAGAATATCTGGTAAAATCCTTGAAGAAATGTTTGAAGGAAGCCCTAGAAGAATTTCTGAAAAATAAATGCATTAAGGAACTCTGAGGGAACCCGTTGGAATCATTGAAGTAATTTTCTAGAGAAATTATGGAGTGTTTGAGTGTGATAATCCCAGGGGTAATTCTCGGAGGTATTCCTGGAGGAATTTCTGGAAAATGTTTGAATTCTTAAGAAATTCTTGAAAGAAATGCTGGAATCCAATAGAGTTCTCTAAAATATCTCCTACTCTAATTTTTCCGCCAAATTTCTGAAGGAGTTTAAGGATTTCTGTGGAGAAATCCCTGAAAAAAAATGCTGAAACCCTGGGAAGTCCCTTTGGGATTTTTCAGAAGATTTCCTGGAGAATTCCTGTAAAAGTCTTAGGTGTACCCTTTTCAAAAAAATCTGAACCATTCCATGGAAAAATTGTTGAAGAAGTTCTCTGTAGGATTAACTGCATTCACTGGACGAGTTTTCGCAAAAATCTTTGAATCATTTTCTGTTGAAATATTCCTAAAGAAATTCGTTGAGAACTTCCTGGATGAGCTTCTGGAGTAATTCCTGAGAAAATCCTAGGACAAATTCCTAAAGGAATTTGTGGAGGGACCCCTAGAAAAATTGCAGAAAGAATGCCTGGAGAGATCCCTTGAGGAACTCTGAAAGAATGCCATGGATAATTCTCGGAGAAAACTATGGACTTATCCTTAGAAAAATGTCTAGAAAGTAAATTCAGATATCTGTTCAGTTGGGGCCCAGATAGCCGTAGCGGTAAACGCGCAGCTATTCAGCAAGACCAAGCTGTGAGGGTCGTGGGTTCGAATCCCACCGGTCGAGGATCTTTTCGGATTGGAAATTTTCTCGACTTCCCAGGGCATAGAGTATCTTCGTACCTGCCACACGATATACGCATGCAAAAATGGTCATTGGCATAGTAAGCTCTCAGTTAATAACTGTGGAAGTGCACATAAGAACACTAATCTGAGAAGCAGGCTCTGTCCCAGTGGGGACGTAACGCCAGAAAGAAGAAGATATCTGTTCAGTTGATATCTTCGAATGAATTTCTGAAATGCCTGAATTATTTCTGTAGGGGTTCCTGAAGGATATCTGTGGGGTAACCCCTTTGAGAATTCTTTGAAGACATCTTTGTAAGAATTATTGAAGGATTCTTTAGAAGAATTTATGGGAAATATTAGAAATATTTCTTGGAGCAAACTTTCTAGGAAATCCTTGAAAAAAGTTGTGTAATCTATGAAGAAGTTTGCGAAAATATGACTGATATATTATCTGGAGGAATGTTACTAGAGAAATCTCTGAAGAGGCTCTTGGAAGAATTTTTGAGGTAATCCTAGCACAAATTCCTGGAGTAAACCTTTTGAGAAATTTTTTTGAGCAATTGCAAAAAAGAGATATTGCAGATGGAATTTATGGAGAAATTTCTGGAGGAGTCTCTGGAAGAACCCGTTGAGGGAAATATCTGAACTATTGCTGTTTGCGTTTGACGTGCAACTGGATTTGTACGTCAAACACAAACAGCAATAATTCAGATATTTTCCAGAGAGTCTAGGTCTAGGTGAAAAGAATTAGTGAAATCCTTGGAGGATTTCGTAGCGAAATTTCCCTAGCGAAATTCCTTTCCCTGATCGGATGTTTCTCTGGAGACATTTGCATGAGGAATTCCTGGAGGAAGCCTTGGTGAATCCCTAGAGAAATCTGTATGGGAATTAACGAAAGATTCGCTGGATGAATAAAAGTATTCTCTGGAGGAATTCCAGGTGGATTATATTGAATTATTTATAGGTAAATTATTTGAAGAAAGTTTTGAAGAAATTACTGGAATGTCCGGAGAATTTCTCGAAAATATCTTTTATTTCCTGGAAAAATGATCTTAGAAAATATTCTCGAGATTCTTAACGGTAATTTTTGAGAAAACATTCCTGGAGAATTGCCTGGAAGATCCATTTAAGCAATCTCTGAAAAAATTGAAGGAGTAAACCTTGGAAGAATCTCTGGAGAAATCCCTGGTGAAATTATAGAGGTATTCCAGGGGGAATTTTCGAAAGCATTCTTGGAGAAATTTAGGGAAAATATCTCAATTATGTCGAGGTGATATCTATGAAGGAATAACTGAAAATTTTGGAGAAGTTTTCTAAAAAATCTCTGGAGAAATTTTTGGAAATTATCTGAAATATGTCACGGTACAGTTTTTTAAAGAATTACTGAAACCCTTGGAGTTTTCGAAAGAATCTCTGAATTATATGGCAGCGAAATTTCCCTTGAGAAATTCCTTGGGAAGTCCCTGAAGGATTTTCTACATGAATTCCTGGAGAAATTGCAAAAGGAAACCCAGGAGGAATCCTTGGTAACCCTGGAAAAATCTTCATAAAAATCATCGGAAGAATTTCTGGTCAAATATGTAGAGACATTTCTGGATAAGTTTCTGCATGTATCCTTGGAGAAATCTGTTAAAAATATCTGAATTGTTTCTTGGTAAATTATTTCAAGAAATCTTTCAAGGAAACACTGGAGCGCCTAAAGAAGTTTTCATAATCATATCTTTGAATATCTGGCAAAATGTCCCTAGTGATCCTTAGAAAATTCCTGAAGAAACTTCTGAAGAAATTCCTGAGGAAAATGGTGAAAAAAAACTTTAAAAATCTTGGTCTTAGGACTCTCATGAGGAAACCCTAGTGAAGTTCTGTGTGGAAGGAATTTCTGGACGAGTCGCTGGTGAAAATTTCTGGAAAATGTCTGCACTACGTCTAATTGAAGGAACTATTAAAATCCTTGAAAGAGTTTTCGAAAAAAATAATGTCTATATTTTCCAACACTAATTCCTTGAGAAATGGCCCTGAAGAAATCATTGAAGAAGTTACTGCATTCTCTGGTTTTCGATTTTTGGAAAAACACCTCTAAACTATTGCCTGCATAATTTCTCTTGATAAATTTCCTGACAGAACCTTAGAAAAATCCCAAGTAGCACACGAAACATCTTCCAAAGAGATGCTTTCAAAAATGGTCTCAATCGCGTATCACTAAAAGCAATTGTAACTTACTTGGCTCTAGTTCGGTTGCATATCAATATCAAGGCTCATAAAGTTTCATTTCCGTTCCAACGAACATGTATTTCACTTCTTGTTTGAAGTTCAACATTTTTGAAACGACAAGATTTGCTGCAAATGTCCTCTGCAAATAGGAATGAAGCCAAGTTTGTCAAGATGTTTTCAGCAAGTTTTCAAACAAACTCTTGAAACTTCTCCCAAAATGCCGGTTTTTATGTTATGTTTCAAATTACTTTCATTTAAAGCATCCGCAACTTGCATTCAATTTTAGTTCCCATACCACAACTCAAGAAGATTCATCCCGGTTAAGGGTATGCGAAATACCGAATGATTCCGTCAAATACGCTTCGAAACGAAATTCCGCGGAATTCCACGGAACTTGCACACGCGAAATTTGTATTTTGCTATTTCGTTTCGTTTCGCCAAATTGTTAAAATATTTCCACGGAAAATTGAAAACAAACGGAATAAAACGGAATTTCGCGAAATTCGAGTGTAATTTCGAACAAGAAAAGGCAAAGCGTTCGCTTCTACTCCTAGCTACAGTCAAAAATGGGTCCGTATTATGAATCAAATCGACTCATATCATGAATCAGAACACTATAACAGCAAATTATCTGCGAGGCAAACGAATGGTGTGCTAGTGAAAGCATACGTTTAGGCGTTTCTTAAGGAATCGTCTTATCTTAGATTTGTTGAGTGGCAATGAGCACACCTTCACCCAAACATTGGCTCACCCCTCGACAGCAGTAACTCCTTTGTGAAAGCGCACCTTGAGAGAAAATAACGGACGGCAGAAAGTGAAACGAACCGAACGATCATTATCAACCGAACAGTCGCCGCGTATACTACTGTACACGTTTTTACTGAATAAAAGATTCCCATTCGAAAGTAGTTTTTCCCCGCGTGTGATTTCTCCTTTTTCAGCCTCTTTCCGAAAGTCTGGACGCTGTTTGGCCACTGGCCGCTCAATCTGCCGACAGGTTATGGGCCCAGGAAGAATCGGAAGAGCTGCGGATTGATGTTTTCGGGAGTGCGCCTCGTTTTTCGTTCCCGCTGCTATAGTGAAGTTCGGCCGGCAGAGCCGAAAAGTGCGCGTCGCTTGCTCCGAAAAAGTGTGGTTAGAATCACCATTTGCGGGAAGACAAAAGTGTTCTTCCGGAAGTGAGATTACACCTAGAGTGGTGTGTGTGTGAAGATCGCGGAAAAAAAATTCGAGTGTGTGTGTGCTAGCGCAACAATGGTTGACGCAAAGTTTGCCATCCCGAAACTGAACGGGCAAAATTGGCAAACATGGAAAGTGAAGTTGGAAATGTTGCTTTGCCGAGAAGATATTTGGAACGTCGTTGTGGACGAGATTCCGGAAGAAGAAGAACGCACCGCTGTTTGGAAAAGTGCGGATAGAAAGGCAAAGGCAACAATAGTGCTTCTGTTGGAAGATAACCAATTGGCTATAGTGAAAAACTGTTCAACCGCGCGTGATGCTTATTTGGCATTGAAAAACTATCATCAGAAGACGACGCGGTCCGTGCGGGTATCGCTTCTGAAACGGTTGTGCTCGTTTAACCTCGTGGAAGGTGGAAACCTGGAACACCATTTGATGGAAATCGAGGACATTTTTGATCGGCTCGATGCCGCCGGCACTGAGTTAGATAAAGACACCAAAATATGTATGTTGATGAGAAGTTTGCCGGCGTCGTTCGACCATTTGGTGTCTGCTCTTGATAGCAGGTCGGACGATGACATTTCCATCGACGTCGTCAAGGCCAAGTTGATGGACGAGTATCATCGCCGACTCGAACGAGACAGTGGTAGCTCCAGTAAGGCGAAAGTGGAAAAAGCGATGCGATCATCCGAGGGCAAGCAGAAGGAAATTCGCGTGTGCCATTTCTGCAAACAGCAAGGCCACCTCCGACGAAACTGCCGAAAGTTTTTGGCAGCGAACAGGGATGGCGGAAATTCTGCTCCAGCCGCCGGCAAGGATGCGGGTGGTGGTGCAAAGGCAAAAGCGGCGCACGGTGAAGCACGGAACGTGGCGTTTACTGTCGAAGGTGGTGAACAATTCGCTTGGATCATCGACAGTGGGGCAAGTGCCCACATGACGAACGACAAAGCGTTCTTCACTTCGCTGAAAGAGTTCGCCGGTGGGTGGATTACACCCGAAGAGTTCCATGATGCGGAGGAAGTAGAAGTCAACGAAGCAGCCGGTGTGCTCCGGCGTTCGCAGAGGAAGAATCGCGGCAATCCGCCGCAGTATCTTGAAGATTACGTGTTGGAAGAAGTTGTTGGATTTGCAGCCAGTGCTAATGAAGAACCGGACAACTATAAGCAAGCCATGAAAGAACCGATGTGGCGTAACGCGATGGTAGATGAACTAGAGTCTCATTGGCGCATCGGAACGTGGGAGCTTGTGCAGCTTCCCCGCGGGTGGAAAGTTGTTGGATCAAAATGGGTGCTGAAGATCAAACGAAATGAAAAGGACGAGGTAGTTAAGTACAAAGCACGAGTAGTAGCCCAAGGCTACACCCAGAAACCGGGTATCGACTTTGAAGAGGTGTTTGCACCTGTAGCTCGGGTTGCGACACTGAGGACATTCCTGGTGGTAGCCGCCAAACGAAACTTGCCGGTCCACCACTTTGACGTAAAAACAGCATACCTCTACGGAACACTCGACGAAGAGATATTCATGAGGCAACCGCCCGGATTCGAAGTGCCTGGAAAGGAGGAGCTTGTCTGCAAGCTGAAGAGAAGCATTTACGGGCTTCATCAATCAGCACGATGCTGGAACCGCAGGCTGAAGCAAGTACTGACGAAGCTAGGATTCTCGGCATCGACGGCAGATCCGAGTTTGTTTGTAAGAGGTTCTGGGCATAACCAATCGTTTATACTGGTTTATGTTGATGATTTCCTCATTGCTGCAACGGAAGCAGAAATGGAGAAGATTAGCAAGGGTCTGCAAGAGGAGTTCGAGCTGACATCCTTAGGTGAAGTTCGACACTTCTTAGGGATGGAAGTCACACGGGAACCTGGAGTTTTCAAGGTCTGTCTACGGAACTACATCAACAAGTTACTTGAGAAGTACGGGATGGATCAAGCAAAAACGTCCAAGTCTCCGATGGATCCAATGTACCTGAAAACGGTCAGCGAGGGAGAAGCCTTCGAGGATCCCACCAGGTACCGTAGTTTGGTCGGAGGGTTACTCTACCTGTCCGTCTTGGCTCGACCCGATATCGCCGCCTGTACAGCAATCTTGGGCAGACAGTTCAGTGCACCGAAACAGAATGATTGGACTGCTGCGAAACGCATGCTGCGTTACTTGAAATCGACCAAAGATTGGTGTCTGCGACTTGGAGGCGATGAAGAACAACCGCTGACCGGACATTCTGATGCCGATTGGGCGGGAGACCCGGAAAGCAGGAGGAGTACTTCCGGATTCGTATTTGCGTTTGGAGGTGGAATTATCTCATGGGCTAGCCGTCGCCAAGCCTGCGTGACGCTGTCGTCCATGGAGGCTGAGTTTGTCGCACTCAGCGAGACCTGTCAAGAGGCCATATGGCTGAGGCAGTTGCTCAGCGACTTCGACGAGAAGCAAGTTGTGCCTACGCTACTGAACGAGGACAATCAGGGCTGTCTGGCCTTCGTACGGACGGAGAGGTGCAATCGTAGATCGAAGCACATCGAGACACGGGAGCGCTTCGTACACGAACTTTGCGAGAAGAAGCAGATCGAATTAAAGTATTGTCCGACGGATTTGATGGTGGCGGACCTGTTTACGAAACCCCTTGGTCCGCAAAAGCACGAGCGTTTCTGTCAAATGCTCGGACTGATGAACATCGAATGAAGCCGCGACTCATTGAGGAGGAGTGTTGAGTGGCAATGAGCACACCTTCACCCAAACATTGGCTCACCCCTCGACAGCAGTAACACCTTTGTGAACGCGTACCTTGAGAGAAAATAACGGACGGCAGAAAGTGAAACGAACCGAACGATCATTATCAACCGAACAGTCGCCGCGTATACTACTGTACACGTTTTTACTGAATAAAATATTCCCATTCGAAAGTAGTTTTTCCCCGCGTGTGATTTCTCCTTTTTCAGCCTCTTTCCGAAAGTCTGGACGCTGTTTGGCCACTGGCCGCTCAATCTGCCGACAAGATTCATAACTGTGGTATGAGTTTCAATGCCCCACAGATATGAATCAACGCTTCTAGCCATATGCATGACATTTTATTTCCTACGAATGGAACAAATGTGTTTAAGCATGTTATTGTTGATTGCGATGCTGTATGGATTTATGGTTCGCGTAGGTAAAATGGGTTCTGCGTAATTGCTACTTTTTTTGATGAGATATTCTCCGTTTAATCCAACTTTAATCCATATCTGTGTGCTATCCATAACTGTGGGATGACTGTAGTATTGACTGGTTCGCAGGATATGATAAACTGCACTGCCGTTGTAAAGTTTCCAAAAACGCCCATTTGCCATAAATTCCTCGCGGCGAATAGCCCAGGAAAGGAACAACTGCGTTTGATGAACTACCGCAATGTTATCTTCCATAAGAACAAAACCACGGTTTCCTCCGGGGAACATCGCGTGTCTTTTTGAGCAAATCCGTTGATAATTCGCAAAAATTGTTTGTACATAAATGTCAAAAAATGCTGCGGAGCGTGAGTTCCTGATGTTCTGGATTTACTCAGGTGGCTCAGATTATTGATGCGCGCATTGGTTCTCTCTCTTGCTATGACGTCACTTTTAACTCTGCATAATAACAGTGGGGCCCAGATAGCCGTAGCGGTAAACGCGCAGCTATTCAGCAAAACCAAGCTTAGGGTCGTGGGTTCGAATCCCACCGGTCGAGGATCTTTTCGGGTTGGAAATATTCTCGACTTCCCAGGGCATAGAGTATTTTCGTACCTGCCACACGATATCTTCTTCTTTTTCTTCTTCTTTCTGGCGTTACGTCCCCACTGGGACAGAGCCTGCTACTCAGCTTAGTGTTCTTATGAGCACTTCCACAGTTATTAACTGAGAACTTACTTTGCCAATGACCATTTTTGCATGTGTATATCGCCACACGATATACGCATGCAAAAATGGTCATTGGCATAGTAAGCTCTCAGTTAATAACTGTGGAAGTGCTCATAAGAACACTAAGCTGAGAAGCAGGCTCTGTCCCAGTAGGGACGTAACGTCAGAAAGAAGAAGAAGAACAGTGAGGGAATAGAAGAGAAAACTAATAGCACGTATCAATGAGTAAAGGCTCTCCCAAATCAACTTGATTCTTTCCGCGATGGCGACGAAAAATCGCGTTGATTTGAGTGATCGAAAGCCACACCTCAAATCTTTAAGGGCACAAATCTGAAGAACCAGACGTCCATTCAAGCTGAAAACTCTATCGATTGGTTACTCGATGGCCAATCGATCAAGTGTTCAGCTTGAACCGCTGTCGGGTTCGTTAGATTTGTGCTCTTGAAATTCTGAGGTACAGTATTGGACAAAACATATGCAACTCATATCGACCTACAATGAAAACTATCCGCATGTTTTGACGGTTCAAAAAGAAAACTGAGTGAGTGTTTGCTGAAGTCGGCTCAGGGGTCTAGATTCATACTACACAATTTTCTTAGCGATCAGCTGTTTGATGACAGCTCACCTACGGCTGTTTATTTACACTCTCCATTTCACGTTGGACAAAACAAGTGCAACTCTACGAATTCTTTTGTTTTTAGTGCCAAAGTCTTTAAAAAACAATTGTGCCGCATTTGTTTTGTAGTGTAAACAATCGACTTAGTGTTGTTCATTGTTCACAAGGTATGTATTACACGATTCATGATGAAAAAAAAAAACATTTATTGATTCATTCTCATTTTTTGTTATAACAAGGATTAAAATGGCTCCTGACGGACTTGGATTCGAGCTTCGCAAGAAAATTATTGAGGACTATTCTGGCAGAATGTCACAAAAGATGATTTGTGACAAATACCACTTGAACAAATCGACCATCTCAAGACTATGTACAAAGTTTCAGAAAACAGGGAAGTTTTCTGTTGACCATAGAGGTGGTAGGCCACGTTCCACATCGTCCAGAGATGATTCCATGATCGGCAGATGCATCAGGAAGGACCCTTTCAAATCGTCATTCAAAGTGAAGAAAGAACTTCAGCTGTCAGTTTCTGATCGGACGATTAGACGACGTACCGTTGAAGCCGGATTATTCTGTCGACGCCCTGCGAAGAAGCCGCTGATATCGGTCAAGAATCAGAAGAAGAGGCTTCTGTTTGCTCAATCCCATATATCTTGGAGTTTGCAAAAATGGCGTACGGTCCTATTCAGTGATGAATCGAAGTTCAACATTATCGGAAGTGACGGAATTTGTCGTGTACGGCGACCGGTTGGAAAGCGCTTAGATTCCCGTTACTGCCAGAAGACTGTGAAGCATGGCGGCGGCAACGTAATGGTTTGGGGATGTTTTTCTGCTCACGGTCTTGGTCCCATTCACCGTATCGATGGAATTATGGATCGTTTCATGTACAATAACATCCTGAAAGATGTCATGCTGCCTCATGCTGAATGGAACATGCCGTTGAAATGGACGTTTCAACAAGATAACGACCCCAAACACACAGCCAAAGTTGTTAAACAGTGGTTCAAGGACAACGATATAACTGTAATGGACTGGCCACCACAATCTCCAGATCTAAACCCTATAGAAAACCTTTGGGAAATCGTTAATCGTCGAATTGATCGTGATGGTGTCAGAAATAAGGACCAGTTGTTCGAACAAATTCGCAAGGCTTGGGAAGCGATTCCAAAGAACATAATTGACAACCTGATCGAGTCTATGCCTCAAAGATGCAAGGCTGTAATCGACAATAAAGGATTCGCGACGAAATATTGAGAACCGACCATGATTTGAAGAGGTATGGCGAAGTTGCAAATGTTTTGTCCAAGCAAAACCCGTTTACTTTTTTTATTTTTTATTTTATCATGAATTTTTGTGAATTAATCATGAATTGTTTGATTAAATAAAGTCGAAGTATGTCGTTTCTTTCTTTTAAAATTGTTTTATTTATGATTCACTTGTAACAACAATTATATAAACAGTTATACGAAAACGATCGATTGGTTGCAAATGTTTTGTCCAATACTGTATGCCTTCGATTTATATTCACCTTAAACAAGGAAGATGCATACATTATTTTATATCGAAAAATGAATCTAGATTTATTCACGCTGTACCACACCACTAACTCCTCTCACCTCTTATAACGTGACGTAATTTCCTCACGACCAAAAAAAAAAAAAATGCGACTATTGATAATATATCATTACAAGTATTGGAAGCCAAATGCCGCAAGGCAAAGGTCTTAACCTTTTCAATACCGACATCAAGTTTAAAAATTCTTTAGTTTCGCCATCTTTCGATCGATTTTGATGATTTATTTTAGGAAAAATCACAAATCAGTTATAAATTTGATTCATGCATTGCATGCACCATCAAAATTGGTTCCGGATATACATTACTCGCCATAAGTATAGAATCGCGTATTGCAACACTCATACTGCAATATTCTACACCTTGAAAAGTTTAGCATCACCTAAAATGAATATTATCTCGCGATTCTGAGGTGCTAGATCAACATGTTTTTGAGGTCATCTTTAAAAATAATAACACAGCGTAACAAAAATGACATTTTTGCGTGTCTCGAGGATCAAATTATGTGTCTCTAGTAGATTTGGGATTGCTGAATGTGATGTCATTCTCAGAAATGTTCCAGCACATCACAATTTTTATCTAAATGTCGCCAAAGTTGTATAAAACACTGGTTTTATTGATGTTTTTCATGGAATTTAAAGTACAATTTATCAAACATTTTTGTAATATAGTCCACCAAACATGGAAAATAGAACTTATACTTTCATTTCAGAAATAATTTGATTGAAATTGCATGATTAAATTTCGATTAAACCGATTTTTTCGACATGCTTGCAGTCTCCATACAAAATCCTTCGTTTCTTTTATACGGCGATATATTGAACCATCTGAACCATCAAAAAATAACTTTTCCGCATCGAAAGTATTGTACACGTTGATGATAAGTACTGTTATACACATAAAGTTCGAATTCTGTGACAAATTAAGCAAATAAATTGCCTTACAAGCTGGCAAACTTGCATACAAGTTGGCTGAAATAGCCATTTTTTGCATTTTAAACAGCCAATGGGTGATATGAATAAAAAACATTGAACTTTACTACATGTAGCATCTACTCAAAAACAAAATCCACAAAGTTTACTACACTTTTGGTATGAATAAAAAACTTTTCGAACATGTAATACTTACTACTTTCGAACATGAGCGGTGACTGAAGCTGCACGTTAAGAAATTTCCATTCAGAATGCAGAGTGATTCTGCACGTAAAGAACAATCTATTCAGAGTGACGCTTAAAATTAATACAATCACGCATATGAAGGAAATGCATGGAATCTAATCGATTAAGCGACAATTTGCACACAATCATAAAGGTGCTGTAATTTGACAATATTTGTAGTGTAATTTTGCGATTAGTCTGGTATTCTCTTTATGTCTATGATTTAATGATGATGGTACATGAAAGAATTTTCTGGGTGGTTTTCGGTCTTCGCCAACGCCAATTTTTATTTATTTATTTTTTTTTGAAATTAGCTTAACATCTATGAAGAGATCTTGAGATTACAGCTATCAAATTAGGAACCACATATTTTCTAGCAACAGTACTGAGATTCTGGTGAGATTGCGGTAGAATTTTGATGCTCCCCGTTTGTGTTCTTAACAGCATGTTGAATTTCGGAAGTTCTAAGTGTTTCTGTGATATTCTCGTTATTTTGATGGGGTTTCTGATAGTATCCTTGGAATTTCTAGAACTTAGAATGTAAAGATTTTTATGGGAATTGTAGTGATTCCATTGGTAGTCGTTAGAATTCAATGAGGATCTCCCCTAAAACACCTGGGTTACCTTTGAAATAATTAAAATTCTTATTGATTTCACAAAAAATCCCATTGAAATCTTTAAAATATTTACCGACATTCAAAAGGTTTATATTAAAGCTTTGCTTTGAAATTCCAACGGAACTGGAAATCTGACATCCCTATCGGAATCCCAAAGTTCCTACAGGAATTCCGGAATTCCAAAGGAAATCTGAGAATCTGAGATGTCAGTATTTACACGTAAAATTCAGAATTACATTATAAATATATGAATTTCTACCAACATCCTAAAATTCCTACAAAATAACATAATTATCGTAATGCCAGAATTCACACGGATATTACAAATTGCTACTGCCGGTAATCATACCGGAATCTCAGCATTGGCGGGGCGAAGGTTTTCGTAACCTCAAAATACCTTCCGAAATATCAAAACTTATATCGTTTTCCCATGATTTTTAATCAAAAGTAAATTATTCCATTCAATTCCGCAATCTCAAAGCATGTGTAGCAACCTCTGAAGCTAAGTAGTAAATGCTACATTTATTCATAGCAATGCGTTGTTTGTAGTATGTTCGAAAGGTGTAGAAAGGAAAATGACACAAACATGTTCCACTCGTGTTCCACATATAGCGTTTACTACCGAGAATGTAGTAAACTCAACTTTACTACATTTATTCATACGGCCCAATATCTCAAAAAATTGACGTGCTATGATATTTCTGAGAACGGCAATGGATTCAGCAACCCTTAATTAAGTGAATAGCGGTATTTTGGTGCTGGAAACAAAAACGTGTTCCGCAGTTTAATAATTTCAGCCCTTGCTTATTTTTAAATTCAGTTGAAGATACTATTATCACTGGATTTTGGGTGATGCTAAACTTAAAAGTGCTGCAATACTCTGTATTGCAACGATTCCATACTTATGGAGGGTAGTGTAGATTCAAGTTTGGTGGGGTACATAAGATATTTCACAATGGAAAAGCGCAACATTTTTTTTCGATTTTCGCACATCTAAATCTCGATAACAAAAAATAAGCCAAACATTAAATTTAGCTCATTAAAAGACGGATTGTCTGAACGAACATGGGTGAACTTGTCAGTCTTATTTGCGGCGGTTCCTCTAAACTTTTTTTTTCTAAATTTTCAAATATTTTTTAAAATACTCTCGAGGCTCAAAATTAAGTGTAAATGTGATTTTGTAGTGAGTTTTAAACAAAGAATCTGAAAATGAGATCATATCAACAATCCTTAATTCTTCCAGAAATCACTTGGAGTTTATTACTTTTGCAGTTCTTCTAAATTTATCTTGATTGATTTCTTAGGTATGTGTTGATAAATTCTTTAAAACTTAATTTAATTCAGTACTCCAGCTTTAATTCATACTTAAGCAAATATTCCAGTGATTCCTCTGTTCTACTTATTTTTCTTCTTTCTGACGTTATGTTCCAACTGGGACAGAGTCTGCTTCTCAGTTTAGTGTTTTCCTGATCACTTATCGACTTGTGTCCCCAATCACATTCATTCAAGCCACAAAGCATAAAGTACAGCAAAAACAAATGAATATCATTATTCCATGTTTTATGGTATATATTAGCATAACATCACATCCACATGATTAAAAAAATATGTAAGGCATTTCCAGAAATCAAATTAATTTTGGGGTCCTCTCAACATTTTTGAGATTGTTTTAAATGTTTGTAACTGCTTTTCGACCCACTTCATAATTGTAACATTTAAATTAAACCCACTCATTGCCTTGTGTGAATGTCAGATATGTTGAAATGAAACCTTATATAGTTTTATTAAGAAGATTTCAAACAAATAGAAAAGAGTCTTATCAAAACATGTAAGGACTCCGCTGAGCAACACTAAGGTTTCCATATGGTAGAGGATTTAAAAAGACGTTTTTATGCCTATTGTCAAACTTACAGCTTTTGACAAGAAAAAAAAACTTAAACGTGTATTCCGCGAAACAAATTTCGTATCGAGTTACACGAAACATTTTTAAATTTCGTTTCGTTTCGTCATTATCAGCGCAAGATATTCCGCGTATCGTTTCGTTTCGTATCGACATGGAAAAAATCCATATCGCATACCCTTAATCCCGGTTGCGAAAAAGTTGCACTAAACTACGTGTATGACAGATAGACGTTTATTTGTTTCAATCCAGTTGCAATATGGTTGAGTTGCACCTTACGTATCATCTAACAACGAAAACATGGTCTAACAACAGTTTGTTTGTTTAAATGGTGTTTCTCATGTGTTGCGCGGAAGTTTTTGCGAAAAGATTAGATTATTTCAGGCGTGGTCTAATTTCGACAGTAATGAACTTGTATTCCGAAGGGTGCAGTAAAGTTATAAGCAGGCTTCCGAATTCTCACTCACTCTCACGATAATGGATTTATCCCTCACAGCAATTTTCAGCGATTAGCTGCCTTGCGATTTTATCCGTCCACAAAACAAAGCGAAAATAGATAATTGCACATTTCCGCAGTTGTGAGAAGTTTGATTTCCCTCTCTCCGATCCACGGAGAACTTTTCCTGTATCCATCGCCATGTGCAGCAGTTGCTTTTATGCACCAAATTAATCACCTTTTCGTCAAGTTGGTATGGTAGCATGGTTAGGGTGCACGCATCGTAGGTTGTTTTAAGCAATGTTCTAGGTTCGAATCCCGTCGCCGGCACTAGTTTTTGTTTATCTACATAGTGATAATTCT
Source organism: Aedes aegypti (assembly GCF_002204515.2). Taxonomy (NCBI): domain Eukaryota; kingdom Metazoa; phylum Arthropoda; class Insecta; order Diptera; family Culicidae; genus Aedes; species Aedes aegypti. Next base: position 401,298,575 of record NC_035108.1, read on the forward strand.
CGGGAGCAGTTGGTTAGTGAAAATATGATTGAATGAAAAATAAATTATCCCCATAGGGGAGTGATTTTCGGTTATCCTCCATCGTAGCTCCAGGGAAAATTAGTGTGAGTGATAAAAGGTGTTCACGTGAGGAAGCGAAAAAAGCATTCTCCTTACGTGCGAAAAATCGTAGATTTCGTATCATCGATACGAAAATTCAGAACCCTGGTTATAAGCAACAAACTTTGATCAATGGACCATGTGGTCGCTTTTATAGTGCATTGGCGAAGCAATTGTTCGAAGAGCTGGTGGGGTAGTGAGTAGAGGAGAAGATTGGTGATCTTGAGGTCGGAAGTTTAATTCTCGATCATATTTTTGTTTAATTTTTTTTTCTCTCAAGTATTTCGCAACAAATAAGCAATTTCGATGTAACTTAAATATGTTGCAAACAGACTCCACCTCTTGCGCTTTTTGCGTTGCTATTCAGTGCAATTGAAAGTCATATTTTCAACCAATGACAACCTGGATTAGTTTCAAGAGATTATTTTATTCTTGAGTTGAAACAAACTGTGCGGCTTGGGATGTGTTTTTACTCCGATTTCCAGATGTTGTTGATATGGTAGGAAAACAAAACATTTCTATTGTCCAATGATTTTTTATCTAGAATATGCTAGATGTCCAACTTTGGAAGTTGAGATCATGAATGCACGTCAAAATACGAAAAAAATGCACCGCTACCCGAGGAGGAACAAATAACTCCCAATAACTCTTGCATACCAAATTTTGGTATCATACCAAAATTAGGTATTGTTCAGTTGTCAATACCTCAATTTGGTATTATACTGGTATTGAAAAAAATCTTTAAAACAATTAAAAATACTTCATTGAGGTATTAGACAGCTATCGAGGTCTGCTGGAGGTATTGAACGACTAATGAAAAATTTTATTTTTATATGAAAATCCATCAAGTATTATTGAGGTATTACAATACCTGATCTAGTTATCAGTTTGGTGTTCGTAGAATATGATTGAGATATTATTTGAGGTATTTTACCTCTTATGCAGGGCTCGTTCATACCTCATTCAGGTTGTAAGTATTGGAAATTATCTGGTATGGAATACCTTAGTTTGGTATTCAGGAGTTATTTTCTTCTGCTCGGGTATCGCTTGCCTTCTTGGTTGATAATTGACAGTAATCGGGGTACTCACTATCTCAGATCGCCGCAAAAATTTAATTGAAATGGATTTTAGATCAAACTGCGGTGGAAGCGGATGGAATTTGTTCTATTGTTGGTGGTCTATTTTTTTGGAACTGTTAAACAATTGTACCAAAAAAAAAATCGATCACAGGTGAAAATGGCCTGACGCACGGGAGCTGTAAACATTCGACACTTTGCGCGACGTTCTTTTCGTTGCCATGGTCAGCAATCGCAGCACGAGCTTAAGAATGAACGTCAACAAACACAAAAAAGTGTCAATTGAATGTCGGCTGACACGATGACATTTGCATAAATCATAAGTTATGCGTAAATTTTAGAGAACGGATTATAAACAATATGAATAGTTTGATTGCCTGCTATGTCGAATGTGACACACATACAGTGAACGCAGAACAGAAACAATCAAAGCCGTAAAGTTTCCTAGCGAAGCTATCGTGACATTTTTCTTTTCGGCATTCGTTTGATCGCTTGTGTTGAGAATGTTTAAGGGTGCGCTGCCGAAAATCAGCGAAATCAGGTCGACTACCACGATTGCTTACAACGCTGGTTCCAGTTCAGCAGAAATGTTCGCCAATTTTCATCACTACACAGAAAGAAATCCGTTCTCGTATCCTTGAACAGCAGACGTGAACTCGTGAAATTGTTCATTTGAATACGGTTTATTCGTGCTGTTCGGAATTTGAATCAAGGTGTTCGGAATATGAGACAGAACGAACACAGTGTTCGGCATTTTAATCAAAATGCTGTTCCGTACTTTAACGTAAAAAGAATATTAAAACTAATTAAATCAACATTATTATCGATACACCCAACAGCTAACAGTAAGGTTTTGCGAGGAAATTGAAATTTACACAAATATCTGCCAATTTATGCCAATCAGATGCATTTGAAGTCACTGTTGGCCTTAAGTGTTCGGAATATGAGTCAAAACGGTATATGTAAACATGATGGTAGTTCATGGTGTATTTTTGACAGTTCTCCAGAACTCTTTTTTAAGCGTGAATATGCAGTTTTCACAATCCTCAGCTTACAGTTACTTACTCAATTATAGCGTCATGTGTTGCCTCCATTCTTTTCACAATGCTTACTCTTACTACGTGACGGGCATTTCCGAAAAAAAGAACAGTAAACGATACTCTGTTTGTTAAAGACAGTTTTACTCCGAAAAAGCGCACAATTTTACATACTCATGCACCTTTCAGCCTTCACTCCTCTCCTCGTAAAGGGAATGGGGTTTGATTTTGCATGGGATTTTGACGTTTACTGGCCTTGTTGTTTACAAATTTTGTGAAGGGGTGAAAGAGAGAGAAAGATTTTTGTGCAGAGCCCCATACATATTTTCCCCAAAAATTTAACAATTTCCCATTCAGAGAAGTCAGCGCTCGTCTTGTTTGCGCTGCCTTGCCAAACCATGCCATCATCAAACAGGGCGGTCACTTTCCACCGTAAAGTTTCATTCCAATTTGCATATTCATCGTATTTTCGGCGTGTTCACTCTGCAGGCCCGATCGCCAAACGGTTCAGACTCCAGATCCGACGATGCCCCGTTGGATAGGAAGCCCGGTGACGGTGCAACTGATGGTCTGTCGCGCCTCGGACACCCACTGACTGCTGACCAAAGACCGGTCAGCTTTCACAAACACGCATTCATCCTTCTCCACCACCCACCACGAAAACTTTGAGCTTTGAGTGCGACCATCGCCGACCAGCGAACAAAAAGAAAAGAAGGGACAAAATCCGCTCGAAAAGCATCACCACCAGAAATTGCTAGTCATTATCCAGAACTTTTCGCCTAATTATTCATCAACCAGCTGAAATAATTTTGCCCAATCCCGGTGCCTTTTAGGGGAAGATGGTTCAAAATTCCAACCAACAAACTCTTATTTCCATATATTTTTTTAGATTTATCAAAAATCAACTATAAAACTCTTAAAACTAAATTTGAATATCATATATGATAGCTTATGTAATTTCTAATATTGGTTATTAAACATTTTATATTTCTGAAGTGAACATAATTGAAACTCAAGTAAATTTATCAAAAACACAGCTTGTTCAATTATTTTTGCTATAACATTCAGTAGGCCAACAGTTACGTGCTGAATATCAGTTCCTTAAGTATGATATCTGCAAATACTCAACGAGTTTCAACAACTTAAAAGCAAGAGATTAGACTTCTAGGATTGTTATTATACTACCAATTAAGTGATTTTAAGTATTTCCTACCCAATAAGTACAATGACAAATGACCATTTTGCCAAACGGCCATTATGCCAAACGATTCTACCCCATTACCCCGAATCCTATTACCCCGAATGCCATTAACCTGAACGCCATTACCCCGGTTTCCCAAACCCCGAACGTCCCATCACCCCGAATAACATTACCCCGAATTCCAATATCGCGGGGAAATGTCATCAATATCATCATGTCATGAAAATTGAAAATTCGGGGAAATTGCATTCGGGGTGATGGAATTCGGGGTAATGGTACATTTGGGGTAATGGAATTCGGGGTGCTGGCAATCGGGGAAATGGCATTCGGGGTAATGGGGTAGAATCATGCCAAACGACCATTATGCCAAACGGCTTTATGCCAAACGACCTTATGAAAAACGACTTTATGCCAAACGGGGTACAATCTTCTTCTTTCGAGTTCGAATTTCCTGCAGTGCAGAATAAGATGTCGCACATCGATTATGGTTCCACAAGTAGGCGGAGATTCCCTTTTCAAAAGAAAAGTATGTGTGAACCGGGTGGGGCCGATTCTCAACCACGTTAGCACGCGTCGGTCGGCAGCATTGCCTCATTCTGTCCACCTCTTGGTATAGTGCTTAATTTCTCTCAACTTGTTATCTCTTATTTCAAACCATTGGCAATCCCATCGGCACCGTATGGCTGGTTTCGTCGCTCTCAGTACATCTTCGCCGGAGATAGGGATGTCGATAGTCGATTGTTGTCGAGCTTCGTTGGCCAAGCGGTCGGCTTCATTATTTCCGGTTATGCCAGCATGTCCCGGGATCCAACAAAACCGAACGTTTTTGTTTCGCACTATGTACTCAACCTCCTGAACTCACGGGTGCTTTGAAGGAATGGCGTCTAAGACATGCAGGCAACTCGCCGAATCCGTTAGGATCACCACCTTCAATTTTTTTGGAATTGAAACCGCTTTCTTGATCGCATATGCTTCTTCAGAGAAAACGCTGCACTCCTTCGGTAGACTAAAAGCTCCGGAGATGCCGTTGTTATAAAAAGCGGCTCCAACCGTGTCTTCACACTTCGAACCGGCAGTCAGTGTAGACGACGGTCGAGTTGCGGAAGCGTGTCGACAGAAGTTGCTGGACGACTGGGCGGACTTTATCCGGAGGGTCACCCACTCGAATGCTCCTTTTCACGTCCCATACAATCGACGGTACGTTCATTCCAGGAACGATCGCCCTGTCTCGCAATGTGACCGACAGCAGGGAGTGCTGCGTTGGTTAGTTCTTCCAAACGTTCCGAATTGCGTGGAATCAAGGGGAGAGTGTTGTTACGGCTGTTCTTCGTCAGAATAAGGATGGCTATCCTCGCTACACACGGAACCGCTAGCAGTTCAAATGGTAGGATGCCCGCTTCGGCCATGAGCGAAATTATAGGGCTGGTGAAAAACGCTCCAGAAGCAAACCGAACCATTTTGTTATAAGCCGGAGCGAGGATCTGCAATGTTGCTGGTCCTCCTCAGCTCACCAATCCGATACTTTACGTCAGTTTTGCTATTACCGACGCCGGTCCGACTTGCAGTAGAGTTGTCCGATTGCCTCGCGGAAGTTTTGCTCCGATCATCTGGAGTATTCTCAGCCGTGACTCACATGCTTTCTTCGTAATTTTGCAATGCGGTTTGAGCGTTAAGGTACGGTCCGGAGTTACCCCTAGAACCCTCAGCCGGTTGGTTTTCGGAATGGAGACTTGATCAATGATGATGTTTCGCGCAGGCTCCCGACACGCGTTTGGGATGCAGTAGAACACGTGCGACTTGGCAGCAGACATGGCAAATGCATAAACTAATGCCCACTTATAAACAGCTTTCACGGCGACCTGCAATTTCGTGTGTAGCCCTTCGCTTTTTGCCCCTTTAACGACGAGAAGAATGTCGTCGGCGTGCAAGAGTGTATCGACTCCATCCGGCAGTACCCGGATGATGGACTGCATCACCACCAGGAACAGCGTTACGGATATCACTGATCCTTGCGGCACACCATTCTCCAGATTGTGTTAACTGGACGTGTAACCACCCAACGACACCTGAAACGTTCGCTCCGAGAGGAAGCATTTGCAAAAGGTTCATCATCCTACCACGTATCCACCATGATTTCAGGGTGCGAAGTACACCGTGTCGCCAGGTGGTGTCGTATGCCTTCGACAGATCCAAAGACGCTATCAAACAGTGCTCGTCGGCGTTCGGTATCGATCTCTCGATGTTCTTCGGATCGGCGCGTCTGTTGTGGGAGAGAGAGGGAGTACGGTAGCCTCTGTTGGTGAAAAAAACAGTCTGTCACTTGCCTGTGGGACGCTTTGTCCCACAGTACCAGCTGCTGTCGAAACCATTACACTAGTTCTGCCAATACCGACAACAGCCGGCACTTTGTGTAATGTTTCTGCGGTGAACTCTCGAAGGGCCTTCTCCGGGAGATGGGGGTGATGCGGCGTATCCTGAAAGATAATCGGGCGCAGCAGCAACCGTTTGCGATGGTAAAGTAGAAAGACTGACCTGTGGGACGTCTTGCCCCCACAGTGCCAGCTATTGCCGAAACTACTACACGCCTGTTTTAAGAAACACCGGTAATAGCTGGCACTGGGGATAGACTTTGTGTAGTATCGTCGGTGTTCTCGTTTTTGGTTTCGATGCTGTTGGTTGATGTTGATACAGAGTGGATTATGTCACGGTGATTTTGCAATGTCGTGGTATCGTGTAGGATTCCATCGGCTACAGAGGTGAACTCGACTTCGAGTCTAGTACACGACACTGAAGACGGCCTTACAGTTAAGGTCGAAATACGCGTATCTGTCAAAGGATACAAACTCTAGTGGAATTAAGTGGTATAGTACTAAATTCGGTTTTTTCATCTACTTATTGGAACAGATGTCAAATAAAATCATTAATAATTTCAGGCAAAAATCGTTGCAGTCTTCTATTGCCACGATTAATGCGTTATATGTTTAGGTTAAATTGGGTTAATTTAAAATTTAAAATAATTTTTTTAGGTTCGTTTAACAAGTTAAAGTACACAAATTTTATCAATAAGCTTAGGGTATCGGTTTTACCCCGAATTCCCCTACCTGCCTGACCCGGTTCTGGAAAATAGTTGCATAAAGCTGTACTGGGATCGCGAGATCAAAACGGACGTCCTCATCCTTTGCAACCGCCCCGACATTGTAGTCTACGACAAAAGGATCAAACGAGTTACACTCATCGACATCGCTGTACCGCTGGACCACAATGTCCAATCAACGTTCTCTAACAAGATAGCGAAGTACCACGACTTGGCGGAGGAGTTGAAGCAGATGTGGCACCTAGAGGACGTCCGTATAGTTCCGGTAGTCCTTTCAGCGACCGGAATTGTCCCGAAATCTCTCCTAAGGTCCCTAAACAAGCTGGAATTGAAGAAGGACCTTCACAGCATCCAAAAAGCGGTGATTTTTGGAACCTGCAGCAAAGTCAGACGGTTCCTGAACCACCACAACTGAGAAGCTCATCCAGAAGACTCATTAGGATAAGTAAACCGATAAATGAGATCCACAGAGCCTAATCCCCTTTGGCATACAGATTGCCCGGGGTAGGTGAAAGTTTCCAGCATCTTTTGCTGAGAAGTGCCAAAATTCTATAATAATAATAACAATACTAATAATAATAATAATAATAATAATAAATTTCATTCAAATGTAAACTAGACCATTTTACCCTATGAGTACATTTTTAACCACTTTTCCCTACTATATAGCTCGGCTTCTATTGCTTGTAGCTACTCTTGGGATCCCTTTTAGCATGCAAAAAAGCGCTACGCCGTGGAACTTTTGCAGCAGAAACTAATGACGGAGCGAACAAGGGTCTTTCATTCGGCTGGTGGGAAAAACTGCATGGTTTACAACGTCGTTTCACGGATTTGACTTTGTAACGTCGGGGAAGTGGGGGGTTTTTCTCCGTGAGGTCTTTTGTTTCTGCGTTGTGTTTCCTCGAGTGCTTGGGTTTAATACGTTAAATGGCACTTTAAGTGTGCGGGGCTTCCCATCCATACGGGGATATCCATGGGACCACTACTGCTCTGTGCGGAGAACGAGATGCTGTGGCGGTGATGGAAGTTTTTAGTGACATTGAAAGATGATTAATTAATGCACTTGATGTAAACATGAAGAAAAGCTGAAGAATTTGTTCAGAAAAGGGGGCGGTTACACGAGGCATGAACAGAATGATATTGCTTTCTACCACATAGGATTTTATCAGGCTAGCTAGAAAGTAAAAGGATAAACTCTAGACGGACTAACAAAACAAAACATCCAAAGAGGTGACCAGAAACACGATTGTAGGGTGACTAAAAGTTCAAATTAAAAATGAACGTCGATAGTTTGCATAAGGTATCGTTCAAATTAGCGGGGGTGCACGGTACACAGTTTTTTTCTTCTCCCATATCTTTGAAATGCTACGGTGAAAGAGTTCGTGTAGCTGCTCACTTTCATGTGCCTTGTTGTTCTTCAAATAGTCTTCTTGAAGTCAACTGATAAAGTCACCGACGAAGTTCGAGACGCATAAAATTATATGTAACAAATTTGTTCCTACAAAGACTAACAACATATCAATCAATTTATGAAAAAAAAACCCTATCAGTCGATTCAGCTGGTATTTGACATTCAGAATTATTCTGCGAGTCAGGCGAGTTGAGAAGAATCGTTCTCACCTCGAGTGACGTGAGATAACTAATGTTAATCAAATCAGAGCAAGTTAACAATTGTTACCTCATTCGACACGTCTTACCTAACCTAACTCGCGGAATAAGAACCATTTTACTCAAATCTCATTTCACTACGCATATGAAATCAATTTCTAAAAAGAGCTCCTTACGCCATCTATCGAATCGAAAACGATATTCCGACACACGTCTCACAAGCCTTCCCACACACGTCTTATTGGCAACCGATTGATGTTACTGCGATTGATTGCATCGTGCCTCCCTCGAAAGTAGTTCAAAACCAGACGAACCGTTGGTTCTGGATTCCCCAGGTTGATTCGCTGATTGAATCAACGTAACGTCACGACGGGCCGGGTCGCGAATACCAAGTAAGGTGATATGCAATGAAACAAAAATGATTACCATAACGTGGTGTTCCTCCGGCTAGGCCTGTCAAGCCATAAATCGGAAGTCAGTAAACATGAATGTGTGTGACGTCAAGCCGGGTTTCGGCAAAGGGCAGCTAAATTAACAAGCATTTAAAGAAAGGGAGCATTCAGTGGCGTTTCGAAAAGTTGCCAATGAAATGATTAGAAATAAGCAAGTTAACAATAAGACAATGTGACAAAACAACTTGGTATTTTTTTCGAATTTTCTAGAATAATGTCACAGATTTCAGTAAGTTGATCGAAAGTATTTATCATTTGATGGCTCTCCTTGGTAGGGGGAGATCCCCCAGTACCGGACACTTAAGCCACTAAATTCATAATTCGTAAAATATTGGTTTAATGTGCTCGTGTTACTCATTTATGATAAATATTATCATTTTTATAGTGTACAAAAATAAATTTGAAAATATAAATATGAATTTTGACATTGCATTTTGATGATGTATTTTAGTACCAAATTGATCGATCTTGAAAGGTGGCACCCAATACCGGACACGATCTGGAAATGCCTAGAATTCTGTAAATTTGAACATCATTGAATGTGTTTACTATAGGAATAGTATATAATTGCCAATTCAATGCATTTGCAACATTTACAAGAACAATTTGAGTATTTCTTAGTTAGCAAGATGTACATAAAAAACCTCTTTCTTATATGATGAAAAATAGCACATTTTACGATGTTGTTCTGAATTTTCATTTTCCTTATTTTTATTGCATCTTTGATACCATGGTCGACGGAATCCATGAAAAATTAATGTATTTTGAGACACTGGTGCAATAATTACAAAGATATTATATAACAAATCAGGCTGTCCGAAACTGGGGGACAGGAGGTGCTTAACCAAAATTGTAATTTGTCCATATTTAGTCCAATTATGGTACAAAATACATTCATACTATCAAAATAGGATTATGTTCGAATATGCTTGCGTGATCCAAAGTATTTTTTCATATTCAAAATAATTACTAAATAGGCTCAAAATTAAGGCAACACGTAAATTTTTTTGAAATTTTCAAACTTTTGTACTTTTTTAAGAAGGCATGCATATTTCAAGGATGTGTTCTACGCAAACATTAGTCTCCATAATAGCTTCCTTTACTACTAATACACCATCTTGATTGGACCATGATTTCTCAATGTTTCGACTTTGTCCGGTATTGGGTGCTGTCCGGTACTGGGGGATCTCCCCCTATTAACTCCAATTTGTCAAAAATGTCGAATGTGACTGTTTTGCAGTTATGGGCAGTGCATCTAAATTCGAAACTTGTAACCTTCTGAGTTATTGGATTACCAAGAGGCTCGGTAGCGTAGTTGGTATAGCACTCATCTAGCATACAAGAGTCATGGATTCGAATCCCACTTGAGCAGTTGTTTTTTTTTAATTTCATTCATAAGTTATCCACCTTTATCACGCGTGATGAGTTAAGTTGAGTTAGCTTTTTATCATTTTCCTAGGGCATGGTTATATTTTTCCCTTTCAGTACGTGAGATGACTGACTTTATCACGGGAGCTCCAGAGACTGCGCCGACAACTGACAGGGGCAATTGATGTCGACGAAAAGCGAGAGGAAAAAAAACTTCATCAGATTCGACGGGTATAACTTTTAATATTGAACATTATTTCCGCGAAACGCCGACTGTTGAGGAACGGAAACGGCACCATAAGGTGCTACTGTTACCGCTGCTCGCACGCAAAGTCGAAAGCCGATGGGAAATTGGAAAACATTTGGCGAAAAAAATTCGCTTTCATTTCCGAGGAAATTGAAACGGTAATGATGTTCGCGGGATGAGTCTCTCTGGGGGTGAAATCCATGTTAAGTAACTATTTGGGATTGTTAAGGGGTTGGGTTGAAAACGGGATTTAAAAATATGCAACTCATATAAAAGTTTCAACCGAAATTACCCGAAGTGGTAGGGATTAATAACCACAATAAAAGAATAATTACATGGCATTCAATTCAATTCATAATTAATATCTTTTCGCACCAACCCGCCTCCGTATCATTCAGCTGCTCATAACCTGCCATACACCCACCTCGAGTTATATAAATTCATCACACATAATTACGCACGAATGGTGGCACCATCGCATCGTTTAGCGCGTTCATAATGTAGAACAAAATTAAATTTGCATCCCACTCTTTGAAGCCATCATTCGGAACCCTTCGCTCCCTTCCCGTCCAACCAACACATGTGCAAAAATCACATTTTCATTAGATTGCGCACTAAATTAACGCTAATGGCATTAAAAAGTCCGCTATTGAAATAGTTTCATTTTAGTCGTAACAGCAAGTAGCACCCTGGAACCCACCATCACTCACAGGAGTATTTTGGGTCCATGATGAACAAAATTATGTTCCATTAGTCGTATTTTACTCTAATATGCACTAAAAATTCAATTTCTATAAGACCTACTTTCGAACCGCTGCAAGGCATCATCAGTGAAAAAATACAGCGAAAAGCATGCCGTCACGGTTTATGAACTCATTTACCATTCGTTAAGACCCTATAGTAAAAACTCATTCTTCAAACCATATTAAAGAAATTTGTTTTAGAAAGCAACTCAATCCAACAGATAGGAGAAGTGATATCCATGAGTTTGTTTGCTATTACTTAGCTTCATTTTAGTGGTAACAGCAAGTAGCACCTTACAGATTATAGCCAAGCAAATATTTACAAAAATCCCAAACGAAATTAGCTTAAAAGGGATTTGTTTCTTCAGCAACACACTTCATTAAGGTTTGAAGAAATAGTTTTCACTATGGGGTGATAAGTTTTTACTCACATTACAGTACTAGCGTGTGTCAAGTTTCAAACAATTTTCAAAATTTCCCTACAGTAATTTCCATATAATCCTACATTGTCTATGGGCCAATTTACTCGCTCCTTCCACTCCTCCGGTAGTTGATCTATATCCCAGATCCTGGCAACCAATCGGTGCAGACAAATAGCCAACCTGTCCGGGCCCATTTTAATAAGTTCCATTCCAGTACCATCCTTCCCAGCTGCTTTGTCGCTTTTGTGCTGTTTGATAGCATCCTTAGCTTCACCTATTATAGGAGTTACACGTCTCCCTCATCCTCCGTACTGATGAAGCCATTCCTCCTGCTGCCTTTGTCTTGCTGCTCTGCTGTTTTTCGTAGTGCTGCTTCCATCTTTCAATCACCTCACGTTCGTCCGTCAAGATACCTCCATCCTTATCCCGGCACATTTCGGCTCGCGGCACAAAGCCTTTGCGGGATGCATTGAGTTTCTTGTAGAACTTACGTGTTTCTCGAGAACCCAGCCAACCAAAACGTATAACGAAACCACCTGGAGGCTTTGTATATGCAAATTTTCACTTAAAAGATGTCGCAAAAAGGCCTTCTACGTACGAAAGTGAAGGCGATGTACGTGCATATATTATGTGATGAATAATAGCATACAATGCGAAAGTATAAATTTTCTACTGAACTTACCTGGGATCCTATGCGACTTAACTTATGATAGCAAGATATGATTTGACTTGATACTTGATACTTGATGGGCTACAATCCGCTACGTTGAATCTACGCCGAATGGATAATTCTTCTCCACTGGGCTCGGTCCTGAGCCAATCGCTTCCAGTCGCCCTGAACGTTAAGTGCCCTTAAGTCCTCTTCAACTGCAAAAAGCCAACGTGTGCGCGGCCTACCACGAAGCCGACGGCCTCGTTCGGGTTCTCTACTGAATATTATTTTTGCTTGTCGTTCTTCCGGCATTCGTACCACGTGACCAGCCCAACGCAGCCTGCCGTGTTTTATGAGCTTGATAATATCCACTTCTTTATATACTTGGTACAACTCATGATTCATGCGACGCCGCCAGATGCCTTTTTCTTGTTTACCGCCGAGTATTGTTCGCAGCACTTAACGCTCAAAAACTCCAAACGCTTTCCGGTCGACCTCTTTTAACGTCCAGGATTCATGGCCGTATAGGGCAACCGGAAGGATAAGAGTCTTATATAGCGCGAATTTTGTTTTCGTCTGCAGGCTACGGGACTTAAGCTGGTTACGAAGCCCGTAAAAAGCCCTATTCGCAGCTGCAAGACGCCTTTTCACCTCGCGGGTAACATCATTATCGTAAGTCACTAAAGTACCAAGATACACAAATTCTTCCACTACTTCAAATTTTTCACCACCTAGCACCACTTCACTACCAACGTCACGATTGGAACCACGCTGTCTACCAGCGATCATGTACTTAGTTTTGCTGGTGTTGACGGTAAGTCCGATCCTCGCTGTCTCCCTTTGAAAAGGCACGAATGCCTCTTCTACGGCTCGACGATCAATTCCGATTATATCGATATCGTCCGCAAAACCCAGGAGCATATGCGACCGGGTGACGATGGTACCGCTTCTTTGCACGCCCGCTCTCCTTATAGCTCCTTCGAGAGCAATGTTGAACAAAAGATTCGAAAGCGCATCTCCTTGCTTCAATCCATCTAAGGTTACGAAGGAGGTTGAAGTCTCATCCGCAACCCGCACACTTGATTTCGATCCATCCAACGTTGCACGAATCAGTCTAATCAGTTTCGCCGGAAAACCGTGTTCTACCATTATCTGCCATAACTCATTTCTCTTTACTGAATCGTACGCCGCCTTGAAATCAATGAACAGATGATGTGTCTGCAAGTTGTATTCCCGGAACTTATCAAGGATTTGTCGCAAGGTAAACATTTGATCCGTCGTTGATCGGCCCTCACGAAAACCAGCTTGGTATTCGCCGACGAAGGACTCCTCCAGCGGTCTCAGCCTGTTGAACAGAACACGTGACATTATTTTGTACGCCGAATTGAGGAGCGTTATTCCTCGGTAATTGGCGCACTCCAATCTGTGGCCCTTCTTATACAGAGAGCAGATGAGGCCCTCCAGCCAGCTAGCAGGCAATTCTTCTTCCTCCCATATCCTTAACAGAGTACGGTGCAGCATTTCGTACAGCTGCTCACTACCGTGCTTGAAAAGTTCGGCCGGGAGCTCGTCTTTTCCAGCAGCCTTACAGTTCTTCAACTCCTTAATCGCTCTTCTAACCTCATCTAGCGTCGGGGGCTCCACAGCTTGTCCATCGTTGCTGATGATTAATCTGTTCTCAGACGCGCTCGTGTCCTCTCCATTCAACAATTGCTCGAAGTGTTCTTTCCACCTGGCAGCCACCAAGATTTTGTCTGTCAGCAAGTTACCTTCGCGGTCATTGCACATGACGGGAGACGGCGCAGTTTTTCTCCGTACGCCATTGACAGTTTCGTAAAATCTCCGCATATCGTTTTGTTCGATGCTGTTTTGCGCCTCAGTAATGATGTCTTCTTCATACTGCCTTTTCTTTCTGCGGTGAATTCGTTTCTCGGCTGCTCTAGCTTCCTTGTACCGCTCTCTATTCTGCCGGGTACCAGACACTAACATCCGACTTCTGGCAACATTCTTCTCATCCGTCACATTCTGGCACTCCTCATCAAACCAACCGTTTCTGGGTCGTCTCTGAGCAGTACCTATCACCTCTCGCGCTGCTGTGCTCATCGCACCGTGGATAGACTCCCACAGATTGTTGAGGTTTTCGCCTACGTTGTATCCCCTTATCCGCTCATCAAGCTTCCGGCGGTACTCGTCTGCTACACCTTCTGTTGATAAGCGCTGGATATTGAAACGCAACGGTCGCTGTGTTCTTGTGTTCGCCACGGTAGACAACCGTGCACGAATTTTACTAACAACGAGATAGTGATGATTTTGACAGCTGCTACTAATTGATTCGACTTACTTTGATCGAGTGTACGGGATGAATCAAAATGTATAAATAATTTCAGGAAAAAAAAACGTTTTATGCGAGAAAACTCACCAATCCGACGATTTTATCCTCTGTGGGTTTGACGTAGTTTGTATGAATAAACGAGTTATTACGTGAACTTTTTTGCGACTTCTGGTTGTCTGGGAACAATAGAGCTGCTCCATCTCTTCGCACTCTAACTCTTCCAGGCGGCGCTTTTCGCCCCGGAATAGATGGGTTTGCTTTCTCGCTTCTGAACGATACTCCACATGTTGACAGGTGTCTTGCTGCAGCATAATCGCCAGCTCTGCATTCTTCTCGTCCAAAACCGTCTAACACTCTTCGTCGAACCAACCGTTCCGTCGATTTCATTCCACGAACCCAATGGCATCTTCCACTGCGTTGTTACACGTTAATGCGTCAGGTGGACGATATGCCCTTTGAAGGAAGCACCACACTAGACAACGGACTAGCATGCAACGCCCAGTGGCACTGTCGAAATACTTTCCTGACGAAAATTTTCCGTACTGAAGCGGGAATCGTATCCACACTCCTTGACTAGATGCGGCCAATGCTTGGTAACACAAACCGTACGGCCACAAAGCCCACATTATGGAAAATAAGTTGCGACTTCGGGTAGCTTGAGTCGTTCCAGATTGTACCGTGGCGGGCGCCAGTGCCGAATGTTGTTCACAACGGGAAGTCTGTGGCGCACTTTAGCCATCATACAGTAGTGGTCCGAATCGATGTTTGCACCGCGATAGGTTCTGACGTCGATAATGTCCGAGAAGTGTCTTCCATCAATCAAAACGTGGTCGATTCAGTATTTTGAGATGATCTTTATGCGTACCGATACGGTAGACATTTCGTCCATCATGATAAAAGCTGTGCAAAGCTCGTATCTGTTGCTCCGGTAGATGCTATAGCTGTCCGATAACTATGTACCGTTGACACTTTTCAGTTTACTTTATGCAGCGCTACGATGGCAAACTTGCGGACCCCCAAGTGAGTCGGAAAGAATGCGGATACTTCCTAAGAAATTTAGAGACAGATCCGGATTTTAAATCTTTAGTCCGTTTTCGATACCTGGGTCTGTGCCGATTGTCCCGATGCGAATTTACATTATATGCTTTCTGTACGATTTTTACGACTGGCTTGTAAAGCCTGCAAGCACCTCCCCCCTCCCTCTCCGGAGGACCATCGTGCACAACAATGTTCAGAGTCCCAAACTAGTACTAGGGCGATAATCAGCCGCTCTTAATGTGGATAACAAACGCATTGATGAGCTACACCCTCCGTAGTGAGGAGCTTGCCTTCTCTGTCAGCATTCTACCAAGATCCCACTGGAGTTGATTACCTGATCTTTCCAATGGTTACTCGTACCCCAGACCCCAGCAAACCAGAGATCATATAGAGTAAGATGGGGCAAAAGTTCGACCTTAGTGGTATAATCAAAGTTTCCAGGAAAATAATAGCAGATGAAACAAAACAAATACCATACAGCGAACCTTCATCATATTGGCTATAATTTTGCTGAACAAACTTGTGTCAAAATATTTACCCATTTTTAGTTATAACAGTTTCAAAATTGATTGTCTTATTCGAACTTTTGCCCCACCGGTGGGGCAAAAGTTCGAATCTAGTGTGGGGCAAAAGTTCGTTGGCTAAAACACAAAATATCAATACTTTTATGCCAGGCATACTTTCTACCAGCCGTAAACTTATGTTTGCCGAAAAATACACACTAAATTTTCATCAAAAAATGCCCAAAACAGGGTTAATTGTAATTCACCCAAAAAATAGCAGTTTTTCACAAAAGTAAGGAAAATGTAAAATTTTTGTGACATTTTTCGCACGATCAGGCAAATTTCACTAAATTTGAAGATAATATGTAGATTTCAGGAAATTTGAAAAATTTTCCGTGGGTTTATACATGGGTCGAACTTTTGCCCCGCAGATTCGAACTTTTGCCCCGCTATGGGCCAAAAATTGATTCCAACTATTTATGGAAAAACTAATCCACGTCAAAGCATCCTTATGATAGGCCTAGAAACGCCCTTACATAAAAAAATGAAAAAAAAAAATTATCTTCATTTGGTTCCATGCATCGAAAGTTTGACCAAATATTACAATATTTACTTCGAAAAACAACAAATAGCCATAACTTTTCCAAATCTCAATCGATTTTTATGATATTTGGAGTGAAAGTCTCTTGCTTGAATATCATTCGAACTACCATGACATTTCTAAGTTTTGATTTGATTTGAGCTAGAAATCTTAAAAAGAAACTCTTGCCCCACTCGAACTTTTGCCCCACTTTACTCTAAGGATGTTTATTTCAAAATGTATGTACCGTCGGACGGGGCTACTTTTGATTCCAGGGGCTATTTTGTGTCTTCAGCACTTTTATTAACCAATATATGCTCTACCACTAGCCATGATTTTTTTCTTGGAACAACATCAACAATAACAGGATAAACAAGAAAACATTTCAAAAAAGCCCGAATAAATATTCACAAGGTATGAAACATTGGCTATACAAACATTGTTTGAATTTTACCCATGTCTTGGAAACTTATTGGGAGCATCATAAAACTATCAAATCGTCATGTTTCATGAAAATCTTGTGATTTGTTTTGCTTAAAATTGTTGTTTTATTAAAATAATTGATCAAAGATCTTATTTTTACGACTTTAATTTTATTATAATGTTTTGGTTTGTGTATTTTACAACTTAAAAAAAAAAAATAAATGTTTGTAAAAGTGAACAGACATAAAACGCATATATTTCAATACGTACCAATGCCAAATTTACAACATAATTTCTGAAAAACAATTGTTCGTCATAATGTACATGAATTTGTAGTACAGAACAGTTGCATCCTTCAAATGCCTAAATTAAACTACTCTTAAGCCAGCTCTGAACTGCTTAGAAGCCAGGGTTGTTAACGTTAATCAACGATTAACGCCGTTTCGCTAATTCGTTAACGTTAACCAGTAACGATTAACGAAGCTTGCGTTGATTCGTTCGAAAATCGGTTTAACGATAACGTTAACGTACAGCGTTGATTTAACGTCAACGACTTTGTTATTTTTAACGTTAACGAAGATTTTGATGTCTAAAAAAAATAATAACTTTTGTCATGTGTTGTATTTAAAAGTAAGTAACTCTGAAACTTGACATGCCCTTTAAAGACAAATATGCGTGATCTTATTGCAGTTTTTCTGGAATGTTAACTGACTTCCTCTTAGTGGGCTCCACAGTCTTGCAAGTAAGAAAGTCTGTTCCATGGCCATTGCCAGTTTCAATTTAAATGAAAACTTTTGTCTGTCATGTTAAGTTATGGCAGCTTGTATTTGAAAATGGGAGATCGGGGTCATCCTGGGGTGGTCACTCAGAAACGTTTTATTTTTTTTGCTGGGTAGAAAAAAGAATGCCGTGTACTTCATGGAGGCTGAGGAAGCCGCTCTCTGGCAACGATTTTGGCCCATTGCTGTGGGGGCTGGAACGATGAGAGGATACAATATATTGCTTGGAAAATCTTTGCAATTAATGAAAGTTCTTCCAAGCAAAGTTTCTGACGTTTAAAGAGGCTGACTGTTGGGAGCCAAATCATAGCTCTCCACAGTGAACTTAGATTTTTTAATCAATTTTCCTTGGATACGGGATATCAGCATAGAAACGTGTTGTTTATTGATGCTTCGAAACATTCTCTAGAAACCTGTACGGAACATAAGATCAACGCTTTGGTTAGCGCTGATCGTTGACGTTGATTCAACGCAAACTCGTTAACGTTGACGCTAACAATCATGAAAATCAGTACCTAGTAGTTACGTCGTTCGTTTATGTCAACTTGAAAATCGAGCATTCGTAACTGATAGTTCCATTTAAGAGGAAGTTGAAAATTTAAGTTTCATACTGCAAACTGAGAATAGTGAATGGCATGTTTCGTTGAAATTTGTTATATATGTGTAATTGATTCTAGCTTTGCGATTTTCTACATAAAGTTTATCAATGAAAAACGTTCAATAACATCACAACGGACGACAATCTATTGAATCAGTTTGAAAGTTATAAGGAAAAATCATTTCATTAGCAAATTGTGAAAATGTCCAAAGTAGCCCCTTTTTTGTCTTGAAGGACACGTTTTTTTCGCTATTCAAGCATTTTTGTTATTTCTTGATGAATTTGCCTCATATTTTGCACATTTGTTACGTACATATACAACTTAAATATAGACAAAAATTATCAATATCTATCCATAATTCTAAGAGTTACAAATCCTCAAAGTAAAAGAATGTGGAAATAATGTCAAAAGAAACCCCGTTTGATGGTATGTACAATTTTCGTTGGAATTGGATATGATGCAAAACTTAATTGATTGAAATCGTTTATGAAGTCATAAATTTCATCTGACTTGAATTTGCATCTTATAGAATTCCAATTTAATCTGATCAAATATGTAACTTCATACTGCCATTCCATTACGATTTCTTTTTCACTTGGTATGACTCTATTATAATCATCAATGTGAGATTACATATGAGTTCTTCTGATGTATAAATAAAATCATACAAGGCAAGAACCTAACATAAACAGGAAAGGTGGAATCCATAAACCGGTCAAAACAACATCACCTTTCAACAGAAAAACAATGAAATCACTTTGCATCAGTATTTTCGTACGGATGTCTATAACATATTGCTGCACTTCGCTCCAACTGCAAACGTAAACATGAAACCTTCAGTGTGGCACTGGTTTGGTCAATTGCCAAATAACAATTAAGATCAGTAACATTCACAAACGATGCTCTACAGTGTTTCATTTATATTTGCTAAAAGATCAAGTAACAATGACTGCGCGGCATAGTGGTAGCGCATCAGTTCAGTGATCTAAGCGTCACAGGTTTGAGGCTCGTCTTGTACTTATTTTCTTTGTATTAATTTTATTTGTTTGTAAAAATTAAATCATATAAACTGCAATACACAATCATACATGAAATTATTGTGAACGCCAAATCAAATTGTCTGGAGTTGTATTGACCATGATAAGTTCTCTGAAATGTACGTATATGGCCTCCAGATTTGTGCGAATAGGGGGAATGTGTGCATTTTATACAATCTGTTTTTACACAAATAAGTGTTTACTTTATTCGCTATGGTCAATACACGCCCGCTTACCTTCATGTCTTTGGAGCGGCCGGATGTTCTGCGGAACAATTTTGCGTTAATAAGGAGCCTACTGGATGAATTCTGGCACCACTGGATAAAGGAGTACATACTTGCCAACTATTTCTGATCGCTCGAAGTGCATTGGCGTTGGAACAGAGGGGGGGGGGGCAGGGGGGCCTGGCCCCCTCCAGAATCATCCAGGCCCCCCCCAGAATTTTTGATGGTAATAAAAAAAAAGCATGAAGCAAAATTTTCTGAATCAATGTGCATGACTCTTGTTATTGACAAAAATCTCTTCAGAAGTTACGTTAATTTAGAGAAAACTTTGCTTGTCTAACACAGCATCAGCGTGTCGGTTCTGACTTCGGTCGATCGACTGGTTATTGTTAGAAGTAGCTACTTGTTGTATGCGACAAACGCAATTTTTCGCCTTCTCCGTTGCAAAAAAATGCAGTGTCAATATCCTGGAAATTTTGTTCCCAAAATTCGTTTTTTTCTGAATAATCCAAAGAATGCTGTTTCAGCGTAGAGCAGCATAGTCACTGTATTCTGATTTCTCATATTACCTGGAGATACATTAACTTCAACGCGCATAATGACCAACAACATAATTGAAAAAATAGACAAAATTACTACAGGAATTTCTCAGACAATACATAGCGGGAATTTCTATCGAAAAATAAGACGTAACTTTCAAAGGAATTTCGGTAAGGCCAAGTTTTCTTCAGACAAACGGCAGAAATTTAACCTGGTGTGAAAAATATAACAAAATCAACCACAGTCTTTTATTCTAGCTCTCTTTGATTTTAATGCGAATTTTCAAGTATTTCGCATGAATAAGTTTATTCCTTAAACTATACTTTTTTAAGAAAATTTATTTCATAAATTATTTGATTAATTTCCAACAAATTTGTTCCAACATTTTTGAAAAACTTTTCGATACTCTTTATAGAATTTTAGTATAATAAAATTCCTCAAGGAATATTGAAGGGTGGCTTCAGAACTTTTGCAAATCTCTTGAAAATTCGTCAAACAATATTGTTGGACTTTCAAAGTGAATTCGGTGGTTATCCATCCGTTCTACGTCTACTTTTTATTAATAAATTGATTCCAGAGTATGTTCCCGGATTTACCTAAAAATGTTAATTAATCTTTCAAAAGTTCAGTTTTCCCTCGCATTTCCTCCAAAAAATAATTGATTCTGTCAAATCAAATACCTGACATGTTTCACTGAAAGTTATACTAGAAATTCCACTGTGAATTTTGTTAGAAAGTTTTCCCACAAATTTTATAACAAATTCTTCCGCGAAGTTCAACAAAAGTCCTTGCGAAATATTTCAAAAGTGCATACAACATAAATTGCGTCAAAAATTCTTCTATGTTTTTTTTTTTTGTTTTGAAATTTTGCAAATCCTCGGATTATTTAAGGTGAAGATGCGTCGAAGCCAAACCTCGAGTTTTCAAGAGCACAAATCTAGAGAACCTGACAACCGTTCGTGCTGCAAATCTTATCGATTGATCACCACCAGCGAGTGACCAGTTAGTAGCATTTTCAGCACAAACGGACTGCAAGCATGTTGAAAAATCTATTTAAATAAATTTTTATCGTGGAATTTCAACTAATTGTATCTAAATTGAATGTTCCAGTGCTATTTAGCATGTTGGTACATTATATCACAAAACAGTTTGATAAATCATACCTTAAATTTCATGTAAACATCAATAGAACCAGTGTTTTATACAACTTTGGCGACCTGTAGCAAACAATTGTGACTTGATGAAACATTTCTGAGAACGGCATAAGATTCAGCGACCCAAAATTTACTAGAGACACATAATTTGATCCTTGAGACACGCAAAAATGACATTTTTGTTATCACACTTAAATTTAATTAATAATTAATTAAATAGTAATCAATGGATTACTCATATGTAACTATGATAAAGCAGTTTCTGAAACTCTCTTGATGCACGACTCACCTAGCAAGTAAGTTAGTTTTTCATGACCTTTTAGAGAAAATCAGTTCGACTAGTGTTTTTTGTAGAACAAGGCTTTGGCTTTCGTTTTTTTTTAGAATATTTTATAAACATGTTGACAATAGTTTATGTCTCATCGACGCCCTTCTTCTTATTTTTTTTTAAATAGTTATTATGGCAACGAATGGGTTCTAGTTACTCCTCTGGGCGTCACTCGAAATCGAGAGCGCTTCGTATGCTTCGACGGAACGCATGTTAACTCCAAGAGCTTTCCTCGTATACACACCTCTTCTGCACATCACTACATTCATGCTGGAATTGATTCTACTCTCAACTTTGTTTTTAACATGAACATCGTCAAAACATCCTAACAAATCGTATCAACATCGTTCTGTGTAGTAGCTGCACTTCGATAGCAAACTTGACCGCTGGAGGTCCATCCTCATACACACACACAAAGCCCCCTAATAAGGCGGAACCATTTATTTCCTACCCCCAGCGTCAGACGACCTTCCGGTCCGAGTCGTCCCGCCATCCGGAACAGGCGTTAGGGCTTCGAAATATGAACTCCGGTCTATGTGCGTTTAATTTTGTTGTGAAATTCTAGCAAACATTCCCAACCCCGCACTTTATTTAGTGTCTGTGCTGGGCAGCTGGGGCTTCCGGTATGGAATGGAACGAAACGGAACTCTGTGAGGTGATGAACTCCTATTGGGCTGTTTGGCAGCTGTCGGTGCCAATACCGACGCCAACAACCGGACCATCGGAAATCGTTCTTTAATGATGTGCATTTTCCGGTGCAGAACAACAACAACTCTATGTGAAATGCACATACACACCCATGTAAATGGGTAAGTTAGAGAAAATCCACACCATAATTGGAAAAGCGGTATTTTTTTTGCAGAAACATGTTGGGAAGTTAAGAGTTTAAGCGATTGCTGTAACATTGTCGATGTGTGAGTCTTATGACCATGGAAATAGAGATGCTTTAACTGAATCTATCATATTTCAGCAACTTGTTATGGAAAATAAGTAGAATACTTTCCGAGGAACTTTGAAGGATTTATATTGATTCATTGAAAATAATGAGAAATTTGATTGATCGGAACTGATAAGAATTACACTTCGATGCAAATGAATAAGGGATGGGACTTTCTGCTGACTCTTGAAGTGCAAATTTTAACAGCTCTCATATTATTGGTCGAAAACGGCGCCGGCCAAGTCCTTACAGACAGTTAAGACGGAGGAGGAATGTTAGTGTGTAGTGATTGGTGCTTCTAGAGACCGAGAATACCTCGATTCTTACTTTTTATTAGTTTTGCATTTTTGTCTCTTGGGGAAAATATTTTGGTAGAATATTGAAAAGTACATCGACATTCATCATAATGAACTTATGAAATGTTATTTTTAGTCATGACAAAAGGAGTAAGGTTGTGTATATAGGTGTAAGGGTTCATGTCGACACGGTTCACGTAGTGACGAACCGTCTTTAGTTTGTTTGAAGATTACATAAACGTAATGTTGCCACGATAAAAATATGTTATCATAAGCATAAAACGAGCTCACCAGCCGTCTGAACACGAATATTTTTTCGCACTCGCACAACGCGAACTGAACACAATTGATCTTGATACCGTCACAAGCACCACCGGAGCATGCAATGGAATTAAAAGACCGCATACTACTCTGCCCTGCAGAACAAAATGAAATCGAAAAGAATCTTCTTCACCGGCACCACGAAAAACCAAACTGGCTTACTTGGGCTTAGCGAAGTACCAGTAACATATGGGATCTTTTAGTATGTGATTAAGTCAAAAATAGAATATGTTTGCTATTTACATATAACTGAAAGTGTGTTTATATTAAGAAATCATTCACCACCCTATAAATACCTTATATTATTTATTACGAGAGTAATCCTGTCTTATTTGCCTCACTGCTCATTTCAGAAAACATTAAGCTTTTCGTTCAATATCAAAAATACCACACGCTGCTAGTCGATAAGATTCACATGATTGGAGCCAAAAAAGTAAGCATTAAACGGTAATTGACGATACCGTCTCTGCACCACACTTTTTCTGACTATACTTTCGAAGGGCTCCCCCTACGAGGATCGAAAACAGTGGGAACCCATTGAAAATGAATAATGATGATTGTTCGTTCGCTTTAGGGGGCTTTTACTCTGACTTTTGGTAGTGCGAAAAGGAAAACTGGGGAAACAAACATCTCTTTTCCCTCAAAGGCTTGATGATGACGATGAAACCCGCTGCGTGTGTGAGTGAGGATCAATTACCAATGTCGTCGACCACTGAGCCATGGGCAATTGAGGTTAATATTGCTTACCCTT
Source organism: Aedes aegypti (assembly GCF_002204515.2). Lineage (NCBI taxonomy): Eukaryota > Metazoa > Arthropoda > Insecta > Diptera > Culicidae > Aedes > Aedes aegypti. The sequence continues at coordinate 401,322,416 of NC_035108.1, forward strand.
GGTGGAAAAGCCCTTAGACGATAAGGGGTTTTTGATAAATATGATATAGTGGTTTTTATGTGTTCCAATAAAGCTCGTTTTATGCTACCGCAATAGCACAGTTGAAATTGATTATCACATTTACACTACCTGAAGCAAAGATTCTACCAAGATTTATTATTTAAACAGAGTGCCAGGCTTTCTATAAATCTATATGAATGCTGGTGATCTTATCCGAACGACATGAATGGGAAACCAGTGGCAATAAATCGAATTCTACAAGTAGATACCTGTCCGAGAAAATTTATAGCCGAACGAAAAATCGAACAATATCCCATTCCTCCGGGGGTTGTGTTTAGAAGATGCTCTGACCGCAACATCCCCTTTTTCAATGAGTATTCTTTCCCTCTGAACAACGAAAGACAATAAGAAAAAAGCAAAACAATGGAAACTTTAAGATGTACGCATCGAGAGACCAATATCCAATTAGTATTCTGAAAGACAGGTTCATGTTCAAGTGCCTTTCAAAGAAAAATGTTCATGATATTTTTTTTTTGAATTATCGATTGTCGATCCGTACCGAAAGTAAATCAACAAAGCCAAAACAAAGACCATTTCCTTTTGTATGTTTCACACAGTGTTTCCCAACCGGTGCTCATTGGGGAAATCCGAACCCAAAGGTGGGAAAAATTGATAATTTTCACAATAGAAAGGCCAAAAATTAGTTTTATATCTCATTCGAAAGGAAATTTTCTCAGGAATCGATTGGTGATAGTTTCATGTACGTGGGACAGTTCCGTGTAAAATGCAATTTAATTCTCATGAAATTACTAATTTGTAATGTTTGCTGTCACTAACTTGATTTGAGTAATTAGTTTTAATAGGAAAAAAAAAATTTAGATAGTTTTTTGATGGATTCAATTTAAATTTTATTTTTAAATTATTTTTTATTTGTGTGTACAAAATCCCCATTATCTCCTATGTTACATAATTTAAATGTTGTATCATCTACAAAAAACAATTCAGTTCATACTAAATTGAATTCAGAGATGTCTGTTCATTAAATTATCTAACAAATCGTTTTTAGGGGAATTGGGGCAAATATAGCAATAAAACTCTATGCTCTCACTACCTCCTATGAATGAGGCTAACTACAATCGATTATTTAGATCAATATCGTGTACCCAAACTATTGCATATCGTTTGGAAATGTTTGCAATTTGTGATATAAGAAGGTAAATTATTCACAATATTTTGCATAAAGCAAAATTTATAACCATACATTTTTTACAAATTTCACTACAACTTGTTTCTACGAGCTATATTCATGATTATCTGACTATTATAAAAAAAAATTTTCAATAAAAAAACATGTTGAAAAAATTAAAAACAAAAATTTATCTTTAAAAATATGCCATCGTAGATTTAATTCCCTAAATGTCCATCTTTTTATCAAGTTCTCTGTAATACATTATTGAATAGATAAGCAATGATGAAATTCATGGGAAATATTCTCCACAATAAAACAGTTTTACACAAAACAACATGAAAATCTAGTTTGTTTAAGGAATCGGGGCAAAACGGGCACTATAGAGCTTAGTGACATTTGAGCACACGTAGGCTAGCATACGCTCACAGACAAACAGACGTAACACTTAGAACAAATTTCGATGAAAATCATAGTCGCGAGAACATATACGCCCAATGCTAAAATCGGTGTGTTTGGCCGATCGGCCAACAGGTGGCGGTAGTGTGTAAACGTCAAACACGAACAAAAACGACGCGAGCGCTGCGGGTGGTGTGTTGGCCACCTACAATTTATTCAAATCGACCGTTAAAAAGGTGGTCGATGGACATCGATGAGAGTGTGACGTCTGTTTGTCTGTGATACGCTCGTAATACACAGTTAGATTTTGTTTTCCTCAAAAAAATTTGCACACGCATTCCAGACTCATCAAAATGCATATGAAAATATTACCCAATTTGAAAAATTTACACCCGGATTCTGGGTGTTTTTCGAGACAGAGTGCATATTGTTTCCCTCTAAGGTTCAAAACTACATCTACACTGAGGCACCCATACCATTGGACGTGATAACCACTATAGCTTATTCCATAGCTGTCCCACGGACATGAAACTATCACCAATCGATTCCTGAGAAAATTTCGTTTCGAATGAGCTATTGAACTTATTTTTAATCTTTCTATTGTGAAAATTATCAATTTTTTCCACCTTTTGGTTCGGATTTCCCCAATGTGCGGTGGTCCGCAGACCCCTAGGAGGAATTCACCACCTCTCAGAGGGTCCACGATTCCATTATATTTATAAGCGATGATTCATGATAAAAACTCAATGGATTTCGGGTAAATCTTTGAAAAATTTTGGAGAGTTCCTTGGACGACTCGTGATGATATTTGATGGTATGTATGCTTTCAGTAAATCACTTAAATCTAAATCTTAGTTCGATATTTGTCTTATTGAAAAAGGATTCGTAGTGGAATTCTTTACCAGTTTTCATAGATAATCGAAACAATCTTGATGGATTACGCTTAGATTCAAAATCTTGGTCGATCCCATGCTGACGAAATAAGCCATTAATGAATGTTCGAACCCTCTGAGCAGAATCTCAAATAGAGAAACTGAAAAGTAGATGGAGTACCGTGTACCTTTTAATTCCGCTCCTAAATGCTTATCTTTGACAGATACGCGTATTTCGACTACCACTTGCAGTCTTCTTCAGTGTCAGTTACTCGTATTCAATGGATACGAGTAACTGACACTGAAGAAGACTGCAAGTGGTAGTCGAAATACGCGTATCTATCAAAGATAAGCATTTAGGAGCGGAATTAAAAGGTACACGGTACTCCATCTACTTTTAAGTTTCTCCAAAATAAGCCATGTTTTTTTTCAGTGTGATTTTTGGATAGCTTCAATAATGCGTGTAATCGCAGAGATTTGGATAAAATACTAAGGGGGTAAACCCACGTTTTTGCACAGAAATGTGCAATCCTGCTAAATTCTTTATACATATTTACAAATTGAAAATTTTATTTCAAAACTGTGAGAGACAATTTCCCAGGGCCCACGTAACGTTTGCAGAATCTCAAAGAAGGCCGCAACTCTGAAATGGTTGGAAACCACTGGTTTAACACAAGGTGCAAATATAAATATTTGTCAGATCAGCGCTGCTCACAGTTTACATTTATTATTGAACCGAAACACTATTTCCGGTCGATATATTGCCATCAACGAAGATGGAAGGAAATGGGTTCTGCACCTTCCTTCCTTGTGTCCTTTCTCATCGTCAATAGGATAACGTTTAAAGAAGGATACTGACACTTGGAACAAGAGAGTCTTACTCAGCCTTGTCGATTTGATTTAGGGGTGAGTTCTTGGGATCGTATCGTTTAAAAAAATATCTATTTTATTGTTTCTGTTTTTGCGTCACAATTTTTAACTACAGGTTGCCAAACTTGTATAAAATACTGATTTGAATTTTGTTTACATAAAATTTAAAGTATGATTTATCAAAAAATTTTAGATCTAATCCACCAAGTATGCAAAATAACACCTTAACTTAAATTTCTGATTTAATTTGGTTGAAATTGCCCGATCAAATTATGATTAAATCGAATTTTTCAACATGCTTGTAGCCTACATACGAAATTCTTCGTTGCTCTTATATGGCAAAGTACAATACTTATCTAAACCATCAGAAAATAACTTTTGAACATCGAGAGTTTAATGACCTTTGTTGATAAGCATTGTTATACACATGGAGTTTGAATTATGTGGCAAATAAAGCAAATAAATTGCCATACAAGTAGTCAAACTTGTATGCAAGTTGCCTGAATTAGTCAAATTTTGCATTTTCAACAGCTAATATTTCAAAATCAAGGCGTGCAATGATATTTTAGCACTCGACACTGAAGAAGTCTGTAAGTCGCAGACGAAATAGGCCTATCTGTCAAGATAAGCAACACATATTAGAGTTTAAAGGTATTTGCTCACCTTAGTGATTTTAGTATTTTATTTTTTTTTTTTGCAAAAAGTGAAGTGTTAAAGTTCATTTGTAGTTTTTTCATCATTGTTGCCGAAACGAATGACGGGCTACTTAGCCTTAAGTAAACAGCGGTGTTTTGGTGCTTGAGACAAAAACATGTTCCGCAGTGTTATTCAATCTCCCGGTCACCGTGGTTCTCTCTATAAACTTTGTAAGGAAGTGTAAGATAAATGTCAAAATAGGGAAATATGACGCTTAGAAATGATTCCTTAGTGAATTTCAGAGATAAAGCCGAGGACGTAAAGAGATTACAGAAAAGTGTGTAGTCATTAACATCTCGCTGTGCCGGTATGCCTCAATAAAAAAAAAACACGCAAGACAGGAATTCTAATTTAATTTCCACAGGATATTTACAAGAATTGCACAGAATTTCCACATAATTTCACAGGATTTCTTCAATAGTACCACTTGGTTCTCATTTAACAATTCTCAATGGAAACTCAGATCCATATTGGATCGATAATGAAATCTCAGACTGGACTTCAAGGATCCACACGACAGTCCCAGGATCCACACTGAAATCCCAAGATCCACAGTTTTGTTCCAGAATCCATAAAGGAATCGCAGAATGCACACTTGAATCCCAAGATCCATAGTGGTATACGCTCAGGATCCTCACAGCAATCCCAAGATCTACACAATAACCCCAGGACCCTGACTAGAATCCCAACATCCATACTAGAATTTCAGGATCCACATTGGATTCTCAGGATTGACACTGAAATCTTAAGATCCACACTGTGATCCTGGGACCCATACTGGAATCTCAGGATCCACACTGAACTCAAGCGACCCACACTGGCATTCCAAAATCTACACTGGAATCCCAAGATCAACACTGGAATCTCTAGATCCGCACTTTTATTCTAGGATCCACAAAGGAATCACAGGGTCCAATCTGGAGTCCCGGGATCTACACTGAGATATTGAGGATGTTGTTGAGTATCTCGTATATGTTGTTCAGTACATCGAAGTTCATCAGAAAACGCCAATATTTGTTTTGCAGGTTTCTGAAAACTTCGAAAGATGAGATCTTGGGAAAAGTTGTTCAGTGGAGGATCAGTTAATATGAATATTTGCCCCCAAGTTGTTCAATAAGTCAATGGCTCAATGGCGGGTCAAGGATCGTGTTCGCTTCATGTAGTAACCGCACAACCGGTATCAATCGTTCGTGTATATACTTAAGTATTCATCATAAATTATACCTATATAGGTTTCCAAAACGATTTAAGTATAACTGCTTGTTTTGCTGTAGATTTCTTTCACGTATTACTCCGAAGATCTATTCAGGGTTTGGTTTGTGATTTTTCGCAAACTTTCTGAGTAATTCTTCCAAGAATTCCATTTAAGATACATTCATGAATACACTCCGGATTTTTTCTAAAGATCGTTACATTTTTCAAGGAAGTTTCAAGTTTTCCAGATTTTTTTTATTCTTCCATTGATTTCCCTAGCACTTTCTCCAACATTTACGTTTGGAGCATCCTTAAGAATCCAAATTTATTTGTTTTATTTTTTTCTGATATTGATGGTGAAAATTTTAAAGAATGTCCTACAGTAATCTCCTTGATAAATTTCTACGATGATCTCTGAAAGGACTCCGCATTCGAATCTATGAATAATATAAGACAAAGATGATAATAAATCTTCGAGCTGTTTAGTAGAATACCTATAAGTAGACGAAAAACCGTATTTAAAACTATACCATTTAATTCCACTAGAGTTTGTATCCTTTGACAGATACGCGTATTTCGACCTCAACTGTACAGTTATTTTATAAGACATTCAGAAACAATTCCTTAAGATTTTTTGTATGAATGATCCGACTGTTATAATTGCTGTATTATTAAATGGTTGTGAAGAATCTATGGGAATTTGAAAATCTTATTAAAAAAATGAGTTTATGGTGCCTTCCTTCGCCGAGTGGTTACAGTCTGCGGCTACAAAGCAAAGCCATGCTGAAGGTGTCTGGTTTCGATTCCCAAATTGGTTCAGGATCTTTTCCTAATGGAAATTTCCTTGGCCCAGGGACATAGAGTTTATTCGTACCTGTCACACGATATACGAATGCGAAAATGGCAACTTATGCACAGAAAACTCTTTGTTAATAACTGTGGAAATGCTTATAAGAACACTAAGCTGAGAAGCAGGCTCTGTCCCAGTGAGGACGTTAATGCCAAGACGGAAAAAAATCGTAGCGATAATATTTTGATGAAATTCTGGAGAAATGCCGAGAGAAATTTCTTTCTCCTTTTGAGGAATGTCAGGTTGAATTTATTATGAAAATCTTATAAAATTGGATTTGGAGTAATCGTTCATGAATTTTAAAATACAGTGGGATTCCGTTTTTGGCAACAAAGTTGAAATTTTCAGTTGCCAAAAACGGAACCGTGCCAAAATCGGAACCCATATTTCAAATTTTATTTTTCAAATATTGGTTTTGAAAGCATCATTACAATGTTAATACATCATTTTTATGGAATCATAAGGCGTTGAGACTTCGAAAAGGTTCACCTCGGAGCATTTTCCGGGAGGGTTATACTATGCTATGAATCTATAGCTCCGTAATATTAAATCTGGCAAACGATTTTGTGGTCGCGTTTTTACGCCTCAACGTCTTCAATTTTTTTAAAAGTTTAATGCATAATTTGTGTATAAGAGGGCCTTGTAAAACCAATAATCGCATAAGTGACTTTTATTGAAGAACTGGACATTTTCTTAAAACTATGAGAGAAAACGAAAAAAGGTGTTTTCTTTTAAAGACGTATTTGCGAATCAAAAGCGCTGATATTGCAAAACGGCATAACCTTTTTTTTTCTAATTAAATGAACATTTAAAATCAATTTAGCTTTTGGACTTTAGCGTAAAATTTGAAAAATTCGGTGAGTTTAAAATTGCTCCTTCAATTTATGTTTCTAATAAAGTGAAACATTTTATAATGAATGGTTAACAGTATCAAAAGGGCAAACATAAACATGAGAAGATGCATAAATGTCTTGTAATTGTGTAGAATTTAAGGTGAAGATGAATCGAAGCCAAAGTTCAAATTTTCAAGAGCACGGATCTGGAGAAGCAAACATCCGTTTGAGCTGAAAACCTAATCGAATGCTTACCACCAGCTAGTGATCAATCGATTAAGTTTTCAGCTTAAACGGATGTTTTGTTCTTCAGATCCGTGCTCTTGAAAATTTGAAGTTTGACTTCGATTCATCTTCACCTTAATTTTCACTTGAAATAATTTTTAATTCAGCTAGATATATGTTTTACACCTGCCTTATGAAATCAATTTAAATTTACAGGATCCTGTTATGAAACCTCAAGAACCTTATAGGAATCTTCAGGTTCTCATAAGAAATCTACAGAAAAAACGCTTGAGCTCTGAAGCATCTTGCCAACCATCCGTAGGATCTCGCAGAGCGTTCTCAGGATCTTGCTAAGGATTTTGCTATGAGTTAACATCTTGGAATTCCGCTGCGATGTTGCTGAAAATTCTCAAGTCTCCGATGAAGAAATTTAAAAGTTTATTATTATTAGGCTACCACTAGCACACCTCTAATTCCTATGGGAACCTTTTCAAAATCCTCAAGCTTTCGCCGAAAATATTAAAAATACTACTAGAAATTCACATTATCCCGCTTAAAATTTGCAAGTCGCCCTAGAGTTTATTAGGAATCACCAGATTTTGGACATAATCCTCCATAACCAGTTATACACTCTAAAGATCCCTCAAGAAGCTCTCAGTGTCCACTTGGAATCTGCAGATATTCTCATGAATTCGTTAAAATTTCTGAGAAGTCCCACAAGAACGAAGAATCCCTTAAGGATTCTCCAGGGTACAGTTAGGAAACTCATACACTCAGCTCGTGATGATGTTGAGACCCGTATCCTTGATTAACAATCTTGTACAGAATTCTGGATAGTCTCTTAACAAATCTAACGCCTTATAGAGTCTATAGAAAAGAGAGAACGTAGCTTTAAATAGTTGACGCAGAAAGATCAATATACACACCAATACCACAGACAAAAAGTAAAAACACTCTCAGTCGTATTTATCGCACGCTTCAATGGTATTATTGAAAATAAATTGTATCTTGGACTGCATTCGCATTTGTCATGTTATTTAATGAAATTTAAAAAAAAAAAGTTATGATACACGACATTTTGCTGTACATATTTGTATCTATTATTGCGGTGTGTTTTTACACACGCAATGTATGTAAATCCATAATAATAAAGACAGCGAGACACAATTTATGATTGTAACTCTGTTTGAGTCATAGATTTTTCGTTGCTCTTATGTCGGTGCTGGTGCTTTGTTCGAACAAGCTGTTCCAAACTGAAGAACAGTGTTTTTTTTTTATTGTATCACCTACTGGCAGACTCAAGTGGGCTGGTCACCTAATATGAATGCCTATGAAAAGAGGTTGGTCTTAAGTTGAGATACTGGTGGAGATCATGAAACGTTGCCTATGTATGACCAATGACCATTCTGAAGTAAATAAGCGCGTACGCGAGTCCTTAGTAGTTGGTGAGATTTGGGGAAACATCGACGAAAATGGAGATCTGGAATGAAATCGGTGTGGAGTTGACATGCTTTTCAAGTGACTAAAGCAACAGACACGATAATATTTACAAAAATTTACAAATTTTAATGGTATTGAAAAATGTTGCCAAAAACGGATCCATTTTGTTGCCAAAATCGGGGGGTGCCAAAATCGGAGCATGCCAAAAACGGAGCATGCCAAAAACGGAATCCCACTGTAATCCTTATGAAATTTCCTGATATAATTTAAAAAATGGCATAGAATTTTTTGTAGGGCTTCTTGGATAAATGTCGAAAAGTTTTTTTTTCAAAAGCTCTGGCAAATTTTTAAGTCAACTTTTGTTGAAGAGCTCCTGCAGGATCCGTCAAAAATCTCTTAGAGGTAACAACTGGAAAAAACAAAATTCGTTGAAAGAACCAGGGAAAGAAAATGTGGAGGATTGTTTTTTAATTACTGTTTGAATGCTCAAGGAATTTTTAGATCGAGTTCTGAGGAAATTCCTTTAAGAATCTCTTGAGAAATTGAATCCCTTAAATTACCTGAACGAGTAGCTGAACGTATTCAAGAAGAAATTTTTTGGAGAAATCGCTAGAATCCCTGAAGAACTTATGAAATAGTTGCGTATTAGAGCCTCTAGAATTTTTTGCACTGCAAGTAGATTAAGGCGAACAAGTGACTTTAAAGACCATTTTGATTAAAATAGAGACTTTGGAGACCTTACATCAAAAATAGACTCCTGCTAACCTGAGACTATTTTACGTGAATACTTGTTGTAATTTTTGCTCTTTCTTGTAAAGACAATTTACATCGTCTTCAGCACATAGGCTACACAGACTGAACGATCACTAACATTAGGCAATGGACAACACGATACACCCAGTAGCCAGCAATGAATTTTTCGTTTGACATAGTTGTTTGAAATCGTCATATCTCGAAATCCAGATAATATAGAAACTTGGGGTCTTCATTAAAGTTGTTCTGGAGGTGAAGCGCTATCTGATGGTACCTCATTTAATTTGGAAATAAACCGCTAGGTGGCACTAGTGGGCATGTTAGTTTTACATTTGTTTTGCAGATTTTTCATGATTCTCACCATTTAGAAGGATGTCGTCTTCGGCAAAGTTGTTTAGTAAGTTAAGGACTATCATTTTTCGAGCTAGTCGATTCAAAATTTTGCCACTAGGTGGCGCTAGTGAGCATGAAACTTTTGTTTGCAGATATCTCAGGAGCCTGACCACTTAGAAAGATGGTGTCTTCGGCAAAGTAGTTTGGTAGCTCAAGGGCTATCATTATTTGAGCCAAGAAATACGATATTTTTTTTTACGGCGCTAGTGAGCATAAAATTTTTGTTTTGTGGATACTGCAGGATCTTGACTTTTTAGACAGGCACCTTTGGCAAAGTTGTTCAGAAGCTCAGGAACTATCATTATTTTAATAAATCTCTAACTTTGAGGATTAAACAAAGAAAGAATTTGAGCTACTGAACAACTCTGCCGAAGGCACCATCTTTCTAAGTGATCAGGCTCCAGAGATATTTGCGAAACAAATGTATTATGCTCACTAGCGCCGCCTAGTGGCAAATTTTGAATCAACTAGCTCAAACAATGATAGTGCTTGAGTTACCGAACAACTTTGCCGAAGACGCCATCTTTCTAAGTGGTCAGGATCATGAGATCTGGGAAACAAAAGCGTCGCCTAGTGGCAAAATCCCGAATTTCTTAGCTATAATAATGATAGCCCATTAGCTACTGATCAATTTTGCCGAAGACGTCATCTATCTAAGTGGTCAGATTCCTGAGATATTCGCAAAACCAAGGGTGTTGTACAAAGTACAACGCGCGACTACTCGCGTTACAAAAATTCGCGTGACGACCGAAAGGTTTAATAAGGCTGTTCTTGCAATAACGGAGTAACAACTACGGGCGATCAATCATGCTCACGCTCATGTAGATAACTCAGGATTTTCACCGGGGAGGGAGGATACTACACGCGAAATATGTGGCAACATTTTTTCTGAACTGCAAGATAACTCCAGCTCACTAACGACAATCAAGGCAGATTTGAGAAAAAAAAAAACGCTAGCTTTTTTGTGCACCTTCGATCATTTCGGACAAACATGGACAAAGGGCCATAGTTTTTTGTTCATTTAATTTTCATTTAAATTGGATAAGACTAAAAAGATGCGTGTTTCAATTCCTTATATTCAATCAAAATAAAAGGTGCTATCGTGATATTACTTTTGAATGTACAGGCATTGATTTTCAACCTGTTGTTGTTTACTTAGGGATACCATCTGATCTGTTGAGAAAATCAGAACATGTTATGTATTCTCTGAAACATGTGCAAAAGTCACCGGATTTGTTTAGCAATTTAAGCAGAAAAATGCTGTAAATCAGGACATGTCCTGCTTAATCACAACGGATGATAGCCCTATGTCTACTTTGTTTAAATGCAAACTTTTGTTTTGATCAATTACGCCCTTTTATCCTTCAGAGGTCGAAACATCGACTCTGATCACTATCTCGTTGTCAGTAAGATTTGCGCACGGTTGTCTACCGTTGCGAACACAAAAGCTCAGCGACCGTTGCGTTTCAAACAGACGCTTATCAACAGACAGTGTAGCAGTTGAATACCGCCGGAAGCTTGATGAGCGGATAACGAAAACCAACGTAGATGACAACCTCAACAATCTGTGGAAGTCTATCCACGGAGCGGTGAGCACAGCAGCGCGAGTGGTGATAGGTGCTACTCAGAGACGACCTAGGAACGGTTGGTTTGATGAGGAGTGACAGATGACAGAAGCCCGGTGTTGGTGTCTGGTACCCGTTAAAATAGAGAGTGGTACAAGGAAGCGAGAGCAGCCAAGAAAAGAATCCACCGCAGAAAGAAAAAGCAGTATGAAGAAGATAGGCACAGAACAGCATGGAACAAAATGATATGCGGAGATTTTACGAAACTGAAAATGGCGTGTGGAGAAAACCAATGCAATGACCGTGAAGGTAACTTGCTGACAGACAAAACCATGGTGGCTGCCAGGTGGAAAGAGCATTTTGAGCATTTGTGGAACGGAGAACGGAGAGAGCGCGTGTCTGAGAACAGATGAGCAAGCTGTGGAACCCCCGACGCTAGATGAGATTTAAAAGGCAATGAGAGAGTTAAAGAACAGTAAGGCTACTGGAAAAGACAAGCTCCTAGTCGAAATTTTCAAGTAAGGTAGTTAGCAGCTGTACCGAATACTGCACCGTACTCTTTTAAGGAGATGGGAGGAAGAAAAACTGCCTGCTAACTGGCTGGAGGGCCTCATCTGCCCTCTTTATAGGAAGGGACACAAGAGTGTGCCAGTTACCGACGAATAATGCTTCCAAATTCAGTTTACAAAATAATGTCACGTATTCTGTTCAACACATTGAGGCCGCTTGAGGAACCCTTCGTGGGCGAATACCAAGCTGTTTTTTCGTGAGGGCTGATCAACAACGGATCATATGTTAACCTTGCGACAAGAGCATATAATAAAAATAGTTTTTGTACCGACTCTATCCTTTCTTCATGTACTGTTGAAAAAGGTGATCAAATTATGTTACAATATTCAAGTTGTTGCCACATCACTCGGAGAGATGGCATCCCTGCCATCGAATGCAGTAGTGTGTGACTAAAGGATTTGACTGATGTCAAAATAGATTACTTGCAATTTTGAAGTGCTTTGCGACAGAAGTTAACCCATTGAATTTATTGGATTTATGTAGAATTTATTATTATTTCAATTTCCCTTTATTACCGAATTACTAGAAGTAAGGCTACGTTAGTGCTATCAAAGGTATGCAGCATAAGTCTGTGGGTTATGGTATATTAGAGCTGATTTCATTTGCAGGAACTAAATACTCGCTGAGCGTATTGAATTTGTGGATCGCGGTAGATACGGGATTATTATTGGCAGGTGAAATATATCCAAATTGTAATTAAATGTATACCAAATATGTATAACTAGAATGTCGCTTTACACAGAATTTAGTTGCGAACGGGCTATTGAACAACAGTAACGCAAGATCATGCATGTATGGTCTCACTGAATTGTAGGTTAAACTACTATGGATTAAAATTACCATGAACTAATTTGTTAATCTTTTTTCTAGTTTGAAGCATAAAATAAACGGCTATCAATATCAGTGGAAGATACAGTTCGTTTTTGTTCTCGTTTGCAACAATTCTTCAAAAATTCAAGAGATGGATGATTCGCCAAACGGTACTCCAGATCCCAACTATACGGTAAGCTGTGTCGCTTGCGATCGTCCACCCACCGCGGACAATTTTGTCTGCTGTGACCGTTGTGCGGATTGGTGGCATATGTCCTGCGCTGGTGTGACTGACTCGATTGAGAATAAGGATTGGTTGTGCAGTAAATGTCTACCAGCTCCATCGATCTCCATCACATCGACATCTTCAACTCGTCGAGCCAGACTACAGCTTGAGCTTCAGCGGCTAACAGAACAGCGCGAACTCGAAAAATTGGCTCTAAACGTAGAACTGGAGAAAAGGTTCTTAGAACGAAAATATGCGATGTTGGAAAAATCACTTCAGGACGAAGAAGTTGATCACCGTAGTAATCGTAGCCGCAGTAGTAAAACGGATGCTGAAAAACGGAAAAAAGATATCCTGGATTGGGTGGAACAACAATCGAATGAAGGAGTCGGAAAGCACCCTGGCCGGAGTCCTTCCGTGAAGTCTGTAGTTTCTAACATTGAGAAAAGGAACCAGAAACCGTCCTACGCGATGATCAACCAAGAAGACGGTGCTGTAGGAGGTGAAGTTCCCATAGGCAATCGATTAGTTCCACCACCAATTTTGATACCACCAGGATCAGGAAAACTAACAGCACAATATCAAAGTAAAGAAGATGTCAACCTGTTGCAGTTGCATAAGGACCGAGCTTCAAGCTACACGCTAGATGAGATCACAGCACTGCAGGACCATTTGGCGAAATGCAAGCTGCAATTGTTAGAGTCTACAACGCAAACACAACGTAAACTGGATGCCTCTGATGTCTCAAAAGGAGTCTTACCTAAAGCCTATTCGAACCAGCGACATCATCCCAAAAAGGATTCGTTTCTCGAAACTAGATCGAGTAAACTGCCGGAAATACACCGTGTCGACGCGTTTGAAGAACCAGAAGCACTCCAAAATGCCGTTAGGCTGTTTCCGGATTCCCGCGCGCTTATGAAGAAGCGAAATGTCCCAATTGGACAACAGTTGAATCGTTCACATGAGCAGCAGCAGAAGTATGAACCGGAACCAAGACCGCTGAGCCCTCTTCAGCGTGTCCGAAAGGAAGCAAGCCATCAGATGCACGATGTGGGACGTACAAATGAGCGGATCTTTGCAACTGTCAACGAAGGCAATCAACCATTTCATAAGCACCGCTTTGAAGAGAGAGTACCAGCGATGCTTCAGCCGAGCGACGAAAATATCATCGAGCCGGTGTCAAACTTCATTCCACCCATAAATCAAACTATCTTTGGACCCACTAATCAGCAGCTAGCAGCAAGGCAAGCTTTACCGCGAGATCTGCCTACATTCTCAGGGAATCCAGCCGATTGGCCCGTCTTTATAAGCCAGTACGAATACACAACCGATGCTTGCGGGTACAGTGACGGGGAAAATATGATCCGATTACAGCGTTGCCTCAAGGGACCTGCTTGGGAATCTGTTCGTAGCCGGTTGATGTTGCCGGCTTCAGTTCCGCTTGTAGTCCAGGCGTTAAGAATGCGGTACGGTCGTTCTGAACTTTTAATAGATTCGTTGATTGCGAGGGTGAGATCGGCTCCAACACCAAAAGTGGATCGACTAGAAACTCTGATCGAGTTCGGTACCATGGTACAAGCCCTTTGTGATCACATTATCGCTGCGCACCTGAATGACCATTTAGCAAATCCAACTTTGCTGAAGGACTTAGTGGAAAAGCTTCCAGCTGAGTACAGGATGAGATGGGCTGGATATCGTTAACATCACTTGGTGGTAAATCTCAAAACATTCAGTGACTTCATGGAAGAGATTGTGAACGATGCGTATAGTGTATCAAGTGTAACAAATACATTTGAAAGACCCATCAAAACTGATCGCACAAAGCAGAAAGATCGGATATTTGTTCACTCTGAATCGAAAAAACCGGATTGTTCAATTTGCAACAGAGACGGACACCGCGTGAAGGATTGTAAGACTTTCCTTGCACTACCGATCGACGATCGCTGGAAGAAGGTGCAGAGTCTTCAACTGTGTCGTATCTGCTTGACTAACCATGGACGCAGGGCTTGTCGTATCACTAAACGGTGTGAAACCGATGGATGTGGATTTCGCCACAATCCACTGCTACATTCGCCTAAACAGAACACTAGGCCTCCTACAGATGCCCACGTGTCGTGTCACTTCAACAGAGGGACTCTTCCTTCTTTATTTTTCCGAATCATTCCGATCACCTTACGGAACGGTACGAAAACAATCGATACGTTCGCTTTCTTGGACGAAGGATCGTCTGTTACGATGATTGAAAGCAGTCTAGCTAAGGAACTGAACATTTCTGGATACACGAAACCACTGTGCCTGAAGTGGACAGGCGATATGTGCAGAGAGGAACGAGATTCACGACTCATATCAGTGCTTATCTCAGGCGTAGATAGTTCAAAACAATATCGTATGAATGATGTGCAGACTACTCAGACGTTAGGTCTGCCTAGCCAAAGTCTTCCAATCGAAGAATTGGTCAGAATATATAGGCACCTTGGTGGAATTCCCATTCGAGGATATCGTAACGCAATCCCGAAATTGCTCATTGGCGTTGACAACCTGCGATTATCACTACCCTTGAAGTCTCGCGAAGGTGTAAATGGCGCACCAGTTGCTGTTAAAACACGCCTAGGCTGGTGTGTATATGGAGGTCGTCGGCGTATAGAACAAGCAGAATTTAGCTACCACATCTGTGAATGTGGTGGAGAAGAAGGCTTTGGATCGGCCATGAGGAAATACTTTTCATTCGAGGAAGCAGGTGTAATGCCACGAACAACAATAATGTCGGACGAAGATAAGCGAGCACAGTGTATACTGGAAGAAACAACTAAAAGAGTGGGAGGCCGGTTCGAGTGTGGGTTACTGTGGAAGTACGACAATGTGGAGCTTCCAGATAGTTACCCGATGGCCGTCAAACGATTACATTGCTTGGAGCGCAGAATGGCCAAAGATCCAATTCTGAAACAGAACATTTCCCAACAAATCGACGAATATCAGCTTAAAGGTTATGCTCGTCGAGTGCCGCTTAACCAATTAACAGATTTGGATCCTCGTCGTACCTGGTACCTTCCTTTAGGGGCCGTTACAAACCCAAACAAACCGGGGAAGGTGCGATTAATTTGGGATGCATCCGCAAAAGTAGATGGCATCTGCCTGAATTCACTGTTACTCAAAGGGCCCGATCTAGTAACTCCTCTGTGTTTCGTTATGTTCCGATTCCGACAGCATTCGGTGGCGATTAGCGCGGACTTGAAGGAGATGTTCCATCAAGTCCGTATAAGAGAAGATCGTCCAGCTCAAAGTTTTCTATTCCGCTCGGATCCCGAGAATGAACCACAGATATTCCATATGAATGTCGCTACATTTGGAGCAACCTGTTCACCAGCCATCGCACAACATGTTAAGAACGCAAACGCGAAGGAATTCGAGGAAAAACACCCACGAGCCGTAGAAGGGATAGTGTTCAACCACTATGTTGACGACTATCTCGACAGTTTTGCCACTGAAGAGGAAGCGAAACAAGTTACAACGGAAGTCAGAGAGATTCACAGATGCGGTGGATTTGAACTTCGCAACTGGTGTTCAAATAAAGATGAAGTCCTTCAACATCTAGGACAAATGGTTCAAAACCCAGTAAAGCAGCTGCGTTTCGACGATCAAGAACAATCAGAACGAGTCCTGGGAATGCGTTGGGCAACGGACACAGACGAATTTTGCTTCTCCGCCAAGATGCGAAACGAAACTGCTGCCATAATATCAGGCGACCAAAAACCTACGAAACGTCAGATACTCAAATGCATAATGTCCTTGTTTGACCCCCTTGGATTACTTGCGCCGTATTTAGTGTTTGGCAAGATCCTTATGCAGAACGTGTGGAGACAAGGTATCGGCTGGGATGAGGTAGTGGATGATAGACTCTTTGAGCAGTGGCAGCATTGGACCAAGATGATCGATCACATCAACTACATTCGTATTCCGAGGAGTTATTTTCGAAAAGCAGGAGCAAAGGGGTTCCAAAACATTCAGCTACATACCTTTGTCGATGCTGGTGGAGATGCTTGCGCTTGCGTTTCCTATTTCCGTATAGTCAACGAAGAAGGTACTGTAGAAATCGCATTAGTGTCTGCTAAAACTAAGGTTGTCCCACTGAAACCTATTACGATTCCTCGTTTAGAGCTCCAAGCTTGTGTGCTAGGAACACGACTTGCAAAATACATTGTCGAAGGACACTCAATCATCATCAAAAAGCGTATCTTCTGGAGCGACTCTAGTTCCGCTCTGAGTTGGATCAATGGAGATCCGCGAAAGTACAGTCTGTACGTATCATTTCGAGTAGCCGAGATTTTGGAATCAACCGATCGAGCTGAGTGGCGGTGGGTAGCATCTGAAGATAACCCGGCTGACGAGGCTACCAAATGGGGAGCTGGACCATGTTTCAAGTCGAACAGTATTTGGTATACAGGACCAGAATTTCTCTATCTACCTGAGTGCGAGTGGCCGAGACCGACTCCCTTTGTAACCAGCGAGGAGGAGCTGCGAGCATGTTATCTACATCGAGAACTACATATTCCTCAATGTATTGTAGACGTCAGTAGGTTCTCAAAGTGGACCCATTTGCAGCGTGTAATGGCGTACGTTCACAGGTTTATCAACAACTGCCGTTACAAATGCCGACATTCCGGTCCATTGATGAGATCTGAACTACAAAAGAGTGAAAATTCAATTTTCCGGATGGTTCAATGGCAGTCTTTTCCTGAAGAAATGGTAACACTATCTACGAACCATTTCCTTCCACTAAATGAACAACGCCCTTTAGAGAAGACGAGTAAAATCTATAAGATGACACCACTGTTGGATGAAAATCAGATCCTCCGCGTAGATGGAAGAATCAGCTCAGCTCAATGTGCATCAGCCGACGTTAAATTTCCCATAATTCTCCCACGAACACATCGATTAACAGTACTTTTGATCGATGATCTGCATCGTCAACTCAAACATGGAAATAAGGAGACTTTGGTCAATGAAATCAGGCAGAAGTATTGTATACCTAAACTACGAGCGTTGGTCAATTCCGTAGTTTTCCGTTGCCTACACTGTAAAATTCGGAATGCTCGACCAATCGTTCCACAAATGGCATCATTGCCTAAAGCAAGACTATCACCATTCGTACGGCCGTTCAGCTTTGTGGGACTTGATTATTTTGGACCGTTTCTGGTGAAAGTAGGACGTAGTCAGGTTAAAAGATGGATTGCCCTTTTCACTTGTATGACCATCCGCGCGGTCCATCTTGAAGTTGCCCAAAGTATGTCGACGGAGTCTTGTGTAGCTTGCGTCCGTCGATTTGTGTGCCGCAGAGGTTTTCCAGTGGAAATTCACAGTGATAATGGCACTAATTTTCAAGGCGCCGAGCGCTTGTTGAGAGAACAAATCAACACCGAACTTGCTTCAACTTTTACAAGTACAACGACGGCCTGGCACTTCATTCCCCCTGCCACACCGCATATGGGCGGAGCTTGGGAAAGGCTTGTTAGGTCGGTAAAAACGGCACTTACTGCGGCGTATAATAATGAAAAGCTGGACGATGAGGCTCTCTATACGATGATTATCGAAGCGGAGTCGATAGTAAACAGTAGACCGTTGGCATACCTTCCGCTGGACTCGGCAGAACAAGAAGCGATCACTCCTAACCACTTCTTGTTAGGGAGTTCTACCGGAGTTAAGCAGCCAGCTGTGCAACAAGGAAGTGACTGTGTAATCATGAAGCGATCTTGGACTATGATTCAAAAATATTTGGACATGTTTTGGAAGCGTTGGGTGCTCGAGTATATGCCAACGTTGACGAAGAGGACCAAATGGTTTGGAGAAACTAGAAACGTACGAGAAGGGGATCTAGTCATCATTGTCGACGAAACTAAAAGGAATGGCTGGACACGTGGTCGAGTGCTACAAGCAATAACAGCTTCTGATGGCAGGGTACGTCAAGCGGTTGTGCAAACCTCCAAAGGTGTACTACGACGATCCGTCGCAAGAATGGCGGTCCTTGATGTGGCCAGAGAAGATGGAACCAAGGAAGATGAAGGGTCCCATCGGGGGGGAGGATGTTGCCACATCACTCGGAGAGATGGCATCCCTGCCATCGAATGCAGTAGTGTGTGACTAAAGGATTTGACTGATGTCAAAATAGATTACTTGCAATTTTGAAGTGCTTTGCGACAGAAGTTAACCCATTGAATTTATTGGATTTATGTAGAATTTATTATTATTTCAATTTCCCTTTATTACCGAATTACTAGAAGTAAGGCTACGTTAGTGCTATCAAAGGTATGCAGCATAAGTCTGTGGGTTATGGTATATTAGAGCTGATTTCATTTGCAGGAACTAAATACTCGCTGAGCGTATTGAATTTGTGGATCGCGGTAGATACGGGATTATTATTGGCAGGTGAAATATATCCAAATTGTAATTAAATGTATACCAAATATGTATAACTAGAATGTCGCTTTACACAGAATTTAGTTGCGAACGGGCTATTGAACAACAGTAACGCAAGATCATGCATGTATGGTCTCACTGAATTGTAGGTTAAACTACTATGGATTAAAATTACCATGAACTAATTTGTTAATCTTTTTTCTAGTTTGAAGCATAAAATAAACGGCTATCAATATCAGTGGAAGATACAGTTCGTTTTTGTTCTCGTTTGCAACACAAGTATTGATCTAACATAAGCAATAAATAATGTTTTTATTGTGTATGGATCATTGAAGTTATAAGCGAAGCGTTTAATGAAGCCTAACATATTATTGGCTTTATTTATCATAGTGTTATAGTGATCAATGAAAGTAAGTTTTGAATCTAAAATTATGCCTTAATCTCTGATTCTATTACATTTTTCAACATTCTGATTGCTTAAAGTTATTGTTATATTAGGAATGTTTCTTTTCCTGTTAAAAGATATCAGGTTACATTTTTTTACATTCAGTTGTAGTAGACTTTTCTGACACCATGTGTGGAAAATTTGTACTTCATATTTAAAAGTATGTATGCCCTGTACATTTTTTATTTCCAGATAAAGTTTCATATCGTCAGCATATATTAATACTTTTAAAAGACAGGTCGTTCACAAACAGTATTAACAAAAGCGGACCTAAATGAGAGCCTTGTGGAACCCCTGAAGTGGCATGTATGGGAGTTAACCTATTTCCTTTGAATTTCACTATTAGCTCGCGAGTGGTCTGTGTACAAAGCTTCCACATGATTTCCATTTTCCATAGCACTCAACGAATAGTTTACAAATTCAAGCAAATTAGTGGTTGTCGATCGCCCTTTCAAAAAGCCGTGCTGCTATGTAGCTATTCTATTTTTGATTTGGATGAATACTTTTTCATTTATGATGGCCTCAAAGAGCTTCGGAATGCACGAAATAAGAGCAATACCACGATAATTAACTACATCAGATTTTTTGGAGTAGTTAATTCAGTTGCTAAAGTCTTCATGAAAATTGGTGGAACTCCATCCGGTCCATTACCTTTAGTTGCATTCAAATTTTTCAAACCATTCAATATTTCATGAATATTTATATGACTGATACCAACATCGTTGGGAAATTCAGGATGGAAATCGAAATATTCATAATCACGATCACCTTCAGTGAATGTTGTGTAAACTTCTTGAAAAAAATTTGAAAATAAGTTACATATTTCTCGTGAGGTATGGCCTACCTTATCATTAAAATAAATTTTAGAAGGAAAGTTATTGGACTTAAGTTTAGATTTAACATAGTTGAAGAAATTTTTTGGACAGTTTTTGATTTCTTGCTCAGTTTTGGAGTTGTAGTTCTCATATGCCAATCGCATTGCTGAGTTAAGCTGTTCGCTCATGTTCAGATATACTTGTAAATTCTCTTGACTTATATGTTTTTGTAAATTTTATGTAGTTTCTGTTTACGATTCTTCAAATTTATTATTTCTTTATTGAACCAGACAGGATGTCTTGAAAAACCATTACACTTTCTTTTAATGATTGGTACTTCTTCTAATATGATTTTGAACAAACAATTGTAGAAATCTTCTGTTGAATTATTTACATCATCTCTACTTCTCAAAATCGATTGCCAGTGAATATTATTTAATTTATTTCTAATGTTGTCATAGTTTGCTGAATAATAGTCAAATACTTCCTCAAATTCATTGTCAATATATAAATCTGTATTAGTAACTAGTGGTCCCGGCAAACTTCGTCTTGCCATCAAGTAGGCTGTTGAAAAACGCCATGGAACGCCCCGTGCAAAATGGAAGTTCCGTTCACTCCTGTTTTTTCAACTTTCCCGTTAAATATCCTTTGCTTTTCATATACACAAACACGTCGGAACACTTCAGGAACACAACTATGGAAGAATTTTCAAAATCCGTTAGCCCGTTTTCAAGCCATTTCGTGACATACAAACACCATTCCATTTTTATTTATATAGATAAACTAAGAAAATTCTATTGCCGTGTGAAACACTTCATTTCTCCAAAAAGGAGTCAATGCCTTATTAACACAAAAGTCATCAAAGACGTTCGTTAGCAAGAGATCAAGATAGCAGTTTTGTTGATTTTTTACATGGTTGATTTGATTAAGCCCTAAGTTTGCAATTTTGTCAAATATAAACTGTAGCAATTCGCTTTCTCCAATGATTGGGAGTAATATATTATCATTGTCCATATCTGGTATAAATTCAATATTGCGTTGATAAAAATAACCGTAAATATGAACCTTAACTTCACGGGGTAAACTAGACATAACATTTTCCGCTACACTAAAAAACTTATCGTATGTTTCTCTGCACGCATTGTTAGGAGGAAAGTATACGGAGACAAAAATATGTGTCTTACCAGACAATTGCACTTTTGCCCACACGTGCTCAAATGACACATTCCACGCACATCTACGCCAAGATATCAAAAATTTAAACTCTGAAATATTTCCAAAGCTTTGCAGAACATGAAGGACAATATGTTGAATTGTATAAAAAACATAAATTTGATTGAAAATGCAGTGAAAAACATACCTGAAAAGTTATATTTAGTTTATATAATTTATTGGTGAGAAAGTGAGACATTAAACAACTTTTTTTTTTCAAAAAGCCCTGTATCATAGTTTATTAAGTATCAGGGTATTAGATGACATTGTTATGTGCGGGTTTAGTTTTTTTAAACGAATTATTGTTTCTTTGAAAACGTCTTTTTTCAAATAGTCACATTATTATGGTGTCGCGTTACGAAAATTGCCTTATTTTTGATATTGTAAAATAAATACTTCTTATAGAACTCTTGTATTTTGGATTCTCTTCCTACTCGTCAAGATACGTGTTTCCATAAAAAAAAAGATTTCAAATCGGACCATTCTTCGAAAAGTTACACTAGGTGCAAATTTTGGTGTCGCGTTACGTTAATTTTAACCGTAAATTTCCAGTATGAAACTACAAATTTTTAAATGCTCGTTCTCAGCAATGTTACAACCGATTTTCGAAATTTTTGATTTTTAGTAGATGGAAATAGTTATACTAGCTTTCAGCGTTGGCACCCACTAAAAACCTTCCCGCTATTGTAAAATGTGGGTATGTCTGTTTTCTGTTGTTTTTCACTCAAATCTGATCAAGTAGCTCTGATTTTTAATTAACTCGTAGGCTAGTGACCCAAATCTTATTAGACAGGTGCCGTTTAGTGCAGGAATAGTCTCTCACATGTTGTGGAATACTTAGCTTCGATGGTAAACAACGTCGTTCTCCAGCGGATAATCCGGAATATCCGTAAAAATGGTCAAATCATGAAAATAATCCAAGACAGTTTTTTTTGCAAACTCATCAGAACTCATTATTATAAAACGCAATAGGTTATTTGAATTGTTCATGGACCTAGGTGGTCACAATAATGGCCTCTGGAATATCCGGAACATCCGTTAAAATGGTCATTAGGTGAAAATAATCCTAGATCACTGCGCTTTTTTTCAAAACATATCAGAAATCAATTACTAAACATAACGGATGATCGGGATTGTTCTTGTAAATAGGTGGCCACTATAAAGCTCTTAGGAGGATCTGGATCAACCGTAAATAATTGTCATCCCGTAAAAATCAACTTTGAAACGTAATTTTTTTTCGAATCTTCTGGATGTCTTGTCATGACATTTATCTATGTTGACATTCATCCTTTACGTTGTATAATAATGAATTTGATTAATTTTGCAATAAACTTCGGTGATCAAGGTGGTCTTTAATTTCAATACAAATTATACTTCTTCTTCTTCTTCTTCCTGGCATTACGTCCTCACTTGGACAGAGCCTGCTTCTCAGTTTAGTGTTCTTATGAGTACTTCCTCAGTTATTAACTGAGAAAAAAAAATTATAGCAGAGCAGATATAGGCGATTATAGAGTGATGTTTAAAAAAGTGCATGGTGTCGCGTTACGAAATGCAACTGCTTTTAGTTACCATATATACAGTGTTATGTTTCAAAATGAATGTCACAACATCAAGTACATTTAATATGCAAAATATAAAGGCTGTTTAATCACATGGTCACAAGGCATATTTCCTAGAACAGGCCTCATTTGATAATGAAAGTTGGTTCCTCGTGGTGTCGCGTTACGCTGGAATGTGTCAAATTCTTTAAATTTAGTGGCAACGATAATTTCAGAGTTCAATTTTGCTGAAACTGCGATTAAAACTCCGCCACCCGACTTTTTTTCAGACCATTGATAATTACGGTCAGCTCTATAAACATTGTAATTATTTCCGGAAATTTTTTCACTCCGTATACTCTCATCCCAACTCGTTTCAGTTCCCAGAATAACAGAATAAGCGCAACCTAATACTTTGTGATGAATTTCAGTCAATTTGGCTGCGCTTCTCATCCTGTTAAAATTTTGACAATTAGTTATAATTTCTTTTACAGAGTTTGAAGAACCTGATGAGTTAACAGAAGAACTCGATGAGTTAATTTCATTAAAACTATCTAACGCTATCTGGGTCGTTTGCTTATACTCTACCTCTGAAGAACACGTCAAGTTATCATCTACTTCCTCTGAAGAGAGCGTCAAGTCCGACGAAAACACAAGTGTTTGCATGCGCATGCTTCGCAAGATGAAGGTGGACTTCTCTGTGTCATGATGTGTTGTGGATTCGTAGGGCTGTCCGGTTGATAAGGGTTCAGTGTTTCACGTTTTTTAAATCGAATTGTTGGACGATAATTAGATGGTGGTTGAGAAAATTGATTTTTTTGCCGCCGCAAGGAGTTCACGATCGGGTGGAAGATAATTTGCGTTCATATTAGATTTATTGCTGTTGTCGTTATCGTATCTACGACTGCTGAAAATTGTGCGGTGTAATTGTTGTTGCAATCGTTGTTTACATTATTTTCCAAACGGCTGCTTCTGCTGGTTGTAGAATTTCGTGTTGCGTTCCGCTTACGTCGCCTTCGAGCCTTCTCGGCCTGCTTTTGCTGATCCAAGCGGCGGAGTTGGCGTTTGTCGTATTCCTCCCAATTCACTTTCCATACTTTCCTCGTACCTAAAAGTCAACAGCCAGAGTTGTCTTCTTTTTTTGCATTCAATTCAGCAAATAAACTGGGAGGTGAATCCAATGTTGAGTCTAGTGATTAAACTTCGGTGCTGGAGTTCGTCATAATAATTGCGGATATACCTTTCAGCTCATTCAAAACATCTATTTCAAGCAGAGGATTATTCCTGGGCTCCAGGGAAGTTACGTCCAAGGTCAACGATGCTAATTCTCTTACATCTTTGCTAAGACCTTTCACCTCGTCAGTAATATGTGTTGACATTGACTATACTGCCGTTGATATGCTTGATTTAGACGACTCAAGCGCAACATCAAACAGCGCAGTGATGTGATTTTTAACAGCATTTACATTTCCAGCAAAACAGCTGCTTTTTGCCGTCGCAAGCTGATTTTTAACATCGGTCAGTAGAACTTCCAACCGGTCAATGGCTTCATCGATTACGCCCAAACTGTTTTGTTGGATCGAACGATGGATACCCTCTGTGTTCTTGTTGATTTGTTCTGCTAGTTGTGCCTGTTGATCAGCAAGCGATTTAAATTCAAAGCTTGCAGTAACCATGGTTTGACATGAACTGCAGCATGGTAACACATAAGATGAAGTGTCCATTCTTCTTTCCTTCTTCTGGAGAGATCCTCTTTGAATATTGACTCCCACGCAAGCAGGGTGGAATTTACGTGAGCACCCAATGCACGACCACATAATTGAGTCGGTAACGGAGTCCAACAAACAAATTTCACAATTCATTTTAATAAAACACTATATCGGTACCTTGCACGTACGAAAAAAAATACTAACCGTATGCAATAATAAATTTAACTAAAAGTGCGCAACCGGGAGCGATTAAAAACGCGTCCGAACTGATTGGCGATCAATAACGAAAAAAAAAAATAATAAGGCCACCTAATTGCAAAATATTGAAAACTCTGGTTCTAGCGCCTTCTGGTAGCAAAGTATTGAAAATTCTGGCTCAAATCATGACACCTATTGACTAGCTGAACATCTTTTCCTGAAAAGCCATGTTTTCGAATAGCCTTGAGATATTCGAGACATCAAAATTGCATATTTACTTGCGCCACCTGGTGAAATAATTTCGAATGTTTAGGTTCAAATAACAACAGCCTTTGTTGAACTGAGAAACGTTGCCAAAGATGCTGTATTTCTAAGCAGTCAAGATTCTGAGATATCTGCAATATTCGATACGGATCGAAACGTAGAGAAAACAGCACTATAGTTTCTAATGTCAATCTATCCAGCAGGATACTTTTCACAAAAATGAAAACTAATACCGTATCGTGCGTGTACCAACTGCGTACCATAGCGTACCTCGCGGGATTTTGAACGTACCTCACGTTTTCATCAAAAACGGTGATCCTGCTGAATAGATGGTCGATTTTTTTAAAATCTAGGCAAACCGTTCCGATTTTTTCGGAAAATGCATGTACCAACGACGTACCTTCCGGATCTAACCTCGGTTTTAAACGTACCTCAAAATTTTCCATACTTCCTTATATAAACTTTTTCAAATCGCTTTATATGTTTAATAATTGCACAGAATCGGATTCCTTGTAAAATTTTAGCCTGAAAACATGTAAAAAACTTTATACTTAAGTTGAAATTTGACAACTTTATGGCAAAAAACATTATCTTATTACGCTATATAAGAGATTTCGAATAAACCCCTTAATGTATACTACAAGATGTGTTCATATAATTACCTGGATGTATGCAACACTCAAACATTCAACAAAGAAGCACATCTCAAATATTAGCCGTGATGTGAACGGGTTTAATATGTAACATATAGAAAATAAATGATACTTAGGGATACATAAGTAGCAAGTATGATATAATAGGAAAGTTTAATGTAATGCAGTAAAGTTTACTAAAATCATCTGAAAATCATTCCAAGGTTTGTAAACTACATTCCCACTGTACTCACATTGAACGTACCTCGATATATTTCATATTTTGTAAATAATTTGTATGTATATGAAGAAACACCCATATATAGAGGTTTCAGCCAAAATTGTTTGAGTACGTTGCATAATTCTTACTTAAATGTACTTAAGTCACCTGAAAATCATTTATAGGATTGTAATCTACATTCCCACTGTACTCACATTGAACGTACCTCGATATATTTCATATTTTGTAAATAATTTGTATGTATATGAAGAAACACCCATATATACAGGTTTCAGCCAAAATTGTTTAAGTACGTTGCATAATTCTTACTTAAATGTACTTAAGTCACCTGAAAATCATTTATAGGATTGTAAACTACATTCCCACTGTACTCACATTGAACGTACCTCGATATATTTCATATTTTGTAAATAATTTGTATGTATATGAAGAAACACCCATATATAGAGGTTTCAGCCAAAATTGTTTAAGTACGTTGCATAATTCTTACTTAAATGTACTTAAGTCACCTGAAAATCATTTATAGGATTGTAATCTACATTCCCACTGCACTCACATTGAACGTACCTCGATATATTTCATATTTTGTAAATAATTTGTATGTATATGAAGAAACACCCATATATACAGGTTTCAGCCAAAATTGTTTAAGTACGTTGCATAATTCTTACTTAAATGTACTTAAGTCACCTGAAAATCATTTATAGGATTGTAAACTACATTCCCACTGTACTCACATTGAACGTACCTCGATATATTTCATATTTTGTAAATAATTTGTATGTATATGAAGAAACACCCATATATAGAGGTTTCAGCCAAAATTGTTTGAGTACGTTGCATAATTCTTACTTAAATGTACTTAAGTCACCTGAAAATCATTTATAGGATTGTAATCTACATTCCCACTGTACTCACATTGAACGTACCTCGATATATTTCATATTTTGTAAATAATTTGTATGTATATGAAGAAACACCCATATATACAGGTTTCAGCCAAAATTGTTTAAGTACGTTGCATAATTCTTACTTAAATGTACTTAAGTCACCTGAAAATCATTTATAGGATTGTAAACTACATTCCCACTGTACTCACATTGAACGTACCTCGATATATTTCATATTTTGTAAATAATTTGTATGTATATGAAGAAACACCCATATATAGAGGTTTCAGCCAAAATTGTTTAAGTACGTTGCATAATTCTTACTTAAATGTACTTAAGTCACCTGAAAATCATTTATAGGATTGTAATCTACATTCCCACTGCACTCACATTGAACGTACCTCGATATATTTCATATTTTGTAAATAATTTGTATGTATATGAAGAAACACCCATATATACAGGTTTCAGCCAAAATTGTTTAAGTACGTTGCATAATTCTTACTTAAATGTACTTAAGTCACCTGAAAATCATTTATAGGATTGTAAACTACATTCCCACTGTACTCACATTGAACGTACCTCGATATATTTCATATTTTGTAAATAATTTGTATGTATATGAAGAAACACCCATATATAGAGGTTTCAGCCAAAATTGTTTGAGTACGTTGCATAATTCTTACTTAAATGTACTTAAGTCACCTGAAAATCATTTATAGGATTGTAAACTACATTCCCACTGTACTCACATTGAACGTACCTCGATATATTTCATATTTTGTAAATAATTTGTATGTATATGAAGAAACACCCACATATAGAGGTTTCAGCCAAAATTGTTTAAGTACGTTGCATAATTCTTACTTAAATGTACTTAAGTCACCTGAAAATCATTTATAGGATTGTAAACTACATTCCCACTGTACTCACATTGAACGTACCTCGATATATTTCATATTTTGTAAATAATTTGTATGTATATGAAGAAACACCCATATATAGAGGTTTCAGCCAAAATTGTTTAAGTACGTTGCATAATTCTTACTTAAATGTACTTAAGTCACCTGAAAATCATTTATAGGATTGTAATCTACATTCCCACTGTACTCACATTGAACGTACCTCGATATATTTCATATTTTGTAAATAATTTGTATGTATATGAAGAAACACCCATATATAGAGGTTTCAGCCAAAATTGTGTAAGTACGTTGCATAATTCTTAGAGGCTGCTTGGGCACGTCAGGAGTTAATCATCAATATTAACCTCCTTTTCCCGAGCAGCCTAGATAGCCGCGTAGTGTCGGTAGCGGTTGTTTCAACTGGCTAAGAATTAACACTACGGATTGCCTGTTCCGGTGGTAAAAGTCCACCTCACAGGTGACCCCTAATTTATGGTGTGATGCGTACCGTGCCTAAGAATGAATGGTTAGGGGGGTCTAAATAAAACCTAACCGCAAACGGAGCCTGTGGGGTACCAGGGCGCCCTCCACAGTATTGAGTCCTTCCTGTGCTACCCGGAGCAATGGTGCAGGTGACCTTGTGTTTCTCCGAGATAATCGGCTGCCCTTCTTCAGTCTCTATCTTGAGGCTTAATAAGGGTGGGATTATGAATATGTTGACATTTAATTTAAATTATCACCTATATGGATTCGCATTATGCGTTTTACACAGTGTATTCTGTGCTCTTTCGCCTTTGGCGACTTTAAATAGATACCGATCTGGTTTTTTCGTTGCTGGTCTTTTTCGTGCTGAGATTGCAAAAAGCTTAATCCTGCCTAGTTTGGGTAGTGGCTACGGTTAGGTTAGCTCAGATCAATCTTCAGCATAAAAGAACAGCAACGATCAATCTTTGCAGACTCATGCAAAATGGTGCAGCCCAAGTGGCGCTAGTTCAAGAACCCTACTTTCGTAGAGGGAACTTCTATCTAGGTAACCTTGTGGACCCAGTTTTTGCTACTTTTAGCAAGCTTGAAATGGCAAACTCGCGCTCCATGCCCCGCGCATGCGTGCTCGTTAATAAAGCAATCGTTGCTACACTCATTTCTGAGTTAACTACCAGAGATGTATGTGCTATCACAATCGATGTTTCTGTTGGTGACCTCAACAGGAAATACGTCTATTGTTCGGTATATTTACCACATGATGAACCATCCCCAACGGATGACTTCAAACGAGTTGTCGTACACTGCGTAACAAAAGGCCTTCCGCTGATTGTGGGCAGTGATGCCAATGCTCATCACATCATCTGGGGCAGCTCGGATATCAATTTGAGAGGCTCCAGTCTGATGGAATACTTAAGTAGTACAGACCTTGGATTACTTAACATAGGCAATCGCCCAACCTTCATGGTTTCTAATAGAGAAGAAGTGTTAGACATAACGCTCTGCTCGAATAGAATCAGTCACGAGTTGACGAATTGGCATGTATCAGATGAGGAATCATTATCTGATCATCGCTACATCTTCTTTGAACATTCAAATGTAACTGCGCAGACTTTGCGTTTTAGGAATCCCCGGTCAACAAACTGGGAACTCTACATTGAATTGGTTGCGACCAAATTTCATGGATATTCTCCGTCCATTGAAAATCCAAGTGATCTGGATGATGCCGTTGATACTACAACATCCTACATTATGGAAGCTTTTGAAGAAGCATGTCCTCTGCGGTCTGTAAAGACTACAAGAGGGACCCCATGGTGGAATTCCGATCTGACTAGACTCAGGAAACAATGTAGAAGGAGTTGGAACAGACGCCGTTCAGCTGGATCAGAGTCGTTCAAGTCAGCTCGCAAGGCTTACAAGAAGGCTCTTCGTTCTGCTGAACGATCGTTCTGCTGAACGATCCGGCTGGAAAAACCTTTGTACAAATGTTTCCAGTTTGAGTGAAGTCAGTCGGTTGAACAAAATTCTTGCAAAATCTAAGGATTTCCAAGTGAACGAAATTCGCTTACCTAATGGTGACTTTACTTCTTCCGATGAAGAAGTTTTAGAATGTTTATTCAATACACACTTCCCCGGATGTGTGGACATAGCATCTACGGATGAATCAAATGTCTTTTCATGTAGTTACGAGTCTCTGGCCTCGGCTCGCAGTATCGTAACTACTGAATCGATTCAATGGGCACTTAATAGTTTTGCTCCTTTCAAATCTCCAGGAGCGGATGGGATTTATCCTGTTCTGCTCCAAAAGGGATTTGAGTTTATCAAACATGTTTTGAAAAAGCTACTTGTAAGCAGTTTTGCTACCGGGTACATTCCCAAATCCTGGCGTGATATTACTGTAAAGTTTATCCCAAAAGGAGGACGTGCGTCGTATGAGGAAGCGAAGAGTTTTAGACCAATCAGTCTGACCTCTTTTCTTCTGAAATGTCTGGAACGGATTATCGATCATCACATCCGTGATGTTTATTTGGCAAACATGCCTCTTCATGTGAATCAACATGCTTACCAATCTGGAAAGTCCACTGTGACTCTTTTACACAAAGTTGTATACGATATCGAGAAAGCATTCGCTCAGAAGCAATCGTGCTTGGGTGTTTTCTTGGATATTGAGGGTGCCTTTGATAACGTGTCTTTCGATGCCATATTGGAAGCCGCACGAAACCATGGGCTACCTACAATGATTACCAATTGGATTCATCAAATGCTCAAAAACCGACATCTCTTCTCGACATTGCGTCAATCAGCGATTCGAAAATTGAGTGTTTGCGGATGCCCCCAAGGGGGAGTCTTGTCACCACTTTTGTGGAATCTCGTAGCAGATACGCTATTGAGGCAACTCAATAATTGCGGTTTTCCAACTTATGGATTTGCCGACGACTATCTAGCTCTGATAGTTGGTATGTGCATAAGCACCCTATTCGACCTGATGCAAAGTGCTCTTCAGGTAGTCGAGAGTTGGTGTCGCCAATATGGCCTTTCGGTTAACCCGAATAAAACATCTATTGTTCTTTTTACGGAAAGACGAAACCGCGATGGAATTCGACCTTTACGTCTTTTTGGCACTGAGATTAATGTGACTGATCAAGTAAAGTATGTCGGAGTCATTCTAGATTCCAAACTTTCATGGACACCTCACATTGATTTCAGAGTCAAAAAAGCTTGCATGGCCTTCGGTCAATGCCGGCGAACCTTTGGTAAAACTTGGGGCCTCAAACCCAAATATATCAAATGGATTTACACAACAGTTGTTCGACCAATATTGGCATATGGATGTCTTGTGTGGTGGCAAAAGGGCGAAGTGAGAACAATCCAATCAAAATTGGGCCATCTCCAAAGGATGTGCTTGATGGCGATGTCTGGTGCGTTCTCTACAACTCCCACAGCAGCGCTCGAGGCCCTTTTCGACGTTGCGCCACTACACATATATCTTAAACAAGAAGCACTTTCTTGCTCTTACCGTTTATGGGTACTGGATCTACTGGAGAAAAATCCAGTGAATCGTAGATCTACACACACTTCGTTGTTTCCACTTTTGGTGAATTGGGACAAAATTGTCCTTGCTCCAAGTGATCTCACAATTGCTTGTAACTTTCCTTACAGGACATTTACCACACAATTCCCTTCACGGGAAGAGTGGACGTCTGGCTATTTGGAAAGAAGTATATCAAACAATATAGTATGTTACACTGATGGCTCCCTTCTTGAAGGTAGAGCTGGTGCAGGAGTATATTCTCGTGAGCTAAGGCTGAATCAGTTTTACTCACTTGGTAGAAACTGCACCGTTTTTCAGGCGGAAATATTTGCTCTTATGTGTGGAGTGCAATCAGCACTTCAACAGCGCGTAATGGGTAAAGTCATATACTTCTGTTCAGATAGTCAGGCTGCTATAAAAGCTCTCGCTTCGGCCAACTCAAGGTCGAAGCTTGTTATCGCATGTCGAACTCAAATTGAGGAACTGAATTCAGTCAACTCTGTAAACCTTGTATGGGTACCTGGCCATTCTTCCATCGCTGGAAATGAATTGGCTGATGAGCTAGCTCGCGATGGAGCATCGCATGACTTCATTGGCCCTGAGCCGGCTATTCCAATTTCGAAGTGCTGGGTGAAGCTTCAGATAAACTCTTGGGCGGCAACTCAGCACAAGCAATATTGGAATAGTTTGGAGTCGTGTCGTCAAACAAAATTGTATATTACTGAGCCATCTCCAAAGGTGGCGAAGTATTTAACAAATCTGTCAAAGCAGAATTGCAGTCTCTTGGTCAGAGCGTTGACAGGCCACTGCCGACTCAACTATCACATGGCAAATATTCAGCGTGCTGACTCATTTGTGTGTGATAGTTGTGACTCCGATTATGGAACTTCGTATCACCTGATATGTAACTGTCCAGTTTTTGCGCAAATGCGATTCCAATTACTTGGTAAACACTTATTAAGTGAAACTGAATACAGAAGCCTGAATCTTCAGGACATCCTGTTATTCTTAACCCGCTGTGGTAATGAGCTATAGGCTCTCTTTACGCTCACGCGTTTTGCAGTGCCCTTTTTAGGGCGCTGTTCGAACCCATTGTGGTATGGAGCTACATGCTCTCATTTCGCTTATGCGATCTTCCCTCTTCAAGGGACCCACTCCTATTTCCTCCCATCTTTCCCTTCCCTTTCCTCTCCCATCGGGTAGATGATGAAATAGGCTCAAATATGGCGATGGCACAAATCTCCCAACTGGTGGGGAACGTGCCTTTGGAGCCGGCCTTCTGATACCTGAAACTACATTCCCACTGTACTCACATTGAACGTACCTCGATATATTTCATATTTTGTAAATAATTTGTATGTATATGAAGAAACACCCATATATAGAGGTTTCAGCCAAAATTGTTTGAGTACGTTGCATAATTCTTACTTAAATGTACTTAAGTCACCTGAAAATCATTTATAGGATTGTAAACTACATTCCCACTGTACTCACATTGAACGTACCTCGATATATTTCATATTTTGTAAATAATTTGTATGTATATGAAGAAACACCCACATATAGAGGTTTCAGCCAAAATTGTTTAAGTACGTTGCATAATTCTTACTTAAATGTACTTAAGTCACCTGAAAATCATTTATAGGATTGTAAACTACATTCCCACTGTACTCACATTGAACGTACCTCGATATATTTCATATTTTGTAAATAATTTGTATGTATATGAAGAAACACCCATATATAGAGGTTTCAGCCAAAATTGTTTAAGTACGTTGCATAATTCTTACTTAAATGTACTTAAGTCACCTGAAAATCATTTATAGGATTGTAATCTACATTCCCACTGTACTCACATTGAACGTACCTCGATATATTTCATATTTTGTAAATAATTTGTATGTATATGAAGAAACACCCATATATAGAGGTTTCAGCCAAAATTGTTTGAGTACGTTGCATAATTCTTACTTAAATGTACTTAAGTCACCTGAAAATCATTTATAGGATTGTAATCTACATTCCCACTGTACTCACATTGAACGTACCTCGATATATTTCATATTTTGTAAATAATTTGTATGTATATGAAGAAACACCCATATATAGAGGTTTCAGCCAAAATTGTTTAAGTACGTTGCATAATTCTTACTTAAATGTACTTAAGTCACCTGAAAATCATTTATAGGATTGTAATCTACATTCGCACTGCACTCACATTGAACGTACCTCGATATATTTCATATTTTGTAAATAATTTGTATGCATATGAAGAAACACCCATATATACAGGTTTCAGCCAAAATTGTTTAAGTACGTTGCATAATTCTTACTTAAATGTACTTAAGTCACCTGAAAATCATTTATAGGATTGTAAACTACATTCCCACTGTACTCACATTGAACGTACCTCGATATATTTCATATTTTGTAAATAATTTGTATGTATATGAAGAAACACCCATATATAGAGGTTTCAGCCAAAATTGTTTAAGTACGTTGCATAATTCTTACTTAAATGTACTTAAGTCACCTGAAAATCATTTATAGGATTGTAAACTACATTCCCACTGTACTCACATTGAACGTACCTCGATATATTTCATATTTTGTAAATAATTTGTATGTATATGAAGAAACACCCATATATAGAGGTTTCAGCCAAAATTGTTTGAGTACGTTGCATAATTCTTACTTAAATGTACTTAAGTCACCTGAAAATCATTTATAGGATTGTAATCTACATTCCCACTGTACTCACATTGAACGTACCTCGATATATTTCATATTTTGTAAATAATTTGTATGTATATGAAGAAACACCCATATATAGAGGTTTCAGCCAAAATTGTTTGAGTACGTTGCATAATTCTTACTTAAATGTACTTAAGTCACCTGAAAATCATTTATAGGATTGTAATCTACATTCCCACTGTACTCACATTGAACGTACCTCGATATATTTCATATTTTGTAAATAATTTGTATGTATATGAAGAAACACCCATATATACAGGTTTCAGCCAAAATTGTTTAAGTACGTTGCATAATTCTTACTTAAATGTACTTAAGTCACCTGAAAATCATTTATAGGATTGTAAACTACATTCCCACTGTACTCACATTGAACGTACCTCGATATATTTCGTATTTTGTAAATAATTTGTATGTATATGAAGAAACACCCATATATAGAGGTTTCAGCCAAAATTGTTTAAGTACGTTGCATAATTCTTACTTAAATGTACTTAAGTCACCTGAAAATCATTTATAGGATTGTAAACTACATTCCCACTGTACTCACATTGAACGTACCTCGATATATTTCATATTTTGTAAATAATTTGTATGTATATGAAGAAACACCCATATATAGAGGTTTCAGCCAAAATTGTTTAAGTACGTTGCATAATTCTTACTTAAATGTACTTAAGTCACCTGAAAATCATTTATAGGATTGTAAACTACATTCCCACTGTACTCACATTGAACGTACCTCGATATATTTCATATTTTGTAAATAATTTGTATGTATATGAAGAAACACCCTTATATAGAGGTTTCAGCCAAAATTGTTTGAGTACGTTGCATAATTCTTACTTAAATGTACTTAAGTCACCTGAAAATCATTTATAGGATTGTAATCTACATTCCCACTGTACTCACATTGAACGTACCTCGATATATTTCATATTTTGTAAATAATTTGTATGTATATGAAGAAACACCCATATATACAGGTTTCAGCCAAAATTGTTTAAGTACGTTGCATAATTCTTACTTAAATGTACTTAAGTCACCTGAAAATCATTTATAGGATTGTAAACTACATTCCCACTGTACTCACATTGAACGTACCTCGATATATTTCATATTTTGTAAATAATTTGTATGTATATGAAGAAACACCCATATATAGAGGTTTCAGCCAAAATTGTTTAAGTACGTTGCATAATTCTTACTTAAATGTACTTAAGTCACCTGAAAATCATTTATAGGATTGTAATCTACATTCGCACTGCACTCACATTGAACGTACCTCGATATATTTCATATTTTGTAAATAATTTGTATGTATATGAAGAAACACCCATATATAGAGGTTTCAGCCAAAATTGTTTGAGTACGTTGCATAATTCTTACTTAAATGTACTTAAGTCACCTGAAAATCATTTATAGGATTGTAATCTACATTCCCACTGTACTCACATTGAACGTACCTCGATATATTTCATATTTTGTAAATAATTTGTATGTATATGAAGAAACACCCATATATAGAGGTTTCAGCCAAAATTGTTTAAGTACGTTGCATAATTCTTACTTAAATGTACTTAAGTCACCTGAAAATCATTTATAGGATTGTAATCTACATTCGCACTGCACTCACATTGAACGTACCTCGATATATTTCATATTTTGTAAATAATTTGTATGCATATGAAGAAACACCCATATATACAGGTTTCAGCCAAAATTGTTTAAGTACGTTGCATAATTCTTACTTAAATGTACTTAAGTCACCTGAAAATCATTTATAGGATTGTAAACTACATTCCCACTGTACTCACATTGAACGTACCTCGATATATTTCATATTTTGTAAATAATTTGTATGTATATGAAGAAACACCCATATATAGAGGTTTCAGCCAAAATTGTTTAAGTACGTTGCATAATTCTTACTTAAATGTACTTAAGTCACCTGAAAATCATTTATAGGATTGTAAACTACATTCCCACTGTACTCACATTGAACGTACCTCGATATATTTCATATTTTGTAAATAATTTGTATGTATATGAAGAAACACCCATATATAGAGGTTTCAGCCAAAATTGTTTGAGTACGTTGCATAATTCTTACTTAAATGTACTTAAGTCACCTGAAAATCATTTATAGGATTGTAATCTACATTCCCACTGTACTCACATTGAACGTACCTCGATATATTTCATATTTTGTAAATAATTTGTATGTATATGAAGAAACACCCATATATAGAGGTTTCAGCCAAAATTGTTTAAGTACGTTGCATAATTCTTACTTAAATGTACTTAAGTCACCTGAAAATCATTTATAGGATTGTAAACTACATTCCCACTGTACTCACATTGAACGTACCTCGATATATTTCATATTTTGTAAATAATTTGTATGTATATGAAGAAACACCCATATATAGAGGTTTCAGCCAAAATTGTTTGAGTACGTTGCATAATTCTTACTTAAATGTACTTAAGTCACCTGAAAATCATTTATAGGATTGTAATCTACATTCCCACTGTACTCACATTGAACGTACCTCGATATATTTCATATTTTGTAAATAATTTGTATGTATATGAAGAAACACCCATATATAGAGGTTTCAGCCAAAATTGTTTGAGTACGTTGCATAATTCTTACTTAAATGTACTTAAGTCACCTGAAAATCATTTATAGGATTGTAATCTACATTCCCACTGTACTCACATTGAACGTACCTCGATATATTTCATATTTTGTAAATAATTTGTATGTATATGAAGAAACACCCATATATACAGGTTTCAGCCAAAATTGTTTAAGTACGTTGCATAATTCTTACTTAAATGTACTTAAGTCACCTGAAAATCATTTATAGGATTGTAAACTACATTCCCACTGTACTCACATTGAACGTACCTCGATATATTTCGTATTTTGTAAATAATTTGTATGTATATGAAGAAACACCCATATATAGAGGTTTCAGCCAAAATTGTTTAAGTACGTTGCATAATTCTTACTTAAATGTACTTAAGTCACCTGAAAATCATTTATAGGATTGTAAACTACATTCCCACTGTACTCACATTGAACGTACCTCGATATATTTCATATTTTGTAAATAATTTGTATGTATATGAAGAAACACCCATATATAGAGGTTTCAGCCAAAATTGTTTAAGTACGTTGCATAATTCTTACTTAAATGTACTTAAGTCACCTGAAAATCATTTATAGGATTGTAAACTACATTCCCACTGTACTCACATTGAACGTACCTCGATATATTTCATATTTTGTAAATAATTTGTATGTATATGAAGAAACACCCTTATATAGAGGTTTCAGCCAAAATTGTTTGAGTACGTTGCATAATTCTTACTTAAATGTACTTAAGTCACCTGAAAATCATTTATAGGATTGTAATCTACATTCCCACTGTACTCACATTGAACGTACCTCGATATATTTCATATTTTGTAAATAATTTGTATGTATATGAAGAAACACCCATATATACAGGTTTCAGCCAAAATTGTTTAAGTACGTTGCATAATTCTTACTTAAATGTACTTAAGTCACCTGAAAATCATTTATAGGATTGTAAACTACATTCCCACTGTACTCACATTGAACGTACCTCGATATATTTCATATTTTGTAAATAATTTGTATGTATATGAAGAAACACCCATATATAGAGGTTTCAGCCAAAATTGTTTAAGTACGTTGCATAATTCTTACTTAAATGTACTTAAGTCACCTGAAAATCATTTATAGGATTGTAAACTACATTCCCACTGTACTCACATTGAACGTACCTCGATATATTTCATATTTTGTAAATAATTTGTATGTATATGAAGAAACACCCATATATAGAGGTTTCAGCCAAAATTGTTTAAGTACGTTGCATAATTCTTACTTAAATGTACTTAAGTCACCTGAAAATCATTTATAGGATTGTAAACTACATTCCCACTGTACTCACATTGAACGTACCTCGATATATTTCATATTTTGTAAATAATTTGTATGTATATGAAGAAACACCCATATATAGAGGTTTCAGCCAAAATTGCTTGAGTACGTTGCATAATTCTTACTTAAATGTACTTAAGTCACCTGAAAATCATTTATAGGATTGTAATCTACATTCCCACTGTACTCACATTGAACGTACCTCGATATATTTCATATTTTGTAAATAATTTGTATGTATATGAAGAAACACCCATATATAGAGGTTTCAGCCAAAATTGTTTAAGTACGTTGCATAATTCTTACTTAAATGTACTTAAGTCACCTGAAAATCATTTATAGGATTGTAATCTACATTCCCACTGTACTCACATTGAACGTACCTCGATATATTTCATATTTTGTAAATAATTTGTATGTATATGAAGAAACACCCATATATACAGGTTTCAGCCAAAATTGTTTAAGTACGTTGCATAATTCTTACTTAAATGTACTTAAGTCACCTGAAAATCATTTATAGGATTGTAAACTACATTCCCACTGTACTCACATTGAACGTACCTCGATATATTTCATATTTTGTAAATAATTTGTATGTATATGAAGAAACACCCATATATAGAGGTTTCAGCCAAAATTGTTTAAGTACGTTGCATAATTCTTACTTAAATGTACTTAAGTCACCTGAAAATCATTTATAGGATTGTAAACTACATTCCCACTGTACTCACATTGAACGTACCTCGATATATTTCATATTTTGTAAATAATTTGTATGTATATGAAGAAACACCCATATATAGAGGTTTCAGCCAAAATTGTTTAAGTACGTTGCATAATTCTTACTTAAATGTACTTAAGTCACCTGAAAATCATTTATAGGATTGTAAACTACATTCCCACTGTACTCACATTGAACGTACCTCGATATATTTCATATTTTGTAAATAATTTGTATGTATATGAAGAAACACCCATATATAGAGGTTTCAGCCAAAATTGTTTAAGTACGTTGCATAATTCTTACTTAAATGTACTTAAGTCACCTGAAAATCATTTATAGGATTGTAAACTACATTCCCACTGTACTCACATTGAACGTACCTCGATATATTTCATATTTTGTAAATAATTTGTATGTATATGAAGAAACACCCATATATACAGGTTTCAGCCAAAATTGTTTAAGTACGTTGCATAATTCTTACTTAAATGTACTTAAGTCACCTGAAAATCATTTATAGGATTGTAAACTACATTCCCACTGTACTCACATTGTACGTACCTCGATATATTTCATATTTTGTAAATAATTTGTATGTATATGAAGAAACACCCATATATACAGGTTTCAGCCAAAATTGTTTAAGTACGTTGCATAATTCTTACTTTAATGTACTTAAGTCACCTGAAAATCATTTATAGGTTTGTTAACTATATTCCCACTGAACTCACATTGAACGTACCTCGATATATTTCATATTTTATAAATAATTTGTATGCATATGAAGAAACACCCATATATACAGGTTTGGCTGAAACCTCTATATATGGGTGTTTCTTCATATGCATACAAATTATTCATAAAATTTGAAATATATCGAGGAATGTTCAATGTGAGTACAGTGGGAATGTAGTTTACAATCCTATGAATGATTTTCAGGTGACTTAAGTACATTTAAGTAAGAATTATGCAACGTACTTATATAATTTTGGCTGAAACCTCTATATATGGGTGATTCTTCATGTACATACAAATTATTTACAAAATATGAAATACATCGAGGTACGTTCAATGTGAGTACAGTAGGAATGTAGTTTACAATCCTATGAATGATTTTCAGGTGACTTAAGTACATTTAAGTAAGAATTATGCAACGTACTTATATAATTTTGGCTGAAACCTCTATATATGGGTGTTTCTTCATATACATACAAATTATTTACAAAATATGAAATATATCGAGGTACGTTCAATGTGAGTACAGTGGGAATGTAGTTTACAACCCTATGAATGATTTTCAGGTGACTTAAGTACATTTAAGTAACAATTATGCAACGTACTTATATAATTTTGGCTGAAACCTCTATATATGGGTGTTTCTTCATGTACATACAAATTATTTACAAAATATGA
This sequence comes from Aedes aegypti, assembly GCF_002204515.2. NCBI lineage: Eukaryota > Metazoa > Arthropoda > Insecta > Diptera > Culicidae > Aedes > Aedes aegypti. The sequence continues at coordinate 401,362,945 of NC_035108.1, forward strand.
AATATATCGAGGTACGTTCAATGTGAGTACAGTAGGAATGTAGTTTACAATCCTATGAATAATTTTCATGTGACTTAAGTACATTTAAGTAAGAATTATGCAACGCACTTATATAATTTTGGCTGAAACCTCTATATATGGGTGTTTCTTCATATACATACAAATTATTTACAAAATATGAAATATATCGAGGTACGTTCAATGTGAGTACAGTGGGAATGTAGTTTACAACCCTATGAATGATTTTCAGGTGACTTAAGTACATTTAAGTAACAATTATGCAACGTACTTATATAATTTTGGCTGAAACCTCTATATATGGGTGTTTCTTCATGTACATACAAATTATTTACAAAATATGAAATATATCGAGGTAAGTTCAATGTGAGTACAGTAGGAATGTAGTTTACAATCCTATGAATAATTTTCATGTGACTTAAGTACATTTAAGTAAGAATTATGCAACGCACTTATATAATTTTGGCTGAAACCTCTATATATGGGTGTTTCTTCATATACATACAAATTATTTACAAAATATGAAATATATCGAGGTACGTTCAATGTGAGTACAGTGGGAATGTAGTTTTCAACCCTATGAATGATTTTCAGGTGACTTAAGTACATTTAAGTATCAATTATGCAACGTACTTATATAATTTTGGCTGAAACCTCTATATATGGGTGTTTCTTCATATACATACAAATTATTTACAAAATATGAAATATATCGAGGTACGTTCAATGTGAGTACAGTGGGAATGTAGTTTTCAACCCTATGAATGATTTTCAGGTGACTTAAGTACATTTAAGTATCAATTATGCAACGTACTTATATAATTTTGGCTGAAACCTCTATATATGGGTGTTTCTTCATGTACATACAAATTATTTACAAAATATGAAATATATCGAGGTAAGTTCAATGTGAGTACAGTAGGAATGTAGTTTACAATCCTATGAATAATTTTCATGTGACTTAAGTACATTTAAGTAAGAATTATGCAACGCACTTATATAATTTTGGCTGAAACCTCTATATATGGGTGTTTCTTCATATACATACAAATTATTTACAAAATATGAAATATATCGAGGTACGTTCAATGTGAGTACAGTGGAAATGTAGTTTACAATCCTATAGATGATTTTTAGTTGTCTTAATTGCATTTAAGTAAGAATTATGCAACGTACTCAAACAATTTTGGCTGAAACCTCTATATATGGGTGTTTCTTCATATGCATACAAATTATTCATAAAATTTGAAATATATCGAGGTACGTTCAATGTTAGTACAGTGGGAATGTAGTTTACAATCCTATAAATGATTTTCAGGTGACTTAAGTACATTTAAGTAAGAATTATGCAATGTACTTATATAATTTTGGCTGAAACCTCTATATATGGGTGTTTCTTCATATGCATACAAATTATTCATAAAATTTGAAATATATCGAGGTACGTTCAATGTGAGTACAGTGGGAATATAGTGTACAAACCTATAAATGATTTTCAGGTGACTTAAGTTCATTTAAGTAAGAATTATGCAACGTACTTATATAATTTTTGCTGAAACCTCTATATATGGGTGTTTCTTCATATGCATACAAATTATTCATAAAATTTGAAATATATCGAGGTACGTTGAATGTGAGTACAGTGGAAATGTAGTTTACAATCCTATAAATGATTTTTAGTTGACTTAATTGCATTTAAGTAAGAATTATGCAACGTACTTAAACAATTTTGGCTGAAACCTCTATATATGGGTGTTTCTTCATATGCATACAAATTATTCATTAAATTTGAAATATATCGAGGTACGTTCAATGTGAGTACAGTGGTAATGTAGTTTTTTAACCTAGGAATGATTTTCAGGTGACTTAAGTTCATTTAAGTAAGAATTATGCAACGTACTTATATAATTTTTGCTGAAACCTCTATATATGGGTGTTTCTTCATATGCATACAAATTATTCATAAAATTTGAAATATATCGAGGTACGTTCAATGTGAGTACAGTGGGAATATAGTGTACAAACCTATAAATGATTTTCAGGTGACTTAAGTTCATTTAAGTAAGAATTATGCAACGTACTTATATAATTTTTACTGAAACCTCTATATATGGGTGTTTCTTCATATGCATACAAATTATTTTTAAAATATGAAATATATCGAGGTACGTTCAATGTGAGTACAGTGGGAATGTAGTTTACAAACCTAGGAATGATTTTCAGGTGACTTAAGTACATTTAAGTAAGAATTATGCAACGTACTTAAACAATTTTTGCTGAAACCTCTATATATGGGTGTTTCTTCATATGCATACAAATTATTCATAAAATTTGAAATATATCGAGGTACGTTCAATGTGAGTACAGTGGGAATATAGTGTACAAACCTATAAATGATTTTCAGGTGACTTAAGTTCATTTAAGTAAGAATTATGCAACGTACTTATATAATTTTTGCTGAAACCTCTATATATGGGTGTTTCTTCATATGCATACAAATTATTCATAAAATTTGAAATATATCGAGGTACGTTCAATGTGAGTACAGTGGGAATATAGTGTACAAACCTATAAATGATTTTCAGGTGACTTAAGTTCATTTAAGTAAGAATTATGCAACGTACTTATATAATTTTTGCTGAAACCTCTATATATGGGTGTTTCTTCATATGCATACAAATTATTCATAAAATTTGAAATATATCGAGGTACGTTGAATGTGAGTACAGTGGAAATGTAGTTTACAATCCTATAAATGATTTTTAGTTGACTTAATTGCATTTAAGTAAGAATTATGCAACGTACTTAAACAATTTTGGCTGAAACCTCTATATATGGGTGTTTCTTCATATGCATACAAATTATTCATTAAATTTGAAATATATCGAGGTACGTTCAATGTGAGTACAGTGGTAATGTAGTTTTTTAACCTAGGAATGATTTTCAGGTGACTTAAGTTCATTTAAGTAAGAATTATGCAACGTACTTATATAATTTTTGCTGAAACCTCTATATATGGGTGTTTCTTCATATGCATACAAATTATTCATAAAATTTGAAATATATCGAGGTACGTTCAATGTGAGTACAGTGGGAATATAGTGTACAAACCTATAAATGATTTTCAGGTGACTTAAGTTCATTTAAGTAAGAATTATGCAACGTACTTATATAATTTTTGCTGAAACCTCTATATATGGGTGTTTCTTCATATGCATACAAATTATTCATAAAATTTGAAATATATCGAGGTACGTTGAATGTGAGTACAGTGGAAATGTAGTTTACAATCCTATAAATGATTTTTAGTTGACTTAATTGCATTTAAGTAAGAATTATGCAACGTACTTAAACAATTTTGGCTGAAACCTCTATATATGGGTGTTTCTTCATATACATACAAATTATTTACAAAATATGAAATATATCGAGGTACGTTCAATGTGAGTACAGTGGGAATGTAGTTTACAATCCTATAAATGATTTTCAGGTGACTTAAGTACATTTAAGTAAGAATTATGCAACGTACTTAAACAATTTTGGCTGAAACCTGTATATATGGGTGTTTCTTCATATACATACAAATTATTTACAAAATATGAAATATATCGAGGTACGTTCAATGTGAGTACAGTGGGAATGTAGTTTACAATCCTATAAATGATTTTCAGGTGACTTAAGTACATTTAAGTAAGAATTATGCAACGTACTTAAACAATTTTGGCTGAAACCTCTATATATGGGTGTTTCTTCATATACATACAAATTATTTACAAAATATGAAATATATCGAGGTACGTTCAATGTGAGTACAGTGGGAATGTAGTTTACAATCCTATAAATGATTTTCAGGTGACTTAAGTACATTTAAGTAAGAATTATGCAACGTACTTAAACAATTTTGGCTGAAACCTGTATATATGGGTGTTTCTTCATATACATACAAATTATTTACAAAATATGAAATATATCGAGGTACGTTCAATGTGAGTACAGTGGGAATGTAGTTTACAATCCTATAAATGATTTTCAGGTGACTTAAGTACATTTAAGTAAGAATTATGCAACGTACTTAAACAATTTTGGCTGAAACCTCTATATATGGGTGTTTCTTCATATACATACAAATTATTTACAAAATATGAAATATATCGAGGTACGTTCAATGTGAGTACAGTGGGAATGTAGATTACAATCCTATGAATGACTTTCAGGTGACTTAAGTACATTTAAGTAAGAATTATGCAACGTACTTAAACAATTTTGGCTGAAACCTGTATATATGGGTGTTTCTTCATATACATACAAATTATTTACAAAATATGAAATATATCGAGGTACGTTCAATGTGAGTACAGTGGGAATGTAGTTTACAATCCTATAAATGATTTTCAGGTGACTTAAGTACATTTAAGTAAGAATTATGCAACGTACTCAAACAATTTTGGCTGAAACCTCTATATATGGGTGTTTCTTCATATACATACAAATTATTTACAAAATATGAAATATATCGAGGTACGTTCAATGTGAGTACAGTGGGAATGTAGATTACAATCCTATAAATGATTTTCAGGTGACTTAAGTACATTTAAGTAACAATTATGCAACGTACTTAAACAATTTTGGCTGAATCCTCTATATATGGGTGTTTCTTCATATACATACAAATTATTTACAAAATATGAAATATATCGAGGTACGTTCAATGTGAGTACAGTGGGAATGTAGTTTACAATCCTATAAATGATTTTCAGGTGACTTAAGTACATTTAAGTAACAATTATGCAACGTACTTAAACAATTTTGGCTGAATCCTCTATATATGGGTGTTTCTTCATATACATACAAATTATTTACAAAATATGAAATATATCGAGGTACGTTGAATGTGAGTACAGTGGGAATGTAGTTTACAATCCTATAAATGATTTTCAGGTGACTTAAGTACATTTAAGTAACAATTATGCAACGTACTTAAACAATTTTGGCTGAAACCTCTATATATGGGTGTTTCTTCATATACATACAAATTATTTACAAAATATGAAATATATCGAGGTACGTTCAATGTGAGTACAGTGGGAATGTAGATTACAATCCTATAAATGATTTTCAGGTGACTTAAGTACATTTAAGTAACAATTATGCAACGTACTTAAACAATTTTGGCTGAATCCTCTATATATGGGTGTTTCTTCATATACATACAAATTATTTACAAAATATGAAATATATCGAGGTACGTTCAATGTGAGTACAGTGGGAATGTAGTTTACAATCCTATAAATGATTGTCAGGTGACTTAAGTACATTTAAGTAACAATTATGCAACGTACTTAAACAATTTTGGCTGAATCCTCTATATATGGGTGTTTCTTCATATACATACAAATTATTTACAAAATATGAAATATATCGAGGTACGTTCAATGTGAGTACAGTGGTATTGTAGTTTTTTAACCTAGGAATGATTTTCAGGTGACTTAAGTACATTTAAGTAACAATTATGCAACGTACTTAAACAATTTTGGCTGTAACCTCTGTATATAGGTGTTTCTTCATATGCATACATATTATTCATTAAATATGAAATATATCGAGGTACATTCAATGTAAGTACAGTGGGAATGTAGTTTACAAACCTTGGAATGATTTTCAGATGATTTTAGTAAACTTTACTGCATTACATTAAACTTTCCTATTATATCATACTTGCTACTTATGTATCCCTAAGTATCATTTATTTTCCATATGTTACATATTAAACCCGTTCACATCACGGCTAATATTTGAGATGTGCTTCTTTGTTGAATGTTTGAGTGTTGCATACATCCAGGTAATTATATGAACACATCTTGTAGTATACATTAAGGGGTTTATTCGAAATCTCTTATATAGCGTAATAAGATAATGTTTTTTGCCATAAAGTTGTCAAATTTCAACTTAAGTATAAAGTTTTTTACATGTTTTCGGGCTAAAATTTTACAAGGAATCCGATTCTGTGCAATTATTAAACATATAAAGCGATTTGAAAAAGTTTATATAAGGAAGTATGGAAAATTTTGAGGTACGTTTAAAACCGAGGTTAGATCCGGAAGGTACGTCGTTGGTACATGCATTTTCCGAAAAAATCGGAACGGTTTGCCTAGATTTTAAAAAAATCGACCATCTATTCAGCAGGATCACCGTTTTTGATGAAAACGTGAGGTACGTTCAAAATCCCGCGAGGTACGCTATGGTACGCAGTTGGTACACGCACGATACGGTATTAGTTTTCATTTTTGTGAAAAGTATCCTGCTGGATAGATTGACATTAGTTTCTAATCCCAAAAAATCCGACCGAACCGCTGAAATCTGAAGTAAAGTCTAGTACACGACACTGAAGACGGCCTTACAGTTGAGGTCAAAATACGCGTATCTGTCAAAGAATATAAACTCTAGTGGAATAAAATGGTATAGTATTTAGATATATAGGTAAAGGTATTCCACTAAACAGCTCGCATATTATTAGCTAAAATATGCTCAAGGAGTAACGATATTTGCAAACCAAATTTGTAAGGCAAGTCTGCATTAGCTGGTTCGAACAATGACTGCTCTTTGACCAGTTGAACAACCTTTCATAAAACGCCAACTTTAAATAATGGTAGATTTTGACCTACTAAACATCTTTGTCAAATATACCTTTTCGTTTTCGAAGATCACATATTACAAACCGCGTATAAACAATGCTTTACTCGTTTTTAAAACGGGTACGATTTGGAGTAGACTTGCCTTAGTGTATCGAATATTAATGATTTTTTGGCTCGTTTGTCTTCTTTAATTTCTCATTGAAATCTGACGATATGGGATAGAAATGAAGGAAGCCGGAAGTAGATGATAAATCGTCTGATTTGCGATTCATCTATACATGTAAACAGCCCCGGATTTGGGGGGGTGCCGAGGTGGCAAATGCCCCGGGCCCCCCGATGAAGGGGGCCCCCCGAGAAGTGAAAAAGAAATAAAACACAGTTCCATGAATTATTTTTTACGTTATTGATTTTAAATTTGAATTACAAATTCGATACGATTTCTAGCAGAAATATGATAACATAGGATTATGTTATTTTATGTTTGGTTATTAATTCCTTATAATTTTTATCTAAATTTTTCGTTTTCAATGAAAACTATCAAGGTTATACCATAAATTTTAAAAATCTTCTCGGTTCAATATACAGCAAACTGCCACAGATTCCTAAAAATATACTGTCAAAATTACAGTGCTCTATGTCCTGAAATGACCTTGAGAGACGAAGATACTCGGTAAATTATACATTTTCTTGACTTTATTATCAGCGTATTGAATATCCGATGCTTCTTTTCTCTTTTCTTTTTTATTTTTGCCAGATTTCTATAATTTTGTATTAATATTTTCATGTTTTTGTTTGAATATTGCAATTTTTACTAAGATTTTGGAATTTGTTATAATTTTGACCCAAATCTAATATTTTTCCCGATATTAGCCCAAGATTGTCAAGTAATTTTGCTATGGTCTTTGCAAGATTTACAGAGACAATAGCATAATCTGCAAGTTGTCTTAGCATACATGTTGTACCAATAAAATTAGGTTTAAATTATTTGTAGACAAGTCGATTGGATTTTCATTTGAATTGTAGTTTATTGATTGTATTGAACTTGCCTATAGACAGTTGTGTACGAAGTGAGTGACAGATTGGTCGTCGTGATTTGATTGTTGGAATAAAATAATGTTTGAAGTAGAACATGTTTCGTAATCGCGTATCATAATCCGAAGTTGGAATGGATAATTGGGGAAGTACTACCGGGATCCCAGTTCTTTCAAGCTGTTGTCAATATCTGGATTATTGAAATAATAAAGCAAGGGACTAAGACATGAGCATGGAGCATATAGCTAATTCTGGAAATTGGAAGTTGACCGAGATTGACACTCATGTGCTTCTCTCATTTTCATTCTTCTTCTTTCTGGCGTTACGTCCCCACTGGGACAGAGTCTGCTTCTCAGCTTAGTGTTCTTATGAGCACTTCCTCAGTTATTAACTGAGAGCTTACTATGCCAATGACCATTTATGCATGTATATATCGTGTGGCAGGTACGAAGATACTCTATTCCCTGGGAAGTCGAGAAAATTTCCAACTCGAAAAGATCCTCGACCGGTGGGATTCGAACCCACGACCCTCAGCTTGGTCATGCTGAATAGCTGCGCGTTTACCGCTACGGCTATCTGGGCCCCTATCACATTTTCATACGATTTGTCAAAAAGCAATCTCTTAAAAATGGAAATACCGTTCGTTGTAGTCATTGAAGTAAAATCTGTGTTCCACCCAATTTCCACTTAGGAAGCGAAAGTGCATTAAAAACCTTTTTTTCGTCCGTTCCAATGGAATACAGCCATTCTCTTCGAAACAGAACCTAAGAACGCACATAGGCGTCGATATAGGTATACAGGCGCACAGAAAATAACAAGTGCTCAATTTAAATTTAAATTGAAAATTTCCGTTTTCCTTCCTTATTGCGGCCCCACTTCACCGGCAGGAACCTGATTTTACTTTTAACACTTACATCTTCCGTGCAGCTACCCATCATCTTGATTCCCGATCCCTATCTTGGCACATAGTCACCACCGAAACCGCCCAGGGAAACTTTCGGCTGGGTGTGGATTAAGTTTGGATTTGTTGCGGTCATCCTTTGTGGGTGAGCAACAAACTTCCACTAGACGAAAATCACCGCCGGTGGCTTCTAGTGGCTCAAAGTTTCCAATCAAAACCGAAAGCATCTCCGGTCACTGGATTGGAAAATATGGAAACTAATAAAAACAAGTGGCTGGCAGTTTTCTCAACTGGAGATTTTTTTGTGACTCGATATCGCCCCTCAAAATTATGGCACTCATCATTTTAGGAATATGAACGGAATTTTGAATTTTGAAGGTTCACCGGTCGGAGGATTCGATGCTCATTTCCATTTTATGGAGCTGATTAGTTTTACCGAGAAGGACCACATCGGGATAAGAGAAATGGGAAATTCAAAACCTATTTCGACAAAGCTTCTTTTCGATTGCCTTTTAGCGTTTACGGGTTTTGATCTATTCTGCCCCCAGGTGAGTTTATGTCTTCTATTATGTTGAGTTTTTATTGATACATCATTCCTGGTACTTCAGGATGTAAAATATATTTGTGTAAGATAATCTAGCATTCCTTATTTTTCCTTTTCTGCCTCAACACTTAAAATAGAATGGGAAAACCTCGCTTTTCGTACACAGACTCAGCGTGGTGGTTCTGAAGGTGGCCGATTGCGTGCCAATCGGAAAGTTATTGTCAGGTGCCATGTTAGACTTTTGATACTTTATCCTGAGACAACAGGCGTGATTGTCAGTGGTATAATATTGACTTATCCACCAGTGTACTCAATTCACTCGAGAATTTTGACACATAAGCACGACACGCTTCTGAATGCTGTTCAAGCCCCGCTCAAGTGTCAAAGTTCTTGCGAGTTCAGTTTACCTATCGATAGAGCAAGGGGGGCAAAAGTCCAACCTTAGTGTAATAATAAAAATTTCCAGAAAAACTATAACAGTTGAAAAAAATATATATATATACCATACAGCGAACCATCAACATATTGACTAAAATTTTGCTAGACAAATTTGTGTAAATAAATTTTTATTTTTAGTTATAACAGTTTTGAAATTAATTGTCTTAAACTAGATTCGAAAAATCAGAAAAAACTACCAGCATGCTTACCGTGGATGATTCCGGAGATCAAGACAAACGATTATTGAATATGGTTGCAACACTAAATTCCCTTCAATAACGTAGAAACAACCGTTGATCCGAATTCGAATAATGTATTCCTTGTTAGCATAAGTGTCCATTTAAAACATATATTCCAACCGCAATCGGGATCCTCATTTGCATGTACCAACGAAAACCAATCCCCATGCTGTAAATCCTCGATTACTATTTTTCGGCCCGGTTGATCGGTTTTCATTCCATTGGGAAAATTTTTGACGACCCATCTGGCACACGAAGCTGTCGTAGAGCCATCAAATGTCAGAAATATTTTCGGAGAAGCTAGATTTGCAGATTTACTACCCTGTCTCTCCGTCTGTTCTGGGTGCTGGATGTTATGGACCGGTAGGTATGTGGATTGGGTCGCCAACGGCACGGATTTATCTGTCGTATCCTTTCGCTTTCCGTTTGGTGTTGACCAAGCCCGGATCCAACAAGCGATTCGTCCGTGTATTCGTCGGTTGGTTTGGGTCGAGCAAGTCGCACTCAGTTAGCCGGATAAATCACAGTTTGATTCGATTTGTGTTGATGCTGGCTTCCCGATGCTTTGCTCGTTTCGGTACGCCTCCGATTGTATGGCACCAAGGCACTATGGGCCAGCAATCAAAAGTTCACGACAAAATTTAAATTGACGGGTTTCGATCTACTTCGTCGTAAGCACTAATATTCGTCGTAGCAAACTAAAATCTTCAACTACGGCGGATATTCGAACTTACCTACAATATGGATCCAGTTTTTAAGTGTTATTTTGTGAAGCTGTTATGGTTTGTCCACTTCTTATCGAAAATGCAGTAAAACTACCATATTTCGATAAATAAGTTCAGTTCAACTTTCTAATTTACACTTTTTCACCGAAATCGCATGGACGAAGACATACCAAGCGAAATCTAATTAGCGATCGACTGAGACATGCTACATTACGATTCATATGTCTTCCCGCTTCCCGGACTAAATCTCTTAACTTCATCGGGAGCACACGCATACTCGCCGACGTGCTGAAGGACCGCGGATTCAACATCGTAGCGTTGCATGAAGTGTGTTGGAAGGGATCAATGGTGCAAACGTTTAGAGGTAACCATACCATCTACCAGAGCTGCGGCAACACACACGAGCTGGAAACAGCATTTATAGTGATGGGTGATAAGCAAAGGCGCGTGATCGGGTGGTGGCCGATCAATGAGAGAATGTGCAAGTTGATACTTAAAGGCTGGTTCATTAACTTCAGCATAATAAACGTGCACAGCCCTCACGCCGAAAGCACTGATGATGATAAAGACGCTTTTTACGCGCAGCTCGAATGCGAGTACAACAGCTGTCCAAGCCACGACGTCAAAATCATCATAGGAGATCTAAACGCTCAGGTTGGCCAGGAGATGGAATTCAGACCGATGATTAGAAAGTTCAGCGCCCACTGGCTGACGAAGTAAAACGGCTTACGACTGATAGATTTTGCCGCCTTCAAGATCATGGCCATACGCAGCACCTACTTCCAGCACAGCCTTCCATACCGATACACCTGAAGATCATCACAGCAGACAGAATCGCAAATCGACCACGTTCTGGTTGATGGACGGCACTTCTCCGACATTATCGACGTCCTATCGTGGCGCTAACATCGACTCTGAGCACTATTTGGTGATGGTCAAACTGCGCCCAAAACTCTCCGTCGTCAACAACGTACGGTACCGACGGCCGCCCCGGTATGATCTAGAGCAGCTCAAGCAACCGGATGTCGCAGCAGCATACGCGCAGCACCTCGAGGCTGCATTACCGGAAGAGGGTGAGCTGGATGAAGCCCCTCTTGAGGACTGCTGGAGAACAGTAAAAGCAGCCATCAACGATGCAGCGGAAAACAACGTCGGGTACGTGGGACGGAGTTGACTGAACGATGGGTTCGACAAAGAGTGCCAGGAGGTTTTAGAGGAGAAGAATGCAGCGCGGGCGGTCATGCTGCAGCAAGGGACCCGGCAGAACGTGGAACGCTATAGACGGAAACGGCAACAGCAGATCCGCCTCATTCGGGAGAAAAAACGCCGCATGGAGGAGACAGATTGCGAGGAAATGGAACGGCTGTGCCGGTCTCAAGAAACGCATAATTTCTATCAGAAGCTTCGACGAGCACCTGAATAGCGCTGAGAGCACAGGCAGTGAAGGACGGGATAACGGAGAAAATGCCTTCGTCAGTACTGTGGACGATGGAAACCAACCAGCCCCACTTTGAGGGAGGTTAAGGATGCTATTCACCAGTTCAAGAACAGTAAAGCTGCTGGTATAGATGGTATCGGAGCTGAAATCATACAGATGGGTTTTGTCTGCACCGGTTGGAAAACAGAACAGCTACTGGAGGAGTGGAAGGCCTTTCCTTCCAACGAGTTCGTGGGAAGTTACCAAGTCGGATTTGTTGACGGCCGATCGACTACGGACCAGATCTTTACTGTACGGAAAATCCTCCAAAAATGTCGTGAATACCAGGTCCAACGCATCACCTTTTCATTGATTTCAAGGCGGCATACGATAGTATCGACCACGTACAGCTATTAAAAATCATGGACGAGAACAGCTTTCCCGGTTAGCTTACGAGACTGATAAGAGCGACGATTCCAGTTCGTTTGGATCCCACTGGGGACTACGACAAGGTGAAGGACTTCCGTGCCTGTTGTTCAATATTGCGCTAGAGGGTGTTATGCGGAGAGCCGGGCTTAACAGCCGGGGTACGATTTTTACGAGATCCAGTCAATTTGTTTGCTTCGCGGATGATAAGGACATCGTTGGCCAAACATTTGAAAAGGTGGCAGACCTGTACACCCGCCTGAAACGCGAGGCAGCAAAAGTTAGACTGGTGTTGGATGTGACCAAGACAAAGAACATGCTAGCTGGTTAGGCCGTGCGCGACAGGGCTCGCTCAAGCAGCAATGTTACGATAGACCGGGATACTTTCGAGGTGGTTAACGAGTTCGTCTATCAAGGGTCCTTGCTGACGGCTGACAATAACGTTAGCCGTGGAATACGGAGGCGCATCATCAGTGGAAGTCGGGCCTACTATGGCCTCTACGTGAAGCTACGATCAAAAAGATTCACACCCGCATCAAGTGCACCATGTACAACACGCTTATAAGGCCGGTAGTCCTCTACGAGCATGAAGCGTGGACTATGCTCGAGGAGGACTTGCAAGCACTTGGAGTCTTCGATCGTCGGTGTTTAGAACGATCTTCGGCGGTTTGCAGGAAAACGGTGTGTTTCGGCGAAGTATGAACCACGAGCTGGCCCAACTCTACAGTGAACCCAGTTTCCAGGAGCTGGCCAAAGCCTGAAGGATACGATGGGCACCTTTAAGTTCCGTTGGCTCCACCTATCCGAATACACTTACGTTCAGCATTCTCACCAAAATCACCAATGATTTGCTGGGAAAGAAGATTGATTGGAACAATCCTTCTTCTGTGATCCAGATTTTGCCAAGCCGGAAAGGATCGGCATGATTATCGGTGCTCAGTTTTTTTGCGGCAAGGTCAGCTATCAGCTGTTTCACCCACAAGTCTGCCAATTCTCCAGCGTGCCGTGCTTGGCTGGGTAGTTTGCGGTCCTGTAAGCACCTATGATCATTTCAGAGCCTCTGATAGATCTTCTGTGCACCACTGATGATCTCAACAAGTCTGGGAAGTCGAGAGCTATCCGAACAGTCGTGGCCTTTCCAAAGAGGAAATAGCCTATGAGAGATATTACTCTGAATCCACCACCCGTGACCTATTACACTTGCAGCAGTCACACGTTCAGTTGAGGCCTCCGACCACGCTCTGTTCAACCGCTTATTTATTTATTTAGTTGGTATTACATCAATTAATTTGATAAAACCTCGTTAACGATGTTACGCCAATTTACTCGGTCCATGGCTGTGTCTCTCCAACTTCGATTTTGGCCCACGTTCTCCAGATCTTGTTGCACCTGATCAAGCCACCTCGCTCGCTGTGCTCCTCGCCTTCTTGTGCCAACCGGATTCGACGCAAACACCATCTTTGCAGGATTGTTGTCCGGTAGTCTTGCAACATGCCCTGCCCAGCGCACCCTTCCGGCTTTCGCAACCTTCTGGATACTGTGTTCGCCGAAGAGCCTAGCGAGCTCGTGGTTCATTCTCCGCCGCCACACACCGTTTTCCTGTACTCCGCCAAAGATCGTCCTAAGCACCCTTCGTTCGAACACTCCAAGTGCTTGCAGGTCCTCTTCCAGCATGGTCCATGCTTCATGTCCATAGAGGACCACCGGTCTTATAAGCGTTTTGTACATGGTACATTTGGTGCGAGGGTGAATCTTTCTCGACCGCAGCTTCTTCTGGAGCCCATAGTAGGCGCGACTTCCACTGATGATGCGTCTCCGTATTTCACGACTAACGTTGTTATCAGCCGTTAACAAGGATCCGAGGTAGACGAACTCATCAACCACCTCAAAAGTATCCCCGTCTATCGTAACACTGCTTCCCAGGCGGGCTCTGTCGCGCTCGGTTCCGCCTATCAGCATGTACTTTGTTTTTGACGCATTCACCATCAGGCCGACTTTTGTCGCTTCACGTTTCAGGCGGGTGTACAGGTCTGCCACCGTTCCAAATGTTCTGCCGACAATATCCATATCATCCGCGAAGCAAACAAATTGGCTGGATCTTGTGAAAATCGTACCTCGGTTATTGAACCCGGCTCTCCGCATGACACCTTCTAGCGCGATGTTGAACAGCAGGCACGAAAGTCCATCACCCTGTCGAAGTCCCCGGCGGGATTCGAACGAACTGGAATGTTCACCCGAAATCTTCACGCTATTCTGCACACCGTCCATCGTTGCTCTTATTAGTCTTGTGAGCTTCCCGGGAAAGCTGTACTCGTCCATTATTTTCCATAGCTCTTCGCGGTCGATGCTATCATAAGCCGCTTTGAAATCGATGAACAAGTGATGCGTTGGGACTTGGTATTCACGGCATTTCTGGAGGATTTGCCGTACAGTGAAGATTTGGTCCGTTGTCGAGCGGCCGTTGATGAAACCAGCTTGATAACTTCCCACAAACTCATTTGTTATTGGTGATAGACGACGGAAGATAATCTGGGATAGCACTTTGTAGGCGGCATTCAGGATAGTGATCGCACGATAGTTTTCACATTCCAGTTTGTCGCCCTTCTTGTAGATGGGGCATATGACCCCTTGCTTCCACTCCTCCGGCAGCTGTTCCGTTTCCCAGATTCTGACAATCAGCCGGTGCAGACAGGCTGCCAACCTCTCCGGGCCCATTTTGATAAGTTCAGCTCCAATACCATCCTTACCAGCGGCCTTGTTATTCTTGAGCTGGTTGATGGCATCCTTAACTTCCCTCAATGTGGGGGCAGGTTGGTTTCCTTCATCCGCCGTGCTGACGTAGCCACTTCCTCCGCTGTCGTGACCCTCGGCGCCTGTGTTCTCCGTGCCATTCAGGTGTTCATCGTAGTGCTGCCTCCACCTTTCAATCACCTCACGTCCGTCCGTCAAGATGCTTCCGTCCTTATCCCTACACATTTCGGCTCGCGGCACGAAGCCTTTTCGGGATGCGTTAAGCTTCTCGTAGAACTTTCGCGTTTCTTGTGAACGATGCAGCTGTTCCATTTCTTCACATTCCGCTTCTTCCAGGCGGCGCTTTTTGTCCCGGAATAGGCGGGTTTGCTGCTTTCGTTTTCTTTTATATCGCTCCACGTTTTGTCGCGTTCCTTGCTGCAGCATTGCAGCCCGCGCTGCATCCTTCTCCTCCAAAACCTGCCTGCATTCATCGTCGAACCAATCGTCACATGTCCTCCTTTCCACGTACCCGACGATGCTCTCGGCTGCGTTGTTGATGGCTGCTTTTATGTTGCTCCAGCAGTCCTCAAGAGGGGCTTCGTCAAGCTCGCCCTCTTCCGGCAACGCTACCTCGAGATGCTGCGCGTATGCGGCAGCGACGTTCGGTTGGGCCAGTCGCGCTAAGTTATACCGAGGCGGGCGTCGATACCGTACATTGTTAATGACGGATAGTTTTTGGCGCAGTTTCACCATCACCAGGTAGTGGTCGGAGTCAATGTTAGCGCCACGATAGGTTCTGACGTCGGTAATATCGGAGAAGTGCAGTCCATCGATCAAAACGTGGTCGATTTGTGATTCCGTCTGCAGTGGTGATCTCCAGGTGTATCGATACGGGAGGCTGTGCTGGAAGTAGGTGCTGCGAATGGCCATGTTCTTGGAGGCGGCAAAATCTATCAGTCGTAGGCCGTTCTCGTTCGTCAGCCGGTGGGCGCTGAACTTTCCAATCGTCGGTCTGAACTCCTCCTCCTGGCCAACCTGAGCGTTTAAGTCTCCTATGATGATCTTGACGTCGTGGCTTGGGCAGCGGTCGTATTCGCGTTCGAGCTGCGCGTAAAATGCGTCCTTGTCATCATCAGTGCTTCCGGAGTGAGGGCTATGCACGTTTATGATGCT
Source organism: Aedes aegypti (assembly GCF_002204515.2). Classification (NCBI taxonomy): domain Eukaryota; kingdom Metazoa; phylum Arthropoda; class Insecta; order Diptera; family Culicidae; genus Aedes; species Aedes aegypti. The sequence continues at coordinate 401,379,223 of NC_035108.1, forward strand.
GAAGTTGAAGAACCGGCCTTTGAGCCTCAACTTGCACATTCTTTCGTTGATCGGCCACCACCCGATCACGCGCCTCTGCATATCACCCATCACTATAAAAGCTGTTCCCAGCTCACGTGTGTTGCCGCAGCTCTGGTAGATGGTATGATTACCTCTAAACGTTCGCACCATCGAACCTGTCCAGCACACCTCCTGCAGCGCTACGATGTCGAAACCGCGGATCTTCAGTACATCGGAGAGTATGCGTGTGCTTCCGATGAAGTTGAGAGATTTGCAGTTCCACGTACCGAGTTTCCAATCGCAAGTCCATTTTCGTCGCTGTGGTCTTTGCCGATTGTTCCGGTCCGTATTCTCTCGTTGACGTTCCTGTGCTGGTGTATTTTTACGGCTGGCTTGCAGGGCCTGACACCAACCCCCTAGATTTCCGGAGGACCATTCCCCCTATATGTTCGGAGGGCCATAGTGCGCAGTTTAGCTTAGAGTCCTTCTCTGGCACTCGGACGATGATCAGCCGCCCCTGACATGGGGAACAGACGCTGTTGTGAGCCGCTCCTAACATGGAGTACAGACGCTCAAGGTTTGCAGAAGCAAACCCCCCCTTCCCTGTCAGCATACGACCAAAGTTCCCACCGGGGGTTGGTTACCCGATCTTCCCCAAGGTTACTCGTACCCCGGCCAGTACCACGAGGAGGTAGGGATAGGAGTTGCTGGGCAAGAGGCTAAGGACCACACAATGGGGTCTATTTTATTCCTGTAGGTACGCGAGGTACCAATGGTACGCCATGCCCAGCCATTTACCGTGCCCTGTTCAACCGCTTCTCTTTCTTCAATGACGAGACTTCGTATCGCTGCTTATTGCCGCCGTTTCGTACGGCACTGTCGGGTCAAGATTACCAGAACAAACCTGTAATTCACACGGTTTCTCATCGCTGATGAACTTCAACAAGCACCGATCGGCCTCGTGAAGGTCGTACATGAGGACTGCTTCAGCCATGAAATCGATATTATCCTGAATGGAAGGCAAGCGGGTTTCAAGAAATGATCTCTAAAACCTGGAGCCTCAATGACTCTCTTGCGTGAAGGGCAATTCCAAAAATTTGACTTATGATTGGCCCCGCAATTAGAGCTTATAAACTTGGTGGTATCTTCCTTCACTGGACAGTCGCCAAGGACGTCTGTCCAGTAAAGCAAGATATCACCAAGTTTATATGCTCTAATTGCGGGGCCAATCATAAGTCAAATTTTTGGAATTGCCCTTAACGCAAGAAAGTCATTGAGGCTCGTGCCAGGCAGATGAAAGATAATATCCGTTACGATAAGAGTCGTTTCCGGAATTTGCCTGGTAGAGTATCGAACAATACTAATTTTTCAGTTAACGATCGCTTGATTAGGAATCATACCCATCAGGAAGATCATAATCATGCTCATTCACAAGCTAATTTTAATCCGTCGGGTAGCCGTTTGAATCTTTCAATTTCGAATGGAAAATCCCTTGCCGATATCGTAGCAGGTAATTTGAACTCCTCCCCTGTTCGTACTATGAGTACCCATTCTACTTGTTTCAAATCAAATGGAAAAACCCTACCGCCCTACTCCTACTCTGCTTCTTCGTCTACCGGAAATTCTAATGGGAAATCTTCAGATAATGTACCCACTTCAAGTGATATGTCTGCCTCTGATTTTAATTTTCTAACTGAACAATTGATGCAATGTTCAAAGCCACCACTATGACTGAAGCAGTCCAAGTAGGTGTAAAATTTACAAATCAAATTGTTATTGGATTACGTGTTTCTAATGGATCCAAATAATAATTTAAATATTTTAAATTGGAATGCTCGTTCTCTGAATGGTAAAGAGGACGAGCTGTTTAATTTTCTTATAGCTAATAACGTGCATATAGCAGTTATAGGCCGGTTTGCTACTGACAAGAAAAGGAATCGCCTATCTCGATGCGTGGAAAATTTCTCCCAAGAAATGGTCAAGAAAATCACTTTTTTCTGATCGCAGTACGCAGTTGAGAACAAATGTCACTTCAAAGGGGGCTCTCTGTAGGAAATTTCTTGACCCTTTCAGTCAAGGAATTTCTTTACTTTTCTTGAGCGAAACAGCATACTTAGCTTATTACTGAAACGTATTTGAAACCTGGATCTAAACTCAAAAGAGATCCTAACTTTTTTATTTATTGTAATGATCGACTTGATGGGGCATGTGGGAGTGTAGCAATCATCATTCATAGGCGTATAAAACATCAACTGTTTTCGTCATTTGAAACTAAAGTTTTTGAATCTTTAGGTGTTTCAGTTGAAATACAACTTGGTAAATATACTTTCATAGCTGCCTATTTGCCTTTTCAATGCTCTGGACAGCAAGTTAATTTGCTCCAAACTGACTTGCGAAAACTGACTCGCAATAAGTCCAAATTTTTGTCATTGGTGACTTTGATGCCAAACATCGGTCATGGAATAATTCTCAAAGTAATTCCAACGGCAAAATTTTATTAGATGAGTGCTCTTCAGGATATTTCTCAATTCAGTACCCTGATAGTCCTACATATTTTTTCTCTTCTAGAAATCCATCTACGATTGACCGACTCTAGTCATCTTTGTAGCCAACTGATTACTCATGCTCATTTTGATTGTGATCATATCCCTGTTACATTTCAAACATGAAAGAGATTCTCAAACCTATCAGCTCCACTTTCAATTATTTTCGAGCCGAGTATATATTCCTATGAATCATTTATTTACTCTAATCTTGATGTTAATATTCCTTTACAAACAAAACTTGATATTGACAATGCTCTTGAAATTTTAACAAATTCCATTGTTGAAGCCAGGAGCATTACAATTCCAAAATGTGAAGTAAATTTGAATCCGTGATTATAGACGATGATCTTAAACTCTTGATCCGTCTTAAAAACGTGAGGAGAAGGCAATTTCAACGCACTCGCGATCCTGCTATGAAAATTATATGGCAGGATTTGCAGAAAGAAATCAAGAAGCGTTTTGCACAATTAAGAAACAAAAATTTTGAAAATAAGATTTTTCAATTGAACCCTGGCTTTAAGACCTTTTGGAAATTATCTAAAATCTTGAAAAAACCTCAGAAGCCAATACCGGTATTGAAAGAGGAAAACAAATTATTACTAACTAATTGCGATAAAGCTCAAAAACTTGCTATGTAGTTTGAAAGCGCGCACAATTTTAATTTAGGACTTACTAGTCCAACTGAAAATCAAGTTACTCAGGACATCGTAAATATTCTCAATCAAGAGAACGTTTTCGAAAATGCCTTGGAGACTGATTTGGAAGAAGTGAGAACTATTATTAGAAAATTCAAAAATATGAAAGCTCCTGGCGATGATGGGATTTTCTACATCCTCATCAAGAAACTTCCAGAAAGTGGCTTATAATTTTTAGTTGATATATTTAACAAATGTTTTCAATTAGCATATTTTTCTGACAAATGGAAAAATGCTATAGTTGTTCCAATTTTAAAACCAGACAAAATCCTGCAGAAGCTTCTAGCTATCGTCCAATCAGTTTGCTATCCTCCATCAGTAAACTTTTTGAAAAGGTTATTTTGAACAGAATGATGGCCCACATCAACGAAAATTCAATTTTTGCCAATGAACAGTTCGGATTCCGCCATGGACATTCGACCACTCATCAACTTTTACGTGTAACAAATTTGATCCATTCCAACAAATCTGAAGGCTATTCTACTGGTCTTGCTCTTCTAGACATAGAAAAAGCATTCGACAGTATTTGGCATGAAGGTTTGATTGTAAAATTAAGAAACTTTAATTTTCCAACATACATTGTTAAAATAATTCAAAGTTATCTGTCAAATCGTACACTTCAGGTTAATTAACAGAGCTTGAAACATTGGAACAAATGTCAAATAAAATAATTAATAATTTCAGGCAAAAATCGTTACAGTCTTCTATTGCCACGATTAATGCGTTATATGTTTAGGTTAAGTTAGGTTAAGTAAATTAAAAACGTGTTTTTTCTCTTATAGCAGGTGAAATCAACTCACCTGTATAAAAATATGAACTGCTACGGCAAATGAAATGTAATATGTTGTTAACAAAATGTAAATAAAATCTTAAATTTGTTTTACCAAATTAGGATGAAAGTGTTGTCTAATACCACAGAACACCTAGATATAAAAATTAATGTAATGTTTGGAATGATACTAATAAAGAAATTAAAAAAAAAATCTTGAAAACCTGGAATCCGTGTCGGTGGCCGGCTGAACCACTCATCGTTCTCGTTCACCCGCAATCATCCCATTCTTCTGCTAGAAAAGCACCCTTTGACGTCTCTGCTGATTGAATCGTTGCACAAGCAACTCCTCCACGCTGGCCCACGTGCGATGATCGCACATATCCGTGAGCAATTTTGGCAACTGCATCTCCGTAACCTGGTACGGCGGCATGTCAACTCTTGCTTACGCTGCTATCGCGTCCGACCCCAGTCGGTACATCAGTTAATCGGTCAACTTCCAAAGCTTCCAGTCACTCCTGCTCTTGCGTTCCTCAAAACAAACGTTGATTACAGCGGACCTGTGTGGATAAAAGTTCCAGTACGCCGGCCAGAACTAGTTCCACCAATCAGAGCATACGTCGCCGTCTTCATCTCAGCATTAGATCTCAGCACCGACGCCTTCATCGCCGCGTTGGAACGATTCGTGACTCGTCGTGGCAAGCCGGCCACCGTGTACTGCGACAAAGCCTGTAACTTTGAGGGCTTACAGGGAGCTGCGCGATCTCTACAAGCAACTCAAAAACTAACAGGATCAGCAGAAGGTAGCGTCGTTCTGTGTTGAGTATGCCATCCAGTTCAGCTTCATTCCCGCTAACGCACCGTGGCCTCTGGGAGGCCGCTGTCAAATCTTTGAAACACCACTTCCGAAGAGTCGTTGGCCTGAAAGCCCTGTCAGGCGAAGCATTGATCACCGTCCTGTGCGAAATCGAAAGCTGCCTCAGTTCGCAGCCGCTGACTGCCATCTCCGAGGATCCATCACTCCGGGTCACTTCCTGGTTGGGTCTGCTCTACAATCGACTCTGAAGCCTGACCTCTTCGAAATTCGCAGCAACCGGCTTTGCTTTGACAGGAGATGCAACGAAGAGCCCAGACGTTTTAGAAGGTCTGGTCGACAGATTACCTCCACCAACTGAAACAAAGAACGAAGCACTTCTTCCGGTAGCCGAACGTTTTTCTCCTGATAGTCGATGACCTGCCGCCGCTCATTGGAGCGTTAGTCGTATCGTATCGGTACACCCCGGATGGACTGGTCCGCGTAATGAAGGTCAGACTTGTATCTGGCTCAGTCTTCGACCGGCCTATTGTGAGGGTCTGTCTGCTTCCCATCAACGATAATGCTCGTTCCGCTTCCACTTCCGGCGAAGGGCCTAGCATCCAGAGGAACAGCGCAGCACCCGCTGCCAACCTTAGATCTTCAGATCACTGAATTTGTTAGAATTAAGTACACAGTGTATATTGAATTTTAATAAATACTTCATGGTGGCCGGTTTGTTGCGTCCACCGCAATAGAATGCGTGACAAAACCCCAACAAAATTTGTTAACGCACTTTACACTATCACTATCGCGTCAGATCACACTTCTCAATCTCTGCATCATGCCGTCGATCGTTGGATCGTATGAGAGCAATGAAATTGTGTAATAAATTGAATATAATCGTCGGTAAACAACGCTAATGATCATTTTCAGTAGTGAAAAACTCGTCACAACTCGTTTAAAAAAAAAATAAAAGTGTCTGGATTTCAGTCGCAAATTTAAACTTCTGGTCCGTAGTGCAAAGTGGTTTCAAAGTTCTGTTCCGTCCTGATGCCCGGAGGCATTTGGAGTATGGCATTCGGAGTTGGGCGGTGGAAAGCGGTTTTAGATTGACCATGAGATATTGCATATGTATGAAGCTCGATCCTGGTTGTATATGGACGGACGAGAGCTTCGCTTGGGAAAATACGATTTTCCCTCGGCTCGACTGGGGGCGACAGACCAATGTTTCATCAAAAACTCACAAAACTGGGACACCGTGTCGTCGTTGTCAGTTTTACGAGGCGACAGGAAATCTTGTTTTCTAGCCGCTGTTGATACATGGTTGTTCACACAAGGATTGCTGGGGTAATGTGTGTGTGGTCATGATGGCAAAATATTCCGATTGCTCCATCTGACGGGGATGGACACAAACAAACGGTCCTTAGTGCTTTCCCTCGGTATGCATCAGAGTTTGGGATGGGTCGGGTTTAGGAATGCGGATAAACAGCAGTGGAGAGCCGCAGTAAAACATACAAGGGCCAAATGTTTGACGTTATGTTGATCGTGTCTTTTGGTGTGATTTAATGGTTCATACCGAAAATTGCATTTCGTTGAACGGCTGCAGAAAATGGTTCTACGAACGTTACACGCTTCGGCTTAGATAACTGATGCGTGACTTACACAACAAGTTGCAGAATCATTATTTTAACAGCACGAATCAAATTGTATTATTTTGATATGACAGATTTCAGTGGGCTGGTATTTAGTCTGAATGCCGAAAGAAAGAATTGCATTATAAAATATTCAGAAGGGAACCAGGTAGTGGTCGGAAACTTCGCCGTTGGCTGTACGCAGTCGAAAAAGACCTGGGAATTGGCATTCTTGGCAACTGGAGTAATATTTCCCAAGATCTAGACATTTAAAATTCTTCCTTGCTGTCATGCCTCCCATCTAGTGCCATTATTAACTGGTAGGTACCATCAGTGATTGAAACATTTTCAACCTCACTTCTCGTAAACGAAACCTTACTCGAACTGCTACCAGTAAAAATAAGCAAAACTACAATCGAATTTCTCCGGTCGTCATCAATAAATAATCAGCTCAATGTTAATATTGACAATAACAATCTCCAAACAAATGACATCGTTCAAAACTGCAAATGTGTCTGGGCTTTGCTCATTTGCCGCTTGTGGAGAAGTAAATCAAGCATATTTAACTTCGATTCCACAACGGTCGTGCCCTGCAAAAACTACCACCTCATCTGAAATTTAATGACTCTCACTCGCTTTCTGCTGTTAGTCGATGACGTTAAGAGGAAAATAACCATCATCGTTTTATAAATTTTCAAAACCAGTTTTTTGCTCAAAATCAAAGCAATTTACGTGAAAATCTATCATTGCATTGCACTTGCTATCTGTAATGCAATGATAGATTTTCAAGCGGATTTCTCTTAATTTGAAGGAAAAAACTGGTTTTTAGTTTTCGATGATTGCTGATGATTGAATGATGGATTCTTGGGCTTAAAGCTTTTTATGTGGATCATTAAGGACGGGATCGTCCGCGCAAAACCACTCCAGCGCACGTCTTCAACCGCACTTCCAAAAACATGACCCGGACCTCGATTCCGGTGACGATTCTTTTGGTTGGTCAAAGATCGCTGTTGGATTTGACACGCGCCCTGTGTTTATAAACATATAATTTTATTTTACTGCGGCGCGTTGCTTTTGAAACGTGATTCGTGAAATCCGCCATCTGTCATCGGCCTCGAATGGGGTGGTCTTCTGGAGCCGTTTTGGGGTTGCGATAAGGATTCCCGGTTGGGAAAAATACTATTGTGCCAAAAAAAGTAATCATCCAAAGTTTTCTGAAAACAGCCAATAAAGTTATGCGAAACAAGCAATGATTTAGTATAAATTAGCAATTTATAACCGATTTATAATTGGTTTTCGGACTTTTAGTGTTCAGTTTCCAGTTTTCATTTTATTTTTTGGCTATCTTATGGAAGTTTTTAAATTTTTGTTGGAGTATCTTTAATTTTTTTAGTGCTTAATTGTTTTTTTTGCTAATTTTATTGCTTTTTTTTGCAATATTGTCATAATTTTGCCTGTGAAAAATATTTTTCAGTTCTTGGGAGGTGTTTGAGTTTTTTAATCGCGAATTATGTTCAAACTATTTCTATAAAATTAATTTATTGCGCGTCCACCTTCTTTAAATGCTCGTTGATTAGGCTGCCATTCCTGGATTGCGATGAATATATCAGGAGAACCCGAAACGTTGAGACACCCCCTATATTGACCGTCGTTCGAAAGAAGTAACTTCATCGGCGATGGCTTATTTGTTTGCACTTTCTGGATTTTGTGTGCAAAGAGTTAGCGCACCCATCTTTTTCTCGGAAAAGCTCACAGCATCACATAAATAATACTGAACAGCATCACATAAATAATACACCATATTTCAACAAGAAACAAAAGTTTATTGTTTTCCAAAATTTTGACACAAGTTCTCAATAAATTCTTTTACTTTCAAAATCTGTATCCGGAGATATTAAGAAAATTGTTGTGGGACCGACGCGTACGCTACATTTTTTTCGTGTTCGGTTATTCACTTTTCGAAACAATACTTTGATGAGAGTCTGTTGTGAAAAAATGAAGCAATTCGCAACCATATGCATTAATGTCTGTGGTTGGATAAAAACTACTAAAAACAAAATGGCGACCAAAGAAATTATATTTGTCGATCCCACAAAAAACATCGAAGTTTCTTCAAAACCAGATGACCAGCGATCAATATCGACACAGATTATGAAATAGAAGAGATTTGTTTGAATAAATTCAAATTTTGAAAAAGTGTGCAAAAATCTTGAGAAACAAAAAAGCTATCACGATTCTAATATATTTTTGCGGTTAAAACATTAATGCTACTGATAGAGGGGTTAAGTCTGCATGTTGCTAATGAGTTCCGAAACTGTATTGCAAATGGCAGCTTATTATTAAAAGAGGACTATCATTGAAATGCTATTAGCCAGCTGTGCGGTGTAGGCTGAAATTTCAGTGCTAAAAGTGCATAAGAAGGCAAAATTTTGGATGAAAGTGTTATCGTATAACACGCCGGTATTCATTTTAAAGACAGTAAATGATTTTTTTACGAACGTCTCATAAGCTTCAATGCCAATAATTGAGCTTGAGCTTGAGATTGATTGGATGCACTGGGATGCCACTTCAGTATCGCCAGATCAGCTGGACTTACACAAAGAACCAACCAGATGACTGCTTGGGACTTACAGATACCCTCAGAGTATAAGTGCTGATGATCTTCTATTTCTTGACAACAATAGCGCCTGCCACGTCAGAATTCTGACCAATGAAGGGAAGGGTGACACGTTTATTTAACAGTCAATATTAACAGACTTCAAAAGCCCTAATGATAGAATGAACTAAAATTAAAAACATTTTAAAACTTAAACATACTATTATGCGTTTATAACTGGCTCACAGTAGATCGAATATACCCCTGTATCTACGCCAGTTCATGGAATGTGTAGGGCTGGTATAATTTTATGGCGGATAGACTTTCTGTTTGGTTAGCAGATTGGCTATGTACCTATGAGGCGTAAGGAACGCTCTGTGGTCGGTCGATGACATTGACCTTATCTCCGGTGCGTGTGGTGACCATTTCAGTGCAGAAAAAACGGCAAAGTCCCCTTGTAAAAAGGGACAGAAAAATTCTGTGGTTCATTCTCTTATATCGCGAGTTAGTTCTTCTCGGTGCTAGTCCAGGACTAGTGAAGCAAGTCCTTCGAGACTCGGCAAGGCGTATAATGATGGAAGAATGGAATCTCAGAGAAACGGTTGTTTTATCCGCCTCTGGTTCTAGCAAATGCTATGAATTGTGAAAGATCAAATGTGATAGATTAAGAGTGGAAGATAGAAGCAAAGTACGAGAAAAGGGATGGGCCTGGGATTGAACCCATGACTCTTCTTGCTTATGAAGTAAGACCGGTAGCCATCGGTCAACCCTGGGTGGGAGGAACCAATACGAAATTTATGTGCGTCAAGGTGAGCCGAGATTCTGCTGTCAAGAACTGTCAGTGTGAGCCGCCTTCTAAAACAATGGACTAACATGATAAAAGCTCGTAATTACTTAAAGCATATTTTTGCATTTTGTTGAAGGTGACAAAAAAGCAGATAAGATTTAGTTTCTACACATCCAAATGTTATGTCACAATAGCATTTTTGATTTAAATTAAAAAACAGCAGTGAAACATGCATATTTTTTCTCTTTTTCTATAATAGGTGAAAGTAAATGCATAGAGAAATGTGGCCCTTTTTCAATGTTGGTCCGGGTATAGACCGGAGGCACACATCAAAACGAAACTGGTGATTTTAACCAAGCCAGCCTTGATTATCGTTGGCAAGCTAGAATTATCTTGAAGTTTGTAGCATATTTAGTGTGTAGTATCGGTGTCTCCCTCCCAGGGCAAACCCTGTCCCAAGCTTCAATGCCAATAATTTTGAGAAAAGCGAGTTTTGAAAGAACAACTCATGATCGAAGGGAAGAAATATCCTATAAAGTTAGCTATAAAACTGACGGGGGTGAGTCGACTTTGATGTTTCTTGTGTACATATTTTATAGCATGATCCAAGTAAACTGCATTTTGAAATTGTTGATTGGACTGTAACATTTTTTGAACATCGTTAAAATAAGAAATCAATTCTCAAATATTTATCGTTTTTCTCAGTAATCCAATGTCTTAAACTTTCTTTCAGATATCTGAAAAACGTGAAACTCACAATTTTAGAATAACCATGGATGATCAAGCCATAGAACTTATTAAACATTTATTTCCGTTTATTGCTTATCTTGCTAATACGTTGACAGGACTGCTTTTTGAAATCGCCAAATGTCCATGAAATAAAAACGTTAAAAATGTATATCCAATAAAGCGATAAGTATGATAATGATTCTGTTAGATTTTTGGAGAGTGCCTACATTGTCATGTGGATTGCACAATTTAAACTTGTCCCGGGTCGGGTGTACGTCACTTCTCCTCGATTCTTCTGGAGGATTGAAGGGTATAAATTTTGTGAGAATGGGGAATAAAAGGTATGTGTGTGTTGGGCGGGCCAGAATTTGGTGTTGAGCATACAGAAGTGTGGCCCACTCAAGTGTCAAAACTCTCGGATAGAGTGAATTTAATTAACCGGTGGATAATACAATTGAAAGCATGGAACGGCATAGCAAAATGTGATATCATTTTACATTCAAAATTAAAATGAACTGAAATGGAACTGTAATTGGCACGACCAGGATAAAGTCTTGATCTAGATTGAAAAATGCTCCAAATTATTTAGTGATAACATTGCGTGGTTCTCGCGGAAATGTCTTCTAGTGGATGACCTCGTTCTGATATTTGATAATACCACCTGTCGTCGATTATTCTTCATCAATCTAAAAAAGAAACAGATCAAATTAACAGCACATAAACGAACATTTTGATTTCCATATCCTGGTAACAGTGAAAATTTTTGACTTTTCGTGTCAATTAAAAAAAAATTCTACACCCAAAGCTCACTTTGATTCAGCCGTAAAAATTACAGCATACGATAGAAACGTCAATGAAGGGTGATTAAAAAATTATGGCATGCTAGCGTAAAAAGCTGGATACTACAACTAATCGTTATCCAGCTACGCTGGCTATAAAACTACGAGGGAGATGCGACTTTGACATTTCTTGCCTACAAGTGGAAAGAGTTACTAATAAAAGTTCAAAGGAATTGAAACATAATAAAAATGCAGCATATATTATTTTGCACTAGAGTAATGCAAATTTTGAAATGTTTGCTCCACTATGCTTAAACAATTTTTACTATAATAAATAACCATCACGGAATGCTATCGACTGAGGTTCAAGATCACTGGGGAATTTTTCGGCTTCGCAGTCACCAAAGCAATCAAACGATTATTATTTTTCTTGCTTCCAACGTTTCGGTGTTTATTACACCTTCTAATTCCCTGAAGAAGGTGTAATAAACACCGAAACGTTGGAAGCAAGAAAAATAATAATCGTTTGATTGCTTTGGTGACTGCGAAGCCGAAAAATTCCCCAGTATAATAAATAACATCCTCCCAAAGTTTGAAGTGATTCGGAAGCAATTTGACTGTGCACATGCCATTTGAAGTTTATATGGAGATTACTATGGAAAATGCCAATCTTTTGTGTTCAGCCCTCTATCTCTTTGTCATGATATTTTATGGAAAGGTGAACAAATTCTTCTAATGTGAAAACCTCCCAGCTACAACTTTGCTGAAGACCACTTTTTGATTGGACCTCAGGATAAATTGTTATTCATCATCATAAAGTTGGTTTGCATGTAGCATGCTTCACCAACTGTTCGCCAGGCAACAGTGGTGCTCCAGGTGGAAAGAATAAATCAAAGTAATTCAGGCTACTATGTTCTACAGCAAAAAAACAGTGTTGCTCTGAAAGTCATTGAATGATCATCTCAGCATGATTTACACTTTGTTATCAAAAACAAGAAATTATCCTTACGTCCCATCGAAATGTGGTCTTCGACAAAGTTGTAGCTGGGAAGTTTTCAGATGAGATGAGTGTGTTCACTTTTCCATATATTGTTATGACGAGCAGTTAGAGGATTGAACACAAAAGATTTGCCTTTTCCACAGTAATTTCTATATAAACTTCAAATAGCGTGTGCACAACCAAATTTCTTCCGAATCACTTCAAATTTTGGGAGGATCGTTTTCATCATAATTTACATCGTTTAAGCATAGGGGAGAAAAAACAGACATGACGTCCCATAACACAAAAAAAAACTATAATCAGAATAGCTGAGCAGTAGTTGGGCTGCTTTTAATAATCCTGAACATAAGCGTTGTGGAAATCTTATTATATTTCTAATTTGTAATTCTGCCAAACGACCCTTTCGGCAAAATGGCAGTCATGGGATTTACAGAAATAAAGAAAAATATAACTGAATAGGAAACATATTACAGACCACAAAGATACTTTTGGAATTCAATATAACTTAAGTAAATACATATAAGTGAAAGTATTTGTATGGTACATAAGCAAAATAAAAGGAATGCATTTATTAGATTGAATTTTGAACCACCCTAACCGTCTCAAAATCAAGCGCTCAGTTCCAAATTAAACGGTATGGGGTCCAACATACGAAAAGACAGATGTAAACAAAATGTATAGAGATCAATAAAAGTTATGAGCGTAGAGAGAATCAATAGGTACAACACAGGTTAGCACAGCTGGTTTTGGGTGAAAGTTTGTTGACAAGTTAGATAAGTATGCGCTTAAGCAGCTCGTTACAATACCGGTCGCGCAACTTGAATAAAAATACCATCGCAGATCCAAAATTTTAACGTGTAGTGTCAACAAATTTATTTTAAACAACATAATGAATAATAAAAGAAGGTTTAGAATATAAGGAAAGTGTTAAAGGTGTTACAAAAATAAAGAAGGATGGTAGAGATAAGTGTGGCCAGTGAAGACAAAAAAGTAAGTGAATTGCATTACCGGTTCCGAAGTTGGACCAGGAGTTTATAACTTGATGAATTTCATGTAAAGTATTTACAAGTAAAAACTATCTTTATCTTTATTATCGAGACTTTCAGCAAGTCAAAACTAGCATAAGACAGAAAAATCATAAAGGCTTTCGGAAATAAGCTCTTGTCTCATGGACCTAACTTTTGCTTTCGATATCCTTAATCAATAAACTTGATAAAAACTCGCCAACAATATATCGCCAATTCACTCGGTTTATGGTCGCCTCTCTCCATCCTCGACTTCGACCCAAGCTCTCCAGGTCTTGGTGCACCTAGTCAATCCATATATCACGCTGCGCCCCACTCCTTTTTGTTCCGACCGGATGCGAAGTGAACACCGTTGTTGTTCGGCATTCTTGCATTCTTTTTTCATTGTTTACAAGTAATGCGACAGTTTTTAATCCCTTTTTTAATTGGAAGGAAGTTTTTTCATGGTAGTAATCATATTTATTTAAGAAGTATTGCTTTCCAATGCGTGTCCTAAAAAGAATAAAAAAATAAATAAAATGTATAAAAAGTAGCTCTTGCAAGTATAGTTTTATTGCCTAAGGCAGTCTCAAATCTTTCGTCAGCAGATACAACACGAGAGTTGGAAGCGAACTAATAACACTGCGGAACACGTTTTTGTCTCAAGCACCAAAATACCGCTATTCACTCAATTAAGGTTTGCTGAATCCATTGCCGTTTTCAAAAATATCATAGCACGTCTAGTTTTGTCAGATATTGGCTGTTGAAAATGCAAAAATTTACTACAGTCGCCTCTCCACATCTCGATATCGAAGGGACTATCGAGATAGGGAGAGATCGAGACGAAGAACAAATTTTTGATGCATACTAGATTGAAAAACACTCCGTTGCCAAGAAAGTAACACATAAACAAACGTCATTTCATGCTCCTAATTTGTTTTGAATCCCAAAACTTTGGTCTAGTAACCGTCGATACTGGTCATATCGACATACGGAGAGAAAATTGAGAACGAAAAATGAACAGAAACATATCGAGATATGGAGATATCGAGATAAGGAGGATATCGAGATATGGAGAGTGAAAATGTATGCAGACTGAAGGGACTTATTGAATCATCGACATAGGGAGAGATATCGAGATGTAGAACATCGAGATGTGGAGAGTCGACTGTATTACAGCCAATTAGCATGCAAGTTTGCCAGCTTGCAAGGCAATTTATTTGCCTAATTTGCCACATAATTCAAACTTTATGTATATAACAATACTTATCGGCACAGTTTATAATACATTCGTTGCGGAAAAGTTATTTTTTGATGGTTTGAAAAAGTATTGTATATTCCCTTATAAGAGAAACGAGGAATTTTGTATGGAGACAGCAAACATGTCTAAAAAATCGGTTTAATCTAAATTTAATCGCGCAATTTCAACCAAATTTAATCCAAAATGAAAGTTCCAGTGCAAAATAGCAAGCTTAGTGGATTAGAACACAAAAAAGTTTGACAAATTATACTTTAAATTTAATGTAAAAATCAATAAAATCAGTGTTTTATACAACTTTGGCGACCTGTAGCTAAAAATTGTGACGTGTTGGAACATTTCTGAAAATGGCATCAAATTCAACAATCTCAAATCTACCGGAGACACATAATTTGATCCTTGAGACACACAAAAATGTCATTTTCGTTACGCTGTGTAATAGATTAAAATATAATAAGTTTAATATGTTTTATCAAATAAGGATGATTCTGTTGTCTAACACAGAGCATCTAGGTATATGAAATGAATTTAATATTTAGAACAATACTTATAAAAAATGTAAAAATATGTTATCCTGCTCTCATAATGGTTGCTAATATTAGATAAGGATCGATTTCCAAATGCGAAAGAATAAAATTCAACCATAAATTTCATTACAAAGTTAATGCGCACTGACCATTGAAGGCCATTCCCATCAACCCACTTTCCCAAGACAATGC
Organism: Aedes aegypti; assembly: GCF_002204515.2. Classification (NCBI taxonomy): domain Eukaryota; kingdom Metazoa; phylum Arthropoda; class Insecta; order Diptera; family Culicidae; genus Aedes; species Aedes aegypti. The sequence goes on from NC_035108.1 coordinate 401,394,532, forward strand.
GACTATCATCCGCAGCTGTGTGCAACGCAAGCTTGATAGCTGACATAACTACAATGACACCAGCTCAGCTATGGGGCACTCCACCGAAGAACATTGTCGTCACTGTCATCGTCACTTACTGGTGTTGTCCACTGGCTAAAAACGGTGACAGCCAACGATGAAGAAGCCTGCGTAGCGTAGTCCGTTACTCCAACAACGTTTTAATCTTGAACGATTCGCTTCCAGCAGCGTGTCCATAAGATGTTTACCGGAAGCGATTATTTGTTCACGGAAGAGGGAACTGGCACGACTCTGTTGCATAATGGTGAAGCCCTCCTCACCCGAGCCCACGGTTTCAGTGCTTCCGCGAAGCAGAAGAAATTGTATGCTACGGTGGCCCATTTTTAAACGAAATAAAAACAACTTTGGTAAATCATTGGTTACACTCTTCGAATTTGTACATTTGGAGCAGTTCTGGTATTGCAAGTTTATATGGAGAACGGAGGCAAAACGAGATTAAAGTTTGTACAGAGAAAATTAATGAAGAAACTTAAGTTTTTTGTAGTTTGATCATTATGGACCACCCAAAGGTATACCTACGTAGATACACGTGTTCACTGGGGAGCTGAGCAGAGCACTGGCAGTGGGCTTGGCTTCTGTGTAGAGTCGCGTCGTACTGTCCGTCTTTCGGGGGAAACGGGAAGTAGATATGGTTCGCGTTGTGTTTGCATCGACGCTACATTATGCTCAGTCTTCAGACTAAACATATCACCTCCAAAGCGGACCAGCCAGCAGTAGCAGCAAGGAAAATGGAAAAGAATAGCCATGTTCTCCGGCTTAGGGTTTTCATAGACGTTAAACCATCGGAAGTGGGTTATAAATTATGAGCCGGATTAAAATTAATGCCGGGTGCCACTTTTATAAGCATTAATTTAGAACGAGAGTGGCATTAGTCGGCTGGATAATCTCTTGGACAATGGAGCAGGAGATGCTTTCAAATTAACGGTAATCGTTCTGGGATGATTGGGAATGTAAAAATACACTGGACCTTCCGTTTCCACAATGGGTCGGAGGTAAGTAAATAGATATTTTCGTTAATGAATTTCTCGCCTTTTAAAATAGTTTTGCATGAAATTTTGTAGTTTTATATCAAACAGAAAGAAAATGAGTTGTGTATAGGGTTGTCCATTATTCACGTTGTCATTTTTTTCGGACTACCAGACCCCCTCCCCACTCGAGGTCTTTTGTTCTCCCCATAAATGACCACGTGGTTAATAGACGCCCCTATGATGAAACAGTGCACAGTACGTAGTCCCTTATTTTTCGATAATGCAAAATGTTATACACCCATATTCGTGTTTATATTCGAATTCAATTTCGATTGAAAACTGTTTTGCATTATCGTTTACGCCAGAAAAAGCAAGTGGGACGTGGATTCGAACGAATAGGATTCGATCGAAAGTTGGATCCGCCGTAAACAAGAACGAGGGTGATAAGTTCTTTATAACATTCATAATTACAAAGAAAATAAACTTTTGTTTAAATTTGTTACTAGTGCCTTTTCGTACTCATAGGTTAATTTGGTGTTGACGTTGTACGCCTCACCCTGGCAATACGCTTCTCCTCGATAATTAACGAATCAAATTCAATATAAAGAATTTTTAGTATTCATGAGACTGCCTCACTATGAAATTTTGACAGTTGTAACGCGCAGCAAAACAGAGATAGTGCAACACGTATCAAAAGTCGAATTTCGATGTAATTTGTCACGCTGTTTTTTAAGCATTTTTTGAGTCAAATATCAAAACACACTTATTCCAACACTTAAGGCCAACAGTGAATTCAAATGCACCTGGTGGGCACAAATTAGTCGACATTTATGATTTTTTTTGTTTCTTCGCAATGTCTTACTGTTAGCTGTTGGGTGCACCGATAAAAATATTCATTTAAATTTGTTTAGTAATGGTTTTACGTAAAACAATGGAAAAACATTTTGATTCAAATGCCGAATACTGTGTTCATTCTGCACGGGAAAAAATCTGATCCCATTATCATGATTTACGAATCATGAGAATTATAAATTGCTCTTGGGACGAAATCATGATTCAGAGTCATGATTTTTGAAGCTGAGCTACCACTATCATGATTCAGAGCAACCATTTTCATGAGCTCCAAATCATGACCATGAAAAGCGTTACGCACACGGTGCACCTGTCAAAACGTGTTTAGCAAAGCTTGTGCAAAGCATAGTTGGCTGCGCATTCACGGAAAAGTTGCCCTTTTTTTTTTAAAAAAAAGTTCACTTTTATTGCCGGTTTCCTGCGCCGCTGTTGCTCTACTGTCGTTCCTGCTCTACTATTCCGTTCCTGCTCCGTTGATATCGAGCTATTCCGGCTCTGCAGAACTACCGGTAAGTGAAAAAAACGCATGCAATTCAATACAAATGCTGACAATTTTCCACCGTCTTCTTTGTTTAGCCGTTTCATTCTGTTCCTTTCCTGCCGTGGCTGTTGCCCGTTCCGGCTCCTGTGTACCCGTTCCGGCTCCGCATTGAGGGAAAATTCTTCCGGCTCCGCTCTACTAACTACCGGTAAGTGATACAAAATTAATCCATTTTTGCGCCTGTAATCGAAATCCATTTTGACCATTTTCCACCATCTTCTCTTTTTAGCCGTTTTATTGTCCCAGTGCCACTGTCGCCATTCCCGCCGCGGCTGTTGCCGTCCAATAGGTGCATCCGTTCCGGCTCCGCATTGAGTGACCAGCTCCGCCCTACCAACTACCGGTAAGTGATACAAAATTAATGTATTTTTGCTCCTCTAATCGAAATCAAATATTGACCATTTTTCACCGTCTTCTCTTCCTTAATAAGCTCCCGATTTTGTTGCCGTTCCGAACGTTTCGTTTTCAGCCTTGGCTGGTTCCGCCCAGTAGGTGTTCCCGTTCCGACTTACCCCAAAAACTACCGGTAAGTGTTACAAAATGAATCTATTTTTGCATCTGCAATGGAAATCAAATGCTGACCACTTTCCACCGCCTTCTAATTCGTAATTAGCTTCCATTTCCATTGCTGTTTTGGGTGCCCCATTCCCACTCCTACTATCCTGTCCATAATCATATAGTCGACGTAAGCACTACTGTAGTTTTCAACACAATCTCTGTTGTCTAGCAACAAATAATACAAATTTAAATATTTTTATCAGGCAGACATTCAATCTGCCGCTCCACACATAATTGTCCCATGTTAGTTTTTGACTCTTTCTTTCTGTCTCGACGTTCCTACTAAAATTTGGCCTGCCTCTTCAACTCAGTGTTCCTTTAGCACTTCATAGTAATTCATTGAAGAGATTTCTTTGCCTGCCATTGCACGAATAATTATTGTACATTGTGTGGCAAGCACAATGATAATCTATGCCCAGGGTGTCGAGAAAAATTCTTCCTCGACCGGATCGGGAATCGAACCCGTCATCTCCGAAATGGCGATCCAAAGCCTTAACCACTACGCTACCTGGAGACCCAAAGTAACTGCATATCAGCCCCATGATGGAATTGAACTGACCAGGAATCATCATAAGGATCTGCTTTCGAGGTCATTCTATTTTTCTATAATTTATTATAATATTCTAACTTCATTGTAACTGTAACTTTATTATCGTACATACATTATTGACCCAATTTTGTCAGCTCCTGTTTGGAGAACATGTTTTGCTCTCCTTTAAAATTTAAACATATTTTTCAACTTTTTATCGCTCTATTTTTTAGTTTTCGAAAGCAGTTTGATGATGAACCAAAAAGATTTGGAAAATTTTCATTTGTAAAATGATGACAGCATAAAGATTGTCGCAAAATGGAGCTGACAAAATCGGGTCCATGTTGTATATTGGCTAATCATAAGTGATTTTTCAAACATTTGCATGAATTATGTAGTTTGAAACTTTGATAACGATTTTCTCAATGCCAACTTTTTTCATATGGAACTGTTTTGCAGATACAGGCAATACATTACACAAAAAACAATCTAATAAGAAGAATTTGAATGCTTGATACGGCTGACAGGTGAACTGTACATTGCATCCCATTCAAGATATTTGAAAAAAAAAAAAAACATCGGTTATAATAACTCAAACATAGTATTTTATCGAAAGGCACAGAAGTTCGGAAGCATAATGGAGCCGAAGTAGAAAAAACATCGTTAAAAAGTTGAATGCAGTTCTCTGTCTAAGCCAATCAGTTCACAGAACAGAGGTGAGTTATTAAACGAATTAGAAAGTTGGTGAGAAAATGATTAAGTGAGGGACTTAGTGAGAATATGGGTGATTGGGTGAGTTAGTGAGAAAATGAGTTTGTGAAAAGTTCAGGGAGAAAGTACGTTAGTAAGAAAGTAAATTGGTTGGTGGGAAATATGTTGATGAGAAAGTGAGTTTGTAAAACAATATGTTGGTGAAAAATTGAGTTGATGAGAAAGTGAGTTCTTAAGAAAGCAAGTTAATAAGAAAGTGAGTTCGTGAGAAAGTTAGTGGGAATATGAGTTATGGAGAATGCGAGTTAGAAAAATATGAGTTAATGAGAATATGAGTTCAAGTCAGTTGATGAAAAATGAGTTGGGAAGAAAGTGAGTTTGTGAGAAAATGAGTTGATAATAAAGTGAGTTGTTACAAAGTAAGTTGATGAGAAAATGAGTTGGTGATAAATAAGTTGACGAGAAAGTAAGTTGGTGCGAAAATGAGGTAGTGAGAAAGAGATTTAATGAGAAAGTTAATTGGTTAGAAGGTAAGTTTGTAAGAAGTTAAATTGGGTAAGACTAAGGTGATTTCTAACTCATTTTTCAATCTCATTTTTTCACCAATTCACTTTCTCATAAACTCATCTTCTCGCCAACTCATATTGTAACCAATCCACACTCTTTCCTATAAGCTCACCTTCGTACCAATTAACCAACTTACTAGTTTATTTTCTCACCAACACGTATTCTCATCAATTTACTTTCTTATTGACTCACTTTCCACCACCAACTTTCACCAACTCACTTTTTACCAACTAATTTTCTCTTCAACTTACTATCTTGCCAACTCACATTCTTACAACATTATTTTTTAACCAACTCATTTTACCCACAACTCACTATCTTATCAACGCACATTCTTGAGTTCAGAAAGTGAGTTAGAAAATAAGCTGGTGAAACGGGAATGGAAAAAAGAAGTTGGTGAGATACTGAGGTTGTATAAAGATAATGATTAAGTTTAATATAATTTTACTTGGGTCTCCAGTTAGCCTAGTGGTTAAGGCTTTGGATCGCCAATCCGGAGACGGCGGGTTCGATTCCCGGTCCGGTCGGGAAATTTTCTCGACTCCCTGGGCATAGAGTATTATTGTGCTTGCCACACAATGTACAAATCATGCAAAGGCAGGCAAATAAAGCCGATCAATTGATAACTGTTAAAGTGCTCTACTACTGTAAAAGTACTCTCTACACAAGTTGAAGAGGCAGGCCAAGTTCCAGTAAGGAACGTCGAGCCAGTAAGAAGAAGAAGAATATAATTTTACTTGCTTCAAATAAAACTATACCTTGTATTCATAGAAACAGAAGCCCTAATAAATGTAGTTAATATCAGCACAGAAAATCATGATTATCGACCATCTGCATATTCTGGATGTTACACATTCTTCTTCTTCTTCTTCTTTCTGTCTCAAACGTCCCCACTGGAACTTCGCCTGCCTCTTCAACTTAGTGTTCATGAGAACACAATTATATCAATTGTACCACATAATTTATAGCTGCACTTCATAACAAAGTTGTCTTTGAGTATAGTTTTATGCTTTATTATTTAATTTCGTATTTACTTTTTCTTTTTTATACAGAACGCAGGTGATATAGAAGGGAGGATCGAGCGGCGACTGAACCATCTCCGCGAAAAATTTGGGGAATCATCGCTACAACCTCAAATTGTCGCAGTGGGCACGAGCAACTCAACAAAAGCAACGATGGTTATTTTTGGCGGCGCGGAGTATATCGCAGATAATATTGTGCATGCTGTATGCATTTGTATGCATATCACTTATGTGCTAAATTTGCGATGTACTCCGGACTGCAAACCGCTGTGGCTCTTTGTTCAGTCATACCTGTTCATAATCCCGGCGTCCATTATTGAGCTCCCGAAGAGCACACGTGATTTGCTAAAAGGTATAGATAATTAAACTGGAAGATCGTTTTTTTTTTCTTAAAATAATCTTTTTTCAAGTGAAAAGAATAGAATAAATGAATTAAACTCAAAACCCCAAAATATGTTTTAAATAAATGTTGTACTCACAAATAGCTTAAGGTGAAGGTGCAGTGCGTTTACTTTCAAAACTATGCATTTTGCCTCGCGTTTTCTCGAGCACAAATCTGAAAATCTGCCTCAATCTGAAAATTTACCACAATGTTTACTGCGAGTGAGCGAGCAACGAGTTATATTTTCAGCTTCATAGACCTGCTGGATGATCAGATTTATGATCATGGGAATTAGAGCAGAATGAGAGGCGGCCATTGTGATAGCCATTTTTAGATTTCACAAACCATGTCCTTAATCAGACCGTCACACAGTAGTTTAGTCTGCAAAAAATGACAGACAAAACCTCTAGCTCAGTGCTTTCCAAACTGTGCCCTGGGGCGCCTTAAATCTTTTTCAGGGGCGCCGTGGGCCGATTAAAAGTAAGGCCTGGCAAACCTTCTCAACTTATGTTATAATTGTATTACATTGATCGAAAGCATCAGACGAAATACGAAAATCGAACAAAGAAGACAATTAAGCTGCTCGCCACAGAAGTTGAATGCAACTTTTTGGGAGTGAAAACATTAAGATAGCTTTGAGATATCGCTCACAAGTTCAAAAAAAAATTCATATCTATGTTCAAAGTTTTTCAAATTCCATGTTCCAAATTTATGTTGACAAACATTGTAAAGGTATATACAGTAGACGTTCGGTAACTGCAACATGTTTACGTTTCACTTAGCGAACGAAATTCGATAACTGCAACGACTGACAAACGTCAACAACCCATCAACTGACGTAAAATGAACGTGAAATTCATTCCACTGTTCATTTGGGCTAACAGGGGCTAACATGGCGCACCATTTTGATGTTTGGTGTTGCGATAACTGGAGAATTGTTGCAGTTACCGGACTTGCAGTTAAAAAGCATTGCAGTTAAACCGTTTGCACCGACCGAACGTCTACTGTAATAGAGTTTTCTGTAGGATTAGTTAGAACTTTCTCAGAGTTTATATATTGATGAAGTTCTGAAACAACATCCTCTATAAATGATATCAAATTGTTATTACGCTATAGTCACAACCTTGCTGGTAGGGATCTCAGTAACAAAGAATTCTTCAGGCTGGATGGAGTTACATTGTGTTGTTAAAAGCTCCACTATGATTTTTTCATCTTGCTTGCTTGCTCTTCCTCTGTTTACCTGTGTTATACTACACATTTTCATAGAAACGGAAGAACTTATGTTATTAATTGTTTAAGAGAATTGCAGCCCTAGGCTGGCTCATTTCTGCGATCATATGTCAAAAAGTAAACTAACCTGGAAAATGCCATAATTTTTATTCTCCTTATCAAAATTAAAGTCGCTTAGTTATATCGAGAAGGGGGTTCACAACACTGGAAGAAACAATTTAACTTTTCTTATTTCTTATTCTGATGCAAAAATGTTAACCATGTTAAAATCTTTCGCAAATGTAAAGACATTTTTATAGCCTCGAATTGAAAGGAATCCTTTGACGATTTTTTTTTTTAATTTTGCTTCGATCAAAATTTGTCGTTTTTTCTATTTTTATGCTTTTACAATACAAGCGGCGCAAATTTAGCAAGAATTTAAAGTTCACTACAGGATCCAGAAACACCAGAAAATGTGATAGTTCAAAATATAATTCAATATTTTTTGCAGATTCCTATTTTTGTAAAAAAATTGTGCAATTGTTTTTCATATCAATAATTTTATTGAATTATCAAAGAACGTACTTTTCGCAAAAATAGGTTTTGTTTTAGCATGAAAAGTCTGGCAGAAACTTTGTCGAAAATATTCATACTTTTGTATAAAATGATAATAGTGCGCCGCGCTTCTGATAAAAAATGTCAAAGGGCGCCGTGATTACAAAAAGTTTGGGAACCCCTGCTCTAGCTAATCCATATGTAGTTACTAATAGCTGATATTACCAGTTAGGAATACTACAAGCAACTTCTAAAGGTACTAAAATGACAGGTAACTTCTTAAATTTAGTACCATACACTTCTAGTCAAAAGTTTGGGGTCACCCCTTGAAAAACGTGTAAAAGTTTTATGGTCATATCTCTGCGAATTTACATCCGATTTCAAATCTTTTAAGCTCATTTGAAAGAAAAGGAATGAAACTAATTTTGTACAAAGTTGGCAGGCAATATTTTTTTAACATTTAATATATGAAAAATTGACACAAAAGTCATTTTGGTCATCGACCAAAAGTGTTGGGTCACCCCTTAGTATGAAGCAGTCCAAAAAAGTTTGAGTTCATTTTCGTAAGACTTATAATGAGTACTATTCATTATCCTTCACCAGCAGTGTAGAAATATAATTTTGAAAAAAAAAATAATAGAGATATGAACGAAAAATTGTTACATTTTTTATGAAAGAGACTCAAAACCTAAGGATTGCAACATACTAAGGGGTGACCCAAAAAATTTATCAATGACATCAGTTGATATTTTTTGGAATACCTTTTTTCCTAGATTTTTCCGCCATGATCTCTTAATAGTGGCTGAGAGGGTATAGAACTAGGCTTCTATTACAACCTTCATCTCAAAATTTGGTAGGCGCAATTGAAAATATCAAAATTTTGGGTCATTTTTCCATACACTATATGGTCGATGTCCAGTCAGACCGGACCATGTATTTTTCAATGATTTTAGAAAAATGTCCTTCAGGCACTTGGGATATCACATCAAACGCTTTATTTTCTGAAATACCATAGTTCTTTTATGTAATAAAACATCTCTAACAAAATAGCATCGAAAAGTTCAGAGTTGTCAAAATTGTTGGCTTGTCTACACCTGTCCAAAATATCGCCTAGTTCACTCTGACTTAACACCGACCATATGTAAAAATTATTATCTGCAAACTATGTACAAAGTTTAATTCTTTATCTTTCAGATGAGCCTAAAGGATTTGAAATCGGATGAAAATTCGCAGAGATTTTTTGTGGAGCAGTCGACTGTATATTTTAATTGTGGAATTTACGGCTAAGAGTCGACAAGTCGAGTCTAGTACACGACACTGAAGACGGCCTTACAGTTGAGGTCGAAATACGCGTATCTGTCAAAGGATACAAACTCTAGTGGAATTAAATGGTATAGTACTAAATTCGGTTTTTTCATCTACTTTATGATTCTGCCAAAAGTATAACGCACTGACTGCGTTACGGGTGCACCGAATCATGATATCATGCTTTAGAATCATGGTGTATTTTCATAAACTGAAAATACCCTAGGCTCCAAAAATCATGAGTCTTTTTTTATGATTTTGGGATCCGATTTTTACCCGTGTGTCTCATATTCCAAACACCTTGATTCAAATTCTGAACAGCACGAATAAATCGTATTCAAATTAATAATTTCACAAATATATTTATCTGGTTTATTATTCTTTTACTGATCTCGAACTAGAGAATCAGCACAACTCCCGAGCTGGGAGGGAGAAACCAATACAAAATTTCTCTACGTCACAGTGAGCCGAGATTTTGCTGTCACGAACTGTCACTGTGAGCCCGGATCTTAAACAATGGACAAACATGATAAAAGCGCGTAATTAGCCTAAGCATATTTTTGCATTTCATCAAAAGTAGCAAAAATCGAATTAGAATCAATTCATGCACATTTAAAAGTAACGTCACGAGAGCACCGTTAATTCTTATTAAATGTAACGTATTGGAATGAGGCTTTTTTTTACTGTTTTCATTAAAACTGAAAATTAAACGCATAGAAAACTGTGGCCCTTTTTCAAAGTTTGTCTAGAAAGATCGAAGGCACACAACAATTGAAAACTAGCGATTTTCACTAAGCCTGTCTTGATTGCCGTTGGCAAACTGGAGTTATCTTGCAATTTGGAAAACAATTGTATCCAATTTCGTCTGTGCCTCCCTCCCAGCTCACAAGGTATATAATGGATTGGAAGATGATTAAATTGAATTTTAATAGACTGCCTTTGATGATATATTTCAGCGAAACATTTCAACCTCATCGCCATACAAAAACCGAGTGTCTGGAATATGAGTCTGTTCGGAATTTAAGACAAAACGGTAACCAATAGTGAAACATCGACGCTGTAACTAATGAACGAATACCATTAGTTAGAATGACCAAAAAAGTGGAAATTCACTGAAATACTCATTTTTTAACAACTACTCATTTCTGTGTAATATGGCCAGACGATATGCCCCATATGTCATTCTATTCGTTTTTTTAGCTTACATAAGCAGCTGACAATCCTGGGGCATATAACCCCTATGTTGTGGGGCATACTGTCCATTTGTCATGGGGCGTACTATCCATTTGTTGTGAGGTATATTATACTGATGCTGGGGCATATCGTCCAGGCTCTTTATGAAGTGCGAAATTTACAATCATCTGAAAAAGATGTTTTTTCAGTAAATTCAGTAGGTTTTGTGAAAAAGATTGCTTTTTTTAAACAACTAGTAAGATGATGGTCCTATTGATGTGGTTTTCCCATTAGAGATAGTGCGTTTGTTAGAGATATATCCATTTTTCTTAAGGAGAGCATATTATACCGAGTTATTCTATTGCGTGCGCTATTTAGAGCAGCGAGTTCGATTTTGCGCACAGGGGTCATCTACGTCAGATCAGGCATTGCAGAATTCGCTCTCATTCGATTTTGAAGCACGATCAAGCGAAGCAAGCGAAGAAAAACATAAAAAAACGCAACATTTGCGGTCCATGATCGGCAATGTATCGCAAGTTGTAACAAGTCGGATAAATGGGAACAGCAAATTAGAGCCTCAAAGTGAGAACGATGATAAAATCCATGTTTCTCTCTTTTTTACTGTTGGGGGTAGGTGTTTTACTTTACTGGCACGATAAACAATCCCCGAACTACAGATAGCAATAGTGTCCCCCAGGATTGGAGCTTGTTTAGAAGAGTTCTATCATGCACTGCTTCCCCCCGATCTGATCAAACTTGTAGCAGTATACGATAAACAATCTCTCATAATGTGCTGCATATTATGATAGTTACAGAGAGTGATACGTGAGAGATTCTCTCAATTTTATCAAATTTCAATCTCTGCATCAGACACTTTCGCATTTTTGAAAAATAAGTCATCGAGACAGTCGAAATTTGGTCCATTGTATTCCCCAGATGATTGTACGTCAGAATAATATAATTTGAGTAGAGTAGAAGCAATCAGTTGTAATTGGTCTGAAGTATCAAAAATCAAACTTTAGGATAACTTTAGGATGGGACAAATCGTGCTATTCAAGGTGTGTCGTGGAAGCCCAAGCAATCGTGTTGCGTTTTGTTGGGCAGTGTTTTGTTGAAGCTCAAGCAGAACAATTGTTTTTTGTATAGTCGCCGAAGCTTTTTTTTCGTATAAGTTTGCACGCGTTCTGAGTGCAATCGTGTTCGGTTTTCGCGTCGCGTGATATTTCATTTTTGTGAAGTGAGCATGCTAATTAAAGTAGCTTACAGCTGCTCAGTCAAGAATGGATGATCAATTTGGTAATTTTGTTTCATGTTTTTAAATGTGCAATATACTATAAAATGTATTTTTATCATGACAACGGTGAGAATGTTACTTAAATGAATTGATTCATCAGAATATGTGTCGACATACACTCTTGTACATTAACATTGCATCATTGTATATGTAGGTTTTCAGGAGCAGCAATCTAGCGCATGAATCTGATGCCGATTTGGGACCATATTTTCCCACTGTGCCCTGTGTCAGTTGTATGATGATTTGCGTCGGTGTTTCAGGCCAGCCATGAAATTCGTGTCTTAGAAAAAAGCCTTCAGATTTACAAGCGTAGGATATCTGAAAGGTTTCTGAATACTATTTATAACCATATATTACGCGTTGCAAGACAAATTTTGATTCCTGGAAAATCCAGAACGATTCATCTGAAAATTTTCCACCAAAATCATCGTAGTGACCCCTGATTTTGCTGCCACTTTGGACTTTGAGCAGCTTCTGTCACATGCTCCGAAATGAATGCTACAAATATCTCTGATAAGAGATTTGGACAAAAAACCGTTGAATCCAATTCAAATTTACCAGATGACCTGAGACCAGATAAGTAAATCAATGTCTGGATCGAATGTGACTCAATAATCAATTCATACAAAATACAATATTTATGTATGCTGCTTGCATTTCATACCCTTCCCTTGAGAAGTACTACTCAGAACACGCATTCATAAATTGATTATCGTTGTAAGGTAGGAGCCAGTATCCTTATAATGGAGGGGAATCTGGGATTAGGTTTCAATGGCCTTGAAATGGCAATCAGGAGTTTACAAGAGAAATCTTCCGTGACTCACCGATCATTATGTTTACTTGCTGAAAAGAAAACTGCACTGCTTACTGAGGTTCATTTGCTCTATGCGGGGATTGCTCGCTGCGCGTTATTTCCGCGAAGGAATCCAAATTTTTAAATTTCCCCGCAATAGGCTTTTGCAAACATATTTTGTCAAGTTTCGATTTTAACGACCGTTTAATCCTTAAAGGCCTTAGATGAACCAGGGTTGCGATGGATCTTCTTCGTGAACAATGATCGACGCATCTTCGCGATCCAACATTCGCCTAAATTCATTTTTCATTTTTGCGTCACGAAGAGCATCGCAAAAAGCGAACGGATGCAACGTCGAAGAAGCAAAATGAACACACCGACAAGTGGTTCGCGAAGCCTTTCCCCTCGTAGGATTCATTTATCCACGTGCTGTTCATTCTCGTGATTCATTGCAAGGTTGCTTCTTCTCGTAAAGTCAAGCAAACACTCCACGCTAAGCCAGCTCCACGCAGCGCATGTGTTAAAACCTGAGACGAGACTCGCGAAGAGGAAAAAAAGCAACGTCATATGCAGCCCAGATTTCGCTGTCAGATGCAGCCAGTTGATTTTGTGGGCGAATATGTGGAAGTATTGGAATCATTAATAAAAAAAATAATTCAGCGAAATATTCCATTTGATTTGCGCTGACGAAACTAAATCGAAACAAGCAAAACATTTGTTATTGCAATGTTTACTGCGTTTGCGGATGTAAAATTTAACTTGAAAAGGTTTTCTGAACTTGGAACGATGCAATCGCAATTCATCTTTGCCATTGAGTTCATGTAAAAGCTTGAACATCTTGCTCACAAATTTGTGTAAACACAGAATCGAAGAAGAAAATCTTAGCAACCGTAGAAAAAGAAGACCGACTTCGCGAGTCTCGTCTCAGGTTAAAACTACACAGAATGAGGCAACCAATGCAGAACTGGCTGACTGAGTGAAAATTCTGCGTAGGTCGCACTAATTCTGTGAGTTACCGACGTTTTCGCCTTCGGCTGTCCGAGATCGATGGAAAGGGAACTGTCAATGATATCCCCCGTGGCAGCAAACAGTTGGCCGTTGGTAAGATGGGTAGTTTTCTGAGATGTTTTCTAGCGAAAGGCCGGAAGGTGGTCGCAAATGCGAAAGTTTTTTCCCCATTTGCTTCCGCTTCGGCTGTTCAAATGAAAAAATCTCTGAAAATCTTTAAAATTGGAATGTTTTTTTTTTTAATGTTTTCAGAAACAAAACAAAAATGGAAACGAATTCCGCAATCCAAGCGTTCCTCCTCTGTGCGCAATTCACTCATTCAGTTTTGTTTACCACCGTTTGCACAAAACTGTGTACAGCCCCTTTGCACAGAATCTGTGCTGCACGAAAAGAGGCCAATTTTGTGCGCTCGGCACTCATTTTTGAGCGGAGCAAGTTTAGCGTGATTGTTGCAAGCCCACATGAAGATGATCGAAATGAATATTTTTCTGTTCTTCGCGAAGAGCAGGCAGCGTGGATCGTACCGTTCACATTACCAAGCGATGGAAAATCACCCGATGATAGCGTCGGGAGAAACAGCGATCCAAAAATGAAACACGAACGAATGAAGGGCCCGAACGGTTGTTTGTGTTTATTCGCAGATTCTGTTTTGATGCCTACGAAAATTCATCGTGCCTCGCGTTTCCGATCGTTGTTCAGCAACATTGAGATGAACCTTGAATTTTTTAATGGCCATTATACGGAGATTAGTAGGTCAATTTTATTTTTCACCTCCAGGTATCCCTCAATCCACTGAATATCATTGCCAAAGACAGGGCCGGATTTACAAATGTGGGGGCCCGGGGGGCATTATCTTGTGGGGGCCTTCTCCCAGAAAAAAAAAACATTTCGATACTTTAGCATAGACAAGATATTTGTAATGTTTTATAAGGTGTTCATGACCAGATTCAAACTATTTTATGACGTTAAAAATACTTGTAATCCCCTATGAGCGTAAATCAATTTGAAATTTAAATTAATGTAGGTAATGCTTTTTTATATACTTAATACATCTTAGTAGATTTTATATGTTAACATGTTAAATTCAATGTTTTATGGAGCTTATTCGTCAAGAACAAAATTCATTTGATAATTCTTTTCTTATAGGTACCTAAATTCAAATTATGCTTATTTACTTCATGTTTAATACTCTAAATGTTGGACAAACAGATTTATTCAAAAGTTTTGAGTTGAACCGTTATACCGAGATGAGCCAGCCTCGGACTGCAAATCTCGTTAATAAAGATAATAATAATAATAATAATAATTGAACCGTTATTCAACTAGTAATGTTTGTTGGGTAGGTATCTATTTCAATGAAAGTCTCTGAATAGTCTCTATTTTTAATGTAAGATCTCTAAGTAATCTATTTTAATCGAAATGCTCTCTTTCGAGTATTTTTTTCCCTCATTAAGATTGCAGTGAGTCCTGATGCAAAATTCTACGGGCTCCAGAGAAAAAAAAAATCAAATACTTTAATGGAGCTTTTCAGCAGTTCTTTAAGAATTTCCTCACACATGTCTCATGAAAAAACTTCAAGAAATCTTCTAGTGTTCCAGAGATTCATCTGAAATACTTTTAGGGATTCATACTGGGATCCCTCTAGATTTTTTTCTCTACAGATTCCTCTAACAATCCTCCTAGGAATTCTTCCAGCTATTTTGCAAAGGATGCTTAGAGGACTTTCTCCAAGAAATCCACCTCCAGTTATTTCATCTCCAGGATTACCCCGAGTTTTTTTTTCTAAAGATTAAAGAGTTCCTCCAGAATTTTTTTTTCAGTAATCCTTCAACCGAATGTACAGTTGTTACTAAGGAAATCGATGGAAGAATCACCTGATTCAATCATGGAAGAATTAGGCTTCCTTTGAAAAATATCTGAAACAATTCTTGGGTAATTTCTATAGCTATTCTTGTTAAAATCCAGATGGAATATATGAGATATCCGAAACAAAATTCTTGGAAAAAATCCTTAGAAAAACTTTGCGAGGAATTCCACAGATACTAATAACTTTATTTTCGGAATTATCTCTGAATCTTTGAAAAAATACTTTTGATTCCTGACTGTTCTCTTTTTTGGTCCGTTTTTTTAAGCTAGAGTTCTCTTAATTTCCTATATTCAAGGCACTTAAACTCTATCATGTCTGCAATTTTATCGACAAAGAAATTTTCAAAATAAATAATTAAATAATTAAGTCCTATTACTTGATCTGCGGATGTATAAATTGCATTCGAACCTAGTCATAAACTTCGTTGAAAAAGATTTTGTTGAAGTTGTAGTACTTATTAGAGTTTATTTCCAATAAATTCGCCGATTTTCCCGGATTTATTAAAAAAATTGAATCTTTCAAATCATATGATGCGTTTTCGAAAAGTATGTACTATTGGAATAGTTCTAATTATTCGTGAGAGTTTAACTACAAATTTTTTTGTCGAGATTTGTGGGGGCATATGAAAATGATGGGGCCCACCGTAAATGCGGCCCTGGCCAAAGACATTAACCTTCTAGCTGATAAGAATATTTAGGTAGAGGAGATTGAAGATTTCTTTTTACTAGCGCCATCTCGTGGAACAATTTCCAATCATACTCTTCACTGCCAGATAGCCATTCAACTGTTGAACAGCTTTTCCGAAGACATGAACCTTCTTTCTTATAAGGGTCTGAAGATACAGGCAATTGAATACAATTTGTTATTAGCATCATCTAGCGGCTAAATTGTTATTCAGACATTTCACCGCAATATATCCCTTGATCTGTTGAACAGCTTTGCAGAAGACACCAACCTTCAGATAGCTTTAAATTTGCTGAAAATCTTTGCCAAACACATCAACCTTGTAGCTGGTAAGGATCTTGAGATACATAAAATTGAAAAAAAAAAAAAATTTTCTCTAGCGCCAACCAGCGGAAACGCCAGATAGCCCTTGATCTACTAAATAACTTTGCCGAAGCCTCCAAACTTGTAGCTCTTTGGGAGTTTTGATATCCGTTTGAGGCCAAGTATGGACCCCTCGTGTCCATGCTATTTCCGTTACCTATAAAAGGGGGTGGGGTAAGAGGGATTGTCTCAAACAATAATTGTAGCCACATTTAATTCAAACAAAATTCAAATTAATTTATCTACTGGTCTCCGAATTGTGACAATTTAAAAATTCAAGGTTGGTCTCGTCTACCCTAAAAAACAAATAGCACTGTAATTCGCCCGGCGTGATAATATATAGCTGACCTGGGGCCTTCGTTAGCCGAGTAGTTAGGGTCCGCGGCTACAAAGCAAAGCCATGCTGAAGGTGTCTGGGTTCGATTCCCGGTCGGTCCAGGATCTTTTCGTAATGGAAATGTTCTTGATTTCCCTGGGCACCAAAGTATCATCGTACCTACCACACGATATACGAATGCGAAAATGGCAACTTTGGCAAAGAAAGCTCTCAGTTAATAACTGTGGAAGTGCTCATAAGAACACTAAGCTGAGAAGCAGGCTCTGGCCCAGTGACAATGTAATGCCAAGAAAAAAAAACCCTAAACAAATGTTCCACCATAGATTCTATAATCGTCTAAATTTTGTTTCCGGGTAGGTTGAGGGTTTCCGAAGTCTGTAGTTTCCAGGGTATGTAGGTATCTTCTTCTTCTTGCTGGGAACGCAGAGAGTTATCCGAAATCTCTTCGATGCTCCAAAATATCTCCATTGCCTTGTCGATTAGTTCCGCAGTCGCTAGATGACAAAAAAAAAGCGTTTGTGTCAGATTGTTCGAATTCACCAGCAGCTATCCAACCGAAAACGGTATTGACAAAAACCCGAAGCGCACGGTCGATTTGACAAACTTGAACCCGGCCACCATCGAGCAGATGAAAATCGTTGAGTTGAGACCCAAGTACCAAATCTATCGGTTCTGATACGTCCATTTTGTCAATGAAAAAAAAAAAGAAGACAGCTGATCCGATGTGACCAGCCCCAGAACCAGAAAATCCATCGACAAGGAAAAGTCTCGAATGTGTGAGGAAATAGAAGATACAGATACTTCGTACGCTGCGTTCCTTCGAGTATAACCAATGCCTCTGATCTCCACACGTTTCAAACGCCTAGGCAGGTTGAGTAACTGACAGAGCCTTTCCGACCTCAAGTTTGCTTGTGATCCGGAATCCAACCGACCTTGTGCCAAATGCGTCCTTCCCCAGCTATCCTTGATGTTCACCAGCACATGAGCAAGAAGACGTGATTTCAGACGTGCTCAACCACCAATTTGGTTGAAATTGATGCTACCGAGCTAGTAATCGTACCACCAGAGCTTGAAGCATCTTCGAATGCTGCTGTAGACGTGAGTAACCTGTGCCGTTGAAGCTTCCGAATTGGCCGTGGACGTGGAACCGGATCCGGGAAATCAAGGATGGAGCAACCTGTGATGCTTTTCGGCGCAGGTTCTGCACCGAAACTTGGAGAGGCAGTCACGTGCCAAATGATTTGCCACCCATTTCAAATCATTGAGATTTATTGGACTGAAACTCACCTTGTGAGCCTGTAATGAACTATTTATTCAAACTACAGGGGATAGGCGAAATGATTGAGATAGGCAAAATTTTGTCCAAATTCAAATGCTTATAACTTTATGAAAAATGGATGAAATTGGATGCATCTGGAAGCAGTCGACGGCAAATTTGGTCCAGTTTTAGGAACTTCCTTGGCCATGCATATTGGCCACTGGACACCGGAGATGTTCCGGATTTTCTGAGGTCATGTCCAAATGTCATTTTTTCTGTTGCTTGTATTTTTGTGCGGTGTAAAGTTCGATAGATGTTTGCAATTTTCCTAGAAACTAGAACTAATAGGAAGTGGAATGCCACCGGACGCATTAAGATTGGTTGGAAATCTTCAGAAATATGACCATTTCCGTAAAACTGGTTCCGGAAAGCATGGTCAGTCATGTTTGTATTTTCAATCATGTAAATATTATCCGGATCTATATCCAAGTGGACATCAACCTTAAAAATGATGTTTCCTGCAGCGTATTCAGAACCATTAGATGCACAGACCACTCTATAGAAGGTTCCAGGTGCCCTGGGGAAGTGGTCAATTAGGAACATATCTGGAACCATATCAATATGGGCATCAAACTTCATGATTTTCAAAGGTTATGCTTTCCGAAGCATTTCCAGCACCACCGGCTGCCATGACCACTTTATAGTAGATTCCAGGTGCCCCGGGGATGTGGCCAATTCAAAACATGTCCGAAAACACATCAATGTGGATAAAAACATCAAGATTTTTGAAGGTGATGCTAATAGAAGTATTTACAGCGCAACTTATTTATATGACCACTGTATAGTAGGTTCCATGGGCCCTGGGGGATGAGGTCATGTTTCGAGTTGGCCACATCTCTAGGAGCCCCTGGAATATACTATAGAGTGATTATATCTTGTGGTTCTGAAAATGCTCGCCATTTTCCAAGTCACATGGATCTTACTGTTTATGGTAGAATGTGATTCTAAACAGATGAACGGACATGTTCCGAATTGGCCACATCCCCCGGGGCACTTGGAACCTACTATAAAGTGGTTATGGCAGCCGGTGATGCTGGAAATGCTTCGGAAAGCATAACCTTTGAAAATAATGAAGTTTGATGCCCATATTGATATGGTTCCGGATATGTTCCTAATTGACCACTTCCCCCAGGGCACCTGGAACGTTCTATAGAGTGGTCTGTGCATCTAATGGTTCTGAACACGCTGCAGGAAACATCATTTTTACGGTTGGTGTCTGCTTGGATATAGCTCCGGATAATATTTACATGATTGGAAATACAAACATGACTGACCATGCTTTCCGGAACCAGCTTTACGGAAATGGTCATATTTCTGAAGATTTCCAACCAATCTTAATGCGTCCGGTGGCATTCAACTTCCTATTAGTTCTAGTTTCTAGGAAAATTGCAAACATCTATCTAACTTTACACCACACAAAAATACAAGCGACAGAAAAAATGACATTTGGACATGACTTCAGAAAATCCGGAACATCTCCGGTGTCCAGTGGCCAATATGCATGGCCAAGGAAGTTCCTAAAACTGGACCAAATTTGCCGTCGACTGCTTCCAGATGCATCCAATTTCATCCATTTTTCATAAAGTTATAAGCATTTGAATTTGGACAAAATTTTGCCTATCTCAATCATTTTGCCTATCCCCTGTATAAACTATTCTAAAACACTACAGATTTAAATAAGACAATTTTGGTGGCTGATCTGAATGAATCGGTGGTTTTATTAGAAGTGATTCGTATGACCTACTTCCAAGAATTCCACAACAGAGTGTCGCATTATCTTAGGGTATCCACACGCAACATTCCTGGAATGTATCAGCTTCCTCTTGGTTTGCGTATTCCTCTCACTAGTTTTCTTTGCATTTCATTTTCATTTCTATTGGAAAAAGAGTAATTATGCGTATGAATACTTTATATTTAAACAGAATGAAAGGTGCTATCGTGACAATACTTTTGAATAGGCATGAATAGCTTTTCAATCGATTTTTTGTCACATTTAATAAAACGCAAAAATAAGTTTTGTTCAATTACGCGCTTGTATCAAGTTTGCCCATTGTTTAAGATCTGGGCTCACAATGACAGTTCGTGACAGCAGAATCTCGGCTCACTATGACGCACAAAAATTTCGCATTGGTTTCTTCCTCCCAGGTAGTACCTGAGAAAGAGGCACAGATACTACACACGAAACTTGAAACAAAGTTTATTGAAACCTGAGGGATGCGGTCTCGAACGTTTTGGTAATTCAACTTGAACACAATTTTTTCCACCAGTGCTAACCGTTGTTTGTTTGCTTGTCTCACAGGAAACCGTTTTCAAGGTGCACCTTAAAATACTTCCACATAGCTTTTACAGTTCGACGCAGGCAATAAGTTAAAAAAATCAGCTGAATAGGATAGTTTAAAATCGAGGGGGCAACTTGTATTTATCTTGTAGATCTGAAATGTGGTGTCACTAAAAATAAAAGACAATTTACACCGTCTTCAGCCAGAGGCTGCACAGATTGAACATAACAAACATTAGCCAACGGACACACGGATCGACCAGTGGACCAATGAGGAATTTTTCGTTTGACATTTCGTTCCCCGACTGGAGCGGGAATCGATCCCACACTCCGTAGCACAATACGCTTAAACGACTGACGTCGTTAACCGCACGGCTACGAAGCCCCAAACACTGTTAAACTGTTAAGCCTGATTCGCTGCTGACAAGTAATTTCTCGGCCTATCTTGATGCATGGGAAATTCCTGCAAGGAATCGATCAAGAAAGCGCAGTACGCAGTTGAAAAGAAATGTCAGTTCAAACGGGAGTCGCTGTAGAAAATTTCTGATAGGAATCGGCGAGAAATTTCCTTAGCGATTCCTGTTCTGCAGCAAATCAGGCCTTAAACAATAACATAACAAACAATTATGTTGGAATCACTGCATAAATAATGTAATTTCAATACAACGTTAATAAACGTTGAGGGTGTGTTCATCGATGCTATCGCCAAAATCAATTGCACCGTGGTAAAAAGTCGTTCAACAGGAGCCACTTTTTAGTTTTTATTAATCTTAACTATTTGGCAAGGGTAACTAGATTATCATGAAATGTAACATGATCGGCTGTATTCATAGTCGAAGTAATGAATAAAAATAAACGTATTAACTTATAATTTTACCTTAAACTAACAAATATTATCAGAGTGTCTGGTTATGGGTACCATCTGGATTTTGATTCACCACGGTAGAACTATACAAAAGTGTTATGCAGTAAACTGACAGATTGAAGCATGAGTAATGTAAAGCTAAATGTAAACACCAACTACCACATTGAGAGTACTCAAGCCATATGAAACAAACAAATAAATTGTCTTTATCCACTCATTACCAGGAAATCAAAACATTGTCTTAAGAACAAGTTTTTGATCTTCAAATTAATTTTCAGGCCAGCCTTACTGTATGCTGTACTTATATGGACTAGCTGTTGTAATACTGCAAATTCACGTTAATATAAGCCACGTAGAAAGAGATTTCAATGTACCAAGAATAACTATGACTTTTCAGAGTTTCTCGACATAGCTTCAATCTTGCATCTAACACGTCGCATTCTTGAACCCATTCCATTTGCAATCAAGAAAAGAGCAATGACATAATAAAATCAAACTCAGAAAGTCCCGGTCACCGCATCAAAAAACACTCCTGAGGAGTTACAAGGTACTTCTGCAGCATAAACGACATCAGCAGGAGCATATCTCTCTACGGGTACGACGTCAGGGATCACGAAGAGTCCCATTTCTTCCCAGTCAGTCGGTGACTCGGTGAGCCATCCAGTAAATGACAGCAATGAAAATGATGGCCCCCTTTGGCAAGAAGAAAAACGCTCTCAGCATGACTTTTCCTCTCACTGATGCGTGCAGAGTGCAAGAATGGCAATTGCATCTGGATGCAGCAGCAGCAGCAGAGTGGCGTCTGAAATGTGAAAAAGATTATGACTATCGCAATCGAATAAAGCATCTTTTGGGATTGTGTGATGTCCATTTTCCTCTCGAAATGGGGGAACATGGCAGCGGGTGGCGAGATGATTAAGTGATTCTTAGAAGCATGGATTTCATGTAATCACATAATAACAACTGAAAAATGCATTTTCGTTCCCCTATACGGTGCTTCCGGTCTTGATCCTGGGCTGGGAGGAAGTGCACTCAAACAACCGCAAACACTTTCCAAAGGAGTGCAGTGGAGCTTGAGGAAATGGTCGACTACGGTTTGAGCTTCTGTTACGGTTGTTGGCCGGGGTGCTAATGATGTCCATGAGGTTTCGCCTTTTACCAACACCCGATGAAAGTAAATGCGAAAAAGCTTTGTTCCAGAGTGATTTATGACGTGTTGGTTAAGTGGAACAAATGTGGTTCTCGCGAGAATATGACCTTTTGTTGAAATGGAATGAAAGCCCAGCATTCCGAGAAGTACCGCATGCGGGTTGTTTTGATTTCGAAATTCCTTTCAGCATTGTTACAGTTGGTAACTGAGGGTTCGCTTTTTCAGCTACTGTGAACTCACAGATGACCCTCAAATATTGGTGTGTTGGAAGTCTTATGTAGATAAATGCAGAGGTTGTGTTATAATCTCAATGAAAACCATGATATATATATATGAATAAAAAACAGAGATTTCTGTAAAAATTCAGAAACTATTTTAAATCAGAATAGGACAAAATAGAAAAATGTTGAAGGTGTTTGGGTTCGATTCCCGGTTGATTCGGGATTTTCTCGTAATATACATTTCTATGACTTCCCTGGGGATAGAGTACCGTCGTACTTGCCACACGATTCACGAATGAGAAAATGGCAACATTGGCAAAGAAAGCTCTCAGATAATAACTGAGAAAGTGCTAATAAGCTGAGAAACAGGCTCTATCCCAGTGGAGACGTGATGCCAAGAAGAAGATACTCTGATAATACCTCCAAAAATCCAACACAAATAAGTAAATGAAGAACACTTCAACTTTGGAATTTCAAACAAGAAGAATAATTTTGAGTGAGCCATTTTTATGATTGTTGTCCATCCAATATGTTGAAGTGTGAATATGTGGTACACATGAAAATATGCTACTCACCGAACTCCATCAGTTTTTAAACAATTTCCATCTCGCAAAAAAGTGCACAATTCTGCATGTATCACACGTAACGTTTTTCCTCCCTCTCGGCACATTAAATTTGTCTCTGGTCGCTTGTTGTTTCTTTTTTCGCCTCCGAGGCACTTCATGTTCTCGCAATTTTCAACACAAATCCTTCCCTTAAGCCATGTTCTGGCCACCACTGCTCATCGCCCACTACAGCTGGCACCAACGAGAGAACGAATGAACGAACGAACGAGCCAACCAACAGTCGATTTAATTTTCATTAATTTGCAGATGAGTTGTCGAAAAGTTGTTCAACGGAGAAATTGCCTGCCTTGTGGCCCTCAAGAGTGAGCAAGAGCGAGAGAGCAGTCAGTGATGCAAAAATTTGAATGTTAATTTTTACGACTGTGACCAAGCACGTTCCGTCCGGAGTGCAAAATATGCTGCACGTATGCTACTCGTTCTATTGGTTTGTCCCCAGAGGTTATTTTCATCGAAATGATACCGGAGTATGTCGACCGCCATCCGGTTCAGGTGTTGGATGTGGGTTTGTCGTGGGTCTTGTGGAGAGAGCTTGATAACTCACTTCATTAGAACTGATGAAAAGTTTAACGTGCTAGAACGAATGGAATTCAGGTTTCGATGAATATAGCAGAAGATGTCTAACAAATTGGACTTACAGAAAAGGTAAATCTTCTTTTAGAGATACACTGTAACTGCAACCACCATTTACGTAATGGGTCTGGAATACGTTTATAAAACTTAACGTAAATGGAATAATTACGTGGATTCATATCTGGTCAGTTCTCAGGCATACTGGACCAAGTGGTTTCGATGGTTCCAGAAAAAAACATATTCCGAGCAATGGAAATGTCAAAATATTTGAATTATTTCTGTTGTTATTTGATGATATATTTGAATCAACTTCTGAAGGTGGATTCGATTCCCGGTCGGTCCATGATATTTTCGTAATGGAAATTTCCTTGACTTCCCTGGGCATAGAGTATAATCGTACCTGCCAAACGATATACGAATGCGAAAATGGCAACTTTGGCAATGAAAGCTCTCAGTGAATAACTGTGGAAGTTTTCATGTTTTTTGAAGTTGAGAAGCAGGCTCTGTCCCAGTGTGGACGTTAATGACAAGAAAAAGAAAAAAGAAAAGGAAGATCTGTATCAAAATAGCCTCGAATTGATGAAATTCTTGACGTATCTTAAGTAGCGTTACCATCCGTCCTGATTTAGCAGGACATGTCCTGATTTTGAGATTTTTTTTAGGCGTCCCCATTTATTTTTCATACTTTAAGTTTTGTCCTGCTTTTTCCTGCACGGCGAACACCATGGAATGTTATCGATAATTCGAATTAGTAAAAGCTTCCATACCACCAAAACACAGCAAGAATGTTCAAAAGGCATCTATCTAAATATTCATGTTGCATTGACTTCTGTTGGATATAAAGTTTGCGATGCGTTTTACACTGCATAACAACAACTTCAAATTCAGTTATTGTTTGACCACAGACAAACAGACGTAACACTTAGAACATATCACGATCAAAATCATAGTCACGCGGCCATGTTCGTCCAATGCTAAAATAACTGTGGACCAACAGATGGCGGTAGTGTGTAAACGTCAAACACGAACAAAAACGATGCGATCGCTGTGGGAAGTGGATTGGCCACCTACCATATATTTGATTCGGTCGTTACAAAGGTGGTTGATGGACATTGGTGAGAGTGTGACGTCAGTTTGTCTGTGGTTTGACGATTCTGATACTGAAATTAGAATTATTTAGGCTCGTACTAAATCATCTCTGGTATATTTTTTCAGCTTTTTATTGCTATCAGAATTAAAGGGATTTTCAATTATTAGTTTCACCACAGATGTTAGCAATCATGGGCACATAAAATGTTTTCTGTTTTCGTGCAATATTTTGATGCATCGGAAATAGAAATTCCCTCCAAATTTTAAAAACGTATGCCCGACTGCTTGACATCTCGCCACATCATGTCTGACCATGTACCAAGATCCTTAATGAATGTTTCTCAGAATCGTGTAGAAAAAAACTGTCGATTTCCAGGTTTCCCTTCGATGGATTTCTCCCAAAAATTTAAAGTCTATGAAACAAATTTTTCGGTTTTTGACATTCTTAATTATTTCCTAGCGAGATCTTGATCAGGCACTAAACTTATTTTATTGAAAATCATTGTTAAACTTCTGGCGAGATTATTGAAGGATTTCGTGGGATATCTAAATGAATTTAGATGAGAAACCTCTTCAGATTCATAAAGGATTCCTTCGGGGGATTCCTTTTGAGATTTTTGATGGTATTTTCAGCAATACCCTGGTAATTCGTATTGGGAGTCGTCCATTAATCACGTGTTCATTTATTCGGAATTTAAGACCCCTTCTACCTTGAGAAAATTCTTGTCAGATTCCTAGCAAAATCTTTGATGGTAGTCAAAACGCCCCAGTGACTTTGGAAAAGTGATAGAGTATTGACTTAGAAAAGGGCTACTGAATTATTTTTAAGAATTTGTACATATACTCATTTCCACTAATCAATAAGTTTCTCGTGTTCTTAAATTACAAGTCGTTACTTTGAAAACTGTAAAAACCCTTTGCTCAGAATGTAAATTATGTTAGCTACAATAGAACTTACACAGGTCAGTTGTGAAACTTGCAGAACGCTCTGATTTCTAATCCTAAGGAGATGGTCACCCTAATCTTAAGAACGCCAAAATATCATCTAAACTGGTCTGTTTGACCACCGTCCACCGTCTGTTTGACAAAGCTTGTAAAACAACTATGACAGCTTTATGCCAATTTGTCTTGATTGTCACGTGGTTAGCTACGAACTCCTTGTGACACACGCCTTCTTGGGCGATACTTCTCCAGTTGTCCTGAACGTTCAGGGTCGGCAGGTCCTCTTCCACTGCGAACAACCAGCGTATTCGTGGTCTTCCTCGAAACCGCCGACCTCTACCTGGTTCCCTGCTGAATATTACACTGCGGAACACGTTTTTGTCTCAAGCGCCAAAATACCCCTATTTACAGAATTGGGGGTTGTTGAATCCATTGCCGTTTTCAAAAATAGCACGTCTAGTTTTTGAGATATCGACTGTTGAAAATGCAAAATTTGACTATTTCAGCCAACTTGCATGCAAGTTTCCCAGCTCGCATGGCAATTTATTCGTTTAATGCTCCAAAAAGTTCAAACTTCATGTGTATTACAATAATTATGAATAAAGTTTATAATGCTTCCGATGCTCAAAAGTTATTTTTGATGGTTTCGAAAAGTTTTGGTTTTTGCCATCTAAGAAAAACGAAGTAATTTGTATGCAGACTGCATCCATGTTAGGAAAATTGACTTTGATTGATAAATCATACTTTAAATTTCATGTAAACATCAATGAAAACAGTGTTTTGGCAACCTGGTTACAACTTTGGCGACCTGTAGCTAAAAATTGAGACGTGCTGGGACAGTTCTGAGAACTGCATCAGATACAGCAGCTCCAAATGTACCAGATACACAAATTAGATCCTTGAGACACGCAAAAATGTCATTTTTGTTACGCTGTATTATTTTCGCTAATCTTTCTTCCGACATTCGTAATATGTGACCAGCCCACTGAAGTCTGCCGTATTTTACACGCTTGATAATATTCGCATCTTAGTACATTTGATACAACTCGTGATGCATGCGTCTGTGCCACACACCATTTTCGAGTTTCCCACCGAGTATTGTCCACAGCACTTTAAGCTCGAAAACATCAAAAGCTTTCCAGTCTGCCTCTTTCAACGTCCACGCTTCGTGCCCGTACAGAGCCACCGGAAGAATCAATGTTTATGGGACCTAAGCTGGTTACATAGTTCGTAAAAGGCATTATTCGCAGCCGCAACACGTCTTTTCAATTCACGGGAAACGTCGTTGTCACATGTCACGAGTGTTCCAATGTAAAAAATTCTTCAACAACTTCAAACACTACCTCAGCACCTACACCACCAAGCCTGACTCAATATCTACCTGCAACCATGTACTTCGTTTTGGTAGAATTAATGGCAGGCCAATCCTCGTTGTCTCCCTCTTCAGAGGCACGAAAGCCTCTTCCACTGACCTGCGATCGATTCCAATTATGTCTATATCGTCCACAAAGCCAAGGAGCATGTCCGATTTTGTGATAATAGTGTAATTTCTCTGTACGCCAGACTTACTAATAGCACCCTCGTGTGCAAAGTTGAACAGTAAAATCGAAAATGCGTCTCCCTGCTTCAATCCGTCTAACGTCACGAACGAGGTTGGCACCTCGTCTGCGATCCGAACACTTGATTTCGAACCACCTAGCGTAGCACGTATCAGCCTAATTAGTTTCGCCGGAAAACCATGTTCAGATATTATCTGCCAAAACTCATTTCTTTTCGCTGAGTCGTACACCGCCTTGAAATCAATAAACAGATGGTGAGTCTGCAAGTTATACTCCCGGAATTAATCTAGGATCATTCGTAAGTTAAACATCTCGTCCCTTGTCGAACGGTCCTCACGAAAACCAGCCTACTTGGGCGAAAGAAACATATCTTACATATATGAGCAATTCTCGCTTAAACCAGGCCGCCATCGGCACCCATCGTTAGAATTCCAATTCTATGTCACTGATCGCTAGTTTTCGATAAAACTTAAGGGTGGTCCTTTCTGTTTTCTCAAATTGGTGGACACCTCGTACGCCAGTCAGGTAAACAGTTTGTGAAAAAGCCCATTTTTTGATAAGTATAGGGTATTTCTTCACGTGATATGTCTCATGTTTCGCTTGAAACACATAGCAAACTTAGTGGCATCGTATAGAGAAAAGATATAGCTTTTACTTAAAGTTGAAAAAAATTTGGCGGCCATTTTTAATTTGGCCGCCATCTTGAATTTTGTTAGAAAAATCGATTTTTCACCATTAGCGAACCGCTAGTTTTGAATTCTGAGATCACCATCAGAAAGCTGAGGAAAAATTGCGTAAGATAGGCTACATAAACTAGGTGAGCAAAGGTATTTACCCTATGATATGAACGATTTTCTAAATCATGTTCTTCTATTTTGACGTATATGGCGAGTGCAATCAATGCAAACATAATATTTTGTACTACAAAGAAACAAGTTTCCAATCGTTGGTGTATTATTTGAGACAGATGAAGAATAGGAGTATTAATTTGAGTGAAAAAATCTGGCGGCCATCTTGGATTTTGACGCCATCTTGGTTTTAAGTAGTAGAATGAGTTTTCACCTTGTTAGCACTCAACATGTTGAATTTCAATGCTACCGTTACACTTATTCTTCGTCTTATTCTTCTTTTTCCTCACGTTACGTCCCTACTGGAACAGAGCCAGCCCTTCAGCTTAACTAGTTTTAAAAACAAATTATCAAATAGGAATTTTTTAACGCTTATTTGCTACCTGAATGATTCTTGTGCATATCTTCGAGTTGTAAAATAGCATTATTTCTTTCATTTATTTGGTCTAAAACCATTTATACAAATGAACAATCAGTTGAACAGCTGAGATAAGATAAAAAAGATTGAATCTGATTGTTTTTTAACGGAGGCCTTATAATTCAACATGATGAGCACTGCGATGGTAAAAAATCATGCAACTGCTAAAACCAAGATGGCGTTGAAAACCAAGATGGCCGCCAGTTTTTCTAACCTCGAAATTATACACCTGCCTTTCGGCATTACGTTCACATTAGAACAAAACCTGCTTCTCATCATTCAATTTCGCTATTTTTCACATGCATGTTGGGCGGTACTAAAAACGATGTTTTATGACTTAGAAAATCAAGGATGTTTCAAAATTTAAGACTTTCATTATAAATTAATGCACTTTTGTCAATGTTTTACGTTAGAGCTACAGATATTACCGCAAGGCTTACTAATGTCCCGACACGCAATCTATAAACTTCATACAATGAACAACAATGCATAGAGTAAAAAAATGTTTGTTTAATACAATCAATGTTTTTTGACGGTTTTCATTTATTGAATCTATTTATTCATTATTAGTGAATTCAAAGATATGTCGAAGAATTATTCTGTTGTCAGAAATCGCATTAAAAAAGAAAATTCCTGTTTAATAACCTGGATGTATAACTAATAAAAGCTGAGTATCAGGCTCGGTTCCAGTAGGGACGTAAAGTCAGTAAAATGAATAATAATAAGAAGAAGAGTATATGTAACCTTGAAAAATTAATTCTACTACCTAAAATCAAGATGGCGTCAAAATCCAAGATGGCCGCCAGATTTTTTCACTAAAAATAATATTCTTATTCTTTACTCGACTCGAATAAAACACCAAAAGTTGAAAACTTGTTTATTTGTTGTACAAAAAATGATGTTTGTATTGATTGCACTCGCCAAATACGTCAAAATTAGAGTATCCATTTCCCGGCCATTTTGCTCGTCCCGGGATTCGGGACAAAAATTTATGCTTGTCCTGGGAAATCTCGGGATCCCGGGAAATCCCAGGATCCCGGGATTTATCAAATTTTCAATACAACTGGCATTTCGGTTGAAATGGAAGTACAAATTTAAAAATACAATTTTTTCTGTCAAATAAATAAACAGATAATGTAACTTTTAAAAATAATTTGTTAATTATAGCAAATCACATTTCAGATAAGACTTTCTTATTCTGATTAAGTAACCAAACAAAAATCAAAACTTAGCTTGACTAATTACGGGCTTGCTGATTTTTTTTTCAAATTTTCTATCATACTTATGAATGGAATATAATAAAAACTACAGTCTTAATTTTAATGCAATTTGGAAAGTCATAAAAACTTTTGAGCAAAAGAAACGATTAAAGATCATTGAAGGTATTGTAGATCATGCTAAACGTTAATTACAGAAAATTATTGACTAAAGTTTACTGCCGTGAATCGCAAGTCAGTCCCTTTTGCATTTTGGTCAAAATTGAGTTGATATCAGTTTACATTATATCTTCTAATGATCTTTCAGCTGCACTAACGAGATATCACTTTTTGTTCAGTAAAATTAGGAAAAAACACCAAATTGTCCCATAATGAAAAGTAAACGCATTTCGCATCGTACGCAAACGCAAAAGCAAATTATGAAAGTTTCATTGAGATCGAAACATGTTCCAATCTCCTTGAAGTTTTTGAATATTTGGTGGTATTTGATGGTACTTACTTGCGATTTGCAGCAGTTTAGGTGTACTTTCAAATTTATTATCTCAGAATAGGCTTATACAAACGGCTAATGTTGAAAAAACTAGACAAATAAACATATGTGTTTCTTACCTGGTAAATTGATCTTTTCATGAAAATAGTTACTCGTTTGTTCTCTTTTTCATTATAATTTTCAACTTTATCAAATAAGGTTGATAGTAAGGAAAAATCATTGAAATTCATTGAAATTTAGTGGTTTTCTTCAAATTCTACGTACATTTCGGGAATCCCGGGATTCCCGGGATGTCAGAAATAAAATCCCGGGAAACGGGAAATCCCGGAATTTGTCAAATCCCGGGATTTTTTGTCCCGGGATGTCCCGGGATGGACACTCTAGTCAAAATCGTATAACATGATTTAGAAAATCGTTCATTTGATAGGGTAAGTACCATTGCTCACCTAGTTTCTGTAGCCTATCTTACACAATTTTTCCTCAGCTTTCTGATGGTGATCTCAGAATTCAAAACTAGCGGTGCGCTAATGGTGAAAAATCGATTTTTCTAACAAAATTCAAGATAGCGGCCAAATTCAAAATGGCTGTCAAAATTTTTTCAAGTTTAAATGAAAGCTATATACTTTCTCTATATGATGCCACTAAGTTTGCTATGAGTTCCAAGCGAAATATGAGACATATCCCGTGAAGAAATACCCAAGATTTATCTAAAAATGGGCTTTTTCGCAAACTGTTCAGCTAGCTGGCGTACGAGGGGTCCACCAATTTGAGAAAACAGAAAGGACCACCCTTAAGTTTTATCGAAAACTAGCGATCAGTGACATAAAATTGGAATTCTAACGATGGGTGCCGATGGCGGCCTGGTTTCAGCGAGAATTGCTCATATGTTCTGGAAACGATATAAGCAAGAGAAATACGATTGTTACTTAAAATGACACCGCCAAAAACAATTCCGTTGGCGAAACTTTCATAAATATGTTTTGTTAAGCATAATTCACAAATTATTATAAAGCGTGCAGAATTTCCATAGGAAATTGCCTAGCATTATGCGTATTCCACAATTTAAGGTGTTTTTAATTTTAGAATAACTCCAAACATTCCATCTAAGTAATTTCACACTGAACCAAGGAATCATGTCCGATTTATCTGAAAACACATATAGTTTTTTTCCATGTAGTTTTTCACATGACGTTCATCAATATATCACATAAACAGTGTCGAGATGGTTTTGATTGGATTTATCTGATGAAACACATACCTTTTATGTGATAAATATATATGAATTATGGGACTCTGTTAATGAACTTCATGTGAATTTCAGATGATAATGAATAATTATTTTTATTGATTTCCATGTGATATTATAATAAATTTTAAATAAACGTGTTTTCGAGTTTGTTTCACTAAATTTAACATACACAATATTTGAACTTGAAAATGATTTATTTACAATTTATCTGATTTTGCTTCTAAACTTTAATTACAATGTTTTCATTGAAATTATGGTTAAACCAGAAAATAATGTTCTACCTTAGCAACGTATTTGGCGGACTACCAAATATATCACCGCTGTTCCCTAATTGTTGATTTGCTGCACCAGAAACTCAAGCGATGAAGTACTCAGAACTGCTACTTTCTGTAAATTTAAATACAAAATAATAATAATTTAACGCCAATTAGTTGTGTGTCTGAGCATTCAACTTACATTTCGTTATCAAATATTCGAATCCACGTCGCTCTGGCTTAAAAGTATCAATGGAACTCTGAAACGCATTCTGAAAGATAAATGTGCTTAGTTATTTGGCATTTACGAATTATACGCTAAAAAGCTTACCATGAATTGTACGAGCATCCTAAATCTGCAAAGAGTGGATCAAACAGCTGCGCCATCTTCAAACTGTACTATAAATTTTCACATGTGCACATCACATAGACTTTATCGGGTAGCATCCATAACACTTGCTCATGTATAGTTTACCGGTATAACAGATAAATATTATTAGGTATCATATTGATTTTCACGTGTTTTGTACATGAAATTTAATGGATACACATAAGATAAATGTGAATTCGATAATCGTTGAAGTATGTGACGTTTTTAATACTATCTATGATATTTCTTCGTTCAGTGCATGAATTGATTTACGTAAATGGAGGCATCAGTGCACATTACCTTAAACAGTTTTTGTAATATACTGTACAAAACGTGTACCTATCCCCATTTATCATTTCCCTGTCCCCAAGAGAAATTGAGTTAATCATGCTGCATCATCTTGTGCAAACTGATTGGCATTGAAAATCCCGTCACAAATGAAATTGATTTCGACCTAACAACGCAGCAAATCAATCAACGTATCACCGAAATTGTCATTTTTCAATTGTCAATTCAAACCCGGCTGCAGCATTTCTCATTTCCTTCCATCATTCCGGCCGAAGAGGACCGCTGAAAAGTAATCCATTTTTTCAATCATTTCAGACCACCGGGCGCAAAATCCATGGCATTTATTAATTACATCGCTAAATAATTCAATCAAACTTCCAATCCCTCCCCAACCCCGGAGCCGATAGCAGCGTTATTATTGGGATAATTTTATCCAGGTCATACGAGTGCGAAATTGGACACGATAAATAACATGAACCGTAATTAAAATGGCGCGCGTTACTCAAAACGGGATCGACGTCATTGCATTGGATGCAGCTGTCAATCCTTGCTATACGGAGTAATGTCACCGCCGCCGCCACACTGCTGGACCACGCGAACTGTAGATACAGTAAGCGCCAAAATAAAGTGCCCATAATTACGCAAATTAAAAAAAAAACCTTGGTTGTTGAGGGATATTTGTTAGAATTCGTGTTCTTTATAACTATTATATGCTCTTGGGCACAGAAAAAAAGTTGCTAACTTTAACTAAAATTTCCAATTTTCTACCCACGATTTTTGACAATTTGCGCAATTAAATTCAATTGAGCACTGTATTTTGGCAATGACTGTACAACCGATGGCGACATGGGCGATGGGTGCACAAGGGCAAGGACGACGCAGTTGATAGTAATTATGTGATAAATCACATGCAGCCTCCAGTCCTCCGACGACGTGTTTTCCGTTTTGACCTGCGATACCGCACGTTGCTGGTTTCCTGACCGGGTAGTAACTAAATTGGTGGTGGTTGTGCTTATCACTGCAATTTATTCACCGTTTTGCTATCAAATCACCACAGCTTGCCTGATGGCACGAGAGATCACTTGTCATATAAAAAACAAAACTCGTCCAACAGGTTGTAAATTTTGCCTTTTGAAGTGAATAGCACTGTTTTATTATTAATTTGGACCTGAAAGGCAGAATGTTAAATGATCACCTACACCTATGTTACCTACAAAGCATAAGACAACCATTTATTGAACTTTGACACTTCACTTCAATTTTGCAAAGTAAATCAGATCAATTAATAGTTTCCTTAAACATAATCTAATAATCCCTCCATACTTTTCCAAAAGAATACAGTGATACCTCCATAAGTCGATGTTCCATGACTCGATATCGACTCATGGAACCATACTGAAAACAAAATTTCATGGTTACTATGATGGTCCCTAGAAGCAGCTTTCCAAAGGATTGCTGTTCCATGAGTCGATATTTTCATGAGTCGATGGTCCCTTCAATATCGACTCATGGAAGTTTCCCTGTAGTTCAAAATATAACTGAGCATTTCCAGAGAAGTGTTTCATAATAAGGTTTAAAGCTCTAATTACTTGTTTTGTAGCATTACATTTGAGTCTATGTAATTAACCGTCCGTCTCCATTAGACACATGAGCGGATCCATTTGAATTCGAATGTCGGTTTACTTTTGTATTTTTTGATTTGGATGAAATTTTGCACATGCTTTCTTTATGCCCAAAAATGCCTTTTGGCATCATCGGCTCGCCATTTTGACTCTAGCCTTACTTTTGAGAAGGGTCTAATTTTTTTTTGTCTTTATTAGAGTGTTTTTTAACTGACGCTAGTTCAACACTTTGTCGGATTAGAGAACACCAGAACGGTGCCTCGAAAAGGGGTGTGCCAGAGGGGCAACACTAAAAAGGTAGAAGAGACCCAGAAGGGATCACTACTCGAGCCCAACCAAAGGGGTCTCGCCGAACCACAGCTTCCAAGGTTTGCCAGTATGTCAAGTCCTACGTCAAAACATTTTGTAATTTGTTATTCTAAGAATGCTACCAGTATAAATACTGTACACTGTTAATTTGTTATTCTAAAAAAGTTTCCTTAAACCAAGGGCGGTTTGTGTAGCTGGTGGACTAATAGGACGGACACGAAAAAGTGATACTTGTAGCAGTTTGTTATCGTGGGCGTCAGATCATGTTGTATAGGCCAGAATCTTTCAAAAAACGCAATAGGGCTTCCAGGGCTGCTACGTCATCTCCCAGGGCTTCACGAATGCTTCTTGAGATCCCATGAATATTCCTGGAAAACTCGTATAATAGGCAGACGCAGATTACGTGTTCTACGGTATTCCTTATGTGAAAATAGGAACACATCCGGCGGAAAGATCCATTGCCACTCATGTTGTGTGAAAAACGCGTTTGCCCCGTCCTCAGCCGAGATACCAACTGTTGTCCCTTCAAAAGAGGAAGGTCTTTCCACCGTTTGGTGGACGATTTCACCTTTCGTAGGTACGGTGAATTTTGCTGATTCCATTCCATACTCCATATACTCCTGAATTGCTTTGTTAGCCACCTTTTAACATCATCGAAGGGTACATTATCTTCGTAGCGGGGGCAGGAAAAACCAGCACCAGCTAGACGATCGGCAGCTGTGTTGCCGGCTATACCACAATGCCCGGGGATCCATGCAAAGGTGGTGTTGGGTCGAGCATCGGTGATCGTGCGCTGAATCCAAGGGTGTGAAGGCCTGTTTGACTGCAATGCGGATACTACGCTAGCTGAATCCGTAAGAACAATTATTGGTCGGTTGGATGGTGTAGTGGCTGCTAAATACACGGCTGCGGCTTCCGCTGAGAATATCGAGCAAAGTGGTGGCAGACTAAGGCTAACTGAAATATTAGGGCCGAAGACGCCAAGGCCGACGCCTCTCATGGAAAGAGAACCGTCGGTGTATCTGTGATCATGATTTGGACATTTTGTGCGTAGCCAGTCCAGAACGGTTGTCCGAAGAGCTATTGAGTTGTCCCCAGCACGAAACTGGTTTCCAATCGTGCTATCTACGTTAGGTTTAGGTGAAGTCCAACAAATGTCTCCATTCCAGTGGATCCTGGCCCCGATTGTTTTTTCGATAATGGCAGCGGTTTTTTTGCAAATCACTGCGGATATAAAGAAGCGGTAAGGAAGGAGGCCAGCTTCAGTGCAAGCAGAGTCAGCAGGCGTGGATGGAAGAAGTCCGGATATGATGCGAGTGTATCCATGGTACAGTGGTGCGAGTGTTGTTATTAATCGTTCCCTTGCAATGCACGTTAGCTCAAGGCCATATGTTAATCGGCTGTCAACAATGGCATGCGCAACGCGGAAACGGATATTACGGTTGTTCGAGCGGTGAGGGCGAGAGATTGTTCGAATCAAGTTGAGGCGCGTGCGGCAGCTTTGCTTGACCAAATCAAAGTGATGCTGGAAAGTGAGCGCTCGGTCAATAGTGACGCCGAGCACTTTCACCGTTTTCTTCGTGGGGATGCGTTGACCGTTGATACTTATGGGTACGGATATGCGGTGGTTAGTGGGACAGACGTGGCATCTTACACTTTTAGGGGCGGACAGCTCGAAACCAGTTGCAGTGGTCCATTTGAAGATCGCGTTAACTGCCGCCTGTGCCTTGATCCTGACGCGGACTGGGGTTTTGCCGGAGACGACAATGAGTATGTCGTCAGCGTATACGAATACATAGATGCCTTTCGGTAAGGTAAGAAAAACGCTGTTCATTGCTATCAAGAATAGTGTGACAGCTATAACGGACCCCTGTGGCACGCCGGTCTCTTCGGGAAAGGAGTCGGATAGGTAGTCTCCAACAATGACTCGGAAAGATCGCTCAGACAAGAAGTTTTGGACAAATCGCAGAATGTGACCCGATAGTTTCCATTCAACTAGCTGACGTAGCACTAGCGGGGTCCATGTTCGATTGAAGGCCTTGGACAGGTCCAATGAGACAATTTCGGTGTGTAAGCCTTCCGACTGCGCTGTGTGTAAGATGTCGCCAAGTTGGGCAAAGTAAGTGCTTGTTCCATGCCCAGCTCGGAAGGCGTGTTGCCGATGATCCAACAAGTCTTGGGACTCCAAAAATTGTTTCAGCCTCCGGTTAACCATCCGTTCCATCACCTTGCACATGCAGCAGGTTAGAGCAATCGGTCGGTATTTGGATGGGTCGTGGGTTTCTGCATTACTCTTTGGAATGGGAACCACGAGACTTTCCCGCCATTCCGGGGGGAAGGTGTCAGTGAGCCAATATTTGTTCATAAGTTCTAATAGCTGCAACTTACCCGAAGGAGGAAGGTTTTTTATAAGTGGGTAACCAATGCCGTCCGGGCCGGCAGATTTTCCGGTACAACATTTGAGTGCGAAAAGAAGCTCACTAATTGAAAATGGTTGGTTTATCAACAAGTTTTCTGGGTCTAAGAAGGGCCTAAGAAAAAACCCTTTATAATTTTCAAAAAATTATAACTTAGAAACGGTTTGTCCGATCAGTTTGGTGCCTTCCGCAAAGTTTAAGGTTATTGTTGGGACTATCTGGAAAAAAATATACACTGTAAAAAAAATGTTGTAATTTTTTATATATCGAAAATAAAGCTTAAAAATCAATTTTCTCAAAAATCGTATTTTTGTTTTTTTTTAGTTTTTTTATATGTTAAAGTAGACAAAAAATAAAGTCTTTTGCACAGTGGGTCAAGATGGAGAAATCATGGACAAAAAAGTTATGATTTTTTGAAAAAAGGTGAATTTTTGAAAATGGTCATAATAAACTTTTAAAATATTTCTCAACTCGATTTTATGAAAGTACGCAAAATTTTCAACAAAAAAGGTATACTGAAAAATCAGGCTAACTTTTACCGTTTTAAAGATACAGCGATTTTAATACAAAATTATGATATAATTTTCAATTTTCGGTCATTATAATGTAACTTTGAAACGGTTTGTCCGATCAGTTTGGTGTCTTCCGCAAAATTTTAGGTAATTGTTGGGATTATCTGGAAAATAATAAACACTGTAAAAAAAATGTAGTATTTTTTTATATATCGAAAATAAAGCTTAAAAAACAATTTTCTCAAAAATCGTATTTCTGTTTTTTTTTTCATTTTTTTTATATGTTGAAGTAGACAAAAAATGAAGTCTTTTGCACAGTGGGTCAAGATGGAGAAATCATGGCCAAAGAGTTATGATTTAAAAAAAAAGGTGAATTTGTTGAAAATGGTCATAATAAACTTTTCATGTTTCGGTAGCAATTAGCAAAATTTTCTCATATAACTTTTTTGTTGAAAATTTTGCGTACTTTCATAAAATCGGGTCGAAAAGCATTCAAAAAGTTTATTTAGACCATATTGAAAAATCAACCTTTTTTAAAAAAACCATTACTTTTTTGTCCATGATTTCTCCATCTTGACCCACTGAGCAAAAGACTTCATTTTTTGTCTACTTTAACATATAAAAAAATAAAAAAAATCAGAAATACGATTTTTGAGAATATTGATTTTTAAGCTTTATTTTCGTAATATAAAATATTACAACGTTTTTTTTACAGTGTTTATTTTTTTCCAGATAGTCCCAACAATAACCTAAAACTTTGCGGAAGACTCCAAACTGATCGGACAAACCGTTTCTAAGTTATATTATAATGACCGAAAATTGAAAATTATATCATAATTTTGTATTAAAATCGCTGTATCTTTAAAATGGTAAAAGTTAGCCTGATTTTTCTGTATATCTTTTTTATTGTAAATTTTGCGTACTTTCATAAAATCGAGTTTAAAAATATTTAAAAAGTTTATTATAACCATATTCAAAAATACACCTTTTTTCAAAAAAATCATAACTTTTTTGTCCATGATTTCTCCATCTTGACCCACTGTGCAAAATACTTTATTTTTTGTCTACTTTAACATATAAAAAAATTGAAAAAAAAATCAAAAATACGATTTTTGAGAAAATTGATTTTCAAGCTTTATTTTCGATATAAAAAAAATTACAATTTTTTTTTACAGTGTAATTTTTTTCCAGATAGTCCCAACAATAACCTTAAACTTTGCGGAAGGCACCAAATTGATCGGACAAACCGTTTCTAAGTTATAATTTTTTGAAAATTATTAAGGATTTTTTTCTTAGGCCCTTCTCAAAAGTAAGGCTAGAGTCAAAATGGCGAGCCGATGATGCAAAAAGGCATTTTTGGGCATAAAGAAAGCATGTGCAAAATTTCATCCAAATCAAAAAATATAAAAATGAAATTTGTGAAAAAAGTCGTCATTTTCTGTGGAACCGCTCACATTCCACGCACATCTACCCCAAGATATCAAAAAATCAAACTCTGAAATATTTCCAAAGCTATGCAGAACATGAAAGACAATATGTTGAATTGTATACCGTGATGCATCAATACCCGGACGCTTAAGAGGACGCTAATCTTCAAATTTGAATATGAGTCTGATGTTTTAGAAAAGCCCTAATGTAATATTGTTTGAAACATTTTTTCAAATAAGATCTTCACGAAAGTGATGAACTTTTTAGTAAAAACCATGATATTAATATGAAAATCATTCAAATATTAGAGCGTGTCTTGTCTATAAAACCGGGCACCTGATGCAAACGATTTCCTTAAATCCGGACACTTTTGAATCGAAATCCGGACATCTGTATTGTAGCATGTAGAATTCGTTTAATTTTAATGAAAAACATAAATTTGATTGAAAATACAGTAAAAAACATATCTGAAAAGTTATATAAAGTTATATAGTTTATTGGTGAGAAATTGAGACAATTAACAAAACTTTTATAAAAGCCCTGTATCATAGTTTATCAAGTGTAATATGACTGTCTTATCCGTTATCTAGAAGGGTATTAGATGACATTATTATGTGTGGGTTTAATTTTCAAACGAATTATTGGTTCTTTGAAAACGTATTTTTTTTTAAATAGAGACATTATTATGGTGTCGCGTTACGAAAATTGCCTAATTGTTGACATTGTAAAATAAATACTTCTTATAGAACTCTTATATTTTGGATTCTCTTCCTACTTGTCAAGATACGTGTTTCCATAAAAAACATTTAAAATCGGACCATTCTTCTAAAAGTTACACTAGGTGCAAAATTATGGTGTCGCGTTACAATAATTTTAACCGTAAATTTTCAGGATGAAACCTACAACTTACTTTACGGGATATTCATCAACGATCAAAGCGCAAAATATATTTCAAACTAAGCGAAAGGATCAAACTTTTAATTCTTGGATCTTGATTACAAAGAAACTAACATGTGATTGCAAATGAATCAATACTGATTGAAAATCTCATTATATTTAGGATAATCTTCATACCCTAGACTTAAAAGCGAACAAACTTTTGCACTCTGCAAAGTGACGGGAAAAACGAACGACAAAAGCAAATTTCACCAAGCTTTTGCCATGAATTTATGAGTTGACGCCATCATATCAAAGTGATATGGTTTTTTCTATGCTGATGTTGTTTTGCATCCCACCTAGTTTCAAATTGAGGGATGTCGTGCATGTGACGTGATAGGGGTGAACTCCCAGCTCAGATCCTGCGACGCAATAATGCTATTAAAAGTTCTATCGCTTGTATGCGAAGTTGAATGATGTTGGTCATTTTTGGAAAACGAGTTAGAGTTTCTGTTGCATATTTCATTGAGTACCTGGCTCGAGTAGCGTTGAATGTTTGATGCTTTGAAAATTTATTCATTATTTCAGCTAGATTTCCGTCTAAGTTAATTTTAATATATGATCAATGAGAATGATTGACAGCATGGTTGATGTGTCCTCTCCTTTAATATCATACACCTACGCTCCAAGCCATCTGTCACAAGCAACTTTCCAGCTGAATGGACCGACCTTCCAAAATATGATTGATAGGATTTGATTCAGGTCAGACCTTTAACATTGAGCCAGATTGAATATCGTTCGTCCTCAGGGGGTGAAGTGAATGAACTGAGAGCTAATCCGAAAAGGCAATGACTCGACTGTATGGCATTCAATTTGATATTCCCGAACGGTTCGGTTGATTGCTAAACTCATTTTGAGTCGTGAATTTGTAATGAGGATTATTTGAAAAAGGATGGGGTTCGATTGAGTATTGGTTCAATTTTTATGCCAAAGATCATTTCGTTTCTGAGCATAAACGTGTTTTATATGATCATTTTTAAAATATGTTAAACTATTTCAAGCAATTTCAAACCAATTTTGACCATTTGGAACCATTTTAAGCCTTTTTGCCAAACCAAGATATTATGAGCCATTTGAAGCCATTTGTAGCTATTTTAAGCAATTTGAAGTAATTTGAAGTCATTTTGAGCCATTAACAGCAAATCTAAGGCATTTGAGCCATACCCATTGAACCTCATTCAAAACCAAATTGCATCTTTTCAGACCATGGTAATCCATTGTAACATATTTCAATCCGTTTTGAGGCATTTTCAGAAATTTTAAGCATGTTTAGGCATTCCGAAACAATTTCTCGACAATATATGGGATTCATGTGTATGATAGACATTTTAAACCATTAAAAGAATTTTAAAACCTTTCAAATAGTTAATAGGAATTTAACGCCATTGTCTGCAGTTTCAAGCCGGTTTATGCCAAATTAAGCCATTTTGTGCCATTATTAGAACGAATTAAAGTCTTTTAAAGCATTTTAAGCAATTTAAGGCAATTTCAAACAATTTTAAGTGCCTTTTAAGACATTGCATTGTAAGCAATTTTAGACCACTATAAGCCAATTTAAGCCATTAAAAGCCATTCTAAGCCGCCTTTGATCATTTGATGCCGTTTTTTCGCCAATTCGAGCCATTTTAAACCGTTTTAAGACGTATTAAGCCCATTTTAGGCCATCTCAAAGCATTTTAAGACATTCTAAACTGTTCAAGCTGTTTAAAGCCGCTTTTACACTTTCAAGCCATTTTAGGCCGTTTTTAGTCGTTTTTTGTTGTTGTTTCAGGCAATTTTAAACGATAAGAGGACATTTTAGGCCATTCCAAGCCGTTTTAAGCTGTCTCAAGCTATTTTCTTCCGTTTTTAGCCATTGTAAGCAATTTTAAGCAATTGTTAGCCGACTAAAGCCATTTAAAGCAGTTTTAAGCCATACCAAGCCATATAAGGCAATTTTAGCCGTTTCAAGCCGTTTTAAGCTGTTTTAAGCCGTTTTATGCCGTTTCAAGCCATATTTGCCGTTTTAAGCAATTTTAAGCCATTTTTAGCCGTTTTTAGCCGTTTCCAGCTGTTTTTAGCCGTTTTCAGCCATTTTAAGCCGTTTTAAGCCGTTTCAAGCAATTTTAAGCCATTTTCAGCCGTTTTAACTAGTTTTCAACCGTTTAAGCAATTTTAAGCCGTTTTAATCCGTTCTAAGCCTTTTAATGCCATTTTAAGCTATTTAATGACATTTTAAGCCGTTTTTATCTGTTTTAAGCCATTTCAAGCCATTTAATCCGTTTTTAGCCGGTTTTAGCCGTTTTTTGCCGTTTTTGCCGTTTTAAGAAATTTCAAGCCGTTTAAAGTCGTTCATA
Source organism: Aedes aegypti (assembly GCF_002204515.2). Classification (NCBI taxonomy): domain Eukaryota; kingdom Metazoa; phylum Arthropoda; class Insecta; order Diptera; family Culicidae; genus Aedes; species Aedes aegypti. The sequence goes on from NC_035108.1 coordinate 401,436,622, forward strand.
GCCGTAATTTTCAGCCATTTTAAACCGTTTTAAGCCATTTTAAGCCGTTTTTAGCCGTTTTTAGCCATTTTTAAGCCGTTTTTTGGCCGTTTTAAGACATTTCAAGCCGTTTAAGCCCTTTTTAGCCGATTTAAGCCGCTTTCAGCCATTCTAAGCCGTTTTAAGCCATTTTATGCTGTTTTTAGCCATAATCCCATCCCCGACATAGTCACTTATGACGTAAAAAGTTTTAGTGACGACTTCCTTCGAAAGGGAAGTAAAGCCGTTGGTCCCGAGATGAACTAGCCCAGGGCTAAAAATCTCGTTAATAAAGTCAAACCAACCAGCAGTTTTCAGCCGTTTTAAGCCGTTTTAGGCCGTTTTTATCCGTTTTAAGCCGTTTTCAGCCATTTTAAGCCGTTTTTAGCCGTCTTCAGCCGTTTTTTTTTGCCGTTATAAGCCATTTCAAGCCGTTAATAGCCGTTTCAAGTAACTTTCAGCCATTTTAAGCCGTATTAAGACGTTTTTAGCCGTATTAGCCGTTTTCTGCCGTTTTTAGCCGTTTTAAGCCGTTTTCATCCGTTTTAAGCCGTATTCAGCCATTTTAAGCCGTTTTTAGCCGTTTTAAGAAGTTTTTAGCCGTCTGCAGCCGTTTTTAACCGTTTTTAGCATTTTTTAAGCCGTCTTCAGCCGTGTAAAGTCGTTTTTAACCGTTTACATCCGTTTTTAGCCTTTTTTAAGCCGTTTTTAGCCATTTTAGGCTATTCTAAGCCGTTTTCAGCCATTGTAAGCCGTTTTAAGCCTTTTTTTTCATTTCAAGCCATATTAAGCCGTTTAAGCCGTTTTTAGCAGTTTTAAGCCGCTTAAAGCCGTTTTCAGCCATTTAAAGTCGTTTTAAGCCGTTTTAAGCCATTTAAAGCCGTTTTTAGCCGTTTTTAAGTTTTCAGCCGTTCGTAGCCGTTTTAAGCCGCTTTCAGCCATTTTAAGCCATTTTATGCCGATTTCAGCCGTTCCCAGCCGTTTTCAGTCATTTTCAGCCTTTTTAGCCGTTTTAAGCCGCTTTCAGCTGTTTTAAGCCGTATTTAGCCATTTTAAACCGTTTTAAGACATTGTTAGCCGTTTTCAGCCGCTTTCAGCCATTTTAAGCCGTTTTAAGCCGTTTTCAGCCATTTTAAACCGTTCTGAGCTGTTTAAGCCGTTTTCAGCCATTTTAAGCCGTTTTAATCCGTTTTCAGCCATTTTAAGCCGTTTTCAGTCGTTTTTAGCCATTTAAAGCCGTTTTAAGCCGGTTTCAGCCATTTCAAGCCGCTTACGGCCGTTTTATGCCGTTTTTAGCCGTTTTAGGCTGTTTGGCCGTTTTAACCTCTTTCAAGCTGTTTTTAACCATTTAAAGTGATTTTGGACCATTTTAAGCCGTTTCAAGTCGTTTAAATCTATTTTAAGACATTTAAACCCAGATATATTAACTATTTTATTGTTTTAAAGCCAATGTCCACACAAGGGAACCCTCTTCGACAGGTCTTTTCGCCTACAACGGCGGAGCGGACAATCCGGGATAGGTCACTGGTTCACGGGGGGAGAATCACTGCACTGTGGGTTTTTCGGTCGGGGGAAACTAGACTTCACTTCGTCACTTTTCTACAACGGTAGCGTGTATTGAACCGGCCGGGTCAGAAGTACGATATTAACTAATTACTGACTGAGTGAGATATACCGATCGGGTTGCGATCCTACGATCGGATGGGATGCTGGGGAGTACATTTAGTAAGAGATTGAGTGCAAATGTTGAGTATGAGATCTAAAGCGGGTGATCGTAACAAATTTTGTTTTGGGGTCTTCTCGCGCATTCTATTGCGGTGGACGCAACAGCCAATTTAAGGAATTTTAGGCCGGTGAAAGCCGTTCTGAATTTTTTTATTTGGAATTTGAAATTTTGAAGAAATCTATCTTTATTTCATAGTTATAGTTAAAAATTGCTATAAATTGCTTCGAAAGCCATATTCGGCAATTAAATGGTTTTATGTTAGATAGACTAAGCCCTATATAGTTCTATTGAGCAATACATAATAGTTTTGAGATGTCGTACAAATTTCATTTACAGTTGTAATGCTTTCAATTGTCGCAAGACTTTTCAACTGTTCCTATATCTGTATCTATTTCCTCTGCACCTGCAAGAAAATTGAAATTCTTCATCCGCTCCTGGATAGCTGTAGCGCTTTACACAACATCAAGTTTCAAGTTTAGCAACAACTTCCGACCAGCTTTCGGTGTTCATGTTTGCCGTGTCGGTGCTCGTCACTCGGTGTGCAGACAACCGAGTGAAAAGCACTGTCTGAAGTGCTTCTTGGCTGAGGATTTTTCGGTGGAAAACGTGAATCCATTACATATATGTACGCGGAAGACGAGAGTCAGTGTGACGACAAGTCACCGCTCACACATCCACTTGGCGCAATCTTGATCTGGGTCTCGGATTCGCTTCCCGCACGTTCCGGGGCTTGTTTGCTACGGACACATGCACACAACAACTGCAACCTGCACCAGCAGTAACTACAACAATGCACAATCGTACGTGTGGTTTCTTACGACAATCGAGTCGACAATGGAAACTGTGACGCGGCGTGGAGTTTTCAACGACAAGAAGGACAAACCTTACATGCAGTTACGGCTCTCTTGGATACTGCAGACAGATTTCCTGCTTCCCATAACCCGTTCGGAAGTGTTCCTCTGCAGATTGGTGGTTTCTATTGTGCTCACAGAAGAAGTGAAAGAAAGCCATTTGTTGAAGATTCTGCGATGCAATACGGCACGTTCTACTGCTGCTACACTGGTCGGGTACTGTTTGTGTTTGAAGAAAATAGTGCAAAGTGGGGTGAAAGAAGCTATTAAACTGTTTTCAGTGCGCATCGTAGGGTAACGTTTGTATATACACTACCCGCCATAAGTATGGAATCGCATCATCTAGTATTGCAACACCTCAATTGAATATTGCAGCACCCCAAAAAGTTTAGCATCACCCGTAAGCTATTACACTAATGATGCAATATCTTGGAAACCTTACTTTCTAGAAAGCTGCGCTCTTCAGCAAAGTTGTTCAGAAGCCTTACGGCGTTCATCAGCTGACATTTTTAATGCGCCATTTTGCCGCTACGTGGCGCTAGTGTGCATGTAATTTGGTCCTATTTTAGTCGGCTCTAGCTCATGAACCTGATTACTTAGAATGTTCGTGTCTTCAGCAAAGTTGTTCAGAAGCTGAAAAACAATCTGAGACAGCACTGATTGGTTAGCAATTTTGCCGCTACGTAGCGCTAGTGTGCATGTAAATTGGTTATATTTTAGACGGCTCTAGCTCATGAACCTGACCACTTAGAATGTTCGTGTCTTCAGCAAAGTTGTTCAGAAGCTTAAAAGCAATGTGAAACAGCACTGATTGGTTAGCAATTTAGCCGCTACGTGGCGCTAGTGTGCATGTAAATTGGTCATATTTTAGACGGCTCTAGCTCATGAACCTGGCCACTTAGAATGTTCGTGTCTTCAGCAAAGTTGTTCAGAAGCTTAAAAGCAATGTGAAACAGCACTGATTGGTTAGCAATTTTGCCGCTACGTGGCGCTAGTGTGCATGTGAATTGGTCATATATTAGACGGCTCTAGCTCATGAACCTGACCACTTAGAATGTTCGTGTCTTCAGCAAAGTTGTTCAGAAGCTTAAAAGCAATCTGAGGTAGCACTGATTGGTTAGCAATTTTGCCGCTACGTGGCGCTAGTGTGCATGTAAATTGGCCATATTTTAGACGGCTCTGGCTCATGAACCTGACAACTTAGAATGTTCGTGTCTTCAGCAAAGTTGTTCAGAAGCTTAAAAGCAATGTGAAACAGCACTGATTGGTTAGCAATTTTGCCGCTACGTGGCGCTAGTATGCATGTAAATTGGTCATATTTTAGACGGCTCTAGCTCATGAACCTGGCCACTTAGAATGTTCGTGTCTTCAGCAAAGTTGTTCAGAAGCTTAAAAGCAATGTGAAACAGCACTGATTGGTTAGCAATTTTGCCGCTACGTGGCGCTAGTGTGCATGTGAATTGGTCATATATTAAACGGCTCTAGCTCATGAACCTGACCACTTAGAATGTTCGTGTCTTCAGCAAAGTTGTTCAGAAGCTTAAAAGCAATCTGAGGTAGCACTGATTGGTTAGCAATTTTGCCGCTACGTGGCGCTAGTGTGCATGTAAATTGGCCATATTTTAGACGGCTCTGGCTCATGAACCTGACCACTTAGAATGTTCGTGTCTTCAGCAAAGTTGTTCAGAAGCTTAAAAGCAATGTGAAACAGCACTGATTGGTTAGCAATTTTGCCGCTACGTGGCGCTAGTATGCATGTAAATTGGTCATATTTTAGACGGCTCTAGCTCATGAACCTGGCCACTTAGAATGTTCGTGTCTTCAGCAAAGTTGTTCAGAAGCTGAAAAACAATCTGAGACAGCACTGATTGGTTAGCAATTTTGCCGCTACGTGGCGCTAGTGTGCATGTAAATTGGCCATATTTTAGACGGCTCTGGCTCATGAACCTGACCACTTAGAATGTTCGTGTCTTCAGCAAAGTTGTTCAGAAGCTTAAAAGCAATGTGAAACAGCACTGATTGGTTAGCAATTTAGCCGCTACGTGGCGCTAGTGTGCATGTAAATTGGTCATATTTTAGACGGCTCTAGCTCATGAACCTGGCCACTTAGAATGTTCGTGTCTTCAGCAAAGTTGTTCAGAAGCTTAAAAGCAATCTGAGACAGCACTGATTGGTTAGCAATTTTGCCGCTACGTAGCGCTAGTGTGCATGTAAATTGGTTATATTTTAGACGGCTCTAGCTCATGAACCTGACCACTTAGAATGTTCGTGTCTTCAGCAGAATATTATCATTAGAGTAATCGGACTCCTCGTATATCCCACAGGAATTCCACTCGAGATATCATTCATAATCCTCCAGATATTTCTCCAACGTGTTTCTCCAATTATTCCTGAAATTATTATATAAATCGTTCCTGGCTGTGCCTCGAATTTCTCCAGAGATTCCTCAACAAAATTTAAAGGTGTTTTCTAGAGGTTATTCTAAAAATTCTTCCATAAAAACTCAATTTAATATGCCAAATATTAAACGAGTTATGTACAGCGATCTCAAGTATCATAAAACTGTGTTTCGTTACTTAGCAACTTGGCAATTCGCTAGTTGAATCATTCTTAAAATTAAAAAAAAAACGGGATTCATACAGCCGAGTTTATGACAAAAAAAAACATGTGTGTAGGTTCATTCATGAATTCCTCCGAGAATTTCTCTCAATACTATTTCAAAAATTAATCTATGGATTCCTGTTGAAACTTTTCTTTCAAAAATTTCCAAACAATAATTTCATAAATTGTTCCAGAAACATACTGGGTACACCAAAAGGGTTTTGCGTCTAAATTAAAATTGATTTTTGCTTGAACTTGAACTCGACCACAAACTTCACTTAATATTCTAATAGAATATTTTCATGTTTCAAGTAATTACTTCAATAATTATCTTCTTTTAGTCCTTGTTGAATTCATTCAATTTTTATCTTCAGTATGTCTCGAGATAAATTTCAAAATTTGCTCACGAGATTTTAAGGAACTTGACTAGGAATTTAGTCAAAATCATTTTGAAGCATTAAATCATCCCTTAGGTATAGGAATAATTTATGAGATTTATTCACAACTCCATGTGATGTAATTTATGAATACTTCTGCGCTAAAAACCCAGCAAAAAAAATCCATGAAAACTTAAGAAAATTTCTTGGTTTTCATACAGTAAGAAATATTTTTACACACATTCCATTTCCGAACATTGAGTTTTAAAACAATATTTAGGAAAAATTATGTGAAAACTCCGTATGAAACATTCTTTGAATTATACTAAAATGAATTCCAAGAAGAGCTTCGAGGCAATCATTCATGCTATTTCGAAGGAGTTTCTGAATCAAGAGGATTTTTAATATGAACCTCTTTAGGAATTTCTGTGTTCTGTGAGAAATTTTTAGATAATTCATTGATCATGTATAACTAGGAACTCAGGTTGATTCCATTTGTTTTACTGGACAAATCAAAATTGGCGATCAAAGGGACCACAACGAATCGAATCTTTGGAATTTTTCCAATAGGTAAATCTGCAAGACTTTAAATAGACCCGTCACTCAACATTGAAATAAGACGCGTTTAGGACTTTACTTAGCTTACTATGAAAAAAAAAAATACGTTGAATATCTTGTATAGTTTTATGTTTCATGCAAAAAGAGTGTAATGTATTGTTTGTAGCTAGGAATATCGGTCCGTTTGGCAACACAGAAATAAGTTCCACATACGAGAATCATTTCATCCCATTTTAACCCATTAAATAATTACCCTATCTCACCGTGATCGTTTTGTCGTGAAAATCGTGAATGAAATGTTAAGAATCGATCTTCTCAAGTCCCCCCCCCCCCTGATGAAAAAACCTGGCTACGCCAATGGTCATCGACCCCTTAGGGACCGTTCAAATATTACGTAACGCAACAGGGGAGGGAGAGGGTCTTACATAGTGTTACGGTTCAAAGAAAAATTTAAAATTTTCTATACAAAAGTTGTTACGTGGAGGTGAAAGGGGGTCTAAAATTGACAAATTTTGGCTTACGTAATTTTTTAATGAACTCTTTAAAGTCCATGCAAGTTCTTGACGCGGTTCACAAGCAATCATAAACATGTCGAAATTTGAAAAACAGGAACATAATAAAATGATCCGATTTTGTCAGGTTCCCCATTTTGTCAGCCTAAAATTCATCGAGGGGCTGACAAAATCGGGTCCTCACTGTATTAAATTCCACAATGTTTTGAATTTTGTCTAAGTAAACAGGTTCTTAGAAAATGCCTTCTTCTAAATATTTGCTGAAGATACGAACATTCTAGGTGGTCAAGATCATGTGCTAGAGCCCGCGAAAATATAACCAAACCTACCTGCACATCTGAGAGAGAGGAGAGAGTTGGCTTAGATTGCGAGTTCCCAAAAGACAAGGGATCCTGTCAGTGCTGTTTCACATTGCTTTTAAGCTTCTGATCAACTTTGCTGAAGACACGAACATTCTAAGTTGTCAGGTTCATGAGCTAGAGCCTGCTAGAATATGATCAAATGACATGTACACTTGCGCCACGTAGCGGCAAAATTGCTAACCAATCAGTGCTACCTCAGATTGTTTTTAAGCTTCTGAACAACTTTGCTGAAGACACGAAACATTCTAAGTGGTCAGGTTCATGAGCTAGAGCCGTCTAAAATATGACCAATTAACATGCACACTAGCGCCACGTAGCGGCAAAATTGCTAACCAATCAGTGCTGTTTCACATTGCTTTTAAGCTTCTGATCAACTTTGCTGAAAACACGAAAATTCTAAGTTGTCAGGTTCATGAGCTAGAGCCTGCTAGAATATGATCAAATGACATGCACACTAGCGCCACGTAGCGACAAAATTGCTAACCAATCAGTGCTGTCTCAGATTGCGTTTAAGCTTCTGAACAACTTTGCTGAAGACACGAACATTCTAAGTGGTCAGGTTCATGAGCCAGAGCCGTCTAAAATATGATCAATTTACATGCACACTAGCGCCACGTATCGGCAAAAATGCTAACCGATCAGTGCTGCCTCAGATTGCTTTTAAGCTTCTGAACAACTTTGCTGAAGACACGAACATTCTAAGTAATCAGGTTCATGAGCTAGAGCCGTCTAAAATATGACCAATTAACATCCACACTAGCGCCACGTAGCGGCAAAATTGCTAACCAATCAGTGCTGTTTCACATTGCTTTTAAGCTTCTGATCAACTTTGCTGAAAACACGAAAATTCTAAGTTGTCAGGTTCATGAGCTAGAGCCTGCTAGAATATGATCAAATGACATGCACACTAGCGCCACGTAGCGACAAAATTGCTAACCAATCAGTGCTGTCTCAGATTGCGTTTAAGCTTCTGAACAACTTTGCTGAAGACACGAACATTCTAAGTGGTCAGGTTCATGAGCCAGAGCCGTCTAAAATATGATCAATTTACATGCACACTAGCGCCACGTATCGGCAAAAATGCTAACCGATCAGTGCTGCCTCAGATTGCTTTTAAGCTTCTGAACAACTTTGCTGAAGACACGAACATTCTAAGTAATCAGGTTCATGAGCTAGAGCCGTCTAAAATATGGCCAAATTACATGCACACTAGCGCCACGTAGCGGCAAAATGGCGCATTAAAAATGTCAGCTGATGAACGCCGTAAAGCTTCTGAACAACTTTGCTGAAGAGCGCAGCTTTCTAGAAAGTAAGGTTTCCAAGATATTGCGTCATTAGTGTAATAGCTTACGGGTGATGCTAAACTTTTTGGGGGGTGCTGCAATATTCAATTGAGGTGTTGCAATACTAGATGATGCGATTCCATACTTATGGCGGGTAGTGTAACTTGGACAGGCTGGTTGTTCTATGCTTATTTACAATGAGATGATGAGGAATTTATGTACGGAAGAACATGTATTGCATTATTAATACACTATGCTACTATGATAAAATATGTCTAAAATTGAAGCTAAGTTCATCTAAAATCTTTGCATGAGTATATAAGGCATAAATCAGGTGGTGTCCAAAATAGATTACGGTTTTTGTTCAGTTCATATAATTTGGCCATCTGATAAAACGCAATGGAATGTCACATGCTTGCATACTTGCAGGCGTTATTGATTATTACTAATATACACATCCAATAAGCGAAAAAACGCATAAGTCACATGTAAACTCTTAAAACATTATGATATGATCGTCTTTTTAAGGAACCATTGAATGGATATTAAGATAACGCCTCTGTCCAAATTATATTCACATGAGGGGGTCCAAAATGTATATTTGATGTCAAAATGTATAATAGAAAGGCCGCTAAAAACGCTATTTTGGCAGCTAATGCTACAGTTTATTAACTTTTTCTCTCCAGAAACTCAAAGTAAAATGATACATTGGGCATATAAGTATCAAACCGTAATAAAATATTAGTATCTAAGGCAGTTAATCAATCGCCGTTTCCAGACATATCCTTAGCCTGTCCAAAATACATAATTTACCCTAGCTTCGTGCTTTGCGTAAACAAATTCTCTCTGCACTTGGAAGTTTTTAAAACTACCTTAAGCAATAAAATAGTACTTCTTAGTGCTACAAAAACAGTACTTTTCAGTGATATTCTTCTACTATTGAAGGGATTCATGTCATGGACATTTCCAGGATCTCAACCTTGAAAGTCCATTAATGAATTTTACGCAAAAACACAAATTCTGCAGCCTTTTTACATGAAACGTTAAACTTTTAAAATATTCCCTTTGTTCATTCACAGTCACAAACACATATGGGTCCAATTTGTTTTATGAGTAACATGTTTATAACGGTTTAAAAAATCCTAAGTTGGATTCTGGAAACATTCAATCCAAAACTAACTTCTGAGTTTTTGCACACATCTGCAAATTAGTTTTCGAAGTATGTCTCTACGCAATTCGCAGAAATTTTCCAAGAAAATGGGATTCCTATAGAGATTTGTTCTGGATTTGATTTCAGTGTTTCCTCTGGTTATCCTGTCAATCAAATTAAAAAAAAAACAAGGCATAAAGTTCAGATTGCTTTGTAAACTACAGTAGAAACCCGATTTTGTCAGCCCCTTGATGAATTTTAGACTGACAAAATGGGGAACCTGACAAAATCGGGTCATATTTTTTATTTCTGTTTTCCAATTTTTGACGTGAAAATATTTGCTTATGAACAGCGTTTTCAACCTACGTATACTATTAAGGGGGCGAAGTAAGTAAAGTCCTAAACGCGTATTGAGTAACGGGTCCATTGTGGGTGTTTTGGAGAACTACTTGTTGGAAAATTCTGAATATTTGATTTGTAGTTATTCCTTTCATCGGTGATTTTGCTCTAATCAGTAAGATAACCAGAATCAACCTGAATCCTAGTTCTACATGACCGTTGAATTATCTAAGAATTTCTATTAGGACATCGAAATTCAAACAAATTCATATAAAAATTCCTTGAAGTTTTTTTTAATGGCATCAGTAATTGCGTCAAAGCTCTTCTTGGAATTCCTTTAAGTATAATTCATAGAATGTTTCAACTGGAGATTTCTATAGATTTTTATTGAAATATTTCAGAAATGTTAGAGACATTTCAACAAAAATTTGACCTGGAATTTCTTACAGAAAACCAAGAACCAACTTTTTTTAGTTTCCGTATCTTTTTCTTGTGTTTTAAGAATGACCTGAAAAAAGACCTGAAAGAATTAAATGATTGATAAATTCCTGGTCGAATTATGGAAAAATCTTATGAGATGATTCCTGTAACAATCGTTCAATAATCTTAGCAATATTTGAAACTATTCAGAAGTGAAATTAGCGGAATTTCTGAAGGAATCTCTACGACAGTTTTGAGTGGAATTTAAAAATTTAAAAAATCTAAAGGTTTTTTGAGGTGATTATGAAACGAAGCCAAACTTCGAATTTCCAAGTGCACAAGAAGAGAGTATCTGACAACAGTTCACGCTGAAAACCAATCAACTTGCTTGGTTGCTGGTGGTGACCAATGGGAAAGATTTTCAACGCGGAGTGCTGTTTGTTTCTCAAGTCTTGTGCTCTTAAAAATTTGAGGCGTGGATTTGTTGGTTTAGGGACAAAATGTCGAAAGACAAAACGTTGAAAGCCAAAATGTCGAATGCCAAAACGTCGAATCCCAAAACGTCGAAAGGGACAGAACGTCGAAGAGACAAAACGTCGAAAGCAGTAATTTTTCAAACGAAATAACGTTGCTAAGGAAAAATGGTTGCGATGCGGATGGCGTTGGAAACACCAAAATTTTCAATGTATATCACACACCACAAAAGATCAAATAAATGGTCGCAGTGGTAATATGTCCCCGACACTGGAAAAAAAATGTATATCACAGTAAGCATGGAACAAATTTTCAAAAAATGTCACTCTCACATCTATTTCAGACGAGGGAAGAAACACTTTGTGAAGCAAAACGAAATTGAAGTCTTGGATATGCAAAAGTGATCAAACCAGTCAACAAGTCAAAGTTGGGGGATATAGGTTCGTGAGCTCAGTCATTCCTTCAGTAACGCATTCCGCAGATCCCCCCGTAGTGTGAAAAATCTTTCCTTTCCCAACAACAATCCTTTTTCAACTCTTCCGCTAGTATTTTCCTTCCGATATTAATGTTCAACGGTTACATCCTATTAAACCACTTTATTTTAGTGAAACAACTCGCGCGAATTTGGACTTCTTCATTGCATACCTATCGACTGAAATGTTACTGAATAATCTATTACTGTAGAACTAACTGATCAGTTTCGTTTTTCTTCGAGCTCCGTTAGTATGATATTATGCGATTGCTCTATCGTATTTGCAGATCATGTTATTTAGCTTATAAATTAAGGTTTAAAAGTTTGTATAAGGTGGGATGATATAACTAAACATTACAATTTAAATAACTTTATTTAATTTGCAGGTTCAACTCATTTAATGTTATGTGAACAAATTACTAACAACTAAAACATGATTTTGGACATCTAGTGAATTCATTATTCTTTAAAAATTTACTCATTCTTTTATCAAATAAGTACAAAAGAATCTTTTCCGAAATCGATTGTTCATTTTATTTTATTAACTTGATTATCTTTTCAGAAACTCCAGGATCACGTATATAGAAGTAAGGATCTCCAGCAAGTTTCCTATATGATCTACTGAATTGAGTTTAGACATTTTTTGTGATATTTTTATTTCAAAACACGTTTTTCGCATCTTTCTTTCAATGTTTGACTAAAATAACCACTTCTATGAAAGACTCCAATTATTGTTTTGTAACCTGAGAATTAAACCAATATATTAAACAATTCAGACAAGTTTTGGCAATTTTCAATTTGACTTTTTGATATCCCTTCCAAGACCAACTAAGAATTATGGTATCACGGTAATAACATTGGAAAAAATATATTTTTCACTGCCTTAACTGTTCGAAACGTTAATAAATATCACATATGTATCGATTTTCTTGATATTCCTCAGATCCCAATTATTCTTTAGATTAACATCTAATAGACCGACGTTTTGTCAGATATTCGCATTGTTTTTCATTTCCATGTTTTGTCCCTCCGATTTTTTTTTTCTATTCGACGTTTTGGCATTCGACATTTTGTCTTTCGACGTTTTGTCTATTCGACATTTTGTCCCTTCGACGTTTTGTCCTTTCGACGTTTTGGCATTCGACGTTTTGGCATTCGACATTTTGTCTTTCGACGTTTTGTCACCCAACCGGCTTTGTTATATAATCATCTTAAGAGTCCTAGGCCAAACTCTACTAAGATTATGAAAGTTTCCAAAAAATGTAATTTTGAAGAGATCCTTTCAAGAGATTATGGAGTTATTCAAGTCCGAATCCCAATAAAACATTAGTAGCAAGTTTTAATAGAATATTTCGAAATATTACTGAAGAAAAATCCGAAAGAATGTAATAAAAAGTTGCAGTATTTGAAGTCATTCCTTAGAAAACAAACTTATTTTATAGAAGTTCGGGTGTAGTTTCTGGTAGTTCAAGAGAAAACGCATGAAGAAGTTCAATCTTAAACGAATACTTTAAAAAATCTCTTCAATGTACCTAGTATGTTTCTGGAACATTTCATTACATTATTACCTGAACATTATTTTTGAAAAAAAAAAGTTTGATCAGAAGGCATTGCCATTGCCCCCTCTGGCTACACCCATGCGTGCATGACATCGAACATTATTATTAGTATTAATGTAAACGTGGTAAAACATGACGAAGCCAATATTTTGATATATTTAAAATAGGCTGACAAAATCGGGTCAGTACTGTACTATAAAGATTTTTCAAGTATTTTATTCTGAATTCATCTGAGTACTTTTCTAAGAGTTCTACAAATGGTTCATTTTCCCACGATCTTTTTTAAATGGTAGCTATTTATGATTTTCTTCGCTTGTTTTGTATAAAAGTTTAATTCTCTTGTGTTCTCTTCCCCAGTTTTTTTTTGTGTTTTGCCCCTTTTGTGTTGGATTGAGGATCCTGGCCATCCGGCAGTCGAATACTGGCAAGAAATCGCTACCAACGCCATGAAACGGAAATCAAGATGCCACGTTATACCTCCGGGATGAGCTGCTAAGAACCCTAATCCCAATCCCTGCCATGTCCTTCCTTCAAAAAATGTGACCACTAACCTCGAGCTACCACGAATACCCCACGCTCCATCCCATATTAATCTTCAACTTAAAAAGCCAATTAATTGTATGTAATAAAAATACAAAGAATGTTAAGCGTTACACGCATTTGAGCCCCTGTTTTTGTCCTTTAAATCGACATTTAGCTCAATTGAAATCAGCTTGTGGAAAGTTTTTATGGTCCGGGCATATTTTTAAGGTAGAAAGAAATCAATTATATTTAGAACTAGTGGTCCCGGCAAACTTCGTCTTGCCATCAAGTAGGCTGTTGAAAAATGTCATGGGAGCTCCCATACAAAATAACATATTAGTACTCCCCCGTTTTACCAAATTTTCCGAAAACTTCCCTAAACTTTTTCGTCGCACGAACACGTCGGAACCCTTCAAGAAGACAACAGTGAAAGAATTGTGCAAATAGGTTGTCCCGTTCTCGAGCCATTTCGTGACATAGAAACACCACTCCATTTTTATTTATATAGATATGAAAAAGGTGGGCTGCAGTTAGTGGACCCAGAGTCAAAAATTAAAGCACTTTTTATTAGAAACATATTATATAATCTTGATAATAAAGGCGACAATCATGAAGAATCCTACCTTTTACATTTTCGATGCCCCAGAGGCTCACGAGAAATGCTAGGGTTTGGTTAGAAGAAGCAAATGAATTAAGAACGAGGTTTGATCTACCAAGCACTAAAGTTTTGTATGCTTGTTTGGTGGATAGAAATAATTGTACGCCTAGAATTGAGAATTTGCTAGACGTTGATTGGCCAACAGTTTGGAAAAACTTTAACTACAATTTCATCCCTACCCAGGATCGTGCAAAAGTTTTTTGTTTTGTAAATGACTTAGTACCAAACAACAGTAAATTGTGCGCCTACGGCATTCGTAGCTATGAAATTTGTAAAAGATGTGGCCACCGTGATAGCAATAAGCATAGGCTAAAAGATTGCCCAGCCTCAAAAAAAGTTTGGGAATGGTGCAGCCAGATCGTTCGAGGTCGCCTAGGTATAAAGTGTAGAGATATTGAACAACTGTTATCATGCAATATAAATTTGAACTCTAAAAAAGAAAAATCTGCGCTCTGGCTGACAATTCGGGTTGTATCTCACAATCTAGGAGTTTCAGAACCTAATTTGTATGTGTTTAAAAAAGAGTTAAGAGAAATGAGATGGAATAATGGAAGAGTGTTTGCAAAGCATTTCGGTAGTTTTTTTGAATGTAGCTTAAGGACATATCCCCATGAGTACCAAAATGGCCTCTAATATGGCACCTTACTTCCTCCTTCGCTTTCCGCTCCCTCCTCCCACACTTCTCTCAGTGTTTTGGAGAGCGATCACAAAAAATGATTATTTGAAGTTACTAACCTTATTGTAGAGCGGTGGTTTCTTAACTGAAAGCATTCCATAATATGTTTTTCACAAATCACAAGTTTTTGAATGCAAATACGTAGTTATTGCTGTGATTTGTGTTGTAAAATACCACGCACTTCCGAATCACTTCTTCTTCACGCACCGAGATATTGTTTGCTGGCTTTTTGGTGCCCGTTCTAAAACTCACTTTTAATCGTATTTCTACTCACCGTAGCAATTCAAAAATCTAATGCGATACTTGAAACACTTTGATTATTCACGCACGATGCTCCTGGGAGCAATAAATCACTTATATTGATCAATTTGTGCTCGAAAACAACAACGGAACGCGAATTCACTGAGCCAACATTGTTTATGATTCGGATGTGCCGCTCTCACTGATTGGAAGTGATGCCAGTTTTTATGTTTGCAATTAGAATGGTTTGGATATTCATACACTTGCTACAACCACGTATTTTAAAATTTCATAATACTCAAAAGGTGTACTATGTCACAAGTGTTGTAAAACATTTTTATGCGTGAGAAAAACAATGTACGACGCAATTTAACAGCAAAAATGAATATAAGATATTATACAGTACAACTGACTGTAGAATTCAAATGCATACTGATGGCAACTTTCTCCGTCCGTGAGAAGCGAGAGAAGAGAGGAGAAAACTGCCAAAAATAGTAAACAACACACGCATGGTGTGAAAAATGCTTATAATTTTGGTCAAAAAACATGTTTTCACTACCAAATGAAATAAATTGTGATTTTGAGTTCTTATGAAGTTGTTGATGAATTCATATCGACAAGAATACCTTTGTATGAAACGTCTGCAAGTAACACTACCTACATAATTTTGTTGGTGGAGGTATACATGAAACATGATGATTTATTTTTGGCCGACGCACATAACATTGTGCTCCGCCTTGTTGGGTGGCTCGAGAGGGTGCTTTAGCGGGTGGCTCGAGTGGGTGGCAACATTATGTTTACGTGCTCAATGAACCTTCACCTTAAAAATGCATAAATGACAGTTGTCAACTGCTCTAATTGCTAAGAGATAAATGTAAAAAGAAATAGATTAAGGTCCTACACAAACATTGTATTTCTAAAACTAAACTCAATAAAAAAAAAAAAATGGTTCATTTTATTTCTCAGCTGATTCCTTCAAATATTTCCTCCTGAATTCAGGAGCAATACTCAGAACTCCTCAGGAATACTGTCAATAATTATTTTTGGAATCAATTAAAAATTTTCTTCTAAGTTTTTCAATCTTTGTTTATTGAGATATCGTTCAGATATTTCTTTCGACATTCTCTAAGTATTTTTCATGGGACCCTGCTATACATGTTCCACAATTCCATCTAGAATTCTGCTATTGAACTCCGTGGAGGAGTTTCTTTATAGATTTTTTGCGAAAAACATCTAAGGATTTCTTCAAAAGTTCTATCCCAGATAGAAAAAAAAATTCAAAAAAATTTAAAAAACCTTCTGATATTTTTTTCTGAGTTTTATTGTTCTAGAATTCTTTTAGAAATAACACAAACAACTACTCCAAGAATCATGAATCACCAAACCTTCTACTGAGAATCATATAAGAGCTACTTTTTGGGTTCCTTTTCACTCCTAACAGTTACTTATATACATATCTCTAGCAGAAATTTATGGAATCCAGGAAGTAATATCTTGAAAATTTCCATGAATTTTAAAAATATCCAACCAGAAGTTTTTTCAGATTTTTTTTTAAATAGTTCCTTATATTTTTAGTGTGTCCTTCAAGGATTTCTCCCAATTTTTTTCTAATAATTTCACTTGCAGAAACTCATGGAATCCAGGAAGTAATTTTAGAGAAGTATTCAGTGGATTTTGCAGATGAATGTTTGGTAGCGGTCTTAAAGATATTTAAAGATACATTATTATTACAAAAATAAAATTCGAAGGAAGCCTTAATTTTTTTTTCTGT
The DNA here is from genome assembly GCF_002204515.2 of Aedes aegypti. NCBI lineage: Eukaryota > Metazoa > Arthropoda > Insecta > Diptera > Culicidae > Aedes > Aedes aegypti. The sequence continues at coordinate 401,453,191 of NC_035108.1, forward strand.
CGTCTATTTTCTAATGTATACTTGGAAGAATATTTGGAGAAACTCTTAGAAATCACATGACTAATTGCTGGAAAACCAATGTAAGATATTTTAGATGATCTTTGTTATATTACCTGGAGGAAATGAAGAAATTATATTCGAGGTATTTCAGGATAAATGCTTAAAACTTTAAGAAATTTCCAAAATTTCGAAATCTCTTGATAATTAGTTAAGTTATCCTTAAAAAAAATCCAAGGAGAAATTCTTTTTGAAACTCTTGGCAAAATCTCTTATGGAGTCCCAAAAAATACTCGAAGAAATCGTTATTTGATTTTCTTTTTCTTGGCATTAACGTCCTTACTGGGACAGAGCCTGCTTCTCAGCTTAGTGTTCAATGAGCACTTCCACAGTTATTAACTGAGAGCTTTCTATGCCAAATTTGCAATTTTCGCAGGTACGATGATTTTCTATGCCCACCCGGACATCCAGAAATCGCATGAAAGTTTACGTTACAACTCGTTTATTCTTACTAATTTCATCAAACCCGCAAAACACCGTGGATAAACTCGTCAGATTGATGAGTGTCTTCGCATAAAACACTTTTCTCCTGAGTTCATTTGTACATTTTGTTTCGTCCCGTATACTCGTACAAAGTAAGTCGAATCAAACCGTAGCAGCTGTCAAATCAACAATTGTTATCAAGGGAGACTGACCTGGTGTAGTGGTTAGAACACACGCCTCTCACGCCGAGGACCTGGGATCGAATCCCATCCCCGAGATAGTCACTAAAAATTTCAGCGACGACTTCCTTCGGAAGGGAAGTAAAGCCGTTGTTCACAAGATGAACAAGCCCAGGGCTAAAAATCTCGTTAATACAGATAAAAAAAACATTTGTTATCATAAGTTAAATCGCAAAAGATCACAGGTTAGTTCGGTAGAAAATTTATACACTCGCATTGTATGTTATTATTCATCGCATGATATATGCACGCATATCGCCTCCACTTTTGTACGCAGAAGGCCTTTTCGCGACATCTTATGAGTGAAAGTTTGCACATACAAAGCCTCCAGGTGATTTCGTTATACGTATATTTTGGTTGTCTGGGCAGGGATTCGAGGAAATTTCCATTAGGAAAAGATCCTGGACCGACCGGGAATTGAACCCAGACACCTACAGCATGGCTTTGCTTTGTAGCCGAGGACTCTAACCACTCGGCTAAGGAAGGCTCCTTTTTGTGTGATACATAGAGTAATTTCCAGAATAATTGGAGAAGAAATGCTTGGAATAATACACAGGAAAAATTCCTTATCAATTTTAAATTATCTGATGAATTAAAAAAAAAGAAACAAAATTGATTAAAGAATTTTTAAGCAATCGGCATTCCAGTAAAAAAATGTTCGGATAATATCTTGGAACTGCTCAAGACATAATTCAGAAACATTTTTTTCTTTTTCAAGTGTCCCTGCCTATGATAATGTTGGAGATGTTTTCATTCTGAATTCCTAGTATGGTGTGAATTCAGTATTTTTTCCAGAAAAAAAAGGCTTTTTTGGGAGGATTTTCAGAAAGTTTTTAAAGGATTTGTCACAGGTTACTCAGAACAAACTTTTTGAATAGTCACAAGTTGTATTTCATCAAGAATTTCTCAAGAAAATAGATTTTTGAAGAACTGTATAAAGTCATTCAATCCCGAGGAGTTATCAGGTTCTATATCTAACATAATATCTTAAGAGATTGTTGAACACATTCTTCTTATTCTTTCTGGCGTTACGTCCCAACTAGGACAATGCCTGCTTCTCAGATTAGTGTTCTTATGAGCACTTCCACAGTTATTAACTGAGAGCTTTCTTTGCCGATTGACCATTGTTGCATGTGTATATCGTGTGGCAGGTACGAAGATACTCTATGCCCTGGGAATCGAGAAAATTTTCTTCACGAAAAGGTCCTCGACCAGTGGGATTCGAACCCACGACCCTCAGCATGGTCATGCTGAATAGCTGCGCATTTATCGCTGCGCGGCTATCTGGGCCCCATTATTGAACACATCTGAAGAAAAAAAAAACGAACGAATGGTTTGAAGTAAGGAAATTTGAATTGAATTTTCAATATACATAATACTTAAAGTGCAATCACGGGTGTGATTTGCGATAAGGTTCGAGAATGAATGCATGAAGAAATTTCCTTAAATTATGGTGAAGGATTCCTGGAGGTAGGATCTGAGATTGATAATTGGAGGGATGTTCTGAAAACTAAAAGAAATCCCAGACAGAATTCCTGGCGAATATGTTGAGTTATCTCTTATCGGATTCTTCGAATATTTCCCGGATTTCATTTCCAAGATAACAAACTGGCAAAAACCTTCGCATGATACGTTAAAGACTGTTGATAAAACGTTCAAATGATGTTTGGTAAATTAATTACTCATGCTGATTTTGATATTGATCATGTCCCTGTTACATTTCTAATATCCCATAAAGCGGTTCTCAATCCTATCAGCTCCACTTTCAATTTTTTTTCGAGCCGACTGGAATACATATATAACTTATATTGACTCTATTCTTGATGTTAACATTTCTTTACAAACAAAACATGATATTGACAATGCTCTTGAAGCTTTAACAAATTCCATTGTTGAAGCCAGGAAAATTGCAATTTCAAAATGTGAAGTAAAATTTGAATCCGTGATTATAGACGATGATCTCAAAGTGTTGATCCGCATTTAAAACGTGAGGAGAAGGCAATTTCAACGCACTCGCGATCCTGCTATGAAAATTATATGGCAGGATTTGCAGGAAGAAATCAAGAAACGTTTTTCTCAATTAAGAAACGAAAATTTTGAAAATAAGATTTCTCAATAGGATCCTGGCTCTAAGCTCTTTTGGAAATTATCTAAAATTTAAAAAAAAAACCTCAGAAGCCAATACCGGCATTGAAAGCGGAAAACAAATTATTACTAATTTATTGCGAAAAAGCTCAAGAACTTGTTATGTAGTTTGAAAGCGCGCACAATTTAAATTAAGGACTTACTAGTCCAATTGAAATTCAAATTACCTGGGCTTCAAAGGCATTCTCAACCAAGAGAACGTTTTTGGATAATTCCTGGGAGACTGATTTGGAAGAAGTGATAACAATTATTTAAAAATTTCAAAAATATGAAAACCCCTGGCGATGATGGAATTTTCTACATCCTCATCAAGAAACTTCCAGAAAGTAGCTTATCATTTTTAGTTGATATATTTATCAAATGTTTTCAATTAGCATATTTTCCTGACAAATGGAAAATGCTAAGGATGTACCAATTTTAAAACCAGAAAAAACTCGTGCAGATGCTTCTAGCTATCGTTCAAACGGTTTGCTTTCTTCCATCACTAAACTTTTTGTTGAGGTCATTTTGAACAGAATAATTGTCCACATTAACGAAAATTCAATTTTTAATTTCGTTTGAACAAATCCGAAGGCTATTCTATGGGTTTAAAAAAAATCACGAGTCCTGGAATCAGAAGGCCGGCTGCAGATGCTTTTCATCCCCACCGCACCCTAAATGCGAATGCGTTGTCGATGTGTTAGAATGCGACCATCGAGCTGCGGATACATCTTGCCGGCTGGCTGTTGAAAGTTATGAACGCTAGTAAATGTGTCAAATTACATGTGCAATTGTACTCAAACAATGGGAACCCCTTTCCGCTTGGAACAGAATTGCGTCCACTTCGGATGTTACAGCAGCGCCCCAGTTGCATTGAAACCTTAAATGGTGGCGCGCAGTTTTATGGCAAAACTTCCATTCCGTAAAAGCTTTAATATTTTGCCTGGGCGCTTGGTCTCTCCTTCCTGCACTTGCATTAAACCAAATTTAAAAGTTCGGAAGCGACGGAAACTCAAACACACAGTAACAGAACAGTATCCCGTTTTTTTGCAGCACGGAGCATTTAACCAAAGCAGGTCAGAGAGTCACTGTCGTTTATCATCATTTCAGGGCTGGAATCCATCCATTACTTTGTTGGAAGCTGAGAAAGCTTTCGTATTCCATTTCAAATGACGACGGGATTGGGTAGGGTTACCACTCCTGGGAAGAATTTACCGGAGCTACCGTTTCCCAGGAAATGATTTCCTGTTTCCTGGCATTTCCGAATTTCCTGAGAAGTTTTATATTTACAATGAATACAGGTATGTTCCGTTTTTATCAACATGATCGGCAATTTTTAGTTGACAAAAACGGAATAATTTTCTTAGACAAAATATTTTGCAAATTTGAAAAGAAAATTGCACTTTTGTCAGGATAACGCACATTTCCATCATTTAAATGCAGAGTATAGATGTTTACTAATTCCCGTTGTTGCTAGGACGTGGCCAGAGAAGCTCTCGATTGTTAAAGGATGGGTCAATCTTGTCCGACAGATCATGCTAAGAAATTGACTTGTGTAAGATTGATCGTGCGTTGGTATTCGTGGCAGTTTGCTTGTAGACCTGGCTAACCGACGCGCACGAAGTCGTTTTGCTGTCATTTGTTGTTTGTTTACCGCGCACGATGAAAGAGTGCCACGACGTCATAGTAAAGTTGTTAGCGAGAGGTGAGCATCACAGTGTCATATTCTGGCAATTGAAATCCCACGGGGTGAATAGGAATTTCGTTTGTAGCACTATCCGTCGGTACTAAAAGACGGGCTCGACCAAGGACCGTGTGAGATCTTGGCGGCCGCGTTCGGGGAGGACGCCAGTAGCCATCAAGGTTGTGTGGGAGCGGGTTCGCCGAAAACTGAACCGCTCGATCCAGAAGACCGCTGCTGACCTGGGTGTGTTGATCGGGACTACTCACGCCATCATGACACAGGACCTGGGTACCAGCCGTACAAGAAACGTAAGGTTCACGGAGTAACGGAGGCTACAACGAAACAGAGGCTGGACAGAGCCAAACTGATACTTTCGTGGCACGCAAGTCAGGAGTTCGTAGATTATGAGACCGAAGTTCAGGAGAAGGTTGTGATCCCAACACTTCGGGACCACTACGGAAAGGATCATTACGAAGATTTTTCGGACAAAATATATGTCGCTCATTGAAAGGCGGATGAGCTAATGACAGCCAGATTTTTACAAAACATTTGAGTGGCTTTGATTGGGTATTTGGTCCTTTGGCTTTTTTGGGGATTTGGTCAGCACTTGGTAATAGATAATGACAATTCACCATATGGTTAAGCAGACTTAAATAACGAACTACCAATAATTTCTTCTGAAACACAGCTAACAGAAATTTTGATCTATTATCAGAACTTTAATCGCAGGAAAAGTGCTTTTAAAATTAATGAAATTCATAAAAATATATTAAGTTCATCGTACTCAATCATTTTGGGCACCAATACAAGTCGGAATGATGATATGAAAAGTGAAGAAATTTTTTGTAGCAATTACAATGTATTTCGCAATAATCGTGACTTACTTTTGACACAAAGAAAATCGGGCGGAGGAGTTGTCGTTGCAATATCATCAAATTTCGTTTCTGAAATCATTGCTTTACCTAAATTTAAAGAATTTGAGCATGTGTGGGTTAAAGCAATAATCGGTAATGAAACTCATATTTTTGTATCAGTTTACTTTCTCCCAAATCAGGCTTGTAAGCAGGGTTGGGAAAAAATCTGAAATTCATTCTACAGTAGCCAAACAAAGCCAATCGCAGTCAGCGAAGTCAGTGAAACTCACGCCTATTGTTGCTGTAGGCAAAGAGCCTTGAAAATTGAAAAACACCCGTTGCTAAGGGGCAACCCAAAATTACTGTAGAAAAATGTTCTATTTCCCGCTGCATTTTCCGCATTTAGAGCCTTCAATGACACTAACGATTGAGAAAATTCATGCACCCAACATAGGTTTTTTGATGTGATTCACGTTTTTTAACTACTGCACTGGGAAAGCCACGTGGTTTTCGCGAAATTCAAGCCTACTACTATTACCATTCCCAGCACTGCTTGTAAGACAACATAATATGAGAGTTTTTTCCTGATAGCAGAAGAAATCATAACTCAACTTTCTTCCAAAAACAAGGTGAATATTTATGGCGATTTCAAACAACGTATTGCACATTTCATTCCTGATTTTGAAAACGAGAGTATTCTACTCCCTGTTGTTGGCGATAATGAAACTTTGCAATTTATTTTTGACGAAACTGCATCCTAAGGCCTTAATCGAATAAATCACGTAAAAAATAAACAAAACTGTTACCTAGATTTTGTATTGACAAATATGCATGAAGATTTTTGTGTAAGTGAGTCAATTTCACCATTATGGAAAAATGAAGCATTTCACACGGCAATGCATATTTATCATACTCCTTTCGAATAAGTATGTAAGGTACCGTGGGGTAAGTGGATACAGAAAAATCAATAGTCAACTTTATTATTATGTACAGCTTACGTAAATAATGTAATTCAAACTTTTTTCTGTGGATAACAAATGTGAGACTAATATACTTCAAATCGTCATTTATTTAGATTTTTCTGATTTTATTGTATTGAGTATGAGGGACTTGAAAATTTGCGCCAAATGATCCACTTACTCCACCATGGTGGGGTAAGTGGATCACCATTAAAAAAAATCTATTCTCAAAACATATATGGTGTTATTATGTACAGCACTTACCGAGTACACCATAAAAACCGAAAATGAAATAAAGTCCATGTCCATGTCAAAGATTTTTTTCAATTACGTTAAAACTTAACTCAAATAGTGCAATTTTCCATCAACATTGACTTTAGATGAAAAAGTTGGAAATAATTCTGAAGATATTTGCAATCTTTTTGCTAAATTTTTTCAAGAAAATTATTCAACATTTTCGGAAAACGATCGGGATTATTCTCGTTTTTCACATTTTGCTGACTGGAAGTGATGTTGGCGATAATTCTATAAATGTTCAAGACATTTTGTTTGGTCTTAAAGATTTGGGTGGTGTCGTTAATGAGGAAAGTTTTATAGATGTTCACACTAAAAGTCGTCACAATTCACTAGCTTTCCGCCCTTAGAATTGTTGTTAAGGAATCGATGGAGACACTTTCACTTTTCCCTCGATTCTGATCGCGTATGTGGGTGGTTCCACCAATTTCCCGAAATATACTTTATCCACCTTATATCACTATCAAACACTCTCGACCCGGAATGACCTGCTCGTCAATTTGGCAGAAAATGTCCACTGAACTTTGAACGAAAATGTCGAAAACGAAAAGTAGGTTTAACCCGAACGCCACACCTCCTGTCCCGGACCGTCAGAACTGGGGGCGTCGTACACACCCGGACACCTCCTGTAACGAACCGTTTTATCGCGCTCCCACGGGGAACTCAATCTCCCAATCTGAAAATAAAGTGAGAAAAGAGAAAAGCCAAAACAAGCGTCGCTCTGGCTCGGTTAGTGCAGCCATGTGACCGAGACCTTGTTGGGGCGTTCAGTCAGCGCTGTCGGGTGACACACAAACAAAATTAAAACAAAAACATTCTCCGGCATTGGAGCACATTAACGAGCAACAAGCAGTAAGGTTCTTGTCTTCTGCTTACATCGCTTGTTTCTAGTTAACCTAGTGAAAACCCACATCTGATGAAATCCACTAACTTGCGTGGAACATCATCGAAAAATAAAAGGGTTCTTTCTTAGATCAATGGTGATCATTGATCTTTCGAATTATTCAATACGGGGAGGGGAATACTTCCTTCGGTCGGCAGGACCGCTACACTTATACCGTATCCAGATACGCGTATTTCGACAACCACTTGCAGTCTTTTTCAGTGTCAGTTACTCGTATCCATTACGTTACACTGGATACGAGTAACTGACACTGAAGAAGCCTGCAAGTGGAAGTCGAAATACGCGTATCTGCCAAAGATAAGTATTTAGGGCGGAATTAAAAGGTATCAGGAAACTATGAAGTTATTTCTAGACAAAGTGATAAAGAAAAAAGTCTTATTTCTGGAAGAAGGGACCTAAGGAGCTCACAGACCCACAACGTAATGAATTTTCAGAATATTTCTAGTCAGCACAAAAAAAAACATTTCATATAAAATATTTGCGTGAAATGGTGCACATAAAGGAAATGCCAAATTTGTCCAAAATGTGAACAACAAATCGTGTAAAAATACATTAACGCCTTATAAGTTCATGGATTACGTGGTGTGTAGTGTAAATTTACAGAATGGCAATGGAATATTACGAAATGTGTAGTGTAAATTTGAAATTTAAATTTACATGGGTTTCCATTTTAAGGTGAATTTCTTAAGACAATCAATGGATCAATTAAAAAGCGATGTTTGATGCAAAAAGTGTGCAAAAACTGTTTATTAGACAGTTTCACAAAAATCAAAATTTCTGGGATTCAACCAGTCACCCCCTAGTCCTAGTTGCAATACTAAAACAAACTACCAGACAAATTTTCATCCAATTTGGAGAAGATTAGGAGGTGCCTCAAGTCGAATTTGTGTTTTTTGGCCATTGACTAGCGGGTGACTGGTTGAATCCCAGACATTTTGTTTTTTTTTGTGAAACTGTCTACTGTTTATACTGATAATTTTCGCGTGAAATTTTTGAATTGAATTATAAAGTCCTCCTGGCTACCCCCATGGAGGTTCCACTGTATATCAACTTTATATTCGCAAACGGTTAAAGGACAAAATGTCGAAAGACAAAACGTCGAATTCCAAAAAGGTCGAAAAGAACAAAACGTCGAAAACAGATGTTTTCAACACCGATTTGGAATTGTTTTCATAATATCTTTTTTTTCACATTGTGATCAATTGAATAACGTTTGACTCATAGTGAATTATTTATTCTTTCATAAGAAAATCATTCTTTGAGAAACGATAAAGTAATCTTTAATTTCTCACAAATTTTACGGACACAGGAAGACGTTGAAGCAGCGGTTACCCTATCCCATCGCTAGTTCTTCCGCTACTTCTTCGGGGTTGTCCGTGAAACCGTTAGGCCGTTTGAGGATAGCTGAGCGTTTCTGCCGATTTCCACGCAAGGTGTTAACCGTGCACCACAGTTCGGTCGTTGTACTGTGCGGGGAGATCTTCCCTACGAAGTTTTCCCACGATTTCTCCTTCGCTTCTTTAATCGCCTTTCGCGCCTCCGCTTTCGCTGCTTGAAATTCAGCCAACGCTTCGGGTTGATCTGGGTTGACCTGCTGTAAATGTCGAAGTGACCGAAGACATTTTCGTCGTCGACGAATTGCCGCCTTTGCCTCGGGGCACCACCATGGTACCGCTTTCGGACCGATTCGGCCACTAGTCCGAGGGATGGATTTAGACGCTGCTTCAATTAGTTTTTCGGTGAAGCTTCCTACATTCCACTCGACCTCTGGGCGGATGTTTTCGGCTGTAATCCGTTCGTATAGCTCCCAATCAGCCCGATTTGCCATTTTCGTCGCGTTGTTTGCTGATTCGACCACCCAGATATGGATACTGCAATTGGGAAGTGATCGCTACCGTGCGTGTCTGTTAAGGTTCGCCAGGTGAACCTCCGAGCCAGACTCTCTGTGCAGATGGTCACATCGATCGCCGAAGTGTTGCCCGAAGCCGGGTCGATGCGGGTAGCTGAGCCGTCATTCAAGATCACCATTTGCTTCGTCAGGGTTGTTTCGGCTATGAATCGCCCAAGCGCGCTTGATTGGTGCGATCCCCATGCGATGTGATGAGCGTTGAAGTCCCCGAGGAGTAAAATCGGACCTTCCAGCTGGTCGAACAATTCATCCAGTGCGGTCTGGCACTGAGCTGAACTAGGCGGAACGTATATCGACACAACAGTTGCCTGGATCGGCGCGTGAAGGCGAGCAGCAACGAGATGCAGAGAGGTATCGATTTGGATGCGTTCGAACGGTATGCCTTCCCGGATGGCAAGGCCTACACCATGTTGCCAGTAGTTGGCGTTCGTCGACTGTAGCAGCAACGTGTAGTTTCTACCAACGAAGTCTGGCGGAACAACCGTCTGGTTCACCTTAGTCTCCTGCAAAGCTACGACGCACGGTTCGAGGTCGGAGATGAGAAGCTTTAGCTCGCTGATGTTGGCGCGTAGACCACGGATATTCCACTGGAGAGCGAAACAGCCACCGGAGCGACTATCCGTAGCTGATCGTGTGGTGGATGATGAGGTTGATGTTCTTCTGGTCGGCGTGTCTGTTGTGGGAGAAAGAGGGAGTGCGGTAGCCTCTGACGACGAAAGAACCAAACTGTGACTTGCCTGTGGGACGCTTTGTCCCACAGTACCAGCTGCTGTCGAAACCATTACACTAGTTCTGCCAATACCGACAACAGCCGGCACTGGGGAAGCGCCTTGTGTAATATTTCTGCGATGAACTCTCGAAGGGCCTTCTCCGGGAGATGGTGGTGATGCGGCGAACCCTGAAAGATAATCAGGCGTTCCCATCAACCGTTTGGGATGGGAATTTAAAAAGACTGACCTGTGGGACGTCTTGTCCCACAGTGCCAGCCATTGCCGAAACTACTACACGATTGCTTCCAGAAACACCGGCAATAGCCGGCACTGGGGAAAGACTTTGTGTAGTTTCTTCGGGGCGGTTGTTGATGGCAAGGCGATTGGTTGATGTTGGAGTAGACTGATCAGGAGTTGCTACGGTTGGTGTCGTTTGGTTGGGATCTGAAAAAATAACAGGCGCGGCAGTACCTGTTTGCGGTTGATAATAGATAGGACTGACCTGTGTGACGTCTTGCCCCACAGTGCCAGCCATTGCCGAAACTACTACACGACTGCTTCCAGAAACACCGGCAATAGCCGGCACTGGGGAAAGACTTTCTGTAGCATCGTCGGTAAGTCGGTTGTTGGATGCGATGCTGTTGCTTGATGTTGGTGCCGATTGAGTTTGTAGTGTCGTGGTATAGTCGTTGGATCCGTCGGCTACGGAGGTGAACTCGTCATCAACGGGTTGGGGTAAGACGTCCCGGATGACTCCTTCAGTACTTGCGTCGAAAGAGGTACTACACTTTCCCTACTTCCGAACCGAAAAGTCTCATTGTCCGTGTTCGTGCGAGGGTCATCGTTGTTTTCCGAACTTTGTTCGAGAGTGGGATTATCGAAGACGCTGGTTAGGAGGTGTCTCCGATACCTCAGACTCTTCGCCAGAATACTCCATCTGAGTCATCTGATGTCTGGCGAGGAGGCTGGTTTGGGGTAAACGAATTTTGGAGGTCTTCCGCGTTTGGTCTCCTGAACGGCCGGGGAGTTGTTCCTTGAGCGTGTCATCGGGCCAGCCGTCGACTGGGCCACTCGTTGCTCTCAGCTGTGGCGGGGCTTCTCAACGACGACGGTTTCGCTCACATGATGTACTCTTTCTGGGTCAGACTGCTGCTTGACCTGCTTGATGAAAGCCATCATCTGCTCGATCCTCTCCTCTTTCTTTTTGTTTTCTTCCTGTAATCTGGCGATTTCTTTATCTTTTTGGAGCATGGTCGCTTCCAGCTCCTTCAGCTTCCTCTCAAAAACGCTCTGTTGGGCCGCTACCTGGGCGAAGCTACCAGCTTGTTGCTCCACGCGTTTTCTGGCCTCCGGGAAACTCAGATTTTCGTTCACTTTAATCTTAATCACTTGCACTTCCTTTTTATACACCGGACACTGGCGGTTGGTTGGCCGATGATCACCCTTGCAATAACGGCACGAGGGAGCTTAAACCGCATTCTTCCCCGTGGAAGTTCTGCGAGCAATTGACGCAGCGTTGCGGTCCAGGGCAACGAACACGAGTGTGCCCGTAGCTGAAGCAGCCGTAGCAGAGCATCGGGTTTGGAAAGTAGGGGCGAGTAGCGACACGGAGCAAGCCAACTTTCATATACTCCGGGTACGTGGTCCTACAGAACGTAAGGATCAGCGCCAGTGTATTGACCCTTTTGCCACCTTCATTTCGGGTGATACGCTGCACACGAATCACCTTCTGACTAATCATCTCCGTCATAATGTCCTTTTCCTCCATCTGAATGAGGTCGAAGCACGAGATTACACACCTACTTACATTCAGATTGGGGTGAGGGACAATCTCTACCTCAGTTCCGTCAATTAGCTTCGTTAACTTAAGTAACTTGGCTACTTGGGCTGGGTCGCGAACTCTTAGAGTGTATTTTGTTCCCTGTGCTTCGGTCTTCGCGCTCTCAATTGGGCCGCCGGCACATGCCTCAACCGATTTCCCGGTAATGTACGGGTTGATCGGAAGCGGAGTTCCGTTCTTTCCAGACAGTTAGAGGAACGTCAATTCGCCAAATTGGTTCGTTGGATCCATAAATTCTGGCAATCTACGTTTGGCGGACCCCCTGGGTCGCCGCTACTAGCGGCCGCCATGTTGTTTTATGTGGACAACACTTCCACTGGCAACGGTCACCCGTTACCTACCCCAAATGGACGACAGAAAAGTAAAAGGAAAGATCCTACCTTCTTTTTTCCTCGGTCGTAGAAAGCGATGGCCAGGCGTTCCCAAAATTTTGTGCCGCACTGTAGGCACTACTGGACACTACTGTAGTGAAACCCCTGATGAGAATCGCTCACTTTCTCAATTTCACTTACTTCCCAAACTTTCGACACTTTTTTTTGTTTCAGCGAAAAACAATTCAAGCACACTGTGCACCACCGAATGGTGAATGAGAACGGTCGGGGAGCCGGCTGACGGCGATTTGTTTGTCCGTTTCGAAGCACATGGGTGTCACTTTTTTCGCCGTTTTCGGCCGGTTTAATACCGATTTTCACCAAACCTTCACAATGCACTTATGTTTCAACACCGCAACCACAGATTCACATGCGTTTCGATCGCGAAAACCGCGAAAAACTCGGAAAAACACCTGGTTTAACTCGAATGCGTGAACGGAGACAACCGGTCAACACAGTGTGTCGGAACGATCTGATCGATTCAGTTGTACTTATTCGGCAAAAGAATGAGAAAGTTTTTAAAGAATAAAGGATGCAATAATTGTTCAAAATCATGTGTTAGTTGTTAGAAATTAGTTAACATCACAATGAGTAAGTTAAACATGCAAATGAAATAAGTTATTGAAATTATCATGTTTGGTAATATCATCCTACCTCATACAAAATGTTATACATTAATTTATAAGCTAAACAACATGAGCTACAAACACAAAAGTGACAATCGCAATCGGAACTCGAAGATAGACGAAACTGATCAGTTTTAACATCAGCAATAGATTAGTCACTAAGAATCCATTCGATAGACATGCAATTCGCGCGCGTTGTTTCACTAAAATAAAGTAGCTTAATTGGATGTAACCGCTGAACGCTATTATCGGAAGGAAAAGACCAGAGGAAGAGTTGAAAGATGATGTTCATAGGGAAAGAAAAGGAACATGATTATTCACACAACGGGGGGATCTGCGGAATCCGTTGCTGAAAGTACAACTTAACCCACGAACCAATACCCTCAACAACATGGTTGATTTGATTTTTTTTTTCCATGCTTACTGTGATGAAAATTGTAAATCTTGCTGTTTTCAACGCCGTCCGCATCGCACCCGTTTTTTCCTTAGCAACACCAGTTATCCAAGAACCTTTGTTAGAAAAATTACTGCTTTCGATGTTTTGTCCCTTCGACGTTTTGTTCCTTTCGACGTTTTTGGAATCGACGTTTTGGCATTCGACATTTTGGCATTCGACGTTTTGGCTTTCGACATTCATAAAGTAAATAGATATAGCATGCTCAAGGTGTCCACTTTATAAAATGAACCGTCCTTAAATAGATGTAAAGTGAATTTGTTCTAAAATTTGTGAAAAATTTGCATCATTCTCAAAAAATTAAAAATTTCCCGAATTCTCTGAAAATTATAGTATTTAATCGTGTTTCCCAGGTAATCCAATCCTGGTAAAACTGAAAACCCTATCATTGGGCAAATGGGAAAAATGAAACCAAATCAGTTACCATGAGGCGCTTTATCGTTGGCCCCGGTAGTGAATCATGGGACGAGCACTCTCTTTTACCTATCGCAATCCTTTCTTCCCGGATGACAATGAACGTACAGCTCACGGTCCGGTAACTTAGTAACGGGATTCTGTCATGCAAAGTAGGTGTAATAATGTGACTGTCGACGTCGACGAGGACCGGTAGTATTTCGAAGCCGGGGGTGGGAAATGACATTATGCACATTTAATGATCATCTGGATTTTGATGCAAATTTTCGGGGGGTATTGTTTTACCAATTGGGATGCGTCTTTGTTGTTTTGTTTGTAACTTAATGCCAGCGAGTTTTAGAGAGCGTTAATTTAATGACTCGGCCTTCATAGAGAAGCTGTTGAATTTTGGAAATGTGGGCAAAATTAATGGTGTATGACAAGCTATTATGGGGATCTTAAGCAGAGAATGCAACGTACTTCAAACCTGGATGACTAAAGCGAAACGTCGCCATTGCCTAGCGTATTGTCGAGATTTTTCGTCGTTTTGGGCGATACTTCTTTCTGTTGCTAAGGGTCTTCAAGGCCTCTTCCACTGCGTACAGCCAGCGGATTAGTGGTCGTCCACCAGGCCTACCTCTATCTCTCTCTGCAGCCATGTACTTAGCTTTAATCTGTAAGGATACTGATTGATTTAAGATATTATCGAAAGGTAAAAGTACAGTTAACTCTCCCTTACTCGATATTCCGTATCTCGATATCGAGTTAGAGAACCATAGTAAAAGTTGGTTTTCATGGCTAACTCGATGGTCCCTTGGATCGCAGTTGCATTGGTTTTGTGTTCTGTAACTCGATACCTCCCTAACTCGATGGTCCCTTCAATATCGAGTAAGGGAGAGATGACTGTAGTAGTACGATAAAGACCTGTAATGCCTTGTTCAGCCTATGGAGTTGTATCATGATACAAGCAACATGATGTAGCTTGTTTCACGAAATCCGTTCACACTAAATATTATGGTGATATTGTTTGACAGTTGATAATGAATTTCTCCCTGTTCATATCAAACATCACAGTTTTGTACAAATCCTAGAGCTACTACTGTTAACATTCCGAAGTCTGTTTGAATCGTTTAAATTTAGTGGTGTCTGCAGAAATGCTTTCAGCAATTCCTCTGGAATCGTCTTCGGAAGTTTCTTCTGGAATTCCTCCGACAGTTGAGTCTAAAATTCGTCTAAAAATTATCCTAGGAGCATCTTTTGTAGTTCCTCTAGGAGTTCTTTTAAGACCTCCTCTAGAAATTCCTACAGAAGCACCTGTAGAAATATCTCTAGGCTGTGCACTAGGAGTTTTTCCGGAAGTTCCTCTGGGAGGTTTTCATAAGTTGCATTCGAAGTTTTCTTTCGGAAAATCCTCTAAAGTATTCTTTGTAGTTCATCCGGAAGTTCTTCCTACATTGAATCTAGGAGAAAGTTTTCTTTGGATTTTTCATGAAAGTTCCTCCGGTAGTTCCTGTAAGAGTACCTTCGGAAGCTCCAGTAAGAGTTCCTCCGAAAGTTTCAGTAGGAGATCCTCCAGAAGTTATAGCAGGAATTCCTATCCCAAAAATTTCTCTAGAAGCTCCCCAACAAGCTTGTGTACACGGGTAGAAATCAGAATCCAAAAACAAGATTATGACTCATGACATCATGATTCCAGCGTGTTTTCATCTTATGAAAATACACCGTTAGGTTTTTTGCGGTTTGCTCGGAATCATGATTCAAATGACAAAAAAACTGTGTCGCGCATCCGTTTATGATCGACAAAATAAAAAAAAATATGCTCTGGGAATCGAACCACGAACCTTCCGATTGAGAGCCGCGTACTCCACAACTCAACCATTTCGTCATATTGAAATATGGTAGATCGATACGAATGAGTTGAAGCAAAGTGCTTCGTTTAGTGTTCTCTCCCTGGATGTTACGCTTATGAAGAATCATGGTTATAACTCCAGCAACCATGATTTGTGATCCTGATATTATGACCTAACCAATTTATGAATTTCATGATTTGTAAATCATGATTTGGGGATCAGATTTTTATCCATGTACATGTTCTTCTGAAAGTTAATCGGATTTTATCAGAAAATTCACCAATGGTTTCTCCGGAAGTTCCTCTAGATGATCTTTCGGAAGTCCTCCTAGGATTTTATTTTAATTCATCCCGAAACGTCCTCCGAAACTTTCCGAAAATGGTTATAGAAGTTCTTCTTACAAGTCCTCTAGCGGTTCTTCCGAAAGATTCTGAAGAATTTCTCCAGGAAGTTCCTCCCAAAGTTCCTCTAGGGGTTTTTTGTAAGTTCGTTTTGAATTTCTTTCGTGGAATCCTCAAAAAACTTCCTACAGAAGCCTTTTTAGAAGTTTTTCTAGGAGTTCTTCCGGAAGTTCCTATAAAAATACTTTCGGTCCTTTCTTTATTTCTTATGAGTTTTTCCTGAAGTTCCTCTAGGAAGCTTCTCTTGGATATTTCTGGAAGTTCAGCTGAGAGGTGCATTGGAACTTCCTGTAGGAGTTCTTTTGAAAGTTCTTGTAGGAGTTTCTCTGGAAGTTCCTGTAGAAGTTTGTTAAGAAATTTCCAGTAAGAGTCCTTTCGGAAGTTCCTGATGAAGTTTACCCGAAAACTCATGTTTTTTTCTGAAAGTTTCACTTTAGGAATTCTTCCGGAAGTTTCCCTAGGAGTTCATATGAAAGTTTCTCAAGGAATACCTCCAGAAGTTCTTGTAGTCGGGAATTCCTTTGATTCCTTCAGGAGTTCTTCCGGAAGTTTCTCAAGGACTTCTCCTCGAAGTTCCTCTCAACGTACCTCTAGAAATTCGTCCGAAAACTCCTCTAGAAGTTTTTCAAGTTTGTCAAGAATTTCTCCTGGAAGTTCATCTTAACGTTCCTCTGGGAATTCCTCCGAAAGCTCCTCTAGGAGTTCTTCCATAAGTTTCCCTAGGAGTTCGTATGGAAAATTCCTCCAAAAGTTCTTGTAGAAGTACCTTCGAATATTCTTCTGATTCCTGAGGAGTTTTTTTTCCGGAAGTTTCTCGATGACTTCTCATCTCAACGTTCTTCAAGGAATTTCTCCAAAAGCAACTCTAGGAGTCTTGAGGGAACTCCTTCCAGAAGAACTTGTAGAAGTTCCTTCGCATATTCCTCTGATTCCTGAGGAGTTCTTCCGGAAGTTTCTCAAGAACTATTCCTGGAAGTTCATCTCAATGTTCCTTTAGGAATACCCCCGAAAGCTCTTCTAGGAGTTCTTCCAGAAGTTTTCTTAGAAGTTCCTATGGAAACTCCCTCCAGAAGTTCTAGTAGAAGTTCCTTCGGAAATTCATCTGATTCCTGAGGAGTTCTTCCAATGTCCTCTAGGAATTCGTCCGAAAACTCCTCTAAGAGTTTTTCCTTAGAAGTACCCATAGAAACTCCCTCCAGAAGTGCTAGTAGAAGTTTTTTGAGGAATTCCTCTGATTCCTGAGGAGTTCTTTTGGAAGTTTCTCAAGATTTTTCCTGGAAGTTGATTTCAACGTTCTTCTAGGAATTCCTTCGAATGCTCCTCTAGGATTTCTTTCGGAAGTTTCCTTTGGAGTTTCCTTGGAAACTCCCTCCAGAAGTTTTAATAAAAGTTCCTTCGGATATTTCTCTGATTCCTGTAGGAGTTCTTCTAGAAGTTTCTCAAACACTTCTCTTGGATGTTCCTCTCAACGTTCTTCTAGTAATTCCTCCTAAGGTTCCTCTAAGAGTTTTTTTCCGGAAGTTGCCCTAGGAGTTCCTCCAAAAGCTCCTCTAGGAGTTCTTCCGGAAGTTTCCTTAGGAGTTCCCATGGAAACTTCCTCCAGAAGTACTAGTTGAAGCTCCTTCGGATATTCCACTGATTCCTGAGGAGTTTTTCCAGAAATTTCTCAAGCACTTTTCCTGAAAGTTCATCTCAACGTTCCTCTAGGAATTCCTCCGAAAGCACCTCTAAGAGTTTTTTCGGAAGTTTCCTTAGGAGTTCCCATGGAAACTCCCTCCAGAAGTTCTAGTAGAAGTTCCTTCGGATATTCCTCTGATTCCGGAGGAGTTCTTCCGGAAGTTTCTCAAGAACTTTTCCTGGAAGTTCATCTCAACGTTCCTCTGGGAATTCCTCCGAAAGCTTCTCTAGGAGTTTTTCCGGAAGTTTCTCAAGGAGTTCCAATGGAAACACCCTCCAGAAGTTCCAGAAGAAGTTCCTTCGAATGTTCCTCTAATTCCTGTAGGAATTCTTCCGGAAGTTTCTCAAGAATTTTTCCTGGAAGTTCATTTCAAAGTTCCTCTAGGAGTTCCTCCGAAAGCTCCTCTAGGAGTTCTTCCGGAAGTTTTTCAGGAGTTTCCATGGAAACTCCATGCAGAAGTTCTAGTAGAAGTTCCTTCGGATATTCCTCTGATTTTTGAGGAATTCTCCCGGAAGTTTCTTAAGAAATTTTCCTGGAAGTTCATCTCAACGTTACTCTAGGAGTTCATCCAATAACTTCTCTAGGAGTTCTTCCGGATGTTTCCTTTGGAGTGCCCATGGAAACTCTCTCCTTCGGATATTACTCTGATTCTTGAGGAGTTCTTCCGGAAGTTTCTCAAGCACTTTTCCTGGAAATTCATCTCAACGTTCCTCTAGGAATACCCCCGAAAGATTTTCTAGGAGTTCTTCAAGAAGTTTCCTTCAAAGTTCTCATGGAAACTCCTTCCAGAAGTTCTATAAGAAGTTCCTTCGGAAATTCATCTGATTCCTGAGGAATTCTTCTGGAAGTTTCTCAAGAACTTTCCATGGAGAGTTATGTTTGGTCCTTCGACCTTGACGCTTGCTCCTGCGGGAGCTGACGATGAGGGCAAGATCAAACATGTCGCGCATCGGTCGAGTAATGAGAAAAAGTGCTGCGTTCGATTAGTCCTTTTTGATCTTTTGACCTTGACGCTTGCTCCTAGGCAGTGCGTCACGCGCCTATTTTCTCTGAGTGCTTTGATATAGCCGAGCAAACGAGTGAAGCTGAAAGTGGATTGTTGCTGCTCAAGGATGACGGATCAATTGGTGAGCTCGTTTCATGCTACTATTTCTAATCTATAAAATATGTATGACTGCACCTTTAATCGTTACAACGGTGAGACGTAAATATGATTTTTCAACAATCTATGAATAGTTCGTCACTGTGAGTGTCGACATAAACTCCGAATCATAAATTATTTATGTCGAAATTATTTTTTTCAAAAATTTTTTTTTCTTCTTCCTTTATTTTTGCAATTAAAAAAAACTTTGTATGGTTCGACATTACAAGTGTAGACTAGCGAAAGGTTCACTTTATTCAACAAACTTTGAAAGGTTCGTCACCTCAAGTGTCGGCATAATTTTTCTCTACATAGATATTGTTTATATCAAATGAAAATATTATATTTACATATAAGCATGTTTATATCTCACAAATAATTATTTATCATGGTCTAATTGCTTATCAAAGTGAATCCTGTGACCCAACGATCCTCCCTATTAACAAACATCCCTTCCAGTAACCTTTGTGGAGATGCAGAGGCAAACATGGTCTCCAAACAGCAAAGGTTACACACTAACATTCCTTCCTCTAATCCCACCTGACTGCAAGGACGTGGCCGGCGCGTTATTGACCATGTAGAAATAGAGGCACTGAATTATGCACACTGAAGAAGGTTATGGCCAATCCCAGCCGAACTTCTAGTTGATTCTTTGAGCATTTTCACTGACTTCGGTCAATCACGGTATAGCAACCATTGATATGTGTAGTCAGTCTAAGCTAAGCTATGTTTTTCAAGAACTTTCCCTGGAAGTTCATCTCAACGTTCTTCTAGGAATTCCTCCAAAAGCTCCTCTAGGAGTTCTTCCGGAAGTTTCTCTAGGAGTTCCCAAGGAAACCTCCTCCAGAAATTCTAGTAGAAGTTCCTTCGGATATTCTTCTGATTGCCGAGGAGTTCTTCCGGAAGTTTCTCAAAAACTTTTCCTGGCAGCTCATCTCAACGTTCCTCTAGGAATTCCTCCGAAAGCTCCTCTAGGAGTTCTTCCGGAAGTTTTTTTAGGAGTTTCAATGGAAACTCCCTCCAGAAGTTCTAGTAGAAGTTCCTTCGGATATTCCTCTGATTCCTGAGGAGTTCTTCAGGAAGTTTCCCTAAAACTTTTCCAAGAACTTCATTTCAACGTTCCTCTAGAAATTCCTCCGAAAATTCCCCTGAAAGTTCCTCTAGGATGCTCCAGTAGAAGTCTTCCAGAAGTTTTCCCTCAAAGTTCTTCTGAAAGATCCTCCGGAAATTTCTGTAGGAGTTCCTCCAGAAGATTCTCCAGTTATGAATTTCTTCTTGGAGATTCTTTTGTATGTCTTGGGAACTTCGTCTAGGATTTCTTCTAAGAGTTCTTCCGCAAGTTTTTTTTATCAGTTTCTCCGCAAATTTCCTCAGGACAAGGCTGGTAGCGAGTCACTTTTTAGTGACTTGGTCACTTTTTTGAGGCCAGTCACTTTAAAGTCTCTTTTTTGAAGCTATTTCAACTAAAGTCACTTTTTTCGTCAATAAGTCACTTTTTTCAACTATTTTGAGCTATTTTTTTGGAAGAAAATTTTGAATCGGCCTTTTAATTTAGGCTAAGTTTTAAGTTAAGTAGGGTGTCTACTACCTAAAAAATCCTGGAAAACCTGGAATTATCAGGGAATTTTATTCAACCTGGAAAAAACCTGGAATTATCAGAATTTCGGCTATACGCAGGAAAAAAATCTCGAACCAGTAAATATTATGGCAGACTATGTCCTTTTTGTAACACAATATTTCTTCAATCAAAAAAAAATTTCGGCTGCACCGCTGTTACAACTTGAGGTATTCAGTCAATTCACTTTAAATTATTTTTAATATTGCGAATAACTTGTTTAAATAAGGAAGTAGGACTTAGGATTGCTAAAATGGGAAAGGCAAATACCATTCCCAGTTCTAGTTGGGTATCTTTCATGAGCATATGAAATAAATAATATTTGTAGGAAAAGATTAAAGCTAGTAAAAATAGTATATTTTCAGGTAAGCAGATCTTTTTTAAAGGCTTGGATACTATTTCAATACATATCTCTAAAAAGTGTTTATTTTTAGTTAAGGTCTCTAAAGGCATTATAATCAATATGGTATCTAAAGTCACTTTTTTGCCACAACCCTCTCTTTCCCATGGTAGCTCCAGAGCTCAATTATTTTTGACGAACTTGAGGCAAACCGAACCAGAGGAATACTATGCATTAGTTTCTACAGTCAACTTTCCATATCTCGATATTGAAGGGGCCATCGAGTAAGGGAGGTATCGAGTTACAGAACACAAAACCAGTGCAAATGCCGAGGGACCATCGCAGTAGCCATGAAAATCAACTTTTACTGTGGTTCTCTAACTCGATATCGAGATACGAAATATCGAGTAAGGGAGAGTTAACAGTAGATTATGATTCTATACTTATCAAATTATTTCAAAGTCAACTAACTTTTTGAATAGTAAAACTATTGGTAAGCAATCAGTTTACTATTGTAAAACAACCAACAAATTTTAAACTGATTTTGAAAAAAGTAGACCCTTTGAAATATTGTTTTTTGAATTACCTTTCATAAAAACGCTTTTTCATATAGAAACTGTCGATTAAAGTGGTCGGAAATAGATGGTTAATCTGCTTGCAATGAATTCTGGTGCAACATTCTAGAGGCTCCAGAGAAAACTTCAGAGACTATTACGTAACTATTTATCCAGAGATTCCTTCTGGAATACTTTCAAGAACTCCACCAGGAATGCCACCAGCAATTTTTCAACAGAAGCTCAGAGGAATTTCTTCTCAATTTTATACTAAAAATTTTAGAGCATTCCCACGCTACTACCTCCAGTAATTTTCACAGAAATTACTCTGAAGAAAAAATCTCAGTATTTCCTCCAGATCACTGATTCTTTCACAGATTTGTTCAATCGCTACTTCTAGGATTCTTCCCACATGCTCTACAGAAGTTTTTACCCAAAGGTTTATTATAGAGTTTTCGAAAAAAATCGACATTTTTACAAGAAACCCTACAATAATTCCTACGCATTTTTCATTTAATCCAGGCCTTTTTATAAGGATTCTCTCAAAAGTTCATCCATAATTACTCTCCGGAATTTCTCAAAACTTACTTAAGGTATTATTGGATAAAATCTTTTCCAAGAATTGCTCGATGAATTGCATCTGGGATTCCTCTAGAAATTTGTCCAGCATTTCTTCAAAATATTATTACTGCGGCTCAAACACTTCACTGATATTTTTTCAAATACAAGAGCTGCATAGATTCTTTACAATTTCAATCAAGGTTCCACACTAGTTAATACTACAGCAATTATTACAGTTATTGCTCCGACCATTGATGGATTAATATGCTTTTATTATCATAGCAATTTATCAAGAAATATATTCATCAAGAATTCGAGAGATCTTTCAGTTATCCTTGTAGGTATTCATCATTACAACTCACACAAGTTTCATCAGAAATTACACTAGGATTTTTTTAGAAATTCCTCGTCAATTTTTCAAAATTTCTCACAAACAATATAATTTGTTTTTAATATTATTTTTTTTTTCGTTCGTGGTTTTTCTTTAAAAAAAAAACAGATTGAATACATGAAGATATATAATTTACGGCAAAACGAAAAGTTATTTGTCATAATTTTACGAGGAATTCTTAGAATGTGAATACCTTCCATTAAACTTACTGATGGAAATTTTCTTCCTTAGTCGGCGTTTAAAGGACGCGATTTAAGCAGTATTCCAATGAAATTCGATCTTCTGTCATCATTTTTTATTTGAAATATCGATTAATGCATAAATATATTGACCTTATTGGGTAGAAGAGCTGGAGTTTAAATGGAAATGTGAAATGACAAAAATTTTAATTTTACAAAAATTCTTATTAAAATTTACAATATAAAATACTTTGGTAATATAAAAGACACAACATTTTGAAAATATTGAAAATCGACTAAAAAGGATTATTTACGTAAATATAAACTACCCTGTTTGAAAAAATTCTAGGCGATATCTGGTAAATTTGGAAGCACAATAAAAATGTTCAAATATGGTACTCAACTAGACCTACTACCTGCAGAAAATCATATGGAATATTCCCTATCATGATTGATATTGATCGTAAAACAGTATACTAGAATTGAATTAAAAATGATTATGGCTTGCTTTTCAAGTCACTTTTAGTCACTTTTTCGAGAATAGAAAGTCACTTTTTAGTCACTTATTTCTCAAATTTGGTCACTAAAATAACTTTTTTCGGTACCAATTCTTGCTACCAGCCCTGTCAGGAGTTCCTTTAGAAGTTCTGCAAGGAGTTTTTCTGCAAGTTTCGCTACTTTGGAAGTTATACAAGTATGCATGTGTTGCTCCAGAAGTTCCACTAAAAGTTCTTATGGTAGTACACTATGTGTTCCTCCGGAAATGTATCCTGGAATTCTTTCGAAAGCCTCTCCTTCAGAAGTTCACCGAGTACTTTCTCATAAAGCTCTGCTTGGGGTAAGAATCAGAATAAGAATAGGAATAGGAATAGGAATAGGAATAGGAATAAGAATAGGAATAGGAATAGGAATAAGAATAGGAATAGGAATAGGAATAGGAATAGGAATAGGAATAGGAATAGGAATAGGAATAGGAATAGGAATAGGAATAGGAATAGGAATAGGAATAGGAATAGGAATAGGAATAGGAATAGGAATAGGAATAGGAATAGGAATAGGAATAGGAATAGGAATAGAATAGGAATAGGAATAGGAATAGGAATAGGAATAGGAATAGGAATAGGAATAGGAATAGGAATAGGAATAGGAATAGGAATAGGAATAGGAATAGGAATAGGAATAGGAATAGGAATAGGAAAAGGAATAGGAATAGGAATAGGAAAAGGAATAGGAATAGGAATAGGAATGGGAATGGGAATAGGAATAAGAACTTCCGTTGTGACGAAAAAAATGAGAACAACAATATTTTAAAAACATTGCTTCTTCCATCACTTTTCGCCACGACAAAAATCAGCAGCTGTCCTGATTAAACCGAGTTTCCAACTAGAAGTGCACACTCTACTACTCAAAAAACTCCCAACACAATTACCATCTTAATCGAGTCCATTTTTCCTGACTTGTTTCACCGATGATCGCTCCAACTGTTTTTGTTTTCAGGGCTGCCATGATAAAGCAAACTCTAAATTATGAAACTTTTCTTTGCCGGCTTTCCCCAGACCAAATGATGATGATGATTATGATGGCATCGAAAAATTTCTGGCTGAAGTTTTGCTAGTTGTTTTTTTTTGTGAATCTATCGGAGAGAAAAGCTCAAAAGAAGAACATCATTATAATTCCCCAATCGTTGAATCAATCTTTCCGAATGTTTTTTTTTTCGGTGAACATAGGCAGCCAGGATGTTGTCGTGCCAAATATGCACCGAAGCTTCTGTTTATTCTGTTGTTGCATTTTCTTTACCGGATCGATACAAAATTTCGTACTTCAGACAATCGACTTCATGCAATAAAAGGTAAATCAACAGTAAGAAGCAATTTATTTGGCTTAGAAGGAATGCAGTGTAGAGACTCTTCTCCGTTCTGTTCCAACCCACAATTCTCCGGAGTGTCGTTTCGAAAGTTGGCCTCTCAAGCAACTGAGCAAAGCTGGGTGGATTTTCCTGCATCGGAACTATTTGGCAAATGGACTAGGTTTTCTGTTTGCAAATCAGGTTCTAGTGAGCCACTAGAAGAAAAAGAAACAATGGTGAAACGAGCATAACGTTTTCTCTGAATTGGTTGGAGTACAGATGGATTTCTGCTAAAACAGTGCCACCCACTCGTCATTTTTTATAAATCTTTATACATTGGAATACCTTTACTCCAAAGAGCTCGTGAGTTCAAGAAATCATATTTAAGATCAACACGATAGATATTTGTTTGCACAAACTTCAATTATCAGAATTTACAAAATAATCAAAAGTTTGTGCTAAACACGTCGCTAGTAGCATTCCATTTAGGTTTCGGTAGAATATGATTTCACTCAAATCAAATTTATTCTATGAGTTCAGAGCAATTGAAAAATTGGATTGTTCTATAAGTACATGAGATGATCTTATAGGAAATCTCAGACAGTTACTCTCAATGGTTAATCTCCGGATTGCAAATGACGCAAGGATATTATTTATCGAAACTCATAACATTCAATAAACGTCGAACAAATCCACATCATCTGCCCTTAAATTATTCTGGATTCTGCCCATCCATGCAAAGGGCTATGTGTTGGTTACAAACTGTTTTTTCTTCATTCTGTGCCCTTTCAGGTTAAATTTATATGCGTTTTCACCACCACCGATGGTGTACTGGCCGACTGGTGATGATTGCTGGGACATTCGACCTAAAAAAGGAAAAAAACGAACATAACATCGTTGGTTTCTTGCTCTCTAGTGGATTAAGCTCACACGATGGAGGTAAGTGAAATTTTTAATTTCACACTTATGTGATTACAGGGATTTAAATGTGGTGAAGGGAATTCCAACGAATAACATGAAAATGCACGGGAGCCCTTCTGTGAGATGTGGTTTTCACCAACAGAGGTCAACCGTTCAACAATTCATGTTACATTTTTGACTTATGCCCTCTTGGAATTTAATTTTGAATTCTTAACTTAATTTTATTTTAATTGGCTGCTTTTTTAAAACCAAAATATATGTAGCACATATCGTGACTATACAAGATTAAAACGATTTTTATGTAAAATAATTGATAAGATTATTCTAAATTTGCTCCAATGCTTTAACATTGGACAATCTATGTAAATTATTAGTGCTGAACCAGGAAAAGAGCTTCAGAATAATCTTTGAAATTTTATTTTGTTACCTCTGTAGAGCCTTCTCTCTTGTATGGCCGGTCAATCTTGTTTAAAGATCAGAAGCTTATTCTTGAAACAAAGTTTCGATTTTCTGTTAATAAGCCGATATAGACACTTTACACATTTGTTACATTAGGCTTGAAAATCCTTCAAGTGATTTTTGAATGCAATCTAAAGTGATTGATTTGACAGATACCTTTGAATTGTTTTATCGTTCTAGCAATTTGCACATACAATTCGTTGTGTTTTGTATACAAAGCATATATTCTTAGCGTGAGTAGTATCTCCAAATCCACGTCCGAGATCTCGAGAACAACAAAATTTTACTTCAGCCAACAGGTCCAATAAAAATGTAATAGTTTCTTTGCCAATTGACCATTTTTGCATGAGTTTATCGTATGGCACAATCGAAGGCACTCTAATGCCCTGGGAGTTTTCTTAATACACTCTCTTAACGAAAAGATTCTCCACCAGCAAAATTCGAACCCACAACTCTCAGTTTGTTATTGCTGAATAGCTAGTTTCCGCTATGGCTATTGGGATCGCTATGGCAATGAGAAGAAATGTGTTATTGCTATAGGTAGTATCAAAAACTGACTCCAGCAGAAAAATGTGTGTACGCTTGAGTGATCATAAGTAGCTCAAAATCGTATGAAAAGGTCGAAAACTAGTGTAGAGCCGAAAATATATGCCCTTATCTAACTTATTGGACTGGATAGCCAAGCTGACTTTTTTTTTCGGTGAGGGATATTTTGATGTCAAAGTCGTCAATTTCTATTTTAAATTCTAAGAACTTTACTAGTTGAGTATGTGCATGGAACTTTATTAGTTGCTACTCGATGGGCCATAATCTGGTTCTGCAAAATTAGCAAAGCTCTTCTAAACACAACACACAATGAATATTCTCGAAAATTGTTGAGGAGAAAAATAAAACAAAGAGCCGCAGAAAGCGACAAGCCAAAGCATTCCAAGGTCAGAAAATTCTCAAACGTGGTCGCTCCGAGCTGCAGTGTTCTGACCTACATACATAGCAAGGAACAGCAAACCGAGTTTTCCTCGCTAGGAACGAAATGAACGCCCGCTTGTGGAAAATTATTTTAAACTTACAACCCACTGATACAACTGAATTCCAAAACATGAACTCGAGCATACTTCAGGTAGATAGATGAAAATTTAATTGATTGATATTCTTGTTGTTCTCAATAAGTCCATGATATTTCTCGTTTAATAAATTGATGTTTCGATGATAAACTGAGCTTTGGATTGGATCAAGTTAGTGAGAGCCATATTGGCATTTCGAAATAGTGTACTTTAATTTTGAAATCGTTATCGAACAAATTACGCAGAGATCCAGTTTTCTAAAAAAAACTTGCAGCGAACCAATTTGCAAACATATTTTAGTCAAAAAACTATGCTAAATAATCATCTACAACATCAGATAGTTAAAAAGAAATACAAAAATTTCAAAAGAAAATTATTTTTTCCCAGCTTTAACCCTTAATAAATGCTCATTTCCAAAAATCCTAACCTGCCTATGTTATCTTCTCCAAAACTCGTGCAAATTTAGTTTTCAGCAAGCTTTCCTGGAAGGCAACTAGTTTATACCTTGATTCAACTTACCCAGGTGCTTATTTATTTTCATCTGTTATTGACCATTTTGAATCAACAATAGAATGCCCCAAATACATAAAACTTGACTTCCTCACCTTTATTAAAGATTAAAGATAATCATGTCAGAAGCATAAGTTTCATAAATGATCGCTCAATCAAAAAATGTCTAAAACTGGCACGTATAGATTAAAATAAGGATGATTTTTCGTGTATATATCAGATGTTCAAATGAGTGGAAAAATGATGGAAATAAATAAAACAAATATCGTACCTCCACGAGAGTTTGGACGTGAGATAAAATATTAAACTTACAGTTACATTATTTTATATCGTCAAAAACATAAAATAAATAAAAAACTAGATTTGTTGACAACAAATTGCTTATATGATCAGTTTTATGGGTTTCCAAAAATGTTTTGTACAACAAAATTCAAATCAATATCGACTGACTTAATTTTATGCAATGTATCAAAAAATCTATAAAATCAAGTGAATTCGATTATACCCATTTTATAACAATATGCCGCTCAAAACGTAATCGGATTCGATAGATAAAAATTCAAGAAACCCATTTCAAGTAGTAACATGCCCAAAAAAGTTGAATAATAAAATGATAACACTTTCAGTTATCCGATAGCAAGCATTTGATGATATCCCAAGTAACACAGAAAACATCTTATTGAGTAGATTTCTGAAGATGAAGTTATATTTAGGTCTTGAAGATAAAATCCAATACATCATTGGTTTTAATACCGTTCAGGCGATGTTTTCGTAAAACATAACATTGTGGCAAACTAGAAATGCCATTTGTGTTATATTCCTGGCCGATTATTGTATATATCACTTAGTTAAATCATACCACACAACCAAAATTTCATCGAAGTAAATTTAGTTATAAATATGCTCCCAAAAACATGATAATTAGATTCAACAAAATAAAACATGTTTAGTCCATACCGTACAAATCTGTTGTGATGAAGATGTTATGATGATGCTTTTTTCTGTCAGTTGTGAAACATGTTTAGCATTGGCTTCATCGGCTTTGAAGTCAATGAAAATCAATTGCGAACATTAAGGCTAAATGATAATTCATGCTAGTGAAGAATGAAAACACACAGATATTGTTCTCAAAAATAGTTTATGCAGTAAAAGCCGCCAGGTGCTATCAATGGTGAATGAACAGTTTCAACGACGATATTTGACATCTTAGATGAATGAAACAGCGTGCTTCGAGCCTGTGAATATGCTGCTGTGAACACGTATTTTATACGTAATTGGAACATCACTCAGACACAACAACTATTTTCTTCTATCTTTACCGAAGCAATTACATTTTACATTGCCGATCAAAATAATAATATATGTATAATTTTCAAAGCGAGCGATTCACAAATTAACAGGAATACAATAACGATTTCCAGCACGGAAAATTAACTATGAGATCGACCTCATCTTTAGGTTTAGTATGTTTTGAGCTTCACATTTCAATTAATAAGAAAACAAATTGCATTGCCATAGGTGCTTTATAATTAACCATTACAAATACTTTTCACCAGCACTGTATACTTCTGGAAGGAGACACCATTCTTCTCGTCTGCCGTTCAGTTAAAAATTTAACACAATTGGATAAATATTACGGAACACGAATTTCAACAGCGCATTGAATTGACGGCGCGTTAATTTTCAATAAGTACAACACTCGATTTCACTGCAAATCTAACCCGGCACATAAAATATTATACACTTTGTGCACGAAAGTCGCTTTATTTCTGATTATTTGAAACCAGTTTGAAGAAATAATATGCATCACATTTCTTTTCGATCAATGTGCTTGCAATTGAAATCACTGTTCATTTCTGTTTTGTTTTTGATTTATGGAGCTGTCAACACATTTCAAGCAAAACACAATCTGTACTTGTATTTTTTCATTCTAGATTACGTCTTGTTAACTTGGTTATAACATACTGGTACTTATTATGTGTTATGTAACTTTGATATAACTAATCGGAACGCTTCCAGAAGTAGGTTGTAAAACATCTGTTGAGACAAGAAAGATGTTCTAAAAGCCTTCAGATTTGCGCTTTTTCGGTTATAAATGTGCATGAAATTTGGTATTGGACATTCGAAATAAAACAGCGGTTATGTACGAAAGGTGTATTTTGAACTTAATTATGACCAATTGTGTTACTTGGGATAGTATGCTTTCATTCTGGATGAGTAAGCCGGCAACATAATAGACATTAATGCGAATGGTCATAAGAATATTTCATTGTGTTATCATTTGAACAGGTTGATAACAAGTTCTGTAATGCTTCCATTTTCCCACATTTATAATTTATTATGTTATCAATTAGTTGTCAAGATCGAGTTATGATAGCAAACATTTTACGACAATGACGTCATCTGCCTGATAGCTCAAAATTCGTGGGTAGAGTCTGAGACGAGACTCGCGAAGACGGTCTTCTTTTTCTGTGATTGCTGAGTTTTTTTTCTTATTCCACTTTGTGCATACCAATTATGCGCATGCGCATACCAATAATGCGCATGCTGTTCAAATCCTCACATGAACCTCTCAGCAAAAAATGATTAAGTTTGCATCACATCGAATCATAAATAGCCATTTGAGTGAAATTTCATGCCAGCAAACGTAGCAGACATTAGAAATAATTAATCTTCTGCTTAGATTTATCAGCAACTTTGGAAAAAACTGCTCCGCCGACTGAGGTTTTTAATAACAGTTTACTTTGAACACAATACTTTTCACTTTTTCAGCCATAAAAACGGTGGGCTGCATTTGACGTTTCGTGAGAGGGGAATCTGGGCTGCATATGACGTTGATATTTTTCCTCTTCGCGAGTCTCTCTCAGGGTATAGTCTTCTTATTGATAACGAACAAATAACAAAATAACAAATGGATTGCTATGATATGCTGTTGTTATTCTTCTTTTCTCTGGATACAACTTGTAGCAAATTGAACGTTCGTCACTCAGCGTGGTGTGTTGGCCGAGCGATATCGGACGCGTGTCTTTCTCGCTGCACCAGGGTTTCAAGCCCAGTCAAAATTTTACATATTTTGACGTTAACTACGTTTTAGCGTAGCGTCCCTGGATGTATCGAAAGCGTACGATACAACCTGGTGATATGGTATCCTACACACACCCAAGTCGTGGCGCATACGAGATCGCATGATGAACATGCTGCAGAGCTTCATCTTGGAGCGAACGTTCCAAGTATGAGCAGGTGGTGGAAGTTGCACCGAAAATTACAGGTCCCCCTGAAGGCTGTAGACAACTAGGCGAAGAGTGTCGGGTTCGCCGATTGTACCCCGTTCGGCATAAAGTCGTTTGGCATAATAGTCATTTGTCATAATGGCCGTTTGGCATAATGATAGACTTAGAATGAATATCGGCATTTTTGAAGCTGTTACCGAGATCAACACCACCGAGCCCAAAGCAAAAAATTCTGGTAGGTTCTCAACAAGCGTGGTATTCGTTCAGAGATTTTCCAAGCTATGATTGCGGCATAATATAACGAAAAGACATCAACACACTAAGCTCCTAAGGTGAATTTTACCGTAATCTCAACAGCTGAACAGTTCGGTGAAATAAAACACCGTAATTTCGTCGGAATTTTACGGATTCCGGTGAATTTTTACCGAATACTGAGGAAATTTACCGTACTCTGTTAATTTATTTTACCGAACCGTTCAGCTGTTGAGATTTCAAAGGAATCCGTAAAATAATTTAAGTGTGAACAATTGCGTTCCGAATCATCGAAATGATTGTGATACTTACCCCCGAATATCGTTTCTCGAATGTCGGTTCCCCGAATGCCAGTTCCTCGAATGACCCTTTTCACCGAATGATCGGTTTCCCCGAAAAGTAATGCAGTTTAAATAGGTGCTATAATAGTCGTCAGTGGCTGGATAGTGAACGAGAAAGAACGATAAGCAATCAAAAGAAGGGGGAATTCTGTAATTCTCGGACTATACACATGTTGGCAAAAATGCTGAGGATGGTAAAACTCTAAAGAACCGCCAATTAACTCTCAAATTCCCACCAACTGACTTTTCATCAAAAATGAACTTTAAAAAATCATAACTTGGCCAATTATTAATCGATTTTGGATCTTTTAGTCTCAAACAAACCGCATACTCCTCAAGATTCATTGTATTCCGGGAGAAATGGGATTGACCACTTGGTTTCGGAGTTATTACGGATTTAAATGGGGTGTATTCGTTCTGGATGTGATAGTTCACTTAGATTTTTCAAGATTAGTGCTAAGAAAATTATTCATTGTGTACTTTCTATAAGTAAAAAGCTTCCAGAAGGTCTATTTTATAAGTCGAGTCGATCAAAAACGACTCGACTGGAGTCACTGTCGACCAACAATTTCGCTCGACTTGGCTCTGTCACTCGAGTTTATTGACAGTTGCCACTCTATGTGACTGGATTACTATGGAAGTCGACGGGTGACATCTGAAATATGCATGCTTACTTTGATCGACAATGACTACGGACGAGCCACGTGACATCGCTCGAATTACAAAATAGACCCCTAATTCTGGTTATTTCGGATACCCGGTCACCTGGTACCGGTTCCTGAATGTACCCGAAGAGGACATTTTCTGAAACTTAAAGAATACTACCGTGCGACGGCTCAAAGTTCACGATTTTTCACCGGAACATCATTGTTATAATGCCAAAGACCAATATGAGGTTCTGGCCACATCCGGATACCCTGAAATCGGTTCCAGCAGGGCCTCAGTGTACAATATTGTAATCCCACTCACTCATATCGTGCGACGGCTCAAAATTCATGATTTTTTACCCGGAACATTATAGATGTAATGAATATAATAAATATGAGGTTCTGGCCACATCCGGATACCCCGGAATCGGTTCCGGGAGGGCCTCAGTGGGAGAATTTTGTAATCCTACTCACTCATATCGTGCTGCTCAAAATTTATGAATTTTCATCCTGAACATCATAGCTATAACGTGGACCAATATGATATTCTGGTTACATTCGGATACTCTGAATTGTTTATCTAACACCATCACTCCATAAAACAATATAAACGTTCTGTCCAGATACTTGAAATGGATAATCTTAGCGAGATGCTGAGGCTGGTTCGAAGAGTGACCATAATGAAACAGAACCTGGACTTGGACTTGGTATCAGAAATGGCCAGAATTAATGAGAACCAATGTCATTCGGCCTTCTGGCAGCTTTTTACTTATAGAAAGTACACAATGAATAATTTTCTTAGCACTAATCTTGAAAAATCTAAGTGAACTATCACTTCCAGAACGAATATACCCCATTTGAATCCGGAATAACTCCGGAACCAAGTGGTCAATCCCATTTCTTTCAGAATACAATGAATCTTGAGGAGTATGCGGTTTGTTTGAAACCAAAAGATCCAAAATCGATTAAAAATTGGCTAAGTTATGAATTTTTAAAGTTCATTTTTAATGAAAAGTCAGTCGTTGGGGGTTTAAGAGTTAAAAAAGAAGGGTGCATATTAGATAGCTAGTTCGTTCAACAACTTTAAATGTATAAAGTTACAACAGTTATGAGTGCTATAAACTTTTCGGGGAAATTGACTAATCGGAGAAACGGGATATTCGGGGAACTGGCGTTCAGGGAAACGACAATCGGGGAACCGACAAACCGACGGAGAAAAGCAGCACAACTGCTGTTGTTTCTTAATATTTAGAAGAAAAAAACACAGAACGTTTGAAAGAAGGGTAAATTTGAGCTGAATAGATTGAAATCTTCAGTGCGAAAATTTATTTCAATAGTGAAACTCAAAAGAAGAATTAATATTTGAAAGAAGGTTAATTTATGGATAAATAATAAAATACTATTGGCAATAACTTTCCTAAAATGCTTAAGTTTATTCAAGAGCATATTATTGTTGAATAAAGTGTCATTTTGTGTCATTTGACTCCAAAAAAGCCTGATGTCATCAGAAAGATTCAATAGAAACGTAAAAACGAATGTCATCTTAAAAAATTCTTGGTTTCAGACTTATTATGCCAAACGGCCATTATACCAAACGACTTTATGCCAAATGACCGTAATGCCAAACGACTTTATGCCAAACGGCTTTATGTCAAACGACTTTATGCCAAATGACCCCCAGGCTCGCCATATCTGCGGTGAAATCGCGCATCTTTTACTGCAGTCCAAATGCGCACCGAGAGCCGGCACACGATATTACCATCGATCGAATTCCCGTGCCGAAAGGGTTGTTGGCATTACTCTAGATCGAACGTTGATGTTCAAACGTCACTGCCAAAAAGTGAAAAAATCATGTGGCTCCCGGTTACGGATCCTCCAAATGATTTGATCTAAACTTCCTCGGGGCAACCGGTCAACCCAAGTTGGTCAGCCCTTGTCATCGCGAAAATGACTGTTAAGGACGTCCCTAATTTTTCGAAAATGCGAATTGTTATAAGTTCATCATTGCAAAGTACTCGTTTTAGTGACTAATAAGGGATATGCCCAGTTGTGTTCAGAATATAAAGAGTGAAAGCCGATTTTCATACAAAATACTCAACTTTGGAATGCTATACTTTGTTTCTGTAGGTTCAATCGGTATAAAATTTTGACAGAGAACTATATACGTATAAGAGTGCGGCTTATTTTTCAAAAGTAATCAAATCAAAAAAATCGTATGCTCTTATGAATTCAAACCACTTTGAAAGAGATACCTCAAAGTTTGAGTTAAAAATATTATATTTAGAGGTGGCCCAGACAACCAGAAGTCGCATAACAGTTTACGAACAAAGTCGTTTATTTATACAAATTGCCTCACATCCGCACTACATGGTGGATGAAATCGTGTGATCGATGGGTTTCCTCGCATAAAACGTTATTTTTTGAGTTCATATGTACATTTTGTTTCGTCCCGTATACTCGTACAAAGTTAGTCGGATCAATCCGTAGCAGCTGTCAAATGAAGTTTGTTATCATAAATTAAGTCTCATAAGAGTAAGGGGCCCAGATAGCCGTAGCGGTAAACGCGCAGCTATTCAGCATGACCATGCTGAGGGCCGTGGTTCGAATCCCGCAGGTCGAGGATCTTTTCGTAAAGGAAATTTTCTCGATTCCCAGGACATAGAGTATCTTCGTACCTGCCATACGATATAAACATGCAAAAATGGTCAATCGGCAAAGAAAGCTCTCAGTTAATAACTGTGGAAGTGCTCATAAGAACACTAATCTGAGAAGCAGGCTTTGTCCCAGTGGGAACGTAACGTCAGAAAGAAGAAGGAAGAGTACAGATTGGTTCGCAATAAAATCTACATACTCGCATTGCATGCTATTTTTCATCATTTGGAAATGCACGTAGGGTAACTCGGTGTTATACGCCCCACCCGGACAATACGCCCCTCCTCGATATTTAACGAACCAGATTCAATATGAAATTGAAAATGACTGAGAATCCTTACAATTCATGAGACTGTCTCACTATGAAAATTTGACAGTTATAACGCGCAGCAAAACAGAGATAATGTAAAAAGTATCAAAAGTCGAATTTCGATGTAATTTTTCACGCAGTGTTTTTAAGCATTTTTTGAGTCAAATACCACAACATCAAAGCAACCAATTGTAAAACGTAGAATCTTGAACTAATGAACGAATATCATTGGTTAGAATGACCAAAAAGAGTGGAAATTCACTGAAATATTCGTTTTCCAACAACTTCTCATCCCTGGGCAATATGCCCCATCACGGGCCGGATGATATGCCCCACTCTTGATGCCATCTATTCCCGAGCAAGCTCTTTAGCAGTTTTTCAGCGTGCATAAGCAGCTGACAGTCCTGGGGCATATAACCCCTGTGTTGTGGGGCATACTGTCCATTTGTCATGGGGCGTACTATCCGTTTGTTGAGGGGCATATTATACTGATACTGGGGCATATTGCCCAGGCTCTTTTTGAAGTGCGTGATTCATATGATTGTAAAAAAGATGTTTTTTTCAGATAATTAAATAGATCTTGCGGAAAAGCTTACATTTTTTTAACAACTAGTAAGATAATGGTCCTATTGAAGTGCTTTTTTCATTAGATATAGTGCTTTTGACCGAGATATATCCATTTTTGCTTAAGGGGGGGCATATTATACCGAGTTACCCTATATCGCCTCCACTTTTGTACGTATAAGGCCTTTTCGCACCATCTTATACATGCAACTTCTAACATATAAGCATCGCATAACGCAAAAGGTGATTCCGTTATACGTACATTCTGGTTGTCTGGGGGCGCAGGAGTCTTGAAGGTGAATTTTCAAGATATAAAAAATGGCCTTGCGTTACCTCTAAATCTTAGTATTTTTGGCTCAAACTTTGACATGTATCTTGTAATGAGCAATTCTCGCTGAAACCAGGCCGCCATCGGCACCCATCGTTAGAATTCCAATTTTATGTCACTGATCGCTAGTTTTCAATAAAACTTAAGGGTGGTCCTTTCTGTTTTCTCAAATTGGTGGATCCCTCGTACGCCAGCTAGCTGAACAGTTTGCGAAAAAGCCCATTTTTAGATAAATCTTGGGTATTTCTTCACGGGATATGTCTCTTATTTCGCTTGAAACACATAGCAAACTGAGTGGCATCGTATAGAGAAAAGATATAGCTTTCATTTAAACTTGAAATTTTTTTTTGAATTTTGAATTTGGCCGCCATCTTGAATTTTGTTAGAAAAATCGATTTTTCACCATTAGCGCACCGCTAGTTTTGAATTCTGAGATCACCATCAGAAAGCTGAGGAAAAATTGCGTAAGATAGGCTACAAAAACTAGGTGAGCAAAGGTATTTACCCTATGATATGAAAGATTTTCTAAATCATGTTCTACTATTTTGACGTATATGGCGAGTGCAATCAATGCAAACATAATTTTTTGTACAACAATGAAACAAGTTTTCAATTATTGATGTATTATTTGAGACAGATGAAGAATAGGAGTATTAATATGAGTGAAAAACTCTGGCGGCCATCTTGGATTTTGACGCCATCTTGGTTTTGAGTAGTAGAATGAGTTTTCACCTTGTTAGCTCTCAACATGTTGAATTTCAATGCTACCGTTACACTTATTCTTCTTCTTGTTCTTCTTTTCCTCACGTTACGTCCCTACTGGAACAGAGCCAGCCCTTCAGCTTAACTAGTTTTAAAAACAAATTATCAAAATGGATTTTTTTTAACGCTTATTTGCTACCTGCATGATTCTTCTGCATATCTTCGAGTTGTAAAATAGCATTATTTCTGGGTCATTATTATTTGGTCTAAAACCATTGATACAAATGAACAATCAGTTGAACAGCTGATATTAGATAGATAGAATCTGATTGTTTTTTTTTAACGGAGGCCTTATAATTCAACATGATGAGTACTGAGATGGTAAAAAATCATGCAACTTCTAAAAACCAAGATGGCGTCGAAAGCCAAGATGGCCGCCAGTTTTTCTAACCACGAAATTATACACCTGCGTTTCGGCATTACGTCCACATTAGAACAAAACCTGCTTCTCATCATTCAATTTCGCTATTTTTCACATGCATGTTGGGCGGTACTAAAAACGATACTTTATGGCTTAGAAAATCAAGGATGTTTTTT
Source organism: Aedes aegypti (assembly GCF_002204515.2). Taxonomy (NCBI): domain Eukaryota; kingdom Metazoa; phylum Arthropoda; class Insecta; order Diptera; family Culicidae; genus Aedes; species Aedes aegypti. The sequence goes on from NC_035108.1 coordinate 401,490,162, forward strand.
GCTTCAAAATTTAAGACTTTCATTATAAATTAATGCACTTTTGTCAATGTTTTACGTTAGAACTACAGATATTACCACAAGGCTTACTAATGTCCCGACACGCCATCTATGAACTTCTTACAATGAACAATAATGCATAGGATAAAAAATGTTTGTTTAATACAATCAATGTTTTTTGACGGTTTTCATTTATTGAATTTATTTATTCATTATTACTGAATTCAAAGATAAGTCGAAGAATTATTCTGTTGTCAGAAATCGCATTAAAAAAGAAAATTCCTATTTAATAACCTGGATTCATAACTAATATAGCTGAGTATCAGGCTCGGTTCCAGTAGGGACGTAACGTCAGGAAAATGAAGAATAATAAGAAGAAGAGTATACGTAACCTTTTTTTATTGGTAGCCTCTAAATTCGACATGCTGAGTGCTATCAAGGTGAAAAATTAATTCTACTACCTAAAATCAAAATGGCGTCAAAATCCAAGATGGCCGCCAGATGTTTTCACTAAAAATAATATTCATATTCTTTACTCGACTCGAATAAAACACCAAAGGTTGAAAACTTGTTTCTTTGTTGTACAAAAAAAGATGTTTGTATTGATTGCATTCGCCATATACATCAAAATCATATAACATGATTTAGAAAATCGTTCATTTGATAGGGTAAATACCATTGCTCACCTAGTTTTTGTAGCCTATCTTACGCAATTTTTCTCAGCTTTCTGATGGTGATCCCAGAATTCAAAACTAGCGGTGCGCTAATGGTGAAAAATTGATTTTTCTAACAAAATTCAAGATGGCGGCCAAATTCAAAATGGCCGCCAACATTTTTTCAAGTTTAAATGAAAGCTATATCTTTTCTCTATACCATACCACTAAGTTTGCTATGTGTTCCAAGCGAAATATGAGACATAGCCCGTGAAGAAATACCCAAGATTTATCAAAAAATGGGCTTTTTCGCAAACTGTTCAGCTAGCTGGCGTACGAGGGGTCCACCAATTTGAGAAAACAGAAAGGACCCTTAAGTTTTATCGAAAACTAGCGATCAGTGACATAAAATTGGAATTCTAACGATGGGTGCCGATGGCGGCCTGGTTTCAGCGAGAATTGCTCAATGTAATTTGAATTCATAAGAGCACACGAATTTTTGGTTTTGAGAACTTTGAAACCCTAATTATTATTTATTTAGTTGGTGTTTCATCAATTAATTTGAGAAAACCTCGTTAACGATGTTACGCCAATTTACTCGGTCAATGGCTTTGTCCCTCCAACTTCGATTTTGGCCCACGCTCTCCAGATCTTGTTGCACCTGATCAAGCCACCTCGCTTGTTGTGCTCCCCGCCTTCTTGTGCCAACCGGATTCGACGCGAGCACCATTTTTGGAGAATTGTTGTCCGGTAGTCTTGCAACATGCCCTGCCCAGCGCACTCTTCCGGCTTTCGCAACCTTATGGATACTGAGTTCGCCGTAGAGCCTAGCGAGCTCGTGGTTCATTCTCCTCCGCCACACACCGGATTTATAATGAGTTTCGAAGAACTTATTCAGCTTATTTAAAAAGAAGGATAAATCATCATTGATATACATTAATAAACTTTTAAGTGTTAGTTCAAGAAACAGCCACTGCTGAAAGAAGAACATCCTAAATGTAAGCAGTTGTTCACTTCGCTTGCTAGTGATAATAGCCACCAGCAGATGTTTTGGCATCGCGTTTGTAGTTAGCTTTTGACAGTAACGATTCGATTCAGATTTTTTCGTCCTTCTGCTGGATCGGGTTGCATCGATCCCTCGAATTGTACTAAGTAATATATGTCATAGCTCTGACATCAACAATTCTTGGCTTCTTCTTTTCACAACGGAGAAACAGTGTGCTTCTTTGGCGTTAGTGTTCATCGGGTCGTTTATTGCTATACGCAAGCAACGGTGTAGTGTTCAGTTCACATGTTGTAATCTTAAACTTGGAGGAGAATAACATCTCACCTAAGTTAGCCCGTGAGCTAAAATATATGTTTTGAATGAAACATATTATAAGCTTTAATTCCAATAACAATGAAAAATATTTCTCTCTTGAAAGAACAGCCTATGATCAAAAGAAGGAAAAATCTCTTATGAAAATTTAGGTAAGTGTAATGCATATAATCATTTAATCAGTACAACTACAAAGAACTGCCGATGACTTAAAGCAGGAAAATTACCAATTAAAATATAAGCTACTAGTAATGCAACCAGTATAACTCGAAAGAATAGCCTATGTTTTAAAGAAGGAAAAATTTCTAATGAAATCAATAAAAACACTTTAAACCTTATTACACCGTTGGTAATCCAGTGGCGAATCAATCATCACCTTAGAGTCTTGACGCGATGTGTGGAATTCACAAATTCGTCCTGAATTAATGGGTCGATGTTATAATTCTCTTAGAGCTCTTATATAGTGACAAAAATTATGTCCCGTTACATCATAAAAATCAGCAAATCCTTAGCTTATCAGTTATTGGGCCACACTTATGAATCCTACACATCATCGTTGTAGCAAATTGATTTTTTTGTTCATGATTCGGCCAAACGGCACTCGGCCAAATGACATTCGGCCAAATAGCATTCGGCCAAATGGCGTTCGGCCAAACGGCATTCGGCCAAATGGCCGGACACCCTCCACGCCTACGATTTGAACGAGCCAATTCGATCAATGATGAACGTTTTCAGTCAAATGTATCGTAACATGGATTTTATTTAACCTTTCGGTCGTCGCGCTAATTTTTTGTAACGCGAGTAGTCGCGCGTTGTACTTTATACAACACCCTTGGTTTTGCGAATTTCCCAGGAGTCTGACCACTTAGAAAGATGACGTCTTCGACAAAGTTGTTCAGTAGCTCAAGTGCTATCATTATTTTAGCCAAGAAATTCGTGATTTTGCCACTAGGCGGCGCTCGTGAGCATGAAACTTTTGTTTCGCAGATCTCAGGAGCCTGATCACTTAGAAAGATGGTGTCTTCGGTAGTGTTGCTCGATAGCTAAAATTATTTCTTTGATTAATCCTTAAGGTTCGAGATTTTGTAAAATAATGATAGTTCATGAGCTTCTGAACAACTTTGCTGAAGGCGCCTGTCTAAATAGTCAAGATCCTGAAGAATCCGCAAAAGACCTCAAGTTTCTATATTATCTGGATTTTGAGATATACCGATTTCAAACTGTGGTTTACTCGAACCGTATATAGTGCGTTCGTTATTATGCGACTTTCATGTACATTTGTTGATTTTACCGCATTATAAAGGGTCATACTGTAAGTAAAAACTGTCGAGTATTGTTCTTAAGAAGATTCTTGAAGAATACATTTTGGTTTGGTGTCGATAGATCTCTTTGTTGCAAAATGATAGCATATAAATCACAACTGTTGTACAAAGTACAACAGCGCGACAGCCCGAAGGTTAATATTGACGTTTATACTCTAACTATAGATTCATTAAGACACACAATATTGTCAGATGAATACACCACCATATAAATAAATAAATAAATAAATAAAATCACCCTGTCGAAGTCCCCGACGGGATTCATAGTGTCATAAATTTTCAAAATTGTTGGTTTGATAACTGTTTTCATTGAACCAAATAGGTACATTGTGGTACAACAAATAACATTATTTGTCATATTAGTGTATCGAAATAAATGTTTCCAATAGTTGCAATGCAAATGAGGTTGCTTTGATCATATTGTAGAAATTGGTTCAAATCTGGAGCCATAAGCGTATAAAATGAAATATTTTGGTAATATTGTATGGCTATTTTAGTAACATATATGGTACATTTAAACCTTTATGAGTCGATATTGATGGGACTATAGCCTTATTGAAAAATCGAGTTATGGCACAATGGTCGGAAAAAACGAAGTTTGGCCAAAACTAGTTTTATCGCCTTAATCGATGAAATATGTATTCTGAATATGTTATTTGGCGTTTTTATTTTTTCAGAAGGGATTGTTCACATATTACGTGACTTTTTTTTAAGTTTTTTTTTAAATTAGAAATGCAATCAAACTTGGCTGAAAGCACAAATTATGTTTGTATTTTAACGAGTTTGATTGAATTATGTATAAAGAGTGGTTAAATATATTGTATATCAACTTTGTATGAAAAATATCGTCAAAATGTATGAAAATATTGCATTATTCAAATAGCACTAACTTGCAAATCAGCAAACTTCTGCAAAAAATTTAAACGTTTTTTGTAAGATCTAAGGATGCATTTTAATGTGCAATATTCGAAATGGCGGCGACATGACGCGACAAGAGTTGTTTTTCATGCTCAAAATCATCAAAATTACTAAAGTGTAATATTGAAAAGTAATCAAGCTTCAACCAAATATTTTTTTCCATCCTCATACTCAATAAAAGTGTTGAACCATAAGCTTTCAGATAGTGTGTAACTTTGGGAAAATATTGCATTCCTTAAATATGAATTTTATGCTTTATTTTATTGTTACATTTTTCAATTTTTTGACTTCAGTAAGTTTGACGTCATAAAAGTCAAAGAAATTTAAAATTAAGTTCAATTTCAATAAGGAAACATAATAATATAATACATGAGGTATATTTCAAAATGATAAAAACCATAAAAATTTCAAAAAAGTGTTTTGGTAGTTTTGGCCGCTCCTTTATATGGAGCCCGACCATTGTACATGGAACAGATATATATTGGAAAACTGTTTGAAGGAACTACCATAGTAATCATGATTTTTTTTATTTTTTAGTGAAACAAATTTTTGACTGTCATTGAGCTGAAGGACAAACATTGGTTTGAAACTAGAAATAATCAGTTTCTAATGGATATTAATTTTTTTCTGCAAAATTTAAAAAAATACGTAAGTTAGTTGCAAAAAAAGTCTTAGGTAGAGCTCAGCTCCTTGATGTCGTAGAATTTGCTCCTTGCGTAGACATGTTTAATTGTTATTTTAAGTCTAAGGAATCGATAAGACAAGAATCATCTTGCTTAAGATTTCCTAAACAATCATATTATGAAAAAGTCAAGAGCCTAAAAATGTATGAAAACAGCAATTTTGATAATATTTTGTTGAATCAAAACCAATGACTAAAAACTGGATCTGCAACCCTATAAATATTTTAGAACACTTTCCATGATCAAAACTTCTATAATAATTGATTGAGAATGTGTAATTTATGCCATGATTTTTTTTCTAATTTTGACCACAGTGTGACTCTGGGACTGTAGAGCCCTAATGTTGCTGACATGATACAGTAAGACTCTCACCACGTTCAAACGCCCATCTCATTCACTTTTACCGAACCTGCCAGAGGAATAATACCGCTGCATCGATGTTCGTTGCAGTGCTCGGGCCTCTTTGTAGCGGGAAATGCTTTTGACAATAAGTGCAACAACGTATACTGCCAAACACGTACAGGTAGGTCAAGTATACCGCCATTTACAACACTTCACAATAGTTTAAGGAAGCACTCCGGGCGTTTTGCCATTTGCGCCACTTTTCCTGGTCTAGGTCTACCACTTGTAACTTGGTGGCTATTTTAGCGCAAAGGGAATTTGTGCAATTTCCATTGCTGCTGCCGGTGCTGCAGTAGACCGCGGTGTTTATGGCATTTAAGCATTTGCCGAAAAGTGGTTAGAATGGGAATGACCTTACAAGCCTTTAAGGAAAATTGAAGGTCCAGCATAAAAAGAGATTTGTTCTGAAAGTAAGGATTCTTTTACAGCAAAAATTCAACATAGAATAGTCTGACTTCTCATCAATGCTATCTATGTATAAATTCCGTAAATAATTTGCTCAAAAATTAATACTATACGATATTGAAATACTTTCGAAACCCTTCACAGGTTCCTAATGAATTTCACTATAGATATTTCCATAAATCTGAATGACTTTGTAGAGTCTTTTCATGTTATTTGTATGAAGGTTGATGTCACTTTTAGTTAATAAGAAAAAAAACGAAGTAGTTTAAAACGATTCAATCAGAATTCAGTCATCTTCTGAAGCAGATGCAGATTCTCGATTCAAACGGAAACACAACAATGTATACAATCGCTCGACACTTCAAGTGGTATTCTATTTAGTTTTCTAATGTAATTGAAGTATGCCTCAGATACGAAAAGGTTTAAAGTAACTCCATGCAATGTGACACAACTGGTACGAAAGAAGCAATAAAACATCAAACTTATGTGACACATTGAATCCTCTTGTCAATTCGGTCAGCTTTTTCCATCTGTTCGGGAACCCTTCCCCCTGCTCGCAAAAAGTTTCCCAAGACACAAAGTTTCAGATTGCCAACGTTCCACTTTTACACGAAACACGATGTCTTGTATTTTTTCTTTGTTTCAATTTTACCCTACAAATCGGATCCGGAGATGAAAGCTTCCCTCCAAATAGAGCAAAAAACGGCACCAAACTTCAGTGTGCACCAAGTGACATTGCAATGAGATCGTTCCACACTGTGGAAACGAGATTAAATTCACAAACCCAGGAATGAGGAATCGCATGGCCATGGCCACACTGCTGCCACGTCATACCGGCAGCTCTTCGGTAGTAAATTTCACAGTTTTACGAGTGCCGCTTTTTCTGCTCGCTGGCCCATTTGTCGTCCGCGGGCAACGTCCGGGGAGTGAAACTTTGAAAATAATTTCAGATATTTTCATCGGGCGCTGCGGGGAAAAAAATCTGCACCCGAGGGGAAAAAGCTTCGCTGCGAATGAGTTGCAATTAAAAATTAGTCTTTGGAGCGCAGTCTTCCTCCTGTGTGAGAGGCGAATTTGCCGAGCTGCATTCGAGGGATTTTACGCGATCGGTACAAAAAGATTAAGACGACTTGCGATGACGATGCACAAGCTCCAACTTCAGGAAAGCAACCAGAGAGTAACGCAGTAATTGAATAATTGTTCCTCGGTGCTTCGGGAAAAACCCATCGTGGATGCCGAGCCAAGGATGGATGCTGACGGAAAACTTTTGCTCAGTGAGACATCGCACGTGCTGATTACCGCTTTTTAATTGAGATGGGGAATTGATTTACTCGCTTGGTTGGAGATAATATTTGAACGGTGGCTGTGGTGACAGAATTACTTTTCCAGTGATGGAGTGGAAGTTTTCCTTTTTGCCATCACCACCATCGCCATAAAAGTGGAATGGATCGAAGCATTACTGCACTACTGATTGAATCCCATTCAGAGATATCCATATTTGCCAGCTACCTTTCAGGAAGAAGTTTTACTTTGTATCCTTGCAATCAGCAGGTGCAGCATTTTCGGTGCATCGCGGTAATTGAGTTCACGCTTGTGGCTGCAAGAAGTTGATGGAAGATTTGATACGTGGTGAAAGTGCTGGCATAGTTTCTGAAGAAATTAAATATAAAAATTGTGGGTGAATGGACTCGCTCGTAATACGTAAAATATATTTATAATATTATATTATATTTTATTCATATGAAATAAAAACTAATTCAAAACTATAAATTTTAGAGGATAAAATAGCATAAAGTTCTTTAATTAGGGTCAAAATCAAGACATCCAAGACAAATCTTAATAGCAGGAGAGCAAGCTCGATTTATCAGAAAAGTTACATGGAGGTCAATTTTATTTTTGTTCCTTCATTTATTTACTTTTAAACTGTTGAGTAGTTCTTAATTTTGCATGATTCATTTTTCATATATTTAGTCAACATCTAAACGAAAAACAATGAATCAACAATTTCACCCCACAATACTAGGTTCGTTGCCGCATATCTTCGTCCTCGGATCTGCCCCATGCGCGCGCAGTTCGATACGCACTTGATCCGCCCACCTAGCTCGATGCGCTCCACGTTTTCTTGTACCAACCGGATCCGAAGCGAACACCATCTTTGCAGGGTGGCTGTCCGGAACTGCACATCGTATATATTCCAGCGTTGGGCACCTCCGCCGTAGAGTTGGGCGAGCTCGTGGTTCATCCTTCGCCGCCACACGCCGTTCTCCTGCACGCCGCCGAAGATCGTCCTCAGCACTCGACGTTCGAAAACCCCAAGAGCTTGCAAGTCCTCCTCGAACATAGTCCACGTCTCATGCTTATAGAGGACTACCGGTCTTATAAGCGTTTTGTACATCGTGCATTTGGTGCGGAGGTGAATCTTTCTTGACCGCAGTTTCTTCTGGAGCCCAAAGTAGGCACGACTTCCGCTGATGATGCGCCTTCGTATTTCCCGACTAACATTGTTGTCAGCCGTCAACAAGGATCCGAGGTAGACGAACTGATGGACGACCTTGAAGGTTTCCCCATCTATCGTAACACTGCTTCCTAGGCGTGCCCTGCCGCGCTCAGTTTCGCCAATCAGCATGTACTTTGTTTTCGACAGTTAAGTCCGGCTCTCCGCATAACACCTTCAAACGCAATATTGAGCAACAGGCACGAAATTCCATCGCCCTGTCGTAGTCCCCGCCGAGACTCGAACGAACTGGAGTGTTCGCCCGAGATCTTCACGCAGTTTTGCACATCGTTCATCGTTGCTCTGATCAATCCTCCCGGGAAAGCTGTTCTCGTCCATGATTTTCCATAGCTCTACGCGGTCGATACTATCGTATGCCGCCTTGAAATCGATGAACAAATGGGGCGTAGGGACCTGGTACTCACGGCATTTCTGAAGATTTGCCACACGGAAAAGATCGAGCGGCCGTCGATGAAACCTGCTTGATAACTTCCCTCGAACTCGTTTACTATAGATGATAGACGACGGAAAAGAATCTGGGATAGCACTTTGTAGGCGGCGTTTAGGATGGTGATTGCAAGATAATTTTCACACTCCAGTTTGTCGCCCTTTTTGTAGATAGGGCATATAACGCCTTGCTTCCACTCCTCCGGTAGCTGTTCCGTTTCCCAGATTCTGACTATCAGCCGATGCAGACAAGTGCACGGTGCTCCCCTGACCGTTATTATCAGAAAATAATCTCCATCAAATCTGTGCTCACCAGTCGATTTCTATAGCTAAGCTGCATGTCTGGGCAAAATTTAAAAAAAATCGTAGGGCCCGTTTTGAAGTTAAGCCCTTTTGAATGTGTAAGTCCACTAATTCTAAGGAAATCTGAGATATTCCAAACGAGTATTCATGGGCCGAGATTATCAGGATAGATATAATATTGAAATTTGAACCAAAGTAGGTTTATATAGTTGTAAATTCTGGGAAGAGTTTTGAATGAGAAGATAGACGAAATTTGGAGTTACGTCCTTTTGGAAGCGTAACCATTGAAAACACTTATTTCCAATAGATTAATTAGGCATTCTTATACTTTTGAGCATATTCAAATGTTTTCAATGGCAAATTGCACTTATATGACGCCAAAGTATTTCACAATTAACTGATTTTCCATAGGGTCAAGTGTTTTAAGGCATTACGGAGCTAATTTCATCATGTAACCAAATTAGTTCTTGTAGCACAATATTTTGTTTAGCTTGGTGAACCCATGTACTCACGATTCAGTATATTTTACATGCAATTATTGTTACCTGTTGTACATCGAAGAGAAGTATACGTCAAGTAATACTTTACGAGGTAAGTTTTCGGTTATGGATAACAGTGTAAGGAATAAAATAAAATTTAAAACGTAGAAAGCAGCGATACAAAATGGAAGAAAACAATGCAAAGTTTAGAACATCCGTTGTTATTTTGTTTAATGGAGTTCAAATTTGTAGCATTTACAGAACTTAATTTTATATGTTTGTCTTTATCAATTTGGAAAACTATGTGAGGCTCCAAAAGTATGATTTTTTTTTACTTCACAAGCACAGTCTGCGATCGAAAACAAATAAGTTTTCATGGAAATCTTCAGATTGTGTAGGATTGGAACCATATTCTGGTATGTCGTCCAGCAGGTTATCAACAGGATCACAGAACAATTTTCGATTTTCCGGTAATTAAAACTGGAATTTACGTAAAATCCATGAACAACTCTGTTTTAACCATATTTTATACATCTTTTTAAAATAATACCCCTTGACTTAGAATTCCATTATCCCGAATACCCGAAGACCATCTCCGCAAGTTCCAGTTTCTAGAATGGCATCACTTCGAATTCCATTATCACGGGACAATGTCATTCAGGACAATAGCATTCAGTCTAATAGTGCGTTCAGGGTGATGACACTCGGGTCAATGAAATTCGGAGTTAAGGTATAGAATCTTCTCAAGAGAGTTTGATTTTCAAGGGAGACATGTAGCATAAAGCTCTGAAAGTGTTATGATTTTAAATTCAATTAAACCAAATAATAACGAATGTTTCTTACTTTTCTTAAGCATATTTCAAGTACTGAGGCTTTCTCTTCACGAGTTATCATGAGAATGGACTGATTGATTTATACAATTCTTTTACTATTGTATTCATACAGAGCTCTTACGTGTTCGTGAAATCGAAAAGACCGAGAAACCCAATGGTAAAATTGTAGATTTTTTGAAAAATATAAATGTAGTAATGTATGCTACAAATGATCACAAAAGTATTGACAGTGGTCTAGAGTTCTATAGTTTGGCCAATTATACATTACTCAGCAATTGAAGTTTTTGTTCCTGAGGCAGTTCAAAATTAGTCGCAATTGCCGGTAGCTTCTGCTTCTTATTATTGGCATTGCGTTCCAACTGGGACAGAGCCTGCTTCTCTGTCTCTTCTTCAATGAGCACTTCAACAATTATTAACTGAGAGCTTTCTTTGCCAAAGTTGCCATTTTTGTATCGTATATCATGTGGCAGGTACAAACATACTCTATGCCCAGGGAAGTCAAGGAAATTTTCAATACAAAAAGATCCTGGATCGACCAGGAATTGAACCCAATCACTTCTAGCATGGCTTTGCTTAGTAGCCACGGACTCTAACCACTCGGTTAGGGAAAGCCCAAGGTAGCTAGTTGGGCCATAACAATATTTTATGAATAATAATAATGACACGAACATTGCTCCGTAATGCCTTACAGCGCTTGAGCCTTTGAAATAATAATCAATTGTAAAAGACTTTGGCCACATATAAGTGCAATGCAAACATTTGAACATGCTTAACGGAATTCCTGCTTAAAAGAATGCCGAATTAATCTATTGGAAATTAGTGTTTGCAATGGTTACACTTCCAAAAGGACGTAGCTCCAAATTTCCATATCCTCTCATTCAAAACTCCTCTCAGAATTAACAAATAACTATATAAACCAACTTTGATTCAAATTATCATATTATATCTATTCTGATAATCACGGCTAATAAAAACTCGTTTGAATATCTCAGATTTCCTTAGAATTAGTGGACTTACACATTCAAAAGGGCGTAACTTCAAAACGGGCCCTACGATTTTTTTTTGACGTTAACTACGTCTTACGGCAATATACTGGGTGTCAATTGAAAATCTAAAATTTTGCGACCGTCACGAAATTTTGAAAGATTTTGAACGCTAATAACTCAGTCATTTATCTATAGATTTTAAAAATTTTCCCATCAATCGGTCGGAAATGTATACAGCAATTTTCTCGAATGGAGAAAACTATTGAATATCAACAATAAACTATTGAAAATTTGAAAAATGTCGACCCCTTTCTTACGCAACCAATCACGTGCAAGCAGTTTTCCACGCTTCTTTTGCGTTCCGCTTCGCACTATAAAAGCAGACCGATTCCTGCTTCTTCGCTCATTCTTCTTTTTGCCGTCAGACTGTGAACATGGTCAGCGAGCAAGTCTCGAGTGCCTTTCGCATTCTCAGCTCAGTTTTCAATGGAACGCGAATGGAACAACTACACGCCGCCACGACTGAAGCCGCTTGTTGAAGCGCACATCGTCATCGCCACCGCAAAGCTCATCGGGCGAGAAGGATTTGTACCAGTGCGCCGTCAAAATGTGTCAGTGTTACGCAAATTCAACAATTCAATCGGCCCTTTCCAGAGCCAACAAATGTGTTTTAAAGAGTTGATTGTGTAATATTCCTTAATTTGTTCGAGATGGCTGAAGAAAATCGACCAAAGCCGCTTGTTGAAGCGCACATCGTCATCAGCACCGAAAATCTCACCGGGCGAGGAGGATTGCTACCAGTGCCCCGTCAAAATGTGTCCGTGTTACGCAAATTCAACAATTCAATCGGCACTTTTCAGAGCCAACAAATGTGTTTTAAAGAGTTGATTGTGTAATATTCTTTAATTTGTTCGAGATGGCTGAAGAAAATCGACCAAAGCCGCCAAAATGTGTCCGTGTTACGCAAATTCAACAATTCAATCGGCCCTTTCCGGAGCCAACAAATGTGTTTTAAAGAGTTAATTGTGTAATATTCCCTAATGTGTTTACCACATACTTGCTATAATTTCTTAATTCATCTCATAGCAGCATACAATAATTGATTTATTACGAATAATTGACAATACGGCAATTTGAGGATGTTTCCGAAGACGCTGCTGCAGTGCCGTCGGGATGCAATAACAGCATAATGCTAATCTTGTAATTCCCTTACCCAGACATCAGTTTCATATAGCCTATTTCCCAGATAAGAAAACGAAGAATTTGAAAGGAGGAGCATCACCTGCTATTCTAAGGGTATAAAGCATCCCTTCTTCGTTGAACTCGGTTTCATTCTGTTTTCGCTTTCGAGCTGGTAAGAGCTCCTGCAAACCTGCTCAGCTCCTCGCTACCAGAGGCAAGCTGTGTGTACGAGATGGCTGAAGAAAATCGACCGAAGCCGCTTGTTGAAGCGCACATCGTCATCAGTACCGAAAATCTCACCGGGCGAGGAGGATTGCAACCAGTGCGCCGTCAAAGTGTGTCCGTGTTACGCAAATTCAACAATTCAATCGGCCCTTTTCAGAGCCAACAAATGTGTTTTAAAGAGTTGATTGTGTAATATTCCTTAATTTGTTCGAGATGGCTGAAGAAAATCGACCAAAGCCGCTTGTTGAAGCGCACATCGTCATCGCCACCGCAAAGCTCATCGGGCGAGGAGGATTTGTACCAGTGCGCCGTCAAAATGTGTCAGTGTTACGCAAATTCAACATTTCAATCGGCCCTTTCCAGAGCCAACAAATGTGTTTTAAAGAGTTGATTTGTAATATTCCCTAATTTGTTCGAGATGGCTGTAGAAAATCGACCAAAGCCGCTTGTTGAAGCGCATATCGTCATCAGCACCGAAAATCTCACCGGGCGAGGAGGATTGCAAACAGTGCGCCGTCAAAGTGTGTCCGTGTTACGCAAATTCAACAATTCAATCGGCCCTTTTCAGAGCCAACAAATGTGTTTTAAAGAGTTGATTGTGTAATATTCCCAAATTTGTTCGAGATGGCTGAAGAAAATCGACCAAAGCCGCTTGTTGAAGCGCACATCGTCATCAGCACCGAAAATCTCACCGGCCGAGGAGGATTGCAACCATTGCGCCGTCAAAGTGTGTCCGTGTTACGCAAATTCAACAATTCAATCGGCACTTTTCAGAGCCAAAAAATGTGTTTAAAGAGTTGATTGTGTAATATTCTTTAATTTGTTCGAGATGGCTGAAGAAAATCGACCAAAGCCGCCAAAATGTGTCCGTGTTACGCAAATTCAACAATTCAATCGGCCCTTTTAGGAGCCAACAAATGTGTTTTAAAGAGTTAATTGTGTAATATTCCCTAATGTGTTTACCACATACTTGCTATAATTTCTTAATTCATCTCATAGCAGCATACAATAATTGATTTATTACGAATAATTGACAATACGGCAATTTGAGGATGTTTCCGAGGACGCTGCTGCAGTGCCGTCGGGATGCAATAACAGCATAATGCTAATCTTGTAATTCCCTTACCCAGACATCAGTTTCATATAGCCTATTTCCCAGATAAGAAAACGAAGAATTTGAAAGGAGGAGCATCACCTGCTATTCTAAGGGTATAAAGCATCCCTTCTTCGTTGAATTCGGTTTCATTCTGTTTTCGCTTTCGAGCTAGTAAGAGCTCCTGCAAACCTGCTCAGCTCCTCGCTACCAGAGGCAAGCTGTTTGTGCGAGATGGCTGAAGAAAATCGACCGAAGCCGCTTGTTGAAGCGCACATCGTCATCCGCACCGCAAATTTCATCGGGCGAGGAGGATTGCAACCAGTGCGCCGTCAAAGTGTGTCCGTGTTACACAAATTCAACAACTCAATCGGCCCTTTTCAGAGCCAACAAATGTGTTTTAAAGAGTTGATTGTGTAATATTCTTTAATTTGTTCGAGATGGCTGAAGAAAATCGACCAAAGCCGCCAAAATGTGTCCGTGTTACGCAAATTCAACAATTCAATCGGCTCTTTCCGGAGCCAACAAATGTGTTTTAAAGAGTTAATTGTGTAATATTCCCTAATGTGTTTATCACATACTTGCTATAATTTCTTAATTCATCTCATAGCAGCATACAATAATTGATTTATTACGAATAATTGACAATACGGCAATTTGAGGATGTTTCCGAAGACGCTGCTGCAGTGCCGTCGGGATGCAATAACAGCATAATGCTAATCTTGTAATTCCCTTACCCAGACATCAGTTTCATATAGCCTATTTCCCAGATAAGAAAACGAAGAATTTGAAAGGAGGAGCATCACCTGCTATTCTAAGGGTATAAAGCATCCCTTCTTCGTTGAATTCGGTTTCATTCTGTTTTCGCTTTCGAGCTGGTAAGAGCTCTTCCAAACCTGCTCAGCTCCTCGCTACCAGAGGCAAGCTGATTGTACGAGATGGCAGAAGAAAATCGACCAAAGCCGCTTGTTGAAGCGCACATCGTCATCCACAACGCAAATCTCATCGGGCGAGGAGGATTGCAACCAGTGCGCCGTCAAAGTGTGTCCGTGTTACGCAAATTCAACAATTCAATCGGCCCTTTTCAGAGCCAACAAATGTGTTTTAAAGAGTTGATTGTGTAATATTCCCTAATTTGTTCGAGATGGCTGAAGAAAATCGACCAAACCCGCTTGTTGAAGCGCACATCGTCATCCGCACCGTAAATTTCATCGGGCGAGGAGGACGCAACCAGTGCGCCGTCAAAATGTGTCCGTGTTACGCAAATTCAACAATTCAATCGGCCCTTTCCAGAGCCAACAAATGTGTTTTAAAGAGTTAATTGTGTAATATTCCCTAATGTCTTTATCACATTTTTGCTTTAATTTCATAATTCATCTCATAGCAGCATACAACAATTGATTTATTACGAATAATTGACAATACGGCAATTTGAGGATGTTTCCGAGGACGCTGCTGCTGTGCCGTTGGGATGCAATATATTTTCTATTGTTAAGGAATGATTCAAATATTACGTAACGTAAAATTTTATTTTAAACATATATATTTTCTGAATTCACAAACCATTACATTCTGGATTATAACTAAAGGAAGGTTGCAATTATGACATTTGACTATAATACAAATGCAGCAAATTAAATGGCGTAGTTAACGTCATGCGGTCGTGTCTTGTACACAACCCCCACTGATTTTTTTAAATGTTGCCCAGACATGCAGCTTTACTATAGAAATCGACTGGTGAGCACAGATTTGATGGAGATTTTTTTCTGATAATAACGGTCAGGGGAGCACCGTGAAGTGGCCAACCTGTCCGGGCCCATCTTGATGAGTTCGGCGTTGATACCATCCTTGCCAGCGGCCTTGTTGTTCTTGAGCTGTTGAATGGCATCCTTAACTTCCCCCATCGTGAAAGCTGGTTGGTTTCCACTGTCCGTTGTGCTGACGTACCCTTCGCTTTCGCTGTTCTGACCTTCTGTGCCTGTGTTCTCTACGCCATTCAGGTGCTCATCGTAGTGTTGCTTCCACCTTTCGATCACCTCGCGTCCGTCCATCAAGATGCTCCCATCCTTATCCCGGCATATTTCAGCTCGCGGCACCAATCCTTTGTGGGATGTGTTGAGCTTCTGATAGAACTTTCGCGTTTCTTGAGAACGGTACAGTAACTCCATCTCTTGGCATTCCACCTCTTCCAGGCGGCGCTTTTTGTCCCGGAATAGGCGGGTTTGCTGTTTCCGCTTCAGTCCGCTTGCAGCCCGCGCTGCATTCTTCTCCTCTAAAAACCTCATGGCACTCTTCGTCGAACCAATCGTTTCTTGAGCTCCGTTCCACATATTCGATTATACTTTCGGCAGCGTCGTTAATGGCTGCTTTGACTGTCCTCCAGCAGTCCTCAAGAGGGGCCCTATCGAGCTCACCCTCATCCGGCAACGCTGCCTCAAGATGCTGCGCGTACGCATTGGCGACATCCGGTTGTTTCAGTCGCGCTAGATTGTACCGAGGCGGGCGTCGGTACCGTACATCGTTGATGACGGATAGTTTTGGGCGCAGTTTCACCATCACCAGATAGTGGTCGGAGTCAATGTTAGCGCCATGATAGGTTCTGATGTCGGTTATGTCGGAGAAGTGCCGTCCATCGATCAAAACGTGGTCAATTTGCGATTCAGTCTGCTGAGGTGATCTCCAGGTGTACCGATACGGGAGGTTGTGCTAGAAATAGGTGCTACGTATGGCCATATGCTTGGAGACGACAAAATCTGTCAGTCGTAGGCCGTTCTCGTTTGTCAGCCGGTGGGCGCTGAACTTTCCAATCATCGGTCTGAACTCCTCCTCCTGGCCAACCTGAGCGTTCAAATCTCCTACGATGATCTTGACGTCGTGGCTTGGGCAGCGGTCGAACTCGCGTTTGAGCTGCGCGTAAAAGGCGTCTTTATCATCATCAGTGCTTCCGGAACTGAGGGCTATGCACGTTTATGATGCTGAAGTTGAAGAACCGGCCTTTGAGCCTCAACTTGCACATTCTTTCGTTAATCGGCCACCACCCGATCACGCGCCTGGGAAGTCGAGAAAATTTCCAACCCGAAAAGATCCTCGACCGGTGGGATTCGAACCCACGACCCTCAGCTTGGTCTTGCTGAATAGCTGCGCGTTTACCGCTACGGCTATCTGGGCCCCTTTGCATATCACCCATCACTATAAAAGCTGTTCTCAGCTCACGTGTGTTGCCGCAGCTCTGGTAGATGGGGTGATCACCTCCTGCAGCGCTACGATGTCGAAACCGCTGATCTTCAGTACATCGGAGAGTATGCGTGTGCTTCCGATGAAGTTGAGAGATTTGTAGTTCCTTTTACCAAGTTTCCAACCGCTAGTCCATTTCCATCGCTGTGGTCTTTGCCGATTGTTCCGGTCCGTTTTCTCTCGTTGACGTTCCTGTGCTGATGTGTTTTTACGGTTGGCTTGCAGGGCCTGACACCAACCCCCTAGACTTCCGGAGGACCATTCCCCCTAAATGTTCGGAGGACCATAGTGCACAGTTTAGCTAAGAGTCCTTTTCTGGCACTCGGACTATGATCAGCCGTCCCTGACATGGGGAACAGACGCTGTTGTGAGCGAATCTATGACAAAAGATCGATATACAAAAGGTCGAAGAACAAAAAAGAAGGGACAAAAGTTCGAAAACCTTTTTTCAAAGAAGGAAAAATTTCCTATATAAATTGATGCTTATATTAATTAACTCATTACGCGTGGTAAAGATGGACAAATTATGGGTGAAATTATGAAAAAAAAAATCCACGTGCTCGGCTGGGATTTGAACCCAGGACTCTTGTGTTCTAGACGAGCGCTTTACCAACTAAGCTACCGAGTCACTAAGTGTAAAAAGTATGTATAAAATATCAACTTCTCGTAGATTTCTAAATTCCGGATATTTATGTCAATATTCAAAAAAAAAATCCCAATCAGACTAGACGAATATTCTGTCCAAACAAAGGAAAGCAATGGTTGACGATTCACATAGAGATAGTCGAAACATCATTTTAAACCTCTGGTTAACATTCTTTTGTAGAATTTTCTGCAAAATTCTTCGCAATTTGTGTAAAATAGAATGAGGAGGCCACTCTACGCACTTCAGTCAGCATAGCTGCGCATTCAGAGCTCCAACGTGTGCTAAGCGTGCCAAACGTGCTATAATACTACATGCCATATAAATCCAATGAACTGAAATTAAGGAAAAATGTTCTCAGCAAGCATTGAACCGTTTCACCTTTGAACCGTTCCAAAAACATTAAGAAAGCAGGCTCTTTACTGGTGTAACCATGTGACGTCACTACTATCGTACCATATACCATCCGGACCACTAGATCTTATTTTTTACAAATTTCGAGATGGATTTATAGACGGTGGTCTTGGTAGTATTATTCTAAAAACACACCAAGCCGTACCCATAGGGGACGTTAGCCACAAGGAAGGACGTTTCAAGTAATACTGTTTCATATGGTATGCCCTTCAACATCTTCATCCAATATCTCTCGCCGTTCCCTTACGGTACCTATCCATCTAGTATTCATTACTTTCTTCGTCATGGTCTCTCTAACTTCGAGCAAAATAGACCAATAAACGAGCAAAATAAACAAATTCAAAATTAACGTTTTTGTTTAAAACAGATATTAGAATTTGTTGCCCGAACGTTGTTTTTTTTTCGTTGAACAACTCGAGTAAGGTTTCCTTGATTTCCCTACATTTTTCAACCCATTTTCCTGCCCTTAGAATTTGTCATGAGCTAATGACAAATAGTGCTGGGAATGGTAATAGTAGAAGGCTTGGAATCCGAGAAACTTGCATGGCTCTTCCCCTTACAGTAGTCTGTATGAATTTTCCAAATCACTCGTGTCATTGAAGGCTCTAAATGCGGGAAATGCAGCGGCAAATAGAACAATTTTCTACAGTGATTTTGGGTTGCCCTTTTTTCATCATCCTCATCTGTAGAGCCTTTTAGCCACTGCTTCCGTTATTTAGCATTATTGTGGTATGACCCATATTTTATTTGGTGCTGAGCATGAGCATAAATGACAGTACAATTCGTAGTTGCTACTCTATGATTGACCAGAGCAATCGAAATTACACAGGGATTTAGTGAATGGGGATTGGGATTAGCTTACCATTCTTCAATGTGCACAAACCGAGAGCTCAAACTTTAAAAGTCAATAACGGCGCTGGCCACGTCCTTACGGTCATCAGGGAAGGGAAGGAATGTTAGTTAGACAACCATTGGTTTGAGAGACCGAAGAATCTTCTGCATCTCCATAGTTGTCATGGAAAGGATATTGGGATAGTGGGATAAGGTACGGATCTGGGAGTCATCTTTAGTTGACGCTTGACCGGATTCGCGATATTATTCGATAAATGAATTGTATGCCGAACAAGTGGGCGACTCTCTTCAGAAGACCCAAATTTAGTAGATATTTTTTCGCCCCAACGCGTCATTTTAGTTTTTTGATATTTAAACTATTTTTATGATATGTTAAATATTATTTCATGAAAATTCGATTACATAAACTGATAAAGATCGTCGAATCGTCGATTGTCGAAATTTATTTAACAACATTTGCATTCCGAAGGATAACACAACAAAAAGTTGTAAAATAGTGATCCATTTGCCCATTTGGATTACTGTACCTACTTAGGCAGTGACCGGTCATCAGGTCAGTTATAACCCTAAGATTTCCTTTATTAAGATTCAGTATAGCCCGGGCTTTAGCTTAACTGGGTTTTATGAATCTTTTCGCTTGCTTGCATGTATCGGTGGCGCCAATCGTGTTGTTCTTAGCAACGGGTGTTTTGCTAATTTCAAGGCATTCCACCTACAGCAGCGATGAACGTGGATTTAACTGGCTTCGCTGACTGTGATTTGCTTTGCTTGGCTAGTGTAGAGTAAATTTCAAAATTTTTCTCAACCCTGATGACAAGTCCACTGACGCTTGTTTGATTGTATCCTTTCATATAACTTTTTCTTCAACATCTTTTAAGTTTAATGACCAAAGCCGATTACATCACTGTCAGTTGGGTTCGATGGGCTCTGCATTTTTGCGTTCTGAAATAAATGTAAAATTAATATATTAAATATTTTTTTGCAATTTCTCATCATAATAGGCTGGTTTTCATCACGACAATCTGTCATGAAACGGCCTACTTTTCTGCACTGAAGTATATAGTGCGGGAATAGTCATTACGCAACTGAAACCAGTAATTACGCAACGCTTTCTCATTACGCAACTGTTTTGCGAAGCGTAATGAATCATAACACAACATTTTTTCAGAAATCGCACACCAGAAAAATCTTAGATTTACACGTAACGTAATTTTAGCTTTAATCATGCAAAGCCATTTCTCATGTATAATTCAATGATAAAACCTACAAACACATCTATTATACATATTCAACATTGCTAACAAAATCTTAAATATTGAACACGAAACGTCTTCTCTTAAAGAATGTTACATGCAAAACTGCTCGGTTTCACGCTGAAAATTCAATCATAAATAATGCACATCAAATGACAAGCCGTCGATTCATCCATGTGCATTAAATATGAATATTCAGTGTAGAATCATGTAAACCGAGCATTCTTGTTTGCAATTTCACTTTCTAGATGCAAGAAATCATGCAGTATAGGCGAATGTTGGATAAAATATCATGAAATGTTTGAGTTTCACTCAAGATTGCAAGCATTTTCGAATGCAATGAGAGACAGTTTACATTATTTATCGTTGAATATTCAGTTATAACTCGTTTGACATGATTATCATTAAAGTTTACGTGTCACGTAAATTTAAATTTTTTTTGCTGTGTGTGAAATAATGGCCAATGCATTCCAATATAATTTCTGATACCCTCAAGTGGTCTTCTACAAAATTTAAAAACATTTTGTACTTAACTCGTTGCAGAACTCGATTTTCACAGCACTCGTGGTAATTATCGGTAATTAAATTTACGACTCGTGCTGTAAAAATTATCATTCTGCAACTTGTTCCGTTAACTACTAGTACAGCGGTCCTTCTGAAGCCGCAGCCAACGTGACATTTTTTCGTGTTTGATAAACTCAGAAAACTCAATGATTGCTAAGACATGGATTTAAGTTCACTGTGATTTTTTTATATGAGCCAAAGCTGCGCAAGGCACGCTGCGTAAAGTGACCAGACGTAGAGTGGTAAAATACGGCATATTTTACAGCTCCTTAGGGTTTATTCACAAATTTCATAACGCCGAAAATGACCTTTTTCGACACCCACTTACCCCCTCGTATCACTTTTTGTATGAGTGTTCTACAAGTTTTGTATGAGCTGTAACATATTGAGGACACCCACCCACCTCCTGCAGCGTTATGAAATATGTGAATGGGCCCTTATTCCCATAATGTGATTTTGATAGCCTTCATATATAACATGGTCAGGACGCACATGAGTGGGAATAGTCAAGCTGATTTTATAATTATCGATACTCGTTGTTTTCACAACTAATTCGACGGGCATTAAGTATTCAACAATATTTCGAATACACAGAAATGATCTCTCTAGACTAGGGAAATTGTACCAGTTATGGCCATAGTGGTTCCCTATTTGGCCATATGTGAAATTTCGATAACTTTCACATTTTTTATATTTTTGAATGTTTTAATATCTAGATACATCCATCATCTTACTGCTAAAACACACAAAACTTTTCAAAATGTGAAAAAAATCAAGTTAACACGTATGGCGAAATAGGGAACCACTATGGCCATAACTGGTACACCTACCCTAGATACTTTGTCAAAATATTGAATCATTATTGATATGATCTTTGATGAGAAATTTGGACAAAGGTGGTCTTAACACGAAGCTACTAGACTTCTCATACATTCTACCGGTAGAAAACGACCAACAGCATTAGGCTCTCTGTTCTAATTGAATTCAACATACCGAACGTTATCTCGGAAGCGCCATAACAGAACCACGTTGACAAAAGACCCGAGATGGCATTCATTGCTGCAATGTTCTCAAAGCATCCGGCCGGCACGGGAAGAGAAATGCACTAGCCCTCTTCCGCCCTCCACCAATCCGCATAGTATTCCAATTCGATTAAAGCAGCAGTACGAAGCGTGTGGTCCATCCTCCCTTATAATGAGATGTGATGACAATTGGAATGTTTCGATGTGTGAATGCGGTTCCCTGGCTTAGAATGAACCCAACGCAGTCGGCGGGAGTTACGGACGAGCTGATCCGGCTTCGGACGTCATGCATAATAAATATCCATAAATTGTCTCATAATTCCTTCTGCAATCCGTCCGGCCGGCGGACTGGCGATAGTGCTCTGCGCAAGAGGTCATCCAACCGAAAGCCAACGACGACCAGTCAGTGATAGACGCCTTGGCTTCATCTAGCTCTAGCAGAAGCAGCATCCCAAGCATCGCATCGGTCATCATCAGCTGCCGCACAGAGGCAAGCAGCAAACAAAGTGTAATAGAATAATTTGACGCAATAACTATCGGAAGGGGGGGAGGGGGGTTCCTGCATAGCCAGAGCTGTCATCATTGATAATGTGTCAATGCAATCGAATGTGTGAGAAAGTGGCTCTGCGTTCTAATCTTGTTCGTGCATTGCACATCTTGTAGCGTAGCGGTCACATGGGAGCGGGCAGAGATTCTCGAACCTTCACTAGCCATGAATCGTGACCATCCAAACAGTTTAAGCATCATTTGTTATCATATTCATAAAATTTTTGAATAAATTACGTTCTTGAGCTGCTATATGGACAGGGCATGTGGTTCAATATTCATGAGTTGCTACGAACAATTTGAGAAACACTGTCGTACAGCACATATCTCCGGTGGATGTTGACGACAATGTCGTCGAACGAGGAAATGTTTGATCGTGATTCGCTTACCAACTAAAGCGTACTGCGGCATAGTCATCAGAAATGATTCCGACTTCATGATCCGAGTGAGGAGCTAACAGTAGCTCAAATTTGGATGAAATTGATGAGCTGCCAAAATGATTGCTTTGAGAGCTAGATGCGCGCATTATCGAAGCCAAACCATTTGCAGTATGCAACAGTGCTCGATTTATTTCGGAAAATACACGTTTTTCTTTGGAATTTTTTTTTTGTAAGGCTTATGTGTGAACAACTATTTTACGTTTCCCCAAATATTAAAAATCTTGGAAAAAAAAACTTATGATCTTGAAAAAACTTATGAATTCTTTCAGAGACTTCTCCAGGAATTCCGCAAGAAATTCATCACCAGAAACTTCCGCAGGACTTTTGGGAGGGCTTCCTCATAAGATTCCTCCTCAAATACCACCAGGAGTGCCATCAGAAATTCTACCAAGAAATTCTTCAGCGATTCTTTCCAGTAATTTTTCTACAGGGGAGATTCTTCCAATGTATTCTTCAAAAATTCCAGCAAAAATTCACTAAAGATTTAATTGACAATTTCTTCAGCGAAACTTCAGGAATTCCTCAACAGATTCTTTCAGAATTCATTTCCTGCGATTCCACCAGAGATTCCTCTAGAATTTTTTGAAGAGATTGCTGAAAGAATTTCTCCCAATAAAGTACTACAGAGGTTCTGTTGGCGTACCTACGTCAGCGCGCCTTTATGATTTCATTGGCTCTACACGACCGCCGGTTGTACCCTCCGGTATAAGGTATAAAGAAAAGCTGAATCGGCTTCGATGGATCAGATGACAGCTTCCCACACAACCATAGCGGTGAGTCTGTATCGTTCATTATCTTAGAGAAAAAAGTTGATAAAAGTTGAACAGTAAACATCGTGCGAAAAAGTTGAATTGAAAAGTTTGCTTATTAGTGCAGTAATATTATAGTATTTAGCTCAAGAAGTGATTTTTTGCTTATATATGTAGGGTAGTATCTCGGAGTGCTTTGTGAAGCCCAAGCAGGACAGTTCGGTTTTGCGTCGTCTGATTGATTTTTCTGACGGATTCGCGCGTATTTTCGTTGCTGGATTTTTGTTTTCCCTGTTTTGGAGCGCCTTGCTGGGTAGTGCTTCGTGAAGCCCAAGCAGGACAGTTCGGTTTTGCGTCGTCCGATTGATTTTTCTGACGGATTCGCGCGTATTTTCGTTGCCGGAGAATTTTTTTTTTTCTCCTGTTTTGGAGCGTCTTGCTGGGTAGTGCTTCGTGAAGCCCAAGCAGGACAGTTCGGTTTTGCGTCGTCCGATTGATTTTTCTGACGGATTCGCGCGTATTTTCGTTGCCGGAGAATTTTTTTTCTCCTGTTTTGGAGCGTCTTGCTGGGTAGTGCTTCGTGAAGCCCAAGCAGGACAGTTCGGTTTTGCGTCGTCCGATTGATTTTTCTGACGGATTCGCGCGTATTTTCGTTGCCGGAGAATTTTTTTTTTCCACTGTTTTGGAGCGTCTTGCTGGGTAGTGCTTTGTGAAGCCCAAGCAGGACAGTTCGGTTTTGCGTCGTCTGATTGATTTTGCTGACGGATTCGCGCGTATTTTCGTTGCCGGAGAATTTTTTCCCCTGTTTTGGAGCGCCTTGCTGGGTAGTGCTTTGTGAAGCCCAAGCAGGACAGTTCGGTTTTGCGTCGTCTGATTGATTTTTCTGACGGATTCGCGCGTATTTTCGTTGCTGGATTTTTGTTTTCCCTGTTTTGGAGCGCCTTGCTGGGTAGTGCTTCGTGAAGCCCAAGCAGGACAGTTCGGTTTTGCGTCGTCCGATTGATTTTTCTGACGGATTCGCGCGTATTTTCGTTGCCGGAGAATTTTTTCCCCTGTTTTGCAGTAGTGTGTGATCCTTTGACTGCGACGCTTGCTCCTGCGGGGCGGGTGATGCGGTCAGGATCGAACGTGTTACGCGTGGAGTGCAGTGAAAAAGTGTATAGTATTTTACGGAAACCCCAGTGCGGCGACGGAGAAAAACTGCTTCACATCCTGGTAAAATCGTTCTTTATTATTGTTTACTTTACTCACTTATTACCAATTCAAACTAAATACGTGCCAGGGTCGAAAATATAATTTTCGATTCGGGAAGTGTAAAAACATTGCATATATCCATTTGATATCTGGATGTTTTTATGCGGGGCTTACTGTAAATAAAAATGACCTCAGAATGTGTGTGTATTTACTGCCATTCTTGAAATGGGTCGTTGGAATTTCAGTAGAGCTATCACCTTTCATCTCCTGGGCTAAAATTGTCTGCAGATATAAAGATATCGAAGGGTATCATTAAATACATGCATACAATTTTCTTCCATAAAAGCACTGCCGGCCAGTGGGAGGTGGATTGTATCACACACACACACACACACACACATATATATGTAGGGTAGTATCTCGTTGAATTATATTATAAATTTTGCTTATCTTTAATGGCCAATTAGGAATCTATTGGCCAAATTCGTCACATACCTATCAACACAACCTAAGTGGTGAATTTAATCTACGAATAAGTGTGGTAAAATAACATATTATCAAAAAATCATGCAAATGCTTAAGAACTACCTTAAAATTAATTTAAAGTACGATTGGAACGATTCCCGAATCATTCGGTGTTTTGAGGACAGACAGTTTAACATTGACCTAACATTAGACTGGTTCATGACCAAGACATAGACTGGACTAGACACAGGAACAAGATTAAACGTAAGTTGAATAACTATGATTGTAAGATTACTCATAAATGTACAAGATTTATTCAGTTTTGCTATGAAATTATAATGCAGTCGACTCTCCACATCTCGATGTTCTACACCTCGATATCTCTCCCTATGTCGATGATTGCTTCGGTCCCTTCATTCTGCATACGATTTCTCTCTCCATATCTCGATATCTCCATATCTCGATGTGTTCCTGATGATTGTTTGTTCCCAATTTTCTCTCTATATGTTGATATGAACATTATCACAGGTTACTAGACCAGATTTAAGCGATTCAGAACAATTTGGAAACTCGAAATGAAATTTGTTTGTTTATTTTTTTCCTAGTAACGGAGTGATTTTCAATCTAGTGTTCATTAAATTAATGTTCTTTGTCTCGATCTCTCCCTATCTCGATGATCCCTTTCGATATCGAGATGTGGAGAGGCGACTGTATAACCCATGCCTTGCAGGAAAATAATAATCCCCCTATCAGTAAATCCTACAAACGGTCGTTTAATTTCGGGGTTTCGGAAATATTCTTCGGTTGGCGATTTCTAACAAATTATTATTTTCGTTTAGTTACAAAAACGCGAATTAAATTTAGTCATGTCGAGTCGAACCCTACGGTCTGGCAAAGTGGTGCCGGAGGAGTCACATCCCGGTCGAACTTGCCTTGTATGCCGTGGACTGGATTCAGTCGAGATGGTGAAATGTGACGAGTGTTCCAAGTTGCATCACTTCCAATGCGTAGGAGTCACGCAGTAAATAGAACATTTTCCATGGAGCTGTTCCCAATGCGAATCTGCAAAAGGTGTCTAGTAGTACAGTTTTTCTGCAGCTCCTTCTCAAGGAAACGGTGGTCCTTCAGGGCAGTCATCTAAATCAAAATCTGAATCGGCTCTCGGTACCGCTACAGTCTCAGCTTCAACACCAACAACAGCAGCAGTCACAGCCAACGCCTCCGCAGCAGCAGCATGATATGACAGCTAGTCAACTATCTCTTTCGCTGGCAGCTAATGAATCGAATCAACAACCCAAGGACCGTTCGTCACCTCGCTGCAAAGGGGCGTGTCACCGTCTCGAGACGGATCTAAAGCTCCATCAGTGTCATCAAGTCGCTCTTCGCAAGCTGTCTCTAGGCTGTGAAGCAGATCGGCAGTATGCAATCGCAGCGAAGGAATCAAAAAGACAATGCCTTCTGTTGGAGCAGAAGTATCAGCTGCTGGAGCAAGCCATAAGCGAAAATGGCTCGTCAACGGTTCCATGTCCTGGACGCAAAACTGGATCGCAACAATCGATGGGCTGATAGCATCTCAAGCCGAGGAAGCAGTCGATCCAATTTTGCACGTTGGTAAGATGCAGCTTTGGAATCCAACAAATGCGCGGATTGGTAGCATTCGGTCTTCACTCCCAGAACCAAGTCCTCCTGAACAATTCCCCGCCCCTGAGTCCATGCTGAGCTGCCCTATAAGTCCACCCGCACTGACTGCTGGAATACAGCAGTTAGCTCTCAGGTCGACACATCAAACTCCGTTTTTGGAACAGCCTCGGACGTTCCCAACCTCCACGAACCTCCATGACGAGTTTCGATAGCACAGTTACCGCATTCTGGTGGACCTGCACCAAATGGTTCCAAAAGCATAAAAATGGACCCATCTCGTCGGTTGTCACAAAACGTGTCGGCACCAGACTATCAACGGCTCGTTCCACCTTCGAATCGACCAACAGTTCATCACCAAAACAATCCCTATTCATCAACCATGCGAGACTATCGAGACTACAACCAAGAGGAAGAAACCGATCCATATCCGATTTCTCGGAAGCAGTTAGCTGCTCGACAAGCCATTTCAAAGGACCTTCCAACGTTTTTAGGAAACCCAGAATAGTGGTCTCTGTTCTTGTCGACCTTCAACAGTACCACCGCTCTATGTGGATTCACCAACGACGAAAACATCGTCCGTTTGCAGCGATGCTTGAAAGGTCGAGCGTATGAAGCGGTAAAAAGCCGACTGCTACACCCTTACAATGTCAGCGGGGTCATATCGACGCTCAAGATGCTTTTTTGGGCAACCAGAAGTTATCGTACACTCGATGATGTCGAGGATCAACTCACTTCCAACATTGAGAGAGGACAAATTAGAATTGATCGTGGATTTTGTCTTCAGCGTTCAAAACTTCTGCGCAATAGGGGATGCGTGTGGATTGTAAGAATACTTCTACAAGGAAGATTATATCCTTCACCAGCTCGTCAACAAGCTTCCACCATCAATCAAGTTAAATTGTGCCCAGTATCGGACATCACTACCGATGGTCAATTTGCAGTCATTCAGCAACTGGCTCTGCCAACTAGCAGAAGCTGCAAGTGCCGTAGCTATTCCAAACACTACTGTCGAGTCCAAACCCGTACGTAGCGACTCACGTGTTCTTGTGTTCTTGTGTTCAGCAACTCGTTCGTCAATGCTCACTCCGAAGAAGCCCCATCCACCGCTACAGACGAAGCTAATAGCTGTCTTGTATGCAAAGGAAGCTGTAGGTCTATGCCTAAATGCGAACGTTTCCTGGAACTCTCTCGTGATTCCCGCTGGGTAATTGTTTGAGATATTGGCCTCTGTCGTCGGTGTCTACGTCAACACAGTGGTGGATGTCAAGCAAAACTTTGTGGAAGGAATGGCTGCGAGCTGAGGCATCACGAATTGCTGCACAACAAGCAGAAGAGAGCACCACTGTCGTCAAATACTTCTGCAAGCGACGCGAGCAAACCACCACCTAATCAAAGTCTACAGTCAACACCACCAGCGCCAAATTCGAACGAGCACGGATGTCATACCCACCAGGTCACTTCTAATCATGTGCTGTTTCGCTACCTACCCGTAGTAATTCAGGGAAAGAATCGCTCGATTGAAACGTTTGCATTTCTGGACGACGGGTCGGAACTTACACTGCTTGACCAAGATCTTGCAGATGAGCTGCAATTAAAGGGAGAGACAGCGCCTCTATGCCTGCTCTGGACTGGTGGAACGAAGCGTCGAGAGGAGGGCTCAAAAAGTGTTCAGCTTGAGACAGCCGCGAAACATAACGGATCCAAGATGTATGCCATGCATGGAGTACGCACATTGGCAGAACTTCTTCTCCCACCACAAACGCTCAACTTCGAAGAGCTGTTTGAACAGTAGTACCCACACCTTCGAGGCCTGCCAGTCACCTCCTACCAAGATGTTCGACCGAAAATCCTCATCGGAATGAAGGACCAGCATCTCAGCATTGTTCAAAAAAGCCGCGAGGGATCTATCCACGAGCCGATCGCTGTCAAAACTCGACTAGGATGGACAATTTGTGGGGAAGGTATTGTAACGATTGCTGCAAACCAGATTCATTCAGTTTTCCACATCTGTGCCTGCGACTCGTCTTCGGACGAAGACTTACATGAAATGATAAAGGAGTATTTTGCAGTGGATAGCCTGGGAGTTGTTCAACCGAAAAAAAAACATCTCTCGGCAAAAGAAGAGCGAGCGCAGATTCTGCTCGAGACTCGCACAATGCTAAAAGGAAACCGATATGAAACGGATTTATTGTGGCGATACGACAATGTTCGGCTGCCTGACAGTTTGCCGATGACCCTCCGACGACTGCAGTGCCTCAGAAAGCGGATGGATATAGACTCTCTGTTAGCGGATCAAATCAACAAGAAAACCAGCGATTTTGTTGAAAAGGGTTATGCTAGAACGCTTCGTGCTACCTTCCTACATTTCCCGTAACGAACGCCAACAAACCTGGAAAGATTCGGATGGTGTGGGACGTGGCAACAGAAGTCCACGGTATGTCACTGAATACAGCGTTGCTCAAGGGACCAGATCAACTCTGCGAACTGTTCACCACCTGATTGAATCCTCAGACAAAACTCTGATAGATGCCCCTGATAGAATCTCTATAGGAACTCCTGATGAAAATCCTGGAGTAACTCCTGATGGAATTTTTGAAGGAACTCCTTAGAAGAACTCCTGATTGAATCCCTGGACGAATTCTTGATAAGATTCCTGATGAACTAATGAAACTCCTTATAGAATCAGGAACTCCTTATGGAATACATAGAGGAGTTCCTGATCGAATCCCAGAATGAATTCCAGATTGATTCCCAGAAAATTCCTAATGGAATCCCAAGATGAACTTTTGATGAAATCCATAGAAAAACTTTTGATACAATTCCTAAAGAAACTTCCGACGGAATCCCTAGAGAGACTATGATAGAATCAGAGGCGCGTCCACGTTCGAAACCATGGGTAGGACTATTATTGGTAAATATTTTGTGCACAGTAAAGCTAAGAAAAATTGTAACCCTATGGGTGTCGAAGCAGAAAATTGAAAGTTACCATATTTATTGTTCTCAAACGCGAAGGGTACCAGTCGTTACCACAAAACTAAGAAAGCTTGATAATAAATCTTTGAGCTGTTTAGTAGAATACCTATAAGTAGATGAAAAAAACGAATTTAACTATACCATTTAATTCCACTAGAGTTTGTATCCTTTGACAGATACACGTATTTCGACCTCAACTGTAAGGCCGTCTTCAGTGTCATGTACTAGTCGAGTCTAGTACACGACACTGAAGACGGCCTTATAGTTGAGGTCGAAATACGCGTATCTGTCAAAGGATACAAATATTAGTGGAATTAAATGGTATAGTAAGAAAGCTTGCTGTCTTTACTAGGCTGCGACTGAGTATCTTAAATAGGATATTAAAGAAATGTTGCCTGAAAAAAAGAGGCCTGAAAGGAATCAAAGAGAGGCTGAAAAGAGACTAAACAGGAAGCAAGAAAACAAAACGAAACCTAACAGGAGCCGGGAAATAAGAACTTGATTTTGATTATCTATAGAGTAAGGTGGGGCAAAAGTTCGACCTTAGTGGTATAATCAAAGTTTTCTGGAAAATAATAGCAGATGAAACAAAACAAATACCATACAGCGAACCTTCAACATATTGGCTATAACTTTTCTGAACAAACTTGTGTCAAAATATTTACCCATTTTTAGTTATAACTGTTTCAAAATTGATTGTCTTAAACGAACTTTTGCCCCACCGGTGGGGCAAAAGTTCGAATCTAGTGTGTGGCAAAAGTTCGTTGGCTAAAATACAAAATATCAAATATTATGCCAGGCATAATTTATACCAGCCGTTAACTTATTTTTGCCGAAAAATACACACTAAATTTTCGTCAAAAAAATGCCCAACACAGGTTTAATTGTAATACACCCAAAAAATAGCAGTTTTTCGCAAAACTAAGTGAAAATGTAAAATTTTTGTGACATTTTTCGCAAGATCAGGCAAATTTCGCTAAATTTGAAGATAATATGTAGATTTCAGTTGATTTGAAAAATTTCCGTGGGTTTATACATGGGTCGAACTTTTGCCCCGCTATGGGCCAAAAATTGAGTCCAACTATTTATGGAAAAACTAATACACGACAAAGCATCCTTATGATAGGCCTAGAAACGCCCTTACATAAAATATTGAAAAATATTTTATCTTCATTTGGTTCCATGCATCGAAAGATTGACCAAATATTACAATATTCACGTCGAAAAACAACAGATAGCCATAACTTTTCCAAAACTCATTCGATTTTTATGGTATTTGGAGTGAAAGTCTCTTACTTGAATAGCATTCAAACCACTATGACATTACTAAGTTTTGATTTGATTTGAGCTAGAAATCTTAAAAAGAAACTCTTGCCCCACTCGAACTTTTGCCCCACTTTACTCTACCATGAAAGCAGATATTTCTTTAAAATCTAAGACTTTTTTAGAATTCCCTGTGATATACCGACAAGTATTACTGTTCGTATTTCTGTATGTATATTTTCATGATCTTCCCTAGGATTTATTCACAAAATTTTCCGGTATGTTGAAATATTACATCGGAAATTTCTAAAGATTTACATTCAGCTATTATCTGCCAAGGAATATTCTTAGGAATTTCTCCAAGAATTTTGCGTAGGAAGCCTCAACAAGTTAGCCTGGATTTTCTCTAGGAGTACCACAGAAATCGTATTTCTGCATAGATTTTTTCTGAAATCATAAAAATTCCTTGAGAATTCTTTCAAGAAAGTCCTGATTATTCCTAGATTTTATGAGTTAGTTCATCCATAGATTTCCTTGGAACATCTTCCAAGATTCCTGGTCAGATCATTTTTCTAAAAATCAATCACAAATTTCTCCAGAATGGTTCCAGGAATTTTTAATAGACTCTAACGATTTAAATAAGATTTCAACTAGATATTTCTCTGAAGATACTTTCAGCAATTGCTCTAGAGACTCCTTCTAAGATTTCTACAGAAATTCCTCCACTATTCTATGAGCTTTTCTAAAGTTAGTCTTTAAACCTTTAATTTTCAGGAATTCTTCCAGGAATGTCTCCAGGGAAACGCCTTTTTCTGAAAAATAAATCCGTGAGATATTTGGGAAGATAATCCTAAAGTATCCTCTGATAAAACCTGTATAAGTTTCAAAATCACACTTAATGGAACTCCTTAACATACGAGGAAGTTTTGGAAGATTTCATGGATTATTTGCTGAGATAATCGAACAAAAATCAATCGAATCTCGGGATAGTATTTCGCAAGATTTTCTAAAGGAAATTTCTCGAAAAACATTGAACAGAATCTCGAAAGAAATTGTGCAAGAATGATAAGAGGAATTATTGCGAATATTGCTCTAGCATTTACTGTTGTGAAAACTTAAATAGACTTTTGAAGCTTGCATGGGAATGTTTTTAAAAACATTTTAAGGAATATTTGGAAAAGCTGCAGGGATAATATTTGGATTTCTGGAGAATACTAAGATGATATGCTGGAGAAATTCCTAGAAAAAAATAGATTTGTTCGAAGTACTCCTTAAGGAATTTCCGAGTCCCTGGAAGAAAACGTGAATGAGTTTTTGAAGTGATCCCCATGAATATGTGAGCAATTCTTGCAGGCTTTCTTGAAAAAAAAAACCCCTAACGCTGTTTTTTTCAAAAGCTCTTTTGTGGATTTTTCATGAGAGAAACTCTGGAAACCTTTGGAAGACCTGGACAATTCGGTTGAAGGATTAGTAAATAATATATCTGGAGGAAATCGCAGCATAGTTTTGGAAAAAAAAAATACCAGAGGGAATTATTGAAGGCAGTTAATTTGGATTTCTCATGGATTTCATGGAGCAAATTTTTTCTAAGTATGCTTTGAAAAATCGCTGGTAAAAATTCTGGGAGAATTGGCAGAGACATCTCATGAAGAATTTTAGAAGAGATGGCTCAAGGAGACCAAGAGAGTATTCTCAATAAAATCACTATGATAATTTATGAAGCTTTATCTCGGGGTATCCCGATATAGTCTATAAAGGTTTCTCTGGAGCCTGTACAATTTTGCATCAGGACTCAATGCAAGAAGAATAAGGAAAAAAAATAGACTTTAGAGACCTTCCATCAAAGTGGATACTTTTAGTGACTTGCATTGAAATAGAGGTAGGAAATATAAGTGGGTATTTGATGGAATCATATTTCAAGAAATTGCTAAGAACTACTTCGTCAATAGGTTCAGCAATGCTTTGATGGATTATATCAAGAGGGGTCGCATGTTCAGAAATTGCACTGTGTTCTGTATAACATGATGTGACTGATCTTAGATTAGTTCAAATATTATTCAAGAGTCTTCTGATAATTCCCTATGGATGTTCCAAAAACTTCTCATGAATTACTTCCGACTGCTAACGGAAATTTGAGTTGGTCGTTGATATTTTTAAGAAACTATTCATTGATTCATTCATAAATGCCAAAGAAAATTGCAACATCAGTTTTTCTAACGAGCAAAGAAGTTTCTTGTTACAATTCTTACTGTTATTTTCCCAAGATTTTTACTATAGACATCCTAAATCGTTCTTCACACCAGTCAGAATTATTTAGGGGTCATGCACAAACCACTTAACTAGGCATGAGAGACAATGAAAACCTTATCGGGTCTTCTATTACCCATAAGAATAGGTACGACATTGATAGAGTTAGTATGTATATTGAAGAGATGATGAATAGTTTAATTTAATTTTCAAGCTTTCTGCTGATCTCGTTTTTTTCATTGACTGTCCTACTCAGTTTTTTTGTGCATAGTACATATCCTATCTGTCCCCTTTACTCACGCCACTGGATGGAATCTTTAGAGGTACTAATGATGGACTTTTAATCCCTAGAATAACTCCTGATCTCTAGACAAGCTACTGATGGCATCCTTGGAATTTGATGGAGTTTTTGTTGAAATCTCTCAATGAATTCCTGGTGAAATCCTTACATTTACATTCTGATTAAAACTTTTGAAGTTCTCCAGGAAGCACTTTTGAGGGGATTCCAAGAGGTATGAATTTCTAAACGAATCCTTACAGGAATACCTAGTTCATTTGATTGAATTTCTGGTGAAATACCTGGTGGAATCATGAAGGAATTACCGATGAAATCCATGAAGAAATTTTGGTAGTATTCCTAGAGAAATTCCTGGTGGAATTCCTGACGAAATCCTTGTAGCAATTCCTGGTACATTCCCTGGATGAATTCTTTGTTGATTTTTCCCAATGGAATGACAGGTAGAATTCATGGGACGTCGATGCTTCGATTTGACATGCTGACGTCGATGTTCGAGCATCATCCCTACAGACGGTACGATCAGTTCGTCACCCATCAGTGGTTTGAGCCAAATAAAACTCGTTTGATTCTGGCCGACCGATTCGACAACCGTCAAATTGGTTTTTCAAGCAGCATCACAAACGGTCGAACAAAGCACAAACAAACAAACCTGAGGGCGAAGTCAATGTTAGTCAAACAGTCTGAATCGTGCGTGGGCAGTATTAGACTTGATGGAATTCTTGCACAGTTACTTCTTAGGGTCCAAATAAACAAATTAGGGGAATGTTACATTGGACTTTACAGATATTTTTTTAAATAGAAATTGAGCCACCTTAACCTATATATACGTAATGAATTATTTTTTTTAGTGCAATAATCAGCAACGAATTGTTCCTTTTCAAGACACCAAGAGTTCTGTAAAAAAAAGCAATCCCAAATGATTCTGAAATTCAACTCTCTGTACTGACTTCCTAATTAGAAGAGGGTTGCAAAGAATTTCTTTGTTTTGTATATATGTTTCATGTATCTTCCACAGGATAATGAGCATTTCTTTGGAAACGAGTGACAACTTTCTGGGAGCTGTGAAAAAAGACCAGACTATGATTTCAATGGATTTATTGGAATGTTCCTCATCGACGAGTATGTTTTTTTTTCTTTTCTTGTGAGAATTCGATACAAGGAACAAATTGCTTCCAGCTTATTCGATCGGTTCCCAGTATTAAGCTGTTTGTTTTGAAGTTTGAATGCATAAGCAGCACATGATGGGAACAACATGATTATGATGAGATCCGAATAGCAAGTACATACAATTTGTGTTTGTTTAGCGTCAGCTATGCAAAGTGAAAATCCGTGAATAATTGCTCACCTGACAAAGCATACCTAGCTGGTTTGTAGTATCATTCCATTCAACATTGCTGACATAACGAACGAAAAACATCGTAAGAGGATTTGCAACAGAAATTAACTGCGTGTTTGTATGGTCATTATCAGAGCGGCATCAATGGGACGCGAAATCAGTTGATATCAATGTAAGCTCTTCCTATTGAAATACACAATATCAAAGTTTGGAGAGTTAACTGTGAACATGAAACCCTTTCCCAGTAAGTAGTCTATTTAAATTTCAATTGATGGAGCTTCAGAAGCTTTGAAATTTGTTTTAAAACCGCGTGTCGTAGATTCACTAAAATCGATTGAAAAATGTGGGCTTTCTTTCCGTACATACCTACCTACAGCACCCCAAGGACGGGGAATTTCTCGGCCCGCCTATTCATTGCAATGATTCGGAAAGCGTGCTGTGAATATTGAACAGCGTCTTCGAAAATCTATTTGTTTTCTTGGGCTTTCGACGACGGGTGGTTTGTTTCTCAAAGAACCAATTGTTTGATTTTAAAGGCTTGTTCGCTATTTTGAAAGGAATCGAGTAAGTAAATTTTCAACGGATTTTTATTTATATAGCGTATCGTATAATTATTTTCTTACAAACAAGTTCCATGAGGATTTTAAGCATTCTCTGAAATAACTTTGTGTTAAACTCTAGATGACTTCGCTGGAGTTTTCTACACTGAAGACAATTGTAAAGGACATTGATATGTGCAACATTGGTGGAAATATATTCCACCAATTTTGCATATGCATTCTAGAAAGAGCCATACATTGACGGCACATACATTATACATTATATTTTTTCCATGTGTTATTTTGATTGCATTCGAGGTATAGTTTGTCCTTATTTCGGAAGTGCTGAACTACTTGGGAATTTGCATATTATGTGCGGTAGTATTTTTGAGCAAATTATGATGCAATTTTTGATATCCTTAGACAAACCCGAAGCAACATTTCTGGTAGAAGTTACTGAACCAATTCCTGCAAGATTTTCAAGAAGCATTTCCAGAGATCTGCTTCTTATTCTTCTTGGCATTATGACCTCACAGGGACAGAGAATGGTGCTCAAGTAAGTGTTCAATGAGCACTCCCACAGTTTTTAACTGAGAGCTGGCCATATGCGTGTTCGTGTATCGTGTGGCAGGTACGATGATATTTTATGTCATGGGAAGTCAATAAAGTTTCCATTACAAAAAGCTCCTGGACCGACCGGGAAATGAACCCAGACACCTTCAGCATGGCTTTGCTTTGTAGCTGCGGATTCTAACCACATGACAAAGGAACCCCCTTTCTAATTTGATTTGTACTGAATGGAACGAATAATTGTTCATCCTATTTAATTTTAGATAAGTTGAGAATCAATCTATCAACGAAAATATATTGTAAACGGAAACTGTTGACTGATCTGATTTTACAGAACCAGTAACTGATGCGTCAACCATAGAAACCAAGAATTCACCATTTTCGGAACCCCATAAGCCTCTTTTCCATCTGCAGAAGAACACCACCTTCCATCACAGAGGGTGCTACTCTAACATTTTCCTTTTGTCCTGCAAATCGGATCGACTGGCTACTGAACGATGACGACGAAGCAATAATTCTCCGTTAGATTTATTGCCCAATGTCCATCCTCCCGTTGTCCCCGCTGTTATGTTGCAGAAGTGGCGACCTGGTGCTGAATTGATATTGCCAGTTGCTACGTTCCCGATCTGACGGGAGAAACAATATCATAACAGAAAGTGTTTCTTATGATATGATTCTTTTCTATCACTATTTGTTTTAAAACATACCGTTAGTAGATAAAATGATAGAAATTCTAACAAAATGTGCAACAAATATAACAAATCTTATTATAATTGTAAAAATATATATTACAGATTTTATTTTACGGTGTAACATAATTAATGCAAATTGTGTTACTGTCTATAATTTCGGATGTACTTTACAACAAAGTTACAAATGTAATGCCAACAGTAAAATAAATGTTGTTACAATTTATTTCACAAAAATTGTTAAAAGTTAAAACAAAGGCATCTCGATAAAAAAAATTATATCAACTTCTGTGGAGCTGCAAAAATGTGAAATAATTTTCTTACAAGATTCTGGTCGGGTTACTTCGTATTCGGCTGCGAAATTGGATAGAGGAAAAATGTGCAGAGTGGAAACCGCTTGACAGAACGACAGCACCATGGAACAAACCACCGGCGGTCCACACTCGGGGATGATGATATGAAACATTTAGAAAAGACACCCGACTCTTATAACGATACCGAATACATGAATAACGGATCCGGCAGCAACACACAAAGAATGATCCGAATACGGATGATGGCTCAGGGCGACATTATGGGAAATAATTTTCGCTGCTCGGAATTTTCACAGCAAAAACACTCATCAAAAATTGTATCTACATACCTAAGCACCCCAGATAAAAACCATCCCCGAGTGAGTAGTAATCGTTCAGTCCGGGAGGGAAGGAGGGTGCCTTAGGACTGGGACGAACTAAATTTAGAAAATTAATTTTTCTGTTACTGAACTGAACTGAACTGAACTGAACTGAACTGAACTGAACTGAACTGAACTGAACTGAACTGAACTGAACTGAACTGAACTGAACTGAACTGAACTGAACTGAACTGAACTGAACTGAACTGAACTGACGAACTGAACTGAACTGAACTGAACTGAACTGAACTGAACTGAACTGAACTGAACTGAACTGAACTGAACTGAACTGAACTGAACTGAACTGAACTGAACTGAACTGAACTGAACTGAACTGAACTGAACTGAACTGAACTGAACTGAACTGAACTGAACTGAACTGAACTGAACTGAACTGAACTGAACTGAACTGAACTGAACTGAACTGAACGAACTGGAACTGAAACTGAACTGAAACTGAACTGAACTGAACGAAACTGGAACGAAACTGGAACGAAACTGGAACGAAACTGGAACGAAACTGGAACGAAACTGGAACGAAACTGGAACGAAACTGGAACGAAACTGGAACGAAACTGGAACGAAACTGGAACGAAACTGGAACGAAACTGGAACGAAACTGGAACGAAACTGGAACGAAACTGGAACGAAACTGGAACGAAACTGGAACGAAACTGGAACGAAACTGGAACGAAACTGGAACGAAACTGGAACGAAACTGGAACGAAACTGGAACGAAACTGGAACGAAACTGGAACGAAACTGGAACGAAACTGGAACGAAACTGGAACGAAACTGGAACGAAACTGGAACGAAACTGGAACGAAACTGGAACGAAACTGGAACGAAACTGGAACGAAACTGGAACGAAACTGGAACGAAACTGGAACGAAACTGGAACGAAACTGGAACGAAACTGGAACGAAACTGGAACGAAACTGGAACGAAACTGGAACGAAACTGGAACGAAACTGAACTGAAACGAATTTAAAGCTATCATTGCTGAAATTTACAAGTTAAGTTATTCACAGTCCTTATCTTCGACTCGTACCTCGCTGTCTGTATGTCTGTCTGTCATTCGTTTACTCATTTGATTGGCCCGCTGATGAGAGTGAAAGTTCATAAAACGAAATTGCACACATTTGCGCCAGTAATGACCCTATCAAGTGCCGTGTCGATGAAAGTTCTACTTTGGGCGTATCTCCCTCAGTACGTTGGACCAGACAAAAAAAGCGAGACCACTATTCCCTCGTCAGCTCTGGAGTCGTAAAGATCTAATTGCCCATCAGACACCTGAAATTATTAATAATGCATGGGCCCCTGCCTGGTTGGTGATTGCTGTCCGAGCACTCTCTTGTTCTGTGCATGTTGCACATGTACTGGCCATGAAAAGACTTTCTAATATTTTATAATCCCCCTGACTAGATGCGAAAGGGGCCGACCAAAGTTCGTTGGCTTACAGTTTTTGATGGGTTCGGCTTAGCAAGTGGATGATATTTAGATGGATGCAAAGACACCAGGCTTTTAGAAGCTTAAAATTTATGGTTTGCATGGTCAGAAGAATTTTAACGAGATCGGATCAGAAATAAACTAGCATGAACGGAATGATTAGAATGTTCACTTTCATCAACTGTTGTTTCAACTGCGTATTAGGCTTAGCATTAATCGCCTAAAAAGAAAAAAAAACAGTCGTTTCATACAGTGTCTAACAAACTGCAGATAGCCTTGCAAAACTGATTTCCAAGGTTATCAGATATGTATTGTTCATAAAGGCTTCTTTCTAGTAACGTAACGTCAGAAAAAGAAGCTAGTTGATTTCTGGTTTATGATTGTTATAAGCTTGCTGTTTTCTTCTGGTCAGGATGGATGATAGTTGGTTGACACTTTCAAAAGTAATGAGATGAAAAATTACATAGAATAAGCTCACGATTTTTTCTTATTTCCTATAGAATTTGATATGTTGCTGCATAGCTCAAACTGCGGTCAATTTCTGGAACAAGTTGAGTCTAGTACGCTACACTGAAAACGGCCTTACAGTTGAGGTCGATATATGCGTATCTGTCAAAGAGTACAAACTCTAGTGGAATTAAATGGTTTAGTACTAAATTCGGTTTTCCATTTAAATAAAATTAAAAATGTAATATGGGCTGTGTGAAAGAAGAAATGAAAGCGGCAAACTACATTTATATGATCAACTGCAAATATTGTTAAATGTTACTATATTAGTTGGCATTGGATGTGGTAGCTCTATGGTCACTTCATCGTAGCCAACAGCCCCCAATCATCGCCGGTCTCTGAAGGAGTTATCAACATTATGGACCCACTTTATTATGACACATTACGTTAAATTGCTTCATTCCGCTTCTTTTATTGAGCCATTCTGTGCATTCTTCCTGGCCAGCCGTTTCGAGTCGTTAACAGAGTCTCTGGTGTCGTCAGTGCCATATCGACAGCGTATCATTGCGTCAGCACGTTTCCTTCGGGGAAGACACTCGATATTTTCCATTCGTTTAAAACAATTTTCACTCGGGGACTCGAAACCGAACAAGACTGGAGAGGCATTATTTTCACGCTGGCGGTATTTATTTTGGACGTTTATAGAAGTTTCCCAATCCTAGCCATTATGGGACGAACTCCACAAAGTGGCCATCAAATTTACCTTTTCAATATGAGGACGTTTCAAACCATTAGAGAACGATATACAGTATTGGACAATCAATTTGTATATTTTTCTATGTTCCATACAAAACACTTTTGGTAAGCTAGATCGCAACCATTTCAATCAAGGACCGATTTGAATCAAATTTCCAGAGAACTTCAAAAATAGATTAAACTTCAACATATATTTGTGAGAGACTCTTTCAATAGCAGGTTCAAAATCAATAACAATTTGACCAAAGAGCGTTTCCAGCTCAAAACGCAAAAGACTCAATAAACTGTTTTTTTTAAGTAAATGAAAATTATATATATATATATATATATGACATTTCCCATCAAAATTTTTGCTAAATCTTCTAGACTACATTTTGAAATGAGTCTGCCGTTTTCATTCAAATTTCGGGCAGCATGTAATACAAGAAATGTTTTATTGAATTGCCGGTCAAATGTTTGAGCTTTGGAGGCTAGTTTTAATGAGCATGAACAAAGATGACATTATTTGAAGTTTATGCTAAGTTATACTTCACTGAGGCTTTATGTGTCCGTAATACGAATCATCTCAGATATTTTATTTTAAAATTTATAACTAACAAATATGCATTTTATTGAAACGGTGTCTTCAACGAAATTCCAGGAAATAATAAATATTTTAAATGAAGGAAAAGATTATGATGATTCCATGTTAGATTATATATGAAGCCAATTTTCTCACAATCATAGCAATTATTTCAAATGGAATTTTGACATCATTTTCGGTTTCAGGACGGCCATGTTTAGTATAGATGGGCGAAATGGCTCATTTAAGGGAACGGATCCGATCTGAACAGGATCATTTGAACGGTTCAGTGGCTTAGCGACTTCACTCCCTGTGGTGTAGGAATACCAAGTCAATTTTTCAAAAATCTGGAAAATTTTGAAAATTTGTCTGGAAAAGTCTAGATTACCTATGTCTTATATGGAGAATCTTACGAATTAAGGACCATACCTTACTAATTTTATCTGGATCTTCCAGATTTTTGTAAAATGGGGCTTTAAAATATGGAATATTTCAGACAAATCTTGAAGGTCGCAGACGCTGCTGTTGCGCGACATTCATATCTTTCGCTCCCTCACTTTTCTTACTTTCTTTCCCAAAAACTCACAATATACTCAGCCGATTTCCCTTATCCGAATTATAAAGAAGAAGCAAAAATGTTGATACATTGCCATTCGGGTTTTCTCTCTATCTGTCTGTATGTAATTGGCGGGGTTTGGCTGTGTATATGTAAACATAGTCCAGTACGCACTGATGGAGTAAAATGGCTCAACTCATTTGATCATTTCTAGAACGTTTCCATTTGTATTTTTCCCAAACGATGTTAAAATAAGTGTACCCAGGAGCTGTCGATACAACTCTAGGACATAAACTTATAGGTTTCCCTTTAATATTCGGTTGAAATTCAATCATTTTTTGTTTTTTGTCTAAGTTATAAACTTTTCCGATGATTTTTATTAACGAATAAGCGTTTCCATGCCACAGATCAAACTTATGGAGATGTTTGGTTGCTGACTCTTCGTTCTTCATACTAAATGTCACTCTACCCCATCCAGATGGTTATTTTGAACCACCCTCATTTTTCAACCAACTTTTCGACACGATTTCAGAGTTGCTCAATACCAGTCATATCAGCTGATAGTTTATGTACTAAAACTATCAATATCACTTGCGAGCTGTCAATATTAATTTGATTTGACAACCAAGAGCAGTGAAGGGACATCGCACTCTAGATCATAACCGCTGCAGAATGAGTGATCACGTGCTTATTATGTAAGCTATTAATGTTTTTCAGTGACCAATGCATAGTTGCTATCCAAAAATTGCCAATTAATTGGCTTAATTTAAGCCAATTAATTGGCTTAACTTAACCCATCAGTGTATGTTCCGTTTTTATCACGCTTCGATTTTGTCACGTTCGGATTTCGTCAATAAATTATTCCGTTTTTATCTACACAAAAAAATTTTTTTTTTTAAATGCTTGAAATATATTTATTTTATTTTGAGGCTATTTAAATGTTTTTCAATAACTTAGAGGTTTAATTTTGACTCCTTCCTATCCGCTAGTCAATTAGAGTTTTCAAACTTAGCATGGGCTGTTGGACAAGATTGACGCATCTTTCTTCAGTGGAGAGCTGATCTGGCCACGTCCTCGCAACCAGGATTGATAGAACTCCTCTCCGATACGAAAATGAGGCGATTTTGGTGCTTCAATACAGACCTTGATGATTCAACACAGATCCTCAAACGATTCGAGTGGGAGTCCGAAAAAATACGAGGAGTTTTTTGTGGTACTCTTTCTCTTTTGTTGCTATGCTTAAATTTACTCACACTTTGAACGAACTCTTGAGTGTCCCACCCGAACAAAACAGCCCTCGCGGAGTTGTGATGACATTTTTTTTAATGGAATTTTGCTCTGTTCTGCGTCTTCCTCGCTAATTTTTCGTTCGCTAATTTTCTCTGCTTATATTTTTTTCGCTGCCTCGCAAAGAGGCAAAAGCAGCTCGCTGTTATAGAGTTAGGACTGTTCATTTAAGAAGAAAGTGGACACCTAAATATTAGCATTTTGGTGTAAAAATTCCATTAAAACAAATAAAATTTTGTTTCAGTGTGATCTCAAGTGTATATTTTGACAGCAGACAAAAGTTGACATAGAAAAATTATAAATTCTAAACGATGGATCGAATTGACATGGCGACTCTCAATTTTTTTTCTGCAAACAAATGGTGTACAGACAAACTGCCGTTCCGAGATTTGGCTTAAATCACGAAGTGTCCAAATTGAATTTTTTCAACGCTGTGGCCAAAACAGATATTCCTGACGACGTACGATACATCCCACCAGAAAAATTTGGGAAAAATGATTTGGTATGGCAAGCAATTTGCTCCTGCGGTATGAAAGTACTACATATTTCACGACGGGTTCAATCAACGGCGAAAATTACAGAACTGAATGCATTAAAAAATGGCTTCTGCCCATCTACTGAAAGCATACCATGCCTCCATTGTTTTTGCCAGACCTAGCATCGGCTCACTATGCTTCAGCTACCTTGGAGATGCTCAAGAAGGAATAAGTCGAATTTGTAGAAAAATGATCGAATTCATCAAATTGCTCATTGAAACATATTGGGCAATAATCAAACGGCATCTTAAGAAGGATGGAAGAGAAGCAAGCTCCATCGATTTTTTCAAGAAAATTTGGTCAGCAGTTCAAAAAGCAGTTCGAAAAGTTCCGAAAAAAGTTGTGCAGAATTTTATGGGAGGTATCAAAAGAAAAGTAAGAGCTTTCTCCAGCAATGCTCAAT
The DNA here is from genome assembly GCF_002204515.2 of Aedes aegypti. Taxonomy (NCBI): domain Eukaryota; kingdom Metazoa; phylum Arthropoda; class Insecta; order Diptera; family Culicidae; genus Aedes; species Aedes aegypti. The sequence continues at coordinate 401,533,503 of NC_035108.1, forward strand.
AAATGTTCAAATTTATGTGAATTTGATCGAAATTACGTTGATTTCCATGTATTTTAGGTCAACTCATGAATTTGTTCGAAAATAAACAGTTTACTGTAAAAAACACGTGTCCACTTTCTTAAATGAACAGTCCTAATGTCACCGAACTCTGATGATGTTGAGGAGTATTATCAAGCCTGCTAGTAATAACTGGAAGTTGTGATTAATTGAATACGTACTTAAGAGAGTTGCAGAGACCTCGCCTTTTTCTTATATAACATGGCATCATCGAATTGTCCATGTAAATGTGATGGACATACATCATTGAGAATTTTCAGTTCTTTGTTGTAACGGATCTACATGAGAATGTACTCAAGAATGTTTAAGTAATGGTAAGGGACATGATCGAGTTCATTTTATTTTTGATAAGGCTGTCGACCCCATTATATTTTGTACATTATATTTTATCTCTCAAACTCGATAACATTGCACAGATTATAGCAAAAGCTATTGATTAGGTCCTGTTTTGAGGATAGGAGAGAAGGTTCAGTAAAATTTAACAATCTAATGAAATATTTGAAAAGTTCATATAATTAGTGTGCATCAAGGTTGAGGGAAAAGGACTGAAATGGGTGACAATTTAAGAAACTGTTGATACTGGATGGTATCTAACTCTAACCAAAAAGTTCTTATTTTGTTATGCTTGTTCTGGAGATTGTACACTTTTGTCTTCTTTTTTTTTGATAAACCTATTCAATACAGTTTTACTAAACAAAACAGTAGAACTTAAGTTTAATTTAGCGCAATCCTATTCGTGATCTAACGAAAAGCTAAATGGCGGAGGTGGCGATATAGATAACTTTCAAAAAAAAAAAACCATCATAATAATTTACAGAATAGATTTTGACAATTCAAAGCACAGGAAACTGTAAATATTTATTTAACCTTGCAATACTTTTGCGACATAACCCCACATTTAATCGCCAATCGGGTAATGTACCTTGGCAAAAAAAAACTCTCTGTCGATAACTGCGGAAGTGTTTAAAGAACAGTTAAAGCTGTGAAAAAGGCTCTTCCTCAGTTGGGATACAATATCGCAAAGACGAAGAAGCAGAAGGATGAGGATGAAGAGGAGAAAAAGCAGATGTTTCTTGTTAAATCTTCTTTGATAAAAAAAAAAAACAATGATCAGCTTGACCCACTGCCTTGTAGATATTTTTGACAAAAATGACCTATATCATGAGATACATTTATGTGATCATCGTTTTATTATTCCATATTTCATGCATTAGAATTCTAGATGAGAACACTTGAACTTTAAATGTTATATCGCATTACACGTATTTTTGGATTTTTTTATTAGGATGACCATTTCCGAAACAAGGTGACCAAAATAATCGCTACTTTTCAAAATTTAAACTTAAACAAAAATCATAACTTTAAAACCGCATGACTGATTTTCAATTTTTTGACGAAATGAGAGCTAACGATTTTAACTTTTCAAGAAAAATATAAAATTTCACAAAAATTGATTTTTAACATGAAAAAAAAACGTGTTTTTGTTTTTTGAAGGCCCGGGACAAAAGGGGCTGTTGCGGTTCTCATTTTTTCTTGAAAGTTCAGAAAATTTTAGTCATTTTTCATCGGCACACACTGTAGATCTCAGCACATTAGATTTTTTAATAAAAAAAAATCTTAACTTTTGCACAGCTCAACCGATTTCCAATCTTTTTTATAGAATAAAATCTGAAGATTTCAATTTTTCAGAAAAAAAATTTTCTACATGAAAATAAATAAAAAGTTCTCAAAAAACTACAATTTTTTATATTTTTTCATGTAATTGTTTTTTTTGGGTTTTATATATTTTCTGGAAAGTTGAAATCTAAAGCTTACATACATACATCCATAAAAAAAGATTGGAAATCGGTTGAGCTGTTCATGAGTTATGATTTTTTTTAAATAAAAAATCTTATGCGTTGAGACCTACAGTGTGTGCCGATGAAAAATGACTGATTTTTTATATTAAAAAAAAAGCCATTCCACGAATAACCGATCTAGTGGGTCTCCGAATTCCGTGCAAATTTGCTATTTTGTTCCTTATCCGAAATAAGGATACACGTATTTTTGGATTTTTTGATTAGGGTGACCATTTCCGAAATAGTGTGACCAGAAAAATCGCGATTTCGCAAAATTTTAATTTAAAAAAAAAATTATAACTTTTGAACTGTATGACCGATTTTCAATCTTTTTGGACGAAATGAAGGCTTAAGATTTTGACTTTTCGGGAAAAATATAAAATTTCACAAAAATTGTGTTTTTTACATGAAAAAACTCAATAGTTTCCGTTTTTTCGTGTTTTGAAGGCCTCGGGATCAAAGGGGCTATTGCTGCTCTCATTTTTTCTTAAAAGTTCAGAAAATTTTACGAAAACTGTCAAATTTTCAGCGATGCATGTTTTTTAGTTTTTGAGATATATTTTTTTGAAAATAAAAAATCAGTCATTTTTCATCGGCACACACTGTAGATCTCAGCGCATTAGATTTGTAATGTTTAAAAAAAATCATAACTTTTGAACAGCTCAACCGATTTCCAATCTTTTTTTATGGATTAAAAGCTTAAGATCTCAACTTTTCAAATAAAATTGAAAACTTTGAAAAAAAAATTACATTAAAATATATGAAAATTTCTAAAAAAAAACTAGAAATTTTTATATATTTTCACGTTTAAACATATTTTTATCATATTTTTCAATTTTGTCTGAATAGTTGAAATTTTAAGCTTTTTTTTCCATACAAAAAGATTGGAAATCGGTTAAGCTGTTCAAAAGTTATAATTTTTTTTCACATTACAAATCTAATGCGCTGAGACCTACAGTGTGTGCCGATAAAAAATGACTGATTTGTTTTTTTTTTCAAAAAAATATATCTCAAATACTAAACAACATAAATCGCTGAAAAATTGACAGTATACGTAAAATTTTCTAAACTTTCAAGAAAAAATGAGAACCGCGATAGCCCCTTTGGTCCCGAGGCCTTCAAAACACGAAAAAACGGAAACTATTGAGTTTTTTCATGTAAAAAACACAATTTTTGTGAAATTTTATATTTTTCCCGAAAAGTCAAAATCTTTAGCCTTCATTTTGTCCAAAAAGATTGAAAATCGGTCAAACGTTATAATATTTTTAAAAATATTTTTTTTGCAAAATCGCGATTTTTCTGGTCACCCTATTTCGGATATGGTCACCCTAATCAAAAAATCCAAAAATACGTGTATCCTTATTTCGGATAAGGAACAAAATAGCAAATTTGCACGGAATTCGGAGACCCACTAAATCGGTTATTCATGGAATGGCTGTATATATATATATATATATATAGATATATATATATATATATATATATATACATATATATATATATACATATATATATATATATATATATATATATATATATATATATATATATATATATATATATATATATATATATATATATATATATATATATATATATATATATATATATATATTTCTATATATATATATATATATATATTTCTATATATATATATATATATATATATATATATATATATATATATATATATATATATATATATATATATATATATATATATATATATATATATATATATATATATATATATATATATATATATATATATATATATATATATATATATATATATATATATATATATATATATATATATATATATATATATATATATATATATATATATATATATATATATATATATATATATATATATATATATATATATATTATATATATTATATATATATATATATATATATATATATATATATATATATATATATATATATATATATATATATATATATATATATATATATATATATATATATATATATATATATATATATATATATAATCCTGGGTTTGCTGGCGGTTCGGGCTTTTTAAAAAACACTTAACTGATTTTCCTCACTAAATCACTTTATTACTTAAGCCGAAACGCAATGAAACACGGATAAAAATAAACTGAACACCGGTCACGGTCAGTCCGGTGGTTTTGTAGAATTGAACTGCTGACCTAGCAATTCCGGCTGTTGGGCATAAAGGTGTTGACGTTGCATAGCACGTGGCAGTGGTCCGATCCAAAGGTGATGACGGTGCATGTGACGTTGCACCTGTGGTGGCTGGTTCATGTCGTGACTCCTCCGGGGGGTGAAGAAGTGTCGTCCTCGATACTCAGCTCCTGGTTACCATGTCCTGGTGATTTGGTTTCAGGCTTCCTTTGGTGGGTTTTCCTCGATGTCCTTTTGTGGGTAAACCTTAAATGAATGAAGATAAGGTAAAGGGTGAAGAATAGTAGAGTCGACATCAGAGTGGTTCCTCCTAATAGACTCCATTTCCAAATCTGGTCGGTTTCGTGTTGAAGAGATACTTTTTCCAGTTTGCGTCTGTTCAGAAGGGTGGCTTTTTCTATTTTTGCAACGTCATGATTTTGCAAAATCTCGCTGTTTATCTGCAGATTGTGTAATGCTCCTTGAATAGACTCGCTTTCACTTATTTTTTCGGTAGATGTGAAATTTTGGTCCATAAATTCGATTGTACAATTTGAGAACGATACTATAAAATTTCCAGATAAGTATCTGTCGCTAGGACCGCAATTTGAGCGTAATTCTTGGTTTTTTGCATTTGAGATAAGGATTTTGTTATTGGTTATTAGTTTGGTTGTAGTTTCTGCGTTGATTTCCATGAGACATTGTGGCTCTGTTCCCATGATGAGTGGATAAATACACAGATCCTTGAATTCTTTGATAAAACTGTGTCTTTGGACGTAGTCGTCTGGTTTTGCAGTGGTGAAGAGTTGTTTTGCTTGTTTGATAAGGAATTGAGGGTAAGTCTTAATAATCGAATCATTTTGACTCAATGGGTGGATTCGCATAATTGTCGATTCTTCTGTCTCCAATTCTGGAACATGTAATATGTAGAGTAAAGTATTTTCGCTAGTTGCCATTTTTGGTGTAACAAAATTGAGTGCTTCTTCCGGGATGTCTAGCTGGACTCCTTGATTTCTGAGTATATCCTTGATCAGATGAATTTCTTTGCCAGATAACATTCTGCTGTTTGTGACGTGCATTTTAGAAAAGAGTATCGCTTCTTGAACGCTTGTTAGAATTTTGTTGAGTGTATCTATGTTCAGTATGGTGGTGATGACGTCAAGTTCATCGAGAATGATTTGATTGATTTGTTGTTTTTCGATTAGTTCGTTGATGGTGGTTGTAAGTTCCGAAATTCTTTTGCCGATTTGGTGATTAATTTTTACTTGATGATTATTTTCGTTGACAAGTTCATTGAGGCTTCTGTCGATTATCCGTAGGTCTTGAGCATCTGGGCTGCCCGCTATCCACTTCCACGCTGTGCCGATGATGTCCCATCTTTTGGACCGTTTGTGCGATATTGGTTTGATTTGCATAAAATTAGAGTACAATTCTCGTATCTTGTATTTACTAATTTCAAATAAAGCGTTATTATTTTGTTTACGATACACCAAATTTGTGAGTTGATTGATAGTAATTTCTATGTCTGTTAGGTTGATCGGGTGTACAACTCGGATATTTCCTGTCTGAATTCTACATAGGCTGTTTTTTTGCATCATTATCAAATCATTATGAAGATTCCTGATAGTTAGGTCTTGACATGAGATGTTTGTGAGAATGAGGGTGAATGTGATAAAGTAGTGAAGCATCTGGAAGCAAAAAGTTATAAAAGTAAATTGTGTTACATTTTTTTCGGTCTTTTGATTTTGTTTTTATGTCTTTTAATGTGACGGTTGTTTTTGAATGTTCTGTCTGTGACTTCATTTGCATTTGTTTTATTGGCTCTGGGTTGAGTCTTTGTGCGAATATTTGGAATAACATAAACTTCTTGCCCATCATTTATAATTGGAGGGTCTTCCTTATTAGAATTTTGAGAAATCATTTGTTTTTGTGCTTTACCCATGTTCAATTTTGCTTTAAGGAATAGCTCTTGGGCGTCTCTTATAATTTCTTCCGGGTTAACAATATTATTCTGGTTGAACAATATTTCATTTGGAGTATATTTAGTTGAAGAGTGTACAGAGTTGTTATATAATGCAACGGATAATTTTACAATTGATTTTGTACCCATTCCTCTGAATTTGTGCTTGTTGGTATTAAAAATTTCTATTATAGTAGAATGTGTACGCTCTATTTGTCCATTCGATTCTGACGAAGCGGCGTAATGAATTTGTGCCCCTAGCTGGCTAAGGAAATTTCTTAGTTGAATTGATTGAAAAGTGGTTTCATGGTCGGTGACAATTTCTCTGGGTACTCCAAAGGAGCTGAAATATTTTCCAAGTGCTTTCTGCACATGTACAAGATTTTTCGATTTCAAAACTATTAACTGTAAATGTTTAGAGAATGAATCTATTAGAGATAAGAAGCTGCATTTATCCATGATGAATATGTCCATGTGGACTCTATCTAATGGTTTTTCTGTTATTGGCCTGGGTGAAATTTTTATGTTAAATGGTCTGCGTTCATATTTGTGAGTATTGCATATTTCACATGAGTTTATAAAGGTTCTGATTTTTGAGTAAATATTTGGGAAAAAATATGATCTTTTAATTTTGGCTTCGACTTCAGTTATACCTCGGTGAGCTCTATTGTGTTCATTTATTATTATTTGATTCTGTCTTTCTTCATTTTGCACGTCTTCGACCATATTGTTAGTAAAAACGAAATGACCTTTTTGATTGAAGTTTTCTTTAAAGGACTCCTGTACCGTCTGGATAAGATTTTCTGGTGCCATAAGGGCTGTTTGTCTACCATTGTGGAAGGTTTTCAAAAGATGTGTGATATTTTCTTTTGTGTAGGTTTTCTGAGATACTATTGTTCTATGGTAGTTCTGGAAAAGGGTTTCTTGGATAATAGTATCTATACGGGAAATACGGAATATTATCTGATTTTTGAAATAATTTAAAGGGCGTTCCGTGAAATGAATATAGTTATTAGCTGAATCATCAGCTGAGTGAACAGTTTGGGAATCAAGGGAATCATGGGATTCAGGGGAGTTATTGGCAATGGAATCTGCATCATCTTCAAGATCTTCGGAACCTGAAAAATAAGGAATTTCATCATTATTGGTTTCATTAATATTTACTTCAACAGGCATTCTGCTTAGTGCATCTGCTACTACATTTGATTTGCCTTCTCTGTACTTGACTTCGTAGTCATAATCTTCCAGATCTAGGCGCCATCGCAACATTTTTTGATTTTTCTCTGAACTTTTAATAAAAGTCAGAGGTTTATGGTCAGTTACTAAAGTAAATTTAGTCCCGTAAAGATATGGTCTGAATTTATTCACGGCCCATATGATTGCCAGCGCTTCCTTTTCGTTGGTAGCGTATCTGGTTTCTGCATCGTTTAGTGTTCTGGATGCAAAGGCGATTGGGCGTTCTATATTGTCTTGTATCTGAGATAGAACTGCACCTAATGCATATCCTGAAGCATCTGTTGTTACGATGAAAGGCTTATCAAACTGGGGATAGACTAAAACTTGATCTGTGGCAATTATCCCTTTGAGCGTATCAAATGCTGTGTGATACGATGAATCATTTATATTGATTGATGAATCTTTCTTGAGATATTTGGTCATAGGTCTAGTTATTTTTGAAAAATCCTTAATAAATCTTCTGTAATAACCTACTAAACCCAGAAACTGTTTAATCTCTTTCTGCGTTTTTGGTAGAGGCCACTTCAGAATTTTATCTATTTTTTCGGGGTTAGGTTTGACACCTTCATTTGAAATTATATGCCCTAGAAATTCGGTCTCTCGCTTGAGAAATTCACACTTATCGAGTTGGATTTTTAAGTTGAAATCCGATAAGCGTTTAAGAATAAGGCTAAGATTTTCTAAATGGTCTTTTAGATTATATCCGATAATAATTATGTCATCAAGATAGACATAACATTTGGTGCCGATATAGTCTCTTAGAATATTGTTCATTGCTCTCTGGAATGTAGCAGGAGCATTCTTTAGGCCAAAGGGCATTCTCGTGAATTCAAAATGTCCTTTATCCGTTGAAAAAGCTGTTTTTTCTATGTGAGCAGGATCCATCGGGATTTGATGGAAACCAGACTTTAAGTCAATCGTTGTGAAGTACGATGACTTTCCGAGGCTATCCAGAATATCCTCTATTTGAGGCATAGGGTATCTGTCGTCAATAGTGAGCTCGTTCAGCTTCCTATAATCTATTACGACGCGTACCTTTCTTTTGCCTGACGCGTCAAGTTTTTTCGGTACTACCCATATCGGTAAAGAGTATGGGCTTTTCGAAGGCCTAATGATGCCATTGTCTAGCATTTCTTCAATTTGCTGTTGGATATCGCCTTTAAAGTGGTGTGGGTAGCGATAGTTTTTTGTATAAATGGGAGAATCGTTTGTTGTTATAATTTTATGTTTTGTAGCTGACGTACATGAAATTTTTTCTCCTTTTTTTTGGATCACTTCTTGGTGTTTGAAGAGAGTGCAAAGCAGTTCTTGTTTCTCTAGTTTCGAAAGATGATTTGTTCTAATTATAGACTCTATATCATTTTTGGAAATATGTTGAGAGTCAATCTTTTCTGGGAGAATTGTTTCAAAATTGTTTACTGTCAGTTGAAGTTTTGGAAGATTTTCTATGTTTTTGGTTGCAGAAATAACATGGATGGTCGATTTATTATTATGTGCTTTATATAGTCCTGGTTGAATGAAAACTTTTTTATGAAGTTTTTGGTATGTGGGTACCAACCAGTCTCCGTTGTTCATTGTATCGATAGTTATGAAATGATTGTAAAGTTTTTTTGCAGGGTAGAATTTTGAATATGAAAATTGTTTATCCCTTAACGTAATGGTTTCATTCTCATAGTTGATTTGTGCTTTAAGTTTTGCAAGGGATTCTGACCCCAGAATTCCATCAAAGAAATAATGAAATTTCATTACGTAAAATTGCAAAGGTTTAAACGTATTTCCGAAAAGATCGAATTCTCCTTTCGAAGTGACGTTGTTGACTCCGCAAACATTACTGATTTGTGTATTCGGTACGGTTTTAATGGATTCTATGATGTTTGGTGAAATAATATTTTTGTTTGCCCCAGTATCGATTAATATTTTTAACTGCTTTTTTGTTTTAGGATGATTCAGTTTTAAATATGGGAGGTAATTTAGGTTGTTTTTTGTGTGGGGTTGACCAAGTGAAAATTTAGATCTAGATCTACTTCTTCATCAGATTCAGTTTCTGAATTTAAATGTGATTGAGTTTCCTCTTCTTCCGTTACATGATTATTTATGGTTAACCGACTCCGAGTAGTTTTTGTGTCCATTGGTTCAGTTGTATCTTTATGTTCGGTTTTTATAAAAGGTTTCTTATTTTGATTGAAATTTGATGATCCTTGGGATTTATTTTCAAATATTTTGTTTTTGTTGAATTTTTGGTCTTGATTCAGGTTTCGAGCTACAACTTGTTCAGATTTGAATTTGCATAAGAATGCGTATGCATCCTCAATATCCTTTGGTCGTGCAGCTTGTGCATAACCAAAGTACGGTTCTGAGAGTCCAGATATAAAGGCTGCTAGCGCATCCTCTTCAATGAACTCGTTAATGGCGTCCCAATGATTTTTGTATGTATCTTTTTGTTTTGCTAGAGTCTTAATATTTTGTATTATTTCTTTGGATTTTCGGTGGTAAGTATGGATAGACATATCTTCGGTCATTTTACAATGCCATAATTGGCTCTTGTATGTTGACAATTCGTGTCTATCTCCCAAGGCGTTCGTCAATATTTCTTTTAAATCTTCAAATTTGTCCGGATTTCCGGCTAAGCAAAGAATGTCTTTTGCTTTGCCTTGAACTTTATTAGATACCGCAGTAAAGTACATTCTAAACTGCTGAGCTGATACATGTGGTTTTAATACATTAAGGGTTTCTTCTGCTGTTTCCAGCCATGAACTTAATTGTTTTCTATTGCCGTCAAATATGGGGATCATTTTGATCGGGTCTGGAATTTTGAATAGCTGGTCGATGTTACTTATAGGTTGATGTGCAATAACGTTTTCTTGAGTTTGATTTGTTTGCGTTTGAATTTGACTGAAATACGTGGCATGTTCTGTTTGTTGTTTTGCCAGTGCCTCTATCATCTGCATCATCGTTTGCAGTTTGGCATTGACTTCTTCCATATTGTTGTTGTCGTTTAGAGAAAGGATTTCTAGTGAAGGGATGTTCTTTATTGGAATATGTGCTAAGTCTCCCGAATCGGTAGACTCAGAGCTGTCTGAATCTGAAGACACGCACGCGCTGTTTCTAATTTTAGATAACAAGTGGTGAGTTTGCTTCAGACTGTTTCTTACTTAATGCTCCTTTGGCATGACATGCACTTAGAAGATAAAAGCAAGCTATATTTTTGTTTGTTTTGAGCCGTACGATCTCTCGGAACTCGTATGACTCCCGAAATGTGATTCTCTTAGAACTTCACAATTTCGGTTGGAGGGGAAGCTCTCTTAGAACTCTTCTCACTCCAGGGGTTTAGCAAATTTTAATTTCTTAATGAGTTCGAGCCTTTCTCTTAGAACGGGCTTCAAACTCACGGAAAAATAAAACGCCAACCTAGGCGATGTTTTCACTTTCACTCGTATTTCGGTGTGGAATAGAGGATAAAGAAAAAAAACACTCACCTTGCAATCGTTGTGCGTGGGTTCTCTCGACGTCCAACTTCACGCGGTGGAACCTCAACTCCGCTGCACCCTCGATGTTAGCGAATGCTTTCGCGGGTTCACTTCGATTCTGGCTGGTAGACCAGAGTCACTACACTGTTTTTTCGCGAAATTGTTTTTCGAGCACTGCACGGCTGCGCCAATCCTGGGTTTGCTGGCGGTTCGGGCTTTTTAAAAAACACTTAACTGATTTTCCTCACTAAATCACTTTATTACTTAAGCCGAAACGCAATGAAACACGGATAAAAATAAACTGAACACCGGTCACGGTCAGTCCGGTGGTTTTGTAGAATTGAACTGCTGACCTAGCAATTCCGGCTGTTGGGCATAAAGGTGTTGACGTTGCATAGCACGTGGCAGTGGTCCGATCCAAAGGTGATGACGGTGCATGTGACGTTGCACCTGTGGTGGCTGGTTCATGTCGTGACTATATATATATATATATATATATATACATATATATATGTATATATATATATATATATATATATATATATATATATATATATATATATATAATATATATATATATATATATATATATATATATATATATATATATATATATATATATATATATATATATATATATATATATATATATATATATATATATATATATATATATATATATATATATATATATATATATATATATATATATATATATATATATGTATATATATATATATATATATATATATATGTATATATATATATATATATATATATATATATATATATATATATATATATATCTCTTAAAAACATAGAATATATACGACCAGTTTTCTTTGATCTCTTGTGGTAATGTTAATAATTTACCTTACACCATGCTATTTAGATACAACGAAATCTTATAAAAATCCACTCAAATTTGGTTGTCTTTGCGCAAGTCGATGTAAATAATATTGTGAACTATAAAGGAACATAGCTCAAAGAGAAAATATATATTGTAGTTTTTATATAAAGCAGGGGTGGCACACTTGCCCCAAAATCCGCTAAGGGCTTTTACAGATCATGGTATCGAAGATGCAAGATGGACGACTTATAGACTATGTTAAACTCAACTTACTATTGTAAATGTTACAAATGCATTGAATTGCCACTGGAATACTTTTCCTGTAGTAAATATATTCAATGGTGTACAAAATCGAAACATTTCCAGATTGTGTCCAGTATTTGCGACCACCTGTAGACAATTTGGTACTAAAATACATAATCAAAGTGCAATGTCAAAATTAACATTTTCAAATTTAATGTTGTACTTTACTGAAATGATAATATTTATCAGAGATGGGCATCAAACCAAAAGTGTTTATATTATGAATTTAGCGGCTTAGGCGTTTGGTATTGGGGGCATCTCTTCCTACACCAGATATTGACATGGGATCAGAATGTGTTCGATTCAAGATATTATTTTGGTATTCCCGTCTACCGACAAGATCAGAACACAAAACTATCAAGAAATATCTTGTACATCTCGAATAACATTCGAAATGAGCTTATTTACCAACAAGTATTTTATTTTCCAAAATTCGCAATAAGGGGCCGTCCGTTACGTAAGAGGTTATGAGAGTCAGAGGTTTCGAGATTTATAACGCGTCGTACAAGTTATTTTCAATTTTCAAACAAAAAATGTTTCTATAGAAAAGGGGAATTGAAAACCGTCAACATTTCATTACATAATTAATGGACAGTTCCTAACACATAAGAACGGATAGAGTTTGAATTTTTTGACAAATCCAAATCAATAATATAACTCAAAAATAGGAATATTTTCTTGATGGTGTAGATTTAAGTACTGTTCATTTTATAAAGTGAATACTTTGTTTATGATATATTTTTTTTTATTTATTTATAAAATCGTAATCGGTTTTCTGTGCGTCGTTCAACTATTATTCTACAATGCTATGAAAATAAAAAATCTTATAAAATGCTTTTGATTGAAGAGTTAAATAGTTTTTCCAAAATCCAAAAATAAAAAAAAAATCTGCTTGTCAAAGTTCAACATTATTTTTCGCAAATCAAAAATCCTCATTTTTATTAACAAATTGTTTGTTTGTATCCTTTACTTTTCTACTTAAGGTATAGCTTTAGAAAAGTCAACTATTTTCCACCATTCTCTGACATTAGGTAACATCAGTGATTTATTCATTTCTGGCCAAATTTGCTGATACACCATCCTTTCACTTCCAGCAAAAGAAAAAGGAAAAAGTGTGTTCAAAACAAGTTTGGATTACTAAAGAAACTATATTTGTGTAAGAGAAGGCTAAATCGTGAGCTTAAATCACAGTCTTAAGTATAAATTTTACTCTTTATGGTAGTTTTACTAAAAACTCCCATGCTTTTAAAATCATTTACGCATATTTATCGATCTACAGCAAATTGTTCATGGTTTTCTTCGAACATTTAAATTTATTATCTCAGAATAACATATTATGAAAATAATATGTTGGAAATCAATTTGATTTTATTACATCAATATTGTCAATTTTTATGATTGTCAATGTACTTTGAAAGGTCTTCTAAGAATGAAGCAATTTTGTTTCTATTGTACGAATAAAGCAATTGTGTTTCTATTATACGAAATATAAATTGTCGAATTTTCCAGCCAATTTCTTACCATCATTGATTTTGATAATCTCCAAAAATTGACCGTTCTAATCGTTGTTACATATTTGTGTGAATTTTAATTATTTTGGAGAGTTTTTATTTTCGCAACATTGTACAATATTAGTCGAACGATGTACAGAAAACCGATTGAATTTCATTGATAAATTAAAAAGATACAGCATGCACAAGGTGTCCACTTTATAGAATGAGCAGTCCTTAGACGAGACTAACAAGTTTTGAAATGACATTTTGGCGAAAAGCTTTCACATATTGAAATCAATCGTTTATAATTTTTCGTTACAAATTTTACTATTGTCAAATTGTTATAATCGCCGGTCTAGGATCTTTTCGGATTGGAAATTTTCTCAACTTCGCAAGGCATAGAGTATCTTCGTAACTGTCACACGATATACGCATGCAAAAATGGTGAATTGGCAAAGTAAACTCTCGATTAATATATAATATAAGAACACTTAGCTGAGAAGTAGGTTCTGTCCCAGTTGGTACGTAACGCCAGAAAGAAAAAGAAGAATAACTGCGATATCGCCTTCTATTGTATGGAAAATTGTAAAAGTTGCAAACATATTGTCCAACATTGTGTCTTGTGCCTAAGGATGACTTCTAGACCAACATTTCCATCACAGTTTGAAAATTTCCACAACAAGATGTTTCTAAATTGCTCCTGAATCGAATCCATCCATCGAAAATCGAACAAACTTAAGTTCGATTCAAGGGTGCGAAAACGAAGTCATGCATTCGGGAGAACATCGTTATCTTTTATCGCGGAAACGGACCATCCATGTGTCGCTCTCTGCGTGATAACGACTACCATCCAGAACGCGGTGGGTGTTGATGTCGATAGCCTCCCTCTTCGGGCCATAAAAAACCGGATCCTGATGACACTTTACATTTCGCATTTCATAAGGACCACCCGGTGGCGTCTCCGTTGATGACGTTCGAACGTTATTGCGGGGGCTTTCTGATCGTTGTGTCGATGTCGATGGTTGCAGAATGAAGGACAGCCCGGCAGTTTATTATCTGGGGATTCGTCGCTCACACGAGGGGCGCTTTGCTGGACTTACGTTTTATTGCCAATCGATGAATAATATTCACCGCAGTTGTCAGGCATCACTAGTAATATATGACATATATGGTTGAGCTTGAAGAATTTCCATCGCACAAGAATGTTTTGATGTTTGAGAATGATTTAATGTAGTAGGTTTTCGATTGGAACAATATATTCAATGTATGATAGTATGTCATTTTTATTATTATTTCCTTATTTTACTTTTTCATTAGTATCATTTCAAACATTACATTCATTAGGAAAAACTACTATATCGTCTGCGACTTACATATTTCGTCAGTGTCTTTAGTGACACTGAAGAAGTCTGTAAGAATTTGCAATTTGCAGGTGAGAAATAGTTTAAAAAGAAGATTGCACTTTAGCGAATCAAATCACGCTTTTAAGTTTCAATGAGCTTACTAGAAGCATCACTTTTCACTACAAAAATAAGAATCGCAAGAACTTTTTTGTTTTTCGATATTTTTGCATCTCTTCTGGATAGAAATTTTCTAAAATCTCAGGTGGACGAAGCCGAAATGACAATCACAAGTAGAGTAGGTGTACCAGCTATGGCCATAGTGATTTCCGATTTCGCCATACATAATAACTTTAATTTATTCACATTTTGAAAAGTTTTGTGTGTTTTAGCAGTAAGATAAAGCGTAAAACTAGATGTTAAAACATTCAAAAATATTAAAAATGTGAAAGTTAACGAAATTTCACATATGACCAAATAGGGAACCACTATAGCCATAACTGGTACACTTTCCCTAATCAAGATTAAGAAATAATTTATGACAAAAATTTATGAGCGAAAATCAATATGATGTGTTATTAATACATAATAGCTGTTTATGCCCAAATAAACGAAACCATAAACGAAAGGATTGCACTAAATTTGAATTCACCAAAGATATGACGAGTTCATAAAGGTAGATTACATCTCATGATTGAATAGGTTTGTTTACCTAAACCGGAAACTTTTTCCATCAAAAATGCATAACATCGGAAGAAGACAGTTCTGATACCGAGCACCGCACCGAATCAACCCAATAAAACGTAATTGGCATCATAAAGCACACGAAGTTACCTCACTGCCTTACTTAAGTCATGAAGACAAATCGCACCACCGGGCAGAAATCAGCACAACACTTCTAATCCCCCGGTGGATCATGAAGATGGTGAAGGAACGGTGTCCTCCGGAGTGGTTTGAGGAAGGGAAAAAATCGTCCTATAAACAAATAGCATATGCCATTTTTCGGGTCCTTGCGCGTACCGAAAGCAAACTTATGTGTCAGTACTAGGACTCCAGGACGGTCGCCAACCCCGGGGCGGTAACAGGCCAAGTAAAGCGTGAAAACACGATAATAAGCCAAAAGATATCTATCTTGTTTATCGTTCGAATTAATGTTCGCTTTTTGTCGTTCTGTGCCTATTTTCCGCCGGCTCAGCCATGATGCAGAGCCGACTACAACGCCAGCAACAAATATCCCATTTAAGGGAACCGTTCTCTAGTCTGTATCCTTTTGAAGACAATACGCGAGCTTTGCGACGACCCATCCGAAGAGAAAGGCTCAGCGATTATTGGAGATCATAAACACACATTGATAGCACACGGTCGGAAAGCACATCATGAGCAAGCACCCAAGCTTTAATGCATGTTCCTCTACACAAGCATAGATAGGATCGGAGGAAACGCAGAGCATAAGTACCTACATCTAGGCACAGTTTCATTGCTTTGAAAATGATGGCTCAACGCCAACTGTAGAGCTCCCACCGAGTCCTTGTGAGCCGAGATGGATGCATTTTGCGGTAGGTTTTTGATCTCTTCCGTCTGCCAGACGGTAAATGACGACGACGAAGGACAAAGTGGTTTTGATAGACTCGCGTTTGCCACAAATGCATCGATATAGGTAGATAGATGCCAGTGAGGATGAGCTAACATTAGTAGGTATCTTGTAAAATGTCATAAATCGCGCGGAAACAGTGATGCTGGCAATGTTGTATCCGTCATGTAGGATACGATGCTGAACATGAAAGATGTACCACGGTGCTCCCCTGACCGTTATTATCAGAAAAAAATCTCCATCAAATCTGTGCTCACCAATCGATTTCTATAACTAAGCTGCATGTCTGGGCAAAATTTCAAAAAAATCGTAGGGCCCGTTTTGCAGTTATGCCCTTTTTATTGTATAAGTCTACTAATTCAAAGGAAATCTGAGATATTTGGACGGATTTTCATTGGCCGTGATTACCAGAAGAAATATACTATCAAAATTTGGTTCAAAGTTGGTTTGTTTAGTTATTTTCACCTCATGGTGGAGTATTATATGAGAAAATAGGCGAAATTTGAAGTTACGCCCTTTTTGAGGTGTAACCATTGAAAACACTAATTTTAAAAAGAATAATACTGGCATTCTAATACTGTTGAACATGTTCAAATGTTTTCAATGACACATTGCACTCACATGCCACAAAAGTCTTTCACTATCAACTGATTTTCCATAGGCTCAAGTGCTTTAAGGCATTACGGAGCTGATTTAATCATGTAACCAAATTAGTTCTTGTAGCACAATATTCTGGATTGGTTGGTGAACCAATGTACTCACGATTCAGATAATTTTAAATCAGTGATTCTCAAAGTGGGCAAATTCGCCCCCTGGGGGGCGATTTTTGGAACGAAGGGGGCGAAAATTTTCAAAACAAAATTTGGGGGGCGAAAAATCCAGTAAAGGGGGCGAAAAGTCTAGTATGGGAGAAATTGAAAAATGACTCATAACGTTCGGAGGACACACGATTTGATAGAAATTTATGCTAATGCTTCTGAAGGACAATCAATTTCATTCTAAACTATTTCTAGTTTCACCTTAGATCGAATATACCTCTGATCTAAGCATGGCCATTTTAATTTATTCTAGATAACACTTGATGATTGTCAAAAAAAATATTTGTGTTATGCATTCAGATTTTTATTTTTATGATTTATTTTCATATGAGTTTTAAGAATTTTAGGTTTTCTCAAAATTAGAATGATTTCAAGATACGGAGAGCATTGATAAAACATATTGACACCGTCTCCAGACATTTAGCTGCACAGACTGTAACTTAACACTAGACAACGGACAAGCATGCTCCAGTGGCACAGCCGCGAAACATTTTTGGCGAATAGTGTCAATGGCTGAAGCGGGAATCGAACCCACACCCCATGACATTATGCGATCACTGCTTGACGATACTATCCACTGGACACAAAGCCCACAATACTCAATCTGTATAAAAAAGTGAAAAAGTTTTGTATGCCATGAGTTGGCTTGAGAACGGATCAATGGATTCGAAACACTTTCACTGTTGCATTTGTTCTGGACTTTAAGGTAATCGTCCGAAGAAAAAGTTTAATAAAATCTCTAGAATAGTCAGAAAACGTAAAAAAACTAACCTGTAAATTTGTTTAGGAAATTTTATGACTTGATGGCAAGTCGAAGTTTTCCAGGATCACTAGTATTTAACATAAAGATTTTTTTTTAATATTTCTATTGTTTCTATTGTTTTTTGTTATTTAGGTTGCGCTTTTTCTTACCATTCTTACTTCTTATGGTACAAATATTTTAATTAACAAATCTCTGAAAATTTGGCTGACAAAATCAGGTTCCAACGATGAATTAAAGCCATTTTGTGGAGTGTATATTTTTTCCAAAGCAAATATGTTTGATATTTTTAACACTTTTGTAGTAATATACGAGTAAACTTGATAATTTTCTATAATATTGATCAAATGTTTAGTACAGTCTATAGATTAATTCAAATATATGAACTTGCATATGAACCATTCATCAGGGGGGCGATTCCAAAAAATATTGGCCTCGAGGGGGCGAAAGTCGAAAAAGTTTGGGAAACACTGTTTTAAATGCTACTGATTGCTACCAAATTCGAAGCATACGTCAAGAAGTACTTAAAGAGTAAAGTTTTTCGTAATGGGTAGCAGTGTATGCAATGAAATCAACTACGCAGAAAGCAGTGATTCAAAAAGGAAGAATTTAATGCAAAGTTTAGAACATCCGTTATTGTTTTGTTTAATTTATTTCAAAATCGTAGCATTTACAGAGTTTAATATTGACTGTTTGTCTTTGTCAGTTTGAAAAACTTTGTGTAGCTACCAAAATATGATTTTTTTTCGTTTGTAAAGGGTCATAGCAGGTGGTGTGTCATTACTTCACAAGCACAGCTAGCAATCAAAAAAATAAAGTTAACATATAAATCTTCAGTTTGTGTCGGATTAAAACCATATTATGGTAGGTCGACCGGCAGGTATTCAACAGGGCCACAGAATAATTTACAATTTTCCGGTAACCAAAACTGGAATTTACGTAGAATCCATAACAACTATATGTTTATCTTTTAGTTGTCGTAGTCTGGGATGCTCATGATCACGGTGCGATTACCTTTATCTGCTTCTGTTATCAGGATATCGGGATTTGTTTTGATGAATTTATTTGTGGTATTAGTTTATCATATTTTTTTTTTTAATATACCCCTTAACTTCGAGATCCATTAGCCCGAATACCTGAAGACCATCACAGTTCCAGTTCCAAGAATATCATTACTTATCACGGGATAATATCGTTCGAGGTAATAATATATTCGGGACAATAGCATTCACCGTAACAATGCGTTCAGTGTGATGAAACTCAGAATAAACAAATTCCGGGAAATGAAACTCGGGGTTAAGGTTAAGAATATTCTAAAGAGAGTTTTGATACATAAGGAAGATATGTAACATTAAGCTCTGCAAATGTTATGATTTTGAAATCAATGAAACCAAATAAAAACGCATGTTTCTTACTTCTCTCAAGCGTATTTCAAGTACTGATGCTTTCTCTTCGCGAGTTAGCCTGAGAATGAGTAAATTGATTTATACATTTCTTTCACTATTGCATTTATCCTGGGCTCTTATCGGTTTGTGTAATCGAAAAGACCGGGAAACCCAAAGGAAATATTGTAGATTCGTGCAAATACCTGAAGACCATCACAGTTCCAGTTCCAAGAATATCATTACTTATCACGGGATAATATCGTTCGAGGTAATAATATATTCGGGACAATAGCATTCACCGTAACAATGCGTTCAGTGTGATGAAACTCAGAATAAACAAATTCCGGGAAATGAAACTCGGGGTTAAGGTTAAGAATATTCTAAAGAGAGTTTTGATACATAAGGAAGATATGTAACATTAAGCTCTGCAAATGTTATGATTTTGAAATCAATGAAACCAAATAAAAACGCATGTTTCTTACTTCTCTCAAGCGTATTTCAAGTACTGATGCTTTCTCTTCGCGAGTTAGCCTGAGAATGAGTAAATTGATTTATACATTTCTTTCACTATTGCATTTATCCTGGGCTCTTATCGGTTTGTGTAATCGAAAAGACCGGGAAACCCAAAGGAAATATTGTAGATTCGTGCAAAATCTAAATGTAGTAATGTATGCTACAAATGATCACAAAAATATTGACCGTTGTCTAGAGTTCCATAGTTTACCCAATAGTTTATTACTAAGCGATTGAAGATCAAGTTCTAGTGCAGTATAATGTTAGCCGGAACAGCCAAAGGGATGGCTAGTTGGGCTATAATAATATTTTTTGACTAATAATGATGTCACAAAAATTGCTCCGTAATGCCTTACAGCGCTTGAGCCTATGAAAAATTGATCAATTATGAAATACTTTAGCGACATGTAGTTGCAATATGTCATTGAAATTATTTGAAAATGCTTATCGGTATTAGAATGCCTAATTAATCTATTTAAAATTAGTGTTTTCAATGGTTACACCTCAAAAAGGGTGTAACTTCAAATTTCGCCTATTTTCTCATTCAAAACTCCACCAAGAGGTTACAAATAACTAAACAAACCAACTTTGAACCAAATTTTGATGGTATATTTCTTCTGGTAATCACGGCCAATGAAAATCCGTTCAAATATCTCAGATTTCCTTTGAATTAGTAGACTTATACAATAAAAAGGGCGTAACTGCAAAACGGGCCCTACGATTTTTTTGAAATTTTGCCCAGACATGCAGCTTAGCTATAGAAAACGACTGGTGAGCACAGATTTGATGGAGATTTTTTTCTGATTATAACGGTCAGGGGAGCACCGTGGTACACATTACAGACTGTTATTTTGCGTCACATATTACATGGTTTCACTTGTACATCCATTGCCATCTTCGTTAATCGCGAATGCAAAAATTGTGTCGTTGAGGATGTTAACCATTAAATGTGAAGGTGCCAATAATAGAAAATTAAATTTAATTGAAGGCCTTTTCCATTGGCGTAGTTGGGATTTTTTTTTCTGGTGGGAGCTTAGCAAATTCTTGTTTTACAGAATGTTTTTCAGAACGGGTTTCACAAATTTCGTAGTTTGCATAGATTTGTATTGATTTTATTTGTTTGTGATTTTGTCTCATACCGCTGCACATCAGCAATATTTGTAAACTTCTCTTGTTACCGCGAAATTTTTGTTTTGTTCAATCCAGTATAAAACTCATTCAACTTCCTTTACTTTACGTTTGCTGGCTCTACGTCCTTCAAGACATGACCTGCGCCACAATGTTATGCCAACTAACTCGATCCATGGCTGCTAACCTCCAGTTTTTTGATCGCCCCACACTTCCAAGATCTTGCTCCACTTGGTCAAACCACCTAGCTCGTTGCGCTCCCCTTCGTGTTGTACCGGCCGGATTTAACGTGAACACCATTTTTGCGGGATTGTTGTCTGGCATTCTCACTACGTGTCCCGCCCATCGTACCCTACTAGCTTTAGCGACTTTCTGGATGCTGGGTTCACCGTAGAGTTGCGCAAGCTCGTGGTTCATTCTTCTCCTCCATAGGTCGTTCTCACACACACCGCCAAAGATCGTCCTAAGCATACGTCGTTCAAAAACTCCTAGCGCTTGCAGATCCTCTTTGAGCATTGTCCATGTCTCATGCCCGTAGAGGACTACCGGTCTTGTACATGGTACACTTAGTACGAAGGTGAAGTGGTCTGGTCTTGTAGAGTCCGTAGTAAGCACGACTTCCGAAAATGGTACGTCTTAGAATTTCTATGCTGCACTTGTTATCCGACGTTACCAATGATCCGAGATAGACAAATTCTTCTACCACCTCGAATTCATCTCCATCAATCATCACGCGTCTGCCAATAAGAGCTCTATCGCGCTCGATTCCTCCAGCCATCAGATATTACGTCTTCGGCAGCAACCATCTGGAACGTTCTTCCGACAATGTCCACGTCGTCAGCGAAACAGATGAACTGGCTGGATGTTGGAGCCCGCCCGTTTCATAACACCTTCTAGCGCAATATTGAACAGGTAGCAGGAAAGACCATCACCTCATCGAAGGCCTTAGCATGTTTCAAACGGTCTTCGATAATGCACCCGATATCTTCACACAGCACTGTACACTATCCATCATTGCCTTGATCAGTCTAGTAAGTTTCCCAGGAAAATCATTCTCGTCAAGATTTTCGATAGCTCTCCGCGGTCGATGGTATCATTGGCCACTTTGAAATCGATAAAATAGATTCGTAAGGACTTGATATTCGCGAGACTTTTGGAGGGTCTACGGCAATATAAAGATTTCATCTGTTGTCGATCGGTATGAGTTTAAACAACTGACCGGATTTCGAACTGTCCGGAATATAAGGCAAAATTGAAAAATGTCCGGAATAAGAATTATTATATATTATTAAGTAATTATTTTTTTTAAGTTCTAAAGCCCAAATTTTTACTCGCCATTTGAAAGGTTAAAAAAGGTGAGTGGTTTTGAAGCTTGATAACGCTGCTAAATCGTACAGAATGTTTTTTTAAACGCTCATCGATGAGAAGTACAGCTAATTGGCCCCTTAAATGTCCGTAATATGATTTAAAACTGTAAATGTGAGTTTTACAATCACTGGTTTGTGCGACAAGGTTTACATTTTGAGACCTTTCTGATTTTTTTTCATACTTTTTATGTGCTTTCGACACATGTATAAAATGATAAGATATCTAATCTATGTAAAATTTCGGTGTATTGAAAATTCCGGTATTGGAACTTACTCAGGACCAAAATTTTTGTACCATAAATAGCCGACAGCACCGGTATTTTTGGTACCGCTTCTGCTGGTACTACACACAGGCCCAAATTGAAAGAATTGTAAAAATTTTGTAACGCATGTGCAATTCTGAGTTTTTAATTATTCAATTAAGTAAAGTAAGTAATCTCGACTAAATCTTCAATTAAATCCTTTACAAAGATTCCAAAAATTCATTCCGGCAGGAACTTCTTGGAAAATGTTGTTTCTATTAAGATTTTAACAATGCATTTACTTTTATGGAATTTCACTTGGAGTTCCAAATATTTTTTTTTCTGACATCCCATCAGATAACTCTAACCCTCGGAATTTCTTCAAGAATTCATTCGGAGAAGACTCAAAAGTTCGAGAGATTCTCCTTTTTTTTTCAAGGGAATGATCGTTCAAGAATTGTGTTAGGAATTTATTCGTACATAGTTTTCAAAAATTCTAGGAAATATTCCAAAACATCCTTCATGTGATTTCTTCAGAAATTTCCACATGGTGTTTTACAAATATTCCTCCATGAAACAACACCTGTATAATTCATGGAGGAATTCTTGTAAAACTTCATGTGGAAATTTCTCAAATGACACCCTTACTTTTTTTTTCATAAAGCTTTCTCTAGATGGAATTTTAGGTTTTACCCCAAGCGTTCGTCCAGAAATTCTTTCTGAAATTTCTTCTTAGATTACATTCTTAGACAGTCATTCCGCAAGAAATTTTTCAAGAGATTGTTGGTTGAGTTTTTTGTTGAGATTTGCTCCTAGAATGGTTTTTTAGGAATTCTTTATCGCTTTTTTTACTGGAATTCATCAAGATACTTTCTACAAAGCAGTACCTAACTCCTACAATCCACTAGAGACTTTTCAAGAAAAAAAATTCTTCCTCTAGGAATTCCTCCGTAGATTCCAGTGATAATTTCTACATACATTATTTATTTATTTATTTGCTTTATGTAACGTAAGGATAATTCCTTTTTTTAATGTTACACTGTGGTGGATTTTAGTTTTACAAACAATCTGTTTATTTACTCTAACTCAAAGTTTCTGAATTTTATTATCAAATTATTAATTCATCTATTGCATGCGTTCAAGTTCTTCAAGCAGACCCTCTTTAAAGCTATTTAAACTATTGGTAAATTTAAGGTTTGGTGACAATCTATTCCAAAGTGAAATGCCCCTTAGCAACATTGAATTACCATAGTAAGATGTTGAATACTGAGGAATTAATAAACTATTTGTTCTGTTATTCCTAAGAAATTGCAATTTATCAAATAAATATGGTGACTCCTTAGACTTGATCAGTCTGTACATTTGTATACAACTTCTAAATGCATGGAATTTGGCAAAATTACATCCGATTAAAGAACTTTGAAATTGTGAAACACTGGAATATCTCGATAAATTATATGCATATCTTATACACGAATTAAATGCAACTTTTAGTTTATTGAGTGAAACAGCAGATGCATTGCTTTAAACAAATTCGCCGTACATAAAATGCGGAAGTATTTACGACTTTAAAACCTTGATTTTTGTTGAGATTTCAAAATGCATGCTCGCAGTATTTAACCTTTTAAGTGAACCGTATATTTTTCCACATTGCGAATTGATAAAAGCATCCCATGATAAATTGGATGTAAAGATAATCCCTAGATTATCTAGTTTGTCGTAAAATTCTTTGACCATCAAAATAAAGCTCTGGTTCTACGGGAGGGTTTCTTAGTTTTGATATAATCATAGCTTTTGTTTTTGACGGATTTACAGCCAACAAATTATTTAACGACCATTGGAGAATGCAATTCATGTCATGATTATTCTTTCTAGCTATTTCTGCCATACTAAAATTACCGGTAGCACTAAAATAGATTTGAACATCATCGGCGAATAAGTGAATCGAACAAAAACGCAAAGTATTAGGCAGATTGTTAATAAACAAGGAAAATAATAAAGGTCCTAGAACAGATCCTTGAGGTACTCCAAATCTGATTGGACTAAATGATGACAACTCATTGTTATAGAATACAGCCTGACACCTATCTGTTAAATAAGATTTAATAAGAGTAGCAGTCGACTGCGAAAACCCGAACAGATTTATTAATTTTCTAACTAATTTACTATGCGACACTCGGTTGAACGCTTTGGCGAAAAAAATCAGCAAAAGTATAGCTATGCCTCTTTTATCCACTGCCTGAGCTATATCATCGTGGACCTTGATTAATGCGGTATTCGTACTAAAATTGCTTCGAAACCTGACTGAAGCGGGTGCAACAATACATTATCAACAACATGTTTAGAAATTTGAGATTTTATTAATTTTTCAAAAACTTTAGAGAATGCACTTAGAATACATTGTAGAACAATTTCCTTTCTTCTTAATAGGAATAATCTTAGCACTCTTCCAGGCTCTTGGAAAAATTGAAGTTTTAATGATTGAATCAAAAAGATGTTTGTAGATTGGCAAAGCTAAGGGTAATAGAAGTTTTATGAATTGAATTGGTATATTATCAAGTCCTATTGCATTTGATTTTATTGAAAAAATACTGTTAATAATGTCGTGTTCCGAAAACTGAAGTAAGCTAAAACCTTGAGAATTAGTAATTATTGGTTCAGATAAAGCATCATTCGAAAAGTTTGAGGTGAAATAGTCGTTAATATCATTTGCTGAAAAATCATCGCTTGGAAAAACAGAATCTTTAGTAACTCCTAGTTTCTCAATATTGTTCCAAAGCTGTTTACTGGGCAGATTGGTATTGAATTTTAGTCGGTCACTATTAATTTTAGCTTGAGATATCATTGTATTAACTAAATTTCTTAAACGTTTGTAATTACTTCTATTGTTCACTGTTTTGGACGTTAGGCAACGATTTGTAGTTTTGATTGTGTTGTTCACACATATGGCCGTCTGTTAAAACAAATTTTCAACTTCTATTCATTTCTCTCGTCGCTCCCCAAGTAACAATTTCAGTGCTTTTTGATCTTTGATGTTATTTATGGAGGTTTTATTAGAGATGTATTCATTCCTAACAGATTTAATAAAGCATTGCAAAGTGCCAAACATTCTTTTCGGTAAAATCCACTTTTAAATGCTTTGTAGATATCTACAAGAGCTCCCGTTAAAACTTATTTGCTGGCCACATTTGTTGATAATAAATTTAATTTTGAAGGAGCTGTATAGTATCTATTAAAACCTATAATTAAAACCTCATCTTGCTTGTCTTGTCAAGGCATAAGTAAAACTTCTAAGACTATGCTAAGTCATGTTAAAGCCTTCTTAAATCTCAACTGTCTGATGCATGTTATTGGAATGCAGTCTGCGTGTGGTTATCAATATCATTATGTTGATAATGATAATCATGTAGTGAATCACGAATTAATCAGAACGCAAACATAGAAATGACAAATATTCCTCCCGAAGAATTAACAGACTATCGCATACTTTTCCCATACTTGCCTGAACTTCCCGTTCTAGTGGGACAACTATGCTGCACGCAACAGCTGAGCTACACGAAAAAAGCTTTCATTTTTCAGACACTTATCAATTACCGTTTTCTGCATCATTACAACCGATTAAGCACGACGAGCTTTATTATAACAATTATTCCAATAAAACAGTTAGATATATAACGGCACAAATTTAATTAAAATGAATTGCATCACAAAATTAATTTCCGATTTGTTTACGTTTTTGACAGCACTAGCTTTCCTGAGTGCATTAAGTTTAAGTCAAGGCTCCCAAAAAACCAATTTGTCTTAGTGCAGAACAAATATTCTGATTTAGGAATATTTTAGCCAGTGAGGGTTTTGTGCACGGGTTCTTAAGATCAAAAGCGTTTATGAATGATTATATTGTTCGGAATAATCACCAATTGATCTCAAACCATCCCAGACAAGACCAGCAAGATTTAAATGTATGGAATCCATTTTATTGTCACCGTTTCGGATTGATAATTACAATATGCGTGGAAAATTTCAATTTATGATTGAGATGAGCATGAAATCATTGTTAAAATGGAATGGAGTAAAATATTGGATAGCCAATAATGATGTCGTAATTGTGGCGCGTTGCTGTAAATCGAAAAATTTTATGTCATTCCACCAGTAAATTTTTATTGGCAGGAATTTTACGCGATCGTAAGGAAATTTTCTGCCACGCAAAAATGATTATTTTGAGTCGGCAGACATCATGATGGTTTCAAAATCAAAAAAAGGTTATGGTTTATAAACAAATTATTGGTTGATGTTTGTTCAATCATAAGCTCTTAACATTGGTTTTATTCCGTGTATAAGGATATCGTGAAAGATTTAATACCGCTAGTTGAGCTCAATAAGGCTATACAATAGCTCTTATGAATGTTTTATAGCATACTACAAGGGTAGATGTATTCATACGATACAAAATTAAGAAGTTTAGAAACGGTTTTAAGGTATAGTCTTAACAACCTCCTGTAGTGTGGGCCTTTTCGGGCTTAACGGAGTTTTATCAAAGGTTTATTGAGGTTATTAAGAATTATAAGTTCTAAAATGAGTTTTAACGATATGGTGGTAACAACAGCTTGTAGTAAATGAAAAAACTAAAAATGTTACTTGGGTCGCTTGCGATTCTATCCATCTTGTCATTTCATTACTTTCGTTACTCCCTTTCACTCTGAGTATAGATATTGTATTCACCGAAAAAAGCCAATGAATTTTAATAATAATTTGGACTGTTTCCAGACCCTGTACGCCAAGTCACGGTTAACAATTGCAATAGAAATGTCATTACTTAACCATGGGGTTGAATTATTTCTCTTGCATCTTACAGGTATATAATTATCATGGAGCGAAAGTAAGTTATAATTCAGGAAATCAAGCAAATCATTAGGATCAGTCAGACTCAAGAAAGTATCTCAATCAATGCTGTAAAAAGCGGCTTGCAACACAGTTGAATCGAAATTAACATAGTCACGATAAGTGACAACAGGTTCAGCGTTTTATTGAGAAAATCGTATCGAACAAAAGATCATATCGTGATTGGAAACCCCTGGCATCGAGAGCTGATCTTGTTTAGAGACGATTTCTGGAGAATCGGTTATAACGAGATCAAGTAAAGAACAACCAGATCTATGAAAAAAAGTAGGTTCAGCATTAACACAAACATACGACAAACTGTCTAGTATTTCCTTGAATTTTCGTGAACGATTGAGATTTAGTAAATCTATATTAAAATCTCCAATAAAAAATGTACTGTCATATCGCACAGTTAAATTTCCTAGTAAATTACTTATAGTGTCAGCACAATCATAATTGGGAGGGTTGTAAACAACTTCAAGCAGGAGTTTTTCCGTTCTATTTTTGATTTCAACAACTAAATATTCCATTTCTCCGTGAGTGATACTCGAAAACTGCGATTTTTCTACAACACGATGGCCGAAATTTTTTTCAAATATACACAAATCCCTCCACCGTGTCTATTCCGATCATTACGGATTAAATTATACCCATCGATATGAACCATGTCATCACTGATAGTGCTATTCAGCCATGTTTCTGTAAAACATATTACGTCAACCTTACTATCGCAAAACTTCATTCGGAGTTCATGAAATTTTGTAAAATTCCTGGCTATTAGGCTTTGTACATTGATGTGAGCGACATTAAGGTGATCATTTTTCAATGCAGCATTCATAACAATCCTTGGTATCGTTGTGTTAAGGGAAGCATTTTCATCTGGAACATTATCCATTATCAAAAGAAGTGATACAACTCCGGTTTGAAGACAATCCGCAAAAAGAACCCATCCCACATGCAATATTGAACCACAAGAAAGATAATATACTATTAACTAACATAAACATTTCATTGAGTTTTGCGATTCAGAATTTAGCCATATGTTATAATTTATTGCTAATTATTATCCCTTTCAATTCAAAATATTATTTCAAATACCACCAACAGTGCGCAAAAAGAGAAACAGAAACAACATTCTTACACGCATTCTTAACAGCAGCAGCAACACCCACTCAACGACAGCAACAGCACCTCCCCGACAACAGCAGCAACGTCATCTCGACAACAGCAGCCACGATCCCCACAGCAACAGCAACAAATTACAGATGACAGCATTGACTTTTAGGAGTGGAAGGAGTCAAAGGAACAACAAGGAAAGAATGATGGAAGAAGATGAAGGATATAAAAAACTATTTGGATAAGGTTTTTGTTTTATCAAAAAGAACTAACTTTCAGGAGTGGTTGGAATCATGGATTATTCATGAAAGGAGGCATGGAGAACTGAGGGGAGGAAGAGAATACCTTTTTGGAAAGGGTAGAGCTCAGCGGAATTGCCAGTTGTTTGCAATCGACGATCGGTTCTGCATTAGATCCGTTAGCATGTTGAATGAATACAATCCCATCACGAGTGAAGATTTTTTTGAGAACTCCTTTTTTCTTTAGCTTAATTGCAGCCGTTCTGGCATGTTGAGTGAGATTTTCATTCAGGAACCCTCTCTGATCATTATCAAAGCCCAGATGACGTAGCGACAAATTTCTCGTTTTAAGATAACGTCCGTAGAACGCATCCCTTGCATTTTTGAACGCAAACTGGCAAACAATTGGTGGAGTTGCACCGACTGGAATTTGAGATCGCATCAAACGTTTGAGGTCCACTATTGGTCGATCCCCATCATTGTAACCCAGGGTTGTGGTGAGCTTGCAGAACGATTCCATCAAATTTTCATTCACAGCATAGGGAATACCATAGATAATAAGATCACTGGCCTTCTCGAAATGGTCCAACCTTTGGGCAGTATTCGTAATATCCGCACGAACCTCCGTAACAGCCATCGAAAGATTGTTGATGCTCGTCGTACATTCAGCTTTCAATGCAAATAGCAGGTTCTCTACTGCGGAGATCCTACTCTCGAGTATGGAATTGCTGGCCTCAATTTTAGCTTCAATCTTCGCATTAGAAGCGGAGAACATTTGCTGGATTTTGTGGAGCATATCGCCGTCAGAATCCTCGTCATCCCTTGGTCGTTTGTTATTGTTTCCTTCGCTGCACACAGACGATGAAGAAACCGATCGAGTGATCGGTGGATTTGTTTTCGCTGATTTGTTTTGGTTCATAACGCAATAACTTTTATTGAATTTTGACGTTGAACAACGAAAGCAAATAGCAAACTATTCTGAAGGGGTCTAGCTTGGAACGCTATCGTTGATCGAGATGAAAATATAGCTTTTAGAAGATGATCGCGAACGATATTCAGCTAATTTAATGGTAAAACTTCAAATCACTGTTTCGTTCACCGTATCATGTGCACTGGGTGATTAAAGGCGGAATAGAAGCAGGATATAATCAACTAAAAATGGACCACTTTCACAGTCACGCTAAAGCGTTCATCCCTTCAGAAATTTTTATTGTTATAATTTAACTTTGTTCTGTCGATAGAAGCCTTTGAAAAAAATGTCTGCAATGTTTGTTAAGATTTATGAGGTATATTACTAAGAAATTCGTTCAACGAATTTATCACAAATAGGGGGAGATCCCCCAGTACCGGACACTTAAGCCACTAAATTCATAATTCCAAAAATATTGGTTTTACGTGCTCGTGTTACCCATTTATGATAAATATTATCATTTTTATAGTGTACAAAAATAAATTTGAAAATATAAGTATGAATTTTGACATTGCATTTTGATGATGTATTTTAGTACCAAATTGATCGATCTTGAAAGGTGGCACCCAATACCGGACACAATCTGGAAATGCCTCGAATTCTGTAAATTTGAACATCATTGAATGTGTTTATTTTAGGAATAGTATGTAATTGCCAATTCAATGCATTTGCAACATTTACAAGAACAATTTGAGTATTTCATAGTTTGCAAGATGTCCATCAAAAACCTCTTTCTTATATGATGAAAAATAGCACATTTTACGATGTTGTTCTGAATGTTCATTTTTCTTAATTTTATTGCATGTTTGATACCATGATCGACGGAATCCATGAAAAATGAATGTATTTTGAGACACTCGTGCAATAATTACAAAGATATCATATAACAAATCAGGCTGTCCGAAACTGGGGGACAGGAGGTGCTTAAACAAAATTGTAATTTTTCCATATTTAGTCCAATTATGGTACAAAATACATTCATACTATCGAATTAGGATTATGTTCGAATATGCTTGCGTGATCCAAAGTATTTTTTCATATTCAAAATAATTACTAAATAGGCTCAAAATTATGGCAATACGTCAATTTTTTTTAAATTTTCATTCTTTTGTACTTTTTTAAAAAGGCATGCATATTTCAAGGATGTGTTATTCTACGCAATCATTAGTCTCCAAAATAGCTTCCTTTACTACTAATACACCATCTTGATTGGACCATGATTTCTCAATGTTTCGACTTTGTCCGGTATTGGGTGCTGTCCGGTACTGGGGGATCTCCCCCTATATGTAGAAACCCTGCATAGATAACTTCAGTAATTCTTTCCTGAGATTCTAGGAAGGAATAAGGCACTATTCTTGAAATTATGTAAAGAGTATATCACATTCCAAATTGAAATCTTTCATAGGTGGTCTTTTCTCTACACTTATGCCTTAGTACAATTTTTGGACCCATCAGAATTCGATACTTCGGGTTCTCTAATTTCCTTCAAAATGCACCGTAACTTGATACCCTCTAAACCCAAATTTTATGTTGAATCTAAATATCATTTTTAGTTATCTAAAATCGTTCTTAACACGTATTGGGAAATGTTTTTTTTTTATTCGAAAATATATGAATTTTGGTTTTTGATTTTTATATATATATATATTTTTTTTTGGAACATTCCTATCCTTTTTTATTTTTCTGAAGTTCAAGTTTTTTACGGTACTTTTAAAACTATTGAATTTTAATTTTTATTTATGTCTTGTGTAATTGACGGAAAAATAGGATTGAAATTATTTTAATACCACCAATCTCTTCTTCTGTGATAAGTTGATCGTAGATAAATAAAAACAGCTACGATTTTTAATATTACACGTTAAATGTTTTGTTCTATGCGTGTTATAAGTCAAGGTTTAAGCCAAAAATAAAAACATGTCAATTTCCAAAGTGTACCCCGTCTGAAGGCGGGGTTGGGTATAAGAGGGTTAACCCGTATAGGACTGAGTGAAAGCAAATATACTAAAACCCCCACCGCTCAGCGAATTTTTAACGGATTCATATGATTTTTTGTCAGTATACTGGCACTCTTATCTAGTTTCTAGAAGTGGACAGAGGAAGGCGGAAATATTCCTATGGCCGGAGTTGTTCCGATGGGTCACTGGGTCAAGTCGAGTTAAAAATAACTATTTTTTGGGACATGTCAAGTTATCTTTTAATTTTATTTGCATAAATCATTAATATCTAATATTCAACATTATGAATGAAAAGTTTTGCACCGTATAAAACATACCGAATGTGGCTACATGGACTGAATGCCCGGAAGAACCGATTAAAGATTTTTTGGATTAAACCGTTCCAGTTCTCGAAAAGTAGAAATCTAACATATTTGTGAACTAAAATGCATTCCTATAAGCTTGGCACAGATTTTCAGATACAAATTGTCCACTTAATCGAAAATTCGAGGTGTCCCGGGGACTCGAAAATGATCATTTGTAGGATCAATCAAATGCAAGGCTCATAGTTATCCAAAACCAAACTTCAAATTTTCAAGAGCACAAATCTGGAGAACGGAACACCCATTTGAGCTGAAAACTTAATCGATTGGTCATCACCAGCTAGTGACCAATCGATTAAGTTTTCATCTTAAACGGATGTTTGGTTCTCCAGATTTTTGCTCTTGAAAATTTGAGGTTTGGATTCGATTCATCTTCACCTTGAGAACATTTCAGCTCGCAGATATTCTTTTGAAGAACGTTGTCGAGCCTCCGACTAGAGAATAAATTACAATTTGTCAAGTATAAGAAAACGTTTCCTTCACTAAGAAGCTTTGTGCAACAAAACAAACCCATAAATCCTACTTAAATTCATAATTTCCATATCATAATCCTTACCACGTCTTTTTCAGCACCACATGCCTCAATTATTGCGTCCCATCCTTGCGCCAATAAACAAATAATACATTAAAACGAACGAAATTCCCCGATGCCTCTTCAGGTGGCTGTAGAGTGCCTTAGGCAGACACAAACCGATACAAAGAGTCCTGCTTCGAAAAGTCCCCTCATTCCATCGTCCTACGGCACAAAAAAAAAAAAACAATCCAACAAGGACGAGAGCAAACGAGCGTCAGAACAAAGGCAGACACGGTTCCGAAATCAGGTTTTATATATTTTCGAATCATTGTTCTAAAAACGAATTCTACACACACTGGGAGGTGGAAATACGTTTTTCTGAATGGAATTTAAACAGGGCACACAGGGGGAAGTCAATTTTTGCGCCACGGGCAGCGTGTTTCCCCTCTCTCTCGGATGTCGGATGGA
Source organism: Aedes aegypti (assembly GCF_002204515.2). Lineage (NCBI taxonomy): Eukaryota > Metazoa > Arthropoda > Insecta > Diptera > Culicidae > Aedes > Aedes aegypti. Next base: position 401,566,512 of record NC_035108.1, read on the forward strand.
TGATACCGCACATGTGTGTGAATGCCGAATGGCTTTTGTGAATAACGACTGAGTTCTCGATGATGATGGTGTTCGGTGGCAAATCCAGTTAGATAGTCAAGCTGCTTGTACCTTTGCACACGTACACAATGATGCAATAAACTGCGGCACCTCGTCATAATCTATGCTATTACGTATCATTCTTTGGGACAGATGTGCTGACCGCTTCCGAGTTTGGTGTCGTACCATCAGATCATACACCCCAAAAAATAAATCAGATCATTTCGAGTGCACATTAATCCCTAGGCAAAACGCATGAGCATAAAGAGAGCCTATAGCTCATTACCACAGCGGGTGAAGAATAACAAAATTCAGGCTTTCAAAATCAGTTTCACTTGATAAGTGTTAACCAAGTAATCGAAATTGCAGTTGCGCAAAAAGCTGTACAGTTACATACCAGATGAAACGATGTTCCATAATCACACACAAATTTGTCAGCACACTGAATATTTGCCATGTGGTAGTTGAGTTAGCAGTGGCCTGTCAACACTCTGACCAAGATACTGCAATTCTGCTTTCACAGTGGATACAAGTAACAGACAGTAAAGAAGGCTACAAGTGGTAGTCGAAATACACATATCTGTCGAAGATAAGCAATTGCGGCGGAAGCAAGAGCTTTTATAGCAACTTGACTTTCTGAACAGAAGTATATGACTTTACCCTTTACGCACTGTTGAAGTGCTGATTGCACTCCATGCATAAGAGCAAATATTTCCACCTGAAAAACGGTGCAGTTTCTACCAAGTGAGTAAAACTGATTCAGCCTTACCTCACGAGAATATACACCTGCACCAGCTCTATCTTCAAGAAGGGAGCCATCAGTGTAACATACAATATTGTTTGATATAATGGTGAATGGTGTCCTTATGATAACATTATCTACACAATAAATTTTGGAAAAACTCAGTATGAACTCTTAGAAAATTCTAAAAAGATTTTGTGGGAAAAAATCCTTCTACATAGAACAACATTCATCCTCCTGCTAGTAACAGTTACTAAAGGTATCCTTGGTGGAATTTATAAAACATTCATTGAGAGAATTTTTGTAGGAAGTTTTAAAAATAAAGAAAATTACTGGAGAGATGAACCTGATAGAGTACTGCTTGCTTTGCTATGCTCATAACAGGGTATCAGATAAAACCACAGGAGAATCTTGATAAATCTTTTCAAACAGATATTCTACTTAACAATTCGCAAATATTTATTTATTTCCATACATATTTCTTCAAGGTGTTCTCACATAAGTTTTTCTGTAGCTTATATTGAAGGAGTTGATGGAAGAATACTCGACATTTTCATTAACCTCCTGAAGAAATTCTTACAAGAATTCATGATGAAATCATAGGAAAAAAATAAAGTCTCGATTAAAAACAACGCTGAAAAACAAAAAAAGGAGCAGAAGAGGGAAAATTTCAGCAGAAGTATATAGATTCATCCACGAACTCTTAATGGTATAACCGAAGGGGAAACATAACTGATTCTTGAAGAATTCTCAGAAAGAATCTTTGGATGATCTGTGGAAGAATTCCTTGATTATGTATAAAGCAATTTCAAAAGTACCTAGGACTATTTCTTGAGAAAACCCTGAAAGATTCTTTGAGGAAAACACTAAGGTTTCCAGTGGATTGATTCTTGGAAGAGTGTATGAAGAACAAACGGAATAAAGGCTTTATAAATTTGAGTTCGAATTTTTTTAGAAGAATTAATGAAGAAACTACTGATGAAATTTTGAACAAGCAAAATTTATAATCCTTAAAGCAGTTCACGTATAAATCCCTGAAAAAAATGGTAAAGGAATTGATAAAAAAAAAATCATCCAAGTACCACTACACTTGTAATTAAATAAAAGGGTATCTGACCGTTTTCATAGAATAGTCTTTGGATGATTTTTTGAGGAATTTCCAGGAAATCTTCCGAAAATCGATGAACTTATATTAAAAGCTTGAGATTTGTTCCTGGAGCTGTTTTTACTCAATTTTCTGATATTGGTGTTTTTTTTTAAGAAATTCGATTGCCCAATTCGAAATGGCCTTCATGATAGTTTTTAACGTAGTACTACGTCTTTCTTCTCTAAACAGGAGTTAAATTGGATTTTCAAAACCAAGAGCGTTGGCATGAAATATTTGAAACTCTTATAACTGTTTGCTTGCTTATCGAAATTCCTTGATTAGTACCTCAATTGAAAGACAAGGCATCAAAGGTTCATGTTATTAACTTACTGAATCCCACATATTTGTCCAAATAGTTTAATAACTGTTTTAAAAGAGAACGTTGATTTCAAGCAAATCTATAAATAGGGGTGCTAGAGAATTGTCATTTGCTTTTCACTCTCCGCTTGGATCGCATCTCAGCAGGCAACAGATCGGATTGCTTCTCAGGCACACACATCGATAGCGACGGACCACCCCCCTCATCCCCGTTTGTTTTGCTTCAGTAAAATCAAACTGACCGAAAGAAGATGCCGTCCGAATCCAAATCCATCACCGCTGCCGGTGCCAAGAAGAAGAATTGGAAGCAGTCCACAGGAGAATGAGATGGTTGTGGTCGCCATCGCAGTCCTGAACGAACGGAATGGGCCCTCCCTGCAGGTGATAGAGAAATACATCGGCGGAAACTGCAACTGCGATGTCGGCAAGATTCCAAGACTGGTAAGAGTGGAAACTGTGGCTGTGGCTGGCATCCGAGAAGGAGGAAGAGAAAAAGAAGGCAGTTCCTAAGCAAAGCCACCAAGTTTCCAAAAACTGCCGCGATGAAGGAGACCCGACGAAGCCGCCACCGCAAGCCTCATCGTGCGAGGTTGATTTCAACCTATGTGCCGTCAAAACTGTGTCCGTGATAGTCGAATTCAACTATTCAATCAGCCATTTTCAGGGTCAACAAATGTGTACTTAAGAGTTATTTTTGTAATATTTCCTAACGTTTTTACCACATACTTGCTATAATCTCTTAATTCATCTCGCAGCATCATACAATATCTGATTTATTACGAATAATTGACAATACGGCAACTTGAGGATGTATCCAATGAAGCTGCTGCAGTGCCGTCGGGATGCAATAACAGCATAATGCTCATCTCCAAGACATCAATTTCATATTGCCTATTTCCCAGATCAGAAAGCGAAGAATACAAAAAAGAGGAGCATCATTTGCTATTCTAGGGGTAAGAAGCATACCTTCTTCGTCTAATTTGGCTCCATTTAATTTTCGCTTTCGAGCTGGTAAGTATTCCACCGAACCTGCTCAGTTCCTCGCTACCTGTGCCACAGAGCTCTTGATCATCAAGTTGCTGCAAATCTAGCGTCCGGTTTGTGAAATCGCTCAAGATTTGTACGAGATGGCTGAACAAAATCAGCGAAAGCCGCTCGTAGAAGCGCCCATCGTCATCGCCACCGTAAACCTCATCGGACGAGAGGGATTCCAACACGTGCGCCGTCAAAATGTGTGTCTGTGTAACTCGAATCTCACCGTTCAATCGGCCCTTTTCAGGGCCAAAAAATGTGTACTAAAGTGTTAATGGATTACCTGCTTTGCTCTTGTCCACAGTTGATCAGCAAAAGTGTTCTAGTTTTATTTTGTATGGGGAAACGAAATGGAAGCATTTATCGAAAAAATATTTGGTAGGCGTGAGCGTCATTAGCATTACGTACAACCGGTACCAAATATTTTTTAGAAAATAGTTCCCAATGTTGAGAAATAATTCGCTAGATACTTTTCGCCATACAGCAAATCAGGCCATGCATGTAACCCATTGTGTAATATTTCCTAATGTGTATACCACATACTTGCTATAATCTCTTAATTTTTCTCGTAGCATCATACAATATCTGATTTGTTATAAATAATTGACTATTGCCAATAGGGACCTTTCTAAGCCGAGTGGTCCGCGGCTACAAAGCAAAGACATGCTTAAGGTATCGGAGTTCGATTCAGTTGGTCCAGGATCTTTTCGTAATTGGAATTTCCTTGACTTCCCTGGGCATAATGTTTCATCGTACCTGCCACACGATGAACGAATGCGAAAATGGAAACTTTGGCAAAGAAAGCTCTCAGTCAATAACTGTGAAAGCGCTCGTTGAACACTAAACTGAGAAGCAGACTCTGTCCCAGTGAGGACTTTACGCCAAAAAGAAGAAGAATAATTGACAATACGGCAAATTGAACTATACGGTAGCGATAACAAACCAAATGATGAACCTCTCTTAAAACCATAACGTAATTGAATACTCACAATTACAGCACCTATCATCTATCATCAAACATCCTACCGTACTATTGTTAGAGTCTGACCCAGAATTGATCGAAGTTGTGTCCATAGTAGGCTTACGTCAACCCCACTGTATTGTAACAGACATTACCCACTCCAATTTCATACTTCGATGTTGAAAATTTTCTCGACTCCCTAGGACAAAGAATATTGTTGTGCTTGTTACATGATATTACGAATAGATATATGACAAAGTAAGTTCTTGCTTTAATACTGTGGGTGCGCTTATTAGAACAACCAATTGAGAAGCAGGTTGAGTTTCAATTACTGTAAGAAGTAAACAAATTTCAATCATATATCTCGTCTTCAATTTAAAAGTCTGCAATTTTGGAGCGATGACACAGATTAACGTTCATATTCGTGAGTGATTACAAATGCGCGCTACGCACTTATTTGATGTCTCCTGTTTTTTTATTCGTCTCATTTCAATATCGTCTCCCAATGTGTTGCTTTCATTTCACAAACATGTTTACTGTTGCTCTTAAATCTAATGTGCGCGTCAGCATAATGGGCTGGCTGGCTTGCTTCTTCTCTTCATGTGTGCCATATAAATACACTGAGCTTTGCAATGCTTCTTCCAGCTGGGTGGAAACACACTTTGTGTACCTTTCATGCCATCTTCAAAGAGATAAAGCGTGCATGCGGATTACATTGAAAATGACGCAACTTCCGAGGCTTCCTTGAGATGGGGTGGAGGACAGACGGAGGAGTACAACGTACTCGAAGCTGATAGGATACACACTAGGGCGGGTCAAATCACAAAAAAGTTGAAAATTATCATTCGACAGTGTTTGGCATAAAAGCTTGATTGTGAAATTTAAAATAAAATAATTTTCCAACGTACAGTGTTAATCCAAAGTTTTCTGTCAAATCGTACACTTCAGGTTAATTATTAGAACTCCAGGTCTGAAAGACTTCCTGTAACAGCTGGTGTTCCTCAAGGCTCTGACTCACCTGAGTTACCTCAGGGGTGTCAAATATCTTAATTTGTGGATGAAAAAGGCCTCTCCGTCAAAGGACGAAGCCTGTGTGTCATTTGTAGTAGATTGCAAAAAAGTTTGGATATTTTTCTTCACACTTGTAAAAATGGAATTTTTCTCCTAATTGGAAGCATTAGTCTTCTCAACTAATAATATTCCCACATAATCGAAAAGTTCATTTTTTGAAACCTTCAATTTTAGGCAAAAATCGTTGCAATCTTCTGTTGTCACGATAAATGCATCATATACATCTTTATCTTCTCACCAAAGCGGATGAAAATTTGACAGAACTCTATTTTTATCATAATGGCTGTAAGACAGACATGGCAGATGGAATTTTCAAACTTTCTTCCATTTTGAACCGCCCTAGTGCACCCAGATCCGGTGAAAAATCAAGCATCAAACAAGGCACGTGCCCGACAGGACATGATGGGATGCGAACCAGACTAAGCGTCGGAAAACTCCGGAGAGTTAAAAAGGGGTCGAGAATTTTAATTAGAATTTCAATATTGTTTAGATTTTTCACTTTTCCCACTCACTTGCAGAAGTCTCATCGGCGATGGAAGAAGATAAAGGATTGGTAGCGAGTCGTCGAACGTGCGGATTAATTCGATGGCGGAACGCTTCTTCCCAATTGATATCGAATCCATCAATCTGGAGTGGCAGTCTTGAAGTTTCTCCAGATGACTGCCCGGATGAGCGTTTTGATTAATTTCTTAAAATCCAAATTATCTCGCTCGTATTCCATGGGAAGAACAATTCTGAATTGAATTTTCGTTCAGTAATCAATTTTCTCTGGTATTTCAAATTAGTCACTTTCAAAAGCAAATTTCTGAAAACGCCACACCCGAGAGGTTTCTTTGTAAGTCATCCCAAAGAACAAACAGTATTCTCATCGCATACGCCCTTCTGTCATGTGTGTTTTCTCACTTCCGCGGAAGCGAAATTTTCAATCCGCATTCGTTCGACGAAGCTCTATGCCCTTGCACCATATTAGGGTGGTATTTCCAGTTGCTCGCGATAGTTTTTCGAGAAACCCGTGACATCCGCGATGCTGCACAGTGCTATCTGAGGCATAAACTAGTGATCATTTATGTCTAACACTCGAAAACTTGGTTTTAGAAATTTTATTATTTTCTGCTAGCTGTGAAATAGATATTTTTACAAAATTGAAGATACAACTGGTATCTTCAGGAAAGTTCAAGATAGTATATCTCCCTGATTTTTTTTAAAACGATTCTCTTTTTAAGCGTAAAGCAATTTTGACCACAGATTTAGGCTTCAGGCAGCACTGTGTGCTGGTACAGAAATCGAACCAATAGTTTCGATGCATTTCGTTCTGTGACATCTTTCCCAGAAAGTTGCTTTTTTACGACCGGATAGAGCCACCTTCACCGTTGGATCATTTTTTTGTTGTTGACGATAGAGAAGCTGACTCTTTGAGTTGATTTCGTCAATCGCTAGTTAGAGCAAAGAGAAAACCCGCTTCTGTCAGTGTGAATTGCAGCCACTCAATGCAGAGGAATGAGACATACTGCATTGACTTTTAAGCTTTGGAACCTTGGTGTGACATCTGATCGTTTCAATCAGTGTAGACATTTGTAAATGGCCGATTTTTCTTATTCTGGGTGTCATCTACACTACTCGTCAAGAGTAAGGAATCGATTGATCGACTATTGCAACGATTGTGTTGAATATTGCACACCCCTCAAAATGTATAGAATCACTGCAACAGCAACAACTTAAACATATAGTTGGTTTGAAACATTTTTGGGGATTCCGTACTTTTGGCGGGTGGAGTACAGTCTATTGTCACTGTTTGATGCAATATAGGATTGTAAAAGACATGTTCAGTTATCCTTATGTTCTTTTTCTTCTTCTTCTTCTTCTTGGAATTTACGTCCTCAATGGGTAAGAGCCTGCTCATTAGCTTAGTGTCCTTATCAGCACTTCCACAGTTATTCCACAGAGCTTTCTTTGCTTCCATTTTTCGCATTCGTATATCGTGTGGCAGGTACGATTTTACTCTATACCCAGGAAAGTCAAGGAAATTTCTATTACGAAAAGATCCTGGACCGACCGGGAATTGAACACAGACACCTTCAGCATGGCTTTACTTTGAAGCGGCGGACTTTAACCACTCGGCTAAGGAAGGCGCCATCTAGTTGTAATAACTGTCATTTTAAAATTCACACGAAAAGTTTATATTGAATATCAATTTTAAAGTAACATCAAATTCAATAATAACCGGTTGACTCGTGCCAACTGACGCAGCAGCCACCAACAAATCAGACGCATTTTTAACTGATACATTAAACAAATATGCTCATTTACTCGCAACGAAAGCAAACCGTAATCCCTCCTTTCAGCTGCTCTCTATCTCTATATCGATTCATCATCAACAAGTAGGGACCGTTAGGGATTCGGCGATGCCATCCCTTGCTAGGATGAGTACGCACATTGAAGTTGTCCAAAGTGGCAAATGTGTTGCAGTGCGTAAGGGATTCCCTGCTTTGCAGTTGATTTTTATAAATCGCATTTGCATCGAACCGTAAAGGTATTGCAGTACGCAAGCACTTTTAATGGACAACTTTGTATCATCTGCTTTCAAAGGGTGTGGAACGAAATTCAGCTCATAATCAAAATGTTATGCTTTTGGAATATATGTTGAACGTTTAAACAAGTAACAATAGTTTTATTTCAATTTATTGCTTGAACATTTATAGAGTGTTGCAGTGAAAATTTTCGCACCTAACGTATCGCAGAAGAAATCTGTTGAACCAAAACCATTTAACCCGCAAAGTGCCGGGACGAACCTAAAATTTTCAAAATGCTCGTTCTCGGCAATGCTCCAACCGATTTTCGAGATTTTTGGCTTTTAGTAAAGGGGAATAGTTGTACTAACTTTCAGCGTTGGTGCCGCCCCGCCAAAACCCTCCCCGTTTTTGGGAGATGCAAATATATCTGTGTTTTTTTCCAGTTTTTTTCGCTGAACTGAACAAATAGCTCTGGTTCTTAAATGGATTCGTCGCTCAGTTACCTAAATCTTATCAGAGAGGTGCCGTTCAGTGAGGAGATGGTTACAGACATCTCGGGTATAACTTGGCTCCGATGGTAAGTAACCTGGTTCTCCGGAAAATCCGGAACATTCGTGAAAATGGTCAATTCGTGAAAGTCATCCTAGACAGCTGCGGTTTTTTGCAAATTTATCAGAATTCATTGACAAAGAACGTAATAGATGATCGAAATTGTTTATCGACATGAGTGGCCACTTTAACGGCCTCCGGAAGATCCGGAACATCCGTAAAAATGGTAATTTCGTGAAAACTATCCTAGACCACCGAGATTATTTCCAATGATATCAAAATTGATAATTATGGAATATAATGGATAATTTGGACTGTTCATGGACATGTGTGGCCACTATAATGGCCTACGGAAGATCCGGAACATCCGTAAAAATGGTTGTTTCGTGAAAATCATCCTAGAACACCTCGATTTTTTCCATTGATATTAGAATTAAAATTATAGAACAAAATGGATGATTTGAATCATTCATGGACATAAGTGGCCACTATAGTGGCATGCGAAACATCTGTAGAAACGTTCATTTTGTGAAAATCTTCCATGTTTGTTTAAATGATATCATAATTTATGATTGTATAACCTAACGAATGATTTATATTGTTCATGGATAGAAGTAGTTACTGTTGTGGAAGATTCGGAACATCCGTAAACATGGTAATTTCGTGAAAATTATCCTAGATTACCATGATTTTCCCAATGATATCAGAATTCATGAATATAGAACAAATGCATGATATATATTGTGTATGGACATAAGTTGTCACTATAATGGCATCCGGAAGATCCGGAACGTCCGTAAAAATGGTAATTTCGTTTAAATCATTCTAGGCTACCAAGATTTTTTTTCCAATAAAATCATAATTTAAAATTTTAGAACCTAACTGATGACAGCTGGAAGATCCGGAACATTCGTGAAAATGGTAATCTCGTAAAAATCACCCTAGACATTCTGACTTTAATTTTCTAGCATATATCTTAAGAAATAATCATTTTTTCTAGTTACTCTGATCTATTGAAGGGCGTTATAGTTGCTTCCGATGTCCATTAAAAATTCAAACCATCTGGTAAATACTATCATCATGATTCCTGATCTATTTGAAATATGTTATGATTTTTTGGAAGGATACAAAAAAATCGCGATTGTCCAGTGGATGTTATAGAGGGCGCATATATCCATAAACAGTCAAAACCATCCCTTTGTGCTATTATCATGATTTCAGATATGTTCGGAGACATCGCGATGGTTTTGGATGATTTTCACGAAATGGCCATTTTTATGGATGTTTCGGATGCCCCTACAGTGGTCACTAATATCCATGAACAATATAAATCATCCGTTAGGTTATACAATCATAAATGATGATATCATTGGAAAAAATCGTGGTGGTCTAGGATGGTTTTCATGACATGACCTTTTTATACCGATGTTCCTTCCAGAGGTTATTATAGTGGTTGCTTTTTTCCACACCATAGATGCCACTTATGCCCATGAATACATAATGCAAATCACCCGTTATATGGTCTGATATCTTTGGAAAAAATCGCTATGTTCAAGAACGGTGGTCCAAAATATTTTTTATAAAATGATCATTTTATTTACAGCTGTTCCGGATCTCCCGTAGGACATTATAGTGGCTATGTATGTTTGTAAACAATTCAAATACAGGTCGGACTTGATTGGTAGTGCTTCGTGAAGCCCAAGCAGGACAGTTCGGTTTTGCGTCGTCCGATAAATTTGGCTCACGGTTTCGCGCATGTTTTCGTCGCCGGAGATTTTTTTTTCCTGTTTTCAAGCGTCTTGCTGGGTAGTGCTTCGTGAAGCCCAAGCAGGACAGTTCGGTTTTGCGTCGTCCGATAAATTTGGCTCACGGTTTCGCGCATGTTTTCGTCGCCGGAGATTTTTTTTTTCCTGTTTTCAAGCGTCTTGCTGGGTAGTGCTTCGTAAAGCCCAAGCAGGACAATTCAGTTTTGCGTCGTCCGATAAATTTGGCTCACGGTTTCGCGCATGTTTTCGTCGCCGGAGATTTTTTTTTTCCTGTTTCCAAGCGTCCTGCTGGGTAGTGCTTCGTGAAGCCCAAGCAGGACAGTTCGGTTTTGCGGCGTCCGATAGATTTGGCTCACGGTTTCGCGCGTGTTTTCGGCTCCTAAGATTTTTTTTTCTGTTTTGGAGCGTCTTGCTGGGTAGGTATTTGGAAGGCACAAGCAAGACGGTTTGTTTTCGGGACGCCAAGAAGTTTTGCTGTCAGTATCAGTTTTGTGTTCAGTCGAGGATGGATTACCAACTGGTGAGTTCGTTTCATTCTTGTGATAACACATATTTTCTTGAAAGCGTAACTTTTAAGTAATTTTAAAACAAACTTTGTATGGTTCGTCACTGGAAGTGTCGGCATTATGTTTTTTTCTTTTACAATTTCAATATACATATATTTGTCTCTTTTATACGTTATTAAAAATTATCTTTTGAATTGTTCGACATTGTGAGTGTTGACGTGTTTTTTGAAACTTGTACCATATCGAGACAAAATGCACAGTAGTACTCGTATGTAATTTTCGGGCAAGCTATGTATGGTTCGTCACTGCAAGTGTTGGCATTGTTCCTGTTTCATATAGTTTGGAATGTGTACATGTAATTTTCGGTTTTCGTCATTAATAAAAACATCTTTTGAATAGAGTAGTGTTTGATCCTTCGACCTTGACACTTGCTCCTGCTGGGGCGGGTGATGAGGGCAGGATCAAACTTGTCGCGCGTCGTTCGCTCAGAGAAATGAAAAAGCGCCGCGGATCGCTAGTAGTGTTTGATCTATTGATCGCGTCGCTTGCTCTTGCGTGGGCGAGTGACGAACACTTGTTCGGCGTTTAATGCGATTATCGAATTATTTCGCGAATCCGGTTAGGCGTGATTATATCATGGCTCGCATCACCAAACATTGGTGACTCCCAGATCTTTACCTTATCCCACTAACCCAATATCCTCTCCATGACAACCGTGGAGATGCAGAGGTGATCTCGGTCTCTAGTAACAACGGTAGTCACACTAACATTCCTTCCCTTCCCCGATGACCGTAAGGACGTGGCCGGCGCCGTTATTGACTTTTAAATTTGAGCTCTCGATTTGTGCACATTGAAGAATGGTAAGCTAATCCCAAGCCCCATTCATTAATTCCCTGTGCAACTTCGATTGTTCTGGTCAATCACGGAGTAGCAACTACGAATTGTACGGTCATCTATGCTTATGCTTATGCTTATGCTTAATTCAAATACAGGTCGGACTTGATTATCCGGAGTATCGATTTTTTTCACTCCGGATAATCGAATCCTCCGGATAATCGAAACACTAAGAAAAAAATTGAAATCTTCGATAAAAGAACATAAATATTATCATTTTTGTTGTTTTATTTATATGATGCGGTGGCGTAGTCAGAATTTATTTCTGGGAAAAGAAGGGATCTTTACAAGAAAAACATTTTTTTACCAGCATACACAAAAACCACTTTTTCAAACCCCCTGTTCTTAAATACGTTCAAAACTGCAAAACCATTCATGTTGTATATTGCAATACCAAATTATCTCAGATGTATGCATAAACATTAAAAAACAGGAACATCAAAAATCAAATTCCGGATAATCGAATCCCAAATAATCGAGTTCCCGGATAATCGAGTCTCCGGATAATCGAGTCCGACCTGTAATTCATTATTAGTTAATAATTCGAATATCTCTAAAAAATCGATCAATTTTTACAAAATGGTCATTTTTACGGATGTTCCGGAGCCCATCAAAGCCACAACTTATCTATATTTACGATTTAAATTATGAACATAACGGATTTCCCGGAGGGCATTATAGTGGCCATCTATGTTCATGAACTATTCAAGTCATCTGTTATGATCTACAATTATGACCTTTGGAAAAATAAAACGCGGTTTGCGGTTTCTCAAAATAACCATATTCACGGATGTTCCGGATCATTTGGAGGCTATCATAGTGGTCACTTATCCACTTGACCAATTCAAATATTCGTTTGAGTTCTATAACTATGAATTCAGATATTATTGGAAAAATACGCGTTGGTCTAGAATGATTTTCACGAGATGACCATATTTACGGATGTTCCGGATCTTCTGGAGGTCATTATAATGGCCACTTATGTCCAGGAATAATCAAAACCATTCGTTATGTTCTAAATTTATAAATTCTGATACGTTTGGAAAAAATCGAGGTTTTCTAATACAGGTCGGACTTGATTATCCGGAATATCTATTTTTTTTTCACTTCGGATAACCAAATCCTCAGAAAAATCGAATCACTAGAAAAAAAGATATTATATCAAGGAATATTAGAGGTCTTGAGATGAAAAATTAATTTTTGACCGGCATACACAAAAAAAAACCTTTTTTCCAACCCCCTTTTCTTACCTACGTCCAAAACGGCTAAAGCTAAATCATTCATATTGTTTATTGCAATACCTAATTATCGCAAAATTATGCACTAAAACTGAATAAAACAAGAATATTAAAAATATATTCCGGATAATCGAGTCCAAAATTCCGGATAATCGAGTCACCGGATAATCGGGTCTCTGGATAATCTAGTCCGACCTGTATTATTTTCAAGAAATTACCATTTTTGCGGATGTTCCGGATCTCCCGGAGGCCGTTATAGTGGTCACTTATGTCCATGAACAATCCAAATTATCCATTCTTTTCTATAATTATCAATTCTGATATCATTGGACAAAATCGCGATGGTCTAGAATAATTTTCACGAAATGACCTTTTGAACAATATAAATCATCCGTTAGGTTATACAATTATAAATGATGATATCATTGGAACAAATCGTGGTAGTCTAAGATATTTTTCACGACATGACCTTTTTGAACGGATGTTTCGGAATTTCCGGAGGTCATTATAGTGGCCTCTTTTTTCCATAAATAATCTACTAAATCATCCATTTTGTTCTATTATTATCAGTTCTGATATCGATAAAAAAAAACTTTGAAGTTTAGGATGATTTTCACGAAATGACCATTTTTACGGATTATCCGGATCTTCCGGATGCTACTATAGTGACCACTTATGTCCATGAATGATCCAAATCATCTATTATGTTCTATATTCTGATATAATTGGAAAAAATCGCGCTGGTCTAGGATGGTTTTCACGAAATGAAAATATTTACGAATGTTTCGGATCTTCCGGAGGCCTCTCTGGTGTCCACTTATGTCCATGACAAACATATATCATTCGTTATGTTTTGCAATTATAATACCATTACGATACCATTGGAAAAAATCCCGGTGGTCTAGGATAGTTTTCACGAAACAACCATTTTCACGGATGTTCCGGATCTTTCGGAGGCTATTATAGTGGCCACCTATGTCCATGAACAGTCCAAATCATCCATTATATTATATAATTATCAATTCGGATATCATTGGGAAAAGTCCCGGTGGTCTAGGATAGTTTTCACGAAATGACCATTTTTACGAATGTTTCGGATCTTCCGGAGGCCATTATATTGGCCACATATGTCCATGAAATATCAAAATTTCAACTTTTTTGACCCCCTCCCCCCCCTTTATCACGTTTTTAATGAGTCCTCCGAATTGTTTGTAAGGCTTGTCACATTAGGCTTGACCCCCTCCCACCCCTCAGAGCGTGACGTAATTTGTGCATGACCCCATGTTCCGGATCTTCTGGATGCCATTATAGTGGCCACACATGTCCATGAACAGTCCAAATTATCCATTATATTCCATAATTATCAATTCTGATATCATTGGAAAAAATCTCGGTGGTCTAGGATAGTTTTCACGAAATTACCATTTTTGCGGATGTTTCGGATCTTCCGGATGCCATTATAGTGGCCACATATGTCCATGAATAGTCCAAATCATCCATTATATTTCATAATTATCAATTCTGATACCATTGGAAAAAATCCCGGTGGTCTAGGATAGTTTTCACGAAATGGCCATTTTTACGGATGTTCCGGATCTTCCGGATGCCATTATAGTGGCCACACATGTCCATGAACAGTCCAAATCATATATTGTATTCTATAATTATCAATTCTGATATCATTGGAAAAAATCCCGGTGGTCTAGGATAGTTTTCACGAAATGACCATTTTTACGGATGTTCCGGATCTTCCGGAGGCCTCTCTGGTGACCACTTATGTCCATGACAAACATATATCATTCGTTATGTTTTGTAATTATAAATTACGATACCATTGGAAAAAATTGCGTTGGTCTAGGATGATTTTCATGAGATGACCATTTTTACGGATGTTCCGGATCTTCCGGAGGCCATTAAAGTGGCCACACATGTCCATGAACAGTCCAAATTATCCATTATATTCCATAATTATCAATTTTGATATCATTGGAAATAATCTCGGTGGTCTAGGATAGTTTTCACGAAATTACCATTTTTACGGATGTTCCGGATCTTCCGGATGCCATTATAGTGGCCACATATGTCCATGAATAGTCCAAATCATCCATTATATTTCATAATTATCAATTTTGATACCATTGGAAAAAATCCCAGTGGTCTAGGATAGTTTTCACGAAATGACCATTTTTACGGATGTTCCGGATCTTCCGGATGCCATTATAGTGGCCACACATGTCCATGAACAGTCCAAATCATCCATTATATTTCATAACTATCAATTCTGATATCACTGGAAAAAATCCCGTTCGACTAGGATAGTTTTCACGAAATGTCCATTTTTACGGATGTTCCAGATCTTCCGGAGGCCGTTAAAGTGGCCACTCATGTCGATAAGCAATTCCAATCATCTATTACGTTCTTTGTCAATGAATTCTGATGAATTGGCAAAAAAACCGCAGCTGTCTAGGATGACTTTCACGAATTGACCATTTTCACGAATATTCCGGATTTTCCGGAGAACCAGGTTACTTACCATCGGAGCCAAGTTATTCCCGAGATGTCTGTAACCATCTCCTCACTGAACGGCACCTCTCTGATAAGATTTAGGTAACTGAGCGACGAATCCATTTAAGAACCAGAGCTATTTGTTCAGTTCAGCGAAAAAAAACTGGAAAAAACACAGACATATTTGCATCTCCCAAAAACGGGGAGGGTTTTGGCGGGGCGGCACCAACGCTGAAAGTTAGTACAACTATTCCCCTTCACTAAAAGCCAAAAATCTCGAAAATCGGTTGGAGCATTGCCGAGAACGAGCATTTTGAAAATTTTAGGTTCGTCCCGGCACTTTGCGGGTTAAGCTTCGGCTTGTAAGAACAAAAATAAATTAATATATTAAAAGTTCACCTAAGGGCGTACATCATGTTAAATTGCTTATCTTAAATGTTTCATGAAACTGCGTTAATAATCAATCAAAGCATTCAGTATGTTAGAAATCAATCGTAGAATGCTTTGGTAATGTCACACGGAAAAAATCCGTTCTCGCATCCTTGAACAGCAGACAAGAATGCGAGAACAAGCAAAAATACACCGTGAACTAGATCATGTTTAGATAAATGTGTTGCCTGGTTCCGAGAACGTTCATGCTAACGCGACGATAGTTAACGTTCACATTTTCCGGAAATCTTTTTTATCGTGCAGTGTGTACCTTTAGGAATTTCAAAAAAATACAAATGTTATACAGTCGCCTCTCCACATCTCGATATCGAAGGGACCATCGAGATGGGGAGAGATCGAGACATAGAACAAATTTTTGATGAATACTAGATTGAAAAACACTCCGTTGCCGAGAAAGTAATAAACAAACAGACGTCATTTTGCGCTCTTAATTTGTTTTGAATCCCAAAACTTTGGTCTAGCAACCTTTGATATAGATCATATCGTCATACGGAGAGAAAATTGAGAACAAAGAGTCAACAGAAACACATCGAGATATGGAGATATCGAGATAAGGAGGATATCGAGATATGGAGAGTGAAAATGTATGCAGACTGAAGGGACTTATGAAACCATCGACACATGGAGAGATATCGAGATGTAGAACATCGAGATGTGGAGAGTCGACTGTATCACAAAAATTGTAACGAAAAAGGCTGAAAACACCCAAAGTTCCACAATTCTACAGTAGGATTTTGTAAAGAATAGAGATCAAATTAGAAGATGCTCAGCAAATTTAAGTGTACACTTGCAAATTAAATCACATCTTGGTCATTCTACGTCTACCTAGTTTCCGTTTACGTTGGTCTCGTGTCTAGTAGAGGTTGTTGAACCGGGTACACGGGATATATTGCACCTTGTAGCATGTGATATAGGAATTGCAGCTATTTAATTTTGTGATCTCCATTAAATATCATCGCCAGGTATTCCCATAGCATTGGTCTCTCAAATTATGCACATATGAAGACCATGGACATCTCATTTATTGCTGTTTCTTAGGTTTGATTCAGGTTATTTGAACGAATAATGATTGCATACTTAACCATCAGTTTTAAAAATTACCCTTGTCGACAAAAAACAATTTTGAGTTCAAACAACAAATGTTGGATGACTGTTTGACGTTTACGGTGGATAACTAGATTGTATTTCTTTGATTTGACATTGCATAGAAGCGGAAGAGGAATATTTCATTAGACTGATGCAAATTTTGAAGTTTTTGCTCCCCTATGCTTAAACGATGTCAACTATGATGAAAATGATCCTCCCAAAATTTGAAATGATTCGGAATAAATTTGGTTGTGCACACGCTATTTATAATTTATATGGAAATTACTATGGAAAAGGCGAACTTTTTGTGTTCAATCCTCTAACTGCTCGTCATAATAATCTATGGAAAAGTGAACACACTTATCTCATGTGAATTCTTCCCAGCTACAACTTTGCCGAAGACCACATTTTGATTGGATGTCTGGATAATTTGTTATTCTTGATTCCAAAGTTCAAACCACGATTAGATGATCATTCAATTACATTCAGAGCAACACTGCTTTTTTGCTGTAGAACATAGTAGCCCGGTTTACTTTGATCTATTATTCCCGCCAGGAACACCACTGTTGCCTGCCGAGCAGTTGGTTAAGCATGTAAAATGCAAATCCACTTTATGATGATGAATAACAATTTATCCTGACGTCCAATCAAAAAGCGGTCTTCGGCAAAGTTGTAGCTAGGAGGATTTCACATTAGAAGAATTTGTTCACTTTTCCATAAAATATTATGACGAAGAGATAGAGGGCTGAACACAAAATATTGGCGTATTCCATAGTAACCTCCATATAAACTTCAAATGGCGTGTGCACAGTCAAATTTCTTCCGAATCACTTCAAACTTTGGGAGGATGCTATTTACCATAATTGAAATCGTTTAAGCATAGGGGAGCTAAAACTTCAAAATTTGCATCACTCTAATATTTCATTTGAACTGTTTCATTGCTAAAGCTACGCAGGATTTCATTTTACGCTAGCTTACTAGAAATATTTAATCACCCCCTTCTGACGTTTCTTGCCTACACTATAAATAATTATAGTTCAATCAAAGCAAGCTTTGTGGTGGAGTTTTATTGTTGACTATGTGTATTCTCACATTTGTATTCACAAATCATAAAACGATAACTGTTTTTCATTAACCTAATGCGTTTCGTTTCTTTTTAGGTTAATAAAATTAGTGATCTATTTTATAAATTGAGCAGATTCATGTGATTCGCCGGTAATCACTGTCGATCAAAGAAAGCATGCATATTTCAGATGTCACTCGTCGACCCCCATCGTAATCGAGTCACATGGGGCTCTGCATAAGAATCTTCCTCTCTCTCGTTCCCGTTCCTCCAATCGAGTCATTTTGATCGACTCGACTTATAAAATAGACCCCATCTTAAAGGGCAAACACGAAATTATTGCGACACCAAAAATATCATGCCAATTTTCTTATAATGCTTAGAATCAAACCAAAATTTTAGGGTAGTTTTATACATATATTTACTTCAAAAATCAAAAGAAAAGTTTATCGATAGAGCCTTCAGTGTAAAATTGAAGGCATTTTCGCTTGACGCCCTCTATCAAAGTCTATACAGTGTCATCCGGTACCAGTTTCTCAGTTTTTCTCGTCTTTGACTATCTTCTTGCTCTTCCGAAGTTCCCGCTTCATTATTGCCCAGTACTGCTCCACCGGGCGCAGCTCCGGACAGTTTGTCGGATTCATGTCCTTTGGAACAAAATGGACAGAATTGGCCTCATACAACTCCAGGACACTTTTAGAATAGTGGCATGATGCCAAATCTGGCCAAAATAGCGGAGCTTCGTCGTGCTGCTCCAAAACCGACAAAAGGCGCTTCTTGAGGCACTTAGATTTGTAGATCTCGCCATTTACTGTGCCCTTTGTCACGAAAGGCTCGCTCCTCAGTCCGCAAGAGCAGATGGCTTGCCAAATGAGATATTTAGAGGCGAACTTCGACATTTTCTGCTTCTTAAATTTGTCGTCCACATCGAACTTGCTCTTGCCGGTGAAAAACTCCACCCCGGAATTTGCTTAAAATTGGCTTTTATATACGTTTCGTCGACCATCACACAGCAGCCATATTTTGTCAGCATCATCTCGTAGAGCTTCCGTGCCCGAGTTTAGCCGTCGATTGTTGCCACTCATCGCGGTTTGGGATGTTCTGTACCTTGTATGTATGTACTCCAGCTCTCTTCTTTGCATTCTGGACGTAGCTCTGCGACATGACGATATTTTTAGCCAAATCACGGCTTGAGACGTTGGAATTTGCTACAATCATCCGCTTCATCTTTCCCTCCGTCTTTTTGTTCTCCGGTCCCGGTTTTCTTCCAGCTCCTTTGCCGTGGTCCAACGTCAACCGCTTCAACACTCTGGAGACGGTTTAATGGTGAATGTTCAACATTTTTCCCAACTGCCGGTGCGACAGGTCAGGAAATTCCAGGTGTTTGGAAAGAATTTGTTCTCATGACTCGCGTTGGTTCACTTCCATTTTCATTGAATCGAAAAACATGACTTCGAGTTTGACAGCATGCATGTAAACAGTACACATCAATGAGAAAGTGTGGAAAATTCAGTTGATTTTTACCCAATGGTAGAATGCCCTGTTGAATGTGTCGCAATAATTTCGTGTTTGCCCTTTAAGCAACAGTTTGAACTAGCTAACCTAGGCGTTGGAATGACGTGATGTCGATTTGGAAAAACAATACGGAAGCGCATCATCAGTGGAAGCCGCGTGTACTATAAACTTCAGAAGAAACTGCTGTCAAAAATTATACATCTCGCCGACCGGTGGTTCTATGAACAAGCCCAACATCCCGAGCAGAAGCGAAGTTCTGACCATCAAATCGAGATATTGATTTGATTGACATAAGAGATAAAAGATCTGAAGATAATATCTAAATTTTATTCCTGGAACTTCTAAGCCATATCAAAATTTGATGTTTGCAGATCAAATGAATAGCTCGCTGATATTGGTTAGATCTTACAAAAGCTAAATATGATATGCTAATGATATTCTAGGAGTAAATTTTAGATATCATTTTGAGATCTTTTATCTCTTATATCTATCAAGTTAATATCACTTTTAGATGTCCATATCAAAATTAGCTATTGCTGAGCTTTTTTCACCTGCTCGGGATTGGTTTAAACCTTGCAACTTGTGTTGTATCGCGAACACGCTTCATCTCCAAACCAATGTATCCAGTACATGTGTACTTTGGTTCAAACTTTGGTGCAAATAATGACACAAAGCAGGCAGACCGCAAGGACTATTTAAATCTACGTGGATAAATTTCTACAATCATACATGGAATTTTTTGGTAAAAATCGCAAGACCCTTGACTCAAAGGCCTTGAGGCTTGAAAACATGCATACAACGAAGAATTCAACTAAATCATACAACAAGATTTGATCATAGTAACACGATAAGTAGAAATTGATAAGCGTTGATCTCAAATGTTTTGTGCCTGTCTGTTTTGTGCTATCGTTCTCAACCTCGGAAGCAATCGAGGATTTGTGTCAAAATTTGAACTGTGGCGGCAGCCGAGGTATAAATGAACCTGCCTTCAAACCAGTGTTCGAACCGATGTTCACTTTACACATGATCGGGTTTAGAACAGAGTACAAGGAGAGTACAAAACCGCCTGAACCAAAGTGTTCGATGTTCGTTTGAGAAGACTGATTGGCATAGTACAGGAAAATGATGTTTGGTGGTGGAGAATGGACCATGAACTCATCAGATCGCCGTAGTGCTAGTATTCAGAAGATTTCCAAAGCCAGAAGGATGTACTGGGCAGGGCAAGTTGCTAAACTAACGAATAGAAACCCAGCAAAGTTGATCACCACGATGGTGAGCTGGATGAAACCTCCCTTGAGAACTGCCAGAGTACAGTGAAAGTAGCCATCAACAATGCAGCTGAAAGCAACGTCGGGTACGTGAGACGGAGTCGACGGAACGGTTGGTTCGACAAGGAATGTAGCCAGATCCTGGAGGAGAGGAATGCAGCTCGTGCGGTCATGCTGGAACAGACGGAAACTGCAACAGCAGACCCGTATCTTTCAAAAGAAATAGAGTAAGGTGGGGCAAAAGTTCGACCTTAGTGGTATAATCAAAGTTTCCAGGAAAACAATAGCAGTTAAAACAAAACAAATACCATACAGTGAACCTTCAACATGTTGGCTATAATTTTGCTGAACAAACTTGTGTCAAAATATTTCCTCATTTTTAGTTGTAAGTTTCAAAATTGATTGTCTTATTCGAACTTTTGCCCCACCGGTGGGGCAAGAGTTCGAATCTAGTGTGGGGCAAAAGTTCGCTGGCTAAAACACAAAATATAGATCCTTTTATGACAGGCATACCTTACACCAGCCGTAAACTTAAGTTTAACGAAAAATAAACACTAAATTTTCATCAAAAAATTGCCCAAAACCGAGTTAATTGTAATATACTCAAACTAGCAGTTTTTCGCAAAACTAAGTGGAAATGTAAAATTTTGGTGACAATTTTCACACGATCAGACAAATTTAACTAAATTTGAAGATAATATGTGGATTTTAGGCGATTTGAAAATTTTTCCGTGACTTTATACATGGGTCGAACTTTTGCCCCGCTGATTCGAACTTTTGCCCCACTATGGGCCAAAAATTGTCTTCAAGCATTTATGCAAAAACTAATACACCTCAAAGCAACCTTATGATAGGCCTAGAAACGCCCTTACATAAAATATTGAAAAAGATTTTATCTTCAATTGGTTCCATGCAACGTAAGTTTGACCAAAAATTACAATATTCACGTCGAAAAACAACAAATAGCCATAACTTTTCCAAATCTCAATCGATTTTTATGATATTTGGAGTAAAAGTTTCTTACTTGAATAGCATTCGAACCACCATGACATTTATAAGATTTGTTTTGAATTGAGCTAGAAATCTTAAAAAGAAACTCTTACCCCACTCGAACTTTTGCCCCACTTTACTCTAACGTCGCATGGTGGAGACGGATGGAGATATGGAATAGCTGTGCCGATCTTAAGAAAAGCAGATGTTCTATCAGAAGCTCAACGCATCCCGCAACGGCAAGGGAAAAGGATGGGAGCATATTGACGGACGAGCGTGAGGTGATCGAAAGGTGGAAGCAGCACTTCACCGAACGCCTGAAGGGCGTGGAGAGCGCATGCAATGAAAATCGAGACAACGGAGGAAATGCCTTCGTCAGTACTGCGGAGGATGGAAACTAACCAGCCCCCACTTTGAGGGAGATTAAGGGTGCCATTCACCAGTTCAAAAACAATAAAGCTGCTGGTAAGAATGGTATCGGAGCTGATCTTATAAGTATGGATTGGAGAGGTTGGCCATTTGTCTGCAACGGCTGATAGGCATTATCTGGAAAACAAAACAGCAACAGGAAGACTGGAAGGAAGGGGTACGGAAAACCCTCCAAAAATGTGATGAATACCAGGTCCCAAAAGATAACGTTTTCATCGATTTCAAGGCGGCATACGATAGTATCGACCGCGTAGAGCTTATGGTAAATCCATTGGCGTAGGAACATCCAGAATCATCCAGACCCCCCACCCCCCCCCCAGAATTTTTATAGATAAAAAAAAAACAACAAATTAACACGTAGCAGAATCTTCTGAATCAATGTAACTACTGAAGAGATTTATGTCAATAACAAGAGTCATGGTTATTGACAAAAATCTTTTCAGTAGTTACGTTATCTTATGTTGAACAACTGAAGTGAGGAAACCTCGCTTGTCTCACATAGCAGTAGCGTGGTGGTTCTGACTTCCGTGAATCGCGCAACAACCGATAGCTTAACCATTGCTGTCGATCGAATGATTACTGTAAGAAATAACTTTTTGTTGTATGCGATAAGCGCAATTTTTCGACAATTAAAGCGTGAATATCCTGGAAATTCAATTCCCAAAATTCGTTCCAAATCCAATTCAAACTGTTTCAGCATAAAGCAGCATGTTCCCTGCATTCTGATTTATTATGTTTTTGAAGGATACCCTGCTCGAGATGTCCGGTAATGAGAATTCACTAAAGAAATCCATACATTAACTCCAACTCGTATAGTGTCCGAAAAAAATAATTGAAAAATATAGACAGAATTTCTAAGGGAATTTCTAAGACAATACTAAGCGAAAATTCTTGTTGAAAATTAAGACATAACTTTCATGGAATTTTGGCGTGTCAAAGTTTTCTTTAGATGATGTGAAAAGATGTAACACAATTGTCGCTTAAACTATGTTTTTTCCAAGAAAACTTATTACTTCATAAATTTTAATTTGATTAATTTCCAACAGATTTGTAGATTTTTTTAAATAACTTCGATTTTCTTTACGGAATTTTAGTATAATCAAATCCCTCAAGGAATATTGAAGGGTGGCTTCAGAACTTTTGAAAATGTCTTGTAAATAAATCAAATAATATTGTGGGACTTGTTCATATTTTCATAGTGAATTTCTCCTTGTTGACATTCATTCCTTACCGAGCAGAAGAAAATAATTACTGAATACCAAACTGAGGTATTCCATACCATATAATTTTCAATACCGTAAAATGGGGTAACTTTGATAGTTTTTTCGAAGAAAACTTGAATATTTATGCTTGCTGTTTCAAAGAATAATAATTTATATTTTTAAAACAAGTACTGGCATCCTGGCTATCGATTGCAGTCGATACATTTCCAAACGATTCATTATGAATGGATATATAATTTTTCATATAATCGAAAGTTGGTTTTCTGTTTTGGGGTAACTTTGATAATGGAGTATGAATCGAACAAAATTGAACGAATAACGAACATTTGTAGGGCATTGCATACCTCTAGGCGTTTAACGTTATATGGAAATTTCTGACTTAGATTACAGAAATGGTCCCAGTTTGTGAAAATGCTATTCGCTAAGAGATTTGAGACCGTATTCAAGTTCTATGATAACTGGGCTGTCAAAGATAAGTGGCCAACTATTCAAAACTACATCAAATAGTGATCGTAGAACAGATTGTTTGCAAGCGTTTCGAAAATGCTAAAATTGTGTCAATTTTTAATATTCATATAAAAAGCCTCAAATGCACTTGATTCCAATGAAAATAGCTTTGACATGAAGTGTCATACTAATACTCTTTACTTTTGTATTCGTTTTGCTTAACTGATTAACAGAAACTTCATTATTTCGTTTAATATGTTGTGGGTCTCGCACTATCAAAGTTACCCGCATTATCAAAGTTACCCCGTTTTACGGTACTTACAACCTGAATGAGGTATGAATGAGCCCTGCATAAGAGGTAAAATACCTCAAATAATACCTACTGCATATTCTACAAATGCCAAGCTGATAATTAGATCAGGTATTGTAATACCTACATAATACTTGATGGATTTTCATAAAAAAGTGATTTTTTTGAATAATAGTTATTTCAATAATAGCAGTCCTCAATACCTTTCCAATACCAAAATGAAGTATTTATAATTGTTTGAAACATTTTTTTTTAAATACCTTTATAATACCAAAACGAGGTATTGAAAACTAAACAACACCTAATTATGGTATGATACCAAAATATGGTATGCATAAGTTATTGCAAGTTTTTCTTTCCTCCTCGGGTTGTTTGTCTATTTTTCATTAGCAAATTGATTTCGGAATATGTTCCCGGATTTACCTGAAAAATGTTACTAAATCTTTCACAAGTTCAGTTTTTTCTCGCAATTCCTCAAAAAGTTGATTCTGTCAAATCTAATACTGAGATATTCTGCTGATTGTTCTACTAGAAATTCGTTTGCGAATCCCTTTAAATATTTTTTCCATAAATTTTATTACAAATTTATTATTTAAATAAGAACTGCAATAGTATAATAGTTATTTCTTTGCAAAACCGGAGGTAGCAATTTTAAAAGATTTATATCTTACGCTGCTGGACAATAAAAACAAACAAACAAACAAATTGTTCCACAAAGTTCATAAAAGACCCTTCAAAAAAGTTTGTTTTGAAATTCTGAACGTAGGAAAAATTTTACATCAATATGTTCATCAGAGTATCATAAAACTTCGGAATTGATACAAAATTTCATCTAAGGTTTAAGTTACAAATGCTTTTAGTAAAAACACCAATAATTTTCTATTATAAGAGACGAGGAAAAAAAAACAAGATTTTTTGTAGTAAATCCAACAAGGACAACCTAACTTTTCTATGCGGTACATTGTCAATTCTTAAATTTTACGACAGGAATTCTGTATTTTTTTACCGAATAATGTTTATTCAAAAGATTACCAACAAAGTACTTTCAAACCTTTTTTTGTATGTGTTTCTCTAGAAATCTGATATGGAGTGATTTGTAGGGGAATATGTAGAGCAATCCCTAAAAATATTGTGATATTTCCGGAGTAGTTTTTGAACCAAAAAATTGAGAAAGGATATTTTTTATTTAAATTTTATTCATGAAAAAATCCTGAGATTCCCATTACCAAAAAAATTATAGTTAATTCTAGAACCTGGAATAATATTTGGTGAAATTTCTAGAGAAATTTTTAAAAAGTTCAAGAATAAATTGCAAAATATTAGTAAATCTGATGAAAAATTTCTTCAAAAAATCCGAAAAGCATCGTTAGTGCGGTTTAAACAAAAAAAAAATCTGGAAAATATTCAGATGAATGTTTGGTGAATTTTTCGGAAGAATCTTAGGGAATCTAAAAAAATATCTGTGAAAATAATGCAGATACAAATGCGGAGAATTTCTCTAAAAAATCATGAATAAAATTTTCTCAATTGTATTTTTTTTACAATTGCTCATGAAATTCTTGTGAAATATTACGAGGAATTTTTATAGTAACACCTGGAAAAATCATTTGATTGTTTTGCAGGAAGTCCGGATAATTTTTAGTGCGGTTTTTTTAACAATCCTGCAGAGACATTTAGGAAGAACTTAGAAAGTAAAGTGGGAAGAACTGTTGATGAACTATCTGAAGAATTCGTGGAATAAATCCTAGCTTGTTGATCTTGAAGACATTTTTTGTGAGAGTCATAGAATTTTTTGTACTATTTTTTGATGAAATTCTCAGTTATTCCTGAACATCCTAATCAAATTTTTAATGGACAACTGGGGGATACTTTTAACTAACAATTGGAATTTATATGTAATAAGTATGCAGAGGGCCTTCCAGGAGAATTTATTAAAATAATTTTTAATGCATTCTCTGGAGAAATTCTTCAAATGTTTTTTTTTTTTATTTTTTAACTATTTGATAGAGAAATTTTCTGGTGATCAATTAGTCTAGGAATGATTTTTTGTGAGAATCCCAGGATGAGCTCAGTGGAAACCGGTAAAGGAATTCTTGGAGAAAGCACTAGAAAGTTCGAAAATAATTGAGGAAGGCATTTCTTCTCCAAGAAGGAATCTCTTCAAAGCACATGGTTGAATACCTGAATAGTTCGTGGAAGTACCACAAAGGACATTCGTTGTAAGTTTTTTTTTTTGCTAGAATCATTAAGAATTTTTGACTGGATTACAAAAAGAATCCAGTAGCGAAGATTGAAATTTACAAATATCGCTGATGTGCCGTGAAATGAGACAAAATAATAAACAAATAAAATCAATACAATTCTGGTGAAACTACGAAATTTGGGAAAATCGTGATTATTGTGACCGACATTACTTCTGTGAAACAAGTATTTTCTAGGCCCCCTCCAGAAAAAAATCCTAGCTACGCCAATGGGATGAAAACAGCTTTCTCAGGAAGCCCACGAGACTGATAAAAGCATCGATGGAAGGTGTGCAAAATTATGTGAAAGTTTCAGGCGAACATTTCAGTTTGTTCGGATCCCGCCAGGGACTTCGACAAGGTGATGGACTTTCGTGCGTGTTGTTCAATATTGCGCTAGAAGGTGTTATGCGGCGAGCTGGGCTCAACAGCCGGGGTACGATTTTTACGAGATTCAGTCAATTTGCTTGTTTCGCGGATGATATGAACATTGTCGGCCGAACATTTGGAAAGGTGGCAGACCTTTACTCCCGCCAGAAACGCGAGGCAGCAAAAGTTGGACTGGTTAACTGGTGGGACCATGTATTCCAGAGGATTGGAACATGTTCCAATCTTAATGAAACTTTCACAACTTGCTTTCCACTACGATATCTTTCCGAGAAAAATATAAAGATGATCAAAACAAGTTACATTTCTGTGTTCCACTGTGCGAAAGTCTGTAGTGAGACTGATATGCGGATACTTTTCATTATGGGACAATTTGACTTGCTGTGTTTTCCTAATTTATCCGAACAAAATATATTATTTTATTAGTGTAGCTGAAAGAGCATTGGAATAGATGCTGAAAACTGAACTCAACTCAATTTTGACGAAAATGCAGATGGGACTGATTTGCGATTCACGGCAGTATAAATGAATGAAAAATTGAATAGTACGGAGCCATTTAGTTCTACTAGATTTTGTATCCTTCGACAAACACGCGTATTTCGACCTGAACTGTAAGGCCGTCTTTAGTTTCGTGAACTAGACTCGACTTATAGTACATGATACTCAAGACGGCCTTACAGTTCGATTATTCGGTTTTTCATTCATTTGAACATGAAATATTCTTATAACATAATGAGTTATAAACAAGTTAAATTGTAACAAAAATTGGTTTTTAAATTAGTTACAGTTTTGATTAAATTGTTACAAAACATGTTACTTTTATGATAGGACTGGAGTTTTAGTTATAAATTTAATTATTTTATCATCATCATTCATCTAATTTCTATCACATCTTGCCATAGAAAATTTTTATAACATCTTAACACAATAACATAACATAACTTGTTATATTTTCCTAGTCGGAAACGGCTTGGAATCGCACCAAAACATTGTTGTGTCAGAAAATTATGAATATATTAACGTCACAACAAAAGCATCTGCAATCAATGTTTCATATTTTAAAAATAAAACCGAAAACAAATAATTTAGTTTTTAAAACTGACAAAATCTAAAACCTGAAAACATGTTGTGGCAATATTCACATTTTCTTCTGACCAAAAATAGGGCATCTAAAAAATCACCACTACGAGTACTAGGTATATCGCGCGCAATAAATCCTCCTCGGTAACCGTGCCACGGCTGCTGCTGCTGCTGCTACTCCTTTTAGCCACGGAACGATAGCGGCGCATAAAACAGAGTGTTTATTTTTTAAATTAGGGGTTGTGAATCGCCGAACGAACGAATCAGTCAGCAACGGATCAGACGGATGGGCGAAGGACGAAGGACGAGAGAACCGAAACCGAAAGCGCATAATGTTTTTATGCTACCGAATCGGCTTCCCTGCCGCATGGGCGATTGATGGACGAAAATGCTGTCAGCTCAAGCGGGGTCTCGTTTGCTCCGTGCTGTCTGTGTGCTTCGTGAGAAGTTCTCTTCCTCGCTCGAGATTGTTTCGTCGAGAGATTCATAGTTGCGTGTGCGATGTTTTCTCCCAGCTGAGGTGGTTCCTCTTTATGCTGCCGTTCGTTATGCTTCACGTCGTGCTAGAACCGAAACCGCTGCTTTCCACCCATTCATTGAGCTCAGAACAACAAAGAGAGCGTTCGACGTCACTCAACTGTAGGGTCCTCACAGCTGGGCTGGATGGTGGTTCATGCTCGTGACGATGATGATGATGATGATGTTTATGATGGGTATATGTTGCACAGAGCATAGGTGACGACGACGGCTACGATGATGACGATGGCGATGAAAGGGCTCAGTTTACCTCCGACCACGATCGGATCTGGATGCGTCTCGGCTTGGCTCTATTGTTCGGCATTGTCGTCGTCGCCGTTCGTCGCGATTGTTCTTCATCGGGGCGCGTGATTCGCGTGAAATCGTGTCGTTGCTGTATTTTGTGATTATTTAGGAATTCGAGGTGGATGTCGATTATTTGTTTTAAATGTTTGAATGCGAAAAGCTAGAGACTAGCTTGGAGGCTTGAATTCGAACGAATTGAATTGTGGTTTCCCGTCAGGCGTTCGAATGAGGTAATCCTTTATCGGAAATCCCAGCTGTGCGAACTTCGGGTAGAGTCTCGAGGAAATTACTATCGCAGAATGGTGGTGTTTCAGGAAATTACCCTCGAAGGGGAGTGCTAACAAATGAACCTTCACACAGAGAGAGGATTAAAATTTAACGACGCATCAGTGCTGCAAACCGGATCTGTGTCGTCTTCGGTGAAGAACGGTGAAGTGGAATAAAACCACAGTAGGGTGCTGTTGCTGCAAGGATTCATGGGGAATAAATCAAAATCTACGCCCATCCAAAATACACAGCAACCGAACGGTGAACGAAGCCGACAGGATGTGATGCAGTGTGATGGAGTGAAGCGCATTTCGACACTCGGGAAGAGAGTGCCTGAAGCGATTATTGGATTATCGGCGATTTGTTTTGATTTGTGAAATTTTGCTGCCCTTGCAGTTGGCAGCCGAAGAACAGGAACAGGATATCCTCTCTTACGGAGGCTTCTGGTTCGACTTGTTTCGTTCGGGAAAGGCTATGGTTTCGAGTGAAGGATGTGAACCGTGTTAAGGCGAAATTGCAGTTTGGGCGCATTTGTCAGGATTACCTAATTGCTAGGTGGAAGTGCTATAGCTGTTTTGTGCCAAGTGACAAAAACTAACTGCTAAGAATAATAATAAATCAACAGTGTGAAAAAATAGGGTATCTTCGTGCTTGGGCAAATGGAATAGGAAGATCTCAGTTAACACCTGTTAAAGTGTCCGTAGAAGATTAATCTGAGAATGTTAGAAAAAAAAAAGATGAATATGTTTAGAAAACTTTTGATGATTCATGAAAAAGTTTTGGAAAGTATATTCATCACGCCTGCCGCCTTTTTCGTGAATTCGTTTAATTCAGCATTGTTTTGTCGTCAACAAGAATAGGTATAAAAGAATAGGTTTAAATATGGATTGATAATCGAGATAAGATCATTCGTATGAATAATGAGTTAAAATAATAATCTTCCTGAAAATAATGTAAATTGTTTTGCCCTGCGATGCAATTCAGCTTTGTATCACTTATAAAATGGCCAAACATTTTGTTGAACATTCCTCCCTTGAACTACAAGACTACTTGGAATGAAGGCCCCATAGCATACTTTAGAAATTCGGGATTTTTGTATCCTTCGGAGAATTGGTTTGTTTGAATTGTTGTGTTCAGTAGTCATATAGGAACTTCCTGAAATATAAGACTTTAGTGTTTAACAAGAATACCCATGTAGTGTTTTTTTTTTAACTTATCTCATTTATTTGGCAGGCTCGGGTGCCGTAGTGCATAACAGAGCCGAAATCTTTCCTTTTTTTTTTGATTAATTCTCATGTAGTTGAGTTGTGTGTAAAATATTATTTGCAGATATTCTGGATCACCTAGAGCCTGTAATAAAGATCTTCTAATCTACGAGCATAATTTGTTATCAAAATACCAAAGAAATGTACATGCTGGACTTGGAAAGGTCTGCAAGAGAATAACTGTTATGCATTCAATATTTCAGAAGTTTTCAATTATTCACGAATGCCCAGTAGGCTCGAAAAGTTAAGCCAATTATTGCTTATTTATGTTCTCCCCCCAAGTATGGATTAACTAAGGGTCATTTTTAGTACAAAATTTGATTGAAAATCATGGTGATGTTGTACACAACGAAATGACCCCCCTCTCTCAAAGAAAAACGAAATGTCAAAGTTAGGTAAGTTAGGTTGAATAGAAATGGATTTACCTCATTACTTCGAAGTCCATAACCCCGAATGCCATGACAATGACTCGTTTCCTCGAGTGTACCATTTCCCTGAATTCCATAACTTAATTGTGCGTTCGGGGTTATGGAATTTTAAGTCATGGCATTCGGGGTAATGGGGTAGAATCGATTTATAGCGTGTAATGGGTTTTCTTGTATCAGTCCCAGTTATTATTTGGAAATTTATTTATTAAATTATCTTCCTGAAATGTATCATCAATGAATAAACAGTGCGAAAAAACTTGAAAATATACGGTTTTGCGTAGAAGACATTACGCAAATGGACGCATAATTTGACTTTTGGAGAATAAAACAAACACCCAATGGTCATTTTTACCTAAGATTTTTGTAATAGTTTGTTTTATTTTACAATTGAAAAAAATGAATAAATAAATCAATTAAACTTTTTTTCCTTCTCAAAGAAAATCAAACTGTTAAATAAACTTTAAAAAATGTCGAAATTATATTGTATATAAATGGGGTATCCCTGTATGAATCGCAGTTCTTATCGAGGAGTTTGTTAGGGATGTTATCTTCCTGGAATGTGTTTCAATGAATCTTCGTTAAATAGTTTTTAAGGAAAAAAATATGAGATTCAATTTTTTTGAAAAATTTTAGATAGGTTCTTGAAAAAAAAATTTCGTAAGATTCTTAGAGGAATTTCTGGGATTACTTTAATTAAAATATCAAAGTTAAAAATAATTCTGAAATGTATCGTTATTATTATTATCTTTATGAAAGAGATTTGCAGCCCGAGGCTTGCTCATCTGGGAAAATGTATGGTTGCAAGAACCATCGAACAGCCGGAAATAACCTTTGCAAGAGTATTAAAAAAAAACCTGACAACAGATTAAGAAGAAATTTATGGAGAGCTATATTCAAGGCTTCCTGAAAGGATGCTTACAAAAACCCACCAAAGAATATTAGGAGATGTTTCAGATAAAATTCAAAAAGAAATTCTTGAAAAACTGAAAAAATATTTCTCTGAAGGTTATATCAGGAACTCTTAAAATATTCATCTATATCAAAATATAATCAATTATTTTAACCAAAGTTGTTTTGAAAAAAAATGAGATAACTGTTTTTGAGCGTCATACGAAATATTCAGCAAGAATTTCACTTAGTATTCTATCAAGATCACGTGAAGGAGTTGTGTTTCAAGATTATGTCAGTCAAAACTCATTATAACGACAACTTTTTTGTGCAAATCTCTCTTAAGGTGAAGATGAATCGAAGCCAAACCTTAAATTTTCAAGAGTACAGATCTGGAGAACCAAACATCAGTTTAAGCTGAAAACTTAATCGATTGGTCACTCGCTGGTGGTGACCAATCGATTAAGTTTTCAGCTCAAACGGGTGTTTGGTTCTCCAGACCCGTGCTCTTGAAAATTTGAAGTTTGGCTTCGATTCATCTTCTCCTTAAACGACATTTCCAATGGTCTCTCCAAATTTCCATTGTATTTTCAACTTGTATAGCGACAGTTCTATGTTTTGACCGTTTTTAATTACGACAGTCGAATCGTACTTGGTAGTCACTCAGTATAACGACATTTTTACGCCCGTTTTATTATTTTAGTACAATTATAACCGATTTCTTCCTCCATGCTCCATAACGACTTATTTATAACTTATCTATGACGACGTCATTTATAGCGACATCTCCTCAACGGCGGTTCCTTGTGATGTCGCTATAATGAGCTTCAACTGTATAAGAACCCTACTCAGAATGTTGTAACAATTCCGCCCAACATAATTTGAAAATCATGCCTAAGGTTATGAAGGGATTCAGCTTGATATTTGGTGAAAATCCAACACAGAATCTCCATTCTAAAATCCTGTTTTGTAACCTGCGAGATATTTGTCCAGGATTGTATATAAATCCTGTTAAGAACTCGATCCAAACAGGATTATGTGGAAACACTGCCCAGTATTTTGTAAGAAAATTTATTTAGAATAATTTGAAAAATTCTGCTGATGGTTTGAGGATAATTTTGTCTTAGCTTTGTGTAATTTAATTCACAGGAATTTATAAGAATCGATTCTTTGCGTCGATATTCTGTTCGACTAATTTAGCCTATTTCCATTATATTTTATTTAAGCTTGATTGAAGTTTAGCCTCTCGTATCAAATACAATAGAAAGTCGTGATACAGCGTTGTAAAAACAAATAATCAAATTATTGTAACTATTATAGAGCATGATTTCTGATTATGAATCTCGAATTGATTCTCGCAAGCTAGATTTATAAAAAGAATAATTTTAACAATTGTCAACTTCAATGAAGAGTGCTAGAAGATGTTCTAGTTTTAACAACTAATTAATCACGAGTTGAAAAGTTGCAACAATCCGCATCCGCATCCCAATCCGTAAAAGATGGGACGATTGAAAGAGCGCTAGGTTTATTGCTTGTTTTGCGTTGGTTTCGGTGATAATTTGATTTACTGAGTATTGACAAAATATGATATCAAGCAAATTTAGAAGTTCAAAAACTAATTGAGTCATTATATTTGCTAAAATATTGGCGTGAAATTCAAACGAAACATTCAATAATGATGGTATGTTTTAACTTCAAATTAGTCAGTCTGTGGGCAAGATATGAGAAAAGTTTTCAAAATCTTCGCGGGCCACACAAAATGACGTTTCGGGCCGTACGTTGAATAACACTGTGATAAATATTTTAAGAGTTCCTGGAAATATCTCCAGCAAATACTTTAGAGGAAACCGTGGAGAAGTCCGAGGCAAATTGTAAAACTTTGGCGACCACCAGTTACTGCAATAAAATGATTAAAGGAGAAATCCTACGGAATCTCATAGGAATTTTGTAGAAACGCATAGAGCAATCTTTGGAAATATTCCAGAAGTTATCGATAGAGAAATGCATTTGAATATTCTTGGATAAATTATTGAAAGAACGGCGCTGTCACCCACTTTACGCCCACCGCAATTTCTCGTATAGATCCGAGCAAAATTTTAAGGCAATAAGTTCAAAGTATGCATCAGTCACAGAAGAACAATCTGCTTTGTACGATTGAAAACAACTGCGGGTGGGTGGAAAGTGGATAGCAACGTCTTAGAGGACACCTGACTGTATTTCTGAAAAAAAAAATGCCAGAAGGAATCTCTAGAATGATTTCTTCAAAAATCTTCTGGAGGAATCCTTGTAGGAATACTTAAGAAACAGTTAACTTTGTCAGACATCCTTGATAGATGTGGAGAAGTTTCTGGTTCCACATAAAGATAAACGAGATTCCTGGAGAAATTTCTGTAGGGATACTCGAAGAAAAAAATAGCGTTGAGCAATTTTGATCGATAGATTTGGAGCTTTTGAATGCAACATTAGACGAAAACGGTCTTCTACAAAGTTGTTTGTATAAGTTAGGCCCTTTGTTTGGTGTGATTGAAGATGAAAGTGTTCCACATTTTTATAGAAAAGGTGTGACAAACTTTTTTATTTGAAGAAGTTATACAGTACTGACCTGATTTTGTCAGCCCCCGATTTTGTCTACCCCCGATTTTGTCTACCCCCGATTTTGTCAGCCTATTTTAAATTTGTCAAAAAATTGTTATCGTCATGTTTTACCACGTTTACATTAAAATTGATGATGATGTTTGATGTCATGCACGCATGGGCGTAGCCAGAGGGGGCAATGGCAATGTCTTTTATTATGTGTTAAAAATCAATATTACCAATATAAGGGAGAAGAGAGTCCCTGATAAGAAAAACTGGCTACGCCCATGTTTATCGCCCTCTTAAAAGTCCATGTAACCATGCAACACATTAAAATTTGAAAAACAGGAACAAAATAAAATGACCCGATTTTGTCAGGTTCCCCATTTTGTCAGCCTAAAATTCATCGAGGGGCTGACAAAATCGGGTCCTTACTGTAGCATAATGTATCAGCCAAGTTGTAGACCATTCAAATTCAAGCAATTTTTCCATGTAATTTATTTTTGTAGCTCTTAAATCGTTCAATTCGGAGCTTTTTTCCTACTGTGACATAGGGTGGTCCAAACAAGCATAGTTTTCTGACTCCAACGTAGTCTACGAAACGCTTTTAGAACTTTGAAAATTGCGTACTATGGTGATTGAAGGAACTTGCTATCCTTTTCTGTTTACGAGTTACACTGTAACGTCAACTTACAAACTGGGGACGGACCTGGTGTAGGGGTTAGAACACACGCCTCTCACGCCGAGGACCTGGGATCGAATCCCATCCTCGAGATAGTCACTAAAAATTTCAGTAGTGACGACTTCCTTCGGAAGGGAAGTAAAGCTAAGGTCATTCAAATATTACTTGGAGTACGTCTTATTATAGTATATGCGTAAATACAGCTCTATTTTTTATTGCCAAGTACAAAAAAATCTCGTTATTTTTTATCACAAAATTATTGTTGTATTTTTAAAAATCATTGGTTTTGTCATGTTTTTCTTTCTGGTAATTTAATGAACTCCATACAGTCAAGCTCGATTTTAAAGCGACCATCGAGTTAGGGAGGTATCGAGTTATAGAACACAAAACCAGTGCGAATGCGATCCAAAAGACCATCAAGGTAGCCATGACAACCAACTTTTACTACGGTTCTCTAAATCGATATCAAGATACAGAGTATCGAATAAGGGAGAGTTGACTGTAGGTGTTCTAGTTTTTTGTTTTCTGGAGTAAATACTTTGAAATTAGTAATCTTTCCGAGGGTTTTTTCAATATGGTTGAGACTCTTCACCATTCATATAAGCAAACGGAGCATTATATGAATTAGTACCGATGTTCTGGTACTCCATGGAATATAGGCAATAGGATCTTCGTTTAGATAGGCATAGATCTTATTGCTTTGATCAATACGGATGTTTTTGGTCCTACAAGGATTTCATCGAATATAGGCCTTTGGATCTACAAACGTGATTAGTGGTCTATTGACCATTTTTTTGTTATGACACAGACCCACAACTGTTTCCATAAGTAATCGGTGTTTTGTTTTGATTCATACCGATATTCTTGATCCTACAAGGACTCCATGCACAACAGGCCTTTAGTTCTACAAACTTAAGCAGTTGTTTGTAGGTCGTTTTTATTTATGGTACACATTTTTTACCGGGTGCAGGTTGTTAGGCCGAAAGTCGTTAGGTCGAAATAACATTTGATCATTTACTACAATTCCAAATGGCTAACATATTCATCAGGCTTCTTTTAATCAAAGCTTGTTCTTTCTAGATACATTTCACAGCGGATATTGTCCTGAGCTACCCTCGTTGGATACCCATTCGACCTTACGGTTCATTAGAGCTATCGATTTTCGACCTAATGACTCTTTCGGCCTAACGACTTTTTCTGCTTAGCGGCATTCAGCCTAATGGTATTCAACCTTTTTACCCTACGTATAACTAAACGAAGAGTGTCCGTACATCCATCCAGTTTAGTAATTTGAGTCTACTGGACGTGTACTGCTTATCCAACTAAAAGTTATTATGCTGGTCGATCTTGTAGATCTAAAGGCATATCTTTCCGGCAGTTCTTGGATGACTTAGAACTTTTGGTGTATTCATCAGGAATCGCCGTTAAAATCTTCAAATATTTCTGGGTATGTTGAACTAGTAAACATGTAACAAATTATGCTCGTAGATGTAATGACCTTAATTTTATGAGATTCTTGGATTACCCAGATTTTTCACTTAGAATTCTTCAGACGCAATTCATTTATACTTTATAATTTTATTGAGCTTTCTTTATACTGTCAGTGACAAAAGTTAGTAACCGAATGCTGTTTAGCCTATTCCAATTATAATTGCATGAATGCATTTAAAATGCCCAAGTTTGGGGATCTGTATTTTGGCTTCTGGTAGTCCGAATCGGCTGAAATTTTGATTACGAACCACAACAAACCTGACGTTTTTTGTGTACCGATCTCATGAAATTTCAATGAATTATCAAATTGTTTTAAAGGGTTGTTCAAACACAAAAGTAAGAAACCGAGAGATATTTCGATTTAGTTAAAAAAAACGATAAAATGTAAATGATTGGTGTTTTCTGTAAGTTGATGTAACTTCCGAAAGTGAACAACTTTTGCGAATAAACTAACCAAGCACAGCTTACCGTTTTTTATTTATATTGAAAAATCTTTTGATTTCCTGCTTTTATCTTTGAAAAACCCTCTGGAACTCTTTTAGAATAATATTTGTAGTTCGTCATCCAAATTTCATCCAATTCGAATTACCTGAGGCTAAGAGGCAGAGCTACAAGCTTGGGCATTATGTATGGAAAAATAGCATATGGTTACTGACTGTAGAATTATTACGAGCACGTACTACATCACATTTTGTCATTATGTCACTTGGAAGGTATGTAGTTCTAAAGGAAGTTTTTGGATAGCCCAGATAGATAACCCATCTCTTGAATACGACACTTTAATACAGCAACCTAACAAATATAGTGCTCTGAACTTCTTTGCACATGTTAGCCTCAATAGATTACGTTCAATAGATCACGCTTACGTAAAGTTACGTAAATTGAATACATGTAAAAAAGAACTTCGTGAATCGAGGTTTAAGTATAATGTTCTTTTTCTTGTAAAAATAAGCCATCTCTGATTGTGAACATCTCTGATTGGGACAAACATAATACCCATCTTTTGACGGCATTCGAAAGAAAAAAATAAAACTGTGTATTATTTCAATAAAACTACAGATGAGTAATTTTCGCAACTTCAGTAAAATAACTAATTTTCAACAGTCAAATTTCAAAACCTTTTTGCATGAAAAATTGCTAATTTCTTAAGGAAACATTTTTGAAGGAATCCCGGAAAATGTTTGAGTGCATATTAGATATTCCTAATATATTTTCTTGGTAATCTTTTATAATGTCGAAGAAATTTTCTGGAGGAATTTCTGAAAAATTGCATAAAAGAACCTTTGGAAATACCTTTGAATAAATCACAAGAGGAATCTTCAAGTTTAAAGATTTTGTCAGATTAACATATTCTGATGAAATTTCTTGAGAAATGTCTCGAAGTATCCGTAATGGGATTACTAGAAAAAAATCTCAATAAGGTAGGCGTATTATGACGTCGACTTTAGTATTGCATACTAGATAACAAATCTAGTATAGGGGGTCCCAGAAAGTATGAGAACGATTTTGATAATGAGAATCACAATATTTTTTCAAACAAATACATATTTTCATAATTTTCATTGAGGCATTTCAAATGCTTGCTATGAAAATTTTGTTTGGTTTTAGAAAATCAATTCATATTTAGCCAGCACAGGCCCTACTTTTGTGTTTTGTTGAAACTTAACTAGCGATAAATGTTTTTATCAAAAACCATCGATGTCGTGAGTTCATGTACATTGTATTTAAGATGTTCCACAAGAATTTTTGTTTGGATTTTTATCTGACTTTGCTAGAAAATATTTCACAAAATGGTAAAGAAATGGCGGTACACACTGGGGCAGAATCGAAAAAAACGAGTAAACAACCTAAGATTTTTCGGAATGAAGAGATATATGTTTGGTGTTTTCAGCAAAAATGATCCTTTTAATGAGACAGATGTTTTGAGATAAAGTCATATTTTTTTGTGTTATTCGCATAAATGGCTCATATTTGTAATTTCGGTCCAATGGCATTTTAGGTGTATGGTTTCTTCGGCAAAGTTGTTCATTGTTTTATGCTGAAAATTGTTACTTAAGACGTCAAATTTCCAAGGTCTACTATTTTTAAAATAAAAACAATTTCTAAGAAAATGGTGCTAAAACCGTAATATTTGAGTTTTGCGGTATGGTAATGTCGTGCCCATTCTTTCTGGGACATAATACAAGCGAAACTGGAAACGGCCTGCAGTTCAGTACGAAATGCACATATCTGTCAGCGGGTACAAATTTGAGTTGAAATCAAATTATTTATTTTATTTACCTCCTGATATTCCATAAAACATTTCGAAGATTTAAAATCTTGCTGGATTTTGTTGATAAAATTCTCAAAATATTTCAATAGAATCCTTGAAGAAAAGGGATTTCATGACAGTTCCGAGAAAAATCCTTAGGTGATCAAAGCAAAACTTTAGAAGAATACTTGGCAAACCCCTGCTGATGAGTCCTGGTGTGATTCCTAGAAACTTCATGACTCCGCCAGTTATTCAGATACCCCATCTCATTTTCCTTAGGAATTCTGCTAATGATTTCTTGATGAACATATTCAAAAACTCTTTTCTCCAGTAGTTCTTCCAGTGATTTATTCTGGTATATCTCCAAGCGATCTGTGAAGAAATTCCACGCAATCTCTTCAGATTTCATCAGTTATTCTTCTAGCCTATGGGAATCCTGAAAATATACATCAGATCTAAAAAATGCTCTAAGAATATCTTTTGTTCCAGAAACTCTTGCATGTTATTTTTTTCTGGTTTTTCTCTAGTAAACATCACCACACTGTATTTAAGAATTTTATCAAGTTATTAGTTTAGTAGTCCCTCTCAAAGATTTCTCAAGTAGGTTCTTCAAAACTTCAAGCAGGAACTAGTACATTACCCAAGTAACCAATAAGCATTTCAACTTGCATTCATCCAGCATTATATGCGTCAGCACGGCAATGCATTAAATGCTCTTTTAACTTATGGACCGATGCACGAGTTCACTAATTTGACGTTTGAGCGGTGCCGAATTCACTCGTTGCCATGGTCACGTAAATAACACGGCACCGCTAAAACGTCAGATAGTGAACTCGTGCATAGGTCCATAGCCGAGAGAGAGGAGACAGCTGGGTTAGATTGCGAGCTCCCAAAAGTCAAGGGAACCTGTCATCAACTGTCACTGGAAAACCAACACATTCGGAGGGCAGAACGTGAAAAAGCGTCAAAATTCAAGTAAACGTAATTGAAAATTTGTAGGTGTTTTTCGATGCTATCACGTTTTAAAAAGTAGAATACCTAAATTTAGTTGTGTGTTGGCAAACTGCTATTGATTTTTTGTATCCATATCCTTTTTCATAGCAAACAACATGAAGTAAATACGATTTTGACCAAAAAAAGTTCATCTGACCGTTGTGCACTACCCAACAATTGAAAACATAAGTCAAAGAAGGCTAGAAAACATGCCAGCTATCAGTGAGCTGTCTCCTCTCTCTCAGGTCCATAGCTGCCTTTAGTGCTTCGCCAATGCAGGTTTTGGCGAAATAACGGGCTGCTTTGATGCTACTGCTTCAGAAACGTTGCATATTGCTGTCAAGAAAAAAGTAACGCCACCCGTGAAGAGCAAAACAAAACAAAAATACTGTTGATCTCCTTCTCTTTCTCCTTTATTTTTCTGTCACCGTTGCTCTCTTTGATTTGTTTTGTTGTTGTGGTGCAGTTTTTTGTTGAATTTTCCTAGATTGCGATTCGAAATCACGAACTGGTGAACTGATGATGATGCTCCGCTCTACAGATTAACCCACAGACGATTCATTGCTCAGCGTCGATTTAATAGCCTACCTAAGCTACACCCGTTGATTTGTTCCAGAGCAGATTTAGGAGTTGGATGCAGAATTTGCTTCAGTGAGCTTGATGCCGACGCATATTATTGAAATTGAATTTGATGTACAAATCATAGTAGGAAATAATTTTATTTCATTGTAGGGCTCTTAAATCAGGCGGAATTATTTTGTTGCAGAACCCGCGTGCGTGAGAAAACGAAAAGTATTTACACGCTGCTTTTTCCAATAGCAATATTGCTTGTTTTCAATATTCCTTCTATTTCATCAGATGGCAGAGCATCCCACACACTAGGCATAGGCATGAGAGAGACAGAATGCTTATATGATCAGTAATATATAATCTGTACTCTTCTTTCTGACACTCGTACAGCAACAAACTAGCATTTCAGGTGCTCAAGAACGAAAACACATCTTGCAGTGAAAAAGCTGATTTACAACAGAGTGATTTTAGATAGCAATGCTTCTGCTGATTTAAGACAGCTAAGCAATCAAACTGCTCAAATAAAACATAAAGCAGATAAAGTGCTATAAGCATTCTACTAGGCGGCTTATTCAAATGCTTATTGGTTACCTGGGTAGTTTTCCAATTACCCTTTCTCTTATTTCTATAAAAAATATAACCCGAGGTTTTCAGGAATTCTCCAAAAATACCTGAGGAGAACATTTAGGATTTTTAGGTTGAATTTTATTTTATTTTTGTTGTTATTTTTTTCTCCTTACCTTTTTGCAACAAATGAGAAATTTCATTATGACACAAAATGTTGCAAACAATGCTTTTTGCGCTGCTTTGAAGTGCAATTGTAAATATTTTTTTTGAACAATTGAAAACTGTTATGTGTTTCAAGCGATATTTTTATTCTTGAGTTGAATCTGTGCTGCTTGAGATCAGGATCATCAACGAAAGCGTCGCCTTCTTCCTTCATTCTTCTCAACTGGAACGTTGCCAGTTTCTCAGATTACTTTTTCACAGTTATCAATTTTAAGTTTTCTTTGCCAAATGACCATATTTGCAATTGCACATCGTTTAACAGCACGAAGATACTCTATGCCCTGAGAAGCCGAGAAAATTTCTTTCCCTAACCTCGACGAGAGAGATTTGAACTCACGAGTCTTAGCAGTGTCTTGCTGAATAGCTGTGCATTATCTACTACGACTGTTTGACCCACATAGTATAGCGTACTTGCACTGGAAGAAAAAAATGGTTTGCTTGATTTATACTTTTTCAGAAAACTGCAATAATAATATCCTGTGCTGTTCGACCAAACTCAAACAAACATCTCAGCGAAGTACAAGCTGAAAGTGATTCATCAACCAATCTAATGCAGTTTTATCTTCCTTTCCAAAGTGTAATAAAAGAAATATCAACCGGACCGTGCTGAACCCAAGTGAAATCCAAAAGAAAAGTAACACCGACCGTCTGAATTCCGAACTGCATCCGGATTGTTTGTGAAGGAAGAAATTACGAAAAAAAAACGACATCAAGCAGAGAAGAATACCGTGAAGCAAAGTGCAAAGGTCCTTACGTACATACACAACAGCAGTTGGTGTTGTAATTCGATAATTGCTGATCGGATTATTGCGCGCAGGGGGAGGGTGGTTGCTTCCTTACCAGTGCAGAGCGGCAGCGAACAAGAATTAAGGAATCCAACTCGCTCTGATGGAGGTCTTGTCGCCCTGTCCTGTGGCTGTGTTGAGTGATTGAAAAATATGAAATACTACACCGCCCACTGATTGGGACGACGACGTGACCCGGGATCGGGGCAGTGAAAAAATAATCGAAGAAGTGACAAAGTGAGGGTGGTAGTGTTTTGGGTTGGGAAGATTTGCTGTTTGTTTGCTGGTTTTGGACTAGAGAGTGGTTTCGAGAGCGACACGTGTGGAGCTGGTGCATGGAATATCGGCTGATTTACAAGGTATTTATTACGATTTAGTGTCAGTGAACTTTGATTGTGGTGAAACGGATTGGAGGGATCAAAGGTGTCAAGGAATGTATTTCGATGGAAAAATAGTGCAGACAAAATGTGTTAACGCATTGACGTAATGAGTTGGGGATTACCCGCATCTCCTTCGTTAGGGGTAAGAATGGGGCAAAATTGCATACCGTTGAATTGACAATACTCTCGGAACTTTAACAAATTCCATTGTTGAAGCAAGGAACATTTCAATACCTAAATGTGAAGTTAAATTCGAATCCGAAGACGATGATTTAAAACTCTTGATCAGTCTTAACAACGCGAGAAGAAGGCAATTTCAACGCACTTGCGATCCTGCTATCAAAACTATTTGGCAAAATCTGCATGAAAAAAAAACGAATTAAAAAACAAAAAAAATGAAAAAAGATTCTCGAGTGGACCCTGGCCCGTTTAGAAATTATCTAAAATTATAAAAAAAAACCTCAGGAACCAATTCCGGCCTTGAAAGAGGACAACAAATTATTAATAACTAATTGCGGAAAAGCAGTTTGAACGCACGCACAATTTCAATGAGAGTAGCTTATCATTCTTGGTTGATATATTTAACAAATGTTTTGAGTTCGCATATCTTCCTGACAAATGAAATAATGCCAAGGTTGTACCAATATAAAACTGGACAAAAATCCTACAGAAGCTTCTAGCTATCGTCTAATAGTTATGACAATTTTGAGTGCAAAAACCATTTTGCGGAAACGAATTATTCGGAGAAATTGCGTTCGGGGAATCGAATTCGAGGAAAAGTTTCAAAACCATTTTATCTATGGATATCATTATACATTTGGTGCCATATCAGGTAATATAAGTGGAAAACTCCCATCATGTTTTTCTTGCAAATATGATTTTCCACGTAGGTGTTATCTTTTAAAAAAATATCCTCGCCATATCTAGTGCAGTGCACTGATAAATTCATCCTTTCCCTTCCAACAAGCATCCGCATTAGATTTATGGGGTGAGAAAATGGATGTGCGCTCATCGTTTAAATCCATTATCCGCGCCTGGCGTAGGATCGGGTTAAGCTCTGCCGGTTCTACAAAATAGTTACGTTTGCATTATGCAACTGTAGGTGTTATACTTGCCTCTAGGACCAGCAGCGTGAGGTAAAATGTATTCTCTCGTTGTTGGAACTCGAGAGCAAACGCATTTACAAGTTGGACGTGGGAACTGAACTCCCTCCGTGCCAATGCAATGTCTGTAGCAGTGGACGTGAAAACGCGATGTTCTGATGAAACTCATCAGCATACCTATGCGATGGTTACCTGTGAGGACTGTATTGAAAAGTTATTAACAACTCAACTATCCAAGAGAATTTGGTTCGATTTTACCATTTTTTCTATGTTTGTAAGGGCTATTTATTTATTTAGTTGGTGTTACATCAATAATTTGATAAAACCTCGTTAACGATGTTACGCCAATTTACTCGGTCCATGGCTGTGTCTCTCCAACTTCGATTTTGGCCCACGTTCTCCAGATCTTGTTGCACCTGATCAATAGACTGGCCCAGCTCAGTATGGGAGAAAAATAAAGTTGTATGATTCCACGGGGCACCCCCTAGGATTATTTCTTAAGGTTAAAGGAAGCCTTTCTGAAAAATTCAGCTCATTTGGTCGTTCCATGAGCTGGCGCATTTGAATTGAAGTTAATATGGAATTTTCAGCTCAAACATATGAGCAATAGCACATCATCTACTGTTTGGTTCAGGAAAATTGATGATCGCTTCAATTGGACCCAGAATGTCAAAACACTACTTGATATAATAGCGAAGAATGTTGTAGAAGATTGTACCACGATCAAAATTAATAAAGTTGGTGTTTTAACCATCTGAAGTATATCATGCAATACTGCTTGTATTTCTTCAAAATAGCGTGGAGGTAATCACTTAGCGCATCATAGCCACCTATGACGCTGGGCGAGCTGAGGCACATGTCGCATATAAGTGACTGTACGGGAGTGCTGATCTAAGCCTAACTTTCAACAACTGAAAAAGTAATGAAAATGAAATTAAATCCAGATACACCCTTCTGCAATTATGTTCATTAGGGTATCAACTAGTGTATTTGTCATTCTGGGCTTATTTGAACGCGAACAATTAGTATACGGAACGAAACAGTGACATAGGGTCAGTTTTCAATATATTTGAGACGAATATCCCATACAAACTCCATAACGATTGCGCCAGCTGGTGGAGCAACCAATTGAGTTGAAATTTTGAGAGAGCGTTTTTCTTACCCTAAGGCTCATATCTAGGGGGTGCCCCGTTAAGTTTTACAACTTTTTTGTTTAAGGGCCAGTCTACTGATCAAGCCACCTCGCTCGCTGTGCTCCCCGCCTTCTTGTGCCAACCGGATTCGACGGGAACACTATCTTTGCAGGATTGTTGACCGGTAGTCTTGCAACATACCCTGCCCAGCGCACCCTTCCAGCTTTCGCAACCTCCTGGAAACTGGGTTCGCCGTAGAGCCTAGTGAGCCCGGTTTTCAACCCCTGATCTTCACTTAATATAGACTAATAATACTGCTTCAAGCACTCCTTCGATCATATCGTGCGCTACAAAAAAGGGCGAACACGAAATTATTGCGACACATTCAACAGGGCATAACTTTTCTACCATTGGGTAGAAATCAACCAAATTTTGCACACTTTCACATTGATGTGTATTGTTTACATGCTGTCAAACTCGAAGTCGTATTTTTCGATTCAACGAAAATGGAGGTGAACCAACGCGAGTCGAGAGAACAAATTCTTTCCAAACACCTGGAATTTCATGGCCTGTCGCACCGGCAGTTGGGAAAAATGTTGAACATTCACCATTCAACCGTGTCCAGAGTGTTGAAGCGGTTCCAGGAGCGGTTGACGTTGGCAAAGGAGCTGGAAGAAAACCGGGACCGGAGAACCAA
The DNA here is from genome assembly GCF_002204515.2 of Aedes aegypti. Classification (NCBI taxonomy): domain Eukaryota; kingdom Metazoa; phylum Arthropoda; class Insecta; order Diptera; family Culicidae; genus Aedes; species Aedes aegypti. Next base: position 401,611,396 of record NC_035108.1, read on the forward strand.
AAGACGGAGGGAAAGGTGAAGTGGATAATTAAAGCAAAGCCTTGATTTGGCTAAAAAGATCGACATGTCGCAGAGCTACGTCCAGAAAGAAAGAAGAGAGCTGGACTACATACATACAAGGTACAGAACTTCCCGAACCGCGATGAGCGGCAACAATCGACGGCTAAAACTCGGGCACGGAAGCTCTACGAGAAGATGCTGACAAAATATGGCTGCTGTGTGATGGACGACAAAACGTATATAAAAGCCGATTTTAAGCAAATTCCGGGGTTGAAGTTTTTTACTGGCAAGAGGAAGTTCGATGTGGACGACAAATTTAAGAAGAAGAAAATGTCAAAGTTCGCCTCCAAATATCTCATTTGGCAGATCATTTGCTCTTGCGGACTGAGGAGTGAGCCTTTCGTGATAAAGGGCACAGTAAATGGCGCGATCTACAAATCTGAGTGCCTCGAGAAGCTTCTTTTGCCGTTCTTGCAGCAGCACGACGAAGCTCCGCTATTTTGGCCAGATTCGGCATCATGTCATTATTTCAAAAGCTTCCTGGAGTGGTATGAGGCCAATTCTGTCCATTTTGTTCCAAAGGACATGAATCCGTCGAACTGTCCGGAGCTGCGCCCGGTGGAACAGTACTGGACAATAATGAAGCGGGAAATTCGGAAGAGCAGGAAGACAGTCAAAGACGAGAATGCCTTCAATTTTACACTCAAAGCTCCATAGATTAACTTTTCTTTTGAATTTCAAAGTAATTATATGTATAAAACTACCCCAAAATTTTGGTTTGATGCTAAACATTATAAGAAAATTGGCATGAAATTTTCGGTGTCGCAATAATTTCGTGTTACATTTACAATTTCTTCTGCTCTATCATAAAATACATGTTATAGGGTTGCCAGTTAATCTGACGCGTTAACACTCCTTCAACATCATCTCTACCGTAATCCGTACAGCGATATTTCCAGAGATTCCACTAGCGATCTTGACAGAGATTTCTCCAGGAAGAATTTTCATTCGCTACAGGATTTTTGAGACCGATTCCGATAGCTCAGAAATACTGTCAGCAGTAATATAAAAAATATTGCAAGGAGTTCTTCAGGGAATTTCTTTAAAGATTATGCCAAGAATTTCTGCAGCACTATTTTTACAGGGATTTTTTTAGCGATATCGTGAGGAGTTCCTTCATGAGTGCTCTCCATGGATTCATCCAGTAGAATTGTCTCAGGGATTTATCCAGGAATTTCTCTAGGGATACCTTTGGGGGCTTTTTGAGGAATTCCTCCAGAGATTACTCCAAAGATTTCTCCCGAAAATCTTACAAAAATTTTTCATGCGATTTTTTTCTCCAAAAACCCTTTTAGAGGCTTCTCTAAGGGTTTCTCCAGAAAAATATTTACAGTGATTTTCTCCAGAATTCCCTTCAAGGATTACTCCAGATACTTCTCCAGAAATTCCTCAAACGATACTTGTAGAAATTTCTTAGCCTTCTCGAGATTCCTCTAGGAATTATTCCTGACATTTCTTCAGATATTTCTCCAGGAATTGTTCCAGAGAATCTATCAGGAGTGCCTCCAGGGATATTCCACAAGGAACTCCTCTAGGCATTCTGCTGACCACTTCGTGATTCCTCCCTGGGATACCTACAGGTAAATAGCTACATGAATTGTTCAAAGAATTTTTTTATTTTCAGGTAGCCCACCTCCTTGAAAATTTTCCATAGATTCTTTCTGAGTGTTAAAAAAATCCTTCATGAATTCCTCCAAGACTTTAAAAAGGACACTACACGTTAATGCTTCCAGTGGGCATTTATGCCCTTTGAAGGAAGCACCACACTAGACAACGGACTAGCATGCAACGCCCAGTGGCACTGTCGGAAAACATTCCTCACGAAAAGTTTACCAGCTTGAGGCGGGAATCGAACCCACACTCCCTAGCACGATGCGGCTAAATGCCTGGTGACACTAACCGCACGGCTACGAAGCCCTCTCCCTCTTTCTCTCCAACTTCCTACAAACAGGGACTTCATCATAAATTACTCTAGGTAATTCTTCAGAGATTGCTCCTGAAATATCTCCAAAGATACGTTCCAGCCCTCTATAACCTTCTTCCGGGATTGCTACAAGAATTCCTCTATAAATTCCTCCAAAGATTTTATCAGAAATTACCCTAACGATTCCTTCAGGGTTTCCTCCCCGATTTTTCTATCCCAAAAAAAAAAATCCTCAAGGAGCATCTTTCCTGAAGAAATTTTTGGAGAAATCCCTGGATAATTTTGTGGAGGAATCCTTGAAGTAGCCCCTAGAAGAACCTCTAAAACAATATCTAAAGTAATGCTTAGAGGTATCCCTTGAACCCTGGTTAAATCCCTGTAGAAATATTTGCAGGAGCCTATGTAGACCTTCCCGATGAAATCTCTAGAAATCCCTGTAGAGATTTTCCTAGAGATATCTCTGGAGAAACTACTGTATGAATTTATGAAGGATAATTTGGGTAAACTACTAAAAGGATCACTTTTGGGTTGCCTGGAACAAATTGCTGAAGGAATCACTGAAATATTATCTAAGTTAATGAAGGACGGGCATCTTTGGAGGAATCCTTGGGGGTGTCTCAGGAAGAACAGATTTCGCTGGAGGCATCCCAAAAGAAAACGCTGCAGATATATTAGTGATGAAATCCCTGGAATAATCCTTGGAATAATCATTAGAGGAATCCATGGAGAATGTTCTTGAGGAATCCCAGGAGGAATCTCTGGATAAATCGATGAAGAGATTTTACAGATGGAATTTACGTAGAGATTTTACTATAGTAATCCATGTAGGCATTTTATAAAATGTCCATTAAATGCTTAGAATTATTTTTGATCAATTTTCTGGAGGATTCTCCGGAATATTTTATGGGGCCGAGTACGAGCCTCTGGAGAAATTCCTTGAAAAATTATCTGGAGAAAAAAAAAGTTCTTAAAGGGATATCCCTGCATGTATCCGTGAAGGAATCCACGGAAATATTTTGAGTCATCCTTTTGAAGATTGTACTAGTGCAATCGGGAGCAATATTTCAACGGGTTCCAAAACTGAGATTGCTGGCGAAAGTAATATTTCGTGAGCGATAATATGTTTTTTTTTACATATAAATAATGAAACATGAATTATTACTTGTCAAATGATGCCGATTTCATAGATTATCGTTTATTTGGCCGTAACGGAAATGGGTGTCCGGCCGTTTGGTGAAATGGCGTATGGCCATACGCCATTTGGTCGAATGTCGTTTGGCCGAATTTCGTTTGGCCGAATGCCGTTTGGCCTAATTTCGAACGAACCAAAAATTTATTTGCTTCAACGCTGATGTGCAGGATTCATAAATGTGGCCCAATAGCTGATCAGCTAATTAATTGCTGTTTTTTTTTATGATGTGGCGGGACGTCATGTTTGTCGCTATATGATTGCTCCAAGAGAATGATTGAATCGATTCGTTCATTCAGAACATACTTGTGAACTCCACATATCGCATAAAGACTCAAATCTGATGATTGATTCGTCTCTGGGTTCCCAACGGTATGCTTGGATTTGAATTGGTTGTTTAATGGTTTTTTTTTCAAACTCTTTTACTTCTTCGAGTTATACTGGTTTCATCGCCATTGGCAATAATTAAGCTTATATTTTAATTTGCCTAAAAGATATATATTTTTCTTAGTTATTGGAATTATGGTACATAGGTAAGATGCCATTTTTTTCCAAGATTAAGATTACAACGTGTGAACTGAACTCTACCGTTGCTTGCGTATAGCAGTAAACCAAACGACTCGGTGAACACTAACGTTAAAGAAGCTCACAGTTTCTCCGTTTTGAAAAGAAGAAGCTTAAACTTATGGTTGCTAGAACTATGGAATAATTAACTTAATACGATTCGAGTGATCGAAGCAAACCGTTTTAATTACTGTTAGAAGCTGAATACAAACGCAATGCGAAAACTTTTGCTGGTAGCTATTACTGGTTCTTCTTTCAGCATTTTTAAGTTAATTATGAATGCAAGCTAACATTGAATATTGTTAATTTTTTTTTTTTTTTGATACAGTACTCAGGAAATGGAATGTGAGTATTTCAACACGTTGCTCCGTGGGAAGCAATCGTGGGACAGATCTAAGAAATTTGATATTCGATTGAAATCTACTCAACATCTAAAAGTCGTTTCCATTTTCTCACAAGTGTTACGCAGTTCAATTTGAATTATATTAGAAATGTATTAAGTTCATTATCGCAAAATGATAACACATCCGATAAAATTACATCAAATTGATCCACTCAGGCTAAACGCTAAAGTCAAATGTGCCACCTCCTCAACCAACGTTTCTTCATCGAAAAGGGTTTACGTTTTCCGCCAATTTCCGTAAGTGGAATTAAATCAGCAAATAATCAAATAGGCAAATATTTCCACAATCAAGACGAATCGGGGTGGAAGGCTGATGGCTGCACTCGCTCTCAATTCTCGTCATCTCACGTTACATATACCGCTGTTTCGGCAGGGATGCCAGGTTGAAAGACACGTCTTTCGTAGGAAGATATTTTAATAGGGCGGGACACTTTTGAAAAACGAAAGAGTTTTGAAAGACGTTCCAGAATTTGTGAAGACTTTTGGAAAACAATTTAAAATTATATAATTTGTGCTCCAGTTTATGCTGATGATAGATTTTTTTCCTTATTAGTATCATTTCAAACTTTACACTCATTTCTGTGATGTAATGTGTAAGAATAGACTATCATCCAAATTTGGTGAAACTAAATTAGGCATTTATACACATTTTGTTAACAACATACGATATTCTATGTAACTGGTATAGCATTAGTACTATACCATGGAGGGAGTTTCATAATAATTTTCAAAATTTTATTTTGAATCCTCTACAGAGCTTTCTTCCTGGTATTACAACAGCTAGTTCATATTGGTACAGAATACAACATGGCTGGTCTGAAAATTTGTTTGAGTATCAAAAGCTTGTTCTTAAGACAAAGTTTTGATTTTCTATTAATAAGGGGATAGAGACATTTTACATATTTATTACATTTGGCTTGAATGCCCTTAATGTGATTTTTGAAAGTTAAATTCTTTTCTAGCATCAGCCCTAGATGCTTAACATCATCTGACCAATTTATTGGAACCCCTCTCATCGTGACAATATGTCTACTTGAAGGTTTCAAATAAAGAACTTTTGGTTTATGTGGGAATATAATTATTTGAGTTTTGGAAGCATTAGGAGAAATCTTCCATTTTTGCAAGTATGAAGAAAAAATATCCAAACTTTTTTGCAATAGACTACAGATGACACGCAGGCTTCGTCCTTTGGCGGAGAGGCCTGTGTCATCTGCAAACAAGGATTTTTGGCATTCCTGAGGTAACTCAGGTAAGTCAGATGTGAAAATATTGTATAATATTGGCTCCAAAAAGCTGCCTTGAAGAACACCAGCTATTACAGGAGGTCTTTCAGACCTGGAGTTCTGATAATTAACCTGAAGTGTACGATTTGACAGATAACTTTGGATTATTCTATCTAACAATGAATGTTGATTTATTTTTTCAATTTTACAATCAAGCCTTCTTGCCAAACACTGTCAAATGCTTTGTCTATGTCTAGAAGAGCAAGAGCAGTTATCCAGCCTTAAAATTTGTTGGAACTAATAAAATTCAGCAAGGACGTCAAATAATCTTTATTTTGAGGTAGAAGACATTTTTCCGTTCATTTGGAAGTTTTTGCAATAAATCATCCGGCATCCCTGCTGTTCCGATCCCGTAAGAACGTATGGATATGAGGACGACGTCTGCTCGCGGAACCATCCCGGAGCTTAATAGTATTTACCTGGGAAAACGATTTTTTTCTTCCGCGTTCCGAGCACGTCTTACCAGGCCCAGGGGATAGAGGTGCCCTGGGAGAAAGAGAGGGCGTACGTTTGTCGTAAAACCGGTGAGCTTAAGTGTATGCATGACACTTGCTGGGAGTTGGGCGGGGGAGGAATATGTTGAATAAAGCTCACGGAAAAATGAGATTGAAATTTACGTGATGTGTGGAATGGAAACGGCGGCGTTGCGACGAAGACCTTGGTGAAGATGATGAGTATGTTGACGATGCAGAGCGGATACTAACGGAACTGAAATATGGATACTACCTTCCAGTTCAAGTGAGGTGTCAGGTGTTAATGCGTGTCATACACTGGAGGGAACCTTTCCACCTGCGAGGGCACTCATCAACCGGGGGGTTGAAAACTGGAATTAGATGTTACGGTGGTTTCGATATGCTGCAGGTTGGGATTAAGCATTGCGCCTCTTCCTTTTTTCCTCGTGAAAATATACATTTTTAAACTTTACACCTGTTTGCGTTTCGCTTGGGAGTGTAGCGTAAGGAATATTATAGAATGGATTGAGGTTTTCATCACTATGATGTTGTGTATACAGGGAGCCGTGAGGTACGTCACGCAGTAAAAATATCTATTTCGAACCCTTATGTCCCATTTTTCGTATGAAATTTATATTTCAAAATTCTGAATGCAAGAAAGTTAGTCAAACTAAACTTCTGTGCCAGCATTCATAAAGCCTGTATAAGCTTTCAAAAGCTGTGGGCCTTCCTTAGCCGAGTGGTTAGAGTCCACGGCTACAAAACAAAGCCATGCTGAAGGTGTTTGGGTTCGATTCACGGTCGTTTTTATTGTGATGGAAATTTCCTTGACTTCTCTGGGCATAGAGCAGCTGAGAAGCAGGCTCTGTTCTAGTGAGGACGTCATACCAAAGAGAAGAAAATAAAGCTGTCAAAAATAAAACCAAATGCTCCGCGTCATAAGTCCCATAAAACATAATAGTTTCTCAGCTACATAAATAAGGAGAAAACGGATTTATCAAAGTTTTCGTAACCAAAACACGTTTTTGTAAATGTATCATACTTTTAACACTTAAACCATGATGACTATGGCCGACCGGTGGAAAATAGAATTACAGACAAATGAAATCCGATCCAAAGAACATGCCTTACTGGAAAATCAATAACAGAATACGTCTAATCATGAAAATTACTTGTTATCTGCCTCCAAGTTAGCAAGAATTTTATCAAACACCCATGCAATACGATGCTGGAGGATCTAAGGAAAATAATCATTTGAATTAAAATTTGTGCCTAGATTTTGAGAGCTTACGTCACATGATAAAATTGTTAGGATATTTGTGATAAATTTGATAGTAACTTAAAATAGTACAGTGTGCAGCAAGTTATTCCATATTCTGGGTCGCTTGAAATAAGTTCAATTATCGTCTCTCTCAATTAAAGGAAACAATATCTTGATAAAATTCATTACCATGGTGAAAAGTGTTGCAAGTTACATCGTTTAACTTTCTTCGGATGTTTCGAGAGCGTTTATGCACTAAAATTGTTTCTAACTATCTGACATTCAAATTCAATATCCCAGTTGCGCGGGAAGTGAGTAGGACATATACTACGTGTAGTAAACTGTCTTTTTCTCAGGCCAATTTTTCACACGGTTTCGGTAATACTTTTTATATTTAAAACACTACACTTTACTCATTTTACAGAAATACGTTTATTTCCCCCAAAACACACCAACAAACTGACTTCTGCTTTTCATACTCGGAAACAACTGCCTACTGTGATCTGAATCAGTATATTTTCTTCAACATCGAGGATTTTTAAATTTGAATTATTTTATTCCTTGCCTTTCACTATCCCTACACTACGCACGTACAAAAATACCTGGGTAGAACAGTCAAAGGGTTGTCCTATCCATGATTCAACAGAAAAAAAAACAAAAACAAAGATTATCAGAATATCTGGGAAACTAACTCTTAGAATTGTTACACGAAAACTCTTCAAGGTGATTATAAAACGAAGCCAAACTTTGAATTTTCAAGTGCACAAGACGAGAGTCCCTGACAACCGTTCGCGTTGAAAACCAATCAACTTGCTTGCTTGCTGGTGGTGACCAATGGGATAGATTTTTAACGCGGAGCGTTGTTTGGTTCTCAAGTCTTGTGCTCTTGAAAATTTGAGGTGTGGCTTCATTCGAAAATCACCTTAACTGTTAGAAAAACTAATGAGGCAATCCTCTATTGCATTGCTGAATGAATCAATGTGTGGTTTCTTAAAACATCTACGGCCTATTCTGTATATGTACTGGGACAAATTTCCATGAGCATTTCTGGAACTAATTGTTGAGAAGTTTCTGGAACATCCAGAGAGTATTTTCAGAAGGTTCTTGAAGAACATTTGGAAGAAGTAATGGATTAACTAACACCAGTTGCATCATGTGAGACTAGTCGGATTGTGTCATACACATCATTAGTGAACGTGCGATAACTCTTGATATATTCTAACAAAGCATCGCTGAATTTCTTGATGCTTTTCAGAACAATGCCTAAGCCTCCTACAGCTCAACTCTCTAGAAGTTCTTGGCTTATTCAGAATCGCTGTAGGAAATTATGGAACCAGTTCTTAGTGAATTGCTGAAAAATGTGTCGATCTAGAATCTTCGGAAAATGATGAAGCAGAAATAACTTATACTAGATACATTACTCCGAAGATCATAATCTAAAAGCATAACTCAATAACAACACATACTAGATCAATACCACGGTTACTTACCTAATAATGGAAGCTTTCTTATCTTCTCTACTCTGAACACTTTTTGGAGGGCTATTCAGTACAAAATAGTCCTCCATAAGCAATTGGAATAAGATTGAAGACTATGAGGATGAAAAAACACTGAAGCTATTAGTACACAATCTACGATTTACTTCATTATTACGCAACGCAACGCAATTCATGACAAATCATTTGGTCAATTTCCCACTGATGTTTTGTGGCATCGTTCATTAATATATTTAGAGCAGATTAGATTTTTTGCAGAATTGTTGAATAGATTCCAGCAAAATAATTGAACGAGTTTCTGCGCGATGAAAATTTTTTGAAGAACTTTTAGTTTCTTCTGAAAACTTTTGCGCAGGCCACTTCGGTGCAGCGAAAAAAATAACTACACAAATTCACAGGATTTTTATTGTTCATCGATTTGCTTTAAAGAAATAGATGAGAGAATTAGAACAACCTCTATTCCGGAGGCACATTTGCTACTGGAAAACATTGTGTACATAGAGTAATTGGGTATATCACAATAGTCCTAACAAATGGACGCAGTGATCCCACACCCGACAGAAGAAAATACGATAGAACAACATCTATTTTTGGTCTTTTTTGTCAAGTTTGTTTAACAAAACTGATTTCAAAGAAGTATAAATATCAAGCTATTTTTTTTTAAATATGAATGATCACAAAAGTTGATCCAATGAATGATCCTAAAGACAAGAAGCTTTCTCAGTCTTGTGGTAACGACTGGCATCCTAACTAAGGGTACATAATAAAATTATATCAGCACATGTTTTTATGTTATAAGGTTTTTTCGAACATAGGTTGTTACAAACTTGATGCAGGATGTTGTTAAAATAACTAAAATTATAACAAAAAGTGTATGAATAGTAACATAAACATAACAAAATGTGTTTTAATTCTATCAAAAACATATCAAAACAAGTTATAATGTTCGATACAAAGTATCAAAATTATAACACTGTACGATATACGATAATGTTGTATATCATTGAAATGTATAACTATCTATTTATTTTGTTAAAAAGTTGTTAAAAAAGAACAAAAAAATATCCCAAAGGGAAATAAAACACATTATGTTATATTTCTGTTTTATTATGTTCTGTGGATAACGGAGCCTAACAAAATTATAACATAATATGATATGCATATCATGTTCTGATAAAATTTTATTATATTTTTGTTACCAGCCTCTAGTCGGAATGAAAATGAGAGGATTAGTAACAACCTTAAAGTTTTTTTTAGCAATTTTTCATTCAATACAAGTCAAAAAATTAGACCAGTCTTCTAAGAATTGAGGGGTTGAGAAGCAAAATCCCAGTTTTGAGAAAATTGATTTTAAAGTTGTTTAAGCTTTTTTATTACACAAAAATTGTATGAAAGCCAAAACACAACTATTTCTACAAATAATGCTATTTTTTTCTGTTGGAAATCAGCTCAAAATACCGTTGAGAAGCTTGAAAACTAGAATTTTTAGTATACCCAACTCAAAACCGACCAAAATGTCACTTCAGTGCGGTTGGGTTCCATAAATATAGTCACTTTCAATTTCCAGCCTATGATTCCCTATGATTGAAAATTTTCTAAGCTTCACTTTGCGCAAAATATTTGCAGATGTTTGTCCTACCCATGGTTTCGAACATGAACGCAATCATTGATATCAACATCAAGTACAATGATATCAAAGCGAGAACAAACATTTCATATCCATTCCGTTTGGCCGTGAACTTGTTGTAATCGTATCAGTGTTTCTAGATGGTTGTCATATCTATGTATCGTTGGTGCTTCAACTGTAGATTCTTGTTGATGTTGAACTGCCTTACAAATCTGTTATTTCATTACGTCCTGTTTGTAAAGGTGTTTAATTCTGTCACGACTGAAAAACCAATCTAGTTACATCTTTGAACAGAATATTTCAGAATCCTACTTTATGTAGTGGTAGCTGCCAACAATTGATTGTAACAACTGTTTGTAGAATAAACCACTTTGAGCATCCCAGGTAACAATTTGAAGCTGCTCAAACGCTTTTATAACTAATTAAATAGGGTCCTAAAGCTCTGTCCCAATTTCAGTGCCAAGCGCTTAAATTTAGGACAAAAACACATGTTTACACAATTTTTTGATGTTTTTCGTTTGTTTAAGTACAAAAACTTGTTGTATATATATATATATATATATATATATATATATATATATATATATATATATATATATATATATATATATATATATATATATATATATATATATATATATATATATATATATATATATATATATATATATATATATATATATATATATATATATATATATATATATATATTTAGATTTTGTCGCACCCCTTGGTTTAAACTCAAATTATGGATGTGTTTTGTTTTCCGTGTCTCTTCAGAAATGTCAGATAGGAACAACCCCTGTGGTGTTTTTGTCGACTAAGCGAACGTCAAACATGATCTCAAGTGTCAAGGTTCATTTATGGATCCAATTTTTAAATTAAATTTAAAATATGATATAGCCGTTATTTGAGCGGGAAAAATTGCTAAAGTAGTTGCAGTAACATGCTCTTTCGTGTTATCGAATGAAAACAAGATTTCATTAAACATTTTAGGACCCTATTCAGCCTTTGTTTGAACAATAGCAGCTTATAGCTTCCATACAGTGTTGTTCAGCTGTTGAACATCTAATTCTGGCGATTTTATTCAACCCTAAGCTTAATTGAAGCTACATGGAAGGCTGAATAAAGGTCTATCATGCGCTTATTTAACCCCCTTCCAATAACAATAATTCTATTTTTAGAACAGATGGCAGCCTACGAAAGCTTAACAATCGCTTATTCATCCATTACACAGCGCAACAAAAATGACATTTTTGCGTGTCTCAAGGATCAAATTATGTGCCTCTAGTAGATTTTGGATTACTGAATCTGATGTCGTTCTCAGAAATTTCCCAGCACGTCACAATTTTTAGCTACAGGTCGCCAAAGTTGTATAAAACGTTGTTTTTTTTTTATGTTTACCTAAAATTTGAAGTACATTTTATCAAACTTTTTTGTGAACTTATCCACTAAGCATGCAAGAGAGGACTTAAACTTTCGTTTTAGATATTACTTACTTATTTGGCTTTACATCAATTATCTTGATAAAGCCTCGCCAACAATATTTCGCCAATTCCCTCGGTTCATGGCCGCTTCTCTCCATCCTCGACTGTGACCCACGCTCTCCAGGTCCTGGTGTACCTGGTCAATCCACCTAGCTCGCTGCGCCCCACGCCTTCTTGTTCCAACCGGATTCGTGGCGAACACCATCTTTACAGGGTTGTTGTCCGGCATTCTTGCAACATGCCCTGCCCAGCGTATACTTCCAGCTTTAGCTACCTTCACGATACTGGGTTCGCCGTAGAGTTGAGCGAGCTCGTGGTTCATCCTTCGCCGCCACACGCCGTTCTCTTGCACGCCGCCGAAGATCGTCCTCAGCACTCGGCGTTCGAAAACCCCAAGAGCTTGCAAGTCCTCCTCGAGCATAGTCCACGCCTCATGCCCATAGAGGACTACCAGTCTTATGAGCGTTTTGTATATCGTGCATTTGGTGCGGGGGTGAATCTTTCTTGACCGCAGTTTCTTCTGGAGCCCATAGTAGGCACGACTTCCGCTGATGATGCGTCTTCGTTTTCCCGACTAACATTGTTGTCAGCCGTCAACAAGGATCCGAGGTAGACGAACTCGTCCACCACCTCGAAGGTATCCCCGTCTATCGTAACACTGCTTCTTAGGCGGGCCCTGTCGCGCTCAGTTCCGCCAACCAGCATGTACTTTGTTTTCGACGCATTCACCATTAGCCCGACTCTTGTTGCTTCGCGTTTCAGGCGGGTGAACAAATCTGCCACCGTTTCAAATTTTCTCCCAATAATATCCATGTCGTCCGCGAAGCAAACAAATTGTCCGGATCTCGTGAAAATCGTGCCTCGACTGTTAAGTCCGGCTCTCCGCATGACACCTTCAAGCGCAATATTGAACAACAGGCACGAAAGTCCGTCGCCCTGTCGTAGTCCCCGCCGAGACTCGAACGAACTGGAGTGTTCGCCCGAGATCTTCACGCAGTTTTGCACACCGTCCATCGTTGCTCTGATCAATCTTGTGAGCTTCCCGGGAAAGCTGTTCTCGTCCATGATTTTCCATAGCTCTATGCGGTCGATACTATCGTATGCCGCCTTGAAATCGATGAACAAATGGTGTGTAGGGACCTGGTACTCACGGCATTTCTGGAGGATTTGCCGCACGGAAAAGATCTGGTCCGTTGTCGAGCGGCCGTCGATGAAACCTGCTTGATAACTTCCCACGAACTCGTTTGCTATAAGTGATAGACGACGGAAGAGAATCTGGGATAGCACTTTATAGGCGGCGTTTAGGATGGTGATTGCACGATAATTTTCACACTCCAGTTTGTCGCCCTTTTTGTAGATAGGGCATATAACGCCTTGCTTCCACTCCTCCGGTAGCTGTTCCGTTTCCCAGATTCTGACTATCAGCCGATGCAGACAAGCGGCCAACCTGTCCGGGCCCATCTTGATGAGTTCGGCTCCGATACCATCCTTGCCAGCGGCTTTGTTGTTCTTGAGTTGTTGAATGGCATCCTTAACTTCCCCCATCGTGGGAGCTGGTTGATTTCCGCTATCCGCTGTGCTGACGTAGCCATCGCCTTCGCTGTCCTGACCTTCTGTGCCTGTGTTCTCTGCGCCATTCAGGTGTTCATCGTAGTGCTGCTTCCACCTTACGATCACCTCGCGTCCGTCCGTCAAGATGCTCCCATCCTTATCCCGGCACATCTCAGCTCGCGGCACGAAGCCTTTGCGGGATTTGTTGAGCTTCTGATAGAACTTCCGCGTTTCTTGAGAACGGTACAGCAACTCCAACTCTTGGCATTCCACCTCTTCCAGGCGGCGCTTTTTGTCCCGGAATAGGGGGGTTTGCTGTTTCCGCTTCAGTCTGTATCGTTCCACGTTTTGCCGCGTACCATGCTGCAGCATTGCAGCCCGCGCTGCATTCTTCTCCTCTAAAACCTCTTGGCACTCCTCGTCGAACTAATCGTTTCTTGAGCTCCGTTCCACATATCCGACAACGCTTTCGGCAGCGTCGTTAATGGCTGCTTTGACTGTCCTCCAGCAGTCCTCAAGAGGGGCCCTATCGAGCTCGCCCTCATCCGGCAACGCTGCCTCAAGATGCTGCGCGTACGCATTGGCGACATCCGGTTGTTTCAGCCGCTCGAGATTGTACCGGGGCGGGCGTCGGTACCGTACATCATTGATGACGGATAGTTTTGGGCGCAGTTTCACCATCACCAGGTAGTGGTCGGAGTCAATGTTGGCGCCACGATAGGTTCTGACGTCGGTTATGTCGGAGAAGTGCCGTCCATCGATCAAAACGTGGTCGATTTGCGATTCTGTCTGCTGAGATGATCTCCAGGTGTACCGATACGGGAGGCTGTGCTGGAAATAGGTGCTACGAATGGCCATGTTCTTGGAGGCGGCAAAATCTATCAGTCGTAGGCCGTTCTCGTTCGTCAGCCGGTGGGCGCTGAACTTTCCAATCGTCGGTCTGAACTCCTCCTCTTGGCCAACCTGAGCGTTCAAATCTCCTATGATGATCTTGACGTCGTGGCTTGGGCAGCGGTCGTACTCGCGTTCGAGCTGCGCGTAAAATGCGTCCTTGTCATCATCAGTGCTTCCGGAGTGTGGGCTATGCACGTTGATTATGCTGAAGTTAAAGAATCGGCCTTTGATTCTTAACTTGCACATTCGTTCATTGATCGGCCACCACCCGATCACGCGCCTTTGCATATCACCCATCACTATGAAAGCTGTTCCCAGCTCGCGTGTGTTGCCGCAGCTCTGGTAGATGGTATGATTACCTCTAAACGTTCGCACCAATGCTCCTGTCCAGCACACCTCCTGCAGCGCTACGATGTCGAAACCGCGGGTCTTCAGTACATCGGAGAGTATGCGAGTACTTCCAATGAAGTTGAGAGATTTGCAGTTCCACGTACCGAGTTTCCAATCGCTAGTCCATTTTCATCGCTGTGGTCTTTGCCGATTGTTCCGGTCCGTATTCTCTCGTTGACGTTCCTGTGCTGATGTGTTTTTACGGCTGGCTCGCAGGGCCTGACACCAACCCCCTAGATTTCCGGAGGACCATTCCCCCTAAATGTTCGGAGGGCCATAGTGCGCAGTTTAGCTTAGAGTCCTTCTCTGGCACTCGGACGATGATCAGCCGCCCCTGACATGGGGAACAGACGCTGTTGTGAGCCGCTCCTAACGTGGAGTACAGACGCTCCAGGTTTGCAAAAGCAAACCCCCCCTTCCCTGTCAGCATACGACCAAAGTTCCCACCGGGGGTTGGTTACCCGATCTTCCCCAAGGTTACTCGTACCCCGGCCAGTACCACGAGGAGGTAGGGATAGGAGTTGCTGGGCAAGAGGCTAAGGACCGCACAAAGGGGTCTATTTTATTCCTGCAGGTACGCGAGGTACCAATGGTACGCCATGCCCAGCCATTTACCGCGCCAGATATATTTTGGTTGAAATTCCACGAATAAATTTTAAACCGATTTTTTCAACATGCTTGCAGCCTTCATACAAAATTCTTCGTTTCTCTTATATGGTAAATTGAAATACTTTTCTAAACCGTCAAAAAATAACTTTTCCGCATCAAAAGTATTATAAACTTTGATGATTAGTATTGTTATACACATAAAGTTTGAATTCTGTGGTAAATTAAGCAAATAAATTGCCTTACAAGCTGGCAAACTTGCATGCATATTGGCTGAAATAGTCAATTTTTGCATTTTCAATTCAGCTACCCTTAATTAAGTGAATAGAGGTATTTTGATGCTGGAGACAAAATCGTGTTCCGCAGTGTTATTCAACAATAAACCAAAAAATGTTAAAATATTTACAGATTCATAGTTTTGGATTTTATCAACGCAACTAACAATTTCAAACACATAGATGTGTGCTGGAATTTAAAGATGAAGATTAGTAAATATTAACCATTGAGAATTGAACTGGAATTCACTGATTTATAACCACTTACCTTGACATCTGCTCCACATGAGACTGTGTGAACATCATCAACAGCAAGGAAATAACTTATTGACTTGTTCAAATAAGGGCTATGTTAAAGTTGCATTGAGGCTGAAGAAGTGATAATAGTGCTTAACAGTGCACTTAAGTTAGCTGTCAGCTGTGTGTTGTGATTTTTGTTTCAAAATAGATTCCTCGATAATCTTCAATTACTGCTGTTTTATTATTGTTGTCAACGAAAGTTGGTAATGATTACGATTTCATACAGTTATATGACGAAGAAATCTTCGTGAGCAAGTGTATATAAGTTGTGGGTGTTCCTATAGTTGCGGTAGTGCCATTTATACTGATTTCATTGAATTAGCCGAAGATCCGACTCCGCCAATCGGCGTATTGAGTTGTTAATACACGAATAATTGAAAACATCAAATTGCTTCAAAGTTGATCAAGTACCACAAAAACTGCCACAACTTTTCTCACTAGTTGCGTTAAAGTGTTCCTATAATGAAGGATCGCATAAGAAAACAACGTGTGCTGCAACTATAGGAAAACAAAATAAAAATAAACCTCAAATAAAGGAACATTAAACCAATAGTGGAGGTATTATTTTTCAATGACAAACCGTTGGTTACTGCGATGGAATTGATTCCCTCATCAAGTAAATGGACGTTACTTATTATTTGTTACTACTTATTTGTTGAAATCTCTAGAAAAAAAAATCATTAGTTTCAGTAATGTACAGTCCCTCTCTAATTAACTCTAAATATCTTTCCACCGAAGTCACCAATATCCTGATTGTCATTGTTGTTTTACGGGATCAATCCTCTATCAATCTGGAATCATTGCAGCCGATATACATTTGAAGCGCGCCATAATTTTTTTTGCGGGCATTTGTTCGAAATCAATATAAGGACCGTTGACGGAGACTTCGAACAACGTAATAAACTTTAAAAGTATTACTTTTTAATCGAATTTCACCAATCGAATGAGCACCATAGTGTCATCATAGCAGCTACATTGTAACTTTGCAGAAGTACTATTTTCACAGTTGTATATTGTAACTCGAATAATGAGTATAACGAGGAAAGCATCTAATTAAAAGTGTGGAGCAGGGTTAGGCCTATTTTATTTTTTTAATACTTTGATTTTAAGATTGGAAAAGGAATATTTTTAGTTTACAGGGTGACAAGTTTTTGGCTTTCGGGATAATCAAATCTAAGTCAATGATCCATTTAGGCCCTTCACTTCTACCGACTTATTAAGGAAACACTATGCGAGTAAAAACTCAATTTCTAAATACTGATAATAAGTTATGGCGTTCTGTGGAAGCGATCTGAGAGAGACTTTAAGTAAAAGTTTACCAAATCAGAAAAAAGATGCAGCAAAGACATGTTCAAATCGGAAAACTACTGAAAATTTTGCTTCCTTCGTGGAGGAAACGTTTTTTGATATCAA
Source organism: Aedes aegypti (assembly GCF_002204515.2). NCBI lineage: Eukaryota > Metazoa > Arthropoda > Insecta > Diptera > Culicidae > Aedes > Aedes aegypti. The sequence goes on from NC_035108.1 coordinate 401,628,571, forward strand.
TAATGCTGGCTGTGTTTCCAACCCACTGAAACGATAACGCTCCATCCACCTCATATCCCTCGAGTGTATTTTTCATGTACCTGTGTATCCAACTCTGAAACGGATTTTCAAAAATCTCGCCCCTCCTTGTGCAAATGAAATGTTGGCTTCGATACAAACTATTTCTAAACAGTTGCAACCGATTGAAATTTTCCCGGGACCAAATTGCCTACTTTTTACCCCACCATCATCGGTGAACAATGATTCAAATTTTTGAAATATGTACCAGAAAATTTTGAAGTTAATTATTATTCAAAAGCCCAATATTTAAATCAGTAACATTTTCAAAAAAACTTGGAAAATCATACCTAAAATTTTGAGCCTCTGATATCAACCATTTTTTGATCACAGTGCAAGTGGAATGCAGTCAGCTCTCGCCGCACTCATCGAAAATCCAAGTTCGAGCGAAGAGCAAGTGCACTCATTTCGATTGATTGGAATCGATCCACTTGAAAAGGCTCTTCCACACTCCAGCCGGCAGGCAGCGGGATGGTTTTTCATATATCGCCATATCGACACTATCTGTCGGTTGGTTGAGTTTCGGTTTGACGGTGTGGTTTCATCATTTCCACTCGAAAATTTCGATCGAGATTTAAAACGTCCTTCTCCATGGAAGTATTCAGAGGGGGTGTTGCATCATCTTGGTAGCTGATATAAAATTTTCGCCACGGAAATTAAACTTGTATTTGAGTTTCTTTAAAAACGGCTTCACCAAAAACAAATTAAAGACCCCCATGTCCCTTGGATTTGCCCAAAATGTTATGGCTTATAAGGTAATCTAGAATGCCGTGAAAAGTGTACTGCGATCTGTCAAACTTGGGACCGAGGGACCAAATGCTGTACCAGAAGTGGTACCCAATCTGAGCACGAGTGGGACGGACCTGGCTTCACTATTCATATTTAAAGAAAATTTCCCACGAAGCAAATCATTTTCGACCTTTTGTTCTTTCAACATTTTGTCTTTCGACTTTTTATTTATAAATCATTGTATAACGATCGTTTTGCGTGAAATTTGTAAATGAATGTTTGCAATTTCTCATCGTAATAGAAATCATGCTAATCTGTCATGAAACGGCCTACTTTCCTGCACTGAAGTATGCAGTGTGGCAAAAGTCATTACGCAACTGAAACCAGTGCTATAAAGATTCATGACGCAACTGTTTTGAGTTACGTAATGATTCATTACACAACTATATTTCAATAATTGTAAAATAATGGTGAATGCATTCCGATATAATTTCTGATAATCTCAAGTGGTCTTATTTGAAATTACAAAAAATGTTATACGTAACTCGTTGCAGACCTCGATCTTTACAGCACTCGTCGCAATTATCCTACTCGGCAAGCCTCGTCTGAATTTACAACTAGTGGTATAAAATCATCATTCTGCAACTTGTTCCGTAAACTACTATTTCGATGTTGCTTTCCGTGGTAGGAACCCTGGCTACACCCAAGACCTCCTCCTCCAAGGCAATGAGGTGAACAAACCGAAGCAGTAGAAGAACGATTTAATGTGTGTGCACACCATCGTGAAGTCATCTCTATAACTGCGGAACGTCATGGGAGGAAGGCAAAATTTTGGAATTTAATCAAGCGGAATCGAGACGAAAATTTCGAAACCTCTTTCTATCGCTTTTACCAAAATACGATCAGAGTGTGGGATTCGAGCTAAAGCACTGCAATAACGAGGTTTACGAGGTCGGTTCCATCGTTGATCCTGGTCGCTAAGGATGGAGGAGGACGGAGGGCAGATTTTACAGCTCAATCCTTTCAAACCGAACGCAAAAGCATCGTAAAATTTGTTACCGCGTATCGGCACCTTAGATTTGCGTTTCCTCATCGTCAATCCTAATAGCCTCATAGTGCGGTTTTGCCATTTGCTAACTAGACTAGCTCAAACGAAGCAAGACCAAGCTTTCAGCAAGACCAAGCTGAGGGTCGAGGATTCGAATCCCGCCGAACGAGGGTCTTTTCGTAAAGGGAATTATCTCGACTTCCCAGAGCACGATATATGAATTCGAAAATGGTCAATTGGCAAAGAAAGCTCTCCGTTAATAACTGTGGAAGTGCTCATAAGCACACTAAACTGAGAAGCAGGTTCTGTCCCATTTGGGACGTAACCCCAGAAAGAAGAAGAACTAGTAATTTATGCAGCAGTCTAATGCAGCACACCATTCGATCTGAGCATAAGCAAACGAACCTATTACGCACTGCTGTCGCTCCTGCTCTGATGGATGCATGTTTGTCAAGTCGCAAGCTACACCCGTTGCTCAGAGCGACCAAAGCGGAAATAAAATGCGCCTTAGGGGAAATTAAAAATGGAAATGAAAATCCTGACGTCCTCCAACATACTTGCGCATACAACATCGCTCCACACAGAGTCAAGGCTCACCACTCGGTTTGGCGCGAGACGGTGGAAGCTTTTAAAAGGATTAGCACTATCTTCCTCATCCCACTGGCTGCATCGTTTGTTCTCCGTTTCGAGGCTGGTCAACCGAGAAGCGATGTTTGTTTTTGCATTCTCGAACCAGAAGTGCTGTTGGAGATGGATCCTTAATCTGATGTGGTGACCGCACACACAGAACAGATGTGGCTCTGGCTCTGGCTCGGGTTATCTTTGTGATTACCACTTGTGGTCAACTGGGATCGGGAATGGCTCCGCGTCGTCGTATGCGTGTGAAAAAAAAAAACGTTGTCAGAGTTATAGGAGTACAATGAAACCTCCATTTACGTGTTTTCTGTTAACGGCTACAAAGCAAAGCCATGCTGAGTTCGATTCCCGGTCGGTCCATGATCTTTTCGTAATGGAAATTTCCTTGACCCCTGGGCAAAGAGTATCATTGTACCTGCCACACGATATAGGAATGCGAAAATGGCATCTTTGGCAAGGAAAGCTCTCATTTAATAACTGTGGAAGTGCTCATAAGAACACTAAGCTGAGAAGCAGTGAGGACGTAATGCCAAGAAGAAGAAGATGAAAATGAAGACGGCAGAAGATGACCAGGAAAGCACTTTAAATATTGCGGTAAGAATAATTGTCACTCGATAGATCTCACATTCTTACATACATGTTAGCACATACATACTAGATAAAACTCATTCGTGATGATTTTAGACAGGTATTATAAAACTCGTGAACTCCTTGACATTTAGGTATTCTGATTTTTAAAGTATTCAGTGATCATCTAGAGCTTTATCATTAATGTGAATCATACTCATGCCAGACCAAAAACTGTGATCTATAACATTTTTAGTTCAAAGCATATCTAAGGTTATTCAAGTACTTTTTTGAATATAGGACATCAAATGTACACGCATCAATAGTGACCTTTCTAGGTGCATTCAAAATGAACTATTAAGTTTTCGAGTTAAAACATTATTACAGTTCTTCAAAAACGACTTTGGGTTAAGGCCTGAGAATCTTTAAAAATAACCAGTAATCTCTTGGAGGTTTATCGAAAAGGTTCGTACGCATGCAGACTCAAACAACTATAATCTATCAAGTTTTTAGTTCAACGGTTGACTTGGGTTATTCCAAAACGCTGTTGATTACAGGACTTACGATAAACAAACACAATCAGTAATCTTTTGTAGATAAATGCACGAGGTTTACACCCATTTGGGCTTATACAATTATCTTGAACCAATTTTTGCTCTCGGATACACTCTCCGGTTATCATTGAACTTTGAGTAAAAAATAACTAATATTATCTTGATGATGAATGAGTAAGGCAAAGGCACAGTGAAATATATCATATTCATATTTGGATCCTACCGCCGTGTAAGATTATCCCAGAACTCTATTAAGTTATTAAATAAGGTTTACACTTAAACAGGTTCAAACAAACCTATCAATTTTTGAGTCAAACGATTGCTTACGGATATTCAAATCTTCCATTGATTGAAAAGTGTGAAATTGATCTCTTGAGGGGTTATTGAAAAACTCATCTGCACATTGACCTTAAGATCTACCAGTGAAAACAGTTACCTATTTGATGTTAATAGATAAGACTAGGGAAAGAGCACCAATTTTCGACCTGCCACATATTTTCAATTACGATTTTGGCCTACTTTGTATGAAAATCCGAAAATTGGCATAGAATTCTTGTACGTCGAAAATTAGTTCTTTTCCCCTATGTCCCATCACGTTTTAAGTTCAACGATTGCTTAAGATTATCCAAACCTTCTCTGAGTACAGGCATTCTAAACTTAAATCTTAGCCAAAGAGCTCTCGGAAAGTTATAATTGAGGTACCGTAAAACGGGGTAACTTTTATAGTTTTTTGAAGAAAATTTTAACTCAATTTAAAAGATTTTGTTTTGTATTTTTGAAACAAGTAGGGTATCTCAGTGTTATATGTCCCAACGGGGCAATACACCCCACTTCATTTTCACAGGATAGAGGATTCTTTTGCACGTCAATATGATTACTTATCTTAAATATCCACAAAAAAAAAAATGTTGCGCATAAATGTTCATTGAGAAGTATCAACCTGGAAAGAGAAAAACGCATGCATAGTATGACCAACTAAATAAACAACTTTTTGACATGAACAACTATAGAAATATTGACATTGCTACTGTGATAAAGTAGTTTTTCCTTAAGGAAGGCGTGTTACACCTTTTAACCTCAGTTATTGATTGCATAACGATTTAATTTAAATGGATCGATGGTTTTTTATACACAGTAATGTTCCGATTTTGTCAGCCCCATTTATGGTTGGAAAAATCGGGAAAAAGCTAAAATCGAGAAAAAAAATAATTCGATCAGTGTCAAGTTTTATTTTAACTTAAAAACTTAGTTTAATGAATTTGGTTTATAAAAAACATATATCTTTCCCTATTAGACGGAAGCAACAAGATTATATCAGAATGGGTTACCTTCCCAACTAACAATTACAAAATTACGTATTTTTGGCTATACTTTACACAAAAATACACATTTTCAGTAAAAGAAAAAGTTTTTATATGTGTAAATTTCATGGAATTTCAATTTTTACAAAATTAGAATATATGTTTGAAATAAGGGTGGTTTTCGCAAAATTTAAAACGAAAATAACTAGCAGGACAACGTCGAAGTTAAAACTAAAAAGTTATAATTTTTTTATGGAACTTCGACTCCACGATGAATAAACAATTTTCAGAAGCAATAAACTGGAATTTACCTTGATTATCATACAAATTCTTCAAATTTAACTATTTTCGCGGCATTTCGTGGGATTTCCTGAATTTCGCGGAATTCGCGGATTCCGCGAAATCGCGAATTTCCATTGTCCCTACTTATAACTTATGCTTTCTCAAAACTTTTTGAATAGTCGTTCAGAAAATAAACATGGTTACCCGACCAGACGGAAGAAACAAGATTATAACAGAATGTGTTCCCCTGATATGAATTTTTTATATCACCGGTTGTTATAAAACATGTACCGTTAGTAGTTAAAATAACAAAAATTCTAACAAAATTTGCACCAAATTATACTAAAATGTAACAAACCCTGTTACAATTATATCAAAATTATTACAGAATGTGTTGCAAGGATGTTACAAAATAACAAAATTATTGTAAACTTTGTTATTGTTTATGACATCGGAAGTCATTGGCAACAAACTTATAAATGCGATGTCGAAAATGTAACAAATGTTGTTATAAATGTGTTACTAAAAATATAACAAGTTGAGAACAAAGCCATTTTGACAACAAAATTTTATCAATTTCTGTTATTTTTAACTGCTGCTGATAGGAATGTGTTATAATCTTGTTATGTGGTTCTGGTCGGGATAGCCTCCAGAAATGTAGGATTATTTTGAAAAACAAACATTTGAGCTAAGTGTTCCTAGTAGGAGCGAAGTACTGACTTGATTGACATAAAAGATCTGAAGACAACATCAAAATTTTGTTTGATTTTTGTATGTAGTTAATTTTAGATATCGTTTCCAGATCTTTTACATATTATATCTCTCAGGTTATTATCACTTTCTGCTATCCATATTAAAATTAGCTATTGCTAAGCTTTTTTCGCCTGCTCGGGATGTTGTTCCGTACAAGAAAAGTTGACATTTCTTTGACAGAATTTGAGAATTGAAATAAATATCTATAGCGAGCTACATTTAAAATGACATTTCTTCCCAACTGAATAGTGCGATCTAAGAAAAATGATTTACTTGGCCATTTCTGAAAAAAATCCCACGCGTCAAGATGTTCGAACATTTTTCTATTCACGCGCATAGTCTTCAGAACACTTCAAATGATTTAAATACATTCATAATAGGGGCCCAGATAGCCGTAGCGGTAAACGCGCAGCTACCCAGCATGACCATGCTGAGGGTCGTGGGTTCGAATCCCACGGGTCGAGGATCTTTTCGTAAAGGAAATTTTCTCGATTCCCAGGGCATAGAGTATCTTCGTACCTGCCACACGATATACACATGCAAAAATGGTCAGTCGGCAAAGAAAAGCTCTCAGTTCATAACTGTGGAAGTGCTCATAAGAACACTAATCTGAGATGCAGGCTTTGTCCCAGTTGGGACGTAACGCCAGAAAGAAGAAGGTTTATGAAAAATACAAATCAACAATATAATTAATAAATACAAATATAATTTATAAAATAAATGAATTTCAATTTAAGTTAATGAATCATTAAAATTGAAGTTTTGACCAAAATAAAAATTATTATGAAATAAGATTAAGGTGAAGATACATCGAAGACAAACCTCAAATTTTCAAGAACATAAATCTAGAGAACTGAACATCCGTTCAAGCTGAAAACTTAATCGATTGGTCCGTGTGACCAATCGATTAGGTTTTCAGCTCGAACCGCTGCGCAGTCTGGTTCTCTAGATTTGTGCTCTTGAAAATTTGAGGTTTGGCTTCGATGCATATTCACCTTAATCATTTCAGACTGATTTCACTTTGTTTAAATAAACATTATTTTTGACCACATTGACATAAATTTTCTCACTGTGCGCTAAAAATAGCCGACTAAACTCAGCTTGGATCAGCACCAAACAGCAGCTGAATAATATGCTTGTTCAGTTGTTGATTAGCGTACCATGTGTTGTTTAGACGATGTCGAATAGAAGCTCAAACAAGATCAATATTCAGCTATGAGAGGTTTATATTTTGGACTGGACAATTCATTCATCAATTCTAAGATGGCGCAGATGGCAAGGCATACCGCTGACGATTGGAAGGTCTCAAGTTCGAATCCAGTATCCAGGCGATTTTTAAATATGTTTGTCATATCATGATAATAGTGTACACTACATTTTAATTGAAGCGCCTGAAAAATATGTTTTTGTTTTCTATTTGTTTTTAATTGTTTTTGGACCAGGTTGGCCATGCAAATTATTAAAATATTATTAAACATGATGCTGAATAAAACTGCCATAATGGTGTTTCTTAAATGAGTGAATGTTAGTTGGGTATTTGCTTTGTGTACAGTTGAATTGAAGCAGCGAACGCAGCAAAAAATGAAAGCTGTCAAAAATAGAACGATTAGCGTTAATACAGCTGAAACGCAAACGTTTTGCAGCTACAAATCTTAGCTGAATAAATTTCGCCAGTTATCGCTTTTGCTGCTTTCACTAAGCTGTAAATCAACACCGTAAAAGATGGCAACCTGATGATGTGTAATAAAACTGGCCATCATTAATCCGGCTGCTTTTATACAATATGATTTGTTATGCTGCTCAATATATAATTAAGAAGCGCTTAGTCGTCAGTTATACAGCGAGCATACAGCAGTTAGCTGTAAAACAACAATTTGTGGCGCAAACATTGCGTTTGACGTTTCGCACCCTTTTACAACCTGATGAAGTGGTGTAAGCGTGGCTATGACATCTTTTACGATCATTATAAAACATTGTGTGAACCGTTTTCGATGTAGAACAAAACGGTATACTTTCTTTGCCTTTCGATATAGACTGTGGTGGCAACAAGGACAGCGTCGAGACTTGTGGATGCAGAGATCGTGCGTTCGATTCCAAGCGGTGGCAGGTAACGTTGGGAACATTAAATTCAGATACTTATGATATGAATTCCGGAAGCTGCGAAACAGCTTGAAAATAATATTTAATCGATAATACAGCGAAGCTGTATAAACATTATTCAAAAGTTGCGGAATGGTTGAGAAAGCGCCTTTCGAAGATGTTACACAGCTACTTGTCGTATAACTGTCAAGATAGAGCAATGATCAGTATGAATAAGAGCTGCCAACACAGCTTAAAAGTAGCTGAGTAGATTCGCCAGATTTGTTGGTAAAAGGATCGCATAGAAGCTTTCATTCGTATGTACAGCGCCTTTACTCAGCATAAAGCCCTAGAGAATGTTTACATTTGCACTAAATGTTAGTTGGGTGGATATGATTTTTTTATATCAGTTGTTATAAAACATGTACCGTTAGTAGTTAAAATAACAAAAATTCTAACAAAATTTGCTCCAAAGTAAACTAAAATATAACAAACCCTGTTACAATTATATCAAAATTATTACAGAATGTGTTGCAAGGATGTTACAAAATAATAAAATTATTGCAAACTGTTTATGATATCGGATGTTATTTGCAACAAACTTATAAATGCGATGTCAATAATATAACAAATGTTGTTATAAATGTGTTTATAAAAATTTAACAAGTTGAGAACAAAGCCATCCTGATAACAAAATTTTATCAACTTCTGTTATTTTTAATTACTGCTGATAGGAATGTGTTATAATCTTGTTATGTGGTTCTGGTCGGGTTGCTTCCATTTTCCATGTACCGTTATCCAAGGTAGCAGTATCCTGGATAATAATTATAAATTATACATATCAAAATTTCGGTCATTAGATGATTGTATGAACGTAGCCAACGTTATAATTTATTTTTTGCACCTAATGTTGCCAGTATAGACGTGTTTAGTCGGATTAGAATAAACATAAATTAAAGGCTGACAAAATCGGGCAAAAAGGATGCTAAACATTAATGAATGTTTGCCCTTTACTGGCACATGCCAGATTTGCTAGTATGTCCGACACATAGTTTTTTGGGAACTTGAAATCAGAAGACACAGTGTGTTTGTTTGACCAATCGAGACATGAATTTGCGAAAAAATACGCGTTCTAGTGAGACTCGAACTCGTAAATTGACGTTTCGTTGTTTACTTCCGCCACAAAGCACTGCCGTAGTTCAGAAAAGTAGACGTATTGCGGGCTGAGGAAGCGATTTAAAAGTGTTAAGCATCGACTGGCCGTGTGATTCGTCGACGCATCGCTGAGCACGAGTTGAAGAGCCATTTCGCAAGGAAACGACCGTTTATCAGCAAGGTCAACAAGGAAAAGCGGCTCAAATTCGCCAGGCTCTACATAATTCCCTGGGGTTCTGGAAAGGTCTTGTGTGGTCGGACGGATCGCAATTTGAGCTGATCAACAGGAAACGACGGCAGAGACTGTGGCGCAAAAATGATGAAGGTCTGCAGGACAAACATCTCCAACCAACCATAAAGTACGGTGGAGGTAATGTTATGGTCTGGGGCTGTTTCTTGGGGTCTGAAGTGAGTAACCTGGCCCTAATCAATGAAATCATGATAGCAGATGGCTACATCGATATTCTGAACGAAAATCTGGAGGAATCATTGATAATTTGGGTTTGGAAGACAACTACACCTTTCAGTAAGATAATGACCCAAACCATACGGCTAAGAAAACGCTTGTCTTCTTCCGATCCTACCGCATCAAATCCTTGGATTGGCCACCTCAGAGCCTTGACTTGAATCCGTTCGAAAATCAATGTGAGATTCTGGAGAAAACTGGCATATCCAACAAGCAAACGTATTTTGCGGCGTTGGAAAAGACCTGGAACGAACTGGATCCTCGCTACCTGAAAAATCTAGCGGAAGGCATGCCAAAAAGACTGCAGGCGATCATCAAGGCGAATTTTTTCTTGTTTATGTTTATTGACGCCCAAATCTTGTGCAAATATTTGGGAACAGTTTTGAATTCATCTTGGAATAATCTTTTTTTTTTCTTTTTTTTATGGCAATTTCTGAATTCGATTACAAAAATGGTTCAAATTTGTAAATATGGATTTGTCTCAAAAGATTCATGTTCTACAATAACTGGGCTGTCAGGGATAAGTGGCAAACTCTTGTAAATTTTATCAATGAATTATAGTAGAATTGATTGTTTGCAGTGGTTCCAAAAATGCGGATCTATATTTATTTTTTCGAATATAAAGTTTGAAATGTTATCGATTTTATATATAATTATATTATTAGTGTGATATATAACATCTTATGTTATATATGAGCTTAAATACAGTATTCGAAAAACATGTCATGCAAGATCATAAATGAGAAATAAAACAAACTATCTAGGTATTATTGAAGCTTCTTGAGCGTTAATATAACTTTACTAAGATTTAAACCACACATTGGCAGATCCTGCAAAAATGTCGCGAATATCAAGTCCCTACGCACCACCTATTCATCGATTTCAAAGCGGCCTATGATACCATCGACCACGAAGAGCTATGGAAGATTATGGACGAGAATGGTTTTCCCGGGAAACTGACTAGACTGATCAAAGCAACGATGGATAGTGTACAGTGCTGTGTGAAGATATCGGGTGCATTATCGGACCCGCTTGAAACACGCAAAGGACTTCGACAAGGCGATGGCCTTTCCTGCCTCCTGTTCAATATTGCGCTAGAAGGTGTTATGAAACGGGCGGCACTAACATGCGGGGCACGATCTTCAATAAATCCAGCCAGTTCATCTGCTTTACTGACGACGAGGATATTGTCGGAAGAACGTTCCAGGTGGTTTCTGAACAGTATACCAGGCTGACGCGGGAAGCAGATCGGGTTGGATTGAAGGTAAATACATCGAAGACGAAATATCTGCTGGCTGGAGGAACCGAGCGCGATAGAGCTCGCATTGGCAGACGCGTGATGATCGACGGGGATGAGTTCGAGGTGGTGGATGAATTTGTCTACCTCGGATCATTAATAAAGTCGGATAACAACTGCAGCAGAGAAATTCGAAGACGTATCATTGCCGGAAGTCCTGCTTACTACGGACTCCACAAGACCTTGCGGTCTGGTAAACTTTTCTTACGTACTAAGTATATCATGTACAAGACGCTGATAAGACTGGTAGTCCCTTACGGGCATGAGACGTGGACGATGCTCGAAGAGGATCTGCAAGCTAGGAGTTTTTGAATCTACGAGACGAACCAGCCAAAGGTTGACAGTCTAGTTAATAGAGACAATAATTATAAAATTATAGATTTGAGGACCTGTATTTCAAGTAGTATTCGAATAACCTTAAATAAGGTACCCCGGGGCATGTGGGACCTAAAAATGATAGTTCAATATTATTTTCAAATGTCATTTTTTTGCAAATCCAACAACACGATATTTGCTGTGATGTGCTTGAATTTGATCACATAAATTAGAAATTATGAAATTCTTAGAAGACTACGAGGGGTCCACCAATTTGAACAAAACCCAAACGTTCACCGTTCAGATTTAGTGTAAACTAGCGATCAGTGACATAAAATTCGAATTCTAACGATGTGCGTTGATGGCGGCCTAGGTAAATAGAGGTTTGAGTGTAGTCAGAATTGAATTTTATTTTTCGTATAAGCGTGTTCAGTTTTATGATTTAACAGCATAGCAGAACATCTGCCATTTTTAAGTTCTCGTAAAAGATACCATTCACCAGTGAAGCTGGGATAATAAACGTTTAATGTGTCTATTAATGGGTTACAAATGAGGAAGCTCTTAGAATCCAATTAAATACCAGTTTGCATGGCAACTATATACAGTAGTGTGCGACTTATTTTTCCTAAGTTCTAAAAACCAAAAATTTCTGGGCTCTTCTAAATTTTAATCATATCAAGAGAATAACGTAAAGATTCAGCAAAAACTATAAAAAATAGAGATGGCCAAAGTGACTTAAAGATAATTTCACAGTTATAATACATGACTTTCTGTGAAATTTACATATCTTGGTCAATGTTAAACCAAAATGGAATATGTTAGCACCATTCTTTTCATAACTACATTTATGACGAGTTTTTTTCTCCTATTTTTTCGTAATTTTAATAATACATGAATTTGGATTGGCAAATGACCCAGTTATGCAAACTTCACTGAAGGTCATATTTTATAACTGGAAAATTCACGTTCAAACCATTTGTGCCACATCTTAATAGTCCTGGCCCTAACACTGAAGTTTCTTTGTGATTTTAAATCAAAAGAGTACACCAATTTTCGTAGAATGTGCCCCACCCTAGTGTATACGACTATGCCCAATTATCTAGCTCATAGATAGATGAGGTGATGATGATGATGCTAATGTCATAAACCCGTAGCTCATAGAGCATTTTGGTTCTGATTTTGTTCATCAAGCTGGTCACGTGGTAATGACAAATTCATAACGATCCCCCCCTGGCAGAAGCTGGCTCCCCTGAGGTCAATCGCTTTATCATAGATTGGAAATAGGCTTCCATCCAAGCCACAAATTAATCATCATATAAAGTGTGTGTGTGCGCCATTGCGAGGCCATAAAATGTTATTAGTCGAGGCATTCGACCATCAAAGATAGCAATCACATGTGGTCTGTCGAATTGGATCGTAATATATTTTTTGACATTTGAGCATTCTGATGATACGATTTCTACATTTTCTCGCACGAAACATAATCTAGATGAATCTATACAGAATATTTTGAACTAGCAAATTTAAACTCAAACTTAAAAAAATATAGCCCCAAAGCGAAGTGTACCTAACCCATACAAAAATAGTCTGAAAAACGAACCGCTACCGCAAACAATAAACACGAAATTAATATGCGGTCATGGTTGAGGTGCTTCGTACGTATCTAGCTACACAATCCAATTCTACTGCCGGGAAACTGACTGCTCCGAAATGTATGCGCAAACACACTAGCCTAGTTACTGCATTCAGCTTAAAAGCGGAAGAGACCCTTGCATTTTGTGTGTTCGTTGTTGAATTCTTTTCTTGCGGCACCTTTGGTGATTCGGATGGGTATAGGAATTTTGGCTGGGGAACTTCAGAATCTTTTTTTTACTTAGAAAATTTGGAATTTTTTGTTTGAAATTTACTTATGCCAAACCCAGTGAATCAAGCGTTCAAAATCACATATTCGTACATAAACTCGGATGCACAAAATGCCAAATTGAAATGAATAAATGTTACCACAAATTGGATTTAATTCTCCACTAGGATTTATCATCGACAAACTGTTTTGACTTCAATAATTGTCGTAAATAGTATAATCTAGACTAGAGACGTTGCGGGACATCCTTAGCCGAGTGGTTACAGTCCGTGGCTACAAAGAAAAGTCATGCTGAAGCTGTTAGGGTTCGATTCCAGGATCTTTTCGTAATGGAAATTTCTTTGACTTAGAGACCTGCCACACCATATACGAATGCGAAAATGGCAACTTCGGCAAAGAAAGTTCTCAGTTAATAATTGTGGGAGTACTCATTGAACACTAATATGAGAAACAGGCTCTGTCCCACAGAGGACGTAATGTCAAGAAGAAGAAGAAGGAAGAATGCTTAGAAAAAGGCTTCATCACCCTTCAGGTGGTTCAAGTGTTTCATCCAGTTCAGTACTTTTGATTCTGACTGGCACTCCAACGAAGGAGACCAGAATCACCAAACAACGACGAGCGACCACACAATGGCACACGAAGAGCAAGCAAGCAACGAAAATCCAACGTGGTATCAAATTAACACTCGGCGGATTAGGAAGCGATGGCTGCGGGGGTGGAACGACGACGACGAAACTTTCCGAGTCAGACTAGCCGAGCATGAGTGTGCATAATTTTTCTGCTACACGTAGCTTAAGTCGGGAGGTGTACTGGCGGCAGTAAATCCGTACACCACCACACTGCTGTCTGAACTCTTTCGAATGCAAAAGAGAGAACTGCTGAAAAAGGCGGAAGATGCACCTCTCGGGACGCAAGTACTGCATTCGAGTGCAAAACATTGTCGGAGCGGGGCAGACTTTATGGAGAAGCAAAATTGTTTATGTATTAATTTTGGTATAAACTATTGAGGAACCTTTGCGATGCAGTTCAGAGCAAAATGGTTCAACAGTAGCATTGATTGGATAACTTTTCGACTCTGTGCAAATGAATCAAGAACTCATTTTGAATCTAACAAAGTTTTATTGATGTCTACTACAGACGATCAAGTTTATGAAAAACAAGTTCCAGTTCTGAAGGAAATTTTTCAGTGGGATGAATCAACCAGTTCAGGAGTTGTTTCAGGCCAGTTTACCTTTCATTTGCATCATTGGTTTGAATGTTAGTTTACTTCATCAATCCATCAAACATAAAAAATGGAATGCACCAAAAATGTTTTCTTGAAATCCGCCAAAAATTATGTCTGAAATTTACCAAAGTTCTGCGAAAAAGTCCATCACGAATCTCGTCTGCCTGTGAGCGATTTGAGGATCCTTTAAAAAAAAGCAATTTTCATGTAAAAAGATACGGTGGGATTCCGTTTTTGGCATGCTCCATGGATCCCTTTTTAGCACAATCCAGAGCACCATCTTCGTCGATATTTCACCCCGAAATTTATTTATTTATTTCGTCAATCAATAGTAGACTACACGTTTGCTTAATTCTATGTTGTATTATATCTAAAGGAATTAAAATATTGTCTTAGCTTTGTTCGCGACATGGTCAGATCAATTTCTGTGCAATGCTGATTATAAAGAGACATCATTCGATTCATTGGGCCGAATTTTGCATAGTTAGTTCGATGATTATTTGATGCAAACAAATTCCGATTTCTTAACTGTCAAGCGGGCGTGTAGAAATTCAAACATGATAAAAGATTGGTGGAATCAATACGCTGCGATACAATATCATTGACAAATGAAATCATGGCTATTTCGCGACGCTCATTTAAGGTTTCAATATCGATAAGCATGCATCGAGCCTCGTATGCTGGCAGTGGAAACGTTGTCCAGCCTAATTTGCGTAAGGCATATAAAAGAAATTGGTTCTGTACTGATTCGATTCTATCACCATGTGTTTTTATATGCGGAGACCACACAATACTACAATATTCTAGAACTGATCTTACATAAGCAATGTACAAGGTTTTAATCGTATATGGATCCCGAAAATTGTAGCTAAAACGCTTAATAAAGCTCAACATATTGGTTGCTTTATGGATAATCGTATTATAATGATCAGTAAAGGTAAGTTTAGAATCTAATATGACACCTAAATCTCTAATCTTATCGCACTTTTGAACAATTTGATTTCCTAAAGAGACACTAATCTGTGGTGTATTCTGTTTTCTGATATATGTGATCAAATTACATTTTTTGACGTTTAATTGAAGTAAGCTTTTGCTACACCATTTATCAAATATACTTATTTCATTCAGATAAATGTCGCTATCTTTGTTGCTATTGATTTCCATATAAAGTTTCATATCGTCGGCATAAATCAGAATTTTAAGATGTTTAAGCACATATGAAATATCGTTAACCAATAATATAAATAACAATGGACCTAAAAGTGAACCTTCGGGAACTCCTGATGTAACGTGAACAGGTTTAGAAATTTTCCCCTCAAATCTAACTATTTGTTCGCGATCTGTTAAATAAGATTCAATCCAGTTGAGGAGTCTCATCGCAATTCCCATTTTATTGAGCTTGAAAATCAACATAGGAATGTGTAGTCTGTCAAATGCCTTACTAAAATCGGTGTAAAGTGCTTCGACGTGGTTACCTCTATCCATTGCATTCAAAGTGTAATTTACAAATTCCAAAAGGTTTGTTGTAGTAGAACGACCTTTATAAAAACCGTGTTGTGTATTCGTTATTCTATGTTTTATTTGGTTGAACACATTTTTATTTATAATTGATTCAAATAGTTTTGGAATGGATGAAATAATAGCAATTCCACGATAATTTCGAACATCAGATTTTCTACCAGACTTGTAAATGGGTATGAGATACGATCTTTTCCATTCTTTTGGAAATCTGCTCATTTCAAGTGACTTGTTGAATAGCCAAAATAATGGTGCTGTAAATTCATTAGCTAAGTTTTTTAGTAAAATAAGTGGGATTCCATCTGATCCTGATCCTTTGGTGGAATCTAAATTCTTCAGTCCTGTTAAAATGTCCTGTACCAGTATTTGACTTACACCGATATCGCTTGTAAAATCAGGAAAACTAGAAAAATATTCAAAGTCACGATCTTTATCCGAAAAGTTAGTAAAAGTCTCTTGAAAAAAAGTAGCAAAAAGATTGCACATACCATCTGGATTATCAGCTGCTCTATCATCCAATGTCATTTTAGATGGAAAATTGTTAGACTTCACCTTCGATTTAGCATAATTGAAGAAATTCCTAGGGCAAAATTTTAAATCATTTTCTATTTTTGTGTTGTACTCTTCAAGTGCAGCGGATATGGCTTGATTAAGTTGGTTGACAATATACAAATAATTTTCTAAACTTTCTCGAGATTTTTGTTGCCTGTAAATTTTATGAGCCTTTTGCTTACGATTTTTCAAATTAGTTTTTTGCTTATTAATCCAAACAGGGTTTTTCGACTCATTTCTACGACGTCTTCGCAATAAAGGAACTTCCATTTGAATAATTTCCGACAAAATTGAATAAAAATCCGTCACTGCGATTTCTAAATCTCCTAAATCAAAACGGATTGCCAATCTATTCTTTTTAATTTTTGTTTAATTCCGTCATCCCAGCAACCCTGGCTCCCGCACGAGCTTATTTACTTCAATGTGGTGTTCACAACGTTTCATGGCATCATTAATGTCAATAAATGTCTCAAATAGAAACTTTTTTCAGGCATCCATACTGTATGACCAGCCCACTCGAGACTGGCAGAGCCCACTTGAGGCTGGTACAGTAAGGACCCGATTTTTATAGCCCCTCGGTGAATTTTGGCTGACAAAATCGGGACATTTTATTATTGCCCATGTTTATCAACTTTTGACTTGTAAACATTGATTAAAGGACCGCGTTACACACAATATGAACTTTTAAGAGGTCTTCTAGAATAAGTTTTTAAAAGGGCATATCAAATAAAACAATTTTTATTTTTTGGAAATTTAAAGCTCAAATAAGATACGTTTGAATAAATTTATGGCAAAAAAGGACTTAGAGACATAAACATAGTGAATCTTCATAAGATTATATTTAAAGACGAATTTCACAAAATCGACGAATGCTTCATATGTTTTTTAATGTTATTTTGACTTTCATAAACGCATCTGATAGGCATGAATCAGCTTATATTTGCCGATACGGCAATTGCATTGCTTATTTTACTGCAAACTATTTTTCGCAAGTTTGGAGCAGGGTTTTGCTGAGAAACAGGCTTTGCCTCCATTGGAACGTAACACCAGAAAGAAGAAGATGAATAATTAGTAGTCAAATGTATGATTTCTCAACAAAGTCATCCGACGATCACATAAAAACGCGACGCGAGACGGAACACAACACTTATTGTTCTTACAAATAGAAAGGATATTAAAAATTACCTTTTTTATGTCGACCGGTTTCGGGCTCGATGTTGCCCATCTACGGGACGATGTCCGACCGTCATCCGAGTTAGTTTTACCCGCATCGAGTTAACAAATCGATACTACTTCCAGTGTCTAAACTAGCTTTTAAGACAACAAAATTGAGTCACAACTGATTCCCATTTCCTCGTAATTCGACATATTTTGATGAAATATTTGTACAAAATTGCAATACGGAATCAAGTATTGAGATTATGAATGTGTTTGAAATTATAGAGACGGAACGGTATTCGATAACGCCCAGACAACCAGAAGTCGCATAACAGTTAACGAACAAAGTCGTTTGATCATACAAATTGCATCACATCCGTACTAAATGGTGGATGAAATCGTTTCATCGATGAGTTTTCTCGCAAAAAATCGTTATTTTATGAGTTCATAGGTACATTTTGTTTCGTCCCGTATACTCGTACAAAGTAAATCGGATAAATCCGTAGCAGCTGTCAAATAAATGTTGTTGCAATTAATTAAGTCGTATAAGAGTACAGAAAAATTCGCAATAAAATTTACACACTCGCATTGCATGCTATCTTTCATCATATAAAATATGCAGGTATATCGCCTCCACTTTTGTAAGCATAAGGCCTTTTCACGACATCTTATTCGTGAAATATTGCACATACACTCCCGTGCATAAGTTTGGGTTCACCCCCTAAAAAACATGCAAAAGTGTTCAGTCCATACTTCTGTGATT
This sequence comes from Aedes aegypti, assembly GCF_002204515.2. Taxonomy (NCBI): domain Eukaryota; kingdom Metazoa; phylum Arthropoda; class Insecta; order Diptera; family Culicidae; genus Aedes; species Aedes aegypti. Next base: position 401,646,887 of record NC_035108.1, read on the forward strand.
ACACGTCCAATTGAAACTATCTTAGCCGTATTCGAAAGGCAAAGAGTTATTCTCACTTCGTATGTATTTTTCTAAAAATATTTTTTGAACTTTGTATACTAAATTTTTACTTAAAGTTGTGACATTTTTCAAAAAACACACTGAAAAATCATATCTAATTTCCTCAGCATTGGATCGACCAAAATTTTAAAACAAGGTGTCATTAGAATCGTAATCTTATATTCTTTGAAGAGCACTCATGAATTTTTTGCGGAAATTTTGAAAACTATTCAAAATTTAGAAACATTCAGTCAAGTCATCGTGCAAAAGTTTGGGTTCACCTGAACTTACTTAAATCTGTGAAATCTCAAACCAATCATGTACGCGCCATTATTTGCGCTCAAAAAAGCTTTAAACTATTAAAATCGGTTGAAAAATGGCTGAGATATTGACAAAAATTATCCGCGTGCGGCTCAGGTGAACCCAAACTTTTGCACGATTTGCATCATACTGAGGGGTGAACCCAAACTTTTGCACGATGACTTGACTGACTATTTCATTGATTTTGAATACTTTCCAGATTTTTCCACCAAAATTTCGTGAGGTCTCTTCAAAGAATATAATACAGTGAAACCTCCATGAGTCGATATCTGAAGGGAGCATCGACTCATGGAAATATCGAGTAGTGGAAACAAATCCCTTGGAAAGCTGTTTGAGGGGACCATCATAGTAACCATGAAATTTTATTTTTAGTATGGTTCCATGAGTCGATATCGAGTCATGGAACATCGACTCATGGAGGTTTAACTGTATTACGATTCTAATGACACATTGATTTAAAATTTTGGTCGACCCATTGCTGAGGAAATTAGATATGATTTTTCAGCGTGTTTTGTTAAAAATGTCACAACTTTAAGTAAAAATTTGGTATACAAAACTCAAAAAATGCTTTAGGAAAAATACATACAAAGTAAAAATAACTCTTTGCCTTTCGAATGCGGCTTAAAGAGTTTCAATTGGACGTGTAATCACAGAGATATGGACAGAACATTTTTGTATGTTTTTGAGGGGGTGAACCCAAACTTTTACACGGGAATGTATAAACATCGCATAATGCAAAAGGTGATTTTTTTATACGTGCATTCTGGTTGTCTGGGCAAATTTCCTTATGTATGAAGATTTTTTGAATTTTTTGAAAAACTAAAATGTTGCGATCGTCACGTAATTATGTTAGATTTTGAACGCTAATAACTCAGCCATTTATCGATAGATTTTCAATATTTTCCCACAAACTGTCGGAAATTTATACAACAATTCACACAATTGGAGAAAACTATTGTTTTTTGACGATGAACAATTGAAAATTGGGTGTTACTCGAATCTAACAGTTAAAACGGCCAGTTTTATTAATAATGGATAGGGACAATGGAAATTCGCGGCAAAATTTTTAAAATTTCGCGGGTGACCCAGGCGTAAAAATCAAAATTTCGCGGCTTTGTCGCGGTCCCATAGTTTTGACCATATTTAACATGAAAATGCATGTTTACCGTGAAAATATTCTTTATATGTGTAAATTTAACGGAATTTCATTACAAGTTTTTTTTCCGTTTTTCAAATCTAGATGATAAGTTACATATAATATTGTCAATGCAAAATTTAAAACACAACAAAAAACCAGCAAACCATCCAACTTGAAAATAAACGATTAGAACATTTCTGATGGAACCTCAAATTAAAATTAATTACTCATTTTCATTAGCAAATATCCTAAATCTACTGGGATTGTCACATAAATTCTCTAAATTTAACAAATTTCGCGGCATTTCGCGGAATTTCCGCAATTTCGCGGCCAAGGCCAAATTTCGCGGATTTCGCGGCTTCCGCGAAATCGCGAATTTCCATTGTCCCTAATAATGGACAATACGGCAAATTAAAATTAACGATTGATGGCTGTAGCACTTCTCCGAACGGAGAGCTCCTCGCTGTTTTTAAATGCACAAACCATTACAATTGACTAAAATTCAAATGCAACAAATCACATGGCGTAGTTAATGTCAAGCTGTCGTGTCTTGTACACAACCCCCTGTAATTTTTCAATATCTAACCATTCTCAAATCATTGCGATTTTTTGAAGCGAAATTTTCCTCTTTTAATTTTTAGTCCCGGGTCGGTGTTCTAATTTATATTAGCCAGCATCCATTTATTACGTAACACTACAATTGGAAGTTTTCGACCCCTCTCCCCGCCATCGTAACGCTTTCTGTATGAAAATTTTAGAAATCTTGAATGAGCCGTAACGCTTGAAATTACCTCATCCTCCACTTCGAGCGTTACGTAATTTGTGGACGGTGCTTCAAAAGTATTAATCTAAACCCAGGCTTAACCTTTATAATATCTAATCTGAGTGTCGTTCATATATTACATCACGCTCTTAAGGAGAGGAAAGCTTCAGCGAAACGTGACGTGAAACTATATACAAATTTGGTAGTCTTCATATAAGAAGTGGGAGAGTGGTTTTTGAAAAGCCTAACTTTTCGTGACGTATTTTATGGACGCTTCTTGGTGCCATACATAATTATACGGGATCAGTTTAAATGTGAGCATTTATTACATTCTAAATATGCTGACAAAATCGGGTCAAAAAGCTGACAAAATCGGGTCAGCACAACTTTTCTTCAGATTTGAAACAACACGTTCGAACAAAGCACAAGCATCTTCTAGCCACGAAGCACAAATTTTGACTCGGATTTTCAGCTCACAGTGGAATTACATGCATTGCATATGTAAATGTATATCGCAGTCGTAGCAACAAATTAGGCAAAAAGTTGCGTTTCTTAACTTTTATGGAATTTCGTAATTTGTTTCGCTATTCAAGTAAATTTCAGAAATGTCAACAATCCTTAATTTTGTCAGAAGCTAGACAAAATTAAGTTCCACCGGTTTCTTTTTTGGGCCTACACTAGACCGTCCCTTATTTTTCGGTAATGTGAAATGTTGTAAGTTCGTCATTGTAATGTGTTCGTTTAGGTAAGAAACAAATCAGGTAAACAATTGAAGTTCGTACGTGGACGCTAAGTGATCCCCCGAGTCGTTGGGTTATCAGGTGTAGATGATCCTGAACATTTCACGTTTTCGAAAAATAAGGGACGGCCTAGTCTATACGTTATGTCGCTTTTTAGATTATGTTTCTTTTTGGGGCCTATGCGCCATGTCGCTTATTCTGTCACCAAAAACTTTTCATAAACATGTGCAATTCAATGTATATTGTGAACTAAGCGAAATAATACGATGGCCCGAAACAAATCCTTTTGGTATTCCAAATTTTTCTAGTAGGCTTGTGGGATTTTATGAGACTGCCCCATGTTAAGATTTTTAAATGAAAAATAAAAATATTTTCTATGGCGAGTAACAAATCTCGAGACCCTTTTCTCCCATTACCCTTTACGTAATCAATGGACGGCTCCTTACTGGGGATGCTGCATTAGAGTGGGGCTTATTTCCAAAAATCTTCCGTAGTCAGGATTTACAAAGTGGAAAATGATCATCGGTTCCAAAATAACATCCTGTGAAAAAATGAGAATTTTTGGTGAAGGTTTAGAGGTGGCGCAAAGGGCGTAAGTGCAGTTTTACCATTTTAGTGAACTCTGAAAAATTTTGGTATGCTTTTCAGCTTGTTTTGGTGATTTTAAGACCCTTAAGGGCAAAAAATCACCTCAAAATTGCGTTATCTCCACTCCTTTAGATGATATTTGACGAAATATATATTATGCATGCGATTTTTGGCCCTTGAATAGGTTACGCTGGCTGATTAATATGAACCCGAATAAGCATATGAATAGCTGGGGAGAATTCCTATGCTAGTAGAATGGAACAAAGAGCAAAGAAGAATGAGAGAAAGAACAAAGAACACAGAAGAATGTAAGGTGGGGTAGGTTAAACAGGTGGGAGGGTGACTGAGGAATCTAGAAAACGATGATTATATTTATTGACTTCATTTTTTCTTTTTTTTTTTCTCGGGGATGAGATTTGATCCCAGATCCTCAGCGTGAAAGGTGTGTGTTCTAACCACTACACCAGGTCCGACCCCTTGACTTCTATTTAATATTACCTACTTCAGAAATATTTCGAGCAATTTTTCTTCAAGTAGGGGAAGAGCACCAATTTTTTAACCATCTCTAGTTTTTAATTCATGTATACGATTTTATTGGAACTTATTGCAACTTTATTGGACTTTATGGAAAAATTTCAAAAACGGCTAAAATGTCCTTAATTCCATGCGAAGTTTCATCATTATTCTCCTGGTAGATATAGATAAACGCACGTCATTTTACTGCTTTAGTTCAATAATCGTTTGATTGTTTTTTTTTTTCTGAATGATGATAGCAATATATCGAAAGGGACCGTTGCAAAATTTACATCCTGGAAATTCAGCCTCACGCAGTATCTATTAGATTCATAACTAATTTAAATAATTATTTATATATACATAGGACATCCTGTGAAAATTCCTTCATGTAGCTCTGTCCTAAAATATATCTTTCAGAACTGTGACGACTTAATTTTGGTTTTATTTGAGAGGTTTTCAACCTGAAGTGCTTTATCTCTTCCACCCTATAGAAGCTCGTGCACTAATTTGAATTTTGACTACCGATTTTTTTTCCTTCTGCTGTTGTTTATACACATCGATTTCAAATACAGATGTAGAACGATGTATTGAACTTCATCTGCATTTTCGTTTGTCCGAAGTTATGTTGAAGGTTGTAACCCGACAGCCTTGCGAGTTTCCCGGGAACAAGTAAAAATGGCTTACGCGCCACTCCCGAGGGAGACCACTTACCGAGATTGAAAGGTTGCCCGACCGAACTGAGACCCTTCAGGGGAGGGTTCTGGTTTTTCCCAAATGAATGGGCGGGAAACAAGCTGGCTGATCAGGGAAACGAAATGCTTCACGACCGAAGTCGTGCAAATAAAGAAACTAGAGTGCGTAAAGGTGATTTTCGCCGACGACAAAGTAGTGCTCGCGATGGTTATCATCACGGGAAAACAAGACTCAAACACCTCGAACGAATCTTCGTTCGATTAAAGAGCTGTCCCTTGGTTGAATTCGGAGTCAACCTCTCCAGTAAAATATCCAAAAAAAATGACCAAACACAAAACTACCCGAAACGTGAAAATCCCTCTACATTTACCTTTCTAGACTTCTCCCAAGAAAAAGCTATTCAAACACTTTTGGACTATAGTGTACTCATTTATTAAAACACCGCCTCTTCAAATTCAAACTTCCTCCCTGTCGTTTCATGCTATATTAAATTCATTTCTTACTTCTACTTTATCGACAATTCAGTTTCTCTTCATATTTACAATCTTAAACTCTAGGCCTATTCTACTACTGCATTCCCTCTTTACTCTAGCTATTCTCTTTCTCTCGTCTGTGCGGTTAATTCATTTGTGTGCGGTGCGACGGGTGGTGTTCATCGGGGATTCAATTTATGTTGCCGACTACCGACGCATAAACGGAACGAACGGTAGGGCCGAAATGAACGGTGTGGCCACGCTAGCGGTTTAACTCGGGCTAGGGGCGAAATTCACCATGCGCATGGGATAGAAAAATGAGTACTCACGGTTTGAACGGTTACTTGCGTGGAGGCATCGGCGGTTGCTTCTGTTGCTGCGGCACCTCACGTGGCCGACACGCGGATCTCCTCCGGACTTCGCTTCTTCTACTTGCTCATCAGGTTGCCGTTCCCAACGGCGCCTCACACGGGATTCGTGGACTTGCTCGACGGGGTACAGCCGTCACATCGGTGGTCGTCACCAACGATGGCTCAGTTGGTAGCGTGCGTGACTCTCACGCGGGGGTTACCGGTTCGAAACCGGTTCGGGACGCTCGACGGAACTTTGCTGGTTGTTCTCACGGAAATATGCTGGGTTGCTGACTATCGGTCTGAAACCGACTCGCTCGTTGTTGCTGCCCTGCCAAGGGCGCGGGTTGATGGTACGCTTGCCCTCTCCGGCCCACGTGTACCGCCGGGAAAACTCCGAAGCTGGAAAGCGGGGTCGAAAACGGTCGCTAACTTGGGGGTGTGGTGTGACGGACCTTGCAACTTGCCACAAATCTGTATTAAGAATACGGTCACACGACGAGTGAGTTTTAGCAATTGCCCCCTAAGCACACTATTAAGCACCAAAATTACCTGTCGCATCAACTACTCGCACTAAAACCGCCAACTCGCACAAATCGCTACTAACGCACTTGACTTTGCCTTTCTAAGCTACTTGAGGGATATGGAAGAAATCTAAATTAGTAAAATTCAAAGGCTTTTCACGTTCACTTTTAGTTCACCTGAACTATCACACCACGGCGCGGTTAAACTAAACTTGGACCGCTCTCGCCTCTTCCGCAGACCAGAACGAAGTGAAAGAGTCAAGTTCAAGGATCCTCAGAATAGGCGCGAGATTTGTAAATCTTCGTCGCCGGAAATTACGCGAAATCTACGAAGTAGAATTTCGCGAAGGTCAAAAATCGCCTTCACGCATACTACTTTCTCTACCCGTCGGGAGAAAGCATTCAATTTCCCTAAGTGGGCACGATCATCCAACTCGCTGCCCACCCGAAGTTTTATAAAAGACTTAAGGGGTCAACGAAACTTGAACCCAGGTCGATGCCCGAGCCTCGAACCGAGATCACGGTCTTCTGCAACAGGATCGCTTGGCTGTCGATTTACGCTCAGAGCCAGAATCGAACAGGGAACTCATTCTACAAATGGTATGCGGAGTGGAGCAAATGAACAAATGAACTCGAATTCAGTATTTCACTCAAAGTGAGTGGTCTATATACAGGGGGTAATTCAATGGTATAATTCAACATACGGAAATTATTCTGTACAACTAATATTCATTTTAAATTCAATTATTCGTGGTACCGCCACATCATTCCTCACTAAATTTTCGAAAATTTGATTGGAGTTGAATCAAAAGGTTCGAAAACCAATCAAATTTTCGAAGGTCATTTGATACTACTTTTGTATTTACTTAGGACCTCCGGGGTCATATGTGTTCATCGTCAGAAATTTGACTCAACCTCTATTTACAAGTCATGAAAGAATTATCATGCCTGCCACTGACCATCAACGTTTTACAACTCCGGTCTCCAGCAGAAATCTCCAAATAAATTCAAAAGCAAATCAAAACCTTAAACAAATTTCTAATTTTAATATTTACAAGGAAATTAAAAACCAATATATACAAAAGCAACTCTCAAAATATAAAGAAACAACATCTTGATCAAACAATTAAACTGAAACTACGCATCAGGCTGTTGGCAACACAATCATACATTTATAAAATAAGCTAAAACATTTAATAATCCACATCAACGAAAAAATCTCAAAAATCTTACATCACAAACCACAAAAACTTAAAACGAGAATTCAACCCCAACCTCAGTTTAACAAACTAAGAACACGGTGTGATTTCTCCCGAAAAACTATCACCTCAGTGAAAAACGTTATCTAACTGGTGAATTTTAATGCAATCCTAACCCCAGGTCTCTACCCGAGAACGAACGGATTCACACAAACTCACCTTAAATGGGGGGTCTGTTTCAATTTACGATCAACTACCCAGAACTTTTTCCAGAAAGCGTTGATCATAATATCGAAACTCAAAACATAAACTGGGAACTTTCTAACCGTCAGAATTCGTCCGACTACGAAAATAACCCGAAAAAGACAAAAAAACATAATTTACCATCTATGCACCCCTAGCGTGCAACATACATTCACCCAAACATTCATCTCATTCATTCATTTCACGCATTCTGCCAACACTGCCGATGAACCAAAACAAAGTTTGACGGATCGGTAAAAAAATTCACGTGGAAAACGGTCTAGGTGTGAAAAGTTATCATGAAAGTGGTGAAAATCGGTGCGAAATTTGAAGAAAATGTGTGTAGCTGTGCAGATGAAACAAGGAAGGAGAGTTATATCATCATCGTTCCATCGAAGATGTAAGTATAAAGAGTAATTTTTTTGTGTTTATTTCGTTCGCAGGTAAGCCACATCAGCTCTCGACGGAGGTGTTCGTTGCTGGGGGAAGAGTGATGAATCGACCCGGACCAACCCAAAACAACGATCGGTAAAGAAGGACTTGGTGGAGTGCCTAAAAATAGACGGGTCATGAATGTATCGGCAAAGGAGAATGGAAACAAACTGGAGAATCGATACAGGAGGATTTACTATGGAAAAGGAATCGATGGATGATAACGTGGATTCAAAGGATCAATTTGGATTATGGAGGTGGATGAGCTAACCGGAAGGGATCAAACTCACCCTAGAAGGATTGGGATGGAAAAAGGAGAATAGAGACTGGAGGACTATTGGATGGCGAATCGAATCGGAAAAAAGTGCAACGTTGGAAACTGCCAACTATAAAAAAGGTAATTAAAACGTTCTAATTAACAAATTCAATTTTTAAATTTCAAAAAACTAATGCTTGATTTCGACTTTTAGGTACAAAATCAACAAATTCAATGACAATAAGGGATGATATTTACAAGGTGCTACAACTACACCTAAAACTATGGAATGAATTCGAAATGAAAATGGAAATAATCAAGGAAAAATCGTGAGTTATTTCATAAATCTAATACTAATCTAGCCTAAGTACTAATTCTAGATTTAATGTAGGACGAAGCGTAGGACTTCAATCACTAACAAACTATACTAATCTACTATTTACAAGAATATTTACATTGAAACGTATTGTTTCTCGTCTTTTCAGTCACTAAAGACGAATTTTCTACCCGTAGTTGGTCTTTTTAGGGGAAATTTGTTTCTCGTTGTCACTCATATGAGATTTTTCATAGCTTTTTATTAAAATTTCGAAAATTTGTCGTGATTTGGACATCACTCAAAGTACTTTCGGTTTGGTTTTGACACCTCTCCGTTTTCCTCGACGTGGTTCGACATGATCGAAGTAAAATTTTGCCCTTTTGGTGTTTTATTTTCGATTCGTACTCATCGTAATCGGTAGTTGCTCTTAAAGAGGCACATAGCTTGATCTACTGTTATTAGTTTAGATGAGACGAGGCTGCGTTCAGCTTTTTCAACTGATCCGCAAAGAAAACACCAATCCTTTTGCCTGAGTTGTCCTCCAGCTCATAGGTGTGGGATCCAAAGAACCTTCTAAAATCACTAAGGTGAGCAAATACCTTTAAACTCTAATATGTGTTGCTTATCTTGACAGATAGGCCTATTTCGTCTGCGACTTACAGACTTCTTCAGTGTCGAGTGCTGTGATTTTGGTGATTTATTTTAGTGTGATTTTAGTATTTTTTTTTTTTGCAAAAAGTGAAGTGTTAAAGTTCATTTGTAGTTTTAAACATACTCTAATAATCCCTCCCAAAGTTTAATATAAAAAAGTGTAGTGTTTATTTTTTTTTTCAGATAGTCCCAATAAAACCTAAAACTTTGCGGAAGTCACCAAACGGATCGGACAAACCGTTTCAATGTTATAATTTTTTGAAAATTATCAAGGATTTTTTTCATAGGCCCTTCTCAAAAGTAAGGCTAGAGTCAATGGCGAACCGATGATGCAAAAAGGCATTTTTGGGCATAAAGAAAGCATGTGCAAAATTTCATCCAAATCAAAAAATATAAAAATGAAATTTGGGAAAAAAGTCGTCATTTTCTGTGGAACCGCTCAGATAGATAGATTGAAAGATTGAAAGATAGATAGATAGGTAGATAGATAAAGCTAGAGATTAACTATAAGAGCCTGTGTGAATGTTATATTTGTGTTTTATCAATGTTTTAATGATCGCCCGTTAAATTGTAGATCTACGAGACGAACCAGCCAAAGGTTGACAGTCTAGTTATTAGAGACAATAATTATAAAATTATAGATTTGAGGACCTGTATTTCAAGTAGTTTTCGAATAACCTTATATAAGGTACCCCAGGGCATGTGGGACCTAAAAATGATAGTTCGATATTATTTTCAAATGTCATTTTTTTGCAAATCCAACAACACGATATTTGCTGTGATGTGCTTGAATTTGATCAAATAAATTAGAAATTGTGAAATTCTTAGAAGATTTCGATGGGTCCACCAATTTGAAAAAAAAAACCCAAACGTTCACCCATCAGATTAAGTATATACTAGCGATCAGTGACATGAAATTCGAATTCTAACGATGTGCGTTGATGGCGGTCTAGGTAAATAGAGGTTTCAGTGTAGTCAGAATTGAATTTTATTTTTCATATAAGCGTGTTCAGTTCTATGATTTAACAGCATAGCAGAACATCTGCCATTTGTAAGTTCTCGTAAAAGATACCATTCACCAGTGAAGCTGGGATAATAAACGTTTAATGTGTCTATTAATGGGTTACAAATGAGGAAGCTCTTAGAATCCAATTAAACACCAGTTTGCATGGCAACTATATACAGTAGTGTGTGACTTATTTTTCCTAAGTTCTAAAAACCACAAATTTCTGGGCTCTTCTAAATTTTAATCATATCAAGAGAATAACGTAAAGATTCAACAAAAACTATAAAAAATAGAGATGGCCAAAGAGACTTAAAGATAATTTCACAGTTATAATACATGACTTTCTGTGAAATTTACATATCTTGGTCAATGTTAAACCAAAATTGAATATGTTAGCACCATTGTTTTCAAAACTAAATTTATGACGAGTTTTTTTTCTCCCATTTTCTCGTAATTTTACTAAAACATGAAATTGGATTGGCAAATGACCTAGTTATGCAAACTTCACTGAAGGTCATATTTTATAACTGGAAAATTCACGTTCAAACCATTTGTGCCACATCTTAATAGTCCTGGCCCTAACACTGAAGTTTCTTTGTGATTTTAAATCAGAAGACCACACTAATTTTCATAGAATGTGCCTCGCCCTACTGTATACGGCTATACCAAATTATCTATCTCATATATATATATGAGGTGATGATGATGATGCTAATGTCATAAACCCGTAGCTCATAGAGCATTTCGGTGCTGATTTTGTTCATCAAGCTGGTCACGTGGTAATGAGAAATTCATAACGATCCCCCCTGGCAGAAGCTGGCTCCCCTGAGGTCAATCGCTTTATCATAGATTGGAAATAGGCTTCCATCCAGGCCACAAATTAATCATCATATAAAGTGTGTGTGTGCGCCATTGCGAGGCCATAAAATGTTATTAGTCGAGGCATTCGACCATCAAAGATAGCAATCACATGTGGTCTGTCGAAATGGATCGTAATATATTTTTTGACATTTGCAGCGAGCATTCTGATGATACGATTTCTACATTTTCTCGCACGAAACATAATCTAGATGAATCTATACAGAATATTTTGAACTAGCAAATTTTAACTCAAACTTAAAAAATATAGCCCCAAAGCAAGGTGTACCTAACCCATACAAAAATAGTCTGAAAAACGAACCGCTACCACAAACAATAAACACGAAATTAATATGCGGTCATGGTTGAGGTGCTTCGTACGTATCTAGCTACACAATCCAATCCTACTGCCGGGAAACTGACTGCTCCGAAATGTATGCGCAAACACACTAGCCTAGTTACTGCATTCAGCTTAAAAGCGGAAGAGACTCTTGCATTTTGTGTGTTCGTTGTTGAATTCTTTTCTTGTCGCACCTTTGGTGATTCGGATGGGTATAGGCATTTTGGCTGGGGAACTTCAGAATCATTTTTTCACTTAGAAAAAATCTTTTGTTTGACATTTACTTTTGCAAAACCCAGTGAATCAATTATCGTACGTCACGAATCGCACAATATACCAAATTTAAATGAATTAACGCTTATCACAAATTGTCTATACTTCTCCACTAGGATTTATCATCGGCTTCAAAACATGCCGTAAATAGTACAATCTAGACCTCCCTTAGCTGAGTAGTTAGAGTCCATGGCTAGCAAGCAAAGCCATGCTGAAGGTGTCTGGGTTCGTTTCTCGGTCGGCCTGGATCTTTTTGTAATGGAAATTTCCTTGACTTTCCTGGGCATAGAGTATCATTGTACCTGCCACACGATATACGAATGCGAAAATGGCAACATTGGCAAAGAAAGATATCAGTTAACAACTGTGGTAGTGCTCATTGAACACTAAGCTGAGAAGCATGCTGTGTTCCAGTGAGGACATAATGCCAAGAAGAAAAAGAAGAAGATGAAAGAAGGGTGCTTAGAAAAAAGTTCGATCCCCCTTCAGGTGAATCGAGTGTTTCATCCTGTTCAGCACTTTTGATTCTGACTGGCACTCCAACGGAGGAGACCAGAATCACCAAACAACGACGAGCGACCACACAATGGCACACGAAGAGCAAGCAAGCAACGAAAATCCAACGTGGTATCAAATTAACACTCGGAGGATTAGGAAGCGGTTGCTGCGGAGGAGGAACGACGACGACGACGACGAAACCTTCCGAGTCAGACTAGCCGAGCATGAGTGTGCATAATTTTTCTGCTACACGTAGCTTAAGGGGGGTGGGAGGTGTACTGGCGGCAGTAAATCCATACACCACCACACTGCTGTCTGAACTCTTTCGAATGCAAAAGAGAGAACTGCTGAAAAAGGCGGAAGATGCACCTCTCGGGACGCAAATACTGCATTCGAGTGCAAAACATTGTCGGAGCAGGGCAGACTTTATGGAGAAGCAAAATTGTTTATGTATTAATTTTGGTATAAACTATTGAGGAACCTTTGCGATGCAGTTCAGAGCAAAATGGTTCAGCAGTAGCATTGATTGGATAACTTTTCGACTCTGTGCAAATGAATCAAGAACTCAGTTTGAATCTAACAAAGTTTTATTGATGTTTACTACAGACGATCAAGTTTATGAAAAACAAGTTCCAATTCTGAAGGAAATTTTTCAGTGGGATGAACCAACCAGTTCAGGAGTTGTTTCAGGCCAGTTTACCTTTCATTTGCATCATTGGTTTGAATGTTAGTTTACTTCATCAATCAATCAAACGTAAAAACTGAAATGCACCAAAAATTACTCTTGAAATCCACCGAGAATTATGACTTAAATTTCAGCTCGAAGCTCTGAGAAAAAGTCCATCACTAATCATGCTAGTCTGTAAGTGGATTTTAGAACCTAGAAAAAGGTCAATTTCTGATGTAAAAAGATTGTTGATACCTATTTTGCTTTTTCTGCCGGGCAGTGCGTCGAGAAAGTCCGAGAAGTCGTCAGTTTTTTTCCCTCTCGGGTGACGCGTTCTTTTCTGCCGGGCAGTGCGTCGAGAAAGCCCGAGAAATCGTCATTATTTTTCCCTCTCGAGTGACGCGTTCTTTTCTGCCGGGCAGTGCGTCGAGAAAGTCCGAGAAGTCGTCAGTTTTTTTTCCTCTCAGGTGACGCGTTTTTTTCTGAGTGCTTTTATATGGCCGAGCACACGAGTGAAGCTGAAAGTGGATTGTGGCTGCTCAATCAAGGATGAAGGATCAATCGGTGAGCTCGTTTCATGCTTTTTTTTTCAAGTCTATAAAATATGTATGACCGCACATTTAATCGTTACATAAATATGATTTTTCAACAAACTATGAATGGTTCGTCACTGTAAGTGTCGGCATAAACTCTTGTTCATAACTTTATTGTTTTATATTTTTTGTATTAAATCACTTACCTTTATTTTTATACATTAAAAAATGCTTTGAATGGTTTGGTCTGTGCTAGAAGTGTAGACTTGCAAAACGTTCATTTTATTCAAAAAACTTTGAATGGTTCGCCACTGTAAGTGTCGGCATAAGAATATTATGTGATGGTCTAGCCAATCGATATTTTTTTTTCAATTTGAGTAAAATATCCTATAGGAATGTTGCTTTTAGCTATTTGTTCAACAAACTTTGAATGGTTCGTCACTTCAAGTAACGGCATTATTTTCTCATACTTGAAAATTTTTCATGTCAATCGAAAATTTTATATTTCTAAGTATGTTTATATCTCACAAATAATCGTTTATCATGGTCTAATCGCTTATCAAAGTGAATCCTGTGACCCAACGATCCTCCCCATTAACAAACATCCCTCCCAGTAATCTTTGTGGAGATGCAGAGGCAAACACGGTCTCCAAATAGCAAAGGTTACACACTAACATTCCTTCCCCCAATCCCACCTGACTGTAAGGACGTGGCCGGCGCCGTTATTGACCCTGTATAAATAGAGGCACTGAATTATGCACAATGAAGAAGATTATGGCCAATCCCAGCCGAACTTCTAGTTGATTCTTTGTGCATTTTCACTGACTTCGGTCAATCACGGAATAGCAACCATTGATATGTGTAGTCAGTCTAAGCTCTAAGCTCTAAGCTCTAAAAAGATTGTTGATACCTATTTTAGTTTTAACCGTTATTGAAGTTTTTCTGATCAAAATTCTTTGTTTTCAAAGGATTTTTTTTTGAGTTACAAAAATAACACATATGTTATTTTTTCATATAATATACAGTAGACCTATTCATATTTTCAAAATTGTCTGTAAATTCGTCAGTCAACCAATATTTGGATTTTTCATGTAAAAATGAACTTATGGTCAAAATTTCAGTTAATTCGGAGAAAATTTGGGTGTGCATCAAGTCAATTATGTGTTTTTGGACTATTTTCAAGCTTTAAAAATTCATAACTACTGAACGGAACACAAAACACCAAAACTTATCGGAAATACCTCTACATAGTAGTTTATTAAATTGTACGAACTTTTGTCGAACACGAATTTATTATTGGAGCAAGTTTTAACATAGTATGGTTGAGATTTGTGCTTCGAGGTTCTTGAAAATCACTATTTTTGGGGAGTTTTCTGTCTAAAAAACATACCTGCATGAACATTTTGGATTTCAAATTTCTAGAACATGATGTTTATGCATATCAAAAACCCAATCACTATTAAAGTTACCTTTTATCTTACGAAAATAAATTGTAAAAAATAAGTAATTAGGAAGCACATTTGTAAATCCGCTGTGGGTGAGCCAAGAACACCACCATGTGCTTCAAAGAATGTAAAAAATGAACACGTTAGCACTGCTTTTTCCTAGTCGATGATGATGATTGTTTTCAAATCGTTCTGAATAGTCAGTGAAATGCGATCATAACAATCATCACTCGGAATGAAAAAGCAATGCTAACTTGTTCAATTCATTCATTCGTCGGTACTTGTGTCATACATAATAGAACTATCATCAGGTTGGGATGGGTTGTTCGATCTTTAGGCATTTTTTTTAATTTATTGCCTAAAGCAACATGTAATCTGTTAATGGTTAATGAATTCATAGATCTATTTTGTTAGATGCCCGTTGACTAGGGCCTGAAAAAATAATGTCAATGTGTGTTTTATACACCATACATATTTGGAAAACCATGATTTCTGGGTACTGTGGAGAACAAATCTCGATCAAACAATATTTAAACTTCATTTAATCATCTTGGGGTGTTCTACAAACTTTAACAGAATAGAATTAGCTTTCAATTGGTGGTAAAAGCAAGTGGTTTTAGTTTATGAGTTTTGAGTTATGATTTTTCAAACCTTAAAATAAGCCTAAAACACATTTTTAACTTGAAGCATACTGAAATCATTATCAAATGAGCTGAAAATTTGACCAGACATTGTTCTTAGCATGAGAATTCAGAATATTACTTGACCGGAAGATTTCCCGACATTTTTTCAAATATGAACAGGTCTAATATACAGTTTGATTTTGCTTTTCTAATATCCTCAAAAGTTTTTTTTTTATTTTTGCCCCAATCAGGGATGTTTACAATCAAAATAGGCGAGTTTTTGCTAGAAAAACAACACAACTTCCAAACGGAAAGAGATAGTGAGTTTCACCACCAAATAACGCATTTTTCAAAGCTCCAAAAGTGTTTCATAGACTACTTAGATGAAATATTAGAATTGATAACTGGAGCCAGAAAACCAGTTTTCATTGAACCACCCTATGCTGCCGTAGAAAAAAAAATATCTGAATTGTTTAATTTAAGTGTTTCTTTTTTGACAAAGTTGCTTGAAAGGGTTACAGAGGAGCATGTATACTGCAATTTCTACCAATAATAAAGTTAATTGTACCATTTCTATGAAATTGTGGATCACCTTTATTTGCAACAACATCAATTTAGGGGCCCAATTAATACAAACCACAGTGTAGTAGACCGTTTTAATCTAATTTTTCATTCCAAAGCTCAAAATGCATCTTTCCGCGTAGAACAGCTTTCTGGACAACTTTAGATTGTTTCTACGATATACGTTCACATAAGCATAAACTCGTATTTTTCTGAAATTCTTAAATAACTTTGGAAGATTGTCCTGAAAAATGCACGGAAACTTCCAGGTTAAATAACCAGGGACAGACTATGGTGAAGGCCAAAAAGTTTTTTGAAAAAAAATCTAAGGCAAAGGAAGTAGAAAAATGTAGTTTAAAAAGCATCAAAGCGTTTTCAATATTGATTTTATCACGCTCTGGTACATGAATAACACTTCTTTGTATGACAAGCTAAACCGTCTGAAATTTAGATCATACATTTAAAAAGTGAAAAATTCTTGATCGAATTATACAAATAATTGAAAGATGGCATAATGTTAAACCAGAAGATCCTCGTACATGAAACGAATTGCAGTTTTACTCACATTAGTTTTTAAGTTTTTGCTAACTTGCATTAAATAAAGCTTTTGATTTGTATTTTGAAAATTTAAGGAATGGCCACCGACTCTTCTTGCTTCTTGCTAAGTAGGCTATCAAAGAAATAGAGACATTGTTCCAAAATTAAAATGATTTTTATTCTAGGTATCCGGGTAGTACATCTTTAATCAACATTGAACAGTGTATCAAAATGTCAAATCCAGAATCCATGTCAATTTTGATAAATTTTGAAATCACGTTTAACCCCTCTACCGGCAGCTTCATTTTTTACCGCAGGAAAAAAATTCAAATCGCGATAACTTTTTTGTTTCTCGGTATTTTTGCACCATTTTTTCACAAGTTCTCAAAAAACTCTTCTAGTTTGAGGATCTGTGTCGATATTGATCATTGGTCATCTGGATCCAGAGATATTCCGAAATTCCTTGGGGGACCGACGCTTAATCATAACCCACGTATATATCTTAGGCTACAGATTTTTTAACGTATTCAGATGTTCACTCTTTGGAACAATACATTAATGAGAGTATGTTGTGAAAATATGAAGCAATTTGGAGCAGCCGTCTTTGAGTAATGAGCATTTATGTTGCTGGTACCAAGCTGACCAAATAAAGATCTTGAAAACTTCAAAAAACCTCATATCGTAATTTTCAGATATCTCTGAGAATTCTTAACCAATTTTTATGATTTTTTCAAAGTAGCTCCTTATTACATAGCATTGTATAGCCCACATTTTACTTTTTCAATAAGTTGACGTAAAACAAAATGGCCGCCTAAGACATTTTGTATGGAAAATGTCGGTCCCCCAAGGAACATTGGAATATTTTTAAAACCAGATCACCAATCATCAATATCGACACGGATCCTCAAACTAGAAGAGTTTTTTGAGAATTTGTGAAAAAATGGTGCAAAAATACCGAGAAACAAAAAAGTTATTGCGATTTGAATTTTTTTCTTGCGGTAAAAAAAAAAGCTGCCGGTAGAGGGGTTAATGGGTGATATTTTTGCTAACATAAATGTTTCTCCGTGAAAATTTTTCACATGACTGTCAAGTTTAAAAGGCCTAGTTTTTGAGAACCTCAATATTATAGCTTGAGCTTTCCAGAATATACTTCCATGTTAAAAATATTATACATTTCACCATGCTTGTTCTGGTGGAAGTAATGTTCAAAAATGGATGAAACCGGAGATTTCGGCGACGAGTGTTGATGTCCAATGAACTGAGCAGCAGAGGGCAAAGCTTGATCCTTGCATAAGGTCAGAGATGAAGCACGCCTTTGCTACATTGCGTCTAGGTGCAAGAAGGTCCATATCAATAAGTTTGCAGCGGCTTTCATAGCTTGGCAAGTTCAGTGGATCTCTCCACCTAAGTCAGCGAAGGGCGAAGCGCACGAATTTGCGTTGAACGGCTTCAATTCGTTGAATCTCGTTCCTGTAGAATGGTGACCATACAACTGATGAGTATTTCAGGATAGGGCGTACAATTGAGCAGTATAAAGCTTTCAGGCAATACACATCGGTGAACTTTTTGCTGAAGCGAAACAGAAAACCCAGCTGCACAGAAGCTTTAGAGACGATGTAATCAACATGATCCTTAAAAGTCAGCTTAGTGTCGAATAGAACGCCTAAGTCCTTCAACGTGGTTACACGTTGCAATTCGACACCAGCCAAACCATAATTAAACTGTAGAAGTGTGCGTCTGCGGCCAAATGAAATCACTGAGCACTTGGACACATTTAGGGACATCCTGTTGATATTACACCATTCTGCGAATATTTCCAACTGATGTTGCAAAAACTCAGAATCTTGCGGTTTATTGATTGTGCAGTAAAGCTTTGTATCATCACTGATTCATCAGCGTAAGAAAGTTTTAGGCAGTCCAGAATTAAGTTGACATCGTTTATGTAAAGCAAACACAAGAAAGGCCCGAGGTGGCTGTCTTGAAGTACACCAGACCAAACCGAGAATGGCATTGAAACATGTTCGACAATTTTGACGGGCATGCTTCGTCCAGTCAGGTAGGATTTCAGCCAGAGAAGCATGTTGCCATTCAAGCCCAGTTTGTCAAATTTCGCAATTACAATTTGATGGTTCATCTTATCAAACGCTGCCGATAAATCGGTGTGTATCGCGTCTACTTGGTGAGCAGATTCTATTTAGCGTATCACGAATTAGGTAAAGCAAGTCAAATTGGTTGTCGTTGAACGTCTAGACATAATGCCATGCTGATTTGGCGATATGTAATGAGAGTAGCTCTGAGTTAGTTTGCGAAGAACAATTAACTCAAACAATTTAGATGTTGAACTCAGTGCAGCAATTCCACGATAAATCGAAAAGCTCTGTCTACATCCTTTTTTAAACACTGGAAAAACATAGAAGTGTTTTCAGCAATCCAGGAAAACGTTTGAATAATTTTGCTAGCGGCGATGCTAGTGAATTTATACAGTGTTTGAGGACAAGAGAAGGTATGCCGTCTGGGCCCAATCCGGTAGAAGATTTCAGTTCCTTTCCAGCCGAGATGACTATGTTGTCCGTGATAGTGAACTGCCTTACTGATGCAGGAAGTCGAGGAACGTTTGTGGTGGCATTGGCTATGTCTTGAGGGTGGAGATGCTCATTGGTGAATACGTTGCTGAACTGGGTGCGAAAAAGATTTGCAATGTCCATGGTGGAATTGAATTCGTTCAGGCCATCGGTCATCGTAGAGAGCAATCCGACATCCTTTCTTTGCTCATTTACATAACGCCTGAAACTTTTAGGGTTCATTTTGAGGCGATTTTGCAGACGATTTTGGAAAGAGCTGTACAGACGATTATTGAGTTTCTTGTATTCGGCATACACTTCCATGTATGTTGCTCGCGTAGAGTCTGTACGGTACTTGCTTTGTCGCCGAAGAGCTGATTGTTTCATTCTTTTCAGACGTTTAAGTCCGGTATTTGACGACGCAGCGAGATTAGCTTCAGAATCGTGGAGAGTTTCGTCCCAGTTAACATTCGCAAGAAAATTATTCATTCCAGAAAAATCGGCCTTGCTGAAGTCGTAGTTAACACCTCCAGTTGTATCACAGAAGCGTAGTTGTGGTCTTATCGCAATTTTCGTCAGCACAGGTGGATGGTGCCTACACATTTTTACGAGTGGGGACGGAGCCTGCATTACCACACAGTCGGTACTATATGCGTCAAGAATTTTCCGCATAGCCAGGCTTATCGAGGATCTGGTTGTGACGGGAAAAAGATAATTGTGAAAATTCCGTTGCCAAAAGATCACACTTAAGTTGTAGTCACCCAGAATAACGAGATTGTCTCTTGGTCCCATTTGTTAGACCACCCAACTCAGGGAGTCAAGATGTTTTTCGATAAAAATTTTGTCATTTACACGATCTGGTGGAATTAAGACCACGCATAAATATAGCATTGCATCAACAGTGCTGATAGCGATCCAAAATTGCTCAATCATCAAATTTCCAGGAGGATCTATCACATGGCATTTGTAGTTTGAACGAACGGCTAGCAAAACTCCATCTCCTGAGCATTTATCACTATTCGAGGATGACCTATCTTGTCGATAGACGTCAAACAGTTGGCTAGTAGAAGTATTTCCGTTAAGCCAGGTTTCGGTAAGAGCGTAAATGTCGTAGCAACCAACTGATACTGGGCAAGAGAGCTGTTGATCCCGCCAACATGTTGGTAGTACATTAGAATATTGTTGGGAGCCGACGCATCATTTCTCGCATTGGTTGCGGCCCTAGGGATTGGAGAATCGTCAGGACACGACACACCATTATTGGAAAGATCGCAGGTGGCTTGGAAGACCCCTTCACCAACACTAGACTCAGGACCGGGACGACTTGGATGGCACGAACGAAATTGCTGCAACGTTTCTTCGACGACACTCGATGGCACGACTGAGCTAGGTGGACCAGGGGCTTCCATAGTGCTTAGGGTCGAGCGTCCCGGCTTGGATGTTGATGAGCATGATTAACGGTACGAATACGATGCGATGGGATATGGTACACAGGACATTTCTAATGTACTAAAAGCGGGGAGACGATCAGGAAGAGTTTGTTCTATTGAGTTAGAGTACTTGCCTGGTAAAGCGGGCTGGAGAACCCCTTCCACAGATTCGACAACAATATAGATTCATTTTCCAAGTGTAGTTGTACAATAAATTTGCAACGAAACTACTGTACAATTATTCACTTTGCAGTTTTTCACTAAAATGGCAAGGACGAAGACGTACCGAGTGAAATTTGATTAGCGATCGGCTGAGCCACACCACATTGCAATTCAAATTTCATCTCGCCTCCCTGTGTGACTCACTTCACCGGGAACTTTTTACATTCCATTCCGATCACATGCTGTAAAACTTCTATAATTCACGAAAGTTTAATAACTTTCATCAACGATAGCATATTATTGAAATAAATTGAAAAACAAAGTATTTCATTTGTCCGGACTGTGGAGAAAACTTGTACGCATCAATGTATGCATGATGTTCGGTGTAGAAAACGATTCCTTTGCAGTGTATCCAGCACGCAAAAACAAAAACATTGTCCTTTCCTATTCTTGTTGCAACAATTCTTTTCTTTTTTGATTTCTTTATTAGTATCATTCCAAACATTACATTCATTTCTTATATCTAGGTGTTCTGTGTTATTAGACAACACTATCGTCCTAATTTGGTAAAACAAATTTAAGATTTAATTAACATTTTGTTAACAACATACTACATTTCATTTGCCGTAGCAGTTCAGATTTTTTACAGGTTAGTGGATTTCACCTGTTTATAAGAGAAAAAAAAAACGCTTTGAATATACTTAACCTAACTTAACCTAAACATATAACGCATTAATCGTGGCAATAGAAGATTGTAACGATTTTTGCCTGAAATTATTTATTATTTTATTTGACATTTGCTCCAATGTTTCAACATTGGATATTCTATGTAACTCATTGGTACTATATCAGGGAGGAAGTCTCAGAATCATTTACAAAATTTTATTTTGAATTCTCTGCAGAGCTTTCTTCCTGGTATTACAATAGCTAGTCCATATTGGTACAGCATACAACATGGCTGGCCTGAAAATTTGTTTGAATATCAAAAGCTTGATCTTAAGACAAAGTTTTGATTTTCTATTAATAAGGGGATAGAGACATTTTACATATTTATTACATTTGGCTTGAATGCCCTCAATGTGATTTTTGAAAGTTAAATTCTTATCTAGCATGAGCCCTAGATACTTAACTTCATCTGACCAATTTATTGGAACCCCTCTCATCGTGACAACATGTCTACTTGAAGGCTTCAAATAAAGAGCTTTTGGTTTATGTGGGAATATTATTAGTTGAGTTTTGGAAGCATTAGGAGATATCTTCCATTTTTGCAAGTATGAAGAAAAAATATCCAAACTTTTTTGCAATCGACTACAGATGACACGCAGGCTTTGGCGGAGAGGCCTGTGTCATCCGCAAACAAAGATTTTTGACATCCCCGAGGTAGCTCAGGTAAGTCAGATGTGAAAATATTGTATAATATTGGTCCCAAAATGCTGCCTTGAGGAACACCAGCTCTTACAGGAAGTCTTTCAGATCTGGAGTTCTGATAATTAGCCTGAAGTGTACAATTTGACAGATAACTTTGAATTATTCTAACAATGTATGTTGGAAAATTAAAGTTTTTTAATTTAACAATCAAACCTTCATGTCAAACACTGTCGAATGCTTTTTCTATGTCTAGAAGAGCAAGACCAGTAGAGTAGCCTTCAGATTTGTTGGAACGGATCACATTTGTTACACGTAAAAGTTGATGAGTGGTCGAATGTCCATGGCGGAATACGAACTGATCATTGGCAAAAATTGAATTTTCGTTGATGTGAGCCATCATTCTGTTCAAAATAACCTTTTCAAAAATACATGTTTTTAATTATGAATGGTGGTTTACGGCTAACCAGCCGAGTGGAAATTTAACAACTACCGAAAAGCTAAACATTACATATAATTTGCAATTGGATTAGATGGACAAATTGATGTGAAGATTTGCGAAAAAGTTACACGTCTTCTCAGTGAGAATCGAACTCACGACTCCCCGATCTCTAGTTGGGGCGCGTTACCACTCGGCTCGGTAAACCACGATTCATAATTAAAAACATGTATTTATCGAGCAACAGAATCATGTTCCGTAACCGGTCGTTTGAGAACGTCGCGACCCATTGGAAGCCCACACAATAGAAACCTCAGCCAGCGCAGTTGCTGGCTAGTGTAGTGTGCTATTCCTTTACCTAAAAAACAATGTGCTCTCGGGCTAGGCATTGGATATATATAGAAAGCGTTGTGTTTGGATGGGCATCTAATTCTTCCGAAAGAGGTGCACTTTGCGAAAAAGGACCACGTGATTATTGAGCTGAAATCGAATTCAGGTTAACTTCTGCGTTCATGAGTCCTCTCATGGCGTAGTGGTTAACGCGCCCCAACTAGAGATCGGGGAGTCGTGAGTTCGATTCTCACTGAGAAGACGTGTAACTTTTTCGCAAATCTTTGTCCATCTAATCCAATTGCAAATTATATGTAATGTTTAGCTTTTCGGTAGTTGTCTTTTCAAAAAGTTTACTGATGGAGGAAAGCAAACTGATTGGACGATAGCTAGAAGCTTCTGCAGGATTTTTGTCTGGTTTTAAAATTGGAACAACCTTAGCATTTTTCCATTTATCAGGAAAATATGCTAATTGAAAACATTCGTTAAAAATATCAACTAAAAACGATAAGCTTCTTTCTGGAAGTTTCTTGATGAGGATGTAGAAAATTCCATCATCGCCAGGAACTTTCATGTTTTTGATTTTTATGATAATAGTTCTCACTTCTTCCAAATCAGTCTCCCAGGCATTTTCGAAAACGTTCTCTTGATTGAGAATATTTTCGAACTCCTGAGTAACTTCATTTTCAATTGGACTAGTAAGTCCTAAATTAAAATTGTGCGCACTTTCAAACTGCATAGCAAGTTTTTGAGCTTTTTCGCAATTAGTTAGTAATAATTTGTTTTCCTCTTTCAATGCCGGTATTGGCTTCTGAGGTTTTTTCAAGATTTTAGATAATTTCCAAAAGGGCTTAGAGCCGGGGTCCAATTGAGAAATTTTATTTTCAAAATTTTTGTTTCTTAAATCTGCAAAACGTTTCTTGATTTCTTTCTGCAAATCCTGCCATATAATTTTCATAGCAGGATCGCGAGTGCGTTGAAATTGCCTTCTCCTCACGTTTTTAAGACGGATCAAGAGTTTAAGATCATAGTCTATAATCACTGATTCAAATTTTACTTCACATTTTGGAATTGCAATGCACCGGGCTTCAACAATGGAATTTGTTAAAGTTTCAAGAGCATTGTCAATGTCAAGTTTAGTTTCTAAAGAAATGTTAACATCAAGATTAAAGTCAACATACGTTTCATATATATTCCAGTCGGCTCGTAAATAATTAAAAGTAGAGCTGATAGGATTGAGAATCGCTTCATGGGATATTTGAAATGTAACAGGGACATGATCAGAATCAAAATCAGCATGAGTAATCAGTTGGCTACAAAGATGACTAGAGTCGGTTAAGACCAAATCAATCGTAGATGGATTTCTAGAAGAGGAAAAACATGTGGGGCTATCAGGGTATTTAATTGAGAAATAGGAAAGTGTACCAGTTATGGCCAAAGTGGTTCCCTATTCAGCCATATGCAAATTTTGAATAACTTTTACATTTTTAATCTCTTGGAATGTTTGAACATCTAGATTTATCCTTTATTTCACTGCTAAAACACAAAAGATTTTTCAAAATGTGAAGGCGTTCAAGATATCACGTATGGCGAAATAGGGAACCACTATGGCCATAACTGGTACACCTACCCTGTCCTGAAGAGCACTCATCAAATAAAATTCTGCCGTTGGAATTACTTTGAGAATTATTCCATGACCGATGTTTGGCATTAAAGTCACCAATGACAAAAAATTTTGACTTATTGCGAGTTAATTTTCGCAAGTCAGTTTGAAGCCAATTAACTTGCTGTCCAGAGCATTGAAAAGGCAAATAGGCAGCTATGAAAGTATATTTACCAAACTGTGTTTCAACAGAAACACCTAAAGTTTCAAATGATGAAAACAGTTGATGTTTTATACGCCTAGGAATGATGATTGCAACTCCCCCACATGTCCCATCAAGTCGATCATTACGATAAACAAAAAAGTTAGGATCTCTTTTGAGTTTAGATCCAGGTTTTAAATACGTTTCGGTAATAACTGCTGTATGCACGTTATTAACCGTAAGAAAATTAAACAGCTCGTCCTCTTTACCATTCAGAGAACGAGCATTCCAATTTAAAATATTTAAATTATTATTTGGATCCATTAGAAAAACGTAATCCAATAACAATTTGATTTGTAAATTTTACATCTACTTGGACTGCTTCAGTCATAGTGGTGGCTTTGAACATTGCATCAATCATTAGATTCAATTGTTCAGTTAGAAAATTAAAACCAGAGGCAGACATATCACTTTAAGTGGGTACATCTGATGATTTCCCATTGGAATTTTCGGTAGACCAAGAAGCGGAGTAGGAATTACCTGTGGCGGTAGGGTTTTTCCATTTGATTTGAAACAAGTAGAATGGGTACTCGTAGTACGAACAGGGGAGGAGTTCAAATTTCCTGCTACGATATCGGCAAAGGATTTTCCGTGGGTAGATACATTCGAAATTGAAAGATTCGAACGGCTACCCGAAGGATTAAACTAAGTTTGTGAATGAGCAAGATTATGATCTTCCTGATGGGTATGATTCATGATCAAGCGATCGTTAACTGAAAAATGAGCATTGTTCGATACTCTACCAGGCAAATTCCGGAAACGACCGTTATCGTAACGGATATTATCCTTCATCTGCCTGGCACGAGCCTTTTGCGTGAAGGGCATTCCCAAAAGTTAGCTTTATGAGGGCCCTTGCAATTGGCGCATTCAAACTTTCTGGTATCTTCTTTCACAGGACAGACGACCTTAGCGTGAGAAGAACCTCCGCAAATCATGCATTTAGCATCCATGCGACAATTTTTTGTACCATGACCCCACTTTTGGCACCGACGGCACTGAGTGGGGTTCTGGTAATTTCCTCCAGGTTTCTGGAAATGTTCCCATGTCACACGGACATCGAACATAAGTTTAGCTTTTTCTAAAGCTTTAATATTATTTAGTTCTTTTTTGTTAAAGTGAACTAAATAAAATTCTTGAGAAAGCCCTTTCCGAACAATGCCATTTTGGGTTCTCTTTTTCATAATGATTACTTGAACTGGGGAAAATCCAAGTAAATCATTTATTCCATTTTTGATCTCTTCAGGTGACTTATAGTCACTTGAGAGACCTTTCAAGACAACTTTGAACAAACGTTCAGTTTTGTCGGCATAAGTAAAACATTTGTGCCTCTTGAGAAGAAGTTCGCGATCTTTAAGAGTTTCCGGTAAAACGCGACAGTCTCCTTTCTTTGCGATTTGGAAGGAAACCTTGATTCCCCTAATGGAGTTCAAGATCTCCTGCCTAAATCCCCCAAATTCGGAACAACTGACCACGATAGGTGGCACTCTTTGCTTCCTAACTTGAATCAAAGAGCCTGGGCTAGAGGCTGCTTCGATTTGGTGTTCGGAAAATTTGTCTAGAGCATCGAATTGATTGCTCATTTCAATACAATTATTCATTTCACCCTTGGAAGAAAGTTCGCATTCCGGAGAAACGTCCTTTCTCCCATTCTTGGCACGTTTAGTGACAGTTTTAAATCCCTCTTTTTTGGAAGGAAGTTGTGAATTCAGAGATTCACCCTTCCTTTTATTTGTTGTTGCAACCATGTTTAGTGAATAAGAAGACGTGACCTTCGAGAGGTTTTTCCCAAGACGGTGTCCAAAAAGGATTACCACCGCTAGCTTTCGCCAACGGGTCCAACGAAAAATCGAAGGCACGGGTCCAAACAAAGATCGTAAAGGGATCAATAGTAGAAAAAATAGTACTGAAAAGTACTGTTTGTGTAGCACTGAAAAGTATTGTTTTATTGCTTTAGGTAGTTTTTAAGAAAACTTCCAAGAGCAGAGAGAATTCGTGTACGCACAGCACGCAGGTACGATGCGCACTGATGCACCAATTCTATGCCGCAACAACTGCTTACCACAATTTGAAACAATATGACAATGATCGCTATTCCTTTGATTGCGACTGCTTTAGCTGCTCTGTGAGCCGTCATGCATTTGTTCGGTCAAAAGTTATCGTGCTTATATGTTCGGGCTGTATTTTGATGTTGACTATGGATTTTAAGATGAAGATGAATCCAAGCCAAACTTCAAATTATCAAGAGCACAAATCTGGAGAACAGAACACCCGTTTGAGCTGAAAACTTAATCGATTGGTCACCATCAGATACTGTCGATTACATTTTCAGCTTAAACAGATGTCTGGTTCTCCAAATTTGTGCTCTTGAAAATTTGAGGTTTGGCTTCGATTCATCTTCACCTTAAGGGAAATTCACATATTTCATCATGCGAGGAGAATGAAGAGGAACGCCCGAAGATCTAAATAATCTAGTAAAACATTTCATTTTAACGTTGAAGTGTTGTATTTTGACCGCTCACCATATCACAGTGAGTCGTTAGTTGTGCGACGAATCAAAACTGATAACGACCGATATGAAAACGAATACGATGAATGTATGCAACGAGAAGTAACGTTTTCATTGTATTGTTTCCAATAAACGATCGAGATTTATCAAAATCTTGTTGCACACGGCGAAACCCGTCTAGGAAAAGAATGGTCTGGATAGAACGTGGATAGAATGTTAAATAGCGCTAGTTCGAGTACAAACAGAACAGTTTTTCTTGTTTGGTATGATGCCTTACGTAAATAATAATACCAATATGTCTCCAAACTGTCCAAAGTCTCTAAACTACTTAAACATTATGTTTCGCCAAATCAGGGTAATGTGAAAACTATAAACTTGCTGTGAATTTTCAAATTGCTTAAAAGTCTTACAGCGAACTTGTAAGCAGCTTTTCTCCGAATTCTCGAAGATGTTCACAGTGGATCTTATGTTTAGCTTGAAAGCTGCTCAAGATGCTCCTCGGCGCTAGATTTTAGCTGAATTTCTTAATTCTAAGATTCTTAAAGCTATATTTGATACTTCATGTAGCCTTGAATGAATATTCTACAGTTAAGAAATATCTTAGTTCTGCTTGAAACTGTACCCGTTTTTAATCTTAAAGGCGTATTTTATGATGGTCAAACTATTTGTTACATGAACCGTCTCAAAATAATATCCTTAAATGACTTCTACAAGATCGATTCACAAAATTTATGCTATTAAAAATAATTTTAAAAAAGTAATCGATTTTCCTCGAAGCAGATAACTTCCACTGACAAGAAGACCGCTTCACATTCACTGTCGGAAATGAATCCTGAATCGTCCTTGGCCGCGAACATGACAAATGCTCTCCCCATTGATCGATGCTGTCGTGGCGGGATGGCAGCACCACGTGGTTCCTAATTGGATATTCTGTTCGAGGAGCTTTCCGGGCGCCACCAGCTATCTACCAGAGCAGCGAATCGAAATATGTAGCTTTTTGTTGCAAATATGACGTTGACGTCACCTTTCTGCTGCTTGCTTGCTGATGCTGGGGCTTCTGGCTGTGGTGTATTTATTTCACCGGCGCATTGAAAGACGAAGACGACACGGTCGTTACTTCTTGAGCTCGTTGCCTCCCATTGCTTCGTCTTGGAGCTGACATTCCGATCAGAAGAAAATAGCAAGTGCATAGCAATCACATGGAAAATTGAGCTTTACTGCCTTTTTGATTGGCTATTATTCGAATATGCATGAAGACCTGATGGAGACCTTAATGAACTATTATGATATAGTAGGTATAGTTCCTTAACGAAACTTTTTAAAATTTTGGTACTCAATTTCACCCAATAGTTTAGTTTGTAATTGTAAACTTAATTATGGTCACTTTTGATATTATTTTTTGGTATTTTGCCTATTACTAACACCTAATGAAAGGCATACTGCAGCATGCTGCCATTTAACTTTAATACCATGAAATGGTATTTATTTGTCATGCTTCTCTGTTCGGGTTATCAGGTGCTTTGAATGGCTGCTGGAGCTTGAAGGAGAAGTTGTTGTTGCTGGATGAAGAGGCGAATCAAATGACTTCCTTCCAGCTCATTTCCGACGAACATGGAGCACGGTGTTTTCGGCTTTGTTGTCAGTAAGAGCGGTAAGAAGGTTTTGTGTGCGATTCAGTTGATTATATTTCTTGGGAACTCGGACTTTGGTAATGCTGATAAATTGGTTTCATTGTAATGCCTGTCAAAGTGAATGAACATGATAGAATTACTTGAATAATGTAACTGTGCTTTGGGGGTCGTCCTCTGACGAAATGCGACTAAGATTTAATACCTAAATTAAGTCAGTGCCCAGCTCTAGACGTACATTTTTATCGCAGAGTTGATTCTCAAATTACAATGTCCGGAAGTATCCAAATCATTTAATTAGATTGACATTAATCGAGCTCGACAGGTCGCGTCCAAATAACTTGATTCATGAGCACTACACTTGGCTACACCTTCTCGCTTCGGTTGTTCCTTCCTTTCCCTATTCATCTTCATAATCAACGCTCCATCACTAAAGCCAAGACCATAAACCACCACCACCAGCAACTTGGTTCCGCTTTGCACCAATAAAGAGCTTTGTCTTTCGTTTCGTGTCTGTCTACCAATTCGCTGCAGATGAGCTGACTGTTGGTTCGATATGAGCAAAGACTCTCCTGACAGGAAACAACCAAAGTGACAACCGAAAGTGTCAAAAGAAATTAACGGAGTTTGTCTTAACGAGATTCACAGCAGTAGAGCTGGAAAGCATTTGACGACTCTTCTTTTCCTCCCAACCATATCGTGTCATCAGTTTTGATGAGATGCGCGCATTTGGAGCGGAACCTTCATCATCGATGCCACGGCAGGTCGAAAGCACATCAGCCAATCGGGCACGAAAGAGAGAAACGATGGGAAACAATGTTGTACCCCATACAATAATAGACATGCAAGGGTTCGAGTTTCAAGTGTCCAAATTTGTCATTTGCTGTCAGTGTGTTTCTGCTTTGTCGCCGCCGACGCCGCCAGCGAAGTGACAATCAAGTGGATGTGGCATTCTTGACTCGTGCCGTCGGGTTTGAAGCGTAGCATATCAACGTCGGATTTTTACGCCTGATGGTTATTGATGCTGAAATAATTGCATGTTTAAAACACTGTCTAAATTCAAAAGCCGAAAGGTCGAAGATGAAAGTGTGATTGGGCGAACAGAACTGAATCTGAGCAGAATCGGAACAGAATCAGAACCAGAATAAGAACAAAATCAAAACCCGAACAGAATCAGAACAGTATCAGAACAGAATCAGAACAGAATCGGGACAGAATCAGAACAGAATCAGAACAGAACAGAATCAGAACAGAACCAGAACAGAATCGAAAAAAAAAATCCGAACAGAATCAGAACAGAATCAACAGAAAAGAATCAAACAAAAAACAGAATCCGAACAAGATCAGAACAGAATCAGAACTGAATCAGAACAGACTCCGAACATATCTATAACAGAATCCGAACAAAATCAGAATAAAATCAGATCAAAATCAAAACAGAATCAGAACAGAATAAGAATCAACAGAATCAGAACCAGAATCAGAAAAAAATTAAAACCCAAACAGAATCAGAACAAAATCAGAACAGAATCAGAACAGAACCTGAAAAGAATCGGAACAGAATCAGAAGAGAAAAACCAAACCAGGACAGAACAGAAACTAGATTCTAATTTTCTGGATTCTGGATTCTGGATTTTGGTTTCAGGATTGTGGATTCTGGATTCTGGATCACTTATTCATCCTTTATTCAACAATAAACCAGACAAATGTAAAATTATTTGCAGGAGTTTATAAATGCCACTAACAATTTCAAACACATAGCGGATATATGTGGTGTAATTTAGATACAAAGATTATTAATTATTAACAGTTAGAAATTGAACTGGGATCCAACGATTTATAACCACTTACCTTGACATCTGCTCCACATGAGATTGCATGAACATTACTCAAAGCAAGAGAATAAGTTATCGACTTGTCTGATTAAGGGTTATATCAAATACTCTTGCAGTTCAGCTTTCGAGCAGAGCAGAGCAGAGCAGAGCAGAGCAGAGCAGAGCAGAGCAGAGCAGAGCAGAGCAAAGCAGAGCAGAGCAGAGCAGAGCAGAGCAGAGCAGAGCAGAGCAGAGCAGAGCAGAGACATTTGGTCGAATGACGTTTATTCGAAAGTACATTTAGTCGAATTTGATCCTGCTAATCGGATGAAATGCGAATAACTGGTCTGAAACGGAAAGCAAGTCACCTTTTATCACCTTAGTCGACTTGATACACACGATGTCTTTTATCTTTATTAACGAAATTTTTAACCTTGGGATAGATCATCTCGGAACCAATGGCTTTAATTCCTTTCCGAAGTAAGTCTTTTGGGTCATAAGTGGCTATTTCTTGGATGGGATCACAGCTCCACGGCGTAAGAAGCGTGATTTCTAACCACTACATCATGCTTCATGTTTGATTTTTTTTACGATTGAATTAATTATTAACTAATTTTCAATTGAAGTCATTGACTCTGCCATTAAAGCTCAATGATTTCTTATAGAATGTAATTCACCATGAGTTGGAAAACGTATCCTACAGGCAGAACTTTCAATGCCTTTCGTTAAAATCTTTTAAGAAAATCCATCAAAATTGCCCTTACCGCCGTGCGGGGTGACATTGGGCCAAGGGGGTGACTTTGACCGCCTCTTTCGATGTATCTCATGGCTTCTAAGAACGCCGAAAAACTAATTTGTGAGCATCTATTGCCTATTTGTAACGTAATCTTGGAGCTTGACACATTATTTTCATTATTTTGCCATTAGCTTGCTGTAAAAATATTGGCCCAAAGTCACCCTTATGGACCAATGTCACCCCGCACGACGGTACACACAGTGTTCATTTTATATAGACAATTCAAGGTGACCAAGTTGTTTTAAGCCCATGTCTGGTTCCTTATTCCAAAATTCTACCCACGGTCGTACGCTGTAAAACTTGATTCCTAATAAAGTTTCCGAGCACTCACACTGGAAGTTGTCATAAGATCAAGATCAACATATATATGAAGAACGATGACATTTCGAAAGAATAATAAATTCAACAATGTTTAATATTCCAATAACTGAGCGACGAAAGTATTTAGGAAATTTCTTTTTCAAAGAATGATAATATTTTGAAAGAATAATAAATTTATAAAATCATTGTGTTTTAACGATGAGTAATAGATGGACATGATTATCTTTGAAGACCTCCCCGTCTTCCAATCCAAAAATTGCTAAGGAATAATCACATTTACAAGAATAACTTATCTCATATAGACTCTAGTACATATATTAACCACATTGTAAAGAGTAGATAATAATTATCATAAATTCGTTATTGACTTTTCGTCAAGGTATGATTGCTCAAAATAAAGTTAAGATCATCCATTGTTCAAAAATTCTAAGTCTGTTTTATATTTGTAAATAACAATTGATATTTCAATCAATCAATTAAAAATAATCTTTCGAGGAACCTGTTCTAAAGCCATTCGACCAAATGTCCATTCGACCAAATTTCCCTTCGACCAAAAGTACTCTCGACCAAATGTCATTCGATCAAATGTTTTTCGACTAAATGTCCTAAAGCCATGTAATATGTACCATGTATTAGATTGCGATATGACACATAATTCCCAACTTATTTTTTACTCTAAACGACTAAGTGCAGAAAAAAGCTCAATGTTCATTTCACTACAATAGAGAAGCTGAGGTCATCATTCATTAAACATCAGTTTTAAATCATAATAAACGAAACTTGCTATTTTCATGAACAACATGTTCTCTTTAAGCTTTCAGATTCGTTTTTAAATCATGGAAAAGGAAATTAGAAACAAAGATATGTTGGAAGCATTTTTTAAATTAAAAGAAACGTATGATGTTTTTAAAATAAAAATTTATTTTGAAAAAACTCAATCAATAATGTTATGGGTCCCAAAAACTACGCCTATTGGAAGTTTGATGAATTTTTGTTCGGTCATCAAAAATTAGTTGAAACTTGACAGTCATTAGAAAAAAAATCAGGGAATGAAGATCTTCGAATTCTCTAAGATCTTCATTCCCTGATGGGGAATTTTGAAAGTAATGCACGCTCAGGCTGGTTCAGATAAATGCATAGCATGATTGAATTAACACAATGAACTATTTTGGTTGTCCAATAACATCTAGAGATCTGCAATGCATACGTTTGTATTATTAAATTGTGAGCTTCCGTTAATTACGTTACAATTTTACGCAAATAGGGAACTCAGTTTGGTGCAACAATCCACAGGCAAGTTTTCGAGGTCCCATCGAAACAAATGAATTGAAGATTTTTTTTTCTTGAGGTAAGTAGTTACAGATGCTTGAGCAGTATCTGCCCAAGAGAGACAATAGATGGATACCGTAAAACGGGGTATCTTTGATAATGCGGGTAACTTTGATAGTGCGTAACCCACCACATACTAAACGAAATATAATAATTTCTGTTAGTCATTTAAGCAAAACGAATGCAAAACTAAAGAATATTAGTATGACAGATATAATAACCCTCTCACCTCTTGTTTAAGGAATTTTAACTCTGTTTGTGAAATGTTTGATTCTAATTTGTCGAAGAACTGTTTCAAAACTAGAATTAAGAATATAGGTTAGTCATTTAGTCTGTACGATATTATTATCGAAGATGATTATACAATAAAAATAAAAAAAATAAAACGACACTTCATGTAAGAGCGGTTTTCATTTGAATCAAGAACATTTGAGGCTTTTTATACGAATATTAAAAATTGACACAATTTTAGCATTTTTGAAACGCTTACAAACAATCTGTTTTACGATCACTATTTGATGTAGTTTTGAATAGTTGGCCACCTATATTTGACAGCCTAGTTATCATAGAACTTGAATACGGTCTCAAATCGCTTAGCGAAAAGCATTTTCACAAACTAGGACCATTTTTGTAATCTAAGTCAGAAATCTCCATATAACGTTAAACGCCTAGAGGTATGCAATGCCCTACAAATGTTCATTATTCATTCAATTTTGTTTGAATTATGCTCCATTATCAAAGTTACCCTAAAACAGAAAACCAACTTTCGATTATATGTAATATTATAGATCCATACAAAATTTATCCTTTGGCAATCTATCGACTGCAATCGATAGCTTAAATGTCAGTACTTGTTTTAAAAATATAAACTATAATTCTTTGAATCAGCATGCATAAATATTCAAGTTTTTTTTTCGAAAAAACTATCAAAGTTACCCCGTTTTACGGTACCGTAATCCGGGGTATCATTGATCAGCGGGGTAACATTGATCGGAATGATTCATCTCATCAAAAGTTCGTATTATCATTTATTGATGAAACATTTCCAAATCATGAATGGTGCTTCTCTTTCTTACATTCATGAGCTAATTAAAGTTAATATTTTTACGAAAATTGCTTTTAATTTATACGTAAATTTGTCAACTTTTCGAAATAATGATTTTAATTGTTAAGGATGACACTACGAGAATTCATGTCTCACATAAGTTCTGCAAACGACATAAGCAAGGAAAATATGATTCTTACTAAAAATGACATCGCCGAAAATGATTTCGTTGTCAAAACTTTTATAAGTATGCTCAATTAGGCAACATTACCAAATTACTGTTAAGAATGTAAAATTCCCTTAGGAAATTGCTTACCTTTAGGCGTATTCCGTGGTTCAAGGTGTTTTTAATTTTAAAATAACTCAAAACGTAAATGACTTGTAAGCGTTTGGTCTTCATATTCGGCTTCAGGGGCCACGATTTATGTAAGTAACGACATTTTCAGTATTACTGAAGGTTGTTTACGTAGGTGATCAATGTTACCCCATATCAGCTATATCAAAAAATCGCATTTAACATTGTTTTTAACATGTTTAAATCTTTCAGTAAACAAAATACAGTATATAGTCTCGAGCTATGGGTGCCAGTACTTGTTTTAAAAATATAAAATTTGTAACATTTGCATTTTCAAACGAAATATTGAAGAAACATTCAGAAAAATGATCAATGTTACCCCGGATTACGGTACTCTAATATTGAAAAGGGGGCTTCCAACGGGTTCCTACAGGTAGTAAGAACTCTACAATTGTTTCAGGGACCCAAAAGAGTATTTAAATGTTAAAACATTCCTAGAGAATTTCCACGGAATTCCTGAATATTAGGTTCCCAAAAGTTTCACAAGGGTTTTCAAAGGGTCCCCAGCATACCTCAACCTTTTTGAGAACCTTGAGCTTAAGCTTGATTGGCCGCCCATGGTTGCTACTTCAGTATCGCTAGATCAGCTGCACTTATACAACGAGCCGTCCAAATGACTGCTTGGGAATATCAGACAACCTCGGTGTATAAGTGCTATCATGTCTTCTAGTATCCCCCAAACATCTGGAGTAACTAGAGGACCATCGCCTCAGATCGACAAACAAGCATTTTATTACCAATCCGTATCAATTTAACTAATTGATTGGGCCCGTCAATTCCAGAAGAAATCATGGACTGAAGTGGACAGACAGTCGTTCGAATGCAAATCAACCATCCGTCCGGATGTTGGTCCACACCTGAACCAATAGAGCTAATTTCATTTAGCTACCGAAGCACAAAGTAAACAACCATTAGTTTGTCTCCTTTCGCCTAAGATATGCTGGTGAGAAGAGGGGGATGTGGTCACGTGCCACCACACAGGTCAATCGATCCTGATTAGTCGCACCTTCTGCTGGTAAACATTTGCTCGGCGAAGTGACTGCCTTACCCAGCCAGTGACATCCATGAGCCCATGCTATGGGATGTGTATTAAGTGGCAATTAAGGAGGAATATGATTAAATTTATTTATTTATCTGCCAATCACAGGTCAGTGGAGGGACGGACGATAGCTTCCTGATTGATAGATAGCAGCCAGCAAAAGGAACGGCACAATCAACCGATGGGGTTTGTTTAACCAGGATAACTTTCTTTCCGTGGAACGTTGATCGATATAAACGACGGAGGGGAATCTAATGGAAATTGGATTAATGATAGTACGTTGTGCATCCTATCAGCATGCAACGGAAATAACTGATTCAACAGCATCGTTAGTCATTGTTTAGTATTTAGTCATGATGATATTAGGTATTAGACTTAGACTCAATGATGGGTATTTCGGTTTTTGATCCAAGATTGATTGATCAATAGAATGGACGGGCTTGGCGGTCTAATGGCTACCGCTACTTCTTCATAAACAGAAGGTCATGGGTTCAATCTCTGGCCCGTCCCTTTTCTTACAAGGATTTTTACAACAAAGTACGCTTTGTAGTTGAATCATTCACTTGCTTCTATCTTTCCGCTCTTTATCTATCACAGTTGATCTACTCGTTCATAGCAATAACAACCTTTTTTCTATGCGCTTCCATTCTTTCATCATTATAGCACGCCTTTCCTTACGCCTGATACATAGGCAGTCTGCTAACCGGCTATAGGATATTTTGTCGATTGACATTTGGTCGAATGACGTTTGGTCGAATGACATTTGGTCGAATGACATTTCGTCGAAAGGACATTTGGTTGAATCCCGGGTAGAGGTGAATAACAAAATAATGGTAAAATAAGAACAAATTTTGCAATAATATCTAGTGTCTGGGAGTGACACCAAACCCAACCGATATCACCCATATCGCAAACCCAAACCCACAAATGTGACCTACATTGCGAGCAAGAATGCAACGAGATCCATTGTGCTGTGTTGGTCAGGCAGTCAGTGGTCGCCGTGACCATTGCTGAGAGGAGCCAAGAGCGAAGCGATCGCAACATGATGGCTCCATGTATATTGCTGCGGCTACCCGTAAGGCTACTGCAGTGGTGAATATCGCAACCGGTGATAAGAGAGCGATAAGGAACGATCCGACTCTCAGTGGGCCCGAAGAAATATCATCGCATCGATCGAGGTTGAATGATGACCATTTAGGATAGGTAGTGTTAGAAGTATTCCAACGACCCAACTATCGTGAGTGGAGGCTGCGCGCGGGAATTTTAATTTGTTGTTATGTGTTAGGATTAAGATTGAATGTTAGAATATAAGCCGAAAGTTAATGTACCGTGTAATGTGTAATAAATGTAGTGTCTAGTAAATGTGTTTTTATAAATGTCGCGTGTGTTAATTGTGCCTAATTGGATCCCGAAACACCCGGAATACTACAGCAAGGGAGTTTGTAGTGGAAGCCCTCACCCCTAAAACCTCACCATCCATCGAGTGTTGGAGAGCCACCAACAGAACAAGGCTATCGAAGGCGAGGAAGTAAATCGGTTCCCCAACATTTTTGGTCCTTCGAGCCGGATGGTGGACCCCGATGAGGACTTGGTCAGGACGATATCGGCTGGAAAGGAAACAATAGCCTGGGGCAGGCTTGGTTTGGCGCCATCGTGGATAGGAAAACTCGCCATAGCTGCGAGTGAATAATTGCCATCAGCACAACCTTTGACACCGCGCCATCGCGACACTGCACCACAAAGGACATAAAGGAGGATAAAAGGATCTTCTTCCATCGGCTTGGCTTCGTTTGGGCATCCATCGCTTGGATTGTTTCCACAGGTGAGTTGGAGCAATAACTATATGTCCATTCGAAGCTAGGAGATTGCGCCATCCTAACACACGGTGTTTTCTGTAATTTATTCGGATTGGTTGGACTGCCCGCACTTTGAGGATTTTGGATTGGATTCACATACGATACGATTTGATGGACTGGATTTGGAGCATCTATTGGACCGAAGGATCGTTTGAAGGCTCGGACTACTGATCCAGTACCGGATTTACTTCTCCAGGTAAATATACCTTTGATCAGTATATGTCCAGCCTTTGCTAGCGTATATGTGATACTAATGCCCATTTTCGACGTGTTTCCTTGTTCAACCTACTATCAAACGAGCCGGAGGGAATTGCATGTTATCCATACCGACGATACGAAGCTGGATCCGATAGACCGCAGGTCAGGTCAGGCGTTATTCAACCGCTAGAAGCAACTGGTTCGAGCTTGGCCATTCGTGAAGGGATTCGGAGGACGGCAAGAAGAGGTGGCATCAATTTATATTTTGTATGGTGAGTGCTAAGAATGTATATGTCTCCGAAGCGGGACTTCAGATAATACACATTTTTAAATGAAAATTTGAATCCTCTTCACATCATTTGCCACGCAATCCCTGAGCAAAACTGTTCGTTATCAGAACAATCGACTCACTCTGCTGGAATTTTGCACGCTTCGGAATTCTTCTGATCGATTTGGATTTGGATTGGTGCCGTTGCTAGTTCCACGGGTTAGTTTGAACAGTATATGTTCTGCCGAAGCTTCTCTTTGAATACTACATGAGTTTCTCCCTCTTCTGTGGATCCCTCTGTGAAAAATCATTTGCAAACGAGCTGACTGTGTGGTTTTTGGCTTTGATGATAGGACGAGCTTTGGAATACAATTAGTTGCAGCTGTTTGTTCTCACAGGTTAGCTACAACAGTATATGTCCGCCGAAGTCAAAATTTGGATACTACAGCTGGTTTTTTACCCCTCTCCTCCCACATTCAAACGGATACGAGTCGGAATGCAGTAAACGTTGTATGACGTCATATCAGTGGTTCCTCAACTGTGGATAAGTGTAGTTGATCGTAGCACATCCTTCTGTTGCGTCAGGTAGGCTTCAACAGTATATGTCCGCCGAAGCCTTGGACTTTCGGATCACTACACTATCCAATTCGTATATTTACCGGTTCGAGTGACGTAAACGCACCATGGCACCACCCCAAAGAAAGAAGCCGCCTACCCTCAAGCTGTTGATGGTCCAGCTTAGGAATATTCAAACATCCTTGGACGACATCTGGAGATTTGTGAATGATTACCAGCCGACTACTACTGCAAACCAGGTGAACGTTCGTTTGCAAAAGCTTGATGAGTTGTGGGAGAGATATGGCGAGACCCTGGTAGAAGTTCAGACTCATGACGATTTTGAGGATGAGGATGAAACATTCGAAAAGGCTAGGATAGTTTACAGTGATAGGTACTACCATTGTAAGGCTTTTTTGATGGATAGGGCCAAGGAACTGGAGGATCCAGATGAGGTTGAACATTCGATGCGAGGAAATGAGACGTTAGGATATGGCCATTCCCTTGACCACGTACGGTTGCCCCAAATCAAGCTCCTGGTTTTCAACGGGGACATTGATGAATGGATCAGCTTTCGCGATCTGTTTTGTTCACTCATCCATCGAAAGACGGATTTACCGGAGGTGGAGAAGTTCCACTACCTTAAGGGATGTCTTCAAGGGCAACCAAAGGGCCTGATTGATTCCTTGAAGATAACCAGAACGAACTATCAAATTGCGTGGGACATGCTGTTAAAACGGTATGACAACAGCAAGCAATTGAAAAAGCGACAGGTGCAAGCTTTGTTCAATTTGCCATCGTTATCCAAGGAATCGGTAGCGGATCTGCATACTCTTATCGATGGTTTCGAAAAGGTCGTTCAAAATTTGGATCAGGTGATCGAACCGGAGGATTACAAGGACCTTTTGTTAGTCACCTTGCTTACAACACGGTTGGATCCGGTAACTCGCCGAAGCTGGGAGGAATATTCCTCAACTAAGGATCAAGATACGTTGGCAGATCTCTCGGATTTCCTCCACCGCAGAATCCGAATCTTAGAAGCACTACCAACGAAGGTTGCGGACACCAGGAGTTCTCAGCCACAACCGTTCAGGCAGAAGTCGTCTGCTGTGAAGGCCAGCTACGGTTCTGTACAGTCGTCTGGGGGGCGATGTGTGGTGTGTAAGGAGGATCATCAACTCTACCAGTGTTCTTCCTTCCAACGGTTGTCAGTGCGAGAGAGAGATGAGGTGCTGAGGTCAAACTCGCTATGTAGAAACTGCTTCAGATCGGGACATCTAGCGAGGGATTGTTCGTCGAAGTATTTCTGTCGCAATTGTAAGGGTCGACATCACACAATGGTATGCTTCAAGCAGAATAAGGCTAGTTCGGCGAACGTTACTACTGTTGTTGGGAACAATAACCCTCCTCCACAAACAGAATCGGATGAACCATCTCCTTCTACATCCTCCCAGGTGGTCAACATGGTAGCCACCGAATCAACAGTCTCTGGTACTACTCAACAGTTCTCTTCTAAGGTGTTATTGGCTACTGCGGTCGTTATCGTGGAAGATGACGAGGGTAGTCGATTTCCGGCTCGTGCTTTGTTGGATTCCGGTTCCGAAAGCAATTTTATCGCAGAACGGTTGAGTCAACGTCTCAGGACACACCGAGAAAGGGTAGATGTATCGGTATTTGGTATTGGTCATGCAGCAACGAAGGTGAAGCATCAGGTTTCGGCAATGGTACGTTCGCGAGTTACGGCTTTCTCGCAAAACATGAGTTTCCTCGTTCTACCAAAAGTCACGGTGGATTTACCTACGGCAAAGGTGAATACTCAAGGATGGACGGTGCCCGATGGGATCAATTTGGCAGATCCCACCTTTTTCAATCCAGGATCAGTGGATATGGTGTTGGGCATCGAACACTTTTTTGACTTCTTCGGATCTGGCCGAAGAATTCCCCTCGGAGATCAACTACCAGCACTAAACGACTCTGTGTTCGGTTGGGTGGTATGCGGAGGCTTGACGAATCCTACTAAAAGCCTTCGCATCAATTGTAGTACGGCAGCTACACAAGGATTGGAGGAACTAGTCGCACGGTTCTGGGCTAGTGAAGAGGTTGGCGTTTCTAAGCTGCTTTCGCTGGAGGAAAGGAAGTGTGAGGAGAGCTTCCGGAAATCGGTTCGTAGGGAATCCGATGGTCGATACACTGTTTCGTTGCCGAAGGATGAAGGCGCAATTTCCAAGTTGGGCGAGTCACGGGACATCGCATTCCGGCGACTTCAAGGCACGGAACGCAGATTGGCGAGGGATGCTGGTCTGTGCGAACAGTATCATGAGTTCATGGCAGAGTATATCAAACTGGGACACATGACGAAAGCAGAAGAAACGGCCGATGATTTGAAACGGTGCTACTTGCCCCATCATCCGGTCATTAAGGAAGCGAGTATAACCACCAAGGTCCGCGTGGTATTCGATGCGTCGTGCAAGACGTCGTCCGGCGTTTCGCTAAACGATACTCTGCTGGTGGGACCGATTGTGCAGGAGGACTTGCGATCGATTATGCTTCGGAGTCGCGTAAGGCAAATCATGCTGGTAGCCGATGTGGAAAAGATGTTTCGGCAAATTTTCATCACTCAAGTGGACAGACCGCTGCAATGTATTCTGTGGCGTTTCAATCCGGTAGACAAAGTGGACGTATATGAACTGGATACTGTCACGTACGGGACGAAGCCCGCACCGTTTCTGGCAACGCGTACGTTAAATCAACTCTCGATTGATGAAGGAGAACATTTTCCAATGGCTGCTAAGGCGATCAAGGAGGATACATATATGGATGATGTTATCACAGGAGCGGATACGGAGGAAGCTGCACAAAAACTATGCAAGCAACTCATCGAGATGACATCAAAGGGAGGCTTCAAACTCCGGAAATGGGTGTCAAATATTCCGGAAGTATTGGATAGCGTTTCTGAGGACTGTCTAGCGATTCGAGTATCGGAAGGGATCAATCTCGACCCTGATCCAACTGTAAAAACTCTGGGCTTAACATAGATGCCAATCACTGATCAGCTAAGGTTTCAGTTCTCTATCCCGAATAGGAATTCAACCCACCAGCCAACAAAACGGCAAGTTCTGTCGGTAATCGCCAGTTTATTCGATCCTTTAGGACTACTAGGCGCTGCAATAACTACAGCCAAGATCATTATGCAGCTTTTGTGGAGGATCCGGAACGAAGCTGGTGAAGCACTGGACTGGGACCAAACACTACCTCAGACGGTGGGTGAGATGTGGAGAAAATATTACGAAGAGCTGCATCTGTTCAACAATATTCGTATCGAACGATGTGTCATGATCCCGGAAGCAGTTTTGGTTGAGCTTCATTGCTTTTCTGACGCTTCAAATAAGGCATTCGGTGGATGTATCTACATACGTAGTCATGATTCGGAAGGGAGACTTCAAGTTCGGCTGTTGTCCTCCAAATCTAAGGTGGCGCCGCTTAAGACGCAGTCAATTCCCAGGTTGGAGCTGTGCGGGGCTTTACTGACGGCGCAGCTATATGAGAAGGTTCGAGATTCCATTAGAGTTCCCGTTGAGTGTTATTTCTGGACTGATTCGACGTGCGTTCTACGATGGATACAAGCCCCTTCAAACGTTTGGAACACTTTTGTGGCGAACCGGGTCGCCAAAATCCAAGAAATTGCGGAATATTCGCAATGGCATCATGTATCAGGCAAACAAAATCCGGCGGACCTGATCTCCAGAGGAATTTCTCCAAAGGACATCGTTGATAACTCCTTCTGGTGGGAAGGACCAGACTGGTTGAAGGAAAGTCAAGATCGTTGGCCCGTATGTTCTGAAAATTTAAATGTAGAGGAAGAAGAGCATGAGAGACGACGAGTGGCTGTATGCACGGTGTCGGCCAACATGGAATTTAACGAGTGGTACATGGAAAAGTTCGCTTCGTATTCTGATCTCATACGAAAAACAGCAATTTGGTTGCGGTTCATGGAATATCTGCGAACTGAGTCCCATAGCAGAGTACCTTTAAGGTTTATATCAACGGAAGAACTTAGGAAGGCAGAGTTCACTATTGTTCGTCGTGTCCAACAGGAGACTTTCACGGATGAATGGAAGGCACTTTCTAAGGGAGAAGCGGTGTCTAGAAAATCTCCACTTCGATGGTTTAACCCTTATATTTCCAACGATTTGGTTATTCGCATTGGAGGACGTCTAGAACATTCCATGGAACAAG
This sequence comes from Aedes aegypti, assembly GCF_002204515.2. NCBI lineage: Eukaryota > Metazoa > Arthropoda > Insecta > Diptera > Culicidae > Aedes > Aedes aegypti. The sequence continues at coordinate 401,689,568 of NC_035108.1, forward strand.
ATGACGCAAAACATCCGATGGTTCTTCCTGCAAGGCATAGGCTTACTCGTATGATCTTGGAGCACTATCACCTACAGCTTTTACACGCAGGACCACAATTGCTGCTTGGAGTTGTTCGTCTTAAATTTTGGCCGTTGGGCGGACGAAGCGTTGCTAGAAACGTCGTCCATCAATGTTTAAAATGTTGGCGTGCAAAACCCTCACCAGCACAGCAGCTCATGGGAGAGCTACCAGCACCGAGAGTCACCGTGTCAAGGCCATTTTCGCAGACTGGCGTCGACTATTTCGGACCATTTTATGTAAGACCAGCTCCAAGACGACCCGTGGTGAAGGCGTACGCGGCAGTTTTTATCTGCCTTTGTACAAAAGCAGTACACTTAGAATTGGTCTCCGATCTGAGTACTGATCGGTTCCTGCAAGCCCTCCATCGTTTCACTTCAAGAAGAGGAAGGTGTCGAGACCTCTATTCCGACAACGGAACGAATTTCGTTGGAGCCAAGAATAAAATGCAGGATTTTTTAAAACTGTTGTGGAATTCAGAGCATCAAGAACGGATTACCAAAGATTGTACTGAACAGGGAATCCAATGGCATTTCAATCCGCCCAGCGCTCCACATTTCGGAGGACTGTGGGAAGCCGCTGTCCGGTCAGCCAAGAATCTTTTGAACAAGGTCGTTGGAGAAACACCACTCTCGCCTGAAGACTTCAATACTCTTCTTATACAAGTTGAGGGATGTCTTAACTCGAGACCGCTAACCCCAATGTCCGACGACCCCACAGATTTAGAACCGTTGACGCCTGGACATTTTCTAGTTGGCTCTTCTATCCAATCTATTCCTGAACCAAATCTGGAAGGTATACGGTTGAACCGTTTGAGCCAATATCAGTTGATCCAGCGAATGTTGCAGGATTTTTGGAGAAGATGGCGTAGAGAGTATCTTTGCCAATTACAGGGTAGAAGCAAACGTTGGAAACCAGCTATCAATGTAGAAATTGGCAAATTGGTTGTTGTGCGAGATGATAATCTACCACCAATGAAGTGGAGAATGGGTCGAATCATTCAACTGCATCCCGGAGATGATGGAGTAGTACGAGTCGTAACATTAAAAACCGTTGCAGGATCGATGAAGCGGCCCGTTGAAAAGCTCTGTTTTCTGCCAATACCGGATGAAGATTCGTCCAGGAAATCACACGAATAGTCAGCATACTATCCCCTTCCTTCCTTCCTTTCCCTTCAGAAGAGGATTCTTTTCTTTTCAGAAACTTAGCATTTCTGGGTGGGTGAGGATGTCTGGGAGTGACACCAAACCCAACCGATATCACCCATATCGCAAACCCAACCGACCCATATAGTAATGCACAAATGTGACCTACATTGCGAGCAAGAATGCAACGAGATCCATTGTGCTGTGTTGGTCAGGCAGTCAGTGGTCGCCGTGACCATTGCTGAGAGGAGCCAAGAGCGGAGCGATCGCAACATGATGGCTCCATGTATATTGCTGCGGCTACCCGTAAGGCTACTGCAGTGGTGAATATCGCAACCGGTGATAAGAGAGCGATAAGGAACGATCCGACTCTCAGTGGGCCCGAAGAAATATCATCGCATCGATCGAGGTTGAATGATGACCATTTAGGATAGGTAGTGTTAGAAGTATTCCAACGACCCAACTATCGTGAGTGGAGGCTGCGCGCGGGAATTTTAATTTGTTGTTATGTGTTAGGATTAAGATTGAATGTTAGAATATAAGCCGAAAGTTAATGTACCGTGTAATGTGTAATAAATGTAGTGTCTAGTAAATGTGTTTTTATAAATGTCGCGTGTGTTAATTGTGCCTAATTGGATCCCGAAACACCCGGAATACTACAGCAAGGGAGTTTGTAGTGGAAGCCCTCACCCCTAAAACCTCACCATCCATCGAGTGTTGGAGAGCCACCAACGGAACAAGGCTATCGAAGGCGAGGAAGTAAATCGGTTCCCCAACATCTAGTTTAACCATTATTATGGTATTAATATATGACATTAAATATCGCATCAATAGCAAAACATACTGTCATAGAAAAAAATGTCATTGATATGTTATGTTTGAAATTCATGTAATAACTGATCAATAATAAAATATTCTATCATGGTAAAATTTGCTATTTGTGCAAAAATACTAAAAACATTGAATATCTAAAGAATAACAAACATCGCCATCATAGTAAAATATGTCATTATTTTGATATTTTAAAACTTTATTTATTCTCATGAATTATGAACAAACCAATATCACATTTTGCCATAATAGTTCATTTTACTATTTGTATGATATTCATTAAAAATTCAAAAAGCAAAAGTTTTTTAGCAGGAAAGCTAAAAGTTCATTTTTTAATCATGCTAGATTTAGATATTAAAGTCAAAGAACTAAAATTACCTTTATTTTGATCGACTCGTGAATAGCTTATTTAGTTATTATTTTGTCATCAACATCAAAATAAGAACATATTTTGTTATTTACGATTGCCTATATTTTTACTATTATTTTGTTATTACAATGGCAAATCATAACATAGATTTAGTTTTTATGCCATACAAACTCAGTTATTATTTTGGTTATTTTATCTCTTATTTCAAAGAAACAAATAACAAATTTTTGCTGTTCAAACATTCTATTTTAATGGTAAATTTTGTTATTCGTTTGCTATTTTCCTCTACCCGGGATGGACATTTGGTCTGATTTTTTTTTAACATTTATTTTGGTACAATTACGTTTAGTTGAACGGATATTGGGTTGAAAGCTTATTATCAAATGGTTTATTGAAAGACCATTTGGTAAACTTGATTATTATTTTCTAAGTTTTTTAAAGTTTATAAGATAATGTAGTAGTTTTTTTTTGTACATTAACTGAAATATTTAGCACTAGTGAATTTATTATTCTTTGGAAATATCATCATTCTTTGAAAAACTGCTAAAAATATTTTATCACTCAACGATATGTACATAATATTTTAAAACTTCATTATTCTTTTAAAATGTCATCGTTCTTCATAATGAACTGCTGATCTCCATCTGATGGAAGCATTTGGAGAGTGTGGTCGAGATCTTTCTTTGAATTTCTGGTCTTGCAGCTTACGGACTTGGGTAAGATTTTTGAATGTGGAAATCAGAATTAAAAAAGCAGGAAAAATTTGCTTTAAAACCGTTATGGCGAAGTGAATGTTAGGTGTCGATAACTCTACATTTGGCTACTTGGCTTATTGTGACTTCCAGCTTAATAACATTCCTTAAGCAAATATATGGCTTTGCTGGCAGTGTTGATGAGCTCGGGTGAATAACAGAGTTTGCAGTAGAAGTTGAATAATAAAATTTGAAAATTGTGCTTTTTCTTTACATCGGGAAAGGGAAAACCATTCAATATCAAAAAGTAGCATGAAACGTTAAAAACGCAAGAGGTTGATCAATATGTTAGGGGAGCATCCATCAATTTGAAGGCTTTAGGACATTTCGTCGAATGACATTTGGTCGAATGACGTTTGGTCGAATTACATTTGGTCGAAAGTACATTTGGTCGAAAGAACATTTGGTCGAATGGACATTTGGTCGAATTGCTTTGGAACATTTATTTTTATAGAATTGCGTTTAGTTAAACGAAAATTTGATTGAAAGCTTATTTTCAAATGATTTATTGAAAGATCATTTGGTAAAATTGACTATTTTTTTCTTGCAAAGTTTTGCAAAGTTGGTGAGATAACGTATTATTTTTGATAATCCGAATCATTAACTTCGTTGAATAAAAATGAGACTTTTTATGTAGTCTTATTTTTACATTTCATACATCTTTTTATTTATAATTTGAAGTTATACTAGGTTTTTGAAGTTATGCTAGGTTTTTGATGATTGTTTAAATGAACTTTTTCGATGTTGTTTTTTTTTGTACATCGACTGAAATATTGAGCTCTAGTGAATTTATTATTCTTTGAAAATATCGTCATTCTTTGGAAAACTGCTAAACAAGTTATTTTATTACTCTACGATGTGAACATAATGTTTTTATTATTTATTATTCTTTTGAAATATCATCGTTCTTCGTAAGGAACTGCTGATCTTCTTCTGATGGAAGCATTCGAAGAGTGTGCTCGGTATCTTTCTTTGAATGTCGGGTCTTGCAGCTTACGTACGGAGGTAAGATTTTTGAATGCCGAAATCAGTATTAAAAATCAGGAAAAATTTGCTTTAAGGAAAATTTGTCGAAGTGAATGTTAGGTGTCGGTAACTCTACTTATGGCCAAAAGGCTTATTGTGACTTCCAGCCTAATAACATTCCTCAAGTTAATATATGGCTTTGCTGACAGTGTTGATGAACTCGGTTGAAGAACAGAGTTTGCAGTAGAAGCTTAGAATTATTAAAAATGAAAATTGTGCTAATTCAATGTATCGGGAAAGGGACTATGAGTTGACTGAGGCGACAAAAGTTGGTTTCATTTAAGATCAGCTTATCTCGAATTGCAAAACATCAGGACATGCCTGAACAAAAAATCATCATGAAAAGTCAAAAACGCAAGAGGCTGATCAATATGTTGGGAGAGCGTCCATCAAATTGAATAACAAAATTTTGATAGTCGTGCATAGATTGTTGGTAGAATGGCTGATACTCTTTCAACTATTCGATCACTCTTGTATTAGCGACAAAATGCTACTCTCGACGATAGTCAGACTAAACATAAAACTTTGTTTCCGTACTATTTAGATTCGACTGTCCTTTCCACGAAATGTCGGTTCGACCAAATATCATAGGTTTACTGTTGCAACTAAACCTTTTCGACCAAATGTCCATTCGACGAAATGTCCGTTCGACCAAATGTACTTTCGATCAAACGTCATTCGACTAAATGTCATTCGACCAAATGTCTTTCGACCAAATGTCATAGATTCCAATTTGAATGACAAAACTTAGTTAGTCGCGCATAGACTGTTGGTTAAATGGCTGAATATTCAATTATTCAATCACTCTTGTATTAGCGACAAAGTGCAACTCTCGACGATAGTCAAACTAAAGGTAAAACTTTGACCATCCTTTCCACGAAATGTCGGTTCGACCAAATATCATATGTTTTCTGTGGCTTTAGGACATTTCGTCGAATGACATTTGGTCGAATGACGTTTGGTCGAATGACATTTGGTCGAAAGTACATTTGGTCGAAAGGACATTTGGTCGAATGGACATTTGGTCGAATTGCTTTGGAACATTTATTTTAGTCGAATTACGTTTAGTTGAATGGAAATTTGGTTGAAAGTTTATTTTCAAATAGATTGTTGAAAGATCATTTGGTAAAATTGATTATTGTTTGCAAAGTTGGGGGCCATCCATTAATTACTTAAGGGTTTATGGGTGGAGGGGGAGTTTGAGATTTCTTCCGCGCCAATTTATTTATTTATACAATTTATTTTTCATTTTCGTACAAAACATTTTATCAAGGGGGAAAGGGGGTTGATATATCCTGAAAATTCCCTTACGTAATAAATGTACCGAAGGTTTGGTAAGATAACGTCTTTTTTTTTTAATAATCTGAATCATTAACTATTGTTGAACAAGAAACGGCCCTTTGTTTTAAATTCCGTACATCTTTTTATTTGAAATTTGAAATTATGCCTATTTTTTTGTACATTGACTGAAATATTTAGCTCTAGTGAATTTATTATTCTTTCAAAATATCATCATTCTTTTAAAAACTGATCAACAAGTTGTTTTATTGCTCAACGATGTGAACATAATGTTTTATTATTTATTTTTTTTTTTTTAAATGGCATCGTTCTTCGTAATGAACTGCTGATCTTCATCTGACAGAAGCATTCGGAGAGAGCTTTTGGGATTTTTTTTTTTGAATTCCGAGTCTTGCAGCTTACGGACGTGGGTAAGATTTTTAAATGCGGAAATCAGAATCACTACGGCAGGAAAAAAAAATGATTTAGGGAAAACCTTTATGGCGAAGTAAATATTTGGTGTCGGTAACTCTACGTATGATCAATTGGCTTATAGTGATTTCCAGCTTAATAACATTCCTCAAGCAAATATATGACTTTGCTGATAGTGTTGATGATCTCGGGTGAAAAACAGAGTTTGCAGTAAAAGCTTTGAATTTTTAAAAATTAAAATTGTGCTAAATCTATGTTTTGGGAAATAGAAGACGAGTTGACTGAGACGACAAAAGTTGGCTTGTTTCCATTTAAGATAAGCTTATCTTGAATCACAGAACATGCCTGAACGAAAAAGCAGCATGACACGTCAAACAACGCAAGAGGTTGATCAAAATTTTGGGAGAGCGTCCATAAAAATGAATAACAAAATTTTGCTTATTGCATATAGATTGTTAGTAAAATGCCTGATACTTCACAATTATTCAATCACTCTTGTATTAACGACAAAATGCTACTATCGACGATAGTCTGATCAAACGTAAACCTTTGTTTTCATACTATTAAGATTCACCACTATCCTTTCCACGAAACGTCGATTCGGCCAAATATCCTATGGTTTCTGTTGCAACTAAACCTTTTCGACCAAATGTCCATTCGACGAAATGTCCGTTCGACCAAATGTACTTTCGACCAAACGTCATTCGACTAAATGTCATTCGACCAAATGTCTTTCGACCAAATGTCAAAGATCCGTTTTCTGTTGCATCAAACCTTTTCGACCAAATGTCCATTCGACGAAATTTCCGTTCGACCAAATGTACTTTCGATCAAACGTCATTGTCAAATGTCATGCGACCAAATGTCTTTCGACCAAATGTCATAGATTCATCCGGTCTACTGTGAGCCAGTTTTAAGTGGCTTTAGGACATTTCGTCGAATGACATTTGGTCGAATGACATTTGGTCGAAAGTACATTTGGTCGAAGGGACATTTGGTCGAATGGACATTTGGTCGAATTGCTTTGGTACATTTATTTTGCTCGAATGACGTTGAGTTGAACATAAATTTGGTTGAAAGCTTATTTTCAAATGGTTTATTAAAAGATCATTTGGTAAAATTGATTATGTTTTTATAAGTTTTGCAAAGTTGGTAAGATTACGTATTCTTTAAAATAATCTGAATCATCAATTGTTGTTGAATATAAAACGAGACATTTTATGTTATCTTATTTTTCAATTTAATACATCCTTTTATTTGCAATTTTTAGTTATGCCAAAATCTAGGATTTCAATGATTATTCAAATGAACTTTTTAGGAGTATTTTTTTTACATTAACTGAAATATTTAGCTATAGTGAATTTATTATTCTTTTAAAATATCATCATTCTTTGAAAAACTGCTCAACAAGTCATTTTTCTACTCAACGATGTGAACATAATATTTTTATTATTTATTATTCTTTTACAATGTCATCGTTCTTCGTAATGAACTGCTAATCTTGATCTGATGGAAGCATGCGAAGAGAGTACTCGAGATATTTCCGGGTTTTATAGCTAACGGACGTGGTGGGTAAGATTTTTGAATGCGGAAATCAGAATTAAAACGGCAGGAAAAATTTGCTTTCAAGAAAACCTTTATGGCAAAGTAAATGTAAGGTTTCGGTAACTTTATTTATGGCCAATCGGCTTATTGTGACTTCCATGTATGTAATGGAAGACGAGTTGACTAAGGCAACAAAAGTAGGCTTGCTACCATTTATGATCAGCTTATCTCGAATCGCAGAACTTGCCTGAACGAAAAAGTAACATGAAACGTCACAAACGCAAGAGGTTGATCAATATGTTTGGAGAGCGTCCATCAAATTGGATAACAAAATGTTGCTAATCGCATAATAGGTTGTTGGTGAAAAGACTGATACTTTTTCAATTATTCTATCACTCTTGTATTAGCGACAAAATGCTACTCTCGACAATAGTCAGACTGAACGTAAAACTTTGTTTCCATACTATTTAGATTCGACCCCTTCCGCGAAATGTCGGTTCGACAAAATATAATATGTTTTGTGTTGAAACTAAACCTTTTCGACCAAATGTCCATTCGACTAAATGTCCGTTCGACCAAATGTACTTTCGACCAAACGTCATTCGACTAAATGTCATTCGACCAAATGTCTTTCGACCAAATGTCATAGATTCGTTTTAAGTGAAGCATCAATTCCTCCCCCTTCTACTCATTGGTTTGCATTCTGACGTGACATTGTTGCCTAATAGTAGAAGATCACCAGCACTACTTCACTTTAACAGTCAACAAAACATGTTTCAACTAAGAAAGCAAATATCGCTAATGCAATATTTCCAAACATTTGCACAAATATAACAAATAAACTTTTTGTGGAATTTTGGCTTTCAGCCTCAATAACTGGGTTGACCAATTTTTGAAAATGGACAATGATCAAACATTAGTTGACGCAATACATAATCCAAGCTACAAGGCGAAAAAAAAGATTTGAAAATAAAACAAAACTGTTTTTCATTGATAATTGAGCCTTTGGTGTTTTAACCTAAAGAAAAGTGACATTAAAGAAAACCTCGGATAAGTACGTGAGAAAATCCTTTCGTCATTTCTTCTGTGACTTCTGTATAAGTCCTTGAAGTAGTTTCTGAAGAAAGTTTCTGCAATAATTCTATGGGCAGTCCGTAATGCTTTTTATGATTTTGAAAAAGTTCATTTAATATTTTTCATTCAATTTACTACATATTTCTTTTTCTACAAAACATTCCTGGTGAAATCATTGAGCTATAGAGGATTTCCAGGGGAAAATCATGGAGAAATATTTGAATCAATTCCTGGAAGCTTTGTAAAGAAATTCTGATGGAGATTCCTGGATAAATCTCTGAAGAATTATTTTAAGGTATTTTAAGAGGAGCTCATAGGGAAAGCAGCCAAAGGAATACTTTTTTTTTTGCATTTTTTAGCAGGAATTGTATTTAATCTGATCTTTCGACCTTCTGAGCAAGATACGGATCAAATATTGAGAAATTATCTTTTGGAGCTCTTTGGTCGATTTTTGAACTCCATCTTTGACTCTCTTGTTTCAAGATAAAATCTTATCATCTGAGCAATGCGTACATCAGAAAGCCATAACAGAAAGGTTCGAAACAGTCCGGTTGTCACGTCGGGGTATTTTCTGACCAAATAGAAATGAAAAATATCTGAAGATGTCAACCAACGGCAGTAAATAGATAATTCGTTCCTTGAGGAAATCAAATTTAATTTTTATATTTTTAAAGGTTTGGATGGATTCTATTGCGGCCACGCACAAAATGTGTTCGTATTTTCTTCGAAGACCACTAACGCAACATTCAAGCTTTAGGGTCAGGGAATGGAGCGCTTGAGCAGAAATCTTTCTTGAGTAATGAAGAAATAGGAATGAATAGGAAATCCTTCATATAAAATGAAATAAAAGTTTCCTTCGTGATACATTCATAATAAACACTATTTTTCATAATTTTTCACTTCCAAACTCAGCGGTTCTTCAACGGATGTAACTTATTCAGCATGTAGCATTGAAAGCAAAAGAAAATGCTCACCATGTAGAATTTACTGATACCAGACATCTCAACTAAGTAAAATATCGGTACAATAGCCATAACAGCATTGTAGAGTAATCTAATTTAAAACGGAAATATACCCATATTTCAACGAATAAGCTTCACGATCATCATCTGATAGAGAGATGGAATCATATCAAAGCGCTCTTGGATTGCTGATAATATCTTTCAACATCCGAAGATGATAAAAGTGATCAGATAAGTTTGTAATGTCTGGTTTTTAGAAGCTTTTCTGGATCAATTTGTTGTGTACATTGCCCAATTTCACTTGCAGTCAACTAGCATTCAAACATTGGAGGTTTTCGATTTTTTTTTTCCAAAAAAAAAATTGATGACAGCACGATAAATCATTTAAGTAAATTACCTACGACGTTTTTATTCCAGTGCCAGATTGACTCAAGTAGTAGTATTTTTTTTTTTCAATTCGTGGTTATGTCATTTAGTCTCTCAGTATAACAGAGCGGTGAAAGAAGTGGTTAAGTTTGGAAAGTTGCACTAAAATCGTTTTGTATATCCAGAAATTGAATGTTTTAAAAGCAAAAACAACCATTTACCAATTCAATTGATGCTCGAAACAACATTTTGCGTACAAACCTATTTAACCACCGAATGTTCGCGTTCCTGCTAAAGATGTCACACCCGTTGGCATTTGTGGAATGTTTTCACGGTTCATTACAAAACTATCGGCACAAAAGCAGTAACAGTTTTAATCTTTATTTTATTTGTTTACCAATGGCAAATATAAACGGGGATCTAAATTGACGTATAATGTTTCGTTTTCATGAACTGAGTTCATGATTCAGGGATCCTGCTTCATGATTTCATGACCGAAATTGCCACTTTTCGTATCAAAAATAGGAATCATAAATGACAGATGACTAAATCCATGAATAGTGCTTATGTTTCCATGAATTTCATTCATGGTTCCAGCATACATGCTTCATGATTTGAGAATTTTAATTGCCATTTTTCTTCGCTAAAAATTGAAAAAGTAACGTACAGCCGGCGTTACGGTAAAATGCTTCATGATTTCATGGCTTTTGGTCATGGTGTATTTTCATAACATGAAAACACACTTTCCTCCCGAAATCATGACTCTTTCTCCTGTTTTAGAGTGCCGCATTTTTACCCGTGTGGGTCGAAAAAATAGTGATAACAAATCAAGCGTAATATGAATACACAACTTTTTATGTTTAGTTCATCTTCCGTGGTGCTTTTTTTGCTTCAGGATCTCGATTTTACTACCACTGAAAACGAACCATCTATTGCATTTTCAGTTTGGAATATCGCCCTATTACGCAAACTTGTCCTCAGTTTTTTTGGAAGCCTTTCACCCAACCACCATAGTCGAGCCCTTCCTGTCAGTGACCTTCAGCCGTCCCGGTCCTGTGTGTGGGTCTGAGGTCTTCCAAAACCCAACGACAGGCAAGTACATCGTCCCCTTGAGCTATTCGCGCACTGAAAAACGTGATGATGCCCAGATTACCGCACGGGTAGAAATCAGAATCCAAAAACAAGATTTTGACTCATGATATCATGATTCTAGTATGTTTTCATCTTATGAAAATACACCACGATTTGGACTCATGATATCATGAGTCAGATTGCCGTAACGCAATACACGCGTTAGGTTTTTGTTGCTGATTGCTCGGAATCATGATTCGAATGCCAAAAATGCTGAGTCGCGCACCCGTTTACGATCGGCAAAATAAAAAAAAATAGCATACATTGAGATTCGAGCCAAGAACCTTCTGATTGATAGCCACGTACCTTACCACTCAACCACTTCGTAATCTTGAATTGAGAGTGATCGATACGTATGAGCTGAAGCAAAGTGCACCGCTTAGTGTTTGCACACTGGATGTTACGCTTATGAAGAATCATGATTATGACTCCAGGAACCATGATTTGTGATCCTGATATTATGACCTAACCAATTTATGAATTTCATGATTTGTAAATCATGATTTGGGGATCAGATTTTTATCCGTGCAGTCCAGCTTCTTCATGCTCCATAGCCCAGACAACCAATCAAGATATCACCGTCTACTATCGAAACGTTTTCGGTATGAATAGGGATATTGACGATTACAGAGTAGCCATCGCTGATCATTGCTTCGACAATGTGCTCACCCAAAGTTGGTTGGACTCACGCACGCTCTCTCATCAAATAGGTAGGAGTGTATGAGTAGCCGTTCATTCTAGTCCTGAAGCGAAAAAAATCTAAAATCCCTTCTGGATTTGCTTGGAGCAGGTGTGGACTTCGGTTTGACCATTGCTCCACATTTTTCGTTTTTCCTAGACTATCGGAATATTTTCATCCAATTGGAAATCGCGCATATGTTCCCCGTACACAAGAGTGGAGATAAGCATGATGTATGTGGACTATCGCGGTGTTACATTTTTCGCGCAACGTTTCTAAAGGACTTATCTACCATTGAGACCATTCCTTGGTAGGCCAGAAGAACTAAAGTGGTCATTTATCAAAAATTGAACTAGCAGAGTCACATGAAGAATGAGCCGTCTAATACCTATTTTGGTATAACAAATTGTATATCCCACAATACAAGTATCTCCAGTCGTCATTCCTGGGTTATTTCGGTGGGCCAGAAGAATCAAAGGGGTCATTCATCAGTAATTGAACTAGAAAAGTCACAGGTATTCAAAATCATGAAGAATGAGCCGTCGCATGCCTAGTTTTGGCACAAAAATTGAAATGTCTCACAAAACGGGTATCTCCGGTGGCCATTCTTGGTTATTTCAGTGGGCCAGTAGAACCAAAGTGGTCATTCATCAATAAATGAACTAGCAGAGTCACAGGGATTCAAAATCACGAAGATTGAGCCGTCGCATGCCTACTTTTGGTGCTAAAACTTATTACGTCCCATATTACGGGTTTCCCGGTGGCCATTCCGGTGCTCCAAAAGGACCAGAATAACCATCCATTCATTCTTTTGGAAAAATACATCCAAACATTGAAAATCGTAAAGAATTGGACACAATTCATTTGGTTTTGGGGTTCAAATCTTAGTAATTTAATCGAATTGTCCAAATTGGCCACCTCCAGGAACCGGTTCCGAATGGGCCACACTGGACCAAATTTTTCAGGGAATATGCGCCGGTAATTGGTTCCTTATTACAGAAAAAAATTATGCCAAAATATCCATCAACCGAATAGTACCGATGTGAATTACATATACAAAACTGCGATGTGAACTTACTTTTCGGATGTTCCGGGATTCCGGAACCGGGTATGGATAACTAAGTGGTTTGAGAATCTCTATTCCCAGTCCACGTGAATACCTATTCAACAATATGAGAATGGTTCAGATTGCTTGTTTAGTTACGAAACTACAGGTCGTGAAAATAAGGGTCTCTAAAGGGACTTTTTTTAGGTGTAGCAGGTTCCCGGTTGCTACAGTGACGAAATCCGGATCTCCGGGAGGGTTTCTGAAACTAGACATGTGTGTCCTTCATTTAAGCCCAACAGAACTAAATTTGATCAACACACTGATTTTTGCGAGCTGTTTGAATTTTCGGGTCGAAAACGACCCTAAGTCACAATTTGTAACTTTTTTTATGGAGGCTCCCCTGAGGGTCATTCAAAACTTTTGTTTCCGCAATATCAAAATTTTCCACAAAAAAATAATAGTCAGAAAGTTTTAAATTGATAGGTTATTTCAATCAAAAGTTACATTAATTTGAATTTTGAAATGGGTCGAAAAAGACTCAATGTCCTTACTAAGGTTAATCAATAACTGAGTCGCATTAACCTCTTCTGTTACGTTTTTTGTATGAAATGCTAGTCAAGGTAGTTGACTTTCAATCTATAGTGAAAAATTCCCTAAAAAGCTTTAGTATAACTGTTATAATCGAAAATGAGCTAGAGAGGAGAGAATCTCTCATTTGTACTTAGGTCCTTTAATAATGTTAAGCGAGGTATTCTCTGTTTAACTACGTACATAATTGAGAGTATGTCGAAACACTTTTAAATCGACGTAATCAACACCGACTTGACTGCAGCATTCGACAAGCTGAATCACTACGTGGCTGGCACTAAACTCGATCGACTTGGTATACACCTGTGCCTAGGGAGGCACAGATACTACACACGAAATACAGAACGTTTGTTTGAACTGCAAGATAACTCCAGCTTGCCAACAACAATCAAGGCGGGCTTGTGGAAAATCGCTAGTTTTCTTTTGTTGTGAACTTCTGATTTTTCCTGACAAACATGGAAAAAGGGCCACAGGCTTCTATGCACTAAATATACATTTTCATTGGAACAGGTAAAACGATCATTTTTCAATGCTTTTTATTCAATCAGATTGAAAGGTGCTCACGTGACATTACTTGCATGAATTTATTTTCATTAAATTTATGTCACTTTTGATGAAATGCGAAAATGTGTTTTAATCAGTTACGCGCTTTTTCCATGTTAGTCCAGTGTTTGAGATCTGGGCTCATAGTGACAGTTCGTGACAGTGGAATCCCGGCTCACTATGACGTACAGAAATTTTGTATTCGTTTCTCCCTCCCAGGTATACACGGCCTTGGTCTCCAAATGGTTTCAATGAACATGGGATACCCGACCGTTGTCATTGGTAACATTGTTATTTAATTTTGTTTGCTGCTGCTAGAATCCCGCAAGGCAGCCATTTGGGACCTTGGAGGTGCGGACTCGAACATTTAGTTTGTTCAAATTGAACACAATCTTTTCCACGAGTGTTAACTGCTATTTGTCTGGTTGTCTCGCAGCACGGTGTTAATTTTTATGCCGTGTCTCACAGAAAACCACATTCAAAATGCACACTTAAAATACTTCACACAAATCTTCATCAGTTCAACGCAGGTAATAAACCCAATAATTAGACTTAAGGCGAAGTAGGCCGTCATTGAAATTTGTACGCGTCGTTGATGATTGTTGCTAACTCATCTCACGATTTCGAATCAAAGAAAATCAGTTGGTTTTGCACTGACACACCTGAAAAGGTATCAGCATACTTAATGCATGTTAGCGCGTACAGTGCTACTTTTTCAAGTCAATATAAACTATCAAGGCTGAGTTTCAGCACTTTGAAATCCAAGCTGAAAAGTCATCATTGTTGCCAAAACGAATGACGGGCTACTTAGCCTTAAGGCCGCACGGGACGTCATCATAATCAAGAAGCAAATCCCAAGAACCACTCCATATATCGATGCGAAAAATGTATCACTATGATTATATATATGTAGTGCACAACCCACTACATTTTCAGCTTCATCGGTTTACCAAAACTCGAGATTTGGTTCCACAAAGTTTTGATGATGATTGTTAGAGTGAGACAAAAGATAGGGAAAATAACGCGGTCTCCCGTGTCACCTTAATCAGAATATTTCTGTCCGTCTGTTAGATAGAAACATATTTTGAACAGTTCTACAAGACATATGCATAAAATAGACCAAGCACAACTTTTCTTTAATAGTTGTCAGTCTCTGTGTTACACAAATTGTATAACCATTTTTAGCGTGATGAAATCATGACCGTTGTTTTCTAGGCGTACTCTGATCATTTTTACGAAAATTTTAGTTTGACAACAGCCTGGCTGCTTGTTGATTTTCAGTTCACATCCTCCAGTTTGGGACTATTGATCTTCTTGATCTATTTTAACAATGTGAACTTGATAATTAAAGAACCTCGATCATCGTATGCAGATGATCTTAAACTGTACCTTAGTATTTGCTCTATCGGGGACTAGTATCTTCTACAACGACAACTGGATGCTTTTTCTGATTGGTGTATCCTAAATTGAATGGAGGTTTACCCGTTTAAGTGTTTGATTATTTCGTTTTCGCGCAAAAATCAGCAGATATACAATAGACCTGTTCACTTTTTGGAAAAAGTTATCCGACTCTCTGTGCCACATCAAATTCCGAATTTATTTATCAAAACAAGTTATCTGTCCAAAAATGAGCCAATTTGGTAAAGTTTAAGAGGTGTATCAAATCAATTTTGTGGTTTTTTGGACTTTTTCCCCGAAATGCGTTTCTGAAACCCAGAAAAATCATTGAAAATGATTCGAAAATACCACTAGCCTTTTGCTAACACAATAGTCTATCATTTTGCCGAAGACACTAGGGTATTTTGACCACTTCTTCATTATTCTTTTAACGTAATTAGTCAAAAAATTTCGAAAAACGCAATATATTTTTCCAATTTGCCTTAAAAATTCTGATTAAAATCTTATTATATTTTGTATCCAATTCAACTATCTATTTGATCTAAGTGTTACAAACATATCGTTCATACATCATTTTCATGTGAGAATTGATTTTCGCTGCGAAATAAATGAAAGTGTATCACTCTGTACCCTAAAATCTCATAGGGTTGCCAACACAAATACACTCTATGAAAACCACAGTTACCCATGATTTAGATGTCATGTCTTTGAATCCTACAGTCTATCGCCATCGGCTCAATATAGAGTCGATGGTAAGGTTTGGGCCTGACGATCAGAAGATTCAAGGTTCAAGTACAAGCGATAATCTTTTTTATTTTTTTTTACACCAATCAAGCTAAGATTTGTAGGTATTTGGAACATTTTCATGCTCAAATTTCACTCACAAGGGATGAAATATTTTGTTCCTTAATACAGTACCATTCTAAAAAAGCACGTTATATGGAGAACTACCTTTTGATATATAAAGGCAACTACAAGTGATGACTCAAGTTAAATCAGCGTAGCAATAGCCTTGAGAACTAGAGCTCTAATGAGTCTTCCAGTATTTGAAGAGTAAACCAACATCGTACCACAACATAACCTAAATAAAGCTAATAGTTATAATGTATCAAGCATAGCATCAATGATCGAATTGCACGGGCTTATTCACAAATTCCATGACGCTGAAAAGGGGGTTTGGGTGACTTCATGATCAGGCATTGCAGAATTCGCTCTCATTTGAGTATGAAGCACGATCAAAGCAAGCAAAGAAAAACATCCCATCTGTTGCGGTCCACGATCGTCGTTTTATCGCAAGGTGTAACAAGTCTGATAAATGGAAGCAGCGAGCGAGAGCCCCAAAGAGAGAGCGATGATAAAATTCATTTTTCTCGCTTGTTTACCGTTGGGGATAGGTGTTTTTCTTTACTGGCACGATAAACAATCCACGAACTTCCAATAGCAATAGTGTCCCCTAGGCTTGGAGCATGTTTAGAGGGGTTTTATCATGCACTACTATCCCCCAATCTGATCAAAGTTGTAGCAGTATACGATAAACAGTCTCTCATAATGTGCAGCATGTTATGATAGTTACAGAGAGCGATACGTGAGAGATTCTCTCAATTTTCTCAGGATTCAATCCCTGTTCATGATATTACGGCTCATACAAAACTTGTACAATATTCACACAAAAATCTTTACGATGGAGGGGTGTTGTTAACCGAAGATTGTGATGATAAGTTACGATTACTGTTGATTATGGAAAAAAAGATTATTCCTTGCACTTGAACCGTGGATCTTCTGATCCTTAGACCCAAACCTTACCGTCAACTCTATTTTGAGCCTATGATGATGGACAGTAGGGTTCAAAGACATGACGTCTAAATCATGGGTAACTGTGGTTTTCATAGAGTGTAATTGTGTTGGCAACCCTATGAGATTTTAGGGTATAGAGTGATACACTTTCAATTATTTCGAAGTGAAATTCAAATCTCACATGAAAATTATGTATGAACGATATGTTCGTTACACTTAGATCAAATAGATTGTTGAATTGGATACAAAATATAATAAGATTTTAATTGATATTGATATGGCAAACTGGAAAACTATATTGCTTTTTTCGAGATTTTTTGACTAATTACGTTAAAAGCATAATGAAGAAGCGGTCAAAACACCCTAGTGTCTTCGGTAAAGTGATAGACTATTGTGTTAGCAAAAGGCTTGTGGTATTTTCGAATCATTTTCAATGATTTTTCTGGGTTTCAGGAACGCATTTCGGGGCAAAAGTCCAAAAAACAACAAAATCGATTTGATACACCTCTAAAACTTTACCAAATTGTATCATTTTTGGACAGATAACTTGTTTTGATTAATAAGTTCAGAATTTGATGTGGCAAGGGTACCTTAGAAAAAGTGAACAGGTCTAATATACAAGTATACCCTATCAGGAACGGTAACCAAACGGATTTAGTGATCCTGGATGCACAGCTGTCTTTCAAACAGCATGTGAACTCCGCCGTCGGAAAGGCCGCTAGAGTTCTTGGGTTTATCTTCAGAACTGCGCTAAGGAATTTACCATTTATGAAATCCTTTTACCAAAGATGCATTTGAACGTGTTCTGTTCAAAGCTTGTGCTCACGAGAGCCGTTTTCAAGTTCAAACAATATACACTGTTTGATCACAGCGCGCTGTTCATCTCATGGCAAACGTGTTCGTTGTCATTTGTTTTTCTCGGTGTATGTTGGAAAGACAGAGGAAACTCATTGATTCCTGGTGAGTAAACATATTTGCTACCTAATAAACCAATTGCTACTTTCAAGTATCGTTTTCGTTGCAGGATCATAGAATCTCCTGAAAATTGAGCATGTAAGAGTGCCCAAAAATGGCGGGATTCAAAATGATATGCCTTAGAACGTCGATCCCAGAACCATATTGTGGAGTTTCCTTGATAGACTTGGCTGCTGGTTATAGCATTCTGTCAAGGCGCGAAACATAATGAATACACTTTTTCCATTACTTAAATATTCCTGAAACTTTTCTATGAATCATTTGCCGATCTGAAGACATTTTCTAAGCATTCGAGGCATTATTGAAAAATGAAACCGCTATCCAGTTATCGATTAAATTTCATGTCGCTTTTGAAAGAAGTTTAGAAGGTTTCATTCACTGCAAATCTGACCGCATTATTGCCTTCCGATTTCGCCAAAGAGAGCAAGTTTTTTTTTGTATATATTGATATTTTTCCCAGCTGTAGTTTGGTCCAACTAGCGCTTGTTGGGGTACAAAAGTGACCCAATAAGGGAATGTCCAAAACCCTCCAACCACATAGTTTTTGGCCAAAAAAAAGAAATCAAAAATTGGTTTGGCGTTTGGCACTTCTATGCAAATTCGCGTTTTATTCAAATTTTGCTAGTTTGGAACGCTAAGGTTTAAGTTAGTAGGGTAGATGTACCAATAGTGGAGGTACTAAGCACTATTCAACTTCATTTAACCGCCTAAATTTAAGAAGCGCAATTAATGTACATGTTAGTGTTGTAACGGGAAGTAACGACCATTGGCATAATGAGAAAAAATATTTCATCGCAGTAATCCTCGGCATGTCAGTGAAAAATAATACCTCCACTATTGGTTCACTGTTCCTTTAGTTGCGGTATATTTTTAATTTGTGTTCCTATAGTTGCGGTATCCGTGGTTTTCTTATGGGATCCTCCACTATAGGAACACTTTACCGCAACTATTGGTACAAGCAATAACAGTTTTAGCAATTTTAGTAATATTTCATCAGTTTCAATCAATTTGAACGCTCTTTTCAACTATTTCGTGTATCAACAAGCCAATACGTCGATTGGCAGTGTCGGTTCTGTGACTAATTTAATTAAATCAGTGAAAACGGCACTACCGCAACTATAGGAACACCCACAACTAAGGGAACACTTACCCTAAGTGTTCGTAAAATCTGACTTTGGATATCACTACTTCGTGAACAATCTAGTTGCCGTGTGTGTGTTCAAAAAGCTGAACATGAACACGAGAGCATTAAAATGAACATTGGAGAACGCTCACAGCTCATGAGCGTTCAAAATGCATCTCTGACATGTACTGTTCTATATCGCGGTCTATCTTAGAATGGATCAATGCACGAGTTCACTAATTTGACGTTAAAGCGGTGTCGAATTCACTGGTTTCCATGATCACATAAATAACACGGCATACATTTTGCTGAAGATAGCATGCCGTTGACTTTAAAATCTTGTGAGTTACAAGCAAATTTTGAGTTTTTGAAGTGTATTTTTTAAGTGAATTTTCTCAATTTACAAAAATTACGTTCTCTCAGTTTTTGCAGCAATGTTGCCTTATGTATGGCCTTTCTAATTCCACTAAAAGAAAAATTTTATCGAACCAACTCCATGAGTTATTCTATAGGGTTTAAGTCACCGTCGATTGTTATATTTGAAGATTGTTGATATTTTTCGGTGATTACTGCACACTGAAACACGATTATAACGTTTCGGCTTACTGATTTTCAGCCATCATCAGATCTACAATATATTTAAAAAATGAATTTGTTTACAATTTTCGATAGCTTTTCATCAAATTTTTCTTCCACCCACTTGTTCAAATCGATCGTTCACCACCAGTGTGGTTTTATTACTAACCCCCTTTCCTGCTATACATCTAACATTCTTCGCATTGGTCACTGTACGTCATCCATCTCTTCTTGTTTGTGTGTGTGTTGGTAGCGATCGGATTTTACCCACTAGACCGTTGTATGTAGAGTCTATACCTCCACACTCACGCTGCATATTGACTACTCTGTCGTCACCTAGTAGCTTGATGTGGAAGGCCTCTGCTATGGTTCTGCTTGCCTGGTTCTCGATCCTTTCCAGAATTTCCGTTTTGTCGAAATTGAAGTTATGTCCTTCCTCTAGATGATGTTGCGTTAAACCTGTTTTTGCTTCCTTCTTCCTCATGTTGTTCCGGTGTTCATTAATTCTTGTCTCCAGCATTCTTCCCGTTTGTCCAACGTATATTTTTTTCCATCATCCGTGCCGCATGGTACTGCATACACTACATGTTTCGTTTTCTGTTTTGGGATTGTATCCTTCAGTTTGCTGAAAACTGTGTTCTTTATTTTGTTTCGTGGTTGATGTGCTAGTGTAATGTTATGCTTGACGAGGATCTTCGACAGTTTTTCGCTTAGGCATGGTGTATAGGGAGCTGAAACGTATTTTGTTTCCTTCTTTTCGGCTTCTTTCCGTAAGCTGTTGTAGTGTTGGTCGGTCCTACTCTTTATCAACCTGTTAACAAACCAAAACGGGTAGTGATTTTTTTGCAGAATATTCCTCACTAATGTTATTGCTTTTGGTCTATCTGCGGCATCAGTGAGTTTGATCGCGCGATCTATGAGTGCGATCGCCGTGTTCCTTTTATGCTGAAATGGGTTCTCTGCATTGAAATCGAGATATCTTCCGTTCGATTGTTTGGGTGTCCAAATCTTCAAGATTTTACCGTCCTTTCTTAAGAGAGTTATGTCAAGGAATTTGAGTTTGTCATTTTCCTCTCGTTCTACTGTGAATTGCAATTTGTCATGAAATTCATTGAAGACGGTCACAATTGTGTCAACGTCTCTTTCATTAGCGATGCAAAAACAATCATCTACATAGCGACGATAGACTCTGATCGGTATTTGTTTCTCCTCTAACGTGCGCATGCTCTCTTGTTCTAGTCGTTCCATGACTAGATTTGCTACGACAGGTGATAACGGAGAACCCATAGGAACCCCAAATGTTTGTTTGTAGAAGACTCCTCTATACACAAAAAACGTGGAGCCCAACACAAGTTCAACAGCAGATACGAAGCTATTGCTGTCGATTGGTGTGTGATCCTCGATTTCATTCCAGCGTCGACTAATACACTCTAGTGCGTATTCTATCGGTACGTTCGTGTATAATGACGTGACGTCAAGCGAAAACATTACCTCATCCTCGGTTATCTGCGTTCCTGGTATTTCAGTCGCAAACGTGAAGCTGTTGATCACATGGTTTTCCGTTTTTCCGACGATTTTCCCAAGGATATTGGAAAGATATTGCGCTAGTTTGTATGTTGTGGAACCGATGGTCGACACCACTGGGCGTAATGGCCTTCCTTGTTTGTGGACCTTTGGAAGTCCATATATGCGGGGTGGGTTGCAGTTCGACACATTCAGTTTTCGGTGGGTTTTAGTGTCGATGTACCTGTTGTCCTTCCACGTATCCAAGATCGTTTTTATTTTTCGGGAAACTCTTGCTGTTGGATCGTAGTTAATTTTCTGGTAAGTGTCGGCGTCTTCAAGCATCATTCTCATTTTTTCTTCGTACTCCTCTGCCGACAGCACCACTGTCATATTTCCCTTGTCCGCTTTTGTAATCAACATGTTCGGGTTTTCCTTCAGGAACTTTCTACTTCTTCCTACATCTTTGGCAATCCATTCCTGTTGGTGATGGCGTGGTTGGTTGTTGTAGTTGATCCAACAGCAAGAGTTTCCCGAAAAATAAAAACGATCTTGGATACGTGGAAGGACAACAGGTACATCGACACTAAAACCCACCGAAAACTGAATGTGTCGAACTGCAACCCACCCCGCATATATGGACTTCCAAAGGTCCACAAACAAGGAAGGCCATTACGCCCAGTGGTGTCGACCATCGGTTCCACAACATACAAACTAGCGCAATATCTTTCCAATATCCTTGGGAAAATCGTCGGAAAAACGGAAAACCATGTGATCAACAGCTTCACGTTTGCGACTGAAATACCAGGAACGCAGATAACCGAGGATGAGGTAATGTTTTCGCTTGACGTCACGTCATTATACACGAACGTACCGATAGAATACGCACTAGAGTGTATTAGTCGACGCTGGAATGAAATCGAGGATCACACACCAATCGACAGAAATAGCTTCGTATCTGCTGTTGAACTTGTGTTGGGCTCCACGTTTTTTGTGTATAGAGGAGTCTTCTACAAACAAACATTTGGGGTTCCTATGGGTTCTCCGTTATCACCTGTCGTAGCAAATCTAGTCATGGAACGACTAGAACAAGAGAGCATGCGCACGTTAGAGGAGAAACAAATACCGATCAGAGTCTATCGTCGCTATGTAGATGATTGTTTTTGCATCGCTAATGAAAGAGACGTTGACACAATTGTGACCGTCTTCAATGAATTTCATGACAAATTGCAATTCACAGTAGAACGAGAGGAAAATGACAAACTCAAATTCCTTGACATAACTCTCTTAAGAAAGGACGGTAAAATCTTGAAGATTTGGACACCCAAACAATCGAACGGAAGATATCTCGATTTCAATGCAGAGAACCCATTTCAGCATAAAAGGAACACGGCGATCGCACTCATAGATCGCGCGATCAAACTCACTGATGCCGCAGATAGACCAAAAGCAATAACATTAGTGAGGAATATTCTGCAAAAAAATCACTACCCGTTTTGGTTTGTTAACAGGTTGATAAAGAGTAGGACCGACCAACACTACAACAGCTTACGGAAAGAAGCCGAAAAGAAGGAAACAAAATACGTTTCAGCTCCCTATACACCATGCCTAAGCGAAAAACTGTCGAAGATCCTCGTCAAGCATAACATTACACTAGCACATCAACCACGAAACAAAATAAAGAACACAGTTTTCAGCAAACTGAAGGATACAATCCCAAAACAGAAAACGAAACATGTAGTGTATGCAGTACCATGCGGCACGGATGATGGAAAAAAATATACGTTGGACAAACGGGAAGAATGCTGGAGACAAGAATTAATGAACACCGGAACAACATGAGGAAGAAGGAAGCAAAAACAGGTTTAACGCAACATCATCTAGAGGAAGGACATAACTTCAATTTCGACAAAACGGAAATTCTGGAAAGGATCGAGAACCAGGCAAGCAGAACCATAGCAGAGGCCTTCCACATCAAGCTACTAGGTGACGACAGAGTAGTCAATATGCAGCGTGAGTGTGGAGGTATAGACTCTACATACAACGGTCTAGTGGGTAAAATCCGATCGCTACCAACACACACACAAACAAGAAGAGATGGATGACGTACAGTGACCAATGCGAAGAATGTTAGATGTATAGCAGGAAAGGGAGTTAGTAATAAAACCACACTGGTGGTGAACGATCGATTTGAACAAGTGGGTGGAAGAAAAATTTGATGAAAAGCTATCGAAAATTGTAAACAAATTCATTTTTTAAATATATTGTAGATCTGATGATGGCTGAAAATCAGTAAGCCGAAACGTTATAATCGTGTTTCAGTGTGCAGTAATCACCGAAAAATATCAACAATCTTCAAATACAACTCCATGAGTTATGGGCATCTAAAATTGCATAGTTGTTCACTTAAATTTGCTTAAGTATAACTTCAAAATCACAAGAATTACAAACTTGTAATGTTCAGCAAAAATGTGTATCTTTTCTTCCTCTGCAACTCTTCTGAAGACCACATTCACGTAAAACTGAAAATAAAAAAGGTAGATCGAAATAACTGATTTTTTGGGTCTACCCTAAGTTAAAACTTTCAAAATCAATTTACTTAGCTCAAATGAAGAGTTAGATCAAAAGTGTCTTCGACAAAGTTGTTCAAAATAACATTTTGTAAAAGTTTGCAGAAGAGCGCAGCCACAAATTTCATCAAACAAAAAAGTTTGAATCCTAATTTTAACTTAAATGAGGGCCACCCTAATCAACTTTTTTCTTAAAGGATGCAAAACTCATTTACGAATAACTTCTCTGAAGACATCGAACGTCTGAAATCGACGAGAACAGAGAAAACACTTTTTTCCGGCTAAAATGTCGATTCGGTTCATTGTGCATAGCTTTAAACATCCCTAGAAAAACTAAAAACTGACTTTTCCTTGTTCACATGTTAGTTTGGTATAATCCTGATTTTTGAATGGTATGAGGAATTCTCTCCATTATTCTGGGGCCCCTAGGAAGGCGAGGC
Organism: Aedes aegypti; assembly: GCF_002204515.2. Taxonomy (NCBI): domain Eukaryota; kingdom Metazoa; phylum Arthropoda; class Insecta; order Diptera; family Culicidae; genus Aedes; species Aedes aegypti. The sequence goes on from NC_035108.1 coordinate 401,713,777, forward strand.
CCGGTGTAAACTGAACCCAGCGCATCTCTTAAGCTAAGCACAGACCTGATTTTGTTTTTTTTTTTATATAGGTGAAGAAAAGCGGATTTCTGAATTGCTACTTTCACTAAAAATCAAAAATTATTGATAATCAATACACTTTTTATCTCTTTAAATGAATTGACAAATGTTTAAAAAACGATTGTTATGCATAAAATAATTAGTGTTTTATTATTTTTTTCATTACAGGTGGGTGTCCTATGAACCTTTCTTTATACGATAATCTGGATTCATCAGGTAAGTAGAATCCCTGGTAGAATCATATGAATAAGTAGCTGATGGTATTGAAATAGTTTTCCTTTGCAAGTACCAATTAGTAAATCGTGTTTTCTATATTAAATCTTGTTTCAAATTCCTTAGTACTGAAATTCTTGGTACAATTTCATTGTTCTTCAAGATTTAAAAGTTTGTTGAACAATATGAAAAAATAAGGCACAAAAAGTAACTTTGAGTCATGATTATCGTACGAGAACATATAACAACTATCTGATAAACCAGTAGAAATTTTTACTGAGTTCCCATCGCATTTCCTTCTTTCATCGACATGAAATAATTTTCACACGCACTATCTCACACAGAGCTCACAAGCTGATAATGCTCCCAAAGAAATTCACGTTCCAAATCTCTGCCCCCTGGCCCCTAAATTTCACTCAATTTAATCATCTGTCCGGAAGGAAAATGGCACCATTCCAGAGGGGAGCCTCCCTTCAAATTTTGTATGATTTATGCGATCGAATTTCGTCGGGCTGTCTCCTCAACCGATCAGAGAGTTAGCGAGAACGACCAATTTGTGCTGAATCGAACTCCATTCATCGACGAAAAGTTTAGCACAAATTGTCGCCAGCCATATTTCATCGCGATTTACGACCTTGTCGCATTCCGGAATGTCAAATTGAGTGGCTCCTCCAAAGTGAGCTTTGCGTCGGAAACTGGAGTTGATGGCAGACACGGGGCGTGTGGATTAAAGCTCGACGGGGACGTTTATCAATTTTTACCGATACTGTATTTTATTTTTGAGGGGAAGGGGCTGCGTAGTCAGCCTTGGTTTCACTCGAAACGTTTATAGTGAAATATTCTTCTTTTAAAGGTCGTGACTACTTTAATTGAATTGATTCGAATTGATTCGAATATTGCATTAATAATCTTCCTACATGTCACTTATTACGTATGTTGGTTTGAACACTTATACTCCAAAAAGTTTTTGGAAAGCCAAAATTCTTTTAAAACGACTTCTATTTTTTCTTTCTTTTTTCTGGCGTTACTGGGACAGAGTCACTCAATGTAGTGCTCTTATGAGCATTTACTAACTTATTACCTGAGAGCTTTTTTAGATAATTTACTATTTTCGTATATAAATGTCATGTGGCAAGTATGAATACACTTTATGCCCTAGAAACTCAAAAAAAAAACTCCTTAACGAAAATAGTATGGACCAGTAGGATTCGAACACATGGCCCTCAGCTTGGTATTTCTGAATAGCTGCGCTGTCACCACATCGGCTATTTGGGCTCCAAATATAACACTGCATTATAGAGGCAAAAACAAAACATTATTTTGCCCTTAAAGTATTTAAAAGGTTCATTTATACCTCTCGTAAATCTGTAACCTATATTCTGAAGTTTAGAGTAAACTATGTATTACTATATAATGGTTTAACATGTACACATGGATATTCAATTTAAAATGCATATAACTGGTGGTTAACCACTATACTTTTCAAAATTCGTACATCTTCTAGATATTCAGACAGTTTCCATAGCTTCGATCAGCTTGAATGACAGTATAGATTTTTCAGAACAATGAGCGAATATTTAGCCTATTCACATCTCCGGAACATTAAACACTGACACGTCATCGATGTCGGTCTGACTCCATCACACCTTCAAACTCCGTTGATATCGGCCCATTTTCATTGCCAACCGTTTCATAGTTTTCAGATTTATAAAACTTGCAACACAATGGCGTCCCATGTTTGTCCATGAGGTGAACTTTTAAATTTGCTCGCACCCATGGAAACCATCAGACTGTGAATGATTTAATACTTTACGGCGCAGTCAGTAGTGTGATAGGAACGCGTGTAGAGTGTCCACTGGTTGGTGGGGGAAAAGGTCCTCTCCGAGTGCATAAAGTCACTCACTGCAGCATGCAGTTTTACTCTACACCATGCTGGAGTGAAAAATGTATTCCAGAGATAGTGTTACACACCTTGCCCAGTAGTCGACCATAACTTGCACAAAACCCGACTAATGAAACGGAACAAAATTGTTGTCACGAAAATAAAATGTTTGATACAAATACAAAAGAACGGACGTTTCTTAGGAATGCACACTTTCTTCTAAGTTTGAAATGGTTAATGTTGATAACTGCATCGAAATGAACAATCAGTTCGATGCTTTAGACAAATTTTTCGAACATCAAATTAAAGTGGCCTTTAGTTGAGGCTTTTTGATTCAAATGTGGAAAAAAAAAAATGCCACCAATCGTGATCAGTTGTTCCGAATTTGGAGGATTTAGGCAGGAGATCTTGAACTCCATTGGGGAAATCAAGGTTTTCTTTCAAATAGCAAAGAAAGTAGACTGCCGCGTTTTGCCGGAAATCTTAAAGATCGCGAACATCCTCTCAAACATCTTGAAGAGAAGAAACACATATTTTTACTTATGACGAAAAAACTGAATGTTTGTTCAAGGTCGTCTTGAAAGGGTTAACAAAGGACTGTAAGTCACATGAAGAAATCAGAAGTAGAATAAATGATTTACTTGGACTTTTCCCAGTCCATGTAATCCTGATGAAGAGGAGAACCCAGTCTGGCATTATTCGCAAAGGGCTTTTTCAAGATTATTATTTTATTCACTTTAACAAGAAAGATCTAAATAACATCAAAGCTTTAGAAAAAGCAAGACTTATGTTCGATGTCCGTGTGACATGGGAACATTTCCAGAAACCTGGAGGAAATTTTCAGAACCCCACTCAGTGTCATCGGCGCCAAAAGTGGGGTCATGGTACCAACAATTGCCGCATGGGTGTTAAATGCATGATTTGCGGAGGTTCTTCTTACGCTAAGGACGTCTGTCCTGTGATGGAAGATACACAAAAAGTTTGTATGTTGTAGTTTTCCAATTATAACAATGTTTCAATTTTTTTAAACGTTGCTTAGGTTTTGTGCTAACTGAGTAACAAAATCGCTTACAATTCTGTTCCAATCCTCCGGTCGGGTATTCCGAACTTCATAATTTTCCATGGTTAGATGAGCAGACAACGGGAAAGTGTCACCGCAATTGTAATAGATTTTTCCAGTCGAAAGAACAGAGTGAACCGGTGCTCTATTCTTTGGCGACAACGACGACGACGACGACAATAGAGGACGGAATGGATGATGGATGGGCACTAGCTATACCTACTGACTGGTGACTCGCAATAAAAGGAGTCACCACGGTAGGTTGGAAGAAGGTTTCCGCTGGGTAAGTTTCTTAGAACTTGTAATTCTTAACAATGAATAATTAATGGAGCGCAGGGGCATTGTTGGAAGATGGTCTTTTATGAATGGGACAAAAGTGTTGGAACAAGGAGTTGGTCGAAAAGAAAGCTTTGAGCCACTCAAGAAAATGTTATTACGCGGAGTTGATGATGTGTCACTTTTAATCCGAACACTCTTTGAAAAGCACTTATGATCAGTATATCGTCAATGTACAGTACACACAGAAGAATTTGGGGACCTCCCTTAGCCGAGTGGTTAGAGTCCGCGGCTAAAGCAAAGCCATGCTGAAGGTGTCTAGGTTTAATTCCCGGTCGGTCCAGGATCTTTTCGGAATGAAAATTTCCTTGACTTCCCTGGGCAGAGAGTATAATCGTACCTGCCATACGATATACGAATGCGAAAACGGCAACTTTGGCAAAGAAAGCTCTCGGTTAATAACTGTGGAAGTGTTCATAAGAACACTAAGCTGAGAAGCAGGTTATGTCCCAATGAGGACGTTAATGCCAAGAAGAAGAAGAAATACATAGAAGAAATTATCTTGTTGTTTGTAACCATAAGTTTCCACTTCTTTCTTCACGGCGTTATGTCCCGACTGAGAGAGAAACTGCTTCTCAGGTTATTTTTCTTATGAACTCTTCTATAGCACTGCGGAACACTTTTTGTCCCAAGCATCAAAATACCGCTATTTACTCAATTGACGGTTGCTGCACGTGTAGTTTTTGAGATATTGACCATTAAAAATGCAAAACTTTACTATTTTAACCAACCCAGTGAACCACGTATCGTATAAGGATGTGCGCCAAAAATCTCATATTCATACGTCAAAAATCAGAATCGCACAATATGTCAAATCAAACCGAATAAATGTTAACACAAATTGTATATAATTCTCCATTACGATTCATTGTCGACAAACTTTGTTGACAACAAACCATGCCGTAAATAGTATAATCTTAAATCGCATCAAGTTGTATAAACTGACAGATCATATATCAATGCAGATTAGCATCAAATGAAATCGCAATAACTTAGCAAAATTTGCCACCCGAGGTCTTTATCTTCTGGCGGTGGGCTTCAAAGAACAACAAAGCGTGTGTGCTGTATAGCAAACTTCCTTTCATGTTGGCAAATAATCACTTCTAATGCATGTATCGGTTTGCGGTGTAGTGGTATGGTACCAGTTTAGGGATCCAAAGGTCCGGTGTATGAATCTCGTTAAAAACTTTATTTTTATTTTTATCGGAATTTTGTGGTATCGTATTGCTGACCATGGAAAGTCTGAAAAAGTCGTGCGAAGTGCGTATATGGCCTCCACTTTGGTGTGTATATAGCGTTTTCATGCATTTTATACGAGTGATTTGATTCATATATAATGATGTAAAGCAAAAAATATACCAACCGAAATGTTGCCTGGGAAGTTGCATACAAGTTTGTCAATTTGGATGCAAGTTTCCCAACTTGTATGTCAATTTATTTGCTTATTTTGTCACAGAATTCAATCTTAATGTGTAAAATAATACTTCAATATCATGAAAACTCATAACACTCTCGATGGTAAAAAGTTATTTTTTGGTGATTCAGAAAAGTATTGTATTTTTTCATATAAGAGAAACGAAAAATTTTGCTTGCATGTTTAAAATATCGATTAAATCAAAATTTTATCAAGTAATTTCATCTTAATGACAGTAATGACCCGATTTTGTCAGCCCCCGAGTTTATCTACCCCCGATTCTAGCACCCTTTTTGACCCGATTCTGTCAACCCCCGATTATAGCATCCTTTTTTCCCGATTTTATCAGCCTAAATCTTAGATTTATTTTAATCAGAGTGAACACGTCTATACTGGCAATATTGGGTGCATAAAGTCAATCATGACCTTGGCCACGTCTATACAATCGTCAAAAGTCCGAAATTTTGAAATTTAAAAAAATTTAATAATTATCGTTCCTGGATCAATGATTAATGTTACCTTGGATTACGGTACATATAAAATGGAAGTAAAATAAAATATTTGTATTAACAAAATCATAAAACTAAGCCGTAAAATTAAAATTAAAAATGAAACCTGTCCAAAAAAAAATCCAGATTTTAGCTCTTTCCCGATTTTGTCAACCCTAAATGCAGCATGGGGCTGACAAAATCGGGACATTACTGTAAATTTAAATTAAAAATTTAACTCTTATTTTGCATGCTTGGTGGATTTGATCACTTAAAAGTTTGATAAATCATACTTTAAATATTATGTAAACATCAATAAAACCATTGTTTTTACAACTTTGGCGACCTGTAGTTAAAAACTGTGACTGGCTGGAAAATTTCTGAGAACGGCATTAGATTCAGTGACCCAAAATCTACTAGAGACACATAATTTGATTCTTTGAGACACGCAAAATAGTTATGTAGGTTAGAGACGTTCCGATACTTCCGATATATCGGAATATCGATATTTTGCTTTCGATATTCGATATTTTGGTATCGATATTTCCTATTCAATATATCGGTGGTATCGATATTTCCTTACGATATATCGTAAACCAATATTTGGATAACAATTGTAGGGTTTTATCGTAAAATAATTAATTCTCGCATAATCTGGGATAACGAAACGAACGAATAAGCATGCAAATCAACAATACTGACAGGTAGGAAATGATCCTTTCTTCACCATAGCGTTGTTAACCCCTTTACCAGCAGCTTCATGTATTACCGCTAAAAAAATATCCAAATTGCGATATCTTTTCTGTTGCTCGATATTTTTGCACCATTTTTCACAAGCTCTCAAGAAACTCTTCTAGTTTAAGAATATGTGTCGATATTGATAATTGATTATCTGAATCCGGAGATATTCCAAAATTCCTTGGGGGACCGACACATAGCCATAATCCACGTATATATATCACAAGCTACAGATTTTTTATCGTATTCGGATATTCATTCCTCGGAATGGTACATTAATGCGAGTATGTTGTGAAAAAATGAAGCAATTTGGTGAAGCCGTCTTTGAGTAATGACCATTTATGTTTCTGGCACCACGCTGGACAAATAGAAATTTTGAAAACTCTAAAAAACCTCATATTGTAATTTTCAGATTTCTCCAGGAATACTGAGCCGATTTGTATGTTTTTTTCATAATAGCATAATAGCATAATAACCTGTCGGTGTATAGCACACATTTATTTTTTGATAAATTGACCAAAAACAAAATGTCCGTCAATAACATTTTATATGGAGAATGTCGGTCCTCCAAGGAACATCGAAATATTTTCAAAACTAGATCACCAATGATTAATATCGACACGGGCTCTCAAACTAGAAGAGTTTTTTAAGATCTTGTGAAAAAATGGTGCAAAAATATCTAGAAACAAAAAAGTTATAGCGATTTGAATATTTTTTTGGTTTTAAAAAATGAAGCTGACGGTAGAGGGGTTAAATAACGTGTAACTTCATTCAAATAAGAAACAACGAGCTACACACATGGTTACCAATGGCTTTTAGGGCGATATCATAAGTTATGCGAGATTTTTTAATATTTGAAAGCAATTCACATACCAATTGTTATATGATGTATCATAAAAGAAGATATTCGCAGTGGTGGAAAGAATCATGCCGTTTACGCAAAATGAACCAATATTAAACAGGATCCACGATCACACGCTCACGAACCAACAGCGACCGATTTGCTCACAGATTCTTGCACCGGAGAACCAGAACAAAACAAATGTAAAAAGAGCGTGATTACTAGATGAGTAGAGTCTGCTCACAGCCGTTCTTTTTTCATTCATAGCTATTTTTTGTGGATTATTGAGTGGATTTTGATTATAATAGATAGATTACAAACTCATGTACGACAGTATTGAGAAAATTAACCGATATATGGTGTTATTGTAGAAATATTACAGGGAATCGGACGCGTGATTACATGTCAAAATAAAATGATGCGATGCCCTCTACAGTATATGTGTTCGGGCTTCCTTCCCGAAACTTCGAAGCTTACTTCCAGAAGCTTTCTCTGAGAAGCTTGGGAGTTTCCTCTGAGTAGCTTGGGAGCTTTCTTCCAGAAGCTTGAAAGCTTCCTTCCAGAAGCTTGGAAGGTTTCTTCCAGAAGCTTGGAAGCTTCCTTCCAGAAGCTTGGAAGCTTCCTTCCAGAAGCTTGGTGGCTTACCTCCAGAAGCTAAACTATTTGATAGAGAACATGTTTGTTTATCCGATCATAATTAAAAAAGAGCATGTTTTTTACATCTAAATCGCTATTTTCCTTATCATGGGCATATTACCCTCAGTCCGTAATATTGACACAAATTGATCAATTTCTAAATTCATGTCAAGCAATCATGCGATTTGCACCCTTATTCTAGCACACGCTTGAATTTGCCTTCTTTCGAGCTATTTGAGCACGTCACAAACCATCTTCTTTCTTGGTTGGAGCATTTAATTCTCATACCTTTGTAAGGTTCCATTTAATTGGCATAGGGATCTTTGCACATTATTTAGTGATTTATCGCAAACCTATCAACAGCAGTGTAATTTAATGGCAGTTTCAGTATAGTTACACATCAGTTTCAAAATAACATACTATTTCTGGGTAACCGATGTGTAACAAACGAGTAACTTGCTGACAGTGGTCAACACTACATGCCAATAGTTTTCATACGTATTGTGAATATTTATATAAAAACTTTACTATTTTATGATCAATTATTGTTTTCATTGATATTTTTCCAGTGATGAATTAAAACTGTTGGATTCACAATATGCAGCCACCCTAACAACTTTTGAATAGTTGTCATCATTTTAGATTGACTGTCTCCAAACAGTTATTCGGAAGTGTATCTGCAGCAAGATGAATTAAATGGCGATTTATGATAGGCAACCCAGAAAATCCCACTGCGGGACACGAAACAACGTGATTTTGGAATCACAATCTTCACAAACAATTAAATTAAACTCTAAAACACTGCTAATTTGAGTAACAGTGTCAATTTCCATTTTTTTGTCAGTCCTAATGAATAATATCTCAACAATCCAGGTATCATGTGTAAGTCAATATAAAATTATTATCTATTTTATGAGCGCGTCAATTTTGAGCAAGTAAAATGATTGATTTTACCACAAATTCAAATCGGTATGTTAAATCTATTATGTACTTGTGAATAATTACGCGTTCGAAAATCATACGTATTACTTTTATTGACATTCAATTCTAAAACGGTTGTTCGGTTCCAAAACTGTCAGAAAGTAACAACAACTTCAACGCCGTTTTATTTTTTTTGTCGCAGGAAAGCCCATGCGTAAACAACAAATTACATAGCAGTCGCTTGTAAACTTCTTATGTAACGAACAAACAAGAACATAAGGCTCGACTTTTTGCGCTTTTTCGGTTACATAGCAGTATTTTTCCATGTTCCAAATGTATCATATTGTAACTATTTAATATGGTAAGTAGCCGTTGCTGAAAGCTACTTGTAACAATATGTGCTGCTTGGGCGTAGCGATAAACCCGCAGCTATTCAGCATGACCATGCTGTGGGTCGTGGGTTCGAATCCCACTGGTCGAGGATCTTTTCGCAAAGGAAATTTTCTCGATTCCCAAGGCATAGAGTATCATCGTACCTGCCACACGATATACACATGCAAAAATGGTCAATCGGCAAAGAAAGCTCTCAGTTAATAACTGAGGATGTGCTCATAAGAACACTGATCTAAGAAGCAGGCTTTGTCCCAGTTGGGATGTAATGCCAGAAAGAAGAAGAAGAAGAAGAACTTTCCATACCTGAGGCTATTCACTAAATAAAACTGTTATAGTGCTTAACACCTGATACCTCGAGAGAAAACATCAATCCCATCAGCAACTATCATTAGTCCGCAGCCGTCATCCCAGAAAAAAGTCATCATTCGTACATCGGACCCTCATCAATTAGCCATCGTTTGCCGTGTCAAACAAGAACCGCTTAGCTGCAAAGAGGAAAACTTCGAAAAGACTTTGCCCTCTGTCGCATTCAAGTGGAGTGTGAATGAAAAATGACTCTTTGATGAGATGCAACACTTGGGCCCGCGAAGCAATCTGAAAGACCGCCCATCAAGCCCAACAACAAATCAATTCTTCTTGGATACCATCTCAAGAAGCCTGGGACAACAGGTGGGCCATCTAATGCTATAACTCCGGCGGCAATTTGATCGGCCATAATTGCCCATCTGCATGGTAATTAATAGAGAAGACAAACCGTTCGTCTCCGAAGCAAAGATAAACCTTTACTTACTCAATACAATTAGCCGTTGGGCGGAAAACTTTACCTCTCTTCGGCTTATGTCGGCCCAATTAGACGAACCGAATGGAAAGAGTAAAAGTTCTACCACTCAGAAGTTTCGGTGGTAACGTTTGGGCAAATACTGACCGTTTCCAATTGTTTAACTTCCGGCATGTGATAGACGATTGTTGAAACAAGAAATTAGATTTGGTTCAGTGCTTTTTCGAACTTTCCTGTGGGTTTGTTGGAATGGAAACTTGATTTCCATTGTACAGTATAACCTCATTTAACAGTCTTTTTACGTTAGTTCAATTTCCGTAATTTTATTTAAAGAATTTGAATAAATAGGATTCAATAGAAAAATATTGATTAAAATCTTCATTTACGCATTTTGAATCTCTAACTTTACTGATTTGTAGAAAGACCTGAACACACAGTTCAGCCAGATCAAGATCCATAACAACCAATATCTTTCTTAGCATACTTAGCATCCAACATAACTTCCCGAAAAAAATAATTTTTTTTATCAATAAAATCCAGAAGGCAAGACCTTATTTCGCTATCTAAACCACCTCGTTTTACGAACTGATTGTATTTGCGAACCAAATCAATTTACGACCTCCGATCTAGCTCGTAAAATGAGGTTTCAGTGTACATGTACTGTTTGTAGATCATTTCTGAAAATCAAATTTTCAAGTTTGAAGATAGCCAAACATTCCTTGGATAGACAACTTGAAAAGAAAAACTTTAAGTTCAGATTTCATCATCCTTCTTCTCAGATTCGAGACCAAGCCTGGGCCACTCTGATAGCTGTTGTTCACGCATGATTAATTAATCAACGTCCAATGAATGATGCAATGACTGGAAAATCCAACCCATCCTCCAGAGTCAGCCTTGCCTTTCTTACACAAGTCAGGAGTAAGCACACCCTTCTTGAGTTTTCCAGTGCTGCTATGGCCATTTCCTCACTCATTTCCGCCTGAATTAGCTCTGGAAAAACAATTCTCGATACGCTCTGTACGTCCAACACCCGAAATTCAAATCTTAGCACGTGTTGGACAGAGCTGCCTACTTGTAATCCACAGCTCAAAAGCATACATATATCAAACCATCCGACCAGATGGGCAGAAAACTCTTGAATTTTTCAAGCATCAGCAAATGCTCTTTCGAACCGGACTCAATAGATTTCACAATCCGTTCAAACACACACACATGTAGATCAAGATGGAAAACCGGGGCAAAAGATGTTTCACCCAAATTCCCGGAAAAACGGGGGGCATTTCGTATGCAAGAAGTACATCGATTCAGCTCTTTCCGTCGCATTGTGTTCGGTATGTAAGGCTCAAGTGGGTTCTAAATCTTTTTGTCGACATCTGCAACTGGACCAAGTCAGTCGATACCCACCGCTCCACAATTCCCACCCCCAATTCGAGAAGATTCGAAGAAGTTCGGTGGTCGAATCGAAAACTTTTCAAATTCGATTGTTGAGAAAACAAGTTTCCACATTCGATCCGGATATGGTTTTTGTGGTTTCCAGAATGAAGCAGAGGGAAATAGATACTAAAATATGGCAGGTCAACTTTTCAGTGAGAGAACGGATGAAGGAAAAATTGTTTGGACTTTGGTCATAAAACAGAACAGATGATAAGTTCAAAAAATTTCAAAAATTGTCATAGAAGGCAAAGATATTGAGAAATTTTGAATAGTTTATAAGTTATCATAATATAAAGGAAGAAGAGAAGCTTCCAACCTTCTGGAAGGAAGCTTTCAAGATTCTGAAAGGAACCTTCCAAGCTTCAGGAACGAAGCTTTCACGCTTCTGGAAGAAAGCTTCCAAGCTTCTGGAAGGAAGCTTCCAAGCTTCTGGAAGGAAGCTTCCAAGCTTCTGAAACGAGCTTCCAAGCTTCTTAAAAGAGCTTCCAAGCTTCTGGAAGGAAGCTTCCAAGCTTCTGGAAGGAAGCTTCCAAGCTTCTGGAAGGAAGCTTCCAAGCTTCTGGAAGGAAGCTTCCAAGCTTCTGAAGGAAGCTTCCAAGCTCCAAGCTCTGGAAGGAAGCTTCCAAGCTTCTGGAGGAAGCTTCCAAGCTTCTGGAAGGAAGCTTTCCAAGCTTCTGGAAGGAAGCTTCCAAGCTTCTGGAAGGAAGCTTCCAAGCTTCTGGAAGGAAGCTTCCAAGCCTTCTGGAAGGAAGCTTCCAAGCTTCTGGAAGGAAGCTTCCCAAGCTTCTGGAAGGAAGCTTCCAAGCTTCTGGAAGGAAGCTTCCAAGCTTCTGGAAGGAAGCTTCCAAAGCTTCTGGAAGGAAGCTTCCAAGCTTCTGGAAGGAAGCTTCCAAGCTTCTGGAAGGAAGCTTCCCAAGCTTCTGGAAGGAAGCTTCCAAGCTTCTGGAAGGAAGCTTCCAAGCTTCTGGAAGGAAGCTTCCAAGCTTCTGGAAGGAAGCTTCCAAGCTTCTGGAAGGAAGCTTCCAAGCTTCTGGAAGGAAGCTTCCAAGCTTCTGGAAGGAAGCTTCCAAGCTTCTGGAAGGAAGCTTCCAAGCTTCTGGAAGGAAGCTTCCAACTTCTGGAAGGAAGCTTCCAACTTCTGAAGAAGCTTCCAAGCTCTGGAAGGAAGCTTCCAAGCTTCTGGAAGGAAGCTTCCAAGCTTCTGGAAGGAAGCTTCCAAGCTTCTGGAAGGAAGCTTCCAAGCTTCTGGAAGGAAGCTTCCAAGCTTCTGGAAGGAAGCTTCCAAGCTTCTGGAAGGAAGCTTCCAAGCTTCTGGAAGGGAAGCTTCCAAGCTTCTGGAAGGAAGCTTTCCAAGCTTCTGGAAGGAAGCTTCCAAGCTTCTGGAAGGAAGCTTCCAAGCTTCTGGAAGGAAGCTTCCAAGCTTCTGGAAGGAAGCTTCCAAGCTTCTGGAAGGAAGCTTCCAAGCTTCTGGAAGGAAGCTTCCAAGCTTCTGGAAGGAAGCTTCCAAGCTTCTGGAAGGAAGCTTCCAAGCTTCTGGAAGGAAGCTTCCAAGCTTCTGGAAGGAAGCTTCCAAGCTTCTGGAAGGAAGCTTCCAAGCTTCTGGAAGGAAGCTTCCAAGCTTCTGGAAGGAAGCTTCCAAGCTTCTGGAAGGAAGCTTCCAAGCTTCTGGAAGGAAGCTTCCAAGCTTCTGGAAGGAAGCTTCCAAGCTTCTGGAAGGAAGCTTCCAAGCTTCTGGAAGGAAGCTTCCAAGCTTCTGGAAGGAAGCTTCCAAGCTTCTGGAAGGAAGCTTCCAAGCTTCTGGAAGGAAGCTTTCCAAGCTTCTGGAAGGAAGCTTCCAAGCTTCTGGAAGGAAGCTTCCAAGCTTCTGGAAGGAAGCTTCCAAGCTTCTGGAAGGAAGCTTCCAAGCTTCTGGAAGGAAGCTTCCAAGCTTCTGGAAGGAAGCTTCCAAGCTTCTGGAAGGAAGCTTCCAAGCTTCTGGAAGGAAGCTTCCAAGCTTCTGGAAGGAAGCTTCCAAGCTTCTGGAAGGAAGCTTCCAAGCTTCTGGAGGAAGCTTCCAAGCTTCTGGAAGGAGCTCCAAGCTTCTGAGGAAGCTCAAGCTTCTGGAAGGAAGCTTCCAAGCTTCTGGAAGGAAGCTTCCAAGCTTCTGGAAGGAAGCTTCCAAGCTTCTGGAAGGAAGCTTCCAAGCTTCTGGAGGAAGCTTCCAAGCTTCTGGAAGGAAGCTTCCAAGCTTCTGGAAGGAAGCTTCCAAGCTTCTGGAAGGAAGCTTCCAAGCTTCTGGAAGGAAGCTTCCAAGCTTCTGGAAGGAAGCTTCCAAGCTTCTGGAAGGAAGCTTCCAAGCTTCTGGAAGGAAGCTTCCAAGCTTCTGGAAGGAAGCTTCCAAGCTTCTGGAAGGAAAGCTTCCAAGCTTCTGGAAGGAAGCTTCCAAGCTTCTGGAAGGAAGCTTCCAAGCTTCTGGAAGGAAGCTTCCAAGCTTCTGGAAGGAAGCTTCCAAGCTTCTGGAAGGAAGCTTCCAAGCTTCTGGAAGGACGCTTCCAAGCTTCTGGAAGGACGCTTCCAAGCTTCTGGAAGGACGCTTCCAAGCTTCTGGAAGGAAGCTTCCAAGTGTTGAGAATGATAGAGCATGCCGAAGTATTACAATAATCTGAACATAGAAGGCCTTGCTTATTCATTAACGTCAAGACAAAGTAAAAGAAAATCAGTCTTTCAACGAAAGTTAAAGAGTGAAGACGCAAAATTCAGATAATGATTGCTCACCAGGAGAAGCTCCGGTCACAACAATGGCGCACTTGAGACTCCCATCAACCGGAGTAAATCCTTGAACATTTGAAGTCGAAGTACAAATATACGAAATTTAAAAAGAAAAAGGAAGGAGTTTGGAAAGCTTAAACTAGAAAAATGGTACATATAATGCGATGATATTTTAATTTTCACAGGATGACAAAAACATTGAGTTGAAAAAAAAGTATTGGGCTCTGATTGAGAAGGCAGAGTACCAATGAACCTCGTTAACTTAAGGCGGATTTTTATAAAGAAATTGGGCTGTGATAGAGAAGGCAGAGGACCCCGCCATTATTGATCTCCGATTGAGAAGGCGGAGTACCATTTCAAAATGGTCTCTGATAGAGAAGGCAGAGTGACCCTGAAAAAAATAGAAATATGATTGATTGAATGATCTCTCTGAACCTCTGTTACTAAGAGCAGATATCGGATTCAGTTTTTGAATTGTAATAAAAATGAAACAAAGAGAATAATAATATCGGAATGGAATTGGATTATCGTTAATAAATCATAATAGTCCCTATTGTGTATGTCTAACAGCATGAAACACTGTTTGACATATTTCTGCAGAATTGTAAGAAAACGTACTCGTAGATGTTCATTGCAGATGATATTCGGCTGTTAGTTGCACTGTAAACGGTTACATTCACAAAGAATCTGGAAAGAATCATAAATTAATTTGTTAGAAAACCGTCATATTCAAAATAACGCGAAACTTTTGGTAAATTAAGCAGTATTGTTTTTCTTCTGTAACTGAAAAAGTCACCGATAATTCTAAAAATGCGAAATTATGGCAAATTGTACAGCAAATTTTCTTTTACAAAACTTATGAATTTATTGACATTTGGAGCATCAGATATTCATAGCAATCTTTGATACATTAAAAATAAAGATATTCATGGCGATTTCAACTGAGATGAATGAAGAAAAAGAGTAACAAATTATGTCGAAAATTTTCAAATTTAAAATAACTAATTAAAAAAAACGAACATAATTGACGAATGATAGATTTACCGTTTTGTAAAATGGAAGTATAGCAAATATATGATATCACACTTTATGCAAGATTTCCAGTTTTTCTTAATATTAATCGTATGTAGTTCAGAGTGATGCAGAAGGTAAATTAAAAATCAATGGTAATTGAGTGCTATCTGACTTTGAAGTCTTTCAAGTTGAATCAATAATATGAATATCCATCGTATTTCTTGGAAAGATCTACTTGGAATTTGGATAATTAAGAGATCATCTTACTTTGTTTCGAAATCACGATCAATATAGTAGAACTATTTGATTTGCTGGCTGGTTTATCTTGGCTAATTTGAGGAATTATTTATATTAGCCTTTATGCAGGAATCTGACAGAGGATGCAGATTTTAATTTTGCATGGGCTCCGATAGAAAAGGATGAGTTCCTTCCTGATTAAACTTCAATTAGGCAGATGAAGTGGCTGATGATCATGCACTGTGATGGCATACCTACAATATCCAACCTGCCAACCAACCCACCAAAATTTCCCTGATAGATTTATCTGGTGCGTTAGATGTAGTCACTGGAATTTAAAAAAATAATAGGGGTATTCACTAAAAGCTGCGTAAATGAGAGCCTGCGTAAAGCACGCAATGAATTGTTTCAAATGAAATATTCCTCTTCTGGTACAATGAGAAATGAAAAACAAATCTAGTTACCCTAGTTGTCAGGGCCCGAAAATGTGTTTTCGTTTGAGCATATGGTTGTTTATTTTTGATCTTGCACTTATTCCAGACTAGAAATCCTATACTATTTCCGGAATCATAATTTATTTAGGTAAATTTATGCCACGCTACAAGTCAACCTTTCAGTATTGTTTAGCCCATAACTATATATCTTTAATCACTATTTATGTGACAGGTAGAAAACTATATGCATTTCATTATTGTAAAATAAAACAGACAATGTGAGGTTCAATTAGGTTATTTATTTTTTTCGGGAATTCACAACGTTTACTGAGGAACAACGTTAAGCTAGCCTGTGAAAAACCGTGGAAGACCATTCTATGCAACGCACATTCATCTTTTCTCCGGCTGCTTTCTTCATCTTGGAATCCCAGAATGAAACTTCTCTTAAGTCCAAAAAATGCCACACTATTATGTACAATGTTCAAGACACATTTTCTGCTGAATCATTTGCACAAACAATTGCTTTTCTTCATGTTCCTTCCACAACTATCACGTTTAAGAAATCAATTTTCTGAAAATAAAAAATCAAACGTTGAAATTCGTTTGTTTGGGTTCCTTACCATGACAGTTACTAGAATAAGCTTCGCATTCTTTGATTGGAAATTTTCGCATTCCAATCATTTGAAATGTTCCATTCATACGTGTAAGAAATGTCATGAAATATTTCAAATACACAGTTTAGCATGACATACGCAGAGATTTACGCTTTTAAGGTGAAGATGAATCGAAGCCAAACCTCAAATTTTCAAGAGCACCGATCTGGAGAACTGAATACCCATTTGAGCTGAAAACTTAATCGATTGGTCACCACCAGCTATTGATCAATCGATTAAGTTTTCAGCCTGAACGGATGTTCGGTTCTCCAGATTCGTGCTATTGAAAATTTGAGGTTTGGCTTCGATTCATCTTCACCTTAAGTGAATACCCCTAATATTATTGTTCCGACGTTTGATACATATACTTAACAGAGGTGGTTGTCATATGTAAAGAAGCTAGTATTCACAATGATACATAATGAAGGATAGGTCCTGAGATGTCATAGAAGCAATAATAGAGACAATTGAAATATATGGCCTCATGATGTTATATGTCTGGCATTACTGATCATATTTATTAATAAGTAGAAGTAAAAATATAATCAATCATTGAGGGACAATCATCTAAATGTTATTAGCATTATAATTGGTATCCAATACTAGAGTAAAAACAGTCAAAAAAAAATAATAAGAGCAGATGTAAATGATTTACCAGCTACAACCGTTATGCTTTTGTGTAAACGAATTAAATGTAGCAAGCAATTCATAATATGCAATCCAATGTTTAATTGTTGGTTGACATCGACTCAAATTAAGGGAAAAGCATAGCGAAAGTAAAAGAAAAGTATTTATAATTATGATATCTTCGAAGTTGAAAATGCGCAATGTTTGTCATCACCATTTTTATAAAAGAAAAACCGATGATTGTCGATAAAACTAATGATAATAATATTAATAACTCTGACAGAATGATCTTGAATTCGCTTCAGTTTTATAGTAAAAATGTATTAAATGTGAATCAATTTTGAAGATTGGTTAAATTTGAATAGAACATAATTTCTTTATGAAATTCAAACGGAAATAGTCATTAAATCAAATAGCAGGTATATAGGATTTATTATGTTTCAGGCATCATCTGAACCAAACTTTATTGTAGGACAAACCCAGTTACGCTCTGTAAAACAGCGTTTCGTAGCATGCTGTAATTATTTGTCAAGTTGACAAACACGGAATAAAATAAAACAAATTATAATTTATAATAGAAAAGAATTACAAGTAGAAAAAAAAAACAAGGAACGAAACATTTCGGATCAGACGAAATAAGAGTAGAGTAGGGGAGTAATGTTGAGAATGATCAACAGGAGAAGCTCCGATCACAACACCAATCTTCTGGAAGGAAGCTTCCAAGCTTCTGGAAGGAAGCTTCCAAGCTTCTGGAAGGAAGCTTCCAAGCTTCTGGAAGGAAGCTTCCAAGCTTCTGGAAGGAAGCTTCCAAGCTTCTGGAAGGAAGCTTGCAAGCTTCTGGAAGGAAGCTTCCAAGCTTCTGGAAGGAAGCTTCCAAGCTTCTGGAAGGAAGCTTCCAAGCTTCTGGAAGGAAGCTTCCAAGCTTCTGGAAGGAAGCTTCCAAGCTTCTGGAAGGAAGCTTCCAAGCTTCTGGAAGGAAGCTTCCAAGCTTCTGGAAGGAAGCTTCCAAGCTTCTGGAAGGAAGCTTCCAAGCTTCTGGAAGGAAGCTTCCAAGCTTCTGGAAGGAAGCTTCCAAGCTTCTGGAAGAAAGCTTCCAAGCTTCTGGAAGGAAGCTTCCAAGCTTCTGGAAGGAAGCTTCCAAGCTTCTGGAAGGAAGCTACCAAGCTTCTGGAAGGAAGCTACCAAGCTTCTGGAAGGAAGCTACCAAGCTTCTGGAAGGAAGCTTCCAAGCTTCTGGAAGGAAGCTTCCAAGCTTCTGGAAGGAAGCTTCCAAGCTTCTGGAAGGAAGCTTCCAAGCTTCTGGAAGGAAGCTTTCAAGCTTCTGGGTGGAAGCTTCCAAGCTTCTCGAAATAAGCATCTAAGCTTCTGAAAGGAAGGTTCCAAAAATCTTCCAAGCTTTTGACACGAAGCTACAAACTTCTGATAGCAAGCCTTGAAACTTCTGACAGGAAGCTTTCAAGCTTCTAACAAAAAGTTTTCAAGCTTATAATGGAAAACTTTTTGTTTATAGTGTTAGGGAAATTATGATCAAATTTTGCTTTGAAATCCATGGCAAAATAAAATTCAATCAAGGTTACCCATTCAATTCAATTGAAACAAGACGATGTTTTCTCGAACCCCTAGACATGAAATTTTATATTTTCATAATGATTGCATAAAATTTACTTTTTTTGTGAATACTTGGGGATAAGAATCACCAAAGAATTTAATTCAAAATTTGAGCATCCCCTCGATAAAACTGCAATCGGAATTGATGGCCATTACAGCTACAAACGGGCCATCAATTCTCGTTACCTGATTCCTTTCCATTCCGAAGACATCCTTCATCACGTTATCAAAAGTCGGCAGCCAGCAAATGTACCTTGAAAAACGCAAATTTCCACACCCCGGTGCCAACCGATATGCCCCATATCAAATTGCACTGCACAATCCCAATCAGGGCGAAAATCAATCAACCTGCAATCAACACTCGCCGAGGTGCCGCCCATTCAGGGTTCCCCTTTCAAGCTGGTCAACGTCTGCGCCAGAGCTTCCCAAACGGTGGTCTATGGAGCCTTGAGGGGTCGTAATGCGGAGCTTGTTGTTTTTCTTGATTGATTATCCTTGTTACAGCTTAGCAAGAACTTCATGGATTCTGGTAGAATACCTGTAGATTTTTTTCAAATTTGGTGGAATGGTTTTCGAAGAAATTTTAATGATTAATCATTCTTTATGTTGGAAACTCGTTCACTCGATTTTGATGGATTTTTGAAATATCCTCTTCGGAAACTCTAAGAATGATATTTGCGCCTCAAAAAGCTTGGGAACCACTGGTCCACATCGAGGCAAGCTACAGGCGTCGGCAAACCAAGACAAGGCAGCTCGACATTACATTGCATTGCACCCCAAGCCCTATTGACACAATGATTGATGAGTTGCAGCCTTAATGGTGATGTTGCTTTCTTGTAAAAGGAACAAATGGTCCATGTCGTGTCCAGCGGCACCGTATGTTTCTTGTCTGCCTTGCTACCGGGTTTATTTTCTGGTTGCCCGTCGATATGTTTCGTGTGGTTTGTAATTTCGGATCTTCGGGCCGAGTGTTGACTGTCCTTTTGCATGATGATGGGTATCGAAGCCGAGCAATTGACCTTTCCGATCGATGATTGGGTTGGAAGCAAAGAGTAACGACTGTAATAATTCAGGGTAATTTATTGTTACAGAGCCTGGAGCTCTTTCATTTAAATTGATCAGCCGAATAAATGTCATTAAAGTGACATTTCAAAATGTGTGATCATAAGGGTGGTTGATATTTGAAAAAATGTTTGAAAATTCAATCACCCATAATTTTTGTAAAGAAATAGAGTTCTGTCAAAAATTTGTTTATTTGATAATACAGTCGACTCTCCACATCTCGATATCTCTCCCTATGTTGAAGATTTTTCCGGTCCCTTCATTCTTCTTCTTCTTCTTCTTTCTGGCGTTATGTCCCAACTGGGACAGAGCCTGCTTCTCAGCTTAGTGTTCTTATGAGCACTTCCACAGTTATTAACTGAGAGCTTACTGTGCCAATGACCATTTTTGCATGCGTATATCGTGTGGCAGGTACGAAGATACTCCATGCCCTGGGAATCGAGAAAATTTCCTTTACGGAAAGATCCTCGACCAGTGGGATTCGAACCCACGACCCTCAGCATGGTCATGCTGAACAGCTGCGCGTTCACCACTACGGCTATCTGGGCCCCATTCATTCTACATACATTTTTAATCTCCATATCTCGATATCCTCCTTATCTAGATATCTCCCTATCTCGATGTGATTTTCATTCCCGATTTTCTCTCTGTATGTCGATATGCTCATTATCAAAGGTTACTCGACTAGTTTTTGGGGGTTCAAACAATTTGCGAATACGAAATGGCTGCTATTTGTTTTTAATCTTCCTGCAAACTTGTTGATTTTGTTGATTTCATCTAAATTGAATTGTGTCATTTAAACCAAATTATTTCCAAAACAATAGATATAGTCCTATTTTGCATACTTGAGCTTGATTGGTCGCCCGTGGTTGCTGCCCCAGTATCGCCAGATCAGCTGCACTTGCACAAGGAACCAACCAGATGACTGCTGGGGACTAAACTAACAGCCACCCTCAGTGTATACGTGCTGGTGATCTTCTATTTTAGACGATACTGGCGCCTGCCACGTCAGAATGCATACCAATGAGGGGAAGGGGGAGGAATTGATGATGCATTCAACTAACTCCCACGGTAGACCGTATATACCACTGCATATACGCCAGTTCATGCGGGAAGGGTGAAGGGGTGGGATAATTTTTATGGCAGAGAGGCTTGCTGATTTGGTAAGCAGACTACCTATGTATCATGCGTAAGGAAAGGCGTGCTATAATGATAAAGTTATGGAAGCGTAGGGAAACAGTTTTATTTCTGTCCGTCTCGGGTTCTAGCAAATGCTATGAACTGTGATAAATATTATTAAGTGTGGTAGATAGAAGCAAGTGATAGATAAAACTACAAAGTACGAGGAAAAGAGACGGGCCTGGGATTGAACCCATGGTCTTCTGCTTATGAAGCAGAAGCGGTAGCCATTAGACCACCAATCCCGTCAGTTCTATTTTGCATACTTGGTGGATAAGATCTCAAAAAAGGATTGACAAATCATATGTTAAATTTTACGTCAATAAAATTCGTGTTTTATGTCATTTTGGCGACCTCTAGTACAAAACTGTAACGTGCTGGGACATGTCAGAGAACGACATCAGATTCAGCGAAGCCGAATCTACTAGTGTTACCTAAGTCGATCCTTAAGGCACGCAAAATTATCATTTTTGTAACGATGTGCACACTTCCAAAAAATCATGTAATTTTACGTCTTTTAAATGAACATAAAAGAAGCGAGTCAAATGACAAGCATTTGAGCCACATTTTGAATAGGCAGCGTCCATTTATTAAGTAACGTTAAATTTGAAAATTTTCGAACACCCCGTAACGCTTTTTGTATGAAAAATTTAAACTATTTTGTATGAGGCGTAACGCTTGAGCTTACTCCCCCTATCCTTAGAGCGTTACGTAATTTGTAGACGGCGCCATACCATAGCGTCTAATATGGTTACATTTTAGTGACATCGTTTTCGTGTCCTGTAACATGTACAATTACATTTTTTGTTCGATATATCTTCAAGAACACATTTTTGTGACGTTTTATCATTTATATGTTGTGCCATTCAGTCATACTGTGAAGTTATTTATAAGAGTGTCTAATAAATAACATATATGCTTCGTTTTTATTTTCCTTATTTAAATACCTTCTATTTTTTTATGGGTGATTCTGTAGTCTAGACCTGTGCTCTAAAATGTTTTCAATTGATGGTGGCTTACATTGGTCTGCAGAAAACTCTGTACAAACTTTTGTAGGCTTGCAAATCTGTAAGCAAGTCATGACATCTAGGAGAATTGCTGGATCAATCTTTTGAGGAATTGTTTTTTAAGGATGTTTTTCAGGATTGTACCACGTTTGGCATAAAGTCATTTGGCATAAGGTTGTTTTGCATAAAGCCGTTTGGCATAAAGTCGTTTGGCATAATGCTCGTTTGGCATAATGGCCGTTTGGCATAATGATTAACTTAAAATAAATATCGGTATTTTTAAGCTTTTACCGAGATGAACGCCATTGAACCCATAGCAAACAATTTTGGTAGGTTCTAAACAAGCGCGGTGTTCTTTCAGAGATTTTCCAAGCTAAAAATTTCAAAAATTGCTGTGACATTAGAGAGCATTACTAAATAAACCTCTGACGTGTCTCTACATCTCAAATCATAGAGTATCTTTGAGCTTGTTGCGATATAAATATGTGAAAAAAGTAAATTGCTAAAGAAAGTTCGCAGTTATTCATCAAATGAACGCTCATAGAATATTTCGCTGCAATCAAGCTCTGTCCCAGTTTGGACGTAACACTCGATGAAAATAACTTGATAAAAGAATGTATATTTTTTGCAAAATATCAAAATCTCTAATCCAAAGATCTATCAATGCAACTTAATGCAAAAATAGCCTATATACGAGAGTAGATTATTTTTCGATTAAAATGTTTAAGGCTCTAACGCAAAAAAAAAATCACAGCATAGCTCATATAAACATCTTTAAAAGAAAATATGATTGGCAAATCTTTTCAACGGTTCAATATAAATTCTAATTTGGAAGTGTATATCAAAAGAAGGAGAAGGAAAAATTTGTGAATAAAATGATATTTATTTCAGCATATCTCGGAAAGAGATCACGCGTTTGCCCCAAAAAAAATATGTTGAATATTGGCAGGTTCTAAAGTTATTATCATTCTAACAACACATCTGGCGAGAATTGATAAAACAGCAAGATATAAAAATGGTTAATATTTAGCTTTACTAAACAATAAATTTAAAACAGTATAAATATAAGGAATAGCTTATTTTTAAAAGAAGGCAAAATTTATAATTGAACCAATAGAAGAATTGACGCCAAAAATTATTGCGGCATAATAAAACTAAAAGACATA
This sequence comes from Aedes aegypti, assembly GCF_002204515.2. Lineage (NCBI taxonomy): Eukaryota > Metazoa > Arthropoda > Insecta > Diptera > Culicidae > Aedes > Aedes aegypti. Next base: position 401,736,706 of record NC_035108.1, read on the forward strand.
ATAAAGTGTGTTCAGAATCATCGAAGTGATTGTGCTACTTTTTCCAGAATGCCATTTTCCCGAATGACTGATTTCCCCGAAAAGTGGTGACAAGAAAGAACGATAAACAGTCAAAATAAGGAAGTATTCTGTCATTCTCGGCTATACACTTGTTGGAAAAAATACTGAGGACGGTAAAACTCGAAATAACTGCCAATTAAAAAAAGAAGGGTGCATATAAGATGGTCCTTTCGTTTATCACCCTGAAATGTATAAAGTTACGACAATTATGAGTGCTAAAAACTTTTCGGGGAAGTGGGCTAGTCGGAAAAACGGGATATTCGGGGAACTGGCGCTCGGGGAAACGACATTTGGGGAAAAATAGCACAACCTATCGAAGTAACTACAGTCATCGATTTCTCTTTTCGCTGATAATTTGAGCAGATCAATGTTATCGATTGCCGCCCTTTTGTCAGTTGGGAACAAAAAAATACTTAAAAAATATAGCTCCAAAAACAGCCTATGCAAAAAAGAAGAAAAAATTTATTGACATTTTAAATCAACAGTTTTCATACCTATAATTATGGTTAAATCATATTTGGAAAACAAAAATAGAACAATTAAAAGAAGGGTTAATTTGTGCTAAATATATAAAAATCTTCAGTGCAAAAATTTGTTCCAATAGCGAAACTCAAAAGAGGAATTAATTTCTAGATAAGTAATAAAAAAAACTACTGGCAATAATTTCCTAATGCTTAAATTTTTTCAAGAGCGCATGAATAAAGTATCATTTTGTATCAATTGACTCAAAAACAAGCCTGATGTCATCAGAAAGATTCAATAGAAACTTAAAAACGAAAAATTGAGAAATTCTTGGTTTCAGACTCATTATGCCAAATGACTATATGCCAAATGACTATTATGCCAAACGACCATTATGCCAAACGACTTTATGCCAAATGATCATTATGCCAAACGACATTATACCAAATGAATTTATGCCAAACGACTCTATGCCAAATGACCTACCACCGTTTTTCAGGAATCCTTGTTTTATAAAATAAGATCCTGCTAAAAATTATGACAGAATCAAGAGAAATTCTTGCAGTTTTAAAAGGGGGAATTTTTGCAGGAAGAATTAATTTGAGAAATTCTTTAACGAAATCAAGTTTGAACACATTTTGGAGCACTCCCCATGAATCGTTGAAAAATTCTATTAGCATATAACGAAGAAAAAGTAAGTTTTTAAAACTTCTTTGGAACAACTTTTGATGGAATCCACGGAGGAATCCCTGAATAAATCCCAGAAAAACTCTTGTTGGCATAACTGTTAATAAATCTCAGGGAACTATGATGCATCCTTAGAGGAGTTCGTAACGGAATCCAAGGACAAATGTTTATTGGAATTATTGGAAGGAAGGAACATTGACAAGATTTCAAGAGAAATCATTTAAAGAAGCCATTGAAGAAATGCTCGGAGAAACTTTAAGAGAAACTCCTAGAGGAGTTCTTCCAGGTATCTTTGATTTTATGAACCTTCCTAGTGCATTATGGTAAATTTCAAAAATTTTTCATTTGTTTTTAAAAATCCTAATAAAAACGAAAGAAGTTTGAAAAAAAAAATGCCTGAAAAATAGATATATTCATAATTTATTTTGAACAAATGTTTGTTTGTTGTTTGAACAATTTCCAAAAAAAAAAAAAACAGGAAATTCTGAGTAGGAAATAAGTTACATAATGATCTTATGGGGTGAATAGGACAACCTATTGTTCTATCTAGAGTTTTCAATCACGGGAACATTTCCCGGGAAATGAAATTTCCCGGGATTCCTGTTTCCCGGGAAATGATTTCCTGTTTCCCGGGATTCCCGTATTTCCTGGCATTTCTGTATTTCCCGGGTAGTTCTATTAAAAAAGGATTGACCATCCATTTTCAAACCAAAACTCTCGTATGATTTACTTTTCATATCATTGTAACCAATGACCTCACTAGATCACTAGTTATACTTCGATATTGATTTGTTTTTTATAATCAAATAGTTGTTGATAAAATGGTTAGCTCTTTGACGATATGTTTTTTTTAAGCAGGTTATATGCTTAACAAAATACAAGATTTTTCGAGGGATCATCCATGAATTGAGTACGCTCATAAAGTTTTCATGTACCGTCACATTTTCCATCGTAAGACTCTAGTTGGTTTTTATTATAGTGCTTGAAAGGTTTGATTTAATATTGGTACAGGTCGGACTCGAATATCCGTTGTATCGATTTTTTTTCACTCCGGATAATCGAATCTTCCTAATAATCGAATCACTAAAAGAAAAATTAAAATCTGCATTAAAAGAACTTAAATATTATCTCTTTTCGTTGTTTTATTTAAATAATGCAGTGGCGTAGCCAGAAGTTATTTCTAGGAACATTTGGGGCCTTGGGAAGAAATTATTTTGACCGGCATTTCAAGAATTTCAAAGAACAAACTCCGGATAATCGAGTCTAAAAGTCCGGATAATCGAATCCCATATAATCGAGCCCGTCCCGTACATATTATTTGAGCTTCATACGATTTGTCAAGAATAATCTCCATATGGACTTATATCATAATTTGAGTTGTTCTGAAGCCTAGCGTTCACAACGAAATCAATAGATTTTTTGAGAAACATAAATAAATTACTTACAAAAAAGATAATGTAGGTACCATACAAGTTTACTGGTATAAAAAATATAACAAAAATACGAATAATTAAGGGGCCCAGATTGCCGTTGCGGTAAACGCGCAACTATTCAGCATGACCATGCTGACGGTCGTGGGTTCGAATCCCGCTGGTCGAGGATTCTTTTCGTAAAGGAAATTTTCTCGATTCCCAGGGCACAGAGTATCTTCGTACCTGCCACACGATATACACATACAAAAATGGTCACTCGGCAAAAATAGCTTTTAGTTGATAACTGTGGAAGTGCTCATGAGAACACTAATCTGAGAAGCAGGCTTTGTCCCAGTTGGGACGTAACGCCAGATAGAAGAAGAAGACGAATAATTAAAAAAATAATCAAATTCGCTTTATTTTCATTATTTTTGAAAATTTCCCGGGATCCCGTTTCCCGGGAAATCAAATCCCGGGAAATTTGAAAACTCTAGTTTTATCCAAATATTGATTTTTAATTAAAATTTTATAAAAAGTTGTTAAAAATTAATCTTTGAAGAATTTTCCTTGGAAAAACCTTTGATTAATAGCTCATGGATGTCAAAAAAATCTTAGAAAAAAATCTTGGAAAAAGCCGTGGAAAAATTGATGTGAGAAACATTTAGGAAAATTCATTAGTATTTAATTTTTTTTTTGAGTAATCCCTGAAAATTTTCTCCACTCAGGTTCCTTTAATAAATTCATGTATCCAACATGAATAAAAAAATCGTAAAAATCCAAAACATTCTTTTTTTTTAACTGGAAGGATTCCTGGAGTATTCCGTAAGTGGTCCCATAAAAGATTCTTTAGTTTAGATACAATAATATCTAGATGAATCACTACAGCAAACCTCAAAAAACAATCTTCGAATGCTTGTTTTTAATTATAATAATAATAATCACGTGGTCCTTTTTCGCAAAGTGCACCTCTTTCAGAAGAATTAGATGCCCATCCAAACACAACGCTTTCTATATACATCCAATGCCTAGCCCGAAAGCCCATTGTTTTTTTTTTTTGGTTCAGGAATAGCACACCACACAGAGGAATAGCACACCACAGAGGTGCACTTTGCGAAAAAGGACTACGTGATTATTGAGCTGAAATCGAATTCAGGTTGACTTCTGCGTTCATGAGTCCTCTCATGGCGTAGTGGTAACGCGCCCCAACTAGAGATCGGAGAGTCGTGAGTTCGATTCTCACTGAGAAGACGTGTAACTTTTTCGCAAATCTTCACATCAATTTGTCCATCTAATCCAATTGCAAATTATATGTAATGTTTAGCTTTTCGGTAGTTGTTAATCTTCGAATGGTTTTTGTATCAATGCTCTCAAAAATTCAAACAAATTTGTTTATGCAGAAAACCATTGTTTTTGTTTCAGGCTTTTGCGACCATTTTGGCATTATTGTTTTGGAAGAATCTCTGAAGAAATTCCAGTACAATAGCTTGATTCATTTTTTTATGGGAACGCTGAAAAAAATCTTTTAAAATTCACTTGAGTAAATAATGAAGCGGTCTTGAAAAAATGTCTGGATAAATTCAAGAAAAATCTTGAAGAATCTAAAAAAATTATATATCAGCCTTGTAGAATGTACCTGGGCATTTGACTTCATTTAAGTCTTCAAACATTTTATTTTTAATTCGATTTGAATCGATTCAAAAACATCGATTCAAAGGATGCGATTAAATCTGTGAATCGATTCGGCAGTTCAAATGTGAATCGGTTCAGTAACATTGATGACATAGACAAATTTGAACGCTACTCTTAACACCAAAAATTCGTGTGTTCTTCTGGGTCTAAATCATAAGCCCTTTATTAAATTCTTTATAATTTTACCATTTTCTAATCAATTTTGAATCTATTTGCATCGTTCTGTTGACAATAAAATTTATAAAAAGTTTGTCGGACATTAAATTTGTCTAAAATTAAAACTGGTCTTGGTTAAAAGCAGTTTTTTTAAGTGCACTTTTCTACTGGTGGTTATAATAAGGTGCCTCATAAACCTCAGTTAATTAGTAAAAATCTCTTTTATGTATTTCTGAGCAGAATCTTAAAAGAGAATCAAAAAATAGATTTGAGTATATTGTATCTTTTAATTCCACCCTATTTGCTTATCATTAACAGATACACATATTTTGACAACCACTTGTAGCCTTCTACAGTAAAAATATAATATCTGGCGAAAATAAATTAAAAAAATACAGAAAAGTTCGATTTTTACATTAAAATTATTGTCCTCATTGTCATGTTAAAATACTTGGAATTGGTCTTTTTTTTAGTAAAATAAGGAAACTTATAAAGAAAACTTTCCTTAACTAAGACTTGTTTTTAATTGACACAAATTGTATGGTCCCTAAACATTTTAGTATGAAGACTTCAATGTAGGTTATATTTTTAAACATGGAAATTCAGTTTCAGCTTCAAGTCCCTTGCACCACCTATAATATTAATATGTTTTACTCAAACTTTTATGGTTTTCCTTTTCATGAGATTTGAATTCAGAGGTACACACGAATTTTTGGTTTTGATTGTTTTCGAAAAACAAGCTGCTCCTACTGGACATGCTTTACGGAATTTGTGGTGATACTACTGAAGTAATTTTTGGTCAAATTCCATGCCCACACAGTTACGGATCACCCACAGTAACGGATCACTTTGGCGTTCAACATCGGATAAATCGCTCAAAACATAAACGTTGACGTAAAACATATGTTTCCCATGTTATACTATTTGTCTTCTAGCATTTGTAAAGTTAAGCACAACATTCAACCGCTTAATAACGGTGTATTTGACAAATGTTTAGTTGGTACTACACAGCTATCACTATATGGTCATTTTCTGTAAGAAGTACCGTCAGCATTCATAAGCTTCCACAAGTGGTAAAATTCATATGCTATAGCATAAAACATGCTCGTTCACTTCGATTTAGTGTGAATTCTTCTTTAGAAAACAGTTTTCTTTATTGTTGATTCTAAATACCGAAATATTAGCACTTCTAACTAGTGATCCATAATATGGACCAGGAAATGATTGCTTACCACGGTTATGGATCACTACCAAAAAATGTAGATTTCTGCCATTTTAAGCATTGGGTTCGACATTTTCAGACAATAGCACTAAGGATAAAACTAATACAACATCAAGGTTGGTAAATTTCATGTTTTAGCAGACAAAAATGGGTGGAAAACTTGGTGTGGAGCGAAAACAGTTCATGCCTCAGTTACTACAATGCAGTACAGCCAAACCTCTTTTTGCGCCCCTAACTGGGGGAGCGCAAAAAGAATCGGAGCGCAAAAGGAGGGAGCGTAAGTTGGAATTCGGAGCGTAAAAAGAGGGAGCGTAAGTTGGAATTTGGAGCGTAAAAAGAGGGAGCGTAAGTTCGAATTTTGAGCGTAAAAAGAATTAGAGGCGTCATAAAGCTTTTCTTTTTTTTCTCGAGAAGTTTTGCGAAGAGGTGGGGTTTATCCGTGGTACTTCTCGAGGGTATCAATAGGGATGACGTAAATCATAGTCCGACGCCATTTTGAATCCAAGATGGCAACTTCCGGTTTGTGAAAATCACTTGAAACCCACTATATATGGGTATTTTTGGAACGGGACCGACGAGTAGATGTCGGAAATCGATGTCCGACGCAATTTTGAATCCAAGATGGCGACTTCCGGTTTGGGAAAATCACTTGAAACCCACTATATATGAGTATTTTTGGAACGGGACCGACGAGTAGATGTCGGAAATCGATGTCCGACGCAATTTTGAATCCAAGATGGCGACTTCCGGTTTGTGAAAATCACTTGAAACCCACTATATATGGGTATTTTTGGAACGGGACCGACGAGTAGATGTCGGAAATCGATGTCCGACGCAATTTTGAATCCAAGATGGCGACTTCCGGTTTGGGAAAATCACTTGAAACCCACTATATATGGGTATTTTGGAACGGGACCGACGAGTAGATGACGGAAATCGATGTCTGACGCCATTTTGAATCCAAGATGGCGACTTCCGGTTTGTGAAAATCTCTTGAAACCCACTATATATGGGTATTTTAGGAGCGGGACCGATGAGAAGATGACGTAAATCGCTGTCCGACGCCATTTTGAATCCAAGATGGCGACTTCCGGTTTGTGAAAATCACTTGAAACCCACTATATATGGGTATTTTTGGAACGAGACCGACGAGTAGATGACGGAAATCGCTGTCCGACGCCATTTTGAATCCAAGATGGCGACTTCCGGTTTGTGAAAATCAATTGAAACCCACTATATATGGGTATTTTTGGAACGGGACCGACGAGTAGATGACGGAAGTCGATGTCCGACGCCATTTTGAATCCAAGATGGCAACTTCCGGTTTGTGAAAATCTCTTGAAACCCACTATATATGGGTATTTTAGGAGCGGGACCGATGAGAAGATGACGTAAATCGCTGTCCGACGCCATTTTGAATCCAAGATGGCGACTTCCGGTTTGGGAAAATCACTTGAAACCCACTATATATGGGTATTTTTGGAACGAGACCGACGAGTAGATGACGGAAACCGCTGTCCGACGCCATTTTAAATCCAAGATGGCGACTTCCGGTTTGGGAAAATCACTTGAAACCCACTATATATGGGTATTTTTGGAACGGGACCGACGAGTAGATGACGGAAATCAATGTCCGACGCCATTTTTTATCCAAGGTGGCGACTTCCGGTTTGGGAAAATCACTTGAAACCCACTATACATGGGTATTTTTGGAACGGGACCGACGAGTAGATGACGGAAATCGATGTCTGACGCCATTTTGAATCCAAGATGGCGACTTCCGGTTTGGGAAAGTCACTTGAAACCAATGCAATATGGATATTTTTGGAACAGGGACAGCAGAGTAGATACCTGAAATCGATGTCTCACGACATTCTGGAATCCGAGATGGTGACTTCCGGTTTGGTTTTGGAACGGGGAAAATCGATTAAAACCCAGGATGTCGCCATCTTGGATTCAAAATGGCGTCGGACATCGATTTCCGTCATCTACTCGTCGGTCCCGTTCCAAAAATACCCATATATAGTGGGTTTCAAGTGATTTTCCCAAACCGGAAGTCGCCATCTTTGATAAAAAATGGCGTCGGACATCGATTTCCGCCATCTACTCGTCGGTACCGTTCCAAAAATACCCATATATAGTGGGTTTCAAGTGATTTTCCCAAACCGGAAGTCGCCATCTTGGATTCAAAATGGCGTCGGACATCGATTTCCGTCATCTACTCGTCGGTCCCGTTCTAAAAATACCCATATATAGTGGGTTGCAAGTGATTTTCCCAAACCGGAAGTCGCCATCTTGGATTCAAAATGGCGTCAGACATCGATTTCCGTCATCTACTCGTCGGTCCCGCTCCAAAAATACCCATATATAGTGGGTTTCAAGTGATTTTCCCAAACCGGAAGTCGCCATCTTGGATAAAAAATGGCGTCGGACATCGATTTCCGCCATCTACTCGTCGGTACCGTTCCAAAATACCCATATATAGTGGGTTTCAAGTGAGTTTCCCAAACCGGAAGTCGCCATCTTGGATTCAAAATGGCGTCGGACATCGATTTCCGTCATCTACTCGTCGGTCCCGTTCTAAAAATACCCATATATAGTGGGTTGCAAGTGATTTTCCCAAACCGGAAGTCGCCATCTTGGATTCAAAATGGCGTCAGACATCGATTTCCGTCATCTACTCGTCGGTCCCGCTCCAAAAATACTCATATATAGTGGGTTTCAAGTGATTTTCCCAAACCGGAAGTCGCCATCTTGGATAAAAAATGGCGTCGGACATCGATTTCCGTCATCTACTCGTCGGTCCCGCTCCAAAAATACCCATATATAGTGGGTTTCAAGTGATTTTCCCAAACCGGAAGTCGCCATCTTGGATTCAAAATGGCATCGGACATCGATTTCCGGCATCTACCCATCGGTCCCGTTCCAAAAATACGCTACTAAATTGGTTCTCGTGGGTCGTTATCAGGCAGGAGCGTAAATGGAATTTTTGGAGCGTAAAAAGAGGGAGCGTTATTTGGAATTTCGAGCGCAAAAAGAGGGAGCGTAAGTTGGAATTTGGAGCGTAAATGGAGGGGGCGCAAAAAGAGGGAGCGTAAAAAAAGTGAGCGCAAAAAGAGGTTTGGCTGTATATCACAAAAAAGGATATTTTACCCTTGTTTCTAGCTCTAACAATGCTATTTTTCGCAGTAGTATGTGACACATTGTTAACTTTCACCAAATCATGCAATACAGATGCATTGAGTTCAAAATCTCTTGATTTTGCACACTGATCCGTAATATGTCACAATTTGATCCATAATATGAAATTTGATCCATAATATGGTTTTCAGAAACCGATGCAATTTTTAATTTTTATGTAATCCTATGTAAATATTACACTCAAAACAGTTTACTAACCGAAGTTCCAATTTGAAACGATTCAATCCGTGCCTTTAAATTAAAATTTTACGTTTTCCATGTCGTTTAATTGAATTTCATAGGTTGGACTCCACACTATTTGATCCATAACTGTGGGGTCATGGTACTTGAATTTTGAATTTATAGAGGAATCGGTTAGGAGAACCGTAGAAGATATACTGAAGAACTCTCTGTAATCAATTCTCAGAAGAATCACTGGAAACATGTCAAAATTCTAAATGCTAATAGCACTCTCCAAACGTAATAACGCATCAGCAAATATTGCAAACCGATAGTAGTTCGGAAAAGGTCATCGGGAAAAACATTATCCGATGACTTTTTCAACGGGGAAGGATGATATTAGCAATATTCAATAGTCAAAGTCACGTGATTAGACGAACAAATGACAAAGCATATTGGACAATTTCTGGTGACATCCTTGGGATTGTTGATGGAGAATTGTTAATTGGGTAAATCCTTGGAAAATCCCAGCAGGAATTTTGTAAATAATGCCTGGTCTATTTATTTATTTATTTATTTTTTAAGGCTAAGTAGCCTGTCATGCGTTTTGGCAACAATGATAACTTTTCAGCTTGGATTTCAAAGTGATAAAACTCAGCTTTGATAGTTTATATTGACTAGAAAAAGTATCAATGTATGCGCTAACATGCATAAAGTATGCTGATACTTTTTCAGGTGTGTCAGTGCAATCCAACTGATTTTCTTTGATTCGAAATCGTGAGATGAATTAGCAACAATCATCAACGTCGCGTACAAATTTCAATGATGGCCTACTTCGCCTTAAGGCACTCTGTGCTCGTGGCCACTACTGTGCCGGAATCAGTTGATCTGTAGCTTCTTTATCGATACAGATCTTTTTTTAACTTATATATTTACATCAACTTTCTCTCTCTCCTACTCTTTCACTCTCACACCGAGCAGGTAGAAGGGAGCTCTGCTGTTAGTGAGGCTAGGTGCCTGCGAAGAGGGTCAGTTTGTCTCAGTCACCATCTGATACTGACGGAGGATGAATGTGCTCCCCAAAGCACGCTCCTCCGTGCGGTTTCTTCTGGTGGCTGGACGGGTTTTTTTATGGAGGGGCTGGGAATTGAATCCATGACCCTCCGCTTATGAAGCGAAAGCGTAACCTCAAGGCTACGGACCTGCCTCGGGTCTACTTAAATAGTATGATTTATTTTTGAAAACACACAGGAGTAACCCATAATGGATTTTCAACAGGAATGGTAGCATCAAATTCTAGAGGGTTTTGAAGGACTCCTTGTATGATCCCTGGAGAAAATATTAGACGAATATTTAAGGAGATTCCATGAGACTTGTCTGAAAAATCACTGAAAGGATTTTGTTGGATTCTGATTGAAGAAATCCATTGACAAATTTCTGTACAAACCTCTATTCTGAAGCAATAATAAAGTATACTTAAGAAATTGCAAAACCAGTAAATTTTCTTTTGACTGCCAGATGAGTAACCCGAGTTAAAACAACAACATGTTATAATTTATTTTCAATACATTAAACAGTATGGCTTCTGAGATTTTTAGCTACAATCGTCATAGGATGGGTTTGATCCGACATTGACTGGACATCGACCCAACATTTTAATCACCGACCCGAGTTTAACCCGATGTCAACCTAACATTGGTCTGCCATCGGGTATAATTTAATCTGACTTGGACCCGACATCTTGAAGACACGTCAGGTGGAAATCAGCCCATTTGGCCCTCACCCATCAGCGCATGATCGATTTAAGCGGTGGACAGATACACTGAGGGGAGTAGGTAAACATGTCTGCTTATCAGCGTATTTTAAAACAAACTTTGTAACAAAAAAAAAATGAATTAAATAATACCAGTTGTTATGATACTGTTCAACTCTTCTGATGAGGTGTTTACCTTTAAATACCCACCAAAAAAGCTGAAAATTATAAAGAATTACATGATTATAAACAAGATGTGGGATATGAGATATTAATTCTTTTTCTTGTATTTTGAAACACCCTGCCATCGAGCAGACATCCATAATTGCGTGTAATCAATGAAGTCGCACTCCAAATAACGTCAATGCCCTTTATTCACGGAAAGTTCATTTGCTTCCACACGCAGCTAATAATAGGTTCCTCTCCAGTTGGGATCCATTTCCTGGGAATATGTTTCTCAGGTGGAAAGCAATCGAGAAAAGAATCAGAGAAAGCAATTATATGTAAACATGTGTCATCGGAGAAAGCGAGCGCCGATTGTAAACGAGATGAACGGCAGACGGTGGGAGCATAATGATCATATGTTGCCGACGGTTATGAGATATATGGATGCTAATTATGGTGTTTGAAGAGTTGGATGATTTCTGCTCCAAAAGTAAAGTGGTGGAAAATTATCCGAAATGCTTTGATCTCCACATAATATGGTTTGTCTTTTATACAAGTTACAAAATGAATCTTCTGACTCGTAAATTTTAGATGCGCAATAATTTATGTGAAATGTAAGTCTAACGCATCTGAGATTCACTTGATTTCTAAAGTTATTTAACTCTTCCCGTGATATCCTTCCCGAGAAGAATCTAATTCCAGAATATTATCAAATTGATATAATTTTTCCGCATAACATATTGATTAAATATTTTACTAAAATATAACTTTTTTTTCAAATGTATCAGATCACTGAACAAGATTTCATTTTGATACAGTGCTATCAAAATTAGTTATTATTGTGTTTACGCGCACACTACTCGGGTTCTCATCCCAAATCACATCCATAAGACCATCTTCCCATAGACAATGACAGAGCTTTCCCGAACCGGAAAGCGCATCCTCCATCTCGGAGCGTTTCGCTTCCAGCCAACCGTAAAGCAGTTTCTAAATCGCTCTGACAAGGAGGATTCCAAAAGACTGACCGAAATACCACCCAAGTAATCTCACGCAAAGGCCCGAAGCATCCTCCAGCCTTGAGAGCTGCTGGAATTGAACCTGGAAGCGAGATTTCGTCTTTGTTGTAATCGCGCCCGCGTTCCTTCTGGTGGATCAAAACTTGACGTTTGATGTTTCGGGACTCGGGCAGAACTTTGCGCTCGAATAATTTGCGAACGGCAACCCTTTTTCGACCCATCGCTGGAGCCGGCATTCGGGAGCGCATCGACGGGTGGAGATTTGCTGCAAAAGCAACCGTGAAAAGTTTCTTGAACGTTGAAGCATCCGGTGGAAAATTCGACGAAAGTCGGAACTTGATACTGTTGGGTGCCAGAGTAACTTTTCCAGAAAGTGATTGCATACAGAAGGTGATTGCATACACTTCCAACTATATTGAAGAGCTTGAATAAGATAGTTTAATAAATGTTTATGTTTTCAAAAAGAACTAATTAAATAGAAACTAAAACATCATTCTTTTCAGAAGCCTGAAAGCTTCCCATCTGAAGCTTGGAAGCCTCTTTTCAGAAGCTTCTAAGCTTGCTTTCAGAAGCTAGGAAGCTTCTTTTCAGATACATGAAAGCTTCCCTAATGAAGCTCGGATGTTTCCTTTCAAAAGCTTGGAGGCTTCTTTTCAGAAGCTTGGAAGCTTCCTTTCAGAAGCTTGGAATCTTACTTTAGGAAGCTTGGAAGCTTTCTTTCAAAAGCTTGGAAGCTTCCTATCAGAAGCTTGGAAGCCTCTCTTCAGAAGCTTCGAAGCATCCTTTTAGGATCTATGAAACTTATTTTCAGAACCTTGGAAACTTCCTTGTAGAAGCTTGGAATCTTCCTTTCAGAAGGTTGGAAGCTTCCTATCAGAAGCTTGGAAGCTTCTTTTCAGAAGCTTAGAAACCTCCTTTCAGAATCTTGGAAGCTTCCTTTTAGAAGCATAGAAACTTCCTCTCAGAAGCTTGGAAGCTTCCTTTCAGAAGCTTGAAATCTTCCTTTCAGAAGCTTGGAAACTATTTTTTCAGAAGCTTGGAAGCTTCCTATCAGAAGCTTGGAAGCTTGTTTTCAGAAGCTTGAAAACTTCCTTTCAGAAGCTTGGAAGCTTCCTTTCAGAAGCATAGAAACTTGCTTTCAAAAGCTTGGAGGCTTCCTTTCAGAAGCTTATAATCTTCCTTTCAGAAGCTTGGAAGCTTTATTTCAAAAGCTTGGAAGCTTCCTCTCAGGAGCTGGGAAGAATCTTTTCAGAAGCTTAGAAACTTTCTTTCAGGCTTCTTTTCAGAAGCTTAGAAGCTTCCTTTCAGAAGCTTGGAATCTTACTTTCAGAAGCTTGGAAGCTTTCTTTCAGAAGCTTAGAATCTTCTATCCAGAAGCTTGGAAGCTTTCTTTCAAAAGCTTGGAAGCTTCCTATCAGAAGCTTGGAAGCCTCTCTTCAGAAGCTTCGAAGCATCCTTTTAGGAGCTAGGAAACTTATTTCGGGAGCCTTGGAAGCTTCCTTGTAGAAGCTTGGAATCTTCCTTTCAGAAGGTTGGTGGCTTTTTTTTTCAAAAGCTTGGAAGCTTCCAATCAGAAGCATGGAAGCTTCTTTTCAGAAGCTTAGAAACTTCCTTTCAGAATCTTGGAAGCTTCCTTTTAGAAGCATAGAAACTTCCTCTCAGAAGCTTGGAAGCTTTTTTTTTCAAAAGCTAGGAAGCTTCCTATCAGAAGCTTGAAATCTTCCTTTCAGAATCTTGAGAGCTTCATTTAAGAAGCTTGAGAGCTCTATTTCAGAACCTTGAAAGCTTCCTTTCAGAAGCTTGGAAGCTTCCTTTCAGAAGCTTGGGAGCTTCCTATCAGAAGCTCGGGTGCCTCTTTTCAGAAGCATCAAAGCTTCTTTTCAGAAGCTAGGAAGCTTCGTTTCAGAAGCTCGGAAATTTTTGTTCACGAATTTGAAAATATCCAATTGGAAAACTAGCAGCTTTCTATCAACAGCTTAAAAGCTATATTTAATAAAATGGAAAGCTTCCTAAAAACATCTTATCAGAAATTCAATAGAATACCAAAACTTTTTAGGAGCTTGGTAGTTTTTTTTTCAAGAAGCAGAGCAATCAAAATACATTGATATTAGCAATAATCATAGTCTTTGTTTGTCCTGTAGATATGAGGAACGTTTCTCAAGAAGTATTGATTTTCAGCGCCTTTTCTCATCCTTCAATGCAACAAAAACAACTATTGCTTTGCTTCGCATATTCTTCTATTCTATAAGCTCTCAACATTAATCAATTACCGCCAACAGCTGAGATCAACGGGACTTTTCTCTTTCATACTACACTCTGGTTATCATCAACAAAACATGATCAAAACTACCATAAATCTTTCCCACCCCTTCCCAACAACGCCGGTCGTTGCCTGTTTTGTTGTTGTGCAGCTTCTTAAAACAATTATTTCAATCTCACTATCATTAAGAATGTGAGACACTGAGCAGCAGCGAGCACAAACATGGAAGAAGTGGTGGAAAAAATAGCTTATTTACGTTTAGTGTCGGGAAGGTCTCAAGCAGTGTTGCCACATTTCTATCTGTACCGAAGGCTCAAAAATCTTTTTTATCTGTACCATAGATTCTAAAAATCTGTACCTAAAATCTGTACTACATCCAATAGAAATTGTTGAAATAACTCTTAAAAACCTAATGAACTTGAAAGTTCAACATAGTTTTAATTGAAATAATTTCACTTGTAATATAATTATTATTCAATTCTATGGAAATTGTATCTTTCAATTATAGGTTTGTTAAAATAAGTTCAAAATTTCACAATTTTTTTTAATTTTGTGTCACAAAATTACGAATTCCAAAAATCTGTACCAATCTGTACTTTTTCGTGAAAATCTGTAATCTGTACCGTACAGAATCTGTACCAAAAAATATCAAAAAATCTGTACCTTTCCAGATAAATCTGTACTTGTGGCAACACTGGTCTCAAGCGACAATGTACAATGGGTGTACATTTAGAATAATAGAGATGAAAAAAGTAATACATTTACGAAATAAATTATTAGTGGATAACGTCGAAAACGGAACCAAGTTAATGTTTTCTAAATGCTTTATATACTGAACTGCATTTTTTTGCAGACAATAACTATTGTGAATTAAGATATTTGAACCTTTTGAAAACCTAGAGGGATAAATCTAAATTCTATCGATATTCTTTGGGGGCCGACACTTTCCATATCAGTTTTCTTTAACCGTCATCTTATTTATAGTCAACTTATCAAAACAATAATATGTGTCAATTAATAAGGCACTTCTCTGAAAAAAAATCATACATACTAGTTGAGTTGTCTTCTAGACGTCTAAAGTTCACAGTGCAATGTCTTTTTTTTAGCTTTGAGGATCTTTTTCGGTTAAAGTGCCTTCTGTCACACGATATACGTATGCGAAAATGGCAAACTTTGGTCAAGAAAGCTCTCAGTAAATAAATGTGTAAGTGCTCATAAGAGCTCCGTCCCAGTGAGGACGTATTGCCATATAGAAGAAAGTACGAGAAACATAAATGCTCATCACTCAAACTTTGACTTTCATTTCCAAAACTCATCCCACTGTGCACTAGAGCTCGGCATCATTTGTTATCGCTTTGGCTGCTGCATTAAATCCATTCTTTTTCGTCGTCGTCCAGATTTCAATTGTCTGTTTCAACTCCGTTTTAAATGTTTGTTATTGCTATCGTCCCGCCCTCCTCCTTCCTCTTTGTCATCGCGTTATCGTAATGGTTGTCTGTCGCGCCCCAACAGTTTAGTCGCGCGGGTTAACATGCTTCTGAAGTGGAAGAAACGGAAGCAAAAACCAATGAATGAATCCCAAAACGGATTCCGATATGATACTAAGGGTATGCGATATGCAATTTATCCATGTCGATACGGAATGAAACGATACATGGTTCCTAGCTTTGACAGTGACGAAACGAAACACAACACTGATGTTGTTTGTATTTATATGATGGTGCTGTTATTGAAGAACAGCTGTTTCCAGACGCTACTCATAATCAGTAGCATCATCAATGTTTGAGTACTGGTGCTCTTATTATTACAACAAAAAATAACGGCGCTGTGTGCGAATGCCGGTCCATTTGGGGATGGCAGCGAAATGTTGACGCGTTACTTGCTCTATAAAATCCGAGGAGTCCTCTGCACTTCCACAATAAAGCACTAGGAGTTTGGATATGAGAAAGGGTTGGGTAAAGAATGTATTTCGGTAAATAATAAACGTATAATTTGAAATGATTGCGCCTAACCAGAATCGCGATATTACAGTAGGAATTCACTCATTGGAGCTCCGTTACATGGAATGACTCGATGGTTGGATGTTTGCTTGTAGGAAAAAAAATCCATCTAAAAAGCACTCGAATGTCAAGAGTAGATGTCAAACTGACTTTGACGTCTGAGCACTGTGGCATTGAAGTCTTCATATATAGAACAAATGTACATGTATATGTTGCGCTTCATGACGTTTTACTCTCCAGATGCGTGAGTCTGGAACATTTTCACCAGCTGCCAGTCATCCCAACTAACGGGTCGGATTCGCTACCTGGAAAGCAGTCGTGTTCCAACAAGCGAATTCCCGCTGTACTCGATAAACACATTGTACGTCGAACAAGTGTTCGTCGCTCTCCCCTATAGGCAGCGTTGCCAACCTTGCAGATTTGTCTGGAATATTCCATATTTTTGAGTCTTTATTTTATAAAAATCTGGAATATTCAGATAAAAGTCTGCATTGGATTAGTATGCTTTTCTATACACGACATAGGATCATTATTTTATCCAGGCACAATTCCAAAAATCACCAAAATTTTTGAAGATAATTCCTGCTGACATCTCACAGAAGTGACATTTGACAGTACATTTTTTCACTTCATTACGCGCGAAACCAGATTGATCCTGACCACATCACCTGCCCAGCAGGAGCAAACGTCAAGATCAAAGGATCAATCATTGATCGTCCTTAGATCCTTCCTAAAGGAAACCAAAAAGATTCAGAGATTTAAGATAACCAGTGGTCCTAAGAGAGTTCCTAAGAGTTTCAAATGAACATTCAGATATGAACAGGTGTTTTCAAGAGGTTTCTAGACGACCTCAGAGGCTTTAGGCTTTTCAAAGGTTATGTACAAGCTATTGAGGGGGATCTAAGGCCTACTCAAGGTATTCAAAACAATTCCAATTGACCACAGAGTTTTTAAGGAGTGTCCAAGATGTTTCCACGGATATCTATGATTTTAAAGGTATACCCTAAAAGCTAGCAGTGAGTGCACAAAGATTCTCAAGGGATTTTCAAAAGCTTACCTACCTTGATACCTTGATGGCTACAGCGTAGCGTCACGCCATTGCCGGGCGTATTGTGGAGCTCCATCTTCGTCGGTCTTGGGCAAAACTTCTCCAATTGTCCCGAACGTTTAGGGTCGCCAGGTCCTCTTCCACTGCGTACAGCCAGCGTATTCGTGATCTTCCCTGAAGTCGCCGACCTTTACCTGGTTCCCTGCTGAATATTATTTTCGCAACTCTTTCTTCCGTAATTCGCACTAAGTGACCAGTCCACTGAAGTCTGCCGTATTTCACACGCTTGATAATATTCGTATCTTTGTGTACTTGGTACAACTCGTGATTCATGCGTCTGCGCCACACACCATTTTTTAGTATCCCACCGAGTATTGTCCACAGCATCTTACGCTCAAAAACACCAAAAGCTTTCCGATCTGCCTCTTTCAACATCCACGCTTCGTGCCCATAGAGATCCACCGGAAGAATCATTTTTTTTATATCGGGCGAATTTTGTTTCCATTAGCAAGCTGTGGGACCTAAGCTGGTTACGTAGTTCGTGAAAGGCCCTCATCGCAGCCGCAACACGTCTTTTCACTTCGCGGGTTACGTCGTTGGCACATGTCACAAGCGTCCCATGGTCAACAAATTCTTCAACAACTTCAAACATATCCCCATCAAACACTACCTCAGCACCTACACCATCAAGCCTGATTATATATCTACCTGCAACCACGTACTTCGTTTTGGTAGAATCAATGGTCAGATAGGCCTGACTGCTTCCCTCTTCAGTGGCACTAAGGCCTTTTCCACTGACCTGCGATCGATTCCAATTAGGTCTATATCGTCCGCAAAGCCAAGGAGCATGTGCGACCTTGTGATAATAGTGCCTATCTCTGCACGCCAGATCTCCTAATAGCACTGTGTCTTTTCTTGTAGATTTGGCGTATGAGGTCATCCAACCAGCCAGTGGGCAATTCTTCGTCCTCCCACACCTTCAGAAGTACTCGGTGGATCGACTGATAAAGCTGCTCACTTCCGTGCTTGAGAAGCTCGACCGGGATATCATCCTTCTCAGCAGCCTTACAGTTCTTCAGCTGGCTTATAGTTTTTTAACCTCCCCTATGGTCAGTGGATCCACAGCTTGATCGTCATCATCAATGTTCATCTTGTTCCTCGCTCCATTTACGTTTTCACCGTTCAACAATTGCTGAAAGTGCTCCTTCCACCTGGCAGCCACCGCCGCACAATGGTCCGAGGGCGGCCAAAACCTCAAAACTCAAAGTTATTTTATCCGAACAGTAATATATTTCCTGACTTCCTCAACCCTTCTGTTTTTCAAATCCAAAGTTTGAAGCAGATTTATTGGAGTTTGACTTTTATACAGCTCCTTGAGTCGACCGTGGACATGATTTTTCAAGATAATTAATATTTACGATCCACTTTTCACAAGCTATTTATGAATTTAAAGAGAGCTCAAGCCGCAATGGTGTCTTCAAAGAAGTTGTTTGGTTATACATATAGCATACCTGAGTTGAATAAAAATTTTTATTACATTCATACAAAGTGAATTAAAGTTTAAATTGTTCAAAAAACATATTATTTTTTATAAAAGTACCCTAAGACATTAGTAGCCCGCGAATGCCCGCGATGAGAATAAGTTCATTCGAAAGCTTAAAACAAGAGCTTTCAAGTAGGGTACAAATTATTTTGCGAAAACTTGCGATAGACCACTTTCAACGCGTTTGAAGGTGTACGGAATGCAATTCTAATTAAATAATAAAAATCCTGTAATACGCTAGTACGTGCATTGCAATCGCAGTAGCCATGAATTGCATCCCGTCCTGAGAAGAAACGAAAAACTCTCTCCAATCTTCTTCTTCTTCTTTTTATCTCTGGCGTTGCGTCCCAACTGGAACAAAGCCTGCTTTTAAGCAGGCAGGTGTTATTATGACCATTTCCGCAGTTATTTACTAAGGACTTTCTTTGCCGGTTGACCATTTTTGCATGTGTATATTGTCTGGCAGGTACGATGATACTTTATGCTCTGGCAAGTCGAGAAAATTTACTTTACCAAAAAGACCCTCGACTGGTGGGATTCGAACCCACTATTCTCAGGTTAGTCTAGCTGCATAGCTGCGCGTTTACCGCTAGGACTCTCTGGGCCCCTATGTATGCAATATTTTGGTGTTATACTCTAATTAAATAGTGTCTTTACCTTTATTTGATATTATTAGGATATTGAACTACCTTGAATTTAAATTTAAGCTGTCACTAAATAAAATAACACAAATTATCTCGGCTTATTAAGATGGTTGAACAAAACTATTTCCTTTGACATCCAGCCTCTAGATAAAATGAAACAAATTGGAAAAATCATTCCCTACGTGGACTTGCTTTAGCTGTTAAAACAAGTATGATAACTGACTGAAGCTAAAGACATGACAATCATGCTGAAACTTACATAAAGTCAGGGTTAGATCTGCGATATTTATGGAAATGTTGTGAATGAAATATTCACATTTGGAAATGTTGTGCATGAAATTTTTACATATTTTTTTTTTCAGACGTCACATGAATTTCAACATATATTTAACATATATTTTTGAATGGTTTTTCCAATCACGAGTTCATCGTAGTTTTTTTTTACAAATTTGAAAAATTGGCACATTTAATAAATAAAGTGGTCATTAAGAAGAGATGAACATATTTACTTATGATGGTTTTTGTGTAGAGCTTCCATATCTTTGGATGAATAACACAGCGCAACAAAAATGACATTTTTGCGTGTCTCAAGGATCAAATTATGTGTCTCTAGTAGATTTGGGGTTGCTGAATCTGATGCCGTTCTCAGAAATTTTCCAGCACGTCACAATTTTTAGCTACAGGTCGCCAAAGTTGTATAAAACATTGGTTTCATTGATGTTTACCTAAAATTTGAAGTATATTTCATCAAACTTTTTTGTGATCTTATCCACCAAGCATGCAAAAGAGGATTAAAACTTTCGTTTAAGGTATATTT
The DNA here is from genome assembly GCF_002204515.2 of Aedes aegypti. Taxonomy (NCBI): domain Eukaryota; kingdom Metazoa; phylum Arthropoda; class Insecta; order Diptera; family Culicidae; genus Aedes; species Aedes aegypti. The sequence goes on from NC_035108.1 coordinate 401,757,000, forward strand.
TGGTTGAAATTTCACGATTAAATTTAGATTAAACCGATGTTTTTGAACATGCTTGCAGTCTCCATACAAAATTCTTCGTTTCACTTATATGGCAAAATACAATACTTTTCTGAATCATCAAAAAATAACTTTTCCGTATCAAAAATGTTATAAACTTTGATGATACTTAAGTATTGTAATACACATAAAGTTTGAATTCTGTGACAAATTAAGTAAATAAATTGCCATACAAGCTGGCAAACTTGCATGCAAGTTGGCTGAAATAGTAAATTTTTGCATTTTCAACAATCAATATCTCAAAAACTAGACGTGCTATTATATTTCTGTAAACAGCGATGGATTCAGCAACCCTTAATTAAGTAAATAGAGGTATTTTGATGCTGAAGAGAAAAACGTGTTCCGCAGTGTAATCAATATTTTCGTCAAAAATTGCGATTTTGTTTAGTTGTTTTTTACTATTGGAGTTGTGCATGGAAAAATTACTTAAAAATATATGTTGAAATTCAAGTGAAGCCTGGCATGCTGTGAAAATTTAATTTAAATCCATCAATAAATAACTGCGAACCAGCCTGCCTAAGTGACCATTTTGTATGGAAGATTGGAAAAGTTGAAAATGTATCGTCCAAACCTGAATATTCTAATTATCAGTCTAAAACAAGAAAAAAATGAAAATGAAAGTCCATAATAGTTCAATATGGCAAAAAATACGTCAAATATATGATTTCAGCTATTTTAAAGAGAGTTTGAGGTTTTGTCCGACATTTGTTCTAGATCGCACCACTGTGCGCCAATATCCGTCAGCAAATTCCCTTTTCGGTTATTGTACAATAGCGGGCACTGGTACGGTATTATGCCACGCACCATTTACCGTTGCATAGAATCTCCGTATTCATGCTTTCTTGAGCTTCAGCTACCACACTTCCTTCGTGCTGTCTCTTCTCTCTGCGGTGAATTCGCTTTTCTTCGGCTCTTGCTGCCCTGTACCGCTCTCTGTTCTGACGGGTACCATCCACAAGAAAAAGGCTTCTGGCGACATTCTTCATGTCTGTCAGTCTCTGGCACTCTTCATTGAACCAATCGTTTCGTCTTCGTCGTTGACCAGTGACAATCACTTTCCGCGCCGTTGTTGTCTGAGCTTCGTGGGTCCCACAGGTTGTCAACATCTCCAGCAACGATGATTCTTCCCAATTGCTCGTCTGGCTGCTGGCGGTACTGTGCAGCTACCCCATCAGTCGACAGGCGTGTTGTATATTGAACCGCAGCGTTCTGTTTGTTCTGGAACTCGTGACGTTGGGTAATCGCGCCCGAATTTGAGATACAACGAAATAATGATCCGAGTCGATATTAGGGCCTCGGAAGGTCCGCTAGCGCATGACGGCTCACGATAGGATCATGTCCGAAAGAACTTGAAACTTTTGAGAACCAGAGCTATAGGGGGCTCAGTTAGCCGTAGCGGTAAACGCGCAGCTATTCAGCAAGACCAAGCTGAGGGTCGTGGGTTCGAATTCCACCGGTCGAGGATCTTTTCGGGTTGGAAATTTTCTCGACTTCCCAGGGCATAGAGTACCTGCCACACGATATACGCATGCAAAAATGGTCATTGGCATAGTAAGCTCTCAGTTAATAACTGTGGAAGTGCTAATAAGAACACTAAGCTGAGAAGCAGGCACTATCCCAGTGGTGACGTAATGCCAGAAAGAAGAAGAAGAAGCTACAGGTCCAAAGCCCTGATAAAGGTGGATGGTTGTGATGGCTATGACCGTGGTAATCATATAAAGAACAAACGGACAATGCTGTATCATGTCAGCACCAAGGAGGCAGCCCCTCTAGCACTGTGTAGGTAGCGCAACCCTGGTTAGGTGACCTATCGAAGACTCTTCACCAACCAAGAAAGGCAAAAGTAGATTTCATGGCTTACCAAGTGATTAAAAAAATATCGGAAAGCACTATATGACAACTTTGATATGGGAACCTTTGATTACTCCTTTTTAAGCACAGGAAAACAGTTAAAGAAGACTGGAAAATCGTAGGTAGCCTCAAAAAACCCGCTTAGAAATATCTGAAATTTCTTTCAAAAGTGTTTGGAACTTCGTTGCAAAATTCTGTTTTCGTGGCTCATAAACAGTCCTTTAAGGAAGAGCCAGAAACAATACCAAACGTAAATCGAATTAAACGTAATTGTAATTAATACATGAGATAAAAGAATAAGTGCTACTTGAATAGAATTCTTGCCCTCTAAATTTGGTTTGTATCTTATTTTGTAGATCGATATAGAATATACTTAAAACGAGTCTTGTGTGATAAGTTTAAGAAAAACTATGTCAGCTGTAAACTGATTGACCTTGGTGTTCTAAGTTAACCACGCGCTACGTGTGAAATAGACATTCAAATCGTCAAGCGTATCTATTGATCTCCTGAAAGCTTATGGACAACATTCGCACATAGTAAATCATGGGATCATGAAAATATATTCGATCGAATTCTGAGCTTAGCGACTGTTTGAGAAAATACAAGAAGTTTGACCTTAGTGGAATAATCAATATTTCCAGCAACACTATAACAGCTGAAAAGAAATAATTACCACACACTGAACCTACAACATTTTGGCTACAATTACTCTGAACAAATATGTTTCAATTAGTTTTAGTTTTAAAAGTTTTAAAATTAATTGTTTCAAACGAACTTTTGAGACGGGGTTGGTGGTCTGATGGCTACCGCTTCTGCTTCATATGCAGAAGGTCATGGGTTCAATCCCAGGCCCGTCCCTTTCCTCGTACTTTGTAGTTGTATATCTCTCACTTGCTTATATCTTTCATTCTAAATATATCACACTCAAACTATTCGTTCATAGCAAACGCTAGAACCAGAGACGGACAAGAAACCGTTTCCCTAACGCTTCCTACTTCCACGCGCACGCCTTTCTTACGCCTGATACAAAGGCAGTCTGCTAACCACAAAAGCAAACCTCTCTGCCATGCCTTTCCCCCAATCCATACACTCCCGCATGAACTGACGTGGATGCAGTGGAATATACGGTCTACGTGGGAGTCAGTCCAATGCATCATCAATTCCACCCCCTTCCCCTCATTGGTCTGCATTCTGACGTGGCAGGTGCCATTGTTGCCTAAAAATAGCAGATCACCAGCACTTATACACTGAGGATGCCTGTTAGTCCCAAGCAGTCATTCGGTTGGTTCCTTGTGTAAGTGCAGCTGATCTGGCGATACTGGAGTGCATCCACGGGCGGCCAATCAAGCTCAAGCTCAAGCTCAAGCTCAAGCTCAAGCTCAAGCTCAAGCTCTAATTGTTTCAAACGAACTTTTGAGGCAAGAGTTCGAATCACTTGTGGGGCTTATATGACAAGCATACTCTTTACCAGCCCTAAACTTATGTTTACAGAAAAATACACACTAGGTTTTAATAAGGAAAAAAAATGGTAAAAAAAACTTGTGGTGAAAATGTTGGCAACTAAGTGTACAATTATCTTCTCAGCGGTAAAATTTGGAAGAACAGCCTTCGAAAGGTAAAAAAGTGTCGAGTCCACACTACAAATTCGAAAGAGCAAATTTTTGCCATTCGACCTTTTGTTCATTTAGCCTTTTATCAATTCGACCTTTTGTCATTCGACCTTTTGCCCTACAATCAAATTGTTAGGCTTTAAGAAATTTGATCGAATGACATTTGATCGAATGACACTCAGTCAAATGACGTTAAGTCGAATGACATTTGGTCGAAAGTTCATCTGGTCAAAGGGACATTTGATTGAATGGACATTTGGTTGAATGGCTTTAGAATGGTTGATTGAAAAATCGTTTGGTTCAACGATATTATTTAAAACCGAACTAGAATTTCTGCACAATGGGTGAGCATTGCATCTCAAGTTAATTTTGTGCAGACAAACTTTTCATCAGAAGTCAATAGCGTATATATAAATGATAATTATAACCTACGTTTTACAACGCGTATCAGTGTATATAATGGATAATTTATTTATGTCAATGTTTTTCTTCTTTAACTGTTTATGGAATGTTAAACGAGATGTTTTGTTTTACCAAATTTTGTAGAAGTTCAAAGGTAATTACCGTTTTGTCTCAAATTCCGAACAGACTCATATTCCGAACACTCGGCTTTTGTATGGCGATTTGGTTGAAATGTTTCGCTGAAATATGTCACCAAATAACAAGGAAACGGCAGTCAATTGCAATTTAATTTGAACGTCTCCAATGTAATTTATACCGCGGGAGTAGTGATGATTCTCTAGTTTCAGACCAGAAGAACAAGCTCAAATAAATTTATTTGCGAAATTATTCATTTGAATACGAGTTAGGGAAAGTGTACCAGTTATGGCCATAGTGGTTCCCTATTTGGCCATATGCAAAATTTGGAGAACTTTTATATTTTTAATCTTTTTGAATGTTTTAACATCAAGATTTATTCTTTAATTTACTGCTAAAACACAAAAGATTTTTCAAAATGTAAAGGCATTCAAAATATAACGTATGGCGAAATAGGGAACCACTATGGCCATAACTGGTACACCTACCCTATTCGTGCTGTTCGGAATTCGAATCAATGTGTTCGGAATATGAGATAGAATAAACACAGTGTTCGGCATTTGAATCATAATGTTGTTCCACACTTTGAAGTAAAAACAATACTAAAACTAATTGAATCAACATTATTATCGGTACACCCAACAGCTAACAGTTAGGCTTTGCGAGGAAATTAAAATTTACACGAATATCTGCCAATTTATGCCAATCAGATGCATTTGAAGTCACTATTGGCCTTAAGTGTTCGGAATATGAGTCAAAACGGTATGTCAAATACTAGAAAATTATTCTAACCTTGTTTGTCGTATTATTAAGAGACAGAAAGCCGCAACCTCATCTTGTATTGATATTCTTCGATCGGGCTGAAATTTTCAGTGTTTGTTCTTTTATATAAAAAAAAGATATTTAAAAAAATCGGATTTTCATACTAGGGGGAAGTGGGACAAAATTACCACCAATGATTTCATGTCACAAACATGCAATATCACTGAAAATGTAAAATTCAGTGATTTTCAAATACCGTAAATTCGGGTGAAATTGATCAGTAGGGTGAAATTGTTCACTGTGTCACACAATTTTATTTCCCTCTAATAGAGCACAGAAATCAATGCAACTTATGTAAATTAACGTTGTTTATCTTAAATATTGTCAAATTGCATGTTGTGAAGCTTTTTGTGTTGAGGAATGTTTATTTCTATGAAAAAAAATAGAAAAAAATCCATAATCCTGCACTGTGTGGTATTGGCAGACATCAATAAACTTACAGTTTTAAACAAGGGTTTGGACATGGCGTCAACCTGAAAATTTGTAAGGATGCTTGAAAAATATCCCCAAAACGGATTTTATCATCAAAATTCGTACCAATTTGTTAATTTTGTTATAATAATCGAATTTTTTATACATATCAGAAGATTCCTTTGGAAATTGCCTACATTTAGGCGTTTTCTGCGGTATTGTTGAAAATTGATTGTTTATTATTTCCAAAAATTTTGCTTTGTGAAGAATTTGGCATGCATATTTGGATTCAAGAGGCCCAAATTTAATAAGTAAAGTTGTTTTCAAAACTAACAATAATTGTTTTGACAGGTGATCAATTTCACCCCGAAATGGAATTCCTTGATTTTTTATATTAGAGACGATTTTCAGCACTAAAATTACAACTGTATGAAAATTTGAGTATATAAACCCCTAAGGCTCACCATCGTACTTGTTTTCCTGCATTAAGTTGTTTGGAATTGGCAACATCATAGAAAACAGACATGGAAAACAATGAAAAGTGATCAATTTCACCCGAAATTACGGTATACTTTTTTCTTACCAACCGAACTAGGTCAAAAAAATAAATATGACATTTTGTAGGGCAACTCAAGGGTTTTCGTTTGAGAAACGCCGTTTCAAATATTTCCAAAAAAAAAATTTTGGGTTGTGTTACAACCAAGCATAGGAAATATTCACTCGATTACTGCGTTATTCTCGCTCACTGCCACATGCAGTCAAGAGCGGGATTGCCGTTTCTCCAACCAAGCTTAGTGTTTCAATTTCCAATACGCTTTCAACTTGTTCGCTGAGCGACAAGTTAGACAAGAATGGTAGGATAAAATAAACCCAGAAAATGCATGTGGAAAAATACAAAAAAAGCAAAAAATGCTCCAATTCCTCAAAAATCACGAACTTCCACACGAATATTCTATTTTGAATTCTTATAAGTGGATATAGTGTGTAAAATGTATACCTAAATGTTCACAATTTTTCTTTGTTCCATTTTTTTTTTCATTAAAAAACTGTTTGTTTTTATTGGAACGATATTTTTTGCTTGCCAATCAAACTAAGTTAAAATACTAAATTCGACGTTTTGTAGTACAACTTGTGCTTGTCATTTAATGCTTGCATGGTCAAACTGGGTGCATATCGCTAAGATAGACATATTAGATTGTAAATTCTGCAATAACTCATATCGTTAATTTCGAAATCAGCTTGAAAATTAAGGTTTTGAAGGGTCAGAGCATTGAAGACCAGAAATATTAAAATTAGCGTTCAGTCAGAGTGATCCAAGTGAAAATCTTGAGTCCGACCAAATCTGACCAAAAAACACTGGTTCGATAAAAGAGTTCTAGGGAATACATACACCTTAGAACTACCGTAAACTTTTATCAGACTCTGAAATTGACTCAAAAAAAGCAATAATCAATCAGTTTATTGCTTCTCAACACTTGGCCCGCCCTGTCTGCACAGAAATTGTTGCAATTTATGACCACCCATCTAAATATGGTAAATGGTAAAAAATCAAAATCAAATCCATCGAATTAAGGCATATTTTTTAATTTCTTTTGATGGATAAGTAGAACAATCATTCGATGTCGAAAAATCTTACAAAACTCTTGGAATGTTCTTTTGTTCCTCGCATTCTTCAGCGCTCAATTACGTAATATTGCCTATGGTACCGAAATATATTGGCGAAATATTTTTGAAATGACGAAGTGAAATGAAATTTGAAAACCTATTTTTCAGTTTATTGGATACTGAGGAATTTCGATTCGAACGCTATTTGTCGCAATCATTCGAACTATCGCATACCCTTATATGAGAACAACTTGTGTCAACGCTTGGTGCAAAGCGGAAACGACGATTACGGTAGCGACAATGACGATGAGACGACAGCAGTAAGATTCCGTTGAGGCGAGAGACGGAACCCTGCTGCAACTGTTCCCACGGTTAATTGAGTTATAAAAATTATTGTTTTTAGATTGAATTCTTGAAGTTTGTTCATCTGTGTGCGGAGAATCGTTGTCACATGGAGCGAATGCGAAGTGGCGCGGCGGGTAAGGGGCTCAAACAAAAACGGTTTTCCAAAAGCATAACTAAATCACTTCTCCCGAAGCCAGAGGAGACCCGACAATGCGACGACGCACGATGGGTCAGATGTCAAAACTTCACGATGTAGATGAGAAGCAGACTTTTTCCTAAAATGAATACTCTTCAGCATGGCTTTACTTTGTAGCCGCGGACTTTAACCATTCGGCTGAGCAAGGTTCCGTTATTGTATACCGAGGATTTTATCAAATTTAATAATAATTTTATAGTATTTTATCAAGCTTAGTTTTGTTTAAACATAGTTTGAGATTTCAAGATAACGTGGTTTGTAAAAAAATGGCCTAGAAAATTTTTAATAGCGTTTTTGTAAATTTTAGATTTTACGATTGACATAATGGTATATTTTGATTAAAAGTATCACCAATAATATCCTAAAATGTACAATAATGACAAATATTCTTAATACAATTAAAAATTCATTCTAATCACTTCAAACACGACTTTTCCCTGGATACTTGAGCTTTTGTTACATTAAGGTTAATTCGTATTCATCATAAAAAAGGCTTCTAATTTCTTCGCGCAATTAGAATTTCTTGCCCATAGTGCAACAACGCACTTAAAAAAAGGAACTTCTTCGAAAGTTTTTACATTAATTTCGATTCAGTCGCTTGTTTTTTTTTTCTACTCTCGTTTCATCTGAATGGGAAATGTTTATGTTTATCGCCCAGTCGGCTTCCGATGAACAAGCGAAGAAAAGGTTCACTCTTTTTTTTCGGTTGATGATGATGATGAGAGGGATCCCCGGTGTGACGATGACGGAGAATTTATGGTTTCTTCCTTTTTGGTTAGCGGGATCGAGTCCAAGAAGAAGTGCCCGAGAGTGCTGCTGGGAGTGGGAATTTAGTCGTTGTCGTTTGAGAGTGGCTTAAAAGAGTTGTTTCAAACTGAAAATGGGCGATTTCTATGGAAAGTGGGATTTTAAATAAACATTAACTGCCAAAGAAGGGAAATCTTACGACATTATGGCGCTTTTCTTCTATGGGACGGGTGGACGGTGCAGCATGAGAAACGATGTAGCAGTTGGTTCTATTAGGCGAAAAGGTTAACGCACATGTGATCAAAGAGATGAGACACGTAGATAAACACGTGTGATGTATAATGATGGGATGGATAAGGAACCTGAAGGGAAAAGTGTGTGTGATCTTGTTATAATTTAAGACTTTAAGGCTAAGTAGCCCGTCATTCGTTTTGGCAACAATGATGACTTTTCAGTTTGCATTTCAAAGTAATAAAACTCAGTCTTGATAGCTCATATTGACTTCAAAAATCATTGTATCATTGTACGCGCTAACCTGTATAAAGTGATACTTTTTCAGCTGTTTCAGTGCAAAACCAACTGGTTTTCTTTGATTCGAAATCGTGAGATGAATTAGCTACAATCATTAACGACGCGTGAAATTTCAATGACGGCCTACTTCGCCTTAAAGAAAGAAACAGTTTTCGGAGGAGCAAACTAAGTAGGCTTACCATCCGAACAAATTTGATCTAATTATCCGTTATGAATGAAGGGGCCAAGATAACCGTACCAGTAAACGTGCTGCATTTGTCATACTTTCAGTCTGCTATCGTTTCAAAAATGTTTGCGCAACTTTTCCATTTGCAAAAAGGAATTTCAAACACCACGCATCAAAACTTTTCTGTTCCTACGCTCGATAATCCACAAAAGTTTATCAATTTACATCTCGCATCCTATATCCACTTTTCCTTATTGACTTCTCGTGGCAGATTTTCACCGCACGACCCCTTTTTGCTTATACAATTTGCGCTATATTTAACCCAATACACATTTTTTTCTTCTACTGAATGAACAGCACTAGGTCACGTTCGGCACCCGGCAGGACCCAATAAGAAAACCCAAATTGAATATTGATGAGCATCCATCGATAAAGGCACGTCGCCAACAAACGTACGTGCAATAGGCTCAGTTGAAAGTCTGAAGCTGAACCCACATGTCATTTATCGCACTTAGACGACGAAAGGAAATGCATGTGCGTCGCAAAAGTTTTTTTTTTGCTCTTTCTTCCTGCGCCAAGCACGTAATTCCCCAATCTGCCAATCACACCGTCTCGCCGTTTGATCGCTGCCGTCGTCGGTTGAGGTGCACACTGAATTCTCCATTTATGTAATTTCTATTCAATTCGATGCGATTCTAATTTCCAACTGTTCATGTAAATCATATTTATAAAAAGTCATTAGAGAGACGTCTAAGTCAGTTAGGCATTCTGAATGTTCAGCGAATAAAATTCTACTTTCGTACCCCAGACCCATTACGTAAACAGAGCTTCCAGTGTATTCCATACTGGCCTACATTATTCCTTTCATTCGCCTGGTAAGAAAGCCTCTTTGGCCGTATCACCGATCCAAACGACGATATTTAAATCGACTAAACATCCTGTCCGACACATCCGACACTGTTCCCTTCGTCATAGCATCGCTTTTTTCGATCCTTATGGGTCGTATATGCAGATGGGTTAGTGTGTCGAACCGTAGCTATCGGTGTGCGGTCCTTTTTTCAATCGCTTTTTTCAAAACGTAACAAAGCGAGTCCTGTGGATCCATTTTGATGCCAGCGACGAAGAGTCGTGAGGCGGACAAACAGGCGATTTGTCTATTTCAATTTTCGGCATTTTTCCACGTCGGCCGTCGTCGACGGAAAGGAAGTGAGGTCCAATAGGCGTGTTATCACGGCTCTGCCGGTGAGAATGCGTGTTGAACCAATTTGAAATGTAGGCACTAATAGGGCAATCCTTTGGCAGACGAATGTTTCCGTGAGAGAGTAAGCTACACGCGATGTTTTGAGGTGTCAATCAGACTTGGCCTGGGCTGGTGAGAGAAGTCGGGTCGAATCTATTGGCGAGGTTGAAGCCTTTCGTTAGATTGGATGGCATGCATTCCCAACCAGACGAAATGAACAATATTGTAACAAAATTTGTGTTTCTGAAATGATTTATAGACCATGTAGTAGTAATAATAACAAAAATTCTATCAAAATTTCCTTCGAAAAAAATAAAATTATAATAAAAAATATTATTAAAAAATTGTTTAAGAGAATCACATTGTTATAATCTTGTTTTTTTTGCGTCTACTCGGGAAGCCATCTTGATAACAATATTATGAACTTCGATTATTTTTAACTGCTGTTCATAAAAACGTGTTCTGATCTTATACTGTCATTCCGATCGGGTTGCATTGCGTGCGGCTGTCATTTTATCGGAGAACAGCGAAGCGCGCATTGCCGGGGCGATATGCGGTGAAGTAATTGTCTGATGGGTTCCCTGAGTGATTGATGCCGATTGTTGGCTGACTGCAAAAGTGAGCAATTCACACACCGAGAGTGCACGTTAAATGGCACGTTATGCGGTGGGAATCCTTCCTGCTGATGGTGTCAGAAAGGTGTCAAGGCGATGAACAATGTATGGTTGGAATGTGATTACCAACTGAAACGTTTGAATTCGTTAGTAGGGATGGTGTACCGGTATTCGCCATGTACCAGTTATTCGCCACCCCGGATTATATAACATTTACTACATATATGGCTGCCAATTGTTAAGTGTTTGATAAACTGCTTTAAAATGATACGGAAACATTCTTGGAAACCGCAAAATTTGCTCAGAAAATATTTAATAGAAAAAATCATTTTCCTTAAAATGTTTGCTCCTTTGCACCTATTTTTCGCCATGATGTTCCTGATTCGCCACCCTCCATAAGAAATCAACGTAGGTAGCGAATTCAGGAACCGAAATTAAAAACGTGGCGAATACTGGTGCAAGTGTTCCAGTATTCGCCACCCCCATTTTTTATACAAAAACAAAGTTTCTGATTGATTTTTATATTTTCCATGCTGAATATAAATTGAAAGCTTTTGTTCAATGTATTGACAGTAACCAAAGGTCTTTTGATTTATGTATAAACAATATTTTTCCTTAGGATGACCAAAACTGGTACACCTCTCCTAGCAGTAGTAGGAACGGGTCGTCAGGTGTTTCAACAATTCCGAATCGTTTAGAATGCGTCGTAAATATGTGTTATGTTTTAATGCCGTGAACATTTTGACGTTTATATTAACCCAAAAATTTGCGATAAACATAAATTTACCTTCCAATATGCATTCTACCCTCGTGCTGTGAGCACATTTTTTGGCTCAATCCAAATCAATAAAACAGTGCACCTGACGCCTGTTATAAGGCTTTGTCGTTTTGAAGTTTACATGTACACAACGAAACAGGTGTCAAATGTACAAATTAAAATTGAAACTGCGAAAAGAAACCACGACTCCCTGTTCGCTAGATGGGCGTTTCAACCTACAAACTGCGGAGCCCCTTGAGAGACCCCAACGCTCCAAAGGCGAACTGAACTCGATTACTACAAAGCACATAGGATCATCATTTCGCAGTCCAAACTTCGTTCGGATGTATGAGATGTACAGCTGCCACTCACTTGACTTCCATTTTGAGTTGGATTCGTTGGCAGTAGATAAATTTGGCTAGCGATGGTAAACCATTATGGACACGGTCTTGGGAAATCTATGAATTGAAAGCTTCCGAAATTGTTGATTTAAAAATTGCTTAACCTGACAAAAATGGAAGGAAGGGTGTTTCTCCAAGGTTGACAAAAAAAACAAAGCAACAAATCGAAGCAGACTTCGATTTAAGTGAGGAAGCAAAGGGTGTCGATAAGCGTGGCCAGTATTCCCAAATTTGCTGGATTTGTACATAAGGTTTTGAACTCCATTAGGAAAGTATAGGATTCCTCCAAATCGCAAAGAAATTGCCACGTTTATTCATACACATTTAAATATACTTACGAATAAGAACTACTTTTCAAGCATCTTGAAAAGAACAAGCGCACATTTTTCAATGATGATGATGAAACTGAACGTTTATTGAAGATGATATCGGAAGTGATCGAAAACGATATAAAAAATATATTAGAATTTTCCTCAGTTCAAGTATTCATTATGGAAAAAGAAGTCTGGAAGTCGTTGGAAGGTACTCTATGATCAATTCTATTATTCTTTAAAAAAATGTTCTAAGCAATAAGAAGGCTTTTGTAAAAGAAAAAAACTTGTTTTGCTAACGTGCCATTTGAACATTTCCAGGAAACCTGGAGAGCTGCATGACCATCATCAAACTAATTTTCGCAACCCTACATATACACAAACTTATATTGCATCAATAAAGAACTAAATTTGATTTTTTATTCACTTACAGGTATTCCACGTTCCAGAGATTTATTATTATTCTGATCCCAACGCTGGGGTAAGTTAACGTGCATTTTTCCTTATACCAATGCTGTTGCGGGTACATCTGCCTCTTCACCAATAGAAAACCACCGAAATACATTACCTTTTTATTGTCTCTGATTTTGACATGTCATCTAGATAGCTTAAACACGGTGCTTTATTTACCGTTATTTTCAAACAAAAATAGCCATCGAAGCTTTAAGCGCCTGATGATTTATTTACCTACTCTACAGATTTAAAAATAAAAGATCCTTAGTCGAAATATTTCAGAAGCCGGTTTAGAATATTTCAAATTATAACGAACCATAAAGTTTTACAAGAAATTACTATAATTAACCGATTTTGTGCAAGCTCAAGTGCTCTAAGACATAACGGAGCCGATCAAGTTTTGTAATATCTTACAAATTTCATTGAACAACATAACATTATTTCATTATTATATGTTACATTATTAGTTCAAAGATCCCCAGTTGTGAGCCTAAAACACTACAGCACTTAAAATCTTTTAATAATGGAAATTTTCTCACTTGCAAAGATTAATGAGCATTTTCAAAGATTGATTTAACATATCTGGTACAAAGTGATTTTATTCACAATTCAAATTTTAAATACGAAACAATTCAAAGTATGCAAAAGTTAGCATATTTCGAAAATTTTCATAGCCCACTCCATCTCATTTTTTTTTTCGTATATGAATGCGATTTTAAAAATGACACCAATTCAAGAAAACACCACACTGGACAACGGATTAGAATGCACCACTAGAGTGATGCAAATTTCGAAATTTTTGCTCCCCTATGCTTAAACGATATAAATTATGGTAAAAAGCATCTCCCAAAATTTGAAATTATTTGGAAGAAATTTGACTGTGCACACGCCATTTGAAGTTTATATGGAGATTACTATGGAAAACGCCAACCTTTTGTGTTCAGCCCTCTATCTCTTCGTCATACTTTTCTATGGAAAAGTGAACACACTCTTCTCATGTGAAATTCTTCCAGCTACAACTTTGCCGTAGACCACATTTTGATTGGACGTCAGGAAAAATTGTTATTCATCATCATAAAGTGGCTTTGCCTTCAGTAAGCTCACCAACTATTCGGCAGGCAACAATGGTGCTCCTGGCGGGAAGAATAGATCAAAGTAATCCAGGCTACTATGTTCTACAGCAAAAAAGCAGTGTTGTTCTGAAAGTAATTGAATGATCATCTCAGCATGGTTTAGTCTTTGGATTCAAGAATAACAAATTATACTTACGTCCCAACAAAATGTGGTCTCACTTCAAAAACTTCAAAATTTGCATTAGTCTAATGCACCACCCAGTGGCACAGTCGTAACTTTTTATGTCGCCTATTTGGTTGATAGGCCAGTCTAAAATACACGGTGTCTCGTATTTTAGTTGCAAAAATGTTGAAAATTAGTTGGGAAATTTACATCTTAAACTCAAGCTTATTTTTCTTGATTATTGTGATGACCTTTATTTTTAAATTGCAATAATTTCTCATCCCACTATTTTAAAGAGAATGGTGGCTATTTTAAAGGTATATTCAAGAATTTTAACAAAAACTTCTCAAAATTTCATACAATTTATTTCTATTTGGAATTAGTTTGGAATTTCTCTGAAAATTCTTTTCATGCATTTCTCTGGAAATTTATAAAGGGATTCCTCTTTCGGTATGAATTTGAGAATGAATTTGAGGAGATATATTTAATGAATTAAGCAAGAATTAAAGGCTTTTCAAATTGTATCTAGGTATTTGCACTGAAGCTAATCCAGAAATTCATTCTATTGGTACTGAGTGATGGAAAGTGGTGAACATACCTTCTGAGCCAGAACAAAAACAAACAAAATGCTAGCAAGTATCAGAGTACTGATTTACTCGCATTTGTCGTACTCGCGAGTAAACGAAGCTAAAGTGACTCGTGAACGTGTTCGGTAGTTCACAGTCGATTTGATGGATTGACTATAAAATTGTCTGGCAAAGCCATTATAAATCACATTTTGTTCGGTTACTCGTTTGTAAATGTTCGCGAACTTCTTCTTTTTTTGGCATGTTCTCCAGTACAGGCAGGTGTGAACTTACTCACCAAGCCTGTTCGTGAGTCTGTTATGTTTGTTTTGTGCAGTTTTACACTTGTGAAGTGCCTCGTGGTACGAATATTTTAACCATCGTCCGTCTAAGAGATCACGGCTAATGTATGTAAACCTGGCACAACAGACGTATTCTGATAATCTTCATGTAAATAACTGTTATCACATTGAAAGTGCTCATTCTACTGCTTTGAATCTACATTGATTTTTAAACCCGTTTATCACTTAAACCACCACCGAATAGTAACTTGTCACCGCGCCAACAAATTAGTCACTTGACCCTCATTTGCCTCCGGTCCACAATGGTCCAAATCGACAATTTAGCCGGAAAAAAAGTGTTTATTTCTGTTCTCGTCGATTAGAGAAGTTCTAGGGTAGGTGTACCAGTTATGGCCATAGTGGTTCCCTATTTCGCCATACGTGATAACTTGAACGTCTCCACATTTTGAAAATTTTTGTGTGTTTTATTAGTAAGATATGGGATATATCTTGATGTTAAAACATTCAAAAAGATTAAAAATGTGAAAGTCATCGAAATTTCACATATGGCCAACTAGGGAACCACTATGGCCATAACTGGTACGCTTTCCCTATATCTTCAGAGAAGTTATTCGTAATTGAGTTGTGCATCTTTTGAAAAAAAAAATGAATCGGGTGGCCCTTATTTAAGTTAAAATTTGGACTGAAACTTTTATGTTTGGTGACATTCGCAAACTTTTAGAGACTGTTATTTTGTACAACTTTGTTGAAGACACTTTTGATCTAACTCTTCATTTGAGCTAAGTAAATTGATTTTGAAAGTTTTAACTTAGGGTGGACCCGAAAAATCAGATATTTAGGTCTAACTGTTTTATTTTCAGTTTTACGTGAATGTGGTCTTCAAAAGAGTTGCAGAGGAAGTTATTGTACACATTTTTGCTGAACATCGTAAGTTTGTATTTTTTGTAATTTTGAAGTTATAAGCAAATCTAAGAGAAAAACTATGACATTTTTATATGACCACAACTCATGGAGTTGGTTCGATAAATATTTTCTTTTTATTCGAAAGGCCATACAATAGGCAACTTTTGCTGAAAAAACTGTGAGAACCTTATTTTTGTAAATTGATAAAAGTCAATTCAAATATCCACTTAAAAAACTCAAAATTCGCCTGTAACTCACAAGATTTTAAAATTACGGCGTGCTGTCTTCAGCAAAGTTTTAGGTTTTAGCTAGATCTACAACTTTCCTATACACCAGTTTTTGGAGAAATGTGAAACAAAAAATGTAGAACTTATAATACATTTTACTATTAGTTATTACAAAATTATTCAAATAGTAGCAATATATTTGTACTTTTATTCTACCAATAATTTTCCAAACCTGCACACTTTTTGATATCCTTGGCTTTTTCAATTATGCTAAATTATTCCACCATTTACACAGTTCTGTACCTCAGGCTTTATTGTATGTACTCAACCAAAATAATAGCGGTCACAATGACGAAACATTTAAAGTTTCTTAAGTTGCATTTTCACCATTTCATATTTTGAATTATATGTGAATTATACCACAGAGTACTGATAAACTTAAAATAATATCATAATAGTAAACAAAGTTTACAACAGCAAGCATATAACGAATAACTTCTCTGAAGACATAGAACTTCTATAATCGACGAGAACAGAGATAACACTTTTTCCCGGCTAAATTGTCGATTCGGACCATTGTGCGGTCGACATTCGGCACAAACAAACCTTCTGCCAAACAACCACTTAGGGCCGCAAAACTCTACATTGTCGTCGCTCTCTCACTTTAACTAGTAAGTCATGGCTAGGAGAGCGCAAGGGACATATTCCGGCTCTGTGACAAATTCAATCTGCTCGCCTTAATTCCGGCAATGGCAACAACTCTCAACCAGAATCAACGACCACCACCGGGTACTATTTACTCGGTCAAGTATTTTGTTTTCGCGCGTATCTACGCATCTCCATACCCTCCCACCTTTTCTAGTGCGAAGTGAGTACTGTAAAATGGGGTAACTTTTACCAGTATTTTTTTCTTTATTTCCTAAAGATTTTATTCAAAAATGCAAATGATGCATATTTTAGATTTCTAGAATAACTACTTGCACCATACGGGTAGAAATCAGAATCCAAAAACAAGATTATAGTTAATGATATCATGATTCCAGTGTGTTGTTATCTAATGAGTATACATCATGATTTGAACTAATGCCATCATGAGCCAGGTTTTCGTAATGCTCTAACTATTCTTTCAAAAAACTATCGAAACTACCACATTTTACGGTTGAAACAACACCGGAAGCAAAATCTTCTCCACATTCTTTTATCCTGGCTGCTGGAACTGGTCGTGTCAAAATGCAATTATCAAAATTGAAGTGTTTTTCTTCCCGGAGTGTGAAACAATCTGGAAGTTTACCCCGGGACCACACAGTTCTTGCTCCATTGGCTGAGAAAAACTTTTTGGCAACCGTTCAAGTTCCACAAAACGACAATCGTAGACAGTTGGAGTATACTCTGACTGTGAGAACCGAATGGCTTGGCTTGGATGAAGCTTTGTTTTTCGGCTTTTTCCCACTGCGGTTCGCTGTGGGTAGCAATTAGTAATGTGGAAAAAAGCACAGCACTTCTGGCTGACTCGTGGATAGAGAAAACAGTACCGGTGAAGGATGGGACTGTTCTTATTAAGGAGAACTTTTCGAATAAATAATGGAAGAATAAACAGCTTCGAAATTGCCAGTGGAAAACTGTGCGCTTTTCAGGGAAAATTGTGTTGTCACTATGCCTTACGCTCTTCTGCGTTACAGAGATGGCTTTGGCTTTGAAGTTTCCCGATAATTTCATGTCAATTTCTTGGAAGTTGCAAGTGCTTAAAATATACTTGGGCAATAATTTATAGGAAATCTAGGCTAAAGAAGGCCCCGATTTCGTTTATAGGCTTAAATTGAATAATGTGTTTGCAATAATATAATATGAACTTTGACAAATAGCATGAAACGAGCTCATCAATCCATTGTTTATGAAAAACTTCGCCTTTATTACCAAATTAATGGAAAACTCGAACAAAAAAGTGGCAAATCATGTTTGAACGAGCTAGCCCATTTTCATTAGTCATAAGTGGGGATTTTTTTATTACCGTACGGGTTAGGGCCGAAGGGTCTCAGATTTTCATGAAACTTTTTCCACAGGCAGGGCTCATGGATATATGAAAAAAAAATTAAAAAAAAATCAGGGTCGCCTATTTTTCCGGAAAACTAAGGTGGAAATTTTTTGTTTTCCCTTGACACTACTTACTTTGAAAAATCATCACTCAAGAACGAAGCATCGTAGAAACAAAGTTTTTATATGAAAATTTAAGCAAATTTTCTCAAAAATCCAAAAAAAAATATGAACTGGAAAAAGTTTTCCACAAAATTTTCCACCGTTCGGGAAATTCATAAAGAAAAGCTGGAAAATCTATGCCCGAACTCGCGGAAATTTTTGAATTAAATATTTTTAAGAAAGAAACTTTATAAACTTCAATTCTAGTAACTTTTAGGATATACTTTTCTTTAGTTCCTGATCTATGGTCAATTTTGTAAAAAAATGCAAAGATTTGCCATACATGCCTTTTCGTTTAAAAATCATGACTCAAGACTCATCATGACTTGTCGAACCGGATTCAAATTAAGGTACACCGGGGCAAGTTGAAACGGCTGGGGTAAGTTGAAATGGCCAGATATCGTAGTGAAATTCAATAGTGACCAGAATTTCAATTCCAGCAATAACAAGTTAAAAGATGAAATAAACTTTTAGGGAGAAAAATTCTGCTAAAATTTATTGGCAATATTTTCAAAACTTTGCATTTCATCTTGCCCCACCCGTTTCAACTTGCCCCGGTATACCTTATCTCAAAAATATGAAATTTTTGAAATGGAATCAGTTTCCCAGGACATTTTTCACTGTTTATGAAAACTAATAATGAAAACCCGATTAGCTATTCCAGATTTCAAACAAAGTATATTTGAAAAGAGCGATCAATAAGATCCAATCCTACAATATTTTTCAATACGCTCATTTTTCGTTCCCAAAACATGATCAAATATTGCTAGGATGAGCTGTTTGAACCATATATTTACAAATTTATAAGTTCATAAACAAAATTTCTTAAGAACGAAACTACATAGAAACAAAGTTTTCTTCAATCAGAATGTAGGCAATTTTTTCCTGTTAGGTAACTACAAAATTGACAGTTAAATAAATGGGTAGACAATATGACAAATAGGTATTTACCAATTCAAGTTTAAAGCGTTGAAATTGCTTGAGAATCATAAGTTTACCAAAAACTAACAAAGAGCAGTGAGAAAGTGCAAGTGTTGTCTATCAGCTGTATATTTCTCGTTATTAATTTTTGGAAAGTGAAAAAAGTTTTCCCGAAGCTGTTGAAATGGACAAAGTTCAATATTACGAATACAATTCTTTATGCTGTAACCCCTTTGGGCTGGACGGCCACAAATCAGTAAGGACAAATCTACGATCGATCAGCCAAGGCCTCATCAGTAAGCTTCATTCGAATGGAGTTCGGTGGATTACGGAAAAGATGAAAATTTGCGTGAAGTGCTCCATTACCGGCTCGACAAGTCATGATGAGTCTTGAGTCATGATTTTTAAACGAAAAGGCATGTATGGCAAATCTTTGCATTTTTTCAAAATTGACCATAACTCAGGAACAAAAAAAGTACATCCTAAAAGTTACTAGAATTGAAGTTTATAAAGTTTCCTTCTCAAAAATATTTTAATAAAAATTTTCCGCGAGTTCGGGCATAGATTTTCCAGCTTTTCTTTATAAATTTCCCTAACGGTGGAAAATTTTGTGGAAAACTTTTTCCAGTTCATAGTTTTTTTTTGGATTTCTGAGAAAATTTGCTTAAATTTTCATATGAAAACTTTGTTTCTACAATGTTTCGTTCTTGAGTTATGATTTTTCAAAGAAAAGTCTTATATGGCACATCTGGACATTTTTCACAAAATTGGCCATAACTCAAAAACAAAAAAAAGTGCATTCCAAAAATTTCAGTGATTGAAACTTATAAAATTACTTTCTCGAAAATATTTTTTTGAAAATTTTCCACGAGTTCGGGCATAGTTTTTCCGGCTTTTCTTTACGAATTTTCCCAACGGTGGAAAACTTCTTCCAGTTCATATTTTTTTTTGGATTTTTGAGAAAATTTGCTTAAATTTTCATATAAAAACTTTGTTTCTACGATGCTTCGTTCTTGAGTTATGATTTTTCAAAGTAAGTAGTGTCAAGGGAAAACAAAAAATTTCCACCTGAGTTTTCCGGAAAAATAGGCGACCCTGAATTTTTTTTAATTTTTTTTTATTCATATATCCATGAGCCCTGCCTGTGGAAAAAGTTCCATGAAAATCTGAGACCCTTCGGCCCAATTTGTACGATAATAAAAAAAAATCCCCAAGTCTAACCAGTTTCAATTTTAACGGAAGAGCAGCTGCACAAATGGCCACCACAAGTAAGACCACGCTTTGACTGTGTATAGCAAGCATGGAAATAACCATCGTAACCACTCGAACCATTGGAATGCTAATTTAATGTATCATCGAACTAAAACTAATCCGCAAATTTGTCCATTTAAAGTCTCTATCCACCAGTTTTAATTTGTTGTGGCCATCCAACAGGAATGTATGCGATGGTTTGGGTTTGGTCAAAGGAATGGTGGCGCTTGGTAGCGGTCGGCATCCATTATGTGGAGCTCCCTGATTGTCCTACATACTGGGGATGTCCATAAAGCATGCACTAATGATTTTAATTTTTCAGAACTCTCCTCCTTTCTTTATTCCATACTAAAATTTGGGTTGTTTGGATCGACCCATCTCTCCTCCCATAAATGAACACGTGTTTAATCGACGGCCCCTATCAAAATGTCTTTTTTAAACTAAGCGTGGCTTTGTGAGAGTGATGTCTGATTTTGTTTATAGATTACCGGTAAAACCTCTGATGATGTTTGTTTTTATGGTTTGGAATAGATTGCATTATGGCAGAATATATATGACGTTGATTATGGCACGTGTGATACATTGAAAGGGGGAAGAAATTGATCAGTTGTCATGAAAATTGACATGGTATCAATACAAAAGTTGGTGGTTTTTGTGCGAAGATTAGTGGGCAAAACATGGACGTTGATTAATAGACTGAGGTAAAGAGTTTTGGTAATCGCTGATTAAATGAGGTCATGGCTTACCAAAATCCTTTTATACCTGAAGGTTGATGAACTGTGCTGTTATTAATTAGTTAATGTACTGAATCATTTGTTGTCGTCCATAATCTACTCTACAATATGGGAATAACTACAAAGGTAACAGACTTGACGCATTCCATTGTGTTAGAACTTCAATAAATTATAAACCATGATATTTTTCTTCTAATTGGCATAATATCCCTACTGGAATCGAGCCCGCTTCTCATTCCATTTGAAAAAATTGTGAAAAATAATAGAATCTTTCTGGTGGGCTTTGATCCCATGACTCCCCAATTCGCCAGACTGGGCGCGTTAACCAAGAACGCCACATGACGGGCAACGATTCTGCAGCGCCGTCGGCCAGAATCGTTACCCGGTCTGTGGCGTATTTGGTTAACGCGCCCAGTCTAACGCATTGGGAGTCGTGGGATCGAAGCCCACTGAAACGATTATATTATTTTTCACAATTTTACATCTCAATTTGTTCAAATTGACTTTTGACGACCTTCAGGATTTCTTCAAAAATTAGTGGATTTGCATAATTCAACATGTTTCAAGGCATATACCCAAGAAATTAACTGTGAAATATGTATGTCAATATAGCATGCAACTCAAGTAAAGCTATTCAAGGTGAATATTAAACCAATCATTTCAACCATACACACACTTCTTCTCGCCTAGAGCAACCTATCTGATTGAAACACAGCTCACTGAGTCATTCAAGAAAATCGCCAACCAATTTCCGACTCGGAAGGACATCGACCTGAATCGATTCAAGATACCAACTTCTTTTTCCTTGTCGTTCTCTCGTTGATTCTGCATTCCACAGAGAGCAGATGACTATCTAATCAGCCCCTGCGGAGTTCATAATCGGCACAAACTGCACCTGACTGCCCCCGGACTGATTGCGGTACCCAACGACCAGTTAACACAATAAATAATTCATCTCCCTAGGAGTCCTCCCGGGGAGGGACAACCCTTGGCCTCCTTGCCTTGCTTGCGAGCACCCTCTTTACGTATTTATTCCGTTTTCAAGCCTACAAGCTACTTGTTCCATCATCAACAGCACCACACTTTCCATCGAATTCCCATTTCACTCTCAATTTATTTTCGCTCATCCAGGAAAAGCCAAAACATCTTGACTCGGTATTACGCAACAGAGCCATGGGTGTAGCCAGAAGGGGGAGGGAGGAGGGATTGATTTGCCACGAGATCGTCTTCAGCGATCAAATTTATGAAAAAAATGCGCCATAATAATTTTTAGAAGTCCAAGTGAAAATGAGGCTACTGTCAAAGATCATTGAAATATGTCGTTGAAAATTATCAATGGAACTTGCAAGGCATCTGCAGCAAATATAATTAAAAAATTAACTAGAATTTGTCGGTATTCAGACAGACTGAACCAAGTTTGTTTAATGTATTCAGCAAAACGTACATTGAGCATTTGAATTATCAAAATATTGGTATTATCTACTTTAATAATTGAACATATCTATTTGATGATACATTTGTATCACGATTGCATTGGAAAAATTAAAATTGGAAGAGTTCGTAACGTATCTGTAGAACGTCAAAATGTCATCTAGTCCGGTCTGTCTGGACATCAACCAATCCTGCTAAGGATTTGGCAAGTTATTTTTCAACGGTTTCTTTTGGCTATTCATCAAAAAAAAAAATCTTAGATTTTTCTCGAAATTTGTCCAAGAGTTTCTATTGCATTTTTTTCTTTTTTTTTCCTTTGGTTTGAATTCATTCTATTAGTCTTCAACGATTCCTCCAGGTATTGTCACAGAATATTAAGAAAATTCTTTGCAACAGTATTTCCTTTAACTTCTCCCAGAATAGTTGTGAAATATTTCTGAAAATTTCTAATAAAAACTTTATAAGACTTCTCCAGGAATCGATTCAATGGCAAAGATTCCCTCAAAATATATATTTAAAGGATATTCCCCTGTCGAACTCGTTTAGATATTACATTATTTTTATGTATTTGAGATATTTCTCAATTCTCTTTTCTTGTCACTTGAGCAGTGAGGTCATCATGGGCGTATCCAGAAGGGGACAGGGAAGAGCTTTTGCACCACCCCTCCACCCCAGCCGACTGAAAAAAAACTATGTTAACTGGTTTATTCCAAAAATGAATACTCGAAATAAAATTGTTTTAAAACGTTTATGTTTATGCTTAATTATGTCATGATATTAATTTTCCACTATATATTTGTCTTTAGATTCTTCATTTTTTTTCAATGATCATTCCAATAATTTATTCCAGTTATCGTTCCTGGAGTAGCTCGAATTTCTCCATCGAGTGCTCGACAATTTTTCAAGACATTTCAGTACCTCTCATTTTTTTCGAGAAATTTATGGTTGATTTCACCCTAGAATTTTTATAAAATCTTTACAAAAAATTTAACGAAAATTCATTCTTTGCTATCAACACATCTTTAAAAAATCATCTATTAATGTTTCACACCCTTTTTTCACTATATAAGCAAAGAACGTGTCGGTGTGTTTAATTCTTCCCAGTATCAGTCTAAGATGCAACCTTCGGGAATTGTCACACAATGTTTGTGTAGGAAACTTCTACATGCATTCCCCGATGAACTTGATTGATTGAATTGTTCAGAAAATCTTCAGAGATTTTTTTCAAGGAAATACGTACTTAAAATACAGAAATTCCATTTCCCTTCTGGAATGAATAAAATAAATTAAAACAAATCTGGAACTTTATAAAGAACATTTTTAAGCAATGCTTGAAGCCCAGAGATTCCCCAAGAAATTACTACAATTATTTTACCAGTAATTTGCTTTGAGAATGTTTAATATATTATCATAGGATTTTCTCCAGGAATCGCAACTGAGTTTTTTCAAGAGAGTTTGTAGAATTTTTCAGATAAAAGGAATGAGCTCAGAGTTTTTTCAAGCTTTACTTATCGGATAACATAGCGTAACAAAAATGACATTTTTGTGTGTCTCAAGAATAAAAGTATATGTCTCTAGTTGATTTGGGGTTGCTGAGTCTTCAGAAATGTTCCAGCACGTCACAATTTCCACCTATGGGCCGCCAAAGTTCCCTTGAAATCCATCCAAAAACATCTTTCAAGGAAAAATTCTCAAAAAAAAGTATGTTGAAGGGAAACTATGATTAATTACGCAATGCGCCCAAATATCCTGGAAGCTGTTTTTTTTATAGATGCTCCTGAAATTATGTTGCTTCTCAAATACTTAAAATAAATGTCACTGGAAATGTTTCCAATAATTTGATTTTTTTCTTATGACAACTTCAAGCATTTCTCTAGGCAATAATTACTCAAGAATTTCCAGGGATTCTTGAAAGTATTTTTCTTGAATTAATTCAAGAACTACAGTAGGGGTTCTTCCTGTCCTTCTTTTTTGTGTCATCTAAATATTTTCCTAAAAACTATGTTAGGAATTCTTTAAGACATTCCAATAAAGGCATTTTAAAATAGGTGTCTCTTGAATATTTTTCTAGTAGTATCTTTTTGATTTTCTCAGTAATTATTCGAGACGTTACATATTAGAGCTCCTTCTGCAATATCCGGAGCAATTTTTACAGGAGATTATCGTCAAATCAACACAGTTTCTTATAATTAGTAAAGAAGATTTTAGAAGTCCTTCTGAGAATTTAAAAATGTTGTTCCGGAAAAAGATTCAGTTATTTATTCTGAAATTTTCTTTCAGGTGTACTTCTATGTATTTGTTTTCTATATTCAAGTAACCACTAGCTCGCTTATTCGTCTTCTTGGCTTAATATTATATAATATTATATTATAATATTATACGACAAATATAGGGCATTTCACCTGTATATTTGATGACTTGGGTATTCTCCTGGATTTGTACTAATATTTTTCCTACACTCCATGCAGGAATTTATTCTGGAATAAGGCCAGCAATTGCTCTAGAAAAAAATAGTAGATACATGTATTTTCCAGAATTTAAAAAATAGTCCAAGCTTTACTTCAAGGATTAAACCCTATAGAATAATTTTATTTGATCAAGGAAGGGAGATGCAGTTAGAAAGGGAAATTGCACATAAGTATGGCAGCCATGTGAGAGAGCTGCTGAGACAATACCAAAAAACGTCTATAACGCTAGCGAAGACCAGCAATCAAACCAAGTTCCTGCTGAACTGCAGAAAGTGCAAGGTGATACCGGTATGTCTCAACTACAAGGTACATGTAAGTTTGAGAAACGAAGAGTCACATCGGCAGTTGGAAAGGGTGCTGTTCAAACAGAAAATCAGAATATTAAGCATAATGGTAGAATATTAAGCATTCGAGCCGAAGTGGCAACGGCGATGTCCAATTTCGTCAACTACAACAACCAACCACGCCATCACCAACAGGAATGGATTGCCAAAGATGTAGGAAGAAGCAGAAAGTTCCTGAAGGAAAACCCGAACATGTTGATTACAAAAGCGGACAAGGGAAATATGACAGTGGTGCTGTCGGCAGAGGAGTACGAAGAAAAAATGAGAATGATGCTTGAAGACGCCGACACTTACCAGAAAATTAACTACGATCCAAAAGCAAGAGTTTCCCGAAAAATAAAAACGATCTTGGATACGTGGAAGGACAACAGGTACATCGACACTAAAACCCACCGAAAACTGAATGTGTCGAACTGCAACCCACCCCGCATATATGGACTTCCAAAGGTCCACAAACAAGGAAGGCCATTACGCCCAGTGGTGTCGACCATCGGTTCCACAACATACAAACTAGCGCAATATCTTTCCAATATCCTTGGGAAAATCGTCGGAAAAACGGAAAACCATGTGATCAACAGCTTCACGTTTGCGAATGAAATACCAGGAACGCAGATAACCGAGGATGAGGTAATGTTTTCGCTTGACGTCACGTCATTATACACGAACGTACCGATAGAATACGCACTACAGTGTATTAGTCGACGCTGGAATGAAATCGAGGATCACACACCAATCGACAGCAATAGCTTCGTATCTGCTGTTGAACTTGTGTTGGGCTCCACGTTTTTTGTGTATAGAGGAGTCTTCTACAAACAAACATTTGGGGTTCCTATGGGTTCACCGTTATCACCTGTCGTAGCAAATCTAGTCATGGAACGACTAGAACAAGAGAGCATGCGCACGTTAGAGGAGAAACAAATACCGATCAGAGTCTATCGTCGCTATGTAGATGATTGTTTTTGCATCGCAAATGAAAGAGACGTTGACACAATTGTGACCGTCTTCAATGAATTTCATGACAAATTGCAATTCACAGTAGAACGAGAGGAAAATGACAAACTCAAATTCCTTGACATAACTCTCTTAAGAAAGGACGGTAAAATCTCGAAGATTTGGACACCCAAACAATCGAACGGAAGATATCTCGATTTCAATGCAGAGAACCCATTTCAGCATAAAAGGAACACGGCGATCACACTCATAGATCGCGCGATCAAACTCACTGATGCCGCAGACAGACCAAAAGCAATAACATTAGTGAGGAATATTCTGCAAAAAAATCTCTACCCGTTTTGGTTTGTTAACAGGTTGATAAAGAGTAGGACCGATCAACACTACAACAGCTTACGGAAAGCCGAAAAGAAGGAAACAAAATACGTTTCAGCTCCCTATACACCATGCCTAAGCGAAAAACTGTCGAAGATCCTCGTCAAGCATAATATTACACTAGCGCATCAACCACGAAACAAAATAAAGAACACAGTTTTCAGCAAACTGAAGGATACCATCCCAAAACAGAAAACGAAACATGTAGTGTATGCAGTACCATGCGGCACGAATGATGGAAAAATATACGTTGGACAAACGGGAAGAATGCTGGAGACAAGAATTAATGAACACCGGAACAACATGTGAAAGAAGGAAGCAAAAACAGGTTTAACGCAACATCATCTAGAGGATAACTTCAATTTCGACAAAACGGAAATTCTGGAAAGGATCGAGAACCAGGCAAGCAGAACCATAGCAGAGGCCTTCCACATCAAGCTACTAGGTGACGACAGAGTAGTCAATATGCAGCGTGAGTGTGGAGGTATAGACTCTACATACAACGGTCTAGTGGGTAAAATCCGATCGCTACCAACACACACACAAACAAGAAGAGATGGATGCCGTACAGTGACCAATGCGAAGAATGTTAGATGTATAGCAGGAAAGGGGGTTAGTAATAAAACCACACTGGTGGTGAACGATCGATTTGAACAAGTGGGTGGAAAAAAGTTGATGAAAAGCTATCGAAAATTGTAAACAAATTCATTTTTTAAATATATTGTAGATCTGATGATGGCTGAAAATCAGTAAGCCGAAACGTTATAATCGTGTTTCAGTGTGTAGTAATCACCGAAAAATATTAACAATCTTCAAATATAACAATCGACGGTGACTTAAACCCTATAGAAGAATAATAAAATGTTGCTTCAGAAATCATTGGAAAGATTTCTGAAGTAATTACGGGAAAACTTTCAAAAGGTTCTTGGAAAACTCCACGTTGAAATCTCTTAATGAACTTCTTAAGAAGCTACTAGACGTTTGCTTTAGGCAGCTACAAGAGAAGCTTTAGAGTAGATGACTGTTGATATTTTGGAAGGGGCTGCTGAAGCTGAATCGGACTCTAAATAATTAGACTACTGCCGGTCCAACTTAAACAACCAAAGGGAGTCGTCCATAAATGACGTAGCATTTTAGGGGGGAGGGGGGTCTTCGCGGATTTGTGACGATGTGTGACGAGGGGGAGGGAGGGGTCCCAACTAGTGGACGTAGCATTTTGAATAATTTTGGTAAAAAGTGTAGTACTGAACAAACTGACAAACAGTTTTTTTCTATCAAATTTCTTATCAAACTTGGGTAATGAAATGTTGATTTAGCTTCAAACAGGTTGAAAACTTCTAAGAAATTTTAAATTTTCCTGATAAATACAATCAAATAGATTTTATAAAGCTTTAAATAGTTATGTGAATATTATATTGTATAAGCGTCTAAACTATTTTATTTATAAACAAACAAATTTACAGCTTAATTAGTTAAGTAAAAATCAATGCTTTATCGACTTGAAAAACATTGTTTTACCATTTACAAGACATAGAATCAACCGTTTTCGGTTTTATGCATATTTTCTGTTGAAGCTTTAATTCTTCAAAAGAATACAATATGTTCATTTAGGCAAATATTAACGTTATTAAAGTAAAACACATAAAAGAAGAATGTTATTCAGTGCGTTAAATGTTGCAGGAGATCTCCACTCAGTCAGATAATCGATTTGTTTTAATATATTAATGCTCTTGATGGAACAGCCTGGATTATGATGAGGACATCAAATTCGAGTTTTATCAAAATGGTCCTTTCGTTCAGATTTCATTTTAGCCCAATCGCTGAGGAAAACTAATTAAACAATTAAGAGGGGGGGTGCTTGATATGCTACGTATTTTCCAAGGGGGGTATCATCATTTGTGACTAAATGCTACGAAGGGGGAGGGGGTGTAGAAAATCTGTGAAACAATGCTACACGTCATTTATGAACGGCCCCAAGACGGATTCCCTAGAACAACTCTTGAAGGACCCTGAAGGGTATGCCCTGATCAGTTGTATGAATTTAATAAAGAATCTGTTGTTGAATTTCCTAGGAAATGTATCCAATAAAGAATTCATTAGTGAATTACAGACAAACAATCAGAAGCCATCTTTATATAAGTGTATTGAGGATATCCCAA
Organism: Aedes aegypti; assembly: GCF_002204515.2. Lineage (NCBI taxonomy): Eukaryota > Metazoa > Arthropoda > Insecta > Diptera > Culicidae > Aedes > Aedes aegypti. The sequence continues at coordinate 401,785,715 of NC_035108.1, forward strand.
AACAATTTCTGGATAAACTTTGTAAGATATTCTTGAAAAAATGCTTAGATAAATCGGAAAGTGTCTAAGAAATAAGCCCTTAAAAGTTACTTATAAGAGCACGAAATATAAAATACTTTTGAATATATGTTGAAAAATTCATAGAGGAGCTACCAGTGGAATTCGTAGAAGAATGCTAAGTGTAATTCATTAAGAATCTTGTTATTCTGAAAGTAAAACTTATGTTACATTAACAATTTTAGTTCTAGTCAGCTTTCTATAGGAAAATCTGCATGCATTCGTGGTAATCGTATCGTACAGATTAAAGCGCTTCGTAAAGCCCTAGCAAGGGGACACGTTTTTCGCATATCCGAAATGAAAGTGAAGTTCTGTTTCATTTTCGCGATTCACTGAGCAACCTCTTGTTGAGCAGTCGTGGTTAGAGTATCAAATGGTAAGCTCGTTTCATGCAACCCCCTGAAGAAAGCGCTAGTTCTTGATGCCAGCCACCATCTGTGTGGCGCTAGTGCTGAGTAAACAAATTTTAGGCTTTGCCCTCATCAAACCCCGCGCGGAAGCGAAAAATGTCGTATGAGAAAAAAAGTTGTACTATTGATAATCGTTTATCATTGTGCCTAATAAAATGTGGTTAAACTATCTAGCAATTACAGAAAATTAGATAAAGTACTACGCACTTAATACCAGAATGATAAGTAAAATATGAATGTCGCATTCAAAAACTAGTGTGTGTCGTGTCTAAAACGGTATTTTTGGACGAGCTGTCAAATCAGCACCTTCTTCAGCACCAAATTTTTGGCTCCACTCCAGTTGTTCGTTGATGACAGCCGTTTCAATCCTGTGGTTCCATGCTGATTTTTCAAATGAGTGAAATATGAAGGTTAACGTTACTGATCACACAGTGAAAGGGATACAAAGGTTTTGTTCAACAAAAGCGAATAATCGATTTTGAAAAGCTCCATTTTTCACAACTTTCCTAATCTTCTATTTGCAGAATCTGTGTCAGTTTTCATTCATTCATCGGTCATCTGATTCAGAAGATATTTCGAAATTATTTGGGGACCGACGCGTAGTCATAGCCCGCTTCAATATCTCGGGCTACACAATTTTTCATACACACTTAAATTATTTTACAGATTCCATTAAAATCTCAACAGCAGTTCGGTAATAGTAGTTTACGCAATAAGTTGCAGAATGATGATTTTTACAGCAAGAGTCGTAAATTTATCCTACGAGGCTTGTCGAGTAGGATAATTTCGACGAATGCTGTAAAAATCGAGTTCTGCAACGAGTTACGTACAAATTTTTTTTTGCAATTTCGTATAAGACCATCTGAGGGTATCAGACATTATATCAGAATGCATTCACCATTATTTTACAATTTCTGAAAAAATGTTTTGTTTTGATTCATTACGTAATTCAAAACAATTGCGTAATGAGAAAGCGTTGCGTAATGAATCATTACAGCACTGGTTTCAGTTGCGTAATGACTATACCCGCACTGCATACTTCAGTGCAGGAAAGCAGGTCGTTTCATGAAAGATTGGCGTGATGAAAAACAGCCTAATACGATGAGAAATTGCAAAAAATAAATTTACAGAGAACGGAAAATTTTTACAGTTTTTGTTTGTCCAACTTGTCGCTCGGCAAAGAAGTAGAAGGCGCATTGAAAATTGAAACACTCAGCTTGATAGGAAAACGGCAAAATCGCTACATGGTGAAAAAAAGCACCATGCTATCAATAGTTCTGCACTTGGATTTGCACTACTGTTAAATCTTGACAAAATCGAGGTAACAGCACTTGAATTCAGCGTTGCATGTTTTGATTTGAATTTAAAAAAAAGTCAAAATAAACATTTCCGCCTGACCCAGATTTGAACCACCAATCTTGGGAGTGCAAGTCTAGTATCTTACCTCGACACCAACTTGCAACTGTTGAAAGGGGTTGAGTTGATCTCAATCACTTTCTGCAACGAGCTGTCAATGATTGCTTTCATACAAAAGACATGATGATCAAAATCAACGACTTTTCACTTCAGAGTCTAGTACTAGAAACAGAAGAGCAAATCCAAAGTTAGAACTCTTCAAATCATGGTGATTGGTGTTTTGAATTGAGTCAAGTGATCACTCCATTCAATCGAACGTGCTGATTTTTTACCGTGTATTGATTGCGTGTGTAAGTGAGCGAGGGTCTGCTAGTAGAGGGGTTGAATGCAGTGTTGGCACATTTTCTACGAATATCATCTGTGTTTTAGGTTGAAACAATCTGTTTTATCTTAGGTAGCTGGGCCAGTCTAATGTGGCATCACAGGTAAAAGTGTTATTTTTGTTAATTTTTCTTTTCAAAAAAATAAATTTTTCTTTAGAGACTGATAGATGGCTATTTGGATTAATGTTGCAAGATAAGCAAAATGCAAAAATTTTTGAATGGTTTGACATCAAAAAAACGTTCAGTTAAATTTGTGCAGATGGAAGGAATCCTTTTTGTTTTAGGCGTGGAAGTTCAAAGGACTCAACGACTTCCATCAAGTGATCATAAGTAAACATTTTCCCATCCACAAATAACCTGTATTTGAATGCATTCGACGCCGTTATTGCTTAGAACAAATAATGGGAGCTCCAATACTTGCACACTCATCGTGCAACTAATTTCAAGAAGCGTCCATTGATTCATTGTGCTAGTAGGCTTGTTCATTCAATAATGTAGTACCAACTGCGGGCGGTCATTGATGCTCTCTTGCAAATTCCTGTTAAAATCTCCACATAATTCTAGAGATGAAATTCTGAGGGATTTCCGACCATTTTTTGGAGGAATCCTTCGAAAAACTCTTTGCAAGATACTTGAAAGAATTTTGAAGATATTAGTGGATTGATCGCTGAAGGGATTTCTTCTGGAGGTTTAGGTTGACTTCAGGCCTCTGATTCCGTTCAAAACCGTTAACAACTGAACTAGTTGCCTGGTTGAAAAAAAAAAAAAACAAATAATTGAAAGATGTTTAATTCATTACGTTTCAAACGCTAAGTCAGAATAATCATACGAAGAGAATCTTCTTCTCCTGTTGGAATGAGTCTCTGTAATAATTTTATAACTATTGTGTAAAGTATAACTGCATGTCGCATTACTACATTTGTATTGATAGGTAATTACAGTCTCATTCTAGTTTCGCCTTTAGATAAGTCAAAAAAAAAAAAACATATATAATAGCAGTAAAACCGAATCAAGCTAGAAAAATTAAGTAATCAGCATTCACGTGAATCCTTATATTGCCAGTAGACAGTTCTTGTTGAAATAGTACTCATGATTGTTGTTCTGGTTTCTAGTGTAGTCTCGGGTCTGGCAAATTCCGAGTCTTTAACCATCTGCTAGGTAAAACAGATTCAATTTAAGAAACTGCTGCCAGTTACAAGGACTTCGTACCATAAATCCTTGCGTTTTGGAAACATATCAACCTAACCCAACGAACAAGATGATACTAGGGTTCATATTGGTAGATCTTACCCCGTAAAGCACCAAAAAAAAAATGATCTACACGTTACCAGCAACGCTAACGCGTTACCGCGTTACCAGTTTACGTAAAGCATACGGAAGGCGTCACAAATTGTCATTTCTAGGAAAATTCACGAATAATACCTTTAAGGTCATTCGCCTTCTTCTGATGGAAATCCCGGCTACACCCAAGAACCCAGCACAAGCACACCCAGTGTGCGGTCGATGGAGTTTCGCTTTTGGCAGCATGCCCATGATACGTGGAACTCTCGAAGTCAAAACGGATTGCGTTCTCCGAAAAACTCGTACCTTCAAGCCTTCTCCTTTTACGTTCAGATTTAGACCGCACCACTCAACGATTGACCTCATGGCTGATGGCATTCTACGTGCATTAAGGCCTACTTTTCGCCTAGTCAGCAGGATACACGTTTTCGTTACGCTCTGCTGGGCGGTTGTTCTCCCGGTAAACTTCCCATTTGCCAAACCAAGCCGGCTAACAACAACGGTCTCGCACGGATGCTTGGCCATTTGGCGAACGTCTCCTGTACGGAGTTCTTGCTCGAAAACCCGGCCGGTCTTCGAACGGTAATCGATTTTGGTAGCCTTGACAAGAGAATTCTATTAATAGTCCAATCTTCATTGGGTTACCGATGATGGGTTCTCTCGATACGCATCTCACCGCCGGTTTAGGGTTAAGTAGACTTACTAAAGCAGAACAGAAACCAGATTGAGCCCTTGGCCTTATCTTCGGATCAAGCCACTGAGCAGCAGCGCTCGGAACGAGTGATGATGATGGCCTGAAATTTTTGGGGTGTATTCGGCTGGTGGCGATGATGGTCGTTTTACTGCCTTGGTGTATTGATTAAGTATTGAGCCATTTGTGAGAAATTATGCCTATCTGAAGTAAGCTTCTCGTGTAAATTTATCAAAATGAAATGGATTCGGGTTAAAGTTAGTTGGTATGAGATTATGTTGGCCATTCAAATTGATACTAAATTTGCGCGTGAGTTTGAAGCCACATGCTTGTAACTATTTAATTCTTCCTCCATCCTGAACGTTTTTGACAATTCTTGGGGAACTAATTTGAAAGAAACGAGACCTATTATTGAAACATCAAATGTTACGAGCTTGATCACTCCATCCAATCTGAAGGCAATTCAACTGATCTTGCTCTTCTAGACATAGGATAGACATTCGACGGTGTTTGGCGCCTCCTTGATTGTAAAATTAAAAAACTTTAATTTTCCAACATATATTGTTAAAATAATCTTAAAGTTATCTGAAAAATTGCACACTTTGTTAATTATCAAAGCTCCAAGTCTGAAAGACTTTCTATAAAAGCTGGTGTTCCTCAAGGCAGCATTTTGGGACCAATAGTATACAATATTTTAACACCTGACTTACCTGAGTTACCTCAGGGATGTCAAAAATCTGTGTTTGCGGATGACACATGCAAAGGACGAAGCCTGCGTGTCATCTGTAACAGATTGCAAAAAGTTTGGATATAGTACTTTCATTAACGGAAGATTTCTCTTAATGCTTCCTGAACTCAAATTATATTATTCCTACATAAACCGAAGCTCCTTTTTTTAAAACCTTCAAGTGGACATATTGTAATGATGAGAGGGGTTATAATAAATTGGTCAGATGAAGTTAAGAATCTTGGGCTCATGCAAGGTAAAAACATCACTTTCAAAATCCACATTGAGAGCTGTTCATCCAATATATTTCGTCATTCTCTACAACTACAGTAGGGAAAGTGTATAAGTTATGGCCATATGCATAATTTGGACAACTTTCACATTTTTAATCTCTTTGAATATTTTAACATCAAGTTATGTCGTATATCTATCTGCTGATATACACAAAACCTTTTGAAATGTGGAATTATTCAAATGACCACGTATGACAAAATAGGGAACCACTATGGCCATAACTGGTACACCTACCATAATTGCTGAAAATAATCCTGGATCAGTTCATTTTGTTATTTCTCGAATCAAACCCACAACAATTTTGGAGGAAGCTCAGAACTAATGCCAAAAATAGTTCTTTCAGGAATCTTCAGGTAATTTCCAGGTTGAAATCTTGCAAAGTTCTTAATCAAAAATTTTGTTAAAATTCTTAAATCTAAAAACGTGAGGATTTCTTATGAAACGAACAGAGTATTTCCGGATTACATTTTTTACAGCATGTAGTTTCTCAAGTTTTTACTTTTTCAGACATTAAGTCGCTACTTGCCCTGGTAATTGATCAATGTTATTTTTTATGATAGCAGACAAATTTCTGGATTGGAAAAGTTGATTCCACTATGGATTTCAAAGTTTTATCGAAACAATAATCAAATTTTTGGGGCAAGTTCATTACATTTCCTAAACTAGGACCCAAACGCCATCCAACTTTCAAATTCCCCATTCGAATCCAATTCACATCTCATTTGCGTTACATTGTCCCCACCCACAGAGCTGTATAGATAGTATTTGTTCTGTCAAATTCTCCGCCACCCTGTCCAATGTCACCTGCGGCGAATGAAAAAGTTTCGTTCTCGCATTCGTACCTACTACCTGTCGAGGATATTTTCCTCGGAAATAAAACATAATAATACACGTGTTATGGAGTGAAGGCCACCTTTCCGACCAGAACTTATTGTGTCTACGCACAGAGGGAGATTTCGTTATTTTATTTGTTGATCAAAACAGCAAATTCTACAATTTTCGTGAAGACACCAAGTTTAAGTACTGGAAATTTCGAAGATATGATTTTTTATCTCACTTTACATCATCTACATCTATCTCACTAATAAAGAAACTCACTAACTTCTAGAGAAATCAAAACACTGGTTAGCATAATTAAAATGCTATTTATTAAGACCGCTAAAATGATGAAATCTCCCATTGTACATTGGTTGTGCTCTGTGGGCTCGCCAATTGGACACAGGACATTGCCGCCTGTCAGTTTTGTTCATTGTGGAGGAAGGTTGGGCTGGTGTCGTCTTCCCACACGCCCGACGGCATAACCGGAAGGGACTGTGCTGCCACCGGTGCAGGGCGCAGAAGGAAGTTTATGTGAGTCGTTGTAATCCAGGCAAGAGCTATTACCGAGAGTATGCCGGCAGCTATATCTTCATAGTAAGTTGGACGGTCGGATGGCAGCTATATCTTCATAGTAAGTTGGACGGTCGGATGGTCGTCGGTCGGAACCATCAGCAATGGCTTTGCAACACTCTCCTCACATGACATTGAGGTTGAAGAAAAGATGCTACTGAAGACCATTAACCTCCGACCACGGGGGGTCTGAAAGCGTTATTAACGAAAAAATGTTTTGCCCACCACTTGAAAATTATATTTCTTTCGCAAGCATCCTCTCTTTGAATTTTAAAATGTATTGTTTTCGAATAAATTTAAAGTGATAGTGATAAAGGTCATCCCAAAGTATAGAAAATAAAATCCCATACGCTGCATCGTTAACAATTCAAAGCACAAAATCAAGTTTTCATTCAGCATTCAAACGATTTGATATTTGAGCATCTGATATGGGAATTTGATGATATACTTAATATTGGAGGGCACATACTTTTACATCTGTTTTCGCTAGCATACGCATTGATGACCGTACAATTCTTATTGCTACTCCTTGATTGACTGGATTAATCAAAATTGTACAGGGATCCAACAGATGCAGCTTAAGAGCAGTGGTACAAAACGGGGAACAGAGTCTGTTCATACACTACAGAAAAATGCTACCGCATCGGTGATTCCTTTTATGCGATTGCGTTCTTGCTTTCTTTGCTCACGATCGCCCGAACACAAATACTGTCGAGGGCATCGCATCATTTTATTTTGACATGCACTCACGCATCCGATTCCCTGCGATATTTCTACAACGCCATATATTGGTCAATTTTCACAATGCTGTCGTATATTAGTTTGAAGCCTATCAATTATAATCATAATCCAACCAATTATTTACAAAAATAGCTGTGAACGGAAAAAAGAACGGTCGTGAACAAACTCTGTTCTTCCACAATCATGCTTTTTTTACATTTCTTTTGTTCTGGTGCTCCGATGCAAGAATCTGTGAACACTTCGGTTACTGTTGGTTCGTGAGCGTGTGAGCGTGGATACTGCTTGATATTGGTTCATTTCGCGTAAACGGCATGATGCTTTCCACCACTGCTTAGGAGTGGCATACTTACCATCTTCAATGTACAATTTCTAGAACTTCAAACTTATTGATGTCAATAACGGCACCGGCCACGTTCTTACGGTCATCGGGGAAGGGAAGGAAAGGAATATTAGTGTGACGTCCATTGCTATTAGAGACCGAGAAAACCTCTGCATCTCCATAGTTTTCATAGGAAGGAGTTTTGTTAGTGGGAGGGTTCAAAAGGTACATGATCAAGATCCACCTTGGTAAGTGATGCGATTCATGTAGCCTCAATTTAAATAGCCATCTATCATTGCGTCGACATTTTCAATGTCGAACTGTTCAAAGATCATTTATATTAATCAAAAAAAAAATAATAATAATAATAATAGGTACATGTATCTCATTTTTTAATAAAACATGAATAAGGGTTTACGCCGACACTTATAGTGACGGACCATCCATAGTTTGTTTAGCGATCAAATGAATATAACATGGCCACAAAACAAATTCCTGTTATCATGAAACGAGCTCACTAGTTGATAATCCATCCTCGATTGAAGTTACAATCTCGGCATCAACACGCAAAAGCTGAAATCACTCCGACGATGTGCGAAAACGAATTATAAGGCTTGGGCCTTCACACAGCACTGCCTTGCAAAATGTAGAATCAAGTGCACTGTGATTCTATCGAACTCACAGATTGGACAAAAAAACTGATACACTACATTTAGTAATTTATTTATTTTAAAATTATTACAGTCATCACTTCGTTATATTTTGAAGAGAAACTCTCGTTTTTCATGCACAGTACTGGGGGTTTGGCGATGGCCAATCGCGCCGTTTGTCAAAGGTCAAAAGCTGCTCTACAAATCATATATTACAAACACACACAAAAACCTCCAGATCTGAGTTCTTTCTTTTTTCAAGTAACCGGAAACAATTCCCTAGAATCAGTCCTGACACTATCTTTTTGAACAGAAGCTGTATCACTTCCTCCCTTCCTCGGACTTAAACAGCCGCAGCTCTAATCATCTTTTGAGTAATTGACGAACAAATCACATCAAACCGGTTAATATGAAACCCTAGATAAACTAGAGTGCCTTTTATAACACCATTTGTTAACTGAAAAAACTTCTTGAATGTTCCCATAGATTATGAATGTACAAATTTTGTTGGAATTTGATATAATGCAATATTTAATTGATTGAAAACGTTAATGATGCCATCAATTTCATCTGACATGAATTTGTATCTTATAGAACTCCAATTTAACCTGACCAAATATGTAACTTCAGACTATCATTCCATTACGATTTCGACTTCACTTAGTGTGACTCTATTATAATCTTCAATGTGAGATTACATATGAGTTCATCAGATGTATACATATATATTAGAGTGGTTCAAAAAATTGTTTTTGCTCCACACCGCTCATTCGATTCCAGATCAAATTCTGAGTGTCCTCTCAAAATTTGAGCTCATTTGGATTAAAATTGAGACAGCACAAGCCCTTTAAAGTTTATATGGGAATTACTATGAGAAAAGCAACCAATTCATTCAATCGGTCATAGTGTTTGCCCATGTGCTCTTGGGGATAAGAACTACGTTGATACTGTGAGATACATTCATCAGCTACAACTTTGCCGAAGACCGTCTTCAAATCGGACGCCTCAGTAATTAGTAATTGATTTATATCCAGTCACAAATTCTTCAGCAGTGCTCATTTAACTTCTGAACAGGCAACATTGCTGCACATGACGCGAAAGATAGCACGCACAAATCATGGCTACTATGTTTTACTGCATATATCCAGTGATGCCTGCAGAACAGCTCAATAATTATAGCCAAAGTTTTACAACTCATTCGAAAATCAATAACTAATTACTGGGGCGTCCAATTTAAAAACAGTCTTCGGCAGAGTTGTAGCTGATTACTGTATCTCACAGTTTCAAAATAGTTCCAATCCCCAAGAGAACATGGGCAAAAATAATGACCAATTGAATGAATTGCTTGCTCTTCCCATAGTAATTCCCATATAAACTTTAAAGGACTTGTGCAGTCTCAGTTTTCATCCCAATGAGCTCAAATTTTGGGAGGACACTCAGAATTTGAACTAGAATCGAATGAGCGGTGTGGAGCAAAAACGATTTTTTGAACCACTCTAATGTGTATTCTACCAACATTTTAGGTCTAAATCATGATTTGTATGTTCAGTTTATTCAAACAATTAGAATTGACGCAGTAATATCATGTTGAACATTGCGTTGTCTCGAAACGTGAGACGCCTGGTCACCTTATCATGAAATACCAACGAACACGTTTTATTATGTATTTAAAAATTCTTTGAAAGGTTCGTCACCAGAGGTGTCGACATGTATGTTTTTAGTCTTCAGTTATGTAAAAAGATAAAGTTTTGGTTTGAGTTTACATGAAAGTATCACATACCAAGGTGATATAAATGGTGTAGCTTTTGAATCCTCCCAATTAACAAAAACTCCTCGTGACAAGAATTGTGAAGATGCAGAGGTTTACGCGGTCTTTAGTAAACACTAACACTTTTTCTTACAATTCTACGAATGGACCAATGCACGAGTTCACGAATTTGACGTTTGAGCGGTGCCAAATTCACTCGTTACCATGGCCACATAAATGACACGGCACTGCTCAAACGTCAAACTGTGAACTCGTGCATTATCCATTGTACGGTTGATCAATGTTCATACTCATGTTCACGGCTATGAAATTATTACGTAACTTCCAAAAGATACAATGAACAAGCACCTTTTCTGAAAATTTTACAATAATTTACAGGAGAAAATCGAAGTCCCCGTGATTTGAAATCAGTACATAAAGTGACAAAACACCAAACGAAATACTAGGTCTTGCACGAGTGTTTAGATTTCTGTGATAATTTTGACATCCCTCCAAGCAAGATTTCGCTGCGACATTTTTCCCCGATTAGACTCAACGAATATCACAGTACGATTTATTGCGCACAAGTCACACAATGGCGCACAGCAAGATCTGTGTAACTAGGTATGCCAACTGGCCAACTGTCAAAAAGCTGAAACAACCTGTCTTATGACAGACCTTGCTTGTATACATTTGCACTGCGAAATTGTATGCGAGATTCAACTGTTGTAATAAGAAATTTGAGGTGAGTCTAAATGGGTGCAAAAGTTGCAATACAAGTACCATGTTTCTCTACCGCTTCGTCAAAAAAATTTGGCCCGGCATTTTGATATCCACTTGAAAACGATCTCTCACATGTAATAAAGTCTATATAAATAATAATGTAATGGTGTTTGTATGTCACGGAATGGCATCCGAATGGGTCAATGGATTTGCACAATTCTTTCACTGTTGTATTCATCTAGGGTTCCGACGTGTTCGTGCGATGAAAAAGTTTAGAAAAGTTTCCGAAATAGTTGATACAATGGGCGAAACTTTATCTGTCAATTTGTATGGGAGAGTGCATGCCGTTTTTCAACAGCCTACTTGATGACAAGACGAAGTTTGCCGGGACCACTTTAGATTCGCAGAGATAACCAGTGCCCTCGAATGGGATCCCAAGAGTATCCATAAGGTTTCAAGGGCATACCGATAGCTACACTTTGGGTTATTCTAAGTAGATGAAAAAAACCGCATTCAGTACTGTACCATTTAATTCCACTAGAATTTGTATCCATTGACAGATACGCGTATTTCGACCTCAACTGTAAGGCCGTCTTCAGTGTCGTGTACCTGACTCGACTTCGAGTCGAAGTCATATAAGATTCCATATAAGATATAAGATTCCATATAAGATATAAGATTCCAAAAAAGGCCAGAAGGTTCCAAGGGATTTAAGTTTGGTGTTTTCGATGGCTTTTGGTGATATCCATGGGATTTCGGAGAGGTTCCAAAAAATTTCCTGAGATTCTAAAAGAAGTCATCAAGTTTATCAAAAGGCCACAGTGTTTTTAAAAGTGCTTCCAGCGAATCCGCCATGGTTGTAGCGTTTCAAAGTAGTTTTCTGTAAATCTAAATTAGTATCCCAGGTTTACTTTAGTTTTAAGGAAAACATGACATGAGAGCAACCAAGAACGTCCTTTTCAAATTTGGGAGGCTCAATGATCTCGGAAAAGCTTAGTACTCATTTGGAAGCCCCTGGTTCTCTTAGGTATCTCTGAAGCATTACTGAGTCCCCTTTAAGTATCCTTTGAAAACCATAGAAAGCTCTGAAATTATTTGGTACTTTTCTACTTTTCATTGCTAAATTCTTAGTTTTATTTAGCTGCACCCTGAAATACTTTGCGGAAACCTTGGGAATGATTTTCAAACCCTTAAAAATGTTACGGGAATCTCTGGTTTTCCTTTGAGAATACTTGAAACCCATTCGGAAATTTATCCAAAAAAAATCGTACATACATCCAGAATCTTAACAAAAAATTAATATTGTTGAGGAGAAATAATCTTAATTTAAACCATCACTTCCTTCCGTAAAAAATCTGCGATTATGGTAGTGGGAAGATTTATGCCTTGTTCCCTCTTACTACTACTTGGAAACACACAGTATCTGGTTTGTCTGTCAAGACATTGAATAGCATTGAAACTTGCCCTGAAAGGAATAAAGAACCAATATACTGCCCATAACTGCATATTTGCAACATTCGACAAAAGTAGGCATTGAGTAAATGGGATACTAATTTTGCATTTTATTGCAGTATGGGAGAGAAACAAAATTTCAAAAATCACTGAGAATTCAAAAGTGCTTATTTGAGGCTGAAATTTTGTACAACTCCTATCGCAGATTGGGTGAATAGTCAGAAAATAATTCGGATAGAAATTTCGTTGCTGTTGCATTATAAAGCTCGTGTATAATCTCAATGTGACTGTTATGCGGTTTCAATTGTCAATGTGACAAAACAACTTTTTTTTTTCGAATTTTCTAGAACAATCACACAGATTTCAGAAGGTTGATCGAAAGTATTTTGGGATTTCGGATCATCTCTGAAAGTCGTTCGAAAAAAATACAGCTCTCTAGCTCAACTTTTAGGATACCCGAGCAGAGGAAAATAACTACTGAATACCAAATTGAGGTATTCCATACCAGATAATTTCCAATACTTACAACCTGAATGAGGTATGAATGAGCCCTGCATAAGAGGTAAAAAACCTCAATCAATACCTTCTGCATATTCTGCAAATACCAAGCTGATAACTAGATCAGGTATTGTAATACCTAAATAATACATGATGGATTTTCAAATAAAAGTGAAATTTTTCAATACTAGTTCAATACCTCCAGCAGTTCTCAATAGCTATCGAATACCAAAATGAAGTATTTTAAATTGTTTTAAACATTTTTTTCAAATATCATTATAATACCAAAATGAGGTATTGATTACTGAACAATACCTAAATGTGGTATGATACCAAAATATGGTATGCATAAGTTATTGCGATTTATTCTTTCCTCCTCGGGTATGTCCACATTTACGGATGTTCCGAATGGCCATATGTCGACCTTGACCGCAATTGGTTTCCTGATGATATAACAATATTACCCGAGGATACATAATTTCCATTTTCTGTTAACAACATAATTTACTATGATTCAATTGCTTAAATTTGTGAAGTATCGACTGCATGTTTTAATCTTAATTTTCCGGCAACGCAGTCTTTATTAAGATAAAACGAGGTGCTTATTTGCCCAAATAAAATTTGGGAAAATAAGCATCTCCTTTTATTTTAATAAAGACTGCGTTGCCGGAAAATTATTTGAATTACTTTTGATACTTTTCTGAAGGAAAAGGAAGTTGATCGAATTTTAACCGACTCTGACTTAGGACGACATCGCAATATCTCTGGCCAGAAGGAATAAATTGATCCATTTCCGGTTTTTAAAAATTAATAAGCTGTGTAAATTAGTCTTTCTAGAACGAGCTCATCGAGTAGATGACAAAAATTGATTTTTGAGGCCATTTGAAAATCTAAGATGGTGGGTATGAGCACAAGATTGGACTTCCAAATATGCACACTTTTTCAATGTTGAATGTGAACATGATGGTTATTTATTTTGTGAGTGAATAGTAAATGATGCAGTGTAAGGGATTTTTGAACATGAAACTATCTCTTGAAAACAACCCTAAATCTTCAAATCACTTTTACATACATTTGCTAATGGACAATAGGTCGAATGACAAGTGTACGAGAACATAAAAGGTCGAAAGACAAAATTTCGAAAGGAAAAAGGATAGACAATTATTTGCTTGATGGTCAATTTTCCCATCTTAGGAAACATAATTTCGATCTACTGTACTCAGATTCATAATTGACGGTCAATTTGTTTCCCTAATAACGGTTTCAAACCCACCGCCATCTCCGTTTTGGGGAGAGCAACTTCTCGGGCCAGATGTGGGGACCGGAAATCGGGGAACCGGGGTGTATGGTTTATTGGAGTGGGGTTTTGCGCTTTCCTTTATTTATTTTGATGTTTACTTTTTTGCTACTGTGTCAGTGCTGAGTACACAGTTTATGCGAGTGGAGCACTTGGAAGTTGGAACTTCTGAAAAAAATGAAGGGGATGAGTATGAGTGTGAGGATAAATGGTGCCATTGTTGGACGGGTATTTGTCTACCATTGTGTCGAGTATAGAAGCGAAAGGGTTTCTTTGGAGGGCTGTGAAAATGTATGTATTAGGGGCAGTAACAGTTGAACGTTGAATGTGAATGAAGAGCATTGTGCCGTGAACCATAATAGTAAATGTCATTGTTGGTTTGCTTCATTGTTGGACGGATTTACTCATGGATATATTTTCAATTTGTTTGCTTTGTTGCAGGTGAGTGCTCTGAGCCCGGCATGGATTGGCCAAGGAGACCACATGCTGTGAATATGAAGGCATCGATTGAGCATTGGATTTGACAAGTTTATTCCAGAGGAATTTCTACGTATCATCATCAATTAGGATTCAATAAGGTTTTTTTCTGAGAAAATGTTGATTACGAGCAAATAACCATTTGTTCCTCTTCAATTGTTTAAACTGTTTTTTTTTTTTGAATATCTGATCACATGTAAATATCAATAAGAAACACGAATAATTTGTTCCTAATTCAGCGGTTTGGTAAATAACAACCCCATAAAATACCCACCAGCAGGTCACTCTCTAAACTATATCAACTGGAATTGGTTATGACAAGATCCAAACAAACCAACAAAAAAGACAACCAAGACAGGTATACATTTCATCTCTTATGTTTCACAATCAGCTTGAAAGGTAAACCGCATGAAGTGCTCTCTTTCGTTCTATTCCTTGTCCTCGGTAATCCAGATCCTCAACTGAACACTGCGAACCAAGTTGATGTGCTACCACTATGAGGCCTTGCTACAAAGTCCGACGAATGCGACCGGTGGCCAAGATCCAGTGAACCTTTATTGTCGGTCCACCGCAGGCTGCACGCGACAGCTCTTTCTCGTTAAATGTTTATTTACTGTCTCTCTCTTTAAACTTCTTTCCATTCGGAGGATCTTTAGACTGCTGAAGTTGCTTTGGCTCTTTCTCGACAAAAGCTAACTGAAGTGTGCAACGGACTGACGAGAACGCACTTGTCAGGATGGACAGCTTAATTCAAGCGTATGCGAGTTCCTGGTATAGCACTAATTTCCTACTAGTACTAAAAGAATATCCAATGTTGAAGCATTGGAACATATCTATCTTCTATATAAATAAAAATGGAATGGTGTTTGTATGTCACGAAATGGCTTACGAACGGGTCAACGGATTTGAATTATTCTTTCTCAGTTTTGTTCGTCAAGGGTTCCGACGTGTTTGTGTGCATAAAAATCCCAGGATATTCACCGGGAAAGTTCAAAAAACGAGCGCGAATGAAACAGCCATTTTATATGGGACGATCAAAAGCGCTTTTCAACAGCCTACTTGATGGCAAGACGAAGTTTGCCGGGACCACTAGTGTCAAATAAAAATAATCATAAATTTAGACAAAAATCGTTGCAATTTTCTATTGCCACGATTAATGCGTTAAATATTTAGGTTAGGTTGAGTTGTTAACAAAATGTTAATGAAAGCTAAATTTATTTCAAGAAAATTAGGATGATCAAATAAATCATAACTTCACGTTTTGAAATCATAATCATGCAACAATTTAAATACATTGAATTATGATTTCATAAAGTACCGTCGATGGGGGTGACAATGGATCTGGGGGGTGAGATTGGGTCAAATCGGAAAAATATGTTTCATGTTGTATTTCAGCCAATAACGCTAATATTACTAAAATTAATAATGCATATGTTAGATAACATATTATTACACATAATTATTCGCAATATACATTTTAAGAAATAGTAATTTTTCTTTAATATATCAACAAACTTGTATGATGGAACTACAAAAACAATTACAACAATAAATTTCTCCTGTGCAAAGTATGACGCATGTACCTTGAACTCTATTCTTTTATTAGTAGAAGATTCAAAGTCTTTTCAATACACTTCACTCGTTTATCCGGAATCTATTTCATCAAATCATCTAAAACATCAAAAATGGGGGTGAGATTGGGTCATGCAAGAACGATTGTGAAAATCACAAGTCTACATTTGTGTCGTTTTACGGTGACGTGTGTACTCTTTCTTCATTAAGGTGAGCTTATTCTTTCTAAATACAACATCGCAGAAGTATCAAACAACTCTACTTGAGGATTCCGTACATTGAATAACAATACAACGCATTTTGGCAACTTTTCAAATCAAAGTCAAACTGTTTTTCGTGCACAGCAACACCGTAAAATTTTATCAAATGGATTTTTTTTCATATTCAATTATTTATTAGTTGGATACACTGAAGTACGTTATAAACCCACGTCAACAACTGCCTGAAATGTATTGATCGTGGAATGTCGCACCGAAATTTCACTATTTGCGAATGTTTAAAATAAACACTGTTTCAGTGCACCTTTGGGGAAACTGAATAGGCTTCATAGCAACTTGGTTGGGGCTTTGAAGACAATTTGAAGGTTAACCCGTATAGGCCTGAGTGAAAGCAAAAATTCTAAAACCCTCACCGCTCAGCGAATTCTTAATGGATTCAAATGATTTTTTGTCAGTATACTGGCACATATATCTAGTTTCTAGAAGTGGACAGAAGAACGCGGAAATATTCCTGTGGTCAAAGTTATTCCGGTGGATCACTGGGTCAGGTCGGGTTAGAAGGGTACTGTGCGTATGTGCCCCTTGAGGTAGGCAAATTTCAAGTCACAGATTTTTTCCGGAAACCGCTATAATGGCCCACTACATAACGGAATTTTAAGAAAATTGCATCAGTGTAAACCTTTTGAGAAAGGATTGAATTGGATAACTATGAGTATTGCATTTGATTTATCCTACAAATGACCATTTTTGGGTCCTGAGACGCCTCAAACTTACGATAAAGTGGCCAATTTGTATCTGAACATCTGTGACAAGCTTATGGGAATGCAATTTAGTGCACAATTATGTTTGATTTCTTCTTTTCGAGAATTGAAACGAATTAGTATCTAACAAATCTATAGCCGGTTCTTCCAGGCATTACGTCTGAATGACCACATCCGGTATATTTTAAACGGTGCAAAACTCTTTATTTATAATGTTAAATGTCAATTCTTAATGATTTATGCAAATTAAAATGATTGTCATTGCAAATGAATAAAGGTAACTTTGCATGTTCCAAAAAATAGCCCTTTTTTACCCGACTTGACCCAGTGACCCACCGGAATAACTCCGGCCACAGGAATATTTCCAAGTTCCTCTGGCCACTTCTAGAAACTAGATATGTGGGCCAGTGAACTGACAAAAAATCATTTGAATCCGTTAAGAATTCTCTGAGCGGCAAGGGTTTCAGTATTTTTGCTTCCACTCAGGCCTATACGGGTTAAAAAAAGAAAACATATGTAAATTTGACGTAAAATGCTGGGCTTACGTATTTTTTTCTCATAGCTCTTCTATTTTTTGGTATAATCGTACTTTTAAGTGGGTTTATAATACTTGCAAAACATCTTAAATGTCTTTTTATCTTGTTTGCATCGTACTTCATGATTGTTTTCCAGCTGTGAATGGTTTTGCAATCATATTCTTAAAAACAATTATTTCAATTACAGTGACCCAATGTCGCCCCCTCTATGGGGTGAGAATGGGTCATTTTTTATTCACTTGTAGTGCCGTAGTGAATAATTATTTTTCTTCAATTATTTGGACAGTTGTTAATGTACCATCAAAGTAAATACACACCAAATTTGAAGTATATTGGTGTTAAATTGCGATAGTTATTCAATAAATAGTTCGTACATATCCTTTTTTGACCCATTCTCACCCCCAACGACGGTAGCGTAATTTATCAACAACTGATTGCTTTCAGGGCCATTATGAAATTGATAAAAAAAAAAATACATAATAAGAAATTTCTAAAGTGGTTCATGAAATTCTATCATTGGTACAATTAAGTTTAGGCGTAGTCAGGATTTCCATGAAGGAGGGGGCTTCAAGCGACCTCAAAAATTTATTCAAGAATTTTTAGCAAAACGATCACTAAACACACTTTTTTTAAGACACCGACACGTTAATGCTTCCAGTGGACGATAAGGACTTCTGCACCCTTTTGTATAAAGCGTCAAACTATGATGGACATCAATTATCCCTTTTCTTTCAAAATGAGCGATGTGAAATCCGAAATGCGTCTTTGTTGGCTTAATAGAGCGAATCCTTTAATCCTTCAGAAAATCGAGGAACCATCAAAACTCCGCGAGGCCTGTTTTGTTCGAGCGGGTCACTCAAGAGGTCTTTTAAAGTGTAAATAAAGGTAAGCATGGCAACAAGAGAGAAAGAATACCAGAAGAAATCATCACATTTTTTTTCACTCTCGCTTGAATCGTTTGAGCATCTGTGTTAAGAATTTTGAGTAAAATTTTTACTTCTCAGCAAAACGTCAAAACTGCCTCATTATTGTATCGCAGAGGAGTTTTTGTCGAAACCTTTTTCATTCTTGCAAATTATTGAAACGGGATATAAGGATTTAACACAGTTCCTCCAAGAATTCCCTAAGGAAGATTGCGTCAGCATTTCTTGAAACAATAATTCCAAAATTTCCTTAGACATCTAGTAAGTGTTTCTTCGAGGAAATCAACAAAGAATCCCTCACGAAAAAGTCCAGGAATTTTTGTAAAGATTTTTCAGGCTTTCTTAATTAATGCTTGAGTTTTATATTATCATTTGTTGCAGAGACTTCTACGTAGGCCACTCCAAAGACGTCCTTTTTCCTTGAATCCATTAGGTATTTTCCAAGAGTTCAACTAATTTAAGAGATGTCTACAAATACTTCCTCTTGCATTCGTTCAGAAATTACTTTCGGAATCTTGCGAAATGATTCAGGAAAGTGAACTCTCTAAAATTTTATGTAACCTTTCCTGAGATATCCTCAAAAAATTACTTATGGCATTACTCCTGCTAATTTTTAAGGGACTCTGTCATAAAAAGTTGATTCTTTGATTTTAAGTACAAGAAATTTTGAGTGTAATCCACCATTACTATATATGCTCATGGATATCCTAGAGATTGCTTTATATGTTGATTTTCAAGCAATCGGTTAAAAACTAGGATTTCTTGTAATTTTATTAAGTAAAATAAAATTAAAGGCAATTTCTACTGGACCAAGAATACTACTTTCGGATGGCTTTCTCAGTCTGGAAGTCTGGAAGTCGCCAATCAGACGACAATCTATCTATAACGGGAGACGATAGACCTTACATCCCTTGAAAAAGGCCAATACCCTTTGGCCGAAACGTCGGGAATGTAAAAAACATCGTTTTCCGACTTCCAGACTGAGAAAGCCATCCGAAAGTAGTAAAATTTAAAGTGTTAATTATTTTCCTGCTCTATCATATTAATTAATTTGACCTCTACAATCAATTTTACATTGGAAAAATTACATGTCATTTTGATCGACGGCCAAACATGTTATAAAAAATGGTTTTTCATAGCTTTAAAAGTTAAACTAGTTTTGAGCATTTTCATCAATTGCTATAACTGTTATGTTAGAAAACTACATGTTGTCTCTTCAAGTTTATATTCGCAGTACTTATGTCTAGATCCAGGTAATCTAGATAGATCCACATAAATGATAAACATGAGATGCATCCATTGAAACCGGCTCTGTGATGTTGAATTGTCGCAAGCGAAATAGAAAAAAATGTTCATGATTTTATTATCTCAGCGTTTAGCCAGAAGGAGTATTCATCTCTAGTCTCAGCATTCACTTCGAAAGCCTTTCGAGATCCTCATCAAAATCTTCTCATGATTCCCGTCAGAATCTTCTCAGGGCTCTCATCAGAATATTCTGATAATGGTCATCAGTGAATATAAACGTTTCTTATCGCAACTAAATCCACTAAAAATTCTAGTCAGAATACTATCTAGATTCTCTGGGGAATCTAATCAGAATTCTTTCAGGTTTCTTATCAGAATCAGTTGAGGATTCTCTTCATAATATTAAAAAAATTTCAATGGATACCTCTTAAGATTCGCATTATGAATCTGTCGAGAATTCGTCGAAGGATCTTAAGAGGACTCTGAAGAGAATCCTGAGAGGATTCTTAAGAGAATCCTGAGAGGATTCTTAAGAAAATCCCCTGAGGATTCTGAAGAGATTCTTGAAAGAATCCTAAAGACAATCCTGAGAGGTTTCTGTAGAGAATCTCGAGAGCATTTTGAAGAGAATCCTGTAGGGATTTAAATGAGAATCCTGAGATGTTTTGATGAGTATGCTGAAAGGATTCTAATAAAAATTGTGAGAGATAAAAATCTGATGAAAATCCTAAGAGGATTATGTGGATAATGCTGAGAGGAATGAAGAGCAACCTGAAGAGAATCTTGCGAGGATTCTAAAGAGAATTCTGTGCGGCTTCTGGAGACAATCCAGTGATGATTTCAACGAGAAACCTGTTAAGATTCTGAGGAGAATCCTGTGAGGATTCTAAAAAGAATCCTGCGAGGATTCTGAAGAGAATTCTAAAGACGGTCCTTTGAGCATTCTGATGAGAACCTTTAGAGGATTCTGGAGAGAGCCCAAAGATGATTCTGATGAGAATATTGAGAGGATTATGCAGAAAATCCAGAAGACAAAAAGAGAGTCCTCTGAGAGTTTTGAAGCGATTCCTGAAAGTACTCTAAAGATAATCTGAAAAGAATCTTGTAAAGATTCTGAAAAGAATCTTGTGAAAAATCAGAAAAGAATCCTATGAAGATTCTAAAGGGAATCCTGATAGGATTCTGAATAGAATCCTGTGATGATTCCTGTGAGGATTCTGAAAAAAAAATCCTTGGAGGATTCTGAAGAGAATCCTGTGAGGATTCAGAAGGAATCCTTTAAGAATTCTGAATTGAATCCTGTGAGGATTTTGAGGAGAATCATGAGAGACTTCTAAAAAGTGTTTTCCAAAATTACCATTTCTGCTCAAACAAACAACGTGTCATAGCTTTGAATTTGATTTTCAGGCAAACAGGTTGCAAAATAGGATTACTTGAAGTTTTTTAATCTAAATTAGTTTCGAATATAAACAAGAATTTCTCTTTCTTTCCAAGACTTGTACCACTACTGATATCAAACTATTGTCGACGAAAACTACATATCATTGCTTCGAATTTTGGCTCTTTGACAAACAAGTGAGAATAAAATTAATAATTTTGATTATTTTCAGTAATTTTAATTTTGAATGATAATGAAAAATGTATAGTTCTGCTCAGACATGTTCTCTGCGATTCTGCAAGCAAATTTGTGTCAAAAAAATGTCAAAAAAAAACGTAACAGAAGCAGATTTTTATCTAATACGTTTCTGCCAACAGAAAAATCTGATCTCGGGTTTTGGAAAATTTAACGATAATTGACACACGAGCCAAAATTTTTACCGACTTATTCGCCAGCATTCACAACACAACACGCATGGCATTTATCGTTCGTGGAATACAGTCGGGTCTCCTGTTAGACACATGGTTGGGGGACGTTATAGAAATGGGCGTTATAGGAGACCCGGAGCTTATGTGATTTCATCAATTTGAGGGGTGTTGTTGAATATCTCGTATGCGTTAAGAGATAGCACAGTGCTGTCTTCGGCGGAGTTTCAGCACTCAATACGATCTACGTTGAAGAGTTGAGGAACATCCTTTTAGTTGAGAAATTGGCCGGTAGGAGCGCTTTTTCTCACTTGCTCTGTATGAATCTTGAGGGATAGGAATGCAAACTTTGCAACACTTGTTATCTCTAGATCGGTTGGTGTCTTAGGAAGAGTTGTTCAGTAGCACATCTCTTAAAGTATACGAAATATTTAACAATACCTTTAAATTGATGAAATCACATAAGCCCTGGGTCTCCTATAACGCTCTAATGTATCTTATAGTAGTGCGCGCAATAGGAGTGATAGGAATGCGTTTTATACGAGACCCGACTGTATAATGAAAGGAAAAAAAGACAATTCAAGAAAATATATTGAGTATATATCCATATATTGCGCTATCATATCCCGAAGTTTTGTAAAATCACAGGAAGTGGTTTGAGCAAGTACGGGTAACAAGCCAGTGAAACCGTGCATTTCGATTTTCAAGTTGCTTGGAATCGTGTTAAGGTTTCGGAGAACTCAGAAGCATATGATCGACAGCTTCTGCAAGCTATAATTATGTACAATAGTGAGAATTTATAAACCGTACTGACCGTATTTACTTGGATTAAAATTTACTCATGGCAAAACTTCTCATGGCTACCTAGATAAGCATGAAAGAAAATGACTGTGTCGACCATCATTCAGAAATCAGTAATGAAAAAACAGCATCGTACTGTTTCTAAAAAAATGTTCAGGACCCCCCGGTAAAACATTTCCAAACCGGTCTCAAATGAAAGGGGAAAGCCTAAGCTTTCATTTGGTGGGTGTTTTACCGATACTGATTTTTTTTATATTAATGTTTTCTACCAGAGATACCGTGTATTCACTGCTCTTAAACATTTCTCCTACCGATAATTTGACTTATCAAAAAAACGCAAATTTGTAGAAGACGGAACTTGGTCTCATCGTAAACAACACGAGTCATTGATAACACTTGTGTTTTTGTTTGGCAAAGTGACGAAATCAAAACACGGCGACACAGCAAACAAAAAATAAACAAGGCGAACAAACAAGTTGAAATCAAAATGTAAACACGGTGCAAAAGTAATAGGCGATATTGAAAATAATATCGATGACAGGCGCATAATAATGGGCGATACTGACTTTATCGAGTACGTTTGGTAGTTTCAAGAATGGGCGTAATCAGCTAAAATAGTAATTTTTACCACAGATTTTTTTCCTGTGTATTCACATTACGCTTGATCTCTAATCACTACCTTTTCGATCACGTTTCCTAACACAGTAATGACCCGATTTTGTCAGCCCCTTTTTGCGGAGAGCTTTTTGCTCCCACGGTTTGAATTTCAAATCTACTCCAAATCTTATTCAACTCAGTCAAAGTTATTATAAATATGCATAAAATAGTGAAGAAAGAATTATGATAACTTGTTTTATTTTTGAAGGAGAGCTGAAAAAAGTTTTGAAAAAGAGGCTGACATAATCAGGTCATTACTGTATCTAGTAATTTACGTTTTTTATTATTGTCCATACGTTTTGACCGAAAGCTGACCATTCTTCCATGCGCTTGTGTTGAAAGTTTGAGAAATTTGAGAATCCAGCGTAGCGTGATCAGTGAGTGGAATGCAAACATCCGTGTCGCGCTTGGCGGCCAGTGAAAGAAACTGAATGTTCGACAGGTTGTTGTTTGTACTTTTTGCTGCTGCCGCCAGTTGTTAGCATTTTAGAACGATGTAAACAGTCGTTACCCTTTTGGTTATTTTGTTATTGATTTGTCAGATTGGCCCTTATTGCGAACCCCTCCTGACTTGTAACTTTCGCTGACACATGCTCATTCTGATCAAGAAACAGAGGCAAATATATTCCATTTTCTGTGCTATGTTTACAATCAGAGTAGTGTTTGATGGTCCGATAGATTATAATTAGGTTGTTAAGGGTTGCATTATCAAAAAATATGAAAGTTATTACTAATTTAATTCAAAACATAAATCACCCGAATGTCTTAATACCGTTGTAGTCTGTGAGAGTTAGTGCTTTTGAACGCTCTCTCGCCATGTAACGAGAGAATGAATATCAACATTCATAGGGTTCTCTGATTGCACTGTTATGGTTCATGAATTGTTACACTCTCTGAATATGGTTCGATCGGCTTAATTATTCAGATCGAAATTCAAACCCTGACTGATCTAGATCAGTTATAAGTTATTTAGATCCAATTCAAAGGATTCAAATTTGAGATTTTGACATGCGAATTCCGAAATCTACAATAATCTACCTCGTTAGGGATGCTCAAAATACTTTTTTGCTTCACATGCAGTATTATACAGAGAATACTGAGCAAATCCGCCATGTTTTTAGTTGTATTTTTTTTAATGTTGCAGCTTTAAGTAAAAATTTAGTTAACAAAATACAAAATATGTTTTATGGCAAATACATGCGAAATAAATATAACTCATTGTCTTTTGAATGCACCATCGAGCGTTTCATTTGAGCAAGTAATCACAGAGATATTGACAAAACACTTTTGTATGTTTTTGAAGGGGTAAACCCCAGCTTTCACAGTATATCTGTGTTACGTTCTGTATGTCCTCATCTAAGTTCATGCATTCTTGAAAGACAACCTCGTTCATCGCACAACTCGAAACATCACCGTGGCCGCAGCCGGTGGCAGTCAGATGAAAGGAATTGACTCCTTCTTATCTTGCGTTTCTCAAGTGACTGCACGCGTGTGAAATGAAACGGCTTTTGAATCTTCGCTGCTTCTGCTGCTTCTGGGAGGAAGCAAAAGCGAAAAGATTGGCTTTTTTAGGCGATTAGCAGCGGCTGCTGCTGCCGCCTGGGCTCAGCTGTATTCGGTGGAATACAAACACACGCACGTACGTACAGGAAGTGCCATGATTTATTGCGCTTGAACAGGTTCGAGTCCGATGGGCACACCGGTGTGGCACCGGGGTCTTGGGATCTGTTGCGCATAACGCCCAAGGGGTCTGCGATCCGATGCACAGTGGCGCGTGGTCGGACAAAATCTCAAAACCTTAATCTTACACCTGCTGTGGATCATGTAAATTTGCTAAATTATCGTTTTCAATTAATTTGTGGCATTTTTTGAGGTTTTTTCCTACCTTTTTATAAAGGCGCGCCACTGTGCGATGTGCGTGAAGGGGATTCATGCGAAACAAGAGCAGAAAGTTATTCCCGATAATCGAAAAGTCGAAAACGAATAAAAACCTGGTAGCACGTTTGGCACAAAGGATGTAGTGAAGGTTTTTTTTCCGGGGGTCGGGGCCACGTTCGGTCGGCAAATAAGCCTTGTACTAAAGGACCAAGATTAATCGTCATGGGAATGTCACTTCTGCAGAGGCTGATGGATGGGCAGGAAACGGAGGTCGAAACGATCTCGGTAAAAGGTTTCCTACTGACTGATAAGTGGGTGGAAAAAAGGCACTGTTCGAAATTAGATTTGACAGATGATAAGCAAACACAGAGAAAAAGTGAATGTTTTCATTGGATCCTTTGGGTGAAGGAGTTACCCGGGGTCGTGGAAGGAGAACCGTTAACAGTCGACGGTTTGGGATTGAGAAGTTTTTGCTTCAACTGTTTGAACGAAGTTTGATAAGAAGGTGCGGAAAAGGTTCGGATTATCGATTCATCGGATGAATTATTAACAGACAGCCGGGAACAATTTCAGATTCCAAAACAGTGGCTTGCTTTTCGACACCTCATTGTGTTGAAATTGGAAATTTAATCGGAAGCTTTATAATACATTGCGAATTGTTTCAAGAGCGATGTTTGGCAACAAAGTCACAAATGAGAAAAAAAGTTTGAAGCAAATAAACTTGCTTCCCAGTGCATTGAAAAATTGCATAGGCAGCTATGAAAGTATATTTTCCAAGCAGTGTTTCCAC
This sequence comes from Aedes aegypti, assembly GCF_002204515.2. Taxonomy (NCBI): domain Eukaryota; kingdom Metazoa; phylum Arthropoda; class Insecta; order Diptera; family Culicidae; genus Aedes; species Aedes aegypti. The sequence goes on from NC_035108.1 coordinate 401,811,391, forward strand.
AGATGCACCTAAAATTTTGAAAACTTTGGTTTCAAATGACAAAAAAGTTGATATTTTATACGTTTCAATAAGTTTTAAGAGTAACACTGAGCACTGTTTTTTTTGCTGACTTATAATTGGTGTGCGTTTCCTACTTAAAATTGAATTATTTCCATTTGACATTACTAAGTACTCCGTTCCAAAAATACGTGCCTTTAATACCTTATATTGAAATCTCAACAAAATAAATCAGACCAATCAACGTTAACGTTGTTTCTCCAACGATGCTAATTTCTTTCGACTATCGTTTTGGACCAGTTTCGCTCATTTCATTCTACCATCCTTCCCATTCTTATTGATAAACAAGAAGTCTTCGATCCATCTTTCGAGCTCGCCTTCGTATCCTGTGCGAGTGTGTTTTATTATTTTAATGACGACTTTGTCGGTCATTTGTCGTTTTCTCGAGAGCACACCTTGACCATTCCGGCCTTTGTGACCCAAAAAGCAAAGCACACCGAAACATTTCTGCCTCCTCGTAAGAAGTCAAGCAAAAATTCACAGCATTGCAGAGAAAGAAGCTTCAACTGACTGGAAAAGGCGCCTGAAGTACTTTTCAAGTAGCTACCTTAATGCCTTCTTAGCTCGGCAAGCGTCATCGATGTTCGAAGAAGTCAACGGAAGGCACCATGAATGGGAGGATTGCATGTGCCGAGGCATAAAATTGAAGATAAACACAATCGAGGGCTGTCGAGCGAAGACGACGACGACGACGACGATGGAGAGCATGAAAAGTGCAATTGCCACGAAGGTACCCATCCATGCCTCCAAACCTTGCCCTCCTCTGTGGCCACATCCTCCAACGATTTGAAGGAAAGGCCCAGCTACGACCGACGCAAAAAGTAAACACTCTTGTGAATCTTAATTATGTTTGGTCATTAATAATGCTGAGCCAGATACTTCCGAGAGACTGGACCGGAAAAGGGGGACCAGGAGCATATGATTGGTAATGAAAGGAATTGTTTAAGATTAATTTAATTGGCCATCTTTTGCAGAATAATTAATTCAATTGTGTGCAGCAAAAGTTTAAATTCACTATCGGTATTAATACTTGAAACTGAATCAGCAATTGGACTTACCCTTTCTCAGTAAGTTTTCCTTTTCTTATTCGTGGCATTACGTCCTCACTGAGCCAGTGTCTGCTTATCAGTGTTCTTATGAGCACTTCCATATTTATAAACTGATAGCTAGCGTTTCACTAATTTCTTCTCCGATTGATAAAATAGTTTCTTTTGAAATTGTCTCAGGTTTTTTTCTTCACTTTTACACGAAATTCATCAGAAAGTTCCACAGTTTTCATCTACAGTAATTTGCCTAAATTCTTCTGGATTGCTTCCAGAGCTGATTTTTAAGACATCTTCAGGTATCTTCACATTTTCAGAATTTCTTCTGACATCCTTCAGAGATACCCCAAGAAGTTCCTTGTGGAATAAATAAATAAAATTCAACGATTGTGTATAATGCCTGTTTTTTTAACGTTTGAAAACGCTAGGTTTAACCCTTTAGTTAAAGTTTTTAATTTCACACTTTTATTTCATGAATATTTCGCTACATCACTTTTATTTCAAAAATATATCAGACATTTCAAACTGGAGAGACGTCCAAGCTAGTCGAATATTTGAAATAAAACTTTTTTTTATATAGAGTAGAGTGCCCTACTTGAATCTGCCTGGAATTTGGATCAGAATGGTCCATGATCGGACCTTTTATAAATAACTTCAGGAATTTAAGCTCCCTTGCACCTATAGTAAAGCTAATGTTCCTATAGTAGCACTACTTAGAGAATTTTTTTTTATTACACGAAATAATTGATGAATTAAGAACATTTTTATGTCAATTGAAAGTTTTTGATCCACACTTTGAAGGAAAAATTTTTTTTTGTAAAAATACGGTATTGGTTTGTATTTTGCGTACACGGATAAAAATCTGATCCGCAAATCATGATTTACAAATCACGAAATTCATAAATTGGTTAGGTCATAATATCAGGATCACAAATCATGGTTCCTGGAGTCATAATCATGATTCTTCATAAGCGTAACATCCAGGGTAAAAACACTAAGCGGTGCACTTTGCTTCAGCTCATTCGTATCGATCACTCTCAACTCAAGATGAAGAAGTGGCTCAGTGGTAAAGTACGTGTCTTTCAATCGGAAGGTTCTTGGCTCGAATCTCAGGTAAGTTATTTTTTTATTTTGTTTATTTTTATTTTGTCGATCATAAACGGATGCGCGATTCAGCCTTTTTGGCATTTGAATCATGATTCCGAGCAATCAGCTACAAAAACCTAACGCGTGTGTTGCGTAACGGCAATCTGACTCATGATATCATGAGTCCAAATCATGGTGTATTTTCATAAGATAATCTTGTTTTTCGATTCTGATTTCTACCCGTGTACGCCGTGTAGCTAGTGCTACTATAGAAACAGAAATTAGAAATAGTGCACATGTGTTCCTATAGTGGCACAAGCGATAATTAATGCGAAACTATGAGTTTCGTAGTGTTCACATTTTTTCCACAAAACCAAGATAAAAAGCTTTCAGATGATGTAAAAATAATTCCGCTGGCTTTGTTTTTCGATTTTATATGAATATTTGTTCTTAGCTTTGCAGATAGAAGTGCAAGAACAGGAGACTTTCTTCGGTTACTTTAACTTCTCATATAGATATATAACATATTCGTTAAATTCAAAAGATACCAGTCACTTATACAGGCGCATATGGAAATTTATAGCTTGAGCCCATTCTTCCATTTGGTCAAATTGTACGTAAAAATCCGGTGGTGTTTGTGTTTTATTACTCTCACTTGCTTACGATGCTGTATTAAAATCAATTATCCTATATGGTTGGATCTCCATCTACATGATCCCTCTTCAGCGACAAGGTCAACTCCAGATATGACTTAACGTTGCTGATGTTTTTGTCATCAGCCTCAAATGCACACTTTGTGACTTTATTAAATGCGAGAATAACTCTATTTGGAATGTCTTCGTACCTTTCCTTAAAAATAAGCAACGAGTTGGTTTTAAAGTTTTTCCCTGTACTTTACATTCACTTTTTCGGACTAAAAATTATGGTCAATATTTCTCCTTCTTGTAGTACACTTAACTTGTCACATTGCTAGTACTTAAATGAACGTTTTGATATGTGAATAAAATTGTTTTAAACAGGATAAAAATATTTATAAAGTATATTTATATTTTTTTAATATGACTGATAGAGTAAGTTCTTCCATAGAATGATCCTAAAGACATGACTGATAGTAGGATTCGTTTTAGAGACTTGGTATCTATTCTAATGCAAGTCTTTAAAAAAGTCTCTTTTTTTAATGGGAAGTCTCTAAAGTATCTATTTTAAACAAAATTGTCTCTAATGTCTCTTGATTGCTTATTCTGCTTGCATTGAATCCTGATGCAAAAGCGAATAGACTCTTAAGAAACTAACAAAGACTATAACGGGTTCAACAGATTCTTCAAGAATTTCGTCTCAGATTTCCCGAGGAAAAGCTTTAGGAATTATCATATGCTTTGAAGGTCTCCCACAGGGTTCTCTCTAGAAATTCTGTTGGAGATTTTTCTAGTAATTCTCCAAGAAATTCATCCAGCAAGTTTTATCGAAGGTTGCTTGAAAGAATTTCTCTAGAATTTTTAGTCCAGGAAATCCTTGAGAACTTCAAAGCTAGCACCTCCAGTAATTCCCTCAGGTATTGACTTATTTTTTTTTTTCAAAACTATCCTAAAATTTGCTCCATATATTTTCATGAATCCTTCAACCAGATTCTTTCGAAGATTACAACAGAATTTCGTCCGAGTAATATGGAGCCTATGTGGAGGTTTATTACAGAGTTTTTGAAAAAAAAAGTAGCATAAGTGTTTTTCAAGAAACCTTGAAAGAATTCCTCTGCCAGTTCATGTAGATTCCTTCAAGAAATCATCCACGTATCCTACCAGAAGTCCAAAATTACTTGAGGGATTCTTCGAACAATTTTTTTTCTAGGAATTTCTCCGGCATTTCATCCAAGTATTATTAGGTTTCTCAAAGAATTCCCATGACATCTTCAAAAGTTCATTCAAGTTTTCATACCCGTTAAAACTACAGTAATTTTTCTAATAATTTCTTCGATAATTGCTATCAAATTTCTATAGAGATTCTGTCTAACGTTTTTCGATAAATTGTCTTAGAAAATCCTGCGGAAGACTACCCGGAAATGCAATTAATTTTTTCTCGATAATCTCAGAGAATTACTTAGGACATCTTCTAGAACTTTACAGATTTCCTTAACAGTTTTGATTTGAAGAATTTGGTGTTGGGCGGGAACCGGTCGTTTTTGAAAACTTGGTCTCAATTTAAATAAAAGAATAATCAATTTAAATAATGAAGATTCTCTGCAAAATTCAACATGCTCCGGAGAAAAATACAAAGACTTTTACGCGGCTGTTCAGCAGGAATTCCGTCTCACATATTTCAAGGAAAAACTTCAAATTATCTTATAGCGATTTGACCTAAGATTCTATCTGGAATGTTCTCACGGACTCATACAGGGATATCTCTAGAAATTCTCTTAAAGATTTCTTCATCAACTCGCCCAAAAATTCTGCCTACGATTTTTGAAAGGATAATTGGAGGATTTTCTTCAGGAACCTCCCGTATTTTTTTTCTAAGATTGTCCTGTTTTTTTTCTAATAATACCAATATTCTAGGAGTTCCTCCAGACAGTTTTTCACTAATCTTTCACAGTTTTTCACTAATTAAAGATATCGATAAATGCTTATCAGTCAGAAGCGGCATCCATTAGACCACAACGACCCTCTATAAATTGACTGGGCATATTGATCAAAAACTCGCAAGGGTATCTGGGGTAACATGTATTCTCGGGGAAAAACGACTTATTAGAGTTTCTATGAATATTTAGGGAAAATTGGGACATTTTCCGTGGATTTTTGTTTTGTCAAATCGTACGAATGAACTAGATATTTTTAATGTTTTTTGTATTATCAGAAATCAAACTATTTTATAACCTAGAAAAATACCAATTTTAAATTGAAATTAATGTTTCCTTCAAAATTTTATGTGTCTCTGGAGATTTTATATGGTTACATGGCTTGTTCTTCAACAGCGAAGTTCATTTGATGATTCCCTGTTCTTTACTGCCCTTATTCAAATTACGCTTATTCTATTCATGCTTTAATATTCAAGTTGTTGAACAAACAGCTTTATCTAACAGATTTGAGTTGAAGAAATTGGTGTAGGGCAGATAACAAAAAAAATGCAAAAATCAATAGGCTCCAGAGAAAAATGCAAACACTTTAACGCGGCTACTCAGCAGGATTTTCAAGCATTCCGTCTCACATGTCGCAAGGAAAAACTTCAAATTATCTTCTATTGACCAGAGATTTCATCTCATTTTCAGGGTCTCATACAGGGATATCTCTAGGAATTCTCCTCAATATTCCTCCACCAATACGCCCAGAAATTCATCTAGCAATTTTTGAAAGGATAATTGGAGGATTTTCTCGAGAATTTTCTCCAGGAAATCTTTGAACACTTCAACGAAACTATACCTCCGGTAAATTCTTCTGAGATTGCCCTGATTTGTTTCCAAAGACGATACTGCCGTGAATCGCAAGTCACTCCCATCTGCATTATGGTCAAAATTGAGTTGATATCAGTTTTCAACATATCTTCCACATGATCTTTCAGCTGCACTAACGGGACACCACATTTTGTTCCGTAAAATAAGGAAAAAAACACCAAGTCGGATTGTCCCATAATGAAAAGTAACCGCACATCAGTCCAGGTACAGATTTCCGCACCGCTTTACTGAACCATATTATGGTCTGAAGTAAAGCAATTTGTGAAAGTTTCATTGAGATTCAAACATGTTTGAATCTCCTGGAATGTTTTGAATGTTCGTATGAAAAACGAGTCTGTACACTTTAGAGGCCATTTTCTCAATGATTACTTTTTACAGATGGGACTGACTTGCGATTCATGACAGTATACTAGGAGTTCCTGCAGACAGTTTTTCACTAATCCTTCAACTGAATTCAACAGTTGTAACTTGATGAGATCTTACAAATATTTCTAAAAGATGTTCTAACCGTGGATTATATGCTAGGGTAATAGATGGAAGAATAGCCGGATAATACCCTGGAGGATTTATAACTTCCTTGAAAAATATCGAAAATATCTTAATATTCTTGATAGAATCTTTTAGGAATTTTCTAGTTGTCCATGGAAAAATCTAGGTGATATTCTCAAGACATCCAAATCAAAATTCTTATTCTAATTTTTTTAGGAAAATTCTTGGAGGAATTCCACGGGAAATGATCAGGTTATGAACTCTTGAAGAAATCTTCGGAATGATCTCTGAATATTTGGGAAAATACCTAAATTCTCACGAAATTCCTAGAGAAATTTATGTAAAAATACACACAGTAATACGAGCAGTAATATTGTCGTTATGTTACGAGAAATTACAAAAAATGTCTATTATGACGAATTAAATTCTTATGTTCTGGCTTCTTTTAGATTACGTTTTGTTTTTCTGTTTCCTGTTTGGTCCATTTTCGTCCTTTTTTGGTTTCTCTCTGGTCCCTGTTTTCGAGCTAGAGGTCTCTAGAGTTCCTTACATTTGAGGTACTTAAACACTACCAGCCCTGCAGTGTGATTGCTAGAGTTATTTTCAAAAGTAATATATAAATTTTGAATTCCTCTGAAGATTTTTATCTTGTTAATTTATTTATCTGAAGATTTATAAATTGCATTCGAACCTATTCTTATAGCTTTATAAAAAAAATCTCTCAAATCATATAATGCGCTTCCAAAAATATGTACTATTTCATTGATTCTAATTATTTGTAAAAGTTCAACTATAAATATGTTTGTCGAGATTTGTGGGGGGCCCTAAAATGTGGAGGCCTTGTAAGGAATCTGAAAATAGTAGAAAAATGACAACGTCAATTTCCTACCGGGTACCCCGTTGGTTTGACCACATTTAATCTGAACACTTTTTAATTTGTACCCCGCTAATTTCCGCATCGTTAAAATTGAAAATGGTTCAAACGTCATTCAACTCCTGGAACGGAGTAGAGTGAAATGGAACGCTGTGGAACGGAAAGCAGAATCAAAACAAAACAGTGAAAGAGGTAACCAGAAACACAGTTCTAGGGTGACTAGATGATCAAATTAAAAATGAACCCCGATGGTTTGCATGAGGTACCGTTCAAATTAACGGGGGTACACGGTATTGCCCTAGTAGAAATATGAAAGCCATGTGCAGACGAATGTCTAAAGTGAAAGATTTTGTGTAAATGCTCATGATGAATCAATCCCTAGTAGATTTGGTGAAAGAATGCGTAACAAATTTTCGGAGAAGTTTTTGAAAAGTTGATACTCCCGAAGCAAAATATTCTGATGGAAATTCTCGAAAAAGACATTCTTAAGGAAATCATTGAAGAAGCTCCTAGACACATTTCTGAAACAAATGCTGGTTCCTGAGAGGTATTTTTCTGTTGTTCTGTGGTTTAAATTTAAATCCCAATATGACAGAACAGTTTTAAGTCAATAATTCTAGAATTGCTTGTTGATCATCAAATAGAGAATGGCCACAATTCAAGTTGAGACGTAAAAGCAAAAATGAGAAGAAACACAGAGTATTTTTCCCAGAGAGAGTAATAAAATACCTGAGAAAATCTTTTAGACTTTCTTGGAGAATAATTGGACAAAATTCTAGAGGAATTATATAACTTTATAATTCATCAAAATCACATCGCAAAAAGTTAAGGTTAGTCTCGGGCATTTAACTGTCCAGAAAGAATGTTTCGATTGAAGGGACTGCAATTAAATGATTCAGAAACATAGTAGTTCAAAATTTGAAAACTTTTAACTTGAAGCTTGTGCACATGAGTCGTTATAATTTTGCTACTGGATCGCAGTAGGCAGCGCGCGCGAACGGGTGAGTTGAAAATTTATCTGACACGTTTTTTATTGTCTACGCAAATTGTTAGAATCGGCCGGTGAAACGGCTGGTGCAGTTTTTGAAAAAAGTGTCTATAGCGGAAATAAGTCGGTTTATTCTGCACGCGTTCTGCTGGGTAGTGCTCCGTTAAAGCCAAGCAGAAGCTGAAGATTTTCGGAAGCATGGAGCTGTAGAGTCGGACAGCGGATCAGGCTGAGGGTTTGATCGATTGATCATCCGCTGGTGATGACCATTAGTTTAAGTTTTCAGTTTGAGCCGCTGTCTATATTTATTTATCTATATTTGTGATCTTGAGGGTTTGAGTTTTTGTTCCGTTTCATCTTCACCAGAAAAATCGTTTTTTTTATTTCGTTGTCGCTGAAGGTAATTTACTTGTTTGAGTTTGCACGCCTTCTGTGAGCAATCGAGTTCAGGTTTTTACGTCGCCAGAGTGATATTTTATTTTTGTGAAATGAGCACGTTGATTAAAGTAGTTTATAGCTGCTCAACCAAGGATGGTGAGCTCGTTTCATAGTTTTATTTTAAGGTGAAGATGAATCGAAGCCAAAATTCAATATTTTAAGAGCACGGATCTGGAGAACCAAACACCCGTTTGAGATGAAAACCTAATCGATTGGTCACCACCAGCTAGTGACCAATCGATTAGGTTTTCAGCTTAAACGGATGTTTGGTTCTCCAGATCCGTGCTCTTGAAAATTTGAAGTTTGGCTTCGATTTATCTTCACCTTAAATGTACAATAAATTAAAAAACTTGTTTTTATCATGACAACGGTGGCAATGTAACTTAGATTAATTGATTTAACAAAATATTAAAAGTTCGTCATTATGTGTCGACATAGAATCTTGTAAATTAATTTTAAAATCCCATACCATTCCTTATACCTGATTTTAATCATTATGAAAAATAACCTTTAAATGGTTTGACGCTAATACGCTCGACTTAGCATACGCTCACATTGTCTTTAGAGTACTGATAGGTGATTTTTTGAACTGAAGTTACATGAATCTCGTCATGCAGCTATGATCCTTCCCCACTAATAAAACTCCTTCCCTTGACAACCATGTGATCTCGGTCTGTAGCAACAATGGATGGCGCACTATCATTGCTTTCCTTCCTCGATGACTGTAAGGACGTGGCCGGCGCCGTCATTGATTTTTAATGTTTGGAGTTCTCGAAAGTGTATATTGAAAATGGAAAGCTACTCCCAAGCTATATCTCTTGGTCCCAATTATTCTGGTCAATCACGGAGTAGCAACTACGAATTGTACGGCCATCAATGCTTATGCTTATAATTTTGCTATACATTGTAATGATTCAAAATACCAAATATGAACCAAAACGACATTTCACACTGAATAGTTTCATTAGTTTTCTAATGAGCATCTATTTACCAAACTTATAATTTCCGCGACCACGATCAAGCTCGTTTTAATAACTTAAACATACAGCTGCGACTAATGGTGATGTCGCTCACAGCATCTCCAACGGGTCGTTCCTCGGTCCACGCACCGCCATCCAATCAAAACTCACTTTATTTAAAGCACCCCTTCCACTCAACCGCGCCCGGTGATTATTTTAATTGATGATTTGTTATTGAGTAGCAGCAGCAAAGGCCCAGAACACCGGGACGGAATCGCACTGGAGGCCACAATACGGCTTGCGAAAACCTGCTCCTCTGTCAATGGAGCCCGGACCGCAACTTCGGCAGCTCAACTCAAGTGGAGATTGAGAAGCCCATTATTAATGAACTTTTTCCTCTTCGGGCAGCAGGATGACGGATGCACGGTGCTCTGCAGACTATTATTATCACAAAAAAAATCAGTGGGGGTTGCGAACAAGACACGACCGCATGACGTTAACTACGCCATGTGATTTGCTGCATTTGAATTTAAGTCATAGTCATTTCTGTCATAGTTGCAGCCTTCCTTTAGTTCAAACTCTAACATAATATCGTAACGGTCACAACATTTTAGATTTTCTATTGACACCCAGTATATTGCCCTAAGACGTAGTTAACGTCAAAAGAAGAATGACCGAAGAAGCAGAAATTGGTCTGCTTTTATAGTGTGCTTCCCAACCCACGTGTTTGGTTGCGACATTTTCACAATTTTCGACAGTCTATCGTCAAAAATCAAAAGTTTTCTTAATTTGAGTAAAATGTTGTATAAATTCCCCACCGATTGGTGGGAAAATATTGAAAATCTACCGATAAATGGCCGATAATAGTATTCCAAATTTTACATAATTTCGTGACGGTCGCAGTATTTTAGATTTTCAATTGACACCCAGTATATTGCCGTAAGACGTAGTTAACGTCAAAAATTTAAAATCTTTCATTACGTGGGGAAAGAAGGGGAACCAAAGCTGGCAAATTTTGCGTTACGTTATATTTGAATCATTCCTTAACAATAGAAAATATATTGCATCCCAACGGCACAGCAGCAGCGTCCTCGGAAACATCCTCAAATTGCCGTATTGTCAATTATTCGTAATAAATCAATTATTGTATGATGCTTTGAGATGAATTAAGAGATTATAGCAAGTATGTGTTAAACACATTAGGGAATATTACACAAATAACTCTTTAAAACACATTTGTTGGCTCTGGCGCACTGGTTGCGTCCTCCTCGCCCGATGAGATTTGTGGTGCGGATGACGATGTGCGCTTCAACAAGCGGCTTTGGTCGATTTTTTCAGCCACCTCGTACAAACTTACCTTTGCGCCCCGATTCCTGCAGCGCCAATTCTGGAAGCGCGAGTCCATTAGGAAATCTAGAGCGAATCTGGACGCTGGTGTTTTGCCGCCGCTTGATGATCAACAGCTTGCCTCTGGTAGCGAGATACTGACGACGCACTGGTAGAAATCCTCCTCGCCCGATGAGGTTTGCGGTGGCGATGATGATGGGCGCTTCAACAAGCGGCTTCAGTTGCGGCGGTGTGTTGTTGTTCCATTCGCGTTCCATCGAAAACTGAGCTGAGAATGCGAAAGGCACTCGCCGACCATGTTCACAGTCTGACGGCAAAAAGAAGAATGAGCGAAGAAGCAGGAATCGGTCTGCTTTTATAGTGCGAAGCGGAACGCAAAAGAAGCGTGGAAAACTGCTTGCACGTGATTGGTTGCGTAAGAAAGGGGTCGACAATTTCCCAATTTTCAATAGTTTATTGTCATTAATCAATAGTTTTCTCCATTCGAGGAAATTGTTGTATACATTTTCGACCGATTGGTGGGAAAATATTGAAAATCTATCGATAAATGACTGAGTTATTAGCGTTCAAAATCTTACATAATTTCGTGACGGTCGCAAAATTTTAGATTTTCAATTGACACCCAGTATATTGCCGTAAGACGTAGTTAACGTCAAAAAAATGGAAACTCACAAGTCGATTTTTATAGCTCTAATGCATGTCTTCTTCTTCTTCTTTCTGGCGTTACGTCCCCACTGGGACAGAGCCTGCTTCTCAGCTTAGTGTTCTTATGAGCACTTCCACAGTTATTAACTGAGAGCTTACTATTCCAATGATCATTTTTGCATGTGTATATCGTGTGGCAGGTACGAAGATACTCTATGCCCTGGGAAGTCGAGAAAATTTCCAGCCCGAAAAGATCCTCGACCGGTGGGATTCGAACCCACGACCCTCAGCTTGGTCTTGCTGAATATCTGCGCGTTTACCGCTACGGCTATCTGGGCCCCTTCTCTAATGCATGTCTGGGTGAAATTAATAAAAATCGTAAGTTTTGAGTTTATGCCCTTGTCAAAATGATATTAACATTGTTTTCCATTTATGGACTAAGTAACATTTTGAGTTTTATGATTCACTTTTAGTGGCTTTCGTGACCAATTTTATAAAACTACAAAAAAATCTAGCTGCCCTATTACAACCTTCTTATAACCGCTATTAGATCGTCTTCCAACCAAGTGGTCCACTCTTCAAGAGGTTATCATTACCATTTTAAGAGGTTAAAATTACTTATGCAAACACACTTTGAACCAAGTGTTTATGATATGTTTCACTCGATAATAACGATAAATGAAAAATCTTACAAATGTCACACGTTTTTCTTTATATTTTTTTTTTAGTTTTGCCCAGACATGAAAGCTAGCTTAACCCTCTTATACCCAACCCGGCCTTTAGACAGGGTACACTTTGGAATTTTGTGTATATTTTCGTAGCTCGGAAATTAAAATGATTTTATTTTGGCCTAAACCTTGACTCATAACACGCATATAAGAACAGTTTTTTATGATTTTTGAAACTTTTTTGTAATATTGAAAATTGTTTGAAAAATTGTATTCTTATATAACCTACAAATGCCTGCGACTCATTTAACGTGTTTTATAAAAAATCGTACCTTTTATATTTTTCTACGATCAACCTATCACAGAAGAAGAGCCTGATGGTATTGAAATGATGTCAAATCTGTTTTTCCGTTAGTTACACGGAAAATAAAAAAAAATGAGTATTAGAGGGTTAATATTCAACTGGTTAATATAGATTTCACGGAGATGTTTTTCTGATAATAACTGGTCTGGGGAGCACTGTTGCGTTCGGTAATATGTCTGATTCTGACGGGATTGTGCGGTGTGTCGCTTGCTGGAGCTGAGCAACCTGAGGGTTCGGCAGCAATTATCTCCTTCTCATCATTATTTATGGGTCCATACGAGTTGGTTGGCGTTGGCTCCAGGGACTTCCGTTTCAGTTTACACAACGATACCTTTACGACAGGCTGGTGTCGGTCGGTTGGTGTCGTGTGGCTCTCGGAAATCATGTCGGGGCGAATTCGAGCTCATCGTGGGAACGAACCCAAGGAACTGGAAGAAATCGGGAATTACAGTGAAATTTGAAGCTGATCGCTTGTTAGGATGATTATGGGACGAATTTTCTTTTTCGGGGTTCCATTTAATCAAGGTGTTTTTCGAGAGCAATAAATTTGCTGATTTTGCCACAAGCAACGGATTTACAGTAGTAGTTTTTCGCAGATGCTCCATTCTATTGGAATTTATCAAACACACATTTTGTTGGAATGAGGTCATAATAATAACGTGTGAGATGGCAAAAATTCATAACCACACTCATTCTAAATATCTCATAAGCAAGTTTCCGTTTCCATTCTAACGCAAAAACAGTCGCCGCACTAAGGAGTATTTAGTCAATCTAGCTGGTCAAAACTATTTAGAGGATTAATTACGTAACGTAACGCCAATGATTTTTGTACATACATATTTGTGTTTCCTTTGACCATTAAAAATAAATCAGGTTTAACTATGCAAAACTTTATTTCATAGTATAGGCGATTCAAAAAAATACTTTAGGCTTCAAATTCGCCTAAAACCCCTTAGTGCGCCGTAAAACCCAACTGGGCCTGATATAGCGACACGTGTTCATCTTGCAGATACGTGCGCCGAAGGTGAAACGACACCCATTGACCAACTGACGCACCTATAGAACGGGGCCCCAACGCATGGTGTGGGCCAAAAGCGGGCTCAATGAAAATGAATTTTTCATTACTAATGCCAGCCAAAAGCTTCCCACTACGGGATGACGATGAGGATGTCGGCAAGGAACAGGCACATGTTTGACTGACTGTTGCCATATGTAGGTATGCAGCTCGGTGAGGTTGGCTCCGTTTGGCGAGCCATCACACAGTGGAGCGCCTCCATACAATGGTCAGAAAAAAGTGCTCCAAATCGATTGAAAACTTTAATATGCCAATTTGACTCGAAGCTCAAAGTAATTGGCATTCAAACGACAGAAATTAAGAGATGGCATGCAAATTATGTCATGCTATATTTCAACTTAGCGAGATCTCTGAGTATTCAATACTAGAACTTTACAGAAATCAGAACTTGATCAATGGAGATGGGATGATAAGATATGCACAATACACTAAGGATACGGGTAATGTCTATAGGTAATGTATCCTGAGAAAATTAAAATAGTCTCTCACTTATTGTTCCCTGTAAAAATCATGATCTGCAGCACATCATGAGAGTCTGTTTGTCGAATACTGCTACAGCTCTGATTAGATTAGAAGGAATAGCAGTGCATGATATAACCCATATGAACAAGCTCCAAACCTGGGGGACATAATTTCTATCGGATGATCGGGGATTGTGTAACGTGTCAGTAAAATAAAACACTTACCTTCAATAGTAAACAAGCGAGAAAAATGGATTTTATCATCGCTCTTTCTTTTTGGAGCTCTCGTTCGCTGCTCTTGTGTATTGAACTTGTTACAACTTGTGAAACATTGCCGACTGTGGACCGCTAAAGATAGGATGTTTTTCTGCGCTTGCTTTGATCGTGCTTCATAATGAAATGAGAACGAATTCTGCAATGCCTTGTAATACCACACAAGTTCTAAATAATGGTCGCAGTGGCTCATCCCGACAGAAGAAGAAAAAAGTCAGAATCTAGGGTAAGTGTACCAGTTATGGACATAGTGGTTCCCTATTTCGCCATACGTGGTAACTTTAATATCTTCAAATTTAAAAAAAAAATGTGTGTGTTGTAGCAGTTAGATTTGAGATAAATCTTGATGTTAAAGCATTCAAAAAGATTTAAAATGTGAAAGTTAGCAAAATGTCTCATATGGCCAATTAGGGAACCACTATGGCCATAACTGGTACACTTTCCCTAGTCCAGGATTCGATGTGAAATCTTGTTGTGTATACATTGGAAGAATGATTTTACAAAAATTGTTTTAATTGCTTTAAAAAAATTGCATTATCTTTGCCATTTTTAACATCTTACGTTTAGTTTTTCTCCTGTTTCCTTTCAAACTTCTTGTAATACCTCACTACTGCTACTTTCTTGTGTCTATGTAATAGTCCGGCGAATCAGAAGAAATTAGATTTCGGTGGAAATTGTCTATTTGTAATATGCAAAGTCTACACTCTAACCTGTTATTCGAATTCAACCCAGACAACCAGAAGTCGCATAACAGTTAACGAACAAAGTCGTTTATTACAGTCAACTCTCCACATCTTGATGTTCTGTATCTCAATATCTCTCCCTATGTCGATGATTGCTTCGGTCCCTTCATTCTGCATACGATTTCTCTCTCCATATCTCGATATCCTCCTTATCTCGATATCTCCATATCTCGATGTATTCCTGTTGATTTGTTGTTCCCAATTTTCTCTCCATATGTCGATATGAACATTATCAAAGGTTACTAGACCAGATTTCAGTGATTCAGAACAATGTGGAAACTCGGAATGAAGTTTGTTTGTTTATTATTTTCCTAGTAACGGAATGATTTTCAATCCAGTGTTCATTGAATTAATGTTCTTTGTCCCTATCTCGTGTCCCTTCGATATCGAGATGTAGAGAGCCGACTGTAGTACAAATAGCATCACACCCCCACTATATGGAGTGCGAAATCGTTTCCGACGAGTTTCCTCGCTTAAAACGCTTATTTATGGGTTCATATGTACATTTCGTTTTGTCCCGCATAAACATACAAAGTAAGTCGGATCAATACATAGCAGCTGTCAAATCAATTTTGTTGTTACAAATTAAGTCGTATAAGAATACAGATTAGATCGCAATAAAATATACACACTCGCATACTACTTTTCATCATAAAAAATATGCACGTATATTGCCTTCACTTTTGTATGTGTAAGGCCTTTTCGCGACATCTTATATGTAAAACTTTGCGCATATAAGCATCGCATAACGCAAAAGGAAATATTTTTTAAAGGAATTTTATTAGCATTTTAATAGGAAATAATTTAGAATAGTTATAATTAATAAGTAAACGCAAGTTTTAATTGATAATACAATTATTTTGTAGCACACGCAGAACGTCTTCTGTATCGCATCAGTTTTGTCATTCTCCTTTGACGTTGGATGACGTTTCCCTACGTATTGGGTTGCCATATTTATCATTTTGATCAGATGTGTAAGACTCGCCGACCGAGGGGTTGTCACATTTGCTCTGACCGAAAATTCTACATAGGTTTGAATGGCATTCATGTCCATGATTATAAAAGATTCCTAGCCAAGCTTATGCGTGAATCTTTGGCTCAAAGTTTTCGGTGTATCTTCTTGTATCTATTTTCACGAGATTTTTAACCATAGGCTTGTTCATCTCAGGATCATCGACTTTACCCAAGTAACCAAATAGCACTTTGATTCGTGACGAGCTCATTTATTCATTTGTTCATTTAAACAAAAAAAAAATAAAGAGGGAAAAGCTCCTATGACAGATTTTCTTTCAAAATACTTCTCAAAAGGGCGCAAAATCTTTTCATCTTTTCAAAAACGCTATTACATAAGACTACATATAAAATAAAGGCTCAACCGAAAAAAATCCATAACAGAGCCAAGATTTTGAATGGGAGAACAACAGCTGTGGAGGTCAACGGACAAACGATGAGATAGGTTTCTTGAAAAAAGGCAGTATCAACAAATTTAATTAAATACTCAAAAATATTTTTCATCATAAAAAAGATTGACTGCCAACAATATCACGAATGGATGTAAGTACAGAGTGACCCAATGTTTGACAATTATCAAGAATTTTCTTGCTTGGCGGAACATAATTCTTGCATTGAAAAATAATGTGATCAATATCTTGATAAGGCTCGCCAAAGTCACATAAAGTGACGAGCTAATGCAGTGTTATTATATAGCTGATATGCCCTATATTAGTTTTATAACAGCCCTATAATGCTAGCAAGTTGAATTATTATTTAGGAGGCTCCGTGGCCTTGCGGTTAGCGGCGTCAGTCATCTAGGCGTATTGTGCCACGAAGTGTGGGTTCGATTCCCACTCCAGTCGGTGGAAACTTTTCGTCAAACAAAAAATCCATCACTGGACTACTGGGTGTTTCGTGTTGTCCGTTGCCTAATGTTAGTGATCGTCCAGTCTGTGCAGCCTTTGTGCTGAAGACGGTGTAAATTGTCTTTTTTATATGGGTACTTCCCATCCGAAGGATTAAGAAAGTCGTCACACGTGACTATCTCGGGGATGGGATTCGTTTCCAGATCCTTGAAATGAGAGGCATAAACCTTTTCTTTAGGTTCAACCCCAGTAGTAAAACTGGCTAGAATTTATAAGAAATCGAAAGATTCTGTATGAACTCTATTGAACTGTCTTTGAGAATGCTGCCCAAGTTTTCCGTGAAACCATTTTCACGTGGCAGTGCGTATCTTAAAACTCAAGCAAGCGCTATTATGTTTCTGCTATTTCGCTATTATGATTCACCCCTCAGTATAATGCAAATCGTGCAAAAGTTTGGGTTCACCTGAGCCGCACGCACATCATTTTTGACAATATCACTGCCATTTTTAAACCGATATTAAAAATTCAAAGTTTTTTCAAAAGCAAATAATGGCGCGTACATTATTGGTTTGAGATTTCACAGATTTTTCATATTTTAAGT
Organism: Aedes aegypti; assembly: GCF_002204515.2. Classification (NCBI taxonomy): domain Eukaryota; kingdom Metazoa; phylum Arthropoda; class Insecta; order Diptera; family Culicidae; genus Aedes; species Aedes aegypti. Next base: position 401,828,803 of record NC_035108.1, read on the forward strand.
AAGTTCAGGTAAACCCAAACTTTTGCACGATACACCATACTGAGGGGTGAATTCAAACTTTTGCACGATGACTTAAATGACTGTTTCTTTGATTTTGAATAGTTTCCAGATTTTTCCGCAAAAATTTCGTGAACGCCCTTCAAAAAATATTAGATTACGATTGTAATGACACATTAATTTTAAATTTTGGTCGATCCAACGCTGAGAATATTAGCCAGGTTTTTTCAGTGTGTTTTTTTTAAATGTCATAACTTTTAGTAAACATTTAGTAAACAAAATTCAAAAAATGTTTTTGGAAAAATACATACGAAGTAGGAATAACTCATTGCCTTTCGAGAGAGTTTCAATTAGACGTGTAATCACAGAGATGGGCAAAATACTTTTGTATGTTTTTTAGGGGGTGAACCCAAACTTATGCACAGGAGTGTACATTTCTTCCCTTCTCCGATGACCGTAAGGACGTGGCTGGCGTTATTTTATGACGTTACTAAGTTTAGAGTTCTTTAAATTGTACATTGAAGATGGTCTGCTACTCCCAAGCTGTATTTGTTGGTTCCCTGCAGGCTTGATAGTACTCCTCAACATCATCACAGTTCGGTGACATACTCTACTGCTTCTTTGCGAGGGTGCGAAAAAATGCTAAGCAGAGAGGCAATGAAAAATGAGCGAGCAAGATGCAGCACAAAACACAACAGAGTGAAATTCCATCAAAAAAGAGTGCCATTACAACTCCCCGAGGGGACTGTCTTGTCCGGGTGGAACACTCAAGAGTTCTTTTGAAGTGTGAGTAAAGGTGAGCATCGCGAAAAGAGAGGGAGAGTACCAAATCCTCGCATTTTTTGCACTCTCACACGCCTCATCTTTGCATCGCAGAGAATTTTCTATCAAGTCTGGTTCCCTGTACAAATTTGATGATTCCGCCCAATCACGGATGTTTCACAAAATCACACATAACTATTGATTGGAAAACATACACCTCTGATTCTTATATATTTTATGCAAAACAAGCTTGGCGTTCCAATACAGTTTTAAAATCGCTGGTTTCGAACACCATAAAAATTCAGGTTTTTCAACAAAGTCCAACATAACTGCCAAATTCATTATGGCCACCAAAAATGTGAGTATTAGGATTCTGCTACAAATTGTAAAGCACCGTCTTACCTATGCTTTTTTAACTAGGCATACAGTTCTTATAACCTGGCTCTGCTTTCTAATAAGGCTTCTAAATTCGGAAAACTACAGTACAGCTTTGTAACAAGCTTACCGGTCTTGTAGCGTAAATATTAGAACATAGGAATCCATATGACTCAATAAGATTCTTGTATCTGACTACTGCGTTGTTGTTGCATAGGTTTATCGGTACATTCAAATCACCTACAATAAACGTTGGACAGGCTTGAGATGCATTAGTGAGCCAATTTTGGAAATTACTGAAGTCAAAAGACGGTGGGCGATAAACGCCATGAATATTGTAAATAGTTCCTTGCAACTTGAGCCGCAAATGAACGTGATGGAATCCATTTGAAACCGCATTCTCTACAATTTGAAACTCTATTGTTTTGCGCACATAGAGCACTAGTCCTCCAGAAGATGTTTCTCTGGATGAAAATATTGAATTATATCCTCGAACATTGTACATCAAACAATACGCATTTTAAAGCCAAGTTTCTCCCAACACAATTACATCAATCGGAACACACAAGTTATCTATGAATTCTTAAAGATTATCGAATTTCCTCATTTCATTTATTCCTCTTACATTCCATTGTAATATTCGCAAGGCATTCACATTACGATTTGCAGTTTTATCATTAAAGTCTTCAATAGTATCGTGATAGAAATTTTTTGAACTATCCATTTTTAATTATTAAACCAAAATAAAAACAAGCTAAAGAAAAAAACAGTAATTTATAAATAATGAACCTAATAAATATAACTAACATATTTGACCTATTACTCTTTCAAAATCGCTACGACATTTTATTACTTGAGGCTTCGAGATCTCATCTTTTCTAATCAGTATATCGCCAGTCTTTCCCGCCCATATGTACTTGATATTATGCTTATGTTGAAAGCCACGCAGCTCCTTCATAAGTTGGAGTGTGGATGATGTTAATTCATTACGAATAATGATAGTTGTAGGTTGACCATTAAGGCCGCACGGGACGTCATCATAATCACCCTATTCATTTCAAGAATCAAATCCCAAGAACCACTCCATATATCGATGCGAAAATGTATCACTATGATTCTATATATGTAGTGCACAACCCGATAAATTTTCAGCTTTATCGGTTCATTAAAACTCGAGATTTGCTTCCACAAAGTTTTGATGATAATTGTTAGAGTGAGACGAAAGATAGGGAAAATAACACGGTTTCTCGTGTCCCCTTAATTAGAAGAGATGGGTCGATTGAGGACGACTTGGGTACTTTAATTTCTTTTTTTGCGATTCCGTTGCAAATCAATCAACTTTTCATTGAGAAGTTGATCAACATAATGGCCTACTTTTCCTACTAAAAAACAGTGCTGAAAAGTGCTACTTTTCAGCACTCTTTTTGGTGCTGAAAAGTAGCACTTTTCAGTACTGTTTTGGTAGGCATCAACCGAATAACCCAGTCTCTTCATGCCATTTGTGTTTATTTGCGCGGCGTGTGAGTTGAGACGAGTCGTTCTCATCTCGGATGATGTGAGGCGACTAATGTTAATCCATATCCAATGGGAGCGAGTCGACAATTGTCCCTCATTCGACTCGTCTCGCCTCAGATGCCGCGCAAAATAAGCATAATTGCATCTGATTCTAGATCCGTTGTGCGATCTGATTCCGACAGGGGCTGTCCATTAACGACGTGATCAGTTTTTTGGGATTCCAGGCCACCCCCCCCCCTCGTGGTCATTTGTCCATACACAAATTTGTAAAATTTGTATGGACCGTGATCATTGGCCAGACCCTCCCTCTCCCCATGAATGATCATGTGATTTATGGACGACCCCACATACGCTAGCGATTTTGATTTGAAATCGAATAGGCCAACATTTGTGCTGTGCTGTACCTGATATCGATGGGAGCGTGAAAACTTGTGACATTCATGGGTAGACACTACTGTATCACAGCCTACGTGATTGAAAAATACTGAATTGATACAACGCATGGATGTGTGCCCACGTGGGTTCTCTTAGAAATGTTTGTTGTGCTTTTAGATTTCATCCAGCTGAAATAGCATTTTTCGAAATAGCAAAAAATTTTGTAGGCAACTCGTTGCAAAACTCGATTTTTTCAGCACTCGTTGTATTTATCCAACTCGGCGAGCCTCGTTGGATAAATGTACAACTCGTGCTGAAAAAATCATCATTTTGCAACTTGTTGCCTAAATAACTATTTCCGATTAAACATCGCTTCTTTGTCAGCTTTGAAATTGGATTTTACTCTTATTGGAACTACTACATCGGATTTTTTACTAGAAAAGATTCGGATGGCTGAACTATCGAATTCAAAGAGGAACCTATTGTTTTCGCCGTTTTCTCAACTAATTCAAGCACGTTTTCTTTTGGTTTAGATGGAAAACCATAGATAATTGCGTTATTTGCAAGCGCATCATTATCAACTTTGTTAATGACACTTTCCATTTTTACAGCTGTCGACTTCAAAACCATCTGTGACTTTTTCAAATCGTTAACTTGTTGTTTGAGAAGCTCGTTTTCTAATTTCAATTTTCTGAGTTAATGTCAAACTTGGACGACAAAAAATCTTGGGATTTTTCAATAGCCGTTGTTATGCAATGAACCTCTTCTTTGACCGTTTCTATTTCATTTGCTACTTGAGACACAGTGGACTTTATTTCAGCACTTACCAGGGTTGTCATTGTCGACTTTACATCTTGCATTTCAGTAATACGTTCGAACATTTAACACAGTTGGGCGTACAAAAATAATTAATCTACTTGATGTTTTTAATAGCATTGCCCAAGATATTTTTACATTCAAAATGAGCACTCGAAAAACAGTATTTACAAGTAACACATTTATCCCGATCAATATTTGTTTTTCTACAAACCGCACAAAACATCTTGGAACTTTTCATTTTAACGAATAACACAAAAACAACTCAAAAAGCCAATAAAAGTGCACAAACTTAAACAGATTAAAAATATATAAATAAATAAATAAATAAATGAAAGTGAAAAAAAGTATGAAAGGCAAATCTGAGGAACAAATGCTATAAATAAACAATTTGTATAAAAGAACAGGAAAGGAACAAACAATCAATAAATATTTTTTTCACAGAAAATACACCTAAGAATTTTTGCAAACATAGCTCTGGTGCTCACAAGTCCCTACCCCACACTTCCGCGGGTCAAACGAAGACAAATGCCGCCAGTTAAGGATTGGGTACTTAGCTGGTAGTGCAGCCTGGGCACTGTTGTCCTTCTGACATCAGCTAGAGGGGAGAGGTGCATCTCGAGCGTCTGTCCACCAAGGAGGTGCGTCTGTTCTGGCATCCAGCGGCTGAGTATGAAATGCTGTATCACGTCACGTCAGCTACACCTAAGGTGGCACCCAGTGAACCACGTATCGTATAAGAATGTGTGCCAAAAATCTCATATTCATACGTCAAAAATCAGAATCCCACAATATGCCAAATCATAACGAATAAATGTTAACACAAATTGTATATAATTCTCCACTACGATTCATTGTCGACAAACTTTGTTGACAACAAACCATGCCGTAAATAGTATAATCTAGAATCGCGTCAAGTTGTATAAACTGACAGATCATATATCAATGCAGACTAGCATCAAACGAAAACGCAATAACTTAGCGAAATTTACCACCCGAGGTTGGTATCTTCTAGCGGTGGGCTTCAAAGAACAACAAAGCGTGTGTGTTGTAGAGCAAACTTCCTTTCATATTAGCAAATAATCACTCCTTATTCATGAAGCGGTCTGTGGTGTAGTGGTATGGTACTGGGCTGGGATCCAAAGGTCTGGTGATCGAGTCTCGCTGGGAACTTTTTTTTTTTTATCGGAAATTTGTGGCATCGTATTGCTGACCATGGAAAGTCTGAAAAAGTCGTGGGAAGTGCGTATATGGCCTCCATTTTGGTGTGTATATAACGTTTTCATGCATTTTATACGAGTGATTTGATTCATATAGAATGATGTATAGCAAAAAATATACCAGCCAAAATGTTTACTGGGCAGTCCCACCCTGGTAAGGTAGCATATCGAATTTCTTACCTATCACGAAAAATGGAGAAAGGAGAAATAACGAACGATATTTTCGACAACCGACCTGGCAACGGAATAAGGACTATGATTGGAAACTCGGTACCTGGAATGTCAGGATGTTAAATGAACCCATACGAGTGAGTCTTTTGGCTCGTGAATCGCAGAAGGTTGGAGTGAGCGTGGCTGCTATTGAGGAAGCAAGATGGCCTAGAACTAGAGAACGTGAATTCAGGGCGGTGGACCCCGTCGCCAACACAGCTTTCAAAATACTCAGAGACGACCCAGAGATGGTTGGTTTGATGAGGAGTGCCAGAATGTGACGGATGAGAAGAATGTTGTCAGAAGCCGGATGTAAGTGTCTGGTACCCGGCAGTATAGAGAGCGGTACAAGGAAGCTAGAGCAGCCGAGAAAAGAACTCACCGCAGAAAGAAAAAGCAGTATGAAGAAAGATATCATTACTGAGACGCAAAACAGCATCGAACAAAACGATATGCGGAGATATTACGAAACTGTCAACGGCGTAGGGTAGATGTACCAATAGTGGAGGTACTAAGCACTGTTGAAGTTCATTCAACCATTCCTAAGTTGAAGAAGCGCAATTAATGTACATGTTAATGTTGTAACGGGAAGTAACGACCATTAACTTAATGAGAAAAATGATTTCATCGCAGTAATCCACGGCATGTCAGTGAAAAATAATACCTCCACTATTGGTACACTGTTCCTTTAGCTGCGGTATATTTTTAATTTGTGTTCCTATAGTTGCGGTATCCGTGGTTTTCTTATGGGATCCTCCACTATATGAACACTTTACCGCAACTATTGGTACAAGCAAGAACAGTTTTAGCAATTTTAGCGATATTTCATCAGTTTTAAAGCAATTTGAACGCTCTTTTCGCTGGCTGCCAGGTGGAAAGAACACTTCGAGCAATTGTTAAGCATATGGGAGAAAGAAGAATTGCCTGCTAGCTGGCTGGAGCGCCTCATCTGCCCTCTGTAAAAGATGGGACCCAGATTGGAGTGCGCCAATTACCGAGAAATAACGCTCCGAAATTTGGCGTACAAAATAATGTCGTGTGTTCTGTTCACAGATTGAGACCGCTGGAGAAGTCTTGCATCGGCGAATACCAAGCTGGTTTTCGTGAGGGCCGATCAACGACGTTGTTTAACTTGTGACAAATCCTTGCTAAGTTTCGGGAATACAACTTGCAGACTGACCATCTGTTCATTGATTTCAAGGAGGCATGCGATTCAGTAAAGAGAAATGAGTTATGGCAGATAATGATAGAACACGGTCTTCCGACGAAAGTGATTAGGCTGATTCGTGCAACGTTGGATGGATCGAAATCAAGTGTTCTGATTGCGAATGAGATTTCTACCTCCTTCATAACCTTAGATGGATTGAAGCAAAGAGATGCGCTTTCGAACCTTTTGTTCAACTCGGAGGAATGCTATCGACTGAGGGAACTGGCAGTGATCTGTCATTGGCATTGCAGTCAGTGTAAATCAAAAGCTGATTCGTTTCAATTGTGTTCAACATTGGGAGAGCAGGCGTGCAAAGAAGCGGTACCATCGTCAAGCGGTCCCATATGCTTCTGGGTTTGGCGAACGATATCGACATAATAGGAATTGAACGTTGAGCCATAGAATAGACATTTGTGCCATTTAAATAGAGAGACAGCGAGGATTGGACTTACCGTCAACACCAACAAAACAAAGTACATGATTGCCGGTAGACAGCGTGGTTCTAATCGTGACGTTGGTAGCGAAGTGGTACTCGGCGGTAAACAAGAAAATGGCATCTGGCAGCATCGCATGAATCATGAGTTGTACCAAGTACATAAAGAAGTGGATATTGTCAAGCTCATAAAACACGGCAGGCTGCGTTGGGTCACGTGGTACGAATGTCGGCAGAACGACAAGCAAAAATAATAATTTTCAGTAGAGAACTCGGACGAGGCTGTCGGCTTCGTGGTAGGTCGCGGACACGTTGGCTTTTTGCAGTTGAAGAGGACTTAAGCGCACTTAACGTTCAGGGCGACTGGAAGCAATTGGCTCAGGAGCGAGCCCAGTGGAGAAGAATTATTCATTCGTAGATTCAACATAGCGGATTGTAGCCCATCAAGTATCAAGTATCAAGTATCAAGAATACCTCCGTTTTCTCGAGTGATTTATTTCCATGAGTTTTGAGCACTCATAATTGTCATAGTTTCACACATTTCAAGGTGGTGAACGGTTCATCTTATATGCATCCTTCTATCAGCGATTCTTCAAGGTTTCACCGAATCCAGACTTTTTCTTCTTTTCTTTATCGTTCTTTCTATTTCACCACTCTATCATTTTGAACACCTCTTTTGAGACCGTCCATAAACCAAGCTGTTGTTTCAGAGGGTACAGTGGGTAGTTCAAGCCAGAAACCACGGTCCATACAATTTTCGGGTCATTCAGGGCAATGGATTTCGGGAAGAAGTGTCATTTGGATGTTCGAGGAAATGACATTGGAGAGAACGGATTGTGCTACTTTTCCTTGAATGTCATGCCCATTAACGCAAGTTTCTGAAATGACCCGTTTCCCTGAATGCCCGTTTCCCGCAAACCGATGCAGTTCAAAAATATGAAAGAATAGTCTTCAGCGACAATATGTTTATTTTCTAACAATGATACGCAATCAAAAGAAGGATATATTGGTAATTTTAGGCTTAATACTTATTGCCAAAAATACCAAGGTCAGTGAAACTCGATATAATGGCCAATCAAATAAAGAAGGGTTCAAAGCTATGAAAATTTTGAGCACCAAGAACTTTTCGGGGGAATGGGCCATTCGGTGAAACGGGATATTCGGGGGACTGACGTTCGAGGAACTGACTTTCAGGGAAACGACATTCGGAGAACCGGCATTCGGGTAAATGTAGCAAAATCAGTTTAGTGATATTGGCCACCTTATTTTTCGGTAGTTACCCTGTACCCAAAACGGATATTCGAAGCTTGCTCATTAAGTCAACTGAAGATTGTCTCCAAGAGACCCTGTACTTTTTTGATTAAATCAACAAGAATAATCTCACAAAACTTGATGGCTCGTGTGGAGTTCCGATTATCAACGAGAAAGGAATCACCCTCCACGCGATGCTCACACAACTTACCTTGCCAAGTATCGGTTCGCAAGTGAGGCAGAGTACGAATGCATCTAGTGTGCAAGTGGCAGCAGCGTGCCAACATTAACACTATGACAATCTAAAACCGATTGCTGTGATCAAACCTTGTGCAACTTCCCAACCCGGTGGATTCTATATCTCACATTCTCCCTCTGCTCCAAAGAAATTGAATTTCTTCAAACTAAATGAAGTCAAATTTTCAAAAACGATAAATTAAATTACCTTTTATAAAAAAAAATATTTTTACATTTAAAGTTTGATCAGTTTTTTAATTTATAGGTCTTTTTTTTTAATTTTCTACATATAAGTTGATCATTGTGTATTGCATGAATCATACAGTTATTTTGAAGATTCTGTAATGTCATTCAAAATCATCCATATTCCATGTTCTTTCGCAATAATCATCTCTTGTGAAGAACCTTAGTATCAAAATTTGGATGGTCATACTCGTTGTATATTCTAAAAATCTTAGCATTTTGAATAACGTCCATCTCTAGTTTCAACCATGCTTTCCACTGCGGTGTCAGGGACACCTTGACATTCATCGTATAATTCTGGTCATACATCTATCAGGTATCAATTATCACTCATTTCATGTCTGGCCAACCGTCTAACCAGTCTTAGCAGCCTTTTATCACTTTTATTTGGTATCATCTGCCATTTCAGAATTGTTAATCTTCCTTAAACATTTACCCTGTATTTTATTGCGTAAAATTTGCCCATACAAAACAGACTCAGTACAAATCAGATGATCCGTTCTGGTATTCTGCACTGTCATACGTTTGTCGTCCATTTCTGTATATTTGGCAAACAACAAAACACACTATATAGTGCAAAATATTCCTTCGATAATCAACCCACCACGCCCCGTCAATTTTGGACTAGAAGACAAATTCATCGCATTTCATCTTTAGTTCAAAGTTTTTCATGAGTTCGACTCCATTGATATCCATTTTTAGGAAACTTGACACGAGCACATGATTGGAAACTTTCCACCAGTAGGCGCTGCTCATCGAATAGCCTAATTAATTACTCTAGTTTCAAACAAAATAATCTATTGATACATGTTTTTTTGTCAGCAGATTTTATGAGCTCTTTTATCCGCTGATTTTTTTACGCTTCCAAAGAACGAAATTGAGGAATGAAAACTCTTTTTTTCAGCAAGTCTTGTATCTCATGGCAAACAACACACTCAAAGTTTTGGAATTTTTTACAAAAACACAAAAACGATTCTCGAACTTTCCCTTCTTCGCTAAAGGATATTGTGAGATCACTTGCCACACAAAAACAATACTAGCGCATTTGCGGATCAGTCAATAAACCGCAAGCTTCCATTCAGACATTTACATAGATCAAAAACAGTACAAACGCGAAAGCTCGCTTTGTGGAATTTTGCAAGTACATCTGCCCATTACAAAACAACAGAATCATAATTCTCGCATTGTCGTGTTTCTTTTCCCAAGAGAACTATACTCTTGAAGAATTTGATCTGACACTTCCACAAAGCCAACAATAAGATCAACTTATTCTTGAATTTCTGGCATCAGACTTTGTCGAGCCTCATATTTCTCACGACACACAACATGAGCTTTCGATATCAGATTTACACATAACAAACAACGATATTGACGAGTTCTCGTTTTTCATCAGTGCGTATTGCTGGAGCCACTCTTTTATCATTGCAATCAACACGCTTTAATCTGCTGATCTGATATTTACACTTAGCAAAACAACGAGATTAACGAATTATAGCTTTTTAGTAGTGGACATTGCCGGGACTTCTCTTCTCCCACGGCAAACAACACGTTAGGCTTCTGATCTGACATTTGCGCATAGCAAAACAACAAGATCAACAAAAACTATCTTTTGGCAGCGGACATTTCTGGGGCTCTTCCACCCTACAGCAAACAACACGCTGTAATCTTCTGATCTGACATTTGCACATTGCAAAACAACAAGATCTGCAAATTCTAGCTTTCCGGCAGCGGACATTGCCAGGGATTCTCTTCCTCAACGGCAAACAACACGCTGAAAGCTTCTGATCTGACATTTGCACATTGCAAAACAACAAGATCAATTAGCTCTAGCTTTGCGGCAGCGGACATTGCCGGGGATACTCTTCCCCCACGGCAAACAACACCCAGACAACCAGAAATCGCATGAAAGTTCATGTTACAACTCGTTTATTCATACTAATTACATCAAACTCGCAAAACACCGTTGATAAACTCGTCAGATTGATGAACTTCCTCGCATAAAACACTTCTTTTCTGAGTTCATTTGTACATTTTGTTTCGTCCCGTACATTCGTACAAAGTAAGTCGAAAAAATGCGTAGCAGCTGTCAAATCGACATTTGTTATCATAAGTTAAGTCGCATAAGATCACAGGTTAGTTCGGTGGAATATTTATACACTCGCATTGTATGTTATTATTCATCACATAATATATGCACGCATATCGCCTCCACTTTTGTACGTAGTAGGCCTTTTCGCGACATCTTATAAGTGAAATTTTGCACATACAAAGCCTCCAGGTGATTTCGTTATACGTACATTTTGGTTGTCTGGGCATGCTGCAAGGTTCCGATCTGACGTTTGCTCATAGCAAGACAACAAGATCACTCAATCTGCTGCTTTCCTGTTCATTTTTTAACACGCCACCAAAGCCTTTCGGTTTGTCTTTTCTGCAGAACACTTTTATATCAACACTTTTTTTCGTACCAGAAAAACAAACAAATCTTGGACCGGGAACTGGAATTCTCTCACACTGCACTTTTTTACTTTTTCTATTTCAATTGAGCAACGCTGCAGGGTGATTCCTCTCATTAAATATGATAATAAATGCCAGGTGTATTTCCGCAGAAAACTGGCAGGATCGCCAATGTGGAGTTCCGATTATCAACGAGAAAGGAATCACCCTCCACGCGATGCTCACACAACTTACCTTGCCAAGTATCGGTTCGCAAGTGAGGCAGAGTACGAATGCATCTAGTGTGCAAGTGGCAGCAGCGTGCCAACATTGACACTATGACAATCTAAAACCGATTGCTGTGATCAAACCTTGTGTAACTTCCCAACCCGGTGGATTCTATATCTCACAGCTCGGTTGTTTTTCCTACACCAACAAACTTGATCAACCTGAAAAAAAAAATCAAAACAAATCTAGGAGATAGTCCATTCTGGGGAATGTTACATTCTAGCAAATGGCATATGGTACTATCTGGCGAATGTCATTTTGGCGAATAGTTTTCTGGCGAATGGTTTTCTGGCAAATAAATATTTCACACTTGTACTGTGTAAATAAATATTGCGCACTTGTACTGTGTAAAAGGATAGGACATGAAACGGTCAAGGAATTTGGAAGCCAAGATTTTTGAAGCACGATCAAAGCAAGCAAAGAAAAACATTTCATCTGTGTCAGTCTATGATCGGCAATGATTCACAAGTTGATACAAGCTTGATAAATAACAGCGCAAACGAGAGCCCTTAAAAGCGATGATAAAACCCATTTTTCTCGCTTAATGATAAACAATCCCCTAACATCCTAAAGCAAAAGTGCCTCCCAGATTTGGAGCTTGTTTAGATGGGTTTTATCATGCACTGTCATCCCCTCGATCAAATCAAAGCTGTAGCAGAAGATGGTAAACAGACTCTCATGATGTGTTGCGGATCATGATTGTTATAGATAGCGTTAAATAAGGGAGTCTCTTAATTTTCACAGAATTTAATCCCTACTTTGGGTAGGTTCAAAATAATCCCACTAAAATTATTTAGCCTGCATTATCTGACAGCTTTTTTTGCCAAAGTTGTCATTTTAACATTCGTGGGCAAGCAGGGTGCAGAGCTACGTGGGCACTTCCATGATTAACTTTAGCATGGGGGGTTTTTCTCAACTGAATTGTCTGAAACTTTGAAATGAGAAGCTCTTTATTACGACGCATATTGTGGTCAAAAATGAGCTCTGTAGCTTTAAAAATGCCCAGAGAAGTCAAAGAAATTTATGTTACAAAAAGATATTAGACCAATCTTGAATCCAATCCTGACACCTTCAGCATGGCTTTGTTCGGTATAAGTGGATTTTACCACTAGTATTAAAAAGAAATTAGTTGTATGAAACCCAAAAATTGGTTACTAGGCCCAAAATAGGGTCATCAACTTTTAATAATGTTACAAGACACCATTCGTGTCCAAAAACATAGGACATATTCAAAATACAGAATTTTTGTCTCGATTTTTCAAATCTGGACCACTGTGCGTCGTCGACTAGATAGATTAGAATGAAGGATACGTGAGCGTTCGTTCAGTCGTCGTAGCCGTATCAGCATCCATCTGGCATTGGACTCGGTTCTTGTGGTCCTGCAGAGTAGATGAAGGCACGCGAGATGAAACAGGTGAAAATGATAATGCTCTCATATCAGTGGTATCTACTGAGAAGAGGGGGAGTGGAGTCTTCATCCAGTTCGTTCCGTTGGACAGGTTTGCCGGTCGCTTCGTCGATATCTGCCGGCTCGTTTGTGGCAATAATGATAAGCATAAAATTTACATCGACCGAGAGCCGGGTTGCGTGTATGGGTTTGGCGTGGCCATCCGGCGGTCTGGAGTAGAATGATTACTACTGCGCCAGGGATACGAGATCTGGAGAGGGATTATTATGGAAGAGCAACCCAACCGTGTTTGTGAATTTATACAGTTTATGACAATGGAGATCAAATGTTTATATAGAACGAATTTCATTTTGATTCGCAAATGTTTGATGGTTTTGCAGCCGTTTCTAGGAGGACTAAATTGTTAACGTCAAAACGTGAGGATTTACCTAATGGAGTACATTTGCAAATATTAAATTTGAAGCGGTGGCTGGATTAATAACCTATAGAGAGCGTATTGTGCTCTAGTGCTGTGCATTGCTAATGGAAATTTTGATACTAGCTAGAGCAATAGAACAGTACTTTTCAATGATGTTTTCACATCTATTGAACCCTTTTCGATCCTTGTTAAGACCCGTGCCCGTTCAATCAAATTTTCCGAGCATCAAATCGAAGCAACTTCTAGCCCAGGCTTTTTGATTCAAATGAGGAAGCAAAGAGTGCCACCTTTCGTGATCAGTTGTTCTGAATTCGGAGGATTCAGGCAGTTATTCTTGAACTTCATGAGGGGAATCAAAGTTTCTTTTCAAATCCCAAAGAAAGGAGACTTTCGCGTTTTGCCGGAAACTCTTAAAGATCGCGAACTTCTTCTCAGACATCTTGAAGAGAAGCAGCACAAATTGTTTGCTTATGACGACAAAACTGAACATTGTTCAAAGTAGTCTTGAAAGGTTTCTCAAATGACTATAAGTCACCTGAAGAGATCAAAACTGGAATAAATGATTTACTGGGATTTCCCCCAGTCCAAGTAATCATTATGGAAAAAAAGAGAACCCAATCTGGCATTGTTCGGAAAGGGCTTTCTCAAGAATATTATTTAGTTCACTTTAACAAAAAAGAACTAAATAATATTAAAGCTTTAGAAAAAGCTAGACTTATGTTCGATGCCCGTGTGACATGAGAACATTTCCAAAAACCTGGAGGAAATTACCAGAACCCCACTCAGTGCCATCGGTGCCAAAAGTGGGGTCAAGGTACAAAAAATTGCCGCATGGATGCTAAATGCATGATTTGCAGAGGTTCTTCTCACGCAAAGGACGTCTGTCCAATGAAGGAATATACCGATAAGTTCATATGCGCCAATTGCGGGGGCAATGATAAGTTAAATTTTTGGCATGCCCTTCGCGTAGGCGAGTCGTCGAGGTGCGTACCAGGCAGATGAAAAATAATATCCGTTACGATAACGGTCGTTTCCGAAATTTACCTGGTAGAGTATCGAACAATGTTCATTTTTCAGTTAACGATCGCTTGATTTAGAATCATACTCATCAGGAAGATAATAAACATGCTCATTCAAAAACTTTTCTTTCCGTCGGGTCCCAAGGAAAATTCTTTGCCAATATCGTTAGGTAATTTGAACTCCTCCCCTTTTTATACTACGAGTATCCATTCTACTTGTTTCAAATCAAATGAAAATAAAAACCGCAGGAAACTTCTATTCCGCCTTTTTGTTCTACCGAAAATTCTAATGAAAAATCATCAGATAATGTACCCACTTCAAGTGATATGTATGCCCCTGATTTAAATTTTCAAACTGAACAGTTGAATCTAATAATTGATGCAATGTTCAAAGCCACCACTATGGCTTGGCTGAAGCAGTCCAAGTCGGTGTAAAACTTACTAATCAAATTGATATTTGATTAAGTTTTTCTAATGAATCCAGTAATTAATAATTTAAATATTTTAAATTGGAATGCTCATTCTCTGAATGGTAAAGAGGACGAGCTATTTAATTTTCTTACAGCTAATAACGTGCATATAGCAGTTATTGCTGAAACGTATTTGAAACCTGGATCTAAACTCAACAGGGATCCTACCTTTTTTGTTTATCGTAATGATCGTCTTGATGGGGCATGTGGAGGAGTTGCAATCATTATTCAAAGGCGTATAAAACATCAACTGTTTTTGTCATTTGAAACTAAAGTTTTTGAAATTTTAGGTGTTTCTGTTGAACACAGCTTGGTAAATATACTTTCATAGCTGCCTATTTGCCTTTTCAATGCTCTGGACAGCAAGTTAATTTGCTCCAAACTGACTTGCAAAAATTGACTCGCAATAAGTCATTTTTTTTTGTCATTGGTGACTCTAATGCCAAACATCGGTCATGGAATAATTCTCAAAGTAATTCCAACGGCAGAATTTTATTTGATGAGTGCTCTTCAGGATATTTCTCAATTAAATACCCTGATAGCCCTACATGTTTTTCCTCTTCTAGAAATCCTTCTACGATTGACTTGGTCTTAACCGACTCAAGTCATCTTTGTAGCCAACTGATAACTCATGCTGATTTTGATTCTGATCATGTCCCTGTTACGTTTCATCCCATGAAGCGATTCTCAATCCTATCAGCTCCACTTTTAATTATTTTCGAGCCGACTGGAATACATATGAAAAGTATATTGACTCTAATCTTGATGTTAACATTTCTTTACAAACTAAACTTGATATTGACAATGCTCTTGAAACTTTAACAAATCCCATTGTTGAAGCCTGGAGCATTGCAATTCCAAAATGTGAAGTAAAATTTGAATTCGTGATTATAGACGATGATCTTAAACTCTTGATTCGTCTTAAAAACGTGAGGAGAATGCAATTTCAACGCTTTAGCGATCCTGCTATGAAGATTATATGGCAGGATTTGCAGAAATAAATCAAGAAACGTTTTGCACAATTAAAAATTAACAAAAATTTTGTAAAAAATATTTCTGAATTGGACTCTGGCTCTAAACCCTTTTGGAAATTATCTAAAATTTTGAAAAAAAAAACTCGGAAGCAAATTATTACTAACTAATTGCGAAAAGCTCAAAAACTTGCTATGCAGTTTGAAAGCGCGCACAATTTTCATTTAGGACTTACTAGTCCAATTGAAAATCAAGTTACTTAGGACTTCGAAAATATTCTCAATCAAGATAACATTTTCGAGAATTCCTGTGAGACTGATTTGGAAGAAATGAGATATATTATTAAAAAAATTCTAAAATATGAAAGCTCCTGGCGATGATGGAATTTTCTACATCCTCATCAAGAAACTTCCAGAAAGCTGACAAATGGAAACATGCTAAGGTGGTACCAATTATAAAATCAGAAAAATATCTTGCACAAGCTTATAGCTATCGTCAAAACAGTTTGCTTCCTTACATCAGTAAACTTTTTGAAAAGATCATTTTGAACAGAATGATGGCCCACATCAACGAAAATTCAATTTTTGCCAATGAACAGTTCGGATTCCGATAGGGACATTCGATCACTCATCAACTTTTACGTGTAACAACAAATCAAATTGTTCCAACAAATCTGACGGCTTTTATACTGGTCTTGCTCTCCTGGAAATATAGAAAGCATCGAACGGTATACATGGAAAATTGACTTCATAATCCAAAAATTTTCATTTGCCAAAAATAAATTGTTTTCATAATCTTATGTCTTTCAAATCATACACATTTGGTTAATTATCACCACTCCAAGTTTGAAAGACTTCTTGTAAGAGCTGGTGTGGTTAAAGAATGCTGGGACTGGGAATATTGTACAATATTTTCACATTAGATATATCTAAAATATCTCAGGGAGGCCAAAAATCTTTGTCCGCTGTTGTATAGTCCTATTTTAGAAAAAAAGCGTGTTATTCCAAAAGTGATAATAATAGATCGAAATCGCAGATAACTGAGTGATATTTTCAAGAGATGAACCAGTCTTTTCTTATAAAATAAGAAAAAATGTGGCAGCAATTCCGTTAAGTCAATCAACAACTAACCTACCCTTCTCAAACTTCTCAGTAAGTCTGAGCTTAATGATGCCATTGCAAAGGAAATGAACGAGCAAAATTTTCAAATTGTACAGAGAGTTCACAGAACCGGCAGAAAACCGACAGTCGACAAGGAGCAGACAAGTTAAACCAATGTGGGTAACGCACTGCTAGGTACTAGGCAAAGGCATCACCATGCTGGGATTAGATCCGACTGAATGAAAAGTATTTCTCATCTGAGAACGCAACTTTTTCCGCTTGTACGATTTCCCTTCGAAAGTTGTCTCCGTATGTCTGGCGGAGGACTCGCAACGAAGTTGCCAAAATGGAACAAATCGATACGTTTCTTCTGCTTTTCTTTTGCGAGAAATTCAAGCGTCTGTTCTGCTAGAATAATAAAGTAAAAAATTCTATTCGTATTACCGTACTAGGGACATCCTCAGAAATTTGTGCACATAGAGATGGGGTGAAACTCAAACTAGAAGTGGAGCATTGAGCTTTGATAAAGGGTAGAACGAACCTCCAAAAAATTAACATAAACAGATGTTAATTGAAAAATATTTTTCGACTGTTTCCTTTCCTCCAGTCAGTGGTGGCATGCAAGATTTTTCGGGAATAATTTAAAATGTTTGCAGGTGGAAACGAGTCACCATGTTTGCTTATAATAGCGTATATTTGCATATTTTAGAGGCGCAAAATGGGATGTCGCGAACTTTCATAGACAGGATGTCGCATAGCTCGATTCGGGTTGAAAATTCTTAATTTTGCGAAATTATTAACAAAATTTTCGAATTCAACTTTTGTTGTACTTCGTTTGAAGGAAAGGTGAAATTTCAAAACAGCAACAATAGCAGAAAGCTTACCCACCATTCGAGTTGATTGAAGATTAAATAAACCTTATCTCACGGCCGAAAACGCCAAACAAGAATTTTTTGTAAGCCTCCCCAGGCCGTTGGACGCTATCTACCGTCCGTATCGAAATGGACTCCCGTAATTGCACGATGTAGCAACAATGTGCTCTTTTGGAGCGATCTTATTCTCCTCCGTTGGTATTCTGTGTTCTGTACCTTTATAATTCTCTTCGGCTTCATTGAACCGAGTCTCAGCATCCATTCATTTGGCAGGATGTGGAGATGGGAACGCACTTGGACCGAGCTGCGCTGATAATCTTGAGCTGTAATGAGCCGTAAAAAGTATTCTGCTGTGGATATCAGTAAGACAGCTCTAATGCCTCGGACGGATGAACCCAAATTAGCGATCTAATATGAATTTGATTACTTTTTTATGTTAGGAATTATCGTAATTACTGAACCTTTTGGTACACGAGAATTTTTTAAACATAATTGAATCAATATTTAATGAAAAAGGCTAGTTATTTTCGTTTTTTATGATCCGTATTCGAATTTTTTGTCAGACCTCCTTTTTTTTGGAAAATCTGAATTTCAACTAAAAGAGAACGAGTGCTTTTCCCAGTTTCAACGTTGTTTCTCAGAAATTACCAAAAACCTGCAGCAAAACCTTTCGGCAGCAACTTTTCCATTTATCACAATTTGTCGCCCATTTTGGTCGCAATTTCACATCTTATTTCCGCACCCTGGCTGGCACGATGTTGAAACGAACAAATGACAAGCTTTTGCTTACCACATTGTCGTTTCAGTGGGGTTTTCCATCTTGTTCGTCCTGTGTCATCATCATTTTTTTTTTCGAGGAAAAAGGCCTACCGTTGTTGTCGTTGTGGAGGCCACCATTACCGCAGCAAAAGGCCCGCGGGTCGCTTTTACCTAACCTAATACATGCTTAACCTTGGTTGTGGATGCTTTGCAGAACTCGGGAGTTGTTTATCATTTTTGTTTCGCTTTGGACGTGTTTGTGCGAATCATGTTTCGGTAATGGGCGTGCGTTTTCCTGTCTCGTTCTATGTTTCTTGTACACCTGGAGAAGATCCGAAAATTAAATTGAATTTCTCGTCTGTATTTGAGAGATATTAATGTTTCTATCAACGCCCTGAATGACTTGTCATGAGAGATAAATCTTATGAAGCGACGGTGTGCCATTGCGTTCAACAACTTTTTTTTATCATGATTGTATTATATTTGGCATTTGCTGATCTCAGACGAAGTTCCTTATAGCGAATAATGGAATACATTTAATTCGATTCGATAATTTGAGTACCGTTTTGATTCATATTACGGACACTTAAGGCCTCAATGAAGTATGACTCATCAAAGAGCATGTACAATGAATCATGCTGTAAAAACATTTAACTTTCGATTGGTGAGTAATGATTGCGCTTCTGCAACTTGAATAAATTTTATCAAATCGAAATATGTGGCCTTTTCATGTTTCTCATTCCGGACAAACCTGCACTTTTGCCTCATATTTCGGACACTTTGATTCGTATTCCGAACAGCTCTTGAAAACCATAACTAGAAAATAAAAATCATTGATCGAACGCAGCGAGCTATTAGAGAGACACCTAAGGCAGGAGGGTATTATTAATTTTGAGTGATATCCATGGAAATTTTTTTTTAACAAGCCACCAAATTGGAAACTTGTGATCGGCAAAAATTGAAACATTTCGTTTTCGGTCGATTCAATAATATGGTAGGCGGCCAATCCGCCACCCGCCGCGCTCACATTGTTTTTGTTCGTTTTTGACGATTACACACTACCGCCATCTGTTGGCTTGTCGGCCAAACACACTGATTTAAACATTGGGCGTACATGTCCTCGTGACTATGATTTTGATCGAGATTTGTTCTAAGTGTTACGTCTGTTTGTCTGTGACTGCATCCTGAGAGAGGAGAGACAGCACACTGACAGTTGACATGTTTTTCTTGCCTTCTTTGACTTTTTTTTACTTTATTCTTGGGCTGTACACAACGATCAGATATATTTATTTTGGTCAAAATCCGTAGATGAAAAACCGAATTTAGTACTATACCATTTAATTCCACTAGAGTTTGTATCCTTTGACAGATACACGTATTTCGACCTCAACTTTAAGGCCGTCTTTAGTGTCGTGTACTAGACTAGAGTACTAGAAGTCGAGTCTAGTACACGACACTGAAGAAGGCCTTACAGTTGAGGTCGAAATACGCGTATCTGTCAAAGGATACAAACTCTAGTGGAATTAAACGGTATAGTACTAAATTCGGTTTTTCATCTACTTATAGGTATTCTACTAAACAGCTCGAAGATTTATTATTGGTCAAAATCATTTATACTTTTTCTTGCTCACTATGAAGAAGGATATGAGTATAAAAAAATTAAATCAAACACACAACTATATTTAGATTTTCAAAACGTGAAATGAGCTTGAGCATGAGCATGATTGACCACCCGCAGTTGCTACACCGTTATTGCAAGAATAGCTGTACTTACACAGGGAACCAAGAGATGCTACTCAGGATCAGTAGCATCTTCAATGAGTAAGTACTGGTGCTCTCATTATTATAACGAACAATACCGGCGCCGGCTGCGCCCGAATGTAGGTCAATTTGGGAATGGGAGGGAAATGTAAACGTGTTGCTTTATGGAAGCCGAGAAGTCCTCTGCACTTCCACACGAAAACGCTGGGATTTTGGATATGGGAAAGGATTCGTTTTGGTAAACGATAAAGATATAATTTTAAATGAATTCGTGAGCATATACACGAATGATCGATACCGATAGTGCGGTTACTATGCGAAAAACGCAAACCGGACACAATTGATCCGGATTCCGTCGCTCGCTCTCTAAGGAGCATGCAACAGATTCAACGGACCAAACACTGCTGTCAACTTTTCAAATCGTGATATAATCGAAAATCACCTAGAAATTTTGATTACTTTTACTTGAATTTTGACGACTTTGCAAATATTGAACGACACAAAACAACGCGAAACATCGAAAGGACTTGTGGAGATTTATAAAATAGGACAACAACTGTTTTTATTGTTCTGAAGTAATACACTCAGGCAAAAGGACTACCGAAATACATAAGAACTCCTTATGAAAAGCCCGCCACAAGGAATCGGTTTGAAATTCATAAATTTGCCTTATGAAACCAAAATTTGAAAACAAAAAATGTTTACGAGGCAACCTGGGATCAAACCAAGAACCTTGCGATCGATAGGCCCGTGCGTATGTCACGCGCCTATCGACGCCTTGATGTGGAGTGATGCTAGAACGATACATAAAGTGCTCGCATTGCAATAATCGTTCCACCTTTCATAAGGCAAAATGTATGAATTTCAACAGTCCAGTTCGCTGCGTGTAGCAGTTCGCCAGCAGCAGAAAGTACATATGTATATGAATCAATTCAATCGTATAGAATGCACGAAAAGTCTATATACCTACCAAAGTGGAGGCTATATGCATACTTGACACGACTTTTTCAGACTTTCTGCGATCAGAAATACAATGTTAACATTTTGATGAAAAAAAAGGTTAAGTTTCCAGCAAGCCTCAAACACGGGACCTCTGTATTAGGAATCGGACACCTTACCACTGTACCACCAAGGGTTACATAATAGTTACGTAATTATTTTCCAATATCAATGGTCAGCAGATATCAAGTTTAGGTGGCAGTTTTTGCTAAGTTATTACTTTCTGGATTGATATATGATCTGTCAGTTTATACAACTTAACGCGATTCTATTTTGCACTATTTACGACATGTTTTGCTGTCAACGCAAATTGACGCTAATGAATCGTAATGTGGTTTTATATACAACTTGTGTCGACATTGATAACGCTAAATTTGGCATCTTGTGCGATTCTGATTTTGGACGTACGAATATGTGATTTTGGATGCACATGCTTATACGATACGTGGTTCACTGGGGTTACCCCTACGCCACGAGAAGACTCATGGAGGCAGAAGTTAACCATGTAATCGATTTCAGCTCAATAATCACGTGGTCCTCTTTGCAAAGCGCACCTATTTCGGAAGAATTAGATGCCCATCCAAACAAAACGCTTTCTATGTATATGCAATGCCTAGCCCGAGAGCGGATTATTATTGGTATTGAAATACTACACCACACTCGCCAACGACGTGCTGGCTGAGATTTCTATAGTGCGGGCTCAAATTAGTCGTGACGTTCGTAAACGACGGGTTACGGGACATGAACTCGACTCAATCGAGCCTAGAACACAACACTGAAGACGACCTTACAGTAACTCAACTGTTGAGGTCGAAATACGCGTATCTGTCAAAGGATACAAACTCTGGTGGAATGCAATGGTATAGATAAGGGTGCGAGAGCCTTATACTTCCACGAAACTGCTAAGAGAGGCGAATATTTTTGTAAGCCAATAAACTGTCATCTTTCTAGCTGGCCAGCAGGGCACCTCTCCCTGCCTTCTAAGAAAAATCACGAAAACATAACGTTCTTAAGGATAATAACTCAACATTGAAATTGTAAAAAAGCATACTGTAAATAATGAATCATATTTTTTTTCTGATACATGTGTTTGTGTTAACATAAGTTGCGCAGAGAGAATCGTCAGAACTATTTTAATTGTTTTGAAATTAGCTAAGGGTATAATACGGTACGCATTAGATTTATGTGGGACTAGATTTTGAAAGATATAAATCAGTGTAATATATTCAAAATACTTTTCTTTCATTTCTCAGTTCTGTAGCTAATCTAAAGTATAAACAGTTATTGCAAAAAAAAATCGTAAATTTTTCTACGTAAAATTTGTACGATTCTTTGGAATGATAGGAAAGGGTATGCCGGTGGCCTACATCCACGTGATACCCAAAATCACTCCTCCTCTCTTTTTTTTAATATCCACTTATGATGGATCAAACTCACTAGAGAAAGATCCTTCTTAAGTGAATTCCTTATTCAACACTTATTTCATTCGATCGTCCAAACCGCAATGGTTTTCGAAACATGAATGAAATCCTATAAAAGCAAAGTTTAAGTATTGCATAAAATCTACGAAAATTGCCACTTCACATATAGATCATCCAACAGCGTGGCACACAAACAAACACCTTCCAACAAACGTAAGGGTCATAGATTCGAATCCCAGTGGATTGAAAAAAAAGTCGGGTATCATCAAAACATAATAGAATATAGACAGCGGCAATGTTAGACGACGACAAAAAATAGTAATGTGACAGTGAGAAAGCTACGAAAGTTGAAGGAGAATGAGAGAAAAAGATAATTCTACGTGAGACGTTACGTTTTAGACGTTATCGTTTTTGACAGCTGGATTCGAATTTTACTGAAGGCCTAGCATTTAAGCAACCGTATATCGGGCCAAAACCTGCATTTTAGTAGCAGTTAAGGCGCATATGCTGCTAAATAAATCCTTTTTTTAGTGCTTGCAGGTTACCAGGGATGTTTTAACACATCCATTATCTAAATTACCCCAAAAACAAAAAAAAAATTGCTCGCGATAATTTGAAAATCTAGGGTGTTTTATGTATTTTGGACAGAGCATTACGAGTATATAATTTGGCCATCTCCATTTGATTTTGCCGTAAATGGCCAAATTAAATACGTGTAACGGTTTGTCCAAATTACTTTGATTACCCTACAGCCTTGTTCATAATAGATCGGATAGTCTGCACGGCAAGAAAATCTTTTTGCAAGTTTGTTCGAAATCCATGATGGTCGATAAAACGTTTGGGGCCGTCCATAAATAACGTAGTCATTGAAAATGAGAGGGGGAGTGGTATGTCCAAAAACCACGGTTCAAACATATTCCAAAATGTTTGTATGGGCAAAAGACCGAGGAAAAATATATGAAAAAAAATGTAAAAACTAACCCGTGATTTTGGATAGTACCTTTGTACTTTTCATTGTTATGTTGTATGGAGGCATCCACAAATTACATAACGCTCTAGGGGGAGAGGGGGGGTGTTGTTTTGGCTCAAGCATTACGGCTCATATAAAAATTTGAAATTTTTCATACAAAAAGCGTTACGGAGGAGGGCGGGGCAAAATTTCCAATTTTAGCGTTACGTAATAAATGGACGCTGCCTATGGAATGGCCAATTTATGTACCGTTTGATTAATATTACGGACACACTACTTTGTATGGAATACTTTTCACACGAAATGCTTCAATTTTTACCGTTCAAAAGTTCTCACTTTCGAGGCTCGTTTTAACCTTTTGGTTGTCGCGCGAATTTTTGTAACGCAAGTAGTCGCGCGGTGTACTTTGCGTTCAACATGAAATACCTCACGATGTAGAATTAATATAGAAAAACCTTCTTCGACATGCAGTGACTAATCAGCTTCGGAATTCCGTCACTAGGTGGTGCTAATATGCGCGAATGATTTGTTCCTGCAGATATCTCACAATACCCCGATGGCGTCTTCGGCAATGTTGTTCAGTAGTTGTTATTTGAGGCAATAAAATCAGAATGTTGCCACCGGTGGCGCTAGTGAGCATGAAACTTTAGTTTTGCGTATATCTTAGGAAGATGACCACTTATAAAAATGGCGTCTTCGGCAAAGTTGTTTAATAAGCCAAGCAATCATTGATTGAGCTAATTGATTCTAAATTTTGCCACCAGGTGACGCCAAAGAGCATGACCCATTTGTTTTGCAAAAATTTCAGCAGCTCAATCACTCTGATTGCATCTTCGACAGAGTTGTTCAGTAGCTCTTTAAGTAGGCATTGCAGTTGGAGATTGTTTAAATAATTATAGCCCTTCAGCAACTGAACTGAATGGTCAGGATCCTAGGATACTTGCAAAACTATTTTTGTTTTTGAATTTCTTCATTAGTATTATTTCAAACATAACATTCATTTCTTATATCTAAACAAAACTATTATGCTCACTAGCGCCACATGGTGGCAAAATCTCAAATCCCTTAGCTAGAACATTGATAATCCTTGAGTTACTGAACAACTTTGTCGAAAACGCCATCTTTCTGAATGGACAGGCTCCTGAGATATGTACAAAACAAGAGTAAAAGTTTCAGGCATACTAGTGCCACCTAGCAGTCAAATTTCGAATAAAATGAGGTATCATCAGACAGCGCTCCTCTAGAACATTCCATGTTTCGACATGATTTGGACTTTGAGATATATCGATTTCAAATTGTAATCTACTGGAACAGTATATAGTGCGTTTATTATTAGGTGACTTCTGTTGGCGCGTTAACCGTGGCCAACTCCGGTCGGGTCGGGGTGGACTGTATTTTTCGGAATAAAAGGAACAACTCCACTGATTCTGCTAGTCCACAGTATACTTTATTGCACTACACTACACTACTGTTCACTATTTACACTACTGTTCACTGTACTTTCACTTTTGGTCACTTTCTCACTCAAAGCGGGAAGGTGTTACGTACCATGACCCCACAGTTATGGATCAAATAGTGTGGAGTCCAACCTATAAAATTCAATAAAACGACATGGAAAACGTAAAATTGTAATTGAAAAGCACGAATTGAATCGTTTCAAATTGGAACTTCGGTTAGTAAACTGTATTGAGTGTAATATTTACATAGGATTACATAAAAATTAAAAATTACATCGGTTTCTGGAAACCATATTATGGATCAATTTTCATATTATGGATCAAATTGTGACATATTACGGATCAGTGCGCAAAATCAAGAGATTTTTAACTTAATGTATCTGTATTGCATGATTTGGTGAAAGTTAACAATGTGTCACATATTACTGCAAAAAATTGCATTGTTAGAGCTGGAAACAAGGGTAAAATGTCCTTTTTTGTGATATACTGCATTGTAGTAACTGAGGCATGAACTGTTTTCGCTCCACACCAAGTTTTCCACCCATTTTTGTCTGCTCAAAAATGAAATTTACCAACCTTGATGTTGTATTAGTTTTATCCTTAGTGCTATTGTCTGAAAATGTCGAATCCAATGCTTAAAATGGTAGAAATCTACATTCTTTGGTAGTGATCCATAACCGTGGTAAACAATCATTTCCTGGTCCATATTATGGATCACTAGTTAGAAGTGCTAATATTCGGTATTTAGAATCAACAATCAAGAGAACTGTTTTCTAAAGATGAATTCACACTAAATCGAAGCGAACGATCATGTTTTATGCCATAACATATGAATTTTACCACTTGTGGGAGCTTATGAATGCTGACGGCACTTCTTACAGAAAACGACCATATAATGATAGCTGTGTGGTACCAACTAAACATTTGTCAAATACACCGTTATTAAGCGGTTGAATGTTGTGCTTAACTTTACAAATGCTAGAAGACAAATAGTATAACATGGGGAAAATATGTTTTATGTCAACGTTTATGTTTTGAGCGAGTTATCCGATGTTGAACGCCAAAGTGATCCGTCACTGTGGGTGATCCGTAACTGTGTGGGCATGGTATTTATAGCATCGCGCCACGTGCTCTAGAACGACGCGGAAGCTTCTAGAAGCACGTGGAACAGACGCGATGCAGGTAGCTCGGTCACTCACTCATGGAAGGGAACTCACGAGATCATTCGGTAACTCTCGGAGTTCATTCGCTCACTGTGGGAACTCTCGACCACAGAGGCGTCGGCAGGGTGGGTCGTGTAAGGGGCTGCACTCGGATCTATTTTAAATCGCACATGTTTACGGCAGTTCCGTACGTAACAACTTCTATGTACATTCGTTGATTTTACCGCATTATAAAGTGTCTTACCGTAAACAAAACCTGTTGAGTATTGTTCTTAAGAAGATTCGTGAGGAATACATTGTGGTTTGGTGTCGATAGATATCTTTGTTGTAAAATGATAGTAAATATATCACAGTTGTACAAGGTAGAACAGCACGACAGCTTGAAGGTTAAAAAGTATTTTCCAAAAAAATTTATGGACATTTTTATTGCGCAACTGCCTTAGACGTCTTTTTAGTGGTTTGTCGATTTCAATTGGTAATTTGACTTTTCTATTTATGATGGACAGCTCGTGGAGTCTGGTATTTGAATCAAAGTGTCCGGAGTATGAGGCAAAAGTTGGGAAGCGTCCAGAATAAGAATCATGAAAATTCCATTTATATTTATTTAAAATAATTCATCTTTTGGAGGTACGATAGCGTCGAGGATTCACACAGATTCATTTTATTTTATATGCTTTTTGATGGGTTGTATTTCACTGTGGCCCCAAGTGTCCGTAATATGAGACAAATAATTTTTATTCATCTAACGATTTTGACAAAGCGGCAGAGCAGAGATTTTTTACATAATTAAAAAAAGATTCTCAATTCTGTGACTTATTTCATGATTAATTTAGATCAGGAATGTAAAAAATGTATTAGAAATAAATTTCACATTTTTCACGAAAATCACAGATTTTATTTATTCCATGAATTTCATCGTAATTTGAACAACACCCAAGTAACCAATAAGCATTTCAAACAGCATTCATATAGCATTATATGTGTCAGCACGGCAATGCATTAAATGCACTTTGAACCTATAGCTGCCTTTAGTGCTTCGACAAAGCAAAAAAAAACATGCAACCTGTACTCTTCTTTCTTAACACTTGTACAGCAACAAACAAGCATTTCGGCTGCTAAGCACTGAAAACATCCCTAGCAGTGGAAATGCTTATTATAAACAACAGACTGATTTTAGAAAGCAGTGCTTCTGCTGATTTGAAACAGCTCAGCAACCAAACTGCGTAGATAAAACATAAAGCAGATCAAGTGCTATAAGCATTCTGTTGGGCGGCTTATTTAAATGCTTATCGGTTACCTGGGCAATGCTACATACACCAAACGGCCTTCCTTAGCCGAGTGGTTATAGTCCGCGGCTACAAATAAAGCCATGCTGAAGGTGTCTGGGTTCGATTCCCAATCGGTCCAGGATCTTTTCGTAATGGAAATTTCTTTGAATTGAGGTATCATACGAATGCGAAAATGGCATTCTCTCTCTTATTAACTGTGGAAGTGCTCATTGAACACTAAGCTGAGAAGCAGGCTTTGTCCCAGTGAAGACGTAATGCCAAAAAAGAAGAAGAAGAAGATACGCCAAAAATGCTTAGATAGAAAAACTGCGATATGGCCCATGATTTTAGAAGATTCTTAACTGCTCGGTATGTGGAAAATAAAAAATAAATAAAAATTGTATGCTAAGATCGTTATAAGATCAATTAAGAAGGAGGTACGGCAGATATCTATTATCGGATCATAATGTTTATAAACTACGGAAGTTCATGGTAGACTACATACAGCAGGCTAGAGAACAGTTTGAGGGATTTATGTTTGATTATAAACAACCAGAGGAAGACTTTGAGATAGGGATATCAAATATGAGAAAAAATAAAACATGGCTGGGACACGAAGCACTATTAGCATTGCACAGTGGTCCAGGAATCAGTTTTACGAGGAAAGATGCACTTTGAGCTTTAGAATCAAACATTAGACAAAAACGGTCTTCTACAAAGCTGTTTGTATTAGAAAGGTCCTTTGTTTGGTGTTATTGAAAATTAGGGTGGACCACATTTTCATAGAAATTGTGTAACTAACTTTCTTATTTGTAGAAATTATATTATAAATGCTTCAGCAAAGTTGTAGACCATCCAATTTCAAGCAACTTTGTCAAAAAAAGTTTTTTTGTATCACTTAAATTGACCGATTTAGAGCTATTTTCCTACGGTGGCATAGGATGGTCCGAACAAAACTGGTTTTCTGGCTCTAGAGTTTTCAATTCAAATTTCTCATCAAAGTAGTCTATGAAACACTTTTAGAGCTTTAAAAAATGCGTAATTTAGTGAGTGAAGAAACTCGCTATCTCCTTTCGTTTGGGAGTTATTGTTGTTTTTCTCTCAAAAACATGCCTACTTTGATTGAGAATATCTCTGATTGGGGCAAACATAAAAAATATCTTTTGATGGCATTCAAAAGACAAAACAAAATTGTATATTACAACAAAAAATTACAGATGTGTTATTTTTGTAACTCTAATAAAATGTCTTGAAAAACAAATATTTTTTATCACAAAAACTTAAATAACTTTTGAACTAAAATAGATATCAACAATCTTTTTGCATAGAAACTTGTGTTTTGATAAGTTCTAAAAGTCGTTCATAGACGACTTTGACGAGAAACTAATATTGAAAACACTAGAGTTGAAAAACTTATTTCTGTTGGACCACCCTGCGATGATTACGAAAAAATGCTCTAGATTGGTCAAACTTTGAGCTACAGAAAAACTTTTTTTGGCAAAGTTGATCAAAATTTCAAGTTCTACCGCTTTGCTGAAGAGTATATACCAGTATTTTTGCAAATAAAAAAGTTGATTATGATTTGTGTGATATTGTGGACCACCCTAGTTTTTAATGACACAGTATGACAGCTTACATTTTTAGAAACAATTTTGTAGAAGATCATTTTTGTCTAAAATTTTATTTACATGCTCAAAATGCAAAATAATAAAAAAATACATACTCTGAAAATCTTCAAAATAGTTTTAGAGCCCTATCTATCTTATTTCAGATTTCTCGTCAAAGTGGTCTATGGACGACTTTTAGAACTTAATAAAACGCAAATTTTCATGCAAAAAGATCGTTGATGTCTATTTTAGTTCAAAAGTTTTAGAGCCCTATCTATCTTATTTCAGATTTCTCGTCAAAGTGGTCTATGGACGACTTTTAGAACTTAATAAAACGCAAATTTTCATACAAAAAGATCGTTGATGTCTATTTTAGTTCAAAAGTTATTTAAGTTTTTGTGATAAAAAATATTTGTTTTTCAAGACATTTTATTAGAGTTACAAAAATAACACATCTGTAATTTTTTGATATAATATACAATTTCATTTTGTCTTTTGAATGCCGTCAAAAGATATTTTTTATGTTTGCCTCAATCAGAGATATTCTCAATCAAAGTAGGCATGTTTTTGAGAGAAAAACAACAATAACTCCCAAACGGAAGGAGATAGCGAGTTTCTTCACTCACTAAATTACGCATTTTTTAAAGCTCTAAAAGTGTTTCATAGACTACTTTGATGAGAAATTTGAATTGAAAACTCTAGAGCCAGAAAACCAGTTTTGTTCGGACCACCCTATGTCACCGTAGGAAAATAGCTCTAAATAGGACAATTTAAGAGATACAAAAAAACTTTTTTTGGCAAAGTTGCTTGAAATTGAATGGTCTACAACTTTGCTGAAGCATAAATTATATAATTTCTACAAATAAGAAAGTTAGTTACACAATTTCTATGAAAATGTGGTCCACCCTAATTTTCAATAACACCAAACAAAGGACCTTTCTAATACAAACAACTTTGTAGAAGACCGTTTTTGTCTAATGTTTGATTCTAAAGCTCAAAATGCATCTTTCCGCGTAAAACTGATTCCTGGACCATAGTGCATTGACTGAAATATTGAAAATAGCAATAATAGTTTATGGAAAGGATGGAGCGATAAACACTATCGGAGAAAATTACTCATCTAACGGT
The DNA here is from genome assembly GCF_002204515.2 of Aedes aegypti. Lineage (NCBI taxonomy): Eukaryota > Metazoa > Arthropoda > Insecta > Diptera > Culicidae > Aedes > Aedes aegypti. The sequence goes on from NC_035108.1 coordinate 401,858,957, forward strand.
AGCCTACAGATCTTTTACACAGAAGTAGATGTACAGAATCATTATGATAGCATAATAACTAAAAACGATGAAATAGCCGGAAATACCAGACATACACAACGATTTAATAATGCAAATGATAAAAGCAACGATTTGAATGATGTAGCAGTAAAGATCGATCAGATGGCAGAAATGAGGGAGCAGGTCAATCCTAATCATGGAACAGACAACTCAGAGAAGGAACAAGCTTCGAACCGAAGAAAAACAGAAAACAGACATCTACCAACAAGTCAAGTTACTAATGCAAATAATACTAATAATACAGACGTTAAAGGACATAATACAAGGAAAGTAAGCAATAAGTTTATTAGGATTGCTAGTTGGAATGTCAAAGGTTGCAGGAGTAAGGAAAAATGGGAAGAAATTGATGAAACACTCACAGCTTACAATGTAGACATAGCAGCGTTACAGGAAGTAAACACGCTAGGCGATGAAATCAACACAAAAAAATATGTATGAAAAGTTGCAGACAATCACGTAAACAAGTCAAGAGGATTGGCAATAGTAATCAGAAACAATACAAACATTACAATTCAAAATATGAAACAGGTTAGACAAGGAATACTGTGGTGCAAAATCAAAGCAAAGGATAACGTTTTCATTATTATTAATATTCATGCACCTAATGTGAAGCAAGCAGCGTTTTTGAGTAAGCTAAATGAAATAACAGCAAACGTAAAAGACCGTAAACATCTTTTAGTAGTAGGTGATTTCAACACTCAGTTAGGAATCAATGACATGAGCCAAGGAGACGAAAAGTGGATAGGTAAAATGATAGGACATGATATATGCAATGATAACGGAGAAACGTTCAAAATATTTCTTCACACGGCAAAACTAAAAAATGTGTTATCAAAAATTGGCATGGGCACTGAAATCACATGGAGAAGTGGCAGTAGATGTAGTCAGATAGATCATATTCTAAGTCCAACGATGACTGATTTCAAAATAAAATACATCAGGGGAAATTGGACACATTTGAATACTGATCACAAATTAATAACGATAGGAATAAAATTTGAGAAGATAGTGAGAAATACAAATGAAAGAAATGAGCCAACTAAAATAAACCTAGAGCTACTTAAGGATAATAAAATAAAAGAGGAGTATCAAGAGCAATTAAAACTCAACAGAAGTCAAAAAGAAATTGAGGAAAATACAATTGAGGAATGTTACAAGGAACTATCGAGCAGAATGAAAAGAGCAGCTAACAAAACAATAAGATTATCCACGATTCCGTCTACCCCTAAAAGAAGAAAAACATTTGATAGATTGAAAGATGCAATAAGAATTTCTAAAAAACACCCAGATATGATAAACTATAAATATAAATTAAAAAGCAGGAGACAAGAGTTCACTCAAGCAGTAAAGGACCATAAAGAAAAAGAAATTAAACATTTTTTTAAAAACATAAATGATTTTGATGTAGGACAACGAATCAAGAAAACACATAATTATTTGAAAAGATATGTAAAACAAAAGCAAAAGAGAATAGTTAATATAAGTACGAAGGTATGGGATCAAATGCTTAGAGAGAGTGAGGGGCCAACAATAGAGTTCTGTGATACGCATGATTACACACCAATGGTACAACCTCCAACATCCGAAGAAATTATGGATATCAGAAATTCAAGCAATGGAAAAGCAGCAGGGCCAGATCTTATGTTTACGGAATATATTAAAAACTAGGGGTCCCGGCAAACTTCGTCTTGCCATCAAGTAGGCTGTTGAAAAGCGCTATGGATTGTCCCATATAAATGACAGTTCCGTTCACGTTCGTTTTTTCCGACTTTCCCGGTGAATATCCTGGGATTTTTATACACACAAACACGTCGGAACGCTTGACGAACAAAACGAAAAAATAATCATTCAAATCGGTTCACGCGTTAGGAAGCCATTTCGTGACATACAAACACCACTTCATTTTTATTTATATAGATGCAGACAAGGAAACTCAGGATTACCTTGTGAAAGTTATACAAAAAGCATACATAGAAAACATTTATCCGAGTGATTGGTTAAAATCAACTCAAATACCAATTTCAAAAAAAGTAAAGGCAACAGAGGCAGAACATTTTAGAAGAATCTCGTTATGTAGCGTAGTTTATATGGTATATGCAAAGTGGATAGCTTAACAAATAACTAAATATGCAGGGCAACCAGATTTATATCAAGCAGCATTCACAAACAATCGATCTACAGATGACCACATATTTGTAACTAGAAGGGTAATTGAGGGAAATTGGAATGCCGGAAATAATTTATATATACATATTAGCACTAGATATTAGAAAAGCTTTTGACACAATTGAGGTACACAATATTAAAAATATACTGTTAGGTTTGAATGTGCCAACGACGTTAGTAGATAGAGTAATATCTTGTATGAAAGACGAAATGACTAGAGTGTTATGGAATGGTCAATTTTCTGAGCAGATGAAAAGAGGCAAGGGCATAAAGCAAGGATGTCCATTGTCTCCAATTTTATTCAATTATATTATGCAGGATGTTATAAGAGAAGTAGCCTCAAAAATTCTAGAATTAAAATTGATGGATGTGAATAGCCTCATAATACGCTTGCTTTTAGCCTTTGCCGATGACTTGCTAATTATTGCAGATAGTAAGGAACAATTGGAAAAAATAGTTAAAGAATTAGTGAAACAGCTAGAAGAGGTAGGACTGGAATTAAACTATGACAAGTGTCAACTATTATTAAGGTTTCCGAATTACAAAGGACAAATGCCTAACGAAATTATGTTAAATGGCCTACGCCTTATAAAGTGTGTGATAGCATAAAATATTTAGGAGTGTGTTTAACGGCAACTTTAGATCGAAAAGCAACAAATAGGCAGAGATGCGTAAACGCATATAGAACAGGTAGATCACTTATAGAGTTTTGTAAGAGTTTTAAACCCTCATGGGAATTAGGGAAGTTAATTTATAAAACAGTTTTAGCCCCTGCAATAACTTACGGAACAAAAGTCGCGGTGTTGACGAAAAAAAGCAGAATAGGAATGGCAAACTATGAAAAACTTATTCCTAGGAGTATATTTAATCATTGTAGGAGACCACAAAACATAAAATTTAATGCGCGAAAACTGTTAGATGGAAAAACTATAAATAGAAGAGTCAGAGTAGGAAGAATTAGTTACTACGGACATATACTTAGAAGAGAGAAAAATCACCCCATCAGATTAGCATATAGACTAAACTTCAAAAAGAAAAAAGAAGGAAGACCAAGTTTCACGTGGAAAGACTCCTTAGAAAAAGATTTGAACAGATATAGCGAGGTAGATAGAGAAGAATGGAAACAATTGGCTGAAGATAGAGATAAACTGAAGAAAAATGGTTGGTTGGTTTGGTTTGACTTTATTAACGAGATTTTTAGCCCTGGGCTAGTTCATCTCGGGACCAACGGCTTTACTTCCCTTCCGAAGGAAGTCGTCACTATAACTTTTTACGTCATAAGTGACTATGTCGGGGATGGGATTCGATCCCAGGTCCTCGGCGTGAGAGGCGAGTGTTCTAACCACTACACCAGGTCCGTCCCCACTGAAGAAAAATGCAGAAGAAATATATAAAGAAACTTTCAGTGAAATTTCAGAAGGCGAATCATCAGAAGAAGAAGGTAGAAATAAAAAGTACAAGCATTGGAAGAGAAAAATGAAGAGATGAAGAAATTAGTGATGAGATTAGATAGATAATTGAAAGGTAAAATTGAGTAGGAAAGAAACATACAATTCGATAGTACTGATTCAAACTAACGACCTGTGTACCACCTTTAATAATAAATAGCTGTAACGGGACATGTAATCGAATAAAATGTTTAGGTCAAGGTGAAGATGAATCGAGGCCGGGGTTCACATGTTCGGGAGCACGGATCTGGAGAGCCGGGCATCCGTTTGAGCTGAAGACCTGATCGATTGGTCACCATCAGACCAATCGATTAGGTTTTCAGCTTGAACGGATGCTTGGTTCAACAGATCCGTGCTCTTGAGGGTTTGAGGTTTGGCTTCGATTCATCTTCAGCTTAATTAAAGCAAATTTATTAGTAGCAGTAATTAAAGTGGTAAGTTTCAATATAATCAATGTAGCCATGGAGGGTCATGTTCAGCTAGTTAATGTCAGATAAATGTTACCCACAAACAAAAGCAATATGACTTACAAGTAACACGATTAAAAAAATAATAATAAAACGGCCAAAATAACGTCGGTTTTACGCAAAACTATACTATTAATTGATAAACACGGCAATACGTCAATGAACTACAAAGGATAAATAGGTATTAAATGTATAGAGATACATTAATAGGAATAGCTAATGTAGAACACAATAAAGGGTGAATACTGATTAAAAAATCGTACTTAAAAACACACAAATAAAGGTAAGATGAATTGTAACCGATTGTGTATTACATAAACATACTACTATAAATAACGGGGTACAGGAGGGACCAACAGGGCACCCGATTGAAGCGATCTTGACAGGGAGCCTGGGACTGCCTCCTCCCTGTTGTTAACATTTCGTGGATTGAGAGCGGGCTCTTCGACCCCATCTATTGGGAGTATTTTGTCGACCCCATCTATTGGGAGTATTTCGACATTAAACCGACTACAAGCAAAGTTTGCGCAGCCATCGCTTGAATAACTCGTACTTTTGCATATTATCATAACCCAGCCTCCTCCGGAGGGTAATTTAGGGTTCACTCATTTGTCTCCGTTGTCGCACACAACAACTGATGTTGCTACCGCTGAAAGCCACTGCGCAAACACAAGCCGGCTGACTGATGGCGGGCCGTGATTTAAAGTCTAATTTGTCTCACCCCGCCCGGAGCGATCTCTGCGCCCGCCGTTGATCTGCTCGAATTTCCGGTAAGCACGTTTCTTTTACCTTTTCATTAGATTTTGCTTTGCGTGGTGTCTGTCTGTTGGATGTATGGGCCATTCGTGACCGAGATTGGTCTAAGGTGGATTTTTCTTGCTCGCAGATTCGTGTCTAAGATTTCTTATGGCAGTTCTGGGTTTCCGGCTGGTGTAGTCTCTATAGCTAGATGGTTGCCGACCGTCGATTATATCTGAGGCTTAATTTCAGTGAAGCGCTCTTTAATGTGAGTTTCCGTCTAACTCGAGGGAGCGGAAGAAACAAAACATCCACGAAGCCACCCAAGCGTAACTAGCACGAATCCACAATTCGTGGACCATTCGGATGCGGGAAGATGTTGTGTCTTTGGGCGCTCTCGTTACGATTTACGGCGATGACACAGATGCCGCGGTTTGAGCGAAGGTAATCATTATGATTAGATTAATGTTTTCCTAGGTGGGTACATTCAAGCAGAAAATTGCGGAGTTTTTTGGTTTGTACACAGTTTATTCAAGCAAGTACGAATCGAAATTTTGCATGAAATTCCCTGGGTAGGAGAAATCATACCGTGTGAATGCTATTTTTTGCAGATACAAAGTATCAGACAATCCACACAATCAAGGAATTCAGTCTCCCATATCTACACTAATAATTTTTGAATCTATAAATGATTTGTGTAATTGTTATTCTTTCTGGCGTTTTTCTCTAACCGAGACAGAGACTGCTTCTCAACTTATTATTGTGTGAGCACCTCAACAAATTTTAATCAGAAAAATTCTTCCCCAATTAAATATTTCTGAATTGATATATTGTGTGATATTAAACTCGAAGATTATGTATGCCCCAGGAAGTAAAGAAAATTTGACTAGAATACCTTCCGAAGCGTTTAACCACGACGGTGCATTCTAGACCCAGGTTTGTACGATATTTCCCAGAAACTCATTCCCCAGAATGGGACATTTCCCAGAAATTCACTCCCCAGAATGGGACTTTTACCAGAAAAAGAATAATAAGGTACCGCGGGGCAAGTGAGAATACGGGGTAAGTGGGGCGTTTCGTCATAGCTCAACTAGGAAAAGTTTTTCATGGGGGTATTCTTCTAGAAAGTTGAAGATACAATGACAAGGAATGTATTTAGTACTAAACATATTGTTATTTTTATTACCATGTGGTTCATGTAACAGTTGTCAGTTCAGCGCCATTTTCAACTTGCATGACAAATTGTGACACGTTCCACGTCTTGCATTGACTCGCAAAAAATAAATGTGTTTTAAATCGAATTTCCATCAGTATGCTATAATTTTGAGTATTATTACAAACTGCTAACGATAAACCAGTATTTTGTTTTCATTTCATATGAAATTTTCGATGGTCTATCTTACCCCAGAATATATTTGTACCTGGGGTAAGTGGGACCTATCAAAACAAAAACCAGAATCAAAACTTTTCGTACACGTTTCATACATTCTCCTAGAGAGTAGCACTAAAACATTCAAACAAATGATTTTTATTAAAAAAGATCAACCTCAAATTACGTAATTGCATAGGAGGGAGAAGAAAAGTGTTATTATTCTTTATTTTTAAATTTATTTTTTATTTTTGAAATACGACTTCAAAATTGAACAAACACACAGCTGAAATTTGAAATGCATCATGAGAACGATTACTTTTCTATTTTATTTGAACTTTATTTGTTATTTCTACCAAATTAAGTAGAGAGAGAAAACAATTCCACCCCATAAGGTGGTTTTCTGCCATGCATATAAATAATAACAAAACATATTTATAATTTCGTCAATTATTGATTGTTTATGTTCTACATTTTAATTAACAACTTATAAATGATATATTTTGAATATATTTAATACCTTTTTACGCTTTTATTGAGGAATTTTCAGTTTATATTAAATGAAAGGTGACATACTACAAAATAAAGGGTTTCTTCCTAAAACGTAACGTATTTTATGGTTGATCCCTTATGTACATCAAATATGTACTTAAAATTAAAAATCTATGAATTATCAATCCTATTATTGTAATGGTTGACTTACTGATGTGGATTGACGCATGAAACTGGATGTGTCCCACTTGCCCCGCTTAGCGAGGCAAGTGGGACCATTGGCTCATTCTAAAACTTTCTTCCAAGGTTTTCACAATTTCGAAATTATTCGATTAGTTTCATGCACACACCAGCAAATATGTTGCCAAAACGTGATTGTGTTGTTGGATTTGAAAAATATTGACATTTGAAAATTTGATTGAACAATTTGTTTGAACTATCGTTTTTTTCGTTCCCACTTGCCCCGCGGTACCTTAATAGATTTTTGGACTGTTAAAATCTTGGTCAATGATAAATAGTGAAAAGTTAACACAACTAATTGGAAATTTTTTTTTTCTGGTTTTCATAGGAAAAAACATTTTTTTAACGACAAGACTTATTGTCTGTGCCAGTCTTTTATTTATCAAATGAAGAAAAATATCAAAAAATCAAGAAATTCATTGAATACGGTGCCACCTATGGTCGGAAATGTCAGAGGAACCGTTTGGACAATTTTTATTTTATTTTTTCCTTACAAACTTCAGGTTTGTTTAACTCTTCCTTAGAATATAAACTGAAATTTTCACACCTGTATTTTGCTGTAAAAGGAAATTATCAAAGACAAGCAGAACATTTTCTAGTTTGTTTATGTGTTAATTATTCTTCATAATTATGAAGACAATAAACCAAGGAAGAATAGCCAATGTTCAAAAGAAGTGAGAACATGCTATGAAAGCAAAAAAAAACAATTCCATCAATTTATTTTGTAAATATAGAGAATATTACACTAATACAAATCACCTTTTGAAAATACAATCAGAAAGAACAGCCAATTTAAAAAAAAGAAGAATAACAATGAATGCAAAATAAATATTTTTGTAAATAGTTTGAGTCAATTTTGATCATGAAACATAGCATGACATATGTAAGAGCAGCTTATCTTAAACAGTTTTGCTACTTTTCCCCGAATGTCGTTTCCTCAAACGCCAGTTCCCCAATTACCCTGTTTTCTCGAATAGCCAAATTCTCCGAAATGTGTTTAGCTCTCATAATTGTCATTACTTATTATGTTTCAAGGTGGTGAATGAACCGGTCATCTGATATGCACCCTTCTTTAATTGATTGGCGATTCTTCCGAGTTTCACTGTCCTCGGCAATTTTGGCTAGATGTGCTTAGTCTAGAATGACCTTATAATCTATAAAATCTCCTTTTGATTGCTTAATATTCTTGCTAGCTCAGCACCCAGTCCCTAAAGTCTATTCTAGTACCTGTTTAAACTGCATCGCTTTTCGACGAAACGGGTCATGGCTTTCAGTGAAACGGGCCTACGGAGAGCTGGCATTCGGGGAATTGACACTCATTTGACAGCTGTCTAGTCAGCTTCTGTACTGCCGTGCATCGCAAGTCAGTCCCATCTGCATTTTCGTCAAAATTGAGTTGAATTCAGTTTTCAACATATTTTTCGATACTCTTTCAGCTCAACTCATAAGATAATATGATTTGTTAAGACAAATTAGGAAAAAATAGCAAGTCAAATTGTCCCATAATGAAAAGTAACCGCATATCAGTCCCACTACAGATTTCCACCCAGTGTAACACAAAAAATAACCGTGTTTTGGTCATCTCTATATTTTTCTCGAAAAGATATCGAGGTGAAAAGCAAATTGTGAAAGTTTCATTAAGATCTGATCATGTTTCAATGCTCTGTGATTTTTTGCATATTCGTATGGAAAACGAGTTTGGAAGCTTCACAGCCCATTTTCTCAATGCCTACTTTTTACAGATGGGCTGACTTGCGATTCACGGCAGTGTAGGTGCAGTAACTTTTCTCCCAAGAAACGAGGCACACACAGCAATATCAGTTCTAGCACTGGCTGCTATATAGTGAACCGCTCCAATCAAGCATCGACAATTTGAATTGCTTTCTAAAACTCTGGTTTCATTCGCAGCTTTGATAAACCATTGTCGTTTTTGCTCCTTTGGTATTTTGCATACCAAACTTTTCCGCAAGTCTCTCGATGTATCCTTTCAGCGATAAACTGTAATTGCCACCTTCTCGTTGTATCTCTTATCCAAGGAAATACAACATATCTCCGAGATAAGTCAGTTTGAAAAAAATCTTCAAATGAGTATGCACAACTTGAATCTTAGCTTCAGTTTCCGCTCCAACGATTATGTCGTCAACGTAAACTACAAGATAAATAATTTTCTTACCACTGGTCTTGCTCACAGGAGTCAGTTTCGCTCTGTTCGAAACCATTTTTATCAGAATATCACAAAGTCGCTGGTTCCAGCATCATGCAGATTGTTTAAGTCCATATATACTTCTCCTCAATCTGCAAACTAGATGCTCTTGACCCTTCGCGGGGTGGCCAGGTCTTGACATCCAGCTGCTTGAGTATTAACTTACGTTTGCTAACTACAGCCAAAGATGTCCTCAGGGTTGTCATGACTGGTGCGAATATTCCTTGATAATCTTCACCGTAACGTTGAGTGAACCCCTAGGCAACTAAACGAGCCTTGAATATCGTGACCCCTCCAGCAGTATTGAGTTTTCTTCGAAATATTCATTTACAGCCGAGGGATTCCACGGAGGCATGCAAGTCGATTCTGATCGACCATTTCTAAAATATCTGAAACTTTGCACAGTTTTTCAGTTCCATCTAAATCGTCATTTTCCGATATCAATTCTTCAAGTTGAGTCACGACTAACTTTTCAAAAGGGTGTATGTGAAAATGGTTCAAAAATATTCAAAAAGCTGCACAGCAAAAACGGTTCGTTCGATTGTTAGACAACTAAAGAAACAAAGTAAGACAACTAAATAAAGATTCCAAAAAAAATACGCACAGTAAAAAAATTATTTTTTTGCATTAAAAAACATCATTTTTGTCACAAAAACTCAAATATCTCAAAACCCTATCGGAATACCAACGTAATTTTTTGAGGGAAAACGGTCCATTATATTAGCTATCTACCATACAAATTTGGTGATGGTAAGCCAATAAACAAAAAAGTTATGACATTTCAAATATTTCACAAATTTGACACTTAGTAAAAAAAAAAATTTTTTTTTTTCATTGTTATTTTTTTTTAGGACCGCAGTTTGTTGATGATTTTTTTGTTAAGGGTACCACATGAGGTTAACAAGTTGTTTTCATGATATTTTATATAATTATTCATAACTATTATAGCATCTATTAGAAAGTTAGACGCGATCCAGTGTTGTGATCTAAAGTCTTGATAGTGTCATATTTTTTATTGTATGTACTGAAGAAAAATTCTCTCAATAGTGTTGAAACCTTTTGATAAAAGAAACCTATAAGAAATCTAATATTGAAGACAAAAGCTACAAAAAAAGTTTTCTATACAGGTATACGACTAGTTTACCTGCAAAAAGTTTACCTCGTAGAGAACAAGGCGGGTCTATACCCAGGTGATCTAGTATACGTAAAGCAGGTCGGTTTTCTCGGCGCTGGTTTTCTCCACAAAGTAAAAATCTGATTACACCTGGGTATAGACCCGTCTTGGTAGAGAATAGACTTTGTTAATCATATTTGGGAGAAAGCGAGTAACTTCAACAACATCAAAAACATGATAGGTACATACCATGAACATACTCACGAAAAAGCTAAAAATATACTACCACTATGGTTATAAAAGATTTAATTGTAAAATTTTTCTTCAGTCAAGCAAACGACACCAAACTAGTCAGTAAAAACTTAAAAGTGATTTTGTTTATTAAAATCTAACGAGCAACATGAGTAGTCGCTTTCTCAACTGTTGCAGGCCGTTTGCAGAAAAAAAGTGTTCGAAAGAGCTACGAAATCTCACCGAAAGAACCATAGATAAACTGAAAGCGGCTGGTTATGCTCCAATGTCTACATTGAATACAAATTTACGCATTTGTACGTCCTGCCGTTTAAACGTTGACAAACGGGCAATCTGTACATCATCGGTGGATCAGGTTGCAGGAAGTTCGAAAACAACAACAACTGAGGAATTACTAGATGCACCGACAACAACTGAGGAGTTACCAGAAGTACCAAGTGCAGATAGTCTTGCCACGGTACCATCAGCGACATCTGTTTCAACAAATCAATCAGAAGATGAGTGCATCCAGAAGGTCAACATCGAACGCTTCAACGAAGGGATAGCTGGAATAAAAGTGACTCCGATTAAATGGACGAAGATGGGTTACGTCAATTATCCCGAGAAAAAATACCGTGAAAATACAGACTACCATGAGGTAATTATGAATATGAAGGAAAGGTTCTCGAATCTAGCCACGACAAGGAAAGAAAAATTATTGATTTTGTCGATGCTGCCAAGCTCGTGGTCTATTCAAGACGCCATTGATGAGTTCAAAACCAATAGAAATACAGCAAAAGAGGCAAAACAATTCAAAAATAACTGTCTTGCAACCAAAAATGCTAGGTCGAGTACTTCATTAACAGATGAGACAAAAGAAAAAATAATTCAATATTTTGAAGACGATGAAGTAAGTAGAGCTATGCCTGGCCAAAAAGATTATGTATCTGTAAAAAAAGATGGAAAGCGTCAAGCAATCCAAAAACGATTAATGATGACTACTTTGAAAGAAGCGTATACACGCTTCAAGGAAATTAACGAAAATATTAAGGTAGGTTTTTCCTCATTTGCAAGCCTTCGTCCAAGGCAATGCAAGCAATGCACAACACACGAAAATATTAACCTAATCTTACATAGTTTGAAAAGAATCAATTTATCAAAGGATATTAAAATGTTAACTGGTAGTCTTTTGTGTGAAAATACAACATCAAATTGCTATCTACGATCTTGTTCGGATTGTCCAGATTCTTCATCATTGGAAAATACTTTATTCGCTGAGTTTGAAGAAAACTATATTGATCAGTTATCATTTGAGCAATGGGTGACCACGGATAGGTGTGACCTAGAAACTATTGTAAAACCTGTAGATGAGTTTGTGTCATTTTTTTGCTTGAAATTAGAAAGTTTAATTCCTCACGACTTTATTAAAACAGAGCAATCCCGCTTTTTAAAAAATACGAAAAATACATTACAAGATGGTGAATTTTTAGTCATTTGTGATTTTTCTGAAAACTATAGCTTTGTATTGCAAGATGAAGTGCAGTCCCATCACTGGAACGTACAACAAGCTACAATTCATCCATTCGTTATTTATTTCAATGGAAGTACGCAAATTGAACATTTTAGTTTTATTGTAATTTCCGAAGATTTAAGACACGACTCAGTATCTGTAAATTTGTTCATTGCCAAAATGATTAACTTTATACGCGTTGATAAAGATAAAGAAATCAGAAAGATATATTTCATGTCTGATGGAGCAGCATCGCAGTACAAAAACCGTAAGAATTTTTCGAGCCTATGTCAATTTAAATCAAAGTACGGAATTGATGCAGAATGGCATTTCTTTGCTACGTCACATGGCAAAGGTCCTTGTGATGCTATTGGAGGAACCATAAAGCGCATGGCCACAAGAGCAAGTTTAGCCAAAGAACGTGAGCATCCAATTAAAACTGCAAAAGAACTATTTGATTGGGCGAATCGCAGAAAAGAAGAAGATTTAACAAAATTATCATTTTGTTTTACTACTACTGAAGAGTACGAATTAACGGCATCAGAGCTCAGCGAGCAATATAATAACGCGAAAACGATCCAAGGAACCCAAAAATTTCACTGTTTCATTCCATTGTCAGAAAATAAAATTAAAGCAAAACTATACTCGAACTGTATGATAATGATGCAAAAGTGCTCGATATTGTAAAAAAATTGAATAACAATAAATAAATAAATAAGTATTAATAAAATGTTTTCATGATCTCATAACGCATACCCAAATCCAAAACTTTTAAAGTTTATATATAACATTTAGAAACTTATCGATCATACTCTAAAAAAAATATCCTGGTAAAAAAAAAATATTTTCGTGTAATCTGTTAATTCATTTTAATTTATACATATATACATATACATATAATATTTATACATATACATAATATTTATACATTTAATATACATAATACTAATGAATACATGAAAACGACTTGTTTAATTCACGCAAGGCCCTTAACAATTAAATCAGCAACAAACTGCGGTTCCCGTAATAATTTACACCGAAAAAAAATTTTTTTTTCTACTAAATGAGAAAATTGTGACATGTTTGAAATGTCATAACTTTTTTGTTTATTGGTTTACCATCACCAAATTTTTATGGTAGATAGCTAATATAATGTTTCGTTTTCCCTCAAAAAATTACGTTGGTATTCCGATAGGGTTTTGAGATATTTGAGTTTTTGTGTCAAAAATTATGTTTTTTAATGCAAAAAAAATTTTTTTTTTACTGTGTGTATTTTTTTTTGGAATCTTTATTTAGTTGTCTAACTTTGTTTCTTTAGTTGTCTAACAATCGAACGAACCGTTTTTGCTGTGCAGCTTTTTGAATATTTTTGAACCATTTTCACATACACCCTTTTGAAAAGTTAGTCGTGACTCAACTTGAAGATTTGATATCGGAAAATGACGATTTAGATGGAACTGGAAAACTGTGCAAAGTTTCAGCTCAATAGAAAAAAATGAATTAAAAAATTTACCAAATTTTGGTGCTGTTGCTTGGAATCACTCAGCCAATACGTTTGCTTCCTTTGGGTAAAGGCGCCTATTTCTATGTGCCCATGTCTCGATGCAATTCTGATTTATCTAGCATGGTGCCAGACTTCTAGCCAAGAAAGCTTCATGGTTCAGTCTCTCCGAAGGTATTCCCTTTGTTGCACGTGTTGATCTCCTTGCCGATTCTTGAATATCATCCAGATCTTTGACATACGAATAGCTTTCATTCATCTGTTCTCATGATCCTGATAAATTCTTGAAACTATCATCACCGTTCTCGAAATCCATATCGTCATCTTGTTGCACGTCATTTGGATTGCAATCATTGTATTCGAAATCTACTAAGAACTCGTTCGGATTACATTTCATGTTGAATACTTCTTCATCGCGTTTTTCATTTTCAAGTTACTTGGCATATCGACTAATTACCACGGTGTTGTTGCTTGGGTCTAGAAAATGGTACGGTTTTCTTCCTTCAGCATATCCAACGAACAGTAGTTTCTGAGCATTCTTGTCCAATTTCTTCCTTTTCTTTTTAGGTATATAAACAAATGCTTCACTTCCGAGAACACGCAAATGGATGTAGTTAGGCCTGTTTCTGGTCCAAACTTTGAATGGTGTTGTATCCTTTGTTGACGACGGCAGCAGGTTCTGTTGATAATTGGCGGTTTGCACTGCTTCACCCCAGTATCGCTTCTGAAATCCAGATTCAGCCAAAAACATCTCAGCATCTCGTTCAAATATCGATTATTCCTTTCTGCTTTACCATTCTGCTGATTTCCATCAGCGAGACTAATGCTATGCTTCCGATTCGTATCCAGTCGAACGACATAATTGGAATTGTGCGTCATATGTGATGTTGCACTGGAGTCTAGGTACCATTGATTCTGATCTTCTGTACCATAATCTTCATCTTCAACGCCAAAACAAGCTTCTCGTGAATTTGATGTAGCCATGTTAATATGGTGATTGTTTTTCTTTTTGGGTTCATCCTTCTTTCCTTGAATAACTTACATTCGCGCCTTAAGTGGCCTTGTTCATGACAATAGTGGCACACTTTCTTCTTAGCTTCGTGAATTTCGTTTTTCACCCGTCGTGGTTCTGAATGCTTTCTCTCCAGGTTCTTCTCCGTCCGTTATCCGACGCCAGTCATCCAGTAGCTTACCAGTCACATAGTCAAGTGTTGGCTCCTCCTCAGGACGACCTTCCAGCGTGGTTACAAGAATATCATAGGACTTCGGTAAACTGCGAGAATTATTGCAGCAATCCAATGGTCTTTGAACTTCTCACCCATCGCGTTCAACTTGTTGATCAACGTGGTCATGTTTGCCAGATGCTCCGGGACATTTCCTCCTTCCGACAATCTAGTTATAATCAACTTCCGCAGAACATGCACCTTCGTGCCAAAGTAGTCCTTTCACGGTGTTTCTTAAGTAAATCCCACATTTCCTTAGCCGTGGTGGCTGCATGACGTGTACCAAATGGCAGTTGTCCAAAGCGAGACCAATCAACGCCCGAGCTTTTCCGTCCTTGGTTTTCCGAGCTCAGGTAGTTCGTCAGTTACGATCGAGAACAACTCCTCTTTGGTTAGCAGCAATCCCAAACGAAACTTCCAAACAGCGTAGTTCGTCCCATCCAGCTTCTCCACAGTCACTTTCGTTTCGGCCATTTAAAAATTGAGGATTTTCAATTCTCCAACGCTCTCAGCAACCCTGGGCTCATAACCACTTGGTAGAATAAGGTAGTCAAACAATAGTTTTATAACGGCTTAATAATTACATCTGTATTTCACAATGGTTTACGGGAATATAATGTACAAGTGTTATTTTTATCTAACAAACAAACAAAAAACCGAATTTAGTACTATACCATTTAATTCCACTAGAGTTTGTATCCTTTGACAGATACGCGTATTTCGACCTCAACTGTAACTGCTAGGGTAAACGTAGCATTCTTCGATCGTATCGTTGCTTTACTTAATAATGGGTCCCCCTAAGAGCCGCCATCCATCTTCTCTGGAATAGTCGCCTTTGTGAGGGGGGGAGTCCATTAAGCCCCTGGCCTTTAGTCTCTGCTGCCCCGGTAGATCTTACCTCGTAACGCACTACGTAAAGATGCTCTACCTGCGTTACGGGACATATTTCTATGATGTACGATGCAAAAATGACATAAGCAATCGAATACTATCCAAAAAAATTTATCGTCAAACTATTGAAAACAATTATTTTTTCTAAAAAATCTGCCTCATTGCACCTTTAGTGGTGCATCAGTTCCCATAGTGGAGGGTATCATAAGAATTCAATAGATTGCGCCATTAAAGGAACCATGCTTGCGGGGAAACGGGTCGTTCGGGAAACGGACATTCGAGAAAATGACATTCAGGAAAAGACCTTCGGAGAAAAGTAAAACAATCCAATGCCACATATGGTTTAGGAGCAATCGTATGTAAGTGACAAGAACCGAGTTTTGAGAAAATCGAATTTGAAATTTTTCCAGCATTTTTTTTTTCATACGAACTGTATGGAAGTACGAAAAAGCAAGCGAAAAATAAAACTTTCTTTATGAATTGTATTATTTCTCCTGTTGTTATGTCTGCTGTTTCTATTATTTTCAAGCTTTCTAACGGTATTTTTAAGTGATTTTTCCCACTTAAAATACTGTTAGAAAGCTTGAAAATAATAGAAGCAGGAAGTATAACTCAAAACCAACCAAAATTTCACTTACATCCCCTAGCACGTATAAAGTGTTGGTCCTGACAAACCTTTTTGTCTTTGAACGCTTAATAATGTACTTTTTAATTATGATCAATCGTATTACGGCCTTACCAGTCGAGTGGAAATTTGAACAATTATTGGAAAACTAAACATTACATATACTTCGCATTTGAATGAAATGGACACACTGATGTGAAATTTGCGAAAGAGTTACACGTCTTCTCGGTGAGAATCTAACTAATGACTCCCTGTTCACTAGATAGGGTGCATGACCCCTACACCACGAAAGGACTTATGGATGCAGAAGTTAACCTGAATTCGATTTCAACTCAAAAATCACCTCTTTCGCAAAAAGCACCTCTTCTGAGTCTGATTATATGCCATTTTTTTCTTTCAAAATAATCCAATTAAGAAATTTCAAGAGAAACATAGAAAAAACATTCCTGGTACAGGGTTTTGGTAAGTTCTAAAATAACTAAACATACAGGGCGTTGTGCATCACTCGTTCCTACTTTTCCAAATAATTGCCTTAGTTTCTATCAGTCACGCATTCGATCAGAACGAAAGAGAAAACAAAGTTTCAAACATTCAATTATGGCGCCAACATCGCACCCAAATCACTTTCATCGGAACGCCAAAATTGTTGCAGACGGCCTGAGTTGTCGTGTCGACGATTGATAAAAGCTTCTCACCAAACTACCAAAATCACGGCGCGTTTACTCCTGCAGATAACCATTGGCTCCAATCAATTTCGAGCCTTTGCTGTTTGGACACGATCAGCTACCAGTTGAGCAAACAATTATATTCTTCCCGAGTTTGATACAGACCAAACAAAAAAAAAAAAAACGAAACGCACCCAACTCAACCGTCAATCAATCTTCCGCTTGTTGAAACTACCCATCCCCTGGTACGCGTTTTTAGCTGAAGCACTATGGGCCAGAATTGTAGATTTAGTGACCGCAGTTTAAATAAATTTGTTTTAAAATGCATTATGAACATTTGTTACATTTGGCTTGAATGCCCTCAATATGATTTTTGAAAGTTAAATTTTTATCTAGCATGACCCCTAGATACTTAACTTCATCTGATCAATTCTTTGAACCCCTCTCATCGTGCCAACATGTCCACTTGGAGGTTTCAAATGAAGAGCTTTTGGTTTTTTGTGCAAATGCTTCAAGTTAAATTTTAGTAACATTAGAGAAATTTTCCATTTTTGCAAATATGAAAAAAAAATATCCAAATATTTTTGCAATCTACTACATATGACACGCAGGCTTCGTACTTTGGCGGAGAGGCCTAACGAATCCGCAAACAAAGATCTTTGACATCCCTGAGGTAACTCAGGTAATTAAGATATAAAAAGATTGTATAATATTGACCCCAAAATGCTGCCTTGAGTAACACCAGCTCTTACAGGAAGAAATACTGCCGAAGCTTCTAGCAAACAGCTTGCTTTTCTCTATCAGTACTCTTTTTGCAAAGGTAATTTTGAACAGAATGTTGTTTTACATCAACGGAAATTCAATTTTTACCAATGAACAGTTCGTATTCCGACATGGACATTCCACCACTCATCAACTTTTACGCTTAACAAATTTGATTCGTTCCAACAAATCTGTTCTACTGGTCTTGATCTAGACATAGAAGAAGCATTCGACAGTGTTTGGCATGAAGGCTTGATTGTAAAATTAAAAAACTTTAATTTTCCAAAATACATTGTTAGAATAATTCAAAGTTATCTGTCAAATCGTACACTTCAGGTTAATTATCAGAACTCCAATTCTGAAAAAGACATTCTGTAAGAGCAGGTGTTCCTCAAGACAGCATGTTGGAACCAATATTTTCACATTCGATTTCTGACCCACAGTGGCTAAGATTGGAGCAATTGTTGCGCGGCGCCTGTCGTCATCATCAACTAACCAGCCGACACTTTGAAAACGATGACGACGACGAGGTGGGGGCGACTGGAAACAAAAACAAATCGCCCCCAACGCAATCTGGTTAAAAGTGTTGATTTTGTTGGAGCAAGAGAGGAAAAAAAAGAAGCAAAATGCTGATGATGCCGATGATGATGATGTGGTTGCGCGAAACGCATTAAAAGCAGCAGCGTGCTGCTTGTGTTTGATGTAGGGAGCACTTTTTTTCCATCTTCGACGACGGTGAAAATTGAAAGCTGCCGAAGGGCTTTGCTGCTGCTGACTGGCTGAGGCGGGTAAATTGGTTCGAAGGATTTTTTTTCTCTTTTACGATTCGATGGGAGTGCTTGAGGCTGGCTGGAATTCGATCGCAAATGAATGGATAATTCACGTGATTTGGATAAATATTTGTATTCCATTAGGCGGCGATAAATAATTTCAATGGAAATGAGTGGAAATGGAAAATGATGGAAAATTAAAGCGAAGAATTGCTTCAAGGTTTAATTTTTCAGGCAGGCGTTATGTTGTGAAATTTAAAGCGATGATTGGGGTTGATTTAAATTGCGCAGACATTTTAGGCCACAGATAGCAGACAATCATTTGAGAAAATGTTATTGCGTCAACTTTTATAGTAAATAAACGTCCGTGAATAATGTCATTCACTTATTAATGGTCAGGCCTAAACTCGCTGTCTCCCTCTTCAGACGCACGAAGTCCTCTTCCTCTGACCTGTGATCGATACCATTACATTTCCGTAGATACCATTAAGGTCGACATTGTCCGCACAGCCAAGAGCGTCTTCCTGCTTTAGGTTGACACCTCGTCTGCAATCCGAACACTGGATTTCGAACCATCCAGCGTTGCACGTATCAGCCTAATAAATTTCACCGTAAAAGCATGTTCAGACATTATCTTCCACAGCAACACTGCACTGCACATTGTTGGGTGACAATTGATTCACTGATTATAAAATAAAAAAAAAACAATTTTCCACTATACATAATCCAAAGATATCTGTCAAATCGCACACTTCAGGTTAATTATCAGTATTCCAAGTCTGAAATACTTCCTGTAAGAGCTGGTGTTCCTCAAAGCAGCATTTTGGAACCAATATTTCCACATCTGATTTACCAGAATTACCTCAGGGATGTCAAAAATCCTTGTTTGCTGATGACACAGGCCTTTCCGCCAAAGGACGAAGTTCGGATATGTTTTCTTCATACTTGCAAAAATTGAAGTTTTCCTAAGTCCTAATGCTTCCAAAACTCAACTAATAATATCCCCACATAAATCAAAAGCTCTTTATTTGAAACCATCAAGTAGACATGTTGTTACAATGAGAGGGGTTCCTATAAATCGGTCAGATGAAGATACTTAATTCTCATGCACAGGGCTAATGCTTGATAAGAATTTAATTTTCATACATCACATTGAGGGTATTCAAGCCATATGTTATAAATATGTAAAATGTCTCTATCCCCTTATTAATTGAAAAACAAAACTTTGAATAAGTGATTAATGATTAAATTCAAGTTCATCATGATTAATGATTATGATCAGTGCTGGGAATGGTAATAGTAGTAGGCTTGACTTTTCGCGAAAATCACGTGGCTCTCCCAGTACAGTAGTTCAAAAACGTGAATCTCATCAAGTAGCCTCTGTTGGGTGCACGAATTTTTTAAATCATGAGTGTCATTGAAGGCTCTAAATGCGGGAAATGCAGCGGGAAATAGAACATTTTTCTACAGTAATTTCGGGTTGCCCTTAGCAACGGGTGTTTTGAAATTTTCAAGGCATTTTGCCTACAGCAGCGATGGGCGTGAGTTTCACTGGCTTTGCTGACTGTGATTGGCTTTGTTTGGCTACTGTAGAGTGAGTTTCAGATTTTTTCCCAACCCTGATTATGATAAATGATTAAATTTTTTGAAGTCATGATTAATGATTGTGATTGATGATTAAGCCAATGTATGATTAATGATTAAATAATAATTTTAGATGATTAATGAATATGATTAATGATTAAACTCAGTATGATTAGTGATAATGATTAATTCTTACGTGAATGATGTCAAATTTGATGAGTTCGATTCACACCGAGAAGACGTCTAACTTTATCGCAAAATTTCATTTTTTTCCATTTAATCAAATTGAGGAAGCATATATAATGTTTTGTTTTACGATAGTTGTTCAAAATTATGGTTTTCAGTCGTAAATATCAGGATTGCTGTTTGTCTTCAGAACTGCTCGATTCGAAAATTACGATGATTCCGGATTCAACTGCGTGGAGTACTGGAGTAGCCTCCCTAAGATGCAGTAGTCACTTTCATATCGAGTCCCAACAGTTATTAACGATTTATCAAGCTTCATTGTTTTGCAGACCAAGTGTAAAGAAGGATGGTTTAATAGCAGAGCGTTAAGGTGAAGATGAATCGAAGCCAAACTTGTAATTTTCTAGAGCACGGATCTCGAGAACCAAACATCCGTTTAAGCTAAAAACTTAATCGATTGGTCACTTGGTGGTGACCAATCGATTAGGTTTTCAGCTCAAACGGATGTTTGGTTCTCCAGATCCGTGCTCTTGAAAATTTGAAATTTGGCTTCGATTCATCTTCACCTTAAGAGTATCATGATTGGAAAGTTGATGATTGAACGAAAAATCATGTTGAGAACTATTTGATTCCGATTTTTTTTTGATCATAAGTGTACCAATAAATATTCAAGAGTGTGATGCATTCGTTGCATACTTAAAGGTGTTTCTCATGACATTTAATTATTGTTTTTATGATTATTCATTGATTAATCGTTAATCATCCATTAACTAATGATTAAATGCCCGAAAAGATGCACTAAACGACTTAAAGTATGTAACCAATGGGTTATTCACTAAGACTAGATAATGATGATGATATTACTTAACAAACAATCCTATATATATACAAATTTTTTTATTAGTTCAATGGTTTTTAATCACAAATCGTTATTAATTGCTCTGATTCAAGAGCCAGTATCCTGGAGGAAGTGGCCAATATATTAGCCTTTTGAAGCGTTATTTGCGACACATTCATGAATCATCAAGTTTTTTATGGATTTTTGATGCACTTGAACATATGCTGGGGTATTAAGGTTTATTGATTTCCCGGAGAAAGTATTCAAAATATTGGTTAAAAAAAGCTAGTCGGATTTCAACACTTCACGTTATAAAAGAAAGAAGAGTGTAGAAAAAATCATTAGTACGACGAGCAAACTCCGGTAAACTCTAATATGCTAATTATCTTGTGATTATTATGATAAGTTAAATGGTATTTGCTCGTCTGTCTAGTGATTCTTAGTATTTTTTGTAAAATGAAGTGTTAAAATTCAATTAGTTGTACATTAGAGTGATGCAAATTTTGAAATGTTTGCTCCCCTATGCTTAAACGATTTTAATTATAGTAAATAGCATCCTCCCAAAGTTTGAAGTGATTCGGAAGAAATTTGACTGTGCACACGCCATTTGAAGTTTATATGGAAATTACTATGGAAAATGTCAATCTTTTGTGTTCAGCCCTCTATCCCTTCGTCATGATATTTTATTGAAAAGTGAACAAATTCTTCTAATGTGGAATTCTCCCAGCTACATCTTTGCCGAAGACCACTTTTTGATTGGACCTCAGGATAAATTGTTATTCATCATCATACAGTTGGTTTGCATGTAGCATGCTTCATCAACTGTTCGGCAGGCAACAGCGGTGCTCCTGGCGGGAAGCATAGATCAAAGTAATCCAGGCTACTATGTTCTACAGCAAAAAAGCAGTGTTGCTCTTAAAGTAATTGAATGATCATCTCAGCATGATTTACACTTTGTTATCAAAAATATCAAATTATCCTTGCGTCCCATCGAAAAGTGGTCTTCGGCAAAGTTGTAGCTGGGAAGTTTTCACATGAGATGAGTGTGTTCACTTTTCCATAGATTATTATGACGAGCAGTTAGAGGACTGAACACAAAAGATTTGCCTTTTCCATAGTAATTTCCATATAAACTTCAAATAGCGTGTGCACAACCAATTTCTTCCGAATCACTTCAAATTTTGGGAGGATCATTTTCCACAAAATTGACATCGTTTAAGCATAGGGGAGCAAAAACTTCAAAATTTGCATCAGTCTATTGTACATTCATACTCCAATAATTCCTCCGAAGTGAAAGTTAAGCATTATATTGGTAGTTCCTAAACCTAGCTTTCCATCTCAATCTTTATTAATATAGCAAACGAAGCCATTGATTTCATTCTCATGAGAATTATTGAAGTATAAGATATCAGATATTTCATAAGAATTGTTAGGGGTATCCAGTTGGTTATATTTTCTGAATCTACGTTAAAGTTTGAACCAGAACCCAAAGTTTCATAATTGTCCGTGCCTTGGAACTATTTCAATCACACGTATGAAGATCTCTTTTGAACCAACCCGCCTCCCCCCAAAATTTAAGTTCTAGGTGATTTAATAATTTATAATATCAATCTTAAGATATTTAAGCACAATAAAATTGTGATATACTTAGAAAAATGTGATTTTACGAACAAGCTACGAAACACTGCAAATATTTCATCACCAAACAACCCCATTCTTGGAAAAATGTAAGTGAAATCGTATGAACATTTGGTTGGATTTTCCTGACAAGATCTTTATGAGAAACTGGAAAAATATTTTTCATACAATTTTTTAAAGGAATTTTCGCCCTTCCTTGGTCTGAACCTGAGAGGGAGAAACCGATACGAAATTTATGTACCTCATAGTGAGCCGAGATTATGCTGTCACGAACTGTCACCGTGAGCCCAGATCTTAAACAATGGACTAACATTAGATCAGCGCGTAATTGATCAAAACGTATTTTTGCATTTTATCAAATGTGACTAAAAATCTATCAAGAAGCTAGTCATGCTTATTCAAAAGTAATGTCACGATAGCACCTTCTATTCTGATTGAATATAAAGCATTCAAATACGCGTCATTTTACTTTTTCCAATAAAAACGGAAATGAAATGCATACAACATTTTGGCCCTTTTCTTATGTATGTCCGTATAGATCGAAGGTACACAATAAAAGAAAACAAGCGATTTTCATCGAGTCTGCCTTGATTGTCGTTGGTAAGCTGGAGTTTTCTTGCAGTTTGAAAAAACTTTGTGTCAAATTTCGTGTGTAGTATCGGTGCCTCCCCCCCAGGTCTGAACCAAGATTTCATTTTCGGTTTGAGATTACAAATTTGCTGAAAAGAAGTTCAAAAGATTCTTATTTCAGATTTATTGCTAACCGAGGGAAAATTTGAAATATTTCGTTTGTTGCATACTTCAAGGCGTTTGGTGCATACTTTCTGGCATTTAATTGTTAGCCTTAGAATGATTTACCATTAATAATGATTATTAATAAAAACGATGATTAAATGGCATGTCACTAAGGCACCGTCTAGAAATCACGTCATGCGTGAAGGGGGGGAGGGGAGGTGGGAGGGCAGGCACATGTGGTACGACTCAAACAAAATTTTGAAAACTCTCAAACAAAAAGCATTACAGAGAGGGGAGGGTTTAAAAATTTTAATTTTTAGCGCCACACGTATGCAACGAATGAATCATAAGCATGAACATGAATGACTTCACTTATTATTAAAGAGGATAATATATAATTCAAGCTGAAAAGCTTTAAGGCCCAAGTAGAAATGGTGCAAAAATCAAAACTGAAAAAGCAGTTTTCTCTTTTATTTACTAAACAAAAAGGCTGTCTGTTTTCCTTTTTTTTCAAGGAGAAAACTGCTTTTTCAGTTTTGAATTTTGTGCCATTTTTACTTGAGCCTTAAGCATGGTTTATCGTTTATAACCATCAAATGTTTCATCAAGATTAACTTAACGCTCTGCTACATTCAGTGGCTATCTTCAGGCGATGTAGGATTGCAAACATAAAACGTGAACATAAACAGCAAAGGACTATTGATATACCACCTACTAGGGGAAAGGACTAATGATGATCTGCGCCTATAAGCAGCAATCCTTCATGTAGAATGGTATCACTCACAAGCGTCCAACCGGGTCTTCGGATTCAGATCAAATACAACATCTTACATAAAGGAAATATTTAAGGGTCTTTTTTAGTCTTGTGGTAACGTCCACGGATATAAAGCAAAGCCATGCTGTACTTGGTTGAATTTGGAACTTCGTTGGGCATAAGCTATCATTGTTCTTGTCACACGATATAAGAAATGCAAAATTTATTTATACATTAGAAGGCAATGTTGTAAAATTTATAGAATTTTGTTCAATGATTGATTGATAATTGATTAAATGTTTGATTCATGATTAAGATTATGATTAGTAAATAAAATTGGCAATCTTTATGATTATGATTAATGATTAATGATTAAAACATAATATTGCAATGATTATGATTAGTGACTAATGATTAACTCTTGATTTTTTGTGATTAATGATTAACATTTTTGATTAATCATAATCATTAATCATTAATCATGATTAAATTTATGATTAATCATTAACGCTCTGATTCAAACAAATTTTTAGGCCAGCCATGTTGTATGCTGTATCAATATGGACTAGCTGTTGGAATATCAGGAAGGAAGCTCTGCAGAGAATTCAAAATAAAATTATGAAAATGATTCTGAAGCTTCCTCTTTGGTAAAGTACCAATGAGTAACATAGAATATTCAATGCTGAAACATTGGAACAAATGTCAAATAAAATAATTATTACTTTTAGGCAAAAATCGTGACAATCTTCCATTGTCATGATGATATATTTAGTTAATGTTAGGTTAAGTAAATTGAAAGCGTTTTTTTCTCTTGTAAGCAGGTAAATCAACTCACCTGTAAAAATGTGTAACTGCTACGGTTAATGAAATGTGATATGATGTTAACAAAATGTTAATAAAATCTTAAGTTTGTTTTACCAAATTAGTATGGAAGTGTTGTCTTATAACACAGAATACCTGGATGTAAGAAATGAATGTAATGTTTAAAAGAATACTAATAATAAATTAAAAAAAGGACAATGCTGTATTGTGTCAGTACCAACGTATAAGGCACAGTCATGGTTAGATAGTCTATCGATAACTCCTCAACAACCAAGACAGGCATAAGTCAACAAGGTTGGCTGACATTCGAAATAACTCTTTCAATAATATTACTGATATAGATAAAAACAAGCTGATAGGGCATTGCCAACCAAGAATCAAAAGTTACTCTCTGAAAACTTATTCATGAGGATGTCACGTATACTTACATTGTCATAAAGCCTCATTTTTTATATTTTTTCATATAAATTACATACTAATGCCTTTCTTCTATTTCTCTTGCAGGTAATTTGGAAACATTCTCTCTCCACAAACATTCATTCAAAATCGGTAAGTTTAAAATATTCGTCTTTGTCAAATTGTAAAAAAGGAGGAACAATAGCTCTTTGCATCAAACGGTTGTGATTATAGTGTCCGGTTATATGGCCAAATGCCGTTTGGCTGAACACCATTTGGCCGAATTCTATCTGGCCGAAAGGATCAGATTGCTGCAACGCTGATGTGCAGGATTTGGAAGCTCTTTGTTGTTATTCTAATATAATGATTATTTATCTTGTTCCTACTTTTTAATAAGAAATTTTTCTATCTTTTGATCATAGACGTACTATACAAAATTACTTCTTTCATTTCTGTTGACATTGTAGCTTATAATAATTTCATCAAAACATTTTCAAATATTTCTTTTAATTTCTGTCTTTAAAGTGCACGCTGTTGTATTATATTATAACATTTTCATCTGAGACATTGCCTTCTTCCATAGAAAGGCTCTTCTTTCAATTTATGCATTTTTAGAGCAACTTCACCGTTGGTTCAAATCATCGGTTTGGTGCAAATTTTTGGACCATGTTGAAAATTGGTGTGACAAATTATGTTCCAATTTTATTCCTTTTATCCCTGGTTAATTTTTTTGGAACTGGCTGGTCCATTTTTGGTCGTATTTGAACTAAGATTTGAGCTGTTCCAAAACTGGTGTGACACATGTTTGTTTATCAGTTCGGATTTTTCTTGCTGAAACAGGAACAATATGCTATAGCTGCTGTTTTTATTTTAACAATATGTATTCCTCTTCCAACAATTTATCCGGCAATTCTTTCGGAGAATCCTCCAGAAATTCAAACAGAGACACATCCAGGAAGCATCAGGTGAATTCTCCGGGGAATCCATTTGGAATTCCTGCAGGAATTTGTCCATGGATTCCACCACGAATTTTTACGGGAATACATCTTAGGATTCCTCAACGAAGTCCTTCAACAGAAATCTCCAGGAGTATTTCCAGGAATTTTACCGAAGTTCCTTCGGTATGTCTAACAGGATTTCCTCCAGAAAATCCTTCATGAGTTTCCTCCAGGAATTTTTCCGGGGTTTTCCACCAAGATTTTTTTTTTTTTTGGTTTTTCGAGAGAATTCATACAGCAATTTTTCTGGAGATTTTTCTCCAGGAATTCCACCGGGGATTTTATGTAAAAGTTGATCTTGAGATTTCCTCAATCCATTCTTCCGGAGATTTTTCCATGAGTTCCTCAGAGAATTTTGAATAACAATTCATCTGGGGATTTCGTCCAACAATTCATTAAAAAAATTCAACGAGGATAATTTCCAGGAATTTCTTCGGAGATTTTTTTTAGAAGATTTATCCAGAGATTTCCTTCAGGTGTTTCTCTGGGAATTTGTACCAGGAATTCCTCCGGGAATATACTCCAAGAAATCCTCGGGGGTATTCTGCAGAAATCCCTCAGGATTTTTTTAAGAAAAAGTTTCTTTCAGAAATTGCTCTCAGGATTTGCTCTATGTATTTTTCTAAAGATTTGCACTAATAATTTCTCTGGAGATTTTCTCCGGGGACTAGGAATTCCTAGAGGAATATTGTTCTGAAGATTTTCTCCAGAAATCTCTCCGAAGATTTTCTTCAAAGATTAATCCGAGGATTTCTCCAAGGAACTTCTCTAGAGATCTTTTTTATTCTGGCGAAATAATCCAGGAAATATTCCAGAAACTTCGCCAAGGCATTCTTCCAAAGATTATTCCCAAGGGTTCCACCGGGCATTTTGTCCAGGAATCTCTCAAGGGTATCCTCACGATTTTCTTTGAGAATTTCTTCAGACTTTCTCTGGGAATCCTCCACAGCTTCTTCGGGAATACCTGCATAGTTGATCTGGGAAATTCTCCAGAATTCCTCCGCACTTGTCCAGGAATTCTTCCGGTATTCCTCTATACATTCCTTCAGAATTTCTCCAGAACTTCTTTTGAAACTCCTCTGGAGCTCCTTTGGGATTTTCTCAGCAATTCTTCCGGCAATGTCTCCGGAGCATGAATGAATGAAGAGAATTCCTTCGGAACTTCATCGCAAATGCCTTCGGAATTCCTGCTGAGTTCTTTCGGAGTTCGATCGGAGTTCCTTCAGAGTTCCTTCCGAAGTTTCTCCAGAGTTCCCTTGGAATTCGACTGCAGCTTCTCCAGAAATTACTCCGTTGTTCTATTAGTAATTTCCCCGAGAGAATTGCTTGCTTTAATTATCTTGCTGGCTGTTTCACCGGAATTATACCAGAGTTCCTTCGAAATCCCGCCAGGTATTACTCGGGGAATGCTCCCGGGAGTTATCCAGGAATTTTCTCTGGAGTTCCTCCAAAAAATACTTCAGATGCTCCTCCATTAATTTCTTTAGGAGATCCTCCAAGAATTTCTGAGGATTCCATTTCCAGGAGTTGGCCCGCAACCGTCAATATTTATCATTGAAAAAAGATCAACAGTTTAACTGGAACTTTGCTTCTCTTTTGAATCACCTAGGTCGAATAGACTTCTATATAACAAATTACGTGGTGATTGTTACCTATATGATAGAACACAATCTTGTATTTGCATTTTTGTATATTTTTTTTGTTATATACTTTCTTTTTGAATCTATGAAAAAAGGTCGAAAGACAAAAGGTCGAAAGGACGAAGGTCGAAAGACAGAAGGTCGAAAGGACAAAAGGTCTAAAAACAAAAAAGGGGGGACAAGAGGTCGAAAATCTATTTTCAAAGAAGGAAAAATTTCCCACCAAGCAAATAATTTTCGAACTTTTGTCCTTTCGACCTTTTGTCTTTCGACCTTTTTTCCTTTCGACGTTTTGTCTTTCGACCTTTTGTCCATAAACCATCCTAAGATACCAGTTACCCTTGATACAAAAAATAATTTAAAAAAAAAGAAATTTGTGAACATAAATAATTTAGAGGAGATCATGCAAAATTGTATGGAGTTCGGCCTCGAAACACAGATGACCCATACGTCGTTTGAATGATTTAAATGAGGCAAGAAAAAGTTGCTTTGGGGCCAAAAATATTCGTCGTGGGAGAAAAAAGTTATATATGCTGAAATATTGTGAAAATGTTGTTTTGGGCAGTTTTGTATAAAATCATTTATAAGGTAGTTATGTATGATTATATTTTTATCGTAAACTATTCAAAAGAGTTTTCTGGACGTTTTTGCAATGTGAAAACTTAAGACATGCGGAGATAGGAAATAAAAGTATACCAGTGTGCGTTCGACAAATAACTCACTTTAGGTGAGTTACCGGCTGGACATCAAGGACAGACCTTATTTTCTACTCCAGTGTGCTAACAATATGATTGTATAAACCGATGATTTACTCAGGAAGGAATTTCCATATTTTATCCGTTTTAACAATACAGTGGTTCCTCTCAGTTCTGTACAACACTGGTAGAAAAACTTCACTTGTCGTATACAGCATTATCGTTCTGGTGTTCTAGCGATAGGAAAACGTGACAATTAAAGCACTGCTATTCCTTCTTAGAAAAACAATCAGCATTTTAAACTAAAAGTTACTGTAGTGTTTGCTTTCAACAAACTGTCAATAACCTAAAAAGAACAATTTTAGATTGCTTTTAGGTAGTGTCAGATTACTGGTGGCCCCTACAAACGCCTCGCTAAGATCGCTAAACATTCATGAGAAATAAAATGACTTAACGCAGTCAATTGTCGGTTAACACGTATCATTAAAATGAAACATAAATGACCAAAACGGGGCTCGGACGTTTGAATTCTGTCCATTGCTTGCACAACACACTGCTCATGTAAACGTCAGAATCTATCGATTCTGACCACTACCTGGTTATGATAAAAATATGCTTGAAAATCCCTGTCATTTAAAACGAACGGTACCTCTGTATTGGCTTCAGCAATTAAAGCAGACTGATGTCATCACAGTATACTTGCATCTTATGCAAACGTTGCTAGAAGATATTTTGCTCACTGAAGCCCCTCTTGACGTCTTTTGGAATACAGTTATAACAACCATCAACATCGCAGCCAGGAACATTGTAAGTTGAACGAAGACTGCTGTTTCATACCTGAGAAACGCGGGTTCAAAAACTCAACGCATCCCACAAGCCTTCATGCCGTGATCTAAAATGTACAAGTATAAAAATGAAGCATTTCTTCGGACGGAGGCGTAGTGATTGAATGGTGGAAGCAGCACTATGACGTACATTTGAAAGGTGATGTGTGCCCTGTGTACGGAGTTCCAAGACTGCGGCGTTTCAGATCTTTCAAATGGTATATGAGTCATCTGTGTACATTTTGGGCCAAGATTTGCCCAATCTCCTTTGAATTTGAAACCCTTCCATATATACATTGATTTCTATAAATACTCAGATACAAAGTTCAAAGTGAATCGCGAGTGGAAAACATCTGTACCTCACGGCAGCTCAAATAGGTAGTGATAAGTGCCAAGTATCCTCCTAGTGACTCTGAACAACCTGAGACAACCGAACAGGACGAGGATTCCTCGAAGACATTCCGGAGACTCAAAGCCTCGCTGGCCATTTGGCAAAGCTGTCGGCAAAGAAACCGAGTCAATCGCCATTGATCAGACCGCAACTCCCACCAGCAACGATTAATCGCAAGTGAAGTTATAGTGCTTTCCTTTCATACCTTAAATCCTATCCTTTAAAAATAAATCATGTGTAAATATAATTTTTTTAGTTATGCTGAAACTGTTTCGAGCGCAATTCCCTTTTCTCTCTCTTACGTGGTGGTAAAAATAAAACAAGTGTGGGTTGCGACTCGCGAAGCAAATGTGGGTTGTGAGTCACTGAACGATTCTCCCGAATAGACCCTGAGAGGGCTTAAGTGTAAATAGTTAAATAAAAATTACTTGTGAATTAGTTTTTAATTTAGAATTGAAGTTTTTCAATAGAAATTATTAATGTTAATTAGGGGTGGTCCATTAATTACGTAAGACAATTATCGGGGAAATTCAGCCCCCCTCCCCCCATGATAAGATTTTTTGTATGGAAATGAAAAATCAATTATATGGCGCGTAAGAAATCTCGAACCCCCCCACCCCCCATAAACCCTTATGTAATTAATGGACAGCCCCTTATGTTGTTTTCCTTTCATCATCTTTTTATTATTTTTGTTCTTAAAATAAAATGAATTACCAAGTGATATGGTAATATGTTAATGATATACACATTTAATTATTTATTTTTTACAAGATTATCAATAAAACTGCTCTTTACCATCTTATAACGTCTTGTGTTGTTTCCTTTTAGGACATTTTCTCAGAGGTAGAAATGCTGTGCACATTTTTCAAACGGAAGCACTGCGAAACACGTCTCAAGCACCAAAATACACCCGATTTAATTTTTGCACGG
Organism: Aedes aegypti; assembly: GCF_002204515.2. Taxonomy (NCBI): domain Eukaryota; kingdom Metazoa; phylum Arthropoda; class Insecta; order Diptera; family Culicidae; genus Aedes; species Aedes aegypti. Next base: position 401,889,863 of record NC_035108.1, read on the forward strand.
GGGATGCGTACCGTGCAAAAAAGAGTGTTTAGTTCAAAATTTCTAAAACCGTGCAAAAAAGTAGCAACATTTCACGACGTTGCTTGCAAAAATATGGTTTTGGCGAAAATAAATGTATGGAAACTTTTTTTGCACGGCCGTGTAAAAAAAAGCCGCGCAAAAACAGAATCATGTGAACCATTATTTACTTTATCACGGGTTGCTGAATCCATTGGCGTTTCCAAAAATATCACAGTACGTCTAGTTTAGGATTGTGGCTGCACAGTGAAGGATAACGGATCAATTGGTGAGCTCGTTTTATGCTACTATTTCTAATCTATAAAATATATATGACTCCACCTTTAATCGTTACAATGGTGGGACGTAAATATGAATTTTCAACAAACTATGAATGGTTCGTCACTGTGAGTGTCGACACAAACTCTGATTCATGAATTATTTATGTTTAACATTTTTTTATTTTCAGAACACCCCTTTTACCTCTATTTTTGTAATTAAAAAAAACTTTGAATGGTTCGACACTACAAGTGTAGACTTGCGAAAGGTTCACTTTATTCAACAAACTTTGAATGGTTCGTCACCTCAAGTGTCGGCATAATTTTCCTCTCCATAGAAATTGTTCATATCAAATGAAAATATTATACATACATTTAAGCATGTATATATCTCACAAATCATTATTTATCATGGTCTAATCGCTTATCAAAGTGAATCCTGTGACCAAAGAATCCTTCCTATTAACAAACATCCCTCCCAGTAACCTTTGTGGAGATGCAGAGGCAAACACGGTCTCCAAATAGCAAAGGTTACACACTAACATTCCTTCCCCCAATCCCACCTGACTGCAAGGACGTGGCCGGCGCCGTTATTGACCCTGTATAAATAGAGGCACTGAATTGTGCACATTGAAGAAGATTATGGCCAATCCCAGCCGAACTTCTAGTTGATTCTCTATGCATTTTCACTGACTTCGGTCAATCACGGAATAGCAACCATTGATATCTGTAGTCAGTCTAAGCTAAGCTAAGCTAAGTGATCAATACTTATCAACCAAGTTGATAATACTTTTGATGCACAAAAGTAATTTTTTGACGGTTTAGAAAAATATTGTACTTTGTCATGTACCCATAAAAAATGCAAAAATCGTCATATCATGTTTTATGGTAGTTTTTATATGGAAAATGCAAACAAAACATAAATGTGATTTTTTTTTTCTTTATTAGTATCATTCCAAACATTACATTCATTTCTTATATCTAGGTGTTCTGTGTTATTAGACAACACTATCATCCTAATTTGGTAAAACAAATTTAAGATTTAATTAACATTTTGTTAACAACATATTACATATCATTTGCCGTAACAGTTCAGATTTTTTACAGGTGAGTTGATTTCACCTGCTTATAAGAGAAAAAAAAGCTTTGAATATACTTAACCTTACTTAACCTAAACATATAACGCATTAATCGTGGCAATAGAAGATTGTAACGATTTTTGCCTGAAATTATTGATTATTTTATTTGACATTTGTTCCAATGTTTCAACATTGGATATTCTATGTAACTCATTGGTACTATACAGGGAGGAAGTCTCAGAAAACATAAATGTGATTCATCATTTGTAATGTTAAATCTGTTCAGGCTCTGTTTTTCACTTCGGGCATGATTTTTATCTTTTACTTTCATCTTACTAGAGGGGAACTGGAAGCATACCTTCAAATTTTATCGTGCAGTCGTCGAGTTCAATATCTTTGTGATGAAAGATACTAAAATATGAACGATATGGTGAGATTCTTCACAGGTTTTGCCTCCAGTATTCGCCCATATCAAATGATAGAATGGATTCATGCCTGAAGCAATAGAGACTTAAAAATATTTTGGAAAAAAACGCCTGGTTCTGGAGCGCCGTCGATGAACCTTTATATAAGTTTTGGTAAGTTGCTCTGTTTTGCTCAAAACCTATGAGCAAGTATTGATATAAGTTATCTCTAACCAAAGGAAATTTCTTCCAAAAAACCGTTAGAGCTCTCTGTATTATATTTTTTATAATTTTTAAATAAAAAATAACCCACAAGACACAAAATGCTCTCAAAACTACAACTCTTGCTAAATATTCCATTGGTACCATGGAAAACACGTTCTCTAAGAACTCCTTCATCCTCTTATACCAAACATACTAATATTTTGAACAATAAAGAGTGATTTTCGAAGGTGAAAAGTTACGACAATCAGAACTGTTTTTTTTTTTACTATGAGCGTACAAAACCTTTATACTTTTGTGATTCATTATATTTTTTAGGGTAGTAGGAAAAATATGACAAAAAGTTATGTCAAAATATATTACAATAATCAGAAATTACATTCACTCACTAAAACAATAAAAATAACGCTTATGGATGCTAAATTCACGTTCAAACAATTTTCGCATTATGTTATGGGCGATTCTGTAAGAGAAGTGAACAATTTTATATGGAGACTACCAGTATGTAAAAATAAGATTTAATCTAAAACTAACATTGCAATTTCATACACATTCAATCTGAACTGAAAGTTGAAGTCCTATTTTGCATGTTTGATGCATAACATCACAAAAAAGTGTGATAAAGTTGAGCATAAATGAAACGGTTTCATTGAAACCAGTTTTACACAACTTTGGCGACCTGTAGATGAAAATTGTGACGTGCTGGAACATTTCTGGGAATAGCAGGGATCCCAAATCTACTTTACAAGACAATAGACACATAATTGTATCCTTCAATAACGTAAAAACGTCATTTTTATTACGCTGTGAAATACTTGATCATTAAAAAGTGAAGCGCAATCTTCTGTCTAACAGCATTTGAACTCCCTTGCTATGGGCAACTCAAGGCCAAAGCTTGTTTTCAAAAGCCGGACCTAAATTTAGGAACTTAATTCAATTAGTAATGTTAGCCCAGTAAAGACAACAGGTTAAATTTGTATTTATCGTAAGTTAACTTACCATGCAGCATTCATGGTTGCTAAGAAAAGTTTTCTTCAAAACTTGAAATACTTAGACCCAGCAAAGTAAGGCTTACAAATTTCTGAAGCTCCATACAAATGCGTAACGAACCTCAGCTTCGCCCAACGCGCTTGGAACAAATCCTCACCGATGCAACTTTGTCAGCGAGAGCTTATTTTTTATTCCAAGGCACGTCCAAACTAACCGAACTAACCCTTCATCTTCATCCATCTCGGTGTCCCGGAATGACATCGATGTAGACGTAGAACAAGTTGCTCCTTTACAGCTTTGCACTTTGATGCGATTAACAGATGCTCCTGCTGCAGATGTTGGACGATGTTTTCGGTTCCCATCGTTTGCTAACAGGAACTAGAACACCCCGTATTGCTGGATGTGGAGCGAGCTGGAACTGCTGACAGCAGTCGGTTTCCTTCGAGGCACGTTTCGGCAGTCTCCGTTCAGAAGAGGAAACCTAATTAATGATTCCATTGAGGTCAGATGTACCGACGGCCGGCAGCTGAGCTGTTCGATGACGACGACGACCAACTTCCATTTTTAATAAGAGTAATTAGCTCGTTAGGTTAGATGAACTTGCACTTTATCGCAATTTTCCCCCCTTGGGACGGTGTTCAGTTTCGTTCGATAAACTTTTTGGCACAGAAGAAACCGAATTTTCGGTTTGGGGGAAAAGTGGAAAAGTTAGTTTACGTATTAATAAAAAAAAAAACAAAATCACATAGGTAACACTAATAACCGGACATAAATTACTTCAAAACATGCCATTGGTATACAAGTTGTGATTATCAATCATAGATGTACAAATCACCAACTTTTTTCATCATTTAAAACTAAAGTTTTTGAAACTTTGAGTGTAAATCTTTGAGTGAAAATCAACATATTATGTCAAATTCCCTTTTTTGATTAAACATTTTTGATTCAGCAATCAAAAATATTTTAAACTACTTTATTACGTTACATATTACTAGAAACATTTATCTGTAAATAGTATTGAGCATAACTCGACATTTTGAACCATCTTCTCCTACGTAGTAGCTGGCTTCCGAGCAAGAGAAATTACGATAGCAATTCTAGTTGACTGCATGCGAGAGAAGATTCGCCTTCCGAGAGAACAAATTGCCTTGCAGCAAATTCGAAGCTGATGATCAAACGAGCAAAGAAGGGGAAAAATAACAGACCTAACTCCGTTGCGATGGTGCAACAGCTGGAGAGGATTCACGAGAATAAATAAACTTTCCTTCAGCCACGTAATGCCAGCTCGATTGGAAGTCGATGCCCCAGGAGTTGGAGCAGAAGTAGCGTTTCGCTTCTCGTTATCTTATCCTTTTTTCCGTGAATTTTATGGTCCGGCTCTTATCCACCTTTGCCCATATCCCATCTCTGGCGGCTTCCGACAAACGACAACCGTATAATTTACACAACCCCATCATCTTTCTTCCCACATGGCAAAAGAGCAGCAGCGAATGGTCCCCACTTCGGCCAAGATTTCAACGGACCGAAACAATGTATTGTATTTTGAATTTTTATCATCACCATCGCGACCCGCTTTCAACGGCGGAATCGCTGTCCGCCTTGCGGGTATCTAAACGTCGTAAAACATCCAAACCGGAAGACGAAGGATCGTATTATCATAATGCCCGGGATCCGCTTGTTTGCCTCTTCGCTTGCGTCCAGAGTGTCAAAGTTTGGTCGTTCCAAGAAGGATGGTTACTAGCTTGGAGCTACGGCTGCTACTGGCCGTTTTTGAGTTGCTGACAATGTCCAAACACTACACCGACTGGCAACTACAGCGAGTTAGTTTTGTGTATTTAAGAATGAGGATTTTGCTACATAACCTACATATATGGTTGGTTCAAGAGGCTGTCTAGCAAAGCTGTATCTCAATTATATACTTGTTTTCAAAATGATATGACCAACTATCGTGCATTGGGCAGGAGAACGTCGAAATTTAAACAAGAACGAAAATATTGTAGAAAATTTCGCCAATCTTCTTAGCAAATGCTTGTTTGTTGCATTTAAACATAGAAAAGGAAGTTCGCATTGAAAATATTCACAATATTAAAAATGGAGTCATGGTAATCATAACTTACAAAATATCCTTGCTGGAACCATATTGAAGTTCAAATGCACTATTTATAAGCATGTCCTAGCCTAGACAATAAATCATCGTCACTCACCCATAATTGTCACATCGATCACATCAACCAGCCGGGGCATATTTACCAATAGAAGATATTAGGATTTTCCTCGCTAATGATGAAAGATCGCCAACGGAGCTTATTAATCACCTTCCTGCACTGATGATGGTCGCTACGTGGCACACCGTTCTTGATCCCTGGACGAAAACGTCAACGCTAGCCCAGCTAATGATAGATAACCACTCATTTGTTCTAATTCTGCAAAACGGGAGCGGCCTGGGTCCACTAACCAGATAGAAGCAATATGCGACCGACGATGCCCCGGAGGGAATTTCAAATGACTCTCTGTGCGTTGACGGTCGGTCGGTGATTCCATCCTTTCCAACTCATCATAATCATCGTAATCAGAGTTCGCCTGGCTTGCCTGGCTGGTGGTCGTATTGCTGTCATGAGCACCTGGCTCATCACGTGCAGAGGTCCTTGCACTTGTCATTTCTGCGGAACGATGTCATCCCAGTTATTGACGCATGATAAATTGCCTGGCAAGGGTAGGGAGATAATGACCTTTGCTACTGATATACTAAATAACGCCAAGTGAAATCAACGCCAAATCACACCCAAGTGGCACATTTACGGAGCTCCCCGGAAAGAGTCACCAGCAAATGTGTGCTCGTCACTCAATTTCTGAAAGCATAAATGCATGTCTGGAAATAAATTATAAAAAAAAAAACTTAAGGTGAAACAGTTTGGAATCAACTTCTAAGATTGCACTCAAACTTCAAAGGCACAAATCTCGCGAAGAAAGCTTCCAACAACAGTGAACTTTTTATTTTGGCTTTGTGCACTAGCAGAAAGCTTAAAATAAGAAGATCAGAAACATTTGCCTACTATTTTTCCAGTTTTGTGCCTTTGAAAACGTGAGTAGGGGTATAAGTCGGCCATTGTGCCGGCCATCTTTGAACTCCGAGATGTTTTATCTTAAGCCCGTTTGCAAGTTACGCCCTTTTGAAGATATAAGTAAGTTGTAGTTTACTACATTGCACATTGGTCGGGCTCCATATAAAGGGGCGGCCAAAACTACCAAAACTTTTTGGAGATTTTTATGTTTTTTATCATTTTAAAATATACCTCATGTATCATATTATTATGATTCCTAATTAAAATTGAAATAAAATTTAAGATTCTATGACTTTTATAACGGCAAATCGGCTGGAATCAAAACATTGAAAAATGTAACAATAAAATAGAGTACAAAATTTATAATTTGGGAATGCAATATTTCACCAAAGGTGCGTACTATCTGAAAGCTTATGGTTCAATACTTTTATGGAGCATGAGGATGTTTAAAATATTTGGTTGAAGTTTTCATACTCTTTATTATTACACTTTAGTAATTTTGAACATGAAAAACAACTCTTGTCACCACCATTTCGAATTTTGCACATGTGCATTTCTTTTAATTATCGGACAGGTTTGGGCCGAAGGTTCTCCGATTTGTATTAAATTTTCACCAGAGGTAGAGCTCGTGGATACATGACCAAAGGTGAAATTGAAAAAAATTATAGTGGCCTATTTTCCCGGAAAACTCTAGATGAATTTTCACGATTTCCCTATATACCTACAACTTTAAAAAATCATATCTCCTGAACTATGCATCGTAGAACAAAAGTCTTTTTGTGAAATCGAAAGGAAATTTCCTCAGCAATCTATTAAAAATATAAAAAGAAAAACATTTCCCAGAAAATTTTTCACCGTTGAGAAAATTGTCGGAAAAATAGCAGAAAAACTATCGTCTGTATCATGAAAAAATTTCGAAAAAATATTTTTTGTTTCATCAATCCATACTCTAACTTTCGTCCATAGACGCCAAAGTGGTATATTTTACCGTTTAGGCAACAGAACTGAAAAACTAATGGCCACCCGCACGCTTCCCATAGGAAAATGTGTTCTATTGTGGGCCTCATAACCGTGCGCTAACGGCGGCAGTAATTTACACGCATTGTAAGTGTAACGCAGTAAACCACCCTTCTCTTTCCAGTCAGAAGAAGCTTTTCTTCAATCGGAGCACTCTCCATTGGTCTGTTGGGTGTTTTGTATGTCCTTTATACGTAACCTTTACTATTGATACTAACAGTCTTTAATTGAAAACGATTCTAACATTTAATAATATTGGTAATGTAATGATATAGGTAATAGATAGTATATAGTTTCCAAGAAAAAAGGAGTATTATGCAAACATAAAGTGCTATTTGTAATTTACTTGCTTTTTCAAATTTTGTACAATTTATCAAATGATTAGATACCGTAAATTCGGGTGAAATTGATCAGTAGGGTGAAATTGATCACTGTGTCACACGATTTTATTTCCCTCTTATAGAGCACAGAAATCAATGCAACCTATTTATATGAACGTTGTTTGTCTTAACTATTGTCAAATTGCATGTTGTGAAGTTTTTGGTGTTAAGGAATGTTTATTTCTATGAAAATAATAGAAAATTCCATAATTTTGTTCTGTGTGGTATTGGCAGACACCAATAAACTTATAGTTTTAAACAAGGATTTGGACATGGTGTCAACCTGAAAATATGTAAGGATGCTTGAAATATATCCCCAAAACGAATTCTATCATCAAAATTCGTACCAATTTGTTCATTTTGTTGTAATAATTGATTTTTTCATAGATATCAGAAGATTCCTTCGGAAATTGCCTACATTTAGGCGTTTTCTACGGTATTGTTGAAAATTAATTGTTTATTATTTCCATATATGTTACATTGTTAAGAATTTGGTAACCATATTTGGATTCAGGAGGCCCAAATTAGATAAGTAAAGTTGTTTTCAAAACTAACAATAATTGTTTTAACAGGTGATCAATTTCACCCCGAAACGGAGTCCCTTGATTTTTTATTTTAGAGACGATTTTTAGCACTAAAATCACAACTGTATGAAAATTTGAGTATATAAGCCAATGAGGCTCACCGTCGTACTTGTTTTCCTGCATTAAGTTGTATGGAATTGGCAACATCATGAAAAACAGACATGGTAAAAAGTGATCAATTTCACCCGAAATTACGGTAATGAACTAAAAGCGCGCGAATAAATTTTCAGTTTTGTTTTCTATACAAAATGGTATGTTTGATATAAATTCTGATTGTGGCTTGGAAGAATATATTTGCATGTACAGTAGACTGATGCAAATTTTGAAGTTTTTGCTCCCCTATGCTTAAACGATGTCAATTATGATGAAAATGATCCTCCCAAAATTTGAAGTGATTCGGAAGAAATTTGATTGTGCACACGCCATTTGAAGTTTATATGGAGATTACTATGGAAAACGCCAATCTTTTGGGTTCAGCCCTCTATCTCTTCGTCATAACATTTTATAGAAAAGTGATCACACTCATCTCATGTGAAAACTTCCCAGCTACAACTTTGCCGAAGATCACATTTTGATGGGACGTAAGGATAATTTGTTATTATTGATAACAAAGTCTAAATCATGCTGAGATGATCATTCAACTACTTTCATTGCAACACTGCTTTTTTGCTGTAGAACATAGTAGCCTGGATTACTTTGATCTATTCTTCCCGCCAGGAGTACCACTGTTGCCTGCCGAACAGTTGGTGAAGCATGCTACATGCAAACCAAGTTTATGATGATGAATAACAATTTATCCTGACGTCTAATCAAAAAGTGGTCTTCGGCAAAGTTGTTGCTGGGAAGTTTTCAAATGAGGTGAGTGTGTTCACTTTTCCATAAAATGTTATGACGAAGAGATAGAGGGCTGAACACAAAAGATTGGCGTTTTCCATAGTAATCTCCATATAAACTTCAAATGGCGTGTGCACAGTCAAATTTCTTCCGAATCACTTCAAACTTTGGAAGGATGCTATTTACCATAATAAAAATCGTTTAAGCATAGGGGAGCTAAAATTTCAAAATTTGCATCACTCTAATGTACAGTCGAATTTCGTTCGTTGCACCACGTTTAATTACACTTCGTTTTGATTGGGCTCCCGTTAAGTGGGCTATAGCCCACCTGAAACGAAGGCAAGCGTTATTTTCTGACATAAACCGCAATTTGTCAATGTTGGTAGCCCTGAATTTCTATTGTAATCAGTGTTTTGACAGCTCAAATCTTAGCCCGATTAGTGAAAGTCTTTCACTAATCGGGCCACGGGTTTAGTGCAACGAACGAAAGTTGACTGTATATAATATCAATCAACCGTATAACATTCAGGGACGCCATCTATTGTTCCATTGATGGCTGTTGTGGAATATTCCACTGCCAGTCAGCGTGCAGCCTCTACAGTTGGCGCCAACCCAACAGTGCGCCTAACTTTATTGAGAAGCGAACGCGCGTAATGAATAATTATTGTATGTTTTGTCAGTCCGCATTGTGCGCCAATTAACTTGTAAGAATGTAGTTTCTCTCGTTTTTCCACCGAGTAGGCATGCTGCCTCTCAGTGGCAATAAATCTATTAAAGTGAAAGTCGTTCGTTGTATCGTAAAAGACACAATGTAGGAAAGACGTTCTGGCCGAAACAATATATTTACAATGTATTATACAATATACAACATATTGATAAGTTTTCAAAGAGAGTAGATCTTGAGATTTGATCCTTCAAACATTAGCATAACGATTGATTGTAACAAGAACTTCCCGTGCGGCTCCCATAGAGGCTGTAAGCTTTAATACTAAATAACGTTGCTGATGAAGGGCACACAAAACACCCAACAGACCAATGGAGAGTGCTCCTATTGACGAAAAGCTTCTTCTGACTGGAAAGAGAAGGGTGGTTTACTGCGTTACACTTACAATGCGTGTAAATTACTGCCGCCGTTAGCGCACGGTTATGAGGCCCACAATAGAACACATTTTCCTATGGGAAGCGTGCGGGTGGCCATTAGTTTTTCAGTTCTGTTGCCTAAACGGTAAAAGATACCACTTTGGCGTCTATGGACGAAAGTTAGAGTATGGATTGATGAAACAAAAAATATTTTTTCGTAATTTTTTCATGATACAGACGATAGTTTTTCCGCTATTTTTCCGACAATTTTCTCCATGATGAAAAATTTTCTGGGAAATGTTTTTCTTTTTATATTTTTAATAAATTGCTGAGGAAATTTCCTTTCGATTTCACAAAAAGACTTTTGTTCTACGATGCATAGTTCAGGAGATATGAATTTTTAAAGTTGTAGGTATATAGGGAAATCGTGAAAATTCATCTAGAGTTTTCCGGGAAAATAGGCCACTATAATTTTTTTCAATTTCACTTTTGGTCATGTATCCACGAACTCAACCTCTGGTGAAAATTTAATACAAATCGGAGAACCTCCGGCCCAAATCGTCCGATAATAAAAAAAAAATCCCCACATCAAAAAGCATCCCTAGATCTTACAAAAAAAAAAGTTTAATTTTTTTGCAGAAATTTTCTGATTTGCAAGTTAGAGCTATTTGAATAATTCAATATATTATTTATATTTTGAAGACATTTTTCATACAAAGTTCGTTTAAAATATATTTAATCACTATTCATATACATTTTGATCAAAATCGTTCAAATACAAACAAAATTTGTGTTTTCATTCTAGTTTGATAACAGTTTTAATGAAAAAAACTTTTATTTTTAAAGCTACGTTATATGTGAATAATCCCTTTTGAAACAATGAAAGCGCCAAATAACATATTTACATATTTCATCGATTAGGCCGATAAAACTAGTTTTGGCCAAACTTCATTTTTTTCCGACATGTGTAACATGTTTGTGTCATTTTACTTCACTACACCGTTGGTATGGATAAAATAAGCATTTACTGCAAAGATACTGGTAGTTAGATAGGTTGCTACTCATGCTTTGAGATTGTTGAATTGAATGGAATAATTACAATGTAAGTAAAAATCATGGAAAAATAATGTCAGCATTGATTTTTTGAAAGGAATTTTGAGTTCCGTAGAAAATCTGAGATTTCAAAAAGAGTTTTGAGATTCCCCAAAGATTACCGTAGGGATTTTGAATTTTCGCGTGCATTTTGGCATAACGATTATTATGTTGTTTCTGAGGAATCCTTAAATATCTGTGGGAATTCAGATATTTCTAAAGTAATACTGAACTTAAAGTGATAATTGTGACATCCAAGACACTTGAATTTTCTTTGGAATTTCAGAATTTCTGAGCTTCCGATAGATATTCTAAATTTATTATAATAATTCTGGGATTCTTGTGGCAATATTAAAAATACGGAATTTGATTCGGTTATTGATCTTTTGAAATTATTTTGTTACCTTTGACAAAGTATTTATGGGGTTTTTCAGATTTTACATCAGAATCTCAGTACTGGAATCTAAAAAAAGTCTAGTAATTTCAGATTTCTAGCTAAAATTCCAAAATTCTCAGAAAAATCTTTGTCGTCATATCATCATAAAATTAACATGAACATAATGGGAATGCAAATTTACATTTCAAATCGTGTAAAATTACATAACCTACATGAATGTGTGCCCATGCTCGATAACGCGATGTATAGCGGAAATGTGGTACTATTCATATTTTCCCATAATCTGCACTCTGAATGGATTTTTTCTAACGTGCCGCATCAGTCACTGCTACCCGTTAGTAGTAGTAGTAGTAGTAGTAGTAGAAGCTCATGTTCGAAAGTAATACGTACTACATGTTCGAGAGGTTTTTTTATTCTCACCAAAAGTGTATGTTTGATCACAGTCAGTCAATCAATATAACTGATATAACACAATCAGTCTAGCATGTTGAAAAAACTTTAAATACATTTATAAAATTCTAACAAATTTATTTTAAGAGTTCTTGGATTCAGTCTGTTTTATTTTAGAGAACCGGAAAACCAAAAACTTATTCTTCATATATATTTATCTGCAATGTTCTCTTCAAAGTTGTTCTCACCGCTTTGTTACAGAAAACTTATTGCAACAATAACTGTGTCACTGTGTCCTGCTTCAAAAACAAAAACAAAAAAAAATACTTATTTCGGAACGAAGGAAGAGGATCGATTTTAGCAGTGGTTTCCAACTGGTGTTTTGCGAATCCTTAGAAGCCATGACGAATACTCAGGGAGTCCGCAGAACTATTGTTACAAAACTGAAGTGTTGACATTGCCCAAATAGCTGCAAGCTGAGGGTCGTGAGCTGTATTAAGAAGACAATTTACACTGTCTTCAGTGCAAGGCTGCACAGACTGAACGATCACAAACATAAGGCAACGGACAACACGAAACCTCTGCACAGTCACTCTAGTTGTGTATAATTAGTATGCTTTCTTGGAGCGTACCTAAGCCGAGTGGTCGGAGTTCGCGGCTACAAAGCAAAGCCATGCTGATGGTGTCTGGGTTTGACTCCCGGTCGGTCATGGTTTTTTTGTAATGGAAATTTCATGGGCATAAAGTATTATTGTACCTGTCACACGATATACGAATGTGAAATGGCAACTTTGGCACAGAAAGCTCTCAGTTAATAACTGTGGAAGTTCTCTCAGAACACTGCGCTGAGTAGCCGGCTCTGTCCCAGTGGGAACGTTAATGCCAAGAAGAATAAGTATGCTTTCTTCTTGATACGTACCGTAATTCGGGGTGGAGTTGATCAGCGGGGAGAAGTTGATCATCCCCATACCCGCATGTATAAACTGCCAAGAGCGCTATGAACCGTTTATTTTTATCACAACTTCTGTGATATTGCATCACCTGATAGATGTGTTTGATGTTTCTTAATTCGGTTTGCCGTTCAAGATAGTTATACCATGGAAAAATCAGACTTTTAAGGAAATGTTCGATGAACTTTTGAAAGGTTCTGCTACAAACATTCAACTATTGCCAAGGCTATATAAAGACACCATTTAAATAAACTGTTTCATTCATTCCAGATATGTTCTGTGAATCCTGTTTTACATTTGCATTGAGGATAAATAACCATTTTCAAAGAGAAAAAGGTCTTTTTGTGTGTGAGTTATTAATTTCAAAGAAAATTGCATACCTTCATGCGTTTAATGTTGTATACTATCACAACTTTTAAATCAAAAATTGACCGATTTATCAACAAGTAGCAACATTTTTGAAACTTGATTCGGGATCAGTGACCCCAAATTTAGTAAATAGCATGTTTTTTTATTTTAGAAAACCTGTCGCAGTAATTGATCAACTTCACCCCGGAGTCAATTCCACTTTTTGATTTCTAAAAAATATTTTATGCATACATGCATCCTGCTAGGTATTAAAGAACAGAATCACTCAAAAGTGACCAACTTCACCCCATTCTACGGTACTCTTGGCAATAATGTTATGTATTCTGACCAATCCTACATTTCATCGAACTTTTCATTAAGTGTTCAAAAACTATTGTAGAAACATGTTTCTACCGGCCGTGGAATGCTTAAAGCAGGAAATCGGGACTTCGAAAAGGTTAGGAATCGCTGGATTAAGGTAAAACAGCTTTAAATCCAACTTCAAGAATGATGATGATGATATAAGCTGCCATCTAGCGTAGCAAGGTATCCACCAGTAGCAATGGCCTTTTCTTACAAAACAATTTGATCAAGGTTGTGTGAATGTATTTAATCATACTCCTGTATGAAGGGCCAAAAACGAATGGTGGACCCGTATGCAGAGACACTTATGGAAAAAAGAATCTCCTTCCAGAAGTAAGTTCACACAAACAGTCGTACACTTGCCATTGCTTGCCAGGAAGACCCAATAGATGGGACGAAGAGCTCGCCCTTTATTCCGAAATGTTAGCGATAGGAAATTGACAGTTTCACTTTTTCTATCCATCTTGTTTCAATCGGGCGCCTTGTTGATCCCACCCAACCCAAAGCGCATATACTGTTAGAAGTCTAATCAAAAAATACAATCCATCATGGAAAAATCTCACCGGTTTCTTATCCCTGTGTAGTATTTTGAAGCTGGTCATCAAAACGATGTCGGCGAACTATTTCACCATTAACTAAAGTATCGTTTAAGCGAGTTACTTCGAAAGAAATACGCGCGACGAAAACTTACACTCTGACATTGATATGTGCTCGAACATGAGCACATCTTTGCCAAAATTCTTTTTTTAATGACTACTAAACAACCGTGAAAAAGCACTCCGTCTACGCGAAAACGAAAAAACGGTCTCGCTTCACCATCGCGGAACATAGTTTATTTTTCTTTGTGCACACGGAGATACGAAAACAAACATAAACACCGAAAATATACGAATGAGCGCATTTTTCTAAGACAATTTAGGCGGGTTTTTAAATCCCCCCTCCCTCCCTGTAAGATTTTTTGTATGAAAATTAGGAATAATTTGTATTTTCGACGGCCAAAACCTCTAGTACTCTAGTTATGCACCCTAGAGGTTTGGTGTGTTTTGGAATAGCTTGTACTATATTTTGACACATTCAGATTTGATCTAGATAAGTGAAAACTGATCTAGATCAGTTTTATCTTTTGAAAGGACGTCCTAGCAAAAAACTTTCTTCTGCAAAGTTGTTCATTGAGGCAAGTTTCATTGCCGTGAAGAAAGAAAAGTTTTTTGTTGTGGTGGTTTGAAAACTTGATTAAAATATGTTAAAAATTGATTATAAACACAAACTGTGATAAATTCTATGTGTGTACCATGGCGTTTTTCAAGTGATATAAATTGATCTGAATTGTATTGCAGTAGGCCTGTAAGAATCAGCATGCATCAAACATTGATAGTGCGGTGAAATTCCCAACTTATAAATGTATTATGTAGTAGCCGTTGCCATGTTGCAAATCGTCACCGAATAATATATTTTTTTATATAGAACTGTATCTGAAGATTTGAAAAAATCGCTTAGTTTTAGACCTTTTTTTTCACAATAACATCTCTCTGCGATAGACTTTCCCCCCTTTAAATTTACTAATATTTTTAATCAAATCCAATTTCGCAAAGTTATCGCTATATAAAGTTGGTGTCATTATGATCCCAAGGCACAGACAACGTGCTTTTTTTCGCATATATTGATGGTTGAAAATGGAGATAATAATGGAATGTAGATTTTGTTTTTCCAAAATCATTCCTGAATTGTAAATTACATATACAATCCCAGTTTAAATCAAGCTTTGGTAATTTGTTTCTTCTGAATATCATTGATTTACTTGCACAGCAAAAAATAAAAATCACTTCGTTTTCGATGCTCATCACTCGCGTCCTAAATATTAAGTTAATCAACATTCAAATTAATTCAATCAAATGTACGGATGCCGTGATTGGTCGATTTGATGTGTATAGGAAATTGCGTGCTCTAACATTTTTTTTTCTGTGTAGAACTTGTAGACTTGTGTCATCAAAAGGACATTATTCGAAAACGGAATCCACTATTTCGTTTATAAATTATTGCTAGATATACAGTTTAGTTATAGAAATGCACTTGTTAGCCAAGATTTTACATGAAGATTTTTTTTCCTGATAAAAACGATCTGACGAGCAGTGTGACATTGGTTTGTAGCAAATTTGCGAATACGGCCATGGCGAATGTTTTTGATAGGAACCCATATTCGCCCGACCACCGAAGTATGATAACTACTTTCCCCATTCAGCATTTCAAGTGGAAGTTTTTCCATAAAAACTTACCTGATGGAGAAATAAGAGCAAGGCGCAAATATACAATCGAATGAAAAGTTGAAATATGCCAATGCAAGGTAAATCAGTTTTTTGTGTGGAGAGTACTCCGGAGGTAGAGCAGAACGGTATGATTTCCATACTTTGGTGAATGCAAACTTGGCCCTATGTTTTCCCGGAGGAAACAAACAAAAAAAGGCTTGCCAGTGCACGATAACGAGCAGCTTTTTGTACATATTCAAATAAGTTTTATTGCCTTCCGTATGGCAATTTTCGTATTTGTTTATGCCGGGAGTTTTTCCCAATGTCTTGGGGGCTGTATTCATGGACGCTTGGAAATATTGTTACGATGGGCATTTGGAGCGGCTGTCGGTTGACAACGAAAATTGTTATTTTATCGTTTGTCGATGAATGCAATCCTTTATTTAAATTATTTGTATAATTTTGAACAAAAAAATTGAAATTCTAAAAACCCACCAATGTGACTCTTCAAAGTTAAATTATTATCTATCATGGGTCCTTCCTAGCTATTAAACTTCATCTGTCCAGTTTAATCAAACCTCTCTCATCGTGACGATTGTCTAGGTTTCAAATACCCTTTTGATTCATATTACGGACACTCAAGACCTCAATGAAATATAACTCACCAAAGAGCACATAAAATTCCTATCCCGGACCCTCCCCCCTTTAACCACATGTATAGAACACATTAATTTAATATCCGAACAGCTCTTGACAGTTAAAAAAGTCAAATCAATAACTAACCTCAGCTAGCTGTAGGAAAGACAGATAAGGCGGTTGGGTATTCGGATATTTCATTGATTTCAATGAAATATTGAATCACTTTGTAAGAAATGATTTCCTTCATTTCCTTCTTCTTTTTTTCTTCTTGGCATTAACGTCCCCACTGGGACAGAGCCGACTTCTCAGCTTAGTGTTCTTATGAGCACTTCCACAGTTATTAACTGAGAGCTTTCTTTGCCAAAGTTACCATTTTTGCAGTCGTATATCGTGTGGCAGGTACGATAATACTCTATGCCCAGGGAAGTCAAGGAAATTTCCATTACGAAAAGATCCTTAACCGGTCGGGAATCGAACACAGACACCTTCAGCATGGCATTACTTTGTAGCCGCGGACTCTAACCACTTGGCTAAGGAAGGAAATGATTTCCATACAAAGTAAATGTCCGAAGCTTGAAGTAGTCCGAAATTTGAATTAAAAACGAGATTCTTAAAATCCTTCACATAGAGCATGCGTTAAGGTTACATAGGTTTGAATTAGAGTAGCGTACCTTTATATTTATATCTCTCTTTAAACCACCTTTTTTTTCACTCATTTTGTGTATCAGAGAACCAAGGTTTACTCATGGATGTGTTAAAACCTTGGTCCATAAGTACACAAAAATGAGTGATAAAACTGAAAAAGGGATGGAAATATAAAGGTGTGTAATTAAAATAAAACAGCCGGTATCTATTGAAAATCGTCAAAGGCGAAAAAGTACAGAATACACTGTGTAAAACGCATAATGCTGCCCACAGACCACTCAGACTGTTTGACCAACATTGGCTCCACCCCTAGGTTGGTGCATATGTTGGTGCTATGTTTTTCCCGCAGTTTATTTAGTAATCACTAATCTCATATATTTCTCAACAGATTGGTTAAGAGTTCTAAGAGTAGTTTTACCAGGAGTTTCATGAAAAATTTACCCAGTTTTTCCTGCAAGATATTTAACCATAAGTATTTTTTTTTTCAATTTCGATGATGAGTATCATTGTTGATATTGACAACAAAAAGTAGAGTAACAGATTGGTTGAGGGATTGTGTGAGTATTTTTTTCAGAAGGATCTCAAGAAATTCCTCCAGGGATACCTCCAAGACAAGGTTGGTTATCTAATGGCTACCGCTTCTGCTTCATAAGCAGAAGGTCAAGGGTTCAATCCCGTCCCTTTCCTTGTACTTTGTAGTTGTATCTTTCACTTGCTTCTATATACCACTCTTTATATATCACAGTTGATCTATCACAGTTCATAACATTTGCTAGAGCCCGAGACGGACAGAAATAAGCCATTTCCCTACGCTTCCATTCCTTTCATCATTATAGCTTGCCTTGCCTTACGCCTGATACATAGGCAGACTGCTAACCAAACCAGCAAGCCTCTCTGCCATAAAAATTACCCCACCCTTTCACCCTTCCCGCATGAACTGGCGTAGACGCAGTGGTATGTACGGTCTACCGTGGGAGCCATACTATTAACATAAAAAAGTCGAGAAAAGAAGGAATTTCAAGTGAACATAGTGACAAATTTAATGTGAAAATTTCCGGCAAAATGTTTTGAAATTTACTGTCGGAAATGAGAAGTAATGTGTGGTGAAAATTCAGAACCAGAACAAGTTAGGACAGAATTTCCCATTAGGCCCTATATTTCCGACATATCTGTTCTGAATTGCTGGTTGAATTTTGAAGTAATTTTCAGCGTGTACCCAGGAAGAACCTGTTTCAAAATTATAGAAAAATCTATTCAAAAAATTTGAATTTAATTTAATTGAATTATTTTCAAAATTTTATTTAAGGAACTAGTTGAATTTCCAATAAAAAAATCGCTCAAACATTTCGATGACAATTCTAGGTTTGGTTTTTTTATTTTGAACTCTGATTTTTTCTAAGAAATTCGCAAATTCGCCAATAAGTCTTCCACAATTTTCATCGAAAGTTCTACCTGGTAAGGGATTAAGTGTGATATCAATCCAAAGTAATAGTAATTAAGTGGTTCTCAGCAATTTCCTGACTTCCACTTCTCATTCACTTCTTCCCCTTAAACCTCTTCACTTCTATCTTTCATCTTTTTAAATCTTAGTAATCGCTTTCCAACTTGCATCTTCCTCTAGGAACATTTGAAGTGATTACTTATGGTGTTCTTCCAGTAATTTCTCCAGGGATGCCTTCAGGGATTCCTCCAGGAATATCTCAAGAGATCCCAATTATATTTTTTAATATCTTCAGGTTATCTTCCAGGACAGCAATTTATCTGGGTGTTCCTACAACAATTGGAAAACTTTGGAGGAGTTCTGAAAAAATGTCTAGAGAAATTCGTGGAGCAATGCTTAAATAAATAACTTTGAGTAATTTGAGATTGAATTTAAAAAGTATAAACTAAATGAATTAATTTCTGAAAAATCGCTGGAAATATTCTACAAGAATCCTGGAGAAATTCCTAGTAATCTTTGAATGGCTTTGAAATCCTTCGATAAATCACCTTTCTATTCCTATTCTTAAGATGTTCCTGTGGAGATAACTGTAAAAAATTATGAACAAAATTTTTCAAATAGTTTGAAGGAATATCTTTTGGAAATCCTGCAGAATTCTTTAGGAAAATTTATTGCAAATTTTTTTACTGAAACCACGAAGGAATTTCTGGAGAAATTGTTGGAGAAATTTTAAGTAGAATCCATGGAAAAAATCAGGACGAATTCGTGGGGAAATACTTGGAGGATTCTATATAAAAACAAATCAATGAGACTAAATTAATTTCTGAATCAATTTTACGGAGAATTTTGAAAGGAATTCCTGGATGAATACCTGAAGAAACTCGTAGATAAATATTTGCAAACATTCTGATGGGAGGCTCTGGAAGAATTTTTGAAAGAATTGAAACCCCTTGATGAATTTCCGGAGTGACGGTGGTATACCTGGAGTATTAATTGTTGGACGAAATTGAAAAGAGGAGTTCTGGACGTATCTCCAGAGGGATTCTAGGAAGAATCTCTGGAATATTTTCGAAGTAATTGCTGGAAAAAATTCTGTGGTAATACCCGGAAAAAAATATGAAGTAATCCATGGCTATTTTCCTGGAAAAATTATGGAGAAATTCTTAGATGTTTGGATATTTGAAAAATTTCTGAACCAACCCAATAAAAAATTGCTGAATATGAGCTGAACAAATAGTTTTAGTTTATTTAGCTTGAAAACTTTTGTTTGGATACTAATGTTACATGGGAAATCCTGTAGATATTCTTGAGTACCGTAATCCGGGGTATCATTGATCAGCGGGGTAACATTGATCGGAATGACCAATCTCGTAAAAAGTTCGTATCGCCATTTATTGATGGAACCTTTTCAAATCATGAATGGTTCTTCTCTTTCTTATATTCATAAGCTAATGAAAGTGAAGATTTTTGCGTAAATTGCGTTTACCTTATGCGTAAATTTATCAACTTTTCAAAACAATTATTTCAATGGGTAAGGATGACACTACCGAACATTCATGTCTCACATAAGTTCTGCAAACGATATGAGCAAGGAAAATGCAGTTCTTACTAAAAATGGCATCGCCGAAAACGATTCTGGTGTCAAAACTTTCTTAAGTATGCTGAATTAGGTAACATTACCGAATTACTGTTAAGAATATAGAATTCCCTTAGGAAATTGCCTACCTTTAGGCGTATTCCGTGGTTCGAGGTGTTTTTAATTTTGAAATAACTTAAAAATTAAATGACTTGTAAGCGTTTGGCCTTCATATTCGGCTCCGGGGGCCATGATTTAAGTATGTAACGACATTTTCAATATTACCGAACGTTGTTTACATTGGTGATCAATGTTACCCCATATCAACTATATCAAAAAATCACTTAAAACATTTTTTTAAACATGCTTAAATATTTCAAAAAACAAAATACAGTATAAAGTCACAAGCTATGGGTGACAGTACTTGTTTTAAAATTATAAAATTTGCAACATTTGCATTTTCAAACGAAATATTTGAGAAATATTCAAAAAAATGATCAATGTTACCCCGGATTACGGTAATACCTAAATGATTTAACAAGAAAATTTGTGGAGGAATACCTCTAAGAGTTATAGAAATAATTGCTGACCGAATTTCTGGAAAAATACTAATAGAATCAATGAAAGAATTTTTGGGAAAATCCCTCTGAAGAAAAGATTGTAAAATTTGAGAAGCCTCTCTCTAAAGGAATACATAGAGGAGCTTTTAAAGTGCCTCTTGGAAATATTGCTGGACGATTTCGTAATGTGGAATACTTGGTGGAATTCTTGGAAAACCCCTTGCAGCAGTTCCTACAGAAATTTCTGAAGCAAATCGTAGAAGATAGAAGATAGAAGATAGAAGATAGAAGATAGAAGATAGAAGATAGAAGATAGAAGATAGAAGATAGAAGATAGAAGATAGAAGATAGAAGATAGAAGATAGAAGATAGAAGATAGAAGATAGAAGATAGAAGATAGAAGATAGAAGATAGAAGATAGAAGATAGAAGATAGAAGATAGAAGATAGAAGATAGAAGATAGAAGATAGAAGATAGAAGATAGAAGATAGAAGATAGAAGATAGAAGATAGAAGATAGAAGATAGAAGATAGAAGATAGAAGATAGAAGATAGAAGATAGAAGATAGAAGATAGAAGATAGAAGATAGAAGATAGAAGATAGAAGATAGAAGATAGAAGATAGAAGATAGAAGATAGAAGATAGAAGATAGAAGATAGAAGATAGAAGATAGAAGATAGAAGATAGAAGATAGAAGATAGAAGATAGAAGATAGAAGATAGAAGATAGAAGATAGAAGATAGAAGATAGAAGATAGAAGATAGAAGATAGAAGATAGAAGATAGAAGATAGAAGATAGAAGATAGAAGATAGAAGATAGAAGATAGAAGATAGAAGATAGAAGATAGAAGATAGAAGATAGAAGATAGAAGATAGAAGATAGAAGATAGAAGATAGAAGATAGAAGATAGAAGATAGAAGATAGAAGATAGAAGATAGAAGATAGAAGATAGAAGATAGAAGATAGAAGATAGAAGATAGAAGATAGAAGATAGAAGATAGAAGATAGAAGATAGAAGATAGAAGATAGAAGATAGAAGATAGAAGATAGAAGATAGAAGATAGAAGATAGAAGATAGAAGATAGAAGATAGAAGATAGAAGATAGAAGATAGAAGATAGAAGATAGAAGATAGAAGATAGAAGATAGAAGATAGAAGATAGAAGATAGAAGATAGAAGATAGAAGATAGAAGATAGAAGATAGAAGATAGAAGATAGAAGATAGAAGATAGAAGATAGAAGATAGAAGATAGAAGATAGAAGATAGAAGATAGAAGATAGAAGATAGAAGATAGAAGATAGAAGATAGAAGATAGAAGATAGAAGATAGAAGATAGAAGATAGAAGATAGAAGATAGAAGATAGAAGATAGAAGATAGAAGATAGAAGATAGAAGATAGAAGATAGAAGATAGAAGATAGAAGATAGAAGATAGAAGATAGAAGATAGAAGATAGAAGATAGAAGATAGAAGATAGAAGATAGAAGATAGAAGATAGAAGATAGAAGATAGAAGATAGAAGATAGAAGATAGAAGATAGAAGATAGAAGATAGAAGATAGAAGATAGAAGATAGAAGATAGAAGATAGAAGATAGAAGATAGAAGATAGAAGATAGAAGATAGAAGATAGAAGATAGAAGATAGAAGATAGAAGATAGAAGATAGAAGATAGAAGATAGAAGATAGAAGATAGAAGATAGAAGATAGAAGATAGAAGATAGAAGATAGAAGATAGAAGATAGAAGATAGAAGATAGAAGATAGAAGATAGAAGAGAGAAGATAGAAGATAGAAGATAGAAGATAGAAGATAGAAGATAGAAGATAGAAGATAGAAGATAGAAGATAGAAGATAGAAGATAGAAGAAGAATCCCTGTACGATTTTTGGGAGAAATCCTTGAAGAAATGCCTAGAAAAATATCCAAAGACATTCCCCGAGAAATGTTGAACTTGAGTAGGAGTTTCTGGAGGAATATCTCAAGGAATTTGATGGGAAATTCTTTTAAAAAATCAAGAGGAATCTCAGTTTATAAACATTTTTTTTTTATTTGGAATAATCTCAAATGTTAATTTCTCTCAAGGAAGGAAACTCTGGAAGATTTTCTGGAGGAATCTCTGAACAATTTTGAGGACGAATTCCTGATGGAATTATTGAAAGAATTTCTGAACGAGGAATATTTTAGGGAAATCTTGAAAAATTTTTTGTTCTAATTTCTGGAGAATTTTCTGAAAAAAATCCAGTTATTTTTTTACATACAAAAAAAATCCAGTTTATATTTTCAACGAATCCACATCGGATTTTTATGAGAAATTTCTGAAGTAATTACTAAGAGAAATGTTTCAGGATTTTCCTGAGGAATTTGTGGATGAAATCCTGCTGTTTTAACTGGGACAATTCCTAAAGGAATTTCTGACGGTCGCTTCTGATGGAACTACTTAGGGAATTCCTGGCTTAATTTCTACAAAGAGTTCTGGAGGAATTACTTATAAAAAACCATGTAAAATTTACAGGATCCCTGAATGGTTTTCTGTCGGACTTTTAAAAGCAATTTCTTGTAGTAGTATAGAAGATAGAAGATAAAAGATAAAAGATAGACGATACAAGGATTTCTGGGAGAATTTGTTGTAGAATTTTAAGAATAATTCGTAAAGGAATTTATGAAGGAATTTGTGTACGATTTTTGGGAGAAGTCCTTGAAGAATTGCCTAGAAGAATATCTGAAGACATTCCCAGAGAAATTTTGAACTCGAGGAGGAGTTTCAGAAGAAATATTTAATGAGTAATTCTATGAAAAGTCAGGAGGAAGCTCTGTAGTCGGTTTATATATATTTTTTTTTTTGAATAATCTCAAATGTTAATTTCTCTGGAGGACTTTTTCAAATGATTTCTCAAGTAATTCCTGAAAGAATCTCTACGGAATTTTTGAGGTAGAACCGGAATTTTCTGGATGAACTCCCGGGTAAATTTCTGTAAAATCCCTGAAGGAAGCTTGTTTAGGAATTCCTGGCATAATAGGAACATAAAATTCTGGATAAATCACTGAAGAAAAGTCTGGAGTATTATCCTTGAAATATTATCAGTAGAAATCCCTGGAGGATGGTGTATAAGTGATGTTGCTGAAGAAATCGCTAAGAAACTGCTGCTAAAACCCCTGCAATAATTAAGGAAGAAAACTCTGGAAGACTTTCTAGAGGAACCCCTGAACAATTTTGAGGAAGAATTCCTGTTGGAATTATTGTAAGAATTCCTGAATGAGGACTAACTTGAGGAATGTTTTAGAGAAATCTTTAAGGAGTTTCTGTTCTTGTCTCTGGAGAATTTTCTGAAAAAAAATCCAGTTCTTTAAAAAAACCAGTTTAGTTTTTTAAAGAATCTACAACGGATTTTTATGAGAAATATCTGAAGGAATTACTGAGAGAAATGTTTCAGAATTTTCCTGAGGAATTTGTGGATGAAATCTTGGTGTTTTAACAGGGACAATTCCTAAAGGAACCTCTGACTATCGCTTTCGATGGAACTGCTTAAGGAATTCATGACTCAAACCATGGAAAATTTACAGGGGATGCGTACCGTGCAAAAAACAGTTTTTAGTTCAAAATTTCAAAAACCGTGTAAAAATAAGTAACACGACGTTCCATACAAAAATAAGGTTTAGACGGAAAAAAATGGAACTTTTTTTGCACGGTCGGGTAAAAAAAACGTACTAAAACAGAATCAGGTGTATTTCTGGAGGAATTTCTAGAGGACTTCCTGAATAAATCCTTGGAATTTATTGGAATGGTGGAATCCCATGTAGATTTGGTGGAATAATTTATAAAGAAATTCTATACCTCACGCAGTAACCCCTGATGAGATTTCTGGAAAAATAACTGTAGACATTTCTGTATAAAATTCGGGATAAATAAATGGTGGATGTTTTCGAAGATATTTTAAAGGAGGAATGCTTTAAGTAATTTTTTGGGATTTTTATTGAAATATCTGGACGAGTTTCTAATGCGATTTTAGAGAATTTTCTGTTAAAATTTCTGGATATAGCCCTGGAGGTTTCCTCAGAGGAATCTCTGGTGGAATTTAGGGAATTTACATCGAAATTATTCGTGGTTTTGCTGAAGAAATATCTGATGTTAGTTTCTGGAGGAATCCCTGAAACAATTTCTGGACGAATCCGTGTAGTAATTCCTGGTGAAATTATTGGTGGAATTCTTGAAGGAATCCCTGGATGAGTTTTATTCATAGCGATATGTGGAGAATTCTATGCAGAAACCACTGCATAAATCCTTTAAGAAATTACAGGGGAAAAACGTAGAGGATATTCTAGGCATTCCTAGTAACATCGCAAAGTTCAATAATAGAATTTACTAGTGCCTTTGGGAATATCCTCAACCAGAAAACAAATAACATTCAAGTGGGGTCAAGAACTACTTAGTTACATTTCGATTCACTTTGGCCCTTTGGGTTTTTTTATCGGACGAATTGTCTGAAATCCAGCTCCCTGCATGTTTCCAACGATCAAATACCGGTGTTTGATGATGTAGCACAATAATCGTGTGTCAAATTGTTCAAGCTTGTTAAAGAGCCACAATCGAAAATCTTCTCTCCGGTTGCATAATTACAACTGTACTATACGAGCAGAGATCACTCGTAATATGGTGAATATGGAGAAACAAAACTGACAGTTTGTCAAGCGGTCGTACGAACACGAATTGATTTGACTAACTTGGAGGCAGAGCCAACATTAGTCAAACAGACTGAGCGTGTGTGGGATGCATAATGCGAACCCAGGTGATAACTAAAGTAAACTTACAATATATCCATAATCCCACCCTCATGTAGCCTCAGAATTTATACTGATTAAGGGCAGTCGATTCTCAAAGAAACATAAATTCGCTTGTACCACTGCGCAGGAAGAAACTTTAATTTTCTCGAAAACGGTTTCAGCAAACGAGAATTACATAAAAATCTGGTAATTATGACAAGATGCATTAACACAAGTTAAGCAACCCGACCTTCTTCACGAAAACACTTTCCTGTCAATTAAAAAAGGAACTTGCACCTGTTTCGTGTTTTCCATGGAAGGCTTTTATTTTTTTTTTCTTCTTGAGAGCATTTAAGAAAATGAATGCTTTCAAAAGATTAAAAGACATTACGACAAATTTGTGGAGGAGTACTAACACAGTCCCTTCAAAATGAAGCCTTTTTTTCCTGTGGAGAAACAGAAACCCATAATTCCAGTTTCCATGATACAACCATTTCTTATAAACTCGCATCCTTTTTCACCCACTAAAATAAACAGAAGGAGCAAAGGTAAATGGTTCGCTGCCGTTGGCGGATTTATGCTCGTTTTATGATAATAATGCGTGATGCAATAGAGGTGTCACCATATTTATGGGATGGCTTCCCGGTTCGCAGCGTGAAGGTATAAAGCTGCTTCGTGACACATTTCCGCCGAGAAAAAGGATAAGTTACTGTGCTGACTGGAGTTTATAGTTGTTTGAAGGCGCGAGTTGAATATTATTCAAAAAAAAAAACGCTGTTTTTATGATTCACGAATAGATAAATGGACTGTCGGGATATGATAGTGCGATATTGTGAATTGGCTTTTATTATACTTGTCAGTGCAGTTAATGGTACTAGAGAAGATTTCAACTAATTAAATTCAAATTGTTTGGCACAAAACTGTTGCACTTCTTTAAGATTCAATTCAATTCAGCGACAAGTGCAAAAGAGAAAATAATCTGTAAATGTTGCTGTTTTGTGATTCTGCTTCGAAGCAGGCAAGATCTTTTAGTCCAACGGCTCCCAAATGATTTGAACGCAACTTTCATTTTCCAGCACATAACCCACCATAACCAGCCAATGGTGTTGCTCCGTCGCTGAAGAGATACCCCATCGTCCACTCATCGCAAGCATCTCGACACGATTGTCCAATAATAGAAACTTAATCCCAATTTCATTAGCTAAAATTACATTTTCATTTGACTGTTATTGAATTCAATGGTTCCGAGCTTATAGCTTATAGCTTATAGCGGATAGTCTTCCCCCGAGGGACTTCTCTCTTATATCGTCGCCTTTCGAGTGGCAACGGTTTTTGATTATGAAAAGTACACAAAGTGCTCTCGGTTTTCCCCCATCTGTGCCAACACCAATCAGTGGAAAACTGCAATTATTTCGGAAAATTGTGCGACGCTTCTGCTTCGGGACCCTCTCGCTTGCCGAATTGACCCCAGGTCTGACAGGTTGATTATTATAATGCTATACACATTCATAGCAAACACTTGGGCTTGAGCTTGCAGAGCTGGCAGAGAGCTGCTTTCTCATCGAAGAAAGATACCATTGGCGTAATCAAGGGGTGGGAAGGGTGGCCTTTTTCTTTTCTTCTTCTGGCATTCACGTCCTCACTGGGACAGAGCCTGCTCCTCAGCTTAGTGTTCTTATGAGCACTTCCACAGTTATTAACTGAGAGCTTTCTATGCTCAACTTGCCATTTTCGCATTTGTATGTCGCGTGGCAGATACGACGATACTCTATGGCCAGGAAGTCAAGGAAATTTCCACTATACGTATACGTAGGTATACGTATACGAAACGTATCCTGGAAAAGATCCTGGACCGACCGGGAATCGAACCCAGACATCCTTAGCACGGCTTTGCTTTGTAGTCGTGGACTCTAAAAAATCGGCTAAGGCCCCTTGATGATAGCCATGCAGTCGTTAAATTTTATTATTAAATCTCATCTAAAAAGTTTGGAAAATATCAAAATTTAATTTATTATTATATTGTTGATTGTCATTTGCCTATTTACGCCTATGGTAGGCACCTGATGAGAACCGGCGATGATCGAACCGGGCGAGAAACATCCGGAGAGAAGTATGGCGACGGAGCAATGGGCGCGGTTTGCCACCAAAACCAGGACTTTGTTCATTGAATGTTTCAGTTTCAGCACACCCACAAGTTCGAGGTATACCGACGATCGTCGACTCTCTATAGCTGCTGTTGCTGCTGTAGCATCGGAAATAAACGAACCAAATGGAGCAAATGTTGCTTAACGCAGATGAATGGTTTTAATTGAATGCAAACATTTCATTGTGTGACTCTTGTATTGCGGAGGTATGAATATTGCAGGAGAGGCATCACAAAGTTGGTTTGCATTTAACATTTTGGAAATATAGATGAGGAATGCTGGTTTTGAAAAATATGCTTAAAGGGAACTAATGTATAAACGAAACTTCTTTTTTCCTGGCAATACGTCCCTACTAGGAAGCCTGCTTCTTATCTTAGTGGTCTTCCGAGCAGTTCCGAGTTATTAACTGAAAGCTTTCTTTGGCAAAGGTGACATTTTTGCATTCATATATCGTGTGGCAGGTACGATGATACGCTATTACCAGGGTAGTCAAGGAAGCTTACATTACGAAAGGCTACTGGACTAACCGGGAATCGAACCTAAACACCTTCAGCATGGCTTAGCTTTGTAGCTACAGACTCTGCTACTTAGCTAAGACCCTTAGGTGTCGGTCAGGGTAGACGCGTCCTGCGAAGCGACGCGAAAATCATTTGGAGTTTGACATTTCATTATTAATAATTGTTATTCCTTCCCGTGCAATTTTTGCATCGCTTCGCAATTCGCGTCAACCCTGGCCCCACCCTTAGTCTTCAAATCACCTACCAAATGAATGCATCCTGGTCACTGTCCTGGTCCTGGTCCTTGTCACTTGTTGTTGGCCGTGCTGTTAACGGCGTCTAGAAAATCGTAATATTTAAGAAAAATTGCTTCCTAAGAACAATAGACTTTGCCAATCATATAATTGATTTTTGTGGAACTTAGTTAGCCAAAATGTATGCATGTCTCTCAGTAGTTCCTTGGAGGTTGGGACTACACCCAAGCGAATAGAGATCAACTCATTATTTCTACGCATTAGAACACCCCTTAACTCTGGTCACCTGGAAGATTTTTTTTCGGCACGACCAATTGTTTGATCAACATCTCCGTTTTGATAACTTGATTAGTACAACAGGTGTTCTAGTTGATCCAAAAACTTCCTGCAATGTGTACCTGCAGTGTACTGGCGTATTCAGTGATCCTTTGGTGTTTAGTTTTGATATAGTACAGGCCCTTATCTATATATTTAAGAAAATGTAGTATTGTTACAGTTTGTACCAATCTCTTTGGTCCTCCAACGACTCCATGAAGTAAAGGCCTTAGAATCTACAAGTAGAAGTAATGGTCTATTGATTGTTTTCAAATATGGTATAGTCTTTTAACCATTTATTTAAGTCATCGGAACATTTTATTGGTTTGAAGGTACATTGATGAGCCAGGCTGTCCACGAACATTTTAGGATAAGTTATTCATACCTTTTAATTAATTATTACTGGTCTGACTTACTTTGAGCGTATACTGTAGGTAATAATTTATTAACATGTTAATTATTATGTACGTAGATCTAGAAAACTATGTCCAGGAAGTAATTGGACGGGTCATAACATCGATTGAATGGAACTCAACAATAAAACCAAGTTTGCCTTCAATAATTCCTCTCAGAATGGTATCAGAATCAGGGCTGGGAATGGTAATAGTAGTAGGCTTGAATTTCAAGAAAATGACGTGGCTCTTAAACTACTTTAAATTCGTGAATCTCCATATCGAAGCTCATAAAGTTTAATTTCCGTTCCAATGAACATGCATGTCAATTTTTTGTTTGACGTTCTACATTTTTGAAACGACAAGAAAGTCCTTTGCAAATAGCAATGAAGTCAAGTTTATTAAGATGTTTTCAGCAATTTTTCTAAAAAACTCTTGAAAGTTCTTCCAAAAAGACCGGTCTCAATGTTTTGTTTCAAATTGCTTTCATTTAAAGCATCCTGCAACGTGCATTCAATTTTCCTTTCCATATCCACAACTCAAGAAGGTTCATCCCAGTAGCGAGAAAGTCGCATTAAACTACGTGTATGACAGCTAGAAGTTTGTTTATTTCAACCCAGTTGCAATATGGTTGAGTTGCACCTTACGTATCATCTAACAACGAAAACATGCTCTAGCAATAGTTTGTTTGTTTAAATGGTGTTTCTCATGTGTTGCACTGAAATTTTTGAGAAAAGATTAGATTGTTTCAGGCGTGGTCTAATTTCTCCGGTAATGAACTTGTATTCCGAAGGGTGCAGTAAAGTTATAAGCAACAAGCTTTGATTAATGGGCCATGTGGTCGCTTTTATAATGCATTGGTGGAATAATTGTTCGAAGAGCTGGTGAAGAAGTGAGTAGAGGAGAAGAATCGTGATCTTGAGGTCGGAAGTTTGATTCTCGTTCGTATTTTTGTTTTCATTTTTATTCTCTCAAGTATTTTGCAACAAATAAGCAATTTCGATATAACTTGAATATGTTGCAAACAAACTCCGCCTCTTGCGCGTTTTGCGTTACTATTCAGTTCAATTGTAAGTTATATTTTCAACCATTTACAACTCGGATTAGTTGCAAGAGATAATTTTATTCTTGAGTTGAAACAAATTGTGCTTCTTGGGTCTCATCAAGTAGCGTATGTCAATGAAGGCTGTAAATGTGAGAAATGCAACGGAAAATAGAACATTTTTCTACAGTAGTTTTGGGTTAAGCTTAGCAACGAGTGTTTTGCTATTTTCAAAGCATTTTGCCCACAGCAGCGATAGGCGTGAATTTAACTGACTGTGATTTGCTACGTTTGCCTACTGAAGTGTGAATCTCAGAACTTTTCCCAACTCTGCTCAGAATTCTAATCAGAATCATCTCATTATTCTCATCATAATCCTCATCAGAGTCCATCTTTGGTTTTTCTCATCATAATTCTCTCAGGATTTTCATTAGAATCATCGAAAGATTCTCATCAGGATCATTCCAGGATTCTTGTCAGAATTAAATAAGAGTTTTTATCATTATACTCTCAGAATTCTCTTTACAATTCTCCCAGGATTCTGGTTGGGTAAACAACATAACGTAATAATATATAAGTAAAATGCAGTAAATCGATTGCCATTCCCAGGTGCATCCTTATCCTGTCCAAAATACATGATTTACCCTATCTTCCACAAATTACTCCAAGGATACATGCAGAGACCTATCGAGGATTCCTACAGAGATTCCTTCAATTCCTTCTGCAATTTCTCCAAGAATATCTTTATAAAATCCTTCAGGGACTTCCCAAGGAATTTCTCTATTTAGAATTTCCTCCACCAAATAATGCAGAGATTCTTCCAAAAACTCCTACATGGACTTAAGTAATTTTTCCAAAGATTTTACCTGGACATGAGTCAGAACTTTCCAGAAATTTCTCGAAGGGTTCCTCCAGAGACTTCTTCACGATTTTTTCCACAGATCTCTCCTGATATTCTTATAAGAAATCTCTAAGGAACTTAAGGGGTTCCTGTACAGAATTTCTCAAAGAATTCATCTAGAAACTCCTTCAGCGATTTTTGAAGAATTTACTCTAGTACAATTCTAACACCTAAAAATTCAGAGATATTGCTTCGGAAACTCTTCCAGGAATTTGAGTTATTCCTTCGTAGATTTCACTTCAACATAATTCCACTATTTTCTCGAATTTTCTTCATGAATTCTTTTGAGAATCTCCCCTGAAATTCCTGTTGAAATTCAACAGGGATTCCTTCAGAGGTTTTTCCAAAATTTACTCCTTCAATTTGTCCAGGGATTCCTAAGAAGAATCTTTCAGAGAATTATCCTGGAATTTTTCCGGAGAGTTCGTCATTAATATCTTCAAAATCCATTTCAGAGATTTTTCGAGGAAATTTTCATTCTGCCAGAGAACTTCTCCAGGTATACCAGTAATTCCTTCAAGGTTGTCTTCAAAGAATTCCAAGAAATAATTGAAATAGAACCCAACCAAAATTCCTACAGAGAATACCCCAAACTTTCTACCAAAGATTCATCCAAGGATTCTTTCGAAAATTCTTACGGAGATTTCTCAAGGCTTTCTTCAGGAACAATCAAATAAACGCCTCCAAAGATACCTCCACAGCATTGCAAAAAAAAAATCCTTCGGAGATTAGCCAAGAAATTTCTTTAAGGAAATTTCACCACGACATAATTCAGAGATTCTTTTGAAAACTCCTTCAAAGATTTTAGTTATTCTCTCGAACATTTCACGTAGACATAATTAAGACATTTTCCAGAAAATTCTCAACGGGTTCTTGCAGAGACTCTCCAGAAATTTCTCCAAGAATTCCTCCAGAGTTCCTCCAAGGATTCCTCCAAGAATACCATCTGCAATTTCTCTATTTTGCAATTGCTATGCAAAATTTCTAGAAAAGTTTCCTCCAAGGATTTGTCCCTAAATTCCCTCAGGAATTCCTTCAAGAGCTCTTTCAGAAATTTCTTAACGATATCTTCGAACACTTCTCCAGGGAGTACAGTACTTTCTCCAAGAACTTCCTCAAAAGATTTCTTCAAGAAAGATATGATATATTTGCTAGAAAAAAAAACTCTAAATATCTCCAGTAATACCGAAGGTTCTTCATAGATTTCTGCACAGAATTCTCAAAGCGATTCCTCAAAAGTTTTACTTCTAAAAATCCTACAGGGATTTCTCGAATTTTAGTCAATCCTTCATAGATTTCACCTGGGCAGATTTCTGAATCAAATTTCTAGAATATTCTTCAAGGATTCCTCCTGAGATTCCTGAGAGAGCTCTCCATAGAAATCTTTCAGAGTTTCACAAGGGATTCTTTCAGGGGCTTTAGTTAGCAATTTATCGAGGGATTCATCAGGATTTTTTTCAGGAATTTAGCTTATGATTTACCCCAGAAGCTCCTTCAGGGAGCACTCAATGATTTTTTCAGGAACATTTCAACAGGAAATGATTCAAAGATTTTTTTTGGAAAACATTTCCAGTGAATGCAGTGAATTCATCAGAGAATTTCTTCAAAAATTTCACCATGGAATGTTTCAGATATTTTCGAAAAGGGTGCACCTGAGACTTTTCCAGGGATTCTTCCATGATATCCTAAAAGGATTTCCTATGTTAAAGCATTTTTTGTAGGGATGTTTCCACAGAATTCTTTCAACTGCTTCTAGTGAAATTCCACTTTCAAATATTATTTTCGGAAACTCCTGTACGGATTTCATTAATTTCACCATAACATTTTCTAGAATTTTCTTCAAGGATTTCTCCAGAAACTCTTCTAGGAGTTGCTCCGAGAATTATCTGGAATTTTTCCAATGATTCTCTCAGGAATTTCTCCAAAAGCTACTTTATGTGTTTCTCAAGGATTGTTTCTAAGATCATTTCGACGAGGAATAAAAGAATCTTCGAGAACTTCTACATGGATTCCAGTATTTCTTTTAAGGGTTTTTTCAAATACTTCACCAATAAATAACTTCAGATATTTTCCATAAAGTCAACCAGGAATATTTCTGGAGACTCCACGAAAAATTACCACTGGAATTTCTACAAAAGTTTCACCAGGTTTTCTCTCAGTAGTTACTCCGTAATTTTACCAGAAAACTCCTTCAATGATTCCTTCAGAAAATGGTCTTCTGCAAAACTCACAAGCTCCAAACTTTAGTAATTCAACCTTCAACCTTAGGAACTGCAACAGAAATATTCCCAGCAATTTATTCATGGATTCTTCCTTAAATTCCATCGGCAATATCTCCATTATTTCTGCCAGTAATTCCTACAGGAATTTCACCAGAAATATCTCCAAGAATTTCGCCGAAAAATCCGAAATCCAGAACTTCTTGAAAAATTCCGCCTGCAGTTTCTCCAAGAATTTGTCCAGGAAAACTGCCTGCAATTTCTCCAGGAATCTCACAAGATATTCGTCCAGGAAGTCACTCGAGCATTCCTACAATAATTCACAGGGGTATTTCTGATCTATTGATATCAGGAATTCCTCCAGAAGTTCCATCAGAAATTTAAACTGGTATTTTTATTTTAAATCCACCAGGGATTCTATAATATGTTTTCCATGAAACTTGCCAAGTTTTATTCCAGTAACCATACCAAAAATTGGTCCGCTAATTTTAAATGGGATTGCTTCAAGAATTTCGTCACTGATATTCATAAATAGATTCTTCAGAAGTTTCAACAGGATTTTTTCCATGGATTATTTTGAGAATTCCACCAATCATTGCTCCAGGAATGCAACAAGTGATTCCTACAAGAATTTCACCGAAAATGCTTCCAGATTGATATTTTTTTTCTGTTTTGATTTCTCCAGTAATTAACCACCTGCAGATACCGCTCCTGGATATCTTCTATTGTTTTACTAAGAAATTTGTCTTTAGATCCTTCAGGATTTTTCACACTAATTTTTTCACGATTTTTTTCAGTTCCATTATTTATAAGATTTCTCCAGTCTATGCATTCAATAGATTCTATCAGGATTTACTCTGAACAATCCTCCATAAATTCCTCCAGAAAATGTTCGATGTGTTCTTCCAAGGACTTCTTAAAGTTTTTCTCAAGATATTCCTCCCAGTATTTTTCCAGGAATCTGTCCAGTTTTCTTCAGACAATACATCAGGATTTCTTTCAACGGTTCTTGATTACATATCTGAGCAGACGCTTGTTTTATTTTGTATGTTTTTTTGCCATATCACAGTCTCCATTAATCTTAAATAGCCGTTTAGACCCCGATTCCCTACCAGATGTTACACTTGAAGGATTCTGGAAGGAAATCTTCAAGCTGTTACTTCTATTATCCTTTAGAAGTTTCTTTTTCGATTTTTATTGGGATTTCTCGAAAAAAAAATCATACAGTGATTCTAGAGATATATATGCACATCAATGCGAGAAATTATGAATGCTTTGTTGCAGAATTTTCTACAGGAACCCTACATGATTGGAATAAATTGTCAGAATCCTGTGAAATAAATCACCGAATTTGCTTAGCTTAGCTTACCTTAGACTGACTACACATATCAATGGTTGCTATTCCGTGATTGACCGAAGTCAGTGAAAATGCACAAAGAATCAACTAGAAGATCGGCTGGGATTGGCCATAATCTTCTTCAGTGTGCATAATTCAGTGCCTCTATTTATACATGGTCAATAACGGCGCCGGCCACGTCCTCGCAGTCAGGTGGGATTGGAGGAAGGAATGTTAGTGTGTAACCTTTGCTATTTGGAGACCGTGTTTGCCTCTGCATCTCCACAAAGGTAACTAGGAGGGATGTTCGTTAATGGGGAGGATCGTTTGGTCACAGGATTAGAGTTTGCTTTATCATGGCAGCCCTGAAAACAAAAACAGTTGGAGCGATCATCGGTGAAACAAGTCAGGAAAAATGGACTCGGTTAAGATGGTAATTGTGTTGGGAGTTTTTTGAGTAGCAGAGTGTGCACTTCTAGTTGGAAACTCGGTTTAATCAGGACAGCTGCTGGTTTTTGTCGTGGCGAAAAGTGATGGAAGGATTGAAAGCAATGTTTTTAAAATATTGTTTTTTTCTCATTTTTTTCGTCACAACGGAAGTTCTTATTCCTATTCCCATTCCCATTCCTATTCCTATTCCTATTCCTAATCTTATTCTAAATCTTACCCCAAGCAGAGCTTTTGAGAAAGTACTCGGTGAACTTCCAAAGAAGAGGCTTCCGAAAGAATTCCAGGATACATTTCCGGAGGAACACATAGTGTACTACCATAAGAACTTTAAGTTGAACTTCTGGAGCAAATCCTGCATACTTGTGTTACTTCCAAAGTAGCGAAACTTGCAGAAAAACTCCTTGCAGAACTTCTAAAGGAACTCCTGAGGAAATGGAAACTCCTAAAAAAAACTTCCGGAAGAACTCCAAGAGGAGCTTTTGGTGGAATTCCTAGAAGAACGTTGAGATGAACTTCCAGGAAAAGTTCTTGAGAAACTTAGCTTAGCTTAGCTTAGCTTAGACTGACTACACATATCAATGGTTGCTATTCCGTGATTGACCGAAGTCAGTGAAAATGCACAAAGAATCAACTAGAAGTTCGGCTGGGATTGGCCATAATCTTCTTCAGTGTGCATAATTCAGTGCCTCTATTTCTACATGGTCAATAACGGCACCGGCCACGTCCTTGCGGTCAGGTGGGATTGGAGGAAGGAATGTTAGTGTGTAACCTTTGCTATTTGAAGACCGTGTTTGCCTCTGCATCTCCACAAAGGTTACTGGGAGGGATGAGGTCCGTCCCACTCGGTTTCAGATTGGGTACCACTTCTAGCACTGCTTTCGGTCCCTCGGTAGTGCAAAAGGTACCCAAGTTTGACAGATCGCAGTACACTTTTCACGGCATTCTAGATTACCTTATGAACCATAAAATTTTGGGCAACTGCAAGGGACATGTGTCTTTGGAGGGATGTTTGTTAATAGGGAGGATGGTTGGGTCACAGGATTCACTTTGATAAGCGATTAGACCATGATAAATAATTATTGGTGAGATACAAACATGCTTATATGTAAATATAATATTTTCATTTGATATGAACATGCCGACACTTGACGTGAAGAACCTTTCAAAGTTTGTTGAATAAAGTGAATAATTCTAGCTTCTTTCGTTGATAGTATTCTGAGGATCTTCATTGAGAACTTTCTTGAGGAAGGTTTTGAAAAACTCTTAATCTCTAGAGAAATACCAGGCAAATGAAGTTGTTAAGAGTTGAATTCCAAGAGAAACTGTTATAAATATCTTGAGAAATTCCCAAATTTAAATTTTTGTTTTGATGGTCATCAGTTTCCTCAAAAGTTATTGGAGTATTTTCTTGAATACCCTGCAAACCATCTTGAATAAAATTGGTGAATCTGCTTTTCTGATATTACCATAGGATTTTCGTTTCTGTAGAAATTCTTTAAAAAAATAACTTGGAAAATTGTATTTGTAAGACGAGTAAGGGACCCATGTTCTCTATATGTACTCTTCCTAGAGTGATTACCAAAAAATCTTGCATGACTTTTTATGCAAAATTTTTTGTTATTAAGTTTACGTGTTTATTCCCCTTTCGAATTACCTGAGAAACATATGAAAACTTCCATTTGCAATATGCATATTGTAAACTATCATAAACAATGTAATGAAGAGTAATAACAATTAAAGTAGAGTAATATCAATGGCATACGCTTGAATGAATTTTGAGAGGAAACATCAAAAAGATTATATAAATGATTCCTGAAAAAATAACTTCGACAGACATTCTAAAGTAATCTCTAGAAGAATTTAAATTTATTACCAGGATAATATCATGATCTGTTTAGTTAAAAATTTGGAAACCAAACCCCCTCACCATTCTCTACCGATCAGTCCTCCAAAACGCCCAAAACCACCGGTCGTATTTCATTCTAGCCACAATTCAAACAACCGCGCACGGCCATCATTCGGAGTCACGTGCGAGCCGAGCTAAAAGTAGCATTCCAAAATCGTTTATCAAATTAAATAAATCAAATTTCCGAAATAAATAGCCCACAACTGCCAACGCAAACGATGGAGCGTCGCGCCGTTGGCAGAAGCGAGCCCCCGACGAACGAAAAAAAACGAATGAAAAAAAAAATGTTGTAGACAAGAGGGTTTGTGCCGCCATTGCCACATCCTATGATAGGGTAAAATGGTCTAAAATGCCACGTTGAGTATTTGATAGTTCAATGAACACATGTTTCGTCAAACTTTGAGATCAATTTAGCTTCAAATTTTTGAGTTCATTGAGCATGGAGAGCAAAGAGCCAGGTACCAAGCTTCTCTCTGATGCATTGAAACGCTTATTCGTTAACAAAATCATCGGAAAAGTATACGATTCGGGCAAAAACGAGATAAGTTGATGAATTTCACCGGGATATATAAGGAATATCTGTAGCTAAACATTATTAAACATAGTATGAACCTTCCTTAGCCGAGTGGTACAAAACACAGTCATGCTGATGGTGTCTGGGTTCGATTCCCGGTCGGTCCAGGATCTTTTCCTAATGCAAATTTTGTTGACTTCCCTGGGCATAGAGTATAATCGTACCTGCCACACGATATACGAATGCGAAAATGGCAACTTTGGCAAGAAAGCTGTCAGTTAATAACTGTGGAAGTGCTCATAAGAACACTAAGCTGAGAAGCAGGCTCTGTCCCAGTGAGGACGCTAATGCCAAGAATCGTTCTAGGAATGATTCAATGCATTGAGTCATTCCACCCCATGTTCCCCTAACTACCCACGTATTGGTACTTGGATCGCCGATTGAAGATTGAGGAGTGGGGGCTCTCGACGAGGACATTTTATTTTCTCCGCCAATTCTCCAATTATGGTCGGCGTTTGGTTTATTTATTTTTTTTGTTTTTCATTCACCAAACTTTATTTCAATTTGCAGTTCGCTATTTTCCTTTTGCCTGTGGACTTCGAATCCCTCGGAGGCGGCTATTTCTCATTTGCGGAATGCATTTTACAGCTTTGTTCCGGGGTTTTGCTGGTGCTTTTATTGGTTGTTGTTGTTTTTATGAATGTTATTTGGTTGGTTTTACATTTTTTTTCATGACCATGCAGAAAATGCTGACCATCGTCTGGTAATATGGATGGAGTGCGGAACGTTTCGGTGCTGCAGATGAAATACGTTGCGAATAAGGAATTATCTCCTACAATGCTGCAAGATGTTCCATGCGAATTGAAAGGATTGTAGGCAAAACCTCTTCCAGCATTATTACCTTAAAACTATGAAAACCGTGTTTAAAGTATTTTTTTTTATCAAAATTCCATCTGAGATTTGTATATTAAACATATGTTACATATGTGAATATAAACGTCAAACTATTGAAACATTTCATTCCCTCAAAATTCTAAGAAGGATTATCTCAGAATCCTAGAAAGGATTCTCTCAGAATCATA
Organism: Aedes aegypti; assembly: GCF_002204515.2. Taxonomy (NCBI): domain Eukaryota; kingdom Metazoa; phylum Arthropoda; class Insecta; order Diptera; family Culicidae; genus Aedes; species Aedes aegypti. The sequence continues at coordinate 401,928,244 of NC_035108.1, forward strand.
AGAAAAATTCTCTCAGAATCCTGAGCAGGATTCTCTCAGAATCCTGAGCAGGATTCTCTCAGAATCCTGAGCAGGATTCTCTCAGAATCCTGAGCAGGATTCTCTCAGTGTCCTGAGCAGGATTCTCTCAGAATCCTGAGCAGGATTATCTCAGAATCCTGAGCAGGATTCTCTCAGAATCCTGAGCAGGATTCTCTCAGAATCCTGAGCAGGATTCTCTCAGAATCCTGAGCAGGATTCTCTCAGAATCCTGAGCAGGATTCTCTCAGAATCCTGAGCAGGATTCTCTCAGAATCCTGAGCAGGATTCTCTCAGTGTCCTGAGCAGGATTCTCTCAGAATCCTGAGCAGGATTATCTCAGAATCCTGAGCAGGATTCTCTCAGAATCCTGAGCAGGATTCTCTCAGAATCCTGAGCAGGATTCTCTCAGAATCCTGAGCAGGATTCTCTCAGAATCCTGAGCAGGATTCTCTCAGAATCCTGAGCAGGATTCTCTCAGAATCCTGAGCAGGATTCTCTCAGAATCCTGAGCAGGATTCTCTCAGAATCCTGAGCAGGATTCTCTCAGAATCCTGAGCAGGATTCTCTCAGAATCCTGAGCAGGATTCTCTCAGAATCCTGAGCAGGATTCTCTCAGAATCCTGAGCAGGATTCTCTCAGAATCCTGAGCAGGATTCTCTCAGAATCCTGAGCAGGATTCTCTCAGAATCCTGAGCAGGATTCTCTCAGAATCCTGAGCAGGATTCTCTCAGAATCCTGAGCAGGATTCTCTCAGAATCCTGAGCAGGATTCTCTCAGAATCCTGAGCAGGATTCTCTCAGAATCCTGAGCAGGATTCTCTCAGAATCCTGAGCAGGATTCTCTCAGAATCCTGAGCAGGTTCTCTCAGAATCCTGAGCAGGATTCTCTCAGAATCCTGAGCAGGATTCTCTCAGAATCCTGAGCAGGATTCTCTCAGAATCCTGAGCAGGATTCTCTCAGAATCCTGAGCAGGATTCTCTCAGAATCCTGAGCAGGATTCTCTCAGAATCCTGAGCAGGATTCTCTCAGAATCCTGAGCAGGATTCTCTCAGAATCCTGAGCAGGATTCTCTCAGAATCCTGAGCAGGATTCTCTCAGAATCCTGAGCAGGATTCTCTCAGAATCCTGAGCAGGATTCTCTCAGAATCCTGAGCAGGATTCTCTCAGAATCCTGAGCAGGATTCTCTCAGAATCCTGAGCAGGATTCTCTCAGAATCCTGAGCAGGATTCTCTCAGAATCCTGAGCAGGATTCTCTCAGAATCCTGAGCAGGATTCTCTCAGAATCCTGAGCAGGATTCTCTCAGAATCCTGAGCAGGATTCTCTCAGAATCCTGAGCAGGATTCTCTCAGAATCCTGAGCAGGATTCTCTCAGAATCCTGAGCAGGATTCTCTCAGAATCCTGAGCAGGATTCTCTCAGAATCCTGAGCAGGATTCTCTCAGAATCCTGAGCAGGATTCTCTCAGAATCCTGAGCAGGATTCTCTCAGAATCCTGAGCAGGATTCTCTCAGAATCCTGAGCAGGATTCTCTCAGAATCCTGAGCAGGATTCTCTCAGAATCCTGAGCAGGATTCTCTCAGAATCCTGAGCAGGATTCTCTCAGAATCCTGAGCAGAATTCTCTCAGAATCCTGAGCAGGATTCTCTCAGAATCCTGAGCAGGATTCTCTCAGAATCCTGAGCAGGATTCTCTCAGAATCCTGAGCAGGATTCTCTCAGAATCCTGAGCAGGATTCTCTCAGAATCCTGAGCAGGATTCTCTCAGAATCCTGAGCAGGATTCTCTCAGAATCCTGAGCAGAATTCTCTCAGAATCCTGAGCAGAATTCTCTCAGAATCCTGAGCAGGATTCTCTCAAAATCCTGAGCAGGATTCTCTCAAAAATCCTGAGCAGGATTCTCTCAAAATCCTGAGCAGGATTTCATCAGAATCCTGAGCAGGATTCTATCAGAATCCTGAGCAGGATTCTATCAGAATGCTGAGCAGGATTTTCTCAGAATCCTGAGCAGGATTCTCTCAGAATCCTGAGCAGGATTCTCTCGGAATCCTGAGAGGAATTCTATCAGAATCCTGAGAGGGATTCTCTCAGAATCCTGAGAGGGATTCTCTCAGAATCCTGAGAGGAATTCTCTCAGAATCCTGAGAGGGATTCTCTCAGAATCCTGAGAGGGATTCTCTCAGAATCCCGACCAGGATTCTCTCAGAACCCCGATCAGGATTCTCTCAGAATCCCGACCAGGATTCTCTCAGAATTCCGACCAGGATTCTCTCAGAATCCCGACCAGGATTCTCTGAGAGGGATTCTCTCAGAATCCTGAGAGGGATTTACTCAAAATCCTGAGAGGGATTTTCTCAGAATCCTGAGCAGGATTCTCTCAGAATTTTGAGCAGAGTTCTCTCAGAATGCTGAGCAGGAAATCCTGAGCAGGATTCTCTCAGAATCCTGAAAGGGATTCTCTTAGAATCCTGAGCAGGATTCGCTCAGAATCCTGAGCAGGATTCGCTCAGTATTCTAAGCAGGTTTCTCTCAGAATTCTGAGCAGGATTCTCTCAGAATCCTAAGCAGGATTCTCTCAGAATCCTAAGCAGGATTCTATCAGCATCCTGAGTAGGATTCTCTCAAAACCCTGAGCAGGATTCCTAAGCAGGATTCTCTCAGAATCCTGACCAGGATTCTCTCAGAATCCTGACCAGGATTCTCTCAGAATCGTGAAAGGGATTCTCTTAGAATCCTGAGCAGGATTCGCTCAGAATCCTGAGCAGGCTTCGCTCAGAATCCTGAGCAGGATTCGCTCAGTATTCTGAGCAGGATTCTCTTAGAATCCTGAGCAGGATTCTCTCAGAATTCTGAAGCAGGATTCTCTCAGAATTCTGAGCAAGATTCTCTCAGAATCCTAAGCAGGATTCTATCAGCATCCTGAGTAGGATTCTCTCAAAATCCTGAGCAGGATTCTCTCAGAATCCTGAGCAGGATTCTCTCAGAACCCCGACCAGGATTCAGAGCAGGATTCTCTCAGAATCCTGAGCAGGATTCTCTCAGAAATCTTAGAAGGATTCTCTCGAAATTCAGAGAAGGATTCTCTCAGAATCCTGAGAGAGATTCTCTCAGAATCCTAAGAGAGATTCTCTCAGAATCCTGAGAGATATGCTCTTGAATTCCTGAAAGGGATTCTCCCAAAGTCCTGAGAGGGATTCTCCCAGAATCCTAAGCAGGATTCTCTTAGAATTCTGAGCAGGATTCTCTCAGAATCCTGAGCAGGATTCTCTCAGAATCCTGAGCAGGATTCTCTCAGAATCCTGAGCAGTATTCTCTAAGAGTTCTGAGCAGGATTCTCTCAGAATCCTGAGCAGAATTCTATCAGCATCCTGAGCAGGATTCTCTCAGAATCCAGAGGGGAACATTTGTATTAAATGGGATCTCTAGAAAAATTCCTGCAAGAATCCATAGTGGATTTTCTTTATCATACTCTGTCAGACTTCTACAAAGCATACCTGTAGAAATATATTTAGAGATAAATCTGGAATGATAGCTGAAGCAACCCAAAAGGACTGTCTTCGAGAAACTGTAAAGGTGATCTTGGTGGAACTTTTGTAGGTATTTCAGGCTAAATTTCTGGAAATGTCAAAAGGTATCTCAAGAAGAATCACTGGGAAGGTTCCCGAAGGAATAAGTAGATAATCTTGAGGAAGTAATGTAGATTTTTGTAAATAAATTTAATTTTTTGATTCATTGGCAAGGAATAAATTTTAAATATCATCTGAAGTCGGGAAACATTTTCATTTAATCTCACTTGGAAAACACAAGTGGCAAAATCTCATCACCGCAACAGCCGAAAAAACAAACGAAATGCCCATGTTTTATCCTCTTCCGGTCATAAAACACCCGGCGAAAAATCATCACAAGCGCAGTCAGACAAGAGTTTTGCACGATGGTTATTGCTTAATTCGTTTATGGCCCATATTTTGTGGGCGAGGGTGCCGGAATGCAAACCGAAATATTGGCAATTGGTACGAGAAAACGTGGAGGTGGTGGTGGCATCGGCGAGGAGATGTGAGAATTAACTTCACAAAGCTCGATTTATTAGGTGTTGGGGATCGTCACGGGCTTCCACCCCCATTTGAATGCTGTGGGTGGTGGACCCAAGAGACGAGGGCTGAGATATAAAGAGAGAGAAAAAATAAAAACTGCATGGTGGACTGTGAGAAATAGATTTACGGCTCGTACGTGATTGGAAAAATGTTTCTGTTGTGGAGCCACGAGTGGTGGAATAAAAAAAAACTGGCGGTATTCGAAATGGTGTTGGAGATTTGTTTTGTGGCTTCAGGATTTTTTCCCTTTGCCTGTTGTGTCAATTTGTTCGGTGGATTTATTTGATTTATTTCCATTAATGGCATTAGGCACGGAAAATTGTCATCGCTGGAATTCAATTTATTTGTGGATTTCGATAAAGCCTCAAATTGATGCCATTCCAAGTGGCTGTTATCCATCTGTAAATATAAACACAATTATATGCAAGCGAAGTGAAATCCATCATTATTTGATGAATATAAATATGCACACGTATTGAACCAACAACGCAATTAAAAATTATTCTTACGATCAGCTATTGCAACTTCGTTGTTCGTTATTGTAGCTGAAACCAGCGGAATGCTTGGAAAAGGAATAAAACCGAGATTCTTTCAGAATCCTGAAAAGGATTATCTCGGAGCTTTAACAGATTCCTCATATCGGAATCCTGACAGAAATTCTCTCGGAAACCTGACAAGGATTCTCTTGGAATTCTCACAGGAATTCTCTCGGTTCAACTTACGAAAACCTTTGAACTTAATCATTAATTAAGGTTTCAATGTTTGTATTACAAACCTTTGATAGCTTTAGAAGAAATCTGATAGTGCCTCTTATATTTTATTATTAAAATCAAACTGTCCTCAATTTATTCATTTTAACTAATTAATTTCCTCTGTGTTTATATTTCAGGTTCTCTTCGAAGCTGCATCGATAAAATTAGAACTGCACGCAACTAACGAACCAAATCAAGCAGCAAACATCACATACTACGAACTTATTCCACGTGATTTCCCTAATCAATCATTGTTCTCGAAAATTGGGCTCACATAATTATGCTCAGGTTCACCCCCCTGTTAGAATCTAACTTCGACCCAAAAAGTAGCACTCCGCAGCACTATAAATAGGAAATAACTCCATTAATTAGCGGAGCGCCACGCATATACAAACTGTGCAGTCATTGTGGACAGGCAGAAGTGTGATTTGTGCAAAGTGACCGACTGACCGGGAGCAACGTTGCAGTTCTCCTCCCCTGGAAAACGCGAAAACCGCACCTCGTTGCCATCGTCAGCATCATCATTAGCATCCGGTGGAGAAACAATTCTCCCCCTACTCCAATGTGAAAGCGAAGCGTTGTAGCAATCAGCGAATTTTCCACCTGTACGGTCATAATAACTGTTCGCGCCACTTGCCACAGGAAGTGAGTGCACAAATCATTGACACACATTGGGGGAGAAATTTTATTGAGGTGGCCAAAATATAAAGTGCTTTGGGGATGTGTACTAGGGGTTGTATGTCTTCGTCAAATGATCTTGAGTGAAATGGAGCTTTATTTTGACGGTATTGTGTTTGTTCTAGATCAAACTTATCTAGACAAGTTCTAACTTTTGATAGAAGCATTGGAGCAAAGAAGGTTCTTCTGGAAAGTTTTTTTACTGTATATTTTCTTACAAATGATCTACACACATATACCATGCTCTAAAACCTTAGCGAATTAAGCTACTTACATTTGAAGATAAAGCAGTTCAATAGCAATAACGGTTTGACTGAAACGAAAAAAAATAAGAGCATACAAGGGATAGATTTATGGTGTCTTTAGCAAAGTTGTAGGTTTAAACGACATTACTGTGATGCATCAATACCCAGACGCTTAAGTGGACACAAATCTTCAAATTCGAATATGAGTCTGTTGTTTTTTAAAAGCCCCAATGTAATATTGTTTGAGACATTTTTTCAAATAAGATCTTCACGAAAGTGATTAACTTTTTAGTAAAAACAATGATTTTAACATAAAAATCATTTAAATATTAGAGCATGTCTTGTCTATAAATCCGGACACCTGATGCAAACGATGTCCTTAAATCCGGACACTTTTGAATCGAAATCCGGACATCTGTATTGTAGCATGTAAAATTCGTTTAATTTTAATGAAAACCATATCAACACATAATCAAATATAAATATTAAATAAGCTTGAAGTTCGCGTTTGCCCTACAATGTCAAAAAGAATAGCACGTCTGAAATATTAATGGTTTGATTACCTGAGCCACATGCAGAACTGCAGTCGACGCGGCTCGAGCTGTTATTATTAAAATTATACACTATATATTTCACTATCAAATGGTTTTTGATAACTCACTATGTTTCTTATAGTTATTTTTAGATTTTCTCTTATTTTGTCTTGCTTGGAACTCACTTATACTAGTTAAACGTGGCTCTTTTAGACAATGTCCGGATCTCAAAACACTGGCTCGTAATCCCGGACAGTCTTTGCACATACCAATAAACGTTTATTTCCAGATTATTCTACAACAGTGCACTCTCCAAACTTTTAAAATATATTTTCTCAAACACTTATGATTAAAACTTGCTAAAAAAATACACTTCACGAACTACACTTTTTTATATTAAACTTTGGGAGGGATTATTAGAGTATGTTTAAAACTACAAATGAACTTTAACACTTCACTTTTTGCAAAAAAAAAAAATAAAATACTAAAATCACTAAGGTGAGCAAATACCTTTAAACTCTAATATGTGTTGCTTATCTTGACAGATAGGCCTATTTCGTCTGCGACTTACAGACTTCTTCAGTGTCGAGTGCTCGACTTGCGGAACTTCAAGCTTATTTAATACTGACTGAGTCTATTTCCGTTTAAATCACTTCAATAACAATACAAATGAAACACATTATCACAAGAAAATCACTCGAACTGCGTTTGTCAACACTTCTACCGAACAAACTAACGATGCGAAAAAATGACGTCCAGACGGAGCGGCATATTTATTTTGCTTGTTTATTGATGATTTGGCAAAGATAACTAGATTACAAATATCAGGAAAGTGATCAGAAGTATCATAACTACTTAATATGGTTAAAAACAGGCAGAATTATATTTTATTTAACGTTTAATTAATGAATATTATCAGAGTGTCCGGATATTTGTACCGTCCGGATTTTGATTCATCACGGAAGTCTTCTTCTTCTTCTTTCCGGCATTACGTCCCCACTGGGACAGAGCCTGCTTCTCAGCTTAGTGTTCTTATGGGCACTTCCATAGTTATTAACTGAGAGCTTACTGTGCCTATGACCATTTTTGCATGCGTATATCGAGTGGCAGGTACGAAGATACTTTATGCCCTGGGAAGTCGAGAAAATTTACAACCCGAAAAGATCCTCGACCGGTGGGATTCGAACCCACGACCCTCAGCTTGGTCTTGCTGAATAGCTGCGCGTTTACCGCTACGGCTCTCTGGGCCCCTAGTCTGTCTGTCTGTTCTAGTCTGTCCCAAATAAATCTCTCATAGTTTTTCGTCAATAATTTCCTTCATGGTATGTCAAATGTTGCGTGAAAATTCCATTCAAATCGGTACATACAGTGAGAGGCAAAATAAAGTGCCCACCTTACCAGTTTTCGAATTTCTCTCATTGATTTGGTTCAAATTAAAGTTAACACACCTAAATCTTTTGTGATATTTTATTTTTGATGTTCTTTTAAAGTTGCACTTACGAAATTTTGATTAAAAAAAGAATTTTACTTAAAGAAAAAGAAAATCAATTTGTATTGAAAAAAAAGTAGTGACAAAAATAAGTGCCCACTTCCTTCTTGGCCCCAGAAAAGATGATTTAAGAAAAATAAAAAGCAATTTAATAGTTAATGTGTCCTCCTTTGGCCTTAAGGACTTGCTGGAGGCTCTTCGGCATGCTTTTCACCAGGTTTTGTAGGTGTTGTGGATCTAGTTCTTCCCAGGCGCGCTCCAAGGCTTCAAAATAATTATTTTTGTTGGTAACACCAGTTTTTTCAACCCTAGCATCGAGAATCGCCCACAAATTCTCGATGGGGTTGAGGTCTGGGCTTTGTGGAGGCCATTCCAGCGGTTTAATCCGACAAGACCGGAAGAAAGACTTGGTCTTCTTTCCAGTATGCTTCGGGTCGTTGTTCTAGAGAAATATGAATTTCTCTTCAAGGCCCGTCTGGATCAGCGAAACCTCCAGATTTTCCAGCAAGATGTTAATGTAGGAATCTGCCGTCATTATTCCGTCGATTTTCACGACGCTTCCTACTCCACTCCATGAAAAACACCCCCAGACCATCACATTTCATCACATCACACTTCCATGCGTCACCGTTCCTTGGATGTGGCGCTCCTGAAGCTCGAGCTGTCTAACCGAGAGCGGCGGGCTCGTGTGTGATGCAGAGCACCACATCCAAGGAACGGTGAAGCATGGAGGAGGAAATGTGATGGTCTGGGGGTGTTTTTCATGGAGTGGAGTAGAAAACCTCGTGAAAATCGACGGAATAATGATGGCAGATTCCTACATTAACATCTTGCTGGAAAATCTGGAGGTTTCGCTGATCCAGACGGGCCTTGAAGAGAAATTCATATTTCTCTAGAACAACGACCCGAAGCATACTGGAAAGAAGACCAAGTCTTTTTTCCGGTCTTGTCGGATTAAACCGCTGGAATGGCCTCCACAAAGCCCAGACCTCAACCCCATCGAGAATTTGTGGGCGATTCTCGATGCCAGGGTTGAAAAAACTGGTGTTACCAACAAAAATAATTATTTTGAAGCCTTGGAGCGCGCCTGGGAAGAACTAGATCCACAACACCTACAAAACCTGGTGAAAAGCATGCCGAAGAGCCTCCAGCAAGTCCTTAAGGCCAAAGGAGGACACATTAACTATTAAATTGCTTTTTATTTTTCTTAAATCATCTTTTCTGGGGCCAAGAAGGAAGTGGGCACTTATTTTTGTCACTACTTTTTTTTCAATACAAATTGATTTTCTTTTTCTTTAAGTAAAATTCTTTTTTTTATCAAAATTTCGTAAGTGCAACTTTAAAAGAACATCAAAAATAAAATATCACAAAAGATTTAGGTGTGTTAACTTTAATTTGAACCAAATCAATGAGAGAAATTCGAAAACTGGTAAGGTGGGCACTTTATTTTGCCTCTCACTGTACATAACAAATGCTTGCCGAAATGTATTATTTCGTAAGGAAAATAAAAAAAGATTGCAAATATATTGTTCAATACTGTATAAGTAAAGATATTTAAATCGCTGGTTAATTAGAACAATTAACCACATTCTTATTTTTGGAACTGGGAGAGATAGGACTGCAGGAATGCCTCCAGCGATTTCTTCAGAATTATCTCCAAGGATTCATCCAGCATATACTCTCGGGATTTCTTCTGAAATTCTTCCAGGGATTTCTTCTGGAATTCCTCGCGGATTTCTCCAGTAATGTATCTTGGAATTTCTCCAGAAGTTGCTTCAGAGATTCATCGATTTTTCCTGGAAGAAGAGATTAAGAATTCCTCCAGAGATTTCTTCGTCGGCTTCTACAAAGGGATTTTTCCAAGGATTACTCCAGAGATTCTCCCAGATATGCCTTCAGGGGTTTATTCAGAAATTTACTCAGGCAATTCTTCAGGGACTCCCACAGGATTTTTTCTAGAGGCTTTTTCAGAAATTTCTCCAGTAATATCTATACGAGCATTCCCCTAGAGATTTCTTCAAACATTTCTGCATGAATTTCTTAAGGGATTACTCCATTAATCTCTACAAGAATTGTTACAGAGAGTTTTTAAGAAATTCCTCCAGAAGCTCTTGCAAGAATTTCTTCAGAGATTCTTCCACGGATTTATTCAAAGATTCCTCCAGGGATACTCCCTAGCATTTCTCTAGGGATCCTTCCAAGCAAAATTACCGATATTTCTACATAAATGTTGCATCAGCGATTACAGGGAATTTGGAAGAATTTCTGTAAAAGTTTCTAGAGGTATCCTTAAGGTAAAGATGAATCGAAGCCAAACCTCAAATTTTCAAGAGCACAAATAACGGAACACCCGTTTGAGTTGAAAACTTAATCGAATGGTCACCACCAGCTAGTGACCAATCGATTAGGTTTTCAGCTTAAACGGATGTTTGGTTCTCCAGATTTGGGCTCTTGAAAATTTGAGGTTTGGCTTCGATTCATCTTCACCTTAAAGAAACACCTTGAGGAATCCCAGTACAGCTCTACCTGGGGGAATCTATAGAGAAACAACTGTAGACCATCATGTAGAAAAGCGATTTTCGTGGAAGAATCCCTCATAGAATCATTGGAGAAACTCCTGCAGAATTTCTGCTGAAGCTTTTCCTGGAGCCAGTCTTAAACGTATGATAGCGATCAAAAGAAGAATTATTTAATTAATCCTGGACTAATTTCTGGTATAATTCGTGGAGAAATTTTCAAAGGAATGCCTGGAGAAATTATTGGAAGAATCAGTAAATATATTCCTAAAGATATTTTGGATGTAATTCTTGCATCATTCTCTGGAGGTTTTCTTGCCTAAATTCTTTGTGGTTTAACTGTAGCCGTATTAGTAGAGTTCTAAGATAGTGATTGAGCTTCTTTTTTACTTATGGGCTTATGGCTATTTATGGCTAACATATTTGCTTGGTATTAAATCAGATTGTACAAAATGTTTTTTTTTTATTCTAGAGTGTTACTCCACCTATCCAAAACAACAAAAATATTTGCATTATTTGATGGCTTATTAGAATTAGTCTCTTTGATGAGACATCTTTACATGGAGAGCATCGAAAAAATCAGAATTGATGGAGTCCTTGACTTATTTTACTAGGTCAAAAAATCATCTATTCCAGACTGTCTAGGCATCGACCAATTATGATTTGTCGAATGATTCCGGTTAGTTATATTTTCAACTTTTCCTAAATTTGGATGTGTCGGAAACGGTTCCGGGTATTTTAATATAATACACTAAAAATGACTCTATGACACTACCCCGAACGCCATTACCCCGAATGCATAACATTTTGAGACTTATTCTAGTTAGAGAGTGGGGAGATAATTGTTCGATTCCTAATGAGTATTCAACGAGTTTGGCTGAATAATGTATTTTTCAAATATTTTAAGATAAAAAAGCAGTTAGTTTTTCAACAAAAAATTCTTACATACTTAGTTGTAGCTGAAAAGGCTACAATGGCAACTGAGTTGTGTTTGATCCTTCGACCTTGACGCTTGCTCCTCCGGGGGCCGGCGATGAGGGCAAGATCAAACATGTCGCACATCGGTCGAGTAAAGTGAAAAAGTGACACGTTCGATTAGTTCTTTTTGATCTTTCGACGTTGACGCTTGCTCCTGAGCAGTGCGTCGAGAAAGCCTGAGCAATCGTCAGTTGTTTTCCCTCTCGGGTCGCGCGCCTATTTTCTCCGAGTGCTTTTATATAGCCAAGCAATCGAGTGAAGCTGAAAGTGGATTGTTGCTGCTCAAGGATGACGGATCAATTTGTGAGCTCGTTTCATGTTTCATTCATGAATTATTTATGTCTAAATTTATTTTTGCCTTTATTTTCGTAATTAAAAAAAAACTTTGAATGGTTCGACACTACATGTGTAGACTTGCGAAAGGTTCACTTTATTCAACAAACTTTGAAAGGTTCGTCACCTCAAGTGTCGGCAAAATTTTTCTCTACATAGATATTGTTCTTATCAAATGGAAATATAATATTTACATATAAGCATGTTAATATCTCACAAATAATTATTTATCATGGTCTAATCGCTTATCAAAGTGAATCCTGTAGCCCAACGATCCTCCCCATTAACAAACATCCCTCCCAGTAACCTTTGTGGAGATGCAGAGGCCAACACGGTCTCCAAATAGCAAAGGTTACACACTAACATTCCTTCCCCCAATCCCACCTGACTGCAAGGACGTGGCCGGCGCCGTTATTGACCATGTATAAAAAGAGGCACTGAATTATGCACACTGAAGAAGATTATGGTCAATCCCAGCCGAACTTTAGTTGATTATTTGTGCATTTTCACTGACTTCGGTCAATCACGGAATAGCAACCATTGATATGTGTAGTCAGTCTTAGCTAAGCTGAGATAAGCTAAGCTAAATAATTCTTACATACTTAGTTGTTTTTGGATGTGTTCTCTAATTTTGGTGAGATTCACACCACCACATTGCAATGGCCTGAAGAACAGCCTATTTCGAAAAGAAGGGTGAATTTATTATGAAAAGGATTGCTTTAATATGCACAAAATTAGGATGTAGTAAAGTCTCTGACAGGACGTCGGTACTAGCTTCCTTTACTCATTTTTGTATGTGTCGGGCTACTAGCATTAGGATCTTCTTAAAGATTTTGTTTCGTAAACGATGGTAATGGAAGATCACCCTGAGATAGTCGCTGCAAGTGTTGTTCTATGGAACCTGCTTAAAGACCAACCTGATAGACAACCGTTCCGCTATGACAAGGAAACGTTAATACAATTGTACATGTTAGAAAACCGGCAGCCTCTAATTGATTTTACAGTACACGTTGGTTTGTGGGATCATTAATTTGAATTTTGATGAAATAACCACAAAAAAAATTTGTTGATTTAAGACAATGAAGAAATGATGATGGCAGAAAAGTGATGAGCAAATCCATAAGTCACCTGTCTTTTTTAATACAAGAAGATAAAAGAAAGGGAAAATTTCTGATTTGAATTATAGCAGGATTCACTTCAGTAAATGCCTTCAAGAATATTTCTTTTAAAGAAGCTGTTCTATATGGAAATATTATTGACTAGCTTATCCAACGAAAACTTGAAAGAACAACATATTTAAGAAAGAAGGACAAATTTCTGGTGAAATGTTTACAGCTATGACGTGAATGATCACTGTAACAACGTGATGCTATGGCACAACCTATATTCATAAAAAAAGTATAATATTGATTTGAAAACAAAATTGAAATATGAACACCACCAAGAAGTTCAAATACCGGTGATCACGCAGCTATTCAGCAAGACCATATTAAGGGTTATGGGTTCGAATTCCTCATTTATTTAATTTTGAAGATAATGGTACTAAAATTGATTGGAAAATAACGAAGTTATGGTGACTTCACTGGAAGCCATTTTTTATAACTTGAAAGTTCACCTTCAAGACGCTTGCGTCACCTCCAAATCTTAATATTTTTAGCTCAAACTTTGAGGTTTCTCTTTAATTGAATTCATAAGAGCACATGAGTTTTTTTTTTTTTGAAAACGTTTGAAAAATAAGCCGCACCCTAGTGAGGATTCTAAGAAGAATCCTGAATATTAAGATATTGCTGAAAATCCGTTAGACGCTATTAGAATTTCGAGAAAATAGAGAGAGTTCAAGGATTGCGAAAAGAATTCTTGGATTTTGACGGAAATTCTTTGGCTTCAATAGGAATCCTCCTTGGATTCAAAACAGAAATCCAGGGTTCTGAATTATATATGGTTTCGTGTGACTCCGATTGAAATTCTGTGATTATAGTGGGAGTTCATAAACCCTGAAAACAATTCTAAGATTTCTATGGGTTCTAAGATTTGGAAGCATTCCTGTAAGAAATCTAGGGATTTTTGTATGATTCTGAGTTTCCATGAAATTTCCGAGATTATACTAAGATTTCTGAGATTTATTGGAAATTACAGAATGGGTTCAGGTGTTATGGCGTGTGTTAGAAAATGTTTGGTTAGAATGCTGGATTTGGTGATCAAAAATTTCGGCGCGGGTTTGGGGCATCCAGTTTGAATCCTTGTGTGAACCAGTGAACGTTTTCTGATTTCTATGAGAGTTTTGGGATTTCAGGGGAAATTGAAGGTTCTGGTTTTATGAAGAGTATTCTGAGATTCAGGCGAGAATGCTGGGGTTTCAGAAAATTCTTGGATTCTGTTAAGAATCCTGATGTTTTTGCGGGAACTCTGAAATTCCGATGATAATTCTTGAACATTGGATTGTGGTTCTGGAGAAAATCCAGTGATTTCATAAGAATTCTTGAAATTTTGGAAGGAGTGATGGAATTTTGGTGAAATCTATCGATTCCGCAAGTTTTAGGATTCCGCCAGGGACTTGAACAGTTTCAGTAGCATTTAGCCTGTAAGTTAGGATTTAATAAGATTTCTTGTGAAACTCTTAGAATTCAGATTAGACTTCTTCGCATCAAGTGATAACTCTCGGAACATGGAAACAATATTAGATAGCAATGGGAGTTCTGGGATTCCAGTAGGAATTTTTGGGATTCAGTTGAACTACAGTAATAATTTAGGTTTTATAGTGAGTATTCAATACTTTGATGAGACTGCTAGAATTCCCATAGAAATTTCTAAAGATTAAGAAGAATCCAGAGATTTCAATACAAATTTTTGGATTCTGTAATTAGATTTGAGCATTCCGATAGGAGTTCCAGCTTTCAAAAGGCTCCTGCTTGAGAAATCGGTAGGAGCTCCTGTGATTTCTAGAGAAACTAATAGACTCCGTTAGTAGTTCTGTTGTTCCAATGTAAATTTTAGTTTTATTGTAAAGTTTCTGTGAAAATAGCAATCTGGAATTTCGCATTTTGCCATTTCAATGGGAGTCCTGGAATTGAGGTAGAAATTATGGGTTTTAAATGTGCGATTGCCATCTGTGATTTTAATGAAAAATACAATCGAAGTGGAATTTGAATACAATATCTAAGATTGTCTTAGATCTAAGATCTAAGAAATTGGCTGGAAAATTCGACTCTCTATATTTTTTATTTTCAAAATAGGCTTGTTCTTCAACAGCAACATCAATCAGAAGCCTGATGGAAAAAATCAAGTTATTTTTGAAGCAACAATTTTTCAGATATTATATAATCAGTTTTCCCGATATTTTTGGATAAAAATATATAAACTTTGAAGGGAACTGATATGAGTAGAAATTTTTTGGTATAAAGTACGTCCTGATGGAAGTGCTAATATAGTAATAATATTAAAAATAACTTACGCCTTCAAAGAGTTACTTATTTAGTCCCCACATCACGTTTAAATCACAATAGAAAAACAAATGCTTTATTTTTAGAAGACCTTTCAAAGCACAATGACAGTCATCAAAATTGGCAATACTGCTGTAAAAAAATCGATTTTATTTTCCACATATTATTTTCATTGCATGTAATTCTGAGATTACTAATTGAAATATTCAGAGAAAAACGTTTGCAATTTGCTGTAGATCGATAAATATGTGCACATGATTTTCAAGTATGAGACTTTTTAGTAAAACGACCATAAAGAGTAAAATTTATACTTCATACTGCGGCTTAAACACATGATTTAGCTCTCGTTTATACAAACAGTAATACCTCGATGTACCGTAACTCGATTTTTATTTTCGTTACGTTATATCGAGGTTACGTTATATCGAAGCAAATTTTTTTTTCTAAATTTCGTTCAAAATGTATTTTTTAATATTAAAATTAACCTAAAATTGACATTATTCACCTAGCAGGTATTTTCAGTCCTTCTTACATATTTTTTTTCAATATTTTTCCCTATTTTTTTTGTTATTTTACATATATTTATTTTTTATTTTTATTATTACGTTTCAATTGGAGTAATCCTTAGAGAAAAGTACGCCTGAAAAATCTTTGGAAGAATTCTTGAACACTTGGAGATACTCCAAAAAAAAATTCAGAGATGAGATCTTTTAGGAATCTATAAAAAGTCATGTTCAGCAATGCATGAACATTTATAACAGGCAATTATGGAACTTCAAGAGATTTATTATGGGAAATTCTTGTTAAAATTCTAAAAAAATCTTTGAATTTTGTAGAAAAAGTCTAAGAAAAAAATCCTCGAATTATTCAACACAGTGGATGAGAGTATTCATGACGAAATTGATGTAAAACTTCACCCAAAAGCAGAACTATCCTTGAGAGATTTTCCAAAATAAAGTTTCTGAACGAATACCTGTTGGGATTTTTCTGGTATTCTAGGATAATTCTCTGAGGGATCAAGGGAAATTGTTCAGATTTTGGAGGAATCCCTGCATAAATTTTTATGATGAAAAAAATCCGTTGAAAAATCTCTAAACGAATACTTGAATAATTTGGAGATCTCACTGAAAAAATCAGAAAGAACTTTCTTAAGAAAAGCCTGATGTTATCAAAGAAGGATATCCTTCCACATAGAATCCTTGAAGAAATGTAATTAGTACATAGAATGGTTCTTGGGTAAATACTCGGAGATTTCGACAGAAATGCATAATGAAATTGCTGGATGTATTCCGAGAAGAATGTTTTTTCAGGCTTATTGACTAATACCTGTACGATTTTTTAAGAATGATTACTAGGGCATTCCACGAATTAGATATTACTGGATTGTTCTTTAGAAGGGCCGCTGGCTGAATTCATAAAACAGTTCTGGAATAATTTATGAATCTCTGAATAAAAACATTTGCATAAACTCCGAGTATTGAAGGCATTGTTGACTGAATGGTTTGAAGAATTCATAGCAGAATTCAATTTATATTCTGAAGAATTACTTGGTGAAATGTTTGATAAAAGACACAGTTGAATTTATAGATATATAAATAAAAACTGTTGGAGAAATTCAAAATTCCTAGAATCCTGAATTCATTAAAAAACAGATTCTGGAGAAAAATTTGAACCATTTTTTGGTGGAACTTAATGAAACCCGTTAATTCACTACCGCTCAAATGTTCCAAGGAACTTTTGGACGAATATTTGAAATCGCTATAGAAAAAAAATCTGGTGAAATCTCTGTAAACATTTCTGAAGCAAACCTCAGAAGTTTTTATACGTGAATATCAGGAGGGCTAACTAATGGGTTTTCTGGGAGATTTCTGTCGGAATTATTCGATGAATATGTTTTAAGATATATACATGAATATCAGGAGGGTTCAAGATTAGTCCATGGAGAAATGATTGGAGGAATATCTAGTTGAAAGCCGTGGATAATTCACAGTAGAAACATCAAATTCTTTGAGAAATAGTTTGAAGAATATCTGTAGAAAGTCTAAATCAAAAATTAATAAAAGTTTTCATAGAAATTGAAGTGAGTAGCAGGCTTGATTCCAGTAGGAACGTAAATTCCACAAAGATAAAGAAAAATTATGTTTACAAATGTACAGCAATGTCAAATGTCTATTGTAGTTCACGAATTATGTTTATAATGAAAATTAGACAAATAAATGGGATCCAAAAAAAAGTTACGTTATATCGAGTTACGTTATAAAGAGGTTACGTTATATCGAGGTATGATTGAATATAGTTTCTTCAATAATCTAAACTAGTTTTGAACACGTTTTTTACTTTTCTCTTTTTCTGGGAGTTAAAGGATGGTGTATCTGCAAATTTGGGCATAAATGGATAAATTAGTAATGTTACCTAATGTCAGTGAATGGTGGAATATAATTCGTTTTTTTAAAGCTACACCTTTAGTAGAATAGTAAAGGATACAAACATACAATTTGTTCATAAAAATGAGGATTTTTGTTTTGAGAAAAATAATAGTCAACTTTGACAATCAGCTTTTCTTAAGAGTTTTTGGAAAAACTATTTAGCTCTTCAACCAAAAGCATTTTCTGAGATCTTATATTTTCATAGCATTGTTGACTGATTACGATTTCATCAATAAATAAAAAAGATATAGTATAAACAAAGTGTCCACTTTATTAAATGAACAGTGCTTATTACAGAATATGTTTCTCTAATTTGATTTTTTTATATCAGCAAAAAATAAAGCCATCTAAATAACAAAACTGTATAAACTTCTGTTGTTTTTTCAATTCAATTTATTGATATAAATGGGGATTTTTTTTATTTCCATACGGGTTTGGGCCGAAAGGTCTCAGATTTTCATGAAACTTTTTCCACAGGCAGGGCTCATCAATATATGAATAAAAAAAAATTAAGAAAAATTCAGGGTCGCTTATTTTCCCGGAAAACTCAGTTGGAAAGTTTTTGTTTTCCCCTGACACTACTTACTTTGAAAAATCATAACTCAAGAACGAAGCATCATAGAAACAAAGTTTTTTATGAAAATGAAAGCAAATTTTCTCAGGAATAAAAAAAATATTAACTGGAAAAAGTTTTCCACAAAATTTTCCACCGTTGAGAAAATTCGTAAAGGAAAGCAGGAAAAACTATGCTCCAACTCGTGGAAAATTTTCAAAAAAATATTTTTGAGAAGATAATTTCATAAGCTTTAATCGGTGAAATTTTTGAAAAGTACTTTTTTTTTCATTTTTGAGTTGTGGCCAATTTTGTAAAAAATGTGCAAATGTGCCATTTTGAGCCTTTTCTTTGAAAAATCATAACTCAAGAAAGAAGCATCATATGAACAAAGTTTTTTTATGAAAATGAAAGTAAATTTTCTCAGGAATAAAAAAATGTTAACTGGAAACAGTTTTCCACAAAATTTTCCACCATTGAGAAAATGCGTAAAGAAAAGCCGGAACTATGTTCCAATTAGTGAAAAACTTTCAAAAATATATTTTTGAAAAGGTAATTTCATAAGCTTTAATCGCTGAAATTTTTGAAATGTACTTTTTTTTTCGTTTTTGAGTTATGGCCAATTTTGTGGAAAATGAACATATAAGCCTTTTCTTTGAAAACCCATATTTCAATCGAAGCATCAGAAAAACAAAGATTTTTTATCAAAGCAATTGCAAATTTTCTAAAACATATGAAAAAAAAGATATGGGATTGGTTTTAATGTCAAATTTCAAAAAAGTATGCAACCATGAAAATGATTTTAAAATTAAAGCAGAATGGCACTTTTTCCCAACCTCACATGGAAAAGGTCCTTGTGATGGTATCGGTGGCAACATTAAGCGAATGGCTAGAGATGCTAGTATTAGAAAGTCAGCAGAAATGAATAACGCCAAACAATTTTTCGACTGGGCTGTGTCGCAAAAGATGAAAGACCAATTTAAAAAACATTGGGAATTTATCTATGCAACTGAAAATGACTATTCATAGGCTGAAAAATTTCTTCAGGAAAGATTTTCTAACCTTGTTCCAATTCCTGGAACAAAAAAATATCAATCATTTATACCAAGAGACGAACAAAGCATTTTTGCTAGTGAATTCTCAGATGCACATGAAAACCAAGAAAATACAGCATGCTTTGTTCTTAATAATACAAAAGAACGAAAATCTTTGTTTTTGCCGATGCTTCGATTGAAATATGGGTTTTCAAAGAAAAGGCTTATATGGTCATTTTCCACAAAATTGGCCATAACTCAAAAACGAAAAAAAAAGTACATTTCAAAAATTTCAGCGATTAAAGCTTATGAAATTATCTTCTCAAAAATATTTTTTTGATAATTTTCCACAGTTTGGTTGTAGCAGTCATTGTTGCCGAATATCGGGTGTATTGCGAAACGATGATACAATAAAATATAAGGCAATTTAAATTACATCTGGGCAAATTCAATAATATGTGAGTATCTACAATAGAGTTTGGTATAATTTATATAAATATTGAAATTTTCAAACAATTGTTTATGTTCATGAATTGAATTAAATCTAGCATGCACTACAAATGAATATAATGAAAATTTAGAAAGATACTTAGCTTTGAATTTTGAAAGAAACTGGCAGCCCGGTAAAACTTCGTATGGTATCGGTGGTTGTATGGTGTGTGAATGTTGCACCGCAAGCACTTATTTTTCATTTACACTCACACATATGCGTTCACATTTTTCACATTCGAAATGCAATCTTCTTTCGCCCATCCGAATTTTTTTTTCCATGTCACATCAATCGTTTTTTAATGCTTACATTTGTGTTATATTCACTACGATTTTTCTGGGATTAATTCATTCACACAAGCATTCTTTCACATCCTTCAACGGGCCACCACACCAAACCTTCCTCAATAGCTTCGCCTCGGCCATTATGAACAATTTCTTTTCGATCATCACCGTTCAATCATTTGAACAAATTACATACAAACTTACTAGAAGTATGATAAAAACTGAACCCTTATCAAATTTCCTGAAACATATTCTGAATCACTGCACACTAGTATCAAAAATCCGTGATCAAATCCAAAATCAAATCGTAACCACCGAAGCAACGCATAATGCCACCGCTCACGAACAAAGCACAAAGCAGACTGATGTTTTATATGTCAAATAGTGATATTCACAAAAGTTTAAGAGCATTTGTTGGCGTCTTTTAAATATTTGTTAGAAACTTTTCAATGAACAACGTTGGAGAACAATGCTTTTTACTATGACGTTTCTACAGTCGACTCTCCACATCTCGATGTTCTACATCTCGATATCTCTCTCTATGTCGATGGTATCCCCGGTCCATTCATTCTGCATACATTTTCACTCTCCATATCTCGATATCTTCCTTATCTCGATGTGATGTTCGTTTCCAATTTCCTCTTCGTATATCGATATGCCCATTATCAAAGGTCACTAGACTAGATTTTAGAGAATCAAAACAATTTGCGAAGACAAAATGACGTGTGTTTGCTTTTAATTTTCCTGGTAACGGAGTGATTTTCAATCTAGTATTCGTTAAAAAATTGTTCTATGTCTCGATCTCTCCCTATCTCAATGGTCCCTTCGATGTCGAGATGTGGAGAGGCGACTGTATTATAGTTTCAAGTTATCTAGATTGAATGCAATACCGTCAACATAAAGCTCTAATTCACCCAACATAATTTGCCAAAGACATCTCTGGAGCGCCAAATGTTTTGACCAACCAAAGTCCCACAGTGTGCCACCCACTTGGACTGGGCACAGCTGTGGGGTGGCTTTTACACCGTTGCTCTCTCCATATACAGGAATCACATCCTGCCGACGAAGAACAGGTTGAGAAGAGGTGAACGGTACTGTACGGCTTAATTGGCGCCACAAACAGCCTGTCGGAGGAGCGACCCAAACAGAGAGGTCGGCTGACTAAATAGATTCCTGAGTGGGTCAAAATCTGCATTGGCCCTGCGATCCTGTGAATGGGACTTAGGGGAACACACGAAGTGAGGCGCAGCTGAAATCGGCAGCTTTTTGATAGCTGGTATCGATGTCGGTGGAATTTTGTGCACGTCAACGCCTCCATAGACCTAATTAGCGCACACGGAATCGGATTGATGTGCTTTGTGAAGTGAATACATCGCGGAGAATTTCCTGGAATCGAGAGGTGAGTTTGAATTGCTATTCCAAGAAGTTTTCACATGTGCACTGATCCTATTTCAATTTCTTACAAAGGTCATCAATAGCCTAGATAAGTTGTATCAAAGTTTAATGAGAGCAACTTTTTTCAACCTGTTGACTATGTTCATCTATTATGGTATGATAGAATTGAATTTGTATGCGACCGGAATGTTGATTGAATGCATGCTAAACTTATTTCAACTTTGCATACGATTGTTTACTTGCGAAAACAATGTAATCTGAAAATATTACATATATTTACGACATTTTTCGTCATTATAGTTTTTATAATTGATGCAGGGTGGATATACTACTATTTTTTAGGTTTTTCATGTTGAAGCTTGTGGTACTATGCCCTTCATGAGTTTTTCATGAAAAGTTTGCCTCCCTAGCTGCATGGGACTTCTGCTGTAATCCAGTTTGTAATCCATCATTTATCTATTACTAATTTTGTGATGATATCCAACGTTTACACGGAATGCAATAGTAACTCATACTATTCAACTAAAGCCTGCAAAATAACATTCCCCAAATTCTCGTTATCTTATAGCCTCGTTTATTTATTGTGAAGTGAATTAAATACCTCACCCTATCTTGTATATCTATTTCGATTGACTACGACATCTCTCGCAGTTTTTCTAGAGTACCTTCACGATTGTTGATTCTGCTATTATCCCAAGCTGTAATAAACCAAGTCAGCTCCTCGCAAGTTTCCCATCGTTCTCGTCACCAAACCGGAAAGGTTGCCCCAATGGAAGAAGTTGCTTCTGGAACTGCTTAAGTACTTGAACAAACGAAGGTTCGGTTTTTATTTCTCTCTCCGGAGGAACTCTTCCGCCGTTCGATGACGTCCTGAGGAGATGAATGTCCTTTTCTCAGTCCACGGCTATTCCGTGCTCGCGTGGGTACCGTAATTTATTTACTCGGTGGAATTTTCCTCTTGACAATTGCCATAAATTGAAATTGTTTTCCAACTCGTGCAATTTGCTTCCTTCTCTCGTTACTTAACTAGCGATTTTTTATGCTCTAGAGGTATCGCGCTTCTGGATCGGTTCCATTCAAATGGTCGTTAGAGGCAACGATACAAACAACAATTACTTCTCATGGCAAGATGGAAAACTGATTGGATGAGAGGAGAAGTGGGTGAATCGTTAGATATTCGCTCAACTGGACGATATTGGATTGCAACCGATTATTGCATTGAACGAGAAGCGATAGTTAATTTTTGTTGTCCATTTTGAGCATTTTGAAGTACTCATTATTGTAAAAATCTAACAAAGCTCGAAAAAGTTGTATCCGTTACTAAATGAGTTTTCATTGTTTCATGTGAAAAGCAACCCGATTCACTAGCTGGATTTATCCACATTTTCACCCATTCATAGTTGAAAACCGATTACAACGCAGAACACTGAATCCGTTACGGAAATCCATCCACAATTGCATTCCCATCAGCTTTTTCGTCGTTATTTTGACTCTCAACCGTCAACGAAAAATGATTGACAATCGATCTATGGTCTCGGTCAGATTTTCAATCTGCGTTCTACTTCTATGCTGTTCATGCTGATTCAGTCATTTTTATTATCGACGTTCAACATTTCCGATGGGCGTTTGACGTGCGGCTGTATGCCAACCGACTTGAAGATTTATCAAAAGGCAAAACATTGATTGGAGGAAATTGGATTTCTGAATAAATGGACCGGGTCCGCATCGTGAGTAAAATTTTCAATTTATTGCGTTTTCTTCTTCAGATGAGAAGAGGAAGGTGGAGGTGAAAATTCGATAATACATTTGATTTTGTAAGTGGTTTACCAATAAGGATATCAATGCACCATCAAAATCATTGAAATTGGAAAATATATATTTGACGGGAAAACTAGATAAAAATCTCATTCTATAAAGTGTATCTTCAAATTCAATTTAAAAACACCAGTATGAAATATAATACATATTTGATGACATTTAGAGAAACAAGAAAACCACGAGGAGACCAAGAAGAGACCAAGGGGAAACCAAGAAAAGAACAAGAAGAGACCAAGAAGAGACTAAGATTAGACCAAGATAAAACCAAGAAAATACCAAAAAGAGACCAAGAAGAGAGCAAGAAGAGATCAAGAAAAGACCAAGAAGAGATCAAGAAAAGACTACAATGAGACCAAGGGGAGATCAAAAGAGACCAAGGCCAAGAAGAGACCAAGAAGAGACCAAAAAGAGATCAAGAAGATACCACGGAAAGACCAAGAAGAGATCAAGAAAAGACAAAAAGGAGACCAAAAGGGACAAAGGCTAAGTAGAGACCAAAAATAGATCGAGAAGAGATCAAGAAGAGATCAAGAATAGACCAAGAAGAGACCAAGCAGAGACCAAGAAGAGACCAAGAAGAGACCAAGAAGAGATTAAGAAGAGACCAAAAAATACCAAGAAGAGAAAAAGAAAAGACAAAAATGAGACCAAGGGGAGATCGAAAGAGACCAAGGCCAAGAAGAAACCAAGAAGGACCAAAAGGAGATCAGGAAGAGACCAAAAATAGATCAAGAAAACATTACAATTAGACCAAGGGGAGATCAAAAGAGACAAAGATCAAGAAGAGACCAAGATGAGACCAAAAAGAGATCAAGAAGAGACCAAAAAAAGATTAAGAAAAGAACATGAAGAGAACAACAAAAGACCAAGAAGAGATCAAGAAAAGACTAAAATGAGACCAAGGGGAGACCAAAAGAGACCAAGGCCAGGAAGAGACCATGAAGAGATCAAGAAGAGATTGAGAAAAGACCAGACAACAAGAAAAGACCTAGAAGAGACCAAGAAGAAACCAAGAAGATATCAAGAAGAGACCAAGAAGAGACCAAAAAAGACCAAGAAGAGATCCAGAAAAGACTAAAATGAGACCAAGGGAAACCAAGAAAAGAACAAGAAGAGACCAAGAAGAGACTAAGATTAGACCAAGATAAAACCAAGAAAATACCAAAAAGAGACCAAGAAGAGACCAAAAAGAGACCAAGAAAAGACCAATAAGAGATCAAGAAAAGACTAAAATGAGACCAAGGGGAGATCAAAAGAGACCAAGGCCAAGAAGAGACCAAGAAGAGATCAAGAAGAGATCAATAAGACATCATGAAAAGACCAAAAAGAGATCAAGAAGCGATTAAGAAGACACAAGAAGGATACCAAGAAGAGACCAAAAGGCGACCAAGAAAACGAAGAGTTCAAGAAGAAACTAGGAAGAGACCAAAAGGAGACCAAGAAAACCAAGAGATCAAGAAGAGACCAAGAAGAGACCAAGAAAAGACCAAAAAGAGATCAAGAAGTGATCAAGGTGATCTGGTGTCTTAGAAGACCAAATTTTTAATACTAACTTATGTTTGAAAGGAAGGCAAAACAATAGACAATTGAATTTTATTATTACTAAATGATTGACAAAACAAAGTTAAGCATTCAACAAAATTTGTTTAAAGGTCAGAAAAAAATCAATCTTGGTACGAATAAGACAGGATTCGACAAAATTTGGCGCCTAAATAAAGTTTGCTATATTGGTGATAGTTAAACAGCTGCACAGTTTGGCAACATAAATAAGGGAGTAGGGTTAGTTTTTACAGGAATGTGTAAAATATTTACGGAATTAAGTTGTTCAAATTCACGGAACTGTTCAGTAGAGTGTGGCTTATTTTTCTCGAAACCAAACTTTTCTGAATTCGAATCAAATAAAAAGAGAAACCTCGAGTTTTGAGACAAAAATGTTTTGATGTAGAGGTGGCGCAAGCGACTTGAAGATGAATTTCTAAGGCATTAAAAATTCCCCTTTGTGAAATTTTCAAAACTTTGTTATTTTTTAATTAATTTGAAAGCTCTTAGCATCATTCTCTTCAAAATAGTGAAAAGTTTGTTGAACTTGTCTAAAAAGAAATTAATTTTAGTTAAGAGTAGTTTTCTCATAGCTTCATGAAAACTCATTCGATTCTTAATCTTTCAACATGTTTTTGAAGCTAATTGAGTAGTTTTAAACTTTGTATACAACATAATTAGTTTAAAATTTGTTTTAAATTAGTTGTTCAACAAAAGCTATCCAAAACAAGATTTTTTGAAAAAAAAAAACAATTTATTTTAAATTGTTCAATTTTTTTCCCCGGAAATTTTATTTGTACCATGTAACTGAAATTTATAAAGCATCTTGTCATAACTTCATAAATTTTTAAAAATTTCAAAAATATGTTTGCTTTAAACTTTATGACGAATTTATTCTAAGATTTTTTTGATGGTTTGTCAAGTGACAAAAACCAGTTGCAGTTTAAGTATCTATACTTAATAACCAAAAAATGTTGAAAAAAAAATTGCGTCAAAAATTCATGTTTCTGGGCATGTTTTGGGACATAACTATTTTTTTTTTTAAATTAAATTAGTTGTATACATAGTTTAGCACTACTAATTTTTCTTCAAAAGAATGTAAAAACATTTGTTATTGATTGTGCATTCATGAAGTTGTTGTCAAACATAGATGATTTTTTTTAGTAAGAAGAGGTAAATATTCGAGTTTAGAAAAACATGATATTGTACAAACTATTCATAAATTAAATTTTGAATAGATTGATGCTAAGAGCTTCTAAATTGAAAGAAACAAATTTCACCATGGTAGCTTGCGGCACCTCTAAATATTAATGTCTCTAACTTTAAGCTTGAGGGTTCTCGTATTATGTGAATTGAATTCAGAAAAGCACTGGATTTTTTTGGTATTCAGAAAGGTATGATGACATTTATTCAAAACTTTTCTACCCGTAAAAATTTTCTTATGCTTTCTACGTGTTTTGAAAAACAGAAAAACTCAAATCAAACAAATTGTTCTCCAGTTTTGCGCTGAGACCAAATTAAAAAAAAGGTGTCGAATCATATGGTTCACAATATTTATACAATATTTCTGATATATTTAGAAAAAAATAAGTATTTGATCTATCCGAAAAAAATCAACTAAATGAAAACTTGCTGGAGGTACACATATGATAACATTTAGTCAAATACAAGGTTGAATTCAATCTAAATTAAGACGATATCAACCCCTCTACCGGCAGCTTAATTTTTAACCGCCAAAAGAAAATTCAAATCGCGATAACTTTTTAGTTTCTCGTTATTTTTCCACCATTTTTTCACAAGCTCTCAAAAAACTTTTCTAGTTTGTGAATTCGTGTCGATATTAATAATTGGTGATCTAGTTTTAAAGATATTCCGATGTTCCTTGGGGGACCGACATTCTCCATTTAAAATGTCTTTGGCGGCCATTTGTTCTTGGTAAATATATTAAAAAAATAAATAAAATGTATACCGTAATTTCGGGTGAAATTGATCAGTTTTCACTGTTTTCCATGTCTGTTTTCTATGATGTTGCCAATTCCAAACCACTTAATGCAGGAAAACAAGTACGACGGTGTGCCTCATTGGTTTATTTACTCAAATTTCCATACAGTTGTAACTTTAGTGCTGAAAATTGTCTCTTAAATAAAAAATCAAGGAATTCTATTTCGGGGTGAAATTGATCACCTGTCAAAACAATTATTGTTAGTTTTGAAAACAACTTTACTTATTTTTTTTTTTTATTTCTTTATTAAAGAGACTTTCGGCCCAAGGCCGGTTCGTCTCTGATTATAGATGGGTCTTAAGGATCCATCACAAAAGTTGCGAACAGAGTTTTTTACAGAGTTTTTTGAAAAGAAAAAAAAATAGTCTGAAGACTACTCACATACTTAATTTATCAGAGTTTAGTATTTATGTAAATATCAGGTGCTCGTTGTCTGTTGTAGTCTCGTAGTCTTCATCAAAGTCCGTTTTTCTATCTGCAGAGTTAGATTGCAGTGAAAAGCCTTGTATCCTTCAAAAAGTGTATCAAGGCTGTTTCCATCGCCAAATCGTCGCTCAGTATTATGTCGATGCCTCCAAGATTGTATTGCGTTCGGTATGATTCTAATGCCGGACAAACACACAACATATGTTCCACTGTGTTGGCTGTCCCACAATTATCACATATGATACGGAAATTTCGACCTCCTCCCATATTATGGGAGGCCTTCGTATGTCCCGTTCGGAGACGAGACAGGATTATTTGCTCCTTTCGGTCGATTCTGTCTTTCCAGGGGGTTGTGATTCCTTTTATTTTCCGAATGAATAATGTTCGGTCACTCCACCAGTCCTTAGACCATGCATGCTTCACTGCTGTCTTTAGCCAGGATTTCACATCAGCTCCGGGAATCTCTGAAGTGAGTCGGCGGCTTGTTCGACCAAGGTCTGCCAGTCGATCTGCAGACTCATTTCCTGGGATGTCACAGTGGCCAGGAACCCACATAAAACTTACTTTTGGGGTACCTCTAGTTTCTAGCAAACTTTGTGTGACTTGAATCCATGGATGTCTTGATGTTTGGGATCTAATGGATAGGATACAACTGGCGGAGTCCGTAACAATTAGTTTGGGTTTCGTTGATCGATGAGATACAGCTTGCATTATTGCGGCCGCTTCAGCCGAGAAAACCGACACCGAGTCAGGTAGGCTAAAATGATCCTCTATGTGCTTTCCCGCAATGCCGATTCCTACTTTATTGGATAGTTTGGATCCGTCCGTGTACATAATTTCTGTGTTGGCGTATTTTGTTGTGATACGCTCATTGAATAGTGATTTGGCTATGGTCGGATTAGATCCCTTCTTAAGTCTATTTTTGATGAAATTGTCTACCAATGGCTCGCTGGCTCGCCAGCTCCTAGGTCCGATACGGTGGAGCTCAGCCACCGAGGGGAGCGTGACTCCAGCGACTGAATTTAGGATTCGGTCGGCTTCTGTCGCAAGGAAAGCCGGCGATCCGTCACCTTTGGTGCGCTCAAGAAAACTAACGGCTTTGGTACCGATTGTAGTTGCTACCTTATAGATAAACGGCATAACTCCGGCTTCAACGCAAGCAGCTTTAGCAGGTATCGATGGTAATAAGCCGGAGATGGTTCTTATTGCGTTATGGTACGTGGGACTTAGGATGCTTACAAGCTCATCAGAAGCTCTACAAGTGATATCAACCCCGTATAGAAGACGGCTACAGATGATCGCATCTGCAATTCTCAGTCGTGATCTTCTATCGCTTCTCGTTCGTTTATTTGATAGGATCTTCAACAAGTTCATACGATTTGCACAGCTTTTTTTGATTGCTTCAAAGTGGGGTCGAAAGGATAAATTTCGGTCAAATGTGACACCAAGTATCTTAGCAAACTTCTTTGTGGGTATTGGTTTTCCTTTAACAGTGATAGGTTTTTGGGGTGGTCGATGTTTTTGGGCACATATATGCATTCTAACACATTTCTCTGGAGAGATATCAAATCCAACAAGATCAGTCCATTTCACCACTGCGTTGACTGCGGCTTGCAGCTTTCTTCTAATAGCCTTTGGGTGCTTTCCGGTGACGACCAGAAGTATGTCGTCGGCATACACATAAATAAATATACCCTTAGGCAGAACGTCGAACACCCCATTCATAGCCACTAGGAATAAAGTGACTGCTATCACTGATCCCTGTGGAACCC
This sequence comes from Aedes aegypti, assembly GCF_002204515.2. Taxonomy (NCBI): domain Eukaryota; kingdom Metazoa; phylum Arthropoda; class Insecta; order Diptera; family Culicidae; genus Aedes; species Aedes aegypti. Next base: position 401,957,056 of record NC_035108.1, read on the forward strand.
CCGTTTCTTCTGCAACCGGTTTGGAGCGATGATTTCCTATAATCACCTGAAATGTTCTATTTGTCAAGAAGTTTTTTAGGAAGGCCAGCAGATTTCCCGTTACTCCCCACTGTGCCAATTTCTCAAGCACACTAGGAGTCCATGCTCTGTTATAAGCTTTGGCCAAGTCAAGAGAAGCCATTTCGATGTGCTCACCGCACGAAATGGCATCATCGAGGGTTTGACCTAGAGTCGCAAAGTATGTTCCAGTGCCAAGGCCAGATCGGAATGCATGCTGTCGGTAGTCTAGTTTCCCATTTATATCTAAATACTCCATCAGTCTCCTATTAACCATCCGCTCCATGATTTTGGACATGCAGCTTGTTAGAGCAATTGGTCGATAATTTCGTGGATCGCTAGATGGTCCAGTACTCTTTGGGATTGGCACTTTACTTATTCAATTTTGGCCTCCTGAATCCAAATATGCTTGCAAAATTCTTAACAATGCCAAATTTGTGGAAATAATAAACAATTAATTTTCAACAATACCGCAGAAAACGCCTAAATGTAGGCAATTTCCGAAGGAATCTTTTGATATCTTTGGCAAATTCAATTACTTCAACAACATGAACAAATTGGTACGAATATTGATGATAAAATTCGTTTTGGGGATATATTTCAAGCATCCTCACAAATTTCCAGGTTGACACCATGTCCAAATCCTTGTTAAAAACTATAAGTTTATTGATGTCTGCCAATATCACACAGAACACGATTATGGAATTTTCTATTATTTTCACAGAAATAAACATTCCTTAACACTAAAAGCTTCACAACATGCAATTCGATAATAGTTAAGACTAACAACGTTCATTTGCATAGGTTGCATTGATTTCTGTGCTCTATTAGAGGGAAATAAAATCGTGTGACACAGTGATCAATTTCACCCTACTGATCAATTTCACCCGAATTTACGGTACTTTAGAAAACCAGGTAATAAGGAGCTTGCCTGAAAAAAATCATACAAATCTGTTCAGTATTCTAGGAGAAATCTGAAAATTACGAAATGAGATTTTTTGGAGTTTTCAAGATCTTTATTTGTCCAGCATGGTACCAGAAACATAAATGATCATTACTCAAAGACGGCTGCACCAAATTGCTTTATTTTTTCACAACATATTTAATGCGTATCATTTCAAGGAGTGAATATCCGAGTACGATAAAAATTCTGTAGCCTGAGATATGCACATGAGTTATGGCTACGCGTTGGTCCCCCAAGGAATTTCGGAATATCTCTGGATCTAGACGACCATTTATCAATTACGACATATACAGTAAGGACCCGATTTTGTCAGCCCCTCGATGAATTTTAGGCTGACAAAATGGGGAACCTGACAAAATCGGGTCATTTTATTTTGTTCCTGTTTTTCATATTTCGACGTGTTACATGGTTACATGGACTTTTAAGAGAGCGATGGACATGGGCGTAGCCAGTTTTCTTTATCAGGGGCTCCCCTCTCCCTTATATTGGTAATATTGATTTTTAACACTTAATAAAAGGCATTGACATTGCCCCCTCTGGCAACGCCCGTGCGTGCATGATATCAAACATCATCATCAATTTTTATGTAAACGTGGTAAAACATGACGATAACAATTTTTTGACAAATTTAAAATAGGCTGACAAAATCGGGTCCAAAAGCTGACAAAATCGGGGGTAGACAAAATCGGGGGCAGACAAAATCGGGGGCAGATAAAATCGGGGGCTGACAAAATCGGGTCAGTACTGTATTCTAAAAAAAGAAGAGTTTTTCTTGTAAAAGATAGTTGCAAAAATATTAAGAAATAAAAAAGTTATCGCGATTTGAATATTTTTTCAGCGGTAAAAAATGAAGCTGCTGGTAGAGGGGTCAAGGAAAAATTTTGAATAAATTTGTTCAGAATTTATATTTGATTAGAAATATGAAAATATGAATATGAAATATGAAAAAAAGAAACACAAACAAAACTCATAGTAGTTTTAAATGAAATATTTTCTAATAAACCGAACAAAACATTGAAAAACTCTTTAGAGAAAAGAATCAGCATTAAATTAATTCAAGACAAATTTTCGGTAATATTTTACAAAATAGTAAGAAAACGAAAAAAATTAAGCAGAATTTTGGAGTAAAAGAGTTTTGCCAAAACTTAGTTTTCCCTTCATGAACAAACAAAGTGAAGTGTAGAGTAATTAAAAAAAAAAAATGTTTGCTAACAATTCGGACTGAACATTAAAAACAGCTTTCGAGTAAAATGAATAAACACTTTCATTAAATCAAGCAAATTTATTAAAAAAGGAAACGAATTAGGCAGGATTTATTAGTAAACAAGTTTGGCTCCTATTAAGTTTTCACTTCACACACAAACAAAATTATTAATACATTTTATTAAAATATATGCTGACAATTCGGACTAAACATTTAAAAATTTAAAAAAATGGCCCAAATTAAGCATTTACTTCACAATCAAACAATATATTTTGTTGGTGACAACGCGGGCTAAGTAAAAAAAAAAATTTTGAAAAAAATAAATAAACACTAACATTAAATCATGACAAATAATCAATTATATTTTATTGAATAATAAAAAACTGAAACTAAAGTAGGAAACTTAATTCAGAATAAAGTCAATTGGAATATTTGCACACAATTCGGAGTAAATATTTGAAAAAAAAAACATGTGAATTAGGCAGAATCTTGTTGAAAAAAATATTGGCTAAAACATTGTTTTCACTACATTAACAAATAAAATCCAGAGTTGGTTCAAACAACATTTTTGGTGATAATTAGAAACTATCATAAAAAAAAACTTTTGATAAAGACAAATAAACGTTTACATTGAATCAAGATAAATTATCGTATATATTTTACAAAATTATTAAGAAAGAAACAATTTAGGAAGAATTTTGAAGTAAAAAAGTTTGGCCCGAATTAAGCTTCCACTTCACAAGAAAATAAAACTCAGAGCAAATTTAAATGAAATAACTGCAGAAAATTCGGACTTACCATTAAAAAGAAGCATAATATTGTAGTTAAAAAAATGGCCCAAATTAAGCATTCATTTCACTTCACTAACAAAATATTTTGTTGGTGTCAATTCCGACCAAACATTTAAAACAAGCTTACGAGAAAAATAAATAAACACTTACATAAAATCAAGACAAATTTTCGATTATTTTCAACAAAATTATAAGATAAGGAAACAAATTAGGCAGAATATTATAGTACAAAAGTATGGTTTGGGTCATACAGTTAGTTTTCACTTTACAAACAAACAAAGTTCAGAATAAATTCAAATAAAATATTTGCTGGCAATTCGGACTAAATATTTAAAAGAAACAAATAAGGCAGAATTTTGTAGTGAAATAATTTGGCCAAAATTAAGTTTTCACTGCATAAACAAAAAAATTCAGAGTTAATTTGAATAAAATATTTGCTAATAATTCGGACCAAACGTTTAAAAAGCTCCTTAGAAAAAAAAAAACAATTTTACTTACATTAAATAAAGATAAATTGTCGATTATATATTACAAAATTATTTAAAATAGGAAAAAAAATAGGCAGCATTTTGAAGTTAAATCGTATGGCTAACATTAAGTTTTCACTACAGAACCAAACACAACACAACAGAACAGACGTATTCAGAAAGTTTTTGGCCGTATGTTAGTTAGAAACATATTTGAGAAAACCCGTTAAAGGCTTCTGCATAATTTAGACCAAGCAAAACTTTTCTTTAACAGTTAGTAGCCTTTGTGTTGGCGAATTCCATCCAGAATGAGTCGAAAAATAATAGAAAAATTGATCATTTTGACTCAAGTGTAACTTTTGAAAATGGCCTATAAATTTCAAAATTTTCACAATAGAATCTTGATAGTAAACAGATGTTTAGGACAAAGTTTCATGATGGAGAAACTTTTAACAAAAAAGTTTTTCTAATGACAACTTCTGGTCAATTTTCAAAATTATGATTTTTTGTCAAAATAAATACGTTCTGATGTTACAGTAAGCATCTTGAAATGATTCTAAGCCATAATGATTTTATGAAGAATTTCTCTAGAACTAGCCATTTTCGAATTTCGTTTAACGCAAAAAATATTATTTAAATATTAAAATAGGCCATTTTCATTGGTTGTTCGCGATTCTCCATCAAGGAAAATAAGTAAGTAACAAGAAAATGGTCTTTACTCTCGAAAACGTTAAAAGTATGTTCTGACGGAAGCGCTAATATAGTATTAATCCCTCTACCGGCAGCTTCATTTTTTACCGCAAAATAAATATTCATATCGTTATAACTTTTTTGTTTTTCAATATTTTTGCACCATTTTTTCACAAGTTCTCAAAAAATTCTTCTTGTTTAGGAATCCGTGTCGATATTAATCATTGGTGATCTGGTTTTGAAGATATTCCGATGTTCCTTGGGGGACCGACTTTTTCCATATAAAATGTATTTGGCGGCCATTTTGTTTTTGATCAATTCATCAAAAAAATAAAACGTGGACTACACAATGCCAGGTAATAAGGAGCTACTCTGAAAAAATCATGCAAATCAATTAAGAATTCTTTGAGATATCTGAAAATTGCGATATGATGTTTTTTGAAGTTTTCAAGATCTTTATTTGGCCAGCGTGGTTCCAGAAACCTAAATGCTCATTACTCAAAGACGGCTGCACCAAATTGCTTCATTTTTTCACAACATACTCTCATTAATGTATTGTTACGAAGAGTGAATATCCGAATACGGTTTAAAATTCTGTAGCCTGAGAAATCAACGGGAGGTACTGGTTACGGGTCGGTTCCACAAGGAATTTTGGAATATCTTCAAAATCAGATGATCAATGATCAATATTGACACAGATACTAAAACTAGAAGAGTTTTTTGAGAACTTGTGAAAAAATGGTGCAAAAATATTGAAAAACAAAAAAGTTATAACGATTTGAATTTGGATTTTGCGGTAAAAATGAAGCTGCCGGTAGAGGGGTTAATTTGAAAAATAACTTACGCCTTCATTAAATGACTTATTAAGTCCCCACGTCACATTTAAAGCACAATAGAAACACAATTGCTTTATTCTTAGAAGACCTGTAAACGTACATTGACAATCATCAACACTGGCAACACTGCTGTAATAAAATTGATTTTATTTTTCACATTTTATTTGCATAACATGTTATTCTGAGATTACCTATTGAAATATTCGGAGAAAACCGTTTACAGTTTGCTGTAGATCGATAAATATGCGCACATGATTTTTAAAGTATGAGACATTTTCGTAAAACTACCATACACAGTAAAATTTATACTTAAGACTGTGGTTTAAACTCACGATTTAGCTCTCGTTTATACAAATAAAGTTTCCTTAGTAATCCAAACTAGTTTTTAACACGCTTTTTACTTTTCTCTTCTGCCATGAGTGAAAGGATGGTGTATCATCAAATTTGACCATAAATGGGTAAATCACTAAAGTTACCTAATGTCAAAGAATGGTGGAATATAATTGATTTTTTTTAAGCTATACCTTAAGTAGAATAGTAAAGGATACAAACATTTAATTTGTTCATAAAAATTAGGATTTTTGTTTTGCAAAATATAATGTTAAACTTTGACAATCAGCTTTTCTTAGGAGTTTTTGGAAAAACTATTTAGCTCTTCTACTAAAAGCATTTTTTAAGATCTTATATTTTCATAGCATTGTAGAATAACAGTTGACCAATGTACCGAAAACCGATTACGATTTTATCAATAAATTAAAAAACTATAGCATAAACAAAGTGTCCACTTTATAAAATGAACAGTCCTTAATTTTTCAATAGTCACAGCTTACATTAAATGAATATGTCAAGCTTGCTAAACCACCAACAATAAGCTCTCCATTACCGAATATATGCATCACTAACAGTTTCCCAAACTCATAGAGGTCCTTCACTTCCTCGTATGTCAAATTCAGACCCCAGCCAGGAAAAAAAACATCTTTGATAGGCACATACATTCCGAAGCAATCACGACCAGAATCGGAACAATAGGGAATATGGAATGTCATGGAACGGTCCTTGTATTCAGCATCCAGGTCTAACCTGCCACCACACAAGTGCAGTGCCAATATTGACCGTCACAACAGATGGCAGCGAACTAGCAGCGAAAATTCCCACGACACTGCCTTGCGAATAAATCAAACTGGAATAACAGTTCCATTTTGGGGGCTTTGCACGGAAAACCTGTTGGTGGCATCCGTGCGGGAAATTCTTTCCATGGAAACTGAAACACAGTTCCACCGGACGTCTAAAATTCGCCATATCGCGATTTGCTCGGAGGTGGAATCGCAAAAAAAAAGTGGCGTAACAAATCCAATCAGTGGCTACAATTCTTTTCAATACAAACCTAACATATGTATGTTGCTACAAAAGTCAGGGAAATTCGTTGTTAAGTACGAATCGAAGTTTTTTTTTTATTTCCTTTATTAGAATCAATTCTAACATTCCATTCATTTCTCATACCTAGGTGTTCTTTGTTAGGCAACACTATCATCCTAATATGGTAGAACAAAATTTTGCTTTTATTACTATTTTTTTAATTTCATTTGTAGAAACAGCTTTGCATTTTATTGTTGAGTTGATTTTTTATTGAATTTCCGAAGCATTTGAAGAAATCTTCCATTTTTGCAAGTATGAAAACAAAATATCCAAACTTTTTTGCAATCTGCTGCTGATGACACCCAGGTTTCGTTCTAATTGGTGAAAGGCCTGTGTCTTCCACGAACAAAGATTTTTGACAACCCTGAGGTAACTCAGGTAACTCAGGTAAGCCAGATGTGAAAATATTTTATACCATTGGTTCCAAAATACTGCCTTGAGGAACACCAACTTCTACAGTCTTTCAGTCATCAATGATAATTAACCTGAAGTGTAAGAATTGACACAAACTTTGTATTATTGTTACAATTTATTTTGGATATTTAAATAATTTTACAATCACTTCTTCTTGGAAACTTCTGCAGGATTTTTGTTTGGTTTTAAAATTGGTGCAACCTTAGTATTTTTCTTTTTGTCAGACAAATCTAGGAAACCTCCGAAATGTTAGATGAAGCATGTCCTACATCGGGAGATAGCTGTACTACAGCACACCTCTATCACCCAGGGTGAGGTCAGTGGATTACCACAAAAGAGGGATCTTCAACCGTCTTTGATCTCCACTCCACACATTCAAAGTGAGATTTGGATTGACGATTCAACTGATTCAACTGCCAAACATACCAACGCCCTTTTGTGCTCTAAAACAGATTTTCAAACCACTTGAAGCTCCTTCGGGTTCCACGCTCAGATTGCCCATTGATGCGGGTTTGATGGGAACATTATGGTCTTGTTTACTCGATTCCTTTTTCGTCTCTGGAAGCTGCTGTGGCGATGTAACAGCACTTTTTCTTGCTTCTGATCTCACCGAACCGAAGAACCAAAAAACATGAAAGTGAGCTTCTGTTTCGAAATAAACACTTTTTTAATCGCGGGTGATTTTCTCTCCATTCGCCATAATCGCTCCCCCTGAGATGGTGGCTTGAGATGCTTCCTTTCCGATCCGGGCAGGAAGAATTAAGATCAGACAGCGATTACGTCCTTTCCAACGATGTTCGGCGGCGGGCGAATAAGCACCATTATTACAAACTGAGCTGCTGCCAAATACCTAAAGGAAAGTTATTTTCGGTTAAACGGATTGTGTTGCTTATTTTTCACTGGGCTCTTTTTTGGATGGGGTTACTCCTCGTTACGGTTTTCGCTTTTCTACGTGCGCTCTAGAGATTTTTGCCAATTTCCAACTAGAACACGTTACCAGTGGTGGATATTATGAAAATGGGAAACTTTCCCTACATAGCATCATAACGTTGTTTTTCGCCCTCCGTTAATGGAGCAAATCTTGAATGTCCTGCAGTTTTGGAGTTAGAATTTTTCAAATATGTTCCATGCAAAAAATTATAGGCCATTTTCAAAAGTTACACTTGAGTCAAAATGATCAATTTTTCTATGGAAAACACTTATTCTACCATACCAAAAACATGTGCAAAATTTAATTTAAATCGAAGATGGTCGAGTTCTGTGATTGACCGATTTGACATGAAATCCGTCACATTGACACTTGTTTCGTCGTGTACATGTGATCTTCAAAACAATCAATTCCCCCGACAATTTATTCGGAAATTCCTTCACGGAAAGCCCAAGAAATTCATACAGAGACACTTCCATAGATCATCAGGCTATTTCTCCGGGTAATCTACAGGAGCTATTTCAGGAATTCTACCGATGTAACTTCGATGTATCGAACAGGATTTCTTCCAGGAATTCTTTCGGGGGTTTCAGCGATTTCTCAGGGAGTTTCTCAGGGAATTCCTCCATGATGATTTTATTATGAAATTTCATCGGGGTTTTCTAGGAGAATTTAACCTGGGATTTCTTTAGGAATTTCTCTGGAGATTTGTACTAAGAATTTCTCCGCGGATTTCCTCTGTGGATTTCCAGCAGATAATTTATACGGAGATTTTCTCCAGAAATTTCTGCAGAGATTTTTTCCAAGAATTCCTCCGGAGATTTCCCCCAAGAAAATCTTCAGGGATTTTCTCCAAGAATTCCTCAGAGGATATCCAATAGCAATCCTCCCGGGGAATTCGTCCTGGAATTCCTCTGGGGAATTCGTCCAGAAATTCATTTAGAAATTCCTCCGAGGATTATGTTCAGAAATTCTTTCAATAATTTTTTCAGAGATTTCCTCCAGGCATTTCTCAGGGGATTTGCACCAGGAATGCCTCCGGGGATTCCTTCCACTAATTCTTACGGGGATTTCTTCCAGAAATTCCTATGAGAATTTCCTCCGGGGGTTTCATCCAGGGATTATTCCGGGAATTTCAAGGATTCCTCTGGGAATATCCCCCAAGAATTCCTCCTCATGGATTTTTTTTGGAATTCCTACGGGAATTCCTTCAGATTTCATCGAGGAATTCTTCTGGAGCTCCACTGGGAAGACCTCCAAATTTTCTCTATAATTCTACTTGTTTTTTTTCGGAATTTCTCCAAGGGAGCTAACAATTATTTGGGAATACTCCGGAGTTCCAAGAGGAATTCTCCTGTAGTTACTTCGAAAAGTGATCTACATTTCCTCCGGTTAATCCTCCAGAATTCCTCACAAAATTTCCTCAAGAGTTTTTCCGAGAATTCCTATAGACGTCCTCCGGTAATTCCTCGTGAACTCTTCGTGCAATTTTTCCGAAGTTTAACCAGGATTTTTTTTATGTTCTTCCAGAAATTCATCCGGACCTCCTCAGGTAATTAATTTGGATTTCGTTGAGCAGTTCCTCTGGATTTCCATCCGAAAATCTACTAGAGTTCTTCCAAAAACTTTTCTAGAGTTCTTCCAGTGATTCCCCTGGATTTCATCCAGTAATTTCTGGAAACTTTCTTCGGAGCTCCATTGGGAAATCATTGGAATTTTCTCTAGGGTTTCTTAAGCAATTATCTGAGAGCTCCTTCAGAAACGCATTTAGAGTTTCTCCTGGAATGCCTCCGTAGTTACTCCAGGAATTTCTTTAGACTTTCTCTAGGATTTTGCCCAGAATCCCTCCAGAAATTCCTCCGGAAATTCCATCAGAGTTCCTCAGATAACTTCGGAGCATCATTGGTAATTGCTCTTAAGTTGCTCGAAAAATTCCTGCAGAGTCTTTTCAGCAATTCTTTGCGATTCTATCCAGCATTTCATCCGAAGTTCTTTCAGTGTTACACCGGCAATTCCTTTTGATTTTCTTCATAGTTTCTTTTGGAATTTTTCCTTAGTTCTTTCAGGAATTCTTCCATGAACTTTTCCCCAATGAATTTCTCCAGCAATTCATCCAAAGTTCCTCCATGAATTGCATAAGAGTTCCTCCGCAAAATCCTTCAGAGTTGCTCCAGGTATGCCTCCCAGCGTTATTTTTTTTTTTAAGTTCCGCCAGAGCTCCCCCATAAATTCCTCCAGTTCCTCCAGGCTGAAAGACGTCCCCCGGGAAATCTTCCAGAGCATCTTCGGGAATCCCGCTAGAGTTGATCTGGAAATGTCTCCAGAGTTTCTCCAGGACTTCCTCCGCAATTCCCCAGGAATACCTTCCGAATTCCCCTATACATTCCTCCGGAGTTTCTACAGCTTCTCTGGAGCTCCAGCATCGGAAATTTCACAGTAATTCTTCCGAAAAAGTATCAGTAGCTCTACCGAGAATCTCTTCGGAGCTTCGCCGTGAATGTCTTCGTAGTTCATCCAGTTCCTCTGGGAATTCCTCAGGAGCTCCACCGTAAATTCCTTAGAAGTTCCTTCCGGAGTTTCTCCCGGGCTCCCGGTAGTTCACCCAGGAATTCTTCCGGAGTTCTTCCAGGAATCCCGCCAGGTGTTCTGCCAGAAATGCTTGCGGCAATTGTCCAGGAATCCCCGGAGGTTATCCAGGTTCCTCTGGTAGTTGCTCCAACGATTGTACCCCGTTTGGCATAAAGTCGTTTGGCATAAGGTCGTTTGGCATAAAGCCGTTTGGCATAAAGTCGTTTGGCATAATGGTCATTTGGCATAATGGCCGTTTGGAATAATCATTGACTTAGAATGAATATCGGCATTTTCGAAGCGCTTACCGAGATCAACAACACCGAGCCCATAGCAAACATTTTTGGTAGGTTCTCAACAAGCGTGGTGTTCCTTCGGAGATTTTCCAAGCAATGCCAGGCAAAAATGGTTGTGAAATTGGATAGCACTAAATAAAACTCGTAACGGGTCTTGTGGAACTTTTTGGAATATTATTTTTTTCTACATCCCAGAACATAGAGTATCTTTGAGCTTGTTGCGATATAAATATTTCAATATAGTAAATTGGCAAAAAAAGTTCGCAGTAATTCATAAAGGGAACGCTCATAGAATATTTCGCTGCAGATCAAGCTCTGTCCCAGTTTGGACGTAACACTTGATGAAAATTACTTGATAAAAGAAGGGAAAAATTATTTGCAAAATATAGAAAGCCTCGAAGATCTACTACTGCAGCATAATGAAAAATAGCCTATATATGAGAGCAGATTATTTTTTGTTTAAAATGTTTAAGGCTCTAACGCAAAAAAAATCTTCTCACAGCATAACTCCAATGAACAACGCATTTTCAAAAGAAAACATTTGTGGCAAAACTTTTCAACCATTCAATACATTTTTTTTAATTTTTGAAGTGTACATCAAAAACACCGTCTTTTATCGAAAGAAGGGGAAATTTGTGATTGAGATAATATTTTTCCAGCATATTTCGAAAGGATGATCTCGTTTGCAAAAAATCTCGTTTGCAAACAGCACACGTCTTGCAAAAATTGATAGACCAACAAAATATAAAAATGGTTAACATTTAGCTTCACTAAATAATATAATTTAAAACAGTATAAATATAAAGATCAACCTATTTTTAAAAGAAGGCAAAATTTATGATTAGATCAATAGAAGATTGGACGACAAAAATTATTGCGGCATAATTAAACGAAAAGACATCAACAATTTTGGGGCCTTCCTTAGCCGAGTGGTTAGAGTCCGCGGCTACAAAGCAAAGCCATGCTGAAGGTGTCTGGGTTCGATTCCCGGTCGGTCCAGGATCTTTTCGTAATAGAAATTTCCTTGACTTCCCTGGGCATAGAGTATCATCGTACTTGCCACACGGTATACGAATGCGAAAATGGCAACTCTGGCAAAGAAAGCTCTCAGTAAATAACTGTGGAAGTGCTCATAAGAACACTAAGCTGAGAAGCCGGCTCTGTCCCAGTGGGGACGTTAATGCCAAGAAGAAGAAGAAGACATCAACAATTGCGTTCAGAATCATCGAAGTGTTTGTGCTACTTTTCCTTGTGTCGATTTCCGGAATGCCTGTTCATCAAATTACCCTATTCCCTCAATGCCATTTCCCGAATGAGCGGTTTCCCCGAAAAGTGGTGTAGTTTGAATAGGTGCTAGTTTTCAGTGGCTGGATAGTGAACGAGAAAGAACGATAAGCAATCAAAAGAAGGAGGTATTCTGTCATTCTCGGTTATACACATGTTGGAAAAAATGCTGAAGACGGTAAAACTCGAAAGAACCGCCAATTAAAAAAAGAAGGGTGCATATTAGATGGCCACTTCGTTCACCACCCAAATGTATAAAGTTACGACAATTATGAGTGCCAAAAACTTTTCGGGAAACGGGATACTCGGGGAACTGGCGTTCAGGGAAACGACATTCGGGGAAAAGTAGCTCAACCCAAGGAAGTAACTGGAGTAAACGTTGTCTCCATTCGCTGATAACTTGAGTACATCAATGTTATCGAATGCCACCGTTTTGACACTTGGAAACAATAAAATATTAAAAAAAGAACAACCTATGAATAAAAAAAAGGTGAAATTTATTTAAATTTTAAATCAACGGTTTTCATACCTATAATCAAAGTTTTATCACATTTAGAAGAAAAAAATCTAGAACGTTTGAAAGAAGGGTGAATTTGTGCTATCAAAATCTTTAGTGCAAAAATTTATTCCAATAGCGAAACTTAAAAGAAAAATTAATATTTGAAAGATGGGTAATTTTTTGGTATATAATAAAATATAATTGACAATAACTTTCCTAATATGCTTTAGTTTAATCAAGAGCATATGATTGTTGAATAAAGTATCATTTTGTATCATGACTCCAAAAACAAGCGTGATATCATCAGAAAGATTCTACAGAAACGTAAAAACGAATGTCATCTTAAGAAATTCTTGATTTCAGACTTATTATGCTAAACGACCATTATGCCAAACGACCATTATGCCAAACGAATTTATGCCAAACGACTTTATGCCAAACGGCTTTATGCCAAACGACTTTATGCCAAATGACCTACCTACCTGCTCCAACAATTCCTTCAAAAGCTCCTCCATAATTTTTTTTTATGACGATTCCGTTCCCAGGAGTTCCTCCAAAAATTTTATGGGGAGTTCCTTCAAGAATTCCTAAGTCTAAGTCTAAGTCTATGTCTAAGTCCGTCATTCCTCTGGAAATTATACGATAAGTTCCACCAGGAGTACCACTAGCAGAGATGACAACGCAAGACGCCAAGAATTGTTGAGTCTGCCAGAAATTCTAATGCGCATTCCTCCGGTCGTTCTAGTCTATTTAATTTTGATAGGTCCATTTTCGGTAAAAATTTGTACCAAAAAATGGACCACCGGTGAAGTTGCCATTAAACATGTGTTTTTGTAAACATTTTTCTTTATAAATGTAGATTTTCCAGTTTTGTATGTAATTAGTAACATCGTTTATATACAGGTTTCCCGAATGTATTGTTCGTTGACGGCAAAGTTATAGAAATTGAAGAAAATTTTAAAAAATGAGGTAGATGGGGTTTTTTTTTATTTCCGTACGGGTTTAGGCCGAAAGGTCTCAGATTTTCATGAAACTTTTTCCACAGGCAGGGCTCATCAATATATGAATAAAAAAAAAATGAGAAAAATTCAGGGTTCCGGAAAACTCAGTTGGAAATTTTTTGTTTTCCCCTGACACTGCTTACTTTGAAAAATCATAACTCAAGAACGAAGCATCATAGAAACAATGTTTTTTTTTTATGAAAATGAAAGCAAATTTTCTCAGGAATAAAAAAAAATAACTGGAAAAAGTTTTCCACAAAGTTTTCCACCGTTGAGAAAATTCGTAAAGAAAAGCCGGAAAAACTATGCTCCAACTCGTGGAAAATTTTCAAAAAAATATTTTTGAGAAGGTAATTTCATAAGCTTTAATCGCTGAAATTTTTGAAATGGTATTTTTTTTTCGTTTTTGAGTTATGGCCAATTTTGAAAAAAATGTGCAAATGTGCCATTTTGAGCCTTTTCTTTGAAAAATCATAACTCAAGAAAGAAGCATCGTAGAAACAATGTTTTTTTTTATGAAAATGGAAGCAAATTTTCTCAGGAATAAAAAAAAAATAACTGGAAACAGTTTTCCACAAAATTTTCCACCGTTGAGAAAATTCGTATAGAAAAGCCGGAAAAACTATGTTCCAATTAGTGGAAAATTTTCAAAAATATATTTTTGAGAAGGTAATTATGAGTTTTCAATGAAAAGGCTTATATGGTCATTTTCCACAAAATTGGCCATGACTCAAAAACGAAAATAAGGACTTTTCAAAAATTTCAGCGATTGAAGCTTATGAAATTACATACCTTCTCAAAAAAATATTTTTGAAAATTTTCCACTAATTGGAACATAGTTTTTCCGGCTTTTCTTTACGAATTTTCTCAACGGTGGAAAATTTTGTGGAAAACTGTTTCCAGTTAATATTTTTTTTATTCCTGAGAAAATTTGCTTTGATATTCATTAAAAAAAACTTTGTTTCTACGATGCTTCTTTCTTGAGTTACGATTTTTAAAAGAAAAGGCTCATAATGGCACATTTGCACATTTTTTACAAAATTGGCCATAACTCATAAACGAAAAAATACCATTTCAAAAATTTCAGCGATTAGAGCTTATATAATTATCTTCTCAAAAATATTTTTTTGAAATTTTCCACGAGTTGGAGCATAGTTTTTCCGGCTTTTCTTTACGAATTTTCGCAACGGTGGAAAATTTTGTGGAAAACTTTTTCCAGTTATTTTTTTTTTATTTCTGAGAAAATTTGCTTTCATTTTCATAAAAATAAACTTTGTTTCTACGATGCTTCGTTCTTGAGTTATGATTTTTCAAAGTAAGTAGTGTCAGAGGAAAACAAAAAAATTCCAACTGAGTTTTCCGGGAAAATAAGCGACCCTGAATTTTTCTCAATTTTTTTTTATTCATATATTGATGAGCCCTCAGCCCTGCCTGTGGAAAAAGTTTCATCAAAATCTGAGACCCTTCGGCCCACTTTGTACGGAAATAAAAAAAAAAATCCCCAAATCAAACACGCTCTAAGCTGATGTATGCAGTGATTGAAATTTGTGCTCGTCGTTGATGATTGTCGCTAATTCTCCTTACGATTTGGTAGTATTGAACCAAGTATACTTTTTGCATGAAGCGATATGAACAATAAGACTTTTATTACTTTGAAACTGCAAGCTACTAAATCAAAATGGCTGGCAAATCAAATGACGGTCTACTTGTATTCGAAAGCCGATCTTCAGAAGGACTCCGGAGTTTGAATTAAAATTCCCGGAATATGTATGAAGTAGTGAATCAAATTGTAGCCTAAAAAGACGCAAAACAAACAACAAAGCAATCATAATCAATGATAATCACAAAAAGACCACACATTTCTGTTTATTTCGGAACGAACATCTTTACCCACCATTCGGATGTTAATTGTTTTAATTGAGATAAAGTGTAAGTGATGAAAATCAAGAATTTATTTATGCACCAGAGTGCCTTAATAAAACAAACTGAGCTGCTGTCAAATACCTAAAGGAAAGTTATTTCGTTTTAATGGATTGTGTTACTTACCTGAGCTCTTTTTTGGATGGGGTTATTCCTCGATACGGATTTCGCTTTTCTACGTGCGCTCATGAGATTTTCGCCAATTTTCGAGTGGTACTCGTTATCAGTGGTGGACATTTGGAGAAAAAGAAAACTTTTTCGAAGAAGCATACCTAACAACGTTTTTCTAGCTCATCAATGGGGCAAACCTTGAATCATAAAGAAACAGACGTGACATTTCACGATCGAAATCATACTCATGATAACATGAATAATTCTTAAACCAATGTGTTTGGTCGTAAAAAGCATGAATTGACATTTCTCGTTTATTTTTATATTTTGAATGCAAATATATTACTTCTTTTTCTAATATTCTTCAGCTTATGAAAAAAAACAAGCTTTTTTGTCAAAACTTCGCTTGTTTGTCTTATTACTGACGAACTGTTACCGAAACAAGCTCCCAATGCGTGAAGAACTCCTAAACGGCAACGAAAGTAATGACGATTTCCTACATTTAACAATCAAACTTTTCGACCCAAATTGATTCCACAGTCACGTTCCATTAGCGAGCGATCGTTAGTCGCTTAGGGTGGTAGTAATCTGCTTTCCGATAATGGCCCAAGCTCTCCCGTGTGCTGAGCGATTCTCCGAACAGATTCTCCAAAGTTAATTCACCGTTCCCTTTGGGGGGTGTCTCGAAAGCATCACTTACAACTTCCGGCATTTCCCCAGGATTGGGACCACTAAAACTCAATCAGAAACTTTGCTTGGTTTTTTTGGGTTCAATCCGGCAAGCAGTGTGGCGATGAGGGAGCGGATTTTTCCGGCTTCGGAATCCAAAGCAGGAGGTACAAAAAACTGGGCCAGGAACCAGTCGACAAAACCTGATAGAACTTTTCAGACGGAACAAATTGTGGGCTCTTTGTGGGTTTCCGAGTTGCATCTAGGGCAGTAAAGTGCTACATGGAAAGGGGATTTCAATAAGGCATGTTAGGTACAAGTGAAAATTACTGGAAAGTTAAGTGCCTTCCAGTTCGTTGTGGGACGATGAATTGTTTGAGGCAAAAAATCCACATCCATTGTTTGAGTGGTGAATTGTGATGTCTGTGCAAGTTAAATGGAGCATTTAGAACTTTAACTAGGGTCGGTGTCCCAAAAGCCGCATAGCTTAGAACAAGTATTCATATAAATCGAAAAATAAGGCCACTTGCATTATTATTACGTTGTCTGAAGGCTTTCTATCTTGGTTTTGTGTAAAAAATATTAAAAAGTCGAATACTCATATTTTGTATTTATCATCGCTTGTGGGCATAGAGTATAATCATACCTGCCACACGATATACGAATGCGAAAATGGTAACTTTGGCAAAGAAAGCTCTCAGTTAACAACTGTGGAAGTGCTCATAAGAACACTAATCTGAGAAGCAGGCTCTGTGCCCTCTGATCCCTTATGGCACTAGGGAACCACATGTGCCTGTAGCAGCACTATATCTAATTTTTGTTCCTATAGTAGCCCTAGCTTCACGGCGTAGGAAAATCAAAATCGTTTTTCTCAAAACTTTTATATGTTTTCTATGAAGAATGGATCGAAAACTTACGATGTAAATGGGCTTAATTTTTCCTTTATTTTGTATAATAAAAAATAGTTTCATTCAACATTATTATAAACTAGTGGTCCCGGCAAACTTCGTCTTGCCATCAAGTAGGTTGTTGAAACCGCTATGAATCGTCCCATACAAAATGACAGTTCCGTTCAGTCCCGTTTTTCCTACTTTCCCGGTGAACATCATGGAACTTTTATACACACAAACACGTCGGAACCCTATACGAACAAAATGGAAAAAGAATCATCCAAATCCGATGCCCCATTCATGAGCTATTTCGTGACATACAAACACTGTTCCATTTTCATTTATATAGATAATATTATCTGATATAATTCAGATTATGTTCTGACCCATTATAAATAATGGATTTCTTCAAGTAAAGTCTAGTACACAACACTGAAGACGGCCTTACAGTTGAAGTTGAAATACGCGTATCAATCAAAGGATACAAATTTAAGTGGAATTAAATGGCCGTGATTTTAGACGACGATCTTAAACTCTTGATCTGTATTGATCAGTTTCTGTACGTGAAGAGTAGGTAATGTTAACGCACTTACGATTCAGCTATGAAAATTTTATGACAGGACCTTCTAAAAGAAATATTAAAAACGTTTTACTCAATGATTTATCATTCAGTAGCCAATGATTCAACGTCTTGAAGTATAAAAGTAAAGGGTTAAACACTAGATATTTATGAATATTACTCATAATAAACAAGAAATCCTAAATTTAAATCGTTTGAACTTCGATATAGCAAACTAATAATAATTTTGAATCACAAATCGCGATTGAATGTATGATAAAGAATTAACACTCTGATTCTGAGGTTTCATCTTTGTTACCCAGTTAAGCAAAAACTAAGAATCGATAAGAAAGTTTTTTACTCCTAAGCTATCATTGGTTGGTACTTCCTGTTTCTCAATTTCCATTCTTAAAAATTTCAGTCAAGTTCATTTCCAAACCGTCAAGCTATCGTAAAAAATTCGCAGCAATAATTTTTTCTGCTCTGCCACTTCACCCAATCAATCTCCTATAATCGGATTATATCAATTTCCTCATATTTCCCAGCTGCTTTGAATTATCACTCCTCCTCCCCGCACTGACTCCGTTTCCGTTCGCACGCTCCCCAGTGCAGACGTTTTCCTCATCAGCCAATGCGGACACGTGGCGAACTTCATATTTCACCACAGTTTTTCCGTTCCCTTTTTGCTTTTTCTCAATCCCATCGTTGAAGACGGGTTAGTGTAGTCAGTGGATTAGTATCGCAGAGCCATCCGTTCTCCGATCGGAGGCAAAATCTGAGAAAAACAAATTCGAAAACCGGGCAGCCAACCCCGATCATGTCAATCAGAGCGGGAGATAGAAGCTAGTCACTATCATCAGCAGTGTCATCATTCTTATCGGCGGTTTCAAGTGTGAGGCGTACACTGAAAGAGTTTTTGAAGTGTGTTGCGTAGAATTTTAGCTCATAGAGAATCACTTTCTCTAAATATTTAAATACTACAGTGACACCTCCATTAGTCGATGTTCCATTACTCGATATCGACTCATGGATCCATACTAAATCAAAATTTCATCGTTACTTGGTCCTCTCAAATAGGTTTTCAAGTGATTTCTGTGATTTCTGTACTCGATATTTAAATGAGTCGATGGCCCCTTCAGATATCGACTAACTTATGGAGGTTTGACTGTAGTACTATTTTGAACATAAGATTCATCAAAAATCTCTTGAAGATGATTACATGAACTCTTAGGAATGTCTAAAAAATCTACTAGGGATTCATTCAGAGAGCTCTACAGCAGTTCTTTTTTACATATTTCTGGTAAATGAATTCTTCTAATGCATCCTTCATAAATTCTTTAAATACTCCTAGAGGCATTTTTCTAATATTTACTTTGAACAGACCTCGAGGGATTTCTTAGGGATTTTTTCACGGGATTTCTCTATCTATTACTCTGAGAATTCAGGGAAAAACTGTAGCAATTTCTCTAGGGAAACTTTTTGTACGATTTTTTAGAAGATATTTTTATAGGAATTACTCTGGAGGAATTTCTGGAGGATATTAGCGGGAATAACTGGAGAAATTGTTAAAGAAATCCTTAAAAAAACTTGGAAATCTTATGTTGGATTTCAGAGTTATAAATATTAGTAGTATTTCAAACATTATATTCACATTTCTATTATCTAGCGTTCTATGCAAGGTAACACCTGCATCAACGGATTTCTCCAAAAGTCTTTTAGGAATGAATCCATGCCGTTTTTGTCTTCTCAAGAATTTCTATCAAGGGTTCATCCAGAGAATTTTGTAGAAGTTATTTCTTATGTTTCTCATAGATGAATTCTACTTAAGATTTCCATAAACTTTTTCAATGATTTCTTCATAAACTTTTTCAAAATTCATAAAGGAAATTTCTCAAAGATTTCTCAGAGAAGGCCTCCAGAGGTTTCCTAATGAATTCTTCAAACATTCCCGACTTCGATTCCTCTTAGGATTCCTCTCTAGAAAATTCTTCAAGGAATTGTGCATGAATTCTTGCAAGGATTGCTCCGTGTGCACTTCCCGTGCTTACCTCACGAATTTCCTAAGGAAATCATCCCAGCATTTCATCCGGAATTCTCAGGAAATTTTACAAGATTTTTTTCAACTAATTCTTCCGAAAATTCTTTTCAGGAATTTTTTAATATTTTTTAAAGAAAATTCCGCAAGGGATTCCTTGAAAAATATCGTCGAGGAGATTTCTTCTGAGATTTCTTGGTTGAAATCAGGAACGAAATGATGGAGAAATTCTTGGAGAAATGTCTAAAAGAATTCCTGAAGTAATATCACAAGGAATAACTAGATGAATTATTGACTTAATCAATTCAGTATAGATGCCTTAAAAAAATCTTTCTGGAATTTTTGTTAGATCCCATGATGATATTGATGAAATAATTTATGGAGGAATTTTAAGAAAATTCCCGGAAAAATCCTTGATTTTAATTAATTGTCTCTGATGGAGGATGGAGGAAAGTCTGATGGAATTTTTCGATTGAAGCTTAATCATATATAAAAGAATTTTACAACTAACTCTTAGAACGATCCCTATTTTTATGTTTAGAGAAATCCATGAAGAGCTCATAGCTGAATCTCTTGAAAAATTACAGTGAGAATTCTTGAAACAATCCTTGAACAAAATCCTGTAAGAGTTCGAGAAATATATCCTGAAGAAATCTCGGAGGAGAAATTTCTGGGTCGAAATTAATTAGCTGGAAACATTCCTGATAGAATCCTTTAATTTTAGAGAATTTCTGATACCTCTAGAAGGATATCTTGAAGGGCTTTCCGGAAGAATTAATGTGATAATTACTGAAAGAATCTCTGATGGCACTTTTTCAGGAATCTCAGGGGCATTTGTTGGAAGCAGTACTGCAAACATTCAACACTATATGCGACGTTCTTTCGTTGCCATGGTCTGCATTCATCCGCTACCGTCAATACACAGCACGAGCGGTAAAATGAACATCGAGACACACGAAAAACTGTCCATTGAGTGTCGTCTGACACGATGAAATTTGCATGAATTTCAAGTCTTGCATACAGTTCAGACATATCGGATCATAGACAACATAAATAGTTTAATCTTGCTTGTTGTGTTGAATGTGACACACCAACAAAAAATGACAGAAACGAACAAAACCGTAACATTTCTTAGCGAAGCTATCGTGTTCAGAGGCATTCAATTGACATTTTTCTTTCCGATATACGTTTGATCGTTCGTGTTCTGAACGATTAAGCGAAGCACTACCGAATGCCAGCGTAAACGGGTCGACTACCGTGATTGCTTACAACACTGGTTGAAAGTATTTTTACAGAATTACAAAAGAAGTTTCCAGAGAAATATTTCTATCAATCCGTAGAAGTATTTCTAGAAGATTTTTTTTTGAGAAAATTGAAGAGGAATCCCATAAAAAGTAACTGAAAAGCCAAGAGAAAATTCTTAAGGATCATAAGAGAAAAAATGGTTGAAGTATTTTAACCTTCCAGTTGTCGCGTGGTAGACCACCGTCTGAACCACCACACTGCTGTTGTGATCAAAAAGCGATGTTTTTTCACCAGTGTTGTACAAAATACAACAGCGCGACGACTGAAGTGTTAAGCAGAATCCCTAGAATCCCTGGAAATCTGAAAAATGTCCTGTATGCGTGTAGGAATTCTAGGAAGAAATCTCATAAGGAGTAACTTACTTTTCCTTATGAGATACCTGGAGCAATTTCTTGAGAAATCATCAGGGAAATCTCAGGAGAATTTTCTGGTATAAATTCAGTAAGATTTTTTTTAAGAATCCTTGAAATATTGCTTGAAAAATTTCTTGAAAAAATGGGAATCATCGCTAGCCAAATTTCAGGAGGAATCTTTGGTAGTATTTTTTCAGATATTCTATAGGTATTACAGAAATATTTTTTATCTAATATAATTTGTTTTCAACATGGCGTCTATGTTGTTCTGAATGCAAAATCATACTTCTATCTGGATGAGCAGTCATTCTGAGCTTTCGAACGATGCTACTTAATGATAATCTAGGAAAGTGCTCTCGTGTAGGGATTTTGCCAGATTCCAAATTGATCAAATTTTATTGAGTAGGTATTTAAAGTCTACAAAAAGTTTAAAAATTTTGTTCATACAGTAATAACCCGATTTTGTCAGCCCCCGATTTTGTCTACCCCCGATTTTATCTACCCCCGATTTGAGCACCCTTTTTGACCCGATTTTGTCTACCCCCGATTTAAGCATACTTTTTTTCAATCAGCCTTAAATTGATATTGATTTTAAGCACGTATATACTGACAATATTGGGTGCATAAAATTAATTTTTGCCTTAGCCACATCTACAAAATCATCTAAAGATCGAAATTTTGAAATTTGAAATTTTTAATAATTATCCAAGAAACTGATCAATGTTACCAATCAATGTAATACAAAGGTACAGTTGTGTTCAGAATAATAGTAGTGAAAGCCGATTTTCATACAAAATGCTCAACTTTGGCATGCTGTAACTTTGTTTCTTTATGAACAATCGGCATGAAATTTTGACAGTGAACTACATATATACTCAATTTTATTATCACAAAATTTGAAAAATTTCACACTACCGGCTTAAAAGTTAAGCACCAGGTGAAATCGCTCAAATTAATAGTAGTTTTTCTTTTGTAAATTTTTGTTCAGCAACAATTTTATAAAAAATTGGCTTGTTTATACATTTATAGCTTGGGTGGAAATGCTTGAAACGATGAATAAAGAAAAATTCAAAAACTCAAAATACAGCAGATATTTAAATTATTAAAATTACTATTATTGTGAGCGATTTCACCTGGTGCTTAACTTTTTAGCCGGTAGTGTGAAAATTTTCAAATCTTGTAATAATGAAGTTGAGTATATTTGTAGTTCACTGCCAAAATTTTATACCGATTGATAACATGGAAACAAAGTTACAGCATGCCAAAGTTGAGCATTTTGTATGAAAATCGGCTTTCACTACTATTATTCTGAACACAACTGTACATAGAAAATGGAAGTAAAAAGAAAAAACAATATTTATATTACCAAAATCATAAAACTAAGTCCTTAAGTTAAAATAAAACATGAAACCAAAAAACTTCTAAAAATGTTTACCCGATCTTGGCTCTTTCCCGATTTTGTCAACCTTAAATGCAGCATGGGGCTGACAAAATCGGGACATTACTGTAATCAGATTTTTTTGCGCTTCCTAAAAGTGAGAAATATGAAAAAAAATTTTACACTTTACACATGATTGAAACTTTTCAAAGGAAAATAACCATCATCGTTTTACAAATATTCAAAACCAGTTTTTTTGCACAAAATTCAAGCAATGTTCAAGAAAATCTATCATTGCATTACACTGGCTATCTGGATTGCGATGAAAAATTTTTATGAAGATTTCTTAAAGTTTGTACCAGAAAACTGGTTTTTCATTCTCGATGATTGCAGATGATTGAATGATGGATTCTTGAACCTTAAAGGCGGATACCATAATGACTGCTTGCTTTGAACCACAAATTCTAGTGGTTCAAGTTTATCGTGTTGAAATTTGTTTAACTAATTGTAACATTAAAGTGCTTCCAAGAGCCTATTTTCGTCATCGAAATTGTTTAGCACCCGAAAAGTTGGTTTTTGAGGTATGATGCCTTCAGAGGAGTTGTTTGGGATGTAGATTCTTAGGAAAGTATTATTTTTGTAGATATTATATTATATTCGGATATTTGGAAATCCGAAGCAAATATTGATCACAAAAATAATACTTTCTGAAGAAGGGCCTCTACATCCCGAACAACTTCTCTGAAGACAGAATACCGCTATAACCAACTTTTCGAATGCAAAATAATTTCGATCACGAATATAGGCTCCTGGAAGCACTGTATCGTGGTGAGAATTAAACTGTTTGAACGAGCATAGAGGAACTTTTACCAACTTGCAGGATGTTAGCATTGACGTCAAAATTCCAGTTTGTTCTCAAAATTTTTAAAACTTTTTTTAATAGTTCTGGAGTTTAACAAAAAAAAAAGGAATTAAGAGTTAGTTTTTGATGAGGATTTAGAGAATTTAAAAAAATCAATACTCCTTAAAACCCCAATTGTCCATGACTTGATGCTAAACTAAATCTTAATTAAAAAGATCCTGAGATTGGAGCCGTCATACCAAATAAGCGTATGAAATTCTGAATGTAATATGTACCAGTTCCTTCTGAAATAGCTTCCAGGTGTCCTTGGGTCAAAAATAAATAAATTACAATAAATGTTCATATCTTCATATGTGGGTCAGTCTTAAATGCAACTTCAATTCCTTCCTCACATTGGTCTGTAACCTGACGTGGCCGACACCATTGTTGCCTGAAAACAGAATATCACCTGTACCTGTAGTTATTTATGGGACCTTCTTAAGAATTGCCGAAATGGCAATAATTTGTAATTTGTAAACTTTCTTTTGTATTTGTAACTTTTGAACTTTGGTTTTTCATATGCTGGGCAAACCGTAAATAATGCGGGTAATTTTGATAGTGTTAGACTCTAACAGATTTAATTAAATAGCATATTTTCTGTTAACCAGTTAAGCAAAAACAATGTTAAAAAAAGTTTTTTAATACATCACTTCATGTCAGATCCATTAACGTAAAAATCGAGGACGTTTTACGCTTTAAATTATAATATTTAAAATTTATCTGTTTTTTTTTGGCATTTTGGCAACAATTGGATCTATAATCAATGTTTGATGATGTTACAAAGAGTTTGTTACTTATTTTACAGCGTAATTATAGTATAACTTGAGTTCAGTCTTCTCTCGACAAAAAGCTTAGAGCGCTGGCAACAAATTACGTAACGCTCAAGGGGGAGGCCAGAATAGGCTTTAGCGTTACGCTTCATACAAAAATCCTTTTGTTTTTCATACAAAAAGTTTTACGGAGTGGGAGAAGGGATCAAAAAATTTCAATTTTAGCATTACGTAATAAATAAAAGCTGCTGTGGGACCGTTTTTGTAATCAAAATTGTTATACGCCTAAAGGTATGCTATGCTATACTTTTACTAATTCATTCAATTTTGTTCACAATGTTCTCTTTTCAATTCCAAAAATGATTGGTTATTGTTTGAATTCAACTTCGAAACATGAAAGTCTATCGATATCTATTCAGAAATATAAGTTTAACCTTAGTAAGGACCTTGGGTTTTTTTTTCGACCCATTTCAAAATTCAAATCAATGTAATTTTTGATTGGATTGGGGTTAAAATCAGTGTGTTGATCGAATTTAGTTCTGTTAGGCTTAAATAAAAGGCACACATGTTTAGTTTCAGAAACCTTCCCGGAGATCCGGATTTGGTCACTGTGGCCACCGGGAGCCTGCTACATCTGAAAAAAGTCCCTTTAGAGATCCTTAATTTGACAACCTGTAGTTTTGTTTTAAAAATATAAAGTGTAATTCTTTGAAACAGCACGCATAAATATTGAAGTTTTCTTCGAAAAAACAATCAAAGTTACCCCATTTTGCGGCACATTCAAAATAAATTTGTTTACGCAATCTTTCAACTACAATTTATAACTGAGATACTAGTACATGTTTTAAAAATACAATTTTAAAATATTTTAACCAGAAGGCAGTGATATTCAGCATTTCTTCCTAAAAGCTATCAAAGTTACCCCGTTCTACGGGACTTATACACTGAGAATAATCTGCTGATCTGGTGATACTGGAGTATCGTGAATTCGGGTTTTATTAATCAGTAGGGTGAAATTGATCACCGTGCCATACGATTCTATTTCTACCTTATGGAGCACAAATATAAATGCAACCTGCAAGGAATCAACGATGTTTGTTGTAACTATTGTGAATTCTGAAGTTTATTTCGTTTATTTCTATCAAAATAATGTAAAATTTAAAAATCATGTGCGGTGTAGTATTGACAAAAATCCATAAACTTCTAGTTCTAAACAAGTGTTTGATCATGGTATCAACCTTAAAGTTTGTAAGGATGCTTAAAATATATCTCCGAGTCCGATTTAATCTTCTAAACTCGTACCAATTTCTGTTAGATATCAGGGATTTTTTAGGAAATTGTCTGCACTTAGACGTTTTCATTGAAGTTCTTGGAAATGACTATTTATTATTTCTTTAAATATTGCATTATTAAGAATTTTGCAAGCATATTCAGATTCAGCGAGCTCATATTCATTATGTAGAGTCTTTAAAAAAAACAATAATCGCATTGACAAATGATCAATTTCACCCAAAAATGGGATTCCCCGAGTTTTTATTTAAGGGTTGATTTTTAGCACTAAAAACAAAAGAAAAAGAAAATTTTGGCACATGAGCCAAAGAAGCTGACCGTCGTACTTGTTTTCCTCCATTCAGTTGTTTGGCATTTTCAACATTATTGAAAACAGACAAAAAAAAACCATGAAAAATGATCAATTTCACCCGAAATTACGGTAGTTATCACGGGCGGCCATTCAAGCTCAAACACAATCTCATTGATTGACAATATGTATTTCGTTTTCAAGAAAGGTATAATCAAACATTATACCTTCCTTGAAATAATCGAACTTTGATAATGATAATTGGAGAATTCGACTTCCAGTCACCATGATTAGTAGACCCGAAATTTGGAATCTCCAATTATTTTGTTTTCTTCAGCAAAACTAAAATTAATTTCGAAGGTTTTTTTTTTTTTCAAAAAATTAAGAACTACACAATTTTGATGATTTTAAAATGTTGGATATTTTTTTAATTTTAAAATTTATGATAGGGTATAAATTTCACATAATTTCAAATTTGAATGATTTCAAATTTAAATAAATTCGAAATTGTTAAGATAATTTCAAATTGTTATATAATTTAGAGCACAAGACCTTATTTTTTCATTTATTCCAATGTATGTTCCTTCTATGTCTCTGATTTATATATAAAAAAAATTCAATTCACGTTCAGTGTAGTTTATCGGAAAATTTTCCACAAGGACAGAGTGGCGACCGTCGTTGATTGAAAAAGGATGCTGCGTGGATGGGCGGGTAAATCAAATCCACTCAAGAAAATCTACTGCGACACAACGGTGGCAACCGCGTTTGATGGACACTGACTGATTTCGGCTGGTATGAGAGCGCAAAGGAAAGAGGAAACAAATTTAGGCGGTCATCAATTTATTCTGTTCTGTTCGCAGGAGATTTTTGTCGAAGCTCTTTTTTGTTGTCTATTTTGAAGTTCAAGGAAGTGACGGTAGGCTTTGAGCCGGATTAGAAGTGTAATTCCCGTTCCGGGACATCGTTTCGATTGATTTTGGGTACAAATTGACGACGACTAGGGTAAGCGTGAGATTGACAAATAGCGAATAATTGAATTTGCAGAAACAGCTCCGTTTTAATTAGGGATCCTGGGATGGGAATGGGGCATTTGATTGAAGTCGATAGGTTCTATTGGATTCATTGTTAACGTGAAGGTTGACTTTTTTGATCGATTGAATTGGAACAAATCAGTTTTGGTTCAATAAAAGGACATATGAAGGGCTGCAAATTAAGCTTCCTAATGAAAATTAATGAAATTTTATGGAAACTCTTCTGAAAATTCAGAACACTTTGTGCTACTTAGCAACTGCTCCGACGTACCTTCTGGGTAAGAAATTCTTTTCTCTTTTCCTTATAAAACCAGCCTTCGCAGGGGATTTTGCTGTTTATGAATTTGTTTTTAAGAACCTTTAAAGAAAGCATCACTCAAGGAAGACTCACCACGCACTGTATGGTGTTTATGCGGTAGTGCCGGTGAAGATGATGAAAGTGGAAAGGATTTCCATGTATGCAATGTATCAAATAATCCTTCGTCTGCAGCTGCGTTCAATGGAAGGGCCCACATCGCATAATCGTGAAAAAGTATGGTCGAGGTGGTGGGATGTTATCGTAAACTTTGTTTCTCTACAACGGGTTAAATGCCTGTCGCAAACTGATGGAAACCTGTGCATCCGGAAAGCTTCACAGGTGCCTAAAGCTGGCAAAAATTGAAAAAAAAAAATGAAGTTCTTATTGTTTTCACTAATATGTTTGACCTTTTAAAGTGTTATGCAGTGTAAAGCAATAATTTTAACTTTTATATATTACATTACATTACATACTGTATTACCTAATAACTATCAAAACTTATACTTTATCCGGTACAACATCCGGTTCTCGAAATGTTTATATAAAATAAGTTGGGGCAAATATGCGACCCAATGTTTGGATTGATCTGAATAAGCCGATCAAACCATATTCGGAGAGTGTAACAGTTCGTGAACCATAACAGTTCGTGGCACATCGCATCGGAGAGCCCTATGAATGTAAACATTCACTCTCTTGTTTGGTACGTGGCACGAAAGTACTCAAGAGCAGCAACCCTCGCAGATTTCAACAGTATCGAGCCATTCGGGTGATTTATGTTTTGCAAAAAATCGGTAATAACATTCATGTTTTCTGGTAATGCAGTCTTTAATAACCTAATTATAATCTATTAGATCATTGAACATCTTTTTGATTGCAAACATAGCACAGAAAATAAAAAATATTCGCCTCTGTTTCTTGATTAGAATGAAAGAGGGTCAGTGAATGTAACAAGTGTTGACACACAGTATTCGTTATCTTCCATGAACGATGAATGTCATGCGTGTGGTATGAATGCAGGTGGATAAATGGGATGAAATTATGGTTCGTGTATCAATGATCGTTAAATTTTCCAAAGCCTGCCAATGCACCACTAAGTGATTCATGAAAGAAAGGTATTTATTTGGCATTATAAACGCATGTTTTCTGTACAGCAACACTTGCTTTGTTATTCTTTGAGACCCATCGTTAGCAGATACCAAGCTTTGATGGATTGATATACGATCTGTCAGTTTATAAAACTTGACGCGATTCTATGTTGCACTATTTGCAACATCTTTTGTTGTCAACACAGATTGTCGTTAATAAATAGTACTGGACAATTATATACAATTTGTGTTTATTACATTTGAATTGGCATATTGTGCGATTTTGATTCATGACGTAAGAATATGTGATTTTGGACGTATATTCCTATACGATACGTGGTTCACTAGGTAAACATTTTAGGATTATTCACCAACAAAATTGTTATACAAAACATTATTTTCAGTATTGATTTCTATGTTGTTCCGGATAACACACTCAACCTCCTTGATGCAATTATTGGACGAGACATCATTATGCAGGTTTCGCCCGTGATTATCCCGTTAGGCCGAATTCCGTTAGGTTGATGGTTATGAGGCTAAATTCCGATAAGCCGAAACTGGCCGATATTTATAATGAACCTAAGGGCGAATGGGTAATTAACAAGAATAGGTCAGGATAATTCGCATCACCTAGAAGCCGCCGGATGAATTTTCAGTATTGAATGGATTCTTAGTTAAAAACAGACACCGATGATTCCAGTAGACAATTCTCTCTAAAGGAAGCACCACACTAGACAACGCACCAGTATGCAACGCCCAGTGGCACAGTCGAAATACGTTTCTGACGAAAAATTTTTCGGACTGAAGAACCCACACTCCTTGACTCAATGGGAACACTAACCGCACGTCCATGAAGCCCACATAGTTTTAATATCAGGATAATTTGCATAACCTAGAAGCCCACAATAACCGCTGTGAAATACTAGAATCTATGACATTTGGTCGAATGACATAAGGTCAAACGTACATTTAGTCGAAGGGACATTTGGTCAAAAATTTGGTTGAATAGAGATTTTTCAGATTATCGTACAGAGAGGCCGTATAGCTATTACTGGAGGTTGCATATGCTAGAACAACATGATAGAGTGCAAGAAATCTGTTCTGGCGTTCTGGTGAAATTTCCTGAATTTTGAGTCTAAATCGGATGAATTGTGATGAGCTGATTTCAAATGGAAACAAGCCAACTTTAGTCATTTTAGACGACAGTATAAGCAGATTTCTCTTGTTGGATTATTTTTAATTGAATTGATTTTAAACTCATTATCAATTGAACTCATTGGCACCGCTATCAAAGCCACATGTTTGCCCTAGAAATGTAATTTAGCTGAAACTCACAATGAACTGATTCACTATTTGTAGGAAATGTATCCTACAGGCACTTTTTGCTCATTCTGATGCATTTCGTTAAAGCATTTTCTTAATGGCCCGATTTTCTGCATATAAAGTGCCTAATATGAAGACAATTCGAGGTGAGAAAGTTGTTCTATGTCCACCGTATAAAGTCTAGTACAGGCATTCCAAATTCTTACCCTAGGTCGTAAGCCTTAAAACTTGTAATTTAATCAAGGTTCCACGCACTCAAACTGAACAATAGTTATAAAATAAAGATCAGCAGTTATGTATAAAGAACGTTGACATTTTGAAAGAATAATAAATTCAAAAATGCCATATATTAAAATTCTTAAGCAACGACAATATTTAAGAGACATTTTTCCAAAGAATGATGATATTTAAAGAGAATTATACGTTTACCAACGTTAAACAATAAAAAAAGTACTTTTACGTTTAAGAGGTATTATAATAGTATAAGAAAAACAGTTTACAAAGAATTACTTTATTCGACCTTTTTATTATTTCAAAGTTGTGTTGATTTGTTGATTCAATATCGAGCCCCGAAGAAGGTGCACTCCCGAAACGTAGGCGAAGATAAGAAACTAGTCAACGCAATTGTTTTAATGACTGTAAAGCCGAAAAACATGTTAAAACCGATTCGTTATTGAATTGATGAAAAGTTTGTCGGCCCATAGTAAACTTATGATTGTAGTTTGGTTTTATATTTGTTGAACACCCGTAAAGCGGGTAGGACACCTTTACGAGTTGCGTTTCGAGGTAAGATCTACCATATTGTACTCTTGTTGTATCTGTTTTTGTTAATAGTTGTAAGTTACGGTCGGAAGAGTATAAGAGAGTAACAAGCTACTGAGGCTCACCTATTTGTCCTAGATGATGAGGAGGTTGAAGTGTAAAAATGACTCAATCTGCATCTGAGGCTGGTTTCAATTAATGAGTTTTTTCCGAGTTCAAGTGCTTATCTTTCGATATCTAGGAGATATACGATTCCGAAACTGTGAAGCAGCAGACCTACCTTCTAAAATAAGTATTTTATTTCAAGGTATCTATGTCAAATGCGATGAAACCTGTTCACAGTTACAAAAAACGACTTTGAACATTATTAGTAGAAGCAATAATTTGATATGCTAGAGTTCCGATGCAAGGTCAAAATCAGTATCATTCAATTAACTTAGTGGCCGGACCAGATTAAAGGACGCGCTTTTGAGAGTTTAATGGTGACAAACTGTTTTCACCAAAAGGTGTAAATAGCTATATCTTTTTTGTAAAGAAGCTCTATGCCAAATAATAAAGAATGATAATTGTATTAAAAACTACTACTTCATTATTTCTCAATAGTAATGGAGTTGAACGACATGCACTAAACAAAGGACACGGGTGTACCACATAAGATCGAAGAAAACTGGTCGCAGGGGTTCATCCCGAACAGAAACATAAATATCTGTAGAATAATAAAAAAATGGAGCGTTATAAAGACATTCGACCAAATATCCCTTCGACAAAATGTACTTTCGATCAAACGTCGTTCGACCAAATGTCCCAAAGCCGAAATGTTACTAGAAAGAGCAGCCTCTAATTAAAACAAGAAAAAAACACTATTGAATATGTTAGCAATTTGAAATAGCAGTAAATGAACAAATGTTATTTCGGCCTAACGATCCTTTCGGCCTAATGGCATCCGATCCAATTATATTCGGCTTAACGACATTCGGGCTAACAACCTGCACCCCATTATGCAACATGGTATTCCGACGATTATTCAAAACAACATCAAAAAAGATTCAATTGATCCTGATGATTTGAAATCTGAATACCCTGAAAATAAGGTATTTAATAAAAACTTGTTCAATATCAGCTCTAACATAACTTAAATGCAAAAAGTGGTAATATTTCAAAAGATGATTTGGCCTGGAAGATTTTAAGAACCATTATTCAAAACAAAACCAACCTACAATTGATTATCATTTAGTAATAAATTTAAAGAATGGAAATCCTGTCCATTACAAGCCTCGAAGATTGTCATTCGATGAAAAACAAAAAGTTGATACAAAAAAGGATAATGATTTCAGACTTTGTGTTGATACGTTGTGTGTTGTAATGTATAATGTTGATACGTGTAAAAAAAAACCTTAGTGTACAGTCAGTTAAAGAAGGATACTGTACGTTAATTTTCCGCTACCTGCTATGGAAGATCTATTCGATTATCTTAAAGATATATTTTATTTTTCAATTCTTGATCATAAATCTGATTTTCATCAGACTAGGATTTCTAAAAAATGGAATGAATATACTTCATTTGTCACACATAATGGTCATATGAGTATTTGAAAGTGCCTTTCGTACTATGAAATGCACCTGCTGTGTTTCAACGGTTTATCAATAAATTTTTGAAAAAAAAATTAACTAAGGAGGGTAAAATTTGTTTCTATTTAGACAACATATTGATAGCCACTGAAGCTACCCAGTCAACATTCTGGTTGGTATAACTTTTGTTATACGTCATTCTATATGAATCAATTCAATCGTATAGAATGCACGAAAAGGCTATAAACCTACTAAAGTGGAGGCTATATGCGTACTTGGCACGACTTTTTCGGACTTTCTGCGATCAGATATACGATGCCACAAAATTTGGATGAAAATAAAAAAAAATCCAGCGAGTCTCGAATGCGGGACTTCTGGATCAGGAATCAGACACCTAACCACTGTACTACGAAGGGTTGCATATCTAATGGGTGATTATTTGCCAATATTAATACATGTTTCATGTACAGCGACACATACTTTGTTGTTCTTTGAGGCCCATCGTCAGCAGATAGACAAAGTTTGGATGGCAATTTTTGCTAAGATATTGCGATTCCAAACGATGCTTTCTGGATTGATATATGATCGGTCAGTTTAAGGACTGTTCATTTTATAAAGTGGACACTTTGGACATGCAATATCTTTTTAATTTATCAATGAAATCGAAATCGGTTTTCTGTACATCGTTCGACTAATATTGTACAATGCTGTGGTAATAAAAAAGTTACCAAAATAATATGATTTCACACTAATAAGGCACAACGTTTAGAACGGTCGATTTTTGGAGGTTATCAAAATCAAGGATTATTAAAAATCGGCAGGAAAATTCGACAATTTATATTTTATATTTTCAAAAAAATGGTTGTACTTAGAAAGCATCATCAATAAGAAGCTCGCTAAAAAATATCAAGTTATTTTTGGAGAAGCAATTTTGCAGATATCATAAAATCATTTTTTATCAATTTTTTTTAAAGAAAAATATCTTAAATTTAAATGGAACTGATATGAGTAGAATTTTAAGGTTCAAAGTACGTCCAGACGGAAGTAATAATATAGTATTTATAATAAAAATAACTTACGCCTTCATAGAGTTGCTGATTTAGTCCCCACGTCATGTTTTAAGCACAATAGAAAAACAAATAATTTATTTTCAGAAGACCACTCAAAGCACAATGACAATCATCAAGATTGGGAACACTGCTTGAATTAAATCAAATTTATTTTGCATGTATTATTTTCAGAATGTGTTATTCTGAGACTACCTATCAAAATATTTTGAGAAAAACGCTTACATTTTGCTCTAGATCGATTAACATGCGTATGTAATTTTAAAAGTATGGGATTTTTCAATAAAACGACCATAAAGAGTAAATTTGGTACCCAAGAATGCGGTTAAAACTCAAGATTTTGCTTTTTTTTATACATATATAGTTTCTTTAGTAATCTAAATCAGTTTTGAACACGCTTATTACTTTACTTTTTTGCTGGTAGTAAAAAGATGGTGTATCAGCAAATTTGACCATAAGGAATAGATCACTAAAGTGACTCAGCGTCAGGAACTGATGGAATATTATTGATGTTTTTAAAAGCTCTACCTTAAGTTGAATAGTAAAGGATACCAACATACAATTTGTTCATTAAATTTAGGATTTTTTTCATGCGAAAAATAATGCTTAAACTTGACGAACAGTTTTTCTTAGGAGTTTTTGCAAAAACTATTTAGTTCTTCAACCGAAAGCATTTTGTAAGTATCTGTATTTTCATTACATTGTAGAATAATAGTTGAACGATACACAGAAAACCGTTTACGATTTCATCAATAAATAAAAAAGATATAGCATAAACAAGGTGTCCACTTTATAACATTAACAGTCCTTATGTTGCACTATTTACGACATGTTTTGTTGTCAACACAGATTGTCGTTAATAAATCGTATTGGGGATTTATATAGAACTTGTATTGACATTGATAACGCTTAATATGGCATCTTGTGAGATTCTGATTTTGGACGCATACTCAAAACAGGTATTTAGAAGTAGGTATAAGAGTCAAAGTTTATTGGAAATAAATTTGAACAAATGAAAATTTTATTCGAAGAAATATGAGTAAATGAAAAACCGATTTATGTACTATACCATTTAATTCCACTAGAGTTTGTATCTTTTGAAATACGCGTATTTCGACCTCAATTGTAAGGCCGTCTTCAGTGTCGTGTACTAGACTCGACTTGAAAAAAAAAAACATTGTTAGCACACATCATGTATTTAAACTAGGTATAGTCATAATTCCCTAATCTTTTTTAGAAGAATCTTAAAATTTAAGAGCTATTAGGTACTCCTCATTCCTCTTTCGTTGAAACTTTAAATTTAAGAGCTGAAAGGTACATCATGGGAACGAGTAGTAGGTATCAAGTTAAAATATATTATTTAGGATAGACATCTAATAATAAAGGAAGAAAACCAAATACTTGTCAAATAGATAATTTAGGAAATTTCCAACTCCTCAAAACTTTAAAGATGTTCATAGGTTCCTTGGATAGATCAGTTCTCTCAGAAAATTTATCGTAAATTTTGCTACAAGGGATCTATATGATTTACTATAAAAAGATTCAGTGTTTTTTTTTTTAAGAAGAACAAATTAAAAAATTTGAAATTTTGAAAGAAAAATTAATTTTAGCTCCAATATTGACGATTTTTGAGTTACACGCTAGTTTTTATGGTTTTGGTGCTATCTTGATGCAAAAGCAGTCAAATAGCCAATACCACTCAATCAGTTTCTTCACTAAAAAAACGATGAATACGAATCTTAACTTCATAGTTTTTAACTAGAGACTTTGGCTGTTATTCTTGCAACCCAAAGGTTCCACGTTTATTTAGCGGGTAAGAATGTCAAAATATTTATTGATTGTAATGCACTAGTACAAACATTGAAGATAAAAGAAATCAATACAAAGATAAACCGATGGGCACTCTTCTTAGAAAATTATTATTTTAAATTAGAAAACAGAAATGAAGATAATGCTCCTAGTCGGTTTAATATCTATATTAATAAAAATGGAATGGTGTTTGTATGTCACGAAATGGCTTGCGAACGGGTCAACAGATTTGAATGATTCTTTTTCAGTTTTGTTCGTCAAGGGTTCCGACGTGTTTGTGTGTATAAAAATCCCAGGATATTCACCGGGAAAGTTGAAAAAACGAGCGCGAACCAAACTGTCATTTTATATGGGACGATCAAAAGCGTTTTTCAACAGCCTACTTGATGGCAAGGCGAAGTTTGCCGGGACCACTAGTGAGTAATAAAACAAATAATAATAAAATCAAAACTGAAGAATCCATGACCTTAGCACTGCCTATAACTGCATATCAGTCACATTCGACATTTTGACAATTTTGAGTTAATACCGTGGAGAGTCATCAAATGATGTATACTTTCGATCAATCTACTAAAATGTGTGATTTTGTGATTTTTGAAAATCCGAAAAAATATCAAGTTGTTTTGTCACATTGGTAATTGTAACCGCATCCCCCGCAAATTGAGGTATTCCATACCAGATAATTTGCAAGATTTACAACTTGAATGAGGTATGAATGAGCCCTGCATAAGAGGTAAAATACCTCAACTAATACCTTCTGCATATTCTACAAATACCAAACTGATAATCAGATCAGGTATTGTAATACCTCAATAATACTTGATGGATTTTCATATAAATGGGAAATTTTTCAATAATAGTTCGATATCTCCAGCAGTCCTCAATAGCTATCGAATACCAAAATGAAGTATTTTTAATTGTATTAAATATTTTTTTCAAATACCATTATGATACCAAAATGAGGTATTGACAACTAAACAATACCTAATTATGGTATGATACCAAAATATGGTCTGCATAAGTTATTGCGAGTTATTCTTTCCTCCTCGGGATAACAGTCACATTGAGATTATGCATGAGCCTCGTAATGGAGTAGGAAAGAAATTTCTATCTGAATTATTTTCCGACTATTCACAAATATGCAGTTGTGTATGTGCAGAGCATTACTTGATGAATCGGAGATAGAACAAAATATAATATTAGCATAGTAATAAGATCTCAAATTAAGAACTATTAAGGAAACTTTAGAATCTTCTACATTTCTATTTTTTTTATTATAAGATGGTATATGATCGAAAACATTGTGAGAACCTGCCATGATAACTGTGGCCATATAGGCATTGAAAAAGCTATAATCAAAATTAAAAAGTTGTATTGGTTTTATTGTATGAGAGGCATACAAAGTAATGTTTGTCATGCATGTTCTATAATCCGCTAGGGTACAAAGAAAGATTTTTCTAATTAGTAGACAAAGGAAATATTTCGTTTGATACATTGCATTTAGATCATAATGGATCAATTGCTTGAGAATCAAGTACTAGATTCAAATAAGTTCTTATTATGACTGATGCTTTAACAAAGTTACTAAGTTTTTTTTCCAACTAAAACAACGAATACAGATGAAATGTTATAACATTTAAGAAGTTATATAAGTATCTATAGTAAACCACTTAGAGTTATTACTGATTGTAGAACCGGGTACACTTCTAAATTTTAAGACTTTGTAAATATAAATTATTTTGAGCATGTGAAAACGGCAACTCGCACTCCACAAGCTAATGGTCAAGTTGAGAGAATAAACAAACTTTGACTCCTATGTTGGCAAAAGTGTGCAGTGAAACTAATATCCAATGGGATAAGATGTTATCTAAGATAGAATTTGTTTTCAATAACACTTATAATAGATCAATTTGACATTATCCAAGTATTTAATGTTTGGTCTATTGCAAAATAGTATTTAAAATGAAAACTATAATATTGAATCCTTTTTTTAATAGAAAACCATCAAGTTGAAGTCAGAATCTAAATGAAATTAGAAAAACAGCTGAACAGAACACCTTAAAAATTCAAAATTTAAATAAAAACAAATTAGCAGATAGGAAGCAAGTATACATTGGCCATTATAAAGAAGGCGATTTTGTCGTTCTTAAAACTCTTGATTCTCATAAAAAATATTTAAAGAATAAAGGTTGTAATAGTTGATATTGAAAGGATTAAAATTTAAAATGTCCCTTTTAAAGCGGTATGAGCGCCACAGAATATGCGAAAGTGGATAGATAATGATGACTTGATCCATTATAGGGCTCTGCACTGTTTTGATTTTGTATGGGATTTTGAAGTTTACTGGCCTTCTTGTTTACAAATTTTATGTAAGTGTGAAAGAGAGAAGAAGTTTTTTGTGCAGTGACCCATGGACCGATGCACGAGTTCACTATTTGACGTTTGAGCGGTGCCGTGTTATTTACGTGACCATGGCAACGAGTGAATCCGGCACCGCTCAAACGTCAAATTAGTGAACTCGTGCATTGGTCCATTGTCTCGAAGAGGACATCGAGAAAGTCAGAATAAATAGCCGAGTTGTAGTAGGCTTTGGTGAATAAATCTAAATTGAAGTAGGCATCGACTTAGACTAATGACTGACAATTTACATTACGCTATGAACTATGGATCAATGCACGAGTTCACTAATTTGACGTTTGAGCGGTGCCGAATTCACTGGTTTCCATGGCCACATAAATAACACGGCACCGCTAAAACTTCAAATAGTGAACTCGTGCATTGGTCCATTGAAAAGAAAACACACCTCAATCTTATTATTTCCTGCAGATTCCTGGAAGGACTCGGATGAGAATTGGGCATGGATGCTGATGAAATGGTGATGAATTCTTATGAAGAATCCTGGGAAGATTTCTGATTTCTACGAGGATTCTGACAAGCATCTCAAGAGATGATCTCTGATGAGGAACCTGACAGAATTCTGTAATATTTTTAATGTTATTACTGTAAGGAATCTGATACGAATCCAGCTTTGATATTGATGAATTCTGATCAGAATCATGAACGAAATCTGAAAAAAATTCCGCAAAGAACCTTGTGTGAAATCTGCGAGGGATCAATGGGAAACCTGAGAGGATACTATATGAATCAAATGGAGCTCTATTACCTAAGCTGAGTTTCAGCACATTGATCGAATAAATCCAAAATACTCAAATTTAGCTTAGCTTTAGACATTTTTACCGTTTCGAAACAGTTGAATTTTATATTTCACGTGATGAGTCTTTATTTATGTGTAAATTCATAATTTGTTAAAAATATCAATTAAAACATCCGGAACCAAGTACCGAGGCACTAAACAAACCCCAAAATGGCTTCTATACGTCAAAAATGTAACCTCTGAATGTTTTTATTTACTAAAATAGTGGTATTTGTTGTTAAGCATAACGGCTGTTTTCTTATAATAAAAATCGGTATTTTAAAAACTGATACTGGGTTCGAAACTGGCCTTAAGATGCTCATCTGAATATAAAATGACCAAAACGGCTCTCGATGGCCATCTTATGTCGAAAAAACACGATTTTTAAAACGAATTAAGTGAGAATTGTGAGAACCATGCTGAGAGTCGTGCGTTCGAATCCCGCTGGTCGGGGATCTTTTCGTAATGGAAATTTTCTCGATTCCCAGGGCATAGAGTATCTTTGTATCTGCCACACGATATACACATTCAATAATGGTCAATCGGCAAAGAAAGCTCTCAGTTAATAACTGTGGAAGTGCTCATTATAACACTAATCTGAGAAGCAGGCTCTGTCCTAGTTGGGACGTAACGCCAGAAAGAAGCAGAAGAAGTGAGAATTGTACTTTTGGCCATTATTTGTATGGAATGCGACTACTGTGAGCCGGTCGGAGTACCTATGCTCTACTTCGTTGTATGATGATGGTACATACGCCTGGTTTACTCGGAGTGCGTGTACTTTTTCGGTAAATCATTTCCAGTGCCAAATCCAACGAACGGGTAGATCCAATTCTTTCTCCTGGCAGCCAAGCCATCATCCGGTTTTAGGTTCTGTTTTATATGGCAGATGTTGTTACCCGGCGAAAATTTTGCATGGCGATGCGGCGAATGTAGCGGTGCCGGATTATGCTAATATTTATGCGTAACGTTGTTGAACTTTTTCTGAACCATATATGTAGTTACAGGGAAAGTCGGTTAGAGTGAATTTGGTCGATGTTCCTTGCATAGGCTTTACGTTCGGTGGTAAGATCATACATTGGAAACATTGCTTTTGCTCAATTTCTGAGATTTTTACAGAGCATGAACGAGTGAGAATAATATGTGGACTGGTCTTCGATACGGATTATTAATTAGAAATTCAATGCACTCTTTGCGCTACTCATATGAAATATAATTGAAATTTTCATGCGTGAAAATGAATTACTGTTCTCTTATTTGAAACAAAATTGTACTTTATAGTCATCACCGGCATCTCCGATGCATGCCTATCACAAACCGTACCAAGTACCAAGTCAGAGAAAAAGATGATTAATCATTGCAAACCGAACTGAGCCTACATCGGTTCGTGAACCAAAAGGAAGCATCGTTAGCATAAATTCTGATTAAAATTTAATTATGCTAATTACCATTGAGTTTCTGAACCCTTGCATAATTGATTGCCAGATCTTTTTTGAAACCAGGACTTTTCATTTATCTGTTTCCGACAGTCTTCCAACGATAACAAATCCTTCAATTTATTTGAAAAGGGTGAATAAAGCTTCTATAATTTTCCCGCAAAGCAATAACAATGATACCCGTACACTTAATAACTATCAAAGGAAGGGAAAATTTCTACAGAACAATAGCCAATTTGCACTCCCAGTTATTGCTTCCGATTTGTCGTTGAAGATTCAATTGTCATATCAACCCGGAAGAGATGAAATAACTATCAGTCGTCATCAGCACACAGTTTTCTTCCTTTCAATACAACCCAAAGATAGAGAAAAAAAAGTTCACCTCCAGCGATTGCCTTTCATATTTGCAGAAACACTCAGTCAATATTTCTAGCTTGCACATCCAACATCAAACCGTTCCCATTTAGGTTTGAAGACATTCAATCCTTTTATTCACCTTCACTGATTTGAGTTTGCAGTAGGGTGTTCCAGAATCAATCTATGTTAACAAGTCATACCGTTCAACAAAAATCCTGTAGAAGCATCCAGCTTCTTACTTTCAACTTACTTTCCTCCACCACTAAACTATTTGAGAAGGTCATTCTGAACAGAAAATTCGATTTTTGTCAATGAACAGTTCGGATTCCGACAAGGGCATTCGACGACTTATCAACTTTTACGAGTCACAAATTTGATTCGTTTCAACAAATCTGCAAGCTTTTCAACTGATCTTGCTCTTCAAGATGTAGAGAGGAAACATTCAACAGTGTTTGGCATGAACGCTTGATTTTTTTTCCGACATACATTGTGAGAAAAATTCAAAGCTATCGGTCAAATCATACACTTCAGGTTGTTTATCACAATTCCAGGTCTGAAAGACTCTCTGTAAAAGCTAGTGTTCCTCAATCTTATACAATATTTTCAATATTTTCACATCTGACTTACCCGAGTTACCTCAGGGATGTCAAAAATCTTTAATTGCGGATGACACAGGCCTCTCCGCCAAAGGACGAAGCCCGCGTGTCATCTGTAGTAGATTGCATATTTTTTCTTCATACTTTCAGAAATGGAAGATTTCTCCTAATGCTTCCAAAACTCAACTAATAATATTCCCACATAAACCAAAAGCTCTTTATATGAAACCTTCAAGTAGACATGTGTGTCACAATGGGAGGGGTTCCAATAAATTAGTCAGACGAAATTAAGTATCTATATTATCTTATATTATTGCTTATTTTTCTAGGACACCCTATTCCGCAATCATTTTCAACCGATTCCTATATCTGTATCCTTTCAGAGTCAAAATGCACTCGTCAATAGATGGCACTGCTCGGAAGGCGGTGGCGGCAGCACACAACCCGATCTCGGTCATCGTGTTGACACTGCTGCTAGTGTCCGTACAGGTGACCTCCAGCCATCTGCAGAAACGATGCCCAACCGATTGCGAGTGTAACCTAGATCAAAGGGGACTGTACCAGACGGTTTGCAGCAGAGGTGAGTTTTGTTTGAACTTGACTTGATATGGCCGTTGGTTAAGTCGTGGCCAGAGGCCACGATAGGTAACTTTTTGTTTGAAGGGGTTTTCCTAAGATAAGTGGGAAGGGCATAGAAAGCACAATCGTACGAATGAAGAATAAGCCGCTTTTTGTGGTTGCCTTCTACTACATTGTGAAACCGTTTGCGATGATTTAAGAAGCAGAACGCCTTTTCTATTGGACCTATATCGATGGTCATCGGCATGAGAACAAGAACAATCAAACAGAAGCAGGCGATTGAATTGGTTTCCTATGGAATCCTATTTTCAAGTCAGTGTTATGCCGCAGAACTTGGATGTTTTCTTACTTTGTTCT
The DNA here is from genome assembly GCF_002204515.2 of Aedes aegypti. Taxonomy (NCBI): domain Eukaryota; kingdom Metazoa; phylum Arthropoda; class Insecta; order Diptera; family Culicidae; genus Aedes; species Aedes aegypti. Next base: position 401,998,400 of record NC_035108.1, read on the forward strand.
GTTAGCCAAGAGAATGAGTTGTTGACAGAAAACCACATGATTTGATTGCACTTGCATTTCAAAATTCAATCAGTGGAGATTTCAATCAAATTGGTGTAGAAGAACACGCTTCTATAGCAAGAAAACAATGTTTGCGTAAATTTTCACATTCTTGTAATTTTGTACTTACTTGAGACTTGACGGGCTACAATCTGCTACGTTGAATCTACGCCGAATGAATGATTCTCATTCACTAGACTCGGCCCTGATCTAATCGCTTCCAGTCACCCTGAACATTAAGTGCCTTTAGGTCCTCATCAACTGCAAAAAGCATACCGCGAAGTCGACGGCCTCGTCCGGGTTCTCTACTCGTTCTTCTGGCATTCGTACCACCTAACAACACTTCACTGCCAACATCACGATTGAAAGCACGCTGTATACCGGCGATCATGTACTTTGTTTTGCTGGTGTTGACGGTGAGTCCAATCCTCGTAATTTCTCTTTTAAAAGACACGAATGCCTCTTCCATGGCTCGACGATCGATTCCTATTATGTCCATGTCGTCCGCATAATCTAGGTCCTAGGAGCATATGCGACCGCGTGACGATGGTACCGTTTCTAGGCGTGCTCTCCCAATAGCTCCTTCGAGATTATTGTTGAACCAAGTGTTGAACAAAAGGTTCGAAAGCGCATCAGCTTGTCCCAATCCCTTTAAGGTTACGAAGGAGGTCGATATCTCATCCACAACCCGCACATTTGATTTCGATCCATCTAACGCTGCACGAATCAGTCTAATCAGATTCGTCGGAAAACCATGTTCTATCATTATCTGCCACAGCTCATTTCTTTTCACTGATTCGTACGCCATCTTGAAACAAATAAACAGATAATGAGTCTGCAAGTTGTATTTCCGGAACTTATCAAAGATTTTCAGCATGGTAAACATTTCATCCGTTGTAGATAGTCCCTCACGAAAACCAGCTTAGTATTCGCCGACGAAGGACTCTTCAAGCGGCCTCAATCTGTTGAACAGAATACGTGACATTATTTTAAACGCCGAATTGAGAAGTGTTACTCTTTGGTTATTGGCGAACTCCAGTCTAAGTCCCTTCTTATACAGAGGAGGCGGATGCAGCAAACACGTACTGAGGAGGAGCGAGATGAACGACGGGTGGTATTCACTGCTGCCAAAGTCGCGCTGAAGTCCGAGATAAGGGCAAGCACAATGACCTGCTTTGAGGGACTCTGTCAGAGTGCCAATGCGAATCCGTGGGGCAATGCCTACAGGATCGTAATGGCAAAGACAAGAAGTGCAATGGCTGCTACAGAGCAATCTCCAGAGATGCTGGAGGGGATCATCGAGAGGCTTTTTCCGCGCCATAACCCTAGTCCTTGGCCTCCTTTTGTAGGACAGCTGAGGGCTAGAGCTGTGCAGCGTGCGTGGGACAGTTCCACCAAAGGAAGGTGAACCCACAGGTTCATTCTGAGGGTAGATATCTGGGTCAATAGGTGCCATGTGGAACCAACATTCCACATGACACAGGTCCTTTCGGGCCATGGTTGCTTTAGACAGTATTTGCACCGTTTCGGTTATGCGGGTTCTCCCGAATGTCCAGTTTGTGCAGGTTTAGAGGAAAACGTTTTGTTCGTGTGCCCGCGTTTCCGCACAATGCGTGACCGCATGCTTGTCATATGCGGTGGAGACACGACTCCAGACAATCTGGTTCAGAGGATGTGTGAAGACGAGCTTGGCTGGAATGCCGTTTCATCGGCTATCACCCACATCGTCTTGGAGCTACAAATTAGGTGGCGCGTGGACTCGAGGAGTGGTTAGTGCAGACGCTAAGCAACAGGTGATCCAAGGGTTCGCAGTCGGCTAGGTAGATCATACCGGTGCCCTACGGTCGAAATCGACCCTTACAGCGATTAAGTGGCAGCGGGGAGAACATCCTGGTAGCGTTGCTGACGTGGCGTCGGCCTACTGGGTTGGATACGAGCCGCTGGTTGTTCGGGGCAGGTGGAGGCCCCTTCGTCAGCAATCCCAGCTGGTCCATATCGCCGCCATTTTTCCGGATCCATCCACGACCCAGTTGCCGTTACCAGCGGGTACTCGGTATGGGTCCGATATGATAGCGATGTCCGTCCCCCACTCAGCAACTGACTGATACAGCAGCTGCTGAGCTGCGTCACAGTGGTTCAGGTTCAGCTGCGTTACCTGCACTGTGACTTTTCGTTGATGGCTCGTTTGAAGGTCGGGCACCTTGAGCCTCCCGTTGGGTGATTGTTGTTCACGGACTTGCCGGAACAAATCAAGCACTTGGGAGGGTTCTTGCAGCCTAGTGCCTTATGACCTTCCTCACCATAACGCCTGCACAACTTGGTCCTATCAGGGCCTTTACAGCCCCAGGACTTGTGTCCAGGTTCCCTACACCTAAAGCAGATCACCGGTTGCTCATGTATGTTGAGTGAACATACTGACCAACCAACCTTGATCTTACCTACCTTAGCGGACTTATTTGCGTCCGCCACAGGTAGGTGTACTAAGGCCACCTGAGTACCTGCCGGACCTTTCCGTAGCTGAACGGCGGCGGTGGGCACCTGAACTTCGCACTGTTGCCGCTCTTCTGCGTTGGTGATCTCGTCAAGGTTCATCACCTCCAGAGTCACTGACTGCGTCAAAGCCCTCACTTCAACACCTTCGCCAAGGACCTCTTCGCCAAACTTTTGTAGGCGGCGCCCTTGTGCTCCTTGTCGCGCTTAAGCTCGAGGATCATTTCACCTGTACGACTGCGTCTGACACTGCGTACGTCGGCTCCTAGATCTGCGAGCTTCGCGTCACTGCGCATCGCCTTCAGGACTTCCGAGTACTTGGACTCTTCCGTCTTGATGATGATCGCATCACCCTTTTCGCACTTGGCACCTACCCTCCTACCTTTCTTAGGCCTGGTATCCCTGCGCTCCTGAACCTGCTGAAGAACCTCCTGCTTCTTCTTCTTCTTCTTTTTCACTACGGTTGTCGAGGGGGCGTAACCCCCCCCCCCCTGATCCGCCCTAACCTGTAGTGATTGAGGGCCTCTCAAAGGTCGCAACCCCCTGTTCCCATCACTCCGTGAGGAGCCAGCCTTTTCGGGCCCACCCTTCTCGGCTTTCCGGGACGCCTGGCTGGGGTCCGATTTTCCGGCACTTCTGCCGGTTTTCGGGGTCAAAATCCGCCTGGCCTTACGAGCGCCGCCGGGTAGCTCCTCCCCTGACGGCTGCCTCGCGCGCTTCTGCGATTGCTTGTTGTAAGCATTCGCTTCCACGCTTTTGGGGCTGCCCGCGAAAACGAATTGTTCCGTCTGGGTAGACTTCGGCACCTTCAATTCCACGGGTTCTGCCGCAGCCACAGTCATCATGGGTTCAGCATGGTTCTGCTTGGCCGCCAACATTGACTTACGAAGTCTGAACAAGGCCTGCTTGAGGTCCTTGCTGATGTTAGACTTCGAGGACCCAAAGTCAATTATGGAGTCGAGCTGCTGTGCAGCCACTTACATCGCAGAGAGCCCATCTCTACTTTTATTGATGGCCCTCATCAACCACGCTCCATCCATAACTTCACCCGATGCGTTGGCCGGGGATGAAATATGGTTTCCAGCACTGGCACTACGTGCACTGCTGCCTCCTCCTGCTTCCACTCTCCTCAACGGAGACCTAGCTAACCCACTTCTTGCGAAGGGGTTCGCTTCCCTACTACTGCTACTACCTGCACTACTACTATTATTTTGATTAGATATTGTACTCATTATTGAATCCCACGAGTAGCACGGGAAAAGAGGTCCACCACGCCAGAGCCCTGCATTAACGCGGTAAGGGACAAAATACTGTGAGGGGTGCCCAGGTACCCCACAGGCTCCGTTAATGGCCGAACATCTTTTTCAGCCCTTCGACCATTCATTCCTCAGCACGGAACAGGTCATCCGTAGTTCTATTCTATAAGCCGAAAACTACACAGCAATTAAAAAAAAAGGTGGGCCGATCCCGGCGGTACTGCAATACCGGGCCAACCCGTGACGGAAGTGGTGCAAGCCCCTGACCGTTCCGCCCTTTTCCAAAAATCAGTTCAACATTTGTTGTCTCCCTATGGGAGAGCTTTCAGATGTTAAGCTGATAAGAACAGATACTACACTTTGAATGGGAATGGTTTAGTGGGTCGGGGATGTAGTCCTGTCTGCTACTTTGCATGTAGTAAACGGTCCCCAACCCCACACTCCTGGACCTTCAGGGTCCGGGTGTCTGTTGAGCAGATTCTTCAGCACGTCGGCGAGTTTCCAATCGCTAGTTCCTTTACATCGCTGTGGTCTTCGCCGATTGTCCCGGTTCGCATTCTCTCGTTGATTATTCGTTGCTTAATTTTTTTACGGCTGACTTGCTGAGCCTGACACCAACCCGCTAGATTTCCGGAAAGGACCATTTCCCCTAAATGTTCGGAGGACCATAGTGCACAGTTTAGCTTAGAGTCCTTCTCTGGCACTCGGACGATAATCAGCCGCCCCTGACATAGGGAACAGATGCTCTGTGAGCCGCTCCTAACATGGAGTACAGATGCTCAAGGTTTGCAGAAGCAAAAGCAAAAGCAAACCCCTCCTTCCCTGTCAGCATACGACCAAAGTTCCCACCGGGGGTTGGTTACCCGATATTCCCTAAGGTTAATCGTACCCCGGCCAGTACCACGAGGAGGTAGCGATAGGAGTTGCTGGGCAAGAGGCTAAGGATCGCACAGAGGGGTCTATTTTATTCCTTCAGGTACGCGAGGTACCAATGGTACGCCATGCCCAGCCATTTACTAACCATATTAACGATATATGTAAATGAAAACCATCACTTAACATTCCAAATTCTCAATTTCTTCCACAGTCCAATGGCGAACGGTCCCGGTGCAAGACTTCGACAAAGAAGTCGAAGTAATCCTGATCCGGGGATCGAAAAATTCCCTCACCATCGGACCGGTATTCCAGTCCCTCTCGAAGCTGGAAGTGCTAAAAATCACCAACGCCAACGTTCCAGCCATCGGAATGAACTCTTTCTGGGGCCTGGTCAAGCTGCGCACTTTGGATCTCTCGCGGAACAACATCACCCAAATCACGGTGGAAAATTTCCGTGGCCAGGACAATCTGTTGGAGTTGGATCTTTCGAAGAATCGAATGGAGCGGATAGCAAGCGGAACGTTCGGGCATTTGAAGGTTTGTATGTACAGTATTGGAGTGGGGAGGTTGAAATTCAATTACTTAGAGGTATATACTGCAACAGAACGAACGATACTCTCTAAGCGATTTTGATATTTACCAAAGCGCGAGCTTATCCAAGCTCGGTGACCAAATATTGACTTCGAAATTTCGCTCATCCTGGTTTCATAAAGAATGCAAATAACGGTGAAATTTTCATGATAATTCTTTTTGATGTTGTATACTATTATTTGCTCGATACGGCAACCGGCACCAGAGCTTCGGAGGTAAAGCTTTCAGTTTGCAACTGACGGTGGCTATACATGAAATATCTACTTTTCCAATGGAAGAGCAACGACGATAAAAGCGGAAAGCGAACCTCACGTTAGATTTTTTTTATGTTTGATGTAATTTAATTTAATAGCGCACAATATACTTGAGTACAGATGAGAACGCTTTGTCAGTTTTTTTTTCGATGAGCAACAACGTTGCCATTGGGAGCGTATCGTTTTTTATAACGATATTCTGCGTACTTCTGAATGAACTCATAGTACGTAGCTTGTTGCTCAATTTTTATTACTATCATCAGTTCCAGTTACATACTCTTCACTAACTAGGCAGAAGTTTTTTTTTGCGTTTGCATATTGGTGCTGAAATTTTACAAGCTTTCACAGTTTTTTTTATCATTTTATAGACTACAATAAAAACTTTGGCTTCAGGCTATCCATTTACAGTACAAGCATGAAAAAATCAATAAAATTGGAGTATATTTCCACTTTTGTGTAGACAAATTGTAGAAAATTCAGTTTAAATTTATCCAATTGACTTTTATTGAATTGCCATCGACATCGCTATTTCTGATCTAAATTTCAGCCAAATTCAGGTCAACCTATCTCAAAAAAAAAGTTCAGAACTGATTCTTTGTATCGATGATGTATGGATTCATTTTAGATATGTTAAAAATTTAAAAAAGGCGACAAGCATAACAAGAAACTTCTTCAAAAATATTTCATAGGGTATCATTTGTTGTTTTATGGTTATGTGCATATTAACATCTTTGCTCAAAGATTTGAAAATTGATATTTTTGTTACCTACACAGTGAGTCAGAACAATTAATCATCAGGCTTGGTCAAAAGATAACATTGTTAGTCATCATTAGCAGCAAAGTAAATCCAGAAGCCATAATAACCCAATTAGAGGCATATAACAAAAATATAATAAAATTTTATCAGAATATGATATGCATACCTTATTATGTTGTATTTCTCCTAGGCACCGTTATTCAACGAAAATATTAAAACAAAAAAATAACATAATATGTTAAATTTATAGAATATATTTCTTCTTATTTATTTTTAACAATTTTATAATAATATTAAATACCTACATATGGAGGAGTATGACAAAAAAGTTTCTTAAACCATCCAAGCGGTAGCAAATTGTTATTATCTTATTTTTATTTTTAACTAAATTGCAAGTGATTTTAAATTGACTATTTGTGCTATAAACCCAATTTTGAATTGCTTGTTTAATATAAAAACTTACATTTTTCTGTCTATTGCTCCAAATATGAAGTTTTGTAGGAATTTCTATATAATTCAGCAAAAAACTCGTAACTGAATGTGTTATCCCGTTCATCAGACACTATTATAGATTTGATACTTTGTGTTGAAAATTATAACTAAGCTTAATATGTCTTTAATAGATATACAATATATTTTGTTACATTTATGTTACAATTCATACAACTGTTTGGTATGTTTAAGCTATTTTAACAACATCCTGCCTCAAGTTTGTAACAACCTATATTCGATAAAATCTTTATATCATTACAACATACGCTGATATGATTTTGTTATGTACCCATAGTCGGGAAGCTTTCCCCATCTCCTTCAGATGGGTATTCAAAGAAACACATTTAAATTTGTATGTTGTTACGGTTTTATTAATTAAAATAACGAAACATTCTTATTTCAAAACATACCTGGAAAATATACAGGAAACATAGTTTTGTTTTTTTTTTTGTTTCATGCTTGTGCGGCTTATTTTTCAAAAGTTCTCAAATCAAAAAATTCGTATGCTTTTATGTATTCAAATCACATAAAAAGAGAAACCTCAAAGTTTAAGCTAACTTTTTTAAGATTTAGAGTTGGCGCAAGTGTCTAGAAGGTTTTAAGTGAAAAAATGGCTTTCAGTGAAATTACCATAACTTCGTTACACTAAAGTCTTTTTTTACACGGTTTTTTTTTTTGCACGCTCTATTTTTACACGGCTTTTTTTACACGCCTTTTGGAATTAACTCGGTACTTTTTTTGCACAAAATTCGGAAATAACACGGTTTTTTTTACTTATTTACGCGGATTTCGGAATTAACACGGCTTTTTTTCCTATTCACACGGATTTCAGAATTAACACGGTACTTTTTCCACGGGTTCTAGAATTACCACGGTTTATTTTAACACAAATTCCAGAATTAGCACGGTTTTTTTTGCACGGAATTTTTTTGCACGTGTAAAAAAAACCTTAGTGTATTTTCTAACCAATTTTTAAACTTTTAGCATCATTATATTCAAAATTAAATATATGAAGACTTTCAATAAGTCAATTTTTTTTAAATCAAAACTAGTCTTAGTTAAAAATAGTTTTCCTCAAATTTTCCCTCATTTTACTTAAAAATCATTTTTGTTTAAGTATAACTTCATAAATACCGTTAAGTCACCAGTCACCGTGCGGCCTCCATTCACCGTGCACATATACAAATTCCTACAAAATATTCATATAATTTTCACAAATTTTTATTTTGTATTTTAAAAAACCTAGTTTATGTAGTCAAAATCATATGAATTCTGTTTAATTATGGGATTTTCTAAAAGTCTTAGTAGTAACACCAAAAACTCATATATTTTTTTACGATAGAGTATCAAATTTTTCATATTATTAATCAGTTTTTGCTGTAGATACTGCTAGAGAGATGTATTTCATCGCATGAACCATAACATTTTATGTAAATAAGATTTTTTTATTGTGTTCCAGTCGAAACACAAAGGCACGGTGAATGAACCCTTTTCATTATTGATGGTTCCTATTACCGTGCATTAGTGTAAAAGGCTTTAAATAATTGGGTGATATTAGAATTATTATTATGTCGTGATTGAACTACTCGATATTTATTTGTTGAGCAAATATGGAATGGTTTGGACAAGTGACAGTCAAACTTTCTATAACAATTTTAATGAATAAATAATGATTTTGCTATTTTTTTAACTTTCTATGGCTTTCATTGTAAAAAATAATTTGAATACCCTTACAAATAAGTGCGCACACTAAGGACTGTTCATTTAAAAAGTACGTGTTTTTTACAGTAAACTATTTATTTTCGAACAAATTCATGAGTTTACCTAAAATACATGGAAATCAACGTAATTTCGATCAAATTCACATAAATTTGAACATTTATTGAGCATTGCTGGAGATTTCTTTTGATACTTCCCATAAAATTCTGCACAACTTTTTTGGGAACTTTTCGAACTGCTTTTTGAACTGCTGACCACATTTTCTTGAAAAAATCGATGGAGCTTGCTTCTCTTCCATCCTTCTTAAGATGCCGTTTGATTATTGCCCAATATGTTTCAATGAGGCGTAGTTCTGAGAAATTTGATGGATTCGATCATTTTTCTACAAATTCGACTTATTCCTTCTTGAGCATCTCCAAAGTAGCTGAAGCATAGTGAGCCGATGCTAGGTCTGGCAAAAACAATGGAGGCATGGTATGCTTTCACTAGATGGGCAGAAGCCATTTTTTAATGCATTCAGTTCTGTAATTTTCGCCGTTGATTGAACCCGTCGTGAAATACAGTATTGGACAAAACATTTGCAACTTTTTCGATTTTCCATACAAAATGACCAACTTTGATAAACTATATCTCAGTTATTTATGGACCGATTTGAATGAAATTTTCACAGAATATCAGACATAACTTGAATTTTTACATATATTTTTGAGTGATTTTTCCAATCACAAGTTGAAAAGCAGTAACGGTTTGACTAAAGTGAATTTTTTGACGATTTTTTATAATTGACATAACTAAACATATTGAAGGAATAGCTTCATAGTATCTCCAGCAAAGTTGTAGATTTTGGCGAGATGAATAAGTTTGCTGAAGACAGTTTTTGTGTAGGGCTATCAGATTTTGAGATAAAAAGTTTTGAATTTTTCGTCGAAAATTACACTTTAGTCAAACCGTTATTACTAACAAACTCGTGATTGGAAAAATTATTCAAAAATACATGTTAAAATTCAAGTTATATCTGATGTTCTGTGAAAGTTTCATTCGAATCGGTCCATAAATAACTGAGATATAGCTTACCAAAGTTGGTCATTTTGTATGGAAAATCGAAAAAAAATGCAAATGTTTTGTCCAATACTGTATGTGGTACTCTCATACCGCAGGAGCAAATTGCTTGCCATACCAAATCATTTTTCCCAAATTTTTCTGTTGGGATGTATCGTACGTCGTCAGGAATATCTGTTTTGGCCACAGCGTTGAAAAAATTCAATTTTGACACTTCGCGATTTAAGCCAAATCTCGGAACGGCAGTTTTTCTGTACACCATTTGTGCAAAAAAAAATTGAAAGTCGACCCATCGTTTAGAATTTATAATTTTTTTATGTCAACTTTTGTCTGCTGTCAAAATAAACACTTGAGATCACACTGAAACAAAATTTTATTTGTTTCTATGGAATTTTTATACCAAAATGCTAATATTAAGGTGTCTACTTTCTTAAATGAACAGTCCTTACTAGCAATATAGTTACACCTTCAACAACGTTTCTTCAAGATACGAAATTAAATCATTCTAAAAACTATACGCACGGTAAATGGTGCACCAGTGTGCACGGTTAATGGTGACATAGGACGGTACGAGGCGAACGTAACATGAAATTTGTAAACATACTTTTTAAGTATTTTTTGTTATGCATAACTAATTTTAGATTTTCATCTGAATTATGGTATAACTGCACGCTTCGTAGTGGTATTCTAGTTCACTTTGAGTGATTTGGAAAAATAATATAATTTTTTGAAGCGCAGATTTTTCTTAAATGCACGGTGAATGGTAGCATGACGGTACTCAACTGATTCCAAATCTTTTAAAATGTTTTTGCAAAAAAAAAAATATTGTTTATACAACACATTTTTCTACCCCAATACATACCCAAAAACATGACTTTTTAATAAAAACTATCCAAAAACATGTTTTTTTTTTATTTTTTTTGATTTAAAAAAAAATTCCTTGGATTTTAAAAGTCTTTTTTGCCGGAAATTGCATTTTTCTATAATGCTCAAGTTTATGAAGCATCTTGGTTGAAAAATAAGTTGAATAGTGTGTATATTTTTTAACAAGTGCAAAAATATTTTGTTCCAAAATTGTTTAAAAATTGTTACTTTTGTGCAGTTTTTTTTTAAACAACTTGGTCAAAACATTTTTTTATGTAAAATGTGCTGTATGAAAAGTTTTGGAACAATTCAATAAGCTTCAAAAGCATAGTAAAACTATAATCGGTTAAATATTCATAAAGTTATGGTCAAACAAAGATAAGTTTTTATGAAAAATTAAGACCAATTTGGAGTTAACTACTTTTAACTAAAACTAGTTTTGTTTTTAGACAAATTTGTTATTCTACAAAGTTTTCATAAATTTAATTTTGAAGGGAAATATGCAAAAAGTTTCAAAATTGATTCAAAAATAACAAAGTTATGATGATCTCAATGAAGGTCATTTTTATAGCTTGCAAATTCACCTTTAAGTCGCATGCGCCACCTTTAAATGTTAATTTTGAAAAAAATTATGTGATTCGATTTCAGAAGAGAACTTTTGAATAATAAGCCCCGCACACTGTTGGTCATCTAGATCCGGAGATATTCCGAAACTCCTTTAGATTCAACTGATTTGTATTATTTGTCCAAAGTAGATTCTTATTACCTGACATTGTATAGTTCACATTTTATTTTTTGACTAATTGACTAAAAACAATGGAGAATTTCGGTCCCCAATGAACTTTGGACTATCTTCTGAATGAAATAACCAATGAATACCGACACTTATTCCAAAGAGTTTTTTTTGAGAAATTATGTAAAATGGTTCAAAAATAGCAATAAACAAAAAATATCGCGATTTGGTATATTTTTTTGGAGAAAAAATAAAGCTGCTGATAGAGGGTTAAGGGCAGTAAAGATTCCAGTGGGAAATTCCATAGGAACCTTGAGAACTTATTGGGACCATTCAACCTTCTTCTTTTATACCGAATTTCTTGAGATTCTTACGAAGATTACTTCCCAGGATTACTATAGAAATACACTGAGTTGGTATGACGAGATCTACCGAAAAAAAGCTGATTACTATTCCAAAGATTTCCTCGAAAATTCAATCAAAAATTGCTCTACTGTTATTTCAGGAACTCTACCAGGTATACTCCAAAGGTTCATTTCCAATTTCAAGAATTAATTAATAATTATTATTTATTTAAAAAAAATCGTCGGTAGTTTCGCCGTGATTGTCTCTGGGTACACCTATAGATATAACTTTCAGTGGTTCTATTTATACATTTCTTCGCACATATCTTGCAAAATTACTGCAAAAATCCTATTTTTCCTCCAGTGAACAATACTAGGAATTTTTTAATAGAAGTTTTCTAACTTTTTCAAAATTTCTAGAGAGAATTTTTTTTGTGTTTCATCAATATATGCTTTTAAAAAATGACAGTAACTCTTTCAAGAACACATAACAAATTTATTTAAAATTCAAACTCTCAGAAATTTCAGGAACTTTTTAAATTGAATTCTCGCATGCATACTTTCCAAGTCCAATTTCAAACTTGCGTGATTGACTGCCCATAAAAGCATAACTGTCCCATATTGATTTTCGAGCCAACACCTTTTTTCGTCGCAATCCACGTGTCAATGTATATTTTACTATGCACATAAAAATTATCACACTTTGTTTGAAAATATTGTGGAAAAATATGAAGTTGATGCAGTCCCATATTGAACAATAAAGGCATAAGAGGCTCTATATGAACTTGCGATCTAAATAACAACTGCAAAACAGGAATTGCGTTCAAGTTTATATTTTTCGCTGATCAATAGAAGCAATGTGAGTTATCTTAGCGGTTGTTTTCAATGAATATGGTAAGTATAATTTTTTTTGGTTATTTTTGGGTTTTGTACTTCCACAGACTTCTTCTTCTTCTTTCGCCAACGAATACTCGAAACTCGTTTCCAAACATTCTCTGTTTGCATACCATTTTCGGATCCGGGTGTATAACTCTGCTGAGGATTGTCTCGTCTTCGGGGAAACGTTCTTGGGTACCTTGCTCTTCTCAAATGGCCAAACCGGAACAAATCGCCATGTTACTGGTCACGTATCTGTTCGATTGACGTCCTTCCGCGCATAGGGACTCCACCAGAGTAGGCGTACCATGGGGAATTCGTCGGCCTACCAGGCGATCGGGTACTACTGCCCGCTGCAGAAGTTCGGACAGACGGCGATCCGTTTTCACCTTCTATAGAGAACAGTCGAAAACACAGTAGAGTGTGGTGTTTCCCTTTACATTTCTAAATGACGGGGGGGACATTCCATCGCTCGATGTCCTCGCTTAAAGCAATTTTGGCAGAAGGCGTTGTCAGGTAGCACCTTGTCACGGTTTAAGCCATCTGTCAGAGGACATTGGTAAAGAAGGTGGTCTCCATAGCACGCTACTCAGCTTCGGATTGTTGTTTGCACTGGAATGTAGTTCAATCGCAAACTAGACGGATTAGTATCCAGCTTAGGAGATGCGGATTTGACATCAGATGATATCACTGGTGAAACCTATAGGCCTTTGACTCTACGCTGCAGGATTTCAACTAGATCATTTATCGAATCCTGTTCTTGGATCGATGAGAACTCTTCCCAACTTCTATTCGTTTTTAGGTCCATGCGATAGCAAATGATATCCAGCAATAGCAGATCCTTGTAATCGCCGAGTTGAACTATCTGATCCAAAGTCTGCACAGTTCGTTAAAATCTCTCCAGAAGGGATCGCAAATCGTTGGCCAACTCTTCAGCCAGCTTCGGAAGGCTGAACAGTGAACAACGCCTGGACTTGTCGCCGCTTCAACTATTTGCTGTCATTATACCTCTTCGTCTTCGTTTGTGATCGCCAAAGAGTCCATCAATGTCTTGACCTCGCCTGCCAAGCATCCTTTCAAATAGTGGAACTTTTCCACGTCCGGCAAGTCTGCTTTCCCATGAATAAGCGACGTATACAGGTCGCAAAAGCTCAACCACTCATTGATGTTGCCGTCGAAGGTCTGTAACTGGATCTGAGGCAGTCGCACATGCTCGATGTTTAATTGCTGTGACACATTCAGGTTTCGAACAGATTGATTCATCCCAAACAGCTCCTGTAACTCCTTGATTAGATTAGAATTAGATTGTCCAGCGGCAGGGATTTGATGTTGTAATACTCAATACCGAAGTCCGACCGCTTCTTGAAATCGATCTCGTCTTCTTCGGTAAACTCTTCGTGGGTCTCGATGTCCAAGATTACATCGTTGACCTTCTCCCACAGTTCATCAAGCTTTTTCATTTTCAAGATGCATTCGAAACGAAAAGAGCTACTCCAGCAAATCTTGGGCGCGGTGATCGATAATCCTGGTCAGTCACACAGCTGGATCGGCAAAAGGCTTGGAATCAACCATTCCATCGTGACCCGTGTTGTGAAGACGTTCCAGGAGACGAAGACCATCGTGCGGCGCGCTGGAAGCAGTCGAAAAGGATTCCAGAGAAGGCGCAGCAGATAAGACAGTAAGCCAACAGGCCATGAAACGGGCTGGGTTACGGTCAGGAAGCTGATAAACCGGACTGACAAACAAAACACGGTGGCCAAATTGCGTGCGCGGAAGCTGTACCGTGAGTGGCTGGTCAAACCAGGCTGTCTCGACAAGGCGGACACCAAACAAATCCCCGGCCTCGAGTTTTTTGTCGTTACGTCCCGCAAGAGAAAGATGGACAAATTCGATTGCGAGTGCGGACGGTACAGCCAGCCGTTCGTTATGCTTGCAGAAGCGCTTGCTGCCCTTCCTCCGCTCTCACCGTAGTCCCATGCTATTCTGGCCGGATCTCGCTTCGTGCCATTACGCAAGCGTGTAATGGATGGATACGAAGCGAAGGGCGTTAATGTGGTCTCGAAGACGGTGAACCCGTCAAGTACACCAGAATTTTGTCCGATTGTAAAGTTTCGGGCGATGAAGGAAAACGGAAAAACATTCGAAACCGATGAAGTTTTGGAGAAAAACTGAGAGAAATTGTGTAAGAAAGATGGGCAAAGCCTCGCCAAAGATCTCATGAGCAGTGTTAAGAGAGATGTACGAGCATTCAGCTTTGGGAATAAATTAAATAAATAAATCATTCCAAAATATAGCTAATATACAGTTATTTAATGCTTAAAAATTTGAGTAGAATCCGATTTAAAATGATTTTTTGGTAATCATTTCTGTATGACTCATTTTTTTCGAGTCCATCCTTTAAACTTCTATGCAAGATTACCTGCTTGTATGCTGATTTAAAGGCAAAATTTACCACAGAAATTTGTTTTTTTAACTCTTGAAAACGAATCAACAAAGTTTGTGATTCTTTTGTTATTAGTAAGATACTTTTAGATGATTCAATGCAATATTGTATCTGGCAATATATAAAGAAAAACAAATTTTGTACAGTATGGCCCATAAAAAAAAATAAAAAATAGTTTGAACGTGAATTCAGTATCCACAAGCATTATTTTCGTTGTTTTTGTGAGTGAATGTAATTTCTGATTACTGTAGTTCATTCTGAAATAACTTCGCTTTCTTGGACAATTTTTGTCATATTTTTCTTACTGTCCTGCAATAAAGCAAAGAAGTTTGAAGGTTTTGTCCGTTCAAAGTTAGAAACAGCGACTGATTGTCGTATACTCTGGCGATAAACTTTCCACCTTCAAATATCACACTTTATTGTTGAAATTATTTGTTTGTTTGGTATCAGAGGTAGGAGGAGTTTTTAGAGAACGTGTTTCTCGTCGTCAGAATAAAATCTTTTAACAGGGTCATAATTTTGAGGGCATTTGCGTCTTATGGGTTAGATATGCCTTTTTTGTTAAAGTTTCATAAAAAATAAATACAGGGGTCTATAACAGTTTTTTTAAGAGGAAATTCGTTCTTTGGTTAAAGAGGACTTATATCAATACTAGCTCATAGGTTTCAAGCAAAACAGAGCCGCTAATCACATCTCCAAAATAAGCCGTTTTTTCGAAAATATGTTCCAATCTCCAATGATCCCGGTATGAACCAATTCTATCATTTGATATGGGTGAATGCTGGAGACAAGGCCTGTGAAGAATCTCACCCCATCGTTGATGTTTTAGAAGCTTTCATCACAAAGATATTGAACTCGATGACTGCATGATAAAATTTGAAGGTATGCTTCCAATTCCTCTCCTGCAAGGTGAAAGGAACAGATAAAGATCATGTCCAAAGTGAAAAACTGAGTCTAAATAGATTAAACAATACACATAATGAATAACTCCTCTGAATAGTATATTCATAACTAAGTATCCATAATTTAATGAGCTTATAGAAGCTGTAACGTGATTCAATGTTTTTGCTGTTGAATATCCTGTCTCGACTTAACGGACCTTTGGCTCTTTTATAAAACGGTTTTTAAAATTTTTCAAACTTTTCTCAAATATATAAGATTTGTATTCTAACCGTGGGAGAATCATCAAAATCGGTAGAGAATCGGCAATTTTATTGCTAGTTGAAGTAAAAAATTGTGATCGATTTGAATAATGGTGAATATCGCTGACTAAACGTAGGAAAATCGCCTTTCAAAATCTGATAAAATTGCCCACATGGATGATTGCAAACAATTGATTAAATTTTCCCGTTCCTTTTTGGGGGGCACATAATGCCTGATATGCCAAATTCCACACGGCTGCCACAATTTAAGCTATTTATCTTCTCTTCTCGCTTTTCCCTTCTCAATAGAGCCTCAAATCGCTGAACCTGGCGGACAATTCCATCGACGAGCTGAACGCGCGCCTCTTCCTCCATTTGGCGAAGCTGAAGCACCTGGACCTTAGCCGGAATCCCATCGACGATTTGCCTCCGGAGGTTTTCAAAGACGTACAGGTGCGTAGAATGGGTGCCATAGCCATTTTATATGGTAATAATCGGGAGAATCCCTATTCGGCTTTTTTACGCCATCATCATTGCCACCGTACATTTGAATGGGATTTTCATCGTCATGTTGATGTCTTGGTTGGGGCGACTTTTTTGTGTGCTTATGCTGCTCTTTTTTATTGGTTTATTTTTCTAGGAATTGAAAGTGCTTAAGGTTCGAGGCTGTCATCTGTTGAATGTGAATCCGCAGGTCTACAATATGCTGACGCACCTCTCCGAGCTGGATTTGGGTCAGAACCAGGTAGGTGTACCCGATTTGTTACAGGAAAATTTAGATATTTTGGGATCTATTTGAGATGAATGAGTTGGTGGTTTTAGGAACCACATACGTATATTAACAAGACATACTCCCGAAAACAATATTCAAAGCAAACTAACACTTAATTTAATATCTTTCCAGTTCACCTACTTTGTACGAACGGAGTTCAAGGATTTGAAGCGCCTACGAGTCCTCCGACTGGACGGCAATCAGCTTTCAGTTGTAGTCGACCATCTATTCGAGTATCAGAAAAGCCTCAACATTTTAGGTAAGCAACATGCTACTCTAACCGACATACATTCCATGCCCTATATCTGCTTCCATGCCATTGACATTCCATAAATATTACATGATCCAACAAACCCGGAACCCAACGTCCATCCTTATCTATTTGCTCATTTACGTAGTAATACATGTTTGCTCTTGCACTCCTAGCCGTAAATCGATTTGCATCAATTTCCACCTTTTCACGCACTCCAATATGTATTGTTGCCCGTTTCGCAGACCTTTCGTTCAACCGGTTGGCCAAAATCTCGGAGAAAGCTTTCGAGAATTTATCGAATCTCACATATCTGGACGTATCGTACAATAAATTATCGCGCATCGAGCCGGAATGCCTGGAACCGGTGGCGGCCAATTTGCGCACATTCAACATCAGCGGCAACCTGCAGCTGGATCTGATGGAGGTGAATCCCACCTTCCAGGTAATGTATCTTGCTTGTCGATGTGATTATATGGGGTACTAGGGTGGTTCAAAATGCAAGAAAGCTTGAAAATCCGATCTGCCCAATCTAACAATGAAAATAGTGTTTTGGGAAATATTCCTCAATTTAAACGTGGCCCAAAGATAATTTAGGTTATGAACAAATTAATATTCAAAAAATTGAAAATTGTTTCAAACACATTAATCTGAAATGAAACATATCATCTCATTGTTGAGTGCTCTTCAAGATATTTCTCAATTCAACACTCTGATAACCCTATTTGTATTTCATCTTCAAGAAACCTTTCTATTATAGATTTCATCTTAATTGACTCTAGACATTTTTGTAGCTAACTAGTTACCGTAAAATCGGGTGTAATTGATCAGAAGGGTGAAATTGATCATCGTATTACACGATTTTATTTATTCGTAATGGAGCACAAATATCAATGTAAGCTGCAGTAAATGAACGTTGCTTATCGTAACTATTGTCGAATTGTGTGATGTGAAGTTTTTTGCGTTAAAGAATGTTTATTACAATGAAAATAACGTAAAATTTCAAAATCATGCACGGTGCAGTATTGACAAACACCTTTGAACTTCTATTTATAAGCAAGGATTTGAACATGGTATAAACCTGAAAGCTTGTGAGGATGCTTGAAATATATCCCCAAACCAGATATCATCACCAAAACTCGTACCAATAGGGTAACGACTGTTTATTTTGCTCTCAAACGCTAACAGTTGGCGCCAGTGGCAAAATTTACAGACAACAACCTTTCGAACATTCAGTTTCCCTTACCGACCGCCGAGCGGCGACACTGTTGTTTGTATCCCTCTCACTGATCGCGCTACGCTGGATTCTCAAGTTTCTCAAACTTTCAACACAAGCGCATGGAAGAATGGTAGTCGGAGAGCTGTCAAAACGTATGGAAAATAAAGAAAAACGTAAATTACTTGCAATTCGGAAACTGGATCAAAAAAGTAGTGATTAGAAATCAAGTGCAAAGTGAATACATAACTTTTTGTGTTTAGTTCATCTTCCGTGGTGCTTTCTTTGCTTCAGGATTTCGTTTTTACTACCATTGAAAAAGAGCCATCTATTGCCTTTTCAGTTTTGAATATCGCCCTATTAGCTCATATGGTTGAAATAATTGAATTTCTGTTAGATATCATTGAACTCCTTAGGAAATTGCATACATTTAGGCGTTTACCGCGTCATTCTTGAAATTTAACTATTCGTTATTTATATAAATATTGAATTGTTAAGAATTTTACAAGCATATTCGGATTCAGGGAGCTCAAATTTATCATATAGAGATGTTTTGGAAACTAACAATAATGGCATTGACAAGTGATCAATTTCACCCCGAAATGAGAGGATCTCATTTTTTTTATTTTAGAGGTATTTGTTAACACTAAAATGATATTTGTTAGAAAATTTCGGTACATAAGTCGATGAGGCTCACCTTCGTACTTGTTTTCCTGCATTTAGTTGTTTGGCATTGTTAACATCATAGAAAGCAGACTAGATAAACCGTGAAAAATGATCAATTTCACCCGAAATTACGGTACCCATGTTGACTTCGATACTGATCATGTCCCTGTTACATTTCCAATATCCCATGAGGTGATTATATCGTTAGAAGCTTGGGATTCTTGCTTTTCCAAAGCAAAACTCATCCATACAGCCGAATGGAATACCGCCTTTGGCACTTCCTGTGATTGGCAGACGCTCAAGCATGGTCTAGCTAGGATGTGGCGGGGGATTATCAGTGGGCTCTGTTGAATCTCTACGAAAAAAAAACACATATCTGTAAGTAGTTTTGAACAAGCGACTTAGTATCGCTTTCAATTTTGTGGGCCTTGTGGCCGTGCGGTTAGTGTCGTGAGGCACTACAGCGCATCGTGTCAAGGGGTGTGGGATCCATTCCCGCTTCAGTCATTGAAACTTTTCGCCACAGGAGCATGCTTGTCCTTTATCTAGTGTTAAGTTACAGTCTGTGCAGGTAAATGCCTGAAGACGGTGTCCATGTGTTTTTGTTTTTAATTTCTTCTGAAATACATCTACAGTCCCACTAGACTCTTTACAGATTTTCACTAAAATTTCTCTTGGGGTCATCCATAAGCTACATCACGCTCTCTAGAGGTTAGAAGAATTTAGAGAATTTGTTATACAGTTTACTGAAGGGGCTTATGCAGTATGAATTAATGATGAATTTCAGGAAGAATGTTCTACCGACATCTAGGAAATAATTCATTTAAAAATCCCTGAAGAAATTTTTTAATGAACATTTGTGAAATTCCAGCTAGAATCTTGAAAGAATTTACGAAGAATAAATTAATGATGTTGGCGGAAAACACTGAAACATTCATTCCACTTGGGAACAATAAAGATTCCTCAGTGAGTTTCCAAAACCCATATATGTTTTCCTTAAGGTGAAGATGAATCAAAGCCAAACCTCAAATTTTCAAGAGCACAAATCTGGAGAACCGAACTCCTCCAGCTAGTGACCAATCGATTAGGTTATCAGCTAAAAAGGATGTTTGGTTCTCCAGATGCGTGCTCTTTAAAATTTGAGGTTTGGCTTTGATTCATCTTTACTTTAAGGGCAAGAATTTATGGATCAATATTTATGCCTTGGCAAAATCAATGAATAAATCTCTGCAACTATTAGAGAATAAATAAGTGAAGGTATTCCTGTAACATTTCCTGAAGACATGCATGGAGGAATGCTTGAACTCATCACTAAAAAAGTTACTGGAGGAATCAGTTTCTGAACAAATTCTTGGAGGAATTACCAACATCTCTCTTGAAGACCTGTGCATCTTTTCCCAATGTTCAAGTTTTTCAGAGGAATCTTGGAGGTTATCTCTGCTGGGAATTCACTAGGAATTCCTGCAAGAATTCATCAAATTTTCCTGCAAAAATTTCCCCATGAATCCCTCCTTTCTGCGGGGACTTTCTCCAGGAATTCCTTCGGGATTTTACTCCAGAAATTCATACGGAGATTTCGTCCATGAATTTCTCTGGGGATTTCGTCCAGAAATTCCTCTGCGAATTTTCTCCAGGATTTCTTTCGGAGATTATCTCAGAGAATTTATCCCGGGATTTTTTCCATGAATTTCTCTTGGGGTTTGCACAAGGAATTTCTCTGGAGATTTCCTTCAGAAATTCTTCTATGAATTTCCTGCAGGAATTCATCAGAGTATTTCCTCCTGGGATTCCTCCAGGTATATCCCAAAAGAACTCCGGGGATTTCGTCCAGAAAATCTTTCGGGGAATTCATTAGGAAATACTACAAGTTTTTTCCAGAGAATTCGACGATTTCCACCAGGATTCCTCCGTGTATATAAAGAATTCCTCCGGGGATTTCCCCCATGAATTCGAGGATTTCCTTAAGGGATTCGTCCAGAAAATCTTTCGGGCTTTCCTCCTGGAATTGCCATCCAGAAATTTATCGTTGAATTTGCTCCAGGAATTCCTACTGCGATTTCTCCCAGGAACGCCAAGGATCCAAGGATTTCCTTCAGAAACTCAACCTTCAAAGTCCCTGCAACTTCTTCAAGAAGTTTTTCAGAGATTCTCGTGGAATTTCCTTCAGAAACTCCTCCGGGATTTTTTTTTAAAGAATTCTTCCAGAGTTTCTTCGGGAATTTCTTCACATTTGCCTCGGGCATTCTTCCATGAATTTCTTCAGAGTTTCTCCAGGAATTCCTTTGCAGTTTTTTGAAAAAAAATGCTGGAAATTCCTTTGGAGCTGCACAGGGAGTTCTTTCAAAATTCCTCCAGAAATTCCTCAGAACTCCTCCAAGATTTTTGTTGGAGATCCACCATGATTTTCCGTAGAGTTCCTCCGGGACTTCCTCCATAGTTTCTTCATGAATTTCTCCGAAGTTTCTCTAAAAAGCATTCAGCAGTTCCTCCAGCCATTCCTTCAAAGTCCCTGCAACTTCTTCAAGAAGTTTTTCAGAGATTCTCATGGAATTTCCTTCAGAAACTCCTCCGGGATTTTTTTTAAAGAATTCTTCCAGAGTTTCTTCGGGAATTTCTTCACATTTACCTCGGGCATTCCTCCATGAATTTCTTCAGAGTTTCTCCAGGAATTCCTTTGGAGTTCTTTGAAAAAATTTGCTGGAAATTCCTTTGGAGCTGCACAGGGAGTTCTTTCAAAGTTACTCCAGAAATTCCTCGGAACTCCTCCAAGATTTTTTTTTGGAGATTCACCATGATTTTCCGTAGAGTTCCTCCGGGACTTTCTCCATAGTTTCTTCATGAATTTCTCCGAAGGTTCTCTAAAAAGCATTCAGCAGTTCCTCCAGCCATTCCTTCAAAGTCCCTGCAACTTCTTCAAGAAGTTTTTCAGAGATTCTCATGGAATTTCTTTGGAGTCCTTCATGGAATTTCTTCGGAGTTCCTCGCGGAATTCCTTAAGATTTATTATACGATTTTTGTTTTTGGAGCTCCCCTGGGAATTCCAGCATAGTTCCTCCTGGATATTTTTCGGAATTTCTCAGAGTTTTTCTTGTAATTACTTCTCGTGGAATTTCTTTGGAGTCCTTCATGGAATTTCTTCGGCGTTCCACGCGGAATTGCTTAAGATTTATTCTACGGTTTTTGTTTCTGGAGCTCCATCGGGAATTCCAGCATAGTTCCTCCTGGATATTTTTCGGAATTTCTCAGAGTTTTTTTGCAATTACTCGAAAATCCTCCAGGGTTCCATCAGGATTTTTTCTAGAGTTACTGCGAAAAATTCTTCAGATTTCCACCAAGAATTCTTCCATAGTACCTCAGGAAATTTCTCAAGAAATTTCTCAGTAGTTTCTCGTGTAATTCCTCCGGAGCTCCTCCAGTATTTTTTTAATTACTTCAAAACTTCAGAAATTTTTCGGAACTTCCTCAGGATTTCCACCGGGAATTCTTCCAGATTGTTTTCCCGAATAATCCTCTGGAGTTCCTCTAGATCTCGCCCAGTAAATCCTGGAAAGTTCATCCGAAGCCCCATTGGGAATTCTTTTGAATTTCCTCCATAGTTTTCCAGTAATTTCTCTGGAGTTCTTCATGCAATTACCCCGGATTTCCTCCAGAAACGCCTCTGGAGTTCATTCAAAAATCTTCTGGCTTTTCTCCTCAAACGCATCCAAAGTTTCTCCAGGAACGTCTCTGAAATTTCTCCATCAATGGCTCAAGAGTTCCTCCAGGAATTCCTTTGGAGTTTCTCTTGAATTTTATCCAGAATTCCTCCAGACATTTCCTTTGGATTTCCTTAATAGTTCCTTTTGGATTTTTTTCGTAGTTCTTCCAGGAATTTCTCCAGCGTTCCTCCATGACTTTTTTCGGATTTCCCCATGAATTCCTTCGCATTTCGTCCAGCAATTCTTCCTCAGTTCCTTCAGAAATTTCTTCAGAGTTCCTTCAGAAACTATTTACGAGTATCACCAGGAATTTTTTTCAGAGTTCCTGCGGGAATTCCGTCAGAGTTATTTCAGGCATTCATGCAAGAATTTCTTCAGAGTTCCTTTAGAGTTCCTTGCTCCGGAGTTTCTTCAGAAATTCCTTTTGTGTTTCTCCAGGATTTTTTTCGAAGTTTCTACAGGACTTCAACAGTAGTTCCTCTAGAAATTCTTCCAGGAATTCTTTCGAAATTTTTGCCAGGAATTCCTTCGGAGCTCCACCGGAAATTCCTTCGGAGTTCCTCCATAGATCCTCCAGGAATTCTTTCGGATTTTCTCCAGAAGTTGTTCGAAATTCCTCTTGGATTTTTTTTTGGAGATCCTTCAAAAATTTCTCCAGAGTTCTTTTGAGGTTCCCTCCATAGTTTTTAAGGAAATTCTATGGAGTTTTTGTAGAAAAGATTTCACAGCTTCTCAAAAAAGTCCTTCGGAGTTTCTTCAGGAATTCCTTTAGAGGTCCTCCAAGAATATCTTCAGAGTTCCTAATGGAATTTCTACAGAGTTCCTCCAGGAATTGGAGCTCCCCTGGAAATTATTACGGGTTTCCGGCATAGTTCTTCCAGGCATTTTGGTTTCGCCAAGAATTCTTTGGAGTTCTTTCAGTAACTCCTAGGAAATCCTCCGGAATTCTACTCTGTATTCTTCTGTTACTGCGAGAATTGCCATAGATTTCTTCCGGAAAATTCTACAGTGTTCCTACGGGAATTCCCACACAGTTCCTTCAAGAAATCTGCAAGAGTTCCTTCAAGCATTTCCCAAGATTTCCTCCAAATCTTCTTCAGAACCCTCCTGGAATTTCTACGGAGTGCCTCCAAGAATGCCTTTTCTCCATATATTCTTCCAAAGTTCCTCCAGCGATTCCTCAGAAATTCCTTCAGAGTGACACCGGGAATCGCTCCGAAATGTTTTCATAAATTCCTTCGAAGTTCCTCCAGCAATTCCTCGGTAATTCCTTTGGAGCTCCACTGGGAATTCCTTCAGATTCCCTCCAAAGTTTCTCCAGGAATTTCTCCGGAGTTCCTTAAGAAATTACTTTAGAGTTCCTACAGGATCGCCTCCCGAGTTCCTCTAGGATTTTCTCAGATATCTTTAGTAATTCTTTCAGAATTCCTCCGGAAAATCCTCCGGAGCTCCACCGGTAATTTGTTCGTGAATGCTCCAGCAATTCCTCGGTAGTTCCTCTAGGAATTTCTTCGCAGCTCCTCCAGGAATTCTTTCGGCGTTTTTCCAGGAGTTTCTCTAATAATTTCTTTAGACTTGCTTCGGGAAATACTCCAGAGTTACTTCGGGAAATCCTCCAAAGTTGATCTGAGAATTCCTCCAGGTATTCTTCCGCAATTTCTTAAGAAGTTACGTCGTAATTCTACTATGCATACCTTCGGAGCTCCTGGAATATTAATGGAAAATAAATCTCTGAGTATCCCTGGTGGAATTTTTGTATGAATCACCTGGAGGAATCTTGAGCGGTATTGCTGAAGGAATTGAAGAGATATCCCACAGGTAAACTTTGTAAGATACTGGAAAAATAACAAGAGAAATCACAAAATCTCTGACTGAAACTCTAACAGAAATCCGGGAGGAACTTCTAGGGCAAATTCTAGAAAAATTTCCCAACGAATGAAAAGAAACGATTTTTTTTAGAAATCTCTGTACAATCTCTTGAAGAAATACCAGTACAAATCATCGAAGGAATTTCTGAAACAAACCTTAAAGAGGTCACTATATCAATCTCTGCTGATGAACTGGAAGCCAACTTCCCACCGGAAACGTCGGATCGAACTCGGCACTCGACTAGTCAGTCTCTTCATGGCATAAAAATTAATAATATAGTACACCGTGAGTCTGTTGAAAAGAAAACATAAAGGAGACCATCTGGTGCGATCGGAGCAGGCTAGATCTCCCGTCGAGGACTAGATCGAGTAGAACGAGCGTTACGTTGTATCGGTAATAAATCGTCGAGGCACCTACAAACCGGAATCACCCTTCAACCGGAATTGCAGAACTAACCGATCCTTCGAGATCCTCCGCCGAGGAGTACCTGAGTAGATCGCGAAACAGCACCGGCAAAAGATCTTCCGCAGCTGGGTAAATCTTTGTCGGAGGAGGATTGATCCACCGTCGTGGGTTATTCTATCAACTACCGGCCAACAACGGAGTAGGAACAACGCGTAACGTTACCGTTTTCGGGAGATATTCCTCCATCGGAGTAGGCTAGCATTATTGTCGGGAACAACGCCAAGTAGTATCCATCACGACGAACAGCCAGATTTGGTTGGTTGGTTTGACTTTATTAACGAGATTTTTAGCCCTGGGCTAGTTCATCTCGGGACCAACGGCTTTACTTCCCTTCCGAAGGAAGTCGTCACTATAACTTTTTACGTCATAAGTGACTATGTCGGGGATGGGATTCGATCCCAGGTCCTCGGCGTGAGAGGCGAGTGTTCTAACCACTACACCAGGTCCGTCCCCATCCAGATTTGGGTTGCTGGGCCGCACAGTGCTTCGTCCCTTGGACAAAAGTCAAAAAATCAACTTTCATATTCGACATAATCAAGTAGGCCATGATGTTGACATATGTTTAGAGCGTGTAGTACACTGCCCATAACTGCATATTTGTAACATTCGACAAAAGTAGGCATTGAGTAAATGGGATACCAAGTTTGCATTTCACTGCAGTATGGGAGGAAACTAAAATTTCAAAAAATCATTAAGAATTCAAAAGAGCTTATTTGAGGCTGAAATTGTGTACAACTCATTTCGCATATTGGGTGAATAGTCAGAAAATAAGTCTGATAGAAATTTCGTTGCTACTACATTATGAGGCTCATGTATAATCTCAATGTGACTGTTATGCGGTTACATTTGCCAATGTGACAAAACAACTTGGTATTTTTTTCGAATTTTCAAGAACAATCTCACAGATTTTAGTAAGTTGATCGAAAGTATTTATCATTTGATGACTCTCCATGGTATTAACTCCAATTTGTCAAAAATGTCGAATGTGACTGTTATGCAGTTATGGGCAGTACAGATACTAGAAAGTTCATGCGCTTATCAAAACGAACCAAAACACCACGTATTGACAACTTATTTCATCGTTATATGTTATTCATTGTTTTTGTATCAATCCAATCCCTTTTTAATTCGCTTTATTCCCATCCTAATTATATTTTCAAAGCGAAAATCGTTATGGATCATGTTGAAACAAGTATGAAGGAGTCATTCCATCTAATTTTCTGTGATATATTTTGAAAATTGTAGAAAAAGATGCTTCTGAAGAATAGGCTCTTTTATACAGTAGAAAATTAAAACTCCTATCTTCTTCTAGCCCATACAAAAAGTACCTCAAAGTACCTTTCTGAAATCCACTTTAAAATAAAATTTGAAGTATTTTTTGAATTCTGAAAGTGATTCCAGCTGCATATGTTTGCCGATTGTATGTCATTTTATGATTTTTAGGTTATGCTGCCACAGACATCAATAAAGATTGTTTCAAGCAATGGTATTCTGCCGATCCACGTAATCGAGAAAAATCATGTTGTAGATTTCATGTCAAGTTGTTATGGCACTAATTCTTTCTCCCAGACGTTTTGTAAATTATATTGTTTGCAAAATACATCAAAAATGGACTATATGTGGAAGATCATACGGTATTCCGACTGATTAGCAAAGCCAGTTTAGCTTCAGCGCATTCAGAAAATTGACGATGCAGAGGTTTCCAGTTCGGCTGCAAAGGCTGGCATGGGAAGGCCTCTCATACCGTTTAATGAATGTTCAAGAAAAACCTATATATACCTTATCAACACCTAAAGAGCTCGCGTTCCTAACCTATGTATCAAATTGTTTCTAATAACCATCAAACAGAAACCCACGACATTTCTACTTTCTTTGTAGAAAAAAAAGATAATGATTGGATTGATCTGTTTTTGGATGAATAATTGCTGGTTAATGAATTGTATTGCTAATAAAAATAAAATTTATATGACCTTTTTTATTTAGTTTCATTTCATTCGTTGGAATAATCGGTGCTAATTTTTTATAAAAATTTGGTTATTGAGACACTTTTATGGTTACGCATACTACATACATCGTTTATGCATACGACTAAGTACTTTTTCATGCGTTTTTATTTTAAACATTTATTCAAAAGCGAGCACTGTGGTGTCTATGGTGTCAAATGTAATACGTGACGTATAAGTCACTTATGCTATTACTGACGTAATATGTGTCATTCATGCCAATAATGAGTTTTTTTTGTGAATAACGAGTTCCTCCTTAACTTCGTAGGGCAAAACCGCATGAAACATCCAGTTCTGACTTTTGTCCCCAAGTGCCATACGTTCGAAGCACTGTGGGCCGCTTGCGAACCGGAAGTCACTCCTCAACCGGAATCGCAAGACCGAGCTCGGATTGGAAGGAAGATATTGTAGAAATAATGTTGAAACATCTTTGCATTTCGAACCACCCTAATAAACTACATTATCACTCAAATTCTTCTAATCCAATCTGTTTTGTTCCGAATAGGTAATCCCGAACATATCGACTCTGGCCGTGGCCGACATGGGTCCACTTCCGCTGAAACTGTTCGAGCCGTTCAAACAGTTGCGCACCTTAAACCTTTCCGGGAATCACATCGACAACGTCACGCTGCAGATCATCCATCCGTTGGTGCACCTGAGGGTGAGTATGATTAGAGAAAATTTCAACAAAATTGAAATTTGTTTGGATTCGTCGGCACGAATTTTGAATGATTAGAAATGCCATTCCACATTGGGCCAGATCGCAAAAATTAGGAGGAAAACAACATTTTGATAATGAGTCGAATGTCCTTCGAAAAATTATTACTGTTATTTTTCCTAAGTTTGTTCGGTCTCAGAGGAAGAAGGAGATCTGAACGACTTTGTTTTTTTTTTTTTTTTTTAAATCTTTATTTGAGTGTATTTTAACGCACGAGGGCTAGTTCTACACTTGAACGACTTTGTTTTTTATGGTCAATATTTCATATTTCGCTAGAGTCCTGGTTTTGGAAGCAATTGCGTTTTGTGTTAAACCCCTTTTTATTGTTCAAAGATATTAAACAAGACACATGTACCAAAGGCACTTTTGTTTTAATACATAATCCTGAAAGTCAAAAAATTGTTTCATCCAAATTTTGCTATCTGGCCCAATGTACATTCTTAATATTAACACACATTGTACCTTGCTCTACCGTCTCTGGACGAACGAATCATTCATCCGGCGCGTTATCCTTTTACATTATTGAAATAAGCCTTCGCCATTACATTCCATCAATTCCCATCCCAATCAGATTCCCCCGGCATAAACTTCCGATGCAGAATTGTGATGCAGCAATGACTGCGGAAAATACGGCCGCAACTTCCAATCGATTCCACACGACAGGCAGTAATGGCATGGCATCATGGTCTGATGATGTGGTTGCAAATCCATTTTCCCTGGTTTCCTTCTTTTGTGCAAGCGGCGACGACGCTTTCCGCACTAATAGACATCCACCGGCAGGGCCGTATTTACAGGAGGAGGCCATGGCCCCCGCGCCCCACAAATTTTGACAAACATTTTTGTAGTTGAACTTTCACGAATAAATGAAACCAATGCAATAATGCGTACTTTATGAAATAGCATCATGTGATTTGGAGGCTTCAATTTTTTTGAATATCTTCGAAACACTAGGCGAAATTTATGCAAATAAATTGAAATAAAATATTTAAAACAAAATATAAGAACATTCAGAATGGGATTTTGTTGACTTTACGAGAAACAATTCAAAAATGATTTTGATAAACACGAAGAGTGCCATCATTCTGCTTAAATTCCTAATGATTTTTTACTTGACTTTCCAACTGTAACGAACGCCTTCTCAGCGAAGTTTAAAACTAGGTTCGGATGCAATTTATATTTACAGATCAAGTAATATGAATTAGTTGTTTAAGTATTTTTTTTTTTTTGAAAATTACATTATCTATCACACTGAAGGCCTTGTAGTGTTTAAGTGCTTTGAATATAGGAACTTTCAAGACTTCTAGCTTAAAAAAACAGACCAAAAAGAGACCAGACAGGAACCAAGAATAAACCAAAAATGGACCAAACAGAAAATCAAATCGTAATTTTATAGGAACCAGAAGATAAGTACTTTATTCTTCATCAAAGAATCATTATTCCTCGTAAAATTTGTAATACTCTGTTTGTTTTTTTCGTGATTTTCTCTAAGAATTTATTGAGAAATGTTTGTATTTTCCCAAAGATTCAGGGACTATTCCGAAGATTTCTGCAAGAGTTCATTAAGTCATTACTTGTAGGGGAATTCCTCTAAGAGTTTTGTATTGGATATATGGTCGGTGTTCAGACAGACCGGATCAGATGATATTTTCGTGTCATAAAGATATGTTAGTAACTCAATCAATTCTGATTTTTCCAAAGGTATTTTGATACAGACGTATAATAAAAATAGATAAGTTCCATTACCACAACGAATAATAAAAATATGTTGATATTTTGCATGCCAGGGGTATGTTTTCCATTGACCATTGAAAAGCACTTGGTTCAGTCTGTTTGAACACCGACCATATTAAGAATATAATCTGGATTTTCCAAGGATAACCACAGAAATAACTTAAGATATTCATCAGGAATTTCTCCAAAGACTCTTTTAGGTATTTCTCAAAGAAGTCCTAAGTCCTCCAGGATTTTCTGTTGATTCTTCTCTCGATTTTCTTAGTATATCTTCCAAGATTTACGTTTAGAACATCTTCAAAAATTCTTGGTAAGAGAATTCGTTTAAAGGATAAGTGAAAATATCTGGAAAATGTTGGTGGGGGCGATATTTTCACCCGCCGCCTCTGTGTCAACTTCTCGATCATTGAAGATCGATCTCACACTTGTGAGCACGAGAGACAATAAATACAATACTTTTATATTCTATGACAGTCAGTGCTAAATACAACACGTTCATGTAAAGTGTCCCGGTTCTATTATTTACATCCGACGTTTCCCAGTCTTCCCGGTATTCGATTCGGTCCGCCGCATAGCTTGTTCCGTCGGGAGATTCCAACAGGTTATGGGCCCAGTTGCGCGAGTGTGGTTCCCCGTGGAAACGAAAGTTGTGGACATTCGATTTCGGAAGAGTTAGCTGTCTTGAAAGCTGTAGCAGTAGGCTGTGTGGTGCTCGTACGGCGCTCTGATTTGGCGTAGTTCTTGTCCGGAGTAAGAGCGAGAGAGTTGGCTGGCTGAAAGCTGAAACATTTGATGAGAAGTGACTTGTATCCCGAATGAAGTGAGAGGAATAGTGTTGTTGCTCCGGTTCCTCACTGTCGGTTCGAGTTGAGTGAGATAGTTGGTAACTCACAGTGCGTCAAGAAAAAGTCGGTTTGGTTGTAACGAAAACAAAAACAGAAAATGACGGAGAAAGTTTCGATTCCCCTGTTAAACAACAGTAATTATTCAACCTGGAAGGTGAGGATGCAGATGTTATTGATGCGAGATGATTGGTGGTTTGCGATCGAAGAACCAAGACCGGACCCGGCTACCTCCAGTTGGAAGAAAGGGAATCAGAAGGCACTGGCAACAATCGTGCTGTTTTTGTCGGATAATCAGATGCATCTGGTGAAGGACGTAACGACGGCTAAGGACGCATGGATGAAATTGAAGTCGTTTCATGAGAAGGTGACGATGACTTCTCGGGTGTCGCTCCTCAAGAGAATTTGCAACATGAACATGACCGAGGGACAAGAAATGGAGAAGCATTTTTTCGAGCTAGAAGAGCTCTTCGATCGCTTGCATTGCGCGGGTCAGCAGTTGGATACGTCACTCAGGATTGCAATGATGCTTCGGAGCGTCCCGGATTCCTACGACGGATTGGTAACTGCTCTAGAAAGTCGAAAAGATGAAGATCTGACCATCGAGCTGGTGAAGCAGAAGCTGATGGACGAATGGCAGCGGCGATCGGAACGATTGGGGAATCCAGGCGAATCAGATGAGAAGGCCCTGAAGCTGTATACTAAGCGACAGGAGCAGAAAGTTTGCTACTATTGTAGTAAGCCGGGCCATTTCAAAAGGAACTGCCGGCTGTTTAAAAGGGAGCAATGTGGAAAGGAAGACGAAGAACGTACTGCTACAGCCAAGCAGGCTGCTGAGGCGGAAAACCCAATCTGCTTTACAGTTGGAAGTCGTCAGTGCAAGGGGTGTTGGTTTGTGGATAGCGGATGCTCAAACCATATGACCAATGACAGAAGATTTTTTAAGAAGTTGGATGAAACTGTTACCGTTGATGTGATACTGGCCGACGGATCTCGTTCGAAATCAGCAGGAATTGGAGAGGGATTGGTGAAGTGTCTAGGCAGCGATGGAAAACTGAAAGAGATTTTGATCAAGGAAGTTATGTATGTACCCGAGTTGTGCAGTGGATTACTATCCGTTCGGAAATTAACACGAAAAGGTTTCAGAGTACAGTTTGGCGCTAAAAGGTGTGATATCATCGGTTTATCAGGAAAGTTAGTGGCTGTTGGTGAACTCAATGACGACTTGTATGAGTTGAAAACGGAAGAGATGGCTAACGCAAGGAACAGTTCTCGACGACAGCAGAGCTGCCGATTAGTTTTGCTTGGACGATCTTGTGAAACTGGAATTGAAGCCCACTCGAATTCAACGGTACGAATGAAGTGCGTTTACGACCAGCTGGCTGAGCAATACATTCAGGAGGAGCTGTCCAACGGAAATCAATACGATCGTTTGGATGATGACCTGAAGCTACTGACTGATATGCGATGTTTGACGAAGCAAAACGAGTTCGATTCGACCAGGACCTTGGAGCAGCTGCGCTGGCACAAGGGCTGGTGCGTTCGAAATAAATGTGTGTTTTCGGATACCATGCATTTGATGAATCGAGCGACATTTCCTGCTAGAGGATGAAAACATCGAGGAGGAGTGTTGGTGGGGGCGATATTTTCACCCGCCGCCTCTGTGTCAACTTCTCGATCATTGAAGATCGATCTCACACTTGTGAGCACGAGAGACAATAAATACAATACTTTTATATTCTATGACAGTCAGTGCTAAATACAACACGTTCATGTAAAGTGTCCCGGTTCTATTATTTACATCCGACGTTTCCCAGTCTTCCCGGTATTCGATTCGGTCCGCCGCATAGCTTGTTCCGTCGGGAGATTCCAACAGAAAACACCTAGTAAGTTCTTTGGAAAATAATTGGCGAATAGGGATAATTACTGAAGAAATTACTCGGGGTAGTATCGTTGCAGTGCTAGAGGATTTCCTGGCGAAAATCCCCTAAGCATCCTTTGAAAAATTTCTTGAAGAATCCCTGAGTGAATTGATGAAGCAATCTCTAGAAAATAATGTAGAGAAATCCCTGTTTTACTCCGAAAGTATTGCAGATGAAACCTCTAGACAAATCATTAGAAGATTTACTGAAGTTTTTCCTCGAGACATGTGAGACGAAATACTTGAAGAACCTGCTGAATAGCTGCACTAAAGCCCATGAATTTTTCTCTGGAGCCTGTAGTGTTATGCATCAAGATTACAGTGCATTCACAATAAGGAAAAAACTTCAGAACCCATTTTGATTAATATAGAGACCGGTCTCTAAGGTCTTCCATTGAAAATAGGGATTTTTTAAGACTTGCATTAAAATAGAGCCTAAGTCTCTTGAGAAAGCACTTCATCAATTGTTGCTTACCCTATTCAGGTAGCACGCATCTCTACTGTCCAGAGCGAGCCCTCTAGCAAATTGGTCACACTGAGAGAACGGGAGATGACATCGTGAGCAAACTGCCAATGCAGATGAGTATGTATGAGAAAAACATCTACGAATTGTCATTCTACTGGATAAACGTGTTCTGGATTCCTCAAACTATTTTCTCTTAAAATACTACATAAAACAATTAATAATTAGTTAATTTTTGCCTATACCGTAAGTTAAAACTATAATTTATTGTGCCATGCAATCATGCCTTACATTTGATCTATCCTTATAGTGAATTATCGTGAATTTGATACCCCACTTAACCTCCTACGTAAAAATCCCATTATAATTAGCAATCACGATTGGTAAGTGGAATTAAACAAATAGAGTTTCTTCGTAAAGCTAATTAACTACGTTTACAGCTCTAGTTTATCGCATTGCAACCTTAAGGAAATCACAGGCATACTAAAGGAAACTAAACGTGAGTACAAGATGATCATAAATTTAATGTTAGGTAAACTCACATCTATAACTAAAACATCGCACAGAATTAAATGCACTCAAGAAAGAGAATTACACAAACCTACATATATATATATATATACAATTCAAATCTAAGAGTCATGCAAACTTAAATCTATAGTATGAATCAAAATTGTATATCTAATACTAGCTTATTGTGAATGAATTCGCAGGAAAATTATAACTCTCAGTATCCCAAAGACTCTACGTGTCGGACTGAATTCATAATTTTGGAAGAAATCCCCATTTCCGTATAATTGTTGCTGTTTGACAGCACTATTTTTTTTTTTCAACTCAAAATTGTTAAACAAATCGGTATGTTCAATAACTTGAATATTAAAACATTAATATACCGTTTTGACTCGTATTCCGAACACTTAAGGCCAACAGTGATTTCAAATGCATCTGATAGGCATAAATTAGCAAATATTTGTGAAAATTTCAATTTACTCACAAAGTCTAACTATTAGCTGTTGTGTGTGTCGATAAAATAATTAATTTTAGCTTGTTTAGTATTGTTTTTACATAAAAGTATGGAACAACATTGTGTCTCAAATGCCGAACACTGTGTTCATTCTGTCTAATATTCCGAACACCTTGATTCAAATTCCTAACAGCACGAATAAATCGTATTCAAATGAACAATTTTGCAAATAAATTTATCTGAGCTTGTTCTACTGGTCTCAAACTAGAGAATCATCACTACTCCCGCGGTATAAATTATATTGGGGCCGTTAAAATTGAGCTGCAATCAACTACCATTTACATTTATGCATATAAGTTAATGCAGTGGCTCTCGATTCCAACTTGTGTGACATAAAAATTACGAAGAACAACATTTTTAGACTATGTATCTTAATGAAGATTATTTAAAAATTAATATATTATTTTATTTTGTTTTGAAAAACAGTACGCTATTTTTATCGTTATAAAAACATAGCTTCGCTTTAACTCTAGATGTCGTTTCAAGGCTAAGGATGGCCCTTCATTTATTTAATTCAGTTTCGGTTAATTCAATAACTTCAACAAGGTTTACAAAAGGAATATTTTTTTCAAACTTGGAAACAAAATTACAAAAACGGAATTGGAAAGATAGATCACAAATACATTTCCTTGGGGATCACTGGTTTACTTTCCAGAATATATCATCGTTGATTCCATAGGGGTTTACCGTAATCAAGGGAGGAAATGTTCCCTTTCATTGGCGCATGCAATCAGCTTTACTGATTAAGTATCAGTGAAAGATGGGGCTGAAGTAGTAATAACAAGACTTGGTTCTGAGTAGTTTCCTTAGAAGGGCCAACTATAGTGTAAAACATCCAGAAGATAATGAGATTAAGAATCGGCTTATGATCCCATCTCTGTTGCTAATATCACCTGTGCCACGTCTCGTTTAAATAGGATGTATGTAAGAGAGTAGTCGATTGTTCCTTGTGATGGAGAATCTTTGTTGGGCTCATTGCAATACGCATAAAGAGGTTCGCTATAAGAGTTGTGGCCGTGCAGACGATTGCCATGATTGATCTTTACATAACCGACGTTTGCCATATAGGATGATAACCATTGTGAAAGATTTTCATAATAGACGTATAATATAAATAACCGGAATAAATATTGGAATCGGAAAGGATATGAACGATTGGGTCTTCCTTAGCCGAGTGGTTAGAGTTTGCGGCTACAAAGTAAAACCATGCTGAAGGTGTCTGGGTTCGATTCCCGGTCGGTCCAGGATCTTTTCGAAATGGAAATTTCTTTGACTTCCCTAGGCATAGAGTATCATCGTACTTGCCACATGATATACGAATGCGAAAATTGCAACTTTGACAAAGAAAGCTCTCAGTTAATAACTGTGGAAGTGCTCATAAGAACACTAAGCTGAGAAGCCGGCTCTGTCCCAGTGGGGACGTTAATGCCAAGAAGAAGATTAACGATTGCCGTAAGCTTGAAGATCATAAAGAACCTGCAGTAAAAATGTCATTGCACACTTACGAACTAAGTTAAATATTGGTCAAAATTGATGTTAACTGACCTTCAAATAAATATTTATCTGAAATTTTCTTTGAACGACGCACAGTACTCTTTCAATGAAAATTGTCTTTGTATCTGAATGAGGTTTTGTATAAAATACTGACCAGTGCAACTAACAATCAAATCTGATTTCTCTGTGTCATCGAATGGCCTTACTTTGCTGAGATGAACTGAATTGTTGAAGATGCTCCCTTCGGCGCGGATGCCGTTCTTGGTTACCGTCCGTTTCGTATAATCTTCGATGGTGGTGGTTCTGGATCGGTTGAATGACTAGTAGAGCAATCGTCTAATATACTCCACCATTTCCAGCTTCTGCTTCATATCGGCATGGTGCCCGACTCTGCAGTCGACAGTCTACTTCCACACATTTGCGAAATTCGTTTGCCAGTTCATATACACGCTAAACTTCATCCGCTCAAAAATGAGTGCAGCGCGCACAAAATCGGCCTCTCCTCATGCAGCACAGATTCTGTGCAAAGGGGACTGTACACAGTTTTGTGCAAACGGTGCTAAACAAACCGATTGAGTGAAATGCGCACAAAGGAGGAACGCTTGGAATGCGGAATTCGCTTCCATTTTTGTTTTGCTTCTGAAAACAATGAAAAAAAAAAAAACATTCAAGTTTTAAGGTTTTCAGAGATTTTTTCATTCGAACAGCCGAAGCGGAAGCAAATGGGGAAAAAAAAACTTCCGCATTTGCGACCATCTTCCGGCTTTTCGCTAAAAAAATCCCGGAAAACTTCCCATCTTACCAACGGCCAACTGTTTGCTGCCGCGCGGAAGATGTTTAACAGTTCCGTTTTCATTGATCCCCGCACAGCCGAAGGCCAAGACGTCTGCTACTCACAGAATGAGTGCGACCTACACAGAATTTTCACTCAATCAGCCAGTTCTGCATTGGTTGCCTCATTCTGTCTAGTTTTAACATATGCGCTGCGTGGAGCAGGCTTAGCTTGTAAAGTGCCTGAGAAAACCGAAACCCTCTTTCGGTCGTCCAATCACCGGCTTCTAACTCGTCAGCACACTTGACCTTCGCCTTCAGCAGGGGTAAATTACTTACTTTTACTTTTGCTGGCTCTACGTCCTTCAAGACATGACCTGCGCCACAATGTTACGCCAACTAACTCGGTCCATGGCTGCTAACCTCCAATTCCTCGATCGCCCCACACTTCCAAGATCCTGCTCTACTTGGTCAAACCACCTAGCTCGTTGCGCTCCCCTTCGTCTTGTACCGGTCGGATTTGAGTTGAACACCATTTTTGCGGGATTGTTGTCCGGCATTCTCACAACGTGTCCCGCCCATCGTACCCTTCCAGCTTTGGCGACTTTTGTGATACTGGGTTCACCGTAGAGTTGCGCAAGCTCGTGGTTCATTCTTCTCCTCCATACGCCGTTCTCACATACTCCGCCGAAGATCGTCCTAAGCACACGTCGTTCAAAAACTCCTAGCGCTTGCAGGTCCTCTTCGAGCATTGTCCACGTCTCATGCCCGTAGAGGACTACCGGTCTTATTAGCGTCTTGTACATGGTACACTTAGTACGGAAGTGAAATTTACCAGACCGCAAGGTCTTGTGGAGTCCATAGTAAGCACGACTTCCGGCGATGATACGTCTTCGAATTTCTCTGCTGCAGTTGTTATCCGACGTTATCAATGGTCCGAGGTAGACGAATTCGTCCACCACCTCGAACTCATCCCCGTCGATCGTCACGCGTCTGCCTATGCGAGCTCTATCGCGCTCGGTTCCTCCAGCCAGCAGATATTTCGTCTTCGACGTATTTACCTTCAATCCAACCCGATCTGTTTCACGTTTCAGCCTGGTATACTGTTCAGCAACCACCTGGAACGTTCTTCCGACAATATCCACGTCGTCAGCGAAACAAATGAACTGGCTGGATTTATTGAAGATCGTGCCCCGCATGTTGAAGCCCGCCCGTTTCATAACACCTTCTAGCGCAATATTGAACAGGAGGCAGGAAAGACCATCGCCTTGTCGAAGTCCTTTGCGTGTTTCAAACGGGTCCGATAAAGCACCCGATATCTTCACACAGCAATGTACACTATCCATCGTTCAGTCTAGTCAGTTTCCCGGGAAAACCGTTCTCGTCCATAATCTTCCATAGCTCTTCGCGGTCGATGGCATCATAGGCCGCTTTGAAATCGATGAATAGGTGGTGCGTAGGGACTTGATATTCGCGACACTTTTGGAGGATCTGCCGCAACATAAAGATTTGGTCTGTCGTCGATCGCCCGTCCACAAATCCGGCTTGATAACTTCCAACGGCCCAGATAGCCGCAGCGGTAAAAGCGCAGCTATTCAGCATGACCATGCTGAGGGTCGAGGGTTCTAATCCCGCTGGTCGAGGAACTTTTCGTAAAGGAAATTTTCTCGATTCCCAGGGCATAGAGTATCTTCGTACCTGCCACACGATATACACATGCAAAAATTATCAATGGCAAAGAAAGCTCTCAGTTAATAACTGTGGAAGTGCTCATAAGAACACTAATCTGAGAAGCAGGCTTTGTCCCAGTTGGGACGTAACGCCAGAAAGAAAGAAGAAGAAGAACTTCCAACAAATCTGCTTGCCAGTGGCAATAGACGGCGGAAGATGATCTGGGAAAGCACTTTATAGGCTGCATTAAGAATGGTGATCGCTCGATAGTTCTCACATTCTAACTTGTCACCCTTTTTGTATATTGGGTATATTATTCCCTCCTTCCACTCCTCCGGTTGCTGTTCTGTATCCCAGATCCTGGCTATCAATCGGTGCAGACAAGTGGCCAACCTGTCCGGGCCCATTTTAATAAGTTCCGCTTCAATACCATCCTTTCCAGCTGCTTTGTTGTTCTTGAGCAGGGGTGAATGCTCATCCCAAATTTTCTCCAACGGTATGGAATTAGCACCGAATGCTTCCTGCATTGTTTGGATGGCAAATCTTCAATCACAGATGGTGATAAAACGTCCAAAAATGAAATATCACAAGCTGTAGTTCCAGCACTAGAAGCAGATGAACGGAATACATCACAAAACAACAACATCCCTCTGTTTTCACGTGGTGTCTCAAAGGCCACAGTTGATTAGCGCTTCTGCTGCACGCTAATAACTTTCTAATCAAGTTGACAAATTCGTGCACATATGAGGGTTCGTAGTTATAGTAAGAAACTGATCCTTCTTTGATGCGTACATAAATAAAATAAAGAAAACCGGGCATTTGAACACAAAACATCACTTTTCTCACTATGTTGATTCAAACAATATTATTCTTCGGACAGGACTGAGTTATTGTCACTTATTACTAACAAGTAGTTCATGTGATATTTTTCACAGTGATGGCAGCGGCGAATTATGTTGTGCTGGTTAAATAAACAGTTGATATTGTTACATCCATTTGAGCACTTTGGACATTGGTTCCAGGTTGGCCGACGGCGCTGCAGAATCGTTACCTGTTTGTAGCGACGTTGGTTAACGCGCCAAGTCTAGCGTATTGGGGGTCGTGGGATCAAAGCCCACCAGAACGATTCTATTATTTTTCACAATTTTACATCTCAGTTTGTCCAAGTTAACTTTTGTGTCTACGAACTCAAGTTTATCGAATTCAAGGGTATTTTGTTGAGGATTAATAATGTAGAGGAAATGATTTGGAAATGTTTGAGATTGTATTCTGTTGTTTATAGCGAATAAAAGTTTATAACGAATGAAAAACTCGCCTCAGAGCCACTCTGGCCAGCAACTCAAGATAGGTAACCCAACATCTTCAATGAATTCAGTTTACTTAATAAGATTGGACAAACTCCCCGCAAATATTTGTAGTTTCCACGCTTTTATTTTGCTCTAGAAGCAAATAGATTCATTCATTCATTGTAGGTAATTACGAGAATGCGAACCTGACTTCATGTTTGAAATGAGCTCTTTGATGCAGTTTGTGGATACTTTTCTTCAAACCAGTGGCGTGGGAAGTGGGTAGGACAGGTAGGACATGTATTACGCACTGGGTAAGACAGTCAAAGGATTGTCCTACCCACAATTCATCCATTTGTTATTGTCGCACTTATATTAAATTCTCATCCAACTACGGTGGAAACGCGTCGCTCAAGATCGCGCAAGACTGCAGGATGATAAAACGTCATTTTCTGTCGTTCTTTTTCGAGTTTTTTTTTTTTGTTTGTTTTTTCATCGCCAATCGAATCAATATGCAAGTGGTATATCAAGTGGCTCTTTGCTCTGATTTTAAATAATAAAGAATAGGATTTTTTTAGTATTAGCCTAGTGTATTGATGAATGTTTGCCCTTTACTGGCATATACCAGTCTGAAACATACTTTTGGGAACTTGTAATCAACCAGATAGCCGTAGCGGTAAACGCGCAGCTATTCAGCATGATCATGCTGAGGGTCGTGGGCTCCAATCCCGCTGGTCGAGGATCTTTTCGTAAAGGAAATTTTCTCGATTCTCAGGACATAAGAGTATCTTCGTACTTGCCACACGATATACACATGCAAAAATGGTCAATTGACAAAGAAAGCTCTCAGTTAATAACTGTGGAAGTGCTCATAAGAACACTAATCTGAGAAGCAGGCTTTGCCCCAGTTGGGACTTAACGCCAGAAAGAAGAAAGAAGAAGAAGAATCAGAAGACACAGCGTGTTTGTTTGACAAATTGAGACATGAATTTGCGAAAAAATATAATGGCGCAGTTGGTCGTAGAGCGTGCGACCGCACTGAGAGCTCAACGCATACTGAATTTCGTTCCGGCAAGTATTCGGCTTATAGGTATGCGGCTGTAGAGCGTAAGAACTAAATACACTGTAACCTCAATTTACGAACTAGATCGGGGGGGCGCAAATTGAGTTGGTGCGTAAATTGAATCAGTGCGTAAAACGAGGGAGCTCAGTTCGTAAAACGAGGTTTTGCCAATATATCATTTCTAGGTAGAAGAATGTCTCACAATACTGGACCCTAGAAGATTGTTATATTTTTAGGAAGCGTTTGTATTGTCAGATCCAAGTTTTGGTAATTATGTGAGTACAACATGTGTTCTAGTTCATCCAAAAACTTCCTGGAATATATACCTGCAATGTACTGGCATATTTAGCGATCCTTTGATGTTTTTTTGATATGGCACAGGACCTTATCTATTCATAGTAGTAAAATGAGTATTTTTAAAAATTTTGCCGATGTCCTATGTCCTCCAAGGACTCCATTGAATATAGGCCTTGGGATCTACGACCGTAATAAGAGATTAGAGGTTACTTTTCAATTACTCCACAGGCCCCTAACCATTCATGTGATTAAACGGTGTATTGTAATAATTTGTGCGGATGTCCTAGATCCTCCAAGGACTCCATTGAATAAAGGCCTTGGGATCTACGACCGTTATAAGATATTAGAGGATACTTTTCAATTACTCCACAGGCCCCTAACCATTAATGTGAGTAAACGGTATATTGTAATAATTTGTGTGGATGTCCTAGGTCCTCCAAGGACTCCATTGAATATAGGCCTTTGGATCTACGACCGTAATAAGAGATTAGAGGTTACTTTTCTATTACTCCACAGGCCCCTAACCATTCATGTGAGTAAATGGTGTATTGTAATAATTTGTGTGGATGTCCTAGGTCATCCAAGGACTCTGTTGAATATAGGCCTTGGGATCTACGACCGTAATAAGATATTAGAGGATACTTTTCAATTACTTCACAGGCCCCTAACCATTCATGTGAGTAAACGGTATATTGTAATAATTTGTGTGGATGTCCTAGGTCATGCAAGGACTCCATTGAATATAGGCCTTGGGATCTACGACCGTAATAAGAGATTAGAGGTTACTTTTCAATTACTCCACAGGCCCCTAACCATTCATGTGATTGAACGGTGTATTGTAATAATTTGTGTGAATGTCCTAGGTCATCCAAGGACTCCATTGAATATAGGCCTTGGGATCTACGACCGTAATAAGAGATTAGAGGTTACTTTTCAACTACTCCACAGGCCCCTAACCATTCATGTGATTGAACGGTGTATTGTAATAATTTGTGTGGATGTCCTAGGTCCTCCAAGGACTCCATTGAATATAGGCCTTTGGATCTACGACCGTAATAAGAGATTAGAGGTTACTTTTCAATTACTCCACAGGCCCCTAACCATTCGTGTGAGTATATGGTGTATTGTAATAATTTGTGTGGATGTCCTAGGTCATCCAAGGACTCCATTGAATATAGGCCTTGGGATCTACGACCGTAATAAGAGATTAGCGTTTACTTTTCATATACTCCACAGGCCCCTAACCATTCATGTGATTGAACGGTGTATTGTAATAATTTGTGTGAATGTCCTAGGTCATCCAAGGACTCCATTGAATATAGGCCTTGAGATCTACGACCGTAATAAGAGATTAGAGGTTACTTTTCAATTACTCCACAGGCCCCCAACCATTCATGTGATTGAACGGTGTATTGTAATAATTTATGCGGATGTCCTTGGTCCTCCAAGGACTCCATTGAA
The DNA here is from genome assembly GCF_002204515.2 of Aedes aegypti. NCBI lineage: Eukaryota > Metazoa > Arthropoda > Insecta > Diptera > Culicidae > Aedes > Aedes aegypti. Next base: position 402,040,016 of record NC_035108.1, read on the forward strand.
TATAGGCCTTGGGATCTACGACCGTAATAAGAGATTAGAGGTTACTATTCATTTACTCCACAAGCCCCTAACCATTCATGTGAGTAAACCGTGTATTGTAATAATTTGTGTGGATGTCCTAGGTTCTCCAAGATCTATATCGAATATAGGTCTTAAGATCTACAAGCGTAACCAATTATCAATATATGCTTTTTGATATGGCACAGGCCCTTATCTATATGTAGCAGTAAAATGAGTATTGTTAGAATTTGTACTGATATCCTAGGTCCACCAAAGACTTCATTGAATAGAGGCCTTTGAATCTACAAACGTGATCAATGGTCTATAGGTAGTTTTTTAATATGGCACAGTCTCTTAACCATTCATTTAAGTCAACGGAATGTTTTATTGATTTATACGGATGTTTTTGGTGCTCCAAGGACTTCATTGAATAAAAGCCTTTGGATCTGCGACCATAATAAGTGATTAGAAGATAGATTTCAAATACTCCAAAGGCCCATTACCATTTCTGTGGGTAAACGATGTATTGTATGAATTTGTGGGGATGTCCTTGGTCCTCTAAAATCTCTATCGAATATGGGCATTAGGATATACAAGCGTAACCAATCATCAATAGATAGTTCTTCAATATTGCAAATGCCTCTTACTGTCCATATTTGCAAACGAAGTGTTGTATTGAGTTCTGTCGATGTTTTTGTACTTCCGAGGACTCCACGATGTATAGACCTGAGTATCTACAAACTTAAGTAGTTGTACATTGAGGATACTTATTTATAGCATAAAATATAAACTCTTAAGGCTAAGTAGCCCGTCATTCGGTTTGGTAGCCTTGTTGATTTTCCAGATTGCAATTTCAAGGTGATTAAACTCAGTCATCTTAAGGTGAAGATGAATCGAAGCCAAACTTGTAATTTTCATGAGCACGGATCTGGAGAACCAAACGTCCGTTTAAGCTGAAAACTTAATCGATTGGTCACTAGCTGGTGATGACCAATCGATAAGGGTTTCAGCTTAAACGGATGTTTGGTTCTCCAGATCCGTGCTCTTGAAAATTTTAACTTTGGCTTCGATTTATCTTCACCTTAAGTAAAATTGATTCATAAAAGTATCACTTACATATAGAAAATATGCTGATACATTTTCAGCAATGTCAGTGCAAAACCTAGAGATTTTCTTTAGTTCGCAATCGTGAGACGGTTTGGCCATAATCATCGATGCCCACTACAAATTTCAAAGACGGCCTACTTGGCCTTAATATAAGCAAATGGATCAATGTACTTATTTGTACTGATGTTCATGAATTTACTTCGTTAAACAAGTGACGTCTATTGAATTTGCGTAAAAACAGTCTTCGTTGATTGAGGTTTAAGTGAATTTAATTTAAAAATGGCGTCAGACATCGATTTTCATCAACAATATTCTCCAAACGTAGGTCGCCGTCTTGGATTACAAAATGGCGTCGGACATCGATTTTCGTCATCCCTTCGTCGTGCCCGTTCCAAAAATACCCATATTGTATGGGTTTCCAACGATTTTCCCAAACCAGAGGTCGCCATCTTGGATTCCAAAATGGCGACGGACATCGATTTTCGTCATCCCTTCGTCGTGCCAGTTCCAAAAATACCCATATTGTATGGGTTTCCAACGATTTTCCCAAACCAGAGGTCGCCATCTTGGATTTCAAAATGGCGTCGGACATCAATTTTCGTCATCCCCTCGTCGTGCCCGTTCCAAAAATACCCATATTGTATGAGTTTTCAACGGTTTTCCCAAACCGGAGGTCAATGATTTCCCACAGAATTGTCAAAACTCGATTTACGCACTGCGTAAAAAAAGTGACTTAAATTGAGTTTACTGCGTAAAAAAAGTGACTTAAATTGAGGTAGCGTAAAAAAAGACTTCGTAAATTGAGGTTTTAGTGTATCCATAAACAAATCGCTCTCACTTGTGATCGGGAGATACAAACGTGATGGATTTTTTCAAGAATTCATCCAAGTTTCTTCATAGACATCCAAAATTTCTTGAAGGTTTGTTCGAACAAAAGGATTTTTTACAGCATTTCATTCAAGTATAACAAAAAATTTCATAAATTATTCCTTCATTACGTTCCTTACTCCCTCCCACTTCGAGTAGTATCGCGTTCACCAAAAAAAGTCAATAAAATGCTCATTAGGATTTCTTAAAAAGTTTCTTAAACAATTCCCATGCAACTTTTGAACGTTTATTCAAGTTTTCACACCAGTTAACGCTCCATCCATTTTTCTAGTGATTCATCCAATCATTCATACGCAAATTTCTATAGATATTCTTTTCAAATTTTTTTTCAAAAAATTTCCCACGATTTGTTTGATTGTTTTTTTTTTTTAGTAAACTATCTAGTTATTTCAGAGATCCTTGTTCATTACACGAGTTTAATCAGTGGTTACTCTAGGATTTTCTTTAGAAATACCTCCCGTAATATTTTTAGAAAAATTTCCTGGCCATTTTCCGGGAGACATACCCGAAAGACTTCCTGAAAAAAAGACTTATTTGGGAAAATCTACAAGAATTACTGGATGAATTTCTGTAGAAATCGTAGAAATAATCTCTGGAGCATTTGCTGAAGGTATCTTTAGAGAAATCTTTACAAATCCTAAAAGAAATCTGATACAAATCCAAAAAGACAATTGTGGAAGGAATCTCTAGAAATTTCTGAAGAATTCATTGATTGAATTGTAGAAGATGTTTTGACCGGAAATCTTGGAGGATGTTGGATAAAATTTGGAGGAACTAGGACTTAGAAAAAAAATTCATCGAATTTTTGGTGTGAATTTTCTAAAACAATCTTTAAAGAAATTCATTTCTGTGGTTCTCCTTGGAAAAATCTTGACTGAATTCTTTTAGTATTATAATTCTTAGAGAAATTTCATAGGAAAACTCGTGTGAAAATTCCATTGGAAATAATCCCTGAATGAACTCCTATAGAAATTTTTGAAGTAATATCTGATGTAATTCCTAGAAAAAACAATAAAAAACACATAAAGTAATACATGTCATAATGTCACGAGGAATTAAAAAAAAGTCTTAGATCTCAGAGAAATGTCTGCTTTGAAGCTATGATGAATCAAACCTGGCTTGAATATCTTGGCTCCTATTAGGTTTTGTTTTCTTGGTTTCTGTTTGGTCTATTTTGGTTTCTTTACGTTCCGTTTTTGATTTCTTTTTTCTAGCAAGTGTTGTCTAATTCCTATTTTTAAGGCTGATAGTGCCTCAGCCTTATTAAGACAAAAAGTGTTCTTATATATGTGGTTGCGGCTGACATGAAAATGACCTAGTTATGAGAAATATTTTCAGTATTTTATTTACAAAATTTTTATTCTAAACAAATTGTATGAAAAAAAACAAGCCAGTCAGTAATTTCTGACTGCCAAGGATGTTTTTAAATACCGACAACTTCAATAGCCCACGAAATCATCGAAAACTTCGTAGTTGAAAAAAACATTAAAATTGTACCAAAGTCGGTTATCTCGTTTTGCTGTTTAATACAAAGGAATGTATAGAAATCATAATGTAGATCATTGTTTTGTCTTGATTTAGGTTTTTTACGTCTTCTTACGCGGTCAGGGTATTTAATTTTATTAGATTTCTTCAATGTCATAATCGGTGATTTATCGAATATAACATTAAAATTATCGAACAGCTATCCGATAAATGAAACATGAAAAATCATGTATTTTATCCCTCATTTTTTCTCCTTCCGCCTTATATGATAATCTTGTACCGAACACCTAAACAGTGTTTGTAACTTCAAAATTATTGAATTTTTGCTATCTAGCTACTAATCTATCATCGTTTTTGTCGTATGCAAAATATATTCGACAATATAAATACGAATTTTGGCATTAAAGTATGTATTTTAGTTCCAAATTTTCATATATATATATATAAAGTGGCCTCCACACAATCTAGAAGTGTCTTGAAGTTACTAAAACATAAAAAATTAAAATGATGATATTCATTTTATCTATACTTTCTATTTTTAAAGTACAACAAAGTTTTTTACACGGTTTTTTAACACGGATGTCGGAATTTACATGGCTTTTTTCTCATTCATACGGACTTCAGAAATTATACAGCTTTTTACGTATTTACACGGATTTCAGAATGACCAGGATTCTGGAATTAGCGCGTTTTACTGCGCGTATTTTTTTATACGCCACGTATCCCCCGTGTAAAAAAAACTTATTGCACGTGATACCAAGATTAATAAAAGCAAAAAAAAAATTGTTCGTTTGTGCAAAAAAATATAACAAAAATATTCAGCAAAAAATCAAGCCATCCGAAACTGACGGACTCATTCCCAAATATTATTGTTGTTCACTCTTAGCGGTCAGCGCTGGGGTATCTCACCCAACCTTCTTTTTATAATTGGTTGGACTTGCCTGGACATTCTCAGCGAATTCCTTGTGCATTCACGTTCCTGATGAGACTCCTAGCATTGTTTCTGGTAGATGACTGGGACGATACTTTCTGCATTTAAAAATCACGAGCTTTGTTAGATAAGAATAAGTTAGATAAGTAAAGGGATTATCGGTCGAATTCGTTTTAAAAAGGCTTATTTGTGTGATAGTTAAAACCCATAAAAAGACGCTTATGGACACAAGTTTTTATCAACTGCCGAAAGGGAAGATATGGTACTTTCATGGTTTCTAAGAATTGTCTGCACCAAAAGCAGTTAAAGGGGCTCGGGAAAAGAGTAAGTCATAAATAACTTTGTTACTTCAAAAGATAGTGTTCAGCAAAAACACGGGTTTTTTTCATAACAAACAACGTTGTAGAAAACACAAAAAATGTTAATAATCTTGGGAAAAAGTTATGAAAAATATATGATTTTTAGGGGCTATTCACATACAACGGCATATATCTCAAAAAGTATAAGAGATAGAAAAATAGTGTCTTCGACAAAGTTGTTTCAAATTGCCAATTCTACAACTCGAAAACACCATATGTCTATCTAAATGTTATAAAAAAATATTTTTTTCTATTTCACTGCTAGGTGGATTGGTCACAAAACTTTTTGCAACAATAGATGCGCTTAGAGATACCAAGAAACTTCTCCGAACAAACTATTTGGGCGCAATTCAAAAAGCGCATGAAATCGACAAAATTCAACATAGTTCAATAGGATTATTGAACATTTCTGGCCTTATTTTTCCTTAACCTTCAAAAATCACTGTGCTGAAAACCTTGATGTCTAGGGCTACGATACATATCTTTCCAACTTACTGATCCCATAGTTGTAATAGCAGATCAATTCTCCCTGCATTACGGTTCGAAAAAGGAATGTTTATGCGCCATCTGCAGCTGTATACACATTGGTAATATGCTCTTCACTCAACATCCAATATAATGGGGAGGTGTCTGATTGCCACCGCATTAAACTGTGAATGTGCTGTAAATTTACTGTGCATAAACCAACGAGACAATTCAATATACATAGGTATTTTCCTTTCTGCAAGCACCAAGTTCCCACGCGAGCGAACGAATAACTCAAGCAAGAAGCGCGCAATTCATGGGTACCGTCGTTCTCTTCTATGGGAAGGTATGTGCAATAAGGGCGTAAAATCGATGCGACGTTTTCCCAAACATTCCCATGTCGATATGGATCGGATACGAGGAAAACCCAAACATTTTTATCTGTAATGGAGTAGGAAGCGGAGATGCAATGCGATAAAAGAAACAATCTCATCGTTCTCGAGTTCACATTGGAACAGTTCCGATTGTGACAATCAACGAACTGTTACATGAAAAATAATTTCGAAGAACCTGCGAAGATATGGATACATTTTACGTTGGTCATATTCTCGTATAATGATAACGTCCCAAAAGCCATTGGCGAAGTGAGGGTGCTCGTTTTTTTATGCAGTATCATCTCAAACATTACACACAATTATTATAACTGGAATTTCTGTGTTAGATAACACCATCATCCTAATTTGGTAAAATTAAATAAAGTTTTTATTAACATTTTGTTTGCAACATAAAACATTTTATTTGCCGTTGCAGTTCAGAATGTTTACAGGTGAGTTGATTTCACCTGCTTAGAAAGTTTGTTGATGTAGACCATCATTCTGTTCAAAATGACCTTTTCAAAAAGCTTATTGATAAGGGTGAGCAAGCTTCTGATCGGAAACCAGCTTTACACGTGACAGACCAATGACTTTTATGCCATTATATTAAAATATAAGAGTATTCGTGGAACAAGAAAAAGGTCGATGAACCATTCTCATTTCTCCCGCATGCCCTCAAACGTTTTCCAACCATCCAAACTCGCTTCCCAGAACAAACCTCATCCATGCTCGGAAAACTCCAATATCAGCAGCGTGGTACTCATCTTTTCATATTCTTTCCCTTCACAATTGTCATCATTTCGATAGCTCCTGGACCTGTCGCGAAACCAGCTGTCCGGAGTGGAGGACCGTCACGCATCCCAGTTGGCTCAGATCGCCGACCTGCGAATGGACAATAATCCCCTGATATGCGATCGATGCCACATGGGGGCACTCATCGACATGGCGACCGAGGTGGGTTACAACGTTTTTTTATTCTTTTTCATCAGAATCCTTTTGTAATTTTGATTTTATGGTTTGGTTTTTCTCGTTTTCGACAATAGTTACCATGGCCGGAGAAACCGGTGTGCTTTTTGCCGGAGCGCCTGCGGGGAATACCAATCGATGACTTGCAGCCGGACAGCGTGGAGATCTGCATGGAGGTGATAGTGGATGAGGACCACGATGCGGCCAGCACGTCACACAACTTTTTGGAGCAAGGTGAGGGCGGACTTCTTTGCATTCTTGATAACTGTGTGGGACGGGATTGATTATGATTGACATTATTACTGATTTTTTATTACTTCTAAATTACAGCTGGCAGTGTCAGTGTCCTTGCTTTTTGTGGCTTGATGGTGTTCATCGTTTTGGCAGTAATCGTGGTTTCGACGGCCATCTGCTTGTCTCGACATCGAGCGCGGTATTACACACATGAAGAGAAACGAGGTAAGCTGTTAGCACTTCAATTGTATTCTTTTAGCGCACCAGCATTAGAAGCGAAAAGGTCTCGTTTAAAATTGTAAGCAAACTCGTAGTCTGTATATTTTCGATTTCGTAGAGAGATTGTGCTGAAATATTTCACAGATATGCATATGTCATTAAAATTATGCATTTACAACTAAATTTTAATGCTTTTCAAGCTATTTTAGATAAGTACTGAGTTGTATAATATTATTGTCCGTCCGTCCATTTAAATCACTGATCTCCGTATTGCGGCCCTCGGGAGGTTTCCTTTGGGTTGTATTACATTTGCCAGAAAACCATTTGCCAGAAAGCCGTTTGCCAGAATCAATTTGCCAGAATGGATCATTTGCCAGAAAACCATTTGCCAGAATGGACCATTCCCCAGAAAGTCATTCCCCAGAAAGACCATTTCCCAGAAAAAATATTACTATATTACTTTGCTTTGTGTAGCAATATTTAGGTGTGCAAAATCTTTCGAATCATTATGATTTTCAGTGTATGATACATAATTATATGCAAAATAATTGTGACGTAAGTTTTAAAGCTTTTTGTTCGATAAAATGTTTTTAACTAATAATGATATCATAAACTTATTATATAGATAGCTGTAGGGGTAAACATGCAGCTATTCAGCAAGCTGACGGACATGAGTTGGGGACGGACCTGGTGTAGTGGTTAGAACACTCACCTCTCATGCCGAGGACCTGGGATCGAATCCCATCCCCGACATAGTCACTTATGACGTAAAAAGTTATAATGACGACTTCCTTCGGAAGGGAAGTAAAGCCATTGGTCCCGAGATGAACTAGCCCAGGGCTAAAAATCTCGTTAATAAAGTCAAACCAACCAACTAACGGACGTGAGTTCGAATTCACCGGGCGAAGATTTTATTGGATTGACAATTTTCTCGATTTCCCAGGGCATAGAGCATATTCATATCGGCAATATGTTATCCACATGCAAAAATGATCAATTGGCAATAAAAGTTCTCAGTTAATAACTGTGGAGGTGCTTGTAAGAACACAAAGCTGAGATTTGGCTCTGTCCCAGTTGGGACGTAACACAAGATAAGATGAAGAAGGTGTAATAGATTTCCAAGGTTTTCATAGTTTCTGAGAAATAACTGTTTTTTTTTTTTTTAATGTTAAAATAGTCATCAATTTTAAACAAGCTATTAGGGGTCGTCCATTAACCATGTGATCATTTATGGGAGGATGAAAGGGGGCCTGGCCAATGACCACGATACAAACAATTCTTTTTAAATTTTTGTATGGACGAAAGACCCCGTGGAGGTAAAAAATCCGAAAGAATTGACCACGTTGTTAATGGACAACCCCTTATAGGCAACTGTATTTTCAACATTCTATTAATGATTTTCCCTTCTTTGAAGATTAGGCTGTTCTTTAGGGCTAACTAATTCAAGGACATATATGCTTCATAAGAGATTTACCCTTCTTTGTATTATTGGCTAGTCTTTATAATTGTACTGTGTGTTTCTGCCTGCAGTTAACAGAAGGAATGGAAGTAATGTAAACATGATTATGTCAACTCAATTTTAAATAATTACAGCTAAACAAAAATCAATATAGGACTGCTGTCAATAAAAATGTCTGTAAAAAGGATTGTTGTAAAAAAATGCAAATATCGAGAAATGGACAATCAATATATGTCCTCAAATAAAAAAAACTAAATTGAAAGTGATTCAATAATGGAATATTTACCATGTCCATTATCTAATTTCTCATTGAAGATTACTCGAGTGATTCCGAAAACATTAATCTTCATAACCGACTTGTTTCGTAGAGCAAGCGACAGAATATGAGAAACCAATATATGTGTGTTTTTTTGGTTTCCACCATTAATCATGGCCACGTAGCAGTCCTTCTAAGAATTTCAAAATATCTCCGGATCCAGATAGCTGAAACTCGCAATCAGGGTAAACACTGAAGATTGAAGAGTTTTCCGGCAGCCTGTCGCAAATGTTGTAAAACTACTTTAAAACAATAAATAATGCGGTTCAAATTATTATTAAGAGTAAAACAGTTTAACGTTCTTTTCATGGACTGAATAATGTATTCAAATATATGACCGAAAGAATATTGGGTAGTCATTTGAGTTATATTGTTCCAATGATTATTGGCGCTAAACTGATCATATTTCAAACATAATTTTCCCTTCTTTCACTCAAAGGCTGTTCTTTTTAGTTGTTTTGCAATTTTTTCCGCAAAGATACACTATTCATATTTCAGAAATTATTCAACTAAACTAATTCGTGTCAAACGTTTCGGTTTTTTTGTTCTCATACCAGCTATGTAAGTAGTGAAAATTGCATAAAATTGTATGCGAAGGATTTTAACAACATAGACTACATTATTTGGAGCAATATTTACGATGCGAGTGAAGTACTGTAGAATTGACGCTAAATTTTAATTAATTTTGCGCTGCAGCTGTGCAGTGCTAGTAGTCCAATCCTCTTGATGTAAATAATGTGAAAGTTGACTACACAATGTTTCATGCTATAAGTGCAAATAATATGAGTATATTCAAGATACAAAAATGACAAATATCGAAAATTTCGGTAGGCTTGAGGTGAAGATGCATCGAAGCCAAACCTCAAATTTTCAAGAGCATAAACCTCGAGAACCAGCCAGCGGTTTGAGCTGAAAACTTAATCGATTGGTCACACGCTGGTGGTGACCAATCGATTAAATTTTAGTGCGCATCGTACCTTCGTGCTGTGCGTACACGAATTCTCTCTGCTCTTGGAAGTTTTCTTAAAAACTACCTAAAGCAATAAATCAGTACTTTTCAGTGCTACATAAACAGTACTTTTCAGTGCTAAAATTAAAAACGGTACTTTTCAGTGCTGCTTAAACAGTACTTTTCAGTACTATTTTTTCTACTATTGATCCCTTTACGATCCTTGTTTGGACCCGTGCCTTCGATTTTTCGTTGGACCCGTTGGCGAAAGCTAGCGGTGGTAATCCTTCTTGGACACCGTCTAGGGAAAAAACCTCTCGAAGGTCACGTCTTTCTCGTTTATTAACTAAACATGGTATCAACAACTAACAAAAGGAAGGGTGAATCTCTGAATTCACTACTTCCTTCCAAAAAAGTGGGTTTTAAAACTGTCACTACACGTGGCAAGAATGGAAGAAAGGACGTTTCCCCGGAATGCGAACTTTCTTCCAAGGGTGAAATGAATAATTGTATCGAAATGAGCAATCAGTTCGATGCTCTAGACAAATTTTCCGAACACCAAATCGAAGCAGCCTCTAGCCCAGGCATTTTGATTCAAGTGAGGAAGCAAAGAGTGCCGCCTATCGTGGTCAGTTGTTCCGAATTTGGGGGATTTAGGCAGGAGATCTTGAACTCCATTAGGGGAATCAAGGTTTCCTTCCAAATCGCAAAGAAAGGAGACTGTCGCGTTTTGCCGGAAACTCTTAAAGATCGCGAACTTCTTCTCAAACATCTTGAAGAGAAGAAGCACAAATTTTTTACTTATGACGACAAAACTGAACGTTTGTTCAAAGTCGTCTTGAAAGGTCTCTCAAGTGGCTATAAGTCACCTGAAGAGATCAAAAATGGAATAAATGATTTACTTGGATTTTCCCCAGTCCAAGTAATCATTATGAAAAAGAGAACCCAATCTGGCATTGTTCGGAAAGGGCTTTCTCAAGAATTTTATTTAGTTCACTTTAACAAAAAAGAACTAAATAATATTAAAGCTTTAGAAAAAGCAAAACTTTTGTTTGATGTCCGTGTGACATGGGAACATTTCCAGAAACCTGGAGGAAATTACCAGAACCCCACTCAGTGCCGTCGGTGCCAAAAGTGGGGTCATGGTACAAAAAATTGTCGCATGGATGCTAAATGCATGATTTGCGGAGGTTCTTCTCACGCCAAAGACGTCTGTCCAGTGAAGGAAGATACCACCAAATTCATATGCTGTAATTGCGGGGCTAACCATAAGTCCAATTTTTGGAATTGTCCTTCACGCAAAAGGGTCATTGAGGCTCGTGCCAGGCAGATGAAAGATAATATCCGTTACGATAACGGTCGTTTCCGCAATTTGCCTGGTAGAGTATCGAACAATGCTCATTTTTCAGTTAACGATCGCTTGATCATGAATCATACCCATCAGGAAGATCATAATCATGCTCATTCACAAACGTATTTTAATCCGTCGGGTAGCCGTTCGAATCTTTCAATTTCGAATGTATCTACCCACGGTAAATCCTTTGCCGATATCGTAGCAGGAAATTTGAACTCCTCCCCTGTTCGATCCATGGTACCCATTATACTTGTTTCAAATCAAATGGAAAAAGCCCTACCGCCACAGGTTTTTCCGCTTCTTCGTCTACCGGAAATTCTAATGGGAAATCACATGACATGTCTGCCTCTGATTTTAATTTTCTAACTGAACAATTGAATCTAATGATTGATGCAATGTTCAAAGCCACCACTATGACTGAAGCAGTCCAAGTAGGTGTAAAATTTACTAATCAAATTGTTATTGGATTACGTTTTTCTAATGGATCCAAATAATAATTTAAATATTTTAAATTGGAATGCTCGTTCTCTGAATGGTAAAGAGGACGAGCTGTTTAATTTTCTTACGGTTAATAACGTGCATATAGCAGTTATTACCGAAACGTATTTAAAACCTGGATCTAAACTCAAAAGAGATCCTAACTTTTTTGTTTATCGTAATGATAGACTTGATGGGGCATGTGGGGGAGTTGCAATCATCATTCATAGGCGTATAAAACATCAACTGTTTTCATCATTTGAAACTAAAGTTTTTGAAGCTTTAGGTGTTTCTGTTGAAACACAGTTTGGTAAATATACTTTCATAGCTGCCTATTTGCCTTTTCAATGCTCTGGACAGCAAGTTAATTTGCTCCAAACTGACTTGCGAAAATTGACTCGCTATAAGTCAAAATTTTTTGTCATTGGTGACTTTAATGCCAAACATCGGTCATGGAATAATTCTCAAAGTAATTCCAACGGCAGAATTTTATTTGATGAGTGCACTTCAGGATATTTCTCAATTCAATACCCTGATAGCCCTACATGTTTTTCCTCTTCTAGAAATCCATCTACGATTGACTTGGTCTTAACCGACTCTAGTCATCTTTGTAGCCAATTAATTACTCATGCTGATTTTGATTCTGATCATGTCCCTGTTACATTTCAAATATCCAATGAAGCGATTCTAAATCCTATCAGCTCCACTTATATAACACATATATAACACGTATGTTGACTCTAATCTTGATGTTAACATTTCTTTAGAAACTAAACTTGATATTGACAATGCTCTTGAAACTTTAACAAATTCCATTGTTGAAGCCAGAAGCATTGCAATTCCAAAATGTGAAGTAAAATTTGAATCCGTGATTATAGACGATGATCTTAAACTCTTGATCCGTCTTAAAAACGTGAGGAGAAGGCAATTTCAACGCACTCGCGATCCTGCTATGAAAATTATATGGCAGGATTTGCAGAAAGAAATCAAAAAGCGTTTTGCTCAATTAAGAAACAAAAATTTTGAAAATAAAATTTCTCAATTGGACCCTGGCTCTAAGCCCTTTTGGAAATTATCTAAAATCTTGAAAAAACCTCAGAAGCCTATACCGGCATTGAAAGAGGAAAACAAATTATTACTAACTAATTGCGAAAAAGCTCAAAAACTTGCTATGCAGTTTGAAAGTGCGCACAATTTTAATTTAGGACTTACTAGTCCAATTGAAAATGAAGTTACTCAGGAGTTCGAAAATATTCTCAATCAAGAGAACGTTTTCAAAAATGCATGGGAGACTGATTTGGAAGAAGTGAGAACTATTATTAAAAAATTCAAAAACATGAAAGCTCCTGGCGATGATGGAATTTTCTACATCCTCATCAAGAAACTTCCAGAAAGTAGCTTATCATTTCTAGTTGATATATTTAACAAATGTTTTCAATTAGCATATTTTCCTGACAAATGGAAAAATGCTAAGGTTGTTCCAATTTTAAAACCAGACAAAAATCCTGCAGAAGCTTCTAGCTATCGTCCAATCAGTTTGTTTTCCTCCATCAGTAAACTTTTTGAAAAGGTTATTTTGAACAGAATGATGGCCCACATCAACGAAAATTCATTTTTTGCCAATGAACAGTTCGGATTCCGCCATGGACATTCGACCACTCATCAACTTTTGCGTGTAACAAATTTGATCCGTTCCAACAAATCTGAAGGCTATTCTACTGGTCTTGCTCTTCTAGACATAGAAAAAGCATTCGACAGTGTTTGGCATGAAGGTTTGATTGTAAAATTAAAAAACTTTAATTTTCCAACATACATTGTTAGAATAATTCAAAGTTATCTGTCAAATCGTACACTTCAGGTTAATTATCAGAACTCCAGATCTGAAAGACTTCCTGTAAGAGCTGGTGTTCCTCAAGGCAGCATTTTGGGACCAATATTATACAATATTTACACATCTGACTTACCTGAGTTACCTCAGGGATGTCAAAAATCTTTGTTTGCGGATGACACAGGCCTCTCCGCCAAAGGTCGAAGCCTGCGTGTCATCTGTAGTCGATTGCAAAAAAGTTTGGATATTTTTTCTTCATACTTGCAAAAATGGAAGATTTCTCCTAATGCTTCCAAAACTCAACTAATAATATTCCCACATAAACCAAAAGCTCTTTATTTGAAACCTTCAAGTAGACATGTTGTCACGATGAGAGGGATTCCAATAAATTGGTCAGATGAAGTTAAGTATCTAGGGCTCATGCTTGATAAGAATTTAACTTTCAAAAATCACATTGAGGGCATTCAAGCCAAATGTAATAAATATGTAAAATGTCTTTATCCCCTTATTAATAGAAAATCAAAACTTTGTCTTAAGAACAAGCTTTTGATATTCAAACAAATTTTCAGGCCAGCCATGTTGTATGCTGTACCAATATGGACTTGCTGTTGTAATACCAGGAAGAAAGCTCTGCAGAGAATTCAAAATAAAATTTTGAAAATGATTCTGAAGCTTCCTCCCTGGTATAGTACCAATGAGTTACATAGAATATCCAATGTTGAAACATTGGAACAAATGTCAAATAAAATTATCAATAATTTCAGGCAAAAATCGTTACAATCTTCTATTGCCACGATTAATGCATTATATGTTTAGGTTAAGTTAGGTTAAGTATATTTAAAGCGTTTTTTTCTCTTATAAGCAGGTGAAATCAACTCACCTGTAAAAAATCTGAACTGCTACGGCAAATGAAATGTTATATGTTGTTAACAAAATGTTAATAAAATCTTAAATTTGTTTTACCAAATTAGGATGATAGTGTTGTCTTATAACACAGAACACCTAGATATAAGAAATGAATGTAATGTTTGAATAATACTAATAAAGAAATTAAAAAAAAAAAAAAAAAAAAAAAAAAAAAAAAAAAAAAAAAAAAAAAAAAAAAAAAAAAAAAAATCGATTAAATTTTCAGCTGGAATGGCTGTTTGGGTGTCTAGATTTGCGCTCTTGAAAATTTGAGGTTTGGCTTCGATGCATCTTCACAAATATGTCGATCAATTGATATCAAGGTTGAAAACGAATTACAAAAAATGATTCTAGGAATGGTTTTCTGGCAAATGGTCCATTCTGGGGAATGGCTTTCTGGCGAATGGTACATTCTGGGGAATGGTTTTCTGGCAAAAATCATTCTGGCAAATTGATTCTGGCAAATGGTTTTCTGGCAAATGTCATACAATCTTCCTTTGAACACTGATTTTCTGTAGCGTTACCTAACTGGGACAGATTCTGCGTTTCAGCTTAGTGTTCTTATGGTCACTTCCACCGATATGAGACGAGAGCTTTCAAAGCTTCCACCGATATGAAATGAGGGCGGTTCAAAATTCATTAAAGTTTGAAAATCAAATCTTCCATATCTTCCTTACGATAAATAGTGTTCTGTGAAATTTTCAGCATTTTCGATAGTGGTCTAAAGTTGGCCCAACAAATGCCGAATGCCGAATGCCACTACCCTGAACGCTCTTACCCCAAATGGGTCATTAACCCAAACGCCCCTACTCCTAACAAGCCATTACCCCGAATAGTATGAAATAAATTTGCGGCCAAAAAATGTTGTCGATACTGTAACAATGATTAATAGTGTGTAAAATTTGTTGGTAAAATTGTTATCGTATATTTTCCCTTCTTTTATATGTCAGCCTTTATTTCTAAATATCTTGTTGGCAACTACCTTCTTCTTATTTCTGGGACAAGGGCTGTTTTTAGCTCAGTGAGCACTACCACAGTTATTGACTAGAGCTTTCCTTGTTAATTGATTAGATTTGTATTTGTGCCTTTATGCCCAGGGAAGTCAAAGAAATTAATAACCCATTACCCTCGATATGTTCTTGCTGAACATCTGCGCGTTCACCGCTGTTTGGGCTTCTTGCCAGTGACCAAGTTTCAATTCTGTTTTTTACAAACATTTTTCTTTCTCATGAACAAAAGTTTTGCCATAGAATCAAGTTGCTACAGTGATTATTTACGTAATAACTGGAAGCATTTGACCCCTCTACCGGCAGCTTCATTTTTTGCCACAAAATAAATATTAAAATCGTTATAACTTTTTGTTTTTCAACATTTTTACACCATTTTCTCCCAAGTTCTCAAACATCTCTTCTAGTTTAGGAATCCGTGGCGATATTAATTATTGGTGATCTGGTTTTAAAGATATTTCGATGTTTCTTGGGGGACCGACATTTTCCATATAAAATGTCTTTGGCGGTCATTTTGTTTTTGATCAATTTATCAAGAAAATAAAATGTGGACTAAATAATGCCAGGTAATAAGGAGCTACTCTGAAAAAATCACACAAATCGGTTCAGTATTCTTGGAGATATCTGAAAATTACGATATGATGTTTTTTGAAGTTTTTAAGATCTTTATTTGGCCAGCGTGGTTCCAGAAACCTAAATGCTCATTACTTAAAGACGGCTGCACCAAATTACTTCATTTTTTTCACAACATACTCTCATTAATGTATTGATCCGAGGAATAAATATCCGAATACGATTAAAATTATGTAGCCTGAGAAATTAATGGGGGGTTCTAGTTACGGGTCGGTACCCCAAGGAATTTTTGAATATCTCCAATACCAGATGACCAATGATCAATATCAACACAGATCCTAAAACTAGAAGAGTTTTTTGAGAACTTGTGAAAAAATGGTGCAAAAATATTGAAAACAAAATAGTTATTACGATTTGAGTTTGAATTTTGCGGTAAAAAATTAAGCTGCCGGTAGAGGGGTTAATCACAAATTTGCCCTTCTTTTTCAAATATGCTATTATTTCAAGTTATCATTGGAAAAGCTAGTCACTAATATTTTCAAATGGAACAGCAAATTCTTTTGAAAGCAAAACATATTTACAACTTCAATTGAAGTTAAGGGTTCAGTAAAAACCGATCATTGGTGAAAACTGAAAGAGCAGATCTTTTTCTGATGTCCTTATGACCAAATAAAGAAACACGCGTTCTCATTTTTCTTAATTTGTTTGAGAGAAACGGTCAAGTCTCTTATGGAAGTCCTCATCACTTTTTTACCATCTTTATTCTTTCATTGGCTTAAATCAAACAACAAAAAGTTTTTTTTTGCAATTTCTCATCGTAATAGGCTGTTTTTCATCTCGCCAATCTGCCATGAAACGGCCTACTTTCCTACACTGAAGTATGCAGTACGAGAATAGTCATAATGCAACTGAAACCAGTGCTGTAATGTTATTATTAAAATTCATTGGCTTTTTTCGGTGAATACAATATCTATACTCAAAGTGAAAGGGAGTAACGAAAGTAATGAAATGACAAGATGGATAGAATCGCAAGCGAGCGACGAGAGAAATGAATAGAAGTTGAAAATTTGTTTTAACAGAGGGCCATATGTGTGAACAACACAATCGAAACGACAAATCGTTGCCTAACGTCCTGGTCTTGAACGGCTAGATGTTGTAGTGTTGGTCACTACTAACACTAGACAAGCCAGTAGTGACCAACACTACAACATCTAGCCGTTCAAGACCAGGACGTTAGGCAACGATTTGTCGTTTCGATTGTGTTGTTCACACATATGGCCCTCTGTTAAAACAAATTTTCAACTTCTATTCATTTCTCTCGTCGCTCGCTTGCGATTCTATCCATCTTGTCATTTCATTACTTTCGTTACTCCCTTTCACTCTGAGTATAGATATTGTATTCACCGAAAAAAGCCAATGAATTTTAATAATAATAAAGTCATGCGGTGATTAAACCTTATAAATGCAGTGCTGTAATGATTCATTACGCAATGCTTCCTCATTACGCAACTGTTTTGAGTTGCGTAATGAATCATTACATCCTTAATTGGGCTTCTAAGAAATTGCAAAAAATGTTGTACGTAACTCGTTGCAGAACTCGATTTTCACAGCACTCGTCGTAATCATCCTACTCCCCTAACGCGGGTAGATCACCTTTTCGTGGTGCTTTATGGGGTAAAGATCTACCAGTGCCCCCTGGTCCTGACTGCTTCAAACGAAGAGAACAGGATATAATAGTAATCAAAGGAACATTTTAAGTCCTTGTTACATTTTTCAAACCTTGTTGAAAGTGACAAGTCTCGGTTTTCCCAGTTGCCGAGACTGATCTTGAGACAAGGAAAAAAAAATAAGTCGATTACAACAATTTGTTTTAAATTTTTTTTTAATTCTCTAGTTTGAAGAAGTAAGGACTAGGATTCTGATGCATGGATAGGGCCGCAATTACAAGGGAAACATGACAAAACATATTTAAAGTTAAACTTACAGGAATAATTAAAATCAATGCAATAGTACACACTTTTCGGAAACGCATCATATGATTTGAAAGATTTTTTTTAATAAATCCGGAATAATGGGCGAAATTATTGAAAATATACTCCAATGTTACAAGAACAAAATATTCAAACATTCAGAATGGGATTTTGTTGACTTTCCAAGAAACAAGAAGGTCAAGAAAAATTCAAAAATGATTTGGATAAACGAATGGAGTGCCATCCATTTACTTAAAATGTTAAAAATTTTCTAACATGACTTTTCCAACTACAACGAAAGCTTTCTCAACGAAGTTTAAGACTAGGTTCGAAAGCAAATCAAGTAATAGGACTTAATAATTTAATTATTTATTTTGAAAACAACTCTATCGATCACATTGCAAACCTGGTCCAAAAAGAGACCGAAAATGGATCAAACAGGAAACAGAAAATAACAAAATCTAACCTAAAATAAACCAGAAGAAAAGAGACAAGCCAGGCATTTAACTTTTTTTTCTTGTAATACTTCATTACGATAGTGTTACTGCTCGTTATACTGTATGTATTTTTTCGTGTTTTTTTTCTAGGAATTTCGTGAGAATTTAGATATGTTTCCAAATATTGAGAGATAATTCCGAAGATTAAGTTTTTATTTCCTGTGGAATTCCTCCAAGAATTTTTCTAAGAATTTTGTTTTAGATATCTCCAGAATATAACCTGGATTTTAACAAAGATAACTGTAGAAAATACCCAGGAATTTCTCCAAAGATTCTTTTAGATATTATTCAATGAAGGTCTAAGTCCTCCATGATTATATCAGGTGATTCTTCCATCGATTTCCTTAGTAACAAGTGTAGAATTCGGTACAAGGTAGAATAAAAACATTCTCGGACAGCTTACGTACACTGACCTGATATTCCACCAACACTTCTTAAGCTCTAATTTTGAGTGCGTGTCCTGAAGGAATTGTAATAGTTTATTGGTACCGCTAATAAAAATGCACACAATCTTGTAAAATATGAACCAAGCTCAAACAATAACAAATTTTTGAAACGTTTTAGGTTTGGTTACTAGATTATAAAATCGTCAACAATCAGTCAAAAAGGAAGTATTTCATTTGAAATATTCCTTACGCAGAACCTTAGTTACGCAGCTTTAAGTGAATACCCCTATTAAAAATATTTAGTCTATGCTCAAGTAACAAATTTTTTTTTTCTCTTGAAAAAGGGCCCCCACACGATAATGGCCCCCGGGACCCTACATTTATAAATCCGGCCCTGTGCATGCACAATATCGGTGTAATTTCTTGGATCCGATTTTGACTGATAAAGGGGCGCGCCTGTGGAGAGTGTACCCACCACATTCTTCAAAGGGTATGAACAGCGGAACCTTTCAATTAGCATCCTGTCCTGCGATCAAGTTAGTAATTACGACTGTAAAAAACGGATTCGTCATCACTTCTCAATAGTGATAAGGTAACACGACATGCACTAAACCAAGGGCACGTGATATACTACAATAGATCAAATATTGGTCGCAGTGGTTTATGTTCCGAACAGAAAATTTACGACTCGTACTTTAAAAATCATCAACCTCTACTTTGTTCCGTAAACTACTTTTACTATAGCGGCGATCAGAGGCCGCTGTATTTCAAGCATGTCACAACGGAACCATAGACAACCATAGTGTTGGCCTTCAAACGGGTCCCACAGAACAACACTTGCAGCTATAATATCAGGATGATCAGGCTCAAAAGGAGACTTTATTCCATCGTAACTTTTGAAGATTTATCCTTTGAAGGAAGCACCACACTAGACAACGAACTAGCAAGCAACGCCCAGTGGCACAGTCGGAAGACATTCCTCACGAAATTTTCCGGCCTGCAGCGGGAATCGAACCCACACTACTTAACACGATGCGGCTAAAATGCCCGGTGACACTAACCGCACGGCTATGAAGCCCACACATATTATGACTAACCTTGTCATAATGTGACAGATAAACAGACGTAACAGCCAAAACAATTATCAGTTTAAAACATAGTCACGTAAACATACACGCCCAATGCTGCCTAAATACTTCATTTGGCCAACCGCGAACTAGGTGGCGGTAGTGAGCAAACGTCAAACTCGAACAGAAGCAATGCCAAGCGCCACGAGTGGCCAGTCGGCCAACTACCAGATATAAGATTTGGGCGCTGTTTTGTTGTGCGATAAAAATAATTAGAGTTTTGCGTAGAGCAAAACGAAATTTGACATGAAAGAAATATTAGCTGAAAACCTAGCTTTTTCTTTTTCTTCTAATATTTGAAATAAAAAATGTTAAAGCCAAAGTCATTAAATGCTCATAAGGAACCGAACTATTATCTCCTTACCTTCTCTGCCGTTATACGCATAATTGTCCCATGTTCCAAAATATGCAATCGAGAAAAACGCGTTTAAAGATTTTAACACATTTAGGCCTCGTATTGACCAGGTGTGTGGTAAATTAAATTAAAATCTTCACAATAGTATAAAGAATAGCGTGTTTATTAGAGTCAAGAGTTTATATTATGGGAATAAAGCGAATTTAGCTACGAAATTCAAAATGGGACTGTTATGCCTAGAAATACGGGGTTTTTGGTGAATTTCTACGCATAACAGTCCCACTGAGAGTAGTGACCAATTATGTGCTAAGCATACTGCTGTAGATGACCATTCTTACGTATAGATTGTACCGAATGTAGAGGACGTATATCCTCAAGATTATGTTAAGGCACCTAGTGAAGGCTCAAGTGACATGTGCCTAACGGAGCCACGTGTGGGAAAGTGAAAAAAAAACGATTTTATAGTTTGGGATGGAAAGCAAGTTTTTCTGTATGTGTGATAATGAGAAAATGTATGAATTAGTGAAAGAAAGAGTGGATGAGTAAGTTAAAGAGCTTATAAGATGTAGTAAATTCCTAAATCGACTCTTCCAGCTGCAGGCTTGACAGAAACTCATCTGCGAATTCAAGGTTATTCTGCGGAGTAAATATTTGACTCAAAATTCACGACACAAATCTTCACACGATTTGACATTTATTTTGACTTTGTTTGCAATACATATCATGATTATCATGATATTTGATACATCGCAAATTAGGTTTTAGAACCATCAACATATTTGCAACTATGTATAACAGAGCCAACTATGCGGAATAACCCAGTAATACACTCAGAATTTGATCTAGAATCGAATGAGCGGTGTGGAGCAAAAACGATTTTTTGAACCACTCTACCCAGTATGCGGCCAGGTCATCCTATTCTTCTTTTGACTTCATCAAGTTTGATATGTCGCAAGATAGGTCTCAAGACCGCCAATATAATGACCACTTTCTCTGGGGAACAGGGTATCCAAAACAACCTGGCATGTTATCAAGTCATCCAGGAACCTTTGAATCACCCTTCTTTAGCCTTGATTTGTGAATTTATGAAGTTTGGTGTTGCCAGCTAGGTTTCAGAACCGACAGTTTAGAGGCCATTTCACTCAGGAAACCGGGAATTCAGAACAATCCGACATGTGATCAAGTCATTCAAATACATTTGAACCACCTGTAGACTTGATTTGCAAATTCATGAAAATTGATATGTTGCAAGCCAGGCTTCAGATTCACCAATATAATGGCCACTTCCACCAGTGAACCGGTATTCGGAACAACCCAGTATATGGCAAAGTCATCAAAAAACGATCGAACTACTTTTATTTGGATTTACTTTGCTAAATCATGAAGTTGATTTGTCGCAAACCATGGACTCGAAATTATAGTGGTTACTGATTCTTCAAGTGGGATTATTTCAGTACTCTTCGTGATGCATCCAAAATTACAGTGAATTTCTAATCGATGACGGCGGTTCAAAAAAATTGTGATTTATGAATGGGAAATAATATAATGATATTGAAAATTTCAATCAAATTTGACGTCAGACTCTTTCAATGGAAGGTCTCTAAGGTCTCTATTTTGTTCCTGATCCTGATCATCATGATGACTTATTTTCCTAAGAATGTACTAGGTGTTTTCTAGATATTTGCACAAATCCTTCAAACGAATTCTCTAGCTGTCACTCTACAAAATCTTACCAAAAATTCTTTGGAGGTGTTCTAAACGTAAGTCTTGGAAAATATACTATGGAAATTAATATAAAAATCACCGCAAAATCCTGGAAGACTTAGGACTTTCTTGAAAAATATCTAAAAGAATCTTTGGAGATATTCCTAATAGAATCTCTTAGGTTATTTCTATGGTTATCCTTGGAAACATCCATATTATATTCTTCTTGGCGGAATTCCACTCAAAATAATCATTTCACGAACTCCTGCAGAAATCTTCGGAATAATCTCTGAATCTTTGGAAAAGCACACAATTTTCACAAAATTCTTAGAGGTAATCATGAACAAAACAAACAGTATTACGAGCAGTAATACTGTCGTAATTTCACGAGAAATTACAAAAAAAAGTGAAATATTTGGTCTGATTCAATGATGAACAATCAAATTCTTATCTTCTGGTTCCTACTAGGTTTCATTTTGTGTGTTTGTTACCTGTTTGGCCCATTTCGGTCTCTTCTTGGTTCCTGTCTGGTCTCTTTTTTGTCTGTTTTTTTCACCTAGAAGTCTCTAGAGTTCCTATATGCAAGGCATTTAAATACTACCATATCTTCAGGGTGATCGATAGTCATTTCCAAAATAAATATTTAAATAATTAAGTGAAGTAAAAGCACTTAATTATTTAAATATTTGTTTTGAAAATGACCCTATCGAACTGCAAATATATAAATTGCATTCGAAGTTCTTTGAGAATGCTTTCGTTGCAGTTGGAATAATAACGTTATGAAATCGTTGGGAATTTAAGCAAAAGGATTACACTCAACTTGTTCATCCAAATCGTTTTTGAATATTTCTTTATCTTTTAGTTTCTCGTGAAGTCAACCAAATCCAAATATATTGTGCCAAATATATATGTCAAAAATGAATACTTCAAAGCATATGATGCGATTTTAAAAAAAGTATGTACTATTGCCTTGCTTCTAATTATTCGTGAAAGTTAAACTACTAATAGGTTTGTCGAGATTTGTTGTGGCCCCGAAAATGTGCCATGGCCCCCAGCCCCGCGTGAATGCGGCTCTGATCATAAAGATAACAAGGAAGATATAAGAGATAAGATTAACAAACTTTTTTCAATTTTGATTCTTTATATTCCCCAAGCAAAGCTGTAGATCATATTGAAAACTTATATTGCTGAGATGCAGTAGATTTTGATAACTCAGTTTGCTGTAAGTTTCGTAATTTTAACGGTTGAAATATCAAAAAACGAAAGAGCAGGAAATGGTCCCATGAAATCAAATTGAAAACTATTTTTGCTATCAGAAAAAGCAAATTTAAAACCTACGATTGATACTAGTAGCACTCAATATTAATAACAATGGAATGGTGTTTGTGTGTCACAAGTAGGCTTGAGACCGGGCTCAAGGATTTGAATAAAACCCTCACTGTTGCATTTGGCCAAGATTTCGAAGTGTTCGTGTGTTGCAACAGTCGGGTAAACGGGAGAGAGCCTATTAATATTTTTTTCCTAGAATCATTTCTATGGATGTTTTTATGACGTTTTTCATAAGCCTATTTAATGACATTACGAGATTATCGGGATAACAACAAAACGAAAACAAAATGTGATATCGATCATAATAATCTTCTAAAATTAACGGCTTTTCAGTCTTACGGATGAATCAAAACGCTACGTTTTTTTTTTAAATCCAACGTTTCGGCCATAACTTCTTCAGGGATCTACAAATTTATTGGACGATAGTTATAATAATTTATGAGCGAAAACATTTTATTAAAAAACTCACATAAAGGTGTACCGTTTCTCGTATCACGCTCAAAGCTTTGCGATCGGTTGTCGCTTTTATGGGGTTCTCTTCCTGGTTGCCTACATTAAGGTGAAACATCTCGGAATCCAAAGATGGCCGTCACAATGGCCGACTTGTGCCCCTACTCACGTTGGGAGTAGGAAATATTTGGCAAACGTTTCTGATCTTCTTATTTTAAGCTTTGTGCTAGTGCACAAAGCCAAAATTAAAAGTTCACTGTTGTTGGATACTCTCTTCGCGAGATTTGTGCCTTTGAAGTTTCAGCGCAATCTTAAAAGTTGATTCCAAACTGTGTCACCTTAAACGTTATCATTAGTGGCGCAAAGCTTGAGCCTACCTTCTGATACGTTACCGTATCATTTACACGGTTGCGTTGGTGGATAGTCACTGTTTTTATCTATCACTATCTGTTTTACTACTTTACACCAATATGGAAACTGAAGTATTTGAGACAGAGATATGGATATGATAGTATAGTGTACAAGGAGCTATTTTTGAGTGTATGGAGAGGGAGAGGAATTGTGTAGCTCGCTATTGCTTTGGGACATTTGTGTTGGCTGTGAGAAAACTATACGATGGGTCGATGGATATTCCGTTGGTTGTTGTACTGTTGGGGCTAGAGATGATGGTGGCGAATCGAAAGTAGTGGGCATCGGTGGTAGCGGTGGAGGTGGTGGAGGTGGTGGAGGAGCTGGATGCTGTAATGATGGGCTTGTTTTGGCTGTTTTTCTGGATCTCGTAGCAATCGTGTGGAGGAGTCCTGTGTAGGTCGCACTAATACCATCTACATCTGTCCTATAGTTGACTGTGTCCAGGGTACTGTGAATGTGAAAACATTCAAGCATTGGAAGTCGGTTTGCAGTGAACGTTTGATCTACGATTTTCGTTTGATCTAATCCGAAACGATGTTGATATTGTATGCAGTGATCAACAAGGGCTGTTTTGTTGGTAATTTCCAATATTGCATGGTCATTGTATGTGTGACCGGCATCCAAAAGTCGCTCTAGTTTGTTGACGTTCGACTTGTGACCACTGATCCGAGTTTTTAATTTGTTGGTGGTCATTCCTATATAGCATCCACTGCAATTTTTACAGGGGATCTTATAGATTACGTTGTGGTGCAACATCGGTTCTATTGGATCCTTTACATTCGTAAACAGCATTTAAGCAGTTCTTTTGTTACAGTTGGCGATTCGTATTAATGGATAATCTTCCTTTAAAGACTTCGTGATGCACTGGCTTTATTCTGGAACGTAAGGAATTGCTACATAGGAGAACAACTGAGCTGATTGGTCTTCCTCCGTTGTTGTGCTCTGGACCTCTATGTTGTTGGTTGATGATGTGATGACACGATTCCAGATGCGGTTCACTAGCGTTGAAGGGTAGTCATTCCGACGGAGATGCATGAAAACTAGACTACGATGTTGTTGTTCGTTTGGATGGGATGATAGATTCTTAACACGCATGATGAAATTGGTGACGACGTTGATCTTTTGTTGCATCGGATGAAATGAGAAGTAATTCAATAATCGTCCCGATGCGATTGGCTTGCAATACCATTCGGTTGATAGCGATTGGTCTGTTGCTCTGATTACGAGCATATCTAAGAAGGGTAGGCGTCCCTTATTTTCTTCTTCGACCGTAAATTGAAGATGATCATTGTAGCTGTTGAACGCATTTAGGGTGATTGCTACTTTATCCCGTGGTATAACCAAAAAGAAATCATCCACGTATTTCTTCAGGAATGGTAAGGGGAAAACCTAGACCTGGAACAACTGTCGCTATCAATTTGTTAAGCACAATATCTGCCAGGATTGGCGATAAAAGGCTTCCCATGGCTGTACCAAATTTTTGGGAATAGAATTTGGAACGAAACGTGAAAAAACTGTTGTTCAGGCAGAAACTAACTATTTCTAGAAACAGGTACATGTTGATTCTTGTATGTTTCTCTATTTCGGTCCAATTTTCCCTAATTGATGTCAATATTAGGTCCTTCGGAACGTTCGTAAAAAGGGATATCACATCGAATGACACTAAGATGTGGTTCTCGGGGATCCTCATACCTTTGATTTCAGTGGCAAAGGTGAACGAGTCTCGGATGTTATACTCACTGTGCGTTGCTGCTTAGAAGATGTTGCTGATAAATTTTGATAGCTGATAAGTGGGACTCGTAACGTTTGGCACTACAGGTCTCAGCGGAAGGTTTGGTTTGTGTGCTTTAGGTAAACCATAAATACGGGGACAGATGGCCGTATTACTCTTCAACTTGTATGTCATCTTCTCGTCGATCAGTTCCAGATCTCTCAATCGTTTGACGAATTGATTGTTCTTAACTTCGACACTTCCTGTTGGATCCCTGCTGAGCTGTTCATATGTATTCCGGTCCTACACCAGTTGCTTCTTCTTTCTGTCGTAGTCTTCCAACTCCATGATGACAGTTTTATTGCCTTTGTCGAATCTGACGATGCAAATATCCTGATTTTCCGCCAGAAACTTTCGAGTGGTTTTCATAGCCGATTTGCAGAACTTCGATGTAGGGGTGTCCTGGTTAAGAACGTTGGGCCGATTGAGGAAATTTTGGATACGGTTGACTATTTGACAGCGATTTCTGTCACGTACTTCTTTTTCTGGATTGGTTTTTATAATTGCTTCAACGCCCGCCATAATGTAGAAAAATGGTATCTGGGATATATCGGTGTAAGGTAGGGTGAATTTCAGCCCTAAGCTCAACAGCGTTAAGGTTTCAGTCAGGACGTTTTTGGTTGTAGCATTCAGAACCGCCATTTCATTCATGGATGGTAACATCTGTGGTTCGTTGCGTGGTCTCTCAATGAGTCGTAGTAATTTTTTCGAAGTTGTAGTCAAACCTTTCGACTGCGCATGGTGGCTTGGGTTTCGAAAAACTCGCCTGAGATATTCCAGCCTATCTTTTCTGTGATACGGCTTCTCAATTCATTGAAATTTGTATTGCACTGATTTATGACGTACCATGTGTGCTTAATCTCTATGTTTAGCAGTGACTTCTTGAGACGATTAATGGCTTTTTCCAGCTGTTGCATGTAAGGACTCCGCTCTTCAAGGAGTGGGAAAATGCATTTAAGGGTATTCACGATGTGACTCGGAAAAACGCCATTTATACGACAGCTGATCAAAAAGTCTTTTCTAGTGCCCATTTTACCGAGCTTGAGGTTAAAATCGGCAAACGTTTTCATCAACTTAACAGTTTCTTTTCCATAGGTGTTTTGTATATTCCGGAAGAACGTTCCTCGATGGTCAGCCATGATGAGATAGTATATATTAGAATACGACTGTTGTGTAACTTCTAAAATTAATCTAAATCTAAATTCTTAATTTAAATCCAATGTTTCGGCCATTGGACTTGGCCTTCTACAGGGATCTACAAATTTATTGGACGATTGTTATAATAATTTATGAACGAAAACATTTTAGTAAAAAACTCACATAAAGGTGTACCGTTTCTCGTATCACGCTCAAAGCTTTGCGATCGGTTGTCGCTTTTATGGGGTTCTCTTCCTGGTTGCCTACATTAAACGTTATCATTAGTGACGCAAAGCTTGAGCCTACCTTCTGATACATTACCGTATCATTTATACGGTTGCGTTGGAGGATAGTCACTGTTTTTATCTATCACTATCTGTTTTACTATTTTACACCAACATGGAAACTGAAGTATTTGAGACAGAGATATGGATATGATAGTATAGTGTACAAGGAGCTATTTTTGCGTGTATGGAGAGGGAGAGGAATTGTGTAGCTCGCTATTGCTTTGAGACATTTGTGATGGCTGTGAGAAAACTATACGATGGGTCGATGGATATTCCGTTGGTTGTTGTACTGTTGGACTAAGTGAAAATCTTGAGTACCGGCCAAAATATACTGGTCCAATAAGCGGGTTCTAAGTCATTCGATACAGACACCAGAGAACTACCAATATCTTCTATCGGACTCTAAAATCGACTCAAAATATGCAATTATTAATCAGATTATTGCTTTTTGACACTTGTTCCGCTCTGTCTGCACAAAAATTGTTGCAATTTCTGACCACCCATCCAAATATAATAAATGGTCAAAAATCAAAATCAAACGGATCGAATTTAGTAATATTTATTATTTTCTTTTGATGAATGAGAAGATGAATCATTCGATGTTAAAAAATATAATAAATCACTTGAAATGTTCTCCATTTCCTCCCATTCCTCAGCGCACTGATCATTTTCGCTGTTATGTCAATAAGCCCTTGGTTCACTCTGACTGCATACTTTTATGGATTTGCATTGATCATCCATAGTAAATTTTTTACTTATTTCTCTCAGTTTACGACATTCCTCAAATCTGTTAAAAGTGGAATGGAGGGAAAGTAATTTCGCATCTATTGAAAGAATAATCCAATTTTCCACAGTTTTGCACTTGGTCTACTCTGACTTAACGCCGACCATGTAGAGGAATACGAATTAGACTCGCTTACAAATCCTCTGCCCCTAAATCAGTAGGAAGTTGTACAGAACACCTAAAGTCGCGTTCTACAACACTCAGTTTCAATTATCTTGTTGAGGAGATGACCATGCGAAAGTTAATTATGGATTGACGCACTCGTTTTCAAAAATATCACATGTTAATTGAGAGTTTAATGCATGTTCTACCTACGGATATTGAACAGAGTAGCGTTTGATCCTTCGACCTTGACGCTTGCTCCTGCGGAGGCGGGCAATGAGGGAAGGATCAAACATGTCGCGCGTCGTTCGTTAAGAGAAATAAAAAAGCTTCGCGGATCGTTAGTAGTGTTTGGACTATTGATCGCGTCGCTTGCTCTTGCGTGGGCGAGTGACGAACACTTGTTCGGCGTACAATGCGATTATCGAATAATTTCGCGAACCCGGTTAGGCGTGATTATATCATGGATCGCATCACCGACCATTGCATTGGTGACTCCCAGATCTCTACCTTATCCCACTAACCCAATATCCTTTCCATGACAACTGTGGAGATGCAGAGGTGTCTCGGTCTCTAGTAACAACGGTAGTCACACTAACATTCCTTCCCTTCCCCCGATGACCGTCAGGACGTGGCCGGCGCCGTTGTTGACTTTTAAATTTGAGCTCTGGATTTGTGCATATTGAAGAATGGTAAGCTAATCCCTAGCCCCATTCTTTAATTCCCTGTGCAACTTCGATTGTTCTGGTCAATCACGGAGTAGCAACTACGAACTGTACGGTCATCTACGCTTATGCTTATGCTTATATTCTACCTACGGATATTGAACATTTCGTATTTACCGACAATTTTGAATGTTTTTCCTTCCCAAAACAGAATAGTAACCAAAAATTGTACTGCCATTCTTATCCACAGACACCATGATGGAGAAGAACGGCACCGAAACGTCAATCCTGACGGCGGCCGGCAGCGAAATCAACTTCAAGTTCCCCTACACCGATCGGGTTTGCACCATCGATGAAATGTGCATCCCACCGCCTCCTCCCCCACCGAGCAAGCCTCCCGCCAACGTCATCGAGCGTTTCGATTAACGAACGGAGCAACGCCCGAACTCGTCCGGCACCGATGATGGCGCCCTCTCGGAAGGTCCCACGACCACCATCACCACGGTGGCCATCATCGGAGACGATTCTTCGGCAGCGTCGGCATCGATCATGGGCATCGGAACTTCCTCCAGTGCCATCACAACCAGCAGCAGTTTGGACGGTAGCAGTACTTCTGGGGGTGGAACGTGTGCCGTGGGGGCTGCAACCGGTGCTGCATCGGTTGGTGCTCGCGGGGCGACGGTTCCACTTCGTGGTATTTTAAGAAAAAGCAAGGATGTGTTTTAGGATTAAGGGTGCCGTCGAAGACGCGGCCGTAAGCTAGTGTGTGTAAATATGGTCAATGAGAGATTTTTTATTTAAGCATCCACATGTAGTCAGTAAGGAGAACTGTGCGGAAGATTTTGTGTAGGAACCTTGAACCATGCGTCTCCATTAGGAGGTGGGTAATCGTCAATGGGAAATTCTCGCTGAACTTTTTTGAACGACCTATCTCACAATGAGATTTGGCTACCCATTATATGTTCTGGACTTTGAATAGATTTGTGAGAATTCCATTAAAATCTGCTGATATTTTTGGAAATTGGAAACTAAAAGATCACAAAAATTGTATCGTGAAAAATAAATCGGGCCGCAATGGTTAATAAAAAAAAGTGGCAGCCCTTGAAAATGCTGTCAGATAATCGGACATTGCAAAATTCGGTGATTTCGAAGCACGAGCGAAGTAAGCGAAGAAAAACATCGCATCTGTATTGGTCCATGACTGGCTATGTTTCGCACGTTTTAACAACAATGATAGAGCTATAGAAGTAGACGGTACACAGACTTTCATGATGTGTAGCGGATCATGATGGTTACAGAGAGCAATAAGTGAAACATTCTCTCAATTTTCTCAGAATTTACCTCCTGCAGATAATAGATTGAAGAGATAGTAAATGAATAGAGGCTCTCAATGTAAGATAGATCATTTTTAAAAGTTCAGCAATAATTATGAATTAACTTATGTTAAGGTATGAACAATATTTATGTACGATTGACAACAAAGAATATGATTTTTTTGTGGGAGAAACATTGAACGAGTTCAAAACAAATGGCTCTAATTCATTTCCATTTTGTGTACAAAAGATAACCATATAACACACATAACTCTGAAGGGATGCATGGTCAAACAAACTAATTAAAATACGGATTCCTCCATCAACAGGAAGCACCACCCCACTTTAGACAAGTGAATCTCGACAAATTAACTGTAATTAGTCACTAATGAGCGTTTTGTCGACACCACCATCACCGCCAGAATGACAAATGATTTCTTAAGTGAGACAACTTGTAAATATATACATGCAAGCGCAGACCCGGAAGGGGAAACCACACCACACTGTAAAAAGCAGATTCACCCAAACTGTAACTACTCAGTAACGCAAAGCGGAACAAACGAAACGGAAGCCGTTTTTAATACCTAACAGGAAATGCGGGGGAAAGTGAGTGGAAAATTCCTCCCCATTTTCCCCGGCATCCATCATCGCCCCCGAGAAAACACGACGGATTTAGTGTTTTTAGACGCTCGTGTAAGCTGTGTGATAGGGTGATCCATAATGATAAAACTACGAAAATCTTCAGTTGCACCCTCCAAAGTCCTCCTGTAAACAATTTTGAAGTTTGTATGGAGAATATCAACAAAATACATGAAAAAACGGTTCGAACTACATTTTAAAACACAGGTGGCCCTGTAGTCGATGAATTTCTTTCATAATTGATTTGAATTTTTTTTCAAGGTATATTTTTTTTGTTAATGAACAGAAAAACTTCCTATTTGTTGCAGTATTTTCTTTATTGATTAGAGAATTTTCAAAATAATAATGGAATGTTATCAGAATTATATTTTTTCATATATTTAGTCATTTTTTTCCCTACAAAATTTCAAGCTCGTTTAGGCCCCTTGTAGAGTTGACGGATAAGCTCAAATTTTCGCAGTAGCTTCTGGGGATCCAAATGATCAAATTTGGGAGGTGTAACTTAAGATTTTCACAAGTTTTTTTCTCATATAAAATGGGCCACCCTACTCTGTACGGTACCTAGTGGAATGTGAAAATGTTTATCCCCAAATCACCCCTCTCCTCCTGGATGCTGGCCATACTGGCGGGCAAATCCTCGGTAATTATGAGCGAGTGAGAGTGCGAAATCTAAAAGTGCAAACGAGCGGAAGAGTCTGTTAAAGTAGCGAACTACGAACGGAGCACAAGATTAATGAGTCATTCTGCTACTTTCTGGTAGAGATCTGGTATATTTCTCTTCTAGGGAAGAAGTAGGCCGCACGAGACGATTCCATGGAAGCGAGTTTCATATTCATTACGGTACGATTGCCTAATTACTAGCAGGATCGTTTGTTTTGAGGAATGTGGATGTGTGCGTGTGTGAGTGTATTAGTAGTATTAGTTAGTAGGAAGAGTTTATTATATTCGAACGATTGGAGAAACGAGTTTGTCGGATTAGAGTTGCTCGTTCATTCTGTAACTTTTTGGAACGTATCAAATAAAAGAGATTTTTGTATGAAATGTATCTGTTAAAGAATTATTTGTATCGATGACACATCCAGCATCATACCCTGTGATTAGGTAAGTATTTACTCCCGGCAAATGTAAGGCTGTTTGCAATGACTATCATCATTTGAGATTCCATTCAAGAGAACCTTGATCAAACGTTACGTTGTCGTAAAATGGTTTACAAATAGTTTACGAATTTTGCAGTAAAATGATGATCTGCGCTATTTGTAAGGAATTCTTGATTCTCTCAATAGAGTTCGAAATCTCCTGCCTAAATATTGCAGATTCGGCTACTCTAACCACGATTTGCGAAACTCTTTGCTTCGATGCTTGAGCAACCTGACTGGGAGTTGCTAAGATATATTGCTCGAAAAATAGCATTGAATTACAATAGAAAAACAAGGGAAAAGTTCATATCAGGCATGAGCACAGATGATTGTACCATTCGTGGTTTATAATTCATGCGGGAATAAAACCAAAGTGAATTAATATAGGAAATGTCACAAAATTTCTAGTAAAGATTCGACCAGGAACATTCCCATGCATTGCTCTAGACAGGGATTAACCAAAATTTATTTTAAAGATTTTTCGAAGAATTCACATTTGATTTCAATAGTAAATTATTCCAGAAATTCTTCAAGTAATTTAAGTTAAGAAGAAATATTAAAATTTCTCCAGGAACGGCTTCTGAGTTTCCTTCATGAATTTTGCAGAAATTCTTAGATAATTGTATTTTTCTTCCCTAGAATTTTTTTTCCAAATTTCCCATCTCGGTTATTTCTAGGAATCACGCAGCCATTACATATAAAAATTACATGCAGAAATTTTTCCAGGTTGTTTTTTTTTGGTGTTCCATCAATGATTTATCCAAGATAACGTTTTTCAAAGTTCATTCTTTCAACTATCCAGGAATTAAAAAAAAATCATCTCGCATTTTATTTAGCATTTTTTTTATTTTCTCAGGGACATATAATAAATGTCATGTTAAACATGTAGCATTGATTTCTCCACGAATTGGTCCTGTGATTTCCCTATGGGCTTCTCTTATACTTTTTATAAATATTTTCCCAAATAAGCATAAGCATTGGTGACCGTACAATTCGTAGTTGGTACTCCGTGATTGACTGGGATATTCAAAATTGTACAGGAAACTAACATATGTAGCTTGAGACTAGCATATCATCATCAATGAACCCGAAAAAAATATATTTCAAACAGTTGGATACGATTTTTTTGAAGTTTAAAGATTATTACAAGAGTATGCGACAGTAGACGGGGTTGGTGGTCTAATGGCTACCGCATCTGCTTCATAAGCAGAAGGTCATGGGTTTAATCCCAGGCCCGTCCCTTTCCTCGTACTTTGTAGTTGTATCTTTCACTTGCTTCTATCTATCACCCTTAATATATCACAGTTGATCTATCACAGTTCATAGCATTTGCTAGAACCTGAGACGGACAGAAATAAACCGTTTCCCTACACTTCCATTCTTTCATCATTATAGCACGCCTTTCCTTACGCCTGATACATAGGCAGTCTGCTAACCAAACCAGCAAGCCTCTCTGCCATTAAAAATACCCAACCCCCCTTCACCCTTCCCGCATGAACTGGTGTAGACGCAGTGGTATATGTGGTCTACCTGGTGGGGGGGGGCAGTTGAATGCATCGTCAATTCCTTCCCCTTCCCCTCATTGGTCTGCATTCTGACGTGGCAGGCACCATTGTCGCCTAAAAATAGAAGATCACCAGCACTTATACACTGAGGGTGTCTGTTAATCCCAAGCAGTCATCTGGTTGGTTCCCTGTTCAAGTGCAACTGATTTGGCGATACTGTAGTAGCAACCACAAGCTCAAGTTCAAGCTCACCAGAGTATGCGACAGTCAAAGATTTTCTGACTCTTAGCGACCAAAACCTTTGATTTTCTTGCTTTAGTACATTAACTAGGTTAGTAAAACCGTAATACCGAATTTGTCCAACATAAAGCAGTTATGTTAGATTGCATTTTAGTAATCAGAAATTACTTTTACCTACGAAAAGTATAAAAATAGCGCTTGTGAGTGTTAAATAAACGTTCGTCAAATTTTCGCATTTCCAGGAATTCATCTAATGCCAATTTTAAAGCTTGCTGTTATTTATTAGGAAACTTGAACCTTCATCTATAGAATCCAAACAAAATTTCTCGTAATAAACCTTCTTGATTGCCACCAATTTCTACAATGGATCTTATAAGAAATAAATTCTATACAAATCCTAAGCAAGAAAACCAAAGGAAAAATGAATGATAATCTTTTCAAGAATTTGTGGAGTTTGTTTAATAAAATTCCACGGAAAGTTGGAAAAAATTTCCATAGTGAAATTCCAATACACGATTTTGGTGATCATGAAGAAATTCATAGATCTTGAAGAAGTAGTTGAAAGTAATTCTAAAACTACGAACTAGGTACGTAGGGAACGATTCCAGAAAGAAATAATAAAATAATGGAGTAATTCTTACATCAGAGAAGATTCTCTAGATAGAGATCGTTGGAGCAGCTCTGGATGGAAACCACGAAGTAAATAAATTGTAGGGTTTCAGATAAAGATAAATTTTTAAAAAATATTATCGGAGAGTATTTGAAAAAAAAGATGCAGGATGGAAAGGATTCTTGAAAAAATCTTGATTTGATGTCTGCATATAAAACCTTGAAAATATTCACGATATGTCAAGTCACTGAAAGCATTCAAAAGATAACATTTTAAGGAGTCAGTTGAATTGTTTATTCTAGCCAAGAGGTTCAATTTTTTTGGCAAAAAATGTGAGTATGGGGACAACAAAATTTCCTAACTAGACAGGATCCTAAGGTAGGGCAAACGCTCCCTTAGTGGAGGTAGCTCCAATAGTGGAGGTAGTGTGTTTTGGCATGTTTCGCGCTAATAAATGATTATGTGATATTTTTGTATTATGTACGATTCGAAAATGATACAAGTAATCGAATAATATTCATGAAATTTAACCGTAAAACTATTTAAAACAATTATTTTGCTTAATTTTTTTGCTCCTTTGCACCTATAGTGGTGCATCAGTACCCATAGTGGAGGTTCCCATAAGAAATCAATGGTTTGCGCCACTAAAGGAACCATCCTTAAAATATACCTCCACTAAAGGAACAGTGTTCCTATTATTGGTGCAAGGCTTTTTGCAGGGAAATTTCAAATGAATCGTGATTTTTATACATTTGAATGATAGAAGGATTTGAGATCTATCGAATGATACGTTAAAATCATATATTTCATGATCTTAACACCGTGTTTTAGCAGTTTTCCCTTAGGTGCGACACTAATGGTACAATTGCCCTATTTGCAAAATAAAAGTTTTATTTTACTTGCGCAAACTGTTGGCAAAATATTGAACCTCTTGGTTAAAATAAACATTTTTTCCGAAGACGCCATCTTTCTAAGTGGTCAAGATGCTGAGTTGGCCGTAATACAAAAGTTTCACGCACACTAGCAAAATTCTCAAATCTCCCCCCCCCCCCTAACCCATGTGTCTTATAAGAGACCTATCTGTATTGAGCTTTTTCGATCCATTTTTAGTGTTCACAGCGTAAAAAATAATTGTACAGTTGATTCTCCCTTACTCGATATTCGGTATCTCAATATCGAGTTAGAGAACCAAAGTAAAAGTTGGTTTTCATGGCTAACTCGATGGTCCCTTGGATAGCAATTGCTCTGATTTTGTGTTCTGTAACTCGATACCTCCTTAACTGGTCCCTTCAATATCGTATAAGGGAGAGTTAACTGTATGTCGTTTTCCCGAACGCAATGTGTAACACATAATATATACTTAATCTTTGCTCAATATTCGACTTAAGAAACGTGTAAATACACTGCGCAACACGTTTTTGTCTCAAGCACCAAAATACCGATATTTACTTAATTAAGGATTGCTGAGTCCATTGCTGTTTGCAGAAATATCGGGACACGTCTAGTTTTTGAGATATTGATTGTTGAAAATGCAAAATTTGACTATTTCAGCCAACTTGCAAGTTTGTCAGCTTGTACGGCAATTTATTTGCTTAATTTGCCACATAATTCAAACTTCATGTATAAAACAATACTTATCAACAAAGTTCATTATATTTTCGATGGTAAAATATTTTTTTTTCTGGTGGTTCAGGAAAGTATTGTATTTTGCCATATAAGATAAACGAAAAATTTTATATGAAGACTGCAAGCATATCGAAAAAAAAAATGATATAAACTAAATTTTATCGTGGAATTTCAACTTAATTATTTCTAAATTTAAAGTTCATGTCCTATTTAGCATGTTTGGTAGATTATATCACAAAAAAAATTGATAAATCATATCTTAAATTTCCAAATGGCATCTGGCCGAACGGGTCGTTTGGCCGAATGCCGTTTGGCCAAATTACGAGATGTCATTCTTCTTGCCAAAATTATGAGATGTCATTCTTCTCCAAGATTAAGATAGCAACGTGTGAGCTGAAATCTGCACTATTGCCTGCGTATAGCGAATCGGTGAGCACTTACATAAAAGAAGCTCACTCTTACTTCGTTGTGAAAAGAAGATGCAAAAACTTGCAAGAACTATGAAACATTTTCTTTAGTAGGATTCGAAGTATCAAAGCAACCCAATCCTGCAGAAGTACCAATAAATTATAAACCGTTTTAGTTACTGTCAAAAGCTGACTACAAACGTGATGTAGAAACCTCTGCTAGCAGCTATTACTGCAAGCAGAGAAGTAAATATTTGCTTACATTGAGGATGTTCTTCTTTCAGCAGTAGTTTCACTAAAGAGCTAATTATTTGAATATCAACAATGATTTATCTATTATTTAAAAATAAGCTGAATCAGTTTTTTGAAATTTATTTCAAAAGCACGCCGACTGTAGTTCACTATTGTTTTCAATTTCGGCCAAACGGCATTCGGCCAAATGGCATTCGGCCAAATGACCCTTTCGGCCAAATATCGTTCGGCCAAATAACCCAAAACCGTATAATCCTACCTGCCACACGATTTACGAATGCGAAGATGGCAACTTTGGCATAGAAAGCTCTCAGTTAATAACTGTGGAAGTGCTCATAAGAACACTAAGCTGAGAAGCAGGCTCTGTCCCAGTGAGTGACGTAATGCCAAGAAGAAGAAGAAGAAGCAAGGGTGTGTATAATAATTGATTTTGCGTAAAATACGTAAACGAACTTTTGAAGCTGTTCCTTCCCTCGGAAAACCTGGCTACATCAATGCTTCATCCAGTGAAGCGATTAAACGATAGAAAAATGCAATTCCCCTAGCACGGTGCTCCAATTACCGTTATTATCAAATAAAATATACCATTCAAACGGCAGTCAGCAGTTGATTCCTAACGTTGTTCTGCACCTCTGGCCCGATTTTGAAAAAAATCCTTAGGCAGAATTTTGAGTTACGCCCTTTTGAAGTTTATATGATAGAAATCACTGAAAATATGCCATTTTTACTTGTTTAAACAAAGAGATTATACAAAAAACATTTTCATAAAAAAATCTAGACCGACATTTGGAAAGGGCCAATGCTATGATAACTTATTACTTATTAACCAATACACGAACAATTATATCTAACAATCTAACGCCTGATAGTGATTTTAGGAAATTGTCCAAAGCATTCAAATATGAATGAATAATTCTTGGACAGGATATGCAGATACGCCCTTTTGAAGTGTATGGAAAGAATATTGCATGGTGAATTCCGTTTCATCTATAATCAACGGTTAGGTGCACACATAATCATTACACCTCTGCGGTTGTTCTTATTTCATTCAATTTAGCAAGTTGCACAACATTTACACTTACACATATTGTCTAGATTGACATTATAAAAGGGCCAAAGTATAATTGAAATATATACACATCAATATAGCTGAACATCAAAGTTGATCGCAACATTCGAACATTACATATCTGTATCTACATAATTCTATATTCTATTCAATTCTATTTAATTCTTTTCTATTTTATTCAATTTTACTCTACTTAAATTTATTCTATTCTGATCCACCCTACTTGTCAAAAACTGCGCGCAAAAGAATTGAACGATACACTTTCGATGTTTGTTTGACTTTATAGCGCAGACAGGTCTGTGAAACAGCGTTATACACAGCGTTATCCGACGCCAGCTCATTATGTCAGCCTAGTCCTCGGCCAGTTGCATTGCAGAAGTCTTTTACATTAAACATGGTGATATGATATTTCGAAGATTTTGTCAGACTCTGCTCTTCCCAGCTCTCGACAAACTTGTTCAAATTACCATTTAAACGAGGATCCAGCTCAAATGAAAAGCATTTAATACAAAAAGCTTAAATTCCTTAAAATACATAAAAACTATCATATATGAGTTGAAACCCTAATTTGGACTTACCGTGAAATAATAATTCAAATCTTCATTTTTATGGATCATATGAGAAGCACGCATTAGGAGTCAGAATCTGTGCATAGCATTTTTTTTTTACAGAGCTGGGAGCGCTAAAAATCCGTACAAATATCGAAAGAGTACCGTTCAAATCTTTTGCGCGCAGTTGGTAATTTTTAAAGTGTCTATTTGTAAAAATATGTATAAGAACAAGTAGGGTTGATCAGAGTAGAATAAATTTAAGTAGAGTATAATTATTAGTATAATAGAATAGAACAGATTAGAATAGAAGTATGTATGTATGAATATATAATATAGATAAAGATAAGTGATGTTCGAGTGTTCCGGTCAACTTTGATACAGTCATTGTTCAGCTATATTGAAATGTGTATATTTCAATTATACTTTGGTCCTTTTTCAATGTCAGTATAGACAACATGTTTACGTGTAAATTTGGAATCGTTCAAATGTTACGTAACGAGGAGGTTCGGTAGTGTTACGGTTCATACATTTTCCATACATTTTCCATTACATTTTCTGTAACGTGGGGGGAGGAAAGGGTGTCTCAAATTGGAAAATTCTGCGTTACATTTGAATACAATTTGAATCATTCCTTCTATGCAACTTGCTAAATTGAATGAAATAAGAACAACCGCAAAAGTGTTATGATTATGTATGCACCTAGCTAACCGTTGATTACAGATGGAGCAGAATCCACCATATCCCATATTCCATATTCTTTCCATACATTTCAAAAGGGCGTATCTGCATATCCTGTCCAAGAATTTTACATACAAATTTGAATGCTTTGGACAATAGGGTCCTAAAGCCCTGTCCCAATTTTAGTGCCAAACGCTTAAGTTTAGGCTAAAAACACATGTTTACTCAATTTTCTAATGCTTTCCGTTGGTTTAAGCCCAAAAAACATTTTTTTAGATTTTGTCACATACTTTGGCTTAAACTCAAATTTTGGGTGTATTTTGTTTTCCGTGTCCCTTACGAAATGTCAGATAGGAACAACCCCAGTGGTCGAACGAAAACCCCTGTGGTGTTTTTGTCGACTAAGCGAACGTCAAACATGATCAAAAGTGTCAAGGTTCATTTATGGACCAAATTTTGAAATTCAAGTTTAAACATGATATAGCCATTATTTGAGCGGGAAAAATTGCTAAAGTAGTTACAGTAACATGCTTTTTAGTGTTATCAAATAAAAACAAGATTTCATTAAAAATTTTAGGACCCAATTTCCTAAAATCACTAACAGGCGTTAATTTGGTAGATATCATTTTTCGTGTATTGGCTTATTAGTAATAATCGAACAAAGCATTGGCCCTTTTCAAATGCCGGTCGAGAAAAATTTTAGAAAAATGTATATTTCAATATCTTAAACCATATAAAAAATTAAAACTACAAAATTTTATTAAAATCTCTATGTTTAAACAAGTTAAAGTGGCATATTTCGTGTGATTTCTATCATATAAACTTCAAAAGGGCGTAACTCAAAATTCTGCCTAAGGATTTTTTTAAAAACCGGCCCAGAGGTGCAGAACAACGTCAGGAATCAACTGCTGACTGCCGTTTGAATGGTATATTTTATTTGATAATAACGGTAATTGGAGCACTGTGCCTAGATATCGCTATCATAACTCTCAAGTTCATTCTTATCATATTAGATCAAAGGGCATATTGATGCCCTTCGGGAAAATCACCCCGAAGCGATTCATCCATCTTGCATGCCTTATCGACGCTGCACTCCACAGAAGAACTCTTTTGTTTCCTTATCACGTCTTCGGATGATGTGATATACGATTAAGATCTTTCCCAACGTGCACTTTGCCAGCCCGAAGTGATTCATATACCTAGTTCTCTCTTCAAGGCCATCGTTTCGAAGAAAAGCTGCACATCTTCTTGCCGTCGGCAGATGCGATGAGTGCATTTGACTTTATTCGATTTCCATGAACGGCACTCGGTTATCGCTTCCAAAGGATATCAAATCGGTTCGGGAGATAGATCAATCGAGCGAAGCAAAAAGGACACTCTCGCAGGTGTGGGGAATGTTGAGCATTCTATGGGCTGCTGGAGTGCATTTCCAGCTCCGAACGCAAATCGCGTTGAAAGCGTACCTTTTCCGAAATAAACGAAATTTTGCGTATGCATCAAAAGCGACATTTCCCATCAAAATTTCGACAAATTTCCAATTCAAGTAAAGGGATTTCTATAATTTGAAAGTTTATAACTCAAAAACGGTGCATTACATTGCATTACATTGATGCCTTTAAAGGTGAAGATGAATCGAAGCCAAACCTCAAATTTTCAAGGGCACGAATCTGGAGGGGGGCCCAGATAGCCGTAGCGGTAAACGCGCAGCTATTCAGCTAGACCAAGCTGAGGGTCGTGGGTTCGAATCCCACCGGTCGAGGATCTTTTCGGGTTGGAAATTTTCTCGACTTCCCAGGGCATAGAGTATCTTCGTATCTGCCACACGATATACGCATGCAAAAATGGTCATTTGCACAGTAGGCTCTTAGTTAATAACTGTGGAAGTGCTCATAAGAACACTAAGCTGAGAAGCAGGCTTTGTCCCAGTGGGGACGTAACGCCAGAAAGAAGAAGAAGAAGAATCTGGAGAACCAAACATCCGTTTAAGCTGAAAACTTAATCAATTGGTCACTAGCTGGTGGAAGACTTTATTAAAAAAAACATACCGTTCAAAGTTTAGCCAGCCTGGGATGGTCGATCTGAAAAAGCCATTAACATTTGTGTTTTGAGCTGGAAACGCTCTAAAGTTTTCACCTCGAGAAGAACGGGAGTCACCCAACCCTGTCTCTTTGTGAGCCGGCAGTCAATCGACCAATTCCCCCACGATAGAGTTGTTCTTTTCACATTTCGATCCAGTTGTGGTTCGTGACTGACTGGAAGATGTTTTTCCACTCAGCACTTTAACAATTAATTAAGCGCATCGGTGCATGTCCCTCGCTTTCTTTCAATAACAGTTTTCCCTGTTTGTTGTTGCGATACAAACTCCGAGCATCCCCAGGGAGGAACAAGGAGCCTTGGTAATACTGCGAAATCCTTCCACTCACTCGGGAACCATTCGACCTTTACTATGCTGAAGCTTAATTCGCTCGTAAATCTCGACTTTATGTTTGCCTTTGACGACGACGTCGGGCGAGACGTGGACTCCAAAGAAGGAACTTTTGTTTTCACTTAGGGCAAAGAAGTTCAAAACGCACTCATATGGTAAAATGACACACTTAAAATTTTAATTAAATTATAGTTATTTATGAAACAAGTTTCAACATGATCTTTTTTTCAGCACTAATTGCACATTTATCCAAAGAGACTTACCAAGTTGAATAAATACAACGAGCGCTGAAACAATCGAGTTTTACAACGAGTTGCAAACAAATTGTTTTGCTATTACCAAAAATTCCGTTGAGGCTGACTTATTTCAAAAAGCACAAACAAACATTTCAAGAGGACTTATGTGAACATTCATCCATGTGTAGTATCATTTCGGTATTTTGCTGCTGGACGATCGCATCCCAAACCAAAATCACCAATCTTTATTGGATCCGGATTGCCCATCGGATATAGAATCAGATGCTATGGCAGAAGAGACTGGGATATTTGGTTGACTTCTCCCAAAAGAGGGCTGATAAGTAGGCGAGGAGATGGAAGAGCTGTGCCGGTCTCAAGAAACACGAAAGTTCTATCAAAAGCTCAACGCATACCGCAACGGCTTCGTGCCGCGAGCCGAGATGTGCAGGGATAAGGATGGGAGCATTTTGACGGACGAGCGTGAGGTGATCAAAAGGTGGAAGCAGCACTTCGATGAGCACCTGAATGATGATGAAAGCACAGGCAATGAAATAAGTGAAAAAACGATTTTTTTCACCGAATTTGACATTTTTTCAAAGAATCATGTCATATAATAATTTTGCTGATAAATATATGACAAACACAAGCTCTGGTGGAAATTTTTTTTAATGATACGGCGCATAAAAATTGAGAAATAATGATAAACCTTGAAAAATAGAGCAATTTTTGGACCTTAATATCTCCAAAAGCGCAAAAAATCGCAAGCTCAAATTTTGAAGCAACATAGAACAATACTTGACGATACGAATGTCAAAATTTCAGAGAGGCATATTTTGGTGTTTTTGAGATTTTTTAATTTTTTTACAATTTTCTTTTCATTGCGCGATTAATATTTTCGTGGCAAATATTTAAGTGTATTTTAAAATTAGCGGAAAAATATTTTTTATTATTTCATGAAATTATTATATCTGCTCACAGTGCAAGCTGGCTTTAGATTTCATCTCGAATTCTTTGTTACAGTTTTCCGGAAGCTCAAAATTTAAGCAAATTCGGTGATTAAACACATATTTAAGGTTAAACAACCTAACAGTTCTCAAAATCGAAGGATAATCTCCAAATTGATACCTTCGATCTATATTCTCTGATTCGAAACATCCAAAGATCAACGCTCTTCCCGCTTTAAAACAATTCTACAAGCTCCGGACAAGAGATAGTGCGCTCTGAAATTTTAGTATTCAGAAATATCGACATGAATATCTAATCTAATCTAATCCAAGCACAGCCAATATTGAAAAGCATCCTGGAAATACCTAACATTATTCAGATATTTTCTTGTCAGTATTAATATTTCAAGAATATCAGCGATATGATACAAATATTAAAATGGTCAGGCCCTGCAGACTTTGGGGTTGAAGACAATTGAAACAATCATGACAATTAGGTTATCCACGCATGAATAAACAAATAGACAAAAAAAATTCAATTCAAGAAAAGAAGAAACGGGGACAATCGTACCAACCGTTTCAATTCAGGGTTAATTTTAATATCGTTATGAGTGACGTTGCTAAGAAAGTTAATGCACACTCCATTGTTGTTCTCCTGGGTTGGGACATAGGCATTTCTTCCTCATTTCCTGGCTCAAGAGCCTTGGTTTAAGATATCGACATGAATATGCTTTAAATTTTGATTTTCCGTATTGAAAGTAACACATTCACAAAATAAATTATTCTCCTCAAACCACGATGATAACAATTAACTTACACATGATCAAGTTTTTCATGGCATACTATATCATTTGAATTACTGAAGAAAAGCAAAGATGTCCCCAGTTTTAATCTACACTTTCATCTACATTACTCGATATCAACTTAAAGAACTGCTCCTAAACTGAATTTCATGGCTACTTTGATGGCTTTTTTAAATAGTTTTCTGAAAGTTTTTGTTCCACGACTCGTTATTTCTAAAAGTCGATCGTCCCTTCAGATTGACTCATGGAGATTTAACTGTATTGGAGTAATATGATCATTGTAAAAAAATGAAATATCTCAAAAACACCAAAATATACCTCTCTGGAATT
Source organism: Aedes aegypti (assembly GCF_002204515.2). Taxonomy (NCBI): domain Eukaryota; kingdom Metazoa; phylum Arthropoda; class Insecta; order Diptera; family Culicidae; genus Aedes; species Aedes aegypti. The sequence continues at coordinate 402,083,652 of NC_035108.1, forward strand.
TTGACATCCGTTTCAACAATTATTGTTCTATGTTGCCTGAAAATTTGAGCTTGCGATTTCATACCATCTACCAGAGCTGCGGCAATACAAACGCGAGCTGGGAACAGCTTTCATAGTGATGGGTGATATGCAAAGGCTCGTGATCGGGTGGTGGCCGATCAATGAACGAATGTGCAAGTTAAGAACCAAAGGCCGATTCTTTAACTTCAGCATAATCAACGTGCAAAGCCCACACTCCGGAAGCACTGATGATGACAAGGACGCATTTTACGCGCAGCTCGAACGCGAGTACGACCGCTGCCCAAGCCACGACGTCAAGATCATCATAGGAGATTTGAACGCTCAGGTTGGCCAGGAGGAGGAGTTCAGACCGACGATTGGAAAGTTCAGCGCCCACCGGCTGACGAACGTGAACGGCCTACGACTGATAGATTTTGCCGCCTCCAAGAATATGTCCATTCGTAGCACCTATTTCCAGCACAGCCTCCCGTATCGGTACACCTGGAGACCACCTCAGCAGACAGAATCGCAAATCGACCACGTTTTGATCGATGGACGGCACTTCTCCGACATAACCAACGTCAGAACCTATCGTGGCGCCAACATTGACTCCGACCACTACCTGGTGATGGTGAAACTGCGCCCAAAACTATCCGTCATCAACAATGTACGGTACCGACGCCCGCCCCGGTACAATTTCGAGCTGCTGAAACAACCGGATGTCGCCAATGCGTACGCGCAGCATCTTGAGGCAGCGTTGCCGGATGAGGGCGAGCTCGATAGGGCCCCTCTTGAGGACTGCTGGAGGACAGTCAAAGCAGCCATTAACGACGCTGCTGAAAGCATTGTCGGATATGTAGAACGGAGTTCAAGAAACGATAAAGACTGAAGCGGTAACAGCAAAACCCGCCTATTCCGGGACAAAAAGCGTCGCCTGGAAGAGGTGGAATGCCAAGAGATGGAGTTGCTGTACCGTTCTCAAGAAACGCGGAAGTTCTATCAGATGCTCAACACATCCCGCAATGGCTTCGTGCCGCGAGCTGAAATGTGCCGGGATAAGGATGGAAGCATCTTGACGGACGGACGCGAGGTGATCGAAAGGTGGAAGCAGCACTACGATGAACACCTTAATGGCGCAGAGAACACAGGCACAGACGGTCAGGACAACGAAGGCGATGGCTACGTCAGCACAGCGGACAGTGGAAACTAACCAGCTCCCACGATGGGGGAAGTTAAGGATGCCATTCAACAGCTCAAGAACAACAAGGCCGTTGGCAAGGATGGTATCGGAGCCGAACTCATCAAGATGGGCCCGGACAGGTTGGCCGCTTGTCTGCATCGGCTGATAGTCTGGGAAACGGCGTTATATGCCCTATATGCGTTATATGCGTTATAAGCAAGGCGTTATATGCCCTATCTACAAAAAGGGCGACAAACTGGAGTGTGAAAATTATCGTGCAATCACCATCCTAAACGCCGCCTACAAAGTGCTATCCCAGATTCTCTTCCGTCGTCTATCACCTATAGCAAACGAGTTCGTGGAAAGTTATCAAGCAGGTTTCAACGACGGCCGCTCGACAACGGACCCGATCTTTTCCGTGCGGCAAATCCTCTAGAAATGCCGTGAGTACCAGGTCCCAACGCACCATTTGTTCATTGATTTCAAGGCGGCATACAATAGTATCGACCGCGTAGAGCTATGGAAAATTATGGACGAGAACAGCTTCCCGGGAAGCTCACAAGATTGATCAGAGCAAAGATGGACGGTGTGCAAAACTGCGTGAAGATCTCGGGCGAACACTCCAGTACGTTCGAGTCTCGACGGGGACTACGACAGAACGATGGACTTTCGTACCTGTTGTTCAATATTGCGCTTGAAGGTGTTATGGGGAGAGCCGGACTTAACAGTCGAGGCACGATTTTCACGAGATCCTGACAATTTGTTTGCTTCGCGGACGACATGGATATTATTGGGAGAAAATTTGAAACGGTGGCAGATTTGTTCACCCGCCTAAAACGCGAAGCACCAAGAGTCGGGCTAATGGTGAATGCGTCGAAAACAAAGTACATGCTGGTTGGCGGAACTGAGCGCGGCAGAGCCCGCCTAGGAAGCAGTGTTACGATAGACGAAGATACCTTCGAGGTGGTGAACGAGTTTGTCCACCTCGGATCCTTGTTGACGGCTGACAACAATGTTGGTCGGGAAATACGAAGGCGCATCATCAGCGGAAGTCGTGCCTATTATGAGCTCCACAAGAAACTGCGGTCAAGAAAGATTCACCTTCGCACCAAATGTACGATGTACAAAACGCTCATAAGACCGGTAGTCCTCTATGGGCATGAGGCGTGGACTATGCTCGAGGAGGACTTGCAAGCTCTTGGGGTTTTCGAACGCCGAGTGCTAAGGGCGATCTTCGGCGGCGTACAGGAGAACGGCGTGTGGCGGCGAAGGATGAACCACGAGCTCGCTCAACTCTACGGCGAACCCAGTATCGTGAAGGTAGCTAAAGCTGGAAGGATACGCTGGGCAGGGCATGTTGCAAGAATGCCGGACAACAACCCTGTAAAGATGGTGTTCACTACGAATCCAGTCGGAACAAGAAGGCATGGAGCGCAGCGAGCTAAGTGGATTGACCAGGTGCACCAGGACCTGGAGAGCGTGGGTCACAGTCGAGGATGAAGAGAAGCGGCCATGAACCGAGTGAATTGGCGAATAATTGTTGGCGAGTCTTTATAAAGATAATTGATGTAAATCCAAATAAGTAAGTAAGTAAGGAAGGATGGTATCGGAGCTGAACTCCGGAGCTGGCCCGGAGAGGCCATTCATTTGCACCGGCTGATAGGCACAATCTGGGAAACAGAACAGTTAACGGAGGAGTGGAAGGAAGGGGAAATATGCCCCATTCATATAATATGCCTCCGGTTCAAGATTTGAAAAAGTTTGAAATTCCAATCTCCCATATCTTTCTTATCATGAAACCAGTGGCTATAAGAAGCTGCGGTCAAGAGAGATTCACGCCCGCACCAAATGTACCATGTACAAAACGCTCATAAGGCCGGTAGTCCTCTATGGGCATGGAACGTGGACGATGCTCGAGGAGGACCTGCAAGCACTTAGAGTCATCGAACGTCGGGTGCTTAGAACGATCTTTGGCGGTGTGCATGAAACGGTGTGTGGCGGCAAAGGATGAACCACGAGCTCGTCCAACTCTACGGCGAACCCAGTATCCAGAAGGTGGCCAAAGCTGGAAGGATACGATGGGCAGGGCATGTAGCAAGAATGCCGGACAGCAACCATACAAAAATGGTGTTCGCTTCGGATCTGGTTGGTACAAGAAGGCGTGGTGCGCAGCGAGCTAGGTGGGCGGATCAAGTGCGTATGGATTTGGCGAGCGTGGGGCAGAACCGAAGATGGAGAAATGCAGCCACGAACCAAGTATTGTGGCGTTAAATTGTTGATTCAGTGTTATCTGTTTAGATGTTAATAAATAAATGATGGATGAGTATTTCTCTAGTGATTCCTTCAGAATTTTTTCCGAGGATTCCTCGACGGAAACATACAAAGATATGCCCAAGTAGTCCTCTCAAGATTTTTCCAGGAATTATTCCAGAGATATCTTCCGGGATTCTTCCCCAGATCGCTGCAAGGATTCGTTCTGGGCCTCCAATAAATCCTACGAGGATTCCTCCTAGAGTTCTTCTTGAAATTCCCTCAGATGTTCCCCTATTTATCATAAATTATCCTAAGAATAACTTCAGGGATTATTTTAGGGAAGTCTCTGCAAAAAAAGTATTTACTCGTACGCGTATTTTTTTTTTAAAGAACAAGGTTTCTCCGAGGATTGGAAATTTTTTCTGGAACTTATCAAGGATTTTTTAAAACTTCTTTAGGAAAGGAGTTCCTAGAGGAATCTTTAAAAAAAAACGCAGATGAAATTCTTGATGAAGTCTTATTAGTTGTGATGCAATTCCTGTACGAATTCATGGACGAATCTCTGTAGGAATTTCTAGAGGAATTTTCGAAAAATTTCCCGGAGTTTTTGGAGGCCCATAACGAATCTCTGGAGATTTTTGAAGGGGAATCCCTGGAAGATTATCGAAAAAATTCTTAAAGGAGTCTTTTAAGGAGTCCCTATAGGAAATTATGAAATTATTTACTTGACGAATTCTTTGACTTTTTCCTCCAGGGGAATTTCAGGAGCGATCCCGAAGGAAATTTCAGGAATAATTCCTAGAAGAATCTTGAGAAGACTGCCGCAGGATATTCTGGAGAAATAACTGAAGTAATCGTTGAATAAATATCTGGAGTAGTCCTTGGATGAATCGTCGTACTGTAACTTGGAGAAAGCCTTGAAGACATCTCTGCATAAATCCCTGTAGAGATATTCCTGGAGGAATCCTTAGAGGAGTCCCAGACCAGATGGAAGATTATAACACGATGTGTTTTAAAATTTAAAATAAGTAGTCTTGTAAGAGTTTAGCCTTCACTTTCGGCATCAGGATCCACGAGTTCAGTTTGTAACGGTATAGCAAATATTACCGAACATTGTTTACGCGGGAGATCAATTAAACCTTTTAAAAGCGGTTGTAAAAAATCGATTGAATCATTTTTTAAACATGCCCAAACCTTCTACAAAACAAACCATAGTTCACAGTCATGAGTTATTGATGCCAGTACTTATTTCAAAAACATAAAATGCTGCAATTTGCAAATTTGAGTGATTTTTTCTAGAAATATTTAATAACCTGATCAACGCTACCCCGGATTATGGTACATCAATATTATCCTATTGTAACCCATCAACCGTTCCTCCAAAGGTTCAATTGATATTTCTTTTCATCGATCCTCCCTTTCGCCGATTCACCAAATTGAATAAAATTGTAAAATTTCTTGTAAAACTTTACCATTTCTCTGCCAAATATGATTGAGTTCAAGTCGTTATTTTGAACCATCTCACCCTACGCTGATCCGCTTCGCTGCCATGGATGTTTTGGTGAGGTAATATTCCCATACCCAGTATTGCCATCACCCAAAACATTAAAGTTTCATTACCGTTACTCTGGAGCATCAATCGGTTGGAAGAGAGCACCGCAGTTTGGTTACGGTTGTTGAGCTAGGTAAGTGGTATCGTTGACACCGATTCCCCATATTGAATCGATTGGAATGCGTGCAATTTCCCCTAAATTGGGGTAAATTTTCTCGATGGAAAAGTCTTATCGCTCTGTTCTGATCATCAATCTTGAAGGGAGTTAAATTTTACGATGGAATGCCAATGTACCAACTTCTGGAAAAGGGGTGATTTCGTATCATAATGCGCTTGATGGCCAATCTGGTCCGTGGTAGGGTGCGTTGATCTTGGGTCAACAAAATGGGTTGCTTTTAATGCACAAAAAGTGCCGGAGCAGCAAGCGGTTGGCAAAAATAAATACAACGATAAGCTGCAGATGGAGCACTGCAGTCCAGTTGATTACCAAATTTATCAGGATAATTGAATAAAATAGAACGATCCAGTGAATTAAAATTTTCAAGAAATTGAGTTTTTGTCTTTTAGTTGGTTTATTACGTATTTGAGTCCTGACCAAGATTCATTGAAAATCCTGACCAGGAATCGTTCAGAATCCTGGTCAGGATTTTTGAAGAACACTGATCAAATCCTGGTCAGGATTCTGAACGAATCCATTTCCCACAGGATTCGTTCAGGATTTTGAACAGGATTCGTCAAAAATCCTAGCCAGGATTCGTTAAGAATCCTGGGAGAATTCTCTCAGAGTCCTGACCCGGATTTGTTCAAATGTACAGGATTCGTTCAGAATCCTTGACTAGGATTCATTCAAATTCCTGTATAGAATTCGTTCTCTTGTCCAGGATTCGTTAAGAATCCTAACCAAGGTTTGTTCAGAATCCTGACCAGGATTCGTTTAAAACCCTGAACAGAATTCGTTCAGAATTCTGACCAGAATACGTTCATAATTCTGAATTCCTGACCAGGATTCGTTCTCCTGTCCAGAATGCGCTCAGATTCCTGTCAAGGATTTGTTCAAATTCCTGTCCAGGATTCGTTCAGAATCCTGATCAGGGGTTGTTCAAAATCCTGACCAGGTTTAGTTTAAATTCCTGACCAGAATTCGTTTAGAATTCCTACCAGGATTCTTTCAAAACCTTGACCAGGATTCGTTTAGCATTCTGAACTAGATTTATCAAGAATTTTGAAAAGGATTCTCCAGAAAATCCCGAACAGAATATGTAAAGGAACCTGAACAGGATTCGATCAAAATTCGGAACAAGATTCACCCAATACTGCAATATCGTTTTTAAAATTCCAAATACACACATGTTCCGAACAGTGGCATTTAAAATCACTAATTCTTTGAGGCACACCGGTATTTGGATACTGAAATGGATCAGTCTAGAAAACTCTCAAATTTAAATCCATCAATAAAAGTCCAACTGCATCCTCACTACGGCAGCAACCAAAGCAACATTTGCACTGGATTCCAATAACTTTGCAGGCTTCCATCGAACGAATTGGTCAGGCAGCAAGTGATATGAATTTTCAGTCAAGTTAAATAAACGCGAACAAATGAAAAGTAAACTACTGCAGTGCCTCCAATTTTGATGCTCATGTGATTTCTCAAACATAGCAATATTGTTTGCTCTCTGAATTATTCCACTGGATTGCAGATGGTTTAAGAGAATTTTTAGCTATCAACATATTATATTTGTGATGAAATTAAAATTCAATCAAAACTACATCTTGAAATTAAAGTTCTAAGAAAATGAGATGAAAAATAAGTTAAATTTAATGTGCTAAAATTCATCTTGTTAAAAATTTCAAAATAAACTATATGGGTTTTCAAAAATAAATCAAAAAGTTATTTCTAAATATTTCATAGCTATCACAAAAAGACTCAAGACTTACTTAATTTACTGTTTTTGTTCAAAGTTCCTTCTTTTCTTGGTCACCGTTCCACCCAAATAAAGAACGAAAGCAAGGACGCAAACATTCCATTTCCCAAAATCAGCAGCAGATCTACCGGCATCGTCTATCTGCATAAATTAGCTCAACCTTTTCGAATTAAATCTCATTCTCTGTCATTCCGGTTTATTATTTAAAGGATCAAAATCCAAAATGCAACTTAACCAAACTCATAATTTGGTCGAAACTTCATACGTGATGGTATGGAAAACCAAACTAAGGGTAAGCGTTGGCATATGTTATTTTGGATGAGGTCACAAATAGCTAGAGTGGTGATCCCGTCACGTTTCTAATATAATTTAATTATGCAGAAATCTCTCATTTCAATACAGATGAGGAAAAAAGTGAGTGATTCCGGGAATAAAACAAATTAATGCACCGTTACTGGATATGATGATGTACCGATTTGACTTTGTGATTTCAATTAATTCATTCCGAATGGAAGCATTGTTTGCCAATTAATTTGATTACTGAAAAATAAAGCTTCAACTGATGCAGATTGATGATTTGCGGTGGGATTTGTTTTCTTTGATCTGAAAAATGTTTCAATAATTGGATCATTCAAGGTTCCTCGAATTTACAATTTTTCAAGATTTCAAAATTATTCCACGTAAAGGAATTTAATTCAACCGATTCGATTTTATGAGTTTGTTTAAAGATCAGAGGTTCCCGAACTTTCTGGGTGCATGACCCATTGAGATATCAAGTTCCACTAATAACATAGTAAGATAAAAGTTTCCTCTAGAGCATGACTTCATTTTCAAAGTTTCTCTTGTAGAACAGAACTTTCTGTTTTTTTTTTCTAAGTTTCAATACTGCATAATATCATAACATTATTAAAAATTGGGAATGGATGTTATCAATAGGTGATAGATTTAAATATATGTTAAAGAATTATTCATATTTTTAAAATCTTGGAAGCTAAATATTTTTTGGAGAATGTTTATGCTAATTTACCTACCTTGATACCTTGTTGGCCACAACATAGCGTCACGCCATTGCCGGGCGTATTGTAGAGTTCCATCTTCGTTGAGTTGAGAAGCTCGACCGGGATCTCGTCCTTCCCAGCAGCCTTACAGTTCTTCAGCTCGTTGACCGTTGACCGTTGCATAGAATTTCCGCATATCATTCCGGTTCATGCTTTCTTGTGCTTCAGCTACCACACTTTCTTCGTGATGCCTTTTCTTTCGGCGGTGGATTCGCATTTCTTTGGCTCTCGCTGCCCTGTACCGCTCTCTGTTCTGACGGGTACCTTTCACAAGAAAAAGGCTTCTGGCGACATTCTTCATGTCTGTCAGTCTCTAGCACTCTTCATCGAACCAGTCGTTTTGCCATGGTCGTTGACCAGGTGGAACGACTGGTTAAACAGTATTTGTATAAAAACCTTTGTTTATACATTTTCGAATGATCATTGGTTAGGCTTGTGATTCGGTAGGCTTAAACTGAAAGAGTTCTTGTATAACATGAACTACTAGTTGACCTTGAAACTTGTCAGAATATAATTTCATGAGCAAATAGGGATAACAATTTTGGTCATAAGATTTTTTTCCCGTAGATTTTTGGACCAATCATTCAAGGAGCTATTGAATAACTTCAAATAGTCGTTGAACTCAACACTTGGTAGTACTCAGCTATATCTGACTAAATAGGTGTAATAATTGTTCGCAATGCTCCGAACGTTCACTTATAACGCTTGTAAATCTGATGAGCTATTCTCAATAGCTCATGGGTATACTTGAAAATAAGTTGTAAATCTTGGTAGAATATAGTTAAGTGAGTCTGCATAGATATCACATAGATACACTTGTAGAACTGAAGGCTTATATTCAAAAGAGTTCTTGCATAACTTTAATGGTCGTTGAATTTAAACCTAACGGGAAACAAAATGTATAATATATGTCTAGACAAAATGCTCGAAAATTCCCTGAATGAAAAATTTCAGAAACTTTTGGTAGAATGTCTTTAACAATCTATGGATGAAATAATCTGAAGGAATTTTCAATGAAATTCATAAAGAAATCTTTGAAAGAACTATCTTATACCGTCCGGATCCGATGCGAACACCATCTTTGCAGGGTTGCGGCATTCTTGCAACATGCCCTGCCCATCGTATCCTTCCAGCTTTGGACACCATATAGAAACTGGGTTTGCTGTAGAGTTGAGCGAGATCGTGGTTCATCCTTCGCCACCACACTTTCTCCTGCACACCGCCAAAGATCATCCTAAGCACCCGACGTTCGAATACACCAAGTGTTAGCATGTCCTCCTCGAGCATCGTCCACGTTTCTTGTCCGTAGAGGACAACCGGTCTTATGAGCGTTTTGTACATGGTACATATGGTGCGGGTATGAATCTGTTTTGACCGCAGCTTCTTGTGGAGGCCATAGTAGGCCCGACTTTCACTGATGATGCGCCTCCATATTTCACGGCTAACGTTATTGTCAGCCGTCAGCAAGGATCCAAGCTAGACGAACTCGTCGACCACCTCGAACGTATCCCCGTCTATCGTAACACTGCTACCTAGGCGAGCCTTGTCGCGCTCGGCCCCACCAGCTAGCATGCACACTAAACACACTACGGTGAATTTCACCGTAATCTCACCAGCTGAACAGTTCGGTGAAATAAAACACCGTATTTCGTCGGAATTTAACGGATTACGGTGATTTTTTACCGAATACTGTAAAAATTTACCGTACTCCATTAGTTTATTTCACCGAACTGTTCAGCTGTTGAGATTTCACAGGAATCCGTAAAATAATTTAAGTGTGTGTACTTTGTCTTGGTCGCATTCACCACTAGTCCAACTTTTGCTGCCTCGCGTTTCAGGCGGGTGTACAGGTCTGCCACCTTTTCAAATGTTCTGCTGACAATGTCCATATCATCCGCGAAGCAAACAAATTGACTGTTGAGTCCGGCTCTTCACATAACACCTTCTAGCACAATATTGAACAACAGGCACGAAAGTCCATCACCTTGTCGTAGTCCCCGGCGGGATCAAAACGAACTGGAATGTTCGCCTGAAACCTTAACACAATTTTGCACACCCTCCATCGTCGCTCTTATCAGTCTCGTGAGCTTCCCGGGAAAGCTGTTCTCGTCCATAGCTCTACGCGGTCGATACTATCGTATGCCGCCTTGAAATCGATACAAAAGTGATGCGTTGGGACCTGGTATTCACGACATTTTTGGAGGATTTGCCGTACAGTAAAGATCTGGTCCGTTGTCGATCGGCCGTCAACGAAGCCGGCTTAATAATTTCCCACAAACTCGTTTACTACAGGTGACAGACGACAGAATATGATCTGGGATAGTACTCTGTAGGTCCCATTTAGAATTCTCGAAAGTTCTTACAATCTAATGTGTCACTTTCTTGTAGATGGGGCATATTACCCCTTCCTTCCACTCCCCCGGTAGCTGTTCTGTTTCCCAGATTGTGCCTATCAGCCGATGCAGACAAATGGCCAGCCTCTCCGGGCCCATCTTTATGAGTTCAGCTCCGATACCATTATTACCAGCAGATTTACTGTTTTTGAGCTGGTGAATGGCATCCCTAACCTCCTTCAAAGTGGGGGCTGGTTGGTTTCCATCCTCCGCAGTACCGACGAAGGCATTTCCTCCGTTGTCCCGACCTTTATTGCCTGTACTCTCAGCGACATTCAGATGTTCGTCGAAGTGCTGCTTCCACCTTTCGATCACCTCACGCTCGTCCGTCAAAATGCTCCCATCCTTATACCTGCACATCTCAACTCGTGTTTCTTGAAACCGGCACAGCTGTTCCATCTTCTCACACTCCGTCTCTTCCAGACGGCGATTTTTCTCCCGAAAGAGGTGGACCTGCTGTTGCCTTTTCCGTCTATAACGCTCCACGTTCAGCCGGGTCCCTTGCTGCAGCATGACCGCCCGCGTTGCGTTCTTCTCCTCCAGAATCTGCCTGTATTCCTCGTCGAACCAATCGTTCCGTCGACTCCATACCACGTACCCGACGTTGCTCTCAGCTGCATTGTTGATGACTGACTTCACTGTTCTCCAGCAGTCCTCAAGAGGGGCTTTATCCAGCTCACCCTCTTCCGGTAATGCAGCCTCGAGATGCTGCGCGTATACAGCTGCGACATCCGGTTGCTTGAGCCGCTCTAGGTCATACCGGGGCTGCCATCAGTACCGTACGTTGTTAACGACAGAGAGTTTTGGGCGCAGTTTAACCATCACCAGATAGTGGTCAGAGTCGATGTTAGCGCCACGATAGGTCCTGACGTTGATAATGTCGGAGAAATGCCGTCCATCAATCAGAACGTGTTTGATTTGTGATTCTGTCTGCTGCACAGTGCGTTGCTCGATAGACAAAACTCAAATTTTAAAATATTTTATTCGGCGATAATAAGTATCCACAAGTGTTTATAGATAGTATCCGTTATTAAAACAAGTATTGATAAGCTATACAAGGCACTAAAACTACTACAACAAGTGTCGAAAGTGACAGTTGTCGGAGTAGCAGAAAAACTACATTTTGTCGTATGTTTCCAGTATTCCTTTCCACTAGTACGAAGAGGGTTGAAACAAATCTATGCAAACAAAATTTAAAAGAGAACATGGCTGAAGGTTGGTAAAGTATATTTGATGGGATAAGAATTACAGATGGGCAAAACGGCTCATTTCAGAGAACGGATCCGATCCGAGACACTCATTTTAGTCAACCGGATCTTTTAAACGGTTCAGTGGCTCAGCGGCTCGCAAAAGAAGAGCGACCTGAACCGAGCAACCGGAAAAAGAGCGGTGCACTCCCTGTTGCGCGACATGCTTCGTTCCTTTCATTCGTATCTTTCGCTCTCATTCTTCTCCATAAAACTCACGATATAAGTACTCAGCCGATTTCCCCTAACCGTACCAAAAAGAAGAAGCAAAATGCGTTTTGCCATTTAAATAAGCAGGGCAAATTTGTCTGTTTATGTTGAGAGCACAGAGAGCACGAAGCAGCAGAAAACTTTGCTGCTTGCATGTATGGCGTGGCGCGCAAAGCAAGGCACGCGTCAAGCGTTATAATAAAGCTGAGAAACGAACAAAAGAGAATAGGGGAAAACATTCGGTTCATTCTTCTACCGGGTCACTTTTTGTCTGAACCGACTCTCGCCAAAAAAAGAGCCACGGATCACTCGTTCTTTTGAGTGATCTGGATCTTTTTAACGGCTCTGATTATTTTTGCCCATCTCTAATAAGAATACCAATTTTAACTTGAATAGAAATCGGCACGTTGAGTTGGCTATGATGTGGCGATCCCGCCTGGTAACCCGGTATATCCGAACATCATCACCATCATAATCATTAGAGTGCCTGTAAACAAGAGTGACGTCATGTTCCAGTTTTGACAGGTCTCCTGCTCGATTGGAACGCGGATTTGTATGGAAATGACAGTTCGCCGCTGTTCCAATTTTGACATTGACGCCACTCTTATCTAGATTCACTCTGATAATCATCATTCTCAATCCACACACCCGATCTCGGAACCACACACAGTAACTACAACCGATCTCCGAATGTGTATCTACACCATCCTCTCACACCCAACACCACAATAGTGAAACCACAAGGTACCTTCTGTACATATCTGTAAATACCATTTAGTAATAAATTGACTACCGAAGATCGAACACGCGTTCCGAATCTTCTCCCGCACAAGCGTGAATCCGAAAGGACCCCAAAATGAAATCAAACTTATAAAATGTTAACATGTAACTGTAGTAACCGAAACTCAACTGATCGGCCAAACTTGAGCCGAACCGACAAATAAATACACTATTGCAAACACCGTCCGTTTGCTACGAAAGTTGTCACCAAACTGATCGAGTTGTTTTTAAAACTGTCTTCTTTTCCACAGTTCTCGTTTCGCCTCATCTGCTTTTCGTTTTCTTTCGCTCGTTGTTTGACATCTCTTGTACACGCTTAGCATAATACAAGTAAAATCGAAATCAATTAACTCTATTTTTTATATTTCGATCTATAACAACTCTATTCGCCACAGTAACTTTGATTATTGATTAAAACAAAGTTCCACCAAGTTCCACCCTAAATCACGCACAGATAAGTTTCTTAGAGTGGTTGATCTGAAAGATACAGCTGCAACTCCCTGCAATATTTCAAGAATTATGACTATTTTTAGGTAAACTCCTTAACCAGGACAAGAATGAAAATGAATAGTTTGTGATAAAAAATCAAAAATCTTCCAGTGCTATGTAGTCTCGGCTCAACCAGACATTACACCAGAACAAGTTTATGCTTAAAATAATACATTTTAAATGTAGTTTCCAAAAATTTTCGAAAAATTTTATACCGTTTTGATTTATATTACGGACACTTAAGGACTCAGGGAAATATAACCCAACATAGAGCATACAAAATAAATCATTCTGTATGATTCCTTAGCGCTATCGAGCGTCGGAAGCCCTTTACTTTCGAACGGTGGGTGAAGAATACGCTTCCGCAACTTCAATCATTTTAAATAAATCAAAATGTGTGGCCTTTTCATGATTCTTATTCCGGACGCTTCCTCACTTTTGCCTCATATTCCGGACACTTTGAATCGAATTCCGGACAGCTCATGACAATCATTAATGGAACAGTCAAATCATCAATCGAAATCGTTGAACCACCAAAGAGACATCTAAGGTAGTTGGGCATTATAAATTTTCAAAGATATTTATGGAAAAAGTTTACGAAGACGAGCCTTGAAATTGAGATCTTTTGAACAGCAAATATTGAAACATTTCGCGTGAAATGTTTCCCATACAGAGTAGAGTGTCCGGAATTTGAAGCTGTCCGTAATATGAATCAAAACGGTATATAAAACTGGAAAATTAAAGAAAAATATCGATTTTTTGCTTAAAGGTATATACGTCACTTTTGCAGCTACGAGTCAAAAGATACATATTTGCAAATAGTTTCTTGCATCATTATAAGCAATTAAAGTATAAATTGAAAGTTTTATCTTGGAAAATAATAAAATGAGCACTTGCGTATATTATATGTCATATATGCAAATTGTAGCTCTTCTTTTAGAAAAAAATTTCCCTTCCATAGCAAGGTGCTCAAATGGCTTGATCTTCCAGTTTTGATTTTTACCCCGCATCTCCATACATTCAACGCACTGTGTGCTGTGGTGATCTCTAGGTGTATCGGTATAGGAGGCTGAGCTGCAAGTATAGGGAGTTCGGTTTGAAATGTGGTTGCGAGTGGACGCGTGTGTGAAGTGCTCCCGAGTACGGCGTGTTTTTTCCGCTGCAATTTGCTGTTACATATTTCTGGATCTTTTTAGTCCTTCCAAAAACTTGTAATAGATGCATTAGCAAGATTTTCCATACTTGTAGTGATTGTTTTCGATCATCAATTGTATAACATCCGACGCGTTTTTGCATACCGCAATGCATTTTTTTTTTTCGTCTTGGAGTGTGTGTATGTAAAAGTGGAAGAAATGATGTGAAAAAAGGGCTGTATACGATGTGGTGTAGATGTGTGCGCACCAAAGCTGAAAATGGATGATGAATGGAAGCGGTGAAACTTTCCTACCGGTGCAACACTGGCGAATGTTTAGTGATTATGGCGTGCAGTTTTGGATTGTGTTCTTGGAATCTTATGTTTGATGGTTTTAAATAATGAACCACGTATGGACCATGAATAGAACGAAAAAAGAAAAGTTCTAGAAGTTTCAAGTAAAAAAATGAAACGTGCATAGTGTGTGTGTGTGTGTGTGTTTGTGTCAATGAATAATGCGAGAAAACGAAAGGGTGCGAGAGCTGAGAGTGAGCGCCCACCTTGAGAACGTGTAGCGAAAGTGTATGGAAAATGAAAAACAAGAAAAGCAATGTTGTGTTAGGGTGTAACTACGATAAAATATATAAAATGTTTGTAATGATTAGCGGCTAGGGTGGAATCAACGATTAATTGTGGTTTAATGTGAAGCACTTTTAATATCTGTTTGGGGGGCAAAGTAAATTGCAAGTAGGATTGTGTGGAATTTATCCTCTGGAGTAAACTGGATCGAATAAGATGAATTTTGATTGGAAGAGTATAAGTGCACATTGGGATTGTGATATATGAAGAAAAGGAAAAACTAGAGTGATTAGAATACAAGTAAGGCATTTTACGAATTGACGGATTTACTTATACGTCATTGATTGCCCAAGCAGACAAAAGTTTTGACGAGAGCTCCAGCACAGCACACAAGGAAAAAACCGGTGGGATCTTTTCATGTTGGATTATGTTTCGTTTCATATATATACATATATATTTCATATACTTCTATTATTGTATTTTGGGTTGGGTTGGGACCATCAGGGCACCTGATTGAAACGATTTGGACAGGGAGCTTGGGACTGCCTCCTCCCTGTTGTTAACATTTCGTGGATTGAGGGCGGGCTCTTCGACCCCATCTATTGGGAGTATTCCGTCAATCGAGGGCTTGATTGTACAGTTGTTCGTGAAAACTTTCTTCTGGAAGGAGATTCTCTCCCCCTGACGCGGGTTTCGTGCAAGTGTCTCTGCTTGCGGGTCCGCACAACCGTTTTTGGCCCTTCATACAGGAGACTGACTGATCACAAACAACAATACAATCTTGATCAAATCGCTTTTCAGATTATTCCAGTGCTATAGGCAGATGCCTTGCTACAATAGATGGTAGAATCAAATCATCATCATCAATCAGAAGGCTGAGCTGCAAGTATAGGTGATACACATGGTCATATTCTTGGAGGGTGCGAAATCAATTAGTCGTAAGCCGGTGGGCGCTGAACTTTCCAATCGTCGGTTTAAATTCCTCCTCCTGGCCAACCTGAGCGTTTAGATCTTAGATGATGATTTTGACGTCATAGCTTGGGCAGCACAGTTTAGCTTAGAGTCCTTCTCTGGCACTCGGACGATGATCAGCCGCCCCTGACATGGGGAACAGACGCTGTTTTGAGCCGCTCCTAACATGGAGTACAGACGCTCCAGGTTTGCAGAAACAAACCCCCCCTGTCAGCATACGACCAGAGTTCCCACTCTAAGGACTAAGGCTAAGGACCACACAAAGGGGTGTATTTTATTCCTGCAGGTACGCGAGGTATCAATGGAACGCCATGCCCAGCCAAGTTTTCTTTATATTTGTGCCCAAACTGACAAGTATCGTGTTACAAACTGACAGTATCGTGCAGTGTCATGAACATAAAGAAAGCATAATTTCAAAGCTCGAACATTGTGTAGCATTGAATGTATACTGAATGTAATCAAATATATGATTTTTGGTATAATGCAATAATAGAACAAAAGGAGAGCTTCAGATTTATGCTAAAAAAAATGTATGATTGATTTCAAAATTGACTTTTTTACCTCACTATATTCTAAACAAACAGTTCTCATAGAAAAATTTTAGAATATCTAGGTTTAGGACAATTATATACGATTTCAATATGAACACCGTGCTTTAGTCCTCCATAATAGGACGGTTACCCTAAATGATGTAAATTTGTCATTGTTATGTTTTAAAAATATGCATAGCATAGCATTTGTTATTGTTATGTTTTAGAAATATGAATTTTTTTTTTTTTGTACAAAATTAGTTAATTAGTGTCATACAGTGCCATTCATGTCAGAGATAGAACTTAGATGTCTTCGAAATGAACAACCTTGAAGAATAAAGTTTTTGATCTAGATCAGTTTTAACTGATCTCTCAAACCTCTAGAATACATATACAATATTTTTGCGGTTTTGACTGTACACAACAGCGATCTGCCCCAGTAGCGCTTGTAAGTACGAAGGTCTATACTCAAAAGAGTTCTTGTATAACCCTAACAGTAGTTGAGTTTAAGAGCTTACAAAGAAGATTATAAATAAAGTATGTCTGAATGAGCCTCTCGAAAAATTCCTGGAATATTCCCAGAATGAATAGCTGAAGGAATTTTTAGTAGAAACTTTTGAATAACCTCTGGAAGAATTTGCCTGGAGAAATTGCTAATGAAACTCGTGGAGGAATTTGTGAAGGAACGCTCAACTATTCATAGGGGGATTTTATAGGAACGTCTGATAAAAATTCAAGAGAAAATCCTGAAGGAGTCTTTTGAAAAATTCTTGAAGAAATCACATAGTGAAGTGTCGGTGGAATAGAGTGATCGTATAAATAACGGTTTAGTAAGTAGTGCACGAGAAATTTATGTCCTCCGTGCAATTTTACTGAATTAAATATAATGAAATCATTTGCGTGTGGCACATATCTTGTGGCAAATTTTTCGCACATTCTGTGCGTTGATTGGCTCGATGTGTTTTACTTTCATATTCATGAATCGAGAATAATTAACTGTGTCATAAATATCTGCCATTCACAAATGATCTAATAGTCAAATGATAATCCGTTTGAATAGCCATAAATAAAAGCCACAAACTATAAGGTTTTATACAGATTAATAGCTATTTCATTCACGGTAACCACAAACCACAGCTAATATCACCGCCAATTTAGTTGAAAGCTCTCTCCCGTTCTGATGACGGGCACTTTTCATGTGAATATCAATATAATTAAAGTTTAATTAGATCAGCTTTCAGTGCCCCGCAGTAACGCTCTTAGTGTATCTTTGACGCTCCATCACCTCTACGGCAGTGGCGGTGGCATCAGAGACAACAAGTGTTTAACTAACTATCAAAAGCTTCATTAACTTCCCATTTTAGCGCTCCAATCAATTAGAGCAATCAGTCGCATTGTAAGTGCTAGGACGCAACTTTCAGCTTGGCTTATGCCAATAATTGGAATCGAAGCGATAGTTTTCGCGCTCATTTACGGCTTTTGTTTCGTATCCTGTGCCCCCCATAGAATTTCTCCAATGCTGGTTCATCCAAGTCTCATTACTAGACATAGCCGTCACTTTTAACCTTCCAATCGATCAATCCGAAGGGAAGTGAACGAATATAGAGCGTTTAATGTGAGAACGGAGACCTTCAACCCCAAGAGCACTTTACGGAGTAATGGAATTAAATTCACACATTAAAGGTAAGCAATTCCGAGGTAACCATGCTCGCTAACGAGAAGGATACGTGGTGGCGGAAAAGTACCATGTGCATCAGTGTTTCGCAATTTTCAAACTGTTTCTAGGGAAACTTTTATTTTTAAGGAATTGGATTTCGTAGTTACCATAAAATGGGATATTATGATAGATTTTCGGAAGGAAATCGCATTAATCAATAAATACTTCAAGTTTTTTTATATTTTAAAAATGAGTGATTGTAGTTGAATGATTGCATACTGTGAATTTTGAATACACCTGTATTTTTAATATAATCAAAAGTCATTCAAAAATTCGTTTCTATGATGGAAATCCACAACTAAACTATGACAAACTTTTTTAAGGTTGTTAGAAAACGTTTCAAAAATGCCAAACAAATCATCATAAGACTGGTAATTGAAACTGAAATGACAAAAGATAGCTCTTTTTCTTAATCCTGAAACGAAGAAACCCCAACGGAAGATGTACTTAAAAGACACGGACACCGTCTTCAGCCATTTAGCTGCACAGACTGCAGCTTAAAACTAGACAATGGACAAGCATTTTCCTGACGAAATATTTCAATGGCTGAAGCGGGAATCCTAAAATCCTCAATTCCAAACAAAATAGCCTTGACAACTACTAATCTCCCCAAGTTTCTATCAAGACCTTGTAGGTAAAACTACTATTTATTTGAAAATGAACCGTTTCAAGATTTCTCAAGTTTTAGTTCTTATGACCCTTTCTGGTAATTATCCTTTTGGATGTTCAGTGGTATTCTGATAATTCCTTTGCAATTCTGTCCTAATGATTTCTAAATATTGAATAAGGAATATTCTCCGAATCTTTCTTAAAAAAATCAGATGTTTATTAATAAGTTTCTTCTTTTAACAACTTATCTAATACAGAAAACTTTACTTGATTATAGTTAACGATTACACAACGTAACAAAAATGGCATTTTTGCGTGTCTCAATGATCAAATTATGTGTCTCTAGTAGATTTTGGGTCGCTGAATTTTATGCCGTTCTCAGAAATGTTCCAGCACGTCTCAATTTTTAGCTACAGGTCGCCGAAGTTGTATAAAACATAGGATTTATTAATGTTTACATTAAATTTAACCCGTATAGGCCTGAGTGAAAGCAAAAATTCTAAAACTCTCACTGCTCAGCGAATTCTTAATGGATTCAAATGTTTTTTTGCCAGTATACTAGCACACATATCTAGTTTCTAGAAGTGGACAGAGGAACGCGGAAATATTCATGTGGCCAGAGTTATTCCGGTGGATCACTGGGTCAGGTCGGATGAGAAGGGTACTGTGTGTTTGTGCCCCTGGAGGTATGCAAATTGCAAGTCGCGGATAATTTCCGCAATCGACTATAATATGGCCACTACAGGACGGAATTTTAAGAAAATTGCATCGGTGTAACCCTTTTGAAAACGATTGAATTGTATAACCATGAGTTTTACATTTGATTTATCCTACTAATAACCATTTTTGGGTCCCGCGACGTCTCAAACTTACGATAAAGTGGCAAATTTGTATCTGAACATCTGTGCCAAACTTATGGGAATGCAATTTTAGTGCAAAATTATGTTTGATTTCTACTTTTCGAGAATTGAAAAGGTTTAGTACACAACAAATCTTTAGCCGGTTCTTCAGAGTATTATGGCTAAATGACCACATCCGATATATTTTAAACGGTGCAAAACTCTTCATTTATAATGTTGAATATTAGTCCTTAATGTTGTATTCAAATTAAAATGATTGTCATTGCAAATAAATAAAGGTAACTTGGCATGTCCCAAAAAATAGCCTTTGTTTACCCGACTTGACCCAGTGACCCACCGGAATAACTACGGCTACAGGAATATTTCCGAGTTATTTGGCTACTTCTAGAAACTAGAAATGTGGGCCAGTGAACTGACAAAAAAATCATTTGAATCCGTTAATAATTCGCTCAGCGGTGAGGGTTTCAGTATTTTTGCATTCACTCAGGCCTATACGGGTTAAAGTGCACAGTTTGAACGAAACGTGTTAATTTCTGAGACATACAACATAGAAAGAAAATTCCATGTAAATTTCAGCGCAAAATCATGCACATGAAAGGAATGCCAGATTTGTTGCAAATTTACACATCACATCGTGTAAAATTACAATAACATCATGTAAGTTTCCGCGATACATCGCGTAATCTGGCATGGACTCTTACCGATTACGCGACAATTTGCATAAATTTACATGATGTTGATGTAATTTTACACGATGTGTCATGTAAATTTGCAACAAACCTGGCATTCCCTTGATGTGCATGATTTTACATGGATTTTTCTTTCAGTGAATGCACGAAATTGGAGCGTGGAATATCATGGATATTTACATGATATGTCATGTAAACTTCAATTATATGTCATGTAATTTAGCAGAATCCTGTGTGATTACATGACATATAACACATTTTCACATAATTCAAGACTTAGATTTACATGACGTCATGTTTACATCGCATACATTAAGTTTACATGTTGTGTAATCTTCATTATTTTTAACTGTGTATAATTTATCAAACTTTTTTGTGATTCAATCCACCAATCATGCAGAATATGACTTGAACTTTCAACTGAGATACAATTTGATTGTAAATTTTACCATGAAATTCAGTTTAAATCGATTTTTTTAACATGCTTGTAGTCTCCATATATTTTTTTTTGTTTCTCTTATATGACATAAGACAATACTTTTCAGAACCACCAAAAAATAACATTGTGCCAGTGGAAGAATTATGACATTTGTTGAAAAGTATTGTTTAACACATAAAGTTTGAATTTTGAGACAAATTAAGCAAATAAATTACCATACAAAATGGAAAACTTGTATGCAAGTTGGCTAGAATCGTCAAATTTAGAATTTTCAACAGCCAATATCTCAAAAACTAGACGTGCTATAATATTTTTCAAAACGACAATGGATTCAGCAACCCTTAATTGGGTAAATAGTGGTATTTTGGTGCTTGAGACAAAAACGTGTTCCGCAGTGTAATATCAAAAACAAATTATAAATATTCCTCTGACCTGGTGGGTTCTTAAAAAAAGGTTTCGAGATTTTAAGCGGTATCCTAGAAATTTAACATGATGATGGCTGACAAGATTAATACCTCATTCTACTACTTTGATACCAAGGTGGGGTCAAAATCCGCCGTGGGGCGGTCAGACCTCTCATTCAAAATAATTATTTTTTTGGCTTGAAGAAAAAACCAACTATTGAAAACTTGTTCCTTTGCTGTACGAAAAATGATGTTTGCATTAATTTCACTCGTAAAATCGTATAACATGATTGAGAAAATCGTTCATTTCATAGGGTAAATACCATTGCTCACCAAGTTTTTGCAGCCTATCTTATTCAGTTTTTTCTCAGCTGATAGTGGTCTCAGAATTCAAAACGAGCAGTGCACTAATGGTGAAAAAACTGTTTTTCAAGATGGCGGTCAAATTCAAAATAGCCGCCAACACTTTTTAAATATCAAATGAAAGCTACGTCCTTCCTCTGTATGATGCCACTAAGTTTGCTATGTATTCCATATCATGTAACACTCATGATTAATAAAAAAATGGGCTTTTTCACAAACTGTTCAGTACAGACAAACAGACGTCACACTCTCATCATTGTCCATCGACCACCTTTTTAACAGTCGATTCAAAAATATGGTACCACCCTGGGAGGGAGAAGCCAATACAAAATTTTCCTACGTCACAGTGAGCCGAGATTTTGCTGTCACGAACTGTCACTGTGAGCCCGGATCTTAAACAATGGACAAACATGATAAAAGCGCGTAATTAGCCAAAGCATATTTTTGCATTTCATCAAAAGTAGCAAAAGTCGAATCAGGATCAGTTCATGCACATTCAAAAGTAACGTCACGAGAGCACCGTTTGTTCTAATTGAATATAACGTATAAGAATGATGCTCTTTTTACTGTTTTCAACAAAACTGAAAATTAAACGCATAGAAAACTGTGGCCTTTTTTCAATGTTTGTCCAGAAAGATCGAAGCTACACAACAAATGAAAACTAGCGATTTTCACCAAGCCTACCTTGATTGTCGTTGGCAAACTGGAGTTATCTTGCAGTTTGGAACAAAATTGTAGCACATTTCGTGTGTAGTATTTGTGCCTCCCTCCCAGGTACTACCCGTAGCGCTCGCATCGTTTTTGTTCGCGTTTGACGTTTACACACTACCGCCTTGGCCTGTCGGCCAATCACACTAATTTTGGCATTAGCCGTACATGTCCTCGTGACTATGATTATGATCGAGATTTGTTCTAAGTGTTACGTCTGTTTTTCTGTGTGTTTAGCATATACTAGCAATCAGTGACATTCAATTGGAATTCTAACTATGTGTGCCGATGGCGGCCTGGTTTCAGCGAGAATTGTTCACTTAAAACGGCAGACAAAAAAAATACCGAAGTGAATCTTATGTGTCGGCCTCAGGATACTTATTGGCTTATTAAGACTTCCAGCTCAATACCATTTCTTAAGGTCAACATGCTCAAATTTTCAAGAGCATAAATCTACAGAACTAAACAGCCGTTCAAGCTAAAAACTTGATCGATTGGTCACTACCATTTGGAAATCAAAGGTTAAAAATGCATGGATTCTTGGCTATCCTTCTTTAAATTGTTGGGTGAATATTCCATAGATATTTCTCTTGGAAAATTAGTTTTTTTTTGACTTAGTATTTTATTTGTGGCGATGACCAGTACTTATATCTGACTGAGGTTATTTCTTTATTTCTTTTTTTTTTTGAGCAGGGAAAAGCCCACTTGAGTTGAGCTGAGATAACTCTTCCTCAAAAGAGGGCAAAACCTCCTCATCTTTTAGTACCAACAGAAGGTTACACTCCAAGTGATACAATTATTGGTTAGTACTAGTAATATAAATTATTCTTATTTCTATAGGGGAACATGGTCCAATTCGGACCTAGTAACAGTTTTTTGGCCATTGCACTATGGTCCAGGAATCAGTTTTACGCGGAAAGATGCATTTTGAGCTTTAGAATGAAACATTAGACAAAAACGGTTTTCTACAAAGTTGTTTGTATTAGTTGAGCCCTTTGTTTGGTTTTATTGAACATTAGGGTGGACCACATTTTCATACAAATTGTGTAACTAACTTTCTTATTTGTAGAAATTATATAATACATGCTTCAGCAAAGTTGTAGAACATTCAATTTCAAGCAATTTTGCCAAAAAAGTTTGACCAATTTAGAGCTTTTTTCCTACGGTGACATAGGGTGGTCCAAACAAAACTGGTTTTCTGGCTCTAGAGTTTTCAATTCAAATTACTCATCAAAGTAGTATATGAAACACTTTTAGAGCTTTAAAAAATGCGTAATTTGGTTAGTGAAGAAACTTGCTATCTCCTTCCGTTTAGGAGTTATTGTTGTTTTTCTCTCAGAAACATGCCTACTTTGATTGTGAATATCTCTGATCGGGGCAAACATAAAACAATATCTTTTGACGGCGTTCAAAAGACAAAATAAAATTGTATATTATATCAAAAAATTACAGATGTGTTATTTTTGTAACTCTAATAAAATGTCTTGAAAAACAAAGGATTTGAAGCAGCAAAACTTTAATAATTTTTGAACTAAAATAGATATCAACAATCTTTTTGCAAGAAAATTTGCGTTTTGTTAAGTTCTAAAAGTCGTTCAAAGGGCGTTATATTGCGTAAGGGAAAATTGATTGTATTGCAACACTCGTTAACTCGTATCGTATAGTCAAAAACAAAATTGGAAAGCTGTATCCAAAATAGGCTGTGGTATTAATGGAGATGCTTTTCAAGTAGCTGGTTTATTGATTCTTTTTTTTTTTTTTTTTTGGTGGTCTACCGTATTTCTTAGATTTTTTCGAAGACTTCTAGACCGCATCAGAAACAAAGGCACCATCCATCAATACTACAACTTCTGTGATTCTGTAGCGCCAGTATTGAGAAATGCTTGATGGTCCGAATTAAAACAGGGTCCGAATTGGACCAGCTTCCCCTAGTAAAACTATAAATTTACGGCTACAAAATTTATCTGATGCAATGAGTATTTTAAGTAGGACTGGAGAGAATACTACTGAATCTATTACGAAGAATGCGGCAAGAGAGATGAAAATCAAAATCATGACAACAACGATTAAAAGAACGACACATGCTGGAGAATGGTTCGTGGTGCCCATAATTAGTGCGAGCACCACACATATATAGAAATGCACTAGAGCGAAGAGGGTATAATAAGATTTAGAAGCGACAACAGGTGTGGACATTAGTTTGATTTGTAAAAAATCGGAAATTAATAGTGCTTTTGATAAATCACGGCGTACGCGCAGTAACTCTAGATTGCAACGATGTTCGTAACTGGGAAATTCAGTGGATTGTTCCATGACAGATGACGCAAGCTAAACCGTACAAACTTGTGCTGAATTGATTCGATACGCATCATACTATTCTGATAATAAGGAGCCCAAACAACTGACGAATATTCTAAAACTGACCTCACTAATGAACAGTATAAATATTTTAAACGTTGAATGTTTTGCTACACGGAATATGAAACCAAGTATTTTCGAGGCTTTGGAGGTAACGAAGGCGACATGCTCCTTGAAAGTTAATCTTGAGTCCATTAACACACCTAAATCCTTATCTACATATTCTCTTTTGAGAACAGTAGTACTAACTTTATAGATAAAGAATAATGTAAAGCGTTTGCGGTTCTTTGCACACCAAACAGTGATTGATGTGTTGGGACAGCAGGAAGTGAGCGTCGCAGACATCTTTCACTACGTAAGGACTGTTCATTTTATAAAGTGGACACTTTGTTTATGCTATATCTTTTTATTTATTGATAAAATCGTAATCGGTTTTCTGTGTATCGTTGACCTATTATTCTAAAATGCTATGAAAATATAAAATCTTTGAAAATGCTTTTGGTTGAAGAGCTAAATAGTTTTTCCAAAAACTCTTTAAAAAAGCTGTTCGTCAAAGTTTAACATTATTTTTCGCAAAACAAAAATCCTTATTTTTATGAACAAATTGTATGTTTGTATCCTTTACTATTCTACTAAAAGTAAAGCTTTAAAAATATCAATTATATTCCACCATTCTATGACATTAGGTAACTTTAGTGATTTACCCATTTATGGCCAAATTTGCTGATACACCATCCTTTCACTCCCAGCAAAAGAGAAAAGTAAAAAGCGTGTTCAAAACTAGTTTGGATTACTAAAGAAACTATATTAGTATAAACGAAAGCTAAATCATGAGATTAAACTACAGTCTTAAGTATAAATTTTACTGTTAATGGTCGTTTTACTAAAAAGTCTCATACTTTTAAAATCATGTACGCATATTTATCAATCTACAGCAAATTGTAAACAGTTTTCTCCGAATTTTTCAATTGATAATCTCAGAATAACATATTATGAAAATAATATGTGGAAAATAAAATCGATTTTATTACAGCAGTGTTGCCAATTTTGATGATTGTCAATGTACTTTGATAGGTCTTCTAAGAATAAAACAATTGTGTTTCTGCTGTGCTTTGAATGTGACGTGGGGACTTACTAAGTAACTCTATGAAGGCGTAAGTTATTTTTCATATTAATACTATATTAGGACTTCCGTCAGGACGTACTTTTACACAAAAAATTCTACTCATATCAATACCCATCAAATTTAAAAAAAAAATTCTTTAAAAATATACGGGAAAATTGATTTTATTATATCTGTAAAATTGTTGCTCCAAAAATAATTTGATTTTTTCCATCAGGCTTCTGATTGATGATGCTTTCAAAGAACAAGCCTTTTTTGAAAATAGAAAATATAAATTATCGAATTTTCCAGCCAATTTCTTACAATCATTGATTTTGATAACCTCAAAAAATCGACCGATCTAATCGTTGTTCCATATTCGTGTGAAATTTAATTATTTTGGAGAATTTTTATTATCACAACATTGTACAATACTAATCGAACGATGTGCAAAAAACCGATTGAAATTTCATTGATTAATAAGAAAGATAAAGCATGCACAAGGTGTCCACTTTATAAAATGAACAGTCCTTAGAACAATTTTAAATCAGCGGTGAAAGAAAGCTTCAACGACCTAAGCGTAAAATGTACATAACAAAATATCAGTGGCCCTAAGTGGCTACCTTGTGGCATCCCTGAAGTTACAGGGAACTAGGGTGAAATGGAATCACCGACTTTAATAGCTATTTCACGGCCACTGATGTTAGATTTCAACCAGCAAATCCAAGACGTTCAAATTTGGCGATGGTTATCTGGTGTTTGACTTTATCGAAGACCACCGAAAAATCCGTATATATTGAGTCTACTTGTTTGGCTTCTTGAAGTGCT
Source organism: Aedes aegypti (assembly GCF_002204515.2). NCBI lineage: Eukaryota > Metazoa > Arthropoda > Insecta > Diptera > Culicidae > Aedes > Aedes aegypti. Next base: position 402,110,026 of record NC_035108.1, read on the forward strand.
TGTGCGATGAAATGCGATGAATTAATAGTAATAGATGAAACGTCTCTGATTGTAACTCTTTTACGTCGAATGTATTGTTGTGACCCTGAAAAGGGCTGTTTTGTTTGAAAATGTACTGCAATTCAATTTAAGCGCGTTCTCCAGGATACGACGAGCCAGCTTGATGTCCTTCGGCATGATGCTGACACGCTTGGTGTGGATCGCGCACAGGTTGGTATCCTCAAACAAACCGACCAGTTAGGCCACTCGCTTCCTGCAGAACCATGCGGCCGAGCTCTGGAATTGCAGATTTGCCTCTACATTTCCCCGGATACCACGACGAAGCAGAAGAAGTTCTTCATAGCGCGGAACTTCCTCGAATATCAAAAGGATATCATGCCAATCATCGTGACAGGCAACTTCAACATCGATTTGAGTAAAGAGGAGAACATGGAGTTCGCGGAGTTCATGGAGAAGTACCTCAACCTCAAACTGGCTTCGGAACCCACTTAAGCAACCAATCTTAGTGGATTATGCGTGGACCGGAATATTTGTTTGCGGAGCAAGAGTTACCGCTCATGCTTTTTGTTCCAACCAACCAAATAATAACACACAATGTCCATAATAGGTCACAACTGAAATGCAACAAACAGTATGAAAATCGATTGGATTTTTATCAGTAGAAATCTTTCATAAGTTCGTGAAGGTCTCAAGCCAGGAAATAGAGGAAGCTAACGTTATCCAACGTCAACTTGGCGGTTGTACATATCTGCGAAACAACCTCTTACTTTTTTTTTCATATAGGGGAAATCGGGCAAAAACCACGGAGCCGTGTTATTTATGTGACCATGGCAACGAGTGAATACGGCACCGCTCAAACGTCAAATTAGTGACCTTGTGCATCGGTTCATTATTGCTGAAAAAAATTGTAGTAGAATTACAACAAATTTTGACAAAATTTCAAATAAATTATCCTATTGTTATCCGTAGAAAAGTTCCCATTAAAATATGTTGGTGAATGTCTGTAGGCACACCGCCTGAGATGATTTCCCTTCTCATAGTATTCTTTGTAATACCTACCTTGATACCTTGATGGCTACAGCGTAGCGTCACGCCATTGCCGGGCGTATTGTAGAGCTCCATCTTCGTCGATCTTGGGCGAAACTTCTCCAGTTGCTCCGAACATTCAGGGTCGCCAGGTCCTCTTCCACTGCGTACAGCCAGCGTATTCGTGGTTTTCCCCGAAGCCACCGACCTCTACCTTATTCCCTGCTAAATATCATTTTCGCAATTCTTTCTTCCGACATTCGCCCTAAGTGACCAGCCCACTGAGGTGTGCCGTATTTAACACGCATGATAATATTCGCATCTTTGTACACTTGATACAATTCGTGATTCATGCATCTGCGCCACACACCATTTTCGAGTTTCCACCGAGTTCGAGTTTAAACACCGCTAGCGCAACACGGCTCACCATAGTAGCATGTCCGAAAGAAATTGAAACTATTGGAAACCAGAGCTACAGGTCCAAAGCCCTGATAAAGGTTGATGGTTGTGATGGCTATTACCGTGGTCATCATGTAAAGAACATACGGACAATGCTGTATCGTGTCAGCACCGAGGAGGCAGCCCCTCTAGCACGATGTATGTGGCGCAACCCTGGTTAGGTGGCCTATCGAAGACTCTTCACCAACCAAGAAAGGCAAAAATATGCTTTGTAATATTTTTCCAAAAATACTTCTAACGGTTTCTCCTTCGTTTTCTTCGCTATTTGTTTGTCAGAAATGTCTCTTCGACTAATCGTTTGTTTGAAGTTCATTTTTAAGGAAAACTCAGATAGTTCGCGTTGAGAATTTGATCGATTGTCATTCGCTTGTACTTACCAATCGATCAAATTTCCAGCGCGAAGGATTATCTGGCTATCTAGAATTGTACTCTGTATTCGAATGTTAGCTTAGGTTTTCCAGAAAACAGGTTGATGAATGGCCACGTAATGTACAAAAATGTTGAGTAAACAAACAAAAAAAAGGTAAAATAGCTTAATATGTCGTTAGCTACCTCCCACCATTCCCGAAGGACATCCTGGCTGCGCCCTTGGCCAGCATCCTGTTTGATAGGCAAATCAGTAACAATTTTCACCAGAAACCAGTAGGGAAATCCCAGTGGAATTAGCACAAACATCATGTGAAACAACAACGAAATCCTACCTTTCGGGATTGGCAGAAGCTTGTTCCAAAATTAGAGGAAACGTTTCCCCGGAAACAGAGCAGCTTTCATCTAAATTAGTTTTCCACTGGAATTTGTTATGAAGTTCACCTACAATCAGCAATAACAGGAACTGTTGGAATCACCACTTTCGACCATCGACAATAAATCTCTCGTTAGAGATGCTGTATTATTCAGTGCTAATGTGGTTTTGTTGATCTGTGATTTGATGTTTAATGTCCTTTCAATATGTATTATTTAAGATTAGTAGAACAGGCTGTAAAACAAATTCGAATTCAACATTATGGATCGTTTGGAAAGCATCAGATAAACGATTGGATCAGTTACTCTACTTTGGCTTCGAATGATATTATGGTCTCCGCATAAATTATATAATATCACAGAATTTGGGATCATAGTAATGATTCTTCGCAACAAACCGCTCACACGAAGCTTCATCATTTTAAATTTATAGCTACATATAGGCACGCTGTCAGGTCTTCTGTAAACGAATAAATTATTCTAGCTGCCTGTTTGCCCTTTCAATGCTCTAAGCAGCAAGTTAATTTTCTCCAAACTGACTTGCGAAAATTGACTCGCAATAAGCCATTTTTTGTCATTGGTGACTTTAATGACAAACATTAGCTAAGGAATAATTTACAAAGTACCGTCTTTGGGGGTGGCAATGGGTCAAAAAGGGATATGTGCGATTTATTTTGTTAATAACTATCGCGATTTAACTCCAATAAACTTCAAATTTGGTGTGTACGTACTTTGATGGTACATTAACAACTGTTCAAAAAATTAAAGACAAATATTTATTCACAACGGCACCACAAGTGAATGAAAAATGACCCAATCTCACTCCATAGAGGGGGTGACATTGGGTCACTGTAATTGAAATAACTTGTTTTTGAGAATATGATTTCAAAACCATTCACAGCTGAAAAATCTTGACAAAAAACGATGCAAACAAGACAATAAGATATCTGAGATGTTTCACAAGTATGATAAACCCACTTAAAAGAAAGATTATACTGAAAATTGAAGAGTTGTAAACCCAACATTTTTCGTCAAGTTTACATAAATTTTCTTGGTTTTTCCCTCAAATTGTCTTCAAAGTCTCATCCCCATTGCTATAAAGCCCATTCAGTTTCCCCAAAGGTGTACTGAAACAGTGATTATTTTAAACCTTCGCAAATAGTTAAATTTCGGTGCGACATTCCACGATCAATACATTTCAGGCAGATGTTGACGTCATAATACCAGTATTTCAGCGATCCAACTCATTTGTACTTTCGTGAGATATTTCTATAATATGAAAACACTGATAAATAATCAAATTAAGAAAAAAAAAACCCTTTTGATAAAAATTTACGATGATGCTGCGCACGAAACACAGTTGCTGGTTTGAGAAGTTGTCAAAATGTGTTGTATTGTTATTCAATGCACGGAATACTCAAGTAGACTTGTTTGATGTTTCAGAGATACTGTATTTAGAAAAAATAAACACATCTTAATGAAAAAAGAGAACACCCGGCACCGTAAAATGTCAAAAAAGTGGACCTGGAATTTCATTTACTATCGTTCTTGCTTGACCCAATCTCACCCCCATTTTCAATGTTTTGGACATCGTACCGTAGAAAATGATTTTTTTGTGGGAAAATCAAACAGATTCCGGAAAATACCTGTGATATGTAATGAAAAGACTTTCAACATTCTACTAATACAACGATAGAGGCTAGAATACATTCGTGATACGTTGTACATGAGAAATTTAATGTTGTAAATTTTATCTAGTTTCAACATGCAAGTTTATTGATGTAGTACACAAAACTACTATTTCTAAAAATGTATATTGTTATGAATTATGTGTAATAATATGTTCCCTAACATATGAGTTATTAATTTTAGTAATATCAGCGTTATTAGCTGAAATATTTCACAAAACATATTTTTCCGTTTTGACCCAATCTCACCCCCTAGACCCATTGTCACCCCCATCGACGGTAATTCCAACGGCAGAATTTTATTTGATGAGTACTCTTCAGGATATTCCTCAATTCAATACCCTGATAGCCCTACATGTTTTTCATATTCTAAAAACCCTTCCTCGTTTGATTTGATCTTAACCGACTCTAGTCAGCTCTATAGCCAACTGATAACTCACGTTGATTTTGATCTGATCATGTCCCCGTTACATTTAAAATAACCAATGAAGCGATTCTCAGTCCTATCAGCTATATTCCTAACTTAATTGCATATTCACCTTAATTTTATCATCAAAAATCAGTTCTAATCAGTAAAAACGATAGACATGAGATGATGACAAGGAGTCCATGAACTAATAAAAGACTTAATAAATTGGTTATTTCTTATTAATCTATTATCGAACAATTGAGAATACCTGAGAAATGTGATGCTCACCGTGAGTAATAACTATGAAGGGAATTTTGTGCTAACGATGGAAGAAAAAAAAACAATTATTGTGTAATAGAATAGAACAACACACTTGCCTGTCGCCTTCATCGCTTGTCATATGAGAGATGAGAGAGGGGTAAAAAATTACGTACCATACATCATGCACCATATTCGACAGTCCCTTCCATATCATTGGGTAAATCTTACAACTAATGTATGATTTATAGCATTTTTTTCGAAATCTTCACTCCCCCATTCTATGAACCAGACATTTATGGACGTCCCCTTACGATTTTTTTTTTTTTTTTTTTTTTTTTTTTTTTTTTTTTTTTTTTTTTTTTTTTTTTTTTTTTTTTTTTAATTTCTTTATTAGTATCATTCCAAACATTACATTCATTATATCTTATATCTAGGTGTTCTGTGTTATTAGACAACACTATCATCCTAATTTGGTAAAACAAATCTAAGATTTTATTAACATTTTGTTAACAACATATTACATGTCCCCTTACGATTACTGAACCTGAACATCCTGTATCACCCATTCTCATTGTGTCGCTCATCTTCTCTCGGTAGGTGGCCTGTCGTTATAGGAGATTGCATGCTCGCTTTTTTTTCTGATGCCATCATCATCGTCCTTGCAGTAATGACGAAAGGCAAACAAGTCGTAAAGTATCGCTTCGAAGACACGCGTTCCTATCCTTCAGACGCCACCCACTTGCAGGGGGATTTTTTTTTCAGGTTTGTCTCCGTGAGTGATGTCAAGCGATGAAAGCCCCATCGCATATTAGAGGTACAAAGGTAGGTATTTGGGAGAAGGATGCTCCGGGATAACGATGTGTGGGTGCGAGACGTGAGTATCTCTTAGATCTTTCACTTGCCATTTGACGTCAAGTGAGGAGTGCCCTTGACTGAGCTATGAATATTTGAGAAAATTAGGGTTTGCTTTTATGAGGCAAACAATAGGTATTATAGGATACATTGTTATCGAAATTATATGAATCCAAATTAATCTCTTTTTGGTTTTTGTTAGGATCTGTACCTTCTATTTTTCGTTGTACACCGTCTTGGGAGAAAAACACAGTTATTCTTACTTCGACAAACATTTTTTTGAATAATTGTTCACTACTTTTGTACTATTCATATACCATAGTGTTGAGACAGGTACGATTTTCGGAGAATCCAAAATGCAAAACTCGTTTTTGTTGATATGAAGCTTCCAGTAGAACAAGAGCTACCTGGCACTGACAAAAAATATGTTTAGGAATTCGTCCGCTAGGTGGCGCTAGCAAAATTTTTTCATAAGTTTTCTATAACTCCAGATCCTGACGAGCTAGAAAGTTGGTGTTTTCGGCAAAGTTGTTTAGTGGACCGAGGGCTACCTAAAAGTGAACACTCTGTTTGTTTAATTGGTCCGGTAGGTGGCGGTAGTAGCTTTTTTATTTTTTTATAACTCAAGATCCTGATGAGCTGGAAGGTTGGTGTTTTCGGCAAAGTTGTTCAGTATAACAAGGGCAACCTGGCAGTGAAAAATCTGTTAGGGAATTCGTCCGCTAGGTGGCGGTAGCAACATTTTTCTTGATTTTTTTTATAACTCAAGATCTTATGAGCTGGAAGGTTGGTGTTTTCGATACGGTTGTTTTCATTTAATTTCTCATGGAGTTGAAAAATATTAGTCTATCATATAAATCTGATTGCTGCGAAGCTTTCATATATCTGCAAACTAAAAATCTGCAATAGTCATAGTGTAGGAAATGCCAGAATAAAATTATATGTACATTATGCATTACATTATTAATAGTCACTTATGTATGTATGTATGTAGGTAGCCACCAATCCTTGCTTGAGTCTTGCTCTGCATGCGGCTCCACTCAACAGTAAGGTCAAATTTTATTACCAATCTGCATTCAACATACCGCTGTATGAAGGGCCAAAAGGGGGGTGGCGGACCCGTAAGCAGAAACACTTACGCGAAACCCGCGGGAAATAGAGAATCTCCTTCCAGCCATATGATCCAACAGATTGAGTATTAGAATTTGCAATACTTGTCGAGCTTTCCACGGAAAGGTTTGTTAGAAGAAGGGCGCGTCAAATCTTTTACAACTGTTGGAGAGAAAAGTACTAGACACGAACGACTAACACTCTTCCTCCTGACTCCGATTGGCACTCCACTTCATTGTCCAGTTGTAACTTCAATGATGCCCTGATGCTCCCTCCCTTCCCAAAACATGTTATATTCGGTAATAGTGAAATTTTATATAGTTGAGAAAATTATAACATATATATAATATGGTAATAAAATATGAAAATAAAATTTTGGTAACATAAAATATGACGTTATACAACAGAATGTAATATGATATAGCATGCAATATTATATCGGCCGACATATATTTTTCTTTTGGATTTCTGTCTTACTGATCTTAGGCTAGTCGATGGAAGGATGATAAAATTAAATAAGTAAACTTAAAAAAAAACAAAATAAAACTCGTCAAATTGTTAATAAAGTTTCTGAATACATCAAAAATCAAAATTAAAGCTTAAACTTATCAAAATGAGGACAAAAAGCCAAAATCAAATTTATATCAGCCTAAACATAGAATCACCGATATCCAATTCCAATTTAAGGAAAGTATAAGAACTTTAGTGCTCATTTATAACAGTAAAATTTATATATGAAAAGATGTTTATATAAATGTATTTTTGTTCATATATGATTGAATAGATGTTAAGATTATTATGTTTTATGTATATAATGATTTTAATCCCTTTAATTAAGCTCTGAAGGTAAAGCGCAGTATTTTATTTAGTATATTCGATATGTCTACTCCATGAGATTTCCAGGAAGCTAAAGCATTGTAATAATAACATTAATCAAACATATTTGAGCAACTGCATCCCTAGAATATAATAAATGAACAAAGTGAAAATTAGAGTCACGATGAGTATGAGATTATTTACATGACAATAACATCAGTACAACAAAAAACATGGAACAACTTGAAGATTTGTCCTTAGATCGCTGCAATTAAAATGATTAAAAGAAATAACATAGTAAAAGACTTTTTCAACCATCTATTCAAGGTAATGGCAGTTTGCTTCCTACGGTTAGAAAAAGTTCTACAGTATTTCTCCATCTATCCAGACAATTCTTTGAGAATGTGCAATGAAGCTAAACAATTTAGAACAGTACAGTCCAAATTAGTATGCATGCTTTGTAATCTAATTTGATACTTTTCTCCCACATCTATTTTAAATATATTTGGAGGTAAAAAAGGTTTGATGGTTAATATTTAAAAATTATACAGAAATTCTAAAAAACGTCTGAAGAATGAGCCTACCATATTTGATGTACGGTGAAGATGTATCAAATCAACACAAAAACCAGATACTACAACTTATTAATGTATTCCATTAATTGCTTAATTATTAAATGCACATAAAAAAGTCCCGACTTTCCTCGGCGCATCCTGAAAACAAGAGCTTTAGATATTTAATACTTCATTAATATTTCATTTCTAAATCCAGATAAAAAAATCTCGGCTTTCCTCGGCAAATCCTGAAAACAAGTATTTTATGTATAGACCTTTCATACAGGCTTCCAAACAATTAATAAATAACAATAAGTTGTACCAAAAAAGCGTTAAGGAATACCTGACTATGCAGTTATGGTCAGATAATATAATACACTACATAATAATACAGTAATAAGGTAAAAAATATTATAATGATTACTATGACACATAAAATCAGACTAACGACACCATGTAATAAAAAATCAATGTAATTTCCTGAAATAAAAAGTTTCTATGGTAAGAACACGGTAATTTTTTAAGGAAGATGTGTAGTTTGCAAAAGATCCTCTATTCACACACACTATAGACTCGCCTGAAAAATTTTAAAACTCATTAGTCATAATAACATTTTTTCGAAACATACTATTTAATCTTGTGTTCAATATAATATGATAAAATTTAAGGTATATAGATGACCCGATTTTGTCAACCCCTTTTAAAAACATTTTCCAGCTCCAGTTTGACGTGTAATTAATTTATCAACATTGTTTCCCTCTTATTTCAAGCATATGCATAGTAACTTTAATAAGATCAAAAAGATTTGGAGAAAAAATTGATTATGAAACAGTTACAACGAAAAGGCCTACGTAAAACAGGGCTGACAAAATTGAGTCGGAACTGTAATATAATGGATTATGGTATAATATTATATAATGTAGTGTAAAACAAAAATAGTACAATATAATATGATATAAAATAATTAATCATCATGTAACACAATATAATATAATGTAATGTAGTATTAAATAATATCATTTACTTAATCGAAAAAAAAAAATTGAATCACTGCTCTAGTATTTGAGCAGTATTTATTTGATATCCACTCTTGTAAAGCCTACTGACGAACTCTGCTATTAGAGAAAAAAAAAATAATTTATTTAAAGAGACGTTTCGGATCAAATGATCGCTCATTTTATGAGTTTTATGCGAATTTGGTAGGAGGCAGCGATATTGTCGTTTCGTGAAACGGACTACATAACTTAACACACTCGTCTCTCTTTTTGCACGAATACATTGAACACATACGTGAAAAAAGATGAACAATTAAAACGAATATAAAAAGTTCTATGCATTTTTCACTTGGTGGAAGTGGTCGAAAACGTCAAAATTTGGCGTGATATAATTTGTCTATCATTCCTTAACGAATATTCAATTTGGATGTGTGGTACGCTACCTCTTCTAAATACTACCAAATGATCCACGTCCTAGCTTGAATCAGTCCAACCAATTCGTACGCAAATCACACCCCTCTGTTAAGAACCACGCAGTGACGCTCAGCTCAACACCACTCGATGCAAGGCACATGCATACGATCATTCTCGCGATTCATAACACTCCACGATTAAACCAAACTTCACATAACTGAACTGCTTTCGCACACCTACGCGACTGTACACCCGCTGAATTCACACTCACTTGGCCATAACTTAATCTAATGTACAAACACCCTCAAGACCAGTATCTTTCGCACACCATTTAAACATGTGATATCAAGCGCCACCGGGTTTCACAAACATTGACACAGAAAACATCCACCGAATCCGTCTTCCCCCACAACACAACACATACATGCTTATGATTGTTTATGCTTGTTTGCACGTTGTGCGAAGCGAATTGGAACAAACTCACCGAATACTCTGCATAGAAATCTCCCATCGTGGAAAACGTAACTCAACCTTCACAACATCGGATATCCATGTTGCACAAGACGCCGCTCATCCTCCTTATTGGTGAGCCAACACTTCTGCACTTTTTTACCACTTTCGGATACTGCTAGGCTTGTCGTTTTTTCACTCACACTGTGGAACGAAGTAGCGTCCCAATAATCACGCGATGATTTATTCTGTTCCATCCCACTCTTGAAAATTTATTCCGATCACTTTTAATGATCTAGGAAAAAACAAGCAATAATATGGCCAAATCACATAACATAATAACTATGAAGTGTATCACACAAATATCACATCCTGGTTTCTTTGTCTCAAGTGGCAAAATCGGCAACAAACACTCTTACTCGCGGACCTCACGAATGATACATCTACTCGCGACGGCGTACCAAAACGAACTCGACATTATTAATAGTCACTTATGGTTTAAAAAAATGTGGATTTATTACCACTAGAGAGTAAGTAAAACCTTCCCAAAATAAACTCTCCTAGTTCTAAAACTCAGTTGATCAAGGTAAAACACGAATTCCCAATCATATTTTACACTGCCAGATAGCCCTCGTTCTGCTGAACATCTTTATAAACTAGAAGGTTAGTATAGTCAGCAATATACTAACCTTCTAGCTTATCAAGATCTTGAGTTATACAAAATTCAAAAAAAAAAATGCTTCTAGTGCCACCTAGCGGATGAGTTCCCGCACCGATTTTTCACTGTTAGATAGCCCTCGTTCAACTGATCATCAGTCTGGATAGCTCTAATGGATAGCTATGGGAAGGGTGTGACCCATTTCTACACTTCATGACGGCCTTGTACAACAAAAAGTGTGCCGACGAAGCTGAACGGCTTAACGCGTGGAGCGATTCGTGGAACTGCTGACGTTGCTCTGAACACCTTGCATCACATATGTACATATCTAGCGATTCTTCCAGAAAGCTACCCGCATTTCAGACAGGTAAAACCTTTGTCGAATTTGATTCACCGGCGTCTCGCCGTTGTCAACCACTGCAATCGATCAGCATAGTAGCCTTGTGGTTCTTCGACGGCACGGCAGGATATTTGAGCTCGTTGCGATCTTGTCCAAAAAGGCTTCCAACATTGCCAGTCTGATAATCGCTGTAGTTCCTCACGGGTGATCAGAAGCTGTACTTCCAATACATCTCCATGCTTCTTCCGCTTTAAATGATCGATGAACCGATGGACATAAGCTACTGCACGTAGACATCGTTCCTATTTGTAGAAGCGGCTGAATTGTACCAACGCCTCGTTGGTGACTGCCTTATGGGTGTTTGAGAGATCATGCAAGAATCTCGGTTCACGGAACCAGCACTGACCAATGTCGATTTGCAGCCCTTCTTTTCACTTTGTGGCGTCATATGCCACATTCATTCCTGTGTGAAGATATTACTATTCGTCAACTTTGGGAAATCTAAGAAGGAAAAGACGGTGGTTGAATCACTCCAGAAAACCCGATACTACATGTACAATATGGGGTTTTCTGTGACGGACTTCGCCAATCTTGTTCCAAGCAATGCAGCTTGTAGTTCGAGACGGGAAACTGACAATGGTATGACGTCTCCTTGGTAATGGCATCAACTCCTCTCGAAACAGACCGCTGAATGCGAACTCATCTGACTCAGAAACCCAGCTCATTCCAAGAACGCATTCTGATAACGAAGCGGTATGTGCTAAGAAGCTTTTTACTTGATCATATACCGAGTCCCCGACCCGTGACAGAACTTCTTTAAAACTCCAGTTCCGTGCCCACATCCAGTTCCATATGTGGAACCCAGCCTTGGCGTGAACCTCTTTCACCTGGTGTGCCACATCCACGACTTCCATTGCCATTGCAGACTATCCAAATACTCGTCCGCATAATGTTAAATGCTGGGCATGGCGTACCATTGGTACATTGCGTATCTACAGGAATAAAATAGACCCCTATGTGGTCCTCAGTCTTTTGCTCAGCAACTGCTATCCCTACCTCCTCGTGGTACTGGCCGGGGTACGAGTAACCTTAGGAAAGATCGGGTAATCAACCCCGATGGGAACTCTGGTCGTATGCTGACAGGGAAGGGGAGTTTGATTTTGGTTTTGCTTTGTTTTGTTTTGGTCAGGAGCGGCTGATAAGGGCTCTAAGGACTCTAAGCTAAACTGCATACTATGGTCCTCCGGAAATCTAAGGGTTTGGAGTCAAGCTTTGCAAGCCAGCCGTAAACGCACAGTAACGACAACGAATAAATACGGACCAGATCAATCGACGAAGACCGCCGCGATTGGAAACTCGGGAAGTGGAACTGCAGGTCTCTCAATTTCATTGGGAGCACACGAATTCTCTCCAACGTACTGAAGATCCGCGGGTGCACCATCGTAGTGCTGCAGAAGGTGTGCTGGACAGGGGCAATGGTGTGAACGTTTGGAGGTAACCATATCATTTACCAGAGCTACGGCAAGACACGTGAGCTTGGAAGAACTTTTATTATGATGGGTGATATGCAGAGCCACGTGATATGGTGGTGACCGATTAACGAAAGGATGTGCAAGTTGAGGATCAAGGACGCATTTAACGCGCAGCTCGAACGCGAGTACGACCGCTGCCCAAGCCACGACATCAAGAGCATCATAGGTGATTTGAACGCTCAGGTTAGCCAGAAAAAGAAGTTCAGACCGACTATTGCAAAGTGCAGCGCTCAGCAGCTGACGAACGAAAAAGGCTTTGATTTCGCCGCCTTGGCCATTTGTAGAATGCACAGCCTTCCATACCGATACATCTGAGATTACTATAGCAGACAGAATCACAAATCAACCATGTTCTGATTGATGGACGGCACTTCTCCGACATTATCGACATCAGGACCTATCGCCAACATCGTCTCTGACCACTATCTGGTAATGGTTAAACTGGGCCCAAAACTCTCCGACGTTAACAACGTATGGTACCTACGGTCACCCCGGTATGGCCTAGAGCGGCTTCAGGCCATGGATGTCGCAACTACATACGCGCAGCACATCGAAGCTGCATTACCGGAAGAGGGTGCGCTGGATAGAGCCCCTCTTGACCCTCTTGACTGTTGGAGAACAGTAAGAGCAGCCATCCACAATGCAGCTGACAGCAACGACGGGTACGAGGGCCGGAGTCGACGGAACGATTGGTTCGATGAGGTATGTAAACAGATTCTGGAATGCAGTGGGCGGTCATGATGCAGCAAGGGACTCGACAGAACGTGGAGCGTTATAGACGGAAACGGCAACAGCAGACCCGTCTCTTCGGGAGAAAAAAAACGCCGCCTGGAGGAGACGGAGTGCGGGGAGATGGAACAGCTGTGTCGGTCACAAGAAACACGAAAGTTTTATCAGAAGCTCAACACATCCCGCAACGGCTTCGTGTCGCGAGCCGGGATGTGCAGGGATAAAGATGAAAGCCTCTTGGCGAACGAGCGTGAGGTGATCGAAAGGTGGAAGCAGCACTTCGACGAACACTTGAATGGCGCTGAGAGCACAGGCAATGGAGGACGGGACTACGGAAGAAATGCTTTACTGCAGGCGATGGAAACCAACCAGCCCCCACTTTGAGGAAGGTTGAAGATGCCATTCATCAACTCGAGAACAATAAAGCTGCTGGTAAGGATGGTATCGGAGCTGAACTCATAAAGATGGGCTCGGAGAGGGTGGCTATTTGGCTGCACCGGATGATAGGCACAATCTGTGAAACAGAACGGCTACCGGAGGAGTGGAAGAAAGGGGTAATCTGCCCCATCTACAAAAAAGGTGACAAGTTAGATTGTGAGAACTTGCGAGCGTTCACCATTCTAAATGCGGCCTACAAAGTATTATCCCAGATCGTCTTCCGTCGTCTGTCACCTGTAGTAAACGAGTTCATGGGAAGTTATTAAGCCGACTTCGTTAACGCTCGATTGACAGCGGACCAGATCTTTACTGTACGGCACATCCTCCAAAAATGTCGTGAATACCAGGTCCTAACCACCTTTTCATCGATTTCAAGGCGGCATACGATAGTATCGACCGCGTAGAGCTATGGAAAATCATGGACGGGAACAGCTTTCCCGGGGAAGCTCAAGAGACTGATGAGAGCAACGATGAAAGGTGTTGAAAATTATGTGAAGGTTCAGGCGATCCCGCCGGAGACTACGACAAGGTGATGGACTTTCGTGCCTGCTGTTCAACATCGCGCTAGAAGGTGTCATGCGGAGAGCCGGGTTCAATAATCGAGGTTCGATTTTTTTTTGATATGGATATTGTCAGTAGAACATTTGAAACGGTGGCAGACCTGACACCCGCCTGAAACGTGAAGCGACAAAAGTCGGCATGGTGATGAATGCGTCAAGACAAAGTACATGCTGATAGGTGGAACCGAGCGCGACAGAGCCCGCCTAGGAAGCAGTGTTACGATAGACGTGGATACTTTTGAGGTGGTTGATGAGTTCGTCTACCTCGGATCCTTATTAACGGCGGATAACAACGTTAGTCGTGAAAAACGGAGACGCATCATCAGTGGAAGTCGTGCCTACTATGGGCTCAAGAATAAGCTGCGGTCGAGAAAGATTCACCCTTGCACCAAATGTACCATATACAAAACGCTAATAAGACCGGTGGTCCTCTATGGACATTAAGCGTGGACCATGCTAGAAAAGGACCTGCAAGCACTTGGAGTGTTCGAACGAAGGGTGCTTAAGACCATCTTTGACGGTGTGCAGGAGAACGGTGTGTGGCAGCAGTAGAAGCATTAACCTAAGAATGCTTATGTCGCTACTGTTCGTGTTACCAACATCTAGTTTGCCACGCGCTGACAGCTTGAGTACCGGTCCTCAAAGTGTTAAATAAATTTCAAAATCATCCACTATAACATAAACAATGAAAAGATACAGTTAAAGGTGATAATAAACTAATTCAGTATTGTGAGAACAGCGCCATTAGCGTTCTACTACTAATATTTCTCTTGTGGCAGCGAAGAATGAATCACGAGCTCGCTCATCTCTACGGTGAACCCAGTATCCTGAAAGTGACCAATGCCGGAAGGATACGCTGGGAAAGGCATGTTGCAAGAATGCCGGACAACAGCCCTGTGAAGATGGTGTTCGCCATGAATCCAATCGGAACAAGAAGGTGTGGGGCGCTGGGAGCTAGATAAATTGACCAGGTGCACCAGGACCTGGAGAGCGTGGGACGCAGTCGAAGGAAGGAGGCCCCAAAAATGTCGTCATAAGCAAAAAAAAATGTGCTTCTTCTCTTCAAACTGTTAGAGAAGAAGATCGCGATCTTTAAGAGTTTCCGGCAATACGCGACAATCTCCTTCTTTTTGCAATCTGGAAGGAAACCTTGTTTCTCCTAATGGAGATCAATATCTCCTGCATAAATCCCCCAAATTCGGAACAACTGACCACGATAGGCGGCACTCTCTGTCTCCTCACTTGAATCAAAGAGCCTAAGCTAGAGGCTGTTTCGATTTGGTGTTCTGAAAATTTGTCTAAAGTATCGAACTGATTGCTCATTTCGATGCAATTATCAGCATTTACCATTTCACCCTTGGAAGAAAGCTAGCATTCCGGAGAAACGTCCTTTCTTCCATTCTTGCCACATTAAGTGACAGTTTTAAATCCCACTTTTTTGGAAGAAAGTTGTTAATTCAGAGATTCACCCTTCCTTTTGTTTGTAGTTGCAACTATGTTTAGTGAATTAACAAAAGAAGGCGAGTCCTTATAAGAGGTTCTTTCTCAAAACGGTGTCCATAAAGAATAACCACCGCTAGCTTTCGCCAACGGGTCCAACGAAAAATCGAAGGCTCGGGTCCAAACAAGGATCGTAAATGAATCAATAGTATAAAAATAGTACTTAAAAATACTGTTAGTACTGAGAATTATTGGCCTCACTCAGGCCTCTTTATCAAAGGAAGAAAACTGCGTGTCATCTGCAGTAAATTGTAAAAAGTATGGATATTATTTCCTTACATTTGCAAAAATGACAGATCCTTGCACGATCCATCACCCAGCATGTGTGCACCGGAAAACGTTTCATACGAAAGTATGTAGTTGGAAATTGTATCATACATTCCGTTTACCCTCCTTCTCTGGAAATGCAAGCGGAAAAATTTCCTCTATCGCAATCATAAACTGTTTCTCAGTTCATTCCGGGAAACTACTCGTTTCAACCAAAACGTTGTGAGGTCGACGATGACACCATGTCCATACTGTATGATTGCATACCGCGATGAGATTATGGGAGTTCCAAAGGACGGACCAGTCAACTCAGGCGCGTTACTGTCCGTTTAATTACCAACATTTAAAACTTAGTTATTTCTCTAGACTGGTCTGACATGTGGAAAGTGTCGCTCCGGGCAAGCGAGAAAAGTGGATAGGTAGTTGTTCATTGAAGTTATGTGATTTTAGATTTAGAAACCAGCAAAGGAAAATTCTACAAAAGAAATGAAAACATTAATACATCTCTTAGTTTTCTTTCATCGAATAGATATAAGTGTTACAATTTCATTATATGTTACACATTTTCTATGGGATAAAGCAGCTTATTTTATTTGTTCCAAATTTGAGCTCAGATAGGAAACCGAAAACTAACTCTTCTATTTCTGCCACAAATTGTGATTTTCAGAAACAAAACTAAACATTTAAAAAATCAAAAAGTTGCCTTTTCAAAACAACCTGTTTTGAAGCTTCAGATAATCTGAATTCAAAACTCGTTAAACGTTGAGAAACTTTGTTCCTGATATAAATAATAGCTCTTTTGGACAGCAATGGTTGTACAACTAACTTATGTTTCCAACTACTCAGCATGTTTCGGCGTAGGAACAAGGTAACTTTAGAGACGTTGTCAGTACAAACTTTAAATCGCATTCAAAACATGGCGGATCAAAACATTTCGAACAGAAATTCACCTACGTCTGTGTGCACTATTTTCCTAACTTCACTGTAGGCCAAATTGCTCACTGTAAGCTCACCCGAAGCCTTTGCAAAACTTTCAAGGGAATGGATTATTGCTGTTCCAACTAAGAAAATGAAGAATTACCTCCCATCTTCAATCAGCCCGCTCCGTTTCTCCTCGGTATCGTTGCTAGTGTAAAAGCTTACCTAAAATTTCATAATTCATTTTGTTCGGTGCGTTTGGAATTACCCTTTCAACGCACAGAGCCCATTCCTCTTGTTTGTTCTGAGAGACCGGTTAGACTCTCATCGTTTTAATTAAACGATGCTGCAGCAAAATTCATCGTTATCCAAGGAAGCTGTCAGTTACCTGAGATGTGGTAGGGATGGCTGGAGCTTAAAATGATTCCGAAAATGAAATTTATCGCATTCTAGTATGCGTAAGACAAACTCCTTTCATGTAACGAGTACTCTCTAGAGACAACATATAATGCAGAACGTGACTACTTTGAAATGTATCAAACAAGAATAAAATTATCATTCAAACTTTATAATTAGTATTGTCAATGCCATTTTAATGGAGGCTTGTGCGAATAAGGTTTGATGAAGCGATACATGATTTTGAATAGCACTACCAGTAAGATTTCAAAAGAATTGCAAGAATTGAATCCAGCTGCTGAACATTACAAACTTCATGGTTTCTCTTGTAAATACAGTACAGTGTAGGTTCTCAATTGAAACAAAATAAATTTACATCGATCTAAAGCCTTGTTAGGTTAAAAATAAAACCTAGTATCCTAAACTATTTATACCAACCATTTCGAGTGATGCAGGGCAAAGGCTCGCATCTAGCTTTTCGCAGAATATATGTATTAAATTAATATCTTTGAAGCTCTGGCTGGTAAAAGAAATAATACTCATACAGTTTTGGTTCATACTTCGAACACTTAAAGCAGGCCTGCCCAACCTTTTTGAATCGCGGTCCAAATATCAGAAACTATATTTTGCGGCGGGCCGACCCTTATTTTGCAAAAAAATTTTTTTTTTTTTGCAAAATTTAATTAAAGTTATAAAAATTTCTATTGAAGAAATTGAAAATAGATGTTCGCCTCTATAATAATCTTGCCGGAAATTCTGTGAGAATTGGGTCCTAAAATGTTTGATGTTTTCTTGTATTTATTTGATAATACGAAAGAGCATGTTCTTGCAAATACTTTAGCAATTTTTCAACCTCAAATAACGACTACAACATATTTAAACTTCAATTTCAAATATAGTTCGAAATATGAACCTTGACACTTTTGATCATGTTTGACGTTTACTCTGTCGACAAAAATGCAACAGAGCTTTTAGTTTTAACACTGGAGTTATTCCTATCGGACATTTCGGAAGGGACATGGAAAACAAAATATACCCAAAATTTGGGTTAAAATCAGGGTGTGTGACAAAGTCTCGAAAAGCGTAATAAAATGTGTTTTGGACTTAAACCAATGAAAATCAATTAAAAATGTAGTAAACATGTGTTTCTGGCCTAAACCTATGCGTTTGGTACTAAAATTGGGATAGGGCTTTACTGCCCATACTCGCAATACAGTCCCATTAGGAAAATCATCATGTCGAGAAAAAGCGTCTAAACATAATTGTGAAATTTTTCGTTTCGTCACTGTTGGTAGTAGTCAATCCTGGTAGTATTACTCAACACAGTTATGATCGAAGTTGTGGCGCGGTAATGGCTGGGCATGGCGAACCATGTACCTCGCGTACCTGCAGAATAAATAGACCCCTTGTGCGGTCCTTAGCCGCTTGCCCAGAACTCTATGCCCTACCTCCGTCGTGGACTGGCCGGGTACGAGGTAACCTGGGAAAGATCGGGTAACCAACCCCGGTGGGAACTTTGGTCGTATGCTGACAGGGAAGGGGGGGTTGCTTTGCAAACCTGGAGGCGGCTGTACTCACGTTAGGGAGCGGCTCACAACAGCGTCTGTTCCCCATGTCAGGGGCGGCTGATCATCGTCCGAGTGCCAGAGAAGGACTCTAAGCTAAACTGCGCACTATGGCCCTCCGAACATTTAGGGGGAATGGTCCTCCGGAAATCTAGGGGGTTGGTGTCAGGCCCTGCAAGCCAACCGTAAAAACACATCAGCACAGGAACGTCAACGAGAGAATACGGACCGGAACAATCGGCAAAGACCACAGCGACGAAAATGGACTAGCGATTGGAAACTCGGTACGTGGAACTGCAAATCTCTCAACTTCATTGGAAGTACTCGCATACTCTCCGATGTACTGAAGACCCGCGGTTTCGACATCGTAGCGCTGCAGGAGGTGTGCTGGACAGGAGCATTGGTGCGAACGTTTAGAGGTAATCATACCATCTACCAGAGCTGCGGCAACACACGCGAGCTGGGAACAGCTTTCATAGTGATGGGTGATATGCAAAGGCGCGTGATCGGGTGGTGGCCGATCAATGAACGAATGTGCAAGTTAAGAATCAAAGGCCGATTCTTTAACTTCAGCATAATCAACGTGCATAGCCCACACTCCGGAAGCACTGATGATGACAAGGACGCATTTTACGCGCAGCTCGAACGCGAGTACGACCGCTGCCCAAGCCACGACGTCAAGATCATCATAGGAGATTTGAACGCTCAGGTTGGCCAGGAGGAGGAGTTCAGACCGACGATTGGAAAGTTCAGCGCCCACCGGCTGACGAACGAGAACGGCCTACGACTGATAGATTTTGCCGCCTCCAAGAACATGGCCATTCGTAGCACCTATTTCCAGCACAGCCTCCCGTATCGGTACACCTGGAGATCACCTCAGCAGACAGAATCGCAAATCGACCACGTTTTGATCGATGGACGGCACTTCTCCGACATAACCGACGTCAGAACCTATCGTGGCGCCAACATTGACTCCGACCACTACCTGGTGATGGTGAAACTGCGCCCAAAACTATCCGTCATCAACAATGTACGGTACCGACGCCCGCCCCGGTACAATCTCGAGCGGCTGAAACAACCGGATGTCGCTAATGCGTACGCGCAGCATCTTGAGGCAGCGTTGCCGGATGAGGGCGAGCTCGATAGGGCCCCTCTTGAGGACTGCTGGAGGACAGTCAAAGCAGCCATTAACGACGCTGCCGAAAGCGTTGTCGGATATGTGGAACGGAGCTCAAGAAACGATTGGTTCGACGAGGAGTGCCAGGAGGTTTTAGAGGAGAAGAATGCAGCGCGGGCTGCAATGCTGCAGCATGGTACGCGGCAAAACGTGGAACGATACAGACAGAAGCGGAAACAGCAAACCCGCCTATTCCGGGACAAAAAGCGCCGCCTGGAAGAGGTGGAATGCCAAGAGATGGAGTTGCTGTACCGTTCTCAAGAAACGCGGAAGTTCTATCAGAAGCTCAACACATCCCGCAAAGGCTTCGTGCCGCGAGCTGAGATGTGCCGGGATAAGGATGGGAGCATCTTGACGGACGGACGCGAGGTGATCGAAAGGTGGAAGCAGCACTACGATGAACACCTGAATGGCGCAGAGAACACAGGCACAGAAGGTCAGGACAGCGAAGGCGATGGCTACGTCAGCACAGCGGACAGCGGAAATCAACCAGCTCCCACGATGGGGGAAGTTAAGGATGCCATTCAACAGCTCAAGAACAACAAAGCCGCTGGCAAGGATGGTATCGGAGCCGAACTCATCAAGATGGGCCCGGACAGGTTGGCCGCTTGTCTGCATCGGCTGATAGTCAGAATCTGGGAAACGGAACAGCTACCGGAGGAGTGGAAGCAAGGCGTTATATGCCCTATCTACAAAAAGGGCGACAAACTGGAGTGTGAAAATTATCGTGCAATCACCATCCTAAACGCCGCCTATAAAGTGCTATCCCAGATTCTCTACCGTCGTCTATCACCTATAGCAAACGAGTTCGTGGGAAGTTATCAAGCAGGTTTCATCGGCGGCCGCTCGACAACGGACCAGATCTTTTCCGTGCGGCAAATCCTCCAGAAATGCCGTGAGTACCAGGTCCCTACGCACCATTTGTTCATCGATTTCAAGGCGGCATACGATAGTATCGACCGCATAGAGCTATGGAAAATCATGGACGAGAACAGCTTTCCCGGGAAGCTCACAAGATTGATCAGAGCAACGATGAACGGTGTGCAAAACTGCGTGAAGATCTCTGGCGAACACTCCAGTTCGTTCGAGTCTCGGCGGGGACTACGACAGGGCGACGGACTTTCGTGCCTGTTGTTCAATATTGCGCTTGAAGGTGTCATGCGGAGAGCCGGACTTAACAGTCGAGGCACGATTTTTACGAGATCCGGACAATTTGTTTGCTTCGCGGACGACATGGATATTATTGGGAGAAAATTTGAAACGGTGGCAGATTTGTTCACCCGCCTGAAACGCGAAGCAACAAGAGTCGGGCTAATGGTGAATGCGTCGAAAACAAAGTACATGCTGGTTGGCGGAACTGAGCGCGACAGGGCCCGCCTAGGAAGCAGTGTTACGATAGACGGGGATACCTTCGAGGTGGTGGACGAGTTCGTCTACCTTGGATCCTTGCTGACGGCTGACAACAATGTTAGTCGGGAAATACGAAGGCGCATCATCAGCGGAAGTCGTGCCTACTATGGGCTCCAGAAGAAACTGCGGTCAAGAAAGATTCACCCCCGCACCAAATGCACGATGTACAAAACGCTCATAAGACCGGTAGTCCTCTATGGGCATGAGGCGTGGACTATGCTCGAGGAGGACTTGCAAGCTCTTGGGGTTTTCGAACGCCGAGTGCTAAGGACGATCTTCGGCGGCGTGCAGGAGAACGGCGTGTGGCGGCGAAGGATGAACCACGAGCTCGCTCAACTCTACGGCGAACCCAGTATCGTGAAGGTAGCTAAAGCTGGAAGGATACGCTGGGCAGGGCATGTTGCAAGAATGCCGGACAACAACCCTGTAAAGATGGTGTTCGCCACGAATCCGGTCGGAACAAGAAGGCGTGGGGCGCAGCGAGCTAGGTGGATTGACCAGGTACACCAGGACCTGGAGAGCGTGGGTCACAGTCGAGGATGGAGAGAAGCGGCCATGAACCGAGGGAATTGGCGAAATATTGTTGGCGAGGCTTTATCAAGATAATTGATGTAAAGCCAAATAATAAGTATTATGATCGAAGTATGCACAAATCATTAACTACTGAAATAAAGTTGAAGCGGTAATTTTTTATGACCGAATCCAAAATACTAGCAAATGGGACTCGATATCCAAGTATTTCGCTCGTCTAACACAAATATACCCGCATATCAGTCCCATTACTTAAAACTCGCTTACTTTGTTATCGTGCTCCTTGACACATTTATTTTCATGTTTACGATGGATTCCGAACCCAATTACTTTTGCAGTTGTTAGTATTCGCATATTTAAAGTGTAGTAATGTCCCTCAATGCTCAAAAAAATAGTGATGACAATGATAGTGATGTACAATTTCTTGGCTAAGATTTGACTGTTGCTCCGGCCAAAATTAAAAGTTCAATGCAACCACCTGCAGCATAACATTTGGATGTCGGTGTAGGATTTGAAACAGACCAAAGTAAAACTTAAAGCAAGGTTTGGCCTACAAGCTGATGGCGGTTCCATTGACTTGAACAATCCTGCTGTGGGTCTAAAACATTCTAATTTCTCGAAATTGCATGGCGTAAACACTCAGTTTTACCATGAAAACCTTGTCAATGATATCAGTGGCGATGTGTACAGATCTGCGCTGGCCCAAAAAGCCTTCACTTTCCCTCTATCAATGGAAGATGAGACTACCGAAGATTAATCTGAAGGACAATAGTAGAACAACGTAAGCATTGGTTCAGGGAAGCGATTATATTCAATACTCTAAGAAGGCTTCATAAGGTTCTAAAACAATTCACTACAGAAGGCATTCTGGGAGAACTTTCATGTAAAATATCAAGTTTTTCTCAAATAAAAATTATGAAAACCACTGTAAATTGTACGATTTCTTCTTCTTACGAATTGAACAAAATTAAATAAATCATAATAGAAATGAGTTTGCTTCAATTTCGTCGAATTCAACTGATGGGACTGTTATGCGAGTGCTTTCAATATGGGACGCACATGAATTGGTATTTTTTTCGCACTTTGTCCATGCAAATATACAATTTTGAGAAAGATTTTGAAAACTACACTATAAATGAAGGCTATTCATGAAGCTAACTCAAAAGTGATAAAAATTCAAATGGGACTGTTATGCGAGTATGGGCAGTTTACTGCCCATAACTGCAAAACAGTCACATTCGACATTTTTGACAAAATGGAGTTAATACCATGGAGAGTCATCAAATGATAAATACTTTCGATCAACTTACTGAAATCTGTGAGATTGTTCTAGAAAATTCGAAAAAAATACCAAGTTGTTTTGTCACATTAGTAATTATAACCGCATAACAGTCACATTGAGATTTTAAATGGGCCTCGTAATGTGATAGCAATGAAATTTATATCAGAATCATTTTCTGCCAACGCACCTAGTATGCGATATGAGTTGTACAAAATATCAGCCTCAAATAAGCACTTTTGAATTCCTGGTAATTTTTAGAAATTTTAGTTTCCTCCCATACTGCCATAAAATGCACACTTGGTATTCCATTTACTCCATGCCTACTTTTGTCGAATGTTACAAATATGCAGGTATGGGCAGTTTAGGACCCTATTGTGCTCATGATCACGTCCAGACCAGATTTCTTAAAAAAATGTTCTGAATCCTGTGAGAATGTTGTCTAGGATTTCATAAAAAAATAATAGGATTCTGTCAGAATCTCATCTAGTATTATTTGACAATCCTCTTTAGAGTTTTCTAAGAATAAATACCCGGATGTGAAAATTGATCGGTATTCAGACAGACCGGACTACATGATTTTTTGGCGTTCTGAAGATACGGTAAGGACTTCATCAATTCTGATTTTATCGATGCTAATTTGACACTGATGTATAATCAAATAGATAAGTTATATTATTACAGTAAATAATTCGAATACTTTGAAGTTTGGAACGTCTGGGGTACGTTTTCCTTCTTCTTCTTTCTGGCGTTACGTCCCCACTGGGACAGAGCCTGCTTCTCAGCTTAGTGTTCTTATGAGCACTTCCACAGTTATTAACTGAGAGCTTACTATGTCAACGACCATTTTTGCATGTGTATATCGTGTGGCAAGTACGAAGATACTCTATGCCCTGGGAAGTCGAGAAAATTTTCAATCCGAAAAGATCCTCGACCGATGGGATTCGAACCCACGACCCTCAGCTTGGTCATGCTGAATAGCTGCGCGTTTACCGCTACGGCTATATGGGCCCCTGAAGGTACGTTTTCCTGAAGCCTTTAAAAAGCACTGATTCAATCTGTCTCAACACCGACCAATTGTCCTTAGGATTCCATCAGAACCCAAAACTTAAATAAATATCCTATTTTAGAATCTGAAGAAGTCTGTCCTGCTCAGAATTCTGTAAGAAATTCATAACGGATTGTGCGAAAAATTTTCACATGATAATGTCCTGGATTCGGTAATAAACCTGCCTAGGATTTTGAGGAATTATACGAAAAACTTTGTAATATTTTGCTCCACATTTGGTGAGAATCGTGCCTAAGTTTGCCGTTAAGGTAAAGATGTATCGAAACCAGACCTCGAGTTTTCAACAGCGGGCTGTACGTTGGGCAGGCCTGACTTAAAGCTTACTGAGACCTAAAATGATTATAATGAGCATTATGAAGTCGAAAATATGTGAACATTTTTATCCCTTTGAAAAATCATTCTGTAAGCTATTAAGTGTGCTGATAAAAATAATGTTTGATTTTGTTTTCCTGTTGATTTACTCAAAAGTATAAATCAAAATTTTACTTCGAATACCGAACACTATGGTTGTGATTTTTCAAAACACTTTGATTCAAATTCCGAATATCGTTAAAGATATTATGCTTGATATGCAAATGACAGTCTTTTCCTGGTAATTCAATGACATATTTCCACGAAATCTTTATAAAAATGGCGAATCTTCGGAATATGAGTTTGTTCGAAATTTGAGACAAAACTTTGCATTCGTATATACTTTGATGCAGCTAAAACATTACATATAAGTTTTAGATCTCTCTACCAGATTCACACTGGCTAATCAGGGCTTACTTCGGAGAGGTACGATTAAATAATTAGGTGTGCACTTGTTGAGGTTTTCGTAGAGACTGATCTTATTGCATTTTATTCGGTTCCTTATATCGATCAAACGATCCAATACATTGGTTTTCATTCAACGAATCATTCGGGATTTCGCCGGATCGTCGTTTCGGGAAATTTCTCACCACTTACCGCTCTTGAAATTCTTCAACATGATATTTCATAGCGGCTATCTACTGACCCATTAAAGGCCCCGGAATAAAAATAAAACTGGCAAGGTTATTCAGAATATTAGCTGGAGAATCGCGATCAGCCTTGCAATACGAAAATATATAATTTTCCTTGAATTATTACTTTTTCACTAGGAAAATTTTTGAGAATAATCGATTCTCCTTCCGAAATCTCCTACCATAATATTTAGAGTATATTTTAGTACATTTAATGTATTGCTAGTAGTTTTCTTGAAATAGTTAAAGATATATTGATTTAGACACCACCTTCAGCCAATTAATTGCAACAAAGGGAGAAAAATTTGACTTGTTATGAACAAACAATGACAAGGGACAAAGGAAATATAATAATGAATTTTGTTCGACAAAAATCTAAGGAATATCTAAACTTAACACCATGAGAACAAACTAAAAGAAAAAAATTCGGTAATTTATAAAATACGAAACAACCATTCTCAGACAACCAGAATGTATTTATAACGAAAGCACCTTTTGCGCTATGCGATGCTTATATGTGCAAAGATTTTGTACAAAAGTGATGATGATGTGATGAAAATTTACATACAATGTAAGTGTACAGATTTTATAATGAATTTATCTGTAACCTTATACGACTAAATTTATAATAACAAAGTTGATTGGACAGCTGCTATGTATTGATTCGACTTCCTGTGTACGTTTATACGGAACAAAACAAAATGCACTGATGAGCTCAGAAAATAGCGTTCTATGCGAGAAAATGTATCAATCAAACGATTTAATTTACCATGCTGTGGGGTGTGATGTAATTCGCACAAGTAAACGATTTTTTACGTAATTTTTAAAGCGACTTCTGGTTGTGTGGGTTAATAACAAAAATTGTTGACGATGTGAAATAATATCAGTTATTTTGTTGACATAGAAAGAGGTTGTCAACAAATTACTTAGTTTTTAGTGCGAAAGACAGTATCGGATATTGTGTCGAATCAGATATGAGAAAATGTCAAAAAATAAATTGTAATATCACGTCAAAACAGTCCCGTCACTAATATAATAAACAATTGCAACATTTGAGCCTATAAAATTAGCCTATCGAAAAGTTCTATTCTGTTGTTAGTATTGAAAAGCATCTTGGAAATACCGTAATTTCTTCCAGTATTTTCTTATCAGTATTAATGATTGCAGCATATCAAAGATTTCATACAAATACTAAAATGGCCAGGCCCCCTGAGCAGACGTGGGGTTTGAAGGTAATTACAATATTTATGGTAGACGGAATATTTTCAAATACTCAAGTAACTAACAAGTACTTAAACTAGCATCCATCCAGCAGCATAGGCGTTTTCACAGCAACGCATTAATTGCTCATTGAACATATAGCTTCCAAAACTGTTTGGACTAGCGTTGCTAAAACTCGGTGCTTCAATTACCGTTATTATCAAACAAAAATAGCCATCAGAACTTTAAACACCAGATGGTTTATATACCTCAGAGCAGATTAAAAAATCCTTAGACGGAATTTTGAGTTACGCCCTTTTAAAGAAGTTACTGTCAAAAACGTTGATGTATAATTCTGGTAAGATTACCGACCGTAGGAATTTGTAATTTCCGTGTGAATTCTGCCATTAGGATAATAATGTTGTTTCCTTTTAATTCAGGGATTTCGTTGGGAATTCCGGTATTTATTGCCATACTAAAAGCCGGTTTGGAATGTGAAATTATATATAATCATTCAATTTTATAGGAACTTGCCATAAATAGTTGATTATGTACAGGCTCAAGTATTATAAAGCATTACAGAGCCGAATGAAATTT
Organism: Aedes aegypti; assembly: GCF_002204515.2. NCBI lineage: Eukaryota > Metazoa > Arthropoda > Insecta > Diptera > Culicidae > Aedes > Aedes aegypti. The sequence continues at coordinate 402,136,950 of NC_035108.1, forward strand.
TCAATTACTTACAAACTTCATTATTCTGGGGCCCAAAATACTGCAGCGTTAAGCCTGTAGCTATTCAGCAAGACCATACTAAGAATCGTGGGTTCGAATCCCGCCGATAAATAACCGAATAGTCCAATAATTTTGGAAGTGCTTATAAAATGCTATGCTGATAAGCTGTCTTAGTTACGGCGTATTACAGAAATAAGAAGAAAAATATTGTAAGTTCTGGATTTTGCAATAAAATTTTGATATGCGCTCAATGAGTGCATATTGTGAGCTGAAGCATACTGCGGGCCGAATTGTGCTTTTCTATCGGAGCTACGGACTGCATGAGTATTTTTTTTTTCACAGAAATTTCAAATAAATAGATACCCAAGTAATGAATGAATCTAAAATAAGTGCGTTATTAATTATTAATTTCATACTTGTTTTCTAATTATGTAAAGTTTTCTACTTGCAAACTACGTAAAAAAACATTTTTTTGTTCATATTATATGTTATAGAAAACATGATTAATATATGAGAAGAATCTATATTTCGATAAAACTAGTTATCGAAGAAGTTATTATCAATATTCATTAAATGTTGCATTTATTATCCAACATTGATAACCAATATTATTTTTCCAAAATTGCACCGCGGGCCATATTTGGACACTTCTAAAGCCACATGCGGCCTGCTGCTCACAGGATGAGCGCTACTGATTTATATAAATCCATCATTTTTCTTTAATTCATCAAATCCTTCCTTCATTCATGACAAATTATAAATATAAATATAACGTTTTTCATATGAAATGGTTGTGGTTCGATTGTTCTGAAATTTAAACCACAGCCCAAATATAACAATAATTTCGCCCAAATCAAAAGTTACAATATTTGAAATAAAAACTGTCAAGTTATTAAAATCTACAATTTTGCGAAAATATGTATTTAAAAACCATCAATTTTACTAGAATATCATTAACAAACTTGTTTCTTTTCGAATTACATTTTTCTGTGCATATTGCAATTTGATATTTCCATCTAAGAATTATTTTTAATTCAAAATTTTAACATTTTTGTCAAAATTCCAGATTTGCAATTACTCAAAAGTTTGATGATGAACAGCATTGAAGTTTTAGCTTAGAATATTTTAAGTCACTTTGAAGCAGTGGTGAAAATCGCAGATCAATCTGAGCACTTGAAGCCTAAATCAATGTATCCAAACTTGGCCATTTATAACATTACTAGCACATAGGTTCAGGCAAGTGTGATCACATCTAAGCAAAATGAGAGATAAAACTGAAAAAATACACCTCATGGTTTTTTATTCCGCAGAATCATAAATTTTTATGTTGACCTGTTTGGTTGATAGGCTGATCTACCATTCACAGTGTTTTGTTTTTAAGTTGCACAAATACTGAATATTTCAAGGAAACTTTACATTTTAAATTAAGAACCAATCACAAACTAAGCCTTTTGATTTAGAGGATTTCTTCAAGACGCCGATTAGAAAAGCCAACAAAGAATGATAATATGGCATACAATAAAAGCAACTGAGTTTTTTCTAAGCTGAAAAACCTTGGATATTTCATATCAGAGTTTGACTGTTAGCCTTCTTTGCATTATTCTATATAAATAAAAATGGAATGTTGTTTGTATGTCACGAAATGGCTTACGAACGGGTCAACGGATTTGAATGATTCTACCTCCATTTTGTTCGTCAAGTGCTCCGACGTGTTTGTGTGTATGAAAATCCCAAGATATTCAACGGGAAAGTTGGAAAAACGTGTGTGAACGGAACTGTAATTTCGTATGGGACGATCAATATCGTTTTTCAACAGCCTACTTGATAGCTAGACGAAGTTTGCCGGGACCACTAGTGACATAATAAATTAAAAAAAAAATAATAAACCATGGGAAATGGGTTATAGAAATTTCTACGAAGCCGTTCGCCCTACGTAAACTGTAGGCCTGTAGAAATTCTTCAAAGCAAACATACACTGAATAATATATCTCTAAATTATAAAGATTGTTTATATAATAAGATAGGGCCTTCCTTAGCCGAGTGGTTAGAGTCCGTGGCTACAAAGCAAAGCTGTGCTGAAGGTGTCTGGGTTTGATTCCCGGTCGATACAGGATCTTTTCGTCAAGGAAATTTCCATGAATTCCCTTGGAATAGAGTATCATCGTACCTGCCATACAATATACGAATGCGAAAATGGCAACTTTGCCAAAAAAAGCTCTCAGTTAATAACTGTGGAAACGCTCATAAGAACACTACGGTGAGAAGTAGGCTCTGTCCCAGTGAGGACGTATAATGCCAAGAAGAAGCAGAAGAAATTATTAAGATGTTGGAAAATTGAGTTTGTAAGTAATTACAAAATTAAATCGGCTCCGTAATGCCTTATAGCATCTGAGGCCTCACATAATCAAAGGTTACTAGACTAGATTTAAGGGTTTCAAAACAATTTGCGATGACGAAATAACGTCTGTTTGTTTTAATGTTTCTGGTAACGAAGAAATTTTCAATCTAGTATTCATTAAAACAAAAATCTCCCTATATCGATAATTCCTTCGATATCAAGAGTCAACTAAAATTAAACTAAATAGAGAAAGTGTACCAGTTATGGCCATAGTGGTTCCCTATTTGACCATATGTGAAATTTTGATAACTTTCATATTTTAAATTTTTTTGAATAATTCAACATCAAGATCTATCTTAAATCTAACTACTACAACACACACAAATTTTGAAAACTTGAAGACATAAAAGTAATCACGTATGGCGAAATAGGGAACCATTATGTCCATAACTGGTACACCTACCCTATGTGAGAACGGCTTGGTTCAGGGACAAAGTGGCGATAAAAGCCATTTCAATCCAATGTTCATTTATCGTTTAATATAGTACTAAAGCAATCAGCTTTTGATTCACGTAATTCAAAAGATAATAAAATCCACTGAATATGGAATTAGTAATAAAACACATTTTATACAATAACATGTTCCGTTTAAGTAGATGGAAAAACCGAATTTAGTACTATACCATTTAATTCCACTAGAGTTTGTATCCTTTGACAGATACGCGTATTTCGACCTCAACTGTAAGGCCGTCTTCAGTGTCGTGTACTAGACTCGACTAGTCAGTCGAGAAGTCGAGTCTAGTACACGACACTGAAGACGGCCTTACAGTTGAGGTCGAAATACGCGTATCTGTCAAAGGATACAAACTCTAGTGAAATTAAATGGTATAGTACTAAATTCGGTTTTTTCATCTACTTATAGGTATTCTACTAAACAGCTCGAAGATTTATTATGTTCCGTTTATAATTATGATTATCTTCCCAGGACCTGTTAGAAGCATCATGCTGCAAAGCGTTTCATTTGCATGACATTATCTTCACGATGAAATGTAAACCCAGAACGAAGAATATTTACACCATACCCACAACCTAATTATCTCAACCCATTACTAAGTAACCTGGAAGCAATGGTTACCAGGAGTACATTTCCCTAATCCGTGTACACAGGATATCTACTCTTGCTGAAACAACCCAAAGCATGCCACGCCTGAACAACCAAGACTCATTAGCTCATTCACACCTCCTCCAGAAGAAGAGCTTCAATTCAGCAACGCCATAATCACATCCCACGGTAAGCAGTGCTGGCTTTGGGTTATCGGGGCCCAGATTAGATCATTACAAAGGGGACCTAATTACAAAATTCAACGTCATTTGTTACACCACAAGCTGGCGTATTAAACTTCAGTTCTGAACATAATGTCTTTTACAAATACTCAAAGATGTAGATTATTTTCTCTTTCAAATTCAGTAAAAAGAATAAATACACTAATTTATGTCATAAGGTTGTTAAAAACTTTGCCAAGTAAATATAAAAACTTTAAACGTTTCGAAATATCGAATGAATCAATCACCTGCTATGCCTTTTCTTTTGATTCGGCATTTATTTCATTTTGCTCTAGAAATTTTTACCACCGAATTTGCAAAAAAAAATCCATTGAATATTTTTTTTTCATTTTCTCCTATTCCGGACTACTATTTAAACACATTGTTAAGTAATTTGTAGATTACAGTCAAAGTTGGCTTTAAGCCTTATAAACAAAACGGGAATTACCAAAAAACTGACTTCAAGTTTATGAAAGAATTGCAAATATATTTGATGAAAAATAAAGGGAGTTTCAAGAATTTTTGAAAACTATCTTGAAAAATAAATTCAAGACTTTGTATAACAAATTGAAGAATGTGGAATGACTTTCAAACTTTTTTTGTATTTTTAATTCAAAGGGAGTTACTCTGATCGGTTATCAAAGGGCATGTACCCCCTTTTCCCCCCAAATCCGGTCCTGACAGTAAGCTGATACCCCGCAAAAACGAATGAAGGGGACGAGATCCTTCGCTACTTGGATTCTATCCGGGTGCCACCGGAATTAATATTCCTAATTATGGATTGAAATTAGGCAACGAGGCGCCTCCGAGTTGACAGCAACGACCGACGGCGTGATAGATGGCGTCTTTGGGTCATGAATTTTATACACACGCTGCCAAAGATCCCAAACCTCTGCCGCCGTAAATCAAAATCTCAGCCAAGTCCGCTAACAGTCAGCGTACATTGGGCCAGATCGAAAAATTAGGAGGAAAAAATATTTTCACTATGAAGACGACATTTGAAGCAAAGTGTTTTCGGAAAAAAAAAACTACATTTTGACATAATTCTTTGCAAAATTGTTGGATTGAACGTATTTCTACATATTCTACTTGTTTGTCTGCCTATTCTACATATTCCAACTGAACCTGAGCATTATCTCAATTTGATGTACCCCTCTCTGAAACATCGGAATTCGAAAAATATGATTTCAACGAAGCAAAATGTTCATATCTTATGAAGGAATAAATGCTATGACTTATTTTTTCCACCAACATGCGCGTATTCTTAAGCTTTGTAGAAGACATAGCTTTGAAATAAAAAAGTTAAAGGCAAAATATCACAAGAACAACTTTCTAGAACATTTCAAATCGCTAACTTGAAGCGCCATTAGGTTCGAAAAAATCTTTCCATTTTATGTGGGACCACCATCTTGGGATCTCATAACGTGAAAATGTATTCTTAATATAACAATCTTTCTTGCCGAAGACATTTTTGCTCTAAGAAATCATGTTAACAGTCAAAATAATTTTCTCCTCCCAATGTTACGTTCTGGTCCAATGTGCATTGGTGATATCTTTTGGCCTTAGCTTGTGTTTTAATTTATGCTGATTGAAAAATTAATTTACTTCGAGTTGTATGATGCCTTCCCTGGCTGTTGTTCCATTGATATTTCACTTTAAGACACACTGAGATGAGTTCTTTCAGGTTATTGGACAGTTTTGTTCTTCAATAAGAAAAATCTCTCAAAACAAATCCATCCGAGATGGATCGTCAATAGACTGTCACTCGGCAAGGAGCAATTTCCGGTGACATTCGACAGATTTAGGTGTCACCATCCGGCGCAATTGATTGACAAATATTTATTGCAACCATCGGAATGTCACTGTCAGCAAAATATACGATCCAACGTTCGTTGATGCGGTCGGGATAGTTGATGTTGTCTGTCGGTACCATTCCATTGACATCATCGGCATCAGACCATCATATGTTACAGCTGCTCCCTCTCATGCCGGAATATGCCCAAACCACACGATCGATGATGGTGATACGTGCTTTTATGAACCATCGCTTTACTCGTGCCATCCATAGAATCGAGCTGTTGGATCGATAGGTCCCATCGTAGAAGTTTTTGTCCACAATAATGCAGACCGCAACTGTATCTCGATGTGGTTACATATTATGCAGCTCGACTTGAAAATAAAAAACGATATGAAAAAAGGGTTGTCAGCCTTATCGCAGATTTTTGGGGAAATTTCGCTCATTTAATTGATGGCTTCCATAAAGAAAAAACTTATTAGCTAACAGGGCTTTGCGAACATCAATTTGATTCTTATTTTAATTATTGATGTGCATCGAAAACATGAGAAAATCAAGATGCAAAGGTGGGACTTTGCAAACTCTTTAAAGTAAATATATTGTTTGGTTGAATCACACTTGAATTTTTTATGATTGTTGCTTTTGCCAGTGTGTCTCTGATAGTTCATTACGTTCAACTGTTTTTTTTTTGAGGTGAAATCTAATAAAAATTATACAATTTTTTTCGTGCAAATCAAGAAAAGATATACGCTTTTGTGGTAATTTGAAGAATATGGGAGAATTGTACATATGATTACGTAAGAATTTAGTTTGTTTATATACTCTGCCATTAGCCTAATAGAAAGCTTTCCAGGTTTATATATATGAATTTCATTTTTTTAGTTAACATCTGAAAAGATAACACTGAATCAACAATTTCTCGCCACAATATTCGGTTCGTGTTCGTATCTCTCCATCCTCGGTTCTGCCCCACGCTCGCCAAATCGATACGCACTTGATCCGCCAACCTAGCTCGCTGCGCTCCACGCTTTTTTGTACCAAACGGAACTGACGCGAATACCATCTTTGCAGGGTTGCTGTCCGGCATTCTTGCCACATGCCCTGCTTATAGTTTCCTTCCAGCTTTCGCAACCTTCTGGATACTGGGTTCGCCGTATAGTTAGGCGAGCTTGTGGTTCATCCTTCACTACCATACACCGTTTTCCTGCACACCACCAAATATCGCCCTAAGCACCCGACGTTCGAAGACTCCAAGTGCTTACAAGTCCTCCTCGAGCATCGTCCACGTTTCATGCCCGTAGAGGACTACCGGCCTTATGATTGTTTTGTACATGATACATTTGGTGCGCGTTTGAATCTTTTTTGACCGCAGCTTCTCGTGGAGGCTATAGTAAGCCCGACTTCCACTGATGATACGCCTCCGTATTTCACGGCTAACGTTATTGACAGCCGTCAGCAAGGATCCAAGGTAGACGAACTCTTCGACCACTTCGAACGTATCCCCGTCTATCGCAACACTGCTACCTAGGCAAGCCCTGTCGCGCTCGGCCCCACCAGCTAGCATGTACTTTGTCTTGGACGCATTCACCACCAGTCCAACTTTTGCTGCCTCGCGATTCAGGCGAGGGTACAGGTCTGCCACCTTTTCAAATGTTCGGCCGACAATGTCCGCGAAGCAAACAAATTGACTGGATCTCGTAAAAATCGTACCCCGGCTGTTGAGCCCGTTTCCCGGGAGAGCTGTTCTCGTCCATGATTTTCAAAGCTCTACGTGGTTGATACTATCGTATGCAGCCTTGAAATCGATGAAAAGGTGATGCGTTGGGACCTAGTATTCACGACATTTTCTGGAGGATTTGCCATAGAGTAAAGATCTGGTCCGTTGTTGATCGACCGTCAACGAAGCCGGCTTGATAACTTCCCACGAACTCATTTACTATAGGTGACAGACGACGGAAAATTATCTGGGATAATACTTTGTAGGCCGCATTTAGAATGGTGATCGCTCGAAAGTTCTCACAATCTAACTTGTCGCCTTTCTTGTAGATGGGGCATATTACCTTTTCTTTCCACTCCTCCGGTAGCTGTTCTGTTTCCCAGGTTGTGCCTATGTGCCGGTGCAGACAAATGGCCAGCCTCTCCGGGTCTATCTTTATGAGTTCAGCTCCGATACCATCCTTACCAGCATTGTTCTTGAGCTGGTGAATTGCATCCTTAACCTCTCTCAAAGTGGGTGCTGTCTTGTTTTCATCCTCCGCAGTACTGACGAAAGCATTTCCTCCGTTGTCCCGACCTTCATTGCCTGTACTCTCATCGACATTCAGTTGTTCGTCGAAGTGCTGCTTCCACCTTTCGATCACCTCACGCTCGTCCGTCAAAATGCTCCCATCCTTATCCCTGCACATCTCGGCTCGCGGCACGAAGCCGTTGCGGGATGCGTTGAGCTTCTGATAGAACTTGCGTGTTTCTTGAGACCGGCACAGCTGTCCCATCTCCTCGCACTCCGTCTCCTACAGGCGGCGTTTTTTTCTCTCGAAAGATACGGGTCTGCTGTTGCCGTTTCCGTCTATAACGCTCCACGTTCTGCCGGGTCCCTTGCTGCAGCATGACCGCCTGCGCTGCGTTCTTCTCCTCCAAAATCTGCCTACATTCCTCGTCGAACCAATCGTTCCGTCGACTCCGTCCCACGTACTCGACGTTGCTCTCAGCTGCATCGTTGATGGCTGCTTTCACTGTTCTCCAGCAGTCCTCAAGAGGGGCTTCATCCAGCTCACCCTCTTCCGGTAATGCAGCCTCGAGGTGCTGCGCGTATGCAGCTGCGACATCCGATTGCTTAAGCCGCTCTAGGTCATACCGGGGTGGTCGTCGGTACCGTACGTTGTTAACGACGGAGAGTTTTGGGCGCAGTTTAACCATCACCAGATAGTGGTCGGAGTCGATTTTAGCGCCACGATAGGTCCTGACGTCGATAATGTCGGAGAAGTGCCGTCCATCATATTTGCAGTATCTACAGCAAAAACTTATTGAACGCATTCAGATTCGTTAGAAGTCTTCCGAAGTATTGCCATTTCCGTAAAACTGGTTCCCATCATGAACATATTATCCATTATCAGTAGATGCACTGACCACTCTACAAAAGGTTCTAGGTGCCCTGGAGTAAATGGTAAATTAGGAACACGCCTGAAACCATATCAACTACTCGCGTTTTTAAAGGCACTAAACTTGAGAAATAGTTGGCAAACGTTTCTGATCTTCTTATATCAGGCTTTCTGTTAGTGCAGAAAGCCAAAATAAAAAGTACACTGTTGTTGGATGCTTTCTTCGAGAGATTTGTGCCTTTAAAGTTTAAGTGCAATCTTAAAAGTTGATTCCAAGCTGTTTCACCTTAACTACCTCTTTTATTGGATTTTTGTAAAAAAAAACTGTAAATTAAAAAAAAAAAAAGTTAAAAGTCTGATCATTTCTATCTGTCTAGAGTCTATCATGACTACCGGTATTGGTAACTACTTTAAGTATTGTTACAACTCTAATGCTACGATTTAAACATGAAACTATCATAGTATCAAAATCAGCTGATCGCAGCTCGGTCTTATAGATTCCCAAATGAAATTATACTGTCCAATGTTATGTTTAGTACGTGATTGTAATAACTTGCGCTGACAGATGGGTAAGTCAACAAACGAAAATCGATTTTCCACTAACCTCCTCGCGTCGCAATTTAATTCGCTAAGTTGCAACGCAGCGAAGTTTGTGAAAACCCGGATTTCGATCGTTGGTTAACACAATTTTTGACGTCAGGTAGGGGAACTTACGTATTGTCGGCAGCCTAAGCAGCTGAACTTTCAAGAAGGCAATTTACGCAATAATAGAGCACAACAAATAGCAGCAGACACCTTAACTACACTTGAGCACTATCATTTGTTAATTATTATACACAGAAAACTATTTTATTCTCTTAATCTTCTATTTTTCCTCATCAAAGTCACGAGGCACTTGTTCTTTTATCGGCAATGCAATTACTATTGTCGGCAACAAAAATGTTCACTTCGGCAATCCAAAACTGCGCAAAAACTAGTTTATGTATTGGTAACATTCCGTACTTGTTGACAAATCGAGAAATATAACGTCACTCATTATGTTCTACTCGTTGAAAAGGCCAATGCAGAAAAATACACACTACACTGACAACAGAATTGCAGTTATAAATAGAATAGCAGAGAGTTAAATTGAATACACAACGCCACTAAATTTATGCAGACTAAGGCACCGTCCACAAATTACGTAACGCTCTAAAGGAAGGGGGAGTAGGCTCAAACACAAAATTTATTTTTTCTGGCAAAGACCATTGCGGAGGGGGGAATGGTCGAAAATTGTACATTTTAACGTTATATCATAAATGGACGCTGCCTAATTTCGTTTTCATTTATTTTATCGAATATTTTTTGTATTCAATCTCACTATGGCAGCATTTCGGCTGTAAAAATTGCCATATCATGGTCTTGCAGCAAGTGCGAATCCAGCCTAGAAGTTGCAGCGTGAAGTCATGGTTAATTGATTCATAATATTGTGCTCTGCAAGAAAAATCCACGGAACACGATTATCGGATCACCGTAATCCGGGGGCAAATTGATCACTATTTCACAACTTTTTGGCATGTTATCCTTAAGAACTCGAATATTGTCAATTTTTTTCGGTAAAATCAGTACTTCATTGATCTGTATCAGCTTATGTAATCGATTTTTTATGAAATAAAATTTAACATTTCATAAAATTAGTTTTAACATCAAAAATTGATGATGACACATTGGGGCGAAATTGATCACTATGTAGAAAAGCATATTTAAGAAATTTAGAAATGTAAAAATTTCTTATCCACAAAATTTGGGCCTCATGAATCTGAAAATGATATCAAAATTTAAACAACTCGTGTATATCATCATTGTATATCATCATTCGTGTATATCATATTGCAAAATTAAACTTTGTAGATATGTATAAGAAGCCTAAATGTATGCAATTTTCCTTGAAATAAGCACGTCGCTCAACAATAAACGGTTTTACGAACGAAAAACTATTCTTGTAATGCTGTACGGTTTCAAAAATGGGTTCAGCAGTTCATACTGAAGCTTACACAACATTTTTAACACTCAAAGTTTGCATGCAGGCTTAGCACCAGCGGATTGTTTAGTACCGTAAACCGGGGTATCATTAATCAGCGGGGTAACATTGATCGGAATGACTCATCTCGTAATAAGCTCGTATCGTCATTTATGAACGCAACATTTCCAAAGCATGAATCTGCTTCTGCTTCTTATATTCATGAGCTAATGACAATTAAGATTTTTGCGGAAATTGCGGTTACTTCATGCGTAAATTAGTCAATTTTTCGAAACAACGATTTCAATAGTTAAGGATGACACTACCGAAGATTCATGTCTCATATAAGTTCTGCAAACGATATGAGCAAGGAAAATGCGGTTATTACTAAAAATGGCATCTCTGGAAATCATTCTGTTGTCAAAATTTTCATAGGAATAATCAATTAGGCAACATTAACAAATTACTGTTAAGAATGTAGAATTTCCTTAGGAAATTGCCTACCTTTAGGCGTATTCCGCGTTTCGAGGTGTTTTTAATATTGAAATAACTCAAAAAGTAAATGACTTGTAAGCGTTTGGCCTTCATATTCGGCTTCAGAAGCCATGATTTAAGTAAGTAACATTTTGAATATTACCGAACGTTGTTTACATAGGTGATCAATGTTACCCCATATCAGCTAAATCAAAAAATCATCTATAACATTTTATTAAACATGCTTAATTCTTTCAACAAGCAAAATACAGTATATAGTCACAAGCTTTGGGTGGTAGTACTGGTTTTAAAAATATAATACTTACAACATTTGCATTTTCAAATAAAATATTCAAGAAATTTCCAAAAACCTGATCAATGTTCCCCCGGATTACGGTACCTACATTTCCAACAGTATTGCTAATACCTTCAATAACTGTGAATATTTCACAGTATTTAAAACATAGAATGTATGTGATGCTAACGAAGTATTAAGCATCCTGGAAAGGAAATACCGGCCTGATCAAATTCACCCTAGTGATCAATTTGCCCCCGGATTACAGTACTTGAATTTCAGAGTTGCGTTTGAATGGGTTACATGCATGCCCCTATTCGCTAGTCACACTACTGTATATTGGGAAGCGTCTTATTTTTCAAAACTTCTCAAAACCAAAAATTCTTGTACTCTTATGAATTCGAATCATATTAGAAGAGAAACCTCAAAGTTTGAGCCAAAAATATTAAAATTTAGAGGGGGGCAAGCGTTTTGAAGATAAATTTTCAACTTATTATTAATGGCCTTCAGTGAAGTCACCGTAACTTCGGTAATTTCTAACAAATTTTGAAACTTTCAGCACTATTATCTTAAAAACTAAATTTATGAAAACTTTGTAGACTATCAAATTTGTGTAAAATCAAAACTAGTTTCAATGAGATTCCAAATCTTTTTCCATGGTTTAGAAGCTAACTTAATTAATTTCATACTTTTTATTCGACACAATCCACTAAAAAAAATTAATTGACCAAGTTATTCGACAAAACTGCACAAAACCACGATTTCTTTACGAAAAACGTCAGTTTTTTTTAATTTTTGTCAGTTCAACAATATTTTTAAAGCTGAAACTGGTTTTCCTCAATTGATAAACCTTTAAAAAGGACTTGTCAACAATTTTTATATAATTTTGAAACAATAATATTTTTGCTCATGTTAAAAAAATATATGCACTATTCAACTTGGAATTCAAAAAAGCTTTATAAACACAAGTTTTATAGGAAAAATGTAATTTTTGGCGAAAAACATAAATAATCAAAAGAAATTCGATTTTTTCTTTAAAAAAGTCATGTTTTTGGGTAGTTTTTGTAACAAAACTGAGAACCATTTTTTAGAAACATATGTTGTATGAACAGTGTGGAAACAACTATTTTTTGCTTCAAAAACATGTACAGTCGAAGCTCATTATAACGACCACTTTAAAAGCGACAAAAGCTCTCTATAGCGACATTTTTCGGTCCCTTGAAAAAGATTTTAATGTTATCACTATTCTCTTTAACGACATTTCTCTATTACGACGCTCCCTTGCCATGCAGTTATAACAAGCTTCGACTGTACAAATATTTGAAATAGGTTGAGTATTTATGAAGTTATGGTCAAACAAATATGAATTTTCCAGTAAAATGTAGGAAAATTTCGAGAAAACTTCTTTTAACAAAGATTTGTTTCGATTTAAGACAAATTTGATGTTCTACAAAGTTTTCATAAATTTAATTTTGAAAATAATGTTAAAAGTTTTGAAATTGGTGAGAAATAACCGAAGTTATGGTGACTTCGCTGAAGGCCATTTTTTATAACTTGAAAATTCACCTTCAAGATGCATGTGCCACCCCTAAATTGTTAATAGGATAAAAGATAGAATTTAAGTAAAGTACAAAATATTAAAATGTCAGTCTGTGTGACCTGTAGTCAAAGACGGTGAATAAATAAATTTATAAATCTTAATATTTTTGGCTCAAACTTTGCGGTGTCTCTTCTAATATGATTTGAATTCATACGCGCACACGAATTTGTGGTTTTGAGAACTTTTGGAAAATAAGCCACACCCTAGTGTCTATGCGCAAAAAATCGCTAAAAGGTAACGCGAAATTGAAAATTCTACAGGGTATTTTTACATTTTTTTTACGTTCATGTTATTCTCAGTGTATGAGAAAATCAGAAAAGGCCCTTTGCAAATCAATGCACTTATGACTTGACACAAAAACATCATCCTCTGATTGCCTGTAGAACAACAGGAGTGATGCCAACATAGTTTACCTATTGAAAGACGTATATTTTATATGTTTCTCAGTATATTGATGTTTATGCGCTACAATCTTCAGATAAGGAAAGTATCGAAAGGCTCAATTATTACCGGGGGTGGGCCGTTTTGCATAAAGACGTTTCGCATAAGGACGTTTCGCATAAGGACGTTTCGCATAAGGACGTTTCGCATAAGGACGTTTCGCATAAGGACGTTTGGCATAATGGACATTTGGCATAATAAGAACAATATGCCTTCTTTGAAATGCTACCTGTTCTTGTATGAAACTGCTTTATGCGAAACGTCCATTATGCCAAACGTCCTTATGCGAAACGTCTTTATGCGAAATGGGTCACCCCCATTATTACCAATGCATGCTTTTTTGCCTAATTCCAATGCATTAATTAGTTGTGTTTGATTTTTTTCAATGAATTTAAATTGTGAATTAAAAATATACCGCAATTGAATATGGTTTTCTGGCAACCTATTTCCGTAATAAAAAGTGATTGCCGAGGAAAGCAAAGTGCATTAACTTTAATTTGTGATTTAAAGTATAAAAAATCATTATTTTCGAGTGCTTTATAGACAAATCAAAAGTTTAATAGTGCATGAGTGATCGGTGCGTAGCTTTTGTGACAAATTGGTATTGGAGCGGAGAATTACACCTTTCAAAGTTATGAGTTTTTCTTAAGCTGTTCTTGTGTTGTTTTATTCGGCAGCTCACGAATGACGATAATTTCGTAAGCATTTATTTCATTCAATGATGAAACTCATGTTATACCATATTTTTATGAAAGATGAGGTTTACATGGAAGATTATAGTTCATGGAATATATTGAGTACATTGAAGGTAACTCTTGTTCCGTAGATAAATTTTAACAAGGACAATAAGTTAGTGCTGCCGAAAATACCCTCAGGGTACCGAGGCCATCATTTACCCTAGTATATTTCGTAATAAAGCGTTTTTCGAGTGTAAAATATCATTGGAAAATTACTTCTCTTATAAACATTTCTGAATGACTGTCAATTGGTGATACTTACTGATACCATATTACCCATAGAACATAGGCTCCCAAACTTTTTAGGTACGCGACCCGCCCAGCCATCAGGCGTCTTCTTCGCGACCCACCAGAGACAAATTAATGAAAAAATGAGATCTTTCTTGTTACTTTCATAGGCTTTCGATACTCTGTCTATGATCAATGACAAGGCGTGGCAAACATACTCAAAATCAATTGAAACTTTCAGAGTTTGAGAAAAAATAAATATTTGAAAGTCATAAGTTTTCATTCTTCTTTTACTTCAACGTCGAAATGAACTACTTTTGAATGAGAAGTAAATTGAAATTTAAAGATAAACATAATGAATTAATTTAAAGAACTTATAATCATAAACAACAGAAAAAGTTCTTGCCTGAAAAATAAACAACTTTTGACATAACTTTAGAACTATCTTAAGAACGAAATGATATTTCTAGCATGATATCAGTATTATCGAATTCAACTTTTCCAAGCTGAACATTTCAGTAAAACAGTCTTTAATAAACACCGCTTTAACTTCAAAATAATGAAAATGTTTACAATCTTCATCACATCAAATTTACGATAGTTTTTTGTTGAAATTTCCAAATATAATTTTCAAATCTTTGAAAATACAGCAACATTGTTCATCGGAGATTTGTTTCGACCTAACGACTTTGAAAGTTAAGATTAAGATAAATGTTTGAATCAAATATTGATCATTAGTATAAATAAATACCTAAATACCTCATCTCTACAAGAAACGGTTGAAATTAATGAAGATAATGACTGGTATTAAGTGGCTTAAGATCGAGGAAACATTCAAAACTTAGAAAATAGGTAAATCAAACGAATTTTCTCGCGACCCACCGAACACTAGCTCACGACCCCCCTGGGAAACTATACCATAGAAGATTAATAACATCAATTTTATTCAGATTTTGACATTTAGCAGCACAAGTGCAGCTGTTAAAGTACGTCTCAGTTATTTTTTTCAAACGGCAATTACAAGAACGACAACCTCAATCAAAACGAAAATTATCTTTGAAAATTTAAAACGCACATATTTTTATATTCAAAATATTTTTTTTCATGAATCGGATTATTGGAGATGCATATTGCACTATGAATCTAACGAAATGGCACACATAAAACGATAAAAGTTGATATAGTTTTTAATTATGCGACAAACTATGCCCAGTGATGACTTGGAAAATGACTCCACCAACTGAACGGAGTTTGACGCATAAGCCGGGTTTCTTTCATCTACACTCATTAGGTCCACAAATACGGTTTAGTTTAGTTTGTCACATTTTCCACGTAAAACTTTTTCAGCTACCGCTCGATCGACGTCCGCAGTGTACCGACATTAAAGTACAACTACTGTGATATGTATCTAACTCAGATCACAGCAGAAGTTCCTTCAACGTAAGCAACCGTTCTGAACTCGTAACTTCCTCCTTATTCGCACCTAAGCCGCCAAATGATGATATTGGTGTGAAACATATCAGGTAACTACTGCTGTGATATAATCGAGTCATATATCACACCGGGAGTTCCTTCGATCTTCCACACCTGTTAGCTTGCACTTCACTGCTAAAACACTGCACTGAAAACCACAAAACTCACTTTTGTTGCATAGTCCTGAACTAGCTGCAGTGATGGTCTAGCTTTATGATTTTGTACACACGATAATCATAAGGTAGAACACCAAAGTAGTTAGAACAGAAAACTGTTTCGATTCACAAGAACTGCTTCATTTCACGGTGCTCTCCAACGTTGAACTGATCGTGCTTTAGGACGCGAGTGTTCGGTCTAGTCACTAGTTGAAATAGTTCCGTTTTGTACGCAGCGACTAGTCCGACAATCGCCCCAAATAACGATTCCCAAGTGTTTAGTCCGGGATCACGCCGCGAACCCATGTGCTTGCCCTTCCGAAACGGTTCCTTACGTAAAACTGATGGCCTTCTGGGTAGCCGCGGGCACTTTAAATACCATCGCGCTGAAATTATGCTGCCTGCGGGATTGGCAGAAATTGGGTACCTCCGCAAGTGCGACGTCAGGTAAAATCTTTATTTCGGGTGGTAGACAGGTGAATGCGACAGCGGGAAGAACGTTATGATTCTACCCTCTGGAGAAAGCCGTTTTAGATGGGTAGGAAGTTGTCGCCAGTCAGTTTATTGAATGCACAAGCCCTTTGGGTACAATATGTCTTATACACTGTCTTCAGAAGGTGTAATTACCGACAGGTAATATGGTCTTTTCAAGTTTGCAAATATTTTCAATGCAAGCAAATTTGGTGCCACGCGACGGATTTTCCAGTTCAACAGACTGTAAATTGATGATCATTCATTAAATACAATAATGTAATTAATATAACGAATTCCAACGTTTTACATACATATTTTTAATGATCATGTCCAGTAATGACCAATCAAAATTGCAAAAGCAACTTTCAGGTTGTAATGTGGAGTGTTTCAATTGAACAAGCAGCAATTGTTGAAAACTCGATTAAATACAGACGCAAAACTCTGATTCAGATATGCAGTGGCTTCAATGCATCATTAACCTTACCAATTCAATGAAAAATTATCCCAACTCTTAAACATGTGATGAAAAACCACTTTGAGGGAACGTTCGATAACTAACATCATCTAAAAATCGTGAATTTTCAACCACTCTGCATCTGCAGCTATGACACATTTTTTTGAATGAAAACTCAAAAAAAAACTTTCCCCAAATATCGTGACGTAATTGTTGTACGCTCTCTAGTACTAATAGGATAATCGCTAATATTTCACTTGGGATGTGTTGTTTCCATTGTTGCATGAAAAAAACATGGTTTCATATATAGGATATCAAAATTGAATCTTCAAAATTCTCCTGCTCTTGTTTATCTTCTTCTTTTGGGCATTACGTCCCAACTGGGACACAGTCAGCTTCTCAGCTTTAAGAGCATATACATAGTTATTAACTGGGAGCTTTCTTTGTAAATTTGCCAAGCTTGCATTCGTGTATCGTGTGGCAAGCACGAAGAGGAGAGATCGAGGAAATTGTCATTACGCAAAAGTTTTTAACTGGCAGAAACCGAACCTACTACTCACAGCTCGATCATGCTGAATAACTGCTACGGCTATCTGGAAACCATACCACTCTTGGATAAGATTATACTATTTATTATTTGTTTAATGCTTCGGCATTTAAGTTTTGCTCAATACTTTTTGCTTCAGGGGGTAAAGTTAAAAATAGGAAATAATTAGAACGCATTGAATTTGTTAATAACTGCATTAATTTACTTACTTTGATCATTACGTCTAGATCTTCTACTATTTTCTGGCATTACGTCCTGACAAAGCCAGAGTCTGCTTCTTTACTTATTGGTCTTATGAAGGCTTCCACAGTTATAAATTGAGCGCATTCTTTACCAATTTTACCACTTTCGCGAACACTCCATGCCCCAAAATTCTAGTGAATTTCAAATCCAAGAAGATTTACGGCCAAAGAGTCGAACTTGCCACTCTCAGATTTGATTTTGCTAGATAGCTGCTCGTTAACTACTACCCAGTGAACCACATATCGAATAAGAATGTGCATACAAAATCACATATTCGTACGTCAAAAATCAGAATCGCACAAGATGCCAAATAATGCGTTATCAATGTCAACCCAAATTGTATTAAAATCCCCAATACGATTCATAATCGACAATCTGTGTTGACAGCGAAACATGTCGTAAATAGTGCAACATAGAAATCGGGACTACGAAGCTGATGATGTTTTCTTCGGTTTTCTGTAAAAAAAAAACAAGAAAGGATATATATTTTGCTTTTTTCACGCACACGATGACAGTTCCTTACGAGGTTTTCCATAAGTGCGAGTGCTTTGTGAATCTCTTTTTGTTTTGTAGTCGCGAATTGCGTTAAGTTGTATAAACTGACAGATCATATATCAATCCAGAAAGCATCATATGAAATCGCAATAACTTAGCAAAAATTGCCACTCTAACTTGGTATCTGCTGACGATGGGTCTCAAAGAACAACAAAGCAAGTATCGCTGAACATGAAACATGCATTAATATTGGTAAATAATCCGATATTGTTTATGTTACCTTGGGTGCTACAGTGATAAGGCGTCCGATTCTTAATCCAGAGGTCTCGCGTTTGAGGTTTATTGGGAACTTTTTTTTTATTTTCATCCAAATTTTGTGGCATCGTATACATTTCAATCGATTGTCCGACATTTCCCCGAAGGGTTTTCTCCCGAAAACTATTGCACTATTTCCCCGAATAAGACGAGATATTTGGATTTGAAATCGATGACAGTTTTTTTTATCGGAAGGCCTACTTTTCAAAATATATTAAAAACTATGAAATAAAGTTTTACTGATTGGCGTGACCCAAAAGGGACATCTTGATCTTCACTGCATAAGTTTGTTTAAGACGTATCTGACAGATTAGCACATCGTTTCAAGGCTATTATTTAATCTTTGCTTCCGTATTAGTTTGTGTCCCGCAAAACATAGGCAAATGTTCTGTAACAATAAATTGATATCATAAAAGTTGCTTGTTTTCAATTTTATAAATGTCCCTTCTTTAAACCTAGGTTGTTCTTCTTCATTTTGCTAATTTTGATTTCTTTTTGTCTGTTCGGAACATAAATCACTGCGACCAATATTTTATCTATTGTAGTATTTCCCATGTCCTTTTTTAAGTGCATAACGTGTTACTTAGTCACTATCGAGATGTGATAAAGAATTCGGTATTCTTACAGTTGCAATTCCTAATTTGATCACAAGAAAGGTTTGTAATAGAACGATTCTACTATTTATTCCCTTTGAAAAGTGTGGTCAGTCATTATCAGTCAAAATCGGATCCTTTGATGAAGCCAAGAAATTACATCGATATTGTTCATGCATCTGAATCCTCATCCTTACTTAGTCAAACTAGTTAACTAAATAAATAAATGATTAGAGAACAAATTGTTGAATTCGAGTCAATTTTATTCCTTGCCTCAAGATCATTCTCGGCAGCTCGGAAAACCGAGACTTGTCACTTTCAACAAGGTTTAAGATGTAACAAGGGCTAATAAGTGTTCCTTTGATTACTACAACAACGGAGAGAACATCGTTTGAAGCAGTCAGGAGTAAGGTTTACTGGTAGATCTTTAGCGCATAAAACACCACGAAAAAGTGATAATTCTAAAGCTAGGCTTTTATTTTTTCATTCGTAGGCAGTTCTTTGAAGCTATCCTGTTAATATTGTTCTGCTCACAGCTGCTCCTTATTTCAACAGGAATTTCACCTTCTTTAATTAGAAGGCTGTTCTTCATAGATAAATATATCATCTAAAAATAACAGAGCTACTGAAACTCAATTATTATTATTATTATTATTATTATCTTTATTAACGAGATTTGCAGCCCGAGGCTGGCTCATCTCGGTACTGAAACTCAAAGCAATTATATGTTATTCATTTTTTTTATTGTAAATGCAAATATAACATTTTCAATGCTTCCGATCTACTCTAGATAAAGATTTTTTTATGAATAGGCTTATTTTAGATTTTAGTAGTTTTTATTAGCATTTTGGGTATTCATTATAACAAGCTCACTTTATTTGATATTCCGGCTAGTTTTAGGTAATTTTCGGCAAAATTGTTTCTAATGAAGCATAATTAAGACATTTATCTTAACACTAAATTGATTGTCAGAAAATTAAAATAGAAGCATGGTGTTGCCCATTTTTTCAAAGTTTCTAGAAGGAAAATTCGATGTCTAGGGCAAGATATAATATATTCTTTAATTAGCTTACCGTGCTAAAGCTAGGCTTATTGTAGTTACAGTCCTTTATGTCACGCTAAGTATTATGAAAGAATAATCGTTTGACTTAATGCATATATGACATAAGATCGTTAGACCGAATGATGAATCTTTGCGAAATATAAAATATTAAATTTGAAAGAACAGCCTATCATTAAAAGAAGGAAAAATTCAAATTGATATATGATCAGCTAAGCTAGCCCATACTTCTAGGAAGGCAAAACTCAGCCAAATGTTCATTCGCCCATATGTCCATAAGCCAAACATCCATAGGCTAAACATACCCCTTACAATGAAACTGTCTATCATTGCTTGATTTTTCATGTCGCGCTATCACATGGGCGATTTTAAAGTTGTTTTGAGTTTATTGTACGCAGTACATAATTTTGAGCAGCAGTTACTTCAAACACATTGAATTTCATAACAAATGAAACAAATTTTCATCTAATCTCACATCAGTTAACACGTTGAATACCTTTTGGCAGCAGGATTATGAATAGCTTGCAGTATGTAGCTAACATTATGATTTTTTTCCGGGGAAATGGTACATTCGGGAAAAAAGTTTTCGGGGAAGTGGTTCATTCGGGAAAACGTCATTCGGGGAAATGGTTTTCGGGGAAATGTCAGACAATCTTTCAATCTTGCAATCAAATGATGCAAATGTGTATTTAACAGTGTATAAAGGGACTGTCCGGGATTACGAGCCAGTGATTTTAAATCCGGACAGCGTGTGAAAGACCCACTTTTCACTAGTGGAACTGTTTTTTTCCATGGAAGATAAAATAAGAGAAGACTTGAAAAGTGATGATGATAATGATGATGATGATTATTTAGCCACCATCAGCGCAAGGATTACCTATGGCTGCAGAATCATATCGGGATGGAATGATCTACCTGATGGTTTGTTGTAGCAGGGCTAGTTAATATCTTTGAAGACCTTTGGAAGACAACACTAAGGCTGTTTTCTCATGACAAAAGGCTGGCGACCCCACGCACTTTCATCCAGTCAACAGTTCAATTAACTCCCTTATGCTACCCCTCCCCAATACCCAATATATAGTAATATATCATATATAGTGTTATTAAAGTATCCTGTAGTGTTATTAAAGTATCCTGTTCCCACGGTAGACTAACAAGAACCCATTTTCCAGATAACAAGTTTTATAATGATCACCAGGGTAGTGAAGTAGTCATAAGTATAACTCTCGCATAATTTTTGAAATGCTCTTCACGTGTATAAAACAAAATAAAACTTCAAATAGGATGTCAAAAAACTGACGTTGCAGAAAATTTTTGCTTCCATTTTTTGTCAACGCACACTTAGATCTTGATAAGAGAAGACTTGAAAAGTATACATAAACAGTTGTGAGTCATCAGAAGACGGGACAATTTAAGATTAATCGTGTATATCTTTCGTTATCACAATCAAGCCACACGTAAAAAGGCTCGAACAACACGCGCTTTGGTTCAGGTAATTAAAGCTCTAATTATAGTTACGTTTTGTTCTTCGTGACATTATAGGGAAAGTACATACATCGAATTGATATAAGAAAGATATTTAAACAAGTTTGTGAAGTTTTCTTGAAAAAATATACAAATATTTCAGGTGTCCGGCCATTTGGCCGAACGTCGTTTGGCCGAATGCCGTTTGGCCGAACGCCATTTAGCCGAATGCCATTTGGCCGAACGGGTCGTTTGGCCGAATGCCGTTTGGCCGAATTACGAACAAAAAAATAATCAAATTGCTTCAACGCTGATGAGTGTTCATAGGCCCAATAACTGATCGGCTATTTTTTTATGATGTGGACGAACGTCATGTTTGTCGCTTTATTAGTGCTCTGAGAGAATAATTAAAACATTCCGTTAATTCAGGACGAAGTTGTGAACTCGCGCCAAGACTTGGTTAGTTGGTTCGTTTCTGGGTTACCAACGGTATGCTAGAGAAACAAAAAAAAAGAAGATTGGAGTACCTTGTACCTTTTAATTTCATCCTTATTGTTTATCTTTGCTATGCTTATGCTGCTAGGGTTTAAAGTGATTTTCATCAGAAATTTTTCCTTCTTTTGAACAAAGGCTATTCTTTCGATTTGTAATGGTTCCATAAATATTGGCGATAATTAAGGCTATTTCTAATTGGGAATTTTACCTTCTTTAAATCATCGGCAATTCTTTGTAGCTATAGTGATACAATAATTATTTGCATTACACTCACTTACATTTTTATAAGAGATTCTTCCTTATTTTGACCATAGGCTGTTCTTTCATATTTGAATATTTTTCGTAGTCTATTGGACGCTCATGAAATGTCTTATTAAATCCAAGATTAACTCTTACAGTTTTGCCGTTGTGAAAAGAAGAAGCACACTCCTTTTTACTAGAACTATGAATTAATTTACTTAGTACGATTCGAAGCATACGAGCAAACTGATGCTACAAAAGTATGAATAAATCATAAACCGTTTTAGTAACTGTCGAAAGCTGACTACAAATGCAACGCGAAAACCTCTGCTGGCGCCTATGACCGCTTTCAGAGAAGTAGAATACATGCATCCCAAGTAACACCAAAAACATCTTCTCTGATATCAGATAGCAGATTTTGTCATATAAGAGTTATAATAGTGAATACCATGACATCTTGTGTTATAAAACAGTTATAAAATATCCCCCAGAATACAAATCATTTCAAAACGCTTAATTAAACTTTATGAATCAGAGGTCATACATTTAAGCTGAAATAATGTGTTTTTAACGTTTTTATACAAGATTCAAACATCAATAAAACCGTCGAAATTGGACATCTTGTGTGCCATTTTCCAGAAGCAGAAGAGTCGAAAACGTCATATTCATGCCCTCTGGAAAAAAAAATCAACCGGAACCGAAATGCAACGAAATCGCTAAGCGATGATTCTTGGAAGCCGGTTACTTTTCATAATGACAAAAAAATACAACTGATTTGAAAATATTAACCGTAAGAATGTGAAAAAATCGCAGAAACTGTTGAAAAAACATAACAGCTTTCGAGCCATAAGCGTCGGAACATGAGGGGTCACACATATAACCTCAAATTGGCATTTTTTTCAAGCTCAACACAAATTCTTCCAATTTCGTTTGTCTCTTCTTCGAAGATTCCCTGTATTAGCCTCGAACTTCACGAATTTTGCTATATTTGCTTTGAGAAAAAAAACACAAAAAGGTGCCAATTTCTTACGGATTTTTTGCACCGTGATTGGCACATCACATAATCCGGAGCGTTACCTGTACAAGGGACACCTGAAATCATCTGTCACTGAAATCAACATAATATCAAATTGCTCTTGTAGCAAAAAGCACAGGTTCCTAATGATGATTTTTCACGAGTATTTATTGAAATAAAACAGCTCTTTTCCCCTGTGTTAGCTGCATTCATTGTAGTCGAATACGCTCTCAAATCGATGAATAAAAAACAGAGCTGTATATATACGTTATTTACACTTTCAAATACCTCAATTACAACAAATGAACTATGTCGCTCCATACTCTTGATTTGTGAGTGTTTAGTACTGAAAAATAACATAATTAGAACAAATGATCACCGCAACTTAAATTTGCATTTTTATTATGTTGGGGGTTTTTTTTATAAATCGTCGATTGCATGTGATTTTAACTAGTTGTCATATCTATAAGATGTTATATAAGCCGCCATTTTTTGCGCTGTTTAAGCTATACAAGTGTTAGATATAAAGTAAATACTACTAGAAGAATACAACAGAATATGTTCAAAACTTGAATTATTTACTCATATATAACTGTGTTACTTGGGATTTAGGATTTTCTTCTTCCTGCATTGCTAACTGTAGTTCACTATTGTTTTCAATTTCGGCCAAACGGCATTCGGCCAAATGGCATTCGGCCAAATGACCCTTTCGGCCAAATGGAGTTCGGCCAAAAGGCATTCGGCCAAACGGCATTCGGCCAAATGACCCGGAACCATATTTCATATTATATCATATTGGAGACGAACCAGCCTCCGGCTGAAAGTCTCGATAATAAATATAATAATATTATAGGTATCATATGTGTCCGGATTTCGACTCGAAAGTGTCCGGATTTAAACACATCATTTGCATTAGGTATCCGGATTTAAAGACAAGATATTGGAGTCTATTTTATTGATTTATTTGTAAAAATCTTGAATAATTCCAATATTTCCATGACTTTCATGAAGATCTGAAGTGTAAGAATGTGTTACATAATAAAACATTACGAAAATTCTTACTAAACATACTTAAATCGTAGTTTGAACATTCATGTCGTCTTAAGCGTCCGGGTATTGATGCACCACGGTATCTGATCGCAGAAAGCCTGAAAAAGTCGTGCCAAGTACGCATATAGTCTCCACTTTGGTAGGTATATTGCCTCTCCATGCATTCTATATTATTGAATTGATTCATATAGAATGATGTATAACAAAAGTTATACCCACCAAAATATTAACTGGGTACGACTATATCAGCCTCTATGTTTCTCTTAATCCCCTCATATCTAATTTAAATAACTTGAACAAACAGGACAAAAGTATTAAATCTATTTGAACAAGTTTTATTAAATAATCAGTCTAATAAGAATAATGCTACTGTGCTGAATTCGTTTAGAAGAACGTATTTATGTGATTTTGAATTCCTATTTGAATTATACAGGTAGCAGTATAGCAAATAGTAAAGACACGATGCGACATCTAAAATTCTCGACAACTGTCACCGTTATTTTGTTGCTATCATAGACCTGGTGACATAAGACGGGGGTCATGCATAAATAATGTCACGCTCCGAAAAAAAGGATTAAAATGGGGCAGGAGGATGGTATCAAAGAAGTCCCAAATGAGCAATGCATAATTCGTGTGCCATCCCTAGGAAGTGACAAAATACCAAATCATAAATCAACTATCAACAAAGGGTCCTACCTTAGCCTAGTGGTTGGATAAATCATTGAACAATGACCTTAGCAGCAGGCTCTGTACCATTGAGAACGTAATGCCAAGAAGAAGATCAAAAAGAAAATATTAGCAAAAATTCTGAATAATGATATACATTTTTTGGTGAGGACCTAGCCATATGCCAATATGCTAAAATTCATCCTAAAAATAAAAAAAATAAAAATATATAAACAATTGATGAACTTTTCCTTGTACTTGTGAACTGATACCATAAAAATAGAAGATTGACTGGACTTTGAAGATGATAATTGAAGATTTCGGCTTTCAGTCACGAATTAAGCGATGATTTTTTTAAATCATTTCCAGCGTTTCGATCCAGTTGTTGTGATCTTCTTCAGGGCCTGTTGTTTATTTTTTGAATTATTAATAGGGGAAAAGCATCTATTTTCGACCCATCTATATAATTTTAACCTACTTTCTATGGTAATCCAAAAATTGGCACATAATTGAATAATCGTAGTAACCCGTGCGGGTACGCGGGTAAATTTTTCGCTCGCGTTTTTTATCTGTTGATTTTGATCATTGTTTTAGTAAATTTAGGCAGCGTTTGTGACACGGTTATTGATTTAGATTTTTGAAAGTTGACGTCCGAAAAGAGTGGCCCAAGCTTCGAGTTCGAGTTCGGTTTTCGCGTTGCCAGAATTTGTGTGTGAATCACGTATGGCTGCTCAGTCACGCATTGGTGAGCCCGTTAAATGCTTTTATCTTAAATGTTTGATTATTATGAACGATATTGTGGGCTCCATGGCCGTAGGTTGGTGCTACCAATTATTTGACAGCATCGAGTCAAAGAGTATGGGTCCGATTCCCGCTTCAGTCCGGAAATTTTTCGTCAGGCTAGTCCATTATCTAGTGTGTTGCTTCCTTCAAAAGGCAAATATTCTACTGGAAGCATTAACCTGTTGGTGTCCTTAATATAAAATATCATGACAACGATAGGAATGTCACTCTTATGTATTTATACAACAGAATATGAATGGTTCGTTACTGTTAGTGTCGACAAAAACTCTTGTTCATGTTTAAAGGGAAGTATGCACTTCAACAGAAAAGTAATCGCCTATCTCGATGCGAAAGCAAAATTCTTTGATCGCAGTACGCAGTTGAAAAGAAATGTCAATTCAAATAGAGGTCATTGTAGAAAATTTCTTGACCATTTCATGCGCAGAAGTTATTACTTTTCTTGAGCTGAACAGCAAACTTAGCTTAACATAACATACCTTTTCTTTTACCTATTTCTTGTAACTACAAAAACACCTTTGAATGGTTCGACACTAAAAGTTCCGACTTACAATATGTTCACGTTGTCTTTATAGTTTTATGTGTGACTTTTTGAACTGAGGCTACTTGAATCGCATCACTTATCAAGGTGGATTCTGATTATGTAGCTTTTGAACCCTCCCCACTAACAGATTCCTTCCTGTGACAACCATGGAGATGCAGAGGTGATCTCGGTCTCTAGTAACAATGGATGTCACACTCATTATCCTTCCTTTCCACGAGGACCGTAAGGACGTGACCGGTGCCGTTATTGACTTTATAATGTTTGGGGTTCTCGAAAGTGTACATTGAAGATGGAAAGCTACTCCCAAGCTACATCTGTTGGTTTCTTGTGCAACTACGATTACTCTGGTCAATCACGGAGTAGCAACTACGAATTGTGCGGTCATCAATGCTTATGCTTATGCTATGCTAATCCGAAAAATGGCACAAAATTATTCTGCTCATAACTGCAAAACAGTCACATTCGACATTTTTGACAAATTGGAGTTAATATTGATTGATTGATTGACTGATTGATTGATTGATTGATTGATTGATGATTAAGTTGATCAAAAGTATTTGTCATTTGATGACTCTTCATGATATTAACTCCAATAGGGTCCTAAAGCCCTGTCCCAATTTTAGTGCCAAATGCTTAAGTTTAGGCCAAAAACAAATGTTTACTCAATTCTTTAATGTTTTCCGTTTGTTTAAATCCAAACAAACATTTTATTATTATTTTTTTAGATTTTGTCACATCCCTTGGCTTAAACTCAAATTTTGGGTGTATTTAGTTTTCCGTGTCCCTTCCGATATGTCAGATAGGAACAAGCCCAGTGGTAAAACTAAAACCCCTGTGGTGTTTTTGTCGTCCAAGCGAACGTCAAACAAGATCAAAAGTGTCAAGGTTCACTTATGGACCCAATTTTTAAATTAAAGTTCAAATATGATATAGCCGTTATTTGAGCGGGAAAAATTGCTAGAGTAGTTGCAGTAACATGCTCTTTCATGTTATTAAATGAAAACAAGATTTCATTCAACATTTTAGGACCCTATTTGTCAAAAATGTCGAATGTGACTGTTTTGCAGTTATGGGCAGTCTTGTAGGTCGAAAATTAGTGCATTCCCTTAGTGTCGTGTTACATGATTTTGGTTTCTTTTACTCACTCGATTGGATTCAACTTGTCGGTTAATCGTGTAGCGCACACGGTACGTGTCTTATTGTAGGGACACAATAGCTGTTAGGATTTGTTTATTTTTGTGTTACAATAAGGTGGGACTAGCTTACTGCATCACCAGCAGCCTAAATCGGATATTGGATGGAAAGTACGGAACAAGAATTTTACACTTTAAATTTGGCGAAATACAACACTGTGCCTGTTGTATATTACAGTCGGCTAATCACTGTGTGATGTGCAAATTCAATGTCATATATAACAGGTCCGACTCTTAGTATATGTTTGCTTGTAGTAATTACGAAAAAGATGTAAACAAAACGCTGATGGTGACGACGAAAAAATTTTGTTCGCAGCTGTCCATACGTGATGTCATCTTAGGCTACTTCGTGAAATTTCGGCTCGCCGTAGTTGGCATTGCACAACTAGCACTTCAAAACTGATGTTATCACAAATACTAATTTGATGTTCGCCCGCACCTCTAAATACTACACATCGGTGCAGATTCTGTGCAGTGTTGCCACATTTTTTCCGATTCTCATCGGCTGGAAAAATCTTTTTATCTTAAGTCAACCTCTAAAAATCTTGGTAAAAAGCTGTGTCGTAAAACTACCCAAAATGTTTATGTTTTAAATCAAAAAGAATTTTTGCAAACGTATTTTGACTGTTTTTGGAATTTCAACAATTTTTAATTTGAACCAATTCTTCTAAAAGTAAGTTAAAGGTACATAATAAATTGTAAAACATTAAAATACTTAAGTTTTTGAGAAAAACTAAACAGAGTTAAGGCATTTATGTTTTATATCTTCCAAAATCGTGCCCTAAACTCGTGAAATATCCTTAAATCTTAAAAAAAAAAATTTTATCTAAAAAATCTGTGATCTGTGATCACAGATATCTGTAGGCAAGAACAGGAAAAAATCTGTGTAATTGCAGATAAATCTGTGTATGTGGCATCACTGATTCTGTGTAGTTTGGGTGGTGGTGTATTTGTTGATTATCAACATGGTTCTGGTTATGAAGATTTTTTGTTGGCGACGGATTTCTCTCCTCTCTTCGATTCTTAATCTATACGAGGAGGTACGCACAGCTTAACGATCAACGCTCCGTCATCGTAATCATCGTCATCATCGAAACTTCAAAAGCAGTGTTTCTGTTCAAAAAAAATATTCGATGAAAATGTGTTCACTGTGTTTCGGTTGGAGAACAGAAAACAGTGAACACATTTTCCAGTAAATTTTCTTCATTTTGAACGAAAAAACTGCTTTTGAAAATTCCGAAATCAATGACGGATCCTGTCCCCTTAAGTTGTCGGTGTCTGTCGACGGTTGATCATATTGGAGGTGGTCGCTAGGTGACATACTCTAACACTTGCAGAGCCTGTTTCTTATAGGTACATTATATCAACGATGGAAGCGTTGTTAATGTTGAATTGGTGCTGGTGCGTGATGCAGTGGCCAATTAGTATTGTTTTTTTCGCGTAGCTGATCTATTTCCGGATCCGTATATAGATGGCCTTCAGACGGTGGTAGGTCATTTGGCACAATAACCGTTTGGCATAATGAGCCTGAATCCTAGATTTTCTTAAAATGACATTCATTTTTACGTTTCTATTAAATCCCTAAGACACCATCAGGCTTATTTTAGAGTTAATTGATACAAAAATGCCACTATCTTCACCAACCATATGCTCTTGAATAAACTAAAGCATAATATGAAAGATGTTGCCAATACTATTTTATTATTTATCCAGAATGTATTTAAATATCAATGCTTCTTTAAAGGATACAAATTCTTAATAAGAATAATGACAATATTCTCCTGACGAGAACAATGCTGAATTCATGGGCTTTTTTTAACCGTCCCACCATTGAAGTCTGTCACAAAAATAAACAATTTGGTCATCATTTCTTCCCAGAAGCATATGTCCTTAAGCACAACTATAAAAAGCCGGATGCGTTTGAAGCGGTCGCTTTCCAGTAATTAACACGTTTTACCGATTTATCACAGAAATCTCAAGAGTGTGCCAGGAACGGAAGTGTTTTCTTGTGTTACGAGAATGCGTTAATCCAGCGGCAATAATGGTTGCACAGAGTAGCACAAGCTGGATATTATTGAATTTCTCCTCCGGATCGTTCCATGCAGAGTCAGTGTCGACCTCCGAACAATCGGGAGCACGTATACGGTCCTCCTTCGGTGAGCACGACGTGGTAGCCGTCGGCCATTTCGATTCCATTTAGTTCCGGTTTATTGCGCTGCTTTAATTGATAATATTGATTCAGATTTCGTACGTTGCGAGTGGCGAGCAGCTGGGTTTGCTTTCCATCCAATAATGAAGACGATGATCCCGCGAGGCATTCCGTACTCTGTTGTGCGCACCGTAATCCGGGGTAACATTGATAAGTTTTTTGAATACTTCTTAAAAATCAAATTTGAAAAGCAAATCTTGCAAGTTGTATATTTTTAAAACAAGTACTGGCACTCATCGTCTGTGGCTGTCTACTTACATTTTTTAAGTTTTAGGCTTGTTTTCTTTTTCTCTATCATTTAGACAACTTTCTCTTTGCTTATATCATTTACATAACTCATATGAATCTACTATAGTGTCATTCATAATCTTGGAAATCACTGTCTCGAAAAGTTGAAAAATTCACGCTTGAACAAAACTTAATTTTTGCGTTAACTTTAATTTCCATTAGCTCGTAAATAAAGAAAAGATGAGCACCATTTATATATTTAAAATGTTTCATCGAAAAATGTTATTCTGCTTATCAATGTTACCGCATTTTACGGTACTCACATTCGAGCGTGTAGGACGCACAGAAAGTGCACAATTAAATTATCCTTTTTGGTCCAAGGCACCGTTGTTGGTTATCTGATGAGTGTGGAGAAAACCGTCGACCGATACCATATCGAATTTCTAGTTGCCTCTGCGAGATAAAGTTGGTCGGAAGTTTGTAATTTTATTTTTCATCTTCGGACAATACCTATATCGCCGGTTGCACATTTCCAGTGAATCCCGGAGCCCAAGGTGTAGGAAAGCAACCGTAACCAGAAAACTGAGGGTTTTTAGTTTTGCGTCCATGTTTTTGGGAGCGAAAAAGTTGTATATTGCTGCCAACAAACTTATGCACAACCGCAAGATGGCTATTTCGGCCCGTCGTGGAAACTTTTCACTCCATTTGCTGGATAATAGCACTAAGTTTCATGACCGGAATCCAAATTTTTTGGGTACATTTTTTTAAATTGTTTATGCCAAATTTTATCTTTGGGACTCGTTTTTCGTTTTTTTTTTGTCTCACTGTGATGTTTACAGATGATGTAAAATTGTAAATTTCATCAGGGTGTAAATATTATTACGTGGATAATAAGATAACCCATTATTATATAGGAAAAATAAAACTTTAAAAATCTTGAGTCAATCCCCTAAACTAAGTTCATTTAAACTCCCAGAAATTACTGTAAAATTTGAGAGACACCAGACGAAAAAAAATTGAAAATGGTTCTAATTGCATTTTGAATCATAGATGGTGCTGTAGTCGATAATTTTTTTTTTTTCATTATTGATTTGAAGATTCTTCCATAAAAAGAAAAGAGACTACAAAAAAATAAATTCCAAGAAGAAATTATGATTGAATACAGATATCATGGAAGAAACAGAACTGGACGGATGGCATACACCTGACAAAGTCAAGAGGACATCCTTTGAGGATTCCAAAGAATCCAAGGATGCGTTTAAAATGAGATACTTCTACCGCAAATAGACACTTCTCTCCAAACACAAATCGGTTCACCACTCTTGACTGAATTGCAACAAACAAATGTTAGCTTTCATTCATCGAGTGCTGCAATTTGACAACACCAAACGAGGCGTAAAATAAACTTGTGCTCTCAAGTCCCGAGCGGCTATGCATATCAATTTTGTGTTGACACTTGGCACCACCCTGAATCCAACACCAAATTCCAACTGAAAACTGGAAGTGAACGCTTGGTCCATTTCGAACCACACCCCCCGTATCATATTTTTCCAAACGCAACTATCGGCTTATAAATTGCTTTTGATTTTCGTTTACGCTGCACTATGGTCGAAAAAAAAAGAAAAGTTTGGCTAAAATTATTTCAATCGCTTTATCAAGATAGAAGATAGAAGTTAGAAGCTGGAAGCTAGAAGCTACAAGCTAGAGGGTTGAAATTAGAAGCAAAAATCTAGAAGCTAGAAGCTAAAAGCTAGAAGTTAGAATCCAGAAGCTAAAGCTAGAAGGTAGAAATTTGAAGCTAGAAATAGCTAGAAACTAGAAGCTAGAAGCTAGAATCTAGAAGCTATAGGGCTTAAAGCTAGAAGCTAGAAGCTACAAGCTGGAATATAGAAGCTAGAAATTAGAAGCTAGGATCTAGAAGCTATAGAGCTAGAGGCTAGAAGCTAGAAGCAAGAAGCTAGAAGCTAGAAGCTGGAAGATAGAAGCTAGAAATTAGAAGCTAGAATCTAGAAGCTATAAGGTAGAGGCTACAAGCTACAAACTGGAAGCTAGAAGCTAAAAGGTAGAAATAAGAAGCTAGAATCCAAAAGCTAGAAGCTAGAAGCTAAAAGCTAGAAACTAGAAGCTAGAAGGTAGAAATTTGAAGCTAGAAAAAGCTAGAAACAAGAAGCTGGAAGCTAGAAGCTAAAAGCTAGGATCTAGAGGCTAGAAACTAGAAGCTAGAAGCTAGAAAATAGAAGCTAGAATCTAGAAGCTTGAAGCTAGAAGCTAAAAGCTAGTAACTAGAAGCTAGAAGGTAGAAGCAAGAAGCTAGAATCTAGAAGCTTCAAGCTGGAAGCTAGAAGCTAGAAATTAGAAACTAGAATCTAGAAGCTATAAGGTAGAGGCTATAAGCTACAAGCTGGAAGCTAGAAGCTAGAAGGTAGAAATTAGAAGCTAGAATCCAAAAGCTAGAAGCTAGAAACAAGAAGCTAGAAGCTAGAAGGTAGAAATTTGAATCTAGAAAAAGCAAGAAACTAAAAGCTAGAAGCTAAAAGCTAGGAGCTAGAGGCTAGACGCTAGCTAGAAGCTAGAAATTAGAAGCTAGAATCTAGAAGATATACGCTAGAGGCTAGAAGCTAGAAGCTGGAAGCTAGAAGCTAGAAGGTAGAAATAAGAAGCTAGAATCCAAAAGCTAGAGGCTAGAAGCTAGAAGCTAGAAGGTAGAAGCTAGAAGCTAGAATCTAGAAGCTTCAAGCTGGAAGCTAGAAGCTAGAAATTAGAAACTAGAATCTAGAAGCTATAAGGTAGAGGCTATAAGCTACAAGCTGGAAGCTAGAAGCTAGAAGGTAGAAATTAGAAGCTAGAATCCAAAAGCTAGAAGCTAGAAACAAGAAGCTAGAAGCTAGAAGGTAGAAATTTGAATCTAGAAAAAGCAAGAAACTAGAAGCTAGAAGCTAAAAGCTAGGAGCTAGAGGCTAGACGCTAGCTAGAAGCTAGAAATTAGAAGCTAGAATCTAGAAGATATAAGCTAGAGGCTAGAAGCTAGAAGCTGGAAGCTAGAAGCTAGAAGGTAGAAATAAGAAGCTAGAATCCAAAAGCTAGAGGCTAGAAGCTAGAAGCTAGAAGGTAGAAATTTGAAGCTAGAAAAAGCTAGAAACAAGAAGCTGAAAGCTAGAAGCTAAAAGCTAGGAGCTAGAGGCTAGAAACTAGAAGCTAGGAGCTAGAAAATAGAAGCTAGAATCTAGAAGCTTGAAGCTAGAAGCTAAAAGCTAGAAACTAGAAGCTAGAAGGTAGAAGCTAGAAGCTAGAATCTAGAAGCTTCAAGCTGGAAGCTAGAAGCTAGAAATTAGAAACTAGAATCTAGAAGCTATAAGGTAGAGGCTATAAGCTACAAGCTGGAAGCTAGAAGCTAGAAGGTAGAAATTAGAAGCTAGAATCCAAAAGCTAGAAGCTAGAAACAAGAAGCTAGAAGCTAGAAGGTAGAAATTTGAATCTAGAAAAAGCAAGAAACTAGAAGCTAGAAGCTAAAAGCTAGGAGCTAGAGGCTAGACGCTAGCTAGAAGCTAGAAATTAGAAGCTAGAATCTAGAAGATATAAGCTAGAGGCTAGAAGCTAGAAGCTGGAAGCTAGAAGCTAGAAGGTAGAAATAAGAAGCTAGAATCCAAAAGCTAGAGGCTAGAAGCTAGAAGCTAGAAGGTAGAAATTTGAAGCTAGAAAAAGCTAGAAACAAGAAGCTGAAAGCTAGAAGCTAAAAGCTAGGAGCTAGAGGCTAGAAACTAGAAGCTAGAAGCTAGAAAATAGAAGCTAGAATCTAGAAGCTTGAAGCTAGAAGCTAAAAGCTAGAAACTAGAAGCTAGAAGGTAGAAGCTAGAAGCTAGAATCTAGAAGCTTCAAGCTGGAAGCTAGAAGCTAGAAATTAGAAACTAGAATCTAGAAGCTATAAGGTAGAGGCTATAAGCTACAAGCTGGAAGCTAGAAGCTAGAAGGTAGAAATTAGAAGCTAGAATCCAAAAGCTAGAAGCTAGAAACAAGAAGCTAGAAGCTAGAAGGTAGAAATTTGAATCTAGAAAAAGCAAGAAACTAGAAGCTAGAAGCTAAAAGCTAGGAGCTAGAGGCTAGACGCTAGCTAGAAGCTAGAAATTAGAAGCTAGAATCTAGAAGATATAAGCTAGAGGCTAGAAGCTAGAAGCTGGAAGCTAGAAGCTGGAAGCTAGAAGCTGGAAGCTAGAAGCTAGAAGGATTAAATTAGAAGCTAGAAAACAGAAGCTAGAAGCTAAAATCCGAAAGCTAGAAGCTAGAAGCTAGAAGCCAGAAGCTACAAGCTAGATGCCAGAAGTTACAAATTAAAAGCTAGAATCTAGAAGCTAGAAGGTAGAAATTTGAAGCTAGAAAAAGCTAGAAACAAGAAGCTGGAAGCTAGAAGCTAAAAGCTAGGAGCTAGAGGCTAAAAACTAGAAGCTAGAAGCTAGAAAATAGAAGCTAGAATCTAGAAGCTTGAAGCTAGAAGCTAAAAGCTAGAAACTAGAAGCTAGAAGGTAGAAGCTAGAATCTAGAAGCTTCAAGCTGGAAGCTAGAAGCTAGAAATTAGAAACTAGAATCTAGAAGCTATAAGGTAGAGGCTACAAGCTACAAGCTGGAAGCTAGAAGCTAGAAGCTAGAAGGTAGAAATTAGAAGCTAGAATTTAAAAGCTAGAAGCTAGAAACAAGAAGCTAGAAGCTAGAAGGTAGAAATTTGAATCTAGAAAAAGCAAGAAACTAGAAGCTAGAAGCTAAAAGCTAGGAACTAGAGGCTAGATGCTAGCTAGAAGCTAGAAATTAGAAGCTAGAATCTAGAAGATATAAGCTAGAGGCTAGAAGCTAGAAGCTGGAAGCTAGAAGCTAGAAGGATGAAATTAGAAGCTAAAAAACAGGAGCTAGAAGCTAAAATCCGAAAGCTAGAAGCTAGAAGCCAGAAGCTAGAAGCCAGAAGCTACAAGCTAGATGCCAGAAGGTACAAATTAGAAGCTAGAATCTAGAAGCTAGAGGCTAGAAGCTAAAAGCTAGAGGCTAAAAGCTACAAGCTGGAAGCTAGAAGCTAGAAGGTAGAAATTAAAAGCTAGAATCCAAAAGCTAGAAGCTAGAAGCTAAAAGCTAGAAACTAGAAGCTAGAAGGTAGAAATTTGAAACTAGAAAAAGCTAGAAACTGGAAGCTACAAGCAAGAAACTAGAAGCTAGAAATCGGAAGCTAGAATCTAGAATCTATAAGCTAGAGGCAAGAAGCTAAAAGCTACAAGCTGGGTTGCAAATTGGTGAATCGGCAACCAGAAAGGAGCATCCAATATAGCTCTGGTCCTCACAAGCCCCTACCTCACGCTTCCACGGGTCTAACGATGACAAAGACCGCCAGCTAAGGGTTGCGTACTTAGCTGGTAGTGCAACCTGGGCACTGTTGTTTTTCTGACATCAGCTAGAGTGAGGAGGTACCAGGTGGGAGCTTGGGATGCTTACCTTTTCCAAGCGAAACTCGTACATACAGCCGTATGGAATACCACCTTTAGTACTTTCTTCGGGAGGTGGCCGAGCGTCTGGTCCATCGCATGGTCTACCTAGGATGTGGGTGACACCAACTTGAAACGGCGAATGGGACTATGGCGAGACTGCCTCCGTCCTGATAAAACCTTGGCAGGCCTTCGTGTACGTTCGAAATTCGTCACCAACCTCGATGAGTAGTAGGCTCAGATGTAACATTCCTGACTTACGCCGATCCGACTCTGAACACAACCCTCATGAAGGATTGTGTCAACCCTTGCATGGCCTCCCTGCTTGCATAGACAACCATGGAATCACGAGAGGCGACCATACACAACGAGTAGAGATAGCGGCCCGAAGGGGGGACCCAATCGAATGAAGCAAATAATCGATTTGGATGGAGAATCTAGAGGAGGAAACGAAAACGCGATAGTATTTGCAAGGAGCGGAAAGATGCAGAGATCGCCAGTGATACCACAGACGGTAGCAGCGAGCACTAGCAGATGCAGCACATCGAGTAAGCCACCGGGAAACCAGCGGGATGCAGGCTTCCTGAGTCAAGTATTCACACCAAAAACGGGGAGAAGCACCGTTCAAGACGACCGGCAGCATTAGAAATCGGAGCTTTCGGAAGTGAAGAGGAAGGTCAATGAACTCTATAAGTTCGTCAAGACGAAAAAAACCTCAGGATCAAGTAGCTGGTGACGAGCATCAAATCCGCCGTTACAGCAGCAGAACGCGGACAGAAGGAATTGCTGATTAGAGCGAAGAAAGCCAAAAAGGCATTGATTTCGGTGAACGCAACAGCCGTTTCACAGGAGACGCCTAGAAGCAATCCAACCACCCGCTCGGAAAAAAGAACGAAGCATACACCAGGAGAACAGGGAGATCCCAAAAAGCAGCGAAGCGACAGTGAGTGCGTCAACGAGCAGAATAACGGCAGTGAATGGCGCACCGTGAAAAGTCAGAAGGAGAATAATCGCTCCCCGAAATCTACGCGACTTATTAGGGCGACAGCGACAAAAAAATCGTCGCGATTTCGTTGTTGTAAGCACTCTTCTATGAAACCATCTTGACTGACGCGACGCGGATCGCTGCGAAATCGCGTCGCTGTCGCTTAGATGCGCTTATCAAACAGTGCATGCAGCGAAACACCAACGAAATTGCGACGATTTTTTGTCGCTGTCGCCGTAAAAAGTCGCTTAGATCTGGGGGAGCCTTAACGCAGCACGTAAGGAGCAGAATAGAAAGAGAAAGGAACCGAAAAAGAAAGAACCTCGTGAGAGGTTCAAGGGCGATGCTTTTGTCATTGAGGCAAGTAACAAGACAACCTAAGCGGCGATTCTCAGGAGAGTGAGGGAGGATCCAGAGCTGATGGAGCTGGGTGAAAACGTGGTGAGAACCAGGCGCACCCAGAATGGTGATATGCTCTTTGAGCTCAAAAAAGATCCGTCGATCAAGAGTTCGGCCTGCCGGGACCTCGTCGCGAAGTCGCACTTGCAACGAGGCAAGTGTGAGAGCCTTATCCTAGGAGGCAGTGATCGAATGTAGAGAACTGGACGAGATCACAACAGAAGACGACGTGAGGGGTGCACTGTTGTCTCAATGCAACCTGGAAGCAGCACCGCAGTCCATCCGGCTGAGGAGTGCGTATGGGGTATGCAAATAGCGATGATCCGATTACCAGTCGCAGCAGCCAAAAAAATCTCGTTGAGGCTGGTAAGGTCAAGGTGGGATGGTCGGTTTGCCCGCTGAAATTGATCCCTCGGGAGACAAATTCGGTGGAGAGATTCTTCAGATGCATGGATTTCGGCCACCGGGCAATAAACTGCAAAGGCCCGAACAGGTCCGAACACTGCAGGAAATGTGGTGAAAAAGGTCCCGTTGGCAGGAACTGCCTGAAAACACTTAGGTGCATGCTGTGTAAGGTGAAGGAAAGTAACGCCCATACGACGGGTGGCTTCAAATGCCCCAAATATCAGAAGGCAGGGCAGTAATGATGATACAGATAACCCAGGTGAACCTCGACCATTGCGACGCCGCATAACAACTGTTGTGGCAGTCGACAACAGAAACAAAGTGCTACATTGCGATTTAAAGAAGATTCGCTTTTAAAGAAGAAATCGAACGCTCATAAGAAGGTTTTGTGATCGTTAAAATTAACGGAATCTTCGTGTGTAGCTGTTGCCACCCACGAAGATTCCGTTGTTGTTGTTGGATGTGCTAGCCGACAAGCTGATCGGTCAAACGCCGGTAATAATCGGGGAGACTTCAATGCTTGGGCCGTGGAGTGGGGTAGCAAACTGACCAACGCGAGAGGATACAATTTACTGGAAGCTCTAGCGAAGCTCGATGTAAGGCTGTGATACGACGGTCTCGCTAACACATTTCGCAAAGACGGCAGGAAATCCATCATCGACGTGACCTTTTGCAGCCCTTCGCTGATCGGCAATATGAGCTGGAGAGTTAGCGAAGAAACACCCACAGTGACCATCAAGCGATCCACTACTGCGTTGGCCAGAGAAGTTGTTCAGTATGACAGAGGAGGAATGGATAACTAAGCATTTCGACAAGGATCTTTTCGACGAGGCACTCCGAGCAGTAAGCGACGCTCCAAACATGGATGCAGGAGAGCTGACAGAAGCGTTGGCGAGAGCGTGTGACGCAACTATGCCGAGAAAGTTGGAGCCAAGGAATCAGCGGCGTCCTGCATACTGGTGGAACGACAGACTCAGCACCCTTCGCGCCGCCTGCTTAAAATCCAGAAGACGCGTGCAGAGAGCTAGATCCGAAGCCAGCATGGAAGAGCGTAAAGTGACCTACCGACTGGCCAGAGCCGTGTTCAAACGGGAAATAGCAACGAGTAAAACAAACTGCTACAAAGAGTTGTGCCGGGAAGCTGACGCAAATCCCTGAGGCAACGCCTATCAAGTAGCGATGGCGAAGATCAAGAGCCCAGTTACCCCAGCTGAAATGTGTCCCGACAAACTGAAGGAGATAGTGAATGGTCTCTTTCCTACGCATGCTCCAACCGCGTGGCCGCCCACACCGTACGCTGACGTAGATGAAGAAAATGCCGGTATACAAGTGTCTAACGCCGAGCTGATAACGGTTGCGAAAGGATTGAAGCTGAACAAAGCTCCCGGACTAGGTGGTATCCCTAACGTAGCGCTAAGGGCAGCAAGGGGCGTTCCCAGACATATTCAGGACAGCGTAGCAGAAGTGTCTAGCGGAAGGCTGCTTCCCAGACAGATGGAAGGTGCAGAAGCCAGGAGATCCTGCTTCATATTCGGGCAGTCATCGCGTGCGCGGAGAAAGCATCCAAGCAGAATAGGAGAGGTAATCGATACTGCGCAGTGGTAACAATAGTCGTCAATAACGCGTTCAACAGTGCCAGTTGGGAGTATATCGCCGCAGCCCTACACAGAATGCGGGTTCCCGAATATATGTGTAAAGTTCTGCAAAGTTATTTTCAGAACCGGGTACTGGTCTACGACGCAAACCAGGGACGGATGTCAATTTAAGTCACGCCGGGAGTTCCACAGGGATCCATACTTGGTCCAACATTGGGAAACATGATGTACGATGAAGTGCTAACCTTGTCACTGTTGAATGGAGTCGAGATCGTCGGGTTTGCAGATGACGTCGTTCTTGCGATAACTGGCGAGACTGCGGAGGAGGTGAAGATGCTGACGGCGGAATCGCTAGATACCATTGAATCGTGAATGACTGGAGTCAAGCTGCAGTTGGCTCATCATAAAACGGAGGTGATGCTGGTCAGCAACTGCAAGGCGGTTCAGCAGTTGGAGATCAACATTGGAGGACACGCAATCCCTTCGAAATGCTCTCTAAAGCACCTTGGTCGACGACAGGCTAAACTTTAACAGCCACGTAGACTATGCCTGCGAAAAGCTAGCAAAAGCAGCTATCACCGTAGCTAGGATCATGCCCAACATTGGAGGACCAAGAAGCAGCACGAGACGTCTGCTAGCGACCGTATCATCGGCTATACTGAGGTACGGAGTCCCGGCTTGGGCTGCAGCGTTGGGAACCAAACGTAACCGAGATAAGCTGGCAGGTACGTTCCGGCTCATGGCTATACGGGTGGCGAGTGCTTACCGCACTATATTATCGGAGGCATTGTACGTTATCGCCGGAATTATCCCCATCTGCATCACTCTGGCTGAGGACATCGCATGCTACCAGCAAAGGGACACTAGGAATGCGAGAAATATCATTAGGTTGGACACAAGTGGCAGCAGGAGTGGAATAATTCGGAGAAAGAAAGGTGTACCCACAGGCTCATTCCTAACGTGTCGGTGTGGACGACCAGAAAACATGGGGAAATATCTGCACAGATTCATCATTGTACATTATCCGGCCTGTCCTAATATCGAGAAGATACCGGAGCATGTTATATTCGACTGAATGGAAGGTGATATACGATTCAGAGATATACGAAGCGAGATGATGCCAGAAACCGCAAGCTTCCTAAATCCGGACAACATCGTGCAGAACATGTGCCAGCATGAAAGCACCTGGAGTGCGGTGAACAGGTGAATAACGTCGATTATGTCGTTGCGGCAAAGGAGATGGCGTGAAGACCAGAGAGCACCGGGTCGCGATCGGAGTAGGCTAGATCCTCCGTCGGAGACTAGACCGTGTAGAATGTGCGTAGCGTAGTATCGGTTAAAAGTCGTCGGGACGCCTGCAAACCGGAAGCCATCCTCCGACCGGTATTGCAGAACCGACTCTGGCACTTGGCCGACCAACGTCGAGTCGGAGTAGGCTGAGTCCACCGCCGGGCACAGGAGTAGTAGGGAAGGCTTTTTATTGGTTAAGCACGCCTAACGTTAGTCCCACACCGTGCCAACACACAACAGGCCAGGCTTTTGAAGCTTATTTGTACCCTACTATCAAGCATGGGAAAATTCACTCATTCACCCGAACGCCGCCGATAAAAAATAGCAAATAATCTGCTTCTACCGAACATTCAGTGATAGCTGAACCGTACTGGGTGGAGTGTAGCATGAAAGCGTCGAAACCGATTGTGTAAAAGCGAGAATCGGAAGGAACACGAAGAGAAGTGAATACAAATACACTTATATCTGTGAGGCACGAGTGAACGCATTTAGCATCCATTCGCCGAGTGCATTGAACTGACTGAGCGGATTCCCACTCACTGAGTCATTCCGTAGTGTGGATTGCCATTCAGTGAACGCTCATCAGCACACAAACCCGAATGCCACTCCAACGGAAGCAGACTGTAAACAATCATTCGGTATGCATTCGGTTGGCTTCGGCTTTCAGAATCGGTAGCGACTCAATTAGTTGCGGTTTTTTGTTTCGCTTGGCGCTCGTCGAAGAAGCAGAAAGGGCACTAGAAATTGAAACGTTCGTGTTGGTTACAGAAACGGCTTTCGCGTGGACTGTGCGTGGAAGCGAGTGCGAGAAACACAAAAACTGAGTAAGTGTTTCCCATGCTTGCCTACTATAAATAATGAGAAAAGAAGCTACAAGCTGGAAGCTAGAAGCTAAAAACTAGAAGCTAGAAGGTACAAATTAGAAGCTACAAGCTAGAAGCAGGAAACAAGAAGCTAAGAGCTAAAAGCTAGAAGCTAGAAAGTAGAAATTAGAAGCTACAATCTAGAAGCTAGGAGCTATAAGCCAGAAGCTACAAGCTGCAAGCTAGAAGGTAAAAATTAGAACCTAGAATCTGGAAGCTAGAAGCTAAAAGCTAGAATCTAGGGGCTAGAAGCTAGAAGCTAGAAATTAGAAGCAAGAATCTAGAAGCTATAAGATAGAGACAAGAAGCTAGAAGCTACAACTGGAAGCTGGAGGCTATAAGCTAGAGGCTAGAAGCTAGAAGGTACAAATTGGAAGCTAGAATCTAGAAGCAAGAAGCAAGAAGCTAGAAGGTAGAAATTAGAAGCTAGAATCTAGAAGCTAGAAGCTAGAAGTAGCAATAGAAGCCAGAATCATCGACAAAATCACTTATAGCAGTTTTGACCACCTCTTTATATAGCCCGACCATAGTGCACTGCTGGA
This sequence comes from Aedes aegypti, assembly GCF_002204515.2. Lineage (NCBI taxonomy): Eukaryota > Metazoa > Arthropoda > Insecta > Diptera > Culicidae > Aedes > Aedes aegypti. Next base: position 402,178,530 of record NC_035108.1, read on the forward strand.
CATCAAATCTGGTGGAGACGCATGGTTTTTAAAATAATCCCCATCCAGTAAAACCCTCTGCACTAGCAGCTAGCTTTGAAATCTGTTTGCTCTCGGGTTTGGATTGTTGATGTTTAATTTTCCAGTTCCGGAGCAAGAAAAATGACTGAGTTACAAAGTTGATTCAATGGAATGGAACTTTGTCGCCACAGTTTTTACCCTGCTGTCCCTACTTCCTACACAAAATTGGTTCACTTTGTTTGTTAACGGCAGTAGAAATGAACAGCAGTAAAGTTTTCTCGAGTAGGGTTTTTTTTTCTTTGTTCCACTTCCGGTTTGGCCTGTTGGGAAGCATTGTTTGCTGATGTTGAAATTGCTTTTCAATTGTTTGTCATTTTATATTTCAAATTGAAGTTATGGCGTAGGAGCCAAGCGCAGATTGATATTCAGGACATTGCAGTGTAGGATTGCAGTTAGTTCATACAGTGAGGACATTTGCAGAATCTGTTTCGAAATGGTTTTCCGAAATGTCACATCATATAAAACTATTTTCTAATCCAGACAAAGTTTTTTGACAGGCATATATTTTGTATGAAACAATGGTAGCCCAATAAGCAAGCAATAAAAGAAGGTTAATACTCCGTGTTTTATTAAAGAGTACCGTAATTTCGGGTGAAATTGATCATTTTCCACGGTTCTTCTAGTCTGTTTTCTATAATGTTAACAATGCCAAACAACTAAATGCAGGAAAACAAGTACGAAGGTGAGCCTCATCGACTTATGTACCGAAATTTTCTAACAAATGTCATTTTAGTGTTAACAAATACCTCTAAAATAAAAAATCAGAGAAACTCATTTCGGGGTGAAATTGATCACTTGTCAATACCATTATTGTTTGTTTCCAAATCAACTCTATATGATAAATTTGAGCTCCCTGAACCCGAATATGCTTGTAAAATTCTTAACAATGCAATATTTATATTAAAAACCAATAGTTAAATTTCAAGAATAACGCGGAAAACGCCTAAATGTATGCAATTTCCTAAGGAATTCAATGATATCTAACAGAAATTCAATTATTTCAGCCATATGAGCAAATTGGTACGAGTTTTGGTGATGAAATCTGGTTTGGGGATATATCTCAAGCATCCTCACAAACTTTTAGGTTTATACCATGTTCAAATCCTTGCTTATTAATAGAAGTTCATAGGTGTTTGTCAATACTGCACCGTGCATGATTTTGAAATTTTACGTTATTTTCATAGTAATAAACATTCTTTAACGCAAAAAACTTCACAACACACAATTCGACAATAGTTACGACAAGCAACGTTCATTTACTGCAACTTACATTGATATTTGTGCTCCATTACGAATAAATAGAATCGTGTGATACGATGATCAATTTCACCCTACTGATCAATTACACCCGATTTTACGGTAGCTAACAAAACTCTCAAAGAGCTAGCAATCAAAAATCCACAAAAAAAAAACATTATGCATGGTTTTCTATGAATTATTTTTCTTGAAACCTTCGGAATTTTCTCCCGAAGATTCCTCCAGTATTTCGTCATTGGATTTGTCCAGGATTTTGTTTTTCTTTGATTTTTTCAAATTATTCCTCAAGAGATTCATTTAGGAATTCATCCGGGGATTTACCAACAATGAATCTTCTGAAGATTACTCCTTTTTTAGGGTTTATTTAAAGATTGTGTTGCAAAACTGATGCTGCTAGTAAAGGGGTAATGCTAGTTTGTTCCACAAAATTATGCTTATTCAAAATTATTTTATTGGCTGCTTTTGAATGAACAACTACTGATAATCGATGGTTATCATTTTCCTAGGGTATAAAAATATGTTTCAACCAGATGACATATGAGAGAATTTAATATGATTGGATTACATTCTTAGAAGTTTTTCACCACCGAAAATGTGTCACCCGGTTTACCTCTCTTAGAATTGACCACATCAAATGTTGCTATGCGGTCATCTACCAGCAAACCGCAGGTGGATGCAAACCAGATGAATATGGTTCAGCTATGCCAGACCATCTGTGGACATAATGGTACCTTTAAAATTACCCCGTCAACATTTGACACCTCATATGGAGCCGACGCGGGTGCGTATCTATTCGCGACGTTGCTTGATGTCACTTTGACCCTTGCTAGATTTCAAACGTCCAAAGAAACCAACATCACTCTGCTAGCAAGCTGCCATCTCAGTCAAGAAGCAGCGATACGTGAAATTTACATTCCATTAACTCTGGTCCCGGATGTCTTTCCAGGCTGCAAGACCCGGAATGGTGCCAAGAATAAGGATGTGCGATATGGGGTTTTTCATGTCGATACGAAATGAAACAATACGCTGAATTCTGTTTCACTGAAACTGACAAATGGTATGAAGTAATAAAATGTTTCGTGAAACAATATTCGATGTTATTTTGAATCTTCGAGCTGTTTAGTGAAATACCTATAAATAAATGAAATCAGAATTAAGTAGTGTACCATTTAACTCCACTGGAGTTTGTATCCTTTGACAGTCATCATTGTCGTGTACTTGACTCAACTTGAACTCAATTTTTTTTTCAATGTTACATCATTGAATTCCTCAAATTCCGCGATATTTCGTTTGGAACCATTTCTGACGCAATCATTCAAAACATCGCACAACCTTACCCCAGAGTGCGTCGTTTGTTTGACGGCATCAAGTGAAGAAGATACGCTATTCGCCAGACCAGGTGCAATTCGGTCATCACGCGTTAGCTCTCTTGAGAGTCTTGGTTCATCGTCACGACACACGAGTCGCCGGTAACGTGTCACGTTTCGTTTCCCTTCAGACCTACCAGCAGCAGCATCAGCAGTAGTAGTGGCCCATTGAGACGATATGCGAGGCGGTTTGTCGCAAAACCCATCCACCTGACATCATCATCATCCGGTTTTCCACCCATTGCTGTATTCTGTACTGGATGGTTCTAGAAAAGCCCAAACCAGAAGGTACCTACGCATCATCAAAATGCCTGCGAAAAGTTGTTTATATGTCACTAACGTGCTACAGGGTGCTCCTTAAAAAATTAAATGAATTCACTTGAGTAAGATTAATCACACATAAATTTGATTCAATAATTCATTTAGAAGTTTTTGGTTAATCTTTTATATACTCATTTTCATGGTTTGGTCTAGAATGCAAGAACCGCATGAAAATCAAAAGACTTAATACTTATTGTCCTTGCAGAAAGTCAAAATGTTTTAAAAATTGTTGTTAGTCGCGAATAATAATTGCCATACCTGCTCTAAACTCATCTTTAGCATTCAATCATGAACTTATTCAATTTGTCGGTGGTATCCCAAAATAAAAACAACCATTCAATTTGGCGTCTCAACTGCGCTCAGCCAAAATTTCAGCGATCTTTTACATCCAAGCCAAAACCGATTGAGCGGTGGTTCTCCACACCTTTGCTTTTGCATCATGAGCCAACTCAACAGATCTATTTGCGTACCAGCTTCCTCACATCAATTGAGTCATCAGTTTGCAAACAGTTTTTCACCAACTCAGAAATATCAGCTTCAGTGACGTGGCGGGCAATCCTTGACAAATACAGCCAGAACTTTTCGGTGGGCTTAGGTACCGTTTCTACAACGATTTGTTCCTTTTCGACCGATTTTATTCCCACTGCAAGCTTGTCATTGGGATGAGATCTAGGCGTTTCCTTTACATGTTCGCGAGTTCGTTTGATACTTGGCCACGCAGAACGAGTTGTATTAAGTCCAAGATTTTCTTGCGTAGGAAGTTTATCCACAATCGATTCAGTTAATTCCTTTGTTTTCTGAAGATCAAATTTCAAATCCGCCAGAGACTCCTTGATAGCTTCAGAAACCCCGGTCACAATTTCGTGTGAAGTAATTGGAGGGTTGGCTTTTAGTAGGTTGAGGTGATCAACACATTTAGCACAAAACCAAAGGACATTTTTGTGCTCATTCATGAAGCGTTTTAAGCTGCTTGATTGCACAATTTACATTGCAGAAACTCGAAAGTTTTGATCGGCGTAGAGCACTGGTAGCATTTGGTATCCATTTCTACCTCTTCGTAGACTCGAATGATCAATGATCGATAAAGATTGCAACTATTCGTCCACAGATGGCGCTGATTGCGGAAAAATTAAACGATTACGTCAGGTATGATGACAGGAAGAAATTCGTTCCAAAAACAATTGACCACTGAACGATGCAAATAAAACACGATTTATTGCCGGCAGCTTCCACAAAATAAAATTCGAGATAGTTTGATATAAAAACAGATGTAAACACGATACGCTTAATACACTCCCGTCAATTTTGCATTCGAATGTGAACGAAAAATAGTCAACAAAAACAGAGTGAAAAAAACTAATGCAAAAGACACGAATCAGAGTTTCTCCTCTCAATTGTATTCATATTCAAAACATTACATTTGAGACAGCAAAATTCATCAAAGACACACAAGTAATATCGTTCAGAACACATGTCTGCTGTAATGTGTAATCCTTTGTGAATCCTAGAACGAACACGACAATGATTGAGATTATCAGACATCTCCTTCTTGTTGGCATTAACGTCCCAACTGGGACAGAACCTGGTTCTCAGCTTAGTGCTCTTATGAGCACCTCCACAGTTGTTGACTGAGAGCTTTCTTTGCCAAAGTTGTCATTTTCGCATTCGTATATCGTGTGGCAGGTACGATGATACTCTATGCCCAGGGAAGTCAAGGAAATTTCCGTTACGAAAAGATCCTGCACTGACCGGGATTCGAATCCAGACATCTTCAGCATGGCTTTGCTTTGTAGCTGCGAACTTCAACCACACGGCTAAAGAATGGGGCATTCAGACATGCGAATCTGAAAAATACTAGAACTTATTAGTTATTCGACGAGTTATAACAATGTGATATAGAAAAAAAACACAAGCGACGCACTTATACATTCATATACAGTACTGACCCGATTTTGTCTACCCCCGATCTTGTCAGCCTATTTTAAATATATCAAAAAAATTCTTTGTCATGTTTTACCACGTTTACATAAATACTGATGAAAATGTTCGATGTCATGCACACATGGGCGTAGCCAGAGAGGGGAAAGGCAAGGTAGGAGGCATACGATAGAACAATTTTACTACGGGAATTATTCTTGTTCTCACAAGACGCGACGCGAGACTGGACACAACACTTATTGTTCTTACAAACATAAAAAGGATTGTAAGAACAATAAGTGTTATGTCCAGTCTCGCGTCGCGTCTTGTGAGTGTACCATAGTTCTTACGTTAGCACAAAATCTTAAAAATGAGTGAATTATTCTTGTGTTTGAATTCTTCAAGGATTGTCCCAACTAACAATTCAGAGCCACAAACAAGCATGCATGTTTAATTATTGTTCAATAATGGTAATGACAGCTGAATAAAAATGTTGCTCTATAAAGAGCTGAGAAGGTGCTTTTTTAACACAAACTTAGGTCAATGTTCAACGTTATGCATTAGAATGAACAAAACTTGAATCGCCACTTATTAAACGTTTCCAAAGATTCTCATTCGACTAGTCAATATTGTTTTACTAATGAGCTGAACAAGACATGTTTCCCCCAATTAAAAAGCCAATATTCCATTAAACATATGTATATGTATAGAAGGATATTCAGGAGACGAACTAACGTTTTACTTGCATCACACTTCAGCTATTTCCACATGTTTAACATAAGCATGAATAAGAGCTGAATAAGCATCTTATAAAATCCTAATTCAGCTTCGGTATATTATAAGAACAGTTGATCCAATAGAGGCCAAAATGACGATTAACAAACACATTGTTCAGTAATAAATAAGCCTTGTAAAAGCGATCACACTATAGCTAAATTTCATAAAATGGACAAAATATCCGAAATGCGTATTGAGTTCCGAATGCATTTCAAAGTTTATAACTTATGGTTTCTCAAAACTTTTTGAATAGTCGTTCAGAAGATAAACATGGTCAGTCTCCAGAAATGTAGGATTATTTTGAAAAACAAACATTTGAGCTAAGTATTCCTAGCAGGAGCGAAGTACTGACAAACAAAGTGTGATATTGACTTGATTGACATAAAAAATCTGGAGACAACATCAAAATTTTGTTTGATTTTTGTATGTAGTTAATTTTAGATATCGTTTCCAGATTTTTTACATATTATATCTCTCAGGTTATTATCACTTTCTGCTATCCATATTATAATTAGCTATTGCTAAGCTTTTTTCGCCTGCTCGGGATGTTGTTCCGTACAAGAAAAGTGGACATTTCTTTGACAGAATTGATTAAATAAATATCTATAGCGAGCTACATTTAAAATGACATTTCTTCCCAACTGAATAGTGCGATCTAAGAAAAATGATTTATTTGGCCATTTCTGAAAAAAAAATCCCACGCGTCAAGATATTCGAACATTTTTCTATTCAGGCGCATAGTCTTCAGAACACTTCAAATGATTTAAATATATTTATAATAGGTTTATGAAAAATACAAATCAATTAAATAATTAATTAATACAAATATAATTTATAAAATAAATGAATTTCAATTTAAGTTAATGAATCATTAAAATTAAAGTTTTGAACAAACTAAAAATTATTATGAAATTAGATTAAGGTAAAGATGCATCTATGCCAAACATCAAATTTTCAAGAACATAAATCTAGAGAACTAAACATCCGTTCAAGCTGAAAACTTAATCGATTTGTCACCACCAGCGTGTGACCAATCGATTAGGTTTTCAGCTCGAACCGCTGCGTAGCCTGGTTCTCTAGATTTGTGCTCTTGAAAATTTGAGGTTTGGCTTCGATGCATATTCACCTTAATCATTTCAGACTGATTTCACTTTGTGTAAATAAACATTATTTTTGACCATCATTGACATAAATTTTCTCACTGTGCGCTAAAAATAGCCGACTGAACTCAGCTTGGATCAGCACTTAACAGCAGCTGAATAATATGCTTGTTCAGTTGTTGATCAGCGTACCATGTGTTGATTAGACGATGTCGAATAGAAGCTCAAACAAGATCAATATTCAGCTATGAGAGGTTTATATTTTGCACTGGACGATTCATTCATCAATCCTAGAATGGCGCAGATGGCAAGGCATACCGCTGACGATTGGAAGGTCTCGAGTTCGAATCCAGTATCCAGTCGGTTTTTAAATATGGTTGTCATATCATGATAATTGTGTATACTACATTTTAATTGAAGCGCCTGAAAAATATTTTTTTGTTTTTTATTTGTTTTTAATTATTTTTGGACCAGTCGTATAAAAGCTGAACTAAATGCTTGTGAAACGTTTTAAAAGCTGAAAAATAAAGTTGGAATTCGACGACATGCTTTAAAGTTTCTCCAAATTTGTGTGAACAACGCCTGAACAAAGGTTGGCCATGAGAATTATTAAAATGTTATTAAACATGATGCTGAATAAAACTGCCATAATGGTGTTTCTTAAAATGAGTGAATGTTAGTTGGGGTGCCCAGCACTCGTATTTATACATCATGACAGATTATAAAACTTATAGAGTCTACCAAACAGTCAGCCTTTTTCAAAACATATTGCCAGACATTGTTCGAAGGTTTTATCAACAGCCCGCAATGGAGATATGCATAGAGTAGTCGACAAATGAATTTAAAAGATCTCGAGTATCCCAAGTAACAATTTTAGTTCTACGAATTACTTCCAGGGTGCTATAAATAAACGCCCATAAAACCACGGTCAAGGCACTGTTGCCTTCATCGCATCCTCCAAAGCCTCTTGTAGATTAGAACGTGACTTGTTGGCCCACTCTGAAAGAGGCTATGAAGTGCATATTTATGTCACACAAATAAAGCAAAATAGCATTAGTGGTAGCTATTTTGAGGCCACCTGTTCTAGGTGAATATCACTTCATCTTGAAATTGATTTATCATAACGTCGATCTTCACGGATTTATTCCAACGTAAACAAAACAAAAGAAGATTTAAAATACGTCTTTGATAATTTATTTCGTAGTGCTTGTTAAAAATTTGAAGTGATTTATTTTGATATAGTGCTAAAATTTTTAGTGCCGAGTGAGATTTACAGTGAAATGTGATAAAAAAGAAGTGAAATTTCGGGTGCCCCCTCTGAAAGCGGTATATTTGTAGTTAGAGTAAGGTGGGGCAAAAGTTCGACCTTAGTGGTATAATCAAAGTTTCCAGGAAAACAATAGCAGTTAAAACAAAACAAATACCATACAGGGAACCTTCAACATATTGGCTATAATTTTGCTGAACAAACTTGTTTCAAAATATTTACCCATTTTTAGTTATAACAGTTTCAAAATTGATTGTCTTATTCGAACTTTTGCCCCACCGGTGGGGCAAGAGTTCGAATCTAGTGTGGGGCAAAAGTTCGCTGGCTAAAACCCAAAATATCGATCCTTTTATGACAGGCATACTTTACACCAGCCGTAAACTTAAGTTTGCCGAAAAATACACACTAAATTTTCATCAAAAAATTGCCCAAAACCGGATTAATTGTAATATACTCAAAAATAGCAGTTTTTCGCAAAACTAAGTGTAAATGTAAAATTTTGGTGACAGTTTTCACACGATCAGACAAATATAACTAAATCTGAAGAATATATGTGGATGTTAGGCAATTTGCAAATTTTTCCGTGATTTTATACATGGGTCGAACTTTTGCCCCGCTGATTCGAACTTTTGCCCCACTATGGGCCAAAAATTGTTTTCAAGCATTTATGCAAAATCTAATACACTTCAAAGCAACCTTATGATAGGCCTAGAAACGCCCTTACATAAAATATTGAAAAAGATTTTATCTTCAATTGATTCCATGCAACGAAAGTTTGACCCAAAATTACAATTTTCACGTTGAAAAACAACAAAAAGCCATAACTTTTCCAAATCTCAATAGATTTTTATGATATTTGGAGTAAAAGTCTCTTACTTGAATAGCATTCAAATCACAATGACATTTATTAGATTTGTTTTGAATTGAGCTAGAAATCTTAAAAAGAAACTCTTACCCCACTCGAACTTTTGCCCCACTTTACTCTATTAAGCATTTGCTAAAACAAACCGCCAGGTGAAGAATAAAACATATTCAACATTTGTTGGTTTGATTGCGCAGTAATTGTGCATTGAATTATATTTAGACAGTTTCATCATCAAACCATAGCATCGTATGAGCGAATTCATGGAGATTATATGAGTTGAAAAAAGTGAAACTGTGGCAACCGGAGTGAAATTAATATGGCGGACCATAATTGATTGAATCATCGACAAATGCTGTTTTGTGATTATAAATACACGAATAAGGGCACACTGTTATGGTTCAGCATTTGTGGATGTAAAATTGACTTAATAAATGCTGATCGAAGATGATTCAGCTTTTTTCACATTTTATGGTTACTAAGCAGCATTTAACAAAGTTTGACAGTTTGCGAGTGCTGTTTTGAAGAAAATACTCAAAAACAATGAAAACGGACATAAGTTTGGCGTTTTTATATTAAGGATATGTGTTTTTTTGATTAATTACGCAACGTCAATGATGGTGTGGTGGATTATAAATTCGCAATGCTATAGGTGTTATAGCATATTAGGAGCCCCAATACTGATTTAAGAGATATAATAAGGTAAGTTATCCAGATTCAAGTGCAAGTTAATCAGTTTAAAAGCAGCTTTTATGACAACAAGGTGTATTAAATCAATCTTTTATCATAGCCGTAACAAATAAGTATCATTCAGCAACCTCAAGCAGTTTAAACGAGGTATCATATGCTGCAATAAAGCTGGTTTTGTAGCCACAACATTTTTACTTTATATTTTGTCTTCAAAAGGTTTAAAAAAGAACTAAGAGCAGACTTACAAAATATCATCTTCTAGCAACGTTAAATGTCGCCTCTAGCTGTTATAGAATTCACGTAACTGTCATAAAACATTGATAAATCCACACGAATGCCAAATTGCTGTGGAATTGTTACTTGGGATAAGTAAATCGTGCTTCGTTACTTAGCAACCTGACAATTATTGGTTATGGGCCAATGCACGAGTTCATTATTTGACGTAAACTGGTGACATTGGTGAACTCGTGCATTGGCCCATAATTGAAAAACACTGCCGAGTTCACTAAAAAGAAACTAGGTGTGTAGGTTGATTCATGAATTCCTTCAAGAATTTCTCTTAATACTACTTTAAAAATTATTCTATGGAATCCTGATGAAACTTTTTTTTTTCAAAAATATTCATGTAATAATTTTATAAATTGTTCCAGAAATATACTGGGTACATTAAAGAGATTTTTCGAAGTACTCGTTCAAGATTAAATTTCTTCATGCGTTCCTTCTTGAACTCGTTCAGAAACTACACCCGGACTTCCTATGAAGTTATTTAATTTTTAAAAAATGGCTTCATTTAATTTAACTTCTTGTTACATTCTTTCGTGTTTTTCTTCAGTAATATCTCGAAATGTTCCTTTGAAATTTGCTTTTAATGTTATATTGGGATTCTGCTTTGACTAACTCCATAAGGTCTTGAGAGTATCCTTTCACAATTACATTTTGTTGAATGCTATAAGACTTTTTCACAACAATTCCAACATTGGTTAAATTCTTGATACAGGCATTTGAAAACTTCTGAAGTAATTCTAATAAATTTCAATAAAAATCTTCAAAACACCTTTGGATGAATTTCAAAATATGTTTTAGGAAAATTTATATAGCAATATCCAGTTGAAACATGCTATGATTAAACTTAAAGGAGTTCCGAGAAGACCTTCGAAGCAATTACTGATGCCATTTATGAGATTTTTTTAGAAAAAAACTTAAAGAAATTTTCATATGATTTTTTTTTTAGGAATTTCGATCTCCTAAGAAAAATTCTAAGATAATTCAATGGTCATATAGAACTAGGATTCAGATTGATTCCGGTTGTATCAATGGCCAGAGTAAAATTTCCAATCAAAAGGATCACTACGAATCGAATCATCAGAATAAGTAATTCTCTAAGACGTTGAATGCACCCGTTAAACAAAACGCGTTTTGGACCTTTCTCTGCTTACTGTGAAAAAGTAGGGTGGATATCCTGCATAGTTTTATGGCTTATGCAAAAAGGGTGGCAGTGTATGAAGAATGTTTCGGCGCGAAATTTGTGAATGAAATTGTGAGGGCCGCTCTTTCCCCCCTGATAAACAAAAAACCTGGCTACGCCCATGTCCCTCGCCCCTTAAAAGTTAATGTAGGTTGTAAACGTGGTACATAAGCAAATATTGACACGTCAAAATTTGAAAACAGAAACCAAAATATGACCCGATTTTGTCAGGATCCTCATTTCGTCAGCCTAAAAAAAATCGAAGGGCTGACAAAATCGGGTCCCTACTGTAGTTGTGTATTACACAGAACCATCTTCTCACCTCTATTACAGCACATTGGGCTGCGAAGTAGGGTACTACGAGTGTTTCCGGGAAGCGATGGCCGTGTGTGGAATGCGGAAGTTACGACACCCATTGCAGGAGTGCTGGTGGCAAAGCTGGCAGTTCTGGAAGTTGGTGAGCATGAGCATGAGCATAGATGACCGTACAATAGGGTCCTAAAGCCCTGTCCCAATTTCAGTGCCAAACGCTTAAGTTTAGGACAAAAACACATGTTTACTCAATTTTTTGATGTTCTTCGTTTGTTAAGTACAAAAACTTTTTTTTTTAGATTTTGTCACACCCCTTGGCTTAAACTCAAATTTTGGATGTATTTTGTTGTCCGTGTCCCTTCAGAAATGTTAGATAGGAACAACCCCAGTGTTAAAACTAAAACTCCTGTGGTGTTTTTGTCGACTAAGCGAACGTCAAACATGATCTCAGGTGTCAAGGTTCATATATGGATCCAATTTTTAAAATAAAGTCGAAATATGATATAGCCGTTATTTGAGCGGGAAAAATTGCTAAAGTAGTTGCAGTAACATGCTCTTTCGTGTTATCAAATGAAAGCAAGCTTTCATTAAACATTTTAGGACCTATTTGTAGTTACTACTCCGTGATTGACCAGAACAATCGAAGTTGCACAGGGAATTAATGAATGGGGCTTGGGATTAGTTAACCATTCTTCAATGTGCACAAATCGAGAGCTCAATTTTTAAAAGTCAATAACGGCGCCGGCCACGTCCTTATGGTCATCGGGGAACGGAAGGAATGATAGTTAGACAACCGTCACATAACATATGTGGAACTTAGAAGCGAAAGAGAGTTGAAAAGTTGTACCCACTTCCAGCTGCTGGCAAGTGGTATATCCAGTATAGAAGATATCGAACTGTCATGGTAAACAAAAACCATATGATTCGAGCAGTAGACCAGTAGCTGCGAAGATTACATACATTGAGATCGGGGGACGGTCGAAAACGTTGAGAAGCAATGTCTGAAGGTAAAACAAATTTATGTTTTCATAGAATGTAAATGTTTTCTGTTAAACTATCCAATATTCATGTTTTATAACCACAGAATGTTATCGTTTCGAAAATATTATTTCCTATAGAAAAACGTCTTGTTTCATAACGTGAAAAAGCTTTTGCTTCACAAAATCCTTCCATTCATTAACCTTAAACATACAATATGCTAGAAACAACATGGATATCTTATAAATTGACTCAATAATCTTGGATATGAGTGGCGTAAATCTTATTCTAAAGTTGTACCATATATAGTTATTTCCGTTATTTTCATTGGCACTCTGAATATATGTTATCTTTGGTTCATTTCAGTACAACGTCGATTGATGTATTGGTGGTATAACACTTTTGACATTTCGATGTCCTCATACCAGCATGCAAATATTAAAGTGGGTGCCACTTTTTGAGCTCGAGTTCCACTTATGTTATGTGCAACCGTTGTTACTAGAGACCGAGTATACCTCTGCATCTCCACAGTTGTCATGGATAGGATATTGGGTTAGTGGGATAAGGTAAAGATATGGGAGTCACCAATGGTCGGTGATGCGATCCATGATATAATCACGCCTAATCGGATTTGCGATATAATTCGATAATCGCATTGTACGCCGAACAAGTGTTCGTCACTCGCCCACGCAAGAGCAAGCGACGCGATCAATAGATCAAACACTACTAACGATCCGCGGCGCGTTTTCGTTTCACTTCGCGAACAACGCGTGACATGTTTGATCCTGCCCCCATTACCCGCCCCCCGCAGGAGCAAGCGTCAAAGTCGAAGGATCAAACACAACTCTAGAAATGAGAGTAGCACGATGTATAATAAAAACATGAATTGGAAATCAACCAAAATTAATAAAATTATAGCTATAAAGCTGATCAATGCACTATGCAAACACGATTCGTGCTATAAGAGGTCAGAATCGCTGCTGTCCCAACAGTATCATATTGTCGCCTTAAATAATTTTTCCAGTCCACCCTGTCCAATAAGGTGATAGGGCCGAGATGGAGTTGCGTTTGTACGAGATGGGTATCATTTCGTCTTTCCGTCCAGCAGCAGTGGCTCTGACTGAAAGGGAAAAGGATGTGCTGTGTTAATAAATTTGCCCTGACGGAGTGGATGACGAAATCATGTGTCCATTTCAGAATGTGACCGCTGCGATGTGGTTCTCTCTTGAGGAAAAGGTGTACACTACGAGCAGTTTAGAACGTATACGCAAATACGCAGCTCGGAAACGTGGGTTTATGGAATGACACCGGGACAGGTAGCTGTATGTGGTGCTAAGTTGAATGTGAATGGTACACCGAAGAACCAGTCTGGAATTTAATTACGGTAGATTTATGCGAAGAATTCATTAGTGACCCGTATGGTGCAGGGATGAAACGTGTGCGATGAAGGAGTAATGATGCAAAATGGGACTGGGCATCAGGTGATTCAAAGCAAAAACGTCACAGATATTGGAAAATGTACCAGCAAAGTCCCTTGATTTGCATTTTTAACAAGGCCATAAACTTCATTCGAATGTTCTATTTTAATCAACACAAGGATACGTGTCCGGTGTACCACTCCTTACAGGTTGCATGTTAGCTTTTTGCCGATGGTACACCCAGCCCCTAATAATAGTTATTTCAATCAACCCTGCTCAAAGACGCTATTATTTATGTCTACCCACACGCCAAAACGTGACATAAGTACTATAATTATCAACTCGCAACTTAATAACCAATTCACCCCTAGGGTTAGTGTTGCCCTTTCGTGAGGCACATTTTTGCACGCATCAGCTCCGTTACTTTCTGGAAAACCTTTCACCACATCACACAGAAACCAACATGCAACACCGTTTTTGTCAGCTGACAGTCTCCGGGTCTTTTGTTCGGTACAAACTTGCCTTGCATTGGGGCTACCATGGGGCGTAGCCAGCATGATAAACCTTTTGGAAAATGCTGAGAATCCAATAAAAACGCAAACTTCTGTCAGATATCTTCCCACAAAATAGGAATCAATCCCCAACCTTTTTCAACGCCAATGTTAAAATAGCATGAATATTCATAAATAGATTTATTCACGATAGAATGTTGAAAATTTATTGGAGTACATACTGAGTGCCGTTAAACCGAAAGGGTCATTCGGCCAAAAATGGTCGATACTTCTAAAAGATCGTAAGAAGTTACCCCGGGTAACATTGGTAGTTGAACAACGGTTTATTCAGTTGAAAAGAGGCTGTATAATTCGAATTTTAGCTGAATAAGCTGTTATTCAGCTACCAATGTTACTTGGGTACCTAGAAGCCCACAATATCCGCTGCGAAATGTAACTAGAAAAAATAGTCTTCATTCAAATGAAGGAAGAAACATATTGATTAATGTATTAGCCATTGGAAATAGTAGTAAGTATCTTTCACCTTAAATGGTCAAATGTTATTTTGGTCTAACGATCCTTTCGGCTTAACGATCTTTAAGGTATAAAGGCATTCGGCCAATCAACATTTGGCCTAACGGCCTGATTGCGCCTACTATTTCTCCAGTTTAATGCCGTTGAAAACATGAGTAAGGACACAAGTCGGCCATTGTAATGGCCATCATTGGATTCCGAGAGCTTTCACCTTAAGCAATACATTTTAAAGAATGCATGTAGGAGGCTTTGAAAAAATAGTGGGGGAGTATGAATCAGATCTTGAAACTTTCCATGTCGCTAAATGGACTCGTTGTTCAGCCAACAATTGGAATCAAGACACGTTTTGGACACGATTTTGTTGACTGTGAAAGAAGATGACGGGTTATTTAAAATTCATGCAAAAAGAATGTAGAAGTTGGAAAACCTGGCTACGTCCACCCCGGCTACCATCAGCTGGTGAAATGTTTCTCAATTCTGAGCTCGGTTCGGAGAAAAACTTTCCCGCGGAAGTCCCAAGAAAACACCTGACGCTGCATTCTCCTCATGTTGTTTGAAGTGGAAAAAGGTTTCTACGAAGCGGGTCACGCTTTCCACCGCAGAACCGGCCGTTTGTGGATACATTACACTACCACCAACCATCCTTCTCAGCATATCTCGCGTGTTAATCAGCCATTACACTCCTGCTTAAATAACGCTATCTCAGCGTCCTTTTTGGGGAGGCGATCGCTCCCCCTTCGCTACCTCAGCCACCAAAACCTCAATGAACGACACACCTGGTAATGGAAATACCGAATGTATTGTTTTTCCCACGGTTGGACCAAGAGTTGCATGACGTGCCGGTGATTCGCCGTGTATTTGTAGTATTTTAATTAAATTTTAACTTGATCCTTTTTGCGTGCTACGACGAGATTTTCCGCTGGGTTGGGTGCTGTGCAATGCACGGCGATTAATGTTGCTTTTGCGGCGGAATCTTGTTCCATTTTATAATTCGAACTCCCCTTCCCTGGGGATACCGTATAATATTTCTTGACACTCTAATGCAATTATGGTGTTTAATTATACTGTTTTTTTTTCTGATTCACTTTGAGATTTAATTCACCAAATAAACAATGATGTACGTTTTTGGTCTCGAACAAACAATAGTAGCTTACGGAACAAGTTGCAGAATGTTGATTTTTACAGCACGAGTCGTAAATTTATTTATAATTCGACGAGTGCTGTTAAAATCGAGTTACGTACAACATTTTTTGCAATTTCGTAGAATACCACTAGAGGGTAACAGAAATTATATCGGAATGCATTCATCATTATTTTACAATTTCTGAAAAATGGCTGTGTAATGATACATTACGCAACTCAAAACAGTTGCGTAATGATAAAGCGTTGCTTAATGAATCATTAAAGCACTGGTTTCAGTTGCGTAATGAATATTCCCGCACTGTATACTTTAGTGCAGGCAAGTAGGTTTCATGACAGATTGACGTGATGAAAAACAGCCTACCGTTTTGTCTCAAATCCCGAACAGACTCATATTCCAAACACCCGCTTTTTGTATGGCGATTTGGTTGAAATGTTTCACTGAAATATGTCATCAAATTACTAGGAAATGGCAGTCGATTGCAATTCAATTTAAACATATTCCAATTTGTTTTACACATCGGGAGCAGTGATGATTCTCTATTTCGAGGCTAGTAAAACCAGCTCAGATAAATTTATTTGCAAAATTATTAATTTGAATACGATTTATTCGTGCTATTCGGACTTTGAATCAAGGTGTTCGGAATATGAGACCGAATGAACTCAGTGTTCGCCTTTTGAATCAAAATGTTGTTCCATACTTTTACATAAAAATAATACTAAACACGTTAAAATAAACATTTTCACCGGCACACCCAACAGCTAACAATCAGACTTGACGAATGAATTGAAATTTTCACAGATATCATCTAATTTATGTCCATGTGATGCATTTGAAGTCACGCTTGGCCTTAAGTGTTCGGAGTATGAGTCAAAACGGTATTACGATGAGAAATTGCAAAAACAAACTTATCTCATTAAAAAAAAGATTGCAAAGATTTTGAACTTAGATTATTGATAATTTTATAATAGGTACATCTGGTCAACATGGTAGATTCTCAGTTATTCATTAAAACTATATCAGAATAACAGCTGCTACGAAGTCTGTCAACGATTAGTATGTGTGAAGTTGAAATTCCATATATTACCGTTGCTTGGAATATCTTCTTCAAAAATTCCTTAATGAATTTCATCGGTATTTCTTTCATGATTCTACCAGGTCTTCCTCCAAAAATTTAATCAAGATTTTGTATTCCTCATGGGATTCCACCAGGAGTGTCTCAAGAGATTTCATTAGAAGTTTCTCTAGGGATTCATTAAAAAGTTCTTCCAGGAATTCCATCACGAGAACTTCAAATGTTTCCATCAGAAATGATTTTGAGTTGCACAGTTAATTGTTGATCAAGCTGTAGGCAGTTCCCGCCTAAGAAATCTTGCTGTTATAAAGTTTTGACGTTTTGATGTTTACATGTACACGACGAAACACGTGTCAAATTGAAATTGAAACTGCGAAAAGAAACTACGTGCTCCAGTAGCGATCGAACCCACGACTCCCTATTCGTTAGATGAGCGCTTCAACCTCGACTCTCGAAGGCGAACTGAACTCGATTACCCGAAAGGACATGGGATCATCATTTCGCAGTCTAAACTTCGTTCGGATATATGAGATGTACCGTAGATTCGGGCGAAATTGATCGTTTTTCGGGGTTTTTCTTGTTGGTTTTCTATAATTTTGACAATTCTAAACAACTAAGTGCAGGAAAACAAGTACGACGGTGAGCCTCATTGGCTCGTGAACCGAAATTTTCAAACAAATGTGATTTTAGAGCTAAACATTATCTCCAAAATAAAAAATCGGGGGATTCCGTTTCGGGGTGAAATTGATAACTTGTCAATGCGATTATTGTTAGTTTCTAAAACAACTCTACATACTGAACTATGGTTCCATGAATCTTAATATGCATGCCAAATTCTTAACAATACAATATTCATAGAAATAATGAATGATAACATTTAAAGAATTACGCGATAAAAGCCTAAATGTAAGCAATTTCCTAAGGAATTTTCTGCTATCGAACAGAAATTCTATTATTTCAGCCGAATCAGTAAATTGATGCAAATTCGATGGTAAAAGCTGGTTTGGGGATATATTTTAGGTGTCCTTACAAACTTTCAGGTTAATACCATGCTCAAATCCTTGTTTAGAACCATAAGTTCATAGATGTTTATTAGGGTGCCAATGGAATGTATGGGAAAAATTTTGCCATCGAATTTCAAAAAAAGGTAGGGCTCAAAAGTTTTGTCTCCTCGAAAAAAGTCCCCATGCAAAATTTGAGCTCAATCAGACTTCATTAAGTGGACCCCGAAAGCGGTCAAAGTTTGGCTTTTTTGACCCATGAAAAATCTCCAAAGGGGGGGGGTACATGAAATTTCCGAAATCGAAATTTTTTTTTTGATGCCAGATGTCTTAGAAATGCATGAAACGTCGAGATCTGGTGTTATTTGGAAAAAATTTTTTTTTGAAAAAATCGACCTTTTGGGAAATTTTTGAGTTGGGGGAGAGAATTGAATTTGAAATGAACGATTTGAATTCAATTGCTGAGAAATTCAAGGCAATAGTATTGAAACATATCCTATATGATTGTTGGCCACTGAAAGCATATGATATGTGATATTTCATTAGGGTGGTTCATTTACTTTCCATTAGGGTGGTCCTTTTTGTTAAAAAATAAAAAAAAAATAAAAAATAGAATTTTAATTGAATATTGAAGACAATAGTATTGGAACATCTCTCACGTTATCGTCAGCCATTTTCTACATTTAATATGTGGTATTTTATTAGGGTGGTTCACTTATTTTTCATTACGGTGGGCCTTTCTGTCGAAAAATCATAATTTGAATGGGATATTGAAACAATAGTATTTTATCACCTCTTTCATCATCGCAGGCCATTTCCTTCATTAGATTCGTGATATTTGGGAAGGCTCACTTATATTCAATTACGGTGATTCTTTAAAAAAAAATGAGTATTTGAATGGAATAGTCAATACAAGAGTAATTAAACATCTCCTATGTCATCGTAGGCCACTGTTAATGTATAATATGTGATATTTCATGGGGGCTATTGTCCTCAGTTTTGCATAAGGGTGATCATTTAATTTGTAAAATATTCTCAACAGATCTAACAAATCAACTTTGTTTGTATAGTTTTGAATCATGATTCTTTATTGGCATGCAACTCTTCGTTAAGCTATTTTCATTAAGGGTTTCTTTTGAATAGTTAAAATCTGAGACGAGACTCGCGAAGACGGTCTTCTTTTTCTGTGATTGCTGAGTTTTTTTCTTATTCCACTTTGTGTTTATACCAATTATGTGCATGCTGTTCAAATCCTCACATGAACCTCTCAGCAAAAAATGATTGAGTTTGCATCACATCGAATCATAAATAGCCGTTTGAGTGAAATTTCATGCCAGCAAATGTAGCAGACATTAGAAATAATTAATCTTCTGCTTAGATTTATCAGCAACTTTGGAAAAAACTGCTCCGCAGACTGAGATTTTTAATAACAGTTTACTTTGAACACAATACTTCTCACTTTTTCAGCCATAAAAACGGTGGGCTGCATTTGACGTTTCGTAAGAGGGGAATCTTGGCTGCATATGACGTTGATATTTTTCCTCTTCGCGAGTCTCTCTCAGGTTAAAATAAAACGTTCCAATCATCAGTGAATTCAGTGAAGCACAACTCTAACTGCCATAATCAAAATACAGATAAAAAAGGAATGAAATAATTTTTGACGTATACAAATTACGACAATTGCTTGATGGGCGACGATGAAGGGCAACAAAAGTGTTTAGTTTATATTTTCAAAAGAGATTTTCAGCCCTGGGCTCCTTCATTCCCGAAACAAAAGTACGTTGCCTACTGCTTGCTATAGTACACGCGATTCGGTTGTGACAACGTAGGTAATTCAAGTTTTGACAATCAGTTCTCGTTTATTCTTCAAAGATGTAACAAAGTTCCTTCAAGAAATTTCGTCGGAATTTCATATGGATTTTTTCGTTGGAGTTTTCAACGGAATTTTCTTTGGAGTTTCCTTTTGAATTTTAATCGGAATTTCCTTCGAAATTCCTTTTAAAAATTTTTATTTGACTTTTCTACGAAATTTCCTTTTTTTTCTACGGAATTTTTATCAAAATCGGAAATTTATCCTGAATTTGCTTCGGAATATCCTGTGGAATTTTCTTCGGTACCTTTAGAAGTGCCCTTTTGAATTTTCTGTGGTATTTCCTTCGAAATTTCCTATGAAGTGTCCTCCGGAATTTCATTCTGAACTTTTCATTGGAATTTTCTTCGAAATTTACTTCGGAGTTTCTATTTGAGTTTCCTTCGAAATTTGCTTTGGAGTTTTCTTCCGAATTTCTTCTAGAGTTTGTTTCGGAATTTCCTGTGTTATTATCTTTGGAGCTTCCTTCAGAATTGTATTCGCAATATTATTTGGAATTTCTTTCAAAGCATTGGAATTTACTTTGGAAATTCCTTCGAAATTTTCTTTGGAGCTTTCTTCGGAATTTCATTTGGGATTTCTTTTTGACCTTTGAAATTTACTGCGGAATATTCTTAGAAATTTCCTTTACAATTTTCTTTGGAATTTCCACAGAGTTTTCTTGAGAATTTCCTTACAAATTTGCTTTGGATATTCCATAGAAAATTCCTTAGAAATTTTCTATGAAATTTCCTTTTAACTTCCTTTTTTCATTGCAATTTGCTTCGGGATTTGCTTTGGAATTTTCTTTGGAATTTCCTTAGAAATTCCCTTTTGAATATGCTTTGGATATTTTTCAGAATTGTCGTCGGAATGTCCTTTGGAATGTGCTTCAGAATTTATTTTGCAATTTTATTCATTTTTTTTAAAATATTTTTTTTGGGATTTCCCTTGTATTTTCGAAAGTTTCCATCGAAGTTTCCTTTGGAATTTCTTTTGGAGCTGTGATCTTTTCTTCGAAATTTCCTTAGAAATTCCTCTTTGAATTTCATTCGGAATTTGCTTTGAATTTTTTTATGGAATTTCCTATGGAGTTTTCAGAAATTCCTTTGGAATTTTCCACGGATTTTTCGTCGGAATTCCCTTGGGTTTTTTTTTCGGTATTTCCTTTGGAATTTTCTACGCATTTTTCGTCAGAATTTCTTCTGAAATTTGCTTCGGAAATTCCAATTTTTTAGTTTCCTTCGGAATTAACTTTGGAATTTCCTTCGGAATTCCGTTAGGAGTATCCTTTAAAATTCCTTTGCAGTTTTCTTTGGGGCTACTTATAAAATTTTCTTCAGAATTTTCTTAGGAATTCCTTTATTACTATAAATTCTCTTTGAAATTTCTTTCGGAATTTCGTTTGAAGTTTACTTCCAAATTTGTTATAGAGTTTCCTCGGAATTTCCTTTGGAATAACCTTTGGAATTTCCTATGGAGATTTCGAAATTTTATTTAAAAGTATTGATTGGAATTTTTTCCTTTGGACTGTTTTACGTAATTTTCATCGGAATTTCCGTTGAATTTTCGCGGAATTTACTTTGGAATTTCCTTTGTATTGTTTTTTCGGAATTTTCTTAGGAGTATCCTTTAAAATTTCTTTGTATTCTTCGGAACTTCATATCTCATTTACTTCAGAATTTCCTTTGGAATTTCTTCATGAATTTCTTTCAGTAAGTTGCTTCAGGAAGTTATTTTGGATTTCTTTGGAATTACTTTCGGAATTTCCTTCTTCAGTTCTTCAAAATTTTCTTCGGCGTTTCATTTGGAATTTCTTCTGGAATTGCTTTCGGAATTTCCTTTAGAATTCGCTTCGGAAGTTCCTTTGAAATTTCTTATGGAATTTCCTTTGCAATTTCTTTTAGAGCTGGCTTCGGAATTTCATTTGGAATTTTCTGCGCAATTTTCGTCCGAGTTTTCTTTGGAATTTGCTTCGGAACATCCTTCAAAAATCCATTCGGATTTATTTTTCTGGAATTTCCATTTGAATTTGCTTTGGAATTTCTTTCGGGATTTGCTTTGGAATTTCGTTTGGAGCTACCTTCGGGATTTGATTTGGAATTTTCTACGTTATTTTCGTCGAAATTTACTTTGCAATTTGCTTCGGAATATCTTCTGGAGTTTTCTTCGGAATTCCTTTTGGAGCTTCATGCTAAATTTGATTCGGAATTTGATTTGGAATTTCTTTTGAAGCTTTGAAATTATTTCGGAATTTTCTTCGGAAGTACCTCTATAATTTTCGTTTCCTCTGGAATTTTCTTCGGTATTTCCTTCGGAATTTTCTCTGGAATTTCCTTCGGTATTTCCTTCGGAATTTTCTCTGCAATTTCCTTCGGAATATCCTCTGGAATTACCTTCGGAATTTCCTTTGGAATTTCCTTCGGAATTTCCTCTGGAATTTCATTCGGAAATTACTTTGGAATTTCTTTCCGTATTTCCCCTAGAATATTCTTCGAAATTATCTCTGGAATTTCTTTCGGGATTTTCTCTGGAATTTCCTTCAGAATTTTCTCTAGAATTTCTTTCAGAATTTTCTCTGGAATTTCCTTCGGAATTTCCTCTAGAATTTCCTGCGAAATTTCGTCTGGAATTTCCTGAGAAATTTCGTCTGGAATTTCCTTCGGAACTTTCTCTGGAATTTCTTTCGGAATTTCCACTGGAATTTTCTTCGGAATTTCCACTGGAATTTCCTTCGTAATTCCCTCTGGAATTTCCGTTGGAATTTCCTTTGAAATTTCCTTCGGTATTTCCTCTAGAATTTCCTTCAGAATTTTCTGTAGAATTTCCTTCGGAATTCGCAAAACTAAATTGGAAAGGTCACGAGGCTCAATGCTTGATCTCTGAGATGAGTGCATCTGAAATCACGAAGTAGCAAGCGGATTTTGTATGAGACGGGGACTCCGAACTGGTTCAGCTTAGTGAAGTGTTGCATTCCGAATGAAAATCACGCAAAACTTTTCAAAAAGACCTTTCTAACAATGAGAGGCTTTCTAGAAAACTCTTTTGTTGTTAACTAAGTTACCTTTACATTTTTCGTGGAACATTACGCAAATATTATGTAGTAGTCCACACCATAATCTTTCGGTCTGTAGATATTAAGGTTGAAATTTTTACAATGATACCATAATTAAGGAAAGTGGACGAGACTTTTTCGAGAAATCATGGTTTCAAACTATACGAAAAATGATGCACCCTAATGGAAAATAAGAGAAACTCCCTAATGAAATATGTTAACAGTATCCTACGATGATGTCGCATATCAAACGGAACTAGAGGCGCATGAATTCAGAGGAATTTAAAGCCTCTCTAAACAAAAATATCACGAATCTAATTAAGGAAATGCCCTACGGTGATGAAAGAGGTGATAAAATACTATTGTTTTTAATATCCCATTCAAATTATGATTTTTCGACAGAAAAGCCCACCCGAATGGAAAATAAGTGAACCACCCTAATAAAATACCACATATTAAATGTAGAAAATGGCTTACGATAATGTGAGAGATGTTCCAATACTATTGTCTTCAATATTCAATTAAAATTCTATTTTTTATTTTTTTTTATTTTTTAACAAAAAGGACCACTCTAATGCAAAGTAAATGAACCACCCTAATGAAATATCACATATCATATGCTTTCAGTGGCCAACAATCATATAGGATATGTTTCAATACTATTGCCTTGAATTTCTCAGCAATTGAATTCAAATCGTTCATTTCAAATTCAATTCTCTCCCCCAACTCAAAAATTTACTAAGTCCCAAAAGGTCGATTTTTTCAAAAAAATTTTTTTTCCAAATAACACCAGATCTCGACGTTTCATGCATTTCTAAGACATCTGGCATCAAAAAAAAAATTTCGATTTTGGAAATTTCATGTACCCCCCCCTTTGGAGATTTTTCATGGGTCAAAAAAGCCAAACTTTGACCGCTTTGGGGGTCCACTTAATGAAGTCCGATTGAGCTCAAATTTTGCATGGGGACTTTTTTCGAGGAGACAAAACTTTTGAGCCCTACCTTTTTTTGAAATTCGAAAAATCGATTTTCATTGGCACCCTAATGTTTATCAATACTGCGCCGTACATGATTATGATTTTTTACATTATTCTCATAGAAATAAACATTCATTAACGCAAAAAAAACTTCACATCACCCAATTCGACAATAGAAACGACAAGCATCGTTATCCACTGCACGTTACATTGATATGTGTACTCCATTAGGATGAAATTAAATCGTGTGACACGGTGATCAATTTCACCCGAATTTACGCTATATTTGACACATAGGGTAACTGGGGGTAAAGCGCGCCCTCTAAGGCAGGAAGCATTTTTAGCTATGAAGAACATTATTATAAGCCTTTTTTTTATTCACTATCTCATAGATAAACATGTTTTCAATCAAATAGTAGAAACAGCCATCAATTTGCTTTTTTCTGGAGTTAATGAATCAATTTTTATGAAATGTTTGCTTATCTGCATTTTTATTTTTTGCGGGGTAAAACGAGCCACCTGATCTCGGCGTTAGTCGTTCACGCGCACGCATGCGCAATCATGCTTGCAAATACGTTGCATACTTAAGGACGTTTGATCAGATGTTATTGTTCGATTATTGTATACATGCTGAGTCGAAAAATGTGCATTTGTAAGGTTCAAATTGGCACGTAACTACAGCTTGGCATTACGTTTGCTGGAATTTGAATTCAAACGGCAGTTTTGGTGTTATGAAACAGGTGTGGCCGTTTTGCCCCACGAGTTGATTAAAGTTTAAGTCCTTCAATACGCTTTTTAAGGATAAATTCAACACTTTTTTCACATGGAATACAAACTATGGGAGTGCACAAGTCGATTCTCGGTGATAGTTTTAAAAATGTTGTTGTTTGTCGGCCTGAAAAATGGTCTAGAAAATAACACAAAATTACAACGAAAACAGCGAAAAACGTTTTTTCGAGTTTTTCACGATTATTGCCAGGAAAACACTTAAAAATATATATATAGAGAAGCATTTTAATACATTTTCCATTATCTCGGGTGCAAAACAGCGCTTCAAAGCACGTCGTTCGTTCAAAACAAGTGTGGCGCGTTTTACCCCAACGGCGCATTTTACACCCAGTTCCCCTACATCGTCGTGTACATGTGTACATCAACTTCTCCAGGTCGCCAGGTACTCTTCCACTGCGTACAGCTAGCGTATTCGTAGTTTTCCTCGAAGCCGCCGACCTCTACCTGGTTCCCTGCTGAATATTTTTTTCGCAATTCTTTCTTCTGACATTTGCACTAAGTGACCAGCCCACTGAAGTCTGCCGTATGTTACACGCGTGATAATATTCGCATCTTTGTACACTTGATACAACTCGTGATTCATGCGTCTGCGCCACACACCATTTTCGAGTTTCCCACCGAGTATTTTCCGCAGCACTTTACGCTCGAAAACACCGAGAGCTTTTCAGTCTATGCTTCGTGCCCATAGAGAGCCACCGGAAGATTTTTTTTTTTATATCGGGCGAATTTTGTTTCCGTTTGCAAGCTGCGGGACCTAAGTTGGTTACGTAGTCCGTAAAAGGCCCTTTTCGCAGCCGCAACACGTCTTGACACGATTGACTGATGAAGCTGCTTACTACCGTGCTTGAGAAGCTCAACCAGGATCTCGTCTTTCCCAGCAGCCTTACAGTTTCTCAGCTCACTGATAGCCTTTTTAACCTTTCCTATGGTCAGTGGATCCACAGCTTGATCGTCATCATCAATGTTTATCCTGTTCCTCGCTACATTTCCATTTTCACAGTTCAACAACTGCTGATAGTGCTCCTTCCACCTGGCAGCCACCGTCATTTTATCGATCAGCAAATTCCCTTCTCGATCATTGCACATGGCGGGCACTGGTATGATATTGTGCCCCGCACCATTGACCGTTGCATAGAATCTCCGAATATCATTCCGGTTCATACTTTCTTCGTGCTACCTTTTCTTTCTGCCACAAGCATACGGCTTCTGGCAACATTTCATGTCTGTCACTCTCTGGCACTCTTCATCGAATCAGTCGTTTCGTCTTCGTCGTTGCCCAGTGCCAATCAATTTCCGCGCCGTTGTTGTCACAGCTTCGTGGATAGGGTCCCACAAGCTGTCGACGTCTCCAGCAACGTTGATTCTTCCCAACTGCTCGTCTAGTTAAACTTTCAATCCATACAGGACATTGAGGTGCACCTGATCTACGTAAGACAAGGTCAAATTAGTCAAAAGCGTTTGTACCTCTTGACATTTGTCCCACAGGGCGTTAAGATGCAATTGATTACATGGTCAAATCACTCTAATATCGAAAACTTCTATATGGAATAAAATAAAATTACTGCAGAACGTTGTTATAGGTTGGAAATTTCGATTGATGTCTTATATCATAGGCGTTAGATTGTTGTTAATTTTGCAAATCTCTATTACACTATCTTAGAAAGGCTTTTTAATCGTTGACTAAGCGTGACAAAGCAAGACGACAGGACTGGAGAATCCATCAGCATTTTGACCTGTAATTTAATCAAAATTTCAACATGGAATCCTTTCATGGATTGTTAAGAAGGAGTTCCTGTAAGAATTCCTTTACAAATACCTTCCGAAAGTTCACGTGGACTTCCTCATGGGATTCCATCAGAAGATTCTCTAGGGATTCCTTATAAAGTTCTTCCAGATATTTCATCGGAAGTTCAAATGATTCCATCAGAAGTTATTTTGAGGATTACACCACGAACTATATAAATATTTCCTTCAATGATTCCAACACGAGTTCCTACAAGAATTCCATCAGTAGTTCCTCTCATGATCAGGAGTTATTCTGGGGAAATAAACACGAGTTCATGCAGGCTCCTTATGGAGTATTTCTAAACATTCAATCATGATTTCCACGAAAGATTCGTTCAGGAGTTCCTTCAAGGTTTCTATTAGAATTACCTCAAGGGATTCCAAAAAAAAGTTCCTCTCTCCGGAGTTGTTTGTGTTGTTAATGTGTTGCATACATCCGGGTGTTTGTTCAGATGTTATTGTTCAATAATAGTATAAATGCTGATGCGGAAAATGTACATGTGTAAGGTTGCAAGTCGTGTATACACACTTAGAACTAAATGCCGAATCTCGGCTTTCTGAAACCGAGATCCGCACAGCTGACCGCTCGACATTGATCTCGGTTTACTAGTTGAAACTGATAAACTCGGTTTGCGTTTCAATATTCAACTACTGATAAAAACTGACAATCTCGGTATTTTCAAAACCGAAATATCAGCAAAAAAATCAAATCAATCATTTCTGAGGTATTGATTTAACATCATTTTTTTTTTTTTAGGTAACAGTGTCTTCTAAGTATCCTACTTAAATATTCGTCTACGGTTATTCAAAAGAAATAAGTTAATGCTGTAGTTTGTTAATATGTCTTGGCTTGAAACGATGCATCTGCACTTTGATACCCAAGTGAATTGCCTGTTCCGGATGCGACAGAAGACCTAATTATTGCCGACTTTGATTACTAAAATAAAAGCTAAAAATGTACTTACGGATAATTTCGTGCAAACCACTATAATCCCGTATTAGAACTTTCCATGGTTTCGCAACCAAATCACGGTATTTTTTAAACTTTAAATGGTATACATAAGACCGTTTTCGTTTACAAGCAAAACAACATGGCGGTAGAACAAAATACTGAGAATCTCAGTAATCTTATTGATAAACCGATATGTCGGCATTTTAGACAACTGAATTCGGTGAAAAGGTAATAAACGTTGGTACTCGGCACGCGGAGATGCCGAGCTACGGGTAAAAAATAAAGTTAACCGAGATACCAGTTTTATGGATTCCCGAAACTCGGTAACGATTATTTTTTAGCTGATTTATCAGCAAAGAGTCTAGATGCCGAGAGAGTTCAGCAGTTTGAAATGCCGAGCTCGCGAATATTTTTTAAGTGTGTAGCTTAACGTGACATTACATTTGGTAGTGATGATTAAAATTTAGGTCCTTCGATAAGCTTTTTTATGACAAATTTAACATATATTTTGCATATAATACAAACTACGACAGTGCACAAGTTGCCTCTCGGCGATAGTTTCAGAAATTTGCTTATTTTCCGACCTAAAAAATGGTCCACAATATTTCAACTAAAACGTTTTTATCGACATTCTTGAGAAAAATACATAAACATATTGGAGGAGACTTCGATGTTACGAAATTTAAACGTTACGCCTAGCGAGTAAGATTTTAAATATGTTGATACCCAGACTTGAAATAAAAGAGAGCTGGTAGCGATATCAGTCAACAGGAGCTAGTTTGTGTGTCAACAGAATAAGGGCTTGGAGGAGAATTCGATGAGGAACTACGATGAAGTAGAATCTCGCTAAGGAGGTAGAGCCTGGACGGGAGGTGGCTTGGACGAGGTGATCAAGAGTTGGTTGCCAGAATGCGTTCGAGGCTGGTACTGATTGATCGGGACGAGCTCGGTAGAACAGACGATCCCTGATAGCAATTATAAGCTCGGATTAAGGTGCAGTTGACCGAGAGACGAGGACGGTGCAGCTGACCAGGAGGAGTTCGGTGCCAGAAGCCATCGAAAGATAATAGAAATTACAAAGGATTGTCTACAATTAGAATCGAATGATGCCTTGGAAGATGCATGTGGTCCCTTATATAGGCTTGTATAGGTATATATAGTAGGTAGATTGTATGTACATGTACTGATGTTCGTGTATTTGAAATGTTACCGGACTGAAAGCATTGACAACTGAATTTTGTGTTTCTCTTTAGGTATAGGGACAGTATAGTTTCATACCTAAGGATAAACACAAAATTCAGCTGTCAATGCTCCTTCTGGCACCGAGCTCGTCCTGGTCAGTTGCACTATTCTCGTATCTTGGTCAACTGCACTGTAATCCAATGTTCTCCTTGCTACCGAGTTTCTCCAGCTCTTCCGAGCTCAGAGATTTCATCAGGAGTTGCTAAAGGAATTCCATCAGAAGTTCATCTAAGGATTCCATCAGCAGTCCCTCCATTGATTCTATCAGAAGTTCCTTCAAGAATATATCTAGGAATTCCTGTAAGGATTCCGTCAGGGGTTGCTTCAGTGATTCTATCAGGAATTCCAATAGAGATTCTATCTGGAGTACCTTTAGGGCTTGCATCAGAGCTCTTCTGAGTATTTCATCTGGAGTTCCTCCAGGGATTCCACCAAGAGTCTCTTCGGAGATTCCACCCCAGAGATTATATCAGAAGTTTCCCGAGGAGTTCCTCTAGGAATTCTATCAGAGTTCCATCACGAATCTTATCAGGAATTCCTCCAGGGATTCCATCAGGATTTCCTATAGGGATTCTATTAGGAGTACCTTTAGGGCTTTCAACAGAATTCTTCTTGGGATTTCATCACGAGGTCATCCAGGGATTCCATCAAGAGTTCTTTCAGAGATTCCACCTGGAATTCCTCCAAGGATTCCATCAGGAGTTCATATTATGATTCTATCAGGAGTACCTTTAGGGCTTCCATCAGATTTCTTCTGGGGGTTTCATCAGGAATTCTTCGAGGAACTCTAGGGAATTCCATTCTATCAGATGTTCCATCAGAATTTTATCAGGAATTCCAATAGGGATTCTACCTGGAATACCTTTTGGGCTTGCATCAGAGCTCTTCTGAGGATTTCATCTGGCGTTCCTCCAGGAATTCCACCAAGAGTCTCTTCGGAGATTCCACCTGGCATTCCTCCAGAGAGGACTTCCCCGAAGAATTCCATCAGGATTTCTGCTATGGATATCATAAGGAGTTCCTCTAGGAATTCGATCAGAGTTCTATCAAGAATTTCATCAGAAATTCTTCCAGGGATTCCATCAGGAGTTCTTATAAGGATTCTATTAGGAGTACTTTCAGGGCTTTCATCTAAATTCTTCAGGGGTGTTAATCACGAGTTCCTCCAGAGATTCCATCAAGAGTTCTTTCAGAGATTCCACCTGTAATTCCTCCAAGGATTCCATCTGGAGTTCCTATAACGTTTCTATAAGGATTACCTTTAGGGCTTCCATCAGATTTCTTCTGAGGATTAAATCAGGAATTCTTCAAGAACTCTAGGGATATCATAGGGGATTCCTCTAGGGATTCTAACAGATGTTCCATAATGAATCTTATCAGGAATTCTTATAGGGATTTCGTCAGGAGTTCTTAAAGGGATTCCATCAGGAGTTCTTTAAGAGATTTTAGAAGGATTTCTTCTAATGATTTCATCTGTTGTTCCTTCAACAATATCTTTAGGAATTCTTACTAGGATTCCATCAGGAATTCCTCCGGATGTCATCAGAAGTTCCTATGGATTCCATCAGGAGTTTCTCTAGGGATTCTACCTCTAAGGCTTCTATCAGAGATCTTCTAGGGATTTTATCAGGAACTCGTGATTCAGGGATTCCATCAAGAGTTCTTCCAGAGATTCCTTCGAAGATTCTATCAGGATTTTCTTTAGAGATTATATCAGGAATTCCTCTAGGATTCCTTCTGGGAATATCATAAGGAGTTCTCCTAGAGACTTTTACAGGAGTTCTATCAGGAATTATTTCAGGGACTCCTTCAGTCATTCCTCCAGGGATTCCATCAGGAGTTCCTTCAGCGATTGGACCTGGAACTCCTCAAGGGTAACCATCAGGAGTACCTCTAGAAATTCCAGGAGAAGTTTCTCCATCAACAGTTCCTTCCTGAAATTCAACCTGAGATTCCATCAGGAGTTCTTATCAGGAATCTATTTGGAGTACTTTTGAGGCTTCCATCGGATTTCTTCTGGGGATTACATAAGGAATTCTTCGAGTAACTCTAGGAATATCATAGGGAATTCCTCTAGGGGTTCTATCAGAAGTTTCATCAGGAATCTTATCAGAAATTCCTCCAGGGATTTCGTCAGGAGTTCCTCCGGATTTCATCAGGAGTTTAATAAGGATATCCTCCAATGATCTCATCTGGAGTTCCTTCAACAATATCCTTGGGAATTCCTACAAGGATTTCATCAGGAGTTCCTCTGGATTCCATCAGTAGTTTTACTAGGGATTCAACCTTTAGAGCTTCCATTAGAGTTCTTATGGGAATTTAATCAGGAGCTCCTCTAGGAATTCCATCAAGAATTCTTTCAGAGTTTCCACCTAGCATTCCTCCGAAGATCCAGGAGTTCCTCTAGAGATTATATCAGGAATTCCTCTAGAAATTATATCAGGATTACTTCTGGGAATATCATGAGGAGTTCTTCTAGAGATTCTTACAGGATTTCCATCAGGAATTCCTCCAAGGATTCCATCAGAGGTTCCTTTAGCGATTGCACCTGGAACTTCTCAAGGTATTCCTTTAGAAGTACCTTTAGGAGCTCCATCAGAAGTTTCTCTAGGAATTCCATCAGGATTTCTTCTTGGAATTTTATCGCGCGTTTCTCCAATGATTCCATCAGGAGTTCCTTCATCTTTACAAATTCCTCCAAGGATTTCATCAGAAGTTCCTCCAGGATTCCATCAGGAGTTCTTATAGGGATTACATCAGCAGTACCTTTGGGGCTTTCATCAGAGTCTTCTGTGAGTTTCTTCAGGGATTCCATCAAGGGTTCCTTCAGATAATTAACCTAGAGCTCCTCATAAGATTCTTTCAGGAGTTTTTCTAGAGATTATATCAGCAGTTCCTCGATGAATTTCATCAATATTTCTTCTAGGAATATCATAGAAAGTTTCTCTTGTTGTTCTTACAGAAATTTCATCTCGAATCTTATCAGGAATTGCTCCAGGGATTTCATCAGGAGTTCCTTCAGAGATTTCACCTATAATACCTACATGAGTTCTTTCAGATGTTTCTAGGGATTTCATCGAGAGTTCCTTCGGAGATTGTTACGGAGTTACACTAATGATTTCATCAGGAATTCCTCCAGGGATTACATCACAAGTTCTTCCAAGGATCCCATAAGAAGTTTCTCTGAGGGATTTCATCAGAAGTTTTTTCATCAGAAGTTCTTCAATAAATTTCATTGGGAGTTTCTTCAGGGATACCATCAGTAGTTCTTTCATGAATCCCATTAGAAAAACTTCTAAGATTTTATTATAAAATCCCCCTGGGATTCCATCATGAACACCTTCTGGGATTCCATCAGAAGCTCTGTCTGGGATTCTATCAGCAATTCTTTTGATGGTTCCTTCAAGAATCTCTCTAGGTTTATTCTGAGTCCCATCAGGCTATTTATTAGGACCGAATTTTATTCCAGGTGTTTCTCTAGGGAATTTTTCAGGAGATTCATACAGGAACTCTTCTAGGTAGTCCAAATAAAATTCCTTATGGAATTCGTCCCTGAGTTCCTAAAGGGATTTCTCCCGGAATTAACCTAGCGATGCTTTTCAAAATTCCTTAAGGCATTCCTCCCGGAATGCTTCCAAGGATTCTCGAGGGTTATCAGGAATTCATCCAGGGTTTTTTTTTCAGGATTCCATCACCGAAATAACTCAAGAGATTCCTTCCAGAATTTCCAAAGAATTTCTCGTGGAATTCATCAAGGCATTCCTCCCGGAGTTCCTTAAGGAAGCAATCCCAGAAATGCTCAAGGGATTCCCCCAGATTTTTTTCAAGGAATTTCTCACGGAATAAATCCAGTGATTCTTGGGGATTTTCAGGAATTCCTCCAGCGATTTAACCAGAAATTTCTTATAGGGATATCACCAGAAATTTGGTATAATAATTTCACCTGTAATTTTGAATCCACCAGTATATCATCCAGTGACTCTATCAGGAGTTTCTCATGCAATTCAAAACAGTTATTCCTTCAGATCCACTGAGGCAGTGTCTCCCAAACTTTTTTGACTTTCGCCTCCTCGAGATCAATTTACTAATTAATAATTATCGCCTCCCTGATATGTAATTTATATATTTTGTATTAACCCTCTATTACCCAACCCCGCCTTCAGACGGGGTACACTTTGGAATTTTGTGTATTTTTTCGTAACTCGGAAATCAAAATTATATTATTTCTGGTTTAAACCTTGACTCATAATACACAAATAAGAAAAGTTTTTTATATCTTTTGAAACTTTTTTGTATTTTTGAAAATTGTTTGAAAAATTGTATTCTTATATAACCTACAAATGCCTGGGGTTTATTTAACGTGTAATATAAAAAAATCGTACCTTTTGTATTTTTCTACGATCAATCTATCACAGAAGAAGAGCTTGGTGGTATTAAAATAATTTGAAATCTGTTTTTCCGTTAGTTACACGGAAAATAAAAAAAATCTAATATTTTCAAAGGTACTGTAAAAACTTGATTTTTTTCTTATTGCCAAAAATCAGTAACTAGAAGAGGCTTCAAGAAAAAATGAGAACGGGTAGGGATGTTCAAAAATAAAAATTATAAAAATCAAAAACCAAAACTCATAGATTTGCGAATAAAAATAAATCATTGCCCAAAACGTGTTTAGAACGATTTAAGATAACTAAAAATGATATTTAGATCGAAAATAAAAATTTGGGTATAAGAGGGTTAAGGTGAAGATAAATCGAAACCAAAGTTCAAATTTTCAAGAGTACGGATCTGGCGAACCAAACATCCGTTTGAGCTAAAAACCTAATCGATTGGTAACCACCAGCTAATGACCAATCGATTAAGTTTTCAGCTCAAATGGGTGTTTGGTTCTCCAGATCCGTGATCTTGAAAGTTTGAACTTTGGCTTCGATTCATCTTCACCTTAAATAATCGCTATAATGTGTTGAGATTCTGATCAAGATCTTATCATAAGTGTACCAAAAACTATCAAACTTACTGGTGAAGTCCTACAAATGTGATCAAAATTAAAACTATTTTTATTTTGAAGTCATGTGTGGTTGGAGTTTTGACAGACTGGATTGAGATTTATTTTGGCTTTGTTAAGGAAAGCCAAAAACTTTTTAAATTGTGATCATTTAATTGCTAATTTGATACAGATGTTTGATGAATTACGATTGTTTTTAGCATGATAGTAATTAAAGCCGATTTTCGTACAGAATACTCAATTTTCACAAAATTTAATAATTTCGAAGTGCCTGTCAAAAGATAGGGATTACTTTTCTTTTCAACATCAAACCAGCCTTAAAAGTATAGTCTTAAAATTGGTGTCAAATGTTATGAGTCGTTGTTTTCAGTTTGTTCTTATACATACACTTTCGTCCCCTTTCTGGCTTTTTCGCCCCCATATTCAGATTTACAAATGTTTGCCCCCCTGGGCTTTCGCCCACTTTGGGAATCACTGCTCTGAGGTTTTCACCAGAGGCTTCTCCTTGGTTTCTTCCAAGATGAACTCTATTCATCCCATAGTCATATGGGATTCGACCACAATTTTCCTATCAAAATTCCACCAGTAATTACTTTAGAGTCTTCACCAGTATTTTCTCTGATTATTTCATCTGTTATTTTTCGCGAGAGAAGTTTTTTTTTTTGAGGAATTTCACAAAGAGTATTTCTAACACTGGAAATATCACCAGAGCTTCGCTAGAATTTTCACCAGAAAAATCTTCAGACTTTCGCCAGAATATATTGAAAGGGTTTTTCTAGGATTTTCCTTCAAGTTTATCAGAAATTCCTCAAGGAAATATACTAATGTTTACTCAGAGGATCAACCAAAACTTTTATTTGAATGCCTTCAGGTTGAATCCCTAAAGTGGACCTGAAAATATATTTTTTTGAATTTTTTCTAAAATAACCCGTGCAGCAAGGATAAATTCTAGGAGGAATTACCAAAGAAATCACATGAGAATTTCCCAGAGAATTCCCCTGAGAAACTTTTAAATATATTTATGGAAGAACTTTTAAAGCAATCCCTGAAAGAGTTCCTAAAGGATTCTTGAAGGGAATTCCTGGTGGATTCCTAGGAAAAATCCTTCAAAAAATACTGGAAGGAAATAATGAACTTATTGATTCGAAGAAATCTCAGAACGAATGCCTCGAAGGGTCCTTTCGAAGATACAAGAAATACTCTTAAATACACTGGTGGAATTTATTAAAGAATCTATTGAAGATTCCCAAGTATTATACCGGAAGATAACATGGGAGAACTTCTCAAAAAATTGCAAGCGGAATCCCTAAAGGAGTTACTGCTGATATTTCGTGTCGAAAGGTTTGAAGAATTTTTTGCAGTATTTCTCGAGGAATCCCTCAAGGCTTCCTGGTGGAATCCTCGGAGGAATTCTTGGTGAAATCCTTAAAGGAATTGCTTGATGTTTCCTTGGATAAATTCTTGGTAGAATATCCTGATGGAATCTGTATATAAATTCCTGAATTTTCGCTGGAGGAATTCTTAAATGAATCTTTGGAGGATTTTCGGTGGGGTTCTTAAAGAAAGCATTGGATGAATCACTGAAGAAATCCCTCGAGATGTGTTTCTATAAATTCCTGGAGAAATCTGTAGGAAAATAACTAGAAAGAATCGCTGAAGAAATTTATGGTGGAATTTCTGTAGCAACTCCTTGTGGAATTTAAGGATCAGTCTTTGGAGGAAGCCCTTAATAAAGTCCTGGTGACATCCTAGGGGGAATTTCAGATGATAAATTTCTTGAGGAATCCGTTTAGAAGTATCTGAAATAATTCGTGATGTGATTCCTGGGTAACGCGTGATGGAATCCCTGGAACTAACTTCTAGAGAAATTCCTGAAGTAATCTTTGAAAAAAGTATTAAAGCCATCTCTGGAGTAATTCTTGGAAGCAGCCTCGGAGTAAACCCTGAAGAATTGCTGAATAAATTGCTTGAGGATTTTTTTCGATTGACCTTTGAAGGAATTAGTGGAGGAACCGGAGCCACCGAATTTGAGAAAATAGCAACCACATTTTCATCGCTACAAATTGAAAGCTCCCCAGTTTCAGCCCTAATACAATACAATGAAAACCGGCCCTTAAATCAACTTTCCAACTGAATGTTCCACCACCAGAAATGGTTTCGACATTTTGCCTATTTTGCAATGTAGGCCACAGTGCAGTGGGTCTAGTAGTAGTTGCACTTGAATTTTGATTTATGGCAAGGCACCCGATCCCGTGCTCTGGCAGTCGTCGTCCTCCCAATAATAGCTGGCTCGAGCAATGCCAACTCTCCCCACCTTGATTCGTCCTTTTTGGTCCGGAAGCATTTTTTCCCCCAACGCAAATTACATGTCAAACAAACATATGCCAACGTATATCAAAGTGGGTCGTTTTTGCAGTTTACGACCCGAAATAATGATCTCTTCTGCGGAACGATTACGAGAGTTGACTGTTTTTTAGTGGCTGGCGAATGCGATTACGATTACGCGCTGGAAAATGCAAACATTCCGCAGGGGACAAAAAAGCACTGGCATGTGGTGGAGTATTTATATACACATTGGTTAACGTTTCCGGTTGGAGGTTTTAATTTTCGGTTTGATCTCGAGTTGAATTAATTTGTTGCAATGGCTGAACCGTTGAAAGGGTAACTTTACGGCTTGATCCTAGCAAATTGGGTTAATGAGGTATAAACCTTTAATCAGCTTAAAGTTTTGCAATATGTGGCTCAACTGTTTGCAAATATGGACGTCTCTTCTTCTTTTTTGGCATTCCGCACTCACTGGGACAGAACCTGCTTCTCAGCTTAATGCTCTTATGAGTACTTCCACAGTTATTAACTGAGAGTTTTCTTTGCCAAAGTTGCCATGTTCGCATTCAAAGATTTTCTAGGCACTAGAAGATTCTTCCAGCAATGCCTTCAAAATATTATCAGAACCAAATCCTTGGGCTTCCATGGGGATGTTTTAGATGATTCACGATTATCTTCAGAGATTCCACTTGAAAAAGTGCCCTATATGGTTTCCAAGGATATTTTCATTTTTGTTTTTTTTTTTTTCAAGAATGACTTCAAAGACTCCATCGGATTCAAATGGAGATTCTTAATCGAATTTCTTCCGATTTTGAATCTTCAATATTGAAAAAGCAAGAATTCAGTAGGTATATTCAGAAAATTCAATATAACAAATATTAGCCGTTTATCGTTACATACTCCTACCGAAAAATCATCAAAGGCCATGCGTCTCCATTGCATTCACCTCTCATCGACAATCTGTGTCAAGGCTCCCCCAGATCTAAGCGACTTTTTACGGCGACAGCGACAAAAAATTGTCGCGATTTCGATGATGCTTCGCTGCATGCGCTGTTTGATAAGCGCATCTAAGCCACAGCGACGCGATTTCGCAGCGAATCGCGTCGTGTCAGTCAAGATGGTTTCATAGAAGAGTGCTTGCAGCGGAACAACAACGAAATCGCGACGTTTTTTTGTCGCTGTCGCCGTAAAAAGTCGCGTAGATTTGGGGGAACCTTCAATCAGTAGCACCGCATCATGCCAACACCGGCGAGAAAACAACAACTCAAAACTTGTTCTAGATTGCATAATCAAACACCAACTCAAAGCCAACGATCTTAACTTTCCCGGGCTAAAGACAACCTTGGTAAATTTATCAAAAACTTCCTCGTGCTGGGTTTCGTCTGGTTCAAAACAAGAACCCCGCAGAGAATACCGCCACACGGTCAATGACGACGACGACGTCGTCGCACAGTGGTTCAAAGGCGGTCAAAACTTTAAAAAAAATCAATGAACTTCGAACGGTTTGTTTCTCGGCTTTCTTGCCACTTTTGTCGTTTGAGTACAAAGTTTGAAGCAAATTAATTGGATTTTGAAATTTATACAACCCTTTTGAGTGGACCGTGGACATGATTTTTCAGGAAAATTCATACTCTTGATCCGTAACCCATCATCTATTTAGAAATTTAACGAGTGTTCAAACTGTGATAGTATCTTCAGAAAAGTTGTAAAGTACACCTGAGTTTAAAAAATCAATTTTATAATGAAAAAAAAAATCCATGCAAAGTGAACAAGAGCACCTCTTTCTTTTTTTTTTTTTTTTTGAAAATCATGTTCATTGTTAACTAGTACACTCAGACTATAGTAGCCTGCAATTAGATGAAGTACTTTTGAAAGCTTTTACCTTCATTGTGCATTAGAGTCATTTTTGACCAATCGACATGGTAAAAGAGCTGTTACTTTGTAGAGAAAAGAGAAAGCAGTCTTCCGAAAACATCATTTTTGTGTTAAAAGAAGATTACAGCGAATCTTGTAGCAGCGCTACAAAAAAGTTACACATTATGCATTGCCATTTTTGATCCATGACATAGAAACGCTCACTCAAATCCATTTTTGAACCAATTTCCGTCCCTTTAACTTTATATGAAATATAGATATGATTATATATGATAGAACCCTGGATATTTTTGTGAGAATGGCCATTCTGGGCACAATGACACTAGAACATCTGGAATCTGTACCTGAAGAAAATGGTCTGATAGCTGCTCTTGACTTTCCTGAATTTGGATTGACATTAAAAATAATTATACCATGGATTTTTTTTAAATAAAATAAGCATAAGCATGGATGATCCTACATTTCGTTTTTGCTACTCCTTGATTGACCAGACCAATCAAAATTGCACAAAGCTGGGGCTAAGCACTAGCGAACCATTCTCAATGAGCACAATTCGAGAATTCAATTTTTAAAAAGTCAATAACGGCGTCAGCAACGTCCATTACGATCAACGGGAAAGGGAAGGAATGTTCGTGTGACAACCATTGTTACAAGAGACGGAGATTACCTCTGCATCTCCATGACTGTCACAGGAGGGGGATTTAGTGGGAAGAGATGAAAAATTACATGTTCAGGATTTACCTTGTTAAGTAATGTTATCCATGCAACCTGTTCCTATACTGTGTTATAAAACTATTCGTCTCGTCACCTTTGGTGGATAACTAAACAATGGTTTAGTAGGTATAAAAATATGAAAAGAAGGAATAGTACAACGCCGTCATTCAAAAAAGGTTTAAAACAATTAAAAATACTTCACTCTGGTATTCGACAGCTATTGAGGTCTACCTCCATTTAAGACTCCGCTCATGACTCTGCAGCAGGATGCGGCATACTATTCGAAAGTTCTCAAAGCCAAAAATTCGTGTGCTATTAAAAACCTAAATCACTTGAAATGGGAAATTTCAAATTTTGAGCCAAAATGTTAAGATTTAGAGTTGGTGGAAGCAGTTTAAAAATGAATCCTCAGGTTATAAAATATGACCCTCAGTGAAGTCTTCTTAACTTTGTTACTCTCCAACCAATTTTGTAGGTCCTTGTATCATTCTCTTCCAAACCAAATTTATGAAAAGTTTTTATAATATAAAATTTGCTTAAATGAAAAATAGTTTAGAAAAAAGTAGTTTTATCCAAATTCTTCCTCTTATTACTAAAAAATCAATCTTGCTTGATCATAACTTCATGAATAATTAACTTGATAACAACAATATTTTTTATTCCATTAGTAGCTTAAACAAGATGCTTTGTAAACTTGCAAGCAATGATTTTCAAAAATTGTTGTGACATTAGAGAGTATAACTAAATAAAACTCATGACGGATCTGGTGGAAGATCTTTTCGGAATAAAAATTTTCTCTACAATCGAGGACTTATAGTATTTTTTTTGCGATATACATATTTGAAAATAGTAAATTGGTAAAGATAGTTCACAGTTTTGATTAAGGGAACGCTCATAGAATATTTCGCTGTCCCAGTTTGGACGCAACACTTAATGAAAATTACTCGATAAAAGAACGGAAAGCTTATTAGCCAAACTTTAAAAGCTCTATCCAAATCTCTTTATGCAAAAATAGCCTATACCGTTTTGCATCGAATTCCCGGACGCTTCGAAAGCCGGACACTTAGTACAATTTTAGCTTACATGCATGTGTACTGTAATTTTAAATTATTATATATGAATCGATGCCTTAATTTATGTTCTACATGATACTATAATTTTCATCAAAGTAACCTGGAAAAATATTTAATGAAAATTAAAAAAAAGAAAGTCTCGACAAATTCAACGCAAGTTTTCGCGCTTGTTAAGTAGGCACAATAATTAAACAATAGTATTGTTTCCAGTGATGTTTTGAATGGTGAAAATTGCTAAAAACTGCTTTAGTGTTCAGTATTCGTAAAAAAAAACTGGTGTCTGGGTTTTGAAGCATGAAATTCTACCGCTTAGAAATCCGGACAAACCATGCATCAAACATTCAATGCATGAAATGCAATAGTGATTATTAAAAGAAAATAAAATATTATACAACAACAACCATGAAGGTGTTTACAGCTGATTTGTAACGGAAGAAAACTTAACAGAGCTTGTGAAAATGATCAATTGTGAGTAAGTAAATGCTTCGTTCAGGTTTAGTCCTGCATCACATTTTATAATGGCGATGTAAATATTTTACCAACTTATCTTTTATCAACATCGAAAAAAAATTGATCCATGCTGAGAAAAACGGGTAAGGAAAATGCGTTAGAATAAACGCAAGGAAACAAACAAAGCTTCAACTCCTGGAATTCGATTCGCGCTCGTGTATCACTAATTCCATTGGAAGCGGAAGAAACAAATGCGACTTTTTCATAAACATGAACTTGAACTTGAATGCTTACTGCAAGCAGTACTTGTTCTATTATAATCAATGTGAGCTTCGATTTTATGGCGTTGTCTGATTAAATTTAGATTTACTTTATTATGCAGATTTAACCCTTAGGTGGGTTCACCTTTTAACGTAGACTGTTCCTTCTAGTCCAAAGTTAATATAATGAACGTAACAGTACAATGATCTGTTTATTTTATTGTATCAAACCTTTATGGTGTTAGTAGAACGTGTCGGAATAATTTCTGACACTACTATTCATGAAATTCGAACAGTTTATGATAATTTAAGAATATCCGGATTTCGAAACAAAAGAGGCCGGGAATCGAAGCATGGCTCAATCAGCGTCCAGATATCGGAGCAAGACATGCCAAATATTTAATGTGCTTTAAATGATTTATACCCCATTATAAGCTATTTCCAATGCATTTTTGCTCTCAGAAGACACTAATTTACATACCTCAAATAATAATTCATTCCCATACACGAAATTTATTGAAAAATGTAAGATTGAAGCTATCTAGGTGCTTAAGTGTCCGGATTTCGAATCACATCGGTATACGAGAGCAGACTATTTTTCGTTCAAAATACTGTTTCGCTCAACAAAAGTAAAAATTTCTGCACAAGAAATGTTCTAGAAATTTTCTACCGTGAGCTCTATTTGAATTGACGATTCTTTTCAACTGCGTACTGCGATCAAACAAAAATGCTTTTCTTAAGCATTTGTTGCAAGAAATTCCCCATGCATCGAGATAGGCGATAACTTTTCTGTTGAAGTGCATACTACCCTTAAGGCTCTAACGCAAACAAATCTTCTCAAAGCATAACTCAAATGAACAACACATTTTAAAAGAAAATATTTGTGGCAAAATTTTTGAACGATTTAACACAAATTTTAATTTTGGAAGTGTACATCAAAACCACCGACTGTTATTGAAAAAGAGGGAAAATTTGTGATTGTGATATTTTTCCCAGCATACAGGGGATAGGCAAAATGATTGAGATAGGCAAAATTTTGCCCAAATTCAAATGCTTATAACTTTATGAAAAATGGATGAAATTGGATGCATCTGGAAGCAGTCGACGGCAAATTTGGTCCAGTTTTAGGAATTTTGTGCGGTGTAAAGTTCGATAGATGTTTGCAATTTTCCTAGAAACTAGAACTAATAGGAAGTTAAATGTAACCGGACGCATTAAGATTGGTTGGAAATCTTCAGAAATATGACCATTTCCGTAAAACTGGTTCTTGAAAGCATGGTCAGTCATGTTTGTATTTCCAATCATGTTAATATTATACGGAGCTATATCCAAGCGGACACTAACCTTAAAAAAGATGATTCCTGCAGCATATTCAGAACCATTAGATGCACAGACTACACTATAGAAGGTTCCAAGTACCCTGGGGGAAGTGGTCAATTAGGAACATATCCGGAACCATATCAATATGGGCATCAAACTTCATGATTTTTAAAGGTTATGCTTTCCGAAGCATTTCCAGCATCACCAGCTGCCATGACCACTTTATAGTAGGTTCCAGGTGCCCCGGGAATGTGGCCGATTCGGAACATGTCCGTTCATCTGTTTAGAATCACATTCTACCATAAACAGTAAGATCCATGGGACTTGGAAAATGGCGATCATTTTCAGAACCACATGATGTAATAACCACTCTTTAGTAGATTCCAGGGGCTCCTAGAGATGTGGCCAATTCGAAACATGACCTCATCCCCCAGGGCCCATGGAACCTACTATACAGTGGTCGTATAAATAAGTTGCGCTGTAAATACTTCTATTAGCATCACCTTCAAAAATCTAGATGTTTATACCCATATTGATGTGTTTTCGGGCATGTTTTGAATTGGCCACCTCCCCGGGGCACCTGGAACCTACTATAAAGCGGTCATGGCAGCCGGTGATGCTGGAAATGCTTCGGAAAGCATAACCTTTGAAAATAATGAAGTTTGATGCCCATATTGATATGGTTCCGGATATGTTCCTAATTGACCACTTCCCCCGGGGTACCTGGAACCATCTATAGAGTGGTCTGTGCGTCTAATGGTTCTGAATACGCTGCAGGAAACATCATTTTTAAGGTTGCTGTCCGCTTGGATATAGCTCCGGATAATATTTACATGATTTGAAATACAAACATGACTGACCATGCTTTCCGGAACCAGTTTTACGGAAATGGTCATATTTCTGAAGATTTCCAAGCAATCTTAATGCGTCCAGTGGCATTCAACTTCCTATTAGTCCTAGTTTCTAGGAAAATTGCAAACATCTATCTAACTTCACACCGCACAAAAATACAAGCGACAGAAAAAATGACATTTGGACATGACCTCAGAAAATCCGGAACATCTCCGGTGTCCAGTGGCCAATATGCATGGCCCAGAAAGTTCCTAAAACTGGACCAAATTTGCCGTCGACTGCTTCCAGATGCATCAAATTTCATCCATTTTTCATAAAGTTATAAGCATTTGAATTTGGGCAAAATTTTGCCTATCTCAATCATTTTGCCTATCCCCTGTATCTCTAAAAAAATATGTTGAATATTGGCAGGTTCTAAAGTAATTATCATTCTCAGAGCATGTCTTGCAAGAATTGATAAAACAGCAAAATATGAAAATGGTCGACATTAAGCTTTACTAAGTAATAAAGTTTAAAACAGTATAATTCTGAAGAACAGCCTATTTTTAAACGAAGGCAAAATTTATGATTGATCCAATAGAAGATTGAACGCCAAAAATTATTGCGGCATAATGAAACGAAAAAACATTAAAAGAAATACGTTCAGAACCATCGAACCGGTTGTGCTACTTTTCCCCGAATTTCGTTTCTCCGAATGTCGGTTCCCCGAATGCCAGTTCCCTGAATGACCCTTTTCTCCAAATGCCATTTCCCTGAAAAGTCGTACAGTTTGAATAGGTGCTATAATAGTCTTCAATGGCTGTATAGCGAACGAGAAAGAACGATAAGCAATCAAAAGAAGGAGATATTCTGTCATTCCCGGCCACGGTAAAAAGAAGCAAGGTAATATACTCCGAAAAATGACATTTGGCAGTGACGTCATTCCTATCGCAAACTCAAACGAGTGCAAAAGAAAGCAAGGCCTGCTCTCCTTTACTATCCTCAAGGCCTCATGCTTGACGGTAGGAATGACGACACATGCTTTGATGGAAAATCGTTGTTCATACGTGGAAATAGCCTACCTTGTTGTGTATACTGTGATTCCCTGCTATACACATGTTGACAAAAATTCTGCGGATGGTAAAACTCGAAAGAAGGGTGCATATTAGATGGCCAGTTCGTTAGGCATCCT
This sequence comes from Aedes aegypti, assembly GCF_002204515.2. Lineage (NCBI taxonomy): Eukaryota > Metazoa > Arthropoda > Insecta > Diptera > Culicidae > Aedes > Aedes aegypti. Next base: position 402,222,253 of record NC_035108.1, read on the forward strand.
GAAATGTATAAAGTTACGACAATCATGAGTGCCAAAAACTTTTCGGGAAAGTGGGCTAATCGGGGCACGGGATATTCGGGGAACTGATATTCGGGGAACTGATATTTGGGGAACCAACATTCGGGGAAAAGTAACACAACCCATCGAAGTAACTGCAATAATCGATTTCTCTTTTCGCTGATAACTTGAACAGATCAATGTTATCGATTGCCGCCATTTTGTCATTTGGAAACAAAAATATCTAAAAAATAAAGCTCCAAAGAAAAGCCTTTGTATGAAAGAAGGTGAAATTTATTTAAATTTTAAATCAACAGTTTTTATACCTATAATTAAGGTTACATGATATTTGGAAAAAATTTTTGAATTTTGGAATTTTTGAAAAAAGGGTAAATTTGACTAAGTTTATTAAAATCTTCAGTTCAAAAATTTATTCCAATAACTCAAAACAAAATTAATATTTGAAAGAAGGGTAATTTCTGGTTAAATAATAAAATACTATTGGCAAAATTTTTCCTTATATGCTTTAGTTTATTCAAGAGCATATGATTGTTGAATAAAGTGTCATTTTATATCAATTACCCCTAAACAAGCCTGATGTCGTCAGATAGATTCAATAGAAACGTAAAAACGATATCATCTTAAGAAATTCTTGGTTTCAGATTCATTATGTCAAGCGACTATTATGTCAAACGACTTTATGCCAAATGACCTCCCACCAAAAATTCACTTTCAAATCGCCTACGCCACCTCTAAATCTTAACATCTTTGGCTCAAATTGGAGTTCCCCATTTTATGTGCTTTGAGAAGAGCATACAAATTCCTGGCTTTGAGAACTCTAGAGAAAAAAAGTTTATCGGACCCGTTTGAAACACGCAAAGGACTTCGACAAGGCGATGGTCTTTCCTGCCTCCTGCTCAATATTGCGCTAGAAGGTGTTATGAAACGGGCGGGCTTCAACAAGCGGGGCACGATCTTCAATAAATCCAGCCAGTTCATTTGTTTTGCTGACGACGTGGACTTTGTCGGAAGAACGTTCCAGGTGGTTGCTGAACAGTATACCAAGCTGAAACGTGAAGCAGATCGGGTTGGATTGAAGGTAAATACGTCGAAGACGAAATATCTGCTGGCTGGAGGAACCGAGCGCAATAGAGCTCGCATAGGCAGACGCGTGACGATCGACGGGGATGAGTTCGAGGTGGTGGACGAATTTGTGTACCTCAGATCATTTATAACGTCGGATAACAACTGCAGCAGAGAAATTCGAAGACGTATCATTGCCGGAAGTCGTGCTTACTATGGACTCCACAAGACCTTGCGGTCTAGTAAACTTCACTTACGTACTAAGTGTACCATGTACAAGACGCTAATAAGACCGGTAGTCCTCTACGGGCATGAGACGTGGACAATGCTCGAAGAGGACCTGCAAGCGCTAGGAGTTTTTGAACGACGTGTGCTTAGGACGATCTTCGGCGGAGTATGTGAGGACGGCGTATGGAGGAGAAGAATCAACCACGAGCTTGCGCAACTCTACGGTGAACCCAGTATCACGAAAGTCGCCAAAGCTGGAAGGGTACGATGGGCGGGACACGTTGTGAAAATGCCGGACAACAATCCCGCAAAAATGGTGTTCAACTCAAATCCGGCCGGTCCAAGACGAAGGAGAGCGCAACGAGCTAGGTGGTTTGACCAAGTGGAGCAGGATCTTGAAAGTGTGGGGCGATCGAGGAATTGGAGGTTAACAGCCATGGACCGAGTTAGTTGGCGTAACATTGTGGCGCAGGTCATGTCTTGAAGGACGTAGAGCCAGCAAAAGTAAAGTAAAGTAAGAGAAAAAAGTCGCATCCCCCTCTGCAGGCATCAAGATCGGGAGTGGAAATTTAGGTAGAAGACAACAGGACTTTTTTTTCCCAAACTATCCAGCCAGCCGACAAAAACAAGAGTGTTTGAACCATTATACTTCTAAAAATGAATTAAAATAATATCGCGTGCACATTAAAATCTTTCTCTCGTAGAAGCTAAGTATCCGCGTAACACCGCCACAAACGGTAGGTCTCCATCGGTGAAGTCATGATATTTCACAAATGAGACTACCAATAATATTTTAAATTACTAAATGTATCAAATTATTATAAAGTAATAGGGAACAAACTCACCGACTCATCAAACATACTGGTGAAGCTAACCGTTCCAATTCCAGTCGCAGCTAGGCACGGGAAGCAAATATTCGAGCACCAGACTTCAAAACGATTTAAACTCTCACGATGAACAATGCGAAAAATTTTGACACCTTGAGTTCTGCCAATGTTTCGAAATAGTACTACAAAGATTTACCATAAGACGAAATCTACTAATAATAAAAATTGCTATCATAAAACTAAAACGCGTCCAATCGCGAGCAAACCTACTGGTTTAAAATATAGTTGGATTATAATACATACATTCCACCAGATCATATTGAATAGAACCACTCAAAAGTGATCAATTTCACCCCATTTTACGGTATTCCGGAACCGATTCCGGTAGAGTGTGATGTGGACATTTTCAGACCATCATATTATTCCGTCATGCGACTGCTCAAAATTCATGTTTTTTTCATTCAGATCTAAAAAAATAGACACGACGCCTTAACAGTTATTTACTAAGAGCTTCCTTTTCTGATTGAACCTGAATGTGCAGATAGTGTGGCAGGTACGGAGATACTCTATGCTCTGGTAAGTCGAGAACATTTCTCATTAAAAATGATCTCTGGCCGGTGCTATTCGAGCCCATGTCCCTCAGCTTAGACTGATAGCTGCGCGTTTACCGCTACGGCTATATGAGCCTGTCAATCATAAGTCACATAATTATATCCGAAAATCAAATTCTAATATATTTTTTATTCGGTCTATAAGGCAACAACATTCGACAAGTCACAATTCATGTTATTTACCTATAGGTAAAAAGTCATTTTAATCGCTGACGAATTATAACTTTTGGCATAAATCAAAACTTTGGGACCAGGGGACAAATAGGGCCCCAGTAAATCCTCCAGGAAAACTTCCAGAGATTTCTTCAAAAATGCCTGTCGGAATATCTCCAGAGATTCTTCCACAGATTTTTTTTTCAGGAAATTTTCCTTTAGGGATTTTACCAGAAATTCGATTTCTCCAGGCCTTCCCCTGGCAGTTTTATAAGAGAATACTCCATCAAGAACTTTTGTTCGCTACCAGAAATACCCTCAGTAATCCGTTCAGGAATTTCGTCAGTAGTTCCTCCTCTCCGATTCCTCCAATGATTATTCCAGAAATTTTTGCAGGAATATTTCTACAAAAATTCCTAGAGCGATTTCACCAGGAGCTTCGTAAGGCCTCCAGTGATTCCACCATAGATTCCTCCAGTTAAATCTTTTCAAGGGATTATTGCAATGATTACTTCGAAGACTCGTTCAGAGATTCTTCCAAAGATTCTTCAAGCGATTTCTCCTGATATTCTTTCAAAAGTGCTTCCAAAAATATCTCTAAGGATTTCTATAGACAAATCACTATCGGGGTTTTTGCAGAGATGGCGTCAAGAATTTCTCCCGGTTACACTATGCAAATTTCTTAATGGATTAATGCAAATATTTTTCCAGTGATTTCTCCAGAATCTCTTTTTCTTCAGTGTTTCCCGTTGAAATTTCCCCTGACATTTTCTCCAGCAATTCTTCTGGAGAATCCATCAAAATTTCATCTAAGAATTCTACAAGCAAGAACTTCATAAAATCCTATATAGATTGCTCAAGAGTTTCCTTTAAAAAATCACTGCATGAATTATTAGGAAAATCACTACATAATCCTTGAGAGATTCTTGCAGGAGGATTTTTTGCAGGAGACTATGGAGCAGGCTTTCCAAATGTACAGCCTCGACACGACAGCAGCCGAAAACACCGAACCAACAGTCGCTGTGTGCCTTTTGCTGCTGTACGTTTCGCACCAAACATGGAACGTAGTGGCAACCAGACACACACGCATGAATGTCGCTGCCTAACGAACTCAGCTGACAGCATTCGTGATCATGCCGTAGCGATCCGAACGGGCTGTTTCACATTACAGCCACCGAAGGGCTGTGACAATCTTCGGCTACACGAGCCAGAAGTTGCGAGAATGCTGTCGTGGGCTGTCATGAAACTTGAGATTCACGCTAAACATTTTACACATAAGATTACAATATTGTACAAAAGTGTGGATATTGATGTAATTTGAATAATATGATTTGAAAATCATTGATAATATGATAATGTTCAACACTATGTTCATCTTGTGGGCGCAACATTTTGAAGGTTCAAAAAAATACGTGTGAAAAAGTTTAACCGTGACTTATCACATTGCGTGAAATACAGAACACGAGAGCCCCGACTGCATATTCATTTTGCCAGTAAGACGCTCGGGTATGCGAGACATGTTATGAATGAATAACCGAGCTTGTCATCTGAAAACGAACGCACTGCAGACAATGGGATCGAACTGCCGTGTGATGTACAAGACGGCATCGTTGCATGTCGCATGACCATCTCATGGTAGGCTGTCATGGTTAGTTCATTCACAAGGCTGTCGTGCTAAGCAGTTGATGACAGCCGTCGAAATACTGTCGTGTGGCGGTACATTTAGGAAGCCTGCTATAGAGTGCTTCCAGTAGGAAATCTCTGGGGAATTCCTGAAGAAATCTCTGGAGCATAACATAAGCTTTTCGGCTACGCAGTCATTAATTTTTCAACGGATTTTTCTCAAGCATAAATGGAATGCGTATTTCATTGAAATTAATAGCGTATTTTATTAGAATATACAGTTGATTTTCTACAAGCTCATCCCTAGAAAAATTCCTAAAGGAAACTGGAGAAATTTCTGTAAAAATTCCAGGTGAAATCTCTAGATGTACTCATGAAGAGGTTTTCCAAAAAGAATAAATGTAGAGATTTTTCTGGAGTAATTTTTGTAAAGATTGTCCTAATCGAATCCCTCGAGAAATTGTTAGGTTTCTATTTGATGTAATTGTTGCAGAAACTCATGGGAGAATCTCTGGAAGAATTTCAAGAGGAACTTTTGGAGGATGGTTTTTAGATGTCCAGAACGAATCTCTCGGATAATCCCAGCGTGCTGTGCGTACACAAACTCTCTCTCTGCTCTTGAATATTTTTTTAAAAACTTCCTTAACCAAAAAAACAGTACTTCTCAGTGCTACTAAAACAGCACTTTTCAGCACTATTTTTTTTAAACATATTTACAACCTCGAACAAAAGGAATGGCGAATCTCTGAATTCACAACTTCCTTTCAAAAAAGCGAGATTTAAAACTGTTACTAAACGTGAGAAAAATGTAAGAAAGGACGTTTCTCCAGAAAACGCGCCTTCTTCCAAGGGTGAAGCGGTTATTGTTGATAATTGCATCGAAACGAGCAAGCAGTTGGATGTTTTAGAGCGGTTCCATTTGAATTCGAATGTCGGTTTACTTTTGTATTTTTTGATTTGGATGAAATTTTGCACATGCTTTCTTTATGCCCAAAAATGCCTTTTTGCATCATCGGCTCGCCATTTTGACTCTAGCCTTACTTTTGAGAAGGGCCTAAGAAAAAAATCCTTAATAATTTTCAAAAAATTATAACTTAGAAACGGTTTGTCCGATCAGTTTGGTGCCTTCCGCAAAGTTTTAGGTTATTGTTGGGACTATCTGGAAAAAAATATACACTGTAAAAAAAATGTTGTAATTTTTTATACATCGAAAATAAAGCTTAAAAATCAATTTTCTCAACAATCGTATTTATGTTTTTTTTATATGTTAAAGTAGACAAAAATGAAGTCTTTGCACAGTGGGTCAAGATAAAGAAATCATGGAAAAAAAAGTTATGATTTTTTGAAAATAGGTGAATTTTTGAAAATGGTCATAATAAACTTTTTAAATATTTTTCAACTCGATTTTATGAAAGTACGCAAAATTTACAACAAAAAAGGTGAACGGAAAAATCAGGCTAACTTTTACCGTTTTAAAGATACAGCGATTTTAATACAAAATTATGATATAATTTTCAATTTTCGGTCATTATAATATAACTTAGAAACAGTTTGTTCGATCAGTTTGGAGTCTTCCGCAAAGTTTTAGGTTATTGTTGGGACTATCTGGAAAAAAATTATGCACTGTAAAAAATATGTTGTAATTATTTATATATCGAAAATAAAGCTTAAAAATCAATTTTCTCAAAAATCGTATTTTTGTTTTTTTTTATTTTTTATATGTTAAAGTAGACAAAAAATGAAGTCTTTTGCACAGTGGGTCAAGATGGAGAAATCATGGACAAACTTTAATATGTTTTAGCAAAAAAAAATCAAGACTTATGTTCGATGTCCGTGTGACAAGTCCAGAAACCTGGAGGAAATGGCAGAGCCCCATACAGTGCCGTTGGTGCCAAAAGTGGGATCAGGGCACAAAACATTGCCACATGGATGCTAAATGCATGATTTGCGGAGGTTCTTCTCACGCTAAGGACGTTTGTCCTAGGAAGGATGATACCACAAAATTTATATGCGCAAATTGCGAGAGCCCTAATAAATCTAACTTTTGGTATGGCCCTTCGCGTAAGCGAGTCGTCGAGACACGTGCCAGGCAGATGAACGATAATATCCGTTACGATAACGGTCGTTTTCGGAGTCCATCAGATGGATTACAATCATGCTCATTGACAAACTATGTTTTCCGTCGGGTAGCCTTTCGAATCTTTTAATTTCAAATGGATCTACCCAAGGAAAATCCAATTCCGATATGGTAGCAGATAATTTAAACTCCTCCCTTTTTCATACTACGAGTAACCGTTTCAAATTGAAAAAACCCTGCCACCACAAAAAACTTCTATTCCGCCTCTTCGTCTATCGAAAATTCTAACGGAAAATCATCAGATAAAGTACCTTCTTCAAGTGATATGTCTCCCTCTGATTAACTGAACAATTGATTCAAATGATTGATGTAATATTCAAAACCACCACAATTGCTGAAGCAGTCCTAACAGCTATTAGAATACATATAGCAGTTATTACTGAAACTTACTTTAATCCTGGATACTTGAACCTGGAGAGTTGCAATCATCATTCATATGCGAAAAAAATCAACTTTTTTCGTAATTTTTAACCGAAGTTTTTGAAACTTTGGGTGTTTTTGTTGTAACACAGTTTGGTAAATATACTTTCATAGCTGCCTATTTGCCTTTTTCATGCACTGGGTTAATTTGTTTCAAAATGACTTGCGGAAAATGACTCGCAATAAGTTGAAAATTTTTGTCATTGGTGACTTCTATGCCAAGCATCACTCATGGAATAATTCGCGAAGTAAATCCAATGGCAGAATTTTATATGACGAGTCCTCCTTAGGCTTTTTCTCAATTCGATACCTTGATAGTCCCAATATACGATTGATAATTTATCCAAAATTTTGTAAAAAAAATCCTCAGAGGTCAATTCTGGCATTGAAAGAGGAAAACAAATTATTATTACTAATTGTGAAAACCTCAAAAACTTGCTATGCAACTTTAAAGTGCACACAAGTTCAATTTAGGACTCACTAGTCCAATTGAAAATCAAGTTACTCAGGATTTCGAAAACATGATTGAAACAGAACGTTCTCCAAAAAAATCCTGGGGACTGATTTGAAAATGTGAGAACTATTATCAAAAAAAATCAAAAATATGAAAGCCCCTGGCGAGGTTGGAATTTGCAATGTCCTCATCAAGAAACTTCCAGAAAGTAGCTTATTGCTCAATTGATATATTTAATAAATGTTACCATTCATATGACATTGTGGCCGACATTTGTCCTAGAGCAAACCACTGCGCGACGATGGACACAAAAGACTGCATCAGTGACTGCAAACTTCAATAACCAACCGATGTGCACCCGGCTGAAGACAACTTGTTCCCACAGTTCCCCGGATCTTGGAGCTTAAAGTATCGCTTACCACAGTCCTTCCTGTTTCGGGACAGTTTCTCCGGTTAGTTGGACGCGCTTCTGCCACACAGCAGCGAAGAAGCGAGAGCCGTGTAAAAACATTGGTGCTTGAGCATGAGCATGCTCTGCCTTCGTTTGCTCACTACTTGGGGTCACAGTTTGTCTGTTTGCACACCGGGGTTGAGCTTGGCTCAGCAACGCCTGGGAGGAGTGTAGCAACTTTTAGTTTTTTTTTTTTGTGCTCACCAAAGCCAATGGAAAAGTTTCAGTGTTTTCTAGGAAAAAAAATCCCAAGCCCACGACGGCTACAGTATAGACGAAAACTGCCACAACAGCTTGCAGTCAAGCGAATGAGGGAAGTGGTGGCGAAATGAACACCTTAAGGATTCCATCTCGTTTCTAATGGGAAAAATATGAAAATTGTGATTACGCACAGCATCAAAATTAGGGGTGTATTATGACTTAGCTATTCGAATCCAAGCTAACATATTGATCTATTATTGACGACGAAAACTTTTAGAAATGTTAATTTTACCTATAGTATCCAGTAATTCATATAAAAAGACGTGAACTAACCTGTCTTTTTGTAAGAGTGTATTTACTTATTATGTTGACTATTTATGAGGAATGGATGCAGGTATTCATTTTACCCCCACATGCAATGCAGAAAACATATATTAAATTTCCTAACGACCCTTTCGGCCCAGCGGCATTCGGCTTGATGAAATAGTAGTCAATGATCAAATGTTATTTCAGCCTAACGACTCTTTCGGCCTAACGGCATTCGGCCTAACGACCCTATTAATTTTCAATTTAAACATTTAAGTTAACTTAAATTTGCATCTTTCCAATATATTATAGTCATTCTGCTGTTGCCTTTTGTTAAAGCATAAATTGTTCATGGTTATATAATTGGAAAGCCTTTAGTCCTTCAAGTTTAAAATTCCATCAGATCAAGTTTTCAAACATGTATTTCTCAGGGCTATTTTGTCACCAATTTCCCTATTCAATGCACGGTGCAGCCTGCGGATGGGAGAAATCATGCAACTACTCTTTCCCTCCTTGACTGCATGGGAGTGCTTTACATGAGATACTCGTAGGGTTACGAGGCGCGCATTTTTCGGTACAGTGACTATGCTTCCCGAATAAATAGGTACTCTGTTTACACTTGTGGAGGAGGGTAAACTTTTCCGCAGCAGCATGCTAACTAAATGGCAGGGATACGGTGCTTCCTCGCCAGATCGGCGCAGTATTTTGCTGCTACAGGTTTGCTTCCAGGAGAAACTTGTGAGCCCTTAGAACAGAACGCGTCGATGATTTACGAGATCAGGGTGATAAAATTCATGAGCATGCATACAAAGGACGGTTGTTTGTTATTACGTGTTGTGAATGGGATAAAGCTATTGAAATGGCAAACAGAAAGTCAGAAATAGTTTCATCTTTTAGAATTTTTAACGAAAGTTTAGAACCTTTGTGTAATACTTCTGAAGATTCTAACCCATACATTTTTCTTACACAAGAATGTCGACTGACGTCTGTTTTGATGGCAGTTAAAATGCTAATTTCGGTTGTTTTGGTTTGTTGGTATTTAGTTTAAGAATCTTTATGATTCAAAGCATCTCAACTATACGATTATCCTCTTACCCCTTATCTTGTACATCATATATCAATACTTGACACAATGATGCTTCATGCTCAGGCTGGTCTAGAGAATAAACTACCAAACATAGCTTCAACTGGGCCTAAATTTGCACCTAGTCGCCTTCTGTATGGTCTTGCTCTATAGTTACGCGTTGGCTTAACTAATCAAAGCACTACACATTCAGCAAAGAAGTTTCGACGCTAAGTTGGGAGTGCTTTATAAAAATCGAAGAAATGCATAGTGTACAGAATGTATCCAGAATTGATTTTGAAATTTGATTAGTCAAATGCTTTGAGTAAATCAACAGAAATTAAAGAAAAATTTACATCGGGATTGTGTCTAATGTGAATTCAATTTGACTCGAAAGCTAAAATTCAATCAAAATTGAGAGTGGTTCGATAGTGAAAACTGGGTCACCACTGAGACTAGAGTCAAGGAGTCTGAAAGTCAGTCGATGCAAATAAGAGGTGATTCGAGAAAAAATTAGAAAGAGAGCAATTCAAGAGTAAATTGAGAGAAAGTCAAGAAATGATCAAAGATAAATTGAGAATAGATCTGGAGATAGTTGAGAATAAATATAGACTTAAGCAAAAACAAAAGGTTAGGTGAATTGGTATCGAATAAAATAAGTAGGAAACCTGAATGATTGTTGTAAGTCAACCATAAATCAATCAAACTAGCATACAGTGGGACAGTGGCATACCCAGGGGTAAGGGTTGAGCCCTCGATTGCTCGATACAAATGTTTGCAAGAAGTGTGCACGTAACAAATAGAGTCTCATTTTTGTAGATTTACCGGATGATAGATCCTGCGGATTAGATTACTTTGAGTTGAAAGTATTACCACAAGTTTTGACGGATAAGATAATAGAGATTTTCTCTCAAGAAATTTTGTAATCGATCTGTAAGAAGTAGACTGCTTTGCAAGCAGAACTATTATATAAGAATATTGATGTAATCTTAATTGGCGCGGTAAATGACTGGGCATGGCGTACCATTGGTACCTCGCGTACCTGCAGGAATAAAATAGACCCCTTTGTGCGGTCCTTAGCCTCTTGCCCAGCAACTCCTATCCCTACCTCCTCGTGGTACTGGCCGGGGTACGAGTAACCATGGGGAAGATCGGGTAACCAACCCCCGGTGGGAACTTTGGTCGTATGCTGACAGGGAAGGGGGGGTTTGCTTTTGCAAACCTGGAGCGTCTGTACTCCACGTTAGGAGCGGCTCACAACAGTGTCTGTTCCCCATGTCAGGGGCGGCTGATCATCGTCCGAGTGCCAGAGAAGGACTCAAAGCTAAACTGGCCCTCCGAACATTTAGGGGGAATGGTCCTCCGGAAATCTAGGGGGTTGGTGTCAGGCCCTGCAACCGTAAAAACACATCAGCACAGGAACGTCAACGAGAGAATACGGACCGGAACAATCGGGAAAGACCACAGCGACGAAAATGGACTAGCGATTCGAAACTCGGTACGTGGAACTGCAAATCTCTCAACTTCATTGGAAGTACTCGCATGAAGACTCGCGGTTTCGACATCGTAGCGCTGCAGGAGGTGTGCTGGACAGGAGCATTGGTGCGAACGTTTAGAGGTAATCATACCATCTATCAGAGCTGCGGCAACACACGCGAGCTGGGAACAGCTTTTATAGTGATGGGTGATATGCAAAGGCGCGTGATCGGGTGGTGGGCGATTTACGAAAGAATGTGCAAGTTGAGGCTCAAAGGCCGGTTCTTCAACTTCAGCATCATAAACATGAACAGCCCTCACTACGGAAGCACTGATGATGACAAGGACGCATTTTACGCGCAGCTCGAACGCGAGTACGACCGCTGCCCAAGCCACAACGTCAAGATCATCATAGGAGATTTGAACGCTCAGGTTGGCCAGGAGGAGGAGTTCAGATCGACGATTGGAAAGTTTAGCGCCCACCGGCTGACGAACGAGAACGGCCTACGACTGATAGATTTTGCCGCCTCCAAGAACATGGCCATTCGTAGCACCTATTTCCAGCACAGCCTCCCGTATCGGTACACCTGGAGATCACCTCAGCAGACAGAATCGCAAATCGACCACGTTTTGATCGATGGACGACACTTCTCCGACATAACCGACGTCAGAACCTATCGTGGTACGGTACCGACGCCCGTTCCGGTATGACCTAGAGCGGCTCAAGCAACCGGATGTCGCCAATGCGTACGCGCAGCATCTTGAGGCAGCGTTGCCGGATGAGGGCGAGCTCGATAAGGCCCCTCTTGAGGACTGCTGGAGGTGAGTCAAAGCAGCCATTAACGACGCTGCCGAAAGCGTTGTCGGATATGTGGAACGGAGCTCAAGAAACGATTTGTTCGACGAGGAGTGACAGGAGGTTTTAGAGGAGAAGAATGCAGCGCGGGCTGCAATGCTGCAGCATGGTACGCGGCAAAACGTGGAACGATACAGGCTGAAGCGGAAACAGCAAACCCGCTTATTCCGGGACAAAAAGCGCCGCCTGGAAGAGGTGGAATGCCAAGAGATGGAGTTGCTGTACCGTTCTCAAGAAACGCGGAAGTTCTATCAGACGCTCAACACATCCCGCAAAGACTTCGTGCCGCGAGCTGAGATGTGCCGGGATAAGGAAGGGAGCATCTTGATGGACGGACGCGAGGTGATCGAAAGGTGGAAGCAGCACTACGATGAACACCTGAATGGCGCAGAGAACACAGGCACAGAAGGTCAAAACAGCGAAGGCGATGGCTACGTCAGCACAGTGGACAGCGGAAATCAACCAGCTCCCACGATGGGGGAAGTTAAGGATGCCATTCAACAGCTCAAGAACAACAAAGCCGCTGGCAAGGATGGTATCGGAGCCGAACTCATCAAGATGGGCCCGGACAGGTTGGCCGCTTGTATGCATCGGCTGATAGTCAGAATCTGGGAAACGGAACAGCTACCGGAGGAGTGGAAGCAAGGCGTTATATGCCCTATCTACAAAAAGGGCGACAAACTGGAGTGTGAAAATTATCGTGCAATCACCATCCTAAACGCCGCCTATAAAGTGCTATCCCAGATTCTCTTCCGTCGTCTATCACCTATAGCAAACGAGTTCGTGGGAAGTTATCAAGCAGGTTTCATCGACGGCCGCTCGACAACGGACCAGATCTTTTCCGTGCGGTAAATCCTCCAGAAATGCCGTGAGTACCAGGTCCCTACGCACCATTTGTTCATCGATTTCAAGGCGGCATACGATAGTATCGACCGCATAGAGCTATGGAAAATCATGGACGAGAACAGCTTTCCCGGGAAGCTCACAAGATTGATCAGAGCAACGATGGACGGTGTGCAAAACTGCGTGAAGATCTCCGGCGAACACTCCAGTTCGTTCGAGTCTCGACGGGGACTACGACAGGGCGACGGACTTTCGTGCCTGTTGTTCAATATTGCGCTTGAAGGTGTCATGCGGAGAGCCGGACTTAACAGTCGAGGCACGATTTTCACGAGATCCGGACAATTTGTTTGCTTCGCGGACGACATGGATATTATTGGGAGAAAATTTGAAACGGTGGCAGATTTGTTCACCCGCCTGAAACGCGAAGCAACAAGAGTCGGGCTGCTGGTGAATGCGTCGAAAACAAAGTACATGCTGGTTGGCGGAACTGAGCGCGACAGGGCCCGCCTAGGAAGCAGTGTTACGATAGACGGGGATACTTTCGAGGTGGTGGACGAGTTCGTCTACCTCGGATCCTTGTTGACGGCTGACAACAATGTTAGTCGGGAAATACGAAGGCGCATCATCAGCGGAAGTCGTGCCTACTATGGGCTCCAGAAGAAACTGCAGTCAAGAAAGATTCACCCCCGCGCCAAATGCACGATGTACAAAACTATGGGCATGAGGCGTGGACTATGCTCGAGGAGGACTTGCAAGCTCTTGGGGTTTTCGAACGCCGAGTGCTAAGGACGATCTTCGGCGGCGTGCAGGAGAACGGCGTGTGGCGGCGAAGGATGAACCACGAGCTCGCTCAACTCTACGGCGAACCCAGTATCGTGAAGGTAGCTAAAGCTGGAAGGATACGCTGGGCAGGGCATGTTGCAAGAATGCCGGACAACAACCCTGTAAAGATGGTGTTCGCCACGAATCCGGTCGGAACAAGAAGGCGTGGGGCGCAGCGAGCTAGGTGGATTGACCAGGTACACCAGGACCTGGAGAGCGTGGGTCACAGTCGAGGATGGAGAGAAACGGCCATGAACCGAGGGAATTGGCGAAATATTGTTGGCGAGGCTTTATCAAGATAATTGATGTAAAGCCAAATAAGTAAGTAAGTAAGTAATAATGAGAGCACCAGTATTACACATTGAAGATACCGTAGATCCTGAGTAGCATCTCCCTGTGTGTGGTTCCCTGAGTAAGTATATTGTTTGAATGTTACTCAAAGATGTGTGGACCTGAACCAAATGAAGGAATGATTTTATGTTCAATTTGCTACATACTTAACTCTCAAACCCCCAACGTCTGACTTTTCATTAAAAATGAACTTTAAAAAATCATAACTGGGCCAATTATTAATCAATTTTGGATCTTTTGGTCTCAAACAAACCGCATACTCCTCAAGATTTATTGTGTTCCGGAAGAAATGGGATTGGCCACTTGGTTCCGGAGTTATTCCGGATTCAAATGGGGTATATTCGTTCCGGAAGTGATAGTTCCCTTTGATTTTTCAAGATTAGCGGTAAGAAAATTATTCATTGTGTACTTTCTATAAGTAAAAAGCTGCCAGAAGGTCGAATGACATTGGTTCTCATTGATTCTGGCCATTTCGGATACCCGGTCACCGGGCACCGGTTCCTGAATGTACCCAGAGAGGACATTTTCTGAAACTCAAAGAATACTAGCGTGCGACGGCTCAAAATTCCTAATTTTTTATCCGGAACATCATAGATATAATGCCAAGGACCAATATGAGGTTCTAACCACATCCGGATACCCCGGAATGGGTTCCGGGAGGGCCTCAGTAGGACACTTTCGTAATCCTACTCACTCATATCGTGCGACGGCTCAAAATTCATGATTTTTTATCCGGAACGTCATAGATATAATGCCAAAGACCAATATGAGGTTCTGGCCACATCCGGATACCCCGGAATGGGTTCCGGGAGGGCCTCAGTAGGACACTTTCGTAATCCTACTCACTCATATCGTGCGACGGCTCAAAATTCCTGATTTTTTATCCGGAACATCAAAGATATAATGCCAAAGACCAATATGAGGTTCTGGCCACATCCGAATACCCCGGAATCGGTTCCGGCAAGGCCTCAGTGGGACACTTTTGTAATCCTACTCACTCATATCGTGCAACGGCTCAAAATTCATGATTTTTTATCCGGAACATCATAGATATAATGCCAAGGACCAATATGAGGTTCTGGCCTCATCCGGATACCCCGGAATCGGTTCCGGGAGGGCCTCAGTAGGACACTTTCGGAATCCTACTCACTCATACCGTGCGACGGCTCAAAATTCATGATTTTTTATCCGGAACGTCATAGATATAATGCCAAAGAACAAAATGAGGTTCTGGCCACATCCGGATACGCCGGAATTGGATCCGGGAGGGTCTCAGTAGGACACTTTTGTAATCCTACTCACTCATATCGTGCGACGGCTCAAAATTCATGATTTTTTTATCCTTAACATCACAGGTATAATGTCAAAGACCAAAATGAGGTTCTGGCCACATCCGGATACCCCGGAATCGGTTCCGGCAAGGCCTCAATGGGACACTTTTGTAATCTTACTCACCCATATCGTGCGACGGCTCAAAATTCATGATTTTTTATCCGGAACATCATAGATATAATGCCAAAGACCAATATGAGGTTCTGGCCACTCACTCATACCGTGCGACGGCTCAAAATTCATGATTTTTTATCCGGAACGTCATAGATATAATGCCAAAGAACAATATGAGATTCTGGCCACATCCGGATACGCCGGAATTGGATCCGGCAAGGCCTCAGTGGGACACTTTCGTAATCCTACTCACTCATATCGTGCAACGGCTCAAAATTCATGATTTTTTATCCGGGACATCATAGATATAATGCCAAGGACCAATATGAGGTTCTGGCCTCATCCGGATACCCCGGAATCGGTTCCGGGAGGGCCTCAGTAGGACACTTTCGCAATCCTACTCTCTCATACCGTGCGACGGCTCAAAATTCATGATTTTTTATCCGGAACGTCATAGATATAATGCCAAAGAACAATATGAGGTTCTGGCCACATTCGGATACGCCGGAATTGGATCCGGGAGGGCCTCAGTAGGACACTTTCGTAATCCTACTCACTCATATCGTGCGACGGCTCAAAATTCATGATTTTTTTATCCTTAACATCATAGATATAATGTCAAAGACCAATATGAGGTTCTGGCCACATCCGGATACCCCGGAATTGGATCCGGGAGGGCCTCAGTAGGACACTTTCGTAATCCTACTCACTCATATCGATCGACGGCTCAAAATTCATGATTTTTTTATCCTTAACATCATAGATATAATGCCAAAGACCAATATGAGGTTCTGGCCACATCCGGATACCCCGGAATCGGTTCCGGCAAGGCCTCCGTGGACACTTTTGTAATCTTACTCACCCATATCGTGCGACGGCTCAAAATTCATGATTTTTTATCCGAAACATCATAGATATAATGCTAAAGACCAATATGAGGTTCTGGCCACATTCGGATACCCCGGAATCGGTTCCGAGAGGGCCTCAGTGGGACACTTTCGTAATCCTACTCACTCATATCATGCGACGGCTCAAAATTCATGATTTTTTATCCGGAACATCATAGATATAATGCCAAAGACCAATATGAGGTTCTTGCCACATCTGAATTCCCCGGAATCGGTTCCGACAAGGCCTCAGTGTGACACTTTTGTAATCTTACTCACTCATATCGTGCGAAGGCTCAAAATTTATGAATTGTCATCATGAACATCATAGCTATATTGCCGTGGACCAATATGAGGTTCTGGTTACATCCGGATACCCCGAATCGTTTATCAAACAGCATCACTCCATAAATCAATATAAAGGTTCTGACTTGATACTTGAAATCTTAGCGAAATGCTGAGGCTGGTTTGAAGGGAACAGAACCTGGACTAAGACACAGAGCCTGGACGCGGAAGCAGAACCTGAGCAGGCTGAGCTGTAGCCCAGATAGCCGTAGCGGTAAACGCGCAGCTATTCAGCAAGACCAAGCTGAGGGTCGTGGGTTCGAATCTCACCGGTCGAGGATCTTTTCGGGTTGGAAATTTTCTCGACTTCCCAGGGCATAGAGTATCTTCGTACCTGCCACACGATATATGCATGCAAAAATGGTCATTGGCATAGTAAGCTCTCAGTTAATAACTGTGGAAGTGCTCATAAGAACACTATGCTGAGTAGCAGGCTCAGTCCCAGTGGGGACGTAACGCCAGAAAGAAGAAGAAGAAGCTGAGCTGTAGTCTGGAGGAAGAGTTAGCATGGACGAAAATCTAATATAGATTTGATGGTCAATACGCGTTGAACAAATTCAGAGGGATGCGAATGCTGACTCATCTAAGGAACTGATCAACAGTGTTGGAAGGAACTTGGTAGTCTGGAGAAATTGATGCTAGGTGAATTTGGTTGCGAGGAGCTCACGGAAGAGCTTGGCAATTAATTTCAAAACTGTTGTTAGCAATTATAATAAGGGATACAAGGTGTAAAAATATGGCTTCATTTTAAGGACGAATACAAATTAATAAAATGATGTAGTTTATGAACCAGCATCAAAGCTTAACAAATGATGTAGAATTTCATCATATGACTTTCGAAGACATTTTCAAATTTCTTTAATATTTAAATTTGGAGCACTTCTGCCACAAGATCAACTGATATTCTAAAAATAAAATTATACTTTTCTCTAGTCAATTGCATCAAGGTTAACAATAAATTGTATAAAAATGTATTTAGCATTGCGAACGAATTCCAAAAAACGACATGTTGTTTAAAGGATGAAATAGTCAAAAGAATTTGTAGCGAACATGTCTTAGAATTTTCTCTAAATATTTAATTTTTTCAACAACATTTATAGTAAGGACTCTATAAATGTTGATAAGGTATAGTGCCGTTTGATTTTGGCAGGATTCCAGAAAAAAATCATGTTGCCAATATCGAACAGTGTCAAAATCAAACAGTTGTTTTTTATCATACTTTTGTATTTATAAACACGGATTAAATTTAACTATTTTGAAAAAAAAGACACAAAGAAAAATTAAGATAACCGCGATAAAACAAATAAAATAAGAACACGGTTTTTAATGTTGACAAAAACGGCTAGCCAGAAATGTCTCATGGACTTATCGATATGGATCCAAAGCTATCTCAATGGATTCAACGAAGATTACACAGAGTGCATATGAGTCTTATCAGAATAATTCTGGAGTAATCGCATGTTAACAGAATATTATATTGATCCATGGCATAATAGCTATGATGTGCAGCATAAAAATCATGAATTTTGAGCCATCGCACGATATGAAGGAGAAGATTTACAAAAGTGTGCCACTGAGGTCCTGTTGGAACCGATTCCGGGGTATCTGGCTATGGCCAGAACCTCATACTGGTCTTTGGCATTATATCTATGACGTTCCGGATAAAAAATTAGGAATTTTGAGCCGTCGCACGATATGAGTGAGTAAGATTACAAAAGTGTCCCACTGAGGCCCCACCGGAACCGATTCCGGGGTATCCGGATGTGGCCAGAACCTCATATTGGTCTTTGGCATTATATCTCTGATGTTCTGGATAAAAAATCAGGAATTTTGAGCCGTCGCACGATATGAGTGAGTAAGATTACAAAAGTGTCCCACTGAGGCCCCACCGGAACCGATTCCAGGGTATCCGGATGTGGCCAGAACCTCATATTGGTCTTTGGCATTATATCTCTGATGTTCTGGATAAAAAATCAGGAATTTTGAGCCGTCGCACGATATGAGTGAGTAAGATTACAAAAGTGTCCCACTGAGGCCCCACCGGAACCGATTCCAGGGTATCCGGATGTGGCCAGAACCTCATATTGGTCTTTGGCATTATATCTTTGATGTTCCGGATAAAAAATCAGGAATTTTGAGCCGTCGCACGATATGAGTGAGTAAGATTACAAAAGTGTCCCACTGAGGCCCCACCGGAACCGATTCCGGGGTATCCGGATGTGGCCAGAACCTCATATTGGTCTTTGGCATTATATCTCTGATGTTCTGGATAAAAAATCAGGAATTTTGAGCCGTCGCACGATATGAGTGAGTAAGATTACAAAAGTGTCCCACTGAGGCCCCACCGGAACCGATTCCAGGGTATCCGGATGTGGCCAGAACCTCATATTGGTCTTTGGCATTATATCTATGATGTTCCGGATAAAAAATCAGGAATTTTGAGCCGTCGCACGGTAGTATTCTTTGAGTTTCAGAAAATGTCCTCTCTGGGTACATTCAGGAACCGGTGCCCGGTGACCGGGTATCCGAAATGGCCAGAATCAATGAGAACCAATGTCATTCGACCTTCTGGCAGCTTTTTACTTATAGGAAGTACACAATGAATAATTTTCTTACCGCTAATCTTGAAAAATCTAAGGGAACTATCACCTCCGAAACGAATATACCCCATTTGAATCCGGAATAACTCCGGAACCAAGTGGCCAATCCCATTTCTTCCGGAACACAATAAATCTTGAGGAGTATGCGGTTTGTTTGAGACCAAAAGATCCAAAATTGATTAATAATTGGCCAAGTTATGATTTTTTAAAGTTCATTTTTAATGAAAAGTCAGACGTTGGGGGTTTGAGAGTTAATTCAGGTGATCAGCAGGTGAATTCCGGCGCACATTTTCTTCGAAGAGAAGAAATTTTCTTCCATAACCCACCAGCAAGAAAATTTTCTTTTCTTCGAAGAAAATACGCGCCGGAATTCGCCTACAGTTCGAATAAAACAAGTTTGGATTCTATTTGAGTTTTAATCCAGGATTAGGAAAAGATTCAGTAATAAAAATTGTATTCTGACACTTCCGTCATTCAAACTCCACAAACATTCCTAGAGGCAAAGTTATTCTCCTAGTAATGAAAACACTCAAAAGAATTCCGGTGCCACAGTCTTGCAATAAATTTACCAAGTACAAAAGCCGAGCCAACTTTCACATGGGCACCCACACACGAGCCGCCTCCAGGTTGCTCCTTGCGAAGTAACTTTTGGCACGGCTTGTGGCTGTGACATTCCGAAACACAAATATCTTCATTAAGCCTGGTGGTGAAAAATTGTTCAACTACATAAATCAGTGGCTTATGTACGAATGTGTTGTACGTTGTTGAACCAAGAATGATTAATTAGGTTTAGATTAAAATGAGTTGTGTGCAAGTGGGAGAACTGAAGCTTGAAAATATGCTGTCTTGCTCTGTTGGAAAGCAATGGGTGAATTGCGAGCTTTTCTTGCTGGAAATTCTGTGAGCTACAAATGTCTGGGTCTAGAAAGGATCTAAACTAGCCAAGTATAGTTGTCAAGGATCATTGTACGTGTCTCAAATTAATTTTCAGTTGCTGAATTTTCTAGCACGTCACAATTTTGAACTACAGGTTGCAATTTTGTATAAAATACTATTTTTATTAAAGTAGATATGTAGAGTAAGGTGGGGCAAAAGTTCGACCTTAGTGGTATAACCAAAGTTTCCAGGAAAACAATAGCAGTTAAAACAATACAAATACCATACAGTGAACCTTCAACATATTGGCTATAATTTTGCTGAACAAACTTGTGTCAAAATATTTACCCATTTTCAGTTATAACAGTTTCAAAATTGATTGTCTTATTCGAACTTTTGCCCCACCGGTGGGGCAAGAGATCGAATCTAGTGTGGGGCAAAAGTTCGCTGGCTAAAACCCAAAATATCGATCCTTTTATGACAGACATACTTTACACCAGCCGTAAGCTTAAGTTTGTCGAAAAATACACACTAAATTTTTATCAAAAAATTGCCCAAAACCGGGTTAATTGTAATATACTCAAAAATAGCAGTTTTTCGCAAAACTAAGTGGAAATGTAAAATTTTGGTGACAGTTTTCACACGATCAGACAAATATAACTAAATTTGAAGATAATATGTGGATTTTAGGCAATTTGCAAATTTTTCCATGATTTTATACATGGGTCGAACTTTTGCCCCGCTGATTCGAACTTTTGCCCCACTATGGGTCAAAAATGGTTTTCAAGCATTCATGCAAAATCTAATACACTTCAAAGCAACCTTATGATAGGCCTAGAAACGCCCTTACATAAAATATTGAAAAAGATTTTATCTTCGATTGGTTCCATGCAACGAAAGTTTGACCAAAAATTACAATATTCACGTCGAAAAACAACAAATAGCCATAACTTTTACAAATCTCAATCGATTTTTATGATATTTGGAGTAAAAGTCTCTTACTTGAATAGCATTCGAACCACAATGACATTTATAAGATTTGTTTTGAATTGAGCTAGAAATCTTAAAAAGAAACTCTTACCCCACTCGAACTTTTGCCCCACTTTACTCTATTTATATCAATGACTTCTGAAAATTTGGAGTGTCCTTATTTATTAAGCATATCTATTTATGATACCTATTTTTTGTTTAGGATTAGTTTGGTTTTGATTGCACGATTAAAGAATATGTGTCTTTTCCATGTTCACCCTGAAAGCATAGTGTCAATTCATCATGTCATGCATACAAACAACCGCAGATTACAGTGCAACCATAAAACCGCCAAAAGCAGGTACACCGAATTTAAAATCTTCATCACCGAGAATGCTGGGAACGCTAATTTTCCCATTTGCCGGAAATTGCAATTCCACGTGTTATGAATTGCCACTTTCAGTGTTTGCTTTCATTTTGCCGTTGGTACCTAGTCTTACCATCAGCCCGCGAATCCAATTCAAATGCTCAGCTAGGAGTTGTAGACAATAAAGCTACGGGTTGAAGCATGCATTTGCAGTACAGTATGTGTTCTATTTTGGTAACATGCCCAAAAATGCCAACATAATGAAACAGTGCCGAAACCAAACGCTTGTTTTTATTTTTATTTTTTTTTATTTTTAAGAGACTTTGCCCTGACGGGGCATTCGTCTCTGCTTGTTTTTATTGAAAATAATATTACCGTTAAAGTCATAACGAATTGAATTTACCTTTTTGGGCATGATAAGCCCACTTACGAACTTCCTTAGCCGAGTGGCTAGGGTCCGTGGCTACAAAGCAAAGCCATGCTGAAGGTGTCTGGGTTCGATTCCCGGTCGGTTCAGGATCTTCTCGTAATGGAAATTTCCTTGACGTCCCTGGACATAAAGTATCATCATACCTGCCACGCGATATATGAATGCGAAAAAAAGCAACTTTGGCAAACAAAGCTGTCAGCTGTGGAAGTGCTCATTGAACACTAAGGTGAGAAGAAGCTCACAAAACATTAAGATTAACAGTAGAGGTGATTTACCCATGGTTCATTTGTTGTACAAATGTTTCGGTGGTCCTGAAATATAATTAAGGTTTATTAAGCTATACATATATTTATAGACTCGTTAAAAAAGCTTTGGAACAATGATTAAATGTGTTTCCAAAATCGAACAATAAAGTTGCCAGAATCAAACGTGCACTGTAGAGCCAAACTGACGTTTCCAGAATAATCTTTACAGTGCCTGTTAGATTTTAGAAATACGTGTGAAATTTGAAGTAGTCTAAAAATTGAATGCTATATCTTACACCAATTCAAAATGAAAAACGAACTAATTCTTGTACAACCTTCTTAATTTATACAATTTCATTTCCACAAACACAAGCCGTGCCACTATCGTAATTCTCACTGTACTGGTAACAATCACTAATTTGGATTTATTCTTGGTTTCAAGCCACACAGATCCTTCGCCGTTTCTTTCTCGGTTGCTTAGCAAATTCTTTGAAATAGTTACTGCAAACAGAAATTATGAAAAGATCCCATTCTGCTGCGAGACAAACTCGGCTGCATTCGTCGTCGAAACACCTTGGATGGCAGAAAATGTTCCCATTTTTCGCGTGCAACCAACTTTCCGCTGACTTCCGGTGGCGCGGGGGGTGCTCAAATATAAATGGGAAGTAAGGCTTCAAGCACTTTCTGTTTAAGTAAAAGTGGGAAGACGTCGAAAGTGAGCCCTACCGACCGTGTCTCGCGAGGCAAATATTTTAATTAGCCGAACAATGGCGCAAAGTTAGTTTAATTTTACCACCGGGGGAAGAGCTGAAGTTTTCATTCGCGCTTTGCTGATGGCCCGGAAGGAAAATAAAACTTTTGATTTATGGGATACTTTTGTCCTCTTCCGGGGTGATCTAGCCGTGAAAATGTATTAATTATTGTGTAGATGTGAAGTCGTGCCCTTGTAAGCTTAACCTGGCAGATGGTCGAGAAGATTGGATAAGATTTGGATCGAATTGAGAGTAAATGTGGATTGGACTTGGATTGGATTTGGATTGGATTTGGATTAGATTTGGATTGGATTTGGATTGGATTTGGATTGGATTTTGGATTGGATTTGGATTGGATTTGGATTGGATTTGGATGATTTGGATTGGATTTGGATTGGATTTGGATTGGATTTGGATTGGATTTGGATTGGATTTGGATTGGATTTGGATTGGATTTGGATTGGATTTTGGATTGGATTTGGATTGGATTTGGATTGGATTTGGATTGGATTTGGATTGGATTTGGATTGGATTTGGATTGGATTTGGATTGGATTTGGATTGGATTTGGATTGGATTTGGATTGGATTTGGATTGGATTTGGATTGGATTTGGATTGGATTTGGATTGGATTTGGATTGGATTTGGATTGGATTTGGATTGGATTTGGATTGGATTTGGATTGGATTTGGATTGGATTTGGATTGGATTTGGATTGGATTTGGATTGGATTTGGATTGGATTTGGATTGGATTTGGATTGGATTTGATTGGATTTGGATTGGATTGGATTGGATTTGGATTGGATTTGGATTGGATTTGGATTGGATTTGGATTGGATTTGGATTGGATTTGGATTGGATTGGATTTGGATTGGATTTGGATTGGATTTGGATTGGATTTGGATTGGATTTGGATTGGATTTGGATTGGATTTTGGATTGGATTTGGATTGGATTTGGATTGGATTTGGATTGGATTTGGATTGGATTTGGATTGGATTTGGATTGGATTTGGATTGGATTTGGATTGGATTTGGATTGGATTTGGATTGGATTTGGATTGGATTTGGATTGGATTTGGATTGGATTTGGATTGGATTTGGATTGGATTTGGATTGGATTTGGATTGGATTTGGATTGGATTTGGATTGGATTTGGATTGGATTTGGATTGGATTTGGATTGGATTTGGATTGGATTTGGATTGGATTTGGATTGGATTTGGATTGGATTTGGATTGGATTTGGATTGGATTTGGATTGGATTTGGATTGGATTTGGATTGGATTTGGATTGGATTTGGATTGGATTTGGATTGGATTTGGATTGGATTTGGATTGGATTTGGATTGGATTTGGATTGGATTTGGATTGGATTTGGATTGGATTTGGATTGGATTTGGATTGGATTTGGATTGGATTTGGATTGATTTGGATTGGATTTGGATTGGATTTGGATTGGATTTGGATTGGATTTGGATTGGATTTGGATTGGATTTGGATTGGATTTGGATTGGATTTGGATTGGATTTGGATTGGATTTGGATTGGATTGGATTGGATTTGGATTGATTTGGATTGGATTTGGATTGGATTTGGATTGGATTTGGATTGGATTTGGATTGGATTTGGATTGGATTTGGATTGGATTTGGATTGGATTTGGATTGGATTTGGATTGGATTTGGATTGGATTTGGATTGGATTTGGATTGGATTTGGATTGGATTTGGATTGGATTTGGATTGGATTTGGATTGGATTTGGATTGGATTTGGATTGGATTTGGATTGGATTTGGATTGGATTTGGATTGGATTTGGATTGGATTTGGATTGGATTTTGGATTGGATTTGGATTGGATTTGGATTGGATTTGGATTGGATTTGGATTGGATTTGGATTGGATTTGGATTGGATTTGGATTGGATTTGGATTGGATTTGGATTGGATTTGGATTGGATTTGGATTGGATTTGGATTGGATTTGGATTGGATTTGGATTGGATTTGGATTGGATTTGGATTGGATTTGGATTGGATTTGGATTGGATTTGGATTGGATTGGATTGGATTTGGATTGGATTTGGATTGGATTGGATTGGGATTTGGATTGGATTTGGATTTGGATTGATTGGATTTGGATTGGATTTGGATTGGATTTGGATTGGATTTGGATTGGATTTGGATTGGATTTGGATTGGATTTGGATTGGATTTGGATTGGATTTGGATTGGATTTGGATTGGATTTGGATTGGATTTGGATTGGATTTGGATTGGATTTGGATTGGATTTGGATTGGATTTGGATTGGATTTGGATTGGATTTGGATTGGATTTGGATTGGATTTGGATTGGATTTGGATTGGATTTGGATTGGATTTGGATTGGATTTGGATTGGATTTGGATTGGATTTGGATTTGGATTTGGATTGGATTTGGATTGGATTTGGATTGGATTTGGATTGGATTTGGATTGGATTTGGATGGATTTGGATTGGATTTGGATTGGATTTGGATTGGATTTGGATTGGATTTGGATTGGATTTGGATTGGATTTGGATGATTGGATTGGATTTGGATTGGATTTGGATTGGATTTGGATTGGATTTGGATTGGATTTGGATTGGATTTGGATTGGTTGGATTGGATTTGGATTGGGATTTGGATTGGATTTGGATTGGATTTGGATTGGATTTGGATTGGATTTGGATTGGATTTGGATTGGATTTGGATTGGATTTGGATTGGATTTGGATTGGATTTGGATTGGATTTGGATTGGATTTGGATTGGATTTGGATTGGATTTGGATTGGGATTTGGATTGGATTTGGATTGGATTTGGATTGGATTTGGATTGGATTTTGGATTGGATTTGGATTGGATTTGGATTGGATTTGGATTGGATTTGGATTGGATTTGGATTGGATTGGATTGGATTTGGATTGGATTTGGATTGGATTTGGATTGGATTTGGATTGGATTTGGATTGGATTTGGATTGGATTTGGATTGGATTTGGATTGGATTTGGATTGGATTTGGATTGGATTTGGATTGGATTTGGATTGGATTTGGATTGGATTTGGATTGGATTTGGATTGGATTTGGATTGGATTTGGATTGGATTTGGATTGGATTTGGATTGGATTTGGATTGGATTTGGATTGGATTTGGATTGGATTTGGATTGGATTTGGATTGGATTGGATTGGATTTGGATTGGATTTGGATTGGATTTGGATTGGATTTGGATTGGATTTGGATTGGATTTGGATTGGATTTGGATTGGATTTGGATTGGATTTGGATTGGATTTGGATTGGATTTGGATTGGATTTGGATTGGATTTGGATTGGATTTGGATTGGATTTGGATTGGATTTGGATTGGATTTGGATTGGATTTGGATTGGATTTGGATTGGATTTGGATTGGATTTGGATTGGATTTGGATTGGATTTGGATTGGATTTGGATTGGATTTGGATTGGATTTGGATTGGATTTGGATTGGATTTGGATTGGATTTGGATTGGATTTGGATTGGATTTGGATTGGATTTGGATTGGATTTGGATTGGATTTGGATTGGATTTGGATTGGATTTGGATTGGATTTGGATTGGATTTGGATTGGATTTGGATTGGATTTGGATTGGATTTGGATTGGATTTGGATTGGATTGGATTGGATTGGATTTGGATTGGATTTGGATTGGATTTGGATTGGATTTGGATTGGATTTGGATTGGATTTGGATTGTAGGTTAAAATTAAAAGATCCAAATACATAAGGTCGAAAGACAGAAGGTCAAAAGACTGAAAGTCGAAAAACAAAAGGACGAAAAACAAAAGGTCGAAAGACAGAAGATCTTAAGATAAAAGGTCGAAAGAACGAAAGGCTGAACATGGTTTGCTTCATGGGAATTGTCAATTCTTTGGAATGATGATTTCGACCTTTATCCCCCCAAGTAACATTAATAGCTGAACAATGGTTTCTTAAACTGAAATACACTTAAGAGCGATTTGTTCAGCTCTTATTCAGCGAAAATGTTTGTTGGGCCTTCCTGTTTTCCTGTTCGTCCTTCGGTTTTTTCACCCTTGAGTCTTTTGACATATTTTATTTTTTCGACCTTTAATCATAGGACACAAGGAAGGTAGCTTCGAATCGAGTAATATGGCATGAAATAGTTGACGCAGTGTGATTTTAATAACAGTGTTAAATCATCAGATATATGATTCAAAAAATAAATAAATTATGGTTACCGATCAACTCAACTTTTATATCCGTTGCTTCTAAGAATCTATATCAATTAATCCAGGAGCAGATTTCGATGTTCTTAGTTTACCTTTTATCAAACAAAGCTGGCCAATTTTGCATCATGACCCAATTTCATTTCTTACCTCTTACCAAATCCGCTAATTAACCTACCGGCTTTGGCGCCAACGCAAATCCATCTACGATAAGGAATCCAATAAAATTAGCTTCTGCTGGGGATGGGGTAAGCGTAGGCTGCCGGTTTGGATTGGTGTGCAAACTGGCCGTTAAATGCAAATTCCATTCCACTCTACCTGGAAACCGTTTCAAGATCAAAATTTGGTAGGAAAATGAATACATAATGAGCCACTCCATCTTTTATCGGTGTAGGCAGCAGGCAGTTTTTCCGAGCCCAAACGACCGACAGATGAACAAAAATTCAAGTCCAACCCAAACTCCACTTCTCATATAATCGCCGTGGCGAGTGATCGCCTTTTGCTGAACTCTGAAATTCTTGAGCGGCGGCACTCCGTACTTACAGCGAAAGAAAGCGGCAAATTCTAGAATTGATGAATAACACAGAAAGTGGTTCGGGTGGCCGGGTCGAATAAATGTTGAACACTAATCATTGTACCATAAATTTAAATATTTATTCTTCTCTGGAACTCACTCGCCCTGGTCTCATCCGTGGTCTTACGGATTCTGGCCCACACAGCCGGAGTGTAGGACGCCACAGTCACAGAAGAATGCTTCAGTTCGGATGGAGTCCATTCTTGATGGTACGATTCTTAGACGTTAGAAGAGTCATACGATTGGTTCAACCCTTTCGCAGTGAATTGGTTATTTTGACCTTGCTGAACATGTTCTATAGCAGCGTGGTTGGTGGAAAAAGGAATACTTGAATTAGCTCGTGCTGAACGTATAAAAATTTTTCTCACGCTAAGGACGTCTATTCTGTGAAATAAGATGCCAAAAAGTTTGTATGCGCATAAGTCCTACTTTTGGTATTGGTCATCGCGGAAAAGGAACCGTTGAGGCTCGTACTAGGCAGATGAGCGGCAACGTTTTTCGTAACTGGAATTCCCCAAGCAGAATCCCCAACAATTCTCATTTTTAGTTAACGAACTTTTGCGTAATAGTCATACTCATCAAGTGAGTTATAATCATACTTATTCATTTCAGTTTCTTCCCTTCAAATTTATTTGATACGGGTACCAGTTCGAATTATTTTGATTCATGTGGAAAAATTCACACTTAGGTCGTTTTCACCGGTGTTCCATTGTGTTGGTCTAATTGTATAACAGTTCCAAAAAACTAGATCACAAAAAAAAGCGAATTTCATCGTCTTCCACCGCAGATCGATTTGAATTCCATTTCAAATAAATTTGTCATTAACTTCACTTCAGCTCTCCTGCCTGAAGGTGAAGCAAATCAAAAACATTTTTGCGGTGGTCTGTGACAGTGAATACGGCGATTACTGCTTTTCATCAACCAAGTATGGATTTTTTCGAAGTCTACAATGTATCCAACTTTTTTGTTTTCGGATGTGCATTCATAATCTCAACTTCCAAAGGACATCTTGCATGTTCCAGATGAAAATTCATTGGGCGATAGGAAGGTTTTGTTTTTCTATCATATCAACAATTATTGGGACGAGTTAACATAAACCATATCAGAGTATAAACGGATTTCTCCTAGGTTTTATCAGGGAATTTCTAAAGAGACATTATACAGACAATAGTTCAGAGATATTTAATTTTTCGAAAACTCGTCCACGTCCACAGAACTCCTTGAATGATTTCAGCAAATCTTCCAATGACACCTTCAGAGATTCTTCCAAGAATTTTAACGATAATTCTCAACGGAACTCCTCCAGGAATTCCTCCCACTGTTTCTCCAATGAATATGCCTTCAGAGATTGTTTTTTCTAAAACTCGTCCAGAGAATTACTGCATTTTCCTTCGATGATTTCTTCAAAAATTTCACTAAGAAATATGTCGGATATTTTATCAAAAATTCTTCCAATGACACCTTCAAGGACTCCACAAAGAATCCTTCCACAGATTCCTCCAGAGATTCTTACGAAAATTCTCAATAGGACTCCTCCTACTGTTTCTCCAAAGAATGCCTCATTTTTTACAGAAACTCCTTCAAAGATTTCCTTACGACTATCTATCTATATCTATACATATCTATATATATATAAATAAAAATGGAATGGTGTTTGTATGTCACGAAATGGCTTACGAACGGGTCGATGGATTTGGATGATTCTTTCTCCATTTTTTACGTCAAGGGTTCCGACGTGTTTGTGTGTATAAAAGTTCCAGGATATTCACCGGGAAAATCCAGAAAAACGAGAGCGAACGGATCTGTCATTTTGTATTTGACGATTCATAGCGGTTTTCAACAGCCTACTTGGTGGCAAGACGAAGTTTGCCAGGGCCACTAGTTTATCATAAAATTTGTGCTGACAAATTCCACCACGAAATAATTCAGAGATTTTTCTCAAAAACTCTTCCAAGGGTTTCAATAGTCCAAACATTTTCCAGAAATTTCTGTACGGATTGCTCTAGAGATCTCTTAGAGAGTTCCACCTGGAATTCATCCAGAGTTATACCAGGGATTCTTCCAGAAATTCCTTCCACAAAGAACTCCACTGGGGATTCCCCATGAGAATTCTGTTAAGATTTTAAGAGAAATTTGTTCGTCGATTCCCTCAGGAATTTCTCCTGAAGTTTCTTCAGCAATTTCTCAAGGATTTCCTTGAAATAATTTAAATATATTTTTTAAAACTTCCTTAGGTACTCCAGTGTTTCCTTGAAGAACTTCCTCAAAGATTTCACTGAGAAATAATTCATATGCATTCCACAAATTCCTCCAAGTATACATGCAGAGACTTCTCCGGAAATGTTTCCACAAATTCAATCAGAAAATCTTCCGAGGATTCCAAAAGAGGGTTCTAGCATGGATTCCTCCAGGGTTCTACCAAGGATTCCTCCAGGAATTTCTCTGAAAAATCCTTCAAGATTTTCCCAAGAAATTTTCCTAGGGAAATTTCACCACCAAATAATTTAAAAATTCTTTCGAAAATTCTTCCGAAGATTTCAGTAATTCTTTCAAAGATTTTACCTTGACATGATTCAGAAACATTCCAGAAATTTCTCCAAGGTTTTCTCCAGAGACTTCTTCCCAAATTCTTCCACAGATTTCTCCAAGATTCTTCTAAGAAATCCCAAAGGGACTCCTCCAGGGTTCCATCAGGCAATCCTGTAATTTTTCGAGGGATTTCTCCACAAAATTCCTTCAGGAAAACGTCTAGTAACCGATTCAGCGAATTTTCAATTGCTCTAGGAAAATTTCACCGCCTTTAATTCAGAGATTTTTCTCCAAGGATTTCAGCTACCCCTTCAAAAATTTCACCCCTACATAAATCAGATGTTTTTCCGAAATTTTTCCGAGGATTCTTTCGAGAATTCCCCTTGGAATTCCTTTAAAATTTCACCACGGATTCCGCCAGGGATTCTTCCAAGATGTTCTTCTTCAATTTGTCCTGGGATTCCTAGAGAGGATTTTCCGGGGATTTTCCATGGAATTTTTCCACTGATTTCTTCTGAAATTTCTCCAAATCTCGGAGAATATTTGTTAGATCATTTTGCTAGGAAAAAAAAGATATTTTCAAGAAACTCTCCGGATATTCCAATAATTCCTTCAATGCTTCCTTCAAAAAATCATTTAAATATAATCCACCCGGAAATCCGAAGGATTTTTCATACAGGATTCCTACAGGACTTGTTCAAGGATATCCTCAGCAATTACTAAACGAATTTCTGAACGAATTGCTCTAGTAACATTTCCCAGGTAATAGTTCAGAGATATTTTTGCGAACTCCTCCAGGGATAACACTTCTTTATCCAAGGGTTTCGTAAAAAGATTTCTCCAAGAAATATTTCAGATATTTCGCTGAAAGTCATCTAAAGAAACATCAAGTAATTATTTCACAGATTTCTTCAAAGAGTTCTCAAAGGTATTCCTCCATAGATTTCTTTTAGAAACTCCTACAGGGATTTATCGAAAAAATCCAGGCAATTCTGTAATTCATTCGAAGATTTCACCTGGAAAGACATCTGAATTCAATTTCATCAAGGATTCCTCCGAAAATTTGCCAAAGTTTCACAAGGGATTGCTCCAGGATTTCTTTCTGCTATTTTTCTAGGTATTCCTCCAGAAATTCGCTTAGGAATTTGTCCTAGAATTTCCTCAGGAATCACTCCATTAGCTCGTTCAGGAAGTTCTAAACGAATTTATTTAAGAAAATTTTAACGGAAGATGATCGAATGATTTTTTTTTTTTTTTTTGAAGCTCGATCAGAGAATGCAGTAAATATTTCAGAGAATTTCTTCGAAAGTTGCGACATGAAATATTTCAGAAGATATTTTCGAAGAGATTTTTAAGGAATTCTCCAGGGATTTTTCCTCGAAACCCCAAAGGGATTCCCCAGAATTGCAGCATTTTGTTTTTCTGGGATTCCTCCACATAATTCCTTTAACTCTATCAGATTTTTTTCAAGGAATTGCTCTAGATAAATTTCATCACTTAATAATGAAAACTCCTGCAGGGATTTCAGTAATACCTCATAGATTTTAACTTGATATTTTTTGGAAATTTCTTCATGGGTTCCTCCAGAGACTCTCCTAGGGGTTCCTCTGAGAATTCTCTGGAATTTTGCCAAGGATTCCCTCAGGAATTTTTCCATAAGGAAATAAATGTATTTTTCGCAGAATTTCTTCAGAACCATTTCGACAAAGAGTGAAAGATATTTTCGAGAAATTCTACATGGATTCCAGTATTTCTTTCAAGAATTTCTCCGAAGATTTCACCAAGAAAAAAATTCATATACATCCCAGAAATTCCTTCAGGAACACCTTCGGAGACTTCTCCGAGAATTACCTCTGAGATTTCTCTCAGAGTTTAACCAGTAATTCCGCCATGGATTCTCTCAGTAGGAACTCCTCAACTTCTTCAGAAAATACCTTCAATAATTCCTTCAGAGAACGACCTTCCTCGAAGTTTCTCAAGTGATTTTTTTCAGGATTTTTTCTAGGACTTCATTCCAAATTTCTCCAAGGATTTTATCCGGTTTTTTTTTCGGAATTTCACTTAAATCACAGACCACGGTTAATACAATTTTCAGCAAAATTCTAAGACGAGATTTAAGTGAAATCTTGTCATATAATTCCTCTGGAAATTGTATGAACCGTGGTCTTTTGCCAAACTTACCAGTGATAACTTCAGTAATTCCACCCATAACCTCAGGAACCCCAACAGAAATATTCCCAGCAATTTCATCATGGGTTCTTTCAGAAATTACACTTGGGGTTCTTTCAAAAACTCCACCAGCAATACCTCCATAATTTTTGCCAGTTATCTCTTCAGGAGTTCTGCTGATAATTCCTTCAAGAATTCCTCCAGTAATTTTTCCACCAATTTTGCCAAATATTCCTTCAGAAATTCCGCCAGTATCGCTAGAGAAATTCCACCAGTAGTTTCTTCAGAAATTCTCACAGGAAAACTGCCAGGAGTTTCGCGAGGAATCCCGCGAGGTATTATTCCAGGAAGTCACTTAAGGATTCCTACAGCAATTCACATAGGGATTTCTCTATCAATTTTCCCAGGGAATCTTCCCGAAGTTTCACCAGATATTCTTGCAGAAATTGTAATAGGTATTCCTCTAAAAACTCCACCACGAACTCCAGGGATATATTTTCCGGGAAGTTTGCCAAGGTTTGCTTCAGTAATTCTGCAAAAAAGCGGTCCGGTAATTTTACCTGGAATCTTCTAGGATTCCGTCAGTGTTTTTAATGCTTCTCTAGGTTTCTTCGGAGTTCCACCAGGGATTTCAACAGGAATATTACCATGACCTACAGTGATGCATTTCAAACTGAACGCGAGCCAAAAGTGAACTGAACGCGTTCTAATTTTGCACGAGAACCTAGTACACATTGAACTCTCGTGCATGATTATGCACCTGCTCACATCAAAATTCACTTTGAAGTTAAAAACACGAAAAGCACTACATCATAACATATTGAAATCGTTGCAAAGATATGGCACCTTAAATGTTTCCTAATGTCTGCCATGATGACAGTTCTCATTTCGTGTTCAATTTTCAGCTCGCACGGGTTCAAATTTTTGAACTGCTTAATGTTCAAGCCTACTTGATCCCTTGTTCAAAGCTTTGAACTGGAACGCAAACTGAACGCGTTCAAATGCAACACTGCTCCTCGAGGCAGCATTTTGGGACCAATATTATACACTTTTATTGCATCTGACTTACCTGAGCTACCTCAGGGATATCAAAAATCCTTGTTTGCGAATGACACAGGCCTCTTCGTCTGCGTATCATCTGTAGTACATTGCAAGACAGTTTGGATATATTTTTCTTCACACATGAAAAAATGGGAGGTTTCTTCTAATGCTTCCAAAACTCGACTTATAATATTTTCACATAAACCAAAAGATCTTTAAGTAGATGAAAAACCGAATTTAGTACTATACCATTTAATTCCATTATAGTTTGTATCCTCTGACAGATACGCGTATTTCGACCTCAACTGTAAGGCCGTCTTCAGTGCCGTGCACTAGACTCGACTTCTCGAATTATATAATTAAATGGTATAGTACTAAATTCAGTTTTTCATCTATTTATAGGTATTCCACTGAACAGCTCGAAGATTGATTATCAAAAGCTCTTTATTTGAATCCTTCAAATAAGCATATTGTCACGACGAGAGGGATTCCAATAAATTTGCCAGATGAAGTTAAGTATCTAGGGCTCATGCTAGATAAAAATTTAACTTTCAAACATCACATTGAGGGCATTAAAGCCAAATGTAAAAAATATATAAAATGTCTATATCTACTTATTAAAAGAAAAACGAAACTTTGTCTTCAGAACAAGCTTCTGATCTTCAAACACATTTTCAAACCAGCCATGCTGTATACTACATCAATATCGAATTGCTTTTAGAATATGTATAAGAAATAGGGTTCTATAGAGAAGTATCATGAAGCTGGCCTCGTAATATAGTGCTAATAATTTTAAAAGAATACGAGGTTGTTATATATAAGAAATTTATGTAATGTTTGGAATAAAACTAACAAAGGAATTAATATAGGAATTTTTTTCTTAACAAACGAGCAATATCTCCACAGTTGAATACAACCATCTCTCCCTTCCACACGTGGAATATGAGCCACAATTTCTTCTCCACTTCGGCATTGTGTACGCTACCGGCTCTCCACACCATTGGCAGCCACTTTCTCACAATGGTTTTCCGACCCGACGACAACCGAATGCGATGCGATGGAAATTCATGCAAAAAAGCGGAGACCAAACAAACCATATCATAAATATTCCATTCAAACAAACAATGGACGAACCAAACGAGTCGGAAACCAAAGAGTTAGCCTTAAGGGAGGTGGGAGGTGGTCATGGATTGAAAGGGGGTGGGTGGCATTTGCAACATTCCATCGGCTACAACTATTTGATAATGTGGCTTTCGGAGTGGCAAAGGAAAGTGGGAGAGACCACAAGGACCTTTAAGGCTTTTTAGGACACGCTCCCAAATGGGACGATTTTTGTTGTTGTCAGTGGCGATGAGAGCGGTCGGTCCGAACATAACTACTTGTGTAACAACTTACTAATGTTACCCTACTCAAGCACACATTGGGTTCTATCTAACACGCATCTTTTTCTTCGAGGGCGTGGGGACACAGCGGGAATGCCTTTGTTGGGCGAAGTTGTTCCACTTGGATACGTTGGAAAAATGCTTACATGTTTATTCTATTTTTCGACACGCATGACAAATATTTGCGGTTGAGAATTTGGGACGGGCCGTATGAGAATGTAGAAAGGATACAAATATCATCGGAAGCGGCTGCAATGCTAATCGAGTGGTCAGTGTTTGGCTTGGGGGTGGGGAGATTGTGGATTGTTCGTGTTCAAACGGATGGGAATATTTTCATAATATTTATATAACAATTATCAACATCAAGATTACTATCTATGTATGTTTCATATGTATTCCATTCGGCTCGTAAATAATTGAAAGTGGAGCTGATAGGATTGACAATCGTTTCGTGCGACATTTGAAATGTAACAGGGACATGATTAGAATCAAAATTAGCATGCGTAGCAACCAGCTGGCTACAAAGGTGGCTAGAGTCGGATAAGACCAAATCAATCGTAGAAGGGTTTCTAGAAGAGGAAAAACATATAGGGCCATCTGGGTATTGAGTTGAAAAATATCCTGAAGAGCCCCAATCAAATAAAATTCTGACGTTGGAATTACTTTGCGAATTATTCCATGAGCGATGTTCGTCATTAAAGTCACCAATGACAACATTTTTTGACTTATTGCGAGTCAAGCTATGTAAGTATATTTACCAAGCTGTGTTTCAACAGAAACACCCAACGTTTCAAGTACTTCGGTTTCAAATGACGAAATAAGTTGATGTTTTAAACTCTTATGAAAGATAATAGCAATTACTCCTCATGGCCCATCAAGTTGATCATTACGATTAACAAAAAAGTTTGGATCTATTTTGAGTTTGGATCCAGGTTTCAAAAAAGTTTCAGTAATAACTGATATTTATATACTCAACTAGGGTTGTCATGTCTATCAAGGCTTAACCAGCCGACGGAGTTTGTATGCTTGTTCCGAACGATGAGAAATCACATAAAGCAGTGGATATTATCATCTTCATAAAACACGGCAGGCTGCGATGGGCTGGTCACGTGGTACGAATGCCGGAAGAACGACAAGCAAAAATAATATTCAATAGAGAACCCGGACGAGGCCGTCGGCTTCGTGGTAGGCCGCGCACACGTTGGCTTTTTGCAGTTGAAGAGGACTTAAGGGCACTTAACGTTCAGGGCGGCAGGAAGCGTTTGGCTCAGTACATAGGCCAGTGGAGAAGAATTATCCATGCGGCGTAGATTCAACGTAGCGGATTGTAGCCCATCAAGTATCAAGTAAGTATACATTTACCCGATGGGAATAATTATTGAGCAAGTATTCGTTGACTAAAAAGTGAGAATTGTTGGAGATTTTGCCTGGGGAATGCCGGATACGAAAAACGTTGCCGTTACAATTGTAAAAATGATCAAATGACAGAGAAAGCTCTCAGCTTATAATTGTGAAAGTGTTCATAAAAACACTTAGCAGGGACCCTTTCCCACTTGAGACAAAACACCACAAAGAAGAAAAAATCAGCATCCTCGAAATAATCGTTCATCCAACTATCATCAAAAGCGAAACTTTAATTAATCGATTTAAAATTCAAAGCCTTGCAATACTTGCGAAACTTAATAGTAAAATTTTAATTTCTCGATTCGTTTCAGTAATTCTTTACGCCAGCGAAGGAACACGAAACTAGATAAGTACCCGGTCGGGAAAGGCGTGCGACAAGTTGTTCAAAAATAATTAAAAACAGCACCCTTCGAGCTTTTTCTTCCATGTCCGTCAAGGTTCCTGTTCCACTTGAGAATAAGGGTAAGTACTTCATCTCTTGATTCCCTTTACATTCTCTTTGAAAACTAGCGATTACTGCTCCGTAAATTGAAAAAATCGCAGCTGCGTAAAATAAAAAAAATAGATATGATATATTTTAAATTGGCAGCAATACCGATTAACTGAACCAAATGACAAAATATTTGTATATTAAGTGTTCTAATATGAAAATTGAAGTTCCAGCCGAGTAATTGCGACACACTTTTCCGAAATTTGATCCAGAATTAGTCGCTGGAATAAAAAATGCATCTCCTAAAGCCAAAGCTCAGTCACCGGTTGCTACCTCATGTGGAATGAAAATTAAATAACTCTTCTAAAATATGACCAGCAATCCAATTCGAGTTTTCCTGGATGCTTTCGGTCGTAAACAAGGTTGTTTGAGTGCTTTGCAATAGGAATATATTTGAGTCACCCCTCGGGCGACCAACCACACAGTATCTCCTCCGTCACCCTCTCCTTCTAGCTAGGCACGTATTCCCATCCAGATTTGTGACTCTGACTATCTCTCTAGCCCATGGGCCATTTCTGTTACTAAAATTCAACTAAATTGAATAAATATAAATTCGTGCAGTTTATTTTACAGCATCACATATCACGTTTTTGTCGTTGATGTTGTTTTCGATCCAAATGTAGGCATGCGGTGGAGTGGTATTCGTAGAACCATTCGTAACGGCGTCGACGTTGCTTCCAGAACCAACCCCCAAAAAGGCCTGTAATACGGTTGCAATGGAAATGCACTGGGCTCATCGTTTGCATCTGTATATCTGCTTCATGGGCGTATCCAGAAAGGGACAAGAGGAAGCCGACGGAAAAGAAATTGATATCAACAAGTTCGCTACGAAAGGTTTGATTTTTTCAAGGAACGTTCTTAGGAGTCACACACTCCCGTGCAAAATTTTGCATTCAACCCCTAAAAAACATTGAAAAGTGTTTTGTTTCTACACACGTTTTGCGTAAAACTAATGTATGACCTTTTCAGATCGCTTGCCCTCCCATGATGAGAATCCTGACTACGCCCGCGGCCCGCTGTGCAGCGTCTGATGAAAAGCGATCCGAGTAAGGGGGGCCAAACTGTTGCACTGAGACGACCGGAGTTCCAAATTGTGTATCCAAATTCTAACTGTCTGTGTTTGCAGCACGAACTGTGAGCTTAGCCCCATAGCCACTGACCGCAACCGACAGAAACAAAAACAACCTACCATCGGGTCCTACACATGCAATGGATGGAGATCCTGACTGCCTCGAGCTCTAGCCTAGCCCCCCAAAATAAGGGGTCATCGTTGCCTGTCAGGAAGCATGCTAACGTGTTGCCTCCTGTATGTGTACAACTGCATCCAGCCTGGCACCTTCGTTCCGTATTACGATGCATTTCAAATTAATTGTATCAATTTTCGAATGTGACTAGAATTGCACTAAGGCATAAATATTTTCCTAACTCTAGGTGACTATGGTAGGTAGGCAAAGATTTACTCCAGTGGTCCGATGGGTAGTTTTAGTTCATGTCGTAGATAACTTAGTTCTGACAGGTTGGATTCATATATAGCCAACTGTAACTTTTCACGTGTAGAAGGGCATGAACGAAGCAATTGATTTTCTCATATCTTAAATTTAATTTTGAAAGCTAAATAAAATTTGTCAGGTCATTTTTATTTATACATTGAACGAAGTGTTGCTTTTTTATTTCTTTATTGGTATCATTCCAAATATTACATTTATTTCTTATATCTAGGTGTTCTATGTTATTAGAAAACACTATCATCCTAATTTGGTAAAACAAATTTAAGATTTTATTAACATTTTGTTAATAACATATTACATTTCATTTGCCGTAGCAGTTCAAATTTTTTACAGGTGAGTTTAATTCACCTGCTTATAAGAGACAAAAAAACGTTTTCAATATACTTAACCTAACTTAACCTAAATATATAACGCATTAATCGTGAAGATTGTAACGATTTTTGCCTGAAATTATTAATTATTTTATTTGACATTTGTTTCAATGTTTCAACATTGGATATTCTATGTAACTCATTGGTAATATACCAGGGAGGAAGCTTCTGAACCATTTTCAAAATGTTATTTTGAATTCTTTGCAGAGCTTTCTTCCTGGTATTACAACAGCTAGTCCATATTGGTACAGCATACAACATGGCTGGCCTGAAAATTTGTTTGAATATCAAAAGCTTGTTCCTAAGACAAAGTTTTGATTTTCTATTAATAAGGGGATAGAGACATTTTACTTATTTGTTACGTTTGGCTTGAATGTCCTCAATGTGATTTTTGAAAGTTAAATTCTTATCTAGCATGAACCCTAGATACTTAACTTCATCTGACCAATTTATTGGAACCCCTCTCATCGTGACAACATGTCTACTTGAAGGTTTCAAATAAAGAGCTTTTGGTTTATGTGGGAATATTATTAGTTGAGTTTTGGAAGCATTAGGAGAAATCTTCCATTTTTGCAAGTATGAAGAAAAAATATCCAAACTTTTTTGCAATCGACTACAGATGACACGCAGACTTCGTACTTTGGCGGAGAGGCCTGTGTCATCCGCAAACAAGGATTTTTGACATCCCTGAGGTAACTCAGGTAAGTCAGATGTGAAAATATTGTATAATATTGGTCCCAAAATGCTGCCTTGAGGAACACCAGCTCTTACAGGAAGTCTTTCAGATCTGTAGTTCTGATAATTAACTTCATGTTAAAGCTATTTCCGTTGGAATCAAGTACATCTGAGGATTTATATGCAAATATGGAAAATTTATAAGACTTTAGCAATTTTGAAATGCTCTCAAACAATCTGTTCTACGATCACTATTAGATGAAAACATAATGAATTCGTCACTTATACTTGATAGCCTAATTATAGTAGAACTCGAATTCGGTCTCAAATCTCTTAGCGAAAACCATTTTTACAAACTGGGACTATTTTTGTAATCTAAGTCAGAAATTTCCATATAGCGTTAAACGCCTAAAGGTATGCAACACTCTACAAATGTTCCGTAATTCATTCAATTTTGTTCGATTGATGCTCCATTATCGGTGCAGACAAATCGCCAGCCTCTCCGGGCCCATCTTTATGAGTTCAGCTCCGATACCATCCTTATCAGCAGCTTTATTGTTCTTGAGCTGGTGAATGGCATCCTTAACCTCCCTGGTTGGTTTCCATCCTCCGCAGTACCAACGAAGGCATTTTTTCCGTTGTCCTGACCTTCATTGCCTATGCTCTCAGCGCCATTCAGATGTTCGTCGAAGTGCTACTTCCACCTTTCGATCACTTCACGCTCGTCCGTCAAAATGCTCCCATCCTTATCCCTGCACATCTCGGCTCGCGGCACGAAGCCGTTGCGGGATGCGTTGAGCTTCTGATAGAACCTGCGTGTTTCTTGAGACCGGCACAGCTGTTCCATCTCCTCGCACTCCGTCTCCTCCAGGCGGCGTTTTTTCTCCCGAAAGAGGCGGGTCTGCCGTTTCCGTCTATAACGCTCCACGTTCTGCCGGGTCCCTTGCTGCAGCATGACCTCCCGCGCTGCGTTCTTCTCCTCCAAAATCTGCCTAAATTCCTCGTCGAACCAATCGTTCCGTCGACTCCATCCCACGTACCCGACGTTGCTCTGAGCTGCATTGTTGATGGTTGCCTTTTCTGTTCTCCAGCAGTCCTCAAGAGTCTTCATCCAGCTCACTCTCTTCAGGTAATGCAGCCTCGAGGTGCTGGCATATGCCGCTGCGACATCCGGTTGCTTGAGCCGCTCTAGGTCATACCGGGGCGGCCGTCGGTACCGTACGTTGTTAACGACGGAGAGTTTTGGGCGCAGTTTAACCATCACCAGATAGTGGTCAGAGTCGATGTTAGCGCCACGATAGGTCCTGACGTCGATAATGTCAGAGAAGTGCCGTCCATCAATCAGAACGTGGTCGATTTGTGATTCTGTCTGCTGTGGTGATCTCCAGATGTATCGGTACGGAAGACTGTGCTGGAACTAGGTGCTACGAATGGCCATTTTCTTGCAGGCGGCGAAATCAATTAGTCGTACGCCGTTTTCGTTCGTCAGCCAGTGGGCGCTGAACTTTCCAATAGTCGGTCTGAACTCCTCCTCCTGGCCAACCTGAGCGTTTAGATCTCCTATGATGATTTTGACGTCATGGCTTGGGCAGCTGTCGTACTCGCGTTCGAGCTGCGCGTGAATATCGCCTTTATCATCATCAGTGCTTCCGGAGTGAGAGCTGTGCACGTTTATTATGCTGAAGTTGAAAAACCGGCCTTTGAGTCTCAACTTGCACATTCTCTCATTGATCGGCCACCACCCGATCATGCGCCTCTGCATATCACCCATCACTATAAAAGCTGTTCCCAGCTCATTTGTGTTGCCGCAGCTCTGGTAGATGGTATGGTTACCTCTAAACGCTCGCACCTTGATCCCTTCCAACACACTTCCTGCAGCGCTACGATGCCGAATCCACGGTCCTTCAGCACGTCGGCGAGTATGCGTGTGCTCCCGATGAAGTTGAGAGATTTACAGTTCCACGTACCGAGCTTCCAATCGCTAGTCTATTTACGTCGCTGTGGTCTTCGCCGATTATCCCGGTTCGTATTCTCTCGTTGATTATTCGTTGCTTGATGTTTTTACAGCTGGCTTGCAAGGCCTGACACCAACCCCCTAGATTTCCGGAGGACCATTCCCCCTAAATTTTCGGAGGGCCATAGTACGCAGTTTAGCTTAGAGTCCTTCTCTGGCACTCGGACGATGATCAGCCGCTCCTAACATGGAGTACAGACGCTCCAGGTTTGCAGAAGCAAAAGCAAACCCCCCCTTCCCTGTCAGCATACGACCAAAGTTCCCACCGGGGGTTGGTTACCCGATCTTCCCTAAGGTTACTCGTACACCGGCCAGTACCGCGAGGAGGTAGGGATAGGAGTTGCTGGGCAAGAGGCTAAGGACCGCACAGAGGGGTCTATTTTATTTCTTTAGGTACGCGAGGCATCAATGGTACGCCATGCCCAGCCATTTACCAACCAAGGATAACTTTACTTGTAGAATCCCAGGAAAAATTTCTGTTGGAATCTCTACAAGAATTCGTTGAGGAATCTCTGGAGAAAGCCTTGGAGACATCTCTGCAATAATCCCTCTAGATATTGTTCTAGAGGAATGCTTGGAGATGTCTCTGGTAGCGTTTCTGGAGGAATCTCTGAAGAAACATCATGTGAAACCTGAAAGAATCTCTGGATGAAAATCCCTGAAAAAGTTCATAAAGGAATTCTTTTGAAAATATTCCAGGTGGAATTTTGTTAAAAATATTACCGAAGGATTCCATAGAGAAATCACTGAAGGTCCCTGGACGAATTCCTTTAGGAACTCCAGACAGAATAGCTTATCTGATCCGTTCTAAAAAAACTGGTTGCGAACAAAACTTCGTGAAGGAATCTGGCAACATCTTTGCATGGATCACTGTAGAGATTATCTTGGATAAATTTGTGGTAAAATCCATGGAGGAATCTTATTCTTTTCCAACACCAATGTTTTCATTATCAATCTGACCAAGACGATAATTTGCATTCCTTTCGTACTACACAACTTTCAACGGTTACATACATATTTGAATGTACGAATATGCTCCTACAAAATGTTTGCTAGTAGTTCTTGCACGTATTACACAGTTAGCACAAATATTCGTGCAACTTGTACGAATTTCTCGTAGTTGCAAAAATGTTGTATTCAACTCATTACAAAACTCGAATTTTTTCGGCGCTCGTTGATTTTATCCAATGCGCAACTCGTGCTTGAAAAATCATCATTTTGCAACTTGTTTTACTTTGTTTTGCAAAAAACTGCTATTTTTGTGTAATGTACACACTAATCACACACACTGCTCCGCAAATCTCACGCTTGAGATTTTGAAGCAAGATCACTCAATCAACCCGTAAAAAATTATTCAGTCTCAAAACCCGTCAAAAACTCATGAAGTCCGGATGTTATTGCTTACGTTAGAGAGGATTACTATAATTTTACCAGACTAGAAAGAAATGGCGTGTGTGAGTAAACTGTGGAAATACGAGACAATTCAAAAGGGAGAGCCAACTCATCCATGATCTTTTGACTGCTGAGTTGCGTGATTGACAACTCACGCATGAAAAATCTCAAGCGTGAGTTGTGAGAAATTGAGTTTCGCACAACACTGCTGGTATGGAGTCATAAAAAGATCGATATTTTGTGTTTCAGCCACATGTAGCCCGCGGGCCGCACTTTAGTGACCACTGAGATAGAGTTTTTTAGGTCAGCACAATTTTTAAATATTTTTTTTTAGAAGTCTTGTCTTTATTGAAACTTAGAAACCTTTTTGGGTGGTTTATAAAGTAAATAAAATAAATTTGAAGGTAATTAATATTTTTGAACTTTATTTTGTGTGAAATTTGTTTCCAACTAATTAATGAATTGCCCGAAAATGATTCAAACATCACATTTTGCGCAAATTGGGAATGAACAGAATTTGCAAGAAACGTATTGTACTGTCTTATATTATATAAAATATTTGCCAAAAAATATCAATACAAAAAGATGCATTAAGCGTGGAGAACAAATATCTTGAACGTTAATAAGATGTACTATGGTAATGTTAATAAGATGTGCCACGCGTTTAAGCAGTTATGACCACCAGTATTGATTCGTGAAACCAATCACAGATTAGCATACTGATGGTGATGAAACATTTGAATGAAATTACGGAAAAGCGTCGAGAAAGAATGCATTTAGGAAAGATTCAGGTGCAGATGCACAAAGCCAGCAGATAAAAGCTGTTATCCATGGCTTGCGCAACTGTTCAAGTGTGACCAGGGCTCGGCCCGATAAAAGGTGGTTAAAAAAACGTGTTGAATATTTTATTCATGAACTGATCTCACCGAATATGAATATTCAATTTCTGGTCATATCGGTTCAGTGAGCACGAAACCAGGGATACAAAATGTCAGATCGTTGCATCAAAGTATGGCAGTGGCTATGGCAGTTCACAAAAGTCCCATTTCGGAAAAACTGGTGCTTTGGAAGGAGTGCTAAAATGCAGTGATCTGTGTGAGTGTGCATGTTAACCGGAACTGACCGGTTGCGGAAATACTAGAAACCTAACATCATTTCGGAAACAATATTGATGGCTCACCGGGGAGAATCGAAATTGGTCTCTTTTATCGTCGTTGTCGTCAGAGTCGAATGTCGTTTTCCGTCCGAATGCCGAATGCACTATGGGCCAGATATAAAAATTTAGCGATAAAAATTAAAAACATTTTTTTATTAAAATAGAGATGAATGTTTCATTATTGAGAACATTTGTGATGGTATACGAACAATTTTATTCAATTTATTACAGACTTTAATTGCGCTTAAAAGAGTTTAGCTTTGTTAAAACGGAAAGAGCTAATTTTCAGCAAATTTTAAGGAAAATTTGGTTTGTGGTAAAATGCCAATAATAATAATTGTGTTTACAGTTTTGGATAGCGAATTTAGAATATTTCTTCTTGGCATTAACGTCCCCACTCGGCTGAGGAAGGCCCCCATAATATTTACAAATCTGGAATAAAAGAAACATTAAATTTAGATTTTACCTTTGATCTTAACATGTTCCCAAAAATTCCCCAATATTTCACCAGTTCGCCGTAAAACTTGAAGTATTACGCCGTATTCGGCTTGAAACCGATTTGAAGTTTAAGGATGCTTATATTTGTGGATATTCGAGAAAAACTGTTTTTAATACAAACGGTAATTTGTTCCATTTTTTCTATTTTCAACATCACTGAATAAAATGTGTTGGTTTGGTAACAACGAAAGCAGCTACTCTCAACTACTTCTTTGCAAGGGTGGTCTCATCAGATAAGTAGCAATTTTCATACACTTTAATGTATTCTAAGATACTTTATGCTGTATTTTTTGAAAGCTATAAAATGCATAAAAAATATCTTTCTAAATTGACAGTTTGCTTCCTAATATAAAACCTAACTTTTTTTAAATTTAAAGTGCGCACCTAACTTCTCTATTCTATTCAAAATGCTTCAAAGT
Organism: Aedes aegypti; assembly: GCF_002204515.2. Classification (NCBI taxonomy): domain Eukaryota; kingdom Metazoa; phylum Arthropoda; class Insecta; order Diptera; family Culicidae; genus Aedes; species Aedes aegypti. The sequence goes on from NC_035108.1 coordinate 402,266,927, forward strand.
CATCCCAAACACGATTTTCTCATCTATGCTGAAATTTGTATTACTTTTTTGTTCATTATGAAAGTGCTTGGAATTTCATCGCAAAATTATAACTTCCCACCCAATGTGGAATCGTAGGACCATACAATTGGAACATGTGCATGCACAATTGGATACAATTTTGAATTTTTGAAATGTGATCCCTTCTGGCCACCGATGACGATGCCGGAAGGAGGCACGTATGCGGTAGTTGAATGGTTTTCGTTTACCCGTTCTCATGTTTCGGATTCCAGGTGAGCCTCAACATTGTATCCTTTGAGTGCAATACATATTGTCCATTTTTCCGGGAATATGCATTTTTGAAAGGGACGAATCTGGATACTGTGCGTTTTGTCATTGTTCTGGAAGTATTGTGTTTTCGAAATACCAACTTTGGCAGGAAATCATTAATCACTCAGTGAGGGGAGCTCAGTGTAGTACTGTAGTATTTACTGTCGAGCACTCGACACTGAAGAAGTCTGTAAGTCGCAGACGAAATAGGACTATCTGTCAAGATAAGCAACACATATTAGAGTTTAAAGTTTGCTCGCCTTACTAGTGTTTTTAGTATTTTATTTCTGCAAAAAGTGAAGTGTTAAAGTTTAATTAGTATTTTTTTATGAAACTAATAAGGCAAATACGTGCTACGCTGGATGGCTCAAAATCAAGTGTTCGGATTGCAGAGGAGATGTCAACCTCGTTTGTGACGTTAGACGGATTTAAGCAAGGAGACGCACTTTCAAGATTACTGTTCAACAATTCCTCCAAACGAAGTAGGGGAAGACGGGGTAAGCAATTTAAATCATGTGTCAAAATCAAGAATCAATAAATCATTTTTCGACGCATGTCGTTTTTTGAAGCCGTAGGCATGATCAAAAAAATATGATAGGTGTTATATTTGTAAAAATTGAACCATTTCTTGAAGCTTGAAAAAGTGATGTCTTATCACGATTATTTTTAGCGACGGGGTAAAACCGCCCACCCACGGGGTAAAAGCGATCGTGGTGGTCGTACACAACAATGCAAAAAAAAAAAAATATCAGTTCCCTGTGATTCTACAAAGCATAATGTTTTGTGAATTCTACATTGATTAACGTAGATATTGAATTATTTCTAGGGTAATTTTTTTTTTTCAAAAAAACTTAAATATATATTTATTATTACCTTTATTTTGGAAAAAATATTCGGATTTGGCTTGTATTTCCCACAAAATTGATTTTATTTTACTTGAACAGTAATGTACAACGTAGTTACATCTTTCAAAATGGTTTATACAGTTATTTATACAGTGGTCTTACCCCGTCAACAGTGGTCGGTTTCACTCCGCTTGCGCAATTTTCACAACTATGGCTTTATTTCAAAGCCTAATATTTACAATTCATATTTCACTTAACCGAAGCATATTTCACATTTCTGTTAAAGCAAGGACAGGTAATTTGTAAGGTTTTTCCAAAAAAATCCCTTTCGAAATCCTTAAGTGAGCATTTGTTAAATTTAGCTTAAATTCAATATCGACGAGCAGAAACTTTTTTTTTGACATTTGTTATGAAAAATTTGATATAAATATCACACTAAACGCTCCAGAATGTCGAAAATCCTATGTTTATGGAAAGTGCTTGGTGAACTTTTAAGAAAATTGCCATTTTCATGCCAAACTGAAGGTGGTCCGGCTTACCCCGGCGGGCGCTCTTACCCCGTCTTCTCCTACCTGATTGCATGTCGAGTGGTGTTGTGGTAGTGTTTGATGGGGTATGTTAGAAGTTGTTAAAGAATTTATTTTCCTTGGTTCTCTTGAGACATGTGACAACGACGTTTCCCGCGAAATGAAAAGACGAGTTTTGAGCTTAATTTCCGCATCTTTGTTTTCATGTTTTTAATTTTGAAATTCACTTAGAAAACCGAAGCCTTTTAAGTTAAATGTCTTAAAACAAGTTTCGGGGTTTGGAGTTTTTTTTGGTTTGATTACCTCGAACTTTTATGTGCAAATTAATAATTTTGATTAAATTATAATAAGGATTATAACTCCAATCATGTTCTCTACTGGAAATTGATTGTTATAAATGAATAAAATAAATTGGAAACTGTTAGTAGTATATGAAAAAACTGAAGGAAATGTCTTTATTTAATTTGTTACTTGTAAAAATGTAACTGTACCCAGACAACCAGAAATCGCATCAAAGTTCACGTAACAAATCGTTTATTCATACAAATTACAGCAAACCCGCAAAACACGGTGGATAAAATCGTCAGATTGATGAGTTTCCTCGCATAAAACGCTTTTTTTTAGTTCCTTTGTATATTTTGTTTCGTCCCGTACACTCGTACAGAGTAAATCGAATCAATCCGTAGCAGTTGTCAAATCAACATTTGTTATCATAAGTAAAGTCGCATAAGATTACAGCTTAGTTCGGTAGAAAATTTACGCTCTCGCATTGTATGCTATTATTCATCACATAATATATACACGCATATCACCTCCACTTTTGTACGTAATAGGCCATTTCGCGACATCTTAGTGAAATTTTGAAATTTTGAAATTTTGCACATAAGAAGCATCCAGGTGGTTTCATTATACGTACATTTTGGTTGTCTGGGTATTTTTTTTATTTTATTATGTTTTCAGGAAATACCCTTCATTCGAATAATAATTCTTCTTTTGAGTTCCGCTATTGAAATACATTTTTGCGCTGAAGATTGGATATACTCTTCCTGTATTGTTTTAAGTGTATTTGTGGTAACATTGTGATTTAGATTATGTGGCTATTATGTACACGGATGCATTACCAATTACACCCGATTCTGTTTTTGCACGGATTTTTTTACACGGCCGTGCAAAAAAGTTTCCATGCATTTTTTTCACCGAAACCTTATTTTTACATGAAACGTCGAGAAATGGTGTAACTTTTTTTGCACGGTTTTGGAAATTTTGAACTGAGAATTTTTTTTTTTTTGCACGGTGCGCATTCCCCGTGCAAAAACAGAATCGGGTGTATACTACTTATCCCTCACCATAGCTCTATCTACCGGCTTTGAATACAGTATACAATATCGGCAGATAGAGATATGTTTGTTAAATTAAGTGTAATTGTGGTAACATGGTGCTAAAGTCTCCAACATTTTAGAAGAAAAATAATTCGCTTTCGTATATTGGCTATTTTTTAATCATGCTGCAATTATCGATCTTCGGATTAAAGCTTTCAATATTTTACAAATAAATTTTCCCTTCTTTTATCAAGTAATTTTCATCAAGTGTTACGTCATAACTGGGCCAGACCTTGATTCGATATGCAATGTTCTATGATCGTCTCTTTATTATTAACTGCGAACTATCTTTGCCAATATACTATTTTCAGATATGTATATCACAACAAGCTCAAAGATACTCTATGTTCTGAGATGCAAAGAAAATCTTTATTCCCAAAAGATCTTCCACCAGACCGGTTACGAGTTTTGTTTAATTATACTCGACTGTTTAATTATACTGTTGTCGACTTTATGCCAAATGACCATTATACTAAACGGCTTTATGCCAAATGACCTACCACCCAATTCTAGCACAACTTCATCGCTCGAAATACTTTACAAGACTGACGTGTCATTCGTCTCATCCCATTTGCTTAGTATTTCATTGTTACTGGAACTATATGTCCTTCTGCTCATTTGATATCTTCTATAGTACCCTTCTCAATTCCCACAATCACGTCCTGATCTACTTTTATAATAGTAATATTGTTTCTTCCATTCTATTTCAATGAAAAAATAAATTCATAAAATATTTCATTCATCCCATGTTGCCCTTGAGTTCTTTCGTACTAAAAATAACGGGGGTGACCCATTTCGCATAAAGACGTTTCACATAAGGACGTTTCGCATACGGACGTTTGGCATAATGGACGTTTCGCATAAAGCAGTTTCATATAAGAACAGGTAGCATTTTAAAGAAGGCATATAATTCTCTTTATGCCAAACGTCCATTATGCGAAACGTCCACCCATAAAATTATGCGAAACATCCTTATGCGAAACGTCTTTATGCGAAACGTCCCTCCCCCAGAAATAACGTACTTATATTCCGAAAATGTGAGAACATTTTGTTTCTACATCATCATCATCATTCCTTATTCCTCATTCCTCACTCTTTATTCCCTATTCATCATTCCTCACACCTCATTCCTCATTTCACACACACCATTCTTCATTCCTTATTCCTCATTTCTCGCTCGTCACTCCTCATTTCTCATTATCATCATCATCATCATAATACCTTATTACACACATCTCATTTATCATTCATTCCTTATTCTTCATTCCTCATTCCTTAGCTTCCACCTCATTTCTTACTTCTTATTCCTCAATCCTCACACCTCATGTCTTATTCCTTAATCCTTATTCCTCGTTCTGCACTCACCTCACATTTCACTCCTCAATCATTCCAAATTTCATTCCTCATTCTTCATTCGTCATTCATCACCCCTTCTTCCGCCATTATCATTCTTCATTCCTCACTCCTTAATTCGCACTCCTCAATCCTCACTCCTCATTCCTTACTTCTCGCTTCTCACTCCTTATACCTCATTTCTAGAGTGTCCATTTCCCGGCCATTCTGCTTGTCCCGGGACTCGGGACAAAAATTTACGCTTGTCCAGGAAATTCCAGGATCCCTGGATTTATAAGATTTTCAATAAAACTTGCATTTTTGTTGAAATTGCAACTTTACAATGTTTTTAAAATGAAACTTCAAAAGAAAAATTACTTTTAGAGATAAAAGTTGAAATACAAATCAATAGGGCGATATTCAAAACTGAAAAGGTAACAGATGGCTCTTTTTCAATAGTAGTAAAAATGAAATCCTGAAGCAAAGAAAGCACCACGGAAGACGAACTAAACACAAAAAGTTTTATATTCACTTTAAACTTGATTTTTAATCACTACCTTTTTGATCCAGTTTTCTAATTAAAAGCAATTTACGTTTTTCATTATTTTCCATTTGAGAATCCAGCGTAGCGCGATCAGTGAGAAAAATACATCAGTGTCGCCGCTCGGCGGCCGGTAAGAGAAACTGAATGTTCGAAAGGTTGATGTCTGTAATTTTTGTCGCTGCCGCCAACTGTTAGCGTTTGAGAACAAAATAAACAGTCATTACCCTCGACTTAAGTCGAGTCTAGTACACGACACTGAAGACGGCCTTACAGTTGAGGTCAAAATACGCGTATCTGTCAAAGGATACAAACTCTAGTGGAATTAAATGGTATAGTACTAAATTCGGTTTTTTCATCTACTTATAGGTATTCTACTAAACAGCTCGAAGATTTATTATAGTCATTACCCTATTGCAACAAATTTATTTTAATGAAGTTACCAAACAAAAAACAAAGCTATGTTAGGAAAGTTTACAAATTTCCTATTATAAATTAAACTACGATAAATATTTGAGGCTGTGTAGCCAGTAATTTGTTTAGGCAGCCAAGTTGGTTTTGCAGCTCACAATTTTATAGTAATGAAACTTAATCCTCATTAGTGATATTTATTTGAAACAAGTACCGTAAAACGGGGTAACTTTGATAGTTTATTTTTTAAGAAAACTTTAATATTTATGCATGCTGTTTCAAAGAATTACAATTTATATTTTTAAAACAAGTACTGACATCCTAGCTATCGATTGCACTTGATAGATTGCCAAAAGATTTATTCTTAACGAATATATTATTTTTCATATAATCGAAAGTTGGTTCTCTGTTTTGGGGTAACTTTGATAATGGAGTATAAATCGAACAAAATTGAATGAATTACGGAACATTAATAGGGCGTTGGATACGTCTAGGCGTTCAACGCTGTATGGAAATTTCTGACTAACATTACAAAAATGATCCCAGTTTGTTAAAATGGTTTTCGCTAAGAGATTTGAGACCTAATTCATGTTCTACTATAACTAGGCTGTCATGAATCAGTGACAAACTCATTATGACTTAATCAAATGGTGATCGTAGAACAGATTGTTTGTAAGCGTTGCAAAAATGCTAAAATCTTGTATATTTTTAATATTTGCATATAAATTCTAAAATGCACTTGATTCAAACGAAAATAGCTTTGACATGAAGTGTCATACTAAAACTCTTTACTTTTGCATTCGTTTTTCTTAACTGATTGATAGAAACTTCGTTATTTCGTTTAATATGTTGTGGGTCTCGCACTATCAAAGTTACCCGCATTATCAAAGTTAATCCCGTTTTACGGTATCGCTATTTGCGCTTACATGCAGTAAGTATACTAATATTTTTTTCTACTGTGTTAATATTAGTAATTGACTGATTTCCATAACTTAAATCGTGGGATAAATTAGAAATGGTGGCCTACTTCGCAGTAGGTCATTATTACAAGACAATTGATCTAAACAATTTGAAAATTTATTTAAAAAAAATCACTATCTACAGTTAAACCTCCATGAGTCGATGTTCCTTGACTTGATACTAGAAACAAAATTTCATTGTTTCTATGATGGTCTCTTGAAACAGCTTTCCATAGGTTTCCTGTTCCATGACTCGATATTTCCATGAGTCGATGGTCCCTTCAATATTGACTCATGGAGAGTTGACTGTATTGAATACAAGAGAATCGTTCTGAAATCATTGAAGGCATTGTAGGATTTTTTTTGTTCCATGTGCTTTTCTGTTTTGTCGAATAAAATTTGAGTCTGGGAAAAAATAATTGTTTTACTGTTTTTCATCTAAGGGGTGCGAACTGGCTATCAACAAGCAGCCAGGCTGCTGTCAAGCTCAAATTTTCATGAAAACGATCCGAGTATGCCTAGAATTGTGCGGTCATTATTTCGTCACGCTAAAAATGATATACACTTTGTGTGACACAGAAACAATCAAAACTGTTGAAAAACGTTTTACTTGATCTTAAAACGGCGTAATTATTTTCAGAACTTTTGTGAAATATATTGATACTTTCATACGGTCAGAAGCTATCTGTTTCAGTTGATTCATTGGACTTATTGCCCTCATCAAATTGCAGAAGCTTAGTGTGAAGCATTTTAAGTGTGCACCTTGAAAATGGTTTCCAGCGATACACGCAAACAAACAAAGGTTGGCACTGGTGGAAAAATTGTGTTCAAATTGAATGACCAAAATGACCACACCCCTCAGGTTTTCATTAAATTTTACATTCATCCCGGGATTCACGGGACGGCATCATTTATATCCCGGGAAACGGGATATCCTGAAATTTCTCAAATCCTGGGATTTTTTGGCCCGGTATGTCCTGGGATAGACACTCTACTCATTTCTCATCGCTTACTCTTACTAATTTCCATTACGAATAGACCCTGGACCAACCGGGAATCGAACCCAGACACCTTCAGCATGGCTTTGCTTTGTAGCTGCAAACTTTAATCACTAGGCTAAGGAAGGCCCCTAAGTCGGTCATATATCGAGCAATATAAACAATCTTAGAAATTCTGATCCGATACATCAGATAATCCGGTCAATCAAACAATCTCTTATCATGATCTCCACATTTCAACTTCTTTTATTTCTCACTAGTGCTATCAGCACGAAAGGTGCTAATTCTATGATTATGTCATCAGATTGTGGTTTTCCAGCGCCTTTTCCAGTCGTGTGACTGCGGTTTCTCACCAACAGACATACAAGCGTCTGCCAAGAGCAGGGTGAAGTCGTCCAAAATGCCATTTTAAGGATTTTTGTCATTTTCTCGTAATAAGATCGTTATTTTCAAGCCATTCATAAGTCAAGAATTGTTCTTTGATCGCGTGTGAAGTTCGTATAATAGCTAACAGTTATTTCGTCAGGGATTCTTCTTCCTTTGAGCATAATTTATAAAATTTCCTTCAAAGATTTATGAAGGGATTTCTTAGTGAATCTCTCCAAGAATTCCTGAAAAATCCAAAAAAAATTTCCGATTACCCCAGAGTAATGTCTGGGAAAAAACATCGTTCGGCAAAGAATCCATCTAGGAGTGATCCAATGAGTCGAGCCATTTTACCCCATAAGTGCGTATTGGATTGCGTTCCCCTACTGATCCGGCCAGCGTTATCAGTTGCTGTACGTGCACAAAGCAGGAATCTGTTTCCCACGACGCTGTGCTCGTCGAACATTTGAACGGTCGGTGGTGGTGTAGATGTCTTCGTCCCCGATGGCAAAATTCTGTTATCTAGATGGTGCTCGTTCATACTCTTCGCTGTTGAAGGGGTGGCTGCTCCATCCACGGAATATCGCATAAACAATCTGGCGAAGTGTCTGAGCCTGACCCAAGGGTCTGCTTGCGCTCGTTGGTTGGTTTGTAACCTTTTGCGGAATGGCTTTTGCAATTTTTCCCCCGGAAGCCAAGGGTGCAACAGTGGCGATCGGTATGTAGCAGGATGATGCTTGGCAAAAGATTTATGCCACAGAATACGGCGAAAAGCGCAATGGCTAGGCTATGTGCGGCCCACGATTGGCTGCAGTAATGTGGCACTTCTGGGGGAATCTGCCATAGGGCACCAGTTCTGTCGACGATGGGCACTGCGGCGAGATGTTGGGAAAATGCCTAATGGCTCTCTTCGGGTCTGGAATGGCGACGATGGGAACGATTAATAAATTTTATCCTTTAATTGGGCCATTATCGTTCACATTATTTCGGCTGTTTATTGTTTACGGGTGTATTTCAAGATACGACTATGGCCTGAAAATGATGGGATTGTAACGATATCATTAAATTTAATTTTTTAACAATTTTGATTGAAAAGTGGATTTCGGAGATGTAGTTGCACGCAGAGCGTTAAGTTAATCATGATTAAAAATTTGATGATTAAACGGTAAATCATGGAAAAAGCTTTTCGATTTGTTTTTTTTTTTCTTTAATCATGAGCAAAGCTAATTATGCTCAACTGTATGCTACATTTGTTGTATACTTCAAGACGTTCAGGGCATCTCCAATAAATTTAATCACTATTTTTATGAATAATCAATGATTAATGATTAATCATTCATTGGCCCATGATTAAATGCCCATAAGTATGCACTAATCGCCTTGTATTATGAAACGAATATGTTATACAATAGAATATGATGAATATTACTCATGATTAACGAAAAATCATACAAAAAAAGCTCCTGGACGTTTCGACAGCAAATTAATCACAATTTTAATCACAAATTGTGATGGAATTTATGATTAATCATTAACGCTCTGGTTGCACGCCTGACAGTCAGCTAGTCGAAAACTCGTATTGGTCTGGAAACACCCGACTATTTTTTTTTTATTTCCAGTCCACTTCTCTCATTTCAATCATGTCGTTTCACAAATAAATGTTATAGCCATAAACATTCTGGACACTCCAGTTTGTATGGGTAACATTTCAGACGAAATGTGACGAAATGAATATGAGACAACAATGACATTGCAATGAGTCCTGAATAAGAATAAGTATCATTTTGAGGAGTTGTATTAACTGAGGTCTTAAATGACAGCAAATGAACAACACGATATAACGCATCAAATATCATCTAAAATGTGAGTTTCGTAGCCATGCAATTATTGTCATCTTTCGGTAAGTGCTTCACTGTCATGGGGTGTGGGCTCGATTCCCACGTCAGCCATTGAAACTCGGCGGTGCCACTGGAGCATGTTGGACCGTTGTATAGTGTTTAATTACAGTCTGTGCAGCCCACTAACTGAAGACGGGCTCCGAGTCTTCAAAAATTCTGTATGGTTTATCAGAATGATCAAGCTTTGAAAACACATAACGTTCCAATGGCCGGTGAAGATTTCACTACTTGCACAATTTTAAAGAAAAAGAAATGTGTGGCCTTATCACGATTTTCATACCGGACGCTTCCTAACTTAACTTCCACACTCCGGGCCAGGCATTGAAGAATTCGTTCTCATTCTATTTCGAATAATGCGATGAAAAATATCACATCTATATCGGTCCATGATCAGCAATGTTTCGCAAGTTGTAACAAGATTGATAAATAACAGCAGCGAACGAGAACCCTAGAATTATTGCGAGTAGATGTTTTATTTTACAGACGTTATAAACAATCTCAAAACATCCCATAGCAATACATCAAGCTTGTAACTCGTTTAGATGAGATTTATCGTGCACTGTTATCTTCTCGATCCAATCAGAGCTATAACAGAAGATTGTAAACAGACTCTCATGATGTGTTACAGAGAGCGATAATTGAGAAATACTCTCAATTATCTCAAAATTCAATCCCTGCTTCGGACACTTAGATTAAATTTCCTGACAGCTCATGCAAATCATAATATAAGTCAAATCATTAATTGAACTCACCAAACTACAAATTAGAAAGACCGTTTTGGCTGTTGGGAATTTTTTTTTTTTTAGATAGGTAATATACTGCAACCTCAATTGACGAACTAGTTCAGGGGTTTGTAAATTGAATCAGTGCGTAAAACGAGAGAGCTTAGTTTGTAAAACAAGGTTTTGCCCTTTAAAGTCTACTTACTAGAAATTTATCTTATTATTTAGAGAAATTATGCTCTTTGCTCTTATGTATCATTAAGATGTTATTGATATATTTGGTTCTTAATCAGGCTATAATATGTGTAATTTAAGGTCTTCCAAGAACTCTTTGGAGTTTGGACATATGATTCGACATGAGTTAAAGGAGATCAATTTATCATTTATCTCACAATACTGGACCCTAGAAGATTGTTAAATTTTGAAGAATCGTTCGTATTGTCAGATCCGAGTTTTGGAAACTAAGTGAGTACAACAAGTGCTTCCAAAAACTTCCTGAAATATATACTTGCAATGTACTGACGTATTTAGCGATTCTTTGATGTTTTTTTATATGGCACAGGCTCTTATCCTTTCATGGCAGTATAATGAGAATTGTTATAATTTGCACCGATGTGGTAGATCCTCCAAGGATTTCATCGGATATAGGCTTTAGGATCTATATGGCTCCATTTATTTAAGGCATCGGAATTTTTTTGTGGTTTGGATCTACTATCGTAATAAGTTAGTTTTCAAATACTCCAAAAGCTCCTAATCATTTGAGAAAACGGTGTATTGTTATAATTTGTATGGATGTTCTTAGTCCTCCAAGATCTCTATCGAAAATAGGCCTTGGGATCTACAAGCGTAACAAATTATCAAGATATGTTCTTTTTGATATGGCACAGGCCACTAACTATTCATATGTGTTACCAAACGTAGTATTTTATTGAGCTGTGTAGATGTTCTTGGACTGCCAAGGACTCCACGCAACATAGGCCTGAGTATCTACAAACTTAAGCATTTAAATATTGATGATATTTAGTTATGGCATCAAATCTTAACTGTTTATATGAATAAATAAATTGATCAATGAACTGATCTGTACTGATGTTATTGGTTCTTCAAGGACTCCATAGCCTTAGGATCAACAAGTGTAACAAGTGCACTAGAAATACGGTGTTTCTCATATGATGCGCAAAAGTTTTTGCGAAAACTTTAGATTATTTCAGGCGTGACCTAATTTCGCCAGTACAATGAACTTGTATACGGAAAGGTGCAGTAAAGTTGAAAGCAACAAGCTTTTATTAGGCAAAGCGGTAGCTTTTATAGTGCATTGGCGAAGCAATTGTTCGAAGAGCTGGTGGAGTAGTAAGTAGAGGTGATTATGATGACGTCCCGTGCGGCCATAAGGTAACGTAGTATTGTACTGATTCATACGCATCTTCTAGATTTCCAACGATTTAATCCAACAGGATGTCGCATTGTTGGATTCCAAAATTGCACCTGCATTAATTTTCGTCATCCCCTGAAAAATTGAAAAGCAAACCCGGAGCCGACCCGAACCCGAAATTTTTTCGTTGTACGAACCCGAAAATTTTTCGCTGTGCAAACCCGAACCCGACTCGAAACCCGAAAAAGTTTTCTAAGAAAAACCCGAATAGAAACCGGGTTCGAAAAGATGATAAATTCATCGTTTCTGATGCATTGGGAAGCTTTCAGATTGTTACTTTGTGAACAATTCTCACCAAACCCGACCCAAACCCGACTTTTTTCAAGCCTGAACTCGACCAGTACCCGATAATTTTTAACCCTTCAAACCCGACCCGAACCCGAAAAAAAAAATTTCAAACCCGAACCCGTTGATTTTTTTTATAGAGGACAATAGGCGACCTCTGGCGATTTTTCTTTGCAAAAGTAAGTTTTCCCATAGTAAATCCCATACAAACTTTGAACGGCTGGCGCTAAAATATAGTTTCCCCGATCAAGCTGAAAATTTGCACAGTTGTTCTGGAACCTAAACTGCCGTGAATCGCAAGTCAGTCCCATCTGTAAAAAGTAGGGATTGAGAAAATGGGATTTAAAGTTTCCAAACTCGTTTTATATACGATTATTCAAAAAATTCCAGAGGATTGGAAAATGTTCAAATCCTAATGAAACTTTCACAATTTGCTTTTCACTACGATATCTTTCCGAGAAAAATATAAAGACGATAAACACACGTGTGGTAGCAAGAATGGAATATCAGGACTCTCATAACCACGACGCCCCACGGAACTGCCAGACATGCGACCGTCCTGATACGGCGGAGAACGAGATGGTCCAGTGCAGTGTCTGCAGACTGTGGGAGCACTTCGGTTGTGCTGGAGTAGATGGTACCGTGAAACATCCCGACGTCAGGTATGTTTGCAAGAAATGCGTGGCTAGGCAGGGGCCTTCTGCCGGAGGTGTGCTGCAAGTGCCCGGTGACGATAAGCATAAGAAGAAAACCTCAAAGGGAGGTTCTAAAACGGATTTGAAGAAGGGCAGAACACTTCCAGATCCGCCGAAAAGTGTGACTTCCAGTGTCCGTGCAAAGCTGTTGGAGGAAGAGTTGAAGCTCGTCGCAGAAGAGCAGCGGCTGCAAGAACAAGCACTACAGGAGCAGGAAGACATAAGAATGCGGCAGTTAGCCGAAGAGGAACGCCGCCTGTTGGAAAAACGGCGTCTAGCGGAGGAGGAAAGCAAGATGCGCGAACAGAAATTACAGGAAGAGCTGGAGCTAAAGCGAATGAAGATGCAAATCAGGAAGGAGTCGCTTGAAAAACGACAGGCCCTCATCCGAGAGGCGGCGTCGACGAGTAGCAGAAGCAGTTCAATTCAGGATTCGAACGAAAGGGTGAACAAGTGGCTGAATTTTCAGAATAATGTTGGAGGATCTAAAGGAGCTCTGGAGGACGACGACAAGGGGGATCAACAACCTGTCGATCATGATCCACTAGAAGATCTTGTAGACCCAGCAGTCGAGTACCCTGATATCAGAGCGCTTACGATCGGGTCAGAACTTCCCCGTCTTCCGAACCCGCCAGCTAAAGTGACGCAAAATGCTCTGGCGTACTCGTTACCCACTCCTCCACCGGTCCACACGCTCACTCAAGTGCAAATCGCCGCACGACAGGTTCTGGGAAAGGACCTTCCCACTTTCGGCGGGAACCCAGAAGACTGGCCGATCTTTATTAGCAATTTCGAGCAGTCCACTGCCACTTGTGGATACTCAGATGCTGAAAATATGGTCCGGCTTCAACGATCTTTGAAGGGAAACGCGCTGGAGTCGGTTCGTAGTCGATTGCTCTTGCCCGCTAGCGTACCGCACGTTATTAAGACCCTGCGTACTCTCTACGGTAGACCAGAACTCATCATCCGGTCGCTGATGACGAAGATACGCCAGGTTCCCGCACCTCGACATGATCGTTTAGAAACGCTGATACAATTTGGTCTTTCAGTGCAAAATCTGGTCGACCATCTAAAAGCAGCAAGTCAGCTAAATCACCTTTCGAATCCGGCATTGATGCAGGAACTTATAGAGAAACTCCCTGGTTCCATGCGGATTGACTGGGCAATCTACAAAAACAAAAACCTTCCGGCGACCCTCGAAACCTTTGGGGACTTTATGGCCGGGCTGGTAACGGCGGCAAGTGAGGTGTCTTTCGATAATCCAGGAGAACGGACAACAGCGAGAAACGACAAACAAAAATCCAGAGAAACCGGTAATATTTACGCACACTCTGGTGAACGAATCCCTTTGTCGGCGGTCGAAGGATCAGCATCGGGGACTACTTCTGCAGCGAACTGTGAGTCCAATCTTCATGCCTCCGTGAAGATCAGCAAGCCGTGTGCAGCGTGCGGTCGGAGCGGACATCGAGTGGCAGAATGTCGTCAGTTCCAATGTGCGACGTTGGATGAACGCTGGAAACTCGTCCAGCTGAAAGGTTTGTGTCGAACGTGTCTGAATTAGCGTTGGGCAAATTTGTCCAGAACATCGATGTTACTGAATCGATTCACATTTGAACTGCCGAATCGATTCACCGATTAAATCGAATTATTTGAATCGATGTTTTTGAATCGATTCGAATCGGATGAAGATTGACATTTATGAAGCTTGGAATGAGACGAAATGCATTAGCATTCAATTTCGACATCTTTCAATCAAAACAGTTTCAAAAATCAATCGAACAGATTTACTACTTCAAGATAAGTTCAAAATATGGTTTCTTTTCCACAAACTCATTAAGAAATATTTAACGATTTCAACAAATTGAATCGAATTAAAAAATTGAATGAAGAGTATCGATTCATCCGATTTTAGGTGCTCCAAACATCGATTCAAAAAATCGATTAATCGGAAAACAAACATCGATTTTCGGAACATCGATTCAAAATCGCCCAACGCTAGTCTGAATAGCCATGGAAAATGGCCATGCCGCTCCTGGAATGGATGTGGTGTTGATGGGTGTAGACAGAAGCATAACACTCTTGTACACACTTCCGCTCCGGAAAACGTAGGGATGTCAGCAATCCACGTGCTATCGGAGGATCTGAAATGGCCGCTTTTTCGGATTGTACCCGTCGTTCTCTTCAGTGGCAGCTCCTCCCAACCGCTATTCGCTTTCATCGACGAGGGCTCCTCCTACACTCTGTTGGAGGAATCAGTAGCAAAGCAGCTCGGAGTCAAAGGTCAGCTAGAGCCACTAACACTCCAATGGACCGGAAACATGAAACGGAAAGAAGCGCAATCATACCGTGTCCAGGTTGAAATCGCTGGCAAGGATTGTGCCAACCGACACAAATTAGTGGATGCTCGTACGGTGAATCGACTTGTCCTACCTTCACAATCTTTAAAATACGGAGAACTGGCTCAGTGGTTCCCTCATCTTCGTGGTCTCCCACTGGAAGACTATGAACTCGTCCAACCAAAGTTGTTAATAGGGCTCGACAATCTTAGGTTGTGCGTTCCGTTGAAGCTGCGGGAAGGAGGACCAAAGGACCCAATCGGTGCTAAATGTAGATTAGGGTGGAGCATCTACGGTTGCATATCCGGTCAGTCGTCTAAAACTGCAATCGTTAGTTTCCACGTCGGAGCAATATCTGATCCAGATCGGGAATTGAACGAGCAACTTCGTGATTACTTCACCCTGGAGACTGCAGACGTTTCTGCAAGTGAGACTCTACAATCGGCGGAAGATAAGCGCGCTAATCAGCTTTTGAGAGACACAACACGTCGGGTGTCCGGTGGATCTGGGTACGAAACCGGATTACTTTGGCTGTGCGTCGGTTGGAGGCTTTAGAACGGAAGCTGCAGAAGGAGCCAGAATTAGAGCGACGAGTGCGAGAACAGATCGTGGAGTACGAGTGTAAAGGATATGCTCACAAAGCAGGTCTGGCCGAACTTACTTCCGTTCCAGCTACCTCCCCCTGGGTGTCGTTACGAATCCCAGGAAACCCGGAAAGGTGCGACTGATATGGGACGCGGCGGCTAAAGTTAACAATACTTCCTTCAATTGCAAGCTACTCAAGGGCCCAGACTTGCTGGCCCCGCTTCCGCAAGTTCTTCGCCAGTTTCGCCAGTTTCCAGTCGCGGTGTGTAGAGATATCATGGAGATGTTCCATCAGATAAAGATCCGCACACCCGACAACCAATCTCAACGGTTCCTGTTCCGTGACGACCCGTCGGATCCACCCAGGGTATACGTGATGGACGTCGCCACATTGTTCTCCAGCCTCTGCACAGTATATAAAGAACCTGAACGCGGAGGAGTTCTCCAATGAATACCCTCGAGCGGCAGCAGCTATAAAGAACAAGCACTACGTAGATGACTACCTAGACAGCTTCAAGACAGTCCAGGAGGCTATCGAGGTCGTCAACGAGGTAAAGCAAGTACACTCTATGGCTGGTTTTACGCTGCGTCACTTCTTGTCAAACGAAGCTGATGTTCTCAGGGGAATCGGTGCATCCTGTGAAGTACAACCGAAGAACCTGGACATAGAGCGAGGAGAAAAAATGGAGTCTGTTCTGGGCATGAAGAGGATTCCATCTGAGGATGTCTTCGTATACACGTTCGGGATGAGAGAAGACATGCAGTCTATACTCATCGAAGATCACATCCCCACCAAGCGAGAAATAGCTAGGGTTGTGATGAGCTTATTCGACCCTCTTGGGTTCATCGCCTTCTTCCTCGTACATGGTAAGATCCTGCTGCAAGACATTTGAGCTAAAGGGACGGAATGGGATCAACATATACCGGAGGATATCAATGAGCGGTGGCAACAGTGGTCGAAACTATTCAATAAGTTGAGCCAAATTCGCATTCCTCGGTGCTACTTCCGTTCACCTTTCCCCGCAAGCCTGAATGGTCTTCAAGTTCATTTATTTGTCAACGCCAGCGAGTCAGCATACGCCTGCGCAGTGTACTTCCGCCTGGAGACAGCCGATGACGCGCAGGTGACGCTTGTCGGCGCCAAGACCAAAGTAGCTCCGTTGAAAACACTCTCGATCCCAAGACTTGAGTTGAAAGCAGCCGTTCTTGGTGTTCGTCTGCTGGACACTATTCAGAGTCAGCATGAGTTCCCGATCTTCCGTCGCTTTTGCTGGAGTGACTCGGGTACAGTGCTTGCGTGGATTCGCTCCCATGACCATAGGCGTTTCCACAAATTTGTTGCCGTTCGCGTTGGTGAAATTCTGATTTCCACAGAGCAACAGCAGTGGAGGTGGGTGCCGACGAAGCTCAACGTTGCAGATTTAGCCACCAAGTGGGGAACAAGTCCGCAGTTAACCATGGACAGCCCTTGGTACAAGGGACCAAGCTTCATCCACGACTCGGAAGAGAACTGGCCGCAGCAACGATCGAACTTCAACTAGCCGAAGAAATGCTGTGGAAATTAGTACGTACCGAGACGTACCCTGATGAAATTGCCGTTCTGAAAAAATCTCAAGGCCCACCGGATCGTCAACATTTTGTGGTGGAAAAGTCCAGCGATATCTATTCTAAATGGCCTTTCATTGACGAGAGAGGAACCCTGCGGAGTCGTGGTCGAATTGGTGCTGCTCCCTACGTAGCGATGGAAGCGAAGTTTCCTGTAATTCTTCCAAAGCAGCATGCGATCACCATTCTGATTGTAGACTGGTTCCACCGCCGTTTCCGGCACGCAAACCGTGAATCCGCCAACGTTTCGATATCCCGACGCTGAGAAGATTGGTGGATAGAGTTACTAAAAACTGTGTAGTGTGTCATCACGCGCAGATGTAAGTGGTTCCAGGACGTCAAGGACATAGGGGTAGGAGACCTGGTCGTAGTGGTTGACGGAAAAGCAAAGAATCAATGGATACGGGGTCGAATCGAAGAAGTTTACCCCGGACGAGATGGTAGAGTAAGTCAAGCTTTGATACGAACATCAACAGGGGTCATGCGAAGAGCAGTTGTCAAACTAGCTGTTCTAGATGTCTTGGACGAACGTAAACCTTTCCCTGGTGTTCTGGAAGTTGCAGATCCTCACCAAGGTTTACGGGTGGGGGTATGTGCCGACAAGATCCCTCGTTTAGACAACCTTCACCAGAACAGCGCTACCTGACCGATGACAACAGAGATGACAAATGACGTTACCGATGAATGACAGACGGCTATTGGGAGTTCAACAAAACTATCCTTCGTCATCTAGGCTTTGTGAAAGTGTGAAATTTCCCAAAACTATTTTCTTAAAAACCTTTTTGAATTCGCGATAATTATTAAGCAGAAACAAGAACTATCTCTGAATTTATTCGTAAGTAAAATCTCAATATTATTCCGGCGTTGTGGACAAACGAGTTGTATCTTTTATGTACATAGGATTATTGGTCAATACGGTTTATGCCACGCTAGAAATTTATGATCCAATCTTGCTAATTTCTAAGTAACGGTCATCAAATTTGTGAGTTTATATTACCCTTTATTACATACAGAACTCTAATAAATTCCATTATTGTAGCTTGAAGCTAAACAACCCTAACTTCTGCGTTTTGCTGTCTCGAGTTGGTGCACCCTAACCCCACAACACGATTCATTGTTGTGTTACACGATGCAAAAATCTGTAGTGTGACTGATATGCGATTACTTTTCATTATGGGACAATTTGACTTGCTGTTTTTTCCTATTTTTTCCGAACAAATCATTTTATCTCATTAGTGCAGCTGAAAGAGCATTGAAAGATATGTTGAAAACTGAACTCAACTCAATTCTGACGAAAATACAGATGGGACTGACTTGCGATTCACGGCAGTAAATGTAATCCAAAAAGTGGACTGGAGCGAGAATCTAATTTTTTCTTATTAACGTGTTCCAGGCTAATAGGTAATCAATTTGGTGAGCTCGTTTAATGCTTTTATTTTCAAATCTTCTATATAAATAAAAATGGAGTGGTGATTGTATGTCACGAAATTCTTTCACTGTTGTCTTCTTGAAGGGCTCGGACGTGTTCGTGTGACGAAAAAGTGTAGGGAAGTTATCGGAAAATTTGGTTAAACGGGGGAGTAATAATATTTCATTTTGTATAGGAGATACCATGACATTTTTCAACAGCCTACTTGATGCCTTGATGGCAAGACAAAGTTTTCCGTGACCACTAGTGCACGGCATAAAAATTAACAAGGCAGGCTCTTTACTGATGTAAATATCAAATTTTGTTGTAAACATGTGACGTCACTCCTATCGTACCATATACTTTCCGGACCACGAGATCATTTTTTACGCAAAAGGTTGTAGGTGGATAGGAATGACGTCGTCATGTAGCTGTCAGTTTTCGGAATATATCACCTTCTTAATGTAGTACACCATGCACTAGTGT
Source organism: Aedes aegypti (assembly GCF_002204515.2). Classification (NCBI taxonomy): domain Eukaryota; kingdom Metazoa; phylum Arthropoda; class Insecta; order Diptera; family Culicidae; genus Aedes; species Aedes aegypti. The sequence continues at coordinate 402,286,046 of NC_035108.1, forward strand.
ATAATATATTATGATACTTATTTTATCATGACAACGATTCAGTGATTTAACAAAATATGAACAGTTCGTCACTGTAAGTGTCGATATTGATTCTTGTACATTGACAACGCCATACCTTCCGTTTTACCTGATTTTTAACATTATAAAAAATAATCTTTAAATGGTTCGACGCTGAAAGTGTCGACTCACCGTCTGCTTACGTGTCTGTAGAGTATTGATGGGTGATTTTTCAAACTAAGATTGCATGAATTGCATCACTTACCAAGCTGAATCCTGATCATGCAGCTATGATCACTCTCTACTAACAAAACTCCTTCCCATGAAAACCATGGAGATGCAGAGGATAACCGTAAGGACGTGGCCGGCGCCGTTATTGACTTTTTAATGTTTGGAGTTCTCGAAAGTGTGTATTGAAGATGGGAAGCTTCTTCCAAGCTACATCTCTTGGTTCCTCGTGCAGCATCGATTATTCTGGTAAATCACGGAGTAGCAACTACGAATTGTAGGTCATCAATGCTTATGCTTATGATAGTATATGCATTCAACAGTTATTAACAGCATTCTTTTTCAACTGATCATTATTCGATTTGTAAAACGAATGGTAAGCACGGAGATAATGTTTCAAACCAACCTAATTTCGCAGATTAAACTCGTTGGAAAAACACTGAAACCAATGAAAAACCACCTTCATTGCAGAGGTAAAATATGACACGAATGCTTGCTGAATTGTAACCCGAGCAGGTAGGGATGATGGCGGCGATATTGTGTGAAGATCCTTATCAAGCATTGCAGTCAGGTTCAACGCGATGAACAACGATGAATGCTGTTTTGCTTCGTGCGAGGTTCAAAACGAGCATGACTATACTGAAATATAGAATGGTGAACAGCTACATCTTTACTTGTATGGCACAAAAAAGTATTGTGAGAAGCAATCTTCAAACACGCTACAATCCATCGTAATTCAAACACGCTACAATCCATCGTATCATCTATTTTGAATGACATTTTCATAAATTCAACTTTTTCACTTATTTTCAATCCTCTGAGCTGAAGAGAATCTAAAAGTATATTGAGTATTGTACCTTTTGATTCCGACCTAATTGCATTATCTTTTGACAGATACGCGTATTTCGACTACCACTTGTGGTCATCTTAAGTGTCAGTTACTCGAATCCATTCTACGATACGATACTACGAGTAATTGACGCTGAAGAAGGCTACATGTGTTAGTCGGAATACACGTATCTGTCAAAAGATAATTGCATTGGGCGGAATTAAAAGGAAGATTAATCAATCTACTTTTAGATTCTCTTTATTTCATAAATTTGTTTTATTCTCTGTAACCATAAATAATGTTATATATCTAGATCCAAGATATTGGTGTTGATTGTTAATAATCATAATATATTTCTAATTTTGACTGCCTATAAAGTGGATTGAAACTGTTTGCGTTTCATAGATCCGAATATCAAGGATGCTTCCCTCTGCTGTAGCTAGTTTCAAAATGAATATAAGTAAGGTACAAGAGTGTCCTTTATTGTACGCTAATATATCATTTGAGGTGAATATTTATCAGAATCAAGCCCCAAATTTCACAGAGTACAAGAACCAAACATCGTTTTGAGCAGAAAATGCGATCGAATTGTAACCGCTGGAGTGTTATTAGTCGTACCATATTGTGTAGTTGTCCAAGTTTGTGTCCTTGATAACTCAAGGCCAAGTTTCGTATTATATTCATCATAAACGATTTAGTAATAATATTTTCGAGACTGACAGAAACCACATAAATAAAGAACGTCCCACTTGCTAGAACCACTGTAGCTGCAGTACCATTCCCAACACTGCTCGGAGCGTGATGTAATTCGATAGTGCGCGAAGAAAGATGCAATCTGGGTGTCCTTGTGAATTGCGAGTTGCGAAAAAAAAAACTTTCGAGGATACATTCGAAAAGTAAAAAGTAAATCAGATTTTGTTGGGTGGAGAGAGATAGAGAAGTGAATCAGCACAATGACGAGCAAGTAACGTCGGTACAGATGGAAACTGATTGCGCTGTGCCCCTCCTGGGGCGCACGAAAAGTTGAACCGGAAAAAGGAAACATCATCACGCTAGCTAGCGGGTTTTTGGGCGGAATTGGTGTTTGATGGACAGGACCAGTCGCAAAAATGTGTATGCTCGATGACAATTTACGTCAGTGAGTTTCGCGAGCGTTGTTATGTGGGTCAAATGTAGAACAATTCTCAGCCTTCACTGAGTGTCTTCTTGAACATGAAGAATCATCATTTTCAAAGATAGTTTCCACAGATTTTTTTTAGTTCAGGCTTATACATTCTAGAATAGGATGTATCTTAGTCAGGAAATACTACATTTGGTAGTTTTGCCTGGTAAGACCGACTCTAAATATTTACGATCATTGGTAGTCATGGCCGTAACCAGAGGGCGGCAGAAAGCCCCCTTTCCAGATTCACAAGTTATATTGAAATAACCTACCCGACCAGACGGAAGAAACAAGATTATAACAGAATGTGTTCCCCTGATATGATGTTTTTATATCACCAGTTGTTATAAAACATGTACCGTTAGTAGTTAAAATAACAAAAATTCTAACAAAATTTGCACCAATCTAAACTAAAATATAACACACCTTATTATAATTATAACTAAATTATTACAGAATGTGTTGCAAGGATGTTACAAAACAACAGAATTATTGCAAATCATGTTACTGTTTATGACATCGGATTTTATTTGCAACAAACTTATAAAAGAGATGTCAAAAATATAACAAATGTTGTTATAAATGTGTTACAGAAAATATAACAAATTGAGAACAAAGCCATTCTGATAACAAAATTATATCAACTTTTGTTATTTTTAACAGCTGCTGATAGGAATGTGTTATAATTTTGTTATGTGGTTCTGGTCGGGTATCCAGGAGCTCTAAGCAGCATTCATATTCATATATTTCCTACAGAGGAGTTTCCTGGGATTCCGCTCTAAGAATTTAAATAGTTTACCTAAAATTCAAGAAATTCAAAAATATCCAGTAGACGCTTTAGAGAAAATTTCTTAAATTGTTCTTGGAAGTATATTTGTTTTTTTTCCTTCATTAATATTCTTTTCATGAAATTCATGAGTCAATTTTGAGGCAACTCGCCCCCAGATGGAAATCCTAGCTACGCCCAAATTCGGAGCATCAAGAGAAGGTACGATATAATACGCAAACCAGGTTTGTTTCCCCAATGGTGGGAACCCACATTTGACCAAACGTTTCAACTGAAGAGAATCACTATTCTTACTTGCATCGGAAATTTCAAATGCAATGTTTTGTTTCACCCGAATTGATGGCCAACATTTTCGGTGGTTCGTGTGGGTTTTCCACTAATAGGATAAATGAACATGTCCTGAATATTAAGCGAAGCTAGTAATTGTGATAAATAAAATCAACATCAATTGCATCGAACGTGGCTGAAAAATTCAGTTTCACACAATGTGTTTAAATTGTTTACCCATCTGGTAATGCGGAGTGAAAATTCTCAGCAATTTTATTGCCCCGAGCGATCACGCAGAAAAAATCCAATTAATTTTCATCCAATTAAATATGTTAATGGTGCATTTAATCCCTAACAAAAAAATCGTTCACAGTCGAAAAGGTCGTTGTGGCACAAAAACACCCATATGGAATGGACGCCACTTTCAATTTTAATGGGCACACCTTCCCCCCTAAAAGGTCCTAACAGGTTGGGTATTAATATGACAATCATTGTTTTATTTTCCTGCTAAAAGTGGCACTTGTGCCATCTAAAGTCAACTTTCTGCAATAATACTGTTGCTGTCGATAACTGTGCGTGACTGCGATATGGCAGCAATAATTTGTTCAGCATTTATTTTTCAGTGGAACACCATGAAATGGAACTTCCGCACGCAACAGCTGGCGGGATGAGGAAATGAGCCCATTGCAGGGCAGTATATAATTGAAATCGGTTTGTACTAATTTAATCAAACAATTATCTGTTGATGGCACGTGATATTGCTTGCATAATGGCGATATTTGTGCGATGACTAAAGGTTTATTCATTGAGTACGACACGTTTCAAAAGAGGGATAAATAGTAGTTTTGGAGGAACATGATATAAAATGATTACTGATAGAGAAACTAGGATTCAAAATTTCCACAATTTTTGTGAGGTATTGAAAGAACGACTCCTATCTATGTTGACTACTTTTAAATGAGGCGCAACCTTTTTAAATAATTAATCGCGAGTGGGGCTATTTTTATGAAAAATCATACGCTAATCAAGACAAGCATTATAATTTCTTCATTAAATCATCATAATTTCTTCATTATATCTTCTTAAAATCTTGTATCTAAATTTAAGCTTTTAAATTTGGTTAGTTCTTTAATTTCGATACGTTTTCAAACAGCAAACATTAGGTATAATATTGTGTCGTTTTTGCTATTGATTACTATGGGCAAAACTAGGCATTTTTGCCCTCAGCACAGCAGCCTGGATTGAAAAATCTCAATCGTTATGGGAAGAATCTCCAGGAAAATAGATTTCCCGGGATTTCCGTTTCCGGGAAATAATTTCCTGTTCCTCAGATTTCTGTATCTCCAAGTATTTTAGTGTCTCCAGGGATTCTCATATTTCCCGCAAAGTTCTATTTCACTGAAGAAATGTCAATCTATATTGATCATGAGTATGAGCTTGGAGAGAAGTAAAGAAAGCAATGGATGTATTAGAGACCGAGTATACCAGCGCAGAAAACCGGGAAATATACGTGAATTTCAATTAGTACCGGGAAAATTTTGCATACCAAGTAATGTTTTAACCAGCACGATCTATACCAGTGCTTCCCAAACTTTTTCAACTTTCGCCCCTTGAGGCCCCCTAATATGTGATTCACATATTTTAATTAAGCGCTGTACGCCAGAAAATTTCCTTGACTGAATCATAATACAATAACTTTTATGTACATTTAAACATATTTTCTTAAATATCGGTAATCCACAGTTACTATGAATGATTTATTGGACTGTAATTTATAATATCGATTTTAACAATATCTTGCGTGCATTACAGGCTACTGAATCAGTCATTCCATCATCTGCCGTTTCTAAAATTACTGCAATAATTTTCAGAAATTGTGAATAATAAATGTTTGATGTTTCTGGGAACGCATTTTTATCCGATCCAAATACCCTGAAACATATATGGAAATCCAGAATATTTTTCAACTCATTGTTCCATGCAATTTTTCTAACACCAATAAAACTCGTTTTTTTTTCGGAAGTTCTGAAAGTTCAAATCTGACGCATCTCTGAAAATTCTTCAAATGTATTTTTGAAACACTTTTTAAAAATACATTTGAAGAAATAACGTCTTTAGAATCGTTGGAACCCAATTTTTGTTTGCTAAATTTTTCAAAATTTGTTTCTAAAATGATTTGTACCATAATAACTAATGAAAAAGAGTGCAAGCGGAACATGGGCACATTAGATTTTTTGTCCGTTCTAAAAACTCATGATATTAAAAAACCTGAATACATCACACAATCATCAAGTGTTGTCTATCATAATTTGAAAATGATCATGATTAGTGATATAACGGTTTAAGGTAAAATAGTCCCAGAAATAGTTAAGTTTGGAATTGATTAACCATCAGATATGTGTTCATCAAAGGTTATGAGTAATTATTTTCAAATGCTCCCGTGTTAGCTTTTTAGCCCCCTTTCTAGATTTTTCTAGATTTTCGCCCCCCAAATTCTGTTTTACAAATTTTCGCCCACTTGAGCCTGAAAATCGCCCCAGTGGGGTGAATTCGCCCACTTTGGGAATCACTGATCTATACTTTAGTGGATTTTTAATAAAGTTTTTGAATTCGAATCCCAAGTTAGTCAATAAAGCCAAGAACATATTCTTTATTTTTTATCAGGAATAATTACCCTGAGAAAATGTTCTAGATTTGTGGGGATAAAACATAACCCTGGGCTTGGGATTATATTTTCCAGGGAGCGATGAGTTTTGATAATTGATCGCTGTTGTTAGTAGCTTTGATAATCTAGGTGAATTTCAAAGCAATGGCAACCTTTTTATTACAAAATTTAGATTTTGTCTTCTGACCTAAAGATTCTGGTTAAACTACTGCATAGTACAGCTATCACTCATCAAAATTACTTTCACTTCGGGAAAATATAATTTCAAACTGGCGAGAAGATTACAAACTGAGGGTGGGTTAGGAGCACAATCAGACCATGAAATAAAAAACATAAAATAATACCAAATTATTAATAAGTAGAATGTAGCTTCACTGTAGTAATAAACGAAATAAAATCAATCTTCTATACTTGACAAGGTTTTGAAGACAATCAATTAGTGAAAGAACTACCTATTAGAAAAGCCACATCAGTTAAGGCTATACATATACAAATGTTGATCATAGGGTCATGGCGAGCATTCGGTATGTATGTCTATGACTGATTCTTATCTAATAGGGGCACTAGAAGACCACGCGGACAATTTCGAAACAAATTATTTTTATACATCGGTCTTACGATCCGAAAGGCTCAGCTATGCTGTAATGTCATTTTTTAAGCTATTCATTGGTGCTGTTTAATTGTTTATTATTCGAACAAAACTACAAAATTACTCATTACTAATCACTGTTCCTATATTCTCTCTTTCTCACCTTCTAATCTGTTGCATGATTATGATCATTACTAATATAATGCATGAGCATGCACAATAAGAATAATTTCAGAATTGTAAGCAGTCAATGGATAACTGGATAGAATACCTTCGAAAAGGATGCTCAAAACAGAATAATTTTGGTCATGGAAGTATTAACATCATGAGTAAGTAACACATTTCATTTTACAGTCGACTCTCCACATCTCGATGTTCTACATCTCGATATCTCTCCCTATGTCGATGATTTCATAAGTCCCTTCAGTCTGCATACATTTTCACTCTCCATATCTCGATATCCTCCTTATCTCGATTTATCCATATCTAAATGTGTTTCTGTTGATTTTTTGTTCTCAATTTTCTCTCCGTATGTCGATATGACCAATATCAAAGGTAACTAGACCAAAGTTTTGGGATTCAAAACAAATTAGGCGCGCAAAATGACATCTGTTTGTGTACTACTTTCTTGACAACGGAGTGTTTTTCAATCTAGTATTCATCAAAAATGTGTTCTTTGACTCGATCTCTCCCTATCCCGATGGTCCCTTCGTTATCGAGATGTGGAGAGGCGACTGTAATAATATCAAATATGTTTATATAAATCAGCACCGCCAATCTGTAAACTGAATTATAATTTTATATCTGTACATGATAAAAACAGATAATGATGTGCAACGCAGTTCAATAGATTTTTGATGATTTTAGTCATAAAAACCTTAAATTCCACGAGTGAAAATTTACATCATATGAGAAAACGGAGAGGCGTACTTTGTTTTTGTTTACTTTTACAGCTTTTGACAAATCAAGATCGCGTTAGAGTTGTCGAAATAACTCCTTTATCTGAGGATTAAGGATGGTGCTATGTTTAGCATAGTTTTGTAGCATAATTACCGTAAAACACTAACCTGTTCATTTTACTCCCCCTGTTCATTTTACCCACAGTTCCCCTACTGGTATTTAGTTATTACAGGCAGATATAGCCATAACATGGCATTAAGCCATATAGCCATAATATGGCATTTACCATGTTGAAAACCGTAGTATCAAATAATGTTGGTCGAAAATTGGATTATGTTAAATATTCGATTTTTATCGTTAATTTGGCGTGCAATGCAATCCGCATCTCGATACATTTTGTAATGACTGCTTTTGCCGATGAACCAATGCAAGCAGAAGACCTACGCCAACAAAGAAACTTCCTCATAAGTATAATGACACATTTTAACGACGGCTAAAAGCTAAACTCCAACTACTTCACGTAAGACGACTGACAGTGTCTTTCAGCAGAACTCTTCCGGTAACTAAGTTTCTGATGCCGTTTTTCGAGCTTTTCCGCTCCTGCAAGATAATGCAATTTGATTCGCCGTTCTCTTGCGATGCATGGTACAAATTCCTAGTTAACGTTCGCTCCGTTGCCGTTCGTCCTAAGGACCGACATCTCCGGCAGCTTCAAAGATGGATGGATGTATCGTCAAATCCGAACCCAAAACGGCTTAAGTGGTTTCTTGTCAGTTCTGACCTGGAATTTCGTTCGCTTCCGTCCTATGGCAATGTGGTGACACACTTTTGGCAGGGGCACGGACGCAATGAAAAGTTTATCGAAGACATACACTTGTACGATGTGGCTTAGGGGACATGGGAGTTAAATGCGCCGTCGATGTAAGACATGCCACCACAATATCTTCAAGATAAAAGGTTCGAATTCAATGTGTTCTGAAAATAGATGACTATGGTTTCTTCTACTATGGTAAGCTATTTCTTTCAAAATTAGTTTCTTAGGTGTGATTACCTCATTACAATGACTGTTTTTAGTAATTGCGAGCATATTTATGGGACTTCCACGTAAAACAAACTACAACAAAATTTTCGACGAAATTCCCAAATTGAAATTGATTTTCTTTTTCCAAAGAGGCACATGTTACTCCACCTTCCCTTACTCGCGAAAGAGCAGTAGTTCGGTGCACCGTATTCAGTTGAACGATTTTGTGGCGAGAGTCGTATATCATTCAACTTACTTGGCGACTGCTGTGCGGAAGATTTGTCTTTTCATATGAGTTTCCGTTGAATGCACTGGCGGAGGAAGTCCTTATGGCAGTCACTAGTGTACAGCAGATTGATGTGTCTTTCAGGTTCGGTTAGTTTCTGCTCGCGGAGACGGAAGTCAGCTTAGCGGTTTGGATTGGAATGATGTATGTTGGAGGAGGCTCCGCTTTCTCCGGAGGAAGTAGTTCCATTTCGGTTTGGATTTCAATTTGTCACAAGCGATTAGCTCTAATTGGCAAAAATGTTTCGATTGAGAGATTCCCACTCAATAAGGTAAACGATCTCGTTGGAGAGATTTGTTTGTAAACCTTATTATAGGTTCCACTGGAAATTAATACAACTTTAGAGAAACTGTTGTTAACATCATTAAGTAAATTCACTCCTTACTTACTTACTTACTTATTTGGCTTTACATCAATTATCTTGATAAAGCCTCGCCAACAATATTACGCCAATTCACTCGGTTCATGGCCGCTTCTTTCCATCCTCGACTGTGACCCATGCTCTCCTGGTCCTGGTGCACCTGGTCAATCCACCTAGCTCGCTGTCCGGCATTCTTTCAACATGCCCTGCCCAGCGTATTCTTCCAGCTTTAGCTACCTTCACGATACTGGGTTCGCCGAGCTCGCCGTTCAGCTCGTGGTTCATCCTTCACCGCCACACGCAGTTCTCCTGTACGCCGCCGAAGATCGTCCTTAGCACTCGGCGTTCGAAAACCCCAAGAGCTTGCAAGTCCTCCTCGAGCATAGTCCACGCCTCATGCCCATAGAGGACTACCGGTCTTATGAGCGTTTTGTACATCGTACATTTGGTGCGGGGGTGAATCTTTCTTGACCGCAGTTACTTCTGGAGCCCATAGTAGGCACGACTTACGCTGATGATGCGCCTTCGTATTTCCCGACTAACATTGTTGTCAGCCGTCAGCCGATCCGAGGTAGACGAACTCGTCCACCACCTCGAAGGTATCTCCGTCTATCGTAACACTGCTTCCTAGGCGGGTCCTGTCGCGCTCAGTTCCGCCAACCAACATGTACTTTGTTTTCGACGCATTCACCATTAGCCCGACTCTTGTTGCTTCGCGTTTTAGGCAGGTGAACAAATCTGCTACCGTTTAAAATTTTCTCCCAATAATATCCATGTCGTCCGCGAAGCAAACAAATTGTCCGGATCTCGTGAAAATCGTGCCTCGACTGTTAAGTCCGGCTCTCCGCATAACACCTTCAAGCGCAATATTGAACAACAGGCACGAAAGTCCATCGCCCTGTCATAGTCCCCGCCGAGACTCGAACGAACTGGAGTGTTCGCCCGAGATCTTCACGCAGTTTTACACACCGTCCATCGTTGCTCTGATCAATCTTGTGAGCTTCCCGGGAAAGCTGTTCTCGTCCATGATTTTCCATAGCTCTACGCGGTCGATACTATCGTATGCCGCCTTGAAATCGATGAACAAATGGTGCGTAGGGACCTGATACTCACGGCATTTCTGGAGGATTTGCCGCACGGAAAAGATCTGGTCCGTTGTCGAGCGGCCGTCGATGAAACCTGCTTGATAACTTTCCACGAACTCGTTTGCTATAGGTGATAGACGACGGAAGAGAATCTGGGATAGCACTTTGTAGGCGGCGTTTAGGATGGTGATTGCACAATAATTTTCACACTCCAGTTTGTCGCCCTTTTTGTAGATAGGGCATATAACGCCTTGCTTCCACTCCTCCGGTAGCTGTTCCGTTTCCCAGATCCTGACTATCAGCCGATGCAAACAAGCGGCCAACCTGTCCGGGCCCATCTTGATGAGTTCGGCTCCGATACCATCCTTGTCAGCGGCCTTGTCTTTCTTGAGCTGTTGAATGGCATCCTTAACTTCCCCCATCGTGTGAGCTGGTTGGTTTCCGCTGTCCGCTGTGCTGACGTAGCCATCGCTTTCGCTGTCCTGACCTTCTGTGCCTGTGTTCTCTGCGCCATTCAGGTGTTCATCGTAGTGCTGCTTCCACCTTTCGATCACCTCGCGTCCGTCCGTCAAGATGCTCCCATCCTTATCCCGGCACATCTCAGCTCGCGGCACGAAGCCTTTGCGGGATGTGTTGAGCTTCTGATAGAACTTCCGCGTTTCTTGAGAACGGTACAGCAACTCCATCTCTTGGCATTCCACCTCTTCCAGGCGGCGCTTTTTGTCCCGGAATAGGCGGGTTTGCTGTTTCCGCTTCAGTCTGTATCGTTCCACGTTTTGCCGCGTTCCATGCTGCAGCATTGCAGCCCGCGCTGCATTCTTCTCCTCTATAACCTCCTGGCACTCCTCGTCGAACCAATCGTTTATTGAGCTCCGTTCCACATATCCGACAACGCTTTCGGCAGCGTCGTTAATGGCGGCTTTGACTGTCCTCCAGCAGTCCTTAAGAGGGGCCCAATCGAGCTCGCCCTCATCCGGCAACGCTGCCTCAAGATGCTGCGCGTATGGGCGCAGTTTCACCATTACCAGGTAGTGGTCGGAGTCAATGTTAGCACCACGATAGGTTCTGACGTCGGTTATGTCGGAGAAGTGCCGTCCATCGATCAAAACGTGGTCGATTTGCGATTCTGTCTGCTGAGGTGATCTCCAGGTGTACCGATACGGGAGGCTGTGCTGGAAGTAGGTGCTACGAATGGCCATGTTCTTGGAGGCGGCAAAATCTATCAGCGCGTAAAATGCGTCCTTGTCATCATCAGTGCTTCCGGAGTGTGGGCTATGCACGTTGATTATGCTGAAGTTAAAGAATCGGCCTTTGATTCTTAACTTGCACATTCGTTCATTGATCGGCCACCACCCGATCACGCGCCTTTGCATATCACCCATCACTATGAAAGCTGTTCCCAGCTCGCGTGTGTTGCCGCAGCTCTGGTAGATGGTATGATTACCTCTAAACATTCGCACCAATGCTCCTGTCCAGCACACCTCCTGCAGCGCTACGATGTCGAAACCGCGGGTCTTCAGTACATCGGAGAGTATGCGAGTACTTCCAATGAAGTTGAGAGATTTGCAGTTCCACGTACCGAGTTTCCAATCGCTAGTCCATTTTCGTCGCTGTGGTCTTTGCCGATTATTCCGGTCCGTATCCTCTCGTTGACGTTCCTGTGCTGATGTGTTTTACGGTTGGCTTGCAGGGCCTGACACCAACCCCCTAGATTTCCGGAGGACCATTCCCCCTAAATGTTCGGAGGGCCATAGTGCGCAGTTTAGCTTAGAGTCCTTCTCTGGCACTCGGACGATGATCAGCCGCCCCTGACATGGGGAACAGACGCTGTAGTGAGCCGCTCCTAACATGGAGTACAGACGCTCAAGGTTTGCAGAAGCAGAAGCAAAAGCAAACCCCCCCTTCCCTGTCAGCATACGACCAAAGTTCCCACCGGGGGTTGGTTACCCGATCTTCCCCAAGGCTACTCGTACCCCGGCCAGTACCACGAGGAGGTAGGGATAGGAGTTGCTGGGCAAGAGGCTAAGGACCGCACAAAGGGGTATATTTTATTCCTGCAGGTACACGAGGTACCAATGGTACGCCATGCCCAGCCATTTACCGCGCCATCAAAGAATCAAAGCTAGATAGTCGTTGGCAAATCCATAAGTTTTAAAATCTTCTGAAAGATACCACAAAAATTGTGATAAGACTCCCTCTCGCGGGCATCCACAAACACTCAACTACCGAATCACAGCTTGACTCAATATCGAGAAAAGATGTCGGTTTTTGAGCGTTTGATGAATCCAGTTTGTGGCTGTTCATTTATTACGTAAGGCAATTTTCGGTATTTTTCAACCCCCCTCTTCCTCATGAGATTTTTTGTATGATAAAAAAAACTGTAAGGCGCATAAGAAATTTCAAGCTGTATTTACTGAACACATAGAAAACCATAAAGGTATCTCTTTAGTAGCATTTCAACATTATTCGTATTGTACACCGAAAAATTTCATAGGAAAGTTAAGAAAATGTTAAGGAATACTAGTAGAAGAATGTAGAAATATACAAGTGTTTTTAACCTCTCACATTTAATCATAAAAAGGAACTCATAATGATATTATTTTCAAAGTGTTCACAAAATTTGAAATTCAGTAGTTTTTCGGAGAAAAAAAAATGTTATTCGTCCTGATTTGCAGACTCAAATTGTTTTTGTTTCAGTATCAGCGAGAGGTTAAATAATTCCCTAAGGGACGCATCTATTAAATACTTCCAAGACTCCTTTTACTACCGAACCGTCATCGTTCTAATCTGCTCGGTACACTTTAGAATGAATCATTTCAAATTTTCTTCAGTCGTAGATGTAAACGCAAGCACAAAATTTTCACCACAACCATCCGACCCCGAAGCGATTCAGGCAGCTGCGCTTCTTCAGCGATCGGACGGACCATATTTCCACTGATTTTACGAGATAATCAAGTTTGTGTGTGTCCCTCTCTTCCGGATCCGAGGATCCGGGGCCACAACCATTGGATCCCGGTTTGTCTCCTGGCAGCAACGAACGAAAATGTGGTTTGTGTTGTGAGAACTAGGATGTATGTGTGTTTCGAAGTGGAACGTGATTTTGCTTTCGCACCGGTTCCACTATGCCTTGAGGGTGCAATCCTTGGCGGAGAGACATCCCGCTCTGCTGGACTTGGATGGGCGGACAAACTAACGGACGAGGGAGTTTTTCGGTTCCGGTATTTTTTTTTTTTTTGTGCCAATGGGCATAGTTTATTTTTTGCTTTTCGGACTCCATCTATTTGAGAGTTTCGCTAAGTGGCCGAGATAAACCGAATTCCTAGATTTGGAAACGTGGATCCTCGTCTCAGGAGAGAATTGTTGCCGGTGGTCGTTTTTACACCAGATTTTATCACTGGAAAGGCCAGTAATCGGCCTGCTTTACGGTTCAGAGTAAGAATTTAAAGTTTTAAATTTTATGACCAAAAGGTAGACTACATTTGGATACGGGTCTGTTGGTCAAATGAATTTATTTTACACGAACTACCATTTCGAGAACGGCGAATCATAAATTAAGAAATTAACAAACAATTGCACACAACACTTTTGGCTGCTTTTAAGACAAAGTTCTTCTACGTTAATAAAAACAGACATTTGAGACAAGGACAACAGACAAGGAGTGAAAGTGATAACAATCTACTTTTGAGAAAAAAAGAGTTTGAAGTTTTTCAGCAAAACTTAACGTTATCTGTAAAATTAGAATTGTTGAAGATTCTGCTTGGGGAATTCCAGCAACGAAAAACGTTGCCTGGTACAAATCGTAACGATTCGTTGACGCGAAGGGCATCCCAAAAGTAAGGCTTGTGATTGCCCCACAATTTGCGCATACAAACTCTTGGTATCTTCCTTTACAGGACAGACGTGAGAGAAGAACCTCTGCAAATCATGCATTCACCATCCATGCGATAATGCTTGATACCATTTTTGACACGACGCCACTGAGTGGGGTTCTGTTAGTTTCCTTCAGATTGCAACCATGTTCAGTGAATGAACGAAAGAAGAAGGGACCTTCTAAGAGTTTTTTTTTTCCCAAGACAGTGTTCAAGAAAGATTTCCACCTCTAGGTTCCGCTAACGGGTCCAATGAAAAATCGAAGGCTATGGATTGTGAATTGGACAAGCCCCTCTATCCTCATAAAGGCCACGTGGTGTATGAATTACCACATATCATCGAATAATGCTACCACCTTCTTATTTTGTTGAAAACATTTCATCCAAGGCCACACCCGTAGATCCTCCTTGATGAACCACCAGCTTGAATACCGTTCGAAAAATGCAAGGAAGGAAAGCCAGGCCTCATCTGCTTCTGGTTCTCAAAGACCTTCCCTCGTGACAGCAGTGATTCACGGTAGCGACCGACCCTCAGGTTGTTTATGCGACAGTAAGCAACATAAAACAGACCGAAATTTGTCGTAAATATCCCATTTTGAAGCAACGACGAAAGAGACACCCACTTGCTGCAGCCCTCAAACTTCTCAGACTTAATAGACGGGAAGCTTGTTGCTCTTTGCTCAATGTGCCTGCCATTGCTTCTTCAAACCCCTCATCGGTTGGTTGCTACGAGGTGCAGTTCTGCATCACCCGCAGAAACCATTCTTATGCATCGGGTGCCTAACATGGGCGTAGCCAGGGTTCCCATCGAAAGGGGACAAACAACCTAAAAAACATGTGTGAATTATGTCTTAAGTTTCCCCTCTACGAGTTTTCCCAGTTACCCACTGCAATCCGACGATCCTCTGATCAAGCAGAAGAATAGCATACGAAGTAGTTAGTGTTTGAATGTGCGAGCAACCGTTCGGTCGCGTTTAATTTGCTTCAATATAGGGTGCCGGTACCAATGGTTGTAATGTACCAGTAGATTGGACTATGCAATAAAACGAACATTTTTCGCTAAAAACGACATGTGCTATTTTTGGTGGATTTGCCAAATTTCAGCATTTTATTTAATCAAAAAATCATATAAATAATTAAGTTTATGCAAGAAATTTTCTCCCTTGCACCAGTAGTTGCCGTCGTGTTCCAGTAGTGGATCAACGGATGGAAGCGGTTTTTAAAATGGATGTATAAAAATGAAGAAAAGCTCTAGAGATGATCTTTATGCTTCATTCAAAAGATATTAATTGCCGAGATGAACTAGCCCAGGGCTAAAAATCTCGTTAATAAAGTCAAACCAAACCAAGATATTAATTGCTGTTCCGAGGGAAAAATGTTAAACCTATGTAAAAATTTATCATTTTGTTTAAAATTTGTATCATTTCCGAACGTCTACTACTGGAGCACTAGCGCAACTACTGGAACACGTGTACCAATAGTGGCTTTAGCGATTTTGTGTTAAAAAAAAAAAGTTTCATCACACTTTTTATATTTTTCCCATATAGTAGAGGTTGAAATCTTTCTGTTGACGCCAAAAGATCTTTGTAAAGGCTTTCCGTTATTTTGTTATGATTTTCTATAGCTTAGATAGTCCACTAATGACACCGGCACCCTACCTACTTTTAAATTGATTCGCTCTCTTTTAGTGCGGGAAAATTTGAGCTAGTAGTTAATAGTTACTACATAAATTATTCGCCAGTTTCACAAAAATATGACACTTCTTTATAGCTTTCGCATTGTTTGTTCCGTTTTGCTTCAAATTCCAAACATGACACATATTTCCTGATTGCAAATATAAACATTGATATTTTCACAACTTTTAAATGTCGCTTAAAAAAGTCGAGTGTTCAGAATATTGCCCATGTTTGGAATTTGAGATAAAACGGTATGTAATTAACTGGTTATAGTCAACAGTGGGAAGAGGGGAGTTCGAAATACAATTTAATTTAGTTACTGGACAAGGTAACGAGATTGTTATAGATTTTCGAAAGCAAAAAATCACCAAAATCAACCTAAGTAATCTTCATGAGCATGATTGACCACCCGCGGTTGCTACTCTGTTAATGCACAAGAAACCAACGGATACTACTGGAAATTAGTCAACCATCAACCATCAACAGCGATAATTTTTGGAGAAAAATGGGAGTATCTCTCGCTTATCACTCTCTGTAACAAGCATGCTCTTCTTCATCAAACTTGTTACAACTTGCGAAACATTGCTGATCATAGACCGATACAGATGTGATGTTTCTCTTCACTTACTTTAATGTTGCTTCGAAATCAAATGAGAACGAATTCTGCCTGACCCTCAGTGGGCAAGTATTGGAGTTCCCATTCTTTGTACTGAGAAATACCGATACACAGTGGAACAGATTTAAAAAAATCAAGGCGTATATTCCATATTCTGAATATGTTAGTGCTTTTAGTCAGTACAAGCGTTTTGGAACATGTTTTAGGATTGACAACTTTATTTTGAGCATAGTCACATATTTTAGTTACAACAGAACAAAATTTCGATGTTTCTTACATTACTCAACTCTCCACTTTTTTCACAAAACTATCGTTTAGGCAAACTTAGGCAAGAGGAATCTTTTTCAAGAAGGCGCGTTTGAGAAAGATATCACCGTGAGGAGTGGCGGGGAGCGATTTGTACAGTATAATGAAGATTTACTTTAATTCTTTGAAGTTGATTAACAACAATGAATGTTTATTCAATAAGGTTAACGACACTTGAATAATAAACTTACATTCCGGGATGCTGAATTCATATACGAGTGAAATATCGATCAGTAAAAATATGCTGAAACCCATGTATTTGGTGAAAATGAATTAGTCAAATATTGCAGATAGTAGCTCGAGGTTGTGCTACTTTTCTCCGAATGTCGTTTTCCCGAACGCCAGTTACCAGAATGCTACTTCTCCGAATAGCAAATTTCTCTGAAAAAATGTTACTCATAAGTGACATAACTCTATGTATTTCAAGGTGGCGAATGAACCGGTCATCAGATATGCAGCCTTCTTTATTCAATCGGCGGTTCTTCAGAGTTTCACTGTCCTCAGTACATCACACTGTCACTCAATAATAATCTTTATCCTTTTTACTGCATCATTTTCGGGGAAACGGGTTATTCGGGAAAATAGCATTTGGGACAAAGGGTCATTCGGGGAACTGGCGTTCGGGGAAATGACATTCGGGAAAAAGTAGCACAATCAAAGCCCCATCATGTTAAGATATTGTTCCATAAAAAAAACTCGTATATTTTTATAACTGTCTTATGTTATAGATGAATGTTAAATTTTGTTTTTCCACTTAAAACTAAGCTTGGAACTGGACTACTGTGCGGTACTGTCTGGTAAAAAGATTAAAATCCTTTCCAAGATTGGATGATTTTCATTCAATGTTGTTTGTAAACAGATGGTTTCAACGAAGATGAATACCATCTTAAATATGTCTGCTACTAGGTATGGGGCAAGAATGAGGCAAAAATCATTCAAATCACAGCGGGTGATTTTGTTCATTGTATACTTTCCCTCACGCACGCTGAGATAATCATACACTGAAACAAGCGCTGAAGTAATGAGAAGCATGAACAAGTTTTCAAATTTACTATTCCAATCACAAATGAGCTATCAAGAACGCTTTTTATTTGCGTTTTGTACCCTCTCAATCTAACCGCATCGATAGCCGAGCGGTAAGCGTTCGCGCTTGACAATCGCAAGATCCTCGATACGAATCTGGCTTGCTGCAAGTTTTTAACCATGATATAGTAATTTTTACTGGTGCCATGGTAAAATGGGGCCATGGTAAAATTGAATGCACAAAAATATTTGAAATAAGTGCAAATTTAGTCTGCACAAATCAAGTGGCGTTGTGTATTGAATTAAACCTTCTAATATAGTATTTTCAACTGCAACGCTGTTCTCAGTGAAGGTAATAACTAGTGTATATTAACCTTATTGAAGCACGCTCAAATAATGCTATTTATGCAAATCGATTATTTTCCTTGCAATGAACAAACTCCACATCCTACAAACTCCTTAAAAAGTTCACAGTGATTTTTTTCAGAATTACATTACATTACATGTTGGTATACATTCTAGAGGAAATCAAGAAAAAAAAACTCTTAAAATAATACCAGAAAAAAAATCTGCACAAACTACTGAATCAGATTCCAGAAAAACTTTTAATCAAAAACTAGAATAAAAAAAAAACAAAATGAATTTATAAAATGCCTGTAATAATTTCTTGAGGATCCTTTCAAGAATTCTTCAGGGTACTTGAGGGAAAAAATAAATAAGACTCAAGAAAAATTTCTAATACTTTCGTTGAGAACTCCTAGAGAACTTCCAGCATGGAAATATGTAGAACATTTTAAATGTAATGCCTCGAGAATGTCTTAAATCTGAAGAGATACGAACATAAAATATCGAAGAGAAAAATTTTAAAAAATCGACTTCTCAAAGAGAATGCCGAAAAGGTTTTCGTTAGAAGTTTAATGGAAGAATTGATTCGATAATTTTCGGAGTCAAATGCTTGAAAGTATTCTCGATGACATTCTTCAGAGATACCAGTAGAAATACTTTACAAATTGTCACACAAAATCCAGAAATAATCTCCTAACAAATTTAAGGAATTTTATTTGTATTTGTTATAAAATGCTTCAACAAATTCACGAGCAATCCTAAGATGATATGCTGTAGGATTGCACAGCGGAACAAGTTTGACATTTTCAAGTGTCGCAGAGATCAAATTACGTGTCTCTGCTGAATCCTATGCCGTCATCAAAAATACTTCATAATTTGTACAATTTTGTACTACAGGTCATCAAAGGTGTAGAACCTCTTGGGCACTTCCATGATACACTTTGGCATAAGGGGTTCTTCTCTTCCGAATTGTCAGAAACTTTGCAATAAGAAGCGCATCAGTACGACGCATATTGTACGATTGACTTGATCTTAACCGACTCTAGTCACCTTTGTAGCCAACTGGTCACTCATGCTGATTTTGATTCTGATCATGTCCTTGTTACATTTCAAATATCTCATAAAGCGATTCTCAATCCTATCAGCTCCACTATGTAACATATATTGACTCTAATCTTGATGTTAACATTTCTTTACAAACAAAACTTGGTATTGACTATGCTCTTGAAACTTTACCAAATTCCATTGTTGAAACTGGGAGCATTGCAAAATTTTAATCCGTGATTATAGATAATGATCTTAAAGTCATGATCCGTCATAAAAACGTGAGGTGAAGGCAATTTCAGCGCACTTGCGATCCTGCTATGAAAATTATATGGCAGGATTTGCAGAAAGAAATCAAGAAACGTTTCTCGCAATTAAGAAACAAAAATTTTGATTTTTTTTTTTTTTCAATTGGACCTTGTCTCTAAGCCCTTTTGGAAATTATCTAAAATTTTGAAAAAACTCAGAAGCCAATACCGGCATTGAAAGAGGAAAACAAATTATTACTAATGAATTGCGAAAAAACTCAAAAACTAGCTATGCAGTTTGAATGCGCGCACAATTTTGATTAATGACATACTAGTCCAATTGAAAATAAAGTTACTCAGGACTTCGAAAATATTTTCAATCAAGAGAACGTTTTCGAAAATTCCTGGGAGACTGACTAGGAAGAAGTGAGAACTATTATTAAAAAAATCAAAAATATGAAAGCTCCTGGCGATGATGGAATTTTCTACATCCTCATCAAGAAACTTCCAGAAAGTAGCTTATCATTCTTAGTTGATATATTTAACAAATGTTTCCAGTTGGCATATTTTTCTGATAAATGGAAAAATGCTAAGGTTGTACCAATTTTAAAACGTCCAATCTGTTTGCTTTCCTCCATCAGTAAACTTTTTGAAAAGGTCATTTTGAACAGAATGATGGTCCACATCAACGAAAATTCACTTTTTGCCAATGAACAGTTAAGATTCCACCATGGACATTCGACCACTTCTACGTATAACAAATTTGATCCGTTCCAACAAATCTGAAGGCTATTCTACTGGTCTTGCTCTTCTAGACATAGAAAACGTATTCGACAGTGTTTGGCATGAAGACTTGATCGTAAAATTAAAAAAACTTTAATTTTCCAACATGCATTGTAAGAATAACTCAAAGTTATCTGCCAAATCATACACTTCAGAATAATTATCAGAACTCCATGTCTGTAAGAGCTGGTGTTCCTCATGGCAGCATTTTATGACCAATATAATACAATAATTTCATATCTGACTTACCTGAGTTACCTCAGGGATGTCAAAAATGCTCACAAGACTGATTACAGCGACGATGGGCGGTGTGCAAAAGGGCTTTAGGACATTTCGTTGAATGACATTTGGTTGAATGACGTTTGGTCGAATGACATTTGGTCGAAAGGACATTTGGTCGAATGTACATTTGGTCGAATTGTTTTGGAACATTTATTTTGGTCGAATAATGTTTAATTGAACGGAAATTTGGTTGACATCTTATTTTGAAATAGTTTATTGAAAGATCATTTGGTACAAATGGATATTGTTTTCTAAGTGTTGCAAAGTTGGTAAGATAACGTATTCTTTTGACTGTTATTTAATCGAAAATGGGACATTATATGTAGTTTTATTTTTAAATTATTCAAATGAACTTTTTAGAAGTAGTTTTTAGAGTTGACGATGTGAGCATAATGTTTTCATTATTTATTATTCTTTTGAAATGTCATCGTTCTTCATAATGAACTGCTGATTTTCATCTGATGGAAGCATTCGGAAAGAGTGCTCGGGATCTTTCTTTGAATTCCGGAACTTGCAGCTTACGGACGTGGGTAAGATTTTTGAATGCGGGAATCAGAATTAAAACGGGTGATAAAATTGCTTTGTGGAAAACCTTTATGGCGAAGTTAATGTCGAAGTTAGGTGTCTGTAATTATGTTTATGGTAAATTAGTCCATTGTGAATTCCAACTTAAGAACATACCTCCGGCAAATATACGGCTCTGTTGACAGTGTCGATGACCTTGGATGAATAACAGTGTGTAGAAGAAGCTTTGAATTAATTGAAAATGAATATTGTGCTAATTCTATGTGTCGAAAGACGAAGTTGATTGAGATGACAAAAGTTGGTTTGCTTCCATTTAAGTTCAGTTTATCTCGAATCGCAGAACATGCCTGAACGAATAAGCAGCATGAAATGTAAAAAATGCCAGAGGTTAATCAATATTTTGGGAGAGCGTTAAACCAAATAACAAATTTTTGCTAATCGCATAGAGATTGTTGGTAAAATTTCTGATAATTTATCAATTTTTTAATCACTCTTGTATAAGCGACAAAATGCTACTCTCGACAATAGTCAGACTAAACGTAAAACTTTATTGCCATACTATTTAGATTCGACCACTATCCTCTCCACGAAATGTTGATTCGAACAAATATCATATGCTTTCTTTTGAAACTTAACCTTTTCGACCAAATGTCCATTCGACGAAATGTCCGTTCGACCAAATGTACTTTCGACCAAATGTCATTCGAGCAAATGTCTTTCGACCAAATGGCATAGATTCGTGCAAAACTGCGTGAAGATTTCGGGCGAACTCTCCAGTTCATTCGAATCCCGCTTGGCTAAGACTAGTTGATGGACTTTCGTGCCTGTTGTTCAAAATTGCGCTAAAGGGTGTTAGGTATGTGGAGAGCCGGTTTTAACAGCCGAGGCACAATTTCCACAGAGTTTAGTCAATTTCTTTGCTTTGGTGTTGACATGGATATAATCGGGAGAACATTTGAAACGGTGGCAGAAATGTACACCCGCCTTAAACGCGAAGCAACAATAGTCGGACTGATACATGCTGGTGGGCGGAACCGAACGCGACAGGACTCGCCTAAGACCAATGGTTACAATTGACGGGGATACCTTCGAGATGGTAGACGAATTTATTTACCTCGGATCCTTGCTTATGGCGGACAACAATGTTAGTCGTGAAATACAGAGACGTATCATCTGTGGAAGTTTTGCCTACTATGGGCTCCAGAAGAACCTGCGGTCAAAAAAGGTTTGTCCCCGCACCAAATGTACCTTGCACAAAACGCTGATTAGACCGGTGGTTCTCTACGGGCATGAAACGTGAGGGGGGCATGAATCTGCTCGCTGCACTCTTCGGCGAACATAGCATCCTGAAGGTAGCAAAAGCTGGAAGAATGCGTTGGGCGGGCATGTTGTAAGAATGCCGGACAACAACCCTGCAAAAATGGTGGGTACAAGGAGGCGAGTAGCACAGTGGGGACGGCAAGAACCGGATTGGAATTGTTGGTGCGGTTTTATTGTAATAACAATGTAATACCAATAAATGAATGAATGCATTCTCACAATACTCAAATAGGTATATCATGACGCAATTTGGTATAAATATGCAATTAAAAAATAAATTAAAAAAACATTGTTTCGGCTAGTCAGTGGGGACGATAGCTCTCTCTGGCTACGCCTATGGTGCCTAACCGTACCCAACTGTGTACTTTGGAGGGTGCAAGGTTGTGAAACGTCTGTGCGGTAAATCAGAACCAGCAGTCTGTCACCTCGGATTTACCTTTCTACTTTGTCACTCGTTAATGTTGTTAGCAGTTGAGGTGGTAGTCTAGTTAGTTGCAGCGATTTTCTATTTTTTTACAGGGACTCTTTCGATGTTCCTCCTTTACGGTACATGCACAATTGTATGAATTATTTTCCATTATTCAGTTGATTGTTAGCCCGTTTACTGAAGTGAACGTAACCACCTTCTAACGAGACCGCACTAACGATCGATCTGTAAGTACTCTCTCAAATTACTGCAACACTGCAATCGATATTTCATGCTTCAGCTTCTTCGGTCGTGTTCAATACGTTCTACAACAACGTTCCCATACAACGAGCTGGAAGAGTATGTTAATTGAATTGTTCGATATTTGCGCTAATTCCTGGCTGAAGGCATCTCTCCCCAAGGGGACCGGCAAGCACGGAATACGTTCAGATGCTACTACCTCTACACATCCTAATGGCGAAATGATACAAGTAATGGAATCGAAGAGTTGCGTCCTTCCTGGTTTGTTGCAGACCGCACTATGTGTTGCTACTGCTTGCTAATGATGGCACGTGGAGGTGGTTTCTGGCAATCAGCTGCTGGATTGTTAACTAGGGCATCAGCTACTCGAGGGGGTATTTTGTGGTTTAGAACAACGTTGCACACTCTGAAGGAGGTGTGTCGGGATGCTGTGGATTAAGGTCATACATATATGTTGGGTAATTAAATTGGCGATGCTGTTGATTGTATTGATTTATATAATTGAATTGAAAGACTAGCTAAACATAGCAAAATATATTGATTTCAGAAGAATAGAAGCTCACAATAAAAACAAAAACAATACTTATTTAATACAATACTTAAGGTTTGTGTATTGTTTAAACAACAAGACTCCCTCACTCGACATTCCGTATCTCGATTTCTAGTGAGAGAACCATAGTATAAGTTCGTTTTCACCATCGGATTATGGTCCTTTGGATCGCAGTTGCACTGGTTTTGTGTTCTGTAGCCCTAACTCGTTGGTCCCTTCAGTTATGTGAAGTTAGCTGAATTTGCTTTATTTAAGTAGCTCTTCATCCTTGGCAATCTCACCACTATAAGGAAACTGTATAAAATTTCTGTAGTTGTTGTTCATCCAATCTTTACTCCCTGATGAAGCAATCGGCATCCGATTTTAAACTTGCTCTGTGTGGAATCATAAAAATGAAACTATACCGAAAAGAATTCCAACTAAAAACGCCCCGCGCTATTGATGATGACCCACTTGCAAAATTCCTCACGCTATTAAATTTTCTAATGTGGCGGAAGCGTCCAAAGTTTTCAACTGCTCATTGGGACCGGGGCTTCCGGCAACGTGCCACGCACTAATGTGTTATTGTGGAAAAAAATCATTCCAACTGAAAGTTTTTCTCCCTTGCTCCAGCGCCTCGCATGCATGGAGACTAATTAGAGCATTTGAAACGCCGGCATTCGTTTGCTCATTCCTTCGGTGCCTGACCATCCGACTTCCGGGTAAAAGTTGTAGAAAATTTTAATTCTTTTCCCACCCACAAACAGCGAATGCGAAAGCTTAAATGCTTTTATTCAAATAAATCGTACCTCTTCCTATGTGCCTGGTTCACAGTGAAACAAAGTTTTTCCTTCGCAGCAGTTTTCCACTACATTTAATTCCGGGGATGCTGTGGCAAGTGGTCAACTGTGGTCAAGAGAGCATGTTGGAAGCAGCCCCCTCGGACGCTGCTAATGGAACCACACCATGGGACTATGGGCCAGAAATTGAAATTTCGCGACAAAATTCCCAGCTAAATTAACGAAAATTATCTTTAGTTTAATTTGATGAGCAATTTTCGCTGAAACCAGGCCGCCATCAGCATTCATCGTTAGAATTTCGATTTTATGTCACTAACCGTTAGTATATGCTAAAACTAAAGGGTGGTCGTTTCGGTTTTCTCAAATTGGTTAACCCCTCGTATGCCTGCTAGCTAAACAGGCCAATCAGGTATCAGAAGGCCGGCTCCAAAGGCACAATCCCCACCAGTTGGGAGATTTGTGCCATCGCCATATTTGAGCCTATTTCATCATCTAACCGATGGGTGAGGAAAGGGAAGAGAAAGATGGGAGGAAATAGGAGTGGGGTCCCTTGAAGAGGGAAGATCGCATGAATGAATTGAGAGCATGTAGCTCCATACCACAATGGGTTCGAACAGCGCCCTGAAAAGGGCACTGCAAAACGCATGAGCGTAAGGAGAGCCAATAGCTCATTACCGCAGCGGGTTAAGAATAACAGGATGTCCTGAAGATTCAGGCTTCTGAATTTAGTTTCACTCAATAAGTGTTTACCAAATAATTGGAATCGCATTTGCGCAAAAACTGGACAGTTACATATCAGGTGATATGAAGTTCCATAATCGGAATCACAGTTATCACACACAAATGAGTCAGCATGCTGAATATTTGTCATGTGATAGTTGAGTCGGCAGTGGCCTGTCAATGCTCTGACCAAGAGACTGCAATTCTGCTTTGACAGATTTGTTAAATACTTCGCCACCCTTGGTGATGGCTCAATAACGTATAATTTTGTTTGAAGACACGACTCCAAACTATTCCAATATTGCTTGTGCTGAGTTGCCGCCCAAGAGTTTATCTGAAGCTTCACCCAGCACTTCAAAATTGGAATAGCCGGCTCAGGGCCAATAAAGTCATGCGATGCTCCATCGCGAGCTAGCTCATCAGCCAATTCATTTCCAGCGATGGAAGAATGGCCAGGTACCCATACAAGGATTACAGAGTTGACAGAATTCAGTTCCTCAATTTGAGTTCGACATGCGATAACAAGCTTCGACCTTGAGTTGGCCGATGCAAGAGCTTTTATAGCAGCCTGACTATCTGAACAGAAGTATATGACTTTACCCATTACGCGCTGTTGAAGTGCTGATTGCACTCCACACATAAGAGCAAATATTTCCGCCTGAAAAACGGTGCAGTTTCTACCAAGTGAGTAAAACTGATTCAGCCTTAGCTCACGAGAATATACACCTGCACCAGCTCTACCTTCAAGAAGGGAACCATCAGTGTAACATGCTATATTGTTTGATATACTTCTTTCCAAATAGCCAGACGTCCACTCTTCTCGCGAAGGGAATTGTGTGGTAAATGTCCTGTAAGGAAAGTGACAAGCAATTGTGAGATCATTTGGAGCAAGGACAATTTTGTCCCAATTCACCAAAAGTGGAAACAACGAAGTGTGTTGAGATCTACGATTCACTGGATTTTTCTCCAGTAGATCCAGTACCCATAAACGGTAAGAGCAAGGTAGTGCTTCTTGTTTAAGATGTATGTGTAGTGGCGCAAAGGGCCTCGAGCGCTGCTGTGGGAATTGTAGAGAACGCACCAGACATCGCCATCAAGCACATTTTTTGGAGATGCCCAATTTTGATTGGATTGTTACAAGACATCTATATGCCAATATTGGTCGAACAACTGTTGTGTAAATCCATTTGATATACTTGGATTTGAGGCCCCATGTTTTACTGGCGAACGCATTGATCGAAGGCCATGCAAGCTTTTTTTTGACTCTGAAATCAATGTGAGGTGTCCAAGAAAGTTTGGAATCTAGAACGACTCCGACATACTTTACCTGATCAGTAACATTAATTACTGAAAGCAGCGAAAACTGGGTCCACAAGGTTACCTAAATAGAAGTTTCCCTTACGAAAGTAAGGTTCTTGAACTAGCGCCACTTGGGCTGTACCATTTTGCATGAGTCTGCAAAGATTGATCGTTGCTGTTCTTTTATGCTGAGGATTGATCTGAGCTATCCTAACCGTAGCCACTACCCAAACTAGGAAGGGTTAAGCTTTTTGCAATCTCAGCAAGAAAAAGATCAGCAACGAAAAAACCAGATCGGTATCTATTGAAAGTTGCCAAAGGCGAAAGAGCACAGAATACACTGTGTAAAACGCATGATGCGAATCCATATAGGTGATCATTTAAATTAAATAACAACAGATTCATAATCCCACCCTTATGAGGCCTCAGGATAGAGACTGAAGGAGGGCAGTTGATTATCTCGGAGAAACACAAGGTCACCTGCACCATTGCTCCAGGTAGCACAGGAAGGACTCAATACTGTGGAGAGCGCCCTGGTATCCCACAAGCTCCGTTTGCGGTTAGGTTTTATTTGGACTTCCCTAACCATTCATTCCTAGGCACAGTACGCATCACACCATAAATTAGGGGTCACCTGTACGGTGGACTTTAACCACCGGAACAGGCAGTCCGTAGTGTTAATTCTTAGCCAATTGAAACAAGGCTGCTCAGGAAAAGGAGGTTAATATTGATGATTAACTCCTGACGTGCCCAAGCAGCCGGTTTTCTCAAATTGGTGAACCCCTCGTACGCCTGCTAGCTAAACAGGCCAAAGCCCTTTTGTTAGATAAATCTTGGGTATTTTATCACGTGATATGTGTCATATTTCCCTTGGAACATATAGCAAACTTAGTGGCATCGTATAGAAGAAGGATATAGCTTTCATTTGATATTAACAATTTACATTACTTTAAAATCAGGTACGTAAAATCTACTAAGCATGCTTAACGAAAATATACACCCCAAAAATATTTTTCTCATTGTTTGCCACAAATCTCTTTATTTTAGCCAATAATTATGTTTTTGTGTCATTCATTTCATTAACATAGTTTTTTTTTTTTTTGTAACGAATTTTCTATTTATGGCCCATAGTGCACGGATAGCGAGTGGTCGTCGGTGGGTGTAACAACGTAATGAGAAGTTGGTTCAGAACTTTTTTCTGCGTTTACTGTTCGCAGTCGAGTTGAGTGCTCAAGAGTAGCCAGGATGCTCGAAGGCTGTCATTATTGTAATTGTTACTCATTGTCGGCAAGGGTTGCCGTCAGAGGATAATTTTTTTTACGCATACATTGTGACAAGGACAGAGTAGTTGGAAATAATTATCTCGATGAAATGATGGATTTCTCGAATTTTGCACTGAAAATACAAAATGCCCAAACCAGAACAACCCTGACTGCCTTCGGAAGCACTCTGATCCCATCAAGTGGATCCCGTTGGTGTAGCATAAAGCATCAAGATGAGGATCATCGGAAAGAGCCGGAAAAACGTCGGACAGGAATAATTAATTTAAAACTTTAACACGTTTGTACAGTGTGCATATCAAATAAATGAGTTCAGCAAACATAAATTACCGTAATAAATCGTTTTGTTCGCACTCCGGCCAGGATAGCTCTTCGGGGTAGTTCGTGCTCTGGTCGAGGCCGGAAATTGCTTCCGGTCGGTGGGTTTATTACAGGGGAAGCATCCGTATCCTTCGTTTTTCGAGGGGTTGGCCGTAAAAAACCTGTGATGACTGCTCGGTGGAGGACAGTTGAAAATAGTTTCGATGATTAAGGTAAACCTAACTGCTTTTTTACAACTACTGATGTTAAAAGTTGGTTTCGGGAACGAAAAACTGAGTTAGATTTACCAGCATCCACCCAACGAAACGACTAAAAATAAAATTATTGTCGTTTTAACAATTTGTTTGACGAATTTCCTTCATTTCACCTGGAAGTATATGCAGATTTGTTTTTAAGACTATTTTAAGAATTTACATAGCATACCTGTACCAATACACAGTGTAACAAAAATTACATTTTTGCGTGTCTCAAGAATCAAATTATGTGTCTCAAGTAGATTTGGGTCTGCTGAATCTGATGCCGTTCTCAGAAATGTTCCAGCACGTCACAATTTTTAGCTACAGGTCGCCAAAGTTGTATAAAACATTGGTTTCATTGATGTTTACATCAAATTTAAATGATGATTTATCAAAAAATATTGTGATCTAATTTACCAAGCATGTCAAATGGAACTTTAACTTCCATTTCGGATATAATTTGGTTGAAATTGTACGATTCAATTGAGGTTAAATCGATTTCAACATGATTGCAGTCTCCATACGAAATTTTTCGTTTCTCTTATATAGTAAAATACAATACTTTTCTAAACCAACAAAAAGTAAATTTTGAGCATCGGAAGTATTACGAACTTTGTTGATAAGTATTGTTGTACACATAAAGTTTGAGTTCTGAGGCAGATTAAGCAAATAAATTGCCATACAAGCTAGCAAACTTGCATGCAAGTTGGCTGAAATAGTCTAGTTTAGTATTTTCAATAGCCAATATCTCAAAAACTAGACGTGCTATGGTATTTCTGAAAATGGCAATGGATTCAGCAACCCTTAATTAAGTAAATAGCGGTATTTTGATGCTTGAGACAAAAACGTGTTCCGCAGTGATATCGACTAGCCTGTTGTAATACCAGGAAGAAAGCTCTGCAGAGGATTCAAAATTAAATTTTGAAATTGATTCTGAAGCTCCCTCCTTGGTAAAGCACTAATGAGTCAATAGAATATCCAATGTTGAAACAATGGAACAAATGTCGAATAAAATAATCAATAATTTCAGGCAAAAATCGTTACAATCTTCTATTATACAAATAACTCTTTAAAACACATTTGTTGGTTCTGAAAAGGGCCGATTGAATTGTTGAATTTGCGTAACACGGACACATTTTGACGGCGCACTGGTTGCAATCCTACTCGCCCGATGAGATTTGCGGTGCGGATGACGATGTGCGCTTCAACAAGCGGCTTTGGTCGATTTTCTTCAGCCATCTCGTACAAACTTACCTTTGCGCCCCGATTCCTGCAGCGCCAATTCTGGAAGCACGAGTCCATTAAGCAATCTTGAGCGATTTCACAATCCAGACGCTGGATTTTCCGCTGCTTGATCGCTTTGTGCCTCTGGAAGCGAGGAGCTGACGGCGCACTGGTAGAAATCCTCCTCGCCCGATGAGGTTTGCGGTGACGATGACGATAGGCGCTTCAACAAGCGGCTTCAGTCGCGGCGGCGTGTTGTTGTTCCATTCGCGTTCCATTGAAAACTGAGCTGAGAATGCGAAAGGCACTCGAGACTTGCTCGCCGACCATGTTCACAGTCTGACGGCAAAAAGAAGAATGAGCGAAGAAGCAGGAATCGGTCTGCTTTTATAGTGCGAAGCGGAACGCAAAAGAAGCGTGGAAAACTGCTTGCACGTGATTGGTTGCGTAAGAAAGGGGTCGACATTTTCCCAATTTTCAATAGTTTATTGTCGATATTCAATAGTTCTCTCCATTCGAGGAAATTGTTGTATACATTTCCGACCGATTGGTGGGAAAATATTGAAAATCTATCGATAAATGATTGAGTTATTAGCTTTCAAAATCTTACATAATTTCGTGACGGTCGCAAAATTTTAGATTTTCAATTGACACCCAGTATATTGCCGTAAGACGTAGTGAACGTCAAAAAGTCAATAGAATATCCAATGTTGAAACAATGGAACAAATGTCGAATAAAATGATTAACCTCTTGCAATCTTCTATTACCATGACTAATGCGTTTTATAGAGGGTGAACACGAAATTATTGCGACACGTTCAACAGGGCATAACTTTTCTACCATTGGGTGCAAATCAATCAAATTTTGCACACTTTCTCATTGATGTGTATTGTTTACATGCTGTCAAACTCGATGTCGTGTTTTTCGATTCAACGAAAATGGAGGTGAACCAACGCGAGTCGAGAGAACCAATTCTTCCCAAACACCTGGAATTTCCTGACCTGTCGCACCGGCAGTTGGGAGAAATGTTGAGCATTCCCCATTCAACCGTCTCCAGAGTGTTGAAGCGGTTCCAGGAGCGGTTGACGTTGGACCACGACAAAGGAGCTGGAAGAAAACCGGAACCGGAGAACAAAGAGACGGAGGGAAAGGTGAAGCGGATGATTAAAGCAAATCCCAACGACTCAAGCCGTGATTTGGCTAAAAAGATCGGCATGTCGCAGAGCTACGTTCAGAATGCAAAGAAGAGAGCTGGACTACATACATACAAGGTACAGAACTTCCCAAACCGCGATGAGCGGCAACAATCGACGGCTAAAACTCGGGCACGGATGCTCTACGAGAAGATGCTGACAAAATATGGCTGCTGTGTGATGGACGACGAAAAGTATCTTCTTCTTCTTGGCATTAACGTCCTCACTGGGACAGAGCCTGCTTCTCAGTTTAGTGTTCTTATGAGCATTTCCACAGTTATTAACTGAGAGCTTTCTTTGCCAAAGTTGCCATTTTTGCATTCGTATATCGTGTGGCAGGTACAATGATACTCTATGCCCAGGGAAGTCAAGGAAATTTCCATTACGAAGAGATCGAAGAGATATACGAAACGTATATAAAAGCCGATTTTAAGCAAACTCCGGGGTTGGAGTTTTTCACCGGCAAGAGCCAGTTCGATGTGAACGACAAATTTAAGAAGGAGAAAATGTCGAAGTTCGCCTTCAAATATCTCATTTGACAGGCCATCTGCTCTGCGGACTGAGGAATGAGCGTTTCGTGACAAAGTGCACAGTAAATGGCGAGATCTACAAATCTGAGTGCCTCGAGAAGCGCCTTTTGCCGTTCTTGCAGCAGCACGACGAAGCTCCGCCATTTTGGCCAGATTTGGAATCATGCCACTATTCTAAAAGTGTCCTGGAGTGGGTATGAGGTCAATTCTGTCCATTTTGTTCCAAAGGACATGAATCCGCCAAACTGTCCGGAGCTGCGCCCGGTGGAGCAGTACTGGGCAATAATGAAGCGGGAACTTTGGAAGAGCAAGAAGACGAGAAGGACATGTTAAGAAAATGAAAAAAAACTGAGAAATTGATACCGGATGACACTTTAAAAAAAGCATTCGACAGTGTTTGGCATGTAGGTTTGATCGTAAAATTAAAAAACTTTAATTTTCCAACATACATTGTAAGAATAATTCAAAGTTATGTGTCAAATCGTACACCTCAGGTTAATTATCAGAACTCCAGGTCTGAAAGACTTCTTGTAAGAGCTGGTGTTCCTCAAGGCAGCATTTTGGGACCAATATTAAACAATATTTTCACATCTGACTTACCTGAGTTACCTCAGGGATGTCAAAAATCCTTGTTTGCAGATGACACAGGCCTCTCCGCCAAAGGACGAAGCCTGCGTGTCATCTGTAGTCGATCGCAAAAAAGTTTGGATATTTTTTCTTCATACTTGCAAAAATGGAAGATTTCTCCTAATGCCTCCAAAACTCAACTTATAATATTCCCACATAAACCAAAAGCTCTTTATTTGAAACCTTCAAGTAGACATGTCACGTCACGAACCCCTCTTTAAGTAAATTAGTCAGATGAAGTTAAGTATTTAGGGATCATGCTAGATGAGAATTTAACTTTCAAAAATCACATTGAAGGCATTCATGCCAAATGTAACAAATATGTAAAATGTATCTATCCCCTTATTAATAGAAAATCAAAACTTTGTGTTAAGAACAAACTTTTGATGTTCAAACAAATTTTCAGACCAGCCATGTTGTATGCTGTACCAATATGGACTAGCTGTTGTAAAACCAGGAAGAAATCCTTGCAGAGGATTCAAAATAAAATTTTGAAAATGATTCTGTAGCTTCCTCCCTGGTATAGTACTAATAAGTTACATAGAATATCCAATGTTGAAATATTGGAACAAATGTCAAATAAAATTATTAATAATTTTATACAAAAATCGTTGCAATCTTCTATTGCCATATATATTTAGGTTAAGATAGGTCAAGTTAACACACCGAGGACGAAGCCTCAAAATCAGTTGGAACGCTAAATTCAACCCACTATATCTCAGCTGTCCTAAGTCCGATTTGTAAAATTTTGGCACCTACAGAAATGTATGGGCTTCTAGATTCATGTCAGATTTTTGAAATATTTTTGAGAACTACTGTTTGATTTGTAGTACTTAAAACACCGGAGCAAGTCCTAAAACAATTTCTAACCGGCAGTAATTTGTAGACAACTTAGAATTTATCGCGATAACCTATAGATTTTTTTATTGTATGATGATCGTATTAGTGTAACTAAACAATTGGCAATGAATTTTTCATTGTTAGCCTTTCAAAGAACTACAATATATTCACAAAACTGCGTAGAATACAGAAAAAAATGCATTTTCAACTATAACTTGAAATTTATCGCGATGATCCAAACATTTTATGATTTTAAAATATACTCATATTTAAAGCCATCAAATTTGCAGAACACTGATAATAAATTTCGGTACGGAAAACTACAATATTTTCACAAAATAGTGAAAAATACAGAAAAATATAGGTTTTCTACAGTAATTTCTTATATATCGCAATGACTCATCAGTTTTATAATTTTAAACTCTTTGTATGTTCATGAGAAACAAATTTGCTGAACATTATTGATCGCTGTTTGTTCAAAGAACTACAATATATTCACAAAACTGCGTAGAATACAGAAAAAATACATTTTCAACTATAACTTAAAATTTATCGTGATGACCCAAACATTTTATGATCTTAAAATATACTCATATTTAAGGCCATCAAACTTGCAGAACACTGATAATAAATTTCTGTTGGAAAAACTACAATATTTTCACAAAATACTGAAAAATACAGGAAAATACAGGGTTTCTACAGTAATTTCTTATATATCGCAATGACTCATCAGTTTTATAATTTTAAACTCTTTGTATGTTCATGAGAAACAAATTTTCTGAACATCGTTGATCGCTGTTTGTTCAAAGAACTACAATATATTCACAAAACTGCGTAGAACACAGAAAAAATACATTTTCAACTATAACTTGAAATTTATCGCGATGATCCAAACATTTAATCATCTTAAAATATACTCATATTTAAGGCCATCGAATTTGCAGAACATTGATAATAAATTTCTGTTGGAATAACTACAATATTTTAACAAAATACTGAAAAATACAGGGTTTCTACAGTAATTTCTTGTATATCGCAATGACTCATCAGTTTTATAATTTTAAACTCTTTGTATGTTCATGAGAAACAAATTTGCTGAACATCGTTGATCGCTGTTTGTTCAAAGAACTACAATATATTCACAAAACTGCGTAGAATACAGAAAAAATACATTTTCAACTATAACTTTAAATTTATCGCGATGACCCAAACATTTCATGATCTTAAAATATACTCATATTTAGGGCATCAAATTTGCAGAACACTGATAATAAATTTTTGTTGGAAAAACTACAATATTTTCACAAAATACTGAAAAATACAGAAAAATACAGGTTTTCTACAGTAATTTCTTATATATCGCAATGACTCATCATTTTTATAATTTTGAACTCTTTGTATGTTCATGAGAAACAAATTAGCTGAACATTGTTGATCGCTGTTTGTTCAAAGAACTACAATATATTCACAAAACTGCGTAAAACACAGAAAAAATACATTTTCAACTATAACTTGAAGTTTATTGCGATGACCCAATCATTTTATGATCTTAAAATATACTCATTGTTAAGGTCATCAAATTTGCAGAACACTGATAATAAATTTCTGTTGGAAAAACTACAAAATTTTCTCAAAATACTGAAAAATACAGGAAAATTCAGGGTTTCTACAGTAATTTCTTATGTATCGCAATGACTCATCAGTTTTATAATTTTAAACTCTTTGTATGTTCATGAGAAACAAATTTCCTGAACATTATTGATCGCAGTTTGTTCAAAGAACTACAAAATATTCACAAAACTGCGTAGAATACAGAAAAAATACATTTTCAACTATAACTTAATATCTATCGCGATGACCCAAACATTTTATGATTTTAAAATATACTCATATTTAAGGCCATCAAATTTGCAGAACACTGATAATAAATTTCTGTTGGAAAAACTACAATATTTTCACAAAATACTGAAAAATACAGGGTTTCTACAGTAATTTCTTGTATATCGCAATGACTCATGAGTTTTATAATCTTTGTATGTTCATGAGAAACAAATTTGCTGAAAATCGTTGATCGCTGTTTGTTCAAAGAACTACAATACTTTCACAAAATCTTGTATAATACAGAAAATTCTGAAATTTCTTCTGCAATTTATTGGTTGTCTTTAGACCTTATCAATTTAAAGACAATGCTTCAATTGTTAGATATAGAAATAATCATATTTTAAAACATTTTTTATGTTTTTCAAAGATCTACAACATTTGCTCAAAACTGTGAATAATACAGGAACAATACGATCCTAACAACAGTTTGATTTTTTTTTTGCAATGATCCATATGTTATGTGATTACCGTATAATACAAAAATATTCTGTTGCTATCGAAGTTTGAACATTTTATCATCTGTATAATTTTCTAAATTGTTGTAAATTTTCAAGAAAAATAAGTGTGCTCAAAAATCATTTATAATACAGAAACATTAAAAATTTCTCCTGTAATTTTAAAATTGCTGCATTGGCTTATAATCTTCACGGTTTGAAATTTTTCAGATTCACATATAAATTGACAGAACGTATCAAAACACAACAAACGTTGAATGAGAAAACTTCGAAAGGAATAACACATCGAAAAAAAAATGAATTATTTATTCTTTCGGAAGAGAATTATTCTTGCAAGACCATTTCGTTCTATTCCAATTCCCACCTTTCGACGTTTTGTCAGCCAACTGCAAATTACTGATTGCCTCCAGGTCATATAATTTTAAGGGTTTGGAGCATACTTATATATAAAAGTAAATATATCTACAGAACATTTTTGGTGATTTCTAAAGAACTAATACATCTACACAAAACTGTGGAAAATACCAAAAAAGTTAGATCGTAATAACAACCTGAAATTGACCACAATGTTCCATGGATTTTATGATTTGAAAAAGTTGAATTAAATGTTATCATTTAGAGTTGGCAAGCTTGTATAAATTAACCGTTGAAGTTTCGTTAGAAAACTTCAATATTTTCACAAAATGCCATGTAATACAAAAATATACTATTTCTGCTCTTGTTTCATATTTATCAAGATGACTAATTGATTTTATTTTTCAAAACCGTTATAAAGTTTTTAGCTCAGAGTATAGATGATCAGCGTTAATATAGAAATTATTTGAAAAACTTTCATAAAAAATATTTGATTGAAATTGTAACTGCATCTAAGTGTTCCTATTCCGCTCACGGTAAACCGATTTCGTGACGAACATACTGGATAAAAAGCATAACATAATTAGAATTTCGTTATTTATCCTGCTATTTTTATGGTCAAATTATACCTACTTCAGCAAAAAGAATCAGTATACATAACAATTAATTTTTTGAATGAGAGATTATTGAAACATACAAAATACCTACTAATCCTATAGCCGCGCACGACGTCTTGTGTTTTCCCGGGCAGAGGAGAATAGCAAAAGAATAACAAAATTTACCATTAAAATAGAATGTTTGAATAGCAAAATTTGTTCTTTGTTTGTTTGAAATAAGAGATAAAATAACAAAAATAATAACTAAGTTAGTATGGTATAATAACTAAATAATAGCATATTTTGCCATTGTAATAACAAAATAATAGCAAAAATGTAAGCAACCGTAAATATCAAAATATGTTATTATTTTGATATTGATAACAAAATAATAACTAAATAAGCTATTCACGAGTAGATCAAAATAACGATACTTTTAGTTATTTGACTTTAATATCTAAATTTAGCATGATTAAAAAATAAACTTTTAGCTCTCTTGCTAAAAAACTTTTGCTTTTTGAATCTTTAATGAATATCATATAAACAGTAAAACGAGCTATTATGGCAAAATTTGATGTTGGTTTGTTCTCATAAATTATTTAAATAAAGTTTTCAAATATCAAAATAATGACATATTTTACTATGATGGCGATTTTTGTTATTCTTTAGATATTTAATGTTTTTTAGTATTTTTGTACAAATAACAAATTTTACCATGATAGTATATTTTGTTATTGATTAGTTATTGCATGAATTTCAAGTATAACATATCAATAACAAATTTTGCTATGATAGTATTTTTTGCTATTGATGAGATATTTAATGTCATATATTAATAACATAATAATGGTTAAACTAGATATGCTTGCAAAATTTGTTCTTATTTTACCATTATTTTGTTATTCACCTCTACCCGGGTTAATATAAAGAATAATTTTGTCACATAAAAGTAAAGTCAGACGACTTCATTTGAAGTTGTTAATATTGCTAGAATTTATCACCTAAATCAGCAGATTATGAAAATCGAATGTACCTCGGATTTATTTCCGCTACAGTTCAGTAATTGGGTTATGTTTTTATTATTAGAAAGTTTTACAATATTGGTGAAGTTTTTTTTTTCTTTCTTTATTATTGAGACCTTCAGCCCTAGGCTGGTTCATCTCATAGGTGAAGTTTTGATTTTTCCATATTTTAGCTATTTTTTCATATACAGCCTATGAAAATCAACGAAAATCACATTTCCTACACATTTCAGCCCATACAGAATGCATGGGAAAAATTTCACCGATAGAATATTTTGAAACCTTCCGATTATGAAACTATATCCCAAATATTGATATTTAGAGGGAAAAAATCCGAGGTACATTCGATCTTTATAATCTGCTGTTTTAGACATAGCATGTATATCCAAGCAAAAATATGTAAACATGTATAGATGTTAACACACTTCGGAACGTAATGTATATATCTTGTTTTCACTACAAAATATTCACTGTAAACCATTTAATTTATGAAGCAAAAGAATACATCTCGCGGTTTGTTTTAAAATGGCGTTACTGGAATGATTATTTTTTTTCTCATCAATTTTCTCCTGAGCGAATTACTTAGGCAAACAACTGAAATTTTTAATTCAGCAAAAACTTTTTTTTCTCTTATAAGCAGGTGAAATCAACTCACCTGTAAAATATGCGAACTGCTACGGCAAATGAAATGTAATATGTTGTTAAAAACTGTTAATAAAATCTTAAATTTGTTTTACCAAATTAGGATGTTGTCTAATAACACAGAACACCTAGATATAAGAAATTAATGTAATTTTTGAAATGATGCTAATAAAAAAATTATAAAAAACTGCAAAAACTGGTTGGATTCATCATTGTTTTTTGTGGTTGGGTGACGAAACGTCGAAAGGTGAGAATTGACAGCGAACGAAAAGTTCTTATACATGATTTTGTGGAAATTATGTAGTTTTTGGAACAAACAGCTTCTAATAATTTTGAGCACACTTATTTTTATTGAAAATACACAACGATTTAGAAAATTGTATATATGGTAGAATTTTCAAACTTCGGTAGCAACAGAATATTTTTGTATTATATGGTAATTTGTGAAAATATTGTAGTTCTTTCAATAAAGTTTCATCGATTATATTGTGAAAACTTGATAACCCTATATATGACAATATTTTCAAATCACAAAATCCATGTATCGTTGCAATAAATTTCAAACTGTTGTTAGGATCGTAATTTCCCTGAATTATTCATAGTTTTGTGAAACTGTTGTAGTTCTTTAAAAAATATCAAAAATGTTCTGTTAATATATTTATTTTTATAACTAAAAATACTTCAAATCTTTTAATTGATCTAAAGGCAATCAATAAATTGCAGAAGAAATTTAAGAATTTTCTGTATTATACAAGATTTTGATTAAATGTTGTTGTTCTTTGAACAAACAGCTATCAACGATGTTCAGCAAATTTGTTTCTCATGAACATACAAAGAGTTTAAAATTATAAAACTAATGAGTCATTGCGATATATATAAAATTACTGTAGAAAACCTATATTTTTCTGTATTTTTCAGTATTTTGTGAAAATATTGTAGTTTTCCGTACCGAAATTTATTATCAGTGTTCTGCAAATTTGATGGCCTTAAATATGAGTATATTTTAAGATCATAAAATGTTTGGGTCATCGCGATAAACTTCAAGTTATAGTTGAAAATGTATTTTTTTTGTATTCTACGCAGTTTTTTGAATATATTGTAGTTCTTTGAACAAACAGCGATCAACGATGTTCAGCAAATTTGTTTCTCATGAACATACAAAGAGTTCAAAATTATAAAACTGATGAGTCATTGCGATATATAAGAAATTACTGTAGAAAACCTATATTTTTCTGTATTTTTCACTATTTTGTGAAAATATTGTAGTTTTCCGTACCGAAATTTATTATCAGTGTTCTGCAAATTTGATGGCTTTAAATATGAGTATATTTTAAGATCATAAAATGTTTGAGTCATCGCGATAAATTTCAAGTTATAGTTGAAAATGCATTTTTTCTGTATTCTACGCAGTTTTGTGAATATATTGCAGTTATTTGAATGACTAAAAATCAAAAATTCATTGCCAATTGTTTGGTTACACTAATTCAATAATCATAAAATAAAAAAATCTAGAGGTTATCGCGATAAATTTCAAGTTGTGTACAGGCATTGGAAAAATTTCGTTATTTTTTAGGGACTTGCTCCGATGTTTTAAGTACTACAAATCAAACAGTAGTTCCCAAAAATATTTCAAAAATCTATCATGAATCTAGAAGCCCATACATTTCTGTAGGTGCCAAAATTTTGTAAATCGGGCTTAGGACAGCCGAGATATAGATAGTGGGTGGAATTTAGCGTTCCAACTGATTTTGAGGCTTCGTCGTCCGTGTAAGTGACGAATATCTTAGGCGGACAAGTGTTAATTGAAAAATAAGAAGAATGCAAATACCTGAACAATTCTCTAAAACTCGCTCACCAGCTTTGAGTGTATTTCCATTTCAAAACATTACGATCTGCTACTGGTGAAAGAATCTCAGACTCCGTTCCGAAAACATCATTAACATAATTTATAAACAAACCAAACAATCCGTCGAATAAATACCGTGTCAAAGCCAGTTGACCGCAAAGCAAATCAACAACTCTTCCGGAGGAAAAATGATTTTCCCGACTATTTTGCATTTCGCGCTCGCACTCTATCGTCAGCCCACCACATTTTCATAATCCCGTTTACCATTTGCAAGTTGTCATACGTTCAATATTCATCACCTCGCATGTTCACGGGAACGGGCAAAAGCTCAGAGGACACGTGCAGATGCACATGCCTCCGATTTTAAATCCCTATTTAGTAGGCGCTTTGTGCATATGTTTCAATTTGTCATAATTTATTTATTTTTTTTGTTTGACATGCACTTTCAATTTCATTTGAACATTGGACAAAATTCAGACTAAATTTGATGAATAGGTGTACTATTATAGAATCT
The DNA here is from genome assembly GCF_002204515.2 of Aedes aegypti. Classification (NCBI taxonomy): domain Eukaryota; kingdom Metazoa; phylum Arthropoda; class Insecta; order Diptera; family Culicidae; genus Aedes; species Aedes aegypti. Next base: position 402,325,837 of record NC_035108.1, read on the forward strand.
TGATATTGTAGAATCTACTTTTACCAAATGATATTTGATCACCATTTTGTTGCTAATTTTCTAATAGTCCACAAATTATTGAAAATTATTCATTATTGTAGTTTTTTCGCACTCTTCCGCAAACTGAAAAGGCATAGGTTCTTAGAATTAATTTCATCGAGATCCTTCATACTGACATCACAAAATGGAAGTGCTGAACAATGAAATTTATCTAAAATCCAACTGATTTTCTGACAGTGTAATATTTATTAGACCTCAACGAAAACGATAATTCTAGTCGCTGAACGATTCGTACTGTTGATTCTTTTATAAACCTTAAGCCAACTCAACTTCGATTCGCAAATCCATAGTCAGAAAATGCAAGAATAGGTACGATTGAAATCCTCATTCTGAGCATTTGAGACCGGAACACTATCGCTAGTAGATGGATTAATCATGGAAAGTTTGCCTTTTAGTTCGGCCAGCTGGGAAGCCAATCAGTGCGGGGAAGCAAAACACGTTGATCAATTATGACTGTTTAACATACAACTAGTTGTATATTTGCTTGTTTTTTTATGCTACCATAATATTCAAATACCATGTTTATATATGCACGGGTCGTATTTATTTTGAAGCATGATTCTGATGATATTGCTGTCTAACCCATTTGTTCTAATTTGTGGTTTAATTGAGTATAACCGACAACAGTTGAAATTGATTATTAAATTGCTGATTTCATTATAATACCATAATTACTGGCCCGATGTGGGAGCAGTTGGAACATAATTTTAAATGGCATTCACATCGTGAAATATATCATCATAAATCGTACATTTGGCTTTCATGGGACAATGTAAGAGTTTCGGCGGGATTTTTGTCCGGATAATCACATGATAGCCTATAAAGACGACCTTGAAAAAGCGTAAATTTTTTTCTTCATAAATAAAAAATGATTCTCTCTCTTCAAGATGTTTTAGAAGTAGTTCGCGAACTTTAAGAGTTTCCGAAAAAAAAACACAGCGGTCTCCTTTCTATGCGATTTGAAAGGAAACCATGATTTCGCACATGGAGCTCAAGATCTCTTGCCGAAATCCACCAAATTCGAAAATACTGACTTACGATTGGTGGGAGCCTTTGCTTCCTTTCTTGAACCGAATAGTCTGGGCTAGAGGCTGCTTCGATTTGATGTACAGGAAATTTGGTTCAAGCATCGAACTGCTTGCTCATTTCGATGCAATTTTCTACATTCACCATTTCACCGTTGGAAGCATTCCAAAGAAATGCTTTTCTTCTATTATTCATACGTTAAGCGACAGTTTTGAATTCCATCTTTTTGGAAAGAAATTGTGGTTTCGAGGATTCACCGTTTTCTTTTGTTCTTAATAACAACCGTATTCGAAAAACGAAATTCATGAGATTCTTTTTCCAACCTTCTCTTCGCTGCGAACAAATCGTGGAATCATTATATACTACAAAGGCAGTGACACCACTTGGTTTGATTTTTTTTTCCGTATGTCCTGCTGGACTATCAACAAAAAAACGCAACTGTTGCACGAGACCCCCTTGAAAGCGAGTGTCATTTGGCTAACAACTTAAATGTGAAAAATAAAATGAAAAGTGCAAAAATTCCCCAATGAAAAAGTCGCATGCTCCAGGAATAAAAAGTTTTATATTTCTGTTTTGCATATGTATACATTTCCCGTGCTTTTCCCAGTCGTCGTTTTTATGTGCGTGCAGTTGAATTTATGCACCCAGCCAGGTTGAAAGAAGACACGAAAATGTTGAATTAATTTTCCACGACCAAACCGTTTGACACCCGTTGACGTCGAATGTCATTCACCAGACAGGTGTTTCGTGATTGTGGTCAACGATTGCAAATGGTGTTGCGGTTGTGCTTTAGTGGGAGGGAAAAAAACCTATTCCAATCCTGAAAATGTCTAATTGAGCTGGTGTGAGCAAATAATGAACTAGCTGGATTAATCTTGTTCTCGTTCTCATTACACATTTAGCAGAAGCACATCCCGTAAGATGGAACTGTATCATGGGCGTAGCCAGGGGAGCAAAAAAAAGTCACCCCTGGCCAATGAAAAAAAAATACTACGAGCATCAATCTTAAGTTTGAATTTTTCAGAAATTGTCTTCAGCACTCAAATGTATAAAATAATTGCTTCATGATGGATTTCTTGGAGAATCATGCCAGAAACTATTCAAAGGTTTTATCAATAGCCTGAAATGCATCTTGCGAGAAATCTGCAAGAAAATTCAAAAAGTTTCTGTTGAAGATATTGCTTGTAAACTTTAGGAATCTTTTCAGGACCTCATCTATTTTCATTCAAACATCTTCTTGAGAAAAGAAGTTCCTAGAGGAATCTTTAAAAAAATCGCAGATGAAATTCAGGATGAATTATTATTCATTTTTATGAAAGCTCTGGAGGAATTCATGGGTAAATCTATGTAGGAGTTTATAGAGGATTCTCGAAGAATTGCCCGGAGGAGTTTTTGGAGGCCCAGAACGAGTCTCTAAAGAAATTTGAAGGGGAATTCCTGGAAGATTACCTGAAAACCCCTTAGAAGAATTCATGTAGCGATCTCCTGGATGCATGCCTGAAAGAATTCCTAAAGTAAACGTTTGAGGAATCCCTAAAGAAATTCAAGAAGTTATTTATTGTAGAATACCTAGATGAATTTCTCCAGGAGAATTTCGGGAGTGATCCCGGAGGAAGTCTCAGGAATAATTCGTAGAAGAATCTCGAGAAGACTACCAGAGAATATTCTGGAGAAACAAATGGAGAAATATCTGGAGTAATGCTTCAAGAAATCGTTGTATTGTAACTTGGAGGAAGCCTTAACGACATCACTGCATAAATCCTTGTAGAAATATTCCTGGATGAATGCTAAGAAGAGTCCCTGACCAGATAGAAGAAACAAGATTATAACAGTTTTGCTCTTATATGATTTTATTATAAGACCAGTTGTTATAAAACATATACCGTTAGTAGTTGGAATAACAAATTTAACGACAAATAAATATAGAATATAACAAATCCTATTAAAATTATACCAATATGATTACAAAACGTGTTACCGACCTGTCACAACAAAACAACATTATTGCAAATTTTGTTATTGTTCATAACTTTAGATGTTATTTACAACCAACTTACACATGCAATGTAAGAAATATAACAAATGTCATGTAATTAATCTGATACAAAAAAATGTGACATGTTAAGAACAAAGCCATCTTGACAAAGTAATATGAACTTCTGTTAATTTATGTTATGTTATGTGATTCTAGACGGGTGTCTGCGAAGCCTGAGTGTCCCAGAAGTAATATCAGAAAAAGTTCCCTGAGGAATCGTTCGAGAAATTCCTGGAGAAATTCTAGTTAAAATTTTACTGGAGGAATCTATGGAGGAATCACTGGAGACATTCCCGCAGTAAGTCTTGGCGAAATCCCTGTACAAATATCCCTGCAGAAATTCCTGGAATAATCCTTGGAAAAATTCCTGGAGGAACTTCTGGCAATATTCCTGATGGAATTGCTGGTATTTCTGGAGTTCTATCGGAAACGGTCTGATAGCGACAAAATTTGTTTCTTGGAGAAATCTCAGGGTAACCGCTTGTGGAACCCATGGAGAAATCGCTGTAAGGATTACCCAATGAACACACATGTTATAATTGATGCATTTTAACTCTTATATGACTAGATTTTGTCATATAACAGTTAATATGCATTAATTATAACATGAGTGTTACTCGGGTACAGTAGAGATTATCTTGGATCTTATGGCTCCTGCACATAAGGCTGCAGCACGTGCCCAGAATGCAATCAGTGGATTACAACAAAATTGTATCACAATTATATCAAGATTTGTTACAACTATCAAATTTTATTTCATTTCTGTTCATGCACGTTGAGTTGTAACAATGTCCTTACATAATTAAAACAAAATCAGTTATAATAACAAAAGCTATTTCAAATTTGTTTAAATTTATAAAATAATTATAAAACAAATCGTGGTAAAAAGCTGAGGGAAGTTACTTATACATATGCGCTTTTATTCATGTAAAAAACATAACAAATTTTGTTATAATTAAGTTATGAATAATGACAAACTGAGTTATATTTTTGTTTGATTTGAAACATAATATGTTACATTTTTGTTTATATTATATTATATTTTGTTTTAATATTGTTTAGTATAGAGGAAATTGTATTGAATTTTTTGTTATTTTATCTACTACCGACCAGTGGATTACAACAATATTGTAGCACGATTATATCAAGATTTATTACAAATATCAAATTTTGTTTCATTTTTGCTAGAAGTACTTTGAATTCATGGAAGAAATTTAAACATAATAGAAACAAAACCATATTAACAAAAGCTGCTATAAATTTGTTACTAGCTAGAACATAATTATAACACATTTTTCATAAACTTTGTGAGAGCAATTGCTTATAACAAATTTTGCTATAATTCAGTAATGGAAAATAACAAAATGAGTTATATTTGGGTTTGATTCGAAACATAATGAATTACACTTTTGTTTGAATTATAACATATTTTGTTTCAGTTTAGTTTAGTTTAGAATAAATTGTGTTATTATTTTTATAATTTTAACTACTAATCATTAAAAATTATAACATACTTTTTTAGAAAAAAAGGCACCAAAAGAAAAGCAAAATCTGTTTCAACTCTGTTGTAATCCACTGGTCAGATTACTCTAGCTTTTACTGGATACCTCCCTTGTTCTCTGGTCCGTTCAAAATCCAGTTATGCTGAGTTGACTGTATAATCATTTTTTCTAATTTGGCCGTAACGGAAATGATATTCTAATATAATATTTTTATGTTTGGGAAGCCCAGCGGTAAACACGCAGCTTCTCAGCTAGACCAAACTAAGGGGCATGGGTTCGAATCCCACCGGACGAGGATCTTTCCGGGTTGGAAATTTTTTCGACTTCCCAGGCATACAATATCATCGTGCTTGCCAAGCGATATACATAGGCAAAAATAGTCAGATGGCAAACCTTTCCGTTAATAAATGCTGAGAAGCAGGCTCTGTTCCACTAGGTGCGTAACGCCAGGTATATGGCATGGTGTCCATTTACATCTGGATGAAAAATCATGTACTTTGAGCCGTCGCATGATGGTACTATATGGTGGTCTGAAAATGTCCACATCACACCCTAGCGGAACCGGTTCCGGAATACTCCGAAATACCGGCCAAATCTAAATGTTGGTCCTCTTGGTGCTCTTGTAAATCGGAATGAAAAACCATGAAATTCGAACCGTCGTTATATACATGTGTATGAACTGCTAAATATGATATACGCCAGTTCTTTCTGAAACAGGTTCGAGGTTCCCTTGTGCCCTTTTGTCCAGAAGGGCAATACTGACAAACAATTTCCAAGGTTTCATTCTTGAGTTCCATTTCTTTCATATAAAGCTAAAAGAACGAAAATCGGTTAAGAAATGGATTTTTGAGAGCGTTTTAAAGCCATGGGTCATTTTTGACCCTTAAAGCATAATTTATCACTTTTTTGGTAGCGCCGCTCCTAGAGGTCGTTGAAAGCTTCTTTTAGCACGAAAATGTTCGTTTTCAAAAGTTAGGAAAAGTCAGAAAATTTCAGATTTATATCTCTTTCTCTACAAAGTTACAGCTTATTTACCGTGCCGATTGGCCAAAAATGACCCCAATGCACAAGGAAGGTTAAAGAGTTCTTCTAAGATTATAAATTGAATCACTTCAGGATTCGTCAAAAAATTCCACAGCTCTCTGGGATTCTTCTGAAAACACTCCAGAGATTCTTCGGAAAATGCCTCTGAGATTCTTCCTGAATCCCATGATCAATTATTTTAAAAATTTGTCTAGAATCATCCCAAAAATCTCTAAAGTTCATCTGGTTATCCTCATGGAATCCCTTAAAAAAAACCTTCTGAAATTTATCAGGGAATTTCCCTGTAGTTCTTCCATAAACCTATCTCGAACTGCTCCGTCCAAAAATCCTCCTTGGATTGCTTCTGCAATTCCTCTTGCAGTTTCATTATGATACTGCAGAAAATCTTTCAGAGAATCTTCCGAGAATTCTTGTGAGATTCTACCGAAAAACCCTTCTGAGATTCTTCCAGAAATTTCTCGGAAATTCCACTTAGTTTCTTTCCCCTTCTGAAACTATTAAAGTTATCTCTCTGATCGCTCTATGATTCTTCCGAAAATCTTCCTTCTTTTGTATTATCTCGGAAATTCCTCTTGAAAGTTTGTGGAAATGTTTCCGGGTTTTTGCCATAAAATTTCCCTGGAATTCTGATGAAAATGTTTCTATGATTGTTAAACAAGATTTGGGATTGTTCGGAATATTGATTATTACAGAAATCTTTCGAAGATTCTTACAAAAATCCCTCAGGATTTCTTCCGGAAATCCATCCGAAATTATTATATTAAACCCTCTCAATTTTAACCAAAAATCCATCAGTAATTCTTTCTTGACTGCTCCTGGGACTTATAAGGATATCTCTCAGGATTCTCTTAGGATTATTCTGATTCTTCCGGGTCTTTCACTGCCAGACTGTTCTGTTCAAATTATTGGAATACAGCTGGAAATCATGTTGAAATTCTTCCAGATATCTTTTTCGGATTTATTTGACATTCTTTATGTCGAAATAAAAAAAAAAACATTACTTTAGAGTAATTTATAAATTTGTTAAGAATTTTCTCAGAAATTCTCCCGAAAACTCATCGAACATTGTTTGGAAAGTCTCCTGGCCCTTTTCTATAAATCCTTCTTCAATTCTAACGGAAATTATGTTTAAGTTTTTTCAGAAATCTTTCTGGGAAAATTTCCGATATTGGTTTGGGATTCTTATATTCTTAAAAAATCTCCTTGCGATTCTTCGGGGAATGTTCGTGATTTTTTGTTTTTGTTAGTTAATTTCCATTTTTGATTTACTAGTTAATCTTCAGAAAATCACTTTTGAATTTAAATAGAAGGCTGTCCTTCTGAGACTCCTAAAAAATACCACTGATCAAAAATCCATTTATGAATCTTTCATAAACCCTCATGGAACTCTTTCAGATTTTTACGGAAATTCTTAAGTAATTCTTCCAGAAATCCCCCCAAGATTTATTCAGCAATCTCTCTGTGGTTCTTTCGCAAATTCCAGGATTCCAGGATTCCCTCGGGAATCCTTCTACAACCCCAGATTTTCAGAAAATTCCAGAAAGATATTCGGAAAAGTCTTAGAACTATTGTCTGAGGAATCCCAATGGTATTTCCGGAAGAATACCAGAACGATTCATAGTACAATATCAGGAAAATTTCCGTTGGCATCCTTGAATGATATCTGGATAATATGGTATTTCTGGATGAATCTCAGAAGCTTTACGGAAGAGCAGGAATAATTCCCAAAAAAAAAATCGGAATAATCTTTGAAAGATATTGTGAAACCTTTCGGAATTTCCGGCAGCAATCCAGGAGTATTTCAGAATAATTCCCGAAAGAGTCCTAGGGAGATATTCTATAGGAAAAAAAAAATCCAGGAGGAACGCCTATGAGCATCCTAGAAGTAATTCCAGAAGAACTTATGAAAGAATCTTCGAAAATAATCTTGTAGGAAGTATTCAGAGGATCGTCAGAAAGATTTCCGAAAGAATCCCACAAGCTTTTCCGAAAGATTCATTCCGAAAAATATCCGGCAGAATTCCAACAGGATTATAATGAGGGGTGAAACAAGCTCATGAATTATAAACTTTCCATCCTTGGCTAAAGCGACAATCTCCACTAAAGTACAAATAAGTGTAAAATTTTATTCACAATTTAGAAAAGAAATTTTCCTTCAGTCCATTCCTATTCTAACATTAAACCGTGTGCATCCGGGATAATTTAATGGATTCGGTGCTACCTACAAATGGAATGAACTCACCATGGTCAAATGAAAATCCTCAATCTGTCCAGGGAAGACGACAGCATTGCTCCGAAAATAAGTATCCTCCATATAATGTCGTCTTGCCTTGCGTTCTGCACTCTATTTACTACCAAAACATCCATTTTTGAATCTCTTACATTCCTCTTCTCAAAACTAAAAATCAATAAAAAAAAATATTGACGGGAGCTCAAGCGAAAGAAAAAATTTTCGCATTCACTCGCGATTACAGCACATTTCGATCTCCATTGAAAAGATTTAAGGAATCTGTTGAGAAATTCCTGAATATGTTATTAGCGGAAATTTCAAAAAAATACTTATTTAAATCCATGGAAAATGTTCTTGGGATCTCCTTGGAGTAGTTTATGGAGGAATCTTCACAAAACAAATCGTGATATAAAACTCAGGAACTCATGTCTTTAAGAGGCAATACATTTGTCGTTAAAACATTATATTTTATAGAGGTTTTGAAAAATAAAAATCTTAAAGAGTGCAAAGTGTCCGGATGAATAATTGAAAAAAAATCATGAAGGAATGTTTACTAGTACCGTTAAGTCACCAGTCACCGTGCGGCCTCCATTCACCGTGCACATATACAAATTCCTACAGAATATTCATACAATTTTCACAATTTATTCTTTTGTCAGCAAAATAAGATAAAACTGATGAAATGAAGTAGTTTTTGTCACAAAGCATTTTGGAAACCTTAGTTTATGCAATCAAAATCATGTGAATTCTGTTTGATAATGAGATTTCTCAACACTCTTAGTAGAAACGCCAAAAAATCACATTTTTCATTTTAACGATAGAGTATGAAATTTTTCAAAATTTCAACAAGTTTTCACTATGGAAACTACTAGTAAGATGTATTTCATCGTATAAGCAATGAGATTTCATGCAAATTAGAATTTTTTTATTGTATTTCAGTCGAAACCCAAATGCACGGTGAATGGATCCTTTTCAAAAATGAAATTATTCGATAATATTAGATTTATTGTGATGTCGTCATTAAACTACTTCCTATTTAGTTTTTGAGTGAATATGGAATGGTTTGGACAATACAGTCAAACCTCCTATAACGATTTTAAAGAAAAATAATTATTTGGCCAATTTTTAAACTTTTTATGGTTTTTACGTAAATGAAGATTTAAATACTCTTAAAAATGTGTGCGGACACTACTAGCAACATAGTTGCTCCATCAACAACGTTTCTTCAAGATACAAAATTAAATCATGGCGAAAACTATACGCACGGTGAATGGTGCACTAGTGTGCACGGTAAATGGTGACATAGAACGGTACAAGGCGACCTTAACATGACATTTTCAAACATAATTCAAACGTAATTTTTTGTTATGCATCATTAGTTTTAGATTTTTCCCTGAATCATTATATAATTGCACGCTACGTAGTGGTATTCTAGTACGCTTAAAACTATTTGGAAAAGTTGTGTAATTTTTTGAAGTTTATTTTTTTCTTAAATGCACGGTGAATGGTAGCTTGACGGTATCCCGAGAGAAATTCCTGAGCGACTTTTTATCGGATTCCATCAGTACTTCGAAACGAAATTTTAGGGGTAATTGAGAGAATGTCGGAAATTATTTTTAGATAAACAGCTGGTGGAATATAACTTAGAGTTTTCTTGAAGGAATAATATGAAATGCTTTTTGTATAACAGAGACTTGTGTGTAGAGACTCAGAATGATCTCGGTTGTCTGTCTGAACCATCAAAAGAACCGCAAACAAATCGAATCTTCAGAATTTTTTTTCCAATTTTTAAACTAAAACGCGTTTTGGACTCCACTTTGCTTATTGTGAAAAGCAAAATTCGGAGGCTGTGTAAAATGATCGTCTTGACGTAAAATTCTTGAATGAAATTTTGAGAAAGTTCGCCTCCATCCCCTGACAGAGTACATGGCTACGCTCAAGAACTGTATATATACCATAACACACAACACGTTGTGCACTGCAAATGCTTCTAATCCAAAAGGGGGTAATTAGAGCACATCTCCACTTTCTTTAGTTTCCCAAGAACTGTGCAGACCGTTGTGTAGCAAAATGAATGTGAGAGAAAAAAAAATCTGCTTTGGAAACAGCAAACAGAATGACGCCGGATGATGACGAGGAGTTGAGGACATGGACGGTAATGATGATGTTCAATGTGTACAAGTTCTTCTTCTTCTTTCTGGCGTTACGTCCCAACTGGGACAAAGCCTGCTTCTCAGATAAGTGTTCTTATGAGCACTTCCACAGTTATTAACTGAGAGCTTTCTATGCCAATTGACCATTTTTGCATGTGTATATCGTGTGGCAGGTACGAAGATACTCTATGCCCTGGGATGTCGAGAAAATTTCCAACCCGAAAAGATCCTCGACCGGTGGGATTCGAATCCATGACACTCAGCATGGTCTTGCTGAATAGCTGCGCGTTTACCGCTACGGCTATCTGGGCCAAGTACAAGTATCCAATAGTCATTCATCTCGATTTGCTAAGCACATACATCTACATCAGTTGGAACAAACTACATGAACGAGTAGATGAGGGTCAGAACTGAACATACATATTTCAGCTTAAAGTATTTATTCAGTTGAATAATTTGGACCGAGTGTTTTTCAAGTTTCCTCTCTTTGTGATGAGCCCGTTAAAAAGATGGAGAAGTGGGAGGCAGTGAAAGGGGAACCGGCTAATATCCTCAAGTCCCAGAAGACGAACGACAAACTAGAATAGAAGAAAAGTGGCTTTGAGCTTGGACATGAACTTGAGAGTTTGCGTATGTCTCGTTGCATGTCGCATGTACGGTACATTTGTTCACATACAAACACAAGGGTAAGACACCGGGATCTGAACACGAAGAGAAAGGATTAGATTTCCATTTATCCTCCAGCTGCATCTGAGACTGGCTAGCTTCAGGAGTACTGCTAAGCGAGTAAAACACAAGTGATACACAGCCAATCTTCTAATCCTGTTGCAACATTTGAACAAGCTGCATAAGCACATTTCCAGAAGCTCTGGTTTAGTATGATAAATAGCTGCTTAGCATCGAATGAGGGGAACCTCTTTGCCTGAAAGGTTGCACAATTTACATTTTTTAATGAAGGATCAAGCCAGGTGGACAAGGTTGCTCGGGTTAAGCTGAGAAGTTGAGCTCCGTAAGATGCAACAAGGTTGGAACGACAAACTTTTGCTCGCTTTCGGGTTCGTTAGTCCAAGCTGTAAATATTTCAAAAGCTCTTCCGAATGTTTATGGTAGGCATTCCGTGGAATCAGGGGTTTACAACTAATCCAATATCACTTACTCGTTTCCGGATGGGATCAGCTCAGTTAGGGGTATACATGTAAATAGCACAAACGTAAACGATGTTTATTTTTTATACAGAGGATTAATTAGCTTGGAGACAACATCGATCTTGTTGGCAGCATACTACAGGCCAGAATCACCTTGGAGTAGTCGAAGCTGGCCAAATCGGGCTCAAAGATGGCTTCGCCCCTATGTTTGCGAAGAAACGGCAATACTAGCTTTTCCAGGTATTACTGCCTAAACGATTCATACGTATGTTTTGTTATTCTAAACATCTTGTTTTTGTGAACATAATCGCTTTTCGTAGAACATTATTCTTGTCTACTCCACTGCTATGCTTGTATCGTAACGCCTTCAATACCAGGCATTCGGACAACAGTTTTTCAAATGCATATTTCGCTGGAAAAATCGAATGATTTTGTATGTTTCATAGACGTGCTATGAAGTAAAGACATTGAATTTGTTGTTAGACTCCACAAAACGTATATGCGTCTGAGATATTATTGCGGAAAAGCGTCTAGAATGAATTTCAGCTACTAAGGGGTCCATTACTAGCATTGAAACCCTACATGTGGAAAAGTGGTTTCGATTTCAACCAGTTTAATCAGAATATTAGGCTGTTTTATGAGTGGGATGCCGAACAACAAGTTGATTTCGTAGCTGTTGCTGCCAAAACGTTGTCAAACGTTGTCTTTTGCTTGATGGCAGCCGGATTTGCTACTGAAAATTACCATATTCTCCGGAAGATAGATTCCTACATCAAGGAGAATTTCCTAATAATATTTGTGATAAAAGTCACAGCTTCGGAAATGACAATAAAGTCAACAATTTTCCACCGTTCTCTGACAATAGGCCATTCTTGTGATTTATCCATTTATGTCCAAATTTTCTGATACAGGTCGGACTCGATTATCCGGAGTATCGATTTTTTTTCTTTCCGGATAATCGAATCCTCCGGATAATCGAATCACTAAAAAAAAATGATATCTTTGGTAAAAGAACTTAAATATTTTCTATTTTCGTTATTTTATTTACACTGATAGATGAAATGTGATGGCCTGAGGGTGTTTTTCATGGGATGGAGTAGAAAGCCTCGTGAAAATCGAAGGAATAATGACGGCAGATTTCTACATTAACATCTTGCGGGAAAATCTGGAGGTTTCGCTGATCCAGACGGGCTTTGACGAAGCATACTGCCAAGAAGACCAAGTCTTTCTTCTGGTCTTGTCGGATTAAACCGCTGGAATGGCCTCCACAAAACCCAGACCTCAACCCCATCGAGAATTCGTGGGCGATTCTCGATGCCAGGGTTGACAAAACAGTTGTTACCAAAAAAAATAATTATTTTGAAGCCTTGGAGCGCGCCTTGGGGGCGGACCTGGTGTAGTGGTTAGAACACACGCCTCTCACGCCGAGGACCTGGGATCGAATCCCATCCCCGAGATAGTCACTAATAATTTCAGTGACGACTTCCTTCGGAAGGGAAGTAAAGCCGTTGGTCCCGAGATGAACTAGCCCAGGGCTAAAAATCTCGTTAATAAAGGTAGAAAAAAAAAAATGAACTAGATCCACAACACCTACAAAACCTAGTGAAAAGCATGGCGAAGCGCCTCCAGCAAGTCCTTAAGGCCAAAGGAGGACACATTAACTATTAAATTGCTTTTTATTTTACTTAAATCATCTTATCTGGGGCCAAGAAGGAAGTGGGCATTTTTTTTTGTCACTATTTTTTTTTTTTTAATGCAAATTGATTTTCTTTTTCTTTGAGTAAAATTCTTTTTTATCAAAATTTCGTGAGTGCAACAAAAGAATATCAAAAATAAAATATCAAAAAAGATTTAAGTGTGTTAACATTAATTTGAACCAAATCAATGAGAAATTCGAAAACTGGTAAGGTGGGCACTTTATTTTGCCTATCAGTGTATATGATGCGGTGGCGTAGCCAGAATTCTTTTTTTTTTTTTTTGGGTACAGTAGGGGCCATTACAAGAAAAAAAATGTTTGACCAGCATAGACAAACCCCCCCCCCCCTCCTCTTTTTCTTAACACTTCAGTCGTCGCGCTGTTGTATTTTGTACAACACTGTTGAAAAAACCTCGCTATTTGTTCACAACAGCAGCGTGGTGGTTCTGACGGTGGCAAACTGCGCGACGACTGGAAGGTTAAATACGTTCTAATCTACAAAACCATTCATATTGTAAATTGCAATACCAAATTATCTCAGATTTATGCATAAAAATTGAAAAACAAGAAACATCAAAAAACAAATTCCGGACAATCGAGTATAAAATTCCGGGTAATCGAATCCCGGATAATCGAGTTCCCGGATAATCGAGTCCTCGGATAATCAAGTCTCCGGATAATCGAGTCCGAGATGTACCCCATTCTATCACTCCCAGCAAAAATAAGTTAATAAATACTATAAAAACCGAGAAAAGCTTTTATAGTCAGCGTAGGTGCGAGCGAAAGTTGTCTCTTCGCGAGCTTTTATACTAACAAAAAGTTTTATAGTAACAGTGAAGACCGACAAAAACGAAACGCATGTACCGTAGTGGGACGCCATAATCAAAACCTGTAGACAGCATGTGGGACAAGACACACACATACATAACAACAAAACGCAACCTCTAAATCCCAGAAAAAGGTGAAATATACGCCGAAACGTAGGAAAGTAGATGAAAAAGGGGTTTTAGTTGCTTTTCTAGACTGAAAGAGACGAAAACCGTTAAAAATAATGTATGCATATATGTCGATCTACAGCAAATTATAAACGCTTTTCCACAAATATTTCAATCGGTAATCTCAGAATAACGTATGATAAAAATAATACATGGAAAATAAAAATCGATTTTATTACAGCAGAACTGCCAATTTTGATGATTGTCCAATGATAGGGCGATATTTAAAACTGAAAAGGCAATAGATGGCGACGACACTGTTGTTTGTATTACACCCACTGATCGCACTACGCCGGATTCTCAAATTTCTCAAACTTCCAACACAAGCGCATGGAAGAATGGTAGTCGGAGAACTGTCAAAACGTATGGAAAATGATGAAAAACGTAAATTACTTGCAATTAGGAAACTGGATCAAAAAAGTAGAGATTAGAAATCAAGTGTAAAGTGAATACAACACTTTTTGTGCTTAGTTCATCTTCCGTAATGCTTTCTCTGCTTCAGGATCTCGTTTTTGCTACCACTGAAAAAGAGCCATCTATTGCCTTTTCAGTTTTGAATATCACCCTATTTGATATTTTTCAGCAGGCTTCTGAGTTAGGCTAACCAGATGCTATCGTTTTGGAGGACATGTCCTCCTTTTTGATGATATGTCCTCCCGTTCTCCTTTGGGCTGGAAATGTTCACCTTTTTCAAATAAATCGAATATTCAATTTCATATCTAGAGTAAAGTGGGGCAAAAGTTCGAGTGGGGTAAGAGTTTCTTTTTAAGATTTCTAGCTCAATTCAAAACAAATCTTATAAATGTCATGGTGGTTCGAATGCTATTCAAGTAAGAGACTTTCACTCCAAATATCATACAAATCGATGGAGATTTGGAAAAGTTATGGCTATTTGTTGTTTTTCGTCGTGAATATTGTAATTTTTGGTCAAACTTTCGTTGCATGGAACCAATTGAAGATAAAATCTTTTTCAATATTTTATTTAAGGGCGTTTCTAGGCCTATCATAAGGTTGCTTTGAGGTGTATTAGTTTTTGCATAAATGCTTGAAAACAATTTTTGGCCCATAGTGGGGCAAAAGTTCGAATCAGCGGGGCAAAAGTTCGACCCATGTATAAAATCACGGAAAAATTTGCAAATTGCCTAAAATCCACATATTATCTTCAAATTAAGTTAAATTTGTCTGATCGTGTGAAAATTGCCACCAAAATTTTACATTTCCACTTAGTTTTGCGAAAAACTGCTAATTTTGAGTACATTACAATTAACTCGGTTTTGGGCAATTTTTTGATGAAAATTTAGTGTGTATTTTTCGTTAAACTTAAATTTACGGCTGGTGTAAGGCATGCCTGTCATAAAAGGATCGATATTTTGGGTTTTAGCCAGAGAACTTTTGCCCCACACTAGATTCGAACTCTTGCCCCACCGGTGGGGCAAAAGTTCGAATAAGACAATCAATTTTGAAACTGTTATAACTAAAAATAAGTAAATATTTTGACACAAGTTTGTTCAGCAAAATTATAGCCAATATGTTGAAGGTTCACTGTATGGTATTTGTTTTGTTTTAACTGCTATTGTTTTCCTGGAAACTTTGATTATACTACTAAGGTCGAACTTTTGCCCCACCTTACTCTATCGGTTTTCTGATTACTGATTCGTTAGGATCTGTCTAGTTATTTTAAGGTAAAGATGAATCGAAGCCAAAACTCAAATTTTCAAGAGCACAAATATGAAGAACTGAACTTCCATTTGAGCTGAAAACTTAATCGTATTTTTGGTTGCTTTTCTAGAAAATGTTTTATTGGCCTTCAAAAGGATACCTTTATGAACTATTTTCGTCCCTTTATTGTGCATGTTCAGTTAACAGTCACTGCATGCTGTCTGGGGATTTTTAGGTGGGTGGAAATGATTTTGTGTATTTCGATAAATGTGGTGTTGGTTTGGATGTTTATTCATTCATTTGCTCAGAAACAACGAGCTGCACACGTGGTTACCAATGGCTTTTAGGGCGTTATCCCAGATTCTTCTTCTTCTTCTTGCTGGTGTTACTGGGACAAAGCCTGCTTCTGAGATTATATGTTCTTATGAGCACTTCCACAGTTATTAACTGAGAGCTTTCTTTGCCGATTGACCTTTTTTGCATGTGTATATCTGTATGGCAAGTACGAAGATACTCTATGCCCTGGGAATCGATAAAATTTCCATTACGAAAAGATCCTCGACCAGCGGGATTCAAACCCACGACCCATGGTCATGCTGAATAGCTGCGCGTTTACCGCTACGGCTATTTAGGCCCCACGTTATCCCAGATTATGCGAGAGTTATATCTTATTATAGGGATACATTAAGCAAAATTGTCAACCAAACTAACACCAGTTAACATGTAGAAGAGGAAAACAAGGAGTGACTTACCATGGAAATTATTTAAAAAGAGCAGGGATTGAATCCTGAGAAAATTGAGAGTATCTCTCACGTATCGCTCTCTGTACCTATCATAACATACTGCACGTTATGAGAGACCGTTTATCGTATACTGCTACAACTTTGATCAGATTGGGGGGATAGTAGTGCATGATAAAATCCCTCTAAACATGCTCCAAGCCTGGAGGACACTATTGCTATTGGAAGTTCGTGGATTCTTTATCGTGCCAGTAAAGAAAAACACCAATCACCAACGGTGAACAAGCGAGAAAAATGGATTTTATCATCGCTCTCTCTTTGGGGCTCTCGCTCGCTGCTTCCATTTATCAGACTTGTTACACCTTGCGATACAACGACGATCGTGGACCGCAACGAATGGGATGTTTTTCTTTGCTTGCTTTGATCGTGCTTCATACTCAAATGAGAGCGAATCCTGCAATGCCTGAAAAAGAGGCACAAAATCATTGCATCTTGTCAAAAACGTTATTACTTAATAAATATATGTAAGGGCTTGAGCGGAAAAGAAGTCATTTAACAATATATGAGATCCTCATCCAAAAATATACTACTTGCTTAGGAAACAAATAATCAGAGAATGATCTTATTAAATGAGTCACTCATCCCGAGGAGGAAAGAATAACTTGCAATAACATATGCATACCGTAAAATGGGGTGAAGTTGATCACTTTTGTGCCGTTCTGTTCTTTAATTCTGAGTAGGGTCCATGTATTATCATCCAAATATTTCTAAAACCTGTACTGGTTGAATGTTTATCGACGAGATGTTATAATAATAATAAAAATATTTTTTTAGAATTAAAAAAAAAAGGAGTTTTTGATTCCGGGGTGAAGCTGATCAATTACTGTGACAGGTTTCCTAAACTAAAGCGATATGCTATTCGAAGAATTTGGGGTCACTGAATCTGAATCAAGTCCCAAAAATCTTACAACTTTTTGTAATTATGGTACCGGGTACCCCCGTTGGTTTGACCACGTTTAATCTGAACACTTTTTAATCTGTACCCCGCTAATTTGCACATCGTTCAGATTAAAAATGGTTCAAACGTCATTTAGCTCATGGAACGGAGTAAAGTGAAATGGAACGCTGTGGAACAGAACGCAGAATCAAAACAAAACAGTGAAAGAGGTAACCAGAAACACGTTTCTAGGGTGACTAGATGTTCAAATTAAAAATGAACCCCGTTGGTTTGCATGAGGTACCGTTCAAATTAGCGGGGGTGCACGGTATTTGTGGAATATGCATGAGTTATTATTTGAGGTAATTTACCTCTTATGCAGGGCTCATTCATACCTCATTCAGGTTGTAAGTATTGGAAATTGTCTGGTACGGAATACCTCAATTTGGTATTCAGTAGTTATTTTCCTCTGCTCCCCGAGCTGCTATATAGCAGAAGATAAAAAGTACTGAATACCAAATTGAGGTATTCCATACCAGATAATTTCCAATACTTACAACCTGAATGAGGTATGAATGAGCCCTGCATACGAGGTAAAATACCTCAAATAATACCTTATGCATATTCTACAAATACCAAGCTGATAACTAGATCAGGTATTGTGATACCTAAATAATACTTGATAAATTTTCATATAAAAGTGAAATTTTTCAATACCTCCAGCAGTCCTCAATACCTATCGAATACCAAAATGAAGTATTTTTAATTGTTTAAACATTTTTCTAAAATACCTTTATAATACCAAAATGAGGTATTGACAACTGAACAATACCTAATTATGGTATGATACCAAAATATGGTATGCATAAGTTATTGCGAGTTATTCTTTCCTCCTTGGGTCAGGATATGTTACCACAGATCAAACATCTTTGCATTTTTAAAAGGTTGCCCCTAACCTAATTCTGTTTCAAGAAAATTGAAATATAACTAAGAATTGTTCAATTTTCGTTCGGGAATGGCAAATTTTGGAAATGTCCTCCTTTTTCAAAAGCAGTATAGCAAAATGTCCTCCTTTCCGAAAAATTCTTCTGGTAAGCCTATCCTAATTAACGATGGTTTCGAAGAACAAGCCTTTTTTGAAAATAAAAATTATAAATTGTAGATTTTTCAGTCAATTTCTGATAATCATTGATTTTGATAACCTCCAAAAATTGACCGTCCTAGACGATGTTCCTTATTCGTCTGAAATTTAATTATTTTGGAGGCTTTTTTATTATTACAACTTTGTGCAATATAAGTTGAACGATGTACAGTAAACCGATTGCGATTTAATTGATAGATTAAAAAGATGTAGCACAGACAAAGATATAGCATGCACAAAGCGTCTATTTCATAAAACGAACAGTCCTTAGGAATGTTCACCTGATTTTTTTTTCAGGAATTCCCACCAATTATTTCTGAACCATTTCTGTAGCAAATTCCTAGAGAAATCCTGTAAGATTTTTTTGAAGGTATCATTAGAAACAAATTTGGTTCAATTTTTCAAGGTATCTTGAACGAAATTGCGTGGTGAAATGCCTTGGACAGCTTAATTCACTCAATGAACTTCGAACAATGAAATCTTTGAATTAATAGCTGACAGGAACTTTAAACAAATAACACTCTGATGAAATTTCTTAATAACATTTTGAAATCATTATACACATAAAACATATACACTTCAAGACAGGCGCACTAAGATGTCTTGTTGAATTCTCTGAAAAATCCTAATTGAAACGAAGAACCACGTTTCAATCTCCTTCTGGTTACGCTTTTCAGGCATGAGTTCAAAGGCATAATAGTCTCTATATAAACGTTCAACCCAAGTTACCAACTGCATAACGTGAATTATGTTCAATTCTAATTTTTTTGCTGATGAATAGAAGCAAAATAAGCGTTCTGTGCGGTGGTGCGCATCGATTATGGTATGCCAAAATATACTACAAATTTATGAATAATTGTATGAGAAGACAAACTACGAACTTCGAGCCCAATTTTTTCCATATGGGACAGTTATGCATTTATGGGCAGATTATCTTAACCTATCTGTATAAATAAAAATGGTATGGTGTTTGAATGTCACGAAATGGCTTGCGAACGGGCTTCCAGATTTTGAAAAAAAAATCTTTGACTAGAGTGATCGTGAATGTTCCGACGTGTTAGGAATAGATATTCAACAAGAATATCGAAAAAAAACGGGACAAAACGAAACTCTGTCAGTATGTATGAAAATTTTACAGAGCTAAAAACAACAACCTACTACAAGGCAAAACAACGTTTGCCGGGAGCACTAGTTATTTAAGCGGCATCCACAAATTACGTAACGCTCTAGGGGAGGGGGGAGTAGGCTCAAGCGTTACGGCTCATACAAATATTTTAAATTTTTCATACAAGAAGCGTTACGGTGGGGGAATCAAATTTTAGCGTTACGTAATAAATGGACGCTGCCTTATGTAAATTGATAAGTCACTTGTTGATTGTACAGGGGATAGACAAAATGATTGAGATAAGCAAAATTTTGCTCAAATTCAAATGCTTATAACTTTTTGAAAAATGAATAAAATGCATTCAGAAGCATTCGATGGCAAATTTGGTCTAGTTGCAGTGATTTTCCTGGCTATGCATATTGGCCACCGGATACCGGAAATGTTACAGATTTTTCGAATTCATATTCAAAACAACAACTACAAACTAGAACCAATTTAAGATTAAATGCAGACGCATTAAGCTTCGTTAGAAATCTTCCGACATATGACCATTTCCGTAATACTGGTTCCGGAAAATATGACCATGCACGTTTGTAATTCCAATCATGTATAGTTCCGGTTAACTATATTCATGTGGGCATCAAACTACAAGATGATGCCCACATACCATTAGATGCTCTGATAGTAGGTTCCGGGTGCCCTGGGATAAGTGGCCAATCCACTAGCTGTCATGACCACTTTATAGTAGTTACCAAGAACCCCGTCAGATGTGGCCAATTTTAAATATGTCTGTAACCATATCAATATGGGTAATAAGCTTCAATATTTTTGAAGCTGAGCCTTCCGAACTTTCTGAATCGATGTTCAACTTTGGTTTGAACCTTGTAACTTGTGTTGAACCGCAAACGCCACATTGTTTCCACGATACTAGTATTAGTTTGCTGTAAAAAAGTGGCCCAAAGTCATCCCCTTAATTTTAGGATTAGAACCTTCGCAATCTTCAATTGCCACGATATTTAAAAATAGTACTACTCTGAATGGGAAATTAGTCCTTTTGAAAAGTTACGCGAGATTTCCAGTTCGTAAAATCTCTATTCTGTATTCTGTGATTATAACATTAGTTCCTCCAACGATCACATTAAATCGCAGACAACTTACGTGCAACATAATGCAACAATGATTTGTGTTCACACCTAATTTATTGTTCCTGGCTTGATGTCCGTTCTGTTAGTCTTCAATGGGATTTACTGTACACATGACCGATTACGTACACCTCCACAGAAACCGGTGGAAGAACGCGGTCAGGCGTCATCCCGTCGTCGTAAATTATGACGTATGCGGGAATCTCCTATTCAGCGAAAATGATTTATGTCAACAGGATGACAGCTAATGAGCTTCCCTTCTCCATCTGCGCTCCAAGATCCCAACTCTCGAAGCCGGTAATCGATAATGCAAATTAATTACATTGTAAAATGTCTTCAGTTCGTTAGGCGTAGGTATGTATGTGCTTGCATTTGGTTGAAGTGATGCAAAGGGCTTTGACGCAGAATGGCAATGACGATTTGCAAGTCAAGCGCATAACTGACGAGCTTTGACGTGCTCGAAATTGCCATCAATCAAAAGATGTGGAACCGCACTCCGCTGCGATTCGATACCATTCGGGCTGACGAAGACGGAAACCGTCACCGAAAAATTGAAATCGATGCAAACAATCTTCCAGCTTTTCAGGTTCAACGTACAGGAGCGGTTCTATCTTTGCTTACCAAAATGGGAGATTTGACCTCTGAACGTCTCACATTTTTATTTTTTTACTAGTGGTCCCCGCAAACTTCGTCTTGCCATCAAGTAGGCTGTTGTATATGCTATGGATCGTCCTATACAAAATGACAGTTCCGTCCACTCTCGATGTTTCGGCTTTCCAGGTAAATATTCTGGGGTTTTTACACGCACGAACACGTCGGAACCCTTGACGTACAAAACGGAGAAATAATCATTCAAATCCGTTAACCCGTTCGTAAGCCATTTCGTGACATACAAACACCATTCCATTTTTATTTATATAGATAGATAGATTAGTGTCATTTCAAACATTACATTCATTTCATTAGATGTTCTGTGTAAGATAACACTATAATTCTCTTTTGGTAAAACTAAATTAAGCCTTTATTAACATTTTTTAAACAACATATTACGTTTCACTTGCCGTAGCAGTTCAAAAGCATTTCAGATAATATTAAGTAGTGATCCTTTATATGATATGATCTTATAAAGGATCACTAATATGAACCTTACTTAACCTAAGGACTGTTCATTTTAAAAAGTGGACACCTTATGCATGTTGTATCTTTTTTGATTTATCAATAAAATTTCAATCAGTTTTCTGTACATCGTTCGATTAGTATTGTACAATGTTGCGATAATAAAAAAATCTCCAAAATAATTAAATTCCACACGGATATGGATCAACGTTTAGAGCGGTCGATTTTTGGAGGTTATCAAAATCAATGATTGTTAGAAATTAACTGGAAAATTCGACAATCTATATTTTTTATTTTCAAAAAAGGCTTTTTCTTCGGAGCATCATCAATCAGAAATCTTATAAAAAACTAGTTATTTTTAGAATAACAATTTTACAGATATAATAAAATCATTTTGAATAATTGTATTAGACATTTGTTCCAATGTTCAACATTAGATATTCTATATAACTCATTAGTACTATATCAAGGAGGAAGCTTCAGAATCATTTTCAAAATTTTATTTTGAATGCTCTGCAGAGCTTTCTTCCTGGTATTACAACAGGTAGTCCATACCTGAGCAGAAGAAAATAAGTACTGAATACCAAATTGAGGTATTCCATACCAGATAATTTCCAATACTTACAACCTGAATGAGGTATGAATGAGCCCTGCATAAGAGGTAAAATACCTCAAATAATACCTTATGCATATTCTACACATACCAAGCTGATAACTAGATCAGGTATTGTAATACCTAAATAATACTTGATAAATTTTCATATAAAAGAGAAATTTTTTAATACCTCCAGCAGTCCTCAATACCTATCGAATACCAAAATGAAGTATTTTTAATTGTTTAAACATTTTTCTCAAATACCTTTATAATGGTTTATGGACAAAAGGTCGAAAGACAAAACGTCGAAAGGACAAAAGGTCGAAAGACAAAAATTCGAAAGGACAAAAGGTCGAACATGATTTGCATGGTGGGAAATTTTTCCTTCTTTGAAAATATATTTTCGACCTTTTGTCGCTCTTTTTTTGTTCTTCGACCTTTTGTCCTTTCGACCTTTTGTCTTTCGACCTTTTGTCTTTCGACCTTTTGTCATAGATTCCTTTATAATACCAAAATGAGGTATTGACAACTGAACAATACCTAATTATGGCATGATACCAAAATATGGTATGCATAAGTTATTGCGAGTTATTCTTTCCTCCTCGGGTATTGGTACAGCATACAACATTACTAGCCTGAAAATTTGTTTGAAGATCAAAAGCTTGTTCTTAAGACAAAGTTTCGATTTTAATATAATAAGTAGATACAAACATGTTATACAGTTGATACATTTGGCTTGAATACCCACAACGTGATTTTTGATAGTTAAATTTTTATCTAGCATGAGCCCAAGATACTTAACTTCATCTGACCAATTTATTTGTCTTAATCTTTTCTTCGCACATTTCTGCCGTGAATCCCCAGAGCCGACTCTTGGAACATTCGGTTGAAACTGCACCGCATAAAAACTGTGTGGCTCTGTGACACTCCTCCCGGAAGACGGTTTTGGTAAATTTGTTTCGATTCCCCGAAAGTGTCAATATTGGTGACATGTGAAAACGCGAACGAACGAACACGCTTTCGATCTGCGCACCACGCATCGAAACCTATACCCGGTAGCTATAAGAGAATTGATAGAGGTTTGACAGGGTCGTGTTGACGATTTTCACGTCAATTCACGGAAACAGTTTCAAGCAACGAACGAATCATGTTGACTCCGTTGACAGAGAGCGTCAGTAACTATTGGATTCGAAAGAATCTCGATATGTGGCTTCGTGCAAACAAACGTTTCTGATACACGTTTCCGATGTCGTCTACGTGAGTGACTTTGAAATCTGACACGCTATGAACAATTTGGAAAAGGGTTGGAAAATGTAAGTGTAAATTGAAGTTTATTTCAGCTCAAATGAGGGGATGTTACCAAATTCGCTAGAAATTCTAGTGTAGAATTATTTTTCTGCTTAGAGAGTAACGGCTAGGCCAAGTGGGGATCTCCATAGTCCGAACACACGAATTTACATGATTTAAGATGTTAGCTTATTTGTGGAATATCTATGAAAAACAAGAAATAGAATTAAGTAGAAATTTGAAGTTGAGGCCGAATATAATTCTTTCCTTGATATTAACATGATTAATCATTTTATACGCATTTATAATTCAGTTACCATTGACAAAAACAAAAAAGTTACTCCAGACGAACTTCTATTCTCCGTGGTAAACTTATATTAAAGATAGTGTCGACGAATTGTATAAACAACGTTTATACAACTATTTTGAATGAAAAATATGATTTTTATATAGTGATTGCAACATAATAATATACAAAGTTATTGTTTGAAAGTTTAGTGACACCACACTGCAAAAATATGCTGTAAATAATAATAATAAATCGAGTCTAGTACACGACACTGAAGACGGCCTTACAGTTGAGGTCGAAATACGTGTATCTGTAAAAAGATACAAACTATAGTGGAATTAAATCGTATGGTACTAAATTCGGTTAATCATCTACTTGTAAATACAGTTTTAACGAGCACTCGGCACTGAAGATGTCTGTAAGTCGCAGACGAAATAGGCCTATCTGTCAAGATAAGCAACATATTAGAGATTAAAGTTATTTGCTCGCTTTACAAGTGATTTTAGTATTTTATTTTTTTGCAAAAAGTGAAGTGTTAAAGTTCAATTAGTAGTTTTTTTCTCTTAATTAGGTAACCAAGTTACAATTAGCACAATTTATAGCTTGTCAACTTCCACATAATAATCTAAAGTTTTTCATGATGTGTTTATTACTCTTCAAAAAGAAACCCATTTGGCAGAAATATACTTTTCATAAAGAAAAAGTGGGTCAAAATGACCCCCACAATTTTTGTGTCGGAAAATACACAAAATCGCAAGAACTACTGTAACGTATAAACGGATTTTACTGATTTTTTTTTTGTAAAAATACACTATTTTCGTGAAAAATGCAATTTTAAACAAATTTCTTCTCTCTTTCACTCTTCCAGTTGCCCTACAAAACTTCATATTTAGTCGAGAAAAAATAATTCGATTGAAAAAATATCTAATTTTTTTTTTTCGATTTGAAACATTTCTTTATCCAAAATACCATGTTTATTTTGAAGTTCATATAACGTAAAGTAAACATGCCAAATTTCATACAAATCCGTGCATTTTTACTATAGCTATAGGCAGTTTTATTGATTTTGTATTTGTATTTTATTGCATTTATTGGTATTAAAAAATATCATTGGTGATTATTTTGTACCACTTCCTCCTAAAATAAAACCTGAAATTTCGCGAAATATCTTCTGTTGTATAGGAAATTAACTCCTGTAAATTTCAGCTCGATCGGAGAACATCAATACAACCTCTCTAGGCAAGGGGGTTGTGGTACTCGCAAAATAGCTCAAGTTCAAGACATTACCCCGGAAAAAAAAATTTCGAAAATTTTTGAAACGGCATATCTGGATTATACCTCAAATGAAAGCCCATGAATTGCCCTACAAAACGTCATATTTAGTTTTTTGACCTAGTTCGGTTGGCAAGAAAAAAATCGATCTGAAAATCACTAAAAATTTTCTGAAAAACTTGTTTTTCTCGATTTGAAGTTCTTTCAAAATTCATATACCATGCCAACCTTGAAGTTTAGCGTAGAGTAATCATGCCGAATTTCAACATAATCCGTGCATTTTTACTAAAGTTATATCAGCTTTTGTGCTTTTGCATGTTTAGTGACATGAAATCATTTTTACCCCGCTCCATAAGCCTCCTGAAACCTTGCAATGCTCTATCATTTTCGATACATTCACACTTCTCAAATTTGGAAACGACCAGGACAAAAAAGACACAAACGCGTCAAACTATTCTGAGTGCCAAACAGTTCCATTCTCAATCGCGAGGGAATGCTGTCCTACCCCGAGCTTCCCACATCCAATAGGGTTCTATGGCAGCAAGGTTGTTGTTCCCATTCAAGTTTCACCCAAATGACACCGGCATGTGACTATGACCGAACGATGATGATCATCGGTCCGAATGTTCAGATAGTTTCCGCGGTCTCATGATGTCCGGCATTCGAACAACAGGTACCAAAACCTAAATGACAATGTTGTACTTTGACTGTGTGTACTTTATGCCACTACTGTTGCATCGGTAAAATGTCAACTAATAATTTGCATAATTCCTTCCGCGCTCCTTTTGGCTTCTGGCTTAGTGACTAAGAGCTAGTATTAGCGGCAAAACGACTAAATAGGATTGCAGCGTGGCGTGGTGGACCTGTTGTCGAAGGCGTATCCTGAACGAAAGGTGGTTCAAAGTGCTGAAAATCGTTTTTGTGCTGATTTATGCTTTATTTATACAAAATGTGACGATGATAGGAGTTCCAATAAATTGGTCGGATGCTTTTAAGTAGCTAGGGCTCATAGTAGATAAAAATTTAACTTTCTAAAATCACATTGAGAGCATTCAAGCCAAATGTAACAAATATGTAAAATGTCGTTATCCCTTCATAAATAGAAAATCAAAACTTAGTCTTAAGAACAAGCTTTTGATCTTCAAACTAATTTTCAGACCAGCCATATTGTAAGGTGTACCAATATGGACTAGCTGTAATAATACCAGGAAGAAAATTCTGCGGAGGATTCAAATTAAAATTTTGAAAATAATTCTGAAGCTTCCTCCCTGGTTTATTACTAATAAGTTACATATAATATCCAATGTTTAAACATTGGAACAAATGCCAAATAAAATAATTAATAATTTCAAAAAATCGTTGCGATCTTGTATTGCCACAATAAATGCGTTATATATCTAGGATAAGTAAGTTTAAGTTAGCTGAAAGGCTGAAAGGCTGAAAGGAAAAATTCTGAACCGCTACGGAAAATTAAATGTAACATGTTCTTAACAAAATGAAAATAAATGCCTAATTTAGTTTTACCCAATTAGGAAGATAGTGTTTTCTAACAGAGAACACCTAGAAGAAATTAATATAATGTTTGGAATGATACTAATAATAGAATAATAAATTATAATAAAAATAGCCGCCCTTCTAAACGCTAGAATTGATTCTAGTTGCAAAAGCAGCTACATCTATTGTAACTGAAACACTTGGCAAGAGCTCTTCCCACCAAAGCAACAATAATCCACACCCATTCTTCCGTGGTGAACATACACGCGAAAGTTCCTACGCAAACTTCCCGAACTTACATTTCACTCAGCTTCAGTGTCACGACAGCTCACATACCCAGACTTGAAACTTCGTCCCTCAAAAACTTCCCCGGCTGCCAGAGGTACAACTCTCAAGGACTTCCCAAAATTTATTTGGCTCACTTCAACTCCAGCAACGCGAGGGTGAGGCGGCGAACTGCAAAAAATGCACTTTCAGAATACACTTTCGTGACTTGATTCACACGCCAAGCGAAACAAAAGACTGGAAAGTGGGTATTAACTCATCTAGCTCAAAGCCTTTTTCCGGGTACTTCAACATGATTAAGTTTGCATTCAAGTTTAGAGTTGAAGAGAAAGAAAAAATGTTCGCTTCAAATTCTTCGGCTAATCCACAGACTGTTGATTTTATTTTTTGCGGCTTACGTTTGGTTGAACAACTTGTCCAACTCAAGTACATAAGTGATTGCAGTTCATTAAAATAGTATAACCATTTTAAGGATGTGGACTTGTACCAAAATTCTATTTGACGGAAGTCGAGTCTAGTACACAACACTGAAGACGGCCTTACAGTTGAGGTCGAAATACGCGTATCTGTCAAAGGATACAAACTCTAGTGGAATTAAATGGTATAGTACTAAATTCGGTTTTTTCATCTACTTTTAGGTATTCTACTAAACAGCTCGAAGATTTATTATTATGAGTATTTTAAGCTTATTGTTTAATCCAGTATCGATAAGATCAGTTGTTTCCAATGAAAAAGAAGGATATAAGAAAATGTCTACACAATCAAATAAAATAGTCAATTGATTTACTTATTGTTTCAAAAACGACTGTCGTTTAAATCCATTAAATAAAAATGTCTGCACCAATTGCTATTGCTATTGTTGTCCAATTCTTGATGGACTTGATTAGACTTGATTCAGAAAGATTCAGTCAAAATTCAATCAAATCATCTATTATGTACGACATTTCAAGTATTTAATACTTTCACGAAGTGATGTAGATATAGTCAAATTCTAGTAAAAATACATTTTTTAGAGTTTTACGGATACTATTCATATAATACTAAACTTTACAATGCTTAGCGTTTCCCGCTCATTTTATACCTAGGGCCCCCGTCAAGAGATCTGACCCAGGCCCCCCAAAGCACAAATCCGGCACTGCTCTTGATTGCTCAAAATTGCTAGACAAACAATACACTAACATTTTTTTTTTGAATCTGTGTCGATATTGATCATTGGTCACTTGGTTTTGAAGATAATCCTAAATTACTTGGGGACTGACTATCCCCACATTAAACATGACATACACATTAACAAAACACAGTTATAGCCCAAATATGTGTGTATTAGGAAGTTTGTCTCAAAAAAATATGAGGATCTGTTCAATTATCTCTAAGAGCACTCAAAAGTACAAAATTACATTTTTTTTTAAGTTTTTGGGATTTTACTACGGCCAGAGTGAAAAAAAACAAATGTTTATTACTCGAAAACAATTGCACTCTCATAAAACTATTATTTTGAAAAGCGAGTAACAGAACATGAGAAATATTCTGTAGTCTGAGAAATAACCTGGGTTATGGTAACACATCGATCCCCCAAGGAACTTTGACGTTTTATGAGTAGTTGTGAAAAAATGGAGCGAAACTATCTCAAAGAAAAAAGAACATAGCGATTTAAATATTTTTGTTTGGTAAAAAATGATAATGCTAGTAGAGGAAATTATTTACTGACAATTTATGTTTAGATGAATTTCTATTTATTAATTACGATAACTTTAAATAATCTTGATCACTTCTGGTACTTTGACAACTAATGAATACATGAAGATTGTGCACATGATTATTTTGACAAATTAAATGTAATCTTGGATTATATTTCACATTGCTTTTGATAAGTTGTATATTGATTAAAGGGTGTCCCAGAAAGTATGGGCAAGACTTTGATAACGAAAACCACAGTATTTTTCCATTCAAATTCATATTATAATATTTTTGTATTAAACACTGCCTGTGAAATTTTTTTTGATAAAATAACATTTGACATTGAAATTATTGATTTTAGAAAATCAAGCACACTTTTGTGTTTTGTAGTAACTTATCTAGTGATGAATGTTTTCATCAAAATCCTTCGATTTTTTGAGCTCGAGTACATTATAACTAAGATATCCCTTAAGAATTTTTGTTGAAAATTTTATGTGGCTCTGCTAGGAAACATCTGACAAAAATTCTAAAAAATCTCTAGTTTTTTTTCACATAAGACAGCTACAAGAAATCATAGCTTTTTATGTATTTTCAATATAAATAAAAAATATTCATTTTAAATTTACTCATGGAAAATATCTATACTCCTGAATTGGCAACAAAAAATTAAATTTTTTACGTGTTTTAACGAAAATACAAAGACTTGGTTTTGACCCTTTTAAAATCGACCACAACTGAAATCGGATTTTTAATTTTTTTACAAATTTCATACACACACTTAAGTTTATAATTTTCAATAAAATGATAAATCTCTAGATCATTTATCGTATCGGCAATGATAAATTTGTCAGATTTTTGTTTCTCGTTTTTTATGACCTAGCACACATTTCGTACAACAAAGTCGCTCAGATATAACGCGATTTGTGCTAAGCTTCCAGAAATGTGACACAATCAACAAACAAGGAGCGAAAAAATCGCAAAAAAAAAATTCAAAATCTGCTCTTAAGGTGAAGATGAATCTAAGCCAAAGTTCAAATTTTCAAGAGCACGGATCTGGAGAACCAAACATCCGATTGAGCTGTAAACTTAATCGATTGGTCACTAGCTGCCAGAGTTGCTCGCTGTCACTACCATCGCTTAAAATTTGCTGATTAGTACAGGCCGACTGCGATACGATTCGGATCAATCTATATCACATCAACATTAGGGGCGATCCATTAATTACGTAAGGGTTTATGGGGGGAGGGGGGGTCTGAGATTTCTTACTTGCCATACAATTTATTTTTCATTTTCATACAAAAAATCTTACCATGGGGGAAGGGGGGGTTGAAAAACCCCGAAAAATGTCTTACGTAATTAATGGACAGCCCCTTAAGTTTAGCCTTAAATTAGGCAAATATAATGGAAATTTATCAGTGCGATATTTTTGACAGTGCTGCATATAGTTTGAAACTATGTGTTGGTCACTGAAAAACATTAATAGCATGGATAATTACCACGTGATCACTCATTCTGCAGTGATTATGATCAAGAGTGCGATGTCGCATCACTGCTGTTGGTTGTCAAATCAAAGTAATATTGATAGCTCGCAAGTGATATTGATAGTTTTAGAGCATCAGCCATCAGCTGACATGATTGATATTAAGCAACTCTGCTAGCTGGTGGTGGCCAATCGATTAGGTTTTCAGCTCAAACGGATGTTTGGTTCTCCAGATCCGTGCTCTTGAAAATTTGAACTTTGGCTTCGATTAATCTTCACCTTAATAAGTGCAAGAGTAAAATGTATGAAAATCAGATTTTTATGTGAACAAGTCTTGAAATGGCAGTATGGTAAAGTCGTGCCCATACTTTCTGGGACACCCTATATCTACTTTAAAATTGACTTGACTATTTCATTTTATCTCGAATGTAATAAACTCGAATGTTTGCAGGAAGGTTCCATGGTAAAATCTCAATAAACGTTTATTTAAAAAATGATTATTCTTCCAATTGGCAAATTTTGCGTTACGTTATATTTGAGTGAACCCTTACAATTCAAACAAGCTACAAATTTAAGAAAGTGCACTATAATGTATTATCATCACTCCGAAAACGTTGCTTTTCATTTTGCCCCACCCGTTCCAACTTGCCCCGGTGTATCTCATATCAAATTTGGATGGAAACAGTAACAAAAAAGCTGCTACGTTTGTTTATTATGCCCCTAGTCACCCTACGATGATTATCCTTTCTCTCTCATTTTCAATATCATTTTTCTTATACCTATCGTAGTGAAAGCTTTTTAGGGTGTAATTTAGAACTCGAAGGTAGAAATCTTTAACCGTGTAACGATCAAAAGCTACAAGTTCGAAAGTACAGGTGGCGCTCTCAAGCCACAAAACGCTTCACGAGTCTTCGCTAACATTGCCACAAATTACATAGTACCCTGAAAAGAACACGCTTATCGGTTGCGATTCAAACCACATGCAGTTTGATTAATGAACCCTGTATACTGCCCATAAACGCATAATTGTCCCATGTGAATAGGAAATCCAGCAAACATGGGACTGACATGCATTTATGGGCAGTATAGAACATCATCACTTTTCCATGAATTCAACATAAACCAATTCAGTTAAATTAAATTAAATGACAATAATGTTCAAGGCTCATCACACTACTCAGATACACCCGATTCTGTTTTTGCACGGATATTTTTTACACGGCCGTGCAAAAAAAGTTTCCATACATTTTTTCCGCCAAAATTTTATTTTTGCGTAAAACGTCGAGAAATGGTGTTACTTTTTTTGCACGGTTTTCGAAATTTTGAACTAAAAACTTTTTTTGCACGGTACGCATCCCCCGTGCAAAAACAGAATCAGGTGTACTCTTCTTTTGGTTACAATAGTGCAACTATTGATGAACAATCATGTAATCATTGATTCACAATCAAAAACTTTTTTTACAGACCGATGATTTAGTTAAAATGTAACAACTTTTGTTCCAGCACTATTTACTTCAAGCATTTCTTATCGTACAAAACATTGAAAAAAGCTCGTTTGGACTTACACGTTGGTAGCTAATCAGCTAATGTGCATTGGTTCTAATGACTTTTGTAAATAAGAAATGTTCGATACAAAATCCCTTCAAATGCATAAGTTCTTCGGTAGCTTTTGATATACTTTTTGACGTATTACATCCCATTGTGGGAGATTTCGTCAAATTAGCACCTTAATTATGCATTTTAGCGCTTTGGTGTCTTCTAGAAAATTTTTCAGTAAGTAAATGCGCTTCTCTTGATGTATTCAGCATTTTGATTTATCCTTCTAAAAGTGAGAGAGAATTTTTTTTTTTTTTTTTTCAATATTGATGTCTTACAAAAGTTGTAGAAAATGTTATTTTGAACAACTTTGTCGAATATTGAACACCAAGTTCATAACTTCATTACGTTTCAAAATATTCACCCTCATTCTTGTATACGGCGGATCCAACTTTCGATCGAATCCTATTTGATTAGTTTATTTCTTGCCTTGTTACACGCCAGCTTGTTAACCATTTCTTACCAGGCTCCAAAAGAATCAATCCACCAAGCAATAAAATTTAAAAAATGTTTAAGAATATTTGTCGAGATTATGCCAGATGTGCAAAGATCTATAAAAGCTCCAAGTATGACTAGTTCCGTAGTGTTTCCCGACAAATTTCGCGGCTTCGGCGAATGTACAAACTAAATCCCTTGATATTTAAAACGGCTTTAGTCATTAAATCATGTTACTTACCTTTTTTTTTTTCAAAATACAGCCAAAGTCCTTCTATCACCAGTTTGGCTGAAAACATTCAAGTTTTGCAGAGATCAAATCATTCTTCGGAGCAACACTGTTCTATTACTCGCCAGTTTGCTCATTACATTTTTGTTTTGCAGGTCTGTCCTTTCGCCAGACTGCTACTCTTTAAGAGGAAAATAATCTTCATCGTTTACCAAATTTTCAAAACCAGTTTTTATGCTCAATTTAGAAGCAATGTTCATGAAAATCTATTATTGCATTACAGTGCAATGATAGATTTTCATGAGGATTTCTTCAAATTTGAACGAAAGAACTGGTTTTCCATTTTTGATGATTGCTGATGATTGAATGATGGATTCTTGAGCCTTAAAACACATTAGAAAATGTGTGTTTTCTTACAAGGGATGGTCACGATGGTGTTACACGAGGTTTCCAACCGGACTATATTTGTTAGATTCGACACGTCAAATTATGAAAAACCCCAAAGCCTTTCGGGTGATGGACCAGTGGTATAGCCAGGATGGGCTCTAATAACGGCAATTTTGTGATTATATAATATTATTGAATTAATTGAAAATTTGACGAAAACATTTTTTCAGTATTTTTTTTTTGATGGTGGAGAACAGAATTTACATTAATGAATGTTTATAATGTATTTTATCATGCCAAAGGCGTAACTAGTATAAGGTTTTCTTGACATATTATTCAATTAAAACTTAATTTGTTTCGGTGTTGATATTCCATGCATTCCATGGTTTTCTTATATCTTCCATATAGAAAAAAGGATTTTTTTTTTCAATAGTGCAATTAGAAACGGATTGTCAGGAATGAAGCAGTAGTGTAGCCAGTAGGGGTTTAATGTGGAAACATTTTGCCACAATAAAAAATTAAATAAAAATATTTATAATAGTACAAAGAATAGCGTGTTCATTAGAGTCAAGAGTTTGTATTATGGGAAAAAAGTAAATTTAGCTACGAAATTCAAAGTGAGACTGTTATGCCTAGAAACACGGGTTGAATTTCTACGCATAACAGTCCCACTGATTATAGTAACAAATTATGTGCTAAGTATACAGTTGTAGACGACCGTTCTAACGTATAGACTGTACCGAATGTAGAGGACGTATATCCTCAAGACTATGTTGAGGCACCTAATGAAGGCTCAAGTGACATGGGCCAAACGGAGCCACGTGTGGGGAAGTAAAAAAAAACGATTTTATAGTTTGGGATGGAAAGCAAAGTTTTCTGTATGTTTGATAATGAGAAAATGTATGAGTTTGTGAGAGAAAGAGTGGATGAGTTAGTTAGAGAGTTTATAAGACGTAAAAAATATAGGGATTGACTGTTCCAGCTGCACTGCCGTTATACGCATAATTGTCCCATGTTCTTTAGAACATGTTTTAACATGCAATCGAGAAAAACGCGTTTAAAGATTTTAACTCATTTCGGCCTCGTAGTGACCAGGTGTGTGGTAAATTAAATTAAAATCTTTACAATAGTATAAAGAATAGCGTGTTTATTAGAGTCAAAAGTTTGTGTTACTGGAAAAAAGTAAATTTAGCTACGAAATTCAAAGTGGGACTGTTATGCCTAGAAATACGAGGTTTTTGGTGAATTTCTACGCATAACAGTCCCACTGAAAGTAGTGACCAATTATGTGCTAAGCATACTGCTGTAGATGACCGTTCTTACGTATATATTGTACCAAATGTAGAGGACGTATAACCTCAAGACTATGTTAAGGCACCTAATGAAGGCTCAAGTGACATGTGCCAAACGGAGCCACGTGTGGGGAAGTGAAGAAATACGATTTTATAGTATGAGATGGAAAGCAAAGTTTTCTGTATGTGTGATAATGAGACAATGTATGAGTTAGTGATAGAAAGAGTGGATGAGTAAGTTAGAGAGTTTATAAGATGTAATAAATTTCTATATCTACTTTTCCAGCTACAGGCTTGACAGAAACTCATCTGGGAATTCAAGGTTATTCTGCGGAATTAATATTTAACTCAAAATTCACGCTAAAAATCATACGTTTTGACATTTCTTTGGACTTGGTTTTCAAAATCATGATATCTGATACATCTCAAATTAAGTTTAAGAACCGCCAACATATTTGCCACTTGCGCCGAAGAACCAGTTATTTCAGAGCCGATAATTTAGTGGCCATTTCCCCCCGGGAACCGAGAACTTGGAACAATCCAAGTCACGTCATTCAAATACCTTTGAACCACCTTTAGAATTGAATTCATGAAAATTGGTATGTCGCAAGCCAGGTTTCTGATTCGCCAATATAATGGACACTTCCACCAGTGAACCGGTATTCGGAACAACCCAGCATGTGGCCAAGTCATCCAAAACCGGATGAACTATTTTTATTTGTTATTATTTTCCGCGGTTTTAAAAACTAGAAGAATTTTGTGATCGTTCTTGAAAATTCAACTGAAATTAATAGAAAAACGGATGGAAAATAATTTTTAGATATTGAAAATTTCAATCAAATTTGACGTTAGGCTCGCATGAATGATGAATGCATCCCGATAATATACATAAAACAGGTTGTGTTCCACAAAGGATGTAAAGCCAACATTAGAAGATGTTCAAAACGATTTTCCCAAACAACAGCTAATTAAAAACTGCGTACTGAATATTTTGTTCTAGATCAACGCTGCGAATAGTATAGTGTGACAGTTATGCGTAGAAATACAGTAGTGGGACAGTTATGCGTAGAAATTCAACAATGGGACAAATTGACTTGGCTTGCTTTTCATTGAGTTTGCGAACAAAGTTAATTTTTGGTAAGTGTTTTCTAAAACTATACATAAAAAGAAGCTGTTTGATGACAAAAAGTCAAAACGCACAAAAAATAACATGGGACAATTATGCGTATAACGGCAGTATACATCCTGTTCACCTCGGACATGCCTCAGCTTCCTAGAGGCGGCTTTCTATTGCTGTTCGCTGACGACACCTCAGTCATCTACAGCGGTAGTTTCACGAGAGCGTTAACATCTCGACTCCAGAGAGGCCTGAACGTCTTGTCTTGATTATTTGAACTGCTGGAAGATCTGTATCAACGCGGCGAAGATTCAGGTCATCCTCTTCCACTAGTCCAAATCCCCCAGACTTGTTACGGTTGAGGATTGTAAAATCACCCTCGGTGGATCAACGGTGGAATGGTCTGATGTAGCCGACTACCTTGGTTTAACGGTAGACAGGCATCAAGCTTCTCTTCAGACAGCAGGTTGACAAAAATGTTAACCACTTGCAACATCTTGCGTAAAGCACCTACTGATCAACCGAAAGACAACCTAGTCTATGAAGAACAAGCTTGCTGTTTACAAACAGGTCTTTCTCCGGTCATTGGTCATATGGCGTACCAATCTGGGAGAGCCAAAAACCGCCATCTGCGGCTCCAAAGGACCCAGAATATATTCCTTCGGATGATCCTCAACAGCCCACCGAGAATGAGAACAACTGAGGTCCACCTTCTGGCCGAGATAAAAACACTCGATGAGCGCTTTGGTTATAAATACAGGACTCGCTGCCAATAATCTGGCCAGCAGGTCATCCGGGACCTCGCCCCCTCCCCTAGTTTTTAGTATAAATAGTAGTTAGAATATCAAATTGTATTTAAAAAAAAAACTACCAGAGCCCATAAGGCCAAACAAATTACAAGGTTAAAACCAATCCAATAACACAACCAGTACAAAAACCACAAAATCGAACAAAGCTGGTCCAACTCCTAAAATGTGAGACAATAATTAGCATGTAGAATCAAAAATAAAATAAAGATGAATTTAATGTAAATTGTTCATTTATTGGGGCACAAACTCTAATAATACACATATGAACATATTTCTCTCATAGAGAAAGTTTTTCTCTAAATTTTGGCATGCTCGTTGACTTGGTTACGCTGTACAAATCATGAATTGGGACAAAAACCCAAAATCACTTCCTTTAAGCGTCCAAAGTACGACCGTTACCCTACGTAGAGTTCTATATTGCTGAAAATTTAAAATCCCATGAGCCTTCCCACAGATGTGGGCAATGCGTCGTATAAGGAAATGGTAAATTGTAAATAATCGAGAGGGCTTTCGAAGAATCATTATTCAAAACAAAACATTCTAACGTTCAACATATCATAATTTATCTCAACAATATGTACAAAATGACACTTACGCTCAATCGATGATAAGGCGTCGTACACAAATTACGTAACGTTACACAGAAAGGTTAAGTATTCCATAGAACCAGCATTAAAATGTAGAAGCTAGCGTCCAAAATTCAATTTCGTTACGTAATGTGTCTACCATTCCTCAACATCTTAGAGTATCCACTAAAAATCACATCCGCTAAGTTGGTTCCAATCAATGCCTACGTCAGCATCGAGTGCGAATCGTACACACTCCGGAAACGCCGAAACAGAAGATTCCGAGATCGTTGCGCATTCTGTTTCGTTCGAACAATTTAGAAAAATAAATTTCTCAATACTAAATGGTTATACAAATCAAATCCTGGCCATGCAATTCTACTTTTGTCCATCCAATCTATCGTCAAACTACTACGGATCAGTCGTCGTTGCCACATTCGAAGCATTGCTGTGTTCGCTGTTGAAGAAACATATGATCGATCCGGGGCAACTTATTTGAGCAATTCGAAAGGAAAAAAATAACTTGAACATGTAACATTGAACACGTAACGAACTTTGACCGTAGATCAGTGATGGATAAAAAATGGTAAAATTAGGAGAAAATGTTAGTCTTCACAACGGTTAATTATATCACACTCATTATCAGCTTGATAGTATGTTAACAGTGGCAGTCTGATAGTTATTGTTGCGTTTACATTCTGCATGAATCGATTATTGTACTGGAAAACTCTGGCTCATTCAAACATGTGTAGGCACAAGGGTGATGACTATGACACTCGTATAGAAAATGCAGTGTGGTGTGTGGCGCGCGTCTTTAGTCCTGGAAAAGAATTTCAAGAAAAACGTTGAAAACGGCGTATTCTATAGTCCACTACAGCTGCAGAGCAAAAAGTATTAGGTATAACTGAAATCAAAACACAAATCGGTTAGAAACAAATCAAACAGAACATACCTCGCGTTTCAGAGCCTGTCGCGACTCGTAATCGGCTTTGGCCAGAGCGACGCGTACCCACAGGGGAGTGTCCGGGATGGCTTTGTAGATGAACCACGTCAGTCCGAGCAGGACGTGTTCAATGACTAGGAAGGTGATGGTGTACGCCTCCGAGCTGACGTTGGTGGCCATTTCCCTATAAATGGAGTAAACATCAGATTTCAACGGGATTTTTTTTTACAGAATTGCGGTTTACACCAAGAAGTATACGAATAGTTACCTCATCTGCGGCGAAAGATACAGAATCCCACAGTTGGTCATAATCGAAATGATCGCCAGCGTTTCGAACGCCAACTGCCACGCGCCAATGTTCTTAGTTCGCCTGGCGAACGGCCGCTTGAAGAACGAACACAGCTTGTACGCATCCAACCGAATCTCGATCACGTTGTTCAGAATGGCCCAGAATGCCGTCATTGGAGCCACAGATGAGAACAGCACCACGTAGCCAAACTGTATGTACAGTTCCAGATAGTCATCGTACGTGTTGTATTCCTCCATGACGCATTCCTTCTTGTGTCGCACGATCCGAACATCATCATCATCCAGCGATAGAATACCCATCTGATCGTACTCTTCGTAGGCTTGCTGCAACCTTTCGTAATTGGACTTGACAAACAGCTTGTTCGAGATCAGAGCTACCTTCTTCTTGAGGTAGGGAAGCAGATTTTCCAGCACATTTTGCACAAATTGCAGCACAATCAGCTGCATCATCAGTTGAGTTTTGAGCATTTTCATGTCCTGACAAGATCACCAAAAATGTAGTCAAAGTATGCATTTTAATTCTAAAATTTACAACTCACCTGCAAGATAAACGCGATGTAGAATAAGCACAAGAAATTATTCACAAACTCCAACACAATCAGCTTATTGACACGATGTCTCTCGTATTGGCTCTGGGTTCGATGGTTCTCCTTGTCCGTCAAATAAGTAGCTAGCCGATCATACGCGATCGTCGATATGGCAATGTAGATCGCATTCACGATCGATGGCACGTACATAATGTACGAATCGATCCCAAACATCTCGGCCAGATAGCTTTCTACGTAAAACTGAAAGATCGTTACAAAACCGGCGATCGATATACAGAAAAGGATGATCGGTGCCGTGACGCAGTACATCTGAACATAGGTCTTCCACTTGGGGTACTGCGGAGTAACCTTCCCAGTGACGGGGTCCCTACCCAGCTTCCCATAGTAACCTACTCGTGGTTCGTCCAAGTTAGTCATCGTGATCGTACCCCAGCGATAGGCGTGTGCCGAACTCTTTCGCTTCCACAACTCCAGAAAGACTTTTATCCACACGACGTAGAACACGCAAAAGAAGGGGACGGTTTCCGTTTCTTCGGAAAGAAGCATCTGTAAAAGTCCCAACACCGTCGGAACGATCAAAGCGTACGTGTAGAACCCTAGGAAGCTAAAATACATTCCGACACTTTCCCCAAAATAGTCGCGAATTTCGTCGATCGGCTGTTGTTTGGTTGGCTTGATCCACACGTGACGCAGTTTCCGTAGCTTCTGCTTGTCGTGCAGGGAGTAGAAGCTCGTGATGATTTCATATCGCTGCGCAGCCTGGATGATCGATTGGCCGTGGTAGAGTTGTGTTTTCGTTCCTGGGATGTGATGCTCATTTTCCGAGGCACGAATGTTTTCCAGGGCATGTTTAATGATTATCTGTCGATCCGCCGGAGTGAGGATATCCTCCAAAGTCATGTTCTCTGCATTATTGGAATTATGATTGGTTAGAGTTCAACTGCATCTTCAATTGTTAATGGAATATCAACAACGTAATCTTTTTGTTGGTTACCTAGTTTTATTAGGCAACCCGATTTTTCCACGCATCCTCTTCAGGAAAATCTTTGATTATGTCATTGGAACGAACTCAACAAAGAAAGACTACGTTGCCGTTATTCGAAAAGAATTCCACGTATTATCGAAAAACATACCGTCATAGAAAAAGTCATCCAAACAAGCAACGTTAAAATTTCTAATAATTCCAGTCTTGGTTCGCTTCATAAAGCCCATGTCGTCTGCTATCTCCAGGAACTTCATCTGCGTCGCTGAGATGTGCAGAATAAGCGTTTGAGTTTCTCTGAAATTCAATAAAAATCATTAAAATCTCTAGCAAAGAATACCCTCAAGCCCTCATACTTGGTAAGCGGTTCCTTTCGCACCATCAGTTCGGCACCGCCATCGATCTTTCTCCCCCGAATCTTCTCGATAATCCACTGGATCGTCTCCGTCGCGGTACCCTCGCTAAACTCCAGCACCATATACGAATCGCCAAACCGTTCGAAATCCTCGCTATTGCTGCTGCTCAGCTCCGGAATGCGATTAGCCGCCGCACCCCGTTTCCGTACTCCATCTCCGAAGGTAACGCCCTTTTTGTTGCCACTTTTCAGGGATGATCGAAATTCGTTCAGTTTCTCCTCTTCCTCAATTTGATCGAGATTTTCCAACGCGTGGATCTGGGAGTTTCGCTGCCGTATGGAAGGGATCGTTGGCTTCCGGATCAGGCCGATCTCTTCGTTGAACTCCTCCTCGTCATCGTTGGCGAAGCGGGGGATCAGCTTATCTGCATTGGTAGAAAATATACATTAGGCTATTTTTATAACATTAGAAGATTATGTTGTATGTTATTCACGATCTCTCAGTGCATTGTGAATCAATAAAAAAAAACGAAAAATCTCCAATCACGTGTGCAAAAGTTAAGTAGATTCCGTCACTACTAGAGGAAAAAACACAATCGGAAATCCGTCAACATACTCAATTTACAAGAACTACGCATCATATGCCACGCACGGGAGATTGGTCGCTTGCGACGAACGCGGACCACTTTGGGACGTAGTTCTTCAACGTTCGGGATAGCTTGCGCTTCGAGAGATGGGCGACGCCTGGTAGAAGCAATCGAGTTTTCGAATATTTCATTCAAAAAATCTACGAAGGTAAATAACGTTATGATAAGCTACAGTAAAAAATTGAAATTGTTAAGAAAATAGTAGATTTAGTTTTGAGGTTTTGAGGAGTAGATTCAGGAATTCCTCCGTGAATTTCTTTCAGGAATTACTCCGGGGAATTCATTATGAAGTTCCTCCAGGTATTTTTTCAAGAAATTACTTATCCAGGAATTCTTCCAGGATTATCTCCAAGAACTCCTCCGGAAATTTTCTCCAGGAATTCCTCAAGGGATTTTCAATAGCATTCCCGCCCAGGAATTCCTTTGGGGATTTTGTGCAGAAATTCTTCCGGGGATTTCCTCCAGGAATTGCTTCGAGTGTTTTCTCCAGTAGCACCACCTGGGACGTTCCCCATAAATTCTCCGAAAATTTCCTCCATACATTCTTCTGGGGATTAGCTCCATGAATTCTTCCGGGGATTTCCTCCAAGAATTTCTAAGGGAATTTCCAATAGAAATTTCTCTAGGGATTTCGTCCACATTTTTTTTCCGGGGATTTCACCAAGTTTTTTTTTTAGCTTGAGCTTGAACTTGATTGGCCGCCCGTGGATGCTACTCCAGTACTCGCCAGATCAGCTGCACTTACACAAGGAACCAACCGAATGACTGCTTGGGACTAACAGGCATCCTCAGTAGACTGGCCCAGCTCAGTATGGGAGAAAAATAAAGTTGCATGATTCCACGGGGCACCCCCCAGGATTATTTCTTGGGGTTAGAGGAAGCCTTTCTGAAAAATTCAGCTCATTTGGTCGTGCCATGAGCTGGCGCATTTGAATTGAAGTTAATATGGGATTTTCAGCTCAAACATATGAGCAACAGCACACCATCTACTGTTTGGTTCAGAAAAATTAATGATCGCGTTCAATTGGACCCAGAATGCCAAAATCACTACTTGATGTAATAGCGAAGAATATTGTAGAAGATTGTACCATGATCAAAATTAATAAAGTTGGTGTTTTAACCATCTGAAGTATATCATGCAATACTGCTTGTATTTCTTCAACATAGCCACTAAGCGCATCATAGCCACCTATGACGTTGGGCGAGCTGCTACACAAGGCGCATGCATATATGTGATTATACGGGAGGCTGATTCAGCCTTACTTTCAATAACTGAAAAGTTAATGAAAACGAGCTCAAATCCACATACAACCTTCTGCAATTATGTTCATTAGGGTATCAACTAGTGTATTTGTCATTCTGGGCTTATATGAATGCGAACAATTAATATACGGAACGAAACAGTGACATAGGATCAATTTTCAATATATTTGAGACGAATATCCCATACAAACTTCAAATCGAATGCGCTAGCTGGTGGAGCAACCAATAGAGTTGGAATTTTGAGAGAGCGTTTTTCTTTTCCAAAGGCTCTTATCTAGGGGGTGCCCCGTTGAGTTTTACAACTTTTTTGTTTTAGGGCCAGTCTAATCCTCAGTGTATAAGTGCTGGTGATCTTCAATTTCTAGACGACAATGGTGCCTGCCACGTCAGAATGCTGACCAATGTGGGAAAGGGGGAGGAATCGATGATACATTATACTGGCTCCCACGTAGACCGTATATACCACTGCATCTACGCCAGTTCACGCGGGAGTGTTTGGATTGGGGGAAAGGCATGGCAGAGAGGTTTGCTTTTGTGGTTAGCAGACTGCCTATGAATCAGGCGTAAGGAAAGGCATGCGCGTGTAAGAATGGAAGCGTTGAGGAAACGGTTTCTTGTCCGTCTCTGGTTCTAGCGTATGCTGATAGCGTATGTGTGATAGATTTAGAATGGAAGATAGAAGCAAGTGAGAGATATAAAACTACAAAGTTCGAGGGAAGGGACGGGCCTGGGATTGAACCCATGACCTTCTGCTTATGAAGCAGAAGCGGTAGCCATCAGACCACCAACCCCGTCAATTTCACCAAGATTTTTTTTCTCGAGAAATTCCTTAGAGGATTTTTCAAAGAATTTCTCCGGAGATTAACTCCAGGAATTTCTCTGGGAATTTGCACCAGTAATTCCTCCAGAGATTGACTCCAATAATTCCTCTTTAGATTTCATTTCAAGAACTCCACCGGGGATTTACTTCAGTAATACCCCAGGGGCAGTGAATCAATTGTCACCCAATACGCAGCAACAAAGACATTGTCATCTCCTATTCTTGTTGCAACAATTTCATTCCGCAACATCAGTTTATCATCACTTGAACAGAATATGACAATGATCGATCACCACGTACGCAACGATTTTCTGGGCTTCGCATTGCAATTTTCGAGAACTTTCTCCATGTTGTTAAACATTGACACATTACCGAACAGCATCCATAAAACAAATTTGATTTGGTGTTTGAAATAACTGATTAATCGCGAGTTAAAAAGGTTGCAACAATGTTGCGCTCTGTGATTGTCATGACAATTTCGATTCTGATTGTATCCCTATCCGCAACAGTTGGGACAAACGGTTGTGAGCGAGCGTGCTTTGTTGTTTGTTTTGTGCCTGTTTTGATGACAATTTGATTCACTGCCCAGGGGATTTCGTCCAGGAAATCCTCTAGGGATTTCACCCATAATTCTTCCAGGAATTCCTCCGGAGATTTCTTCCAGGGATTTCCTTAAGGAATTTACCTAGAGGTATTTTTTTATTCTGGCGATTTGCTCCCAGAATTATTCCGGGGATTTTTCCAAGGAACTCTCCTCCGGTGGTTTCTCCACCCAAGTAACATTGGTTGCTGAATAACAGTTTATTCAGTTGAAATATATTTGAAAGTGATTTGTTCAACTATTATTCCACTAAAATATTTGTTGGGCAGTAATTCTTCCTGCGGGGATTTGCTGCAGAAATTCCATCGTTGATTGTTTCATAAAATTTGTCCGAAGATTCCCTTTCTTAGCTACAAAGCAAAGTCATGCTGAAGGTGGCTGGGTTCGATTCCCGCTCGGTCCAGGATCTTTTCGTAATGAAAATTTCCTTGAGTTCCACTGGGAATTTCATTAAGAAATTCTTCCGAGCATTTTCTCCAGAAATTTCTTTGAAGATTTATTTATCTGGAGATTTCCTCCAGGAATTTGGCTGGGGATTTACTCCAGGATTAACTCGGAGGATTTGCTCCGGGAATTTCAAGGATTCTTCTGGGGGTATCCCCCCAAGAACTCCTCGGGGAATTTCTCCAGGAACTCCTCAGGAAATTTCCTCCAAAAACTGCTCTGAGGATTTCCTCCGGGATTTTCTCCAAAGTTCCTTCAGGAATTTCAGGAAAAAAAAAATCGCAGTTCCTCCAGCAATTGCTTTGTAGGTTCTACAAAAATTACTTCAGAGTTTGTTATGGACTTTCTTCGTAGTTCATCCGGCAATTCTATTGGAACTCCACCGGGATTTTTATTTCGGATTTCTTCTATAGTTCCTCCTGGATTTTTTTTTTTTCAGAATTTCTCCAGGAATTCTTCAGAGTTCCCCTAGTAATTCTTTTGGAATCCTCTGGAGTTCAACTAGGAACTATGCAGGAGATACTTCTAAAAATTCTATACATTTCCTTCGGGTTCCTTGGGAAATTTCTCGATATTTTTTCCGGAAATTCCTCTAGTCGTCCTTCGGTGATTCCTCCAGATTCCCTCGAGTAATTTCTCAGGAGTTCCTCCTGGATTTTTTTAAGTTCTTCTAGAATTGTCTCTGGATTTAATACATAAATTCATCGGATTTCGACTGAATTTTCTTCCAGCAACTCCTCTGGAAGGGGGTGCCGTTGCCTCGAGGTTACGCTTTCGCTTCGTAAGCGGAAGATCATGGGTTCGATTCCCAATCCTCCCTCACAAAAAAAACTCCGTCCAGTCACCAGAAGACGCCGCACGAAGGACCTTGTATTGGGGAAAAACATCCATCCTCCGTCAGTATCAGATGGTGACTGAGACAAACTGACCCTCTTTGTAGGCTGTTGCCTCACAGACACGGAAACATGGTAAAATGAACCACCGCACACCAATGGACTACGGCTATATGGATACAGATTGGACCAACGGGAGCTCTCTCCTCTACCTGCTCGGTATGAGAGAGATAGCAATAAGGATATAAATAGATTCAGTGACGATATGATAATCGGCATAGTAGTGGCCAAGTGCACGGAGTGCCTAATAATAAAAAAAAAACTCCTCTGGAGTGCTTCCAAAACCTATTCTTCCGGCGATTCCTCTGGTTTTCATCCGGTAATTCCGGGAAAGTTTCTCTGGAGTTACACCGGAAATTCCTTCATATTTTGAATTTAGTTTCTGCAGGAATTTCTCCAGAGATCTTCCACAAAGGCATCCGGAGTTCTCTAGGAATAGCTTCAGAATTTTTTCTGGATTTTGTCCAGAGTTCTTCCAGGTATTCCTCCGGAAATTCGTTCAGAGTTCCTTCAATTCCTCTGGAGCTCCACCGAGAATTTCTCAGCAGTTCTTCTGAAAAAGTCTACGGAGCTCCTCCTAAAATTCCTTCCAGCCCGGCGGGAATTCCTTCGGAGCTCCGCTGTGAAATCTTTAGGAATT
The DNA here is from genome assembly GCF_002204515.2 of Aedes aegypti. NCBI lineage: Eukaryota > Metazoa > Arthropoda > Insecta > Diptera > Culicidae > Aedes > Aedes aegypti. Next base: position 402,370,818 of record NC_035108.1, read on the forward strand.
CCTCCGGAAATTACTTTGGGGTTCATCCGGGTACTCCTTCGAGAATTCTTTACAAATTCCAGCGGAAATTCATCAGGAGTTTTTTTTTTCAGAATTCCTTCAGAATTTCTCCGGATTTCCTCCAGAAATTCTTACAAGAACCCCCCGGGAAGCTCCACCAGGAATGACGATGTCTCCAGGAATCGAACAGGAATTCCTCCGAGGGTCTCTTAAAAATTCCATCACAGACCCTTCAGGATTCCGTATAAACTGGATTCTGAGGACTGCGTCTAAAAACTTCCAATAAACTTTAATATTCTGTTAGTTCAATCCATTATTTGTTTGTTCTTGTTGATCACATTTGAAATGGATCGAGAAATAAATACAACAACCGGTGCATGCGCGTGCGGTTTGGTCTATTTAAATTTGACAGGTTCATGTTTGGTAAAAATTTGGACCGAAAAATGGACCAACGGTGAAGTTGCCCTGAGTATTTAATATGTTATTACCCATTGCACGGTGACGTCATTAGAAAATCGCTCTCTTTCTCTCCTTCCTGAAAACAATAGTACCAATAAAAGAGAGAGAATTTCGCCGTAAAATGCCTAATAGGAGACAAGATGAGTACCCTTAGATTCCGAAACTGAATGAATGGATATTATTAAAATATCGTTATACATCAGTGCTTCCCAAACTTTTTCAACTTTCGCCCCCTTGAGGCCAATATTTATCTGGAATCGCCCCCCTAATATGTGATTCAAATATTTTAATTAAGCGCTGAAGGGCAAAAACTGTCCTCGACTCGCATATCCTTAGAATCGTAATACAATAACTTTTATGTACATTTAATTTTTTTAATATCTATAACCCACAGTTACTATGAATTATTTATTGGGCTGTAATTTATAATATCAATTTCAACAATATTTTGCGTGCATTACAAAATACTGAATAAGACAAAGTTCGGTCCAATTTCAACTTATGTTATGTATGCATAGACGCCTTATGACGTAGTTGGGGGCGAAGTTCCCCACAACTGAACCAAATGCAATATTTTACGAGCAAATGTCCGTGAATTGTAATATCATACAGATTTTTCTGCCATTTTTAAAATCACAGTGTGAATAATAAATGTTTGATGTTTTTGGGAACACAATTTTATCCAATCCAAAAACCCTGAAACATATATGAAAATCCAGAACGTTTTTCAATTCATTGCTCAATGCAATTTATTAGAAGGGTATTTTATCTAACACCAAGAAAACTCATTTTTTTCAGAATTCTGAAAGTTCAAATCTGACGCACCTCTGAAATTTCTTCAAATGTATTTTAAAACACTATAAAAAAAAACCTTCGAAGAAATAACGTCTTTGGCATCGTTGGGACCCGATTTTTGCCTGCTATTTTTTTCAAAATTTGTTTCTAAAATGATTTGTACCATAATAACTAATGAGAAAGAGTGCTACCAGAACAACAATACGGGCACACTAGATTTTTTTTTAACTGGCGTCTGCAAGATTTTGTGAAAATCTCAAATGCTGCATACTTAAAACTCACATGATATTTTAAAACCTGAGCACAAACATTTTGTGTTTGATAATCATCAAGTGTTGTCTGTCATAATTTTAAAATGACCATGATTAGAGTTATATCTCTTTAAGATAAAATAGTCTGGAAATAGATAAGTTTGGAATTGATAAACCATCAGATATGTGGGTTATTAGTAATTATTTTCAAATGCTCCCGTGTTAGCTTTTTCGCCCCCCAAATTCTGTTTTACAAATTTTCGCCCCCTTGAACCTAAAAATCGCCCCCAGGGGGGCGAATTCGCCCACTTTGGGAATCACTGTTATACATGGTCGAGAGGACAAAACGTCGAAGAACAAAAAAGAAAGAACAAAAGTTCGAAAATCTTTTTTCAAATAAAAAATTTCCCACCAAGCTAATCGCTTTCGATTTTTTGTTCTTTCGACGTTTTGTCTTTTGATCTTTTGTCCATAAACCGTTAAACACTGTTGCATTGCGATTCAAGCAACTACTATCCTTGATCAAAGTAGGGGTAGTCGGGGCGGTTTGGCCAATGGGGTGGAATAAGCACCCCTTGCAAACTGCATAAATACTTGAAATTTCATCTGAAATAGCATGTAACCCCAAAGCTGATGATGAAATGAAGCAATAGGCATGTTATAACTCAGTGTTCAAAACGAAGAAAATTAAATAAATGATGTTCGAAAAAACTGCCCATTTTGCCCCGAATGGCTCGTTTAAATTTCATCATTTCAGAATGATGATGTTTGACTGTTAGAATGTTCTTAAAAATATATATATCTTCTTGCACGGAGTGTTTATAAATACTAATAACTTTCAAGAATAGAAACAACATAATTGAATTTTTAGATTACATGAGATTATTTTGCAATCAAAAATGGGGTGCTCATATCACCCCATCAGTAAAAAATCGACTCAAAAAATGACAAATTTTGAAAAATTAATCATTTATCCGTGAACTTTATAAGACGAAGGAAATCATGCAGATCTAGTGTATTCATCTAACAATTGTTGGAAATCATGCAAACATTCGTAAAATTCATAATATTTTCAGCACTTTTATCGACTTTTCCTTAAGGTGGCCAGACTGCCCCACTTCCCCCTATATTATGAAAACATAGACTTTTCTTATAACGAAGGACCAGGACAATATAAGAGTTTAGTCTTTTGATAATGTTTTGACCGAATTTTTGATTCTCAGTTAACATTTCAAGACTTTCTAAATGTATTTTAGAATATTAAGAAAAAATTAACAAAAAAATACAGTGCTTTACTTGATTTATGTAATTTTTACATGCCGGGGCAAGATGAGCGCCCTTTATGGAAAAGAGATTTTTATCGAAATAATTCAATACACCTAGCAATGCCTGGATTACATGCTTTAGCTTTATTACATATGATGGTTAGCTTATATTAAAATTAAGCCGTTATACAGTCGTTTCTCATCATTGCCTTTCATTCTACAGTCAACTCTCCCTTGTCTATATTCTGTGTCTCGATATTTCCCCTAACTCGATGGAATGCGCGGTCCCTTCAACCTAGAATACTTTGATACCTCTGTAAGTCGATACCTCTCTAACTCGATATTTTCATGAGAAGTTCCAAATGTCCTCCAAATGTTAATCAATTTCATGAATTTGAATACTGTTAAAAAGTGTCACATAGGTAAATATGATTAAATTGTATTATTTTTTACGTTAAAATTACTATTTTGAATGTATTTTGTCAAAATAATGAAAAGTTTAAAATTTGAAAAATATTTGTTCTGTACCTCGATACCTTGCTAACTCGATGGTCCCTTCAATATCGAGTAAAGGAGAGTTGACTGTAGTAAAATAAAATAGGTAATGAATTGTAAGAGTCATGCTGTAAACATCGTCATTCTGTACCTTGTTGCATGAACTTATACAAAATCGAGTATTCGGAAAATGAGTCCGTTCGAAATTTAACCCTCTTTCCAGAGCTCCATTGATTTTCGACGAAGTTGAGACAAACTGAATACATAAATATGATTATACCCAAGTGACATTGGTAGCTGAACAACAGCGCCAACTAAAATACTGTTATTACAGTCTCCTTTCAGCAGTAGAAACTGTTATTCAGCTACCAATGTTACCTGAGAATACATCGCTTTCGGGTCTGATGGTAAAACAGTTCAGCGACATAACTATTTTTGACACTTTTTTTTAATATTCGCTCGCCTTCGAATGCAATACTTACCTCTAATATCTTCCATTTCACTCAGTTGAATGCAATCATCTCTTATCAATAACGACTTCTAATGCTGAAATAAATGTCAGCGGCTTATCGAGCTAATTTCACAGCTGTTCAACTGCCGCTAGCGTGAACCGGCTTCGATGACCTTCACACTGCTCAGCTCACTCACAACTATATGTACTCTTCTCGGTTCGATGAGATGCTGCAAAATAAACAATATTTGTTTTGATTTTGTTTCATACTGCTATCCCGATGCCCGGCAAACACTTGTAATTATAGATATACATGTAAAAACTAGATCACTGACACTGCACAGAATTCCCACGCGGTGGCACTAAAAATAGGTCGTAATTATAACGCCGCATCATTTTCAACATAGCTTTACTCGAATTAAATCACATACCCTAGAGATGGTGTGTGACCCTCCACCTCTAACCAGGTGTGCATACGAAAAACTCGTCTCAACGTCAGACTTTAATCATTCATCCAACTCAACAACACTCGCTCAGCTGATTTGTATTCCACTTGCTCGTTTCTTCTAGATCGGTGTGTTTGCTGCCAGTCACTGCCAACGTGGGATTTTTTTCACTGAATCGCTTATTAGCACCTTCCCCGAGACGAATCGCAAGCATAAGCAATTCTATTTCGTTCGATTATTTTTTCACGTAATTCAAATCGATGCCAATTCATTTCCGTCCTTTGCAGTCTGTAATTTTTTATCTCTATGGACGAAGAATGGAGACCTCTTTGGATCTACACACGTCAGCTGTATCTAAGCAAAGTCAGCTGCATCGAAGAAGAAACCAACCTCATAAAAACCACAACAATTCGGTCGCACACTTATCTCGGAGCTACTTGTGCTATCTACCGCACAGTTTGATAGCACATCATTAAAATTGAATTAAAATTCGGCTGCCATCAATGAAGAAAAATCCGATGCAACTCTAGAGGAAAATTCTGATTTTCTACTTATAAAGCACTAATATAAGATTTTCCTTCGACTCGCACTTCACTTACACTCGTATATGGCAGAAAGGGAAGTAAGACACACGGATTACTCACAGTCACCTCGGTACACAAAAGACGACGAATTTTGCTTCCGAACGAAACGGTCTCCTGTAGCTCACTGACTAGACTACTGAATGTGCCTCGTCGCACTTTGACTGAGATGAGACGAAAGCGAGATATGGAGAGGTCTAGTGAGATGAATGCAATGCTGCCGTTCTCAAAGCTGCATTGCGTGAAAAATTGCACGATGCGGTGAATGGTTGTGGTGAAATGTCGATCATCTTTATGAACATGCCGGCTCACTCGCGCCATATCTGAACCAGCAGATTATGGAAATTGCTTGTAGCGGAGTTTTTGTTAAGGCAATGCTTCTGAGAGCCATATAGTTAGTCGGTTCGATATTCATTTAGACCGTATGCGTTGGTGACGAAATTCAAATGAATTTGGAGCTCTCCTGTCGACGATGGAATATCAAATGGTGAGACCGTTTCATGCTTCTATTCAAAATGAATAAGATATGTTTACGTCCGCGTTACTATATTCCATATTGTATATATTACATTAGAGTAAGAAGACGTCCCGGATTATCCGAGACAGAGCAATTTTCAACTTGACAGCATTGTGTCAATTCTTTTTATTTCAGTTAACTTAATGTTAATTACATCTTGAAGTACGCATACCTTTATTTTTATTTTTGTTATACGTTATCAAACGTCAACAGCCCACCGCAAAATCACTAGCGTTTGGAGGTGATGTTTACTTCCAAAAAGCGAAATCATCAACTCCAACTTAGTTTCAATACCCTCCGTTATATGATAAATGGAGGCGCTTCTATCGCCGCAAGTTTCTCGTTAAACAGTCAATTACATAAATAACATTGAATGGTCCGACACAAGAAGGATCGACGTTTTCTTCATAGAATGATAGAAGACTATTTTAATTCATGTTCTATGAATCGAATGACTTACCAAACCTATCCTAAATTGTGTTTACAAATTTTGAATGGTTTGTCACTAGGAGTGTCTACATATATTGAGTTCTGAATAGTAGAATTGATTTGAGTAATTGTCATTGATTTGTAGTAATTAGCTGAAATTTAGCTCAGCTCAGCTCAGCTTAGCTTAGACTGACTACACATATCAATGGTTGCTATTCCGTGATTGACCGAAATCAGTGAAAATGCACAAAGAATCAACTAGAAGTTCGGCTGGGACTGGCCATAATCTTCTTCAGTGTGCATAATTCAGTGCCTCTTTTTATACAGGGTCAATAACGGCGCCGGCCACGTCCTTGCAGTCAGGTGGGATTGGGGGAAGGAATGTTAGTGTGTAACCTTTGCTATTTGGAGACCGTGTTTGCCTCTGCATCTCCACAAAGGTTACTGGGAGGGATGTTTGTTGATGGGGAGGAAAAATTAAGGTTATAGGAAAAAGGTGTTTTGAAAAAAAAATTAGACATAAATAATTCATGAATCAGAGTTTATGTCGACACTCACAGTGACGAACCTATCATAGTTTGTTGAAAATCCGTCATCAACAATGTACGGTACCGACGCCCGCCCCGGTACAATCTCGAGCGGCTGAAACAACCGGATGTCGCCAATGCGTACGCGCAGCATCTTGAGGCAGCGTTGCCGGATGAGGGCGAGCTCGATAGGGCCCCTCTTGAGGACTGCTGGAGGACAGTCAAAGCAGCCATTAACGACGCTGCCGAAAGCGTTGTCAGATATGTGGAACGGAGCTCAAGAAACGATTGGTTCGACGAGGAGTGCCAAGAGGTTTTAGAGGAGAAGAATGCAGCGCGGGCTGCAATGCTGCAGCATGGTACGCGGCAAAACGTGGAACGATACAGACTGAAGCGGAAACAGCAAACCCGCCTATTCCGGGACAAAAAGCGCCGCCTGGAAGAGGTGGAATGCCAAGAGATGGAGTTGCTGTACCGTTCTCAAGAAACGCGGAAGTTCTATCAGAAGCTCAACACATCCCGCAAAGGCTTCGTGCCGCGAGCTGAGATGTGCCGGGATAAAGATGGGAGCATCTTGACGGACGGACGCGAGGTGATCGAAAGGTGGAAGCAGCACTACGATGAACACCTGAATGCCGCAGAGAACACAGGCACAGAAGGTCAGGACAGCGAAGGCGATGGCTACGTCAGCACAGCGGATAGCGGAAATCAACCAGCTCCCACGATGGGGGAAGTTAAGGATGCCATTCAACAGCTCAAGAACAACAAAGCCGCTGGCAAGGATGGTATCGGAGCCGAACTCATCAAGATGGGCCCGGACAGGTTGGCCGCTTGTCTGCATCGGCTGATAGTCAGAATCTGGGAAACGGAACAGCTACCGGAGGAGTGGAAGCAAGGCGTTATATGCCCTATCTACAAAAAGGGCGACAAACTGGAGTGTGAAAATTATCGTGCAATCACCATCCTAAACGCCGCCTATAAAGTGCTATCCCAGATTCTCTTCCGTCGTCTATCACCTATAGCAAACGAGTTCGTGGGAAGTTATCAAGCAGGTTTCATCGACGGCCGCTCGACAACGGATCAGATCTTTTCCGTGCGGCAAATCCTCCAGAAATGCCGTGAGTACCAGGTCCCTACGCACCATTTGTTCATCGATTTCAAGGCGGCATACGATAGTATCGACCGCATAGAGCTATGGAAAATCATGGACGAGAACAGCTTTCCCGGGAAGCTCACAAGATTGATCAGAGCAACGATGGACGGTGTGCAAAACTGCGTGAAGATCTCGGGCGAACACTCCAGTTCGTTCGAGTCTCGGCGGGGACTACGACAGGGCGATGGACTTTCGTGCCTGTTGTTCAATATTGCGCTTGAAGGTGTCATGCGGAGAGCCGGACTTAACAGTCGAGGCACGATTTTCACGAGATCCGGACAATTTGTTTGCTTCGCGGACGACATGGATATCATTGGGAGAAAATTTGAAACGGTGGCAGATTTGTTCACCCGCCTGAAACGCGAAGCAACAAGAGTCGGGCTAATGGTGAATGCGTCGAAAACAAAGTACATGCTGGTTGGCGGAACTGAGCGCGACAGGACCCGCCTAGGAAGCAGTGTTACGATAGACGGGGATACCTTCGAGGTGGTGGACGAGTTCGTCTACCTCGGATCCTTGTTGACGGCTGACAACAATGTTAGTCGGGAAATACGAAGGCGCATCATCAGCGGAAGTCGTGCCTACTATGGGCTCCAGAAGAAACTGCGGTCAAGAAAGATTCACCCCCGCACCAAATGCACGATGTACAAAACGCTCATAAGACCGGTAGTCCTCTATGGGCATGAGGCGTGGACTATGCTCGAGGAGGACTTGCAAGCTCTTGGGGTTTTCGAACGCCGAGTGCTAAGGACGATCTTCGGCGGCGTGCAGGAGAACGGCGTGTTACGGCGAAGGATGAACCACGAGCTCGCTCAACTCTACGGCGAACCCAGTATCGTGAAGGTAGCTAAAGCTGGAAGGATACGCTGGGCAGGGCATGTTGCAAGAATGCCGGACAACAACCCTGTAAAGATGGTGTTCGCCACGAATCCGGTCGGAACAAGAAGGCGTGGGGCGCAGCGAGCTAGGTGGATTGATCAGGTACACCAGGACCTGGAGAGCGTGGGTCACAGTCGAGGATGGAGAGAAGCGGCCATGAACCGAGGGAATTGGCGAAATATTGTTGGCGAGGCTTTATCAAGATAATTGATGTAAAGCCAAATAAGTGAAGTCTCACCGTTGTAACGATTAAAGGTGCAGTCATACATATTTTATAGATTAGAAATAGTAGCATGATACGAGCTCACCAATTGATCCGTCATCCTTGAGCAGCAACAATCCACTTTCAGCTTCACTCGTTTGCTCAGCTATATAAAAGCACTCAGAGGAAATAGTCGCGCGACCCGAGAGGGAAAACAACTGACGACTGCTCGGGCTTTCTTGACGCACTGCCCAGGAGCAAGCGTCAACGTCGAAAGATCAAAAAGAACTAATCGAACGCGGCACTTTTTTACTTTACTCGACCGATGCGTGACATGTTTGATATTGCCCTCATCACCGGCTCCCGCAGGAGCAAACGTCAAGGTCGAAGGATCAAACACAACTCTGCAAAATGGCACAGAATAATATTTGTATAAAAAACGAATACCGTAAAACGGGGTAACTTTGATAGTTTTTTCGGAGAAAACTTGAATATTTATGCATGCTGTTTCAAAGAATTTTAATTCATATTTTTAAAACAAGTACTGGTATCCTAACTATGGATTCCAGTTGATAGATTTCCAAAAGATTTATTCTTAATGGATTTATAATTTTTCATATAACCGAAAGTCGGTTTTCTGTTTTGGGGTAACTTTGATAATGAAGCATCACTCGAACAAAATTGAATGAATTACAGAACATTTGTAGGGCGTTGCATACCTCTAGGCGTTTAACGCTATATGGAAATTTCTGACTTAGATTACAAAAATGGTCCCAGTTTGTAAAAATAGTATTCGCTAAGAGTTTTGAGACCGAATTCGAGTTCTACTATAACTAGGCTATCAAGTATAAGTGACGAATTCATTATGACTTAATCAAATAGTGGTCGTAGAACAGATTGTTTGAGAGCATTTCAAAATTGATAAAATCTTATAAATTTTCCATATTTGCATATAAATCCTCAAATGTACTTGATTCCAACGGAAATAGCTTTAACATGAAGTGTCATACTAATACTCTTTACTTTTGCATTCGTTTTGCTTCACAGATTAACAGGAACTTTGTTATTTCGTTTAGTATGTTAAGAGTCTCGCATTATCAAAGTTACCCGCATTATCAAAGTTACCCCGTTTTACGGTACTTCATTATTTCTCAAAAGTAATGGAGTGGAGCGGCATGCACTAACCAAAGGACACGGGTATACCACAAAAGATCAAAGAAAACTGGTCGCAGTGGTTCATCCCGAACAGAAACAGAAAAGGTAATTATGCCAAGGGTTTCTTTTTCTTTTTTTTGATTTCTCGAACGATTTGATCAAATATTACTTGAATATTTTATACTTGAATTACTTTAATGAATTTATGTGAAAGGAAATCCTGCTCTAGGAATCTTCAGAAATTTTCTAAAAGATTCTGCCAGGAGTTTCTTTACGGATTCTAACATATATGTCTTCATGGATTCCTCCAAGAAACATTTATCTGGAATTTTGCCTGGGATACTTGTTCGACTCCTACCATTTATTAATCCTTTTCCTTGTAAAATATTCAATAATTGTTCCAGAATTTTTGTACGGAATTTTCTAGGGATCTATTAATCAAATTGTGATCAAAACAGACGAAAAACTAAATCGAGCGCACTTACAATACACGTTACAATCAAAAGAAAAATTGTCATGACAATCACAGTGGGTAACATTGTTGCAACCTTTTCAACTCTTGATTAGTCAGTTATTTTAAAAACAAAATCAAATTTGTTTTATATGTTTTATGTTGTTCGATAATGTGGCAACATTTACCAACTCGGAGAAAGCTCTCGAAGTTTGCAATGCACGCGGTGAACGATCATTGTCATATTCTGTTCAAGTGATGATACACTGCTGTTGCTGAATAAAATTGTTGCAACAAGAATAGAAGAGGATAATGTCTTTGTTGCTGCGTATTGGTTGACAATTGATCCACTGCTCCGTTAACAATTCGTGGCGATAACTTCGCGGATTCTGGTGAAACTTTTAAATGTACTCATTTTTTTTTTGTTTTAATATTTGTGAAGATCTTTTGAAGTGGATCACGAAGAAATTTCCGTCGTACAATTCTGACTTTTATTTTTGTTGAGAAATCTTCTCAACTACCTATTTTTAAATTATTTTGAAGTTTTTTGTTTTTTGTTTTTTTTAATGATAAAGGAACGTAACGTGTAGTTGGTGAACACCAGATGATTTCGAAAGAATTCTTGTTTTATTTGAGATGAATTACAGAAGAAACATTTGGGTCTGCCAAGGATATCTGTTGTTTCATAATTAAATCTATTTAAAGTTTTCGTTTTTTTTTTTTTGTTTCGATATTATCCACTTTCACTGGCCCACGTAATGTTTGTTAAACTTCTAAGGGGGTCGCAGGGTGGGAACCACTGCTCCAAAATCCGTGTCGCATATGTCACCAAAAATGACCATTATGAACTACAGTTGATCTCCCATGACTCGTTATCGCCTCATAGAATCATACTTGAAACGAAATTTATGAATTATCAATGATATTCGTTGATGAATGATATTCGTTCCATGACTCGATATCTCCAAGTTTAAATGCAATCAATAGAATCATGAAGTTTTGCCTGTGGTAGAGTTCTTCAATTGCTGTACATTGATTCTTCCAAAGATGTCTGAAAGATTTTTCCCAGCTATTTCTAAAGGAATTACTTAAGGAACTGGATTTGATTTTCAAGAAGTACCGTCAAACGGAGTAACTTGCAACAATTTTCAACTTCAAAGCTATATGGATGAAAAAATTGAGAATTTAGATGGGACAAAAACCATCTGGTACCCTAATCACTTTGTAAAGAATACCATACTGTATTAATTTTATCATTATTTGGTTTTCTGAGATCAGGAGAGACGAAAAATATGCATTTTTAACGCTACCCCTTATGTGGGGTAACATGCAACACACGGTGCTACCTGAAGTACACTATTAAAAACTTAACCTATATCGTGTTATTATGATCATTTAATAATTTTCTGCAGTGACAATAATCAGAAACAGGCTACTCTACCCTAAGAAAACTAATTATTAACGATTGGATTATGAGTATTAAACCAATTCGATTGAAAACTCCATTGGAATTGCATAAGATGCCAAGACAAGGAAAATATAGCATATCACAAGTCTTGTCAGTTATTAGAAAGCCATTAAAACGTTTTAATGCAACTTTTCTACAAATGCAATGGTATTTTAGTTTGTACTTCACATAACTTATTTTTTTATACATATTTACATCAAAGCGACGCATCACATATTAATATGTATGTCTTAAAATGGTCTCTGTTAGTGTTTTGACATAAATTTTAGCATGTTTCATGCAGAAAGCAGATCTGCAAGTCAATATTTATACAGATTTTCAAAGTTATTCATTATTTTCACAAAGAAAATAAAACTAAAACTAATACAAATGCGATTCATGTAAATTTCATAGTATTTAGTATCAAACGTGATTGAGGTACAAAAATTATAATGTTGCTGAACAAATTTATGTTCATTTTTGCCTTTGCATGTGGTTTCGATGACAAACGGTAAGAAATATCAAAAAATTGAGATCAAAATTGCTGTTGCAAGTTACCCCACAAGGGTAGTCAAAAACGTTTTTGAATTTTTATAGTGTAGAAGCATCAAATTATCAAAACTTTTATATTGTTAATTAGTACACTAATAAATACTGTAACTGATAGCAAATGCCTCGATTGACGTAATTCTACCGTTTATGTGGTACGAGGAACGTTTTTCAACATTAATTTCATACAATCCAACGTGTAATAAGATTTTCAGCTCCAGCAAACCAACCAAAAAAGAAACAATACCCAAACCATCGCCAAAATCTTCTGTTGTATACCTAAGGTCAATAAATGGCGGAATACATTATAATAATTCAACTCAATGCTGAACGAAACGACTATTCGGCTGCATGTCGAAATGTTGCAAGTTATCCCGTTTGACGGTACTCGAACATCCGATGGGATCAATCATCAATAAAGGATACGTAATAACGGCTTCCTGGCGGTGATGGTACCTCCCTCCATTAGTCCCGCTACGTCCGAAAGGATCACTTCTAGTAGCTCTCCTGCTCTTGATCCACTTTTGCTGAATGGAATTCTGATCTGCTACCCCATTGAACACACCGTACAATCGTCATGGTTCTCACTTGAAATTCGCTTCCACATGCCAGTTTGTCAGCTAGTCCTTGAGATGGCCCATCCGCTTACGGTGATGTACAAGCGGAGCTCAATATAACTTGTCAAGCAAGTTGCTTCCGACTGCGCCAGATTGAACAAGTTATTCTCGATTGTTCCAGATGCCACTGGCTTAGCTTGCGTGTTGAAGATATCACATCCACTCGATTTGAACACCACCTTGCCTTTCTTGACAATCTCAACTATCAATAGAAGGTTTGTGGACAGATCCGGAATGTACTGCACGTCATGAACTGGCATTCCATCATCACTATCCTGACATACTGGATGAAGGATGGCAGTACCACACGCTTCGATTTTCATCATTTCCTTGTTCGCAGCTACAACGATCCCGTTTTCACGGCGCACGTCTTTCAGCAGCTCCAGGTCCCGGGTCATATGTCTGGTTGCACCTGAGTCCAGGTACCACTGGTTCTTGCCCTGACCTTAAATCGTCGAGAACACCGTCACGGTGTCTTTTTCATGTAACTTTATAACAAAAAATTCGGCATGTCTCAAAATTTAACCAATGAAAGACAAGACCTTCCTCTTTCATTTGCTGCTAAAATGAAAATAATCCATCGGGGGGTCTAGTGTATTTTTTTTTTCTGAGATTTTGTTATTTGTGATATTATTTTAAATGCACCGTGAATTAATAAATTTTGGTGAGGTGAACTGTTGAAACGGATTTAGATGAAAATGTTGCAAATATAGTGTCAATATCTTGTAGATTATATTCTAGTCAGCTCTAGACCTAAAAATTTACAGGCCGAGGCCGAAATTTAAATTTTCGAGTTGCCTCTCTTTTGCTTTCATCCATTGTTGAAATTTGCATTGCTTTTAAAACTAAGTATGTCAAACAACCTTTTCAACTTTTATTTATAACTCAAGAGCAATATTCATCTTTCGAGGTCGAAAGGATAATAAGTCGAAAGATAAAAGGAAGACAAGATAAATGGTCGAAAATGCAAAAGGTCAAAAGGACCAAAGGTTGAAAGGGATTTGCATTAAGGGAAATTAAATAATTTTTGAAAGAAGATTTTTGACCTTTTATCCCCTTTTTATTCCTCCTCGAACTTTTGCCCTTTCGATCTTATGTCATAGATTCTAGAAACAAGTTCATCTTCTTCTTTGTGGCATTACGTCCCCACTGGAACAGAGCCTGCTTCTCAGCTTAGTGTTTTTATGAGCACTTCCACAGTTATTAACTGAGAGCTTACTGTGCCAATGACCATTTTTGCATGCGTATATCGTAGGGCAGGTACGAAGATACTGTATGCCCTTGGAAGTCGAGAAAATTTCCAACCCGAAACGATCCTCGACCGGTGGGATTCGAATCCACGACCCTCAGCTTGACAAGTTCATATTTGTGCCAATGACAGACGCAATATAATATTTCATAAATCAAATATTCTAACCCAATTGCAATACCAATGCCATGTTGACACTATTGTCCATGTGTTTGTTGTGAGAATTGACAGAACATTGCTTTTGTTTGCAATGGTAAAACCAACAGAATTGCTGACAAATATTCTAGGATTAGCAGCCAGTCTAGGGCTGAAAATCTCTAAAATAAAGATAAGAATATTAATAATAATGCTGACGAATATACACTTCCTTTTTAAATTGATGGTAGGAAAAGTGCAAATGAATTAATACAAACATCGAAAGGTTTTATTCATAACAAATCTATCTGTGAAAGATGGATCGTGTGATCGTAATATTTTGCTTAGAGATCTCAATAAGTGCTGTAATGTTCAGTTTTAGCATAGTTTTATTAGAGTTGTACGGAATTCTATAGTAATTCATAAAACAAATACAATGAATCAGCTTTGAAAATGTTACTCAGTAACTTAACGATTTTGCTAACTTTATAACGAAATTATACGAAGCTTTAACAAAAATATCAGGTGAATCATAAAAGTCTCCGATTACACCAAAAAAGAGCCATGAACAGTGATCTTTAGTGCATACAGACTTGTTTGCTATTTATATCCAGCAGATCTCAAGAACTATATATATAGCTTTCTTGTGTTCAAAACTTCTAAAAGCGCCAGCTCGAACGACTTTTGATGCTAATCTTCCATCGAAAGACGTTCGAGTTGGCGCTATAATTGAATTAGAAGAATCATAGGGATTCAAAATCATGAAGTTTGAGCCGTCACATGCCTAGTTTTGATGCTAAAATTTAGTGGTCCCATATTACGGGTTTTCCGGTGGTCATTTCGGTACCCAGAAGGACCAGAATAACCATCAATTCATTCTTATGGCAAAATACATTCAAACATAATCAATCGTTATGAGTTGGACACAAGTCATTTGGTTTTTTGGCATCAATCCGAGTAATTTCATCGAATTGTCCAGATTGGGTACCTTCCGGGTCTCCATGAACCGGTTCTGCATGGACCATACTGGACCGAGTTTTTCAAGGGATGTGCACCGGTAATTGGTTCCTTATTACAGAGAAAATTTTTGTCAAAATATCCATCAACCGAATAGTACCAATGTGAATTACATGCACAAAACTACGATGGAAACTTACTTTTCGGATGTTCCGGGTTTTCGGAACCGGGTATGAATTACTTAATGATTTGAGAATCTCTATTTACAGTCCACGTAAATACTTATTTAACAATATGAGGACGGTTCAGATTACTTGTTTAGCTACGAAACTACAGGCTGTCAAAGTAAGGGTATCTGAAGGGACTTTTTTTCAGATGTGGCAGGACACAGTGACGCAATTCCGGATCTCCGGTTGGTTTTCCGAAAATCAACATGTGTACCTTTCATTTCAGCCCAACAGAAATAAATTCGGTCAACACACTGATTTTTCGAGCTCTTTGAGTTTTTGGGTCAAAAACGACCCTAAGTCACAATTTGTAACTTTTATTTATGGAAGCTCCCTAAGGGACCATTCAAAACTTTTGTCTCCGAAAAAATAAAACGTTAAATTGCAAGGTTATTTTAATCAAAAGTTACAATGATTTGAATTTTGAAATGGGTCGAAAACGACCTAGTAAGGACTTACTAAGGTTAAGTTGTATACCAAACTCGGTAAAAAAATAAAAAAAAATGTTCTAGACCCCCCGACCGATTATTTTCGTTTTGGTCGCAAATGAAAGGGGAAAATCATGGCTTTCTTGTGTCAAAATTTCAGACATGCCGATTTTTTTTGTTTTGAAATTGCTCTACGAAACACACCGTGCCGTGCACACGGATAAAAATCTCATTCCCACACCATGATTTACAAGTCATGAAATTCATAAATTGATTAGGCCGTGATATCAGGACGACAAATCATGGTTTCTGGAATCAAGTCATGATTCACTTTGCTTCAAGCCAATCGCATCGATAACCCTTAATTCATCACGATAGATTGGTACTGTGGTCAGAGCCGTAGCGTAGCCCCATGGCGCCCTTGGCGAACCGCCATTGAAGCGCCCCCTTTCATATATTTTTTGACTCTATGACACTACCCCGAACGCCACTACCCCGAATGTCTTTACCCCGAACGCCATAACCCCGAAAGCCATTACCCCGAACGTCATTACCCCGAATGCATAGCATTTTGAGACTTATTCTAATTAGAGAGTGGGGAGATAATTGTACGATTCCTTATGAATATTTAACGAGTTTGGCTCAATGATGTATTTTTCAAATATTTGAAGTTAAAAAAGCAGCTAGTTTTTCAGAAATATTTTTTACACACTAAGTTTTGTTTGGATTTGTCCTCTAATTTTGGTGAGATTAACACAGCCACTTTACAATGCTTTGAAGAACAGCCTATTTCGAAAAGAAGGGTGAAGTTATTATGAAAAGTATAGCTATAATATGCACAAAATTAGGATGTAGTAAAGTTATTGGACGTCAGCACCCACTTCCTTTACTCATTTTTGTAGGTGTCGGACTACTAGCATTAAAATCTTCTAAAAGATTTTGTTTCGTAAAACATGGTAATGGAAATCACCCTGAGATATTCGCTGCAAGTGTTGTTCTATGGAACCCGCTCGAAGATCAACCTGATAGACAACCATTCCGCTATAGCACGGAAACGTTAATACACTTGTATGTACATGTTAGAGAAACGGCGGCCTCTGATTGCCGCTACAGTAAAAACTTTCGTTGGTTTGTGGGATCATTAATTTAAATTTCGATGAAATAACCACATTTATTTTTTGATTCAAGACAATTAAGAAATGATAATGGCACAAAAGGGATGGTACACAAATTATGTCACGCTAAATTTTAACTTTTTTGACACCCCCTCTTTTGTCACACTTTTTGTATGAGTCCTCCGAAAATTTTGTAAGGCTTGTCACGCTTAGCTCGACCCCCCCCCCCTTGGAGCGTGACATAATTTGTGCATGACCCCAAAGTGGTGAGCAAATCCATAAGAAACCTGTATTTTTTAATACAAGATGATAGAAAGGGAAAATTCCTGATTCGAATTATAGCAGGATTCACTTTATGTGAATGCCTTCAGGATGTATTCCTTAAAAAAATAAGCTGTTCTATATGGAAATTTTATTGACTAGCTTATCCAACGAAAACTTGGAAGAACAGCCTATTTAAAAAAGAAGGGCAAATTTCTAGTGAAATGTTTGCAGCTATGACGCGAATGGTAACTGTTACAACGTAATGCTATGGCACAACCTATATACATAAAAAAGATAATATTTGTTTAAAAACAAAATTGAAATATGAACAGCATCAAGAAGTCCAAACACTTTTGATCACGCAACTGTTCAGCAAGACCATATTAAGGGTTATGGGTTTGGTGGCGGATCTTATGCATTGAATATTTCCTTGATGTCCCTTTGAAAACAGGCACATGAACAAGCATGATAAATTGACAAGGAAAGCTCTCAGTCAATAAAAGGCTTATTTTATTGAAAGCCCATTCACAAATTTCGTAACGCTGAAGGGGGCAAAAATATGTTGTGGATAGTTATCCTCAAAATGTTACAGCCCATACACAATATGTAGAATTTCCATACAGAAAATGGTACGAAGGGGTGGGTAGGTGTCAAAAATGGCTATTTTTGGCGTTATGAAATATGTGAATGAACGCTTGAACTGCGAGACGCACTTTTGCCCGAAAAACATGATACTGCACTGTATATCGTACTATTCGGGGTAATGGCTCATTCGAGGTAGTGGCGTTCGGGGTAATGGAATGAATCCATTTTTTTTACGTTTTCTGATGTGCTTCAAGTAAACATACAACGATTGTTTTTAAAGCCCTGGGTGATTATAAATTAACATTTAGAATACATTGAGTTGTTGGTAAGAAGGAATATAAAATATTTAAAATCTCTTTTAGACGTGATCTGACTGATAGTTCTCAGGCTGTTCAATAATCAATAACCAATTATTTATTAAATACTAGTTGCCACCCGGAAAACTTTGTACTGCTACTGTGATGTAATATTTGACAAAAAAAAAAGAACAGAAACCGAAAATACCAAAATTGCAACTATTCCCGTTAAATTTATCATGTGTCTTGTCTCATAGAGCTTTCTTGTGTAAGAACTAATATCACAAATCAGAGCCAGTAAAATTTGAATACTTCGTTCTGAAGTAATGCGCGGTCAAACGTTTGACTTCCATTTTTAATCTATTTTCTATATAAATAGAAATGAAATGATGTTTGTATGTCACGATTTGGCAGGGGCCAACCGATATTCATGATTCTTTTACAGTTAAATTCGTGATGGGCTCAACGTGTTCGCTGCCCATCTACGCCTACTTGTCCCATGTTCTATGTAAACCTTATGGACCGCGGGACAAATTTGCGTAGAACGGCAGTTCGGGTGTAATAAAATAATTCAAGAGAAATTTGGAATAAATTCCTGATCTGGCATTTTGAAAGAAGGTTTCCCATAGTCTACTACAGAGCAATACACCGTTTGCCGAGTTAAGCAGTATATATCAGCATGAAGTTAATAAGATTATTCTCTCACAAATCAATCGAACCTTTCTTAAAAGTTTTGAACGGATCTTGAGGGATTTTTTTCAAACAAGCAATCCTTTTAATTATAACATTTTAGAAAATTAAGTCCAGAACATTTCTCACTGATTTTGACTCATGTTTTTATTTTAATGTTCTGAAGTGCTCTGAGAAATCCATGGTTCCACGGTAACACCGTCTAGTAACACCTAAGCATCCTGCTTGAACTCTTTTCGAAACCCGCCTAGCATGTTTTAGGTTATGGATTATTTAAAAAATCTGTTCAAAATTTACTGTGAGAATTATGTCCCGGGGTGTGAGTGAATCCAGCCAATATTTCTGTGAAATCATGCTGTGTTAACTTCGAGTCGTTAGAGCATCAACTTTCGTTTTATGGAGATTTCAAATATTTTGATTATTTTTTAAATTATTTTAACCACGAGCACCGTGTGTATGATTTACAAATCATTACTATAGAGAATTATTTTCAAACAAATCTTCAATGTATTTTCATTCATAAGTCCAAAAATTTCTCTCGAAAATTTTCAAGTAAGGAAATTTTTACATCTTCTGCAATGTTTTCAACACATTTTGTCAAAACCGATTAAGAAATTGTTTCAATTTATCATGTTCATGTCGTCGATTTTTTTTTCTTAACTGTTATTTGAAAGGCACCTTCACAAAATATGTATACGTATCCTAAAATTTGCCACTACGACCGCTTTTTGGCGCCCCCTGATGGCTGGCGCCCTTGGCGGGTGCCAACCTGGCCAACCGCACGCTACGGCACTGACTGTGGTAAAGTACGTGGCTTTCAATCAGAAGGTTCTTGAATCGAATCTTGCTATAGCAAATTTTGTTTTTTTTTTTTTTGTTTTCATTTTATCGGGTTGACTGACAGAAATATAAATAGATCCGAAATGGATGCGCGAATTATGATTTTCAAGCATTCGATGCATGATTTCGAGCACTCAGCTGCAACTTGTGTCGCGTTACGACAATCTGATATCTGATATCGTGAGTCCAAATCATGGTGTACTTTCATAAGATGAAAACACACTAGAATCATCATATCCGGGTGCATAATCATGATTTTGGATTCTTATTTCTACCCGTGCATAAGGCAACTGCTTTCTTGTTGACTTGATTATCCGGGCAAAACTTCGCTATGTGGCCGAACTTGCTGCACTTCCGGCACTGCGGACCTTCGAACTGCAACGATTTGTTCTTGCTTCTCACAGTTCGGCCAACCTTCTTTGCTGACCAATGGCTTGATTCCAAAATACTTATACGAAAATCTGTTTTTCCACTAGTGAGCGGCAATAACTGGTGCACTTATGGTATCTTAACGATCCTAAGATTTTTACTAGAATTTTCCTAGAAATTATGCCAAATAAGGACTGTTCATTTAAGAAAGTGGACACGTGTTTTTTACAGTAAACTGTTTATTTTCGAACAAATTCATGAGTTTACCTAAATTACATGGAAATCAACGTAATTTCGATCAAATTCACAAAAATTTGAACATTTATTGAGCATTGGTGGAGAATGCTCTTACTTTTCTTTTGATACCTCCCATAAAATTCTGCACAACTTTTTTAGGAACTTTTCGAACTGCTTTTTGAACTGCTGACCATATTTTCTTGAAAAAATCGATGGAGCTTGCTTCTCTTCCATCCTTCTTAAGATGCCGTTTGATTATTGCCCAAAATGTTTCAATGAAGCGTAGTTCTGAGCAATTTGATGGATTCGATCATTTTTCTACAAATTCGACTTATTCCTTCTTGAGCATCTCCAAAGTAGCTGAAGCATAGTGAGTCGATGCTAGGTCTGGCAAAAACAATAGAGGCATGGTATGCTCTCAGTAGATGGGCAGAAGCCATTTTTTAATACATTCAGTTCTGTAATTTCCGCCGTTGATTGAACCCGTCGTGAAATATGTAGTACTTTCATACCGCAGGAGCAAATTGCTTGCCATACCAAATCATTTTTCCCAAATTTTTCTGTTGGGATGTATCGTACGTCGTCAGAAATATCTGTTTTGGCCACAGCGTTGAAAAAATTCAATTTGGACACTTCGCGATTTAAGCCCCATCTCGGAACGGCAGTTTTTCTGTACACCATTTGTGCAGAAAACAATTGAGAGTCGCCATGTCAATTCGACCCATCGTTTAGAATTTAGAATTTTTTTATGTCAACTTTTGTCTGCTGTCAAAATAAACACTTTAGATCACACTGAAACAAAATTTTATTTGTTTTTATGGAATTTTTACACCAAAATGCTAATATTTAGGTGTCCACTTTCTTAAATGAATAGTCCTTAATTCCAAATTTAAAACCTACAGGATCGTCAGTAATTACTACACGACTTCAACCAAAAACTAGGAAGATTTTTTTTCTTTTGACTTCTGTGTATTCTACAGTTTCCAACTATCCACCACAAATTTTCCTGGAAAATGCACAACATTTTGAAGATTTGTTGTGAAATTGCTGTGGAATTCACCTTGGATTATTGCTGAGAATCAAACTCATGACCATCCGCATACAAAGAGAACGTGCAGCCAACTATGCCACGTTGATCCCCCCATATATCTCACATATCGCTACAATTCAAACCGACATTACAAAGTCTACTAACGATTAAGGATTTCTTTCATAATCATACAAGCAGCATCGATTGTTGTTCGTTTATATTTGAATTTAAAATTTCACTAATATCATTCCGCAACTATTTACAATATACTTAGACCATTACAATTAGCTGACAAGATTTTGGCAAAGTGGTATTAGATAAATTAAATCACTACAGCTTTCAAGCACATTACCAGTAACAAGCATGTCAACAAATATGTACAATATTAGCTAGTCCTCACGGATACAAGTTGTCTTGTTTAGCCTTTGGTTACATATATACACACACCGTCGCATTGGGAATCACAATAACAGAAGTATACCTACCACGGTGATCAAGCACAATAAATACCGGAAAAAATTGGACTAACCCGTCATTATTGATTTTTCGAAAACGGAATCATATGTACACAACAAAAATGAGTAAATTAGGTGTTTGAGTTGAACAGTTTTCTGTTACGTTTTCGGTAACACATAAAAGCTAAATGCATTCTACAGAATACGCGTCGAATCGATCACATCACTTGAATCTAATGGAAGTCTTCTCTGAACCTAGGAGAAGCGATTAGTAAGCGGCTTTCTAACTAAAGTGTGATCTATGTCGACGCCAAGACCACGGGACCTGACAACTCGCGGCAGGTTATCTCTAAACAGCAAGGGATAAGCGGTTGTTGGCACATGGCGCTATGGTGGTCAAGGGGGGTTTATTGGGTCTCTGTAGCTTTTTTTGGTAGTTGTTCGATTGGTTGAGTGGGTTGGTAGTAGCAGTTAAGTGTTAGTTGGCAACTCTATATACATGTACTACTGAATGCTCTAGCGGCCTCTGTTAGTGCCTACCCTACAGGTGTGTCTGTAAGAAGAGAAAAGAAAACGTGAGTAAAACAATCATTTCCAAAACAAATTTTGTGTGAAAAAAAATGGAAACTCACTAGGAACTAAACACAGAAAAGAAAGGGAAGTGAGAGTTAAGGCGTTTAAAACAAAATAACGAACCACACCCGACTTAGTGTTTAATGTTGTCTTCTTTTCCTTTATTCGGTAGTCTTACAACCATGTGATACATTGAGATGTATGATATTTGTTTGGATAGATTCTTCGCTTTCGACGATTTCGCTTCGCTTGTTATTCATTTAATTACAACGTCTCATAGTACAGTACTCTGCGATTTCTCCTTGCCTCGATCATCTTCACAGAGCGATCATCGAAAACGGAAAGAAGCTTCTCCCAACAGAGAAACGTAAATCAGTGCCAAATATGCAGGAGTTAGAATTGGTTTGTCATTATTGCTTCGTGATCTGTGAGGGTGCAAACCAAGATTACTCGAGTGAACATTGAGATGTAGTTCGCATTTAACAGTTATTGCATCTGATTGAATGTGTTTAGCTATATTATGCGTAAATAGTTCGATCTTTTTTTCTTTTCCCATGATGAAGTTGGCAATTTATTTCGAGTAGTCCTAACTATCTATCCGAATTTGTGAGTTTGATTTCGACCGGCTTTTTATCGGCGTTCTTTTATAGCGAAAACACAACAATTTTTGAGGATAATTCTTTGGCGCCCTCACGTCGGAAATATTTTCTTATGGGATCAACCTATCAATTTCTGGAAGAGAACGGAAAATATGTTTTGCCTCTCTCTTTTATTGGAATTATAAAAACAACGGTTATAAAAGAATGTTAATGAAAGCCTTCGTTCGCAATTTCGCTTTAGATGTATTTCGTAACAATCTTATTATTGTATCGAGTTTTTTTTTTTTATTTTGTAAATACCTCGCTTATATGTCTTCTGCATACATTTTCTTTTTTTATATCGTTATTGTTTTCTATTTTATACGTTCAACTGCGCTCTTACACTGCAGTTTATTGTGGTCATGCAAATGATACTTTTCTTCTTAGCTCAAATCATACTTATAACCAATACCTCAGAAGAATCAAACTTTTTCAGGATGAATTGATGATAATAGGGGCTCGAATATTGACGTAAGCGCATATAAGTGTTAAGGTTCAAATTTCAGTTCAGTAAGCCTCGGAACAACGGAGCAAATGAAAGGAATGAGCTGTGGCAGATAATGTCTGAACAGGATTTTCCGACGATACTAATTGGGCTTATACGTTCTCGTTTGTGACATTAGACGGATTGATGCAACGAGACGTACTGTCGAATTTACTGCTCAATATTGCATATGGGGGGTACTATTAGGAGATCTGGCGTGCAGAGAAACGGCACTATAATCATATGGTCGCACGGTTTTGCGGACGATATCAGCGTTATTGGAATTGTTCGTCGGACAGAGGAGGAGGCCTTTGTCCTTTGAAGAGGGAGACAGTGAGGATAGATCTGACCATTCATTCTACTAAAACTAAGTACATGATGCAAGTAGAGATAGAGGTAGGCCTAGGGGTATTGGTACTGAAGTAATGTTTAATGGGGATGTGTTTGAAGTTGTTGGACAGTTTGTTTACCTTGGAACACTTGTGACATGTGACAATGACGTTTCCCGCGAAGTGAAAAGACGAATTATGGCTGCAAATAGAGCCTTTTACGGATTACGTAACCAGCCTAGGTCCCGCAACTTGCAAACAGAAACAAAATTCGCCCTGTATAAAACATTGATTTATCCTGTGACTCTCTACAGGCACGGAGCGTGGATGATGAAAGAGACAAACCGGAAAGTCTTCGGTGTAGAGTGCTGCGTACAATACTCGGTGGGAAACAAGGAAATGGCGCACGAGTTGTATCAAGTGTATAGAGATGCGAATATTATACGGTAGATTTCAGTGGGCTGGTCACTTAGTGCGAATGTCGGAAGCGTAAATAATACTTAGCAGGGAACCAGGCACAAATCGGTGATTTCGTGGAAGACCACGGCTACGCTGGCTGTACGCAGTAGTGGAAGAGGGACTGGCGACCCTAGACGTTCGAGGCATCTGGAGAAGTGCCGCCCGAGATCGATAAAGATTGACCTTCACAATACGCCCGGCAATGGTATGACGCTTCACTGTAGCCATCAAGATTCTAATGGGTGTAAGTATTCGAAGACCGGAAAAACAATCGAATTATACGGAAAATACCACGAAAAAGTTTTTATTCAAGTTACGATACAGTTCGTTTTGTTGTTTTGATGCAACTGACAGCCGCACAAATGCCGTGCGAAAATACACTCTAAAGGTGATTCAGGCAGAAGGCTGTAAATTATACTCTAATAGTCCTCCTTAATTCATGCTCCCAGGCCGATTGCCGAGCGAAGACGCCGAAACGGCCCCGGGGTCAATCCCTTGGTAAGAATGTCGGTCTCCTGCTTTTCTGATGGCACGTACTTCAACGTGATATTTCTATTCAGCACCTAGGACAGGACGTGACAGCTCAACTAAGATTGCCCTGTTGTTTTTCAGTCAATAACCTTGGCGGTACAAAGGCCAGTGTTACCAGTATCCTTTTTATGCAAATCTTATGAACAAATTCAAATATCAAGGCTCATAATAGGGTCCTAAAGCCCTGTCCCAATTTTAGTGCCAAACGCTTAAGTTTAGGCCAAAAACACATGTTTACTCAATTTTCTAATGTTTTCCGTTGGTTTATGCTCAAAAAACATTTTTTTAGATTTTGTCACATCCTTTGGCTTAAACTCAAATTTTGGGTGTATTTTGTTTTCCGTGTCCCTTACGAAATGTCAGATAGGAACAAGCCCAGTGGTCGATCTAAAACCCCTGTGGTGTTTTTGTCGACTAAGCGAACGTCAAACATGATCAAAAGTGTCAAGGTTCATTTATGGACCACATTTTTAAATTAAAGTTTAAACATGATATAGCCATTATTTGAGCGGGAAAAATTGCTAAAGTAGTTACAGTAACATGCTTTTTCGTGTTATTAAATAAAAACAAGATTTCATTAAAAATTTTAGGACCCAATTTGATTGTTTCTTGCACGCTTCATTCATTTAGTGCAATAGCAGATGCTATATTTTCAAGAAATCAGGTTGAAATTTAAAACCGATGATACTTTAGACATAATTGACACAATTTACACTATTTTGGTCTCGATTAGGTATTTTATATTTATTTTAGCATTGTAGGAACACATGCTTTGAACTTCACATCTAATATAAATAGATTTGAAACGAAAAGATTTCACGAAACATTTCCAAACTTTTGATGAAAACTCTAGTTTATGAACTGGCAACACGGTCGAGCTAGCAACAAAGTGCCCTGTTGCAATCCAACTCAACGATGTGAAAGTAGGCCTTTGCCAAAACGACCAATGAGAAGTGGTCTTTTTTGACAGGCAATTGGTTTTATTTTTGTTCTTTGACCTGTCACGTCTTGTCTTAGTTCAGCACCAGCTCCTTCACAAAGTTATGTTTAACATCAATGTGTTTCAGCTTACTCTGATCCCTTTGCTCTTCCATGATTTTGATGGCAGATTGATTATCTTCGAAGCATGGAATCGGCGCGTTGATGTGGAATTCTAGTTCCTTCAGATGGCGACGATCCATATATTAATTTATTTAGTTATGCATCGCAAAATGTCACCAACAGAGGCGCGCTATCATCGCCCTTGTATTCTAGTCCAACTTCCACAGTACCCTTAATATAGCGCAGCACACGTTTCAGAAAAGTTCAATGTTGCTCGGTGGGACAGCTTTGGAATTGGCTAAAATAATTAACCGCAGCTGATAGGTCTGGACGGGTGGCAAGCGTCACGTACATAAGGCAACCAATCAACTCACTGTACGGCTGTGACATATGCTGGGAATCCTCTCCTTTCTCCAGTTGAAGCCGGTTCTCCATCGGTACTCAATTTGCAGTCAAACATATTAAATCGGGCTAACATGTCCAACAGATATTTCTGTTGACTCATCCGCATAAATCTTCCTTCGACGTCCCTTTCAATCTTCATTCCAAGGAAGCTCGTTACCTCTCCGGAATCTGTCTTTTCGAACTCCTTCGACAGCGATCTTTTGACGGCGAGAATTTTCTTCAGTTCGTACCCAATCACCAAACCATCATCAACGTAGAGGATCAAGAACACCTTCGTTCAACCTTTACCACCTGTCTATGACGACTCCTCTACAGGAACTGACTACACTACTTCTTCTTCACCGAAACTGTCAAAAACCTCGAACTCCTCATTGCTTTCCTCGCCATCCAGATGCTCCTGATACGAAACTTGCTCGAGATTACCGCCACTGACTTCTGCTCAATACTGCACGCTTTCGTCGATAACAACGACGCGAACCGATATGATTCGCTGCTGATGAGGATCCCAAACGCGATAGCCAATTATGCCGTAACCGACGAACAAACCTTTCCAAGTTTTCCTGTCGAGTTTCCTTCGGAATATGACAAAACGCCGATGAACCGAATACCCGTAGCTTCTCCCGTCTGATTTCTCGAGTATCCGCCACTGCACCTTTCCTTTTGATTTCTTCGTCGAGGAGCTGGCATTTCACGAAGTCCATCGTCAGCTGCTCCTCCGGCTGGGCTGGAAGCGATAGCAACAATCGACAGACGACATCGATGTCATTGATGTCCTCTCCTGCACTCCGGTATTTACGTATCATCCGATCGAATTTGACGAAATTCTCTTGTAGCGGTCCATTCAAAGATTTTAACTAGCCCATCCCACATCTGCTTGGGTGTTGTTTTCCCATGCAGATGCTCAAGCTGATCATCGTGAATCCGGGAAACAAGCATCGACTTACAAAGTTTTTCCTTGCGCTGCCGCTTCTCCAGGGCCCTAATGCTTCTGCTGCTCCAACTCCGCCGTGTCCTCAGCTTCAATCTTGAATTCCTCCACATCTTCAATTTCGCCCTCGATGCACTCCAACAAGACGTATTCCTCCAACAATGCCAGCATTTGAAATTTCCATGTAGGGAAATTCGTATCGTCGAACAACACCACGCGATTGTAGACCTCCTTCTCGTCGCCCATTCTCAAACGCAGAAAAACGACCGAAAAACTTACTATACGACTGATCCGCGACCAGGAACCGATTCAGGCAAAAGGCCCCAAATTATACTCTACTATATACAAGTTAGGTAAGCCTAGGGCTGCAAAGATTGTTCCGTCATTTTCACACACAATTCTGCGACATTATTACAAGTGCCATAATGCTGATTCCGGTATTGAGGTCTGCTTAGCTTCTTATCCAT
This sequence comes from Aedes aegypti, assembly GCF_002204515.2. NCBI lineage: Eukaryota > Metazoa > Arthropoda > Insecta > Diptera > Culicidae > Aedes > Aedes aegypti. The sequence goes on from NC_035108.1 coordinate 402,398,219, forward strand.
ACTAAATGGTCCATGTACTGAACGTGGATAAAACCTCAATGAGCACCAGCCGTGAAGAATGACCTGTAAGCCTTGAGCTTTTGAACGCCGTCGGCATAGAACCATCATTGAAGGTACATACACGCTCTCCAGGTCCTGGTGCACCTGGTCATCCCACCTAGGTCGCTGCAGCTGCGACGAAACCTGCTTGAATTCCCACGCCTTGTTTGCAATAGGTGATAGATGACGGAAGATAATCTGGGACAGCACTTTGTAGGCGACGTTTGGGATAGTGATTTCACGATAATTTTCGCATTCCAGTTCTTCGTCTCTTTTGTTGATAGGGCACTCTTCCGGTAGCTGTTTCGTTTCCCAGATTCTGGCTATCGGCCGATACAGACAAGTGCCCATCTGGATGAATTCGGGTTCGACCAGCGGCCTTGTTGTTCTTAAGCTGTTAAATGGTATCCTTAACTTCCCCCATCGTGGGAGCTGGTGCCTGTGTTCTCTGCGCCATTCAGGTGTTCATCGTAGTGATGATTCCACCTTTCGATCACCTCGCGTCCGTCGTCAAGATGCTCTCATCCTTATCTCTGCACATTCCAGTTCGCGGCACGAAGCCAGAGCTTCTGATAGTGCTTCCACGTTTCTTGATAATGGTACAGCAACTCCATTCCACCTCTTTCAGACGGCGCTTTTTGTCTCGGAATAGGCGAATTTGCTGTTACCGCTTCTGTCTGTATCGTTCCACGTTTTGCCGCGTGTCATACTGCAGTATTGCGACCCGCACTGCATTCTTTTTTTCCTTTGTGGCGGGCGTCGGTACCGTACCTCGTTGATGACGGATAGTTTTCGGCGCAGTTTCACTATCACCAGGTAATGGTCGAAGTCAATATTAGCGCCTTGAAAGGTTCTGACGAAAGTTATGTCAGAGAAATGCCATACATCAATCAAAACGTGATCGATTTGCGATTCATAGTAGGCCCGACTTCCACTGATGATGCGCCTCCGTATTTCACGGCTAACGTTGTTAGCCATCAGCAAGGATCCAAGGTAGACGAACTCGTCGACCACCTCGAACGTATCCCCGTCTATCGTAACACTGCTACCTAGGCGAGCCCTGTTGCGCTCGGCCCCACCAGCTAGCATGAACTTTGTCTTGGCCGCATTCACCACCAGTCCAACTTTTACTGCCTCGCCTTTCAGGCGGGTTTACAGGTCTGCCACCTTTTTTAATGTTCGGCCGACAATGTCCATATTACCCGCGAAGCAATCAAATTGACTGGATCTCGTAAAAATCGTACTCCGGCTATTGAACCCACATAACACCTTCTAGCGAAATATTGAAAAACAGGCACGAAAGTCCATCACCTTGTCGTAGTCCCCGGCGGGATTCAAACGAACTGGAATGTTCGCTTGACACCTTCAAACAATTTTGCACACCATCCATCGTCGCTCTTATCAGTCTCGTGAGCTTCCAGGAAAAGCTGTGCTCGTCCATGATTTTCCATAGCTCTACGCGGTCGATACTATCTCGTATGCCGTCTTTAAATCGATGAAAAGGTGATGCGTTAGAACGACAGTTTTGGAGGATTTGCCGTATAGCAAAGATCTGGTTCGTTGTTAATCGGCCGTCAACGAAGCTGGCTAGATAACTTCTCACGAACTCGTTTACTACAGGTGACAGACAACCGAATATGATCTGGGATAATACTTTGTAGGCCGCATTTAAAATGGTGATCGCTCGAAAGTTCTCACAATCTAACTTGTCGCCTTTCTTGTAGATGGGGCATATTACCCCTTCCTTCCGGTAGCTGTTCTGTTTCCCAGATTGTGTCTATCAGACCGATTCAGACAAATGGCCAGCCTCTCCGGATCCATCTTTATGAGTTCAGCCATCCTTACCAGCAACTTTATTGTCCTTGAGCTGGTGAATGGCATCCTTAACCTGCCTCAAAGTGGGGCCTGGTTGGTTTCAATCCTCCGCAGTACTGACGAAGGCATTTCCTCTGTTGTCCCGTCCTTCATTGCCTGTGCTCTCAGCGCCATTCAGGTGTTCGCCGAAGTGCTGCTTCCGCCTTTCCATCGTCCGTCAAAATGCTCCCCTCCTTCTCCCTGCATATCTCAGCTCGCGGCACAAAGTCGTTGCGACATGCGTTGAGCTTCTGATAGAACTTATCCGTTTCTTGAGACCGGCACAGCTGTTCCATCTCCTTGCACATCGCCTCCTCCAGGCGGCGTTTTCTTTGTTGAAAGAGGCGTGTCTGATGTTGGCGTTTCCGTATATAACTATAAGCAACCAAATTATGCGACTCAAAAATCATCCGTTTATAGGTAGACTTGATCTGGAAATTCATGAAGTTTGATATGTCGCAAGCTAGATTTCAGAACCGTCAATATAGTGGCCACTTTCTCCAGGGAACCGAAGATCCGTAATACCCGTAGTACCCGGTATGCGTCCTAGAGATTTGGTGTATTCGGCAATTTTCAAAATAATTTGTACTGCATTTTTATTCCTTCAATTCTTGATCTAGATGAGTTGTAACTGATCTAGATCAATTTGACCTTTTGAAAGGAGCCTCGTAGAGAACAACTTTCATCGTTCGTTGAAAATCTAGGTTAAATTTGCTAAAAATTCATCCTGAAACATTTAGGTTGTTGAGAGAGAGTTCCACAGTTTGCATCGCTCCTTACACATCCTTACATTTCCTTACATGTCACTCTCATAAAACACTATCTCAAAAAAAAAATCGAATTTTGGCCTTTTTATGAACCAATACATCAAAATACTTACATGGTCTATGTAAAAAAAATATATTAATCAAAACAATGAGTAGAGTTCATAATTGGAAACTCAAGTGTAAAGCTGATCCTGATATTCTAAATATTTTCCTAGTATTATATCTTTACACCAGTCTCTGTCCAATATATGTATGTATATATCTATGTAACAACGACGACTTCCGGTTTCTGTTGGTTTCTACAGTCTGATATCCGAGTAGATAAATGCTACTTATTTCCTGTTTCGAACCTCCCGTAGATTTTGATTATACTGCATCCCAATGAAGGCTTACTCATATTGGAAATAAAAACAATCCTATCTGTGCATGACCACTTAGCATTTTTCTTTAAGAGGAAAATAACCATCATCGTTTTCCAAATTTTCAAAACCAGTTTATTTGCTCAAAATTTAAGCTATGTTCAAGAAAATCTATCATTGCATTACACTTGCTATCTTAATTGCGATGATAGATTTTTATGAGGATTTCTTTAAATTTGAACGAAAAAACTGGTTTTTCATTTTTGATGATTGCTGATGATTGAATGATGGATTCTTGAGCCTTAAGCTAAAATAAACAACTTCAATTGATTGTCGGACTTACATTTGCTTGAATAAAGTTGTTGTGTAACTACAATCATAGAACAATTACCAAAGGTTTCAATCCTCGGAATCTCGCTCGTATTGACGATCGGTTCCATCACATTCATCGGAACTATTCCTACTACCGATTCTCTTGAGACAGTCTTCCATGGCTTCCAGCTGTATCGAAACAAAGAAACATATATGAATCGGATTCATACGAATTTAATTTAAAACAAAGAAATATAATATGCAAAAGTACCGAATATATTGCATTTTAAACGACAAGAGTAGGAAAGAATGAAACTTCAAATTCGAGCCTCATTTCATAACTTGAAGGGGGAAAAAGTGGTTATACTGTTGGAAACGGGAGGTAATGCAGTTTTCTCAAACAATGAACTATGTGAAGGGTTAACATGAAGGTAAGTCTTTTAATTTTCCTGATCTAATTTTTCCGGTAAACAATCGAACGGTTTTTTTTTGTCTTTCTCTCTGGTAATCTATTTTGCTCCGAACGATAAATTTTGATTATTCAACAAAGTGTGTTACCCTACAAGTAATACGATATATGCATGTGTGTATGTGGGTATGTAGATGTGTATATGTACGCGTCTCTGTATATATGTTTTGATGCACCTTACGAGCTACGAACCGGAATAATTATAGTGATATTTTCGCGAGATGTAGCGTCAGTTTCTCAGTAATGATCGTTATCATTCAACTACACATGCGTTGGTATGATGTAAGATTCGTAGTTTTTGGTTTATGCAATAATTCAATTTCAATAATATCTACACAGTCGGTTAAATGTCGTTAAAACTATGTCAACTAGGTTGCATTGGTTTGCTTATTGAGAGTTTTATTTTGCCTTGTTCATAACGTTGATTATTGGATTTCTGTTGCTGCGCATGCGAACTTTTCACAGTGCAAGTGTTCCTTACGAACTAACGTGATTTCTTTTTTTTTATTGTATACCATATATGTTCAATTCTTAGCTACAACTTCAATATATTTCCTGATAACGAACGCTGGCCATTTTTTGTTGGTTTGTTGTTGTTTTTTCTTTATTTTGTATTCATTATTCTTTACTGTTATGAGTAGCATTTTGGTTACTAATTCGTACGGATTCGATCTTGCAGTGGTTACTGAGGGCAGATGATTGAGAGGAATGTACAATCAGTTTATCGTCACGGATCACTTTCAGTTGTAATCATAGTCTACTTGGTATCTTAGATTTTCCTGGCGTTTTCCAAATATCAGTACACGTAAGCATGAAATATAGAACAGATCACAGTCATGGTTAGTAGAAGCAATGGATAGGTCAAAAAACGATTAGGCTGAAAGATTCATTCAAATGGATTATATACAAGTTTTTTTCATTAATAAAAAATAATAAAAAGTGCAACATATACAAAAGACTTACATTTCTTGATGACTTTAAAAATTCCAACCAGGTTTAATTAAACATATATTGTTTACAAACAAAGGTATCGACCGTGATTGTTTACGCTGTCAAAGATTCAACATCTACTTAACACTATACATAGAATATTTTGCATATAAAAACCATGTTAATTGCCTTATGGTATGCAAAATGTTGTCTCTTAAGCACGTGGCCTCTTAGGAAACTTGATAGGCCAAACACCATGATCAACTCAAGATCTAAAAAGAAAAGACCACGACATAGAAGCGGGAGTTTAATATTCCCTAAAGTTCGGCTTTGCTTTCGAGCGCAACGATCTTCTCAAAAAGCAGCTTCAAAAGCACGCTGTCAACTAAACTACCCATAATTAATTAATTCTTCAAGGTGTCATTTTTTTTCTGAAAAGTTGAAATCATAAGTTTTTATTCCATAGAAAAAGATTGGAAATCGGTTGAGCTGTTCAAAAGTTATGATTTTTTTTTTAAATAAAGAAATCTAATGCGCGAGTCCTACAGTGTATGCCGATGAAAAATGACTGATATTTTATTTTCAAAAAAATATATCTAAAAAACTAAAAAACATACATCGCTGAAAATTTGACAGTAAACGTAAAATTGTTTAAACTTTCAAGAAAAAATGAGAACAGCAATAATTCTTTTGGTCCCGAGGCCTTCAAAACACGAAAAAACGGAAATTATTGATTTTTTTTTGTGGAAATCTTTTTTTCTGAAAAGTTAAACTCTTTAGCTCTTATTTCGTCCTAAAAGATTCGGTCAAACGGTTCAAAAGTTATAATTTTATTAAAAATAAAAATTTAGCAAAATCGCGATTTTTCTGGTCACCCTATTTCGGAAATGGTCACCCTAATCAAAAAATCCAAAAACACGTGTACCCTTATTTCGGAAAAGGAACAAAATCGGTTATTTGGTCGGAGTATTCCGGGAACGGTTCCTGCAGGGTGTGATGTGTAAATTTTTAGACCATCATATAGTTCCATCATGCGACAGCTCAAAAGATTTTTTTTAATCCAGATCTCAATAGCCACCATGCCAAAAAGCAAACATAGATTTATTTCTTTGGCGTATTCGAACCTTCTGAGCAGAATCTCAATAAAGAGAAACTAAAAGTAGATTGAGTATTGTACCTTTCAATTCCGCTCTAAGAACTAATTAGAACTAACGAATTATAGCCATCGCAATTTTGGGACCAGTTCAAATAGAGCTCCAGAAGTTCCATCAGGAAAACCTTCAAAAATTTCTCTCGAAATATCTTCAGAGGTTCTTCCCCAAATTTCTTCAAGAATTCTTTCGAAGATTCCTTCTGAAAATTTTACCAAAAAATCCCCCAAGATAACCTCTACCGTAATCCCTAGAGTGATTTATCTAGGGATTCCACTAGGGCTTTTACCAGAAATTCCTCCAGGAAAAACTTTTGTTCGTCATGAGACATTTTAGGTAGGGCTCCAGAAATACCTACAGCAATTCTTCCAGAGATTCAACGAAAGATTCCACCAAGGATTCCTGCGAAAAAAATATCTACAGGGATTTCTTTAAAGATTATGTAAGGAGTTCCTGCTGAAATGTCTCAAGTGATTCCTTTACAGATTCCTCCAGTAAAATATTTACTGGAATTTTTCCAACGATTCTTCCAGGAACTGTTTTAGCAATTTTTCCATGAATACCTACTTTGGAATTTCTTCGGAGATTTCCCCACGGTTTTCAAGCAATTTCTTGTAATATTCCTTCAGAGATACCCTTAAAACATATTTCAGAGACTTCTCCAATGAATCCTCCAGGAAAATCTATACAAGAATTCTTGCAGACATATCTTCAAGACTTGCTCCAAAAAATCCTACAAGAATTACATTAAGGCAATATCTTCAAAGATTATTAGAGATATTTCTCTAGTGATTTCTCCACAGTTTCCTCCGAGGATTCCTCTACAGATATATACAAAGCTATCCTCAATTAGTCCTCTCGACATTCGTCCAGGAATTATTCCGGAGATTTCTTCCGGGATTTTTCCACGGATCGCTCCAGGAACTCCAATAAAAATTGCTACAGGTGTTCCACAACTCACAAACTTTTTCTGAACCACCGAAAAATCCTCCTCAAGAGTTCATCTTGAGATTCCTCCTATGAATTCCTGCAGGAATTTCCTCAGAAATTATCCTAAAAAAATCTCCAGGAAATTAGGAAAATCTTTTGTCCAATAAGTCTATAAATAAATTCTTTTTTGACAAAGGACACTTCTAGAGATTTCTAATGGGATTTCTCCAAAAATATCTCCATGGGCTCCTTCAAGAGTTATGCCAGAAATTTCTCTCCAGTTTCTACAAACTGCGTTGAATTACGTCAGATTGTAGAAGAAAAACGGCCATATCCAGTATTTTTTTTTATCAGAAAAGCATATTCTTGATATAGATGCATTTTGTTCAATATAGTAGTCCGGGATATAATGTGGCTGCATGTTTATCACATTGGAGCCACTCTGGCGGAGTTGCTATTTATGTCAAAGAATCAGTTCAATACAGGCTACAATTGAACGAAGTTTGTGAAGGTAATTGGTTCTTGGGCATTGCAGTTGATCGTGGCATGAAGGTGGGTAATTACGGTGTATTGTATCACTCTCCCAGCTCAAGTGACCAGCGTTTTATTGAAATTTTGGAAAACTGGCTTGAGATTTGAAGAGTCAACTGCAATGAATCTTATTCTGAATGGATTGGTAAGAAATCTGTCAATACAATTCTACTTTTTACCTTTGCTCTTTATAACGACATACTTTTATAGCGATATCTTCATATAACGACGGTCGCCTACAATGTCGCTATAACAAGCTTCAACTGTAATCGCACTTGATCTGCGCGTGTTTTTATGAACTCTCTAAAATAAAGTTATACACGGGTTCTTCTGGGCCAACACACCATGTGTGTTACTTTCACACATACTAAAAATAGATTTTGTTTAGCCTCCTCTTTCCCATGGTAGCTTCAGAGCTTCATTCATTTTCGAAAAAATTGAGACAAACCGAATCAGATGAATGCTGATTCTACCCCATTACCCCGAACGACATTTTCCCGAATGCCATCACCCCGATTTCCATCACCCCGATTTCCATTACCCCGAATGCGATTTCCCCGAATTTGCAATTATTTTGACATGATGATATTGATAACATTTCCCCATGATATTGGAATTCGGTGTAATGTAATTCGGCGTGATGGATCATTCGGGGTAATGGCGTTCGGGGATAATGGGATTCGGGGTAATGGGGTATAATCGTTCCAACTATTGCTAAACAATCAATTTACTATTGAAAACCAACTATCTTTCAAACTGATTTCCGAAAATTCTTCTAATTTGCAACATTGTTTGTTCAAGCACTTTTGATAAAAACGCTTTTTCCGTACAAACTAGGAGTTCATCAAAGTCGAAGATAAGAAAGGGTTCAATTTCTCTTACTTCAGGACGCACATAGATGTTCAGGCGTAAAGTTATCTCGAAACTTTCCTCTAACAGATTAGAGTTTCCCTGACGAGGATACAATCTTAGTGTGAATATGTTGGATTAGAATAAAATTCGTTATAATCGTTCCAGGACAGTGCTGCCATCAATCCCAAAAATACATAATCCCCGATTATACCCCTACAAAACTATAAAGAAGCTGAATGTTAATCAGAGCGATTAGAATAGAACAGATGTTCCGCGAGATGGAAAAACAGCAAAATCAATGATAATATGGTCACTTTTAATGATGCTCCGTTAAATTTAAAAACGTGAAATTTATCGTTAGTAACTGGACTTCCAACAAAAACCAGCATTGATGTAGAAATGAGATTAAATGAATGGTTTTGCCAAAACCACACATACACAAACGCGTGCGCACACACACACGGAATGGCGGAAGTGAGGCACAAAAACAGGTGTATGCAGATCGATACTAACTTAGAACAGTTTTCTCCAAGCCGACAGGAAACCATCCGTGGACAGCGAGATACATCCAACGGGGGGCGGATCTGCAACGGCCTACAAAACGAAAACCGCGAAACCAAGGAAGGTTGAAGAAGAAACTATAAAAATGGAACTGAAATCGTTTGCTATAGGAGAGAGGTGAAAAAACTAAAGCACTAGTAAGCTGAATTTCTTTTCTACTTAGTAATAATCACAAAGTAACATGTCTGATTTTGTATTTCTGCTGTAATTTGTATAATTGTATGGAATAATCTACAGTAATACAACTAAACTGAATTGCTAACAATAAATTATAAAAAATATAATTACACAATTTGCAAGAGGTTAACATTTGTCTAGCTGCAATGATGATGAATGTGAGGGCTGTTCTTCAGTTGAAGGCGCTGCCCCACTGCTGTTCGTATATGTGGTTAACTTGCGTCGACATTGTTTTTTATTTACAAATGGATCGCCCTACTAGCATTTCCGAATGGGTTTCGCAGTAGTTTTTTAACGAATTTGAAGTTAATGTACACAAGCAAAATATCCTACTGCAGATGGTTTTGTGAAAATTGGTTCGTCGAATATGAGAGATTCTCCATGCGAAAGAAAAATGAACTAAGGCGAGTGTTCAATTTGGAACAAAGTTTGCGTACAACATACTTTTCTGATATTTTGTAAAATTGTAAAAGTGATAACCTATGTTAAACAGAATACAATAAATAGTAGCTATAAATACATATTCTAAATCACAATGCGATTACATTTTCTGTTTTCTGTATTCTGACATCATTCGTTGATCCGTAGCACATTGCGTTCGATATCGGCCAGTGACCCGTTACTGCCATCGGTAGACGTCCCGAGGCCATTGTCCACCGAAACCGTCACCGGCGATGACGAGGTCGTGGAAGCGTCGGTCGTCCCGATGGTCGTAATGGAAGCAGCCGACTCCAACGGTCGATCGGTGGACGTCAGCCGGGAACTGCTGGTAGTGGTGGTGGTCATCATCGCCATCGACGACACAGACCCACCGGCCGAGCCTCCCGGACTGACGACCATCGATCCACTGCTGGTGCCACTTTGTTCTATACTCGAGCAGCTATTGTTCTTCACATAGATCACCTGTTTGTGGAGCTTTCTGACATTGAACGAGGACGCCGATACTGACGAAGCGGAAGAGGAGTAATGCGATTTAGAAGTAAAGCTTACCATTTCGGACGTGAGCGAGTTGAGGGCCTTCTCGACCGTTGGCTTGTGGCGATCCCGATCCGAGAGGGTGGTATGCAGTGGAGACGAATGGCCTGAGAATGCTGCCGAGGAAAAGAAACGTCAATTAAATAATAAATGATAGTAAATGAAACCAGAATTCAGTGATACACCATTCAATTCCAACTAGAATAACTATTCTTTGAAAGATACGTGTATTTCAACCTCAACTGTAAGGCCGTCTTCAGTGTCTTGCACTAGATTCGACTATAATAATTTTCATCGCTTTCACACATTTTATACTTAAACTAGATATAAAGCCGTAATTCCAATGCCCTAGTTGGCAGAAAATTTAAATTTTTAAATCTGTTATGTACATCAATTGTATGACCCTCTGTGAAGACATGTTCTGCTATCTAAGATTTGAAATAGTGACTCATGTCCTTGTCCACCGTTTTCAGAACTTTTCCTATTTCCGCAAGTGTTTCCTGAATCTAACATCGAGAGATCGCATTGTTTGACCAACCTATAGCTTGAAGCGGCGAGGACACCTGATTTTATAAACGCCAACCTTATTTAATGCGTTAACTGGATCCTTAATAGATAATTATGCAGTTTTGAGTTGAATGTTTTATTTTTTTAGTTAACATATAAACAGATAACACTGAATCAACAATTTCACGCCACAATACTCGATTCATAGCCGCATCTCTCCATCCTCGGTTTTGCCCCACGATCCACAAATCGATACACACTTGATCCGCCCACCTAGCTCGCTGTGCTCCACGCCTTCTTGTACCAACCGGACCCGAAGCGAACACCATCTTTGTTCGGCATTCTTGCAACATGCCCTGCCCATCGTATCCTTCCAGCTTTAGCCACCTTCTGGATACTGGATTCGCCGTTGAGTTGGGCGAGCTCATGGTTCATCCTTCGCCGCCACACACCGCCAAAAATCGTCATAAGCACCCGACGTTCGAAGACTCCAAGTGCTTGCAGGTCCTCCTCAAACATCGTCCACGTTTCATACCCGTAGAGGACTACCGGCCTTATGAGCGTTTTGTACATGGTACATTTGGCTGACGAGGTTGGTGATCTAATGGCTATCGCTTCTGCTTCATAAGCAGAAGGTCATGGGTTCAATCCCTGGCCCGTCCTTTTCCTCGTACTTTGTAGTTGTAACATTCACTTGCTTCTGTCTACCACTCTTAATATATCGCAGATCATTTGCTAGAACCCGAGACGGACAGAAATAAATCGTTTCCCTACGCTTTCATTCCTTCATCATTATAGTACGCCTTTCCTTACGCCTGATACATAGGCAGTCTGCTAACCAAACCAGTAAGCCTCTCTGCCATATAAATTACCCCACTCTTTCACCCTTCCCGCATGAACTGGCGTAGACGCAGTGGTATACGGTCTACCTATTCATTTTATTTATTTAGTTAAAATCTAAACAGATAACACTAAATCAACAATTTCACGCCATACTCGGTTCGTGGCCGCATCTCTCCATCCTCGGTTCTGCCCTACGCTCGCCAAACCGGTACGCACTTGATCCGCCCACCTAGCTCGCTGCGCTCCGCGCCTTCTTGTACCAATCGGATTCGAAGCGAACACCATCTTTGCAGAGTTGCTGTCCGGCATTCTTGCAACATGCCCCGCCCATTGTATCCTTCCAGTTTGGCCACCTTCTGAATCACCGTAGAGTTGGGCGAGCTCATGGTTCATCCTTCGTTTTTTGCACACCACCAGAGATCGTCCTAAGCACCCGACGTTCGAAATCTCCAAGTGCTTGCAAGTCCTCCTCGAGCAGCGTCCACGTTTCATGCCCGTAGAAGTCTACCGGCCTTATTAGCGTTTTGTACATGGTACATTTGGTGCGGGTGTGAATATTTTTTGACCGCAGCTTCTTGTGGAGTCCATAGTAGACCCGACTTCCACTGGTGATGCGCCTCCGTATTTCACGGCTGACGTTATTGTCAGCCGTCAGCAAGGATCCAAAATAGACGAAGTCGTCGACCACCTCGAACGTATCCCCGTCTATCGTAACACTGCTACCTAGGCGAGCCCTGCTGCGCTCGGCCCCACCAGCTAGCATGTAATTTGTCTTAGACGCATTCACCACCAGTCCAACTTTTGCTGCCTCGCGTTTCAGGCGGGTACAGTTCTGCCACCTTTTCAAATGTTCGGCCGACAATGTCCATATCATCCGCGAAGCAAACAAATTGGCTGGATCTCGTAAAAATCGTAACCCGGCTGTTGAGCCCGGCTCTCCGCATAACACCTTCTAGCGCAATATTGAACAACAGGCACAAAAGCCCATCACCTTGTCGTAGTCCCCGGCGGGATCCAAACGAATTGAAGTGTTCGCCTGAAACCTTCACACAATTTTGCACACCTTCCATCGTCGCTCTGATCAGTCTCGTGAGCTTCCCGGGAAAGCTGTTCTCGTCCATGATTTTCCATAGCTCTACGCGGTCGATACTGTCGTATGCCGCTTTGAAATCGATGAAAAGGTGATGCGTTGGGACCTAGTATTCTCGACATTTTTGGAGGATTTGCCGTACAGTAAAGATCTGGTCCGTTATCGATTGGCCGTCAACGAAGCCGGCTTGATAACTTCCCACGAACTCGACGGAAGATGATCTGGGATAGTACCTTGTAGGCCTCATTTAGAATGGTGATCGAATGATTATCACAATCTAACTTGTCGCCTTTCTTGTAGATGGGGCATATTACCCCTTCCTACCACTCCTCCGGAAACTGTTCTGCTTCCCAGATTGTGCCTATCAGCCGGTGCAGACAAATGGCCAGCCTCTACGGGTGCATCTTTATGAGTTCAGCTCCGATACCATCCTTACCAGCAGCTTTATTGTTCTTGAGCTGGTGAATGGCATCCCTCAAAGTGGGGGCTGTTTGGTTTCCATCCTCCGCAGTACCGACGAACGCATTTCCTCTGTTGTCCTGACTTTCATTGCCTGTGCTCTCAGTGCCATTCAGATGTTCGTCGAAGTGCTGCTTCCACCTTTCGATCACCTCACGCTCGTCTGTCAAAATGCTCTCATCCTTATCCCTGCACATCTCGGCTCGCGGCACGAAGCGGGATGCGTTGAGCTTCTGATAGTACTTGCGTGTTTCTTGAGACCGGCACAGCTGTTCCATTTCCTCGCACTCCGTCTCCTCCAGGCGACGTTTTTTCTCCCGAAAGAGGCGGGTCTGCTGTTGCCGTTTCCTTCTATAACGCTCCACGTTCTGGCGGTTCCCTTGCTGCGGCATGATCGCCCGCGCTGCGTTCTTCTCGTCCAGAATCTGCCTACATTCCTCGTCGAACCAATCGTTCCGTCGACTCCGTCCCACGTACTCGACGTTGCTCTCAGCTGCATTGTTGATGGCTGCCTTCACTGTTCTCCAGCAGTCCTCAAGAGGGGCTTCATCCAGCTCACCATCTTCCGGTAATGCAGCCTCGAGGTGCTGCGCGTATGCCGCTGCGACATCCGGTTGCTTGAGCCGCTCTAGGTCGTACCGGGGCAGCCGTCGGTACCGTACGTTGTTAACGACGGAGAGTTGTGGGCGAAGTTTAAGGTGATTATAAAACGAAGCCAAACTTTGAATTTTCAAGTGCACAAGACTGGAGAATCTGACAACAGTTTGCATCGAAAATCAATCAAATAACTAGCTTGCCGTTGAAAATTTAGCCATTGGTGACCAATGGGATAAATTGTCAACGCAGAGCGCTGTTTGGTTCTCAAGTCTTGTGCTCTTGAAAATTTGAAGACTGGCTTCATTCTATAATCACCTAAACCATCACCAGATAGTGGCCAGTGTCGATGTTCGCGCCACGATATGTCCTGAAGTTGATAAGGTCGGAGAAGTGCCGTCGATCAACCAGAACGTGGTCGATTTGTGATTCTGTTTGCTGTGGTGATCTCCAGGTGTATCGGTATGGACGGCTGTGCTGGAAGTAGGTGCTACGAATGGCCATATACTTGAAGGCTGCGAAATCAATTGAACCTAAGCCGTTTTCGTTCGTCAGCCGGTGAGCGCTGAGCTTACCAATAGAAACACTTTGCGAAAATATGAAAATAGACACGGAAGACGATGGACAAGGGATGACTCACGATTTGAAATCTAAGGCAGCAGAGCTCGATTCCACAACACTAAAAACGGTCTCACAGTTGAGAACAAAATACGCATATCTGCCAAATAATTAAATTCTAATAGGAATCAAATGGTACATAATTAAATTCGGTTTTCGTCAATTACATGTTTTTAGTTTAAATTCTAATACTCACTTCCTATATCACCGCTGGAGCTCGACTCCGTAAAGCTAGGCGTTCCCTCGGTCCAGGTCGGGGTGGAGCCTTCGACCGAGGCCGGCGGTGTCCACGCTAGTGCACCTCTAGATCCGTAATTGCTATTGGATGACGATTCGACTGCTAAATGACTTTCTAATCTTATTTCTGATATACTGGTTTGGGGTTGAATTTTGAATTTCGGCACATGGATAAGGATCGAATTGTATGAGTAAACACATAACAAAAATGATGACGATGATGTAATGCAGTAAGGAGTAGGAGAAAAAAGATAGAAAAAAGGTGATGATAGAGTAAAAAGATTAATATGATTTCTAGATAAAACAAATCAACGGCAGGCAAACGAAACAAACAAAACTTCTACCATTCTGAAATCAACCATTTCCAAACATGGATGAACCAAACAAACTTCAACGAATCATACCAACCGATACGAAGGATGATTGTCCCATCCAAACCGAATCGTTCTCGAGATCATTCACCCTTCCACTGATCCACCCATTCCGATCACCTACGCTATAACCACTCCCTATTGATTCAAACCCATTACCCCATAATCTATTATCCAGAATGCCATGACCCTCAGGAGTTCGGGGAAATGGAACATTCGGGGTAACGGGTTAGAATCACCCCACCCTCCATCACTCCCACATACCTTATCGAGTCTTCCTTGTAGTTATCACTCCGGCAGGAGGTGCTCCGCCGGTCTACGGTGCCTCCGGTGCTTCCACCGTCACCGATTCCTCCGCTGCTTCGGCTGAGTCCGCTCGTAACGCCGCCACTTCCCCCTCCGCCACCGCTGCCACTTCCCGTTTTGTTATCGTCCGAAGAGTGCCGATGACTACTGCTACCGTGCTCGGAGATGTCGTCGAAAGCGGGAGGAGGGGTGGAAGAACAGGAAGGAGATGTGCCTAGCGAGCGATAATAACAATATACGAGGAGAAAAGCGGCTAAGTTTTTTTGTTTTGCTTCATATTGCAGTTGAGAGTGTGTTTGGTTTTACGGAAGTGTCATTTTTCGATAAAATATGAGTCGTGCAAACGGCAATGGGTAGTGCGAAAATATTGAAATCTATACCTACACATGGATCATCAATTCGGATGATAAATAACATAAAACAGATGTAGAGATGTAGAATAATAAGATCCTTCAATGATTCAACATGATTTAGAGAGCATCCATGAACTATTGAAGCAGTTGACGCAAAAGTGTACGAGGCCTCATCCTTAAGAGATAACGCACTACGTTTACCAAGAGTATATGTGTCATCCGTTGTTGATCATTGAATGTTGAATTGCTTATACGATATAATATCTATGTAGATTTTATGCATCTACAAATTTCATAAAACCAAATACGTCCGAGAAGTTCCGAAGTCCCCAGAGTTAACTAAAGACTTATTCAGTATAAATAAAGCATTTCGGAACAAATTATTTGTATTGATCAGTCTAGTATGGCGTATCCTAGCGTATCGCACGGGCCTATCGATCACAAGGTACTTGGTTTGATTCCAGGTTGCCGCGAAAACTTTTTTTTGTTTTCAAATTTTGGTTTCATAAGACAAAGCTATGAATTGCAACCCGCTTTATTGTGGCGAATTGTCATAAGTGGTGCCCATGTATTAGTCCATTTGCCTGAGTGCTGTACTTCAACTTTTTCCCTACCGATAATTCAATACAGTACCAGAATAACAACATAACTGACAAATGTAAACAAACTGAGTTTTGTTCACCTAATAGTTTATTTGATAAATTACAATCATATAATGCACAGCTGTTCCTTAAAAAAATAACGTTTTTCACGGAATACGTGTGAAGAACATAGAAGCGCATTTGTTATTCTCTATCGATACGAACTCTGATGTCAATTCCGTCCATTGGGCGTAAATGTTCACGTGACTATGTTTTAAATTGATAATTGTTCTAGCTGCTACGTCTGTTTGTTTGTGGAAGAGCGCTAAAAGCATTTAAATTTTTCCAAAATGTTGGCTTTAAACAGGCTGCAGGTATCTCTGAAGCTTCTAGAAATTTGCTCCAGGCAAGAAGAAAAGAGCAATAAGTTACTCTAGAGACCAGTTTTGTAAAATAAGAGAGTTTAGATGCCTTCATTAAAAAAAAAGAACTTTTTAGGCATACATTAACATAGTGACCCAGTCTGTAGAAAGAGACCTACTACAGCCCTGCTTTCCGAAAGGAATCAATCGTAAATCGAAAATTATTTAAGGTCGAATAATGTTTATAGCTATATTATGCTAATAGCTATATGTTAAAATTTAGATCTTAGATATTCGGAAAGCTCGCAAAACTGAATGTCAAATGATTAGTTCAGTTGAAGATAGCGGTAATTCGAATGCAAAACAGCACATTTTCAACGAAATTGGAGAGGGCTCTACTCGAGAGTCGATAAATGCAAGTTGCGTATCGAACCAACAAAATAGATAAGGGCTCTTTTTGAAGACAAAGAAGAACAACCATTCAAAGAAGTCTCTTCGAGCTACTCTGTGTATACAGACTCTGCCCTAGTCGTTATCTAATGTTTTATAAATTATACAATATATTTCATAGCTGGCAACACTGCTCAAGTGTTAGATAGGCAAAATTAGGGCTGTGAACCCCTAATTGGATGATACCCA
Source organism: Aedes aegypti (assembly GCF_002204515.2). Lineage (NCBI taxonomy): Eukaryota > Metazoa > Arthropoda > Insecta > Diptera > Culicidae > Aedes > Aedes aegypti. Next base: position 402,415,086 of record NC_035108.1, read on the forward strand.
ATTTGAAACTTTAGATAAGTTTAAGTAGCCGTTAAGTACTATCCTGTGTTCAATAAGGATGCAACATTTCTCATAAAGCTAGTAATTTTATTCAAAAATACTGAAATTGAAAAACTGAATATCTAGGATCTATAGAAAAGAGTTTTCCAACAATTGGTCTGCGGACCCTTTTTTTTCTCTCTGTTCGGATGGGCCACTGCGACCAGCATTTAGATCTATTGTGGCATTACCCGTATCCTTAGTGCATAGTGCATGTCGCATTACTCCATTTCCATTGATAGGTAATGAAGCATCGATTTCTGTACAGTTCTTGTTTTGATTCCTTAGATATTGATACAAATCGACTATGATGAAAAGGTCCCGCTATTTACACCCTTCATAAAAATTTACATCTCAGCGAAGGCGCACCCCTTAGCAAACATAATCGATTAACTTTCTGAGAAACCAAATCGGTACTACTGATATTTGACCATGCAACGGAACTCTAGTCCCATCCTTGTTTCGCTTTTAGTTTAGTCCAAGAAAAATACTAGAAAAAATGAGCTTTATGCTAGCAGCAAAACCGAATCAAGCTAGAAAATTTGTTTAGTAATCAGAATTCACGTGAGTCCTTGAATTACCAGTACTTACAGTCCTTGTTGAGTTAATACTCATGATTGATATCCTGGCTTCAACTGTAGTCTCGGGACTGATCAACTCCGAGTCTTTAACCATCTGCTAGGTAAAACAGAATAATTTTCAGAAACTGTTGCCAGTAACAAGGACTTTGTACCGCGAATCCTTGAATTACCAGAACAAATTACCTTAGCCCAACAAACAAGATGAGACTAGGGTTCAAATAGGGTTCAAATTGCGGACCCTTAGATGTACGAGAAGATTTCCAAGGCGGTTTGAAAAATCATTTTTAATAAGTGTGGTTTTACCTGACTGATAAAATAAATGTGAGGGGTCTCTTAACTCGCTTGTTGTACAAAACATCATTATTGGATTTGTTCAAATATTAAAAAAAACGTATTCAGTGTTTTTATCTAGATAGTTACTGATAAAATGTTTACTGTTGATAAGAGATTAGATACAAGCCTAATTTTTCTTCTCCGGATTATTATGATTTTCAAACTTTGAATGAGTTTGCCAGCTTTTTGGGAAGCCTTAGTTCAACGGCGAGCAATTGATGGGATTGAAAAAAAATCGAAATTTCTTTGCTTTGCTGTGGTCTGCTGGCACGAGGTTTTGAAGGGTCCCTGGCAAAATAGTTACCGAAATCTTTCAACAATCGGTAATTGACTCCTGAGAATAGCATTCCAAAAAGTCGATAACATTTTGTGAGCATCTTTCGGATTGGTTGTCGAAGAAATTTTCATAGCACTTCGGGGAATATCTTGTCATTTCCTTGAACGATTTTGAATGTGTCTTATCGGACTCTTGGAAAGCTGGTTGGTAGTTTCCTGGTAAGAGTTTCGGTGGACTTAGTAGACTCCAAATTATCTTCGCAGAATTTCAGATGTGATTAAAAACCAAATCCAATAAAATTAAAAGATTTTTTTACAAATTCTCGTTTCAATAATGCAATATTTATTACTTCGTTAAAACAAAGTCAAAATAAAATTGCTGCTTCAAGTTTTATAATTAAATAATTCTATCAGTTTAAATATTTCAACAGTGTTGCAAGATTACCATTCATTTCAGACTAAAAAAAATTGAATTAGAGTCGGAGCCATTGTTATTTCAGATTTATGGACAAAAGGTCGAAAGGACAAAGGATCGAAAATGATTTGCTTGGTGGGAAGTTTCTCCTTCTTTAAAAAGAGGTTTTCGGCCTTTTGTCCCTTATTTTTTGTTTTTCGACCTTTTGTCATAGATTCGTTATTTTAACATGTTTGAATGGCATAATCTATGTTTAAAATTAAGCATTTAGCATAATGGTTATTTGGCATAACATTTTTTCATCAAGAAGAGTAATATTTTAAAAAAATGACTATTATTCTGATTATTCCAAATGGCCAATATGCCAAGTGGCGTGTTTCCAAATGACCTTATGCCAAATAACCCGCTTCTGTTTTAAATTGCAGTTCAGTCCCAAATTCCGAACATGACTCATATTCAAGAAAACCACTCAAATTTCTTCACAGGATGATCAATGTTTTCTATCTTTATTAACTAGTGTTCACCTCGAGACCAACGTCACTATAACTCTTATGTCATAAGTGGCTATCTTGGGGATGGGATCGGATCTCAGGTCCTCGGCTCGGCGTGAGAGGCGTGTGTACAATCAATCAATTCTATAATTCAGAAAAAAAATCAACTCTTACCTCTGAAATCGCCAACGTTCGGATTAAGAGTCATGTTCGGAATTTGAGACAAAACGATATTGTCAGATATACGAAAATTGAATTTTATCACAGATTCAACTACCTGACCAAAAGATTGACAAAAAATAGAATGTCTATTTTAAACCATATCTAGCAAAAAACTGCCATCTCAAGTTTTACTAACACTTCAGCAGTCGCGCTGTTGTATTTTGTACAACACAGTTAAAAAAACTCACTTCTTCTACACAGCATTAGCGCGGTGCTTATGGATCCAAGAAGACCGGAAGGTAAAATAAATCTTTTGTCAATGGAAACAATAACACAATACTTAGGTGAACAGTATTGTCAACTATCTAATAAGTTTTTTTTCAATTCGGCTTATGCCTAATGGTTATTATGCCCAACGTCGTTATGCCAAATGGTCCGCTCCCTGTTTGTTTATTAATACGGTCGTTAATATGAGTTTCAGTTATAGCAGAACGGTCGTAAGATTCATCAGAAATCCTTATTTGCATAAATTGAATAGGAAACGGACCTGGTGTAGTGGTTAGAGTACAGACTTCTCACGCCTGGGATCGAACTCCATCCCGAAGATTGACGAAAGTGAAGCCATAGGTCCCGAGGTGAACAATCAAAAAACTATTTAGTATTCTACTGATGGTAGTATTTTTCATCACTTTGTGAACTCGACTACACACGATGGTGTTAACTGTCTTATGCAGAAAAAACGTCCACACAAAATGTACGCTTTTTTTATTTTTACCCTTATGTGGTTTTGGTACAGAATAGATAGATATAAAAAATGGAGTACTATCTAATCCAGCATAGAAATTACAATGTTTTGATAATTTTCATTAGCGAAAAATCTAGTAAAGCTATTATGATAATAAACAAAAAAATTTGAATATGACAGTAATGAAATAGCGTTTGTTATACAAATGATGACAATGCGAACGAAAAGCGATTTTATGCACCAACATATATACAATACAATCAAAAAAAACGAAGGGAGGACAATCTAGCGAAAACTAATTTCCCGCTCGACTTCTGGTAACAACTCAACGTCTGTTCACGTCAAACAAATTCTCCCTCCAAGCTGAACTGACTGAGGTAGCTTTCCACGTTGTGCTGCTCGTCCAAGGGCAGTCCCAACTGGCGCAGGACGTCCACTTTCTCTACTGAATGTTGCGTCTCCGATCTTGGCGTCAAACGAGACAGAAAACTATCATTTTTGACGACTTGTGGACGGTTGGATGGCTTCACCGACGGTTCAACCTCCATGGCTTGCAAACGAGCTTCGTTCTCACGGATTTCTCGTTCGATTTCGGCAATTTTTTGTCGAATCTCCTCTGAATTTAGAGCTTTGCTGAAGGAGTTTTTTCTGTCGCACCAAAACGTGTCTCCCCAATGAGCCGTTTGCCAGTTGCTGTTTCTTCGGCTGGGGTTTTGGTGGACGTTGAAGGGTTGAATTCGGTGACGCAAACAATTCACGCCTACTCCGGACTACATCCTGTAGATTGGATAGAACAAGTTCGTCATCCAACTCTGACTCATAGTCCTGAATTCTCTCGGCCATTGGAACAAACTTTTCTTCTTTGTGATTGTTGTTGTTGTAGAAGTCAAGTTTTGAAATCTCCTTAGGCGTCGGCGTCATGAAGGCGAGCTTCTTGGATACCGGTAGATGCACAGACTCGTCCTTGAGGGAAAACTTTCTGATCTTATCCTGTATTGACTCTGATCGTTCGACGGAAGCTGTATTCTTCATCGTTCGTTTCACTGATGTGAGACTATTGCTGACTCCGGTAGAGGATCGCTCAAAACTCTGTGCCAGTTTCTTAACTCCTGTTTTTATTACTTGCTCAGGTTGAGTTTCAAGCATAGCATTTTCGTTTTGATCGCTCTCCTGAATCACACCCAAATGTTCTCCATTTTCCGCTACCCGGAAGTCGTGGTTGCTAAGCCAACTGAGGACTTTATTCGGCGATCGAGTATAATCGATGACGTTCTCCAGTGATTCGGGAAAGCGCGTAGCAGACTGCGGGTCTAACAGGTGCTTGGAGGGTTTACCTAAGTATCAGCAACATTGATGAGTTAACATAGGTATACAACTATCTAGTCTAATGAGCAAAAGTGGCATACTAAAACAGGTTTCAAACACGATAGAATCTCTCCAAAGCTTAACAATTGTAGTCAAGGATACAAAACAGGAATCCATGCAAAACTAAATAGTCGTAAACTCATGCGAGAAAACCAAGAGAGATTCTACTCAACAATCTACTTCATCAGAACAACAGGTCAGAACTCAAACGAACTAATTCTGCGCAAACACACCTGCACTGGACCGTCCCCGATGCCCACTGCTGGACTGGCTCGGAAGGGACCCGGTAGCTCCTGGGCCTCCGCCCCCACCTTTGATGCCCGCTTTGCTCATCTTGGGTGACCCGCGCGGAGGCACCGGTGGCGGAACGCTAGCCTTCACGATGGTGGTTTTCTTCTTCAGCGGTGGCATCGTAGGCGTCACGGAACTACCCATCTTCAGTCCAGATTTAGTACCCGTTTGGATGCCACCGCTACCGCCACCACTGGACGTGGTTGTGGTGGTAGATGCCGCATACACACTGGATGCCGTTTCTGTGTCCACTGCGCGGGAGGAAGGTTAGTTACGTCAAATGAGGATGGGATTGTTAGTAGACAAAGGTTAAAAACGACACAGTTATAACGCGGCGAACGCACAGTTTCCGGGAAGCATGGAAGTAAACAATGGCATATGAAAATAAGCGGCATTTTTCATGTAAGATCGTTCAGATATACTTTTATATAAATTTTAGAGTGAGACATAGTTATATGAAATATAAGGTACACCGGGGCAAGTAGAAACGTGAAGTTTTGAACAAGATTATTAATTTTTTTTTCTCTAAAATCTTGTTTTATTTGTTAACTTTAAATTAAACATATCCGAATCCAAATATGACTGTCACAATGTTTGGCAAGTGCAATTCACGATTTCAAAGACATCAATCTGCAGAAATAACATTTTCATGTTTGAAGCATTAGACGAGTACAGATTTCAAATAAATAAATAATAACAACCTAGCCCTATAACTTCACAATGAGGTAACCTTATTGAATTTTAACAGCTCTTATTTGTGATGTGGCATAGTTAAACCCAAAAAAATAATATGATTTGGTAAAATATTTCTGATTTTAATTAAAGGTATTATTTAATTTTAAGGTTCAATCCGTCTAAAATTTTAAGGCATATTTTTAAAAATGTTCTAACACAGCATAAATGAAAAATTAAGTATATTTTAAGTTCCTCACAAAAAATAATGACATAAGTATCACCAGGCTCAGATGTAAGAGTTCCGAACATGATCATTTAGTACGTATTTTCACTTTCCAATACTGAATCAGGCCTATCCACTTAAAAAAACGAATTTCCGAGTCCAGACCCGTACATGGCATCGTACTAGGAGTTTTTGTTTCAAATGAAACTGATATCATTAAAACTAATAGTTTGCAGAAAGAATTTTATGAATGACTCAGAATTCTCAGAATTCATTCGATTTTATGCTCAAAAGTACCTTAAAAATGGTGATTTTTGAAAACATTTTGTTGTGTAAAACCACCAATTACGATTTAAAGGTACGTATAAAATAAGCTCCTCCCGGGCAGACGGAAAAATAAAAATCACATCTCGAAACGAACAAATTATGATCGCATATCTCAATTCGATATTGAAAAGATGTTTGAAAATTTAATAAATCTCAGCGCTATAGCTCAACATATGAAAATATGTAAACAAGATCAAAATGAGTTCTTTGACATGGAATAAAACACATTCCACAGCAATATGGCGGAACTGAACAGTGTAACGTCTTGACAACCTATATTAGCAAAATGTAGTCTCAGAAAGCGAAGAGAATGATGCTCTTATTTCCTTGATCTTCCAACTGACAGGCATAGCCGATTAGTTGGGATCTCTGTGTATAAATCTGAATGTCAAGGATTCGATCCTGGTTGTCGGCTTGTTTTTTTTTATTCTCCGCCATCTATCAGATCATATTTTGATATTGATTTGTTGGTCAATCAATAAACTTGCCAGATATTGTTTTGATCTTATAATATCTTAACAAGGTGTTGTTTAATAATGCGTTTTCGGCAAAGTTGTTCATTAGGTTTAGCACTATGTGCTGCATACTTTGTTATTTCGGGATTCTATAGCGGTAAACGCGCAGCTATTCAGCAAGACCAAGCTGAGGGTCGTGGGTTCGAATCCCACCGGTCGAGAATCTTTTCGGGTTGGAAGTTTTCTCGACTCCCCAGGGCATAGAGTATCTTCGTACCTCTGCCACACGATATACACATGCAAAAATGGTCAATCGGCATAGAAAGCTCTCAGTTAATAACTGTGGAAGTGCCTCATAAGAACACTAAGCTGAGAAGCAGGCTTTGTCCCAGTTGGGACGTAACGCCAGAAAGAAGAAGAAGATAACTAGGAGGCGCATTGAAAACTTAAAATTTAAATATTGACCAATTAAGTTTTGATGGAAGGTTGTTGTTTTCGGTAAAGTTGTACATTAGCTGACTAACAACTCATAAATCACGATGCAAAACAACTATTGGGTCTATGTTTTTAGCAAAATTGAGTATTATTACGATATTCTGCCACATGGTTCTGATACTATTCCATACTAAACAGGAATTCAATCATTGCTCTTGGCTTAACTAGCACTTTTACTGAAAACACAGTCTGCTATTTCAGATATATATGAGTTTTTTTTAATTTTAATACACTAGCTCCTTCTACTGGCAACATGGCACCTACTAAATGAGCGTAACTTTTCAAAAGGACATGTCCAACACTAAGAAGCTCTCCTTTCCCTTTAATCAATAACTAATTAATATAACATTAACACTAACTAAATAACAATTAACCTCTTCTGTTTCATTTTGTGCATGAATCGCTAGATAATGACATTGTCGTTTGATCTATACTTAGTGAAAAACTTCCCAAAAGCTTTAGTATTGCACTGTTACAATCGAAAGAGAGCTAGAGAGATAAGAATCTCTTATTGTTACAAAGGTCCTTTTGAAAAGTTACGTGAGGAATGAACAACATTCCCGAAGACACTAGTCTTCTAACATAACTCAAACTTGAGAAGTTTGAAATATTTGATGCTTACCAGCGCCTCCAGCGTTTGTTGAGTTAAGCAAACATGCAGTGTATAGCCCTTGATTCAATGAGCAACTTTGCTGAAGTAATCATTTATCCAAATTCTCATTATCTTGAGATATAGAATGCCATAACATGAGCTCAATATAGTAACATTTTCTAAGCTAGCGCCATCATACGGTGAAATTCCCAACTAACCCAACTGTGTTTCATAATGTTTTTAGAATGTTTCGCTGTCTTTAGACCTTTTTTTACAATAACTCATCTCCGCGATCAATTGAATCAAAAAACCTTAAGCAAATAAAAAAAAAACAACGTGTGAAAAAGTTTCACAGATCGGTTTATTAACAAAAAAGTTACAGCCCTTCATAGTACTCTGGGATCTTATTGACCCTAAACACAGAAAAAGGGTTAAAAAATATACCTCGCAGTTGTGCAAAACTATATTTTTGATTGAATTTACCAACGATCAACGCCAAATATGCAATTATTCAAAACCCTAAGAACAGTTCATAAAAAAATGAATTCTTCAAATATTTTGAAAACTTAAATATATCTAAAGGTTTTGAAATATTGGAAGTGTAAAGAAGAAGAAGAAGATTTATTGAGTAGATTTGGCGAATTTCATTGAAAATACTTGAAAATGTCGTCAATGTAAGATAGTTTAATAGAAAGAATGGCTATTTTCAAAAATGTATTCCATAAATGGTATTCAATAATGTTCCATCAAACATTCTTGTAATTGTAATTGTAATTGCTCAATCCACACCCTGGCAGACAATTATCCGCCCATCTAGACACGGGCTGGGTGAGGACCTACCTAGCCTCCCCCGTTAACATGTCCTATACCGTTTAGCACACCGGGATCTTCCACAAGCAGGCGCCGGAATTAAAGCGGTCCCACAAGCTTCAGATACATTAAATAGATTTAGTCCCTCTGGCACTAAACCGAATGGCGCCCTCCGCTTCACCACTAGTACTGCTTCCCCACACGCCAAGCACAATATCGAAAGTAGTGCGTTGTATAGCAAATACAGTACACCACCTCCGACACTATGCCAAATGTACAGGAAAAACAGCACCAGTAAGAAAGCGGAAGGCGCACCACTCGGTTCAGTGCCAGAAGGACTATAAGTATAACGAAGAAGAAACGAAAAGATAGTAGAGTTGGTTCGGTTATTTGATTGCTGAAACGAAAAAAAACAGAAAAAACAGAAACAAAGTGTTAACATTAAAACGGGGTTTTATAATTGATAAATGTATCGATAGTTTCTCATCTGTTACGTTTCCTTATCGTAGCGCTGTCGATTTTTCCATCTCCAGGGTGTTCGTCTCCGCTCGAGCAATGAGGACCATGATGAAATGAGAATATAAAAATGTGAGCATTAGTGTTGATCTAGTAATAGATTAATTTAAACTGCTTTTCATGTGCTAAGTAACTTGTAAACTCCTACTCAATTATGTTTTGTTGGCCTACACGTTTTATTTAGATACAATTTTTATTTAGAAAACTATTTGGATCCGAGATTTTAGGTGCAGATTGAGCATGTTTGATAAAACAAGCATCCTGTTTTCAGTTGAAGAATGTTCAAGAAGTTGATGATTCTGTTATTTATACTGGCTACATACAAGAATTCACTATTGATGTAATATATGGATATTGAAAGTTCCAACGCGCGATTATAATACTTCAGTTTTCGTGCTGTTGTATTGGTGTAAGTAGTGGGAAACCAATCAGTTTGGTGATTCTAACGGTAACAAATAGCAAGACGAAAGGAAAGTTGATAATCTATCATCATTATGATTTCAGTCCTAATTTCATGATCCGTTTAATAAATTCCGCGTATGATTCGGCAATTTTAACAATTTATACATGTGTATTCGAATAAAACAGACTACGGGCATTTATTACCGGTTGCAAGGTTCCTAAGTGATCAGATATTTATCATTTCCTACAGCCTAATTTAATAATACCTACATTGGGTTGTAACAAAAATTTGATCTTGGGATGTTGATTTGCCTCCTAATCATAGTTTCGACAATAGTCACATGCTTACTATCCCTTATGGCAGTGTTGTTGATTCTATTGTCTATCGCTCATCAGTTTTGCGCCACCCGGCAGGGACTTGGTCCTATGTACCCAATACTCTGCTGTGTCTTAACTTCACGCAATACATTCTGTAGATGTGTGATACAGTTTGCGGAATATTATGATTTATCACTTCGTTCAGATGGAAAATTCTGTTATGGTACCATATTCACATATCAGATAACTCCCACCTGGAACGATGTAATACATCGGAGACATGTAGATTCAGATGTATGTAGACGATCTATGCCTAGTTCGGCTCTGATCGACAGGCAATCAGTGTATTCAGTTTTTCAACTAGCTTGAAGCGATGAACGTATCAAGACAAGCTCTCCACTATATCTGCTAGCAATCACCGGTCGTCGATAGACATTTCGGTTCTTTTCTGCTAAAGAAAGACCCGATTGTATGCCAAAGACTATGGCTCATGCTTTTCAATACAGCTGGAAAAACAAGAACTACACCCAGCACCAAATAGTACGTAACTATGAGGCGGACCGGAAGGTTTGATAAGCAATCCCCACCAATAATGTTCCATCAAACATTCTTGTCCTGAAAATGTTTATGTTTAGATTTTTAGAAAATTCTAATGCACAAGTGTACATATGAAGGTTAATGAGACTGAAAGATAAACTTTCTGCTCACTCTAATGTAATTCGATTTTTGCTCTTCATAACAAATTTTCTAGGTATACAGCAAATAATTTGCTCAACATACCAGACTTTGGCGTACCAGTGGTGTGCTGATTGAAATGCGTCTGAGTGGGATGGTATTGCTGTTGCTGCTGTTGTTGTTGCTGATGTTGCTGCTGCTGTTGCTGATGATCTCGCTGTTGCTGCTGCTGTTGTTGCTGATTATGGTGGTGATGCTGGTGGGAGCTGCCCGCTACAGCTGCATTGAATGAATTCAATAGTTATGGGCGTTGGCGAGAAAATACAGATAGAATATCATTAGCATTTGGAAAAAGGGTTTCTATGAAATTCGTGCGCGCTTTGAAATGAGAAGCATATATGTATTGTTGTCATCAATGTTGGTAGCTCACAGAAAGTTATCAGTGAAAAGGAAAGTAACTCAAGACATAACGTTAGTATGAAAGATATAGTGAGATGGTCGAATTTGAGATTAGGCTTGATCGGTCGATATGAAGTTCAACACAAACATTCGTGCAGATTCGGGGAAAAGTATTCGAGTTTTACATAGACGACAACAAAAATCAAAAGAACGGTTAGGAAGGCTACAAAAAAAACTTCAAAACAAAAAACCCTAAACCTTTGATTGAAACTATAAAACCAAAAAAAAATCAAAATCATACTTCACACTTACGTTGACTATCAGTTTCTTCATTTCTAGCTCTCTGTGCTGCTTTCGAGAGGCTTTTTCTCTTCGATGGCGAATGCTTAAGCGCTGCGGTATTCAATATCACGCGGCACAGATTAGGATTGGTTCACGTTAACCAATTACGTTAAATGATTTTTGTTCGTTTTGAAAAAAATATCGATTTGTGGCGAGCGATGGTTGGTGCGATGTTTGGAGGCGTTTGTTCGGTTTTCGGGAATTATCGGAATCATAAAATAAAAAGAGAGAAAAAAGAAAGAAACACATACAGTTGGCGCCATTTTCCAGCTTGGAGCGGGGTAAAAATTTAATTTAATATATGCTCTAAGAAAAAATAAATGAATATACTGCTTCATACGAGCAGGCAGGAAATCAAAAACGGGGTCTTTCACAAATGTTAAATACTGCAAGCAAAAGTATGCCAAACAAAAACAAAACATTGTTGAAAAAAATATCATTTGGTAGGCTACCGAAAAAAATGTACAAAACAAACTCACTAAAGTAGAACTAAAAGCACGCACTTAATCAGCAAATCCCAACTAATTTCGAATGAAACGAAAGGGGAAACATAATCTGTCAAAACCATGCCAAATTCAAACTTAAAGTATTTATGTATAACACAGGAACTAATTTTTCTGAAAGCATCCGCCTCCAGCAACCAGGGACGGTAAAGCGCAACCAATATGCATAACATGTGGTGAGGTGAGAGTTTAGAAAATTGTGTACGTAACTGCAAAGGAAGCCAGGAAATTAAGGACAAATTGTGCGAGATTCACTGTATAGGTTCAAATCACTCTTTTCTTTCTCGAAACGTTCGCTGATTTGTACAGACTTTTCTTTCCGTTTGCAGCCGTATATTTACACAATCATCTTGCTAGGGAAATTATAGTTGTTTCTCAACGTCTAGAGCGTAACAATTTAAGGCATCCGGCAGCGTCACTATTCATCCTAGAAAACAATATTGCTAACAATCCTAAGGATCTTCATGGTCATCTCTAAGAAAACCGTTTTGCAATCGAATAATGAACGAAATATTTATGCAAATCAAACCAAAAATTTCAACAAAATCCGTGAACTGAAACTATATTGTACAAACCAAAGGTATTCAGAGAATAGCAATCAATCTTTTCGCAAACTAGGTACTATTAGAGTTGAACTAATGGAGGTCAAACCAAAGAAGATATATAGGTTTCATAGGATGGATTTGCAACAGAATCGCAAGCAGAAGAAAGCAAATCACACGGTTCACTAAAAATAGAACAAATCGAAGCAGAATAAGTAAGGCAGCAGAGTAATAAGCAGAATTAGGAAAGCAGTCGCATTTACAGATCTACAGTTTACTTCGGCATTCGAAGAAAAGAAATATTACGCTAGAGTGGAAGTAGAACGCAGTAAAATAGCAAACGGACAAGCAGATCATAGGCGAGCGTTATAAAGAACGAGGGGGTTTGTTAGATTACCTATATAACTGGTGACCAACGTGCGAAATTTTCTATGATTGCCTTTGATCTCGGGAAGATCCACTAAGATTTAGCAATTGGGTTAGGTGTCGCAAGTTTTTTTTTTATGTACAACAAGAAGTGGTTGGTTGGCATTATTTCAATATTACAACAACAGGAAGAAGTAGTTCACGAATGATTTTGTTTGTACAGGTTTGTTTGTTTTGTCATTTTGTAAGGCAGCGTGTATGCAAAGAGAAAAAGAGAAAAGAGAAGATTGATGAACGCTTTATTATTGTACGATGAAATATGGTAAGGAGATTTACAACAAAAATCTTTTTTGGAGAAAAACATAGTTTTCCCAACGCATTTCAACTGGTTCATACAAAAAATATTACGGACGTCATTTGAGATCAGATGATTAGTGTTAAAAAATCTATCTTATATTTTGCTTTATGTTCAAATTATAGTATACCGCCAAAGGAGTCCAGGCTGTCCTTCTCTAGTATCCCATCAAATATTCGTTTAATTAACCTTCATCCAGCCAACATACTTTCCACATTCTTAAAAAACACTCTAAAAAGTGGAAAACTGTTTGGTTTTTCGATGGTTTTTGTTGGAATTTTTAGAACTTCCCGAATAACTTCTAGTTCATATTCCGGAAAACTTCGGAATATGGTCCAAGCGGTTCCGCAGTTGTTCCGGATTGTCTTGGGGTACCAAAATTGGCCACATCGTCCATTCAACGGATATCTCAAAACCCTGATGAGCTAGAAGGTTGGTACCTTCGGCAAAAATGGTAAGCAGGTCGATAGCTATCCGGCAATAACAAAACTAATTGAGAATTTATCCGATATGTGGAGCTAGTAACAAATTTTCTTCAATCTTCAATATTTCAAAATCCTGATGAGCTAAAAGGTTAGTATCTTCGGCAAAATTGTTAAGCAGATCTAGGGCTATCTGGAATTTGATAGGAATTTTATCCACTAGGTAGAGCTAGTAGCAGTTTTTCTTCAATTTTCAATAACTCGAGATAAGATAGAAGGTTGGATATTTTTGACAAAGTAGTTCAGCAGAGCAAGGGTTATCTTGCAGTGAAAATTCATCGCGCTATAAAAAAATCTTCAATCGTCTGTACCTCGAGTCTTGATGAGTTTGAATGTCGGTGTCTTAGGCAAAATTGTTCAGCAGGTCAAGGGCTGTCTGGCAGGAATAAATAGGAATTCATTTGTTAGGTGGCGCTAGTAACAAATTACATTCCTTTTAATGTATCTCGAGATCCTGATAAGCTAAAGATTTGACTCGAAAAAAATGCGACACTTAGTTTTGGGTGTTTATTGCATAGGTAAAAATTAATGAAAATTTGGGTAATAACAGTTTAGAGTGTTATGTTCATGTGAGCAAAATTTCGGTCGCGATCTGTCAAGTAATTTTTAAGATGCATTCGAAACAAGAAGAGCTACGCCAGCAAATCTTGGGCGCGGTGATCAATCCTGGTCAGTCGCACAGATGGATCGGCAAAAAGGCTTGAAATCCACCATTCTACCGCGTCCCGCGTTGTGGAGATGTTCCAGGAGACGAAGACCATCGATCGGCGCGCTGGAAGCTGCCGAAAACCGAAAACGGAATACATAGACAAGGCGCGGAAGGTAAGGCAGTACTTTAAGAATAACCTGAACCTTTTCACCCGAGACGTGGTCAGAAAGGTCAATTCGTCGAATTGGTTCGTCAAGCAGACCATGAAGCGGGCTGAACTACGCGTTTTTAAGGTCAGGAAGGCGCCAAACCGGACTTACAAGCAAAACACGGTGGCCAAATTGCGTGCGCGGAAGCTGTACCGTGAGTGGCTGGTCAAGCCAAGCTGTCTCGTCATGGACGACGAGACATACATCAAGGCGGACACCAAAAAAATCCCCGGCCGCGAGTTTTTTGTCAGTACGTCCCACATGGAGGTCCCGGAAAATTTCCGGAAGAGAAAGATGGACAAATTCGCGAATAAGTACCTGTTGTGGCAGGCAATTTGGGAGTGCGGACGATACAGCCGGCACCATAAACGGGCAGATTTATTTCGTCACTGCACTGTGACGAATCTGACGATTGTTTGCCCTGCTCTCGAGTTATAAAAAGTTGAATAATTTCCAATTAGTTTTGTCACTGCCGAATAATTCTTGATCTGCTGAACTACTTTGTTGACAACCCTAACATTCTAGCTTTTTAGGAACTTAATATACAGAAGATCAAAGAGCCTTTCATCTGCTGAACAACTTTTCCGAAAACACCAACCTTCTAGCTTACCAGGATCTCATGATATAGAAGATTGAACAAAATTCGTTACTAGCGCCACCACCCAAATAATATTGGCCGCTGAATAACAGCTTATTCAGCCAAAATATTGTTTATACAGCTCATTCCAGGCTGAACATACTGTTATTTAACTACCAATGTTACCTGGGTTAGCGGATGGTTTGTTGCTGCCAAATAGCCCTTGTTTTGCTGAACAACTTTGCTTAAGGTGAAGATAAATCGAAGCCAAACTTCAAATTTTCAAGAGCACGGACCTGGAGAACCAAACTTCCGTTTAAGCTAAAAACTTAATCGATTGGTCACTAGCTGGTGGTGATCAATCGATTAGGTTTTCAGCTCAAACGGATGTTTGGTTCTCCAGATCCGTGCTCTTGAAAATTTGAACTTTGGCTTCGATTCACCTTAAGACACCAACTTCTAGCATCAGGATCTTGAAAGTTTTAGCTCATCAGGTTCACTTGATATAGAAAATTGAAGACAAAAATGTTTCTAGCGCTACCTAGCGGACGAATCTACGAATCTAGTTCATCAGAGTCATGAGGTACCCGTTGAATGGATGATTTAGCCAATTTTGGTACCCCAAAACAATCTGAAATAACACCGGAAACACTTGGACCATATTCTCAAGTTTTCCGGACCATAAATTATAAGAGTTTTTCGGAAAGTTCTGAAAGTTTTGACAAATTTATTTAAGAGACAAAAATTTATGCACATTTAAATTTGTATAGTATGTTGGCTGGATGAAGGTTAATCAACATATCACACAAAATATTGGCCAATCAACCCACGAATCAAATACTAAGTAGAAGTTTAAGATGGTTTGGGCTTATAGAATACGATGCACAAATCCAAGAACATAAACGAAGACCGTAGTACCCAACGATTTTTTGGAGGTGGAGTGAATATCTTATTTCATATGTGAATCCTTTCGATTGATACTGTCAAGATAAGTAACTGAGGGCGGCTGTGCCATTAATTATATAACAATCATGGCCATTAATCAGCATCAGCTATGAACTACGAAAATCAAAAGTCTAACAGAAGTTAATCCGATGAAAAATCTAGCCAAAGAGCAATTCTGTCTTTGCTCGTTTGAATCACTGGCGATCTAACGCCAAATCAACCTATTCCATGAACACAGATTTTTTGAATTTCAGCAACAAATTTGAATACAGTAAGTAAAGAGTCTTTATAAATCATTTACTGTTAGTTTTATAATCAAAATTTGTGGAATTAGTCATTTTTAGATTTAATGAAAAGGCAAAAAGTGAGGTAACGAGTCGCTACTGGTTTGAATGAATCCTTGAAGAAATTTTAAGAAACTGTCTCCAGAAATTTTAACAGGATTTCTCTCATGGCGTCCTACTATTCTACTAATATTATTTTTGGAATATTATTTTTCTTCAATAAAGAGGTTTTTACAACAGAGTAAATTGCCTTGATTTCCTTCTAAGATTTTTTTCATAAAGTCTAGCAGAAATTATTTGAGAAATTTCCCAAGGATGTTCTCAAAAAATTTGCCAATGAATTTTTACAGTGATGTCTCCAGGGAATTGTCAAGTACATTTTTAATACATTTTTGGACAAATTCTTTAGTAATCTCTGATGAATGTATATGTCTCGTATTATTCATCCTTCTTGTGTGTAAGGCACAAATCTCTCATTTGTAGGGGACCACAGGGGAGCCACAAATCTGATACGATACCAAAGAATTGTCAAGGACATTTGTAAGACATTTTTGGACAAATTCTTTAGTAATCTCTGATGAATCTTCTGTAGGAATTTTATGCTAAACTGTTGCGAGAATCTCTGAATAACTTCTGACAAAGTCTTGGAGGTTATTCTAGTTGATTATTGTAGGATTTTTCTTTAAGCATCCCATAAAAAAACATTGAACAAAATTCCTGAAGAAACTTCTGTAGAAATGGTCGCAATAATTGCTGTAGTTATTTGCTGGTGTAAACTTCAAATTGAATTTCGAATAATCCGTGAAGTGAATGAAAATATTGAAAATGTCTTAAAATGCACTTAATTATAAATCATTCGTCAAACTTATTGAGGAATCCCTGAAAGAGTTCTTACCCAAAAGATTTCCTAGAACAACTTTGGAGCTATTCTTGAGATAAACCGTAGTCGATTTCCCCAAAGAGATTATATCTAAATTATTAGAGAAATAACTGAAAAAAAACTGCCTAGGAACTCCTTGAGAAATTCTTTCTGGTTCCTGGAAAAACCTTGAACGAATTTCGCCAAAAACTCTGGAATAAATACTTGGGGATTATTTTTTTTCTTTGAAGAACTCCTGTGTTTCTTTGAAGGAAATTGTCGGCAAGCATTTTGAAAATTTATCACAGTAATCACTGTGGAAATTTCTGGTTAAATATTTCAGATCAGAATTCACTTTAGGCAGAATGGAAAACAGTGACTTTAGAGACCGTTTTGGTTCAAAAAGAGATTTTAGAGACCTTCCATTGGAAATTGAGACTTGTCTTAACCCTCGAAGCCCTGGGACAATCCTTTTGTATCCAATCGAATGCTGCTCAGAAACAAATAAGTGAAAAAAAATGCGGTTTTCGCTATGATCGATGACCTGACTTGAACTTCCGGTTTAAAAAACCCACTCGCAGGAAGTCTAACTCATCCCATCGATGCAAACCGCATTTCATTTCACTTATTTGTTTCTAAGCACCAGATTAAAAATAAAAGCAGTAGCGTAGCTAGGATTTTCGGGGCCCGATGTGGAGTCAGATTTAGGAACCCTTCAAAATAGAAGTGAGTGCCACTAAGCAAACATACAATCGACAAAGTCACATGTCAATTAATCGAAATAATAATATACTTTCAACAAACATTAGAATTTGTAATTGAAAATAATGAACCTTGGGTTCATCTATTGTTGAAATCGTTTTCAGCTTTTTATTTAACAATCAAAATGTCATTTAACGAAAATTAATATGTAAATAAAACTTCAAAGCTGATAGCGGCTAGGCAAAATTAAACTTCAGAGGCCAGTCTGAAGAGACTGAAACGTGGTTTCGTGTTACAATAAAGATTTTTCAGATAATACGACAAGACATCTATCAACGCGTCTTTCTAAAAATTTCTATGGGATTTCCTCGTGATGTTACGTCAAAAATTGCTACATACGTTTAATGGTTTTCTTCAAAAATTCAGAAATTTATCAGATTGTTATACAGGTATTTTCTTAAATTTTCATTTAGCTATTAATTCGAAGATTTCATCGAGCGGAGTTCATTGAGTTGTTTTCGAGGCGGTCTCCTAGGATTTTCGTTTGACATACCTTGACGAATCCGACCAGATTTTTTTTTCGGGTAATATCTTTAGAATTTTTTCCAATGAATTAGGTTCATGAAATTTTTACAATGAAGTGCTCAAAGAATTCTACACGATATCTCTAGAAATTTGTCCAAGAAGATGCTAAGAACATTTTTCAGAAATTATTAATGGGAATTCCTGAAAAAACAATCCGGTATGTATTCTTAAACGAAATCCTAAAGAAATCACTGTTGAAATATATGATGCATTCCTACAAGAGAGAAGTTCCCATAAAATAAAATAATAAAATCTAAACAAAACCCTGCAAAATTTTCCACAGGATTTTTTAGAGGAAAACCTTGAAAAATCGCGCGTAGAACTTACAGGAATAATGAAGCATTTTTGGTTCTTAACCAGGCCTGTCCAACCTTTTTGTATCATTTTTTAAGTCCTCAGTAATAGTCCGATATGAGAAAGTTTCACCTCAAATGAAAGCTTCTGTGTACACATCTATCTAATCCATAAGACTTAAGATTTATACAATATACGGCTACCGATGCAATCAGGTTGAAAAAATCTTTTGTTGATTTTCCTGAAAGAATTTCTGTAGAAATATTTTCAGGGTATCTCCGAGCAATTATTTAAAAAATTGATTGAAACATTTTCGAAAGAATCTCCCTAGAAAATGCTGTAAGAGTTTCTGGAAAATTAACGATGTTATTCCGTTATTCGACTGTCGAATGATTTTCTGTAGCAAATTTTGAAGGAATTCCTATTATTTCAGAATTTTCCAGACGAATTGCCTGAGAAATATCTGGAGGGATCTCTGAAGGAGTCATTGTACGTATTCTTGAAAAGAGTTTTGAATGAATCACAAGATAAATTCCAGAAGATTTTCCAAGAAGAATTCATGAACCTATGGAATTATCGCGTAGTAATCTCTGCAATGCAAAAAAAAAAGAAAAAGGAAACTTTAGATATTGTTTGCGTAAAAATGAGACTTTAGAAACCTTTGATCGAGCTTTGATACTTTTCAATCATGTATAAAATAATGATTTTTTTTGGCTTGTTTTTTTTCTAACAAATGTCTCTAAACCTGTTTATATGGCTTTTCCTGACTTTCACAGGCTCAAGTTATAAAGGCTGCCGTGTTATTATGATTGACAGAACAATGTATGCTTGAATCCAAAATAAAAACATTAAAAAGTAGTGTTCTATAACGTTGAAATCGGTATACAATATACTGGAAATCAATATAATGGATGCTATACTGCCGTTATACGCATAATTGTCCCATGTTACTTTTAGTCCATTTTGACTTTTTGTCATCACACAGTTTGTTTTTACGTATAGTTTTAGAAAACACTTACCAAAAATTAACTTTGTTCGGAAACTCAATGAAAAGCAAACCAAGTCAATTTGTCCCATTGTTGAATTTCCACGCATAACTGTCCCACTACTACATTTCTACGCATAACTGTCACACTATACAATTCGCTGCGCTGATCTCGAACAAAATATTCAGTAGGCAATTTCTATTTAGCTGGTGTTTGGGAAAATCGTTTTGAACATCTTCTTACGTTGGCTTTACATCCCATGTGTAACACAACCTGTTTTATGTGTTTATATTATCGGGATGCATTCATCATTCATGCGAGTCTGACGTCAAATTTTATTGAAATTTTCAATATCCAAATATTATTTCCCATCCGTTTTTCAATGAATTTCAGTTGAATTTTCAGGGTCAATCACAAAATTTTTCAATATTTTTGAACCGTCATCGATTAGAAATTCGCCGTAATTTTGGATTCAACACGAGGAGTGCTGAGATTCCCACATGAAGATACAGTAACCACTTTAATTTCGAGTCCATGGCTTGCGACAAATCAACTTCATGATTTAGTAAACCGAGTCTAAATAAAAATAGTTCGATCGTTTTTGTATGACTTGGCCATATGCTGGGTTGTTGCGAATATCGGTTCACTGGTGTAAGTAACCATTATATTGGGGCATCTGAAACCTGGCTTGCAACATCAAACTTTATAAATTCACAAATCAAGGCTGAAGAAGAGTAATTCAAAGGTTCCTCGATGATTTGATAACATGCCAGGTTGTTTTGGATACCCTGTTCCCCAGAGGAAGTGGCCATTATATTGGCGGTCTTGAGACCTATATTGCGACATATCAAACTTGATGAAGTCAAGAAGTCGAAGTCAAATCAAAAGAAGAATAGGATGACCTGGCCACATACTGGGTTATTCCGCATTGTTGGCTCTTCGGTGCAAGTTTGGGCTTCGTGGCCGTGTGGTTAGTGTTACCAAGCATTTTCCGCATCGAGTCAAGGAGTGTGGGTTCGATTCCCGCTTCAGTCCGGAAAACTTTTCGTTAGAAACGTATTTCGACTGTGCCACTGGGCGTTGTATGTTAGCCTGTTGTCTAGTGTGGTGCTTCCTTCAAAGGACATAACCGTCCACTGGAAGCATATTAACGTGTCCGTGCCTTTTAAATATGTTGGTGGTTCTGAAACTTAATTTGCGATGTATCAAATATCATGATATTGCAAACAAAGTTCAAAGAAATGTCAAAATTTGGGAAGATTTGTGTCGTGAATTTTGAGTTAAAAATGTACTCTGCAGAATAACCTTGTATTCGCAGATGAGTTTCTGTCAAGCATGCAGCTTTAAGAGTCGATTTAGGAATTTATTACATCTTATATATTCTCTAACTTACTCATACGCTCTTTCTTTCACTAACTCTTACATTTTCTCATTATCACACATACAGAAAACTGATTCTACCCCATTACCCCGAATCCCATTACCCCGAATGACATCAACCCGAACGCCACTACCCCGAATTCCAAAACCCCGAACGACTCATCACCCCGAATGACATTACCCCGAATTCCTATATCATGGGGAATGTCATCAATATTATCATGTCAAGATAATTGTAAATTCGGGGAAATAGCATTCGGGGTGATGGAATTCGGGGTAATGGTACATTCGGGGTAAGGGAATTCGGGGTAATGGCATTAGGGGAAATGGCATTCGGGGTAATGGGGTAGAATCCAGAAAACTTTACTTTCGATGATGATGATGATGATTTGGTTCTACCATCTATTGTAGCAAGGCATCTGCCTATAGCACTGGAATAATCTGAAAAGCGATTTGATCAAGATTGTGCTGTTGTTCGTGAGCAGTCAGTCTCCTGTATGAAGGGCCAAAAACGGATGTGCGGACCCGCAAGCAGAAACACTTGCACGAAACCCGCGGCAGGAGAAAAGAATCTCCTTCCAGAAGAAAGTTTTCACGAACAATTTTACAATCAAGCCCTCGATTGACAGAATACTCCCAATAGATGGGATCGAAGAGCCCGCCCTCAATCCACGAAATGTTAACAACAGGGAGGAGGCAGTCCCAAGCTCCTTGTCCAAATCGCTTCATTCGGGTGCCCTGATGGTCCCTCCCAACCCAGTTATATATGATATAAAAAGATAAATAAATACAATATAAATTAGAACAATCTCACCAAGTTAGTTGGAACCCCATGCAGATTTGTAACACTTGATGAACTGGATGAACTCTCCGATGACCAATGATGGTTTGATTTTTCTTATGGTTTCCTATTTACACTATATGCTACACGGCACTCGCGAAACATTTCATTAATGATTGTGTTTACTTCAACAAGACGTCACATATAGCGTCACTCGACGAATTTATGAAAACCGCACAATGAACGCGTCACGCTCCGCTTGACGCGCCGCGTTACTATGTTGTCGACCTACAGCTTTAGGTTGTTCCCCTTCTAACACCACATTTCGTCGTTGTCATGGCAACATAATGCGCTAAGTTTCACGCACACACACACTTACTGATTTGAGGTACCCATGGCTTCCACATGATTTTAAATAAATTCTTGAGAATTAAACGACCATATTACGAAATATTTATAAAATGCTTTACATGCCAACTGACAACAGTTCTTTCAACAACATTGAACCCCATTAAACAACAAACAACATCATTCAAGCTTCAGATAAAGAAATCCCTCACTTCACTCCACTCACACGACAACACCAATACAATGACTTCGCCAGATTTTTTTTTCCACTTCACATCGGCCAAGCCATTACAAAATCGATCAAGCACCTCGAAAAATACCATAATTTCACAATTTTTCACTATACACCATGAAAATTTATTCCTATATCCACTGACACGCACTATCCGCTACTTTCTTTGTGAAATTTCTTCCATATTATCGAGAATCATGTATTTATAACAGGAACCGCTTCCGCGCACGTCCTCACCGCCCGAGCACCCAATTAACCCCTCTACCGACAGCTTCATTTTTTACCGCAAAATCCAAATTCAAATCGTTATAACTTTTTTGTTTTCCAATATTTTTGCACCGTTTCTTTACAAGCTTTCAAAAACTCTTCTAGTTTTAGGATCTGTGTCGATATTGATCATTGGTCATCTGGTGTTGAAGATATTCCAATATTCCTTGGGGGACCGACCCGTAACTAGAACCCCCCGTTAATTTCTCAGGCTAGAGAATTTTAATCGTATTCGGATATTCACTCTTCGGAACAATACATTAATGAGAGTAAGTTGTGAAAAAATGAAGCAATTTGGTGCAGCTGTCTTTAAGTAATGGCCAATTAGGTTTATTTAACCACACTGGCCAAATAAAGATCTTAAAAACTTCCAAAAACATCATATCGTAATTTTCAGATATCTCCAAGAATACTGAACCGATTTGTAAGATTTTTTCAGAGAAGCTTCTTATTACCTGGCAATATATAGCCCACATTTTATTTTTTGATAAATTTATCAAAAACAAAATGGCCGCCAAAGACATTATATATGGAAAATGTCAGTCCCCCAAGGAACATCGGAATATCTTTAAAACCAGATGACCAATAATTAATATCGACACGGATTTCTAAACAAGAAGAGTTTTTTGACAACTTGTGAAAAAATGGTGCAAAAATATTGAAAAACAAAAAAGTTATAACGATATGAATATTCATTGTGCGGTAAAAAATGAAGCTGCCGGTAGAGGGGTTAATGTCCCTTACAGAAAACTTTACTTTCCATCCCAAACTATAAAATCGTATTTTTTCACTTCCCCACACGTGGCTCCGTTTGGCACATGTCACTTGAGCCTTCATTAGGTGCCTTAACATAGTCTTGAGGATATACGTCCTCCAAATTCGGTACAATCTATACGTAAGAACGGTCATCTACAGCAGTATGCTTAGCACATAATTGGTCACTACTATCAGTGGGACTGTTATGCGTAGAAATTCATCAAAAACCCCGTATTTCTAGGCATAACAGTCCCACTTTGAATTTCGTAGCTAAATTTACTTTATTTACATAAAACAAACTCTTGAATCTAATAAACACGCTATTCTTTATACTATTGTGAAGATTCTAATTTAATTTACCACACACCTGGTCAATACGAGGCCTAAATGTGTTAAAATCTTTAAATGCGTTTTTCTCGATTGCATGTTTTGGAACATGGGACAATTATGCGTATAACGGCAGTATAGGGGTCCTTACACATTACCAATTTAGGTCCCCTCCAAACCTGATTTTCCATGCCTGTATACATATTAGTTTGTTAAAAACTCAATTTGAAGTGCTATGACAAATTTTAACCTTGATTTCGCGGCCCCTAAGAATACGGGGCCCGGTGCGGACCGCGCTCACCGCATGCTCTAACTACGCTACTGAATAAAAGGTCTGTCCTGGGCCTTTGAGGGTTGAAACAGAGACCAAGTCTCTAATGAGAGACCTGCTTCACGCCCTGCTATTATTAGAAAACAGTCATTACCAGCACTGAGATATATGATAAAAACAACGTTTTCACAAAATAATTTCACAATCCGATTTAGGTGCATTTTTGTATGATAATACCCATGAAATAGAACAGCGAGAATATGCAATTTACTAAACCTAATTTGTTCATGAGAATACCACAGTTAGTAGCGCAAAATGCAATTCCCAAAAGAAAAACGTTCAGAGGAAAATTCAAAATCGAAATGATTTCGGTTTAGTTCAAATCCAATATTGAGATTAGCCAATATGCACAGAAAACTGGAATATGATAAAATGGAAGTAAGGGAATCTAAATGTCAATATGGCAAAGTATTATTAGCTGTGGAATGTATGTTTCCATATGGAGTTGATCTCACAGAGCTATAGGTACAATCAGAAAAGGAACACCACACTTACGGGATGGAATTTTCTTGAAGACGGTTTTCGCCATAAAGTCCTGAAAGCGTTGTGCATAGAAGGAAGGCCGGTGTACCGATACGGTATCCTACAAGGAAAAACATGAAATTACTCTCTGACCATCAACGAGTTATGAAACGGAACACTTACACCATCGTGAATAATACTTTTCCACGTGTGTTCAAGCTTTTTCCTTAACCTATAGGACTGCAGGATGTCGATGATACCAATGAACAGTAGGAGCCGTTCACCTTTTTCACTACGCGCTGGAATACCACCCGGTCTGTAAAGGTAAGGTTGTCATGATAATAAAAAAAGTTGGGACCAGAAAAATGTTTGTAGAGCACTTACGGTACATCATCCTCTTCGTCGATCGGTTCACTTTCGGCCTGAATACTTTCCATAGCAGTCGAGTGCGCTACAAGTCGCTGCCGGTTGATCGATCTATGGATAGATTATTTTAGGGTAGAACAAACAAGAAAGTTATTATCTGTGAATGTAATGTTGGGAAAATTGATAGAAATAATGTTGATGTGGTGGGTGATATCTGAAATGTTAAATTTCATTGTTAAACGATCAACTATGAATTACAAATCAGTCTGTCCAGTAAGCTGATTAAAAATCCTACAATATATTACTGACTTAAGCAATGCAGCAATTGCAATAACTACAGGCCATCATATGTAACTATTGTACACGATCCTGCGCTTATGAACCAACAAAAATTATGGAAGGAAAGTAAATTCTGAAATAAGATAAACTGTTTAGCAATTATGTTATTTAAGAAAAGTCTCACATTGTATTTTTTACGAACTAAAACCTGAGTAAAGTGGATTCAAACTGCTTTTAAGGAGTCTATCCCGTTTGTTATAATGCCATATGGCATACTGTTGTTTGGCATAACAGCTATTTGACATAATGTATTTTGGCATAATTGCCATTCCTCATAATAGCCGTTTGACATTCTTCCGAAACACGTTAAGTTTTGTCAAATCCCTGCAATTGAGCATAACTAAAGTTTTGAAATTGCTTGCGATTGTACATTCCATTGTCAATTTTTCATATAACATCCTAGTAATCTTCATTTGCCAAGAAAACAATATCCAATATTTTAATAAATGAAGACGCACCTTATGCCAAATGATTATTATCACAAATATAACTCCATATCAAATGTCATTATGCAAAATGGGAAAGATCCAGATGATCTATAAAAGCTCCAACGATAAAAAACATGAAGTAGTTATTATTAGTTGAAGCTTTTATGTTCACCAAAATAGCAGTTTCGAAATCATTGTCAACTAGTAATTTCTGTTAGAATAATGTTTTTTATGATATGTTGCGAAAAACGAAATAAAAGCCGCTCCGTAAGCTTTCGGTTTCTGCAAGGCGATTCGGGGGGTTCCTACCTAATGAGCATTTTTCCGTACGCTGTGTTCCTGTACCGGGGAGGAGATTTCAAGAGAGGGGACAAAAAGGAATGTAAGTTTAGTCGTAATCGTTCTCCATCGACCAAAAATGACTAATTTTTGGAGGATTTTATCACTGTTCTTAAAAAGAAACATAACCATCACTACAACTAGGAAACAGCAAGAGAAAAAATCCTTCGACCTACACCTGGGATGGGGTCTGAACAAAGTCCTGGGAGAGTTGGAAACAGGCGATAGGATTTTGCGACAGTCGATTTCGCCTAAATTGCGAAACTATTTGGATTGGAACTAAGGAATCAAAAAACAAGACATCCATGTTTGCTGACTGGGTGCACTTTGGAGGCTGTTTGGTGTAAGAACTGATTTTGCAACGGTCTCGCTAGTATGTGGTCCGAACAGGGGTGTTTGCTGATGTAGTTTTTGTATTTACACGGACGACGGCGATAAGCTCATTTGGATACACGAAAAAAAGGGGGCAATCATATGTAAACGTGGGTGTGATTTTTGTTCATTTATGTTTGAATAGCGGTGCAAAATTTAAAAAAATATTAGCAAAAATCAATCATATGTACAGAATCAAAATTTTGTTCAGTCAAGTAAGAATTAAATATTTTTGAGAAACATTCAAAATCTGTACGGAGTATTAGAGATACAGTTGAGCAACAGACAAAATATCATAACTTTAGGGTTTATTTGCATAACAATAAATCAGATATACAACAAATAAAAATAATTATCGGATAATTAAGATAACGCCCTAAAAACCATTGGTAATTACGTGTGTGGTATTTCGTTTTTAAGTATATGAATGGATTTACACGTTATTGATCAACGCTGTAATGAAGAGAAGATCATCCTCTATCTACCGAGGGTTATGGTTTGGATGTTCATTCATTCCTTTGCTCAGAAACAACGTGCTACATACGTGGTTACCAATGGCATTTAGGGCGTTATCATAAGTTAAGCGAGAAATTTGCATTTTATATGTTAATTTTTAAATGTACTTTAAGGTGAAGATGAATCGAAGCCAAACCTCAAATTTTCAAAAGCACAAATCTGAGCAACCAAACATCCGTTTGAACTGAAAACTTAATCGATTGATTACTAGCTGGCGGTGACCAATCGATTAAGTTTTCAGCTTAAACAGGTGTTCAGTTCTCCAGATTTGTGCTCTTGAAAATTTGAAGTTTGGCTTCGATTCATCTTCACCTTAAAGAAAAAATATAAAATGTTGCTGAATTTGCAAAAACACAAGAAGTTTGAAATTATAGCACTATAAAAGCTTCACAAGAAAGCACGCAAATTGCAGTACAAAAACACAATACATTCACATCATCATCAAACAGTAAACGATATAGATTTAGAATGTGCCACATGTCAAAACTTGCAGACAGCTTTTCCGATTAAACCAAATCAAATCAAAAGCAAAGAGAATTGCCAATCACGCCCGTCCTGATAGCAGATTAAATTCTCCTCTCATTCCCATGCGACCTGCTAAACGACCATGTTCGTGTCGCGCTCTGGTGTGGTGTTGTAGGTATCTAGAGATTGCAGCAGGCTCCCTCCGCTCCGGTGGAAAGAGTTTTGGTAGAACTTATTCGTCGATGTGCGTTTGTTGTGTGGGCGTGTATGTACCCTCATGTATTTATAATCACAGTTTGGCGGAAGCTTATCCCTTGCTCACCCCCAACTTACAACTCCTGGTTTATCTTCAATTACGTCCCAGCATCTCGTGAAAATCTAATCATGCTACCGTGGCATCGCGTCCAACAAGAACTCTACTCGTTTTATTGCCGTCGAACAGGTGCTGTGTCGACATAATGTAAACCAGCGGTTCTCAAACTTGCGATTGTGTTGAACTTTCAGAATATCAAAATAAGACAGAAATAATAAAAAAAAAATTCAACGTGGTCATGAACTCCCACACTTTTGGGGCCGTCCATTCCTCACAACGAGGACCTAGTATCAAATTCCCTTCCTTACTTACCTAACTTACCACCTCAATGTTATAGTCCCAAGATGAACTAGCTTCGATAGACCAATTTCTCCCTTCAAAACTGTTTCCAAAAACCCCTGCAAAAAAGTTTACAGAAGCCCCTCTAGCAAGTAGGGTGTCCATTTCCAAGAGATTCAAAATCATTCACATTTTTTAAATCTCCCAAGAAAAGATACTCAAAGATGAGTATTTAGAACTTGAAACAAAATAGTTTTTTTTTCATACTGTGTTCTATTGTTGTTACCAATAGACATTTTTACATTTATTGAAGTAAATACATACTAGTATAAACAATTATTTCTCGTATTTCTCGGATAATCTCAAGAGATTTTTCATATAGAGGCATGAGTATAAATTCTTAAATATAACAAACTTTTTTTCTAAAGCAAAGTATGCTGCTCCGCTCAAGAAAAGTAAAAAATTCTTTGGCCTACTGTTACGTTTATATTTGTTACAATAAATGTTCATTGTTGAAAGTCTGTTCATATTGAAGGTCTAGATAACGTTTGAAGATTGAAGGTCTCTTAATAGGCAATTATCTGCAACCTTACAAAGGTGCAAAATAAAATATTAAACAAATCGAAGAATTGAGCACATGGCCAAATCGCTTGAAACAGGCAAACATTGAAGCGCCCCTCGAAGCCCATCTCTGGAAAGAAGTATTTTAATTTTAAACATTCATGATCAGTTGTATTTGAGCCACGAAGAACAACGAAAGTCAATTTGTTTAAAGTAGATTTTTGTGTTTAATTTAATACTCTACCATCAAGTGTCCAGTCTAAGTCCCGGAGAAACCTAGCGATTTCACTGTAGACTCGACAAGTTCATTTAAGACAGTTTTGATACAGGAGAAACCTAGTAATTTTGTTCCTAGTCTTAGCCCTCCAAGTTCCATCTACGTTCCCCATCAGGAACACAATACAGGTTCTAATTAATTTCTAATAATTGAATTCAAATATATGTTCAGGTGAAAACTACGAGATAATCACTTAAATGTCTGAATTATTCCAAGAAATCCCTGTAGGAGTTTCAGAAGGAAATCTGTGAAAGAATTCTTTCGAGAATTTTTTGAAGAAATATTTGTAAGAATTACAGGAGGTTACAGGAGGTATTTCTGGGAAATTTCTGAAATATTTCTTGGAGGAAGTACTGTACTGCCCATACTCGCAATACAGTCCCATTAGGAAAATCATCATGTCGAGAAAAACGCTTCTAAACATAATACAAAACGTTTTCGTTTCACCGTTGCTGACAGTATTAAATTGTGGTGGGATTACTCAACACATTATCATTGTAGTATTATAAAACCTTCAAGAACTACAATATAGTTAAAGTGGTTGTTTTACATATCTTAATCTAAGATTCAATCCAATGGGACTCGTTATCCGAGTATTTTTCTTGCCAAACACAAATATACCCGCATACCAGTCCCATTACGGGGGACTGGCTTACTATGTTTTTACGCAACTTGACATAATCGTTTTCAAGTTTACAGTAGATCAATAGAAATATAAGTAGTAGAACGCTAGTAGCGCTTTTGTCACAAAACTGATTTTAATTATTCTTACCTTTAATTATGGTTTTTCATTGTTTGTTCAATGCCTTATCGTTGTTTATGTTTTTATAATTAATTTGACACTTTGATTCCCGGTACTCAGGCTGTCAGTTCGTGGCAAACTAGATGTTGGTAACACGAACAGCAGCGACATTAGCATTCTTATGTTAATGCTTCTACTAGTAGATCCCACGCTAAATCCCAAGGAATGTTTGTAACTGCAACTGTTAGTACTAGTAAATGTGGATTAAAAATGTCCTTCAAAGTTATTGTACTACTCGGTGGCAACAGTGATCATGTCGAAGACTCTCCTGGATTTTATTTAACTGCAGAACATGTTCCGGTCGGCCAATCTAGAAAGTTAATTGAATCCACCACGCGGAAGTAGGCTTCAAGCAATGCAACAAAGCAATTTTCGGTCAGCATGAAGACGGCATAGCTTAGATTCCTTAGATACATGTGGATTGTCCTGCTGTATGCCATGAACCACCTTAGGGGCGATCCATTAATTACGTAAGACAATTTTCGGGGTTTTTCAACCCCCCCTCCCCCCATGGTAAGATTTTTTGTATGAAAATTAAAAATAAATTGTATGGCGCGTAAGAAATCATAAACCCCCCCTCCCCCCATAAACCCTTACATAATTAATGGACAGCCCCTTACTTCTTGGTTTTAGAAGTCGCATGTACCTACTTAGGGTGACTGTGGAAACTCTGGCTGGTAAAAAAAATCAACCAAATTTCATGCCATAACAAGTTAAGCCTACCGGAGAGTCCGGTGATCATTGGCCGGAGTACAATAGTAGAGAGAGCAGCAGCATTGACTTAAAGTGAAGCTTTTTTGACTATTTTTGGTTTAGAAGCTCGCAAGCACACATTTCGAATTGCGGTTCTAGAACATCGCAGCAGAAATCATTCTAGGAAAACTTTAATATCACGTAAGAATAGATACTTAACATGAATAAACAGATTTGAGAAATTGAAATTTGTTTTATTTCTCCTTTTAATAAAAAAAAATACGATGCAAGATTACAAAACTTATTACAGGGCCAGGTTTGCTTCAACTTCTTTGTAATTCACTAATGGGACTATTATGCGGGTACTTTCAATATGGGACGTACATGATTTGGTATTTTTTTCGCATTTTGTCCATACAAAAATGCAATTTTAAGCATGATTTCATAAAGTACACTAAAAATAAACACCATTCATGAAGTTAACTAAAAAATGGTTAAAATCCATATGGGACTGTTATACGAGTATGGGCAGTGTAATCCCTGTAGAAATTTTCGAAAATATATCTGAATTATTACCTGGGGAAATGTTATTAGACAAATTCGTTTATAAGTCCCTGAAGGTGCTCTTGTAGGAATTCCTTAGGGAATCCTTGAACAAATTCTTGGAGGAACTCTGGAGAAATTTCTGAGGAAGTGTCTGGAAGAACCCGTTGAGAAATTTCTGGAAAATATCTAGGTAAAATTTTTTGAAAACATCACGGAAATCCTTGGAGGAGTTTCCAAAACAATCTCTAAATTAATTCGTGGCGAAATTTCTCTAGAGAAATTCCATGAGAAATCCCTGAAAGATTTTCTAGAGGAATACTGTGGATGTATCTCTGGAGACATTTGCATGAGGAATTCCTGGGGAATCTTCATGGAAATTTACGGATGAAGCCCTAGATGAATCTTTGGTAGAATTTTCTTAAGAAGTTCCTGGTGGATTGTATTTAAAATATTTCTTGATGAATACTCTGTAGAAAGCCTTGAAGGGATTACACGAATGCCCGGAGAAGTTCTCAAAAATATTTCTCATATCTTTGCAAAATGATCTAAGAAAAAAAAAACCTCAAGATATCTTCGAAATGTATTTTGGAGAAAATTCCAGGAGAAATCCCTGGAAGATCCTCATAAGGAATCGCTGTAAAAATTGAAGGAGTAAACCTTGGAGGAATCACTGGTAAAATTCTAGAAAAATTACAGGATGAATCCTTGAGAGAAAAATTTTCGGGAAAATATCGGAATCATATCGAGGTGAAATCTATGAAGGAATTACTGACTTAGAGGAGTTTTCGAAAAAGCTTTGAATGAATAAGCGGTGAAATTTGGCTAAGGCAATTCCTTGAAAAATCGCTAAAGGAGTTCCTGGACGAATTCCTGAAGGAATTCTGTGGAGGAATCTCTCGAAAAATTGCAAAACTTCCTGATGGAAGCCTGGAGAAGTCCTTGTGGGAGGGATTTCTTGAAAGAATCTCTGGATAAATTTGTGGAAGAATTCGGGGAAGATTCTCTAGAGGAATCCTTGGAAAATTTTCTGGAAAGTATCTGAATTATGTCTAGGTCGAATCTTTAAAAGAATTACCGAAATCCTTGGTGGAGTTTTCGAAAGAATCTCTGAATTATTTGGCGGTGAAATTTCCCTAGAGGATTTTTTTGGAAAGTCCCTAGGGGAAAAGCACTAATTTTCGACCTACAAGAATTCTGTACCAATTTTCGGATTTCCATACAAAGTAGGCTAAAATCGTATGGATGGGTCGAAAATTAGTACTGGGTCGAAAATTGGTGCTTTTCCCTTAAAGGATTTTCTAGAACAAAATAAATGCAAAAAAGAAAAATTACAGAAGGAATTCCTGGAGGAATTTTCAGTAGAACCCTGGAAGAATCTCTGTATGAATCCTCAGAAGAATTCTTGGTTGAAACTGTGGAGAAATTTTTGGAGAAGACTCTGCATGTATCCTTGTAGTTTTTCTCTGAATTATTTCCTAGTCCCTAGACAAAATCCTTGAGAAACTTCTGGAGAAATTTCTGTGGGAATCGATGGACAAATCTCAGAAGAATTCTCATGAGGAATCCCTTCTGAAGATCTTTGTAGAAGGAATTCCTGGAGGAATCCCTGGTGGAACTCTGGAGGAATTCCAGGTGGGGTTCTCGGAGAGATTCCCCGAGGAATCCGTAAAGAAATTTCTGGAAAATGTTTGAACTATGTCTAGGTGAAATCTTTGAAGGAACTACTGACATGCTTGTAATGTTTTTTGAAAAGAATGAATTATTTCGTGGTGGAATTCTAATAGAAATAGCCGTAAAAAATATCTGAAAAAGTTTCTGAAAAATAATGAGGCATTCTTTGAAAAAACAACAGGTGGAATCCCTGGTGGAATCCTGGAGGAGTCCTCACAAGAATCTCTCGTGGATGTGGGATAATTCTATCCTCAAAAGGTTCATCTAAAAACTAAATTGACATGCAAAAAGCTATTCTTCAATACTCGTATTCTGATTTTTCCAGGAAATATAGAAGGGGTTTCTCCAAGCATTATTCCACCGGTTTGCAAAGGAATAAATATATGTTTTTCTCATAGTATTCTTCAACAAGTCTAGTATGTTTTAAGAAATTCCTTCAATTTTTATTAAATTTCACCAGCAATAATTTCGAAGTTCTTCCAAAGATACTAACGAACATTTCTTCAAGAAATCTATTAAATATTACTACAGGATTCGAGATTCCTCAATTAATATTCTCTTGGGATTGTTTCAGGAATCCTCTGCGATATTTTTCCAATAGTTAAACTGCTGTTTTTAATTTTACAGGCTTTGGAAAATTCAACGATTATTGACACACGAGACATAATTTCATCCCATTTATCCACCTGCATTCATACAACACGCATGACATTTAACGTTCATGGAAGATAACGAGCCATGAACGAAAACAAGACAGACACACACCACCCATTGCTGGGCGCCGATCAACGTGTGTCAATACTTCGCTGATACATTCTCTTTCTGATCAAGGAACAGAGGCGAATATTTTTCATTTCCTGTGCTATATTTGCAACCATTGGATTATCCAGTAGATCCAATAGAATCAAGTTGTTCAAGGTTGCATTACCAGAAAATATGAAAGTTATCATCAATTTTATGCAAAACATAAATCATCCGATTGGCTCGTTACCGGTATAGTCCGCGAGAGTTGCTGCTCTTGGACGCTCTCTCGTCACATACCAAACGAGAGAGTGAATAGCAACATTCATAGGGCTCTCCGAATGCGAAGGGCCACCAACTGTTATGGTTCATATTACATTATTCGGATCAAAATCTAAACACTGGTATTTTACCAATATATCTGAATGCATTTCAGAAGGAATCTTCTAGAAGTTCTTCCAAGATTTCTACTTGAATTTAGTTAGAATTTCTCAAAAGACTCTTCTGAAGTCTTGTGTTTCTGTTCTTTCAATAACACGTACAAAGAAATTTGAAAAGATTCCTCGAACTCAGAAAATCTCTGGTCTTAGCTTTGGAGTCCTCCTTAACACTTCAAAAATATTTCACTGCAGGACTACTGACATAATCTTGTAGTTTTGTGGTGGACTGTAGCGACTGAGTGTCTTGAAAATAGGAACTCTAGAGACCTTTTCCCTGAAAAAGAGACAAAGTAGAGAACAAACCCGAACCAGAATGAGACCAATCAGGAATAAAAAAAGCGAAACCTAACAGGAGCCAGGCGATAAAAATGTTGATTCCTCATAAAATTAGTTTAGGGTTTATTCTGAGAATATCTTTATTTTGTTTTTTTTTTTTTATTCCTCTTATTTATTGACGTAGCAATACGATAAATAATACTGCTCGTATAACTGTATGCATCTTTCAATGATTTTCTCAAGGAATTTCATCAGAAAGTATTTCAGGTATTTGCCCAAAGATTCTGATATTACTTCCGAAGAATTTTCTCGGATTAGGATAGATGGAAACATTTCTTTATTTGAGAGATTCGCAGCCCGAGGCTAGCTCATCTCTTAAATTCCTTCTGGAGTTCATTTAGTGATTATTTTCCAGGGAATCCCTTCGAAAAAATTCCTAAGAAATTCGTCCAAAAAATATGTTTTGGATACCTCAAGAATACAATCTGTTTTTTTTTTAATATAATCACAAAAATTAACTACGAGATCATCATACTTGTATTTTTCAAGAAAGCCCTATCCGGTTATTCTTCCATCAATTTCCCAAGGACCTTCTCCAAAACTTCCGTTTAGAATTTCATCAAACATTTAACTCTATATTTCCCAAAAAATGCCTCCAGAACTTTCTTACAAAATTATCCTTATTAATTTCTTTTAGATTTCAACTAGGACAATAACAATATCTCCAGGAATTACTCAGAGATTTCAGTAGGAATTTCTACATTAGGACAAAGATTTGTCCAAGTATTCTCCCAGGATTTTTTCCAGGCATTTCCCCATGGAAATGTTTGGATTCTTTTCAGAAATTTGAGAAAATGTTCAAAAAAGTAATCTCTGATGAAATTTGTGTAAGTTCTTAAATAACCCTTGATAAACAATGGTTGCTAGAAAATCTTATAGATCCTTTGGGAAATTTTTGAAAGATCTCCTATAGTAACAACTGAAAAAAATGGGTTGAAGGCTTAGTGGAAAAATATTTGGAGAAAGTCCTAGGATAGTGTTTGGAAAAAAAAATCTCAGTAATCAATAATTTGCTACTGGAGATAGTAACGTTGAAGCACTCGAGAATTTCCTGGCGTAAATTCTGGAGAAATTTCTCAAGATATTTTGCAACAGAGTTCACTGCAAACTATATAAGAAAAAAAGAGATTTTAGAGACGGTTCTGGTTAAAAAAATAAAGACTGTAGAGACCCTTCATCAAAATTGAAGAGACTTGCATTTAAATAAAGGCTAAGTCTCTAAAAAGAGGCGTTCTACCAGCCCGTCAATTGATAAATTGATTGTTTCGACATTTTAAATTGGAAGTTGTTTGAATTCCAGATTACTTTCCCAAGCTCACTTTTCAAATTTCGAATAATTTCAACATTCGCGCATGAAAATATATGGATACATTACTTATCAAATTTAGAGATAATCATGAATATCAATCATGTCTTGGGAAGTCGATAAAATTTCATACCCGAAATGATCCACACTAAACAGATCAAGGAGCGTTTTGTTAGCGGCGCAGACGAAGGTTTTTTGGATTTTTGACGCGAATAACCTTTGTCGTGAACATATTCTACCATGAATTACTGTCGCAAAGAAATTTTCCTGATTTCCCTGAAAATCTTCAAGCTTTCCCAGCCTAAATTCTCAACTCCTTAAAAGCGATATAAATGAATCCTAGTGCAATTCCAGGAAAAAATATTCAATAAACTATGAAAAATGCATGAAGCAATATTTGGAAAAAATGCTGAAGTAATTCCAAAAACAATTTCTATAAGCTCGGGCATTAACCATGTCGGAACTCCCAAAATTCCTACGAGAATTTCTTCTGAATTCGGATATTTCGTATATTTTTAGGATTTTCTCGGGAATTTTCCCATTATAACTACTATGTACTATTATACTACTCATAACTATGAACGATTCTTCCTAGTTTATTTTTCATGGTTATTTATAATAATTATTTTCATGACGCTTATTTTTCCTGGAATTTTCCAAAAATTTTATCAAAACCCCAAAATTTAAAATATTTTTAGAAGTTGCTGCAGGAATTTCTCCAAGCATTTATCCAAGAACCGCTCCAATAATTCCTTCTGGAATTATTCATACGTTCATACGGTGGTCAAGGATTTCTGAAACTACTCTAAGGAATCTTTCAAGCATTAATATTAGGTTCCCTTCAGGAATCTTTCAGTGATTCTGCCACGAGCTCTCATGGGTTTCTTTTGAAATTTCTCTAGAGATTCCTCCAAAAATTACTTAAATATAGGATACTTGCATTTTTTCAAAGTAATTTATGTAGAATTAATCGTTTCGGGATTTCGAGATTCTACTGAAATTTCTTGAGAGAATTCTAAATAAATTCTTTCGAAAGTTTCTCTAACGAATTTTACAAGAATTTCTTCATGGATTCATTCAAAAAATTGTTAAAATATTTGTATACAGATTCCTCCAGAAACTTCACCAAAGACTTTTCTTCGAGATCCAACGAACAGATTCAAACATTTTTTTTTAGGTTATTCAAATAGATTGATTTTAGCTTAGCTTACTGACTACACATATCAATGGTTGCTATTCCGTGATTGACCGAAGTCAGTGAAAATGCACAAGGAATCAACTAGGAGTTCGGCTGGGATTGGCCATAATCTTCATCAGTGTGCATAATTCAGTGCCTCTATTTATACAGGGTCAATGACGGCGCCGGCCACGTCCTTGCAGTCAGGTGGGATTGGAGGAAGGGATGTTAGTGTGTA
Source organism: Aedes aegypti (assembly GCF_002204515.2). Taxonomy (NCBI): domain Eukaryota; kingdom Metazoa; phylum Arthropoda; class Insecta; order Diptera; family Culicidae; genus Aedes; species Aedes aegypti. The sequence continues at coordinate 402,451,440 of NC_035108.1, forward strand.
ACCTTTGCTATTTGGAGACCGTGTTTGCCTCTGCATCTCCACAAAGGTTACTGGGAGGGATGTTTGTTAATGGGAAGGATCGTTGGATCACAGGATTCACTTTGATCAGCGATTAGACCATGATAAATAATTATTTGTGAGATATAAACATGCTTATATGTAAATATAATATTTTCATTTGATATGAACAATTTCTATGCAGAGCAAAATTATGCCGACACTTGAGGTGACGAACCATTTAAAGTTTGTTGAACAAATACCTAAATGTAAAATTCCTACATCTGTCAGGACGAAATCCGTCATTCTTGACTGAGCAGCAACAATCCACTTTCAGCCTCACTCTTTTGCTCGGCTATATAAAAGCACTTAGAGAAAGTAGGCGCGCGACCCGAGAGGGAAAACAACTGACGACTGCTCGGGCTTTCTTGACGCACTACCCAGGAGCAAGCGTCAAGGTTGAAAGATCAAAAGGAACTAATCAAACGCGGCACTTTTTCACTTTACTCGACCGACGCGCGACATGTTTGATCTTGCCCTCATCGCCCGCCCTCACAGGAGCAAGCGTCAAGGTCGAAAGATCAAGCACTACTAACGGACTGCGCACTTTTTCACCTCTAACTACCGACGCGCGACATGTAATTCAAATAGATTGATTTTCTAGCGGAAATCCTTCAAAATTAAAAGTCTTAAGAGTTCTATATTCATGCTTAAATTCTGTAAAGATTCTTTCAACTTATTCTTCACAGACTGCTGGGAGAATGATTCCAAATATTCTTATGAGGGTTCCTCCTGGTTTTAATGGTATTTCTTACTTGAGACACTTAGGGAATTTCACTAGGTATTTTCTCGCCATCGTTTGACAAAGATCTATAAAGAAATCGAAGGACTGTTTGATTGGGGTATCATCAGTAATTTTCCCACTATTTTGCACGGCATTTAATGGTTAATCGACTGATCTAATTAAAAAGAGAAGTAAACGTAACCGAAAGACAATTCAGTTATAAAAAAAACACATGTAACATCGTTAAATTCAGTTTGAGAAACGCTGATTTACACACTGTTTACAGATTTGCAATGATAGATTGTGGAAAGGTTATTGGATCTGAGAGCAACGTTACCAATCAATCTATTCATCCCATCTACCTTGATTGTGTTGAATGTACAAGATATGCAGGTTTTGTGTGTTCCTTGTAATTTAGTGTGGGTGCACAGTATGGTAAGAAAATTACTCTCATTCAAAGCAGCTCTTCATGCTTTGAAACCAACGCACAAGCACATCAATGTAATTACACGTCATCTTCAGCCATCAGAAACTGCATTTCCAGTAAAAACTCAAACGTGATATTAGCGAAACTAAGTAACGGAAGTCCTTCATTTGAACACAAGCACAGATCGTACGCCGTAACGCATCAACACACACCAAAGCTCGTCTGATGGCTGAACACAGGAGTAGGTACTAGAGCAAACATCAACGCACTTCGCCCCATCGCCCAACGCTTACCTGCTTCGGTTCAGGGCCGTCGTTCGTTGTTCTTCCCGTTCCTGGACCATGTACTGGTCGGCTTCCGGTGCGTCCTCGTAGTCGGATTCCCCCTCGGATTTGGCTTTGGCGGCCGCTTCCTGTTTCTCCTTGAGCGCCTGGTCCAGGTTGTGCACCCCCACCAGCAGCGAGTAGTCCATGATTTTGAACGATTCCAGCACCCGACAGTCGCGCTGGATGGTTTTGATCAGGGCATTGCACGTGTCCGCCTCCAGGAAGATACCGTTCGGGTGGTGCTCCATAAAGTCCAGATCCTTGTAGGTGGGCGACGGTTTCAGACGTTCCGCTTTGTTGGCCTGTGCGGGGGAAAAGAGTTATTCGGATGCACTTTTATTAGGGGGATTTGTCTTACCTTCCGTTTATAGGTCGACCCTTTCAGATCGTACTTTAAATGCATCTTCACGTATGATGGTAGCAAATTGTTCATGGCCACTAATCGAACGTTTTTACTATTGCACTGGTAGCAGTACAGGCCGAAAAATTTCGGCAACAACGTGCGGGGGTTTTGATTTAGATTCATGTAATATCTAAAAATGAAGGGAGAAGCCGTTGGTTACATTCTTCTGAAAGATAGCACAGTTCGACAAAAAAAGTCGATCTGAATGCTCAGAGACGTTTCACCGTTTTATCAAAATCAACATTTGCCTAACATGCCAAGTCTCTAGATCGTCACAGTAAATAGTTATATAGTGACGCCACCTATGCGAACGATTTACGAACTATGGTTCACTTTGTTACAAAAATAATCCGAACACACCAAATGCCGGAAATGCTTCGTTACCGAGTTATTATTTTGTTCCGCCAGATTGCGACTCTGGCCTATAGTGCATTGGAATTCATGTTTGAAACATAATATGACACATAGTATCGGGTTATTTAATAATTTAGATATTGTAATAGATAAATTGTCTAAAAACCGTCCTGAGTCAAACACAAGCATTCCAAAAACGCTGTTATTTTTTTCCATTTTAAGGCGCTTTTAAGCCCGGGTGATAATTTGTCTCTGTGATCGACTTTATTTTTTGTCGAACTGTGTAATTCAATCACATTTCCCAATTTGTGCGTAGGAGTGCAGAACGCTCCCAAAATATCGACAAGGGTGCGTGGGAATAAAACCAATATTAGTTCCGCGACAGAGCAAGAACCTACCCTGGTAACAGTTTTTGCAGAAATTCACCCTCCTTATGCTGTACAGTCTTGATAATGAACTCGTCATCGTCGGTTAGATAGAATATAGATCCGGACGCACCCGGATTCGAGAGTTCCCGCAGTGGGGCTGAACACATTGACATCTGAAATGGGGAAAAAATCGTTTAATGGTCTATTTTAATACAGAGCCCCTATTTCGCCAACTCACCATGAAATCATCCGGCTGAATGCCGAACAGGTCCCGAAAGTACCTAAACGCTATGGGAGCATAGATTTTGAACTTGAACTCGCTAAAATGGTGCGCCGGGGTCATGCTGGAGCCCTCCGGGGGAAACGATATCGTCTCCAGTTCCCAAAAGTCCATCATCAGCAGATCCCGGCGGGGTTTCGAGGCCAGGCTTCCCACCGTGTGCTGAATGCCCAGCTGGATCGAGCCCATAATCTGGGTGGTTTGGATCTTCTTGTAGGTAATTTCGCCGCCCTCGCCCACCCGCCGATGACCAATTTTGCGCTCCTTGTCCGATTTGGGCCTGTGCGGCCGCGAGGCCAAAGGCTGGTCCGCTGACATCTGTGCAATTAAAGAAGGGAAAGCAAGTATTAGCGATAATTGTAACATCCGACCTGGCTTGTATTTATTGGCGTAACTCTAGTGGACACATTTTCCAGGTGGCAATCATTAACACACCCTGAAAGCCATTAGGACTCCCGTTTGCTAGTTCTGCACGCCAAAGGAAATACCAATCGCATGAATATTTTATCATCCCTTCGTCACCTTTGAATCTAGCAGTGGAAATACGCTATTCCCTCTAACCTAAATGCATTTCATTAGCTAATAATAAATGAGACCTCCCGTGACGCGACTACTTAGGAGGAAGGGTGACACGGGTTCGCATATAATTCATTCTATTTGCCGCTTGGGTTTGATAAGGAAACAAACAGAATCCTACCTCCGGGAGCAGAAAACAGAGATGCAATTCAAACAAACCACTTCGACGTAAGGAGAGCAGCATCGATTGCAGAGGATGGTGCTCTAACTGCGTTGCAGTGCTGTTCTGGCTAATAATCATTTGCTGTGGGCGCCATGGGTGTAGTCAGAGGGGTCAAAGAGGAAGGGGGGCGGCTGTTCTTCTTGGGGATCTCTAAAATCTCAGTAAGTTGCCATAGATTTTACCAGAAATCAGCCAAATGTTTCTTTAAGAATCCGCAACAGATTTTTTAAGAATTCTGGCAAAAATTCTTCACGAAAATCCTCAATGCCTGTTATGCAAAACTGTTATTGAAATTGAAATAAATCATCCAGGTATTCGTCAAAAAACTGTTAGAAATCTAAAAAAAAAACATTAGTGATCCAAGTGTATTTTAGTATAATTATTCTATAACATTCTCAAATATTATAACAGGGATCGTTTTAAAAATTGCAACAGGAAGTTATTCCACACAAAGTCATCGCCCTCAGAATTTTCCCAGAATTTCTGCAAAAAAAATCACAGGAGAGAGCTTAAGAAATTAATCAAACAATTGTTATAGATACCAACACTAAAAATCCCTTCATGGAAAACTCAAAGAATTTTTGTTAAGGTTTTTTTTGTAAACAATCTACAAAGTCCTGAAACCCAATTATTCGTATTGTACTGATATCATGGCCTTCAAGAATTCTTCTACATATTCTTTAAATATTTCTTGTCGGACTTAATTCTTAAACTCTTTGAGGAAATAAAACTGGAATTCACTTTGGGAATCAGGGCTAGTAGTGGTCAGACAGCAATATTATAATGTCTTTAGTGATTACAAATATCAAAACAGTGACTTCACAATGGCAAATAATTAAAATGAAATGCGTTAAAAATATATCGTTGAACAAACAAAATGTTTTTGTGGTCATTTTCCCACGACGATACATGTTGCTTTGAATAGCTAGTTCTCATAAAATATGTCACCGATTTACAATTGGTATTAATCATCATCATTATATATTTAACATCGAAAAGCTAAAATTGGCCAACAAAGTTCAAACAAATCAAATCAAACAATATGTTACTTCAAACCTCATAACAAACAACGATTTACCTCCATATAATACAAAACAAAACAAATTAGAAAATTAAGGTAAGGAAAGGAAAGTGGGTGGCAGCGTTTTATGGGACATCTGATTGCAAACTGATTCAATTTTGAATTCTAATGGTTGTTTAATTCGGTTGAACTAAATAAATTTTAGGAAGGATCAGTAAAATTGGTCGAAGAATATTAAGCAAAAAATTAATTCAAAGAATTTGCCTAAAATCCAAAAAAAAAACGTCAGTAATGCGAATTTTTGGAAAAATTCTTGGGAGGAAAATTGTTGATGAAAAATATGAAAGCAAGATACTGGAGAAGTTCATAGCATAGTTATATAATGAGAGTAAAACATTTCAGAAATTTTCTAGAGTGCAGAATTGATTTAAAATTGTATGCTAATCCACGTACGAATAAGTGACACAATGCAATTGTTAAAGAATTTGTAAATGAATTTCTGATGAAAATCATGAAATTAATTCTCACAAGATTACACAGCGTAACAAAAATGCCATTTTTGCGTTTCTCAAGGATCAAATTATGTGTCTCTAGTAGAGTTGGGGCTGCTGAATCTGATGCCGTTCTCAGAAATGTTCCAGCACGTCACAATTTTTAGTTACAGGTCGCCAAAGTTGCATAAAACACTGTTTTTATTGATGTTTACAAAAAAATTAAACAATGATTTATTTTGGGATCTACTCCACCAAACATGTAAAATAGGACTTTAACTTTCATTTCAGATATAATTTGGTTGAAATTGCACGGTTAAATTTAGGTTAAATCGATTTTTTCAACATAATTACAGTCTCCATACAAAATTCTTCGTTTCTCTTATATGGCAAAATACAATACTTTTCTAAACCAACAAAAATAAACTTTTGAGCATCAGAAGTATTATGTACTTTGTTAAGCAAATAAATTAGCATACAAGCTGGTAAACTTGCATGCAAGTTGGCTGAAATAGTCAAATTTAGCATTTTCAACAGCTAATAACTCAAAAACTAGACGTGCCATGATATTTCTGAAAATGGCAATGGATTCAGCAATACTTAATTAGGTAAATATCGGTAGATTGGTGCTTGAGACAAAACCGTGTTCCGCAGTGTTATGGAACGAATTTCGTGTACAACTCCTGAAGATTTTGCTTTGAATTCTACACAAATTACTGGCGTAAATTCAAAAAGAACTGTGTGTTAGAAATCTCAACCGGCTTTGCAAAAAAAAAATCGTGACCTCCACTACAATTCCGTTTTACAAAAAAAAAATAACCTAAAATTTCTCCATAATCTTTACAATTCCTAAGCAATTCCATCCTTTCATTCCATTTTTCTCTGATTTCTAGGTTAAAAATTATTTCTTAAAAACAATGAAAATCTCTAACACATTAAGGTATTGATGAATGAATCATATTCATATTATCGATTTTGTCACTTTCAGATTACGAAAATAGTGATTTTAGTTACTTCAAAACAGTGACTTTTTAGTGACCAGGTCAAAAATAGTAAAATAGTGACCAGGTCAAAAATAGTGACCATGTCACTAAAGAGTGACTCGGTACCAGCCCTGTCGGATAATGGGATTTTACAAAAATTACTTTCAGACATATTTCAAAGATTTTATGAAAGTATTTTAAGTCATTCCTTAATTTTTGTATGTTTCAGAAATTTAATAAATTCATTGAAAAATCTCAGGCCGCTTTCAGGATCCGGGAAATCAAGATCTCTTAAAGTTTTTTAGAAAGTTTGCCACATTATTTCTTACTGAATATTTCAGAGATTCTTCCTTCTCCTCAGATTCTACACGGATTTTTTTCCAGCATTTTATTCTTTTTTAAATAAATAATTGAGAAACAAATCTTCAAAGAATTCATCCAACATTTGCTCAAGTAAGCAATCACGGTAGTTGAAACGTTTTCACACGAGCGGTCAAATGAATGTACGGAAGAAAAAATGTCAAATGAATGCAGCTGATCACGATAGCGTCGCCAGAAGACGGTACGGTTTTGTTTATTTCAATTTTTTTCGTAAAAAGAACTGGTTTGACTGATTGTGTGTCACATTCGACAAAACAAGCAATATTAAAGTACAGTCAACTCTCCCGTACTCGATGTTCCGTATCTCGATATCGAGTTAGAGAATCATAGTAAAAGTTGTTTTTCATGGCTACCTCGATGGTCTCTTGGATTGCAATTACACTTGTTTTGTGTTCTGTAAATCGATGGTTCCTTCAATATCGAGTTACTGAGAGTAGACTGTTTTATTGTTGTTTATGATTAAACATTTTTGGTACCTATGCGAAATTTCTGATTGAAGAATCCTAGAGAAATATGTTCAGATATGTTTCTACTCAGGTAACCAGTAATCAGTTAAAAAAGCATTTATTTAGCAATATATGCAGTGCTTTTACTATTTCATGGCAGCTATAGCAGTGAGACTATGGAATGCTATTAGAAGATTGATTTACGGCTTTCATAAATGCTTATTGGTTACCTGGGTAAGATTGTTCAATTATTCGACCAGAATATTTCCCAGGAAATCATTTTATCGGTGATTTGCCATTTTTATTTAAATTTCTTGACGTGTATGTGTAGAAATTTCTGCAGAAATTCTTTCTTATATTCTTTTCTTATATATAAGTTGAGAAAAGAAGAAGGAAAGAAGAGAGAATTGCTCTTGAGGACATGTTGTTTTGGAGGTTTGTCGGGATGTTCTCTAAGGCTGCTTTTTGAGATTCTTCTAAAAATTAAGTTATTTTTCCATGAGCTCCCCGAGAAATTTCTGTAAGGATTTATCTGAAAATTTGCACAGCGATTCCAAAAAAAATTATTTAGGAATTCCGTAAACAAATCCTTGCCTGAGGAAATTTAGCCAGGAATTCTGCAGGATGTGAAACTAAAGAAAATTTAACGATCTGTCAGATTTTTTTGGTAGCTGGAGGTTTCTTGGATGCTATTAAGCCGTAAAGGCCTGAGTGATAGAAAAAATACTGAAACTCTCACCACTCAGCGAATACTTAACGGATTTCAACTATTTTTTGTCAGAATACTCGTACGCATATCTAGTTTCTAAAAGTGGCCAAAGGATTTCGGAAATGTTCCTGTGGTCGGAATTATTCCGATGAGTCTTTGGGTCAGGTCGAGTGACAAGCATACTGTGCTTCTGTGCCCCTGCAGGTGAGCAAATTTCAAGTCACAGATAATTTCCGGAATCGGCTTTAATGTGGCCACTATATCATAGAATTAAAAAAAAAACTCATCAGCGTAAACCTTTTGAGAAACGATTGAATTGGATAACCATGATACCTGCATTTGATTGACCCTACAAATGACCATTTTCAGGTCCCAAGACGCCTCAAATTTACGATAAAGTGACCAATTTGTATCTAAACATCTGTGCCAAACTTATAGGAACGCATTTTAGTGAACTATTATTTATAACCGGTTAGAGTAATTCCTCCAACTAGGTATTGGGAAGTTTTCAAAGATTGTCCGTTTCGCATGAAATTCGCGAATGAATTTTAGGGGTTGTTTGCCGTCCTCCCTTGATGGAAATCGTGAATTCGCCCTTGGTTGTCGCGCTGTAAACGCGTTCCATTCCAATAATAATGTACGGAATTATTACAATCTCAAAATTATGCATACAGCACCGCGAGTACGGAGCGATAACGGTCCAATAATAATGTCGTTGAAATGGGAAAAGTACGCACTTAGATAACTGGGATTACTTTTTAAGCGCTGTCAGGCGGTAGAAAAGAAAAAAATGATAACAAAAATCAGACCATTAGAATTTATCGTAATTATCAAAATATCGTCTTCTTTACAACGTTAGTTTGGTGTTTCATGCAAATGAACGAACAAGAATATAATCAACTATGAATTCTATCAAAATGAAATATATGGTTGGATGTGAAAACAGAGGCAGGCTGAATAAAAAGGTATTTAAGTTTTTAGAGAAGAATTATATATTTTAACATAAGTTATTCAACTTTATTAAAGCTTCATAGAAGTATTAGAATTTATTATGTGATGCCTGAATGTCAATGTCAACTCTAGAAACGTAGCATCACTCAACAATCAGAAACACACATTCAACGATGACTGACTCGCATCCAGTGTGCAGATTTGTAAATAGACGCATATACTAGTTGCTGCTGTTTGTACATCATGAAATATCAACTATGGAAACCGCTGGATTCTGGAAGTCAATCTCGCAATACGATACATATTTACAAATCAATATGGTTTTTCAATAGATGAAATCATTATGGATCTGAATGGCCAATCGTCTGAGTAGGATAATGGGAGAAAATACTTCCCATACCCAGATGGCATACCACCGATGGTTCTACAACATAAAATCGATTCCCAGTTGTGGAATGAGAATGCATCGTCGTCGGTCATGTCGTCCTGTTGTTTTTTCACACACAATTCGCTAGTAAGAGAGATGGTCTCAAGCCTTTGAACACACACACAATCCGTTATTCTAGAACATATTGCGGAACGGCTGATGTAACGATTGGTTTTAATGATTATTGAAACTGCAGCTAACTGCAAATCGGAATCGTTTTGTTGGAAGTTTGTTTGAGGGAATAGAAATCCGTCCCCGACCAGTGGATAACAACCAAATTGTAACACAATTATACCAAGATTTGTTACAAATAACAAATTTTGTTTCATTTTTGTTAGAATTACGTTGAGTTGATGGAGGAAATTATAGAATAATTAAAACAAAATCAGTTATAACAATAAAGGCTGTTTCAAACATGTTTCGATTCACACATATTTATAACACAATGTGTTATAAAAAATAAGAACCATTGCTTATGACAAATTTTGTTAGAATTCAGTTTTGGAAAATAACAAATTGAGTTATATGTTTGTTTGATTTGAAATACAATGAGTTACATTTTTGTTTAAATTATAACATATTTTGTTTTAATTTTGTGTTATAGGAAATTGTGTTATATTTTTTGTTATTTTAACTACTAAAAAAGCCAAAATTATAACACATTTTGTTAGTAAAAACGAGCTAACTGAGTAACAAAATCTGTTACAATTCTGTTGTAATCCACTGATCAGGTCTTCACTTATGTAGATACTAATTGAGCGCTACAATGAAGGAAACAAGGATTGAGCGAGGAACTAGTTATGCTGTGGTAAAATTCACATTATTAAATTGTATATGATTTTATATGCTAGTATCATTCAAAAAAAAAACTAAAATCCTAATGATTCTGAAACATTTTAGATTACAGATCAATGTGCTGATCTTATTTGATCGGTTTGATTAGCAGAAGAAGAAAAATACCGGTTCAGTACCAGTGCGGTTCAAAAACATTCAATACGTGTTCTCAACTGCTGCATACCGTGTATGTTTTTGATACTGGTTGTGTTCTCAGGGAAACTCGAAAACCAAACTACGTTTCGTTTGCACGCCACCCCGGTTAACAAAAACAGAAACCAGATTAAAGATTCGTATGCACCAAACCTGATTGTGTTTCGGTGATGTTTTGTGGTCTTAACTTTTGTATATGACCGTGGCTCCAGAATGCATGATGTAAAACATATATTTTTGGAATGAGGCAAGAATCTAGAGGCCAAAAATGATTACTTGAAAATCCGAAATGGCGGCTCGAAATTCAATATGGCGACTATTTCTTAATAGTTTAGCCCCAAAAACCGTGCAATATGAATATTTTTTTTTATGAGGAAGGAGTCGAGAAGCCAAAATTGATTATTTGAAAATCCAACAAGGCGACTATTTCGTAATGGTTTAGCTCCTAAAACCATGAACTACGAGTATTTTTGGTATGGGAAGCTGAAATTCAAGACTGTTACTTTACGGTTTAGCTCCTAAAGCCATACATTATGGATAGTTTGGTATGGGGAAGGAGTCTAGCGGTCTAAAAAGATATCGGCTCGAAATTCAAGATGGCGACTATTTAGGCCCTGAAGCCACGTAATATGGTTATTTTTGGTATGGGGGAGTCTAGAGGCCAAAAATTATGATTTGAAATTCAAACATGGCGACCCGAAATTCATGCTGGCGACTATTTATCCCTAAAACCATGCATTATGAATATTTTTGGTATGAGATGGCGACCTGAAATCCAAGATGGCGACTGTTTCTTGATGGTTTAGCTCCTAAAACCATGAAATCTGGGTAATTCTGGTATGGGCTCTAGCGGTCTAAGATGATGGCACCCAAAATTAAAAATGACGACTGTTTCTTGATGGTTTAGTTATGCAATATGAGTAATTTTGGTTTTGGGGTAGGAGTCTAGAGACCAAAAATGATGAATCCAAGGTGGCGGCTCGAAACTCAAAATGGCGACTACCTGCAATTTTTTTTTGTATGGGGAAAGAGTCTAGAATTCAAATTCTACTGGAAAATAAGCACATAGCTTATGCTGTCATCAAATATTTACTATAAATAATTTTATCATACAGTATCTCTATGTTGGAAACTCAATTCAGATTCTTCTCAACACACTCTCCTACCTTTTGGAAGTGAGCTTATCAAAATCACAGACATTCAAGAACATCAAAGCATGTATCGCCCAATCTGTGCTAGAACCGAGAAAAAAAACACGAATATTCCTCTATGACAACGATAACGGCGTTGATGAGGATGATGATGACGAAGGAGTATTTTCATTCCAGTGAGCATATTTCCACCCGTGTTGCCACACCGACCGAGCATTGCGCTGCACAGTGGTCCAGATGAGAAAAAAAAACCGTTGCAGAAATCCCGCACACTGAATATTTTACTTTTTTTAGTCATGAAAAGTGGTTTGTAACATGATTCAGGGTAGGGCATAGTCACAATTTTTTGATTCTCATAGAATGAAATTCTAACAGATTTGCTGTTTTTCATACATTTTGAGGGTCTTAAATTTTTCAAAAGACTAACATTTAGGAACATTTCTTCAATCGATTCGTTAGCCATAAAAACGCTTTTGGGCAAGATATTTTCGCGGAGAGTGAGGGGAAGCAATTTGTAACAAATATGACATTTTTGCGCGTCTAAAGGAGCAAATATGAAGCGTCTGTATTAGATTTAGGGTTGCTGAATCTGGTGCCGTTTTAAAAAAGTATTCCAGCACGTCACAATTTTCAGCTACAGTCGTCGTAATTGTATGAAATTTAAAGTATGATTTACTGAACTTTTATAAAATCAAAACCAGCAAGCATGCAAAATAGAGCTTTAACATTTATTTCAGATATAATCCGGTTTAAATTGCAGGATAAAATTGAGACTAAACCGATTTTTCAACATGCTTATAGTCTACATTCAAAATTCCTCTTTTCTCTTTTATGGCAAAATACATCATTATGAACATCGGAAGTATTATGAACTTTGTTAATAAGTATTGGTATACACAAGAAGTTTGAAATCTGTGGCAAATGAAACAAATAAATTTGCATGCAAGCTGGCAAACTTGCATGCAAGTTGGTAGTGAAAGTCAAATTTTGCATTTTTCACAGCCAATATCTCAAAAACTAGACGTGCTATTATAGTTTTGAAAATGGCAATGGATTCAGCAACCCTTCATTGAGTAAGTAGCTGTATTTTGGTACTTGCGACAAAAAATATACTGAAACCCAAATTTCCACGGGATTTGTTGAAGATGCAATTAAAGAGTTTAGAAGAAAAAATATGACGAAAATTATTTTTCTTTTTAAACACTCATTTGTGCTCTTGCTTATCTCACATTGTAGGTTAATGTTTGACTTTGTTCATCAATTTAAAACTATGTTAGGGAACTGAGTTTCTGCCAGCTTTTAGAAAAACCGGACTTCTGTGCACTGGTAAGCAAACTGCACTCATGCTCTGGGGCAAACGAAACTACACTCAACTATAGATATATGTGCGCTACTACAAACGACGGCCATCAACGGGATGAAGCGATCGCGAAAAAATAAACCGAGGCGACAAGTAAGCTTCAAAGAGCTTTTATTATCTTCCATTTGCGCTCTTTTGAATGAGAAACGGACGATTCATCATCAGGCTCCTCTAGCCGAGAATGACCGACTTGTGGCATCATTATCCCACTACCTCTTAGTGGAGAGGGTTGTGATTTCGTTGTGGAGAGCAGATGGATGATTTAGGTTCTGTGCAGTTGAAATTGTTGAAGCGAATTTCAAATCTGCATTTTAAATTTAAATGTTTGGATAGAAAACTAAATGATATTGTATAACAACAGTTGCATTCAAATAATTAGAGTCAGTCTTGGGCGATTTTTTCTCTTATAAGCAGGTTAAATAAATTCACCTGTAAAATATTTGAACTGCTACGGCAACTGAAATGTTATATGTTGTTTAAATAATTAAAAAAAAAGTTTGGTTTCACCAAATAAGGATAATAATGTTGCGTAACACAATACACCAAGATTAAAAAATAATGTAATGTTAGAAATGATACTAATAAAGGAATAAACAAGAAGAGTCAACCTTGTTCTATGAATGATAAGCAAAATAGCAGCTTCTTTAGGTTTACTTCATCTTGTGCTGGTGATATTTTAAGCCAACACTTATACAGAAAAGACTTCCAAGTCAAACTCGAACTCCATATAAGAAAGATATTGACATGACGTTGTATCTTTCCTATATAGCAGCCTAAACTTATAACTCGGTATCATAGCTTTTTCCCTGTCATCTTTTTTTCCGGCAATCATTCCGAGGATGACGATGGCAATTCGGCAAGATGAATAAATCACAGTCCCGCGGCAAGTGAGATAGTCGATGTAGGTAGGTTCCTCATGTATGAATTTCCGGAGAGTACCTTCTCTGCTTATATGGATAGAAAATCAATTCCGCAAACGTTTGCTCACATGATTTTATTTCGGATTTGTATCCAACATGCGTTCTCTGAAATAGACGTCACAAAAGTGTATACCCGGACAGGCAGGGATATCAGAATTATATCTCGAATCGAACAAATATTGATCTCACATTTCAATCTGATATTGAAAAAATGAACGAAAATTTTATAATTCAACAAGAAAAAAAAATTGGTTTGAAATAGTTTTGGAAAATGATGCACTTAGTTCCATCATCTTACAGCTCTATGGTAAAACTTAATGGCTAATATCTCTGTTCATGAGCGTAAAGATAAAGAGTTCAATACTGGTGGTCGACCTTTTGTTAACCAATCGCTAAACTATCTAGATATTAGTTTGATCTTGTAATATCTTAACAAGATATTGTGCAATAGTTTTCCATGCTCATTTGTGATCTTTTATCTTTTACCTCTAATAAACCTATAACTGATTATGATCATCAGTTATTCACAACAAATTACGATCTTGTTCAGCTTTTTTCGCATGCTTGGCTCGGAAAATATCCATTGGTTACTGCACCAGCACGGAACGACAAAGAAAATGCAAGACGACGACGCGTTGTCTAGGACAGCCGTTGGCCCAGTCAATCAACCAGCAGCAGCAGCAGCAGCAGCAGAGTTGGGAATCTGTCCAATTGCTGTCGCCATTGCCGCTTCGTAGCACGTTCATAATGGGCAGAATATGATAATGGGATACCGTACGTACATATGATGTTTCCACGTGTAGCCCAAGGAGCTCGACTGCCGTGGCCAGCCAATGATGCAATCGCCAAACCTCGGCGGTGCTTTGAATTTCAAATTGTTGCAAGGATTCGAAAACTTTGCAGAACAGAGAAACAAATTTGGAACCCATTTGTGTACGAGTCATATTGCCCTGATCCGTGTGACATATGTCCACTGCAAAAGCGCTGCTATTGTGCCCAGCAGTAGTTTTCCCAGATTTATCTCGTCGTCAGTGCATATTTCGAATTAGCTGTGGGAAATCTACGATCCACAACTGTTTTTAGAGCTAAACCTTTGTTTCAAACATCCATATGAATCACAGTTACTAACGGTACATCATGGTATGCATCTAGTGACAGACAACAAGAATCCATCACAGAATTGCGATGAATGAATGAGAATAAATTAACCTAGGAACAGATTAAACAGGTACTAAAGACAGGCAACGACAAGATCCGTTAAATTGATCACTGGGTGGAAACCCAATCTCAACAAGTTTTCCTCAAGAATCGCGTGTGAAAAAGGAGTTCTGTTTGATCTTTCAACCTTGACGCTTGCTCCTTCGCTTAAGCGTGTATCAATTGTAATAATTGGTGCAATGTTCAAATCTAAAACAATGGTTGAAGCATTCCGAATTTCAGTTTAGAAAACGTGTCCAAATAAATTTTAAAATATATTTTTTTAATCGGAACGCCTTTTTTTGAATAACGCAGAATCCAAAGGACAAAAGTCCGAAGACAAAAGATTGAAAGGACAAAAGGTAGAAATGATTTGCTTGGTAAAACTTTTTTCCTTATTTGAAAAAAAAAAAAACAGATTTTCGATCTGTTGTCCTTGCTTTTTCCCTATTCGACATCTTCTCTTTTCGATTTTCTATATTTTGGAAGTTTTGTCTTTAGACTTTCTGTCCTTTCGACGTTTTGTCTCTCGACCTTTTGTCATGGAGCTTGAGCTTGATTGGCCGCCCGTGGTTGCTACTCCAGTATCGCCAGATCAGCTATACTTATACAAGGAACAAATAAGATGACTGCTTGGGACTATCAGACACCTTCAGTGTTAAGTGTTGACGATCTTCTATTTTTAGGCGATAATGGCGACTGCCACGTCAGAATGCAAACCACTGAGGGGAAGGGGGAGGAATTGATGATGCATTAAACTGGCTCCCACAGTAGATCGTTTATACCACTGCATCTACGCCAGTTCATGCGGGAAGGTGAAGGGGTGGTAAATTTATGGCAGAGAGGCTTGCTGCTTGGTTAGGAGATTGCCTATCTATCAGGCGTAAGGAAAGTCGTGCTATAATGATAGAAGAATGGAAGCGATGGGAAACGGTTTTTTTTATTTGCCTCTGGTTTCGGGTTCTAGCAAATGCTGTGATAAATTAAGAGTGAAAGACAGAACCAAGTGAAATATACAACTACAAAGTACGATGAAAGGGACGAGCCTAGTATTGAACCCATGACCTTCTGCTTATGAAGCAGAAGCGGTAGCCATTGGACCACCAATCCCGTCTCTCTCGACCTTTTGTCATAGCTTTGAGGACAAACAAAGGACGTTTTAACGAAAGTTAACAAAATGTTTGTACTTTCGACCTTTTGTCATAGATTCGAGCTCGAACTGTTGAAATATTGTCCAACGAATTTTTTACTCCGATGGAGAATGAGTGAGATTTCTATCACCATTCAACTCTAATTGTCGTTTGAAATCACTAGACTCTAATTGTCGTTTGAGAATCACTAAGGACATATAGGACAAATCACAGCCAAATTGCTAACATGCCACAAGAACAGGATTACTTTCCTATCTTAATCGTTTTCTCAGCTGAAAATCTGACGATTTGTGGTCCTTTTCAACACGGGTGACAAGTATTTTGGCGCTTGTTATTATTAATCCACCGGCAAAAGAGGGACACTTTTCATTAGTTTTTCTAGTTCTTGCTAAACGTATGACGTTTCGTGTTGGACCGTTTTACTTCAACTTATTGTAGATTTTAGAACACGTAACAGTTAATTTCTGGTAGAAATAAAACAAAACTTTGCAAAACAGTGGTAAAAACAACCACGCTATCACAATATTTCACTTTTTGTATTTTTTTTAGTCCACTTTTGTTGTTGCAGTGTTGTCAGTATCGTTTGAAATCCAGCAATTTGGAAGCGAATTGAAAAAAAAAACGCAGACTACATACATAACATGAACAACGATGTACATTTGTTTCGTATTTCACTACTACCCGGAAATGAGAGAATAATGTAGTGCCTACCACTACATCAACATTAAAATGTATGGATTCAACGGAGTTTCACCTTAATTATATCAGTTTCTTTTACAACTATAACAGAGCTGATAAGAATTCAAATAAACGTCAAAAATAAACACACAAATACAATTATAAAGTTTTGTGAGGTTTCTATGTTGTGGCCTATTTGAAATGTGTACATTAATATTTTGAAAACAACCAAGACAAAGCAAAGCAAGGATTTGTTTTTCATGTTTTTGGCGATTTGTATCTAAAATATGAAGTCTTTGAGTCTTTGTGACAAGTGCACAGTGAATTTATGCAATTTCCTATAATATTTTCAAAGTTCATTAATAACAGAAATATACATTGATTGATTTGATTCTTAAATATTAAATCAAGATTCAGTTACGTAACATAATAATGCTAAACAAGGTTATTCTTAACTAAATTATGGCAAATTACATTCGTTCATGTTCATTTTTATAGATTATGTGTAGCGTGCACTTTTTTGTCAGTCATGCGCAGAGTGATAAAAATACATCATTAAATTCCTAATATCTTATTTGAAATTTGTTCTAGTCAATTTGAATCATTCTTCAAACAGGATAAATGAAGCCCTTGATTTCCTCCGATTCAAAATTTCTATGCCGATGGTGTTCTAATGTCTTGACGACGCCAATATATTTCGTCGCAGTTCTGAAGGAGCTTATGACGATATTAGTGTTAATTGCTCTTGAATCTGAATAAATCCTTACTGTTTCGATTTTTTTATGGAATGCTTAAACCTAATTTTGATAGTAAATCGCGATTTCTAATTAAAGTACTGAAGGAAATTTTCAGGAAAAATCGGCTTAGATTTACTGACAAAATATTTAATGATTTTTTTCATGAAATAAAAAGTATTTTCATGGATTTATCTTCAAAATACGGCTTAATTCTATACTAGTATATTTTAAATCGATAAAATTTAAGGTGAACTCAGCTCATAACCAGTATCCATCAGAAGACCTTAGAAAAACTTATGGAATCTTCATTTTTTTCAAAGCTGCATTTCTAAGAATATTAGATGTCGTAAAAATCAATAGAAGTCCAACTAACAATTATGACAATACTGTTACAGATGATATGTTCTGAGCCTGAGATTTGGCAAGCATTTCTTCACAAGTACATTAAATGTGTGTTGTTAAAATTGGGTAGATTGTTTTTAATAAAAATATATAATCGACGTAGTTTTCCAAAATGTTGTTGATCGTTGAGCATTTATAACGAAGTTATTAGTTTCATTTTAAACCTAATTCGATCAAAAATGTTGTGCTTAATTGGGTAGCATTTACTAGAAGGTTTACAGGATTTCATAATTGAAATTTCAAAGAAACTTTTGGTGGAATTTAATGTTTAGTACCTGGAAGATATATCGAAAGTATATCTGTTACAACTCCTTCAGTTTTTTCATGCAAATTAATAATAGTGATTTTTTAATATTAATGAGCAAGCTTCCAACGTCAAATGGTAATATTTTAATAATTTCTGGTTGTCGTTCAGAAGAAATTTCTGTTCAGAAATCAGAAACTACGTTTGCAAAATTTTTCCGGAAATACAAAGATTTTTACGTGAGAATTCTGACATCTAGTATTTCCTATAGAATTCCAGAATCCCTGTAAGAATTCTAGATTTGTTAAAATATTTCTGGGATTCCGGAAGCCATTCTGAAATTCTTGTGTAAATATTAGAAGTCCAATATATAATCCGGTTAATAATATTATTATTTTGTTGAAACGGTATTTCTGTAAGAATCTATGATATTTCGTTGGGATTCCTGAAAATTCTGGTGCGAATGTTTGTAATTCTGATGTCAATCTTTGGAATTTTTGTAAAAACTTTTTAGATTCCGTTGATAACTAGTTCCGTTGAGATTTCAGAGGAAATCTTCAATTCTGATATGAACCATTTGAATGTCGGTGAACATTTAGTGTTTTTCAATAAGATTTTTTGTGAAACTGGTAAGGATTTTTACAATTTCGATGGGAACTCTGGTGTTTCAGAGGAAGTCCCATTGAAGTCTATCAATTAACAAAAATCTCCCCACCAGATCGAATTGAATACAATATACAATATCAACAAATCGAATGGAATAAATGAGTTTAATAAGAAACTCTGCACTTACTGCACTGCCGTTCTACGCATATTTGTCAAGCGGTCTAAGAGGACTATATAGAACATGGGACAAGTAGGCGTAGAAGAGCAGTATATTCATATGAATTTTTAACGGAGATTCCTACCAGAGTTCAGAAAATAACCATTTCTCAAACCAACCACTATTGTGAGAATTGATTTTTAATTTTTGGAATTTCAGGAATACTATCAAGAGTCCTACAGAAATAACGAGAATACCACAGAAATACCTAAAATCCCATATCGATCACCGGAATTCAGCATGCTGTTATAAGATCACAGAGGAGTCTTGGGAGTTTCAAAGTTCTACCGCAATTTCACCAGAATCTCAGTACTAGAATCTTAAATGTTAGACATTTTATAATTTTATGATTGCTGTAGATTAGAGTGTCCATTTCCCGGCCATTTCGCTCGTCCCGGGATTCGGGACAAAAATCTATGCTTGTCCCGGGAAATCCCGGGATCCCGGGATTTATCAATTTTTCAATAAAACTAGCATTTCAGTTGAAATGGAAGTTCAAATTTACAATACAATGTTTTTTTTAATGAAATAAACAGATAATGTAACTTTTCAAAATAGTATGTTAATTATAGCAAATCACATTCAAGATATTCTGATGAAGAAACCTAACAAAAATCGAAACTTAGCTTGACTAATTATGGGTTTGCTATGGATTTTTTTCAAATTCTCTATAACACTTATAAATGGAAGTATGATAACAACTTAAGTCATAATATAAAAGCAATTTGCTTCAAACATTTGAAAAGGCATAAAAACTTTAGAGCAAAAGAAACGATCAAAGATCATTGAAGGTTTTGTAGATCATGCTAAAAGTTAATTACTGAAAATTATTTACTTAAGTTTACTGCCTTGATTCGCAACTCAATGGTATCTGCATTTTGGTCAAAATTGGGTTGATACCAGTTTTCATTATATATTCTAATGATCTTTCAGCTGCACTAACAAGAAATCACTTTTTTCAGTAAAATTAGGAAAGAACACCAAATCGAATTGTCCCATAATAAAAAGTAAACGCATGTCAGTCCCACTTCAGATTTTCGCATCGTGTTACACAAACGTTATTTGGACATCTTTATTTTTTCCTTGGAAAGGTAACAGAGTGAAAAGCAAATTATAAAAGTTTCATTTTAATCTGAACTTGTTCCAATCTCTTGGAATTTTTTGAATATTTGTTTAGGTTGTTTACAGTTTAGGTGTACTTTCAAATTTGTTATCTCAGCATAGGCTTATAAAAATGGCTAATGTTGAAAATAAAAGCATTAAAACCTTGCAACTAGACAATTAAAAATATGTGTTTCTTACTTGGTAGATGGATCTTTTCATGAAAATAATTACTCTTGTGTTCTCTTTTTCATTACGTTTTTCTACTTTATCAAAGAAGGTTTATAGTGAGGAAAAATGTCATTGTTTTTTATTGAAATTTAGTGATTTTCATCAAATTCTACGTACATTTCGGGAATCCCGGGATTCCCGGGATATCAGACATAAAATCCCGGGAAACGAAAAATCCCGAAATTTGTCAAATCCCGGGTTTTTCTGTCCCGGGATGTCCCGGGTTGGGTACTCTACTGTAGATCTCTTCATAAGATATAGATTTCGAGCTGAAATTGCATGTAGTTATGGACAGTACAAGTAGTAAAGTTTAGCTCTTTGTATTCATACAAATCATAGTTTTTGTACTTGATTTTGATAGTTTTCTGAATGATTGTCTTACATTCCTTTAAATTTTTGATAGTATTTATAACGAAATTTATAAGATTTATTCAAGATATATGTGCGTGGGGCCTTCCTTAGCCGAGCGGGTAGAGTCCGCGGCTACAAAGCAAAAGCCATGCTGAAGGTGTCTGGGTTCGATTCCCGGTCGGTCCAGGATCTTTTCGTAATAGAAATTTCCTTGACTTCCCTGGACATAGGGTATCTCGTACCTGCCACACGATATACGAATGCGAAAACTTTGGCAAAGAAAGCTCTCAGTTAATAACTGTGGAAGTGCTCATAAGAACACTAAGCTGAGCAGCAGGCTCTGTCCCAGTGAGGACGATATACCAAGCAGAAGAAGAAGAATATGTGCGTGGAAAAAAAAATCGGGGGTGGAATATTCCGCATATATAAACTTTTTAGAAGGGATTTCAAGGACATTTCGTACGATTTTATACGTAGACGATTGGCGTAACAAGAATAGCAATCCTTCTTTAAGATGCTTGCTATCACTGCATGAAGCTTCTTTAAATCAAACAGCCGTATGCAAAACGAGTTTCTTTGCGAATTTAATTTGAGGGTGATTAGATGGAATTTCTAGTGTAATGCGATAAAGATAAATTTGTGTATGAATTCGTGGGAGATTTATTGTTGTGAATTAATTTTGGGCTATGATTCTTAATTTTCAGAGCGATAGAAAAAAAAAATACTATCCAAAAACTTTTCGGTCTGTACCGAAATCCAACTCATACTGACCATACCACGAGACTTAGAGAGGCTTCTGATCACATCGCAATCTATTACGCACAAATAGAGCACTCTCATAAATGACACCTTTCATACCGAATCACATAGGCATCAAAAGATGTTCGTCATAAAGATGACTCATGAAACCCAATAGATGGAAGCCCTTCCACTCATCCAATCACGTCGTGCGTACGTCACCTGTGCTAGATGACTAATTCCACGGAAAACTACATATTTACCCAAAAGCAAAACTTTACTCATCACATTCCTAGACGCACCTTTCCCTGGCTATTATATAGGCAATTCATCCTCTGGAACCTTATCACATCGAAGCGACATTGGCGCAAGCACACGTTTCGCTGCTGCCGCCGCCTACCAGTGATACCGGACCGTTATCGCACTGACTGCTTTGGCTTATCATATGTTCCACCCACGACACGAGTCAACAATCTATTGCTCATAGTATGGACCATAAAAAAAATGCGAGTCATCATATGTTTAATATGGAAAAAGAGAACGAATCAAACTTTGATCTTTATAGATTCAGTATTAAATTTTGAACATGATTTTTATCGCTTTTTCTGACTTTTAGCGAACAAAACTTTCGTTTTTTTTTAGTGCACTAACTAGGTTAGTTACGTCTGATATTGCTTGATATGGTGAAGTCTTGTGGTACATTGCATATACTATTTTACATGCCAAATTCACCTCCGTACAATTTTCGATTTTTTAATGAGCCATACTGTAATAACGCCATGTGCAATTTGTACTGCACCGTTGCGTACCTCTACGATCGCTCGAGCTTTCTAGATCTTTTAATCCTAAATACATATCGCTGCGCAGAGTATCTAGGAGGACGTAACACACAAACTAATTGAACGGTGCTCACAGTAAATCCCACAGTAACGACCTTTAACCCAATCAACCGAATCCCACACGTTGATGAATGTGCGGAGTGCCGATGGTGAAGTGATCCTTTTGACACCCCTCATGTAAAATTCTGCCGACTGGCTTCTTTCGAAATGACAAAACTCGCAGCCCTCGCACGACAACGTACGGTCGACTGTCATCGGCGTATCAAGAGGAGGATAGAATATCCCAATGATTTACTTTAGATATATTTCTAACATTTTTCCTGAATAGAGCGACGGAATCCGGATCCATTGTGTCCGGTTCGCGTTGCCCAGAAGAAAAAACGAAATGCGCCGGTGAAAAACAAAAAATAACGCGTCAGTAGAGTTTGATACGTTGAACCTGTTGTATGCTCCTGTCGAGCGAGCATCGAAATCAGTATCGTGTCTGGTTTGGATAGTGCGGTCATTCGTGTATATGCTCACGTATTCATTTCGAATTATATATTTATCGTTTACCCAAACCGAATCCTTTCCCATATCCAAACTCCCAGTGTTTTCTTGTGGAAGTGCAGAGGACTCCTCGGCTTCTGTAAATCAAGTAACACGTCAACACTTCCCTCCCATTCCCAAATTGACCTGCATTCGAACGCAGCCGGCGCCGGTATTGTTTATTATAATAATAAGAGCACCAGTATTTACACATTGCGGATGATACTGATCTCGAGTAGCGTCTGTTGGTTCCCTGTGTAAGTACAGCTGTTCTTGCAATAACGGAGTAGCAACTGGGGGCGGTCATTCATACTCATGCTCATGCTCATTTCTAACATTTTTCCTGAATATTTCTCTAGTAATAACCCCAACAATTACTTCATATTTTTTGTGATTTTTCTTTAGTTCAAATTTTGAATGTTTGCAGAAAGTCCTGAGTGATTCTTTTAAGTATTTTTACAGGAATATTTAAACGATTATTTTTATAAGATTTTCCATGAATTTTTCCTAATTTTTATGAAAAATATTCCCAAAACGTTTCAGATGAAAATTATCTAAAGGCTCATAAATTAAGGAATTGCTGAATTTTCAAGAACATAAAAATTACTTCAGGAATGTATCCTGCAAAATTTTACAAAGTTCTGCTTGTAAAAACGTAATGAATACTAGGTAATTTGCATATTCTTTAGGAATTTTTTCTGGCTTTATTTTTTATTAATTTCTTACATGCATCCATATATTTTTACTAATTCTTTAGTAAAACATTTTTTGTTTTTCGAGTGGCTATTTTCAACTCTTCCTAGATATTGCTTTCGATAAGTCTATCGACAGAACTGGTAGCGACTGAGTGTCTTAAAATAGACTCCATGCCTGGAAAACAGAGACGAACCTCTAGAGATGCTTTCACTGATTTCTTTGCTATCCTCCACAATTGGAGTTCAGAATTTCAAAAATATCTGCTTAGAATACCGCCAGGGGCCTTCCTTAGCCGAGTGGTTAGAATCCGCGACTACAAAGCGAAGCCATGCTGAAGGTGTCTGGGTTCGAATCCCGGACGGTCCAGGATCTTTTCGTAATGGAATTTCCTTGACTTCCCTGGGCATAGAGTATCATCGTACCTGTACGTACGATATACGAATGCGAAAATGGCAACTTAGGCAAAGAAAGCTCTCAGTTAATAACTGTGGAAGTGCACTAACAAGGGAAGGTCACGATGGTGTTACACGGGGTTTTCAACCAGGCTATTTTTGTTAAATTCTACATGTCGAAATATGAAAAACCCCAAAGCCTTTCGGGTGATGGACCAGTGGTGTAGCCAGAAGGGGCTCTAAAAGGGGAAATTTTGTACGTATATTATATTATTAAGCTAATTGGAAATTCGACAAAAAATTTTTTAGTGTTTATTGTGATGGTAGATAACATAATTGGCATTAATGTATGTTTAAATGTATTTGTCCATGACATAGGCGTAATCGGGATGGGTTTCCTGTTGCTATACTATTCTAATAAAACCAAATTTGTTTTGGAGTCCATATTCTATGTTAGTTACGAAAATGGCTTAAAAATACATTATAAACATACATGATTGTGAATTCTGTTCATTACTATCGTAACGAATACTTAAAAAAAAATCTTTTTGACAAATTTTCAATTCGTACAAAATCGACCCTTTCAGAGCCCCTCCCGGCTACACCACTGGTCCATCACCCGAAAGGCTTTGGGGTTTTTTATATTTCGACATGTAGAATCTAACAAAAATAGTCCGGTCGAAAACCCCGTGTAACACCATCGTGACCTTCCCTTGTAAGCTGAGAAGCAGACTCTGTCCCAGTGAGGACGTAATGCCAAGTAGAAGAAGAATTATATCCTCACAAATATTTAATTGTTTTCCTATAAAGCTTTTGCCAAGAACCTCGTCAAAAACTGAACAAAATTTTAAAGAACCTCTCCATTCATTCATATTTAAGGCGAAGTAGGCCGTCATTGAAATTTGTACGCGTCGTTGATGATTGTTGTTAATTCATCTCACGATTTCGAATCAAAGAAAGTCAGTTGGTTTTGCACTGACACAGCTGAAAAAGTATCAGCATATTTTATGCATGTTAGCACGTACCGTGATACTTTTTCAAGTCAATATAAACTATCAAGACTGGGTTTTATCATTTTGAAATGCAAGCTGACAAGTCATCATTGTTGCCAAAACGAATGACGGGCTACTTAGTCTTAAAAGATCTTGCCATGTATTCATAATGATCCTACAAAAATATGTTGGAGATGATAGGAAAATTCACAGTAAATCTGCAGAAACCCATACAAAATATTTTAGGAGTCTCATAAGGAGTTTTTCAAAGATAGTCTAATTGGTAATCCAGACAAGGTTTCGCCAAGAATCACAAGTTAACTCCAAGAATTCAACAAACGGAATTCTTAATGAATTTGTCCCGAATTTCAGTATCAAAACAAGCAAAAAGCACTTTAATTCGCCCTGCGTGCTAACATAGTACTAGCATACGGCTAACATGCATTAGCCTCCATTGGCGTTCCACCAATTACATTTTCTGTGATCTTTTGAAGAATTTACATGATAATATCAGGAATTTCATTAGAAATTAATTCATGTGGTCGTCTGAAAGCTTCCTAAGAATATGATTCCGAAGATTTTAGAGTTGATTTACAAACTTATTATTTACAGAAACTTCGTTCGAGATAGCTTCAACAAGTTAACCTGGAATTTTTTCTCAAAATCAACCCCAATATAAACTATGAATTATTCTAAAGATTTGTTCAGTAATTTTTCAAAAAAGTCCTTCGTCCATGGGCAAAATGAATCGGAGCCGTTCAAAAAGCCGTTCGAACTGATTCTTTTTTTCCAGGAGAAAAGGTTCACCTAGAGTGAATTTATAGCAGAGAAAAAGTAGATTTTGTTTGAAAATTGACAAGTGATTGAATAACAGGTTCATCCACTTCTCCTGGTCTATTCTCTTTCGTTCGAATCTCGGCTTTTTTATAACGCATGACACACGTGCCCTGCTTTGCGCGTCACGTCACACATGCAAGCACAGTTTGCTGCTAACCCGTGCTCTCAGCGCTCTCAGCATAGATAGACAAATTTGCCCCGCCCACTTGTACCTATTACAGGCAAACGAAGTATAAAGAGAGAAAGTTTTTCGCATTTTTCGTTTGGTTAGGGTAGTCCTAACCTAATTCGGAATGAAACTTCTTTGGGAACTGCTGATAGGATCATTTAATTAATTAATTAGGATAAATTGCTGAGATAATTACTAAACAAATATCAAATTGAATCTCTGGATGAATGCTGATTTTTCAAAGGAATTACTTTTTAACAATGGATGGAGATTTTACTTGAGAAATGATGAAAAAAAAAAGATTCCTGAAAAAAAACCTAGAACGAATTCTGCATGCATTTCTTGAAGAACTCTTGACCGAATTTGTTGAGCATTTCTTGGAAGAGTTTTCAACTTATTTGTTTCCATCCTAGGAGAAACTGATGATAAATTCTTGAATAATTAAAAAAAGCAAAACACTGCTTCTGAACAATTCTCTTTTGGTTCCTTGGAAACATTCATAATCGGATTTCTCCAAAAACATTATTTTTTTTTTTAAGATATATAAAATCTATCTTGAATTCCTCTTTATTTAAATGATAAATGTTACCAAAATGATTCAGACTAAATTTATCTAAAGGCTCCGTCAAAAATCAATAAGCATTTTTAAGGACAAGCAAATTACTTCCAGTAAACCATAAAGAAACTTAACCTATACTAAAAAAACAAAGATTTACCAGGAATTTCTTCAGAAATTCTTCTAGAGATTCTTTCATAAACTATTAAAAAAAGACCCACAGTTAAAGTTTGTGTACAGAAATTGCCTTCGAGAATTAGAGCAGTAATTTCTGTAAATATGCCTCAACTGATTTCTTTGCTATCCTCCATGCTCGTCATTCAGAGCATCAAGCAGATATTTTTTCTAAGAGTACCTTCAGGAAGTACTCCAGAGAATCCCCCTAAGATTCCTGGGGAACTGTCAAGGGAAGTTTTTAGAAATTATTGGAGAAATGCCTGAGGAAGGTATTTCAAAAACAAATCCTCAAGTACTTAATATCTGATAAAACTTCTGTAGGAATTCATAATTAACTACTGCAAAGCTTCGTGAAAGAACTCGTGGATTCTCGAGAATGTCTTCAATTATTACTAAATAAATTGCCAAGATAATAATGAAAAAACATTTGCCAAGATTTGCCAAGAAATTTCATTAGGGATTTTTTCAAGAATTCCATCTTGAATTTCTCCAAGAATTATCACAGTTTTTTTTAAAGTTTGTTAGAATATTTTTGTTGTATCCGAATCATCATCGTTTTCAAATTTTTTGAAAAAAAAAAAAACTGGTGCAATAGTCAACAAAGTCAGAACTTTTTTATGTATTTTCCTAAGGAATTATTCAAGACATAAAATCTTAGAGATTCAACTGCGGTTCATGCAGGACTTTCTCCAGGAGATACTTTGTTTAAAAGTTCCTTGTCGGGTACATCTCCAAGTAATTTGTCTGGATTTTTTCCAGCATTTTTATCAATACATTTTCAGAACTCAACGTAGCGATTTCATCAGAAATTTCCCTCGGAAATCGAGTTTTATCAGAACCCCACAAAAAAATCAGCCAGAAACCCCACTAAGAAAATGGGTGAAAGTAGCTGTTCGGAAATGAATGAATTTAAGTGGTAGTTCAATAAAAAAAATCTTGGGGAATCCTGTCTGTCGAGCACTTGACACTGAAGAAGTCTGTATGTCACAAACGAAATAGGCCTATCTGTCAAGTTAAGCAACATATTAGAGTTCAATGCGAAGTCTGTATGTCACAAACGAAATAAGCCTATCTGTCAAGTTAAGCAACATATTAGAGTTCAATGGTATTTGTTCTTTTGCAAAAGTGATGTGTCGAAATTCAATAAGTGTTTTTCTGAGGTTGATTTTGAACCATTCGTCACCGATCAAAACTTTAGACGTTTCTAAGTCGTCCAAAACCGTAAACTGGTTTTGTTTAGAATTACTTCACAAAAAGAATGCAGAAGGCATCAAAAATTGTCATGATACGAGAGATTGGTGAATAATGCTTTTAAGGTTTTCACCACCCTATGGTGGAAATCCTGGCTACACCAATGCCGCTCATAATGTACAATCAAATTCCATCCCATCTTCCTGAACACCTACGCAAGGTACCGCGAAGAGTTCCATCATTTGCACCTCTCGGCCCATCGCACTATCTCGCAGATGGCAGCAGTCGTAAAAGGTGCAATTTGATCACTCACGCGCGCCGTAACAACATTACAACCAACATCACCACATTCCTCGATAGGTAGGTAGGTATCCAGAAGAGAGTTGATGCTCTGTTTGCTTGTGATGTGGTCGTCGTCGTCGTGCACGGTTATGAAGTGTGATTGATAGCGTAGTCGTTGTCACCGGTCGCGACTGTTACCGAGCGAGGGGGCGGACAATCTCCTAGTGCCTCTACGGTGATGGGGCGGGATTTGCACTTCTGTCTGGGAGTCACGCACGAGCTAGCTATGGGACCCAGTGAACCCACAGAGATGCAAATCAAATCATCTTAAAATGAGGCAACCTTCGTGACTTGGTTGTTTAGAGAGGTAATTTTTAGATACCCGTTCGTCAGTCAAGCTGGACCGAAGGCAGTGTGATTTGTCACGATCTCCAGTCGGGTGAAACCGACACAGGAGGAATGATTTCGATGCCATGATATCGTGTGATGGCGAATCTATTTTTAGTAGGTTTTTTATTCAATGTGGTTACGGTTCTAATGTATATAGAAAAGAGGTTACTCGATCGAACTTGTTTTCTGTTATAAATTACAATGGCTATAACTAGTTCCCTATCAGGTAAAGTTAAAAACGATTTATATAAAGATAGGAATGTCCTTTAGCAAATTTGTTCATCTTGTCTAAATCTACAATTCATCATAAATCTACGATTTTTTCAAACATAAGTCTAGGGTTGCTACCAAGGGCTCTTTTAAGAAGTCCGCAAGTAGTTTTTTGTGTTATTGTGGGACTTTGAAGAATTCCTCAGTGAATTTACAAAATTCATGTAGGTATCTCTGAAATTTCTTTGTTCCTGTTCTTCCTTAATTTTACCCAGAAAATATTGCAGGAATGTGTTAAAAAATTCATTCAAATTTTAAATCAGAGATTTCTTCAGAAATTCATCAAACAATTTTTTCGGTAGTTCTACAAGTATTTCTACAGAAATTCCTCTAGAATACATACATTTCATCCAAATAATAAGAACCTTGAGTAGCATCAATTGACTTCAATAATTACTCGCAAGTATTTATAAAAACTCCTTTGAACATGTTTCATTTGTTTCTATTTTCTCGACAGGTTTATTTCTCAGTTCAGATGTTGCAAAATAATTCATTTCGTTTCGCAGCTCGACGTCTAGTATTTACAGTTTCACAACCCGGCGTGCGCTAAACGAACCGTTTTTCATATCTTTCCACTAATTATTCCGCTTCCCACAATTCACACAGCAAAGATTTTCATTTACCTACTTCTCACAATGCAATCTAGCTGAAGCCACACCACTACTGCCGGCAGAGACATCAACGCAACAAATTGCGTTCGCGACCCCTCATGGTCGGTGACCCAACCAGTCCAACAACTTCACCCCCATCAACTCGCAACCCGGAGGCCCATTCAAATAATATTTCGCCGATCATCTTGAGAAAACAATCTCGGCTACAGCTCCAGAACCGGTGGCCGGCTGCTGCGAAAACTTAGTAGCACTCGCATTTACGGCGACGATGTTTTACTGCCCTCTTGCAGAAGAACGATTTGTTTCAATTTAATTGGAAAAGTGCTCTACGCGGTAATCCAGACGCTACCTAGCTAGCTTGCCTTGATTAAACGTAGTAACAGAGACAAATATCGTTGAATAGAGTCTTAATTGAAAAATCAACATGACCTTTCACAATCAAACTCCAGTCCAGCCAGTCCAGGTGTCGTCTCTAGAGCACTCTCATGCTTATAGATCACTGCCTATTTCCAGAAGCCTAATAATAGAGGAGCTCTGCCAAGTTCATATCTACCCGTTTGCAAATACAGAGCTGCAGTTAACTGTTATATGCGGGAATTCTAGGTACTGCCGGAGCCTGCAAGCCGCAATGGCCTCGTCGATGACGAATAATGTGTGACTTTTAACATCTCGCTGACTTCCAGATCTTAACATGAATCACCGCGGCTATCGTTGATTATTTCATCGAGTTGCTCGGTTCGAGGACTTGCACCGGTAGTCTTTGAATGTATGTGCATACTATGGTAACAGATAAAATTTCCGATCCATTTGGATAAAAGATTGATAAACTGACTGTAAAATTCAATTTGATTGAGTTACCCATTTGTTGGTTTCATGTGCTTTTACCTGGTAAATTTAATGCTTTTACTCTATCTTCCTAGCTTTGGTTGAAAAACTACACGTTCAAAGCTTCAGAATGCTAACGGCTCATTGATAGAAATCATGTTCCAACTGCTAATCGAAAAAACACCACCTGTCAAAACGAAACAATGCTCTTGAGGAACCAGATCGGATTGAACAATCCCTCAAGAAGCCAATCTATCTAGTCATCAAAAATCACCATTAAAAATTAATGGGCATCAAACAAGTGCTCTCGGCGGAGTGGCGATAGACGGTTACAGCAATCGTATTTCATTTGCATTTGATGACTCTCTGTGGGCCGGGGTTTGGCTTTGGCAATGAAATTGCAGCAGTCGTAACCCACACTCTAATTGTGTGTGTGCGCGCATCATTTGGAGATGAAGTTGCACCACAATGATTTGTGATGATGATACATTTGATGATGCTCGGTAATTGAAGGTATATGAAGACGACGACGCGACGGCCATGCGACGATGATGTTGATACAAATTATTTAATTGAAATTACGATTTGTTGTCGTTGGTCTGGTCTGGTCTGACGATTGAATTGGCCTGCATCGTTTGTTGATGGTAAACATCGTGGTGATTGAGCTTGCTAATGCAGTGCTGTTGCATTCTCATAGTGAAGCAGCACTAGTTGATTTATTTGGGTCAAAAAGATTGTTTGCAATCAATAACGCTAAAGTGATCAGTTTGCTGCAGCAATCTAATTTAATTTATTGATAACAAGAGTAGCTATGGCCATATGGTTTTGATCTCTAACGACTACAACGCTCTATGCTCCAAGTAAAAATCAGTCATCTCTCCATAACTCGATATTGAAGGGACCATCGAGTCCGGGAGGTATCGAGTAACAGAAAACAAAACCAGTGCAAATGCGATCCAAGGGACCATCGAGTTAGCCATGAAAACAAACTTCTACTAGGTTCTCTATCTCGTTATCGGGATAAGAAAAATCGAGTAAAAGAGAGTTGAGTGCATTATTCTTAAGAGCACTCAAATTTAGTAAGGGATCATGCACAAATTATGTCACGCTGCAAGGGGGGAGAGGGAGTCAAGCCAAGCGTGACGAGCCTTACAAAAATGTCGGAGGACTCATATAAAAAGTATTACAAGGGGGGTGGGGGTGGGGTTTATGGTCGAAAAAGTTGTAATATAGCGTGACATAATTTGTGTAGCATCCCTAAGCAACTTTTGGATGAATTTTGTGAAAATTCTTGATAAATTGTGATAAATTTCTGTTATTTGTACTTCAAACACGCAAAAAAAAATTGACAAAAATTTTCTGTAAGAAAAAATCAGCTCAATAGGAAAACTATTTTAGCAATATCGGAGAAAATTTCGTCCAGCAAACTCCCCTGACGTAAATTCTCAAAGAAGTCTTCCAGTAAGTACGACCGATCGAAAATTGTAGATGTTCTTTATAGAGCTTTTACTACGAATCACTTCTATGCTCCACCAAGATTTTTTCCATGGCTTCTTTGGGATTGTTATATGAGAAGTCATCACAAGCTTCAAAGAGACTTGACATTATCTAGCATTGTTATCGAACTTGGCTTTAGTGATTCTTTGGCGTGCCAACACCTTTGCTTTGTATGTATTATAAAAAGCGAGCTGATGAGACTAGGGGGAAGGGGTTCACGATACCCAAGTTTGAGAAACGACGATCTATTCAAAACAATGGTTTTGAACTTGTAGGCTAATCTTCACATATAGTATATCTGAGGTAGTAAAATTAATTTGAGCATTTCGTGGATGATTAGAGGCGACGGGAACGTATAATCTCTTTCAATTCTTTCACAAATAATGCTGAAGCGCCTAACTATCGATTAGATAGTGTCAAATATCTCTGAAAAAATTTTTTGGCGAAGGGTTTGATTGATCACAATGACGTGATACCGACGTAACGATGACGTATCTCGAGCAGAAGAAAATTGCTGCAGATGACCAAACTAAGGAATTTTTTACCAGATAGTATTCAATACTCGCCACCTAAAGCTAAGTTCTGCAGGAGAGATGGTCGGGGTTAAATGAGAGTGAACCAAGTACAAAACTTGGGGAAAAACGAATTATAAGGACTTTATATGCCAAATTACCTTACCCTCAATTCACTTTGATCAGATTTGATGAACGTGACATGAATGTAACAAATTTAATTTATATGATCAATGAAAATCGATAAAAGTATGCAGTCAGAGTGGACCAAGTGTTCATTACCATAACAATAAAATCTATTGAGGCGCTGAGGTTTTCGAGAAAATGCAAGACATTTCGAATGATTTTTGAGGTTTTTGGCATGGAATGATACTTGTTATCATCCTTCAATAGGAATTCATTAATATTACATAATTCTATGCATCTGACTTTGATTTCAGGCCATTCACCATATTTGGATAGTTGTTCAGAAATTGTAACACTTTCTATGCAGACACAGTGGACCAAGTGTCAAAAACCATTGAACTGATTGATTATTGCTTTTTTAACTCGATTCCACAGTCCGATAGAAGTTTTCGTTAGTTATACAGTGTCTGTATCGAAGACCCTAAAATCCGCTTTTTGAATCAGTATATTTGGCTTAGTCCACTCTGATTGAACGTGTATTTGAATATTTCTTGCATGCCCTGGCCCAACAAAACTTTAGTTTTCAAGCTATCGTAATTTTACTGATTTCGAAATTAAAGATATGGATTCTAGAAGAATGTACAATACAGATGTTGTAGGTTGTTAATAATCTGTTTATATTAGATATATGGACCCAGTTTGACCATACAAACATTGAATGATTATTATTTTCTAAGAAATTGTTCAGTCAGAGTGAACCAAATCACCGAACGGTTTTCTTTGATTCAGTCAAAGTAGACCAAGTGCATTTAGTCCATCAGAAAATCGTTGTATTCGAGGTTTGGATTATATTTTTCTATGATAATCACCTCACATTATATTTTTTTTTTTTTTTTTTTTTTTTGTCGGTAGCGATAGGGGTAGTACTGGCACTTTTAATCTGCCCTAAGCTCCTTCCCAGCATTTGCTTTTATAAGCCTCTATTGCGTTCATCACACAGACGTTCCTAAGCAATGTTGCTCAAATGGTCACTGTGTACGCTAGCAGCAATCAGCCCTTGCCGTAGTTTTGCAGTCTAGTAGTTCAGACTGCTATCAAACTATGATAAGGCCTGAAATGCTACTAGAGTGGTTAAAGTGAAGAACGAAATAGTTTTATTAAAAGGTCCTCATTCCCCATTTCATTTCATCACTCACTATCGTCACTTTTATTTTCGACACTATCACGTATATCACCGATTATCACTCATCAACTTTCGTAATACACTTCAGATATACTTTCTATTATATCACTTTTCACATCACACCATTTTCATATAAATCTGTTAGCATTACTAAGTAATTTAAAGATATTCAATTTAAATGTATCATTATTTTTGTTGCTGTAGAGTCATTACTATTCAAACTACGATTTAGCACTATGATCAAGAAAGTTACATTAAAAAAAAATCACTTCGATCCATTCTTCTGCACTCGCTGTCATTACATTAACACTTTTATCATGTACGTTTGAAGAACTAGGCAATTAAGTTTATATTCAGAAAAATGATTGCACAATGTATTATGGCCATTATTAAATTAGTAGAGTTCACATCATTATTATTATATTTTTAACAAAACTATCAGAATCACTTCCACCTTAATTTTTAATTATAATTTAATTATAAAATCACTATTAGCACCTTCACAATCACTAAATTTAATAACGACGAGTGTAACGCACAGTTTCACCAAACACCCATTCTTATGTTGCATTATAAAACGATTGATCACACGTTGGCTTCGAAACTTAACCACCATTGCTGATTAGTACAAAGGATGCTACAGCTCGTGTAAACGAATTGAAACATCAAACAACCAGCACTGGTTTATAAGTAACTAATGAGCCCTGGCGGTCCCTCCGTTCGAAGAGAACCTGATAATATGCCGAAACATATTAACAGATCCTCCGCCTGAATGCAGCCGTTTCATGATAAATCATGAACCGTTGGAGGTGTGCCAAAGTATTGGGAAGGTGATATATTTCACATATGGGTATTATTATGGTGCACCTTCTACTTTGGCACCGTCAAACCCTGTGATCGTGGCCAGGGATAATCACCTCACATTATATTGATTTTAAATAACACAAAGATTAAAAGAGATAAAAATATAAGCCCCTTCAAAATACAAAAAAGTCACTTGGTTCACTCTGACTTAACGCCGACCAGATAAAATGTCTCATATAATATATCATGCATAGTCTACAAACAACAAACTGATGATTGGATTAGGTGTTGTAATATCTAAATGATACCTCAAGTAGTCTTCAATAGCTTTTCAATAACTCAATGAGGTACTTTTAACTATTCCTTCGGGAGTTGATCCAGGGATTCGTTCAGAACTGCTCAGGGAAATTTTCTAGGCATTCTTTGAAAGATTCTCCCATGTTTTTTTTTTCAGTATTTCAAAGATAACCCCAGAGTTTTTCTTTGAAAAGGTTCCACGAATACCTCAAGCAATTCGTCTAGAGATTTTTGCAGGAAATCCTTCGAAGATTAATTCAGGAATTTCAGTAGGAATGCTTTCAAGTATTACTTTGAGGATTCTTTAAGGAATTCTCACAAAAAATCTTCTAGAAGTTCAACCGTGGATCAACTGATTTTTCAAGAGAAATGTGCAGAGTTTCTTGCAAGAATGGATGCTTCTTGAGATTTCAAATATATGATTGGGGATTGCTTCAGAAATCCCCCTTCATGAATTTCCTTGAATCCCAAAGGGTTATCACGAATTTTCTTAGGGACTAATTCAAGAATTCTTCCGGGGATTACTTAAGGTTTTCCCCCCAGGGGTTACTTGATGATTCAAACGACGATTCAAACAGAATTCCTAAAAAAAATCTCCAAAATTCTCCGGGGATTCCTTAAAGAATATCAAAATGTTTTCCTTCAGTAGTTGATCTCCTCAGGAATTTTCCCAATTTTTTGAATTTTCGGAGGATTTCTTAAGAATTTCCAGAGGGATTTCTACAGATTCCCACTGAGGAATTTATCAGAAATACCTTCAGTTCTTCTAGCAATAGATATAGAAATACCTCAATCTCAATACCTCAATCTCTCAGGAAATCTTGCAGAAATTGTTTCTGGATTTGCCCCAGAACTTGGAAGTCTTTCAGGTACTTATTCAATAATTCTCTTTCGGATTCCACTGTCTCACTGAATCACAGGTTGAGTTCTCACAAAATCCTGAAAAAAATTTACAGAATCTTTCGCAGGGTTCTCAGAGTACATCACAGAAAAACCTGAACAAGCCTCCCACATGATGCAAGGTGAATTCCGGGCGGATTTATGTTGTAAACTTCTTCACAACAGGGAAAACTAAAAAATCTAAACCTATCAAAACATTCTTTATCATTTTTTCCTAATATGACGTATTCCATACAGTTGCAATCTTTTTTAATAAGTTACTCACTGGAGTATTACTGAAAAAAGGCTATTGAGTAAGCAGTGCATAAAAAATCGTAGCGAATTCTGCGCTTGTTTAAGTGTTTTTTATATTTTTATATTTTATATGTTACTATTTAGGAATCAAACTTCTGATATCTTGATGAAACACATTTTCTAACAATTTACTCTGACTTTACTGAAAAAAGAATAAAAAAACTTTAACAAACAAAAAAAAAATTGGTCCAAAAGATTTGACGATTTTTTTTGAAACGATGAAAAATATACTGTCAAATATCTCTAATGAATCATTTTGCCGACAGGTTCAATTGATAACAATTACTTGACACTGGCGTAACCATGCTTTGGTTGAAGTAATCACATTAACGTCAACGGCCTTCCTTAACTTAGTGGTAACGTTCGCAGCTACGTTACAAAGCCATGCTAAAGGTTTCTGGGTTCAATTCCCGGTCGATCCATGATTTTTCGTAATGGAAATTTTCTTGACTTCCCTGGACATAGAGTGTTATACGAATACGAAAATAACAACTTAAGCAAAGGAAGCTCCCAATTGAGAGCTATGGGGGGCAGGGGAGGGCCGTTGCCCCACCCTGGCTGAAGGAAAAAAAATATACTTATTTAGACAAAGGTATATATATATATATATATATATGTGTATATATATATATATATATATATATATATATATATATATATATATATATATATATGTGTTATTATGTCATGATAAACTTTTTTGATAATTATTATAAGTCCAAGTGAAAATCAGACTACTACCATAAATCTTTCCAGAAATGAATCAGTGAATTTGGTTTGTTAAAGAATGTTTGGAGTCCATCAAAAATCTTACTTGAAATCATTCAATCAACAGTCCGCAATATTGAGAGGAACCTGCCAAAAATCTATTATGGATCTCGAAAGATTTATGCCAAAGCTCTGCCAAGTCATAAAACGAAATCATCAAGGAGTTCTCCTAAAAATACATCAAATAATTAAAGAGCGTTTTTTTTTCTCTTATAAGCAGGTGAAATCAACTCACCTCACCAAACTAAACTGCTACGGCAAATGAAATGTAATATGTTGTTAACAAAATGTTAATAAAATCTTAAATCTGTTTTACCAAATTAGGATGATAGTGTTGTCTAATAACACAGAGCACCTAGCTATAAGAAATGAATGTAATGTTTGAAATGATACTAATAAGGAAGTTAAAAAAAATGATAATAATAATTTAAGATCCAAGGTATTTTTTGGAATGCATCTTTATAATTCTGCCAAAAATTTCTTCAAAATATAAGGAATTCCTTCGTTAATTTTTTTAAGAGTTCTAGCAAAGAACTTACTTTGTTCGTCCATGTCTTTGTTAAGAATTCGTTTGGATTTTTTTCATCAAGAATGTTTCAATTCGTTTCTCTCAGAGATTCAAACAGAATATTTACAAATACTCTCTTTGAAATTATTTAAAAATTTTAAACCAATTCCTTTAGCAACTACTTAGATTACCAAAAGACTCCTACAGGAATATTTTTTTGACGATTCGATTCGATAATCTACTAGTTTTACCTTGCGGAAGGAAATGCCCAAGGAATTCTCGAAACATTCTCCGAAAAATGTTATGGGAAACTTGGAAACATCCAAGAGTTCATGCGATTGTTTTTTTCTAGAATTCAATTGGAAGTAGGTCGTGTGATATAATATGATTTCAAACAGGAAATACATCTACTATTAATGTATCGTATATATTGGTCTATGAATAAATCATGTGGTTTCTCTAAGAACAAACTAATGACTTTTCTCCGAATATTCAAACAGGAATTCTTCCAAACATGCATTAGAATTAATTTCAGAGATTTTTCCAGGACTTCATCCATATTATGCTCATTTTAGTTTTATTTATATTTATCTATATATCCTTTTAGGAACATCAAACAATTAACTGCAGACTTCAAAGGAAATTATTTTTAGATTGCATAAGCCTCTGCAAGATATATTAGAAAAAAAAATCATGGAGAAATCTTTAGAGGAGTAAGGAGAAGGGATTCCTTAAGAAGTACGTGGGTGTATTTTCTATGCATTATTGGGAAAATGTATGAAGAAATCTCTGGATGAAATTCTGGAGGTATAGTTTCAAACTACACCTAAAAGGATTAAAAAGCTTCTGCAACTTAATATTACTATCGAAGAGGAGTTTCTAGAAAAATCCATGGTGAAATTCTTATATTTTTTCGATTCCTCGTGTAGCTGTTGATGTTGAATATGTTTTGAACGAAATACTGAAGAAACTGCTCTCATGTCTCTGAGATGTAAGTCTCAGAGAAAGAACTTTCGATAAAATTATTGTATGAATTTCATTTGAATAAATTTCTTGGCAAAATGAAAAAATACCAGAAGTAATGCATGAAAAAATATTTTGATGATATCCTAGAAAAAAAATCGATGAATTTTGAAATAACTCCTTAGAAAAATATTAAATTGATTCCAGAAATACATTGAATCAATTCATAGAGGAATTACGAGTTTAATTATTGTAAGAATTCAAGAGGGAATACTTCATAGCATCTGTTGATTTAAAGTAAATCGTTCAGAGGGTAAAATACAAAACAAATCTTGAAAAATCTCTAAAGGAATCTCTGAACATTTTCCTGTGAGATTTTCTATCAAGTTCTTTAGCGAAATTCTTGCCAGATGCCTGGAGAAATTCTGAGGTTTTTGTTACGATTATTAACAGTTAAATTAGATTAAAGTTCAACAAAACATAGGACTACAAACGACAACTATATTTACCCCCTGAGGAAGACACAATTCCCGTGTCGAAACGTCGGGCAAATAAATAAACCGTTGTAAAAATTAAGACTGCGTAGCCGAAAATCATAATTGATTACAACCACACAGTTGATTCGCCACCAGTTACGATTATTTTAATACTCCTAACATTTTTCCTGGAAGAAATGCTAGTGGAATCAATCTTAGTATATTCTAGAAAGAACTGTATGAAATTCTTTTTAAATATTCCAGTTATTGGCTAGACTGAAATATCCTTTCAATAGGAATTCTACCATTCGAGTTTTCAAACTTTTTCCATCTGGAATTTTCCAAAGGCAACAAATTTAACTAAGACGTGTTTTGGACTCCACTTAGCTCACTGTGAAAACAAGAGGGGGAAGATGTCCTTCATAGTTAAACGTTACGTGCAAAAAGAGTGCAGAGATTGTGTAAATTCGTGAATAAATTGTTGAAGTCGCTTGCCCTCCCCTGACGGTAATCCTGACTACGCCCATGTACGTAAACGATAAATTGATCTTAAGTTGAGCACTCTCTTGAAATTTATGTATTTTTCAGATTAGCACATTTACATTTTTAAAGATTTTGGCTTGTTGGAAAGCAGCAAAATTTGTTCAACATAAAACGTACGACGAAAAAAAAATCATCATTGGTTGCTTAATTCTGTGCTTCACAAATAGATGCGTGAGTGTGAAACGCTCAAACAACAAGCAATCTGAGTCATACAAGTCAACAGCGATGGAATCACCATACATGTTAAACATACGACGATTTGAACGCGTTACAACTACGAACAACCATTGCGTCCGATTTAATAATGCAAAATTCACCATCTCACATTACAAGACGATTTTTGTAATTCGAGAACACCGTTGTCACTTTATTCGACCATGCCGTCCTTGCCATGGATCATGGCGCAAATTGTTCGGATCAGCCAGCTCCAACAAACAATCTTGCATGATTCTAATAACCTACCCAAGAATACGATCAACCACCGACAGCTCTCACCCATCGTATACCTGAGCAGAAAAATATGACAAACGATGACATTCGTATAAAAAAAAAAAACAAATTACAGCGAATCATAGTATGTTTTTTATAACGTGGAAATAAAAGCAAAATATTAAAACACAATACTAAAAAAATCCATGTGTAGCATCTGCAAAATAAGAAACTAAAGTATTTTAACTTAGTATTAAACAAAGAAAAATTGCAAACCGTTTTCAAGTATCCAATAAAAATTGAGAAGGTATTGAGTAACAAATGAATAGCAAACCTTGTTATTGAAGTGGGATTTGATAACAAACCAAGCTTTGCAAATTTTCAAAAGATCTTTTGATTTTATTTTATCAAAAAAATCATATCCATAAACAAGTTAAAAATATGATTATTCTGGTATGTAATTGCAGTTTTCTTGTGTTCGAGTAGCCATCACAGCATTTTCAAAGTCTCGGCTCTTCTGCTCAGCTGATGATGCGTTACAAATGCCGCCGTCTCTCATTCCATCACCAGCGGGCTCGTAAAAACCACAACACTTGAGTCACATGTTTTTCGCACACCTTCGTTTCTCATTCACCTGCCGCGCGCCGCCAACGCCACCACCATCACTTGTGCAATACTCTCAGTCACCGAAGAAAAAAAACTTATCACCTACATACACAGTCTTTCAGTAAACACAACCACTGACTGCGATGCTGCTCTAGAGTGGAAACGGCGACGTGAGAGAAGGACCTTCACGTCACTCCGTCTCCAAACCATGCCAAGGTACGAACGTCAGCGGTTCTCAACCTGATGGCTCTGAAATGCGATGCGAATGGAAGCAAACCAATCTGTGCGGAACCACTGCCTCAGATATCGCATTGACACAAGACCGGCAAATGACACACAAATAGCCGTACCGCCGTTTGCTGACTTTTATTAGATTCACTAGCGGCGGTTTACAACTAGACATAGAGCTTCATGACCCCCACTGACCACGACCACGTCCCCAGTCACGGCTAACCGTGGAGGACAAAAGCCGTCTCTTCATCAGGGATGATGGACTACTTCTGCTCGGAGCATCCAGCGCAGAATAATGAAGAAATTAAAATTCCAATCACATTCCGCACAGTTTGCTGATTCATGCCCGTAGAATGGCCAGCTTTATTACACAATCCATATCCGAGAGGACGCCCGCATCTTGGAGAATCTTACCTCGAACAGTTCCAGCACAATGTCCGGAAGGACAGTTTTTAGCATTCCGGCGTCGCCACTGTCACCGCACTCGGCCAGGATGACGTCAGACGAAATTTATTTTCGATTAATCAGTATTCGTTCGGTGTGTTCCAAGCACTCGCTGTTTTGGCGCGTGTTGTGGTCTCACTGTTTTCGCTGATTAAAAACGGCGTCGCATTCCAGGATTAGCTCACGCACCACCAATACAAATTCACTTGAAACTGCCGAATGACCTTAATCCGAGATCGAAGCAGAGAATGCAATCGCAAGCTTTTTGCTCCCAGCTGGGTACGACCTGGTCAGAAATTCAACTAGTCGCTGCCGAAAGCAGAACAGCTTATCGGACGAAAGATGGTCACATTCCGGCTTATCACATCGCGTGCGCGCGGCACTGATATTGTAAATTTTATGTAGTGTGAGTGTACACTACATACACACGGCAGGTATAAGTAGCGTCCAAATAGCCGTAGCGGTAAACGCGCAGCTATGCACCAAGACCAAGCTGGGTTCGAATCTCAATCGTCGTCGATTTTTTCGGGATGGAAATGTTCTTCCCACGGCATACAGTGAGTATCCTCGTACATGTCACACGATTTACGAATGCAAAAATGATCAATTGGCAAAGAAAGCTCCCAGTTATTAAGTGTGAAGGTGCTCATAATAGCAGGCTCCTTCCCAGTAGAGACGCAATGTCAGAAAAAAGAAGATTAGGATGCATAGCAATACCAATGCGATATTTGTTGGGTGAAAATTTTTACACCTCGCTGCAGCACAGCGCAAGAGATTGCAATTTTGACCCATGAGAATCGCAACCTAATCGGCAATGTTGCTATCTTTTCTAGAAGGTCGTTAATAAATTAAGTAATTATGACGGAACGGTTTTTTTTCAAGGCTTCACTCAATGTGCAACTCTAGCATATCTACGAATAAAGCAGACGAATTATTGGTTGTTTGTAAAACAATTTGAAAAATAGTTGCTGGCATACAGAAACTATTTTCTGGTGCACGGAAAAAAATCCATTGCCAGATTCATGAACAAAAAGTCATGAATTCATAAAATTTTATGCTTCATGATATCAAGACTAAATGTCATGAAATCGTGACTATTAGGCAAGAATTTGTATGCGCAGGGCGTTACACAAATCTAACTGTCACTTTCTTCACCTAAGTCAACGCGTCTCATGGCGATCGGTGATTTTTTCTAGTGAAATTATAAAAAAAAAGTTTGTTTTTGAAAAAGTTTAATTGAAGACAATGCTCTTCGGAACCTTGCCATCGTATCGATGACATTCTTGGCGAAATTTCCGTGTGTTCCCACAGTGTGTCACGTTACAATCAATGTGCCCGAGCTATTAGATGTTCTATATATACTTGCAAGCCTTTATCCTGATTATGCAGAACCGAATAATGTTTGGCTTTAAGCGAAGATTTTGCTTGGCAAGCTCGTCGGCGATTTCACTGTTAGGAAGTAATGCATTCCCCACGTCCTATAGCAGAGCAGCTCACAAAAGGCCTTCGGCAGCCGGATGTTCCAGTTCACTATCCACATCCACAGTGTCGTTAAGGAGTGTTCCATTACTCATGCAATCTACCATCATTTTGTGAGCCCAGGGACCATTTTCCAAATCAACTGATGTTCGAAACAATATTTTGCGTACTAACCTAACCACCGAATGTTCGCGTTCCTGCTAAAGGTTGACAATCTTGGAATGTTTTCACGGATTATTACGAAACTGCCGGCACAAAAGCCGCTACGATTTTAATCTTCATTTCATTTGTTAACCAATAGCAAATATAAACTGGGATCTAAATTGAAGTATAATGTTCGTTTTCATGAACTGAGTTCATGATTCAGGAATCCTGCTTCATGATTACATTACTCAACTTTCCACTTTTCAGCACCAAAATCAGAATCATAAATGACAGCCATTCAAACACATGAAAAGTGTTTATGTTTTCATGAACTGTGTTCATGATATCAGATCCTGCTTAATGATTTCATGTCCAAAATTGCCACTTTTCGTATCAAAAATAGGAATCATAAATGACAGATGACTAAATCCATGAATAGTGCTTATGTTTCCATGAATTTTATTCATGGTTCCAGCATACATACTTCATGATTTGAGGATTCCAGCTGACATTTTTCTTCGCAAAAAATTGAAAACGTAACGTACAGCCGGCGTTACGGTAAAATGCTTCATGATTTCATGACTTTTGGTCATGATGTATTTTCATAACATGAAAACACACTTTCCTCCCGAAATCATGACTCATTCTTCTTATTTCGAGTGCCACATTTTTACCCATAGAATTGTTGAAAAATTTCTTGGGGAAATTATGGAGAGGCTTCATCATAGAGTTAATATTCAACTTCATCTTATTCATTTTAGCGTTACGTGCAAAGATCACGAACCGTAAGTTTTCTAACGTATTACAAGAAACCATTTTCTACGTTCTTGGAGATTTAAAAAAAAATCATCGCTACTTGGAAAGCATGAAGAGAAATTTTTTTATATTTTGTGTAAGCATTTTTCTCGGTTTGATATATATTTTATGATGGATCCAGTTAGCCCTCAAAATCCTGGGACGAGATTTGTGTGCTTCAAATGACTTATTCTCAGAAACTAGTCAACCAAATTACGAACTTTTAGAAGCTACTGCAAGGGGCAGAGTGTGGCTCAAAGATTATATTCCCAAGATGGTTGTAGGTATGGCATAAGGCATAATTTCAACTAACCTTGATTATATGAACATGACAACAGCATGACTTTTGGCAACAATGATCTTTTTCATAGTCTTCCAGAGGCAAATCATTCTGAATTACTAATGCTTTAATTATGTTTAAAATAGACACATTTTGGCCGTCCAGAGGCCCAAGAACAGGTTCTAGAAGTTCTGGAAACTGCAAGGGATGAACGATTCTCCTATAGCTCTACATGCCCATTATGTTACAGATATATTTTGTTTTTGATTTTCTGGCTGATCTAAAATTGATCAAAAAAAGTTTCAGATTGATTCTAACCGTCTAGAGAGCACAAAATTGGTCCAGGATACCCGGGAATCCCTATTAGAAGGAAACAGCATCTCCAGGGAAGTGGCCACTTTTAGAATAATTCTAAAACCTTCTTTGCGACACACCAATAGTTTCGCAAAACAAGTTCAATAGAAAACATTTCAATGACTTCTGGCAACATTTGACACCTACTGCCATGTTCTGGGGAGTGTGCTGCTTTTCTTCGAACACCCATTCCTCTAATGAGACAAATTTACAAACGAAATTATCTTTAGAATAGCATTTCCAAATTCATTCAATCGTTCGAAGGTTCCGTGAATTGTGGCCAGCGACTCATCAGCCATGCAAACTCATCAGAATTCCTCATTATAGAACGCAATAGATTATTTGGATGGTTCGTGGACCTAGGTGGTTATCTCGTAAAAATCAACTTGGACATATGTAGTTTTTTTCAGGATGTCTTGTCATAACATTTGTCTAAGCATGTCAAAACCATCCTATATGTTGTATAATAATGAATTTTAATGAGTTTGTAATGAACTTTGGTGATCGAGGTGGTCTTGATATTCTATTATTATGATTTTCGACGTATTTTAAAAAAATATAGACCACGGACAATTTTATTTTCAATTAAGAAAGGAAGAAACGGGAACAACCGTACCAACCGTTTCGATTCAGGGTTAAAGGTAAAATCGTTGGGAGTAACGTTGCTAAGAAAGTAAATGCACATTCCATTGTTGTTTTCCTGGGCTGGGGCATAGGCATTTCTTCCTCATGTCCTGGCCCTAGAGCCTTGGTTCAAGCGCCTTTTCTCGCTCTCTTCTACAAACTTCTGGAACAATTTTCTTAAAATACTATATTGAAACGTTTTTAATAATTCTGTCTATTTACCCCACTGTGTTATTGAATTTCGTCTATTTCTGACAACCGACAACCATAAACGTCTGCCTGTTGACTTGGCCGAAACTTCTTTTCAAAGCACATTGTTGAAAGGTTTACTAATTTTATTTTACAATCAAATTCAATAACTCTACCATGTGTCAAAATTCAAGATAAATTACCCCACCATCCGCAGGTACTGTACCGAAAACATTCTCAAAATAAATTAATTAACTCATTACGCGTGGTAAAGATGGACAAATTATGGGTGAAATTATGAAAAAAAAAACATTTTTCATAATTTCACCCATAATTTGTCCATCTTTACCACGCGTTATGAGTTAATTAATTTAATAACCGGATTGGATTACCGAACAGCTCAATATAAGCGTCAATTTTTTTCAAAATACTTGATAGAAACATCTAAATATTATTGCAAAGAATTAAGTCACATTTCTATGGTGACCTCAAGCG
Source organism: Aedes aegypti (assembly GCF_002204515.2). Taxonomy (NCBI): domain Eukaryota; kingdom Metazoa; phylum Arthropoda; class Insecta; order Diptera; family Culicidae; genus Aedes; species Aedes aegypti. The sequence continues at coordinate 402,496,294 of NC_035108.1, forward strand.
CCATCTACGCTTTTACTGAGCACGATAATCTTCACATAAACATTTAATTAATTTTGGCCAGTATCGGATCAAATTACTCCACTGTGATGCACATTGTCGAATGTGTTAAACATAAAACAATACCGGATACACATTTTTTCCGAAACCTGAAAGCAACATTTATGATTTTGTAAGTAAAAAAAAATACTTTTTGCGTAACGCGACACCATTTGCCGAACCCTGTTGGAAGATAAACTTAACACGGCGCTCATAAAATAGCATCAAGGGGATTTTGCAATTATTCAATATTTCCTTCCAGTTTGAAGTCACACTCTGGTTCTTATTAACACATAGAAGGATTGCCTAGAACAAATCCGGATTGTAAAAATTATAGCTGAGCAGATATAGGCGATTGTAGAGTCATGTTTGAAAAAGTTCATTTCAGCGATGATGTCGCGTTACGAAATGCAATTGCTTTTATTAACCACATAAATAGTGTAACGTTTCAAAACGAATCTCACAACATCAAATACATTTGATATGCAAAATATAACACCTGTTTAATCACATGGTCACAAGGCATATTTCTGAGAACAAGCTTCATTTATTAATGAAAGTCGGTTCCTAATGGTGTCGCGTTACGCTGGAACGTGTCTATAGCACATCAATCGAATAACATAAGTAAAATTCTCCTATAATTTCAGAAAAATTGTTAGAATGAGAAATTTATGAAAAGGTTCCCGCCTTCTTGTACCAACCGGAGCCGAAGCGAACACCATCATTGCAGGGTTGCTGTCCGACATTCTTGCAACATGCCCTGCCCATCGTATCCTTCCAGCTTTGGCCACTATCTGGATACTGGGTTCGCCGTACAGTTGGGCGAGCTGGTGGTTCATCCTTCGCCGCCACACACCGTCTCCTGCATAACGCCGAAGATCGTCCTAAGCACCCGACGTTCGAAGACTCCAAGTGCTTGCAGGTCCTCCTCGAGCATCGTCCACGTTTCATGCCCGTAGAGGACTACCGGCCTTATGAGCGTTTTGTAAAATGGTACATTTGGTACTGGCGTGAATCTTTTGTGATCGCAGCTTCTTGTGGAGGCCATAGTAGGCCCGACTTCCACTATTGTCAGCCGTCAGCAAGGATCCAAGGTAGACGAACTCGCCGACCACCTCGAACGTATTCCCGTCTATCGTAACACTGCTACGTAGGCAAGCCCTGTCGCGCTCGGCTCCACCAGCTAGCATGTACTTTGTCTTGGGCGCATTCACCAACAGTCCAACTTTTGCTGCCTTGCGTTCCAGGCGGGTCTACAAGTCTGGTATTCACGACATTATTGAAGGATTTGCCGTGTAGTAAAGATCTGGTCCGTTGTCGATCGGCCGTCAACGAAGCCGGCTTGATAACTTCCCATGAACTCGTTTACTACAGGTGACAGGCGACGGAAGATGATCTGGGATAATGCTTTGTAGGCCGCATTTAGAATGGTGATCGCTCGAAAGTTCTCACAATCTAACTTATCGCCTTTCTTGTAGATGGGGCATATTACCCCTTCCTTCCACTCATCCGGTAGCTGTTCTGTTTCCCAGATTGTGCCTATCAGTCGGTGCAGACAAATGGCCAGCCTCTCCGGACCCATCTTTATGAGTTCAGCTCCGATACCATCCTGACCAGCAGCTTTATTGTTCTTGAGCTGGTGAATAACATCCTTAACCTTCCTCAAAGTGGGGGCTGGTTGTTTTCCATCCTCCGCAGTACTGACGAAGGGATTTCCTCCGTTGTCCCGTTCTTCATTGCCTGTGCTATCAGCGCCATTCAGGTGCTCGTCGAAGTGCTGCTTCCACCTTTCTATCACCTCACGCTCGTCCGTCAGAATGTTCCCATCCTTATCCCTGCACATCTCGGCTCGCGGCACGAAACCGTTGCGGGATGCGTTGAGCTTCTGATAGAACTTACGCGTTTCTTGAGACCGCCACAGTTATTCCATCTCCTCCCGCCCCGTGTCCTCTAGCCAGCGTTTTTTCTCCCGAAAGAGGCGGGTAACAGTAGACCCGTAGAGCCGTTTCCGTCTATAGCGTTCCACGTTCTGCCGGGTCCCTTGCTGCAGCATGACCGCCCGCGCTGCATTCTTCTCCTCCAAAACCTCCTGGCACTCCTCGTCGAACCAATCGTTCCGTCGACTCCGTCCCACGTACCCGACGTTGCTCTCAGCTGCATCGTTGATGGCTGTTTTTACTGTTCTTCAGCAGTCCTCAAGAGGGGCTTCATCCAGCTCACCCTCTTTCGGTAATGCAGCCTCGAGGTGCTGCGCGTATGCCACTGCGACATCCGGTTGCTTAAGCCGCTCTAGGTCATACCGGGGCAGCCGTCAATACCGTACGTTGTTAACGACGGAGAGTTTTGGGCGCAGTTTGACCATCACCAGATAGTGGTCAGAGTCGCTGTTAGCGCCAAGATAGCTCATGACGTCGATAATGTCGGAGAAGTGCCGACCATCAATTAGAACGTGGTCGATTTGCGATTCTGTCTGCTGTTGTGATCTCCAGATGTATCGGTATGAAAAAGAATTACTAGTAAAATTTTTGACGATGCATTTGTGTGAACGGATTTCTTTGATAAATTTCTGCCAATGTGTCATGAATTCTGCTTGCGGAATTATTGCATGAGCTATTGGTTGAAATAAGAGCTTCGATGAAAATTCATGAATAAAATTGCTGAGTAAAGTTCTTCAGAAAGTAAAGGTAAAAGTATATGTATATTTATTGGAACCGTAGAAATTTTAAGATTTTTAATTAAGTAGGTAAAAATTATTGTAAAACGCTTCTAAACAGTCTCTCCTACGAACACTATTGGATAAACTTGTCGCATCCTCGATAACCTCATTACAGTAGAAACCAAATTTGGCTTCAAATCTCGTAGCGAAACTCATTTTCGTAGATTGAGGCCAATTTTGTGAAATAAATTCTTTTCTAGAAATATGCAACGCCTTATTTACTTTACATAATACATTAAATGTCATTCATTGGTATCATTTTCGAAACATAAAAATGAGCTGGATTCTATCGAAAATATTATTTTAGGAGTGCTGTCTATGTATAGCAAAACGCCAAAATTGTGAAAAAAAAAATTTACGAATTTTTTCACAACATTTCAAAAATGATTCCTAGCGGAATTTTAGTGGAAATTTTTGGTGAAAATTGAAAAAATAATTAATAAATAATAAGAATATTCACTGTATGATTGATTCCCTTGTGAAAAGAAGCATTTTTACTGATATTGATGATTTCATCTCTGTGGAAGACGTCACTATAGTAGAATTTGAATCGAAAAAGTTGAGGGCAAAACATCGTTTTTCAAAAATTGCCCTTCTCTGAATCATTGAAAACACCATAACAAAGACTTGCAAAGTTGGTGTCTTGGGTAAAATTGTTTAAAATTAAACAAACAATAACTTTCTGGGACATTTCAAATTGCTAACTTGATGACCAAAAACGTAGGAGAAATTACATCCATGTTGTGTGGGGCCACCCTAATGTAACATAATGCCAAAATGTAAACCTAATCATTTGTAACATTTTTGCTCTAAAATATCATATTGTTTTCTTTATTTTACGAAGCAAATATTATTAAGCCACTGAAAAAGAAAAAAAAAACGATTGATGACTTGGTTTGAATTCACGAAGCAGTCTATAGGGGTGAAAATACATATTGCTCAGTTTAACTGAAGAAGTGTGGCAGTTTGGGCACCTTAAGCAAGAGTCGATAAAAGATACTTTAGCAGAAGTCAATAAAAGAGATGAAATTACTATGGAATCTACGGACTTTTGAATTATTGTAAATAATTTTTAGATCAATTCACTAGATCCGCATGATTTCTGTTGTTTTGTAAAGTTCATGAAAGCATGTATGATTTTTTTAAATTTGTAATTTTTCGAGTCCGATTTTTCCACCCCATTGATTGGGGTCATTTTTTGAGCACCCTATTTTTAATTGTGAAATGATCTTATATCATCTATAGTTCTATCATTTACTTCAATACACTTGAAAGTTATTAGTATTTATAAACAGTCCGTGTAAAAATATTAAATTTTAAAGAACATTTCAACAGTCCAACATCATTATTCTAAAATGATGAAATTTGAAAGAGCCATAATTTATTTCGTTTTCGTTGAGTTATAACAAGAATTTGAGCAGTTTTCAATGGGTGCTCTTCCCACCATATTGGCGAAACGCAGACTACCCCTATTTTGTAAACCCCTCTAACAAACTTGTTTCTGGTTCCCATTCAAAATTTGCACAATATGTCAGTGTTTTTTTTTATCATCGGTTTCGGATATCTCAGAGATGAATTTTGCACAGAACACTGTTTGCGCCGTGTGTAGAACATGAGCTGTGAGCTACAAAAATAGATATCAATGGTACCTAGATTTGTATGATTAAGGTGAAACATTTTAGAATCCAAAGATGGTCATTATAGTGACGGACTTGTGAGCCTCGTCGCGTTTTCAAAGGCACTAATCTCAAGGAATAGTAAATTAACAAAGCTGTTCGTTTTATTTTAAGCTTTCTGTTAGTGCTTAAGACTAAAATAAAAATAACAATGCTGTTTGTTGATTGTTTCACGAGTTCTGTAGCTTTAAAATGCAGATACTACATGGAAGTTGGATGTTAAAATGTTTCAACTTAAATAAATTGGTCATTTGTTTTCATATTTGTCTGGATTCTGCAAAGCATATGAACTTTACTCACGCGTTCAATGATGAAGAACATGAACTTGAACAGATCATGAGCATGCGTATCTAGGTTATCCTTAGTACTTAAATCCAAAATCACTGTATACTATAAATGACTCTCGCGTGAAGTTGCGCTGTAGCCATTTTCGAACGATTCTAAAAAGTTGTTCGATGAATTCATTGAAAGGCTTCGAAAAAAAATCGAATTTTTTTATGAAAGATTTTTATATTTCCATGATAAGTCTTATCCTACGGATGATTTTTTCGAGAATTCATTTTTTGAAAATTTATTGAGATTTGAGGAAGAATTCCAGCAAATATTCATAGAAGGATTAGATCACTTTCTGCATAGATTACATGAACAAGTCTGGAAAATTTTTCTGATATCAGATTTGATTGAGAGCTAAACTGCCCATACTTGCATAACAGTCCCATTTATATTGGAAATCCCTAAATGTAACACGCTGGGATATTTCCACATTCACACCAAATTGAGCTTTTAAGAGTGTTGAAATGATTAAATTTCAGATACCTTTCTATATTTCAACATAGTAAAAAGTTTGGACAACAAAAAATGTCAAAACATTTTAAAACTTCAGTCTGAAAGAAACTAATTGTATTTATAGGGTATCAGCTGAGCCTTCGATTATTGTACTGTATAATTATGCCGATTTATGCGGCCTTCCTTAGCCGAGTCAGCGGCTATAGAGCAAAGCTATACTGAAGGTGTCTGGGTTCGATTCCCGGTCGGTTCAGGATCTTTTCGTTATGGAAATTTTCTTGATTTCCCTGGGCATAGAGAGTATCATCGTCCCTGCCAGACGATATACGAATGCGAAAAATGGCAACTTTGGCAAAGAAAGCTTTCAGTTAATAACGTGCTCATAAGAACATTAAGCAGAGAGGCAGGCTCTGTCCCAGTGAGGACGTAATGCTAAGAAAAAAAACTATGTCGGTATACTTTTGATCTTTATATTAAAAAACAGTGTTTTCTCGAAAGCAATTAATGGTTGACACATTCTCAATATCTTTCCTAACACATGCCACAAATTCAGATAGCTCCGAAATGATAAACTCTATTTTTAGTCATATTGAGCACAAGTCTCCAACGGAACAAAGCAAAAAAAAAATCTAAAGCATCATTTACAGCCACAGCAAAACCCACCGCCGCCGGGTAGTGGGTGTCATTGCCACGCGAATGGGCTTCGACTGCTCGACTCATTCCGGTATCATTCTCCGGCAACTCGCGCTCCAACGAACCCACAATTCATCGCCGCATCTGCCTAGAGTCGTGGCTTCTGCTACGGCAACAAACAAGGGCATGTGTACCTAAAGTGGCGTAACTAAGTAAAAACAGTTCTGATATGGTGATAACTGTTCATGCTTCTGATTTATTCAAGGCTGACGTAATCGATTCAATTCATATGGGACCTTCCACTATAATTGTCGATGAACAACTGTTTTGATAGTTGATTAAATTTGATGGATATTATTGAAGGGCTGGTATCGTATCAGCATCGTGCCAAAATTCACTATCTCATTATTGAGCTACCTCCACAAAGGTAGCATACACCCTAACAAAACGGTCGGCATCAGTCCAGCTGGGTCGTATCTAGCTCGTGCCGCCGTTATTCCGGGGAAGCAATTTAAAGTTCACCACAATGCATTGCAAATAAAGGACATGCACTATAAAAAGAACCCCTTATGGTTTGTTGGATAACGATATAAGGGCGCAGAAAAAAAAGAGCAGCAACATGTGCCATCGGGGGGAGGCTGTCGAGACTTTGAAATTGTGTCCACCACCACTATATTGACATGACCGAGTGTGGTTGGCCCAGCAACAATTGTCACTATATTCCCGGGATGATGGTCGTGATGGAAAGCTTGAGGTCAGTTTAAATTTATGTGGACGTGTATTCCCAGATTGTCCATAAAACAATATGGGAATTCTGTCCTTGAGTGTAGCCAAGGGTTTCCATAGCAAAGCTTTGTTGATGGTGTCTGGGTTAGATTCCCAGTCGGTCTAGGATCTTTTCGTAATGATAATTTATTTGACTTTCCAGGGCATTGAGTATCATCGTACCTGTCACATGATATAGGGATGCAAAAATGACAACTGTGGCAAAGAATGCCTTTAGTCAATAAGTGAGGAAGCGCTCATAAGAACACTAAGCTGAGAAGCATGCCCCGACCCATTGATTCGTAATGCCAAGAATAAGAAGAGGAAATAACAAGGATAGTGAATATTAATCGATTGCAATCAGTACCACAATTCAGATTCCGGTGTTAGCAAAAGTTTATTTCTTCAATTTTTCAATTGAGCAACTCCTCAGTCGCTTGGATGCCTCCGTTGAATCAACGTTCAAACGGTAACAGAACAAGTACGAGGTATCGAGCGGCTAGAGCCTTGCTTGTCTGTCGGCCGCTGGACGATGACGACGAGCATTGCAAATTTCCATAAAGACATTTTGATTAGATTTATTCCCAGTTAGAACAAACAGCCGTACAAAATCCGACACGTGTGCCTGCTCGTGTCTGCTATATGTAAATATCCCCCCACCTTCCAGTCATCTTGAAGAAACACTACGTCGCGTCGCGGCGAAAGTGTACGATTGCAAACTTCTTCCGCAGACATAGTCAGTAGAGTTGAACAAAGAACCTGGCATTTCCCGATTTGACATTTCGTTCCTGTTTTCGTGCTCTATATCAGATTCTGTGACCTTTAGGCGGACTTCTGTTTGATCAGAAAACTTCATCAGCAACTTGATACAGTTACGTTCGGTTTAGTGCAGTCAAACGTAACAGTTAAAAACAATGATTATTCGCTTTTATAAGGAAATGCGCTGCTTATCTTCTTCTTCTTTCTGGCGTTACGTCCCCACTGGGACAAAGCCTGCTTCTCAGCTTAGTGTTCTTATGAGCACTTCCACAGTTATTAACTGAGAGCTTACTATGCCAATGACCATTTTTGCATGTGTATATCGTGTGGCAGGTACGAAGATACTCTATGCCCTGGGAAGTCGAGAACATTTCCAACCCGAAACGATCCTCGACCGGTGGGATTCGAACCTATGACCCTCAGCTTGGACTTGCTAAATAGCTGCGCGTTTACCGCTACGGCTATCTGGGCCCCTGCGCTGCTTATCTATGGATTGAAACTGTGTACAAGGAAGTTCTGGGGTCTTCCTTAGCCGAGTGGTTAGAGTCCGCGAATATAAAGCAAAGCCATGCTGAAGGTATCTGGATTCGATTCCCGGTCGGTCAAGTATCTTTTCGTACTGGAAATTTCCTTGATTTCCTGGGGCATAGAGTAGCTGCCACACGATATACGAATTACTATCCTTTGCCAGACTTCCACAGTTATTGTCTAAAGATATTTTTGCCAAGATAGCCGTAGCTAATAGTATTGCATTTCCAATCAAATTATAACATTTTCAAAAAAATCGTGTGTTATGCTGAATGTATTCCATAAACAATAGCAAAAATTAAAAGCATTTTTTAATCACATTCACATAAGAACTGTTCTAATATACCGATTAGTTAAGGTCTACTTCAGTGTTGTATAACGCTCTTCTCTATCTGTCTCATAAAGATTTCAGACGAAACATAAAAATTGTGTTTTTTTTTTTATTTCAGTTGCACAATGAGAGATCTCCATTCATTAAGGTACCGAAGCTAAAAATCAAATAGGCAGTTGAATCTTCTAATCTTCGCATGCGCATTTCTCTTTGACCTTACAGACACTTTTCCGTCAGTTCCATAAAAAATATCAAAGATATTGTTCAATAAATTGAACTGCGAATATAACAATGAGTCCAATCAAATGCTTACCTATATTTTCCTTTTAAAACAAAGTTAAGTTGCATGGCATCTCCTTAAAAAAAAACCTTGTTAATCTTCTCAAAGCGCTTCTCAGGAGTTTTACAGTTCAGTTCATATTTAAGGAGGTTAGAAGGCGTGAGTGACAAAAACCTGGTTATAATGAAACAAGCTTTGAAGTTTTCAGACATCAATCAATCAGACAAGCCAATCTTCTACTTCTATATTCTCACATATATTGAGTTGTTCGGTAATCCGATCGTGTGGTTTTCAAATTAATTAACTCACTACCGTCGTGCGGGGTGATTTTGGGCCAAGATTTTCACTGCAAATTACAACCAGAATATTCAAAACAATGTGGCCAGCTTCAAGAATAGCCACTGGATGATCATGGATTAGTTTGTTGACTCTCTCGCTAGCCATGAGATGCATCGAAAAGGGCGATCAAAGTTACCTCCCAGCCCAATGTCAACCCGCACGGTGGTACGCAAAATAAAGATGGATAAATTATTAGAGAAAGTATGAAAAAATTACGTGCTCAGATAGGATTCGAACTCACGACTCTTGTGTGCTAGACGAGTGCTTTACCAACTAAGCTACCGAGCCATACTTGGTGGTTCAATAACTCAGAAGGTTACTAGTTTCGAATTCAAATGTTGGGTCATCATCTGGATCGGTAGCTTAGTTGGTTAAGCACTCGTCTAGCACACAATAGGCTTGAGTTCAAATCCCACCTGAGCACGTGGATCATTTTTTTTTTTCATAATTTCACTTATAATTTATCCATTTTTACCACGCGTTATGTGTTGATTTTTTTTTTTCTATTGAACGGTGAAAAAATAATATTGAACCGTAATGAACACATAAAAATATCGTTGGAAAGCTTAAAAACAGTAGACAATTTTAGCTAACTCAAAACCGACCAAATTGTAACTACACCTCTTTGCGTTTGGGCCTTCCATTTATTCAATGGATTCAACAACCTTCAATGTTGTACCTTTGGGAAGTTTTCAATGCAATCTTATAGGACTTCTTGAAGAACTTCGGCAGAAATCGTTATTTCAGAAATCCTTGAATGTAAAATTATACATAATAAAGTTTCAAAAAATCTCTTTGCGTTCTTGGATTTTTCTGTCTTCGTCTTCCAGAAGTCCTTTGAAAGTTTTTCTCATTTACCTGCTTTCTGTAAACCATAGAAAAAAATAAGTTTTTTATCCATTCTTCGAATCCTTACAGAAGTCGTCAGAATCCGTCAGTTGTTTCTCCTCATTTTTTGTAGCTCCACATCCACATTCAATCCACAAAAAAATTCTTGGTAGGTGTCGATGGAAGGTGTGCAAAATTGTGTGAAGGTTTCAGGCGAACACTCCAGTTCGTTTGGATCCCACCGGGGACTACGACAAGGTGATGGACTTTCGTGCCTGTTGTTCAATATTGCGCTAGAAGGTGTTATGCGGAGAGCCGGGCTTAACAGCCGGGGTACGATTTTTACGAGATCCAGTCAATTTGTTTGCTTCGCGGATGATATGGACATCGTCGGCCGAACATTTGAAAAGGTGGCAGACCTGTACACCCGCCTGAAACGGGAGGCAGCAAAAGTTGGACTGGTGGTGAATGCGGCCAAGACAAAGTACATGCTAGCTGGTGGGGCCGAGCGCGACAGGGCTCGCCTAAGTAGCAGTGTTACGATAGACGGGGATACGTTCGAGGTGGTCGACGAGTTCGTCTACCTTGGATCCTTGCTGACGGCTGACAATAACGTTAGCCGTGAAATACGGAGGCGCATCATCAGTGGAAGTCGGGCCTACTATGGCCTCCAGAAGAAGCTGCGGTCAAAAAAGATTCACGCCCGCACCAAATGTACCATGTACAAAACGCTCATAAGGCCGGTAGTCCTCTACGGGCATGAAACGTGGACGATGCTCGAGGAGGACCTGCAAGCACTTGGAGTCTTCGAACGTCGGGTGCTTAGGACGATCTTCGGCGGTGTGCAGGAGAACGGGGTGGGGCGGCGAAGGATGAACCACGAGCTCGCCCAACTCTACGGCGAACCCAGTATCCAGAAGGTGGCCAAAGCTGGAAGGATACGATGGGCAGGGCATGTTGCAAGAATGCCGGACAGCAACCCTGCAAAGATGGTGTTCGCTTCGGATCCGGTTGGTACAAGAAGGCGTGGAGCGCAGCGAGCTAGGTGGGCGGATCAAGTGCGTATCGATTTGGCGAGCGTGGGGCAGAACCGAGGATGGAGAGATGCGGCCACGAACCGAGTATTGTGGCGTGAAATTGTTGATTCAGTGTTATCTGTGTAGATGTTAACTAAATAAATGAAATGTGTCTGGGATTTATAGAACTAGAAGGAACTCTTATAGACGAAAATGCATTTATATGATCTCTTGAATAAATGTTTGACCATTCCTTACGAAACAATCTTTTCAACTCCAGGATGTCATGTATTTGAAAGCTTAGATATTAAAGAAAAGGGATCTAGGATTTCATTCGAAAATTCCACCTCTAATATATATCTAAATATTTCATTTATCTCCTTCATCCTTGATCCGCAATGTTTGTAATACTCAGAATAATAGGTAATTGAATTGTGCATTGAAGATATCATTCTTTACGAGACGAATATTTGCTTGGTAGGGTGCAGAACTACTTGGGCACTTCCATGATTCACTTTGGCATGGGGGGTTTTTCTCGGCCGAATTTCTGAAACTTTGCAATAAAAATCATTTCAATACGACGCATATTGTATCAAAATATTAGCTCAGTAGCGTTAAGATAACCCCACTGCCAAAGTGAATCAAAAGTGCCAAGAATAGGATCCGGCTCCCTATAGATTGCTACTTTAAATTTCTGTTCATGCCACAATTTATTGAAAATTTTGAAGTAAAGCTAAAAAACGAATTACTTGAAGCATTTTCAACAAATCTGTGGAATAAATCTAGGGAAAATTTTTGAATGTAGACTACATTGTGACAGATTTGAAAAAAAATATGAGTTTCAGAAGATTCAAAAAAATCCTGGAAGATTAGAAAATTCAAATACAAATGAAAAATAGCAATTAAGGCTAATTTTGTAGCAAAATTTCGGTAAAGTGAATCCCTTTCTTCCACATAAACAGTAACTCCAGAATTTTGACGAACTGGAGACAAACCAGATTAGATAAATGTTTTACATAAGGAATCAGAAAATGACTACATTTCAACTGAAAGTTTCAATTAATGAATTGTTTAAAACAATCAATACTTTAGATAAGTATGCTGTTCCTCTCAAGAAGAGTAAAAATTTCTTTGGCAGAATTGTTCAATCAATTTTCTGCAGCGAGCTCCATTTGTAAAGACATTTCTTCTCAAACTGCAAACTGCGATCCAATTAAAATGAATCGCATCGAGAATAGGTTCTTTTCAGGTGCATAGCCCCTATTGGATTTTGGAGCAAACAGTAAACGATTGAGATCGTCTTTTATAAGAAATATCTATTAATTAGATGCATATGTGTTATTGAAATTCATGAACAAATGGATTCGACTTTGGGGAATCGCCACTAATATCACTATTGATTATTTATTATTGTCCAACAATGTTCCATCATTCATTAAAGAAACATGTCTTTTGTATAGAAATAGTTAACCAAAGTCATGAAAAATCAGTATCAAGGGTTATGAATTATCATTGGAAAAGTTATGGGTTATCAATGGAAAAATGTATAGCTTGTTTGTTAAAAATTTTTAGTATGTAATTTCTGAAATTATTTCTAGCAAAATCAGTACTCGCATTTAATATCCTGTATGAGTTTCTGACAACCTCTTTGAATATTTTGATTGTTATTCCTAACCGTTTCTGGCTAATCTTTTCGAGGAGTTTCGATGGCGTTCTCTCAGAAGGTAGATTATGATTCCTTCTAAGGCCGCAGTTTACTGCAGAAAGTTTACTAGTAATTGATTCAGCAAATCTATCACATATTGGTTTCCGACAAATTTCGGCCAGAAAATTCAGCCCAACAATATCTTCTCTTGAAAATGTCTGCGACAAAATCACCTGAATTCGTCCAGGAAATTAGCCAGGAGTCCCTAAATTTCTTGTTACTTTGATTTCCAAATTGCACTATATTTTTCTTTAAATATAAAAATAAATTTATATTTCCTGCTGTTTGTGTTTGAAAAGCTGATCGGCCTTAAATTTCATTATCAACAGTTCACAAAAATAATGACTTTAGTGACCATTTTTTGAAAAGAAATGGCTTTTTCTTCTGTTTTAAATGGTGACTTTTTAGTGATGGTGTTGAAAAAAAATGACCAAATCACTAGAAAGTGGCTCGTCATCAGCCCTGCATTAATGTATCGATAATCGTCATCATCGCCGATAGTTTATCGATAAACAACTCTATAAAGGACAGACATTTGTTTGATATTAAAGAGGTTCTGAGGGATCCAATAGAAAAATGTCACTGCCATATAATTGCAATCATCGCAATGCATCGTTTTGATTCACCAACAAGAATTAATGCGAAAAAAATTGTGTTGGTCTACACAACGTTGTTTTATTTTACAGGACATATCAAACTGCAAAGAATTAACTTCAATAATATCTGGTAAAATTATTTTATGGTACCTAATTGGATATTTAAATTCCACGTGCGTTCACCCCTCATGCACGTAATTGAGTAATCTGCACTGAATGATGCCTGTATCGGTTTCCACCACCGGTCAAAAAATTTCCACCAACGTCATCTTCCTTCCGATTTTCATTATGCTGGGAAGCCAAGAATCAAAGTCAACGGTCCCTTAATTGGGCTGCCATGGTTCTGACATCTCGTGCCACAACTGGGTAGCCCCAAAACGAACAAAAAAAATGAAAGAACACCATTCATACCTGTTGCCGTAGTCTTCATCATGTATCAGGAAATCCCATCCCCCGGTTAGCTCCGGTGTTCGGCCGGTTCATTGATTACACATGGCTCATTTCCCAAAAGGCTTCTGCCTTCCTTCCAATATAGCCTCGTTTGTCTGCTGAATCACCACTAACGTGCTGTATTGGATAAGCCGTCCCGATCTGAATGACATAACAAGATTTTAATACATTTCTATCGACAGCAGTTGAAAATAACAGAAATTGGTATAATTTTATTAACTACTCACGATACAAGTTTTATGACAACTGTTGATAGAAAATATTACTTCAGGGAAACAAATTTTATTATTATCTTGATTCTTTCATCTGGTCGGGATGCCCATGGCAAAAAGGAAGCGAATGTCCGTGCAAAAATCTAATAATTTGGAACGTTTGGGTTCGAAGCTGAGACTGAGACAATTTTCCACACCTTTTGGCCTCATGCTTGCAAGCATCGGCCGGTCCGGTGATGGGAGTTTTCATTTTTCCGCCGTCCGAAAGGTAGCAATGACCGACCTTGACTTTCAATCGGTGAGCGTTGCTAACCGATTTCAGAAGCTTAATCGTCCCCTGCAGGACGAAATACAATCTAATTTTGGTAATCTTTGAAATTTGCTGTCATTTCCAGCAACAAACGATACCACTGAAAGTTCTACCAAACGCACACCATTTCCCCCGAGGGCATTCAATTAAACTTCGCAAAAAAAAAATACTCTCGTCGCTTTCGTTTTTCCCGCAGCATTTCTTGAGAGTTTCTTCTAATCTTGAGCTTTGGGCAACGATTTCGTCAATTACCTGAAAAATCCAAAGCAAATCTGTATAACGAATCGTTTTAGGGAATTTCCACTTTCAATTAACAGGAAAATTACTTGAACCTCATTTCTTGATTCTTGAGCGCCACTGACGGCGGGAAGGTCGCTTAGTAATTTTGAACTGTCTTCGGTTGCGGCGATAGCCAGTTGTGCCTAGAAGGTAGCAGTAAAACAACAAATCAGATCAAAGTCCGTCACGGAAACAAAAATGGATCATCCATAACTACTGGGGATTCATAAATATGTTGTAAAACAAATCACATTTGAATCATCGGAGCAACATGTTCTCGGATTAATTGGTCGGTGTTCAGACAGACTGAACCAAGTGCTTTTTAATGGTCTCAGGAAAACGTATCCCAGGCATTCGAAATGTAGAAGTATTGCCATCATTCGCTGTAATAATGGAACTTGTCTATTTGATGATACATCTGTATCAAAACTCCATCGGAAAAATCAAAATTGACAAAGTGCTTAACGTTTCTTTTGAACACCAAAATACCATCTAGTCCGGTCTGTCTGAACACCGACCAATTCATCTGCCACTTTGCACAGTGGTTGTTGAGCCCGAAATTCGTCATCGAAATTGTTTTACCCCCGAAGAGCTGATATTGGAAATATGGAGACATTACTTTTTTAGAATGCAGAAACCATCGCTCACACAGAATTATTTTTATAATTAATCCCCTAGGAATGAGAAAGAGTGTGGTGTGTGGTCTCTTGATTCTGTTGCATACTCCTTTGGAGCGAGCGACGAAGCCAAGATCAACCATGTTCGGTTCGCGTTTTGCGATATTCTCATTCAATGAAGGATGGATTGCCAACTGGTGAGCTCGTTTGATGTTTATGATAACACATTTATCTCCTGGTATCATTGGTGGTTCGTCAATACAAGTGTCGGTTTAAACTATTTTCCTGTTTTATAAGATTTTGATTGAGGTTATTACTTACCCTTTGAATAGTTAATTTAAATTTAGAAAATTCAATACAGCTTTTGCTTCTTTTTCAATTCTTCTAAACTAGTTTCAAACAAGAGTCGTTTTTCCCCTTATCCATGAATCACATCACCGACCAAAGGGTGCACCTAGATCTTTTTCCTTCGTCGCTAACACTCTTCCTGTGAAGATGCAGAGGTATTCTCGGTATCTAGAAGCAACAATCATATCATACAGTCGGGTCTCCTATTAAACACATTCCTATAACACGCACTCCTATAAGACACACTAGAGCGTTATAGGAGACCCAGGGCTTATGGAATTTCATCAATTCGGGGGTGTTGTTGAATATATCGTATGCGTTAAGAGATAGCACAGTACCGTCTTCGGCGGAGTTTCAGCACTCAGTACGATCTACCTTTGGGAGTTGAGGATCATCCTTATGGTTGAGAACTTGACCGGCAGGGGTGTTTTTTTCTGACTTGCACTATATGAACCTTGAGGGATAGGAATTCAACCTTTGTAACATATGATATCTCTAGATCCTAATGTTTTGGAAGGTTGGTGTCTTCAGTAGAGTTGTTCAGTAGCTCAAGGGCTGACGTAAGTTGGTTGTTCTTTTAAGGAATTACGCCATCAGGCGGCGCTAGTGAGCATTTAAATTTTGTTTTGTGGATAGCTCTGTGGCCTGACCACTTAGAAAGATGGCGTCTTTGGCAAGTTTTTCAGTAGTACAAGGGCTAACATTATTTGAGACAAAAGTTTCGAAATTTTGCCACCAGGCAGCGCTAGTGAGCATAGAAATTTTGTTTTGCGGATAGTTCAGTAGTGGCCTGACCACTCAGAAAGATGGCGTCCTCAGCAAAGTTGTTCAGCCAAATTATTTGAGTCAAAAGTTTCGAGATTTTACTACCAGGCGGCGCTAGTGAGGAATTCTTTAGGTATTCCCCAAAAGATTACTAAAGGGATTCCACCAAGGATTCCTTCAGAAATTCCCCCCCATATTTCTCCAGGAATTACAGCATGAATTCTACCAAACATTCCTCAAAGAATTTAATCAGAGATCTCACTAGCGATTCCTATAAAAGTTGAACAAGATTTTTTTAAGCTTTTGTGTCAGGGATTTCAACAGGGAATTTTTGCTAGAGCTTCTCCAGGATATTTTCCCAAAAATTTCTTCAGGATTTTCTTCAGGATTCCCAACAGGGAGTTTTACCAATATTTTTTCAGGATATTTTCCCAAGAATTTCTGCGGGATTTCTTCTTGAGAATCCTCTGAGAATTCCTCCTTGAATTTCTTCAATGCATTTTTCAACGATACGTCGGAATTTCTCCAGAAACATCTACAGAACATCCTCCAGTAATAGTTCTCATGATTCCTCCTGAATTTCTTCCAGGGATGCTTGCATGAATTCCGTCCGTCAAAAGATTCCTCCAGACAATATTCCAAGGAGTACTCCTGGTGTTCTCTCAGGGTTTCTCCCTGAGAATCTTCAACTAAAACCAACGGGTATTTTTCGAGGAATTCTTTCGGTAGTTTCTTATTGTTATAGAATTTCTTCTAGAGATTCAGAAGAACAGATATTCAGACAGTCCTTTAGAATTTCTTTCTCCAGGTATTCTGCCAGGAATAGGGTTTCCGATCCCTGGTATTTTATTTATCTCACTATTGTTTCCTTCCGAAATTCCACCAGAAATACCTTTGGAAATTCCACAAAGAAAAATTTGACCAGTATTTTACCTGGGTTTCTGGAACTTGAGTATGAAAATTCCTCGAACAATTTCTCGAACGATTGCTCCAGGAATACCTCTATAAATTTCTTCAGACATTCCTACAGCAATTCCTTCAGTAATAGTTCTTAGAATTCCCTCTGAAATCGGGATGCTCGCATGAACTCCGTCCGTCAAAAGATTTCTCCAGACCATGTTCCAGGAATTACTCCTAGTGTTCTCTCAGCGTTCATTCCCAGAAAGTCTTCAAGTAAAACCAACGGGTATTTTTCGAGGGGTTCTTTAGGTTAATTTTTATTGCTATGGGATTTCTTCTAGAGATTTTTTCAGATATTCCTTCTGAATTTCTTCTTCTGAAATTTACCAGAATTCCCGATTCCCGGGAAATAATTTTATGTTTCCAGGGAAGTTTTGTTTTAATGAAGAATTAAGCTATTAGATTCCTCTAGGAATTCTACAGATATTACTCCAAGAAATCCACCATACGTTCCTCTAGGAATTTCAACAGGGATTTCTTTATACATACCAATAGAGATTTCTTCAGGAGAAGAGAGGATCGATGAAGAGAAATCGATCATGCGACTTAGGGGTCGTCCATAAATGACGTAGCTTTTTAGGGGGGAGGGGGGTCTTCACGTATTTGTGACGAAGTGTGACGAGGGGGAGGGAGGGGTCCTAGCTAGTGGACGTAGCATTTTGAATCAAGTCCGTTAAAAGAAAGGCGCTGAAAAAAATTGCATAGAATTATTTTTTTTTCAAATTTCTTTAATTTTTTACTAATAAACTTGGGTTATAAAATTATGATTAAGCTTCAAAACATTCATATGACAAGATTGAAAAAATATCTATGAAACTTTAGATAAATGCAATCAAACAGATGTTTTGAAGCTTTGAATAATTATGTGAATATTATATTATATTCGTGTCTAAATTAATAAATTTATATATAAACAAAAAAGTTCAATAAATTGATTTAAAATCAATACTCTAACTACTTAGAGTACATTTTTTTTTGCCATTTGTTAACATGACATAAATTCAGGCGTTTTAGTTTTATCCATATTTTCTGTTGGAGCTTTATTTCTTCAACAAAATAAAATATGCTCTTCTTGGCAAATATTACATTTAGAACAAAAAAAATATTCCGTGAATTATGCCTTCAATGTTGCAGGAAATCTCCACCCAATCAACTCATCATTTGTGTTGATATATCAATGCTCTTGATGGAATAGATTCGAGTGTTATAAAAATTGCCCTATCATTCAATTTTCTTAATAACTCGGTAATTTGAAGAATTTTTATTATTCAACTTTTTCATCATAGGTTGTGTAAGATTATTTCAGTATGGAAACAATAATGAAATTCAACTGGAATATTAATAGAGATTATTGTATTTGTATAATAATCGCTAAAATTTTCTAAACATTCCAAACATTTCAAGTGTTATCTTTTATGTATCTGGCCACTGGTTGCTAAAATGATTGGAAATTGGATAATATTAACGATGATTCATTTCGAATTAATATATTTTCTTTATCATCTTCATTGAAATCTATTTCCCAACAACGAATAATTAAAAAAACGATCCTCTAATATAACAAAATGTTTGTTAAATATATTATTAAATATATTACACATTTTCTATAGTAAACTTGTTTTTATGGTAAGAACAGCAATAAAAATATAACTTATCCTA
Source organism: Aedes aegypti (assembly GCF_002204515.2). Taxonomy (NCBI): domain Eukaryota; kingdom Metazoa; phylum Arthropoda; class Insecta; order Diptera; family Culicidae; genus Aedes; species Aedes aegypti. The sequence continues at coordinate 402,514,888 of NC_035108.1, forward strand.
TATGAACCTGAAAACCAAAATCAATGAAAATGTTTATTTGAAACTTTTCCAAATTAATTTTGAGCGCTATTGTATATCAAACTGTTAGATTAGACTATTCTTACATTTACAGTAATTAATATCAAACTTTGTATTGAACTTCTCAATTCCAATTTTTTGTTTCAACCCAGTCATTAAGGAAAACAAATTGAAAAAATAAAGGGGGGGGGGTGCTTGATATGCTACGTATTTTCCAGGGGGGAGTACCAGCATTTGTGACGAAATGCTATGAGGGGGGAGGGGGGTGTAAAAAATAAGTGAAAAAATGCTACGTCATTTATGGACGGCCCCTTACGCCCTTATTCCAGCACACGTTTGAATTGAGAATTCTCTTTTCGATGGAATTTTAGGAGAAGAGTCAGGAGGAATCTTGGAAATATTCATGCAGTTATCATAGGAGAATATTTTGAAGGCAAACACTTAAAGAATTCTTCCACATGGAATACATATCAAATCCTTATAGAACTCTTTGGATGTATCCATGCAAATCAAGAAGAAATTTCCGGATGCATCTTTTAGACAACCAAAGTAGAAAATAATAGAGCCATCATTGAAACATATCTAGGAGCAAACCGGAAAAAAAATCTCGGAGAAAACACTAGAAAAAATTCTGAAGGGATTCTTACCGGTTTTCCTGTAAAGTCTTTTGTAAGAAATTCCTGGATAAAGTCTTAGTAGAAGCTTGGAATGAGCTATGCAGCAACCTCTAGAAATTTACAGGAAGAATTCCTACAGGAACTCATGGAGGAATCACTGGAAGAATTCTTGGAAGTATTCATGAAAGAAACAAGAAATATTTTCAAGTTGGATCTTTTCTACCCCTAAAGTCATTCATAGGGATTCTTCTTCTTCTTCTTCTTGGCATTACCGTCCTCACTGGGACAGAGCCTGCTTCTCAGCTTAGTGTTCAAAGCGCACTTCCACAGTTATTAACTGAGAGCTTTCTTTGCCAAAGTTGCCATTTTCGCATTCGTATATCGTATGGCAGGTACGATGATACTCAATGCCCAGGGAAGTCAAGGAAATTTCCATTACGAAAAGATCCTGAACCGAAGGATTCCTTGCATAAAAATATTCCTATTGGAAATTTTCCGGTGCAAAATTATTTCGATCACGAATTTAGGCATCAGGAAGCACTGTGCTTTGGTCGTGATTAGTCTCGTCACTACCAGGGAACCATCATACCGCCGGCACGGCAGCGACCGGGGAGATGGGGAAATGCTTTCTCGTTTCGCTAAAGTGCCCTCCAATAAAATCCAAGTGTTGTTGATGATGTTGTTTGTCGGTCTCTGGAATCGGACGAGTCATCATCATTGCCATCGACAGACCAACTCAGTAAACCACAGTTAAATCACCAGCGCGCAGTTCTTCACTCGCTCCACCAATCCAGAACCCAGGGCTGGTATCGGCCAAGCAGCAAAATGATAAAGACCTATTGACTATAAGGATCAAACTAGTGTCCTAGTAAGTCTTACACTTATTCGAACACTCTGAGCAGAATCTCAAGAAAGAGTGAAAGTAGATGGAGTATTGTACCTTTTAATTCCCTCGTAATTGCATTATCTTTTAACAGATTCGCGTATTTCGACAGCCACTTGTAACCTTCTTCAGTGTCAGTTACTCATACCCACGTGATTCTTAATAAAAGTAGTCGATCAAAGTCGTGCAAAAGACATTAGAATAGAATTAGACGATTAAAATCGTGTCTGGTTCAGTTGTTGAAATTTCTAGTGTAATTCATGAAATAATTTCTAGGCTACTGAAATTCAGGTTTGAGTTCTGGACGAGAAGTAATTTAACAATTTTTGGTTGGAATTATTGAGTCTTTGGCTAATCTTCCGAAGCAGTTTTATTGAGATTCTTTCAGAAAGTAGATTGAAGATTTCTTCTACAGTCGTAGAAACAGTATAATAGCAAATCTGTCAGATATTCGTCCTGGTTTTCGACAAAATTTGTGTCTTGGCCAGAATTTAGGCATTTTTGCCAGGATCCACTTCAAAAATATTTAACTATAGTTTTTTTTATCATCAGATCACATAAACAGTGATTTTAGTGACCATTTTACTGAATAAAGTTACTTTTCTGTTGCAACTAGTGACTTTTTAGGTTGAAAGTAGTTATCAAGTTACTAAAAAATGACTCGATACCAGCCCTGCAGAACCACTCCATCCCGCGCGTGCAAAGCCAAATAACGTGTAGATGGGGATAGGACACGAGTCGATGAAGATGAATTTGCACCGGGGGCTTCGATGATGAAATTTTCAAGAGGCGAAAACACCGGTAAATCAGAAACAGGCGAAATACCAATCGCCGACAGACAGAAGAGCCCACAATCGTCACGTAACTGAAAATCTGGATGAGTTGAGATGCCCAAGAGAATGTGGATTGCGGAGGGCTTTAATTGCTTTCTGTTTTTTGCACCTTTTTCTACATAGGTATTTTGGGGAAGGCAGAGCACGATGATGCCGTGGTGTTCAAGGGTCACAAACAGTCAGCCAAACGAAACGTTGAAAGCATCCGGATGGAACGAAATTCGTACGGGAAGTGTATGCCGGAATTCCGTTAGGCATTTCGGTTTGGCATTATGACTTTTATGAGGGGGTGACTTTTTGTTTGTTTTGTTCGGTTCGACATTTATGCAAAAATTCGTTCGCATATTAAATTTATGTGAATAAATCAAGTGCTCAACTGATGTTCGGATAAGTAGAGATTTAATACCCGAGCAGAAGGTCCATACGTGTCAATTTAATTGTTTTCAATTTTTGTTATCATTCTATGTGTTTCAGTAGTTTGATATCAAATATATCTTGAAGTTAAAACATTCATAAGTATACAAAATGTGAAAACTTTCGAGAATTCACGTATGGCTAAATATGGAACCACTATAGCCATAACTGGTACACTTTCACTAGCTCGAATTTAAAGAGCTCTGTAAAGGTTCCATGAAATAAGCCAAAAAATCGCGCTATGAACAAATATAGTTCTCATTTAAACACTATAGAAATAATCTTAGGAAAATCTTTACCAATAGAAAGTAATGTAGAATGAAATGAAAGGGTAGAACTTGTGAAGTTATGTTCCTTAAGGAAAGAAAGTTTTTTGAGTATTCTTTAACACTTATTCAACATGTCTTGTTGTGGAAAAAAATCTTTGGCGATAATTTTACCTTATTTCATGCCAAATAATATACCCTAATTCACCTCTAAATTTGTCACCTTCTTGGGATGTAATGAAACTCAGACCGTTACCCGACCAAACCGACTGTAGCTGCTGAACGACCAGGAGCAAATAACGCAACGGAATGTTAATTCGCTTCGATTCCATCCCAAATCGGGAATGGCTTCCAAAGCGTCGTCCCTCGCAGCAAAAGAAAGCTTTCAAATTGGTTCCCCCGCATCGAAACCTGCCATCCATCGGTAGTGGTGATAATTAATAACATATGCAAACGTGGTACTGCACGGTTAGCACCTCACTGGAGCGTAAAGTTTCACACTGTTGGCCAGTTTTGCGAACACTGCGCCCCTATGGCTCAATGCTTACGTAGGTGACAACGAACTTGTAACTTTTTCGCGGCCACCATCCAGCACCATTTCATTTCTAACGGCCAAACGTCACACACGTGTTTGCAAACAAAGTTGTGGGTACTTAGCGGAGCCATGGGAACATCAAATGGTGGATCCGGCCTTCGAAGTGGGTCAGGGCTGGTAGCAGAGTTCTTTTTTGAGACTTGGTAATTATTTTAATATTAGTCTCCAAAAAGTCCCTTTTTTATTGAGGGGCTCTAACGTCACTATTTTGTCACGTTTCCGCCTTAAAGTGCATCTATGTGCATAATTCTAGAGGCTCTAGAGAAACCTTCAGCGACTCTCACGCGATTATTTCACAGTTCCTTCAGGAATTTCTTCTCAGAACGGCAAAGCTTCAACAAGCAATGGCGCTTAAGCCTAGGCTAGTCAGCCTAGACAAAAGGAGGACATATCTTTGTCCCATCTCAGAGATGTCAGCACTAAGGGAGTGACACTAACTTCCTTAGCCCTGCCACTCTCTACTATTTTGCATATCCTCCAAATCTGAAACGGTTGGTACGATTGTCCCCGTTTTTTCTTTTTCAAAGTACCAACCCAGGATTTTTGAAGTACAGGCTTTGTGGTGTGTTTTCCCACGATTTTTTTTTTTTCAAAAATTCCTCCAGAGGTTATTTTAAGAAATCTATTAATAATTTTTCCAGTTCCAGGATGATAGTCTTCAATAAAACCTGGAAACCCTCATGTAGTTTTTCTAAAAATTTCTCCAGCATGTCATACTGGATTTATTCCTGCAGTACTTTCAATATAATATCTATAATGTCCCACACCATTAAACACAACAGCAATCATTCCGGTATTTCAGCTGATCATTTCTACATAAATTTCTTCATATTCCGTCCGATATTTTTCAAGGATTTTTTAATTTATGGATGCTACATTCACCGATATTTTTTTTTAAATAAATAAAAAATGTATTTGGAAAAAGCTTTCGGGGAAATGGTACATTCGGGGAAACAGTTCATTCGGGAAAATGGATTTCGGGAGAAAATCCTTCGGGAAGAAATCATTCGGGGAAATGTCGGACAATCCATATTGGAATCACAGGACCTACGCAGAAATTCGAGGATCCACAATAGAATTCCACGATAATCGCTACAATCTGTAGATCCTCACTGGATTCCTAATATCCACACTGAAATCCCAGTATCCATGCTGTAATCCCAGAATTCACACTGGATTCGCAGGATTCATACTGAAATCCTAGGATCCACATTTGAATATCAGTATTCACATTGGAATATAAGGAATTACACTGAAATCTCCGCATTTACATACCAGGGTTCATTTTAAAGTCCCAGGACACACACTGGAATACCAGGTTTTACACTGGAACACTATGATTCAAACCGGAATCCAGGAATCCACACCGGAAACCTAGGATCCCTTCCGATTCACATTACAATCCCAGGGTCTACATCGAAATCCTACGATCAATGCTACAATCTACAATGTAATTCCAGCATCTACAATGGAAATCCAGAATCCACACTGAAATCCCAAGATCCATTCTGCAATAACAAGATTCACACTATTGCGATTACACTATCCCAAGATCTACACTGGAATCTCACGATCACTGGAATATCAGGACTCACACTGGAATCCCAATATTCGCACTGAAATCGAAGGACCCACATTAGAAAACAAAGATTCACACTGTCATCCTACGTTCCGAATCACAGTCCCAGGATCCACTCTAAAATTCTACGATCTATGAAATAATCCCAGGCTTCACAGTTGAGTAAAGGGATCCACAATGAAATACAATAATCCACACTGGGATCCATACTGATATTCCTAGATACACCAGGTTCAAGAAATACTCAAAATTTATATGGCTGAAACAAAATAATGACAAATTTTGAAGTTTTTTTGATTTACTAGCATTTATACACTTCTAGACATTTTTAAGAGCCAGTTCGCGAGAACCGCAACCCCCTTTCCAAGGGAAGTTGTATTGATGTTCTCCGGTCAGGCTGAAATTTTCAGGGATTGTTCTACTATATAAAAGAAGATGTTTTGCAAAGTTTTAGATTTTTATATTAGGGGGAAGTGGGACAAAATGACCCCCAATGATTATTTCATGTCACTAAACATGCAAAATCACTAAAACTGATATAACTATAGTAAAACTGCACGGATTATGTTGAAATTTGGCATGATTACTCTACGTTATATAAACTTTAAGATCAGCATGGTATATGAATTTTGAAAGTACTTCAAATCGAGAAAATCAAGTTTTTGATAAAAAAAAATTAGTGATTTCCAAATCGATTTTTTTCTTACCAACCGAACTAGGTCAAAAAACTATATATGACGTTTTGTAGGGACACTCATGGGCTTTCATTTGAGGTATAACTCAGATATTCCGTTTCAAAAATTTTCGAAAAATTTTTTTTTTCGGGGTAGTGTTTAAACTTGAGCCATTTTGCGAGTACCGCAACCACCTTGTCTAGAGAGGTTGTATTGATGTTCTCCGATAGAGCTGAAATTTAGAGGAGTTGTTTTCCTATATGAAAGAAGATATTTCGCAAAATTTCAGATTTTTGTATTAGGGGGAAGTGGTACAAAATAACCTCTGAAGATTTAATAAATAAAAAATATACAAAATCAATTAAACTGCTATAGCTATAGTAAAAATGCACGAATTTGTATGAAATTTGGCATGTTTACTTTACATGAAATTCAAAATGTTAAAACTTGTATATGTTCTTAAGTCACCATTGATGAATAAGGATTTCTAGAAAAACTTTTGAGGAAATTCTACAAGATTTTCTAGACTATTGCTAAGATAATTGAATAAAAAAGAAAAAAATATCCATTGAATCTCTGGATAACATCCCGCCGGATTTTGTGAAGGAACTCCTGGAAAAGCATAGGACGAATCCCTAAAAAACTGTGTGGGAATAATCGAAGGATTTCTTGAAAAAAAAAATGCTTTGGTGTTAACTGGTGTGCAAACTTAAATGAAGTATTGAATATTCCATGGGTATTTTTTAAGTAATTCATTGAAACATGTTTGGAAAAACTCCAGTCATCTTTGGATAAAATGTTGGAAAAATTTTCGAGAAAAAAAAATGGGAAACTCAATAATAAAACCTTGGTAAAATTTAATGAAGTATTTGAAATGTTCCTAATAGATTCACTCGAATAGCCCCTTGAGGAATTTTTGTAGCAATTCTTTGGGAAACCCGTAGATAAAATGGCGTAAAAATTCTTGTCGGGTTTCGTAAAAAAAAATGCTTGTACAGTTGAAAACCTAATGAAAAATAACTGGAGAAAGCCATGTTGATTTTGCTGCTTGCAATTTCAAAGTGATAAAACTCAGTCATCGTAAGTGATATTGATTCAGGAAAGTATAAATACTTGCGCATATACCTATGCAGAAAGTGTGCTGATACTTTTTCAGCTATGTCAGAGCAAAACCAAGTGATTTTCTTAAATTTGCTATCGTGAGACAAATAAGCCACAATCATCGATCAGTATAAATTTCAATAGCGGCCTACTTCACATTAATCATCATTTGAAAAATTATTGAAAGAATTGGTAGAGGGATTTCTTGAAGAACGTATGGAGAGATTTCATTTAAAATACTATCAGGAAATACTACAAGTTTCTGATAGTATTTTAAATGAAATCCCTGGAGAAATCTCTTCCTGAAGCTGTGGTGAAGCAGAGAAGAAATATGAGAAGAAATTTATCATCAAAATAATCTGTAAGCAAGATAAGGAAAAAAAAAGAGACTTTAGAGACCATTTTGGTTAAAATAGAGACTTCAGAGACCTTTTATCAACAACAGATACTTTTTAGAGACTTGAATAAAAATAAAGAATTTCTTAAAAGAAACCTGCTACAGGTACTAGATATGTTAATCTTTCACTGATTAAATATAGAGTTATTCAAAACGTCAATCATGTTTTGGTAAGTCGATAAAATTCCATACTCTAAAGGAGCCTCACTGAACAGCGCAGCCGATTGTTTTTTCGATTGAAGAGAATATTCTTGCAAACAATGGTTGCTCTGGGGTATGACGCAAAAATCCTTTGTCGTAAACATATTTCATGATAGAATTACTGCCTCAAATTAATTTCCCTGATTGTGATCGAAATTCCCTGATAATTCTAGTTTTTTTCCAGGTTGAATAAAATTCCCTGATAATTCCAGGTTTTCCAAGTTTTTCCAGGTAGCAAACACCCTAATAATCACAAAATCTTGACTGATATTCGATGATCCATATTACAATCCTAGGATCCACACTAGAATCCTAGGATTCTCATTGAAATTCCCAGTTCCACATATTTTATTGTGGGCCCACACTTGAATATTCACATTACAATCTCAGGATCCACACTGAAATCCTACGATCCACACTACAACTCCAATATCCAAAAGAAAATCAAGGATTCACACTGAAATACCAGGATCCACATTCATTACGGATAATCCTGTAAAATATTATCCAAGATTTGAATAAATTGGTTTTTTCAATATTTATCTAGAAAGTCTTCTTAGACTTCCTCGAGCTTTCAGAGCTACTTACAGGAATTCATTATCATTTTCCACAGAACTTGTATCAGAGATTACGAGACTTTACGATTTTTTTCAGAATTTCCTTCTAGATTTGTTCAGGAAATTCTGCAATAATTTCTAACAACTTTCCTTGGCAATTCTCTGGGGACATTCCAGGGAAAACTCCTGGATAAATTATTTGAGAGCTTCCCTGAAAATTTCTCGAAGAATTTCCGGATAACATCCTGGGAGAATCTTAGGTGGAATTTCTGGAGCAATTCCTGGAGGTATTATTAGAAAAAAAAATGATTGAAATTCTTAACCAATCCTCAACGACACTAGGAAAAAAACCTTAGAAAATCGGTAGATCATCAGCACCGATTTGATGATATTCATCCAATCGTACTGAGGTTTCGACAATTTGTTTAACTAAAGTGTTCAGCTCGGAAAAATTCAGCAAAATATTGCCGAATGAGTTTAGTGCATAGTGAAACCCTAGACCACTAGCGTCAATTTTTCATTTTTGAGAAATTCGTTAATACATTCCTGGCAAATCATGGTTCTTCATTTCTGGTTCAGGTTACTTTGTGGTCTCTTTGTTGTTTCTGCATAATCTCTTTTTGGTTTCTATTTGGTTTCTTTTAGTTCTCTTTTTGGTGTCACTACCAGCCCTGAAGTGACAGGAAACAACAAGAGTCTCATTTTAGTTGCTTGAATCAATTAAGCTTGAAAAAGTAAAAAAAAAGAGGCGAACCTTTGATTACTCGGTTGTAAGTAGCTTTTTCAACGTTTCATTAATTATCACATTTTTTGGTCATTTGCTACAAGTTATTAACCTCCCAGAGCTGATGCGTTTAACTACACCTCGTGACGGACGTTCGTCTGCCTCTTCTAACTGCGACAAGCGACGACATACTCCATACACCATGTACTTCACTGCTGGTTGTAGCTACGTAATTTATGATCCAGTAATAATTCAACCAAATGAGCAGCATCGCAAGCAGTCGTCGTCGATCATTTGAAGGCAGCTGTTGAATGCACTTGTGCTTTGAATTCTTTCGCTTGCTCATTACTACCGTGTCGAGGTGTTGCTTTGGTTGGCGTGTAACTTAGCGGCAAGTTCTAATCTCAACGTTGCAATCGAACCCTAGCATACGGCGATCGTTGAAAATTCTAATGCACTTCGCTCGATTGTGTGGATAAACGAGCCAATGATTTGCAATCTGGCATTCTGTTCCCGCCGCTCGATGAACATTTGCTAAATATACTACCTGCATACTTATATAGGCGTAACTGCTCGCTATGATGATGCCCATGTGTGTCTACTACAAACAAGCATCATTTTTGAGCGAAAATTTATGCTAAATTATTCCAGATTTGATGTACGTGCTCGCGAGTCGCGATGATGATGATGAAAATATCTCATCTATGAAGTCAGTCGGAAACCGGTGTTTATCTGTCATTGTCAGCGACCGCACGACGAATAGAAATCTACAGAAAAATATTTGTTGTAATCTGCAATACCGATGAATATTATCGTCTTCTCATGGTGGGTATAATACGAACATACACATGCCTAGCGGGACCTTCTTTCGTCTAGGGGTATTGTCCGCGACTTCAATGCAAAGCAAAACTGAAGCTATCTGGGTTTGATTCGCGGTTAGTCCAGCATCTTTTCGTTATGGAAATTTACTTGATTTTTCTAAGCATACCCGAGGAGGAAAGGATAACTCGCAATCACTTATGCATACCTTGTTTTGGTATCATACCATAATTAGGTATTGTTCAGTTGTCAATACACTCTTAAAAAAATCTAAATGTACATGAGACTTAATTCAAATTACACACAAATAATCGAAGACGTAAACATAAATATCCTTATATTTACGTTTTATTTGATGTACACCGAAACAATCATAAATTTTCAATCCCCTTTCCAACAAATGAGTAAAGTTTCTAGTTTTACATGAGTCAAACCATGAAAAGTAGACACAGAGTCTAATTATGAATGTCATAAAGCGTAAATTTACGTGTTCTTTGACTTGTCTGATAGCGTCGGGCAGTTAACCGAACCAAACGTCAAATATAAACAGTGTCTCTCGTCGCGTTTTCAAGCTGCCTCGTCTTTCGCTAATTTTGTTCATTCCAAGAGTAAAATGAATAATTATTGTGTTACGTGGATAATGTTTTTACAGGGAGAGTTCTAAATTGTGAAACAAAACCAAAGTTGTGTCATTATTAGGATAAAATCTTCGTATTGCTACCAGTATAATCACCACAAACAACAGCCGTGACAAAGTCAACCCGAAGGAGAAGATTGTGGTTTTTCCTAGTTGCTGGCTTTTTCTTGTTGCTGGCTTTTTCTTGTTGCTGCTGTAAATTGCTTGCTGGACAAACGATCCATCGAAGAAATTTATCGAACTGAAGCTAGTGAATTCAATTTGCTGTTAAGTGTGACCAGAGAAAAAAATGTTGGTATTATTAGTGTGAAACAGTGCCCCATATTGTGTGTCACAAGATGAGTCTTATTCGTAAGTTCAACAAATTCTTAGGATGTAGTTTTTGGAACATTATGCGGTTTCCAATTGTCAAATAGGAGCCCCCGTCGAGAACCGCAAAAAGGTATGCATTTTCATTATATTCATTTAGTGGATTACTGAACACCTAACATAAAACAGAAATACACGTCAAGACATAAAAGTGAGCCAAAATGACTCGCTTTTACATCTTGACGTGTATTTTTTTTGGTTTTCTATGACCATGTAAATTTAAGAAGAGACGTAAATTTAAGTCTAAAGTCTCGCTTCTTTTATGTGCATCTGCTATGACTTAAATTCGCATGATTTTTTCAAAGTGTGTACCTCATTTTGGCATTATAATGGTATTTTAAAAACATGTTTAGAACTATAAAAAATACTTCATTTTGGTATTCGATAGCTATTGAGGACTGCTGGAGGTATTGAACTATTATTGAAAAAATCGCTTTTATATGAAAATCTATCCCGTATTATTTAGGTATTACAATACCTGATCTAGTTATCAGCTTGGTATTTGCAGAATATGCAAAAAGTATTATTTGAGGTATTTTACCTCTTATGCAGGGCTCATTCATACCTCATTCAGATTGTAAGTATTGGAAATTATCTGGTATGGAATACCTCAATTTGGTATTCAGTAGTTATTTTCTTCTGCTCGGGTAGAGTATCATCGTACCTGCCACACGAATGCGAAAATGGCCACTTTGGCAAACAAAGCTCTTAGCTAATTCCTGTAAATGCTCATAGAAGCAAACTCTGTCCCAGTAGGGATGTAACGCCAAGAAGAACAATTTGCCCAGCAGCGTTATCGCAACGCCTTTGATTGCGGTACACAATTCGCAGCAGGTCATCAACTTTGTTCCAGCACTCCGAGGAAGAGAATACGGCTTGCATTGAAAATGTATGATTTGTACACAGTTGTAAATCCGTTGACGGCCAACAGCCGGTCCGTCGTAGTGATAACGGCGCCATTTGTTTTGCGATTTTCTTCCCGAAGGCAGCTTCCAGTTCTAGTTGTTTACGGCGAAAAATATCAAAACATCAGTACATAATAACTTAGCACTAAATAAATATCAACAAGGATGCAACGGTCGAATGGGCGTGAGGTCGAAGGTTGAAGGGTGTTATTTGTTATGAGTTGGAAAAAAAACTTCTCTCAGGAATTATCTAGGTTATCAGATAATTCCTGGATATATGATTGCTAGATGAATTCTAAGATTTCTATTACACTTCTTGTGAGTCTCTAAGCCGAGACTAAGTGAATTCTTGGCATAAGTTTGAAGACACTTAGCGATTTCTGCGATCTATGACTGATTCTTGATAAGAAATTGTTTCTCGACTTATGACGAAAACCTTATCGAACTATTTGTTGATATTTATTATATGGACATACAAAGAATCTTTAGCAGATTCTAGATGATACCCAAACGGAATCTTATTCTTAAGGAAACACATAATTTCACATTCCACAACATTAAGAGCACAAGGACTTCATCAGGGTGTCTGCTCATTTACAGAAATGTAAGTCCCTGGTATTTCCAGGTTTTAAAAAAATAACTCCAGATTCATGATATTATTCAAAATATATTATAGATGACTGAAAATTTATTTTCAAAGATAAGAGTTTGACTTCAAAAAAATCTAACGACAAATTGCAAAGTATTTAAAAGAAGGTGATTTTGTTCTAGAATGCTTATCAAATGATCTGAAAGTGTTTTTAATCTTTTTTAATATTAAAAAAAGGTCGTAAAAATCCGTAATTCAGCGCACCTAAGACATAATTCCGCGCATTTTAGAATATTTCTAATAAATTGCAATTGATTGTTAATAGCAATTTCAAGTGCAATTGTGATGTATTATCATCATATACAGATAGCGATATGGGAAAAATATATAATAGCGTTAGCATTAGCGTAGTTACGGTATACTTCGTAAATTGGATACTAGCAACATTCAAGTGTCATTTGATAATCTCATCCAGACTGACGGTATGGGAAAAATATAAAATGTTCATAAACTTCGAAAAACTTTGAACCAAATACGCTGATTTAAGGCGCTTTACTATACTCTATTCGAAATTAAGAAAAGTGTCTCCCCCTAAAATTAGATTCAGATTTATGGATATCACCGACGGGAATTTGTAAAGAAATCTCTAAAGTAATCTCTGATTAAACTTGTATACGTTCTTAGCATGCTTTGATGAATGACTATGATGATCTCTGATTCTTGCTGAAATGTTTTCTAGGATTCTTAATATATTGCTAAGATAACAAAAAAACACACAATTATTCACATATCCTACAAACCTAAGGAGATGAACCCGCCTAAGGCTGAAAGCCTCTATAATAAAGAAAATTCAAAAGTCAATCAAATCTTACAAGACTTTTTGATAAAATTCCTCAGAGATATTCGAACAAAAACCCTGCAGAAATATCTAAGGATGATACTAATAACCGCTGTAGTATTAAATGGTGTAGAAACTTCAATGAAGTTGTGAAGCGCCCATGAAGTTTTGGAAATTTTATCCAAAAAAAATATTCGAGAAATGTTTGAACCGCAGCAAAATAATATTTTGATAAAGTGCTGAAGTAATTTTTGGAAAAAACTTAACGAGGAACGGGGACGGACCTGGTGTAGTGGTTAGAACACACGCCTCTCACGCCGAGGACCTGGGATCAAATCCCATCCCCGAGATAGTCACTAAAATTTCAGTGACGACTTCCTTCGGAATGGAAGTAAAGCCGTTGGTCCCGAGATGAACTAGCCCAGGGCTAAAAATCTCGTTAATAAAGATAGAAAAAAAAATAACGAAGAACGCCAGGTAAAATTTATTTAGGAATCCTTGGAAAGGTCTATACTAGATCGAATAATGCCAAAAGAAATTTTTGTAACAATTCCTGATAGTACATCTACGATTAATTTTTAAGAATATCCTTATGAAAATTTCTTGGAATTATTGGAAAGTTTCTTGGAAAAATGTCGCAACGATTATTTTTTCAAAAACTCTGGAATAAACCTTTGTGGAAGAATATCCTTATGAAAATTTCTTGGAATTATTGTAAAGTTTCTTGGAAAAATGTCGCAACGTTTATTTTTTCAAAAACTCTGGAATAAACCTTTGTGGAAGAACACCTGTATGATCTGTGGAAAGTCTTCTAGCATCAATAAAAGGAAAAATCGGTGAAAGAACCAGTGAAAAAAACATCTGGAGGAAATCCTGGGATAATCGCAAGGTTTATTTCAGAGCAATCTCTATAAAAATTGCTGGAGACAGTGGCGTTGGAATGCTCTAGGATTTTCTGGGCCAAATTCTGAAGAAATTCCTTTAAGCATCTCTGAAGAAGTATCTGAAAGAATTCCAGAAGGTATACCTCGAGATATCACTAGAATTCCTGAAGCATTCCTCGGGATCTAACAAAAATATCTATAAGAACTTGTTAAGAAGTCGCGTAATAGCATCTGGAGGCTTTTCTCTAGGAATCGTTGTACCAGGATTCACTGCAAGCAAATTAAGGCAAAAAGTGACTTCAGAAACTTTGCACTTTATTTGAGCTGAAACGGTTGATTTTAGAAAAAGGTGTTCTATGACGAAGTTTTAGTGAACCATAGTAATCGATTGGATCAGATTTATTTGTTTTGCTTTATCCATTGCCATTGTTATTCGAGTCTGAAGAGTCCCTGAAGAAGAACTTGGGAAAGTTCATAAAGGAATCCTTGAGAAAATTCTCATCGCAAAAAATCTTGAAAAAGAAATCTAGAATTCTCCTGATGAGGGCTTGAAGGAGTCTCAAGTGATGATCATAGCGAACACGTTAGTGAATATCTTCAAAAACCTGTGATTTTTGTTTGACAATTTCAATCCTAAAGAAAAATAAAGCAACATCTGAAGAAATTTACAGAGGATCTTTACATTTTTAGAACACATCTAGAAGAAACCCTAAAGGATGTTTGTTGAAAAAAAACATGAATTTTCAAAAAAAACATCTTCTTAGTGCGGAATTCTAGAACGTTTTAGGAAGGATTCGTCGAATATTCGCCCGTTAGAAATATCAGGAGAGATTTTCAGACAGTTTTGGAAATCTCTTGAAGAAATTTAAATTAAACTATTGGTAGAATCTCTAGAGGAATGCCTAGAACAGGAAGTTTGTAAGAAAGAGGAAGAAATCCTTCGAGGAATCTCTAGATCAGTTTCTGGAGAACATTTTAGAGACATCACGAGAAACTGCTGATAAAAATTGTTGGCTAAATTCCTGGAAGCATGCTCGCAGAAATCTACGGAATAATCGATTCTTTGTAGTATTGGTGTCTGAATCTCAGATTTTTTTTTGGGTGTAAAATCATTCATCCAGGAATCTTAGTAAAGAACTAGACAATGTTGTTGAAATTAATAACTCCTGAATCCTAGGTGGAAGCTATGAAGGAATTTCTGGATTGATATTCAGGTGAAATAGAAAATTCGCGCAATAGGTTCTGAGGTAACTAGTGAAGTAATGCTTGTGAAATGACAGGTGATAACCCTGAATCAACACCTATATAACTTTTGAACGGATTGCAAGATAAATTTCTCGAGGTAATCTTGAAGAAATCTTCTAAGGAATTTTTGGGGGAATCCAAAACGATATTCCAATATTTGCGAATGTAAAGTTTTCCGTATTACAAGCTTCCAAAATCATACATGTATTTACGATAAGTTCCACATATCTAACAAAAGCTCCTTTAAAATCTCTGTATAATCAATCCCATTATCAATGTAATGAACGTTTCGCAGGAGACGCACTGGTTTTCAAACCATTCCCTGCTAAACATGAAGTGAAAGCTTTCGTTTAACATACATAAAATATTCGAATATCACCTACCTAAAACTTTCAACATTGAAAAATGTGTCTTAATGCGGCAGCTCTGTGGCAAACTTGTGAATGTAGGAGAAATTTAGTGACTTGAATAGTAAGATACTATAGGAGGAAATTGATTACTTCAGTTTGAAAATAACAGCTAAGGGCTTCTGAAACTAAGCTTTAGGAAAGTCTCAATTAGATCCCAGACAACCAAAATATACGTATAACAAAATCACCTGGAGGCTTTGTATGTGCAACATTTCACTTATAAGATGTCGCGAAAAGGCCTTCTACGTACAAAAGTGGAGACGATTTGCGTGCATATATTATGTGATGATTAACAACATACAATGCGAGTGTATAAATATTCTACCGAACTAACCTGTGATCTTATGCGACTCAACTTATTATAACAAATGATGATTTGACAGCTGCTACAGATTGATTCGACTCACTTTGTACGAGTGTACGCGCCGAAACAAAATGTACAAATGAACTCAGAAAAGCAGTGTTTTATGCGAGGAAACTCATCAATCTGACGAGTTCATCCACGGTGTTTTGCGGGTTTGATGTAATAAGTATGAATAAACGAGTTATAACGTGAACTTTCATGCGATTTCTGGTTGTCTGGGATATAGGGATCTGATTTGAGAATTCTAATGGTAGTTGCCCTATAAAATCCTTATGAAAACCTTAAGATTCATCTCAAGAATATGAAAAACCATATTGATAACTACAATTACTTTTTTGTTAAAATTCTTTAAATTTTACGTAGACTTTTCAGGAGGTGGATGTGTTAATATCTAAGAAAGTCTGCTTTGAAGAAGAGGAGTTAAAAAATTCCATATGTTTTTCTATTTAAAGAAGGGCTCCAGAAATCCCAATAATTGCCGTATCCTTCACGAGAGCTTCGAAGTGGTAAGCTATCAACAAAATACAACAAATCCAAACAATAAGGATCGCTTGTAATATGCCGAATTTTCTGAAAATATGATGCCTTACTTACTTACTTATTTGGCTTTACATCAATTATCTTGATAAAGCCTCGCCAACAATATTTCGCCAATTCCCTCGGTTCATGGCCGCTTCTCTCCATCCTCGACTGTGACCCACGCTCTCCAGGTCCTGGTGTACCTGGTCCATCCACCTAGCTCGCTGCACCCCACGCCTTCTTGTTCCGACCGGATTCGTGGCGAACACCATCTTTACAGGGTTGTTGTCCGGCATTCTTGCAACATGCCCTGCCCAGCGTATCCTTCCAGCTTTAGCTACATTCACGATACTGGGTTCGCCGTAGAGTTGAGCGAGCTCGTGGTTCATCCTTCGCCGCCACACGCCGTTCTCCTGCACGCCGCCGAAGATCGTCCTTAGCACTCGGCGTTCGAAAACCCCAAGAGCTTGCAAGTCCTCCTCGAGCATAGTCCACGCCTCATGCCCATAGAGGACTACCGGTCTTATGAGCGTTTTGTACATCGTGCATTTGGTGCGGGGGTGAATCTTTCTTGACCGCAGTTTCTTCTGGAGCTCATAGTAGGCACGACTTCCGCTGATGATGCGCCTTCGTATTTCCCGACTAACATTGTTGTCAGCCGTCAGGAAGGATCCAAGGTAGACGAACTCGTCCACCACCTCGAAGGTATCCCCGTCTATCGTAACACTGCTTCCTAGGCGGGCCCTGTCGCGCTCAGTTCCGCCAACCAGCATGTACTTTGTTTTCGACGCATTCACCATTAGCCCGACTCTTGTTGCTTCGCGTTTCAGGCGGGTGAACAAATCTGCCACCGTTTCAAATTTTCTCCCAATAATATCCATGTCGTCCGCGAAGCAAACAAATTGTCCGGATCTCGTAAAAATCGTGCCTCGACTGTTAAGTCCGGCTCTCCGCATGACACCTTCAAGCGCAATATTGAACAACAGGCACGAAAGTCCGTCGCCCTGTCGTAGTCCCCGCCGAGACTCGAACGAACTGGAGTGTTTGCCCGAGATCTTCACGCAGTTTTGCACACCGTCCATCGTTGCTCTGATCAATCTTGTGAGCTTCCCGGGAAAGCTGTTCTCGTCCATGATTTTCCATAGCTCTATGCGGTCGATACTATCGTATGCCGCCTTGAAATCGATGAACAAATGGTGCGTAGGGACCTGGTACTCACGGCATTTCTGGAGGATTTGCCGCACGGAAAAGATCTGGTCCGTTGTCGAGCGGCCGTCGATGAAACCTGCTTGATAACTTCCCACGAACTCGTTTGCTATAGGTGATAGACGACGGAAGAGAATCTGGGATAGCACTTTATAGGCGGCGTTTAGGATGGTGATAGCACGATAATTTTCACACTCCAGTTTGTCGCCCTTTTTGTAGATAGGGCATATAACGCCTTGCTTCCACTCCTCCGGTAGCTGTTCCGTTTCCCAGATTCTGACTATCAGCCGATGCAGACAAGCGGCCAACCTGTCCGGGCCCATCTTGATGAGTTCGGCTCCGATACCATCCTTGCCATCGGCTTTGTTGTTCTTGAGCTGTTGAATGGCATCCTTAACTTCCCCCATCGTGGGAGCTGGTTGATTTCCACTGTCCGCTGTGCTGACGTAGCCATCGCCTTCGCTGTCCTGACCTTCTGTGCCTGTGTTCTCTGCGCCATTCAGGTGTTCATCGTAGTGCTGCTTCCACCTTTCGATCACCTCGCGTCCGTCCGTCAAGATGCTCCCATCCTTATCCCGGCACATCTCAGCTCGCGGCACGAAGCCTTTGCGGGATGTGTTGAGCTTCTGATAGAACTTCCGCGTTTCTTGAGAACGGTACAGCAACTCCATCTCTTGGCATTCCACCTCTTCCAGGCGGCGCTTTTTGTCCCGGAATAGGCGGGTTTGCTGTTTCCGCTTCAGTCTGTATCGTTCCACGTTTTGCCGCGTACCATGCTGCAGCATTGCAGCCCGCACTGCATTCTTCTCCTCTAAAACCTCCTGGCACTCCTCGTCGAACCAATCGTTTCTTGAGCTCCGTTCCACATATCCGACAACGCTTTCGGCAGCGTCGTTAATGGCTGCTTTGACTGTCCTCCAGCAGTCCTCAAGAAGGGCCCTATCGAGCTCGCCCTCATCCGGCAACGCTGCCTCAAGATGCTGCGCGTACGCATTGGCGACATCCGGTTGTTTCAGCCGCTCGAGATTGTACCGGGGCGGGCGTCGGTACCGTACATTGTTGATGACGGATAGTTTTGGGCGCAGTTTCACCATCACCTGGTAGTGGTCGGAGTCAATGTTGGCGCCACGATAGGTTCTGACGTCGGTTATGTCGGAGAAGTGCCGTCCATCGATCAAAACGTGGTCGATTTGCGATTCTGTCTGCTGAGGTGATCTCCAGGTGTACCGATACGGGAGGTTGTGCTGGAAATAGGTGCTTCGGTCTGAACTCCTCCTCCTGGCCAACCTGAGCGTTCAAATCTCCTATGATGATCTTGACGTCGTGGCTTGGGCAGCGGTCGTACTCGCGTTCGAGCTGCGCGTAAAATGCGTCCTTGTCATCATCAGTGCTTCCGGAGTGTGGGCTATGCACGTTGATTATGCTGAAGTTAAAGAATCGGCCTTTGATTCTTAACTTGCACATTCGTTCATTGATCGGCCACCACCCGATCACGCGCCTTTGTATATTACCCATCACTATGAAAGCTGTTCCCAGCTCGCGTGTGTTGCCGCAGCTCTGGTAGATGATATGATTACCTCTAAACGTTCGCACCAATGCTCCTGTCCAGCACACCTCCTGCAGCGCTACGATGTCGAAACCGTGGGTCTTCAGTACATCGGAGAGTATGCGAGTACTTCCAATGAAGTTGAGAGATTTGCAGTTCCACGTACCGAGTTTCCAATCGCTAGTCCATTTTCGTCGCTGTGGTCTTTGCCGATTGTTCCGGTCCGTATTCTCTCGTTGACGTTCCTGTGCTGATGTGTTTTTACGGTTGGCTTGCAGGGCCTGACACCAACCCCCTAGATTTCCGGAGGACCATTCCCCCTAAATGTTCGGAGGGCCATAGTGCGCAGTTTAGCTTAGAGTCCTTCTCTGGCACTCGGACGATGATCAGCCGCCCCTGACATGGGGAACAGACACTGTTGTGAGTCGCTCCTAACGTGGAGTACAGACGCTCCAGGTTTGCAAAAGCAAACCCCCCCTTCCCTGTCAGCATACGACCAAAGTTCCCACCGGGGGTTGGTTACCCGATCTTCCCCAAGGTTACTCGTACCCCGGCCAGTACCACGAGGAGGTAGGGATAGGAGTTGCTGGGCAAGAGGCTAAGGACCGCACAAAGGGGTCTATTTTATTCCTGCAGGTACACGAGGTACCAATGGTACGCCAAGCCCAGCCATTTACCGCGCCGAAAATATGATGCCACATCATTGAAAAACCGGATGTCAGACCATCTCTTGTAATGATGATTAAGGGACAAAATTGTCGAAATACAAAACGTCAGATGCCAAAACGTCGAATCCCAAAACGTCGAAAGGTACAAAGCGTCGAAATCAGCGAAATTTTAACAGTGATTTGGAATTGTTCTCTAGATCTATTTTTTCGCATCTACCTCGTTTGCACATAGTGAGTTTTTTATTCTTTCGGAAGAGCATCATTCTTCCTAGAAATTTTCCTTTCCTTCCTATATTCCCATTTCGAGGTTTTGTCCTTTCGACGTTTCGTCCCTTCCACATTTCCTTTCGACGATTTGGCATCCGCCGTTTTTTCTTTCGATGTTTTGTCACCCAACCTGTTATGATAGGTTAGAAACTAGGTATAATTCTTAACCTAAGATTTATGACGGACATTACTCTGAATACGCCTTGAGATATCCTTGGTGAATTTCTTAACAGATTTTTGGTTTCGTAGACTAATTCTCCGATAATTCGGACAGAAATTTCAACATTTGTGCTAGAAATTGTTCAGAAAAAACTAAAAAAAAATCATTTTAGCAGAAATTGTTTAATGAATTCCATAAAAAATCTGTAAGAATTCATGGAAGAACTTCACAATAACCTCTTTTGCGAGATACGCGAGAACATTTACTAGTATCCATTCTATTTTTTTTTTTTTTTTTTTTGATTAGGTATTTCGTTTCTTGCCTTTCCTGTCGATACATCTGGAAATCCTGCACACTGACCTTTTTGGAAGAATTTCTGGTCCTAATATATGGAACAATTTCTACAAGTCTGAAGGTATCTTTGGATATATTTATAAACAAAAAGAAGTGGGTGGCTAAAGTTTAATCAAAATTTTGAAATTATGTGAGCAAAAGTCTTCACGTTATATAAGGTTCCAGAAAATTGGCTTAACAACAGCCCTAGGGTAGGCTTTGGAAGAATTTAAGAATTCTTCCAGAAATTTGTACAATAAAATCAGGAGGAAGCTAAATAGTTTCGTAGAGCGTGCGATCGCACTGAGAGCTCAACGCATACTGAATTTCGTGCCGGCAAGTGTTCGGCTTATAGGTATGCGGCTGTAGAGCGTAAGAACTCAGCATCCATAAACAATTCGCTCTCACTTGCTTTCGAGTGATACAAACGTGAGCGTGTTGGGGGTTTGGCATTTAAGTCCGAAAGAGACATGGATTTGCGAAAAGAGATGTGTTTATAGTTAGTACTCGGATTCAGTTTGGCTTTCTATTCCGCAGAATCATAAGGTGTTGTGTAGCTTAGTTGGTTAAAGCGCCGGTCTAGCGTACACGGAGTCGTGAGTTCGAGTCTCACTAGAACGCGTATTTCTTGTCTTCATGTCTCAATTTGTCAAACAAACACACGGTGTCTTCTGATTACAAGTTGCCAAAACTAAGCTTTTGGCGTAGTTAAAGGAAGAATCAATGCTTGAACTACTGGTTCTCTGGGTGAAGTCCATGAAATTAAAAAAAATGCCTGTTACATTCATCTTTTACGATGAATTTCTGCAGAAAAGTACCTACAGAATGTGCTAGAAAAAAAACTTGAACTAATCCTTTAACCTAATCGATTGCTGGTGAAATTGGCGTTAGAAATCTCAGAATGCGTTATGGAAAACATACATTGATGAATTCACAGTAATTAGTAAATCTCAGGAAGAATCGGGAAATTTCTTATTTTGATGGAAATCGGGTAGATATTTAGGATTGCTTGACTGTAATTCAAGGATGGAAATCTAGTGATCATGACAAAATCAATTATGCATCGCAGTTGTCTTTTTCATGCGAGCATAGTAACAACGATAAACTATTAGTCACCATGTCCTACAACAAACTCTGCTCCGCGAGAAATGGATCGCTCGGCATGTGTCCTAACGATCAATTGTTCGCAAACCAAGTCCTAACTGTTGGAGGGTTTTTACGCTTCCAATCCGCGATCCATGTATTCCATTTTCGATCCAAAAGTCAATCGGGCAAGGCCGTGAACGCGTTATGATTCATGTTAATCGCGACTTGTTACAAGATCCGACAAACGGGTTGTCCAGCGACTAACAGTGCATCGGATGCTCCATATATCCTTACCACACGCACTTAGTGAGGTGTTGAAATAATGCTTCTACAAGAGTGACAGCCCTCTTGTACCATTCAAATACTGTGATGTTAGTCGCTAGCGGTTATTTTTTCCATCTCTGGTAATAAACATTTTATGAAATTAATGCCGAGAACTTCAACTGATTTCTAATGAGAATAGTAAAAGATACCTGACATCATGACCTTAGCGTATTTCTGAAGTTATTACTGACGAATAAAAATAAAAAAAAAAATAACAAAATCATAGGAATATTTTTTTGTTGATACTGTTGAAATCCTTGGTAGTTCTCTGATGAGCTCCTCAATGGATATCAAGCAGGTTTTTTGACAGACTTGTTTGCATTTCTAGAATATTGTTATGTGTTTTTTTCTAGATAGATGTTAAGACCCTAGTTATATTCTTTTGCTGGTGATAATTTCCTTAGCCTCTGAAAAATAGTAAGATATATTTTAACTTAGAAAAAAATTACATAAATACAAGTTCTAACATATTAGAGTTTATATTATCTTTCTATCGAGACTTTCAGCCGGTGGAGTTAATAGCCCAAATTGAATGTTCTGATCATTAAAAAAATCTGAGTGAATCCAGAGATGTATCTATAAAAAGTTCTTAGATGAATTACTAGCGGATTTCATGGAAGCACCTGCGAAAAAAATAAGAATTTTTCCTGAAAATGTCTTATATATCTATATATCTATCTTATATATCTATCTAAAAATGAAAATTTATAAAATAATGTGAAAATCATAATAAACGTAATTCTAACGTTAGAAAAAAAAAAACTAGCCTGGTAATGTAACAGAGACAACCACTAATATACTCCCCTTTTTTCTATCATCAATCAACATTGAAAGTTTCCTCCCTCCAAACTCTAATGACTGGCCAACAAAACGGGAGGAAAACCTTGTCGTGATTTTCATCGTGCTGCTAGCTATGCCACCACCGGCAGAAACCGCGCAAATTAGTTCTTTGGTTTGGCCCCCGCAATAACGGCACACGCTCGTCGCCTATTGCCATCGCGTAGCCTTGTAGGGATTTCTGCCACACAGAAACTCTCCGAAACGTCTTTGAACCGAGGAGACCGTTCCATCAGTGCTGCACAAAGTACGATAACCTTCTAGCGCGCAACACCGTACGGCACAAATTAAACGAATCAAGCACTCGAACTTGACTCAGCTGTCCCGAGAGTGTGCGGCTGCAATTCGGAGTCAGTCAGCCAGCTAGCAACAATCTACTTATCCAAAGAAGTTTCGGCGTTTGTTGATTCTGCTTATTTCTGGCACGACGCAAGGTTGACGAATGCGCTGATGCCGCAAAAGACGTCGTCGCGTCGCTAGTTTCTTTCACCTGTCGGGCGCGTTTTGGGTACCACCGGTATGGTGGTGTAAAAGTTCACTGACTATGACAAACAGGTTGGTTGAATATCCAGCCAAACATATTAATGAATCAACAGCCACGCCGGTTCCGGCTCCAACGGCGACTACGACGGCCCAGCGGAAGTATGCGTGTGTGTGGCGATGAAGAAACGGAACCTCCTCATATAGGGGAGTATGGCTCAATATGCACCGATGGTGTAAAATGGCTTGATTCATTGAATAATTCCTAGAACGATTCAATATGTATTTTTTGCCAATAAACACACAGATTTTCCTTGAATTTTCCGGTATCCATGGAGGAGCTGGGTTTATAACTCGTTGTTCTTCATACTAAGTGGGATGGGTAGACCCATCCATTCGGTCATTTTGAACCTCCTCATTCCAACTTTTCAACACGATTTGAAATCCTATAACAGCCTAAATTAGCTAAATGTGTTCATGGTGGTAGCTCTTCGATTGGCTTTAAATGTGGATCTTATTACGAGTGAACAAAAAAATCATTAAGTGGCATTTGAAACCATTTTACCCTAATATCCTAAACAATGAGGTGCGTTGCACACTCAATCTGTTCGGTAAAAATAACTGGGTTTTGGAATTACCGAAAAAGTCAGTAAACTAAAAATAATTGTCAAAAATCGAAAAACAGAGATTTTTCACTGAAATTTTGCAGAGAGCTTTCTTTTTATATCATATATCGATAAAAAATAAAACATGGTGGAATTTGCTTTTCAATTACGCGTGGCGACAGTTTTCATTTTACTGACTTTTTCGGTAGTTCCAAAACCCAGTAAAATTTTACCGACCCCAGTAATTTAATCTAAGTGTGTGGTTATTTTGGTTCGTTGTACACCGCCTCCAAACAAGACAAAATTGTTAGAAAGGCGCTCGTACAGCTGCTAACTAGCTTTGATCGAAACAATAACGTGCTCCTCACACTCGGTCGTGATTAAGCTTCTCTGCTGGGTCATTACTATTAATCTACGGAGAAGGTTAGTTTACGTGGCATCGGATGAGATTGTTGCTTGCTTCTTTGTGTGGAAGCGCGTCACAGAAAGCGTGCTGGCAATCGCAATGTTCTATTATCCTAATGGAAGGAAGTGAACGATTTTTCGTTTCAATGAATCGATTACTGCAGCACGCGGTGTGCACATAATCACGTCGTCATATAATTGTGTCCTAGTTTTAAATCCCTGAGGATGTTACGAATCGTGATGAACATTGAGAAGGAATTTACTTCCATTTAGCTTCGAATCGAGATCCAGTTGAAACCCAAATCCATTTCTTTATGTGGAAACTTCAAGTTTAAACCGTCTTTGTTCTGACCAGTCGCCTGTGGAACTGCAACACGTGATGTGTAAATTTGGACCATCTTCTACCCACTTCAACGTGTCCCCTTTCGTGTCATTCTCTTTGATCCACCTACATAACCGATTGGGTCGGCATCACGGCATCCCTGCCAATCACATAAACGCTGTGTGAGGCCAAATGTCAAGCAGAAACGGAAAATGTGTCCACCACTTGCGCCCAAACGGACGAATAAACCTAAGCAGGAAGGAAGAATAAGGGCTGCGCCTTTCGGAACACTTACGCCATCGGAGAGCACTTGCTTGCCGGGAGTATCCTTGATGAATTTTCCTGTAATTTGACAAAAGAAAACAACGACAAATTAGTGAAATTGCTGTGACTAAGGCGGCATCGGTTGTAGCTATAAAATGCGAAACAGGAGAAAGTGACTTCTGATTTGTGTTGTGATGTAAAACACTCGTGTCGAAGAGGCAAGAATGGATGATGAAAGAAATTCCCGTGAAATATGTAGGCATTTGCATTTTTTTTTTTTCATTCAGCAGGCGTGACGGTTATCGCTCGATTTGATTGTGGCTAAGGCCATATTTTTTGGCACAGTAAGGTAAGAAGAAATCCGAAAGAGATGATTTGGCAGTTGCGGATTGGACTTTGTTTGACGAAACCAGTTGGGTTCCGTTCAGTCTCAAGTGAACAATGACGGTTTGATTTTTTTTTTTCGGTGGTCGAATATCTATTTCGCGGCTGTTTGTTTGTTTGATGACAAATTCCACGAAAGGCAAATTAATGCCGAAGCCGCCAGTAGTTTTCCATCGATTTCATTTTTCAGCAGTTTGGTGCTTTATTGGATGATTAGACTGTTTGCTGCCTATGGGTTTCTATTTGCGACGAGATGGTAATTGCAAATTTGGAGCATTATTTGACCGTTATAGAGCGAATACATCAATATTATATATGGTAATTCCAAGGTTTACATTAAAAAAAAAACTGAAACTTGACCTATATTATATTGTGTTTGGTGATCGTGGCTATGGTAACAATCTCATATGCTTTCTAGTATTTTATTGGTAACTTTCCATAATATAATGTACAGTTGTGTTCATAATAATAGCAGTGAAAGCCGATTTTCATACAAAATGCTCTACTTTGGCATGCTGTAACTTTGTTTCCTTAAGAGCAATCGGCATGAAATTTTGGCAGTGAACTACAAATATAGGGGGAGATCCCCCAGTATCGGACAGCACCCAATACCGGACAAAGTCGAAAAATTGAGAAATCATGGTCCAATCAAGATGGTGTATTAGTAGTAAAGGAAGCTATTATGGAGACTAATGTTTGCGTAGAATAACAAACACATCCTTGAAATATGCATGCCTTTTTGAAAAAGTACAAAAGATTGAAAATTTCAAAAAAAATGACGTATTGCCTTAATTTTGAGCCTATTTAGTAATTATTTTGAATATGAAAAAATACTTACGATCACGCAAGCATATTCGAACATAATCCTAATTTGATAGTATGAATGAATTTTGTACCATAATTGGACTAAATATGGACAAATTACAATTTTGTTTAAGCACCTCTTGTCCCCCAGTTTCGGACAGCCTGATTTGTTATATGATATCTTTGTAATTATTGCACGAGTGTCTCAAAATACATTCATTTTTCATGGATTCCGTCGATCATGGTATCAAACATGCAATAAAATTAAGAAAAATGAACATTCAGAACAACATCGTAAAATGTGCTATTTTTCATCATATAAGAAAGAGGTTTTTGATGGACATCTTGCAAACTATGAAATACTCAAATTGTTCTTGTAAATGTTGCAAATGCATTGAATTGCCAATTATATACTATTCCTAAAGTAAACACATTCAATGATGTTCAAATTTACAGAATTCGAGGCATTTCCAGATTGTGTCCGGTATTGGGTGCCACCTTTCAAGATCGATCAATTTGGTACTAAAATACATCATCAAAATGCAATGTCAAAATTCATACTTATATTTTCAAATTTATTTTTGTACACTATAAAAATGATAATATTTATCATAAATGGGTAACACGAGCACATAAAACCAATATTTTTCGAATTATGAATTTAGTGGCTTAAGTGTCCGGTACTGGGGGATCTCCCCCTACTCAATTTCATTTTCACAAAATTTGAAAAAAATCACACTACTGGCTAAAAAGTTAAGCACCAGGTGAAATGGCTCAAAATAATAGTAGTTTTTCTTTTGTATTTTTTTTTCAGCAACAATTTTATAAAAATTGGCTTGTTTATACATTTATAGCTTGGGTAGAAATGGATGAAACGATGAATGAAGAAAAATTCAAAAACTCAAAATACAGCAGATATTTTTAATTATTAAAACTACTATTATTTTGAGCGATTTCGTTTCATTGAGCGACCTGGTGCTTAACTTTTTAGCCGGTTGTGTAAAAATTTTCAAATCTTTTGATAATGAAATTGAGTATCACTACCAAAATTTCATGCCGATTGCTAATATGGAAGCAAAGTTACAGCATGCCAAAGTTGAGCATTTTGTATTGGAATCGGCTTTCACTACTATTATTCTGAACACAACTGTACTTGTTTAACCTTTATAGTACTAGGTGTCGACATCAGAGTTTCAAAATTCTGTATCTTCGCCATCGTTTGATTGATTTTGATGAAATTTTCAGGAAAAATCATAAATGAGCTATATGTTTTGAATAATCAATGCATTAAAAAATTTCAATTCGATTATGGTTCTAGATTAAAGTTCAAATTTGTTGAGGAGGTACCCCAATCAAGGTATTTCTAAATGAAAATTATGGAGAAAATGCAAGTTACTTAATTAAAAAAAAATAAATATCAGTTAAGCATTAATATTCCATCAAAATCAATCTAACGATGGCGAAGATACAAAATTTTGGATGTTCGATGTCGATACTCAGCACTGTAAAGGTTATTCGAAATTACACGAAATCGAGCTCTTCTGGACCAACAAATCAGGTGTATAAGTTTAGCGCATACTGAACAACCAGTTCCAGGGATGTTTTTTCGTTCTTTTTTTGCAAAAAAAAAATGTATACATAAAGATGCCCCGCAATTCTCTTGTAATATAACCAGGTTACTTAGCCTTCTAATACCTAACTCCGCATAGACGGGGTACCCGTATATTTTTTTCTTAGCTAGGAAATCAAAATGATTTTATATTTGGCTTAAACCTTGGGCTATAACACGCATATTAAGATAGTATTATATGACTTTTGAAACACTATATCGGTGTGATTTCTTGGCTTCATCAAGGAATCCGTTTTTGACTGATAAAGAGGCGAGCCTGTGGAGAGTGTACTCACCACATTCTTTAAAGGGTATAAATAGCGGAACCTATCAATCAGAATCCTCTCCTGCGATAAAGTCAGGAATTACAACTGTAAGAAAACCGAATACTTTATCACTTCCCAATAGTTATAAGGTAACACGACATGCACTAAACAAAGGACACGGGATATACTACAATAGATCAAATATTGGTCGCAGTGGTTTATGTTCCGAACAGAAAAAATAAAAAACAAAGTTAAATAGATAATAAATCTTCGAGCTGTTTAGTAGAATACCTATAAGTAGATGAAAAAACCGAATTTAGTACTATACCATTTAATTCCACTAGAGTTTGTATCCTTTGACAGATACGCGTATTTCGACCTCAACTGTAAGGCCGTCTTCAGTGTCGTGTACTAGACTCGACTCGAGTCGTAAAAAAAGTAATGTCAAATTTGCTTTTTTTCCCAAAAATATTTTTCCACTCAAACACGTCGGAGACCCTAAAGAAAACAAAAGTGAAAGAATAATTCAAATCAGTCGTCCCGTACTCAAGCCAACTCGTGACATACAAACAGCATTCCATTACATGTCTAGATATGCCCTTTTTGTTCCTTATTACCCTGTTTAAAGTATTTCAATTTTCAATCTTACATTTTTTCTTCATACACACTTAAATTTTGTTCGCGAGCTCGGCATTTTTGAATGCTGAATCAACTCGGCTTCTGCCCATCTTACTGAAAACCAAGCTAAAAAATAATTTTAACCGAGATTCGGCAGCTCCTGAAACTGAAATCTCGGTTAGCTCTACATTTTACCCGTATCTCGGCAATATTGTAAGCCGAGCACCAACGTTAACAACGTTTTCACCGAACTCAGTTGGCTCGAATGCTGATATATCGGTTTCCATCTAAGTTTACCGAGATTCTCAGTATTTTGTTTTACCATCTGCCATCTTGTTTTCATTTACATTCGGAAAAGTGCATCGGTTTTGTGCAAACGTAGAAAAGTAGTGAAAATATCGTGGAAAAGTTTCTACAATTAACCAAGTGCCTGAAATTATAAGTCTGGAGGAAGTTAGATTGTACGAACTCTTCTGTAAGTATGCTCAAAGTTGTTGTTTTTTATGTAATTTAGTATACAGAGTCGTTCGTTTTCTGCCGGGAAGTAATTATGGAATAATTAGTCGAATTTTAAGGACATGTCGATAATTATTTTCAATTATGATTTTTGGGCAACCCAAAGTTAGCATTGCTTAAAAACACAAATGTAAACTAAATAAATTAAGAATATATTCTGCGGCCAAAAGTGCCTCAATAAAAATTGTTGTTCATTTTTACTGAGATTTCAGTTTGTGAGATGCCGAGATTCTCAGTTTAACACGGTAGCTAAATTCTTTCACAGAAACCGAGTTAATCAGCTAAAACTATCAAACCGAGATGACTGCCGAGCGCTCGGCTGTGCGGTACTCGGTTTCCGAAAGCCGAGATTCGGCATTTTATTCTAAGTGCGTAAAAATGAAGAGTTCACTAAAGCTAATAAGTTTAAGATGAGGATGAAACAAAGCCACACTAAACTTAAGTAACTAAAGAAAATAATGAATCCAATATGTTACTTGATGCAAGAAGTTTTAATATCTGATTCAAAACTTTGACCCAAATAAGATAAAGAAAAAAAAATAAGCCCTGATAGTAAGAGATAAAAAACATTACCAATTAACTTGAGTGTAGCAAACTAGACTGTTTCAACAAGAGAATTTAAAAGTTATTTGTCCAAGATGACGCTTAATGGCAATATGATCAACCATATCAACTTTCTACAACTTATTTTTGATGATTTATAGATTTATAGCTTGAAGATGTTTTTTCAAAATAATTTTCCCGGTGACCATCTCAAATTCCCGGTTTTTCCCGTCATTTTCCCGATGGATTCAAATTCCCGTCTTTTTCCCGCTTTTCCCGTTTTTCCCGGTTCGGTGGCCACCCTGTTAAATATCTTGGTAGGGGTAGTCGGGGCGGTATGGCCAATGGGGTGGAATGAGCCCCCTTTGAAAACTGCATAAATTCTTGAAATTTCATCTAAAATAACATGCAACCCCAAAGCTAACAAAAAAAAGAATTAAATTAAGTTAAAAAAAACTGCCCATATTGCCCCGAATGGCTTTTTCAAAGTTCATCATTTTAGAATGTTAAAATTTAACTGTTCAAATGATTTTTAAAATTCAATCTTTTTGCGCGGAGTGTTTATAAACACTAATAACTTTCAAGTGTAGTGATAAAAATAGTTGATTTTTTAAATTATATGAAATAATTTTACAACCAAAAATAGGGTGCTCATTTTACCCCATCGGTTAAAAATCGACTCAAAATATTACAAATTTTGAAAAACCTCTCATTCATTTGGGAATTTTATAAGACAACGGAAATCATACAGATCTAATGTATTGATCTAAGAATTGTTGGAAATCACGCAAAAACCCAAAGTTTCCATAATATTTTCAGCACTTTTATCGACTTTTTCATAAGGCGGCCAAACTGCCCAACTTTCCCCTATATGCTTTGATTCGAAATTAAATTGGGAAAGTTAAATTTTATAAATTCAAAAAAAATTGTTCATAACGAATGAACTTTCTTCGAATGATTACTGGTACATGGTGGGGAGTACATCTTTCTGATTTGATAATTCTTTATAAAACAACTAATAATTCAGTCTTAAAATATAGATGTTTAAAACTTGAAAAAAAAATCAATTTCGATGTTTAAAAATTTGTTTGAAGCTACTCATACATGATTGGAGTTGATGGTGTTGACCCACTTAAAATTTAATTCCAAAAATTTAATTGCAAATTTTAAATCCAATCATTGATACTTTAAAATCATTATATGAAATCAATCCTACCAGTAAAATATTAAATGCTTTCGTTTAATGTTCCACTGAATTGATAACGCCAGTTTCAACCATTGGTTTTCAAAATTATAAAATAAATATTCATACTTTTCAACCTCTTTTTTTTAAGGCACTCCGTGCTCGTGGCCACTACTGTGCCGGACTCAGTTGATCTTGTAGCTTCTTTACCGATACAGATCTATTTTCAACTTATCTATATTTACATCTAGTTTCACTCTCTCCTACTCTTTTACTCTCACACTGACCAGGTAGGAGAGAGCTCTGCTGTTAGTGAGGCTAGCTGCCTGCGAAGAGGGTCAGTTTGTCTCAGTCACCATCTGATACTGACGGAGGATGGATGTGCTCCCCCAAAGCACGGTGTCTGAACGGGTTTTTTGTGGAGGTGCTGGGAATCGAACCCATGACCTTCCGCTTATGAAGCGAAAGCGTAACCTCAAGGCTACAGACCCCCCCTACTTTTCAACCTCTTATTGTTTATTATTTATAGAAAGAAGTGAAATAATTTCCAAAGCTGGAACACCCTCGTTTAGCGAAATTACTATTTAAACGAAAATTTGATGGCATTAACAATGATCAATTATATTTTACTGATGGATCTTCGATACAAGTTGTAGCTGGTTTTGGAGTGTTTAATCATCTCTTGGCTCATTTTTATTTTCAAATTGAAAAATTCGTGTTCAAGATATACAGCTGAACTAAGTGCTTTATATTTTGTATGTAACTTGATTAGATCCCTTACTCCAAATTGATTTATAATGTGTACTGATAGTTTGCTTTGAATTCTATACAACTGAATTTAAAAACTCATTACATGATTTTGGAACTTAAAAATATTTTGTATGAATTATATACTCAAGGATTTTAAAATAAATTTGTATGGGTTCCAGCACATTGTAATATATATGAAAATGAACCAGCTGATACTTTGGCTAAATTAAGTGTTACTCGTGGAAGTATTTACAATAGAACTATTATTGCTAGTGAATACCTAAGTAACCACGAAGCTATATATGAATACTTTATGTTTGCTCTATATCAGATTTTGTTTTAAAGTGACATAACCTTTAAGAGCTTTATAAGTGGGAAAGGGCCCCACAACAACCAAATTAATGCAATACTTGGTAAAGCAGTTTTAATGCACAAGCCCTACTAAAGCATTTATGTTTGTATATTTAGGGTTCATGATGTATATTTGCTTAAAATAATATATGTTTAGGGCTTGCGTTAAAAATAAACAAAACAATGAATCCATTGACTACCTTTCAATGGTTTTCTTTACCAGCTTAATGTTTTTTTTTTTTGGAATCAGGATTCGAACCCACAACTAGGATGATGGTGTGCTGGATGCCTGGCGCGTTGATGTCCTGTGCTAAAGCTGCTAATGTAATAAGGTAGGATAAAAGTTCCTTATAAACGAAGCCACTGTGTGTCCTTTCCTCACCAAATGAAACATCAATAGAAATAATTTGATCACCATTCTTTCTTGTAAAGGAAATAACAGAACTTAACCCACAAAACAAAGCCCTAGCGTATTAAACAGATTTCAGGGGAGAGAAATTGATCGACATTTCCTCTCGCTCCTTATGAATAAAAGAGTCTCATAGATAAAACACAACAATTCTGAATGAATACATATATCCTTAGATCATTAAATGGGAGTTCGAGTTGAAAGAAAGTCATTTCATTATTCCATATCCTATTCCATATCCTACATAACGTAATGAGCGAGTGCGAACGTGCTCGATCGTCTTACTTATTTATTACAGATTCGAGTGCGTTTAATGAGGTTATGTAATCTTGTATGACAGCATAACTGTATATTCACTCTAAACGCTTAGCATAATACTATATTAAAATAATGCTACAAAGCATTTTCAATGTTAATCAAATGCATCATTGCTTGACAATAATTGAATAAATGCATGATAACATTATTAATGCAAAATATGTTGACTTTCGACCAAATTAATGCAATGGTATAATGCTTGTGGTTACTTGGGTATCATTCAAAAACTAAAAACAAATGCTTGGATAATTGGCAAGGTTTTTGGGATTTAAGTGATAAAGGACGTTGGTGTCATTCCATTTGTACTTATGTTAGTAACTTTCCTTGGTTCAAAAACATAACAGAAATTTTATTTGTACATTCTCAAGAATA
Source organism: Aedes aegypti (assembly GCF_002204515.2). NCBI lineage: Eukaryota > Metazoa > Arthropoda > Insecta > Diptera > Culicidae > Aedes > Aedes aegypti. Next base: position 402,547,952 of record NC_035108.1, read on the forward strand.
ATATCAAATCATTACATATGTAATAGCTTTTTATATCGAGTGAATATAAAGGATACCAATTCATGTGATTATGGGAATTTTATGAAGATATTGATCATATAGTGTTTGTATGCTCCAGATATGCTGTACCTAGAAGCAAAATTTATAAATGGTTCGAAAACTTTATATCATAGGGGGAGATCCCCCAGTGCCGGACAACACCCAATACCGGACAAAGTCGAAGCATTGAGAAATCATGGTCCAATCAAGATGGTGTATTAGTAGAAAAGAAAGCTTTTATGTAGACTAATGTTTGCGTAGAATAACACATCCTTAAAATATGCATGCCTTTTTTAAAAAGTAGAAAAGTTTGAAAATCTTTAAAAAATTGACGTATCTACTTAATTTTGAGCTAAATAAGTAAATATTTTGAATATGAAAAAATACTTTGGATCCCGTAAGCATGATCGAACGTAATCCTAATTTGATAGTATGAATGTATTTTGTACCATAATTTAACTGAATATGAACAGATTACAATTTTGGTTAAGCACCTCCTGTCCCTCAGTTTCGGACAGCATGATTTGTTATATGATATCTTTGTAATTATTGCATCATTGTCTCAGAATACCTTCATTTTTCATGGGTTCCGTCGATCATGGTATCAAACATGCAATAAAACTAAGAAGAATGAACATTCAGAACATCATCGTAAAATGTGCTATTTTTCATCATATATGAAAGAGGTTTTTGATAAGCATCTTGCAAACTAAGAAAAACTCAAATTATTCTTGTAAATGTTGCAAATGCATTGAATTGGTAATTATAAACTATTCCTATAGTGTACACATTCAATGATGTTCAAATTTACAGAATTCGAGGCATTTCCAGATCGTGTCCGGTATTGGGTGCCACCTTTCGAGATCGATCAATTTGGTACTAAAATTCATCATCAAAATGCAGTGTCAAAATTCATATTTAAATTTTCAAATTTATTTTTGTACACTATAAAAATGATAATATTTATCATAAATGGGTAACACGAGCCCATAAAATCAATATTTTTCGAATTATGAATTTAGTGGCTTAAGTGTCCGGTACTGGGGGACTCAATTTCATCATCACATAATATAAAGGATACCAATTCATGTGATTATGGGAATTTTATGAAGATATTGATCATATAGTGTTTGTATGCTCCAGATATGCTGTACCTAGAAGCAAAATTTATAAATGGTTCGAAAACTTTATATCATACTCATCCTTCATCTGTTCGTGATATCCTTGGAAGTAAATTTCTTCCTGCTATTAAATTATTGTATAATTAGTTATATGAGATATCATAGGGTGTTTGATTTTTTTATCTGCCCTAATTTTTTTCCTTTTAAGATTTGAAGATTGAACCATCTCTCAAAATGATTTTCCATTTGAATGCCTATTTTGGATTTGTCAAGATTCTGGCTTTGTTAAGGTTCAACCCGTGTGAGCCTTTAGTTAATAAGACATATATTATAACGTATTAAAAAGATAAAGATGTTTTGTTTTAGGAAAGATTTCTTCAAGAAATGACTAAAAAGGGGTTTTCACTCTTTCAAAATTTTAGGTAAAATAAATTACAAAGTCATCTTAAAAGCTTAGTTTTGATTAACTTGTAGAAATTGTTGACAATAATTACCAAAATTTTTTTCCGGCGAAACTAATTAGGCTGATACGTGCTACGCTGGATGGTTCGAAATCAAGTGTTCGGATCGCAGACGAGGTGTCAACCTCGTTCGTGACGTTAGACGGATTGAAGCAGGGAGACGCACTTTCGAATTTACTGTTCAACATTGCACTTGAGGGTGCTATTAGGAGATCTGGCGTGCAAAGAAATGGCACTATTATCACAAGGTCGCACATGCTCCTTGGCTTTGCGGACGATATAGACCTGATTGGAATCGATCGCAGGTCAGTGGAAGAGGCCTTCGTGCCTCTGAAGAGGGAGACAGCGAGGATAGGCCTGACCATCAATTCTACCAAGACGAAGTGCATGGTTGCAGGTAGAGATAGAGTCAGGCATGGTGGTGTAAGTGCTGAGGTAGTGTTTGATGGGGATGTGTTTGAAGTTGTTGAAGAATTTGTTTACCTTGGAACACTTGTGACATGTGACAACGACGTTTCCCGCGAAGTGAAAAGACGTGTTGCGGCTGCGAATAGGGCCTTTTACGGACTACGTAACCAGCTTAGGTCCCGCAGCTTGCAAACCGAAACTAAATTCGCCCTGTATAAAACATTGATTCTTCCGGTGGCTCTCTACGGGCACGAAGCGTGGACGTTGAAAGAGTCAGACCGGAAAGCTCTCGGTGTTTTCGAGCGTAAAGTGCTGCGGACAATACTCGGTGGGAAACTCGAAAATGGTGTATGGCGCAGACGCATGAATCACGAGTTGTATCAAGTGTACAAAGATGCGAATATTATCAATCGTGTAAAATACGGCAGACTTCAGTGGGCTGGTCACTTAGTGCGAATGTCGGAAGAATAAATTGCGAAAATAATATTCAGCAGGGAACCAGGTAGAGGTCGGCGGCTTCGGGGAAGACCACGAGTGGAAGAGGACCTGGCGACCCTAAACGTTCGGGGCAACTGGAGAAGTTTCGCCCAAGACCGACGAAGATGGAGCTCTACAATACGCCCGGCAATGGCGTGATGCTACGCTGTAGCCATCAAGGTATCAAGGTAGGTAATTACCAAAATTTAACAAATCAATGTTGCCTAAGTCGAACGAGCATTGTAACTGAAAAGTGATTATCCTTTTGAGGCTAAGTAGCTCGTTATTCGTCTTGGCATCGCAAATTCAAAATAATAAAACTCAGTCCTCATGGTAAAAATTGATCTGGAAAAGTGTTACTAGGGGCAATGGAGGCAATATGAACACACGAGCAGTATGAGCAATCCCGGATTTGACCTCAAAAACAGTGTTTCAATGTTCAGTAAAATTATGATCTTTTAATAGAGGATGTATCAGATAGTTACCACAATAAAAACTGCAGAAATATTTGTTTTAACACTCGAAATATTCACAAAAATTTACAAATTTGTCCTTTGTCATGAAAAGCTTATAATTTTACCAGTTTTCAATTAAGCCTTTAAGACAATTATTATATTTATTATTTTGGCGCATTTTACCAATCTTTTGAAGCTTCTGATACTACTGAACAATCTCGTGCGCGAAATTAGATATGTTCATGAACAAAATTTTTGGAAAACAGATTATTATAAAAAAAAAGTAAAGATGCGGGACAGAATGAGTCACCTAATTTTTTGCATAAGAAACGGTTTGAACATAAAAATGAATTGTCAAGATATACTAGATTACTAGTGGATACGAGTAACTGATAGTGGATACGAGTAACTGACACTGAAGAAGACTGCAAGTGGTAGTCGAAATACGCGTATCTGTCAGAGATAAGCATTTAGGAGCGGAATTAAAAGGTACACGGTACTCCATCTACTTTTAAGTTTCTCTATGGAGATTCTGCTCAGAGAATTCGAACATTAATAAGAGATATACTAGATTGTTTTTCTACTGCATATTGGATTCACAAGTGAAACATTTTGCTGAAAAATAGGTTGAACCAAGTGTCGCAATTTCTTACTAGAATTACGTGGTCTGTTATCTGTTGTCAAACAAATGCCGTTAGAATCAATAATTTCGAGCAGAGCTAATGCAATTTATTTTTAAAAATTGTACTGTTTATCATAAGTGCTTATTTGCATTGATTCAAATAAAATTGAATAAGATAATGCCATGTTGGGTGGCTCATTTTGTCCCATATAGTTGGTAAACACGCGAAAAAACATGGTTTTCAAAAACAATGCTCCAAAGTTTTCATGTTGATATTAACATTTATTATAGACATAACCTTGATGAATTTTTGAACGGTTTTCGGCTCTTTCAGTCTAAAAAAGCAGCGGAAACGCCTTGTTCATCTACTTTCCTACGTTTCGGTGAGTATTTCATGTAAGAATATATATGAAGAAGAGTTTTTGTCGAGTTTAAAACCATTGATTTTCAATCGTCATTTGCGCTGGTATTCTTCCAGGATGTTCTGCGCATGTTAAAGTTTCGCAACAATTTCAGTTGGATCCTTGTCGGCAGCTAAGAATGCCGTGTCATCCGCAAAAAAGGCATACACTACTCCGTCTACCATCAGCGTATCGGAAGTAAAAATGTTGTATAAAGCTGGACTGAGGACTGATCCTTGAGGAACGCCAAATGGTATAGAGTGTGTGGTGGACCTAGAACCGTTGACCACTACTTGGAATTTTCTATCAGACAGGAACGAATGAATGATATCAACCAAGTAAAGAAGGCGGTTAGTTTTATAAAGCTTGAAGACTACGGCCTCCTCCATACCGAGTCGTAGGCTTTTTCAATATCAAGAAGAACCATACCAGAAGATTGTCCGATGCTGAAGTTCCGTTTGATTTCTTATATGATTCTCACCAGTTGGTGAATCGTCGAATGTCCAAACTGTTGATGTGGTATAGCTGCGTTGGTTTCAATGTGTCGGTTCAGTCTACTCAGTATCAATCTTTCTAGGAATTTACTCAGGCTACTCAAGAGGCTGATTGGCCGATAGTTTCCCGGACACGTAATGTATATGTTTGGTTTTGGAATTGCAATCACAGAGGCATGCTTCCATACGACAGGAAAATAAGTTGCCCTGAAACATACATCAAGGATCTCCGTGAAAGCCACGAGTGCTTTTCTCGGAAGGTGTTTGAGAACTACATTTTTGATACCATCCAAGCCAGGAGTTTTTCTGGTCTTTATCGAACGAATTATCGACATGATTTCTTTTGGCCTGGCTGGAATACTCGGATCCAAAGTACATTCACCATGTTTAACAGTTTCAATAGTACTGTTCACTTGGGATGTAGTCTGTGCATCTCCTTCAAGCGAGTTGATGTGTGCAGTAACTAAGGAAGTCACGAATATCCTTTGAGTGGAGCTGACTATTCACTTTCCATTCACTTTAAGCGGTGGACTGTGTTACGTGATTCCGGAGGCATCTGCTAATTTTCCAAAATTTATTGCATCCGTTATCTAGGTTTTTGAGCATCTCGTCAAAGTTCTTATATACCACCATGATCAGCATATATGCTGTGAATAATGACATTAAGCTGTTCGACTATCATTTCATTTTTCATTTTCAAGCGTTTGGTGGGGCAATAAGAGCGCAAGTCAATCCAAAGCCGATGATAGGAGGGGTAATGGCTGAATAGTCTATGCTGACCACGCAAGCGCCATGGGGGGAAGGAAAATTGGATTGGATTGGGTGTTAGGTGAATGGGATAGACTTGACAGAATAATGCCTAAAATGCTGCAAAATGCAATGAATCCGTAGGTCGAACAATTCTATTGACTATTTTAAAACCCACGATCAAAGCAATTTAATGTTGAAATAGTAATTTTAACATGTAAGGTAAACCAATATTTAGAAAAAATATGAAATCCACTGATAAAACCACCAAATTTGGGAAATAAACTTAGAATGACGACATGAGAGATGTTAAATTAAAAATATCTACTCATGAAGTGAAACAAGTAGCAAAGCCATTGTTGAATGTAGTTGTTGTAGTCAATCATGTCATTTGTGTGGTACAGTAAGGACCCGACTTTGTCAGCCCCTCGATGAATTTTAGGTTGACAAAATCGGGTCATTTTTTTTGTTCCTGTTTTTCTAGTTTTGACGTGTTTCATAATTACATGCACTTTTAAGAGGCCGATGGACATGGGCGTAGCCATTTTTTATCAGGAGCGCTCCCCTCCCTTATATTGGTAATATTGATTTTTAACACTTAATAAAAGGCATTGCCATTACCCCCTCTGCCTACGCCCATGCGTGCATGACATCAAAGTAATCGAGAACTATTATCATACATACCAAATGTTCGCCATGACCCTATGACGTAACATTTGTATAAGTATGGACTTAGCTGATGTGACTTATTTAATAAGTAGGTCTTTCACTCATTGATTTTCTTCAAAACCTTGTCAAATATAGAAAATTGATGGTATCAGATTTTTTACTGCAGTGGAGGTGTTTTGTGTTCATTAAACATGATTATTTTATTCTATTTATTAAGTGAAAAATTAATATCAAGGCTAGAATTCCCAGAGAGTGACATACTTTATAGTACTACAACACCATAGGAGATCAAATAACATCACCTAGTCAAAGAACGGTATTTTGTCTTATTATTTAAGTGGATGCTACTGATCGCCCTTTGCTCCTATCCGCAACCCGGTGCACGCGTCCTGTTGAGTCTCGCAAACCTCGTAGAAGATTACAAACCGTTAATGGCATTCCCAATTTCTACCCCACATTGCACATTCAAGGGTCTTATTGTGCTCCTAACCCACCCTCAGTTTGTAATCTTCTCGTAAGCTTGAAATTATATGTTCCCGAAGTGAAAGTAATTTTAATGAGTGGCAGCCGTACTATGCAGCAGTTTAACCAGTATCTTTAGGTCAGAAGATAAAATCTAAATTTTGTAATAAAAAGGTTGCCATTGCTTTGAAATTCACCCAACATCTAATCAAAACTACTAACAACAGCGATTAATCATCAAAACTCATCGCTCCCTGGAAAATATATTCCCAAGGCCAGGGTACTTTCCTTCGCATAAATCCAGACCTAAAAGATCATCTTCAACGTTTCAGTATCCACCCAATTTAAGCATCAGTTTAGGCGTTTCTTTTTCCACCAAAACCAACCTAGTTACCCTCCTTCTCTGCATGGTATCAGATCACCAAATATAATAATTAAACATTGGACCTCGGATGCATATATCCATCCTTCCTGGAATAACCATCCAAACATCATTCTTCTCTGTCAAACGAGTTCCCTATAGCTTTGCACCCAACCTTGCGTTACTCACCGTATTCATCCTGCTCCTGCATCAGCACCAGCTGATCCTTGTTGTAGTTACTGCTGCTGGTCGTGTATTCCGAGTTCTTGGTGGACAGCGCCGACTCCACGTCGATCGAGTCAATCGCCGCAATCGTATCGCCGGAGGCCATTCTGTCGTCGTCCACTGGCCTATTCTAGCCACTCAGCCTCCGGATCCAAAATATGATGAATACGGTATGGTTCTTCCGTCCCGTTCCGTCAATCGTTTCTCGGTCCGGTCGGTCAGTCAGTCAGCCAGTCGTTCCGCCACTGTTTGATATATATCTATTTTTTGCCTTTCCTTTGATTCACCTTCTCATCGAAGGGAAGTGAAACTAAACTTTTTTTTCGCTAGTGCTGCTTTCTTTCACACTTTCTTCTCCACCACACCATGCAAAACTAATACACTACTCTTTTTATTGGATTTTTTCTCTGCCCTATCGAATTTTATATAGGGTAGCTTCCACCTACAAGGAAGAAAAATTCTTCCTCCTGGAGAATGGGGGGAAGGGAATATATTTTGATTAGAACAGCACTGAGGAATTTTGCGAAATTTTCACATTCCAACCGGAGGATCGATTTTTGCTTCTTGTGTAAAATTTCTCCGAACAACGAGACGCGTAAAACATGCACTTTTTCTTCTTCTATCGGAGCTGAATTTTGGCACGAATCACAACCGAGCTCCTCCTCCTGCTGCTTCCAGCAGAAAATTTTCTCCACCGTAAAACCGAATCACTAATCACACGTAAAACTTATCGCCCCTCTTCTCCTTTTTCTTCATAGAGCCTGTGCGATAACACAATTATTAGGGGATTCCTCCAGCTGACCTCTGAGGCTACCGCAGCCTTGGGATTCCGATTCCGAAACGGTGGTGACGGTCAAGCATCCGCCCCAGAGATTTTCTCCGAAAAAAAAACCGTCTCGCGTCACGACCCGAAGACCAAACCCAGCGCTTCTTTTCTGGGGGAGGATTTTCCTACTCGATACTCACTGACAGTAGATGTTCATTTTTCCGCGATCGAACTCCTAACGAAAAATCACTACTTTTCCCGTTTTTCTGCACTTCACCAGATATACGTCTAACGCGAGACGACAACTCCTCCGGTCAGCTCTATGGCAAATCAATAACTTATTCTGCCATCCGAGTGCGACTGTGTGCAGCCCTCAAAGCCAAAGCCAGCTAGATTCCATCATCAGCCTCGCTCGCGCGATGACGCGGCCGTGATGCCAAATCGCTCGAAAAGGTGCTAGTGCAGATTGCAATTGTAATAATTTAGAAATTCTTGAATAAATTTTAGCTCTCCCACGTGTGTTGTATATTGTGTGACCTTTATGTTATTTATGTTATTTTTATGTCACAATTTCAAACATTACATTTATTTCTTATTATCTAGATATTCTGTGCAAGACAACACTATCATCCTAATTTGGTAACATTAAATTCAGCATTTACTCACATTTCGTTAATTTGCCTTAGCAGTTCAGAATTCTCACAGGTGAGTTTATTTCACCTGCTTTTAGGAAAAAAAATGAACGCAGACTAGCGAGTCCTAAATAAAAATTGTGTACGCTTTCAAACCGCAGAGCAAGTTTTTGAGCTATTTCGCAATTAGTGAGTAATATATTTTTCTCTTCCAATGCCAGAATTGGCTTCTGTTTTTTTTTTCTATATTTCAGATGATTTCCAAAAGGGCTTAGAGCCAGGATCTTATTAAGAAATTGTATTTTCAAATTTTTGTTTCTCAATTGAGTAAAACGTTTTTTAATTTCTTTTTCAGATCCCGCCATATCAGAATCGCGAGAATGTTGAATTTGTCTTCTCCTCACGTTTTTAAGACGGACCGAGAGTTTATGATCATCGTCTATAATCACAGATTCGAATTTACTTCATAATTTGGTATTGCAAAGCCCCTTGCTTCAACAATGGAATTTGTTGAGTTTCGAGAGCATTATCAATATCAAGTTTTGTGTGCAACGAAAATGTTCACATCAAGATTGCTATCGATGTATGTTTCATATGTATTCCAGACGGCTCGAAAATATGAAGTGGAGCTAATGGGATTGAGGATCGCTTCATGAAAAATTTGAAATGTAACAGGGACATGACCAGAATCAAAATAAGTGATCAATCAGTTGATTACAAAGGTGACTAAAGTCGAGTAAAACAAATTAATCAGAAGAGTTTGATATGTCATAATTTTTGCATTTCTTTCTCGCTGTCAAAAACGCACTGAAATTTTTAAAAATACTAATGAAAATTGCATTGTGATTACCAATATTATTGATGGTAAATAGCACACACTATTATTTCCAAACTTGTTTTTATCAATTATAAAAAAAAAAAACAAGTGGAATAAATACATCTTCTACCACTGGTTTCCATTTCATCGTGGTAGTGTGTTAAAATGACACTAATCATCAGGGCTAACACACACCACCACTGGAGTCACATTATCACCGAGGAAAATTTACTCCTCCATTCATGATGCATATTCGCACTCGGAGACGGATGACGGTACGGTTTCGCTGTGTATGCAACAAAAACAGCAATCGGCGAGTGTGTGCGTGTGCTCGTTGGCTGTCATTCGCGTATCGGACGATGATGATGTTTTGACGGGACGACGCGACAGTCGGAGAGTGCGTTCAATGTCGGGTTTTCATTCATTCGACGACAGATAACGGTACAAGGGGTACGTGAAAAACGTAAAACTAGTACCGTTAGAACCAGGAGTTGGTGACGGCGGTTCGTGTCTGATACACTGAAACAAACATTGAAATGATTTTTTGGGTTTGGAGAGCGACAAAAGTTAAATTATGTGTAACTTTGTGCGTAATGTGTACAGATTAACAACAATTCAGCATTGCATACCATCGATTTCTATTCATCGTTGCTTAGTTCTATAGTCGAATAAAAGACATAGCTAACAGGGCTAATAGGAACTATATCGTAATTAAGGGCTGTTAAAAAGCCACTTTTGGCGAATTATTTGGCTGATATACTGCCTACTCGTACCGAGTATCTGAAGCGAGAGACGTCAAAATTTTATAGCAGGTTGGGGGCGATCCATTAATTACGTAAGACAATTTTCGGGGTTTTTCAACCCCCCCTCCCCCTATGGTTAGATTTTTTGTATGAAAATTAAAAATAAATTGTATGGCGCGTAAGAAATCTCAAACCCCCCTCCCCCCATAAACCCTTACATAATTAATGGACAGCCCCTTGGTTGAAGAAAGAGAAAAAAAAGTTTGTTTATCTCCTGTACTTTTCGCTCTTTCTTTGACCTGTTCCAAGTTAATTTTTTTATTAAGTATCTTAGACTCGAACTGATGTTTTCTAGGCTCCTATTAGATGATTCGGTCCCCTTTCCCATCTACTCCATCCATGCTTTTATGAGTTGCCGTGCTCAGCATCGTTTATAAGGCAGATAATTATTGGAGGCTGGAAATACCAGCAGTTTAATTTGGATTAATTTGTACTTCATTGCAAAGGAAGTCAGAAAGGAGTGTAAAATGAAGTATGGGGAATGTTTGGGAGAATGAAAAGATCGAAAAGACCGTGAAAGTATCAAGAATAATTGCTTGCATTAATATTTCCAGGCGTCGTAAAGTAGATCGCAGTTCTTGGAATCCAGATGGCCTCCGGGACCAATACAGCCTGAGTTTCGCACTGAAAATGGGCTTCCGTCGTTTCGGAGACCATCAGGAATCAGAAAATCACGAACATGCGCAAGTATTTTTCGATAATCATCCATAGCAACGATTATCCTGCTACTTAATTTGTATCAGCTCTTATTTTGTAATTCTGAATGAATTCAATCATCACCGGATTGTTTTGGATGAATTTGATTGACATAAACGTCACGTATTTAACTTCAGCATAATCAACGTGCATAGCCCACACTCCGGAAGCACTGATGATGACAAGGACGCATTTTACGCGCAGCTCGAACGCGAGTACGACCGCTGCCCAAGCCACGACGTCAAGATCATCATAGGAGATTTGAACGCTCAGGTTGGCCAGGAGGAGGAGTTCAGACCGACGATTGGAAAGTTCAGCGCCCACCGGCTGACGAACGAGAACGGCCTACGACTGATAGATTTTGCCGCCTCCAAGAACATGGCCATTCGTAGCACCTATTTCCAGCACAGCCTCCCGTATCGGTACACCTGGAGATCACCTCAGCAGACAGAATCGCAAATCGACCACGTTTTGATCGATGGACGGCACTTCTCCGACATAACCGACGTCAGAACCTATCGTGGCGCCAACATTGACTCCGACCACTACCTGGTGATGGTGAAACTGCGCCAAAAACTATCCGTCATCAACAATGTACGGTACCGACGCCCGCCCCGGTACAATCTCGAGCGGCTGAAACAACCGGATGTCGCCAATGCGTACGCGCAGCATCTTGAGGCAGCGTTGCCGGATGAGGGCGAGCTCGATAGGGCCCCTCTTGAGGACTGCTGGAGGACAGTCAAAGCAGCCATTAACGACGCTGCCGAAAGCGTTGTCGGATATGTGGAACGGAGCTCAAGAAACGATTGGTTCGACGAGGAGTGCCAAGAGGTTTTAGAGGAGAAGAATGCAGCGCGGGCTGCAATGCTGCAGCATGGTACGCGGCAAAACGTGGAACGATACAGACTGAAGCGGAAACAGCAAACCCGCCTATTCCGGGACAAAAAGCGCCGCCTGGAAGAGGTGGAATGCCAAGAGATGGAGTTGCTGTACCGTTCTCAAGAAACGCGGAAGTTCTATCAGAAGCTCAACACATCCCGCAAAGGCTTCGTGCCGCGAGCTGAGATGTGCCGGGATAAGGATGGGAGCATCTTGACGGACGGACGCGAGGTGATCGAAAGGTGGAAGCAGCACTACGATGAACACCTGAATGGCGCAGAGAACACAGGCACAGAAGGTCAGGACAGCGAAGGCGATGGCTACGTCAGCACAGCGGACAGCGGAAATCAACCAGCTCCCACGATGGGGGAAGTTAAGGATGCCATTCAACAGCTCAAGAACAACAAAGCCGCTGGCAAGGATGGTATCGGAGCCGAACTCATCAAGATGGGCCCGGACAGGTTGGCCGCTTGTCTGCATCGGCTGATAGTCAGAATCTGGGAAACGGAACAGCTACCGGAGGAGTGGAAGCAAGGCGTTATATGCCCTATCTACAAAAAGGGCGACAAACTGGAGTGTGAAAATTATCGTGCAATCACCATCCTAAACGCCGCCTAAAAAGTGCTATCCCAGATTCTCTTCCGTCGTCTATCACCTATAGCAAACGAGTTCGTGGGAAGTTATCAAGCAGGTTTCATCGACGGCCGCTCGACAACGGACCAGATCTTTTCCGTGCGACAAATCCTCCAGAAATGCCGTGAGTACCAGGTCCATACACACCATTTGTTCATCGATTTCAAGGCGGCATACGATAGTATCGACTGCATAGAGCTATGGAAAATCATGGACGAGAACAGCTTTCCCGGGAAGCTCACAAGATTGATCAGAGCAACGATGGACGGTGTGCAAAACTGCGTGAAGATCTCGGGCGAACACTCCAGTTCGTTCGAGTCTCGGCGGGGACTACGACAGGGCGACGGACTTTCGTGCCTGTTGCTCAATATTGCGCTTGAAGGTGTCATGCGGAGAGCCGGACTTAACAGTCGAGGCACGATTTTCACGAGATCCGGACAATTTGTTTGCTTCGCGGACGACATGGATATTATTGGGAGAAAATTTGAAACGGTGGCAGATTTGTTCACCCGCCTGAAACGCGAAGCAACAAGAGTCGGGCTAATGGTGAATGCGTCGAAAACAAAGTACATGCACAGTACATGGTTGGCGGAACTGAGCGCGACAGGACCCGCCTAGGAAGCAGTGTTACGATAGACGGGGATACCTTCGAGGTGGTGGACGAGTTCGTCTACCTCGGATCCTTGTTGACGGCTGACAACAATGTTAGTCGGGAAATACGGAGGCGCATCATCAGCGGAAGTCGTGCCTACTATGGGCTCCAGAAGAAACTGCGGTCAAGAAAGATTCACCCCCGCACCAAATGCACGATGTACAAAACGCTCATAAGACCGGTAGTCCTCTATGGGCATGAGGCGTGGACTATGCTCGAGGAGGACTTGCAAGCTCTTGGGGTTTTCGAACGTCGAGTGCTAAGGACGATCTTCGGCGGCGTGCAGGACAACGGCGTGTGGCGGCGAAGGATGAACCACGAGCTCGCTCAACTCTACGGCGAACCCAGTATCGTGAAGGTAGCTAAAGCTGGAAGGATACGCTGGGCAGGGCATGTTGCAAGAATGCCGGACAACAACCCTGTAAAGATGGTGTTCGCCACGAATCCGGTCGGAACAAGAAGGCGTGGGGCGCAGCGAGCTAGGTGGATTGACCAGGTACACCAGGACCTGGAGAGCGTGGGTCACAGTCGAGGATGGAGAGAAGCGGCCATGAACCGAGGGAATTGGCGAAATATTGTTGGCGAGGCTTTATCAAGATAATTGATGTAAAGCCAAATAAGTAAGTAAGTAAGTAAGTAAGTAAACGTCACGTATACCAGCCATGCAACAGCATTGACAGCCGATGTATGCGGCTTGTGGGCACAGGGCTTACAAGCTCTGCGGTATGGCGTTATATACGCATATACGGCTAATTTCAGTGCTCGAAGGTGACAGGAAGACAGTAAAAACACTTGAAAATGTTATATGAAGCCTGTTGGCACTGAAAACCTGTTGAGCGGCTCATATGCCGCCTATGACAGTGCTTATTGATTACCTGTGTTGTTACATTTCATTGCAGTGTAGAATTATGAAATATCACTACACAGATGTTGAGCAGAAAATTTCCTTTTGCAATTCCTAAATGGGTAATGATTGTATATTTACGATAGTTCCTAAGGATGATATACAAATTATTTCACGAAAACTTGGACATTTTCGTCTCTCATTCCCCACTCCCCCACCCTTTACAACGATTTTTTTATGGATGCTTTGAAAATCTTGTAAGGCTGGCCACGCTTTTCATGACCGCACTGAAAATTTTGCTCAAATCGCACATTCATAAAAGAGTCATGCAATACTTTCTTTACTTATTCCGTTTATTACACGAAAAAAATAGTTAGCCAAATTTCTGGGTTGACTTTACCCTAAATTAAGTATATCGATTGTTCTCTCAACCCAAAATCAATCGGTATTCTCTCTTCTCCTCACCAATGGAGGTGGTTCATTAATTACGTAAGGGTTTATGGGGGGAGGGAGGTTCGAGATTTCTTATGCGCCATTAATGGACAGCTTCAATGTTGTCGATGCTGTCAGAGACAGCTGCACTTACCCAATGGGGCCAAACTACGCCCAATAAGCCAAATTCGATTAAATGCATTATTCTCAAGCTTGGGTTGAACGAACTTAATTTTGCGTTAAATGATACCAAATTTTAGTAAAGTTTTCTTATGGCTTCAAAAGCAAGCCTAGTACCTAATGGAGGCTTTGAAAATCTATCCAAATTTGGGTTATTGGGCTTAACTACAATTTTGCGTTGAAACAACTCAGGTTTGAGTAGATCCGCGTTGTCGTGTAGGCAGACTCGGGTGCCATGGTATAACAGAGCCAAATCATTCCACTTTTTTTTACAAAATAATATGTATTGATCTTTAAAACTTGGTTAGTTTCGGAAATAGAATGACACGCGGTTTATTTTGCTACATTTATCCAATATTGAAGGACTATCCAATTTACATTTTTGTTTATTTTCTAATGTCTTCAAATCTGTCTGATATTTCTCCTTAATTTTATACAATTGACAACTATGGAAATATTGTACTGGCCAATAATATTGTAATAATATACTACGTGCAGCAGATTCGAGATGTGGAGAGAGAAATTGTATGCAGAATGAAGGGACTTAAGAAATCATCGACATAGGGAGAGATATGGAACATCGAGATGTGGAGAGTCGACTGTATTAGGTCTTCTGGGTCCTTCCACACTACATTACATTTCATTTTTGAACTTTTAATTGCACGATCAGTTTGCCGGGGCCGGGGCACCATCCTAAACGTCAAGGACCGCGGAAGAAAAAACAAAACGCGTCAGTAGTGTTGAATCTGTTGCTTGCTCCTCTGTGGGCGAGCGACGGAATCCGATTCAATTGTGTCCGGTTCTCGTTGCGCGGAAGCGTGCAATGAAATCAGGATCGTGTCCGGTTCGCATAGTAGTCACACTATCGGTATCGGTCAGCCGTGCTTACGTATTCATATCAAATTATATCTTTATCGTTTACCAAAACGAATCCTATCCTATTTCCAAACTCCCAGTGTTTTCATGTGGAAGTGCAGAGGACTCCTCGGCTCCCAGAAAGCAAGTAACACGTCAACATTTCCCTCCCATCCCCAAATTGACCTGCATTCGGACGCAGCCGGCGCCGGTATTGTTTGTTATAATAATGAAAGCACCAGTACTTACACATTGAAGATGCTACTGCTCCTGAGTAGCATCTGTTGGTTCCCTGTGTAAGTACAGCTGTTCTTGCAGTAACGGAGTAGCAACTGCAGGCGGTCAATCATGCTCATGCTCATGCTCATGCAAAAGAGAGTTTTCCCATAGTAAATCCCATACAAACCTTGAACGGCTGGTGCGTAAATATAGTTTCACCGATCAAGCTGAAATTTTGCACAATTGTTATGGGACCTAAATGCAATCCATAAAGTGAACTGAAGCGAGAATCTAAACTTTTCATATAACCGTGTCCCAGGCTAGTGAACATCCTGGTACTCGACTATGGTGACATCCTGGTAACCGTTTTGGGAGGCTTCTTTGGTGTTGCTGTTGTCCATTTTGTTCGTGAGCAGGTCTGTTAGAACGGGGTTGTTGTACCGCTAATGTAATCGAAGATATGACTGCTCGATTACCATTTGTCGTGAGATAAAGTAGAGAAATTTTAATGATAATTGACTGCATTATTAACGTCTGTTTTTAAGTAAGGTTGGCGTTTTCGGCAATTAGTGTTTTTATTGTTTGCGGCAGTTTTTATCGGTCAATGTATAATTATATAAAGCCATAAATATTAAAATAAATTCAAAAATTTGTTCGTGAGCAATTGAATTTCGGAAAGTGTGGCCGATTCTAAAATCCTCCAACTAAAGAGTAATTACATATTTGTTTCAGATTTTGAAATTATCTGAAAAAAAAATTAAATTCCAACATATTTTTAACTATGGAAATACTCCCAATATTACCACAACTTATTAAAATCTATGTTATCTTTTGTGCAAATTTTAGTTGCCGTTTCATGTTTTAAATTAACATATGCAAGAAAAATCTTGATGTGTAACACAAATATTTTGTTTTTGAAATACGTTAAGTTTTGTCTATCATGATTCAAAAGTCAGTTAGTTTATAAAAACAAATAATAAATACCGAAACAATTAAGTTTGGAATAAAATAAATCTACAAATGAGTTAGTGACCAATCTACCATCAAATGTTTTGCCTCCGACAAATGTTATGGGTTGTTATTTTAAATTTCTCTCATAATAACATTTTCGCCCTTGGACCATAAAATCGACCCCAGGTGGCGAACTTGGCCCATTTTGGGAATCACTAGAGTCTACCCCAAATAGACACCATGCCATGTTTCGCAAAATCATACATTACAAAATAATTTTAAATTACGCAACTTCAGAGAACCAGAAAACCATTCAAGCTCAAAACTTGATCGATTTGGTCACTCGCTGGTTGCGACCTATTGATCAAGTTCTCAGATTGAACAGCGCTCTGCTTCTCTAGATTTGTGCTTTTGAAAATTTGAGGTTTGGCTTCGATTTATCTTCACATTAACCTTCCTAATGCTTAAGAGCTACACATTATTCAATAAGGGTCAAAAATTACCCATGACTTTGAAATTCTTCTAAAATTTGTTTTTGAACCAATTTTCGGTCTGTTATGGAACCTTGGACTGACTTTGAACCGATTCCGGTAGGGTATGATGTGATGTGGGCATTTTCAGACCATCATATAGTTCTATCATGCAACAGCTGTAAAGTCATGATTTTTCATCCAGTTCTAAATAGACACCATGCCGAATATAAAATTCTACTTCTTATTTCTGGCGTTACGTTCCAACCGGGATAGAGCTGCTTCTCAGCATAGTGTTCTTATTAGAACTTCTTCTAAGTCGAGAACATTTCCAATCCGAAAAAATCCTCGACTTGTGGTATTTGAACTCATGCTTGGCCATGCTGAAAAATTGCGCGTTAACCTCTACGGCTATATGGGCCTCCCAAACATACCATGTTTTTGGATACCATGTCCGTTACAGCCAAAATAAAAAATAAATAATATTATAATTGGCATCAATTTGAACAAATTGTGAAAAATAAAGGATTCGTTCTGGTGGACTTCGATCCCACGACTCCCAATACGGATCGCGAATACGGTCGTGATGGACTTTGATTTTAGGTTGGCCGACTGCGCTGCAGAATCGTTACCCGTTCTGTGGCGTAGTTGGTTAACGCGCTCAGTCTACCGTATTTGGAGTCGTGGGATCGAAGCCCACCAGAACGATTCCATTATTTTTCACAATTTAACATCTCAATGTGTCCAAATTGACATTTAAGTCTACGAACTTTAGGTTTTTTTTTCAAAACACCGTCGGCTGGTTTAAGCCGTAATAGACATGACAACCCTACTTGCGGCATAACTTATGTTTTTCTTACATGTCTCCAAGGCTTTTTTCCAGGAATACCTCCAAGGGCTACACTAGGATAATCTCTTCAAGTACTATTCACAATATTTCTCTAGTGATTTCTCCAGAAGTTCTTCCGTGGATTCCTTCACGGATATCCCCAAGTAATCCTCTTCAGATTTTTCCAGGAATTATTCCGGAGATTTCTTCAGGGATTCCTCCAGGGACCACTCTAGGGTTTCTACCAGAGACATTACCAAGAAAATCGCTCCAAGGGTTTCTTTAAATAACCATCCAGGAATTTTTCCAAGGATTCATTGTGGGCCTCCAAAAAATCCTCCGGGGATTCTCTCGCGAGTTCCTCTAGAAATAACTTCAGAGATTCTTCCATGTATTCTTCTAGGATTTTCATCAGTAACTACCCTAAAAATTCCCCAGAGCTCACATTAGGAAAATCTCTACACAAATCCGTCCATTAAATTTGTACAAGACTTTGTTTTGGAAAATCTCTTCATGGATTTCTCCTGAAATTTATCCATAGATTCCTCCAAGGAATATTCCAGGGATTTCTCCAGAATTATTTTTACATGGATTTCTCTAGGGAGCTCTTCAGCAAAATCTCTACTATGATTCTTCCAAATATTCTACCAGGGAATCATCCAACGATGACTAAAGAGCTGCTTCCATAGATGCCTTCAGGAAGTCGTTCATAAATTAACTCGGAGAATCATTCAGAGATTCCTTCAGATATTCACCCAGGTAACCTTTCAATAATTCCCTTGGCCATTTAGCCAGATGCTCAATCAAACTCTATAGGGGTTTCTGCGGAGATTTCTTAAGCATTTTTTCAGGAATTTCAGAAGGAAAGATACTGATTAAGAGTAGGGTGTAGGGTCTTACACCTTGCATAGAGATTGGATCGCTCAGAGTAGTCATTGAGTTTAGGAGACAGTTAGGAATATTCTACAGGCAGTTGTTTCTAAGTAAGAAAAGCAGAGATTAGTTTATTGGTGTGTTTTGGAGAAAATAAACATGTTTCTGTAAAACGAGTGAAAATTAGTGTTTTGAAATAACCATCATTACCTAAAGTGAGTGAAAAATTGTCTCGAGAAATAGACAATTCCCTACAGACTGGTCCAAAAACCCTCTATGTTGTTTCCCTTAAAAGATCTCTGATGAACTTCATTTGAGTAACTTCAAACAAACTGCTTCTAAAACATTATTATTTATACTATTTGGTGGATTTCCAGTTCTGACATAGTTTTCCGTATAAACAGAGGATTTCTTCACCACCGCTTAGCCTCGTGCATCCACGTTTACGGTTTATGCAAAGGTGAAGAAATCGGCCTTTAGAATAATACTCAACTCAAGACCAACTTAATCGAAACTGTCAGATTTTTCTAGAAATTTCGAAAAAAAAAATACCAAGTTGTTTTGTTACAATGTTAAATATAATTGCATAACATTCACATAGGGATTGTACATGGTTTTCATGGTAGTACTAATGCTATTTTTATCAGATTCATTCACCCGATATGTGATATGAGATGTGCAAAATTTCAGTATTGTGGAGCTTTTTGTAATTTTTCGAAATTTTATTTTTTTCCATAAAGCCTGATTGGCTACTGAAAAGGAATCGCTAAAGAATTTTCTCGCCGATTCCTTGCAGAAATTTTCCACAGCAATTCCCATTTGAACTGACATTTCTTTTCAACTGCGTACTGCGATCAGAAAAAAGCGCATTCTTGATCTATTCAGTACAGAAATTTCCCATGCATCAAGATAGGCCGAGAAATTACTTGTCAGCAGCGAATCAGGCTTAAGGCTGGTTTGCTACTGACAAGAAGAGGAATCGCCTATCTCAATGCGTGGAAAATTTCATCCAAGAAATGGTCAAGAAAATCACATTTTTCTGATCACAGTACGCAGTTGAGAAGAAATGTCACTTCAAAGGGACTCTCTGTAGGAAATTTCTTGACCCATTCAGTCAGGGAATTTCTTTACTTTTCTTGAGCGAAACAGCATACTTAGCTATACTGACAAAAATACGCATACTTGGTACTCCATTTACTCAATGCTTACTTTTGTCGAATGTTACAAATATGCCGTTATGGGTAGTAAAAGGTTGAACAACCCTAAACAGCTCAGCCTAATCTAATAAATCTGCAATCACCGGCATTTATGGCAAGCTTGTTCTTCAACTCAATCTGATTGTTACCATTTCGTTGTCAGGCTATAACTATGTGCTTTATGTAAAGCAATGCTCATGGCATAGCTCATAGTTCCTGCCTTGTAGGATCTACGCTGTGTAGTAGATGCAATTCATAGTTTTATTATCGTATCACAACAAACACCCAAACGTAGATTCGGTCGGCAGACGGTAGCAACCGTAACTAGCCGGTTGTTTGATATGGTTGTTTACTACCAGTTTTCGACAAATCGTCTGCTGGCAAACCGATGGGCTTTTCGATTCACCAGAAAGCCGTCGTCCAGTGAACTTTCCACTCTTGTTTTCAAGGATAGGTCCAAGGAGCTAGGAGAGATAGTGATTAGCTAGACAAAACTTGACAAATTAGCGGCTTTCCATTGAAGATGAAGCACAAAAAATCATCCAAAAAGGCCAACACCAATCTGACACACATTTATTTGAACGATAAAAATATCACCCAAATCGTAAGTAGCAACGCGACCGTTTTTTTTTTTTTGCACGGGTGAAGAAAAGTGGTTAGCCGGGTCACGCAATATAAATTCGCGATTGCATGAGGAATGGAATGCCTTTGATTTCAGGATCAAATTGTTCATATATGTACAGTACCACGTGATTCGGTATATAGTGAATTAGTACGAGGTTAACCGTTTCTGAAACGTTTCACGTTTTCAAAACCGATCAATTACCAAATGCGCCGTTTTTATTGCTTTATTGATTTATTGACGTCATCGAGTGCAAACCGTGCTGCGACACATTTTCGTCTCTAAACTGCTTAATCGCAATCGTTTCAGACAAACATTTACCCTACCAAACGGATTCTGGTGCTCTATCTGCACAACAATCAAATTTCCCGCATTGAGAAACTGGGGGGATTCACGCACCTAACGCATCTCTACCTGCAGTGGAACAATTTGAGGAAAATTGAGAATTTGGATGGCTTGAAGAACTTGAAACAGCTCTATTTGGGGTACAACAAAATCGCCAAGTTGGAAAATCTGGGCAATCTGAAAAAGCTGGAACAGATCCACATCGAGCGACAACTGCTGGATGGGACGACCCGTTTCGAGTTTGACGATGACTGTATGAAGGCGCTGGCGGTGAGTGTATTGAATGACTCATATTCTTCGCAGACCAACTAAAAGATTACGCAGATTTGAAATGATTTTAAATGTATCAAAAGAAACTCGCGTCATACAGGTAAACATGTCAGAAGATATAAATTCCAAAATCGTATTTGGCTGTTTCCAGTGAAATCTGGAATGTTTTGCACTATTAAATTATCATATGGTGTACGATGCTGAAACAGTACAAGCAATAGAACAATAATGCCTCAATAGATTATATGGACTACTATAAAACCACTGGAGATTCCTCCATGAATTTCTTCGAAGAATCTTTCCTGAATTTCTCCAAAGATTATTTTAGAAAGTTTTCAAATAAAATCACTAGTCCCCTAGGTATTGATGTTCTTCAAGATTTTCTTTTAGAGCTTATTATTCCGTCAAGTATTTTTATTTCCATTTTTTTCAAGACAAGCAGCATCTACGAATTCAAGAAATCACTCCAGAGAAT
Organism: Aedes aegypti; assembly: GCF_002204515.2. Lineage (NCBI taxonomy): Eukaryota > Metazoa > Arthropoda > Insecta > Diptera > Culicidae > Aedes > Aedes aegypti. The sequence continues at coordinate 402,569,333 of NC_035108.1, forward strand.
CCCACAGGGATTTTGTCAAAGAAAACATTGAAAGATTCTTTCAGAATTGTCTCGAGGAAAACCTTGATGAATTTCTCCAGAATCATGAATTCAGTTGTCTTCCTGGTATATTTCTGTAAATTTATGCACTTTGCCGTCCACGAGTATCCCAGAGATTTCTACCTAAAGTTTTATTTTGGGTTTCAACCACGAATTTCTTTAATGACGTCTTAATATCCTCGAAAGTTTTTTTTTTACAGATTTCACCAGAGGAAACTTTTAAAAAACTTCTGCAAAAATGTCAAAAAGAATTAGCTTCAAAGGTATTTGTTTTTTTCAGCAACATCCTTCATTAGAGTCTGAAGGATGAGTTTTCATTTTAAGATGATAAGTTTGTTCTCACATTACAGCACTAAAGTGTTTGGAATAGTTTTCAAAATTCATCCACAGTAAATTTCTTCACAGGAATGTCCTACATTGTCTTCGAGCCACCTTCAAATCACCACCAAAAAGCTGAAAATATAACAGAACATGATTTTTACGGATGGCAAGGTAAACATGGGAGATTGGATTTTCAAACATTTTTAGATTTTGAACCGCTTTAGTGCCCAAGTGATTCCGCATCCTACAATGATTTGGAATTGGAAAATCGTTACTAGAATGCTGGACAACAACCTAGCAGAGATGGCGTTCGACTCAACTCTGGTAAAACAAGGCATGGTGTGTTTCCCCGTTACCCGTTCTGTGACGTAGTTATTAACGCGCCCAGTCTAGCGTATTGGGAGTACAGTAAAAACCCGATTTTATCAGCCCCTCGATGAGTTTTAGGCTGACAAAATGGGGAACCTGACAAAATCGGGTCATTTTATTTTGTTCCTATTTTCAATTTTTAATGTGTAACATGGCTACATGAACTTCTAATGGGGCGATGGACATGGGCGTAGTCAGTTTTTTTTTCATCAGGGGCTGCCAATATCGACTCTTAACACTTCATTCACGCTTTTCACGCCGAAACGATCATTATACACTGCCTTTGCACCCTTTTTGCATAAAACATAAAACTATGCAAAATATCTACCCTATTTATCATAGTAAGTAAAGTGAAGATCTAAACGCATCTTGTTTCAATGTAAAGTGGCTGGTCTGTTTAAAGTCTTGGAGATTTACCTATTGGAAAAATTTTGAAGATTCGATTCGTTGCTATCTCTTTGATTGGCAATTTTGGTCTGACCAGTAAGACAATCGGAATTTACCTGAGTTCCTGGTTATACATGATCGTTAAATCATCTATAAATATCTTCCAGAACATCAAAATTCCTAAAGAGCTACATATTAAAATTCCTCAATATTTTAGAAACTCCATCGAAATAGCATACACAATTGCCTCGAAGCTCTTTTTGGAATTCTTTTAAGTATAATTCAAAGAATGTTTCATTCGGAGATTTCCACATAAATTCTTAACATTATTTGAAATATTAACATTATTTTAAATTTCATCCAGAGGCGTTATGTGAATATTTTCAAGGATTTAACCAGGAATGTTTCTAAAAATATTTCTAGCAGAAAGCAAAGAAGCAAATTCCTCAAGAAAAATTCATCAGAACCTTTTTTGAAATTATTTTTTGAAATCTAACAGAATTTCTTCCTTGACTTCTGGATTCCTAAGAATTTTGTCAGAAAGCATCGGAATTCTTGCTCTGGAATTGTTCAAAAATTCAATCCCAGTATATGGATTCTGCTAACCATTGATAAAACTATTTCCAAAGCAAGATTTTAAGGAAGATCATTAAAAATTTCTATGTGAATGTCTTAATAAATCCTTTCCTCCTTCACAGTTATTTTGCTCATTGTTCATCCACAGATTCGTTTATCGCTATGCTAATTTCGGAAGCAAAAGTATTCCTGTTTTTTCAACAAATTTCCTTTGAAAATTCGAAGACAAGAGACATTTTAAAAATACTTTTCATAGATAGTTCTAGTATAATCAGAGGATTTGAAGCAGTATTCTCAGAATAAGGAGCATTCTGACGCAATTTGAGATGTATTCTACAAATATTTCTGATGGACTTTTGATGAACTTTGCGAAAGAATTTGTAATGCTTTTTTGGGAAAACCATTTGAAGGAATTCCCAGGAATTTCTAGTAAAACATGCAGCAAAATATGTTAAAACAACTTGCAAAAATCAAAGCTTTTTTGGGGGAATTGCAAGGGAAACTTTTGAAAAGGTTAAGTATTATTTTTAGTTGAATCCTTAAACATATTTCGGAATTGTGAATAAAAATTGTTGTTCTCCAGAAGGTTTTCATGTCGAGAAGCTTAACCTCGGGATTATATCACATATGTAATTGCTTGGCATCAAATGCGAATGTTGTTTGAAACACGACTGCGTTGATGACATTTGATAGCTGTTTTCTTCAATCATCATCCATCATTGAAAAAGCAAAGCTACTATGTTAAATTTTGTAGCATGTCAGCAATTGCGCCATTTGGCAGCAGCTCTAAATGCAGGGGAATGAGGAATGTCGTATTTCCGACGATTTTTTACAATTTACCTGTAATTCGGATACAAAAATGATGTACTACAATAATGTTCAGAAGTAACAAAGGAATGATACTACGGTTGAACTTTTATGATTAGACATGAGGTTAAGAATCTTGTAGAACAAAAACTGTAGAGAAATGTATGTTTTACAGGTACTTTAATGAACAGAAATCAATTTTATGAGGTTAAAACCATCTCTAATCGGCATACAGTGTTCTCAGAAGTTGTGAAGTACTAATAATACGTTCAACTAGTGGTATTTATTTTGATTTTCGTTTTTCTAAATTTTCGTTAGAATTTTTTGAATGTAAAAAATAGCCAAAAAAACACAAATTTGACTTGAGGCACCTCCTAATCTTCTCCAAATTGGATGAAAATTTGACTGGTAGTTTGTTTTAGTATTGCAGCTAGGACTAGGGGGTGACTGGTTGAATCCCAGAAATTTTGATTTTTGTGAAACTGTCTAGGGTAAGTGTTCCCTTAGTTGTGGGTGTTCCTATAGTTGCGGTAGTGCCGTTTTCACTGATTTTATTGTATTAGCCACAGAACCGACACTGCCAATCGACGAATTGGCTTGTTGATGCACGGAATAGTTGAAAAGAGCGTTCAAATTGCTTTAAAACTGATGAAATATCACTAAAATTGCAAAAACTGTTCTTGCTTGTACCAATAATTGCGGTAAAGTGTTCCTATAGTGGAGGATCCCATAAGAAAACCACGGATACCGCAACTATAGGAACACAAATTAAAAATATACCGCAACTAAAGGAACAGCGTACCAATAGTGGAGGTATTATTTTTCACTGACATGCCGTGGATTACTACGATGAAATCATTTTTCTCCTTAAGTCAATGGTCGTTACTTCCCGTTACAACATCAACATGTGCATTAATTGCGCTTCTTGAATTAAAGCGGTTAAATGGAGTTCAATCGTGCTTAGTACCTCCACTATTGGTACATCTACCCTAGTATACATTTAAAAAAAAACAAATAAAATTAAACACATTTATTAACCTTTCATCAATTAACCCTGTACTGATCCAACACCACTGAACATTAGGTTAATTGTGACTTTAAAAAATAGTACGAATTAAAAAAGGCTAACAATTTGTGATAAACGGTTACAATTCAAATCATTTTTCAATATCTTTGTCATCGTTCAACCATTTACAATTATTAGTAGATAAATGTTTCCACCCAATTCGCCAAAAAAGAGAGATTTTTTTGTAATAACTTTTTCTCTAACAGAACCATCTCAAGGTGTTGAACATCAAAAAGCTCCGACTCACCCACTTGACAGCGCTGGAACCGCTATGGAAGCTGGAAGTCCTTCTGGCATCGGAGAACAATTTTAAATCGACAGAGGACATCACCCCGGTAATCAGTGCCCTGTACTCGTTACGCGTTCTCGATCTTCAGGGGTGCGTTGCGCAAAAGGATGTCCACTACCGGGAGAAGGTTACGGCCGCCGCTGGACATAAATTGCGTAGGTCTACATATTTGTGGTATAAGAGAATATGAGATTGATGACCTAATACTGTTTTTGCAGTGCTTTTGGATGGTAAAATGATCTCCCAATCGACGCGTAACTTCATCAAGAACTTCCAGACCATCAAGCAGGAGAAGAAGCGTCGCGCCTTGGCTGCCGGAAGTGAGGAGAAAGCAAAAACGGCAGACAACTCCAAGTGCTCGCTTGATAGTAGTACCGGTAGCGAGAGCACATTTACCGTCGGAGGAGGGCACATCCGGGGTCATTTCCCAACGAATTCGCTCTTCCAGGTGACTCCTCGGCGGCCGGTGTGTCCAAGGGTTCCCCGGAAGCCCGTCATTCGATCGCCGGTGCTGCTGAAAACGATGTCGGCCCATTTTAGTGATGAGATGTTCGGACGCGCTGAGATTAGAGGGCTGGATTCGGGACTGGTGATGTCGGAACGAGGCGGCAGCCAGAACAATAATATCGGGGTGATGTTGCAGGGGAAGGTCATGAAGGCAGAAGTTCCGGTGTTCAAGGAAAAGATTCGCGTGCAACGGAAGGTGCAATCATTACCGTCGATCGATTAGTTGAAAAATAGTGCGTGACTGTTTTCGGTGGTGTGCTGATGTCTTGGTTTCTAGCTAGCGGTTTGGTTTGGACATTTTACGGTTGATGAGAATAAAATTTTAGCTGAATAATGGTTGGTGTTTTCAATATTCCGAATAAATCAGTGTGTATTATACTCTTGTGCTGTGCAATCACTTGAATACAAAAACAGAACTTTTCAGTGCTATTTTTTTCTATCTATTGATCATTTTTCGATATTTGTTTGGACCCGTGCCTTCGATTTTTCGTTGTACCCGTAAGCGAAAGCTAGAGGTGGTAATCCTTTTTGGACACTGTCTTTGGGAAAAACAACTTAAGTCTGATTCGCTGCTGACAAGTAATTTCTTGGCCTATCTTGATTAGACCTGTTCATATTTAAAAAAAATGCCTGGAAATCTACCGGTCAAGCAGTATTCGGAATTCTCATGCCAACAACAATGTCTGGTCAAATTTTCAGCTCATTTGATAAAGATTTCAGTATGCTTCAAGTTGAAAATGTGTTTTTGGGCTTATTTCAAGGTTTGAAAAATCATAACTAGCATGTGTAAAATCAAAACCACTTGCTATTACCACTATTTGAAAGCTAATTCTATTATGTTAAAGTTTCTCGAACACGCTAATAACATTAAATTGAGTTTTAACATTGTTTGATCCAAATTTGTACTCCGCAGTACCCAGAAATTACTGTTTTCTCAATATACATGGTATATAAAACACCCATTGGCATTATTTTTTCAGGCCCTAGTCAACGGGAATAAAACAAAATACATTTCTGAATTCATTGACCATCAAAAGACTACATGTTGCTTAAGGCAATAAATTACAATAAATGCCCAAAGATCAAGCACCGCGTCGCAACCTGATGATAATCAAATCATGCATGACACATGTACCGGAAACGAACAAGTTAGCATTGCTTTTTCTTTCCGAGTGATGATTGTTTTGATCGCATTTCAGTGATCATTTAGAACGATTTAAAAACAATCATCATCATCGACTGAGAAAAGGCAGTGCTAACGTATTCATTTTTTGTATTCCTTGAAGCTCACGGTAGTGCTCTTGGGTCACCCACAGTGGATTTACAAATGCGCTTTATAATTACTTATTTTTTAGAATTTAATTTCGTAAGATAAATGGTAACTTTGAACGGGATTGACTTTTAGATATGCATTGTCATCATGTCTGGAAATTAAAAATACGAAATTTTCATGCAGGTATGTTTTATAGAGAGAAAACTCCTCAAAAATACTGATTTTCATGAACCTCGAGATACAAACCTCAACCAAACTATGTTAAAACTTGCTCCAATCATAAAATCGTGTTCGGCAAAAGTTCGTAGAATTGGATAAACTACTATGTAGAGGTATTTCCGATAAATTTTGATGTTTCGTTCGGTAGTTATGATTTTTTAAGCTTGAAAATAGCTTAAAAACACATAATTGATTTGAAGCACAACTAAATATACTCTAAATTGAATGAAATTTTAGCCATAAGTTCATTTCGCAATGAAAAATCAAAGTATTGGTTGACTGGGGAGTTTCCAGACATTTTTGAAAATATGAATAGGTCTAATCTGGGAGGGAGGCACCGATACTACACACGAAATATGACATGATTTTTTTTCAAACTGCAAGAAAACTCCAGCTTGCCAACGACAATCAAGGCAGACCTGATGAGAATCGCTAGTTTTCTTTTGTTGTGTACCTTCCACCTTTTCGGACAAACATTGAAAAAGGGCCAAAGTTTTCTATGCATTTCATTTTCGTTTTTATTAGAAAAAGTAAAATTATGCGTATTTAAGTACTTTATATTCAATCAGAATAATAGGTGCTATCGTGACATTACTTTAGAATAGGCATGAATAGCTTATCAATCGATTTGTTGTCATATTTGATGAAATGCCAAAAAATGTTTTGATCAATTACGCACTTTTTCCAAGTTTGTCCATTGTTTGAGATCCGGGCTCACAGTGACAGTTCGTGACAGCAGAATCTCGGCTCACTATGACGTACAGAAATTTCGTATTGGTTTCTCCCTCCCAGGGTCTAATCTTGATGCATGGGAAATTTCTGCAAGGAATCGATCAAGGAAGCGTTTTTTTTCTGATCGCAGTACGCAGTGTCGCAGAAGTGTCAGTTCAAACGGGAGTCGCTGTAGAAAATTTCTGAAAGGAATCGGCAAGAAATTTCTTTAGCCATTCCTTTCCAGCAGCAAATCAGGCTTTAGAAGAAAGTTACCTTCTAAAGCCTGATTTGCTGCTGGAAAGGAATCGCTAAAGAAAATCTTTCGTTTATTTACTGAACATGGTTTCAACCACGAAGAAAAGGAAGGTGACTCTTTGAATACACAACTTTCACTAAACGTGGCAAAATGGAATAACGCTTCTCCGAAAATCGCGCTTTTTTGATAATTGTATCGAAATGAGCAATTAATTCGATGCTTCAGAAAAAATGTTCCGAACATCAAATCAAAGTAGCCTCTAGCTTAGGCTCTTTGAATCAAGTGAGCAGAAAACAAAGAGTTCCGCCGATCGTTGTAAGTTTTTCCGAATTTGGGGGATTTAGGCAGGAGATCTTGAACTCCACTAGGGAAAACAAGATTTTCTTCCAAATCGCAAAGAAAAGAGACTGTCGCGTTTTGCCGGGAACTCTTAAACATCGCGAACTTCTTCTCAAACATCCTGAAGTGAAGAGGCACATTTTTTACATATAACGACAAAACTGAACGTTTGTTTAAAATCGTCTTGAGAGGTCTCTCAAGTGACTATAAGTCACCTGAAGAGATCAAAAATGGAATAAATGATTTACTTGGATTTTCCCCAGTCCAAGTAATCATTATGAAAAAAACCCAATCTGGCATTCTTCGGTAAGGGCTTTCTCAAGAATATTATTAAGTTCACTTTAACAAAAAAAGATAGTAACAAATTGCGGAGGCCTCATAAGTCTAACTTTTGGGAATGCCCTTCACGCAAAAGAGTCGTTGAGGCTCGTGCCAGGCAGATGGAGGATAATATCCGTTACGATAACGGTCGTTTCCGGAATTTGCCTGGTAGAGTATCGAACAATGCTCATTTTTCAGTTAACGATTGCTTGATTATAAATCAAGCCATCAGGAAGATTACAATCATGCTCATTCACAAACTATTTTTTCCGTCGGGTAGCTGTTCGATTCTTTTAATTTCGAATGGATCTGCCCACGGAAAATCCTATGCCGATATCGTAGCAGGTAATTTTTTTCATACTACGGGTAACCGTTCTAATTGCATAAAATCAAATGAAAAAAAAACCCTGCTGCCACGGGAAACTTCTATTCCGCTTCTTCGTCTATCATAAATTCTAACGGAAAATCATCAAATAATGTCCCTACTTCAAGTAATATGTCTCCCTCTGATTTTATTTTTCAAACTGAACAATTGAATCAAATGATTGATTCAATGTTCAAAACCACCACTAGACTGAAGCAGTCTAAGTTGGTGGAAAATTCACTAATCAAATTGTTATTGGATTATGTTTTTCTAATGAATCCAAAAATAAATTCCAATATTTTAAATTGGACTGTTCGTTCTTTGAACGGTCAAAGGACGAGCTGTTTAATTTTCTTACAGCTAATAACATACATATAGCAGTTATTACTGAAACTTTTTTGAAATCTGGAACCAAACTCATAAGGGATCCCAAACTTTTTTGTATATCGTAATGATCGACTTGATGGTGCGTGTGGGGGAGTTGCAATCATCATTCATGGGCGTATGAAATATCAACTGTTTTCGTCATTAGAAACTAATTTTTTTGAAACTTTGAGTCTTTCTGTTGCAACACAGCTTGGTAAATATACTTTCATAGCTGCCTATTTGCCTTTTTAATGTTCTGGACAGCACGTCAATTTGTTTCAAACTGACTTGCGAAAATTGACTTCCAATAAGTGACTTTAATGCCAAACATCGGTCATGGAATAATTCACAAAGTAATTCCAACAGCAGAATTTTTCGATGAGTGCTCTTCAGGATATTTTTTAATCTAGGATACTCGACTGGAAGGATTTTAACTGTGATTTTATGGCTTTCTCAGTCTAGGGAAATCAAAACGGAAAGTTTAATTTTTTAATTCAATAACCTAATAGCCCTACTTATTTTTCCTCTTCTGGAAATCCATCTACGATTGATTTGGTCTTAATCGACTCTAGTCATCTTTGTAGCCAATTAGTTACTCATGCTGATTTTGATTCTGATCATGTCCCTGTTACATTTCAAATATCCCATGAAGCGATGCTCAATCCTATCAACTCCCCTTTCAATTATTTTCGAGACGACTGGAATATGTATGAAACATATGTTGACTGGACTTTAATCTTGATGTTAACATTTCTTTACAAACAAAATTTGATATAAACAATGCATGGGGCATTGCAAAATTTGAATCCGTGATTAAAGTCGACGGTCTTAAACTCTTGTTCCGTCTTAAAAACGTGAGAAGAAGGCAATTTCAACGCACTCGCGATCCTGCTATGAAAATTATATGGCAGGATCCGCAGAAAAAAAAAATAAAAAACGATTTTTACGAATAAGAAACAAAAAAATCTGAAAATATAATTTCTCAATTGGACCCTGGCTCTAAGCCCTTTTGGAAATTATCGGAAATTTTGAAAAAACCTCAGAAGCCAATACCGGCATTGGAAGAGGAAAACAAATTATTACTAACTAATTACGAAAAAGCTAAAAAACTTGCTATGCAGTTTGAAAGCGCGCACAATTTTAATTTAGGACTTACTAGTCCAATTGAAAATCAAGTTACTCAGGACTTCGAAAATATTCTCAATCAAGAGAACGTTTTCGAAAATTCCTGGGAAACTGATTTGGAAGAAGTGAAAACTATTATTAAAAAATTCAAAAATATGTAAGCTCCTGGCGATGATGGAATTTTCTACATCCTCATCAAGAAACTTCCAGAGAGTAGCTTATCATTTTTAGTTGATATATTTAACAAATGTTTTCAATTGGCATGTTATCCTGACAAATGGAAAAACGCTAAGGACGAATTCCATCCAGAATGAGTCGAAAAAAATAAAAATCGAGTTCGATAGTCTTCGATTTGGATTAATTTTTGCACATGGTTTTTGTATGGTAGAATAAATATTTTCCATAGAAAAAAAATATCATTTTGACTCAAGTGTAACTTTTGAAAATGGCCTATAAATTTTTGCTTGCAACTTATTTGAAAAATTTTAACTCCAAAACTGTTGATTTTAGACAAAAATGTTCTATGAAGAAGTTGTAGTGAACTGATTGGACTATAAGAAAAAAATATACACTGGAAAAATATTTTCTCTAGAAGTAGCCATTTTCAAGTTACCGTAAAATGGGGTGTTAAGGACTCGTGAGGTTTTAAGGGATTGAACTTCTCAATCAAGTTCGACAAATCACAGAAACCTAGAAAGTCGATATGTAAGTCATCTGAAATGCTCGATTTGTTCAGAGGATTGTGAACTGCAGTATGTAATAGGAGCTGTCTATTAATATGAAGTATTGTGGTTTATAGAAATTGAAAACCTTTCAAAGCATTTTTGTTCAAATTTTATGGTCTAAATACATTTACATACAATACAATACAATTTAATTGAGATCATAGTACAGACAAAAACTTCTTAAAATTATGTCTGGGTTTCGATTTTTAGAAACTTTTATGAAAAAAGTCTCGTTTTTAAAATAAGTGGGGTGTTAAGGAATTATCTATTATAACTTTTCTAAGTAACTAAACTCATTCAATTTATGCCGTAATATATTTCAATATAGTTTTGAGCTGTTCCGTTAAGTTGAACTGCAACGTAAAGTTAAGGGATCTATTAAGTAAGTCACTAAATATCGATCATGCCACTGGGTGTTACATGCAAATCCGTTGTTTGGTGCAGAGCTGCTCGCTGTCACTATCAACGCATAAAATTTGCTGATTTGTACAGACCGACTGTGATACAATTCGGATCATTCTATATCACATTAACATCATGCTGTCTACTCCATCTCCAGTGCATTGAAGGCGATAGACTATGGATATCACTGATGGGTTAAGTTTAGCCTAAAATTAGGCAAATAAAATGGCAATTTATTAGTATGATTTTTTGACAGTGCTGCAAACAGATTGAAATTACGTGTTGGTCACTGAAAAACCTCAAAAGCATGGATAATTACCACGTGATCACTCATTCTGCAGTGATTATGATCTAGATTGCTATGTCGCATTAATGCCGTTGGATGTCAAATCAAAGTGATATTGATAACTCGCAAGTGATATTGGTAGTTTTAGAGCATCAGCCATCAGCTGATAGTTTTTATATTAAGTAGAGTTCCTTTCTTTGGTGTGGTGCTTTATTTAAAAGGCAAATTGGACACTTACTCTATTCACACTTAAAGCTTATTGAAATTATCCTTCTTTTGACAAGTCATGACAAGATTGCTCTGCACTGTTCTAGGATACGAGTACTGCATATAAGTATAAAAATCTTTTCAAGACAATTGTGCGATGCACTGATAGCTTGCTTGAAAATAGAATCAATAGGTATGAGAGATTTAGCAGTTAGGAATAGCGTTTTCAGGAGTTCCAACTTGAATTATATTGAAGTAATATCATCTTTACTTTGAACAAGACTTTTAGAGTTGAAGGGACACATCAACGATGTTGACCAAAATATTTTTTTTTGCTGTTGGCAAAATATAGTTTTATATACAAAGCTCAAATTCCTTAACACTCCATTTTGCATTTTCGCCAAAAATCACACATTTTTATGATTATCTCAGAAATCTGCCATAGGATCGTCTTTATTGTAATTGGCTTTTGATATACACGCCGGGAGAATGGTAGGACCTGGTAGGACTGTATTTTGTACAATTATTGGCATACTAGAAGTTGTTCGAATTTCAAGTGGAATTTTTTTTTCATCCCTTAACACCCCATTTTACGGTATATCAAGTTTAATGTAAAAAATAATATTTAAATATTAAAATAGGTCATTTTCATTAGTTATTCGCGATTGGAGTTATCAGTCAGTAGCTGTCTGCAGAGAATGGACTAGCTTGTTTTCTTTGTGCTTAGAACAAGCTAGCCTGGAGTTGGAATTGCTTCGTGCTTTCCAATAGGTTATGGGCCCAGAAACGGTTCATCTGCGAGTCCCAAGAAACAATTGTAGGCGATTTATAAACTTGCCTGCTTAACTAAAGCTTTACAGCAGCCGTGGTAGTTGAACAAAAGTATAAGTTGTACAAAGTGATGATCAAATGTTGCATATATTGTTAGCAGCACTTTTGTTCCTCACTTTCATGGCATTTTAATAGCAAGTAGAACCAAAGTTGAAGCAACGTTTGTCGATAATTTAGTATGGTTGTATAAGAGCCTCTCTATAATAATTGAAGATGTGCTGTTTCTCAAGATCCAGACTCTGCTGTTCCATATGCGACAAACAATTGAATAACAAGCTTTTATAATGGATAATTAAAATAACCAAAACGGCCGCTATGGAAAGCATAGATAGCGCCACCGTAGCCTTGTGTGTTTGACAGAACAGCAATGCTGTCACAATGTTAAATCCCATATACAGTGGCGCCTTTGTTTTGATGCGGTGAGCACTTGCAAAAACTACATTCAATGATCCATTTTTAGCAACACTTGTTTCGTCACTTTTCAACAATACTTAAATGGGACAAAACGGCAGTGAAAATATGTTTGCTTTGAAAAGCTTTGAATTCAACTTTTCAACCACCAGTAATATAAAAGCTCTTAAACATAGTTGTAGGTACATTCTTGTTCAAACCTTGTAGAAGTGTGGTAGTAACCATTATTACCGACTAAGATTGAAATTCTCAATCACAAGTATTGTTCAACTTCTCAAGAAACAATTACTTCCTCGAGAAAAGTTTCTGAGAGCTGTTTTACTGATTGTTTAATAATTGTCTTGATGAAATTAAAACTATTATTCAAGCTTTATTCACCCAGAAATGGAGAATCTATTCAATAATAAACCATTTGATTAACGCAGTATTGTAATTGCTTATGCAATGACTTTACCTTGGCTATTAAACATTAATAACATTATAAATAGACACTACAATGTGTATTCAACAAGTAAACCACCAGTTATCCATCGATGATTCAGAAATGCTTGTTCAGCGTTTGTTTAACAGGGATTTATAACGAGTAATAATTAAATCGTGGAAGAATAGTTGAAGAAGTCCTTATTACTTATAATCACCGTCATTCCAAAAATAGCCTTTGTACAGTGTTAATTCAACATTATGTTTTGATAAGGTGATTATTGATCTGTTATTAAACTATAATATAACTGATAGCTTGAATAAGTCTTACGTTTGAGACCATTCACAAGCAATGTTCAACAAAGATGTTTACTTACACCGTAGGCAAGCAAAATACTTAGACAATGTTTAAACAACATATGTACGATAATTTGTTCGATTATCTTATTATATCTTTAAATACTGCTCTTTATCTGCTGTTCTATGTAACCTTGATTAAAGCAGTGGAGAAGCATGCACCTGTAAATCGCAAGGTCCTGAGTTCGAGTCTCGACATCCCAACAATGTTTGATTTAATAATGAAGTGCCAAATTCCTAGGCATCCAGATATGAGTATTTGATGAAGTGCGCAAATAACTACCAATGTTTTTGCTGTTTCCATTATAAAATAAATGTTGAAGAAACATTGAACAAACCTCTTTTTGTACGTTTAAACAATTAATTCTATAAATAAATATGATGTCCAATTCAGTTGAACAAAACGCTTAAACAGATTGTGTTCAGCATGTGCTGTTGTTGAACTAATGCTGAACAAAGTCTACTATTTTGTACACTTGTTACCATGAGTAATAATGGCATCTACAACTTTTCTTCGACAATTTAGAAATACAGTCAACTCTCCCTAACTCGATATTGAAGGGACCATCGAGTTAGGGAGGTTTTGAGTTACAGAACACAAAAGCAGTGCAACTGCGTTCCAAGAGACCATCGAGTTGGCCTTGAAAACCAACTTTTACTATGGTTCTCTAACTCGATATCGAGATACGGAATATCGAGTAAGGGAGAGTTAACCGTAACACGTTACGAAATCCTGTCAAACAAACGCCTAATAAGCATCTCTGGATATTCGCTGTACACCTGGTGGATAAAATGTTGAATAAAAATTATAAAGTCTACTTATAATGTTACTACTGTTTAACAGCCGAGGTAAGGTCATTGAATAAACATGTACTAAAATACGTTAATAAAATTGTTGTTGTTGAATAGATTCTCCATTTCTGGGCGAATAAGGCTTGAATAATAGTTTAATATTAACTAAGTCAATCATTAGGCAACTAACAGCTTGATAAAACAGTTCTGAGAAACTTTTCTTAAAGCAAAAATTGTTTCTTGGGGTGTGCTCTACAGAAAGATCAGCCGTACGGGATCCGTAGGAGGAGCTGCTGGCTGGTCGGAGCATGTACAAGCATCGGAGTCGGACCACTTGTACAGGGCTCGAGTTGAGGAGTAGCTTCGTGATCCTCCGAAATTAGAACCTCGACGAGCTTCGTGATCCGTTAGGAGGTAGAACCTGAACTTTGTGGTGGATAAGTAGTTGGAGCTTCGTGATCTTCGGAAGGTAGAACCCGAACGACCTATATGGTGGACGAGAAGGTAGAACCTGCAAGAGCTTTGTGAACCTGGACGAGGAGTTTGGCGACAGGAAGAGCAATCCGAATGACGACACTAAGGAGGAGTGTTGGGATTGTAGTGTCGCACCCGTAGGTAGAATATACGGGAATCGTCGGTGGTAGTATTTAGAGGTATGCTTAGTGGAAATGTTTGTATTGTAAATAACTGGATGAAATAAAAGGAACAGCAGTTGCTAGTTGAGTTATCAGTCAGTAGCTGTCTGCAGGAATGGACTAGCTTGTTTTCTTTGTGCTCAGTATAAGCTACCCTGGTATTGGAATTGTCTTCGTGTGCTTCCAACAAAATCCCCTAATACCAATGAAGAAATTTTCGGATAGATTGATAAGCCCTTGTGCAATTATTATGGAAAAATGGCACATTTATTTTTATAACATAATATACACTGTGATTTTCATTTATCTGATTTTGTTTTGCTTTTTTTACTCTCTCACATGTTGTGGCATTTACAGTTTCGTTTCGTTTTCTCACATGATTCCTTCACCATTTCCAATCATTTTATACTAATTTTCATTGTTTGTTTTTGTTTATTTGCAATTTGTTGTAACACAGAAACTTGTTTTGTTTACGATAAATACCTCTGCTGATTTGCTTAATATTTTCGTTTGCTTTAGATTTATATAGAGATGATTTCGATCTTTTGGTATCTTTCGATAATTCTTAAAAGAGTTTGAGTGAAATATTTGCATGGTTGTTGGCTTATTTGCTACAATGATACTGATCAAGTTCCGTTCGCTTTTCTTACTTCGTTACATTAGATACGATATTACTTTCCATTGTTTGCTTTGATTTTTGCAAGTGTAATACTAGTAATGATTCCTCCCCAAAAGGTTAATGGCCGTTTTCTTCTGTCGGTTTGGTTTCAGTAGTAAAAAATTCAAACTACAGATCAGCGGTGCCGGGTTTGTTCTGGAGATTGGTGAACAATAAAACAAGGGAAAACTAATATAAAACAACACAGGAAATAAGTATCCGGATGAAAATTCACATTCTTTGTGCCCTTTCTGTTTCCCAAAAATTAAGTTTCTTTTGTGCACATCTTCTCTTGCCTAAGTAGCGATCAAAAAATCAAGGAGACGAAATAATTGTATCTCTGCAAGAAATATTTACTCTACTTTCACGTCCGCGAATATAAAACGTTATAAAATATATAGGTTTTTCCATAAAAATACTTTTTCCTCCTTGTTTGCCTAGCTTTCTTCTTGATGTCTTGCTCTTTCCTAGGCTTTCTCCGTTAAAATTATTTTAATAAAAATAAACGTTTGCAAAATGTATTTGAAACAAAAAAGAAATCTTTCATTTTTTCTTCACCTTTTTTATTTGTCCTCATCTTTTATACAATCAATAATACACTTTTTACTCTAGAACTCTGTCCGCTTTTTTCTGTGATTTATTGGCTTTATTAAAAATATTCACTTTTTAGCACGTTCTTGATTTGTTTTTCGTTTTTTCATGTTTGCATTTTTTGTATAAAAATAATAAAACTACCGATATAAAAATACAGCTAATAATAGCTTTTTAAAAAGGGAAACTAAAATAAAATTAAAAATAACTAATGATAAAATTTTTCTATAATCTTGCTGCTGCGTTGCTGTTACAGTATTTTGAAATAATATAACTTTTTTTCGTCCTGTGTGTGTGTTTGTGTATGTGTGTCATCTACTTACGAAACTAATTTAATAAAAAAAATATTAAGTAAGCTTCCCTTTCGTTTCTCTTCTTTGCGAAATTGATCACCCCGATCGAGTTTGCGAGCTGCACTGAGCGAAATCACCTCGTTTCGATGGAAAGAAAAACCGTCCCAAATTGGGTTTGAAATCTATCAGCGTTATAACAATAAATCTGGGTTTGTGATGCATTCTAATCAGCTAGCTACCGTGTTTCGAGAGAAGAGGAAAAGTTTTTCCTTCCATCGAAGGTGAGAGAACAAGTTCGCTGCATGAGGCCCGACCTAAGTGCGCACCAGTTTTCACTTCAGTGTTGTGTCGATTTCCTCTAGTGAACTTTTCTCCGGAGTGCGGATGAGCTACAGTTTTGCGCGCACGGCCTTTATAATTTAATATATATCACATAAAATCATTTCTCTCTTGGTATAATTTGGGAAATTTAAGAGGTTGTACTGCACTGTTCAGGAAAAGTTCATCTGGTTTTGTGCGCTAGTGTTGCGCTTTTGCTCGCTGCTAGAGCGAGAGAGAGTTAGAGAGAGAGAGTGAGACCTAGCCTCCTGTTTCCCGTGTGATCAGAACGATTGTAGTAGTCGTATATGGTAGTAGCGGAGAACGTAAACTAAACGCTAATGATATAAAACTTACAGCAAACGTTCAGCAGAGCACTAAATGTGATTTTTGTTTTACCAAACAGTAGAACGATAAGAACAGGTTAAGTAAACTGACTTTTGTTTCAGTGTTTGTATGGTACGGACAAAACACAGACACAGTTCCCGAGCGCTTGCGTTCAACGTTTCGAGTCGTTTAACGGAAAGTTAAGTAACGAGTTTAAGTAGACATGTTGGATTTTTAGAGGTCGGGCTTTTTAGATGAATTTGTCAGGCTAGAGGTTAGAGAGGGAGCGAGAGGCATACAAGACTAAGGTATGAAGTAACAAAGGGCAACTTAAAATGATTTTTTTTTTATCACAACTCGAACCTAACCCCGAAATTTTAGAAAATAGGCCTTTTCACGAGACATGTCAAATCATTTGGATAGGAAACGGTTCGACAGTTCTGCTATGGAAATGACAGGTCTGTGTATGATTTTTTTTTTTCTAACATACGGGACTGTAATTTCCATAGAAGAGCTTCCAAATCAGCTGATAGAAAACTTTTCACGAAAAGGCCTATAAGCTTGTATTTTCTTTCCTTCTTATACACGAACTGTCATGATGACTTACTTTCTGTAAAAGTTTTCAAGGTTAGGTTTCATGGTACAATAAAAAATGGACTCTTGCGCGAATATCCTGTCGTTTTGATTACTACATTTGATTGTTTACAATTGGCTTTGTTGATTGATTGTTGTTAACGATGCGATATATTTTTCACTCTATAACGGCTGACAGAATAAAGTAAACAGAGCTATCATGCTTCTTATGACAGCCACATTTGGAATACTGTTGTTTATGGCTGTACTGATGTTATCACATCTATAACTCTGGTAACGAATTGGGCAACTGAGGTCAAAGTGTCATTATTAAAAAATAGTAGTTTACGATACAAGTTGCAGAATGATGACGACGAGTGCCTTAAAAATCGAGTTCTGCAACGAGTTAAGTACAACATTTTTTGCAATTTCGTAGAAGACCACTTGAGGGTATCAGAAATTATATCGGAATGCATTCATCATCATTTTACAATTTCTGAAAAATTATTTTGTTATGAACCCACAACAGTTACGTAATGAGAAAGCGTTGCGTAATGAATCATTACAGCACTGGTTTCAGTTGCGTAATGACTATTCCCGCACTGCATACTTCAGTGCAGGAAAGTAGGCCAATTCGTGACAGATTGGCGTGATGAAAAACAGCCTATTACGATGAGAAATTGCAAAAATGTATTTTTTGTCATTTCTCGTCGTAATAGGTTATTTTTCATCACGCCAATTTGCCATAAAATGGCCTACTTTCCTGTACTGAATTATATAGAGCGGTAATAGTCATTTTTCAATTTACCTCATCGTAATAGGCTGTTTTTCGTATCGCAAATATGTCATGAAACGGCTTACTTTCCCACACTGAATTATGGAGTGCGGTAATAGTCACTACGCAACTAAAATCAGTTGCGTAATGACTGAGACTGAGTAATGAGTTGCGTAATTGATAATTACATAACTATTCTCAGAATAATTTTAACTGCATCTCGGTAAGATTTCTGAAACCCTAAGGTGGTATTCTACGTAATTGCAAAAAATGTTGTACGCAACTCGTTGCAGAACTTGATTTTCACGTTTTAAAATAGTAGTTTACGAAACAAGTTGCAGAATGATGATTTTTACAGCACGAGTCGTAAATTTATCCTACGAGGCTTGCCGGGTAGGATAATTATGACGAGTTCTGCAACGAGTTACGTACAACATCTTTTGCAATTTCGTAGAAGACCACTTACATACATCAGTGCAGGAAAGTAGGCCGTTTCATGACAGATTGGCGTGATGAAAAACAGCCTATTTCGATGAGAAATTACAAAAAATGTTGTACGCAACTCGTTGCAGAACTCGATTTTTATGTTTTAAAAATCATCATTCTGCAACTTGTTTTGTGAACTACTATTTTGCAACTTCTCATCTAAATATGTTGTTTTCCATCACGTTAATCAATCGTTATATGGTCTATTTTCTTAACTGGTGTGAGTTGCGTAATGACTTATTACACAACGCTTTTCAGCAATAACTGTAATCTAATTTCTTTTAATTCCATTCTTCTTCTTGAAGTGGGAAAACATTACGCTGAGAAATTGCAAAAAAATGTTGCACGCGACTCGATGCAGAACTTGGATGTTTAAAACACCCGTCGTTATTATCCAAAAAGGCTAGTTTGATAGATGCACACCTTATGCTGCAAAATACAGTACTGACCCGATTTTATCAGCCCCCGATTTTGTCTGCCCACGATTTCGTCTACCCCCGATTTTGTCAGATTTTTGACCCGATTTTGTCAGCCTATTTTAAATTTGTCATATAATTGTTATCGTCATGTTTTACCACGTTTACATTAAAATTGATGATGATGTTTGATGTCATGCACGCATGGGAGTAGCCAGAGGGGGCAGTGGCAATGCCTTTTATTAAATGTTAAAAATCGATATCACCAATATAAGGGAGGGGGAGCCCCTGATAAAAAATCATTCTGCATCTTGTTAAATAAACTATTGCTAACTGCTGAACATCTCTGAAATTAAAATGGAACCAACTGGAAATTTAAGTAGGGTTATGTCACCTTGAAAATCGAGATACTTAATCGATTCAAAGTGATTCCAAGCCTACTTTGCACGGGATCACAGTGAAATGGATATCTGGTGGTGGGTGTGGAAGGTTAGACAGAGACAAACAGAAGTAACGCCATTCGGTAATTATGTGTCACAAAATCCAGCTTTTCACGAGCGCCAATGGCTGCTCCAATCAAGCTCGGGCAATAGGCCTTTTCATGTGACAGAGAAGGACGATGCATTAACATCGGTGGAGGAACGGTACAAACACGAGGTTGTCATTTCCATAAAAGAACTGTAGTCAAAGAGCATCCAGATCAGCGGACTTGGAACGTCTTGTGAAAAGGCCTAATAGTGAACGGACCAAACGTCAGATTGTTCGATCCCTTCCAGACAGTGAGCTAGATTGTGGCATCCATTAGTGCAAAAAGCTAGAACTAGATAAATATCGATTCTCGTGCTCTGGTTGTAAGATTCACTACAAATAGGCGTCGAAATGATTGCTTTAAGGGCATTAGTGTGATTTTTCGTAGGGTTGTGCTACCTTGACAGCAGTGAAGTTGATGCGATTCAAAGTGATTTCAAGCCTACAGTCACAGAAAAACAGACATAACACTGAAGAAATTTTTATTGACCACGATCATGTCAAATTTGGTATTGTTACCGTTGGAGAATAAGATCTCTTATCGGATTGCCGAGACTCGCGAACAGGCTCGGTGTGAATAAGTTCGCACCCGCCTGCTCGGAAGAACATATCGATAGGCATAGCAAAAAGTTCGTGATCATTTACTCGCGAGTAATCGAACAAGGTGTGAGTTATTATGAATTCTACCGACAAATCATCTGAATATCCATCAAATCGACAGTAAACTACCAGTTTGACTACCACTTTGTGAAAAACTGAAATCTCGAAGGAGAAATTAAGTCTATCAAGGTTTTTGGCTTATAAGAGAGTAATCTTTCGGATGGAAATTGGAAATTATTATCTAAGCAAATATTGCGGTAGTTGGACTAAAAATAAGCAATTTGTTCTTCAAAATCCAAAGTTCTTATTTCTGGATCAAGCAAAAACTTCTTCAGTACTTCCTTGACCAGTCTTACGATTCTTTCTGCTTTCGCTTGATTTTTCATAAATGTAACAAAATTGTCAGAGTTGATAGGTGGTCCTCCATCCGTAAACACATCATCTATCAAAAATCGTTAAAAGAACCTTCAAAACCTTTTTGCAGTCTGTTAGGGAGCTATTCAGATACCGAATAGGAAAAATATACAATGATCAGAAGTTTGGTGACAACCAACCGAACTAGACGTGTTCGTATTAAAGTCCTTTTAAGCCTGGAAATCATATTCCTCCCATTTTACCAGCTACTTCACCGTGTTGATTCCAATTGTCCGAACTATTCGTTATCTGGGTTTCCAGAGTTTCAGTTCCCTGAATCGATATTTTTGCTGAGTCCTAAAGGAAGAAGTTCAGAATGTGGCAAACCATAAGACAGAATACTAGAAGGCGGTATGCTTTTGTGGCCGGTGATGCATCTGAGTTCAAAAACACCAAAAGGCCGAAAGAAACAAAAGGCGGAAAATACTAGAAGGCAGAAAGTCCGGAAGAAAAGTTCGTCGTCAGCTGGCCATTTCACGGCACTGACCTCACAAACGCTGGAATGTGCGTCAACAACGTGTAACACGGAAATGAATTGTTGTGTAATTGACAACACATAATTTGTCAATACATGGACTGAAAGAAAACTGACTGTACGGAAAGTAAAAGTAGGTGAAGGGAGAATATTGTTGGAAAGACAATCAACGGATGGGTTATTCGTCCATCAAGCATCGAGGAGTTCTTTAAACCCTTCGTAAAAACTCATAAGGACTTTGGAACCTTGGGACTCGTTCCATGACAGGATCACTTAGGCATATACAGTAATTTGAGGAGATATTGATTTTGAAGAGACTGTATATCAATGACGAACTTTGATGTGTTTGAAACATTTGATTACATTGATAATTGAACATTCCAAGCAGATCAAAATTCCAGTATCTCATTCCATTTAGTCCATTATGTTTGGCAAACCTTATTCTTCTTTTTGGTTCACACGAGTTCACGAAAATAATCCCTATTCCCGTTAAAAAAAACGACACTGCTTAACCCCCAGTTGTCCAATTCGAAATTTTTTGAAAAAGTTGAAACTCCTACATGTGAAACACAGTCTGATCGATGTGATGTTATAATTCCTTCATTAACAATAAAAATAAGCTTCTCTAACTTTCAATACCTAGCACTCTCTAGTTGTTTTACTGAACTCATGACGAGGAAGGGTTCGCGGCGTATGTTTCTCCAATTCTAGTCTGTTCCCGATCTCCCCGATCAATTCCTTAACCTCCCGAATCGTTCGATCTACCTCTCCTCTAAAATCCGTTACTCGTTCCGATTGACAATACAGACAGCTACTTAAAAGGATAGCGCAATATTTCGTTCCCATTTCCAGATCAGTGTCACAAACCTTCCTCACATTCTGATCACCCATTCAATCACTCTTCCCGCTTACAACCACATCCACCAATCGGCACCCGTCCAGCACTCACACGATTCACCCACTACTGTTGATTTTGACACTGCTGCTGCTGTTGCTTCTTCTACTGCTGAAGAAGCTGCGGTGGCTGCGGCTGTTGCAACGGTTCCCGCTGCTCTAGTATATGTACATGTATGCTGCTTGCAGTGTTATCTTCGAATAAGGTTATTAAAGTTATTATGCTATTGTGGTGGCCCGGGGTTGTGGGGAAGATTTGGCGGCGGGCCCTGCACTCACACGCACACAAACGCGGAACCGGATTAGATCAACGGGAGACACGGAATTGTTCATGTTCATTGTTGGTTGTAGTTGTAGGTTGTTGGTGGTGGTCGTAGTGATAGTTGGGATGGTTGAAATGCATACACACAATTGATATCATTGATCACGGTTTTGGGTTGAACCAATAGCCAGTTGTTGTCGGAGTGGTTGTTGTTGTTGTTGTGTGGGTGGTATTCAGAGGGTCGCACGCATTACACACAGATAGCAGATTGATTGTTTGTTGGTTTGGAAGAAATTAGAGAAGAAAAAGAGTGCAATTTTAGCTCGTGCTGTTTTACTAGGGGTATAGGTTGTATCATCATACACGCTCGATCATTTGGCGTACGATAACTTTCGATTGTTTCGCTCACATACATCAGCCGAATTAAGCGGGTATGGGTTTGAATTTTGAAGTACCGATTGCGATTTTGTTCATTATTTTTTGCTAGTTATAGATGCCACGGCACGACACGCGCGTTCTCAGTGCTCTCACTCTCGTTCTTGCTTGAGGTTACTTACGGGTAGTGAGGGGTACGGCGTTTGGTGTAGTATGTGAGGGGGCAGTTTGGGGCCGTCTTCGGCTTTTTCCTCCTCTCGCCGCTTTAAGCAGGCGGCTTTTGGGTTCAGATTGCGTTCTGTGGAAGAAAGTTTGAAATTAGTGTCTGGAATACAATGTGAATTATTCCAATGTTCCTAGAACTAGCAATTAAGATATTGAATATAAAACCATAAAGATGATAAGTGTGTTCCAGTTCGAATTTGGCAACATACCAACAATTTTCATGTTGCCTAAAACGTACCGTGCCAAAATCGAACGAGCACTGTATAAAATCATATACACTAAGAAAAATCTGCACGTCAAGGTCGTGTGTTTTACTTATAGATTTGCACAATAAGGAAAACCACTTGGGGGTCATGCACATATTACGTCACGCTCCAAGGGGGGGGTGAAGCCAAGCGTGACAAGCCTTACAAATTTTCGAAGGACTCATACAAAAAAAAACGTGACAAAAAGGGGGGGGGGAGGTGGTCAAAAAAATCGAAATTTAGCGTGACATAATTTGTGTACCATCCCTTGACTTGAGTGTGGTAGCCATATGAAATCCATCATTGACTTCACGGTATAATAACCAGAGCCGTAGCGATACTTCATGGCGCCCTTGGCGAACCTCCAATTGTACGACCCTGGATAAATTCAAAACTCTATGGCTACATTATTAAGAATTCATCACACAAATCCTCCAGAGGATTATGATTAAACCTAAGAATTAACTTAAATTTAGAAGACATTAAACTGTTGGTGGAACTTCTGCAAGAGGCTATATTTATTGTTTAGGAAAACAGTATGAATATTAATGAATATTCTTAAAATGTTTTTTCTACATATATTTATGATAAACTGCTGATATGATCAGAAACAACATCCCTTGTTTGAAGGATCAGGAAGTGTTCCATTTAACGAGAAGGAAATTCTTCAAAACATTGTTGAATTATTTATGTTTGTGAAATTATCTAAGACTGTTCGTCCAAAACTTTAAAAATTAATTACCATTTGATCCTTTACAATACAATTCTCAGCAAAAAATAATTTTCATAAAAAGAGGCCTTTAGTCATTCTCAAATAATTAATATTTGTATTACAGTTTCTTAAAAAACATCCAATTGGGTCCTAAAATGCTTAATGAAATCTTGTTTTTATTTAATGACACGAAAGAGCTTATTACTGCAATTATTTTAGCAATTTTTCCCGCTCAAATAACGGCTATATCATATTAAAACTTTATTTTAAAAATTGGGACCATAAATGAACCTTGACACTTGTGATCATGTTTGACGTTCTCTTAATCGACAAAAACACCACAGGGCTTTCAGTTTTAACACCGGGGTTGTTCCTATCTGACATTTTGGAAGGGACACGGAAAGCAAAATATACCCAAAATTTAAGTTTAAGCCAAGGAATGTGACAAAATCTGAAAAAATGTTTTTTGGGCTTAAACAAACGAAAAACATCAAAAAATTGAGTAAACATGTGTTTTTAGCCTAAACTTAAGCGTTTGGCACTAAAATTGGTACAGGGCTTTAGGACTCTATTATAGCATAAGTAAATTTATCAAAGTAGTTGAAAGGGTTAGTTAAAAATAATTAGTTGCGTTATGAATATGTTTCAAGAAGAATGAAAGGGGAATTTGTTTGTTTGTTGTCTTTCAAAATAGTTAAAAAAACACAAACATTTTTGAGAATTCTGATCACGATTTTGTGAGAAGTGTCTCAAGGGTTCCATCAGAATCTTCATTAAGATTTTTGATAATTATGTGTAGCACTTATGAGTATGCCAACCAAATTTTCAAAGAATATTGTTCAGAATTATTTCCACCTTTTTTTTTCAAAATGACACCAAGGATTATGTGAAAATCCTGGCCAAGATTTCCTACACCTCGATCACATGTAAATCCTATGTGAAATTCTATGGAAACCTGTTAAAGATCCGATCATAAACCTGCCAAAGGTATTGTGAGAATCCTATTTTAGGTTAGAATTATGTTAGATTACTATTAAAAAGTTTAGAACAGCTATATCCAATATACTTTGAAATTTTGGCTCAGAATTCTGTTTGAAACGTTTCTAAGATAGTATTAAATTAGTACCCTAGATTCTATAAAAAAAAAATATTTATCGGGATTTTGTTGGAATGTATCCTGGAACTGAATCAAGCTGTGTTTGACAAATTTAGCTGTAATGCTGCAACTTTTCTTCCAGTTTAATTGAAATGAACAAAAAAGCAATAAACTTATAGTTTGTTGTATTTTCTATTTAGTAAAACAGGCGTAAGAAAATGTCCAATGATTGTTTAACGATAATTCCAAGCTTTTCTCTTAGGAATCTTCAATTTACTATCCTTCTATGTATTTATTTTCTGAGAAGCTTTTATCAAAAAATTTTAAAAGCGATTCAGGCATTACTACAATTTTATACCATTATGTCTACGTATATCTGTGAAATTGTGAAAAGGCGCCCTTACTTGATATGTTTTCTTTAAAGTTTTTCCAAATGCGTCTCTCATTTTGGCGCCCCCTGAAGGCTAGCGCCCTTGGCGGGGGCCAACCTGGCCAACCGCACGCTACGGCACTGATAATAACATGATCAACATTAGGTTGTCATGTGAAACAACCATGAATGCCTAAATATTAAATCATGAAAACCATCTCATTTGCTTATTGAATTCGAATTGTAGTGGCTTTCGGTAGTCATGTGTGATAGAACATTAATGTCATGAGACTGAAAGAATAAATTTGATAGAAGAACTCTTGCTCCCCAAAATATGGATTCGAGGCTCCTCTGCTTGTCGAAAGCTCACTTGAATGTTTTTTTTTTTTTCAAACAAGTGAGTCAGCAACAAGCGGGGAGCCGCAAATCCATAATTTGGGAAGCCCGGGAGACACATATTTCATTTTATTCGAAGCTGAAAGCTAGGAAAATCTGTTAGTGGAATCCGATTTTTCTCTAACACCATACATCATATGGAATGCTGGAAGTAATGCATTTTATTTACAGAAAACTAGAAAGTACTCTTCACCTTCACTCGGACATCTTCACTAATAAGCGGTTTCTTCACCACCGCTTAGGCCTTAAACCTGGTTTAATCGTATGGGTAAACGTGGTTTACGGCTTAAGCGAAGGTGAAGAAATCGGCCCTAAGAGAAAGAAAATCGAATCCGCAAATTTCCCTCTAACACTTTCAGCTTCAGAATTTGCTTCTTCCTTTTGGAACATGATGACTGTCGTTCGACACGAGGTCCGACTGCAATTCAGTTCGCTATGGGTTGATCACTAACAATTTAGAAATTTGGAACACGAAAATCGACAGCAAGCTCATCGATTTCAAATCGGCCAACTTGAACATAATGATCATGACACAAGATAGCCATAAATTAAACACACTGAATCCGTGTTGGGTGATGATCTATGCACCCATAGGTTGACGCACACGAATTTGAAAAGGAAAGTTTTAGGAACATATGTGGAAAACTATGGAATTCATGTTGTCGCTTGATTAATCAGTCCATGGAGCAAAACTAAAGAATTGAATGTGTAGCACACACGAAGTTTGTAAGAAAATCACAGCAAATCGATATAGACGTTTATGAATCGATCCATAATTTTAAACACACGGATCGAACGTGTGGATTTTTATCAGTATACAGAGCGGTTGCTTTTAATGAAAAGTGAACGTTTCTGATATTTAATTCATTGAATGTTCTACATCTTGAATTACAGTCAGTAACAAAGTTCGTAGTTACTCGCGGAAGTTTCTTTTCTACAAATAAAGGGTGATCTCGACCGTAAGCAATTAAATGCCTGCGTCAAAAAATTACTATGTCAAACAAGGCTGAAGGCACCCCTCCGTCGGTGCACGGACGGCTACAAAATCATCGTTCCGTCAATCAAGCACATCCGTGCGATGGGATCGTACCTGGGGATGAAGAACATCCAATTATTCTTCACCTTCACCTACGACATCGAGGCCGACAAGCCTTCCAAAGCGATCCTTCGCGGTCTCGATTATTGAGAGTGCAATTTACGTCCAGTGTATGTAATTTTCACTATTGATATGCCCCTCGGTATGCAGACAATGCTGCCAACCTAAATTTGGTAAGCCCTGTACGATCAATCAAAACTCGTTAGTTCAGTGCCTTCAGCAACGGGAATAGAGTGCCCTTAATGAGAAGGTAAGTTTTACATGATAAATCAAATAAATGTTCAATAGGAACCTCATGAACATTATTCAGGTGAACCTTTATCATGCGAAGGGTGCTTCAGCAGTGCTTAGTAGAAGATTTACGGAAGAAAATATAGATATGGGAACAATTCAAGAGCCCTGGGTAAATAATGGTAGGGTTCTTGGCTGCCCTTCAAAAATTGTATAGTTCTATACAATGGCAGTCAGTTCAAACCTAGAACAGAAATACTTGCGAACAGTGACACAAAATTTGTCCCAATTACAGAATTTATCTCTAGAGACATCATGGCGATCTGTTTACTGGGAGAACGCTACGGCATACGAATGAAATAATCTCATGAACATTCGAATTCGAAGTATACTCCGCCACTTATCTTCTCCGAAACTTACCCCGAACTTGCTGTTCGAGCGTCATGATCACCTCCACGGCCATGTTCAGTATGCCGAGTTTGGTTTGTGGTTTGTCGGACTTTAGATGCGACATGCACATGCGGCCCAGTTCTTTCAGTGCTTCGTTGATATCCCGGATACGTATTCTAGAATGAAATTGAAAACTTTGTTAGAACCATCACTCAATTTGTGCCCCCAATAATAGCAATATCAAACCTTTCGCGGGCATTGTTGGCCTGTCTTCGTTCCTTCTCCTTTCGATCCTTCGTCAGGGGATCGATATCATCGTCGTCGTCGTCATCGTCAGCACTGGAACAACTACGTGAATTTTTACTTTAGTGGCAAACACAAATCAGGATAAAACAACGCCAACCAAACAGAAGATTGATTCGAAATGAAAAGAAAACGCAAGAAATCGAAAAACAATACATTACTGGATGTAACTTAGGAAAATACTATAACTATATCAAACACAGATAATCTAAATCAAATTAATCAAATGCATGAGTATGGCTGAGAATAAATTACAACATCACTCACTATTTACGCTGCCGCTTGGCACCCTTGGTGGAACCTGGTACGGAACTGCTGGGTTTGGTATCTGAATCTGGCGGTTCTTTGCGTTTCTCTGCAATACAAGAGTGAGACACGTCAGTAAACTTCAACTCAACTGCCACAACCACCCCCAAAACTTACTACTGTTCATCGCGACCGGTGTGCTGGGTAATCTTTCGGTTTTCACTGGTACTAGGCCGGCTGCCACGGCCGCCGCCGCCGTCACTGGTAGATCACTGGTCGAGTCTTGGCCGTGCAGCTGTGATGAGGAGGAACCACCGCCGGAAGTGCCAGGTGGAATGATCGAGGCCCCGGCCGGACCGTACGGCGAACCGGCATCGATCGAAGAGAGCGACACACCGACCTGCGGTTCGCAGTGATTCCGCAGGATGTTGATGGCGTCGTCCAAGCGTTCCTCCATGCGGGTGCCCTGGAATGAGTGAGTGGAAAAGAACAGAGATGAAGGAAATTGGTAAGATATGAAGGGGAATAAGGGGAGTTTTAGTGATAAACGGTACCATTAAATATGATAGGAAGCAAAGTGCAGTGCATTAACACAAAAAAGTAACATTTACAAAACCAAGTTTAAGTTTTAAATCATTCATACTTTTATAATTGTTTGTACTAAAGTTTGATTAGGGTCGATGTACCAATAGCCACATATCTAAGAACAAATATTCGTATGAAATCGAAAAATACTTTTACATCATCTGAAAGCTTTTTATCTTGGTTTTGAAGGAAAAATATGAAAACTACGAAAACTCATATGTATGTATTAATTATCGCTTATGCCACCAAAGGAACACATGTGCCTATACTGCCCATAACTGCATATTTGTAACATTCGACAAAAGTAGGCATTGAGTAAATGGAATATCAAGTGTACATTTCATGGCAGTATGGGGGGAAACTAAAATTTCTAAAATTTACCAAGAACTCAAAAGTGCTTATTTGAGGCTGATATTTTGTACAACTCATATCGCATACTAGGTGAATAGTCAGAAAATAATTCTGGTAGAAGTTTCATTGCTGTTACATTACGAGGCTCATTTAAAATCTCAATGTTACTGTTATGTGGTTATAATTACCAATGTGACAAAACAACTTGGTATTTTTTTCGAATTTTCTAGAACAATCCCACAGATTTCAGTAAGTTGATCGAAAGTATTTATCATTTGATGACTCTCCATGGTATTAACTCCAATTTGTCAAAAATGTCGAATGTGACTGTTATGCAGTTATGGGCAGTATAGTAGCACTATTTTTAATTTCTGGTCCTATAGTAGCACTAGGGGGCCTTCCTTAGCTTAGACTCCGCGGCTATAAAGCAAAGCCATGCTGAAGGTGTCTGGGTTCGAATCCCGGTCGGTCCAGGATCTTTTCGTTATGGAAATTTCCTTGACTTCCCTGGGCAAAGAGTACCATTGTACTTGCCACACGTTATACGAATGCGAAAATGGCAACTTTGGCAAAGAAAGCTCTCAGTTAATAACTGTGGAAGTGCTCATAAGAACACTAAGCTGAGAAGCAGGCTCAGTCCCAGTGAGGACGTAATGTCAAGAAGAAGAGGAAGTAGCACTAGCATCACGGCGTTATACGGCAAAATACAAATCAAAACCGTATTTTTACAAAACTCACATTTTCATTTAAAGTGTGGATCAAAAGCTTAAAGGAATTTAATCAGGAATTCATCCGAAGATGCGTTCAGAGAATTTTCAAGCATTTCTCATTTAAGATGTCTTCAAAAATTGCTAATGATATCTTTAAGAATTATTCAAGAGATTCCTCTAGGAATCTATTTGGATTTCATCTAAAATTTTCGGGCTCGATTTGTATTTTTTTTTAAACATCCAGAAACTACTCCACAGATTCTTTCCAAGATGTCTTCAGGAATTCTTTTACATTTCATTCCTAAAATTTTTCTCGAAGAATTTATTCAGGAATTCCTAAAAAAAATTCTACCAAATTCACTGATGAAATTTCTGCTTGAATACATGATGAACTTCTACAGGAGCGATCTTCTACAAGGCTCTTCGAAGGAGCTTCTGGACCCCTGGAGGAAATCACAAAATATTCTCTAAAAGTCTAAAACAAATTGGCAATGGAAACTGCTTCCAGGAATAAGGTGAGTGAACCAACCTTGACCGAAACTTGAACAAGAAAACCAAAATCAAAAATATCGCTACTCCCGGCCAGGGGTTTTTCCGTAGCTTGTGATTGCAGAAGCAAATCAAAACGACCATCTTGGTTTTTAGGTCGGATCCCTTTTTCATTCACGAACTAGTGGCAACATGAAGTAAGGTAGAGTCAAGAACTTGTTACGGAATGGACCAGTGAGCTAGAAAGTATGAACTGTCGGAAGTTTCTTCGAAAGTCCAACTCAGTAAAAGTTTCTTTATTCTCTGGAGTCCACATAAGATCTCGAATGAGAACTCGTAAGCAGTCAGCTAAAGTTCTAATGCTGATGAGAATCTTGAGAGGATAGTGATAATCATCCTGAGAGGATTCCAATTAGAAATCTGAGAGGATTCAGATTACAATCTGATTAGAATACTGAGAGTATTCTGATGAGAATCCTGAGAGGATTCTGATGAGAATCCTGAGATGATTCCGATAAAAAATCTGAAAGGATTTCGATCAGAATCTGATAAGAATCCTTGAGAGATTTCTGAAGATTGTCCTAAGAGGTTTCTGATGAGAATCCTAAGAGGATTACGACGAGAATCCTGAGAGGATTCTGATGATAATTCTGAGAGATTTCTGATGAGAATCCTGAGAGGATTTCGACGAGAATCTTGAGAGGATTCTGATGATAATCCTGAGAGATTTCTGATGAGAATCCTGAGAGGATACTAATGAGAATACTGAGAGGATACTGATCACTATCCTGAAAGGATTCTGATGATAATCCTGAGAGGCTTCTGATGAGAATCCTCAGAGGATTCTGATGAGAATCCTGCGAGGATTTTGATGAGGATCCTGCGAGGTTTCTGATAAGAATCCTGAGAGGATACTGATGAGAATACTTAGAGGATACCGATGAAAAAACCAGAGAGGATTCTGATTGAAGTTCTGAGAGGGTTTTGATTATAATCTTATAAAAGACCTGAGAGGATTCTGTTGATAATCCTGAGAGGATTTCAATGAGAATCCTGAGAGGATTCTGATGAAAATTCTGAGAGGATTACAATGAGAATTCTGTAAGGACTCTGATGAGAACCCTAAGAAGAACATATTTATCTGTATTTTACAGATTTTCTCGAATATTTTATGACCAAGAACCTGTATATTAGACAGTTTCACAAAAATAAAAATTTCTGGGATTCAACCAGTCACCCCTAAGTCCTAGTTGCAATACTAAAACAAACTACCAGACAAATTTTCATCCAATTTGGAGAAGATTAGGAGGTGCCTCAAGTCGAATTTGTGTTTTTTGGCTATTTGTTACATTCAAAAAATTCTAACAAGAATTTGGAAAAATGAAAATCAGAATGAATACCACTAGTTGAACGTATTATTAGTACTTTACAACTTCTGAGAACACTGTATGCCGATAAGAGATGGTTTTGACCTCATAAAATTGATTTCTGTTCATTAAAGTACCTGTAAAACATACATTTCTCTACAGTTTTTGTTCTACGAGATTCTTAACCACATGCCTAATCGTAAAAGTTCAATCGTAGTATCATTCCTTTGTCATTTCTGAACATTATTGTAGTACATCATTTTTGTCTCCGAATTACAGATAAATTGTAAAAAATCGTCGGAAATACGACATTCCTCATTCCCCTGCATTTAGAGCTGCTGCTAAATGGCGCAATTGCTGACATGTTACAAAATTGAACATAGTAGCTTTGCTTTTTCAATGATACACTTTTGAACAATAAATCGTGATAAAATTTGTTGGCCTCAAGTCATTTGGTCCATTGGAAAAAAAGAACACTCTAAATGAACTCGCGTAATCAAACTCTGATCCTCAAGATCGGTTGTCGAGAAGCTTGACTTCGGGGCTATATCACATATGAAATTGCTTGGCATCAAATGAGAATGTTGTCTGAAACACGACTGCGTTGATGACATTTGCTAGATGTTTTCTTCAATCATCATCCATCATTGAAAAAGCAAAGCTACTATGTTCAATTTTGTAACATGTCAGCAATTGCGCCATTTAGCAGCAGCTCTAAATGCAGGGGAATGAGGAATGTCGTATTTCCGACGATTTTTTACAATTTATCTGTAATTCGGAGACAAAAATGATGTACTACAATAATGTTCAGAAATGACAAAGGAATGATACTACGATTGAACTTTTACGATTAGGCATGTGGTTAAGAATCTCGTAGAACAAAAACTGTAGAGAAATGTATGTTTTACAGGTACTTTAATGAACAGAAATCAATTTTATGAGGTCAAAACCATCTCTTATCGGCATACAGTGTTCTCAGAAGTTGTAAAGTACTAATAATACGTTCAACTAGTGGTATTCATTCTGATTTTCATTTTTCCAAATTCTTGTTAGAATTTTTTGAATGTAACAAATAGCCAAAAAACACAAATTCGACTTGAGGCACCTCCTAATCTTCTCCAAATTGGATGAAAATTTGTCTGGTAGTTTGTTTTAGTATTGCAACTAGGACTTAGGGGTGACTGGTTGAATCCCAGAAATTTTTATTTTTGTGAAACTGTCTACTGTATATACATATTACAGATTTTTTAGAAAAATACAGATATACAGATTCTGTATGCAGAAATTTGCCAAAAACCTTGAGAGGATACTGATGATAATCCTGAGAAGGAACTGATGAAAATCCAGAAAGGATACTAATGTTAATCCTGTGAGGATTACGAAAAGAAATCTGAGAGGATTTCGATTAGAATCTGAAAAAAATCCTGATAGGATTCTGATGAGAATCCTGAGAAAATTCTGATGAGAGTCCAGAGAGGATTCGGACGAGAATCCTGAGAGGATTCTGGAGAATCCTGAGAGGATTCTGTTAAGAATCCTGAGAGGATACTGATGAGAATCCTGAGAGGATTCTGATGAGTCTCCTAAGAAGATTCTGATGAGAATCCTAAGAGGATTCTGATGAGAATCTTGCGAGGTTTCTGATGAGAATCCTGAGAGGATTCTGATGATAATACTCAGAGGATACCGATGAGGAACCAGATGAATTGAAATTCTGAGAACGTTTTGATCAAAATCTTATAAAAATCCTGAGAGGATTCTGGAGAATCCTGAGAGAATTCTGATGAGAATCCTGAGAGCATACTGATGAAAATCTTTAGAGGATTTTGAATGAAATTCTGAGAGGATTTTGATTAGAATCTAATAAACATCCTGAGATTATTCTGATGATAATCCTGAGAGGATTCTAATGAGATTCCTGAGAGGATTCTAATGAGAATCCTGAGAGGATTCTGATGAGAATACTGAAAAGATTCTGACGAGAATACTGAAAGGATTCTTATGAGAATCCTAAGAGGAGTATCATGAGAATCCTGAGAGGATTCTGATGAGAATCATAAGAGGATACTGATGATTACCCTAAAAAGATTCTGATGAGAATCCTGACAGCATACTGATGATTATCCTGAGAGGATTCTGATGAGAATCTTGAAAGGATTCTGATGAGAATCTTCTTAGGGTAATCATCAGTATCCTCTTAGGATTCTTATCAGAATCCTCTCAGGATTCTCATGGTAATCCTCTCAGGATTCTCATGGTAATCCTCTCAGTATTCTGAAGCATTCTGATGAGATTTCTGAGAAGATTCTGATAAAAATCCTCAGAGGATTCCGATGAGAAACCTGAGAGGATTTAGATTAGAATCTGATAAAAATCCTGAGAGGATTCTGATGAGAATCCTGAGAGGATACTGTTGATAATCCTGAGAGAATTCCTATGAGAATCCTGAGGGGATACTGATGAGAATCCTGAGAGGATTTCGATAAGAAATCTGATCTCCCATATGCTCCTTACCATCCTTACCATAAAAATAGTGTTCTGTGTAATTCTCAGTTTTCTAGGTGGTTATTTAAAAGTGGCCCAAAGACAATGTAGGTACTATGGAGAAATTTTGAAAAATGTTCCAAACACGCTAGTACTGTAATGTAAGTAGAAACTTATCATCCCATATTGAAAACTAATTCTTCAAACCTTAATGAAGGATGTTGGTGAAGAAACAAATCCATTTTGAGCTAATTATGTTTGGGATTTTTGTACATGTTTGCAGGGCTTTAATCACATATTAAGCTAAATAATAGCAAACAAACTCTTGAATATCTCTTTTGCTATCCGTCGGTTTGATTTTCTCTCTTCAGCAAGTTTATTTATTATGGTTTGAAAAATGAGTTTCTACTATGGGCTAATAAGCTTATAGTTACATTACAGTATTATCGTGTTTGGAACATATCTCAAAATTTCTCCATAGTAATTTCCATATACACTTACATTGTCTATGGGCCACCTTTAAATCTCTACCTAGAAAGCTGAAAATTTTAAAGAACACTATTTTTATGGTAAGAATGGTAAGGAGCATATGGGAGATTGGAATCTCAATCATTTTTAAATTTTGAACCACCCTAATAATACATTTCACCTAATGAAAATACCCTTCAAATTTGCGTTTATGTATCACAATATAATTGTTAAATATATGTATAATGGAAACTTCAGACAGAACCAAACACCGAAGCTACTGCACTAAATCCAAAAAAAATACTAACAAGGGAAGGTCACGATGGTGTTACACGGGGTTTTTAACCGGACTGTTTTTATTAGATTCTACATGTCGAAATATGAAAAACCTTAAAGCCTTTCGGGTGATGGACCAGTGGTGTAGCCAGGAGGGGCTCTGAAAGGGTCGATTTTGTACGAATATAATATTATTGAGTCGATTGAAAATTTGTCAAAAAGATTTTTCTTAGTATTTAGTACGATAGTTATGAACAGAACTGACATTAATGTATGTTTATTATGTATTTTTAAGTCATTGGTGTAACTAACATGGCATATGGACACCAAAACAAATTTGGTTTTATTAGAATAGTGTACCAATAAGAAACCCATCCCGATTGCCCCTATGGCATGGAAAAAATACATTTTAAACATTCATCAATATCAATTCTGTTGTCTACCATCACAATAAATCCTGAAAAAATATGTTTGTCAAATTTCCAATTCACTGAATAATACCATATACGTACAAAATTGCCCCTTTCAGAGCCCCTCCTGGCTATACCACTGGTCCATCACCCGAAAGGCTTTGTGGTTTTTCATATTTCGACATGTAGAATCTAACAAAAATAGTCCGGTTGAAAACCCCGTGTAACACCATCGTGACCTTCCCTTGTAAGATGTACCTAGAATGCCCCAATGTTGACACCAATAGTTTGAATTTTCTGAAAGAGTGTTGTTTTTTGGTTGACTTTTCGATTTTTTCAATGATAGGGATTGGTTTTTTTAATCGAATAAATGTGGTTTTATATGCCACGGTATAGAAATTGACATTAAATTTGTGTTGATTATCCAGAATTGCATACTGTTGCTGGTTGAATGATTATTAATTATGAGCTTGCAAGTTGTAATACGTGCTAATAGAACCTCTAAAATTAAAAAAATATTCTTGCAAGACAATTAAATAAAGGACCGTAAGAGAAAACAGCCAAAGTTGCAATATATCTTGGAAAAAAATCTTGCGAGAGTTTCCCAAAGATCTGGAGCTAAAATTAGTGCTAAAGAAATCTGACAAGCATATAGGGCATAAGTTGTAGGTGACTATTACTATTTGAACATCTCAGGAGAATTCCGTTGAGAATCTTTCAAGAAATTCATCAAAGAACTGGATGATTTTTTTTATTATGATGGTTATTCTCAATCCATCTTGCAACATGAGTGGTTAAACAATAGACATTGAAAACAACAAGTACTAGAAGGGCAACATAATACCAACACATTTCCATGAAAAACACTTCCCCCATCCCCCACCAGAGGCTCCTCGCCTCTGCCCACAGCGCTCATTCCTACTTACCGTTCCGTTCTCCGAGTGTTCCCGGAGCAGCGACACAATCGCATCGTCCAGCGGTTGAATCTCCGGCGAGTTTGCCTAAACATGCCGGTATTTGTTGTTGTCGTTCGAGAGATACCAAAAGAAGAGAAACACAAAAAAAGAAAGAAAAAAACATGCATCAACAAAAAGGGTTCGAATCGAGAAGAAAGTCGAAATGATATGAACGAAACAAGGTTTGAGAAATGTGAAGGAAGTCACAGCAAAAAGTGCGGGGAGTTTAAGAAACGATGCAGAAGTGCAACTTTGTATTGATTTGTTTGAACTTCTGGGTAGGAATCGAGGGTCTTTGGGGTAATGCAACAAGGTCATCGAGAAGTATTTTGTTTTGCAAAACAAAAAAAGATGGAGGATGCGTTCTGTGCTGAGATCGCGCAAAATACAAAACAGAATATGAGCACATTGCTCACATACTGGAGCGAGTGCGTTGTCTTGAAATTGTAGTAAACTTAGCGAAACCATTTGATGGAGCAAGTGTCAGTTTTCATAAACAGTGCGAAACAAAGAAGAAAAAGAGGAAAAGCAGGGAGTACGTAATAAAATGTCAATGTCACGAAACGATACTTAAAGTAATGAATCAAATAGATATGAATGATGAGGGTAAGGGTATTGAGGTGCGGTTTATTTTTTTAAAAATTAGTGAACCAAAACATTGTGTACTTTTCTAAATTAAATTTACAATAAAACTTTTGAAGTTGTTTTGAACTGCGAATATTGAGGTTTAGGGAATATTTTTCTTTTTCAAATCCATTTTGATGTTTCTACCGCCATTGCTTAAGAGAATTCCTGAGAGGATTCTGAAGAGAATCCTGAGAGGATTCTAAAGAGAATCCTAAGAGGATTCTGAATAGATTCCTGTGAGGATTCTGATTAGATTCCTGTGAGGATTCTGAATAGATTCCTGTGAGGATTCTGAATAGATTCCTGTGAGGATTCTGAAGAGAATCCTAAAACGATTCTGAAGAGAATCGTGAGAGGATACTGAAGAGATTCCTGAGAGAATTCTGAAGAAAATCCTGAGAGGATTCTGAAAACAGTCCTGTGATGATTCTGTAGAGAATTCTAAAAGGATTCTGAAGAGAATCCTAAGAGGATTCTGAAGAGATTCCTGAGAGAATTCTGAAGAGAATCCTGAGATGATTCTGGAGAGAATGCAGGAAGGGTTCTGAAGAGAATTCTAAGAGGATTCTGAAAAGAATCCTAAGAGGATTCTGAAAAGCATCCTGAGAATTCTAAGAGGATTCTGAAAAGAATCCTAAGAGGATTCTGAAAAGCATCCTGAGAAGATTCTTGAGAAAATTCTGAGAGGGTTCTGAAGAGAATCCTAAAAGGATTCCGAAGAGAATCCTGAGAGGATTTTAAAGAGAATTCTAAGAAGATTCGAAGAAAAATCCTGAGAGGATTCCAAAGAGAATTCTGAGGGGATTCTGAAGACAATCATGAGAGAATTCTGAATAGAATCCTGTGAGGATTCTGATGAGAACCCTAAGAGGATTCTGAAGAGAATCCTAAGAGGATTCTGAGGAGAATTCTAAGAGGATTCTGAAGAGAGTCCTAAGAGAATTCTGAAGAAAACCCTGAGAGGATTCTGAAGAGAATCCTGAGAGGATTCTGAATATAATACTGAGAATATTCTGAATCCTGAGAGGATTTTGAAGAGAACCCTAAGAGGATTCTGAAGAGTACCATAAGAGGATTCTGAAGAAAACCCTAAGAGGATTCTGAAGAAAACCCTGAGAGGATTATGAAGAGAATCCTGAGAGGATTATGAAGAGAATCCTGAGAGGATTCTGAATAGAATCCTGAGAGTATTGTGAAGGGAATCCTGAGAGGATTCTGAAGAGAATCCTGAGAGGAATCTGAAAAGAAACCTGAGAGGATTCTGGAGAGAATTCAGAAAGGATTCTGAAGATAAATCAGAAAGGATTCTGAAGATAATTCTAAGAGGATTTCGAAGAGAATCCATAAGAGGATTCTGAAAAGAAACCTAAAAGGAATCTGAAGAGAGTCCTGAGAGGGTTCTGATGAGAATCCTGAGAGGATTCTGAAGAGAATCCTGAGAGGATTCTGAAGAGAATCCTGAGAGAGTTCTGAAGAGAATCCTGAGAGGATTCTGAAGAGAATTCTGAGAGGATTCTGAAGAGAATCCTGAGAGGATTGTGAAGAGAATCCTGAGAGGATTCTGAAGAGAATCCTGAGAGGATTCTGAAGAGAATCCTGAGAGGGTTCTGAAGAGAATCCTAAGAGGTTTCCTAAGAGAATCCATAGAGGATTCTGAAGAGAAAACTAAGAGGCTTCTGATGAGAATCCTGAGAGGATTCTGAAGAAGATCCTTAGTAAATTCTGAAGAAAATTAAAAGAGGATTCCGAAGAGAACCCTTAGAGAATTCTAAAGAGACTCCAGAAAAGCTTCTGAAGAGAATACTAAGAGGCATTTAAAAAGAATCCTGAGATATTGAAGAGAATCGTATGAGGATTCTGAATAGAATCCTGAGAGGATTCTAAAGAGAATCCTCAATGGATTCTGAAGAGAATTCTGAGTAAATTCTGAAGAGAACTCTAAGGGTATTCTGATCAGAATCCTATGATGATTCTGGAAAGAATCCTGAGATGATTCCGAAGAGAATCCTGAGAGGATTCTCAAAAGAGTCCAGAGGAAATTCCAAAGGGAATCCTGAGAGGGTTCAGATGATAATCCTGAGAAGCTTCTGAGGAGCATCCTGAGAGGATTCTAATGAAAATCCTGAAAGGATTCTGATGATAATCCTGAGAGTCAGAAGATAATTCTGAGAGGAATCAGGAGATAATCATTAGAGGATTCTGAAGAGAATCCTGAGTGGTTTCTGAAGAAAGGATTCTGAAAATAATCCTGAGAGCATTCTGAAGCTAATCCTGAGAGGATTCCAAATAGAATGCTGTGAGGATTCTGCTCTACATTTTTTAGATTTTATTACGAAGAAAATTATGCTAATAGAATAACATTTGGTAGAAAAATCAAAAATTTATGAAATCCTCACTGAAGTGATTTTCTAACTTTAAAGTTCAATTTCAAGTCGATTGCGCCACTTCAAAATCTATTCATTTTTGGCGATCATGGTTTCATTTCAATGTGATTTGAGTTCAAAAGAGCACACTCTACTATTAGTTTTGAGAACTTTCGAAAAATAAGCCGCAACCTAAAAGGTGTTGATAACGCTGATATCGATGGTCAAGACTGCTAAACAATAGTTCCGATCATTTCACAAACCACGAACAAAATAGATGATAGGTAGGTAACCACAAGAAAGATACAACACAATAGTTCGTGACAAATGGATGGTAGCGAAAAGGAAAGCATTCTTGGTGCACGCGCTTGCATAATAGGTTGACTTGTTGTGTTTTTGGCAGCTTTGTTCTCTTAGTTATGATTGGTTTTCAAAAAAAAATCGTCTTATTTTCTTTCTGGCATTACATCCCAAGTGCTACAGAGCCTGCTTCTCAGCTTTCAGTGTTCTTATGAGCACTTCCACAGTTATTAACTGAGAGCTTTCTTTGTCGATAGACCATTTTTGCATGTGCATATCGTGTCAAGGAAATTTTCATTACGACTTAATCTTACTAAATTACTGCACGTTTACGACTATGAAGAGAACGAAACTGCCGAAAATACATAAGTTCCGCTATCAAGATGACACAAAAACGGGATCAGAGTGAGCAAATCTTGCAATTACCATGTGCTGCAGGCCTCGGTGCACTAGTTCGGGGGCATAGGAACCGTTGGGTAGACCGTTGAGAGCTGCGGCCGCTACCACCGCGGCAGCCGCGGATCCTGCCGCTCCAGCCGGTCCAGCGCCGTTGTTGATCACAGGGTTGATTTGTTGCCAGGGTCCACCGGAAGCGGCCGCTGCTACTGCTGCTGCTGCCGCTGCCGCAGCTGCCGCGGAGGACGTCGTGGCTGAGGAACCTGCACCGCCGCTGGACGAACCGGCCGTCGCTCCGGAGCCGTGTATACTCGCGGCCGCAGAAGACTGCTGTTGGGCGAGGGCTGCGGCTGCGGCGGCGGCTGCTGCCGCTTGCTGCTGTGATGTTAGTGGAGGAGGTGAGTTCACTGGTGTCGTTGGGTTTGAACCGTAACTGCTAATACTCTGATCAGTGGGGTACATCTACATTCCGAGCGGGGGGAAGGGGGCGATAGGGTGCGGGATTTAAACACGAAATTAGATCCAAAGGGTAACATGAAGACTTGGAGATGGCATCCAACTCGATTCTATAACAAATACCTGAAAATCATTCACTCGAAAGACATTTACCCAAATGCGACCTTTACCCGAATGTCAATTGCCTGAATGGTGTAGTACGGTGAAATATCGAAGTCGAGCACTCCACACTGAAGAAGTCTGTAAGTCGCAGACGAAATAGCTTTATCTGTCACCATTTAAGCAACATATTGAAGTATTTTCATTCTATTTTTTTCTGTTTGCAAATCGAATTTAAGTGCTATAATTCAATTAGTTTCTCCATTTCTACTCTAATAATCTTCCATAATGACTGGGATTGTAAATAAGTCAAGATATATGAAATGTTTGAACCAAAAATGCTTTAACCATAATCAATTTGAATGGTGGTTCAATGATGAATTTATTACATCCATGGTAAATGTGTTTTAGCATTTGGAACTACATGCAATATTGTGCTCTGCAAGAGAAATGCACAAAACGCCATTATCTGAAAATGTTGATATCCTGTCGTAGTGACATATAATAAAAAAAGACCACATTCAGCGAATTTGGAACATTTGCGTCCTTGAAAAACAGGGCCCGTTTCAGATCTCTTCGAAGGGCCCTCTGAAACAACAAAATTTCATCATGCAACAAACAGGCGTATTGTACTTGAATTATAAATAGGATGTTCAGTCGGAATATGTATCAAAGTGCACCTTTTTCACTCTTCTAACGCAAAAAAGAGCAGATGCGTTAGTTAGTATCATAAACAGACACTTTTTTTAGTTACTTGTGAAAGAAAGCTATTTTATTGGGATTTTAAATAACAAATTTGAGGCGCTAAGGTTCGGTTTTAGATTGTTTTGCTCCTCGCTGATAACAACGGGAAGATCGAATGAAATATGGAGAGATAAATAACTCAAAATTAAGTTAAAAATACATGGGTTTTCCTTGTTCTAAATACAGACGAACATTGACTATTTTATCAGATTGATGATCAAAGTGTAATCAATTCCATTGTACTAAGAATCACTTAAGAACTTGATTTATTCAGAGTTCAGTGTGATTTGGGTAAATGTCATTCGGGTAAATGATTTTCAGGTATTTGTTATAGAATCATCCCCACACTACTAACCGTTTTCAGTGCATTGCCGACGAGGGTGTCATTTTGTACAATTGGACTATGCTGTGCATGCTGATTGTGATGTCCTGCGATTGCGTTGTAGATTGCGGGTGAGTTCTGTCCCTGGGGTCCAATTGGCGGTATCTGGGCGGTGTTTCCCCGGAACGTGCTCATCGGTGGAAGTGCTTGTGTTTGATTCTACAAAAAAAACATAACGATCAGATGTTAGATCTTAAACGTTTGAATGAGACTGCGCTTGCACAACTCACTTGGCTTAGATGTCCATCCATGTGGGGAACGCCGACCGGCGACATTGCGTACTGTTCATGGCTATGCTGGGGTCCACCGAGGTGCGCTCCGTGGCCTACGTTGTGATATGCGGAACCTGCCGAATGAGGCGCGTAAGCACCGCTGGACGATGAGGGATACCAGGAACCACCCGGCGCGTCATAGTACGCATCTGGTTGGTACAGTCCGCCACCCGCCTTGGGTGATGTGTACCTCTGTCCCCCGGACACCGGGCTTTCGTGAGTATATTCCTCCGGCGTGTACTGAAAAGGAAAGCAGAAAAGAAACAAGATTCCTGAATTAGTTTCGTTGTGGGAACATTGAGGGTGGTCAGCGATCAGCTGAGAGATATCCGGCGACGATGACAGCAAGTATCAAATCACGAACTCACTGATCGCATTTGGCTGGCTGGCTGGCTGGCTGGTCGCGGCCTTACGTTACGCCGTTCCCGTCTGATGTTCACAGAGAACGTAATTCGATACACACTTTATCGTGTCGATTATTTTTAGAACCCGCCGTGTCGCAACCACTTCCAGCCATTGAATCCCAGACACTGAACTGAACAAAAAGGAACATCTTATAGGTAAACGGTTCGAACGAAGCTTTTTTCGGGTGTCTGCCAGCTCCTTCGTTCGTGTCTGCATTTTCCTAATGACTGCAATAACCGAAGGATAGCGGATAAGAGAGATGATGCGTCAACTGTCTCGATCGTAGGTCCTTCAACCCTTTTTTGCCTGTTCTGTTTCGTGCCCCTCTGTTAGGGAGTTGTGTGGGTTCATTCACATGAAGCTGCTGTATTTTATGTGCGTTGATGGTGAAAAACTTACTTAAGGTTTGATAAATTACTTCAGAAAATATCATTTGATTCTTATTCCGAGCACTTGAGTTTTAAATACACATGTTAGACTTGAATCTGTTCAAATTTGTGGGAATTAATGCTGTCAAACCTCCATAAGTCAATGTTCTACTTATTGATCCCTTTTCGATTCTTGTTCGGACCCGTGCCTTTGATTTTTCGTTGGACCGTAATTAAGCTATTCTTTCGAGTTATACTGGTTTTATTACATTTTACAATAATTTAGCTCATATCTCGATAAAGAAATTTTCTTTCTTTAAATCATTCACAGTTCTTTGTAGTTATACTTATATAACGATTATTTGCATTACACTTGCTCAAATTTTAAATAAGAGATTTTTCCTTCTTCTGATTATAAGCTGTTCTTTCAAGAGACAATTTTTTTTTAGTTTTTAGAAGGCTTATAAAACGTTCATAAAAAGTCTTATTCAGAAACATAGTTTTTTTTTATCTCAAGGGTTATCTTAGATAAGATGTCATTTTCCGCCAATATTAAGACTGCAACGTGTGAACTTAACTATGTACCATTGCACAGTGGTCCAGGAATCAGTTTTACGCGGAAAGATGAATTTTGAGCTTCAGAATGAAACATTAGACAAAAACGGTCTTCTACAAAGTTGTTTGTATTAGTAAGGTCCTTTGTTTGGTGTTATTGAAAATTAGGGTGGACCACATTTTCATAGAAATTGTGTAACTAACTTTCTTATTTGTAGAAATTATACTATACATGCTTCAGCAAAGTTGTAGACCATTCAATTTTAAGCAACTTTGCCAAAAAAAGTTTTTTTATATCTCTTAAATTGACCGATTTAGAGCTATTTTACTACGGTGACATAGGGTGGTCCGAACAAAATTGGTTTTCTGGCTCTAGAGTTTTCAATTCAAATTTCTCATCAAAGTAGTCTATGAAACACTTTTAGAACTTTGAAAAATGCGTAGTTTGGTGAGTGAAGAAACTCGTTATCTCTTTCCGTTTGGGAGTTATTGTTGTTTTTCTCTCAAAACATGCCTACTTTGATTGTGAATATTTTTGATTGGGGCAAACATAAAAAATATCTTTTGACGGCATTCAAAAGACAAAATAAAATTATATATTATATCAAAAAATTACAAATGTGTTATTTTTGTAACTCTAATAAAATACCCTTAAAAACAAATGATTTTGAACAGAAAAACTTTAATAACTTTTGAACTAAAAAAGATATCATCAATCTTTTTGCATGAAAATTTGCGTTTTGTTAAGTTCTAAAAGTCGTTCATAGACCGCTTTGACGAGGAATCTGAAATAAGAAAGATAGGGCTTTAAAACTATTTTGAAGATTTTCATAGTATGTATTTCTTTATTATTTTGCATTTTGAGCATGAAAATAAAATTTTAGACAAAAATGATCTTCTACAAAATTGTTTATAAAAATGTAGGCTTTCATACTGAGTCATTCAAAACTAGGGTGGTCCACAATTTCACCAAATCATTTAATCAACTTTTTTATTTGCAAAAATACTGCTATATACTCTTAGGCAAAGCGGTAGAACTTGGAATTTTGACCAACTTTGCCAAAAAAAGTTTTTCTGTAGCTCAAAATTTGACCAATCTAGAGCTTTTTTTCCTAATCATCAAAGGGTGGTCCAACAAAAATCAGTTTTTCAATTCTAGTGTTTTTAATATTAGTTTCTCGTCAAAGTCGTCTATGAACGACCTTTAGAACTTAACAAAACGCAAATTTTCATGCAAAAATATTGCTGATATCTATTTTAGTTCAAAAGTTATTAAAA
The DNA here is from genome assembly GCF_002204515.2 of Aedes aegypti. Classification (NCBI taxonomy): domain Eukaryota; kingdom Metazoa; phylum Arthropoda; class Insecta; order Diptera; family Culicidae; genus Aedes; species Aedes aegypti. The sequence goes on from NC_035108.1 coordinate 402,613,373, forward strand.
TTTTTGTGATAAAAAATATTTGATTTTCAAGGTGTTTTATTAGAGTTACAAAAATAACACATCTGTAATTTTTTGATATAATTTACAAATTTATTTTGTCTTTTAAATGCCTTCAAAAGATATTTTTTATGTTTGCCCCAATCAGAAATATTCACAATCGAAGTAGGCATGGTTTTGAGAGAAAAATAATAATAACTCCCAAACGGAAAGAGATAGCGAGTTTCTTCACTCACCAAACTACGCATTTTTTAAAGCTCTAAAAGTGTTTCATAGACTACTTTGATGAGAAATTTGAATTGAAAACTCTAGAGCCAGAAACCAATTTTGTTCGGACCACCCTATGTCACCGTAGTAAAATAGCTCTAAATCGGTCAATTTAAGAGATATAAAAAAACTTTTTTTGGCAAAGTTGCTTAAAATTGAATTGTCTACAACTTTGCTGAAGCATGTATAGTATAATTTCTACAAATAAGAAAGTTAGTTACACAATTTCTAAGAAAATGTGGTCCACCCTAATTTTCAATAACACCAAACAAAGGACCTTACTAATACAAACAACTTTGTAGAAGACCGTTTTTGTCTAATGTTTCATTCTAAAGCTCAAAATGCATCTTTCCGCGTAAAACTGATTCCTGGACCATAGTGCATTGCTGTAAATCGAACGACTCGGTGAACATTAACGTCAAAAAAAAACTCACTGTTTCTCCGTTGTGAAAAAAGAAGCCAAAACTTGCGGTTGGCTTAGTACGATTCAAGAGATCGAAGCAAACCAATCTTACAGAAGGACGAATTAGTCGTAAATCGTTTTATCTACTGTCAAAAGCAAACTACAAACGCAATGCGGAAACTTCTAATGGCAGCTATTACCGCTAGCAGAGAAGTGAAAAATTGCTTAATTGCATTTAGGGTGTTATTCTTTCAGCACTAACTGTTTCTTGAACACTAAAGAGCAAATAACTCGTAAATCGATGATGATATATCCTTCTTCAAGACTGATTTGCTGCTGAAAAGGAATCGCTAAAGAATTTCCTCGACGATTCCTTGCAGAAATTCTATAAAGACTGGAACGCGCAATACTTGGTCATCTTCAAATTAATGTGTTTCTATTGAAAATGCATTAAAACGAAACCTGAAATGCTTCATTTGTAAGTTGAGTGTATATACAATGCACAGTGGTCCAGGAATCAGTTTTACGCGGAAAGATGCATTTTGAGCTTCAGAATGAAACATTAGACAAAAACGGTCTTCTACAAAGTTGTTTGTATTAGTAAGGTCGTTTGTTTGGTGTTATTGAAAATTAGGGTGGACCACTTTTTCATAGAAATTGTGTAACTAACATTCTTATTTGTAGAAATTATATTATACATGCTTCAGCAAAGTTGTAGACCATTCAATTTCAAGCAACTTTGCCAGAAAAGTTTTTTGTATCTCTTAAATTGATCGATTTAGAGCTATTTTCCTAAAGGTGACATAGGGTGGTCCGAATAAAACTGGTTTTCTGGCTCTAGAGTTTTCAATTCAAATTTCTCATCAAAATAGTCGATGAAGCACTTTTAGAGCTCTAAAAAATGCGTAATTTGGTGAGTGAAGAAACTCGCTATCTCCTTCCGTTTGGGAGTTATTGTTGTTTTTCTCTCAAAAACATGCCTACTTTGATTGTAAATATCTCTGATTGGGGCAAACATAAAAAATATCTTTTGACGGCATTAAAAAGGAAAAATACAATTGTATATTATATCAAAATATTACAGATGTGTTATTTTTGTAACTCTTATAAAATGCCCTGAAAAACGAAGGATTTTAAGCAGAAAAACTTTAATAACTTGTGAACTAAAATAGATATCATCAATATTTTTGCATGGAAATTTGCGTTTGTTAAGTTCTTAAAGTCGTTCATAGACCGCTTTGACGAGAAATCTGAAATAAGAAAGATAGGGCTCTAAAACTATTTTGAAGATTTTCATGGTATGTATTTCTTCATTATTTTGCATTATGGCAATGAAAATGAAATTTTAGACAAAAATGATCTTCTACAAAATTGTTTCTAAAAATGTTAGCTTTCATACTGTGTCATTTAAAACTAGGGTGGCCCACAATATCACACAAATCATATATTCAACTTTTTTATTTGCAAAAATACTGGTATATACTCTTAGACAAAGCGGTAGAACTTGAAATTTTGACCAACTTTGCCAAAAAAAGTTTTTCTGTAGCTCGAAATTTGTCCAATCTAGAGCATTTTTTCCTAATCATCAAAGGGTGGTCCAACAAAAATAAGTTTTTCAACTCTAGTTTTTTAATATTAGTTTCTCGTCAAAGTCGTATATGAACGACTTTAAGAACTTAACAAAACGCAAATTTTCATGCAAAAAGATTGATGATATCTATTTTAGTTCAAAAGTTATTAAAGTTTTTGTGATAAAAAATATTTGTTTTTAAAGACATTTTATAAGAGTTACAAAAATAACACATCTGTAATTTTTTGATGTAATATACAATTTTATTTTGTCTTTTGAATGCAGTCAAAAGATATTTTTCATGTTTGCCCCAATCAGAGATATTCTCAATCAAAGTAGGCATGTTTTTGAGAGAAAAACAACAATAACTCCCAAATGGAAGGAGATAGCGAGTTTCTTCACTCGCCAAATTACGCATTTTTTAGAGCTCTAAAAGTGTTTCATAGACTTCTTTGATGAGAAATTTGAATTGAAAACTCTAGAGCCAGAAAACCAGTTTTGTTCGGACCACCCTATGTCACCGTAGGAAAATAGCTCTAAATCGATCAATTTAAGAGATACAAAAAAATTTTTTTTGGCAAAGTTGTTTGAAATTGAATGGTCTACAACTCTGCTGAAGCATGTATAATATAATTTCTACAAATAAGAAAGTTAGTTAGACAATTTCTATGAAAAAGTGGTCCACCCTAATTTTTAATAACACCGAACAAAGGACCTTACTTAAACAAACAACTTTGTAGAAGACCGTTTTTGTCTAATGTTCCATTCTAAAGCTCAAAATGCATCTTTCCGCGTAAAATCGATTCCTGGACCATAGTGCAATGGTTACTATGATGTGTTTTCACCTTTTGGTTCCCAGTTTCAGAAATGACGTCCAAGTAAGAGGAACAGCGTGTGAAAAATTTGGCGTTCGGCCAAATAACCCGAAACCCTTCTTGGTGCCGTCGTTGCCAAAAGTGGGGTTATGGTACTAAACACTGGCTCATGGATGCTGAATGTATGATTTGCGAAGGTTCTTCTCACGCTAAGGCGTCTGTTCTGTGAAGGAAGATACCAAAAAGTTTGTATGGGCAAATTGCTGATGCAACCATAAGTCTACATTTTGGGACTGCCATTGGCGTAGGAACAGGGGGCCTGGCCCCCTCCAGAATCATTCAGAATAAATAAAACAAAAACGATTTAAGATGACGCAAAATCTTCTGAAATTATGTATATGACTCTTGTTATCAACAAAAAAAAATCGTTTCAGTAGTTACGTTATGTGATATTGCACAATGTAGTTACGTTACATAGCATCAGAGCGGCTGTTTTGACTTCGGTGAATCGTGCGACAATTGAAAGCTTAACCGTCCAGCTGTCGATCGATTGATTACTGTTAGAACTAGTTTCTTGTTGCATGCGATAAGTGCATTTTTTCGACATCTCCGTTGCTGAAAATACCGTGGTACCAAAAAGCGTCAATATGCTGGAAATTTGATTCCCAAAATTCATTTTTTTATGAATAATCCAAATAATGCTGTTTCAGCATAAAGCAGCATATTCACTGCATTCTGATTTATCATGTTTTTTGAAGATACCCCGCTCGAGGTGTCCGGTGATAATGATTTCCCTTATGAGAATTCACTAAAAAAATGCATACATTAACATCAAGTTGTATGATGTCAGAAAAACAATAATTGAAAAAACAGACACACATTTTGTCACAAAATTACTAAAAATACTACTACGAAAATTAAAGTTTAACTTTCAAGGAATTTCGGCATGGGCAACTGTTCATTAGATACATGGCTAAAAACAATGTAACCAAATCGGCAATAGTGTTATTCCAGCAATAAATTCTTTCTTTGATTTTGATTCAATGTTTTAAGTATTCAGATTTTCATCTCATGGAAATTAGTCAAATAATATTATGGAACTTGTTCATACCTTCAAAGCGAATTCCTCCTGGTGGAAATCCATTCCTTCTATGTCTACTATTTATTAGCAAGTTGATTCCGGAATACGTTTCCGGATTTGCCTAAAAAATGTTACTTCTGTCAAATCTAATGCTGAAATATTTCACTGAAAGTTTTACTTCTTTAATTCTTCTGTGAATTTCTTTCAATATTTTTCGCAAAAATTTTATTACAAATCCTTCTGCATTGCTCATCAATGGTCCTTAAGAAATGTTTCCAAAATACATCACAAGTTGCGTCAAATTCTTCTTTGCTTTTTTTTTCTAGAAATTTGTTTTGAACCGGGGATTTGGTTGATTCATGGATTGGAAAGAAAATTGTTATTGAAACATCGCTTGCCTTCGAATCTTCAAAAGAAATTTGTTGAAATACCACAGGAAAACTTTTGCTTCCAAAGTTAGCACAGCGCAAAAGAAATTTGTAGAGAAACATGTAGCAAAATAACTGGGAAGGGGGAATGAATATTTTAAGATATTCATAAATCAATTTTTATTGATCTTTCCTAAAATACTTTTACCAATTATTGTCTGATTCCAAATTCCTATATTTTTGTGCGATACGAGACCGGAATTTTTAGAGGCTTTCTGGCAGAATTCAAGAAAACCAGAACAGTGTTGACCAGACTCATTTCCACGAAATTTGAATTGTGAAGCCATGAACTGTTATAACTGTGCGTTGTATTCCTGAGATGGAGGGGGAGGTGGTTGGGCTTGAGTGTTGCACATGGTATCCGACAGTTTCGATCTCGGTGGGCCGCAATTCAAGTTTCGGTGAAATGATTCGCACTCACTCACTCACTCGTTTCATTTCACCGAAACTTGAATTGTGGCTCTCTGGGATCAAAATTGATCGATTTTGTGTGCAGTACTCAAGCTTAACCATCTGCTTTTCTATCTTAGGAGGATAGAGCATGGTTGTAGTAGTTCGTGGCTTCGTAGTTCGGAAAATGTTATTTTCGGGGAAATGAGTCTGAGCAACACTGAACCAGAAGTCAAGGAAGGATAGATTTCAAGGATGCTTTCTAATTATGATTCTGATAGAATCCTAAAAAAAAAGGTAAATTGTAGGAGTTTTGAAAAATTTTAGAATTCTTAAACGTATGGTTCCTGATTTCTGAAACATCATCAGGAATTCCTCAACAAATTTTCAAAGTAATGCACAAAACATCTTCGGTAATGTTCTTAAAAAATACCGGTAATATTTCCGCGTTCAACTTCTACTGTACTACAAAATAATCGATAATAAACTATTCAAGTTAGTTTGTTTGAAATTTCTAAAGGTAGGAAAAAATTGGTGTTTCCTACATCAATATGTTCACAAGTACTATATTGTAAACTATTCGGATTTCATACAAAATATTATCTAAGATTTTGATTTTATTTTTCTTTCAGTAAAACTTCCATGCGTTTTAACACTAATATTTTTTTATTATAAAAGACGATTATGAATTTTACGACAGGAATGTAGTAAATTTTTCCGAATTAAATGTCAGCTGTGATTATTAAAAAAAAAACCTACAAAGTTCTTTCAAACCTTTCTTGTATGTGTTTCTCTAGACATGTGATATGGAGTGATTCGTAAAGGAGTTGGTAAAGTAATTCCTAAAAGTATTGAGATATTCAGGGAGTATTTTTTGAACCAAAATATGGATAATAATTTAATTCTCTAAGACATCTCTGCACAAATTACTCTGGGAAATCTTTGAGTGTTTTCGTGGAAGAGTTTTTGAAAGAACAGTTCTAGGGTTTCCGCAAGGAACTTTATAAGAATGTTAGAATTTTTTAAACATTTCTTAGTTAAGCAAAGCAAAGAAAATAAAACAAAAATGCCGAGGAAGTTTTAAAGGAATGGGGGATGTTGCTGCTTGATTTTAGAAAAATATAAAAAATGCATGTAGATCTGCGTGGATGATAGATTGGCTTTTCAGTCTCGACAAAATTAAATGTTATTTTATTTTGTCCAACGTTTCGGTCCGTTTGAGACCTTCTTCAGAGACTCAATTTTGACAGTTCTTTCTTCCAGATAGATCTGCGGAGAACTACTTTGAGAAATCAGCTTAGCTTAGCTTAGCTTAGACTGACTACACATATCAATGGTTGCTATTCCGTGATTGACCGAAGTCAGTGAAAATGCACAAAGAATCAACTAGAAGTTCGGCTGGGATTGGCCATAATCTTCTTCAGTGTGCATAATTCAGTGCCTCTATTTATACAGGGTCAATAACGGCGCCGGCCACGTCCTTGCAGTCAGGTGGGATTGGAGGAAGGAATGTTAGTGTGTAACCTTTGCTATATGGAGACCGTGTTTACCTCTGCATCTCCACAAAGGTTACTGGGAGGGATGTTTGTTAATGGTGAGGATCGTTGGGTCACAGGATTCACTTGGATAAGCGATTAGACCATGATAAATTATTTGGCGCGAGCTAAGGATCAAACACTACCAACCTGCTTCGCGAACCGCGCCACTAATAAATCATGCCACGCGAGCGACGCGCGACACGATTGATCCTGCTCACATCACCCGCCCCCGCAGGAGCAAGTGACGCGAGCAAAGGATCAAACACAACTAACTCCTGCGGAGAACTACTTTGAGAAATCATGAGAATAACAATTTCCCAATTGAATTTCATGATATACTCGTGGAATATTACGGGGAATATTTAGAGTAACACCCAGAAAACTATTTGCGGGAAATCTGGATAATTTTTGTTGTGATTTTTTCAAACATTACTGTAGAGCTTGAAAAGCAAACTGTTCTAAGGAATTCGTGGAATGAATCCTTGCTTGGTAATCTTGAAGACATTTTTGGTGATTTTTCTGTACTTTTTTTTTTGGAGAAATACTCAGTAATTGATTAAAATCCTAAACAAATTATTAATAAGCAACTGGAGGACACTTTAAACTAACAGTTTATACATAATAAGTTCGTAGAGGACCTTCCAAGAGAAATGATTAAAAGAATTTCTAATGCATTTTCTGGCCGAATTCTTCAAGAGATTGTTTAAGCAATTCGATACAGATTCTTCGAGAGTTTTTCTGGTGAGATCAGAAATCTTCGGAATGATTTTCTGCTTAAAGCCCAGGACGAACTTCGTGAAAACTGGTAAAAGAGTTCTTAATGAAAGCACTGAAAATTACGATAATAATTCATAAAGAAATTTCCGTAGGAATTCTAAGAGGAATCTCTTCAAAGAACATAATTGAATACTTGGAAAAATCGTGGAAGAATCACAAAGGACATTCCTTGTGATTTTTTCGCTAGAATCTTAAAGGATTACAAAAAGAATGAATTTGTATTACGTCGGGTTCGAATATTTTAAATTTCAAGGGAAATATTCGAGGAAAATTTCTATGACAATGCTGTTGCAGGTAATATTCATAGATCACGTTTCTATATCCGAAGACAAACTTCTAGAGTATTCTGATGCTAGGACAGGTATGACTTAGAAACAAACTGGAAAGTATAAATCATTATTACATTATTACATTATTATTTACATTATTTGCGCAAAAAATATCATTTCAATATATAGTTATCCATCGAATTGTCTCAACACAATTTACGAATATCGTGAAAAAAGTTACGTAAATTAACTTCACGAGACACAAGATTTCTCAAAACAAGATTTTAGTGTATCTATCACCCATCGAAACCTTTTACATCCGTGATGGCCTCCAGATGATCGATGAAGCTCAATCTCATTAAATCATTCTAATCTCCCCCCATTTACAAGGCACCCAAATTTATTCAAAATGGTAAAACCTTGATTGATGAACTATTTTATCAGATACCTCCCAGCACTAATCCATCCAACCGAACGAACCTGAAATCTTTGAAGCCAACCGCGCGCCGCCATTCATAAGTTGGTGTAACTTCCATAAAAGATCCAATCAAGCATCACCAGATCGGCATTAGAATTAGACGGAACAGAACCCGCCCGGAGAGCTCGCGATACTCATCGATGGAACAAAGAATCAAACTTTGCGAAAAGATCATCGCGTTAATAAATCCATACCCCAATGACCGAGGGGGAAAGCAAGAGGAGGAGCAACCGGCGGGCGGCTGCGAGGAAAACTGTGATAAACATCACAAAGCGCAACCCCAGTTGTAGAACCAAACAAACCAAACACAAAACCCCTCCGGTGGTGGTAAACCTTGGAAGCACCCATAAAGCACCCATCAATTGCAGGGCTGGTTGCGACTGAGAGAAACTTTACAGACCTTTCTTCTAATTACAACGAGTATTAGTGTTTTTTAGAATTTTTCAAGATATTTTTTTTCCACAAAATTCCTTACAAATTAGCTTGCTTGTAGAGGGGTTAAAATAGTAACCAAGTCTCTAGAACAAGACCTGCTACCAGCCCTGAGAAGGAAAACGTGTCATGTCGTCTACGCTCCGTAGTCTCGAGCACTAAATGCAGCTCGAGCTGTGCGAATGAAGAGGCTGTGAAATATGGCATTAAATTAACAACCGGAGAGGTTTTATTTTTTCGCCGTTCGCCGGGTCCCATCTCTGGCTTAGTCGAACGAAAAAACATAAGCTAGCAGTAGCAAACGGAACGAAAAGGGCGTGCTACGCTCCGTTATCTAGCCCGGACCAAAACGGCAACCTTCTTTGTCACCCGTCACACGATGAACTGAAACTAATTTTCATACTTGACAAATTTCCGATATTAATCATAATCTCAAGCTGAAGGCGAAAAAAAACCTACTGGAACAAAAAATATGAGCTCAGAGGAAACATCAACACGGTTGTTCTCGAACTCTTCTTTGCGCTGTTCTTCTACCGAACCCTCACTTACTCGCCATCGATTATCTTAATCGGCTCTCAAAGGAGTGGTCCCCTCTCTGATTCATGCTCCGATCCATACCCCCACCGAATGGGTGGAAAGACACTGTCAACCTTTCCGGTGACTTCCTGCCTTGGAAGGAAAGTGGTAAGAGCAAAACGTGGTTTTGTTCTGTTTTTTGCTCGACCATTTCAACACCACCCCCTCAAAAACTAACTGAACGCGAAGCAGACGTGGAACATAGCGCTTTTTTCACGCGCGAATTATTAGCCATTCTCCGCGTTGTGCGTGTTTTTGGAGGAGATATAATTTTTGACTGAATCATAAACTGAAGATTTCTTCTTTCTGGCATTACGTTTCTAATGGGATAAATCATGCTTCTCAGATTTAGTGTTTAGGAGCACTATGGAACTTTCTTTACCAAAGGTTTCATGTTTATTTTAGTGCACATATCGTGGGACAGGATTGATGATACTTTATGCCAAGAGTGGGAGTTCCCACTATGGAATGATTCTAGACTATCCGGGAATCGAAACTTTAGAACAGCTGTGCTTTACAGTCATAGGTGTTATTATATAAAGCAAAGGAGGATTCATTAATTGAAAATTTATGTTTGAAAATTGAATCGAAAGCCAAATCTGTTTCAAAATAATAATTGATGAGCACTATCAATTAAATTAAATTTAAATACGGTTCACATGGGACAGGGCTTTTATAAAGTCCTCAAAGTATGAATCCTATTCTTAGTACTTTGGATTCACTTCGGAAGTGGGGTTTTTTGAAAGCTACTAAGTTCATATTTGGCCACATTGTGCGTCGTACAGAAGTGCTTCTAATTGCCAAGTTTCAGACAATTTGCCCTATAAAATTCCCCCATGCCAAAGGGAATCATGGAAGTGCCCAAGTAGCTCTGCACCCTATCATCCATGAAACCTATTACCTATTACAACTCTCCATAATTCGATATTAAAAGGACCATCGAGTTACAAAACTGCGATCCAAGGGACCATCGAGGTAGCCATGAAAACCAACTTTTACTATGGTTCTCCAACTCGATATCGAGATACGAAATATCGAGTAATGGAGAGATGACTCTATGTCCTAAATTTGACCTTTGATAAGATACTGTAATAGGCAACGTACTAGTATGTTTTCGTGATACATTGGCATCTAGATAACCTGTGTCGTGAAAAACCTTCATGCAATCCGCATAAACTCTGCCATTTGGCTTAAAGCCATTTTGCATAAAGTCATTTGGTATCACGCCGTTTGGCATAAAGGACATTTGGCATAACAATTTTTCATCAATAACATATTTTAAAAGTATCTTTTGAAAAAAAAGGATATAATTCTGGTTAAGCCAAATAGCCATTATGCCAAACGACCTTATGCCAAGCGATTTTATGCCAAACGACCTTATGCTATATGGCCTACTCCTGCTTGCATACATCATTCACTCCCCTTTTTCTCATTGACCTGCATTCTGATGAAGAGAAAGATATTTTTATTGTTAAAATAGTGATAGATGGCAAAATAAGCAGCCATCGTGTTTTTTAAGTATACCGGGGTCGGCCCATTTTGCATATGGTTGATTCCTATTGCGGAATCAAAAATTGGCTCTTTTGGGGGTTTTGTAAACTTGGAAGTAATGTTTTCAGCAAACTAAAATGGGATAAGAAATTTTAAGCACAAAAATTAAAAAATATTTCTATTATTAACATAAAATCAAACGAAGCAACATTTGCAAACTGCAGCTTCTCTTGCAATCCCCAGGCCTACATTTTTATGTGAACAAAATTTTCCCGAAGTACGTTTGTGGAGAAAAGAACAACCTTCGAGTTTCAAAGAATATTTCGTTCTTTACAAAAAATAGCGTAGGCTTTACTTTTCAAATATTATTAGAATACAATATTCTGATGTCGAGTAAACCTACATATTTGATAGGTGTTCATGCAAAAATAAGTCACACTCCAAAGGAAGAGGATAGGGAGGCGGTCGAGCCAAGCGTGACAAGCGAGGTCTCATACAAAAAGCGTGACAAGGGGAGAGGAGAGGGGCTCGATCTTTTTTTATTTTTTTAATGTTCTTGTGGCCGGAGTTATTGCGGTGGATCACTGGGTCAGGTCGAGTGACAAGGGTTCTGTGTTTCTGTGCAAATTTAAAGTAACAGATAATTTCAAGAATAGACTATAATGTGGCCACTATATCAAGGAGTTTTAAGAAAAACGCATCAGCGTAAACCTTCTGATAATCGATTAAATTGAATAATTATGCCAACTGTATTTGATTGGTCCTACAAATGACCGTTTTCGGGTCCCCGGGTTGCGTCAAATTAATGATAAAGTGTACAATTTGTATCTTAACATCTGTGTCAAGCTTTTGGGAACGCAATTCAGTGAGCTATTATGTTCGATATACTTTTAGAGATTTGAAACCTATCATATCTAGAGCCGGTACTTCAGGGCATTAAGTCCGAGTGGCCGCATCTGGTACACTCGAAATGGTGCCAAACTATGCATTTATAATGTTGAATATCAGATCTTAATGATTTATGCAAATTAAAATGATTGTCATTGGAAATAAATAAAGATAACTTGGCATGTCCCAAAATATCTCCTTTTTCTACCCGACTTGACCCAGTAACCCATCGCAATAACTCCGGCTACAGGAGTATTCTCAAGTTCCTCTGACCTCTTCTAGAAACAAGATATATGCACCAGTATACTGACAAAAAAATATTTGAATCCGTTATGTATTCGCTTAGTGCTAAGGGTTTTAGTTTTTTTGCTTTCACTCAGGCCAATACGGGTTAAAAATATCTAACCATTCTTCAATGACGTGAAAATAGGTCTTTAAAGTCTCTTTTTTTTACACAAAACAGTATCTGGGGTAACTTTTTTTTCATTTTTTGCAATGAGATGAATTTTGATTTTTTTCTTGAAATTCCAAGCGAATGCTTCATGGAAAATTATTAGGAATTCTTGTAGTGAATCATCTAGAGCTTAATCTCTTCATAAATTGTCATAAAGATTACTCTAGCGATTCTCCCAAGAATTCGTCTTGAAAATGGTTAAATGATTCTTCCTTGTTAGGAAAACCTTCAGCAGTTCAACAATGGAATGACTCCGAAAATTTATCTAAATTTTTTCACAGGATATTTTAGAAAGATTCTTTCAAAAATTCGTCAAACGTTTTCTCCAGTATTACTTTTTCAGATGAATAATTGGGGAAATATTCTTACACAGCTACCTACAGAAAAATTTATAAAGGTTTATTTCAGGGTTGAAAAAAATCATATGGAAATTTTTCAAAGTAAGCATACGAAAATTCTTCAAAAGGCTTCCATGTCGTTTTTTTTTCTGTCATGCTTTCATTTTTTTAGAACCACTTCTTCAAATAGTACCCCAGTGAGTATGGTAGAAAGTGCTCCATATGCACTTCCAGGGATTTTTCCACAATAGCTTATAGGAATTTCACAACAAATTCATCTGAGAAATTCTCATTATTTTCACCTGATTATTCGAGTTCTTTCATAATTTGGCGAGCTGCCTGCTCATACTGTAGTATCCTGGCCAAGCCCTCATAAACTATAAACAAGTTGGTTTTGATCGTAGTCATCTTGAACAATATGTCGTTGTTACCCTCCATAATATCATTATCATATTATAAATACTACAGAAAGCAGAAGAGCAGAATTTTAAAAGAAATTTCTAGTATAAATTCCAATGACTTTTGTAATTTCAGATGCATGTTGCGAAATCAGAATTTGGCTCTTTTGGGGTCGTAACTGAAAATGACCATTGATAATTGTAAAATTAGTAGCTGCTATTCCGTGATTAATTAGATAATAGAAGAAATGCAAGATACTCTACATCAAGCCGGTCCAACGATTTCGAATCACAGGGCAAATTCCAAGTCAGAAGTAAGACAAGATATTTGCTCAGTAATCTGCTTCTCAGAAATCTATGTCCAGAATTTTGTAAAAACCTTACTAATAATTCTGTTACAATAAGATTTTTTCTGAATTTCACCAAGGATAATTGGAAAATATTGCATATGATGCTATGAGAAGCCAGCTCAAGGCTTGATGAGAATCCCGAAAAGGATACTGTCAAAATCTGCTTCAAGATTACTTTTGAAATGTCGTTCTAGAATTAGACAAGCTAATTTTTTGACAAATTACTCTGATGATAGTAGCCGCTCATGTCCCAGTACTTCACTTATACTGAAACAAGAAGTTTGAATAAAGTTATTTTATAAACTTCATTCGCTATCCATTTCAAATGGACATGTTAAAGCACACTGTGAATAATCTTTTAAGTATTTACACAAGTAACCTCACCTTTAAATTCGTTAGCGGGCTACTGGAACATGCGGGTACCGGTGTTCTGACAGTATCTTTCCAAGGATCCTGCGTAAATGCTTCCCAGTATTTCTCAAAGTTCATGCAAAGGGTTCTAAGAGAATGCAGTCTATGATTCAGTGAAATTGTATTTGACCAATTTACCATTATTGTAACCATTTTGTTGAATGCTCGATATCCAATAGTGAAGAAAGTGACGGGAGAGTAGATATTTTGAAATATTAATACAAACCTTGTTTTATTTTCATTTTAAACGTCTCATTGATCACATCAAACTCAACGTATGTGTAGAACAATTTTAATTGTTATCTAAGCCTCTAAGGGGTGTTTAAAATACCGTGACCTGCCCCAATTTCGTGGTTACGCCCCCTGCCCTTACCCAAATTCGTTCACTAAAATAGGCGTAAAGTTTGCTGTAAAACAAGTTCTATTCCCGTTTAAATGCAATACTAAAAATAAAAGTAATTATACATCTATAACCTAGATTTGTACGTCTCTTCTTCATAACTGGTATAAATGTCACAGTCTCTGGTGTATTTTTGATAGTTTTGTTCTCTCCGTCATGGAGGATTTTGTTGGACATATCGCCTAAAATTGGGAAAGAATGCTAAAAATATTGACGCATGTGTTGTGCCATGACAGAGAACAAAGCTGCCGAAAATATAACTAGCTACCACATTGCTTTTTTCACTAAAGTCTAATGGTTTCAGCATTTGTTTCAAAACAGTGTACCCTTTAATTGGGTGTAGATCTTAAGGGAACACTAAAAATTATGTCTATCATTTAAGGAGGGGAATCTACGAAAGTGTTACAGTTCATGTATCAGACATTGGAATGAAAGCGTGAAAAAAGGAGATGGGAATCTAGAATTAAAAAATAAATGGGCGTCAAGCTTTCCTTAAATAATTCTAAAACATCGAAACAAAGTCGAACATTGTAACACAAAGTTAACATAATTAATGGCCTAATATTACAATCCGTACATTCCACAAGCCCTAGGTACAGAGAATCGATCGATCCAAAACTAAAAACAGGCACGCCGTCACACTAAAGCACCATTGCTCTCACTGCCTCGATCAAGCACCCATTCTCGTCCCAGCAGACTCCACGTTATTCACCCTTTCGGTACCGAATAGCCATCCCAACCCTAACCCTTACCCTTATTCCTTGCCCAAGCACGGCAACTGACTCAACTCGCGATAGGCTGCCTTGGCCGGTACACTCTACTCTAAACCAACGGCGAAACGAGTGTGTTTTTGCCTATTTTCGCTATTTTTATTATTACTGATTTTATTATTATTCCTTATATTTCCAACAAATGAAAGTGTTTATAGTCAACACAGACCGACCGACTGAACGATCGTCCCGGGGGGAGCGAGTGGAATGTCGCCCATGGAGAGAACAGCAGCAGCCCAGCGACCCACAGTGGTTCCATTTGCTCAATGAAGCAATCATAAATCATCAAATATAATATGTGATGAAAACTCTCGAGAATGTTGTCTATCATTTCAAAAACTCGAATCAACAATTTATCATTACGACGAATGAACGACAAGTTGAGTCTAGTACATGACACTGAAGACGGCGTTACAGTGGAACTCTAGTGGAATTAAATAATACAGTACTAAATTCGGTTTTCATGTATTTATAGGTATTCCACTGAACAGCTCGAAGATTTATTATCATTTTTATTTTCATATAACGCCAATGAACCAGAACTAGATTCGAACCAAGAACCTTCATATTGCAAGTCAGAGATACCACATTGTACCAATTTGTCGTTTTGAATTGTGGGTGTTTGATACAAATGAAATGAAGCAAAACGTACTGTGTTGTCAGTCTGATAGTTACGCTTATGAAGAATCATGATTATGACTCCAGGAATCATGATTATGACTCCAGGAACCATGATTCGTCGTCCTGATGTCATATCATATCCTAGCCAATTTAAAGTTTATTGGCTTGTAAATCATGATTTGGGAATCAGATTTTTATCCATGTGTTGCAAATTTTGTCCATGATTTTTTCATAATAACACTCTAAATTTATCCATTTTTATCACGAGTAATAAGATAAGTAACACTGCGGAACACGTTTTTGTCTCAAGCACCAAAATACCACAATTTATATGCTATATCATAGCACGTCTAGTTTTTGAGATTTTGGCTGTTGAAAATGCAAAAAATGCATATTTTAGCCAACTTGTATGCAAGTTTGCCGACTTGTAAGGCAATTTATTTGCCTAATTTGCCACAGAACTTAAACTTTACGTGTATAATAATGCTTATAAGTAAAGTTTATAATACTTTCGATGCGGAAAAGTTATTTTTTGATGATTTAAAGAAGTATTGTATTTTCCCATATAGGAGAAACGAAAAATTTTGTATGGAAACAGCAAGCAGGTTGAAAAAATCGGTTTAAACTAAATTTAATCGTGCAATTTCAACCAAATTATATCCAATTGGAATGTTCAGGTCCTACTTCGCATGCTTAGTGGATAAGATCACAAAAAAGTTGGATAAATAATACTTTAAATTTTATGTAAACATCAAGAAAACCAGTGTTTTATACAACTTTGGCGACCTGTAGCTAAAAATTGTGACGTGCTGGAAAATTTCTGAGAATGGCATCAGATTCAGCAACCCTAAAACTACTAGAGACACATAATTTGATCCTTGAGACACGCAAAAATGTCATTTTTGTTACGCTGTGTAATTTAACAAACCATGCAGATTGGATTACCGAACAGCTCAATATATGTGTCAATATATTAATGTAGTCTGAAATATATAATGGAGTGAAAATCAAGGCGACTAAGTCGATTTTTGCCCACGAGTCGTCCCACTGTGCGACGATGACGGCGCGACGGGCACACTTGCGGTACCCGCCTCCGCTACCCCAGTAAAGTACTTTGAACGTCCGTCGTCGTCGTCTTTGCTGTATTCCTTTTGTAGCACCGGAGTGTGTCGCGTGGTAGTGCGGTTTTTGGACCTGCCACCCTACCTACCACAACACCACCATTGAGAGCTACGAGCGCAACCAACCGCGTCCAACGGATTCAGTTAGTGGCAGCCAGTAGGTACCTAATAGTAATGCTGATGCGAGTAACTTGCTTATGGTGTGGAAGGGTCCCTTTTCGGGGCGGGCTTTTTCCCTCGTGCAAAACCTAATGGAAATGTAACCGTTTCGATAATTAGATTTCACAGGGAGAACATGGTTCAGGGGGTTTGATGTTGCCTCTGGCCGGTTGTGAGTACTACTGGAACTTACGGGTATGTGACTTTCGATGTGTACAAAATCGGGGAACTGGAATTCAGTTGGTTAGGTGGTCACACGTCGAGTGGTGGCTTTTGTGCCGAGCAATGCTGAGCACTTTTCGATATCGATGTCTTCCAAAGTTATTGAATGATACGATATCGAAGAATTCTCAGACTTTGAGTCATTGAGTAAAGTAAAACAACGTACGGAACTGCAAATGAAGTTAGACTTGAATCATTTGCAAAATATGTATATCTGCTTTAACTAGTTTATGTTTACGATAAACGATTCAGCCTCTTTTCCCGAAAAAAATCGTCACTCCAACTACAACATTAATATTCATATTGTAGAGTGAAGTTACGACACGGCTACACCAAATCATTTACTGAATGTGCTCCAATGACGGCGTACATTGGTTCAGAAATTCATACAAGAATTTAAAGATACTTTCAGAATTTCTTCAAAATCTATCCGGGTTTATCCATGGGAGTCCTCTATGGACTCCATCGAGAATTCTTCCAAAGGTTCTTCTGACGAAGCGTCCTGAATTTTTTTCAAAAATTTCTTCAGGAATACTTACAAGGATTTCTGCTTGAACGCATCCAAAAATCCTGCAAAAATTCTCCTGGTTTGCTCCAGGGATATATCTACGTATTCGACCAGGTACTCTTTGACTAATTCTGCTAGAGATTTCCACAGTAATTTTTCGATGAATAATTATTAGAATTTCGGCAGAAATTGTTCCTAAATCTTTCTAATATTCCTCCATTAGTTCTTCTAGGAAGTATGCCAAGGCTTTCTCCAAAAAATCCTGTAGGAAATTGAAATAAAGTCGCATCTCTAAAGCAATTCCTTTCAATGATTGCATCTTCGTATACAATGCTATTAACTCAAAATAAATTCGAATCATGTCGATAATCAAACATCATGATAAGTCACTAATAAATCAAAATCTAATCAAAATTCAAATCACGATTTGTAAATTAATCCGAACGATTCCAGACAGCGAGTGCTGTAAGAGGTCCCCTTATAGTTTTAATGTGCCTGTAGTTTTTTTTCCTTTCCTTCCACATCGAACGGTTTCTTTGGTTAGGGGTTCGATCATGAGGTCGGTTTTTTTTCGCCCGTTTCCTTTTCATGACCCCCGATATGAATAAGTGTGAGAGCACGGTGCAGCTCTGATAGTCGGTGTTCCCTCTGCATATGTGTGTGCGGCGGAGTCGCAGTCAGTGTTTATATATGATTGCTGCTAGCTGGTGCCTCTGGTTTGTTGGCTTTCTATAAGAAAACATCTGTTAACCTAAAATGCGGGCCCTTCAACTTTTCCTCCACTTTATTTTATTATTTTCGTTTCTTTTTTAGCCAATTCCTTCTCGCCTTCTGCGCTGCCGTATCTTTTACTCGTATACAATAATGCATACACTCGTTTTCCGCCGCCACCGCCGACCTGACCCTCCCCCGCACCAACCGACCGGCGATCCCTCACCTCACTCACGTTCGTACACCCAATTCCTTGTCCTTTCAACTCCTTCTCACGTTGTTCGTCGTCCCGCGCGCCGTTCCTTGGGTTTCGGGTTGTTTTGTGTAGTACTCCGTTGCACAGTGTTTTAGTTTGACGATGTCGTGCGTTTTTTTCAAATGGCGTCTAAAACTTTGATTTTACGATATGGCTTGTTTAGAAAAGTTTCATAATACGGACTCGATTATCCGGAGTATCGATTTTTTTTTCACTCCGGATAATCGAATCACTAAGAAACAAAATTAAATCTTCGATAAAAGAACTAGAATATTATCTTTTTTTATTATTTTATTTATATAACGCGGTGGTGTAGCCAGAAATTATCTCTAGGAATAATAGGGGTCTTTATAAAAAAAAAAAAAAAAAAAAAAAAAAAAAAAAAAAAAAAAAAAAAAAAAAAAAAAAAAAAAAAAAAATTTTTGACCAGCATACACGAAAAACCACTTTTTCAAACCCCCTTTCCTTAAATACGTTCAAAACTGCAAAACCATTCATATTATATATTGCAATACCAAATTATCTCAGATTTATGCATAAAAATTAAAAAACAAGAACATTAAAAAACAAATTCCGGATAATCGAGTCTAAAATTCCGGATAATCAAACCCCGGATAATCAAATCCCCGGATAATCGAGTCCGACCTATTTGTTTTATTTTTTTGAATAGTATACCGATTTTTCCGCCAAAATTTCATGAGAGCTGTTCAAATAATATAAGATAACGATTTTAATGACGCATTGATTCAATATTTTGGTCGATCCAATGCTCAGGAAATTAGCCATGATTTTTCAGTGTGTTTTTTGAAAAATGTCACAACTTTAAGTAGACATTCAGTACACAAAATTTAAAAAAAAACGTAAAAATACCTAGAGAGTTTCAAATGGACGTGTAATTACAGAGACACTTTTGTCTGTTTTTTGGGGGATGAATCCAAACTTTTGCACAGAAGCGTGGACATAGGAATAATCAATAAAGGGCGTAGCATTTTTTCATTGGTTTTTGGCACTTTCAAGATTGTTGAATGAAGTCCAAAATATTTTTCGCACAAAATCCGCGCCAACCAAAACTTAATCCACTCCGAATGAAATTAAATTGGCGTCATACCCACCCGAAATTTAAAAGCGAAAAACAAAAACAATTTTTTTTGCTCAGTCGTATAAGGCTTAACCTCTCTGACTTCAACATTTTTAAATAAAGAAATAATATTAATCTTTGTAAATTCTTTAAAAGTATTTGCGAACCATTTTTTTGACAAACTTCAGAGACCACATGCATCAGAACGTAAAGAAACCGAAAATAACAACAACAAAAATTTAAAAAAAAGATTTACCAGGTATCTATAAATGCTCTGAGAGTTTCAATGAGGATTGCTCTGAGAATCTCACCAAAAGCTCATCTAAGACTATTTCCAAGAATTCTCTGAGAGATTCATCTTAACTTTACGCCAGGTATACTTTTATGTATTTTTTCATGATTTTCTCCAGAAATTTCGTTAAACATTAGTGATTATTGGTATCTTCAGATATTGCTCTAGAAAATTTTGCTGATGTTTATCAAGTTATTTCTAGGTATTTTTTCAATAATTCTTTTTGGAATTTGTTAACAAGTCATCCAGTGTATCTTCCACGGATTTCCTTCAATATTTCATAAGATGTTCTCATAGAATCTTTTAGAATAATAATGTCATTTGGGATAACAATCAGCGTTGCAAAAGTCTCAAATGTTCAAATCTCATGGTTGAATTTTTTCACGCTTGAGTTACAGCTCACGCAACTCAACAGCTAGTGTTTCCAATCCCGGGAACATATCTCGGGAAATGAGATTTCCCGGGATTCCCGTTTCCCAAGAAATGATTTTCTGTTTCCCGGGATTCTCTTTTTTTCACGGAATTTCTGTAGTTCCCGGGCAGTTCTATTGAAACACAGAATTGATCATCTATTTTCAAAGAAAAACCATCGCACAATTTACTTTTCCTATCATACCAAACAATGTCCTCACTAGAAGAAATGCGACGGTGTTTTTAAGTTAAAATATTGGTGAAAATCAACCGAAAAAAGAGAACAAATCGGGATACATTTCACTGTAGGTAGGTGATTTTTGCATTACTTCACAGCCTACTAGTTTGCTATACAATATAAAGAAATTTTCGAGGAATCTATGTCATGATATGAGTAGCGTTATGAAGTTTTTCATTTGTTTGTTTTTGATTCTAGTGTTGAAAAGATTTATCAAACGCTTGCAAATATTGTTTGAACTTCATACGATTTGGTTTAAATTACCTCCACATATAATTTTACTCAATTTCTTAAAGTTTTTGGTTTTGAAGCCTAGCAAAAAACAAAGCCAACATTCTTTAGGAGGAACATAAATAAATTACTATTAAAAAAGAGAGAAACGATCGTACAAATGCATATTTGAAAAAAAAATACATCAAATTATCATAATTTTTAAGTTTTAAGAATTTTCCGGGATCCCGGGAATTGTAAATTTTATTTCCCGTTTCCCGGGAAGTCAATTCCCGGGAAAATTGGAAACTCTATCAACAGCCAATACATCATACATGAGTTGGCTCCTCTGTTTGACTCATTAATTTATATTTCCATAGTTTTTTTTTTCACACAATGCACTTATTCTTTGAAAAAACCTGAAGGTCGTAGACACAAAAGTCAATTTAGACTAATTGTGATATAAAATTGTGAAAAATAATAGAATCGTCTTGGTGAGCTTCGATCCCCCTACTCCCAATACGTTAACCAGCTACGCCACAGACCGGGTAACGATTCTGCAGCGCAATCGGCCAACCTGAAACCAAAATTCATCACGACCCCATATTATTTTTCACAATTTGTCCAAATTGACTTTTGTGTCTACGACCTTCAGTTTTTTTTCAAAACACCGTCGGCTGGATTAAGCCGTAATACAAATAACATACTTTTATAACGTAAACAATAGCATTGGGTTTTGACAGTAGAAGCATTAGCCTTAAAATGCTAATTTAGCGACTATTCGTGTGACCAACATCTAGTTTGCCACGCTCTGACAGCTTGAGTACCGGGTCTATAAGTGTCAAATAATTTTTTTGACCAAATTAAAACATTCTCTACAAGATGGCACTAAACAAATAATGAAAAACTTCAATAGTAAGCATTAAAAAAATATATTTTGTGATAGCAGCGCCACTAGCGTTCTACTGCTTATATTTTTATTGTATTGACTGAATTCCGATTAGTTTATGACTGAGGAGATTGCAGTAGGCAGCGCGCGCGAACGGATGTATTGAAAATTGATCTGTCACGTTTTTATCGTCTCCGCAAATTATTATATACGGCTAGTGAAACGGCTGGTGCAGTTTTAGGAAAAAGTGTGTAAAGCGGAAATAAATCGGTTTATTCTGCACGCGTTCTGCTGGGCAGTGCTTCGTTAAATCCCAAGCAGAAGCCGGACCTAAAATTTTTAGGAGCTCGGGTCTGGAGAGCCGGACAGCGGATTGGACTTTTTAATATTTATATTTATAACCTATTACTGAGATTTTAAACGTTTTTCGTGTCTTCTACAAAGTTGTTAGATACAGGGTGTCGTGCAGAGCCAATTTTTGGTTTCGAGCGGCCGAGTCAGATTTCTTGTGGGTTCCCTTTGGTATACAATGAGAGGGTAACGTTAAGCATGGGAAAGTTTAGTATTATGAAAATAAAATATCCGGATAACACAAAACAAATATAATTTTAATCGCATTTGACTGTAGTCACATCACGTCGTGAATGGTGCGTGAAATATATCATCTGTATAAAATATCTGTGATCATACATAATAGATAACGAAATTGAATTTTGACTGAATCATTCTGTACATAATTCTATTTGATGAACTTCAACGACATTCCTTATTGAAGCAATGAACAAATCAATTGACTATTTTATTCTATTGTGTAAAAAAATTTTGATTTTCTACCTTTATTGTTAGAAAAAATGGTCATATCGCGACTGGATTAAACAACATGCTTTTAAATACTTAATATGATTTTCGTAACGGTAAAAGAAAAACAAAAGAAAATCTAGCCATACTCTAAGGACCCATTCACAAATTTCATATCGCTGAAAGGAGTGAGTGGGTGTTCTCAAAAACGGCTCTTACAGAATTTGTAGCGTATTTATACTAAAAACGTTATGAAGGGGTGGGTGGGTGTAAAATATGTCCATTTTTTGGCGTTATGAAATTAACGAATGAACCCTAATCAGATATTCCACTAGTTTTTGCAGACAAGGAGTAATTGCTTTCAGAAAAGCACCTGATCTTCCCTGTCGGTCAACTAACAATTTCCAGAATTAGCTATATGAGCCTTCCCCATTTGAAATCTAAGCTCTTAGTGAAAAATGCTACATTTAAACAAATTTTGTGAATTTGTGTCAATAATATACTTAATTCGAAGCTCTTACTAAAAATTCAAAAATTGAAACATGATCATGAAAATATTAACTCAAATTATAAAAATCTGGCTCAAATGGAAAACAGTACAGTAGAATATAGAAATGTTGAATTTCCGGTAGAACTTCAGATGTTTTTGATAGAATAGGGGAATTCGGGGCATAATGGACACAGCAAGCAAATGCTTGTTTTAAGACCATACAATGACATTTATTTCAAATTACTTCCGGCTAGTATTCAAGTTTTATGTAAGTACGACGTGCTAACTTCCTTCATGGTAATAAAAAGCATATCATATTCCACAAAAGTGAGAAAAAAATTAGGTCCCAAACAAGTCTAGTAAAAAGGTATCGGGGCAAAATGAACACTTGCATGAAATTTAATGATTCCAAAATATTCAATGTCTGTCAGTCGTTCCGATGTGTAAAAGGGCTCTCCCTCTATCATAAGAGCTAAAAAGAACATTTATCGGTTCGTTATTTTGCTCAAAAATTAGATTCTCCCACCGCCTTGCTTATATGTCAATTTAAAGTGGAGAAAAACTTAAAGTCAAAATTCAAATGACAATTGCAGCGAAACATAAACTTTATTACCGTCAAACATTTCAAATGCAATACAGATTTCATGCAGTGTATGAACTTTTGATGAAGTATGCATATTCTCAGAGATTGAGGGAGTGTCCATTTCGCCCCGGGTGTTCATTATGCCCCTAATCCCCCTAGTAGTTTCAGTTCCTTCATAGTAAAATAAAGAATTACCGAGTATCTTCGTCTTTTCAAGACCATTCCAGGACATAGAACACTGAGGCTTTTGCCCCTTTGGCGATAAAAAAAATCAATGCCCATATAGAATCTATGGCAAAAGCTCGAAAGACAAAAGATCGAAAGGACAAAAGGTAGAAGAATAAAATAGAAGGGACAATATGTTGAAAATCTTATTTCAAAGATGGAAAAATTTCCCACCTAGCAAATAGCTTTCGACCTTTTGTCCTTTCAATCTTTTATCTTTCGACGTTTTGTCCTTTCGACATGTTGGCTTTCGACGTTTTGTTCATAAACCTTCCTTATACCGTTTTTAATGAATCTATATATTAACAAAACATAGAATTTTAAACCATTTTAAATTGATTGCTTCGTACTGAGACAAGCACATTCAAACCGTTATTCCAAGGACCGCTAGCCGTTCTAGGGATATTAAATACCCAAAATCTAGAAGCATTTTTCTATGAAGTTCGGAAATGTTCGATGAAATATCTCAAAACCTTTACAATTTGCAATGTTTTGGGTTTAAACAAACTTGACCAGAAATGTTTATTGGATTAGGAAGTATCATGTATAAGTTTATCGTTTTTCAAACTGTATTATTTTATGATCCTTACCACCTAGATCAAGAAGCATAATGTCTTTATCATATTTGCTCAGAATACCGAAAGCAAACCAAAGTTGCGCGATTGGTTTTGAAATTACAGTGCTGGCAAGAATAAATTAAACTATAGCTGATTTTCATACAAAATGGTCAAGTTTGAAGACCTGTATCACAGCTTCCTACTTAATAACTTATCTGAAATTCAAGCTAATATACTAACTTGAACAACTTGATTTGAGCTTATTTGATAACTATGAGAAACTAATGAAATCCTATTCAAAAATTTCAACAAGTTGTTACAAAATATATATATTTTAGGGGACGGACCTAATGTAGTGGTTAGAACACATGCCTCTCACGCCGAGGACCTGGGATTGGATCATATCCTCGAGATAGTCACTTATGACGTAAAAAGTTACGATTTTCTTCGGAATGAAAGTAAATCCGTTGGCCCCTAAATGAACCAGCCTAAAGCTAAAAATCTTAATAATTAATAAAAATTTTAGGATATAACAAAAAATTTAAATTGAAATATTTTTGAGGTACGAATATTTATCAGAAATGGTTTCTACAACTTTGTCTAAGACGCATATTTATATGAAAGATTGCTATAACCAACGGTTCGGACACTATTCAAAAAGTGCACGAAATGGACGAATCAAAACACTGTTCATCGTCGTCGTGTGCGCGTTTACCTCGTAGAGGACGGAGGCCGAAGTGTGTGGCTATTCCACACCGCATGCTACGGCATGCCGAGAAACCCATATATGAGGTGCTGTTTCACTCTTGCTCTCTTCTGGCTTGCCCCGGCCCGGTTTCGAGCTTTGTTTTCTCGCCGGTTCTTCGTCGCAGTTCCTACCGATATGTTCCTCGGGAAATGCAACGGCAGTGACGAGTGCGCGCGCGAGCGAGCGGTGGTTCCACTACATCCATCCTGCGGGGTCCATTCGAAATTTGTTAGTATAACCACCATCCATCCAGTAGTATTACTGCTGCAGTTCCTTCTTTCCAGGGTTACCAGGATGGTTCATTTGCGCGAGGAAATTTACGTCTCACATCAGAAATCTTTCTTGATTCTCATCAGAATCTTCTCAAAATTCTGATTAGAATCATTCAGATGTTCTTACCAAAATCTTTTCAGACATTTCATCAGAATTCTCCCAGGATTCTCATTAAAATCTCTCAGATTATCATCAGAATCCCTTCAGGATTCTCATCATAACCCTCTCGAGATTCTTACCAAAATCCTCTAGGGAATTCTTTCAGGATATTCAGCATCCTTTCAGTATTTGCATCAGAATCCTCTCAGGAATCTTTTCAGAATCCTCTCAGAATCTCCACAGGATTCCCAGCAGAATCCTCTCAGTATTTTCATCAGACCCTCTTTGAATTCTCATCAAAATCCTCTGATGATTCTCATCAGAATCTTCTCAGGATTATCATCAGAATCCTCTCAGTATTCTTATCGGAATCCTCCCAGAAATCTTTTCAGAATCCTAACAGGAATCTCATAAGAATCCTCTCTGGATTCTCATGAGAATCCTCTCAGGATTCTCATCAGAACCCTCTTTGAATTCTCATACATAAGAATCCTCACAGGGTTCCCATCAGAACCATCTCAGGATTCTCATCAAAATCCTTTCAGGATTTTCATCAGAATCCCCTGAGGAATATTTACAGGATCCTCTCAGGATTCTCATCTTCAGAATCTTCTCAGGATGCTCATCAGAAACCTCTCAGAATTCTCATCATAATCTTTTTAGGATTTCATCAGGCTTTTTTTCATTTGGAACGTTACACCAGAAATAGAAATACTTACTATTTGTAGTATTTGCCAGAAAAAAAAATATGTAAAACTTGAGTTGCCCGAAAAGACAAGATTAATTCAATATCACCTTACAACCCTATCCCAGACGGGGGGAAACTTTACGGACGAAGGTGTACGGTCGGGTGCTACTTGCTTTCCCATTACGCTTATCCGAGTGCGCGCTTTTTCTCCGTCTGGTCGCTTTGGTGCAGCGAGAGGGTCGCAGTGTTATTACTGTTTGGCGATTATGTTGCCGCTATTCTTGTTGTTGTTATTGTTATTCGCAGCGCTCGGGGGGCTGCTGGCACACTCCGCAAAATAAAAACTGGGCTATAAAAAGCATTTTATATTATATTTTTTCCCTTTGGAATCAGAAACAACCGTGTAGCTGCAGAATGCTCCCCTCTCCCTTCACCACGTCCATGCACTCTGCATGCATCGTCATAATCATCATCAGCCTGTATAATATGCAGCAGAGCAAAAGGCAGCAGCGTGTGGCCGGCTCCAAAGTCGACCTTCTCTCGGTTGGACTCGAAGTGCGCACAGCAAGTACTACCACTTCTTCTTATTTTTGGCGTTACGTCCAAACTGGGACGAAGCCTGCTTCGCAGCTTAGTGTTCTTATGAGCACTTCCAAAATTATTAATTGGAAGCTTTCTTTGCCAATTGACCATTTTCACATCCGTTTGTCGTGTGGCAATGCGAAGAGATCCTCGACCGGAGGGATTCGAACCCAAAACCGTCAGCGTTTACCGCTACGGCTATCTGGGCCCCAGCAAGTACCTACATACTGCCAGAGCCCATGGAATAAGCAAGTCAATAATGTGGCCGTTTCATGCCTGAGGAGAGCCTTCAAAGTAACGGCTCGGGCTGTATGACGACATCATCATCAATGGCTGAGTCCGGTGATTATGACTAACTATGTGAACGATTTGGAACCGCTGTGTGCGGTTAGAAACGAGGAGTTCTGAATTCAATTTTTAAATGCTATTGAAAAGAATATAATATTATGGGCCACTTATGCTATGTTGGCAGTGCAGAATCTGCATTATAATTTGTTAATTGGTTCTATTGCACTAATTGTCTTTACATCAATACATTGTATACACAGTGCTGGTGGCGATTGCGTTTCTAAACATAGAAACAATAGTGACCATATGTCCGCAAAACAAAAACCAAAAATAAACCAATCAGTGATCAAATGGATTTTTTGAAGTTTTCGTAAGAATTTTATCACAAATTAATTCAGGATTTGCCCAAAATTTCCTACGGATACTCCCAAGTTCCCAGACAACCAAAATGTACGTATAATGAAATCATCTGGAGGCTTTGTATGTGCAATATTTCACTTATAAGATGTCGTGAAAAGGCCTTCTACGTATAAAAGTGGAGGCGATATACGTGCATATATTATGTGATGAATAACAGCATAAAATGCGAGTATATAAATTTTCTACCGAACTAACCTGTGACCTTATGCGGCTAAACTTATGATAACAAATGTTGATTTGACAGCTGCTACGGATTGATTCGACTTATTTTGTACGAGTGTACGGGACGAAACAAAATGTACAAATGAACTCAGAAAAAAAGTGTTTTATGCGAGGAAACGCATCAATCTGACGATTTTATCCACCGTGTTTTGCGGGTTTGATGTAATATGTATGAATTAACGAGTTACTACGTGTACTTTCATGCGACTTCTGGTTGTCTGGGGTGTGTTCAGATATTAATTTTGGATCGATATTTTCGTTCAGGATACCTTCATTAATACAACCAGAATTTTTGCTAAACATGTTGTTTGCAGAAAAGAATCTTCCAAATATTATTCTTGAAATAATTTATGGAAGTCCTCGATTTTTCAAGAATGTTTCCAGTTCAGATATTCCTAGAATTTCTTCCAGGAAAACTTTACGTTTTTTTTTTTCAGAGATTTCAATAAGACTTCCATTAAACCTTTCGTATCGCAATTCTACATGATTTTCACGAGGAAGTCCCTAACGATACCTCCAGTAAATGTCCCAGGGATTTTTCCTGGGTTCTTTCGAGATTTTTTTATGAATCTCTTCAGAAATCATTCTATGGAATAAAGGAAATCCCTTTGATAAACTGCTGAAATAATGATTGTAGAAAATACTTTACTTCTAAAGAGATCCCCAAAAAATCTTGGGCAAAATCCTTGAATAAATGTGTATGGGAATAAATTCGGATATTACTGTAGCATTTCCAGTTGGAAACCTTTAATAAACATTTTGAAGAATTTATGTAAACAATGGTCACACTATTATGGGTCATCTTGACGCGATTATAAGTCAATAATTTCCTTATCATTTCAATAAAAAATTATCCATAATAGTGGGTGACCCATAACAGCGTGACAACTGTACACACAGGATAAAATGCTGGAAAATCTCTAGATAAATTTTAGTGACAAATTAATGGAGAAACTTCATAAGGGAAACCTGAACGAATGTATTGAAATATCCTTGACGAATTTGTGTAGGAATCCCAGAATGAACTCCTTCTGTCATCACTAAAGGAATCGACTGAAGAAGTCCTGGGATGGTTCCTGGAGGATTCTCGATTCTTGGGAGAATGCGGGGGAATTTTGAAAGAATCCCCGATGGAAATAACTCGAGGAATCATTGAGAAGCTACGTATGAACTTTTTAATAAAATCTTTCCCTAGCAAGCATATTCTATAAGCAAACTTTCTGACAATTCTGCCGACTAAATCCACAGACAACCAGAATGTACGTATGGTGTAGAGCTACTTGGGCACTTCCATGATTCGCTTTGGCATGGGGGGTTTTATAGGCCGAATTGTCTTATACTTTGCAATCAGAAGCGCTTTAGTACGACGCATATTGTGGTCAAATATGAGCTCTGTAACTTTCAAAAAAACTCACTGCCGAAGTGAATCAACAATGCCAAGAATAGGATCCGGCTCCCTATAACGAAATCATCTCTTGCGTTATGCGATGCTGTCACGTCCAAAGTTTCACGTATAGGACGCCATCAAACGGCATTATACGTACACAAGTGAAGCTCTTATACATACACATTCTAGATCAGAGCTGCCAAACGTACGGCCAGCGAAGACTTCGAAGATTCTACTCTTATATGGTCCTTTGAATATTGTGCTTATTCAAAGTTAGAGCATACCAAGGGCCCAGATAGCCGTAGCGGTAAACGCGCAGCTATTCAGCATGACCATGCTGAGGGTCGTGGGTTCGAATCCCGCCGGTCGAGGATCTTTTCGTATAGGAAATTTTCTCGATTCCCAGGGCATAAAGTATCTTCGTGCCTGCCACACGATATACACATGCAAAAATGGTCATTTGGCAAAGAAAGCTCTCAGTTAATAACTGTGGAAGTGCTCATAAGGACACTAAGCTGAGAAGCCGGCTCTGTCCCAGTTGGGACGTAACGCCAGGATGAAGAAGCATACCAAGGATCATTATTAAAACTATCGATTGAATTTCAAGCTAATGATTTAGTTTTAAATTTAAA
The DNA here is from genome assembly GCF_002204515.2 of Aedes aegypti. Classification (NCBI taxonomy): domain Eukaryota; kingdom Metazoa; phylum Arthropoda; class Insecta; order Diptera; family Culicidae; genus Aedes; species Aedes aegypti. Next base: position 402,642,602 of record NC_035108.1, read on the forward strand.
TCCGTGAATAGAGGTTGAAACAGGGAGGACGGGAGAACGAATCAAGGAAATAGAAAGATGGAAAGAGAAAGACGAGAAGATTGATCCAACGAATAAAAGAAAGAGGAGAGATACAGAGAATCTCAGAGGAAGCTATCGCATCGGAAAAGGAGTGGAAAAACAGAAAATGGTGAGATCGAATCAATTATATTAACATGCATATTATCATGAGTATTAACTAAATACGCGCCAGGTATAAAGATGAAATCTTTAAACCAGGAAGTGTGAATATATTGCTATTATCCATTTGATAAAGACAATACATACATGCGGGGCTTATTGTAAGTGAAAGTGACTTCTGAATGGACGTGTCTCTCCAGCCATTCTGAAATGAGTCATGGGATCTGCAATAGAGCTATCGCCATCTAACTCCCGGACTAAAACTTTTTGCAAACAAAGAATGTTCTGAAGTGCAGAAAGTTTTCTTCCATAATACCACTGCCGAACAGTGGGGGTTAGAAGGATTACAAAAAAAAAATGATTTAGTTTTAAATTTATTTAAATTTATTTGATTTCATCAATGATTAGAAATGATTCTATTTTAAATTTTTAAAATACTGGAGAAGTTGGTAACACGTAAGCGTTAAAATTATCCTGTAAATAAATCTTGCTTGCGCGAAACATAATAAGAAACCATACTTTTTTTAAAAGAAAAAAATATTAAGATAACTAGAACAGTCTGACATGATTTTACAAAATAGGGTAAATGTACCAATAGTGGAGGTACTAAGCACGATTGAAGTTCATTTAACCGCCTACATTCAAGAAGCGCAATAAATGTACATGTTAATGTTATAATGGGATGTAACAGCCATTGACTTAATGAGAAAAATGATTTCATCGCAGTAATCCACGGCATGTCAGTGAAAAATAATACCTCCACCTGGGAGGGAGGCACCGATACTACACACGAAATATAGAACAAAGTTTGTTTGTACTGCAAGATAACTCCAGCTTGCCAACAACAATCAAGGCTGGCTTGGGGAAAATCGCTAGTTTTCTTTTGTTGTGTACTTTCGATCTTTCCTGACAAACATGCAAAAAGGGCCACAGTTTTCTATGCACCAAATATTAATTTCCATTAGAAAAAGTAAAACCATGCGTTTTTCAATACTTTATATTCAATCAGTTGAAAGGTGCTCACGTGACATTACTTGCATTATGTGCATGAATTGATTTTCATTCAATTATTGTCACTTTTGATGAAATGCGAAAATGTGTTTTAATCAGTTACGCGCTTTTCCATGTTAGTCCAATGTTTGAGATCTCAGAGTGAGAGTGACAGTTCGTGACAGCGGAATCCCGGCTCACTATGACGTACAGAAATTTTGTATTGGTTTCTCCCTCCCAGACCTCCACTATTGGTACACTGTTCCTTTAGTTGCGGTATATTTTTAATTTGTGTTTCTATAGTTGCGGTATCCGTTGTTTTCTTATGGGATCCTCCACTAAAGGAACACTTTACCGTTACTATTGGTACAAGTAACAAAAGTTTTAGCAATTTTAGTGATATTTCATCAGTTTTAAAGCAATTTGAACGCTCTTTTCAACTATTCCGTGTATTACTAACCAATACGTCGATTGGCAGTGTCGGTTCTGTGGTTAATGTAATAATACCAGTGAATAGGAACACCCACAACTAAGGGAACACTTACCCTATATAATAAGGAAAACTGAACTTCAATCAAGCTTAAATAAAATATGATGGTAAAAGGTTATACTAGTTGAACAGAATATCATTGGCAAGGCTTGATTCTCACAAAATTCTGTACGTTTTACAGAAAACTTGTTAGAAATTCCCAAAAAAAAAAAACAGCAGGATTTAGAAGAATCAAAAATCAAATTTTAACGAAACTTTGGGCAGGGTTTCCCAATATTCCTGGGTGGAATTCTGACCGAATTCTGGATTCATATAAAATTCTGGACAGATATTTCACAGATTCCAGTACTCTAATTTTATAATGAAGATTCTGCGGGTATCCTAGAAACATTTCTTTACAGAATTCTTTGTTGGAGTTTCGCAAAATGTCACGCAGAATACATAACCATAGGCAAGATTTTCAAATAATGTTGGGTGGGATTGTAACAAAATTCTGAGTACGATTCTTATAACATTTTTGACATGATTCTAATATAACATTAAGACCAGGATTTTTCATGATTCTTGAACGAAAATCTAACGTAATCTTGAACACAACTCCTTCGCCAAATCATCATACAATACTAAAAGGGATTCTCACTGAAACTTTACTGCATCTCTCCAAAAAAAATTACTTTACTTATTCATTTTGAAAAAATGTTGGAGATGCTTTAGCGCTCTCGCTATATTATTTGTGAGATTTGGCTAGCAGTTCGAAAAGGTTATAGATGTAGAAAAAATCATACAACCCAATCAGCCGAAAACATACCAATATAGCAAGTTTTGAGTTGAGTATACTAAAAAATGCTACTGTTTCCAAGCTATATAGCGGCATCTCTTCTTCTAATAGAAAAAATAACATAATTCATAGAAGATTGGTTTCGTTCTAAGCCTTTCTTGCAATTCGTATGAAATGAAAAACTTCAAAGGAAATTTTCTCAAAATTAGGTTTATTTCACTTACATTCGTTTACTTTTAACCCTCTCATTTGTAATCTTATACGACTTTATTTATAATTACAAAGTAGATTTGACTGCTGTTATGGATTTATTTGACTTACCGATTTACTTTGTATAAGTATGCGGGATGTAAAGAATTGTACGAATAAACATAGAAAGTAGCGTGTTATTCGAGGAAAAACGTCAATCAGACGATTTTATGCACAGTGCTTGTTTGATGTATTTTGTATACATAAACGACTTTTCTCTTAAACTCTTATACGACTTCTGGTTGCCTGGGTCATGTGATTGTCCATGTAGTGTTTAATATTTCGCATTAATCTTAGATTTTCCAACCAAGGAATGGGACTCTTACTTTCTAACACGATGACCAAGTTTTTGCAATCGTGAAAGGAAAATTCATCTTTAAGACAGCCACCAATCTAACAACCCAGCCATCATCACTATCATCATGATCAACATGACACTCCATCCTACGTGCAACAAGGGCACAGCAGACAACCAGTATTGCACTGCATCGTCGACCTCGTCGAAGTCGTCTTCGCCCATTCGCTCTATGATTACCCTTCGGGAGGAGGGCGGTCAAAGGCGCATATTTAATTCAATAGCGGAAAAATCTTCCTCGCACTTTATAGGCACTTATTTGCTGTTGCTGCTATCTTCCCCTCTCTCGTCTCACCGACGCCGTAAACTCTGCACCTTGAACGCGACCTAACCAGCCAATTTTTGTGGGTCGTTAGCGCAGAAATATAGGCAAAAAGATAGAAGTAGCGGCAACAACGGCAGCAGCAGAAGCAGTAACCGGGAAAAAAAATTAAGCACATCTCACCCGATCCGACCTCGTCGCACACAGTCTGGTCTTGCCCTCCGGTTGCCGACTGCCGATGTCCCATTTATTATTCCTATAATGGTACAATCCAGCAGGACTAGGCTGACCATACGTACCGTATTTAACGGGACAGTACCGTTTTCATCCCCTCGACGGGCTGTCCCGTCGTTTTATGGGAAATGCTCGAATTGTCCCGTATTTTAGGAAATGGAGAATTGGCACATAATTTTCAACACCAGTAAAACAATAACATTAAAGACATAACAAACAGAAATATTTCAGAGTATATTGTCATCTACTTTCCAAGCAATTATTAGTTTCTCAAACAGAGTTAAACTTGATCCGTACATGCTTCCGCTTAACTTTTTGCGTTTCTTTACTCATATTTATGCCAAATTTTTGAGGATTTCCAAAATACGAATCTTCATAAGATAATTATTCTATAATACCTAAAATTATAAAGAACAACTATGTGTTTACTTCTGATACGCAATTGATTGAATTATCTGTTTAAAAAGTGGATATTTCAGAAAAGTAATGAAATATTAGAAAAATTTACGTTTGAATTGGAAAAATTGAAAAGTGTAACGATTTTTTTTTGGGAAATACTTAAAAAAACGCTGCTTCTCGGAAATTAAAGATTGCATTTCAAGGTTCTTAAGTGATTTTTATTAAATCATACAGACATGTAGTTTGGGATTGCATAATCTGGTTCTGCTACTTTCCCTCGAATGGTGGTTTCCCGAATGTCGTTCTCCCGCCAGTTCTCAGAATGCTAGTTCCCCGAAAACCCCGTTTCCCCGAACAGCTCAGTTCTCCGAAAAGTCATAACACTCATAATTGTCAGAACCTTTCACATTTCAAGGTGGTGAACAATATGTATTTTTGGCAATATGTATTTAGTCGAGAATGATCAAATATCTCCTTCTTTGGTAGCTTATCGATCTTTCTAACTCAACACTATCTCACTACCCGAGCAGAAGCAAAGCTCTGACCATTAAATCGAGATATTGATTTGATAGACATAAGAGATAAAAGATCTGATGATAATATCAAAATTTTATTCCTGGAACTTCTGAGCCATAGCTAAATTTGATGTTGGAAGATCTAAGGAAAAGCTCGCTGATATTGGTGAGATCTCATAAAAGCTAAATATGATATGCTAATAGTATTCCAGGAGTAAATTTTAGATATTATTTTCGGATCTTTTATCTTTTATATCTTTCAAGTTAATATCACTTTTGTATGTCCATACCAAAATTTGCTATTACTTAGCTTTTTCGCCTGCTCGGGTAAAGACTATTATTGCACTTTTTTGAGCTGCATTGCTTTACAAGGAAACGAGCCATTCGGGGAAATGGCTTCAGAGAAACGAGCCATTCGGGGAAAAGTAGCACAATCGCATAATCTATGTCTTTTAAAATTGTCCCGTTTTTGTTTTTTATTTGTCCCGTTTTTATCTGGTTGGCTTATGGTCAGCCTAAGCAGGACGAGCACCAGCAGTAGCGGATGGGGTGGAACCGTTTGATGCCGCGGAGAGAGTGTTGCTGTGTGTGAAAGATGCGGAAGAATATCGCGGGATTTTCGCCAACCAACGCACAGTGGGCAAAATCCAACCCATAATTACACTTTAGGTGTGAAAAATGAAGGTGTAAAGTATCCATTTTTATGTAAAACTCTGGAGTATTAAACGGCACTAATTTCATCCACCGCACGCCTGCATGTGCCTTGTTCTTCTTTTTTTGTATAAAATAGAAGGCATTTTGAAATTTAAATGCTCCTGTCAAAACGGCAAATAATGCTATAAGCCATTTTACGAGACGTTCGAATAACGTTTTCTGGCGGGCCGCTCATAGACCAATCCAATCGCCTGCGTAGTAGTGAAATGTTGACAAAATTTTCTTTGTTTGCTGTGAGAACTGTCACAACATTGCACAGAATTGCTGCAAAACATTCACTTCCTTGTTGGACTGAGTAGATTAAATACGTCATGATATTTCCACAGAATAAATGGAAATATAGAACAATAATTGACAAATTGAAATAAATTTCGGCTCGGCTAAACGAAGGTCTAGATCAATATTACATATTTTTGTGTTTTTGCCCTCGTTTTTCTTTCAGTGTATATGTATGTTAGGTTCGTCACCTACTCATGAGTAGTAAACTAATATTGGACATTAATAAACAATAGAGTAAAGTGGGGCAAAAGTTCGAGTGGGGTAAGAGTTTCTTTTTAAGATTCCTAGCTCAATTTAAAACAAATCTTATAAGTTTCATGGTGGTTCGAATGCTATTCAAGTAGGAGACTTTCAATCCAAATATCATAAAAATCGATTGAGATTTGGAAAAGTTATGGCTATTTGTTGTTTTTCGACGTGAATATTGTAATTTTTGGCCAAACTTTCGTTGCATTGAACCAATTGAAGATAAAATCTTTTTCAATATTTTATGTAAGGGCGTTTCTAGGCCTATCATAAGGTTGCTTTGAGGTGTATTAGTTTTTGTATAAATGCTTAAAACAATTTTTGGCCCATAGTGGGGCAAAAGTTCGAATCAGCGGGGCAAAAGTTCGACCCATGTATAAAATCACGGAAAAATTTGCAAATTGCCTAAAATCCACATATTATCTTCAAATTTAGTTAAATTTGTCTGATCATGTACATTTCCACTTAGTTTTGCGAAAATTTTTGAGTATATTACAATTAACCCGGTTTTGGGCAATTTTTTGCTGAAAATTTAGTGTGTATTTTTCGTCAAATTTAAGTTTACGGCTGGTGTAAAGTATGCCTGTCATAAAAGCATCGATATTTTGTGTTTTAGCCAGCGAACTTTTGCCCCACACTAGATTCGAACTCTTGCCCCACAGGTGGGGCAAAAGTTCGAATAAGACAATCAATTATGTTGATATGTCAATATGATGAAGGTTCATTGTATGGTATTTGTTTTGTTTTAACTGCTATTGTTTTCCTGGAAACTTTGATTATACAACTAAGGTCGAACTTTTGCCCCACCTTACTCTATTGGTAGTCGGCCACAGTGAATAAAATTAAATTAAAATTAAAATATTTCGTAAAATTTATTTCATGACTGATCATAGAAGAAAAGGAATAAATTGAGTCATTTATCATAGTCCGAAAGCTCGAAGTATGCATAATTAATTTTTTCTAATATTTTAAATATAAGAAATTGTCAGTTTCGAGTTGAAAATTCAATAGCAACGTTTTAAAATCTCCTAATATGATGATTTATGAGAGAAAAGTGTGGAATGATACTTATGCCTTTGAAATGTACATTAATCTACCGAAAAGCTAAACATTACATATAATTTGCAATTGGATTAGATGGACAAATTGATGTGAAGATTTGCGAAAAAGTTACACGTCTTCTCAGTGAGAATCGAACTCACGACTCCCCGATCTCTAGTTGGGGCGCGTGACCACTACGCCATGAGAGGACTCATGAACCCAGAAGTTAACCTGAATTAGATTTCAGCTCAATAATCACGTGGTCCTTTTTTGCAAAGTGCACCTCTTTTGGAAGAATTAGATGCCCATCCAAACACAACGCTTTCTATATATATCAAATGCCTAGCCCGAGAGCGCATTGTTTTTTAGGTATAGGAATAGCACACTACACTAGCCAGCAACTGCGCTGGCTGAGGTTTCTATTGTGTGGGCTTCCAATGGGTCGCGACGTTCTCAAACGACCGGTTACGAAACATGAGTCCGTTGCTCAATAAATACTTGTTTTTAATTATGAATCGTGGTTTACGGCCAACCAGCCGAGTGGAAGTTTAACAACTACCGAAAAGCTAAACATTACATATAATTTGCAATTGGATTAGATGGACAAATTGATGTGAAAATTTGCGAAAAAATTACACGTCTTCTTAGTGAGAAACGAACTCACGACTCCCCGATCTCTAGTAGAACCATTTTCTATGTTCTATCATTTTTAGATGTCAATCTGTTTTTTTTTTCTTTTTTTTTTTTTTGTTAAAAATCTAGCGGTAAAATCGAGCGGTTAAAATTCACGTTAATAAAGCAAAAAAAATACATCTAGCGGTAGTACATCTTATTACTAAATTTCAGACAAGTCGGCCCACAAAAACCCCCATGCCAAAGTGAATCATGGAGGTGGCCAAGTAGTTCTTTACCCGATCCCCTCTTTCACAACACGATTTTAATGTTTGGAGCTGAAAATCAAGTGGCATTTTTGAAAAATATGGTAAAGCCGCCATAAATATGGGAATAGTAGTAAAAACGGATATTAAGTAAGTTTGATTATCAAAATGTAATTCATTTTAGATGTCTTTAACCGGCAAAGCTGTAATATTTACTGATTCATATCGGCAGGAGTATATCAACTTGAAAATACTCTATTTACATACAAAAAGGAGAGAGTAAAATGAGGTATGTGCAGTGGCGTGCGGTGGATGAAATTAGCGCCATTCGTTTCGGGTTTTGCCCACTGTGCATCCCAAAGGAACGACCGGCACCGATGATGCTAGGGGTCGTAGTAGTGCGAGGGGGAGGAATACACCACCATCAGAGAGCACAACAACACCGAATCGAACCTCTCTGCCAGCCGAAATCCATAAATTCTCGTCGGTTTATGATTCATTTACATATTAGCAATTTATACTTGTTCGGAGCGCGCGGTAAAAATATATTAAATAGCTTATTATCATAATAAAAATATGAGAGTACAAGAAACCGCGGGCTTGGCGGAGAGCGTGCGCTATTCGAAGCGCGATCTTCGGTGCGTAAGTGTGCTTCTTTTTGGGTTGTCTGCTGCTACACCACATGTAGGAAGTCTAATTTCACGGAATGAACTATGAATCAAGTTTTTTCTTCATTCCCGTAGCTTCACGGGATTTGATTTATTGACAAATTTGGATCAGACGCAGAATAGATGGTACACGCTCTGGTTGATTCGGTAAACTAGGTGGTAAGAATATCGAAAGGATTGAAGGAAAGAAGAAATTTGGCTGAATTTGATCTGATATGGAAATGTTTAGTGTTCTCTGACAAAGAACCAATTGATTTCGTCGCTTTCATTCATAAATATGGATAGTCGACACACCTCCAGGCAGTTATGTCTCCGGTTTATGTGCAGATCGCCATTGGCGAATAGAATTACAATTTCATCACATATTTTGTTATAACTGACGTCATACATATCACGTCATTGAATATTGTGACAAATTTGAAAGTTTAAGTTGATGCCAAAAATAGATCATTGAAATCAAATGAATCGAAATAGTAATAAAATTTCGGTTATACCATACTTCTTATTCAGAGTAGAAAATTGTTTTTTTTCTATCTGGCAACCCTGCTTAAGTAAAATCTCGATAATGCTCAATATTTCAAATTTGCTGCAACTTATCCGTTCCTGATTAAATGCAATTCAGGCTTTGAGCTAGCATGCACAATTTAAAGAGATTTCATCCGTTTTTTTTTCTCTAGTCTTAAATTCCGTTACCCTTAGAGTTCGTCTCCTAATTACGTTTTCCACTCCGCGAGGACTCTACCTGTCATTGTCAGACAACACAATGGGAGATTTACTTGCTCGTTAAATTAAAGGTCTTGTACTCAGACTCTGTTTTACCGGTGACAGTATTCTTCATACTATTTCTACCCCAATTATACTGGAAAAAATATATCAACTACAAATCCGTTGCACCTCCCGAAACAGGTTCCGACGACGTATTATGCACCACACTTCAAACAACTTCGCTCCATACCTCCCGTCATCGGTGCGATCACCCCTTCCGGAAGTGCCGTCCTACTTTTCTTTAAATCTAGATTTAAATAACCATTAACCGATCCCGAGCTCGCGAATCCTTTCTTCATATTTCGGTTTTTTTTTTCTTCAGTTGTTCCCGAATACAATAACCTTCCCCCTTTTGCTGCATCGCCGCTTTCGTCTTTAGGTCGGATTGCGTTGCTGCTCTATGTACGGCTGAGAAAAGACTTGATTATTCCGACGCGTACAGAAAGAGCCGATCTTAAAGAGATTCGGAGGAAATTGAAGTAGCATCAGTAATTACATCTCCGCCTTCTGGCGTCTCTCCGATTCCTGTCGCTTCCGTTACGATAGATACAGTGTTGGGCAATACATTTGAAACTTTTTCCATTTTCTATATAAAATGGTGAACTATAGAGGGTTAAATCCGAATTATTTGTGTACCGATTTACAGCTCCTCAGACTTAACTTGAATTCCAATTTATATTTTTGGATGATTTTTGTAATTACGAGTTGAAAAGCAATAACGACTTAATTAAAGGTATTTTTTGACATATTTTAATAATTGACATAAGTTAAAAATTAGAAGAATTGGTTAGAAACTGAAGACACATTCAGTAATGTTATAGATATATAAAAGATGCAACAATTTTGACACTTCTTATGACGAACTCCATCCAGAATGAGTCGAAAAAAATAAAAATCGTGCTCAATAGTCTTCTGTTTGGATTAAATTTCGCACATGTTTTTGGTATGGTAGAATAAGTGTTTTACATAGAAAAATTGATCATTTCGACTCAAGAATAAATTTTAAAAATGGCCTGTGAATTTCTGCTTGCAACTTATTCGTAAATTTTTAATTCCGAAACTGTTGATTTTGGAGAAAAATGTTCTATGGAGAAGTGAAGTAGTGTTTGGACTATAAGAAAAAAATATACTCTGAAAATTTGTTTTATTTATTTTCATAAAAAAATCAAAAATAATACTTAAGTTTTGAATTAAACAAAAACCGCATGGTTAATATTTTTTTAAATTTTCGTCACAGAATATTTTTTCCAGTGTGTATTTTTTCTTGTAAGAAAAACGGTCCACTGCAACTTCTTCATAGAATTTTTTTCTCTAAAATCAACAGTTTCGGAGTTAGATTTTTCAGATAAGTTGCATGCAAACATTTACAGGCTATTTTCAAAAGTTATTCTGGAGTCAAAATAATCGATTATTCTATGACAAACACGTATTGTTTCATACCAAAACATGTGCAAAATTTACTGCAAATTAAAGATGGTCGAGTTCTGGGACTGACCGATTTGACATGGAATTCGTCTTATGTGGGACTTTTACATTTTCAGATAAATCATTTCAAATTTTTCATCACAAAATTCACTTTGGTCAAACCGTTATGGTTGAAAAAAAAGAAACCAAAGCGAGACCAAACAGGAATCAAAAGAATAGGAATCAAGAAAAAGCAAAAATCCAAACAGGAATCAGGAGATGAAGTTTGCAGAAAGTATTGTCAGAGGATCCAGCCAGATATTTATCACGAATATATTTAATATTTTCTAAACTAAGAGGATAGAATTTTTCCATGATTTTAATTTAGAACCTTTCAGACATTTCTCCAAAGAATTCGTTTACTTAATATTTGAGAAATTCCTCCTGGAATATTTTTTTTATCCTTCATACTGGTGTTACATCTCAATTTTTTAAGGATCACCCCTGAAAGTATTCTAGAGACTCCACTATGAATTTCTTACAAAAAAACCAAAAAGAATCTATCACAAATATTTTCTAGAAGTCGTGGTGTTCATCCAATGAATCATTAAATAAATTCTATTTTTCAAGATGTCTTAAGCTTAAGATGCCTCCATCGATTTTCTCCAGAATTGTAGTTCAGTTTTTTAAAGATTACAACCAACAATTTCTCTAAAGATACCTTAAGAAATTACTCTAAAGATTTCTCCTATGATTTTTTCACTAAGTCCAGCAGAAATTGTTTGAGGAATTTTCCAAGGAAGCTCTCAAAGATTTGTGTAGGAATTTTTTTACAGGGATGTCTCCAGGAAATTGTCAAGTACTTTTGGTTTAAATCCTTAAAAAGCATTTTTGAAGAAACCCCTTGAAAAATCAGAAAAGCATCACTAAAACGAACCTATAGTAATATCTGATTAATTCTTTAAAAAATCCTGAAAAACTGTTGCGAAGATCTTCAAAAATCTTCCATGTTTCTTAGACTGGAAGTTTTTCTAGCTGGATTGCTACAATTAATATTGAAATAATAATCCATTTAATCCATGGATCCGTTGAAGGTTATTTCAGGTATTTTATCAGCGTTGATATGTTGTGTTTTAACCACTCAATACATCACAGTGAGCCATAAGTTGTGAGACGAATCTGGAATCTGATTGCGACGGAGTTGAAAACGATACGACGGACTGAGAATACGGTAAGATGCATTTTCTTTGCATTATTTCCAAAAAGAGATCAAGATTTATCAAAATGTTATTGTACAATGCTAAAGCCGTTTTGAGAAAGAATTGTTTGACATCGGTTTGTATCAGCATCATTAGCTGCAATACTGGGAAAATTGCAGTTCTCACTGATCAATGCTCAATACGATGGATACTAGCACATCACCCTAAGACTTTTTAAAACAGAAAGGGTCGACCGTACAAAATCTGTAACTTAGGGGGAGAACGTCAATGATCTGTACTCGAGGAACAAACGTTGAGATACGTTATTTGAATTGTGAAAAGATAATGGAAAAAGGCAGTATCAAACAACATAAAATATTTCAATTAAATACGGCGTAGGAACTCTTGAAGGAATTCATGTAGGGTGTCCTGCGAAAACCTTTGAAAAATTTCTCCAAAAAGTCCAAGAATCAGAAAAAAAATTAGTACGTTTGTAAACTTAGATCTGTACATCTGTAAGAGAAACTACAGGGAAATCAGTGGAAATCCTCTTAGACTAGTATGTTGGAAAATTTTCAGAGTAAGTCCTGGACTATTTTGGTTTTAAAAGAGATTTTAGAGGCCGTCCATTGAAATTTGAGATTTCAAATCGATTTGTGATTTGTGTTAACTGTGATCTAGGCTACCAAAGTTCATCATTTTGTACAGAAAATCGAAAAAGAAGTTGCAAATGCATTGTCCGATGCTGTAGGTCCATTCGGTGTGCTAACACTTCTCAGTTTCAAATCTTCGTCGCCGTTAGTCAGGTCGTCTCGCGTGCAACTAGAAAACGTTCAACACTTTCATTCGAGCGTTTCGGGTCCCTCTCTTCGGGCTGCTGATGCTACTGGCCTGCCCAAAAATAAGGATTTAATTCATTATTATTCATCAGTCAGTCAGCCGGTAAAATCGGTTCAATCTCCCCTCGGGGGCACTCGTCCAGCTCAGCCAGCTTGTAGGTATTGCTGTATACGTTTGTATATGGTATGAAGAAGATCTACCGACTGCGCCTGGGGTCGGTCTGCCCGGTCCGGATGGAGCTTTTCTTTCGTTCTTGTTCTCCGTTGGGCTTTTTTCAACGGAAAGAAATCCTTTTTCCATCACACCAGATGACTGATGTTCATCCTTTTACGATTCTGAGATTGTAGAAAAGTATAAGGATAACGCGAAATTTGATAGATCTTCAACGACATCCGAAGATCTGGTTGAAGTACTTCAAAATGTTTCTACGTCACACGAGTAGAAATCGAAATTCCAAAACCATGATTATGACTCGTGAAATCATGATTCCAGAGTGTTTTCATCTTATGAAAATACATCATGATTTGGACTCATATGATATCCGACAACTCCAAGGCGGATGAATCAACTTTTTGGCTTGTGCTCATTCCAAAGGATTCGCTACTCATCGCTTCGTTCCAATTGGAAACGAACGTTTCAAATGGCGACCCCACTGAATCTATTCGCATTCCGTTCAGCAACGGAGTATAGTTTCTCCTATGTTTCATGCCGTCCTCGGAGAGCTCGTGCCCAGAAGTTTTGTCTGGAGTGTCCTTTTTTTTGCTGCTTCTTACTTCGAGAATTCTTGACGGTTGGTGCTGCGTAGGATTCTGGCTAGGAGCAACAAAACGGAAGACCAAGAAGGATTCGGTTCAAGTTGCTTTCATCTCTTTCTAGGTATAGGTACTGCGTTGCTGAGCTGGCACAAAATAATTTGTGCATTTAATGTTCGGAGTTTCTTCGCTTATGTTTCGTCCTTTTCCAGAAGATTGTTGTTGGGTTCCAGTTCCGAAGTCCAGGATGAGTCTAGCGAACCCAGAACGCATTTTTTTTGTATTCTGTAAGATTTTTTTTCTCGTTGATTGAGCTTATTTACGGCAATTTACGCTTAGTTTTGTCGTTGTTCTGATGGATTTTTGGCACACGCTAGAGTTCGTATTTTTTGCGAGCTTGTGAAAAGAAGTTCAAGGTCACGTCTGATGGTTAACAGACGAACAGTAGTGAGTTTTTAGTGGATAGTCGGATCGAATCACTCTTGGCCTTTACAAAAGATGTTTTGGGGACCATTCTCTGTGCTACAAAACCAGTACTTTTCAGTGCTACAAAAATAGTAGTTTACAAAGATACAAAACAGTATTTCTAGGACTATTTTTCTACTATTGATCTCTTTTCTATAATTGTTTGGGCTCATGCCTACCATTTTCGTTGGACCCGTTAGCGAGAGCATGGCCACCTACCTAAGAAAAAACCTCTTAGAAGGTTTCTTATTCTTTCGTTTTTTCACTTAGCATAGTTACAACTACGAACTTCTTTTTGTTCGGGTGAATTTCTGAATTCACAACTTCCTTCTCATAGTGCGTGCTTTCTTCTAAGAGTGGAATGGTTAATGTTGATAATTGTATCAAAATGAACAATCAATTCGATGCTTTAGACAAATTTTTCGAACATCAAATCGAAGTAGCCTCTAACCCATAATGTGGCTCATGTTAGGAAACAAAGAGTGCCACCAATCGTGGTCAGTTGTTCCGAATTTGGGGGGTTTAGGCAGGAGATCTTGAACTCCATAAGGGGAATCAAGGTTTCCTTCCAAATCGCAAAGAAAGGAGACAATCGCGTTTTCTCTAAAACTCTTAAAGATCGCGAACTTTTTCTCAAACATCTCGAAGAGAAGAAGAACAACTATTTTACTTATGACGACTAAACTGAACGTTTGTTCATAGTCGTCTTGAAAAGTCTCTCTAGTGACTATAAGTCACCTGAAGAGATCAAAAATGGAATATATGATTTGCTTGGATTTTCCCCATTCCAAGAACCTTACCATTATGAAAAAGAGAACCCAATCTGACATTCTTCGGAAAGGGCTTTCACAAGAATATTATTTAGTTCATTTAAATAAAAAAGAGCTAAATAATATTAGAGCTTTAGAAAAAGCAAGTCTTATGTTCGATGTCCGTGTGACATGGGAGCATTTCCAGAAACCTGGAGGAAGTACCCATTCTAATAGTTTCAAATCAAATGGAAAAACCCTGCCGCCACAGGAAACTTCTACTCCGCCTCTTCGTCTACCGAAAAATCATCAGATAATGAACCCACTTCAAGTGATATGTCTGTCTCTGATTTTAATTTCAAAACTGAACAATTGAATCTAATGATTGATGCAATGTTCAAAGCCACCACTATGACTAAAGCAGTCCAAGTTGGTGTAAAATTTACAAATCAAATTGTTATTGGATTACGTTTTTCTAATAGATCCAATAAATAATAATTTGAATATTTTAAATTGAATTCTCGTTCTGTGAATGGTAAAGAGGACGAGCTGTTAAATTTTCTTACAGCTAATAACGTGCATATAGCAGTTATTACTAAAACCTTTTAAAAACCTGGATCTAAACTAAAAAAAAAGATCCTATTTTTATGTTTATCGTAATGATTGACTTGATGGGGCATGTGGGGGAGTTGCAATCATCATTCACAGGCGTATAAAACATCAACTGTTTTCGTCATTTTAAACTAAAGTTTTTGAAACTTTAGGTCTTTCTGTTGAAACACAGCTTGGTAAATATACTTCCATAGCAGCCAATTTGCCTTTTCAATGCTCTGGACAGCAAGTTAATTTGCTCCAAACTATCAATATGTCAAAATGTTTTGTCATTGGTGACTTTAATTCCAAACATCGGTCATGGAAAAATTCTCAAAGTAATTCCAACGGCAAAATTTTATTTGATGAGTGCTGATGTTTCTCAATTCAATGCCCTGATAGCCCTGATGATATTTGAAACGTGACAGGGACATGATCAGAATCAAAATCAGCTTGAGCAACTAATTGGCTACAAAGATGACCAGAGTCGGTTCAGACCAAATCAATCGTAGATGGATTTCTAGAAGAGGAAAAACATGTACCTCTTCTAGAAATCCATCTACGAATGATTTGGTCTTAACCGACTCTGGTCATCTTTGTAGCCAAATAGTTGCTCAAGCTAATTTTGATTCTGATCATGTCGCTGTCACGTTTCAAATATCCCATGAAGCGATTCTCAATCCAATCAGCTCCACTTTCAATTATTTTCGAGCCGACTGCGATATATATGAAACATATATTGACTCTAATCTTGATGTTAACATTTCTTTACAAACAAAACTTGATATTGACAATGCCCTTGAAACAATAACAAATTCCATTCTTGAAGCCAGGAGCATGGCATTTTGTGAAGTAAAATTTGAATCCGTGATTATAGACGATGATCTTAAACTCTCGATCTGTCTTAAAACCGTGAGGAGAAGGCAATTTCAACGCACTTGATATCCTGCTATGAAAATTATATGGCAGGATTTGTAGAAAGAAATCAAGAAAGACACAATTTTTCACAATTAAGAAACTGAAATTTTTAAAATACAATTTCTCAATTGGACCCTGACATTAAGCCCTATTGGAAATTATCTAAAATTTTGAAAAAAAAAAACCTCAGAAGCCAATACCGGCATTGAAAGAGGAAAACAAATTATTACTAACTAATTGTGAAAAAGCTCAAAAACTTGCTATGCAGTTTGAAAGCGCGCACAATTTCAATGTAGGACTTACTAATCCAACTGAAAATCAAGTTACTCAGGACTTCAAAAATATTCAATCAAGAGAACGTTCTCGAAAATTCCTGGGAGACTGATTTGAAAGAAGTGAGCTCCCGGCAAACTTCGTCTTGCCATCAAGTAGGCTGTTGGAAAACGTCAAGAAATTCCCCATACAAAATGACACCTCAGTCTTCTCCCATTTTCCCGATTATTCCAGAGACTTTCCCGAACTTTTTCTCCGCACGAACACGTCCCATCTCTTGTGGAGTCCAACATCAAAAAACTTGCGTTAATCCGTTGAACCGTTCTCAAGCCATTTCGTGACATACAAACACCACTCCATTTTTATTTATATAGATTAAAAAATATGAAAGCTCCTGGCGATGATGGAATTTTTTACATCCTCATCAAGAAACTTCTAGAAAGTAGCTTATCATTCTTGTTGATATATTTAACACATGTTTTCAAATAGCATATTATCCTGACAAATGGAAAAAAGCTAAGGTTGTACCAATTTTAAAACCAGACAAAAATCCTTCTAAAGCTTCCAGCTGTCGTCCAATCAGCTTGCTTCCCTCCATCAGTAAACTTTTTGAAAAGGTCATTTTGAACAGAATGATGGTCCTCATCAACGGAAATTCAATTTTTGCCTATGAACAGTTCGGATTCCGACATGGACATTCGACCACGCATATACTTTTACGTGTAATATATTTGATTCGTTCCAACAAATCTGAAGGCTATTCTACTGGTCTTCTAGACATAGAAAAAGCATTCGACAGTATTTGGCATGAAGACTTGATTGTAAAATTTAAAAAAAAAACTGTAAATTTACCTGCGCACATTTTAAGAGTAAATCAAAGTTTTTTTTTAACACGATGTGTTATAAAATAGTTTCAATTTTACAACACATAAAATCAAATATTTTAGAATTTCGAATGCTTGCAGCACAATTTTCTGAAATCGTTCAAAACCAATTGGTCCCACCTTACTTAACATCGATCAACTCCAGAGCCTTAACAGCTAAAGTCGTTTCGAAACTGATCCAGTTATGAGTTTGACGAACTCTTGAAAAATGCCCGATAAAAATCATCCCAAGATTCGATGACCGATACCCTTGAACGAACCAGCCGTGGTTCATTGGCCCAATCAAATGAGATTCCAATTGAAAACCATTAAACTCCGAATCTGCCCATATCAACGCCAACCTGGTTCATTGCACCCGGCGCTGCATTCTCGGCCAATTGAGTTCTTCGCTCGGAACACACATAAGAAAGGGGCTAACAACTGCCTCCTTGTTCTTCCAATTCTCCTTCTTTCTGCCTACGCTTGGACCCCGAAAAAAGGAATAATTCCTCAGGTTGCGCGCTGTACCCCTTCTAAAGTGCGCGTGAACCTATACTTAACCTACAAAGTTGATTGCACGCTCTGCACAGCGCCAGCCATCCAAAGGGACAGCACAGCAACAGCAGCAGTTGCAAAACTTTTAGGATCCCATCCTCCCCGAAAAGGGGGTCCCCACTAATAAACAGTTTCAAAACATAGAGGGGGAAAAGACACAGCCTGGAATAAGGGCTAAAAATAAGAAACAAAACTTACCACGCCATTGTCCATGCCGCCATATGGAGACTGATAGCCTGCTTTTTCTGGAAATGGATAAAAAAAGGACAAGGAGAAAGAAATTAAAATCATTTCGAAAATATCACAAGAAGCACCTTTTGCATATCCCCTCCTTCACACACGCATACAAGACGCACACACGACCATATCATCCAAGGCGATTTAAAAAATCAATTCTCTTTCTCTACGATTGGTGGAAAGCCTTCGAAAAAAGCCATCTGCTCCGTTGGCCGTCATCGTCGTCTTCGTTGATGATGATACGCATCGAAAATGTAAAAAAAACGAACCCAAATACAGCCATCCTTTTTCGAAGGGTACCCAAAAGGTTGCCTCGGCCTACAACAGCAGCAGCAGCCGCACAACTATACGGGGATCCGATCGAATCGGGTGGGCAAAGTGGACGACTGTTGCTGCCGGTTGGATGGATGGAGGAGTGATTTTTTCGGAACACATTGCACACTGGGAACCAGACAGTGGGTTTGGTCAGAAACGAATTTCGTTGGATTCCGATGGAATGGCCTTTAAATATGACAGTTTGCAGATAATTGGGATACACTATAACGGTACAACTTCATGGATTATCAACAAAATAACCACTATGAAACCTTGATAGAATTTGACGGAAAACATATTTTAGAACAATCTGAATTATCAAAAAACTTTTTGATATTCATAGATCTTGAAAACTACGAGCTCAACTTTTATTCTATTCAATAATTCACACAAAGTCTATCTTTAGAAAAGTTTCAAGAATTTTACTGGATATCATGATGAATACAACAAAAGTTCTAAATCATCCAAGAATTTCCGCAATCATAGCATTTAAGATCTGCAAGCGTGATAACCAATTGTTTGAAAGTTTCATACTTATGATAATACACATTTCAATCATTACGTTACGTTTATGTAATTTTTGAACCAACTATGGATGGTTTGTCACTACAAGTGTCGGCATAAACTCTTATTCCTGTTTTACATATTTTAATGTACAAATACTTCTCTTTAGACTTCTTTTAGATCTATGGATATAGTACAGTGCATGTTCTTGTTATATCAATAAAGTAACATGTAACAACCTACGAGATGTTTTCATAGAATTTTTTGAAAAAAATGTTCGTAGACAATCCGAATTATCTAAAACTTCTTGATATTTATAGAACTTGAAACCTACGAGCTTAATTTTTTATCTATTCTTTCATTTTAACTAGGTCCATTTAGGAAAGTTTGAAGAAATTGACTGCATATCATGATAAATACAACACAAGTTCTATGTCATCCATGAATTTCCGAAATCATAACTTAAGATCTGCAAGCATGATAATCAATTGTTTGATACTTTTGTAAAAAGTATTCATATCCAGCTGATGATCAATCGTTGAATTCAATGGACATTCTACTTTTTATCCAATAATTTTCTGGAAAACAGGACTAGTGTGTGGTTTTTATCCATGTTGCATGCTCATGAGTACTTTTTGAAGGCCAAAGCTATCTGCACCGTTTTCGGCGCACAATAGGAGTATTTTTTCCCTCAAATTTGATGATTTGTCAGGATTTCTCAGTCAAGGATGGATTATTCACTGGTGAGCGCGTTTCATATTGATGATAATACACATTTCAATCGTGGCAACGTTACGTTTATATAATTTTCAAACACTACAACTGACTTTTTCATTACTTTTCATTAAACTCCATTGAATTAAGACGATTGAACATTGTTTCTGTTTCTGTTTTAATCTTCTACCAATGTGTTGCAACTGCGAGACAAAAACGCAAAACTAGTTTTTACTATGGGTCTTATTTTTCCACCCTTTCCATGGATCAGTTCAACGACCAAAGGTGAATCTCATATCTTTTAACTTGCATACTAATAAACTCTCTCCCCGTGTTGATTGTGAAGATGCAGAGGTATTCTCGTTCTCTAGAATTAAAACTAACATTCCTTTCCTATCCCAAACAGTTATAGGGACTTAGCCAGCGCTGTAATTTATCAATAACACTTCGGAACACCTTTTTGTCTCAAGCATCAAAATACTACTATTAACTTAATTAAGGGTTGCTGAATCCAATCCCGTTTTCAAAAATATTATCGCACGTCTAATTTTTGAGATGGTGGCTCAAAATGCAAAACTTGACTATTCTAGCCAACTTACATGCAAGTTTGCCAGCTTGTATGGCAATTTATTTGCTTAATTTGTCGCAGAATCCAAACTTCATGTGTATAACAACCAAAGTTCATAATACTTCCGTTGCTCAAAAGTTATTTTTGGTGGTTTGAAGAAATATTGTTTTTTGCCATATAAGAGAAGCAAAGAATTTTGTATGGAGACTGAAAGCACGTTAAAAATATCGATTTAAACTAAATTTTATCGCGCAATTTCAACCAAATTATTCTGATATAGAAATCCTATTTTGCATGACTGGTGGACTATATCACAAAAAAGTATAATAATTCATACTCTAAATTCTATGTAAACATCAATGAAACCAGTTTTATACACTTTGCTGACCTGTAGCTAAAAATTGTGACATGCTGGAATATTATCTGAGAACGGCATCAGATTCAGCGACCCCAAATTAACTAGAGACATATAATTTTATCCTTAAGATGCGCAAAAATGCCTTTTTTGTTCATGCTAACAGTAATTCAAAGCAGTGTTCTTCTTCATGAAATCTAGACAAAATATGGAAAAAAATGGTTCGTAGACAATATGGGTCATCCAAGAACTTCCTGGAAAATATATATTAGACTCTACGAGCATCATTTGTTATTCACTAAAGAATTTGGAATTCAATACCAGGGCCGTAGCGTTGCTTCATTGCGCCCTAGGCGAACTTCCATTTGTGCGCCCCTAGACAAAATCAAAGTTTATCTTCGTTTTTCTTTGAACAAGTTTATTTAAACATATAAAAAAATTCAAATTCCATTTCCCCCAAAAGTATAATTCTAAAACTTATACGGTTTTGACTCATATTCCGAACACTCGGTTAATTATTAAAAATAATAATACGTTAAACTATTGGTTAAAATTCAGCTCGAAGCTTAAATTTCTTGTGTCTTGTCTTGTCTGAGCATTGTTGAATATTATCAATAATATTTTTCGAAAAATTGTTAATATGAAAAGAAACAAAAATCCTTGTTTGGATGATCAGAAAGTATTTCAATTTGTCCCTAAAGAATTTCATCGATATATTGTCGGTTTTTTTTTAATATACATTTCTGAGACTGTTTGCCAAATATTGATCCTTTCAGTACAATTTTCAGCAAACAAAAATGTTTGAGATATATCAGAGGTCTTTACAATATTCAGGATATTCCCCATAATTATAATTTGTATGGAAAACATTTGCCAAAATCCATCTAACCACAACACAAGTAAATTTATCGAAATAGCTAAGAGGATTTAAAGAGAAAAAGCAAACATTTAATGATTTCATGAATAATTTCCAGAGAGAAGGGAGAAGGAATGTGTTGGCGCACATTAATTTTTCGGCAAGGTCAAATGGTTGTTGATCAGTGCAGAATATTGTTTTGAGAAAATTTACGAAAATTATTTAAACAAAATTTTTTGAGCACCTTGAGCAGAATTTAATGAGAATTTTATTTATGATTCCGTCAGAATCTTGAGCAGGGTTTTTTTAAATTCCGAGTAGAATTATATGAGTATGCCAACCACAATTTGAAAAGAAACTTGCTCAAAATTATTTCCAGTTTTCTGTCACAATGACACCAATAACCATGTGATTACCCAAGCAGTACAGTTCGTTTCAACCCAAGAATAAAAATATCTCTTGCAACTAATGACAGTTGTCAATTGTTGAAAATATGACTAACAATTGCACTGAATAGTAACGCAAAAAGCACAAGAGGCGGAGTCTGTTTGCACCACATTTATGTTATAGTGAAATTGCTTATTTGTTTCACAATATTGAAGAGAAAAACAAAGAAAACAAAAATATAAACGTAAATAGAATTTCCAACCTCTTGACTGTCTTTTCTTTTACTCACTACTCCACTAGCTCTCCGAACAATTACCTGGCCAATGCACTATAAAAGCTAAGGGCCCTAAAGTCCTGTCACAATTTTAATACCAAACGCTTATGTTTAGGACAGAAACAAATGTTTACCCAATTTTTTAATGTTTTTAGTTTGTTTAAGTCCAAAAATTTTGTTTTTCTTATTTTGTGATTTTGTCACAACCCTTGGTTTAAACTCAAATTTTAGGTGCATTCTGTTTTCCGTATCTTTTGCGAAATGTCAGATATGAACAACCTCAGTGTAAACAAGTCAGATAGGAACAGCCCATGTGGCCAAATTTGCCAAATAAGTGACAAGAACACGATCTATTGTGTTATTAATTAAAAACATATTTCTCGATTACTTTTTCAAATCGACGTAAGTAACTTTCATATGGTTTTGAGAAAGATAAATAAGAAGAATCACAACCTTCTTTCTAAAACTGTTTTGAAATGAATACCCTTTTTAACATTTTTTTACCGTGTATATTGCTTAAACTTTACATGCAATCAGCTCGCGTCAAAACACTAGGTAGTTCCTATCATTTCCCACAAAAAATGTATGACAAAATTATAAGCCGTTTCAATCAGTTACTTACGACGTTTTTGTACCAGCGTAAAAACGACTCAATTAGTGTTTTGTTTTGATTCGTGGTTAAGTCACTTTGTCTCCCATACAACGGAGTGGCGAAAGTAGCGGTTAGGCTGCAAAAGTGGAGAATCTTACTTTCGTCGTTTTGTAAATCCGGAAATTAAACGCTCTAAAAGTGCAAAAATCGTGTTGGTTTAGAGCGGAACGTGTAGAATTTCGTCTGCGAAACACGTAAGATTGATAAAGTAAGTTTGTTAACTTTTTTGAGTTGAGTCTGTTTGAAGTCTTCGAGATTTTTATCAAAAGTTTTAGGACCCTATTGTAAGATTTATGCCCAGAATAATGTTTGAATCGTTTCCAAGATAGTATTGGATTAATACCCAGGATTCTGGGAAAATATTTAACGGGATTCTGTTGGAATGCAGCCTGAGGCTCAATGAAGTTGCGTTTGACGAATTCGATTGTTAGGTATTGTTGGATTGAAATTCATTTTTGCTTATCATCTAGCAAAAAATAAAACGTGGGAGATTCTTTTTTTTATTTAAAATTATAACATTTGGAAATTATTCTTGATTTTTCTCGTCAAAATGAACATTTTAAACAGATTTACGAGTCGAACAGTTACAAACTTTGAATCTTTAAACTGGTTTGCGTAGAGTCTGGCTACTTAACGAACTTTCGTTTGGTGAATGTTTTAAAGATAGTGAGTTAACTCTCGTATATTGGGGTTATTTTTGGCAATTGTACGTGATGGTATTTTTCAAATGCATTAGAAAGGATGAAAGACCTAGCACAGTTACCGCAAACTTATTTACTTGGCAATGCTATGAACAATAAGGTAGTAAAAAACGTTTTTGCTCCACATCCTAGATCAAATACTGAGTGTCCTCCCAAGTTAATCAATTACGTAAAATGAGTTAAATATTTTTTTTAAATCCTTACTCAAAATTCTCAATCTATTATCCCAGTATTCTTCTGAGACATTTTAAGTATTATTTCAAAGCGATTCAAGAATAACCTCAATTTTATGCAATTGAGTCTACGAATATTGAAACTATGAAGAGGCGCCCTTACTAGATATATCTTTTTCAAATTTCCCCAAGAGCGTCACTCAGTTTAATACATGCTCAGCAAAGCTGTGTATCTAATTGAAAACAACAAAAGACATCATTCAGAGATGCCGAAAATAAATCGATACAAATTAATGCAGTATACCCCGTTTGCTAATACGACACCCGTTGCAATATTTAAAAACTATCTAGAGACCTCTTGTTGAGCTTGTACACCCTAAGGTCTACATTCCTTAGGGTATTTGGATGTATTTGGAGTATTTGGAAGACCAAGATCATCAGTACAATCCCGTAATTATACAGCCATAAATCAACTGCTTCCATTGCTAGATCCTAAGGCCTATATTCCATCTAGTCCTTAGATACAGGAATAAAGAAAGTATAAATAATCCAAACAGAAACCAGAAATTGAATGCTTCATAAAGTTTTTACAGAAAATCGCTCAATGTTTTTTCTAAGTGTGTTTTTTTTTTTAATTACGACAAGTATTGTTCATGATATTACGACATGCCTTACTGCCCGTTTAACAGTATGTATTTTTTAATGTTTTAGTTTTTTGAGAATTTCATCAGAAACTGATTTAGGTACATATTTGCCGAAAGTTCCAATAATGTAATAGTTAAAAGACTTCTTTAGAAGCTTATTTAGATATTCTCTTAAGGAATCCCTGAGCATCAAAAAAAATTCTCTATGAATTACGATTAAGATACCTCCAATAATTTAACCTGGAATTTTTTTAAGCAAAAGTCTAGAAAATCCGTCAGAACTGTCTTAAGGAACTTCTCCAAGGATTCTTTCGCAAATTTCTCTCGAATTTCGTCTTAGGTTTCCGTTTCCCAAAGAATTCAAACAAAAATTTGTTCAGATATGATTTCACTGACTTCTTAGGATTTACTTCAAAATTTTTGTTCCCGAATTACTGTAATGATACCTTCAGAAATTGATTTTTCCAGGTATTTTTTAGAAATATATTCACACATGTTAATTTTTATTTATTAAATTTCTGAAAAAATAATCGGAGTTATATTTCTGGAAGATACTCTACATTTGACGTTAATGAAACTTCCCAAATAATCAAATAGCACTTTAATTCGCTTTGCGTGCCAATATAGTGCTATAATACAGCTGACTTGCTCTATATTAGCCGTATAATGGCCCTATAAGGCCAAAAAGGCGAATTAACGAGCTAGTGGTTACTTGGGTTATGTATAAATTCCTGATAAACTCATGCACGGTTTTCTGAGTGAATATCTGGACTCCGCAGAAAGTCTTGGAGTTTCTTTGTTAAATTGTTAATAAGATTATTGAAAAAAATGAATCAAATCCCTAGAAAATATCGAGCAAGATGATGCGAAGGAATTTCATCGCATCACTGAAGAAATTTGAGTATGAATGATTGAAGGATTTACTGGAATAATTGCTGTAGGTATTGTGAATTTTGTGGAACAACGTCTGGAGGAATGTAAAAAATCATAGTTTCTTTTAATATTAAAAATATGTTTTTACAAATAGATTCCAAAAGGCAAAACCTCGTTTCACGAACTAAACTCCCTTGTTTTACGAACTGATTCAATAAACAAACCCCCCAATTTAGTTGGTATATTAAGGTTTGAATGTATTAAATTTGAGAAAAAAAAGTTAACAAAGTTGTTACTTTTTACGATTTCTGAACTCGGTCAAGTTTGCCCAAAGGCACCACAAATTATCCTTGCTTTCCCATAGTGTCATATCAGTTGGCTCAAGGACCGGTCCCAATCAACAATAATAACATCACCATCCTCATGATCATCATCAACATCAGCAGCAGCAAAAGCATCGTCGTCGTCGTCCGTCGCCAACGTGAAACCATAAATATGTTAATAATTGCATAGTACCACCTGTACAACTGGAATCGCTGCTGGCTGCTGCTGCTGTTGCTGCCGGAGAAAAATGATCGGTAACCGACCCGAAAAATGGCAAAAACGCATATGATAATAAAAAGTGAGGAAAAGTATGAAACTTGCAACAAATTTCCGCCGAAACAAGAGGCTCGATTCCCCGGTCTACCTGCATCGTCGTCGTCGGTCAGTCACTCGATAGGTACCACTCGTCAATCGAACCGGAATTGGAAAATGTGTTCACAAAATTGATCTGCCACCAGTTGAATCTAGACAGGCAGGGTTCCACGCAGGGGGTGCTGTGCTATATTGGTTTGCTAGAGTACCTTTTCCGTCGTCATCATCAGCCTCGTCACCGTGTTCCTTTCACCCATTTTCTCTAAACACACACAAAACACGCCGCGTGCCCAGGGCTGGTGGTGACTGAGTGTCTTCCAACTTTAGGAATTTTAGGGACCTCTTATTTGAACAGAAAGTTACAGCAATAAAAAAGACATAGACGAATTCATTGAACAGTCTATGAAAGATCTCTAGAGGAATCTCTGGATGAACTTCTGAACGTATTACAGAAAGAAAATCTCTGGAGAGATCACTGAGAGATTTGCTAAAGCCTGTCTTCGAGAGATCTGAAAAGGAATTCCTGGAGATCAATCGGTTAAAACCATTTTGGTTAAAAAAAGAGACTTTAGAGACTTTCCATTAAAACAGAGACTTTTTAGAGACTTGCATAAATATAGAGTTCAAGTCCCTAAAAAGCGTTCAGCTACCAGCCCTGCGTTCCCGAACGAATGAGTGAGCGAGAATAGAAATTAAACACTGTCGAAAAATAAATATTGATATCCTCTCTAGCCAGCACAAATAACAACACCACCAACAAGAGCACACATTGTTGCTGTGGGCCGTTCCTAATGTGTGCGGGTGGACAGGAAAACGCGGTGGGGTCCGGAAGAAAGCTGCCGTTAGGAGGGGGTAACGCTGTTGCTTTTTGCCTATACGTTTGGGTGGTGGTTCCTGTTGCTTCCGAATTCGACACAAAAATATAACTCACTTTGCACACGTGAGTGAATGAACCGTGAAATGGAGTGACGTTTGAAATTTGGGGGTATTGAATTGTTTAAGTTCAGAATATGCACCACCGTTCGTTTCCGCTGGATCAGAATGCGATTGCCAATAAATATTCGAAAGTCAAATCAATCAAATTGTCGATTGGTTTATTATTTCGTTATTACAAAGATGAAGGGAAGGAATGTTAGCGTAATTTTTGATATGATTGTTAGAAGAATCACAGTCGAAAGTGTCCTCAGACATCTAATCTAACTCACGACGCTTGTCAACGAATCTTGGTTGTATTCTGGAAACTATTTCGCATAAACTTGTCATTTGTCACACAAATGGTGTTTTTTTTTTCGTGAAAGATCTATTTGAAGTAGATTAGCAGATTTGTTATAGAACTGAGTTATTTCCAAAGATTTCCAAATCCATTGAAACGATTTGTAGCACATAATGCAACTTTCAAATTTATTTTGAAATGTTTCAATCACATAGTTTGCTAAAGTTGAAGGTAAAATAAACTATATTTAGATAGATTAAAAAAACGAATTTAGTACTATACCATTTAATTCCACTAGAGTTTGTATCCTTTGACAGATACGCGTATTTCGACCTCAACTGTAAGGCCGTCTTCAGTGTCGTGTACTAGAAGTCGAGTCTAGTACACGACACTGAAGACGGCCTTACAGTTGAGGTCGAAATACGCGTATCTGTCAAAGGATACAAACTCTAGTGGAATTAAATGGTATAGTACTAAATTCGTTTTTTTTTTTAAATCTACTTATAGGTATTCTACTAAACAGCTCGAAGATTTATTATTATGTTTAGATGTAATGGTGAGCTCGTTCCATATTTCACTATACTCGATAATCGAATAAGAGGCTTGTATGTTACCAGTAATGTCTGCCACATTTTTCCTAGATGAATTCATGGTTGGATATCCGCAATAATCACGTAAATAAGTTTTTTGCATTTCCTAGGAGTATGTCAAAAGGAATTGCTAATGGGATTCCTAAGCATTTGATTGAATGACAATTTTTAGTGGAAGTGCTTTTAGAATACTAAGCGGAAAAGGCTGCTATCAAAAGGTCGTTCCATATTTCACTATCCACGGAAATTGGTAAAAGACATGTGTGTTATCAGAATTTTCTACCACAATTTTCCAAGCAGAGCTCATAGTTGGATATCCGATCCAGGAGTTTTCTGAAACTCCTAGGGGTATTTCAGAAGAAACTGCTGGAAGCATTGGTTGGAATGATGGTTCTCAGTAGAAGTGGGCGCGGAGAGGGCGTATATGTCCAATCGGAGCCATAATGCCAAAAGAAGAAGATCTCTCAACGTTCAAGAACACGTCATTTTATTCTTCATCATCATCGAAACTTCAAAAGCAGTTTTTCTACTCAAAACTGAAATATGTTCGCTGAAAGCACGTTCACTGTGTATCGGTTAAATACATTTTCATTTAAACATTGTTGATTGTGAACTAAAAAACTACTTTTCAAAATATTTAATTTTACGTTTCCCCTTAAGAATTTTTTGGAGACATTTCTACAGGAACACATGAGATATTTGAAATAATCCTTAGACAAATTTCCGGAAAAATGCTTGCATTAGTGATTACAAATTTGGAGATTTGCTCTGAATGATTTCAAGTTGACGAATTTTAAGAGGAAAAAAATGAATTATTTTGGGAAGGATTATTGGAGGAATCTCTGGAAAAAATCGAAAAAACAATTTTCTTAAGAATTTAAGAAAATATTTTTCTCTGGAAGTCTCGTGAATCTTGAGAGAAATTCATCGAAGGCTAAGCATAATATAAAAGTAATCTCCGGAGAAAATATTTGTGGAGTCATTAGAGAAATCGCTATAAGAATCTGTGGACGAATAACCAGCATTTTTCTGGACGATTCTGTTCTGAATTCCCCAGAACAATCTAGTTTTCATGTAGAAATCGCGAAAAATAATTAAAGAAATTTTCTGTAACAACTTCTTAATGATTCGTTTGGAGCAATTCTAGCGAAACTTTTGGGTGAACCTTTACAGCAACATCTGAAAGAATCTCTTTGAACCGCTTGAAGTATTTCTGGAGTGATCTCTGAAGATGTTTTCAAGGGATCCATAGAATTTATTATTTTTATTCGTTCGTATACCTGCGATAACCTACCCAGAGAACACCAAGGAGCAATTTATAGAAAATATCTGGAAATTAAATTCTGGTATAATGTCTGAACAACCATCCAAATAAATTTCAAGATCTCAAATGAATCCATTATTTAAATTAATGGGGAATATCTGAGGTTGAGCCAAAATTTGCAGGAATCTTTGGCAAAATATTTGAAGAAAATCTACAACAACTGTTTAGAAGAATTGCTCTAGGAATCACTGAAGGTGAAGCTTAGAAGTGAGTTCTGGAAATATTGATGCAGAAATTTCTAGAAGCTCTGGAGAAAGTTTCTTGGAGGAATAGCTCTTGGATTAAACCCTGGAAGTGCTGAAGAGATCTCGGAAAAATCGTTGTGAAAAAAATCGGAAATATCCTTGTGAAAATTATTAGAGAGATCTCCAGTGAAGTGCCTCGAAAAAAAATTGGCGGAAATTCTTCCAGTTAATACAATTAAAAAAATCCTAGGTTAGTTTCCAGAAGTTTGAACCCGTATTGTCGAGGATAGTCTTGAGATAATAAACGTACTCATTAGAGGAATCACCAGAAGATTCTATGGATGAATAACAGGCAGTTTTCAGGATGATTTTGTTCAAAATTCCACCTAACAATCACAGAGCGTTCTTCTAATGAAGTCCATTCAGAAAATCGGGTAGATATCACAAAAAAATGAGAATTTTCTTGCAACAATTTCTAGTTTATCAGGAGGAACTCTAGCGAAAATTTCTAGCGTTGGGTGACAAAACGTCGAGGGAAAGAATCAGAAAGAAATAAAAATTTCTTGAAACAATGATTCTTTTCTGGAAGAATAAAAAAGTCGACGTTTTGTCCTTTCAAAGTTTTGTTTGTTCTTTGTCTATTTCGACGTTTTGGTATTCGACGTCTTGTCTTTCGACATTTTGTGCCTAAACGATTTCTAAGGGATCCATAGAACTACTTAATTTATTATTTTTTGATTTCTACGAAAATATCGGTTGGGTGACAAAACGTCGAATTCCAAAACGTCGAATGCCAAAACGTCGAAAGAACAAAACATCAAAGGAACAAAACGTCGAAAGGACAAAAAATCAAAACGAAAAAAAAACAAAAAACGAAAAATTCTTGGAAAGATATTTTTTTTGCGCAAGAATTAATAATTCAAAACGTGCACGTTTTATTGCACACGATGTGAAAAAATAGATCTGGAACACAATTCCAAATCGCTGTTGAAATTTTACTACTTTCGACGATTTTTCCTTTCGACATTTTGTTCTTTCGACGTTTTGGGATTTGACGTTTTGACATTCGACTTTCTGTCTCTCAGCGTTTTGTCTTTCGACATTTTGTCCCTAAACCAAAAATATCTAAAGAACATCAAGAAGCAGGTTGGGTGACAAAACTTCGAAAACCATAACTTCGGATTCCAAAACGTCAATAGGACGTCGAAGGGACAAATCGTCAAAAAGACAAAACGTCGAAAGGAAAGCAAGTGGCGAAAACGAAAACTTCTTGGAAGAATAATTCATTTTCGAAAAAATAAATAATGCACTATGTGCCAAATTTTATTCATAGCAGCTTTTATTCGTAGTACAATCGAGCACGATGTGAAAAAAATCTAGAAAAGAGTTCTAAATCACTGTTGAAAATCGACTGTTTCGACGTTTTGTCCTTTTGAAGTTTTGTCGTTTTCGGATTTGACGTTTTGGCATTCGACGTTTTGTCTTTCGACATTTGGTCTCTAAACCAAAGAAGCAATTTATGACGAATATCTGAAAATATTTTAGTGAAATTTCTGGAGTATTGTCTGAAGAATTAAAAAAAAAAATTAGGATCTGAAAAGAATCCCTTGATGAAAATCATTGCGAATATCCAAAATCCAAATCCGAAGAAATCGTTGGGAAATATTTTGAATACTTGAAGAATTTTCTGAAAGAGTTTTGGAAAAAAATATCCTTGGCAAAATTTTTGGAGGAGTTCCACAAGTAACGTTCGGAGGAATCACTAAAGGTAGTACTTGGAAGAATCAATGCACAAAACGTTGCAGTAAGTTCTGGAAATATTGCTGCAGCAATTTTCAAGGAGCTCTGGAGAAAGTTTCTTGAAGACGACATATCAGGAAAACAAATCTGAAGTGAAGTGCCTAGATGTACATTGTACATCCAGAGACATTTTTGACGCAAATTCTTCCAGTAAGCTCAAATATAACAGAAACAAATCCAGCATTAGTCTCCAGAAGTTTGAAACCCTAATTGTTGAGGTGTCATTGAACGTTTTTTAAGGCTAACCAGGGAACCTGGAAATGACCACTCAGATAAAAGATTTTTGATGTAAAAAGTTTGACACCCATGATCTGTCTCACAATCATGATCTGTTTTACAATGAAGATCATAACATCAGAACATGTCGCAGAAAATACTATGATTTGTTCCAATTCATTTAAGTGTGTAAAAGTTGTTTGAGTATGTGAACAGCAAAAAAATGTTTATCTCTGTTGATCGATGGTGAGCTCGTTTCTTACTGTTATTTTGATATAAAATTTGAAATTATGTTTCAGTCACGCCATTTCTTCTTAAAGTTGAACAATTTGCATAAATTTTAGTGAGAATGTGTTTATCCATTCGTTCTGATATTACGTTCCAACTGGAATAGGGACTGCTTCTGAGCTTCTTTTACTATTGGTACAGCTATAATTTTATAGCTTTATTTGTCAATTGACTATTTTTGCATTTGAATATCGAGGAAAATCTCCATTTGAGTCGAGAAAATTTCCAAACCGAAAGCAACCTTGACAGGTGGGTTTCAAAATTATGTTTGCTTCAGATGAAAGCTACACCCTTCCTCTATACGATGCCACTAAGTTAGCTTTGTGTTCCAATGGAAATATAAGACATATCACGTGAAGAAATACCTAAATTTGGTAAAAAATGGCTTCTTCGCAAACTATTTAGCTATCTGGCGTATATAAAATTTGAAATTATAGTTCAGTCACGGCATGTGTCCTAAAAGTTGAACAATTTAAATAAACTTAAGTTAAGATGTGTTTATGCATTCTACGTTCCAGCTGGAACAGGGCCTGCTTCTCAGCTTGTGCTTTTATTATTCGCATTTAGAACGTGTTCTTTTAATATTGACACAGTTATATTTTGAGGGCTTTTTTCGGCTTTCTTGCATTCGAAAGTTCAGTGCAATTTATCTCAACTTCCCGGTACACCCACACGTAATGCAACAGCGTGTGTTCCCTGACCGCTATCGATTGTAAGCCGATTTTTCGCTTACCACACCGAACAACCCCACCAAGTTTCAAACCGCCCTTTGGACGGATGATCCGTCCTCATCAACGCCTAGTTTCCAGCGCCACCGACCACAAAACAACACCCCCAGCACTATAAGGGGTTGGCTGTTGCTCTGTGCAGTCACCCAAAGTGGACGGGAGCAGATAATATGTAGCATGTTATTGTTGTCCGGGTCATTAATATGTTCGTTAGGGTGGTTCAAATTTCAAAAAAGATCGAAAATTCTATCTGCTGATGTAATCCTTGAAATTAATTTCAAAAACCATTTTGATAAAGGTTTAAAGATGGTTCAAAGGATTGTACCCCGTTTGGCATAAAGTCGTTTGGCATAAGGTCGTTTGGCATAAAGCCGTTTGGCATAAAGTCGTTTGGCATAATGGTCGTTTGGCATAATGGCCGTTTGACATAATGGTCGTTTGGCATAATGGCCGTTTGGCATAATTATTGACTTAGAATGAATATCGGCATTTTCGAAGCTTTTACCGAGATCAACACCACTGAGCCCATAGCAAAATTTTTTCGTAGTTTCTCAATAAGCGTGGTGGTCGTTCAGAGATAATCCAAGCAATGAATGTCAAAAATTGTAGTGACATTAGAGAGCATAGCTAAATAAAACTCGTGACGGGTCTGGTGGAAGATCTTTTCGGAATAATAATTTTCTCCACATCCCAGAACATAAAGTATCGTTGAGTAGTTGCGATATACATATTTGAAAATAGTATATTGACAAAGAAAGTTTGCAGTCATTAATAAAAAGAACGCACATATTTTGCTGCAGATCAAGCTTTGTCCCAGTTTGTACGTAACACTTGATGAAAATTACTTGGTAGAAGAAGGAAAAAGATATTTGCAAAATATTAAAAGCTCTTATGCAAAGATCTATTATTGCAGCATAATGAAAAAATAGCCTATATACGAGAGCAGATTATTTTTCGTTTAAAATGTTTAAGGCTCTAACACTAAATATCTTCTCACAACATAACTCAAATGAACAACACATTTTTGAAAGAAAATATATGTGGCAAAACTTTTGATCGATTCAATATAAATTTTAATTTTTAAAGTGTACATCAAAAACACTGTCTTTTATCGAAAGGATTATTATTAAAATAATATTTTTCCTGCATATCTTGAAAGGAAATGTTGTGTTTGAATATTTACAGGTTGTAAAGTACAGGTCGGACTCGATTATCCGGAGACTCGATTATCCGGGGACTCGATTATCCGGGATTCGATAATCTGGAATTTTAAACTCGATTATCCGAAATTTGTTTTTTGATGTTCTTGTTTTTCAATTATTATGCATGAATCTGAGATAATTTTGTATTATTTGGAGGAATCTCTGGAAAAAATCGAAAAAACAATTTTCTTAAGAATTTAAGAAAATATTTTTCTCTGGAAGTCTCGTGAATCTTGAGAGAAATTCATCGAAGGCTAAGCATAATATAAAAGTAATCTCCGGAGAAAATATTTGTGGAGTCATTAGAGAAATCGCTATAAGAATCTGTGGACGAATAACCAGCATTTTTCTGGACGATTCTGTTCTGAATTCCCCAGAACAATCTAGTTTTCATGTAGAAATCGCGAAAAATAATTAAAGAAATTTTCTGTAACAACTTCTTAATGATTCGTTTGGAGCAATTCTAGCGAAACTTTTGGGTGAACCTTTACAGCAACATCTGAAAGAATCTCTTTGAACCGCTTGAAGTATTTCTGGAGTGATCTCTGAAGATGTTTTCAAGGGATCCATAGAATTTATTATTTTTATTCGTTCGTATACCTGCGATAACCTACCCAGAGAACACCAAGGAGCAATTTATAGAAAATATCTGGAAATTAAATTCTGGTATAATGTCTGAACAACCATCCAAATAAATTTCAAGATCTCAAATGAATCCATTATTTAAATTAATGGGGAATATCTGAGGTTGAGCCAAAATTTGCAGGAATCTTTGGCAAAATATTTGAAGAAAATCTACAACAACTGTTTAGAAGAATTGCTCTAGGAATCACTGAAGGTGAAGCTTAGAAGTGAGTTCTGGAAATATTGATGCAGAAATTTCTAGAAGCTCTGGAGAAAGTTTCTTGGAGGAATAGCTCTTGGATTAAACCCTGGAAGTGCTGAAGAGATCTCGGAAAAATCGTTGTGAAAAAAATCGGAAATATCCTTGTGAAAATTATTAGAGAGATCTCCAGTGAAGTGCCTCGAAAAAAAATTGGCGGAAATTCTTCCAGTTAATACAATTAAAAAAATCCTAGGTTAGTTTCCAGAAGTTTGAACCCGTATTGTCGAGGATAGTCTTGAGATAATAAACGTACTCATTAGAGGAATCACCAGAAGATTCTATGGATGAATAACAGGCAGTTTTCAGGATGATTTTGTTCAAAATTCCACCTAACAATCACAGAGCGTTCTTCTAATGAAGTCCATTCAGAAAATCGGGTAGATATCACAAAAAAATGAGAATTTTCTTGCAACAATTTCTAGTTTATCAGGAGGAACTCTAGCGAAAATTTCTAGCGTTGGGTGACAAAACGTCGAGGGAAAGAATCAGAAAGAAATAAAAATTTCTTGAAACAATGATTCTTTTCTGGAAGAATAAAAAAGTCGACGTTTTGTCCTTTCAAAGTTTTGTTTGTTCTTTGTCTATTTCGACGTTTTGGTATTCGACGTCTTGTCTTTCGACATTTTGTGCCTAAACGATTTCTAAGGGATCCATAGAACTACTTAATTTATTATTTTTTGATTTCTACGAAAATATCGGTTGGGTGACAAAACGTCGAATTCCAAAACGTCGAATGCCAAAACGTCGAAAGAACAAAACATCAAAGGAACAAAACGTCGAAAGGACAAAAAATCAAAACGAAAAAAAAAACAAAAAACGAAAAATTCTTGGAAAGATATTTTTTTTGCGCAAGAATTAATAATTCAAAACGTGCACGTTTTATTGCACACGATGTGAAAAAATAGATCTGGAACACAATTCCAAATCGCTGTTGAAATTTTACTACTTTCGACGATTTTTCCTTTCGACATTTTGTTCTTTCGACGTTTTGGGATTTGACGTTTTGACATTCGACTTTCTGTCTCTCAGCGTTTTGTCTTTCGACATTTTGTCCCTAAACCAAAAATATCTAAAGAACATCAAGAAGCAGGTTGGGTGACAAAACTTCGAAAACCATAACTTCGGATTCCAAAACGTCAATAGGACGTCGAAGGGACAAATCGTCAAAAAGACAAAACGTCGAAAGGAAAGCAAGTGGCGAAAACGAAAACTTCTTGGAAGAATAATTCATTTTCGAAAAAATAAATAATGCACTATGTGCCAAATTTTATTCATAGCAGCTTTTATTCGTAGTACAATCGAGCACGATGTGAAAAAAATCTAGAAAAGAGTTCTAAATCACTGTTGAAAATCGACTGTTTCGACGTTTTGTCCTTTTGAAGTTTTGTCGTTTTCGGATTTGACGTTTTGGCATTCGACGTTTTGTCTTTCGACATTTGGTCTCTAAACCAAAGAAGCAATTTATGACGAATATCTGAAAATATTTTAGTGAAATTTCTGGAGTATTGTCTGAAGAATTAAAAAAAAAAATTAGGATCTGAAAAGAATCCCTTGATGAAAATCATTGCGAATATCCAAAATCCAAATCCGAAGAAATCGTTGGGAAATATTTTGAATACTTGAAGAATTTTCTGAAAGAGTTTTGGAAAAAAATATCCTTGGCAAAATTTTTGGAGGAGTTCCACAAGTAACGTTCGGAGGAATCACTAAAGGTAGTACTTGGAAGAATCAATGCACAAAACGTTGCAGTAAGTTCTGGAAATATTGCTGCAGCAATTTTCAAGGAGCTCTGGAGAAAGTTTCTTGAAGACGACATATCAGGAAAACAAATCTGAAGTGAAGTGCCTAGATGTACATTGTACATCCAGAGACATTTTTGACGCAAATTCTTCCAGTAAGCTCAAATATAACAGAAACAAATCCAGCATTAGTCTCCAGAAGTTTGAAACCCTAATTGTTGAGGTGTCATTGAACGTTTTTTAAGGCTAACCAGGGAACCTGGAAATGACCACTCAGATAAAAGATTTTTGATGTAAAAAGTTTGACACCCATGATCTGTCTCACAATCATGATCTGTTTTACAATGAAGATCATAACATCAGAACATGTCGCAGAAAATACTATGATTTGTTCCAATTCATTTAAGTGTGTAAAAGTTGTTTGAGTATGTGAACAGCAAAAAAATGTTTATCTCTGTTGATCGATGGTGAGCTCGTTTCTTACTGTTATTTTGATATAAAATTTGAAATTATGTTTCAGTCACGCCATTTCTTCTTAAAGTTGAACAATTTGCATAAATTTTAGTGAGAATGTGTTTATCCATTCGTTCTGATATTACGTTCCAACTGGAATAGGGACTGCTTCTGAGCTTCTTTTACTATTGGTACAGCTATAATTTTATAGCTTTATTTGTCAATTGACTATTTTTGCATTTGAATATCGAGGAAAATCTCCATTTGAGTCGAGAAAATTTCCAAACCGAAAGCAACCTTGACAGGTGGGTTTCAAAATTATGTTTGCTTCAGATGAAAGCTACACCCTTCCTCTATACGATGCCACTAAGTTAGCTTTGTGTTCCAATGGAAATATAAGACATATCACGTGAAGAAATACCTAAATTTGGTAAAAAATGGCTTCTTCGCAAACTATTTAGCTATCTGGCGTATATAAAATTTGAAATTATAGTTCAGTCACGGCATGTGTCCTAAAAGTTGAACAATTTAAATAAACTTAAGTTAAGATGTGTTTATGCATTCTACGTTCCAGCTTGAACAGGGCCTGCTTCTCAGCTTGTGCTTTTATTATTCGCATTTAGAACGTGTTCTTTTAATATTGACACAGTTATATTTTGAGGGCTTTTTTCGGCTTTCTTGCATTCGAAAGTTCAGTGCAATTTATCTCAACTTCCCGGTACACCCACACGTAATGCAACAGCGTGTGTTCCCTGACCGCTATCGATTGTAAGCCGATTTTTCGCTTACCACACCGAACAACCCCACCAAGTTTCAAACCGCCCTTTGGACGGATGATCCGTCCTCATCAACGCCTAGTTTCCAGCGCCACCGACCACAAAACAACACCCCCAGCACTATAAGGGGTTGGCTGTTGCTCTGTGCAGTCACCCAAAGTGGACGGGAGCAGATAATATGTAGCATGTTATTGTTGTCCGGGTCATTAATATGTTCGTTAGGGTGGTTCAAATTTCAAAAAAGATCGAAAATTCTATCTGCTGATGTAATCCTTGAAATTAATTTCAAAAACCATTTTGATAAAGGTTTAAAGATGGTTCAAAGGATTGTACCCCGTTTGGCATAAAGTCGTTTGGCATAAGGTCGTTTGGCATAAAGCCGTTTGGCATAAAGTCGTTTGGCATAATGGTCGTTTGGCATAATGGCCGTTTGACATAATGGTCGTTTGGCATAATGGCCGTTTGGCATAATTATTGACTTAGAATGAATATCGGCATTTTCGAAGCTTTTACCGAGATCAACACCACTGAGCCCATAGCAAAATTTTTTCGTAGTTTCTCAATAAGCGTGGTGGTCGTTCAGAGATAATCCAAGCAATGAATGTCAAAAATTGTAGTGACATTAGAGAGCATAGCTAAATAAAACTCGTGACGGGTCTGGTGGAAGATCTTTTCGGAATAATAATTTTCTCCACATCCCAGAACATAAAGTATCGTTGAGTAGTTGCGATATACATATTTGAAAATAGTATATTGACAAAGAAAGTTTGCAGTCATTAATAAAAAGAACGCACATATTTTGCTGCAGATCAAGCTTTGTCCCAGTTTGTACGTAACACTTGATGAAAATTACTTGGTAGAAGAAGGAAAAAGATATTTGCAAAATATTAAAAGCTCTTATGCAAAGATCTATTATTGCAGCATAATGAAAAAATAGCCTATATACGAGAGCAGATTATTTTTCGTTTAAAATGTTTAAGGCTCTAACACTAAATATCTTCTCACAACATAACTCAAATGAACAACACATTTTTGAAAGAAAATATATGTGGCAAAACTTTTGATCGATTCAATATAAATTTTAATTTTTAAAGTGTACATCAAAAACACTGTCTTTTATCGAAAGGATTATTATTAAAATAATATTTTTCCTGCATATCTTGAAAGGAAATGTTGTGTTTGAATATTTACAGGTTGTAAAGTACAGGTCGGACTCGATTATCCGGAGACTCGATTATCCGGGGACTCGATTATCCGGGATTCGATAATCTGGAATTTTAAACTCGATTATCCGAAATTTGTTTTTTGATGTTCTTGTTTTTCAATTATTATGCATGAATCTGAGATAATTTTGTATTATTTGGAGGAATCTCTGGAAAAAATCGAAAAAACAATTTTCTTAAGAATTTAAGAAAATATTTTTCTCTGGAAGTCTCGTGAATCTTGAGAGAAATTCATCGAAGGCTAAGCATAATATAAAAGTAATCTCCGGAGAAAATATTTGTGGAGTCATTAGAGAAATCGCTATAAGAATCTGTGGACGAATAACCAGCATTTTTCTGGACGATTCTGTTCTGAATTCCCCAGAACAATCTAGTTTTCATGTAGAAATCGCGAAAAATAATTAAAGAAATTTTCTGTAACAACTTCTTAATGATTCGTTTGGAGCAATTCTAGCGAAACTTTTGGGTGAACCTTTACAGCAACATCTGAAAGAATCTCTTTGAACCGCTTGAAGTATTTCTGGAGTGATCTCTGAAGATGTTTTCAAGGGATCCATAGAATTTATTATTTTTATTCGTTCGTATACCTGCGATAACCTACCCAGAGAACACCAAGGAGCAATTTATAGAAAATATCTGGAAATTAAATTCTGGTATAATGTCTGAACAACCATCCAAATAAATTTCAAGATCTCAAATGAATCCATTATTTAAATTAATGGGGAATATCTGAGGTTGAGCCAAAATTTGCAGGAATCTTTGGCAAAATATTTGAAGAAAATCTACAACAACTGTTTAGAAGAATTGCTCTAGGAATCACTGAAGGTGAAGCTTAGAAGTGAGTTCTGGAAATATTGATGCAGAAATTTCTAGAAGCTCTGGAGAAAGTTTCTTGGAGGAATAGCTCTTGGATTAAACCCTGGAAGTGCTGAAGAGATCTCGGAAAAATCGTTGTGAAAAAAAATCGGAAATATCCTTGTGAAAATTATTAGAGAGATCTCCAGTGAAGTGCCTCGAAAAAAAATTGGCGGAAATTCTTCCAGTTAATACAATTAAAAAATCCTAGGTTAGTTTCCAGAAGTTTGAACCCGTATTGTCGAGGATAGTCTTGAGATAATAAACGTACTCATTAGAGGAATCACCAGAAGATTCTATGGATGAATAACAGGCAGTTTTCAGGATGATTTTGTTCAAAATTCCACCTAACAATCACAGAGCGTTCTTCTAATGAAGTCCATTCAGAAAATCGGGTAGATATCACAAAAAAATGAGAATTTTCTTGCAACAATTTCTAGTTTATCAGGAGGAACTCTAGCGAAAATTTCTAGCGTTGGGTGACAAAACGTCGAGGGAAAGAATCAGAAAGAAATAAAAATTTCTTGAAACAATGATTCTTTTCTGGAAGAATAAAAAAGTCGACGTTTTGTCCTTTCAAAGTTTTGTTTGTTCTTTGTCTATTTCGACGTTTTGGTATTCGACGTCTTGTCTTTCGACATTTTGTGCCTAAACGATTTCTAAGGGATCCATAGAACTACTTAATTTATTATTTTTGATTTCTACGAAAATATCGGTTGGGTGACAAAACGTCGAATTCCAAAACGTCGAATGCCAAAACGTCGAAAGAACAAAACATCAAAGGAACAAAACGTCGAAAGGACAAAAAATCAAAACGAAAAAAAACAAAAAACGAAAAATTCTTGGAAAGATATTTTTTTTGCGCAAGAATTAATAATTCAAAACGTGCACGTTTTATTGCACACGATGTGAAAAAATAGATCTGGAACACAATTCCAAATCGCTGTTGAAATTTTACTACTTTCGACGATTTTTCCTTTCGACATTTTGTTCTTTCGACGTTTTGGGATTTGACGTTTTGACATTCGACTTTCTGTCTCTCAGCGTTTTGTCTTTCGACATTTTGTCCCTAAACCAAAAATATCTAAAGAACATCAAGAAGCAGGTTGGGTGACAAAACTTCGAAAACCATAACTTCGGATTCCAAAACGTCAATAGGACGTCGAAGGGACAAATCGTCAAAAAGACAAAACGTCGAAAGGAAAGCAAGTGGCGAAAACGAAAACTTCTTGGAAGAATAATTCATTTTCGAAAAAATAAATAATGCACTATGTGCCAAATTTTATTCATAGCAGCTTTTATTCGTAGTACAATCGAGCACGATGTGAAAAAAATCTAGAAAAGAGTTCTAAATCACTGTTGAAAATCGACTGTTTCGACGTTTTGTCCTTTTGAAGTTTTGTCGTTTTCGGATTTGACGTTTTGGCATTCGACGTTTTGTCTTTCGACATTTGGTCTCTAAACCAAAGAAGCAATTTATGACGAATATCTGAAAATATTTTAGTGAAATTTCTGGAGTATTGTCTGAAGAATTAAAAAAAAAATTAGGATCTGAAAAGAATCCCTTGATGAAAATCATTGCGAATATCCAAAATCCAAATCCGAAGAAATCGTTGGGAAATATTTTGAATACTTGAAGAATTTTCTGAAAGAGTTTTGGAAAAAAATATCCTTGGCAAAATTTTTGGAGGAGTTCCACAAGTAACGTTCGGAGGAATCACTAAAGGTAGTACTTGGAAGAATCAATGCACAAAACGTTGCAGTAAGTTCTGGAAATATTGCTGCAGCAATTTTCAAGGAGCTCTGGAGAAAGTTTCTTGAAGACGACATATCAGGAAAACAAATCTGAAGTGAAGTGCCTAGATGTACATTGTACATCCAGAGACATTTTTGACGCAAATTCTTCCAGTAAGCTCAAATATAACAGAAACAAATCCAGCATTAGTCTCCAGAAGTTTGAAACCCTAATTGTTGAGGTGTCATTGAACGTTTTTTAAGGCTAACCAGGGAACCTGGAAATGACCACTCAGATAAAAGATTTTTGATGTAAAAAGTTTGACACCCATGATCTGTCTCACAATCATGATCTGTTTTACAATGAAGATCATAACATCAGAACATGTCGCAGAAAATACTATGATTTGTTCCAATTCATTTAAGTGTGTAAAAGTTGTTTGAGTATGTGAACAGCAAAAAAATGTTTATCTCTGTTGATCGATGGTGAGCTCGTTTCTTACTGTTATTTTGATATAAAATTTGAAATTATGTTTCAGTCACGCCATTTCTTCTTAAAGTTGAACAATTTGCATAAATTTTAGTGAGAATGTGTTTATCCATTCGTTCTGATATTACGTTCCAACTGGAATAGGGACTGCTTCTGAGCTTCTTTTACTATTGGTACAGCTATAATTTTATAGCTTTATTTGTCAATTGACTATTTTTGCATTTGAATATCGAGGAAAATCTCCATTTGAGTCGAGAAAATTTCCAAACCGAAAGCAACCTTGACAGGTGGGTTTCAAAATTATGTTTGCTTCAGATGAAAGCTACACCCTTCCTCTATACGATGCCACTAAGTTAGCTTTGTGTTCCAATGGAAATATAAGACATATCACGTGAAGAAATACCTAAATTTGGTAAAAAATGGCTTCTTCGCAAACTATTTAGCTATCTGGCGTATATAAAATTTGAAATTATAGTTCAGTCACGGCATGTGTCCTAAAAGTTGAACAATTTAAATAAACTTAAGTTAAGATGTGTTTATGCATTCTACGTTCCAGCTGGAACAGGGCCTGCTTCTCAGCTTGTGCTTTTATTATTCGCATTTAGAACGTGTTCTTTTAATATTGACACAGTTATATTTTGAGGGCTTTTTTCGGCTTTCTTGCATTCGAAAGTTCAGTGCAATTTATCTCAACTTCCCGGTACACCCACACGTAATGCAACAGCGTGTGTTCCCTGACCGCTATCGATTGTAAGCCGATTTTTCGCTTACCACACCGAACAACCCCACCAAGTTTCAAACCGCCCTTTGGACGGATGATCCGTCCTCATCAACGCCTAGTTTCCAGCGCCACCGACCACAAAACAACACCCCCAGCACTATAAGGGGTTGGCTGTTGCTCTGTGCAGTCACCCAAAGTGGACGGGAGCAGATAATATGTAGCATGTTATTGTTGTCCGGGTCATTAATATGTTCGTTAGGGTGGTTCAAATTTCAAAAAAGATCGAAAATTCTATCTGCTGATGTAATCCTTGAAATTAATTTCAAAAACCATTTTGATAAAGGTTTAAAGATGGTTCAAAGGATTGTACCCCGTTTGGCATAAAGTCGTTTGGCATAAGGACGTTTGGCATAAAGCCGTTTGGCATAAAGTCGTTTGGCATAATGGTCGTTTGGCATAATGGCCGTTTGACATAATGGTCGTTTGGCATAATGGCCGTTTGGCATAATTATTGACTTAGAATGAATATCGGCATTTTCGAAGCTTTTACCGAGATCAACACCACTGAGCCCATAGCAAAATTTTTTCGTAGTTTCTCAATAAGCGTGGTGGTCGTTCAGAGATAATCCAAGCAATGAATGTCAAAAATTGTAGTGACATTAGAGAGCATAGCTAAATAAAACTCGTGACGGGTCTGGTGGAAGATCTTTTCGGAATAATAATTTTCTCCACATCCCAGAACATAAAGTATCGTTGAGTAGTTGCGATATACATATTTGAAAATAGTATATTGACAAAGAAAGTTTGCAGTCATTAATAAAAAGAACGCACATATTTTGCTGCAGATCAAGCTTTGTCCCAGTTTGTACGTAACACTTGATGAAAATTACTTGGTAGAAGAAGGAAAAAGATATTTGCAAAATATTAAAAGCTCTTATGCAAAGATCTATTATTGCAGCATAATGAAAAAATAGCCTATATACGAGAGCAGATTATTTTTCGTTTAAAATGTTTAAGGCTCTAACACTAAATATCTTCTCACAACATAACTCAAATGAACAACACATTTTTGAAAGAAAATATATGTGGCAAAACTTTTGATCGATTCAATATAAATTTTAATTTTTAAAGTGTACATCAAAAACACTGTCTTTTATCGAAAGGATTATTATTAAAATAATATTTTTCCTGCATATCTTGAAAGGAAATGTTGTGTTTGAATATTTACAGGTTGTAAAGTACAGGTCGGACTCGATTATCCGGAGACTCGATTATCCGGGGACTCGATTATCCGGGATTCGATAATCTGGAATTTTAAACTCGATTATCCGAAATTTGTTTTTTGATGTTCTTGTTTTTCAATTATTATGCATGAATCTGAGATAATTTTGTATTGCACTGTACAATTTGCAGTTTAGACCGTATTCAGGAAAAGGGGAGTTTGAAAGAATGGATTTTTGTGTATGCTGGTCAAATTTTGTTTTTTTCTTGTAATGACCCCTAGTTTACTAACTACGAACTGGGGGTAGAAAAAAATTCTGGCTACGCCACCGCATCATATAAATAAAATAACGAAAAAAGATAATATATAAGTTCTTTTGTCAAAGATTTCATTTTTTTTCTTAGTGATTCGATTATCCGGAGGATTCGATACTCCGGATAATCGAGTCCGACATGTAATTATTATTCTAACAGCACATCTTGCAAGAATTGCGAAATATATAAATGCTTGACTAAATAATGAAATTTAAAACAGTATAAATATAAAGAACAGCCTATTATTAGAAGAAGGCAAAATTTATGATTAAATCAATAGAAGATTGGACGCCAAAAACTATTGCGGCAAATAAAACGAAAAGACATCAAAAATTGCGTTCAGAATCATAGCTCTTGTCCTCCTTTTCCCCGAATGTCGTTTTTTGGATGTCGGTTCCCCGAATGCCAGTTCCTAGAATGACTCGTTTCCCCGAAAAGTGATGCAGTTTAAATAGGTGCTATAATAGTCTTTAGTGGCTGGAAGGTGAACGAGGAAGAACGATAAACAATCAAAAGAAGCAGGTATTCTGCCATTCTTGGCTATACACATGTTGGCAAAAATATTGAGGACGGTAAAACTTGAAAGAACCACCAATTTAAGAAAGAAGGGTGCATATCAGATAACCAGTTCGTTCACCACCCTGAAATGTTTAAAGTTACGACAAGTATGAGTGCCACAAACTTTTCGGGGAAGTGGACTTTTTGTTGAAGCGGGAGATTTCGAGGAACTGGTATTCGGGATACTGGCGTTCAGGGTAAC
Source organism: Aedes aegypti (assembly GCF_002204515.2). Taxonomy (NCBI): domain Eukaryota; kingdom Metazoa; phylum Arthropoda; class Insecta; order Diptera; family Culicidae; genus Aedes; species Aedes aegypti. Next base: position 402,686,841 of record NC_035108.1, read on the forward strand.
GACATTCGGGGAACCGACATTACGGGAAAAGTAGCACAACCCATCAAAGTAACTGCAGTAATCGATTTCTCTTTTCGCTGATAACTTGAGCAGATCAATGTTATCAATTGCCGCCATTTTGTCAGTTGGGAACAACAAAATATCTAAAAAATTAAGAAATCTTAAAAGAACAGCCTATGTATAAAAGAAGGTGAAATTTGTTTCAATTTCAAATCAACAGTTGCCTATAATTTGGTTACATCATATTTGAAAAATATCCTATCTTTTAAAGAAGGGTAAATTAGTGCTAAATATATCAAAATCTTCATTGCAAAAAATTATTCCAATAGTGGAACTCAAAAGAAGAATTAATTTTTGAAAGAAGGTAAATTTCTGCATAAATTATAAAATATTATTGACAATAACTTTCCTAATATGCTTTAGTATATTCAAGAGCATATGATTGTAAACAAAAGTGACATTTTGTATCAATTATTGTCAATTATTGAATCCACAACAAGCCTGATGTCATCAGAAAAATTCAAGAGAAACGTAAAAACGAATCTCATCTTAAGAAATTCTTGGTTTCAGACTCATTATGCCAAACGACTATTATGCCAAACGACCATTATGCCAAACGACCGTTATGCCAAACGACTTTATGCCAAATGACCATTATGCCAAACGACTTTATGCCAAACGGCTTTATGCCAAACGACTTTATGCCAAATGACCTACCACCGGTTCAAAGACTTTGAAAGTTTAGAACTATCATATTCATGTTGATGCCAAAATAAATTATCGAAATCTTATTACTTAAGCCTTAATAAAGAAGGTTGCTGAAAAAACAAATTTATTTTGAAACTTTTTGTTACAGGTTGGGGAAGAAGTTTACTGGACTATAATTTTACATGGAACTAAGTACAAAAAATCGAATTGATGGTTATCTCTTTTCTCCTCCATCGGATTGAGTAACATTCTTCAGAGACTTATTTTATCATGGTCTGAAGAATATTTTTTTCTTTTAAGATAATAAATTCATCCTTACATTACAGTTCTAATATTTTTGATTCATATTTCAAAATTTTCTCATAGTAATTTGCTGTAAAACTTACTTCGTCTTTGAGTCACCTTTACATCACCATCAAAAATGCTGAAAATTTCACAGAACGCTATTTTTATCCTAAGGAATGTGCGAAAACATATGATATTTCAAAATAATTGTAATTTGAACCGCCCTACTGTGCATAGCTGCTGGTGCAAGCGGAAACAGTACCCATACGCATACGATGCTACATCAAATGACATTCTACAAATATCCTACTCGGGTTAATTCCTAAACACAATGAACAGAACCAAAAACATGCATTCCGAGCAATGGCGGGCTATTCCGAGAATGTAAATGGGTAGTAAGAGTGACCATAGGTTATTCGTCACCAATGACTGTTCGGATCAGGGCGAGGCAAGACCAACACTCGGATTAATGGAAATTAGGCCACCGCGCATTTCCAACTTTTTCGTGTTCTTTTTAATTACATCAACTATAACGATATGCAAATATTTGCTGCAGTAAATAATGCTGCTGCGATATGGGATGTTTTCAGGTGATATTATAATAAATATCACAAATCCTATCCTAATGAATGTGATAAAAAAAACTGCTAACGAGTAATTGACTGCAAACATTGTAAGTTGAAATTTATTCAGCTGATGGAAATTCGAAACACAAAGTATATCAACCTATTTTTCTCGCAGCTGAAAACCCAATCGAATCAAAACATCAGGAATGTTTCACACCGTCATGAATGAAATGAACCCAGCTTAACAGTGTAGCGGTCTCGCAGTTAATCGGAGATACCAGTTCCTAAAGAGGAAACAAGTCCTCATCAAAACAAACATCCGAATTGCTTCAAAAGTAAAAAAAAAGATCACTGTCCTCTACACATTGCCAAAAAAAAACTCGCAGAATGTGAAGTAAAAAGCGAGACAAACATAAAAACGTAAAACCTTCGCTCAAATCAGGATACTTTGAGTGCATCACAGCCCAAAACGTTCAAACACATGTTCATATTTTTCAGTTCTTCGTTTTGGTCTTCTGAACGCGGAGAGATGCACTTTTCGAAACGCATCGCCCATCATCAACAGCGAGTGAATCCACCAGAATCCAGTTTCCAACCGATGCAGCCGGCCTTTTTTCTTTCTCTTTTGCCTTTTTTTTCACGACAGCAAACCGGGGACCTCCGAAAAATCGCATCAGGTTTTTGGAAAATCTTACGCATTGGCAGACAACTGCAGAAAACGGGCCCCGACAGCGTGCGTTTAAGGTGGAACGCCTTGAAACCCAAAACTGGCCGGTACGATGCTCTGAATATATGATGCACCTATGTATAAGACCTTCTTTTTGTGAGATTTGTGCCTTTGAAGTTTTGATTTCTGCACTGTTTCACCTTAAGTCAGTAGAATGGACGGATGTAGTAGTCTCTGAATACACCTTTGCAAACAAGACTTCGATCGAGAGACAAGTTGATAGTTGATTGTGCACATGGCGCTCTTTTTTCGAGGAATGATGTTGTGTTTTGCGGTGATGTCTTTGACACGTTCTACTAGGTGCTGAAATGGGAACAAAATCGATTAGAACGGTTGCCGGAATTGAGTGCACGATGGATTATAATCGATATTCAAAAGATTCGAAAGATAAGCAAAACCCTGTGATTTATTTTCCTAACACTTAATTTACTTAATTTAAATAATAAAATTTGGTATAATTTAATAACTGATAACTGTTAACTTCTTTGGGAAGCTTCGATGTCAAAGTGTATGGATTTGGCCTTAAAACATGCTTTCTTCTACTGCAGACTGGAAAACGTTTTGAAAAAGGGGCTGACAAAATGGGGATAGCTTAGAATTATGTCCAAGAGGATATATTTTCAGTAAGAAGGTAAAAGGAGGAGAAAAAAAATGTCTCACTTTGCTCCAAAGGAATCCTAAAGAAATTGAATCGACTTGAGACAATACCGCAAATTTCATTTTTTAGTTGCACCAACCATAAACAAACACCACCTACCTCATCGACATTTGTTTCACCAATCACCCAAAACCAAAGACACACCCGACTCAATCTGGTCAGTGTCCTTAAATTTCACGAGCCCCGTTCATTCCACAAAACCATCTGCAGCATTGACCTACGACAAAACCACTTGTGGCCCTGTTTGCTCTTTACCGTGCAACCCGCATGTAATCGAACAAAACCCAGATGTGTGTAGACTGTAGAGAGTGTGTAGCTCTAGCTAGCAGCAGCATCAACACTTCCTCCATCCAGCCGGGTCGACACTGATTTTGACTGACTCACGTGTTGCCACTTTGGCCGGGTGAGGCGCCGCCACCATCATCCACCATTCTCACATTATTTTGGTTCGACAGCTGCTTTTGAACTGAAACTCCCATACCCACGTTCTCAATCCCATCGAAAATCGTCTCCCACAATTTTGGATTGATTTGATCGATTCGAAAGTGGGAAAATATTTTGCCCCGGTTTGGCCAAAACATCTTCAGTTCTATCACGGCCTAAGAGCCGCATAACAAGAAGAAATGTTCAAGTGCTTGTGGCGCACGACCTACACGGAACGCACTTGATCGAGGCACAGTGGTCCAAAGATGGGCTAAAAGTGATAGAATGAAATAAAGTTTACAAATTCTTTCGCTGTTATTTTTTCTGGTTATAATAAGATGCAATTCCCTAAAGTTTGAAATCGATCGGTGTGTATTTCTATTATTAGTAATATGTGAACCGCAGACGTGGGGAGACGTCAGCCATAAATGACCCCTAAACATTTTTCATTACACCATACTAGGAAGAATTTATGTATGGCAAAAGTCTGACAAAAAACTAGATTAATTCCATTAATATTGCAAAAGAGTCTTACAGAATCATAACCATGATTACCAATAAATCTGGGAAGTTACGTTAACAAAATCCTTAGCAGAGTTGTTACATAATCCTACGTAGGATGATAGCCAATCTTGCCAGATCTTGGACAGGATGTCGATGCATAGAGAACAACATTCTCACATAATCATGAGCATAATTTTCAATAATACTAGTCAGCATTCTGACAGAATCTTTTGAGGAATTCTGACATTATTTTGAGTGTGTTTCTTATTATGCTCACAAAGCTCAAGATTATCACAGGGATTGTTACTCAAGTATATGTATGCAGGCCTGACATTAGGGCGATTCGAATTTTAAAAATGTTTCAGAATCCAATCTCCCATATGTTCCTTACCATCCTTACCATAAAAATAGTGTTCTGTGAAATTTTCAGCTTTCTAAGTGGTGATTTAAAGGTGGCCCATAGACAATGTAGGTTTACATGGAAATTACTATGGAGAAATTTAAGAAATGTTCCAAACACGTTAGTACTGTAATGTAAGTAGAAACTTATCATCCCATATTGAAAACTCATTCTTAAAATCTTAATGAAGGATGTTGCTGAAGAAACAAATCCCTTTTGAGCTAATTTTGTTTGAGATTTGTGTACATGTTTTCAGGGTTTTAATCATATATTAAGCTAAATAATAGCAAACAAACTCATGAATATCTTTTCTGCTATCCGTCGGATTGAATTTCTCTCTTCAGAAAATTTCATTATTATGGCTTGAAGAATGAGTTTTCAATATGGGATGGAAAGCTTCTACTTACATTACAGTACAAGCGTGTTTGGAACATTTCTTAAATTTTCACCACCTAGAAAGCTGAAAATTTCACAGAACACTATGGATGGTATGGTACATATGGGAGATTCGATTCTCAAATATTTTTAAATTTTGAACCGCCCTACCTGACATAGACTGATAACTGGCGGTTTTTTAAAATGCAAATAAATAGACCAGGGCTTCCCAACTGGTGGTCCGCGGACCTCTAGGGGACCGTGACGAGTTCTCATTGAGAATAAATGTCGTTTCGCTTGATTGATGAATAAACATGAGGAATATAAGGAACTTGTTTTCAAGAGAACATTATTACCGAGTTTGTGCTTCTGGAGATATCCATGGAATGTTGTTGGAATATTTGCGCCTGGCAAGATCTTCGAAACATTCCTTAGGATTCCGATGTATATTGGAAGGATTAAATAAAGCGTAATTATTCCCTGCTTTCACAAAAACGTTTCATGAAACTCTTTTAAATCTATCATTGAGTTTTAAGTAAAATTTTTGACCGATGTTTGTCACAGTACTATTTGATTGATTTCTGCAAAGATTCGTAACAGAAATCTCACAAGGGTTTTGGAGATTGCATTGCGGATTTTTTAATAAATTCTCCCCACAAGAGATAGTTGGCATCTAAGAAACCCACCAGTAAGCCTCTAAAAATGTCAATGCATAGCTTTCAGAACTGATGATTTTTGGTTTAATATTTAGAAGATACCTTGATAATTTTTTAATCGACAGCTACTGAGCTCATGTTTGGTCCCTGTTCCCAAACTTTTCGAGTGCACGACCCACCTTGGCGTTAAGCGTCTTCCTCGCGACCCACTAGGATGAAATCAATAAGAAATGAATTTTGTAGGTTATATTACCCAAGGAACTGAATGCGCTTTAATCTGATCTGCGTGCTTAAAATGTGCTATCATAGAGATTACAAAGTCCCTACATTTGAAAATATAATAGCCATATAAGCTCAACAAAAAAAAAAAAGAATTAGCCAGTTGCCTGGTTAGTTGGATAAAAACTAGTTTAATAATTGAAGGCATTTTCGCTACTTGTCAGGAACATTTTGCTACATTTTGACGAGCTGAGAAATTCAGTAAATGGTATGCTTAAAAATGGCGGAAGTTCAGTCCAGTCCTTTGAGGTCAAGTTCATCAAGCTATTAAATATTCATCTCTATGAAATTCACCAAAATAATACAGCTAATGATTCCAATGATGACGATCCACTTTTCTCGTCTTTCAATCGATATTTCAGCTTTAAATTCTCTTAAACAGTAGTGTGGCTGTTAGTGGCAGCTAACCTGATGCCTAATCAATTTGTTAAATTTAATAAATGAGAGAGTAATAAAAAACTTAGAAAAATCTATTGTTGAAAAACGAGGAGGCAATCAAAAAGCTGGAGAACATATGAAATTTGATATATTTATCGCGACCCATCAGAGATCAACTCACGACCCCCCAGGGGCATAAGACTTGGCATATTCGGCAAAGTTGTTCATTTTGATAGAATAAACAACTCTCTCGAAGACGTCAAAATTCCACAGCCTACTGTTTTCGAGTTATTGGCAAAATTAGAGAAAATTAGTGAAAATAACGTTTTTTTTACCGAACTTGACATTTTTCATGTCATATTATATTTTTGCTGATAAATATATAACAAACAGAAGCTCTGGTGGAAAAAAATAATAATACGACGCATACAAATTGAGAAATAATGAAAAAAACATGAAAAATAGAGCAATTTTTTAACCTTAATATCTCCAAAAGCGCAAAACATCGCAAGCTCAAATTTAAAGGCAACAATGAACAATACTTGATGAAACGAATGTCAAAATTTCAGAGAGGGATATTTTGGTGTTTTTGAGATTTTTTTCATTTTCACAATGATTATATTACACCAATACAATTAAATTTACATGAGTGAATCTGAAGGGACGATCGACTTTTAGAAATAACGAGTCATGGAACAAAAACTTTCAGAAAACTGTTTAAATAAGCCATCATAGTAGCCATGAAATTCAGTTTAAGAGCAGTTCTTTGACTTGTAGTTGTAGTAATGTAGATGAAAGTGCAGATTGAAACTGAATTCATGTTTGTATTTCTTCAATGATTCAAATGAAATGAAAAACACATGATCAATTAATTGTTGTCGTCATGGCTCATATCAAATCATGGAGCATATTCATGTCTATATTAGTAAATACTAAAATTTAAAAGCGCTCGAAATCTTGCCCTGAGCTTGTAGATTTGTTTTTAAGCGGGAAGAACTTTGATCCTTTGACGTTTTGAAACAGAGGTTACAGATCAAAAGTTTAATTTGGAGATTCCTTCGACTTTGAGAACTGTTAGGTTGTTTAACATTAAATATGTGTTTAAATTCCGGTGATTTGCTTAAATGTTGAGCTTCCAAAAACTCTAACATACGAATTGCAGATGAAATCCAAAGCCAGCTTGTACTGTAGGCAGATATAATAATTTCATGAAATAATAAAATATATTTTTTGCGCTAATTTTAAATTACACTTAAATATTTGCCACGAAAATATTAATCGCATAATGAAAATAAAACCGTAGAAAAATGAAAAATTCTCAAAAACACCAAGATATACCTCTCTGAAATTTTGACATCCGTTTCATCAAGTATTGTTCTATGTTGCCTTTAAATTCAGCTTGCGATTTTTTGCGCTTTTGGATATGTTAAGGTTCAAAAATTGCTCTATTTTTCAAGTTTTTTTTTCATTATTTCTCAATTTAGATGCGTCTTTTTATTAAAATTTCTCCACCAGAGTTTGTGTTTGTTATATATTTATCAGCAAAAAATATTATAAGACATGATTCCTAAGAAAACTGTCAAGTTCGGTGAAAAAAATCTTTTATTCACTAATTTTCTCTAATTTTTCTAATAACTCCAAAACAGTAGGCTGTGTAATTTTGACGTCTTGGAGAGAGTTGTTTATTCTATCAAAATGAACAACTTTTCCGAACATTCCAAGTCTCTAGAACGTCGCAGTAAAGAGTCCGTTTATGTCAGTAGATGGTCCTCGTTTATGTCAGTAGATGGTCCTCGTTGTTACAAAAAACTTTGCCGAAGACACCAAATGCCGGAAACGCTTCCTTACCGAGTTATTAATTTTGTCCCGCCAGATTGCATCCCTGGCCCATAGTGCATTGGTAACCGAGTATATAGCGAATTGTTTTTAATCAAATGAATGGACGAAGATAGAAACTATCATCAATGGATGATAAAGGAGCATATTATCATCGTCGTTACATTATCAAATAACTTGTAAATCCAACTTGTTTGATCAGAAAAAAAGGCAAGCTATACACTGGGTTACCAATGACTATTAGGGCGAAATCATAAATTAAGCGAGAAATATTCACATGTAATATAAGGATTGAGACAATAGAAAAGCATTTATTCTATTCTCAAGACTATCAGCACATATCAAATGGCTTTACATTGCAGAACTATAAACAAGGATATGAGGTCACTGGGGCCTTCAGTACTTAAAAAACAACAACAATTATTCGAAGCTTTTTTTCGAGGACTTTCGCGACAAAATTGTAGCACAATTATATCAAGATTTGTTACGAATAACAAACTTTGTTTTAATTTTGTAAGAAGCACTTTGAAATTATGGAAGAAATTATAACATAATTGAAACAAAATCAGTTATAATAACAAAAGCTGTTTCAATTTAAAACATAATTATAACAGAATTTGTTACAAATACTCTGAGAGCAATTGCTTATAACAAATATTCAAAACTCAGTTATGGAAAATAACAAAATAAGTTGTATTTTTGCTTGATTTGGAACATAATGGGTTACTCGATTTTTAATTGTTTGTCGTTTTTTTTATGATTTGTCACCTCTTTTGGTTTTAATACAAATTTTGGGTGTATTTTGTTTTCCGTGTCCCTCCCGAACATTTTGGAGAGTCAAACCGCAATGGAAATTAATCTACGAAGTGAACGTTAAGCATGGTCAAAAGTGTCAAGGTTCAAATTTGCATTTGCATGTTTAAAATAAAGTTTAAATGTGATATAATAGTTATTTGAGCGCGAAAATGTACTAAAGTATTGGCAAGAACACGCTCTGTCTTAGGACCCTATTAGGCATAAACCAAAAATGTAGCAACATTCCTAAAACCCTCTAAATTTACACAAAAAAGGAATTAAAACAATATTTTTTTCTATGATTTTTCCTAATTGCACCCCATTTCACAATAGTGCTCATGTGTTGACAGTATTCAGAAGTCTTATGACTTGTTTGCAAAAAAATATTTTCCCTTGAGACGGCGAATTCTGATATATCTACTCTATATAAGGATTTTCAAACAATTTGATTGAGATTTGTACTTTTGGTCAACACATGTATGAAGTGCGGCCACTGTGCGCCGGACGGATGACACCGCACCACCGAACCGAACCGCGTCGGGTTTTGATGAATTGTCCCACAGCGATTCGATTAGTGTGTTTATAAAATACGCTCTCGAAAAAAAAAAACTAGGAACGCATCGTCATCATCATCACGGCATAGGGAAGAGCTCGGCGGTCGTTATCCTACACCCGACCGTTGTAAATAATTCAACCACCACTTGCGCGCCCTCGCATTTCCCCCTCGCGGTAATTTTAGTTCGAGTAACGCACCAGAGAAAATAACTGATTTCCGTCTCGTTCGGTCCCATCTATAAGCCAAAATGAGGGACGCGACGTCCCTCTCTTTCTATCTGCGGTGGTGGTGGGTACTGTCTTGCAGTGTTTCAGTTTCTTCATTCGGTTCGGTGTTTGGTCCCGTTCCGTTTTTTTTTTTTTCGATATGGAGGACGCTCAACGACGGTGACGATTTCATTTTACGCTCACATCCGGGAAACACACCGAGAGGGAAACTTGCTGGATCATGGAGAAGGGGTTCGTTACAATTTTCTTGTTTCGTAAAGATCTATCCGGTTGCTCAATGCGCGATGTCAATGTATTTCGTGACGTCACTGGAGGGAATTACAACCCAGATAAGGTGGATACGCGAGCCCAGGTTCATCCATTAAAGTGAGGAAGCAAAGGGTGGTAGCAATCGTGGTCAGAATGTTTTGATTCGTTGGATCTTGGACTCCCTCATGGAATTCAAGGTTTACTTTTATTCGCAAAGATTGGAGACTACTGCGTATTGCCGGAAACCCTCAAAGATTGCTAACTACTTCTTAAAAAGCTTGTAGATAAGAGACACATTTTTTTTTTAATTAAGACAAGAAAACTGAAAGTTTTTTTCTGTCAGTTCAAAGGTCTCTTAAGTGACATTGATTAACCTGAGAAGATCAAAAGCGAACTGAATATTTTACTTGGGTTTTATGAAAAAGAGAATCTGGCATTAGTCATGAGAATTTTAATTAGTTCACTTATGTTTTCTGTCAGTGTGGCTTGGAAACATGTCCAGAATTCTGGATGTGATTTCTAGAACCCCATTCAGGCAACAGGCCCATAGTGCCCAACATTTTCCAAGAGATGCTAAATACATGATTTGAGAAGATACTTTAAGTCGGTGTTACCGTTTCTGTCGTAAGGTCGTGCATTGTACTTGAGCCTTCACCTAAACAAGTTCTTTTTGAATGTTCTTATTAAAAGCTTGACTCAACATTGATTATAAATCAATTATCAACAGCGATCAATTGCTGCAGTGATACAATTCTCAATACCACTCGTCAATCGGGGGACGGCCATCCTCCAAGAACATCCGCCATTCTAGTTAACGGTGCTTGAAAGGTTCAAATGCCGCACCAAGATCAGTGCCCAGTGCACTGTCCATAGCGTTCCTCTACCGAACCGCTCCAACTCCGTAACCTGCGAGAAGGTCGAATTTGCATCCAACCTGTTGTTGTGTTAAGCCGATTGATCGGCGGTGCGCGGTGGTAGCTAGTGTTACTGCTGCTGCCAATGCCACTTGAACTTCCTGTGTGTTCGAATGCGGGGTAAAACGAGTGGAGGCGCGCGCGTCAATAAACATGAAAAACGGCAAAATGCATAATTAGCGTTCTCAACCAGGCCCGATAGACCCCGTGGAGTTCAGCAGCCGCCTGCCACGGATGGAAGTTCGGAGTAGTAATTGATCTCTGTGTATGCGCACTATTTTTTTCCCGGGGAAAATTTTTGGCCGCAAGTTCTGAAGCCTTTCACGGCAATTATCATCTCGGACCCGAACAAGTGCAGCCTTCTTCTCCGCGTCGAGAAAACTACCAACTCGACCAATCGATCGTTTGAAGGTGATTATTTGCTTCCGAATTTCTTTTCAATTTTGCTGCTATAGGCTACTGCCTATAGTTCGCCTAATGCGTACGCTTCTGCGTCGGCCTACAGCGCATAGTGGTCCAGATTTAAAAAAAAATCATGACAAAAACTGCACATATATCTATTAATATAAATAATAATAATAGTACGGTGTTTGTATGTCACGAGTTAGCTTGACAGTGGGTAACCGGTTTGCATAATTCTTTCACATTTGCATTAAAAAAGTTAAGGAAAGTCTTCGGAATATCCGAGAAAACAAGGGTAAACTATTCTGTAATTTTGCATGCCATTTTTCAATAGCCTACCTAAATGATGGTAAGATGAAGTTTGCCAGGACCCCGTGTTCTTAGTATTTTGCAAGCTTTGAACATGACAAATGATGTGGAACATGTTTTAGTGTTGTTGGTTTTCAATGAGTAAAATTTAATCAATTTAGTCTTTTTCATACATTTCAAGGTTTTCAAATTTTTCAAAAAAAGAATGTTTAGGCAAGCTCAGGAAGATTCTTCTCTACACGATTTCTAAGACTTGAAAGAACATATGAGCAAGATATCTCCACGGGGAGCGATTTGTATGATATGAAGAAATTGTCCTTTTATTATTTGACATATCTACAATAATATTTTGTAGTTTGAACTAAATTTGAGTTTTGATGGAAATAAATATGTGAATGTTAGAGCAAACATTAAAATTTTTTGGACATGTTTGGACCTGTTAGAATTTTCTTTTGAAATTATCGTATGTGTTTTTAACTATCCGATATTGTTGAACTTTTAAACTTTTCTGTACAACTAATAACATGTTTGTAAATCAGGGTACTGCCAGGTTTTTGGCAAACTGGACCCCCGTGTGGCGAGGAGTATTTGCACAAGAAAAACCACAGCGGGTGCGGCGCGGTATGGCCTCCGGAAAGACTCCGAGAAGGAAGGAAACCGAGGAAGAATGTACATTCAAACATTATATTCTAAGGAGGTTGTTGCACCAAGGTTCAGGTCATTGCCGAAATAATTACGCTCGACGTGTTCGCGTTTTTCGATCGGTTCGTCGGAAGATGTTCGAGGCTTGATACGCGCGCAAGTGCTTAGCTCTTTTTTGGAAAATAAACTTCGGATCGATTGGAGAAACGGGAGTTTGAAGATTAATTTTCAAATTGATGTTGTTGTACATGGAAAATCGGAAGGGTTCGATGAACAGGTACTTTGTGACTGGAAGTTATTTAAAACTTTCTCTTATATTTTTCGTTCTGTAAAACTGATGTAATAGGAATGTTCGAAAGTTCTGGCTGGATGTCATGCAAATATAATTTTCAATCAAACCAGTGTTAATGCCTATTAAACCTGAACTTAGGTCGTTATTATATCAAAGTTTAACTTGTAGCTTTAACTTTTAATATACCTTTATATTCAATATTTTTAAGTAGGTTATGGCTATTTAAATTAATCTCCTTTTACCATTTCAAACATTATTATTATAACCTATTATGAAGGCCTTTTGCCCATGCATGATCATCACTAACTTCAATCATTACATTTATTTTCTATATATATCTCATATTCATGTTTTTAAATCAACAATTCTCTTCAAATTCATACTATTGCATGTTTGGTCCCACAGCCCCTATATGCCTCAATAGATATAAAAACTGGTCGCAGCGGCGGACCCGAACAAGAATTGAAGTAAATCTTCAATTTATTCTTTATAATGTTCTATGGAAAACGTTGCAGTACGGATTTGGAAAGATAGACTCCTTGAAAAAAAAAATACCTAAATGAAACTAGTTGACGCAAATCCAAATTTTCATAGGAAATCGGGAAAAAACGGGCCCCATATGAATCTATGACAAAAGGTCGAAAGACGAAAGGTCGAAAGGACAGAAGGTCGAAAGACAAAAGGTCGAAAGACAAAAGGTCAAAAGGACAAAAGGCCGAAGAACAAAAATGAAGGGACAAAAGGTCGAAAATCTTTTTTCAAAGAAGGAAAATTTTTCCACCAAACAAATAACTTTCGACCTTTTGTCCATAAACCACCCCATATATATGGCCGAATTTACGGTGGGGCTGATGGGGCCATGGCCCCGGGCCCCCACAAGTTTTACTTTACCGCTAAAAATATTGGTAATAATACTTGAAACCAACTTCCTAAAATCAGATCAAACAATGCACACTGGGCCAGCAACAGAATTTAGCCAGACAAAATCTCTAGTGCCTAAGGACTGCATTTTTTTTTTTTTTGGGTTGGTGTCAAAAAAGACTTATATTGGATTTATTTGTTCTTTAATATGATGATAAAAGTTAGTTGAAAATTTCGCCGCAAGAGGTGACGCTGCGATACAAACTTTTTTATTTCGCCTCCTAGAGATTTTGTGTCTTCGACAAAGTTTTAGAGCAAGTAAAAATACGACAGATTGCCCAAGATACTAAAGTTCTAGGACTTCATAACAAACTCATGGAAAAAAATGAAAAAATCACTTAAATTTTACTTCTTCATATAGGGAAGGTGTACCAGTATTCGCCATGTACCAGTTATGCGCCACCCAGATTATATACCGTTTTACGACATATATGGTTGCCAATTGTTTACTGTTCGCTAAATTGCTTTAAGATGATCCGGAAACATTCTTGGAAACCGCAAAATTTTCTCAGAAAATAATAGAAAAAAATCATTTTCCTTAAAACTTTTACTCCTTTGCACCTATTTTTCGCCACCTGTTCCTGATTCGCCACCCTTCATAAGAAATCAACGTAAGAGGCGAATTCAGGAACCGAAATTAAAATCGTGGCGAATACTGGTGCAAGTGGTCCAGTATTCGCCACCACCATTTTTAATATAAAAACAAAGTTTCTGATTAGTTTTTATATTTTCCCTGCTGAACATGGATTGAAAGCTTTCGTTTGATGTATTGACAGTAACCAAAGGTCATTTGATTTATAAATAAACAATATTTTTCCTTAGGGTGGCCAAAACTGGTACCCTAAATGGCATAGATTTTTTTGTTATTTGAAGTCCTATAACGTTGGTGTCTTCGGTAACATCTTTTTTTTTACACGTTCTAAAACTTTGCCAAAGACACGAAAGCTCTAGAATGCGAAATAAAAAAAAGTTGGTTTCGCAGTGCCACCTATGCGGCGAAATTTCCAACTAATTTTTATCATCAAATTAAAGAACAAAAAAATACAAGTCTTCTTTGACACCAACCCGGAAAAAAATGCACTCCTAAAGCGCTAGAGGTTTTGTCTGACTAAATTCTGCTCCTGGCCCAGTGCCAATGTGAGAAATTTGAGACGTTCCATAAATTTTGGATGTAGGGGGACATGGGGCAAGAAGGACACCCGGGGCAAAAGTGCCACCTCTAATTTCACGTAGTTCAAATCAATTTTTTGATGTTTAAAGCAGGATAAGTATAGATTGAGTACTAATTGAGGGTTGTGTAAATATTACAGGTAAAAATGTTTAGTACAAAAAATTAGAAAAATGTTTTTAACTCACCAACGCAAAATATGCGAAATATTATAAGAATGTAAGACTGGAAAACAAAGTTTGACTCCTAATAAATACAAAACATATTGATTTTTCCGCACAGTATTGATGATTTTCAATTGTTTAATATAGCTGTGAGGAAATTTTTTTCGAAAAAGTCCTATTGACATTAAATTTTACATAAATAATAACAGTATGTCTTATGGGGCAAGAGGGACACCGCAATTTTTCCATATAAAATCAAATGAACTTTCATTTTTCTTGTTTAATATTGCATTCAGTCAATGTTTCCTACTAAATAAAATCAAAATAAACCATCTTGAACATTCAAAATGGTTTCTGAATTTTTTTACTATTATTGTAACAGTCAAATAAGATGAAAACTAAATTAATTTCGTAAAATGACTTTTTAACTATAAGTCAACTTTTATCCCTCAGTTTTTATCTTTACTTACTCTACAATTTATCGTTTAGGCGGGGAAATAATAATATACAAAATTTGTGGCATTTTGCTCTGGTGGTCTTCTTGCCCCATACGAGTGGCACTCTTGCCCCGTGCCTCGTTTAAAAACCTCATAAGAAGGGACATTTTCAAAAATCTCAAATCATCATGTGTTTCTTATATTTTTGCAATCTATCGATAACATCATTTAGAACAAGAGGTGAGCTTGCCCCTACACTAGAATAATCTTCAAAAATTGTGCTAATCAACCATGATTTGAACCTATATATCTTAAGGTGTCCTTCTTGCCCCCAGCCCCCCTACTAATGAGTTTTGGATATAGGATTTTATATATCCGCAGATTGATAAGGATGGCCAATATATTTAGATATGGTAGAAATACAATTTAAGCCTTGAACATTACTAAGTTAACAGCGACACACAAGGATCTCTTCATCTTAAAATCAAACACCAGTGCTTTTCTAGTTTTGAAATTTTGTTACTAAATAATATCTTTAAAAAATAGTATTACTTCTGAGCCCAAGTAACATGTTTCAAAGCATTTGATTAGAACATCTTGACCTTGATTCTTAATTGAGGTGAATTGTAGTACATTGACATATGGCTAGTTCTTCACCTATTGACCTCGATCAGAAAAGTTTCTAAGTAAACATTGTTTGAGTCTGTTCTACAGCATTCAAAGATTTCTGAAAAAGGCCCCCACAAATTGTTGGTGCCCCTGGGTCCCCACATTTGTGAATTCAACCCTGCCCATACATGAAACCTTGCTTTTCGAATGAGCTGTATAACTTCCCTTGTATCCCGGTGGTGTGAAAAATAACATTTTTTTATTTCTTAACTTTTGGGTGCGATGTCTAGGGGGTTTATAATGGATTTCCAAGGATTTTGAGAGAGAATTTTCTTAAAACAAAGTTTTAAAATATAGTAATCGTTTCAATAAGTTTTTGTTTAAATAAATAATTTTGAATAACTCTATAGCACCTTACTTGTACCCTTAAGGCTAAGTGGCCCATCATTTGTGTTGGCAGCCATGTTGGATTTGTAGCTCGTAATAAAATTCAGTTTAACCTTTACGTTACCGAGCTCCGACATGGCATTTTCAAATAGCTGCAATTTCGTCAATTTCCATTCGATTTTTTTTAAACCACCTTCAGTTCACTTTAAAAAGGTACTAATTTTTTGTCATAAATGGACAATACTGAATTCGAAACCATACCAGAAATATTCCGGGTTGTACTAAGGTCACGAGGGTGCCAAATTTTGGAAATGTGATTATATTTTTTATTTATTGCAGTTGCAACACCGAAGTTTCTATGTAAAATGTAAGATAATGATCGATTGTTATCATTTAAAAATAATTTGAATAAGTGGACCGATCCAGAACATCGAAGTCGGTTCCGCCAGGGACCGTTTGGGGACATTTCCGTTTCATGTCCATAACATATCGTGCGACGTCTCAATCTTCATGAATTCTGGAGTACATGTCAGTACAAAAAGAAAAAACTCGGTACGAATAGATGTGGCCATTCTAAGACTCCTGGCACAGGTTCCACGAGGGCCTCTTCGGGACATTTCCGTCTTATGCCAAAAACATACCGTGCGACGTCTCAATCTTCATGAATTCGAAAGGACAAGTAAAAAAAGGAGGAATGAATCACATGCCAACAGATGTGGCCACTCCAGAGCACCTGAAACAGGTTCCGCCAGGGCGTCTTTGGAGAAATTTCCGTTTCATGTCGAAAACATACCGTGCGACGTCTCCATCGTCATGAATTCGAAAGGGCATGTCAATAAAGGAGGAATAAACTAAATATCAATAGGTTTGACCACTCCAGAGCTTCTGACACAGGTTCCGCCAGGGCCTCTTTGGGGACATTTCCGTTTCATGTCCAAAACATACCAATCTTCATAAATCCGAGCGAACAAACTCGGTACGAAGAGATGTGGCCATTCTATTGCTTCTGGCACAGGTTCCACGAAGGCCCTTTGGGGACCTTTCTTTGTTAAATTTGTATTGTAACTAAAAATCCGATTCCACCGTGGTCGATTTAAAAACGATCGAAAAACAAATCCTTATATTTAGATAAAAACATGAATAAATCAAGAATTGAGGTTGCCTATCCAAAAGAATAGAGATTAACCTTTCGTAAATGTGAAATGTATTATTTTTATTACTATTTAAAATACCTGAAGAGTTATAACTTCGTGATGCTGTCTTATGTAGAGAGAAAAATACGAGATTTTTCGAATTTCACTATTTCTTCAAGTGTTCTCCAACAAAGCCAAATAAAATTTCAAACAAAAATTTATGTAAAACATCCTTGATACAATGTACTTGAACTCACCACGCCAAAAGATTTTATTGAAAACATATTTTACTAGTTATTTTTCAACAAAAACAAAATGTAGGCTGACCAGATAAGAATTGATTTTCCTAAATCAAATTTTTTAATGCAAACGATTGTTAAATAAAACAAATTTATTACAGATGCTGGTTGAAATAGCCTATAAAAAAATACAAAAATATAAAAATATTTGATTGCTTGGTAAAATACTATGATTTTCATTATCAAAGTCGTGCCCATACTTTCTGGGACACCCTACAATAATCTTAAATGCAACTAGTCAAAGATGACACTTTAAAGCTACCGAGAGAATTTTCTGTAGGCCACTAAAAATAGTACAAGAAGTTCATACGCCAAAAACTTTGTATGGCATTTTGTGCAATGGTTTGAGCGGAATCTGACATAAACTTCGGAAGGACAACACGTTGACACCAGGCATGACAGGAACTACTTTGCGATGCAATTCTGAGGAGTAAAAATTTAACTCAAAATTTTCAAAACAGATACTCAAACAATTCGAGTGAGAGTGCAAAACAATGCTACGATTTTTTCTGGTACTTTTTCTCTCTCGTTGCTATGCTCACCTTTACTCACGCTTCAAAAAAAAACTCTTGAGTGTCCCGCCCGAACAAGACAGGTCTCGGGGAGTTGCTATGGCACTCTTTTTGATGTATTTTTAATCTGTGCTTTGTGTTACATATTCCTCGCTCATTTTTCGTTGCCTCTCTGCTTAGCAATTTTTCCGTTCCTTCGCAAAGAGGCAAAGACAGCACGCTGCTCTAGAGTATGCCATCGAACTCTGACGATGTTCAGGAGTATTATCAAGCCTGATCCCACCATGAGTCATTTACAAAAACGTTGCTCTGAAGACATATACTTAAAAAATGTGTGATACCGTTCCATAATACGATATGAATTCACATTGCAGTTCGTGGTAGCTGCTTCTTATTTCTGGCACAAACCTAACCGACAAAGCGAAATTTTACAAAATTCTCTAATTCTGAGATCCATCATCGTTCACGTTCCTAAAAGAACGACGATCATCCCAATCGTCCAACATTATACTAGTGGACCACCATAGCACCATTGAGGCCATTCCAGTGAATTATGACTCGGATGACTCAGATCGCATAACAAATACTTTGTGCTTCGCAGTTTCCAATTTATGCCTTCCTGGTTTGACTTGTATTACGCACCGTACGGTACGTAATACCGCACTGTTCAGAACTAATTATGCTCCCTACTGAATCAAGTCCCAATTACGAACCCCTGCCGGTTCCGATTCGACCATCATTTCTCTTTCGCCGAGCCAGTTTGTCTCAAACCCCGAAGCGTATATATATTTTATTGTTATTATTCTAGGAGAAGATTTTTCCCGCCGCGAAACGCTCACTTTTCACTAAACTTCTTCGGTCACTAGACTCTCGCAAGGAAAATATATGCTTTATTTTTGCCAATGTTTGTTGATGTTTTCGTTAGCCGTTAGCTCGCTCGCGCGCCTATCATCGTCATCGGGCATCAATCGTCTTCTCTAAGACGCATTGAGAAGCCGAGTTAAAAAAAAAATATGTTGCAGCAAAGGCGTCTGAATCGAAGCCAAACTGGCCGACCAGTGGATAACAACTAAATTGTTTCACAATTATATTAAAATTAGTTAAAAACAACATTTTTTGTTAGAAAACAAACAACAAATTTTGTGACAGGTTTTTGAGTTGTTGGAGGAAATTACAAGTGAATTAAAACAAAATCAGTTTCTATCAGAATAAAGGCTGTTTTAATCCAAAAAATGCTTTTACATGGGCAGTTTTATTTCTTGTTACAAACGACTTTTTTTTTTATAATTCAGTTATGGAAAATAATACAAGAAATTATATTTTTGCTTGATTTAAAAAATAGTAAGTTACATTTTTGTTTGTTTTCTTATTTAAATATTCTGTTTCAACTTGTTTGATATAGAGAAAATTTCGCTAACTGCTAGCTGAGTAACGATATCTGTTGAAATTCTGTTGCAATCCACTGGTCGGGTGCTTCCCCGGTGCTAGTGAGGAGAAAAGTCAGTGCGTCTCGTCTTGGTGGCCGTTTTTGGATTAGCTTCCTTATTCAGCGAGTCGCGATGATGAGTTCTATCAGAGGGGAAACAGACAGAGAGGGAAGAGGGGCAGCAGCAGCGCAAAAGATACATAAATAATGAAGTTATAGCTTTTTGTTGGATTATATTTTTGGAAAAAGAACAACTCTGCGAGTGCACGTCCGTCCCGTCCATGGACGGTCACGATCGCGTTCTAACTAGAATGGTTTGCCATTCTGAAGAACGAAACGATGGTTACGAGCTTTGGACGATTCGATGCTCTGAAATTGAAACCATCATCTTCGATTTGGGATCATTCCGATTCGAAGCAGTTGGAAGAATTTCAATTGGAAGAAGAGTGAACTTCTTGCGAAACTGGTTGAATCAGTACTCCTACGTGAAACGTGAATTATGTCTCACGAACATGGATATTTGCGCATTTATCCGATTTTAGTCGAATCAGATTTGACTCTCCGAAGCTTTTAGAATTCTTCAATATTCAAACATAAAAGATTAAACCATCTCACAGTGGGAGAAAATTGATGAAACCTAGTCATGGCACAGTGTATTCTGTGCTTTTTTGTCTTTGGCGTCAATCAATGTATACCAATCTTGTTTTACCAAAGCTTTTTGTTGTTTTGCACTGTGTTTATGAAAAGCATTGCCTGGCCTAGTTTGGCTAGTTTATAATAACACAGACTTGTTTCAAACGAATGAACTGTAGAATCACATGAATAGACAAAAGTAAGTAAAAGAATGTAAAAACCCTTCAAAAAGTTGCATAATTTCAGAAAGTAAGAAAAATTACGAAAATATTTCCTTCAATCGTTTTGAATGGAATTAATCAACTGAATCCCTCATCAACAACAATCATAATTCGTATGCAACAAATCACCCAAGTGGGAAATAATTTTTAAATCGGCACCATAAAATGGATTTCATTTTCATTACTGGTAATTCATTTCAATACCACCCCATTCACCACCATAAGTCAGTTCGTTTCGGTTACGGATTCATCTCATTTTAAAACAATGAAAAATGCTGCAAACTGAACAAAGGGTTCGAAGTCGAAACATCGTTTCCCAGCAAAAAAAAGCACTTCAGGCCAATAAATAACTAAACAGGATAAACATTAAAAATTATATGAAAAAAAAGAAGTAAATACAATGAAACCTCGAACGACCGGCGGCTGTTTGCAGAAAATTGAATCAAACGAAACGAAAACTCCCGTCAGATACCTGCACAACACACACCCACCGATGATAATGGAATTTTTAACGAAAATAATGCCGGAAAGTCAACCGGAACCCGGTCCGGGAAAAGCCAACACAGATAGTCCGACACAGAGTGTGCTCCCTTTGGACTTGAACCCAAACCGCCACCACCATCCATCGTACATCATCTATCCATACATGCAATGAGGTGCACATAAAAATCGGAACGAACATCCCCCATTTGCTCTCTCTTCATGTGGGGATGATGGCTGGCCTCGGATGTAGAGGGGGGGAAACCGGCAATAACAAAAGTTGAAAAATTAATGAAATGAAAAATATAGAACAAAGGATAAGCTCTTTGCTGCACGATCCGTTATCCTTGTTCCGCATGCCGACTCTCGCCGGTTCCGATTGGCGAAGAGTTTATATTGGAAGAACGGTTACCTCGGCGATTTTACGCACTACATATTGAATGATGACGAGTGTGGCCGGTAGTGGAAGTGTTCATGCTTTTTAATGTCAGTTTAAAGATTGAATAGCAGCTCCTTCTCAGTTTTCCATAAAACAATAGTGATATCGCACTGCAAAGAAGCTTACTGGTTTCTGAACAGAAGCATCCATCTGAGGAGAAGCTGCCAAGCTTCTGAGGAGAAGCTTCCAAGCTTCTGAGGAGAAGCTTCCAAGCTTCTGAGGAGAAGCTTCCAAGCTTCTGAGGAGAAGCTTCCAAGCTCTGAGGAGAAGCTTCCAAGCTTCTGAGGAGAAGCTTCCAAGCTTCTGAGGAGAAGCTTCCAAGCTTCTGAGGAGAAGCTTCCAAGCTTCTGAGGAGAAGCTTCCAAGCTTCTGAGGAGAAGCTTCCAAGCTTCTGAGGAGAAGCTTCCAAGCTTCTGAGGAGAAGCTTCCAAGCTTCTGAGGAGAAGCTTCCAAGCTTCTGAGGAGAAGCTTCCAAGCTTCTGAGGAGAAGCTTCCAAGCTTCTGAGGAGAAGCTTCCAAGCTTCTGAGGAGAAGCTTCCAAGCTTCTGAGGAGAAGCTTCCAAGCTTCTGAGGAGAAGCTTCCAAGCTTCTGAGGAGTAGCTTCCAAGCTTGTGAGGAGAAGCTTCCAAGCTTGTGAGGAGAAGCTTCCAAGCTTCTGAGGACAAGCTTCCAAGCTTCTGAGGAGAAGCTTCCAAGCTTCTGAGGAGAAGCTTCCAAGCTTCTGAGGAGTAGCTTCCAAGCTTCTGAGGAGAAGCTTCCAAGCTTCTGAGGGGAAGCTTCCAAGCTTCTGAGGGGAAGCTTCCAAGCTTCTGAGGGGAAGCTTCCAAGCTTCTGAGGAGAAGCTTCCAAGCTTCTGAGGAGAAGCTTCCAAGCTTCTGAGGAGAAGCTTCCAAGCTTCTGAGGAGAAGCTTCCAAGCTTCTGAGGAGAAGCTTCCAAGCTTCTGAGGAGAAGCTTCCAAGCTTCTGAGGAGAAGCTTCCAAGCTTCTGAGGAGAAGCTTCCAAGCTTCTGAGGAGAAGCTTCCAAGCTTCTGAGGAGAAGCTTCCAAGCTTCTGAGGAGAAGCTTCCAAGCTTCTGAGGAGAAGCTTCCAAGCTTCTGAGGAGAAGCTTCCAAGCTTCTGAGGAGAAGCTTCCAAGCTTCTGAGGAGAAGCTTCCAAGCTTCTGAGGAGAAGCTTCCAAGCTTCTGAGGAGTAGCTTCCAAGCTTCTGAGAAGAACCTTCCAAGCTTCTGAGGAGAAGCTTCCAAGCTTCTGAGGAGAAGCTTCCAAGCTTCTGAGGGGAAGCTTCCAAGCTTCTGAGGAGAAGCTTCCAAGCTTTTGAGGAGAAGCTTCCAAGCTTCTGAGGAGAAGCTTCCAAGCTTCTGAGGAGAAGCTTCCAAGCTTCTGAGGAGAAGCTTCCAAGCTTCTGAGGAGAAGCTTCCAAGCTTCTGAGGAGAAGCTTCCAAGCTTCTGAGGAGAAGCTTCCAAGCTTCTGAGGAGAAGCTTCCAAGCTTCTGAGGAGAAGCTTCCAAGCTTCTGAGGAGAAGCTTCCAAGCTTCTGAGGAGAAGCTTCCAAGCTTCTGAGGAGAAGCTTCCAAGCTTCTGAGGAGAAGCTTCCAAGCTTCTGAGGAGAAGCTTCCAAGCTTCTGAGGAGAAGCTTCCAAGCTTCTGAGGAGCAGCTTCCAAGCTTCTGAGGAGAAGCTTCCAAGCTTCTGAGGAGAAGCTTCCAAGCTTCTGAGGAAGCTTCCAAGCTTGAGGAGAAGCTTCCAAGCTTCTGAGGAGAAGCTTCCAAGCTTCTGGGAACTCAAGCTTCTGAGGAGAAGCTTCCAAGCTTCTGAGGAGAAGCTTCCAAGCTTCTGAGGAGAAGCTTCCAAGCTTCTGAGGAGAAGCTTCCAAGCTTCTGAGGAGAAGCTTCCAAGCTTCTGAGCAGAAGCTTCCAAGCTTCTGAGCAGAAGCTTCCAAGCTTCTGAGCAGAAGCTTCCAAGCTTCTGAGCAGAAGCTTCCAAGCTTCTGAGCAGAAGCTTCCAAGCTTCTGAGCAGAAGCTTCCAAGCTTCTGAGCAGAAGCTTCCAAGCTTCTGAGCAGAAGCTTCCAAGCTTCTGAGCAGAAGCTTCCAAGCTTCTGAGCAGAAGCTTCCAAGCTTCTGAGCAGAAGCTTCCAAGCTTCTGAGCAGAAGCTTCCAAGCTTCTGAGCAGAAGCTTCCAAGCTTCTGAGCAGAAGCTTCCAAGCTTCTGAGCAGAAGCTTCCAAGCTTCTGAGCAGAAGCATCCAAGCTTCTGAGCAGAAGCTTGCAAGCTTCTGAGCAGAAGCTTCCAAGCTTCTGAGGAGAAGTTTCCAAACTTCTGTGGAGAAGGATCCAAGCTTCTGAGCAGAAGCTTCCAAGTTTCTGAGGAGAAGATTCCAAGTTTCTGAGGAGAAGCTTTCAAGCTTCTGAGGAGAAGCTTCCAAGTCTCTGAAGCGAATCAAACTTCAGTGGAATAGTTTCCAAGCTTCTAAGAATAACAATGTATAAATCATTGTTAAAAGAAGAAGTTTTACGCCGGAGTCGACAGGTTGATCACTCTTTGCATTTGTAATCTTTGCCTTAGTAAAGTATAAACGATTCCATATTTTCCTGTTTCGTTCTCTGACTCGATTTGTTTCGGTTTCAGGTATAATCAGTCCAACGGAGCAGGAAGAGTGAGTCGATTACAACCAGGAGCGCAACGTCAAACCAAAACTCATATCGTATACAGACTGGGCAGACAGGAGCAGGCTTTAAGGCTGTTCTGCTATGCAATACGAGCATATGAAACACATACGTGAAAAAGTAGGTAGGTTTATTGTTTGAGACCCTGCTGAGGGTCTCAATTTCGAATCCCGTCGGAAAAGTCAAGATAATTTTTTATAAAACGAGCTCACCAATTCATCCAATAACAGCCATTTTCAATGATACTGTTAGAACTATTTAATTGTTCCACAATCTGAAGAATGTAAAGAACAGATTTGGGAACATCTAGAACAGTGCACTAATCAATGTTAAGCTCAACATCATTTCAATTACATATACTTGCCAAAATATGATCGGAACAATCAATCCGCTCCATTTTCCATAACTCCGCCTGAGAGTCTCTCACTAGCCAACTGCCTGTGACTTAACCGAGATTACACAACAATAATTAATTGCAAATTCCACCGGATGATTAATCATGACAGCTCCAACGAGTCACCAACAAAACCAGAGCCAACAACGGCCGCCGCCGGCCAGACCCGCAATAACCTAATTTCTATTCCAGTAAGCATAAACTCCCGCGGTGTGCACAGCACAGTACCCCATAACCAACATACCAATTCTGCATACGCTCCCCATGTGAACGTAGTTTTTTTTATCGCCAATTCCTCAGATTATTATTTGATAGATTTATTATCGTACGCGTCAGCTTCTGTAGCGCACCTACCGTGCCCGAACTGAATTGAACTGACACCACTAATTGGATTATGAATTTCTTCATAAACTTTGTTACTTCGGCCGTAAACTATGGACTGTTGGGCTCGTGGGTCTTTTTGGGAAGTGGGGGAACCATAAAATTGCCATGAGGGGGATCCCACACTCAACGCGTCCAAATTTTGGAGACAAATCGCAGCTCGAATAAATTTTTTGAATGCCACTTCTGCACTGATTGACGACTGTTTCTCGAAAAACATGGAATTCTGTGACACCCACTGAAAAAGAGTAGGGAACAGCATCGAAATTTTAAGTGTGTGAAAACTTATCATTGATGTGAATCGGACGACCTCGTGAGACTCGCCGAGTTAACTCTTTCTATGCTTATACGTGCTGGGGACAGCGGGTTAGTATCAGTGTTTCCCATTTTTTTTAGACTTTCGCCAGACTATTTTTAATTGAATAACTGAATCAAATGCTTGAGGCCCATGTTTAAAACCACCACTATGGCTGAAACAGTGGAAAATTTACTAATATAATTGTTATTTGATTACGTTTCTCAAAGGGATACACATTTTTAATTATTTGTTTAATTTTTAATTTTAACAGCGGTTTGATTTTCTAAAAGCTAATAACATACATATACCAATTATTACTGAAATTTATTAAAACTTCACATGAAAGTCATCCCCAGGAGATCAATTTTGCCCACTTTGAGAACCACTGGGTCAGAGCATCACCCTCGCATTGGAAGACTATGTTGGATCGGACTAAGGAAGGACCCGCGTGCAGTGGTGGCAGCTCAGTATGTGTGCAAATGATGTTGACGCGTGTGGGAGTCAATCTTGAGTCGAGTTAAATGGTTGAAATGGGGGAGAAGGGTGACAAGTGGGGGGAGGCGTAGGTGGTCAGGTCATTTGGCTGGAACAATAACACTCCGATACTGTTTGCCGGAATGAATGGAGGGCATGGTGTGGAGAAATATCGATCGATACGATTACCTGCGTCGCGTGGTTGAGGAGAGTCGCCAGCTCATGCAAGGCAACGCGCGGCGATGAAATGAAAGGCTGGAGTGAATGAGAAACGGGAAAGCCAATCAGCGACAATATGATTTGATAACGTTTCGTTCTTTTTATTATTTGTGGAATTGAATTGTTAGGGTTTGGTTGTGGGGCCGAGATAGACGCGCAGCTATTCAGCAAGACCAAGCTGTGGGTCGTGGGTTCGAATCTCACCGGTCGAGGATCTTTTCGTACATAGGAACACTAAGCTTTGAAGCAGACTCTGATCCAGTTGGGACGTAAAAACCAAAAGGAAAAAGAAGAGTTTGCTTGCTGAACTGTATAATACCGCCAAACGAGCGGATGTTCGTGCGTTTGGGATGTATTTTATTATATTACTGTGCATCATCGGCGGCGGGCGATGATCCAGACTGAAGTGTAATCCAATTTTCGTTATCTAATCGGGGGCTCTTTTGTGTAACAGCGAGTTTATATATTAGGTTGTTACTGGTTATGGCAGTTCATCTGCCAAAAAAAAGGTGGTGATGTGTGTAGGCGGAAATCGCATATTTTCGACAAGTCTCTGTGTCAAGGCGCTCAAGTCAACAATGGATCGGACCCTTCCACTGTATGTCAGCAATGACTAGCAGTTTGGTTCAACAGGATTCGGCAGTTACCAACTGTAGATAAGATATTGCAGTTAATGATTTAACGAATTGCAAGAATGATGGAAAATTACTAAGCTATTTGTAGGTTTCGATGCAAGTACCTAAGTAATCACTAGGCCGCTATCTCGCCTTTTTGGATAACGTTGTTAACGAATTGTTCACTATTGAGACAAAGCCTGCGACCCAGGATAGTGTTCTATGAGCCCTTCTACAGTTTTTAACTGAAAACAATCATTACCAGTTGTCCATTTTTGCATTTGTATATCTAGCGGCAATAGCTTCTTGACTCTACGCCCCAGAATTTAAAGTAAATTACTGAGTTCCAAATATTCGTGCGTTTACTCAGCAATACAGCGACCATGCTGAGGTTGGCTGCAAATACTGTTTTTTTTCTGGGTTGGAAGTTATCTCGACTTGCCAGGAGGACAGTCTCTTCTTACTGCAGGATAAACAAATGCAAAGATAGCCTGCAACAGAGCCAATCCTGGAAGAATTTTGAAAGCAATTCATATGAAAATTACTGGAGGTTAAACTGCTGAAAGATTCCGGAAGAATACCTTCAATCTTACATATCTTGAGAAAACGTTGGAGAAATTTTCATAAAATTGCCTATAAAAACTGCTACAGAAATCTATAGAGGAATTTCTGTAGGAATCATTGGATGAGTCCTTCAATGTATTTTGAAGGAATCTCTAGTCTAGTCTAGTGACTTATTTTTTGCAGGGTGGCCATCAAATGTTCATTTTGAAATTCCCGCGTTTTCCCGGTTTTTCCGGTATAGTTTTAAAAATTTTCCCGGTTTTCAATTGAGAGGCCCAAACGTAAATTAGTGACCTTTTGGTCGAGTTTTTAAATTAAATATACTAAAAAATTCTACTTCAGGTTAAAAAAAAATCAACTTAAAAGTCAGTTTTCTCAAAACTAGGTTTCTGTCACTTGTACCCATGTGCTTCCAATCCTCTCAATTGTGCAAATAGGGCGCTTTCTACTCTTGGCACTTTTGATTCACTTCAACAGGGGTTAGTTTTAAAAGTTACTAAGCCCATATTTATCAACAATTAGCTGTCCCGGCAAATATGGTATTGCCCAGTAAGCCTATATTTATGTCAAATTTGCATTTCCCGTTTTCTAAACTTTTTCGGAGGATTTTCGAAAATATTATTCCACACAAACACGTCGGAGCCCTTGAAGAAAACAAAAGTGAAAGAATTTTTGAAGATGGTCGTCCCGTTCCCAAGCCAACACATGACATAAAAACGCCATTCCATTCCAGAATTCACTAAAGAGAATAAGTTGAAGGATGAAACAAAGCCGCACATGTTGGGGCATTTATCTCACCTTATTTATTAATTTTTAGTCGATTAGATAACTAATGATACATTAGAAGCTCTTATAAATAGAGCATTGTTTTCAAGATTATTCGGATGTATTGAGTAACTAAAGAAAATGATGAATCCAACATGTTTGAGTGCTTAAACCATCTGTGTCCATTTGGAATTAAGGTACGTCACGGGGTTTTGAGGGTTAATGGGGGCCCAGATAGCCGTAGCGGTAAACGCGCAGCTATTCAGCAAGACCAAGCTGAGGGTCGTAGGTTCGAATCCCACTGGTCGAGGATCTTTTCGGGTTTGAAATTTTCTCAACTTCCCAGGGCATAGAGTATCTTCGTACCTGCCACACGAAATACGCATGCAAAAATGGTCATTGGCATAGTAAGCTCTCAGTTAATAACTGTGGAAGTGCTCATAAGAACACTAAGCTGAGAAGCAGGCTCTGTCCCAGTGGGGACGTAACGCCAGAAAGAAGAAGAAGAAGAAGAAGAAGGGAACCAGAAGATAAGAGTTTGATTCTTCGTCATAGAATCCAGTCAGACATTTATCTTTTTTGTAAACCCTCGTGTATTTTCCCAAAGATTTAGAGATTATTCCGAAGATTTCTTCAGTTCATTAGGTGATTATTTCCCGTTTAATTCCTCCAAGAATTTTGCAATGGAATTCCCATTAGAATGTTGTTTCGAATATCAAGCATATAACCTAAATTATTCCGAGGATAACCATAGCTATTACCTGAGAGGTTCCATCAGGATTTTCTCCATAGATTCTTTTAGATATTTTTCAAGAAAGCTCTCCAAGATATTATCCAGTGATTCTTACATCGATTTACTTAGTATATTCTTCAAGATTCCCGTTTAGAACATCTTAAAAAAATGTAAAATCTCCTAGAGTTTCAACTGGAGAATTCGGTCGAAGGATTAGTGAAAAAATATCTGATGGTGATCCTAAGGAAATAAATCGAGATAGTGTCGTTGGAGTGCTCAAGGATGCCTGGATCAAATTCATGAGTTAATTGTGTGAGCATCCTTGAAAAATCTATGGAATAATTTTAGTAGAATTGGTAGAGGAATCCCTAGGAAAATTTCTGGAGAGATCCATGAAAGTGTTTCAGATGAAATCTCTGGACAAATCTCTTGAAGATTTCAAGAAGTTTTTCCTCAAGGTATGTGAGACAAAATTCTTGAAGAACCAGCTGAATAGTCACGTTATAGTCTTTTATTTTATTTTTTTCTTGAGCCTGTAGAATTTTGTATCAGGATTCGCTGCAATCAGAGCAAAGAAAAAAAAACTTTGATGACCTTCCGTAAAAAATATAAATTTGCATAAAGGCGAAGTAGGCCGTCATTGAAATTTGTACGCGTGATTGATGATTGTTGTTAATTCATCCTACGGCTTTGAATTAAAGAAAATTAGTTGGGTTTGCACTGACATTGCTGAAAAAGTATCAGCCTACTATCGGCATGTAAGCGCATCTAATGATATTTTTTGGAAGCAATATGAAATATGAGGACTGAGATTTTTTACTTTGAAATTGCGAGCTGCAATTCAATCATGACTGCGAAAAAGAATGACGGGCCTTAAAATAGAGACCAAGTCTCTAGAAACAGTACTATAACTAAATTTCATGGCTACTATGATAGCCCTCATAAATAGTTTTCAAAAAAGCATCTGTTCCTTGACTCGCAATATCCATAAGTCAATGATCCCTCTAAAATTGATCCATGGAAATTAACAGTATTGGAGTAATATGATCATTGTAAAGAATCGAAAAATCTCAAAAACATAGAAAACTCTGAAATTTTGACATCCATCTCATCTAGTATTGTTCTGCAGTCGACTCTCCAGAACTTGGTACTGTAAAATCGGGTGTAATTGATCAGACGGGTGAAATTGATCATCGTATCACACGATTTTATTTACTCGTAATGGAGCACAAATATTGATGTAAGCTGCAGTAAATGAACGTTGCTTGTCGTAACTATTGTCGAATTGTGTGTTGTGAAGTTTTTTGCGTTAAAGAATGTTTATTACTATGAAAATAACGTAAAATTTCAAAATCATGCACGGTGCAGTATTGACAAACACCTATGAATTTCTATTTCTATTTTCTATATCTATTCTATTTATAAGCAAGGATTAAAACATGGTATAAACCTGAAAGTTTGTGAGGATGCTTGAGATATATCCCCAAACCAGATTTCATCACCAAAACTCGTACCAATTGGCTCATATGGTTGAAATTATTGAATTTCTGTTAGATATCATTGAATTCCTTAGGAAATTGCATACATTTAGGCGTTTTCAGCGTAATTCTTGAAATTTAACTATTCGTCATTTATATATATATTGCATTGTTAAGAATTTTACAAGCATATTTGGATTCAGGGTGCTCAAATTTATCATATGGAGTTGTTTTGGAAACTAACAATAATGTCATTGACAAGTGATCAATTTCACCCCGAAATGAGATCCTCTGATTTTTTATTTTAGAGGTATTTGTTGATACTAAAATGACATTTGTTAGAAAATTTCGGTACATAAGTCGATAAGGCTCACCTTCGTACTTGTTTTCCTGCATTTAGTTGTTTGGGATTGTTAACATTATAGAATACAGACTAGAAAAACCGTGAAAAATGATCAATTTCACCCGAAATTACGGTATTCTATAACTCGTTGGATTATTCGGTCCCTTCAATTTATCATACATCATGCTCTCCATATATCGCCTTATGGAGATAACTCTAACTCGATGTCTCCACTAATCGATTGAGGCAAATTTCCCTACATAACTCGATATCTATCGAAAAATCCTTTTCATACAGGGAAACATGGACCACTTTTGGTTTGGAAACGAATGAAGATTTGCAAATAATAATCAAGGTTTAAAAAACATGAAAATAAAGATATGTATTGATTTTCAGGAAAAAAGGGATTTCTCGAGCATTTAAAAAAAAGTTGTCAACAATAATTTTTCAAAATGCTATCAACAAAATCAAAAATAAATATTGCTTCCTTACATAAGTTATCATAATGGAAATACAGAATTTTCATCCTATGATTTTATGATTTTTTGTGTGGGTGTTTTCTAAAATCCAATAATTCTATAAGTCGATGGCCCCGTGAACATCGAGTTATGGAGAGTCGAATGTATGTTGCGTGAAATTTTTCGCCTGCGTTGTTTTGCGCTTTTGGAGACATTAAGTTTCAAAAATGCATTGTTTCCCAGATTTATCCGTTATTTCTTATTTTTTATGCGTCATATTCTTAAAATTGCTTCACTAGAGTTTATGTTTATTATGTTTTTATCAGCAACAATTATTATCTGACATGATTCTTAAGAAAAATGCCAAACTTGGTGAAAACATCTTGTTTCGCTAATTTTGTCTTATTTGCTGATAACTCGAAAACAGTAGGCTGTGGAATTTTGACACTTTCGAGAGAGTTGTTTATTTAATCAATATTTACAACTTTGCCGAACATTTTAAGTTTCTAGAACGACACAGTGAAAAGTTAGATTGTGACGCCACCTATGCGGACGATTTACGAACTATCCGTTTATGTCAGTACACTGAAGTGAATTTTAGCATAGCATAGCATTGCATAGACTAGCTGTACATGTCAATGGTTGCTACACCGTGATTGATCGGAACTGGTAAGAATTGCACCTGGATCCAAATGAATAAGGGATGGGAGTTTCCGCTTACTCTCGAAGTGCAATTTTTGCAGATCTAATATTATTGATCAATAACGGCGCCGGCCGTCCTTACAATCAGTTGGGATGGGGAAGGAATGTTAGGGTGTAATGATTGTTGCTTCTAGAGACCGAGAATACCTCTGCAGCTCCACAATCACCACGGGAAGGGTGTTTATTAGTGAGGGAGGAAAAGATCTGGGAGTCACCTTTGGTCGGTGATGCGATCCATTGACAAGGGGGAAAATACGATTTATACTTAAAGCTAGTTTTGTATTTTGTCTCGAGAAGTTTTTGATAGAAGATTTAAAAAATACGGCAACATCTGCAGTGTTGAACCATTCAAAAGATTTACTGTGCATTTTTGTCCCGAGATAAAAAGTTTTTGGTAGAAGGTAAAAGTTTTTTTTTAAATACGTAAATATTCATAATGTCAAACAATTCAAAAAATATTTTTAGTTATGTTAAAAAGAAAAAAATATATGTATCTTGATGCCGACACTTCTAATGACGAACCGTACAAAGTTTGTTTATATATTACATAAAAGTAATGCTTTCTTGAAAAAATGTGTTATCATAAGCATGAAACGAGCTCACCAGTTGGTAATCCGTCCTCGACTGAACACGAATGTATTTTCGCACTCACACAGCGCGAACAGCAAAACTTCTCAGCGTCCCGAAAACGAACCGTCTTGCTTGGGCTTTCAAAAATCATTCCGCGACGCACAAACTGAACTCGCTTGCTTGGGCTTTCGGAAGCACACTCTGTCAGTACAATGAAGTGAATTTTATTGTAGAAACTACTGAAATTTAAGAACTGCATCAACGATTTTCTACCGACTACATTAATCTGTTAACTCTAACAAAACATAGTAAACATTACTACACAAGAAAATATATTTTGTTTATTTAACCACTGTTGTGTTATTTTTTACTAGAAACATTCTAGATTTGACAAGTTTGGCGTTATACTTTTGACCACACTGTGTTGTACAGTGGGTGTCACGAATTGATATATCCACAATGCTTTGTAGTAGAGGCTACTATGAGCATAGTCACATTTACTGCACTTCTCATTGATTTTTACCAGATTTTAGTAGTCGGTTGAAAATCGTTAATGCAGTTCCTAATTCTACCATGGATTTAGATGATTATACAGCAAAATTTGTTTACGTGTAGATGGTGCCGAAGACTCAAAACGTCGGAAATGCTTCGTAACCGAGTTATTAATTTTGTCCAGCCAGATTGCGTCACTGGCCGTAGTGCAATGTTTTCTAGAATACTGGGGACACTCTATGATAGTTCCTATAAAAAAGGCTAACAACAGTGTAATAAAGTGTCGTAAGTAATTGTAATGTTCTGTCTAATAGTTTTGCAAAATATTCATCTGCTTCTTGGAATTACGTCCTTCTCCGGGACAAAGTCTGCTTCTCAGCTTAGTGTTCTTATGAGCACTTCCACTGATTTTAACTGAGAGCTTTCTATGCCAAAGTTGCCATTTCAGCATTCGTATATCGTGTGGCAGGTACGATTTTACTCTATGCCCAGGGAAGACAAGGAAATTTCCATTACGAAAAGACCCTGGACCAACCGACCCGGAAATTTTAATTATATTTAGGGTGCTGGTGCCATTAGTGGACTACCTAAACTATAAAAAATCATAACATAATAACCAAAAGTCCTAACAGAGATCTTTTGGCGTCAACAGAAAGATTTTAACCTCTACTATATGGGAAAAATATGAAAAAAGTGATAAAATTATGTTTTGAGCATAAAATCTCTTGAGTCACTATTGGTACACGTGTTCCAGTAGTTGCGCTAGTGCTTCAGTAGTGGACGTTCGGGAATGATACAAGGAAATTCAAACAAAATAGTTCATTTTTATACAGATTTAATATTTTTCTCTCGGAGCAGCAACTAAGATTTTTCGGATGAAGCATAAAGATCATCTATGAGACGTTTCTTAATTTTTATATATTTATTTAAAAAACTGGTTCCATCATTGATTCACTATTGGAACACAACGGCAACTATTGGTGCAAGGGAGGAAATTTTTTGCGTAAACTTAATTATTTATATGATTTTTTGATAAAAATAAAAAGCTGAAATTTGACAAATCGACTAAACTAGAAGCGATATAGCCACCACAAATAGCGCAGGTCGTTTTCATTTAAAAATGTACGTTTTATTTCATAGTCCAATCTATTGGTGCATTACAACCATTGGTACCGGCACCCTACTCGAATTTTGACGCTCTGCCTTTCCAATGTGCGGTTTTCCAGTGACATTTGGAGACAGGATTCCATGACTTTTGGGAGCTCGCAGTGTAAGCCAACTGTCTCCTCTCTCTTAGCTATAAGGCAGACTTCTGTGGGCAATTGGAGACTTTCACAAAAGGCAATCCACAGAAATAAGTACAAAATTAAACTAATAGTTCTAACACGGGTAGAACCATTGAGTTTATATCGACAGTGGGATCGAAAAATAAAGAGCCTACCCTCAATCCAAATCGCTTCACTGCAAGACTAGATGCACCAATTCCAAAATTATTTGCTTTCAATACCTCTTGAATCATCAAAATAATTACTAATGCGTACGATCCGTGTAGAAAGGGCACTGATTCAGATTAGAAAATCGACCACATTTTGTAACACACCGCAATCATTGAATGCAATCGTGCCCAGCGTAGGCCCCCGAAGATTATGATTACGGGACACAACCACTGAACCCATCCTAGGGACGACGGCAATCATACCCTGTGGTTTTATAATTCCACGGAGTGATCTACGACCAGATCTATCCCCCGAACGATTTTC
The DNA here is from genome assembly GCF_002204515.2 of Aedes aegypti. Taxonomy (NCBI): domain Eukaryota; kingdom Metazoa; phylum Arthropoda; class Insecta; order Diptera; family Culicidae; genus Aedes; species Aedes aegypti. The sequence continues at coordinate 402,720,760 of NC_035108.1, forward strand.
CGAGCGAGATCCATTACAATTTATAACAGCGTGAGCATATATGAGTAGGGAGAGGAAAAGACGTGATTCGAGCCGAAAGCCTTGGTGATGAAGCAACTTCTGCATCATCATCGTCTTCGCCGTCATTTACGCTGAAAAAGAAGTCAAAACAGAATTGAGTACGACTTACACATTGGGCTTACTATCGGGCTTTTCTGGATCAAAGGAAAATTTGTGTAACTTTTTCACATGCTAAAAAATCGCTGCTGTGTATTTTTTTCAATTTTCAATGTTTTATAACACTTAAGGTTGCTCGATATTGTCAATCATCTATAATAAGAAAAAAAAAAAGGATCGATTTTTCAGCATCGTATAAAAATTACACCAATTTTGAGCTGAACCAGAAGAGCCAGATTTTGTTCGGGTCGTTCTCAGTTCTGTGTAATTTCCTTTTAGCGTGTTCACCGACCCGACACCAGTATGAGTAAAGTGCTGTTGAGCGCTCTGAAGAGGCCACTGCCGCGCGCGCCATAAAACGATAAAATCATAAATAAATGGGTAAAAATCATCTTTCCTTCTAATTGCTTTTGCTTCTCTCTAATTTTGACTTGTTTCCATCGTGGTTCGTTCCACCCAGGCCAGGGGAAGGAAACGAGGAAGCAGTCTGCATGAATCGGAACATGATGGATTAGAGGTGAAACGAGTTCGGTCGATTCGGGAAGAAGACGAGAGGGATTTGGGTACATTTTTTTCTGGAAAATCATTGCGTGATTCAAAGTAAATGATTTTGTGAACCGGCTTTATGGTTCTTATACTGCGGAAAAGAGTGGAAATTGGTTTGAATTCCCGGGCCAATGATCTGAAGAGATGTTTGTCTACCATCGGAAAACTTATTATCTCGATTACGTACTGTTCCAGTTTACGTTTCATAGATCAATTAGTTTCTCATTTTGATGACGGAAGAAGAATCATATCCCTCAATAGGTACAGTAACAACACATGGTTTTAAGAATATCTGTGTTGAAGGAAACGCTCACAATTTGAAAAGTTATTTGGCTTATTGTGTTCCACGTTTTCTTATAGTTATTTATGTTTTGATGTATTATGCGCCCATAGTACTGCTCTTTCGCAGATTTGTTTCTATTTTTCAAATGATTTCGCTTCCTTACACACGAAAAGTAGAGTTCATATTTTAAAACGCTTTTTGGAGCTGTTTTCTATTTAATGTATAACTTATTTTTGTTACGTATTTCAGCAATCAATACATAACGTATTAAATAAAGTTTTCGAATTGCCATCGCTTTGTTTTTTGATAACATTTCTGTTTATATTTTTATTGAGTACTTACTACATTACGGCTAAATTGCTGATACAATAATGTTAATGCTTCTTAAATCTAACCGCTAGACGTGTTGACCCTAATAATCCATTTGGGTGGTCAACACGATAGAAATTTAAAATGTGACACTTAACGATGATGACACATTAGATCTGCATAATGTTTATGAACTATCAAACTTTCTCTGTAACATATTATCCCCAACCATCGTCCGCCCCATGTTCCAACGTTTTCCCACACAATCCCGAACAAATGTCACACAGCTCAATCTTATCAATAGTCCCGCGCACTATGGGTCCCCCCTCTGTTTGACTTAGCAATTCATATCGGGTTGATTATTCAAACCGATTAGCTCGCTCATGGTCACCGTCGTCGAACGCGAACCGTGCATGCTGTTCACTAAATTGCTCCTATCCTACGTAGTCAGATCAGAGCGTCATCATCGGTCGTGTTGTTGTCGACATCAAACAGCAACAACTTAACTAAATCCAGTCTCTGGAGTTCTGACTGAAGCATAAAATTAATTATGCAAATATGAACCTCGTCCACCGGCGTCTCTCGTCGCTCTTCGCCCCCTCGCATCCAGGGTATAGTGATCAACGTCGCAGCACCAATCCATCTTCCTCCGACGAAAGCGGAAAAGCTGTTCGATTCGAGCGGAGATTCTTTCCACCACCCAGGGCTGGTAGCGGATGAGTGGCTTGAAAATAGTAACTTTAGAGATCTCATGCCTGAATAAAGAGACCAGACAGGAACCAAAAAGAGGCCGAACGAAAATCAAGAAAACAAAAAAAAAACTGGAGATAGATTTTTTTTTAATGAATCTGCCAGACACATTTTAAATTATAGTTCTAATAGTTTTTTGAAAATTCTTCGAGATATTGCGACAAGAATGACAGCTAATATTTTTGCATGTTTTTCTCCTAGAATTTCATCCGAGATTATTTCAGTTATTTGTCCGAAGTTTTCTTCAGATATTACTCCGAAGATTTTTTCAGGTGTTCATGTACAGTGGGATTCCGTTTTTGACATGCTTCTCTATTTTTGGCACCGCCCGATTTTGCCAACATATTTGAGTACCATGAACACAAGTGAACTTTTGTAAATATTATCATGTTTTCGTCATTTAAACAGCATGTCAGTTTCATACCGATCGCATTACAGACGTACCGTCGTTGGGGGTCACAATGAGTCAAAAAGGCATATGTACGATTTGTTTATTGAATAACTATCGCAATTTAGCTCCAAGAAACTTCAAAATTGGTGTGTATGTACTTTGATGGTACATTAACAACTGTTCAAAAAATTATTGAAAAATATTTATTCACAGCGGCACTACAAGTGAATGAAAAATGACCCAATCTCACCCCATAGAGGGGGTGACATTGGGTCACTATTTTTGAAATAACTTATTTTTTAGAATATTATTGCAAAACCATTCACAGCTGAAAAATATTGATGAAATACGATGCAAACAAGACGAACAGATATCTAAGATGTTTCACAAGTATGATAAACTCACTTAAAATAACGATTATACCAAAAATTTGAAGAACTTTGAGAAAATATATGACACCCAACATTTATCGTCAAGTTTACATAAATTTACTTGTTTGTTTCCCTCAAATCATCTTCAAAGTCTCATCCCCATTGCCATGAAGCCTATTCAGTTTTCCTAGAGGTGTACTGAAACAGTGATTATTTTAAACCCTCGCAAATACAGTGAGAGGCAAAATAAAGTGCCCACCTTACCAGTTTTCGAATTTCTCTCATTGATTTGGTTCAAATTAAAGTTAACACACCTAAATCTTTTGTGATATTTTATTTTTGATGTTCTTTTAAAGTTGCACTTACGAAATTTTGATTAAAAAAAGAATTTTACTTAAAGAAAAAGAAAATCAATTTGTATTGAAAAAAAAGTAGTGACAAAAATAAGTGCCCACTTCCTTCTTGGCCCCAGAAAAGATGATTTAAGAAAAATAAAAAGCAATTTAATAGTTAATGTGTCCTCCTTTGGCCTTAAGGACTTGCTGGAGGCTCTTCGGCATGCTTTTCACCAGGTTTTGTAGGTGTTGTGGATCTAGTTCTTCCCAGGCGCGCTCCAAGGCTTCAAAATAATTATTTTTGTTGGTAACACCAGTTTTTTCAACCCTAGCATCGAGAATCGCCCACAAATTCTCGATGGGGTTGAGGTCTGGGCTTTGTGGAGGCCATTCCAGCGGTTTAATCCGACAAGACCGGAAGAAAGACTTGGTCTTCTTTCCAGTATGCTTCGGGTCGTTGTTCTAGAGAAATATGAATTTCTCTTCAAGGCCCGTCTGGATCAGCGAAACCTCCAGATTTTCCAGCAAGATGTTAATGTAGGAATCTGCCGTCATTATTCCGTCGATTTTCACGACGCTTCCTACTCCACTCCATGAAAAACACCCCCAGACCATCACATTTCATCACATCACACTTCCATGCGTCACCGTTCCTTGGATGTGGCGCTCCTGAAGCTCGAGCTGTCTAACCGAGAGCGGCGGGCTCGTGTGTGATGCAGAGCACCACATCCAAGGAACGGTGAAGCATGGAGGAGGAAATGTGATGGTCTGGGGGTGTTTTTCATGGAGTGGAGTAGAAAACCTCGTGAAAATCGACGGAATAATGATGGCAGATTCCTACATTAACATCTTGCTGGAAAATCTGGAGGTTTCGCTGATCCAGACGGGCCTTGAAGAGAAATTCATATTTCTCTAGAACAACGACCCGAAGCATACTGGAAAGAAGACCAAGTCTTTTTTTCCGGTCTTGTCGGATTAAACCGCTGGAATGGCCTTCACAAAGCCCAGACCTCAACCCCATCGAGAATTTGTGGGGCGATTCTCGATGCCAGGGTTGAAAAAACTGGTGTTACCAACAAAAATAATTATTTTGAAGCCTTGGAGCGCGCCTGGGAAGAACTAGATCCACAACACCTACAAAACCTGGTGAAAAGCATGCCGAAGAGCCTCCAGCAAGTCCTTAAGGCCAAAGGAGGACACATTAACTATTAAATTGCTTTTTATTTTTCTTAAATCATCTTTTCTGGGGCCAAGAAGGAAGTGGGCACTTATTTTTGTCACTACTTTTTTTTCAATACAAATTGATTTTCTTTTTCTTTAAGTAAAATTCTTTTTTTTATCAAAATTTCGTAAGTGCAACTTTAAAAGAACATCAAAAATAAAATATCACAAAAGATTTAGGTGTGTTAACTTTAATTTGAACCAAATCAATGAGAGAAATTCGAAAACTGGTAAGGTGGGCACTTTATTTTGCCTCTCACTGTAGTTATATTTCGGTGTGACATTCCACGATCAATATATTTCAGGAAGATTTTGACGTCATAGTGCCGGTATTTCAGCAATCTAACTCATTCGTACTTTCGTGAGATGTTTCTGTAATATTAAAACACTAATAAATAATTGAATTTATAAAAAAAAAACAATTGATAAAATTTTACGATGTTGCTGTCTACGAAACACAGTTGCTGGTTTGAGAAGTTGTCAAAATGCGTTGCATTGTTATTCCATGCACGGAATCTTCAAGTAGACTTGTTTGATGTTTCAGAGATGCTGTATTTAGAAAGAATAATGATGGAATGAGGAATGAGAACACCCAGCACCGTAAAATGTCAAAAAAGTGGTCTTGCAATTTCATTTACTATCGTTCTTGCTTGACCCAATCTCACCCCCATTTTCAATGTTTTAGACACCGTACCGAAAAAAATATTTTGTTTGGTGGAGAAATCAATTAGATTCCGGAAAACACTTGTGAAGTGTAATGAAAAGTCTTTCAACCTTCTACTAACACAACGATAGAGGTTAAAGTACATGCGTTATACTTTGCACAGTAGAAATTTAGTGCTGTAAATTTTATCTAGTTTCAACGTACAAGTTTATTGATATAGTAAACAAAAACTACTAATTCTAAAAATGTATATTGTGATTAATTAAGTGTAATAATATGTTCCCCAACATATGAATGATTATTTCTAGCGATATCAGCGTTATTAGCTGATAAATTATGAAAATCATAATTTTCAGTTTTGACCCAATCTCACCCCTAGATCCATTGTCACCCCCATCGACGGTATATGAGATTCGTCGACATTCTCCCAAATTACACCGTCTAATAGGGCCCTCTTATAAGTCTTTTCACTTCGGAATGGTTATGTATTCACATGTGATCGGGATTCTGCTAAACCGCACCAAGTGCCAAAATATTCATTCCGAGATATTTTACTTTAAAGTCTTTTCCTGTACTAGTTTATCGCGGACGATAATTTTATTTTTTTTTTTATCGCTCACATGCGATTAACTGTGTTCAATAAGTACACCGAGATTAAATGTACTAGTAAATCATCAAAAATTAACGTTATAATTGGATTTCTTTAAACAATATGAAGCACTCAGTTCACTCTGGCTAAACAAATATTGAAAAAATATGGTTCTTGGTTCGGTATGGTTGGATGTGTTTCGTAGTTTTCAACAACACAAGTAAAATTGGATACAAATGATGCTTATCACCACCTTGCATGTTGGAATCTATGTCACAAGTGTTTATGGGAAGGATTAGTATGTATTGAATCAAGGTTCTCACGTGTTCATACATAAATCCTAATGATTGAAGAAAACCATGAATTCGCTCTGCCAAAGCGCACCAAGTTGCTCCTATTTGGTGCACCTTTGCTGATCAAGTTCACAGTTCAATGCGTGAAGTGTTCACCAGGAATGACCATCATTTCAGATGTACATTGACCTGCTGATGTTTTATTTCAATATAAAAATAATCACAGAATCTAAAATTTGTTTGACTTCCATCGTATAGAGCATCAGAAAAAAAAAGTTTCATCGGGATTCGAACTCGTGCCTTCTGAGCGATAATCTAGTGTGCAACCACTAGATCATCTTCACTTCTTGAAGGATGGTGATAAACTTGAATCAAGTAATGTGCACTTTGTCTGACGGGTTTGATGGCGAAAATGCCATTTTCTGAACAACTAAAGCGCACCAAGTTCACCTGAGTTGTTCACAACGTATTAATATTAAATAAATTCGTTTTTTTCAATTCGGCTTCTATGTGGATTGATAAACATGTTATATAACAAGCAAATGCAAGTATTTATGGTATATAAATGCCTTTACTTCATGTCTAAATGTGATTTTCAGATAAACAGTACTTAGTGCGGTGTGGCTGGATAAAATTTCAAAGAAAATAGATCAACGCCACCGAAACAATATTTAATTTTAATTAATCAATTGCTGCCCAATTTCACTGGCCTCTGTTTCTATGAGTTGCTTGGAATGTATAAATTATAAGAATATAGAAGGAAATTGGAATAATATAGCTTTGTATCTGAAAAATGAATTCCCTCTGATGACGTGCGTTGGTTTATGGTTCACTCTGGCTGAACAAAATGACAGTTTTACGTGTCCTTCCAAACAATATTTATGATCTAAGATTACAAGGGTTTGTTCAAATAACTCGATATTTTTATGGTAGAGAGGTTATGATTATGTGAGTCCTTTGGTGTAAAAAACTCAATTTGGAAAACAAATGGCACTTGGTGCGGTTTAGCAGAACCCCGACCATGTATGTATTGACATTTCAATCAACAATATCAATTGTTGGCCATCTAAGATTAAACTATAAAATTGGTAGGCAAGAAATATCAAATTCAAAACCACCCTCGATGTTTTATAGCTAGCGTACAAAACTGGATTCACATCATGCTTGATTTCTAATCATTACTGTTTCAGTACAGTTTTGGAATTTAAATTAATACAGGTTTAAATTAATACAGGAAAACAAACAACAGTGTCGCCGCTCGGTGGTTAATGTTAGGAACTAAATGTTCGAAAGGTTCTGCACTTTTTGCTGCTGGCACCAACTGTGAACATTTCAGAACGATATAAACAGTCGTTATCCCAAATATTCCTTCGAAATACGTATCAAAAAATTGATTTGCCAAGTAAATTTTTCAAAAATTACTTGATAAATTGCTGAATAAATCCAGGAAGTATTTCTAAATGAAATCCTAGAATAATCTTCAATAAAACTTTTTAAGAAATTCCGCATGAACTCCTGCAAGGATGTTCGAAGAAAAATCAATTAATTGGTAAAATATGTATTGTAAAAATAGTCTTGTATAATATCCTGCAGGATGTTCTGAAGGAGCGGTTTGTAAAATATCGTACATCCCTGAAGAAATTTGTGTAGGAATGATCAGAGTACCAACCGGAATAACTATTGTATTATTTGCTGGTGTGAAACCTTTCACACTTAGATTATTTCACGTTTTCCGGTGAAATCTCAACTGTTGATTGCTGAAATGCTAGCCTAAAATTCGAACATAGCAAGCTTTTTTTATTATTTTTTTAATCGGTTCTCTATTCTATAACTCAAAATTGAGACATGATTTTCACGGTAAATTTTGAGTGAAAACCTAGCACAATGTCGAACAGCATTCTATCAGAATCATTAGCAAAAGATCTAGCCAGGATTCATTTTGGAACCTGCAAATCATCCTCGAAAAATCATGGACTGGCGTTTTCATACAAAGGATTGCTTTCTGGCAGAATTTGGAGTTCTGAAAAATCAGAAACAGTAAAATAAAAATAAAATTTGGACAATATTTTGACGGAATGCTAGGCACAATTCTAACAAAAATCTTCGAACGGTAATCTTACAGATTTTAGAATTGTAAATAGAACTTTGAAAAGATGTTGAAATAATTCTAGATGGGATTCCCTCAGAATCATATGCGGTTGCCCGAAATGATTTTGAGTAGTGTTATTTAAACCCTTAACATCATTCTCACTGAGTCCACACATAGTTCTAAAAAATTGCGAGCAATTGTTCCAAAACCCAGTGTACTTGTTATAGTACTGTACTGATGTTCAGCAACCCTAAAAAACGTTTTTTACTGACAGACTTTGGAACGATTTTAGAGAAATGTTGCTGAAGAATTTCTTGTTGAAAATTCTGGAAAAGTTCCCCTCAGCATCCCTTGAGAAATCGCTGGTGGTATTTCTGGACGAATTCTTGAGAGAATCCTTGACACATTCCTGAGTGATCCTTGCAGGAGTGCCTGAAAGTATTCTAGAAGAAGAGGAAGAATTCTTGAAGCATTTCCTCGAGTAATTCACAAAGAAATTCCCGAAGAACTAATGGAAAAGTCGCGTAAGAATCTCTAAAAGTAGAATTCGACATCACGGTGCCCTTCCAGACCGTTATCATAACAGAAAATGTGTCTATTAAAACTGAGTACACGGCTCGATTTATGAAGAAATCTCTACCAAAATACATAGCTGGAAGAATAACTGAATCAATCAATGTTAACGAATTTAAAAAAAAAAAACTTGGTATAAACCTTTGCAGGTTTTCTTGTAAGAATTTCTGTACAAACTGGAGAAACTGATGGAACAATAACATGTCAAAATTGTGGGAATTCCTGAGATAATACCTGGGAAGTTTATGAGAGAATTCCCTGTTGAAATTACTAGAAGAAGCAGTGAAGAATTTCGTTCTTAAAATTCTGGAGAAATAGCCCCAAGCATCCCTTGAGAAATCTTTGGTGGAATTTCTGGACGCATTCTTGAGAGAATAGGGGAAGATAAACATCTAGAAGTAATGTTGGAATGATCCCTGGAGGAGTGCCTGAAAGATTCGAGTAGAAAGGGAAAAATTCTTGAAGCATTTCCTCTAGTAATTCACATAGAAATTATGAAGAACTTATGGAGAAGCCGCGTAAGAATTTCTGAAAGTAGAATTTGACATCACGGTGTCCCTCCAGACCGTTTTGATAATAGAAAATGTGTCCATTAAAACTAACTACAGGGCTCGATTCTTGAAGAATATTCTAGAAGAACAGGAAGAATTGAAGCATTTTCTCGAGTAATACGTGATGTAATTCCAGAAGAACCTGTGGAATAGTCTCGTAAGAATCTCTGAAAGTATAATTTTAAGTAAGTGGGCATAGCTTCTGGCATAGCTCATTTGTAATAACATTTTGAGGAGGGTATTCAATTTATAAATTGAACATGTCGTGAACTGAAATAATTGTATTAAAAATCAAATTATTATCAAGAAGCACAAGTTTCAAGTATTACTTACACAAAATGGTTCGATTACAAATGAACACTTTATTGGTCTAAATTACCCCCAAACTTTATTATATCCAGGGTAAATGGGATCTTTTTTCCCAACATTAGAATCAACTATTTTTTTTCTATTTGTTCTATTTCTATTTAACAGTTTGGAAATTATATTCATCAATTTGTCTGAACTTTAACTTATTAAGGTCCCACTTGCTCCGTGGTACCTTGTCTCCGGAGCCTCAATAATTTTGCACCAGGTTTCATTCACAAGGATAAAAATTGAACTCGGAATGCGACACTTTGTTTTTAATTTAAAGACACGGACACCGTCTTCAGCCATTTAGCTGCACAGACTGTAACTTAACAATAGACAACGGACAAGCATGCTCCAGTGGCACAGCCATAAAACATTCCTGACGAAAAGTTTCAATGGCTGAAGCGGGAATCGAACCCGCACCCCATGACACGATGCGATTAAATGCCTGACGACACTTACCGCACGGCCATGAAGCTCATGGGTGTAACTTTTCATAGCGTAGGTAAAAATTAATGATTTTTTAGAGTGTTATGTTTATGTGTGCAAAATTTCATCGCGTTCTGTCAAGTGGTTTTCAAGATGCATTCGAAACAAGGAGAGCTACGCCAGTAAATCTTGGGCACGGTGGTGATCCATAAACCCGGGAGTGTCGCACAGATGGATTGGCGAAAGCCTTGGAATCAACCATTCCACCGTGTCCCGTGTTGTGAAGATGTTCCAAGAGACGAAGACCATCGAGCAGTGCACTGGAAACAGCCGAAAACCGAAAACGGAATACCCAGAGAAGTCGCGGAAGATAAGGCAGTACTTTAAGATCAACCCGAACCTTTCCACCCGAGACGTGGCCAAGGTCAATTCGTCGAAGTGATCCGTCCAGCAGACCATGAAGCGGGCTGGGCTACGTGTTTTTAAGGTCAGGAAGGCGTCAAACCGGATTGTCAAGTAAAACACGGTGGCCAAATTGCGTGCGCGGAATCTGTACCGTGAGTGGCTGGTCAAGACAGGCTGTCTCGTCATGGACGACGAAACATACATCAAGGCGGACACCAAACAAATCCCCGGCCTCGAATTTTTTGTCGATACGTCCCGCATGGAGGTTCTGAAAAATTTCCAGAAGAGAAAGATGGACAAATTCGCGAAGAAGTATTGTGCATTCAGATTAACTTTAGACCGAAGTTCATAAGAGAAATGATATATCACCAACAAAAGTTCGCCGAAGTTCGGCGTCGGCATTCGAACGAAGTGCTACGCCGAAAAAGGCATTCCTTATGCGTCGGCGAAGCACTAAATTAGAATGCCGACGCCGAACTTCGCCGAAGTTTTGACTGCCGAACTTCTAATTGTCACCCGAATTGTCAATATCTGTTGTCGCTGTTCTGGACTTCGTGCCATTACGCCAAGCCTGTAATGAATTGGTACGAAGCGTAGGGCGTTAATGTGGTCCCTAAGGAGGAGCCCGCCAAATACACCAGAACTTCGTCTGATCGAATGTTTTGGGCGATAATGGAGAAGAAGTTGAAGAAAAGCGGAAAAAAAACATTCAAAACCGATGAAGCTTTGAAGAAAAACTGGGAGAAATTGTGTAAGAAAGATGGGCAAAGCCTCGCCCAAGATCTCATAAGCAGTGTTAAGAGAATTGTACAAGCATTCAGCTTGGTGGAGGAAATTCAATAAATTAATTATGCCGAGAGAAGTGTCTGATTTAAAATGATTTTTTGTGATCATTTTTGTGTGTCTATTTTTTTCCGAGTCCAGTCTTTGACAAGGAAAAAAGTGATTTTAGAGACCATTTGGGTTAAAAAGAGACATCGCCGACCTTCCATCCAAAATAGAGACTTAGAAGAGATTTGCACCAAAATAGAGACCAAGATGCTAAAAAGAAACCTGCTACCAGCCCTGCACCACAGACTGGCGAACGGCATGGTTTCCCTTTCATTTCAGCTGCAACACTGGATAGTACCATGAGTAAATACGTTGAGTATGTGCATGTCATCCAACTCTTGCTCGAGACGTCGATCAACGACTATGACGGCGAGGACGACGACGACGGCAACAACACTTCATCCAAATGGGAATGTTTTGTCGTCTCCTCGGCCGCAGCCAGACGCGCAAAACGACTCTCAAGGGAGAAAAGGTGCAAACGAGCGTCTTGTTGTAGCAGGGTACCTTTCACGCGAGTTCGACTTGGATATCCAATACCCGCACCGAAGAAGATGGAAAGGTGGCTCTAGAGCAGCCAGTAGTAGGTAATCTCTATCGATCTGCCGGGGGAGCACACGGGATTATAAAACACACATTATGTTGATTTGATTTGCTCCAGTGAGCATGGCTGCTGTTGGCGTTGTTTTTGGCCGTTGGTTGCCTTGCTCGAGGTACTCGGTAGTAAAATTTCTGTCGGAAGAGCTCCCCTCGTCGTCTTCGTAGACGTTGTCGTCGCTGGATTGGGTCTTATGCTGAAATAAAACCAAAACTTTTACGACACGCCTTTGGAATGGGGTTACTGAAGGGGGAACAAGAGCAGAGAGGTGAAAGAAGTCGTACATCATATTGACTGCGATGATCAGTCTCTTTAAATCAATGCTTAAAACTCCCAGAGAGAAACAATATGGACTATGGTAAGGTTTACGTTACATGTAAAACCTTCAGCCACTAGAGACACCAAAGAAGCACTAGATTTAAGTGACGATCTCGCTTAGGGCAAAAAGACACTTCCTGCCTGCTTCTCAGCTTAGTGTTCAATAAGCACTTCCACAATTTTTATCTGAGAGCTTTCTTTGACAAAGTTGTCATTTTCGCATTCCTATATCAAGTGACAGGTATGATGATACTCTATGCTCAGGGAAGTCAAGGAAATTTTCATTACGAAAAGATCCTGGGCCAAGCGGGAATCAAACTCATACATCTTCAGAATGGCTTTAATTTGTAGCTGCGACTCTAACCACTCGGCTAAGGAAGGCCCCTAATTTCAAATCCTCCCACTTCTATTTCTACGTATTGTTCTACAAAGCTAACTTCTCAGTTAAGTTTTTTAAGTTCGAGAAACATTAATTGTGCGGCAGGTACATAAACGAAAAGAGGTCAAAACCAATAAACTGGTCAAAAGAAGTTAAGTATCTCATTAAGGCTCATTCTAGATAAAAGATTACTTTCAAAAATCACATTGAAGGCATTCAAGCCAAATGTAACAAATATATAAAATGTATGTATTTACTTATTAACAGAAAATCGAAACTTTGCCGTGATCTTAAAACAAGTCAGTCCGGACATATAATGTACCGATATGGACTAGCTGTTCTAATACCAGGAAGAAAGCTCTGCAGAGGAAAAAAATTGAAATTGATTCTGAAGCTTCCTCTCTGGTATAGTATAGTATAGTAAAAGAGTTACATAGAATATCCAATGTAAAAACATTGGAACAAATGTCGAATAAAACAACAAAAATCGTTGCAAACTTCTATTGCTACAATTAATGCGTTATATATTTAGGTTAAGTGTAGGTTTCGTGGCCGTGTGGTTAGCAGCGTTAGTCATTTAGGCGTATTGTGCCACGAAGCGTGGGTTCGATTCCAACTCCGGTCGGTGGAAACTTTTCGTCAAACGATAAATTCATCATTGGGCTACTGGGTGTTCCGTGTTATCCGTTGCTTAATGTTCGTGATTGTTCAGTCTGTGCAGCCTTTGGCTGAAGACGGCGTAAATTGTCTTTTTAATCGAAATTTCTCTTTTAAGTAGGTGAAATGAACTAACCTGTAAAAATTCTGTATATGTAATATGTTGTTAACAAATAGTTGATAAAGGCTTAATTTAGTTTCACTAAATTAGAATGATAATGTTTCCTAACATAGAACACCATTTCTATGTAACTCGGAATGAATACGTTGCAAATCGATGATAATTGCAACGTTTGCAAGCCGAGTTACATACAAAACGCTGCACTCACTGATCGGGACCTTGAGATTCATACAACTGTGTACTATAATTTTATTATATCTGTTCAAATATAATAACTATGCTTCTAACCGCATGGACAGACCCAATTATACCATAACTTTCACCCCTGCTTGACCCACACTGTGCAGGCAAAGTGGCACACCACCATACAGGAAACCAAAGGCCACGTCAAACTCTTGCGAAATAAGCCACGAAAGGTTGCAATTTTAATATCAGTCTCTAAAATTACGAATGACCCACAAAAATAACCGTGACAAATAACACCCTGCTGCTGCTGCTTTTGCTGCATTTCTTCTCGTTGAAGACGGTGGTGGCCCTTTTCCCCCAAACGGCACCAACAATGTGTGCGTACGCAATAAGCGCGCGACTGGAGCTTAAAATATAATAAAAATTTGGAGCTGATATTCAACACATCCCTCCTACTACTGCCCGGACCCAGTCGTTGACACTCGTGGTCGCAAATCTACCGATCAACGCGACGACGACGACGACGACGGAGTTGCCAACGTCGACAACGACTGCAAGGGCCGTATAATTTTATGTGTTTTTTTTTCTTTCTGCTCAACTCAAGAAACGCAAAAAGCAGGAAAAGAACCCTAGCGATAGCCTCTTTCTACAACATTTCTCGTATTTTTACAGCGCGTTTGCTCCGGCTCGAATCCTGGACGGTTGGGGGTTTTGCTGGGCCCCCATACCGTTGCAGGCATTTGCTGTAAGTAGGTTTGTGTTTCTTTCGTTTATCTTCTTGGTTTCTTGGATGTTTCATGTTCGTACAGTTAGGTATACTACGCGGTTATAGGATACTGCAACAGCCTTGCAGTTAGTAGGACACGCAGCCAACAGCATTATCGTTGTGAACAGAACAGCCATGTGCTCTGATTAGCGTTGGGCGATTTTGAATCGATGTTCCAAAAATCGATGTTTTCATTCCGATTAATCGATTTTTCGAATCGATGTTTGGAGCACCTAAAATCAGGTGAATCGATTCTCTCCATTCGATTTTTTGATACGATTCATTTTGTTGAAATCGATAAATATTTCTTAATGAGTTGGTAGAAAAAGAAAACATAGTTTGAACTTATCTGGAAGCAGTAAATCTGTTCGATTGATTTTCAAAACTGATTCGATTGAAAAAAGTGGAAATCGAATGCAAATGTATTTGGTCTAATTTCAAGCATATAAATTTCAATTTGCATCCGATTCGAATCGATTCAAAAACATCGATGTAAAAGATTCGATTAAATCGGTGAATCGATTCGGCAGTTCAAATGTGAATCGATTCAGTAACATCGATGTTCTGGACAAATTTGCCCAACGCTAGCTCTGATGTGAAGCTAGTTTTGACAGTTTCACTTAAAATAATCACCGAGAAAAAATACCCCATAGTTCTCAGTAAATCTTCCCTAAGTTTGTATAGATGGAAGAGACATCCAATTGTTTAATATACAAGTATTATTCGAACGTTCTCCAAAATTAAAAAGTGGATTTCTTCAGAACGGTCCACCTATTACAATAAGAAATTATCCCAGGTAAGCAATAAGCATTTTAATAAGCAGTAAATCAGTCTTCTTGTTGCATTCTATATGCTCACTGCCTTAATATAGCAGACTGATTGCTTAAACTGCTGCTTAAAATAGCAAATGCACTGCCATTTAAAAGTTTTCATCTGTTAATCAGCATTTTGATTGCACAACATGTTATGATTTTCAAACATCTCAATTGCTTGTATACTGCCATGGAACTGCTAAGAGAGGTGAATATTTTCGTAAGCTATCAAACTGTCATCTTTCTCGCTGGTCAACAGGACATCTTTTCCTGCCTTTTAAGAGACATCAAGAGAACATAACGTTATTATGGATAATAAATCAACATTGGATAGAGAAAAAAAGCTTTTGGCTAAGAAATTTCGAAAATATGGAGTAGATTTGGTTTTCAGCAGTAGTCAGCTAAAATCTAGATTAGGATCAACAAAGGATAAAATTAATAAACTGAATAGAGCAGGAGTATATAAAATTTCATGCCCCCATTGTAATAAAATCTATATAGGACAAACTAAACGAACTCTAGAAATAAGATTCAAAGAACATGTTTCTGAGGTAAAAAAGCGGGCAAGGAATTAACGTATGACTTTAAATCAAAAGCAGCTGAACATGTTTTCCAGGAGGGACATCAAATGACAACCGATAACATAGATATCGTACGAAGCGTATCTTCATCTTGGAAACTAGACGTCGCTGAAAGTTTGGAAATTTACAAACAAAAGCCTTCACTACTTCTTAATAGGGATCACGGGTAGTCGAAATACGCGTATCTGTCAAAGATAAACATTTAGGAGCGGAATTAAAAGGTATACGGTACTCCATCTACTTTTAAGTTTCTCTATTGAGATTCTGCCCCGAGGATTCAAAGATAAGCATTTAGGAGCGGAATTAAAAGGTACACGGTACTCCATCTACTTTTAAGTTTCTCTATTTGAGATTCTGCTCAGAGGATTCGAACATTCATTAAAATGTATGTTAATTGCTTTGAAATTGCCCTTTTACAATATCCGATTAGCAGTATAATATATTCATTTATCGAAAATGGTTATTTTCAGCGTTTAAAATATGTGAATGAACCCTAACAGAGCGCACATTAAAAGTCAAACGTTTTATAGCATGCATAGGCTCATTTTTGTGTTGCTCGATTATGACGTTATCATTTTTGACAGTCGAATTATGAAAATTATTGGTTACCTGAGTAGGTTTTTTTCAGCTTGTCAAGTTAGGTAGCCAAAACCGTTCAAACAACGCCTTGAATTCAATTGCAATCCCATGATCTGGTCAAATCTAACATGTTCCGGAGGTCTCTCTAGGCCTCCATGTTCCAAACGAGGCTGAAAAAAACCGGTTTAGAATTATTGGCGTTTCTAGTTACTAGTTTCTATTCTTTCGAAGTTTTTTATGCGATGATAGTCATGATTACAGATCATTCTTTAGATATTGAAGCATTTTCAAAGTGCTTTTGCGAGTGGACTCAGAGTCAGTAATTCGTAATTCTGCAGACTGTGAAGCTTTACATATGCCTTACAAGATTTTTGAAAGATTTCCAGCGTAAATTTTAACAGACTTATGGTATGGAGTTTTAAGAATTTTTGACGGTATACTCATCTCACTGGAGAAAAAAAAACATTTCTAGAATCTCCAAGTGGGTCGCAACATTGAAAAATTTAGGGACCATTGCTTTAGAAACGTTCTTTGAATTTCTGAATACATTTCTGGAAAAAAAAATCTTAAGGTGAAACATCTCGGAATCCGAAGATGGCCGACACAATGGCCGACTTGTGCCACTGCTCACGTTTTTAAAAGCACAAAACTGGAGAAATAGGAAGCAAACGTTCCTGATCTTCTTATTTTAAGCTTCCTATTAGTGTACAATGTCAAAATAAAAAGTGCACTGTTGTTGGATGCTTCCTTCGTGATACTAGTTTCTTTGAAGATTAAGTGCAATCTTTAAAGTTTGATTTCAAACTGTTTCAACATAAACCCTTGATGAAAATTCTTAGAAGGCATGCCTGGAAGAATGTTGGAATGTTTGGTGAATCTGTCTGGCTCATGAACAGCGTGTCTACTCGTTTACAGAAATCAAATTCCACGTTTTCTCCAGGTTTGGCAAAACAATTCCAGGTTCCAGAAATACCGTCAAACGGGGTAACTTGCAACACTTCGACATGTAACCGAATTATTGTTTCGTTCAGCATTGAGTTTAATTTTCAAAATTTATTCCGCCACTTATTGACCTCAGGTATACAACAGAAGATTTTGGCAAAGGTTTGGGTATTGTTTGTTTTTTGCTTGGTTTGCTGGAGGTGAAAATCATATTAAACATTGAATTGCATGAAATTTATGCTGAAAAACGTTCCTCGTACCACAAAACCGGTTTAAATTTGTAATTCGAGGCATTTGCTAACAGTTACAGTACTTAGTAGTGTAATAATTGACAATTTAAAAGTTTTGATAGTTTGATGCTTAAACACTATAAAAATTCAAAAACCTTTTTTATTACCCTTGTGGGGTAACTTGCAACAGCTATTTTGATCTCAATTGTTTGATATTTTTTGCCGTTTATCATCGAAAACACATGAAAAGGCCTCCTGTATTTTGCCTGTGTTGGTAGCAAAGCTCAAAGCTTTGAGCCAACCCTTTTCCAGTAGAGAAGCTAGGCAAAATACAGGACGCTTCGATGCTTACTGACTTTAAAATGGCTTGCTCAATTTTCACCACCTAATTACAAATTTTCAATCTTGTCGCTCCCTTGCGACGCCTATGCACCTATTCGTTTCCATCATTTGCTTCTATAGACTCCCTTTAGCTTTGAGTCGCATGACCGCTATAGCCATAAAACAAAATAAAATTAAAACAATCACGGTCGATACCTTCTCCTTTGTTCAGTAACTTCAAAATTTTTGTACCGCGATTAATTCAATACACGTTTGGTACTAAATATTGAAAAATTTACATGAATCGCTTTATTATTAGATTTAGATTTATTTTATTCATGAAAATAATGAAAAAAATTGAAAATCTGTGCAAAAACTAACTTGCAGATCTGCCATTGGAGACTTTCTGCATGAAGTATGCTAAAAGTTGTTTTAGAACACCAATAGAGACCATTTTAAAATATACATATCGATATGTGATACGTCGCTTGGATTTGAATTTGTATAAACAATAAGTTATGTGAAGCATATCCTAAATTATAATTGTATTTGTAGAAAAATTGCATCAAATCGTTTTAATGGTCTTCCAATTATTCTCAAGACTTATAATATGCTAGAATATCCCCGTGTAGACACCCTGTTTTCAATCAAATTGGTTTAATACTCATAATTCAATCAATAATGATTAGTTTTGTAAGAGTACAGTAGCCGTTTCTAATTAGCGGAATGTGGGGCAAGTGTGCCACCTTAAGCAAATTGTTCTCTAACTTTGCCCAAAGCTTATAAAATCCACCAATTTAGCCTCATGATGATAGTTTCACATCTTTTCATAACCACTGTGCCATTTGAAATGAAAATATTTCAAAAAGTATTAGTTTTGGAGCTTCTCAAATATCATCCAACATAACCTATTTTTCGACACTATGGGGCAAGTGTGCCACCCATATGGGGCAAGACGGCCACCGAATGAACGTCGCATGTAATTCTACTTGTAATGACATTTTCTTTATTTCCTATTAATATTACTTAAAAAGCAGACGCTAATCGATAATTTAAAAAAA
This sequence comes from Aedes aegypti, assembly GCF_002204515.2. Classification (NCBI taxonomy): domain Eukaryota; kingdom Metazoa; phylum Arthropoda; class Insecta; order Diptera; family Culicidae; genus Aedes; species Aedes aegypti. The sequence goes on from NC_035108.1 coordinate 402,739,445, forward strand.
AAAAAAGTTTACCGTAATAAGGTGCTGCTTTAAAACAAGGTTCAAAACATGCGTAACTCTCTTTTACTCATTCGAATAACTAAAATGGTTATTTTTGTCTCCATTCAATACAATATAAGTAGTACCCTTATATTACGGCAAATATTTATAATATTACACTAGATCAGCACTAAATAACGGTAAAATATTGATGGAGATATGTAAAACGGTACTTAATAAGCCGAAAAACATGTTATTATTGAATATTTTGAGATAAAATCACTTTGGGGGCAAATATGTTAGTCATTCCCCTACTATACTTCAGAAACCACTACCGGTGCCTCATTTTAGTTTATTATTATGATTTTGTTGATGATGTTTACATTTTTATAAATTTCACTTCAACAATTTTTGTTTACCAAATAGGTGGCACACTTGCCCCAATAACTATACATTTCAACCAAACTGGATTTTGTATGTTAAACTAAATACTTTTTTCGTTCAAATGCCACAATAACTTACACATTTGAATAGTTTCACGATGTACAGTACGTTAGAAAAATCTGGAAATAATTTACCGTTTACCATGCTATTTAGAAACAACGAAATCTTATAAAAATCCACTCAAATTTGGTTGTCTTTGCAAAAATCGATGTAAATACGTGTAAAATAGAGCAATGTTCTTCATATTTTGATCATTATATTGTGAACTATGAAGGAACATATTGTTAAGCTCAAAGAAAAAATATATATTGTAGTTTTTATAAAAAGCAGGGGTGGCACACTTGCCCCTATGGCACACTTGCCCCAAAGTCCGCTATCGTCATACTTTTATTGCAGAAAATTATTATATGACCATACTAACACGATATAGGTTAAGTTTTCAATAGTGTACTTCAAGTAGCACTGTGTGTTGCATGTTACCCCACATCAAGGGTAGCATGAAAAATGTATATTTTTCGTCTCTCCTGATCCCAGAAAACCAAATACTGATAAAATTTCTTCACGTGGCGATTAGGATACTAGATGGTTTTTGTCTCATCGGAATCCTCAAATTTTTCATCCATATAGCTTTGTAGTTGAAAATTGTTGCAAATTACCCCGTTTGACGGTATTTAAAAATACATAAATGATCAGCGAAAAGATAATTTTAGGTGACTAGAAATTCATTTACACAGATAGTTAAATTATAACAAATGATATTTAATAGCAAATTTCAAAGTGATTTTCATTTAGCTTTTGATTTTTATTTATTTTTTTAACTAATTGTTTTAAAAGGAATTTTTGTTAATATATTTAACTACATACCCGAAAAAGCTCTAAAAATGAACTCCTTCAATTAAAAAATGGGTGTTGTTAAAATTAAATAGATTATACGAAAAAAGTTCAACAACATGAAACATAAAAAATGAAAAAATAAGTGTATTCTATTCAATTTCTTCGTTAGTGATCAGCAGAGCGTAATCTGTGAAAAAGAGAATATTTAGCAATTTCCACAAAATGTTCAAATAAATTGATTTTGAAACTTATCTTCTTAAGGTTCTATTTAGAATCGATCATTTGCCACTACTGAAAGAGCAGTTTTTTTTTTCGATTGGCCAACAAATCACGAAAACAAGAACGTCCTTTAACATAACTTACAAAATGAAGAAACAGACGTTTCTATTTTTTTAGATTGTTTTTCAGTATATTTGATGATGCTAAAGAAGAACTTACAATATTTCAGATACATAATTTCAATTCCAGATTCAGTGGTATTATTACCGCAATTTTCTGAGACTTCCAGGTTTTTTCCAGATTGATTGAAATTCCCCGATAATTCCAGGTTTTCTAGGTTTTCCAGATAGTGGACACTCTGATGAATCATTTGACAATGTCCAGTCAGCACTACAAATTTTGGATGTTTTTAAAATTAAAAAAATATCAGAAGAACATGTTCAAGTTGGTCTTATTATAGTCCGGTACACCAGTCATGTTTAAAATTTTCAAATATGTGTATAAATATATGATTTATTTATGTATTTAATGACTCAGTGAATCGATACTAAGTGACGATTCATTTTTGCGAGTGAGTCGTATAATATTCATTCCGAAAAACTTCTTTTTTAGAAATCTTTTGTTGCATTTAATTACGAATCATAAAGGGAATGCATCGAATGATTCATAGCAGAATAATAGTAGAATTATCAGGAGTACTGTATCAAGTATTCGAAGGATATCTCAATAACAGAAATCGATGAATTTCAAAAAGAATTCGTGAAGAACGTTGGAATGACTCATAGGAAAACTTTTGGGAGTATTCCCGATTTTTCCAGTTTTAATTATTGGAGGTATTCAAGAAAAGCTACCTGAAAAAGTTTATTGTTGAATTTGAAAATCATGCAATTCTTGAACGAATAAAGGACACTTTAAAAAATCCTGAATATATCCTTGAATATGCCATTAGTACGTTTGAAGTAGGAGGACTTGCTAGAGAAATTAGCATACGAGACGTAGGAGAAATATCTAAACGAATATCAGTGGAGACACGTATTCTCACTTTAAAGTTCAACAATTTAAGGCTCAAGAATCCATCATTCAATCATCAGCAATCATCAAACATGAAAAACCAGTTTTTCCGTTAAAAATCAACGAAACCCACATAAAAATCTATCACTGCAATCCAGATAGCAATTCTATTGCAGTGATAGATTTTCTTGATGATTGCATTCATTTTGAGCAAAAAAAAAAAAGGTTTTAAAAATTTGAAAAACGATGATGGTTATTTTTCTCTTAAAGCATTTTAAAGCATTTACAGCATGTATAGAATATGAAGTATACAATAAATTATTGTTATTTTCCTTACTAGTAATTCGCTAATTAAAAGCTGCAAATTTGTCGCTGAAATTCAAGAAATGTTATTCATCAAGTAGGTAGATGTGAAATACTTAAATGGATTCCTAAAAGAACATGTATAGGAATTCCAAGATTAATTTGTAGAGGAATTTCTGTTAAACACCTTGACGCAACACATCGGAAAACTCTGTGAGGAGCTCAATTATATAATTCGACAGTCGATTACAATTTACTGACCAGATTTCGCTGCTTAACCCAACCACGACCAATAATTGTTCAGACTTTCTCCTAATCGAAACCTCCAATTTTATTTGAATAATCTGCAATCTGAGGTTATGATTTGAAATTGCTGTAGTTTGAAATTCATATCTGCCAGTTTGTAGGAATAAGAAAATAAGTAGAGTAAAAACAAAGAGGCAGTACCACGAAAGTCCGATGGAGCTGGTTCTATAGTCCAACTTAGTTCACACATCTATAGTCTAACCTATGAAAACAAGTTGAGTTAGAGTTAGGCCAATTAGTTTGATAAATATTATCGAAAAAATGAAGTTGGTGTCATTCTTACCCAGACCTAACTCAGTGACTCATAGACATACTACTTAGCCGGTGGAAATTTTCAAAAATCATCTGAAAGACATTTTCCAATTTCATGAGAAAGCTCTTTTCAATAGCATTCATCCGCTTTCTATTGGTAAGGAATTTCCTTTGAAAAAAAAACAAGGGAATATAGTTCTTCTGACAATCGGTGTAATTGTCATGTCAACTGAATTCCACTGTCTTCATAGATATTTACATATTGTAAAAATCGATCTATTAGTAGATAGGCACTATTCATCGCAGTTAGCGATTGCCCAATCAAAAACATCAAGTTCGCCAGCTGATACTGTATTCTGTACTAAGTCATTCAGTACGAAAAACAAAATAGAATCTGTATCGAACCAAGAATCAAAACACTCGGCTAAGGTGTGCATGTCATTTGCTGTATCTCTTAAGTTTTATGTCCAAATTACCATACGCTCGGAATAAAACATCCAGCATATTTTAACTAAACGTATCCCCACCAGCTCCCAGATTCAAATTCAATCTAGGTAAAGATTTTGAGTCGACAGCAGCTGCACAAACAGCCTCATACATAGGAATATAAAACCTAAGCCAGTCAGCAGCAGTACACCACACAACAACAAAAATTGCAACATTGAATCCACATTCGAATGACTCAATTTAGGCTAAGTGAACACGTTGCTCTCTAACCTCTGATGTGTATCTATCTCCCTGTGCCGGAGTCTATTAAATTAAAACATAATCCTACTGCTGGAGACCAATGTTTATGACATAATTCCAAACAAGCCCACAAGACCTAATCTACAACATCCACACTCTCTCCCGCTCGTGTTCCCAGTCTCTGACTCTTCTAGTGCCGTTCCAAGCCATGCCGTCACCACAAGAAGAGAGAAGGCCAACCCTCCACAGGAGCCCACCCCCAGCCCCATAACAACTCCAAACGCTGATTACTCTCGGTCTCACTTCCAGTTTCTATCCGAGCCACAAACTTCAACGTGCAGAAACAATTGCACATGGCCAATGGTGTCGGAGATGAAACAACATTCAGATTAGGATCTAAGGCAGAGAAATAAAAACTTAATCTACGGTGCTACTTGGAAGCAGTAGAAGCTAGTAGAAGTAGAAAAAAGACACCAAAAAGTGGACTGTAGAAAACATCATAGGTAGGCACTGCATCCCAGAAATGTACGTCCGAAATGCATGCAAAGAAGCCAGAAGATCAAAATCGCATAAGCGCATACTGAAATGTATGCATTTGCACGGGAGCCTGTGTGTATTTGCCTATGCACGGTGTGACTGACACCATTTTGAACACTAAAAATACATCATAAATTCCCTGTACACTTCATCCAAAAGATGGGGTACATAATTGGATAGTATCCTTGCATCCTCCCCATGATTTTTAAAATGTTGCATCGAGAAAAATGAAAGTAATAGTTACAGGGGTTGGATTTTGAGAAAAATGAGAATATCTCTTACTTATCGCTCTTTGTAACAATCATGATCCGCTACAAATCATGAGAGTCTGTTTATCGTCTACTGCTAACTGGGCTAACCGTGCATGATAAAACCCATCTTAACAAGCTCCAAACCCGGGGAAACTATTACTATTAGATGTTCGGGAATTGTTCATCATGCCAGTATTTATCAAGCTTGTAACAACTTGCGAATCATTTCAGATCATGGACCGATACAAATGCGATGTTTTATTCACTTGCTTTGATCGTGCTTCGAAACCAATTGAAAACGAATTCTACAATGTCTGAATAGTTATTTCAATTCATTTTCTACGAACATACTTTATTTCTAAACGATCATTACATTTCATCACGGAAAAAACGCTGTAGAAAATGATCCATTGAATATTTTAATCCTCAACTCTCTCATCAGAACATCGGAAAACAACTCGAAACCGTGCAGTCAGCGGTGAGTCGTGTGATTAAACGTTTGCTACGAAAATTTGGGTAACAAATGGAAGGAGAAATGCTGTCAGCATGGAAGTTCTATCAATGAACAGAATCAGGATCGCGTATCGTGAAAGCGTATAAGCGGAATCCCAATGCTGCGGTCAGGGATATGGCCAAAAAGTTTAATCTGTCCAAATCTTTCGTCCTCATAGCCAAGGACCAGGAGAGACAGAATACGTCCAAAGTGCATAAGACTCTAAATCGCGATGAACAACAAAATACGTCGGGAAAGTCAAGGGTCCGGAAACTGTACATTTAGATGCTGACGAAGCCTTATCGTCTCATCATGAATGATGAGACTTACGTCAAGGCGGATTATCGGCAGCTTCCAGGGCTACTGTTCTTTACCGCCCACCAAAAATTTGGCATTCCGGAGGAAGTAAGATAGCAGAAACTTTCAAAGTATACCAAGAAATACATGATCTGGCAAGCGATCTGTACCGGAACTGTAAACGGGGTGATCTATCTCAAGAAGTGTCTACAGAAACGTCTGCTTCATCCATTGAAGCAACACGAAGGCCCTACGATCTTCTGGCCAGATCTAGCTTCGTGTCACTATTCTTTCGACTGATAAATGCAGATTTCAAAGCCATTTTTTCGTTCATAACGGATTTAAATACACCGTGCTACGTCTGTGTATCTGTTCCGCTCTCTCTCTTTCCGTCCCTTATTTCGCTCTATCCCTCGATATGATTGGGAAATCAAAAAGTGAAGCGAACAAGTTACAATTTAGTTTCAAAGGAAGCATTATTTTTCCTCCTGTCTCGGTCGTTCGGGTCCAGTTTATCGGTGGTAGGTACCTACCCTTCGCCAATACCGTAGAAACACCGAACCGAACAACTACCACCGGAGCTAGAGAAGGGGAGTTGGACAAAGTTTTCGATCTTTCCCTCTATACCTTAGTTGAGGCGCTAGGCGTAGACGCTAGGCTACGAGCAAGGCGCGGGGCGACGAACGGGAGAGTTTCGAAGGTTTTCCCTTTTGCTCCCTGGTGCTCCGATTGCTTTCAACTTGTGCTCGCTTGCCCGTTGTGTGCGAGGGTGATGGTGATGGTGATGATGATGATGATTAAAACGATGACATCAATGATGGTATGATGATAGACGACTCTATAGAGGGTATACGGTAAGGGCCAAAACGCAAGTCAAGTCCAATGTGTGAGTCAAATGATGACTTTCTGTCGTCGTTGTCCGTCACTGCCTCGGTATTATCTAGCTTGACAAGTGAAAACGGCGCATACAGGTAGCTGGAGGACTGAAATGATTTGATCTGAAGAAATTATTGCATAAATCCCACTTATGTCAATCTGATTATCAATACTGGGTCTTGGGGATTCGATTTCTGTTACAGTTCACGATATTTTCTTTGAAATAATTTTCTCGATTTTTCAATTAATGGGACACACATATGTAAAAAAAGTATTTACAAGAAAAAAAAACATTTATAAATAATTTTCTAAAATGAATTCAAACAGCCGTAATTCAAAAGAGTAAACAAACTTATTTTATCAATCTTGCGTGTTTGACAGACAAAAACTCTTCGAGTTTTACTCTGATTCAACTCCATTTTGACTTTTATAAAATTGAATTTTCGAAATTACAAAACGAAGGACCGCATCCGGCCCGCGGCTCCATTTTGTGCAGCCCCAAAAAGCTCGAAGGCCCCTTATATCTGACCCCTTAATTTTTGAATATCCTTCTAAATTTGCTTGATTTTTTTTCGATTATTCAAACGTTTCATTTTCGAAAAATTGATTATTTCAATGAGGATTAAGTAAAACATGGTTGTCGACTACATGAAAAAAAACATGAAAAGTCAAGGAATGTCAGAGAATTTCACTTACGGAAATGGTAAAAATACCCAAAACTCTACCCCAATAATAAATTGTTTTTTCAATATGATTCTAATAAATGTTGTAACAATGTTTGTTTCATTGAACAATTATGCATTTGAAAAACTTTGCAAAGTTATCCGAAGCAATATTCAATAATTTAAGGTGACACGGGAATCCGTGTTATTTTCCCTATCTTTTGTCTCACTCAGGGAAATTTTCACCAAAACTTCACAAAAGCAAATCTCGAATTTTAGTGAACCGAAAATTTAATAGGTTGTGCACTACATGTGTAGAGCTATGTGATAAATTTTTCACATAGATTAATAGAGTGAAACTTGAGAATTGCTTCTTCAATTGGGTGGTTATAATGACGTGCCGTGCGGCCTTAAAAGACTTTACTCTGGCTTCTTCGGCCCCAAAATGTGATATATTATATGTCCGAATGAAAAGGCATGCAACACTTGTTGAGAATTCACTAAGGATACGAAAAATATACTGTAGCAGAGTTGCTCAATATCAGTCTTATCAGTTGATGGCTGATGTACTAAAATTATCAATATCATTTGCAAACTATCAATATCAGTTTGATCTGACAACCAACAGCAGTGATGCGACATCGCATTCTAGACAGAGTTGCTCGCTGTCACTATCAATGCTTAAAATTTGCTGATTTGTAATGGCCGTCTGCGATACAATTCGGATCAATCTATATCACATCAACATCATGCTGCCTACACCATCACCAGTGCATTGATGGCGATAGACTATGGATATCACTGATGGTCTAAGTTTAGCCTTAAATAAAGCAAATAAAATTACAATTTATCATTACAATATTTTCGACAGTACTGACAGTAGATTGAAACTATGTGTTGGTAACTGAAAGACATTAATAGCATGGATAATTACCACGTGATCACTCATTCTACAGTGATTATGATCTAGAGTGCGATGTCATGTCACTGCTGTTGGTAGTCAAATCTAAATGATATTGATAGCTCGCAAGTGATATTGATAGTTTTAGATCATCAGCCATCAGCTGATGTGATTGATATTAAGCAATTCTGATTCTAGATCATAATCACCGCAGAATAAGTGATCAAGTGGTAATTATCCACGCTATTAATGTTTTTCAGTGACCAACACACAGTTTCAACCTTTTTGTAGCACTATCAAGAATATTGTACTGATAAATTGTCATTTTATTTGCTTAATTTAAGACTAAACTTAACCCATCAATGACATCCATAGTCTATCGCCTTCAATGCACTGGTGATGGAGTAGACAGCATGATGTTGATGTGATAAATGATCCGAATTGTATCGCAGTGGGCCTGTGCAAATCAGCAAATTTCAAGCGTTGATAGTGACAGCAAGCAACTCTGAACTGTAGGCGTTTGGGTAGATGTGCGAAAGTTCAAAGAAATCCACACAATATATCGTAGGGAACTTCAGAAGAACTATGATGAAGTCCCTCAAGGACTAATATCATTATCAAAGAAGGTTTCTGTATGCGTATCTCTAGGAATCCTCCGACAGAGATTCTTCATGAACCTAAGTCTGCCAAGGATCTCAAAAGAAAAATCCACCAAGATCTCCACAATATTCGCCAACTTTCTCACCACAGTTCCAACAGATATTTACCCTCCTAGTTTTAGGAGCGAATTTAGCTTTGGTGGGCTTGAGACCTAATAGTGTGCGTATCCGGTGCTTCTTGTATTTTTTCCATCCCTTGCTGAAGATTTGTATATGACAAATCTACCAAGCTATCAAAGAACTTACCAAAAATCTCTCTGGTTCAGTAAACTTTTCAGCCACTTTTCAAAAAATGTGTTAGAAATTTGTCAAGTATATCGCCATGAACCCAGGACTCTTGTAAAGTTCGCACCAAGGATTTGCCTGGGATATTTTCAGAAATCCATCAAGCCAAATCCTTTGCCAGAAAACCTCATGAAATTCAGATTACAGGAACGAAATAGATTAATGCAATCATGGTAAGGTAATGTTATCTTGGAAGGCAATAATTCAAATAGAATAATTCGTATTTTATGTTGTACTAGTAGCCTAGTAGAGTAGTAAATAGTAACATATATTTAGCTTTCGTTCTATTAACCTAATAAAACGACCTGGAATTGTTCTGGAAGTCGACAGAAAAGTCAGGAAAAGTCAGGAAATTTGATTTTCAGAATTTAGTCGACATCCTATTAAAGAAATCTCTCGAATAACTTTCTTTACTATTAATAGACAAAATTGAAATTATATCAAGTTCAAACAAATGTTGTCAACAAAATTAAAGGACCAAAAACAATCTCACTGAACAATAATGTTGATTCTAACAGATTACTGAGCATGAATTTAATACCTGAAAAAGACAATGATAACAAATATTGGACAGATCTAGAAGCAGATGAACAGTTTAAAAAAATGTAGACAAGATCCACACTTAAATTTCACGGAAACTTGTGCAGGACTTTTACAAAATGTTGGGATTGTGACAAAACCAGGAACCGAGGAAATAATCCTGGGAAAGGATGTCATACAACTTTGAGGAACTGCACGCAGAATCTGAGCACTCTGATGGAACCCTATCAATAATTCATTCTAAAAAGATCTAAGCAGAACATTCAAATAATACTACATGTGAGTCTGACAAAATACTGTTAGTTTTTTAAGAATACGAAAAATTAGTTTAATAAAATCGTGGGCGACCTTGTAGTTTAGGCCAGCATTTTCAAAAGAATCGGAAGCTAGATTCTGCCGAAATCCTGAGCACAGTTTTCTTGAAATCTTCGGCAAGATACCAGAGTAGCAAATATCTGTTTTCAATCTCCCCAAAAGAAATTTTTATCACTTTCATTTGATCAAACTAAAAAATGCTGCACTTGTAAAAATTGGCATGTCACACAATATTATATCTAAGATTTGGCCAGCGATTCAAAAAGGTTGGGCAGGCCTGTCTTAAAGTATGCATAAAATTTCAGAAATATTAAAGTAAAGTACAGTGAGAGTAAGTCAGAAACGAACTTTCGTTCGGCCGGGACTAGCAAAAATGTAAGAATAAGAGGTAATTTACATTCTATTAGTGATTAGTGGGATTCTGTTCACAGAAGAAATTGAGTTACAAACAACTTGAAATGCGTGCCAACGGGTTATGATCTTGAAGTTTTTCCATCTGATATCGCATGCGAAGATTATGAGTTCAATTCACGTTGATTAAAATAAACTCTGAAAGAACACGGCCAACCTAGGCAAATTTGAGCAATGTAAAATTGAACGAAGTTTGGCTAAAAATTATCGTAAATAGTTTTAAATTTAACTTTGCTCATCTTAGTTTTGTTTGACTGATTCTGATCCAATACAAAATTAAATAAACGATTGATAAAAGTATCATTATCAAGTTTTTTTAATATGTCGTTAACAATTCAATATTTCTAAACATAAGATCTACCGCTAAGGTAGACCCTTCTTTCATGTACCGCTTGCACTGTTGTATCGACTACTGCCAGATTAACGACGTCTCGCGTCTTCTTGGTTGTCGTGCGTGCGTGCGGGTGAATCAAGCAGTAGCTCTGCGAACAACAACAATCATTGTGTAACGGAGACGATAGAGCGGGAGAGCGGACCAGCCACGACCACAATCAAAGGCACCTTTCGTCATAGAAAGAATGTGACACAGTGTGACTAGCTCACTAGCTTGACTAGACCAGTAGGTACTACTGGCAACAAAAGCAACACCAACAGCTAGAGAGTCGAATTTTCGCTACGCGGAATGGTTTGTTGTTTGGGTTGGTTTTGGTTCTAGTATGAATAGGCGGCCTCTGAGCTTTGCGCCTTTGATGGACTACAAGACCGTTTATTCATCAGGACGATATGGAAATGGCTTAATTCGATCGACAATCGTTAGCCAATTATTTATGAAACACTAAGACCACGATCACGGAGATTTAGTAGCAAATGTTGGCAAAGACATTGCACGCTATGAATTCTTACAAACGCTGCCAAGAATTCATCATTTTAAAGTTTACCTTACTAACCCTCAGAAAACAATCGTGCGATGTGTTGTTCAAATTATCTTATAAAAAAATCAAATAATTAGGCTATTTTTCTAACTCTTTTTGGATTTTGAAATTGAAACACTTCAACAAATAAATTGTCATTTCAATGTAATTGCATATAAAGACTAATCATTTATATAAAATCATGCAAAGGTTGATACAAATTTGAATTTGACTTTATGATTCTTCTTTTCGAATTTCTGAACTAATTAAATTGTGAAAACTGTAAATTTTTTAGTCGAATTTTGTGCGTAAAGTCAGTTAAAGACTCTCAATTTGCTCAAACCTTGTTGATTTTGAAAAGGAAGTTTGTAGGCTAAATTTCTTAAAATACTCAGCGCTAAACGCGCAGCTATTCAGCAAGACCAAACTAAGGGTCGCGGGTTCGAATCCCGCTGGTCGAGGATCTTTTCGTAGAAGAAATTTTCTCGACTTCCCAGGGCATAGATGTTTTCATATCTGCCATAAGACATTTCCATGCAAAAAATGGTCGATCGACAAAGAAAGCTCTTAATAAATAACTGTGGAAGTGCTCATAAGAACACTGAGCTGAGAAGCAGGCTCTGTCCAAGTTGGGACGTAACACCAAAAAAAGAAGCGCCAGCTTATTTATATTATCTAGGTTACGTTAGAGCATTATTTCTTATATTTCGTCTTATGTTGATAGTATTATTTGCCCTTGCTGTTCTTCCTAGTTCAAGTAATATTTAAAATTGAAGTAAATCCATATGGTTCCTCGACGAACCATTTGCTTGACTTTCTAGATTGTATTGATGTTCTTCAAGACCGACAGATCCCATCTTCAGGTTTGAAGAACGAAGAATTTTCGCTACTCATTGCATCCGATTAATAAAACCCTACATTTCATGCGGCAGTGCAACGTTTGGAAATCGTTGAGGTGGCCTCCGCAATCAATTATGCTGAGCACCACCCGAGCAGGTATTGACAAATTTTGATATGAACATCTAAAAGTGATATTAACATGACAGATATAAGAGATAGAAAATCTGAAAATGATATCTAACATTTACTTCTGGAATATCATTAGCATGTCACATTTAGCTTTTGTAACATCTAATCAATATCAACGAGCTAGTTATTAGATCTACAAACATCAAATTTTGCTATGGCTCAGAAGTTCCAGGAATAAAATTTCGATATTATCTTCAAATCTTTTATCGCTTATGTCAATCAAAACATATCTCGATTTGATGGTCAGACTTCTGCTCGGGCACTGCTTTAATGCAGTTACCTCACAGTTATGAATCAACTAAAGGTATTTTTTTAAGAACAGAATATGATTGAAAATCATGGTGACGCTGTACAAAACAAAATTACCTTCAGGCAGTGCGAAATATACTTTTTATCGGGAATACACCTCAAAATTCGCAGTTATTTACGAAAAAGTGCAAATTTCGATGAAAATTTCTAACGTTGTCCAACCCACAGCTGTGTATAAATGGAAGAGGAGGATCATTATTATTACCTCATTTCAAATCAACTCATAGTTTTTCGTTTTCAGAAACTGGATCGGTGATCAACGCATAAACAAACAAACGTCAAGCAAATTGTAGTTCGGTCGAACCTGAATCTGGTTGGGGTTGAAACTGTGATTCAGAACGGGTTTCGCAGGAAACCTGTCAAGATTGGAACATGACGTCACTCTTATTTATAGCTTAATTGGCATTTCTTTCGAAATCGTCTTATCATTGATTCATAACTGTGATATGGTTTTCAATATTAAGCATATTAAGTTATCATTGTTGGCAATTCTGTATAGATTTATGGTTCACGTAGGTAAAATGTGCTCTGCGTAATTGCAACTCTATTTGATGAGATACTCTTTATTCAATCCAACTTTGATCCATATCTGTGTGCTATCCATCCACGCTGCAGACCATAAGAGGAGACAAGCCATTTTTCGCACTGCCATTCTGAACAATGCTGAAAGTTCATATTGGATTCAGAAATACAACCTCATTTCAGTAAAATAACTACCCAGCTACCGTACTCCAAGGTAACATTGATCTTTTTTTTTTATATTTCTTCAATATTTCGTTTGGAAATGTTGCAAGATTTGTATTTAAAAAAAATATTGGCTCATACCACTAGTAACTATATACGATTTTTTGTTTTTCGAAAGATTTAAGCATGTTTAAGCAAATGTTTTAAGTGATTTTTTGAATCTGCTGATATAGACTAACATTGACAGGGTGGCCACCATTATCCATTTTAAAATTCCCGCTTTTTTATTTTCAAAATGTTACCGATTTTTAATTGAGGGACCCAAACACAAAAGGTTTATATTTTGGTCGATTTTTAAGTTAAATATGTTGAAAATTTCTACCGTTTTTAAATTTTGCAACGGTGTTTTTAGGCGAGTCATCCGTCATATAGGAATAATAATGTAATTTGGCTTGTTATTTTTTTTCAAGTCGATTTCCTCTAAACTAGGTTTTTGTCACTTTGCTTCTAACCCCCTCGATTGTGCTAATAGGATGGTTTCTATTCTTTGCACTTTTCACCGAATTCGACAGCGGTTTGTTTTAAAAGCTATCTTACTACTCTAATTGGAATGATTTTAATTCTTAACTTTTCGATTATTTTATCTTCATAAAAAATAAAAGTTCGCTAAAGCAAATAAGTGTATCTCACCTTACTTATTTAATTCTTAGTCGATCAGAAAACTAATGACACTTAAGAACTCGTATAGGTAGAAGATTCTTTTCGATAATATGGATGTTTTCATATATTATTCAGTAATCAAAGACAATTTTAAATTTAATATAGTGCTTCAACTTTCTGCAAAAAGTTTTGAAGCCCTGATTTAAAACTTCGAGTCAGATAAAAATTCAATCCTTGATAGTAAGAGGAAAAAAATCATAAAATATTTCTAAGCATTGCTAACCAATGCGAAAAGTGAAACATTTCAGAGAAGTATACTGTAGCAAAGTAGACTATTTCTGAAAGCTATTAAAATATTCAAATTTGGAAGTTATTAGACCAAAATTACAGATGCTTAAAAGCGATATCATGAACCATAACATCCCTCTACAATTTATGGTGTTTTTTAGATTTTGAGCTTGAAGGTGTTCGTTCCAAATGATTTTCCCGATGAACATCTCCGATTAATCAATGTTGCCTAATTGATCAAGCTTATGAAAGTTTTGACAACGGAATCGTTTTCGGTGATGCTATTTTCAGTAACAATCACATTTTCTTTGCTTCCCTAGAACTCATGTAAAACACATAAACAGGTAAAACATGAACCTTCGGTAGCGTTATCCTTAATAATAGAAATGATTTTCGCAAAACCTTAATTTTTATTAGCTCAGGAATATAAGAGAGAGAAGCAACATGCATACTTTAGAAATGTTCCAAAAGAAAAGTCATTCCGATCAATGTTACCTCGGATTACGGTACATGGTTCATTATTATCAGTAAAACATTGTCAATCCGACATATAAACCATTCAAATTTGAAACTCGACATATAGAAATGTTTAACTTCCAATACACGGAAAAATTGTGCACTGCCAAAAATCCCAAGTTAATTCCAAATTTGTTGAAAAATTTTCCCACATCGCCTAACGTGATTGCAACAATCAACCCCTAAGAATGTTAAGAAACAAGTTAAAGGTTCCCTAATTATGCTTTGATGTTACGTAGTCGGTGAAATGCTTGTTGCGTACCCAAATGCTCGAGGGCACTGGAAAACGAGTTACAGAGCAGAGAGCGCTCCAGAAAGAAAGAAAGCAACTCAAAATTGGCTGATTACCACCCCAGACCCCACCCGTCCAAAGCTAGAAAAAAAGTATAATCATATATAGAAATAGGGTTTTGCTTATCTGTGATAGGGAGCCTCTTCTTTTGATACCAATCGATGATGATCCACGTCGTTCGTACGCTTGCCATAATCCCATCTCGCGCATCGCTCCGGCAACCTTGTTCTTCTCGATTCTTGTTCACACATCGTCACAATCCATTCACTGGAAAATCTTCTGACCATATCTTATTCAGCCAATCCATTCATTTTAGCATTTGTGGTCATTTTCCGATCATCATTCTCCGCCAATGTGTCCATCAGTCCCTTATTTCTTCGAACAGTGTTCCATTATCGTAGAGTTGGTTGGCGGAGTGCGCCTTCATCATAATATTTATAGAAGGTTTTGACATAAAGGCTTTTTCTTTGGCTTCGTGTTGTTTCGCTTGGGGGTTTCATTTCCTCGCCAAAAGCACTGACACCACCGCAACACAAAGATATTTCCACCACCACCGTAACTTAGTTAGTGTTCACATTTGTGTACGCGCGCATGGAACATTACTGTACGGCCCAAAGAATGGCCGAACACATTCGCTTGGGCGGATAGCTACCGCGTTAGGGTGCTTCGAAGTTGCTCTGTATCATGAAATTTTAGCTGCTAATTTACGTGTAAGTATTTGAAATGTTTGTCTTTAGTAATTCGTTGAAAAGCTCATGTTATCTGCATTATATGCTCTATACACAGTATTGGACAAAACATTTATAACTTAACTTTTTTGCTATTCTATACAAAATGATCAACTTCGGAAGGATAGATCTGTTATTTAGCAATCAATTTGAATGATATTTACACAGTATTTCAGACAGTATTTGAACTTAAACACATAGTTTAAAATATTTCACTTTGTTAGTTTGAAAATAATAACGATTCGACTAGGAATGTTTCTGGTAAAAAAAATAAACGAATGGCCTCAAAACCTAAGAGATCTACGTAATAGAGTATTTTTCAAATTTTTTATTTTGTCTTAATCTAATCCTTTGTGAAAAAAATTATGAAAGAAAACATACTTATACTATTGATTAAAGCTCAAGTTATCTAAAAGAGCTATGAAAATGTCATTGAAATCAGTCCACGGCTTCTAAAAGTTGATTAATTTGTATGAAAAATTGAAAAAAACCAATGTTTTGTCCAACACTGTAGATGACTTACGTTATAGAACGTAATTTTATAGCCCAGTCCTTTAAGTTATGTTATATTAACATAGCATTGATGGAGAAATTATATTTTTTTGCCTTTAGAAGAGCAATTTGGTTCTTTTTTACAAATTTGGAGGAAGAGAGATTTTTTATGATATTATCGAATAATATCACTTATTTAAGTTAGATCGAAACAGATTTGTATTCACATTGTAAAAGATTATTGAGTTCATAAATTTAAGTTAAGTTCAACAAATTTGAAATATTTTTGCGATAATTTCGAAAGTTTATAGAACTAACTGTTTTTATTTAACGGCCAGATATGCGTAAAGTAACAAAACATATAAAAGCTTTCAAAGCTGATCTGAAGTTTGTCAGTTGTTTCCTAATCCACACAAATTGTATAAGATCCAGAAAACAAACTAAGTTTCTATATATTATAATATTTTCGCCTGTCTATTTTTCCAGTGTACTTCAAAAGAGCTACTCTTCTAGTTATTCAAACAATGAAAAACTGTGGGATCGTGAAGGACTTTGATTTCAGGTTGGCTGACGACGCTGCAGAACACGTTCTGGAGTGTATTTGGGTAACGTGCCCTGCCTAGCGTACTGGAAAGTCATGCGGGATCGAAGCCCACCAGAACAATTCCATTAGTTTTCGTAATGTTGCATCTCATTTTGTCCAAATTGACACTCTATGAACTTCAGGTTTTTTCCAATTACCAATCGCCTGATAAGCCGTGATAGTAATTACAATCCTGGTTGTGCTATGGAAAACTGTTTTTTTTTTTGCTCAAACAATTAGGGCACTACAGTCAACTCTCTACAAATCTAAAGTGAAAATATTAGCGAGTTCCTGAAATAGTTTTGGAATGGACACACTTGAGATGTTTTTCTGAACACAATTTTACACACTTTAACATAAGCGTTTATTGAACTCAAAAATAGAGAGAGCTTGACCCAAGCAAACGAGAAATTATTTAATCAAAATATTTCATAAAAGACAAATTGTAAAATTCAAAAATTTTAAATTACAAACATGTTTTTTACCAAATCGAACAATTTTACAGAGGGTTGAACTCTCTATAACCCGATATTGTAGTGTACCTCGGATTATAGACCACAAAATAAGTGTAGCTGTGGTTTCAAGGTATCATCGAGATACTCATGAAATCCAAGCTTTACTTTGGTTTTATAATCAGATATTGAGATATAGAACTTTGGTTGTACTCCCAAGTAACGGTAAAAGATAAAGGTCAATAAAAGACTAAACTTTTGTTTGAAACTACAGCAAAGATGAAATCAAGACCTCCATGTTCCTTGCAGTTGCCCAATGTTTTCTGGTGCATAAGGTAATAGAGCAAGATCTATAATGTCGTGCCTATCTGTCAACCTTGGGTGCCTTTTGCAGTATCAAGGGATCAAATGCAGTAATAGAAGTGGTACTTATACTGAGCCCGACTACTATGTCTCGATTTGGTGTTCCATTATTCGATATCGACTCACACTCGATATCGGAAAACATGGTTACTATGATGGTCACCTCAAAAAACTTCCCAAAGAATATTTGCATGAGTCGAAGGTTCCTTCAATGTCTACTCATGAATATTTACTTGTGTAACTCTTCCTCCCAATTGCATTGCCAGAATATAAATTCCTGTTACCTTACACATAAATTAGCAGCAAAAATTTCAGATGAAGCCATTCCGCACCACTCTAGCGAAAACCATCGCCAGCAGATCGTCAAATGCACGCAAACATTCAAAAAGGGCTTTTCGAGCTCTGTCCGTCGCCGCGCGAACAATAATAATAACGCTACTTGTAGTAGTCCCCGACGGCCAATGCCAATGCGAAGCGAAGAGACGACGACGACGTCAACACAGCGAAGCCTTTAAAACACCCCCTTCCGCCACCCTCTACGAAACCTTTCCGAGACCGAACGCGCCACACTAACACCAACGCACCGAACGAAAATCATTGAAAATATGGATGACAAAAAAAAAAGATCTCCAACTTCCAGGCCTATTACTCCTCGACGGGGAACAACACGCACTCGCAGTTTTGCCACTTTCACACCACCCTTCAAACTTCACTTTTATCACCCCAGGAAGCGTCTAGCACTTCCGGATCCGCTCCGAAACTTACCAGGCTGTTTGTTTGCGATTTTGTTGAAACAATTTTGAAACACTTCGTAGAGATGGTAATGTTCATCATCGCTAGTAGCCATTTTGATATCTCTCTGCTACTCCCCGCGATTCGTTCCTTGTGTGATGATTATGATGATGATGATGATGATGTTCTTCTGATCACTCTTCTCTCTGGGAGCACCAACACACAAAAACACAGAGCGAGTGCTCGCCCGCAAAGCGCACTCAAACACAAGCACTCTCGCTTGCTGCCTACCCCCAAATCCGTAAAAAGCACAGAGCGCACTGCACAAGGTATTGTTTCGGTTTGCAGTGTGTGCGTGCGCGATGAATGATTCGCTGATGTTCTTTCACTGCCTCTCAATGGAGCACCGACACACACTATCACACTAAAGTACGAAGAGTCTCTCTGCTACAACACCATTCAAAAAAACGGAACCCGTATACAGTAGGCTACCGAAGAAAGGAAAAAGGGCAACAATGATGATTATCCACGAGCACGACACGGGAGCTAACGTGAGAACACATCAGCACGGTGCGCGAGCGAAACGATAACTGAACTCGGTCTGTGCTCTCGGGTTGGCGAGAAGGTACCACATGAGCTCGGTCTCTGTCTGTCGCGTCGCGCGAGACTCTTTCCTCTCGCTCTCGCGAGCACCGTTTTAACTTGAGGGTGAAAAACGAGGCTAATAATTTTCTTGCGCAAAAACGGAAGGCGGGTATACACGGCTTTTGCATTAGGGTGTTTTAAAAGGATAGATACCGAGCTTTTGATTCTTGCCTTTTTTCATATAAACTTTTACTTTTTTCACTGAAATCGTCACCAAAACGTTCATGTTCAGGTCAGTAGCAAGCCAACAAGGTTCTTCATCCCGAAACTACACCAGTGTACGCAGTATACCTCATATTGCCGGTCACAAACACTCAAATCCACAAAACAAACAACACTGTATATTATTCCTTCATTCTACAAGATTCTTCAACGTTATTGTTAATCTTCATTAGCATTGTTTATCATTTGAAAGCTGCTGTAGACTCATCTGAAATTAAATAAAAAACAGTAATTTCAAAATAATATTGAAAAAAGAAAGAAATTCACTGAATAGTAAGTGATCATTCTACAAAGTTCTCCAACGTTATTGTTTATCTTCATAAGCATTGATCTATTCATTTGATGGCTGCTCTAGAAACATCTATGATAACCTGTGTATAACAATTTAAACAATATTTCATGCACCACTATACTACTAGCAAATTCCATGCGAGCACAATTGTAATTGATTCCCTATCGGATCGTCTTTTGCATTGGGGTGTTTTACAAGGATTTATTATCATATAAACGTCACCAAAACGTTCATGTTCAGGTCAGTAGCAAGCCAACAGGGTACTTCATCACGAAACTACACCAGTGTACGCAGTATACCTGATATTGCCGGTCGCAAACACTCAAATCCACAAAACAAGCAACACTGTATACTATTTCGTCATTCTACAAGATTCTTCAACGTTATTGTTTATATTAATTAGTTCTATTCATTTGAAAGCTGCTGTAGACACATCTGAAATGAAACAAAAAACAGTTATTTCAAACATAATTTTGAAAGCAGAAAGAAATTAACTTACCTATCGATCATTCTAGAAAGCTCTCCAACGTTATTGTTTATCTTCATTAGGATTGTTCTATGGACCTATGCACGAGTTCATTATTTGACGTTTTAGCGGTGCCGTGTTATTTATGTGGCTATGGTAACCAGTGAATTCGGCACCGCTCAAACGTCAAATTAGTGAACTTGTGCATTGGTCCATTTATTTGATGGCTGCTCTAGAAACATCTATGATAACCTGTGTATAACAGTTCAAACAATATTTCATGCACCACTATACTACTAGCAAATTCTATGCGAGCACAATTGTAATTGATTACTTACCAAATCGTTCCGCGGTTTGGCGCTGTGTACAGTATGCTAGTACGTTACTAGCACCTAGTGAAGTAGTAGTGGTACATTGCGAAGTCACAAAGTTAATGCGGGCAGTGCTATTTCGCGTGTGACGGCCGAGTTCGATCCACCATGTCCGGCTGACGTGAACCATCAGTAAACCGTCTACAAGCTATCATCTTCGACCACAAGCAGAACACCCATATTGGCGATAGCATTCCGTCATCGTCTACCCCACCAGTTTGTTCAGCACTACGTTTGCTATATTGTCATCGTCGGAGCAACTTCATAACACACTTCGCTCATAGTTATTGCCTTCGAGGTGAACAACAGTCGCAACGCATCTCATCCGTTCATCAGTACAGATCCACTGTACGCAACAATCCGTTGCTTGAAGCTCGTGCCTCTGAGAACCCTTCGCATCGTATAAATCGGCACATCATCATCGCAACAGTCCGTTGCATCTGTTGGAGAGTACGTACATCACACATGCTGCAGTGGAGATGTCTGTGGATAAAAATTGTAGAGGTAGCGCTATGAACGAATTGCAATGTAAATTTGTATACCCAGACTTGAAAACGATAATCTTGAGTAAAGGACGCCTGGATGCAATGCTAAGGTCATTTCTATAAGGGACCATAACAAAGCGGAACCTGGACTGAGCAGTTCCTCGATGAGGATGTAGAGCCTGGACGCGGAGGTGGGTTGGATGAGGTACTAAGTATCGAAGGCCAAGATGATGAGAACGAGTCTGGACAGATGCGAATGCTAACTGATCGATGGACGAACTCGGTAATGCTGGAAGCTTGACTACGAGGACCTAGAGGCACGGTACGGTTGACCAGGAGAAACTCGAAGCTAGGAGGGATTCGTTTCCAGGATAAGCTCAGAGGACAGTAAGAAATTTGTTGGTAGAAATGTTGGAGAGCAGGTACATCACACATCCTACAGTGGAAATATGTATGGGTAAAAACTGTATAAGTAGCGCTATGAGCGAATTAGATTTTTAATAGCTCTATCAGTCAGTAGCCTGTGGTATGCGAACGGAAGCCTCACTGTTGAGTTATTTCAACAGCATATTTTTTTATCGTCGAAGCGACTAGGCAAACACAACAATGTGCTTTACAAAGTTATTGCCAACGAGTTGGACGCTCTTATTTCATTATTATCTACTCGTTAAACCAGCTTCTCAGCATGCAACAATCCGTTGCCAGAAAATATTCTCTTTAAAAGCATACGGTGTACTTCAATGTCGGATCGGCCTGATCAAGCGCTAGTGCGCTTGCGCTAGCGCTTGCGACCAGATAGTTTCTTGGGTGTTGGGCAGAAGTGGACACACCACAACGCAAAAGTCAAACTTTCATCTCCTTGTTTCCCGCAAAAAAAATTCATCTCCTTCATTCCTTGCGGTATCTACAAAATACGCTTCGCTACCGTCCAGTACGGTTTGCCTGGATCTCTGTTCAACTGGCTGGCTGCATTCACGGCAAAACTGATGTCCGGGCGCGTGCAACACGCCAGAAGCTTTCTGCATCTGCTTTCGTTCTTCCTCGCTACTAGGGCTCATCTGCTTCGTCTGTTTTTGAATGTGGTTCGCCGGGGCCTACTCTTGATCCAAAAAAACAGTCCCCTTCTGTCACGTCATACAGATGCCAAGGACTTTGTTGGCCAATCCAAGCTCCTTAATCAGAAAACTTCGATGTAAGCTGCTTCTTGAGATGGTTTACCCAACGCTGATTATTGGAAAATATCAGGAAGTCATCGACATACACCGCTAGTATCAGGATATGTCCGTTTTTAATCCGGTAATACACACACGTGTCGAATTTCAATCGCAGTTCAAAGCGCTTTAATTATCCATCCAGCTTCTGATCTGGGTTACTTGCTTCAGTCCGTATAACGTTTTCGTCAGCTTGCAGGCATATTTCTTCCTCTCCCAGTTCACCTTGCAGGATCGCGGTTACTGCATCCATCTGGTTAATCTTCAGGTTAAACCTAGCAGCTAACGACATCAAATAGCGAATGGTAGCATACCGGACCACGAGTGAGTAGGTTTCTTTGTAATCGACCCTCTTGCAACGGAGTGCTGTGCGGTCGCTGTTCTCGCACGAAATCGCTTCCTGGAACGACTGAGAATCAACGCTCGCATCACCTGGTACATCGCAGAGCTGTGAAAATCTCGATCATTGCTGGGGTTACGCGCACTGCGCCTTACCAACTGTTGTGAGTCCTCTGGTTGTCGAGGGAGCGCAGCAAGTTGAAGTGCAGAGTCGATCAGCGTCTTCTAATTCCTCAAACTCGGGTTCACTGAGCACGCCATCTTGCGCCTGCAGATCATTTTCTTCACCTTCAACGACCTGTTCCTCTGCAACCTCAACCTCATTCTGCACAACCATTTCGAAAGAAACATTTTGGGTTGGGATCTTCCTCTCTCGATGTAACGTACGCTTTCGAGTTCTCACTGTAGCTCATGAAATTGAAACGCTTTGATTTCTCGTCCCATTTTCGCCTCTTCTCCTTCGGAACATGTACCATCTGAAAACATCTCTGACATCTGTGACAAATCGGGACGCTTTCCTGTGATCTTCTCTTCAGGTGTAACTTTGTCGGTGAACGATTGATGACGTACGAAGCAGACTACCGTTTGCTTTCTAAGTTCAGTATCAAACAGCATACCCTTGGCGCGCTCCAATAACGTTCGGTTCATCCGTTCTGTAAGCCCATTCTGATCCGGATTGTACGGAACCGTAGTCTCATGGTGGATTCCAGCTCGACGCGAGCACCATCAACGCGATCGCACGATGAACGTACTCCTTACCGTTGTCCGTTCTAATCTGCTTGATTCGCTCTTTCGTCTGGTTCACGACAAAATACTTGAAATCGTTGAATGCTTCCAAAACTTCCGTCATTGATTTCAAAAAATATACAAACGTCTACCAGCTCACATCATCAATGAATGTCAGGAAGTATCTACCTCGTCCTAACGATGCCGTCTCCATCGGCCCACAGAAATCAGAGTGAACCAGCTCGAGCACACGTTCAGCACGGTGACTTTTCACCTTGAACGGTTGCCGCTGGTGCTTTACTTGAATGCAGGGAACACATTTGTCTATGTCTCGTTCTTCAAACTGTATGCCAGTCGCTATATGCTATAGCCGCTTAATGCCGTCGATCGAGAGATGTGCGAATAGATGATGTCACAGTTGACAATTGTTTTGTTCCCGTGCCACGTAAACCATCGGAACTTTGACCAGCTTCAGCTTGTACAGGCCATTCGAATACTGTCTAACTGCTCAGTCTCAATCGTGGGGCTAACGACCTTGCATGATTGCTCGTCATCTGATATCCGCTCTGGCAAATCTTACTCACGGGCAACAGATTCTAGGCTTAATCCGGAACACACAATGATACCACATGACGCACCTATTCCAGATTGACGACGCCCTTCGAAATGATGGAAGCTTTGGCATTATTCGCAACTTTGATACTTGCCGACACTTTTTCAGCATCTTCCAAGAGCTTCCTGTTCCGGCACAATTGTTGGACCGGAATCGAAGATCCGGTCGACATTGTCCTCTGACGACTGGCGTTGGACGCCACATAGAATGCAGCATACCACGGGCTTCTCCTTGGGTTTCCTTCCTCTTGCTAGGTTTCTTCTGGCCTCGACTTCTTGTACCGGAAACATTTTACCGCAAACTTTTCTCCAGATTTCTGCTCCGGTCTCGGATGACTGTAGAACGCACCATCGCTTGACTTGCAATCGCTGCTGACCTTCACATCCTGAAAAAATTTTCGTCATCAGCAAGCTCGTCAGCCATGTGTCGTCCATTTAAAATCCTACCTTCGAGAACTCGTCGTTCGTTCAGGTAGTCCTGAGTTTTTTTTTTTAATTTCTTTATTAGTATCATTCCAAATATTGCATTCATTTCTTATATCTAGATGTTCAGTGTTATTAGTCAACACTATCATCCTAATTTGGTAAAACAAATTTAAGATTTTATTAACATTTTGTTGACAACATATTACATTTCATTTGCCGTAGCAGTTCAGATTTTTTACAGGTGAGTTGATTTCACCTGCTTATAAGAGAAAAAAAAAAACGCTTTGAATATACATAACCTAACTTAACCTAAATATATAACGCATTAATCGTGGCAATAGAAGATTGTTACGATTTTTGCCTGAAATTAGTGATTATTTTATTTGACATTTGTTCCAATGTTTCGATATTCTATGCAACTCATTGGTACTATACCAGGGAGGAAGCTTCAGAATCATTTTCAAAATTTTATTTTGAATTCTCTGCAGAGCTTTCTTCCTGGTATTACAACAGCTAGTCCAGTGGTTCTCAACCTTTTTGAAGTTACGACCCCCTTCAAAGTTTTAAAAACTTTCCGCGGACCCCTTAAGTTGATGATCTCTAAACAAAGGTTTATGAATACTTTTCAAGGATATTCATAAATAAACAGATAACTTTTACAGATACAATCGATAATTTTCTCTGTAATCCACCATAGATAATGCAAAAGTTCTTACAACATCATTCGGAGTCTACTAAAAATCTTTTTAGAAAGTCTATCGAACATTCTTCCAAGAATCCAATAAAAAATATGAAGGATTTCACGAAATCCTACAATAAATCAGTTAGTTTAGAGGATTTTAGCAAAAACTACTTCCACAATTAAAAAAAGTCCAAGGGTACTACAATATTTTTTTGTGCTAGATTGCGAAGATTTTTCGATTAAAAAAAGTTGCAAGTGAAGTTCTCGTAAATATATTTTTCGAAAATATGTTAGGATTCGACCTCTTTTAGCTTCTTTGAAAATTTCAAATAGCTTTTCTTCTGACCTTTTTAGAAATCAGACAAAAGTTTTTAAAATATTAACAATAACTCTTCGAAAATCTCGTTGAGAACCTTCGTAGTTGCTATGAATATCTTTAGTGAATCTCGTTAAAAATCCTACTGATGGATTTAAAAAAATTTTGCCAAAAACAGTGATTACTTTTAAATTTTTCCAATCCCGTAAATAGTTCGCTAAAAAACTCCCCAGAAATTGTACTTCTAACCTCATATGAACAGAATTAAATTACAGTCGCCTCTCCACATCTCGATATCGAAGGGATCATCGAGATAGGGAGAGATCGAGACATATATCTATAGAACATTTTTTTAACGAATACTAGATTGAAAATCACTCCGTTACCAGGAAAATTAAAAACAAACACACGTCATTTCGTCTTCGCAAATTGTTTTGATTCTCTAAAATCTGGTCTAGTAACCTTCGATAATGGGCATATCGACATACGAAGAGGAAATTGGGAACGAACATCACATCGGGATAGGGAGACATCGAGATAAGGGAGATATCGAGATATGGAGAGTGAAAATGTATGCAGAATGATGGGACCGAAAATATCATCGACATAGAGAGATATCGAGATGTAGAACATCGAGATGTGGAGAGTCGACTGTATAATTATTTTATCAATGAATGTGTGAATAAAAAAATCGTTTTTCTAATAATAAAAATAAAACCCCACTAATTATGAACTCTTGCAAAAAACAGCACGCTAAGCCTGCTCAACGCAGCGCATGTGTAAAAACTACACAGAATGAGGCAACCAATGCAGGACTCTCTGGCTGAGTGAAAATTCTGTGTAAGTCGCACTCACGCTGTGTGTAGCCGATGTGTTGGCCTTCGGCTGTGCGGGGATCGATGGAAATGGAACTGTCAATCTCTCCCGCGCAGCAGCTAACAGTTGGCCGTTGGTAAGATGGGGAGTTTTCTGTGATTTTTTCAGGCGAAAAGCCGGAAGATGGTCGCAAATGTGGAAGTTTTTTCCCCATTTGCTTCCGCTTCGGCTATTCGAATGAAAAAATCTCTGCAAACTTGAAAATGTGAATGTTTTTTTTAATGTTTTCAGAAGCAAGACAAAAATGGAAGCGAATTCCACATTCAAAGCGTTCCTCCTCTGTGCGCATTTCACTCATTCGGTTTGTTTACCACCGTTTGCACAAAACTGTGTACAGCCCCCTTTGCACAGAATCTGTGCTGCATGAAGAGAGGCTGATTTTGTGTACTCGGCACTCATTTCTGAGCGTGACAAGTTTAGCGTGTAAGAGATCTGCTTCGCAAATCTCATGCTTGAGATTTTGATGCAAAATCACTCAATCAACTCAAACCGTAAAAAATGATTCAGTCACAAAATTCGTCAAAAACCCGTGAAACCTGAATGTTGTTATTTACGTTGGAAAGGATTACTATAATTCTACCTGACTAACAAGAAACTATTGCCGTGTGCGAGTAAACTGTGGAAAAACGAGACAATGAGTCAAACAGGTGAGCCAACTAATCCATGATTATTTTACTGCTGAATTGCATGATTGACAACTCACACATAAAAAATTTCAAGAATGAGTTATGAGAAATTGTGTTTTTCACAATACTGCTTCGCGGACCCCCTGAGAAGTCTTCACGGCCCCCTAGGGGTCCGCGGACCACCGGTTGAGAAAGCCTGAGCTAGTCCATATAGGTACAGCATACAACATGGCTGGCCTGAAAATTTGTTTGAATATCAAAAGCTTGTTCTTAAAACAAAGTTTTGATTTTCTATTAATAAGGGGATAGAGACATTTTACATATTTGTTACATTTGGCTTGAATGCCCTCAATGTGATTTTTGAAAGTTAAATTCTTATCTAGCATGAGCCCTAGATACTTAACTTCATCTGACCAATTTATTGGAACCCCTCTCATCGTGACAACATGTCTACTTGAAGGTTTCAAATAAAGAGCTTTTGGTTTATATGGGAATATTATTAGTTGAGTTTTGGAAGCATTAGGAGAAATCTTCCATTTTTGCAAGTATGAAGAAAAAATATCCAAACTTTTTTGCAATCGACTACAGATGACACGTAGGCTTCGTTCTTTGGCGGAGAGGCCTGTGTCATCCGCAAACAAGGATTTTTGACATCCCTGATGTAACTCAGGTAAGTCAGATGTGAAAATAATGTCCCAAAATGCTGCCTTGATGAACACCAGCTCTTACAGGAAGTCTTTCAGATCTGGAGTTCTGATAATTAACCTGAAGTGTACGATTTGACAGATAACTTTGAATTATTCTAACAATACATGTTGGAATTTTTTTTTTTTAATTTTACAATCAAACCTTCATGCCAAACACTGTCGAATGCTTTTTCTATGTCTAGAAGAGCAAGACCAGTAGAGTAGCCTTCAGATTTGTTGGAACGGATCAAATTTGTTACACGTAAAAGTTGATGAGTGGTCGAAGTCCATGGCGGAATCCGAACTGTTCATTGGCAAAAATTGAATTATCGTTGATGTGGGCCATCATTCTGTTCAAAATAACCTTTTCAAAAAGTTTACTGATGGAGGAAAGCAAACTGATTGGATGATAGCTAGAAGCTTCTGCTGGATTTTTGTCTGGTTTAAAATTGGAACAACCTTAGCATTTTTCCATTTGTCAGGAAAATATGCTAATTGAAAACATTTGTTAAATATATCAACTAAAAATGATAAGCTACTTTCTGGAAGTTTCTTGATAAGGATGTAGAAAATTCCATCATCACCAGGAGCTTCCATATTTTTGAATTTTTTAATAATAGTTCTCACTTCTTCCTAATCAGTCTTCCAGGCATTTTCGAAAACATTCTCTTGATTGAGAATATTTTCGAACTCCTGAGTAACTTGATTATCAATTGGACTAGTAAGTCCTAAATTAAAATTGTGCGCACTTTCGAACTGCATAGCAAGTTTTTGAGCTTTTTCGCAATTAGTTAGTAATAATTTGTTATCCTCTTCCAATGCCGGTTTTGGCTTCTGAGGTTTTTTCAAGATTTTAGATAATTTCCAAAAGGGCTTAGAGCCAGGGTAAAATTGGGAAATTTTATTTTCAAAATTTTTGTTTCTTAATTGAGCAAAACGTTTCTGGATTTCTTTCTGCAAATCCTGCCATATAATTTTCATAGCAGGATCGCGAGTGCGTTGAAATTGCCTTCTCCTCACGTTTTTAAGACGGATCTAGAGTTCAAGATCATCGTCTATAATCACGGATTCAAATTTTCACATTTTGGAATTGCAATGCTCCTGGCTTCAACAATGAAATTTGTTAAAGTTTCAAGAGCATTGTCAATATCAAGTTTAGTTTCTAAAGAGATGTTAACATCAAGATTAGAATCAACATACGTTCAATATATATTCCAGTCGGCTCGTAAATAATTTAAAGTGGAGCTGCTGATAGGATTGAGAATCGCTTTATGGGATATTTGAAATGTAACAGGGACATGATCAGAATCAAAATCAGCATGAGTAATCAGTTGGCTACAAAGATGACTAGAGTCGGTTAAGAACAAATCAATCGTAGATGGATTTCTAGAATAGGAAAAACATGTAGGACTATCAGGTTATTGAATTGAGAAATATCCTGAAGAGCACTCATCAAATAAAATTCATCCATTGGAATTACTTTGAGAATTATTCCATGACCGATGTTTGGCATTAAAGTCACCAATGACAAAAAATTTTGACTTATTGCGAGTCAATTTTCGCAAGTCATTTTGAAGCCAATTAACTTGCTGTCCAGAGCATTGAAAAGGCAAATAGGCAGCTATGAAAGTATATTTACCAAACTGTGTTTCAACAGAAACACCTAAAGTTTCAAAAACTTTAGTTTCAAATGATGAAAACAGTTGATGTTTTATACGCCTATGAATGATGATTGCAACTCCTCCACATGCCCCATCAAGTCGATCATTACGTTAAACAAAAAAGTTAGGATATCTTTTGAGTTTAGATCCAGATTTTAAATACGTTTCGGTAATAACTGCTATATGCACGTTATTAACCGTAAGGAAATTAAACAGCTCGTCCTCTTTACCATTCAGAGAACGAGCATTCCAATTTAAAATATTTAAATTATTATTTGGATCCATTAGAAAAACCTAATCCAATACAGTGAAACCTCCATGAGTCGATATTGAAGGGACCATCGACTCATGGAAATATCGAGTCATGGAACAGCCATTCTTTGGAAAGCTGCTTCTAGGGACCATCATAGTAACCATGAAATTGTGTTTTTAGTATGGTTCCATGAGTCGATATCGAGTCATGGAACATCGACTCATGGAGGTATCACTGTAACAATTTGATTTGTAAATTTTACACCTACTTGGACTGCTTCAGTCATAGTGGTGGCTTTGAGCATTGCATCAATCATTAGATTCAATTGTTCAGTTAGAAAATTAAAATCAGAGGCAGGAATGTCACTTGAAGTGGGTACATTATCTGATGGATTCCCATTAGAATTTTCGGTAGACGAAAAAGCGAAGTTACCTGTGGCGGTAGGGTTTTTTTCCATTTGATTTGAAACAAGTAGAATGGGTACTCATAGTACGAACAGGGGAGGAGTTCAAATTTCCTGCTACGATATCGGCAAAGGATTTACCGTGGGTAGATACATTCGAAATTGAAAGATTCGAACGGCTACCCGACGGATTAAAATTAGTTTGTGAATGAGCATGATTATGATCTTCCTGATGGGTATGATTCATGATCAAGCGATCGTTAACTGAAAAATGAGCATTGTTCGATACTCTACCAGGCAAATTCCGGAAACGACCGTTATCGTAACGGATACTATCTTTCATCTGCCTGGCACGAGCCTCAATGACTCTTTTGCGTGAAGGACAATTCCAAAAATTTGACTTATGATTAGCCCCGCAATTAGAGCATATGAACTTGGTGGTATCTTCCTTCACTGGACAGACGTCCTTGGCGCGAGAAGAACCTCCGCAAATCATGCATTTAGCATCCATGCGACAATTTTTTATACCATGACCCCATTTTTGGCACCGACGGCACTGAGTGGGGTTCTGGTAATTTCCTCCAGGTTTCTGGAAATGTTCCCATGTCACACGGACATCAAACAAAAGCTTTGCCTTTTCTAAAGCTTCAATATTATTTAGTTCTTTTATGTTAAAGTGAACTAAATAAAATTCTCGAGAAAGCCCTTTCCGAACAATGCCAGATTGGGTTCTCTTTTTCATAATGATTACTTGGACTGGGGAAAATCCAAGTAAATCATTTATTCCATTTTTGATCTCTTCAGGTGATTTATAGTCACTTGAGAGACCTTTCAAGTCAACTTTGAACAAACATTCAGTTTTGTCGTCATAAGTAAAAAAATTGTGCTTCTTCTCTTCAAGATGTTTGAGAAGAAGTTCGCGATCTTTAAGAGTTTCCGGCAAAACGCGACAATCTCCTTTCTTTGCAATTTGGAGGGAAACCTTGATTCCCCTAATGGAGTTCAGGATCTCCTGCCTAAATCCCCCAAATTCGGAACAACTGACCACGATAGGCGTCACTCTTTGCTTCCTCACTTGAATCAAAGAGCCTGGGCTAGAGGCTGCTTCGATTTGGTGTTCGGAAAATTTGTCTAGAGCATCGAACTGATTGCTGATTTCAATACAATTCTTCATTTCACCCTTGGAAAAAAGTTCGCATTCCGGAGAAACGTCCTTTCTTCCATTCTTGCCACGTGTATTGACAGTTTTAAAACCCACTTTTTTGGAAGGAAGTAGTGAATTCAGAGATTCACCCTTCCTTTTGTTTGTTGACGAAAGAAGACGTGACCTTCGAGAGGTTTTTTCCCAAGACGGTGTTCAAGAAGGATTACCACCGCTAGCTTTCGCCAACGGGTCCAACGGAAAATCGAAGGTACGGGTCCAAACAAGGATCGTAAAGGGATCAATAGTAGAAGATAGTACTGAAAAGTACTGTATTAGTAGCACTGAAAAGTACCGTTTTTAATTTTAGCACTGAAAAGTACTGTTTATGTAGCACTGAAAAGTACTGTTTTATTACTTTAGGTAGTTTTTAAGAAAACTTCCAAGAGCAGAGAGAATTCGTGTACGCACAGCACGAAGGTACGATGCGCACTGATTCACTTGAAATCTTATTTTATCATTATATGCGGTTTTTTAGATTTCTTAAGAGTGCCTACTAACCACAGGTTTCTAACATCCGAGTTTCTAGGTTCCATGGAGCTATATACATCACACAATTATGTTCTTTACAAGACTGCTAAAAAAAACTGAAAACTGAAGATGTTGAATAATGAGTTTATATCATATTTAAGAAATATTAGGCAATATCAACAATGTTTTGTAGTGGTTAACTTTTGATTTGATTTATTTTTAATTATTAACTAACATGAAAAAGGGATTGTTTACATGTATGTATGATAATAATTCAATTAGAGGCATCTATTTGAAGGATAAAAATCATTCCAAAGCTGAATGATTTTCATTCGGAGTGGTTTGTAAACAACTGATTTTCGCGAAGATGAAAATCATCTTGATTGTGTCTGAAAATATGTAGGTATGGGACTCGGATGAGCCAATAATCATTCAATTCGAGGCGGGGGATTTCGTTGAGTGTAAGTAATTAAAAGATATTCAATTTACATTATTAATATTTTTGTTGTTGTAGAGTCATCACTATTCAAACTACGACATATATTTTTAACAAAACTATCACAATCACTTCCACTTTCATTTTCAAATTGTCATCACCATAGATTTTATTATAAAATCACTATTAGAATCCTCGCAATCACTAAATTTACTAACGACGAATGTAACGCACAGTTCCAACAAACACCCATTCTTATATCGAATTATAAAACAAATTTTTTTTGGCTGGATCAGGGACGCGGTTATATGGGTCTTGAAGTGCAAGAAAAGTGTAGAAAGAGGCGGTTTTCAAATGATTTGCAGCACCCTTGGATTAGTTTTTGACAAAGTTTGAAAATTTTGCATTTTTTATCAAAAAAAAGCGTAATAAGCAAAATATCAATATATGTTCAAATTCAATTATTCAACCATTGAATTAGTCAAATCAATATTTTTAAGCCCTAGATCGCTTCAGGGAAACGTGCACCATTTCAGAAGAATATTGGCATCATTTTAATATATGAATGTGGAATGTTAACGATCAAGCATATGCATACAAGCATATGAGGATGTGCACCATATAAATACTACTTATTTTTCTATTCCACACATCTGGTTCGTTATATAATAATTATTATAGGTTCAAGAAAGACGCTTGATTAGGATTTAATTTTTTGCTACATTTGATAAAGCAATGAGCAATGCAATCCAGTAACATTTGATTTCAACAAGGATACGACTACGGAAAATTGATGTATCTGTTATGTTTATATGGGCTGGTTGGTCTAATGAACTCTTGGCAGTAATACAAAATTAGGTTGGACACTGACATGTAAGTGGTCTTACATGAGCTAGTCGGTTTATCAGGAGCCGATGGCGAAGTCTGTGAAAAATGTGATAATAATGTTAATTGCGATTTCCAAAGATTTTGATAGGTACTCATTAAGAATAGATTACCTATCGTGAGGTCCATTTGTTATCAGAATATCCCTAGAAATTACACATAAAATAGCAACCAATAATTCAGTAATCAACATTTCCACATTTTTTGTGACACCATTTGACAGCCACTCAGGCAGGCATGAGATTATTTTGATTCAGTTTGTGCACAATACTAATCATTTCTGAAAACTGATTTAGTGGTAACATGCCTGCTTCTTGCTTGTAAGATGATACAATTTCTGGTTAAACTATTTCCGATTTTTTGTTGTTGTTTTGTTTTCAAATCGAGCATTAGTTTCTTGTTCAATGGGATGTTTTCTTCAAATGGGTTTAGTTGTAAGCATATTAGAAACATAAAGAAGTCGATCATTAAGGTTAAGTTTAAACTCGTCTCCCATATAAGGACAAACGTGTCCATTTATGAGCCCCCATTCCCATATCCTCGAAACGAGTAAAAATGCTTTTCAATTAAGTGAAGAAACAATTTATCCATACATTTATGATAAACAATTTTGCGAAACTTCACGTAATTTTTATTTTTCTTTCTTTAAACAAGAAGACATAGAAAAACAAGTGTTTTACTCATTTTGAATATATCGCAATTATTTGTGAAATTCATTCCAAATCTCAAAACTGAAGTTTGATTAAAATTGCCGAAAAACATGTGAAATTTAGAACCGAAAAATAAAAAAAATCGGAAATGGTTTAATCAGAAATTGTTTCATATTACAAGTAAGAAGCAGTCATGTTACCACTAAATCAGTTTTCACAAATGATTAGTATTGTGCACAGACTGAATCAAAAAGAGCTTATGCCTGAGCTGCCTGAGCGGCTTTCGCAAAAAATGTGAACATGATGATTACTAAATTATTTGTTGCTATTTTATGTTATTCTGTAATTTTTCTTGAGATATTCCGAGGAAAATGAATGTCACGATAAGTAAACAATTCTTAATGAGTACCTATTGAAATATTTAGAAATCGCAAATAACAATGTTATCACATTTTTTTTACAGACATCGTCTCCTGATAAACCGACTAGCGCATGTAAGACCACTTACATGTCAGTGTCCAACCTTTATAAATTTTGTATTTCTGCTGAGAGTTTATTAGATCAACCAGCCCATATAAACATAACAGACACATCAATTTTCCGTAGTCGTATCCTTGTTGAAATCAAATGTTACTGGATTGCATCGCTCATTGCTTTATCTAATGGAGTAAAGAATCAAATCCTAATCAAGCGTCTTTCTTGAACCTATAATAATTATATAATGAACCAGATGTGTGAAATAGAAAAATAAGTAGTATTTATATGGTGCACATCCTCACATCCCGGGTAGAGGAGAATAGCAAAAGAATAACAAAATTTACTATTAAAATAGAATGTTCGAATAGCAAAATTTGTTCTTTGTTTGTTTGAAATAAGAGATAAAATAACAAAAATAATAACTAAGTTTGTATGGCATAAAAACTAAATAATAACATATTTTGCCATTGTAATAACAAAATAATAGCAAAAATATAGGCAACTGTAAATAACAAAATATGTTATAATTTAGATATTGATAACAAAATAATAACTAAATAAGCTATTCACAAGTAGATCAATATAATGGTAATTTAAGTTCTTTGACTTTAATATCTTAATTTAGCATGATTGAAAAATGAACTTTTTGCTTTCCTGCTAAAAAACTCTTGCTTTTTTAATCTTCAATGAATATCATACGAATAGTAAAATGAGCTATTATGGTCAAATTTGATATTGGTTTGTTCTCATGAATTATTTAAATAAAGTTTTGAAATATCAAAATAATGACATATTTTACTGTGATGGCGATATTTGTTATTCTTTAGATATTTATTGTTTTCTAGTATTTTTTGCACAAATAACAAATTTTACCATGATAGTATATTTTGTTATTGATTAGTTATTACATGACTTTCAAGAATAACATATTAATGATAAATTTTGCTATGATTGTATGTTTTGCTATTGATGAGATATTTAATGTCATATATTAATAACATAATAATGGTTAAAGTATATATGAATGCAAAATTTGTTCTTATTTTACCATTATTTTGTTATTCACCTCTACCCGGGATACTTGCTTAATGATCGTCAACATTCCAAATTCATATATAAAAATGATGCCAATATTCTTCTGAAATGGTGCACGTTTCCCTGAAGCAATCTAGTGCTAAAAAATATTGATTTGAATAATTCAAAGCTTTAATAATTGAATTTTAAAATATATTAATATTTTGCTTATTACGCTTTTTTTGATAAAAAATGCAAAATTTTCAAACTTTGTCAAAAAATAATCCAAGGGTGCTGCAAATCATTTGAAAACGGCCTCTTTCTACACTTTTCTTGCACTTCAAGACCCATATAAACCCGTCCCTGATCCAGCCAAATTTTTTTTGTCGAACATTGTTATGGTGCAGCATCTACTTTGGCACCGTCAAACCCTGTGTTCTTGGCCAGGGATTGCAGTATTGCCCTACACTGAAGTCATACAAAATTCGCTCTCTGGATTCCCACGATAACAATCCCTGTAAATCCCCAAAAAAATTATCCGAAAGAGCGAAAGCCTTAATGTTTCAATGTAGGACAATCCAGCTTTTTTGCATGTGAGAAGTTCTTGGTGATATTCTCACAACGGCCATTCAGAATGGTTCGACGAATGTAGAATGTAGATCATTATGATAAAATTATGCGGCAGCATGTTAGTAAGCTCAGAACGACTATTGTATTTGCAACTGTTAATTTAGCTCATGGTCGATTATAGTATAGAACTTTTTAGAGAAGTATAAGTAAACCGTTAACGTGAATCAATGACATTCCATCCCATCTTCAAGCACAACACTTCATTCTGGCACTTTGGAACGTCCATGTTGTAACTTGTTCACACAAGAAATCTGCCTCGACCGAGTTGGCAGAACCCGACCCTTTCTGAATCGAAGGGCAGGGGTTCAACATATGTCAAGTTATATCTAAAACCGTAATAAAATTTGATCATTCTGCATAAAAAATCGAAAAAATTGGAAATGTGTTGTTCAATACTGAATGTTAAATGGGTTTCACAGCTTATTATGATGTTCAGATATTCTAAATTTCAACACAATGTTGAGTAGAATCAGTAGCTCTTATAGAGATGAACGAGGCTTGATTACCATTACTGTACCATGACCATATCGGACATAGATCTATGTAGGTATCCTGTGCTTTTCTTTCGATATAAGTTCGTCAAGTATCCATAGTATAAAATCGGCTTTATTAAATCTATCAAATTGTCCACGTACCTGCTCACAGCTGCGCATTGTCCATTCCGCAGCCAAGCTGTACCAGATAGGTCAACATTTTCACCTTAGCCAAGGCTCTTTTCTCCGGTGGTAACCGCTGGAGCGGTTCAGCCAACGATAGCAGGAAATATTCCTCTTCTGTTTTTTGACTCGGTGGTTTGACTGGTTCTTGGGGAGTGCCTTCTGTCTGAATCTCCTGATCGGCGGTGCTGACAACTTTCGCAACTGGAGGTGTTTCTGTTTTGATTTCCAAGGGTTCTGTGTTGGTCGCTTGATCTGTGGTAGTTTTAACTGTTTCACTAAGTTTACGTTTTTTACAAGGTGGCTTGGCTTGAGGTAACGTTTCGTGATTTTCTGTTTGTGTTGCGACTGTTTCGAAGACTACTTTCGTAGCCTGGTTATTTTCATTCTGTAAACCTTGCTGTGGCTCCTCTATTGTATGTATGTATTCGAGTTGGTAAACATCTATTTCATTGTCGCTTAGGTATTCTTCCACTAGTTCCAATTCAGCAGTGCTAAAATAATAAAGATGACAGATTAACGTACAAATCTGTTTCAGTACCGGTAGCGACCAAGTGCCTGAAAATAGGAATCTAGCAAGCATTTTTTTTCGAAAAAAAAAAAGAGACCGCACATTAGCCAAAAAGAGAACAAACAGAAACCAAAAAGAGAACAGAAACCTAGGAAACAAAAATAATCAAAACAGGAACAAGGAGATAAGAGTATAATTTAGTCCATTAATTACGTAAAGGGGTTATAGGTGGGAGGGGGGTAAGATGTCTTACGCACCATACAAATTACTATTGATTTTCATACAAAATAAAATCTTACCATGGGGGATGAGGGTTTTCTGAAAACCGCCGAAATTGTCTTACGTAATTAATGGACAGCCCCTAAATACACTCAAATAAAGTTAAAAAAAAAAAAAAAAAAAATGGACAGCCCCTTAAGAGAAGTCGAGAAAATCTAGAGGGATGACTGGAAAAGCCCCTGAAAGTATTCCAGAAGAAAACTCAAGAAAAATCACTAGAAGAATTTCCTAAAGTATTCCCTCAAGGATTCTGAGAAATAATTGTAGAAGAATAATCATGTAAGTTTCTGAAGGTTCCCCTAGACTGGAGACCTCCCATTAGAAATAGAAACTTGGTTTAGAATAATTCCGTTTTAAAAAAGCGACTCGCTACCAGACCTGCCCTTTATTCAAAACCAATGCTTACCTTCCAGTGGGCACTTCCTGGACATCGATTCCCGAGCTCTCAATGTACGACTCTCCGTTACCTTCTTCAGTAACTCGTTCCTGTCCATTCGTCGAGTCCTCCCTCACATATTTGAATACTTTTTCGTACCCTACCGGAATCGCATCTCGACTCAAAGTCGTCCGATGAAACTGTCTCCGGAGATGGCACTCCTGAAAATGGGCCTCACAAACGAGTCTCCGTGCGGTCAGGGGTAAATTTTGCACCAGCTCGTTGCCGGAGCGTTCCAGCCACAGTTGCCGTCTGCTGTCCTTCGGGACGTTGAAGAACGTTACCTTCGAGAACGGCGTCGGGCGGTTGAAGCAGTTTTTGAAGATACAGCACGCCATCAATCTGGGAAGCTGTTTTGTGTCGATTTGAACTCGATATTATTTTGTGCACATATTGTACTTTCACTTTGTCATCTAGAATAAAGAGACTCGTATCAATAAGCTTTTCATACGAAAAATTCGTTATTAATCCACAACGAGGAATGTATCGTAAACTAATTTGCGAACCAACAAACAAAATTTAAAAACAAAGCGAAAGCATGTTCCACAAAATATTGAATCCAATGTTGCCAGATGTTACTTTCCACAGACAGGGTTCGCGTCACATTACAAAAGGGCCAATCCCCAAATCGCAGTCACTGTAAACTCGGCATTATAATGTATACCCTTTAAAGAATAAAAAATGCCCATTTTTTGCTGATATATGCAGCTGTCAAAATAGAGGGTATTTAAAATTTTCCAATAATGGGTATTTTGTTCCCATTTACATATTCCGTTCATTTACTCCTTAATGGGTGAAAAAATGTGTTGACAACAATCGGTCGGACGTAGCAGTGTTTGAGAAACTTCGGAGTTTTTTTTTTCCATAATAACAAAATAAGTTAGCAGAAATGCGGGAAGGTCCAAGGTAGGTGCATGAATTGCTTTTATTGCCGTGTCGCATCTATTAATCAATCTTATTTTACAGGATGCTTTGGCTGCAGAGTACAATCCCGTATGAAAGTTCTGGTCTACAGGAATTTCCAGCTCCATTTACCAGTTCCAAAAAGAAACTCAAACCCTGATGGATATTTAATGATTATTATACTTTATGATGCATTGAATAAAAAAAAATGTGTTTATGAGATTTTATTTTTAATTATTCTATGAAAATCAATAATTAAAATATACTACATTATCATCTATAAAAAAGAGTAAATTTTACTCTGTTTTTTACAAAATATGTTTTGAATAATGGGTAAAATTTACTCGTTGATCTGACGTACAAGCCGTTTACTCTTTAAAGAGTAAAGGCCCTTTACTCTTTTTATGAGTTAAACTAGTTTCTCTCAAAGAGGGTACTTTTTTACCCTTTAAAGGGTACTTTGGTCTTACAGTGTGGGCGGTATGAATAAAATGTAGGAAAGTACACTCAGAAATAAAAATAGTCACAGAATTGAGCTCTCGCCGAGCGGTGTCACGAACACGTGCGCATATTTGCTGGTTGAAAATACTGCCATTTGATTTTGCTGGGAACAGCTGATCTTTGTTTATATTTTCAACCAGCAATCTTTAAGTAGTGTTGGTGACATGTAACGTGTATGTACACGAGCGCAGAAACCACTATAGGGTCCTACACGGTGGTTTGAGAATGCCCTTTAATGGGTAAAAAAATACCCATTTCCGCTAGAAGTGCCTCTCCCCATTTAATGAGTAAACCCGGTTTACTCATTATCGGGTAGAGGCAGTCTATGTCAAAGGATGGGTAAATTTTCACCCGTTTTGTAAATCGCACTCGCGGCATAAAAAGGGTAAAAATTTACCCATTTTGTGAATGATAAATATGTAAAATTATAACCTCAATAATCACTCAATTTTTAAATGTTTTTTGTTTGTTTAAGTTCAAAAAACATTTTTTTAGATTTTTTTCACACCCCTTGGTTTAAACTCAATTTTTTAGTGTATTTTGTTATCCGTATCCCTTCTGAAATGTCAGATAGGAACTACCCCAGTGTCAAAACTAAATCCCCTACGGTGTTTTTGTCGACTAAGCGAACGTCAAACATGATCAAAAGTGTCAAGGTTCATTTATGGACCCAATTTTTAAATTAAAGTTTAAATATGATAAAGCCGTTATTTGAGCGGGAAAAATTGCTAAAGTAGGTGCAGTAACATGCTCTTCCGTGTTATTGAATAAAAACAAGATTTCATCAAACATTTTAGGACCCTATTCGTAGTTCCCGCATATTTCCTAACCACATGAAAATATCACCCTCTATGGTTTATGTTCCACTACAAACCATATCCGATACGGTATTATCAACCATAACTGAACCTTTTCTGGATAATGTTTCAACCTTAATGGATGATGTTTTCAGAGTTCCGACCATATAAGCAACGGGTTGTTAAGAATGTTTACCGTTCCAGAATCGAGTTTTTCTAATACATAATTTGGAAGGCGACCGTAATGTAAACGTAGCACGTATGGTAGAAAAAATATGTTTGGAAATTGGAGAAATGGTTGGCGTATAGTTATACCATACCACGGTACAATTCAGCGTATAGTTCACAGGGATGTTTTTTTTCTATCATTATGTATTTAAAATAATTTTATTCCACTTATTGTTTAGTTTACATATTATTTATTGGCATAAATAAATATTCTTATAAAAACTTCCATAACTGAAAAGCTAAAAATAAAAGCAAAACGTTATGAATTTGTAGATAGCATAACCAACTCCTTCCAAACAACTTTCCGCTCGTAATCTGCAACAAAACATAACATCTGATTTCTTGATAGGCAATAATAAATTTGCTTCTAACCTGTAGTTCTCATTTAAGACACTGTAATCTCGTCATACTACTGCAGTAATTAATCCAGGCATGTATGGAACTCATGAGTTTGAAACACAATCTACTTGGCAGATGCCACTGAAAATTTTCCGCTGCAATCAAAATAGAACAAATACAAAATTTGAGTTCCCAAAACTTAAAGAAAAACGATAAAAACTTAAATTGACACTTATATTGAGCTGTTCGGTAATCCAATCCGCATGGTTATTAAATTAATTAACTCATTACGCGTGGTAAAGATTTTTTTTCATAATTTCACCCATAATTTGTCCATCTTTACCACGCGTAATGAGTTAATTAATTTAATAACCATGCGGATTGGATTACCGAACAGCTCAATATAAGTGTCAATTTATATTAGAGTGTTACTACCTCTCTGTAGTAGTCATGTCGTCACTTGAGTGAGAACGACACGTTGATAGCCTTCCCACATCTTTACTCTTCCACAATACAGTTGTTGTGGAAGCGATGTAGGTACGATAGGCAAACAGTTTCAACACTAAATAAATCGCACTCGCTCGTTCCGCGTGTGTAGGTACATGAGATGGATGGATATTGGTTGTGAAAGGGGTCCGCGTGGTCTGTAGGGATTTGAATTCTAAACTTGTAACCAACTCAGTTATTGGGTCACCAAGTGGCTCGGTAGCTTAGTTGGTAAAGCGCTCGTCTAGCATACAAGAGTCCTGGGTTCAAATCCCAGCCGAGCACGTGGATTTTTTTCATAATTTCACCCATAATTTGTCCATCTTTACCACGCGTAATGAGTTAATTAATTTGATAAAAACTTACCGAAGGATACGGTCTGATTACTGTTAGGCCTTGCACCACTTTTCCATCCGTATAGGGTCCAGATGTGAACGAATTGTTTGCGGAAAATCGCGAAGAAATTCTTTTGAAAAGCAAACACTTTGCAAACCTGCGCTTTTTATTTACCTTCCGTCAGGCACCTCAACCAATATGGTACAGTCACCCCACGTAATTGAATCACCCACAATTTATGAATCAGCTGACTTCAAAAGACAAAATTATTATCAAACTTGTCACAAAACATCACAGAATTATTTTTACTGATAAGAAACTATGTGTAAAAATAATTCTGTGATGTTTTGTGACAAGTTTGATAATAATTTTGTCTTTTGAAATCAGCTGATTCATTAATTGTGGGTGATTCAACTGCGTGGAGTCACTGTACCAATATGTTCGTAAACAGTTACACAGAGCTTGAATGGTTTCAATGTTGGAAGACCATACCCAGGTAACATTGGTAGCTGAATAATAATTTATTCAGTTGAAAAGAGGCTGTATAAACAGCATTTTAGCTGAATAAGCTGTTATTCAGCTGCCAATGTTACTTGGGTACCCATTGTGGTAACCTTACGAACTAATGCCAATGCTATTATTCTACCATTTCAAATGGAAAGTATTGCGAACATACTGCTAATGGGTAACATTAGTATCTGTATTCGCATTATGTTCGACACCGTATCATGTACGATAAATATTTATGCGGGTTGCTACTCCGTGATTGACCGAAATAATCAAAATTGTACAGGGATCCAACAGATGTAGCTTGGGAGTAGCATAACATCTTCAATGAACAATTTCGAGGACTCCAAACTTAATAATTTCAATAACGGCGCCGGACACGTACTTACGGTCATCGGGGAAGGGAAGGAATGTTAGTGTGACATCTATTGCTACTAGAGACCGAGATCACCTCTGCATCTCCATGATTTTCACAGGAAGGAAGTTTGTTAGTGAGAGGGATCACAAGCTACATGATCAGGATTCACCTTGGTAAGTGATGCGATTCATGTAGCCTCAAATTAAAATAAAATATCTATCAGTGCGTCGACTATTTTAATGTCGAACTATTCAAAGGATATATTTTAGTAATTGCGACAAATAAATAAAAGAATATGTACGCGTAGCTCATTTTTTATGGAACAGGAATAAGGGCTTATGCCGACACTTACAGTGACGAACCATCCATAGTTTATTTATCAAATAAATGAAACATTGCCACGATAGAAATGTGTGTTTTCACAAGCATGAAACCAACTCACCAGTTGGTAATCCATCCTCAATGGAAGTCACAAATTCGGCATCAACACGCAAAAGCTGGTAACCGAAACACAAAATCGATGACCCAGGAATCTTTGTTATATCCAAGCAACTTGCAAAAATCAGGAATCTTGAAACTTGAATACTATTAGCGCATTAGTCATGATTTGTCGTGTGAATCATAAGTGACAAATTTGGCATCCCCTTTATATGCATGAATTTATTGATTTTACGCTTTACTCATGCTGATTTTGAGTCTGATCATGTCTCTGTTGCGTTTCAAATATCCCATGAAGCAATTCTCAATCTTATCAGCTCCACTTTCAATTATTTTCAAGCCGACTGGAATATATATGAAACATATATTGACTCTAATCTTGATGTTAACATTTTTTTACAAACAAAACTTGATATTGACAATACTCTTGAAACTTTAACAAATTCCATTGTTGAAGCCAAGAGCATTGCAATTCCAAAATGTGAAGTAAAATTTGAATCCGTGATTATAGACGATGATCATAAACTCTTGATCCGTCTTTAAAACATGAGGAGAAGGCAATTTCAACGCACTCGCAATCCTGCTATGAAAATTATATGGCAGGATTTGCAGAAAGAAATCAAAAAACGTTTTTCACAATTAAAAAACAACAAATTTGAAAATAAAATTTCTCAATTGGACCCTGGCTCTAAGCCCTTATGGAAATAGCTATCGTCCAATCAGTTTGCTTTCCTCCATCAGTGAACTTTTTGAAAAGGTCATTTTGAACAGAATGATGGCCCACATCAATGAAAATTCAATTTTTACCAATGAACAGTTCGGATTCCGCCATGGACATTCGACCACTCATCAACTTTTACGTGTAACAAATTTGATCCGTTTCAACAAATCTAAAAGCTATTCTACTAGTCTTGCTTTTCTAGACATAGAAAAAGCATTCGACAGTGTTTGGCATGAAGGTTTGATCGTAAAATTTAAAAAACTTTAATTTTCCAACATACATTGTTAAAATAATTCAAAGTTATCTGTCAAATCGTACACTTCAGGTTAATTATCAGAACTCCAGATCTGAAAGACTTCCTGTAAGAGCTGGTGTTTCTCAAGGCAGCATTTTGGGACCAATATTATACAATATTTTCACATCTGACTTACCTGAGTTACCTCAAGGATGTCAAAAATCTTTGTTTGCGGATGACACAGGCCTCTCCGCCAAAGGACAAAGCCTGCATGTCATCTGTAGTCGATTGCAAAAAAGTTTGGATATTTTTCTTCATACTTGCAAACAAGGAAA
Organism: Aedes aegypti; assembly: GCF_002204515.2. Taxonomy (NCBI): domain Eukaryota; kingdom Metazoa; phylum Arthropoda; class Insecta; order Diptera; family Culicidae; genus Aedes; species Aedes aegypti. The sequence continues at coordinate 402,782,874 of NC_035108.1, forward strand.
ATTTCTCCTAATGCTTCCATAACTCAGCTAATAATATTCCCACATAAACCAAAAGCTCTTTATTCGAAACCTTCAAGTAGACATGTTGTCACGATGAGAGGGGTTCCAATAAATTGGTCAGATGAAGTTAAGTATCTAGGGCTCATGCTAGATAAGAATTTAACTTTCGAAAATCACATTGAGGGCATTGAAGCCAAATGTAATAAATATGTAAAATGTCTCTATCCCCCTATTAATAGAAAATCAAAACTTTGTCCAAAGAACAAGCTTTTGATATTCAAACAAATTTTCAAGCCAGCCATGTTGTATGCTGTACCAATATGGACTAGTTGTTGTAATACCAGGAAGAAAGCTCTGCAGAGGATTAAAAAAAAAATGAAAATGATTCTGAAGGAGGTATAGTACCAATGAGTTACATAGAATATCAAATGTTGAAACATTGGAACAAATGTCAAATAAAATAATTAATAATTTCAGGCAAAAATCGTTACAATCTCCTATTGCTACGATTAATGCGTTATATATTTAGGTTAATTCAGGTTAAGTAAATTAAAAAACGTGTTTTTTCTCTTATAAGCAGGTGAAATTACCTCACCTGTAAAAAATCTGAACTGCTACGGCAAATGAAATGTAATATGTTGTTAACAAAATGTTAATAAAATCTTAAATTTGTTTTACCAAATTAGGATGATAGTGTTGTCTAACACAGAACACCTAGATGTAAGAAATGAATGTAATGTTTGGAATGATTCTTATAAAAAAATGATTTTACGCTGCACTCTGAATGGACTTTTTTTTAACGTGCAGCATCGGTCACTTGTTGAGATTGTTGATCCAATGAAAAATGTGAGTTAAAATCATGGGCAATAATGTCAGCATTGATATTTCGAAAGAGAATAACCAGCCATGATGTATGGCACATATTTTTGAATCGGGCAATTTTCATTCTAATTTAGCTAAGGTGAAGATGCATCGAAACCAAACCTCAAATTTTCACAAGCACAAATCTAGAGAGCTAAACAGCCATTCAAGCTGAAAACTTAATCGTTTGGTCACCAGCGTGCGACCAATCGATTAAGTTTTCAGCTCAAATCGCTGTCTGGTACTCTAGATTTGTGCCAAAGACATTTGTGCTGTTGAAAATTTGAGGTTTGGCTTCAATGCATCTTCACCTTAAAGCGAAGTCTTCACTTCAACAGAAAAGTAATCGCCTATCTCGTTGCGTGGAAAATTTCTTGCAAGAAATGGTCAAGAAAATCATTTTTCTTTGATCGCAGGACGCAGTTGAAAAGAAATGTCTTTTCAAATTGAGCTCACTGTAGAAAATTTCTTGACCATTTCTTCCGCATAAAATTTTACTTTTCTTGAGCGGAACAGCATACCTAGCTTAATTCGTTACGAAACCGTGTAAATTCGGATGCTATAATTTTGAGATTTATGTGAAAAATCTGAGATTTCAATAAGAGTTTTGAGATTTCGTAAGATTACCGTAGAAATTTTGAATTTTGGCAATTCAGGTATTTATAAAGTAATACTGAACTTTTGTGGCCGACGTTAGGTTCAACGCATAGATTTTGAGAAAAATCTATTGTCGCGTGTCGATGATTACGGTTTCTAACTGGAGTTGCGATAATAAAAAAAAATAAATAATAGTAAAAATATTTAGGAGATAGTTTCACCTTAACCATTGCTCGAAGTTTCAGCACAAAATCCGCATTAATCAGAGTCCACTTTATGTTCCACAACGCAAAAAACGTCACACCAAACGTCAAAATTACACAACCATCAGCTTGACGACGGAGCAACTCGCTAACCAAAAGCCAAGACGACGAAGAAGACGGTGATAGTGATTTTTGCGAGAGCCTCGAAGCAAAAATAGTGAAAATACACAAAATATCCGGCATTTATTCGTTTGTCGGGTGATAAATTGTGCAAGTGAAACCTCCGGAACCCGTACGAGGTCACAGTGCCGTCGGCAGAGTAGCCACAAAATGTTTACGGTCAACACACATCAGCACGTAAGTGTTTGGCTTGAAAAGAGTGATGGCAGACAGTGAATTTCGTCATACAATTTTTTGCTGTCATTGAAAGGACATTATTCCGCAAAGAATAAGGTGGTTAATCTTTTGTTATCGTTCTATCCCGTAGCAATTGCTCTTTCATCTCTCGCAAATCACTCCACGCCATAGTAATATTGCTTTCAGTAAGCAGCACAGGAACCATGCTCCGAAACAACAGGGAAAGGAAGCAGCTTCCTATCTGGCCCAGCAGGATCCGTTCCTGCCACGGTTGAAGCAGTCTCTGGTGCAGTTCTACACCGACAGTTTCCGGCAGTCGATCGAAGAACCTCAGAACGCAACGGCCGCCGCTCCAAAACCGGAAATGTTCGACCTGAAACTACCTCGGAGGATTGAGCGAAGCTTGCTAAAACACTTCAGTCAGATCCGTGTGATGACCAGTGACCGCGAGGACGTCCCCTGGAGCATAAGTCTTACGCCCAAGGCGCGTAAGGGCAAAGAACCACAGCAGCGGGAGACGGTCTTCTTCGATGGGCACGCGGTACAGCAAATCGTGAGGAATCTTCTTCATCAGAGCACGGGGGCCTACAGTAACTTGGCCTGGGTACAGCAGCGAGGATTCAAAACGGTTCGGTCTGTTAGTGCTGAACAGAAGCGGAACCCGGGACTGTTCACGCGGGTCAAGGATACGTTGGGTGAGTATGTGGGGTTTTCGAAGGGCGGCTAGATTTAAAGGACATCAGGATGAGTGCATATCCGCAGGGGAATTCAGATGCGCAGTATTTCGGATGAGAATAATGCTTCTCTGCGAGGAAACCGTACGCAGAGTTGGTAGCAGGTCTCTTCCTGGAGACTTGGTCACTATGTCGATGCAAGTCCCAAGAAAGTCTCTATTTTTGAAGGAAGTCTCTTTTTTAACCAAATTGGTGTCTACAGCCACATTATCCCTTTCTCCATGCAATGAATCCAAGTGCAAAATTTTAGAAACTCCAAATAAAACCTTCAGAAACTTTTACGCGATTATTCTCCAGGATATTCTCTTCAGATTAGTCGAGGAAAAACTTTTGGAATTCTGCTAGTGAAGAAATTTTCTTTGCTTGTATTTTTCTGGAACACATTCAGGGACTCTAGGCATCCGTTCAGAAACTACGCTCCAAGAAGAATTAGTCCAGATACGCCGATTTTTCCAATTATTACAGGAAATCTATTCGTGGTGTTACTGGAGGTGCCTGAGATAGCAATTGCTCTTGAGTTAACCGGTGGTCTTCTTGAATTTCTAAACAGTTATAAGAGTAATGACCCAATATCCGAAGTTGAAAGACTAGTGTGCGCCATCAACGCAGATCTCAAGGCTATAGTTGGGCTGACATCAACTACCTAGCGCCCAACCCGTAAAAAACGCAGACTACCATCTTCAGCCAGCTCAGTACCGTTGTGCCGTAAATATATAGGGGAAGACGGGGTAAGAGCGCCCGCCGGGGTAAGACGGACCACCTCCAGTTTGGCATGAAAATGACGGTTTTCTTGAAAGTTAAGCATTTTGCATAAACACAAGATTTTTGACATTCTAAAGCATTTAGTGTAATACCAACATTAATGACATAATGACATAAATGACAAATATCAAAAACAAAGTTTTTGCTCGTAGATACTGAATTTGATCTAATTTTAACAGATGCTCATTTAAAGACCCGTCCATGCTCTAACATAAATGTGAAATATGCTTCAGTGAAGTGAAATAGGAATTGCAAATATTTAGCATTGAAATGAGGCCCTACTTGTGAAAATTGCGCAAGCGGGGTAAAACCGACCACTGTTGATGGGGTAAGACCGCCACCCCTAATTTATATCAAATAAAATGTCTAAACCATTTTAAAAGTTATAACTACATTGTACATTACTATTCAAGTAAAATAAAATCAATTTTGTTAAAAATACACACCAAATCCGCATATTTTTCCAAAATATGGGTGTCTCAAGGTAATAAATAGTATATTTCTAAGTTTTTTGAACTAATTCACCCTTAAAATGATTCAATATCCAAATGATTCAATGTAGAATTCATAAAACAATATCCTTTTTAGAATAACAGGGAACTTTTATATTTTTTTCGCAAAATTATGAACGAAAATCGAGGTGGTCGCTTTTACCCCGTGGGTGGGCGCTGCTTCAAAGCAACTCTGCGCTGCATCCACAATCTTCGTCGACGAGATACAACAGCAGTCATATGAAACTCCATTCATGGCGTCGACGTTCCATCGAACTACTGGCTGAGGATATGCTGTTTCATGAGACAGGCCTACTGCAGAAATCTGCCCGATTATATTCAACAACACTTACAACGTGGACAGCTATTACATTTACAGTCAACTCTCCCTAGCTCGATATTGAAGGGACCATCGATTTAGGTAGGTATCGAGTTACAGAACACTAAACCAGTGCAACTGCGATCCAAGGGACCATCGAGTTAGCCATGAAAACCAACTTTTACTACGGTTCTCTAACTCGATATCGAGAAACGAAATATCGAGTAATGAAGACTGACTGTATAATAGCGAACCCTCTGTTTCACTATTTCCAGGCACTCCAATACAAGCGAAAAAAGTGTACTGATTTACGGAGCCACTTGCTGGAATGGCATATCCCCGAGGCCAAACTACAACCGACATTACTAGTGATCTTTTATAAAAGAGATACGCGGAAGCTGACATTTCTGTCAAATTGTGAGCCAATCAAGCAGCGAGAGCTGTCAAAGCGTGAGCCAAACGAACATGCGTTGTTTGTTTTGTACTTTTCTTGAGAAGTAAAGTAATTCGCTTGAAATTATTTCGGTAAAAGTTGTTTTGCATGAAGCAAAAAATATGAAGTATATTCCTTTTTTGAATTTCTGTCAATACCAGATTTAGTTGTTCATTTCGTTTGAAATACTTGGCTCTAGAATTGATTCGTACTCTACTAAGATGGGAGGCTTCGAAGAATTTTCTAACGGTTTTCCTTCATTCACAAATCGTACATCTCTACTGTGATAGACTTCGTTGATTGCCTGATCCACGAAGCGATATGCTTTTTGATTATCAAAATATCCTACAAACGTAAGCTTCATTCCTTTTGGCTCCAGGTTAGTCCTTTTCTGGTCAGGAATATATGCAAATGTTTCAAATCCGGCTTATTCTTATACCAGGCGTCATAGGGCTTATTCACAAATTTCATAACGCTGAAGGGGGTGGGTGGGTGTCCTCTCGATGTTACGATCCATACAAAATGTGTAAAGCGTTACGAAGGGGTGGGTGGTTGTCAAAAAAGGCCATTTTTGGCGTTATGAAATATGTGAATGAACCCATATGGTGTTCTTGCAGTAGCTCTAGTTTTTTATTTTATTTTATTTTATTGATGTACAAGGGGGTCAGGGGCCAAGTCTCCAGCATAAGTTTGAAAACTCACACCGTCCATAATACACCGAGGGAATTTTGGAGTTTGGGAAGTAGGCAACGCAACATCTTTGACCAGAAGGTTCTTTAAGTTCTGCTTCTGCTCTTGACTTCCAATACACGTATGAATGATGCAAGGTCAAAAGAACATGAATCAGTCATACATATAGCGGTAGTGAAGTTTATTATTATTATTATGCTTTATTAGAGACACTTTACCACATATCTGAGTGGCATTCGTGTCTGTTTAATACTAATTTCGTACAAATTTTATCAGATTAACCTTTGTTAAATTTTATCAAACAATTCACAATCTTTGAGAAATTGTATCACTGCTTTTTCATTTTCAGCGTTATACGCGAGTATTTCAGCCATCGATCCATTTATAAGGTACCGCGGGGCAAGTGGGTAAATGGGGTAAGTGAAAACAATTGATATATTTTACTGAATATGTGAATTAACGTTTTAAACTCATGCGTAAACCTTTGAGGCCATTGAGAACATTACGATAGCTAAGAGATTTCTGAGATTTTTCAGCCATTATTGCATAATAGAGTGAAAAATTGTTGCCATGTCAACTGTTACTCCGTAACAAGTTGGCGGCGTACAATCTTATTTTAATATTTTCAGTGGAAAAAAGTTGCGGAAAATAATTTCCTGTACCACTTCTCAGTTGTCCTCTGTGACAGTTTCAAACTGTAATAAACAAAGTTTTAGAATTAATAAGACCTAAAAATAATTAAATTTAAACACCGTTAATTTTCTTATCAGGTGGGGCAAGTGAAAAGTTTATCATTAGAGATTGAATTTGTGTTTTCTCTTTAAGTCGCCAGAAGTAAACATGGTTCGCAATTATCATAGAAAAACATAACGTGCTGATAATTCAAGAAACACTATACTCAAGCGTTAAAAGCTATTAGAAATAATGGAAATTCTCTAAAAGATGTTGCCAAACATTACAATATCAATATGTCTACTTCGGGCAACCAATTAAAAGGAAGACGTTGACTGAAAAGTTGCAATATTAGAGAACACACGGAAATCTCGTGGAATGTCTATGTAAAGCTAGTCCAAACATAAAAATAAGGGTATAGGTCTATCCACATAAAAAAGACCCTAAATACGTTATTGAAGGATTCCGTTTGATTTCTCCCGAAAAGTTATCCGACGTCATATCCGACTATCTCAAAAACAAATAACGAGCGGTGGAAATTCTACAGAGCAGAAATGCAATTGCAGTCCTATATTGTAAGAACTAACATTCGAAACGTTGCAGTTATAATGTTGTCGAATCATTTCAACTAACATAACTGAATAGAAGAAAATTGAAGTGAAAAGAATAACATTTTCTTTGTTTACATGTTACTTATGTTATTGTTCATTGGGAAGCCTTAACAAGTGTTAAAGCTAATAGAAATCGTAAATATAACTTTTAGTTTTTGAATTTATTGTTCAAAACGGTAAACTTTTCACTTGCCCCACTTTTGGGGCAAGTGAAAAGTAAGAAGACATTTTTCAAAAACTTTTTCTGTATATTTTTCTTCAATTTTTCATAAAAATCAATTTCAGCATGCTGCTTATATATGGTGGGAGTCATGCTAAAAAATATACACAACCTCATTTGTTTCAATTTAAAGTCTCTAGAATTGGAAGAATCTCAACTATGCGAATTCCATTACCCACTTGCCCCACGGTACCTTACCACATTTTTTCCTACTTCCTTCGAGTCCTCTGCATTCCGTTATTATGTGCTGCACTGTAACTCGATCTCCACAATACGTGCATACAGGAGGATTGCTGTTGTTCATCAGGTGTGCATGGGTGAGGCGAGTGTGCCCTATTCGTATGCGAGTTAGCACGCGTTGTTCGGATGGGCATTTACGATCCAAGTATTTTCCAGCTGTGGGTTTGATGGCTCTTAGGTGACATCGGCTCTGGTTCCATTGTGCTTCCCAATATGACCAAATTTTTTCTTTTACCGCTCGTACAGCATCCTGGGCAGGTGTTGGTATATCCACCGATGGTTGATTACAACCTTGTTTCGCCAGCTCATCAGCTTTCTCATTCCCGACTATGCCAGAATGCCCAGGTATCCAGCAGAATGTCACATTTCGTCCCTCTATATTATTTTCGATGGATTGTATCCAGGGGTGTTTAGATCGTCCTTCGCGTAGCGCGTCAAGACAGCTGGCAGAATCTGTTAGGATGATAACATTTGTGTGTCCTTGTGACATTGAAACAGCGTTCATCAAGGCGAAAGCTTCGGCGGAGAATAAGCTGCATATGCCGGGTAAACGAAAACTATAGTTTCTATCACCAATTGTTAGTCCAGCTCCAATTTGGTCGCGATCTTTTGAGCCATCCGTGTATATTTGATCGTGGATTTTGTAGCGACTTGTGATAAGTTCCTTAAACCTTGGTACCACGATGGCCCGGTTTGTACCTGCTTTGATGTTGTTCCTCAGTGCATTTTCAAATATTGGGACTGGCGCATACCACTCTCTGTTTGACAACCTTAACACATTACACACATTTGGCAACGTCCATCCCGTCGTTTCCAACATAAGTGTTTTAGCTCTCTGGACAACTGGATAGGCAACTGCATCCTCATTTTTCTCAATGAGGCCAACAACCAGTATACACAGACGCTGAATCAAAGCTAAGCGAAAGTTCAGCCAACCACTTTCCGCCATTATAGAAATTGTTGGGCTAGTTTTGAATGCTCCTGATGCTTGACGAACGACATCGTTGTAGATAGGTTCCAGAGTTTGTTGCAATGCTTCAAAATTTATGCTGGTGAGTCCGATTCCAAAATAGACTTTTGAAAGAATAAGAGCTGATCCTATCCTTAACATACTAGTTCTGCTACTTCTTTTCAGACGATATCCTAGTATACGTAGAATATGCATTCTTTTACGACAGTTTTGCTTGACGGACGCTAGGTGTTTTGAAAGTTTGAGTTTAGAATCGATTATGATTCCGAGAACTTTTAAATGCCTTATTTGAGGGATTGGAATGCTGTCAATCTTGATCGCTCTACCTCGTTTACGGTGTGTTAGGTTACAGACATGCAGTAGCTTAGATTTCGTAGGGGCTATAGTGAACCCAACACTAGCGGCCCAATCGACTGCAGCTTTAACCGCTCTTCTAAGCTTTCTACGTATTGTGACGTGGTTCTTACCCTTCACTATTAGAATGACGTCATCTGCATATATTAGGATTTCTGCATCACTAGGTATAACATCGAACATGGGTTGAATTGCTACAAGGAACAATGTGACAGATAGGATTGATCCTTGTGGAACTCCATTATCTGCTCTTCTAAGGGTTGAGAGGGCTCCATTAACTGCCACTTGAAAGAATCTGTCACACAGAAAACTAGATAGCATGTTCATCATCCTCCCTGTTATTCTCCAATTCATCAGAGTACGAAGGATACCAGGTCTGTATGTAGTATCGTAGGCTCTTGATATGTCAAGAGATACGATTTCTGCATGTTCGTCCTCATGGAGGGTGATAAGCGATTCTAATTTGGCAAGGTGAGAGTCAACTCCCTTGCCTGACCGGAAAGCGTACTGTCGTGGGTCTAATTTTCTCGTGGACTCTAATTCTGTTACAAGCCGACGGTTGATTATTCTTCCGAACAACTTTCCTAAGCAACTCAATAAAGTTATTGGCCGGTATCCTTCTGGTCGGCTGCGATCAGCTTCAGGTTTAGGAATTGGAATTACTATTCCTATTTTCCATTCTTCAGGAAAAGTGCCACTGTGCCATATTTGATTGAATAACTCCAACAGAGCAACCTTCCCAGAAAATGGTAACCTTTGAAGCAATTGATAGTTTACGTTATCCGCTCCCGTTGAAGAACCCGTCCGTCTATCAAGAGCCCACATCAGTTCGCTCATGGTAAGGTCTACGTTGTATCGCTTATGTAGGTTGGGACGTTGGTTTTTTCGTATTGACCGTTGCTCGGTTTTGTGTTTCCGACGGAATTTTTCGGGATAGTTTGCGTCCGAAGATTTCAGTTGATACTCATCAGCTAGGGCGTTTGCTACTTCTTCCCCGTTATTCGTATGCCCTGTTGGAAGGTTTAGGGTTATTACATTCCGTTGTCGCTTTCCCTGGAGCCTATTGATGTTGTTCCAAACTTGACTAGCAGGTGAATCAGGGTTTATGCCCTCAACAAATGTATCCCAGCTTTTTTGTTTAGCATCGGCTATGATTTTGCGGCAGTGTGATCGTGCTTCTTGGAATAATTTAAGAGCTTCGACTTTTCTAGAGTCACCTTCTTTCAAGCGACGAAGAGCTCGTAGTCGTTTTCGTCTGGCCTTTACTGCTAATTCTACATCTTGATTCCACCATACAACAGATTTTGGTCCTACCCTCCCTGAAGTTTTGGGGATGCTTGCCTCTGCAGCAGCGATTATTCTGTTTGTAAATTCGTCTACCGTAAACTGAGAACCTGGTTTGATCGAATTGTTTGTTAGCTGCTCGTAGAGTGGCCAATCTGCATTTTCAAAAATCCATCGGGTTCGGCGTGTGGGTTGGTTCTGCTTGCAAAGTGTGTCAACCAATATCGGTAGATGGTCGCTACCTGAAAAATCGAGTAACGTTTTCCAGGAAAATTTTGCTGCATGTGAGGTGCTGCACATCGTTACGTCTAAGGCTTGAGAGGTCCCTGTTGCTGGATCGATGCGGGTGTGAGATCCATTATTAAGAACAATCATATCATTTTGCACAACTAGTTCTAATATTGCTTCACCTCTCTGTTTGGCTCCAGATGATGATTGAACTGTTCTACTACCCCATGCGTCGTGATGCGCATTCAAGTCACCTAACACGATGATAGGTTTTGGAAGTTCTTCCAAAAGCTCACCCAAATGTTTCGCGGCTTCCTTGTCTTTAGGTGGAAGATAAACCGAAACTGCTGTTATTGCGATTGGAGCGCCTAATTGAACTGCAACGGCCTGTATTTTGGTTTGAAACCATATTCTTTGGAAGGGAGTACCGTTTTTAATTGCAATTCCAGTACCTTGCCTTCCATGAGCAGAGCACTGGCCAAGTAGAAGCTGGTAATCCTTCCCCAGACAGCTAGGGCTTAGCTTTCGGTAGTCTCCATTGGTTTCTTGTAAGCACAGTATTACAGGCTGGTATTTTGCTAAAAGGATCTGTAGTTCGCTTAGATGGGAGCGGAGCCCACATATGTTCCACTGAATTGCGAACGTTGGGCTGTTTTCGTTCGTTTCGGTAACACAGGAATCCGAATCGGTTGATGTTTGTAACGGTGACTGCAAGTCGGCGATGTGGTTGTTGAATTCGGTCCCGATTGGATTCCAGTACGATGAGTAGTCCAATTCCGCTGGAGAATCTTCAACCGATGTTTGCAGGGGAACGGTTGTGGCTGTAGTGACCTCCCTTGAATTTACTTCTATGTTGAGGTCTGTGTTGGTAGGAAGAGAAGTGGCAGTTGACTGATCTTTGGGCGAAAAAGAAGCTATACTTGCCGAGAGTTGCAGGCAAGCCACGTCGACTGCCGCCAGGGGCTCTTCGGATGGATCCGGCACTTCCCTGGTCAGGGTCGACGTGGAAGGCCTCGCGCTTGGCGAATCAAAGATGGCTGCAGGTTGATGAACATTGCCGTGGCTATGTTGAAGTACGCTGGTAGGTGATGTACTGTTGCTCTCCATTGATCTCGATCTAGCATCAAAGCCTGGGATAATTGGAACAGATGCAGTATTGGGTTCTTCGAATATAAAATTTGAAGTAATACTTGCCCATGGGTGTGGGCAGACCACGCTGACTGCCGCCGGAGGCTCTTCGGATTGCTCCGGAACATCTCCGGTCAGGGTCAGCGTGGTAGGCCTCGCGCTTGGCGAATCGATTGATGCTGTGAGTCTTGTGCATCTAGCTGGTAGGTCTGTCTTGTGTTGATGAATGGAGCCATGGTGGAAATTTGAGTTCGAAGAGGATCGGAATATGCCGCTATTTCGTTTAGTTCCATACGATATCTTTCGAGAGTCCACTTTCGCTGATGACTCGGAGCTTTTTGCGTGTAATGGCGTAGGCCATACACTGTACGTTGTCGAATTGAGTGTAGTATCGAAGCCCTGAGATGTGGGCAAACCACGCCAACTGCCGCCGAGGGCTCTTCGGAATACTCCGGGACTTCCTCGGTCAGGGTTGGCGTGGTGAGCCTCGCACTTGGCAAATCAATTGTTTTAATATAGCTGCTCGTTCTGCTCGTTGATGGTACGACGATGAGATTATGCATTCTGTCGTATTCTTCAGACGTGATGGTTTGAAATTTCAACTTGGTAACGACGGTATTAGAAGATGTGTTCGTAGTAGTTGTGGGTCGTTTATCGGAGTCCATGGAATTGCGGGAGTCATCAAACGTGTTTGGTCGGTTTCGTTCTTCCTTCTTCATGTCCATAATCGTAGCGGAGTCGTAATCGTAAGGGACGGTGCGTATTTTGTTATGAAGGCCCTGGTCCATTGTTCATCTCGATATCAACAAATGTAGTTTTGGTATCGAGTTGCGAAGGCATTCGTTTACCCCGGCTGTGGGCGGCTTCAGTAGGCGAAACTTCCATATGCCTTTTACCACTTCTGCTACGTGTTTGAATTCCACCACTAGATTTGTTGGTCTGGCGATCTTCTTGTCGAGGCGCTTTCGGTGATGTGGTGGGCTGATCTTTTCGGGACGGGCGGTCAGTGGAGTGTTGGGTAGAGTTTTGTGTAGGTGGTGCCATTAGCGAAGACGATTTTTGGTTGGATAATGACGGTCGCCGATCGCGTGGAGCTGGTGATTGACTTTGTGTGGCAGGTCTTAGCATTTTCTTCAAGGCGGAGAGTTCCTTAGTTAATACCGCAACTTGTTTTTGTAGAGTAGCGATTAGTTGATCCTTAGCTGCCAGCTCTTGTTGAATTTGCTCTTGAACAATACCAGAGAACGTTTGACTTTTTGCCTCTTGGGCACACAGGCGCCTTGCTTCGGAGAAAGAGATCCCTTTATCGGTTTTGAGGCGAACAATTTTTTCTTCCTCTCTGTACTTGGGGCACTCCCGTGACGTGACCTGGTGTTCTGTTCTGCAGTGAAGACAATTAGGTGGGTTAGTGCACTGCTCTCTCGGATACGTGGTGCGGTGCCGAGCATCGCAGACAGATACCAGATTGTTGGCAGAACTTTCTCGAATGCCCATAGCAGCCACAGTTGAAACAGAGCATGGGTGTGGGGTAATAAATTCGCACTTGAATTCGCAGCAACCCGAAATATACGTGCTCTGGGAGAATTGTGCCACGGAATGATAGGACCAGTAGAGGGGTATTTTTTAATGTGCCATTAATACGTTTTTGGATCCTCCGCACAGCATGTACGCCTTGGGAATCCAAGTACTCCAAAATGGACTTCTCGTCTTTGTTAATGGTGTCAGGGTCGTACACGATCCCTTGGACCGTATTAAGTGTGGGGTGGGGCACTATTTCAATTTTTGTACCATCAGTTAGCTCGGTCATCTTTGTCAGCTTTTCAATGATTTCAGTAGAGCTGGTACGAAGCAGATAGCGCGTCCCACGACCCTCACGGGTTGCTTTGAGTGCCCTTGCTGCCTTCTTACCGATGATGATCTCAATCGATGTTCCTACTATGATCGAATCAGGTAGGGATTCATCTTGTACTCGTTGCCCGTCAGCTGCGTCCGTTTTTCGACGGAGGATTAACACCATCACTTGTCCGAGGTCGTTTGGATCCATCATCCAATCTGGTTTGTTCCTTCTCAGTCCTGCTGCACCCCCGAAGGGGCCAGCGGAACTATCCGTCATTGGTCCTAGACTACTGTTCACCACTGAGAATTCAGATCCAGGATTCCAAAAAAATATCCACTACCGATTTTGTTTTTGCTTTAACACAACCTACCGATCGGGACAAGTCGTTCGGTACCTACTATCGCGACGATCTATGTGTGGGTATAGCCACAAGCGGTGGCTGCACCGCGTGATATTTACGCTATCGGTAAGTTGTCTAATTTATCACTTTTATGGTAAATTTCCCAACGAATTCACTTTACCGACGGACAATCCGCGTGAAACCACCATGTAACGGCCAAAACGAGGGATTTCGCACAGTATGTATTCGGAAATTGGTAGATTTGGAGAGAGCAACTGCGCGCTTGATAATGTAATACAGTATCCCGAGCACGAAGGTAGTGAAGTGTTTTGCCTAAGGATATGGGAAAGGAGGGATTTTGGGTGGTATTTTGTAAATAGCTCTGTGGAACAAGTTTGTTATTAGTTAAAAATTTAGTTTCTTATTCACCTTGCAATCAGTAATAAGAATATTTACAAAAACATGATACTTATCTTTTCTCGGCCAATACGCTGCATGTCTTTCCTCTCCGATGGATTTTTCCTCGTTGTAATGGCGGGTTAGATATGAAAACAAGGATAAAGAGAGAAGAAATGTTAGTGTTTGTTACATGCTTTATTGCTGTATTGGCCTACAATGAAATCATACAAAATTCGCTCTTTGGATTCCCATGATAACAATCCCCATGCAGCTTACGAGAAACTCCATGGCAATGATAACTGTACGCCATGTGCGGCATTGAGGACATCTCAACAATACTGATGACGAACAACAAAAAATGAATCCAAAAGAGCGAAAACCTCAATGTTTCAATGTAGGACAATTCAGCTTTATTGCATGTGAGAAGTTCTTGGTGGTATTCTCACAACGGCCATTCAGAATGGTTCGACGGATGTAGATAAAAGATCATTATGATAAAATTAACGCGACGACATGTTAGTGAGCTCAGAGCGATTATTATCACGGCTGTTTGGGCACGTCAGGAGTTAATCATCAATGTTAACTTCCTTTTCCCGAACAGCCTAGATAGCCGTGTAGTGTCGGTAGCGGTTGTTTCAATTGGCTAAGAATTAACACTACGGACTGCCTGTTCCGGTGGTAGAAGTCCATCTCACAGGTGACCCCTAATTCATGCCGCTTTAAGCTTACCGTGCCTAAGAATGAATGGTTAGGGGGGTCTAAAAAAAAAACCTAACCGCAAACGGAGCCTGTGGAGTACCAGGGCGCCCTCTACAGTATTGTGCCCTTCCTGTGCTACCCGGAGCAATGGTGCAGGTGACCTTGTGTTTCTCCGAGACAATCGGCTTCTCTTCTCTTCTTCAGTCTCAAACCTGAGGCTAAATAAGGGTGGGATTATAAGGATGTTGTAAATTAGTTTAAATTTTTCACCCTTATGGCTTCGCATTATGCGTTTTTTTTTTGTTGGGGCAGCAGGGACGACAGTCCAGGGGCTTAACGGACCCCCCCCAGGACCTCTGCGAGTTGGGGAGTTGCCCAGGATGTGGTGAAGTTCGCAGTGGGCTCTGATGAACCTTCATAAAAACCACAAAAATCCGAATGCAACTCTGTCACAGCGACCGGTGCCGCTTAAAGTACCATAGCCCAAACTAACAGGAGTGCCAACCGGCACATCAGGATTGATACCAGTGAGATCCTGATTATGGCATACTGGTCGCGATACAAACGGACAAGGCATGGAATTACGAGTAGGAGTGCTTCGAGCACATTGGGACCAACGCCAGTACGGCCCCAATTATGTATACTGGCAGCGCACGACAAAGGACAAGTAACGGTATATGTACTGGATAATATGCTTTGAGGCTGACAGCGGCGACATTCTACTCCCTTAGTAGGGTCGGGTGACACTGGCCCGAAACGGCGAGTGGGTTAATGGCGCAGGCTGCCCCCGTCCCGTAAAACCGTGGCAGGCCTTAGAGTACGTTCCAAATCCGTCGCCTGGTTGTTCCAACTGGGCGGGAGTAGGCTCAGATGCCATTACCTGACCTGCGCCGATCCGGCTCTGAACATAGTACCCCATAAAGGACTATGTCAACCCTAGCATGGCCTCCCTGCTTGCATAGATAACCATGGGATTATAAAGGCGACTATTCCAGCGGAGATGGATAGCGGCTCTTAGGGGGACCCATAAGAGATGATCAACCAAAACAAACAACTAGCGGAATGTGAAGGAGAGGCTTCTGGACCTATCAGTAACCGGCTAAGGTTCCCGCCAAGGAAGGAGGCGACCAACTTTATTGAAAACAGTGTGGGCAAAAGCCTAGATACTGTGACGACGGCAGGCACTGGCCGCTCCAGTGCAACATGTGTGGTGACCGATGGCCCGGGACTAATCGAGGCCATGGATCGCAATAGGGAGTACCTCCCTAAAATGCAGGTAGCTGCTGAGCAACTTGATGTCATCATCGAATATGTTAAAAGCAAAACAAACATCAGCAAAGACTTGAAAACAAGTCTACTGAAATTGCGACAATCAGTCCTAGCTGCAAAGCAGGACTACGAGAAAGCCAAGGAACAACTGGGCAAGGTAGAAGGCCAAAAAGACACTAGGTCGTGTCAGACCGAAGTGTTTTCCTTCACAGGCAACGCGAATATATCTGATGATATCATTCGATACGCGATGCGGAAGAGGGAAGCTTCCGGGGATGAATACGTGGCGAAAAGACGTATGGTTGCTAAGGGAAAAGTGACCTACGCGGCCGTCCTCCAAAGCGGAAAAGCTGGCACGAGCCAAGCCCCGCGATCAAGAGGACATGGCAACAAAGGAGAGGCCAACACCAATCCTAAGGCCAAGAAAGCGAAGAAAAAGGAGCCACGGGTTAACCGGAACCAGGCAGTGCATCCACAGGAACCACGGGCGCAAGGCAACAGCAACCCGTGGATACTTACTTATGGGTCCTGGGCACCCATTCTGGTGCATAGGGCCGACGTGAAAGATTTCCATCCTGGGCGATTACCAGCTATCGCCTTGACCTGCGGCCAGGTCAAATTGCCGTCGACTTCTTTTATTTCTTTGTTGAGGCTGCGCCGCCATGATCCTCTGGGTCTGCCTCTGCTGCGATGTCCTGCTGGATTCCATTCCAGCGCTTGTTTGCAGATTTCGTTTCCGCCCCGACGTAGAGTGTGGCCGACCCACCCCCACTTTCGTTGTCGAATTTCGGTTTGTATCGGTTGCTGGTGGCACCGACGATGGAGGTCAGCATTAGAAATCCAGTTGTGTGGCCACCATGCCCGAATTATATACCGCAGGCATCTGTTGATGAACACCTGCAGCCGTTGAGTGTTCTCCGCTGATACACACCACGTTTCACTGGCGTATAACAGCACAGATTTGACATTGGAATTGAATATTCGAATTTTGGTGCGTTGACTAATCTGACTGTTCTTCCAAATATTTCTTAAGCTCGCAAAAGCAGCCCTCGCCTTCTTGATCCGTGCACCTATGTCGATCTTGGTACCGCCGTCAGACGCCAGTTGGCTACCAAGATATTGGAAGTTTTCGACGTTCTCCACTGTTTGCCCGGCTACTGTGAAGCTGGAAGGGCCGGCCGTGTTTACATCCAACGATTTGGTCTTGTTGACATTGATGTTGAGACCTGCCGCTGAGGAGCGTTCGGCAAGATCGTCTAGCTTACTCTGCATATCAGAGCGCCGTTGAGCTAGTATAGCAATATCATCAGCCAAATCGAGATCATTTAAGTGCTCCATAGTAATAGGCTGCCACAGCAGCCCACGGTTTTGTTCACGGTCAATGGCGCCTATCAGGATCTCGTCAATTACGATGAGGAACAGTAGTGGTGATAGTATACATCCTTGCCTCACTCCAGCTACAACCCGGATGGGTTCAGACAAGACCCCGTTGTGCAATACTCTGCACGTAAAGGCCTCGTACTGCGCTTCGATGAGGCCGATGATTTTCTCAGGAACACCCTTGCGTCTCAGGGCTCCCCACATATTTTCGTGATTGAGTCGGTCGAAAGCTTTTTCGTAGTCAATGAATACCATATACAGGGACTCTTGGAATTCATTGACTTGCTCCAAGATGATACGGAGCGTGACAATATGGTCCACACAGGATCGTCCGGCACGGAATCCCGCTTGCTGTCGACGGAGAGTCGCATCGATCTTCTCCTGGATCCGGTTTAGGATCACTTTGCATAGAACTTTGAGAACAATACATAGCAACATGATGCCCCGCCAATTATCGCATACAGTGAGGTCACCCTTTTTGGGTACCTTCACTAACACGCCTTGCATCCAGTCGGCCGGAAAAGTCGCGGTGTCCCAGATATTGCGGAATAGTTGATGCAACAGTTGTGCGGATATTGCGGGGTCTGCTTTGAGCATCTCGGCTGATATGCGATCGACCCCAGGGGCTTTGTTGGATTTCATACTTTGGATGACTGTTTCTATCTCATGCAGTGATGGAGCTTCGGTGTTAACGCGACTAATACGCCGAACCCTAGGCGGATCATGCTGAGGTGTTGGTGGCCGGGTTGACACTTGGAAAAGTTGTTCGAAGTGCTCAAACCAGCGTTTTAGCTGGTCAGTGGGGTCGGTTAACAGTTGTCCAGTCGTGTCTTTCACGGGCATCGTCGTATTCATCTTTGCCCCGCTAAGGCGTCGTGAGATATCGTAGAGAAGACGAATGTCGCCGGTTGCTGCGGCTTTCTCACCTTCGTCAGCAAGGGAGTCCGCCCACGCTCGTTTGTCCCGCCTACATGAGCGCTTAACTTCCCTTTCTAGAGCCGAGTATCGTTGACGGGAAAGTGCCTTGGCTCCTCTGGTTTTCGCCCGCTCTATCGCGGCTTTGGCTTCTCTCCGCTCCTCTATCTTCCTCCAGGTTTCATCGGTAATCCACTGTTTTCTCTGAGTGCGTAGCTCACCCAGATTATTTTCGCTGGTAGTGATGAAGGCATTCTTGATGGCGGTCCATTGCTCTTCTACGCTGCCACCTTCCGAAATATTAGCAGCAAGAGTCTCCAGTTCTTCGACGAAGGACCTTTTCACTGTGGCATCTTCCAGTCGGCGTGTGTTAAATCGACGTCCGACTCTTTCCTCCTGTCGACGAATCCGCGCAATGCGCAGACGCACCTCGCCGATGAGGAGGTGATGGTCGGATGCGATGTCAGCGCTACGTTTATTCCGCACATCAAGAAGGCTCCGTTTCCACTTTCGGCTGATACAGATGTGGTCAATTTGATTTTCGGTAAAGCCGTCACGGGAGACCCACGTGACCTTGTGAACCGGACGATGGGGGAAGAGCGATCCCCCGATCACCATGTCGTTATTGCCACAAAACTCTGCCAACAGTTCTCCGTTTTCGCTCATTTCTCCGAGACCATGGCGTCCCATGACAGGCTCATAGCTCGAGTTGTCGGATCCGATCTTCGCATTGAAGTCGCCCATGTAGATCTTGATATCACCCTTCGGAATCTTATCCACGACAGCATTGAGTTGACTGTAAAAGTTCTCTTTGTCCTGCAATTCGGCAGCATCGGTTGGCGCATAACATTGGACTATGGTAAGGTTTCGGACCCGTGTTCTAAATCTGGCGACGATTATTCTCTCATTTATAGGCTCCCACTTCATAAGCGCGGCGTAAGCTTGGGCGCTGAGCAAAAAGCCAACCCCACGGTGCCGAGGAGCGTGTTCACCTCGCAGGCCAGAATATAGCAGAATCTGTCCCGATGGTATTCTGTGTTCTCCAAAGTTTGGCCAACGGACTTCGCTCAGTCCTAGGATCTCCAGCTTCATGCGACACGCCTCGTTGGCGAGTTGTGCCAGTTTACCCTGCTGGGCTAGGGTTAGTACGTTCCATGTTCCAATTCGTGTCCGTTGTTTCGCGCTAAAAGTCGTTGCCGTTAAATCAGTTCGTAATCTTTCTCTATCGGTTTCTTGAACATTTTTTGATGTTTCGGGGACAGTAGGTTGTTAGCCTAAGGTTCCCTATCCGCCGTGATGGGGCTGCCATCTTAGGTGTAGCTTCCGGGGAAGAGCATTTCTTATTCAGCCGCTGGATGCCAGACAGACGCTGTTTGAGCCGCACCTCCTTGGTGAACAGACGCTCGGTGGACGTACCTCCTCAATCTAGCTGAAGTCAGAAGGACTACAGGACCCAGGCTGCACTACCAGCTAAGCACGCAACTCTTAGCTGGCGGTCATTTGTCATCCGTCGACCCGTGGAAGCATGAGGTAGGAACTTGTGAGGACTCCGTCGACTCACCATTTTGCAGCCCAACCCGTGGATACGAGTTGGAAATAAGAAAAAACAGAGGAAACCGAAAACGGAGCCCAAGGAGAGCGCTAAACCGAAAACAGCGAAACGTAGGAATTTAGGCGAAGCCCTCGTTATCAAAACGGAGGAAGCAAAATACGCCGAGGTTCTGAAGGCGATGCGAAGCACAGAGAAGCTATCGCCATTGGGCGCAGACGTGCGAAGCATAAGGCGAACTAGGATTGGTGAAATGATCCTAGTCTTAAAGAAGGACGCCAAGGAAAAGGGTACAGTCTATAAGCAACTGGCACAAGAAGTACTTGGTGACGAGGTTGATGTAAGATCCCTTACTGCTGAAGCGACTCTCCAGTGTAAAAATCTGGATGAGGTCACCGATGCAGCGGAGGTCTCGGCTGCCCTCAAAGAGCAGTGTGACATCGACGTAGCCAGTAAGGCCATCCACCTTAGAAAGGGCCCGCAGGGCACCCAGGTGGCGGCGATCAGGCTGCCGGTCGCAGAGGCCAACAAAGCGAAGAACTTGGGCATACTCAAGGTAGGCTGGTCGGTTTGCCGGCTGAGCATACAACAGCCTCCTGAAGTTTGCTTCAAGTGTTTCGGGAAGGGCCATAAGTCGTGGAATTGCAATGGTCCCGACAGAAGTAAGATGTGCAGAAAATGCGGCGCTGAAGGCCATAGGGCAAGCGATTGTAAGCAAATCGCTAAGTGCCTAATATGTGTCGACAGAGCAGACAACGGACACTTAACGGGCGGACCCAAATGTCCGGGCACAAGCGGAGTATCAAAGCAGCCAAAACGGAAGTAACACAGTTAAATTTAAACCACTGTGATGCAGCCCAGCAGCTGCTTTGGCAGTCAGTCTCGGAAACCAAGACTGACGTGGTGTTATTATCGGACCCATACCGCATACCAGCCAACAACGGGAACTGGGTGGCGGATAGGTCTCAACAGCTAGCAGCTATAGGGACGACAGGACGATACCCAATCCAAGAAGTAGTCTCTAGCTCAAATGACGGTTTTGCGATAGCAAAAATCAACGGCGTGTTCTATTGCAGTTGTTACGCGCCCCCAAGGTGGTCGATTGAGGAATTTTCCCACATGGTTGACAGGATGATGGCCGAACTAGCTAATCGGCAGCCAGTAGTGATAGCTGGCGACTTTAATGCATGGGCAGTGGAGTGGGGTAGCCGCTGCACCAATCAAAGAGGCCAGCTATTGTTGGAATCCCTGGCCGCATTAAATGTAGAGCTGGCAAATGTGGGTACAGTGAGTACCTTCCGCAGAAATGGTGCAGAATCGATCATCGACGTGACGTTTTGTAGTCCTAACCTTTTAGGTACCATGAACTGGCGCGTTGATGACGGTTATACTCATAGCGATCATCAATCGATTCGCTATAGTATAATACCAGGCGGGCAGAAGGCAGCGCGATGTAACTCGACCCAAGCCCGAGGATGGAAAACAGCGCGCTTCGACGGCGAAGTATTCACTGAAGCCCTGAGGCGCGAACGAAACACTCTGGACCTAAACGGTGAAGAGCTAGTTGCTGTGATATCACGAGCGTGTGATGCTTCCATGCCGAGAAAAGCCCCTCCTAGAGAGAACAGGCCGCCAGTGTATTGGTGGTGCGAATCAATTGCAAATCTTCGAGCAATCTGCCTTCGGGCTAGACGAAGAATGCAACGCGCACGCACAGAAGCACAAAGAGAGGAACGCGGTGCAGCATTCAGAGAGGCAAAGTTGGCTCTCAAAAAGGAAATCAAGAGTCGAAAACGGGCATGCTTTGAAAGTCTATGCGAGAGTGCCAATTCTAGTCCATGGGGTGACGCCTACAGAGTGGTAATGGCTAAGACCAAAGGAGCCATAGCACCCCAAGAGAAATCGCCCGAGTTGCTGCGATCGATAATCGATGTACTCTTCCCGCACCATCCCATAAGCCCATGGCCCCCAGCGCCGTATGCGGCAGATGAAGGAGAAGAAGTGGCGAGAGTGACGAACGAAGAGCTGGCAGAAGTCGTGAAATCATTCGCGTCAAACAAGGCACCGGGACCCGATGGTATCCCGAATGTTGCCTTAAAAGCGGCAGTGAACACGGATCCGGACATGTTCAGAACCACGATGCAACGCTGCATTGATCAAGGAATCTTCCCGGATGTATGGAAACGACAGAAATTGGTGCTACTACCAAAGGCGGGGAAACCACCAGGTGACCCGTCGGCGTATAGACCTATCTGTCTACTAGATACGACGGGCAAGTTATTGGAGAGGTTGATTCTCAACAGACTAGTACCGTATACGGAGAGTGCAGACGGCCTGTCCAACAACCAGTTTGGATTCAGAAAAGGTAAATCTACTCTGGACGCCATCCAGTCGGTCGTTCAAACAGCTGAGGTGGCAATCGAGCATAAAAGGAGCGGCATCCGTTACTGCGCGGTTGTCACTCTGGATGTGAAGAATGCGTTCAACAGCGCAAGCTGGGAAGCAATAGCACACGCGCTTCACCGCCTCAAGGTACCGGTGCAGTTGTGTAAGCTTCTAGGAAGCTATTTTGATGGTAGGATTCTACTGTATGACACAGAGGAGGGGCAGAAAAGCGTTCGAATTACCGCGGGAGTACCTCAAGGTTCAATCCTGGGCCCGCTGTTATGGAATGCGATGTACGATGACGTACTGAGGCTGCCCCTTCCGACGGGTGTTAAGATTGTTGGCTTCGCCGACGATATCACCCTAGTGGTCTATGGTGAATCGATGGAGGAAGTAGAGTTGACAGCAGCGCACTCTATTTCCCTGGTTGAGGAGTGGATGAAGTCTAGGAAACTAGGACTGGCCCGTCACAAGACTGAGGTGGTGGTGGTCAACAACCGCAGGTCCGAGCAACGGGCGCTTATCTCGGTAGGTGATTGCACCATAGAGTCCAAGCGATCCCTTAGGCATCTTGGGGTAATGATCGATGACAAGCTGAGCTTCGCTAGCCACGTTGAATATGCCTGTAAAAGGGCATCTACGGCTATAGCGGCGCTTTCGAGGATGATGTCTAACAGCTCTGCTGTAATTGCCAGCAAACGCAAGCTGCTGGCAAGCGTGGCGCTATCCATACTAAGGTATGGAGGACCAATCTGGTCAAAAGCGCTTAGAACGAACAGAAACCTAAAGCGGTTGGAAAGCACGTACAGGATAATGTGCTTAAGAGTAGCAAGTGCATACCGGACGGTATCTAAAGAGGCCGTGTGCATCATAGCCGGGATGACGCCCATCGGGCTCATCATCAAGGAAGATGTTCAATGCTTCAACCAAAGGGGTACCAGAGGAGTCCGCGACACGTGTAAAGAGGAAACGCTCAGAAGCTGGCAGCAGGAATGGGATAACTCCACTAAGGGTAGATGGACCCATCGACTAATACCAAATGTGTCAGATTGGTATGGTAGAAGCCATGGGGAAGTGAACTTCCACCTGACGCAGTTTCTGTCAGGACATGGTTGCTATAGACAGTACCTGCATAGGTTCGGGCACTCAGAATCTCCTGCGTGCCCCAATTGTGCTGGTGTAGAGGAAACAGCGGAGCATGTCGTGTTCGATTGCCCCCGTTTCATTGTTGTGAGAGGTCGCATGCTCACTACATGCGGAGGGGACACGTCCCCCGACAATATTATAGAGAGAATGTGTGCGGATGCCGAGTGCTGGAATGCAGTAACCACGGCTGTCACTCACATTATGTTAGAATTGCAGCGTCTATGGCGCGCCGACCAAGAGTTGGCTGCAGAGGATTAGCCCTGCCGAGGCTGGTCCCTTGTAACATTGTTTAAGTCGGCTAGGAGAAGCAGTTTGCCTAGGCTACTTCTGCTACACGTGTTGTGCTATATGCACTGGTCCCTTCCCGAAGAAATACCGTAAGGTGGTTCCGGGGAGATGAGGGTCTGAGTCCAAGGGTCATGTCGATGCACTGTTCACCACTTGAGCAATTCTAAATGAATTGCTCATGCACAGTGCATAGGCTGGTTTTAGCGGGTCGTCGTTGGTGCGTCATCCCCGCATTCCCTGAGTTATCTTCTCAGGGGATCTGTTTGCAGATTTCCCCCTTGTAAAAAACAAAAAAAAAAAAGAGCGATTATTATATTTGCAACTGTTAATTTAGATAGTTAAACTTAGAGTCGGTTATTGAAATATAACTTTTAAGATAAGCAGGAGTAAAGCACGAACGCGAAGTAATGACCTTTCATCCCATCTTCAAGTGCTCCCCACAAGCACAACACTTCATTCTGGCACTTTAGAACGTCCATGTTGTAACTTGTTCACACAAGAAATCTGCCTCGACCGAGTTGGCAGAACGCGCCCATACCCCTTTCTGAACCAAAGGACAGGGTGTTCTTGCAGTAGCTCTAGTTGGCAACAAATTTTGGATATGCGATGCGGTGTTGATAGCTTCTGCCCAGTGTTTATAATCCATACCAGCATAGATGAGCATTGAGCATTAACCTGGGACACGGTTATATGAAAGAGAGTCGCCAGAGGTCGCCAATTGACCTCTATAAAAATTCTGAACACATATCTTGATAGGTATTTCTACGATGAACAACATTGCCGCAAAGCAATACGATGCTTGTAAAAAAAGTTATTAAGCATAGAATATTCGGAAATTTTGCCCGATTTTGTTATTATTATTATTCCTTTACGTGTTAATCAATTTCGCCTTGCCAATAGGTTTTCATTGAATAACTTTTTTTCACAAGTGTCGGATTGTTTTGCTGTCTTCAGCAATGAAAAAAATACCTATCGAGGTCTGTGTTCAGAATTTTTATATAGGTCAATGGGCGACCTCTGGCGAATTTTCTTTGCAAAAGTAAGTTATCCCATAGTAAATCCCATACAAATTTTAAACGGCTGGCGCTAAAATATAGTTTCTCCGATCAAGCTGAAATTTTGCACAGTTGTTATGGGACATAAATGCAATCCAAAAAGTAGACTGGAGCGAGAATCTAAATTTTGTCCCACACTATTTCGACTAGAATTCGATTCTTACGTGCCGGAACTCCATTTTGCTGAGGACTGTAGGCTGGTGTATATTGCGGAAAGATTCCCTTTTGGCGGTACAATCTGTTCAGGTTGCTTGATTTATTTTCTCCGCCGCAATCGGATCGAATAATAGCAGGTGTTTTTCCGAAACGTGTTTCAACCATCCGGATGTATTCCTCCATCCTTTCTGCAGCTTCCGATTTCTTTCGAAAAAAAAATACACGGTACAATATCGGGTAAAATCGTCTATAATCGTCATAAAATATCGGGCCCCTCCTGGTGTAACTGTATTCTTAGGTCCACACAAATCGGTATGCACGAGTTTCAACATTTTCGATGATTATGGGCCAGCTTGTTTTGGGAAAGGCAATCGCGTCATATTATCCTCCAGGCAACACTCGCAGTCGGCGTCATCTTCACATTTCTGAATCTGAATACCAGTTACAAGATCATCACGTACCAGTTTACGAATGGCTCCTTCGTCTCGGTGCCCTAGGATTCGATGCCATTTATGAATACAATTTTCGGCATGCTTCGCTGACATAGCGGTTATCGATTTGCTGTTGTTCAATGTTTCCATATATGTTTGATATAGGCCTGACACGGCAACGTGTCCATGTTTCAAAATTTTGCATGTTTCTCCAGTGAAATTCACCTCGGCATTTTTCTCAGTTAGCTTACCGACTGATACCAGATTTGCGTCCAACAACAGTATAACAGTATATGGGTATGCTTTTATCCAAGCAAAACATATTATGTCTTTTTATTTTATTTTCAAATGTTTTTTAAATCAAATCTAAAACATGTAGGCGACTATGGATCATCGAAGGTAAAGATCGAATCACATTGAATTAAAAAGACCATAATTTTAATTTTCTAAATGTGGTGTTCATCATCTGCGACGTTTTTGATATCGGAAATAGTTACTAATCATAACATTATTAATGATAATCGAAGTATCTATAATTATTTATAAATAATTACATGAAAGTTGTTACTCAACTAACAGTCCAGAGTCACAAATAAACATACATATTCTATTATTGTTGAATAATGGTGACAGCTGAAAAAATGCCCTACAAAGAGCTGAGAAGATGCTATTTGAATCCAAATTTAAGGCAATGTTCAACATTTTTCATTGGAATAAATAATAGTAGAATCAACCCTTATTAAACTTTTACAAAGAATCTCTGTCGATTTGTCAAGATTGGTTTACTAATAAGTTGAACAAGTTTTTATTCCTTCTATTAAAGAGCCAATATTCCACCAAACAAATATATTTGTGTAAACCGATGTATAGGAGACAAACTAACGTTTTGGTTGCTTCGCACTTCAGCTGTTTCCATGCTTAACATGAACATGATTAAAAGCTGTATAGGTATTTTATAAGATCCTAATACAACATAGTTATATCATCCGAGCAGTTAATCCAAAGAAGGCCAAAATAACGATTAATAAACACATTGTTCCGCAACAAATAAACCTTACAAAAAAGGTCACATCATAGCCAAATTTTCGTAAAATGGACAAAGTATCTAAACATTATTTATCTCTATTTGAGTGACTTTTCGCCACGAATTCGTCACTTACTTACTAATATATAAAAACATGTTGGATACAATCATAACTGATGCTTTTTCAATACAATTATTTAATTATGTATAGAAAATATTTTGAATCATTCTTCTGATATAGGATTATTTTGAAAAAAAAAAATACAATAAGAGCACATTTAACATACAAATGATTGAAATATATTTCATATTTCTATAATGCTTAATAGATAGAAAGAATACGACAAAAATTAAAATATTAACACAGACAAACAGACGTAACACTTAGAACAAATCTCGATCAAAATCATAGTCACGAGGACATGTACGCCCAATGCTAAAATCAGCGTGTTTGGCCGACGGGCCAACAGATGGCGGTAGTGTGTAAACGTCAAACACGAACAAAAACGAAGCAAGCGCTGCGGGTGGCGGATTGGCCACCTAACATATGTTTGAATCGACCGTTAAAAAGGTGGTCGATGGACAATGATGAGAGTGTGACGTCTGTTTGTCTGTGATATTAACCTTATAAAAAATATGATATATGACATAAATGAATTTTAGTAATATTACTGAGAAGTCTATCCCGAAAGGAGGACGTGCGTCGTATAAAGAAGCGAAGAGGTTTTGACCAATCAGTCTGACCTCTTTTCTTCTGAAATGTCTGGAACGCATAATCGATCATCAAATCCTTGATGTTTGTTTGGCAAACATGCCTCTTCATGTGAATCAATGGTTATCAAACTGGAAAGTCCACAGTGACTCTGTTACACACAGTTGTGTACGATATCGAGAAAGCATTCGCTCAGAAGCAATCCTGCTTGGGTGTCTTTTTGGATATTGAGGATGCCTTTAGTAACATGTCTTTCGATGCCATATTAGAAGCTGCTCGAAACCATAAGCTGCCTACACTGATTACTAATTGGATATACCAAATGCTCAAAAACCGACATCTCTCTCGACATTGTGTCGAGCTGCGATT
This sequence comes from Aedes aegypti, assembly GCF_002204515.2. Taxonomy (NCBI): domain Eukaryota; kingdom Metazoa; phylum Arthropoda; class Insecta; order Diptera; family Culicidae; genus Aedes; species Aedes aegypti. Next base: position 402,809,982 of record NC_035108.1, read on the forward strand.
CGGAATTAATTGTTTTCGGATGCTCTCAAAAGGATCTCTTACCACTTTTGTTGAATCTCCTCTCCCCCATCGTAACCTATTTTCCCATACTTAATACATGGTTAGTAGCAAACTTGTAGACTCCCCCTCCCCTCTAAAATGCTACGACATTTATGGACGGTCCTAAGCACCAAATAAACGACCTGATAGTCGAGAATCGGTGTCATTAGTATTGCCTTTCGGTTAACCCGAATAAAACATCTATTGTACTTTTTACGGAAAGACGAAACCGTCATGGGATTCGACCTTTACATCTTTTTGGCACTGAGATCAAAAGTGAAGAAAACTTACATAGTCTTCGGTTTTGGTAAAACAAATGGATTCACACAACTGTTGTTCGACCTCTACTGTGGGAAAAAAGGACTAAATGAGCGGAATCTGGGGCACTGATGGTATACATTCATTACATTAATCCAAAGTCAACTAACGGTTTCAACAGAGGCGTCGCGTGACCTAATTTTCCACCTGTGCACTGCTTACTTAACTTTATCTCTTTTTTTGCAATATGTATGCTCCACGGACCAAGTTTTTTAGTATAAAGAGCGTAATCACCATTCTAGAATATGTGTTTTTCTCAGCTTTTCAATCGAATTAAATATTTTATATTTTATTTAGTAATCAAGCTTTTTAGTTGAATTTATCAATAGAGTTGTATATGGGTATCTAATTTATATATTCTAAATCTTCGTTAAAAATTGAACTAGAATCCTGTTTCAACATTTTCCGTGCCCTGAAACAGTTAATTCCCCTTGGAAAATTTTACTACAGGACGAGCTGTCGGGATGAGATTGAGCCTGAAATTTGAGCTTGAAATCTATTTTGATCATTCAGAATATCAAAAATAAGATGGGGTCGTGACGGACTTTGGTTTCAGGTTGGCCGATTGCGCTGCAGAATCGTTACCCGTTCTGTGGCGTAGTTGGTTAACGCGCCCAGTCTAGCGTATTGGGAGTCGTGGGATCGAAGCCCACCAGAACGATTCTATTATTTTTCACAATCTTACATCTCAATTTGTCCAAATTGACTTTTGTGTCTACGACCTTCAGGTATTTTCAAAACACCGTCGGCTGGTTAAGCCGTAATAGACATGACAACCCTAGTTGAGTAAAATTGAGCGGCGATCTCTCTATCGCAAAAGGGGTCGATATGACGAGATACGACCACGTCGAAAGCCGGACCCATACTAACCATCTCATTGAGCCAACGTTGGCTAATGAGTAGTGTGGCACAAACAAGGCAACAGTGCGACGCTAAAAATAAAATCTCTCACTGTTGTTCGTAGGCACGCTTAGGAGAGTCGAATTGGGCATCTCAGAGAGCCGAAGGAGTTGTAGGGTTGTGAAGGAGAAAATGGGGTCGTGACGGACTTTGGTTTCAGGTTGGCCGATTGCGCTGAAGAATCGTTACCCGTTCTGTGGCGTAGTTGGTTAACGCGCCCAGTCTAGCGTATTGGGAGTCGTGGGATCGAAGCCCACCAGAACGATTCTATTATTTTTCACAATCTTACATCTCAATTTGTCCAAATTGACTTTTGTGTCTACGACCTTCAGGTATTTTCAAAACACCGTCGGCTGGTTAAGCCGTAATAGACATGACAACCCTAGTTGAGTAAAATTGAGCGGCGATCTCTCTATCGCAAAAGGGGTCGATATGACGAGATACGACCACGTCGAAAGCCGGACCCATACTAACCATCTCATTGAGCCAACGTTGGCTAATGAGTAGTGTGGCACAAACAAGGCAACAGTGCGACGCTAAAAATAAAATCTCTCACTGTTGTTCGTAGGCACGCTTAGGAGAGTCGAATTGGGCATCTCAGAGAGCCGAAGGAGTTGTAGGGTTGTGAAGGAGAAAATTGGGTCGTGACGGACTTTGGTTTCAGGTTGGCCGATTGCGCTGCAGAATCGTTACCCGTTCTGTGGCGTAGTTGGTTAACGCGCCCAGTCTAGCGTATTGGGAGTCGTGGGATCGAAGCCCACCAGAACGATTCTATTATTTTTCACAATCTTACATCTCAATTTGTCCAAATTGACTTTTGTGTCTACGACCTTCAGGTATTTTCAAAAATAAGATGTCGAGCGTAGTAATATCGTTCAAATCAAGAAAAAGTGCGCTTTCGGTCAATGGATCATTAAAATAACCAAAACGACCGCTATGAAAAGCATAGATAGCGCCACCGTAGTCTTGTGTGTTTGACATAACAGCGATGCACAATGTTAAATTCCATATACGGTAGCGCCGCTGTTTTGATGCGGTGAGTACCGAAAGAGTTACCTTCAATGATTCATTTATTCGTAATCAAACGTCAACATCCCACCGCAAAATCGTTAGTGTTTGGAGGTGATCTTTTCTTCCAAAATGCGAAATCATCACCTCCAACTTAGTTCTAAACCCACCGTTATATGAATAATGGGGGCGCGTCAGTCGTCGCAAGTTTCTTTTTAAGCAGTCAATAAAAACCGGTAAATTTGTCATTGCAAAATAACCCAATAATCAGTCATCATTCAATGATGAATTCTGAAGAAGTAGTGACAATTTCAACAGCACTGGTTTCAAACTACCGTGAAGGCCCAATACTCTGCGCACTTAAGGCTTTTCATAATTCAAACAATTTTAATTAATTGAAAACAAAACACAATACTCTGAAATTTTGGGAGCAAATACTTATTGATCTTATGTATAAGGAAAAAAATATAAAAGCTTCACTAAGTAATGATTTTTATTGCAAATTTTTAATTTTTCTCAAAGGTGTCCGTGTTCCTAACTTTGCGCACTCATTTTTGCAATGTTCCTTATTCTGCGCATTTAGGTTCCTAACTCTGCGCACTCGATAAATTCTTTATAACACTTGAAGTATTTTACTAAAAGCATTACTAGAATTTAAACACTGAATTAATCTTCATTTTCCTGCTTTATACGGCTTTACGTCCCCAGTGGAGCGTGGAATGTCTTTACCGTCTTTTTTGCGTTCACCCTTGGCATGTAGAGGAAAATTAGCTTTGAATGTTTATGTATTTTCACTAGAAAATATAAAAACCAAATTTTCTTTGGTTCGGTTCGGATCCGGGTTTAGTATTAAATAATTGTCTTGGATTCGGGTCGGATCCGGGTTTGACGAAAATAAACCTGGTTCTGGTTTGTTATATGTGAAACCCGAACATTTCTACTAAATACGAAGAATAGTTTGAGCGAAAGGGTATATCCATTCTTAATGTATTGTTCATCATTCAATCGAGAAGTATTGCCATTCTGTATAAGCGTGACGTAATTAATGAATGATCCCTATTACAGATCAATAACAATACTTTATTGGCGTTTCTTACTCAATATTGACTCATGAAATTATACAAAAAATCAAAATTATTTTATTGCATGGTTAGGGAGTATTCAAAAATTACGTCCATCGTTCAGGGGAGGAGGAGTCTACGAAAATGTGACAATGCATGCAATAGGTACTGTAAAAATCACGACAGAGGATTGAGGGGACAGAGTGTAGAAATCCTTAAAATATGATGGACGTAATTTTTTAATCTTTCCTTACTAACATTTTTTCAAAGTATTTCTATTCCATATCTCGATGGTGTCGACAAGTCGATGGTTCCCTTCAATATCGACCTCTGGAGGGTTGATTGTATGTTGAAAATAACGTTTTATAACTGCTGCGCATAGTAAGGAACATGGTTGAAAAATGGTTCCTTACTATGCGCACTTAAGAAGAATAAGAAAATGAAGAGAAAATAAGTTGCACTTTACCAGTGATGATTGCTCGATACATAAACTAGTGCCTACGTACTAAAAATCTGAAATATGTTCTCTTTAATTTGCTTCAAATGACTTAAGTGATGATGTACTCCCTTAGCATTTTCGCTAACGGGCAGTCAATTTGGACGTTTTTCAATATTTTTAAAGGTATTTATTTTTTTATTAAAGTAATAAACGTAAATTTGTCAAGAAAATTCTTCACGTACTTTTTTATTACTATTGTAGCAATACATGAACAAACAAATTTAAACAAAAAAATAAGTATTTTACCAGATTTTGGTGAATTTAGGTAAAAGTGCGCAGAGTTAGGAGCTGCGCAGAGTTAGGGGCCCTCACGGTAATCTTGCAATTTAAAACTGTGACTATCTATGGTCACCATGGTCATGTATATCTCTACATAGAATTGAACCAAAACAGTTTGCATCGTGTAAAATACTCGCTTTTGTTACATGTAGAACAAGCGTGGTGACGACGACGGCGCTGGGGTTGGGCGCGTCCATTCTGCGATTAATTATTGCAAAAACTACTGCGCAGTATGCGAAAAGCGAGGTTTGATTACTAAAAGTCAACTAAAAAATAATCCACCTTCCGCTGTCTGAGACACTCCCGCGCTTCACACCACAAGCATAGGCTAGGAGAAGTGGATGAACAAGGATGAATCTGTCATTCAAATACTTGTCAAATTTCATACAAAATCTACTTTTTCTCAGCGATAAGTTCATCCCTCATTCATGCTAGGTGAACCACTTCCCCTAGCCTATGCCCATCTGCACTCTCATACTGGTTGACTTGGTTGCTGTAACAAGATGTGCACTGGTCGGAGTTGACGCTTTGGCTACTCACACACTAGCATTTGTAGTTCAAAAAGCTCTCTACCACATTGGCAGCATTGCGTGTACGATACCGGGCAGCCCGTTTACCGATGAAAGTGCACACGTTGGGTTTCATCGTCCCAGCCAACAATGTGTAGCGTGCAACCCGGTGCTAGGCAGCCATGTTTTCGTAGTCAGCATCAAACTCAAGAGCAACAACGTACATTGGCCTAATCATGTTAGGGATTTTTTCCTCCAATACCAAAATGTGTTTCTAGCTAATCACATCAACCCAAATTGACTTGCTGTACTGCAATCCAATAGTTTGCAACCGTTTGTTTGTTCGAATAGCTGTATATGGGCTCATTCACAAATTTCATAACGCTGAAGGGGGTGGGTGGGTGTCCTCGTGCTGTTACGGCTCATACAAAATTTGTAAAATGTTCATACAAAAAGCGTTACGAGGGGGTGGGTGGGTGTCGAAAATGGCCATTTTTGGCGTTATGAAATTTGTGAATAAACCCTATATGCGGGAAAAGATTTTTTTCGGAGAAAAAGATTTCGCCATCATAGATTGTTATTCCTCAAACGGTTATTTGTTTACAAACATTGAGCTGTCAGTGGGAACCACTTCCCAGTAGGAACCAGAGATGTTTGCTCGTTATTTTTCAATGGGGTTGTATAGGCGGTGTCAGGTAGAGATGGTCGGGTCTCGGGTTTTCAAACCCGAAACCCGACCCGAACCCGAACCCGACGGGTTCGGGTCGGGTTCGGGTTTGAAACTTTTTATTTTTTCGGGTTCGGGTTCGGGTCGGGTTTGAAGGTTAAAAAAATATCGGGTACGGGTCGGGTTCGGGCTTGAAAAAAATCGGGTTTTGCCGGGTTTGGGTCGGGTTTGGGGATAATTGTTCACAAAGTAACAACCGGAAAGCTTCCCTATGCATCAGAACCGATGAATTTATCATCTTTTCGAACTCGGGTTCTATTCGGGTTTTTCTTAGAAAACTTTCTCGGGTTTCGGGTCGGGTTCGGGTTTGAACAGCGAAAATTTTTCGGGTTCGGGTCGGGTCCGGGTTTGCTTTTAAATTTTTGTCTCGGGTTCGGGTCGGGTCCGGGTTTAAAGGAATAAATTAAGTCGGGTACGGGTCGGGTTCGGGTTTGAAAAATGTGAAACCCGACCATCTCTAGTGTCAGGAGGCTGGTAGCGTGGGATAAAGTGTTGCGTAGCATGCTTCGCGCTGTGCGCGAGCAAAAGAATAGTCTCAGATCGTGCGTCGCACGAAAATGCCTATTTCATTTAATTTGCAAAGCAAAATTTTAACAACTATTTTGATGAATGTAAATTATTTAGCAAACTATTGATAATAGTGATACTTGTAAAGGGCTATATTTTGTTAGGTGAATGAATTATTAAATTGTCATTGATAAGTTATACATATTGTTGGCGGTCAGGATGAACGAGATGCCACCTGTGCAGTGCAAATGTTGCACATGCGGACGCGACGCCTCTGGGTTTCAATAGTAAAACTATTGATAAACAATGAATTTACTTTTGAAAAACATTCAAATTTTTTAAATCGATTTCAATAAATTCAGACCATTTGCAATAGTGTTTGTTCAAGTACTTTTTATAAAAACGCTTCTTTCGTAAAGAAAAAGAAAGAGAGGATAATAAATCATCGAGCTGTTTAGTAGAATACCTATAAGTAGATGAAAAAACCGAATTTAGTACTATACAATTTAATTCCACTAGAGTTTGTATTCTTTGACAGATACGCGTATTTCGACCTCAATTGTAAGGCCGTCTTCAGTGTCGTGTACTGATACACGACACTGAAAACGGCCTTGCAGTTGAGGTCGAAGTACGCGTATCTGTCAAAGGATACAAACTCTAATAAATGGTATAGTACTAAATTCGTTTTTTTCATCTAGAAAGAGAGGGATAAGGATATTTCCAGAAAACAAGAGGTTCTCCATAAATTCATTTCAACGCCTATTTTTCCAGTCATTCTCTCAGTTATTTTTATATCGATTCCTTCAAGTATTTATTTCCCTCAGGAAATGCTCAAAAAGTGTCTCCAGTTCTAGGAATTCTATTAGGAACTCTTCCAGGAATTCTTCCTTGAATTCGATCAGGAATTCTCTCCTTCTTCCGAAATATATTTAGTGTTTCTCCGATTTCATCTAGGGATTGATCATGTAGTTCTTTCAGTAATGATGTGATTTTTCTATTAACTATTCAGAAGTTTAAGGTTTTATACTAGCATAAGTTTTTCAAAGTCCCTTTTTTGAGACTCTTAGTTGCTACCAACCCTGCATACGTTGCAATTCATCCCGTTCAATGTGTCCTTTTTGTCTCAATGATATGATAAATTCTACAATTCCATACCGTGTTAGAACCAAATGCTCCAGAACATTTGCCAACACGCGTATCACTAAAATAGATTCTGATGTACCTCTTCCAGCTGCTCCGGCACCGCAAATTTCCCACAAGTACGAACCGATTCCATTCAACGCGCAAACAATCAACCCTCAGCAGTACAGTGAACCGTTCAACAAGCTGCTCAATGAGGTCAACGACCCAACGATACCGGACGAGCAGAAGCAACGGTTGAAGATTGCGTTTGCCGAAGGTTACCTTACGGCAACCCATCCGGACCATGCAAACCGTTCTGGCAAAGCTATGCGCTATCTCAAGGTCCTTCAGCAGCTGCTGATCATTGTCGTGTTCATCGGAATCTTCATCAGCCTGTTCGTCTCGACCAACGGGTCCGTTTTTAGGTCTGCAATCAATTTGCTTTTTTGTCATACGATTTGCTTGTCCATTATACGCCTTTGTCTAGACCACAATTCGGAACAACATTCTAAACTGATCCTTGTTTCCTTTCGGTTGCATTTTTTTCCTCTCTTCCTTTTCACGTCCCGGATTATCCCCCCCATCATGATTCCATATTTTCAGTAGAATACAATCGGCAACCAGGTCGAGGTGGACCCGGAGGACATCTCGGTGACGTTCGAGGACGTCAAGGGTTGCGACGAGGCCAAGCAGGAATTGAAGGAGGTGGTCGAGTTCCTGAAGAACCCGGACAAGTTCAGCAACCTCGGAGGCAAGTTGCCGAAGGGTGTCCTACTGGTTGGTCCACCCGGCACGGGTAAGACATTGCTGGCGCGGGCAGTGGCAGGCGAAGCTGGAGTACCGTTTTTCCACGCGGCTGGACCGGAGTTCGACGAAGTCCTCGTCGGACAGGGAGCACGTCGTGTGCGGGACTTGTTCAGTAAGTTTTCCCTTATTTTGAATTCGTAAATAACCAGGATAATCTTATTTTGTTAAAAATGCTAACAAGTGCATGGTCTTCTTCTTCTTGGCATTAACGTCATCACTGGGACAGGGCCTGCTTCTCAGCTTAGTGTTCTTATGAGCACTTCCACAGTTATTAACTGAGAGCTTTCTCTGCCAAAGTTGTCACATTCGTATATTGTGTGGCAGGTACAATGATACTTTTATGCCCAGGGAAGTCAAGGAAATTTCCATAACAAATAGATCCTGGACTGACCGGGAATCGAACCCAGACACTTTCAGCATGGCTTTGCTTTGTAGCCGCGTAGGTAAATTAAAAAAAATTAGAATAGGATAAAATGGCTTTAAAGAACAATGAGAAAAATCCCACGTATTTTTGGCTGCCAGAAATTCGGGTGAGGCACCATGCACTTGTTAGCACAACTATTCATCTAGATTATATTGAAAATGTTATCTAAAATGTTTGAAAACCGACAAGTTGTAGCATTTTTGGCAAAATAAAATCGGCCTGAGAATTTACCGACCAAGGAGCGTAGTAAAATGAAAGGCTTTCATTTTCTATTCAACAGAGGCAGCCAAGGAACGGGCTCCATGCGTAATCTTCATTGACGAAATTGACTCGGTTGGTGCCAAGCGCACCAACTCCGTGCTACATCCGTACGCCAATCAAACCATCAACCAGCTGCTGTCGGAAATGGACGGTTTCCAGCAGAACGAGGGAGTCATCGTACTAGGAGCTACGAACCGGAGGGACGATTTGGACCAAGCCTTGTTGCGACCGGGCCGCTTCGACGTGGAAGTGGTTGTTCCGACGCCGGACTTCACCGGACGGAAGGAGATCCTCACACATTATTTGAGCAAGATCCTGAGCAAGGAGATCAACATTGATCAGCTGGCACGGGGAACGACCGGTTTTACGGGTGCAGACATTGAAAACATGGTCAACCAGGCCGCTTTGAGGTACGTTGGAAATGTGATCAACGAGGATCGGCAATTGATAAGTTTTATTGTAGGGCCGCTATTGACGGGGCTGAAACGGTGACGATGAAACATCTGGAAAACGCCAGAGATAAGGTACTTATGGGTCCAGAGCGAAAGTCTCGCCTGCCGGACGAGGAAGCCAACAAAATTACTGCGTATCACGAGGGCGGACACGCTATTGTGGCATACTATACAAAGGTAAATTTGGCAAATGAGAATACTTCTAATTGATCAGATTTAACCTGTTCAAGGCGTAAATTTAAAAAAGAGAGATCCTTTTTAGCTCTTTGATAACGTTCGCGGTTTTAATATCAAAAAGCTTTGTTTAGTTTCGATTTCCTATAAGACACAGATTTTAAATTTGAAAAAATATAGGATATGGAAAATATAGAATTGTTAGGATCTGATTAAGTTTAATTGGTGATGCGATACATTCACGCGGGACTAGATCAAACACTATTAGACTTGAAGATGTACAGTGTATTAGATCCAGTTGTTGAATTATATCACCTACTTGTGAACACTGAGACGAAAACTAAGTGATAATATTTCACATTCGTTTTTTTTTTTCAGGAATCCCATCCTCTGCATAAAGTGACAATCATGCCACGCGGTCCATCGCTCGGTCATACCGCTTACATCCCGGAGAAAGAACGCTACCACGTCACCAAGCAGCAACTGTTGGCCATGATGGACACGATGATGGGTGGCCGAGCGGCGGAAGAACTTATTTTCGGAGCTGACAAAATCACATCTGGTATGTACAATTACCCTTCGTTTTCTCAAGATTTGCTAAAGAGCGTTGTCTCTACATGATTACCATAGGTGCCAGCAGTGATCTGAAGCAAGCCACCTCGATTGCTTCGCACATGGTTCGCGACTGGGGTATGTCGGAAAAGGTTGGACTCCGTACGATCGAAACGGCCAAGGGCTTTGGTGCTACCGCGGAAGTTCTGTCCCCATCGACCGTGGAAGGCGTTGATAATGAAATCAAGAAAATTCTGAACGATAGCTACGAGCGTGCCAAGGCCATCCTCAAGCAGCACGCCAAGGAACACAAGGCTCTCGCGGAAGCGCTGCTCAAGTACGAAACACTGGACGCCGAAGACATCAAGGCTATCCTCGGGGGCGAGAAAATGCCGGTGGAAGAACACTGAAGCGAGTAACGGAGAATTGATGCCGAGTAGGTACCTATATATTGATTCGTACAAGATTAATGCAACAAGATGTAAGGACAAAAATTTGAGAGTTGATTGGCGAAAACCAACACGAAATACACTCACATGCGGTCAACATCCTGTGTTGCTGCGTGGTTTTAGATATACATATTGAACTAATTTATATTTAATCGCAGCTTTCTTCCTTGTCCGTTTTATTTAGAATGAACCGAACCTTTTTCGACACAGGCTTGGTAAGATAGTTGTACTATAGAATTGTTAAACAAGCGAATCAAGCGCTAAAAATGAACCACAATGAACCTTCAATACACAGAATAAGATAAACCAACTGATAAACAGCTTTAGAACTGCACCGAGGGGGAAACCAGCTAAAAATTTGAGTCTGATTCTAAGATGTTTCGAATGAAAAAAAAAATGTCAGAGCACCACCAAATGAGCTGAGAGCAAAAATTATTCCAGGAAAATTGAATAAAAATTACAAATGTTAGTTGATCAATCCGGTGTGCCTCTATTTGTTACCTTTAGCCTTTGAAGAAACGCATTCCTTGATTTTCGAAGTAATCTGATTGAACTGACCCCCGATCGAGCCATCCTGGGAGCACTTGGAACCGGTCGCAGGACGTGAAAGATTTCAGTTTTTCGTCAACGATTTTCTTCACTTCGGGGCCCATCGATGTGAAGCAACCAGCAATCTTGGAGAAATGGCAATCCACTACCGATGACAACGGCATCCACTACCGGGATCCTCAAAGTGAGATTGAAGATTGTTAACTAGGAAGGCTCGAAGGAACGCGTTGTCTATGTTATGGACGTCGGTATCCTTATCCAACAGCTCGTTGACTTTGTTGTACGTGCCCTGGCGGTCATCCTTCGAACCTTCGCCTGGTTTCTTGGATGCTGCGGTAGTTGTTGTTTCTCCCCCATCACTTGCATTGTTCGTAACAGTTGTTGTTTCGCCTGTTTGCTTCGTTTGTCGTAGTTTCAGCCACTTTAGTTGTTGTATTGGCATCTTCAGGAAGTGGTCAAGAGAGCACATTGGCGACATTCACAAAGAGAGTCATCCTTATGCAATAAAGGAGACGTTATTTATAACACCTACAATCAATTACTATTTATAGGTCCCATGTACCTTATTGCTATTACAACTCAACTGTACAAATAGTTAGGAAAAAATCAGACTTTACAGTAAATGTTTTCCCTTATAAGGATGAGTCACGAGTCTGCATTATGGACACAACATTAGAGTTTTCCAGTCTGATAGGTGTGGAAAATTTTGTAGGAAATCCTTGAAAATGTTCTGAACGGAATCTTCGTGGAAGTCTTGAAAAAACGATGGTTGAATCTTTGGAGGAAACTTGATGGAATCTCTGAGGTAACTTTTTTGGCTATCCTTAGAAAAATTTCAGGTTGAACCTTTCAAGGTAAGTATCTGAAAAAAATCACTGAATGAACTCCTAAAGAAATCTTTTTCAAGCAAACTTTGGGCAAATACCTGAAGAAAATAATAGAAAAATACATACAATAAAATATATTCAAAACATTCTTAGAGGAGTGTCTATTAGGATTCTCTGGCGAATAGCCCTTATCTCATTGTTTTTGTTGAGTTTCTTTTTGTTTTTTGGTTACAAGTTAGTTCCTTTCTGGTCTCTTTTTGATTATTATTTATCTTTATTTAGGTGGTTTTTCGCTCTTGGTGAGTTCGCCACATAGGTCTCTTTTTGATTCCTGTTTGGTCTCTATTTTATGCATGGGGTCTCTAAAGGAGTGCTTCGTGAGGCCCAAGCAGGACAGTTCGGTTTTGCGTCGTCCGTTAGATTTTGCTCACAATTTCGCGCGTTTTCGTCGCCGGAGAATTTTTTTTTTCCTGTTTGGAGCGTCTTGCTGGGTAGTGCTTCGTGAGGCCCAAGCAGGACAGTTCGGTTTTGCGTCGTCCGATAGATTATGCTCACGGTTTCGCGCGTGTTTTCGTCGCCGGAGAATTTTTTTTCCCTGTTCTGGAGCGTCTTGCTGGGTAGGTATTTGGGAAGGCCCAAGCAAGACGGTTTGTTTTCGGAACGCCAAGAAGTTTTGCTGTCAGTGTCAGTTTTGTGTTCAGTCGAGAATGGATTACCAACTGGTGAGTTCGTTTCATGCTTATGATAACACATTTTTTCATGAAAGCGTAACTTTTATGTAATATTAAAACAAACTTTGTATGGTTCGTCACTATAAGTGTCGGCATTATGCTATTTTCTTATACAATTTCAATATACATATATTTGTCTCTTTTTGGCATTATTAAAAATAATCTTTTGAATTGTTCGACATTGTGAATGTTGACGTATTTTTTAAAACTTCTACCATATCGAGACAAAATGCACAGTAATACTCATATGTCATTTTCAAACAAACTATGTATGGTTCGTCACTACAAGTGTCGGCATTATTCCTGTTTCATATAATTTAAAATATATACATGTAATTTTCAGTTTTCGACATTAATAAAAACGTCTTTTGAATTGTTTGACATTATAGATGTTGACCTATTTTTTAATGCTTCTACCAAAAACTTCTCGAGACAAAAATACAAAACTAGCTTTAAATATAAGTCGTATATTTCCCCCTTGTCCATGGATCGCATCACCGACCAGAGGTGACTCCCAGATATTTTCCTCCCTCACTAATAAACACCCTTCCCGTGGTGATTGTGGAGATGCAGAGGTATTCTCGGTCTCTAGAAGCAACAATCATTACACCCTAACATTCCTTCCCCATCCCAACTGACTGTAAGGACTTGGCCGGCGCCGTTATTGATCAATAATATTAGATCTGCTAAAATTGCACTTCGAGAGTAAGCGGAAACTCCCATCCCTTATTCATTTGGATCGTAGTGCAATTCTTACCAGTTCCGATCAATCACGGAGTAGCAACCATTGACATGTACAGTCAGTCTATGCTATGCTATGCTATTTTATGCATGGGGTCTCTAAAGCTATTATTTTCAAGACACTTAATGGTTACAAGCCCTAGCTTCCACCGATTTCTCCAGTTGTTACTCTAGAGAGTTCCAAAGATTCCTACAGATTTTGTTCTAAGAAAATCCTCAATGATTTATTCTAGAGTTTTTGAAGAAATTCTTTTACTGATTGTGCCGATTTATCCAGTTATTCTTCCAGTCATTTAATGGATTCCTTCAAAAAATCAGTCATCTACAGCATCTCACAAGAATTGTTCCAAAAATTTCTACAGAATTAATTGTTGAAATTATTTCAGTAATTTTTCAATAAATTTAACAATGAAGAATGAAATGCCTTCAGAAATTTCTCCAGCTATTTTTCCAGCTTTTCATCTAGGGATTACACATGCAGTTCTTCTAAACATTTCTCAAGTAGTGTCCCAAGTAAAAACTCCATGAAAGATTCAAAAAATCATTTGAGATTTCACAGAAGCACAACAATTGTTCTAGTTATATCTTCAACCATTTCTTCACAAATTTATTTAGGTATTTCGTTCTATGTTTCTAGGAATTTCTTCTGAAAATACTGAATATTAACCAGGAGTTTGATTTTCATTTTTTTTTCTCAACAATTTGCTTAGCAATTTATATAAGAAATTCTGTTACATTTCATCAAGAGTCCAGGATTTTTTTAGGGATCCTTGCTGAAGTTCATCACATATTTTAGGATTTTCTTCCGGATTTTTTTAAAGAATTTCTCCAATATTCCTGAAAAATTCGACAATTGTCTTGAGATATCTCTGAAAGAATTCTTGGATAAATTTATTGAGGACTTCCTTGGTAAATTTTCATTAGAATTTTTGGAAGAATTACTAAAGGAATATTGGGAGGAACTGATGTCTAAAGTCACAAGTGGAGTCCTCCACGATTCCTCAAAGAAAAACTTCAGGGTTTCTCTAAATATTTGTCAGGGAATACATTCAGAGGCGCTTCCAGAGTTCTCCCAGGCAAGTCTCCCAGAAATTCGTCCTGAACTGTAGTGATTTTTCCAGAGATGTTTTGATACTTTTTTTCAGATGTTGCCATAAGTAATTTCTACAGAGATTACCCCAAAAATTCTCTGATAGATTCCCCAGACTCCGTGGCTCCTAATGGATCGCGCCATTCTCAAACGACCGGTTACGGAACATGAGACCTTAACAACCTTCTAGTTGATAAGGATCTTAAGATGCAGACAATCAAGCAAATTCGTTACTAGCGCTACCTAGCGACAGACTCATACAGACTCTTCATCGTCAGGTTACCCTTATTCTATTGGACATCTTTGCCGAAAACACCAACATTCTAGCTGATAAGGATCTTAAGGTACCGTAATTTCGGGTGAAATTGATCAGTTTTCACTGTTTTCCTTGTCTGTTTTCTATGATGTTGCCAATTCCAAACAACTTAATGCAGCAAAACAAGTACGACGGTGAGCCTCATTGGTTTATATACTCAAATTTTCATACAGTTGTGATTTTAGTGCTGTAAATCGTCTCTAAAATAAAAAATCAAGGAATTTCATTTCGGGGTGAAATTGATCACCTGTCAAAACAATTATTGTTAGTTTTGAAAACAACTTTACTTATTTAATTTGGGCCTCCTGAATCCAAATATGCTTTCCAAATTCTTAACAATGCAAAATTTTTGGAAATAATAAACAATTAATTTTCAACAATACCGCAGAAAACGCCTAAATGTAGGCAATTTCCGAAGGAATCTTCTGATATCTATAAAAAAATCAATTATTACAACAAAATGAACAAACTGGTAAGAATTTTAATGATAAAATACGCTTTGGGAATATATTTCAAGCATCCTTACATATTTTCAGGTTGACACCATCTCCAAATCCTTGTTTAAAACTATAAGTTTATTGATATCTGCAATACCATACAGAGCACGATTATGGAATTTTCTATTATTTTCATAGAAATAAACATTCTATAACACAAAAAACTTTACAACATGCAATTCGACAATAGTTAAGACAAACAATGTTCATTTACATAGGTTGTATTGATTTCTGTGCTCTATTAGAGGGAAATAAAATCGTGTGACACAGTGATCAATTTCACCCTACTGATCAATTTCACCCGAATTTACGGTACCGTAATGCGGGGTAACATTGATCATTTATTTAGTTTTTCTTAAATTTTTCATTTCACAATACAAATGTTACAAGTTTCATATTTTTAAAACAAGTACTGGCACCCACCGCTCCTAACTATGTACTTTATTTTGTTTTTCTAAAGATTTAAACATGTTTAAATAAATGTTTTAAGTGATTTTTTGATTCAGCTGATATGGGGTAACATTGATCACCCAAGTAAACAACGTTCGCTAATATTGGAAATGTCGTTACTTACTAAAATCAGGGCCCCTGAAGCCGAATATGAAGACCAAACTCTTACAAGTCATTTACTTTCTGAGTTATTTCAAAATTCAAAACACCTTGAATCGCGGAACACGCCTAAAAGTAGGCAATTTCCTCAGGAAATTCTACATTCGTAATAGTAATTAGTTAATGTTGCCTAATTGAATAAACTTATGAAAGATTTGAGAACGGAATCGTTTTCGGCGATGCCATTTTTAGTAAGAACCGCATTTTCCTTGATCACATCGTCTGCAGAACTCATGTGAGACATGAATTTTCGGTAGTGTCAGTGAAAATGATAGAAATCATTGTTTCAAAAAGTTGACAAATTTGCGCATGAACTAAACGCAATTTTGACAAAAACCTTTATTATCATTAGCTTATGAATATACGAAAGAGAGGCACCATTCATGGTTCGAAAATGTTTCATCAATAAATCTTTTTTTTTTTTTTTTATTAGTATCATTCCAAACATTACATTCATTTCTTATATCTAGGTGTTCTGTGTTATTAGACAACACTATCATCCTAATTTGGTAAAACAAATTTAAGATTTAATTAACAATTTGTTAACAACATATTACATTTCATTTGCCGTAGCAGTTCATTTTTTTTTTACAGGTGAGTTGATTTCACCTGCTTATAAGAGAAAAAAAAAAGTTTTTAATATACTTTACCTAACTTAACCTAAACATATAACGCATTAATCGTGGCAATAGAAGATTGTAACGATTTTTGCCTGAAATTATTTATTATTTTATTTGACATTTGTTCCAATGTTTCAACATTGGATATTCTATGTAACTCATTGGTACTATACCAGGGAGGAAGCCTCAGAATCATTTTCAAAATTTTATTTTGAATTCTCTGCAGAGCTTTCTTCCTGGTATTACAACAGCTAGTCCATATTGGTACAGCATACAACATGGCTGGCCTGAAAATTTGTTTGAATATCAAAAGCTTGTTCTTAAGACAAAGTTTTGATTTTCTATTAATAAGGGGATAGAGACATTTTACATATTTATTACATTTGGCTTGAATGCCCTCAATGTGATTTTTGAAAATTAAATTCTTATCTAGCATGAGCCCTAGATACTTAACTTCATCTGACCAATTTATTGGAACCCCTCTCATCGTGACAACATGTCTACTTGAAGGTTTCAAATAAAGAGCTTTTGGTTTGTGTGGGAATATTATTAGTTGAGTTTTGGAAGCATTAGGAGAAATCTTCCATTTTTGCAAGTATGAAGAAAAAATATCCAAACTTTTTTGCAATCGACTACAGATGACACGCAGGCTTCGTCCTTTGGCGGAGAGGCCTGTGTCATCCGCAAACAAAGATTTTTGACATCCCTGAGGTAACTCAGGTAAGTCAGATGTGAAAATATTGTATAATATTGGTCCCAAAATGCTGCCTTGGGGAACACCAGCTCTTACAGGAAGTCTTTCAGATCTGGAGTTCTGATAATTAACCTGAAGTGTACGATTTGACAGATAACTTTGAATTATTCTAACAATGTATGTTGGAAAATTAAAGTTTTTTAATTTTACAATCAAACCTTCATGCCAAACACTGTCGAATGCTTTTTCTATGTCTAGAAGAGCAAGACCAGTAGAGTAGCCGTCAGATTTGTTGGAACGGATCAAATTTGTTACACTTAAAAGTTGATGAGTGGTCGAATGTCCATGGCGGAATCCGAACTGTTCATTGGCAAAAATTGAATTTTCGTTGATGTGTGCCATCATTCTGTTCAAAATAACCTTTTCAAAAAGTTTACTGATGGAGGAAAGCAAACTGATTGGACGATAGCTAGAAGCTTCTGCAGGATTTTTGTCTGGTTTTAAAATTGGAATAACCTTAGCATTTTTCCATTTGTCAGGAAAATATGCTAATTGAAAACATTTGTTAAATATATCAACTAAAAATGATAAGCTACTTTCTAGAAGTTTCTTGATGAGGATGTAGAAAATACCATCATCGCCAGGAGCTTTCATGTTTTTGAGTTTTTTAATAATAGTTCTCACTTCTTCCAAATCAGTCTCCCAGGCATTTTCGAAAACGTTCTCTTGATTAAGAATATTTTCGAACTCCTGAGTAACTTCATTTTCAATTGGACTAGTAAGTCCTAAATTAAAATTGTGCGCACTTTCAAACTGCATAGCAAGTTTTTGAGCTTTTTCGCAATTAGTTAGTAATAATTTGTTTTCCTCTTTCAATGCCGGTATTGGCTTCTGAGGTTTTTTCAAGATTTTAGATAATTTCCAAAAGGGCTTAGAGCCAGGGTCCAATTGAGATATTTTATTTTCAAAATTTTTGTTTCTTAATTGAGCAAAACGTTTCTTGATTTCTTTCTGCAAATCCTGCCATATAATTTTCATAGCAGGATCGCGAGTGCGTTTTTTTTTTTTTTTTTTTAATTTCTTTATTAGTATCATTCCAAACATTACATTCATTATTTCTTATATCTAGGTGTTCTGTGTTATTAGACAACACTATCATCCTAATTTGGTTAAACAAATCTAAGATTTTATTAACATTTTGTTAACAACATATTACATTTCATTTGCCGTAGCAGTTCAGATTTTTTACAGGTGAGTTGATTTCACCTGCTTATAAGAGAAAAAAACGCTTTGAATTTACTTAACCTAACTTAACCTAAACATATAACGCATTAATCGTGGCAATAAAAGATTGTAACGATTTTTGCCTGAAATTATTTATTATTTTATTTGACATTTGTTCCAATGTTTCAACATTGGATATTCTATGTAACTCATTGGTACTATACCAAGGAGGAAGCCTCAGAATCATTTTCAAAATTTTATTTTGAATTCTCTGCAGAGCTTTCTTCCTGGTATTACAACAGCTAGTCCATATTGGTACAGCATACAACATGGCTGGCCTGAAAATTTGTTTGAATATCAAAAGCTTGTTCTTAAGACAAAGTTTTGATTTTCTATTAATAAGGGGATAGAGACATTTTACATATTTGTTACATTTGGCTTGAATGCCCTCAATGTGATTTTTGAAAGTTAAATTCTTATCTAGCATGAGCCCTAGATACTTAACTTCATCTGACCAATTTATTGGAACCCCTCTCATCGTGACAACATGTCTACTTGAAGGTTTCAAATAAAGAGCTTTTGGTTTATGTGGGAATATTATTAGTTGAGTTTTGGAAGCATTAGGAGAAATCTTCCATTTTTGCAAGTATGAAGAAAAAATATCCAAACTTTTTTGCAATCGACTACAGATGACACGCAGGCTTCGTCCTTTGGCGGAGAGGCCTGTGTCATCCGCAAACAAAGATTTTTGACATCCCTGAGGTAACTCAGGTAAGTCAGATGTGAAAATATTGTATAATATTGGTCCCAAAATGCTGCCTTGGGGAACACCAGCTCTTACAGGAAGTCTTTCAGATCTGGAGTTCTGATAATTAACCTGAAGTGTACGATTTGACAGATAACTTTGAATTATTCTAACAATGTATGTTGGAAAATTAAAGTTTTTCAATTTTACAATCAAACCTTCATGCCAAACACTGTCGAATGCTTTTTCTATGTCTAGAAGAGCAAGACCAGTAGAGTAGCCTTCAGATTTGTTGGAACGGATGAAATTTGTTACACGTAAAAGTTGATGAGTGGTCGAATGTCCATGACGGAATCCGAACTGTTCATTGGCAAAAATTGAATTTTCGTTGATGTAGGCCATCAATCTGTTCAAAATAACCTTTTCAAAAAGTTTACTGATGGAGGAAAGCAAACTGATTGGACGATAGCTAGAAGCTTCTGCAGGATTTTTATCTGGTTTTAAAATTGGAACAACCTTAGCATTTTTCCATTTGTCAGGAAAATATGCTAATTGAAAACATTTGTTAAATATACCAACTAAAAATGATAAGCTACTTTCTGGAAGTTTCTTGATGAGGATGTAGAAAATTCCATCATCGCCAGGAGCTTTCATATTTTTGAATTTTTTAATAATAGTTCTCACTTCTTCCAAATCAGTCTCCCAGGCATTTTCGAAAACGTTCTCTTGATTGAGAATATTTTCGAACTCCTGAGTAACTTCATTTTCAATTGGACTAGTAAGTCCTAAATTAAAATTGTGCGCACTTTCAAACTGCATAGCAAGTTTTTGAGCTTTTTCGCAATTAGTTAGTAATAATTTGTTTTCCTCTTTCAATGCCGGTATTGGCTTCTGAGGCTTTTTCAAGATTTTAGATAATTTCCAAAAGGGCTTAGAGCCGGGGTCCAATTGAGAAATTTTATTTTCAAAATTTTTGTTTCTTAAATCTGCAAAACGTTTCTTGATTTCTTTCTGCAAATCCTGCCATATAATTTTCATAGCAGGATCACGAGTGCGTTGAAATTGCCTTCTCCTCACGTTTTTAAGACGGATCAAGAGTTTAAGATCATCGTCTATAATCACGGATTCAAATTTTACTTCACATTTTGGAATTGCAATGTTCCTGGCTTCAACAATGGAATTTGTTAAAGTTTCAAGAGCATTGTCAATATCAATTTTAGTTTCTAAAGAAATGTTAACATCAAGATTAGAGTCAACATACGTTTCATATATATTCCAGTCGGCTCGTAAATAATTGAAAGTGGAGCTGATAGGATTGAGAATCGCTTCATGCGATATTTGAAATGTAACAGGGACATGATCAGAATCAAAATCAGCATGAGTAACTAATTGGCTACAAAGATGACTAGAGTCGGTTAAGACCAAGTCAATCGTAGAAGGATTTCTAGAAGAGGAAAAACATGTAGGGCTATCAGGGTATTGAATTGAGAAATATCCTGAAGAGCACTCATCAAATAAAATTCTGCCGTTGGAATTACTTTGAGAATTATTCCATGACCGATGTTTGGCATTAAAGTCACCAATGACAAAATATTTTGACTTATTGCGAGTCAATTTACGCAAGTCAGTTTGGAGCAAATTAACTTGCTGTCCAGAGCATTGAAAAGGCAAATAGGCAGCTATGAAAGTATATTTACCAAACTGTGTTTCAACAGAAACACCTAAAGTTTCAAAAACTTTAGTTTCAAATGATGAAAACAGTTGATGTTTTATACGCCTATGAATGATGATTGCAACTCCCCCACATGCCCCATCAAGTCGATCATTACGATAAACAAAAAAGTTAGGATCTCTTTTGAGTTTAGATCCAGGTTTTAAATACGTTTCGGTAATAACTGCTATATGCACGTTATTAGCTGTAAGAAAATTAAACAGCTCGTCCTCTTTACCATTCAGAGAACGAGCATTCCAATTTAAAATATTTAAATTATTATTTGGATCCATTAGAAAAACGTAATCCAATAACAATTTGATTTGTAAATTTTACACCTACTTGGACTGCTTCAGTCATAGTGGTGGCTTTGAACATTGCATCAATCATTAGATTCAATTGTTCAGTTAGAAAATTAAAATCAGAGGCAGACATGTCATGTGATTTCCCATTGGAATTTTCGGTAGACGAAGAAGCGGGGTAGGAGCTACCTGTGGCGGTAGGGTTTTTTTCCATTTGATTTGAAACAAGTAGAATGGGTACCCATGGATCGAACAGGGGAGGAGTTCGAATTTCCTGCTACGATATCGGCAAAGGATTTACCGTGGGTAGATACATTCGAAATTGAAAGATTCGAACGGCTACCCGACGGATTAAAATTTGTTTGTGAATGAGCATGATTATGATCTTCCTGGTGGGTATGATTTCTAATCAAGCGATCGTTAACTGAAAAATGAGCATTGTTCGATACTCTACCAGGCAAATTCCGGAAACGACCGTTATCGTAACGGATATTATCCTTCATCTGCCTGGCACGAGCCTCAATGACTCTTTTGCGTGAAATGCATTCCCAAAAGTTAGCTTTGTGAGGGCCCTTGCAATTGGCGCATTCAAACTTTCTGGTATCTTCTTTCACAGGACAGTCGTCCTTAGCGTGAGAAGAACCTCCGCAAATCATGCATTTAGCATCCATGTGACAATTTTTTGTACCATGACCCCACTTTTGGCACCGACGGCACTGAGTGGGGTTCTGGTAATTTCCTCCAGGTTTCTGGAAATGTTCCCACGTCACACGGACATCGAACATAAGTTTAGCTTTTTCTAAAGCTTTAATATTATTTAGTTCTTTTTTGTTAAAGTGAACTAAATAATATTCTTGAGAAAGCCCTTTCCGAACAATGCCAGATTGGGTTCTCTTTTTCATAATGATTACTTGGACTGGGGAAAATCCAAGTAAATCATTTATTCCATTTTTGATCTCTTCAGGTGACTTATAGTCACTTGACAGACCTTTCAAGACGACTTTGAACAAACGTTCAGTTTTGTCGTCATAAGTAAAAAATTTGTGCTTCTTCTCTTCAAGATATCTGAGAAGAAGTTCGCGATCTTTAAGAGTTTCCGGCAAAACGCGACAGTCTCCTTTCTTTGCGATTTGGAAGGAAACCTTGATTCCCCTAATGGAGTTCAAGATCTCCTGCCTAAATCCCGCAAATTCGGAACAACTGACCACGATAGGCGGCACTCTTTGCTTCCTCACTTGAATCAAAGAGCCTGGTCTAGAGGCTGCTTCGATTTGGTGTTCGGAAAATTTGTCTAGAGCATCGAACTGATTGCTCATTTCGATACAATTATTCATTTCACCCTTGGAAGAAAGTTCGCATTCCGGGGAAACGTCCTTTCTTCCATTCTTGCCACGTGTAGTGACAGTTTTAAAACCCACTTTTTTGGAAGGAAGTAGTGAATTTAGAGATTCACCCTTCCTTTTGTTAGTTGTTGATACCATGTTTAGTTAATAAACGAGAAAGACGTGACCTTCGAGAGGTTTTTTCCCTAGACGGTGTCCAAGAAGGATTACCACCGCTAGCTTTCGCCAACGGGTCCAACGAAAAATCGAAGGCACGGGTCCAAACAAGGATCGTAAAGGGATCAATAGTAGAAAAAATAGTACTGAAAAGTACTGTTTTAGTAGCACTGAAAAGTACCGTTTTTAATTTTAGCACTGAAAAGTACTGTTTTATTGCTTTAGGTAGTTTTTAAGAAAACTTCCAAGAGCAGAGAGAATTCGTGTACGCACAGCACGAAGGTACGATGCGCACTGATCGCGAGTGCGTTGAAATTGCCTTCTCCT
Source organism: Aedes aegypti (assembly GCF_002204515.2). NCBI lineage: Eukaryota > Metazoa > Arthropoda > Insecta > Diptera > Culicidae > Aedes > Aedes aegypti. The sequence continues at coordinate 402,832,552 of NC_035108.1, forward strand.
CACGTTTTTAAGACGGATCAAGAGTTTAAGATCATCGTCTATAATCACGGATTCAAATTTTACTTCACATTTTGGAATTGCAATGCTCCGGGCTTCAACAATGGAATTTGTTAAAGTTTCAAGAGCATTGTCAATATCAAGTTTAGTTTCTAAAGAAATGTTAACATCAAGATTGGGGTCAACATACGTTTTATATATATTCCAGTCGGCTCGTAAATAATTGAAAGTGGAGCTGATAGGATTGAGAATCGCTTCTTGGGATATTTGAAATGTAACAGGGACATGATCAGAATCAAAATCAGCATGAGTAATCAGTTGGCTACAAAGATGACTAGAGTCGGTTAAGACCAAATCAATCGTAGATGGATTTCTAGAAGAGGAAAAACATGTGGGGCTATCAGGGTATTGAATTGAAAAATATCCTGAAAAGCACTCATCAAATAAAATTCTGCCGTTGGAATTACTTTGAGAATTATTCCATGACCGATGTTTGGCATTAAAGTCACCAATGACAAAATATTTTGACTTATTGCGAGTCAATTTACGCAAGGCAGTTTGGAGCAAATTAACTTGCTGCCCAGAGCATTGAAAAGGCAAATAGGCAGCTATGAAAGTATATTTACCAAACTGTGTTTCAACAGAAACACCTAAAGTTTCAAAAACTTCAGTTTCAAATGATGAAAACAGTTGATGTTTTATACGCCTATGAATGATGATTGCAACTCCCCCACATGCCCCATCAAGTCGATCATAACGATAAATAAAAAATTTAGGATCTCTTTTGAGTTTAGATCCAGGTTTTAAATACGTTTCGGTAATAACTGCTATATGCTCGTTATTAACCGTAAGAAAATTAAACAGCTTGTCCTCTTTACCATTCAGAGAACGAGCATTCCAATTTAAAATATTTAAATTATTATTTGGATCCATTAGAAAAACGTAATCCAATAACAATTTGATTTGTAAATTTTACACCTACTTGGACTGCTTCAGTCATAGTGGTGGCTTTGAACATTGCATCAATCATTAGATTCAATTGTTCAGTTAGAAAATTAAAATCAGAGGCAGACATATCATCTGATGATTTCCCATTGGAATTTTCGGTAGACGAAGAAGCGGGGTAGGAGCTACCTGTGGCGGTAGGGTTTTTTCCATTTGATTTGAAACAAGTAGAATGGGTACCCATGGATCGAACAGGGGAGGAGTTCGAATTTCCTGCTACGATATCGGCAAAGGATTTACCGTGGGTAGATACATTCGAAATTGAAAGATTCGAACGGCTACCCGACGGATTAAAATTAGTTTGTGAATGAGCATGATTATGATCTTCCTGATGGGTATGATTCATGATCAAGCGATCGTTAACTGAAAAATGAGCATTGTTCGATACTCTACCAGGCAAATTCCGGAAACGACCGTTATCGTAACGGATATTATCTTTCATCTGCCTGGCACGAGCCTCAATGACCCTTTTGCGTGAAGGACAATACCAAAAATTGGACTTATGGTTAGCCCCGCAATTACAGCATATGAATTTGGTGGTATCTTCCTTCACTGGACAGACGTCCTTAGCGTGAGAAGAACCTCCGCAAATCATGCATTTAGCATCCATGCGACACTTTTTTGTACCATGACCCCACTTTTGGCACCGACGGCACTGAGTGGGGTTCTGGTAATTTCCTCCAGGTTTCTGGAAATGTTCCCATGTTACACGGACATCAAACAAAAGTTTTGCTTTTTCTAAAGCTTTAATATTATTTAGTTCTTTTTTGTTAAAGTGAACTAAATAAAATTCTTGAGAAAGCCCTTTCCGAACAATGCCAGATTGGGTTCTCTTTTTCATAATGATTACTTGGACTGGGGAAAATCCAAGTAAATCATTTATTCCATTTTTGATCTCTTCAGGAGACTTATAGTCACTTGAGAGACCTTTCAAGACAACTTTGAACAAACGTTCAGTTTTGTCGTCATAAGTAAAAAACTTGTGCTTCCTCTCTTCAAGATGTTTGAGAAGAAGTTCACGATCTTTAAGAGTTTCCGGCAAAACGCGACAGTCTCCTTTCTTTGCGATTTGGAAGGAAACCTTGATTCCCCTAATGGAGTTCAAGATCTCCTGCCTAAATCCCGCAAATTCGGAACAACTGACCACGATAGGCGGCACTCTTTGCTTCCTCACTTGAATCAAAGAGCCTGGGCTAGAGGCTGCTTCGATTTGGTGTTCGGAAAATTTGTCTAGAGCATCGAACTGATTGCTCATTTCGATACAATTATTCATTTCACCCTTGGGAGAAAGTTCGCATTCCGGGGAAACATCCTTTCTTCCATTCTTGCCACGTGTAGTGACAGTTTTAAAACCCACTTTTTTGGAAGGAAGTAGTGAATTCAGAGATTCACCCTTCCTTTTGTTTGTTGTTGATACCATGTTTAGTTAATAAACGAAAGAAGACGTGACATTCGAGAGGTTTTTTCCCTAGACGGTGTCCAAGAAGGATTACCACCGCTAGCTTTCGCCAACGGGTCCAACGAAAAATCGAAGGCACGGGTCCAAACAAGGATCGTAAAGGGATCAATAGTAGAAAAAATAGTACTGAAAAGTACTGTTTTAGTAGCACTGAAAAGTACCGTTTTTAATTTTAGCACTGAAAAGTACTGTTTTTGTAGCACTGAAAAGTACTGTTTTATTGTTTTAGGAAGTTTTTAAGAAAACTTCCAAGAGCAGAGAGAATTCGTGTACGCACAGCACGAAGGTACGATGCGCACTGATCAATAAATCTTTATTTGAATGTTTAACAAGATGAGTCATCCCGATCAATGTTACTCCGCTGATCAATGTTACCCCGGATTACGGTACATACAATTAAAGAAAGTTTGTTAAGATAGCCAAGGTAGCCCTCAATCTGTTGAATATCTTTGCCGAAGACACCAATCTTCTAGCTGATAAGGATCTTGAGGTAGAGAAGATTGAAGATTTTTTTACTAGCGCATCATAGCGGATGAATTTCCAATCAGACTCGTCACTGCCAGATAGCCTTTGATCTGCTGAACAACTTTGTCGGAGACACCAAACATCTAGCTCAAAAGGATCTTAAGATACAGATGATTTAATAAAACTCGTCACTAGCGCCGCCAGCGGATGAATTCTCAGTCATATTTTTCATCGCCAGATAGCCCTTGATCTGCTGAATGATTTTGCCGAACACATCAACCTTCAAGCCCATTTGAATGTTAAGATATCCGTTTGAGGCCAATTTTGGACCCCTCCTGTTCACGCTTTTTCCGTTACCTAGAAAAGGAGGAGGAGTCAGGGGGAATGTCTCACCCAAGGATTGTAAAACCAACTAACCGCATTTACTTTAAAATTTATTTCAAATTTATTGATCTCAGAATTGTGGCTTTTTAAAAATTCAAAATTCGTCTCGGGCTTTTAAGGTTTAAGGATCCCGCCCGAGGTTTTCTCAGGAATTGCTCCAGAAAACCCTTCAGGATGTTATCCAAATCTTAGTATGGTAATTTTTACACATATTATTTTCATCATTAACATTTTTTTTCTGGGTTTTCTTTAGAAAAACTCGATCTCGGACTTTCAATAATTTCTGAAAAAAAAAACTGTTGGCGAATCTCTGGATAAATTCTTTGAGGAAAGTTAAAATGTTATATTTATTTTCTTATCCAAGAAAACATTGACCAGATTTTGATTCCTAAAACATATTTTCTTTCTTAATGTAAATATTGCAAGTCTATTTTACTTTTCGAAGGTTCGAAACATTTTTAAAATGTTTTGAGTTAACGTGTACCCCCGTTAATTTGAACGGTACCTCATGCAAACCATCGGGGTTCATTTTTAATTTGAACATCTAGTCACCCTAGAATCGTGTTTCTGGTCACCGCTTTCACTGTTTTGTTTTGATTCTGCGTTCCGTTCCACAGCGTTCCATTTCACTTTACTGCGATCCAAGAGCTAAATGACGTTTGGACCATTTTTGATCTGAACGACGTGCAAATTAGCGGGGTACAAATTAAAAAGTGTTCAGATTAAATGTGGTCAAACCAACGGGGGTACCCGGTACACTTTTGAGCGGTGTCGTGTAATTAGTGAACTCGTGCATTGGTCCATTTTGACTTTCAGCCAAATATATGCTGAATCACAGCAAAAAAAAAAACATCACGCTTGCTGAGATCTCGTCGTAAAGAAATTTGCTGAGACCTCGGCGTTGCCAATCTCAGTGAAAAGTTGTGAAAAATTCCGAGATTCGGCAAATAAAACTAAATGTGTAATTTAGTTGAATTTCGGTAACTCCAAAGTACTGGTACAGGTAAAAACGAAATGCATGAATCCTAATGTGAATATGAAAATGAATTTCCTGCAATTCTTATGTTTTTCTAGTTTTTTTAAGGTCATAGGAAACCGTTAAAGTCACTTGAATGTAAACCAATTACTAAAGAAATTCTTCATTATATGTAGTATTTTTTATTTTGCTGGATGAAAAAAAAACATTGAAATGTGCATGACTTGGGCGATCCCAGTTTCAGGAAAAATATATTATATCATTCAAGAGGCATCAATGTTTCTCTATCTCAACAGCTGAACAGTTCGGTGAAATAGAACACCGTAATTTCGTCGAAACTTAACGGATTTGAATTTTTACCGAATACTGTAAAAATTTACCGAACTCCGTTAACTTTTTTCACCGAACTGTTCAGCTGTTGAGACTTCACAGGAATCCGTAAAATAATTTAAGTGTGTAGGCAAAATCTTTGAAATGATTCTTACAAAATCCAGGACATAATAATTTTAAAATCATGAGCAGGACATTTTGACAGAATTATGAGTAGTTTTCTTATCAAATCTTGGATTCTTGAAGAAGCTTCAAATAGAATGTAATTTGGTTGACTAGCTTCTGAGGGGCCTTCCTTAGCCGAGTGGTTCCCTGGGCACAGAGTATAATCGTACCTGCCACACGTTATATGGATGAGAAAATGGCAACTTTGGCAAAGAAAGCTCTCAGTTTATAACTGTGGAAGTGCTCATAAGAACACTAAGCTGAGAAGCAGGCTCTGTCCCAGTGAGGACGTTAATGCCAAGAAGAAGTAGCTTCTGAGAATGAGCCATTGGCAGCACTCAACTCGTGTCTCGAGATTTGTAGATTGATATAATCAGATTAAATCGAACTTTATTCATTCGAACCAAAACGCTCTATTTTAACTAAAGGTTCTTAGATCGAAATAAAACACGTCTGATTATGATTAACGTTACAGAATGAATGAGGATTTATTCAATACCACCGTATTGGAACGCATATCCTGTGATTGAACGACGGGTCTCGAGGTCATTACCCCAATCTGCATCACTGAACCCTTCGAATGATGGACAAGAGTGCTTTCGGAATGTTAGCTTCATGGACTTAGTGCCCTTTAGATATCGGAGAATTCTCTTCGCCGCTATCCAATGCATCTCGCTGGGGTCACTGCTGAAGCTACTCACTGCATTCACGGCGTAAGCGATATCTGGACGCGTGCAGTGCGCGATAAACTGCAACCCTCCCACCAATTGACGAAATGGAACCTTTTCCATACATTGCCGTTCTTCTTCCGTTCTTCATCCAGTTTTCGTCAAACGGTTATGTTGGTCCATGAGGGTTGACACAGTATTGCATTCAGTCATGTTGAATCGCTCCAGTAGTCCGTCCACGTAGCGCTCTTGATCTAGCATAACAGCGTCGTTATCTCTGGTGATTCGCATACCGAGTACCTGCTTGGCCTCTCTCAGGTCCTTCATGTGCAATTTCGTCATCAGTTACTTTTTCACATTTTGGACCAACTTCTTATCCGTTGAAAACAGGAAGAAGTCATCCACGTAGACGGCGATCACAAGAATTGTGTCACCATCAATCTTGAAATAAACGCACGGATCGAAACTAGATCGTTTGAATCCCATACGCTTCAGTTCCGCGTCCAATTTCATGTTCCAGACACGGCTCGCTTGTTTCAGGCCGTATAGTGCCTTCAACAATCGACACACTTTCTTCGAAGCCTTCTTGTCGACGAATCCCTCCGGCTGCTCCATATAAATTTCTTCGCCGGATAAATCTCCTTGAAGAAACGCCGTTACCGCATCCAATTGGTGTATGTGCATTAGAGTGGTTCAAAAAATCGTTTTTGCTCCACACCGCTCATTCGATTTTAGACCAAATTCGTAGTGTCCTCCCAAAATTTGAGCTCATTTGGATGAAAACTGAGACTGCACAAGCCCTTTAAAGTTTATATGGGAATTACTATGAGAAAAGCAACCAACTCATTCAATCGGTAATAGTGTTTGCCCATGTGTTCTTGGAGATTAGAACTACGTTGATACTGCGAGATACATTCATCAGCTACAACTTTGCCGAAGACCGCTTTCAAATCGGACGTCTCAGTAATTAGTTATTGATTTATATCCAGTCACAAATTCTTCAGCAGTGCTCATTTAATTTCTGAACAGGCAACATTGGTGCACCTGGCGCGAAAGATAGCACACACAAATCATGGCTACTATGTTTTACTGCATATATCCAGTGATGCCTGCAGAACAGCCTATTAATTATAGCCAAAGTTTTACAACTCATTCAAAAATCAATAACTAATTACCGAGGCGTCCGATCTAAAAACGGTCTTCGGCAAAGTTGTAGCTGATTATTGTATCTCACAGAATCAACATAAGTCTAATCCCCAAGAGCACATGGGCAATCACTATGACCGATTGATTGAATTGCTTGCTTTTCCCATACAAACTTTAAAAGGCTTGTGCAGTCTCAGCTTTCATCCAAATGAGCTCAAATTTTGGGAGGACACTCAGAATTTGGTCTAAAATCGAATGAGCGGTGTGGAGCAAAAACGATTTTTTGAACCACTTTAATGTGCATGTTTTGTTGTGCCGCCAAGGCTAACAAGAAACGGATGCTCGCGTACCTCACCACCGGCGTGTAGGTTTCGTTGAAATCAACTCCCTTGACTAGCGAGAAATCTTTAATAACTAGCCTTGACTTGTACCTTTCGATTGATCCGTCCGGGTTGAGCTTCCGCTTGAAGACCCATTTACACCTCAGAGCCTTTCTTCCCGGTGGTAGCTCGGTCAAGTTCCATGTCTTATTCGCTTTTAACGCCTGCATTTCTGCGCCACAGCCCACGATCGTCGTCTTCCATGGCCTCACGGACCGATTGTGGTTCGGTTGCTCGCTCATGCTCGTCGATCACCTGGTACGCAACAAACGTTTCAGGGAGTACACTATACGTCATATCGAAATTAAGATACTTGCCTGGGGTACAGCGCTCCCGCCCGCTGCGTCTTACAGCATATTGCTGATCCTCTTGTTGCGAAATCGTGCGAATCGTCTCAATGGCATCATTCGCACTATCGTAATCCGTCTCGTTCTCCAAATCGTCCTCCACCAGCGGGACTTCCGGCTCTGAATTGTCGGCCCCGGCCGAGATCGTACGCGATACGGCTTCTTCATTACCTTCAACAATTTCGTCACTCACAAACTCCATTTTCGTTTCAGGTACGGGCTCAAATTTCATAGCATTTCCGCTAGCTTCGCTCAGGAAAACAACGTCCCGGGACACGAACACTTTGCCAGTTCTTGGGTTGAACACTCGAAGCCCCTTCGAACGTTCGGAATACCCAACAAAGATGCCAGGTTTGGATTTTGGATCCCACTTCAATCGCTTCGCTTTGGCCACTTGGCACATCGTTTTTGCGCCAAACACACGTAGCTCCGATAAGTCCGGCCGCTTACTGCTGAATCGTTCCTCCGGAGTCACTCGCAAACCTTTTGTCGGTGATTGGTTGATCAGGAACACAGCAGTTGAAACAGCTTCCGCCTAAAAACCATTCTCCAAATTGGCATCGAACAGCAGGCATCGTGCCCGCTCGACTATCGTACGGTTTGCTCTCTTCGACGGTGCCACAATTCCATATCGAATTCTTCCTTGGCCGTGCACGTAACTTGTTCGTCGGCTACACACAATTTGTAGAGACCGCCACTCGCTCGTCCAATGGCCACCAGCTCGTTGGAAGCCGATCGCACCTCACATGCATCCTTCGAGAACGTCACTGTGTAATCGTTGCTGCAAATTTTACTCACGGATATCAAATTGATCGCCAGATCAGGGATGCTCTGCACTTTGGACAAAGAAACATTGCACGTGCCATCCCCGATATCCGCTTTGAGCTTCACGTTACCAACAGCTTCTACCTTCGAAACAGCATTATTCGCCACGCTACTTTGCTGCTGAACATCTTTCGCACCGTCCAATGCGACTTCACCGTTGCACATGTGCGAGGTAGCCCCAGAATCAAAAATCCAACTCACCTCGCGCTTGTTGGACGACTCGCTAACTGTAAACGCAGCATGCGTATCGGATTTGGGCTTCTTCTTCTCATTCTTCATCGGACACTCCGCAGCGTAGTGCCCCAATCGCTTGCATCGATAGCACTTCACACCGGCCTTGTTGGACGACGACTTCGATCCTTTTCGCTGGGAATAAAACGCACCATCTTGTCCGCTCGAGCTTGAACCGCCGGAATCCTTAACGTCTTGCAGTATCTTGGCATTCACAGCGTCCACCATAATTTTCCTTCCAGACGCCTCGAGGCCCATTATCATTGGTTCGTACACCTCGGGGAGTCCCATTAGCAGCAAACTGGCCAACCACTCGTCGTCGACATTGAATCCCGCTTCGCTCAGCTTATGACTAGTGCACATCATTTCGTTGACGTACGCTTCGACGGTGGAATAATCCCCTAACCGAATACTGGTCAACTTACGCAGCAATCCGATCCGCCGTGTCATCCCGTCATCCTGGAAAGCGTTTTTGAGGTTGTCCCATGCTTGCTTCGTTGTGTTCGCCGATTGCACCAAGCTATAGTTGATCGGCTCGATGCTGAGGCAAATCGTAGCTAGTGCCCTCAGAGACAGCGCGTTCTCCGGATCACCTTCTTCCGGTGCATTTAGGGCGTCCCACGTTCCCTCACGGATCAGTAGCATTTTGGTCGAAAATGCCCATGAAGAGTAGTTTTCTCGCCCACGAAGCCTTTCCATAACGGGCAGCGTCAACACCTCCGCTTCCGAGTAGTCTTCCGCCTCCAACTCCGGCAAGTCCTCCGTTGCCATCTCCGGTAGGTCTTCGGATTCCAAATCCGGAACCGGATTGGTTTTCGTTGGCTTGAGACATCTTGATTCAGGAACGCAAAGAAATCTTGAGATCGGAAACCTCCAGTGAAAAATGTTCACACTTGTTTGGTCGTTACTAAGGTAACCAATCGGCTGGGCCAATAACCTAAAGGTTCTTAAATCAAAATAAAACACGTCTGATTATGATTAACGTTACAGACAGAATGAGGATTTATTCAAATCGAAATTCATGGCTTACTATGATAACATTAACGTCCTTTGGATGAAACACAGGATTTAATCTTAGAGGTTATTGGCGAAAGTTTGCTCTTGGCAGCCGCAAAACTGTCCTCCGAGCACTGATACTCGCTTTTCTTCTTACTCATGCAGCTCTTAAATTTCTTCTCCTCTTCGCTGATAACTTTCTTTACATCTTTACCCATCGATTTGAAGCATCCTTGAATCTGCGAGGGAAAAATAAATAAATGAAGCTTTACAAATTTGTGCAATGAGGAATGAAAAATGATCACAAACCTTGGAATAGTCTCCAATCCTCCCGATAGCTTCCACCACCGGAACTCTCACTTCTGATTGTAAATCGTTGTTCAGTGCTGATCGAAGGTACTCACTCTGGATGTGATCCACCTTGGTATCCTTGTCGAGTAATGCAACCACCTGTCTATATGTATCGGCCGGATCGTTCTTTTCACTACCTTTACTGTCTTCAGCGTTAGCTTCTCCTTCGTCACCTCCTGTACTATCCTCTTCCCCATCATCACTTCCGGCATCATCTCCGGCGTCTTCCTTTTCTCCTTCCTCTTTTTCAGCATCTTCTTCGCCAGCATCTTCCTCACCAGCATCTTCCTCACCAGCATCCTCATGTCCTGTATTCTCCTCTTTGCCAGTATCTTCACCGCCAGCATCCTCATCTCCAGCATGCTCTTCACCTTCATTTTCTTCTTCGCCGCCATCACCTCCAGCATCATCGGTCGTTTCTTCGTCACCTCCCTCCGCTACTGGTTCTTCATCTTCGGGCATGGGCCTGGAAAGCACAATGCCTACCAGACAGAATAGCAAGAATAATTTAACCAAGGGTTTCATTTTCTCCTAGGGGCTCGGTATGACATCCCTGGTGCAATAGCATCATTATTTATATGAATAGATTTCATCTGCTGAAGCATCAACTCTAGTTTGTACAGCTGCTGATTCAACAATTGATGAGCAATCGGCTCGTGGCTGCGACAAATATTTGTCAATCTTGGTCTATAGTGTTGATCAAGCATGGTGTGTAATGAAATCGCATACAATGTATTTGATCAACTGTAGTGTGAGGCTACAGTCGAGAATTCCCGATATTTATAAGGGATATGAACTCAGAAATCATTGATAGAATTTTAATCTAGTCCAGACTTAGGTGTTCGCTACATTATGAAATATTTGTTAACATTATTGATGGCTTTGAGCCTAGTGAACTTAATGCTCACGAGGCCAACTCCCGAAGACGATGGTGGTACCAGTGAGGAACCACAAACTCAGGAAACGACCGGCGAAACCACCGGAAGCGACGAAAAAAAGGGAGCATCCGAAGAGCCAAACGCCGACGATGCTTCTAAGACAGACGACGTCGAAGAAAAGGGAGATGACGATACGGCCAAAAAGGAAGACGATGGTGAAAGTAAGGATGGCGAAGGATCTGAAAAGTCCGATAAAGAGAAGGGTGAACCCAAAAACGATCCCCGAGAAACGTACAACAAAGTGATAGAGCAACTGGATCAGATCAAAGTGGACAACGTGGAGGACGGTCACGAGCGGTCCGAGCTCGCCGCTGACATACAGAGATATCTACGTAACCCAATAGTGGACGTAATCGGATCGGCCGGTGACTTCTCGAAGGTTTGTGTTCTGGTCATATACGGCGTATAACATGAGCATAACGCACATAAATTTTCCCAAATTACAGATTGCAAAATGTTTCAAATCGATGGTTGGCGACGCGAAAAAGGCCATTGAAGAGGACGTTAAAGGGTTCAAGGAATGTACCGCCAAGAAGGACAGCAACGCTTATCAATGTTCTCAAGATCGAAGCACAGTGCAGGATAAAATCGCGAAAATGAGTTCCAAGATCGCGTCTTGCGTTGCTTCCAATAGATCATGAGCGGTATGAGTAATAAATAATGATAATTTTGCTATATATTAAAATATCCAATAAAATAATCAAATCACATACCTACGTTGAATTATCTATCAAACCCCAAAATTAAGTTAAATCAGTTGACTTTTATCATTTCAAGAGTTATCCAAACTTCGTGAGCTAAAATTGATGAGATATGTACCTTAATCATTATTTCAGATTTACATCAATTAAGATTGAAGATAATAAAAATTGCCATGTAGAGGAAAAAATCTGATTTTTTTTAGAACAGATTGCTTAATGAGTTCTTTTAGGATCTCACCCAGGGCTTCTTAAAGAATCCCTTCTGATATTTACTCTGGGATCCTGCCAGCAGTTCAGTTTAGTAATTTCAGTAGCGATTCTAGCAGAAAATTTTCAGGAATCCCTTCAGGGTCTTCTTCTGGTCATTTTCAGGAATTCATTAAAGAGGTAGTACATAAATGGCTCTTGTTTCCAAGAAGTAAACCCATAATATCCAGATGCAAGTGTGACACAAACAGTATGCCAAAAAAACCTATGAAATTATAGTTCCTCAGTTTTTAAATAGTTTGTCGATAAGCTCTACCATCAGACGGGGTCTATTGGCTACTCCTTTCGCTTCAGAAGCAGAAAATCATGGGTTCAATCCCAGGCCCGTCCCTTTCCTCGTACTGTGTAGTTGTGTCTTTCACTTGCATCTGTCTTTCACGTTTAATCTATCACAGTGGATCATTTGTTCATAGCATTTGCCAGAACCAGAGACGAAAAAAAAACATTTTCTCACGCTTCCACTCTTCCATCATTATAGTATACGCCTCTCCTTACACCTGTAGGTGAATTCCGGCGAACAATATCTTCGAAGAGAAGAAATTTTCTTCCATTACGCACCAGCAAGAAAATTTTCTTTTCTTCGAAGAAAATACGCGCCGGAATTCGCCTACTGATACAAAGTCAATCTGCTGACCAACAAGCATATCTTTCTGCCATGCAATAACCACCCCTACACCTTCTCGCATGAACTGACGTAGATGCAGGAGTATATCCAGTCTACTGTCGGTCAGTTATAAATACAACATACATTCCTACCCCTTTCCCTCATTGGTCAGCATTCCGACGTGGCAGGCGCCATTGTTGCCTAAAAATAGATAATCCAAGCATTGTGAGCTGATCTGGCGATACTGGATTAGCAACCACGGGCGGCAATCAAGCTCAAGTTTATCGATAAGCTCTACAAACATTCATCCTAGGCTACTTCGAGTGATTCTCCAAGATGTTTAACCAAATGTTTCTTTTGGAGTTATTTCATTTATTTTCACAGCATTTCAATCAGAGAATCTACAGGTTTTCTCGGAGTCACTCCAATAATTCTTCAAAGACATTACTTTTAAGTTTTCATGATTGTCTCCAAGAATTTCATCAGACATTATTCAGAACAATTTACCTATTTTCCCAAATTTTCAATTATTATTTTAAAGATTTTTTTAGAAGTTCATTTAGCGAATCTCCATGAATTCAACCAATTTTCTAGAATTAAGATTTTTTTCCTAAGATTTTCACAAAAAAATATCAACTATGTATTACTATGAAAAAGCTTCACCAAGAATCAGTACCATCGGTAACTCCCGAAACCTTCGAACTGAATATTTATCAATCTGCCCGAAATTCCAATAGATCTGCCAAGAAATTTGATTTTTTGTTAATTCAGCACAGCAATTTATTCTTGTTAATTATTTATTTTTGTTAATTCAGCAATTTATTGTCGAGTCTACTAAGAATTCAGAAAAAAATCAGCCAAGGGTCTTTTCTACAATCAATTTACAAATCACCTACCTTTTAGTGATCTTTCAAAGAATTTTCAATTATCGCCTTGATTCTCGTTAGGATTCCTGTAAAGATCTCATCAAAAATGTTCCATTAATCTATCAATAATATCTGCCAGGAATCCTTAAGTGCCCTTCCCAAAATGTTGTTAATTTTATAAGAACTAATTTTTATTTGTTTAATATTTTATCGTAATAAATCTACAAAGCATTTCATAAGAAATCGATAAAAATTGTTAGTAATTCTAGCAAACTCAGGAAACCGGAGATTTTTTAAGGATTTTGATAAAACAAATATATAACTAGTTCCGAGTTTACAGTCAGTCTTGCACCTGGCAATACTTTCGCCCATAGTGCTTGAAACTGAAACAAACCAATTATGATTTCTTCAGGAATAAATCTAGAGATTTCATCAGGGTCTCCTTCAGATCCTTCATAAATTAATCGATATTTTTTTGGTATTTGCAGCAATTATTACTGGAGTCCACACCGCGGCAAAAAAAATAAAGTCTTAAGAAATAATTATGATTTGGCTATTATTATTAAAATTAGTAAGTTTTACTTGTGCTTTTGGTGAAGAAGTTCATTACTGATTTACCTTCAATAGCGGGGTAGTTATTGTAGCGATTGATATGGAAATAATTTCAAACAATGGTTCTTAACCCTTCAGTCGTCGCGCGGTTTGCCACCGTAAGAACCACCACGCCGATGCTGTGTACAATAAGCGAGGTTTTTTCACCACTGTTGTACAAAATACAACAGCGCGACGGCTGAAGTGTTAAAAAAATCATAGATCTCGTTTATAAAATTTATGATTTCGTTTCCAATATGATTAATTGGGAAATGAAGTCAAAGTTCGACTGAGTCCTTAGTCATGATTTATGGAAAATCTTAGTAATTTTGTTTCAGTGTATATATAAATAAAAATGGAAAGGTGTTTGTATGTCACGAAATGGCTTTAAACGAGATTTACCTGATACTTTCACAGTTGGGTTGTTGGAGTGTTCCGACGTGTTTGTGTGTACAAAAAATGAAGTAACTTCACGGAAAAAGCATGAAAAACAAGGGGAAGAAAATCAACACTTTTTTAGTTAAATTTTGTTTCGAGTTATCGAACAGCTTACCTGAGCAAAGTTGAATAGCAAAATGATAATAAATCTTGTTATTTGGTTATCATCATTTGATAACTGATTTTGTTATCATCTTGGCAGAATTAACAGCCAACATAACAATATTGAGAACTCAAATTTGTTTGTCGAATAACAAAGCAATAGTAAATTACGTTATCACTGAGTTCAAGTTGATAACTAAATTTACAACATCATTTTTTTTATGGTCATAAATTACTGAAAAATTTTGAGAAATGAGTGTTTTGGATTAAACTTACGCCTCAAATAATTTTACGAAATTTTGTATGACGAAATGTCATCTTTGTTCATCAACACATACTTTGTAAAAATGTTATGGGAAAGATGTGTGATAACATATTTTGTTATCAACCTGTTATCAATAATGACAACCAATGTTGTTATCATTCGGTTATCATTGATAACAGAATATCAAATTGATAACAGCGATAATTAAAATTGTTATCATTTTGATATTATTCAGTTATCCGCCTTTGCACGGCGTCACAAAACAAGATTTGTCGGGTCAATTAGTTTCTCAATAAATTTATCCATTGTAATCAGTCGAACTCCTTAGGATTTACTTAAACCAGAAAGTAAGTATACTTGCAGGCATTAGAACGTACTGAAACTTTGGAGGCACAACTTTGGAAAGAAAAACTTCAAAATAAGAAGATCGACTTCGTGCATCCGTTATTTCTGCATATTAGGGTAATTCGCCAATTGTTGAACGAAAAAATGCTCGCTAATTGTTGAACACGCCATAAGGAATACACGGACTGTTCAACAATAGGTGAGGTTTTTAGCCGTTCAACATTAGGCGAATTGCCCTAGTTCCTTTGAAATCGCGAGTAGGGGCACAAGTCGCATATTGTGACAGCCATGTTTGGATTCCAACATGTTTCACCTTAAGGTGCCACGGAAGAATGTGTTACTTTCCCTACATTTTGTCATGTCTCAGTCGAGGATGGAGAGAAGCGGCCATGAATCGAGTGAATTGGCGAATTATTGTTGGCGAGGCTATATCAAGATAATTGATGTAAAGCCAAAGAAGTAAGTAAGTAACTTACTTACTATGAACTGCCCGAGCAGGATGGACTGCAAAAAAATAAAAATAAAAATAAAATATTCCATATCAGGTAATTTCCAATACATACTACCTAAATTAAAATAGCACTGCAAAAGAAGTAAATGTCAAAAATAAAACCTAAAATATTTCCCACGAATACCAATATGATGATTGATATTGCAATATCCAAATAATACATGATGATCAATATCTCAAGCAGCCCTTTATGGCTAACAAATACTTCACAGGGATTAAAAACAATATTTTCAATGACACAATAATGCCAAAATTCTGGAATCACTGAACAATGTTTAGTTATGATAAAATCCCTGAAACTGTTAAGCTATTGATAGGTGCTAGTTATGCATTCCTGCTTGGTTAAAGGTTTAGTTCTTGTATGATTTATAGTTAAAAAATCTGCACAAACCCTGGCATAAACCTAGGTGGCACTCCCTGACAGAACTCGTGTAGGAATATTTGAAAGATTTCCTAGAAAAATCAGCAGAAGAATGTCTGGAGGAAACCTAAGGAACTTTTCTGGATAATACTAGTGGAGTTACTGGAGGTCTAAAAATTACAATGCTGAAAAATTTCCTGGAGGAAATTATGAAATTTCTCCTGAAATTTATCAAAAAAAGGTGATTATTTGTGTCTACAAAGAAACAAAAAAGTGACGACTTTCTGATAATCTGCAACCGAGAACACCTCTGCATCTCTACAATTGCCACAATAAGAGTATTTTAGCGGAAATACTGGTTCGTGAGGCGATCCGTGAATAAGATAGAAATCGATTGGCGATATTATTTGATCACTTTACTGCGCGAACTCTAAACCGAACCCGAATGATACTTATGTGAATAAGTTTTTTGTTCATACGGATGAGTTTTGTAAGTGGGAAGGCTCAGAAGCTACATGATGTGAATCCACATTGGCAGGTGATGCGACTCATGTAACCTCAGTTTTAAAAATTATTTATCAGTACGCCGACACTTTTTATTTGGAACTGTCCAAAGATTGTTTTTAGATAATGGCGACAATAAAATAGAAGCAAAGCTTTGTGTATTTTAGAAATCTGTTTAATATGATTATATGAATAGGAGTCTATATGTATATATGTTATCATTAGCGTGATTAGCTCATCAGCTGTTAATTCCAAATAACATTCGTGTAAGTAATATTGCTTTCAACGTAGCTTGATGGTTTTAATAATTTTGGTTATAGCATGAGCTTTTAGCTTTTGTAAAACTAAAACATCACCACAAAGAGAGTAATTTGATCTGGAAACTGTTTTTATGTTGGTGTTCAATTAGTTGGAGCTGTTATGTGGATGATAATGAAACGTATCTTAGCGATCAACTCACAAAACCAAAATCTCTCGACCAGATTCACCATAATACCGTTCTTTCTTGACAAAGTTAAATGAGGACAAACTAATCCTATCAAGGCAGCAGGTGACGTCATTATAATCACCCTATCAATTTTAAGAAGAAAATCTCAAGTACCATTTTATATATTGATGTAAAAATTGTACCACTGTAATTATATATAACTTTCATCGGTTCACTAAAACTCTAGATTTGCTTCTGCAATGTTTTGATGATAATTGTTAGAGCGAGTCCGCTTATCTTCGATGTTACCATAAGCATAAGCATACAATTCGTAGTATCGAGAAGGGGAATGTTAGTGTGATGTCCATTGCTATTAGAGACCGAGATCACTTCTGCTTCTCCATGGTTTTCACAGGAGGGAATTGTTAGTGAGAGGGTTCCAAAGCTGCATGATCACGATTCACCTTAATAAGTGATGCGATTCATGTAGCCTCAATTTATCTGTTGTCGACGCCATTTTCAATGTCCAATTGTTCAGAGGTTATTTTTAGGAATTTCGACGAATAAATAAAATAATAGTTACGTGTATCTCATTTTTTTTTATAAAACAGGAATAAGGGCTTATGCCGAAACTTATACTGGCGAACCATCCATAGTTTGTTTAACGATTAAATATTACCATGATACATAATTGTGTTATCACAAGCATGAAACGAGCTCACCAGTTAGTAATCCATTATGACTAAAGTTACAATCTCGACCTCTTTACGTAATAACTGGGATAGAAGGGTTTGTTCACAAATTTCATAACGCTGAAAATTGCCATTTTTGACACCCTCCCACTCCTTCGTAATGCTTTTTGCAAGAATGTTTTACTAATTTTGTATGAACTGTAATGTCTTGAGGACACCCACTCACCCCCTTCAGCGTTATGAAATTTATGAATAGGCCCGAAAATCACTCCGATGACACGCAAAAACGAACTATTAGGCTTGGGCTTTAGAAAAGCTCTCAAATCCCTCCCTTGCGTTACAGAACATGAACCAAATAATGATAATACAGTAAGGACCCGATTTTGTCAGCCCCTCGATGAATTTTAGACTGACAAAATCGGGAACCTGACAAAATCGGGACATTTAACTTTTGTTTCTTTTTATCAACTTTTTACGTGTAAATATTGATATATAGGCAACTTAACAAACAATATAGCCTTTAAACCAATACTGATTTACTTTACCAATACTGATGAAGATTTCTGTGTGGTAGAATCATTGACTCCCTTATGGAAAAACGAACTTTTTCATACAGCTATTGAGTTTTCTTTATTCGTGCATGGAAATAACAGACCTAAAGATTGCGACTTTGAAGAAGTTCATGATTATCGTTCAGCAAATTATGACAATATAAGACAGAAAATCAATCAAGTAAGTTGGCAAAATGTGTTAAGAAACGAAGAAAATGTTGAATCTGCCGTTAAAATGTTTTACAAAATTTTAAACGTCATAATACACGACGATATACCCTTAATAAAAAGAAGAAGGAATCATAACTCAAAGTATCCTATATGGTTTAGTAGAGAAATCAAAAATTTAAAGAATCGTAAGCAAAAGGCACATAAAATATACAAAAAATGTAAAAATGATGCAAATTTAATTACCTATTTAAATATTTGCGATCAATTAAATCTTGCCATTGATACCGCATTTGAAGAGTATAATGAACGAACTGAGCGTGAATTGAAATCATGTCCTAAAAATTTCTTTAATTACGTTAAAACAAAAACCAAATCTAACAACTTTCCATCTGAAATGCACCTTGATGATAAAATTGGTGTGAACCCTGAAGAAAGCTGCAATCTGTTTGCAACATTTTTTCGAGACGTTTACACTACTTATTCGGAAAATAATCGAGATCGTGAATATTTCTCATTTCTTCCGGAAATCCCAAATGACATTTGCGTCAATCAAATCAAAGTACATGATATTGTAGATGCACTAAAAAGTCTAGATGTCTCCAAAGGTGCTGGACCTGACGGGATTCCACCTGTATTTTTGAAAATGTTATCAATCGAACTTGCATCTCCGCTATTTTGGCTCTACAATATGTCTCTGCAATCAGGTAGTTTCCCTGAAACATGGAAAAGCTCATTTTTAGTGCCGATCTTTAAAAGTGGCAAAAAATCCGACATACGTAATTATCGTGGGATAGCCATTATCTCTTGTATTCCAAAGATTTTCGAGGCAATAATAAATAAAATTTTATTCGATATGGTTAAAAACAGAATAACTCATACTCAGCATGGTTTTTTAAGGGACGCTCAACATGCACAAACTTGCTGGAGTTCATTCATTATTCTTTGACTGCCATGGATAATGGTAATCACGTGGAAGCTCTCTATACAGATTTCAGTAAAGCTTTCGATCGCATTGACATACTAATGTTGCTTTTTAAGTTAGAAAAAATTGGATTTCAACCTTCTTAAATGGGTAGAGTCTTATCTTACTAATCGCCAACAAATAGTTAGATACAAAGGAGTAAAATCTATTCCAATTAAAGTTACATCGGGAGTTCCTCAAGGGTCTCATTTAGGGCCATTATTCTTAATTTTATACGTTAACGACATTTCCTTCATTCTGAAAAAAGTGAAAGCTCTCATATATGCTGATGACATGAAACTGTTTCTTGAAATAGTATACGATGAAGATATACATACTTTTCAAAATGAAATTGATATGTTTTACAAATGGTGCAATAAAAGCCTTCTTCAATTGAACGTGAAAAAATGTAATTCAATATCCTTTAGCAGAAAGCGTAGTATACCTAACACAACAGTCTACCTAGGGAATCAACTAGTAGAAAAATGCGTAAGAATAAGAGATTTAGGAGTGATTTTAGATTCCAAAGTTACTTTTATAGATCACTATAATACAATTATCAACAAGGCAAACAAGATGTTAGCATTTATAAAACGATTTAGCTATAATTTTCACGATCCATACACTATAAAAACATTATACATAACCTATGTGCGTTCAATTTTAGAATACTGTAGCATAGTTTGGTCACCATTTTCATCAACCCATGAAAATCGTATAGAATCAGTTCAAAAACAATTTCTGTTGTTCGCACTTCGAAAATTAGGTTGGACAAGGTTACCTCTACCATCTTATGAAGCACGATGCATGCTCATTAATATTCAAACATTGAAGAAACGTCGCGAATTTGCAATGGTCTCGTTCGTAAACGATATAGTTTCGCATCGTACTGACTTGATGACACTTTTATCAAAATTAAATTTTTATGCTCCTTCAAGACAACTGCGAAGTCGTAGTATTTTTTATACAAACCATCACCGCACAAATTATGCCAAATTTGAGCCTTTAAATGAAATAATGTCTGTTTACAATAAATATTGCGAAACCATTGACTTTACTATGACGAAATCGGAACTAAAACAAAAATTTATGTCATATCAAAATTCGAACTAGATTAAGAAAATAACGTTTTCAAACTATATAATATTAAGTGTAAAATTGTAACAAAATGGTCTACTTCTGATTGACGACATGAAATAAATAAATAAATAAATAAATAAATAAACAAATTAGGAAGGGTTACCCCTACCTACTAAATTAAAAAATAAGAAATACTAAATTAAAAAAATAAGAAATAGACAAATTTAAAATGTTTGATATATTGAACGGCCCCATTAGTTACATAAGGGTTTATGTTAGGAGGAGGTGAATAAGGGTTTCTTACTTGCCAAACAATTTATTTGTAATTTTCATACCAAGAATCTTACCATGGAGCATATCTAGCACAAGTACAAAAACTATTTTCAAATTGTTTGAAATTTTGTGCATATATTATATTCAGTAAGGTATTTAAAACCTAGCTGGTGTTCCTAAAATACGGTTCTAAAACTTTTTCAGACGAGGGGTTGTTCATAACATACATCACATCTTAAATGCCCAAACGCAATGATAGCGGAACAGCAACGGAAGGCGGAACCGATTCGCCATCGTGAATCATACCATCTCGATAAAGCTGTCAACGAATGAAAGGAAACCAACACTGAGTCGACAAGCATGCTGGCAAATCGGTTCCGTTTTCCGTTGCCGTTCCGCTGTCATTGCGTTTGGGTCTTAAGAAAAGAGGAACTTCAGCGAAACGATTTTTGAAGTCTCTTATATGGAGTGGGTGTGGAGATTTTAAAGCCATAATTTTGCGTGACGTCATTTATGGACGCTTCCTTCCCAATATTATCATATGGGATCAGTTTCCATATAAAAAAGGTAAAACATGACGAAAAATATTATATTCTAAATATCCTGACAAAATCGGATCCAAAAGCTGACAAAATCGGGTCAGCGCTGTAATAAATCGAATGATCAGCTCTTCGAATATCTTGAAAGAAACAATTGAGCCAGAAGAGTTCTTACAAAAATAGACCAAAAGACAACTTATAGGACGAACATGTAAATCTCATCATTTCTGTTAAACCGATTAGTTTGAGCCAGATTAACTTCTTATTTTTATTCCAAAAAATTGTATTGTATTATACCAACTGTAAATTGATGTTTGCACCTTCTTGCAGTTCATAGCTACTTCAAAAGTGCTTCTATTGCGGAAACTTGGGCATCTGAAAAAGAAGTAAAAATTCAAAGTTTTTCCTATTTTCCCCCCAATTCTAATGAACACCAACCGACTGCATTCCTTGCGAAATTCCAGATTGAATTTTCTTGACGACGTCATCGACGGCTGCCTTCATCTTGCTGGGATCTGCCAAATCGCCAAGGTTCACATTCATCTTCGAAATATCAGGCATTCCACCATTTCCTCCTTCGGTTGCGTTTTGCGGGACTGGAAATGACACTACGATAGTGCAGATCATGAGAAGCATCGCAATCGAAGCGAAAGCAAAAATAGATTTCATCTTTACAACTGCGTTAGGTTTGATTCGGAACTGTATGCATAGTTTGCTACGAGCATTAGCTGTCTTTTATATCACTTTTATCACAGCAAAAACGTGATTCGTCTCGATGATATACAACAAACCCAAGAACAAAGTGTGCACAGCTTAGGCAGCAGATGCTGCATACATTACAAATCATTGCATCTTGATGGAATTGTAGTATACTGGCCTTTCGGATCACAAATCAAACTCATGTCTCTAGTTTCAGTAGATTCTTCCAGTTAGGAAGCTTTATTGGACGCTTGCTTCGTTTCGATATAAATTGAGCCATCTTTGTGTTCTTTTCAAAAGTTTGTTTTTATACATTTAAACCTACTTATATCCAAAATTTGTTAGTACTAGATTTGTTTTACAATAATAGTATAATTATTTATTAAAATACTCTCTTGTTGTAATTGTAACACTTTCTTGTTTATTAATGTTCACGTAAAAATGGCGTACTATTGTCATCGTTCTATGTACAAAAGATTTTGACTGCCATACGTATCGGATTTTACAAACCCCAAAACCAGGGAAAATTTTAAGGCACAAGCTCATTCTCTATCGTATTTATCTTGTTGGTCCTTACTAGACCAGAAGTCGTTTGATAAAAAAATATTAGCTAGAAAAATACTTTTTACTTTGCAATAATACCAGACGATAAAATAAAACATAAAATATCTAGTCTATCCAAAATGAAACGAAAATGTACTAAACAGTAAAAATACTTGGATTGGCGTGAAGGGTGAGAAGAAATAAATAACGATTCTATGTGTTCACTTTTGCCTTCAACTTCACCTTCACAGGAGTAGAGCCCTAAATGAGCCGCGTCTGTTTCAGATAGTGAATCAGTAGGGCGTGAATGAATTTGTATTGTGCTAGCGATGGTATGATGTTGTCCCGCTGTTGGCGTATCTGACCGATCAACCGTGGGATGTCCAGATCCTATTTGGAGG
This sequence comes from Aedes aegypti, assembly GCF_002204515.2. Classification (NCBI taxonomy): domain Eukaryota; kingdom Metazoa; phylum Arthropoda; class Insecta; order Diptera; family Culicidae; genus Aedes; species Aedes aegypti. Next base: position 402,855,107 of record NC_035108.1, read on the forward strand.
TGGGAAACATATTTCGATGGCTCGAATTAGGGCCACATTGCATTGCAGAAAAAATCATGCCCGAAACTTACCTGATTGTGATCAAGGGTGTACATTAGAAGGTCAGCTACCAGGGTTACGCCCGTCCGGCCACCACCTTCGTTGCAGTGAATCAAAACCGGTGGGTTGGTGTTGTGCGATGGCGGTACCTCGCCTACCGATGCCTGCCGAACGGAGTTCAGTTCCTCAAGGAAGCCTTTTGTGGGAAAAAAGATAGTTTAAGTATGAATTCCAAATGGATGTTTTCTAAGAAGTGATATTCATTAGTTATAGATTTATATACTTTTAATGGTTAAGAGCCAATTGTCGAAAAGCGATGTTCTCCGGTTGGACTGATTTTTTTAGCGTTTATTCTTCTATATGAATTTATTTCGCAAAATTTCAAATTTTATTTCAGAATGAAGTTGAGCAAGCCCTAATAATTTCATCTACTTATAGGTATTCCACTAAACAGCTCAAAGATTTATTATGAGAAAAACTTGCTTCTCATTAAAATTCTAATGACTTCCAAATCATTTTCTCTTTACAACCGAAATTGCTGGAAAAAGTAAATATGAGGTTTTGTAGGGCAACTTGTAGGGCTTTCATTTAAGGTGTAATCTACGAACCCCGTTTCTAAAATATACCAACCTATTCACGATAAGCATTAAGGCATCTCAACGTGCCAACTAGCTTATAATAATCTACAGTTTTGGGAAACACGGGCGCAAAGCAACAGCAACTCGTGGATACGAGTTGCAAATAAGAAACAACAGAAGAAATCGGAAACGGAGCCCAAGGAGAATGCTAAACCGAAAACAGCGAAACGTAGAAATTTAGGTGAGGCCCTCGTTATCAAAACGGAGGAAGCGAAATACGCGATGCGAAGCACGGAGAAGTTATCGCCTTTGGGCGCAAATGTGCGGAGCATAAGGCGGACTAGGATTGGTGAAATGACCCTAGTCTTCAAAAAGAAGGACGCCAAGCAAATGGGTGCAGTCTATAAGCAACCGGCACAAGAAGTACTTGGCGACGAGGTTGATGTAAGATCCCTTACTGCTAAAGCGACTCTCCAGTGTAGACATTTGGATGAGGTCACCGATGCACAGTGTCCGCATCCCATACAAATGCTGGCCAAAAGTACAATTATCACTCAAAACGTTCAAAAATGCTAATTATTTGTCAAAACATGATTTTTAGACGTAATTTGATAGAAATAGTCGCTGAAACAGAAAATCCAGTACATTTGACAGAATTAGTTTAAAATAGCTCATTTTTTTAATTCAATCAATGAAATCCGTATTCAGATCAAAATCGAATGAAACGTCATTATTTCGATGCCAATTTGAAGTTAAATATCTTACGCAAGCTCGAGGTGGTTTTTGAATCTATTCGGGAGCTTATAAAGGTAAAAAATGCGATATTCATAACAAGTTTGATGGTCTTATGGGCTGATTCGCAGTGTAACTAAAAAATATTGTTTCTTATCTTGGCGCAAAAAAGCGCAAGTGAAGCCATAGTACATCGAATACTATGGAACATTTGCCACTCATTGAGGGGTAAATGATCATTTTAGAGCGTTTCCCAGATAACTTGCACTACCTTTGAAAAAATGCCTTATTTTTGAAGGAGCTCCATGTTATACACTTCTTGGCATTCTCAAATGGTAAACATGTCAAATATGGTTTGAAATATCTTCAAAACAAAGCCTAAGGTATATTCTTTCGAATGAGACCGGTTGAGAAAGATTTGGTGATGATTTAGTACAGAAACTGCAATTTATGTGGAACAACTTTCACGAAATTTGAAAAACTCAAAAGGGTCAATTTCAGCTGACATCTCTCCAGGTCACATGCTGTGAAAAATCGAAATATACACCGATCGATCTGAAACTTTGGGGAGTTGTTATTCAATACTGAAGAAATGGAGGAAAAATATTCGAGAAGGAATTTGCAAACTTCTTTTTTTTTACTTTTGGCCAGCTTTGGGCCACTGTGTGATGCCGCGGAGGGTACGGCTGCCCTCAAAGAGCAGTGTGACATCGACGTAGCCAGTAAGGCCATTCTCCTTAGAAGGGACCACAGGACACTCAGGTGGCGGCGATCAGGCTGCCGGTTGCCGAGGCCAATAAAGCGAAGAACTTGGGCATACTCAAGGTAGGCTGGTCGGTTTGCCGGCTGAACATACAACAGCCTCCTGAAGTTTGATTCACGTTTCGGGAATTGCAATGGTCCCGGCAGAAAAAGCTGTGTAGAAAATGCGGCACCGAATTTTTGCTGTGCGATCATAGTGTGAATTTTCATAGTGAAACAGTCTTATGGATAGTAAGGATTCCCAGTCATGTCATTCTGGTTTGTTAAATATCGAAGATTTGAGATGAACCAGCCTAAGGCTGAAAATCTCTCAAATCTCGCATAATCTGAGATAACGCCCTTAAAGCCATTGGTAACCATGTGTGTAGCTCGTTGTTTCTGAGCAAATTGATAAATATGCATTCAAACCAACACCACTGGCAGGTAGATAATGACCCTTTCTTCGCCCTAGCGTTATTAAATAACGTGTAAATCCATTTAAATGCTCAGAATCAACGAACTACACACATGGTTACCAATGGCTTTTAGGGCAAGATCATAAATCATGCGAGAAATAAAGATAGTAGTAATAATAAAAATAACGAAGAGGCGCGTATTCCCTGGGTGGGAAGTACTACTCAGAGTTACCCTACTAATGGAAAAATTTCAATTTCACTTGTGAGCTTATTCTGTGCGGCGTGTAAGTCGAGGCGAGTCGCTCTCACTCCGGGTGAGGTGAGACCACTAATTGGGTTAATTCTACGAGTGGCGTGAGGTGGCAATTGTCGGTGTCGTATAGCGAGGTTACAATTCTCAACATGAATCAAGTGACTCTCCCCATTTGATTTGCACAGCGAGTCACTTCACTTGAGTCGACAATTGTCACCTCGCTATACGAGAACGACAATTCATCTCACGCCACTCGTAGAATAAACCCAAATGTTAATCGAATGGGAGCGAGTCGACATTTGTCACCTCATTCGATTCGTCTCACCTCACACGCCGCGCAGAATAAGCACATTAGGCTTGAGGCAACCATTTTTCGGCGTTCGAAGGACGTGTCTATGATACATTGGTTTTAAGTAGTATTTAAATCATATTCGATCTTCCATCATCATTTTTAATTTGAAATCTATATAAATAAAAATGGAGTGGTGTTTGTATGTCACGAAATGGCTTGAGAACGGGTTAACGGATTAACGCAAGTTTTTCAGTGTTGCACTCCGCAAGGGATGCGACGTGTTTGTGTGAAGAAAAAGTTCGGGAAAGTCTCCGGAATAATCGGGAAAATGAGAGAAGACTAAGGTGTCTTTTTTTTTTTGACGTTTTCTAACAGCCTACTTGATGGCAAGACGAAGTTTGCCGGGACCACTAGTATTAAATAATAATCAAATTTTATATTATACGTATTCTTAATCTAGCTACACAATATTGACATTATTAGGTAGCAGCGTTTAAGTAGAATCCAATAAAGCTAAATAGAATGTACCCCTCTGTGAATATAACATTTGATCGAACTTCATCCATACGCTTATAATTAGACTAGAAGGGGTAGTCGGGGCGGTTTGGTCAATGGGGTGGAATGAGCACCCCTTTAAATCTGCATAAATTCTTGAAATTCCTTCTGAAATAACATGAAACCCCAAAACTGATGAGGAAATAAAGCAATAGGCATGTTATAAATCAGTGTTCGAAACTTAAAGAAAAAGAAATAAATGATGTTCGGAAAAACTGCCCCATATTGCCCTGAATGGCTCTTTTAAATTTCATCATTTCAGAATGATAATGTTTGACTGTTAGAATGTTCTTAAAAAATATATCTTCTTGCACGGAGTGTTTATAAATACTACTAACTTTCAAGTGTAGTAACAAAATAATTGAATTTTTAAATTATATGAGACTATTTTGCAACCAAAAATAGGGTGCTCATATCACCCCATCAGTAAAAAATCGACTCGAAAAATTACAATTTTTGAAAAATCAATCATTCATTCGTGAACTTTATAAGACAAAGGAAATCATGCGGATCTAGAGTATTCATCTAAAAATTGTTGGAAATTATGCAAACATTCGAAAAATATTTCCAGCACTTTTATCGACTTTTCCTCAAGGTGGCCAAACTGCTCCACTTTCCCCTATTACTAAATCTTGAATTCTTATCGACTTGAAGTCATGGAAAAGTTTTGGGATCTACACAGCTTACAATGAATTCAATTTTCCCTTCTTCTTCTTCTTCAGGGTGTCTACTCATTTACAGAAATAGAATTCCCTGATATTTCCAGGTTTTTTGGCATCACTGCTATTTGTTGTTATGCAAGTCGTATTCGGCCTCGAAATTTATCTAAATTAGTATCGCAAGCTCCACAAGCTCTACTATCGTTGTGCTTTCATCTGCTCGAACAAGCAACCACAGCTGTGTTGGATTATCCACATAACGAATTCACATCTGCAATAGGCAGTAGGTCGCAGATAAGAGTGTTGAAGTGCAGAAAGCTTGCGGTTTTAGGCTGATCCAGAAACTCAAAAATCGAGGAGATTTCTCTCAGGATAAATTCGATTTAACATCGAGATGGCCGCTGCTTGTGACCTTTGCGCCAAGGCGATCAAGCGGGTCGATGACGTGATCACCTGCATGGGGTTCTGCGAACATGTCGTTCATTTACGTTGCGTAAATGTGGACAAAATCCTTGTTAAAACCATATCAGATCTGCCCAATCTGCATTGGATGTGTGACGAATGCACAAAACTGATGAAAATTGCGCGTTTCCGAACAACAGTTTCTTCCATCGGGAATACAATCCACGAGTTAACAAGGAGCCAGGTGGCAGCCAACGATGAATTAAAGAGTGTGCTGGCTAAACATAGCGAGCAAATTGCACAGCTTTCAAGCCAAATCCATTCCGCTACTCCATCCCTTCCGGTATCCGCTAATCGTCGGGCAATGAAAATGTGATATTTTATCAACATGTCCCAACATAGGAGAAAGTTTGTATTTCGATTTCCGGAAATGCAATTTCGAGCTTTTGGACAATGCTTTCTCTACCATTGACTGGGAACTTCTAAATGGACCAACAGTAGAAGAACTGCTTTCGGATTTCAATCGAAGAGTGTATGAAGTGATTCAAGAAATTGTACCACGCAAACGACTTCCATCCACTTCTGTGTACAGCAAACCATGGTGGTCTCCGGAGTTGAGAAATCTACGAAACATTCTACGTAAAGCTCGAAATCGTTACTTCAAGTCTAAATCTGAGAGTGATAAAATCCAACTTCGAGAGCTCGAGAATACGTACAAAAACCGACTCAGTGTTACATACGAAAATTATATCTCAGCAGTTCAGACGAACGTGAAACAGAACCCATCCCTTTTTTGGAACTATGTGAAACGTCAACGATCAAGCGATCGAATTCCCAGTAACGTTCGCTATGCTGGTTCTATGGCGGCTACCGATTCGGAGACTGCTGATCTTTTCGCAGCATTCTTCGAAAATGTGTTCTCTAGAGCTTCACCTGTGCCACGGGCCGACAGGTTTGAAGATGTTCCATCGTACAACATTTCAATTCCTGAGTGCCACTTTTCAAACGAGGATGTATTGCCTGTTCTCGAAAACCTGGACGACAATAAAGGACCAGGCGTTGATGGTTTTGCTCCTATCTTGTTTAAAAAATGTGCGCATGTGCTTGCGAAACCAATTGCTGCAATCTTCAATCGCTCTATCCAGGAACGTAAATTTTCGTCAGCATGGAAGACTGCGATAATCGTGCCGATTCACAAAGCAGGTAGTCAACACCTTGTAGAAAATTATCGCGGGATATCCGTACTATGCTGCCTCAGCAAGGTGTTTGAAAAACTCCTACATAAAGTGCTATATAATGCTGCATCATCGATAATGTGTGAATACCAACATGGATTTGTAAGAAACCGCTCAACTACATCCAACTTGATGTGCTATGTTACCGCAATTTCCCGAGCAATGGAGTCAAAACAGCAAGTGGACGCAATTTACATCGATTTCGCCAAAGCGTTCGATACGGTCCCACATCTAGTGGTCGTGGAAAAAATGGAGCATCTTGTTTTCTGCGATTTGCACTGAGAAGCCTTCCTTGGAGAGACCCGGAAAACTTGCCAAGCTACCCTGAACGATGCCAGCTAATTAACTTAGAGACTCTCTCGGAAAGAAGAGCAAAATCGCAACAAGTTTTCATTTTCGACATCATTACCGGTAACCTGGATTGTCCAATGCTTCTTTCTGAGGTACCTTTCTATGTTCCACCACGAAGTCTTCGCAATGCACCCTTCCTCGCTAATCCTGTCCACAGAACCAGTTATGGTCAAAACAATCCGTTTTCCGCTGGCGTAAGAGCATTCAATAATGTTAGTGTGTTGTTTGATTTTGATATGTCGAAAGCTGTTTTCAAAAATAGGTTAAGAAATGTGATATCGTAATTTTATATTTTACCATCTGTACGACCAAGTCGAAGATATGAATAATAAATAAAAAAAAAATAATTCCAGGTTCAAGAAACTCTTTAAAATCCATAAGTGTTTGGTGAATTTTTAATATTAGATGATTAAACATTTATTTTCAAAGATAGGAGTTTGGCTTTGAAACACTTAAAAAAAGTCTAACGAAAAGTATTTTCAAAAAAATATATGTTTGTTTTACGTGTGTAAACAACTCAAGAAAAAAATGGTTAGTTTGTAATAATTCCACGATAACCAAGAATTATTATCAAATGATCTGAAAGTGCCTGTCATTGTCAAAGTCAGATATTAACAACGATTGAACCTAAGAAAAAAAAAAAGACTTCCCTAAAATGGTATTCAGTTTTATGAACATCTAAAACGTACTCGTTCCATTACGATTGCTCCTTGTGCTGTAAATTTTATTCACATATTACACCGATAATATTTCCAGGAGTATGATTTGTGATGTTTAGTGAATTCTGTGAGTAATTCTGCCAAGAATTTCGTTTTAGATACCTTCATGAACTCGATCTGGAATTTTTCTAAGGATCAGGAATCCGTCCAATAATCGTTTTATGATTCAACGAATCTACAAGTTTTCCAAAAAGTTGATTTAGATCATCTTCAAGAATTCTAACCTCGTTCAGAAATTCCTCCAAGTTTTCTGATAAAGTATTTAAAGATCAAGGAATGTCTCCAAGAAAGGATCAAAGAAATTTGTCAGATTTATTGTAGAAAATTTTGAGAAATTCACAAGGAATGTCGGAATTTTGGATTCTTGATGAAGCGCTTTCTAAGATTCTCCTCATGAATTGCTAATATAACTGAAAAAAAAACATTTCAACCTCTGAATAAAGTCTTACAGTCTTGTTTTTGAAGAAATGGTGATGAAGTTGAGAAGAATTCATTGAGATTTGAAAATTTCATTTGAAAAATTTTTCAAGAAATGGAACCACAGGAATCATATTTTGATGAAATAATGGAGAAATGCCGAGAGAATTACTGGAGAAATTTTATAAGAAATCCCAAGTTAAATTTATCAAGAAATTCTTGGAAAAGTTTATAAGTTTATAACTCCGATTTCACCGAACAATGCCTGAAGGATTTTTGGAGCAATTCCTGAGTATAATCGTGAGTAAATTAAAAAAAGGGTCCTTATGAAAATGCTTAGAATAAATGAAAAAAAAATGGCGTAGAAATTATTATAGGGTTTCTTGGAAAAATGTCGAAAAAAAATATTTTTTTCAAAAACTCTGAAATAAATCTTAGTGGAAGAGCTCCTTTAGGATCTGTGAGAAATTTTCTAGAAGTTACAAAAAATCAGTGGGAAAATCATGTGATAAACGCTAGGGTTTTTTTTTCAGGATAATCTCTGTGAAAATTACTGCAAGTTTTTTTGTTAAGCTCTGAAATGAACCCTTGTGGAAGCGGTGGAAAGCTCTAGCAACTTTGGGCCAAATTCTTCAGAAATTCTTCTAAGCATCCATTGAAAAATTGTTGGTAGCATTCCTGGAAGTATTCCAGAAGAAATCACTGGAAAAAATACTAGAATTCCTGAAGCATTCCTCGGGATCTGAGAAAACTATCATTAAGAACTTGTGGAATAATCGTAAAATAGCCTTTGTAGGTTTCTCTTGAGTCTCTAGAATTTTGCATCAGGATTTACTGCAAGCAGATTAAATGTGAGTTTAGTGACCATTTTGATTAAAATAGAGACTTTAGAGACCTTAACCAAAAATAGAAACTTGCATTAAAATAGTGAGACTAAAATAGACAAGACTATAAAAAAAATCTGCTAACCTTCAAAATACAGTATTTTTGTCCTTTTTTCTCTTTACCTACAAAGTTTATTATTTTTGTATAAAAAAAGAAAAAAAAATTTGAAAAAAATTGGAATGTTTTCAACTAGGTTTCATATGCTCATGAATGAAACCCAACTAGAACTGTACTAGCCTTTATCAACTTAGCAATCTTAAATTTTGCTTCATTGCCTAAACATTAGGGTGCGGATTATTTTTCAAAAGTTCTCAAAACCAAAAATTCGTGAGCTCTACTAATTTTAAATTACATTAATAGAGAAACCTCAAAATTTGAGCCAAAAATATTAACATTCGAAGGTCGCCACCAAGCGTTTTGAAGGTGAATTTTCAGGTTATAAAAAATGACCTTCAGTAAAGCAGGCTTGATAGAAACTCCTCTGCGAGGCAAAGAGGAGGCGATTTTACCGTTTCTCTGAGGATAAAAAAATTACTCAAAATTTTCAACACAGATCCTCAAGCAATTCGAGTGAGAGTGCAAAAAAATGCGAGGATTTTTTCAGGCACTCTCTCTCTCTCGTTGCGATGCTCACCATAATTCTCATTTCAAAACAACTCTTGAGTCTGCCGCCCAAACAGACAGTCCTCGGGGAGTTGTGAGAGCACCCTTTTTTGATGGAATTTTACTCTGTTGTGTTTTGTGCTACATTTTCCTCGCTCATTTTTCGTTGCCTCTCTGCTTAGCATTTTTTCGCTGCAAAGGCAGCACGCTGCTCTGGAGTATTTCATCGAACTCTGGTGATGTTGAGGAGAATTATCAAGCCTGCAGTGAAGTAAATATAACGTTGTTATTTATCAACCGACTTTAAAACTTAGCATCAACACCTTCAAAATTAAATTTATGAAAACTTTGTAGAACACCAAATTTGTCTTAAATCAAAACAAGTTTTAGTTAAAAATAATTTATCCAAAATTTTTCCTCATTTTACTAAAAATTTCAATTTTGTTTGACCATAACTTCATGATTACTCAACCGATTCCAAATCTTTTTACATGCTTTTAAAGTTAATTCAATTGTTTTCAAACCTTTCATACATAACATTTCATTAAAAATGTCTTGACCCAGTTATGCAGCGAAAACATGATTTTTTAACAAAAAATGCCAGTTTTTTCATATTTTTGCCAGTAAAATATTATTTCTAAAGCTGAAACTAGTTTTCTCATTTGTTAAACCTTTAAAAATTAAGTCTATTTTTAAATAATTTTGAAACAAACATATGTCTGCATATGTTAAAAAATATATGCACTTTTCATCAGGCAAGATGCTTTATATATTTAAGTTTTATAGAAAAAAAAAACAATTTCCGGCGAAAAAATTTAAGTAATCTAAAGATATTTAATTTTTTCATTAAAAATCATGTTGTTGGGTAGTTTTTGTTGAAAAGCTAAGTCAAAACCATTTTTTAGAAAAATGTGTTGTATGAACAGTTTGAAAACAACTAAATTTGCTTTGAAAACATGTAAAAATATTCGGAATCGATTTATAATTTTGAGTAAAATGAGGAAAAATTTGGATAAAAATATTTTTAACTTAGACTATTTTAGATTTTAGACAAATTTGGTGTTCTACAAAGTTTTTATAAATTTAATTCGGAAACTTTTAGCACCATTAAAAGTTTCAAAATTGGTTGAAAAACACAAAGTTATGTTTACTTCACTGAAGGTCATTTTTTATAACTTGAAAATTCACCTTCCAAACGCTTGCGCCACCTTTAAATGTTAAAATTTTTGGCTCAGATTTTAAGGTTTCTCCTATAATGTGATTTGAGTTCAGTGAAGCACACGAATTTTTGGTTTTGAGAGCTTTTGAAGAATAAGCCGCGCCCTACTAAACATGTTTATGTTGAATAAATAAAAATCGTTAAAAGGTCAACTAGCGTTTTGATAGCGGCGCAGCCGAAAATTTTTTGATTGAAAATATTTTGTTTCACAAAAACGACATATTCTACTATGCACTATTGCTTTAAAATAATTTCCCTGAGTGTAGCCAAAATTCCCTGAGAATTCCAGGTTTTTTCCAGGTTGAATAAAATTCCCTAATATTTCCAGGTTTTCCAGGTTTTTCCAGGTAGTAGACACCATGTTCTTCTTCTTCTTTGTAAAACAGTTTAATAGAAATAGAATTACGTTTTGACTTTCAAGTCACTTTTAGTCACTTTTTCGAGAATCGGATGTCACTATTTAGTCACTTATTTTTCAAATATTTTCGGCACCCCTTTTTGCTACCAGCCCTGCCATTATGTGTCGACAGAACAGACAACGGACACTTAACGAGTGGATCCAAATGTCCTGGTACAGTCAGTCTCGGAAACAAAGACTAACGTGGTGTTATTATCGGACCCGTACCGCATACCAGCCAATAACGGGAACTGGGTGGCGGATAGGTCTCAACAGCTAGCAGCTATATGGACTACTGCACGATACCCAATCCAAGAAGTAGTCTTTATCTCAAATGACGAGTTTGCGATAGCAAAAATCAACGGCGTGTTCTATTGCAGCTGTTACGCGCCCCCAAGGTGGTCAATTGAGGAATTTCCCCACATGGTCGACAGGATGATATCCGAACTAGCTAATCGGCAGCCAGTAGTGATAGCTGGCGATTTTAATGCATGGGCAGTAGCGTGGGACAAAATTTAGATTCTCGCTCCAGTCCACTTTTTGGATTGCATTTAGGTCCCATAACAACTGTGCAACATTTCAGCTAGATCGGAGAAACTATATTTTAGCGCCAGCCGTTCAAAGTTTGTATGGGATTTACTATGGGAAAATTTACTTTTGTAAAGAAAAATCGCCAGAGGTCGCCCATTGACCTCTATAAAAATTCTGAACACAAACCTTGATAGGTATTTTTACGATGAAGAATATTGCCGAAGACCGTGAAGCAATCCGACAATTGTGAAAAAAGTGTCCCAGGCTAATCCCGACACTTGTGAAAAAAGCATGTCCCAGGCTAATGGGCAGTGGAGTGGGGTAGCCGCTACACCAACCAAAGAGGCCAGCTAGCGATCATCAATCGATTCGCTATAGTATAATACCAAGCGGGCGGAAGGCAGCGCGTTGTAACTCGACCCAAGCCCGAAATTGGAAAACAGCGCGCTTCGATGGCGAAGTATACACTGAAGCCCTGAGGCGCGAACGGAACACTCTGGACCTAAACGGTGAAAAGCTAGTTGTCGTGATATCACGAGCGTGTGATGCTTCCATGCCGAGAAAAGCCCTTCCTAAAGAGAACACGCCGCCGGTGTACTGGTGGTGCGAATCAATTGCAAATCTTCGAGTAATCTGCCTTCGGGCTAGACGACGAATGCAAAGCGCACGCACAGAAGCACAAAGAGTAGAACGCGGTGCAGCATTCAGAGATACAAAGTTGGCTCTCAAAAAGGAAATCGATAGTCGAAAACGGGCATGCTTTGATAGTCTATGCGAGAGTGCCAATTCGAGTCCGTAAGGTGACGCCTACAGAGTGGTAGTGGCTAAGTCCAAAAGTGCCATAGCGCCCCAAGAGAAGTCGCCCGAGTTGCTGCGATCGATAATCGATGTACTCTTCCCGCATCATCCCACAAGCCCATGACCCCCAGCGTCGTATGCGGCAGATGAAGGAGAAAAAGTGGCGAGAGTGACGAACGAAAAGCTGGCAGAAGTCGTGAAATCATTCGCGTCAAACAAGGCACCGGGACCCGATGGTGCATTGATCAAGGAATCTTCCCGGATATATGGAAGCGACAGAAATTGGTGCTGCTACCAAAGGCGGGGAAACCACCAGGTGACTCTTCGGCGTATAGACCTATCTTTCTACTAGATACGACGGGCAAGTTTTTGAAGAGGTTGATTCTCAACAGACTAGTACCGTATACGGAAGGTGCGGACGGCCTGTCCAACAACCAGTTTGAATTCAGGAAACGTAAATCTACTCTGGACGCTATCCATTCGGTCGTTCAGACAGCTAAGGTGGCAATAGAGCATAAAAGGAGCGGCATCCGTTACTGCGCGGTTGTCACTCTGGATGTGAAGAATGCGTTCAACAGCGCAAGCTGGGAAGCGATAGCACACGCATTTGTGTAAGCTTCTAGAAAGCTATTTTAATGGTAGGATCAGGTTCTTCAGGCTCAGATTGGGTACCACTTCTAGTACTGCATTTGGTCCCTCGGTAGTGCAAAAGGTACCTAAGTTTGACAGATCGCAGTACATTTTTCACGGTATTCTAGATTACCTTATGAGCCATAAAATTTTGGGCAACGGCAAGGGACATGGAAGTCTTTGATTTGTCTTTGGTAGGATTCTACTGTATGAAAAAAAGAAAGGCGTTCGAATTACCGCGGGAGTACCTCAAGGTTCAATCCTGGGCCCGCTGTTATGGAATGCGATGTTCGATAACGTACTGAGGCTGCCTCTTCCGACAACTGTTAAGATTGTTGGCTTCGCCGACGATATCACCCTAGTGGTCTATGGTGAATCGATAGAGGAAGTAGAGTTGAAAGCAGTCCACTATATATTCTAGGACTGGTCCGGCACGAGACTGAGGTGGTTTAGTCAACAACCGCAAGTCCGAGCAACAGGCTCTTATCTCGGTAGGTTGTTGTCGTTTGAGAGGGACTTTAACCCGAAGGTCATTCGTCTTTAAAATCTCGGTAGGTGATTGCACCATAGAGTCCAAGTGATACCTTAGGCATCTTGGGATAATGATCGATGACAAGCTCAGCTTCGCTAGCCACGTTGAATATGCCTGTAAAAGGGCATCTACGGCTATAGCGGCGCTTTCGAGGATGATGTCTAACAGCTCAGCTGTAATTGCCAGCAAACGCTAACTACTGGCAAGCGTGGCGCTATCCATACTAAGGTATGGCGGACCCATCTGGTCAAAAGCGCTTAGAACGAGCAGAAACCTAAGGCGGTTGGAAAGCACGTACAGGATAATGTGCTTAAGAGTAGCAAGTGCATACCGTACGGTATCTAAAGAGGCCGTGTGCATCATAGCCGGGATGACGCCCATCGGGCTCATCATCAAGGAAGATGTTCAATGCTTCAACCAAAGGGGTACCAGAGGAGTCCGCGACACGTGTAAAGAGATAACGCTCAAAAGCTGGCAGCAGGAATAGGATAACTCCACTAAGGGTAGATGCAGGGTAGATGGACCCATCGGCTTATACCAAATGTGTCAGATTGGTATGGTAGAAACCATGGGGAAAGGAACTTCCACCTGACGCAGTTTCTGTCAGGTCATGGTTGCTATAGACAGTATCTGCATAGATTCGGGCACTCAGAATCTCCTGCGTGCCCCAATTGTGCTGGTGTGGAGGAAACAGCGGAGCACGCCGTGTTCGATTGCCCCTGTTTCATTGTCGTGAGAGGTCGAATGCTCACTACATACGGATAGGTCACGTCCCCCGACAATATTATAGAGAGAATGTGTGCGGCTGCCGAGTGCTGTAATGCAGTAACTACGGCTGTCACTCGCATTATGTTAGAATTGCAGTGCCTATAGCGCGCCGACCAAGGGTTGGCTGCAAAGGATTAGCCCTGCCGAGGCAGGTCCCTTGTAACATTGTTTAAGTCGGCTAGGAGGAGCAGTTTGCTTAGGCTACTTCTGCTACATGTGTTGTGCTATATGCAATGGCCCCTCCCCGAAGAAATACCGTAAGGTGGTTCCGGAAAGATAAGGGTATGAGGCCAAGGGTCATGTCGATGCACTGTACACCACTTAAGAAATTCAAAAAGAATTGCTCAAGTACAGTGCATGGGCTGGTTTTAGCGGGTCATCAATGGTAAATTTAAGCAGTACTACGAAGAGCATATGCATGGTATTGAGCAATAGATTTTTGCCACTGAGGTATTAAATAGAAAGAATATGCTGTAGTCATTTCGACTCACCTAGGAAATGTCCCACGTTGCTGGGACAATTTTGATCGCCCCATTCGTTGTACGAGATGTGCCACACAGATCTATAGCGTCGACTTTGCGTATGATACACACGCAGCTTGGAGGTGGTACACCGATCCGATTCCTGCGAGAACTCCCGCCAAACTTGGTACTAAAATTGAACGAATGAAATCAGTAAATGTAGGTGATATTTTTTAAAAGATCGTTGAAATACCTGTCCGTATTCTAAACACCGTTCACTAGTCTGCGGAATATAGTTCAGTTCGCTCGATAGCTGCACCAGCAGGTACACATCAGCCTCCCAAACGCACTGCCAGAAGGTATTCGTCGTGGGCGCATCGTTAGGACTCTCAGCTACGATGTAGAACCTCTGCTTGTTTCCTACAGTACTCTACGGATGAAAAACACAATGTTTCATTATCAATAAGATCTTACTGAAGCTGTAAAATCAACTAACAGTGATATGCGAAGCATTCACGTATCCCATCCGGTTGTCCCTGGTCGGAGTTAACCGCACTCGGTTGTTGTCGTACGGCAGGAAGTTGGGATCGAAGTTTCTGGCCTTGTTCTCCTCCGCCAGGGCACAGTCATATTTGGCATTCTCCGCACGCTTCGGTATCCGCTCGAATTCGCAGTAGAGCTGAGGATCGGCGAGCTTCGTATCCAGCAGGGAGCACTGAAATATATAGGAAAGCGTATGCATTAAAATTCGATCTTTGAAGAATTTTAAATCTCAGCACTAACCAACTTCTCCTTGCTGATGTTGGCCGGCAGCGGTTGCTGCCGCGGCATCCCCGTCGACCAGCGATGTTTGATCTGGCCTTCGCTCAGGGAACTGTTGGCACTGCCGCCGCTAGCCGAACCACTCGCCGCTGCCTTGTTCTTTCGGTCCTTTTCCCGTCCGAGGGTGGCACTTTTCTGCTGATCGGATGACTTTTTCGAACGGCCTCCGAGGATGTCCCAGATCTTTCGCCGTTTGGTTTCCTTGACGGAACTGCTACCCGAAGTGGTTGTGGTCGACATGCTAACGTTGTTCGTGGTCACATGTGAGGAGTATGTTGTTACGGAGCTAATTCCGGAATCATTCTGGCTACTGCTACCATGGGAGTGATGATTTTGATGTGTCGAATTGTTTGTTTGGATGATGGCGGTGGAATTGTGCGCTACAGTATTGCTAGAATCCGGACCAAAGGTGGAGTATGCGGAGGAGTCGAGTACGTTTGTGGAGTGGGATCGGTTTATCACTTCCGGTTGGGGAGTGGGAGTGCGTGGCTTTTGAATGATCTGTTGTACGTTTTGTGGAGGGGGAGGTTGATTGGATGAAATCGTGAAATGATCCTGCTGGACCATTGCGTGTTCCATTGTTTCTGGCGCAGGTTTCGAATGACGAGGTGGGGGGTGCTTCTCAGGAACGAAGTATGCGGGTTGTTGAGCGACGGCAATCTGGGGTTCCTGACTGAGACGCGATACTCCCGGAGCGGATTGTACGCTGGATGTTCGATTCCTAATTTCGCCAATGGATTCGTTTTCGTTTTTCCAAGGAAGGGGGACGTTCTCATAGATGGGCTCAATGGATCCGTTGATGTGTTGGGAAGATCGATTGAGGTGCGCTTTGGGATTGATACCGATGGCGCCATTATGGTATTGGGTGCCTTCTGCTATTAACAGACGTTCCATATCGGATGGCATTAAGTAGATAAGATTACCACCCTGGGTAGCAGGATGCATTCCAGGTTTCGTTGGTTCCACAAAGTTTAAATTTTCGTAGGTTCCATGCGGAACGATGTTTTGCGAGTGTCGCAGTTGATGGGCACTTGGGTAGAACATCTGATTATTTTGGGACATCTGCATGAGCTGAGCATGATTCATGAGGGGACGAGTTGATACAAGATCAGGACTAGATCCGGATACGTGAGCACCGCGGTATCCTAAAAGAGCACGATGAGACGCTAGATCCGGCGTGGATGTAGAACTAAGTCGATTGGCGGGATATGGTGGAGGTGGTTTTACTAATCTCATCATTTTGAAACGCTGCGTCAGGCCGTAATCCGATGCATCCGAATAGTGAGGGCCAATCATGTGCGGCGTTGTGTGATGAGTGACATCTGGGTATGGCTGCTGATGAATTGTGGGTTGATGTTGAACCGTTTGGTTGAAATAGGACACATCCGGTTGACTTCCGGTTATGTTGTATTCTATTTGATTATGGTCCTGAGCCAACATTTGAGAGGCAGATAAATGCAACAAATTGCCGTTACTTAAACGGACGTCGTTAGTGCTGTTTCGCATCTTTTGCTGTATGGCAGTTTCGTAGTCCGGAGCCGGTCGATACGTCGGTAGTAACGCTTTAAGCCGCTCGCGATCTTGACTAAC
This sequence comes from Aedes aegypti, assembly GCF_002204515.2. Taxonomy (NCBI): domain Eukaryota; kingdom Metazoa; phylum Arthropoda; class Insecta; order Diptera; family Culicidae; genus Aedes; species Aedes aegypti. The sequence continues at coordinate 402,871,732 of NC_035108.1, forward strand.
ATTGTTATTGCTTAAATCTAGACAGGATGAGCTTTGTGCACGATTGATCAGTGATGCGTTCGAACCGGCTGGATTTATTGCCCAGTTTGAACTGTGATTCGAATATTCCAATGGCACCGAAGACGAGGAATTCAGATTAATATCCAGTGTGGATGTTTGCAGTGACGACCGGGACTGCATTACGTTGGCATTGGAATTCATAAGGCCATTATTGTTGAGGTTTCCTATGCTACCAATATTTGTACTGGAAGCAACTAGTGGCGAAGGTTGGGATTCAACGACCATTCCCATTGATGGTCCAGAATTGTTCCAAACACTTGCAGCCGAATGAGCAGCAAGCTCGTTATTGCTTTGCCAGTTCGCTGAACCCATTATATGACTCATTGATGAAGACGATATCTGATACTGGCTTTCACTCAGCAAATCGTCCCTACTGTCGTTCAAATTTTCATTTTGAAACAGATTCAAATTTAACTGACTCGCTTGCGTCTGGTTCTTTTCAAACCTGGCAAAGAACCGATGCTGCATTGCGCACAGCCTCCAGATGTACGATCCAGTCGTCGAGTCCGCCACCGTAAATCTAACATTCTCGCTAGCATCCGAACATTCTATGTTGAAATACTTTTTATGGTTGAGTACATTCTTAATATCTCGCCAAGGATAGAACTTATTCGAATCGCTGGCCACAATTATTCCCGATACTGAGATTCCCAGTGTGACATCCCCTCCATGTTCGTCTTTGGCGGCAAAGGTTTCCTGGCCGTATCCATCCAGTTGCTGACAGGCAGAAATGTACAAACTTTCTGCCGCTCCCTGCGTCACGTTATGCAATTCGTGAGCTTGTCGTATCACTTCTTCCGTCAACGTCTCCAGCAAATCAGCTTCGATCATCTCCTTCGGAAATGATAAAAGCGTTTTGAGATAAGACACGGTATGGCGGTCTTGATGATTACCGTACTCAGCCTGACGACTGTAGTTCGCCAAAATGACGGCCTGTTTTGGATCACAGTTTATCCTACCTTCGATCACGTCGTGCTTCAGTTGAAGAAAGTAGTAACTCCGCGTATTTTCGTCGTGGATCAAACTGACCCCGGACAAAACGTAGTACATGACCCTTAGGTACAGCACTTTCATGTTGGCGGAGAATTTCTCCAGCTGTCGGCTGATGGGTCGATCGAGGTCCACCCATCGCATCTCGCCGGTAGTGCTGCCTTTGACTTCATACCGCAAGCCAAAGAACTCCGGCTGAGTGATCGATACCCGTTGGCAGACATTCTCCAAACACTCCTGACCGGTGCTTTCCGAACTGAGCGTGCAGTCTATTTTGGTGGAGGGATCTGCAAATTGGAGAAAGAAGAAGAAACCAGTCAAATACGCTTGTCGCACCTGTGTGAAACAGAAATGAGATAACATTCCTTAAGTTTAATTACTTTATAGGCATCCATACTAAATGCCATGACAAGAATCCGCTCAAATGTGTATGCATAGGAGGTTCCGTTTGTTTATGCTTGATAACAGCGCGCAAGCAGTCGTCGTTATGATTGATTAAGACTAAACTGCGCGTATAATAATGGAGTGGAGACCAATGGCCTTTCAGATAAGGAGTGGCAAGAGCAAGTGCGTGATGCGCACACGATAACGTAACGAATCAATCAGCTGATCGAAAGGAGGGAAATTTTGGATGTGGTAAGAACTATTCGAAATTGGTAGAGTAAGGTTACAGTTCAGTGTTGTCTAAATTGGTTTTAAAAATTTATAGAAAATCTAGTGAACTCAATCAATTTTCGGTGGAAAGGTAGGGTATATTCAAACATTACGTAATGCAAAATTTCCTATGGGGTCGTCCATAAACCACGTGAACATCTATGGTGGAGGGGGGGTGTGGCCTGTGACCACGGTCCATACAAATTTTAAAACTTTTGTATGGACAAAATCCCCCTCGTGGTCGTGGGGGGGTTCTGAAAGTCCAAAATAATGACCACGTGGTTAATGAACAGCCCTTATTTTGAACCCCCTCTTTCCCCCCACAAAACAACTATGACAACAAATTCTGCTTATGTCAAATAAGATTATACCAAATAAGGCAATGTTCTACAATGACGTGTACAGTGCCGTATGTAGCAGATAAATAAGGAGACGAACGAAGAACTGGAAGGATTCGCGTCAAATAAGGCCCCGGAACCCGATGGTATCCAGAATTATATTGAAAGTGGCAACCATGGCGGATTCGTTCATGTTTAGAACCGCGATGCAACGCTTAACAAATCAAGGAATCTTCCCGGATGTATGGAAGTGACAAAAACTGGTACTATTACTGGGCTTTGAAGCTACTAGGTGATCCGTCAGTGTATACACCCATCTGTCTGCTAGATACCCTTTCTGCCACATAAACAGTAACTGCAGAACACAAATGATTTTTAACGAACTCGAGGCAAACCGAGTTAGATGAATGCTGTACATAAGTAATTTGAAAATGATTCCATGCGTACTTAGATATAAACATTTTAACTGAACGTATCAATAAATGAATTATTGAAAATAATCATAGCACTCAGTGACGACTTGTAACCTCACGTTTTATTTGTTCCGACCCTGAAAATGACAAAAATTAAACTGTAAACGATTGAAATCGTTCTTTTTAAGAAATCTCTATTTAATAGATGCATATTTGTTGCTGAAAGCAGGTGGATTTGACGTTAAGGAATCCCCACTCATATCACTATTCTGCCGTTATACGCATAATTGTCCCATGTTATTTTTTGTGCATTTTGACTTTTTGTTATCAAACAGTTTATTTTTACGTATAGTTTTAGAAAACACCTACCAAAAATTTACTTTGTTCGGAAACTCAATGAAAAGCAAGCCAAGTCAATTTGTCCCATTGTTGAATTTCCACGCATAACTGTCCCACTACTGTATTTCTACGCATAACTGAATTGTATAGTGTCAATTCGCTGCGCTGATCACGAACAAAATATTCAGTAGACAGTTTTGGATTAGCTGGTGTTTGGGAAAATCGTTTTGAATATCTTCTTAAGTTGGCTTTACATCCCATGTGGAACACAATCTGTTTTATGTATTATCGGGTGCATCATTCATGCGAGCCTGACGTCAAACTTGATTGAAATTTTCAATATCAAAATATTATTTCTCATCCGTTTTCCAATGAATTTCAGTTCAATTTTCTGAGTCAATCGCAATATTTTTCTATTTTTTGGAACCGCGGTCATAGCATAGCATAGCATAGCATAGCATAGCATAGACAGACTGTACATGTCAATGGTTGCTACTCCGTGATTGATCGAAACTGGTAAGAATTGCACTACGATCCAAATGAATAAGGGATGGGAGTGTCCGCTTATTCTCGAAGTACAATTTTAGCAGCTCTAATATTATTGATCAATAACGGCGCCGGCCAAGTCCTTACAGTCAGTTGGGATGGAGAAGGAATGTTAGGGTGTAATGATTGTTGCTTCTAGAGACCGAGAATACCTCTGCATCTCCACAATCACCACGGGAAGGGTATTTATTAGTGAGGGAGGAAAAGATCTGGGAGTCACCAATGGTCAGTGATGCGATCCATGGATAAGGAGGAAAAATACAACTTAAAGCTAGTTTTGCATTTTGTCTCGAGAAGTTTTTGGTAGAAGATTTAAAAAAAATACGTCAGCATCCATAATGCCGAACCATTCAAAAGATGTTTTTAGTAATAGCGAAAAGAAAAAAAAATATGTATATATTTTAAATAATATGAAACAGGAATGATGCCGACACTTGTAATGACGAACCATACAAAGTTTGTTGGAAAATTACAGAAGAATAACGCTGTACATTTTTGTCTCGAGCTGAAAAGTTTTTGATAGGAGTTTTAAAATATACGTCAACATCCAAAATGTCGAACCATTCAAAAGATGTTTTTAGTAATGTTAAAGAGAGAAAATATATGTTAATTGAAATTATATAAAACAGGCATAATGCCGACACTTGCAGTGACGAACCATACAAAGTTTGTTTGAATATTACATAAAATTAACGCTGTCATGAGAAAATGTGTCATTATAAGCATGAAACGAGCTCACCAGTTGGTAATCCATCCTTGATTTAACACGGATATCTTTTCGCACTCACACAACGCAAACCGTAGCGTCCCGAAAACGAACCGTCTCGCTTGGGCTTTTCGAAGCACTGCCCAGCAGACAAGCGAAACGAAACACAACTCCCGGCGTCCCGAAAACGTACCGTCTTGTTTGGGCTTTTCGAAGCACTGCCCAGCAGACACGCGAAACAAAACACAACTCCCGGCGTACCGAAAACGTACCGTCTTGTTTGGGCTTTTCGAAGCACTGCCCAGCAGACAAGCGAAACGAAACACCATTCCCGGCGTTCCGAAAACGAATCGTCTTGTTTGGGCTCTCCGAAGCACTCTCTATTTTTTGGAACCGCGGTCATCGATTAGAAACTCACCGTAATTAAGGATTCATCATGGGAAGTACTGGAATAATCCCATTTGAAGAATCAGTAATCACTTTAATTTCGAGTCGTTCGAGTAATTCATGGCTTGCGAAATACCGAATGATTCCTTCAAACATGCTTCGAAACGAAATTCCGCGGAATTCCACGGAACTCAGACAGGCGGAATTTTTATTTTACGATTTCGTTTCGTTTCGCCAAATTGTAAAAATATTTCCGCGGAAAATTGAAAACAAACGGAATGAAACGGAATTTCGCGAAATTACGAGTTTTGTTTCGAACAAAAACGGCATAGCACACGCTTCTACTCCTATGTAGTATATCACCCACAGAAATGTAAAAAAACCTTTTAGCGATATTATCGTGGGTCAAGAGTCCTCAATGTTGAGCATGAGCATGAGCTCAGATGACTGTACAATTCGTAGTTGCTACTCCGTGATTGACCAGAGCATTAGTTGCACAGACATTGAATGAATGGGTAGGGTGGGGCTTATTTCCAAAAATCTTTCGTTGTCAGGATTTACAAAGTGAAAAATGATCATCGGTCCCAAAATAACATCCTGTGAAAAAATGAGAATTTTTGGTGAAGGTTTAGAGGTGGCGCAAAGGGCGTATGTGCAGTTTTCCCATTTTAGTGAACTCTGAAAAATTTTGGTATGCTTTTCAGCTTGTTTTGGTGATTTTAAGACCCTTAAGGGCAAAAAATCACCTCAAAATTGCGATATCTCCACTCCTTTAGATGATATTTGACGAAATATATTTTATGCATGCGATTTTTGGCCCTTGAATAGGTTACGCTGACTGATTACTGTGAACTCGGGTAGCTGGGGAGGATTCCTATGCTAGTAGAATGGAACAAAGAGCAAAGAAGAATGAGAAAAAGAACAAAGAACACAGAAGAATGTAAGGTGGGGTGGGTTAAACAGGGGGGAGGGTGTAACTGATGATATTATATTAGAATCAACTTTGGAGCCGTTAAAATATCTCGGTTGGATGTATGAGATGTGATTATATGCAAGTTTAACACTCATTTAGTATTTTAGAATGTCCGTTTGATATAACTCCAGCAATTGCTTTTATAATCTGAAAGAAATTACAGAGGGGCCCAAATCCATACAGGCTCAAAATCCGTACACTGCAAACAAATAGATGGAGTTTTATATGAAGTGGAAGGGTTTAGATTCATTTCTTAGGTGTTCGGATTTTGATCCCACACGATATATCCTTATTAGGTAAATCCATAAACGATTTTAGCAATAACACTTCTTGTTATAATTTCCACAGGAATTTCTGGATTATGATGCCATTTCAGCAATTAATTGCGTTTAGGGGTCCAATACTTCACTTTCACCATAACACCTTCAACATAACTTCGAAAATGCAAATGAAGTTCAATGCATCGTTCTACATCTGTATTTGAAATCGCTGTTGTTTATACAGCAAAAGGAAAAAAAATCGGTAGTCAAAATTCAAATTAGTGCACGAGCTTTTATAGGGTGCAAGAGATAAAGCACTTCAGGTTGCATAAAACCAAAATTAAGTCGTCACAGTTCTGAAACATATTTTTTAGGACAGAGCTACATGAAGGAATTTTCACAGGATGTCCTATGTATATATAAATAATTATATAAATTAGTTATGAATTTAATAGATACGGCGTGAGGCTGAATTTTCAGGATGTAAATTTTGCAACGGTCCCTTTTGATAAATTGCTATCATCATTCAGAAAAAAAACAACCAAACGATTATTGAACTAAAACAGTAAAGTGACATGCATTTATCTATATCTACCAGGAGAATAATGATGAAACTTCGCATGGAATTAAGGACATTTTAGCTGTTATTGAAATTTTTCCATAAAGTCCAATAAAGTTGCAATAAGTTCCAATTAAATCGTATACATGGGTCGAAAACTACAGATGAAGAAAAATTGCTCGAAATATTTCTGAAGTAGGTAATATTAAATAGAAGTCAAGGGGTCAGACCTGGTGTAGTGGTTAGAACACACACCTTTCACGCTAAGGATCTGGGATCGAATCCCATCCCCGAGATAGTCACTAAAAATTTCAGTGGTGACATCCTGCGGAAGGGAAGTAAACCCGTTGGTCCCGAGATGAACTAGCCCATAGCTAAAGAGCTAAAAATCTCGTTAATAAAGATTGAAAAAAAAATGAAGTCAATAAATATAATCATCGTTTTCTAGATTCCTCAGTTACACTCAAGACATCACTAGTTTCACCCTCCCACCTGTTTAACCCACCCCATCTTACATTCTTCTGTGTTCTTTGTTCTTTCTCTCATTCTTTTTTGCTCTTTGTTCCATTCTACTAGCATAGGAATTCTCCCCAGCTATTCATATGCTTATTCGGGTTCATATTAATCAGTCAGCGTAACCTATTCAAGGGCCAAAAATCGCATGCATAAAATATATTTCGTCAAATATCATCTAAAGGAGTGGAGATATCGCAATTTTGAGGTGATTTTTTGCCCTTAAGGGTCTTAAAATCACCAAAACAAGCTGAAAAGCATACCAAAATTTTTCAGAGTTCACTAAAATGGGAAAACTGCACATACGCCCTTTGCGCCACCTCTAAACCTTCACCAAAAATTCTCATTTTTTCACAGGATGTTATTTTGGGACCGATGATCATTTTTCACTTTGTAAATCCTGACTACGGAAGATTTTTGGAAATAAGCCCCACCCTAATGAATGGGTCTTGGGATTAGCTAACCATTCTCAAAATGCACAAATCGAGAGTTCAAATTTTAAAGTTCATAACGGCGCCGGCCAGGGGCCCAGATAGCCGTAGCGGTAAACGCGCAGCTATTCAGCAAGACCAAGCTGAGGGTCGTGGGTTCGAATCCCACCGGTCGAGGATCTTTTCGGGTTGGAAATTTTCTCGACTCCCAGGGCATAGAGTATCTTCGTACCTGCCACACGATATACACATGCAAAAAATGGTCATTGGCATAGTAAGCTCTCAGTTAATAACTGTGGAAGTGCTCATAAGAACACTAAGCTGAGAAGCAGGCTTTATCCCAGTGGAGACGTAACGCCAGAAAGAAGAAGAAGAACGGCGCCGGCCACGTCCTTACGGCCATCGGGGAAGTATTGTAAGTTAGACAACCATTGTTACTTAAGACCGAAGAATCTTCCGCATCTTCACAGCTGTCATGGAAAGGATATTGGACTAGTGGGATAAGGATCTGGGAGTAACCTATGGTTGGTAATGCGATCCATGACATATTCATACCTAAATAAATCCGTGGTATAAATTGAAAACAGCATTGTACAACAAACCACTGTCTGTTTCTTTAGATACAGTCAGTGACATAAGTTAGTAACCAAATGCTGTTTTTCCATACAAAATGTCCAAGTTTGGGGTGCTGGATCTCAGCTTCTGGTGGTTCGAATTGATTGAAATTTGGATGACGAACTACAAATAACTTGAAATTTTGCCTGTAAGGGAATTATTACATTGTTGTCATTTTACATAGAATTTCAGAGGGTTGTTCAAAGACAAAAGTAAGTAACAGAGAGACTTTTTAATTTAATTCGAAAACGGTAAGTCGTGGAAAGATGGTGTGCTCTGCAAATTTGTGTGACTTCTAAAATTGAACAACTTTGTGGAACATACCAACAACCCACAACTTACCGTTTTCGAATTAAATTAAAACGTTTCTCGGTTACTTACTTTTGTCTTTGAACAATCCTCTAAAATTCTATGTAAAATGACAGCAATGTAATAATTCCCTTACAGGCAAAATTTCAAGTTATTTGTAGTTCGTCATCCAAATTTCAGCCAATTCGAACCACCAGAAGCTGAGATACAGCACCCCATGCTTGGGCATTTTTTATGGAAAAACAGCATTTGGTTACTAACTTATGTCACTGATTTTATGTGCTCTTGATATTTTGATTGATATTTGCGATTCATTTTCGGTTTAAACGAGGAAGATGCGTACATTATTTTATATAAGAAAATCAAACTGTATTATAGCAATTATTCCGTTAATTCCTCCATTCTTCTTCTTTCTGGCGTTATGTTTCCAAAAAGTGTCCTCATGGACACTTATCGACTTCAAATTCACTCCTATTCACATTCTCTCAATGCAAAAAGCATTAGTACATATGTACAAAATGCGTAAAATCGAAAACGATTATTTCATACTTGTATTTAATTAATTATGATTCGTGATATACGGCTAACCAGACGAGTGGAAGTTTAAGAGCTACCGAAAAACTAATCATTACATATATTTGGCAATTGAATTAAATTAACAAATTGATGTGAAATTTGCGAAAAAGTTACACATCTTCTCGGTGAGAATCTAACCCACGACTCCCTGTTCACTAAATAGGGCGTGTTACCTCTAAACCACGAGAGGACTCATGGATGGGCAATTCTTCCGAAAGAGGTGCGCTTTGCGAAAGAGGACCACGTGACGAGCTGAAATCGAATTCAGGTTAACTTCTGCGTCCATGGGTCCTCTCGTGTCGTAGGGGTAACGCGCCCTATCTAGTGAACATGGATTCGTGAGTTCGATTCTCACCGAGAAGACGTGTAACTTTTTCGTAAATTGCACATCAATTTGTCCAAATAATCCAATTGCAAAATCTGTGTAGTGTTTAGTTTTCGATACATTATTTCATGTTTAATAGAAGTTAGTGATATAACATCACAACTACATGGTTTTTAATTACATTGTAAGGCATATCGAAAAATTAAATCGCTTGTGGACTTAATTCAACATATTTGGGATTGTTTAAAATGCTTGAAACTACTTTTCGATCCACTCCTTAGGTGTAACAACAATTGTTAACGGGCTTTTTTCAAACAAGACATAGGACATGTAGGTATGTCCTTGAAAGTCATAAAAGTTTACAACGCGAAAAGATCCCAAACCAAACCGGGATTCAAAACAGTCACCTAGGAGAAAAGCACTAATTTTGACCCACAAGAATTCTGTACCAATTTTCGGATTTTCATACAAAGTAGGCCAAAATCGTATGAATGGTTCAAAAATTGGTGGTCTTTCCCTATTTGTCACCCAAATCGACTGCAGTTTAGTAGTTAGATGCACGTAATATAATTATAATTATGTTAAGTCCGACGGGTTATAAAAATACCCTGTTCTGATAACGCTACGTGTTTGTATACCAAAATTATCACTACACAAAAAAATTTCGCGGAATACTCAGAAAAATTTCGTTTCGTTTTGAAATATTTCGTGAGGATTTGAATTTCGTATCGGTTCTTACAGAGTATTGCAACTATTCGTTTCGTTTCGCTACGAACAGTTTTGAAAATTCCGCATATCGTTTCGTTTCGTATCGCCATTTTAACTCATATCGCAAACCCTGACTTGCGACAAATCAACTTCATGATTTAGCAAACAAAGTCTAAATAAAAATCGTTCGACCGTTTTTGGATGACTTGACCACATGCTGGGTTGTTCCGAATACCGGTTCACTGGTGAAAGTGGCCATTATATTGGCGAATCTAAAACCTGGCTTGCGACATATCAATTTTTATGAATTTGCATATCAGGTCTAAAAGTTGTTCAAATATATTTGAATGGCTTGACCACATGTCGGATTGTTCCGAATTCCCGGTTCCCTGGGGAAATGACCTCTAAACTGTCGGTTCTGAATCCTAGCTGGCAACATCAAACTTTGTAAATTCCCAAATCAAGGCTGAAGAAGGGTAATTCAAAGGTTCTTGGATGACTTGATATAATGCCAGGTTGTTTTGGATACCCTGTTCCCCACAGGAAGTGGCTATTATATTGGCGGTCTGGGTTATTCCGCATAATTGGCTCTTCGGTGCAAGTGGCAAATATGTTGATGGTTATAAAACTTAATTTGCGATGTATCAAATATCATTATTTTGCAAACAGAGTCCAAAGAAATGTCAAATCGTGTGAAGATTTGTGTCGTGAATTTTTAGTTAAATATTTACTCCGCAGAATACCCTTGAATTCGCAGATGAGTTTCTTTCAAGCCTGCAGCTGGAAGAGTCGATATAGGAACTTTTTACATCTTATAAACGCTCTAACTTACTCATCCACTCTGTCTTTCATTAACTCATACATCTTCTTATTATCACACATACAGAAAACTTTGCTTTCCATCCCAAGCTATAAAATCGTATTTCTTCACGCGGCTCCGTTTTGCACATGTCACTTGAGCCTTCATTAGACGCCTTAACATAGTCTTGAGGATATACGTCCTCTACATTCGGTTCAATCTATACGTAAGAACAGTCATCTTGCTTAGCACATAATTGGTCACTACTATCAGTGGGACTGTTATGCGTAGAAATTCACCAAAAACCCCGTATTTCTAGGCATAACAGTCCCACTTTGAATTTCGTTGCTAAATTTACTTTATTCCCATAATATAAACTCTTGACTGTAATAGAGTAGTGTTTGATCCTTCGACCTTGACGCTTGCTCCTGCGGGGGCGCGCGATGAGGGCAGGATCAAACATGTCGCGCGTCGGTAGTGAAGTAGTGAAAAAGTGATCGGTTCGTTAGTAGTGTTTGATCCTTCGACCTTGATGCTTGCTCCTGCGGGGGCGAGCGATGAGGGCAGGATCAAACATGTCGCGCGTCGGTAGTGAAGTAGTGAAAAAGTGATCGGTTCGTTAGTAGTGTTTGATCCTTCGACCTTGACGCTTGCTCCTGCGGGGGCGCGCGATGAGGGCAGGATCAAACATGTCGCGCGTCGGTAGTGAAGTAGTGAAAAAGTGATCGGTTCGTTAGTAGTGTTTGATCCTTCGACCTTGACGCTTGCTCCTGCGGGGGCGCGCGATGAGGGCAGGATCAAACATGTCGCGCGTCGGTAGTGAAGTAGTGAAAAAGTGATCGGTTCGTTAGTAGTGTTTGATCCTTCGACCTTGAGATTAGTGGCGCGGATCGCGAAGCAGGTTAGTAGTGTTTGATCCTTTGCTCGCGTCGCTTGCTCCTGCGGGGGCGGGTGATGTGAGCAGGATCAATCGTGTCGCGCGACGCTCGCGTGGCATGATCTATTAGTGGCGCGGTTCGCGAAGCAGGTTAGTAGTGTTTGATCCTTTGCTCGCGTCGCTTGCTCCTGCGGGGGCAGGTGATGTGAGCAGGATCAATCGTGTCGCGCGTCGCTCGCGTGGCATGATTTATTAGTGGCGCGGTTCGCGAAGCAGGTTGGTAGTGTTCGATCCTTAGCTCGCGTCAAATAATTTATCATGGTCTAATCGCTTATCAAAGTGAATCCTGTGACCCAACGATCCTTCCCATTAACAAACATCCCTCCCAGTAACCTTTGTGGAGATGCAGAGGTAAACACGGTCTCCATATAGCAAAGGTTACACACTAACATTCCTTCCTCCAATCCCACCTGACTGCAAGGACGTGGCCGGCGCCGTTATTGACCTTGTATAAATAGAGGCACTGAATTATGCACACTGAAGAAGATTATGGCCAATCCCAGCCGAACTTCTAGTTGATTCTTTGTGCATTTTCACTGACTTCGGTCAATCACGGAATAGCAACCATTGATATGTGTAGTCAGTCTAAGCTAAGCTAAGCTAATAATATAAACTCTTGACTGTAATAAACAGGCTATTCTTTATACTATTGTGAAGATTTTAATTTAATTTACTACACACCTGGTCAATACGAGGCCTAAATGAGTAAAAATCTTTAAACGCGTTTTTCTCGATTGCATATTTTGGAACATGGGACAATTATGCGTACAACGGCAGTATTGATAAATTATCATTATTTAAAATTGTTCAAGCATTCCTTATAGAATCGTGTTTTTGTAAAGAAATAGTTGAAATAAATCGTGAAAAAACAGAATCAAGAGTTAATCAATGAAAAAATGTATAGCTAATTTATTGAATTTTAAATGTAATTTCTGATTTTTTTTTTAGCAAAACTAGTTTTGAAGTTTGGACGAGTTTCTGACAAACATTTGTTTTGATTGTTATTCTTAACCAACTCTGGCTAACCTTCCGGGGGAGTTTTGATGAGGTTCATTTAGGAGGCAGGTTCTATAACCGCAGAAAGTTCACTAGTAATTTGTTCAGCAGGTTCGTCAAATATTGGTCCTGGTTTTCGACTAAATTTATTCAAGTATTTCGACCTATCGCTTTTTAACTTCTGCTAAAATCCTTTCCAAAACGTTTCTCAAATTGTTTTTAATTAGTTGGAAACGTCTACAAAATAGCATTTTGAATTCCAAATCTCACTAAATATATTTTTAACAAATATCTATTTTGCCCAGCCCTCAATTTAATTATCATCAGATTCCGAAAGTCACTATTTTGTCACTAGTGACTATTTCTTTGAAAAAAAAAGAAATTTAGTGACTTTTTTGTTGCAAATAGTGACTTGTTAATGACTAGGTCGAAAAAAGTGATCAAGTCACTATGAAATGTCTCGCTACTAGATCTGGAATTGGCAACATCCCGATGTGGTATTATTATGGTACTGAAGATATTGTTCAAAAAAATTCAAAATTTCTTAGTGAGATATTGGTCTATGCAGTGTATGCAGTAAAAATACGAACGAGTTAAGAGACATAAATCGATACATTACCTGAACGAAGTCTCGACCAATGTCACATTGGTCTACGGAGCGACATTAAGTGGAATTAATTAATAGCTTGAAAAATATAAGAGATAACGTTTTGATGTCTTCTGAACATTTGCATGTCTGTTCGAGGCACGTTATACGCAAAAGTGTCCTAAGCGCTAAATTTTATAACTTTCGAACTTCATTTTCAAACTTTTTTATTTCTGTTGATAGCACAATAAAATGTTCTACAATGTTGTAGATTATTGAATATATGAGTGCTTTCTAGAACATCATTTTTTCCTATACCTTACAGTTTGTGAAATACATACATGTAACTTTTGAATTTTGTGGTTAAAAATCGGTTTTTCCTCAATAATATCGAAAATATCAATTTTACTGACCTACTATGTCCTGCAGAGTTTTAAATATGGGCAAAATACACGTTTTCTCTGAAGACGACATACCTCTAAACTTTTTTTTGAAAAGATGTAAGCGCTTCTGTAGTTTTTCCATTCACTTTTTCAAGCGTATTTTTTCAAAAAAGCGCATATGAAATAAAAAACTTTTATCGCTACAGTGTGTGCGGATGAAAAATGACTGATTTTTTATTTTCAAAAAAATATATCTCAAAAACTAAAAAACATACATCGCTGAAAATTTGACAGTAAAGGCCGGTTTGCTACTGACAAGAAAAGGAATCGATGCGTGGAAAATTTCTCCCAAGAAATGGTCAAGAAAATCACTTTTTTTCTGATCGCAGTACGCAGTTGAGAAGAAATGTCACTTCAAAGGGGGCTCTCTGTAGGAAATTTTTTGACCCTTTCAGTCAAGGAATTTCTTTACTTTTCTTGATCGAAACAGCATACTTAGCTTAAACGTAAAATTTTCTAAACTTTCAAGAAAAAATAAGAACAGCAATAGCTCCTTTGGTCCCGAGGCCTTCAAAGCAAGAAAAAACGGAAATTATTGATTTTTTTTATCTGTAAAAACATTTTTTTTGAGATTTTTTATTTTTCTCTGAAAAGTCAAAATATTTAGCTTTCATTTTGTTTAAAAAGATTGAAAATCGCTCAAACGATTCAAAAGTTATAATTTTTTTAAAAATATAAAATTTGCAAAATCGCGATTTTTCTGGTCATTCTATTTCGGAAATGGTCACCCTAATCAAAAAATCCAAAAATACGTGCATTCTTATTTCGGATAAGGAACAAAATAGCAAATTTTCACGGAATTCGGTGACCCACTAGATCGGTTTTTCATGGAATGGCTGAATATATAAATAAATAACATCAAATAGGCATCAAAGTTATAATCGAAAATCAGTATAAAAATGAAAATAATGATAAATTCTATGATCTAAATCTATGATCAAATATATGCATTTTATCTGATCTATAGCTCTGCAATAATTTATACATCAATAATATTGTGGATTTTTAATGAGTTTTGGACTATTACTTAAAATTCAAGTAAATGAGATCTACGATTTCGTTACGTTACAATCGTGTTTTTCAAATGGTGACGATGATGGTAATAATTCCGCCACAAACTATAACATTGTGTGGGACTGCATATAGGATACGGTAATAACATTTCCAATTTGTCAGTATGAAGGCAATGCGAAATAACTATTTGATTCTTTAGATTATAGATTCAACTTATCAAGCATTGAAGTAGTTTGATAATAGCTTTTGTTGTACAGAAAACATTCGTACATTGCTATTTCTGCATTTGCAATGCTTTCCATTACAAATCTTTAACATGTTACAATCAAAAAGCAATTAAATGCTAATTTTCTGTCATACACAACTGTCAAATGCAGTATTCAACGAATACTCCGGTGTCAAAATGACATATGCTTTATAATAAACTAGTAGTATTCATTCTTTGTAACGTAAAAATGTTGCAATGAACAAATTATCCCTGTATCGTTATAGTTAACAATTACGTCCACCTTTCTTAGTGAGCCGCTACCACCATTTTTTTAACTACATTACCAGAATGTAGCCGAATGGCAAAAGCATATAAAACTGAGCATTTCTCCAGCTAACTAATGTTAAGACTAGTACGTCTCCTAACTAACAAAATAGCAGAGTTGCAAAGAATAAAGTAGAAATAATTACAAAATTTATTTAGCTCCGTAATGCCGTATGCTACATGAGTTCTCAGTTAAAAGTATTAAAAGGTTCGACTTTAGATTTTTTCAAATCTTGTTTTACATTTTTGAAGGAATTTAAATGCTTAGAACCATGAAAGCTATTGTCATATTCTTTTCGATGAGTCGTCCACTTTTTCATATAAAAACTCATATATTTAAATATGTCACCGATAGAATATTTTGAGGCATGCATTTTCTGAAAGGTTAGACTCGATCTAAATAAACTAAAATTCTGCAAAGAAAATTTTAAGGTTCATATTTTGATAATATCGTGATTCCACCAGAGGAGAAGAAAATTGCTGCTGAAAGCCAAGCTGAGGTATTCCATACCAGAAAGTTTTGAATACCTACTACCTGAATGAGGTATGGAAGAGCCCTGCAATATCTCATGCATGTTTCACAAACACCAAACTGATAATTGCCAATATTGTTGTAATACTTCAATACTTAATACATGATGAATTTTCATATAGAAAATAATTTTTCTAAAGCAATCCTCAAAAGATTTCAAATACATAAATGAAGCATTTTTTAATGATTTTGAACATTTTTTTTTCAATACTAAAATAAAACTGTAATAATAATTGAACTACTGGGCAATACCTAATTATGGTAAGATTCCAAAATAAGGTATGCAGAAATTGGTGAGAGTTATTAGTTCCTGCTCGGGCAGGTATGCATGTGCCGACCAATCGGCTGCAGAGTGAAAACCCTACCAAGGCTGGTCCCCTGTAACAATGTTTCTACTCAACTAGAATTAGAAGTTTGACAAGGCTACTTCTGGTACATGATTTAAAGTTATGTTATATATTGGCGGCTCCCAGAAGTAATACCGTAAGGTACACTCCACGATAGTGGAACAGTATAGTCAATGGGAACAGTAAAGCTGAGTAATATTTTTTATAACAACCCGTGGAATTCCATTAGGTTAAGGTTAAGAAAGTTTCAGTTTAGCTATTGTCCTGGAAACGTCCTCTTCGTTTTCTGAACATGTTTTAAACTAAAAATGTTCCGTTAGTTATACTTCCAAGCGATGTGAGTATACCTTGGTAGATTTACGAGGCCGTTGAAAACATTCTGGTACTGTTTACAGAAAAGGTCGCATTGATCTGGCGCGGAATCTGCGATTGATTTAAGCAGAAACATGGATGAGGGCAGCCCTGTTAAATTTCTATTTGAATCAACGAACGATCAAAACGCATATTATTCGTAAATTTAACTCCATACAGAACAATGGTGCTCGCATAGATTACTACTACCGATATTATTGACTAGCTTGTTTCAAAAGCAGTCTTGAGAGTACTTGTAGGAAGTACGAAAAACTACAATCTACTGTCTGCTGATTTGAGGCAACTTAAGGCAACTACTGTGTACTTGTATGTAACAGCGCTCTCACCAAGGTGTTAGGAAAGGCCATTGTTTCTAGTGATATCTGCACTTCTTATCAAAAGCGGCATAAATAACAGCAACAAATCCAATAAAAAAGGTTAGCATTCTTGGTAATCAGTCGGTACATTACAGTTAAGGTGAAGATAAATCGAAGCCAAACCTCAAATTTTCAAGAGCACGGATCTGGAGAACCAAACATTCATTTAAGCTGAAAACTTAATCGATTGGTCACTAGCTGATGGTGACCAATCGATTAGGTTTTCAGCTCAAACGGATGTTTGGTTCTCCAGATCCGTGCTCTTGAAAATTTGAACTTTGGCTTCGATTCATCTTCACCTTAATATAACGACGTTGACGTAATTTCACTAAGAATCTTAATCTAATCAAAGTAATGATTTGCACACTGATTCAGAGGAAAAATATTCCAGAGTATGCATCATCACGTGAACGTGACAAAATACCGATGTAATTTATATTTTCACTCGCTCGTTCGTAGATACACAATTAAAATTCATCCATCAACGCCTAGCCTATCTACGCATTTACACAAAAACCGTAATAATAGGTTGAGAAGTAAGGGACTTCACTGCTGAGTCACTTTGTAATAAAAATCCCAACAGAACTTTTTCGATGACTTCTTATGCTTAACATTAGCACCACTATTCACGATACAACAGCATAATGTTACGGAACTATTCCAGAAAACGATACCGACAAACACTTTACACCGATAGATCAATGGGTATTGACGAAGCCGTAGGTTCAGCTACATTTTAAATTTCATAGTCTTCCTAATCCAGTGTTAACTTTTGCACGTCACCAAATAGCAAACACCGACACCGGTCTAGGCCTTTAAACAAAGTTATAATCCGCATTCCGGATCTTTACAAGGATATAACTTACTCAACGCTATCACCGCTAATTCCAGCATAATTCTGGCACTTTTCCACTATATCACGTTTCTTCTTTTTTCACTGGGCTTCCACGGCCAATCATCGGGTTAACTTGGCCCTATTTTTGTCTGCATGTGTGGACGCCCAAAAATGCACAAAAGACCGCACTTCCGTCACAGGTGCCGTCCTCGTAGAACCTGTTTTTTCTGTGTTTTCAGCCGAACAAGACGCGCAATAACTGGTGTTCTGTCTTATCAGCTAGCACTGCACCGACCGCCGGA
The DNA here is from genome assembly GCF_002204515.2 of Aedes aegypti. Taxonomy (NCBI): domain Eukaryota; kingdom Metazoa; phylum Arthropoda; class Insecta; order Diptera; family Culicidae; genus Aedes; species Aedes aegypti. The sequence continues at coordinate 402,889,485 of NC_035108.1, forward strand.
ATTAGACTAATTCTGGAACGAGGGTGGACGTCGCACGCATTTTACAGTTCTGTCTGGGCAAACATACACGTTTTACGATGGTACGCAATGCCGTTGGGGGAAGATAAGCTCCCTAACATCGATAAAGGCTTAGAGTAGAGTAGTACAAGCGAAGTGTGCCCAAATACTACGCCCCCTCCTGTTGAATCACTGGGCTAACGTGAGTGTCGTCGGCAACAACAGTCACACATTCCGTACAATCAGGGCTGGTAGCGACTAAGTACCTTAAAAACTCTAGAGACCTTATACTTGAAAAAAGAGAGCCAAAAGGAATAAAAAAAAGTATTACTATGAGTGGTGGGTGTTCCTTAGCCGAGTCCACGGCTACAAAACAAAGCCATGCTGAAGGTGTCTGGGGGGTTCAATTCCCGGTCGGTTCAGGATCTTTTCGTAATGGAAGTTTCCTTGACTCCCCTGGGCATAGAGTATCATCGTACCTGCTACACGATATACGAATGCGGAAATGGCAACTTTGGCAAAGAAAGATGTCAGTTAATAACTGTGGACGTGCATTAAAATAGTGACCAAGTCCCTCTTAAAAAAAGACCTGCTACCAGCCCTGGTACAAGGTTGACACCATAGAGTGGTTGAAACATTTTGTTTTCGTCCACAACTTCAGTCGAATGGAATGCTCTGCAAACCAGTCTATGCTTGTCGGAGGTTATTCAGCGTAGATACAGGTAGATACTACTGATGGCGCTTATCAGTTCATTTGTCGTCGAGGAATGTTTGCAGGTTCGTCGTCGTTGCGATTAGCGAGCCCGCCGCGGGGATACCACACAACCACAAGCACTAAGATATTACGACCGTCGTCGTTGTTCAAAGTCGCGACTAAACTGACCGCCCTCCGTTGGATAGAACGAGCGATCAGCGCGCGCGTAGTCACAAAGCTCTTAGATTGATCATCTTTCAATGCTGGGAACGAGAGTAATCTGAAAGGGGCGGGTGTTTGGATTCCCCACATGGGTAGCTGAAACTATGGTTGTGTAGGAAGGAATACCCCCTTCACCTGAAGGCCAACGGCGGTGATGATGACTCACGGCCATGTAAGGAGCATTACAGACTCCCGACCGCGATCGCGGCACAGTGGTTACATTTGTTCCACGATGCGGTCATAAGTCATCTTATACAATATCTCATGAAAGTACCATCATAAATTGTCAAATAAATCATGTTTTGACTATCGAAAGCATTCTCGAGGTTGTTCTCATATTACCTCAAAAATCAACAGTCACCGCCAAAATAAAGTGGCCACTTGCATACAGGAAAACACGAATTGAGAAAATTAAGCTGTGGCATTGTGGCTATGACACTTATTTTCTTAACCATACCTGAGACTGAAATCCTTAATGCGCTTTATGATTTAGGCATTTCAGTAACCAAAAATAAGGAACTTTTCAACATCCATGCCAAAAGTGATTTCAGAAGTATGCAATTTGGGGGGTTTTAGTACCGGAAAGTACCGGTAATAATGTCAAATTTTTGGTACCGAAATACAGGTGACGGGGTTTGTGGTCTAATGGCTACCGCTTCTGCTTCATAAGCAGAAGGTCATGGGTTCAATCCCAGGCCCGTCCCTTTCCTCGTACTTTGTAGTTGTATCTTTCACTTGCTTCTATCTACCACTCTTAATATATCACAGTTGATGTATCTATCACAGTTCATAGCTTTTGTTAGAACCCGAGACGGACAGAAATAAATCGTTTCCCTACGCTTCCATTCATCCATCATTATAGCATGCCTTCCTTTACGCCTAATACATAGGCAGTCTGCTAACCAAACCAGCAAGCCTCTCTGCCATAAACATTACCCCACCCTTTCACCCTTCCCGCATGAACTGGCGTTGGCGCAGTGGTATATACGGTCAACCGTGGGAGCCAGTTGAATGCATCATCAATTCCTTCCCCTTCCCCTCATTGGTCTGCTTTCTGACGTGGCAGGCACCATTGTTGCCTAAAAATAGAAGACCACCAGCACTTATACACTGAGGGTGCCTGTTAATCCCAAGCAGTCATCTGGTTGGTTCCTTGTGAAAGTGCAGCTGATCTGGCGATACTGGAGTAGCAACCACGGGTGGCCAATCAAGCTCAAGCTCAAGCTCAATTTTTGGTACCGAAATACAGGTACTGTAAAGCATTAAGTATCTGTATTTTCGGTATCGTAATCCGGGGCCAATTTGATCACTACATATTTCACAACTATTTAATGTGTTATCCTTTGGAATTCAAGTATTGTCAGTACTTCATTAATCTCTATCAGTTTATGTAATCGACATTTAAAATTCATAAAATAAATTTTAATATCTAAAATTGAAAATTACACAAGGGGGTGAAATTGATAAACTTGTCTTCTTAATTTGGGTCTCCTGAATCTAAAAATTATGTCACAATTCTTACAACTCGTGTAAATCATCATTTTATTGCAAAGTTTAAATAACTTTAACAAATGCAGATTTACGCTTAATATGTCAAAATGTAGACAAATTCTTATGAACTAAGCAGATTATTCGAAAATAACCAGTTTTATGAGGAACAAAAACTATGCTTGTAAAGCTCTACGATTAATTTTTTTTCAGTATCCGAAACTAAGGAACCTTACAACATCAACGTCAAAAATGATTTTAAAAGTGTGCATCATTACGTACGGAGAAGTGTTAATTTCAGAAGGGTCCAATCTAGCACAAGTGCTCGATTTATTACAAACAAAACTGTAGACTTATCTATTTGTTTTGAATGACTTAGGTGAATGAATAACCATGTTTCCAGATTTTTTTTTGCGTTCATTTAGACCGTCTCAAATTTCTACATACGCGTTAAATAGCAATGAATGTTTTTTCCTGTTTTAATAACGTTATCTAAGATTTTGGTATCATAAAAACACAAAAAATTACTCATTTTCATCCAACCGACAGAAATACATATGATACACAACATTTGTCTAATGAAACGGATGTTCTGTTCAATGAGCAAAATTATTCATAATGTACACAGCAAAAAATTGTGAATATTAAGCAGCACACAATTTGGACAACGACGGAAAATTGTGGCAGGCATTTGAAGCGTTAGCCAACAACTGAAACAAAAATGACCATCTGTCATCCAATCAGAGCCCTTCCAACTTTATTTCAGCTTAATCCGCTAGAAATTTACATGAATCTACCACAAAACAAACCCAGCCACGCTCAATAATCACGCGACCGAGAGAATGCTCCGCATTGTTGACTGCTCTTTCTCGATGAAACCGCCAACCGTCGAAGCGATTCTGCGATACACTCATTTTACGCCGAACGTGTTCAACTTTCGTCAGCCACTTGCCAATGGGGTAAGACAGCCGAGAGAGCTCGGGCGTGCAACTATCGCTTCAGAGGTCGCGAGTTCAAAACCCGTTTTAAACCCTTTTTTATATATTTTCTAGTATGCTAGCTAATTATAGCTCATTTTCAAACCAGCAGCAGTGTCATTTTAAGATCGCACATAAATATCTATCATATATGATGGAGTCCTTTTGTTACATTCAACTCGCTATAATTTTACAGGTTTCGTTCGTACTGTGTAATTTTATTCAAGGTACACACTGCCCATAATAGCATAACTGTCCCATATGGAGAAAATAACGTTCAAAATTTGAATTTTGACTAATCTTCTATAAATGTTCATTGCATATTTTCTAGTACATTTCCTCATTTACCATCACTATACAATAAATTACTCATTTTCACATCAGCAAAAAATATAAACTTGAACAAACTTCACGTTTTGTACTTGCTAATGGAGTTGAAAGTTCATATAGAGACTGTTATGCCTTTATTTTTCAATATGGGATTACACCAAATTCATATTTTTCCACAAAACTTTCAAACTAAGTGTGTTTGTTTTCATATTCATAGTAAAATATATATTAAAGCATGCATGTTGCGATGAAAAAGGTGTTGGATCGATAATCCATATGGTACAGTTATGATTATATGGACAGCACATATAACTTCAACCCAACCTTGGAGTTCCAAACATTTTATTTTTTCATGTAAATACTATATTCTGGCACGCTGTAACTTTTTTTCCGTAATCGGCATGAAATTTTGACAGAGAACTAAAGATAGACTAAAGCAAATTATCGAAAAAAAAAGATTTTGACAGAACAACCCTTAAAAAGTTAAGTACAAGATACACTCCAACCTCTTTTTACGACCGTTTTTTTACCGACGATTCGTTTTACGACCACTTTTTTACGACCGAAATTCAGATTAACGACCGTTTTTATAAATGATCAATATCTTAATAAGTATTTAAAATAGAGAATCATGATGTTCAGCAACATTGTTCAGTAGTTCAAGGGCTAACATATGGTGGTCATTGAATTGCGGAATTCTGCCACTAGGTGGCGCTAGTGAGCATCGAAATTTTGTTTTGCGGATATCTCAGGATCCTGACCACTTAGAAAGATGGCGTCTTCGGCAAAGTTGTTCAGTAGCTCAAGGACTATCATTATTCTAGCCAAGAGATTTGAGATTTTGCCACCAGGCGGCGCTAGTGAGCATAGAACTTTTGTTTTGCGGATAGCTCAGGATCCGAGCCACTTAGAAAGATGGCGCCTTCGGCAAAGTTGTTCATTAGCTCAAGGGCTATCATAATAAAAGCTATGAGATTCAAAATTCTGCCACCAGGCGGCGCTAGTGAGCATAAAACTATTGTTTTACGAATATCTCAGGATCCTGGCCATTAAGAAAGATGGCATCTTCGGCAAAGTTGTTCAGTAGCTCAAGCAATACCATAATAAAAGCTATGAGATTCAAAATTTTGCCATCAGGCGGCGCTAGTGAGCATAGAACTTTTGTTTTGCGTATAGCTAAGGATCCTGACCACTTAGAGAGATGGCGTTTTCGGCGAAGTTGTTCAGTAGCTCAAGGACTATCATTATTCTAGCCAAGAGATTTGAGATTTTGCCACCAGGCGGCGCTAGTGAGCATAGAACTTTTGTTTTGCGGATAGCTCAGGATCCGAGCCACTTAGAAAGATGGCGCCTTCGGCAAAGTTGTTCATTAGCTCAAGGGCTATCATAATAAAAGCTATGAGATTCAAAATTCTGCCACCAGGCGGCGCTAGTGAGCATAAAACTATTGTTTTACGAATATCTCAGGATCCTGGCCATTAAGAAAGATGGCATCTTCGGCAAAGTTGTTCAGTAGCTCAAGCAATACCATAATAAAAGCTATGAGATTCAAAATTTTGCCATCAGGCGGCGCTAGTGAGCATAGAACTTTTGTTTTGCGTATAGCTAAGGATCCTGACCACTTAGAGAGATGGCGTTTTCGGCGAAGTTGTTCAGAAGCTCAAGGACTATCATTATAAAAGCTATGAGATTCTAGATTTTACCACCAGGTAGCGCTAGTAAACATGAAACATTTGTTTTGCGGATATCTCAGGATCCTGACTGCTTAGAAAGATGGCGCCTTGGGCAAAGTTGTTCATTAGCTCAAGCGCTATCATTATAAAAGCTATGAGATTCGAGATTTTGCCACCAGGCCGCGCTAGTGAGCATATAAATTTTGTTTTGCGTATAGCTCTGGATCACTACTCCTACACTGACCACTTAGAAAAATGGCGTCTTCGGCATAGTTGTTCAATAGCTCAAGGAATATCATTATTCTAGCCAAGAGATTTGAGATTTTGCCACCAGGCGGCGCTAGTGAGCATAGAACTTTTGTTTTGCGTATAGCTCAGGATCCTGACCACTTAGAAAGATGGCGCCTTCGGCAAAGTTGTTCAGTAGCTCAAGGACTATCATTATAAAAGTTATGAGATTCGAGATTTTGCCACCAGGCGGCGCTAGTAAACATGAAACATTTGTTTTGCGGATATTTCAGGATCCTGACTGCTTAGAAAGATGGCGTCTTCGGCAAAGTTGTTCAGTAGCTCAAGCGCTACCATTATAAAAGCTATGAGATTCAAAATTCTGACACCAGGTGGCGTTAGTGAGCATGAAACATTTGTTTTGCTGATATCTCAGGATCCTGACTACTTAGAAAGATGGCGTCTTCGGCAAAGTTGTTCATTAGCTCAAGGACTATCGTTCTAGATTCTAGATTTTGCCACCATGCGGCGCTTGTGAGCATAGTCCTTTCGTTTTGCGGATAGCTCAGGATCCTAATCACTTAGAAAGATGGCGCCTTCGACAAAGTTGTATAGTAGCTAAAACGCTATCATTATAAAAGCTATGTTGTAACCGTTCGGCGGAAATGCTCGAGGTGTTGTGACGACCGGTGGCTTTAGCGCCACTCTCGAATCCGAGAGACCACCGGCCGATTTTTATTTGCCCGACTACTGATGACCTTTAGCCTCAGGGGTCCTCGAACGGTCGCTGGCTCAAACTCAAATTCAAAGCGCAAAACTAATAAAGACTAGCTTTTTCCCCTCCGAACAACAAACCCACTGAAACTCGTTCAACCCTCTGGTTTCAACAGAAAAAACTAAAAATGAAATGAAAATCGAAGTATTAACGGAACGTAAACTAAGAGCAATTGGAATGATTTTCTCTATTGCACCTAAACGGAAACGGAATAAATAAAACGTAAACTATTCGATTTTCATAGAACATCACAATTAATTCATTATTTTTTGAACTTCGGGTTGGACTTCTAACTTGGGTTTGGACGGGATAGTAATTCAATAGATCATGGCCGTGTTTAACTCTGTCACATACCTGCGCAGGATTTCTTCGTCGACTTGTTGCTCGTTGACGACTAGAAAACGCCAGGAACCTCGGCGATGGCGGTGAGAACCTTCGTAACGATGGCGACGAGAACCTTCGTTGAAATGGCGGCGAAGGGGAACGATTCGGCCTCCGATTTCTTCCGGAGAGCGATTCGCTACGACTGATGTCGTGCGCCCCGGGAATTGACCGTCTTCCTCCGGACAAGGGCTAACGTACCTTCGTGCGGCCTCGCGTATTGCGCTCTGACCGCCCGTGATGAAATGCACCCTTACCGTTGGATCAGGTCCGGAATCGTGGTGCGCAATTGACGACGCAACGCCCGATCCGCGCTCTTCAATATTGTGGTCCGTTAGAATTGACGTAAAGAGGACCTCCGTCGATTGATTGGCGACGGTTGCACGGACTCAAGAAACTCCACAAATAATCTTCGTCGACTCCGGTCGACACACGAACTCCAGCCCTACCCAAAAAGCGCTAAGCGCTGGAAAGTCCAACACGAAATTTTCTTAATTATTTAAAATGAAAAAGATTGAGATTATAATGGATAATACCCTTTTTGAGTGTAAACTTAGAACACTAAGAAAATCAAAAGTCGCGAATATCGGACTCACCGATTACAAACAAATCTCTAAGAACAAACAAATCACATAAAAAAAAACATTTAGTACAATTTAAAAGACATCACTCCAATCACTTTTTACCTCTACAGAAAAACGTTTTTAACAAAGGTCACTACTAAAAGAAATTATGAAGTTGAAACATTGACCTAAACTCGCGAAACTTCTGAATACCAGCCGATTTGGAAGCGAAATGACCGAGTCTCAATTTTCTAACAGACAAGAAACCTACTTACATAAAGAGCCTATTCTTTAATCTTTTTGCGCCCAAATTAAATTTGAAATGGCGAGAGTTCGCGCCTTCGGTAAACGAACAAGCTAAACGAATAAAAACATTACAAAGGTTTCCACATCACTACACATATCCCATACTGGGTGACGTCAATTTAGTACACTGAGCTCAATCAAATTCAAATTCAAGTAATTTTGCTTAAAAAGATAAAAACTTCAAAAGTTCACAAACTTTTCACTTTATTTTTTCAAGAAAAAACGTAACACGTTACAATGTTATTCAAAATTTTGCCACCAGTCGGCGCTAATGAGCATGGAACTTTTGTTTTGCGGATATCTCAGGATCCTGATTACATAGACATGACGTCTTGGGCAAAGCTTGAGCTACTCAACAAGTTTACTGAAGACACCATCTTTCTTAGTGGTCAGGATCCTGAGATAACCGCAAAACAAAAGTTTCATGCTCACTAGCCTGGTGGCAACATTCTGAATCACATAGTTTTTATAGTGATAGCGCTTAAGCTACTAAACAACTTTGTCGAAGGCGCCATCTTTCTAAGTGATTAGGATCCTGAGATATCCGCAAAACAAAGCTACTTCTAGGGACCATCATAGTAACCATGAAATTTTGTTTTTAAAAATAGACCGGTTGAAACCCCCATGTAACATCATCGTGACCTTCCCTTGTAAGTGGCCAGGATCCTGAGACAACCGCTAAACAAAATGTAGATGCACACTAGGCCGCCTGGTGGCAAAATCTCGAATCTCTTGGCAAGAATAATGATAGTCCTTGAGCTACTGAACAACTTTGCCGAAGACGCCATCTTCCTAAGTGGTCAGGATCCTGAGCTATCCGCAAAACAAAAGTTCTATGCTCACTAGCGCCGCCTGGTGGCAAAATCTCGAATCTCTTGGCTAGAATAATGATAGTCCTTGAGCTACTAAACAACTTTGCCGAAGACGCCGTCTTTCTTAGTGGTCAGGATCCTGAGTTATCCGCAAAACAAAAGTTCTATGCTCACTAGCGCCGCCATGTTGCAAAATTTCGAATCTCTTGGCTAGAATAATGATAGCCCTTGAGCTGCTGAACAACTTTGCCGAAGACGCCATCTTTCTAAATGGTCAGGATTCTGAGCTATCCGCAAAACAAAAGTTTTATGCTCACTAACGCCGCCTGGTGGAAACATCTCGCATCTTTTGGCTAGAATAATGATAGTCCTTGAGCTACTGAACAACTTTGCCGAAGACACCATCCTTCTAAGTGGTCAGGATCCTGAGCTATCCGCAAAACAAAAGTTCTATGCTTACTAGCGCCGCCAGGTGGCAAAATCTCGAATCTCTTGGCTAGAATAATGATAGTCCTTGAGCTACTGAACAACTTTGCCGAAGACGCCATCCTTCTAAGTGGTCACTTAAGCAGTGTTGCCAGCTACGACGAAATTTTGAACCTTTCATGAAAAACTGGATTACAGTTGAAGAGTATTGCTATGTTGCTTAGCATTCTATTTTTCTGTTCCGTTCAAGTTTTATGGTTTTGATCCCTTCTTTATTCTTCTTAAACAGTGTTGCCAGCCACATGAACATTTGTGATTCGGCCGACTGTATGGCACGCAACACTTCCTTCAACTTTGATGAACATTCGGTATCGTTATCTGTAAATTTTTTTGGTATTTGCATATCATACCCCCATAAAATTAGCTCTTTTGATAACAATCGAGCAGTGTTGCCATCTATTACAAAATATAAAAACTTGAACGGCCATTTTGGAAAGTTCTCAACCCATGCATCAACTTTGCCGAATATCTCAAATCAGTATTTCCGCATCTAGACGTTGCATTTTTCAAAAACATAATTATAACCCTGATTTTTTTTACGACCGATTTTTTTTACGACCCCCCGATAACGGTCGTAAAAAGAGGTTGGGGTGTACAATGGCTGAAAATGAAAGTAGTTTTAATAATTTTAGAATTTCTTTTTACGCACTGCATCAACACAAAACATAAACATAAGTATAAACAAGTCGATTTTCTTACAAAATTGTCAATACAAATACTTCAAAAAATCCAATTTATTTGATAATTAACTTGAGCACATTTGAATTTCTTTGACTCGAACGTAAACAACATTGCAGATTTTCATGAATATTTTTAATATTTGATATATCAATATATTACAGAAAATTTGGCGACATGCTGCCAATTTATTTGCAAATATTTGCAGCCTTCATAAGTTCATGTGACTACTCAAATGTGATGATTAAGTGGGTTACGTTTAACATAAACCATATGAAAACATCTGAAATGAGGTGAGGTCTCATTACTTACGTATCATATCATCCTATATATCAGACAACACATTAGTTTGTACCTGAAATGATAGATCCACATCTATTCAGGGAATTTGAGTGTTTGGAAATTCAATTGATTTCGACTTACAAAGTCAATAAAAAAGTAGAAATTTTGAATTTGAGATATTTTTTGAATAGAAATATTCAGAGCAGTATGCAAAACTGTACAATTTGATAAGATATACAAGTTTGTACAATAACATTTTTCAGTAGAATTGATTGTTTTCAAAATATAACCAGATTAAATTCATACCATTTTTCGCAAAATGAAAGATTTGCAATAACTGACAAGCTTGTGTTTGGAATATTGTGAATTCTCTGCTGAGTAAAATTCATTGTATTTCTGAGTTGCGGTAAAAACTTTAGATCAATCCAGCACTGGAAGCCTAGATCCAGGCCACTAAACTTGACAATTTTGTGTAAAAAACAGCTTATGCATACTTTATTATGTCCAGTACTGTAACTTACCTAAACTTAAGGGAGAGAAAAACAAGAAAAATATTTTTAATATTTTCGGCCTATGGGCGATACCACTGTACGCTGACTGCCTGTTATCGAACAAACGTTTAGAACCGTCCGAATATGGCACCCTGCCCCCGCACCGGAGGATGTTAAAGCGGAGACACACTTGTGTGATGAAGCTTGTGACTACTAATTAGAGCTGCTGCTGTTGTTGCTGCTCTGAAAAGCTCCCCTGAGGGAATGCGATTCGACACGGATGTTGAAATGTGGGCTGGACAGAAGTGATTTTGCTCAAGTATATTGACTAAGATGAGACATTGTGTACCACGTGACTTATATGGGCTTAAGTTGAGCGCCATGACAGTTTTACGATTTGGTTGAGATAACATATATTGTTATTTTTATAATGACTAGCCGGAATAGTCTTTGCTGATTGTATGAAAACCTGTTTGTTGACCATTACGCTGCTGCTATGTACAACAAGCGAGGGTTTTCCACCTGTGTCATCGAAACAATAGAAAACTTCGATTTCAACATACTTTGAACTTCTGTTTCTGCCTTAGCCTAGTGGCCTTGATAGGCCAATGCATGCTTGAGTACTGAACCTTCCTACAAGAAATTAGAGAATTCTACAAGATAAGTTAAAGAAAAGTTAAAAAAAATGTTGGCCCTGACAGTAAAAAAATAAATCAAATATATTTCCAAATATTACTACTCAATGAGAAAAGTGAAACATTTTAATATGTATAGTGTAGCAAAGTTGAAATTAAATAATTAATATTTGAAAGCTATTTGTTCAACTTTAATGGTGCTTGATGAAAATATCATTAAACATAACCATTTTCTACAACTTATTTTCGGTGCTTTTTAGATTTTGAGCTTTTAGATGTTCGTTCAGAACGATTTTCCGGTGGCCATCTCAAATTCCTGGGCTTTCCGTCTTTATCCCGATGGACCAAATTGTCGACTTTTTCCAGCCTTTCCGGTTTGGTGGCGACGCTACTATCTACAGGGTGTCCTCAAGTTAATCGTACAAACTTTGAAGGCACGGCTCTATGCAATTAAGCAGAATAATTTCAGTATACTTGCATGGTATAATACATTGACCTATTATATTCTTTAACAGTAACTTTCACACATTTCCGATTTCAAATATTTGTAAAACCAAGACAAAAGTGTTGAAAGGTCTTAGAGAGAGCCGTTTTTCGAGCTTTTTGACGGAAGATAAAAGTCCATAGAACTCACAGGATTTGAACTGATTCATTTTCTATCTCCAGTCTAACTTGAAGCCAAGGAAATGTAGATTACTTCAAACAGTAATAGAAAATTTGGACTAATCTATTTCAGGTTTTAGGGAGAAAACATTTCTAAAATGACTAGCGGCCCTCAGGAATAACGTCTACGAAAAATTAAAATTTGCCTATCTCAGAAAAAAGCAATTATTTCTAAATTATTTGAAATTCTATTTTGTGTCAACATATGGATGTATTAAAAAATGTACATGGTCATCAGTTTTTTATCGTTTTAAATGTGAGATCATCTTTCCCATAATTTGTTGATCGGATAATTTACGAACACCCTGTAGTAGAGGCAATCCAGGCTGGATTTATGTAGTTTTTCTTTTTTTTTTCGTCACAAAATATTCCGTTTTCATTCGTTTTTTAGCCCTGTTAAAACTAATTGTTAAGACCCTATTGGAATCAATCCTGAGGCATTTGGAAGTGAACTAAACCAGGATTGGTTCCAAAACTCTAAAATGGAACATGCGTTTGAGTTCGCTTTAGGGCTAAAAGAAAATTCTCCGTGAAATGAATTAGAAATTTTCCATAGAACATGAGCTGATATGACTCTATCGCTGTTAGGATGGGACGTAACATCAGGAAGAATAAGAGAATATAGCTTAGATTTTGCTCAGCACGTAAAACATGTAAATAAATTCAACCCATCTCGTTTGACGCCGATGTATACATGTTCAACACGACAGTTCATTCATATCAGCTGTGGAGAAATTCGCTGCTCGCAAATCGTGTGAATTTAAACTAGTTAGTCAGTCTTTGCGCTGCGAATAAACATAGTGGCTTAGCGTACGTGACAAACCGGCCACAGCAAACAACAAACCATCAAGTGACCACCCCGCAGTTCAGTCATCTGTTCGTTTTAGACGCACCGCGTCATCGAGCAGAACCAGATAAAAGCGAAACCACTTCTTTTCCCATCATCGACCAACCGAAAGCCGATTCCAGTTTCTTTCACCTCATCAATCGGCATCGACGGTGTTTCCCAGACCATTATTTAAGAAAAAAAAATCTCCATGAAATCTGCGATCACCAGCTTAACTGTAAATGTATATTGAGCGTAATTAAAATTAAAATCATAGTGCCCATTTTGAAGTTACGTCCTTTTGATTGTATAAGCTCACAAATTCAAAAAAAAAATGTTAGTTTAGAATCTTTAACTAACGGTTAATTGCAGCACAAGATATCCCCTGTTCTTCTCCGATTAATTTTTGAGTTCAGTTTCAATTTTTTGATCGTGTTTTACTCTGATTACCTGAAATCAAATGTCATAGGCATTGTTGTGTTCATAAAATAACGATTTTGTGAGCACCGTAGCATCGTCTTACGATTTATCTTGAGGTTGTTGTGCGGAGGAGTACGCGTACGCGCCTTACCAGAAGTGTCATTGAACACCAATTCACTCTCTTCGGTTTCAATCGACTTCCAATCTCTGTGCACAATGCACCGGCGGCGTTCGATACGCACTGAATCGGAGACATGGCCAATGTAATATTGGATTGCATCATTTCTGTTGCGGTAGATTTACGGCTTGGCGGAGGCTTGTTGTTTCCTCGCCGATGCGATCGGAACGCACTTTCTACACCGCACCGGATGAACGAGCAGGCAGACCCCATTGAAAAGCGTAATCTTTTATTGATGAGCTCACCAAGCGAATACGCACGGCGCGGGTACCTACAACTGTCTACACCGGACTTATGGAAGCCCGAATATATCAGAGCTAGACTGTAGTAGAATAAAAGACCTAATTGTCGACCATGTGCTAGTTTTCAACCCATTGGTAGAACCATAAGGTGAAGATGCATCGAAGTCACACCACAAATCTTTATTATTATTATCTTTATTATCGAGACTTTCAGCCTGTGGCTGGTTCGTCTCCATCATTGTGTACAAATCTTTAAGAGCACATTGAAGATATGCAATTTGTAGAGCCAGCCTTCTGTTCAAACTAAAAACTGAAAGCTGAACCAGTGACGAATCCGACCAATCGAGCAACATTTCAGTTTAAATAAGTCGGATTCTTCAGATTTCTACTTTTTTAGATCTGAAAACCTCACCTTGAACTGTTAATGGACTTATTAAAACATTTATAAATAAATAAATGAAAACCGAATTTATTTAGTACTATATCATTTAAATCCACTAGATATTGTATCCTTTGACAGATACGCATATTTCGACCTCAACTTTAAGTCCGTCTTCAGTATTGTTAACTAGCCTCAACTTGAAGAAATCCATCGTATGCAAACATTATATATTTAAAGGTATAAGATCATAATTCCCTTCCCTCTTTGGTCGAAACTTGAAATTTAACAGCTGTTGACGAGCATCACGGACGATTTGTAGGTATCAAGTTGAAAAGCTGTTTTATTATTATTGAAGTCGAAAATGGGAAGTATTGGTCGGAAAATAGCATAAACAGAAACTTTTGGTATCATTTCAATGAAGACTATTATGAAAATTAATTACAGTTTGTATGTGCGAATTTTAAAGGATTTCCCCCATTTGTCGATGTTATGAGTCGAATTACAGTGCTTTTACCCTTGCGGAAGGTAATTTATCAAAACAAAAATCTCACTTGCCAATTCCAATGGTGATCTAAAATCGCAGCTAGGTTGCGAAACGTACCACTCCCTCGCGATTCGTGTGATAGATAACTGTTTTCATTTTCCCAAGCTTTGTACGCATTTTGTTTGATGGCGGCTTCCCCCGCACAAAAAATGTCTATGGGTCAATCTGAACTTGCTGTTGGCGGCTACTGCTGGTTGGCGCAGTGGATGAAACAACGAAAGAGGCAATATAACTGAAAATCTACGTGGACGGCTAAGTTGCCGGAATAGTCGCCGCGCACTGATGCCAAGCGAATGCGACATTCTTCTTCTTGGATTTACGTTCCCACTGGGACAGAGCTTGCTTCTCAGCTTAGTGTTCAATGAGCACGTTCACAGTTTTTAACTGAGAGCTTTGAAATCAAGGAAATTTCCATTACGAAAGGATCCTGGATCGAACCCAGACACCTCCAGCATGGCTTTGCTTTGTGGTAGCAGACTCTAACCACTCGGCTAAGGAAGGCCCTGCGACATTCCTCGCCGATGAATACATAAATCCAACGCGCAAATTGAATCAAATTAAATCAACCTATATACATAAGCTGAGCTGAGCCATCAAACGCATGTACATCGTTGTTTGTGACAAATACCTACGGAAGGGGAGGGTTGAATATTTCACGCGTCGTGCATGTGCCATCAGTTTCAGATCAACACAATGACACAGGTGTGCAATTGAATTGTGCGTTACCGCTACTGGGGGTGAAACTGGTCTTTTGAACACCGTGTTTGTTATTTTCGCACATCCTGAAAATCGATTTTGTGCTGATTTCTGCTTAATCTTCTTAAACTGCATGATGCATCAAGATGCTTAGTATTGCAGAGCTTCTTTATTCGTCAGTATGGACCATAAAAAAAATGCGAAAATCATTATATTTCGCGTAATAATTCGAAAACGTCAATCCTCAGATCGTTAGTTCTAAGGAAATTCGATGTGAATATTGTTCACCACATTTTCAACTACTATTTCTCAGAATTCAAATCAATCAGTGTGATTTCATGCTCGTTGAGTGACGATTTACTATTCTTCTTCTTTTTCTTCTTGGTATTACGTCCTAACTGGGACAGGGCCTGCTTCTCAGCTTAGTGTTCAATGAGCACTTCCACAGTTATTAACTGAGAGCTACATAGAGTAAAGTGGGGCAAAAGTTCGAGTGGGGTAAGAGTTTCTTTTTAAGATTTCTAGCTCAATTCAAAACAAATCTTATAAATGTCATTGTGGTTCGAATGCTATTCAAGTAAGAGACTTTTACTCCAAATATCATAAAAAATAGATTGAGATTTGTAAAAGTTATGGCTATTTGTTGTTTTTAGACGTGAATATTGTAATTTTTGGTCAAACTTTCGTTGCATGGAACCAATTGAAGATAAAATCTTTTTCAATATTTTATGTAAGGGCGTTTCTAGGCCTGTCATAAGGTTGCTTGAAGTATATTAAATTTTGCATAAATGCTTGAAAACATTTTTTGGCCCATAGTGGGGCAAAAGTTCGAATCAGCGGGGCAAAAGTTCGACCCATGTATAAAATAACGGAAAAAATTTCAAATTGCCTAAAATCCACATATTATCTTCAAATTTAGTAATATTTGTCTGGTCGTGTGAAAACTGTCACCAAAATTTTACATTTTCACTTAGTTTTGCGAAAAACTGCTATTTTTGAATATATTACAATTAACCCGGTTTTGGGCGATTTTTTGATGAAAATTTAGTGTGTATTTTTCGGCAAACTTAAGTTTACGTCTGGTGTAAGGTATGCCTGTCATAAAAGGATCGATATTTTGGGTTTTAGCCAGCGAACTTTTGCCCCACACTAGATTCGAACTCTTGCCCCACCGGTGGGGCAAAAGTTCGAATAAGACAATCAATTTTGAAACTGTTATAACTAAAAATGGGTAAATATTTTGACACAAGTTTGTTCAGCAAAACTATAGCCAATATGTTGAAGGTTCACTGTATGGTATTTGTTTTGTTTTAACTGCTATTGTTTTCCTGGAAACTTGGATTATACCACTAAGGTCGAACTTTTGCCCCACCTTACTTTACATACATTGCCAAAATTGCCAATTTTCGCATTCGTATATCGTGTGGCAGGTACGAGAATACTTTTATGCCCAGGGATGTGAAGAAAATTAAATGCTCGGATCAATTTTGATTTTGAACCAAGCATTGGCCTTTTTATAGGCCAACTTGATTTTTGTTAGCGTGCATTGGCCCAAGGCTTGGCTCTTTCTGTTTACTTTGAATAAACAAGAGAGGGTCATTGGCCTCCCACCATGCTAAGGATAATGACAGTTTACGAAGTTGTTCGATTTTAAGCTCTCTTGATTGAGAGAGATTTGCTCATTGTCCGTTGTGATCAGGGGGCCTATGAATGATTTGAAAAAAAGCGGCTGTTAGCCGTTTTGAAAATCTGACTTATAATGTTGAGTTTTATTATTATGTCGACAATAATTGCAAGGTTAGTGGTTGATGTTGGGAGATGCTATCGAATGGTTCCAAAACACGGTTTGTTTACAATTTGATCATTGGCCCTTTTGAAATGTTACGTGAAATATCATGCCCTAGGAAAGTTTTTATATGCCAAAATAAAAACTTTCCTATGGCATGATATTTCGCGTAACAATTCAAAAGGGCCAAAGATCAAATTGTAAACAAATCGTGTTTTGGAACCATTCGATAGCAAAAACGAATAATGAATGTTATTTATTAGTTCATTTCTTTATCTGTCCATGCCCCCTTTCAAGTGATGATTCTGAAGAAAACCTTCTGAATTTATTATGTAGTCATCGAGTTCCATAACTTTGTGATGAATGCCTAGAAAACGTCAACGATCAGGTGAAATGCTTCACAGACCTTGTCTCAAACATTCGCACATGAATTAAAGACACAAGGGGTATTAAGGGATTGATCTTCAAGATCAAGTTTGACAAGTTACAGAACAGGCGAAACTCGATGTATAAGTCATCTGAAATGCTTGATTTGTTCGGAAGATTGCGAGCTGCAATGTGTGATAGTTGCTGTCTATCAATATGAAGTATTGTGGTTTATATATGTTTGAATTTCATGGGCTCAAAACATTTATTTACAAAACTAGGAAACAATATTGAGAAAAAATATGTGAGTTAGGTTACATATAAATAAATTTGATTGAGATCATAATGCAAACAATGACTTTGGAAAATACTGTCTAGGTTTTGATTCCTACTAATTTTTATGGAAAAAGTCTGTTTTTGAAAATAAGTGGGGTGGGGTGTTAAGGATAAGGGATTACCCCTTCTACTTCTTCCAAGTTACTAAACTCATTCGGTCAATGCAGTTATTGAATTATTTAATTTTGGCTTGTTCGGTGTAGTAAAATTGCAATCTAAAAGTTGAGGGGGTCTATTTTGTGAGTCACTGAATATCACTAAAAATTATGATTCTCGAAATATGGAAAACTCGTAGAAAAATCTAGATAAAATCGTATTAATGTGAATGTGAGGATTGCCCTCTTTGCAAATTGTTTTCAATAGCTAAAATGTAGTCTAGTAACCTTTGATTATAGGCATATCGATATACGGAGAGAAAATCGGGAATGTAAATCACATCGAGAAATTGAGAGTGAAAATGTATGCAGAATGAAGAAACCGAACAAATCATTGACATAGGGATAGATATCGAACATCGAAATGTGGAGAGTCGACTGTATTGTTCTTTCTAAGCAGTACCTAAATGTATCATTTTAAAATAGCATCAGCTTTTCGACAATTTATATGCTTCGTGGCCATGTGTTTAATGTTGTCAGGAATTACCTAAGTGCATTGTGTTAAGGGGTGTGTGTTCGATTTCTGCTTTATACTAGAAAACTTTTTGTTGAGAGTTGTTCTGACTGTGGCACTGGGTGTTGCGTGCAAGTTCATGGTTTAGTGTGCTGCTTCCTTCACAACGTAAGTTAGCCACTTCCCCTCTTCAAAGTAAAAGTTCGTTGAAATTCCCCTTACAATGACAGGCAATTCACAAGGTTGCACTACATACACACTAAGCTTATTTTACCGAAATCCGTAAATTTCACCGTAATCTCAACAGCTGAACAGTTCGGTGAAATAAAACATCGTAATTTCGTCGAAATTGAACAGATTTCGATGAAATTTCACCGAATACTATTAAAATTTACCGTACTCCGTTGATTTACTTCTCTGAACTGTTCAGCTGTTGGAATTTCACAGGAATCCGTAAAATAATTTAAGTGTGTAGCTTCTAGGATTCGCAAACTGCATGTATTCCATATCAGTACAAAAATCATTTCAAAATAATTTTATAATGAACTGATAGGTTGCTTTCAAATGTACTGTATGAATAACTAAACAGTTTAAATAAAACGAATTATCTTTGAAGCAATTTGAATGAGAATTTTATTGAAGTATCATCAGCTTTAGATTCAAGAAAACCTTTTCAATGAAAAACATAAAACTTATTGGCCAGAAGAATATTTTTTTCCTGTTGGCAAAATATTATTTCATTTACATAACTAAAATATTTTGACCTAATTACCTTTTAATTACCTTTTACTTTTCTGGCAAAAATCAGACGTTTTCATGATTATCTCAGAAAATTGTCATGGGATCGTTATTATAGTAATCGGTTTTTGATATAGACGCCGGGAGAATGGTAGGACTGTGTTTTGTTCGATTATAGACAAACCGGAGTCATACACATATACAGGGGATAGGCAAAATGATTGAGATAGGCAAAATTTTGCCCAAATTCAAATGCTTATAACTTAATGAAAAATGAATGAAATTGGATGCATCTGGAAGCAGTCGACGGCAAATTTGGTCCAGTTTTAGGAACTTCCTTGGCCATGCATATTGGCCACTGGACACCGGAGATGTTCCGGATTTTCTGAGGTCATGTCCAAATGTCATTTTTTCTGTCGCTTGTATTTTTGTGCGGTGTAAAGTTAGATAGATGTTTGCAATTTTCCTAGAAACTAGAACTAATAGGAAGTTGAATGCCACCGGACGCATTAAGATTGGTTGGAAATCTTCAGAAATGTGACCATTTCCGTAAAACTGGTTCCGGAAAGCATGGTCAGTCATGTTTGTATTTCCAATCATGTAAATATTATCCGGAGCTATATCCAAGTGGACATCAACCTTAAAAATGATGTTTCCTGCAGCGTATTCAGAACCATTAGATGCACAGACCACTCTATAGAAGGTTCCAGGTGCCCTGGGGGAAGTGGTCAATTAGGAACATATCCGGAACCATATCAATATGGGCATCAAACTTCATGATTTTCAAAGGTTATGCTTTCCGAAGCATTTCCAGCATCACCGGCTGCCATGACCACTTTATAGTAGATTCCAGGTGTCCAAGCGGACACCAACCTTAAAAAGTCGAGTCTAGTACACGACACTGAAGACGGCCTTACAGTTGAGGTCGAAATACGCGTATCTGTCAAAGGATACAAACTCTAGTGGAATTAAATGGTATAGTACTAAATTCGGTTTTTTCATCTACTTATGATACCAAGAATATTAGTTCAAAATGTAGATACAAAAATAGATTAGGATATGAATACTTGATTCATTTTACCAAATATGTGTGCAATTTGATCATAAATTGTAACACTGAGTATTAAAAACGATCTCACCAAATTTCAGTGGTCTGATGTGTTTGTACTCCTGGATTGTGGATCCCGCTGTTACCACCAATGACTCTGTATTGTGGCACTCAACAGTAGCTTTGTAGTGGTCAGAAAAAACAGCATTTTTCACTTCTAGGAGCATTGGTCTATTGGTGCCTTTTTCCGTCTGCTACGTATGTACTCGGACGCTAAGATTCACAGTAAATTTTGCTTCTTGTTGATCCACAAAGTCAACGCAACTTCCTCCAACTGAATCGGCTCGCACATTTAGGGAAATTCGTCAGCAGGAAAAACAGCAGCGCTTGATGAATCTGCTTGATGCACACACTTCAAAATTGGACTTTACAACGTAATAAATGTAGCAAATAATCAAATATCAAACATTACAAAAACATAAAAAAAAATCTTGAATTTGACGGACAGAAATTTTTTCACGTCCTTTCCAAAAAAAAGTTCGTCAAACCTCTGTATTTACATTTTGTTAAACTTTGAAAAATAATTACAGCACATCAAACCCATAACACGCATAACACACAATGACACCAGAGGCGACTGGAAATTTCACTTTTTACCTGTTCTACGAATCAAAAATGGCTATCGGCAAATTTAGATTATAATGCACAAAGTAAATGGTTAGAAGTTCTATTTATTGAATACAAATTTGTTGCTGAAAGTCAAGAATTTGTAATCGTGGAACAGGTACATTTGAGGTTAGGGAACCGCCTCTGCATGACACTAGCAAACTTTCTTATGGACCAATGCACGAGTTCACTAATTTGACGTTTGAGCGGTGCCGAATTCACTCGTTGCCATGACCACGTAAATAACACGGCACCGCTCAAACGTCAGATAGTGAACTCGTGCATCGGTCCATAGTGACCATGAAAAATAAGTCCATTAAGACATCCTCCTTCTTTTGATACCGAAAGACTTATATTTTTAACAATTAGATGCGATTTTTGAGAGTGTGAGTTTATAGCACAATTACCGTAAATTCGGGTGTATTGATCAGTAGGGTGAAATTGATCACCATGTCACGCGATTTTATTCCTCACTAATAGTGCACCAAATTCATTGCAACCTATCTATATAAATAAAAATGGATTGGTGTTTGTACGTCACGAAATGGCTCACGAACGGATCAACGTATTTGAATGATAATTGCTCCGTTTGGTTCCTCAAGGGTTCCGACGTGTTTGCATGTATAAAGATCCCAGGATATTTACCGGAAAAGTAGGAAAAACGAGACTGCACGGAACTGTCATTTTGTATGGGACGATCCGAAGCGTTTTTCAACAGCCTACTTGATGGCAAGACGAAGTTTGCCGGGACCACTAGTAGTAAATAAACGTTGTTTGTCTTAAATAATGTCTAATTGTGAATAGTGAAGTTTTTTTTTATGTCACAGAACGTTTATTTCCATGGAAATAATTTAAAATTCCAGAATCAAGTGTGGTGTGAAATTGATAGACATCCATAAACTTCTTGTTCTAAACAACGATTTGAACATGGTTTAAACCTGAAAGTTTGTGGGGATGCTAAAAATATATCTCCAAAACAGATTTTACTATCAAAACTCTTACCAATTTGCTCGTTTTGTTGAAAAATTTAATTTTCTGCTGCAAAGTAGGGAAATCCTTTGGGCATTGCCTACATTTAGGCGTTTTTCGCAGTATTCTTGAAATTTAATTATTGATTATTTCCATAAATATTGTCTCGTTAAGAATTTGGCAAGCATATTTGGATTCAGGAGGCCCAAATTAAGTATGTAAAGTTAATTTCAAAACTAACAATAATCACATTGATAAGTGATCAATTTCACCCCGAAATGGGATTCCCCTATTTTTAATTTTAAGGACTGTTCATTTTATAAAGTGGACACCTTGTTTATGCTATATCTTTTTTATTTATTGGTGAAATCGTAAACGGTTTTCTGTGTATCGTTCAACTATTATTCTACAATGTTATGAAAATACAGAAACTTACAAAATGCTTTCGGTTGAAGAACTAAATAATTTTTGCAAAAACTCCTAAGAAAAACTGTTCGTCAAGTTTAAGCATTATTTTTCGCATGAAAAAAATCCTAAATTTAATGAGCAAATTGTATGTTGGTATCCTTTACTATTCAACTTAAGGTAGAGCTTTTAAAAACATCAATAATATTCCATCAGTTCCTGACGCTGAGTCACTTTAGTGATCTATTCCTTATGGTCAAATTTGCTGATACACCATCTTTTTACTACCAGCAAAAAAGTAAAGTAATAAGCGTGTTCAAAACTGGTTTAGATTACTAAAGAAACTATATATGTATAAAAAAAAGCAAAATCTTGAGTTTTAACCGCATTCTTGGGTACCAAATTTACTCTTTATGGTCGTTTTATTGAAAAATCCCATACTAAAATTATATACGCATGTTTATCGATCTAGAGCAAACTGTAAGCGTTTTTCTCAAAATATGTTGATAGGTAGTCTCAGAAAAACACATTCTGAAAATAATACATGCAAAATAAATTTGATTTAATTCAAGCAGTGTTCCCAATCTTGATGATTGTCATTGTGCTTTGAGTGGTCTTCTGAAAATAAATTATTTGTTTTTCTATTGTGTTTAAAATATGACGTGGGGACTAAATCAGCAACTCTATGAAGGCGTAAGTTATTTTTATTATAAATACTATATTATTACTTCCGTCTGGACGTACTTTAAACCTTAAAATTCTACTCATATCAGTTCCATTTAAATTTAAGATATTTTTGTTTAAAAAAAATTGATAAAAAAATGATTTTATGATATCTGCAAAATTGCTTCTCCAAAAATAACTTGATATTTTTTAGCAAGCTTCTAATTGATGCTACAACCAACGAATTTTTCTGCCGATTTTTAATAATCCTTGATTTCGATAACCTCCAAAAATCGACCGTTCTAAACGTTGTGCCTTATTAGTGTGAAATCATATTATTTTGGTAACTTTTTTATTACCACAGCATTATACAATATTAGTCGAACGATGTACAGAAAACCGATTTCGATTTCATTGATAAATTAAAAAGATATTGCATGTCCAAAGTGTCCACTTTATAAAATGAACAGTCCATAGAGCTGATTTTTAGCACTAACATCACATTTGTTAGAAAATTTCGGTGCATGAGCCAATGAGCACTGCATTAAGTTGTATGGTATTGATAAAATTTTAGAGAGCATACCAAGAAAGCAGTGAAAATTGATCGATTTCACCCGGTGCACATCGGATGTGTTAGTCCAGAAGAGCTCGATTTTGTGCGAATAAAATTTTAGGTAACTTCGTTTAAGTGTGTGATCTTCTTCAATTGCATTCTTAGCTAGCAGCGCAAATTTTAAAATCACCAGGATATAGTTAATTTTCCAAGGTAGTATAATTAAACATTAGTTATCTTGATTAACACATAATTTTGGATGTTTCGGAAGTTTACGTATGGATGTACATTGTTCCTGAAGCCCAAAATCTTGATCGGAAAGATAATTTCTAGGAAAAATGGTTTCAGAATTATGAAAAAACACTTTTTCCTAATCAAGGAAAGTAATGCCCGGTGTGAGTTACAGAAGTTTTGTTAGCTGTTAGTTAATACTTTTGGTTGCAAGCTAACAATTCCGCTATATTGTCCCTTCAAATGCGAGAAAAATGTAAAATAATATACTTTCCAGCATAAATTGTCACAATACTCGCTGTCACTGAAGAAATTAATATTTTTTGCAATGTCTCATCGTAGTTCATCACGTAACTTTGCCATTAAATAGTCTACTTTCTTTAACTGACCTATGCAGTGTCGTAAGAGTTATTCCACAACCGATTTCAATTGCGTTGACTCTTCATCCAGCAAGTTGTTACGTAAACAACTCGTATCATAAACGATTTTATAGTACATAAGAAATATCTCAACAAAGTATAGCAAGTTATAACTTGGTCTGCAGTTTACGAAGAATGATCAATATCTCTTAAAATTCAATAGTTATAAATAGGGGAAGTGGTGGTAAAATGAACAGGGGTGGTAAAATCAACACCGTTCCTTTTACCGAGAAAAAGCAAATTTCGATGAATTTTTATCACTCACAGACGATTTAGAGCATAAATCCGAGTGTTCGAATTGAAACGGAGGTCAATTGAAGTGAAAATATCAACAAAAACTAAGATTTTAGAAACCCACGTTTGAAAATTAGAACTGACGTAACTTTAAGCTCGGAAGACTAGAGGTTTTTCAGTGAGGTGAATATCGTTATGATATGATGTCAAATCTAATACCTTTAGAATTTTTTTCTATGGGTTACAATCATTGATGGATGTAATTTCGGTGGGGCAATGAAAATTTTCAGAAATATTTGTTTTGCTTACGATTTTTGCGTGGTGTTCATTTTACCACCAACCGCTGTTCATTTTACCCACATAGTGTTGGTAAAATGAACATTTGCATCGCTTTTTGATAGCGATGAAAATATGTGAAAATTTAGTTATTTTAATCTGAATCCATGTCGCTGCTATAGATTACTTCCCTTTTTTTGCTGTTATGCGACAGAACTACACAAATTCCTCGTTTTTCTATTAGAAACAAGATGATTTCCTTAAGGTGTTCATTTTACCACCTTTTCCCCTACGGTATATTTTACGCAGTAAAAATTTTACAGGCAAAATTTCTTGAGTTGATATTGAAGAAACCATCGACTCATGCAAATATCGAGTTATGGAACAGATATTCTTTGGAAAGCTGCTTGTATGGACCATCATAGTAACCATATTTTCTAATATATAGTATGGTTCCATGAGTCGACTTCGAGATACTGCCAGGCATTGTGTCTTAGATATAAATTGAATGGAAGACCAGTAAAGATCACAGAAAACCACAGTTTTGTTCTGGAGTTGAACAAAAAAATTTTGGAATATTAGTACCAAGCAACTAACAACGTGACCAATCGTCAATGAAAGACACCTTTTTGGCCAGCACACAAACTTGATATTTCTTGAATTTATTACACACTTAAATTAGAATGCCGAATCTCGAATAATTTTAACCGAGATCCGCACAGCCGAGAATTCGGCAAACAAGTTCATTGGGATCTCAGCAAATAAAAGCCGAGTATCAGTAAATCGTGCTTCGTTGCTAAGCAACCGGACAAGTTGTTAGCTGAGTCTCGGTTAAAATCGGGAAACCGAGATTCGCACAGCCGAGCTCGTGAAAAAAATCTAAGTGTGTATATTTGTACTAGAAGTTGAAAACTTTCGCCATCAATGTCACCCAAATCAACGGTAGGTAGGTATCAAGCTAATGATACTTTCATACACGGCACAACACAGACCAGAACCAGAGGACAATAACGAATGCAAAATTAACGACGACAACAACAGCGAACAGCGGCTGAATATCGCCCCTAAATTGCGCCGACTAAAACCTCTGCGAACACAAACTTGAACGCTTCTGTGACATCACCGACACTGTTGTTGTTGTTGTTGGACGATCCGGTCTCCGGTCTGGGAACTATTTCGTTGGAGCTTGAAGGTATCATTTTCTAAATATCTTTCAATATCTGATTTTTAGAATGATTCGCACTTGGGTCTGTGATCTTGCCCAAACTTGCAGACCTTCAACTTGATTTAATCATTCTTCAGAAGCAGCATCAGCGCTGTTTTATTATGTCGGTCATAGTATAGAACAGTTTTGTAAATCCTTGAAAAAAATTCTTAAAAAAAGAAATACCATCTATCTCTAGCAGAATTTCTAGATTCTTTAGAGTTCAATATCGACAAAAAAAAGTAGAGGAAACTTTTGACAGTCCATTCAACATCTTAAATCGATACATTTTTCGTTAATAATGTTGCATGCAATAATAGCTGAGAGGTTCTGGAATTGTTGCAAATTTACCATTTGATAACAATAGATCCGAGCTCCGAGCAGCACAAACATTTAGCAATTTAATTAGCGCCTTAATTGTTTTCGTGCAAGATGAGAAACAGTTTTTGATATGATAATCTGCAAACGTTTTGTGTGCATTACTAATTAGCAAAAAAATGAGCTTTCCATGAGCTAGTTTGAGCGATTTCTTTCCATAATTACATATTATGGTTTGGAGCTTTTGTTACATGGCATGGAATGGTCAATTGAAGAAAGTTATGAGTTATTAACTATAGAAGAGCTCATAAGACTAAGAATTACTCTGTCTCAGGTGGGAGATGACGTCAGAAAGAAGAAAAAAAATACAACTTTGGTGAATCAAAACCTTACTATGTAGTTCGAAACTTTAAACAGTTTGACTCACGGGCCCAATTGAAAATCAAGTTACTCAGGATTATGTTTGTCTTTATTAACGAGATTTCTAGCCCTGGGCTAGTTCATCTCGGGATCAACGGCTTCACTTCCCTTCCGAAAGAAGACGTCACTATAATGTGGTTGTCGGGGATGGGATTCGATCCCAGGTCTACGGTGTGAGAGGCGTGTGTTCTAACCACTACACCATTTCCAAAAGCAATCTAAATCAAGAGAAAATCCTCTGACGATGATTGAATTTTTTACATCCTCATCAAGAAATTTCAGAGAATAGCTTGTCGTTTTTGTTTGATATACAGGGTGTTTGGTTCCATGTTTTTAATAATTGGAGGGTAGATAGGTCTCCATGAGATATGAAAAAGTGCCCATGGAACATAGGGTCGCAAATCACTGCTAAGTGAGTTATTCACGATTTTAAGATTTTCAACTTGTTCATCTTTGAAACCTCATATCTAATTAACTATGCGTCATACATTTAATCTCTGCGCATGAATCGAAAGCTTATGATCTAATCTATCTTAGTTTCTTGGACGTGATTTTTGTAGAAAATGATTCAAAGGCTCAAATTACGAAAAGTTTGCAAAAAGTGACGGAAAAATCAGCATTTTTCGACGTATTTTCATGAATTTTATTAAAATTATCGTAAATAATGTTAAAAAAGTTCTTCTACAAAATATGCATTAACTTGTTAGCTACCAAAGTGTCTTTGAGAGCAAAAGTGTATCTCTTGTAGATTCGTCACAATATCATGTTGAAAATTGTGCTTCAAATAGCAAAAAAATCAAAAATATTACCGGCTTTTTACTCTATTCGTTCGTCCGTTCGTGTGTTGATGCCTCCGCGTGTGAATGAAGTGCTCGGAAACGACAGATGTCAGTCGTGCCGAAGCGAAGGGAAAATGAAATCGCTACGCAACATGCGCCATTTTATCTTCTCTTCGCGGCGTTTAGTTTGCAAACATTCGAATAAATTAGATTTAGTGCGGTCGCCGCACGACCATCGCAGTAGCGAAAGTGTGGTCATAAAGACTGATCCTTTTAAATTCCTCGCACTAGTAGCTGAGCTACGGTGCAGAGCAGATGGGGGGTGCGCTTGCGCGTGTAGCGAGAACTCAATTTATGCATTTCTCGCCTATGACGTTGAACTTTTGATGCATTTTGAAGGGTTTTAGGTCGTCTATTAATTACATAGAGGTGGACAAGGGAGAGTAGAATTTATGACGTGCCATTCACGCCATTCTAAAAGTACAACACTACCAAGTAAACCTCGCCCGTGATACACAGCACGAGCGAGGTGAATTCTTAGGTTCAATAAAGTAATTTACGTATAGCACTAATGCTCAGCGTAAACTGTTGGAGCAGCAGGATGAAATATCTCACAAAATTAGTGACCGTCTATCCTACTACAGCTTGTTTTTCTGTATAAGGTTGCTTACAAATTATGTTCAATAGATCAATAAAATCTCAGTTAACTATTTTTATAAAATAAAATAATAGACCTACATGTAATATTTCATATAATTTGCAGTGTTGTATCCAGAAAATTGCTCAGGGGAGACGAACGACGCAAAAAAGTGGATATTTCTACAAAAATTGGGATGGCTTAAGACGGTTCAACCAAATCATTTTGTTTTTGTTTTATCCTGCAAAATAATAGAATAACTGCATAAAATTAAGATTTTTTTTTTTGAAATTGAGACTTTGGCAGTTTGATAGGTACTCTGTGCAGTCACAACAATTAAAAGTCACAATTTGTAGATCAGTACTCTTCTTAAAAAAAAAGCCTTAAGCCTTGCAATGTTTGTAATACGAAATCAAATATTTTGAAAAAAAAAATCAAATAATTGATCAAATTCCAACATTTTTACATTATTGAAACAATTTATGATAGATTGAACGAAAACGACACAATTTTATCAAGCAGGGTGATGCGGTTCTTGTACAAGAATAATAAAATATAAATAAACCTTTTGTTATGCTCTTAATCAAATACATACAAAGGTATCGACCGTGATAATTATATTTTGAATTTGTTTATCGGCATATCGGTTTATTTTGCTCGAAGTAAGAGGGAGCATGGAGAAGAAAGCAATGAATACTAGATGGATAGGTACCGTAAGGGAACGGCGAGAGAAATTGGATTAGATGTTGAAGAGGGCATACCATATTAAACAGTATTACTTGAAGCATCCTTCCTTGTGGCTAACGTCCCCTATGGGAACGGCTTGGGTGTGTTTTGCGAATGACACTAGTGATCAGATCAGTATCCAAATATTTGTAGTTCAAAATTTCATTTTTTTTTCTCTCTCTCTGTTGAGTTACTGAGTCTTATTTTTTTAATTTGAATTAAAAACCAAGAGAAGTGTTAATTTTGAACGATAACATTTGAAATACTTGTAGTTTGCTCTAATAGATGGAAAATTAGAAATCAAATTGAATATAATTTAACGATTGAATGTATTTAAATGAACTTAAAACAGTCACAGTCACAATTAGAAATTAAAGCTCTTTCCAAACTTTAGTCAAGTTTTAATCATCAAGTTAACTGTAACTCTAGCGATGGCAAAAATCATTTGAAATTTGACTCATGGAACATATTCATGGCATAAATGTGTATGATTATACACGAATTAAATTTAAACAAAATACCTGCTGGAAACCCACCAAAATGTGAATGTATCATTTTTTAAACAAAACTAGTTTCATGTTATTTAAAGCTCCCACAGCAATTTACGGATGCTACTGGTCGTCACTATAGCAAGCCTGTAAAATTTCGTGAAGGAAAATATCCTTCATAATTTTAGTAACAGAACCTCCGAATTGTCAACCCTCCGAGAGGGCGTAAGTGTAAACACAACACGTAGCAAAAAAAATTTTGGGGATGAACAATATCTCACTAATTTGAATTTCAAATCCAAATGTTTAATTTTAAAAATAAAATTCAATTCACATTTTCAAAACTGAAAAAGCCAAACATGCTTCTAAGAGCGTTTTTCGTATTTCAAGTAGTTTCACACCAAAAACTTACTCCAAAATCCACTAAGGTGGAGAGGGAGGGAGGGTTGACCCTCAAACACACCCCCTCCCACTGATCACTTGTTTCTGTTTTGTAGACAATATGATCATAATTTTCTTTCTGGCGTTATGTCCCAACTGAGACAGAGCCCTGCTCCTTAGCTTAGTGTACTTATGAGCACTTACATAGTTGTTAACTGAAAGGTTTTCTCAGCCAAAGTTGCTGTTTTGTATGTGTATATGGGCAAAGGCATAAACATTTTAAATATTTTATATGGAACAAAGTCCACGAGACCCCTCCCAGCTCTGAAATTCTTTGGAAATGAGCATGTAGCTTAAGGACAGCCATAAAAGCACTGCAATATTAAATAAATGAAAAAACTTATTAAATGGTATAGTACTAGATTCGGGTTTTCTTTTATTTATAAGTATTTTACTAAACAGCTCGAAGATTTATTACACAATATTTTTAATTTTTCTCATGATCTCAATTAATGCTTTTCACACGATTCAAAAGCATGATTACTGCATCCAGATGAAAATATTCATTTAGAAAATTTTCAAGAGTCTATCCTGCAATTTCCAAGTTGTTCATTAGTAAATGACCAATTAACTATGTTACAAATTTGATATGAATATAATTAATTCCTGGTTTCTTTGGACACCAAAAATATGGAATAGATTCAGCGGGTAAAACTTTTCTTTGGAAATCATCCAAGAATTTCTCCACAAATTCCTCCAGGAATTCTTTCAGTTATTGTTCTCAGGAATTTCCCAGGGATACCTTCAGACTGAGACCACTTGAGGAATCCTTTGTCGACCAATACCAGGCTGGTTTTCGGGAGGGCCGCTCTGACAACGAACCAGTTATTACCAGATACATCTTGCAAATGAACTTAGATAAATTCTTGGAGTATAACTAACAGACTCACCATCTGTTTGGATTGGAGACGAGGTGTCAATGTCGTTTGTGAATTTAGATGGAAGCAAGGAGACGCACTTTGGAATTCACTGTTCAACATTGCACTCCAGGGTGATATAAGGGGATCAGGCGAGCAAAGAAATGAAACTATCATGACAAGGTCACATCTTCTTCTTCTTCTTGATATTACGTCCTCACTGGGACAGAGCCTGATTCTCAGCTTAGTGTTCTTATGAGCACTTCCACAGTAGTTAACTGAGAGCTTTCTTTGCCAAAGTTGCCATTTTCGCATTCGTATATCGTGTAGCAGGTACGATGATACCTTATGCGCAGAGAAGTCAAGGAAATTTCCATTACGAAAAGATGCTGGACCGACCGGGAATCGAACCGAGACACCTTCAGCAGGGCTTTACTTTGTAACGCGGACTCTAACCACTCAGCTAAGGAAGAGCTACGGTCACATATGGTCCTTTATCTTGCGGACGATATCGGCCTTATTTAAATCGATCGCATGTCAGTGGAGGAGGTTTTCGAGGCTCTGAAGAATCTGAATATCCCCAAGAATTCGTTGAGGAATATCTGCAAAACTTCCTTCAGCAATATTTTTAGGGATAAGCCCTGATACTCCTTCAAAAATTATTTTATGAATTTCTCCAGGATTTTCTCCAGAAATTGTTTGGTAAATTTTGGCAAATTTTTTTCAGGGATTTCCTATGAGATACATCAAAGGATTTCTCTAAAATTTCTTCGTGGATTTCGCGGATTTCACCTAGCACTCTTTCTCTTAGGAATTCCACTAGGGATTTGTTCAGAATTTCCTCGATAGATTTTAACAGGAATTCTTCCAAAGATTCTATCAGGAATACTTCTTTGAATGCCTCCAAAAATATTTACAAGGATTTCTCGTGAAATACTTCCAGAGCTCCCTCTAGGAATTCCTTAAATAACATTTCTTCAGCATTTTCTCCAGAAATACCACCAAGAATACCTCCAAGAGTTTCTCTAAAGATTCCTCTAAAAATACGTCCAAGGTTTCCTCCACGAACTACACAAGAAATAACTTTAAAATTCTACTAAGAATAGCTTCAGGGATTCTTTAAGATTATTTCATGGTTTCTTCCAGGAATACCTTCAGATAGAGGAACACCGTCAGGGTTGTCTCTAGCAATCAATAATATATCCATTGATTTTTTTCAAAAGTACCACTAGGGTTTTCTCTAGGAATACCTCCAAGGATTCCGTCAGTTATAACCCGATGAATCCTCTAAAGCAGTGATTCCTAAAGTGGGCGAATTCGCCCCCCTAGGGGGGATTTTCAGGTCCAAGGGGGCGAAAATTTGTAAAACAGAAATTGGGGAGCGAAAATCTAGAAAAAGCTGACATGGGAGCAGTTGAAAATAATTACTTATAACCTTTGAAGAACACACTCAAGTACAACTATACAACAAGAAACTATTACTAATGCATCTGAAGGATAATCAATTCTAAACTAAACCATTTTCATGATTTCCTTTATTTTAGACTGATTAGAACTCTAAGCATGTTCCGTTTAAAATTATGATAGAAAACACTGAATGATTGTCAAAAACAAATGTTTGTAATATGTATTCATTTTTTCCATATTATGTGAATGATCAGTAATTGAGATTTTCTCTGAATCGAAAAGATAAATCACAGATATCATTGAGAACACAGAACACAAAACATTTATCTGAGAATTTTAAGAAATTGTTCCAAATGCTCAATATTGAATACCAGGAACTTTTTGGTATGGAACTTTGATATTAAGGACTGTTCATTCTATAAAATGGACACTTTGTGCATGCTGTAACTTTTTAATTTATTAATTTTTTTTTTTTTTTTGTTTATTAAAGACACTTTACACCATTTGGTGCATTCGTGTCTGAAAGAATATTATCATACATAATTGAATTCATTTTGGTTCACTCTCATTTTTTCTTCTCGATCGCGTCTGGTACACCTTCCAATCCGAGTTGTTCCTTTTATCGGCTGTTTGACCATTCTGACTACATGATCGCTTTGGCTCGTTCTCAACTGTCGTTCCACTATGCGAAGTCTCAGTTGACAACCGTCTCTTCCCGCTAGGCTCCACTGTTGTTTCGTTTCGATTATCGTCATCGTTGTCGTCGCCGTCGTCGTCGTCGTCGTCGTCGTCATCGCCAGTATCATCCTCACTTGATTCGGAATGAGCCGGCGGTGGTGCGCATCGTTTTTCGTTACTTTTCTGCTCACTGCTAGGTGCGTGTGGCTCAGCTTGCTTTTCGGTTGCACTCGACGAAGTTCGTTGTTGTTCCTTCGGGTAGCTAACGTAGCTGCGATGGCCGTCAACGGTAATGTATACCGGCAGCGATTTCTCCATCCTCATACGAACTACGCGAACACCATTCGGAACGCCCGAGAAATAGTTTTTCCAAACATCGTTCTGGATGGAGAGTACCTTGCCGTACTGCTGAAGGTTTTTGGTGATGATCGAATTCGGCATCTGCGGCGGCAAGTCGTGTATTTTGATAGTAGTGGTGGGACCGTCCACGTACACCGGGACGAAATAATCCACGCCTTCGTAGATAAACGAGTGTCGTAGATGGTGTTGCTTGTGAAGACGTGGTGCTACGCTTGCATTGTTCATCTCAATGAACACACAATTTTCGAGGTGATGCAATTGGATGCTCTTGACATCGGCCATGTCAAGCTGGAGCTTTTTCTTGAGGAATTCCTCCACCTGGTCCAAAACCGGTCGCTTTGGCAGGGTACTGAAGTCCACAACGAGGGTGTTTTTCCTGTGCGCAGTCATTTTGCGTTGAATGCAAAAATTCTGTCACACAAGAAACCGTGATAATTTCGAACAACTGGAGCTAAGGAGAAACACGTATATCGCGCACGAAGAGCGGTTGCCAACTCAATTTATTAATGATATTTCAATTTCACACGAATATGGAACAACGATTAGAAAGGTCGATTTTTGGAGGTTATCAAAACCAATGATTGTTAAAAATTGGCTAAAAAATTCGACAATTTATATTTTTTTTTTTTCATAAAAGGCTTGTTTTTAGAAAGCATCATCAATCAGAAGCCTGATGGTAAAAATCGAATTATTTTTGGAGCAACAATTTTACAGATATCATAACATCATTTTTCCCCTATATATTTTAGAAAAAAATATTTTAAATTTGAAAGGAACTGATATGATTAGATTTTTTTTTGCTTTAAAGTACGTCCTGACGGAAGTGCTAATATAGTATTAATATGAAAAATAACTTACGCCTTCATAGAGTTACTTATTAAGTCCCAATGTCACATTTAAAGCACAATAGAAACACAATTGTTTCATTCTTAGAAGACCTTTCAAAGTACATTGACAATCATCAAAATTGGCAACACTGCTGTAATAAAATGGATTATATTTTTCACATATTGTTTTCATAATATGTTATTCTGGGATTACATATCGAAATATTCGAAGAAAACCGTTAACAATTTGCTGTAGATCGATAAATATGCGTACAAAACAGAGTTGTTAACGTTAATCAACGATTAACGTCGTTTCGTTAATTCGTTGACGTTAACCTTAAACGGTTAACGAGGCATGCGTTGATTGTGTTGAAATACGATTTAACGATAACGTTAACGTACATCGTTGAATTATCGTCAACGACTTCGTTATTTCTAACGTTAACGATTTGAAGATTCTTATATTGAAAAAATCAAACCTGATTGTAATACTCGATAGATTAATAAGAAAGTAAATGTAGAAAAGCGGAAAATTATTCAGTTTACGTAATAATAACGAGTGAACAGTTTATTACTAACATTAGCACAAGATAACTACGAATTGTGTGGGCAGTTTCAAAGTTTCAACTTAGACACTGAAACATGCCATGTTTAGAAACGATTTTTAGAAGAAAACAAATGCATGATCTCAGTGTGCTTTTTTATGGAATGTTAACTGACTTTTTCTCAGTTGGATTTGGTGGGAAAATGATGTTTTTAGTGGAAGTGCACAGTCTCGGAAGTGGGAAAATCTGCTCTTCTACCATTAGTATGTTAGGGTAGTATGGAAACTTGTATTTGGAAATGAGAAATCGAGTGTTCCTGGGATCGTTCAATAAGAAACATATTGGTTGTTGGAACGCTTTCAGCTCATTTTTGTGGATTGCTGGAACGGCGAGAGGTCATAGGACGGTTACAATATTGCTAGAAAATCTTTGCAGTTTCTAATAGTTCTTCCAAGCAATCAAAAGTGATGGTCAAAGAGGCTGACGTTGGGTGCCAAATAATTGCTCTGCACTGTGAACTTAGATTTTTTTAATCGATTTTCCATGGATACGGTGTATCAGCACAGAAACGTGTTGTTTATTGATGTTTCGAAATGTTCTCGGGGAACCTGTACGAAACATAAGGTCAACGCTTTGGATAGCGGTGATCGTTGACGTTGAAGCAACGCAAACGCGCTAACGTTGACGCTAACAATTATGAACATTAACGCAACGACGTTGACGTTGATCCAGAGCACGATCAACGTTAACGGCGTTTATCGTTGATTAACGTTAACAACCCTGATACAAAATTAGTAAAATTTATACTTAGGACTGTGGTTTAAACTCACGGTTTAGCTCTCATTTATACAAATATTGTTTCTTAAGTAATCTAAACCCGTTCAAACGCTTTTTACTTTTTTTTTTTGCTGGAAGTGAAAAGATAGTGTACCAAAAAATTTGGCCATAAATTGATAAATCACTCAAGTAACCTAATGTCAGAGAATGGTGGAATATAATCGATTTATTTTTTAAACTATACCTCTAGTAGAATAGTAAAGGATACAAACATATTATTTGTTCATAAAAATGAGGATTTTTGTTTTGCGAAAAATAATGTTAAACTTTGACGAACAGCTTTTCTTAGGAGTTTTTGGAAAAAAAATTTAGCTCTTCAACCAAAAGCATTAACACAGATATTATTTTTCATAGCATTGAAGAATAATAGTTGAACGATGTACAGAAAACCGATTACGATTTTATCAATAAATAAAAAAGATGTAGCATAAACAAAGTGTCCACTTTATAAAATGAACAGTCCTAAGGCAGCTAATATTTCTTTGGCTGGCATCCGGGTTTTCTAGGAAAAAACATAACTACAGTAATCATATCAATATTTTGGTTGTACGCATTCTCACCTTGTCGCATGGGTCACCTTGTCACGATTATTTGTCACTCTGTTCTACGAGTAATTCAAATGGAAATTACCCATAACAATGGGTAACCCATAGTAGTGTGACCATTGTACAAATCATTTAAAAAAAAAATTATAAAACTTGGCAGGCTAAAATCGGGTTCCAACGATAGAACAGTTGAAAAACACTCTACTCGAAAATATACTTGAAGAAATATAAGAGAAACGTCGAATTTAAATTTTCAAAACATCACTACAAAATTGATTTTTCTTAGAGTAAGTGAAAATACCTTCTATATCTATTGCTGTGAAAAATGAGTTTGAAAACATTCTGGGTCTTCATATATTTTTTCGGGGATTTGAATGAAAAAAAAAAACATTCTCATAAACATCAAACATTTACTATTCACAATTTCATAAATATTTGAGTAATTTTAAAGGGAAAATCATATTACACATATTACATTTCAATATTTGAAGTGGACAGAAGTTGTATTGAAAACTGATTTAGTAGCCTGTACTACACGCAAAGAAATTATTCGAATTGCTATTACAGTCGACTCTCCTCATCTCGTTATCGAAGGAACCATCGTAATCGGGAGGAAAAGAACATATTTTTAATGAATGGTAACCAGCTTAATTGAAAGGAAAATAGGCAAAAAATAAACAAGCAGACGTCATCTTATGCACCTATATTATTTTGAATTACGAAAATTTGATCTAGTATCCTTTGATAATGGGCATAGCGACGTACGGAAAGAAAATCAGGAATGAAAAAACTACAAGTCTAAACTGCCCATAACTGCATATTTGTAACATTCGACAAAAGTAGGCATTTAGTAAATAATATACCAAGTATGCATTTCATGGCAGTATTGGAGGAAAATGAAATTTCAAAAAATCAATATGAATCCATAAGGGCTTATTTGAGGCTGAAATTTTGTACAATGCATGTTGCGTATAGGATGAGTAGTCACAAAATAATTCTGATAGAAATTTTGTTGCTACTACATTATGAGGCTCATGTATAATCTCAATGTGACTGTTATGCGGTTACAATTGCCAATGTGACAAAACAACTTTGCATTTTTTTCTAATTTTCTAGAACAATCTCATAGATTTCGGTAAGTTGATCGAAAGTATTTGTCATTTGATAACTCTCCCCGGTACAAACTCGAAATTTTCAAAAATGTCGAATGTGACAAATATGCAGTTATGGGCAGTACATCGATCGACGAAGATATCGACACATGCAGAGGATAATTATATGCAGAATAAAAGGACCGAAGAATTCATCGACATAGGGTGAGATATCGAGATGTGGATGGTTGACTGCATAAAATACTGTTCAGTTAATCGTTTTTAATCATTGTCCAATAACCGACAATATTAAGGGATATGCAAATCGAAGACATTTTTTGGCATACATATGTGTTTCATAAATCAAAGGGGCGATTCCAAAAAAATATTAGCCTAAAGGGGGCGAAAGTTAATAAAGTTTTGGAAACACTGCTCTCAGAAGTCCCTCCAAGAATTCCTTCAGGGTTTCATCCAACAATTTCCTTAGGAATCTGTCCGATGATTCCTTCCGGAGTTTCTCCATTGGTTTCTCCAGGAATTCTTCCAGAGTTTCTCCCTGTTTTCAAAAATAACTTCTTGGATTTTCTCTTGGAACTTCAAAGATGCCTTCAGGAGTCCTTCTTAGAATAATTTCAGGATATTTTTCATGACCTTTTCAAGAATTCTTATGGAGATTTCTACAGTGACCCCTCCAGGAATCATTCCAAAAAATCTTCCAGCAGTGTCTCCATGGATATTTTCAAAGGTTCTTCCAAATATACCTCCAAACATTCCTTCAATAGAATTTCTAAGGTTTTCTTCAATTATACCCGGAAACTCCTCCAGGAGCTCGATAAGAGTTCTTGAAAAGATCATGAAAAATATCCTGAAATTATTCTTAGAAGGACTCCTGAAGGCATCATTGAAGTTCCAAGGGAAAATCCAAATCGTTATTTTTTTTAAATTGGGAGAAAATCTGGAAGAATTCTTGGAGAAATCAATGGAGAAGCTCCGGATGCAATCCTTGGAGAGATTCCTAAGGAAATTGTTGGATGAAACCCTAAAAGAATTCTTGGAGGAACTCTTTAGAGGAATGCCTGCAGGAGTCACCGAAGAAAAGTTTAAACAGAATTCCAGAAAGACTCCCTGAAGGAAATCTTCATAGTTTACTTGGAGCAATCTTTTGAGATATTCATGGAGGTAGGATATTTCTGAAGAAATCTTTGAACGTTTTCCAGTAGGGCTTCATGGGTTTATAACTGACGGGATCCTTGGAGGTATTCCTAGAGAAAACCCTAGTGGTACTCATGAAAAAAATCAACGAATATGTTATTGATTGCTAGAGAAAACCCTAACGGTTTTCCTAACAATTCATTGGAGATATTCCTGGAGGAAAAAATGAAAGTATTTCTGGAGGAATTTCTGCAGGAATCTCCGAAAGAATCTCCGGAGGAGTTACAGGAGGTTACTAGACAGCTCCTATACAAATCCACGGAGAAATTGATAAAAATATCCTGAAGTTTATCCAGGAAGAACCCATGGTCAAATTTCAGGAGGAATCTTAGAAGCTATTGCTATCGGAATCTAAGCAGTGATTTATGGACGAATCCTGGAAGATATTCCTCTACCTGAAGGTATTCCTGGAAGAAACCATGAAGTTAATCCAAAGAATCCCTGTAGCTATTCTTAGTAGAATTTTAAAGTTATTTCTTGTGTAGTTCGTGGAGGAAACCTTGGACGTATTTTTAGAGGAATCTTTAGAGAAACTCTTGGAGGTATTCTTGGTGGTATTTCTGGAGAAAATGCTGAAGGAATGTAAATTAAGGAATTCCTGGAGGGAGCTCTGGAAGTATTTCACGAGAAATCCTTGTAAATATTTCTGGAGGCATTCAAAGAGGTATTCCTGCTAGAATCTAGTGGAATTCCTAAGAGAAAGAGTGCTAGGTGAAATCCGTGAAATCCACGAAGAAATTTTAGAGGAATCCTTTGATGTATCTCATAGGTAATCCCTGAAAAAAAAATTTGCCAAGATTTACCAAACAATTTCTGGAGAAAATCCTGGAGAAATTCATAAAATAATTTTTGAAGGAGTATCAGGGCTAATCCCTAAAAATATTGCTGAAGGAAGTTTTGCAGATAGTCCTCAACGAATTCTTGGGGATATTCAGATTCTTCAGAGCCTCGAAAACCTCCTCCACTGACATGCGATAGATTTAAATAAGGCCGATATCGTCCGCAAGATAAAGGACCATATGTGACCGTAGCTCTTCCTTAGCTGAGTGGTTAGAGTCCGCGTTACAAAGTAAAGCCATGCTGAAGGTGTCTCGGTTCGATTCCCGGTCGGTCCAGTATCTTTTCGTAATGGAAATTTCCTTGACTTCTCTGCGCATAAGGTATCATCGTACCTGCTACACGATATACGAATGCGAAAATGGCAACTTTGGCAAAGAAAGCTCTCAGTTAACTACTGTGGAAGTGCTCATAAGAACACTAAGCTGAGAATCAGGCTCTGTCCCAGTGAGGACGTAATATCAAGAAGAAGAAGAAGATGTGACCTTGTCATGATAGTTTCATTTCTTTGCTCGCCTGATCCCCTTATATCACCCTGGAGTGCAATGTTGAACAGTGAATTCCAAAGTGCGTCTCCTTGCTTCCATCTAAATTCACAAACGACATTGACACCTCGTCTCCAATCCAAACAGATGGTGAGTCTGCTAGTTTTACTCCAAGAATTTATCTAAGATCATTTGCAAGATGTATCTGGTAATATCTGGTCCGTTGTCGGAGCGGCCCTCCCGAAAACCAGCCTGGTATTGGCTGACGAAGGATTCCTCAAGTGGTCTCAGTCTGAAGGTATCCCTGGGTATTTCTGAGAACATTAACTGAAAGAATTCCTGGAGGAATTTGTGGAGATATTCTTGGATGATTTCCAAAGAAAAGTTTTACCCGCCGAATCTATTCCATATTTTTGGTGTCCAAAGAAACCAGGAATTAATTGTTTTCATATTACAATTCGTAGCATAGTTAATTGGTCATTTACTAATAACCAACTTGGAAATTGCAGGATAGATTCTTGAAAATTTTCTAAATTGATATTTTCATCTGGATGCAGTAATCATGCTTTTGATTTGTGTGAAAAGCATTTAATTGAGATCATGAGAAAAATTAAAAATATTGTGTAATAAATCTTTGAGCTGTTTAGTGGAATACCTATAAATAAAAGAAAACCCGAATCTAGTACTCTACCATTTAATTCCACTAGAGTTTTTTTTTTTCATTTATTCAATATTGCAGTACTTTTATGGCTCTCCTTAAGCTACATGCTCATTTCCAAAGAATTTCAGAGCTGGGAGGGGTCTCGTGGACTTTGTTCCATATAAAACATTTAAAATGTATATGCCTTTGCCCATATACGCATACAAAACAGCAACTTTGGCTGAGAAAACCTTTCAGTTAACAGCTATGTATACTTAGTTGAGGAGCAGGGCTCTGTCACAGTTGGGACATAACGCCAGAAAGAAAATTAAGATCATATTGTCTACAAAACAGAAACAAGTGATCAGTGGGAGGGGGTGTGTTTGAGGGTCAACCCTTAGTGGATTTTAGAGTAAGTTTTTGGTGTGAAACTACTTGAAATACGAAAAACGCTCTTAGAAGCATGTTTGGCTTTTTCAGTTTTGAAAATGTGAATTGAATTTTATTTTTAAAATTAAACATTTGGATTTGAAATTCAAATTAGTGAGAGGCTTTGGTAATCACCAAAGTTCTTGATAGTGAGACATACTATTAATGAAATATTGTTCATCCCAAAAAAATTGTCGTGTTTACACTTACGCCCTCTCGGAGGGTTGACAATTCGGAGGCTCTGTTACTAAAATGATGAAGGATATTTTCCTTCACGAAATTTTACAGGCTTGCCATAGTGACGACCATTAACTTCCGTAAATTGCTGCGGGAGCTTTGAATAACATGAAACTAGTTTTGTTTGAAAAAATGACAGATTCTCATATTTCCGGGTTATATAATCATACACATTTATGCCGTAAATATGAGTTACAGTTAACTTGATGATTAAAACTTGACTAAAGTTTGGAAAGAGTTTCAATTTCTAATTGTGACTGTGACTGTTTTAAGTTCATTTAAATACATTCAATTGTTAAATTATATTCAATTTGATTTCTAATTTAGCATCTATTAGAGCAAATTGCAAATATTTCAAATGTTATCGTTCAAAATTAACACTTCTCTTGGTTTTTAATTCAAATTAAAAAAAAATAAGACTCAGTAGCTCAACAGAGAGAGAAAATAAATGAAATTTTGAACTACAAATATTTGGATACTGATCTGTTTACTGTTTGATTAAGAGCATAACAAAAGGTTTATTTATATTTTATTATTCTTGTACAAGAACCGCATCACCCTGCTTGATAAAATTGTGTCGTTTTCGTTCAATCTATCATAAATTGTTTCAATAATGTAAAAATGTTGGAATTTGATCAATTATTTGATACTTTTTTTTCAAAATATTTGATTTCGTATTACAAACATTGCAAGGCTTAAGGCTTTTTTTTAAGAAGAGTACTGATCTACAAATTGTGACTTTTAATTGTTGTGACTGCACAAAGTACCTATTAAACTGCCAAAGTCTCAATTTCAAAAAAAAATCTTAATTTTATGCAGTTATTCTATTATTTTGCAGGATAAAACAAAAACAAAATGATTTGGTTGAACCGTCTTAAGCCATCCCAATTTTTGTAAAAATATCCACTTTTTTGCGTCGTTCGTCTCCCCTCAGCAATTTTCTGGATACGACACTGCAAATTATATGAAATATTACATTTATTTTATAAAAATAGTTAACTGAGATTTTATTGATCTATTGAACATAATTTGTAAGCAACCTTATACAGAAAACCAAGCTGTAGTAGGATAGACGGTCACTAATTTTGTGAGATATTTCATCCTGCTGCTCCAACAGTTTACGCTGAGCATTAGTGCGATACGTAAATTACTTTATTGAACCTAAGAATTCACCTCGCTCGTGCTGTGTATCACGGGCGAGGTTTACTTGGTAGTGTTGTACTTTTAGAATGGCGTGAATGGCACGTCATAAATTCTACTCTCCCTTGTCCACCTCTATGTAATTAATAGACGACCTAAAACCCTTCAAAATGCATCAAAAGTTCAACGTCATAGGCGAGAAATGCATAAATTGAGTTCTCGCTACACGCGCAAGCGCACCCCCCATCTGCTCTGCACCGTAGCTCAGCTACTAGTGCGAGGAATTTAAAAGGATCAGTCTTTATGACCACACTTTCGCTACTGCGATGGTCGTGCGGCGACCGCACTAAATCTAATTTATTCGAATGTTTGCAAACTAAACGCCGCGAAGAGAAGATAAAATGGCGCATGTTGCGAAGCGATTTCATTTTCCCTTCGCTTCGGCACGACCGACATCTGTCGTTTCCGAGCACTTCATTCACACGCGGAGGCATCAACACACGAACGGACGAACGAATAGAGTAAAAAGCCGGTAATATTTTTGATTTTTTTGCTATTTGAAGCACAATTTTCAACATGATATTGTGACGAATCTACAAGAGATACACTTTTGCTCTCAAAGACACTTTGGTAGCTAACAAGTTAATGCATATTTTGTAGAAGAACTTTTTTAACATTATTTACGATAATTTTAATAAAATTCATGAAAATACGTCGAAAAATGCTGATTTTTCCGTCACTTTTTGCAAACTTTTCGTAATTTGAGCCTTTGAATCATTTTCTACAAAAATCACGTCCAAGAAACTAAGATAGATTAGATCATAAGCTTTCGATTCATGCGCAGAGATTAAATGTATGACGCATAGTTAATTAGATATGAGGTTTCAAAGATGAACAAGTTGAAAATCTTAAAATCGTGAATAACTCACTTAGCAGTGATTTGCGACCCTATGTTCCGTGGGCACTTTTTCATATCTAATGGAGACCTATCGACCCTCAAATTATTAAAAACATGGAACCAAACACCCTGTATTTAACAGATGT
The DNA here is from genome assembly GCF_002204515.2 of Aedes aegypti. Lineage (NCBI taxonomy): Eukaryota > Metazoa > Arthropoda > Insecta > Diptera > Culicidae > Aedes > Aedes aegypti. The sequence goes on from NC_035108.1 coordinate 402,931,937, forward strand.
TTTCAGTTGGCACATTTTCCTGGCAAATGGATATCAGTAAACTTTTGAAAACGGTCGTTTTGAACGGAATGATGGTCTACATCAACGTGAATTCAATTTTTGCCAATGAGCAGTTCGAATTTCAACATGGACATTTGACCACACATCAAGTTTCACGAACAACGAATTTGATTCGGTTCCAAAAAATCTGATAATCCCATAAAGACCATCCCGGATTATCGTGGTTTTCAGTTTTTTTGCTTATTGTTTGAGCAATTTTCACCCAGGCTATAAATGTATAATTAAGATTTTTTTTTAGGAAAATTGTTGCAGACTATTTTTCTTCGAAATAAAAACTACTACTGTTTTAAATGATTTCACTCGGATCACTTATCTTTTTCTCAGATTCATCGAAAATTTGAAATTTTGGGATAATAAAATTGGTTATATTTGAAATTTACCATTGTTGAAATTTAATCTCAATTATTCATTCGAGCACAAAGATACAGCGTATCAAATTTGAGCATTTGGTTTATGAATTTTAATGAACCTTGTTCATTCGACTCCCGCTGGTCGAGAATCTTTTCGGGCTGAGTTTTCTCGACTTTCAAGGGCATAAGGTGTCTCAGTGCTTGACAATATACAAAATGCTGAAAAGCTCTTAGCTAATATTTGTGGAAGAAGTGAACACATAGAACACTAAGGTGGGAAGCATTTTTTGCTTCTGAAGGAAGAATCAAGTGGCGAATTTTAAACAATTTGGGCAGCCAACATACTCCATAGACAAAGTGAGTCACGGGGGTGCAAAAGTGGCGCTTTACTCCATTTACCGCTTATTTTTTACCAAATGAAAGCATATCGCATGAATGACGCAATAAAACGAAGGCACGTATAGTACAAGATTCCAAAAAATATGGTACAAAAGCAAACGCCAAAAACGATAAATCAAATAGAGGTCTGTAGATCAGAGCTTAAAACCCCGATTCCGGTGGCCAACACCGCAACGTAACTCTCCTGCTGAGTGCTTGCCTGCACATCCGAAATCAGAGCACCACAAATGATAACAACGTAAACCCAAAAAAAAAAATGTATAATTTAAAGAGATGCTAATTGGTACTTATATCTTATGAAGGTATTCCACCGCCATGGGAGCAGAGAGCAAGCCCTCCTCGTGTCTGCTCTGGTAGCTTGTGCATAGGTTTCCAAACTTTTCAGATGCGCGGCCTACCTAGTCGTCAGGCGCATCTCTCACAATCCACTAGACAAACACTAATAAAGTGTCTTTGTATAGTGCCTTGGTTCGAAAAGAAATAGATTTTGCAACGCATCTAATATTTTACAACATTATCTATCTTTTTCAACTATTTATGAACCAGTGCTATACATTTCGCAAATTGAAATAATAATCTTCTTTCTGACATTACGTCCCCACTGGGACATAGTATGATTCTCAGCTTATCAGTATTCTTGTTAGTCAGTCACAATTATAACCTGAGAGAAATTTATTTGCCTATTTATTTTTTGCCCGGAGACTTTGTACAGATGAAACTTGTGCAGAAATAGTTGGAATAATTGCTGTATAATTTGCTTATGTGAAACCCCAAATAACATTTTGAAGAAATCATGGAGATTTCACTTGAAAAAATACTAGAAAAATGTTTAGAACAACTGCAGGAGTAATTCGTAGATGAAATGTCGAAGAAATTTCTAGATTTTCAATTTTGAAGGAATTTGATGATCAATCCCTTGTCCTTATTGAGAAATTCCTGAAAGAGTTCTAGAGAGATTTCCTCTTCCTGGCATAATTCCTGGTAAAAAATTGAGATGAACCGTAGAATCTATACGAAAATGACCGCAGAAATAACTAAAACAAATCGGCGTAGGAACTTGAGGAATTCTTGAAGGAATTTCTGGAAAACCTCTAGCGGAGTACTTTTTATCTAAATAACTTTTGTTTAAATCTTCTTTAACTCTATTTGAATATGCACAGCATAGGGTAGAAAAAAGTTTGAAAACCCGTTTATATTTCCAAGAAAAGATGAAAAACGATTAAAAAAAGTGACAGACAAAATCGGTTCATCTATGTTTAGAGACATTTTAGAAACTTGTATTGAAGTAAAGACCAAGAATACTAATCTCTAGCGAGAAAACATCCGATGTACATTCAATTTTTATAATCTCTTGGTTCAGACATGGTGATTACGATCGGTGAATTTGTGAATGACTTAGTTTGCCTATATTTTGAGCTAATTTCCAAGTTTAAAATCAATTCACGGCGCGCCTAAAAAAAGTATTACTGCGCACAGTTTGGGAAACACTGTAGCGAGTGGATTGGGGCAAGCTTTACACAATGATAGCACCCGGCTGGAATGGTCCCTTGTATACTGTTATAAAAGCCTATTCTATTTTCATTTACTCACCTAGATGATCGACGGAAATCACGAACAAACTTTTCGACATGACATTGTAGTGCCGGGATTTTTTCAGCTTCAGTTTGAACGGCATCTTGCGGCGTCGTGTTGTTGCTGTGGCGTTGCAGCTACCCTACTTCCGGTTTTGCTGCTTCACGGGTTCCCAGTTTCAAACCATTAGCCTTCTTCTTCCGCTTCTTCTCGGTTATGTTTTGCACTGCACTCTCTAGAAGCAACGACGACAAACCGCTCGCGGTCACTCTTTGAACATTTCGGATTTCGGACACCGAACGAATTTCGGCCGAATCGGCATTAATTGAGCAGTATAATTGCACTTCGCGCCACTGCTGGTTGAATTGACATCCGATCGATCGTTGTTGCTGCAATGCTTCGTTTTTTTTTTTTTGCTGTATGAGTCGATGGTTATCGACACTGCACGCAAATCACTTCAAAATTTGCCACCCAACAAACATGCATTTGTTTCGACGAATGGAAAATCACTTCGTGTTGGGTAGGATGTCGGTAGTTTTCGATGGGGCACTGCACTATTTCTACAGGCTAATCACGACGGACCGAACACTGAACTGCTTTGGAAGATAGTTTCGTATGGCTCACTCAACACGGTGTCTCTGATGGTGGAATATTGTTTCGATGAAATCGATTGAAATTTATTAGTTTTAACACTTCAGTCGTTGTATTTTGTACAACACTGTTGAGAACAACTTTTTGTTCACAACAGCAGCGAGTGGATAAACCACGCGACGATTGGAAGGTTAAATAAAATGACTGCTCTAAAATCCCTGTGTAAAATCGTGGAGATATATAAAGGTAGATTAAGTATTTCGTACCATGTTATTCTACCATAGTGTTGGTGACATACATAATTTGTAACTGACACTGAGGAAGATTGTAAGTGATAATCGAATCAAAATACGTTGTGAATTATCCGAGAAATCCTTGAAATTTAAAGATTCGAGGAAATACTTGATTTTTTAAGTAGGTATGCACTAAATAATTTGATTAAGTATTATTTTGTTTATACCAACAGGTATATCGTCTTAAATTTACAAGAATTCGATCTATGATTTACTATACTTTTTGGAATTCTCGATGAAAGTATCGCCATTGATGATACCACCCCAAGAATGGATTCAGATATTCTTTGAGGAATTTCTCCTAAAATGTATGGAATTTTTTGTGAAAATTCTAAAGAATCCATAGAGAATCTATGAGCCAAAGTCGAAAACCTGAACGTCGAAAGGCCAAAGCAAGTTTGGCTGACCAATTGTTAGGAGATGTATTATGTATTCATTATAGTGGATGAGGAAACCACTTTAAGTTCAGAGCTATGTAAATAAGAATTGGTTTACGAATATGTGAAAGTAGAGTAAATCAAAAACATACTAATAAAAAGCTGTGAAAAAAGCTATTATATGTTAGTTCATTGCACAATGGTCGGAAAAAAACGAAGTTCGGCAAAAACTAGTTTTATCGCTCCAATCGATGGAACATGTAATCTAAATATGTTATTTGGCATTTTTATTGTTTCAGAAGGGCTTATTCACATATTACGTAACTTTTTTAAATCATATTTTTAAACTTTTTTTTTATTAGAAATACAATTAAACTTGGCTGAAGAAACAAATTTTGTTTGTATTTGACCGAGTTTGATCAAAATGTGTATGAATAGTGGACAAGTATGGTTTAAATAAATTTTGTATGAAAAATATCGTCACAATATATGTAAAATTTTGACTTATTCAAATACCTCTAACTTGAAAATCAGCAAATTTCTGCAAAATATTTTAACGTTGTTTGTAAGATCTAAGGATGATTTTTGATGTGCAATATTCGAATTGGTGGCGACATGACGCGACAAGGGTTGTTTTTCATGTTCAAAACCATCAAAATTACTAAAGTGTAATATTAAAAAAAACTTCAACCAAATATTTTTTTTTTTCATCTTCATGTTCGATAAAACTGTTGAACCATAAGCTATCAGAAATTGCGTAACTTTAGGGAAATATTGCATTCCTAAAATATGAATTTTGTTGTTTATTCTAAAATAACGTTTTTAAGTTTTCGACTTCAGTCACTTTGAAGCCATAATAGTCAAAAAAAATACAATTTTAGTTCAATTTCAATCAAGGATTATAATAATATAATACATGAGGTATATTTTAAAATAATAAAAATCATAAAAACCTCAAAATAGTTTTTGGTATTCTTGGTCGGAGCCCGACCACTGTGCATTGTTTGTATTTATGATCATTTAAGCGTACAGGAAACCCTGAAACAATTGCAATCTGAAGACGACGCAAGAAATTGTACAGGAAGAGATGATCGATTGACAAGGAAAGTTGTCAGTTAATAACCGTGGAAGTGCTCATAAGAACACTAAGCTGAGAATCCGGCTCAGCCCCTGTTGGACGTAACGAAACTAGGAAGAACAAGGAAGAGATTTTTTAAACTGAGATTGATTGATGCAATTGCATACACAAGCTTGTAATTTAATTTCAATAAAACATGCAAATGACATGTTAAATACATATTTATCAATTAAAATTAAACTGATTACTAATTCTATTTGAAAACCTGAAATAAATTCATACACTGAACCATGAATTTAGTGGACTGTATGTGGGTTGGTGAGGTATTTCCCAACATCGCTTTGGGCCATAGGATTTCCTTGATGGTAATGTTGACCACGCCAAGTCCGTCCTATTCTCATGTTCCATTACACAAAAGACTTAATACTTTTTGGAGTTAAAAGCAACTAAACCTACTGAATTTATGTTCCTAGCTTTGTATCTTGTATGCCATTCGTGGATATTTGGCGAGGAAGTTTTACGAAAAGTTTTCTTATTGTATACGAAACTAATTTTACTGAGTGTCTACACTACCGGTTGAAATAATTCTGATTGGAGTGATGTATGCTACAATCCAACAAATACTGTAAATTGTATACGAACGGATAACATCGATAATGATCGTGTGATCTGCAGATATGAAAAGTTAAGATTACAAAACAGCAGCAAGTAGAATCTAGTACACGACACTGAAGACGGCCTTACAGTTGAGGTCGAAATACGCGTATCTGTCAAAGGATACAAACTCTAGTGGAATTAAATGGTATAGTACTAAATTCGATTTTTCATCTACTTTCAAAACAGTGTTTTCAAGATGGATTGGGACTCTTGAAAAGCTACTCACAACTTTACACAATGTTTTTGTGCAAAGTCATTGATTAAGAGGAAAATAACCATTATCGTTTTAGAAATTTTCAAACCCAGTTTTATTGCTCAAAATCAAAGCAATGTTCATGAAAATCTATCATTGCATTACACTTCGAGTTAGGGAGGTATCGAGTTATAGAACACAAAACCAGTGCAACTGCGATCCAAGGGACCATCGAGTTAGCCATGAAAACCAACTTTTACTATGGTTCTCTAACTCGATATCGAGATACGGAACATCGAGTAAGGGAGAGTTAACTGTATACTCAATAAATATTATCAGAATTGTTATATATAATTTATGGACAAAATCCAATTATTCAAATTTGTTTATTATTTATTAGTTTATTATCAACAGACTACCAGAATTTCAATGATAAAACTTAATCTAGGTTTACATAAGTAGCTCTAGAATAGTGAAAATCGAAAACAGAAGCTACGCGATTGAAAATTCTCAGCAGACCGGTAATTCAACAATTTGCACTGTAGTTTGTTCGGCGGGAAGCTCACAAGATTGATCAGAGCAACGATGGACGGTGTGCAAAACTGCGTGAAGATCTCGGGCGAACACTCCAGTTCGTTCGAGTCTCGGCGGGGACAACGACAGGGCGATGGACTTCCGTGCCTGTTGTTCAATATTGCGCTTGAAGGTGTTATGCGGAGAGCCGGACTTAACAGTCGAGGCACGATTTTCACGAGATCCGGACAATTTGTTTGCTTCGCGGACGACATGGATATTATTGGGAGAAAATTTGAAACGGTGGCAGATTTGTTCACCCGCCTAAAACGCGTCTTCGGCGGCGTACAGGAGAACGGCGTGTGGCGGCGAAGTATGAACCACGAGCTCGCTCAACTCTACGGCGAACCCAGTATCGTGAAGGTAGCTAAAGCTGGAAGGATACGCTGGGCAGGGCATGTTGCAAGAATGCCGGACAACAACCCTGTAAAGATGGTGTACGAATCCGGTCGGAACAAAAAGGCGTGGGGCGCAGCGAGCTAGGTGGATTGACCAGATGCACCAGGACCTGGAGAGCGTGGGTCACAGTCGAGGATGGAGAGAAGCGGCCATGAATCGAGTGAATTGGCGAATTATTGTTGGCGAGGCTTTATCAAGATAATTGATGTAAAGCCAAATAAGTAAGTAAGTAGGATTTCTTCAGAAATTCATTCAGAGATTTCCTCGGGAATCATTCCATAGGCTTTTGCAAGAGTTTCTCCTGGATTGTTTCCAGGAATTTCACCGAGGATTCCTCTAGAAATTGCTCTAGATTTTCTTCAAGAGGTTCTTCCAGTGATTGCTACAGGAATCCCTCCAGCAACTTATACAGGGATTTCTCAAAAAAAACATCTCCAGGAAAGGAGCACCGGGAATAATCTCTAAAAAAAAATCACGGCTGAAACCCTGGAGGACTTCTTATTCTTTTTAGTGAAACTTGAAGAAACTTCAAAGGGAATCCCTGAAGAATAATTCATGTAGTGATTTTCTTGGAGAATTTCTGAAGAAAACTGTTGAGGAATCTCTATAGGAATTTATGATGTTATTTCTTGTAGAAACCCTAGATGATTTTTTGTGGAATTCCCGGAATAATTTCTGGAGCTATCTCTGAAGCAAATCTCAGGAATAATTCCTAGAGGAACCTTGAGAGAACTACCTGAAGAATATCTTGAGAAATCACTGGAGAAATTTATGAAGTAGTCCTTTAAGAAACTGTCGTAGTGTAACATGGAGAAAGCCTTGAGGACATCTTTGCAATATACCCTATAGAGATTTTCCTAGAGGAATCTTTGGTGATGTTTCTGGAAGAATTTTTGGAGGAATATCATGAGAATTCGCTCGAAGCATCTTTGTGAAAATCTCTGAAGAAGTTCTTCCTAGTAATCTCTCCAATAATTCCTGGAACAGTTTCCTGATGAGTCCTTAGAGAAATTCCTGAAGAAATCTCAGTCAAGGTTTAATGGAGGAATCTATGGTGGAATCACTGGAGGCATTTCAGCAGAAATTCCTTGAGAAAGTCTGTCGAAATCGCTATAGAAACATCCCTGCAATAAATCCTAGTGGAACTCCTGACGTAATTCCTGAACGAATTTCTGAAAGTTTTTCTGGATCCAAAGGGAATCCCCGAGAGAAATCTCTGTAGGGATTACGATAGAGATTATTTTGTAGGAAATTCGAGTGAAATCCCTGGAAGAATCTTCGAAAGAGTTCCTGGAAAACTGTGGTAGGGTCTGCAATTGTAGCGCTACTATAAAGTCTGTATGCATTTCGGATGCTAATTTGGGTCTTATTTTTAGTGCTCATGGTTACTAGGATCTCCTAATTTGACCATTTTCGATAGAAAAATCTGTGCTTTTACGCTACGATTACACAGCGTTACTAAAATGACGTTTTTGAGTGTCTCAAGGATCAAATTAAGTATCTCTAGTACATTTGGAGTCGCTCAATCCGATGCGGTTCTCAGATTTCATTGATGTTTACTTGAAATTTAAAGTATGATTTATCAAACTTTTTTATGTTCTTATCTACCAACCTTACAAAATAGGTTTTAAACTTTCTTTTCAGTTTAAATTTGGTTGGACCATACATTTAGATTAAATCGATTTTTTCAGCATTGAGCTTTGAACGTTTTGTAAACATTGTTAATAAGTATTGTTATACACATAAAGTTCAAATTCTGTGGCAAATTAAGTAAATAAATTGCCATACAAGCTGACAAACTTGCATGCAAGTTGACTGAAATAGTAAAATTTTGCATTTAACAGCTAATATTCCAAAAACTAGCTATGATGTGTTTGAAAACGGCAATGGACTCAGCAACCCTAAATTTAGTAAACAGCGGTATTTTGCTGCTTGATAGGTCTGTATTACAATAATGCAGTTTATTTCATTCAACATATAACCTGTAGTTGCTTCAAATACTTCATTATTCATAACATATCTAAGTTTGGCATACTCTATTAACAAAAATACAAAAAATCTTACTCTGATATTCCCAGCAAATCTCAATAAAAGTATTGACTATAAAATGATGAACGTGAAAAAAATGGTATGGCTAATTGTTTTTTTTTTTTTCTTTAGAGTTTTGACCACCTGATCACATAAAGTTTCACAATTCCCCATCATTCCTGCATAGGAAAGTGATAAGAGACGGCACGCGTCGTGTCTTGAGAAACCTGGTTGAGTTGACTCCCGCATCCAATGCTAAGACGACGACATGTTCGAAATTATTGCCGGGAGCTTTCGTCTCCGGCTCCGAATCTTCAGTGTGTTTGCTACAATGTAGTGAAAACTAAAACCTACACGGTTGTCAAACAGAGTGTCGTCGTCACGCCATGCATTCATTGCCTTGGTCGTCCAATGGTTAGCCATTGCCGAGCAACATTGAAATTTCTATATTTATGAATATTATATTGGTACACTCATCGAATGGTAATACAAAACTAAATGTGCCATTCATTTGGCTGTCGATGGTGCCCGAGTAGAATCATCCCATAGGGTGCGTATGATAGGCAAGATCCTTTAAAAAGCTTATTTACATCGTTCAGATAGAGGATGAATAATAACGGTCCCAAACAAGGGGTGAATCGCTGAGAGCAGTGTGCCAGGAACATTATTAACACCTCACCTCACCTACGCGGACATTCGTGGCATACTTTTGACAAATAAATTTGTTGAATCAAGAGCATAACTGGCATACCTGCTTATGTTTGTTGTTGTAGCTGATATCTCAGCCTCTATTGTCGAGACATCAGTATTTTTAGGAAGATGTGAGAATTGCGACGGAATGCCTGTGGGTAAAGTTGCTTCTGGTAGGACTCTCCATTTTGATATTTGTTGGTGAATGTGTTAGTCCAAGAACTCATGGTTTTCTGAATTTTGGCGCTAGAAAATGAGACACCGTGAAAATTACCTGCATTGTTTCGTATTGTTTTATATTGTTTATACGGTTTTATAATGATAAAAAAACATGATGCTATTTTTATATGCAATTCTAAATTTATCATTTAAAATTGTTCAATCTAGAATCACAGTGCCGTTAAGGTGAAGATAAATCGAAGCCAAACCTCAAATTTTCAAGAGCACGGATCTGTAGAACCAAACATCCGTTTGAACTGAAAATTTAATCGATTGGTCAAAAAAATGTCGTTGTATGGTCTTAATAAAAATATTTGCTCCATGTGTCCATTATGCCCCTAATTCCCCTAAGCTTCAATAATATCAATGGATTGCGCCTTTAAAGGAACAGTGTGTCGCTTTTAAAGGAACAGTGTCTAGCAAGGATTTTTCAAGGGGATTTCTTGTTGAATCACGACTTTTGTACTTTTGAATGATGAAAGAAAATGAAACCTATCGACTGATACATACAAATCAAACATTTAATTATTTATGAGACACTTGCCGTACCTACAAATTTTAAACATGAATTTTGTAAGGATGACCCCAGTTGTTTCACCATAAAATTCTTCAGGAATTTATTCAAAAATGTTTTACAAACCTAGAAAAAAATCCGGATTCCTCCAGGAGTTTATCAAGTAGTTCTTTGACAGATTAAGCTAGGATATTATCTAAAATTAATTAGTAATTTCTTCATGAATGACCTCACTGCTCCTGAATTGTCATTCTGATATCAAGATTTTTTTATGATTTATACCTGGAATATCTCAAAGTATATTTTCAGAATTTAGTCCAGAGATTTTTTAAGATTTAAGATTCGTTCAGGAAGTCCTGCGGATTTTTTTAAACATAAGGAACATCTTAAATAATTTATCGGATTTTTCCAGGTATGCCTCCGGGCAGTAGGATATTGGATATTTTTATAGAAACTATTGGGGGAATTTCTTAAGAATTCGGGAATTATTTCTAAGACAAATCCTATAATAATCTCTGATGAAAATTCCTGATGAATGCTTGCAATGATAAAGAATCCCTAAATTTTGAGGAAGACTTCATGGCTTTTCTATACAAATGGCGAATATAACATTTTAAATTATCAATCGAATTCCTGGAGGATTTTTAGAAGGTATTAGTTGAAAAACATCGCACGAAATTCCTAAAGAAATGTGTGTAAGAATAATTGCTGGTGTGGAACCTTAGATGATTCTTTTTAGAATCCATGGAGATTTTACTCCGGAATCGCTTGAAAGAGCTGCATAATTCGTGAATAAAATGTTGGAGTCCTTGAAAAAATCAGGAGCAACTTAATTAGGATTTTTTTTTAATTCCGTATGAAAATGGCTGGAAGAATTACTGAAAAAATCAGCGTATGATTAGAACAGGCTGTCTACTCGTTTATATTAATGAATTTTTCTGATGTTTTGAGAGTTTTCCGGTTTATAAAATCATTCCAGGTTCCAGAAATACTCTAACATTAGATGGAAAAATTCAATGATACAAGTTATTGTTGCTTCTAGACATTTTCTAAATGCATGCTGAAGCCATAGCTTATGTTCTATTCTACTGAACTGTATTTGATAATAATGAGGTCAGCTTTCTCTGTTCTTTAACGTTTCCAAAAAATCATTCATTATTGAAGAAGTTGCTTAAAAAATTAATTAAAAATATATTGTAGTTTTCCCGCGTTTTCAAACAAAATTCGATATATTCGATGTATTGGTCAACGTTATTAGAAATCTCCTTTTAAAGTATTCTATAGGGCTAAATTCCTAAATGTTGACTTATTCGAGTTTTTAAACTTTGGTAAAACCTCTTGCATTTTCTTCTTAGTTTTCATAGCCGTTTATATCGACTGTTTTTGAAATACTCATAAAATAAATGGAAAGAACTAGCCACGGTGGATAACGTTTGTCAGGCCTCGCTGGAATGATGCATTACGTAGATAGAACACCGATATTTTTGTGAACTTTCCGGGATCCCAGAAATGCCTGAAAAATAACAATTTCACCCGTTTCCCAGAAAGTCGAACCCCGGATATATTGGAAATCCTACTCTGGATGGAACGCCTGAAAAACAGCTAGCGGAACCTTTGAAATCTCATGTATAAATTATAGAAAGAATGACAGGAATAGAATTTTTCTGATGTGAAACCCCAAATGATTTACTTGCAGAATAATCCTTGGATGGAATGTTAGAGAAACTCCTAGCGAAATATTTGGAAGAAATGCTGTGAGATATTTCATGAGGGATCTTGGTTGGGTTTATTAAGGAATCAGTTCCTACAGATTTCATGGAATAATCCCTGAAGGAATTCACGGAGAAATTCCTAGGAAAATGCGTAGCTTAATTCTCGAGAAAATCCGTATAAAAAAGTTGGAAGAATTACTGGACACATCTCAAATATCTCCAACCCTAGCCTTTGTAAATTTTTCGTTAAAAAAATCCTGGGGAAATATTTGAAAGGTATTCAGAGTAACAACTGAAGAAATCTCTGAAGATAATTTTAAGAGAATTCCTGCAATTTTTTTTTCTGAGTAATCCCTGTGTAACTACTGGAAGTATCAGCGTTGGGCTGTTGAAAAATTTCCTGGAAATTGTTACTACTAACGATTTTCTTGGAAGAATTGCAATAGAAATCTTTGGAAGATCTCTCAGAATGACTTCTCACCAAGTCATCTATGGAGGAAATTCTAAAATAGTGTCTGGAAAATTTAACAGGGTAATCTCTATTAAAATTACATTTTTTGGAGTAAATTCTGGAGAAATTTCTCGTGAAAAATCTGTGGAGGAATTTTCAGACGAATTCCCGACAGAATTTATGGATGCCCGGAGGAGTCCCTGAAAGTATTCCGGAAGAAATAACAAGAACAATTACTGAAGCTTTCCCTCGAGGAATCTGAGAAGAAATTCTTAGATAATAACCGCGTAAGATTCTCTAGACTGGTACCTCAATATATTTGCACCAGGATTCACTACAAGCAAAATATAAAAATTCCATTGAAAATAGAGACTATTAAATAGATTAAAATTTAGAGACTTGCATTGAAATAATGACCAAGTCTCTAAAATGAGACCCGCTATCAGCCCAGTGATATCATTAGTAAATTTTGTGCACCTTAGATATTTTGAGACAATATATAAATCATCAATTGAAGAATTTTTTCAGATATTTACTCCGAACCTATGAATCTGATGCATTCAACGAGAAAGTTCCCTCCCAATTATCCTAATCGGATAGGAATTTTCACTTCCGTGCTGGGAGCTAGCTGGCCACCAATATAACGTCCCCGAGGGGAAATTGTCGGATGCAAGACAAAGCGCCAAATTTTCGATCGTTATTCGGTATATCCCAGCCAATGTCCACGCCTCCAAAGACACCGTGTTGACTCGACCGTGCGTCGTCACTATCGGAGGATTTTTACCAATTTCGTATGGTAAATCCGCCGCTTTCTGGTAAATACCATCGAAAGTGGTTTCGCGTTTTCGATTTTCCTCCTCTTCTCTCAGTGAACCAACAACGGATGCACCACTTTTCCACTAGCTGCCAACGAACCCAAAAATTCCATTTCACGGAACACTTTCGGGGAAAAGGTTGATGGCTAACGATGCACCTGCCTTATACGGGACTCTCTCTCTCTTTCACACTCACACCTGAACATCCCACAAAGAACACTTCCGATCCAAGGGAATATTCCGCTTTCCCTCACGTAACCAAATCACGTATCCAAACGCACCGTTTTTTAGTATAATTTCAGATTCTGGAACTGCAACCGTGGCACAAAACTTCACATTCGTTTCGGGTTTCGCGGCGGAGGCACTTTTTGCTGGCTGCAGTTCTTCCACGACGGCAATTCCCACCAGGTAAATACCTCTTCTCTAAGCCAGGTCCGCCGATGGTCACTTTCCCTATAGCAACAAACACCGAGGCACTGCCGAACTACTGACCGACCACCGATCGGAGGAACGTTCCGACTGCGAATGGCGATTCCTACCTATTATTGCGAATTGGACTGTCAAACACTAGCGAGCGATGATGATGGGAAATCAAAATAAAAATGTCGAAAAATGACGCATCCGATCGCGATCGTGGTCGCCGAGGTTTTGAAAACGCAAGCGGAACAAAAAACGATAGATGGATGGGCTGGACACTGCGGATTGCGACGAGGAACGGGAACAACGATCGCGCTTTTGCTGACGACGAAACTGAACCGATAGACAGACACTCGCGAGCACTCATCAACCAGGTGAATGTTGATAGGAGCGGGGAAAGGGGACGCAACACGATTTTACGACGATGAACGTTGGACAGATAAACGGAACGGGGCGGGCGCGAGGTGATGCCAAAGGAAAACAACAAACCCCGCGAAGACGGACGCGGTGGAAACGTCAAAAACAAAAAGCTTTTCACGCGACTGTTTTGACAGCTTGTGGGGATAGGAATGCTAGATTCTGATGCGTATGGGTTCGGCATTCGGGTGTTGTGCCGACAAAAGTTTAACCTTCCGGTCGTTTTGCGGATTGCCACCGTCAGAACCACCACGCTGCTGTTGTGAATGAAAAGCGAGGTTTTTTCAACTGTGTTGTACAAAATACAACAGCGCGACGACTGAAGTGTTAATACAAAAAGTTAAAAACATTTCACGCGTTCGCTGCGCAGACCTGCCTGCAGTTTCGAACGTAAGCCAAACTGTATTTTTCTGCGGCGGACCAAAGAAGATTTGGGTGTAAAATCAGAAAAAAGTCTGACCTGAAAAGATCAAAAATGGAACATATAATTTACTTGAATTTTTCCTAGTCCAAGTAATCATTATGAAAAAGAGAACACAATCTGGCATTCGTCATCAAGGGCTTTCTCAAAAATATTATTTAGTTCACTTTAACAAAAGTTCGCTTTAATATGTTAGAAACAGCAAGACTTAGTCGCATGGATGCTAAATGCTTGGTTTGCGGAGGTTCTTCTCGTACTAAGGACGTCTGTCCAGAGAAGGAAGATGCCGATAAATTTATATGCGCAAATTGCGGGGGCAATCATAAGTCAATTTTATGGGCTTGTCCTTCGCGTAGGCGAGTCGTCGAGGCTCGTGCCAGGCAGATGAACAGTAATGTCCGTTACGATAATGGTAGAGTATCGAGCAATACTCATTTTCAGCTAACGATCGCTTGATTAAGAATCATACCCATCAGGAAGATAATAATCATGCTCATTCACAAACTAATTTTAATTCATCGGGTAGCCGTTCGAATCTTTTAATTTCGAATGTATCTAACCAAGGAAAATCCTTTGTCGGTATCGTAGCAGGTAATTTGAACTCCTCCCATTTTCCTACTACACTGAGAACAGCGTTGCAGTTGAAAATTGGGCTATTGAAATTAGTCCGAACTAAAATTTGCCAGTTCGGAAATTATTCCTCCTCTGATTTCGATCTGTCAAAAATAAGTCTCCTCGGTAGCAGAGAATTATTAGCTGTGTTCAACGAGCTGCTCGAACTTGGTTACAACCACTTGCGAGTCAGCTTTTGGTGTTCATTGAGCCACTCCAACCTACTTCGAGTCGCTCGGGTTTGTGTTCATTGAGCCGAGTCCAACCAACTTCGAGTCGCTCGAAACAGGTTGGAAGCTAGAGTCCGAGCTAGTTCAACCAGCTCGCAGTAGCTCGTGTTTTTGACGTTTAAAACGTAAACATTGAGAAAAAAAAGCAAAATTCCGAAGCGATACGGATTGTTAAGTGCGCGAATTTTTTTTCACGTGGAATTCCGGTAAATTAGTAAAAAGAGTAAAAAGAGCGTTCATTGAGAAAGCAGCTTGGAGTTGCTCGAAGTAGCTTTGACAGTTATTTGTTGACAAAAAATACGAGCTAGTACAACCAACCCCGAGCAAGTTCGATCAAAGTCATTGAACACAGCTATTCACTCGTTCGTGTTTGTTGTCTACCTTTTTTTGCTCCCGCTTCGGTGTTTACGATATAGTCATCGGTCTGACCTTCCAGCTGCTCTCAGGATGTGACCGGAACTAAAACACACGACAAGTAAGCAGTGCTGGGAATGGTAATAGTAGTAGGCTTGAATTTCGCAAAAATCACGTGGCTTTCCCAGTACAGTAGTTCAAAAACGTGAATCTCATCAAGTAGCCTATGTTGGGTGCATGAATTTTCTACATCGTGAGTGTCATTGAAGGCTCTAAATGCGGGAAATGCAGCGGAAATACAGCGGGAAATAGAAAATTTTTCTACAGTAATTTTGGGTTGCCCTTAGCAACGGGTGTTTTGCAATTTTCAAGGCTCTTTGCCTACAGTAGCGATAGGCGTGAGTTTCACTAGCTTCGCTGACTGCGATTGGCTTTGTTTGACTACTGTAGAATGAATTTCAGATTTTTTCCCAACTCTGCAAGTAAGTAAAGTACGGAAAAGGATCCTGGTCAGAATATGACTGTTTATAGCAGTGATTCTTCCTCTTACAGTAACTCATGTTCCTTGACATGACTTCCTCCTTCTATCGGGTGTGAGATCACTGCGTCCATTTTTTAGAACTATTGTGATATACCCTTTTGCTTTTACAAAGACACTCAGTGGCGAGAACGCCACCGGAATACTTTGCGCGGTGACTGAACTTTTAGCCATCTGCCATTGATGGGCAGAAGTCCTAAGTTGCAGCATTGTGAATCCCCCAAACTGGTACGATCAGCCTGATAAAGCCGACCACTTCCCTGGGAGATGCGTTTCAAATATCGGCCGGCTTCAAAAAGGGCTTGCCAAATATTTTGGATCTTCGTTGTATAAGTGCACTGCAGGAGCAGAGAAGGTGTTGAGAGGTTTCGCACGTTTCACTACAGAAACGGCAATTTGGGTTTGGATGGCTCCGATCTTTTGTAAATGATATCTGCTGAGGCAGTGTCCAGTTATTAGACCGGTGTAAGTGCTGAGGTCCCTTTTGTTGAGACCATTGAGTTTTTGTGTTTGTTTCGAATTAATTGTGACGAATCTTTTGGACTGATTCGCATTGGAAACTGTTTTCCAATTGGATATAATTTGACTGGACAACCAGCTGTTCAGTTCAATATTTAGTGAGCAGTTTGATATGCCAAAGAATGGCTCAGGACCAATGAATGTATTGGTCGATCCATTCCTGGCTAGCTCATCGACAATTTCATTACCCTCTATACCCGTATGCCCCGGGATCCAATATAGTTTAACTCGATTGCGGATGGCTAGGTTTTTTAGAGCAAGTACACATTCCCACACTAATTTTGAGTTAAAAGTGTAAGCTTTCAGAGCATGAAGTGCTGCTTGGCTGTCGGAGAAAATACAGATTGTGGCATTTCTGTAATTCCTCTTTACGCTGAGCTGCACACATTCAATGATAGCATACACTTCAGCCTGAAAAACTGTAGGCCACTGTCCGAGAGGGACAGAGATTTTAGTTCTTGGTCCGTGCACTCCAGATCCAGAACGATTGTTCATTCTCGATCCATCAGTGTAGAATTTGATTGAGCCTGGAGGAATACTCGGTCCACCTTCTTGCCACTCTTGGCGAGAAGGAATGAACACCGTATATGGTATGTCATAATTCACAACCATTTCCATCCAGTCACTACATTTTTCTACAATTGGATTTATAGAAAATTCGCTTAGTATGCTTAGGTGACCAGCAGTGCCGTAGCGTGCGGTTGGCCAGGTTGGCATCCGCCAAGGGCGCCAGCCTTTAAGGGGCGCCAAAATGCGTCACGCATTTAGTAAATTTTGAAAAAGAGATAAATAAGAAATAAATAAGAGAAAGACAAAAGAAATTCCTTATCTTAACAATGGAAATTCTTAACAATTACTGAATCGCTTTCAATGATTATTTGATATTTTGGGTTAATAATTTCAAAATTTAACATTGGGGTTTGTATAGTTACTTGCTAAACCTCTATGTGATTTTCCTTGTATTTTTAATAGCCGTTAAAACTGGTTTAAGCATAAATCAAGTTTGTGGTGTTCAATAAGAGGTTCATATTGAGAAGAAATAAGGAAACATTCAAAATATGGCCTCATCAACTTTTTTTGTGAAGGCTTTTTGAAAACAAAAATTCTTTTGAGCTTGAATGAAAGTTATTGCGTAACAGCTATTTATTCCTGAAAGAAACTCATAAAATCTTTCACATGATTCTCAAAAAATTCTAAACAGGCGTTTTACATGATGAAAGCTGAGTTTTACGTGGAGTTTTGCAGAGTATTCTAAAAAAATACATCTGGGAAAAATTCTCAAATTCTCCCTGAATAATTTTTTTAAAGAATTTCATGTAAGTGAAGAGCAAACATGAGGTAAAAAGAATGGAATTAATTTGTTTTCCCAAATCTGAACATATTCTACACTGACTGACAAGAGTTTGTATTTTTTCAGAAATGTTTGATTTAGGGTAGATGATTAAGCATTAATAAATTTTAGATCACCTTACAATATCATTTCTGAAATACAACCCAAGAAGGGGAAATGTTGGGGGTTCTAGAACAGTTGAAATCTTCTTTTAGTAATTTACTCACACGAGTATCACTGAAAAAAAAAGCTATTGAGTAAGCAATGCTTAAAAATCATAGCAAATTAATTTTAATTTTTAACTTTATCTAAAGGATATGATAAGTTTACTTCCATTTATTGGAAAACTCTTGGCAAAACAACTAAAAAAATATTTTCTAGGGGAGTTGTTAAGCAAAGGCTTTGTAAAATTTCTAGAAACATCTGTAATTTGTTTGAAGCAAATGAAAATATAGTTAGCACATTGTTTTCAAAAGATTTGAAAACTCAAATAAATGGTCCAGTGATTTAAGAAGAATTTCATTAATGCTCAGTTGTTGATGCAGATGCGTATCATGAACAATAGTATTCTTATGAATCTTTTCAAAACATATTTCAGATAATCTTCAACAGTTCCCAAGAGGAACTATCTTGTACATACATTGAAATTAACCAAATATTTCAATGTACACTGCCCACACTATTATGGGTCACCTTGCCACGATTATTAGTCACTCTGTTCTGTACTCTAAATAAGTGAAATACTTAGGTCTCATCCTTTTCAAGAAATCGGCTCTGATATGGATCAGTTCCGGTTGAGCCTATAATTTTAAGATTCTTTTTGTAACGTTATAAGAAAAGATAAAGAGGTTTTGTGTCCTTTTGAGAATGATTTCAATATGATATCACTTAAAGGGGTTTTTCCTCTTTCAAAATTTTCCGTTAAATAAATAAATAAATAACTTAGGTCTCAACATGCTATATTTTGAGGATTTCGTAACTATTTTAAAAATAATTATTAATGGTGATTTACTATTATTCCACGTAACCATGTTGCTGAAGCTGTAATTTATGCATATAAACGGAATACATAAAGCTAGCATTACTAAATACAATTAATATTTATTTAAAATGGAAAAGGGCCCCTCTAGAGCCTGTTATAGTTATTCATGTTAAATAATGCACTCTAAATCCACTTTCAGTTGAACAGTATTATGCTAGCTTTATGCACACCGTTTATATCCATACTTTACAACTTGAGCTGCATGGTTACTTGGGATGTTTTACGAAAACTTTAATCATATAAAAACTTGCATCCTGAATACAATATTGATTTAGGGGCGCCCAATGTAAGGTTTGCCAAGGGCGCCGTGAGGCCACGCTACGGCTCTGGTGACCAGTTAAATCACCTGGCAGAAGGTTTATTGATCGTTTTAGCCTCAGAGCGCTTTTTTCAGCATCCAGCTTTATGAATTGATCTAGCCGGGGCAGATTAAGCATTGCATCTAGGGCGAATGAATGGGTGCTGCGAACTGCACCACTAATGGCGACGCACGCAGCGCGTTGGATTTTGTTCAGCTTGGCTCTAGCCGTAACCTCGCTTGTTTTCGGCCACCAAACAAGAGAAGGTAGGCTATTCTAGGCCGAACGATTGTTTTTATATATCCACATGATCATATTAGGTTTTAGGCCCCACTTCTTTCCACAGGTCTTTGAGCAGACCCACAGAGAATTAAGACCTTTATTTACCATGTTTTGAAGATGTGTGTTCCAATTGAGTTTAGCATCAAGCGTAATGCCAAGATATTTGACTTCATTTGAGTAAACCAATTGTGTTTGATTAAGGAAAAGAGGTTGCAGCTGTAACTTTCTGCGCTTTGTGAAAGGAACAATCGTAGTTTTTGAAGGATTTATCCCCAGTTTCTCTTTCAGACACCAGGAGAGCGTGTAATCGAGAGCTGATTGCATTCTTGCAGGGACAACGCTTTCAAATTTGCCGCGTACAATGATGACAACATCATCAGCGTAGCCAACAACCTCGAATCCTCTTTTTCCAAGCTATTAAGAAGATCATCCACCACAAGAGACCACAGCAAAGGTGAAAGTACCCCTCCTTGAGGACACCCCTTTGTGGCCATGACAGTGGCGCACGATCCGCTCAACTCGGATGAGATTCGGCGATTTGCTAGCATAGCATGTACCCAGGTAGCAATGCATGGGTCAAATTGTCTCCTATCCAGCTTTTTACGCTAGCTTGCTATAAACTTTGATTCACCCCCTTCTGACATTTTTTGCCAACACTATAATTTTTATAGCTGGGTCGCAGTAAGCTTTGCGGTTGTTGATTATTATTATGTTGTCAAAGAAACGCCAAATATTTTCATTATGTTGTTAGCTGGGTTTGGAGAAAATTGAAAAAGTATTTTATATTTACTTATTGTATACCTAATAACCCAAGTAACATTAGTAGCAGAACAATAGTTTATTCAACTGATATTAGCTTAAGAGTGATTTGTTCAACTGTTATTCAACAAAAATGTTTGTTGGGAATGGTTCTATTCTTTCAGGTTTATTGAAAGCTTATTAACAAGACTTTTGGCTGCAATTGTGCCTGTAAAATGAGTGTTGTTATCACGAATGAGCCAACGATGACGGTAAACAAATGTTACTCAAATAAATAAACGCGGTCGGTCGGATTTCTGATGGCATTTTTTTCGAACTTGCGCTCGAAATGGAGCATGGAAAAATTAAAGCGCATTGCACAAATAACAAGTACAATTAGAAGTGTGAAATTGCAAATGGAAGTGCGGGATGGCAACGGAACGGTCAAGTTCTTCAGCATGAGATGACGAATAAGTGAAATAAAAACATCAGACCGCTCCGATGCAATCTCGCACTTTTATTTACGATTTCGCACTTACAGGGGGGTCCAGTTAGCAATGCTATTTATAATACCTTTCCCCACCTTCCTACATCCTATCCTTAACAGTTCCCCGGTAAACCCCAGTCGGGAATACCTCATTAAAGTCATACCATGTTGGTTATGCATTGCGTTGTTCATAACCCACATAGATCTAGACGTAAACATATTTTCGAACATCTTAGATCATTTAACTTTTACATCTTTGCCCATTTTGCGAATATCTCGTCAGAATCACTCTGGCCAGAACGGATTTTCTCATGTATACATCATTGAAAAGTGAATGTCCTTATCGAGTTTATTGTTTTTTTTTTTTTAATTCTGCGGTGTTTCGGTTGCTCTTTTCGTATTCCTAAAAATAAATGCAATTAGTTACTAGAAAGATAGTATAATTACTGAAAATCAGAAAATGAAGCCTTTTAACTACCATGATATGTACAAACAAATGTAAACAGTGAAAATTCTTGACAGCTCAATCAACAATCTTAAATTCCAGCCTACTAAGAACAAGCTATAACATTTGTAGACAAAACATGTCAAATTCAATTCACCCCCCGTAGATTTATAGCTAGCGTAAAAAGCTGGATGCATTGCTGACACTATAGACGAATAGGAAGCGTTATCGAATGCACCCTCAATGTCAAGAAATGCCACGATGGCGATTTCCTTTGCATGAAAAGTTTTCTCGATCTTGTTGACTAGCATGTGTAGGGGATCGTTCAAATATTACGTAACGCAACAGGGGGAGGGAGGGGGTCTCACATAGTGTTACGGTCCATACAAAAATTTAAAATTTTCCATACAAAAGCTGTTACGTGGGGGAGGGAGGGGGTCTAAAACTGACAAATTTTGCGTTACGTAATATTTGAATGAACCCTAGTGCTGAGATCGAGGGGGACGACACATCCAGATGTTTTAGATTATTAGGTAATCTTTAGACAATCTTTGCGATGCCTTTTATCTTTTTGCAGCATGTTATCTTGTATCATCCGTGGCATCTTATAAAACATCTTGACCCATCTTCAAAAATCTCGCTTATCTTTCCGCATCTTACATGAGCGTATTAACGGATTGACTCAGTTTTCGTCGATAAACAACAAAGAGGGAGCACGCAGCTGCATCATCGGTAGAATATTTCTCCTGGGTTTGCTAATGGTCCGGAGTTTGTTCCGGATTCAGAAGGATACTGATCATCGGTTCCATGATGCGACGGGAAAGGATGGATAGGGCGGATACCTTGACTGAGGCATAATACACGAGGCAGCCAAAGAAGGTGAAGAACCGAGTATGGGATTTGCTGAGTTTCTCGACCGAAGCGGTTCCTGTACGATTAAATCGGTGATAATGCTGTTTGAATCCTTCGAAATGAGAAGTATCATGTTCAATGCCAGGACAGAGAGAAGAGGCATGTGGCTAGAGGAATAAACGATCTCGATCATTTCGGTGATCGAGATGCTTTGTGGGTGTAGATGGCCCGAAACAGTTGGCGTTTCTGGTGGAATTGAATCGGAAATGGCAGCGGAGAATACGGAGCTCGGAGATTACGAGTAATGTATTTTGTAACCCATTTTCAGTCCGTGTCTTGGTGTATGTTGTGAATTGGTGAAAGGTCTCTAGACTCCCTTACCCATAAATACATATTTTATAAATTATCAAATTCGGCTTTTATTTAACAATATATCAACAAAACTACTTGCTTTTTCGCTTTCCGGAAGCTAGGTGTCGCATGGATTCCATCACAGATTCTTCAGGTTGACCGATGCTAAAGGTCTTACTGATGGACATCAAATCAAACATAAAGTCAGGATAGCAAAGCTTGCAGGATTGAAGAGCTGCTGAAGAGAATGGTGATCACTACAATTTCCCAGAAGTGAGACTTTTGATTGCCGTCCTGGAAACAAATAGCTAGCTGTTACTTACTTTTGAAAGTACCAACAATGAAAATCACAACCGTTACTACTGTTTACAAAAACCCGTAGCACTGCACTCCCCATCATCAACATCATCATTGATTCTCCTTCCACCTATTCACATCTTCTTGCATCTCATCAATCTACGCTCAGAAGATGTCAGCGTATGAAGGACGTTAAATCTAGAATAATGAACTGATCTAAAAAAATCGGATTTTATCCAAACGTGCATCTAAGCGGTGATCTGCGAGTGTCGCCCCCTCTCGCTTTTGACCACACTGTGTTGTACGGTGGGTGTCATGGATTGAATTACAATGCTTTGTAGTGGATGCTACTATGGACATAGTCAAATTTACTGCACTGCTCAGTGATTTTCACCAGATTATAGTAAACTTAACAGATTTTTGTAGTCGGTTGAAAATCGTTGGTGCAGTTCTTAATTCTACCATGGATTCGGTAGATTATACAACAAAATTTGTTTGCGTGTTGTATTGGTGCAATGCTTTTTGCAGGGAAATTTCACATGAATCGTGATTTTTATACATTTGAATGATTTGATATCTATCGACTGATACGTTAAAATCAGAGGCGTCCCGTGAGGAATTTGATTGCCTGTGCACTGACTCGCACAAACCGTTTATTTTGAATTATGAATACGAATTTTTTAATAGGGCGATATTCAAAATTTAAAAGGCAATAGATGGCTCTTTTTCAATGGTAGTAAAAACGAAATCCTGAAGCAAAGAAAGCACCACGGAAGATGAACTAAACACAAAAAGTTGTGTTTTCACTTTACACTTGATTTCTAATCACTACTTTTTTGATTCAGTTTCCTAATTGCGAGCAATTTACGATTTTCATTATTTTCCATACGTTTTGACAGCTCTCCGACTACCATTCTTCCATGCGCTTGTGTTGAAAGTTTGAGAAATTTGAGAATCCAGCGTAGCGCGATCAGTGAGAGGAATACAAACATCAGTGTCGCCGCTCGGCGGCCGGTAAGAGAAACTGAATGTTCGAAAGGTTGTTGTCTGCAATTTATGCCGCTGGCGCCAACTGTTAGTGGTTATGAACGAAATAAACAGTCGTTACCCTATTGATTTTGTATAAATGTATTTCATTTTGCGAACTGAGATAATAAGTTTAATATCATATTATCAAATTTAAAGCAAGAAGAAAGACGTTTAACTTGAAACTAAACGATTAGCATATTTTTTTATATGAAACTCGGCTTACAAATAAATAAACCATTATGAGCAAAAATCTGAACTTTTCTGAGATTATCATATAAACCTTCAGAATTAAACTATTTACGCGTTATTTTCCAAGTTTCGCGATGAAGGATAAATTCCGTGGATTTCGTGGATTCCGCGAAATTCCGAATCTCCATAATTCCTAACGTTGTTATTCTATATAATAATTCTTATTATTTACAGCTTGTCAATTGTATCACGATATCTTAGCTTTTTGACGATGTCCAGCGCTGGTAAATCTCTTTGTATACTTTTGTGGATACATCAAAGCTTTCAAGTGAAATGATGACTGACTGTTGAACGCTGAAACCCACTTTACGCCCACCGCAATTTATCAGTTGTCGGTCTGTTGAGCAAGAAAAACTATATTCACACATAGTTTATAAATGAATTCAAAGCCACATGAATTTTGTGTATTTAATAAGATAAAACATAATCAATTTGGCCAATATGTTTATAACATCTAGTATTGGTTCCAATCAATATTGCGCCTACTGTCGCGCGACACCTGGAAGCTCCATGCAGCATACATACACACAAAGCATGTATGGCGTTTACGCTTTCTCTTCCAACAGCAGACGTCGTGACGCCAGTTGCGCGCGCTTTTTCAATTCTTGCAAACCAATGCGAGCGTCATGGGCAATATCTCTCTCGGGTGCACAAATTGGAGTGAACCAGATTTTACCTATACAACGCCACTGTTGCTCTAGAAATGTCAATACAAATGCACATTCCTGCTGTGTCCATACACGCTATTTTCGTGCACAAGAAAGAGTGCACGACTGAAATGAACATTCTCTGCAATACGATGGAGACGCATGGCAGTTTGTCTTGTTTGATTCGCTGTTTTCGCTTGCTGGTTGAGCAAGACCATGGGGGGAGAATCAAACGGTTTGTTCACTGAGGGCGATGGACCAGTTGAAGGTGGAGAAATCAAAAAACATTTTCAAGCAACTACACATTTGAATGTTGGAAGCATTGAGAATTATAATATATATATTTAATTTGTTAGTTTGAAATCTTTGACTGTGCAGTGCACCAAGTGAACCTTAGGACGAGACGCCACTGGTTAAAATCGTATATTTTATGATTTTATCACCGTGTTTTAGCAGTTTTCCCATAGGTGCACCACTAGAGGCACATTTGCTCTACAATCTTCTATTGCCAGGTGAAATCAACTCACCTGTAAAAAATCTGAACTGCTACGGCAAATGAACTGTAATATGTTGTTAACAAAATGTTAATAAAATCTTAAATTTGTTTTACCAAATTAGAATGATAGTGTTGTCTAATAACACAGAACACGTAGATATAAGAAATGAATGTAATGTTTGAAATGATAATGAAGAAATTAAAAAAAATATTTATGGCTTCTAACATTCGAAAATCGATGAAAATTCTGAATATTTCTTCATAGATATTTTATATTTACAGTAAATGCAAGGAAATATAACTTGAAAATTTAAACAAATACGCCGGTACTACATTACGTAGTAGCAAACAGATACAGCAAATTCTTGGCAAACTGAACGATCTCCGAACCTCCCAGCTTGGACTGACCATAGACGCGATCCACGAAGGAAATCGGTACCTCCCCAACGGTGTAATTCAGCTGACGAGCTCGCACAATCATCTCCATCTGGAAGACGTATCCCTTGGACTTGCAGCGCGAGATAAGCTCCTTCAGCGCTTCCTTCTTGTACAGTCGGAACGATCCGGTCAGATCGGATGCATTCGGCCGAAGCAACAGTTGAGACAAGAAGTTAGCGCCCCGAGAGATTAGCTTCCGCTTGAAGTCCCACCCGTAGACGCCGCCTTCTCCTTTGTAGCGAGTGCCGGAAACGACGTCATAATTGCCCGACTGCTGGAGCTCGATGAACTGCGGAATGAACTTTGGCTGAAATGGACGCGGGGGAATTATAATTAGATTACTAAGAAATTATCTGAAACCAATTTTCCGGGCGCCTAACAGTTTTTATCATGGATTTAGGGCTGAGGACGCGCTGTGCGGCGAAGGGACGCTTCTAAACTTACGTGATGGCTCAGATCAGCGTCCATAATTATGATGAAATTGCCATTTGCGTGCTCGATTCCATGAATGTAGGCCGTTCCGAGGCCCAACTTCGCTGCTCGCGGTCGCAACAGAATCCGATTTTCACCGTAGATTTTCTGCAGCTCTTTGGCGACGTCCAGAGTTCCGTCGGGGCTGCCATCGTCGATGACGATCACTTCGTAATCGATGTTCCTGTGGGAAGCATTAAACAATTTAGGACGTGGCATAATCCCATTGTTTCCTTCCAACCGGTTTTACTTACGCTTCTTGCATGTATTTAACAATGAGCCAGATAATGATAGGAAGATTTTCTCGCTCATTGTACGTTGGTAGCAGTATGGAATACTTATTAGCGGTCATGTTGAGACTGTTACACGATTTTCCCGGAGGATTTTACTCTTAACACCAGCGCTTCCTTTTTGGAATGATTCGCAATCCAGTTTTGTTTTTAAACTTGCGCCGACGACAAACAGGTCCACGTCAAAATAAACAAGTCGCACGGTGGAAGGGATAGGAATCGCAATGAAATGCGCCGCTTGGGTACTACACTGAGCCCAAACGTTTCATCAGTTCGGTCCAGTCTCAACCACCCTTTAAAGACATTGTGCCGAAACGTCAAACTCCGGCTCCGTGCGAGACGATTTTCAGCAAAACGACGGATCGTGCACCGAAAAGTGCGAGCTAGTGCAACAAAATTAACTTCCCATCACGTTCTAATCGGGAGCTACTGCCGCCGAAATGTCCGCTCCGACGGCCGCGATGATCGCCCACACCCGCCGGGTTTGTTCGCTGTACAAGAAATCCCTCCGGAACCTGGAATCCTGGTATGACCGCAGGTAAGTGCTGTCCGAGCGACGAATCCTCCTTTGCTTATGTAATTTTTTGAGCTGACTGCAGGCGAGTTCAAAATAAACACTCCGGAAGATTGATTGTTCCGCTCATTTTAGGCACATCTTCCGCTACCAGGCCGTGCTGATGAGGGAGCGCTTCGATAAGCACAAGAAAGAACGTGATCCGGCCAAAATTGCCCAGCTGTTGGCCGACGGAGAACGGGAACTGTTCGAAACTCAGCACTTCCAGCCGAAGAAATGTGAGTATATCGAGTAGGGTGTCCCAAAATTTCACTTAACCTTCCTTAGTCCCTAACAAAAAGTTACAAATTGTGACTTAGGGTCGTTTTCGACCCGAAAATTCAAACAGCTCGCATGCGACGGCTCAATCTTCATGATTTTGCATCCCTGTGACTCTGCTAGTTCAACTATTGATGAATGACCACTTTGGTTCTTCTGGCTCATCGAAATAATCCGGGAATGGCCACCGGAAATACCCGTACTGTGGGACATTTCAGTTTTTGTACAAAAACTAGGCATGCTACGGCTTAATCTTCATGATTTTGCATCCCTGTGACACTTCTAGTTCAATTATTGATGAATGACCGCTTTGATTCTTCTGGCCCAGCGAAATAACCCAGGAATGACCACCGAAAATACCCGTATTGTGGGACATTTCAGTTTTTGTACCAAAACTAGGCATGCGACGGCTCAATCTTCATGATTTTGAATACCTGTGACTCTGCTGGTTTAATTATTGATGAATGACCACATTGGTTCTTCTGGCTCATCGAAATAACCCAGGAATGGCCACCGGAAATACCCGTATTGTGGGACATTTCAGTTTTTGTACCAAAACTAAGTATTCAACGGCTCATTCTTCATGATTTTGCATCCACTTCTAGTTCCATTATTGATGAATGACCACTTTGGTTCTTCTGGCTCATCGAAATAACCCGGGAATGGCCACCGGAAAAACCCGTATTGTACGACATTTCAGTTTTTGTACAAAAACTAGGCATGCGACGACTCAATCTTCATGATTTTGAATACCTGTGACTTTTCAAATTCAATTATAGATGAATAATCACTCTGTCTAATTGTGACCGAAAATAAAACCTGAAGTTCCTAGACACAAAAGTCAATATGGACATATTGAGATGTACATTTTGTGAAAAATAATGGAATCGTTCTAGTGAGCTTCGATCCCACGACCCCCAATACGCTAGACTGGGCGCGTTAATCAACTACGCCACAGAACGGGTAACGATTCTACAGCGTAGTCGTCCAACCTGAAACCTGAGCACCTGAGTGGACTTTTACTTATTATTGTATGAGAAAAGTCACATGCACGAAAAACCATGAAGATTGAGCCTTCGAATTTTTTGTTATGGTACAAACACTAATGTACCCCACGATACGGGTTTCTTCGGTGGACATTCCTGGGTTATTTCAGTGACAGCAAGAGACCAGATATTATTATGTAAGATGGATCACGTGCTCAGAAAATTAGAAAAATTGAGCCGTCACATGTCTAGTTTTGGAACAAAATCTGAAATGTCCCACGATTGAGATAACACCGATGGTCATTCCTGGGGTTTTCCGGTGGTAATAATGAGCCAGAGTGGTCATTCACTTATAATTTAACTAGAAGAGTCACAAGTACAGGTATGTTCCGTTTTTATCAATACGATTGGCAATTTTCAGTTGACAAAAACGGAACCGTGACAAAAACGGAATAATGTTCTTCGACAAAATATTTTACAAATTTGAAAAGAAGATTGCAGTTTTGCCTGGATAACACACATTTTTATCATATAAATGCACAATATTGATGTTTAGGAGCTGTGAAGAGCATTTAGATTGTTCATTCTTATAGGTTCGTAATGAAAGTTGATTGCAGACTCCTAACAATCAATATGATTTTGTAATAAATCATTGATAGTTTTAGTTTTCTTTGTTAGAATGTTAATAAATGTAATATAGAATATTAAATAATAATCACATAAATGTCCTTTCCATCACAAGGCGCGTAAAAATAACTACAATGAAGTGGGTAAAGATAATCACTGTTTTTTTTTTTTCAAAAAAAAAAAGAAACAACTTCATTTTCTACTGTTTATCCTCATCCTTCTACTTCATCTTCAATCACATCCTCACTGAGAAAAAGCTTTCTTCTTCTTCTTGGCATTACGTCCTCACTGGGCCAGAGCCTGCTACTTAGCTTGGTGTTCTTATGAGCACCACAGTTATTAGCTGAGAGCTTTCTTTGCCAAACTTTCCATTTTCGCATTCGTGTATTGTGTGGCAGATTCGATTATACTATGGACCAATGCAAGAGTTTGCTAATTTGACATTTGAGCAGTGCCGTATTCATTCGTTGCAAACTGAAATGAACATTTACGGTTTCCTGTGCTTTAAATTTCCAAAATCTTATCAGTAAAATGTTTTTGATGATCTTTCTTCTAAAGTTATTACTACCAACTTCAACAGGGATGTACTAATCGCCAAACTAGAACAGCGCCACCATCGCCATTTAGCTTTACGTTAGATCACGAATAGACTGGCAATAAACTAACCTAAAGTTCTAGTTTTTTGTTAAGTTAAAATAATATTAAATACTTCTGATCCCGTCAAACTACGTTTTGCAATCAAGTAGGCTGCAGAAAAATGGCATACAATTTCCCATACTCTTTCCAGATTAGTTTTCATTGTTTTTCCAGTGTTTCCAGAGAATTTTCCTTCCTTCACTCAAACACGTTGTAACACTTGACCAATGCAACAGTGAAAAAATCATGTAAGTGTTTTAGCCCGTTCTTAAACGATTTTGTGACATACAAACACCATTTGTATTTATATAGCAGTTCATCAAAAACACAAAAGTGTACAAACTCTAGAACAAGCATCACCAAATTAGAACTTCTTCGTAAGAAACTCTTATGTAAAGTTTTATGAATAAGCGTATGGCTGTTGGTATAAGATTCCTAATTAACCTGTTAGTCTCCATATGAGGAAGGGATTCATATTAGAGTTTTCAATCCCGGGAACATTTCCCGGGAATTGAGATTTCCCGGGATTCCCGTTTCCCGGGAAATGATTTTCTGTTTCCCGGGATTCCCGTATTTCCCGGTATTTCTGTAGTTCCCGGGAAGCTGTAATTAAATACAGAATGGACCATGTATATTCAGTTAAAAACTATCGCACAGTTTACTTTTCATATCATACCAAACAATGTCCTCACTAGAAGTGATATAATGTTTTTGTGAGTTAAAATATTGGTGAAAACCAACCGAAAAAAGGGAAGAAAACGGGATGTATTTCACTTTATAGGTGATTTCTACATGGCTTACTTCACTGCCTACGGGTTGGCAATATAACGTTTACCGGGACAACTAGTTGGCAATATAATATGAAGAAATTTTCGAATAATCTATTTCATGATTTGAGTAGAATTATAAAGTTTTCAAGGTTTGTACTTGTTTGTTTTTTATTTCAGTTTTGTAAAGATTTATTAAATGTTGGAAAATATTATTTGAACTTCATACGATAGCTCCACATATAATTTTGCTTAAATTTATAAACTTTTTTTTAAGAAGCCTAGCAAAAAACGAAGCAAATATTTTTGGAGGAACATAAATAATTTACTCATAAAAAGAGAGCACCAATCGTGCAAATGCAATGGGTTAAAATAAAACATACATAAAATAAGACATTATTTCAAAAAACTTCATCAAATTAGCATAACTTTTACGTTTTTAGAATTTCCCGGGATCACGGGAATTCCCGGGAAATTATAATTTTATTTCCCATTTCCCGGGAAGTCAATTCCCGGGAAAATTGAAAACTCTAATTCATATCTACTCAAAGATCAAGGTCCCAGCAAATTTGGGATGGCAACGTGCGTGGCTTGGGAACGTATCAACAATTTCTCAAATAGTTAGCCATTTCAGTCCTTTACCCTCTCCTCGATGCAAACTTTTTATATGGATTTCCGAAATTGAAAATCTTTCTTTAGATTGCTTAGTTTTTCTAGACCTCTTTTCCTACCCCTTGAAACAGGATCTAATCGATGGCAGTCTGCTATAATTTGTGCACTGCTATCGAGTTTGAGAGATAGAAGATAATGTCCAACATATGACGGGGTCTTCAACTCGAACATGTCTCTTGCCGTTGCCCAAACATTCTTGAGTTCATACCCAAGTGCATCTCTAATAAAAAAAAGAACGAAATATTATATCTATCAAATTTACATAGAAAAATCTATGATACCATGCTATATAAGAAAAAGGAGAGGTCTCTCTTGAGTACGTATTCAACTAATCACAATTTCCATATTTTTGCTAGAACGTGGCCGGAGCATCTCTCGATTGTTGAAGGATGGATCAATCTTGTCCAACAGACCATGCTAAGTTTGAAAACTTCAACTGAGTAGTGGATAAACAGATATCAAACCTTATCGAATCGTATATGACTTGACACCTATCATGTATCGTAAGTGCTCAACATTACCATAATATCGAAAATTCAACTCTGAGGCTAATAAGTATCTAGTTCATATTCCAAACATTTTGAAAATTAAAAAAAAAACATTTTTTGTGTGTTGATAAAAACGGGATTATTTGTTGACGAAATCGGAACGTGACAAAATCGGAGCGTGACAAAATCGAAACATACTTGTATTATAAATCATGAAGAATGAGCCATCGCATGCCTAGTTTCGGTACAACTATTTAAATATCGCATAGTACGGGTATCAAGGTGAAATTCTTGGGTAATTTTGGTAGTACAGAAGACCCAAAGTGGTAATTTATCTATAATTGAACTAAATATGTCACAGGTATTCAAAGTCATGAAGATTGAGCCTTCGTATACCTAGTTTTGGTACAAAATTGAAATGTCCCACAATACGGGTATCTCCATTGGCCATTCCTGAATAATTTAGGTGGTCCCGAAGAGCCAGTGCTCATTCAGCTATAATTGAATTAGAAGAGTCACAGGTATTCAAAATCATGAAGAATGAGCCGTCGCATGCTTAGTTTTGGTACAAAAACTGAAATGTCCCGCAATACGGGGACTTCCGGTGGCCATTCCTGGGTTATTTTGCTGGGCCAGAAGAACCAAAGTGGTCATTCATCAATAATTGAACTAGAAGTGTCACAGGGATGCAAAATCATGAAGATTGAGCCGTCGCATGCCTAGTTTTTGTACAAAAACTGAAATGTCCCACAATATGGGTATTTCCGGTGGCCATTCCCGGGTTATTTCGATGAGCCAGAAGATCCAAAATGGTCATTCATCAATAATTGAACTAGAAGTGTCAAAGGGATGCAAAATCATGAATATTGAGCCGTCGCATGCCTAGTTTTGGTACAAAATCTGAAATGTCCCACAATATGGGTATTTCCGGTGGCCATTCCTGGGTTATTTTGCTGGGCCAGAAGAACCCAAGTGGTCATCCATCAATAATTGAACCAGCAGAGTCACAGGGATTCAAAATCATGAAGATTGAGCCGTCGCATGCTTAGTTTTGGTACAAAAACTGAAATGTCCCACAATACGGGGACTTTCGGTGGTCATTCCTGGGTTATTTTGCTGGGCCAGAAGAACCAAAGTGGTCATTCATCAATAATTGAATTAGAAGTGTCACAGGGATGCATAATCATGAAGATTGAGCCGTCGCATGCCTAGTTTTGGTACAAAATCTGAAATGTCCCACAATACGGGTATTTCCGGTGGCCATTCCTGGGTTATTTCGATGAGCCAGAAGATCCAAAATGGTCATTCATCAATAATTGAACTAGCAGAGTCACAGGGATGCAAAATCATGAAGATTGAGCCGTCGCATGCCTACTTTTGGTGCTAAAACTTTGTTGTCCCATATTACGGGTTTCCCGGTGGCCATTCCGGTGCTCCAAAAGGACCAGAATAACCATTAATTCATTTTTTCGGCAAAATACATCCAAACATGAAAAATCGTAAAGAATTGGACACAATTCATTTGGTTTTGGGGTTCAAATCTGAGTAATTCCATCGAATTGTCCAGATTGGCCACCTCCCGGGACTCCAGGAACCGGTTCCGCATTGACCTAACTGGACCGAATTTTTCAGGGAATGTGCGCCGGCAATTGGTTCCTTATTACAGAAAAAAATTATGCCAAAATATCCATCAACCGAATAGCACCGATGTGAACTACATATACAGAACTGCGATAGAAGCTTACTTTTCGGATGTTCCGGGTTTCCGGAACCGGGTATGAATAACTAAGCGATTTGAGAATCTCTATTCACAGTCCACGTGAATACCTGTTCAACAATATGAGGACGGTTCAGATTACTTGTTTAGTTACGAAACTACAGGTCGTCAAAGTAAGGGTCTCTAAAAGGACTTTTTTCATATGTAGCAGGTTCCCGGTGGCCACAGTGACCAAATCCGGATCTCCGGGAAGGTTTCTGAAACTAGACATGTGTGCCCTTCATTTAAGCCCAACAAAACTAAATTCGGTCAACACACTGATTTTTGCGAGCTGTTTGAATTTTCGGGTCGAAAACGACCCTAAGTCACAATTTGTAACTTTTTTTATGGAAGCTCCCCTAGGGGTCATTCAAAACTTTTGTTTCCGCAAAAACAAAATATCCCACAAAAAAATAATTGTCAGAAAGTATCAAATTGCTGGGTTATTCCAATCAAAAGTTACATTGATTTGAATTTTGAAATGGGTCGAAAAAGACCCAAGGTCCTTACTAAGGTTAACTGTCAGAAAATTTGAGGACTCAAACTTCAAACAGTAGCTTTGGATGTGACGTACAATCTTTTGTATGGGGGAACTCTGAGAAATCATGTTAAGAGGATTCCCCGTTTAGTTTATTTTTTTAAAGACCTATTTTTGTGACCAAGAAATGTAGTTCAGCCAAATTTCGTCATACTCAGGGTCTAAACTATCTGAGAAAAATCATTTACTGTTTGTTTTATAGGGAAGTTTTACAATGCTTTCTTGAATTGAATGATTTTTTAGTAAATTATTTTTCAATCCTCAAAAGTGGCTATTAAACTTAACGCTAGGATATGTTTTACCAATTAGAAGATGGAACATTTTGTAAGGAATAAGTTTGTTGGAGATATCATATTCCTAATTGTATGCGTTTCAAAGCTATTCATGAATTAATATATAGAAACTTTACTACGCAAACAATTTAATTACCAAACATATTATTGAACGTTATGAATTTGCTAAAGTCCCACATTTAAAAAATAAAAGCATAACAGTCTCTATATGAACTGTCAACCCAAATAGCAACTGTAAAACGTAAATTGATTTCATGCTTTGTATATATTTTGCTGATCAATAGAAGCAAAATGAATGATCATCATTCTGTATCGGACTGTCGTGCGATTCGGATGGTTTTCGATTGCTCGTTTTTCCGAAGTTCGTTTTTTCGTTTGTGTGCAAAGTGCAATTCCCGCTTTTTCGCGATTTCGCGTTCTAGTGACTGCTATCCAACATCCTTGGTGTGGTTAGCGAAAAAGCTTCCCTGCAGCAAGCAGCAGCAGACCATAGCAATTGCGATGGGTCGTAATCTAAAGCAGAAGGTGGATTCCGCCTCGAACCCTCCCCAAACGAGCGGAGTTCCTGGTGGTCCGTCAGCAAGCGTCCACCAAGAAGCAGGGAGGGCAGCGTCAGCACCAGTCACCTCCACCACTGACTGAGGAGCACTTTCCAACTCCCCTATTTGTGTTCCTTTCAAAATATGGCCCGTGAGGCCATCTCCTGGATCGCTTGATCCCTCCGGAACAAAGCCAAGAAAGGTCGTCGACTTTCTCGAAGAGAAAAGCATCGACGTTGCCATCATCACGGAGACGTTCCTCAACCTGAGTTGAGCGTCTCCATTCCCAACTATTGACTAGTGCGACTAGATGGAGGGGGAGTCGCCATCGTTTTGCGCCACAACATTAGCTGTCGGCTGCTGCCGAGCCTGCAGCTCTAACTTATCGAGGTTGTGGGAGTAGAAGTGCAAGCTGCAATGGCCCGATCACAATCATCGGTGGATCTAGGAAAAATCTTGGAGTAATCTCGGAACAATTCCTAGGAGACTCTGGAGGAGTATTCTGATGAATTACTGAAGGAACTGTGAAGAATTCCTGGAGAAACTCCGATAAAATTCCTGGAGGAACAATGGCGCAAATTTAAAGGAATTACTGGTGGAGCTTCAATAGAATTACCGGAGAAACTCCAAAAAAAATCTATGTGGTGCTCTGAAGAAATTATTGGAGGACCTCCCAAAAATTCCTGTGGGAACTCCGAAGGATTTGTTGGAGAAACTGCTGATTTTTTTTTCAATTTTGAGGAGATTCCTGAAGGAACAATGGAGGACATCCCGGAGGAATTCTGCAGAGCATATTCAAATGATTTCCTGAAGAAACTCCGAGGAATTTTTGGAGAAACATCGAAGCAAATCTTGAAGGAACTCCGAAAAAAATCTTGGAGGAATGCTCGGAGTAAATCTGAAAAATTTTCTCGGCAGAGCTCTAGAGAACTTCACAGAGGAAGTCTGGAAGAATTGCTGGAGGAACTGCGGAAGAATTGCTAGAGGAATTCATGGGGGAAATCCGAAAAAAATGGTCTAACTTCTGAAAGAGCTACGGAAAAATTCCAAATCAACTACAAAGGAAATCCAAAAAGTTTCCTGGTTGAGGAAATTCGGAGGAAATGCTAGATTAAAATCAGAATATTTGCTGAAAGAACTCCGGAGGAATTTCTTGAGCAACTCAGGAGGAATCACCGATGGAGCTCTGAAAGAAACTTAGAGTTCCAGGAACTCTGTACAAAATCATAGAGAAACTCCAAAGGCATTCCTGGAGGCAGTGTTTATAGACTCACACTCAAATCTCAATCAATACGCTCTCCCGTGAGAGCAAACTCCTCAGGGATCTGCGTCGCAAATCTCACGCTTGAGATTTTGATGCAGAATCACTCAATCGACTCAAACCGTAAAAAATGATTCAGTCGCATAGCCCGTTAAAAACTCGTGAAACCCAAATGTTGTTGTTTACGTTTGAAAGGATTACTATAATTTTACCAGACTAACAAGAAATTATTACCGAGTGTGAGTGAACTGTGAAAATACGAGACAATGATTCAAAAAGGTTAGCCAACTCATCCATGATTTGTTGATTGCTGAGTTGCGTGATTGACGTGAAAAATCTCAAGCGTGAGTTATGAGAAATTGAGTTTTGCACAACACTGCCTGGAGGAACTCTGGAGTAATTCTTGGAGATAAACTGGAGCCGTTCCTAGAGAAACTCTGGATGCATTTCTGGAAGAACTCCGGGGCTATTGCTTGAGGAACTCCGGAGAAATTCCCGGAAAAAACTATGGAGGACATTCCCGATGGATCTCCGGAAGAAATTTCCAGGAATTACTGGATGAAATCCAGAGCAACATCTTGAGGAACTCTAGAGAAATTTCTAGAAGAACTCTGTAAGTATTCCTTGTGGAAATTCAGAAGAAGTTCAGAGGGTTTGCTGGATGAAATTCAGAGGAATTGCCGGAGGACATCAGGAAGAACTTAAGAAGAATCCCACAAGAAATCCGGAAGAATTACACGAGGAACTCTGGAGGAATTCCCGGAGAAACTCTTGAGAATTTTTTGAGGAACTCTATTCAACTTTCCTTCGCAGTTCGTCGTTTTGTTCTCGTAGTTAGTGTTCATAGACTCACACTCAAATCTCAATCATAACGCTTTCCCGTGAGAGAAAACTCATTAGAGATCTGCTTCGCAAATCTCACGCTTGAGATTTTGATGCAAAATCACTCAATCAACTCAAACCGCAAAAATGATTCAGTCGCAAATCCCGTCAAAAACTCGTGAAACCAGAATGTTGTTGTCTACTCATCCATGATTTTTTAACTGCTGAGTTGCGTGATTGACAACTCATACATATAAAATCTCAAGCGTGAGTTATGAGGAATTGAGTTTTTCACAACACTGCCCTTGAGAGACCCCGACGTTCGAAGGCGAACTGAACTCGATTACCCCAAAGCACATGGAATCATCATTTCGCAGTCTAAACTTCGTTCGGATATATGAGATGTAGTTTCTTTTCGCAGTTTCAATTTCAATTTGTACATTTGACACGTGTTTCGTCGTGTACATGTAGGCTTACCAGATGAAAATTTTAGAAAGGAGGACATTTCATGTGACTTGCTTTGAAAAAAGGAGGACATTGATTTTTATTTAAAAATTAGGGTTGCTCTGGCCACGTCTTTGCGATAGTTGGTTATAAAGTAGGTTTGATAAACATTTAGGGTTTTTTGTTGAGTATGGTCAAGGGATTGAAATCATGTTAAGTGAGCTGACGTCGTTGCCATTGATTTTTCTCTAACATCCCGAACGCCAACAATTTATGTAAAATCTGAATATTATCGTATTAAAAAAAAGACAATTATACCGTCTTCAGCCAGACTGGACAGACTGAACAATCACGAACATTAGGTAACGGACAACACAGAACACCCAGTAGTCCAGTGATGAATTTTTCGTTTGACGAAAAGTTTACACCGACAGGAACGGGAATCGAACCCGCGCTTCGTGGCACAATACGCCCCAACGACTGACGCCGCTAACCGCACGGCCACGAAGCCCACATTCGATATCTCTGAATTGATCATAACAACAAAGTATCTATTTACCCAGAATTATTCACGGAAGTTCAGAGTAATAAAATTGTGTACTATTGTTCGGAGTGATCTAGCAAAACCCTATTTAAAACACTTCGAAAGCAATACACAAGTATTTAAATCACAAATTTTGACGTGATTTAAACATAGACATAAAACATAAAAAAACAGAAATATATTGAAGTTTTGTAATGAAGAACAGATTTGAACAATATTTTGACAACACAAGTATATAATGAACCTTTTTAACTTTAATTTGACCCCAATTCGTACAACTTGAATCTTCGAAAATGATTATTCAAGACAGAAATGTTTAGAAATTAAAAAAAAAGAGAACGAACGAAAACCAAAGAGATATGAATGGATGTAAAATTTTATATTTCCTCACTTTGATAAAGGAGGACATTTTCGGTCCAAGGGAGGACGGGAGGACATATGATTGAAAAGGAGGACATGTCCTCCCAAGGGATACCATCTGGTAAGCCTATGTACATGTAAACTTCAAAACGTCCAAACCTTATAACATACAATATATTATTTTTTTCCTGATAGTTTTGGGCCTTGAGGGATCCACAAAATAGATTAACTTAATGGGTATAACGAAATTTTGCTAATATGGATATTTTTGTCTTATATTTATCCCGCAAAAGTTTTCTCTTAATAAATCAGCGGGGATTCCTCTAAATGTAGTTTCAAACATTGGTTTATATCATCCAAAACTACCATTTGGAGGTTGAGCCTCCCAAGTTTTCTGACAAAGTGAAATTTTGGGACAGCCTAGTATCCAACCGCTATAACGGATTCATAATCTTTATATCGAACTCTCCGATTCCCATTTTCAGTCCCCATGTCGCCCGGCGGCGTTGCCTTCGAGCGAGAGGTCATCCCCCCGGATTGGGTGCTGGACTATTGGCATCCGCTGGAGAAGGCTCAGTTCCCGGAGTACTTTGCTCGCCGCGAGAAGCGCAAGGAGGAGTACGTGACCTGGTGGGAGAAGCAGTACGGTAAGACGTCCGCCACGGAAGGCTCGCACCACCACTGAATCCAAGCGGCGCTGAATTCGCTGAATACATATATTGTGCTTTTCTTTATTGCAAACCTAACCAGCGTAAGCAACTACCATCGATACTGGTCAGAGCTAAATAGAGGAATAACGTTGATTTAGAACTGTATGAAGTAGATGGTTTTGTGTTGATTCCGAAAAATCTAATTAGAATAGGTGGTATGCATTAAATTAGTACCGTAAACCGGGGTATCTTTGATAATGCGTGTAACTTGGATAGTGCATTACCCTCCACATAATAAATAAAATATAATAATTTCTGTTAAT
This sequence comes from Aedes aegypti, assembly GCF_002204515.2. Taxonomy (NCBI): domain Eukaryota; kingdom Metazoa; phylum Arthropoda; class Insecta; order Diptera; family Culicidae; genus Aedes; species Aedes aegypti. Next base: position 402,970,697 of record NC_035108.1, read on the forward strand.
CGGTTAAGCTGAACGAATGCAAAACTAAAGAATATTAGTATGACACTTTAAACAACAGCTATTTTCATTTCAATCGAGATCATTTGGGGCATTATGTACGAATATTAAAAATAGATACAATTTTAGCATGTTCGAAACGCTTACAAACAATCTGTTCTACGATCACTATTTGATGTAGTTTTGAATAATTCGTCACCTATCTTTAATAGCCTAGTTATCATAAAACTTGAATATGGTCTCAAATCACTTAGCGAAAGGCACTTTCACAAACTGGGACCATTTATGTAATCTAAGTCATAAATATCCATATAGCGTAAAACGCCTAGAGGTATGCAAAGCCCTATAAATGTTACGCAATTCATTCAATTTTGTTCGATTTATACTCCATTATCAAAGTAACCCCAAAACAGAAAACCGACTTTCGATGATATGAAAAATTATATATCCATTCAGAATAAATCTTTTGGCAATCTATCAACTGCAATCGATAGCTAGGATGCCAGTACTTGTTTTAAAAGTATAAATAATAATTCTTCAAAGCAGCATGCATAAATATCCAAGTTTTTTTTTTTCAAAAAAACTATCAAAGTTACCTTATTTTACGGTACCTGGATAGATGCAAATTAGTAAATTATTTTATTGAAGACTAAACTTGTCATTATTCTGTTTGGTAGAAAAGTTAAAATATGTACCATAATCCGGGGGCAAATTGATCACTGGGGTGAATTTGATCAAGTCGGTACCAAATAGCATTTCCTTTCAAGGATTCTTAATACTTCGTTGGCATCACATACATTCAATGTTTTCTAGTTTATAGATGTCTGATGATGATTTTAAACTATTTTATTTTTATTATGGTCAGTTTTGCATAGAAATATTCACAGTTTTTGAAGGTGTAATCAATACTGTTGTAAATGTTGGTACTAAACAATCTGCTGGTGCTAAGCCTGCATGAAAACTTAAAGTGTTAAAAATGTTGTGTAAGCTTCAGTGTGAACAGCTGAACTCATTTTTGAAATCGTATAGTATAACAAGAATAGTTTTATGATTATAAGCCCGTTTATAGTTCAATAACGTGCTTATTTCAAGGGAAATCGCATACATTTAGGCGTATTATGCAGATTTACTAAGTTTAATTTTGCAATAATATGATGATATTTACAAGTTGTAAGAATTTTGACATCAGTTTTGGATTCAGGAGACCCAAATTTAGTAGAAAGGGAAATTTTACATTCTAAAATATGCTTATTATATGCCCCAATGTGACATTTTCAATTTTTGATATTACAACTAATTTTATTACAGTGTCTTACCGATTTTGGCAACAAGGCTCGATTTTTATGTTGCCAAAATTGGGATGTTGCCAAATTCGGGAATTTTGAAATGCTTGTGTTTTTATCATTCTAATCTCTAAAAGTATCAGAAAATGCATGGCAATTACTACGAATGATGTGAAAAATGTCTGGGAGCCTTCTTCAGTTCAGCTTTTGATTTAAAAGCAGAAACATGTACTGATTATATGCGCCATCTGAAAGGCACACTTCTCGCATACTCTGAGATAATGCCCTAAAAGCCATTGGTAACCACGTGTGTAGCTCGTTGTTTCTGAGAAAATGAAAGAATAAGCGCCCAACCCAACACCACGGACAGGTAGATAATGATCTTTTCTTCCCCATAGCGTTGTTAAATAACATGAAAATACATTCATATGCTCAGAAACAATGAGCTACACACATGGTTACCAATGGCTTTTAGGGCGAGATCAGAAGTTATGCGAGACTTGTTCTACACAGTACAAGCGTGGTATTACTTCCAGTGGCCATATGCGACTGTTCTAGAGCGCAATTGTGCTTTAAAACCAGACCATATCAAAAGTAGCAGATTATGAATACAGGTTCGGTTGAGGATCCTTTCGGGTGGGTTTATTTTAGAGATTTCTTGAACATAGAGCGCAATTTTGATGACCACACGTATTAACAGTGAAGAACGTTCTAAGTGGAAAAAAGTTTTTCTAAATACAGTGAATCCTCCATGAGTCGATATTGAAGGACCATCGACTCATGGAAATATCGAGTCATGGAACAGCAATTCTTTGGAAAGCTGCTTCTAGGGGACTCTATGACACTACCCCGAACGCCACTACCCCGAATGCCATTACCCCGAAAGCCATTACCCCGAATGGGTCATTACCCCGAACGCCACTACCCCGAATGGATCACTACCCCGAACGCCATTACCCCGAATGCATAACATTTTGCGACTTATTCTAGTAAGAGAGTGGGGAGATAATTGTACGATTCCTTATGAGTATTTAACGAGTTTGGCTCAACTATGTACTTTTCAAATGTCAGAAGATAAAAAAGCAGCTAGTTTTTTAGCAAATATTTTTTTCATACTAAGTTTTCTTTGGATTTGTCCTCTAATTTTGGTGAGATTCGCACAGCCACATTGCAATGTTCTGAAGAACAGCCTATTCAAAAAAGAAGGGTGAATTTATTATGAAAAGGATAGCTATAATATGCACAAAATTAGGATGTAGTTAAGTCTCTTATTGGAAATCCGTACCCACTTCTTTTACTCATTTTTGTAGGTGTCAGGCTACTAGCATAAAGATCTCTGTAAAGATTTTGTTTCGTAAACGATGGCGATGGAAGATCACCCTGCGATAGTCACTGCAAGTGTTGTTCTATGGAACACGCTTAAGGACCAACCTGATAGACAATCGTTCCGTTATAGCTAAGAAACGTTAATACACTTGTACAAAGTAAAAAAACGGCGGCCTCTGATTGCCGCTACAGTAAAAACTTTCGTTGATTTGTGGGATCATTAGTTTAGAATTTCGATGAGATAACCACAAATATATTTTTTTTGATTCAAGACAATGAAGAAATTATGATGGCAGAAAAGTGGTGAGCAAATCCATAAGAGACGTGTCTGTTTTAATACAAAAAGATAAAAGAAGGGAAAATTTTTGATTAGCACTATAGCAGGATTCACTTTAGTGAATGCCTTCAGGATATATTCCTATAAAAAAGCTGCTCTATGTGGAAATACTTGTGACTAGCTTATCAAATGAATACTTGAAAGAACAGCCTATTTAAGAAAGAAGGGCAATCATCTGGTGAAATGTTTGCAACTATGACGTGATTGATCACTGTTACAACGTGATGATATGGCAAATTGAAATATGAACATCACCAAGAAGTCCAAATACCGGTGATCATGCAGCTGTTCAGCAAGACCATATTGAGGGTTACGGGTTCGAATTCCTCCGGTGGCGGATCATATGCATTGAACATTTCCTTGGCTTTCCTGGGCATAGAGGCACATGTACAAGAATGGTAAATTGACAAGGAATGCTCTTGACTGAGAATGGCTTATTTTATAAAAAGCCCATTCACAAATTTCATAACCCTGAAGGAGGCAAAAAATGTTGTGGGTGGTTGTCTTCAAAATGTTACAGCCCATACACAAAATGTAGAATTTCCATACAAAAAATGGTATGAGGAGGTGGGTAGGTGTCAAAAATGGCAATTTTTGGCGTTATGAAATTTGTGAATGAACCCTTGAACTACGAAAGTGCCTACTGAGCTGATAAACAGGCACTGTCTCAGAAAGAATGAGAGGAAGATAGTTGCCAACAAGATATTTTGAAAAAATAACAGACATATAAAAGGAGGAAAATATGTGATGAATATTTTATCGACGAATTTTACGCGCCATTTATTACCAGTTTTCATTAGAGACGCTTTTTTGCCCGCAAAATAAGATACTGCACTATATCTCATACTATTCGGGGTAATGGCTCATTCGGGGTAGTGGCGTTCGGGGTAATGACCCATTCGGGGTAATGGCTTTCGGGGTAGTGACCCATTCGGGGTAGTGGCGTTCGGGGTAATGGCGTTCGGGGTAATGGGATGGAGCCTTCTAGGGACCATCATAGTAACCATGAAATTATGTTTTTAGTATGGTTCCATGAGTCGATATCGAGTCATGGAACATCGACTCATGGAGGTATCACTGTAACTTCTTACTATCAATGTTATCACGGTTGAAATGTAATTTCAACTTTTTTGTCAAGACTGGCACCGCCATGCACCCAGAAATAGAGTTAATGACGAGTTCTTATCAAGCAATATGCTCATTTGCTGAGATTCGGGAAAAATCAAGCTGAAAGTTGCAAAATTAATTATTAGAGGGGCTTTCCTGAGCCGAGTGGTTAGAGTCCGCAGCTACAAAGCAAAGCCATGCTGAAGGCGTGGGTTCGATTCCCAGTCGGTCCAGATTTTTTTCGTAATGGAAATTTTCTTGACTTCTCTGGGCGTACTTGCCATACGATATACGCATGCAAAAATGGCAACTTTTGGTGTAGAAACTTCTTAGTTAATAACTGTGGAAGTGCTCATTGAAACTAAGCTGAGAAGCAGGCCCTGTCTCAGTGAGGACGTAATGTCAAGAAGGATTGGAAGATATTTCTTGAAACAAAAAATCATATTATAGAAGAAATAATGTGTGAAGAGCAACGCGAGGAGTTATATTCAAACTGAAAGTTATTGAAAATTTTGCTGCCGAAATTTCAAATTTCATTCATTTCAATGCGTTTAAATTTTCAAGATTTATTTATTAGATTTTTTTACGAACTCGTCAAGAAACTGCTAGAAAAATCTCTATTGTGCATATGAATTTACTCAAGGATTTCACCATTTGATGCTTCTGGTAGAAAAACAATTGCTACATGTATCCCTAATGTTTTGATTTGATTTCTGTAAGATTCTGTAACATCCGTAAAAATGAAAACGGATAGCAAAAAAATGTAGCTTAGTTGCGGAGTCAGTGGAAAAAAATGTAGTACAGGTCGGACTCGATTATCCGGAGTATCGATTTTTTTTTCACTCTGGATAATCGAGTTCTCCGTATAATCGAATCACTGAGAAAAAAAAAATGAAATCTTCGATAAAAGAACATAAATATTATCTTTTTTGTTGTTTTATTTATATGACGCGGTGGTGTAACCTGAAACTATTTCTAGGAAAAGTAGGGGTCTTTACAAGAAAAAAAAACATTTTTTTTTTTGACCAGCATACACAAAAACCACTTTTTTAAACCCCCCTGTTCTTAAATATTTTCAAAACTGCAAAACCATTCATGTTGTATATTGCAATACCAAATTATCTCAGATTTATGAATAAAAATTGAAAAACAAGAACATCAAAAATCAAATTTCGGATAATCGAGTCTAAAATTCCTGAGATTCGAATCCCGGATAATCGAGTCCGACCATTAATCATTTATTTTTTCTTCGTTTTAATTGTAGAGAATAATCATATAAATGTTAACAATGTCCAAAGAATTTTTAGCATGGGCTTTTTACTCACTCTTAGAATGCTTCTAAAGAAGTTTTTCAATGACTACTTCAACCCATTCTCAACAATTCGCCCAAATTGTCAACTAGTGTTATGAACAAACATTCTCAATGTTTTCCTCAATAACTGTTACTAACATTCCTACGGAAATACCCAAAAGAAATTATTCATCAATTATTCAATAAAATCTTCTACGTATTAACTAATCAATGACCACGAGACAATTTGAAAACATTTTGAGGATCTTCAAGCCGCCACACATAATCCGATTTGTACGTTAATTACAAGCACATAACAATAACAAAACATTAATGATCAACACAGTAGAGCTTATCATCTTTACATTTGATGCTTTTATTACACTTGTTTTTACTGTTGATTGCTATCCTATTCCACCAAATTATTATGCCTTTTAAATAATGTAGCATTTATTTTTACAGCTTGCCTGCTTTATGTCAATTCCCCTTTGAAATATGCGTGTTTTACTTATAAGTACATTCAACATTAGCTTTCTAAGCTCGCAATGGTCACCAACATTTTCATTTTGACTTATTTTTGCTTTGTTTGAACTCACAATATTAGGTTTCAGTGCTTAATTATCATTTGAAAATATTTTTCCATGTGTTGCCAAAATCGGGAAGAAAATGTTGCCAAAAACGGGTGTTGCCAAAATCGGAGGTAGACAAAAGCGGGTGTTGCCAAAATCAGGAAGGCACTGTATATGTTAAATTTTATTTAATAAAAAATCGATTTCATAAACTGATAGAGATCAATGAAGTACTGATTTTACCGAAATAAATTTGATATTTGAATTCCAAAGGATAACATCAAAAAAGTTGTGAAATAATGATCAATTTGCCCCCGGATTACGGTAACTCAAAATAATAACTACAATTTGCTCCTGGGATAAAAATAATAGCAAAATTAGTTATTTGAATGGCATACCAATAACTCCAAGTTATTGGTTTGCAGTTCTTACTTTACTTTTACGATATAAATACGACTTTGACTTTCCCCCTCTAAACATTTTCGGGACAAATTTGGCATTTTGAGACGGCAGTACGAAAAATATGTTTCATAAGTCGAAGGTTTCTAGAAAACTTCTCTACAAATCCGATGAGTTTTATCAGTTTTTCAATTTAATGGCTCATTTTTTATTTGCTCCTCCTCTACCCCATGAAGGTCGATTATTAAATTATACAATTTAATAAATTATCCCACACCATGTTTTATTACAAGGTACATTATACTTTAAACAGTTTATAATTTATAATATTACCACAATTTCGAGCTTTGAAACAATTTTCAATATTGATTTCTAAAGAAAAACCAAATTTGTAACTCAAACAAACTCGATAAAACAACCCAAAAACACTCTCAACAGCTTCACGTGGAAGCGATTGGAGCATCGCTAACAACAGCAAAATCAACAGATCTCTCTCCCAACCCTACACTTTCAATCGCTTGGTGACCTTGGAAGTCTTAACGCTTTCTTCTCCACCGGCCTTGCGCTTTTTGGCTTCCCTCGCGGTTTCTGGTACAACAGCAGGCGCCTCGTCTTCCGTGCTGCTTTCCGAATCGTTTGCCGGATCCTCATGAGCCGGGTTCAGCTTCACCGAACCCAACAGCACGCCACGTGTCCCACTGACCTTAATCAGCAGTTTCCTGTGTAAGGCCGCTTCCATGGCCGGCTTGAGCTGTCGGGTCATTTGCGGTTTTTTGACTTGGTGCTGCTGGCGTAGATATTCCTTTATCCTGTAAATGGATACACCTTTCTTGCTGCTGTCGGGAGGTGTTTGACGAACCGCTTCCAGGACTTTGTCCAACATCTCTTTGATTTCATCACCGTCATCGCTGCCACCGGTTGTAGCGCCCTTCTTTTCACCGGTGGTATTGCTTACGTCGATGATCGGTGTGCTGGAGCTAGATACCGGTACAAGATGCTGTACGGAACCGGCTTCGTCGTCGGAGGAACTGTCTGCAGTGAATTTGTACATGGTGGGATCGATGAGAATGGGCTGGAAACCGTAGAGTTCTCCGAATTGCGCACACAGCGAACAGTCGTCCATCCGTTTAGAAGGCCTGAAATTAACTAACATAGAAATATGCTGTAATAAACTATGGAACCACAGACAAACAGACGTTACACTGACGAAATTTCCATCGACCACTCATTTAATGATCATTTCAAATTCGTTGTGTTACGAATTTCACAACCAGAGACGCGCGCATAGTATTCCTTCGTGTTTTACGTTTCACACTACCATCTGCAGGTCTTGTTGCACGAAACAGTACTTCGTGCAACATGCTCACCAGATGATGATGGTGTAAACTGCGCGATGGATTAAAATAATTGTGTTCTAAGTGTTATGTCTGTTTGTCTGTGATGGTACTATAGATCTAAAAGTGTAACCAATGCAATGAACAATATGGGTTATCCAAAAACTTCTTAAAATAAAGATCTTGAATCAGCGAACCAGAACTACCTGACGTGGGGCCTTCCTTAGCCGAGTGGTTAGAGTCCGCGACTACAAAGCAAAGCCAAGCTGAAGGTGTCTGGGTTTGAATCTCGGTCGGTCCAGGATCTTTTCGTAATGGAAATTTCCTTGACTTGCCTGGGCATAGAGTATAATCGTACCTGCCACACGATATACAAATGCGAAAATGGCAACTTTGGCAATGAAAGCTCTCAGTTAATAGAGTGTGTCGATAGCTTTGAGATGGTAACAGCGGAAAATGAACGAAACCAGATAAAACTAAGGAGTAGTCATTGTTGTAATTTTGGACCAGTCTGTTTTATGTTGACGATGTTTATCATCATTGCCTTGCGCCGACCCTGTGATTCGTATGTATGTTGTTGTTTATGTTATGTTATTGTAGTAATAAACCGACCGCCGCGACGAGCAAACGTACTTTGTGTACTCTAGTGTTCTTCCTGTTCGCGTACCGAAATTCCCCCGGTGGTTTTGTCGGTACCACTGTGTACCTGGTGGGCATCTCCGTGGTCAAGCCTTCCCACAGGTTATGGGCCCAGTGTAGTGAAAGAACCGGAAAGTTTGGCTCGGAAAGTCGCGGTGTGTGCAAATCGCTTCGTGAACATTTATCCTGTGTGGTGCCGGTCGGTGGGAGCCAATCGTTTAATTGCGCTCGTTTTTTGGCTGAAGGTCCAGCTGCTGTGTGAGAAGAACAGCTGCGACCGGGACTGTGAAGTGTTTGGTGTGGTCGTTGGAGCCGTTTGTTCGTCTGGTTTCAAATCCAGAACGGCGTCCAGAGTGCCGGTAAGGCTGTGATTAGACTGCACACCATTTTGTCCCGCGGAGCCGAAGAAAGAAGTTTTGTGCCATTTTGTGCCGCGAAAAGTTGCCGTAGCCGTGGTGGTGATCGATTGAAATCGAACAGTAACTCTGTGTGGTGTACCGCCGGCGCGTGTGTATTGTACGGCGGGTACTTTCGAATAGTGTTGTTGGCTGTACCTTCGTGAGTACAGTGTGCGCCAACAGAAAATCGAAAAATAGAAATGGCTGAGAAAATTTTTATCGCCCGTTTGGATAATCGAAATTATCAAACGTGGAAGGTGAAGATCGAAATGTTGTTGATCAGTGTCGATCTGTGGCATACGGTTTCGGAAGAAAAACCGATGCCAGTGACTGCGGCGTGGTCGAAAGAAGATCAAAAGGCGAGGGCCTTGATCATTCTGAACATCGAGGACAATCAGTTAGCCTTAGTGAAGGACGCAAAATCTGCGATCGATGCGTGGGATAAGCTGAAGAAGTACCACGAAAAGGCTACGGTGACGTCGCGAGTGTCGCTTCTGAAGAAGCTGTGTAGTTTTAACTACGAAGAAGGTGCGGACATGGAGAAGCACCTGTTCGCGATCGAGGAATTGTTCGATCGGCTATCGTGTGCGGGGCAGAAGCTCGAGAGTTCGCTGCAAGTGGCGATGGTGTATCGCAGTCTGCCGGAGTCGTACAACGGGTTGGTGACGGCTTTGGAAAGCCGGCCAGATGACGACCAGACTCTGGAATTTGTGAAGCAGCGGCTGATGGACGAGTACCACCGACGGATGGAGAAGCGAGAGGTATCCGGTGAGCGCAGTGACCATGCGCTGAAAGCGTTTAACGAAGGCAGAAGAAGAAAACAACAGAGAGTTTGTTATTACTGCCGGAAACCTGGCCACTTCCGGAGGGATTGCCCAGAGCTACGTGAAAGGGAAGAAAAAGTGCCGGAAGTGAAGAAAGCGGTGAAGAAAAATCCCGGAATCTGTTTTGGTGTTGGCGGACAGCGGAAGCGGAACAGCTGGTACGTGGACAGTGGCTGTTCGAGCCACATGACCAGCGACAGGAAGTTCTTCGATAAGATCGACGAAAGTGTGAAGGTCGAAGTGAACTTGGCGGATGGCTCGGTGCTGAGATCCGCAGGAGTTGGAGAAGGCTTCCTGAAGTGCGTCGACGAAGAAGGAAAAATGAATGAAATCTCAGTGAAAGACGTGCTGTATGTTCCGGAGCTGGACTGTGGATTGCTTTCAGTCCGGAAGCTGGCACAGAAGGGACTGAGAGTGAACTTTGTGAAGTCCAAGTGCCAAATAGTGAGTTCCAGCGGGAAAGTGCAAGCAGTAGCGGATCTTCGTGGAGAACTGTACGCTTTAGAAGTTGTGGAGAGTGGCAACCGCCGGAAAACTGCAGCTGGGCATCCCGTTGAGGAGGAGTGCTGTGAACAAGAAGAATTTTATGACTGTTTTGACGAGGGAAACCGATGCTAAGTGGACATCGTGTATAGACTGTAAACTCTTTGTGATCTTTGTGACTTTGTGGTATACTTGACGAAGCAGGAGTGTTTGGTGCAAGAGGAGGAACTTTGTGTAGGCTATGTTGTCCAATGAGAACTGTTCAAGACTTTGTGACTGTTAAGACAAGTGATGAATACATCGAGGAGGAGTGTTGTAATTTTGGACCAGTCTGTTTTATGTTGACGATGTTTATCATCATTGCCTTGCGCCGACCCTGTGATTCGTATGTATGTTGTTGTTTATGTTATGTTATTGTAGTAATAAACCGACCGCCGCGACGAGCAAACGTACTTTGTGTACTCTAGTGTTCTTCCTGATCGCGTACCGAAATTCCCCCGGTGGTTTTGTCGGTACCACTGTGTACCTGGTGGGCATCTCCGTGGTCAAGCCTTCCCACAGTCATTCGACCGGAAAGCGGCTCCCCGTCGTTGACACCCAGCATACTGCTTTAACAAGAAGTCCAGTAATGGGAAGGAACTACGGCAGTGAACGATTGTTGAAATAAAGAAAAATGTAGAGTATAATAAACGTAGAGTAAAGGTCAATTTTACGTCAACTGTATTGCAGTTTGTTGAAAAGTCCAAATACACTAATTGCATATTTGTTAAATATCTGATTTGTGTTAGAAAATGGCTGAACCAACGTGTAAAACTTTTACATTAAAAATCAAATTTCCATTCTTTGTCGTATGTATTCAATAGTCAAATAATTTAAAAAAAACGAATGTTGAGATAATAATTTGTGTCAGAAAAAGTAATGTAGTTTATACTTCTGATAGTAGGTATTCTTAATTTTTTATCAATGTTCATAATGCTGCACTCTTAAAAATAATGAAAATTACTCTGGACGTAATTCACATTAAGACTGAATGACACATAATGTAAGTGATGAAATGACGTAAAAATGGGTTCTGAAGGATGTATTGAAAGAAAAATGTAATTTTACATGATGATGGTCATGAAAACGATGCCGCTATGACTGACATTTGCCGAATCGAACATCATCGTATTTAAAATGAGACACAAATTCACGTTATTTGCTTCGCTTTTTTTATATGCATCCAAAAGACGTAAAATCGCATGATTTTTTCGGAGTATGTGTTTTATGAAATGAGCAAAACAAGACATAGGCATAACTATGATCAATTCATAAGGTGAATCAATGAAATGCTTACGGATTTCTTGTGGCAAATAAACATAAGGGAAAATAATGAATATTCATAGTATTTTTGCCTGAGTGAGAAGAGTTAAGTTGCTCATCGAAATTTGATTGGAATTTTGAAGTTCCTAAAAATTCGGTACTTTATGATGATTCATACTTTAGTCTTTTAAGAAGTTAATGAATTCCACATGGAGCTTTATCTGAACATTTTGAAACCTAAAAGTGTAGTCTATTGTGGAAAGCCGAACTCTTGGTTAACATTTAAGGGGGCAGGATCCGTCATGAATCCTTGCGATATCGATGATTGTTTGTAATAGTGTTAGTAAACATCGATAAGTTTCCCAATTTTAAGTTTTATTTATTCGAAAAACCTGACTTACCTATATATGAGTATGTTCACGGGATCACAGGAACTCTTGGTAATACGAACAAGGTTGCCTTTTAATTCAAAAACGTTCCAAATTTCTTGAATCCGATATTTTTCTGTTCAGATCATTGAACACATTGTGCACCAATAAAACCAACTTGCGTTTTGAAATAACTAATACACTACAAGAGGCCAGCACTCGACGTTTGCATATCAAAATTAACACCAATTTCAAACATTTCAGGCCTCAAAAAAGTGTTCAACAGGCGAAGGACACATATTTCTTCCAAACAACATTAGAATTCTTCACTTTGAAACACTACCGTCTTGGAAAACTACTTTTCAAACATGAAACTCCCGGGGAAAACTTGCTGTCAATATTGCCTATGCGTTAACAATTTAACTTCGCAACTCTTACAGAAAACTTACGCATCAAGCAAAATGTTACCATTAAAACCGTCGCGCTGCAACTAAGAGAAATCCAACAATACATGATGTGCAGCTAAAAGGACACACCCTATGAGGCACACAGGCTGGGGTGGCATCATCAATTCATGGTTGCCAACAATTATTTTTCATTTTTTCTCTATAACTGAGATTGTACTCGGGAAAACATTCTTTGGTAAAAATAACTATTTTAGCTGACTAGGCCCATTCTTAAAACTACCATGGAAATTCAGACCAATTTACTATGTTTACGGAACAGCCCACCGCATTACTGATACATTTGACAGAAATAATTTACAACAATCTGATTCCAACTACAGACATGGTAAAATCAAGCGCATTTCTGGTCTGCTGAAAATTGCCGGTGCGAGCGCTTATGTTAACCCCCTAAAATGGTAGTTTTTACCGCACAATTTTTTTGCGTGTATGATAAAAAATTGTGAACATTTTCGTAAAATAATAGTTATAGAACGGTATTAAATATGTTGTTATTTGTTTTGATTGAGTTGGCAGTAAACAGTCTTTGATTTGTGATGTTTAACGGATGATGGTTTCAATTACAAATGATCTTCATCCAACCAATTGGCAACCTTGCCCATCAGCTGCTGTTCGGATTCCTCCCCATTCCCTCCCATAATTTTGTAAACAAACTTATCGCAAGACTGAGCATGACTTCGTCCGGAGAACAAATTGAAGTAAACTTCGTTCAAAGAAAAAGTCTTAAAAGTAGCTTAGAATCACGAAGAATCAAAACGCATCGCACTTGCTCGAGAAGTGTTCGAGGTGATTTATGCAGGAAAACGCATTCGATGATAACGGTCAAGAAAATGATGTGAATTTATAAATGAGGAGTCAGCAATTTAATCTTTCTGCGAGTATGAAGCAGAAGAAATAGACTGTGTACATATTTCATTTGAGGATTTCATTGTACTTTACATTGATTATTTTTTTTACCACTACATTGAATTTCAAAATCAATGTGGAATGAAATGACTATTTAGTTCGTTGTGATACTTCATTTCTGATGTAAGCTCAAGAGTTTGAAACAAAAACTGAGATAGGGCTTAACCACCCTGTTGTTTGCATCAATTGGTCGGAAAAGTCTTAATTCTGTTGGAATATAGGTAGTGTCGCATCTCAGGTAGAAGAATCGTCGGTTGAGAAGCATGCGTCGTCGTAGGTAAAAGTGTAGAAGATTTGTTGTGAGGTATAATATTTGTGTAGGATGTTGAATTGTAAAAATATATATACTGCTTCGCGACTCAAAATGGATGAATCAACGTGCGAAGTTCGATTTTTGACCAACTTCGCCGCGTCGCGAGTAATTTCGCTATAGTGCGCATCTATGCCCTCCGCCGTGTGCATCATGCGCACTATTGAGAATCGAGTTGCGACGCGGCGAAGTTGGTCAAAAGTCAAACTTCGCACCTTGGTTAACCCATTTTCTAACGCGAAGCAGTATACCTGGAATGAATAAAGAGAGTTGCAGCTGCTGATTGAGGTATCAGTCAGTTAGCTGCCCAGTTGAAGGAGACATCTACTGTATTGTATTTCTTTATGATTTGCAATCGGATGTGGACGGGCTAGCCTCGCTAGGGTCCGCGTGTTCTTAGCGGACTAGCCTTTCAACAGGTAATGGGCCCTGATATCGCGAAGAAAGCGTTTGGAAAGTGTCTGATCGAAATGATACTTTAAGTGATTTGCGTTGAATTTGCGTTGCGAGTTATTTGCATTCCGTTTATCGGTGTTGATTTTTTGTCGAGAGTAGTGCTGTTGGCGGGAAGTTAGGCCAACCAGGAGATGAGCTAGAGACGTTCGGACATTATTTTGTGAATTAAATCGAGGAGGAGTGTCCAGAAACTGCGCCGTTTGTTGGGTCGAAACATTGCCATTTTGTTGTTTATGTGGACTTGTGATAGAGTACCAGTGAGACTGTATGGACGGTATTGACTATTGACTGTTTGTGTGGATAGTGCTATTACTGTTTTGAAAACACAGTGGTTCAGAAGTCAGATTTGGTGTGACCGATTGTTATAGAATGACGGAAGCAAAATTAACTTTCGATCGGTTGAATGATGTCAACTGGTCGACGTGGCGTTTTAGGACGGAGCATGTACGAAGTTCGGAACGAGGAGGAGTTTCGAGCCAGGAGGAGACGATCATGAGTAGAGGTTGCGACCCTAAGGAGGAGTGTTGGAATATAGGTAGTGTCGTATCTCAGGTAGAAGAATCGTCGGTTGAGAAGCATGCGTCGTCGTAGGTAAAAGTGTAGAAGATTTGTTGTGAGGTATAATATTTGTGTAGGATGTTGAATTGTAAAAATATATACCTGGAATGAATAAAGAGAGTTGCAGCTGCTGATTGAGGTATCAGTCAGTTAGCTGCCCAGTTGAAGGAGACATCTACTGTATTGTATTTCTTTATGATTTGCAATCGGATGTGGACGGGCTAGCCTCGCTAGGGTCCGCGTGGTCTTAGTGGACTAGCCTTTCAACAAATTCTACCAAATAAAATAATCAGAATGCAACCACATGCAATTTCAATACTTCTCAACAAAACTTTACTTTGAATAAAAGTAAAACACGTGTTTCTGATACTTTTCTTACACGCGCACATTCAAATTGATTTTCTGTTAGACAAACCAATACAATCAAATCACAGTCATTGATAATCTAAACAGAATTACGTAGCGTTGAACGTTAAGGATCCGTCACCGTAATCATCGTCATCACCGAAAACTTCAAAAGCAGTTTCTCTGTTCAAAACTAATAAAAAAATCGATGTATTCACTGTGTTTCTGTTGGAGAATAGAATACAGTAAACACATTTTCGTGTGAATTTTCTTTATTTTGAATGAAAAAACTGCTCATGAAAATTCCGAAATCAATTGATCATTAATCATTAATGACGGCCCCTGCCCCCTTAAGGCCGCACGGGACGTCATCATAATCACCCTATCCATTTCAAAAAGTAAATCCCAAGAACCATTCCATATATCGATGCGAAAATGTATCACTATGATTCTATATATGTAGTGCACAACCCGATAAATTTTCAGCTTCATCGGTTCACTAAAACTCGAGATTTGCTTCCACAAAGTTTTGATGATTATTGTTAGAGTGAGACGAAAGATAGGGAAAATAACACGGTCTCCCGTGTCCCCTTAAAGGCGTAAGTTAGACAACTGAAAGCTGTCATAAATTTCGATTAAAATTTGATGAATTTTACAGAAAAATGTATTTTAAGTCTGAAATAAAACTCTCAAAACCATAATGAAAATACAAAAAAAAAATCAAACTTTCTTCACTAATCCCATTGAAGTTAAAAACTCTGTCTTTTCTCAATCATTGCATATGATACTTGCTTCTTATGATTCAGAAAATATAAGCGTTTGTCAACATCTCTTATCTAACATGAACAGTACTGCCCATTAAAGCATAATTGCTCCATATGGATTTTCCACATATTATAGCATACATAACTACAGTCAGCGACAAAATTAGTAATCAAAATAAATGCTGTTTTTCCATACAAAATGATCAAGTTTGGAATTTATCTCAGCTTTTGGTAGTCTAAATTGGCTGAAATATGGATGACGAACTCATTCAATTTTCAAAGATTTTCAGAGGGATTTTCAATGAGAACTATAAACTATGAGCGTTATTTTCTCAATGCCTACTTTTTCCACACGGGACAGATATGCTTTTATGGGCAGTGTAACTTTTCGAACGTGGAGTTTAACAAACTTACCAAGAATAATTGAATACCAGTTGTGCACAAACACGTTACAAACAACGTAGAGAATCCACTACAGAATGTATTTAGCGACAACAGTAACAAACCACCGGACGAAGAGCACGCTGCACAGATACAAGTTTCACTATTCGAATGGTCATATGGTTGCGGAAAGATGCCAACTATCTAGAAATCGGGCCATGTGATGGATAAACGAGCATTTTTTTGGGAATGAGTGGCGTTCTATCTGAGTGGGCTGTGAGTGCGCTTGGAAAGGAAACATTCATAACTTACGCCACGCAAAAATACTGTTTTGTCAACTATGACGCATATTGAGTTTATCAAAGACTCACATCAAATAAGTTACGTAATCGGCTAGCGTTGCGCAATGAGTTATCACGCAACTGAAGTTAGTTGCGTAATGAACCCGTACTATACACATAGTTTTGTGCAGGCAAGTAGGCTGTTTCATGACAGATTATCGTGATAAAAAAAACAGTCTATTACGATGAGGAAAATACAGTCTACTATGTTTGTCGCTTCCAACAGTTTTCCATAAGGTTTCTTTTACGTTAGTCGATAAGTCCATGAGTCTTCCTATCGTGTAGGTCCTTTTGAATTCGACTCATAGAAATTTTCTAGCATACAGTAGATCAGCTGTATCACAGAAAATTGCGTGAAATACTTCACTTCCATAACAGGGTACAATAGGTAACTCATAAAAGCCACTCTTGATCGTTGTGATCGTTTTCTGTTCCGTTGTCAGTCTATTGTTTCATTTTAAACGGTTGGCCTCCTCCAAGTCAACATCACTACGGAAAACCACATGATAAATCGCCATTGCCTCTAGGTATACCATAGCGCGCCCGTTTCACCACCAGAAGATCCAAGCATTAACAAACCACGTCATAAAATTTCCAATATGGGTCTCAGTAATGCTTTTCAACTGTGCAGTTTGATTTATGCTAGTTTGAAGGTGATTTACCTGACGATAGCACTGTATCAGGTGGCATTTTGTTCAAGTGTGGAGTGCCCCAATGAAAGTGAGTATCGTTTCATACATCTGCACTTATTGGTTTTAAAAAAAAAAACACTACATTTTTTATCACTAAAAATAGACTCTATACCAGCCGCCTTCGTAATCCTATTGGTGATGATATTCCCCGCTTTGATGATTGCCGGAATATTGAAGGTAAAGTATTCTAATATTTGACGGTAATAAAGCAGGGGTTCTCAAATCATTTCCCGCCTACAGAAAAATCTCCAAATGCTTCGCATCTGCAAAGTGTACAACATCGTGGAGAAATCAGTGATCATATTCGGCCAGCTGGTGATGATCATCATGATGGAACGAGTCTACCAGCTCTACCGTCGACGCCATTACGTATCCGACGAGGAAGCAATGTCCGTTGAGCTGGCCTACGGACTAATGGCAATCGGAGTCCTGCTTACAGCACGTGAGTTTTCTGCGGAATTGTACATACCTGGAAGAATTCTGAAATTCGTTGTTTTTTTTCACAGTCTACTTGATTTTCCGCAACTGGATGATCGATGGAACCATAGCATCTATCAAGGAGGATCTCTACATCTTGAACCGGGACAAGTATGTCATGCAATACAACTGCGAGGCATGAACGCATCAACCTACTTTGTTATGTGTGGTCCCACACCGCAGAATTTGATTGTTGTTTAATGCGATACATTTTTGTACATCGAAGGTTACTAAAAAGTAACCAGACTAAGAAAGTTGAATAGAAAGTAAGAAAGTTGTTGTGAAATGATCGAAAAACAGTTTCATGCATTATTATTTTCATTATTAATCAAACGAAGTATAAAAAAGACTAACTATGCTTCAGAAAATTGATTTCTTCAAAAGAAATTCAAGCTTCTCACTGTTAGTAAAGTAGTTTAACCTTCTGTCTGTGCGAGAAAAAAAAATACGTTGCCTGTGCTTTGACTCCAAATTTAAATCGCGATAGCTTCCAGACATTTGAACGAATTTCAATTTTTCTACAGTTCTAGAAATAAAATTGAATTGAGTTTTTCTAAAAAAATATAAGGAAATTCAAAAGGGGGATGGTTATTGTGAAAAAAGGTCCAAAAACAGCACGTAAGTAGTGCAGATTCTTTAATACAAGAAGATTAGTGCCTTTGAAATCGTGAGTAGTGACACAAGCCATGTTTGGATTTCGACACGTGTCACCTTAAGGTACAGTTTTTTTGTGATATTCATTCTCGGAAAGGAAAGCTCATAGAACATTTAAATATGTACATACATTTCCGGTAGACTACGTAAGTGGAGTTCTATGAATGAATAATTCCAACAAGTGTTTAACCCCTTTTAGCTACCTCCACAAGAAGCAGGTGCAACAAGAGCTACCGATTGCCATCGCAACGGGC
Source organism: Aedes aegypti (assembly GCF_002204515.2). NCBI lineage: Eukaryota > Metazoa > Arthropoda > Insecta > Diptera > Culicidae > Aedes > Aedes aegypti. The sequence continues at coordinate 402,988,956 of NC_035108.1, forward strand.
GCCATCCACGCTTCAAGCCTGAAGTGAACAAAAACACTCATTAAATCCCTTCACCCACTCACGCGGCACCATTCCCTGAACTGTGTTTATTGTTATCGCATGAAAGTAAACAAAGATCACGAATGAATGTCTCGCAAGGTGCCTACTTTCGGGCGCAAGCGCCGCTCCTGAACGGCTGCTTCACCCATTTTGACAGATATTTTTTCACTTGACACCGTCAAATTTTTAGGATCCAGCAAACCACCATCCGAAGCGGACTGTCATTGCACTTGGCTGGAGAAAAATTATCAGTGTAATCGCGAGGAAAATTAGGGAAAAAGTGGTTTTTCACTAACTTTAGGCTGATGAGGTTGATTAGTTTTTGCATAGTTTTAGGCGGTGGTTCGGATATTTGAGTTGTAAGTGTGCAATTCGCTTGTTTTTCTGGCAATGGACAGATCTTTCTATTCTAATCTAATCACGAATCAGTGAGTGCCAAAAGGAAATTGTCTGGTAGCCACCCGATTTGCATACGGAGTTAAAAACCATTGAGTCTGATAACTTTCAAGGAATTCTACAAAAACTAACGTCAATTTGGCCTAAATACGGTTAGCCGCAAAGCCATCAAAATGTGATATGCTGCATTATATCATCGATATAGGGTGAAAAGTTGATTTTCCTTTGCATGGAAAATTGCCCGTGTCGGATTCTTGTTCTTGTTCTTCTTCGTTCGGGGCAGACTGAAGGCTGGCTCTGATACTGCTTCTGCTGTTGCTGCATACCTACATACATTCAGGCGCAGCCGGGCTTCGCAGAGATAAAGCCGAGTGTGAGAGTGCAGAGGTTTTACGGTAAGCGCAAGGACGATCAAAGTGTGATACAAATCAGACTGGAATGATGCGAAAGCGGAGTTCATAAAAGGACAAGTTTATTGCACAATCATCGCCGTGGGTAGAACGAAAGCATTCGGTGTCTGTGCCTTTTGGCACCGGTGCGAACTTGCTTTCGGGGGGTTGCCGTTAGTTATATAACGTGCTATAGATTAAACTTTCACCTTAATCAGCGCCATCAGTTAATTATTCAAAAGCTTACAGAGCACCTCCCAAGATATGGCTAAGAAAATACCTTTCAAGGTGGTGTTTGCTTCGGGTAAGTTCATCAAACATGCAGCAAGTTCGCCTAAGTTTTCAAAACCCTTCGCTTTTAGATGAAGACTCGGACTATCCGGCCAGCGAATTGAACACTCACAGTCCCACCGTGCATGGGTGGCGTTCGAATCCGAGCAGTCCTGTGACACCGAAGGAGATAGTCCTGCGGTTCTTCAACCCGGCCCGCATCGTCCGGATACAAGTGTTGGCCCATCAGTACTATATACGTGAGTATAGTTGGAATGTTTTTGATTCGAATTAATTGAGTTTGCTTTCTTGATTCATTTTGGGATGAATTTTGACGAGTGAATTAGTTCATTAGGAGGAGTTTGCGCGATTTGGACATTATCATTGCCGATTCATTCATGAACTTCTATGTCGGAATTTTTCGGGGTTTTGTTTTGATCTGGGAACCTCTATGTGCTTTGAAAGTAACACGTGGCAGTCATTTACTAGTTTTGAGATTATTTATAGTATATGTGTACATGTACACATTGCGAGTCGTACGATTTTTAAAAGTGAATTGGATTTGGATTTGGATTGGATTTGGATTGGATTGGATTGGATTAAGATTTGAATTGGATTTGGATTGGATTTGGATTGGAATTTGGATTGGATTTGGATTGGATTTGGATTGGATTTGGATTGGATTTGGATTGGATTTGGGATTGGATTGATTTGGATTTGGATTTGGATTGGATTGGATTGGATTTGGATTGATTGGGATTTGGATTGGATTTGATTGGATTGAATTGGATTTGGATTGGATTTGGATTGGATTTGGATTGGATTTGGATTGGATTTGGATTGATTTGGATTGGATTTGGATTGGATTTGGATTGGATTTGGATTGGATTTGGATTGGATTTGGATTGGATTTGGATTGGATTTGGATTGGATTTGGATTGGATTTGGATTGGATTTGGATTGGATTTGGATTGGATTTGGATTGGATTTGGATTGGATTTGGATGGATTTGGATTGGATTTGGATTGGATTTTGGATTGGATTTGGATTGGATTTGGATTGGATTTGGATTGGATTTGGATTGGATTTGGATTGGATTTGGATTGGATTTGGATTGGATTTGGATTGGATTTGGATTGGATTTGGATTGGATTTGGATTGGATTTGGATTGGATTTGGATTGGATTTGGATTGGATTTGGATTGGATTTGGATTGGATTTGGATTGGATTTGGATTGGATTTGGATTGGATTTGGATTGGATTTGGATTGGATTTGGATTGGATTTGGATTGGATTTGGATTGGATTTGGATTGGATTTGGATTGGATTTGGATTGGATTTGGATTGGATTTGGATTGGATTTGGATTGGATTTGGATTGGATTTGGATTGGATTTGGATTGGATTTGGATTGGATTTGGATTGGATTTGGATTGGATTTGGATTGGATTTGGATTGGATTTGGATTGGATTTGGATTGGATTTGGATTGGATTTGGATTGGATTTGGATTGGATTTGGATTGGATTTGGATTGGATTTGGATTGGATTGGATTGGATTGGGATTTGGATTGGATTTGGATTGGATTTGGATTGGATTTGGATTGGATTTGGATTGGATTTGGATTGGATTTGGATTGGATTTGGATTGGATTTGGATTGGATTTGGATTGGATTTGGATTGGATTTGGATTGGATTTGGATTGGATTTGGATTGGATTTGGATTGGATTTGGATTGGATTTGGATTGGATTTGGATTGGATTTGGATTGGATTTGGATTGGATTTGGATTGGATTTGGATTGGATTTGGATTGGATTTGGATTGGATTTGGATTGGATTTGGATTGGATTTGGATTGGATTTGGATTGGATTGGATTGGATTGGATTTGGATTGGATTTGGATTGGATTTGGATTGGATTTGGATTGGATTTGGATTGGATTTGGATTGGATTTGGATTGGATTTGGATTGGATTTGATTTGGATTGGATTTGGATTGGATTTGGATTGGATTTGGATTGGATTTGGATTGGATTTGGATTGGATTTGGATTGGATTTGGATTGGATTTGGATTGGATTTGGATTGGATTTGGATTGGATTTGGATTGGATTTGGATTGGATTTGGATTGGATTTGGATTGGATTGGATTGGATTTGGATTGGATTTGGATTGGATTTGGATTGGATTTGGATTGGATTGGATTGGATTTGGATTGGATTTGGATTGGATTTGGATTGGATTTGGATTGGATTTGGATTGGATTTGGATTGGATTTGGATTGGATTTGGATTGGATTTGGATTGGATTTGGATTGGATTTGGATTGGATTTGGATTGGATTTGGATTGGATTTGGATTGGATTTGGATTGGATTTGGATTGGATTTGGATTGGATTTGGATTGGATTTGGATTGGATTTGGATTGGATTTGGATTGGATTTGGATTGGATTTGGATTGGATTTGTTGGATTTGGATTGGATTGGATTGGATTTGGATTGGATTGGATTGGATTTGGATTGGATTTGGATTGGATTTGGATTGGATTTGGATTGGATTTGGATTGGATTTGGATTGGATTTGGATTGGATTTGGATTGGATTTGGATTGGATTTGGATTGGATTTGGATTGGATTTGGATTGGATTTGGATTGGATTTGGATTGGATTTGGATTGGATTTGGATTGGATTTGGATTGGATTTGGATTGGATTTGGATTGGATTTGGATTGGATTTGGATTGGATTTGGATTGGATTGGATTGGATTTGGATTGGATTTGGATTGGATTTGGATTGGATTTGGATTGGATTTGGATTGGATTTGGATTGGATTTGGATTGGATTTGGATTGGATTTGGATTGGATTTGGATTGGATTTGGATTGGATTTGGATTGGATTTGGATTGGATTTGGATTGGATTTGGATTGGATTTGGATTGGATTTGGATTGGATTTGGATTGGATTTGGATTGGATTTGGATTGGATTTGGATTGGATTTGGATTGGATTTGGATTGGATTTGGATTGGATTGGATTGGATCTTAGTCATTAAACGCCTCTCTATTTCAGCGGAGCGCATCGAGCTGTGGCTGCACTACTCAAGCCGAAGCGCACCTAGCACCCCGTCCAGTCAGAGCTTCGAATACATGGGCTTCGTAGCCTTGTCCGACAACTCCAGTACCAACTTCACATCCCGAGAGCTGCAGAGTGTGACCGTTACGCCCAAGGTTGGTTCACATCTCAAGCTGCGCCTCGGTCCACCCTACCCGAACAAGTACAATGCCGACAATCAGGTGGCCCTGCTGGCCATCAACATCCTCGGCGAAGAGCTAACCACCGAGGAACTGGCTTCCATTCAGTCCAACACGGCTCTGCTGAACGCTACACCGGCCAACATCGAAGCGTTGAACAGCTCGCTGGCGTCGATGTGCGATGATCTGTCCTACTCCATGTACGTTGAGGAAGGCATTTGCGACGTAGTTCGCAAGATGGAGCTGTTGAAGGTGCAAGCCGTTCAAGGTAGGTGAGAGAGATTAGTAAACGAAGAATAGATTTTGAAAAGTTTTGTGCTTTTCGTAGATGAACGCTTTGAATACGCTCGGAAGCTGAAGCTGTGTATGACTGCGTTACGCACGGCTGGTGAACGACTTGGACGATATGCTCTAGCGAAACGACAAGCTGTTCAACAGGAGGACTTCAATACGGCTAGGCTGCGCAAGGAGCAAATAGAAATGTACAGGAAAGCCGTGTTCGATCAACTCCGGGTAGACATTCTCCTGCAGAGCGATAAGAGTATTGCCAGTAACGACAGCTGTTCGGAGCTGTACGCATCCAAACCGACGTTGCCTTCACCGCCCAGTCTACAGGACGTGGCAAGTGCTTTATCGGAATCCTGTCTGCCGACTGTGGCGGAAGCTGTCTCCAAGCAGCAAATCCTACACGATACGACTGATTCTACCACTACGACTACCACCAATTCTACGACTTCGGCTTCCAGTGGTGGGGCCACAAGCAAACCTCACGAGGCCACCCCTAGCAAACATCCGCACAATCTGTCCAGGCCCGAGGATATTCCGAATTCTCCACTGCTTAGTCACAAGGGTCGAAGTCCGATGCGTTCACCAACGAATACCGGTTCGCTGCGTCGGAGGAATAAGAGTGCACCTCGCAATAGCTACGAAGACTACGATGAACGGGCAATCACTACACTGAGGTAGTATACGATCTACACTGTAGCGACTTTAGCAACTAATGTATTCTTATTACAGCTCCCACACGCATGACTTCTTCCGCGAATGTCAGGGGACGGCCATGATCGAGAACGAGTCGGGCAAGATTCGCTGCAAGCTGAACGAACGCGAGAGGCGACAGGCTGCGCTGCCGATAATGATCTTCGGTATGGAACTGGTGGAGTTGATCTACTCCCGGCAGTTTACCGATCGCGAAGAGGGCCTGGTGCGACTGAGGAGTATTCTGAAACGAGAAGGCGAGGAGGATCAGTCGGCGGGACCGAACAAGATCTGCCGGAGCGCTACGCTGTTGCTGCACCGTGGAGTACGCGACGCGGTGTTTTCGGTGTTCAGCCAGGCGACGGAAACGGTTCGATCGCTGTTTATGGAGTTTGTGCCAAATCGGTGAGTGTTGAACTTGGGTATAGATTCTGATGGATGAAGTAATTCGGTTTGTTTGATAGGGTGTCGCCGAGTGAAGTGTCTCGATCAGTTGATCGTCTTCTACCGGAGCTACTATCGAAAAGTGGGGATCCTTCAGCAAGAGTTCACACGCTAGCTCAGCATACGATCCTCAGCATTGCAGCGTGTCAGGAGGTTCGAGATCAACACCTGATCGCTCCGGCCTTATCGAGACCAGTCGGTAATGGAACTCATCCACGATTAGCGCTGAGCAGAATGCAGATGCTCGAACAGTTGGTACTGAGTCAAGGCATATCCAACGACAAACAGAGTGGCTTGGCGTGTCGGACGTTGTCCGAAGCGGGCTGCTCGGGGATTCATCATCCAGCGGAGTCGGTACGGAAGGTTGCAGAAAGGGTTCTGCTGTTGGTGTACAAGGTAAATCCTAGGTTGGTAAGAAAACAGTTGCCCCCGGATGACGATATCACGAGACGGAACCTTCTTTATCGACAGCTGTTTACCGAGTTTGATAAGATTGATCTGCAAGTACGTGAACTAGAAAATGTCTAGATGAATGATTCTGATCATGTGTTCGTTTCAGCGCAAAAAGGAAATGTTGGAGAGTAAGCAATTCAGTGGCCCGAATGCTTTTGGCGGAATCTGTTCTCCGCCGATGTCCAACAGTTCGAAGAACTCTCCACCGGTGGAGATTCGAAGTCGGGCGATGCGATACGACAGTGCCGGAAGTGCTGGACGCACGATCGTCAGTTTCTCCGACGACAAGAACACTAGTTGGCAGTCAAGTTTCAATTCACTGAAATTGCAGGATTCCCACTTGAGTCCGGTGAGACGACCAGATTCGGCTGGAATCATCAAGAGCAAGAGCGGCCATGCGATCGGTCATCACCATTGGGCCAGTGAGGATAAATGCGAAAGTTCCTACTATGAGAAGCCGAGCTGCAATGGGAAGGAGCAGAAGCTGAGTCAACCCAAAACGATGATCTACGACAGTACGGTTGGATTTCTGGGGTCGGAAAATGGTGCCGGCTCCAGGAAGAGTTCCAATTCGGACTCCTTCGAAGGGATCGACAATGAGATGTAAATTGGACTCTGTAGTGCGTGTCTTGGTTGTTCAGGACCTCTAAAGTTTGTGTGTTGAACATTTCAGTCGCTGTCCGTTCTGTGATTGGATCTGCCATGGAGACCCCGCCCAGCTTGATAAGCACTACTGGAAGGCGTGTCCCGTGCTGACCAAATGTCCTCAGTGCAGTCAAATATTGGAGGTAGCCGCACTGTCACCACATCTTATAAGTAAGAAACTTTGAGTTGGTTAGTTTTCATAGGATTTGAGCATATTTTTTTTGTAGATGAATGCGAGGCGAAAACTAGTTACGTTAGTTGTGAACGATGTACGGAGTCAGTGCATAAGGATCTATACGAGTATCATATGATGGAAGATTTCTGTCGAGGTTGGTTTTACTTGGAACTCTGTCTTCTAAGATAACATTTCAATTCATTTCAGAGCTTACAAATGGTGCTGCACGTTGTCCCTTATGTCACGATGACGTTCTCCTGCCGCTAGACGGAGGCTGGAAGCGACATCTGCTGAGTCGATCGGGTTGCTTGGGAAACACCCGACGGAGAGCAAAAGTTTAAACAAATTGAATCAAAACTTTCAAAATAGTTAAAATCTAGGAATTTTTGAAAATTCTTGAAATATGCAGTCGCGTTTTAGTCTGAACATAGTCAACAATCTTGAACAGCAGCTAACGGTGGAGATCCTTGGAAAATTAGAGTCGCTTTTAAATGTCTCTTTTAACATTTTACCATTTTCAACAGCTTTTACCAATCAAAGTGAATGTAGGATAGAGAGTTTTTCAAAATTCATTCAAATCAACAGCACCAAACAAAAGCAAACTATTAGTAGAGACAGACACAGCAAAACTAACACGTTTTAAATCAAGCTGCAGATTCATATTGTTCGACGATTACAAAAATGACAGTTAACTAGAAAATTTAAAAATAACTCTAAAGCTTTTGACTAATCAAGACACATACGCAGATGGTACCAATTGTTAAACTGCAATACACAACAGAAAAAAAAAGAATTTAATCGAGTTTAACGTTGTAACACACATTCCAGAACAAGCGAACTGTGAAGCCCTAACCTATTGATACGAAAGCAAACTTTCCGTAGCGGATGTTATGTTGGGTAGATTTTTTAACGATAGATCGAAATTTAGAGCATTAATTAGAACCTTTCCCTCCCGTAAGTATAAAACTGAATCAAATTGTCCTTGTCTGAAAATTAAAATAATAATCGAAACCAGTCCAAGCAGCATGTGAAACCGTAAAAGTATTTCCCGTCCTTAAATTTGAATCGAACCGAGAAAATAAAGAATTATGTCTTCTTTTTTTATTCGACCACGAGTGTTGTTTTTTCATCGAATATTATTGAGAAATGTCCTGTCCGTACCAAAGAAGCTCGGAACTCAAGAATCTAATATATCGGCAAATTTACCATGATATAAAAACGAAATCTAGTAAAAACTTTGCATTTTTGTGATGGACTACATCTTGATAGACTGGAAACATTTCAACTTACTAAACTCACTTCGAAAATTGCAACTTATGCTGTCCTACCCGTTCAAACTTTCATCGGTGTACATTGTAGCCAATACCTTGACCAATTTTTCAGAAAAAAAAAACAGCAAGTCAAATTGACCCATAATGAAAAGTAACCGCATATCAGTCCCACTACAGATCTCCGCACCGTGTAACACAAATATGAAATTATTTTTAATCATATTTATATTTTTCTCGGAAAGATATCGTAGTGAAAAGCAAGTTGTGAAAGTTTCATTGAGATTTGAGCATGTTCCAATTCTCTGGATATTTTTTGAATATTAGTATGGACAACGAGTTTGAAAACTTCACAGCTCATTTTCTAAATGCCTACTTTTTACAGATGGGACTGACTTGCGATTCACGGCAGTTTTCTGGTCATTAATTTTTGAGAATAATAAAAAAATACTAAAATTTCACGGTGCTTTTGAAAATATTATATTTTTTTTTCTAGAACAGGGTTTTTCTTGAGAAACAGAATTAAACATATTTCAATATAATCAGGCTGTGATAAGTTAACTGTAGAAACATATAGAATGCACAATTTTCAAAAAAAAATTCAGATGTTTCAGATGTTCCATGATTTTAGCTAAAAATGAAATTTCCGAGTTATTACACATTTCAAAAGGTACTTTGAGGAACGCTTGGAGAAATACTTAGAAAAAAACTTTAGAAAATACTTATAGAAGTTCTTTTAGACATCCAGCATGTAGAGTAGTTCATGAACCTCAATGTGGCCAATGTTACATACGATTGGTTATACTTTTCAAATACATATGGAAGGTTAAGGGATCTACAAGTGCTACAAAAATTCTGGAAACAGTTATGTAAGAGTCCAAGGAGAAATACCATCAGTTCTTAGCTGTAATAAAATAAGCGGATAAATATCTAAAGAAAAACATTCGAAATTGTTGGAACAATCGTTTAAGATTTTGTTTGGAAAATTTCTTGATGCGTAAAAATTTGTCAATGAAGATGTTTTGATGATTAGATTGATTTTGATTTTTTGACTCCTGGATAATTTTTTAGACGAGTATTTGGACAATTTTTAGATGAATCCTTAAGAAACCCTTGTAATCATGCCTGGATAAACTGCTGGTATTGAGAGTTTTCCGAAGAAATGCATGAAGGACTTTTGTTTCATACATTTTTTTTATAGAAATTCAAGTAATCTATACTCAAAATATCCTTGGGGAATTTCTTGAGAAAAATTAACAAAACCCTGAAGAACTATGGGCAGAGTCACTAAAAAGCTTCCTAAAAGACTGCCAGTATGAATTCTTTAAGGATTTGTGGATGAATCTCTTGACACAATATGGAGTAATCTCTGAAAGAATTTTTGGAGTAGTCCATGGATAATTGCTTAGAAAAATTCCTGCAGAAATTGTTTGGAATTGGATTCCAGGGATAATTACTGGACTGTTTTCATTTAAATGGACAGCTGAATTTTTAACATGGATGAAATCTTGGAATAAAATTTTGGATATTCAAGTAAAGAACCCTGCAGAAATTCCAAGAAAAATCCTAAAAACATTTCTAAAAAGTAAGTGAATTCCTGTTCAAATCATAAAGAGAATCCTTTTTTGAATTCGGCAAGCAAATTATACAGATAAAGGAGACAATCATTGAAGGAATCCCTTCAAACATCTAGATAATAAGGGAATGTTGATTTCAACGAAATCACATTGGTTCAACTGAGTAGTTCAGAGATTCCCACACTTTTAAAGACACTGAATTCTCAGCTTATTTCCATATAATAGAAGTTATCTTTATTGTCAAGTATTGAACAATATTGGGATATTTGACAGAGAATCCATTCTCACAATCATACATTTGTGTTGCTAGAATATATAGGAAAAGTGTACCAGTTATGGCCATAGTGGTTCCCTATTTGGCCATATGCAAAATTTGGATAACTTTTACATTTTTAATCTTTTTGAATGTTTTAACATCAAGATTTATCTTTTATTTTACTGCTAAAACACAAAAGATTGTTTAAAATGTGAAGGGATTCAAGATATCACGTATGGCGAAATAGGGAACCATTTTGATCATAACTGGTACACCTACCCTATCGACAAACAACAAAATTAAACTCTGAATAAAACTTGAAACTTAGATTTCCGCCTACATTCAATGACTAAAACGACAGAATTTGATTTTCACATCGTTAAGAAATATATCATGTTCGTCAAAATTTATCTTATATTTTTTTTCTTTGTTTGACATACCGTTTTGTACCGTTTTTTTCAGTAGTTATTTTAGCAGATCTTCCAAAGATTCCTACAGGAGATCTTCCCATAAAATTTTCATGGACTTATACCAAAGAAGAAATGCATTAGGTTTTTTTTTTAACGGAAACCTTTACTAATATTTCTCAAGGAATTCGCCATTTATTTCGGTTATTATTCTAGAAATAGTTAAGCAGGGTACGGAATCCTCACTGATTTTCATGAAAATGTATCCTCACAACTATTTTTATCGGAAATCTACCTTGCGAATCCTCTAGATTTTACGTAACTAGTTTCAGTAATTTTCATAGAGATTACTCTGAAAGTTTTCTCACATACTAGTCCAGGATTTCCCCCAGAGATTTATTCCACCAATTCTTCCAGATCTTCCGATTTTTGTTACGAGTTTCCAAAAGAAAATCCGAATCAATCCAGAGTTGTTGAAGAAATTCTTCAAAGGATTTTTCAGGCGCACTCATATGAACTATCTCAGTAATTCCTTATTGACAACCAGGGATTTCTTTTCGAGTTCCGAAAAAAAATGAGTATCTTTTTAACATTTTTCGAGCAGTTTGTCATGTGAAATCTCCATGAAAAATTCAAAATTTCATTTAAGATTACTCAGTAAAAAAAATACAGGTGATCAGGGAATAATTTCCTTAGAAAATCCTACAGGACATAAACCAGGGATTCGATTTAATTAACGATTTATTTACAAAAGACTATCTTCGAAGACTTCCTCATGTTTCAACAGTTCATCAGAAATTTTTACGAAAGTTTTTACAAAGATTACTAAAGAATTTGTTTAAGAAATACTTTCCGGGTTTTTCAGGTGCTTATCTAATAATTTCTTTAAAAAAGCCTTGATACTTCCCAGAAGAAAATCCCGCATAAATGCCTGAGAACTACTTTGGGAAATCCTTAAAAATTTACTGGAATACTTTCTGAAGGAAACTTCGGAGGAATCTAGTAATATAAGTAACGTTAAGTAATTTCTGTAATATAAGTAGTTTAGTAATATCTGAATGTTCTTAATTGAAATCCTAAAAAATCCTGAACGGCAATTTTAGAGGAAATCTTAGAAAATCAGTGGAGGGTTCTCTAAAAAAATTATTGCTTGAAGTTGTCTTTAACGGAAATTTTGGACAAAATCCTAGCAAAATCGATTAAAGAATCACTGAATGAACTTAAAGGCCCAAACGCAATGATAGCAGAACGGCACCGGAAAGCGAAACCGGTTTGCCAGCATGGACTATAGCATACTTGTCGACATGGTTCACTTTCGTTCGTTGACAGCTCAGTCAGGATGGTGTGATTCATGCTGGCGAACCGGTTCCGCTTTCCGTTGCCGTTCCGCTATCATTGCGTTCGAGCCTTAAGGCTTTTTTTTCAAATATCTGTGAAAGAATATTTAGAATAATTTCTGAAGAAATGCATGGAGTCTCTGGAGTAATTTCTGTAGACATCCTTAAAAAATAATTTTTGAAAGTATATTGGATTTATTTCATGGGGAAATTCCTCAAGAAGGTCGTTAAAAGAATAAATAAATGTATTTTTTTTGACAAATACCTGAAATAGTTTTGAATGCCATTCCTAAAAAAAAAAAGAAAAAAAGCATGCAGTAATGCCAGCAGTAAATAATTGTAATTTCCGAAAAATTAATAATATTCATATGAAAAATGCTTGACCGGATTTTCTGCAAAAAAAGGTCTTATAAAAACTTGAACACTTTTACCGGCAGCTTCTTTTTTCTTAATTTTGCACCGTTTTTCACAAGTTTTCAAAAAAAAGCTCTTCTGTTTTTGGCATCTTGGTCGATATTTGCCTTTAGCTATCTGATTTTGAAATTATTCCGATATTCCTTGAGGGACTGACATATTTCATTGATGTGTTTTTTGATATTTTTTTCAAAATACCAAGATCTTTTTACGGTTGGAGTTGGTACCAGAAACATAAATGCTCAAAATTCAAGAAAGATCGCACCAATATGTTTAATTTTTTAACAACAGGCTCTTACTTAAGTATCGTTTTGAAAAATGAATTATCGAACATGAGAAAAATAATCTTCGGATCCAGTTGACCAATGAATAAATTCTAAAAATAAAAGAGTGTTTTGAGAGCTTATGATAAAAAACGAAAAACAAAAAAGTTTTTTCGATTAAATAATTATGTTGTAGAGGGATAATTCTTCTGATTCCTGTTTGGACAATTTTTGTGTTCGTGGTTCTTGTATGGTCTCTTTTTGATTTCCGTTGGGTCTCTTTTTTACCCTTTTCGATCTCTCTTCGGTCGCTCGAGTTTCGAGATAATCAGACGCTACCAGCCCTGCACTTTTGATATCACAGCTTATTTATTTTTTGGAATCAATCATGTAGAAAATAAGAAAATTCAAATTAAGAAACTTCCATATTCAAAACATAATTCTCATTATTGAAGTAGATATGGAAGATGTGTGGAAGCGTGAAATTCCCTTGACATCCTTGGGCATAACGTATCATCGTACCTGCCACACAATATACAAATGTAAGAATGGCAACTTTTTTTAAAGAAAGCTCTCAGTTGATGACTGTGGAAGTGCTCATAAGAACACTAAGCAGACTCTGTGAGGACGTAATGCCAAGAAGAAGATGACGAACATCTGTAGGAACGCTTTGTTCTGGAAACTTTGTTAAAATGTATAAACAAGGACAAATTAAAGACCTCCATGTCCCTTGCCAGTTGCCCAAAATTTTATGGCTCATAAGGTAATCTAGAATGCCGTGGGAAGTATACTGCGATCTGTCAAACTTGGGTATCTTTTGCAGCACCAAGGGACCAAATGCAGTACTAGAAATGGTACCCAATCTGAACCCTAGTCGGACGGCCGTCCTGGTCCTGGTCCGGACTTGGTTGAAACATTGATTTCCATATGTTTTCATGTTTTTCTGAAAACCATTCATCCAAAGTCAATGGTTGTGTTACTATTATATGTTTTATTAAACACCCTAGGAGTACTTGGCAACTTGTTTTTTTGACAACTATATTTTTTCTTTGAAAAAATTCGGCCCGAATTCGCCAATACACATGAACCTGACTTCGTCAGCACAATTTTTATTCTTCGATGTTTCCAAATGGTACCAAATTTCTTATTCCACTTTATTTTAGCCAACACTCATGTTTTGAAGATAGACTTGAGAGAATTGCACCATGTTTGATTGGGAAGTTGTCATCACCGAATTTCCAAAAAATAATGCTTCTTTAGGCTGATTTGCCACGGTAACAAAGTTTCAATAATTTATTATAACCAAGACTTTGTAATACAAATTTTACTTTGTTACGATCATGTTCTTCGCAAAATAATGATGACCAATTAACTTGTAAAGGTTTTCCAAGATTATGAGCAAATTTCAGAGTTAAGCCTGATTCGCTGCTGACAAGTAATTTATCGGCCTATCTTGATGCATGAGAAATTTCTGCAAGGAATCGATCAAGAATGCGCTTTTTTCTGATCGCAGTACGCAGTTGAAAAGAACTGTCAGTTCAATTGGGAGTCGCTGTAGAAAATTTCTGCAAGGAATCAACGAGAAATTTCTTTAACGATTCCTGTTCAGCAGCAAATCAGGCTTTAGGCAGGTTTGCTGTTGGCATGAAAACTAATCACCTATCACGACGCGTGGAAAATGTCTTCCAAGAAATGGTCACGAAAATCACATTTATTTAATTGCAGTACACAGTTGAGAAGAAATGTCATTTAAAATGGGACTCTCTGTAGGAAATTTTTTGATCCATTCAGTCAAGGAATTTCTTTACTTTTCATGAGCAAAACAGCACACTTTAGTTGTAAATAAATTTGCGGCACACTTCTTCTTCTTCTTCTTTCTGGCGTTACGTCCCCACTGGGACAGAGCCTGCTTCTCAGCTTAGTGTTCTTGTGAGCACTTCCACAGTTATTAACTGAGAGCTTACTATGCCAATGACCATTTTTGCATGCGTATATCGTGTGGCAGGTACGATGATACTTTATGCCCTGGGAAGTCGAGAAAATTTCCAACCCGAAAAGATCCTCGACCGGTGGGATTCGAACCCACGACCCTCAGCTTGGTCTAGCTGAAAAGCTGCGCGTTTACCGCTACGGCTATCTGGGCCCCGCGGCACACCTAGACTACAAATATGACATTGAGTTTAAAGCATTTAAATTTTGAAGTTTGGCTTCTCATACAAATGTTAATAATTTTCTACTACATTTCTGCAAGCCATAATCATTTTGCATGACCGTATAGACAACTAATTTTGCTTCTATTCATCAGAAAAAAATAACTTGAACATATTGAATTCATATTCAGGTTGAAAGTTATAAAGATTATCTCGCCATTACTTTTTAATATGTAACTGGACTGCCCATAACTGCATATTTGGCACATTCGACATTTTTGTCAATTTCGAGTTAATACCGTGGAGAGTCATCAAATGATGAACACTTTCGATCAATTTACTTTGCCTTTGATTGTTCTAGAAAATTCGAAAAAAATACCAAGTTGTTTTGTCACATTGGTAATTATAACCACATAACAGTCACATTGAGGTTATACATGGGCCTAGCAATGTTGTACCAAAAAAAAAAATCATCAGAAATATTTTCTGACTTTTTACCTAATATACAACATTATCTGGCCAAAATTTCAGTCTGAAATAAGCATTTTTGAGTTCTTGAGAATTTTTAGAAATTTTTAGTATTTTCCCATACTGCCACAAAATTCACGTTACTCAATGCCTACTTTTGTCAAATGTTACAAATATGCAGTTATAGGCAGTGCATCAACTTTATATTTTCCACGACATTTCCAAACAAAGTGTGTCAATTTTCATACGCATAGTAATGTATATATGCTGTCAACTCTCCCTTACTCGATATTCGATCGAGTAAGAGAATCATAGTAAAAGTAGGTTTTCATGATTACCTAGATGGTTATTTGGATTGCATTTTTACTGATTTTATGCTCTATAACTTACTCAAACGTTCCTTCAATATCAAGTTATAAATAGTTGACTGTGCAATAAAACATGAATCTAGCTATGGAAAGAGGGGTTTAGGGACAAAATGTCGAAAGCCAAAACGTCGAATGCCAAAATGTCGAATGCCAAAACGTCGAATCCCAAAACGTCGAAAGGGACAAAACGTCGAAGGGACAAAACGTCGAAAGCAGTCATTTTGGATAACTAGTGTTGCTAAGGAAAAAACGGTTGCGATGCGGACGGCGTTGGAAACAGCAAAATTTACAATTTTCATCGCGGTATGCATGGATTTTTTTTCAGAAAAATGTCACTCTTACATCCATTTCAGGGTTGGGTGACAAAATGTCGAAAGACAAAATGTCGAATGCCAAAACGTCGAATGCCAAAACGTCGAAAGGACAAAACGTCGAAAGGCCAAAACGCCGAAAGACAAAATGTCGAATGCCAAAACGTCGAATGCCGAAACGTCGAAAGAATAAAACGTAGAATACGTCAACCAGTCAAAAATAAAAAAAAATGCGATAATATATGCTAAATCGTCGACAATAAGGAATTCGATTAAAAAGGAATAATAAATAAATAAAAATGTATCGTCAAATAAAATGATTAAACAATGGTTTGGACAGTTAAAACATTGCAAAATATTCATATCGAATGTTATCATTTAGATTCCGTAATTTTTAGCTGGTCTTGGAAGGGATAATAAAAAATCAAATTGAAAATACTTTAACTTGACGGAATTGCTTAACAATTTTATTTAATCTTTGGGTTAAAAAACAATTTTGGAGTCTGTTACAAATTTCACAAATACTCATCAAGTTTAAGTCAAAAATTGAATAAAAAGGGAGGGATGTGCTTTCAAATCAAACATATAGTTGATGCTTGTATTGTTTTTTACTAGTCAGTGTTTATACGATAAAACTGCATATATTTGTCAAGTTGTCAAAATTGTAATACATTAATGTCACTAGTTTGTTCAAAGAATGAGTGTATTTTATAAGAATAAATAATACACTATTTTTTAACAGTAAATTCAATTCACCTTTACACAATAGCTACATCGTTTTTTGAGAAGTGGCTAATTGAGGTAAATAGATCATTTATCAAATAAAAAAAATAAGCTACCACGAAATTCTTACGTTATAAATATACAAAATTGTTGGATTTCTCACATACGGATACATATTGCTTTGGTGAATACGAAATTTCGTTGACCCATGACTAAAAAGGAAAATTTAACATTGTTATTTGGGCTTATTCTATGAGTTGCGTGAGGTAAGAATTTTCGGTCTCGTATTGCGAGGTGACAATTCTAGACTTGAGTGTAGCGATTCGCCGTATAAATCAAATGGAGGTTAACTTCAATCAAATCGGGAATTGTGTCCTCGCTATACGAGATCGACAATTCTTACCTCACACCACTCGTAGAAAAAACTCAATTGATATTTCCTTGATATGCCGTTGCGTGACTCCAGAGGCAATTCGTCTCCATAACATATGATGCACTCAACACATTTCAGGCTTCAGTTTCAATTTGCTTCTTGAAATGCTGCACTGCTTCTTCGCCAGTCAGAAAAGGATGTTAGATTGACATTTTTCTGAAAATTTGTTCGATGCTTACTTTGATGAAAATTGAAAGTTTTGCTGTTTCCAACGCCTTACGCATCGCAACCATTTCTTCCTTAGTAACGCTACAAAAAAAACACTGCTTTCGACGTTTTGTCTCTTCGACGTTTTGTCCCTTTCGACGTTTTGGGATTCGACGTTTTGGCATTCGACGTTTTGGGATTCGACGTTTTGTCTTTCGACATTTTGTCCCTAAACCATGCCTTTATGGGCACTGGATAAATAATTATTGTTCAATTTTCTCGTGAAATCAGAACTAATAACCACCAATTCAAACAACGTGAGAAAGTGAACATACAGGTACTCCCACGAATCGCTTGAGCTGTGAGAACCCCTGACGTCATACTTTTTATGAATGGTCGCATACCCTTCACATTCGCTGGTGTGCCAGCAACCGGGACAA
Source organism: Aedes aegypti (assembly GCF_002204515.2). NCBI lineage: Eukaryota > Metazoa > Arthropoda > Insecta > Diptera > Culicidae > Aedes > Aedes aegypti. Next base: position 403,006,558 of record NC_035108.1, read on the forward strand.
ATCCCCGCACCACGACACACATCCCATTCAAGATGGCGCTATTCATGCGGGAGACACCGGAGACACCGTCTCGGCTCGGATGTAAACAACAAACAGTACCGTTCGAAAGTGACAGCCAGACCGTCGGCTTTGGAGGTAGTGGTGATTAGAGTGCCTGTAAACAAGAGTGACGTCATGTTCCAGTTTTGACAGGTCTCCTGCTCGATTGGAACGCGGATTTGTATGGAAATGACAGTTCGCCGCTGTTCCAATTTTGACATTGACGCCACTCTTATCTAGATCCACTCTGGTGGTGATCTGTCGTCTGGCTTGCGTTCGTGTATGATGCAAACTCATACAGCCGCAGATCGAAGACGGCCAAACTTGCACGTCCTAGCGGTGTGTGCCTACTTTGTCCGAAATAACATTATCCGTTTCGCGGTGTGAAGCGACCCGCATTTTATTTGTCCCGTCAAATCGTACCTATACCACCATTTTTACATTATCCAGCTCATAGTGGGTTTCATGTGTGATGTCGTACACCTATTTGTCCGTGTGACGGGCGGTCGTGAAAATCGATTCCGACGTGAATCTCGGTTCGTAGTTTGCGGTGGTGTTTTTGGAGTGTTGTTTTGGGCTTAAATTTCTTAGTGAAAAATCGTGATTTAGGAAGTGGACCTAGTTGGCTGTGCTGTGGCAGTGGACAGGCGAGTGATCGGTGGTGTTTTGGTTTTCTATCTTGTGCTGGCGGTGGATTATTTATCTTCGCATTCGATCCAGGTAAGCGCGGAGAGGATCCAGAAACACTTTTTTTTTGTTCATGTTTCTCCTTGAAGTGGACGATGGTAGTGGAGAAACACGCACACAAGGGAACGGTTTTTTACGCAAAGTTTGGATTAAGGGGGTGTGAGAATGTGCAAACGCAGTTGGCGGTGGCGGCGAAGAGTGCTGTATGGAAAATGTCATCCTCTATGGGTGCTTTGATTTGGCGAAGACGGCGGAAGATTATCCTAAGCTTAGGGGGAACTGCAGACAAAAATTCAAAAAATTCGCCAACCAGCCATAAAATTTGGAGCCATCAACAGCCTTCCGGTTAGCTGGAATTGCACTTTCGGTGCATAACTGAGTGTTTTTGTTATGTAAACAATAAATGCTTCACTGCAAGACTCGGCAGTGATTTTTGTGCTGGCGCTGCGCTGTTATATTTTCAACCAGCAACAGCCAAACATGTTGGGTATTGCTGCCTTTCGTTGGTTTCGTTTATATTGAAGCTACTACACTCGTGTGGAGTTGTTCCATCGCGGGTGTACATATCATGATGCTTGAGGTTCGCTGTTCTTTCACCTCACAAGATTGAAGGAGGAGTTGCAGTGCTGCCAGCGTATGAAAACTTGAATAAGAATCTTAAATATTATTGTTAAAAAAATGTCGACTATTTTATTTCATAAGAACTTAACTGGCATCCCAAGTAACCAAAAGTTAAGATAAAAGGGAATGTTTTTTCTTAAGCAGCTCATTTTTTAAGTAATTACCCATACTTACCATAAATGTTAGATTGGAAGTTGCTCTGAAGTTTGTAGTTCAATAAGTTCATGAGTTACACTTTCGAGAATTAAGTTCTGTTAGTATCCGTTATGTTCTCTTATGTAGCGAAATACTTTCATTGAAACTCAAAATCTACTAGAAGCGAACTATTGAGTTCACATCTTATGTGAAATCCAAACATCTGGTTGATTTTTAGTGGAAATCTCTGAAAGAATAATGTGTAAGAATCCTGCAAAATGTGTTCATTTCTCGTTTGCTTAATTTCTAGCAGGATTCTTCCAATAGTTTTTGGCATGAATGCCAAATAAATTTCTGTCTTACACGCTTAGAGGCAGTCTATATGTTATGTAAGACAATTTCCTGGATTTTTCATTGAACAATAATGAAATATTTCAATTTTAAATTTATAATAAAATATATCATTGTTCTGAATGAGCGGTCAACAAACTAGTGAAAAATGATATAAAAGTGATATAACAGTATTGAATTGGGTCCAGATAGCCATAGCAGTAAACGCGCAATTATTCAGCGAGAGTGTCGTGTGTTAATCCCACCGGTCGAGGATCTTTTCGGATTGAAAATTTTCTCGACATCCCAGGGCATAGAGTATCATCGTACCTGCCACACGATATACACATGCAAAAATGGTCAATCGGCACAGAAAGCTCTCAGTTAATAACTGTGGAAGTGCTCATAAGAACACTAAGCTGAGAAGCAGGCTTTGTCCCAGTGGGGACGTAACGCCAGAAAGAAGAAGAAGAACAGTGTTGAAAGATTGAATCCCGAAGAACGAATTTTCACTGCGAACAACGGAGATAGAGTTGACTCTTTTGGGGACGGTGTTGCAAGTCTCCCAGGTTAAATACACATCCGCCGAACAGCAATGTACCGAGCAGGTAGATCCAATGAAATATCGAAGAAATCATTAGTGTTGGATTTAAATTTCCTAGGTCTCCAGGAAACACAATGTCCGATTTTATGCTCTCCTTCTATTCCGCTGTGAATCAATTAATGCTTTTGTTTTCTCCTAAGTGATTCTAAAGGCAACGAAAAGTATTGCAAACTTAACGCAAATATGTAACAGTGCGAATAAATATGATGTTGCTTTGAATTCTATTCAATGTGAATAAATGTGATGTTGCTTTGAATTCTATTTAATGATTTTTAAGTTCGTTGGAAATTCCTAATTGGTACGGTTAGCAATTTAGGTAGCCGTCGTGTTTGGAGTTTGGAACAAGTTCACGTCGAACCCTACCAAGTCACTGCGAAGTCTACATTCGAACTTTCTTGTTTTCAAGTCGGAGAAAATTTTAACATGCGTGCGATTATTGATTTAACTGAACTTTATACTGAAGTTCTAAGTGACTTATATGTAAATTAATTGTGAACTTTAGAGTCTATTTGAAAGAACGTACAAATCTTCAATTGGGGGGCACTCAGAATCTGACCTAGGACCACCTAAGGAGCAAAACGATTTTATAAACTCCTTTAAACCAGGCATTCTGAAATGGGTCACTATATTCAAACATTCCAACCTTTCAGTTCTCTGGCTAAAAATGATTGGAGTTTCTCCAACGGTGATTTTAAAAGGAACTGCAATTATTTCTCTTTCATAATATCATTGCCGGATAGTGGGAGTTAGCTTGTACATGTTTTGTATTGTGACAGTAAAATAATGGTGACTCCCCAAGCAACCAATAGTTCGGATTGTACTTGAGCAGTGAATTCCAAAGGTCACTTTTAGTAGAAATCTAGTTTCACTGAAACTTTTTCGCTGATTAAGAGAAAACTACGAATATTAACGGAACTTGATTCTCGAAAGAGTAACTCGTGAACTTGCCCCCCTGAATCATCTGGGCCAGAACTTTGGTTGATAATAAGTATTAAAAGTACATTTCACATAATTTTAACGCGAAGAAAACTCTTATTACTGACAACAAACTCTTCAGTAAATAGGTTCTTTTAGTATGTTCAACTATAGTTGGCAAACCTCGCTTGTCGCTTGGCGCGACAGTTCTGACTTCGATGAATCGTGTAACAACCGAAAGATTAACCGCCCGGCTTTCGCTCTAATAGTTACTAGTAAATGACTTATTTCCAACGATTTGCAGCACAGTTTTTGAAGCCACCCTTCGATTTTCCTTGAAGAATTCAGTATAATCAAGTATCTCATGGAATATCGAAGGATAAGTTCAGAGTTTTTACTACAAATCTATTGGAAATTAGTCAAATAATATTGTCATATTTGTTCATAAAATCAACAATTCTAAACTAAACGTTTCAAAAGTTCAAACTTTTCCTTCACGATTCCGTCAAAAAATCATTGAATCTGTCAAATCACATGCTGAAATTGATAGAGTTATGCAGCTAGCGCGTATTGAAACACGTCTTGTTTGAGTGATTTATCAACAGGGAATGAAAAACTTATTTATTCAACATAACAAGTCAACTAGGTTACTATGTTACACCTTGCTACGCCTATGTTGCTACGATGCTATGCTAATGAGCACGTGGCCTCTCACACTCCTCCTCAACATTGGCCAGCCGTACTCCAATCGCTTCTCTCAGCTGCTTCAGTTTAACTGCTCCCAAAGGCTTGGTTAACAGATCAGCTTCCATTTTATCCGTTGGGCAATATTGGATAGTTACAATTCCGTTCTTCACAAGATCCTTCACATAGCAGTATTTAGTGACAATATGCTTAGATTTTCGAGTGGTTCTATCTGCAACAGCAAGGGCAATACAGCTTTGATTATCTTCGTTCACACGTACTGGTAACTTCATCGACTCGCCTAGATCGTCCATCAGCTTGCGCAACCACTGCAGCTCTTGAAGACATTCTGCAAGTGCGATGTATTCCGCCTCAGTACTTGATAACGAAACGCTAGTCTGTTTGCTGCATCTCCAGTTGACAAGACCTCCTCCTAGCTTGAAAATGTAGCCGGTGTTTGACTTTCGCTCACCGATCTCTCCAGCCCAGTCTGCGTCCACGTAGCACTCTATCTCGCATGGCTCTCCTCCACCCAAGTGCAATTCATGGTCCGCTGTGCCTTTGAGATATCGAAGTATTCTTTTTGCTTCATTCCAGTCCGCTGTGGTTGGATTTGAAACTCGTCGTCCAAGGATAGAAGTTGCAATTGCCACATCAGGCCTAGTATTGACGGCGATATACAACAAACATATCAACAGGTTCTGGAACTCTCCTTGGTTCTGCATCAATTCCTCCTCTTTTTGTTGTAGAAAGCCGGTCATCATTGGAATTCTCGATGTCTTAGCATTCTCCATTCGGAATCGAGACAAAACTTTTATTATATAGCTTCTTTGATTCAATGAGTATCTTCCATTTTTCTTCCTCACTTGCAGTCCGAGGAAAAAACGTAAATCTCCCAATTCTGTTATCTTAAACTCCTCCTTAAGCGTCGCCACCAATGCTCGATACTCGGATTCCGTTCGTACAACAACGACAATGTCATCTACATAGATCAGCAAATACAAGAATCCATTCTTCGTTCGCCGCACGTAGATGCATGGATCCGCAGTTGAACTATGGAAGCCCAATTTCTTGAACACTCCGTTGATCCTATGGTTGCATACTCTTGCAGCTTGCTTGAGTCCATACAGACTGCGTCGTAACCTGCACACGTCGTTCACATTGCTGCTCATGAAACCCGGAGGTTGCTTCATATAGATTTCCTCCTGCAGCTCTCCATACAGATAGGCTGTCTTGATGTCTACATGGCGTACCAGCATCCGGTCCCTGCTTGCTAGCGTCAAAACGGTTCGAAATGTTGCTTGCTTTATAACAGGAGCGAACACTAGATCATAATCTGTTCCGAATTTCTGCGAAAATCCTTGAGCAACTAGTCTCGCTTTATATCTTGTCACTTGACCAGTCTCATCTTGCTTCCGCTTGTAGACCCATTTACATCCTATCGCTGTCCGACCAGGAGGTAGCTTGGTAATCTCCCATGTTCCGTTCTCTCGATGTGACGTCATCTCTTCTTTCATTGCAGCCTTCCACTGAACTTGCTCAGCACCAGATACTGCTTCTACAAACGTCTTGGGTTCAGCTAGATCCACAGCCAGGCTTACCACTTCTTGGAACCTATCAGGCGGCACTCCAATGTTCGGCCGAGTTGATCGTCGTACTACTGCTTGTTTCATCGTGTCATCATTTAGTTGACTCTCGTCACCATCCGATAATGTTTGCTCCGCAAGCTCATAGGCTTCCTCATCATCTTCGACTTCGGGGTCTTCAAACTCATCACGATGTTCAGCTACTTCCGGCACAACGTTTTCCAAATCGGTCAATTGTAGAGGAACTTCTGTTTCTTCAGTTTCATCAATTGCTGGCTTTTCCATGGAACCGTCTGGTATCTTCTTCGCTAATTCGTCCACCTCCAGGAATCTCACATCCCGGCTAATGACTATTTTTCCCGTCTTGTTGTTCAATAATCTGTACGCTTTGCTGTCGGTAGCATATCCAACAAACGTAAGCTTCACTGCCTTCGATTCAAACTTCTTACGTTTTTGCTGTGGTTTCCAAGCATACACTCCGCACCCGAATACCCGGGTGGCTTAAATCCGGTTTTCTTCCAAACCATACTTCGAATGGTGTGATGTCAGTCGCTTTCGTCGGAAGTCTGTTCTGCAAATATACTGCTGTATTAACTCCTTCCGCGGTAGTCCAGCGTCGAGCAGCACGCACAGTCCCATCTCATTCAAGCTTCTATTTTTTCGTTCCGCCACGCCGTTTTGCTGGGGTGCATACCCAGCCGTGTATTCTGCCTTGATACCTTCCGAAACGTAGAACTTCCGTAAACTGTGACTCGTGTACTCGCCCCCTCTATCCGATCGAATGGATTTCGGTTTTCTTCCGAACTGAGTTTCAACAAAACGTACATACTCACGAATCCTGCCTTCAACTTCGGACTTCTCTTTCAAAAAGTATACCATCGTGTAACGGCTGTGATCATCTATCATGGTGAGGTAATATCTGCAACCGCCTTGAGTTTTCGTCATCGGGCCACTCACGTCACTGTGAACGATATCCAAAACCTCCTTTGAAGTCTTCACAGCTTCCTTTGCAAATGTGGGTCGGGCCATTTTCCTTTCGATGCAGCATTCACACGTCAGCTGTATACCACAATTCTTAACTTGCATACCAGATACCAAATTCTTCCGTTCGATTTCTCCAAGAACATCCGGATCTCTATGGCCAAGTCTGCGATGCCACAAGTGTTGACAGTCCTTATTGTGTTGACGATTTGCTACCATCAAGGAACGCGATTCTTCTACCGTATTCAGCCGGTACAGACCACTAACTCGATCTGCCGTTGCAATTTCCTCACCATTGAACCACATACTGCATCGATTGGCTTCAAACATAGCACGTACACCTTTTTCCGTGAGCTTCCTGATCGACAACAGGTTTCCTTCAACGTCAGGGGCGTAGATGACCTCAGTCAGCGTAATCTTCACTTCTTTGCCTTTGCTATCGAGACACTGGATCACACAATCTCCTATTCCAGCAGTACGAATCGAGTTTCCATCTGCACCTGTGATTTCCGGACGCGCTGAACTGTCCAAACGCTGGAACGATTTGTGATCATTCGCAAGATGGGATGTCGCGCCGGAGTCCACTATCCAGGATTTCGATGCCTGTCTACGATTTCGCACCATAAACGTAAACGCCTTATTTTGGTCATCTTCATGCACTACTTTCGCCTTTTCCTTGTAGGACCTCTTCTTGGACATTTCGTTGGAATTCTGCTCCGCAAGATAGGCCCGGCAATCCTTCTTCCGATGACCTTGAATTCCACAGAAGTAACACGCCACAGATTTTTGCTGCTTACCTCTGCCTCCTATCTTCAAAGCTTGTTCTTCCATTCCGCCCTTCGGTTTGGACTGCTTGTCAGCTTCGTCTATGAGTTTCATCTTCACAAATTCAAGCATCAGATCTTCTTCTTTACGAGCTTCCAAAGCCGTCGTCAAAGGGTTAAAAGATTCCGGAAGTCCTCGAAGGATAAGTGCGACTTTCAAGCATTCTTGCATCTGGAAACCGGAACTCTCCAGTCTTGAGTAGTTCTTCAGTATATCCGCAAGATAAGCTTCCATGCTCTCTCCAACAGGGTAGTTTTGATTGGTGATCTGCTTCAAAAGAGTCACTTTCTGTCCAAGCGAAGTCTTACTGTGATATTCCTTCAACGCCTTCCAAGTCGATTTTGCCGTCGTTTCTGCCTCGATAATGGTGAATTGACTCTCTTTCACTGTAAGTTGAATTGTAGACAGAGCCTTTTCGTCACCATTCGTCCACGCGTCGGTTACTTCAGCCGGTGCTGTCCCTGGGTCGACAAATTTCCATAATTGCTCCCGTCTCAGCAACGCTTTCACCGCAAACGACCACGACTGATAGTTGGAACTGTTGAGCTTCGGGATTCGTCCCCACTCCATCACAGGATACAACTGCTACGCTTCTTGACTTTGGATTCCAAAAAATCACTCCTACTGGACTTCAAATCTGCCTAGTGGTTTTTATCTGGGCCCATAACCTGATAGAATTATGCAGCTAGCGCGTATTGAAACACGTCTTGTTTGAGTGATTTATCAACAAGGAATGAAAAACTTATTTATTCAACATAACAAGTCAACTAGGTTACTACCCAACAAACAATTTTGCTCAATAAGAGTTGAACAAATCACTCTTAAGCTAATTTCAGTTTAATAAACTATTGTTCAGCTACTAATGTTACTTGGGTATGTTACACCTTGCTACGCCTATGTTGCTACGATGCTATGCTACTGAGCACGTGGCCTCTCACAGAAATATTCTGTGAATTCCCTGAAATTGCTTTCATAAAAAACATATTATAAATTATATGACGTGATCGCGTGAATCTTTCAGAAACATTTCCAAAATATATCTCAAATTGAGTCAGACATTCTTCAATCTCCGGATTAAACAAGAACTACCTACGAAATATGTTTTTGAAATGTCTGCCTTTGAATCTTCTCAGAAAGTTGTGTAAAAAACAGGAAAATTTTTGTTTCTAAGATCAGAATAGCGAGAAAGATTTTTGGAGATAAGCATTTAGCAAAATAACTGGGTAGGGGAAGAGATTTATTAAGATATTCATATAGAAATTTGAAAAGATCTTCATTAAAATATTTCTTTGGAAATGATTTTATATAGAATTCTGGGAAATCCGAAAGTCAAGTAAGGAGTTTTGCTAGATTGCAAGGATAATTATGAAAGATGTTTCGGATGAAACTTCTTGAGAAAATGTTAATTTTAGCATTATTTTTTAAAGAGCTTCTAATTATTCTGTAAGGCCGGAACAAATCTTAAAATCTTCTTTTGTCACTTTCCATCAAAATGTGTCGAGGGGGGGACAATAAATAATAAAATGGAAATTCAGGTAAATTTATCATTTTTTTTATTCTAATATGCTGCAAAACCATGTTTTAGCAGCGTATACACGCCGATCAAAATGTTTTGAACTATTATCACGCTTTTTTTTTAATTTTTCATAACATTGATCGTATTACATTTTCCATAATTAGAATTTTCATAACAGCAATCTCCAGGTTTTTTTACCCATAATCTTGAGTTTTGGTGAGAGAAAGTACTAACAAGAACAACTTTCAAATAGTTAAAATTAAAAAAAAAACACTTAAAAATGTTGCACAAAGAACTTGAAATTAAATTTAGATTGTTTTAATTTGATATAGCATGTATGTATCCTTTCCTGTATTTCACTAGATTTGAAGAAAACCGGCACTGAGAAATATATTGCCCTTCTACGCCCACTTGTGCCATGTTCTATGCAAACATTAGTGAATGTGAGATAAAAAGCAGATTGATGGCAATATTATTTTACGATCAGTTTTTATATTTATGGAGCAATTTTCCCCATAAATATGGTTTTATTCTTCAACGAAATATAAATTCTTAACGTTTATAGAATACAATAAAGACAAGGTACAGTAATACATTTGATACGTAGCTTGTGGATGATGATTATGCTTTCAATATTTATACACCCAGAAGAAGAAGAATCCACTAAATAGATGTATTCAAATAAATTTTAAGAATGCTGCATTGATTTGACAAGATGTTCTTTGAAGGTTTATGAAAATTTTAATTCATGGAAATCACTAAAATATTCTATTCTGTAGGCTACACTATTATAGTAAGAATGAAACGCAATAAGTTTCAGACTGATTTACATTTTAACAACACAAGTCGTATTGATTATGGATAAATGCGATGGGTGCTGTAAAAATCGCGTTCTGAAACGTGTTGCGTACAACATTTTTGGCAATTTCGTAGAGGACCACTTTGGGACATTAAAAACCTTATCGGAATGCATTTGCCATCATTTTAAAATGTTTGCAAATGGTTATGTAATGATTCATTACGCAACTCAAAACAATTGCGTAATGAAAATGCGTTGCGTAGTATAATTACACAACTGTTTCAAGTTGCGTAATGATTATAACGGTACTGCCTTATTCAGTGCACAAAAGTAGGCCGTTACATGACAGATTGACGTGATGAAAAACAAAACCATTATTTTAAAAGAAAAACGTCCAAGAATAATTCCAAACTTATAAGCATTAACAAACAGATTTAAAACTAGCAAACATCACGGAAAATAATGAAAACCAACACTGAAAATAACATATTTTATCTTTTTCCCCCCTCTGACATTTTGAAAAATTTTAAGGGGGGGGTGACAAAAGTAAAATTTTAAATTTGTTCCGGCCTAATAGTTCGCTTCTAGAGAATAGATTTACTTATATTTTGCTGTCCATCTGCGTCAACATTTTCTTGTTTCTTAATTCTTCGCAAGACGCTTTCTTGATGAGCTGTCACACTAGGAGTTCATGCGAAACATGTTCTAAGATGTGAGAGTAAAAGAGTAGAAGAGAGTGAAAGTAGATGTTAATATAGATTAGTTGAAAATAGATCTGTATCGGTAAAGAAGCTACAGATGAACTGATTCCGGCACAGTAGTGGCTACGAGCACAGAGTGCCTTTAAAATAAAACATATAGAAAAAAATTTGTCAATCTTGGTAATAAGTTTTTCGAAGCATCTCAAGGGATATTCCTCGCGAGTTATTTGGAACAATTCTTGACGTTTTTTTTAAATATTTTATATTTTATGTAGTGAAAATTGAAATTTACAAATATCACTGATGGTCAGTGACATGAGACAAAATCACAAATAAAAAAATAAAATCTATAGAAATTTATAAAAACTACGAAATTTGTGAAAATTGTGATTGTTGCGACCGAAATTAATTTTGTAAATCAAGAATTGGCTAGGCCTCCTCTAGGTCCCCTCCAGGAAAAATCCTAGCTACGCCAATGGCTATACTTCCATAGGGAACCAACAGATGGTACTCAGGATCAGTAGCATCTTCAATGTGTAAGTACTGGTGCTCTCATTATTATTACAAACAATAACGGCGCCAGCTGCATCCAAATGCAGGTCAATTTGGGAATGGAAGAGAAATGTTGACCTGTTATTAACTTGCTTTATAGAAGCCGATGAATCCTCTACACTAGCACAAGAAAACACTGGGAGTTTGGATTTGGGAAAGGATTCGTTTCGAAGCATATACACGGATGACTGTTACCGATAATGCGATTACTACGCGAACCGTTGCTCGGGGTGTAAGTGATACTCTGGTCGATTTTGAGTTGAGTATACAAAAAAGTTCAACTGTTTCCAAGCTTTCCAACGGAATTTTAGGTGATTCCGTCAAACAGAAAAAAATACCATAATTAGTAGAAGATTGACTTGATTTTTAAGTTCCCATAGAACTTGTATCGAATGAAAAATTACTGAAAAAAATATCGAAGTCTATTTGCTCAAAACTAGATTTTTTTTCACTTACACTCCTTTGCTTCTAAGTTATTTTCTGATCATAATGAACTTTTCGAATAAAATTGATGCTTATTTGGTAAAGAAAGCTCAGTTAACTCTCTCTTTCCAATGGTAGCTCCTAGAGCGATTTTCGACGAACTTGATACAAACCAAACCAGATTAATAGGGACTACTCTATAGTTACAAGAATTTGATTCGATACTTATCAGATTAATCCAGAAGTCAACTAACTGTTTCAATAGTTAAACTATTGATAAACAATCAATTTTCTATTGAAAAACAATTGAAAAAAAATTAACTGATTTTGAAAAAAAAAAGATTATTTGCAACACGATTTGTTTAAGCACTGAGCTGAGAAGTAGGCCAGTTGGGACGAAACGCCAGAAAGAAAAAAAACATGCTAGCAATTCATCAAAACTGGCATCACAGTCTTCTTTTGCCAGTCACATATTCAGTCAGATTGAGAACATACTGTATGCAACTTGAGAAACCTCACCTTGACGGTGTTCCTACAATCAAGTTCTGTACTCCTACCGCGTATCCACCACCAGCCAGTCCATGACGTAGTCACTCCTCTAAGTCAAGGTTGATAAATGCATTCCGTGAGTCTTCGTTACGTCGCCAGCCACCACAGCAGGCAAATCATTTCCTACGTACCTACTTGTTTGCACAAAAACAAAAATTGCATGACTTTTGTCCACTAAGCAGCGAGCCATCGACTACCTACAACTGGTCGCGAATGAAATGGAATCTGGTTTTCGCTATATCTAAGTGGTGTGCTGTTAACTTCTGAGCTGTTGTTGCAAAGATCACGCGTTAGCTTCTCCCCCTTCACTGTCGTGTCGGTCCATTCAGTTCGTCCGTTGCTGAAAAGGTGAATGCAGAGTAGGTGAAAAACGTTCGAGCCCTATACTCATTGTGAAATTCACTTGCACGCGACGCTATATGCCAATCCAACCAAACCAACCCCGTAGAATTTGTTTAGCGCTTCATTCACTCTCTCATGGCTTGAACACGAAGCTTAGGGTGCGGCTTATTTTTCGAACGCACTCATAACCATAATTATTTAATCAAAAGTTCGAGTGCTCTGCTGAACTCAAATCACATAAAAAGTAACCTTAAAATTTGCCCAAAAATATTAAGATTTAGAGGTGCCGCAAGGGGTCTTCCTTTGCCGAACGGTTAGAATTCTCGGCTACAAAGCAAAGCCATGCTGAAGGTGTCTGTGTTCGATTTTCCGTCGGTTCAGAATTTTTCCGTAAAGGAAATTTCCTTGACTTCTCTGGGCATAAAGTATCATCGTACCTACCACACGATATACGAATGCAAAAATGGCAACTTTGGCAACTTTGGCAAAAATAGCTTTCAGTTAATGACTGTGGAATTGCTTATAAGAACACTAAGCTGAGAAGCAGGCCCTGTCCCAGTGAGGACGTAATGCCATGAAGAAGATTTTTCGGTTCTGGTTTTGATACCTTTCGAAACATAAGCCGCACCCTAATAAAGCTGTTGCAGTTGCGGCGCGATGACGAAGTTTGTTTGGGACACTACTTTGACGTCATAGCTGTCATGCCGGTTTGTCATCGAATGCGGTATATTTTTATGGATTTTTTTTTTCGCGGAGCGGCGTTTGCAGGATATCCACATATAGACTGAAATTCAAATTGTATAGAACGGTGCTCACCATATACTAGTTTCTAGATAGAAATATAATACTTTATTAGGCAAACGAAGTAAGCACCACCAGCCAAACGTTGATCGCTATTCATTGTGTTGTTCACCGTGGTTGGCTTGCCCATTACCCAAAACCCCATACCACCGATAAACGAGGGGGGGCAATAAATTAAAAAAGTGTCAGACTTTGTTTTTATCAAAATAATTGATCTTGATACAAGAGGCCACTACTGCGTACGGCCATTGTACAGTACAATACGGACCATGGGCGACAGTCATTGTGCGAAGAGTTGGCGCGCGGGTTGGCTTTGGCTCTTTCATTCCCAGCTTAATGTGTTCTGCTGTGTGTGGACGTCGTCGTCGTCGTCGCAAATTTTGCCGAAAATAGTGCTTTTTTGTACTTTTCTTGTCGGTCGTGTGAAAAGTATTATGATCAAGAATTGATGAGTACCAGAATTTATTGTTCTAAATTTAAAAGCTTTTATTAGAATTTTAAGATTAAACATGCCGGAATTTAAACATGGCTGTCACAATGACTGGCTAGTGCCCTTGTTCACGATTTCAAACACTTCAATCCGAAGAAATAACGAACGTACGAAGTTGATCTTCTATTATAGTAATTGAACAGTATTCGTGATATTTGTACCTTCAAAGTTTTGGTACATAATTGAATTTAGATTCCAAGATCATGCCTAGGATATAGACACTATAGATTTGCAAAAAAGTGGCTGAGTTGTATATTTTTAGAGTGTTTTGGCATGTTTTTAGAGAAAAAAGTTCGTGAAGCTTATGGGAACCCCTGAACTAGTTGAAAATTTTCATGCAAGAATACCCTCAAATATTATTTTACACATCTTACGTAAACTCACCCATTTTTGACATGCTTTGCGACCTCCTTTTTGGTTACTATAATTTTTGATGAATCTTAATACTAGCTAAGCCATCCTCTTTATACATGCGAAACGCGTAATAATCCACTTGGCTGGGAAATGGCTGTAGCTGATGGTTTGGGGTATACAAAAATAATGTTCTAAGAAAACGTCAACTGAAATTACGCCAGCAGTTTATCTTGAGATTCGTAAATTCACAAGTTCTTATAGCTACGGTATGGCCCATAAAAATGCGAAAATTGTTTGAACGTGAATTTAGCATCCACAAGGGTTATTATTGTTGTTTTTGTGAGTGAATGTAATTTCTGATTACTGCAGTATATTCTGACATAACTTCGCTATCTAGCGCAATTTTTGTCATAATTTTCTTACTGACCAAAATAATGTTATGATGCAAAGAAGTTTGAAGGTTTTGTTCGCTTTAAGTTAGAAACAGCGTTTGATTGTCGTATACTCTGGTGATAAACTTTCCACCTTCGAAAATCATGCTTAATTGGTGAAAATATCAGTTTGTTTGGTTTCAGACGATGGAGGAGTTCTTAGAGAACGTGTTTTTCATGGTCACAATAAAATATTTTGCCAGAGTCTTATTTTTGAGGGCGTTTGCGTCTCATGGATTTGATATGCCTTTTTTTTGTTAAAGTTTAATAAAAAATAAACAAAGAGGTCTTAAACAGTTTTTTGAGGAATAAATTGGTACTTTCGAGTAAAGACAACTAATATCTATACTAGCTCATAGGTTTTGAGCAAAACAGAGCCGCTAATCACAACCACGGCTCTCCAAAATTACCCGTTTTTTTCGAAAATATGTTTAACTCTCCAATGACCCAGGTATGAACCCATTTCATCATTTGATATGGGCGAATGCTGGAGACATGGCCTGTGAAGAACCTTACCCCATCGTTGATGTTTTAGAAGCTTTCAATTCCTCTCTAGAAAAGTGAAAGTTACTGATAAAAATCATGTCCAAAGCGAAAAACTGAGTTTAAATAGATCAAAAAATACAAATAAAGAATAACATTTATGTTTCGTTCACATTTTCCTTATGAAAACTACCATAAAAAAATGATATGACGATTTTCGCATTTTTTATGAGCCATACTGTATTCCTCCAGGTCAGGGACTTAAAATTTCAGTGGATTCAGTGAGTTCAATTGAATTATCGTCCCTTTGAATTTTTTCAACACTGATTCAAGTACTTTTTCTGAATCTCTTCTGGATATACTTCCAATGAATGATTAAAAAATAAAACTTGTCAATGAACTAGTACAAGAAAATGTTGGGGAAATTTTCAATTGTTCTAAGCAGTGTATAACTCCTTAAATTTACCTAGATGTCTTCTTTAACTCTTTAGATTTTTTACAGTACTTAACAGTACTGGGTGCCGAAATTGAAGTTTCAAAATTCTGTAACTTCACAATCGTTCGATCGCTTACGATGAAATTTTCAGAAAAATAATAAATGATTTAGGGTAGAAGCACCGGTTTTGGCCATACGCCAGTTGTAGCCATAGTGGATTATACACCGTTTTACATAGCCAATCAGCATGAAACCTTTTGTGTGCAGTAGATCACATTCATATGATAGAGCTACATTCATTTACTTGTCCAAATTGATTCAAAACATAACAAAAATAATTAATTTTCCTTATAATTTTAACTCCCATACACCTAATTTGGCCAGGGCACTCCTAATTTGGCCACTCTAATGAGAAATCAATGCAATTGGCCAATTTAGGAACCGAAGTTAAATCTCTGGCTGAAACTGGTTCCGTTGGCCTATATTGACCAACGGGATTTTCAAAGCGAAAAAATGGTTTTGGCTCAGTTTTGATATTTTACACATATAATATGGATTGAAAGCTTGCATTTGACATATTCGTTGTATAAATACGGCTTCCCATTCAGTTTTTATTGACATTTTCTCTTAGGCTGGCCAAAAACAAGTCAGGGTGTCCATCCATCCGGGAAATACTCTGGAATTACAAATGACAGGGAAAAAAATCATGAATTACCCGGCACTTTGAAGGACACAAAAAAATATGTATTTAAAACATGAGACTACCGGTTAGCTTAAATTTAAATCACTATGGGAATTTTCTACCAGAAGGTGTACGACTGCCTGAACTTGTACTTCGCATCACGTCATGACTAGTTGGTAGACAGATAGTTAACGATTAAGATCTTTGAAACATTTCTAGTGCCATTTCTAGATTCCTGAAAAGGTTCTTTGTGAGATCCTTGTTAGATTTCCATTAAGATTCATGACAAATTTGAATCGATTTTATTTTCCACATATTTTTTTCGTAATATGTTATTCTGAGATTACCAATATGCGTACACGATTTTAAAAGTATGAGACTTTCTAGTAAAACTACCATAAACAGTAAAATTTGTACTTAAGACTATTGTTTCGCACGATTCAGCTCTCGTTTGTACAAATATAGTTTCTTTAGTAAACAAAACTAGTTTTGAACACGCTTTTTACTTTTCTCTTTTGCTGGGAGTGAAAGAATGGTGTAAAAGCAAATTTGACCATAAATGGGTAAATCACTAAAATTACCTAATGTCAGAGAATGGTGGAATATAATTGATTTTTTTAAAGCTATACCTTTAGAAAAAAAGTAAATAATACAAACATACAATTTGTTCATAAAAAATAGGATTTTTGTTTTACGAAAAATAATGTTAAACTTTGACGAACAGCTTTTCTTAGGAGATTTTTGGAAAAAACTATTTAGCTCTTCAACCAAAAGCATTTTCTAAGATCTTATATTTTCATAGCATTGTAGAATAATAGTTGAACGATGTGCAGAAAACCGATTTCGAATTTATCAATAAATAAAAAAAGATATAGGATAAACAAAGTGTCCACTTTATAAAATGAACAGTCCTTAAGATTCTATGAGAATTTATTTTGGTGGATTACTGAGGTTATTGATAATACTGATTCTTGGTGAAGCCTTGTCTAGATAACTAGTATGACTTGTCCTTGATCTATGACAAAGTTCTTAAGAGGCCCCTGACGAGCTTCATAGGAGAACAAAAGTGTATTTAAAGATATCGTTTCTGTTAAAAACATCTCTCCTTGCATTAAATATGAGTTTCATTAGATCAAGAATTTCTCAAGGAACCAGCCATGGGCCATGTCTTACGCATAGTTCCGAAGGCATTCTTAGAAGGTGGATGGATCGGTCCATTTATGAATACACCCATTCCACGAAAAACCGATCTAATGGGTCACCAAATTTCGTGAAAATTTGCTATTTTGTTTCTATCCGAAATAAGAGTGATTCCAAGCAACAGCACCAAAATTTGGTAAATTTTTTAATTCATTTTTTTCTATTGAGCTGAAACTTTGCACAGTTTTCCAGTTCCATCTAAATCGTCATTTTCCGATATCAAATCTTCAAGTTGAGTCACGACTAACTTTTCAAAAGGGTGTATGTGAAAATGGTTCAAAAATATTCAAAAAGCTGCACAGCAAAAACGGTTCGTTCGATTGTTAGACAACTAAAGAAACAAAGTTAGACAACTAAATAAAGATTCCAAAAAAAAAATACAAACAGTAAAAAAAATTTTTTTTTGCATTAAAAAACATAATTTTTGACACAAAAACTAAAATATCTCAAAACCCTATCGGAATACCAACGTTATTTTTTGAGGGAAAACGGTCCATTATATTAGCTATCTACCATAAAAATTTGGTGATGGTAAACCAATAAACAAAAAAGTTATGACATTTCAAACATGTCACAATTTTCACATTTAGCTTAGCTTAGCTTAGACTGACTACACATATCAATGGTTGCTATTCCGTGATTGACCGAAGTCAGTGAAAATGCACAAAGAATCAACTAGAAGTTCGGCTGGGATTGGCCATAATCTTCTTCAGTGTGCATAATTCAGTGCCTCTATTTATACATGGTCAATAACGGCGCCGGCCACGTCCTTGCAGTCAGGTGGGATTGAGGGAAGGAATGTTAGTGTGTAATCTTTGCTATTTGGAGACCGTGTTTGCCTCTGCATCTCCACAAAGGTTACTGGGAGGGATGTTTGTTAATGGGAAGGATCGTTGGGTCACAGGATTCACTTTGATAAGTGATTAGACCATGATAAATAATTATTTGTGAGATATAAACATGCTTATATGTAAATATAATATTTTCATTTGATATGAACAACATCTATGTAGAGAAAATATATGCCGACACTTGATGTGACGAACGTTTCAAAGTTTGTTGAATAAAGTGAACCTTTTGGAAGTCTACACTTGAAGTGTCGAACCATTCAAAGTTTTTTTTTTAATTACAAAAATAAAGGTAAAAAGAAAAAAGTGTTTTGAATAAAAAAAAATTAGACATAAATAATTTATGAATCAGAATTTATGTCGACACTCACAGTGACGAACCATTCATATTTTTTGAAAAATCATAATTACGTCTCACCGTTGTAACGATTAAGGGTGCAATCATACATATTTTATAGATTAGAAACAGTAGCATAAAACGAGCTCACCAATTGATCCGTCATCCTTGAGCAGCAACAATCCTCTTTGAACTTCACTCGTTTAATAGGCTATATAAAAGCACTCAGAGAAAATAGGCGTGCAACCCGTGAGGGAAAACAACTGACGACTGCTCGGGCTTTCTTGACGCACTGCCCAGGAGCAAGCGTCAACGTCGGAAGATCAAAAAGAACTAATCGAAAGCGGCACTTTTTCACTTTACTCGATCGACGCGCGACATGTTTGACCCTGCCCTCATCGCCGGCCCCCGCAAGAGCAAGCGTCAAGGTCAGAAGATCAAACACAACTCTATGCCATGGAATCGGAAGACCACACACTACAAACGCGAATCTCTTTTCGCACTCGCGCCACGCGGACAGAAAACAATTGGTCTTGATTCCATCGCTCGCCCTGCAAGAGCATGCTATGGAATCGAAAGACCACACACTACTCCATGTCACAATTTTCACATTTAGTAGAAAAAAAAAAAAAAAAAAAAAAAAAAAATTTTCGGTGTAAATTATTACGGGAACCGCAGTTTGTTGCTGATTTTATTGTTAAGGGCCTTGCGTGAATTAAACAAGTCGTTTTCATGTATTCATTAGTATTTTGTATATTATATGTATAAATATTATGTATATGTATAAATATTATATGTATATGTATATATGTATAAATTAAAATGAATTAACAGATTACACGAAAATAATTTTTTTTTACCAGGATATTTTTTTTTAGAGTATGATCGATGAGTTTCTAAATGTTATATATAAACTTTAAAAGTTTTGGATTTGGGTATGCGTTATGAAATCATGAAAACATTTTATTAATACTTATTTATTTATTTATTGTTATTCAATTTTTTTACAATATCGAACACTTTTGCATCATTATCAGTACAGTTCGAGTATAGTTTTGCTTTAATTTTATTTTCTGACAATGGAATGAAACAGTGAAATTTTTGGGTTCCTTGGATCGTTTTCGCGTTATTATATTGCTCGCTGAGCTCTGATGCCGTTAATTCGTTCTCTTCAGTAGTAGTAAAACAAAATGATAATTTTGTTAAATCTTCTTCTTTTCTGCGATTCGCCCAATCAAATAGTTCTTTTGCAGTTTTAATTGGATGCTCACGTTCTTTGGCTAAACTTGCTCTTGTGGCCATGCGCTTTATGGTTCCTCCAATAGCATCACAAGGACCTTTGCCATGTGACGTAGCAAAGAAATGCCATTTTGCATCAATTCCGTATTTTGATTTAAATTGACATAGGCTCGAAAAATTCTTACGGTTTTTGTACTGCGATGCTGCTCCATCAGACATGAAATATATCTTTCTGATTTCTTTATCCTTATCAACGCGTAAAAAGTTAATCATTTTGGCAATGAACAAATTTACAGATACTGAGTCGTGTCTTAAATCTTCGGAAATTACAATAAAACTAAAATGTTCAATTTGCGTACTTCCATTGAAATAAATAACGAATGGATGAATTGTAGCTTGTTGGTCGTTCCAGTGATGGGACTGCACTTCATCTTGCAATACAAAGCTATAGTTTTCAGAAAAATTACAAATGACTAAAAATTCACCATCTTGTAATGTATTTTTCGTATTTTTTAAAAAGCGGGATTGCTCTGTTTTAATAAAGTCGTGAGGAATTAAACTTTCTAATTTCAAGCAAAAAAATGACACAAACTCATCTACAGGTTTTACAATAGTTTCTAGGTCACACCTATCCGTGGTCACCCATTGCTCAAATGATAACTGATCAATATAATTTTCTTCAAACTATTTTCCAATGATGAAGAATCTGGACAATCCGAACAAGATCGTAGATAGCAATTTAATGTTGTATTTTCACACAAAAGACTACCAGTTAACATTTTAATATCCTTTGATAAATTGATTCTTTTCAAACTATGTAAGATTAGGTTAATATTTTCGTGTGTTGTGCACACACAAACATTATGTGTTCCTGAATTGGATAGAAGCTTGCATTGCCTTGGACGAAGGCTTGCAAATGAGGAAAAACCTACCTTAATATTTTCGTTAATTTCCTTGAAGCGTGTATACGCTTCTTTCAAAGTAGTCATCATTAATCGTTTTTGGATTGCTTGACGCTTTCCATCTTTTTTTACAGATACATAATCTTTTTGGCCAGGCATATCTCTACTTACTTCATCGTCTTCAAAATATTGAATTATTTTTTCTTTTGTCTCATCTGTTAATGAAGTACTCGACCTAGCATTTTTGGTTGCAAGACAGTTATTTTTGAATTGTTTTGCCTCTTTTGCTGTATTTCTATTGGTTTTGAACTCATCAATGGCGTCTTGAATAGACCACGAGCTTGGCAGCATCGACAAAATCAATAATTTTTCTTTCCTTGTCGTGGCTAGATTCGAGAACCTTTCCTTCATATTCATAATTACCTCATCGTAGTCTGTATTTTCCACATCGTCAGGTGCTAATTTGAAGAGGTTTCTTCGTACAGCTTCGTTGATTTCACGGTATTTTTTCTCGGGATAATTGACGTAACCCATCTTCGTCCATTTAATCGGAGTCACTTTTATTCCAGCTATCCCTTCGTTGAAGCGTTCGATGTTGGCCTTCTGGATGCACTCATCTTCTGATTGATTTGTTGAAACAGATGTCGCTGATGGTACCGTGGCAAGACTATCTGCACTTGGTACTTCTGGTAACTCCTCAGTTGTTGTCGGTGCATCTAGTAATTCCTCAGTTGTTGTTGTTTTCGAACTTCCTGCAACTTGATCCACCGATGATGTACAGATTGCCCGTTTGTCAAAGTTTAAACGGCAGGACGTACAAATGCGTAAATTTGTATTCAATGTAGACATTGGAGCATAACCAGCCGCTTTCAGTTTATCTATGGTGCTTGCGGTGAGATTTCGTAGCTCTTTCGAACACTTTTTTTCTGCAAACGGCCTGCAACAGTTGAGAAAGCGACTACTCATGTTGCTCGTTAGATTTTAATAAACAAAATCACTTTTAAGTTTTTACTGACTAGTTTGGTGTCGTTTGCTTGACTGAAGAAAAATTTTACAATTAAATCTTTTATAACCATAGTGGTAGTATATTTTTAGCTTTTTCGTGAGTATGTTCATGGTATGTACCTATCATGTTTTTGGTGTTGTTGAAGTTACTCGCTTTCTCCCAAATATGATTAACAAAGTCTATTCTCTACCAAGGCGGGTCTATACCCAGGTGTAATAAGATTTTAACTTTGTGGAGAAAACCAGCGCCGAGAAAACCGACCTGCTTTACCTATACTAGATCACCTGGGTATAGACCCGCCTTGTTCTCTACGAGGTAAACTTTTTGCAGGTAAACTAGTCGTATACCTGTATAGAAAACTTTTTTTGTAGCTTTTGTCTTCAATATTAGATTTCTTATAGGTTTCTTTTATCAAAAGGTTTCAACACTATTGAGAGAATTTTTCTTCAGTTACGTACAATAAAAAATATGACACTATCAAGACTTTAGATCACAACACTGGATCGCGACTAACTTTCTAATAGATGCTATAATAGTTATGAATAATTAAATAAAATATCATGAAAACAACTTGTTAACCTCATGTGGTACCGTTAACAAAAAATTCAGCAACAAACAGCGGTCCTAAAAAAAATTAACAATGAAAAAAAAAAAAAAAATTCACTAAGTGTCAAATTTGTGAAATATTTGAAATGTCATAACCTTTTTTGTTTATTGGCTTACCATCACCAAATTTTTATGGTAGATAGCTAATATAATGGACCGTTTTCCCTCAAAAAATTACGTTGGTATTCCGATAGGGTTTTGAGATATTTGAGTTTTTGTGACAAAAATGATGTTTTTTAATGCAAAAAATTTTTTTTTACTGTGTGTATTTTTTTTGGAATCTTTATTTAGTTGTCTAACTTTGTTTCTTTAGTTGTCTAACAATCGAACGAACCGTTTTTGCTGTGCAGCTTTTTGAATATTTTTGAACCATTTTCACATACACCCTTTTGAAAAGTTAGTCGTGACTCAACTTGAAGTTTTGATATCGGAAAATGACGACTAGGGGGAGGACAGCTTTGCTCTGAGCAGGCTATGCGCATCGAGCAACTCTTTGAGTTACTCACTTTTGCTCAGAAAGCAGCAAATTCAGTCAGATGTCAGTTTTGCTGTGATCGGGTTTAACAAATGTAGGATACGACTGTATTTTTTTCTGCGATGTTAGAAGTTCAGAATGTTACGAAGAAAACGCCATCATACCAATTGTTAAAAAGTTCGAGAGATGGAAAATATTAGGGCTGAGAGATATTTTTGCCTAATTTAAAGTAAACAAGAATCAAACCTCGAAATTTCAAGAGCACAAATGTAGGGAATCAGATAGCCGTTCAAACAGAAATTTTGATCGTTGGTCACAGCCTTTCTGGTTTTCCAGATTTGTGCTCTGGAAGATTTGAAGTGTGGCTGTAATTTTCTCACCTTATCCTCTTACTAGTTTTAGCCTAGTTCTGAGAACCGTGGTCTTCGTAAAAATAACTAACTATGTACACTACACTACATTTTAAGAGTGAATAAACCAATGTGGTATAATACTCTCTTAAATTAAATAATTGATTGAACACTCCCCAAAATCAAAGGCAATTTTTGCCGCATTTCTGATCCATTTTAGAACAATTTATTTGTACATATGTTTCTTACTGTAATTTAACTTTAACGCGATGGTACAAGGATGATCCTTGCAGTACATAACTGGCGGAGCCGCCCCACACTGCAACATAAACATCACGAGGTTCGTTCCGGGTTGAGGAAGATGTAATGCAAATAGATAGCACAATGGGCAATTATAAGCTTAATAACTTTTGCCCCGGTACCTATTTGATGTTGCTAAACTTCACAGCCAAATCTAAAAAAAGTATTTGAATCCAGTTTTTAATTCAAAACTAGACCTCTGATAAAGAATGCCTTCCGCAAACCTATGATACGATATGATTTTTTTTCTCTGTGAAACAAACAACCAAACACTTATGGTTGCTATGCCCACATGAAGCCGAGCAAATCGAGTTACTCTGAGTTGCTCAAAAGCAACTCATGATCTACCGTTTTGATTCATATAACGGACACTTAAGGCTTCAGTGAACTTCAACTAATCGAAACATATATAAATTGAATCGTTTCCTATACAACTTTAGCGTAATCAGGCCTTGCAAACACTTAAATTTCGAATGCTGGCTGAAAATTTGGATTCCACAGCTTTAATTCACTTTAATTAACAAAAATGTTCGGCCTCTTCATGATTTTTATTCCGGACACAACCACACTTTTGCTTCATATTCCGGACACATTGATTCGAATTCCGGACAGCTCATGAAAAACACTATTAGAATAGTCGAATCATTAACTAAATGCACTAATCCGTTAGAAAGACGTCAAAACTAGTTGAACATTGTAAATTTTCATGGATTGCTATGTAAAATGTTTATAAAAATCATCTTTAAAATTGGGCACTTTCTGACGGCCCATTTTGAAACATTTCGAGTGAAATCTTTCCCATACAAAGTAGAGTGTCCGGAATTTGAAGCTGTCCGGGATTCGAATCAAAACGGTACCTCAAGATCAGTAGGCTGTCTCGTCCCTTGAATGATGATTTAGATGGAACTGAAAAACTGTGCAAAGCTTCAGATATTTTTGAAATGGTCGATCAGAATCGACTTGCATGCCTCCGTGGAATCCCTCATAAGGATACACGTGTTTTTGGATTTTTTGATTAGAGTGATCATTTGCGAAATAGGGTGACCAGAAAAATCGAGATTTTGCAAAATTTTTATATTTAAAAAATATATAACTTTTGAACCGGTTTTCAATTTTTTTGGACGAAATGAAAGCTAAAGATTTCGACTTTTGAAGAAAAATATAAAATTTCACAAAAATTGTTTTTTTTTTAACATGAAAAAAATCCGTTTGAAGGCATTGGGACCAAAGGGGCTATTGCTGTTCTCAATTTTTATTAGAAGTTCAGAAAATTTTAGTTTTTGAGATATATTTTTTTGGAAATAAAAAAAAGTCATTTTTCATCGAAAAATGAAAATAAAAAATCAGTCATTTTTCACTTTTGAACAGCTCAACCGATTTTCAATCTTTTTTTTATATGGAATGAAAGCTTAAGATTTCAACTTTAAAAAAATATATAGAACTCTGAAAAAAAAAATTACATGGAAAAATAAAAAAAATCTAGTTTTTCAGGAAATTTTTATATTTTTACATGTAAAAAAAAAATTGGTGTTGTATATTTTTTTTGTGAAGTTGAAATCTTAAGCTTTCAGAGTCATTGTGACATAATTTGGACCACTGGTAAAACTCTGGGAATTGAAAAATTGATCTTGAATGGACACCCTGAAAAGTGAATAAATGCCATGTCATGAACTATAAAGTGACCATTTTCGTACACTCGGTGATAGGTTCCGATAAAGCTTCTAATGGCTACTTTTGGGATCTTTTGTGTAATTGTCGATGTTGATATTGCTTCCTCTTGTGTTTGGCCTTACAACCCAACTGGAATAGAGCCTTTTTCTCAACTTTCACATTAATGACCTTAGAGCTTTCTTTACAATTTGACCATTTGTCATATTTGTATACAATAATCGCCAAACTAAAACCGTTGATACATTCTGCCAAGCAGATCAATTTCACACTAAATTTATAAAATTATTGAGAAGGTATCTTGAATTTTCACATCATTCCCATTTCGCGATTTGGTCCCAAGTCCATAACCATCACCGAATTCGAAATTTTAAATGCATGAATAAAAATAAAACTCATTTATGATTTTCCCTGAAAATCTATCGAACGAACCAATGTCCATACATCGATGTGAAGTTATTGCATTTTTGAACCTCGATGTACTCAGTTGTGAAAAGGTTAAGAAATTCCTACAGGTATATCGTCTTTAAGTCCTGGCACCCAGATTTCCTCCAGAAATTAGTTCATGAATTCTGCTAAACGGCTCCATAGATTTTTTCTAAATATTTTCTGTGGATGTTCTCAGAAAATTTCTTGGATAAATAATCTGGAAGCTGTTATACTGGATTAATCCAAAAGTAATCGGGGAATTGTTTAAAATCGTTTGTGGAATGACATTTTTGAGTAATTCCTTGAGATATCAAACAAATTCCTGCAGCAATTAGTATTGATATTGAAAGGATTTTTTACAAAAATCTGTGGAGAAACTTCTGACAAAAAATCCTAAAGAATTCAGTTGTTGGCCAAAGCTTTCTGACAAGAAAGTAGCTGGTGTTATATCTAGGGAAATTCCTGGTTAATTTGCATGATAAATATGTGCAGGCATTCCAGCTGCAAGTTTTGGGCAAATTTCTGAAAAAAAGTATGTATTTTATGTAATATAGAGTAAATCTTGTTATAATTTGTTATTTAAACCTTCTAACACCCAAATATTTATTTTCTATCTAAATATCATTTTTGGTTATCTGAAATCGTTCAAAACACTTTCTGGGCAGTAATTTATGTTTTCGAATTTATAAATTTTGGTTTTATGATTTTTATAATTTTTATTAGGGGCCTTCCTTAGCCGAGTGGTTAGAATCCGCGGCTACAAAGCAAAGCATGACTGGGTTCGATTTCCGGTCGGTCCAGGATCTTTGCGTAATGGAAATTTCCTTGACTTCCCTGGGCATAGAGTATTATCGTACCTGCTACACGATATACGGATGCGAAAATGGCAATTTTGGCAAAGAAAGCTTTCAGTTAATAACTGTGGAAGTGCTCATAAGAACACTAAGCTGAGAAGCAGGCTCAGTCCCAGTGAGGACGTTAATGCCAAGAAGAAGAGAAAATGAATTTTTATTTTTGAAAATCCCCATCCTTTTTTATATTTTATTGAAGCTTCTTCTGGTTAGTGATTTTTCGCAAAAATAAAAATTTAAATTTTTAAGTACTTTTGAAAATATTATTTCTTTATAGTTTTGTAGTGCTAGTTTTTCGTTTTCCACGTGATCAACAGAAAACAGATTTCAAATTATTTTAATACCACCAGGTTTCTGTGAAAGGTTGATTGTTGATAAATATAAAAGGTAAGATATTTTGTATTACACATTAAAGAACCCCAGGCATTGGTAGGTTACATAAAATACCATTTTCCAAACATTATTCAAAAATACAAAAAAGTTTCAGAAGTTATAAAAAACTTTCCTGTATGCGTGTTATGGTCCAACTTTTTTATCTGCGTGTCCAAGGTTCGAGCCAAAAATGAAATCAAAAATTAAAATTCCAAAATTTACCTCGACTAAAGGCGGAGTTGGAATCATTTTTGCAAAAAAATATTAAAGAATAATTTTAAAGGTTTCCGGCCATTTGGCCGAATGCCGTTTGGCCGAACGGGTCATTTGGCCGAGCTACGAACAAAAAAAAAATCAAATAGCCACAACATTATGTGTAGGATTCATAAGTTTGTCTCTATATAAGATCTGATGATGGAGAATGATACTTCAGGACGAAGTTGTGAACTTTACACATCGCGTCAAGACTCTATGCAGGTTTATTCTTCTTTGAATTATTAACGGTTTGATAAAGTTTCAAGTGTTATCATGATTCCATCAGATTTTTTTCTTTCTTTTAAAGAGAGGCTATTCATTCGAGTTATACTGGTTTCATTATTATCGGCAATAGTTTAGTCTACATTTCAATTGGGAATTTTACCTTCTTTTAATCATTGGCAGTTCTTAGTATTTGTACCTACCGATAATACGATTATAGCCATCTCTTTTGCTTAAATTTTCATAGGAGATTTTTCCTTTTTTTATCATAGGCTGTTCTTTCAAGAGAAAAAATTACGATTGCAATGTATGAACAGAACTCTGCACCGCTGCTTGGTGGCTATTACCGCAAACAGAGAAGTGAATAATTGCTTACATTTACGATGTCCTTCTCTCAGCACTGACTGTCCCTTCAACTAAAGAGCTGAATATTTGTATATCAATGATGATTTATCTGAATAAGTTTTTTGAAATTCAGCTTTGACATTTTTTTATAAGTCCATGTTAACTGTAGTTCACGTATGTTTTCAATTTCGGCCAAATGGCATTCGACCAAATGACCCGGAACCATTTTAAAATATATTGTCGTATTATCAAAGAAAATTTATATATTTCTAGTGCAATTTCTTTAGAAATTCCTCGACGAACCCAAGAGTGGTTCATAAAGTGATTTGTCCACAGCACTGAAAAAAAACACACTAAAAAAACCTTCAGGAATCCATGACAGAACTCGTGATGAAAATCCTTGGAAGAAGTAGTGAAGGCGTTCTCAGTGGATCTCTGTACAAATTTTTATAGAAGTTATTGTATTACTATAATCAATTGATGCCTGAAAAATATTTCAAAGAATAAATTATAGGGGAATTCCGAGTATAATTCTTGACAAACATTTGCCACGCCCATAGTTATACGTGTCTTGAACTCCTTGGGTTATAGTTTCCAGATCTACGAGCGCAATCAATGAATTTTTGAAAGTTAAAAATGGCATGCACACACTCATTCAATACAATGATAGATTAGTTTTCTACCTTTTTCCACTATTCCGAAGGCTTTCCAGTCCTCAACGAAGGTAATAGTGAAAGAATTATGTGAATCTGTTGACCCGTTTTCACACCATTCCGTGACTTGTAAATACCAGTACAATTTTTATTTATATATATTGACCTCATTAGGAAGATTTTCGAAATCATATCCAACGATGTTCGAAGCTGTCCAAGAACTTCGTGGATTATACGTTGTAAGATCGATAACCGTGATCGTAAATCACTCAGTATATAACACTACTGCAGTAAAGTTTTGAAAAATAAACCCTCTACCGGAAGCATATTTTTTTTTATAACAAAACGTTTTGAATCGCAATAACTTCTTGTTGCGTGTTTGTTTTTTTGTTGTATCATATTTTCACAACTCTGAAGATCAAATAACTGAAAATCTCGATAATGAAGATAAAAATAATAATAATTCAGAAGTTCTTCTCTAAAGCTACTCTAAAATAAATCATAAATTATCTTAAACCAAGAACACCAACATTTTCAAAATTATGTTTTTCCAAATTTTTTATGATCTGTATACGGCCAGAATGATGAAATGCTCATAACTCGCAAACGGTGGCACTAATTTGCTTCGTTTTTCCATCAAAGTATTCATCAAAATATTTCTCTTTTTAATGTATTCGAACCCTCTGAGCAGAATCTTAATAGAGATTCAAAAATGTAGATTTGAGTTCCTTGTACCTTTTAATTCTGCCCTAATTGCTTATCTTTGACAGATATGCGTATTTCGACTACCACTTGTAGCCTTCATCAGTGCCAGTTACTCATATCCACTGAATAAATTGTATCTCTCTACCTTAAATGCTAACCTTAAACAGTATTAAGGGTAAAAAACATTGTTTTGTGCATTGAATAACCAGATACAAGAAAAAAAAATCCTTCGCCTGGATTTGAGTGTTTTTCAGGGTAAAACAAAAGATGCTGACGTTTGAGGGGTTAAATTAGAAAATGGCGCAATTAGGTTTGGTTTGACTAACAACTATTCCTTTTAGTGGCATACGGCCACAGGTAGAGTCAGAGACATGCCTGTTGTCGGGATTATTATTCTTGAAAGTTTATAGGTAAAACCAGCATGAATCGTCTTGAACGGAACTGGTAAAAATTGCACTTAGATCCAAATGAATATGGGATGAGAGTTTCCGTTTGCTCTCGAAGTGCACATTTAAGCAGCTTTGTAAGGCCAAGGCCTTATAGTCAGTTGGGATGAGGAAGGAATGTTAATGTTAGTGTAATGCTTGTTGCTTCTAGAGACCGAGAATACATCTGCATATCCACAATCACCACGGGAAGGATGTTTATTAGTGAGGTAGGAAAAAGATCTGGGTGTCACCTTTGGTTGGTGATGCGATCCATAGACAAGGATTAATTACAAAAAAAGAAAAGTATGTGTATATTAAAACTAAATAAAGCAGGAATAACTGTCTTTGCCGTCAATGCAATGTTGCCTGTTTTTATCATAAGCATAAAATGAGCTCACCAGTTGGAAATCTATCCTAGATTGAACACGAATATCTTTTTGCAATCGCACAACGTAAACCGAACACGTTTCTTAGATTAAAAACCGTTATGAAAGTCTATTTGCTCCGAATTTGTTGGTTAGAAGATGTAGTTTCTTGTGGATCAGCTCATAGCCCGTTAAAAAACAAAACGACTGTTTTTGCATGCGATGTGCGATAGAAGGCGAACTAATTGAATAAAAAATTGTCGCAATATTTTAAATACTTAAAGTGCTCTGAACAATTCTATTCAGAATAGACTTTTCTTTTCTGAGTAAATCCTGCACATCTGCTAAGTGAATCATTCTCATTTTTGTTCATATGCATTTTCGGTATTCACTTGCGGAGCAGCCCTGCTCCATGCGCTTTTGCCTCGGTTCTGGACTGATGCTTTCCGGGTTTTGGGTACCGGGCGAAAAAGCGAGCGGAAGGCGCAAAAACGCAATTTTTATTATTTATGAGGTGCACGATGATACCAGGTAATGGGAGTAGTTTTTAATTTATCTGCGCACACCGAGCCAAAAGAACTGAAGTCGCGATCCCTTGTGACGAAGAGGAATCCCATAAGTCAAAAAATAGCCTTTGCCGGCTGCCAGAGCCGAGGCACGGGTTCGATCGGTTTGTCATACGGGTGACTTCTGACACAGACACATATGGGAGGTATTTTTTGTATGAGGAAGTGGTAAAATATGTAATTCAGTTTTTTTTACTAGAGGACGCTTCCCGGGCTTTAAGTGTAAAATAATAAAGCGATTATCAGAGTTCAGAGGAGAACACGAGCAAGAGCAGCGTACGACGATGCAGTGAAAAAACTGGTGCGATCGTTGATATCGAAATAAATTGTCCATTTTTTTGTTCGATCAAAAATTATTTATTGGATATGCTCGCGAACTAAGGGTGATAAGCGCTGACAAATTTGCCGTCATTTATGTCTGCCGCGTGCTGCGTCCGGGAGGTTGATGAACGCAAGATCTGCCGATCCGTCCCTGGCCAGGTGAATCGCGCCCGATGATGTGTTGATATCAATTGGACCGAAATTGCATTTAAATTGCAGATTACTTTAATTTATGGGACGATTTTTTGAGTTCACTAATTGATACCATCTAAAGCAGAGGTTCCCAACCTGTTCAGAATTACGAAACCTTCCGTGATCCCAGAAAATAATGCCTTTAACAGTTTTCTAAATAAAATTGATAGTTTAAGGCATTATTGGATTGGTATGAATCATGTGTATTATTTCGAAAAAAGTATGTTATCAGTACCAATATCAAGTCGAGTCCAGTATACTAAACTAAAGACGGACTTGAAGTTGAGGTCAAAATACAAGTATCTATCAAAGTATACAAGATCTAGCGGAATTAAATGTTATAGTATAAAATTCGGTCTTAAATTTAGATCAGTGATTCCTAATATGTGGTCTGTGGGCCGTGATTCCTTCTTAGAAGAGTAAATTTCTAAGAAGGAATCACGGCCCACAGACCACATATTAGGAATCACTGATCTAAATTTAAGACACGTGAGGCCTTCCCAGGAAATCCGATGCAATTCTTCGACATTGTATCAACCATTCCGGGCACATTAAAAGTACACCGGCTCACGTACCCAGATTCCAATCACCAATCCACCCTACTTGAGAGAGTCGATTAGGAGAAAACTTCCTCTTGTGGCCCGAAAGCGGAGTCCTCTTCGTTCATT
Organism: Aedes aegypti; assembly: GCF_002204515.2. Lineage (NCBI taxonomy): Eukaryota > Metazoa > Arthropoda > Insecta > Diptera > Culicidae > Aedes > Aedes aegypti. The sequence continues at coordinate 403,037,827 of NC_035108.1, forward strand.
CATTCATTCCTTGATTTCGGAACTGGCTCACACACGCCACACGCCAACGACCTGTTGTTTCTCCTGGCTGCACTTGATTCGGACGTGGACCATCAGAGCTCCGCCCGGCCGCGTGCTGAATGTGAATGTGAGTGAAGCATGACAGCGAAATAAAAATTGACTTCCTCCGACAACTAACTATCGGCGGTTCCCCAACCCCGCCCGGCCCAGTATAAGGCTCCCGGTCGCATAGCAATTGCAAGGGGTGTCGTACCTGACCTTGAACCACATTCCCACGTCTCCGTGCGCCGTGTCGTCGACGGTTGGTTGGTTAGGATTCACGTCCGCCGCGAGTACTAGAGTACACGGTAAAAAATCAGCACGTTCGATTGAATAGATTGATCACTTGACTCAATTCAAAACACAAATCACCATGATTTGAAGAGTTTCAACTTTGGATTTGCTCTACTGTCTCTAGAACTAGACTCTGAAGTGAAAAGTCGTTGATTTTGAACATCATGTCTTTTGTATGAGAGCAAACATTGACAGTTCGATGTAGAAAGTGATTGGGATCAATTCAATCCGTTTCAACAGATGCGAGTTAGTGTCGAGGTAAGACACTGGACTTGCACTCCGAAGGTTGATGGTTCAAATCTGGGTCAGGCGGAAATAATTATTTTAACTTTTTTTTTTTAATTCAAATCAAAACATGGAACGTTGAATTCAAGTGCTATTACCTTGATTTTGTCAAGATTCAACAGTAGTGCAAATCCAAGTGCAGAACTATTGATAGCATGGTGCCTATTTTTTACCGTGTAGCTGCCGGTTGTTGGCCGGTCCTCTGTAGCAGGGCTGGTAGCAGCACACTTATTGGAGACTTGGTCGCTATTATATTGTAAGGTTTCTAAAGACAAATTTCTTCAGAATGAGTCTAACTCGTGAAATCGTGTCCGATAATCTTTGATTTGCTGAAAAATAGCATTTAGGAGCGGAATTAAAAGGTACACGGTACTCCATCTACTTTTAAGTTTCTCTATTGAGATTCAGCTCAGAGAATTCGAACATTAATAAGAGTTGCTTTCAGTTGTTGAAAGTTAGGCTTAGATGAGCACTCTCTACAATTACATACATACATGCACCTTGTACCGTAGCGCGCCCAGCGTCATAGGTGGCTATGGTGCGCTTAGTGGCTACCACCCAGCTATGCTGAAGAAATACGACCAGATGAGCTGAATCCTGGGGGGTGCCCCATGGAATTTAACAACTTTATTTTTCTCCCATACTGAACTGGGCCAGTCTAGTATGACATCCATTGTTACTAGAGACCGAGATCACCTCTGTATCTCCATGGTTCACTACAACTTCCCATAGATCGTTTTTTTTTTCTCTAATATTACAAGCTTCGCAGCCAGAATTTTCAAATAAATTGCATGCGAAAACTCGTAGGCCATTTTTAGAAGTTAATTCTGAGTCAAAATGATCGATTTATCTATGGAAAGCATGCCGAAAACAAGTGCAAAATTTACTCGAAATAGAAGATGATCGAGTATTGTGACTGATCGATTTGACATGGAATTCATCTAGAGTCATTTTTTTTTCAAAATGATTCCTAAAGTATTCTTCTTCTTTTTGATTCAGCTTTCGTAGATGCCGTTTCTCAGCTCTTGAGGGCCAGTAATATAGACTATATGCTAATCTCTAAAATCACTATTCACTCCATGTAGTGAATCATGATGCAGAAGTCTAGCTAAAGGCTTCGAAGAAACCTTCAAATGCTATTGGACGATTATTCTCCTGGGATTCCTTCTCAGATTTTTCGAGCGAAAGCTTACGGAATTCTTCTAGTAATTTCTCTAGATATTTCTTCTGGAATATTATCATAGACTTCGACAGGCATTCCTTCAGAAATTTCTCACGAATTTAAGCCTTTTGTCCAGATAAACCTCCAGAGATTTTTCTAGAGATGTTTGGGGAAACTTCTCCAGAGTTTGGTTTGGAAATGTAGCGCACCTACCTCCAGTTATTTTCACCAATATTTTCCCGGATAGTATTCCAGGGTTGCCTCCAGAGATTTTTCCACTGATTGCTCCAGTTGCTGCTCTAGTAGATCTTCCAAGAAAATCTTCAAATGTTTATTATGGAGTGTTTGCAGGAATTCGTACATTGATTTTCCCAGAAAACCCTATAAGAGTTCTTCAAGAACTTCCTACATCGATTTTTCTAGTTTTACTCTCTGCTATTTTTATATTAATTAATTTAAAAATACGTCTTGAGAATATTCCACGATTTTTTTTTCGTATTTTTAAATCCTGAGACAAACTGTGGGTAAATTCACGAAAGAATTAATATAAAAATAGCAGAGAGTAAAACTAGAAAAATCGATGTAGGAAGTTCTTGAAGAACTCTTATAGGGTTTTCTGGAAAAATCACTTTACGAATTCCTGCAAACACTCCATAATAAACATTTGAAGATTTTCTTGGAAGATCTACTAGACCAGTTACTGGAGCAATCAGTGGAAAAATCTCTGGAGGCAACCCTGGCATATTCCAGGAAATTAGGAAATTCCTGGAATTCCTCAACAAAATTGGCCATGGATTCGTCATTAAGTGCCTGTAGAAGTTTTTCTGGACAATTCAGGAGTATTGTCTTAAGTAAAAATTCCATGGATTCTTCAAAATTCCACCTAGGGTTCACAACAGCATAGACTGCAATTATTTTGATCATTTCCACACGCATTTTGTTACGGCTTCCTTCAAAAAACTCTTCATGATATTGTCCAAGGATTCGATTGAATATTTTTGAATTAATTATCTTAGTAGTTTATCTAGTGAATCCATCGAGACTTCCTCAGGTGCTAGGGAGTTATGTTTTGATCCTTGCAAAAGTTCGTCAGGAATTTCTACAGAAGTTTCATCAGAGATTACAATAGGACTTGTTCTGGGAAAACTTCCAGAAATAATGCTACAAAAAATCATGGATGAATTATATAATAAGGTGCATAGTTGACGATTATTGTTGATGTATGTACTGTTGGTAATTCAATGAATTATGTTTCATGAAATCGAAATAGAGTTCCTTCAAAAATGTTTGTGGATATATATACACATACCTACATCCAAAAACTGGGGGGTGGGACATTTCGCATAAATACGGATGTTTGGTATAATGGACATTTGGCATAATCATAATTATATGCCTTCTTTTAAATACTAACTGTTCTTGTGTGAAGCTGCTTTATGCGAAACGTTCATTTAGCCAATCGTCCGTATGCGAAACGTCCTTATGAGAAACATCTTTATGCGAAATGGGTCATCCCCCAAAAACTTCCTAAAATATAGTACTTAAAATCACTCTAATCTTGATGTTAACATTTCTTTAGAAACTAAACTTGATATTGACAATGCTCTTGAAACTTTAACAAATTCTATTGTTGAAGCCCGGAGCATTGCAATTCCAAAATGTGAAGTAAAATTTGAATCCGTGATTATAGACGATGATCTTAAACTCTTGATCCGTCTTAAAAACGTGAGGAGAAGGCAATTTCAACGCACTCGCGATCCTGCTATGAAAATTATATGGCAGGATTTGCAGAAAGAAATCAAGAAACGTTTTGCTCAATTAAGAAACAAAAATTTTGAAAATAAAATTTCTCAATTGGACCCTGGCTCTAAGCCCTTTTGGAAATTATCTAAAATCTTGAAAAAACCTCAGAAGCCAATACCGACATTGAAAGAGGAAAACAAATTATTACTAACTAATTGCGAAAAAGCTCAAAAACTTGCTATGCAGTTTGAAAGTGCGCACAATTTTAATTTTGGACTTACTAGTCCAATTGAAAATGAAGTTACTCAGGAGTTCGAAAATATTCTCAATCAAGAGAACGTTTTCGAAAATGCCTGGGAGACTGATTTGGAAGAAGTGAGAACTATTATTAAAAAATTCAAAAACACGAAAGCTCCTGGCGATGATGGAATTTTCTACATCCTCATCAAGAAACTTCCAGAAAGTAGCTTATCATTTTTAGTTGATATATTTAACAAATGTTTTCAATTAGCATATTTTCCTGACAAATGGAAAAATGCTAAGGTTGTTCCAATATTAAAACCAGACAAAAATCCTGCAGAAGCTTCTAGCTATCGTCCAATCAGTTTGCTTTCCTCCATCAGTAAACTTTTTGAAAAGGTTATTTTGAACAGAATGATGGCCCACATCAACGAAAATTCAATTTTTGCCAATGAACAGTTCGGATTCCGCCATGGACATTCGACCACTCATTAACTTTTACGTGTAACAAATTTGATCCGTTCCAACAAATCTGAAGGCTATTCTACTGGTCTTGCTCTTCTAGACATAGAAAAAGCATTCGACAGTGTTTGGCATGAAGGTTTGATTGTAAAATTAAAAAACTTTAATTTTCCAACATACATTGTTAGAATAATTCAAAGTTATCTGTCAAATCGCACACTTCAGGTTAATTATCAGAACTCCAGATCTGAAAGACTTCCTGTAAGAGCTGGTGTTCCTCAAGGCAGCATTTTGGGACCAATATTATACAATATTTTCACATCTGACTTACCTGAGCTACCTCAGGGATGTCAAAAATCTTTGTTTGCGGATGACACAGGTCTCTCCGCCAAAGGACGAAGCCTGCGCGTCATCTGTAGTCGATTGCAAAAAGGTTTGGATATATTTTCTTCATACTTGCAAAAATGGAAGATTTCTCGTAATGCTTCCAAAACTCAACTAATAATATTCCCACATAAACTAAAAGCTCTTTATTTGAAACCTTCAAGTAGACATGTTGTCACGATGAGAGGGGTTCCAATAAATTGGTCGGATGAAGTTAAGTATCTAGGGCTCATGCTAGATAAGAATTTAACTTTCAAAAATTACATTGAGGGCATTCAAGCCAAATGTAATAAATATGTAAAATGTCTTTATCCCCTTATTAATAGAAAATCAAAACTTTGTCTTAAGAACAAGCTTTTGATATTCAAACAAATTTTCAGGCCAGCCATGTTGTATGCTGTACCAATATGGACTAGCTGTTGTAATACCAGGAAGAAAGCTCTGCAGAGAATTCAAAATAAAATTTTGAAAATGATTCTGAGGCTTCCTCCCTGGTATAGTACCAATGAGTTACATACAATATCCAATGTTGAAACATTGGAACAAATGTCAAATACAATCATTAATAATTTCAGGCAAAAATCGTTACAATCTTCTATTGCCACGATTAATTAGTTATATGTTTAGGTTAAGTTAGGTTAAGTATATTAAAAACGTTTTTTTTCTCTTATAAGCAGGTGAGATCAAGTCACCTGTAAAAAAACTGAACTGCTACGGCAAATGAAATGTAAAATGTTGTTAACAAAATGTTAATTAAATCTTAAATTTGTTTTACCAAATTAGGATGATAGTGTTGTCTAATAACACAGAACACCTTGATATAAAAAAATGAATGTAATGTTTGGAATGATACTAATAAAGAAATTTAAAAAAAAAGTACTTAAAATCAATACGCATAATTTGTACCATATTGAAGAATTTTGCATTTTGTACATGTTCAGAAATCTTTGAAGAATTTAACTGCGAATCTTGTTGAAAATACGGAAGTTCCAAGAACTTTCGGAAAGACAGTTCATAAGATCTACCAGCGTAATAACTGATTGTTTGATAAGTGATACAGGTCTAGTGACCTCATGTTATAATGATCTATAAATTGTTGCGTTCAATAGACTTTTTTTGTTCAATAGTATCCTAGAATATATATTATGATATCTACATTAAGAAAAAGCGAAATTTTGTAGTCTATAGCCGGTATAAATAAACACAATATTCTGTTTCCTACTACGAATAGTATGTTATATATAGGGCACAAATAAAATTAAAACTCAGTATACTTATACGAAGGATTAAGAAAAATATGCCATAATTTAAAACGATTAATAAACAGCTGCTTATTATATGTAGATCCCAAGGCCTATATTCAATGAAGTTCTTGTAAGATCCAGAACATTGGAAGAATCAAAACGATACTCTATTTACTTATGTACATGGCTAAGGATCTGTGTCATAATCGAAACCTATCAATAGACCACTAGTTACGCTTATAGATCCTTAGGCCTATATTCGACAGAGTCCTTGGAGAACCAAAAACGTCCGTACAAATCAAAGGAATACTCAATTTAGTTATTTATTTAAGGGATAAGAGTCTATGCCATTACTTAAAATCATCAATATACAACTGCCTATGCTTGTAGATCATTAGGTCTGTATTTCATTGAGTGCTTAGAGGGCCATGAACATCGATACTAGTCTATACAATGCTCGGTTTACTTATATCAATGGTAAGAGGTAAGTGCCATATTAAAACCATCGAAGGATAGCTCATCACACCAGTAGATTAAAGGTATTTATTCCAGGAAGCTTTTGAATGAGTTAGAACACCTGTTGTACGCACTTAGTTGCCAAAACTAGGATCTTGACGATACAAATGGCTTTTCAAAGTATAACAATCTTCTAGGATTCAGTATTGTGAGATATTCTTCCATTTAGAAATGATAAACTGATCTCCATTTACCCATGTAGATCATATGCCCAAAGTCCAAGGATTTCTTGGAAGACCTGAATTTGCACACATTTTAGCCTGATTAAGAATCAAATAAACCAATAATGTACTTACGACACTGGTTATTAAATTAATTAACTCATTACGCGTGGTAAAGATGGATAAATTATAGGTGAAATTATGAAAAAAAAAATCCACGAGCTCGGCTGGGATTCGAACCCAGGATTCTTCTATACTAGACGAGCTCTTCACCAACTAAGCTACCGAGCCACTTGGTGACCTACTAACTCAGATGGTTACAAGTTTCGAATTCAAATCCCCACAGATCACGCAGATCCTTTTCATAAATCACATTCATCCATCTCATGTATATTACACACGCACGCGATTTATGTTGTGTTGAAACTCACCAAGTGGCTCGGTAGCTTAGTTCGTAAAGCACTCGTCTAGCATACAAGAGTCCTGGGTTCGAATCCCAGCCGAGCACGTGGATTTGTTCATAATTCCAGCCATTTTTTTATATTCTTTACCACGCGTAATGAGTTAATTAATTTAAGAATGGATTGGTTTTACGAACCCTGGATCTATTTAGTAATTGAGATTAAAGTGTAGTTATAACTCTCAGCATGTCAAGAGTAATAGTCTGGATCTATTATTTGAAAAAATATTATTAATACTCTCATCTTCTAGCTCCTGTTTAGGTTATCTTTTTTCAGATTTTGTATAGTCCCTTTTTGGTTCCTGTTCAGTTTCTTTTTGGTCTCTTTTATTCAAACATGAGATCTCTAAAATTCCTATTTTTAAGATACTCATTCGCTACCAGCCCTGCTAGTAGTCGTCGGGTGTGTTTGGTTGCAATTCAGGTCGGGATCGGAACGTGCGGTCGTCGTCGAGCATACCTAGCCGGTTCTTTTTGCCGCTCCGATCTGCCCGACCCGGCACAAATGTGGACGTGTGTTCTACGGCGTGATGATTTTGTCCCGTTCCTGTCTGGAAATTTAATGAAATCGATAATTTTCTTCTGTTATCCCTGTTGCCTGTTGTTTGCTGAAACCCCTTCCGATTCGAGCGGACGGGTTTGGATGCCGGCCGACTCCTTTGGGTTGAGGATTCCTATTTGGGAAGATCCTGACCTGGATCAAGTTTTGAAGCTGAGTGTGTTAGCTGCTACGCATCTGTTTATCCATGGAAATCAGGTTGCGATGAGATTGCTGCAACAAAAACTAAACATGCCACCCATATTAATTGAGGCAAATAAGTTGAAGCTTATAGATTAGGCGTGCTGGTCAACGACATGATGGTTGTTTGATTTTGAGTTAGCTATTGACGCAATTAGAAAGAATAAATGAACTCGTTTTTCAAGATTTTTTAAGATATACACCTTTTTCTTTAATTTAAATTTGTATCAAGAATGAGCCCCAGATATGTAACTTCATCTGACCAATTTATTTCAACCCCTCTTATCGTAACAACATGTCTACTTGAAGGTTTCAAATAAAGAGGTTTTGGTTTATGTGGGAATATTATTAGTTGAGTTTTAGAAGCATTAGGAGAAGTCTTCCATTTTTGCAAGTATGAAGAAAAAATATCCATTTTTTTTGAAATCTACTAAAGATGACACGCAGGCTTTGTCTTATGGCGGAGAGACCTGTGTCATCCAAGAACAAAGATTTTTGACATCCCTGAGGTAGTTTTGGAGTTCTGATAATTAACCTGAAATGTACGATGTTGAATGATTTTCATATTTCTAGAAGATCAAGACCAGTAGAATAGCCTTCAGATTTGTTGGAACGAATCAAATTTGTTACGCGTAAAAGTTGGTGAGTGGTTCAATGTCCATGTCGGAATCTGAACTGTTCATTGGAAAACATGGAATTTTCGTTGATGTGGAACATCATTCTTTTCAAAATGACCTCCTCAAAAAGTTTACTGATGAAAGAAAGCAAGTGGATTGGGTGAAGTTTCGGAAGTATCCCGTTCTTAATCATTTATTTTATTTATTTCAAAATGTAGTTCAAAATGTAGCTAAGTTCTATTTTTCCCTATAGCATAAAAAGGCCAGGTCGCATTATGGTAATATATACGAATAAAATACGTAGAAAATTATCAGGGCAAAGCTGATAGGCGAAATAATTATCTTAGTCTATTTTTTCATTGGAAAGTTTTGACAAAATTTTTTAACTTTATTTAACTTTTTAAATTGTTGTTGTTTTTTATTCATCTTAACCTGAGGCGGCATTAGATTCAAATCAGCCTTATTAATAGAAGTGATAACAAAAATGTGTTTATCTTAGGTATTGTTGTTTTCGTCCATCTGAATTTACCCTCTTGTTGTTTTCAATATCTATGTTTCTAATGTTTTCGCTTCATATTTGTTCATTTTTCATCTTTTGCTGTTCTTTACTTTTTCATCTTTTTCCTTACAACTCATATTTCTTTTCCTTTGCTTCAACCTCTCTTAATTTTCTCATTTTCCATCACTTATATTCACTTTTTATCTTCATGCGGTCTTTCTTCGGGTTCGATGACGGCTTCACACTCAATCTGTTCGGTAAAAATAACTAGCTTTTGGAACTACCGTCGTTGGGGGTGACAATGGGTCAAAAAAGGATATGTACGATTTATTTATTGAATAACTTTCGCAATTTAACTCCAATAAACTTCAAATTTGGTGTATATGTACTTTGATGGTACTTTAACAACTGTCCAAAAAATTTTAGAAAAATATTTATTCACTGCTGCGCTATAAGTGAATGAAAAATGGCCCAATCTCACCCCATAGATGGGGTGACATTGGGTCACTATAATTGAAATAACTTGTTTTTGAGAATATGATTACAAAGCCATTCATAGCTGAAAAATATTGATGAAATATGATGCAAACAAGACTAAAAAAACATCAAAGAAGTTTCACAAGTATCATAAACCCACTTAAGAAAACGAATATACCGAAAAATTGAAGAGCTTTGAGAAAAAATATGTAAACCCAACATTTGTCATTAAGTTTACATAAATTTTCTTGTTTTTATTTTCTCAAATTGTCTTCAAAGTCTCATCCCCATTGCCATAAAGCCTATTAAGTTTCTCTAAAGGTGCACTGAAACAGTGATTATTTTAAACCTTCGCAAATAGTTAAATTTCGATGCGACATTCCACGATCAATACATTTCAGGCAGATGTTGACGTCATAATCCCAGTATTTCAGCGATCCAACTCATTTGTACTTCCGTGAGATGTTTCTATAATATGAAAACACTGATAAATAATTAAATTAAAAAAAAAATTGATAAAATTTTACGATGTTGCTGCGCACGAAACACAGTTTCTGGCTTGAGATGTTGTCAAAATGCGTTGTATTGTCATTCAATGCATGGAATACTCAAGTAGACTTGTTTGATGTTTCACAGATGCTGTATTTAGAAAGAATCAACACATATGAATGAAAAAAGAGAACATCCGGCACCGTAAAATATCAAAAAAGTGGACTTGCAATTTCATTTACTATCGTTCTTGCTTGACCCAATCTCACCCCCATTTTTAATGTTTTAGACACCGTACCGAAAAAAAATGAAATTTTTGTGGAAAAATCAAATACATTCCGGAAAATGCGTGTGAAGTGTAATGAAAAGACTTTCAACCTCCTACTAATATAACGACAGAGGTTAAAGTACATGCGTGATACTTTGCACAGGGGAAATTTAATGTTGTAAATTTTATCTAGTTTCAACATACAAGTTTATTGATATAGTAAACAAAAACTACTATTTCTAAAAATGTATAATGTGATGAATTACGAGTAATAATATGTTCCCTAACATATGAATTATTAATTTTAGTAATATCAGCGTTATTAGCTGAAATATTTCATAAATCATATTTTTCCTTTTTGACCCAATCTCACCCCCTAGACCCATTGTCACCCCCATCGACGGTACCGAAAAAGTCAGTAAACTAAAAAAAATGTCGGAAATCGAAAAACAGAGATTTTTTACTGAAATTTTGCAGAGAGCTTTCGTTTTATACCATATATTGATAAAAAATAAAACATAATGAAATTTGCTTTTCAATTACGCGTGGCGAATGTTTTCATTTTACTGACTTTTTCGGTAGTTCGAAAACCCAGTAAAATTTTACCGACCCCAGTAATTTAATCTAAGTGTGTTCCTTCGGCTCTTGTTCTTTTAATTCCTGCATCGAATCCTTGATTATTTTTCCTTCGTCGAACTCCTGCTTCAATTCTTTCTTGGTTCCAACTCCTCCATTTCTTTCCGTTTTTTCTTTGGTCTGTTTCCTTCCTGTATGTGTTCCTTCTTATCCACTTCCAGTTTGTTTTCCTATGGTTTTCTTCCACGACGATTTCCTTTTAGCTTCTTACTTGCTCCTCATCCTGATTTTCGTGATTCGAATTATGCTCTTGAACTTTTTAAAGGAGATTGGGCAAAAATGTATGGGATTTGGTCCCGGAATGTACACTATGACTCATAAATCATTTGAAAGATCTAAATGAGACAAGAAAAAGTTGATATGGGGCCAAAAATATTCGTCGTGGGAGAAAAAAGTTATGTGTGCTGGAAAGATGTGAAAAGGGATATGTTTTGAACAGTTTTCTATTAAATAATATTCACTAGCGCAAATGTTTTGAACTCGTGCGTATGTATGTACTTATACATGTTTTTATTTAAACTGTTTAGGTTTTTCAAATATTGTGATTTGACACAGATTTCAAGACCTCTTGTATTGCTGCAATATTAATAATTTAGACATACGGAGATAAAAAAATAATAAGGATATAGGTATGTGCGGTTGACAAACACGTCGCTTTAGGTAACAGTTGGACACAAATATCAAATCGTATTATCCTAATTCAGTGTTCGTTCTAGTAATATGTTTGTATCAACCAGCGGTTTATGTACACAGGAAGGAATTTCCACAATATCCGTTTTAACATTACAGTGGTTGCGTTGTTGGATTCTGTTCTACACTGGTAGAAATACCTCGCTTGTTGTACACAGCTTAAGCGTGCTCGAAATCTGCGCGACAGTTACCACACTTCCATCCTTGATATCAATAACATAATACTGTCATGCTACTGCCTCTCAGAGAACTGAAAGTAACTGTAGTGTTTGACTGTTTGCTGTGTATAAACTGCCAATAATCCGAGCAGAATCACTTCAGTTTGCTATCAATGTCAGTTCCATTGGCGACGCCTGAGCACATGTGCCTCCACAAATGCTTCCTAAGATCGATGAGGATATCAATAATGTGAATGTTCTGAAGTAATCAGACTTGAGCTGGGAACAGCTTTCATCGTGATGAATGACATGCAAAAACATGAAATCAGATGGTGGTCGATCAACAAAAGAATGTGCAGGTTGAGGATCAACGGACTCTCCGACTGGCGAACATGAATGTCCTACGCTTAATTGATTTGCCGTCTCCAAGAATATGGTCATTCGCAGCACCTACTTCAAAGATAACCTCCCGTACTAATATAACTGGCGATCACTACTGCAAACGGATCCGAATCGATTAGGTATTGATTAATGGATTGCACATCTCCGACATAATCAACGTCAGAATCTATCGTGGTGCTAACATTTACTCTATCCTCTACTTAATAATAAGAAAACTGCGCTTAAAACTCCCTGTCATTAACGACGAACGGTACCGACGCCTGCCTCAGCATGACCTTCAGCGACTGAAGTAGAAGAATATCGCCACAGCATCGCTCCGCATCTCGAGCAGTCGTTACCGGAATTGGTTTTTCTGGCTGAAACCCTTCTTGGTTGTTCTACTACAGTAAAAGTAGCAATCGACTCACAGGTGGAATCATTGTGCGTTAATCATTTGGCTCCACGGCTTTCGTATACCAACTCGTAAAACGATAATGATTGATATTTTAACTTAAAACTGGTTGGATAATGTAGGAATACTAGTGACACTAAACGTATGCAGTATACAGCGTGAGATGGTTTATACTAGCGAGCTAGATTGTTATTGATTTAACTACTGTAATCCGGGGTAACATTGATAAGTTTTTATGTTATTTCTTAAATATTCAATTCAAAAATGCAAATGTTCTGAGTTTTATATTTTTAAAACAAGTACTGCCACCCATAGCTCGTGACTATATACTGTATTTTGTTTTTTGAAAGATTTAAGCATGTTTACAAAAATGTTTTATGTGATTTTTTCGTTTAGCTGATATGGGGTAATATTGATCATCCATGTAAACAACGTTCGGTAATATTGAAAATGTCGTTACTTACTCAAATCATGGCCCCTGAAGCCGAATATGATGTCCATACACTTACATCTTATTAAAATTTTGAGTTATTTTAAAATTAAAAACACCTCAAACAGCGGAATACGCCTAAAGGTAGGCAATTTCCTAAGGGAATTCTACGTTCTTAACAGTAATTCGTTAATGTTGCCTAATTGAACATACTTATAAAAGTTTCGACAGCAGAATCGTTTTTGGCGATGCCATTTTTAGTAAGAACCGCATTTTCCTTGCTCATATCGCTTTTAGAACTTATATGAGACATGAATCTTCGGTAGTGTCATCCTTAACCATTGAAATCATTGTTTCGCAAACTTGACAAATTTAATGCAATTTTTGCAAAAATCTTAATTTTTAATAGCTCATAAATATAAGAAAGAGAAGCAACATTCATGCTTTGGACACGTTTCATCAATAAATGATGATACGAACTTATTACGAGATGAGTCATTTCGATCAATGTTACCCCGCTGATCAATGATACCCCGGATTACGGTACATGAAATCCTAAAACTACGCATATGTTACTGATAAGTTCAAATGAGCATTGCAATTCACATTTAACGTTTTTTTAAGGCTGATTATGTTGCTCATTGAGGTTGATCTGATAGTTTTATTGATCTCACACACTTTTCTATCATCACTGTTTCCCAATTGTTTTTCATAGAAAATTGAGAAAAAAAGGATTGGTCGGTCAATAAACTGCGATTAGTATAATGTGAGTAGCAGGGTCTGGTAGAAAACATAACTGAATATACATACATATTTTATAACAATTTTAATGTTATTGTAGTCTAACATCATCATGTAATATTTTCATCTCTGAACCAAAGTCCTAATTCACTTCTTTAAGACATAGAGCTTTTCATCATCATATAGTTGCAGGAAAAATATATGTTTTTATTTTTAATCGATAAAAATATAGCAAAAATACAATCAAATACATAGAAAATCCACCTCAAGCCATGCGGAATAACTTTTTTCTCTCACGACGAATATTTTTGACCCCATACAAACTTTTTCTTGTCTCACTTAGATCTTTCAAATGACATATGGGTCATCTGATATACATTCCGGGCCCAGATTTGCCCAATCTCCTTTGATTGTCGAGAACTTAAGGCAGATACTGACAATATCCTTATTAGATTAAAATCATTAGCTATGGATAGATTTTTTGAAATTAAATCTGAATTACACTGCAAGTTGGAACGGCTGGGGTAAGATTAATAGAAAATAAAAGATCATTAGTCCAGTTAACACCAAATCTCTAAGATACTGTGTTGAAACTCGGTAAAAGAACCTCAAAAGGTATCTCTCAAGAAGTTTTCCAGGAGTCCGTTCTTCGATTCATCTACGATTAAGTTATCGAGGTTTTTTTCCGCAATAACGGTACCAAATCTGCAGGGTTTTTTTTTCAAGGCACTACAGAATTCCTCACATAAAAGTCACCAAACTCTCCTACTGAATTTCCCAAGATTTAATCCAACAAGGGATCGGGAAATATTTTAGGAAACAATCTCTATACTATCTTTACTGAAAATTCTCTTGATGTAAAAAAAACGCTCAAACACTGAAATCTCAAGACGAATAGAAAACAGTTCTAAAGATTAATTTCTGACGAAAAAAAACTAGCATTTGGCATGCCAATCATTAATTAGAAGCATAATTATACAGAACAGATAATCTTAAAAGAACGTAAAGTTTACTCACAAGACGCGACGCGAGACTGGACACAACACTTATTGTTCTTACAAACATAAAAAGGATTTAAACATTTACCTTTTTCGTCGACCGGTTTCGGGCTCGATGTTGCCCATCTACAGGACGATGTCCAACTGATTACATAGAAGAGAACAAAACAGCTTCGTACTTCCTTCAGTACACGTCAGAAAGAGATAACACTATTTGAAGTCCAGTTTCGTCAAGTGAAAAAGCGGCGAACTTATCGGGGCATCGTCGTCATTCATCAACGGTTGTTCGGCATTGGAGATGAACATAGATTCCCAAGCATTTAAATGGGAAACTTTTCGGACGCTCTTTTTAAGTTTCGCCTTGTCCCAGTCTATGTTGTGTTTGAGTTCAACAGAATGTACTGCCACACTAGACTCATGGACTCGTTCGTTATCCACAGCGTTTCGGTGTTCCCTCAAACGGATTTTAAATTTCCTTCGCGTTTGGCCAATATAAACTGATGGGCAGTCTTTGCATGGAATCTCATAGATTCCAGACAGATCTTCCGCAGGGGTCTTGTCTTTGAGGGCACACAAATACTCCTTCAGTGTGTGGCCACTTTTGTAGGCTGCCTGCATTCCGTGCTGTTCCAGTATGCCTTGAATGGGGTTGGTTAATTTTGGATAAAACGGCAAACTTATCCGTAGGGGTTCTTCCTTATTGGGTTGAAGTGTAGTAGCAATTTGGCGATGTTTTTTCCGTTCGTGTTTCCTAAGTATTTTGTTGACAAATTCTTCATCGTAACCATTTATCACTGCAGCTTCATGAATCTTCATTCTCTCCTCAACGAATTCTTCTTTTTCCATGGGAATATTGAAAAGGCGGTGTGCCATTGAGTGGAACGCGGCTTGTTTTTGTGCCCCGTAGTGGTTAGAATCGGCCGTTATATACCGATCGGTGGATGTCGGTTTTCGGTAGATACCGAATTTCAAGGTGTTATCCTCTTTCTTGGTTATCATCAAATCCAAGAAAGGGAGTTTTCCATCCATCTCTTTCTCAACCGTGAATTTGATGGTGGTGTGTCGGGAGTTCAACATTTCGAGAATTTGTGACAAATAGCGTTCTTTCACTACTGCGAAAATATCGTCAACGTAGCGTCTCCAAATTCGAGGAAAAAGTTTTTCTTTTTGAAGGTCCGTTTCAAAATCGCTCATGAAAACGTCAGCCAATAGTGGCGAGAGCTTACTACCCATGCTGAGCCCAAAGGTTTGTTTGTAAAACTTACCCCTAAACATGAAGTAGTTTTGGTTCATGCACACTTCAGCCACGGTGAGATAGGCATTAATGTGGTTAGATGGGGCACGATGTTGTTCCAAATGCCTCCGTAAACTGCAAAGCGCGTCTGGTACAGGCACGTTAGGAAACAGTGCGGCCACATCGAATGAAACCAAAATTTCTCCTCTGCGTATTTCAACTTCTTCCAGTTTTTCCACTAACTCCACTGAATTTTTCACACTCTTTCCGTGGGTTATCTCTTTCTGACGTGTACTGAAGGAAGTACGAAGCTGTTTTGTTCTCTTCTATGTAATCAGTTGGACATCGTCCTGTAGATGGGCAACATCGAGCCCGAAACCGGTCGACGAAAAAGGTAAATGTTTAAATCCTTTTTATGTTTGTAAGAACAATAAGTGTTGTGTCCAGTCTCGCGTCGCGTCTTGTGAGTGTACTATAGTTCTTACGTTAGCACAAAATCTTGAAAATGAGTGAACGTAAAGTTTGTATAAAAATTTAGCTCTTCAAATGCTTAACAGTAAATCTATAGGAAGGAAATCCAAAAATATTGCTATGAATGTCCCTAATATGAAATATGTAATTCAAACAAAGCACTTCTGAGGAATTTGTTAGAATTCTAACGAAAAATAAAAAAAAACACTTCGATGAAAGAAGCAGTCAGATACTTTCGAGCGCGAAGTGTTCAAAGTGCTTACAGCAGATAAAAGACCAAAGAATCGATTTTAGCTCAATGATATGCTCAGCAGGCCATCTATATTAAAATTAAAATAAATAATAAATAGACGAAGTTGAAAATGAGAAAAAAATGCATTTTTTTATACTTTCTATTTAACACTCCGTGAAAGCCTGTCTAATGTATAGATTGCTTTTTCTGACGATTACATTTAGATGTTCATCGCAGCTTAAGATTAAGCTTCCGTAAATATGAAACACTGAAAACGGATTTTGAACACTGAAAACGAATATGAAACAGATTAGTTTGGACTTGTACTCCTAGTCAAAACCAAAATGCTTATAAAATGTTTAGTCCTCTATGGGTATGAAAGGTGGATTATGTCTTCCGATGCTCCTTCGCCTTGTGGTAAAGTCCCCTGATGCAAAGCAAAGTCAGGTGTCTGAGTTCGATTGTCGACTAATCCAGGATCTTTTCTTAATGGAAATTCCCTTGACTTCCCGAGGCATAGAGTATCATCATATGGCCGCAAGATATACGAATGTGAAATGGACAACTTAAGGCAAAGAAAGTTCCTCAGTTCATAACTGTGGAAATGCTCACAAAAACACTAAGCTGAGAAACAGGCTCTGTCCCAGTTGAGACGTAACGCTAAGGAGAAGAAGTAGAAAGAGAAGAAGTGGTTGGGACCATATTTGACGTGATGTAGCGGCGTAGAATGATCATGAGCTCAACTAACTCGACGGTAAAGCGAGAATCCAGAAGGTGAAGAAAATCTGGAATGATATGATGGGCATGGCATGTTGGACGAATGCCGCAAAGTAAACTTTCAAAAAAGGGATTTGCTGGTTGATACAAGAAATGGGGCAAACCAAGTGCAAAACGATTTCTCATTTGGTGAAAGCGGTTGGCTCGAACAGTAAATGATAACTCCGTTGAAATGGGTGTTCAATAAATAAGGGAAGTAAAAATAATACAGTTTTGATTTTAACAATTGATTTCATTGTATTGCACAAAGTTGACATCTTGGCAAGATTTCAATGAACACTGTAATCTTCATCGCTTGGCGTTCCATCGTAAGTGAAAATAAATCTACTTTATCTTAGCTAAATCCTAATTTTTCTAATCATCGTAATCCACACCATTCAACCGGGTCTCGTTTATCACATGTTCAAAGCGTTTGGCATCCGTCCGTTTGGCATTGAGCTGACTTGATCAATCCTTTAGAAGATTGGCGAAGCAGTAGTGCTGACGAATGTGGGGGTGCTTCCGAAGACGGTTCCTCCACTTCCGGCGTTGATGGAACGGCTGAAAGAGTTCGATCCGGCCGAGGCAGACGAAGAGCCAAAACCAGAAGCACCAGCACTGCCAAAACTGCTTGCTCCGGCACCACCGAATCCAGAAGCTCCGCCGACACCACCGAATCCAGAAGCTCCGCCGGCACCACCACCGAATCCGGAAGCTCCGCTGCTGTAGGCAGTAGCTCCAGAGTTGCCACCACCGAATCCTGAGGCTCCTCCGAATCCTGAAGCTCCACCGAATCCAGCGGCTCCACCGAAGGTATCAGCAGATGCTCCACCGAAAGCACCTCCGAAGGCACCAGCTCCGGCTCCAGCAGAGGCTCCGGCAGAGGCACTGGCTCCAGCTCCAGCTCCAGCTCCAGCATTCTGTCCCTGGTATTTGATGAAGTAGACTTCAGGCTTGGCACTGGCATAGGTATCGACGGCAGCATCGGCGGCAGATTTGGCTCCAGCTTCTGGTTTGTTGACCAAAACGTAGACAATGGTCTTCTCCTGGGTGCGGGTACGAGCGGCGGAACGGGCAGCGGCGGCGGCGGAAACAGACGGGGCCTTGATGAACAGCACCTTGTAGTGGGTCTGGGGTTGGATTTCAACGCGGGCTTCAGCTTCGGCATCGGCCTGAGCTTCAGGGGCAACGTGGTAGTAGAAGTGCTTCTTGACGACCTCAGGCTTGACGACATAACGAACTCCAGCACCAGCTCCAGCAGAAGCAGAGGCACCACCGAATCCAGCACCAGCACCAGCTCCAGCACTAGCAGAGCCGAAAGCACCAGCTCCGGCTCCACCGAAACCTGCTCCAGAACCTCCGAATCCAGCACCTCCGAAACCAGCGGAACGGGCACCACCGAAAGATCCAGCTCCGGCGCCACCGAATGCACCAGCTCCAGCACCACCGAATGAGCTAGCACCAGCACCTCCGAAAGATCCAGCACCGCTGCGACCACCACCGAAACCTACATTACCGCCGAAGGATCCGGAAGAAGCGCCCGCCTGCAATATAGAGAACTCTTGAAGATCACAACCTTTCTGAATGCTGCTATCGAACTTACCGAACCGAATCCACCCGAGGATCCTCCAATCACCACGGTCTGGTCATAGGCTGCCGGTGAGAAATCCACGGATACAGCTCGACTACCGGCGGAAGCTCCAGAGAAGCTGTTTCCGGCCTGGTAGTACTGAGCGGAAGCTACCGCCAGACATGCGGACAAAATCTGCAACGATAGATGAACGCCCAACTGTACTCTCAGTTGATCCCGGAAACCACGCCAAAACTACTCACCACGAAAGCACGCATCTTGACTGATCCTGTTGAGCGATTGAAGAACCGATCCTGACTGATTTAGAACGGGATCTCCCGGTGGCTTTTATACCCACTTCGCGCAGACACTTTTTCTTCCTAATAACCTTCGACCAGTGATGCACTCTTCGAATTCCGAATAGAAAGCCTCTCGCCGCGCCTTCTAATTCCAAATTCAAGTTTTATGATTCCCCCGTTTGGTGCTATCATGCGTTTTGGTGATATTTCATAGACATCCTTGGGACGGGTTTTGCTCTTCTTCGCGGGTATCTCGCTTTGATTGGCTGAGCGGTTTGATAGGAACGAAATTGTCAGTTTTTGGCCTTTTCGATAACTAGCAGTATAGTTGGCTTTCGCTCTCGGTGTCGTTTGGTCTGCGTTATTGTTTGGAAGATATTAGAACTAGAACCCGTTTGATGCTTCACACCATCGATGGTTATAGATGACACCAGTTCGTTATCGGGTGAAGCAGAAATGTGAAAGGATTTCGCTACAATATGTTAAAATTAATCGGTCAAACGGTCGTGGCTTCAAAGATATTATATTTTGGGTTTGACAAAGTTTTGATGTTTTTGAAATGTCAGATGCATGTTTTTTTTTCTTCTTGATCATACCGTGATGAGGGTTGATCACCTTGAAATGATGATTTACGGCGAGACATCAAGTATATCAAACTTTGACCAAGTTGTCTTTTGGTATCTTCATTCTGGATGCGGGATATTTTAAGATCGACGTTTTATGATTTATGGTACCGTAAAACGGGGTATCTTTGGAAATTCAGAAATTTTGACATTGAAGGTTGCCTACTAGACATTATGAAAATAACTAATATCAATTAGTCAATAAAGTAAATTAAATGCAGGATTGTAATGGAAGGCACATGAAGATGTTTGTACAGATATTCAAAATTGATAATATTTTTGCATTTAAAAAAGACCCCAAACAAAATGCCACTGTGAAATCAATTATTACTATCTATCATTCTGTCAGTTTTTGGTCTTCAAACGAGTTAAATTCTATGCTATATCCTTCATGACATTTTATGCCATGTTTTGTAATGTTTATTTTAAAAATTCCATTCCGTTTACTCATGCCATGGTTCTACAATGTCAATTATAAGATGACAATTTGATTTCTCTAGACTGTAAAGGCCATACAATAACAGTTAAGTTGTAGCTGATCATTCACCCCAAAAAAAAAACCCTTGAAACTTTTACCTTTCTATCTAAAAAAAATTTCTGAAAGTTTTCCCAGGGACTATCCGTGAATTTCTTCTAAACATTTTTGCAGTAATTCTTCCACCGATTATTCCACTTGTTATTCTACAAGATCTTCCATTCAAAGTTTTATTAGTATTCGTTTATGGATTTTTTCCAGGAAGTCCTCAAGATTCCTCTAGGAGTTTCTATGTCGATTTATCGAGTTATTCATCAATATATTTTCGTATGGATTATTCCAGAAAATCTATTTGTTCTCAAGGAGCCTAAGGCTAAAAGCCTCTATTATAAATAAAATTTGAAATCAAATCATTGTTCTCGAGGAAAATTTGAATTTTGCAAAATATGATTCAAGCAATTATCACAGTAATTATTGCAGTAATTTATACACTGATTTTTTTTCAGAGGTTCCATTGGATGATTACAAGCAATTCGTTCAGAATATCCTGCTGGATATTATCCAGGGGTTTGATTTTTTTAAGTAACTATGTTAGCCTAAAGTCCTCCAAAACTTTCTCAAAGTTCAACAGAAAGTTATGCAAAAGTGTTTTTAGAGACTATTTTGTGATTTTCTTGAGAAATACAACCCTGATTTATTTAAGATTTTTCTCCAATAATTCTTGATGGTTTGGCAAACATTTTTGGAAATTTAACTGGATTCATTGGAGACTTTCTTGGGAAATTTTTCAAAATAATTCCTTAGAGTAATTTCTGGTTAAAATTTAAAAGAAATCATCAAAGACAGTTTTAGAGGTAATTCTAAGAACTTTCTGAAGAAATTACTGGTAGAGTTCTCGATGAAAGAATTACTGTATGAATATACTGGAAAACCTAGGATTTTTTAAAAGAAATTTCTGAAGAAAATCCTTCGAGAAATTCGTGATAGAATCTTTGAAATGATTTCTGAGGTTATTCTTCAAAACACTCCAGGAATTCTTTAGAATTGATTTCTCTAGACTGTAAAGGCCATACAATAACAGTTAAGTTGTAGCTGATCATTCGCCTAAAAAAAAACCTTGAAACTTTTACCACTCTATCTAAAGTAACTTTCAGGGATTACTCTGAAAGTTTTCCCACGAATTATCCGTGGTTTTCTTCTAAACATTACTCCAGTAATTCTTACATCGATTTTCCAGTTTTTATTCTACCAGATCTTCCATCCAGAGTTTTTATTAGTATTCGTTTATGGATTTTTTCCAGGAAATCCTCAAGATCTCTATGTCGATTTATCAAGTTATTCATCAAGATATTTTCGTATGGATTTCTTTAAGCGTTCATCTAAGGTTTCCCCCAAG
Source organism: Aedes aegypti (assembly GCF_002204515.2). Taxonomy (NCBI): domain Eukaryota; kingdom Metazoa; phylum Arthropoda; class Insecta; order Diptera; family Culicidae; genus Aedes; species Aedes aegypti. Next base: position 403,059,408 of record NC_035108.1, read on the forward strand.
GATTATTCCAGAAAATCTATTAAGAACTCTTCCATAAACTCCTCAACATCCTCCAGAAATCTATCCATAATTTCATCCAGAGATATTTGTTCTCAAGGAGCCTAAGGCTGAAAGCCTTTATTATAAAGAAAATCAAACATCAAATCATTGCACATTGGTCCCAAAGCCATATCTAGGAAGACAAAAATGATTGCGCCTAAACCGTTAATTTTAGATATATGGTGTCTTCGGCAAAGTTTCTCCATATTTCTCGGACATTTTTTTTTCAGAGATGTGAAATTAGGGTGGCCCATATGGCCCATATACAATGTTTTAGAACAATTGATTTGGAGCAACTTTGCTGAAGAACCCAAATTTCTATCTCTTATGGTTCGCGAGTTATGATTTTTGTTTAACAAAAAAGTTAGGATGGTACTAAAAAATCAGTTTTTTCTTGATAACTTTTCATACGATAATTTCTCGCAAAAACTTTGTTCAGAGCACTTTTAGAACTTTTTATTGCGCAACTTTTTGCCGAAGTAACTACTGTTCCATCTCTCATGGTTACAGAGTTATAAGAAATTTTCTTCGAAAAAATGGTTGTTTTCAAATGCCGTTATCTCCGAAAGACGCAAACGGATTTTCAATCTTTTGTCGGCATTAGAAAGATTATCATTTTCTTTGTTTATGGTGAAAAAACTGTGAGGACGTTTTTTGTTTGAAAAGATTGACAAAATTTTGAAAATAATATGTTGCTTAATCGAAAATTGTCCATAACTTGAAAAATATTCGAGATAGCTCTTCGGTGCCTTCAGCAAAAATGTGCATAATTGAAAGTTCTGAAAGTGCTTCATACAAAGTATTCATAAAAAATTATCCCTTTAAGATATATTCATCATAAACCGAATTTTATATCATAAAGAAAGCGAAAGAAGAGATATTTGGTGGAACAACCGGAATGCGTCAGCAAAAAAGTTTTTGTGCTGATCTCGTAAACCATGTGGGCCACCCTAATTGCACATCTCTGAAAAAAATGTCTGAATAATATGGAGAAACTTTGCCGAAGACACCATGTATCTAAAATTGACGGTTTAGGCGCAATCATTTTTGTCTTCCTAGATATGGCTTTGGGACCAATGTGCATTGTTCTCAAGAAAAACTTGATTCTGCAAAATATTTTTCAAGCAATTATCACAGTAATTATTTCAGTAATTCCTCCGGCAATTTATACACCGATTTTTTTCAGAGGTTCCATTCGATGATTACAAGCAATTCGTTCAGAATATGCTGCTGGATATTATCCAGGGGTTTGATTGATTACAGTCGAAGCTCGTTATAACGACAGTTTTTATAGTGACAAAAGCTCTCTATAGCGATATTTTTTGATCCCTTTAAAAATAATTTCATGTTACAATCTTTCCCTATAACGACTTTTCTTTATTACGACGGACCCTTGCGATGTCGTTATAACAAGCTTCGACTGTATTTTTAAGTAACTATGCTAGCTTAAAGTCCTCCAAAACTTTCTCAAAGCTCAAAAGGAAGTTATGCAAAAGTTTCTTTAGAGACTATTTTGCGATATTCTTGAGAAATACAACCCTGATTTATTCCAGATATGCTTCAATAATTTTTGGCAAACCCTGGAGACATTTTCAGAAATGTACCAGGGTTCATTAGAGACTTTCTTGGGAAATTTTTCAAAGTAATTCCTGTAAGTATCCGTAGAGTAATTTCTAATTATAATTTGGAAGAAATCATCAAAGACAGTTTTAGATGTAATTCTAAAATCTCTTTGGATAAATTACTTGTAGATTTTTTAGTTGAAAGTATTAGTGTATAAATTCCTAGAAAATCTAACATTTTTAGGAGAAATTTCTGAAAAAAAAACTTTCGAGAAATTCGTGGTGAAATTTTTGGAGGGATTTCTGGGGTAATTCATCAAACATTCCAGGAATTTTTTAAGACATCTTGAACGAAATTCATGGAAGAATTCCTTACAAAGAATCACTGTATCGCTATGAAGAAACCTTCGGAGTAATATGTAAAGGAAACTTTCGGAAAATACGTGAATTATTTTCTAAAATTCCTGAAAAAATACACACAGTAATACGAGCAGTAATACTTGTAATGTTACGAGAAAATTCAGCAAACTCTCAGGAAAATTCTTAGAGAAATGTCTGGTAATAATTAAAGGAATCCTTTCGAAAACTTTTACTTCTTGGTTCCTGTTTGTAATTTTTTTTTCATTCCTATTTTCGTATTAATTTTTGTCTCTTTTTGGTTTTTGTCTGGTTTCTTCTTGGTCTTTTTTTTTCAGTTTTCTATGTTTGTCTTCTATGAGTGTCTCAGTTGCTACCAGCTCTGGGGATACCGTCCTTGGGGTTACTTGTTAGATAATTCTCGTAATTTTATTTGAAATATTCTTCCAGGTATGGAAATTCGTTCACAGGTAATATTTATAAATGTATGAATTACGGTTGTTCTTCACTGATAAATAAATGTATGAAAATTCACTCACTTTCATCTCATTGAGGGCGTACCATTGAGTCCAAGAAACTGGAATCAGTTCGCGTTAAGAACAAAAGTAGAAGAATTGACCTCTACTCAAAGTTGGCACAACTTATCAACAACAATTTATAGAATGGGCAGTAACATGAATTTTCAAATATTATTAGGGTAGAAGCATCGGTTTTGGCCATACGCCAGTTTTAGCCATAGTGGATTATTCACCCAATCAGCATGATACCTTTTGTGTTCAGCAGATCGCATGCACATGATAGAGCTACATTCATTTACTCGTCCGAACTGTTTCAAAACATAAGAAAAACAATTAATTTTCCTTATAATTTTAACTCCCATACACCTTTTTTGGCCAGGGTACTCCTAATTTGGCCACTCTCATAAGAAATCAATGTGATTAGCCAATATAGGAACCGAAGTTAAATCTATGGCCGAAACTGGTTCTAATGGCCTATATTGACTAACAAGATTTTCAAAGCGAAAAATGGTTTAAGCTCAGTTTAGATATTTTACATGTATAATATGGATCGAAAGCTTACATTTGACATATTTGTAGTATACACACGGTTTTCCAATTAAATTTTATTGACATTTTCTCTTAGGCTGGCCAAAACCGGCGCTTTCTCCCTAATCCTTCTAAAAGTGTAATGTTTTATGACACGCTAATATGGGCAATCTATAAAGGCATTATTTTGTACCTTTATTCGGTGACTTATTAAAAAAAAACTACTTGTTACAGTGATCTAATTTGTTGTTGGTAGCTTTCGACACCACATGGATAAATTATAATTTTGTATGAAAGTTTTGAAATTGTATCGAATTGCCTTGTGTGTTGCAATACAACGTTTTTGGGGACAAATAGTCATATAATAGAACACTACAACAGCAATATTTCAATCTAATCTTAAAATGTTCTAAAACTGACGGGTTAGGTAGTCCAATGGCTACCGCTTCTGCTTCATAAGTAGAAGGTCATAGTTTCAATCTCAGGCCCGTCCCTTTCCTCGTACTTTATAGCTTTATATTTCACTTGCTTCTCTCTTTCACTCTTAATATATCACAGTTGATCTAAAAAAAAAGTTCATAGTATTTGCTAGAACCCGAGACTGACAAAAAAACGTATCTCTACGCTTCCATTTTTCCATCATTATAGCACGCCTTTCCTTACGCCTGATACATAGGCAGTCTGCTAACCAAACAGCAAGCCTCTCTGCCATAAAAATTAGCGCCCTTCTTCACCTTTCCCGCATGAACTGGTGTAGACGCAGTGGTATATACGGTCTACTGTGGGTGCCAGTTAAATGCATCATCGATTTCTCCCCCTTCCCTTCGTGGGTCTGCATTCTGACGTGACACCAGCATTTATACATTGAGGGTGTCTGTTAGTCCGAAGCAGTCATCTGGTTGGTTCCTTGTGTAATTGCAGCTGATCTGGCGATACTGGAGTAGCAACCACGGGCGGCCAATCAAGCTCAACTAAGATATTTCAATTTATGTTTTGAACCATTCTCAGCCTCAACGACAGTAAAAAATCATTACTTTTTCTATTAAAACTATGTGGAATTTTTGACTCAATTTTTCACTATCGCAGCATAGGACTTGTTACTGGTAAGGGAAGATTCAAATATGACGTCCATCGTTTTTCGGGATTTCTAGAGCCCTCCTCCCCCCTCTGTCACGCTTTTTACAATACCTTATACATGCACTGTCACACTTTCGTAGACTCCCCCCTCCCTCAAATGATGGACGTCATTTTTGGATGACCACTAAGTTTGTATAATATAATATTATGTATATACATTTTAATCTAGAGGTCGTTCGACCTCTCACTTGCTCCACAATTTAATATTCAAGCAATGCAAACTCAGCTCGCATCTATGTACGTCGTAACAAAGCCCTAATTATTGCTTCCGTTGTACACACACACACCGCTTGCATCGAAAACCACTGCAGTGGCATGCCGGTGTGAATCAACAGTTTAATTTAAATCGAATTTAGGGCCAGAGAGGAGGCAGCAAACTCGATTAATTTAATCCATCCTTGGATCGAACACGCAAAACCCAACAGAAGCGACCCACTGCACCTTGTGTCATTTGGTTGGTTTTCCGGTGCTGGGGCAAATTGACTGCTGCCTGCCTGTTTTCTCTATACAACATCATCGATAGGTACTTGTTTTCACTCTCCAAATCGCACACACTTGTATGGACGGACACCTTCTCGATTCACTTTCACGACCTGCGACAAAAACGTGGCCAAATTGATATGTGAATCCCGTGTTTGCGATTGCTTGCTTACACTTACCGCGCACTATGGGTCAGAAATCAGAATTTCGCGACTTTTCAAATTCCTTGAAAGCCCCAAGCACTTTTATAATCAACAGAAAACAACCTGATTAAATACAAACTTAAGAGTAAGTCGTGTTTTGATGACTAAGATGTATTTTGAATTGAATTGAAAATATTCACAACGATCGTAAATTTATAATAATATGCTTATATCTCATATTAGATATTAGATATCATATTTGTTTCATACAAGATATCTTCCATGCATTTCACAGTACTTTGAACATGAACATACAGTAAAATGTTTCGCAGAATACTTTCAAATGCATGAAGAATATGATCAGGAATCCATAATTGTTTGGAATGTTTAGACAGGTATCTATTGAGAATATTCATCGATATTTCACAGTATATGTGACTAGAAAACCGTAGTGATTGGTTATTATATTTTACTTTAATTTACTTGTAAAACCCAACAATTGATTATAATATTAGAATTTTAGAACCCTTGAAAAAGGTTCCAAACGGACCCAAACACCGGGAAAAAAAATGACGGTTGCCTTTCGATTTATAGTAAAAAACTTCCTAAAAGCTTCAGTATTACACTATTATAACCGAAAGAGAGCGAGAGAAGTGAGAATTGCTTATCCTAGTCTAATCGTTTATCAAAGTGAATCTTGTGACCCAACGATGTTCCCCATTAACAAACATCCTTCCTAGTAACTTTTGTAGAGATGCAGAGGCGAACACGGTCTCTAAATAGCAAAGGTTACACACTAACATTCCTTCCCCCAATCCCACCTGTCTGCAAAGACGTGGCCGGCATAGCAACGGAATAGCGACCATAGATAATGTGTAGTCAGTTTGAGCTAAGCTTTTGTCGCAAAATTTCGATTCCTGGCCCACAGTGCACCGGCCAGAAAAGTCATGTACCAAATACCTTTTTTTCTGAATGGACCGGGCGTCGTTTGATCGGGGGGTAGTAACGGGGAAGCCGGAAATATGATTTCATATGCAGGCGGTTCGATATAAAGTTGTTGATTGGACGTGTTTCCACGTTTTTACTATTGGTTATGTACACTTTTTTCTTCTTAGTGGCCCGGTCTACCCCATCCTTCAGAGTCCCGTTTTGGCAGGAGGTTACGTGAGTGTCTCGAAGCGGCGCGTGACATCACCCTCCCAACCGGGCCGGTGTGCGGTGTTAGGCTAGGAAGGTAGATACCTGCTTGTCTAGTTGTCCACGTCCGCCCGTCCCATGTTACGTTTCGGTACGCGGGACACATGATCGGAATTATAATAAAAATTAGGTTGCTCCCGGTCTCGAAGCCTTGTTGGTGGAGGCGTTTTGTGTGTCGAGAAACTTCAAAGCATCAACTGGTTGTGGAACGTTGGTGCTCGGGAAAAACGGTGGTATCAGCTGAGTCTAGTAATTTTTCTATCTTGAAAGAGACAGAAGGGATGGGTTGAGTTTTTTACCTTGAAATTCATACAGTTAGTTTTGATTTCAATAGTCAATCTCTAGAAAGAAAGTTTGTTTTCACTCATAATTGTTCATTAATATACTTGGATGTGTACTTCATTATCAATAATGTAATCCATCTGTTAAGAATTAAACGTCGTTAGGTGTCCATTAAAAACATTCCGCAAAAACTGACTTTTTTAGATCCCATACTGTAACTAGATTAACACAGGAATAGGAATTATGGCGTTTATTTACTAAGTATTAGCTCGTGAATTCGATCCTGGCTCTATTCCTTAAGGCCGAACGGGACGTTATCATAATCATCCTATCCATTTCAAGAAGCAAATCCCAAGAACCACTCCATATATCGATGCGAAAATGTATCACTATGATTCTATATATGTAGTGCACAACCCGATAAATTTTCAGCTTCGTCGGTCCACTAAAACTCGAGATTTGCTTCCACAAAGTTTTGATGATTATTGTTAGAGTGAGACGAAAGATAGGGAAAATAACACGGTCTCCCGTGTCCCCTTAAATAAAAATAAGCTTGAACGTGTACCAAACGTATCCTTTCGAAATTGCCTCCTCACTAAGGTCACTATGCTGTACACTCAAAATAGAAGCATGAAACTAGCTCACCAAATTCATCGTCCATCCTTGACTGAGCAACCGTAATCCGCTTTAATCATGCTCATTGCACAAAAAAAAAAAAACACTCCGACGAAGCGCAAACCCGAACTCGACTGCTTGGACTATCAAGAAGCACTCAGAATGCGTGCAGATAAAACGATAAAAAGCATTGGCGACGACGAACTTTTTGCTTGGGCTGCAACGAAGCACTGCCCAGCAGAAAACACATGCAGAATAAACCGAAAAAAAAACTTCGACGCCGACGCGAGAAGAACGAATCGAAAAAAACCCTGATTTTTGAGGCCCCATTTGTAGTTAATTTGTAAGGTTTTGTAATGAATTTGTAAGGTTCTCCATATACGACATAGGAGATCCAGACTTTTCTAAACACAATTTTCAAAATCTACCAGATTGTTGAGTAAATGACTAGGCATCCGTGGTTCTTAATTTGATTTTCGAACAGTTCTAGTCCAAATAAATAAAACTGTCATAAGGGGTTGTTTCATTCCGTGCAACATTTGGAACGGCAACCAGCCCGTTTTAAATTTTGTGAACACTACAAAAGCAAATTGAAATTTGTTCTGTTTGTCGTCGTTTATGTTGAAGATGCGATTCAGGTGTTGATTTCAGAATCGACGTTGTGGGCGGAATCGTATTCTGCGTTGTATCTGCGGTTTTGTAGAAAAGCGGGAACTTTATTGCCACAGTACATTTGTCGAATAACTTATTATCTCGCCCTAAAAGCCATTGGTAGCCAAGCAAGTTTCTCGTTGTGTTTCAGCAAATCAATGGTCCATGATAAATATTATCACCACTGGGAGATAGAGGAGTATCTTCTATTCATCGTAGAATTGTTGATTAACATGTATCCATTCGTTTGCCCAATACCAAGGAGTTACACACTTGGTTACCAATGGCTTTTAGAGTGAAATCTTGAATTAATCTAGATTTGCCCCAATAGTTCCCCTGCGTCATCGTTGAACACTCTGTAGACATAACTGTAGGATTCCACAAAGTTCTCCAGAGTGATACTCAAGGAATTAGTGAAAAATTCTTGGAGGAGGATTTCCTAGAATAATCCTTAAAATAATTTCTGGAGCATTTATTTGGGAGGGTTTTCGTAGGAATTTCTGTAGTAATGGCTTAAAAAATAACAGAAAATAATGACATAAGCAATTTCTGGAGGAATTTATGGAGGAATGTTTGGAGTAAATCCTGATAGAATCCAGTGAATGTTGCCTGGAGAAATCTCTTGGAAAATTAATTTAGGAAGGGAATTCAGATAGACGTTCTGAAGGTATCCTTGGCAATATTACTGAAGGAATTCTTGGAGAAGCTCCTGTGAAAAATCCTGAAAACCCAAAAATAAATGAAAAAGACCATAGAAGATATCAAAGAGCGCTCTCTGGAGGGGGTAAATTACTGAAAAAAAAAAAATTGTGAAAACCCTTACAAGCATTTTTGGTGAAATGTCCAAAGGAATATCTTGTTGCATTCTTGGAGGACTCCCTGTTGCTATTCCTGGAGTGGTGGAATCTTAAAAAAAAATCAATGGAAAAATTATTGGAATCCCTGGTGGAACTCCTGTGGAAACTAGGTAAGAATTTAAAAAAAATCACTGACAGAATTCTTGAAACAATCCCAGTAAAAAATACTAGATAAGTCCTTCTGGAGGAATCCCTGATACAATTGATAGTGAAATCCTCATGTAAATTGCTGTAGGAATCCTTGAGTGACTCTCTGGTAGAATACCTTGCGGGATTCCTGTAGAAATCTTTGTCAGTTTTCCTGGAAGAATTCCTGAAGGATTTTTTGCCGGATTTTCTCGAGAATTTTTTGGCGAAATTCCTGGAGAAATTACTGGCAAAACTGCCAAAAAAATTACTGTCAGAAATAATGGAGGTACTGCTGGTGGAGTTTCCGAAAGAACCCCAGGTATAATTTCTGGAGGAGTCCATGATGAAATTGCTGGAAAAATATCTGTTGGAGTTCCTTGTTGGAGATTATTGGTGGGATTACTGAAGTCCTGAAGGAATTTTTGTCGGATTTTCTCGAGGATTTTTTGGCAAAATTACTGGCAAAACTCCCAAAAGAATTACTGGCAGAAATAATGGAGGTATTGCTGGTGGAGTTTCCGAAATAACCCCAGGTTGAATTACTGGAAGAATCCATGATGAAATTGCTGGAAAAATTTATGTTGGAGTTCCTTGTTCAAGGTTATTGGTGGGATTACTGAAGTTATCACTGGTGGGTTTGGCAAAAGACCACGGTTCATACAACTTTCAGCGGAACTATATGGCAAGATTTAAGTGGAATTCCTTATAGGATATCTGGAAAAATCCTTGGATAAATTTGTAAAGGAAGCCCTGGAAGAATTTCTGAAAAAATACATTGGGAAACTCTGAGGGAGACCGTTCTCTGGAGTAATCATTGAAGTTATTTTCTGGAGAAATTGTGGAGTGTTTACCGAAAGCATCCCTGGCGGAATTAATGGAGAAAATCTGGGAGAAATCCCAGTGGTAATTCTCGGAAGAGTCTCCGGAGGTATTCTTGAAGAAATTTCTGGAAAATGTCTGAATTTCTTTCTTGGTGAAATCTTTCAAGAAATTCTTGAAAGAAATACTGGAATGCTCGCTGAATCAGTTAGTAGACGAATTCCTGAAGGATTTCTGATGGAACCCTGGAAGAGTTCTTTGGGGTTTCTTAAAAAAATCTCTAGAGGAATTCAGAAGGAGTCTCTGGAGAAATTCTTGGAGAAATTTCTGGAAAGTAGCTGAAATATGTCAAGGTAAAAATTTTTAAAGAATTACTGAAATTCTTAGAAGAATTTTCGAAAGAATCTATGAATTATTTGACGTTAAATTTTTCTAGAGAAATTTCTTGGGAAGCCTTGAAGGATTTTCTAGAAAAATTCCTGGAGAAATTGCGGAAGGAAATCCTAGAGGAATCCTTGATAGAACCTTAGAGGAATCCTTGGTAGAAGCCTGGAGAAATCTCTATGAGAATCATAGGCAAAATATCTGGTCGAATATATTAATGAAGGAAAACTTGGCGAATTTCCTAGAAAATATTTTATGGATTCCCTCGTGGAATTATTACAGGAATGCCTGGTAGAATATCTTCAGGAATATCTGTTGGAACTTCTGGAGGAACCCCTGATACAATTGATAGTTAAATCCTGTAAATTGCTGTATGAATCCTTGCGGGATTCCTGGAGAAATCTCTGGCAGTTTTCCTCGAAGAATTCCTGAAGGAATTTCTGGCGGATTTTCTTGAGCATTTTTTGGCGGAATTCCTATAGAAATTACTGGCAGAGCTCCCAAAACAATTACAGGCAGAAATAATGGAGGTATTGCTGGTGGAGTTTCCTAAAGAACCCCAGGTATAATTTCTGGAAGAATCCATGATTAAATTGCTGGAAAAATTTCTGTTGGAGTTACTTGTTGAAGGTTATTGGTGGGATTACTGTAGTTATAACTGGTGGGTTTGGCAAAAGACCACGGTTCATGCAATTTTCAGCGCAACTATATGGCGAGATTTAATTTGTGAAGGAAGCCCTGGAAGAATTTCTGAAAAAATACATTGGGAAACTCTGAAGAAGACCGTTCTCTGGATGAATCTTTGAAGTAATTTTCTGGAGAAATTGTGGTGTGTTTACTGAGGAGTCCCTGGCGGAATAACTGGAGAAACTCTCGCAGAAACCCCAGCGGTAATTCTCGGAAGAGTGGAGGATGTTTTGGAAAATGTCTGAATTTATGTCTTCTTGTCGAAATGATCTCAGCGAAATTTCACGAGGAATATATTAAGAGGTAAATTATTGTCATCGTTTAAAAAAAAATAAACTCAGTTTTTTTGCTCAAATTCGAAGGAATGTTCATGAAAATCTACCATACACTTGCTATCTATAATGCGGTGATAGATTTTCATGAGGATTCCTTTGAATTTGAACGAGAAAACGGGTTTTTCATTTATGATGATTGCTGATAATTGAATGTTGGATTCTTGAGCCTTATGATGCTTAGAGAAATTCCTGGGGGAATCCATGCAAAAAATCCTGGGGAATTCTTCCAAAATTTCCAGAGAATTCGTGGAGAAATCCCTGAAAGAGTCTCTTGAGAAAATTCCGGAAAATACTGGAATCCCGGGGAGTCTCTTTGGGATGTCTAGGAATAATTAGAAAATACAGGTCGGACTCGATTATCCGGAGTATCGATTTTTTTTTTACTCCGGATTTTTTTGTTTTATTTATATGATGCGGTGGCGTAGCCAGAAATTATTTCTAGAAACAGTAGGGGTCTTGAGGAGGAAAAATTTTTTTTGACCATTTTAAACAAAAATCACTTTTTTAAACCCCCCTTTTCATAAATACGTTTAAAACTGCAAAACCATTCATAATGTAATAATGCAATAGCAAATTATCTCAAATTTATGCATAAAAACTGAAAAACAAGAATAGAAAAAATCAAACTCCGGATAATAGAGTCTAAAATCCCGGATAATCGAGTCTCCGGATAATCGAGTCCGACCTGTATCTGAAATATTTATATGAGAAATTTTTGAATAAATTCATGAAAGGTTTAATGCATTCTCTGGATAAGTTATAGGAAATATGGTTGAATCAGTTTCTGTTGAAATATTCGTAAAGAAATTCGTTGCGAACTTCCTGAAGGAGCTTCTGGAGTAATTCCTAAGAAAATCCCAGGACAAATCCCTGAAAGAATTCGTAGAGGGATCCCTTGAGGAACTCTGAAGGAATGCAATCGGAGGAATCTCTGGATGAATCCTTGAAAAAAAATCTAGAAATTGTATTCAGATATCTGCTCAGGTGAAATCTTCGAATGAATTACTGCAATTCCTGAATTATTTCTGTAGGGGTTTCTGAAGGAAATCTGTGGAAAAATCTCTTTGAGAATGCATTTTTGGAAAAAATCCGGGAAGTTTCTTTAGAAGAACTCTGAAGGAATTCTTGAAGAAATTTCTGGAGGATTCTCTGAAAGAATTCATTGAGAAATTTCTGGAAAATATCTGAATTATGTCTAGGTCTAGATGAAAGTTTTCGAAACAATCTCTGAATAATATCGTTGTGAAATTTTCATAGAGAAATTCCTTCTCCTGAAGGATTTTCTTGTGGAATACTGTGGAGATATCTCTGAAAACATTTGCACGAGGAATGCCTAGAGGAATCTCCATGGGAATTTTCGGAAAATTCTCTGGATGCATCTTTGGTAGAATTTCTCGAGTATTCTGTGGAGAAATTTCGGATGGATTATATTTAAAAAATTTCTTGGTGAGTTCTTTGAAGAAAGCCTTGAAGGGATTACTTTAATACCCGGAGAAAATCTTGAAAATATCTCCTATTTCCTGGCAAAATTCATCGAGAAGTAGAAATTCCTGACGGAATCACTGAAAAAAAAATCCATTTCTCCTGGAAGATCCTGGACAAATTGAAAGAGTATATTTTTGAAGAATCTGTGGAAAAAAATCCCTGGTAAAATTTCCGAAAGAATCCTTAGACAATTTTTGGGAAAATATCAGAATTACGTCGAGGTGAAATCTATGAAGGAGTTACTGAAATCCCTGGAGGAGTTTTCGAAAAAATCTCTGAATAATAATGCGGTGAAATTTTCCTAGAGCAATTCCTCATGAAGGAATTCTGTAGAAGAGTCCCTCGATAAGTTGCGGTACTCCCTGATGGAAACCTGTAGGGTTTCATAAAGACATTTTGGAAGAAATTCTTCGAAGGATTTGATGCATTCACTGAACGAGTTTTCGAAATAAAAGAAAAACATTGAATCATTTCCTGTTGACATGCTGCTAAAGAAATTCGTCGAGAACTCCCTGAAGGAGTCTTCTGGAGTAATTGCTGAGCTAATCCTAGGACAAATTCTTAAAAGTATTCCTGGAGGAAATCCTAGAAATAATCGTTCTCTAAAAGTTTTTTTTAAAATATCTCTTATTTCCTGGCAAAATTATCTTAGATTCCTCGAGATATGATTTTGGATGGATTTTGGAGAATCTTGGAAGAATTTTTGGAGGAATCTTTTACGAAAATCTAGAGGAATTCCAGGGGGAATTCTCGAAAAAATCGCTGAATCAGTTACTAGACGAATTCCTGACGGAATTCGGTGGAAAAATCCCCCGAGAAACTGCAGGACTACCTGATGGACTCTTCCATCCCTTTGGGATTTCTTGGAAGAATTTCTGGAAAAATCTGTGGAAGAAATCTCTGGAGGAATACTTGGAGAAATTTCTAGTATCTGAATTATGTCAAGGTAAAATCTTTGAAATGCTGAAATCCTTGGAGGAGCTTTCAAAAGAATCTCTTAATTATTTGGTGGCAAAATTCACTAGAGAAATTCCTTGGGAAGTCCCTGGAGGATTTTTTAGAGCAAATCCTAGAGAAATTTCAAAATGAATCCTGGAGCAATCCTTGGTAGAACCCTGTAGGAATCCTCGAAAGAATTCCTGGTTGAATCTGTGTTGAAACTTCTGGAGAAGTCTCTGCATGTATCCTTGGAGAAATTTGTTTAAAATATCTGAATTATTTCTTGGTGAAATCTTTGAATAAATCCTCCAAGGAAACAGTGGATAACCTTAAAAAGTTTTCAAAAATATCGCTGAATTATTTCCTGGCAATACGTCCCTATAGCAAATCTTTGAGAAATTCCTGAAGAAACATAAGGGAATTGAAGAACAAATTCCTTCAAAAATCACAGCAGGATTCTCATGAGGAAACCCTAGTGCAGTTCTTTGTAGAAAGAGTTCCTGGAGAGATTAATGATAGAACTCTGGAGGAATTCCAGGTGGAGTTGAAATGTTTGCAGGGACTATTGAAATCCTTGGAAAAGTGTTTGAAAAAAATCTCTGAATTATTTCATGGTAGAATTTTTCAACACAAATTCTTTTAATAGCCATAAAGGAATACTTGAAGGAGTTTCTGGGAAAAAATAGGCATTCTTGCGAGAAACAGCAGTAGGAATCCCTGGTGGAATCCAGGAGAAGTCCCTTTGAGAATTTTCTTAAGAATCTCTCAGAGAATCTGTGGAAGAATTCTTAGATAGGTCTATGGAGGTGTCATTGGAAGAATTTCTGAAAAATATCTGAAGCAATTACTGCATTCTCTGTACGAGTTTTCGAAAAAAAAAATCTGAACTGGTGCCTCTTGAGAAATCTTCTGACAAAACCTTGGAGAAATGCGTTTATACTCTGATATGGTTTATATATTGTTCTCCCCAGTTATTGTTGATACCCCTAGAAAAACAAAACATTCCTATCGCCCAATTAATTTTCATCTTGAATATGCAAGATGTTCAACTTTGGGAGTTCAGATTATGAATGCACATCAGAATACGAAGAATAAAACGCGCTGCTTTTTAAGTTGGATACATCACAGACTTCGGGAAAATCCATTATTGTTTGATAATAAGCAGTAATTCACTATCGCAGATGGTCTCAAAAATATTTTTGATCTGCTTCACCATCAGAAATGTTAAATGAATGACAAATTTATTTGAAACTGAATTTACAACTGCGGTGGGAGCGGATGAAATTTGTTCTATTTATTGTGGTCTATTTTTTCCGTTTTAATCGTGTTATTAGATGACAGTGTGGTAAAAATCAAGATATACAAATTTCTAATGTATCTAACAGAATTATATTGAAACCCAAACTAACATCTACGTCAACTTAAGGCGAAGTAGGCCGTCAATGAAATTTGTACGTGTCTTTGATGATTGTTGCTAATTCATCTCACGATTTCAAATCAAAGAAAATTAGTTGATTTTGCACTGACACTGCTGAAAAAGTATCAGCATATTTTATGCATGTAAGCGCGTACAGTGATACTTTTTCAAGTCAATATAAACTAACCAGACTGAGTTTTATCACTTTGAAATGCAAGCTAAAAAGTCATCATTGTTGCCAAAACGAATGACGGGCTACTTAGCCTTAACGAGTGTTGCCAGTGGCTTTTTGAAAATTAGACTGATCTGCAGATTTTTTTTCAATGGGGATGTAATGTCAAGAAGAAAAAGTTCGACACTGCAATGTAAAATGAAACTGGGGTCTGCGAAAAAAATGAAATACAAAACAATAGCCTGACATCTTCAGCAGCGCCCGACCGACCTGTGAAGTGCACCCCAAATCCCAGCCTTGGGGATCCTGTGATTGCTCCCGTTGTGGTCCCGAGTTGCCTCTATTCATTTGGTTCCGCCAGTAGTAGTCAGCCGGTGTACACAACACGGCAAATTTGCATTTGTCCGTATGTACCTTTACTACCTACCTACGTACGTATCGATCTTGCAATGTGCTATCTAGGGTTACCATATTTACACTTATCGAAAAGAGCATTTTTGAATTTTATAAAAGTGTACGAAAGAGTACTTCGAGCTTGAATTAAAATTCGCTTTTAATGGTAATGGTTCACTGTAGCCAGTTTCTACAAAAAAGTTTGCTTAATGTTTTATTAGGCTGTTTACAAATTAACATTGAAGTAATAACTTATTAATAAAGTAATAACTTGTTTCTAAAAATGATAAAGCATAAAATTGTTTAAAGTAAAAAAAAATCTAAAATTAACGAAACTTTACTTACAGGCATTAATGATAATGCTTCAAAAGCAGCTCAATTTCGTCGTTTATCTCGAGTAATGTCTTGAAAAGAGTACACTTGATACGTTTCAGCAAAAATGAAAAGTACCAAATTATTAAAGGCATAAAAGAATACATGTAGGTACTCTAAAAAGAGTACGTCTTCTTCTTAGTATTCTCATTCTTTTCTCTTGGCATTACGTCCTCACTGAGACAAAGCCTGCATCTCTGCTTAATGTTCTTATGAGCAATTCCACAGTTACTAACTGACAGCTATCTTTGCCCTAGTTGCCATTTTTGCATTCGTATATCGTGTGGCAGGTACGATGGTACTCTATGCCCAGGGAAGTCAAGGAAATTTCCATTACGAAAAGATCATGGACCGACCGTGAATCGAACCCAGATACCTCCAGCATGGCTTTGCTTTATGGCCGCGGAGTATAATCACTCGGCTAAGGTAGGCCTTGTAGAAGGAATAGTACGACTGGTAACCCTAGTGCTACTGCTGCTGCCGTTGTTGCTGTGTGCATGCAAAACTGCCAAGGAGCAGCAATAGCAGCAGCCACGAGTCCTTCTCCTAGCTGTGCTCCTAAGGTTTTTGATGTAAGGTAGCGCGGATGGACGATGTGCTGCTGCTGCTCTACGATGCTGCCTCTTCTGGTGTTAAGGAGTGGGACGGGGATTCAAGTGCACAACGTTTGCATACTAATGGACCTAATCTAATCAACCGTCGTCGTCGTCCTTGTCTTGGCCGTTGTTGCCGAAGCAAAGTTTCGGTGTTGCTCCACATTGTGCCCGGTCTACGGCAACGGCAACGACAACGACAACGACGACGACGACGAATGATGAAGGATGTGTTGTGAGATGTTTGGACGATTGGGAAGAGACGGCTCATACCGATGCTTTCCACCAAGCACGAGAAGCGAGTCATGCGCATTCCACCAAACCTGCCAGAATGTGCAATGTGCTGTAACAACGGTTGACACAGTGGTCTAAAACGATGAAGCATGATCGTATCCTTATTATTATAGTTTTCTTTTGAAGTATAAAGAAAAAATAACCAAACTTTTTTCAATCCACTACAGATGACACGCAGGCTTCGTCTTTTGGCGGAGTAGCCTGTGTCATCGGGAAACAAAGATTTTTGACATTCCTGATGTAACTCAGGTAAGCCAGATAGGAAAATATTGTACAATATTGGTTCCAGAATGCTACCTTGAGGAACACCAGCTCTTACAGGAAGTCTTTCAGACTTGAAGTTCTGATAATTGATTTGAAATACACGATTTGACAGATAATTTTGAAGTCGAGTCTAGTACACGACACTGAAGACGGCCTTACAGTTGAGGTCGAAATACGCGTATCTGTCAAAGGATACAGACTCTAGTGGAATTAAATGGTATAGTACTAAATTCGGTTTTTTCATCTACTTATAGGTATTCTACTAAACAGCTCGAAGATTTATTAACAGATAATTTTGGATTATTTTAACAATGTATGTAAGAATTTTTTTTAATTTTACTAGTCTCCATGTCAAACACTGTTGAATGCTTTTTCTTTGTCTAGAAGACCAAGACCAGTAGAATACCCTTCAGATTTGTTGGACCGAATCAGTTTTTTTTTCAGTTAAAAATTGACGAGTGTTCGAATGTCCATGTCGGAATCCGAACTGCTCATTGGCAAAAATTGAATTTTCGATGATGTTTATCATCGTTCTGTCCAAATGACCTTTTCAAAAAGTTTACTGATGGAGGAAAGCAAGCTGATTGTAGGAAAGCTAGAAGCTTCTGTAGGATTTTTGTCTGGTTTTAAAATTGGTACAATCTTAGCATTTTTCCATTTGTCAGGAGAATATGCTAACTGAAAACATTTGTTAAATATATCAACTAAGAATGATAAGCTACTTTCTGGAAGATTCTTGATGAGGATGTAGAAAATTCCATCATCGCCAGAAGCTTTCATATTTTTTGAATTTTTCAATAATAGTTCTCACTTCTTCCAAATCAGTCTCACAGGTATTGTCGAAAACGTTCTCTTGGTTGCGAATATTTTCGAAGTCCTGAGTAACTTGATTTTCAATTGGACTAGTAAGTCCTAAATTAAAATTGTGCGCACTTTCAAACTGCATAGCAAGTTTTTGAGCTTTTTCGCAATTGGTTAGTAATAATTTGTTTTCCTCTTTCAATGCCGGTATTGGCTTCTAAGGTTTTTCAAGATTTTAGATAATTTCCAAAAGGGCTTAGAGCCAGGGTTCAATTGAGAAATCTTATTTTCAAAATTTTTGTTTCTTAATTGTACTAAACGTTTCTTGATTTCATTCTGCAAATCCTGCCATATAATTTTCAAAGCAGGATCGCGAGTGCGTTGAAATTGACTTCTCCTTACGTTTTTAAGACGGATCAAGAGTTTAAGATCATCGTCTATAATCACGGATTCAAATTTTACTTCACATTTTGGAATTGCAATGCTTCTGGCTTCAACAATGGAATTCGTTAAAGTTTCGAGAGCATTGCCAATATCAAGTTTAGTTTGTAATGAAATGTTAACATCAAGATTAGAGTCAATTTACGTTTCATATATATTCCAGTCGGCTCTAAAATAGTTGAAAGTGGAGCTGATAGGATTGAGAATCGCTTCATGGGATATTTGAAATGTAACAGGGACATGATCAGAATCAAAATCAGCATGAGTAACTAATTGGCTACAAAGATGACTAGAGTTGGTTAAGACCAAGTCAATCGTAGATGGATTTCTAAAAGAGGAAAAACATGTAGGGCTATCAAGGTATTGAGTTGAGAAATATCGTGAAGAGCACTCATCAAATAAAATTCTGCCGTTGGAATCACTTTGAGAATTATTCCATGACCGATGTTTGAAATTTAAGTCACCAATGACACAAATTTTAGACTTATTGCGAGTCAATTTTCGCAAGTCTGTTTGGAGCAAATTAACTTGCTGTCCAGAGCATTCAAAAGGCAAATAGGCAGCTTTGAAAGTATATTTACCAAACTGTGTTTCAACAGAAACACCTAAAGTTTCAAAAACTTTAGTTTCAAAAACTTTAGTTTCAAATGACGAAAACAGTTGATGTTTTATACCCCTATGAATGATGATTGCAACTCCCCCACATGCCCCATCAAGTCGATCATTACGATAAACAAAAAAGTTAGGATCTCTTTTGAGTTTAGATCCAGGTTTCAAATACGTTTCAGTAATAACTGCTATATGCACGTTATTAGTTGTAAGAAAATTAAACAGCTCGTCCTCTTTACCATTCAGAGAACGAGCATTCCAATTTAAAATATTTAAATTATTATTTGGATCCATTAGAAAAACGTAATCCAATAACGATTTGATTTGTAAATTTTACACCTACTTGGACTGCTTCAGTCATAGTGGATGCTTTGAACATTGCATCAAGCCTTAGATTCAATTGTTCAGTTAGAAAATTAAAATCAGAGGCAGACATATCACTTGAAGTGGGTACATTTGATGATTTCCCATTAGAATTTTCGATAGACGAAGAGGCGGAGTAGGAGTTACCTATGGCGTTTGTGAATGAGCATGATTATGATCTTCTTGATGGGTATGATTCTTGATCAAACGATCGTTAACTGAAAAATGAGCATTGTTCGATACTCTACCAGGCAAATTCCGGAAACGACCGTTATCGTAAAGGATATTATCTTTCATCTGCTTGGCACGAGCCTCGACGACTCTCCTACGCGAAGGGCAATTCCAAAAATTTGACTTATGATTGGCC
The DNA here is from genome assembly GCF_002204515.2 of Aedes aegypti. Lineage (NCBI taxonomy): Eukaryota > Metazoa > Arthropoda > Insecta > Diptera > Culicidae > Aedes > Aedes aegypti. Next base: position 403,078,638 of record NC_035108.1, read on the forward strand.
CCGCAATTAGAGCATATAAACTTGGTGGTATCTTCCTTCACTGGACAGTCGTCCTTGGCGTGAGAAGAACCTCCGCAAATCATGCATTTAGTATCCATGCGACAATTTTTTGTACCATGAACCCACTTTTGGCACCGACGGCACTGAGTGGGGTTCTGGTAATTTCCTCCAGGATTCTGGAAATGTTCCCATGTCACACGGACATCGAACATAAGTTTAGCTTTTCCCAAAGCTTCAATATTATTTAGATCTTTTTTGTTAAAGTGAACTAAATAATATTCTTGAGAAAGCCTTTTGCGAACAATGCCAGATTGGGTTCTCTTTTTCATAATGATTACTTGGACTGGGGAAAATCCAAGTAAATAATTTATACCATTTTTGATCTCTTCAGGTGACTTATAGTCACTTGATTGACCTTTCAAGACGACAAACGATCAGTTTTGTCGTCATAAGTAAAAAATTGTGCTTCTTCTCTTCAAGATGTTTGAGAAGAAGTTCACGATCTTTAAGAGTAAAACGCGATAGCCTCCTTCCTTTGCGATTTGAAAGGAGACGTTGATTCCCCTAATGGAGTTCAAGATCTCCTGCCTAAATCCCGTAAATTCGGAACAACTGACCACGATAGGCGGCACTCTTTGCTTTCTCACTTGAATCAAAGAGCCTGGTCTAGAGACTGTTTCGATTTGGTGTTCGAGAAATTTGTCTAAAGCATCGAATTGATAGCCCATTTCGATGCAATTCTCATTATTGTTATTTAGTCCTTAAGATATCAGACCACTGCGATTCGTTGTGGCAATAGCAATGACAACGTCTTCTAGGAGGCGGTCAGCAGCAGCACCAGAAGCGTGGGATAAATGATGTATGTGTGCAGCTGAGAGCACAGCTTTCAACAGTATCTGGACCCGCTGAGAGTGAGTGTCGCGACCGTCGTCAGTAGCGAGAGTGTGTTATCGGTTCAATTTTATCTCCACTTGGGTGTAGCGCGCTACTTGTGGGATTGGACCTCTCGGATGCTGGCAGCAGTATTTTGCAGGGATTCATCTCCGTCTTATCTCTCGCTTGGTCTGAGCTGTTGAGGTGCTACGACATTTAAGGATTTCTTCGGGGCTCTTTTTTCGGTCCGACGAATCACGGGAAGGTGTCGATTACTCCGGATTTGAGCCGAGTCGCTTTTAATTAGTCCCAAACGATGGCAGAAAAGTTTTCAATTGTGTGCAATTACCTCGTTTCGGAATGCTAGTTCGGACCGTTTGGGTCATAGTGTAGACAAGAATAACGTCTTGGGTGTAATAGTTTCGCACGTTTTCTACGGTCGCATTTGTTCGATGCTTTGTTGCGGTTCGCAGTCGAGAGTGGGCCAAGTGCTTTTGTATTGATAGAACAGTGCTGTTGGTGAAACACATAGGAGCTAGCATAGTGGACTTTTCGTCGTCTTCGATCCTTTTCTAGTGAAAAGTAGCAACAGCTGCAGCGCGTGCAGTATGGCTATGTGGAACTACGGATTCTATGGATTTGATATGTGTGCTCGTAAGGAATTTACTGTGATTTCTATTTTAGTTTAATCATAAATCATCATCGAAAGTATGCAAACACTGCAATCCGATCAACTTAGATAATTATGTATGGATTTGTGATGGATTGCTTGTTAATTATTTTTGGTTATCACCTATATCGCTTTACATTATGCATTCTACACAGTATATTCTGTGCTTTCTCGCCTTTGGCGGCTCCTCATGGATACCAATCTGATTTTCGCTGGGATTTCAAAAACCTCAATCGTGCCTTATTCACATAACGGCTTCTTTTTCTTCTTGGTCTTCTTGATCTTTACTGGGACAGAGCCTGCTTCTCAGCTTAGTGTTCTTATGAGCACACTTCCACAGTTATTTACTGAGATCTTTCTTTGCCAAAGTTGCCATTTACGCATTCGTATGGCAGTTACGATGATACTCTATGCCCATGGAAGTCAAGGAAATTTTCATTACGAAAAGATCCTGGACCGACTGGGAAACGAACCTAGACACCTCCAGCATGTCTTTCCTTTGTAGCCGCGGTCTCCCCGAAGTACTTAGTGGCTACGGTTAGAATAGCTCTGTTGAATCTTCAGCATAAAAGAACAGCTACGATTTTTAGGGTTAACTGCTGTCATAATTGATGTTTTAGTTGATTAATTTCATGGAAAACACGTCTCTTGTTCGGTTATGACATGCTTTCAAACAAGTTGTCGTATACTATGTTTCAAAAGACCTTTCGCTGATTGTGAGTAGTAATTCTAATATTTTTCACATTATCTGATTAGATAGTGATTTGTCTAATCTGTATTTGGTAGCGAAAAAAAAACGTGTTAGTCATAATGCTCTACTTGAAAATGAACCAGTCACGAATTGTCGACATTACTTATGCTATACTGACCACCTACTTGAACACTTTTTTTTTTAATTTTTTTATTAGTATCATTCCAAACATTACATTCATTTCTTATATCTAGGTGTTCTGTGTTATTAGACAACACTATCACCCTACTTTGGTAAAACAAATTTAAGATTTTATTAACATTTTGTTAACAACATATTACATTTCATTTGCCGTTGCAGTTCCGATTTTTTTTACAGGTGAGTTGATTTCACTTGCTTTAGAGAAAAACAAACACGTTTTCTTGAATACTAGACATTAACTTCGCTATCTTTGTGTTTTACCAGTCTCCGAGTAACTAAGAACTCTGAAGGGGTTGCGACCAAATTTAATGAATACTCTCCATCTAGTGCAACTCCATGTGACTTAGATAATGTCGTAGGTTCATCTCGCTACATTGGGAAGCTTCTGAAGCTTCGAGTTATGCAGTCTATTAAGACCACAAGAAAGCAGAAGCCGTGTCTAGTCACTCAGGAAACAATGTAAAAGAAGTTGGAACAGCTCGCAAGGTCTAAAATAAGACCCTTCGGTCCGCTGAATAATCCAGTTGAGAAACCTTAGTATTCCAGTTTGAGTGAAGTCAGTCGGTTGAACAAAATATGTTCCATGAAAAATCCTCCAGAGTAGTTTTCTGAAACTTTCAACAAATTTTATCAATGATTAAACTTGAAATAACATGATGGATTTCTTGGAGGATTACTCATTAACTTTCTCCCGGAAATTCCTAGAACAGGTATTCCAGAATAAGGATTTTATCTAGAATCTGTTAGGAATGCTTTCCAAGATATCTATTGCATTTTTTTAAAAGATTCATTCTATTAATCTCGCTCAGTGCTTAGAGACCGTAAGGCTAAACGGAGTCGAAATCATTTTCGTAGTTTTTCTCCATTGGTTCCTTCAGATAAGCTTTCCAAGTGTTTCTACAAAAAGTGCGCTTAGGAAGCCCAAGCAAGCGGTTCCTTGGTTTTCACCACCGGAGTGTTTTTCTTTTTGCGTTTTGCTGGGCGGTGCTTGTAACGAAATTGAAAGTGACTGGCAACTGCCCCATCAACAATGGATCATCAATTTGTGAGCTCGTTCCATGCTTCTAATTCAAATACGTTATATATGTAAACAGATGTCTTTGCAATTCAGGTTACATGAATCGCATCGCTTACCAAGGTGAACCCAACAATACCTCCTTCCCGTGACAACCATGTGATGCAGATATATACTCGGTCTTAAGAAACAGTGTCACACTAGCATTCCTTCCCTTCACCGATGATCGTAAAGACGTGGCTGGTATCGCTATTGACTCTGTAATGTTTGGAATTCTCCAAATTGTACACTGAAGATGGTAAGCTACTCGCTGTTGGTTCCTTGTGTATTTTTGATTGTTCTAGTCAATCACTGAGTAGCAAATACGAATTATACGGTCATCTAGGCTTATGGATTTCTTCAGATAAGTTTTCTAAGAGTTTCTGCAGAAACTGGATTAAAATTTCAATATCTAATTATGACACATGGTTCATTGAATTCTTTAGAAATTCGCTACGGGGATACCTCCATATACTGCCCTTTGAATTGTTACAAATACTTAACATTTCCACACGAATGTTTTCAAGAATTCCTACCAGATATTATTCTCCACAGATTTTAATGGAATTCTTCTACAAATTCCCAACAAAATACCAAAGATTTTTTCATAATTTTCTTCTGCCAAAATTTTAAGAATTTCTCTTGGAAACTTATCAAAAAAAATCTTCATTATATCTAGAAATGTTATATCTAGAGATGTTCCACAATTTAAAGAAATGTATCAACAAATTTTCAAAAATTTTGAAAAGTGTGCCTGCATAAAATATTTCCAATATTTTCTCCATTATCGATTATAAATTATTTCAATCAAGAGCATGTGCTTGTTAAATAAAGCATCATTAGGGGGGTCCGTAGCCTTGAGGTTACGCTTTCGCTTCATAAGCGGAAGGTCATGGATTCAATTCCCAGCCCCTCCAAAAAATAACCCGTCCAGCCACCAGAAGACGCCGCACGGAGGACCGTGCTTAGGAGGGGAGCACATCCATCCTCCGTCAGTTTCAGATGGTGACTGAGACAAACTGACCCACTTCGCAGGCAGCTAGCCTCAAACGACTCAGGAACACGGCAAAACGAACCACCGCAAGAGCAAAATGGACTATGGCTCATGGAAATCGATTGGACCAACAGCAGAGCACTCTCCTACCTGCTCGGTGTGAGAGCAAAAGAGCAGAAGAGAATGAAAGCAGATGTGAATATAGATTAGTTAAAAATAGAACTGTATCGGTAAAGGAAGATACAGATAAACTAATTCCGGCACAGTAGTGCACGGAGTGCCTCAAAAAAAAAAAAAAAAAAAAAAAAAAAATAAATAAAGCATCATTTTATTTTGTACCAATTATTCCAAATTAAGCCTGACGTCAGCAGTAGGATTCAAAAGCAACGTAAACAATATTGTCACTTTAACAAATCCATAGTTTCAGGCTCATTATCCACAAAGGCTTTTATGCCAAACGACCGTTATGCCAAATGACTTTATGCCAAACGGCTTCATGCCAAACGACTTTATTCTAAAAAGTTACATCAATTATTGACAATTTTATTAGAACTCTACACAGATTTTTTTTAAATTGGCTTCAAAACGTCTTTTTTCAGTTTAATTAGGTTAAAACATTACGCTGTAAAAAATACAATTTAAATTGCATTTGGCATTTTTTGTCACTATCTTGAGCTCTAGTCTGTTGAGAATTGATTGGTATGTGCTCGGTGGTGCTAATCTCGGTAAAGACCTTCGAAAAATTCCGATATTCAAAAAAAAGTATGTTTAAAAGGTGCAGAAGAAATCACTAATTGTATATGATATATTGTGTTTGGATCTGTGCATATTAAATCACTTATTATACCGGACGGCCATTATGCCAAACCAAACGGTATTTATGCCAAATGACCATTATGCCAAACGACTTTATGCCAAAAGAGGTACAACCCACCCAGAAGTCATGTCACCACAGATAATTTCATGTCCGCCACAAGTAAGGGACCGTCCCTAAACGACGTAGCATTTTAGGGGGTAAGGGGAATCTCCGATTTTCTCCATGGATTAGATATGGGAAAATAGGCTATGATGGGAAAGGAGGTGTGACGAAAATTGGCCAAAATATGCTACGTCATTATGGGCACTGCCTAAAGTAATCATTCAGATAATATCATCTGGAGTCCACTAAATCTACAAATAATCTTGTCAGGAGTCAGAAGGTACTTGAGAAGCTTCCAACAAAAATTTTCGCCAGCAATATGTAAAAGTTATTCCAAGGAATACTCAAAAAAGAAATTCGAGGGCCATTTCAAATGAATTTTACAAGATTTGAAGGGTTCCACCAGAATCCAATTCCCAAGTTAGTTATCTGTCGTGAATTATCTCTATAAACTGTTTTGAATACCTCTTGTTAATGTATTCGAATCCTCTGAGCAGAATCTCAATAGAGAAACTTAAAAGTAGATCGAGTACCGTGTACCTTTTAATTCCGCTCCTAAGTGCTTATCTTTAACAGATACGCGTATTTCGACTACCACTTGCAGTCTTCTTCAGTGTCAGTTACTCGTACCCACTGGAGTGATAAGCATTTAGGAGCGGAATTAAAAGGTACACGGTACTCCATCTACTTTTAAGTTTCTCTGTTTAGAATACTTCAAAACGGGCTTACTTACTTTTAAATTTTGCAAATAGGGCTTATTTAGGATTCAGTTAACGAATTTTGGGAGAATTCGTTGTTTTTTTTTTGCTAGGAGCTCATCAAATCCCTCGAGAGATGCTCGTCAAAAATCTAAGCAGCAACCTTACAAAAATCATTATTAGGTACATTACTTGAAAATCTCATAAAAATCACGTTGATAGATTAGAAAAGGTCCTGTCAATTATTTGAGTGGAAACAGAGAAGAATTTCGAATTTCATCAATCCTGTCAATAATTAGTCAAAAACCTTCCAAGATATTTCAGAAGACTTGCCATAATGCTGGCGAAATCTGCAAACATAAGGCCTAAATGCTTTTTCATGCATATCATTAGAATCGATGTTAGTATCATGTTTAAGTTCGCACTGGAACAAAAAATAATGCACAAACGATGAGTCAAAATTGTGGTTACAAGACGGTAGAATGATATTGGAAGTGTTTATCAATAATTGTGTAAAAAAAGCAAAACAAGTAGTTTTAAAAACACTTGAAACTTTAGAAACCTGAACTCTACTAATAACAATTTATTGCCAAAAACGAGATAAGTGATACCTCACATGTATTAATCAATCAAGAAAAACGACACTCGTTTACAATGGCTGAGAAGTAGTCACGGCCCCTTGGGGTCCGCAGACCACCGGTTGGGAAACCCTGATTTAGAGCTACACTAATGTTTGAATAATAAATTATCGTAATGTATTATTTTCAAAAGTGAATAACCGATTATGACAAAAACATCTGTAGGTTAACCCTCTAATACCCAAATTTTTGTATTCGATCTAAATATTATTTTTCGTTATCTAAAATCATTCTAAACACGGTTTGGGCAATGATTTATTTTTCTTCGCAAATTTATAAATTTTGATTTTTATTATTTTTATTTTTGAACATCCCTATCCTTTTCAATTTTTTCTTGAAGCCTCTTCTGGTTACTGATTTTTGACAATAATAAAAATTTGAGTTTTTACTGTACTTTTGAAAATATGATTTTTTTTTTCTGGAACATTTTTTATTTTCCGTGTAAATAACAGAAAAACAAATTTGAAATCATTTCAATACCATCAGGCTCTTCTTCTGTGATAGGTTGATCGTAGAAAAATATAAAAGGTACGATTTTTTATAATACACGTTAAATGAATCCCAGGCATTTGTAGGTTATATAAGAATGAAATTTTTCAAACAATTATCAATAATACAAAAAAGTTTCAAAAATCATAAAAAACTTTTCTTATATGCGTGTTATGAGTCAAGGTTTAAGCCAAAAATAAAATTATTTTAATTTCCGAGCTACGAAAAAATACACAAAATTCCAAAGTGTACCCCGTCTAAAGGCGGGGTTGGGTATTAGAGGGTTAAGAGATTGGGTGACAAAAGGGTAAAAAATAAACATACTTAATTGTCAGTGGTGGTCGACGAAAAAATCCTAGCTTAGCTTAGATTGATTGATTGCACATATCACATATCTACTGCTTGATTGACCAGAGTCAGTGTTTTTGTATAACGAGCGTTGTCATGATAAAAGTGTATGCTATTATATATTTCTGTTTGAAACAGGAGCATGGAATGAGCTCACCATAATAAGCATATTCCATCTCCGTCTGATACAGACTGAGATATAAAATGGACCTTATGATAGGTCGAAAATCTTTTTTTTTGTAAAGAAGGGATAATTGACAATAAACTATTTCAATTCATATTGTTTCAAAAATATAAGCAAAATTAACAGCTAAATGAGAATTAGAGGTTAATTTTCTACATGAATTAATAACATTCAAGAAACATTTTCAACACAAACATAATTTCAATCTTCCCATCTTTTCCATTTCGTTTCAGTGACTGACCCAAATCAAGTGGTAGTTGCGCAGCAAAAGCGTCGCGTTCCTGGTTTAGGGTAAGTACGCGCTTCTGATGCCTTCTTAGCATATGTACAACGGTAATCGAAACCAATCCAGTCAGTGTCGAGACTGACCAAAGTTTAATGAGCCAACTGCCAGTTGTGATTGCGACTCATTGGAGCGTGTTGGCGATCAATGCTCTACATATGGAAATTTATGCTCCTGCCAGTAATATGGGTGTACATACTGTCCACACAGTCCATGCGGAGAAATGGAATCGAAAATTGACTTTGTCGACTGATGACGATTGCAATGATGGTGGGTGCGCTGTACAATGATAGCTGGTGTCTTCCGTTTTTTCGAAACGGCCGCGGATGGAGTCTTATAAAACGGTACCTCGTCATCATCTTCGTGACCGTCAATGTTGTTTTCGTCGTCTAGCGCGGGATCGATGTTTGCATTCGATTTATTGGTATCTGTTTTGCTAAAAGTAGGATATACCGCATTAACAGACTTGTCGACGATATGGAGTAGACAAAATCAATAAAAAAGTTAAATGGCATTCCAATACATGTCGGGATGGGTTTCCATTGGACTCGAAAGAATTTTTTGACATTTTTGACATTGCAATCAAGGTGTTGTACTTAAGTATTTGATTTGAGTGAGTAAGCAAAAGGTGCCGTCAATCTTGATCAGTATTTACGAATTTAGAGGATTTAGGCAGGAGATCTTAAGGAACGTTTGAAAATAATAGCAAATAATTTTTACTTATGATGATACAACTTTACGTTTGTTCAAAATCACCAATAATATTGAAGTTTAATAAAAACAGCATTATGTTCGATGTTCGCGTAACATTGGAACATTTCGAGAAGCCTGAAAGTAATTTCTAGAACCACACTAAGTGCCACCGGTGTAGATGGACCATTAGCATGGAGCATAACTTAGATTCTCGCTCCAATTCACTTTTTGGATTCCTTTTGGATCCCATGACAACTGTGCCGGATTTAAGCTCGATCGGTAAGCCGTTTTAAGTTTGTATGAGATTTGCTACCGGAAAACTTACTTTTGCGAGGGAAAATCGCTAGAGGTCACCCATTGACCTCTGTAAAAATTATTGTTTTCCGTTTACCTAAAAACAAGGTGAGCAATTGACTTATAAAAATTTGGCAAATGAAATGTAATATGTTGTTAACAATATGTTAATTATAGCTGAAATTGGTTTTTACCAAATTAGGATAATATTGTTGCCTATCACAGATCACTTCGGTATAAGAAATGAACGTAATGTTTGAATTGACACTTTCAAAGAAAATGAATAAATATACTGAACAAACGAATCAACATATACCTATCTGAACGTTCCATAATTTTTCGCGCAAAACAAGCGTGGCTGAAAAAATTCCATTAATGGGTTTGATATTGGAGATTATTTATCGCCTCATATCGTCCAGCCAGCCATGTTCAGCCCGGTTCGTCGAAGGTCTCCGCCGGAACTCTGATATCAAATTAGCCAATTTACCTCCGGCGGTGTTTGCCTGCTTAACTCAGCTGTCAGAATTTTCAATTACCTATTTACGGCGATCGGATCGCAACGCTCACATCATTATCAAGTTAAATTTTTATGCCTTAATTATAATCTTTCTTGGCCCACAACACACACCGCCTTGTTTGTGTGCACTGCGCACAGACACAACACATTACTGCAGTGCACTGTCGGACACCGCTGGACGTCTCCTCCATTAGCTAATCACTATCAGCGCACGCGGGCACAATTTGAATTGCAAAAATAAACCATCCAACGAGCTGCTGAAGCTGAAGTAAAATATAAAAAAACAGCTGTCAAAGAAAATCGCCTTTTCCACATAGTCGCCGCATCAACCGACTCCGCATACCTACCTTTTCTTCCGACGATTGTACAATATTCCATGTTTTGCAAATTGCAAAATTTTTGTTATCAGGAATTCAATCACCGTTATTTTCGAAGAAATCGTTCGCTCGCGTCCAACATCAACATGGGACAACAGCACTATGAGCAGATTTCAAACAATCGTGTAGCCAAACATTTTTTGGCCGTCTTATACCATTTTTATAAGATTTTTGATACAAATTTGATGATGAAGTTTTGATTAGGACCAATAATGAAATAGAGTATTGTTACTAATGAAGCATATGGGCCACTAGGGCGAATTAACGTTGCGAAAACCATTACAGCACCCGTTTGTTTTCTGGCATCATGCCAACAAATTTCATGTTGCCAAAATCAATTGCTTTTTTTATTAAATATTTACTTGTTTGAAACATGAAAAGTTTCCAAAAAAGCCCACAGAAACATTATGATTTTTTTAGTATACATATTTCCGTGTGCAAGAAAGCTATTTTAACCCGCATCCGCCTAGCAAATGGAAAAAAGTTCATATTGATGGAATTTTGGCAAATATTGACTGATTGTTTTCGTTTTAGTTCTAGTGGAATCGCCTGCATGTCTAGTTTTCCAATCATCATTGGAATTTCTGGAAATATCCACCGGATTGGGATTATTACGGTGGGTCGGGTAAAAACGACCTCAACTTCCGTTTCAATCAACTTTTACCGAACTTTTTAGTATAAATTTATAAATCACTGAGACCAGATTTTGGTTATACATGGCATCTTCCTAGAACCAGTCGAAGATAGGTCAATTTTATTTTTCTTCTCAACCGTCGAAATTTTCGTGTTATACTTCACCATTTGAAAAAGCTAACTCAGACATGGTCGTGGGAAATTATTTGAAGGAAATTGGTCAACTAGACAGATAGATACAGTGTTTTATTAAAACATATTGAAATGGAGTGAGATTATTTGGGTAAAAGTCGATTGAGTTGGAGTCATTTTTACCCGACTTGACCCAGTGACCCACCGGAATAACTCCAAACAGGTGGACATTTCCAAAAAAAGGCCAATAATGAGTGAAAAACTAAACATCTAGGTGATTCCATTCGAACTAAAACAAAGGCAATCCATCAACAAATGCCAAAATGGTAGCAATTTAATCTTTTTTCCGTTTAATGGGCGGATACGGGTTAATAAACATTAAACAATGATTAACGAATTTAACCTTTGCGTCCCTGACCTATTTTTACAACCAAATTTTCGTGATCTTTTGGCTCTTATTTCCAGATGTCAGAAATTTACCGTAATTTTGGATTCATCACGGGGAGTACTGAAATAATCCCACTTGAAGAATCAGTAGTCACTTTAATTGCGAGTCCATGGCTTGCAACAAATCAACTTCATGATTTAGCAAACCAAATCTAAATAAAAATAGTTCGACTCTTTATGGATGACTTGGCTACATGCTGGGTTATTCCGAATACCGGTTCACTGGTGGAAGTGGTAATCATATTGGCGAATCTGAAACCTGGCTTGCGACACATCAATTTTCATGAATTTGCAATTCAAGGCTAAAAGTGGTTCAAATGTATTTGAATGACTTGACTACATGTCGGATTGTTCCGAATTCCCGGTTCCCTGAAGGAGATGGCCTCTAAACTGTCGGTTCTGAAACCTTGCTGGCAACATCAAACTTCATAAATTCCCAAATCAAGGCTAAAGAAGGGTAATTCAAAGATTCTTGGATGACTTGATAACATGCCAGGTTGTTTTGGATACCCTGTTTTCCAGAGGAAGTTGCCATTATATTGGCGGTTCTGAGACATATCAAACTTAATGAAGTCAAGAAGAAGTCAAAGTCAAGTCAAAGAAGAATAGTTCAAGAGGTTTAAGATGACCTGGTCACATAAGTACTGGGTTATTCCGGATAATTAGTTCTTCGGTGCAAGTGGCAAATATGTTGGTGGTTCTAAAACTCAATTTGCAATTTATCAAATATCATGATTTCGCAAATCAAGTCCAAAAAAATGTCAAATCGTGTGAAGATTTGTGTCGTGATTTTTTAGTTGAATATTTACTCCGCAGAATAACCTTGAATTCGCAGACGAGTTTCTGTCAAAACTGCAGCTGGAAGAGTCGATATAGGAATTTATTACATCTTATCTCTTTAACTTACTCATCCATTCTTTCTTTCACTAACTCATACATTTTCTCATTATCACACATACAGAAAGCTTTGGTTTCCATCCCAAACTATAAAATCATATTTCTTCACTTCCCCACACGTGGCTCCGTTTGGCACATGTCACTGGAGCCTTCAATAGGTGCCTTGACGTACTCTCGAGAATATACGTCCTTTACATTCGGTACAATCTATACGTAAGAACGGTCATCTACAGCAGTATGCTTAGCACATAATTTGTCACTACAACCAGTGGGACTGTTATGCGTAGAAATTCACCAAAAACCACGTATTTATAGGCATAACAGTCCCACTTTGAAATTCGTAGCTTTATTTACTTTATTCACATAATACAAACTCTTGACTCTAATGAACACGCTATTCTTTATACTATTGTAAAGATTGGATTTTAATTTACCACACACCTGGTCAATACGAGGCCTAAATGTATTAAAATCTCTGAACGCGTTTTTCTCGATTGCAAATTTTGAAACATGGGACAATTATGCGTATAACGGCAGTGTAATACAATGCATTCTGAATAATTCATTGTAACATAGGGTCATCTACAAGTACTTCCGGGATGTTCTGGAACCGATTCCATACTCTGGAGAAGTACATCAGGTAGTTTTGCTTGATCAGAGCGAAATATTTATGGTATTGTATTAAATGGCCTTCGGATAGACCCCACGGAACATCCGTATAAGTCCAGAAATTACCGTCTGAATGTGGCTCTCAGTGCATGTCACGATACTTGAATAGTGTTCTGATGTTGTGTTAAAATTTTATAGAAATCCGATGAAAATTATGAAAGTTAGAGCCAAAAGATCACGGAAATTTGATTGTAAAAATAGGTCAGGGTTACGCAAAGGTTAACTAATCACAACGTAGGGCGACTGGTTGTATTTTCGGAAACTTCGTTCTCTTCATCTTGGGCTCAAAATTTTCACCAATAGTATAGCGTATCTTTCTTCCGAAGAGAACAAATCGGCCGAAAATATGGAAGTTCCACTATTTGTAGACTCGTCTACAATAAAAAATTTGTTTCCAAAATTTTACGGTAAAGTTGCCAAAATCGAACCGTGCCAAAATTTAAATGGTTATTATACGGCCTAGAACACGTTTATTGAAAAAAAAAAAATAGATTTTCGCTCCAGTCAACTTTTTGGATTCCATTCCAAATACCTATCGAGGTCTGTGTTCAGAATTTTTATAGAGGTAAATGGAGCGACCTCCGGCGATTTTTCTTTGCACAACTAAGTTTTCCCATAGTAAATCCCATACAAACTTAGAACAGCTGGCGCTAGAATATAGTTTCACCGATCGATCTGAAAATTTTCACGGTTTACATGGGATCTACAGTCAGTGACAAAAGTAGGTAACCAAATGCTGTTTTCCATGCAAAATGCTCAAGCTTGGGGATCTGTATCTCATCTTCTGGTAGGCCGAATTGGCTGAAATTTTGATGACGAACTACAAATAACATGATGTTTTGTGTATACTGAGCTCACTAAGTTTTAGTTATTTTCCGAAAAGTTTCAGAGGGTTGATCAAAAAGTAAAGTAAGTAACCGAGAGATTTTTCGATTTACTTAAAAAAAACGGTAAGTTTTGGTTGGTTAGTTTCTTCGGCAAAGTTATTCACTTTTGGAAGTTACATAAACTTGCAGAACAGACCAATCACTTACAGCTCACCGTTTTTAATTATATCGAAAAATATCTTGATTACTTACTTTTCTCTTTGACCAACCCTCTGAAACTCCTCGGAAAATGATTGAAATTCAATGAGCTCAGTATAATTTTAGGTTATTTGTAGTTCGTCCTCCAAATTTCAACCAATTTGGCCAATCCCCAAAGTTGGTCATTTTGTATGGAAAAACAGCATTTGGTTACTAACTTTTGTCACCGACTGTGAAAGCAATCCAAAAAGTGGATTGAAGCGAGAATCTAAATTTTGTGCCACACTCCTGTATGATTGTTAGAACTTACACTGAAAAAAATATCTACATCTGTGTGCTTAGAATTATGGATCGATTCATGAAAGTGATTATCGATTTGCTGCGGTTTTCTTGCAAACTTTGCGTATTTACTATTTTGCTTAATGTATACTGAGTTGTTCGAATTGATGATTTGCAGTTTGTAATTTGGACGGGGTTGGTGGTCTGATGGCTACCGCTTCTGCTTCATATGCAGAAGGTCATGGGTTCAATCCCAGGCCCGTCCCTTTCCTCATACTTTGTAGTTGTATATCTCTCACTTGCTTCTATCTTCCATTCTAAATATATTACACTCAAACTATTCGTTCATAGCAAACGCTAGAACCAGAGACGGACAAGAAACCGTTTCCCTAACGCTTCCTACTTCCACGCGCACGCCTTTCTTACGCCTGATACATAGGCAGTCTGCTAACCACAAAAGCAAACCTCTCTGCCATGCCTTTCCCCCAATCCATACACTCCCGCATGAACTGACGTGGATGCAGTGGAATATACGGTCTACGTGGGAGTCAGTTCAATGCATCATCAATTCCTCCCCCTTCCCCTCATTGGTCTGCATTCTGACGTGGCAGGTGCCATTGTTGCCTAAAAATAGAAGATCACCAGCACTTATACACTGAGGATGCCTGTTAGTCCCAAGCAGTCATTCGGTTGGTTCCTTGTGTAAGTGCAGCTGTTCTGGCGATACTGGAGTGCATCCACGGGCGGCCAATCAAGCTCAAGCTCAAGCTCTCAATGATTTGCAGTTTGTAATTCGAATCAAACGAATTTCCGTTACGGTCATATTAGAAAAATAGTTATAATATAATATTTAAGGTAGTGGCTTTCAGTCTTCAATAAAACTAAAACACAGATTTTTGCTTACATCCGACGTTTCGGACACATGTATTGGGCCTAGTAATCAAGGAAAAGATTCTTTCAAAGATATCTTCAAGGCCTTATCCAGGAATTATTTTAGGAGTAACACTAGGACAATTTCTCCAAGGATTACTCAAGATACTTCTTTAGTGATTTCTCCAGAGTTTCATATCCTATTTTTTCGAGTTGCTTCCACGATTCGCTCCAGGGACTTTACCAGGAATTCCTCCAGGTGTTCCACAACTCACGAATTCCTCAAAGGAATATTCAAGAATTTCATTCAGGAATTCTCTCTGAGTTACCACCAGCGAAATCGCTGTATGAATTTCCCCACCCAAGTAACATTTTTAGTTTTTTCACTTACTACAAGCTGTTGTTACCACCATATCGTTAAAACTCATTTTAGAACTTATTAGTCTTAACAGCTTTAATTAACCTTTGATAAAACTCCGTTAAACCCGAATAGGCCCACACTACAGGAGGTCGTTAAGACTATATCTTAAAACCGTTTCTGAACTTCTTAGTTTTGTATCGTATGAATACATCTACCCTTGTAGTATACTATAAAACATCCATAAGAGCTATTATAAAGTTTTATTAAGCTCAAATAGCGATAATGAGTCTCTTGCGATATCCTAAAACACGGAATAAAGCCATTGCTAAGAGCTTATGATCCATTAAATATCAGACAATAAGTTGTTTATAAATCTTAACCTTTTTTATAATATTGAAACCATCAAGATGTCTGCCGACTAATAATAATAAAATAAAATAATCAATTTTTGCTTGGCAGTTAATTTCCTTACAATCACGTGAAATTCATGCCAAAGAAAATTTACTGGTGAAATGATATACAATTTTTCGATTTACAACAACGCGCCACAATTTTGACATCATAATTCCATAATATTCCATTCCAATCCATTTTCAGAATGATTTCATGCTCGAATCAATCGAAAAATGAAAATTTCCCAAACAGAATGTAATTATGAACCCGAAACGGCGGCAATAAAAATGGTTTCCATCTATTTAAATCTGACTGGTCTTGTTTGCGACGGTTTAAGATCAATTGGTGTTAATTCCGTTCAATATAATCATCAACAAGTGCTTTTGATCTTAAAAAACCATACGCAAAGTCCTTCACTGGCTAAAATATTCTTAAATCAGATTATTTGTTCTGCACTAAAACTTATTGGTGTTTTGGGAGCATGGACTTAAACTTAATAGACTCAGGAAAGTCAGTGCTGTCAAAAAGGTAAACAGATCGGAAGTGCAAGCCGGCGATGCAATTTAACTAACTCAATGCTTTCCGTTGTGTGTCCAATTATGTTTCTACTGAAATATTTTATTGTTAGGCTCGAGCCCGTGGTTAATCGGTTGAACAAATGCAGAAAACGGTAAGTGGTTGAAGTGCCGGAAAAATGGAAGTTTTTTCCATGTAACTCAGCTGTTGTATGCAGCATACTTATCCCACTAGAACGGGAAGTTTGTCCTACGGGTTTTATCGTTGGCTTGTGTAAGACAAACCGGATGAAGTTTAAAGTATTGGTTTTAATAGACACTACACAGCTCCTTCAAAATGCAATTTGTTACCAACAATTCTGACCGGCAAATAAGTTTTAACATAAACACTTGTAGATATCTACAAAGCATTCTAAAGAGGTTTTTACTGAAAAGACCGTTTAGCTCTTTTTAATGCTTCATTAAACCTGTTAGGATTGAATGCATCTATAATAAAACCTCAATAAATAACATCTAAGACTAGAAAGCATTGGAATTGTTACTTGGGCAAGCATCTCTCCAGATAATTCTACGGGGATTTACCAGGAATTTCTCGAGAGATTCGTTCTGGGCCTCAAAAATAACCATTCAGGGATTCTTCCAAGAATTTCTTTTAGAATTCTGCTATGAATTCTTGCAGGAATTCCATAAGAAATAATCCTATAAATATCGTCAGGAATTTCTTTAGGAAAATGTCTACACAAATTCATTCAGTAATATCTCTACATTAAATACTTTTGGAAAATCTCTTCACAGATTCCTCCAGAGATTGCACCTGGGATTTCTGCAGAAATTTCTTCATAGATTCCTGTAAGAGTAATTCCAGGGATTTCTTCAAAAAATCTCTCCAGTGTGTTTTCCCGGGAACCAGCAAAATCTCTACAGTGATTTTTCCTGGGATACCTTCAAGAATTCTCTAGGGATTCCTCCAGAGATGCCTCTAGGAGTCTTTCAGTTCTTTCATTGCCTTAGATAATCCTTCCTACAGGAGTTTCAGGGCTTCAGACTGCTTCAGGGATTACCCTAGGAAACTCTCTAGATGGATTCCTGCAGTGATTTCTATAGTTTTTTCTTCAGGAATTTCTTCAAGAACAGCTCCAGAAAATCTCTAATGGTTTCCTTCATAAAATATTTGAGGGTTTGAGTGGTAGAGAATGTTTATATTCTAATGAAATTTGCTTTTCGTCTACGCAGCCTTTATTGTAGAACAGCCGTTGAAAACTAAAGACTGCGTAGCCGGAAAGCATTTTTTAAAATCCAGGGATTTCTTTAGAAATTCATTCAGAGATTTCCTCGGGAATCATTCCATAGTCTCCTGCAAGAGTTTCTCCTGGATTTTTTTCAGGAATTTCACCGAGGATTCCTCTAGAAATTGCTCTAGATTTTCTTCAAGAGGTTCTTCCAGGGATTGCTACAGGAATCCCTCCAGGAACTTATACAGGGATTTCTCAAACAAACATGTCCAGAAAAGGAGCACCGGGAATAATCTCTAAAAAAAATCACGTGTGAAACCCTGGAGGACTTCTCATTCTTTTTAGTGAAAGTTGAAGAAACTTCAAAGGGAATCCCTGAAGAATAATTCATGTAGTGATTTTCTTGGAGAATTTCTGAAGAAAACTGCTGAGTAGGGTGCGGCTTATTTTTCAAAAGTTCTCAAAACCAAAAATTCGTATGCTCTACTGAATTCAAATTACATTAAAAGAGAAACCTCAAAATCTTAGCCAAAAATATTAACATATAGGGGTGGCGCAAGCGTCTTGAAGGTGATTTTCCAAGTTATAAAAAATAACCTTCAGTAAAGTAAACATAACTTTGTTAGTTTTCAAACGATTTTAAAACTTTTAGCATCAATACCTTCAAAATTAAGTTTACAAAAACTTTGTAGAACATCAAATTTGTCTAAAAACAAAACAAGTTTAAGTACAAAGTATGTTTTTCCAATTTTTTTCTTATTTTACTAAAAAAATCAACTTTGTTTGACCATAACTTCATGATTACTCAATAGACTGGCCCTTAAACAAAAAAGTTGTAAAACTCAACGTGGCACCCCCTAGATATGAGCCTTAGGGTAAGAAAAACGCTCTCTCAAAATTTCAACTCAATTGGTTGCTCCACCAGCTGGCGCATTCGATTTGAAGTTTGTATGGGATATTCGTCTCAAATATATTGAAAATTGATCCTATGTCACTGTTTCGTTCCGTATACTAATTGTTCGGGTTTAAATAAGCCCAGAATGACAAATACACTAGTTGATACCCTAATGAACATAATTGCAGAAGGTTGTATCTTGATTAAATCTCATTTTCATAACTCTTTCAGTTGTTGAAAGTTTGGCTTAGATCAGCACTCCCGTACAGTCACTTATATGCATGCGACATGTGCCTCAGCTCGCCCAGCGTCATAGGTGGCTATGATGCGCTTAATGGCTACCTGCAAGCTATGTTGAAGAAATACAAGCAGTATTGCATGATATACTTCAGATGGTTAAAACACCAACTTTATTAATTTTGATCATGGTACAATCTCAAGTAGTGTTTTTGACATTCTGGGTCCAATTGAACGCGATCATCAATTTTCCTGAACCAGATGATGATGTGCTGTTGCTCATGTGTTTGAGCTGAAAATCCCATATTAACTTCAATTCAAATGCGCCAGCTCATGGAACGACCAAATGAGCTGAATTTTTCAGAAAGGCTTCCTCTAACCCCAAGAAATAATCCTGGGGGGTGCCCCGTGGAATCATACAACTTTATTTTTCTCCCATACTAAGCTGGGCCAGTCTATTACTCAACCGATTCCAAATCTTTTTACATGTTTTTGAAGCTATTTTAATTGTTTTCAAACCTTTCAATCATCACATTTTACTAAAAAAATGTCTAGACCAAGTTATTCAGCAAAAACTGCACAAAAACATGATTTTTTAACGAAAAATGCCAGTTTTTTCAAATTTTGCCAGTTAAATATTATCTCTAAAGCTGAAACTGGTTTTTCTGACTTGTTAAGCTTTTGAGAAGGACTTTGCAACAATTTTTAAATAATTTTGAAACAAAAATATGTTTGCATATGTTGAAAAATATATGTACTATTCAACTCGTAGTAAAGACAAGACGCTTTATAAATTTAAGTTTTATGGAAAAAATGCAATTTCCGGCGAAAAAAACTTAAAAAATCAATAGAATTTGATTTTTGCATTAAAAAATTATGTTTTTAAATAGTTTTTTGGTAAAAAACATAGTCAAAACCATTTTTTAGAAAAATGTGTTGTAGGAACAGTTTGAAAACAACTAAATTCGCTTCAAAAACATGTTAAAAGATTAGGAATCGATTGAGTGTTCAAGAAGTTATGGTCCAACTAAGTTGAAATTTTTAGTAAAATGAGAAAACAATTGTATACAAGTATTTTAAACTAAGACTAGTTTTGATTTCAGACAAATTTGATGTTCTACAAAGTTTTCATTCATTTAATTTTGAAGATAATGATGCTAAAAGTTTTGAAATTGGTTTGAAAATGACAAAGTTATGTTTACTTGTTACTTGTTGATGTTTCTGGAAGAATTTTTGGAGGAATATCATAAGAATTCGCTCGAAGCATCTTTGTGAAAATCTCTGAAGAAGTTCTTCCTAGTAAACTCTGCAATAATTTTTGGAACAGTTTCCTGAGGAGTCCTTAGAGAAATTTCTGAAGAAATCTCAGTAAAGGTTCAAATGGAGGAATCTATGGTGGAATCACTGGAGGCATTTCAGCAGAAATTCCTTCAGAAAATCTGTCGAAATCGCTTTAGAAATATCCCTGCAAAAAATCCTGGTGGAACTCCTGACGTAATTCCTGAACGAATTTCTGAAGGTATTTTTGGATCTAAGGGGAATCCCCGAGAGAAATCTCTGTAGGGGGTACGATAGAGATTATTTTGTAGGAAATTCGGGTGAAATTCCTGGAAGAATCTTCGAAAGAGTGCCTGGACAACTGTGGTAGGGTCTGCAATTGTAGCGCTACTATAATGTCTGTATGCATTTCGGATGCTAATTTAGGTCTTATTTTTAGTACTCATGGTTACTTGGGATTCCTAATTTGACCATTTTCGTAAGCAAAATCGGTGCTTCTATTACATTACACAGCGTTACTAAAATGACATTTTTGCGTGTCTCAAGGATCAAATTAAGTATCTCTAGTACATTTGGAGTCGCTCAATCCGATGCGGTTCTCAGATTTCATTGATGTTTACTTGAAATTTAAAGTATGATTTATCAAACTTTTTTATGCTCTTATCTACCAAGCTTCCAAAATAGGTTTTAAACTTTCCTCAGATTTAATTTGGTTGGACCATACATTTAGATTAAATCGATTTTTTCAGCACGCTTGCAATGTCCATACAATTCTTTTCTTCTGTATGGCATAATACCATACTTTTCTAAACCAGCAAAAAATAACTTTTGAGCTTTGAAAGTTTGTTAATAAGTATTGTTATACACATGAAGTTCGAATTCTGTGGCAAATTAAGTAAATAAATTACCATACAAGCTGACAAACTTGCATGCAAGTTGACTGAAATAGTAAATTTTTGCATTTTCAACAGCTAATATTCCAAAAACTAGCTATGATGTGTTTGAAAACGGCAATGGACTCAGCAACCCTAAATTTAGTAAACTGCGGTATTTTGCTGCTTGATAGGTCTGTATTTTGCTGCTTGATAGGTCTGTATTACAATTATTATTTCATTCAACATATAACCTGTATTTGCTTCAAATACTTCATTATTCATGAAATATCTAAGTTTGGCATACTCTATGAACAAAACTACAAAAAATCTTACTCTGATATTCCCAGCAAATCTCAATAAAAGTATTTACTATAAAATGATGAACTGGAAAAAAATGGTATGACTAATTGTTTTTTTTTAGAGTTTTGGCCACCTGATCACCCAAAGTTTCACAATTCCCCATCATTCCTGCATAGGAAACTGATGAGAGACGACACGCGTCGTGTCTTGAGGAACCTGGTTGAGTTGACTCCCGCTTCTAATGCTAAAGTCGACGGCATGTTCGAAATTATTGCCGGGAGCGAAACGTCTCCGGCTCCGAATCTTCAGGGTGTTTGCTACAATGTAGTGAAAGCTAAAACCTACACGGTTGTCAAACAGATTGTCGTCGTCACGCCATGCATTCATTGCCTTGGTCGTCCAATGGTTAGCCATTGCCGAGCAACATTGAAATTTTTATATTTATGAATATTATATTGATACACTCATCGAATGGTAATACAAAACTAACTGTGCCATTCATTTCGCTGTCGATGGTGCTCGAGTAGAATCATCCCATAGGGTGGATCAGGGAACGTATCGGTGAATTTAATTAATCACAATCATACGGTTACGTCACCTGGATGAAAAGTAGGAACTGTTTGTGTAGATATAGAGACTTAGGACTAGTAGTAGATATAGCTACGGGGCCTTCCTTAGCCGAGTAGTCCGCGGCTACAAAGCAAAGTCATGCTGAAGGTGTCTAGGTTCGATTCCCGGTCAGTCCAGGATCTTTTCATAATACAAATTCCCTTGACTATCCCTAGGATATAACTCTCTTATTTGTATAAATCTAATGCTCATATTAGGGGTTGGTGAGTAAGTGACCACTGATTTTTTGATTGTGTCTATATATGCAGCAGCAATAGATTATTTTGCGAAATGGTAACAATGTCGATATTGATTTTTTTTTTCACACGTTGATTTCTTTTTGCTTTGGAATCGTGAAGTGATGTTATTTCGCGCAAAGATCTATTGCTGTGAATACAAATACACTTGAAAAAGTGAGTGCGTGAGCGTGAGGTTTCGAATGTCACTTGAACTTTAATTGCATAAAACGGACTAAAACGAAACAAAACATTGTGAAACCAAACTACACAGCTTTTTCACTCTAAACGTAGAATCAAACAAAAATCAAATTCTATGAATTGAATTAGACATTGTTTAAATTAGCAATGGTGCTTGATAGTAATCATTTCCAAAAAAATGATATAGAATTTGATATTATCATAGCATATCAAATCATTTTTTGAATAGGTCAACCGACAAACGTATTGCCACTGCCCAAAAATAAATAATTTGAAGAATACAGTACCTAGCGGACGATAGGCGCTACGTTCAAAAAAGGCAGAAGCTCTCACGCTGAATAAATTAATTAACTTGTAGTAGACAAGGACGTATAACCATACCGAACGGCACATCTGAGTAGTAAGTAACATAGACGAAATGAAAACGCACCAATACAAATAATAGCCTCCAACGAAGAACGAAGCAAACCTTAACGTTATACGCACTCCAATGCTATGGAACGTTCTGTACCGGTAGACCGTCCTCCATAAGGATAACGCACTACACTTGGCAGTTGGTTGACATGGTGGTACAGAGCGAATGAAATGAAACGAACTGAAAGGAAGGATATAATCAAGACGAAAGGAAAACATTTATCACAGAGTCGGTAATGAAAACGACCGAGTGCGAAACATAATACAGCGAAGAAAGCCTTCCGAGAGACGGTGTCCACACATAGACAGCTCGAGCTTCAGGAGCGCCACATCCAAGGAACGGTGACGCATGGAAGTGTGATGTGATGAAATGTGATGGTCTGGGGGTGTTTTTCATGGAGTGGAGTAGGAAGCGTCGTGAAAATCGACGGAATAATGACGGCAGATTCCTACATTAACATCTTGCTGGAAAATCTGGAGGTTTCGCTGATCCAGACGGGCCTTGAAGAGAAATTCATATTTCTCTAGAACAACGACCCGAAGCATACTGGAAAGAAGACCAAGTCTTTCTTCCGGTCTTGTCGGATTAAACCGCTGGAATGGCCTCCACAAAGCCCAGACCTCAACCCCATCGAGAATTTGTGGGCGATTCTCGATGCTAGGGTTGAAAAAACTGGTGTTACCAACAAAAATAATTATTTTGAAGCCTTGGAGCGCGCCTGGGAAGAACTAGATCCACAACACCTACAAAACCTGGTGAAAAGCATGCCGAAGAGCCTCCAGCAAGTCCTTAAGGCCAAAGGAGGACACATTAACTATTAAATTGCTTTTTATTTTTCTTAAATCATCTTTTCTGGGGCCAAGAAGGAAGTGGGCACTTATTTTTGTCACTACTTTTTTTTCAATACAAATTGATTTTCTTTTTCTTTAAGTAAAATTCTTTTTTTAATCAAAATTTCGTAAGTGCAACTTTAAAAGAACATCAAAAATAAAATATCACAAAAGATTTAGGTGTGTTAACTTTAATTTGAACCAAATCAATGAGAGAAATTCGAAAACTGGTAAGGTGGGCACTTTATTTTGCCTCTCACTGTAGCACCGAAGAGCATAATGTACCAACTGGAGAAGATGTTCTTGATTTTCGATAGAGTTGAACAAAGAAAACGAAACAAGTGAAGCAAACACGTTTCTTAGAGCGAGCTTTAATTTGTCTTCATATGCGGGGGACATTGGCTTCTTTCCGAAGAAAACCGAACAAAGAAGGTTCAATTCTACGAACTCTCTCTACAATTGCTGGAAAGATGTCGAAGATATTCAAATTGAATCACCAAAGTAATGACACCCGCGTCCAGAACTAAGCGCGGATCGGCCCATTTAAATCACATACACGCACACCCAGCCCAGGTGTAAGTACTAGATTTTTATTGTCACAGTAATTCATGTTTATTCAGCTCCAACTCCGAGAGTCCAGACATCATCGCACCCAAAACTACCGTTAGTGCCGCTACTTTGACGACGACGACGACCCAAGACCAGTAAGCAGAGACCATGTGAATACGTGATTAAAACAAAGTGGCAAATTGTTGCCCATGGTTGCCCTTGCCACTCGATGCGCTATAGGCTAGAAACCAAAATTTCGCGACATAATTCCAAGTAATGAACAAAAATCAACGTAAATCAAACCGAACGAATCAGAGGTAGAAGTAGGGGTGCGAAGCTCATTCCTCGGAGTTTCCTCTAGGATTTCCTTCAGGGAGAACTTTTGACGTTAATAGATTTTTTAGACTAGTTTCAATAAAGCTCCAAGAATACCTTCAGCAATCACTTTAGGAATTCCGTTAGGTGTTTCTCTAGGTATTCCTCCAAAGATTATTCCAGGGATTTCTGCAGGAATATTTCTACAATAATTCTTTCATTAATTCCTCCAGTATAATCTTTACTTGGATTGCTCCGAGGATTTCTCTGGGAAATTGTAAAGGAATTATTCCAGTGGGATTCCTCCAGAGATTTCGTCAAGAATTCTTCAAACGTTTTCACCTGATATTCCTATAGAGCTTCCTCCAAGGATTCCACTACGAAAATATCTACAAAAAATCTTGGCTTTATCCAGGAATTTCTCTAGGGATCTCAAAGAATTACTCCTGTTATTTCTCTAGTAATTTCTGCCGAAATTCCTCCAAACATACTTGCAGAAATTTCCCAGGATAGGCCTGTCGTGATTTTCAACCCTGGCCCACAGTACACTCGAAGGTATTGTTGCTTAGCTTTCCGGGAGGTGCTGTCCAAAGTGGAGTCTCGGGCCGGTAGATGGCTTCTAGCGAAACCATCAAACTCATTGACGTCCGTCGTCATCGTCGTAAAGGTGCTCTGCGCGGTCACATCAAACCGGCCGAAAATTTGTATCCGTTACAAACTTTCTCCACACGCGCTCGCTCACGAGAATCACGGTTAACTCATTTGGTTTCGGGTACTTGACACAAACCCTTCGTATGCACCTTCCCCTGAATCCCCGTCCATTCCACAGGTTCAATCCAAGTGCAGCGGCAACCTTAGCCACAGCACATGTTGACTTCTGCACCGCGCGCTGGAAGTGTTGCAGAGGTACACATTTTTACTTTATAATTGAATCAGATAACATTTTTCTGTCGCGCGGCTTGGCATGGTAAATTGCTACCGAGTTTAATTTGACCAGCCATTCTCACCACACCGCCCGCGCCTTCGCCGTAGTGTAGATGGAAGTTGTTGTTGGTAGGGAAACCACCTCAATGTAACCAGGGCAGAACTGGCCAAGCACAAGTTTACCGGAGTGAGGAGCATGTGTGATTGTGTGAGCACTTATCTGGATAAAGGTGACACCTCTTTACCAAGTGTAAGTCGTTGGCTTTTCGCGAACGTAGGCCTTGCGAAGTAAGTAATACTTTTAGTAGGTGGAATTGCCGACTTCTTAGAGCAACAGATCTATATTATGAAAAGTTCTGCTGCCGTCTATTCATTCAAGCATGTACTGTCTTGGATTTCAGGAGCCATTTCAATGCTCTTTCATTGCCTATAGCAGAGTAATATGAAAATGTGTTTTTCAGTTGCCCGGAACTTCATAATTTTCTGAAACATTCAACTTAATGTATTTCTTCAAGCGCTTTCCATGTGTTTCTACCGAAAGAATCTTCGGAAGCATCTGAGAGAAATTCTGTAATAATTCTATGTAAAGTATATGGAGCCAAATATGATCTTTGCACTTGTAATTTACTTTGTCTTGTTTCTCCTCAAAGCTATTTGTGCTTATACTTGACCACAATATTCATCCTTTAGAAGTGTTTATTGTTGATAATTTTCAGACGATTCGGCTGAGAAAACACCCTATTCCAATATGGATCGTGGAGAAATATTTGGTAGAATTATTGGGATATTACATTGCTAGAAAAGATACTAGAATTTGTGGAAAAATTTACGGAAAATTTGTCAAGTGAGCTTATGGTACTTTTCTAAGAGAAATTTATCCCAATATCCTGGATTTGTTTCTTGTCGCTTCGGACCATATACGTTGAACAATTTGGATTTTGACACGAATAAGCCGATCAAACTATATTCGAAAAGTGTAACAGTTCGCGAACCATAACAGTTCGTGGCCCATCGCATTCGGAGAGCCCTATGAATGTAAACATCTACTCTCTGCACTCTCTGGTTTGGTACGTGGCGAGAGAGCGTTTAAGAGCAGCAACTCTCACAGACTGCAACAGAATCGAGCCATTCGGGTGATTTATGCTTTGCATAAAATTGATAATTACTTTCATATTTTTTAACAACCTAATTATAATCTATTGGACCATTGAACACCCCTTTGGTTGCAAACATAGCACAGAAAATAAAAGAATATTCGCCTCTGTTTCTTGATCAGGATGAGAGTGGGTCAGCAAATGTTACAAGTGATCGGCGCCAAACAGTGGGTGATGTGTGTCTGTCTTGTTTTCGTTCATGGGTCGTTATCTTCCACGAACAATGAATGTCATGCGTGTTTTATGAATGCAGGCGGATAAGGGCTGATTCACAAATTTAATAACGCCAAAAATGACCATTTTGGACACCCACCCACACCCTCGTAATGCTTTTTGTAAGAATATATTTCAAAATTTTCTATGAGCTGTAAAATCTGGATGACACCCACCCAAAGGCAAAAGTTTGACCTTAGAATCAATATGCCCAGAAAAAAAAACTGACAATTGGAAATGAACAAATAACACAAAGTGTACCTTCAGCATAATGGGTACAATCTTGCTGAATAAACTTGTGACACAATGATTACACATTTTACTTGCAATAGTTTCAAAATTGATTGTTTTAAACATACTCTTGCAACACTTGATTTCGAATATAGCGTGGCGCAAAAGTTCGCTGGTTGAAATGAAAAAATAGATACTTTTGTAATGGAAATACATTGTATTAGTCATAAAGTGATGTTTGCATGCTAAATTTGCATTTACCTGCCATTGTATAGTACATATTTTATTTTTTGATAAATTGACCAAAAACAAAATGACCGCCAAAGACATTTTGTATGGAGAATGCTGGTCCCCCAAGGAACATCGGAATATCTTAAAAACTAGATAACCAATGATTAATACCGACACGGATCCTCAAACCAGAAGAGTTTTTTGAGGTCTTGTGAAATAATGGTGCAAAAATATTGAGAAACAAAAAAGTTATCGCGATTTGAATATTTTTTTAGTGGTAAAAAATGAAGCTGCTGGTAGAGGGGTTAAACCACTATGGGTCAAAAATGGTTTTATTTACAAACCTTTATTCAAAAACTAGTACACCTCAAAGTATCATTACGATAGGCCTAGCTACGCCCTGATATGAAATAACGAATAAGATTATTGATTATTATGTTCCATGCAATAAAAGTTTGACCGAAAAATACAATTTTCACGCAGAATACAACAAACAGACATAACATTTCTTAATCTCAGTCGATTTTTAATGTTGTGGCGTGAATGTGTCTTACTTGAATATCATTCGAACCGCCTTATCTTGTAGCCCATTTCAAAGTGCATTTCAAAAATGTTTTCTGGGGAAACGGTCCACAAGACAAGACAGTGGCCCCGGGGCGTCCAAATTTGTAAATCAGGTTATAGGTTATAGACGATGGAATATAAACTGGGATAGCACTTTGTTAGCAGCATTGGGGATAGTGATTGTACGATAGTCTTCACACCCACGTCAAATGTGTACATAGGGCATATAAAGCGGTTCCGGGTCATTTGTCCGGATGCCGTTTGGCCGAAATTGAAAACAAGAGTGAACTTAAATTCTCTTGAACTTGTAATTAGTTCAAGGAACATTCAATATTGAAAGAAGAAAATCCTAAATGTAAGCAAATATTCACTTCACTGCTAGCGGTAATAGCTGCCTGCATCGGTTTTAGCATTGCATTTGTAGTCAGCATTTGACAGTTTCTAAAACGGTTTACGACTTATTCGTCTTTCTATAGCATCGATTTGGTTCAATGAATCTGATAGTACTTAATACATTAATTAATTTCTAGCAACCACAAACTTGGCTCCTTATTTTCACAACGGAGAAACATTGAGCTCCTTTTACGTAAGTGTTCACCGAGTCGTTCGGTGCTATTTTCAATAAGAATTGAATGAACATATTATAAGCCCAATTTCGATAGCTATGAAAATATTCAAATATGAAAGAGCAGCCTATGATAAAAAAAAAGGAATCTCTTATTAAAATTTAAGCAAGTGTGATGCAAATAATTGTAATATCAGTATAACTATAAAGAACTGCCGATGAATTAAAGAAGGAAAAATTCCCAATTAAAAAATAACCCAAGTAACCATGGAGCATTATGTATAATTGCATATATAATGCAGCTGCATTGCCGTAAGTCTACCATTAACCCTCTAATACCCAAATTTTTGTTTTCGATCTAATTATTATTTTTCGTTATCTAAAATCATTCTAAACACGGTTTGGGCAATGATTTATTTTTCTTCGCAAATTTATGAATTTTGGTGTTCGATTTTTATTATTTTTATTTTTGAACACCCCTATCCTTTTCAATTTTTTCTTGAAGCCTCTTCTGGTTACTGATTTTTGACAATAATAAAAATTTGAGTTTTTACTATACTTTTGAAAATGTGAATTTTTTATTTTTTTTCTGAAACATTTTTTATTTTCCGTGTAATTAACGGAAAAACAGATTTGAAATCATTTCAATACCATCAGGCTCTTCTTCTGTGATAGTTTGATCGTAGAAAAATATAAAAAGTACGATTTTTTATAATACACGTTAAATGAATCCCAGGCATTTGTAGGTTATATAAGAATACATTTTTTCAAACAATTTTCAATAATACAAAAAAGTTTCAAAAATCATAAAAAACTTTTCTTATATGCGTGTTATGAGTCAAGGTTTAGGCTAAAAATAAAATTATTTTAATTTCCGAGCTACGAAAAAATACACAAAATTCCAAAGTGTACCCCGTCTAAAGGCGGGGTTGGGTATTAGAGGGTTAAAGTAGTTTAAAAGTGGAAAAGGGCACTTGCATTAATTAAAAGGACGATAAAGCAATGAAGCAACTTATAAAGTAATATTAATGCAGCAGTACAGCTTAGCTTAGCTTAGCTTAGACTGACTACACATATCAATGGTTGCTATTCCGTGATTGACCGAAGTCAGTGAAAATGCACAAAGAATCAACTAGAAGTTTGACTGGGATTGGCCATAATCTTCTTCAGTGTGCATAATTCAGTGCCTCTATTTATACAGGGTCAATAACGGCGCCGGCCACGTCCTTGCAGTCAGGTGGGATTGAGGGAAGGAATGTTAGTGTGTAACCTTTGCTATTTGGAGACCGTGTTTGCCTCTGCATCTCCACAAAGGTTACTGGGAGGGATGTTTGTTAATGGGGAGGATCGTTGGGTCACAGGATTCACTTTGATAAGCAATTAGACCATGATAAATAATTATTTGTGAGATATAAACATGATTATGCCGACACTTGGGGTGACGAACCATTCAAAGTTTGTGGAACAAATACCTAAATGAAACATTCCTAACACTCCTATTCTTATGCCGACACTTACAGTGACGAACCATCCAAAGTTTGTTGAATAAAATGAACCTTTCGGAAGTCTACACTTGTAGTGTCCAACCATTCAAAGTTTTTTTTATTACAAAAATAAAGGTAAAAAGAAAGGGGTGTTTTGCATAGCACAGCATAGCACAGCACAAACCGACTGTACATGTCAATGGTTGCCACTCCGTGATTGATCGGAACTGGTAAGAACTGCACCACGATCCAAATGAATAAGGGATGGGAGCCTCCGCCCACTCTCGAAGTGCAACCTTAGCAGATCCAACACTATTGATCAATAACGGCGCCGGCCAAGTCCCTACAGTCAGTTGGGATGGGGAAGGAACGTTAGGGTGTAATGATTGTTGCCTCCAGAGACCGAGAACACCTCTGCATCTCCACAATCACCACGGGAAGGGTGTTTATTAGTGAGGAAGGAAAAGATCTGGGAGTCACCTCTGGTCGGTGATGCGATCCATGGACAAGGGGGAAATATACGACCTGTATCCAAAGCTAGTTTTGCATCTCTGTCTCGAGAAGCCTTTGGAAAAATTACGTCAACATCTATAATGTCGAACAATTCAAAAGACGTTTCCACTAATGACGAAAACTGAAAATTACATGTATATATTTTAACTTATATGAAACAGGAACAATGCCGACACTTGCAGTGACGAACCATACACAGTTTGTCCGAAAATCACATATGAGTACCACTGTGCATTTCGTCTCGATATGGTAGAAGTTTTAGAAAACACGTCAACATTCACAATGTCGAACAATTCAAAGGATAATCTTTAATAATGTCAAAAAGAGAAAAATATATGTATATTCAAATTGTATAAGAAAAAAGCATAATGCCGACACCCACAGTGACAAACCATACAAAGTCCGCTCCAATATCACACAAAAGTTACGCTTCCAAGAAAATATGTGTTATCATAAGCATGAAACGAACTCACCAGTTGGCCATCCATTCCCGACTGAACACAAAACTGACACTGACAGCAAAACTTCTTGGCGTCCCGAAAACAAACCGTCCCGCTCGGGCCCTCCCAAACACGTACCCAGCAAGACGCTCCAAAACAAAGGGAAAAAAAAAAAAAATCTCCGGCGACGAAAACACGCGCGAAACCGTCAACAAACTCTATCGGACGACGCAAAACCGAACCGTCCTGCTTGGGCTTCTCGAAGCACTACCCAGCAAGACGCTCCAAAACAGGGGGAAAAAATTCTCCGGCAACGAAAACGCGCGAATCCGTCAGCTAAATCAATCGGACGACGCAAAACCGAACTGTCCTGCTTGGGCTTCACAAAGCACTACCCAGCAAGACGCTCCAAAACAGGGGGAAAAAAATTCTCCGGCAACGAAAACGCGCGAATCCGTCAGCTAAATCAATCGGACGACGCAAAACCGAACTGTCCTGCTTGGGCTTCACAAAGCACTACCCAGCAAGACGCTCCAAAACAGGGGGAAAAAAATTCTCCGGCAACGAAAACGCGCGAATCCGTCAGCTAAATCAATCGGACGACGCAAAACCGAACTGTCCTGCTTGGGCTTCACAAAGCACTACCCAGCAAGACGCTCCAAAACAGGGGGAAAAAAATTCTCCGGCAACGAAAACGCGCGAATCCGTCAGCTAAATCAATCGGACGACGCAAAACCGAACTGTCCTGCTTGGGCTTCACAAAGCACTACCCAGCAAGACGCTCCAAAACAGGGGGAAAAAAATTCTCCGGCAACGAAAACGCGCGAATCCGTCAGCTAAATCAATCGGACGACGCAAAACCGAACTGTCCTGCTTGGGCTTCACAAAGCACTACCCAGCAAGACGCTCCAAAACAGGGGGAAAAAAATTCTCCGGCAACGAAAACGCGCGAATCCGTCAGCTAAATCAATCGGACGACGCAAAACCGAACTGTCCTGCTTGGGCTTCTCGAAGCACTACCCAGCAAGACGCTCCAAAACAGGGGGAAAAAATTCTCCGGCAACGAAAACGCGCGAATCCGTCAGCTAAATCAATCGGACGACGCAAAACCGAACTGTCCTGCTTGGGCTTCTCGAAGCACTCAGTAATATTAATGCAGCAGTACAATTTATTAAGTGGTGTAAGTGCATTGATACATTTGTAATGTAGGGTTAATGATTTATTGCTTGACAGCTCTTGATATTTGTTGAATAAAAGCAATGTTGCATCAATGGTGTTGATATGCAGTAGAATACTTGCAATGTTACAATGCTTGTTTTTTCTTGGGAAGCTTAATTGTTGCCAATAATAATGAAACCAGTACAAGTTGCAAAAATAGTCTTTTTTTAAAAGAAGGAAAAAAATCTTATTAAATTATGAAAAACATATCTAACCCTAGCATACAGTTTGTAGTTCAAAGACGAACCAACCTTGAGCTCAGAATCTTGACGCGCAGCAGATTATAAAGATCGAATGCACCTCGGATTTTTTCCCGCTATATATCAGTATTTGGTCTATAATTTCATAACCTGAAGGTTTCAAAAGATTCTATCGGTGAAATTTTTCCCATACATTTTGTATGGGCTGAAATGTGTGGGAAAACGTGATTTTCATTTATTTTCTTGGGCTATATAAAAATAATATGGAAAAATAGCTAAAAAGTGGAAAATATCAAAATTTTACCGATGGAATATTTTAAAACCTTCCGATTATGAAATTATAGACCAAATACTGATATCTAGTGAAAAAAAATCCGAAGTACATTCGACTTCCATAATCTGCTGGTTTAGACATAGCGTGCGTCCCACACTCAAGAATCCTACTCATCAGCGTTGAAAAAAATAGATTACATTTTTTTGTTCGAAATTCGGCCTAATGTCATTCGGCAAAAACGACCCATTCGGCCAAATGGCCGGACACCTATAAAGCCTTTCTTCTACTCCTTCGGTAGCTGTTCTTGATGAGTTCGGCTTTGATATCATCGTGGCCAACGACCTCTCTAGAGCTGTTGAATGGCATCCTTAACTCCCTCATTGTGGAAGCTGGTTGGTTCTTTTGATGTTCTGACACTCTGTGACATTCTGGTGTTTGCCGTTGTGCTACATCCACCTTTCGATCACCTCGCTTCCATCCGTCAAGATGCTCCCGTCCTTATCTTTATCCATACATCGTTGATGATGGATAGTTTTTGGCGTAGTTTTGCCATCACCAGGAAGTGGAATTGAAGAGATCTGTACTTGCACTTGCCGAGTTTCCAATCGCTACTTCATTTTATTCGCTGTTTTTTTGCTCCCTATTCTCTATATAACGATGTTTTTTATTCACCTGTCAATCGATGCAGACTTTTCCGGACATATCTTAAAGAGTTATACAGTCAACTCTCCATAACTTAATATTGTAGGGACTGAAGAATTTGGGAAGTATCGAGTTACAGAACACAAAATCAGCGCAACTGCTATCCAAGGGACCATCAAGGTAACCATGACAATTTAACGTTTACTATGGTTCTCTAACTCGATTTCGATATACCAAATAGCGAATCAGGGAGAGTTGGCTATAGTTCTCAAGTTGTTGGTAGTATCCTTAACTTTACTTAACAAGGGAGACGGCACTTCGCCCTCGTACGCCGTATCAGTGTAGCTATGCCTACTGCCATCTTGGTGTTCTGCCTCCAAACCATTCAGGTGTTCATTGGGGTGTGTCTTCCAACTTTCAACTTTCTCACGTTGAACCGTTAAGATACCTCCATCCTCATCCCGACACATTTTTGCTAACTTGACATCTTGGAACCCAACGATGGCCGTCACAATGGTCGATTTGTGCCCCTACTCACGTTTTCAAAGGCACTAAACTAGCAGCATAGCATATCATAGACTGACTACATGCCAATGGTTGCTACTCCGTGATTGATTGGAACTGGTAAGAGTTGCACTTCGATCCAAATGAATAAGGGATGGGAGTTTCCGCTTACTCTAGAAGTGCAGCTTTAACAGATCTCATATTATTAATCAATAACGGCGACGGCCAATTCCTTACAGTCAGTTGGGATGGGGAAGGAATGTTAGGGTGTAATGATTGTTGCTTCTGGAGACCGAGAATACCTCTCCATTTCCACAATCACCACGGTGATGCTATCCATGGATAAGGAGGAAAATATAATTTTTACTTAAAACTATTTTTTTCGCGTTGAAAAGATATTTTAAGATAGAATATTAAGAAAATTCGTCGACATTCAAAATGTCGAACCCTTTAAAAGTTATTTTCAGTAATGACAAGAAAGCTATGTATAATGAAATTAAATTCAATAAGAATAAGGGTTTATGCTGACAATTGAGCTTAGCTTAGCTTAGCTTAGCTTAGACTGACTACACATATCAATGGTTGCTATTCCGTGATTGACCAAAGTCAGTGAAAATGCACAAAGAATCAACTAGAAGTTCGGCTGGGATTGGCCATAATCTTCTTCAGTGTGCATAATTCAGTGCCTCTATTTATATAGGGTCAATAACGGCGCCGGCCACGTCCTTGCAGTCAGGTGGGATTGGAGGAAGGAATGTTAGTGTGTAACCTTTGCTATATGGAGACCGTGTTTACCTCTGCATCTCCACAAAGGTTACTGGGAGGGATGTTTGTTAATGGGGAGGATCGTTGGGTCACAGGATTCACTTTGATAAGCGATTAGACCATGATAAATTATTTGACGCGAGCTAAGGATCGAACACTACTAACCTGCTTCGCGAACCGCGCCACTAATAAATCATGCCACGCGAGCGACGCGCGACACGATTGATCCTGCTCACATCACCCGCCCCCGCAGGAGCAAGCGACGCGATCAAAGGATCAAACACTACTAACCTGCTTCGCGATCCTCGCCACTATTTTATCATGCCACGCGAGCGACGCGCGACACGATTGATCCTGCTCACATCACCCGCCCCCGCAGGAGCAAGTGACGCGAGCAAAGGATCAAACACTACTAACCTGCTTCGCGAACCGCGCCACTAATAAATCATGCCACGCGAGCGACGCGCGACACGATTGATCCTGCTCACATCACCCGCCCCCGCAGGAGCAAGCGACGCGATCAAAGGATCAAACACTACTAACCTGCTTCGCGATCCTCGCCACTATTTTATCATGCCACGCGAGCGACGCGCAACACGATTGATCGTGCTCACATCACCCGCCCCCGCAGGAGCAAGTGACGCGAGCAAAGGATCAAACACTACTAACCTGCTTCGCGAACCGCGCCACTAATAAATTATGCCACGCGAGCGACGCGCAACACGATTGATCGTGCTCACATCACCCGCCCCCGCAGGAGCAAGTGACGCGATCAAAGGATCAAACACTACTAACCTGCTTCGCGATCCGCGACACTATTTTATCATGCCACGCAAGCGACGCGCGACACGATTGATCCTGCTCACATCACCCGCCCCCGCAGGGGCAAGTGACGCGATCAAAGGATCAAACACTACTAACCTGCTTCGCGATCCGCGACACTATTTTATCAAGCCACGCGAGCGACGCGCGACACGATTGATCCTGCTCACATCACCCGCCCCCGCAGGAGCAAGCGACGCGAGCAAAGGATCAAACACTACTAACCTGCTTCGCGAACCGCGCCACTATTTTATCATGCCACGCGAGCGACGCGCGACACGATTGATCCTGCTCACATCACCCGCCCCCGCAGGAGCAAGCGACGCGAGCAAAGGATCAAACACTACTCAATAAGGGTTTATGCTGACAATTGAAGTGACGAACCGTCCATAGTTTGTTTGAAAACACAAAAACGATAATGGATAAAAAACTATGGGATATCTATTAGAAAAAGTAACCCTGTAGTACGCCGACATTCATAATGTCAAACTATTCAAAGGTTATTCTAAGTAATGACGAAGAGAGAAAGATATATGTATATTATTATTTTTTAAACGGATGAGGGTTTATGCCGACACGAACCATCCATAGTTTGTTTGAAAAGTACAAAAACGATACGTTTTCTTGATACAAATGTGTAATTATAATTATGAAACGAGCTCATCATTTTTGTAATCCATTCTCGACTGAATGCGAATATCTTTTCGCACTTGTACAGCGTGAACCGGACACGATTGACCTTGATTTCATCGCTTGATCCACACGATTGCTTGGGCTTCTCCGAAACATTGCCCAGCCAATCGCGCGCAAACAGGGGAACCGGGAACACAAGAAACACGATTGCTTTGGCTTCCCCGAAGCACTGCATAACCTACTTTACGAAACAAGAAAAAGAGACAAACCAAAATATATCATCTAAGAGCACCTAAGATAACCGAAGGAGATGTAGGGTTGTGACGGAGAATATGGGGTCATGGCGGGCTTTGGTTTCAGGTTGGCCGATTGCGCTGCACAATCGTTTCCCGTTCTGTGGCGTAGTTGGTTAACGCGCCCAGTCTGGCGTATTGGGAGACGTGGTATCGAAGCTCACCATAAAGATTCCATTATTTTTCACAATTTTGCATCAAAATTTGTCCAAGCTGACTTTCGTGTCTACGAATTTCAGCTTTTTTTTTTTAAAAATATCGTTAATTAATTAAGTTACATGGCTTCATAGGCTGTGCTTATGTCATTTTCACATTCTTTTCAACAAAAACTTTAATCTTTCTAAGCACGGTGTTATCCTTGTTTTCTTTTTTTATTTTTTATTTACTAAATTATTTTCCGTTTTCAGCACTTTAGTAATCACGCTATTTTTTAAGCACGGCTCTCTTTATACTGGTTATATTTCATCTTGAAATTTATTTTGCGTTGTCAATAATAGTAATAATATCATAGTGGGGCTGATATTTTTCAAATAATGTTGCCAGATATAAACTCCTTTCAAGCGGGACACACTGTGGTGCTCCACATTGGGTAGAACATCATATACAAAAGGACAAGATTGTTTTAAAGAAATTCTTCTCTTGCTTTTCAATTGAATAATTTTATACATATTTTTTTTTAAACTTGAGTGGAATTTCCAAAATCTATGTACAACAGTTTAAAATTATGAATAGAGAATATTGATATGCAACAGAATAAATTCACATTACAATCTGTATCATGTAATGATTTCGATAAGAATGCTTCATGTATTTCGAAACAATTTCAGTGAAGTTGAAATGAAACCTTATAGAGTTTCAATCCAGTTTCTAAGATGATTGATTCGGAGAACGGAATATAATATTAAAAAGAGCCAATCGATCTGCCTAATCAAATGCTCAAAAAATCCTTTACAATTTTAAGAGGAAACAAGTACTATTAGGATTCTGATTATAACATTATCAATGCTAGAATTAAAAATGAAGAAATAGAAATGTTTGGTGATTTCTGCGACAATATAATAAAACGTTCAATAAAAAATCTTCATGAATCCTTGACAGTTACCTGTGTTGATCCTAAATAAATTTCTTTGAAAGTTCCAAATAATAATTGGATATCATGACCTAATCAAATTATGAATTTCATGACGTGTAAATCATGATTTGGGAATCAGATTTTTTTTGTGTATCAGCTATGCCTACTGCCATCTTGTAGAGCTGCCACCAAACAATTCAGTTGTTCGTTGGAATGCTTCTTCCACCTTTCAATCACCTCACGTTCAATCGCCAAAATACCTCCATCCTTATCCCGCCACATATGTGCTGGAGGCACTAAGCCTTTTTTGCTAGTGGTACGAAGCGTTAAGTTTCCTGTAGAATTTGCGCGTTTCCTGAGAGCGACGCAGCTGCTCCATTCGTTCGCACTCCAACTCTTCCAAGCGGCGCTTTTTACCAAAAAAAAGGGTTCAATATATCCTTATCTGTTTGTACCCTTGTCTAAAACAGTTTGATGGTACTTGTCTACTTCTATTTCGGTAATGTTACATTGAGACATTGCACGTAATCAGTATCCAATATCGAAATGGAAGTAAAATGAAAACATGATTTTCTTCAACGTAAAGTTAACACCTCTAACTTTTTGATTTCAATTCATCTTCATGAAATTCGATACCATTGCCACAGATCAACACACGTGACACTGATGATATTTTGATTATCCACTCATTTAAAGATCATTTCAAATTCGTTATGTTCCAATTCGCACAACAAAAGGGATGCGCATCGTTTTACTTCGTGTTTGACGTTTCACAATAAGACCATCTGCAGGTTTTGTTGCACGAAACAGTATTTCGTAGAAAATACTCACCAGATAATAATGGTGTCAATTGGGCGATGGAATCAGGTGTTCCAAGTGTTACGTCTGTTTCATTGCTTTCGACGTAATTTTGAATTATTATTATCCTTTCTATGTACACCAAATAATTCGTCAATGTTGTGCCACAATTTGTGCAACTAGTCAAAAATCAACAGAACCCCGAAGACTTTGAACACTCCTAAATACGTACCTGATTGCTCATTCGTATGTGTTTGTTGTTACGTATCCTTTCTCATCTCTTACGTTTTTTCCTCTCACGAATTACAAAAACCCTCCGATGATGACAATGACGATGATCGCACCGAAGTGATAACCATATGGCGTATTGTGTGTCCTTGCGCCGTTTCGTCTCACCTACGCACCGAGGATAACAGTCCACAACGGTTGGTAGGGGAAAGGGTGCGACGTCGCACACTGACACCACTTACGTCGTTGTATTGGTTGAAGTTACTGGACCGGCTTGTCGTCATCATCGTTGACAACAAGTTACACCCCTTCGGGGGTTGCAGAGCACTCAGAACGCGCTAAGGACACTCGAGTAGAACACCAACTCACGCGCATGTCCTCTGTTACTCACAGGTCCGATAGTGACACGAAGTAACTCTTACTCCCTTCTCGAATTCGCTCCCAATGGGTGCCTCTTTCGGCTCTTTCGTAGGAGAAAATGTGCGATTATTATTATTGGAATTGCAAACAAAAAATACATATTTTGTGGCCTGAGACCCCGGACTCCCCCTCACTATACAGACAGTAGACACTAGTAGACTAACGGAGTGCAGTTGTAAGGAGTTTGAGCGGCGAGAGCTCTCCAACCGGACAGCTAGCAGCAGGATGATCGCTTCCAGGTGTGTTGTTTTCGTGGAAGGATTTCGGAACGGAAAGTTGCCAACACAGTCTGTAGTCTGTCAGTTTGGGACCGAACGTTGGTGGGGGTGGTTCACTTGAATTCGACGAGAGTGTGTTCTACTTTACACCACCGTCGAAGTCGTTGCCGCTGTAGTCCTCGTCGCAGCCTTTCGAAAAGGATCCATGTGTCAAGGGAATGGATGGGGGTTTGGTGGGTGGCGGTTGAGTACTCTGTAAGCGTTTTATGCTTTCTAGTTTCTTTTGTTTGCAGGAAGAAGGGAAACAGAATGATAATACCCCATTATGCATCAGCAGTAAGCTGAAGGAATTCAATCTTTATTACTTTGAAGGTAGATAAAGAGTTCGTACAATGTAACCAAGTGGTTCAAGGACATGTTGACGATGGATCAACTCAACACAATAGAAGGGACACTTTTGTGTAATAGTGAAACTTTTCAAAATTGTTAATTTTTCCCAAATTCACGAAATGAAAACCACTAAATTTCAATTGAAAAATAAATGACATTTTTATCAGTCTCAAGCTTAATTTGATAAAATAGAAAACTGTCATGAAGGAGAGAGAACAAATAACTGTAGGTAATTATATTAAAGAATTTGGTCGTTGTTGGTCTACCAAATACCAACAATAAGTAGAAATAATGTTGTCTAGGTTATCTATTGCATTTCTCTTCAATATTAGCCGTTTGTTTAGCCAATCCGAGAGTACAACTAAACTTCAGTCTTTAATTTTCAGCAATTAATTTTTAGTATGATCCACTACAATACGTTCAATGATCTCAAAACATTCATTTTTTCTTCAAAATTTTCATATTTTTTCAAATGCCTAA
This sequence comes from Aedes aegypti, assembly GCF_002204515.2. NCBI lineage: Eukaryota > Metazoa > Arthropoda > Insecta > Diptera > Culicidae > Aedes > Aedes aegypti. The sequence goes on from NC_035108.1 coordinate 403,118,030, forward strand.
AGTAAATCTTGATAATATGAATTAAAAGTTTACCACATTTTTATTTTCATTTTATTATTTATCTATAAAATTAAAACAAATTTTAGTTTGATTTTATGATTCCTTACTTAATCAGTATGAAAAGTTGTATAAAAAATACAATATGCTATGAATTATTTTTTATTTTGTTTTTTTTTTTTTTTTGCTTGCTTTCTCTTTATATTCGATTGTAAAAAAATCTACATTGTACAAACTTCGATTTCAAGAAAAAAAAACTAATTTTAACTGAGGAAACTGAGAAATCCCGGGATTTTGCGGGACAAGCTTCAATTTTTGTTCCGAATCCCAGAACAATCAAAACGGTCGGGAAATACACACTCAACTCTCTACTCTTGAAGATTTTTGTTCATAATATGAGGACACAGATACAAATCCTGAAATTTACACCTAAAACAATTTCGCGCCAAGTCGTATTCCAAGCTGGCATTACCCTCTCAGATTTCTATGAAACTTTCTGAAAGTATAGACCTAGACTAACTAAACCAAGTATGCAATGATTAGTTTTTTTCCAAACTAATTTACTCCATATTTTTAATAATGTAATCGAAAAATGGCAACAGTAATGTATTGATGACTTGTAGATAATTGTCTTAATTTTTGAGCAAAAATATATAAAAAAGTGGACAGCAAAAAAAAAATACAGTGGGATTCCGTTTTTGGCAACAAAGTTGAAATTTTCAGTTGCCAAAAACGGAACCGTGCCAAAATCGGAACCCATATTTCAAATTTTATTTTTCGACTATTGGTTTTGAAATCATCATCACAATGTTAATACATAATTTTTATGGAATCATAAGGCATTGAGACTTCGAAAAGGTTCACTTCGAAGCATTTTCTCGGTAATATTAAATCTGGCAAACGATTTTCTGGTCGCGTTTTTACGCCTCAACGCCTTCAATTATTTTTTAGAAGCTTTATGCATAATTTTTGTATAAGAGGGCCTTGTAAAACCAATAATCGCATAAGTGACTTTTATTGAAGAACTGGACATTCTCTTAAAACTATGAGAGAAAACGAAAACAAAAATGTTTTCTTTTAAAGACGTATTTGAGAATCAAAAGCGCTGGGTATTGCAAAACGGCATGACCTTTTTTTCTCAATTAAATGAACATTTAAAATCAGTTTAACTTTTGGACTTTAGCATAAAATCTGAAAAATTCGGTAAGTTTACAATTGCTCCTTCAATTTATGTTTCTGATAAAGCAAAACATTTTATAATGAATGGTTGACTGTATCAAAAGGGTAAACATAAACATGAGAAGATGCATAAATGTCTTGTAATGTGGAATTTAAATTTTACTTAAAATAATTTTTAATTCAGCTTGATATATATTTTACACCTGCCTTATGAAATCAACTGAAATTTACAGGATCCTATTATGAAACCTCAAGAGCCTTATAGCAATCAGATGTCAGGTGTCAGGTTCTCATAAGATATCTACAGAAAAAACACTTGAGCTCTGAAGCATCTTGCCAAGCATTCGTAGGATCTCGCATAGAGTTCTCAGGATCTTGCTAAGGATTTTGCTATGAGTTAACATCTTGGGATTCCGCTGCGATGTTGCCGTAAATTCTCAAGTCTCCGATGAAAAAAAATAAAAGTTTATTTTTATTAGGCTACCACTAGCACACCTCAAATTCCTCTGGGAATCTTTTCAAAACCCTCAAGCGTTCGCCGAAAATATTAGAAATACTACTAGAAATTCACATTATTCCGCTTAAAATTTACAAGACGCCCTAGAGTTTATTAGGAATCACCAGATTTTGGACATAATCCTCCATAACCAGTTATACACTCTAACGATTCCTCAAGAAGCTCTCAGTGTTCACTTGGAATCTGCAGATATCCTCATGAATTTGTTAAAATTTCTGAAAAGTCCCACAAGAACGACGAATCACTTAAGGATTCTCCAGGGTACAGTTAGGAAACTCATAGACTCAGCTCGTAAGGAACATTTTGATGATGTTGAGACCCGTATCCTTGATTAACAATCTTGTACAGAATTCTGGATCGTCTCTTAACAAATCTAACGCCTTATAGAGTCTATAGAAAAGAGAGAACGTAGCTTTAAATAGTTGACGCAGAAAGATCAATATACACAACAATACCACAGACAAAAAGACACTCTCAGTCATATTTATCGCACACTTCAATGGTATAATTGAAAATAAATTGTAGTTTGGTCTGTATTCGCATTTGTCATGTTATTTAATGAAATTTAAAAAAAGTTATGATACACGACATTTTGCTAAACATACAGCGAGGCAAAATTTATGGATGTAACTCTGTGTGAGTCATAGATTTTTCGTTGCTCTTATGTCGGTGCTGGTGCTTTGTTCGAGCAAGCTGTTCCAAATTTAAAGAACAGTGTTTTTTTTTATTGTATCACCTACTGGCAGACTCAAGTGGGCTGGTCACTCAATATGAATGCCTATGAAAAAAGAATGGTCTTAAGTTGAGATACTGGTGGAGATTATTGGTCTCATGAAACGATGCCTATGTATGACCAATGACCAGTAAATAAACGCGTACACAAGTCCTTAGTAGTTGGTGAGATTTGGGGAAGCATCGACGAAAATGGAGATCTGGAATGTAATCGGTGTGGAGTTGACATGCTATTCAAGTGACTAAACCAACAGACACGATAATATTTCCAAAAATTTACAAATTTGAATGGTATTGAAAAATTTTGCCAAAAACGGATCCATTTTGTTGCCAAAATCGGGGGGTGCCAAAATCGGAGCATGCCAAAAACGGAGCATGCCAAAAACGAAATCGCACTGTACAAAGTTTTAATAAAAATTGTCATTTTTAATTTAAATGAAATATTGTCTCAAGACAGGTAATTATGTTTACAGCTTAACGTTCATACATCGTGGGATGGTCACATTTAAGAACAAAAAAATTTCTAACGAAAACGTTTTCTTGCCTTAAAAAAAAAGTTTTAGTGCGTCTTTTTCGAATATTACTAAACAAGTGAAAGTCACAATAATCTCAGAATTCGATGAAGCTCGAAAAGCGAGTAAATTTTGTCCAATAAATACTTTGAATTGATGAATCTTTGAGCTGTTTAGTGGAATACTTATAAGTTACTGAAAAAAAAAACGAATTTAGTACTATACCATTTAATTCCACTAGAGTTCGTATCTTTTGACAGATACGCGTATTTTGACCTCATCTGTAAGACCGTCTTCAGTGTCGTGTACTAGACTTAAGTCGTGCCTTACAGTTAAGGTCGAAATACGCGTATCTGTCTCTAGTGGATTTAAATGGTATAGTACTGAATTCGATTTTTTCATTTACTTTCAAATTATTGATACTTACATGTAAAAAAATGTCTCCTTTGTAGCCTATACTGTGACTTTCACTTGTTTTGTTTTGTTTTAAATTGACACGTTAAAAATTTAATTTATGACAAAAAGAAGTTTTTTTTTTGAAAAACTTTTTTCTTTAAAAATGTTTATCTCGCGATCCATGGTTGGTAGTGTACACAATTACCTATCTTGAGAAAACGGGGACGGACCTGGTGTAGTGGTTAGAACACACGCCTCTCACGCCGAGGACCTGAGATTGAATCCCATCCCCGAGATAGTCACTAAAAATTCCAGTGACGACTTCCTTCGGAAGGGAAGTAAAGCTGTTGGTCCCGAGATGAACTAGCCCAGGGTTAAAAATCTCGTTAATAAAGATAGAAAAAAAAAATATCTTGAGAAAATAGTTCATCCAAATACAAAAAAAGACATTTCTTTGAATCGACTTCAAATTTTGTGTAGGCCACAAATGAGACAATTTTTATATGGAATTCTCGATAATGTAAATAGATCGATGAAACCAAATTGATTCGCTGACGGGTGTTAATGAACATAATTAGCTATCTTAAGACAAAATTTCTTTAAAATAAAAAATGGCCATTTTTATAAATCAACTTTGAACTTAAAAATTTTTTTTTTCAGTGTGGCCGCAAATAAGGATTTTTTTCAGTATATTTATTCAGAAATTTAGACAATTGTCTGCAAGTCATCCATACAACAGTTTTTTTTGTAAAACTTTTTATTTTAACATTTTGAAAAAAAAAAATCGGGCAAAAAGTTTGGGCCTTTCCAAAAGATAGTCCAAATAATTTTTGGAAAAACTAAGTGTGCAAAGTGGCTTACTTAGTGTAGGACCACACATCCAGAATGTTTAATTGAAATTTGGGAGAGTGCTGCCTGCTCGGAATACGATTTGACGCAAGATGGGTGTGTATTAAATTTCATTTAATTATACACACAAGAATTCCTTGCATGAAACATTCTACACAAGCTCAATATTGAAACAAAATTGTAATTTGAAAATGAGTGAAAATGTGGTTCCATCAAATTCACAATATTTTTCCATTCGATTTTTTATTTACAAGTTCGTGTCAGTAGGCATCTTGTGTACAATATTTATTGCAAGAATTTATTTCTTGTGAAATTAAATGCAATCTAATGAGAATTTACATGTTCTTATGTTTACATTAGGTGTAAATTTCAGTTCTTTTTCGGTATAGTCTTTGGCTGACCTTCAGTCCTCCTTCATAAAGACAAGGACAAGGAAAAAAAATACACTGACGGAAAAAAAGAAAGATGAATTTATGTTTCATGACACATATTATTAGACAATAAATTCGAAAGTTTTTTGCACACAAATTTTACCAAAGCTCTATCCAAACTTGTTAATCTATTCTTCTTTGTTTTAATAGACATTATTAAGAAGGCTCCACCAAATAGCAATCCCTCAATAATCTCTATTATTTAGTTTGCCGAAATTTCAACCTTGATTCTTTCCAAAACTTTAAATGTTTCTTATTCCTTTTAAAAATACTACATCAATTCTACCAGCAATCTGACAATTTTCTAGAAATCTCGTCAAAAATTTATAACAAATGCTATAGGAGAAAAGGCAAAAAAAGCTGTTCATTTCTGTAGATGTTCAGTCTTGAATCTCTAGAAATTGCACCCGGAATTATTTCAAGCTTATTTGACGAATGATGACAAAGATCTTGTTAAAATTACGTCCACTAACTTTTTGACAATGCACAATGGTTCGAATCGACAATTTCACAGGAACAAAGTTTTTATTATGTTATCCTCAATTTTGAAATAAGCTTAATAAGTTGACTCTGAGTGTTATAACTTAGGGCGGACCCGATTTTTTTCATATTTCTCCAAGAAATTGCATAGGCAAAAGTTGTAGATCTAGTTAAAACATACAACTTTGCTGATGGCAGCAAGCCGTTTATTTTAAAGTCTTGTGAGTTACAGGCAATTTTTTTAGTGTATTTTTGGTGTTAAATTTGATCAATTTGCAAAAATGACGTTAATGACAACAATAGTGGCGTAATGTCTAGACTTCCGAATGTCACTAAAAGAAAAAAAAAAATTAAACTAACTCCATGAGTTGTGGGCATCCAAAACTTCATAGTTTTTCACTTGAATTTGCTTATAATTCCAAAATCACAAGAGTTAAAACATACAATGTTCAGTAAACATGTGTATCATCAGTTCCTCTACAGCTCATCTGAAGACAACATTCATGTAAAACTGAAAACAAATAAGTTAATAAAGCAGGGGTCTTCCTTAGCCGAGTGGTTAGAGTCCGTGGCTACAAAGTAAAGCCATGCTGAAGGTGTCTGGGTTTGATTCCCGGTCCGTCCAGGAGCTTTGCGTAATGGAAGTTTCCTTGACTCCCCTGGGCGTAGAGTATCATCGTACCTGCTACACGATATACGAATGCGAAAATGGTAACTTTGGCAAAGAAAGCTCTCAGTTAATAACTGTCGAAGTGCTCATAAGAACACTAAGCTGAGATTCAGGCTCTGTCCCAATGAGGACGTAATGCCAAGAAGAAGAAGTTAATAAAAAACTGATTTCTAGGGTCCCCCTTAGGTAAAATTTTCTGAACCAGTTCAGGTACTTAGCTCAATAGCTCAATTTACTCAATTTACTTAGCTCAACTCGTTTGCTAAAAGTTCGCAGAAAAGCATAGCCACAAACCAAACAAGTTTAAAGTCAAAATTAATCCTAAATAAGGGCCACCCTATTTAATTTTTTTCTTATTAGATGCAAAACTCAATTACGAACAACTTCTATGAAGACATCAAATGTCTAAAATCGACGAGAACAGATACATTTTTTCCTGTTAAAATTTTGTTCCGGAACATTGTGGAATACTTCCCAGAATTTATACAATTTTGATTTCATGAGAAGTGAAGAAGTTGTTTTCATGAGTGAAGAATTTATTTGATAATTTCACCAAGTGCTTCATTTCTCAAAATGTTTCCGAAAGATTCTGAATAAAATGCAATCAGAGATTTCTACAAAAAATTGCCCATTGATACTCTGAAAAAGAAGTCCTGGACGAATCTATGGAGGAATTCGTGGGTGTTATTGTATAAGTACATAGTTTATTAGAAATATCTCTTGATGAAATTTGATGATTTAAATTTTCATTCCTGTAATAATTTCTGGTGATACAACAGGAAGTAATTTCTAGTTGCATTCTAAAAGGAATCATCGGAAAAAATCATATAATTCCTTCGGTTTCAATTTGTTTTGGTAAATTTGATAAAAAAAACTCCTGAGAAAAAAATATGCTTTATGCTTTGTCATGATGAATTTCCAGAGAAACTCATTGAGATGTCCACAGAGCAATTGCTTGTCAAATTCTTCAAAGATAATTGAAAATCTCTCGTTCTTCATAACTGGTAATTAGATGAAACCAGGTATGCGGATTACTTTCGGAATGTGACTGAAGTGACCAAAAATGATTGAAATAGTCTCCAACATGCTTGATTCGTAAAATCTTGAATATTGGTAAGTCCGCAAGCCATGCTTCATAACTGGTCCAAAAATGGACACTTTTCAGGTGTAATGGAAGACTTCTAAAATGTGGCCAATGTGACCAAAAACGATTGAAATAGTCCCCAAGATACTTGATTCGTAAAATCTGGAAGATTGAATGTCACAAGCCTTGCTTCCTAACCGATCCATATTTGGCCACTTTTCTGAGGGAATCAGATGTCCGGAAGGCCTCCGGAATGTGCTTAATGTGACCAAAAACGATTGAAATAGTCTCTAACATACTTGATAAGTATAATCTTGAATATTGATATGTCGCAAGCTTTGCTTCATAACCGATCATCAAACGGCCATTTCCCCAGGGAAACCAACTATCTGGAACACTTCCGAAATGCGGCCAAAAATATCCTAATTGGTTTAAAGTGAGCTCGTTTCGATCAAACTTGAAGAATGACATGTTCAACTCTACGCTTCTAAAGCATTTTGTATGTGGAACATCACTCGAAAAAAAAATCTACCCCACATAATTCCGGCACCATGTGGCCAATATGATATTCTGTACAGAAACTAGAGATGTGACCGGTTCTATTAATGGTAAAATTTTAAAAATCGCTTCAGAAACAATGGCAATGTGATTTTTACAAATGATCAAAAGATATTAAGAGAAAATAAGGATCGATAGCCATATCTTATTGTTGAACCTTCGAGGAAACAAACCTGCAGAGAAGAAAAGATAAATTCTAGTTGAATTCTAGTTGAATTACTAACTAATTTCTGAATAAAATCTTGCTTAATCGTTGGAAGAATTCTGAACAGTAATACCAATGTGTTTGAAAAGTTCTAGATGAAAATTTAGATGAGGTCATAAAATTTTCCAACTATTTTGAAAACTCTTGTAAACTTCTAGGAAAAATTCAAAAAAAATATATATCTAGGCAGAATCTCAGATTTCATACTTGAGATAATTTAAGAAATTTTGGAAATTCCTTGAAATCCTTCGAAAAGGAATGCTCAAAGAAATTTCAGAAGTTGTTATATGGGAATAATGCTTCAAGGCATCCTTAGTGAAATTCCTGGTCGAATTATTGGAAAAAATCCTGGAAATAATACTGTAAACTTCTTGAAAATCCAAAAAAAAAGTGAAGTGGAATTCTTGAATAAAAATGCGGAATCTCTGGAACAATTTCTTTAAAAATCCCTCATAGGCTGTAGTAATGTGTAGCTCCTTAAAGTTTGTTGCGGAATGCAACAGTTACGGTAATAATTTTGAACAATGCAAGATTCTTCAAAGCTACACAGTTGAAAAATGTTTCCTCGAATTACATGTAACAAAATGAGCACCATAACATTCACCACATTTTTCCATTTGTTTGGAAAATTACAGGTTGGCTTCAGTATGGAGCTTGTGTACAATGTTGAATGCAAGGAATTCTTGTAAATTGAGAATATTGTATGAAGACTGCAAGCATGTTGATAAAAATCGATTTGAACTAAATTTTATCGAGAATTTCAACTAATTGAGATTATTAAGATACAATAATAGAATGGTCAAGTCCTATTAAGCATGTTTGGTAGATCATAAAAAAAAAATTGATGAATCATGCTTTAAATTTCATGTAAACATCAATAAAATCAGTGTTTTATACAACTTTGGCGACCTGTAGCTAAAAATTGTGACGTGCTGAAACATTTATGAGAACGGCATCAGATTCAGCGACCCAAAATCTACTAGAGACACATAATTTCATCCTTGAAAAACGCACAAATGTCATTTTTGTTTCACTGTGTAACAGACTGAAAGCCATAACCTCAAGCATGAGTCACTAAATTCACTATTATTTGACTGTCTGGTCGCTACCATCCCTGTTTAAGGTAGTGAGGATCCTTGAAGTTACGAGCTATCTTAGAAACAAATCCATGCTGTCTTCGAAATGAAAATTAATTCTAAAGTTGTGATTATGCAATGGTGTTGCAAAGTATCTTTCTTTCTGTCAATTTGTCACGCCTAATCCCCCACTAAATGCTCAAATCGTCTTCTGATTCGGTACACCTGCGCCAATCTGCAACCCCACCTCAGACGCCACTCAGGCTCGGTGCGAGACCACATTAACAAACCCAACAAGCATAACATTAGCGGGCCCAATTTATAAATCACTCAACCGACGCGCAGCTATCCAGGCCATTCCATTCTTGACCTCCCCGTAGGCCAGCAGCCGTATAACAATAAATACAACCACGGCCCATAAATATACCCTTTTGGAGTAATTGCCATCAAAATACTGGCAAAAGCAACGTTTCAAATTCCTATCGGAATAAGGAAAAAGCAAAAACCTGAGAGACCTAGTAAAGAAAACAACTAGTAGGTAGGCAGAAGCCGGTAACGTTTGAAAGTAAAGCTAAAAAAATACATCAGCGAACCTTCAACTGCGCGCACTCCGGACATAGCCTTACTTCGAATTAGCGAAAGTCTACCACCCTGTCCCCTTGTCCCCGCTCAGCTCAATCACCAAACTCGCGAAAAGAATTCCGAAAACGAACTCATAAATTTGCATAAATTCTCCACCCATGGGTTCATGCAAATTCCTCACAAACTTCTGCAGTCCCCACCCTTTCTCCCGGTGATGGTGGTTGGAAATCATCGTCCCCGTATTGTCGTCGTCGTCATCGAATCACACTCGTTACTACTGCACAAAAGCGACTCCACCTGGCTTTCGGGGTTCGTCGTTAATAATTTAAACCCGACAGGCTGTTGGGCTGTCACTTGGCTGGCGAACCGTTCAGGATTGACACTGTTTTCTACGAAGGGGGTAGGGATCAAGACACTTTTTTTTATGCATTAATGATGTTGCGATCGAGGCCCTCGGAAGCGGTGATAGGGCACGCTCCTCCGCGAGTTCTGGGAAAATCACAAACGAGTTGAAGAACTTGGACAAAAAAAAAAAACTATAATGCATTATTGGTTTGGAATTTAAATGTGTAACAGTCTCCAGTTGCTAGAATTTACCTCCGAAGGACGTCGGTGGCATGGGCATAACCAGAGGAGGGGCAGGAGGGCCGAGACACCCCACCCATGCGGATGGAAAATAAATGCAAAATAAGCTGGCTAAAGTCATATATCAATGATCATTATATTGTTTGGTTTTCCAAAGATTGTCAGGGTTCTATTTTTTAAGCTTCCGGTTGTCGCGCGGTTGATCAAAGTCAGCAGCACCGCGCTGATGATGTGGACGAAAAGCGAGGTTTTTCCACAAGAGTTGTACAAGGACGTTAATTAAGTTTTTGAAATTTAACCAACTAAAATTATGGTTCTGCTACAGATCAATCAAACATTTTTTCAAACATTCACAACGAGTTTTGCAAGGATTCTGCCGAAAATTATTTAAATGAAATACACCAGAGTTCTGTGAAGGATTTAAACAGCAGAACTTCTTGTTTTTTTTTCTTCAAAATAAATCCATTTTGGGAGCATAGACGGAGGATTTAACAAGAAAAGTCTCAAGGGTTTTTTTTAAATATTCTTACAAACTTTTTACTTAAGACAATCCGAAATAACTCCGGAACCACTTGGACCATATTCTCAAAATTACTGGACCATAAACTAGAAGAGTTTTTTTGGGCAGTTCTGAAAATTTCAACAAAATCCATCGAAAAACAAAAAAAGGTATGCACATTTTAGTGTGTTTTTTGCATGTGAAAAGTATGTTGGCTGGATGAAGGTTAATTAGTGAAATCATTTTGTTACAAAATTGTATAGAAATTTCAAACACATGTATCCTTCCGAAGATTTTCAAAGTATTTCTAGAGAATGTTTAGGATACGATCAGGAACTACGCTAAGGATACCTCCAACCATTTTTCTACGCAAGGATTCCTTCTTAAATTTCCTCAATAATTATTACAGGATTTCTCCAACAACTTGCCTAGAACATTATCAGGAATTTCTTTAGTGAATTCTCTCTAGTAAGTCTATAGGAATTTCCAAAGCAATGCCTACACACTTAAATTATTTCACGGATTCCTGTGAAATCTCAACAGCTGAACAGTTCGGTGAAATAAATTAACGGAGTACGGTTAATTTTTACAGTATTCGGTAACAAATCACCGTATTCCGTTAAATTCCGACGAAATACGGTATTTTATTTCACCGAAATGTTCAGCTGTTGAGATTACGGTGAAATTCACCGTAGTGTGTTTAGTGTGTATTGAATATTTATCCAGTCGTACATTTTCCGGAATTATTCGTGGTATTACATATTAGAGTCCCTTCTGCAGTTTCTGCAGGTTTATCCCCAGGAGATATTTGAGGATCCCATTACATATCTTTTTTTCCTCTGGCTAGGAATTTTCCCTGATTTTTTTTACAACTCTTTACGAAATTGCTCAAGTAATTATTACAGCATATCATGAATTTGTTTTGTTTTCATCTCAGGATTTTTTTTTTCAAGTGTTTTGTATTGTTTTTCCAAAATACTAATATGCTCAGGAATGAATCAATTGATATCCCTAATAATTCTCATGCAACATGAACGTGAATTTTCAAGTTATTAAATATGACTTTCAGTGAAGTCTTCATAACTTTGTTGTTTTCTAACCAAATTTGAAGCTTTTAGCATCAAAATTAAATTTATGAAAATTTTGTGGAACATCAATATTGTCTAAAATTAAAATTAGTCTTAGTTTAAAATAGTTTTCTTCAAATTGTTCCTCATTTTACGGAATCAATTATCTTTGTTTACCGTAGCTTCATGAACACAAGTTGTTTTTAAGCTTTACAAGGGTCATTTGGCATAATGTCATTTGGCATAAGGCCATTTTGCATAAGATCAATATAATAAATCGTTATGAGTTGGACACAATTCATTTGGTTTTGGTGCATAAATTCGAGTAATTTCATCGAATTGTCCAGATTTACTACCTTCCGGGACTCCAGGAACCCGTTCCGCATGAACCAGACTGGACCGAAATTTTCAAGGGATGTGCGCTGGTAATGAATTCCTCATTGCAGAGAAATTTTATGCCAAAATGTCCATCAACCGAATAGTACCGATATGAATTACATGTACAAAACTGAGATGGAAACTTACTTTTCGGATGTTCCGGGTTTCCAGAACCGGGTATGAATAAGTAAATGATTTGAGAATCTTTAATCATAGTTCACGTGAATACCTATTCAACAATATGGGGACGGTTCAGATTACTTCTTTAGTTACGAAACTACAGGTCGTCAAAGTAAGGGTCTCCTAAGGGACTTTTTTCAGATGTATCAGGTTTCCGGTGGCCAAAGCGACCCAATTCCGGATCTCCGGAAGGGTTTCTGAAACTAGACATGTGTACCTTTCATATAAGCTCAACAGAACTGAATTCGGTCAGCACACTGATTTTTTCAAGCTGTTTAAATTTCCGTGTCGAAAACGACCCTATGTCACAGTTTGTACTTTTTTTATAGAAGCTCCCCTAGGGGTCATTCAAAACTTTTGTTTCCGCAAAAATAATATCCCACAAAAAATAATAAGTTGTTTCAATCAAAAGTTACAATGATTTGAATTTTTAAATGGGTCGAAAGAGACCCTAGGTGCTTACTAAGGTAAAGTTATAACCCAAATTCCGTAAAAAACACTGAAAAAAAAAAAAATTGCTCCAGACCCCCCGACCGATTATTTTTGTTTTAGTTGCAAATGAAAGGGGACAATCATGGCTTTCTTGTGTCAAAATTTCAGACATGCCGAATTTTTTGTTTTGAAATTGCTCTACGAAACACACCGTGCAATAGGCATAATGACCATTTGGCATAACGGCCATTTAGTATAATGGCCATTTGTCATAACCAGAATTATACCCCTTCTTTAGAAACATGCCTAGTTTTTGCGTTGCGTTGCATGGTAACGGAGTATTTTGTAGATTGCATACTGAAAACTGTCAATCAATGCCACGCCCATCTTTTCCGTTACGAGGAAAGGAAAGGATAATAATGATATGACACCTACTTGAAGAGAGGCCAGCGACTCACTGACGCCCTCATAGATGTCAAGGAATTGAATGATTGGAAGGGTAATGGTCTAGGATTCACTATAAGCGAGTGATGCGGCCAGATTGCAATGTTTATCTATGTATGTTTGTGTATGTTTAATGCGTAAGTATATGCAGTATGTTTTTTTAATTGGAGCAGAGTGGGAATGCAACAATTTTAAGTTTCATCGGTGGGAGTGACGCAGCTAAAAAAGTTAATGTCACTCCATGCGCATTTGTCAACCAGGGATGGGGCACAGGTATTTACACCTTGTGCCTTAGCTAATGAGCTTTGGTTTAAGCGCCATTACTCGCTTACTGAAACGAGAAGATATGTTTACTCTAACCCATGATACAAAGAGCCCAGAGAATAAGCAGTTTGATCGGAACAAACTCACCAAATCCGTTTGTTGCTCGAATAAAGCAGCTCTTTCCACAAAAAAATCCAATCATATTATAGAAAAATTGAATTCATATACTTTGAATGTTTTTGTGTCTCAATAGAACTACGGCTTATGTGCATAAATAATGCTTTCTGTCGTCAAAACAAACACACAATTTGAGGATCAACACTTCACACAATTATGCGCAGCACAATGGTCATTATTGAATGCGGTTCCCAGACTTTTCAATAAATTTGATCAGAAAGCACTGGAGCTATCAAATCAACCAAAACTTATATGGGTTTCGATCTATTTATTAAAATCACCTTTATCACAAACGATTCTTTTAAAGTATGCTCATTTTTATGAAAAACTGTCATGTCAAAGGACGGTTATTCCAAATGTCTTTTAATCGAAATGGCGTTATGCCGAATGACACAGACATGTTATTGTAGCAAGTTAAGTTGTTTTTAAACTTTGTTTACAAGAGTCTGGGTCATTTGGCATAAAGCCTTTTGGTAAAGGTCATTTGACATAAAGGACATTTGGAATAACGTTTTTCATGAAGATCAGGCGTATTTTGAAAGAAGGGATATAATTCTGGTTATGTCAAATGATCCTTATGCTAAATACCCTTTATGTCAAATGAACTTATGCCGAATGGCTTTATGCCAAATAGTCCGCTCCCGTTTACAACACATTTAACTAAAATTGTTTTGACTTAGTTATTTAATAAAAACTGCCCAGAAAAATGATCTTTTAACGAAAAATACTAATATTCATTCAAAGTTTGCCACTAAATCTGAAATTATATTTTTCCATTTTTTAAACCTTTATAAAATTCTTAGCTTCAATAATTTTATGGCAAAAGTATATTGAAGTTAATAAAAATATATGTTCATTTTTCAACTCGTTGTTATAACATGATGCTTCGCAACTTTTAGCATCAAAATTAAATTTATGAAAAGTTTTGTAGAACAACAAATAATCTAAAATCAGAATAAATCTTAGTTAAAATTAATTTTCTACGATTTTTTCCTCATTTTACTGAAAAAGCCATCTTTGTTTTCATAAATATTCAATCGATTCCAATTATTTTGACATGTTATTGTAGCAAGTTAAGTTTTTTAGACTTTGTTCACAAGGCTCTGGGCCGTTTGGAATAAGGTCATTTGATATAATGACCATTAGGCATAATGGCCATTTAGCATCATGATCATTTGGTATAAATCCATTTGGCACGCCATTTGGCATAAAAGACATTTATAGTAACGGTCATTTGGCATAACAGTTTGTAGTGAAGAACAAGAATATTTTGAAAGAAGGGGTATAATTCTGATTATGCTAAATGACCATTATGCTAAATGGTCGTTATGCCAAATCGTAGAAGGACATTTGAGGGATTTTGGCTACATTAGACACGTCCCGGGTCGTTCCGGAACCTGGTCCTCTGGTAAAAAAAGGTCACTTTTATATCTGTGCTGAAACTCATCTTGTGACATGTAACTGAAATTGAAGAATTTCATAGTCCTTCTTTAGATTTCTTCTGAAAAATCACGTGGTTTTACATGCCGCAAGGTAGACTTCAGAGCAAATATAAAAGTGATTACCGTCGACTCTGAACAAATCCATATTTTATACCTCGATGGATTTTAGTCCACTTTCAATGCTTTCCATAATTCGATACCTCCACTAGTCGATGTCACAAGATGGGTAAATTTCTCTCTATAACTCTATTTAAAAATCCATCCTATTCTGGGAAACTTGGACTGTTTCTTGATCGGAGAGAAATAAATACTTGCAATTTGTAATGGAAGTTGAAAGAAAAATTATTGTCAGTAAAAATAAAATTGATTATCGAGCTTTATGCAAAAAAGTTTTCAAATAATAGTTTCAAAAACACCTTCAACAAAATAATATTTCTTTCATACAGAGGATATTGGAATTACAGAAATTATTGATTTTAGTATTTTTTAATGTCAGTTTAATCTATAACTCAATAATTCTAAAAATCGATGATCTCTTGAATATCTAGTAATGGAGAGTCGGCTGTATCACCGGAGAGTTTGCATGTAGTAAAGTTTTTTTTCGGATCATATATAAGAGCGATCATTTTCATCGAAACCCCAGCTTTCGGGAGCATCTGGGACGTGACCAGTGTGGCCAAAATGGCCGTCTTAGATAATTGGCGGAACCTGGTGCTCTGGAGTGGTCAAGTTGGTTGATACCGAGCTTATTCTCTTCATTTATTTCGTGAAGTTCTATAGAATTCATGAAGATTGAGACGTCGCACGATATGTTTTGGACATTGAACGAAAATGTCCCCAAAGAGGCCTTGGCGGAACCGACCACGATGTTCTGGAACAGACAACTATTTTGATATTGTGCTCAAAAGATCACATCAAATATTTTTATACGTTGTTAATTAAAACTACGGCTTAAATAAATTGAAAAAATATCATATTTCACAAATTTAGCACCACCGTGACCCCAGTACAACCCGGAATATCTCCGGCATGGTTCCGAATTCTGCATTGTCAACCCAGTAAACACACAATACGATAATGCATAACAGTACAAAACTGGAGGTGATATACGCACAAGTGCCATAAGGCTGCATTCAAAATGTACTTATGTATATCGCCTCCACTTTTGTACTCTTATATACTATCTTATACGATCGTGTGTTTACTGGGAATTTATGGACAATAACTTGTACCCTATTACAGTTAACGGAAGGTGATTTAACAAAAACCGAATGGAAATGGATGAAATGACAGCTATTTGAATATGCCTAGACTGCCGTTATACGCATAATTGTCCCATGTTCCAAAATATGCAATCGAGAAAAACGCGTTTAAAGATTTTAACACATTTAGGCCTCGTATTGACCGGGTGTGTGGTAAATTAAATTAGAATCTTTACAATAGTATAGTGAATAGCGTGTTCATTAGAGTCAAGAGTTTGTGTTATGGGAAAAAAGAAAATTTTGCTACGAAATTCAAAGTGGGACTGTTATGCCTAGAAATACGGGTTTTTTGGTGAATTTCTACGCATAACAGTCCCACTGATTATAGTGACATATTATGTGCTAAGTATACTGCTGTAGATGACCGTTCTTACGTATAGATTGTACCGAATGTAGAGGACGTATATCCTCAAGACTATGTTAAGGCACCTAATGAAGGCTCAAGTGACATGTGCCAAACGGAGCCACGTGTGGGGAAGTGAAAAAAAACATAAACATTTTATAGTTTGGAATAAAAAGTTTTCTGTATGTGTGATAATGAGAAAATGTATGAGTTAGTGAAAGAAAGAGTGGATGAGTTAGTTAGAGAGTTCATAAGACGTAAAAATCCCTATACTGACTCTTCCAGCTGCAGGCTTGACAAAATCTCAAAATTCAAGGTTATTTTGCGGAGTAAATATTAGACTCAAAATTCATTACACAAAACTTCACACCGGGGTGACCAGCGAACCGGGAAATCGGGAAAACCGGGAAATATCACCGGGAGAAAACCGGGAAATATACGGGAATTTCAATTACTACCGGTAAAATGCTTGATATTGGTGTATGGCCGAGAAATACCTTGGCCATGTCCTTGCTACTGGAAAAATAGTTTGCTTGAGGACCTCAAGTATAATCAACTGACTTCATCAAAAAAATTATTGATATCATAATCGTATATCAAGCAACTAAAATTAACAATAATCTTTAGATTTGAACTGGATATGAAATCAGTCGGGTAAGGAGCCGGTTCACATTCTTGGCACTTTTCATTATTTATTTTTTTGATTTTGAAAAGCTACTGAGCTCATATTCGGCCACAATATGCGTCGTATTGAACTACTTCTTATTGCAAAGTTTCAGACAATTCGGCCGAGAAAAAAATCTATGCCAAGTGATCAAGTAGTTATTTTATTTACAATGCCCCTGTTACGCATTTATTATCAGGCATTTATCAGGATTTTTTTTAAATTATTAGCCAATTTCTTTGCTAGCGTTGTTCTTGTGTGAATATTTTTCAGGAATAACCTGAATCGATTTTTACGACTTGGAAAGTTATTGTAATCATACATAAATATTGAAATTTTATAACTCAGTGGTGTACCGTACAAAAGTCACTAGAACTTATATATAACAATTTGTGTTCTGAAAATTTTTGTAGATTTTAACATAATGTAGAAGTTTGCAGAGCATTTTTTGACTGCTTTAGACTAGTTATGAATTGTTGATTTCTTGCTTTAATCATCGCCTTTGTTGAACTGTTTTAATTTTTAAACCTACCAGAAAATATGAAAAATATGTTCTGAAGTTCAATTTACTACTTGGTAATACAAAAATAAACCTACAGGCACTGAGGTATAACACCAGAATGGAAAAACGTTGTTATTAATCGCTTGAGGAACCACATGTCGAAAAGACTTTATTACAATCGGTTGTTTGAAAAATCGAAAAATTGCAAATGACCAATTCTGCAGGTCAGATTTTACAGTTTTCAAATTATCTGTAATTATTTTTTTCAAAATAAGGATTTTTATCCATTATTTACGACCAGGAAAAATTTTAAAATACCGGGAAATAACCGGAAGAAAACCGGTAATTTGAAATCAGAAATACACTGGTCAACCTGTTTTTAGTTACAAGTATTACAAGTATTACATTTATCATAGCAGTACCTAGTAGTTACATCGTTCGTTTATGTCAACTTAAAAATCAAGCATTCGTAACTGATAGTTCCATTTAAGAGGAGATTGAAAGTTTAAGTTTCATACCGCAAACTAAATAGTGAATAGCATGTTTCGCAGAAATTTATTATATATGAGTAATTGTTTCGAGCTTTGCAATTTTTTAATTTATGTGTATCAATGAAAAACGTTCAATAACATCACAATGGATCATAATCTACAAAATCAGTTTGAAATTTATAAGAAAAAAACATTTCATTATCAAATTGTGAAAATGTCAAAAGTAGCCCCTTTTTTGTCTTGAAGGACACACTTTTTTCGCTATTCAAGCAGTTTTGTTATTTCTAGATGGATTTGCCTCATATTTTGCATATTTGTTACGTACATATACAACATACATATATGCAAGAATTATCAATATCTATCCAAAATTCTAAAAGTTACAAAACCTCAAAGTTGAAGAATGTGGAAATAATGGCAAAAGAAGCCCTGTTTGACGGTACTTTTCTAAATAATCAAAATATAACTTTTGAGCATCGATAAGATTATGAACTTTATTGATAAGTATTGTTATACACATAAAGTTTGAATTCTGTGGCAATCACACGATTTGACATTTCATTGGACTTGTTTTGCAAAATCATGATATTTGATACCTCGCAAATTAAGTTTTAGAACCGCAAACATATTTGCCACTTGTACCGAAGAACCAGTTATCCGTAATAAGCCAGGTCTTGGTCATCCAAAATCTATTGAACTTTTCTTCTTTTGACTTGATTTGCAAATTCATGAAGTTTGATATGTTGCAAGATAGATCTCAGAGCCGCCAATATAATTACCATTTCCTCTGGGGAACAGGATATCCAAATCAACCTGGCATGTTATCAAGTCATCCAAAAACGTTTGAATTACCTTTCTTTAGCTTTGATTTGGAAATTTATGAAGTTTGATGTTACCAGCTGGGTTTCAGAGTCGACAATTTAGTGACCATTTCTCTCTGGAAATCGAATACTTGGAACAATCCGACATGTGGTCATGTCATTTAAATACCTTTTAATCACCTTTAAACTTGACTTTAGACTTGAATTCATGAAAATTAGTATGTCGCAGGCTAGGTTTCAGATTCGCCAATATAATGGCCACTTCCACCCGTGAACCGGTATTTGGAACAACCCAGCATGTGGCCAAGTCATCCAAAACCGGTAGAACTATTTTTATTTAGATTTGATGTACTAAATCATGAAGTTGATTTGTCGCAAGCGATGGACTCTAAATTAAAGTGGTTACTGATTCATCAATTGGGATTACCTCAGTAGTCTCCGTGATGAATCCAAAATTACGGTAAGTTTTAATCGTTGACCGCGGTTCCAAAAACTAGAAGAATTTTGTGATCGTTCTAGAAAATTCAACTAAAATTAATTGAAAAACGGATGGGAAATAATATTTAGATATTGAAATTTTTTAATAAAATTTGATGTCAGGCTCGCATGAATGATGAATGCATCCCGATTATACAAACACATAAAACAGGTTGTCTTCCATATAGGATGCAAAGCCAACGTAAGAAAATATTCAAAACGATTTTCCCAAACAACAGCTAATTAAAAACTGAATATTTGGTCCTAGATCAGCGCTGCGAATTGTATAGTGTGACAGTTATGCGTAGAAATACAGTAGTGGGACAGTTATGCGTAGAAATTCAACAATGGGACAAATTGACTTGACTTGCTTTTCATTGAGTTTGCGAACAAAGTTAATATTTGGTAAGTGTTTTCTAAAACTATACGTAAAAATAAATTGTTTAATGACAAAAAGTCAAAATTCACGAAAAGTAACATGGGACAATTATGCGTATAACGGCAGTAGAGGTCATGCACAAATTATGTCACGCTCCAAGGGGGGAGGGGGTCAAGCCATGCGTCGAAAAAGTGGAAATTTAGCGTGACATAATTTGTGCATTATCCTTTACCGGGGGTCGGGGATGTAAAGAGTAATGTAGTGCGTCCCCTCCTCCTGTCTGATGGAAATCTTGGCTACGCTCATGGTCGGTGGTGTTTGTCACCTGAATGGGTGTGCTTTCCTATTTCTTTAGTTGTCGCGGGAGAGCAGGCAGCCACGGTCGGCGGACCCAGAGGGGAGAAAAACTTTTTCCTCCGAGCAAAGGTTTCCCAGCCAGCCGTTGCACAGTATTTCGATCGGCCGAAATCGTGAACTTAATTATGTAGCACCTTTAAACGTGATTTTTTCGGAATGGTGTCTTCGGACGAAAATTTTCTAAAAATATAGCGCATATATTGACGGTAAATGTTAGTTCGCAACTTTGCCAAGGGCGGAGCTGCGAAATTATTTTTTTTTGAAATGACGATCTTCAAATATGATGTCTTCGGCAAAGTTGTAGATAATTCAAATACAAACAACTTTGCCAAAGACACCTAGTGTGTATTCAGCCGCATTTCCAAAATACGGGAGTATTTTATGAACGACCCCCTAAAACTAGTTTTACTCGTATATTTTGAAAATGCGAAGTTTCCGGTAGCAATAATGTTCTACAAAATTATGTAAACAGTCAAAATGAATCATTCTCTAGAAGAAACTAGGTTTCTAAAGACCAAGGAAAAGCAGTTATAACCATTTAAGTGCAAAAATCAGTCATTTTTGGGGTCCGTGTATTTATTCGGGTGGCAGCTGGTGGCAGATGAAACCTACACGGAGAAAACGAAGTACTCAAATTTGAGTTCTTTGTGCCCAACTTGGCACCTTTGTGCGTTACCCCAAATTTGAGTAAATAGCTTAGTACTCAAATTTGGGTTATCGCACAAAATTATCTCAGTGGGTGATTTTTACCTAATGTCACCTCGGATATCAAAACTCAAAAATAGGTAATTTTTAATGGGATCAAAATGCAACCTAAAAAATATTCATAAATGCAATATGCATAAGCTATATTTTTATGATCCATGGAAATAAACTAAACTCAACTTGAACGATACAACCATTCATTTTCTTTTATTTCAAGAAGGCAACAATGCAATTAAATTACATCTAGAATAATATTAAAAACCGATATTTTTTGGATACATCACGAAATTCAGCCAAGGGCGTGGGTGGCAGGAACGACGACATCAGTGCAGGACACAATTCGGATCGGGTGAGAATACTTACAGCATAGGATGGCAGGAACAGCATGTAGTGGGCAGGCAACAAACGACACATATTAGGCACAGCATCTCACTTACAACAATTGTTAATCGGTAACGATTCCGAGAATCTTGAACGGTTGCTGACTGGAACGGCAATCAGTAGTTCAAAGAGGGTGGTAGTCATCGAGAGCAGAGCACTTTATAACTTTATAGGAATCCGACACTTTTCCTGGAAAAAACAGAAAGGGACCATTCTACATTTCTGCATACTGATCTGTACGTCGGGAAATAAATCAAGCATAATATTATTTACCTTTAGTAGATCCGGATTCCGGAATATTCACTGGCCGATTGCATACATTTTTTAGAATTGAAAAAATAATAACTAATTTTGACGATTACGTCTTACACCGACGACGACTAAGCTGGAATGAACAGTGTTGACGTTTCATTATGGCTGTCACATTTTTTCATCCAAAATTGAGTTAAAACTACCCAACGGGAAGTACGCAACTTAAATGCCATAAGTTGAGTTATTTTTACTCAACATTTTGGTTTTTTGAGTGTTTGGCAATTGAATGATCGATTAACATATTTATGTGTCTAGCCATTTAGACTGCGTTTTGTGGCAATAAAATACGTTAAGTGACAATTCGAGCGATGCAACTAGTTTTGCTCAGAAAGCAGGCAAGTTCAAATATGACAATAATTGTCAACTATTGTATGGTCAAAGGTGCAATAATTTGCACAAGTTATTTTTTACTCAAATTTGGGTTTTCGTCAAACTACTCAAAAGTTGGGTTAAATGTACGTATTCGACAGAATGCAAATCACCCATTTCTTGAGTTCGACCGGCTTTACTTTATTTTGAGTTTAAAAAAACTTATTTTTAAGTACTTCGTTTTCTCCGTGTAGCAGGGTTGAAAATACATCATTAGTAGTTGTAAATGTCGATAGTGTCATTAGTATCCACGAGTATCCCTTTTACTTAGAGGAAGTTTCATCAATGACTCTTATTACCCTGAAGTACTTAGTATGTGATGAGTAGAGGGCTATGTGACTCCAAACTTCTTCTTTTTATTCTCCTTGACACATTCTTCATCTTTATAAACACACTCAATAGGTTCCAAATACTTTTATGAAGAAAGTTTTCAATTAGTCTTTACGAAATGACTCGCCATACAACTATTTTTCGCTTGCAGTTTTAGCTATTTTTCGTACATAGACACTATAGTAAGCGCAAGCTATGCAAGTTTGGTGAAATATTCTGTTGAGAAAAGAATAAATCATTGAATCACTATTCTGTGAATCAAATTAGTGTTTAAATGTTAACGCAGGTCTTATGGTTGCAACACTCATTTACAAAATGATCTGATATTGAGGCACTTGCCTGATTTTGGTTTTGAATTTGATACATCACTTAATTTGCTACTCACCGCATCGTTCTTGCACGTGGCATGTAGTAAACACTAGCCTGCTAGTTTATCTTTTTGGTCTTTTAGTGCTATTATTCGACCAATTAAGCGTGTCAGCTGTATAATGCTAGCACGTAGAGCGAATTAAAGTGTTATTTGGTTACTTGGGATGTACGAAAAAACGCAAAAATCTCAAATGAAAAATAGTTGTAGGGCGAGTCATTTCGTAAAGCGTCGTTTCAGGAGATTGAAAACTTTCTTCAAAAATGTATTTGAAACCTATTGGTCGTTCGTAATGATGATGAATGTGTCAAGAAAAAGAAACAGAAGAAGTATGGAGCCACATAGCCCTCTACCCATCATATAACTAAGTACTACAGGGTAATAAGAGTCATTGATGAAACTTCCTCTAAGTAAAAGGGATACTCTTGGATACTAATGACACTATCGACATTTACAACTACTAATGATGTATTTTGAATCCTACTAGGTTTCATCTGCCACCAGCTGCCAGCCCAATAAATACACGGACCCCAAAAATGACTGATTTTTGCACCTCAACGGTTTTAACTGCTATTCCTTGATCTTTAGAAGACTAGTGTCTTCTAGAGAATGATTCATTTTGACTGTTTACATAATTTTGTAGAACATTGTTGCTACCGGAAATTTCGTATTTTCAAAATATCGGAGAAAAACTAGTTTTAGGGGGTCGTTCATAAAATACTCCCGTATTTTGGAAATGCGGCTGAATACACACTAGGTGTCTTTGGCAAAGTTGTTTGTATTTGAATTATCTACAACTTTGCCGAAGACATCATATTTAAAGATCGTCATTTCAAAAAAAATATTTTCGCAGCGCCGCCCGTGGCAAAGTTGCGAACTAACATTTACCGTCAATATATGCGCTATATTTTTAGAAAATTTTCGTCCGAAGACACCATTCCGAAAAAATCACGTTTAAAGGTGCTACATAATTAAGTTCACGATTTCGGCCGATCGAAATACTGTGCGTTGTGAACCAGCATTGCACCATTCCGCCATGGGAGCGCAAAGTTTCATCCACCTGCTTGGCGTGGCGGACCATGATGGGCTTCGTGGAAGGGTACTGGGTCATTAGGTCGAAGTTCGTTTGGCCGAATGGATCATTAGTTCGAACGTGTCATTAGAAAAAAAAAAATCTGACTACTGTTAAGGTTTGAAAGTACCAGCCTAATGACCCATTCGGCCTAGTGAACTTCGGCCCAACGTACCTGACACCCGTGAAGAAGAAGCTGAGCCGGGAAGTCACACTTACTGCCAACCGGCTTTGGCGTAGAATAATTGACTTTGTTCCAATGTTGTTACAACCTATCCTTCCCCCACCCAAAGCCACAAAGACAAACTCCGGAAGGAGCGGCACTTGGATGGCGCGCGAGTCTATTTGTTTTCCGTCTCGTGGAGTCTTTTTGCGCTGGTTTGTCTCCCCAGGGGGTTGCAAGATGGTGTAGTAGTCGTTGTACGAGGGAGGGAGGGCAGTACATTTTCCTCTGGTTTGACAAGTCTATTATTTGTTTTGAAGTATTTCTAATGAAGAAACCCAGAAGAAGTAGCTGCTGCACCGATGCTTGGATGAGGTGCGAAACTTGGGAATGGGACAGAACACGACAGAGATGGGAAATTCAATTTAGGTGAAAAGGAAGTGCGGGAGCAGGGGAAGGCAAACAGCATATTGGTAGAACTGGTGTAATGGTGACAATATGGAACGTAAAATATGTACTTTTGTCACAACAGCAGTCGGTGCGGTGGCGGAGGTGTTAGATGTTTTGTGTGGTCTTGGGAAATTATAGAACTGCAATAGATAAACTGAGCGAAGTACATAGTATACTAATATCGAGTGAAATAACTTCGATCAAACAATTCATTTAAGTCAGCCTCAATTGTATGCAAAAAATCTTAAATTCTTCAATACATAACTTTCAAAGGGCTAATTGCAGCATTACGTTGAAGAGGTAAAAACATATCCTTTGTAATGCACTACCGTGCAAAATTTTGGATTCGCCGCCTAAAAAAACATACAAAAGTGTTTTGTCCATATCTCTGTGATTACACGTCCAATTGAAACTCTGTATGGCGCATTATTATTTATACTTCGTAGGTATTTTTTCGAAAACATTTCTTGAAATTTGTATACTGAATTTGTATACAAAATTGTGACATTTTTCAGATACACACTGAAAAAAACATGGCTAAATTCCTCATTTTTTTGGAAAATACCTACAAAGTAAGAATAACTCATTGCCTTTCGAATACGCCATATAGAGTTTCAAATGGACGTGTAATCACAGAGATATGCACAAAACACTTTTGTATGTTTTTTAGGGGGTGAACTCAAATTTTGCACAAGAGTGTATGTATCTAAAATGAAATAGCCTTTGCTTTGATCATTCCATCATTTCGAAAATATTAAAATTAAAAGTAGATGAATGTTTCTATTATACAAAAAGGAAAACAATTTTTGCTATTAGTTGAAGCAAATTTGTGGCTGTTTTCTCTATCTTTGATCATTGATTTATTTTGTGATTAGACTATACTCGAGCAGGGTATAAATAAATGATTCGATTTAGATGAAATAGCATATATTCAGTACTCATCTAGGCGAAAACAAAGAAAGCAGAAAAAGAGAGAGCACTCGCATAAAACCATCGCTTTAAAATGGCGCACAAATTGATATACTTAAATATTCATTAGTTATAGGGATTTTTATTAGTGTAGTTTTCGGTCGTAAAAACAAACAAGAATGGCACCAAGCCGGAGGGTGATTCGAGAATGGCCAAGCGACGACAGCACACACCAGCTAAATTGACGTCGTTCTTTGTCCCCACCCTCCTCTGGATAAGCACAGAGGAGGACCGGACTGGATCATCATTTTGGCTAATTTATTATTCTACGACTTTTCGACTCGGAGAGAGCAGTCAATGTGCCCCGACCCAACAACGATCAGCTACTTAGTTGCTGGAATGACGAAATCGACTTTCCTCGAGGGCACGGGTAGGATGACACCAAGAGAAGACACGTGTAGTAAAAATTTTGGCGCACTGAGACTTGGAGTTTAGGACCACACGTGCGTGCGGGTTCTACTAGAGCGGGGTTTCTCAACTGGTAGTCCGCGGATTTCAAGGGGGCGTGAAGAGTTTCAGAAAGTCCGAAAACTTTTGAGAGAAGTATCGATTTTCTTGATTGATGAATAAATATGATGAATCTATTACTTATGTGAATTTGAAAAATTTAAAGAAATCGGTAAACATGAAGAAATCATGAAACATGAAAACATGTAAACATGAATTCCTGAAAAAATCTTCGGGGTACTATCTGAAGGAAACTATCTCTATTGTTATTGATTTATAGATCATACATTTGTGGAGTCTGCGCGATGTTAGAAAAACTTCAAAAGGAGTCACACTCATAAAAAGTTGAGAATCGCTGTTCTAGAGCTTATACTCGCGAAAGCAAAGGCACCAAAAGAGCAAACATTAAACCTTCATCAATCTGCGGTTGGACAAAATTTTACGACTTGGTGATTCGGGCTCAGCGCAGCCTGGTAATGAAATTTTCACTTCGGCTGATGTCTCAATGAGCCATGGAGCCGTTTTGACACCGAACGAAATCGAATAAGTCAATTTTATCCGGCATGTTCAACGAACTATCTCTATCGTTCATTGACGATTATAGCTAATGAACCGTTCGCCGAGTTGGGCCCAAACCAAATTTCGCACAGAACTCAAATCAATCGTTTCAATCGATTGACTCTAGTACAAGTACAGAGAAGAGCCTACTCAAATATCGTTTGATTGATGGCAGTTGTACGCGATGAACTACTCCGTCCCCAGTGCTCTAAATCGACACCAGGAACGCTTCGACCGTTCGTCCATCACTGCCAACGTTCGGGACAAGGGAACATCCAGTGCGTTAAACGCATTTTATTCCACCTCCGACGACCACTCATGGACGTAGCAAGAGGGGAACTGGACGATGGAAAATATTTCGCCATGGGAATTAGTAATGTGATTTAAACATTTTGAATTTATCTTCAGTACTCATATTTATAACATAATTGCGTAATGAAAGATATGGTGGAGAATTTTTGGAGTTCACCAATCTACCTGACTCCTGAAAAGATTCAAAAATGAATCATCATAGTGGATTTGATGAAAAATGTGCAATGCAGCACAATAGGTTTCTGTGAAAGATATTGCTAGCAGAATTACTAGTAATTTTAAAATAAATACACCCAATCTCTTTTTACGAACTATAGGTAGGGTCGTAAAAAGCATTGGTCGTCAAAAAATCAGGGTTATAATTATGTTTTTGAAAAAGGCTGTATGTACTAAATGTACTTAACAATTTTGCTAAAAATCATGGTTCTCTATTTGGATTACCTTTTAAGATATTGATCATTTATAAAAAAGGGTAGTTAATCTGTATTTCGGTTGTCGTAAAAAGAACAGTTGTAAAAAGAGGTTGGAGTGTATATCCAGGAATGCTCTTAAACATGTGTCAAGGAATTAGAGAAAGCTTCACATGTTTTTCTGAAAATTTCTCCTATTATTCTTCTGATTTTTTTTTTGAGGTTCTTCAAGATGTTTTGCTAATAACCATTCCAGGGACTATATCATATATTGGTCCTGGGATTACTTGTTCAACCATATATTAAGATATATTTGCAGCCATTCCATGAAAATCCGATCTAGTTGGTCACCGAATTCAGTGAAAATTTGCTATTTTGTTCCTAATCCGAAGTAAGGATACACGTGTTTTTGGATTTGTCCGATTTTCAATCTTTTCAGACCAAATGAAAGCTAAAGATTTTGACTTTTCAGGAAAAATATAAAAATCCACAAAAATGTTTTTTTACATGAAAAAAAAATAATAATTTCCGTTTTTTTTTGTGTTTTGAAGGCCTCGGGACCAAAGGGGCTATTGCGGTTCTCATTTGTTCTTGACAGTTCAGACAATACGTTTACTGTCAAATTTTCAGCGATGTATGTTTTAAAGTTTTTGAGATATATATTTTTTTAAATAAAAAATCAGTCATTTTTCATCGGCACACACTGTAGGTCTCAGCACATTCGATTTTTTATTTAAAAAATCATAACTTCTGACCAGCTCAACCGATTTCCAATCTTTTTTTTATGGAATGAAAGCTTAAGATTTCAACTTTTCAGACCTCGGTGACCCACTAGATCGGTTTTTCATGGAATGGCTGTATGAGAATGTCTCTAAGAATTCCTTCAGAATTATGGAATTCATACGGAATTTTTGAAATGACAAACAATTTTACCAGGATTTCTAGGATTGAACATACTGCCCGAGCAGGTGGAAAAGTCTGAACAATATCATAATTCGTTATTCTAAAGTAATTACTGACGATCATAATCAGGTATTGGTTTGTAGGAGATAAGGGATAAAAGATCAAAAATTAGTATGCCGAAGTAGTGAACCATATCTTGTTAAGGATTGTACGACAAAAGGTCGAATAGACAAATCTACAATGGAACAAAAGGTCGAATGGCCAAAACGTGTGCTCAATGCTCAATTTTATAACCACAAAATATCAAATTTCTCTGAGCTCCTGCCGCCAAGTGAGACACAGGCCTTTTTTTTCGAAAAAAAAAAAGCATTTTTTCATTTTATATTTTACTTCTACAAATATTTTTAACATTTTTTGGTTTGTATGTACGCTCGACTATTAGTAGAAGGTTGTTCAAATAGTAAGTAATATAAAATTTAAGAACTCAATGCCAAGCAGAAATTTTAAACGTTAAAATTGCAAGTGTTTCGAACAATTTCACCTAATATCTCTCTTTCCGGCAGGGACTCAGAAAAAAAAAAAACAAATATTGTGGTTATAAAATTGGGCTTATATGTAGTTCTGTAGAGAAAATTTCAGCTCGATTCTTTGAAAGGGAACAAAACTAGAGCATGCCAAAGTTGAGCAGTTTGTATGAAAATCGACATGCGCTGCTATTATTCAGAACAGCACTGTACATGTTTAGTTTGCCCTTTTGAGATTTTGGCTCATACTAGCTTTTGCTTTTACGACCTTTTTTGTGTATTCGACCTTTTGTCCATTAGAACTTTTGTCCTTACGAACTTTTGTGCATTCGACCTTTTGTTCATTCAACCTTTGGTTCTTGGTTCATTCGTCCTTTTGTCCATTCGACTGGTTTTGTCCGTTCAACCATTTTGTCATTTGAACTTTCGTCCTTCGCCCTTTTGTCTTTGGATCTTTTGTCATAGATTCCTTGTTAAGATTTTATAATTTCAAAACAATATCTAGTAAGTTTATTTCGGTTGACCAACAAAGCAATATCAAGCAACCAGCTTTGAACTCTCAAACTCTAGCCTTATACACAGAGATTTTAACCATTCGGCTATATCTCACATCTGGAAGGCAAAGAAAATAAGAGCATCATGTTCTTCGCTGTCTGAGACTATTTGTTGCATTTAGAAGTTGTCCCGAAGTCACACTGTTAAGTCCGGCCGATTTAGCGATGAATGTGTTTTGTTCCATGTCAAAGAACTAAGTTTGCTCTTGTGTACATATTTTCAGATGTCGAGCTATAACGTTGAGGATTAACCAAGTTTTCGAACATCTTTTCAATATCAAATTGAGATGTGAAGTTAAAATTTATTCGTTTTGACATAGTTTATGAAATTCCAGTCTACCTGTGTGGGACTCTTAAGTATTCGTATACGATAACATCTTCAGGATTTTAGATATTCCTTCAAGAAGATTTTTTCAAATTTTCTCTAATTTTTCTTCAGGAGTACTTACAAAATTGCAATGATTATAGAAGGAATCATCTCACGAGATTTTCAAGAATTCTACCAATAAATTCACTTAGAACAAGAAATACTTCAGAGATTTTCCGAAGCATTCTTTCTTCAATTTTTCCTAAAATTACTTCAGAGATTCTTCCAGTTATTTGCCTTAAGGTATTTTGAATATTATTCTAGGATTTTTTCTCGTAGCACTTTCTGGGCTTCCTCAAGGAAGTTCGGGTCATCGAATTTGCATAATTCTTTCACACAGAACTCCGACGTGTTCGTGTAGCGAAGCCTCCGGAATAGTTGGAAGACCTGGCGAAAACTTATCTGGCATTTTGTATGGGGGGTTGCGGCATTTTTCAACAGCCTACTTGAAGTTTCCCGGGACCACTAGTTTTCCATAAATATTTTTCCAATCTTAATCATCAATTTGCAAGAATTTAACTCATAAAAAAACGACCAATTAGATAAACATAACCGACTCTTGAACTGAACTGAACTGAAAGAACTGAAAACTGAGTCTAGAATATTTAGAAAACAAATGATATTAATCTCATTACATTTCACAAAATTTTGGGAACAAAATTGTTAAAACATGATAGTTTCTGAAATTTTACATTACATAAATATTTCAATTTTATTTTGGGGAATTGGTTTTTTATAAAAGTTTGATGTTCCGAAAAGGATTCCGTTAGTTTCAGATAAAACTTCAAGCTGTTTTAAGATACGTTTCAAATGTCAAGTCAAATGGTTTGCCAGAAGTTGTGCAACCGGTCTTCAAACCTGACCATTTTGTATAAACATCGGTCTTTTTGTTTTTCATTCTTCCAGTACTTTATATGAAAAGTCGTATGGTGATAACTACAGGAATATAAACACACAATTCTCTTAAGAGGAACTTCGGAATTATTTTTCTAAAGTACTTATGTAAAAGTTCCTAAAAATATCCTTCGGAGAGTTGATTGATTTTTCAAGCGTCTCTTCGATAAATAATTCCGAAATTCAATCAAAAGTACCTCTTCAAGTATTCGGCCAAGTTTTGTTTTTTGATCAATTTGTCCATTTAATCCAATTGCAAAATATATGTAATGTTTAGCTTTCGGTAGTTGTTAAACTTCCACTCGGCTGGTTAGCCGTAAACCACGATTCATAATTTAAAAACAAGCAATATTTGTTATTATAAGTCAAGTCGCAAAAGATCACAGGTTAGTTCGGTAGAATATTTATACACTCGCATTGTATGTTATTATTCATCACATAATATATGCACGTATATCGCCTCCACTTTTGTACGTAGAAGGCATTTTCGCGACATCTTATAAGTGAAATTTTGCACATAAAAAGTCTCCAGGTGATTTCGTTATACGTTATACGTTATTCTGCAAACAAAAGTTTCGTGCTCACTTGCGCTGCCTGGTGGCAAAATGTTGAATCAATTAGCTCGAACAATGACAGTCCTTAACTTATCAAACAACTTTGCCGAAGACGCCATCCTAAGTGGTCAGGATCTTGAAATATCTGCAATACAGAAGTATAACTTCCATGCCCACTAGTGACACCTAGCGGTCAAATTCCGAATTCAATGAGGTATCCTCCGATAGCGCTTCACCTCCAGAACAACTTTACTAAAGACGCCATGTTTCTATATTATCTGGATTTTGAGATATACCGATTTCAAACTGTGGTTTACTCGAACCGTATATAGTGCGTTCTTTATTATGCGACTTCCATGTACATTTGATGGTTTTACCGTATTATAAAGGGTCATACTGTAAATAAAAACTGTTGAGTATTGTTCTTAAGAAGATTCTTGAAGAACACATTTTGGTTTGGTGTCGATAGCTATCTTTGTTGCTAAACGATAGCATATAAATCACAACTGTTGTACAAAGTACAACACCGCGACAGCCCGAAGGTTAATGAAGTTGAACGAACACTAAACAATTGGCAAATATTTTTGTCATAGAACGGTATATAATCCGGGGTGGCGAATACTGTTACATGGCGAATATCGGTACACCTTCCCTATCCCTGAAATGTCAACGAAGAGTTATCAATTGGTGAGCTCGTTTCATGTTTTTGTTTCAAATGAGTGAAATATGATTAGACACTTCTTCATCAGGAAAACGATATACTTACTTTACTTTTGCTGGCGCTACGTCCTTCAAGACATGACCTGCGCCACAATGTTACGCCAACTAACTCGGTCCATGGCTGCTAACCTCCAATTCCTCGATCGCCCCACACTTCCAAGATCCTGCTCCACTTGGTCAAACCACCTAGCTCGTTGCGCTCCCCTTAGTCTTGTACCGGCCGGATTTGAGTTGAACACCATTTTTGCGGGATTGTTGTCCGGCATTCTCACAACGTGTCCCGCCCATCGTACCCTTCCAGCTTTGGCGACTTTCGTGATACTGGGTTCACCGTAGAGTTGCGCAAGCTCGTGGTTCATTCTTCTCCTCCATACGCCGTTCTCACATACTCCGCCGAAGATCGTCCTAAGCACACGTCGTTCAAAAACTCCTAGCGCTTGCAGGTCCTCTTCAAGCATTGTCCACGTCTCATGCCCGTAGAGGACTACCGGTCTTATTAGCGTCTTGTACATGGTACACTTAGTACGGAAGTGAAGTTTACCAGACCGCAAGGTCTTGTGGAGTCCATAGTAAGCACGACTTCCGACGATGATACGTCTTCGAATTTCTCTGCTGCAGTTGTTATCCGACGTTATCAATGATCCGAGATAGACGAATTCGTCCACCACCTCGAACTCATCCCCGTCGATCGTCACGCGTCTGCCTATGCGAGCTCTATCGCGCTCGGTTCCTCCAGCCAGCAGATATTTCGTCTTCGACGTATTTACCTTCAATCCAACCCGATCTGCTTCACGTTTCAGCCTGGTATACTGTTCAGCAACCACCTGGAACGTTCTTCCGACAATGTCCACGTCGTCAGCGAAACAAATGAACTGGCTGGATTTATTGAAGATCGTGCCCCGCATGTTGAAGCCCGCCCGTTTCATAACACCTTCTAGCGCAATATTGAACAGGAGGCAGGAAAGACCATCGCCTTGTCGAAGTCCTTTGCGTGTTTCAAACGGGTCCGATAATGCACCCGATATCTTCACACAGCACTGTACACTATCCATCGTTGCTTTGATCAGTCTAGTCAGTTTCCCGGGAAAACCGTTCTCGTCCATAATCTTCCATAGCTCTTCGCGGTCGATGGTATCATAGGCCGCTTTGAAATCGATGAATAGGTGATGCGTAGGGACTTGATATTCGCGACACTTTTGAAGGATCTGCCGCAACATGAAGATTTGGTCTGTCGTCGATCGCCCGTCCACAAATCCGGCTTGATAACTTCCAACAAATCTGCTTGCCAGTGGCGATAGACGGCGGAAGATGATCTGGGAAAGCACTTTATAGGCTGCATTAAGAATGGTGATCGCTCGATAGTTCTCACATTCTAACTTGTCACCCTTTTTGTATATTGGGTATATTATTCCCTCCTTCCACTCCTCCGGTAGCTGTTCTGTATTCCAGATCCTGGCTATCAATCGGTGCAGACAAGTGGCCAACCTGTCCGGGCCCATTTTAATAAGTTCCGCTCCAATACCATCCTTTCCAGCTGCTTTGTTGTTCTTGAGCTGTTTGATAGCATCCTTAACTTCACCTATTGTGGGAGTTGGCACGTCTCCCTCATCCGCCGTACTGATGAAGCCATTCCTCCTGCTGTCTTGATCTTCCTCCTCTGCGCCGTTTAGGTGTTCATCGTAGTGCTGCTTCCACCTTTCAATCACCTCACGTTCGTCCGTCAAGATACCACCATCCTTATCCCGGCACATTTCGGCTCGCGGCACAAAGCCTTTGCGGGATGCATTTAGTTTCTTGTAGAACTTACGTGTTTCTTGAGAACGATACAACTGCTCCATCTCTTCGCACTCCAACTCTTCCAGGCGGCGCTTTTTATCCCGGAATAGATGGGTTTGCTGTCTTCGCTTCTGTTTGTATCGTTCCACGTTTTGACGGGTGCCTTGCTGCAGCATCATCGCCCGCGCTGCATTCTTCTCGTCCAAAACCGTCTGACACTCCTCGTCGAACCAACCGTTCCGTCGATTTGCTTCCACGAACCCAATGGCACCTTCCGCTGCGTTGTTTATGGCTGCTTTGAGACTACTCCAGCAGTCCTCAAGAGGGGCTTCGGTGAGCTCTCCCTCTTCCGGCAACGCTGCCTCAAGGCTTTGCGCGTATTCAGTTGCGACTTCGGGTTGCTTGAGTCGCTCCAGATTGTACCGGGGCGGGCGTCGGTACCGAATGTTGTTCACAACGGAAAGTCGTTGGCGCACTTTAACCGTCACAAGGTAGTGGTCCGAATCGATGTTTGCGCCGCGATAGGTTCTGACGTCGATAA
This sequence comes from Aedes aegypti, assembly GCF_002204515.2. Lineage (NCBI taxonomy): Eukaryota > Metazoa > Arthropoda > Insecta > Diptera > Culicidae > Aedes > Aedes aegypti. The sequence goes on from NC_035108.1 coordinate 403,151,740, forward strand.
TGTCCGAGAAGTGCCTTCCATCAATCAAAACGTGGTCGATTTGCGATTCAGTATGTTGGGGTGATCTCCAGGTGTACCGATACGGGAGGCTGTGCTGGAAGTAGGTACTACGTATGGCCATGTTTTTGGAGGCGGCGAAATCAATCAGTCTAAGGCCGTTTTCGTTCGTAAGCTGGTGAGCGCTGAACTTCCCTATAATCGGTCTAAATTCCTCCTCCTGGCCAACCTGAGCGTTGAGATCTCCGATAACGATTTTGACATCATGGCTTTGGCAGCCGTCGTATTCACGTTCCAGCTGCGCGTAGAAAGCGTCCTTATCGTCATCGTCACTTGCTAGGTGAGGGCTGTGCACGTTGATTATGCTGATATTGAAGAAACGGCCTTTGATCCTCAACTTGCACATTCTGTTGTCGATTGGCCACCACCCAATCACGCGCCTCTGCATTTCGCCCATCACGATAAAAGCTGTGCCCAGCTCATGTCTATTGCCGCAGCTCTGGTAGATGGTATAACCATCCCTATACGTATGTACCGTCGACCCTTTCCAGCAAACCTCCTGCAGCGCTACGATGTCGAACTTGCGGACCCTCAATAATTCGGAAAGAATGCGGGTACTTCCCAAGAAATTGAGAGACTTACAGTTCCATGATCCGAGTTTCCAATCGTTAGTCCGTTTTCGATGCCTGGGTCTATGCCGATTGTTCCGGTCCGAATTTACATTGTATGCTTCCTGTACTGATTATTTTTACGGCTGGCTTGTAAGGCCTGCACCAACCCCCTGTCTCGCCGGAGGATCATCGTGCACAGCACTGTTTAGAGTCCCACGCTGGCACTAGGACGATGATCAGCCGCTCCTAACATGGAGAACAGACGCTGTTTTGAGCCGCCCCTAACATGGAGAACAGACGCTCTGATAAGCTACACCCTCAGAAGAGAGGAGCCCCCCTTCCCTGTCAGCATACGACCAAGGTTCCACCAGGGTTGGTTACCCGATCTTCCCTACGGTTACTCGTATCCCAGGCGGCACCACGGGGAGGTAGGGATAGGAGTTACTGGACAAGAGGCTAAGGACCACAAATGGGGTCTATTTTATACCTGCAGGTACGCGAAGTACCAATGGTACGCATTGTCCAGTCATTTACCACCCAGGAAAACGATATGAATGTTGCTTTTATGTGTTTATTCAAAAGACAATGTTTGGTTATACTCTAAGTGTCGGCGTACTATAATTCGTATTTTACATATTGAAGAACGCATACTTTCACTTCTGTTTTTTATATACAAAAAACTTTAAATGGTTCGACACTAGAAGTGACGACGTTTCGTTTATAGACTGACAGAATACTATTTTGATTCATGTCCCTTGAACCAAATCACTTACTAAACATGTCCCATATTATATTTAACAACTCTTTGGATGGTTAGTCACCAGATGTCCCGAAATATTTTGTGAAGTAGTATTTGATCTGTTGATTCTGTTGCATGCTACTATGCTACGAAATTGAACTGTATTCGGACGCAGCCGGCGTTGTTATTGTTTGTTATATAATAATGAGTACCAGTACTTACGCATTGGGTGTGCTACTGATCCTGAATCGCGTCTGTTGGCTTCTTGAAATAACGCAGTAGCAACTGTGGGTGGTCAATCATGCTTTAAATATGTTTTATGAAGGAGTTATTTAACAAAAACTCAATGTAATTCCTGATGTATTTGATCAAATACATTGAAGAATTTTTAACAAAAGTATTCGGAGAAATAACAAATTCCTGGTAATTTTAATTCGGAATCTTTGAGGGATTACTTACTAAAACTCTATGAAGGATATATTGAGAAATTCGAGTATTATTCCAGGAACTCCTTTCTACGCCCATGCCACCCACATAGAAACGTATCAAATCGACTGAAATGTGGGGAAAATGTGCGTATCGAATAGAGAGAGAGCATCTCCTGGACTCCGTCTATATACGGTGTGGTGTTGAGAGACCTCAACTAGCTGCCAACATTTGGGAAATAACTGCATAATTAAGTTGCGTATAAACTGCGTTATTTAGAACGGTCGGTGTGGAGTGCGTAAAGAACCGAGAACCGAACCCGCTGCTAGCTGGAAGTGCGTAGTGCTCACGTATTTTAGCAGAGGGTGCTTTCGCTCCAGAAATGATTGATCTGTTCGGAATGGGCTAGTTATAATTCTGACGATAAATTAGGTTAGTAACATATGGTTTACTTCGGTCCGTCGAAGTCGCCGTGGCGTTGCGTTGGATGGTTGTTGGTAGGACTCCCAAACGGGATGGAGATGATGAAGTGTGTTAAGCTGCCTCTGCCAAGAGTGTCTAGCGGAAGGGAATGGATGTGTGTAATTTTTCCTGCCGTGCAAATTTATCGACAGTCCCACGGGATCAACGTCGGCAAGGATGTGGAGTGCTGTCTTCCTGTCGATTAACCCGTAGGGAGGTGGGACTTGAAGAGAAATACATAGTCTACCTATGGTTAGCAATGAAACAGTGTAGATGTAAGAATGCTGCGGGTGGCAAACAGGAAATTTGAACTTGGATCCCTGTTTTTGTTGCATTATTGAAGGTAAACAAAGACAACGCATAAGCAAAATCCTTTGGTATACATGAAATTTGGTATATGTTTCCTGCAAAAAAAAAAACGGAATATAATGTACTTGCTTCCGGTGATGTACCTTGTCGGGAGTGAAAATGGTGAAAATAGCATTATGCCCTTGGAAAAGGATAGCCGAGGAGAAGAAAATTGCTGCTGAATACAAAGCTTAAATATTTCGTACCAGTTAATTTTAAATACATACTACCTGAGTAAGTAATACTCAAATACACAGAAAAATCTCGAATTCAGACTATGCAAAAAGTACCCAGACATTTACCTACCATAATATCGAGAAAATCCCCAACAAAAAAAATAGAATCCCAGCCAGAAAAATGAACCACCGAAAATGCTTTACGATGTGCGTGCTACAATTTTTATACGTTCGGTTTTCTCCTATTTTACGGCGACGGTACCGAATAAAGAAATTTTCCTCCGGAGTTTTCTCACCACTGTATTTGGGTGTTGCCGTGAACCTCTGTCAGATACACAAAACCATGGGTCCATCCGTTTTACCAAAGCTATTCTGCGAGTCAAAGTTCTGCTATTCTGCTAACAAAAAAATAACTTCAACAATTGCGGTAAGACTATTTTCTCTCCACCCGAGTTTGTTCCTTTGATTTTCCTTGTTTTCCACCGTCATCATAAAGTGTAGGAGGACATGTCGACGTCAAAATGGCAATAGACGCGGGCAGAGGAACGAAGTGCCAGGTACTCCACAGCTGTTGTAGTAGCTGATGGGCAAATATTTACGTCCTCACCACCCATCATACATACACTACACACACAAAGCCGCAGATAGAAGAAAGTGAGACAAGCATCATAATCAGAATGGTAGACTTTTTCGTTCTATCTGTTTTCCGAAGGCTTTCGAAGCCGACGTTCCCTTCTTGCCATCATATGCCGTCGTGAAAGGTAAATTTGATCAAAATGTTTTAGCTAAATATTTACGCAATAAACAATTCAGATGGATGTTCAGATAAATTTGCCAGGTCGTCTATGGCGTTTTGGAAAGACTGGATGCGATGGCGTAGAATGTCGACGTTTTTTTTCCTTAGCCAGAAAACAGAGAACTAAATTATGCCGCGAAGATGTCAATAAATAAAGCGATTTGGGCTTGGTGTAGGGCCCCGGATGCCGAAGGAGGGGTGAAATGGCGTTCTGTGACATTGCAGAACTGCTACAAATAGTGAATATTACGCCAAATTGAGAAATGCTAATACAGACGGAGAAAGGGACAAGCTTGGCGAAATCGCACATGAGGAAACTCGAATTTCTTATTCATGACGGGAGAAGCGTCGTAAAAATGAAGACTAGAAAGCCTATTAGAATAGATCTGCAGTGTGGCTAATTTGAAAGGAAAATTGTTTCAGGACAGGCCCTTCTGTGGGGAAAATCCGCATATGCATGGGCATTCGCATCTTGAAAGACTATTAATGAAATAACACGTAAAGTAAGGCACTGTTAGTTTAGTAGACTACGTGGCGTCCTAACAAATATACAGAAAATATTTCATGAAGCTTTAACAGCAATACAATATTGAGTTCATTTGAAATTTTAATAAGCATCTTCACAGATAAATATCTTCTTCTTCTTCTTTTCTGGCGTTACGTCCCCACTGGAACAGAGCCTGCTTCTCAGCTTAGTGTTCTTATGAGCACTTCCACAGTTATTAACTGAGAGCTTACTATGCCAATTACCATTTTTGCATGCGTATATCGTGTGGCAGGTACGAAGATACTCTATGCCCTGGGAAGTCGAGAAAATTTCCAACCCGAAAAGATCCTCGACCGGTGGGATTCGAACCCACGACCCTCAGCTTGGTCTTGCTGAATAGCTGCGCGTTTACCGCTACGGCTATCTGTAAATTCTTTAGGATCATACTTATAAATTCTCTCAAGAGCTTTTTCTGCACCTAATTCAGGGATTTTGCCCGGAGCTCGTTCAAGAATTATAGTAGCATTTATTTCAAGAGTTTCTCGCAGTTAAGTTTTTAAAACATCTACAGACACTCATCCAAGAATATCATGATTTTTTCTTGCAATTTCTTTAAAATGATATGTTCTTCTTATATCGTTTCTTTGGTTGGCTCGAACAGAGCCAACATCATTTTCTTCTTTACCATTTTATAATTTATATCAACCTTAAAATGATATTAGTTTGGGATACTACTACGCATATTCAATAGGGTGGGAAAGAATTCAAATACTCGAGCCAGTCCGCTATTTGTTTACCATTTAGGTGCTATGTAACTGTTCAAAATTTCAACTCGAACGGTGAAGCTATAATCTGGCTCCAGCCATTCAAATTTTAAAACAAGGCTATTTTGTCATCTAAACGCACACCTCGATAGGTATTTTTACGATGAGGACCATTGCTAAGACCTGAGAAGCAATCTTATACTTGTGAAAAACACAAACTTTCCGAATAGTCATGGCTTAATAACTTTTTTTTCACAAGCATCGGATCTTCGGCAATGTTATTCAATACCTACTTATTGAGGAACGGGGGCCTTCCATAGCCAAGTGGTTAGAGTCCGCGGCTACAAAGTAAAGCCATGCTGAAGGTGTCTGGGTTCGATTCCCGGTCGGTCCAGGATATTTTCGTAACGGAAATTTCCTTGACTTCCCTGGATATAGAGTATCATCGTACCTGCAACACGATATACGAATGCGTAAATGGTAACTTTGACAAAAAAAGCTCTCAGTTAATAACTGTGAAAGTGCTCATAGAACACTACGCTGAGTAGCCGGCCAGTAGGGACGTTAATACCAAGAAGAAGAAGAAGAAGAAGAAGAAGTTATTGAGGAACGTGTTTAGATTTTCTATAGAGATCAACAGGCGGCCTCTGGCGGTTTTACTTTGCATTTCCCATAGTATATCCCGTACAAACTTTGAAGAACTGGCGCTGAATTACAGTTTCACCGATCGAGCTGAAACTATAATGTTCATGAACTTATAATATTCATTTCATCGTGTTCCACGCTAATGTCCAACCTTTTGAAAAATGGTCGTTTCGTAAAGCGAATTTCGCGAATTTCACCGATTCCCCTAGAACAGTTCTTTCGTGTTCGCCACACGATATACGAATGCAACAAATATCAAGCTCTCATTTAGCGTCTGAGAACACAAGCTGAGAAGCAGGCTCTGTACCTGTTTTTTAATGTCAAAAAGAAGATGAAGAAGGAATGTGTCTGTGGCCAGCTGGGACAATTTATCGATTTGACAGTCCTTAACTTTGCCGGCATCGGCCAGAGAGTCCGCTTCCTCATTGCCCGAGATGGAGCAATGAGAAGAAATCCAAACCAGAAATCAACAGTATGGGCTTTTATAATTCAGGATGATGCAGATTGATTTACCGGCTTCATTGACCAAACAATCCCAAGAAATTTAGATTGTCGGTAACAATCAAGAAGTGTTCGGGTGGAAGATGCAGTTAGTTCTAATGTAAGATGTAGTGCTAGTTCCGCAACATATCCAGAAGTACCCAATGAAGTAATTTGAGCATAGTTATTTGATTTCAAGAGCTCTTGGAATTATTAGGATCCAGATATCAAGCTTAAAGACCTAAATTTGTTAAATACACTGTTGGAAACATTGCCGTAGGAACGGGAGATGCAGCAAGCCCCAAATTTTAGATAAAAAATAAAAAAAAAACTTAGTAAAACAATTTACATGATTTTAGCGTGAAGCAAAATCTTCAGAATCAATTTACATGACTTTTATTATTGACAAAATCATTTCAGTAGTTACGTTCTTTTATTTTGTACAATATTAGTAGAGAAACCTCGCTTACCATACACAGCATCAGCGTGGTGGTTCTGACTTCGGTGAATTGCGTGACAACCTAAAGATTAACCGTCCAGCTGTCGCTCGATTGGTTACCTCTAGTAACAATGCTGCTCTAATGTTTTATCATAAAGCAGAATATTTACTCACTGCATTAAAACATCCCATATTTTTGAAGGATGCCCTGCTTGAGGTGTCCGGTGATGATGATTTCCCTCATAAGATTTTACTAAAGAAATACATACATTATATACAATTCGTATACTGCCCGGCAAAAGTAATTGAAAAAATGGGAAAAAAATGCTAAAGGAATTTCTTAGAAAATAGATTATTTAAGTGAAAAATATGGCTTAATTTATAACAAATCTTTCCAAGGAATTCTAACCTGGCTAAGATTTTATCAACAAGGTGGCAAAGATTTAACCTGGTGTGAGAATTTTTAAAGCAATATCGCAATATCGCATGCATTGCTTAAACTGTAAACTACATTTTTCCATGAGAAAATATTATGTTGAAATACTTAAGAAATACCAAATATGTTTGACTAATTTCCAACATATTTATAGCAAAATGCTTCCCACGCTATTCCAAGAAGAATTTTAGTATAACCAAGTTCCTCAAAGAATACCCAAGGGCGGCTTCATTTTGCTACAAATATGTTGGAAACCAGTACCATTGATTCTGTCAAATCTTAAGCTCAGTTATTGCGCTGAAAGTTCTACATGAAATTCTAACCAAAAAATTTCCTATTGCGTCAAAAATACTTCTGTTTTTTTGTAAACTTCAAATCCTTGGATTATACAAGAAGTATCAAAAAAAGTGTTTTTGAAATGTCTCTTGCCTTCGAATTTTCAGAGACAATTTATTGAAAAACTACAGGAATATTTTTGATTCAGAAATTAGCATAGCGGTAAAGGAAATCGAAAAGATTTAGCAAAATCATAGAGATAAATGCTCCTTCTGGGTGAAGTCTGTCTAAACAAAAAAAAAAAAAAAAAAATGGCAAAATAACTGGGAAGGAAGAGATTTTTTAAGATATTTTAAAAACAATGTAAGGATCTTCTTAAAAAAATCTTTAGAAATAGTTTATAAATTATTAGCAAAATCCCTATTCTGGGATTGTATTCTTGTGCAATTCCTGGGCGGAATACCCAGAGATTTGCTGGTAGTGTTCTGGGATCTGCTATATTTCAAGGATATATTCGAACAAAGATTTCAAAACAACTTCTTGAGATTGTTTGAAGCATCGGAGGTTGTATTATCCTATGATCATGTATCTCTAAATAAAATATTATAAATAATCACTTATCTTCCGTTGTTTCGACACTTTATTGAAGAACTTCATACATAAAAAATTTCAAGAAAGAAACATTTTATAAATAAAAAAGGTAAATTCTGTGAGTTAAGCAGAACTTTTATACGTACAGTATCGGACATATAGAATGCACCAAAGCCGTTTTGCCATACAAAATGGTCAACGGCAGAGAGCTATATCTCTGCCGTTTCTCAACCGATTATTTTCATTTTTTCTGTGACGAACCACAAATTTCCTCAATTTTTGAAAACTATTTGAAAGTTGTGTGAAAAGTATTGATTCAAAAGCTACAGATAGGTTGAATTTTGACATAAAAAATACACAAAGACACAAAGTGATGTAGCAGAAAAACTACGTGTCGTAGCATCGTGGTGTCTTCAGTACATTAGTTCTTTGCGTGATATGATAATGATAATGATAATGATAATGCGCTGAAGACACCGAAAAGATACGACGCATAGTTTGTCTGATACATTAGTTTTCGTCTTGGTGCATTTTTTAAGTCACAATTCAACTATCTGTAACTTTTGAACCAATAGTTTCACACAAATTTTTCAATTGTAATAAAAAAAAATGAGATAATTTGTAGTTCGTCACAGAAAAAAATGAGAAAAATCGGTTGTGATACGGCGTAAATATAACTCTCTGAAGTTGACCATTGTATGGGAAAACAGCTTTGGTGCATTTTATTTGTCCGATACTGTATAGTTTCGGATTCATAAAACACCATCAGGTATGCCTCAACAAATTTTCAAAGTAATGTTAAAATTTTGTTCCAAGATTTAAATTAAGTTGCATTCTGAATTTTACCGTGAGACATCTTTGTCAATGTCCTTTAAAAATACAACCAATATTTTGTGTTAATTTTCTACAGCCTTTACCACTATTATTAAAAATAGTCTATACAAAAAAAATTTTTTTTTCATTTCTGCAATTAGGAAAATTAAGATGTTAGATACAAATACAGATCGGATTCGATTATCCGGATACTCGATTATCCGGTGACTTGATTATCCGGGATTCGATTATCCGGAATTTTAGACTCTTTTATCCGAAATATATTTTTTGATATTCTTTTTTCAGTTTTTATGTATACTTTTGAGATAATTTAGTATTGTAATGTACAATATGAATGTTTTAGCAGTTTTGGACGTAGGAAAGAAAAGGGAGGGGGGTTGAAAAAGGGGTTTTTTGTGTATGCCGTTTTGAAATTTATTTTTCTTTTCAAGACCCCTGATGTTCCTTGAAATTATTTCTGGCTACGCTACTGCATCATATAAATAAAACAACGAAAAAAGATAATACATATTTAGATTCATTTATCGCAGATTTTAATTTTTTTGTGATTCGATTATCCGGAGTGAAACAAAAGTCGATACTCCGGATAATCGAGTCCGACCTTTACCTTCAGTTAAATTTCCATCGCTTTTAACCCCAAACAATAATATAATTCTCTGAAGAAATCCCTGAACAAATTTGCTTGGAAAATGTTTGAGTATTTTCGTGGAAAAGCTTTTGAGAGAACAGTTGAACGTTATCGAACAGTTGAACGTAAAGAAAGTTTATAGCAATGGTAGAACTGAAAAAAATTAAAAAGGTATCTTTGAACTGCCATTTGCCAAATGGCATTTGAAATCTAATGAAAAACTCTTGGAATATTAGGAGGACACCTTAAAGTAACACCTGGAAGGATCATTCATTTTTTTTTTTGCAGGAAGTCCTGGACAAGTTTTACTGCGATTTTTCCAAGCAGTCCTTGAAGATGTTCCACGATATTTTCTGAAAGATTTATCAAAAGAATTTAAAAAGAAGCTTACAGAGATTTATTTAAGCAATTTGATAGAGATTTTTCGAACAAAAATCTGGTAAGAAAATGCAGCAAAAATTTGCTGAATAATAACGACACATCTCGGGAATGATTTTCCGTGGGAATCTCAAGAGGAACTCAGTGAAAATTTGTAAAGGAGTTCTTGAAGAAAGCACTTAAGAAGTACGGAAATAATTCATGAAGATACCCCCGTATGAATTCTCAGAGGAATATCTTAAATACCTGAAAAGTTCGTGAAAAAATCAAAATGGATATTCGTCGTGAGTTCTCGGGAAGAATTCTTCAAAGATATTTTTGCTGGCTTAGACAAAGAATGAATATTTTCTGTAGTAAAATTTGAAATTTACAATGTTAAATCTGCAGCGATATTATAAAAAAAAATTCTAGCTACGCCAACGGATGTCATGGAATGTTCGAGAGTAGTGCGTACTACTTGTTCGAACGGTTTTTTATTGAATAAATCTCAACAAGAACCATTCTCGCTGAAACCAGGCCGCCATCGGCACGCATCGTTAGAATTCCAATTTTATGTCACTCATCGCTAGTATATGCTAAAACTTTCGGTTTTCTCAAATTAAAAGTTTTTTTTATCAATCTTAGGTATTTCTTCGCGTGATATGTCTCATATTTTCCTTGGAACACATAGCAAACTTAGTGTCATCATGTAGAGGAAGGATATAGCATTTACTTGAAGCCAAAAAAAAAAAATGAGGACAGTTGCACCTCAGAAAACCGTTTTTTCATCATTAGAGCACCGCTCGTTTTGAATTCTGAGATCACCTTCAGAAAGGTGAGAAAAAACTGAGTAAAATAGGCTGCAAAAACTAGGTTAGCAATGGTCTTTTCCCTATGAAATGAACGATTTTCTAAATCATGTTCTACGATTTTGACGTATACATATAAGACGAGTGCAATCAATGCAAACATCATTTTTTGTACCTTAAAGAAACAAGTTTTCAATCATTTGTGTTTTCTTTGAGTCAAGAGAAGAATAAGAGTATTATTTCAGGTAAGAAAATAAATTGGCGGCCATCTTGAATATTGACGCCATTTTGATTTCAAATAGTAGAATGAGTTTTTTACCTTGTTAGCACTCAACATGTTGAATTTCATGGCTACCACTAAAAACAGGTTACATATACCTTTCTTCTTATTCTTTTTTTCCTGGCTTTATATCCCTGCTGGAACTGAGCCGGCTATTTAGCTTGATTAGTTATAAAATAGGTTCTTAAACAGGATTTGTGTTTATTATGCCTTTTGGATATCATAATGATTCTTCAAAATATCATATTAGGATTTCCTCTATCAATGCACTTTTAGCAATGTTTTACATTAAACTTACAAATATCACCACAAGACTTATTAGTGTCCCAACGCGCAAACTATAAACGTCATTCAATGAACAACAATGCATTTGTTTGAAAAAAAAAAAAAAATATTACACGGTTTTCATTTAATGGATAAATTTATTCATTATTCTTGATACGATACGGGTCGTGCCACAAAAGATCTAAATACTGATCGCAATATTGGTATATGGTAAAGACCGTGGAATCTATTTTTGAGTAGGTGTTACAGGTAGTAATGTTATGCGCTTTTTATTCATACCAGCCAATGAAGTTCCATATTTGAATTACCTATCCATCACTAAGAGAAGCATTCCTTTGTAAAAGTTGTCTGGTGTAAAATGCAGAGGTTTACTCAGCTTTCTAGTAAAAACTGTTACACAATGCTTGCTCATAACGGTGCTCATAAACACGAGCCCGGTAACGAAAAGATAAAATTTGGCCTTCTCTAATTATACTTTTAACTTTTTTCTTTCCTTCTTTCTGGTGTTACTTCCCAACTGGAATAGAGCCTGCTTCTCAGCTAAGTGCTGTTTTGAACACTTCGTTAGTCGTAGGTACAAAGATAGTTTGGTCTGGGAAGTCGAGAAAATTTCCTCTACGAAAAGATCTTCGTCCTGTGGGATTCGAATTCACGACTCTTAGCTTGGTCTTGCTGAATAACTGAGCATTTACCGCTACGGTTATGTGAGTCCTTACATAGAACGTAGATACAAAACCCTACCAAGGTGATACTTCGAGTAGCAACTACGAAATGTATGGTTTATCAGTTGTTGATCTATGTTAAAGAAAGAACCGTATCACTGAATTTCTATCTCTTTCTGGCAACTGATTTTTCTGCTCTCTTCAAATGAGTTATGGCCTTTCCTTACGAGTTTTGTAAAGTTGTTAATTTTATTATTTTATTAAGTGCTTCACCTGTCTGCATCTTCTTCTTCTTCCTCGCCAAAAGAAAGCTCTGTGGAAGTGTTAACGCTACCTTCTTCAATCCAGGGTGAGGAGTGCGGCCACCGTGCTGATATATGACCGATGTAAAATTAATGATAACACTCTCACGGATCGTAGGGGGAGACGTTTGATGCCTTGTGTTCTATCTAAGCCGAGAGTCTGGGTCCGTTTGGAGCTAAGCTCTTTACGAGCATTGGGGGATTTAGCAGCGGGCGGCTATCGCTATCGTCATAATTTATTGCAGTACTTCCCAAACTGTGCGCCGCGGCGCCCTGGTGCGCCGTGGAACTTTTCCAGGGGCGCCGCGAGTTGATCCCTACCAAACTTGAAATAAGCTCATAAGCTAATACGTGCTCAATATTTTAGATAACAAAAATTGTTAAAACAATTGTACAATTGTCGACGACATATTATTTTTCTTCCTCAAGTTGGTTTCTAGAACAATGCATTTCCGTCAGGTCGGAGGACCACATTTTATATTTTTCTTACGAAAGTCTATCATTTTGATTGATACTCTTAGACGGGGTACTTTTTGAAATTTTGTGTATTTTTTCGTAGCTCGGAAATCAAAATGATTTTATTTTTGGCTTAAACCTTGCCTTAAACTCATAACACGCATATAAGAAAAGATTTTTATGACTTTTGAAACTGTTTTGTATTTTTTTTAAATTGTTTGAAAAACTGTTTTCGTATATCTATCTATATAAATAAAAATGGAATGGTGTTTGTATGTCACGAATTGGCTGGAGAACGGATTATCGGATTTCAAAAATTCTTCCGTAGTTATGTTCCTGAAGTGCTCCGACGTGTTTGTGTGTATAAAATGCTCAGGATATTCACCATGATAGTCGAAACAGTGAGAGTGGACGGGATTGTCATTTTGTATGAGACGTGCCATGAAGTTTTTTAACAGCGTACTTGATGGCAAGACGAAGTTTGCCGGGACCACTAGTAACCTATAAATGCCTGAGGTGCATTTAACGTGTTATATAAAAAAATCGTACCTTTTTTATTTTTCTACGACAAACCTATCACAGAAGAAAAGCTTGATCGTATTGAAATAATTTCAAAACTGTTTTTTCGTTAATTACACGGATAATAAAAAAAATGCCAGAAAAAAATAAAAAAAATAATATTTTTAAAAGTACCGTTAAAACTTGAATTTTCATTATTGCTGAAAATCAGTAACTAGAAGATTGAAGCCTCTGAAAAAGGATAGGGATGTTCAAAAATAAAAATGATAAAAATCAAAACCCAAAATTCATAGATTTTTGAATAAAAATAAATAATTGCCCAAAACGTGTTTAAAACGATTTTAGGTAACTAAAAATGATATTTAGATCAAAAACAAAAATTTGGGTATTAGAGGGTTAAATCAAATGATATTTCACCTTTTCGATTTTCAATAATACAAATAAAAACTGAACTGCATGTTAAAAAGTTGTACAAAAAAAAAATGATTTCTTCTTAAAAAAATATGAAATGTGGGTATGAAAACGACGTTTAGTTTATTGAAACATAAAAATGAAACTAAATTTAATGTTGTTAATAATGTTTAAATCAAAACTATCACATAAGAAGAACTCGATCGTATTAAAATAATTTCAAACCTGTTTTTTCATTAATTACACGGAAAATAAAAAAATGCCAGAAAAAAATAAAAATTTATTATTTTTTAAAGTACCGTAAAAACTTGAATTTTTATTATTGCTGAAAATCAGTAACTAGAAGAGGCTTCAAGAAAAAATGAAAAAGGATAGGGATGTTCAAAAATAAAAATGATAAAAATCAAAACCCAAAATTCATAGATTTTTGAATAAAAATATATCATTGCCCAAAACGTGTTTAAAACGATTTTAGGTAACTAAAAATGATATTTAGATCGAAAATAAAAATTTAGGTATTAGAGGGTTAAATCAAATGTTATTTCACCTTTTCAATTTTCAATAATCCAAATAAAAATTGAACTGCATGTTAAAAAGTTGTACAAAAAATAAATAAAAATGATTTCTTCTTTAAAAAAATATGAAAAGTGGGTATGAAAACGACGTTTAGTTTATTGAAACATAAATTCAAACTAAATTTAATTTTGTTAATAATGTTTAAAGTGAGGATCAATCGAAGCCATACTTCTAATTTCCAGGAGCACAAAACTGGACATCAATATATCCGTTTAAGCTGAAAACATATTCGATTGATCACTCGCTGGTGGAACCAATCGATCAAATATTCAAATTCAATTTATGTCTGATTTTTCCGGAAAATTTCTAGCTTTACTTCGATGCATCTTCACCTTAAAAGTGGAATATTCCCCTATAAAACACAGAAGTTTTACGTTTATATATTTTTTGCATTTTATCCTTTATATGTGAGACTAAATTCTAGGCTTAATATCAAGATATTATTCAAAGCTCAATATTAAAATTTTAATTTGTTCTGTGATTTAAAATATCACTCAAATTCTGTCAAATCAGCCTGAGAAAGCAAGCTAGCCATCATATAGAAATTCTGTTTTCAGTGATACTTCTTACCTTAAAGTTATTGTGATGTTGTTCTTGTAATAATACTTAAAACAATGAAATTCAAAAGAATTCAAACCAGGGCTGAAAATCTCAATAATAAAGAAAAAAAAAAAAAAGAATTCAAAATAGCTTAAATTTATAAATAATTAAAATGTTTAACTTCCGCTTTTTTCATACTGGTGCGCCGCGCCATTCCCAGAAAATTGTCAAGGGCGCCACGAACATAAAAAGTTTGGGAACCTCTGATTTATTGCAACACGGGTTCGAGCACCGCTCAACACTTGCTCCTCGTTACGCTCGTTAATGATTTTCTATAAATAAGCTATAATTGTATTTTTATGATGTGCGATACTTATTCGGGTTCATGTTTTTTTCTTCTTCTTTGCAGGTGAGTAATACTATCGGAAAAGCTGTCTGTTAACTCGACGGGTACAGATCTATTGCTGTTTTCGATTTGGCATCGACCGACCGGTCGCAGGTTCCAGCTGGGATATTCCCAAAAGACCGAGCAAAGTGGTTGTATCATTAGTCCTGCAGAGCATTTTCCCGTTTTCGGTACCATCGTCTCATCGTGGCCGAACTGAAGTAAGAGTTATGTCATGTCAAAATATTTTATGTTCTTTCGCCGAGTAGTGGCAAGTCGTATGTTCCACCCACTACTGAACTGGACTGGACCGCAAAAAGGAAGGAAACCCATCAAGACAAAGTGAAACTAGATAAAGAGCAAGAGCTCTTCAAGTTAAACATGGAAAGTGGAGCGATAGACGAAACGCAGCCAAACGCAACCGTCCAAGGTCCTGTTCGTTTCTGCTGTAGGGGTGAGTTGGTGAGGGAAGGATGGTGGAAGGAGAGTGGGGTTGTAAGCGCAACGTACGATGGGCGTCTCTTTTGCGCTGAGTGGATGTTATACTCTACGCACCCCCAGTCGTAGTGCAGAAGTCAGTCACTTTGCTTCCTTGCACTCCCCAGTGAATCGTTAAAATGCTCGGTTGTCCTTTCTTAGTTTGTTCTTCGCTTTATCCAGTAATTTTATTTCGATGTCGATGGAAAGATGTGTCACTTCATGATTTTATTCATTTTATTTGGTGAAATTTCCGCTCTTAGATTTAAGAAAACCAACTAGAAATTAGAGATTTTCCGTATAAAAAAAAATCAAATATTTTTCTCCGAAAACTTTCCCGCTAATATGCGGAAGAGAACGAGAACACTTCCCAAAACTAAGTTAATGGCAAATGGTAGTGGTACTGAAATTACCGCCAGGAACGCAGTAGAGCAATGCCGAAGTTCATCCGTTTGCTGGTAGTAGTTTCTGAGCTCTTCCTCACGTATCCAAGAGAAGGGCCACCAAGCTGGCAAAAGCGAAAGAAAACAATTTTACTCCATTAAAGAAAATAGATGAAATTTGCACACATTAAGAAAAGAATGGTTGCTCGGCAGCCGAAGGAATCTTCCGGGAAATGGAATTTTACGAGTGCAGAAGAAAAAGTGGACAACGGGTTTTGGAAAAAAAGAATGATTTTAGATAAATTCAGCGTTTTCTTTGACTTTCAAGGCTTCTGCTTTAAGCTTGATTTTTGCTAGAAGCTTGCTGAGGTTCTGCTAAAAGCTTGATTAACTTCTGCTTGAAGTTTGCTTAGCTTCTGTTGGAAACTTGACAAGCTCTTGTTAGAAGCTTTCGTAGCTTATGCCAAAAAAAGCTATGCTTCTACTATAAATTTTCTTTGTTTCTGTTGAAGATTGCTTAGCATCTGCTATAAGTTTACTTAATTTCTTCTGGAACGAAGCTCTTCCAGCTTCTGGAAGGAAGCTCTTCCAGCTTCTGGAAGGAAGCTCTTCCAGCTTCTGGAAGGAAGCTCTTCCTGCTTCTGGAAGGAAGCCTTTCCAGCTTCTGGAAGGAAACCTTTCCAGCTTCTGGAAGAAAGCTCTTCCAGCATCTGGAAGGAAGCTTTCCCAGCTTCTGGAAGGAAGCTCTTCCAGCTTCTGGAAGGAAGCTCTTCCAGCTTCTGGAAGGAAGCTCTTCCAGCTTCTGGAAGAAAGCTCTTCCAGCTTCTGGAAGGAAGCTCTTCCAGCTTCTGGAAGGAAGCTCTTCCAGCTTCTGGAAGGAAGCTCTTCCAGCTTCTGGAAGGAAGCTCTTCCAGCTTCTGGAAGGAAGCTCTTCCAGCTTCTGGAAGGAAGCTCGAAAAGCTTCTGGAAGAAAGCTCGAAAAGCTTCTGGAAGAAAGCTCGAAAAGCTTCTGGAAGGAAGCTCTTCCAGCATCTGGAAGGAAGCTCTTCCAGCTTCTGGAAGGAAGCTTTTCCAGCTTCTGGAAGGAAGCTCTTCCAGCTTCTGGAAGGAAGCTCTTCCAGCTTCTGGAAGGAAGCTCTTCCAGCTTCTGGAAGGAAGCTCTTCCAGCTTCTGGAAGGAAGCTCTTCCAGCTTCTGGAAGGAAGCTCTTCCAGCTTCTGGAAGGAAGCTCTTCCAGCTTCTGGAAGGAAGCTCTTCCAGCTTCTGGAAGGAAGCTCTTCCAGCTTCTGGAAGGGAGCTCTTCCAGCTTCTGGAAGGAAGCTCTTCCAGCTTCTGGAAGGAAGCTCTTCCAGCTTCTGGAAGGAAGCTCTTCCAGCTTCTGGAAGGAAGCTCTTCCAGCTTCTGGAAGGAAGCTCTTCCAGCTTCTGGAAGGAAGCTCTTCCAGCTTCTGGAAGGAAGCTCTTCCAGCTTCTGGAAGGAAGCTCTTCCAGCTTCTGGAAGGAAGCTCTTCCAGCTTCTGGAAGGAAGCTCTTCCAGCTTCTGGAAGGAAGCTCTTCCAGCTTCTGGAAGGAAGCTCTTCCAGCTTCTGGAAGGAAGCTCTTCCAGCTTCTGGAAGGAAGCTCTTCCAGCTTCTGGAAGGAAGCTCTTCCAGCTTCTGGAAGGAAGCTCTTCTAGCTTCTGGAAGGAAGCTCTTCCAGCTTCTGGAAGGAAGCTCTTCCGGCTTCTGGAAGGAAGCTTTTCCAGCTTCTGGAAGGAAGCTCTTCCAGCTTCTGGAAGGAAGCTTTTCCAGCTTCTGGAAGGAAGCTCTTCCAGCTTCTGGAAGGAAGCTCTTCCAGCTTCTGAAAGGAAGCTCTTCCAGCTTCTGGAAGGAAGCTCTTCCAGCTTCTGGAAGGAAGCTTTTCAGATCTGGAGGGAAGCTTTCCAGCTTCTGGAAGGAGGCTTTCCAGCTTCTGGAAGGAAGCTCTTCCAGCTTTTGGAAGGAAGCTCTTCCAGCTTCTGGAAGGAAGCTCTTCCAGCTTCTGGAAGGAAGCTCTTCCAGCTTCTGGAAGGAAGCTCTTCCAGCTTCTGGAAGGAAGCTCTTCCAGCTTCTGGAAGGAAGCTCTTCCAGCTTTTGGAAGGAAGCTCTTCCAGCTTCTGGAAGGAAGCTCTTCCAGCTTCTGGAAGGAAGCTTTTCAGCTTCTGGAGGGAAGATTTCCAGCTTCTGGAAGGAAGCTTTCCAACTTCTGGAAGGAAGCTTCCCAGCTTCAGGATGGAAGCTTTTCATCTTCTGGATGCTTTTCAATCTCCTGAATGAAAATTTTTCAACTCTGCAGGTTTCACGTAGTTCAAAGTGTATTAGAATATCGCAATCCACATGGCGTTACATCGAGTAATGATTCTTATCCTACCAATTTGAGATTATAACCCACTCAAGGTCCCACACCAATTTTCGGGGCAGCTGCTCAATGGCTCACCCATTTCCTCTTCAATGCTACGAGTTCCCCCCACTGAAACTACCTTCACCCACCTTAGTAGGTCATCCTTAAATTACTATCATTCCGCCCCATCACCTCGTTCCACTAGTATTCTGTCTTTCAAGTGCCTCCTCCATTCGCCATCTAAAATGCACATCTCATTACGGCGCTTTCCTTTGAAAACTAGTTAAACTCCCACTTCTTTTTTGACGAAAAAAAAGGAAAAGCTCGAAAAACTTTTGCTGCCATCCATCTACTTCCATCCATCCATTCTCCTACAGACATACCCATAGAAGAAAACCGGATAGCTACCAGCGAGATACCGCATTCCTTACATATTCGGGCAACCTGTCAGCAGGGTTTTCCACTTGCCATGGAAAATACCTATCCATGCTTCACCCATACATACAGGGCTTTCGGGCTCTTCTAAAAGCGAAGAACAACGGAAATGACATTATCACTTGGTTGTTGGTTCATCCATTCCGTCGTGTCTTGTCTTCTGTGCCGACGACGACGTCACACGACGACCCCAAGGAAAAAGATCAATGTTGTTATTTTCCGCGAGATTCCGAGAATTTCTACACAAAGGAAGGATGCGAAGGATAATGACAAAACATGCGGAGGTGGTTCAAGCTCGTGTGACGAGTGATGGGGCCTCCGATGGCTGTCGAACTTACACAAGCAATACAAGGGTTCAGCGGCGTGAACAGTTTGGATAACTAAAGGGTCTAAGGAGACATTCTTGAAGTAATCCCTGGAAGAATTTTTGAAGCCCAGGAAACAAATTTGAAGTCTAAATCAGGATTATTGGGGAAATATTTTTGATGAAATTGTGGACAAATAACAAAGGATCTCTGAAACAAGTTATGAAATACATGTTGGAGCTTAGATAGCCGTAACGGTAAACGCCCAGATTTTCACCAAGACCAAGCTGAAATATTCCTAAAGTGTTCTTGGACAATTACTCGGAAGAATCATTGGAAAAAAAAAACTCTTGAGAGAAACCAAGAAGGAATTTCAGGAAAATCATGGATGAATTCCAGGAATATTTTTCGAAATCTCTAGTAAAAGAGCTTGGTTAATCTTTTAAAGAACTCCCAAATACTCTTTTGAAAGATTTGTAGGATAACATTCAGTTGAATTACTGAAAATATTTCTGGCGTATTCTTGGACAACTATTTGGAAGAATCTTTGGAAAAAAAAAACTCTTGAGAGAAACCAAAGAAGAATTTCAGGAAAATCATGAATGAATTCCAGGAATCCAAAATCTCTAGTAAAAGAGCTTGGTTAATCTTTTAAAGAACTCCTAAATATTCTTTTGAAGGATTTGTAGGATAACATTCAATTAAATTAATGAAAATATTCTTTGAGTATTCCTGGACAAATACTTTGAAGAATTTTGGGAAAAAATCTTAAGAGAAACCTAGGAGCAATTTCAGAAAAAATCATGGATGAACCACTTGAAGATGAATTACTGGATGAAATACCTAAAAGAATCGCTGAATCTTTGCAGAAATCAGAGAAACTTTCAAATTAAAAAATGAGTACCGAAGGCGAAGATGTATCGAAGCCAAGCCTCGAATTTTAAAGAGCGCAAATCGAAAGAAATTTCAGCGTGGACGGTTGTCTGGTTCTTTAAATTTGTTCTCTTGAAAATTCAAGGTTTGGCTTCGATGCATCTTCACCCTAAAGAAATCACTTGAGGAGCTCTGCTAGAGTTGTTCTCTGAAGGAACCCGTCGAGGAAACAATGGAGTAATTTCCAGAGGAAACCCTGGAAAAAATTGTGTCTTAATTCCTTGATGAGTCCTGGAATGTATCCCGTGAGAATCGCTGAAAGATTTTTATAAGAATTCTCAAAGGAAGAGTGAAAAAGTAAATCCCTGAAGAGATTCCCGGAGAAATCACTGGAGGCATTTCAGGAGCAATCTCTTGATGAATCCCCGAAGGAACCTCTGGAAAAGTTCGGGAGGAATATTTGGAGAAATTAACAGAGAAATTTTTCGCGGAAAATCTGCTTTCCCTAGAGGAATTCCTGATGATTTTTTTTTCGACAGCCTGCACCTGCAAGAATAATGATGACATTTTCTAACGATTTCCTTGAATTATTTTTAAACGAATTTTTATATAAAAAAAACTCTGAATAATATTAGGACGAATTTTCGAAGAATACTTGTAGAAATATATGGAGACATTTCGAGAAGACTGCTTGCAGTGGTTCTAGCATGAGTTTTTAAACGTATTCCTGGAGAAATCTCTGCTTGAAAATTCACCTTCAATACGCTTGCGCCACTTCTAAATCTTAATATCGTGTAAGACGACATTCAATTGACACTTGTTTGTGTCTAAAGCTCGTGCTGTGATTGCTGACCATGGCAACGAAACGAAAGTTGCGCAAAATGTCGAATGTTTACAGCACTGGTTTTGGGTGTCGAAAAAAGCGACCTACTCAAATTTTGCTAGTTAGGAAGGCTCAAAATATTTTTGCTTGTCAAAAACATGTGTTATTTTTCTTAATATTCTCGATCTATTTGAATCTAAGAAATTTAAAATAATAACAAAGATTTCATACGATTATCATGCAGTTTCTGTTAACAAAAAAAAGTGTGCTGGTTGAATTGGAACAGTTTTTTTTCAAAGCCGTACAAAACTGTAGGATTTGGAAATGAGATTTGTGTAAGAATTTCGACAAACGGTTGAGCTACCGCTGAGATACAACCGATAATACAGCTAGATGTTTTTTATTCCAGGGATCCGCGTAACTTTTTTGATCACAGGATACCTATACACTAAGCTCATTTTGTCGGAAATTGGTGAATTTCACCGTAATCTCAACAATAGAAATAAGATAAATTTTGAAATGGCTATCTAGAAAAAAGTTGTTTGAATATTAAAAAAAAAACACTTGAGAACCTCCACTTGAGAAAATTACTGACAGAATCTCGAAAGGAACGATTGGATACTCTCAGAGATATTTCTTTGATAGTATCATAAGAATTTGCTGTGATTCCTGAAGATTCTTAGAAGGAATTCAAGGGAAGAATCCTAAGATTTCGCCGTAGAAACTCGTGGAGGAATCACCGAAGTAATTTCCTGGGAATTGCTGAAGTAAGTTCCCTTAGACAGGCTGCAGGATTGATGATGACATTTTCTGACGATTCCCTTGAATAAGATTTTGAACCTCAAGAGAAACGTCCACAAAAATGTCAGGAGAAATTTTTGAATGAATTTCCAGAAGAATCCTTGCAAAAATGCATGAAGGAATTCCCAGAAGAATCCTGGAGAAATCTCTAAATCCATTATTCCTGGAAGGAATCGCTGTAGAAATTCCTGAATGATTCCCCAAATTTTTTTTTTTTTGAGGAATCTACAACAATTTTTGAAGAAACCCTTAAGCTTGAAAGCTTCCGGAGGAAATTTTTCAAAAATTATTTCAAAATCCCTTGGAAATTTTCAGCGGAAGCAGTATGATATTGCCAGCTTGCTTGATGATCCACCGATCCTTCAATTCATGCTTCTAGGCATTGAGAAGCTTTCTTTGTTTACATTATCTTTGATTAATAATTAAACCACATTAACCTCTTCTGTTGCGTTTTTGTATGAAACGCTAGCCAAGGCCATTGTTTTTCGATCTAAAGTGAAAAGCTTTCCAAAAGCTCCAGTATTGCACAGTTTGAATCGAAAGAGAACAAGAGAGGGGAGATTCTTTCATTGTTATATAGGTTCTTTTGAGAAGTTACGCGAGAAATATTTGAAACACTGGTAGTTGCTATCGAAACAAATCCGAACTGGTATACAAAAATTCTTGTTAAAAAGGATTTGCAATTGTTTGAATCTTGGTTCAAATACGACCATAAATGGACCAGAAAGAATTCCGGTTTCAAAGAAATCCATATTGTAAAAATGGATACAAAACGTTCGACCACCCTCATCTTTAGAACGGATCGTCCGATTCGAACTGCCTTTGTTTTGTTTGGCTAGTTTTCACGCAAGGAAGGTTTATGAGGTAAAAAACATGACAAATTTTACTAAAATATTGGGATTATTTGGACCAACGTTGAAGTTTCTGAATTAAGAATACTTATACAAAACGAGCTCACCAAAAATTTGGAATTGATTCTAGTACTAGTCCAGTAAGAACATGTAAAATATTCCTATCTGCTAAAGAGAGGCTATCTTTGGCTATGTTCTCTTTCGGTTATTACGATATTAAAATAGCATTTCTGGAAATTTATGCAAAGTACATTAAAAATATTGGGTTTATCTAAACTTCTCACGCAAAAGAATTTCTTGATCCGCAGAAAAAAAATGCAGAAAGAGATAGTTTCTTTTTAGCTATACTCTTTTTGGCTATGTTCTCTTTTGATTGTTACCATATTACAATAGCATTTTAGGAAATTTATGCAAAGCAAATTGAAAATATGTGGTTTTACCGATATCCTATATCGAAAGATTGTCTGAATTAATTGAAACAAGCAAGTTATTACCGAAAGAGGGGCTTCTTATATAATTTTCCGGATTTTTGCATTTATAGATTAGCTAAGCTCAGATAATTTGTCCGACATTCAAACCCAACTAAGTTCAAAATAACTACACGATCTTGTTCCGAGCCTACATCGCAACAAACAATCACAAACTCCCTTTTCACATGCCCCTTAAACCCCCGCTGGTGCTTCCTTTTCTCCGGCAAAGGGTTGTTACTTGGAAAAACCTTCCTTGTTTTGGCTTCATTGTTCCTCGCATTATGGATTACCTACCTGAGTTTCCACACTACTCATTTCAAACGAGAGCTAAGGAAGAACAAGAGAGTGCGAGAGAATATCGTCACGATACAACCATCGCCGCCGCAGAGGGTGACCATCCTCACAAGGGGATGAAACCGAGTTTGACATTTCAGCTCCGAATATGAATACGACTGTGTCGGTGAGTGAGTGAGTAACGGTGAGTGATCACCGATCCATGATGGTGGCAGAGCTATCTGTGCGGGAGGATGCGCTGAACTGCAACGACGATGCATTTGTTATCTCGCGAGCGCACCGTTGATGCTCTGCATCGCTCTCTTTGCTTGGAGTTGCACCGCGAGCTCTCGGTGCGATGCATTGGTGAGAGAACGCCCGATCGCTCTCTCCCGTGTGTGCGCGGGTGAGAGAGTGACGGCCATCGTTTTTGCGAGGGGGCGTCCGTTCCATTGGGATCGGGTTTTCAGTGAGTTAGAAGCATTCGTCGTGAACGGACGTTTTCCTTTACTTGAGAGTTCGTTGTGGCGCAGCGGAGAGTTCTGTCGAGAGTGAGCGAAGGTTTTTTTTTTCTTCCCCATCGGTTACCTAGTTGTGTTGAAATAGTGTGTGGTCGCCTGTTAGTGACGGTCGGTAATCGGAAAAATCGTGAAAATCCTCACACAGGATACTGGAAGCCGCAGGAATACCTCCGTACGGGAGTATGTGAACCGTTTGGTGTGCGTTCGTCGTGATTGAAAGGGGAGCCGAGTTTTTGCTCCGCGGAGGAATTGAAACGCGCGATTGATAGTTTTTAATTCGCGTATCGGTTGTTTTCCGACTTTTTTTCCGGTCAATTCCGTGTGCGTTTGTTGTTGATCCAAAACGTGTGACACAGAGTGTGTGTAGTGTGTGGAAAATCTGCTCCGGTAACTCAATTGATGGTTTGTGTGCTCTATTTTTTTTGGGGGGGAGTGAATAGTAGGATCGAAAAAAAAGCGGAGCTGTCTGGATTTGGATGAAGTGGAAAAATCGCGGTGTCGATTTTTCATAGCCCGTAGTGTTTTTTTTCAGTGTTCTACGTTGCTGCTGCTGCTACTGCTAAGCTTATACAGGACGAGGTCCTTGACAGGAGGTGAACTAATGTGTGTTGGTGATGGGCGACCAAAAGAGTGAATATAGTTTTTTTTTCGGTGCCTGTTTTTTTTTATTTTGTGGAATATGGTGTAGTGGCAGCCAGCGGTTTATACTATTTTGGAGAAGTTTTCACGTGGAACACGTGTCTGTCGTCAATGGTGGTGGCCGGTGACGTGATGGCGGTGCTCGTGGTTGTGATGCCAGGCAGTATCGAAACAGCGGATATTCTGTTATTTTTGTGCTTCCTTCGCTTCGTTGTCTAGGTGGAAGTAACCTTAAACGCTAGGAGTAAATAGACATTCTCGTAAATATTTTCTGCGCCTTTCATCGAGCGAAATATATTGGTATCCGTCGTCCTGTGGGCTAGTCTTGCGAAAAAACAAAGTCTTATACTGTTTTACCAAGTTGATGGGTTTCGAGGAATGAATCTGAATGAAGTTTATGAAACATTGTACATTGTAACAACTCTGTTACCGATATCAATTTTTCTATATTTATTTTGCCTATTTTGAAAATTCTATCGCAATCAGATAGTTCTTATTATGAGGAAAATGAACATCCACGATTTACAAATTGTATGAATCAAATTTTTGGTCCAAATTTATTGCAAAGATAGTGAAAATTTATCAGTGCCCTGCACTTAATACCTGCAGAGCAATGAAAAATAAAATAATAAATAAAAACTGAAGCCTTGATATGACTAGTTCAAACATAAAAAAGTACTCAGTAGGTATCATACAAATAATCCGACTGAAAGCTAACAGCAGTCACAGTGATGAAACGGTATGAACAAAATTGTACATTATAGAATTCTGCGTTTTATCTACTGCCGCCGGTCGACATCCACTGCCAGTGATTATAGTACCCATTATACCAAGTATGGAACCGAATCATCAAGTATTGCGACGCCCTGTTTGAAAGTCTAGTTTGCTGACACCTGAATCGGTATTTTGGGATCTATCTACAATGTTGCGGTATCCAACAAAGTTGTTCGAAGCTTTTACCGACCCAAAAATACTTAGGTTTTCCATAAATCATTACTTGAGCCAGTCAAATTATAATTAAATTTAACACTTGAACGTTTCGTTAACCAAATTATAAGGTTCATATGTGAGATCTATAACTGTTCAAGAGCCATTGATTTGAATAAAACAAATACAGCGATCTCTACAATAGTTGCTCCACTACCGAAGGTGGGTGCTTAGCCAAGTATAACCACATGTTTTCGAGACTGGTCAATTTTTGCAAGTGCATAGATGAGATAGGCACCACTTGACGGAAACAGTTGTAACACGTGGTTTTTACTGGAAAAAATCATTGGATAAATTACGAAAATGAATAATGATACGGCCCAACAAAATCATAATGCCAACTGCCAGATTTGAACAATATTGTGTGTCGCCAAATCAAAAATGTTTATTGTGAAATTATTAAGCATTTTTGTCTCAGTGTTATAATGTTTGCAAAGAGAAATCTGAAGAAATCGCTACGTGGCGCTAATGTACATGTGAACTAATGCATATTCTAGCAAATTCTAGCTGATGATTCTGACCACCCTGGAAGTTTTTTGTCTCAGCGAAGTTGTTCAGAATACTGAAAGCAACTGCGTATTGGTGCTTTAATTAGCAATTCTCGCACTGTCTGTAATGTGATACATTTTTGAGTACGATCCAGATCATCTAGAAAGTTCGTTTGTTCGACAAAGTTACTCAGAAGAATTAAAGCATTCACAGCAAAGCAAAGTAGCACACTGTTGTTCATTATTTTGCCACTACGTGGCGCTAATGTTCTTGTAAAATTAAGTATTTTGTATATTGCTCATGCAATATGATACTTAAAATTGTACGTGTTTGTTCATTTTGCCCCGAGAGTGTTCATTTTTTTATGCTACGTTTTCACCACCCTTGCGTCGAACAAAATTTTCTGACATTCCATATGATTTTTATCACTACGAATGAATGCAAGTATTCATGTTTAACTTTGAAACTAACTGAGGTTAGTTTAAAGTACAGTGGAATTTTGTTTTTTAAATAAGAATGGAACGAAAATTTTTATGTTTATCACTATGATGTTGTTACGGAACCATATGATGATCAGATTTCGAAACGGTCACTTTGAAGCAGATTTCCGTAAGGCAGGACTATGATTGCTAAGTGTATTTCAAATACTTTTCAATAGTTGAATGTGGTGAACAATGTTTTGAAAGCTTTATCTATACAATTTGTAAGTATAGGCCAGGGTTTGTCAACAGGTGGTCCGCGGACCCCTAGAAGACCGTGACGGCTTTTCAGGAGGTCCACGAAACTTTTGAGAAAAAGTGCCGTTTTTCTTGGTTGATGAAGAAATATGACGAATGTTTCACTTAATTTGTTTCCAGAAAGCATGTTTTCCCAGATGTAGATTTTTTGGAAACAGAAATATTTTTTCGTCGTGCAACTGCGTTCTACTTCTACATAACCGGAGCTGCTTGAAAATAAAACTGAAAATGTGAGCACAAAAATAAAACTGGGATCGTTCTTCGCGGTATCCGGAGGAATTTCCTGAAAAATTGCCAGCTATGATTTAGTAAGCTTTCTGTGCGAGATTTACAATAAACTCCTCGGGAAGCTGGATCAAAGATTTGTGAATGTTTCCATTCAAATCACTCGAGGAATCCCTTTAATGTATCTTAAGGATTTTGGTAATATTGATCTTTAGAACTTTTGGATCTGTGATTCTGATAATTCGTTTCTTTAAGGATATCTAACCGGAGAGTTTCTTACAAAATTTGGGTCAAATGCTATCTACAACCAATAACTCAGTGGTTCTCAACCTTTTTTGAAGCTTCGACCTCCTTTGAAGTGTTACAAACTTTTTGCGGACCCCTGAAATTGATAATCTCCAAACGAAAGTTTATGAATTTTTTCATAGGTCATTGTGAATCAACAGAAAAGTTTTTCTGTAGTCCAATGCAAAAATTCTCCCAATATCATTCAGAGTCTACTAGGAATCTTGCTAGTAACAGAAACCGATCTAATAAAGGATCTAGGTAGTAGAGAAGATTTCAACAAAATCGCCGCCAGAAATTTGCCTTGATTATTCCCAAGAGGATAATGAACATTTTTCGAGACAAGCCTTAAAAGATTTTTAAAAGATTTGAAAGATTTTTCCAGGTGTACCTAATAGATCAAACAGCATCCGTTTTTCAAAGATATGTTCGGATTCTAAGCTGCTTTGGACAACTAAAAAACTTTTCTAATAGGCGTTTCAGGAACCCCAGATAACAGCCGTTGGGAAAATTCGTTGAAAATTTTATTCTCCAAAAAACTTGTAAAATATCCGTCAAGGAAAAATCAGGGTTTTTCGATTTTCAAGAATCACTACTATAAATATCCTTTGAAAATCGCATGAAGAATCCTGCTGATCGATTTGAGAAGATTCTGCCAATGGAGTAGTATGAGTAGTAAAAAAATCATTTTTTTTACTCAATCTCGCCAATAGTTTTCTCACGAACTCTACAAAAAATTTCGGAAGATCACACCAGGAAGCTTGCGAATTCTGTCATGGATTAAGCCTTAAATGTGCTAGAACTTAGATACTAATAACGCTAAGAACGATGTTAATTTTGTTTTCTAGTATGCACCGAAAAAAATGCAAATCTGGGGAGATAAAATTAGGCTCAATATGATATAAAAAACATATTTGTTCTCATATATAAAATAATAAAAACTCTGAACCTCACGAGCAATGATTCTTTGCAAAACAAGCGAGGTAAGAACTTTTTTTTTATTAATAAATAAGAATTACATTTATTTATAACGGCTTCGCGGACCACCGGTTTGGAAACCCTGCAATAAATGATTCCTAAGAAGCCCAGTCCACCAAGTTTCTTAAATGAATAGCTGCATCCAAAGGACCTAACCTAACCTTAATAATATTTCTGAACAATTGTGTTACGTGCCTCTTTTTGGGTTGCTAGTGTAAACCTTGGGTAAACTTTTGAAAATTTTTAAATACTTGCGTAATTTTTCAAATGTTTTACTCGTAAAAATCTTCAATGAACTCATGGGAATATATTTGTAGAATTAATTAACCCATTACTTGTGGTAAAGAAGAATAAAATATGGTTGAAATCACGAAAAAAAAATCCACGTTCTCAGGTTGGATTCGAACCCACGACTCTTGTTTGCTAGTTCTTCAGGTTCAATAAATCATAATTTAAATTTCATTCAAACATCTCTGAAGCCACTATTTCATATAACTTTGACGCGCTGGAACATATCTGAGGCAACGGATTCAAACCAAAACCCAAATTTACTGATCTTTGAACCACACGGAAAATTTATTTATGTTTCTTCGTGTTATCTATGGTTTTTGTTTCAGTTTTCAAATTTGATGATTTATTACTCTATCCAATAGCGCAATCGATATTGTAATTCACTGTGACACTATTTTACCTTGCAGCTGTTGCTACTGTTCGCTTGCATTTCATAATAACAAACGTGATAAACATTGATTTCAAGAGCATCAATTTTGGGGGTCCGCGAGATGTTTGTAGAACTTCCAAGGGAACCGCAGCATCAAAAAAGTTGGGCACTACTGATAAAGGCCATGCAAAATCAATAATTGCATAAGTGATCTAAATTTAACATTTGGCTATCAAAATACGATCAAAATACTGACCTCAGGAGTGAAAAAATGCCAAATAGGAGTGATTTTATGATAAGAATAATTATAGAATAATTCTAGGATAATCACAGTTAAAAATTAGAATTATTCAAAGTGAATCACAGTTTAAGCCCAGAGTATTAACGGAAGGGTTTTTATTTTCGCAAGAAAGCAGAAGAAAATACCTGACTAACACGGGGACGGACCTGGTGTAGTGGTTAGAACACTCGCCTCTCACGCCGAGGACCTGGGATCGAATCCCATCCCCGACATAGTCACTTATGACGTAAAAAGTTAAAGTGACGACTTCCTTCGGAAGGGAAGTAAAGCCGTTGGTCCCGAGATGAACTAGCCCAGGGCTAAAAATCTCGTTAATAAAGTCAAACCAACCAACCAACCTGACTAACACATTTTGGAGGATTTTGCTAAAGACAATCTAGCAGGAATCTCAAAGAAGTTTACACAAAGTTTCTGGAGCACCTTGTTTAGGAAATACAGAAGGAAATATTAAGTCACTGAAATGGTGAAAAGAAAACTTGTGCTGTGGTAATAAGTTGTGTGGTATAAAATGACACCGTTTTTCATTTTTACCTACCGAATAGTGAATTCAAGAGGAATCAAAGTTCATACTCCCAACTAGAGGATGCAAGATTTCAATACAATTATGTATGAAAACCTTATACATGTATTACTATATCGTTGCATGTAAGGGAAATGTAGGGTTTTTATACAGTATTTGTATTGCATTAAATTGGGTATATCGACTTCAAAAGCAATTGATTAGAAACTTCTACTACAAAAGCCAGACTTTGTATAGAGGAGTGTTTATAACTAGATGGCCTATATATTACTCTACGACGAATCCTGCATTATCATAATTAATGATTGTGGATGCTATTATTAACAGGTGTTTCATGATGAAGCAGAACTTCTGGAATGGTTGGGAATTTTTAGCAGTATTTTCTCTAAAGGAAATCATGGGCAAGATTTTCAAGGATTTCAGAAAAATACGATTTTTTGGATTGATTCGTTCAAAAAGAATTTTCCTTCCTCTGATACCAAACAAACTAATATTTTCAACAATTAGGTGTGATTATCGAGGGTGTGATATTTGTCAACTGAGTATGCGACATTTAAACACTTTTTCTGACTTTTAGACAACGAAACTTTCAAACTTTTTTAATTGAGTACATTATTTAGGTTAGTAAAAAATTTGACAAAAATTGGTCTGTTTTGAGTTAGAATATACTACAGTGATCGGATTCGTGATTGATTCACGAATATCACGAAATTTCGAAACTCACGAATATAATACAGTGATCAGATTCGTGATTCACTCACAAAAGCAATGAAAATAGCGCTGGTGTAATTTCAAGTTAAATCAATTTTCGCATTTCTTATTAGCCATGTTATAGATAATTCCCTTAAGACTCCGTCGATATGTTTTATGCCATTTCAGATAACATTTGTAGAATATTTTAAATACTTCCAGGAAAAATCTCCTGAGAAATTATTTACAAAATTTACAGGACTGACGTGACAATTTCGATTACATCGATACCTTCTTCAAAACCTATGGAAACCTAAAGGATTCTAACGAGTAAAACAGCGTGTTCTGAATCTAGATTAAAACTAGTTTATTTGGTTTGGGGGTTATATATATAGGTCAGAAAACAATACAATACAGATTTGAATACTTTATAGTTTCATATTTGAATAGTTCAATAGAATTAATGCAAGTGAATACATTTGGTTTTCAGGCTGCTTGTCTAAATGTGCCTTGCGAGTAAATCGCAAAGTGTTTCATGGAAGATGTTTCAAGGGATGCCCTGCTTGTAATGTTTATGATGCTACATTTATGACCACACCACGGTGCATTCTCGTAAATTTTTTAGCGACTCCCAGGAAATATTTTACAGCATTTTTTTTTAATTTAGAGTATGGGGAGCACACATAGTTTATTACTATATTCCTGTAACTCTTGGCCATTCGTGGTACTAAGGGAAGCCATTTTCATAATGGCCATTCCACGATCAAAAGAAGGATGTAAGAAACCTCTGGAATGGTGGAAAAATGTGTGTTTCGATTGGTTATTACATTCGGTGGTATAAAGTAACTCCGTTTTTCATTTTTACCGACCAAATAGCCAATCCAAGAGGAATCCAAACTCATATCGACTTCAAAAACAATTCATTTGAAACATTGTTTGCAGTCAGACAAATATGTAGAGTGTTAACAACCCAGTCAACATTTTGAGTAATATAACTTTTTTATACATCATTCTATATGAATCAATTCACTCGTATGAAATGCATGAAAAGGCCATATACACACCAAAGTGGAAGCCATGTTCGCACTTGGCACGACTTTTTCAGACTTTCTGTAGTCTGCAATACGATGCCAAAACATTTGGATGGAAGTAAAAAAAAAGTTCCCACCGAGTTTCGAACATGACATCTTTTGATTCAGAATCGGACACCTTACCACTGTTCCAAAATAGAAGATGGAAGTGTGATTATTTGCCAATATGAATGCATGTTTTCTGTACAGCGAGACTTGCTTTGTATTTCTTTGAGACCGCTATGCCGATGGAACGACAAGCGAAATTTTTCTATGAGCATTCTTCTGTTATAACATCGTGATTGCAGAAGTGTCAAGATGATCATTTCAAACGTAGAGGAACGATTTTTCGAGAGTTTAACATTCATTATCGTCTTCTACGTAAAACTTTTATTATGGCGAAGGTTTTCAAATTTCAAAGCTTTGAATTACAAAATCTAATCTTTTTGTAACTAGTTTGGCGTAAGGGTGTACAATATATTATAAAATTATTAAAACCATATCTATGGGGAAAACGATAACATCCAATGTTTCCATTAGGGGTCGTCAATAAACCACGTGATTATTTTGAGGAAATTGGGCGAGTGTTTGGCCGAATACCAGAGAGAAAAAGGGTCTGGAGTTCGAAAAAAATATTTGTACGTGGTTTATGGACAGCCTCATAGGAAATCCATGGGTAAATATTTTTAAGAGTTTCTGAAATTTCTGAATACATCCTGTAGAAATGTGTAACGTAATTCATAGAGGAATTATCAAAGGGATCCATGAAAGACAATAAATAACACTGCGGAACACGTTTTTGTCTCAAGCAACAAAATACCGCTATTTACTGAATTAAGGGTTGCTGAGTCCATTGCCGATTGGCATGTCTAGTGGCACGTCTAGTTTTCAAGTTATTGACTGTTGACAATGCTAAATTTGACTGTTTCAGCCAACTTGCATGCAAGTTTGCCAGCTTGTACGGCAATTTTTTTGCTTAATTCGTCACAGAATTCAAACTTCATATATAAAACAATTACTATCAACAAAGTTCATAATATTTTCGATGGTAAAATGTTATTTTTTGGTGGATCAGAAAAGTATTGTGTTATGTCATATAAGAGAAACGAAGAATTTTATATGAAGACTGCAAGCATGTTGAAAAAAATCGATTTACACTAAATTTTATCATGAAATTTCAACTAAATGGTATCTAAATTGAAAGTTCAAGTCCTATTTAGGGGACGGACCTGGTGTAGTGGTTAGAACACACGCCTCTCACGCCGAGGACCTGGGATCGAATCCCATCTCTGAGATAGTCACTTAAAAAAAATCAGTGACGACTTCCTTCGGAAGGGAAGTAAAGCCGTTGGTCCCGAGAAGAACTAGCCAAGGGCTAAAAATCTCGTTAATAAAGATAGAAAAAAAGTCCTATTTAGCATGTTTGGTAGATTATATCACATAAAAGTTTGATAAATCATACTTTAAATTTCATGTATACATCAATAAAACCAATGTTTTATGCAACTTTGGTGACCTGTAGCTAAAAATTGTGACGTGCTGGAATATTTCTGAGAACGGCATCAGATTCAGCGACCCAAAATCTACTAGAGACAGATAATTTGATCCTTGAGACACGCAAAAATGTCATTTTTGTTACGCTGTGTAATATATAAGGGTTTTCGGAGGAGTCCCTGCCGAAATCTTTGATTAAATGATGATTCCCGTGAAATGTATCGACAGTAGAGTGTCCTTCCCAGGACATCCCGGGATTTCCCGTTTCCCGGGATATTAGTTCTGACATCCCGGGAATCCCGGGATTCCCGAAATGTACGTAGAATTTGATGAAAACCACTAAATTGAAAGTCATTGAAATTTGTACTGGGCATCGATGATTGTGGCTTATTCATCTCACGATTGCGAATTGAAGAAAATCGTTTGGTTTTGCACTAACATGACTGAAAAAGTATCAGCATGTAAGTGTAAGTAGTGATACTTTTTTGAATCAATATTACTTGTGTTGACTGAGTTTTATCACTTTGAAATTGCGAACTGAAAAACCAACAAGGCTGCCAAAACGAATGACGGGCTACTTTTCTCTTCAACATTCTTCTTCTTCTTCTTTCTGGCGTTACGTCCCCACTGGGACAGAGCCTGCTTCTCAGCTTAGTGTTCTTATGAGCACTTCCACAGTTATTAACTGAGAGCTTACTATGCCAATGACCATTTTTGCATGTGTATATCGTGTGGCAGGTACGAAGATACTCTATGCCCTGGGAAGTCGAGAAAATTTCCAACCCGAAAAGATCCTCGACCGGTGGGATTCGAACCCACGACCCTTAGCTTTGTCTTGCTGAATAGCTACGCGTTTACCGCTACGGCTATCTGGCCCCCTTCAACATTAGCCATTTTTATAAGCCAGGTCTGAGAAAGCAAATTTGAAAGTACATCTAAACTTCAATCAAAAATTTTCAGTTATTAACTTTTAGCATGATATTCTACAATACCTTTAATGATCTTTAATTGTTTCTTTTGTTCTAAGGTTTTGATGATTTTTCAAATGTCTGATGCAAATTGCTTTTAAAATATTGAACTTAAATTACTTAATTTTTTACCTTACTTCCATTCATAAGTATTATAGAGAATTTGAAAAAATAAGCCCAAGCAAACCCATAATAAGTCAAGCTAAGTTTTGATTTTGTTAAGTTACTTTAACAGAATACGAAAACCACATATGTAATATGATTTGTTATAGTTATTGGAAAGCTACATTATCTTCACATTTAATTTATCCCGAATCCCGGAACGAGCAAAATGACCGGGAAATGAACACTCTAATCGACAGGGAAAAAAAGAGAAAATTCTACCAAAACTTAGCGAGTTTAGAGGTATCCAAATGACAAAAATTAAAATTAAAAATGTCATAAAAAAACTCCAAGAATCTCCTACGAAAATTCTGCTCCTTGTTGTAGGTGGAATTTCAGACATCTTTGGAAGAGTAACTGGTGTTTGCTTTTCGGCTTAATTGTTTATAATTAGAATCACCTCGTATGATGAACAAAAGTAGTTCGAGAATGTAATTCTGTAACTCTTGGCCACTTATGGTCCTCTGGGGGGCCATTTTCAACATGTTTGAAAGCCCTTTATGGATAAAATAGATAATCAAGTACTTGGAGCCAAGCATGACCCCAATTTTTTGTCGTCATTGGTTAGCCGTAGTCCGATAAGAGCATGTTATGGAATGTCCATTCCAGCGTTCTTCAGAAGTAGCAACTAGAAATCATCTGCTGATGCAATTTCTGACAGCTTGATACACAGGTAGTGTTATAAACTATCAAGTTCCACAATCAATTCCGCAGCATCAAAACATGTGTGGACTGGAAAACTTTAATAGCTTCTGAATAGAAGTGCTTTAGTGTTTTGTCGAAAGTTGTTTCAAATTCAACTACCGGCAGACTTAAGTGGGCTAGACACTTAATGAAATCTTACTGTTATCCTAATTACAGAGACTAATGATGTTTTATAAATCATATCGCATGAGTTGCTACTCCGTTATTGCAAGAACAGCTGTACTTACACAGGGAACCAAGAGACGCTACTCAGGATCAGTAACATCCTCAATGTGTAAATACTGGTGCTCTCATTATTATAACAAACATTTCTGGCGCCGGCTGCGTTCGAATGCAGGTCAATTTGGGGATGGGAGGGAAATGTTGACGTGTTACTTGCTCTATAGAAGCCGAGGAGTCCTCTGCACTTTCACAAGAAAACACTGGAAGTTTGGATATGGGACATGATCCTGATTTCCTCCACAGGAGCATGCAACAGATTCAACCGATCAAACACTACTCTAATGATTTTTTTTCAAGTCATATATTAGCTAGAATAGCTGGAAGTAGTCACAGTGATGAAACGATCTCTAGAAAAATCGTGATATATAAAGTTTTACCATCCAACGGTGTTTCCAACATTTACTACCGCCGGTCGGCATCCACTGCCAGAAGGTATAATCCTTGTGTTTGTGCTTCAGGCTAGGAGCAATTGTAACCGACAGCCGACTATAAAAATGGCAAAAATGGAGCAAGAAGCCCGCAAAAATTATACATCCAGTTTTAATTTTATTCATTTTTGCATATACTTTGCGCACCGAATGCATTTCAAGTCACCTAAAGCTTATGTGTGTGTGGATTCAGTTCCGGAGAGAAGGGAGACGAAAGCAAAGAGGCTTAATGAAATTTAAATTAAAAATTAAATAAATTGCATTACCCTTTACTCACACTCTATCTCTCTGACGCCGAACGGATCCAGGTTCCATTGCCGGATGTTTTGTGGAAAGTGCCAAGCATTTGTCCGTTTGATGGAATACCCTCTTAGTGATCATTTTCCGTATGTATAGATTGTGCGACGATATTGCAGTGATAAATTTCACATTTTTTGCAATAAGCAACAAATTAATTGCGGTTGTTCGAAAAAAAAATAATACGGGAACATCGCGTGAGGTGTTGCTGGCATGTCGGTGTAACAATCGGTGAAAAAGTGCTGTTCAGTGTGTGAAATTAACAAATGCAAATTTGATTCATAATTTTTGGGTGCTATTTTTGAGCAATTTCAAAGTTTACATAATTAAGTCGTAAAGGAGGTTCTTAAACTTTAGTTTAAAAATGATTGATTAGATTTGCGAAAACTTGAAGATAATGAGAGTGAGACATACATGGTAATTTTCTTTACTTTCTTAGCGGAAACTTAAAACTGTTCTTTGCATTTTGATGAAATATTTGAACATCTTCTTTTATCTTATGGTGTTACGTCCTAACTGTGCCAGTGCCTGCTTTTCAGCTTAGTGTTCTTAGGAGTATCTCTATAGTTCTTATCTGAGAGCTTTCTTTGTCAATTGTCCATTTTTGCATTCGTATATCATTGAAAACATTTCTGATTCGCAAAACTATCGCTCGTCCTCGAACTCCTTCATGCAATTGATGATTATAACCAATGTTCCCAGCCCAATCTAAAAGCGTAAAACTGGACCGACACTAAACCCATCTTCCAGATTCTCCCACACATTCCTTTGCGCTGCCTTGAAAGCCCATTCATTTCCAATCCGCTTTTCAAGTTGTAATTGACTCGCGGCCCGAACAAAACGTACAGCAAATTAAACCCGGCAAGAAGCAATCCAAGTGCTAAATTCAAATTCAAATCTGGAATTCTTATCAAAAAGTCAGTGGTGCAAGGCGCGCGTTGATTTACCTTCGGGTCCTGCTTGTGCTGGTGACCACCACCCCCTTGTCCCGATGATGTTCGTTCTGATGCAATGTGTGGGAAGACCGACGGAAAAGACAAAGTTGGAATAAAACATAAAGCTTCTGGTGTCTGATGGCTGCCAGCCGCTGCCCTTCTCTGCAGTCTCTAGTGTGTCGCCGCCGCCACCGTCGTCAGTTCTGGAATAATGGTATCTGCTGGAAGGAAAACGCTTTGGAATCATTCAAATCGTGAACACACGTCTCACGGTGGGACGAAACTGTAATGAATGGTTAAAACCTCTTAGCGGCAGCAAAACCTCATATGGGTCTACGGTATTATCCTTGATGAAGGGAAATTTATCAATGAATTCAAAAAAATGTCTCGAAGACACCTATGGGCTAAAATGCCTCTACGCAGTTTTGACCGTCTAATATTAGATTCATCCCACTGTGCGCTCCAAGTGTTGGGTGGTGGTGTTGGAGCACTGAAGCATGTGTTTGTGCGCGGGAGCTTCCAGTCAGTGCATACATAAAGGATTTTTCCCTACTGGGCAAGAATGTAGTAGGAAAAAAATCACACAAAATCTGGCGAGGAAAAAAGTGCAACGCAATGCAAGTTTGCACCCTCGCGTTCGCGGTGGCTCCTCCAACAGATACCCGGCTACGACTGAATGAATCTTCTTGCCGAAAGGGGTGGGGGTGGACCAGTCAGTGATTGAATTCTTCCTGGAGTGGTACGCGACCATCTTCGTTCGGTGCACATACCAGCCAGCATACATGAGCGAGCAAAAAAAAAACGCGCCTCGTTCCGTATGTAGATGCACACAAAAGTGACGAAGTGAAGCATGAGATTTTACTGCTCTTGAGGAAAAACGGATTACTTTTTTTGTTGTTGTTGCTCGTAGAAGACGACGATGATCGCCACTTGCGATGAACGATACGTTGGTGTCGTCGTCGTCGTCGATTCGATTGAGGAAAATAAGCTGGAGAAGAGGGGAGCGAGGATACTCCGGAGTGCATGCATTCTAGTCACTGAAGCGAAAAAGTGTCGCACAGACGCGCCTCAGCAAGTGGTACTCCGAACGGCTAGCGCAAAAGTGGACGAAACGAACCAAAGAAATCGAAATTGTCAATTTCATGCAAATCAGAACGGCGCGAGTAATGCAAACATTGGTGAGAGAAGTGCGATTCGGACGTCGGTTAGTGCTTCTTTTTGGTGGCACTTCATTACCACTGGAACTTGTCCTGTCTTTTTCTACTTAGTATTCTTAGGAGCCGGCCATCCCATAAATTTTCATATTATGTGTCAAGTTCAATGTAACTCTATGATTTCTGAAAAGATCTTATTGGAAGTATTTCTATATTTTAGTCAACTTCCTTCTTCTCGAATTTAGTATCTCAATATCGAGTTGAAGAACCATAGTTAAAGTAGTTTTTCATACCTTCCTTGATGGTCCCTTAGCTTGCATTTGCACTGATTATGTGTTCGATACCTCCCTAACACGATGATCACTTCAATATCGAGTTATGGAGAGTTGACTGTAATTTAAAAGTATTCTCTTATTCAATTTATTAAGCATTAATTAATCAAATTTACGGAAGAAACCTTGGATAAAACTATCTAGACGAGTTAGTGGAGGAATAGCTGATAAAATCTGTGGAGAATTAGCTTGATCAGTTCCGGTGAGAATATGAATGAATATATGCTAATCCGTTATTGATCGGAACTGGTAAGAATTGCACTTCAATCCAGATGAATAAGGGTTGGGACTTATTGCGCTTATTCTTGAAGTGCACATTTTAGCAGCTCTCATATTATTGATCAATGACGACGCCGGCAAAGTCTTTACAGCCACTTGGGATTGGGGAGGAATGTAAGTATGTGATTGTTGCTTCTAGAGACCGAGAATACCTCTGCATCTCCACAATCACCACGGGATGGATTTTGATTAGTGAGGGAGGAAAAAGGTATGGAAGTCACCTTTGGTCGGTGTGCGATCCATGGATAAGGAGGAATAATACAACTCCTTCATTAGTTTCAAATTTTTGTCTCGCAGTGAAGATATATTACTAGATATATTGATATCTGCTTACAAATCATGCACCTCATCCATTTGATTACCAATCTTATTTTATGACGATATACAATAATTATTAAGCTTGCCACACAACAGATGACTACGTAAGGTCTGACAACTGTGGAAATGCCCATGGGGTCACTGTGTTGAAAGGTAGATTAAATTCTAGAACATAGAGTTATGAGTTTGGGGCCCAGATAGCCGTAGCGGTAAACGCGCAGCTATTCAGCAAGACCAAGCTGAGGGTCGTGGGTTCGAATCCCACCGGTCGAGGATCTTTTCGGGTTGGAAATTTTCTCGACTTCCCAGGGCATAGAGTATCTTCGTACCTGCCACACGATATACGCATGCAAAAATGGTCATTGGCATAGTAAGCTCTCAGTTAATAACTGTGGAAGTGCTCATAAGAACACTAAGCTGAGAAGCAGGCTCTGTCCCAGTGGGGACGTAACGCCAGAAAAGAAGAAGAAGAAGAGTTATGACGACGAAGAACGGTATATTTCGGTGAACTGCATGCAATCTCCTCAACCCCTGCCAACCCACCGTCGATTGCCCACCCTCAGCACCCTCAACTCAATCCAAATAAAAGCAAAATTGTCATGGAAGTCAAACAAAAAGACAACGCGCGAGAGAGTGGTGCACTTGGAAACGAAGACTAATGGCCATTTGAGTGCTGTAGTCTTTCTCTTCGTCTTCCCTTTGTATCCACATCGCTTGACGAACTCTACAGAACAGTCCACTGACCGGACCCTGCGGATTGCCATCGGCAGATAATACTTTGTTGTAGTATGTAGGAAACAACACTGTTGGACAATCGCTATTTAAGGACGAGCGCGAGAGCGCTCAATTGTCCATCTGCGGCAGGATAGACAAAAAATGAGCAAGAAATCCGTAACACGGGGACCAGAAGCCAGAGCTATTAGAAGTGACATCCGATAGCACACTCGGGTGGCTTTCTTTCTCGACTCGATTGGGTGAAGAGGATTCGGAATGGTGTGCTGCTGACTAGGGTGATTCAATTTATAGAAAAAATTAAACATCTTATCTTCCATATTTTTCTTGAAATCTTGATGATGATTTCTGTCCAGCAGTTTAATTCTGAAAAAAAATTAGAGTATCTCTCACTTATCGCTCTCTGTATCATGATCAGCAACACATCATGAGAGTATAGACGTGAAAGATAAGATTTTCATTTTTTTTTGTAATTTGAACCACCCTACTGCTGACACGTGTGCCGTTTCTCTGTATCCCGTCATCAGGGTGGCTGAAGTCAAAGTTTAAAGTGAAAAGTCTCGGGTGGTGGAAAAAGTTTTACCCGTCGTCCCACGTCAGCAGAAGAAGAACGAGGTGTGAGCGTCTGTTTGAACATTGTTTTGTTTTTGGGTCCGGAATGGTTGAAAGGATTAATTTTTCAAGACAACTGGACCCTGAACCCGGGCTGCCTGTCGACAACTGTTCTTCCGACTCCGAGTCCAGTTGTTCGTTAGTTTGTCGAAAGTTTCGAAAAAACTGGGTGGAAAAGGAAAATCCTTCAGCTGTTGTGCCTTAGATTGAAGCTCCAAAAAGTGGCGCACCGCCTTCGTCACTAGTAGCAGGGCTTATAGCGGGTCTCTTTTTGGAGATTTGGTTACTGTTTGAATGCAATTTTCTGAAATGTCTCGATTCTCAAAGCCAATTCTGTTTTATTTTCCTTGCAATGAATTTTTTCAGGAGATTGAAAGGTGTTTACAGGGATTACCATGAATATTATCTCAGTTGCTATTCCTGGATTTTCTCCAGAGATTCTTTTAGCGGTTTCTCCAGTAACTACTTCAGCAGATCTGACAAAATTCCCTACACGACTTATTCCAAGAAAATACTCACACTTAAATTCCAGTGCTTTTGAAGAAAATCGTCAAGGGTTCTTTTCTAAGAAACCCTACAAGCATTCCGCAAGTTTAGTTATTCTTCCAGACATTTTCAAATGGATTCGGTCATGGATTGTGCGATTTGTCTAAGAAATTGCTTCAAAGTTCCTGCATAAATTATTCCTGGAAAACTATAAAGAATATAGATATTTTTCAGTTCATGCATTGAATTTCTTCAGAATTTGTTATAACTTTTTTTTTCAGTTATTAACAACCTACAGCAATTATTCCGAGCACATAATACACAAATGCAGGGAAAATTCCTAAATTATCCAAGGAATTTTTACAGAAATTCCTCCAGATTTCTGAGATTTTTCAATGAATGATTAGATGAATTTCCCCCGAAATTTGCTCCAGAAAGTTTAAAGTAAATACCTCCAGAAATTTCCAGTTATTCTAAAAAAAAAAAAAATCCTCCATGTCGTATTCTTGAGTTTATGAAGAAATTGATGTTTCCATGATTAATTGTTTCCAGGAAACCGTTCAAGAAGTTCCAATGCCAGGTTTTTAGTTATTCTTACAGCCATTATCATATGAATCCATACACGGTTTGTCTCACGAATTGCTTCAAACTTCCATTAGGGATTATATGATATGAGCACATACTAGTTTCACTTATTTCCTTGAACAACATTGGATTATTTTGTAAAGGCCATTCACATTTCTTCTACTTTTTTATTGCGCTGTCGCGGCTGCTGCTTCTCAGCTCTTAAGGGCCAGTAACCTAGACTATATGCCTTCATTCATATTTCAGCATTGAATCATGAAAATCAGCATTATTTTCAGGAAAAATA
The DNA here is from genome assembly GCF_002204515.2 of Aedes aegypti. Classification (NCBI taxonomy): domain Eukaryota; kingdom Metazoa; phylum Arthropoda; class Insecta; order Diptera; family Culicidae; genus Aedes; species Aedes aegypti. The sequence goes on from NC_035108.1 coordinate 403,192,602, forward strand.
AAAAAAAGATGCAAATCTGATTTTTAATGTGAGAATTTCTTATGTTACTAAAGTTTTGAGTAAAATTCAGGAATTAAAACAACTTCAAACAAATAGAAACCTCTTTCATTTATTTAAAAAAAGGGATTTCTAGCCTGAATGAGTACAAAAATGAATATTAATTTTGTTAGAAACTGACATTTTTCACTAGCTTAATCTTTGTTTAATATTATTGTCTAAACAAAATCATTTGTTTTTTTTAATGTGCCTGACGTCCAGTCAAGTACGTATCCAACATTGTTACATAGTTTGAAGCTCGTTTTATTTTTCTTCGGATTTTAACCCCACACTATCAAATCTCGGAATTCTTTTCCATTATAGCTGCAGTATTGAAGTATTGAACTTCAAGTATTGCAGTATTGAAAGTATTGAAGTATTTTTTTACTCAGTCAACGCATATTTTCTAACAAAATATGTTATAATTTTGGCTAACCAAGTAGTTAAAATAAGAAAAACTATAACACACTTTCTTCTACACTAAACAAAATCGAAACAAAGTTTGTTGTGATTTAAACAAAAATGTAACTCATTATGTTTCAAATCAAACGAAAATATAACTCATTTTGTTATTTTCCATTATTGAATTATAACAAATTTTGTCATTTTTTACATGAATAAAAACGCACATGTATAAGCATTTGCTCTCTGATTTTTATAACAAATCTTGTTATAACTATGTTTCAAATTGAAACAAATTTAAGGCAGCCTTTATATAACTGATTTTGTTTCAATTTTGTTTATCAACTCAAAGTGCTTCTAAAAAAATTGAAACGTAATTTGTTATATGTAACAAATGTTGATATAATTGTGATATAATTTTGTTGTAATCCACTGGTCGGGTTGATTTCTCGTTTTTCATTACAGCATTTTTTGAAGACTATGTAATTTAAAAGAAAATTGGAAAAATAGCACCAATGAGTAATTTGAAAGTCTAATATTATTAAATGTGCATATTTGGAGCCAAATTTAATTCGTCGGTCGACCAATGCACTATGGGTCAGGGACGCAAACTGGTGGAACAAAATTAATAACTCGGTAGCGAAGTATTTCCAGCACTTTGTGTCTTGGGTGTTTTTTGTATCAACGAGGACCATCTACTGACATAAATGGATAGTTCAAAAATCGTCCACATAGGTGGGGCCAATCTTACTTTTTACTGTGAGGTTCTAGAGATTTGGCAGGATTGGCAAAATTATTCATTCAATTGAAATAAAAAAAATCAACTCTCTTGAAGACGTAAAAATTCCCTCTATCTGAAGCAATTCCTGGAGGAAATCATGGGAACCCCAAAACAAAGGAGCATTTCTCGATAATATACCACAACAAATTCCTGGAAAGAAACCCTGGAGAATATTTTGAAAGAAAATTTTGGGAGAATACATAGAGGATTGTTTCCACGAATACCCTAAGCGATTAATGGACATTAAGGAAACATTTTTGAAAAATAGTAGCCGTGAGAAAATTGTTTTTGAAATCCTTGGAAAAAGTGCTGTTAGAATCTCTGAAAGAACTCCTGATTACAACACTGGAAGAACTTCTGACGAAATCTTTGGAGAAATTGCTCCTGATGGAATCTTTAGAAGAACTCGTGAAGAAACCATCAGATCTCTTAAAAAAAATGATTGAATCCTTAAAAGAACTCCTTATAGAATCCAATGGGAAACTTCTAGTGCAATTTCTGGAAGAAATCCTGCTGGAATCCCTGGAGAAACTCTTGATCGAGTCCGTGGAGGAACTTTTGGACCCCTCTGAAGTAATATCTAAAAGGACCCTCAAATCCTTTTAAAACCCATTAACAACTTATGATAAAATCCATAAAAGAACTGATGAAATCTTCAGGGAATCTCGTGAAGCAATTTGATAACTCATGGTGGAATCCTTACAAGTTCTTCTAATGCAAAGGCTGGAAGACCTTCTGATGGAATCCCTGGAAGAACTCCTGGTGAATTACCTGGATGAATTCCTGGTGGAATCTCTGAAGGAACTTGTGAGGGAATCTTTGGATCAATAACTCATGGAATCCCTGTAAGAACTCCTGATAAAATATTTTAAGAAAACGGTTGATGGAATCTCTTAAAGCCTTTTAAAACTCAATAAGAACTCCTGATTAAATCCATGGTAGGACTCCTGATGGAATCGTGAGCAATCCCTGGAGAAGCTTCTGATAGAATCCCAAGGGGAACTCCTGGAGTAATTCCTGGTGGAATATCTGAAGGAGTTCGTCCAGAGGTTCCATGATGAATTCTCTGAAGGAACTCTTGGTGAAATCTCTAAAGACGAATTCCATGTCAAATCGGTCAGTCACAGAACTCGACCATCTTCGATTTGCAGTCAATTTTGCACAGTTTGGTATAATATGTGTTTTCCATAGAAAATCGATAATTTTGATTCGAGAAAAACTTTTGAAAATGGCCTATGATTTTTTTTTTTTTTTTTTTTTTTTTTTTTTTTTTTTTTTTTTTTTTTTTTTTTTTTTTTTTTTTTTTTTTTTTTCTTTATTAAAGTGGTTTTTCGCCCCAGGCGAGTTCACCACTATTTTGTTCTATTTAATACATATTTTGTACGTTATTGAGCTTTACGTATGATGTTTATGGCGTGAAACCTTTGATTAATTGCCTTCTTATCAAGTATTCGTACGCCATTCCTTTTAGATCGCCTTATACATCCCCGCGTTCTTGAGAAAAGTTATAAGGCTGGATTCACTATTACGCTCATTTTGTAGCGCTGATCTGATGCTGTATATTCCGAATTTCAACCTTAGATGTTCCATGGAGGGGCAACAGCAGATAAAATGCTCTACTGAATTGTGGACCCTGCAGATCTCGCATTGCTTCCGGAAACCAGTCGAACCTCCAAAATTGTAAGAGATTCGGGTGTGACCAGTTCTGATCCTCGAGAGGACTCGTTGGTCCCATCTGTTGGGCAGATCATGTCATCTATCGGTAGTGTTTTTTATTTTTCGTGTAAAGCATTCTTTTTCTTGTGCCCATTCAGAATCCCATGCATCCTTTATCTTCCCTTTAAGCCACAGTTTTATATCTGCAGCCGGCGTAGTTCGTATCAATGGTCGTTCATTTCGTCCAAGGTTGGCCAAGCGGTCAGCCTCTTCGTTTCCGGTTATGCCCTTATGACCTGGAATCCACATAAAGGTTATGCGCCTACTTTCTGAGATTAGCTCTTGTGTGGCTTGGATCCAGGGGTGGGTGTTAGTGATTGTTTGGAGTGCTGATAATGCACTTGCTGAGTCCGTCACGATTAATAATGGACCATCGCATGGCTGGGATGCAGCTTGGAATATCGCCGCTGCCTCCGCTGAAAACACTGAGCAGTATTCAGTAAGGCCATATGCTTCTTCGAGGGAGGTGGAGTAGATTCCGAAACCCACCCTTCTGCTATTAGCTCCGGAAGTCTTCGACCCGTCCGTGTAACGCGTTTCAGTAAAAGGGTATTCAGTCCTTACCCGTTTTCTGAAATGCGCTTGAGCTACTTCCGGGAGGCATTCCCGATTAAGATTGGACTTAATGTAGGAGTCAATACGAGGTTCCTTCGCTTGCCAACTTTGTGCTCCAAACTGGTTGCGTTTGGCTACCAAGGGGAGTGAAAAATTGGCTGTAAAGTTGAGTAACTGGTTTGCTTGGTTGGTGATGTAGGTCGTTGCTGCTCTGCTTTTCGTTCGTTCGAGGAAGCTGACTACTTTCGTACTGATGGCGATGGCTGCTTTGTACTTAAACGGAAGTGCTCCAGCTTCGATACATGCCGACATGGCAGGAGTAGAAGGTAGTAGACCCGATATTGCGCGAATAATGTTGTTGTATACTGGTCCCAGTCTGGTAATTAAGTCTTCGAATGCGTGGCATGTGATTTCCGTTCCGTAGAATAAACGGCTGCAAATTATTGCATCGGCTACCCGCATTTGGGTCTTTCTGTCGCTTCTTGTTCGTTTGTTCGCTATGCTTTTTATGAGGTTAACCCGGCTTTTACAATTTTCTTTCACTAGATCGAAGTGTTGTCGGAAGTTCAGGTGTCGATCGAAGGTCACTCCCAAAATTTTCACCGCTTTCTTGGTCGGAATGGCTTTCCCGTCAATCATGATTGGTTTTCGGAGCACAGGATGATTCCCTGAACAGATATGGGTTCTGGTGCATTTTTCGGCCGAGAGTTCAAATCCAACCTTGCTTGTCCAGCGTACAATGGCGTTCACCGCTGTTTGGAGCTTTCTTCTTAAAGCTTTTGGATGTTTACCGGTGACTACGATTAAAATGTCGTCAGCGTACACAAAGATGTACACCCCTTTCGGTAGAAATTTGAAAACGCTGTTCATGCCTACAAGGAAAAGCGTCACGGCGATTACTGAGCCTTGAGGAACGCCTGTTTCCTCGTTGACCAGTTTGGATTGACAGTTGCCAATTATGACCCTGAAACTACGGTCCGAAAGGAAGTTCTTGATGAAATTTAGCATATTTCCGGTAACGTTCCATGTAGCTAATTGGTTTAGGATTTCCGGTGTCCATGCCCTATTATACGCCTTCGCTAGATCTAGCGAAGCCATCTCGACATGATCTCCTTTCTGCAAGGCGTCGTTGAGAACCTGTCCTAATGTGGCGAAGTATGTGCCAGTTCCAAAACCAGCTCGGAAGGCATGTTGTCGAGGATCTATAAGTCTGTTGCTTTCAAGATGTTCAATTAATCTGCGATTTACCAACCGTTCTATTATTTTGGCCAGGCAACTGGTTAATGCAATGGGCCGGTAGTGCTCTACGTCCTGCGCTGATTTGGTGTGTTTTGGAATCGGGACAACGAAACTAGTTTTCCAGCTGTGCGGAAAAGTACCAGTTGTCCATAGTTTATTGAAATTTTCAAGCAGAGCTACTTTACCTTCAAACGGAAGGTTTTTGAGCATAGGATACCCTATTTCGTCTGGGCCCGCTGATTGACCCTCTGCTTTATTGAGAGCGAAGTTGAGTTCGTTAATTGAAAAAGGCTGATTAAATACCTGCCCTCTATCCGGAGGGACTACAAAACTGTGTAGTTCCACCTTTGGAATAGGGTGCTTTACACGAAAGTTGTGTGGGTACTTCCGATGCGAGGATAGATCGGCGAAAAAATCCGCCAGTGCATCAACGATGATAGATGGTTCCCTTGAAGTACGGTTGTCAATTTTCAAAGCGATGCCACGAGTGCGCCTTTTTCCTTGTATGGCATTGACACGGCTCCAAAGTTCGGTGGATGATTGCGAATCATTAATTCCGTCCAGAAAAGTAGACCAAGACCCTTCTTTGGCTTCACGAATTAATTGTCGGCATGCGTAATGAGCTTCTCGGTAGGCCTTCATGGCACTTTCTTTGTATGGATGGTTGAAAGGCAAACGTTTTGCGGCCCGCAACGTTTTTCTTCGTTTTTTGACGGCTTTTTTAACCTCATCAGACCACCAGTGGAGAGCGCGACGACCTGGGGTAGAGCTTGTTCTTGGGATGGTTTCGACTGCGGCTTCGTAGATATTGTTGGAAAGTTCTTCAATTGATGTTGAATTCGACTCCATCTTATTGGCTATCGCTAATTGGAAAGCTGACCAATCAGCTTGATTATACCGCCAGCGAGGTCTTCGAGAGGTTTCCGGTGTGACATTATTCGTATGAATCCATATCGGGAAATGGTCGCTGCCCGATAGATCCGTATCGATTTTCCACATCAGGCGGTTTGCAATAGTAGACGATGCTAAAGAGATGTCAATAGCGGTCTCCTGTTGTCCCCTCCAGAAGGTTGGAGAACCGTCATTGAGGATGGAGAGGTTCATGTCCGTAGTGAAATCGAGAATAATTCGTCCTCTAATGTTATTCGAATTGTTCCCCCATGTTTCATGATGCCCATTTCCGTCTCCCAGGATGATTATTGGTCCCTGTATTGTGTCAAAGGCTTCCATTAAACGGGTTTTCAGGTCTGGTATTCTGCCATTTGGGATGTATAGTGAAGCTATCGTAACTGCAAAAGGCCAAGTTATCCTGACAGCAACTAACGGTAGATCAGAGTTAACCGTAACAGACTCATATGGTAGCTCAATAGAAACTCCTATGGCTACGGAGTGGTAGATGTTTCGACCAAATTTGGACGTCCAAAGATACTTTTTTCCTAAGGTCGCATTCATCGCCGTCGGCGTTGCTCTGTGAGATTCTTGTAATGCAATCACAAGGGGTGCGTGATCGTGCACCAGCCTTTCGAGTTCCACCAAATTATTGTAAAACCCGTTTATGTTCCACTGCAGAGCCAGCGGTTTGCTTCTGTGATGAGAATCTGTTACAATAGTGGATTGCGATCTGTTAGAACAGTTATTTGAAGCCATTTTAGTAAAAGTTTGGGGAGAGTATCCATCGGCTGCTGGCACGTGTGTTAAACGAGAAGGCGACGCTTAATTGTAGAGAAGATAGCCGGAGAAGTACAAGATGGGACTTACCGCCTGAGCTAAGTAGCCCAGGGTGCCCACCGAAAATCTTTTCTTTTTCTTCTTCGTTGGTCCGTTGGTTTTCACTTGTAGTATCCTTTTTCGATTTCAAACCTTCAACTTTCTCAGTTCCTGCTTCTATTCCCTCGTCGTCCTTTCTAGGGGTATGGGATAGCCATCCCTTGTCCGTCCCTCTTCCGATTTCTTCCCAGCGCCAAGGGGAGTCCTCCAGTTCCGGTGTGGGAAAGACGTCCGCACTGAAGGGGCCAAGGCTACTAGGATACATCGTCGGGTTTTTCATGTTGTAGCTTCTGATGACTTTTTCGTCCTGCGGATGCCGGAGTCGGTTCGACCGTTCCGGCGGGTCCTTAGCTTCCGGTCTGTCGACGCCCTGGCTATCCGAGGCACCAATCTCTTCATCTGGTACTCTACCTAAACGCCGAGGTCGGTCCAGTGATTCCGGTTGGGGTATAGCTTCCGGTACGCTGGCGCCTCGGCTATCCAGGCAGAGACGCAGACACTGATGGGTGGCTGGATGTTGAGGTGGACCCACTTGCTTGGATTGCAAGGGTTCCGGTCCATCAATTTCACGACGCGCGTTCTTGTTGTGGATATGGCTTCGTTCGGGCTTACGGCGATAATTGGGAGGCGTGTTTCGACTACCTTTACTAGCTGTTTTGTCTAGGGGTGGTGGTGACAACGAGATGATGGAGAATAGGCAAGTAATGCTAGCGTTTAGCGATAGCACTGGAGCCTTCCGAGGCGCTTTTATGTTTTACTCTTTTTTGTTGTTGTATGTTGGCTGGTTCGATTCGATTTATGGATCTTTTATTTGGTGTTTTGTTTGGACTGGGGGATGGTTTGGAGCAGTTTGGGATTGGTGTTCCCGATCGAGGATGTTTGGGTACCGATTGGCTCTTTGTGAATCTTGTTGGACGGGGAGTATCTTTTAAATTGGGGCTATGGTCCGGCGTGGCGGAATCGGAATCGGAGATAATTCCTATTGGCAGATCATCTATTTGTTGCTGGGTTTTGACTGCTGGTTGATCGTTTACGAAAGATGTTGGGAGGGTCGGTTCTGTTGCATGCCTAGCTGGAAAGACAGCAATACCAACGGGTGTGTTCGAGGATGTTGTTGTAAAAGAAGGTCCGGCGGGCATAACCATACTCAGAAATGCAGAAAGTTGGTTGGTAAGAGTTTCGATTTGTTTCGCTTGATTTGCCACTATTGTTTTCAATTCATCAATTTGAGATCTCGCAGATGCTGATGGGGTATTTCGTTCAGCCAGAGCTGCGCGCAGGTCGGCTATTTCACTATCCTTATTCGAAACGAGGGTGGTGAGATAATCTATTTTCGAGTTGAGAAGTCCTAGGTCATCTCTGTTCGACGCTTCTACAGTGCTAGCATAGGATTTAGTTCCGAGATCCTTTTCTACCATTCTACGGGCTGCCGGATATGATAGCCCTTGGTCCACTTTTACACGCTGGATAGTGCTTTCTACCTTGTACTGAGGACATGAGCGACTCGAGACAGCATGATCGTTTGTTTGGCACTGTTTACAAAAGATTGCGTTGGGACAGGTCTTGTCTTCCGGGATGGGATGATCTCCAGAACACTTTCCACACGTGGCCGATTTGCTCTGACAACGTAGTTTTGTGTGGCCAAAACACCAGCAGTTAAAACATTGCATCGGACTAGGGTAATAAGGCCTAGTCCGGCATCGAATGTATCCAAAATCGATGTGGTCGGGACGATTCGTACCACGGAAAGTTAGGATGATCGAAGGTGTGTTTACCCTCTCTCCTCCTACGCTGCGTGTTATTCTGCGAACTTCTTTAATCCCTTGTTCTTTGAGCTCCTCCAAGAGTTCAGAGTCAGTAACATTGATAACATCGCGGCAACTTACTACGCATCGTGTAGAGTTAAGCGTTGGATGTTCGGTAATATGTACGGGGGTCGATCGATCAGTTGACTCATAGTTAATAGACGGTTGAACTGCCTGAGGCTCCTCACCTTCAACGCGTAGGTGGCCCTATTCGCTTCTGGGAATGCACCCTCAATGCGCCCACCAACGTATTGTTGAACAGACTTCCGTATAATAAAAGGTACGTTTGGTAATGGGCGGTCGACTCCAGAGATTCTAAGCAAAAACAAAGCACCATAGTTTTGCTCGTTATCCATGTAAGGAGGTAATGTGGCCCCTGTGTACGATCCATCGATTTGGCTAGGGTTCAATGCATGTGATGGGCCGTCTCCCCATGACGAAGGAGTTGATCCCCGAGAACTGGCCGCCATTGCGGCCTTCAGTCACCACCACCACCCACTTGCAGTATGTTTATGAACGATGAGTCGCAAAGATATTGCACGTTTTTACGAATCGCCGGAGAAATTGTTTGGGAACCACTACACGATAATGTTCTTCACTGTCTCACGTATAGATTGGTGAGTGTTTACTAATCACTGGGTATCTCAAGAGATAATGCCACGGTTCACTTTTTCTCGTTTCGCTTCTATTTTGCTCTTCGCTTTGATGGTTCTCACGCTCTTTGGCAACACAAAACAACACCTGATTTTTACACTCTCTTTACCCTTTTTGTCTTCAAGTACGTTCGGCGGGTTATCGATGCCGCACTGTTTGTTGTTTGAAACTACTCACGAGCGCGAACCGACGGAGAGAGGATTCACGGGAGTTTTGAATCACAGAGGTTTTTTGCCCTCTTTGGCTTTTCGAAAGCGCTTTAGCACCGCATATGAGTTCTATTATAGATCTCACTGCCCCCTCACCCTGAAAATGGTGGGATAAGGGGGACTTTTAACAAAGTAATTTTAACAAAACTCGGTTTTCGCGTAAACCGTTTAACGTGACAACTATACACACGAAAATTCTGCCACCGTAGGCCAGCTACGGTAACCCCTGCAGTAAATCACTGAACTATAACACAACGGGTTAAAATAATCGGTAATCGATAAGTAAAAATGATTCGCACGACTGTAGAGAACAGGTCAATACGACGAACTGTTTTTTTTTTTTTTTTTTTTTTTTTTTTTTTTTTTTTTTTTTTTTTTTTTTTTTCGTGTAATTTATTCGAAAAAATTCTAACATCGAAATTGAGAAAAATGTTCTATGAAAATGTTGTAGTGAACCGTTAGGGCTATAAGAAAAATATATGCACTGAAAAAATATTTATGTTTTTTCGTGAGAAATTTCATGATAAAACTTAAATTTTAAATTACACAAAAACCCCGTTTTTAATATAGTTTTTTTATTTTCACCAAAGAATTTTGATAGTAAACAGATAATTGGGACAAAGTTTTAAAATGGAGAAATGTTTAATAAAAACTTTTCTCACAACAACTTTTGGTCGATTTTCAGTTTTTTTTTGTCAAAATATATACGTTTTGATGATACAATAAGAATTTTGAAATGATGCTAAACTGTAATGATTATATGAACAACTTCTCTAGAAGTAGCCATTTTCGAATTATATCAAGTTTAATGCAAAACATCATTATTTAAATATTTTAATACTTGAGAATGGCCTATTTTATTATTTAACTTTTCATTTTCTTGCATTAAACTTTAGATAATTCGAAAATGGCTACTTTAAGGGAAGTAACCCATATAATCATTATGGTTCAGAATAATTTCAAGATTCTGATACAATACAACAGAACGTATTTATTGTGACAAAAAAAAAAATGAATATCGACCAAAAGTTGTTTAAGAAAAGTTTTTTTTATTAAAAATTTCTGCTTCATGAAACTTTATCCCAAACATCTGTTTACAATCATGATTCTTCGGTGAACATTTTAAAAATAATACAAATGGTGTTTTTGTGTCATTTAAAATTTAGGTTTTATTTTTGAATGTTTAATGAAAATAAATATAATTTTTTCCAGTGTATATTTTTTCTTGTTGCTCAAACAGTTCACTACAACTTCTTCATGGAACATTTTTATCTAAAATCAACAGTTTCAGAGTAAGAATTTTTCAAATATGTTGCATTCAAAAATTTATAGGCCATTTTCAAAAGTTATTTCTAAGTCAAAATGATCGATTTTTCTATTGAAAACACTTATCATACCAAAATCGTGTGTAAAATTTTATCCAAATCGAAGATTATCGAGCACGATTTTTTGACTCATTCTGGATGGAACTCGTCTAAAAAAACTTCTGGTGCAATCTCTAAAGGAACCCCTTATGAAATCCCTTTCGATAAAATCCCTAGAGGAAATCCCGATAGAATACCTTAAAAAACTTCGGATGGATTCCATAGAGGAGCTCCTGGTGTATTCCCTAACGGAACTCCTGATGGAAAGCTAGAAGAACTTCTGATAGAACCTTTTAATTTCTCCTAATGGAATTCCTCTTCTGACGGAACCTCTAGAGCAACATTTGATGGAATCTCTGGAGAAACCATTTCCTTCAGAAAATCCTACATTCGATTGATTTTTTTTTTAATTTCATTTCATTAATTTATAGATTCCATTGATTATCATTTTCATTTTCCATATTTTCTATCTTTAAAATCCACCAGTACTTTTTTCCAGAGATTTTTGAAAATAATTGATTGACATCTGGAAGACATATTTAGAAAAGCTTCATGAAATTGTTTTTTGAGTATATACTTAGGAAATTCTCCACATAATTTATGCAAGACTTCCTGAAGAAACCTCTGGAGTAATTTCTATTTAAAGGTAACATTAAAGAAACTACTGGTTGTAACCTTTAGAAAACCCTAAGCAATGTTTTTAAAGGAAACCCTAAGAAATCACCGGAGGTATCTCTGGAGAAATGACTGGTTGCATTCTTGAAGATGTTCTAAACGGAAATCTTGGATAAAATCTTAGCGAAATTGATAGGAGAATCACTGGATGAATTTCTGAAGGAAATTGTTGATGTTGATCATTAAAATCCACCAGAGATCTTTGCAAAAAATAATATTGACAATTCCCTGGATACATCTTTGATAGATGCATCTTTGGATACCTTCATGATATTTTTCTGAAAATCTATTTGGGGAATTTCCCATAGATTTTATGGTGGACTTCCTGAAGAAATCTCTGGAGTAATTTCTAAAGGTAACATTAAAGAAACTACTGGTTAAAATCTTAAAGAAAACCTGAACAACAGTTTTGAGGGACACCCTAAGAAATCAGTAGAGGTATCTCTTGAAAAATAACTGCTTGCGTTCTTGAAGATGTTCTGAACGGAAGTCTCGGACAAAATCTTAGCGAAATCGATGGAAGAATTACTGTACGAACTACCCCATTTTTTTATTAATTTGAGAAATTTTATTTGAAGAAATCCATAAAAAATAATTATGGAATTTTTGAAGTAATTTCTGTGGCTATCCTAAAAATTCATGATTGAATTCTTGAAATTAACTTGAATGAAATCCATGCAAAAATATACTTAAGAGTTCGAATAAGAATCTCTTTGACTCAATTGACTGCTGAAGTGATTTTGGAAGTAAGACCTGAAAGAAGCTGTGGTTTATATTAGATTGTTCTTAAATTTTTGGAACAAACATATGTTTTCAAGAATTAGATCAGTCGCAACCAGCCCTGCCAGCAACAGCAGCAACAGCAGATGTTTCGCTTCACATCTATAAATGTAGATACATATGTTTGAGCTCGGTACCCCATTTGAACCAACTAGTCGTATACATATGCGGATAAAAGTTCCGTCGAAAAGTCCCCCCCCCCCATTTTCTTTAGCAATTTGCGCAGTTGATGGGCTTGATTCCGGCACCCAGCAAAGAAAGCGAACTTATCTCCGCCAAGAAATAACTTTTTTACGAAATTACTTTTTTTCTTCGGCAAGTTCTAATTGCTAAAATGTCAAAAAGCTTATCAGCGCACGAAACCGTTCTTTGGTTCGTTCGTTCATCCGCGTCGATTGCCGTACTGCCGTAAGTTTAATTGGGCTGACTTTTTCGGTGTTGTTGGGATCCTCGTCTTCGTCAACCGGTGTGTCTTGTGTTTTGACGTTCCCTTGAGATATTATTATTCCACTTGGTCGGTTGGTTGTGAGTTGCAGCTGGCCTCTCCTCTCGGTCAAGTTGGACGTTTTGCGACGATAATTGTAAGCGACTCGGGCTCGGATCTGGGTGTCGTCTTCGTTCTGGTTGTGTGTCGTTTGAAGTCGAGCCAGTTGGTGTTCCCGGTTTAAGATTATCAAGCAACATAGAAGTAGTTGCCGTTACACTAAGATGCCGACTTGAGACAGTGAGAGATTAGCATCGTTTACGCAGTTAAATGATGGATCACGTGCTAGGGAGAGCAGTTGTTGTTTCGATGGAATTTACGTTTGTCGTGAAATTGTTGGAATCAATTATGTAATGCCAATTGGAAACATGGAAGTCATAACAAAATGAAATACATACACTGTGTTTCAAATTGTTGTAAATATTGTAAATCAAGGTTACTATTTCTGAATATTTTTCCACCGAAAGAGCCTTCAACCTACTTGAGATTATCATAAACCACTGTAAATTGGCATCGTACGCCATTTGAGAAACTCCTAATTAAATACTCAGCCAATAACATTAAAACGCTCACAACTAGCAAAATGCAGGGGAATCCCTTGCTTCTTCTTCTTTGACCCGCACATTCCATCGACGAGCAGTTGTGGAATGCAGAAGGACAAAATTTGATGCATGCGACAAAAACAGATGTGTGAACGGTTACTGCCTGCTTTACTGAAGCTCGGGATAATGCAAAAACGGGAAAATTCTTCCGGATTCTTCACGGTGCCAAACTACCTGCTGGCCGGGCATTTCTTCCTCAGACGGATGTGTCTTTGCTATGTTGACTCATAATCCAAAAGTTACACAACCCCTGAACTTGTTCCATTCGGGGCCTCAAACTTTGTCAACGTCGCCACGTGTTGTCGAATTGATCATAAGAGAAGAAAAAAGTAAGGTTTCCTTACTTACCGCAATCGCCAAGTTTTGTTTGTTGGTTACATTTGTTTTGTCTCCCATCACACCCGAGCAGTTGTCCAACTCTGTTAACCGGTGCAGTTTCATTCAGTGACTGAGATCCACCTCATTGTTACTGGCTTCACGACTATGACGTGAAGGTCGAGAGTTTGTTGCAAAACTCTGTGGAGCATTCTTTGCTGACATTGCTTCCTGCGAGCAATGCTAGATGTGTAGCACTTGAGTTCACGAGTTTGGCGGTGAAGCGATTAGCGTGGAAAGTTTTCATTTTTTCCAGTACACTGAAGCCTCTATTTACGTCGGAGTCGGGTAATATAAGGAAAACCATAACTTAAATGGAATTTGTGTTAAAATAATAAAATTCTTGCTTTAGAAGTGGACTAAAATGAGTCTTATGTGACAAAGCTTTTGTAAAGCTTAGCAAGCTATATGCAAGTTTTCCTTTCCTTTTTCCGAATTCCGTGGGAAATAGATCTTTTGATCCAAAAGCGTCACCAGTGATATCCCGTAGACTTATGAACAACATTTATACCCTCATAGACTCATGAAAACATCTACTGTCCAAAACATGGGACACTGTTTCTCGAAAACTTCTTTGAGGCTATTCAAGAACTCCTTTGAGCATAGGCCTTCTGATCTACAAGCATAGCCAGGGATTTTCGGAGGATTATAAATATAGTTGATATTCCATCATCTTTTTTTTTGCTCTGACGTTACGTCCCAACTGCGACAGAACCTGCTTCAAAGCTAAGCTCAGTTCTTATGAGCACTTCAATAGTTATTGACGGAGAGCTTTTTCTTGCCAATTGATTATTTTCGTATATGTGTATCGCCTGCAGTGGTGGAAGTGTTCGCATCATGAAGCACCTCATGAGTGAAATCCAACGTAAAACGAATCCGACTCACGAACAGGCTAGGTGTGAGTAAGTTCACACCCGCTTGCTCGGAAGGATATACCAAAAGAAATGGCAAAAAGTTCGTGAACATTCATTTGCCAGTAATCACACAAGGTGTGATTTATTATGGTTTCGACAGACAAATAAACTGTATAACCATCAAATCGACAGTAAACTACCGGTTTTTGTAGTCTAAAACCCTTGAAAATCAGACATCTCGAAAGGGAAACAGCTTTTTGTCTAAATCGCTCTTTAGAGCTCCGAATACGTTCACGAATCACTTTAGCTTGGTTTACTCGCGAGCCCAGAGACAGATGCGAGTAAATCAGCACTCTGATGCTCGTGAGCATTTTGTATTGTTTTTTGTTTCGATTCAGCAGACATGTTCGCCACTTTGGTCACTCAGTTTGGTCTTGCCGAATAGCTGCGCGTTTGCTACTATGGCTGTTTAACCCTAATACTCAAAGGAGGTCTTGGATAACTCAAAACAGTCGTTAGATTTCAATCATAATACATTATGTTGGTTTGTACCTGTTTAAGTATAAACTACCTAGAAAACTTAGGTTATGCCAGTTGATTTGAAGGCTAATACGCACAGAATGATTGTAAACCATCGTTTACTTATACATACTTAGGAAATATTTTATTCAGCCGGTTCGGATATAAACCCTATTAATGCTATGGGCTGATCTCAAAAGTGCTCTTGGATATGCTTACCCACTCTAAAGTCTTTGGGATTCTAATTTGATTGAGCCTATTTGGGTATAATCCAGCCTCATCAACGTTCAATATATCACTAATTATGCCTGTAGATTAGGGTACGGCTTATTTTTCGAAAGTTCTCAAAACCAAAAATTCGTGTGCTCTTCAAAATTCAAAACACAGAAACGGAGAAACTTCAAAATTTGAGCCAAGAATATTAATAATTAAAGGTGGTGCAAGCGACTTGAAGGTGAATTTTCAAGTTATAAAAAATGACCTTCAGTTAAGGTGAAACATCTCGGAACCCAAAGATGGCCGACTTGTGCTCCTACTCACGCTTTCAAAAGCACTAATCTGGAGATATAGTTGGCAAACGTTTCTGATCTTTTTATTTTAAGATGTTTGCTAGTGCACAAATCCAAAATAAAAAGTACACTGTTGTTGGATGCCATCTTCGCGAGATTTGTGCCTTTGAAGTTTCAGTACAATCTTAGAAGTTGATTCCAAACTGTTTCACCTTAAGTATACATATATTTTTTTTTATTTTTCGACCAATTTTGAAATTTCTAGCATCATTCCCTTCAAAATTAAATTTATGAAAACTTTGTATAGCACCAAATTTGTTTAAAATCAAAACTAGGTTTAGTTAAAAGTAGTTAATTCCATTTTTTTTCCTCATTTTACTAAAAAAATAACCTATGTTTAACTTAATTTTTTCCGATTTTTGCCAGCAAATCTCTATCTTTGAGGCTGAAACTGTTTTTTCTCATTTGTTAAATCTTTGAAATGGAATTTGCAACAATTTTTAAATATTTTTAAAATATTAATATTTTTGCATGTGTTAAAAAATATATGCCAACTCGCAATTAAAATAGGATGCTTTATTGACTTAAGTTTTAAAGAGAAAAAAAAATCAATTTCCGGCAAAAAAAAAAAAAACTAAAAGTATTCAACGAAATTTGATTTTTTTTCCTCCAAAAAATCATGTTTTTGGGTAGTTTTTGTTGAATAACTAAGTCAAAACCATTTTTTAGAGAGATGTTTTGTATAAACAGTTGAAAACCAATAAATATGCTCCACAAATATGTGAAAAGATTTGGAATCGGTTGAGTATTTATGAAGTTATGGTTAAACAAAGTAGATTTTTTTTAAGAAAACTTTTTTTTTAACTAAGACTTAATTTCAATTTTGAAGATAATGGTGCTAAGAGTGTGTCTTTGTTATTAGTAAAATTGGGTCTCTGACGCCAAAATTCTTGTTTTTATTCTTGTGAATGCTGTAATTGTACCCAATTAGCAGGTCTCCTCTTGAAGCCTTGATCACTAGTCCAATCCAAGTCTCTGTTTCAGGCCAAAATCACTAGATTGATGCAAGTCTCTCAAAGTTTTTTTTTGTAATGGAAGGACTCTCAAGTCTTTGTTCTTAGTCAAATTGGTCGCTGACGCGAAAATTCTTGTTTTTCTTTTTCTAGTGAATGCTGAAATTTTACGCTATTAGTAGGTTTCTTCTTTAAGACTTGATCACTAGTTTAATGCAAGTCTCTTTTCAGGCCAAAATCGCTAATTATATGCAGGTCTATCAAAAGTCTTTATTTTTAATTAAAGAACTCTGAAATCTTCATTCATAGTAAAATTGGTCTCTGACGCCAAAATTTTTGTTTTTCTTTTTGTGAATGTTGAAATTTTATGCAATTACTCTCCAATTATGTCTAACATTCCTCGAGGAATAGCTTCATGGATTTTTCTAGTGATTTCCCCAGAAATTTCTTCTGAACAATTTCCAGGAATTCTACCGAAATATCCTCTTGAAATTAATTGCATAATCTCCTAGGAATTGACCAAAAAATTCTACTGGAATATTTTCAAAGGATGTTCAGAGAAATTTCTCTAGAATTGTATTTAGGAAAAAATACAAAATTCTGAAAATTTCTTAGATTTCCTCCAAATATTTTTCACAAATTCTTTCTCGGATTTTTCCAGTAGTTACTTTAGTGAATTTTCCGAAGATGCTTGCTAGAGTTCTGTCCGAGAAAATCCCCAAATGTTTTTTTTTCCAGAGTTTTTGAAGAAATCCGTAAAAAAATATTTAGGAAGCCTTACAAGACTTCCTCAAGGAGTTTCAACGCTGATTGTTCCATTTTCATAACAGTTTTAACAGATTTATCCCGAGATCCCGGAAAATCTCGGGATTTCAAAAATGAAAATTCCGAATCCCGCGAATTTTTTTCATCATGAACCTCTGATTCCAATGAGCTCTTGGATAAGCTTATACCATCGTATGACTCAAAACTTGTAAGACTATGTTTGTGTGAGTTTGCTTGAGTATGAACTTCATTCAATGACCGACGAGAGAAAGATCTCTAGTGGCGGTTCTAGATCAGAATTTCGGATCTCAAAAGAGTTCTTGGATATGCATACACAGTCTTTGGAGTCAAAGATGAGTCGGAGACATTAAATTCGGCTTGTTTGGGTATTATTATCACTCATTAACTTTCAATATATCTCTAAGTGTGCCTGCAGATCTGAAGACTTTTCTAGGAAGCATAACTTTAAAGATAATTGATTTCAATTACTTGAAGCAGTTTTTTTTTCTTGTTAGTGTACCTATAGATGAGTGAGACTCTTCACATTGATTTTTAAGACAAAATACAGGGCTGTTAGCGGGTCTCTTCTCGAAGACTCGATCACTCGATCGATTTCATGCAAGTCTCTACAAAGTCTCTATTTTTAGAAAGGAACTTTCAATTCTTTATTTTTAGCCAATTTGGTTTCTGTTGCCATTTTTTTTTGTTTTTTTTTTTTGTCTTGTGAATGCTAGTGAAAATTTTTTGATCCCCGTCCATTTTGAAATTTTAAGTAATTTTTCTCGAATGATGTCTTCTCACATTCGTCGAGGTTTTTTTTCTAGTGATTTCACCATAAATTTCTCCGGGAATCTTGCAGGCATTCTCCTTAAAACAATCCTCAAGACATTGCACACAAAATCTTCCAGGAATCGGTCCAGAAATTTTACTAGAGATTTTTCAAAGGATGTTTCTTCAAAACCAGCTGTAGAAAATCCTACGCAACTATGTTCAATAATTTCCGCAGGGTTTAGTGTGAAAATTTTCCCAGATACTATTCCTAGATTTCTTTCAGAGATTTTTCCACCGATTCTTTCTCCAATTTTTCCAGCAGTGCTTCCAATCATGCTTACAGGAGTTCGTCCAAGAAAATTCAGAAATGTTCATTTCAGAGTTTTTGAAGAAATTCGTTAAGACATTTTCCCAGAAAACCCTTCAAGAATTGCTCAAGAAGTTCCAGCGCCGATTTTTTCGTTCTTGCAAAAAAAATCATGAATTTTTTTCTAATAATTCCGACAGGGTATCTTGAAAGAATCCTAGAAAAAAATCTTAACGACAATTCTGGGGAAAATCGAACTTAGGATTTTCTTGAGAAATTTGTGAAAGAAATTCTGGAAGCGTTCCTGAAGAAACTTGAGGTAATTGAGGTTTTATAAATCCAAGTTGAATTTATAAAATTATCTTGAACAAATCAACGAGAATTTGTTGTTTGAAGGCCTGTAATATAATAAATAACCATATCTTTTCATCGCATTTCAATATCGTATTATCAAATCTCGGATTTTTTCTGTTGTGAAGTATTTTAAAAATAAAAAATACTTTTTCAATATGAAACCCTAACAAACGTTCAATACAGTAGTTCCCAACTTTTTTTTTGAAGCTGCGACTTTCTTTGAATTCCGCAGAGATCCCGCAGACCTCCAAATATGGATTTTTTCGGAATTAATTTTTTTGGGAGCCGAAAGTCTCATAATTATTCAACAGAAATTCTTGGGAGGCAAACCCATTAGTTATGTCTGTGATGTACTACAGATAATGCAAGAATTCTTCTATGACCATTTCAGTTCATTGAGTCCACTTAGATTCTGGCGATTTCATGTTGTTGGAAAGACTCCAAGTCTACCAATAATTCCCACCAGCAATTTTTGATGATATTATTGAAAGCTTGATAGAGATTTTTCAATAATTATCCAAAATAATATTTACATCATCTGAAAGATTCATTCAGGTATCGCCAAGATTTTTTCCAAGAATTTGTGAAGATCCAAAAGATTTTCTTTTCAAAAACAGGATAGGTATCAACTTTGCATCTATGGAAGCTACATTGCTTATTTTGAAGAATGGTGAATCCTTAAAAGCCAACTATTAGCCGTTGGCAGAATTCGTTAAAAAAAATCGCAGGAACTCTTGGAAACTTTTTCAAATATCTGTCCGGCATCTTTGCACAAATCTTCTGTAGTTTACCTCTACAAAATTTAATGTTAGTCAAAAGCCTCATTGAAATCCTGATGACAGATTCTAGATCAGTTCTTCAATGGTTTGATTAAAAATATGTTTTCCAATCTAGCCAATATTTTACAAAGGAAATTCTGGGAAACTTTTTAAAAATTTTGCCAGAAAGTTTGGTGAAGGATTAGGCTGAAAGTTTGCCACGAATTCTATATGATTATCTGCAAGAACTGTAGTGATTTCAGTTTCTGGGGTTTAAAGTTCTGTAAAACATTTAAGCAAAGCCTTTTTGGTAAATGTAGGCTTGCAATCTCTTATTTTATCGGTATTTGCATAGTAAAAACCAAACATAATAAATTGCATTTGATAAGTATTTGTACTATAAAACAAAATCTTAACTTTTTCAATTATGCTCTTTTACAAAAGAAGCAAAGTAAAAATTTCTCACGAATGTTCATCAAACAAGAAAATCGACACTTAATTAAAATGACTATGGGGACAGCTCCTTGGTGGCTGTGAATCACCGGTTGGGAAACCCTGGTTTAGTTGGAATGAATGTAGAGCTTCAAATACGATTTTAATTTCATGCTGATCAGAAACATTGGTTTCTTGTTGTTCCCAAATAGAACATACATTCACCAATGACAAAAAAGTTGTCTTATTGCGAGTCAGCTTCCGCAAGTTTATTTAAAGCAAATTAACTTGCTGCCCAGTGCATTGAAAAGCCAAATAGGCAGCTAGGGAAGTATATTTACCAAGCTGTGTTTCAGTAGACAAACAAACTTTCAAAATTTTTGGTTTCAAATAACAAAAAAAGTAGAAGTTCTATAAATGATGACAGCAACTGCACCGCATGCTCCATTCAGTCGATCATTACGATAAACGTCGGGCAGAATTAAATAAAATCGTGTTAAACATTGAGACTGAGATAGACGAATAAATTAGTAACATCAAGTACCAGTCGACCCTTCCTACTAAGATAAACAAAAAAGTTTGGATTTCATCTGAGATTGGATCCAGGTTTCAAATAAGTTTCGGTAATATTTGCTGCAGCCAAACCTGCATGAGTCGATACCTGAAGGAACAATAGACTCACGGAAATATCGAGTCATGGGACAGAAAAGCTTTGCAATGCTTTTTGAGGGGACCATCATAGTAACAATCTACCCGACTAGAGGCCTGCAACAAAAATATAATAAAATTTAATCAGAATATGATATGCATATCATATTATGATATAATTTTTTTAGGCTCCGTTATCCATAGAACATAATAAAACAGAAATATAACATAATGTGTTTCATTTCCTTTCAAGATATTTTTTTGTTCATTTTTAACAACTTTATAACAAAATAAATATATAGTTATGCATTTCAATAATATACAATATTATCGTATTTCGAACAGTATTATAATTTTGATACTTTGTATCAAACATTATAACTTGGTTTGATATGTTTTTGATAGAATTAAAACACATTTTGTTATGTTTATTTTACTATTCATACACTTTTTGTTATAATTTTAGTTATTTTAACAACATCCTGCATCAAGTTTGTAACAACCTATGTTCTAAAAAAACTTATAACATTATAACATAGGCTGATATAATTTTGTTATGTACCCTTAGTCGGGTACGGGAATGTACCAGCCTCAGGCTGAATTTCCCCATAATAAAGAGCCAATTAATTATAGTAACAATCAGTGCTGTTAAATGTCAAAATTTTTGAAAATTTAAAATGCTTATAGCACCCTTCCAAGCGAAATATCGCATCAGCAAATATTGCCAACCGATAGTAATTTGGAAAAAGTCATCGGGAAAAACAATTTTCGATGACTTTTTCCACGGGAAGGGATGATATTAGCAATATTCAATTGTCAAAGTCACGTGATATTCATGACATTTAAGAGCTGTGGTAACAATGAAATTTAGTCTTTAGTATCTCCATGAGTCAATATTTAGTCATGGAATATCGACTCGTGGAAGTTTCACTGTATATGCATCTTATTGGCTGCTATAAAATTGAACAGCTTGTCCTCTTTACTGTTCAAAGAACAATTCCAATTATTGAATCAATCTTAAAAAACATTTTAATTATAAAATTAATCAATTGTTCTATGAATTAAAGTGGTGCTATTTCTATTTCAATTTTTCATGAATTTGTGCTGAAATCAAAATCGAACCCAAATAAATTCAAACCTAGCATGAATGCTCGCTCATTTATCAGTGCACTATGGGCCAGGGACGCAATCTGGCGGGACAAAATTTATAACTCGGTAACGAAGCGTTTCCGGTATTTGGTGTCTTCGGCAAAGTTTTTTGTAACAACGTGGACCATCTACTGACATAATCGGATATTTCGTAAATCATCCGCATAGGTGGCGCTACAATCTTACTTTTTACTGTGACGTTCTAGACTCTTGGCACTTTTGATAAAATAAACAACTCTCTCGAAGACGTCAAAATTCCACAGCCTACTGTTTTCGAGTTATTGGCAAAAGTAGACCAAATTAGTGAAAAAAAAAACGATTTTTTCCTCTGAATTTAACTTTCTTTACTAAGAATCATGCCATATGATATTTTTTGCTTTAATTTCATATAATAATACGACGCATGAAAATTGAGAAATAATGAAAAAAAACTTGAAAAATAGAGCAGAAAAATAGTATTTCGTATCCCCGTCTATCGTAACACTGCTTCCCAGACGGGCTCTGTCGCGCTCGGTTCCGCCTATCAGCATGTACTTTGTTTTTGACGCATTCAGCACCAGGCCGACTTTTGTCGCTTCACATTTCAGGCGGGTGTACAGGTCTGCCATCACTCCAAATGTTCTGCCGACAATATTCATATCATCCGCGAAGCAAACAAATTGGCCAGATCTTGTGAAAATCGTACCTCGGTTATTGAACTTATTGGCTCTCCGCATGACACCTTCTAGCGCAATGTTGAACAGCAGGCACGAAAGTCCATCACCCTGTCGAAGTCCCCGGCGGGATTCGAATGAACTGGAATGTTCGCCCGAAATCTTCACGCTATTCTGCACACCGTCCATCGTTACTCTTATTAGTCTTGTGAGCTTGAGCTTCACGGGAAAGCTGTACTCGTCCATTATAACAGTGCAACAGAGGTTGAATGAGATAATTGAGAGTATCTCTCACTTGCTCTCTGTAACAATCATGATCCGCAACACATGATAAGAGTCTGTTTGTCGGTGAATAAAAGCGCATGATAAAACCCATCTAATCAAGCTCCAAAACTGGGGGGCACTACTGTGCTATAGGATATTGCCAGTAAAGTAAAACACCTACCCCCAATGATAAATAAGCGAGAAAAAAAGGGTTTTATCGTTGCTCTCTCTGTGGGACTCTTTTTCGCTGCTGTTATTTATCAAGTTTGTTTTACAACTTGCGAAACATTACCGATTATGTACCGATACAGATGCGATGTTTTTCATCGCTTGCTTTGATCGTGCTTGGAAAACAATTGGGTTCAAATTTTGCAATGCCTCTAGTGCAATACTAAAGCTTGTGGGTAGTTTTTCAATTTAGATCGAAAAATGATGTCCTTGAATAGCGTTATCCAAAAAAAAGCGCAATAGAAAATGTAAATGTGGCTCAGTCATAGAATAAAAAAAAAGTAAACAAAGCCTCTCAATGTTAGATAGGTCCTTTTGGAAAGTTGAGTGAAAAATGTTGTTTTTAAGGCAGAAAAACATGGTGATTTTATTCTAATTTTGCTTGGTGGTACACGGATAAAAATCTGATCCCCACACCATGATTTACAAATCATGAAATTCATAAATTGGTTAGGTCATAATATCAGGATCACAAATCATGGTTCCTGGAGTCATAATCATGATTCCTCATAACCGTAACATCCAGTGTGAAAACACTAAGCGACGCACTTTGCTTCATCTCTTCGTTTCGATCACTCCTAATACAAGATGACAAAGCGGTTGAGTGGTAGAGTACGTGGCTCACAATCGGAAGGTTCTTGGCTCGAATCTCAATGTATGCTATTTTTAACATTTTTTATTTTGTCGATCATAAACGGATGCGCGACTCAGCATTTTTGGCATTTGAATCATGATTCCGAGCAATCAGCTACAAAAACCTAACGCGTGTGTTGCGTTACGGCAATCTGACTCATGATATCATGAGTCCAAATCATGGTGTATTTTCATAAGACGAAAACACGCTGGAATCATGATACCATGAGCCATAGTCTTGTTTTTGGATTCTGATTTCTACCCGTGTAAACGGAGGTTTTAGTGTATCTCTAACTCGAATTGGGAAAGTGATAATGTCAGCGAGCAGCAGCATTAGCAGTAGCAGCAGCACCACTTAAACTGAGAAGCAGACAATAAATCAAATCCTAGTTGGAAAGCTTCTCTTGCAGTGCTCGCAGGATCCGGGGAACATTGAAGGGGTGCAGCAAACTGCAAAATAATGTGTCGATTTTTTCGCTAAAAGTTTTCGATTTTTCTCGTTTGGTTCAGTGCCAGCAGAGTGATTCGAGGAGAAGCTGCAGGAAAAACTGATTCAGAAGTGAAGTGAAGTGGAAAACGAAGAAACCGAACCGAATGAGCGAATAATATTCGCCGCCGCTTTCCGAGTGAGCTGTGGAGCTGGAGATCAGACGAAGAAAGAGATTATAATAATGATGGAAAAATTAAAATAAAATGAAATTATGATAATGGCAGAAAGAGTGTGGTGAAGCGAAGGGCAGCAAAAAAAGAGTAAACGAATACACGGTTTGGGATGAGCAAGGTGTGTAAGTTGTGCAGATTTGTGCAGTTGAGAGGAGCAACACACAGCTTAAAATCCTATTAGAGAGTGCAGCAGAAGAAACGGAAAAGGGGGTTTTGTGATCAACCACCGGTGGTTCTAAGCACGCCATCACTATCTTTCTATCCAGCCAAGTGCAGCAGACAGCTCCTAATGTGGCAACTCTTGCGTCTGCTGAAATGGACAGACTAAACTAACGGCAAAGGAGTGTGGAAGCGAAAATAAATATTTTTACGATCATTTGAGCGTCCAAAGGGCTTCGGCTGAACCCTTCCTTATCTGAAACGCAGATTTCGCAGAGTGAAGTTCCGTCGTAACGCTGCGAAATAAGAAAAAAGTGCAGCTCGGACGAAACGGCGCTGGAAATCAAGTCCGTATTGTTTGTATAAAAATAGTTATCATAAAATTAAATATTAATAACGAGCCCCCTGCCGTAGAACAAGTGAACATTAGGCAGAACCTCGTCGGTCGCACTTTGGGGGCTAAATGAGTGTGGGAGAGTAACGCAAAGAAGAGTGCAGAAAGAGTGAGCGAAAATAGGCGCAGAAATAAATTGTGCGAGGTTATGATTCCATGTGTATAATTTTTGATAATAAATTTTTATTGAGCAATATTGTATTGTAATCAAATTCAGATCGCATAATTGAAGCACTGGTGGGGCTTTATGACTGTTGTTGTTGCTGGTCGGTAGTGCGTGATTGTGTGAACCCATAGCGACCAAGGGGGAAAAACGAAGTGAAAAGAACGGGCCTCGAACGCAGGGCTGTAAAGCAAATAACGAATTATACAGATTAATTATCGAGTGCTTGGCTAGAATCTGATTAGTGCGCGAAGCGAGCATTTGCGGTACGGTATCGTGTAATTATCCAATAAGCCACACGAACCCGTCGTCGAGAGAGACTCATCACAAAGAGGAATACAATTCTTTGTGCACCGGCGGCACTCATCGCAAGCATAAGAAGAGGAGTGTCCAACCCTCCAACCCAAATCCACCCGGAACTTCCACAAAAAAACCGCGAAAATTTCCGCCTTACTCGACGCCCGCACGGTTCCACAAAAATTCTGCAAACTGGAACCATATGACGTAAGCACGATGTACGCGTACGCGCAGGGTGGATCGCAGGGTCCGCCACACTACGCTACGCCTAGTCAAGCGTACCTTCCGGCGAGTCACCATCCGGCCTATCCGCCGTATCATCCGGGTCCTTCGACGCCGCCGGCGACGATCACCTCCTATAACAACGTTCCCGGACCGTCGTCGTTGCTCGGGCACCACTATGGGTCGCCGCATCACATGCCACCGCCGCCGCCTCCGATATCGGCTGCAACGCATGGTTCTTCGGCGGCGGCAGCGGCCGCGGCAGCAGCAGCAGCAGCCGCCGCAGCCGCAGCGGCTGGAGTTAGCCCGATGCAGACCGACCCGCAGCTGACGGACTTGAATGCGCAGCTCGGGATCCCCAAGCGGAGAAGGTAAGAGATTTGTGTAATATTGTTATACATCACTAACGAGACAATCGATTGACAAAGCTATAAAAATGCAGAGGGCTCTTGGGTTTTTGAACAACGGATTTGTTTTTAAAGGACAAATAGGGCAATTTCGTTGATCTAGAACAGTTCAAGCTAACCCTAGCTTGGTTTATCTATATATTGGAACTAGTCTAATTGTTCCCACAGAGTAACAAATACGTAGAGCAGAGATCACCAAACTTCGACTAGCGTGCCGGATGTGACCATTTGTATAGTTTTATGTGGCCCAGGAATTTATTTTGGATTCAAGTGCGATATGTTCTGAGCACTTTCAAGGTCACCATTTTGCAAGTCCGGAAGGTTTCAGAGACGGGTCTTGCCGTTTATTCTAGATCTGGTGAAAGTATTGAGGATTCCGTAAACATCAGAGTTGTCTTTGACTTTATCTTAGTTGGTTGATATTAACCAAGTTCTGCTGAATATGTGTTCTTTGCAGATCTCCAAAGTGTTATAGGAGTCGAAATCAAGTACCTTGGATGTTTATTTTAAACAATGTTTCTAAGCTCCTAGATCGTTTGAATATAGATTGATGTTAAAAATGGCAGAGAATCTTTGAAGCTTTATATTTGAACACTTGATGTCTTGCTGGAATTTTGCGGATCACGATGTTTTGTAGCTTTTGTAGCTTTTTCTTAGCTTTTCTATTCTATCTACCTATATATTTTTGCGCAATTGATCCACATTTCTGGAAAGATCCATTCCGAATTCTTGCCAAATTTTTGAAATATATCAGAGCAATTCGCTAGAGATTTTGACAGCTTCTCACAAGTTTCATGGTCGGTTATGCTAGTGATGAGAGACGGTTCCTTCTTGAGCTCCTAAGATGTCTTCTCACAAGGTGCTTTGGCACAATCGAGATTCCTTGAATCCCGTACGATATTCTAGGTTCTTGGCAGAATTCTGGCGCTATGTTTGTTAAACATCAATCATCGTTCAGATCTCTAACTGATTGATAATCCAACTAACGGATCCCATAAAAAACTTTTGGTGCGTTCTTGGTTGAATTCTGTTGAAACTTCTGTCGAGGTTTTCTTGTCTTATAAGGCCGGATTTACAAATGATGGAGCCCTGGGGCCAGAGTCATGTGGAGACCTTTTTCCTAGAAAAAAAAAGGGTGGCATAGTAGTGTCTCTTTGGTTATTATTTATTTATTTATTTATTTATTTTGTTTTACATCAATTATCTGATAAAACCTTCTCTTTGGTAATTGCTCTTATAAGTTTCATGCTTAATGTTCTAGATAAAGTTTTAATTATCATAAATTAGGATTGAACCGCTTTGAATTCCTCAGAAGCGCAAGTTGGGATCAATGGATGTCAATGACCAAATAGCAAGTTTGAAAATCGGTTTTAAAGTTTTTCAGCAATATTTTATTCTGTACAAATTGTATGAGATCTATAAAAAAACAAGTCAATCTTCTACGAGTTATGATATATTTTGAGATGGAAATACCACCTTAAAATACTGTTAGAAACAGTACGGTATTTTAGTTAACCTAACTCAAAATCTATCAAAATGTAATTTATACTTACATTGGACCCCTCACTTGTAATTCAATGTTACTTATTTGATCCTGGACCGACCGGGATTCGAACCCAGACACCTTCAGCATGGTTTTGCCTTGTAGCCGTGGATTCTAACCACCCGGCTAAGAAAGTTCATGGGATTATAGTCTAATTTAAAATTAAAAAACATTAAATTTTCAAACCTTTCGATGCGATTCAAAATATTGGCACCATTGGCTTTGTATAATTATTCCTTATTGTTCAATAATTATCAATTGAGTCGTATTATGTGGGGACCTCTAAAATTTGAGCCCCCCCCCCCCCCTTGGAACCCCGTAAATACAGTCCTGCTTGTACTCTAAAAATTTTCAGCGTGTTTCTTGAGTAGATTTTTGGATCTTCACTGAGGATTTCAGGTGAAACATATTACCTGTATCAGCAGTACTCTGGATTCGTAAAATATTTTTTGGGATTTTTTTAGGCGGCCCTCTGACAAGATCTTTGACGTATTGCAGACGAATCTTTGAAGGGAAACTGGTGATTCCTTCTTCAAGTTATCTAATGTAAGTGAGTTCTGACCTAGAGGCTTCGTAAATTACTCCTGAGATATGTAAGGTCTTTTACCTAGTTATCAAAAGATTACGGCCAATACTGCTCAAATGAGCTGTCATTAAATCTGGGCAGGAATTTACCAAAGATTTTAGAACGAATTAAGATAGAAGCTCAGAAATAATCTGAAGCAGATATTTGAAATCTCCAATAATATAATTTCAATATCACTCCTGATCTATAACGGACTACTGACATAATCTTGGCCATATTGTGAGAAAACTCCTGATAAATAACTGTTAAAATTTTGAATGCTTACTGTTTCACGAAAAATGCCAGGCGAGATTTATATCAAATTTGCTTTTAGATTTTCAATCTACTTCTGTAGATATATTAAACAGAGCTGTTAAAAAATCTCTGCAAAGTTATGGTTTGTGTGGCTTAATTGCTGAGGACGGTGTCCGTGTCTTTTTTATATTTCTGCACCAGATTTGTGCAGTGGTATATTTCAGATACTTTGCGAAGCGCTATCTTCAACGCTTTCCTGACAGCTCTGTTTTGCCTTTCAGAAGAATTATTTGTATAACTCATGAAGAAATTTGCACGGTACTTTCCAGACCTTTGTCATCAGAAAAAAAAATCTCCATCGAATATGAGCTCACCAGTATATCTGTTTTCTATAGCTATCCTGTATCCTATGCCTGGACGAACTTTGATTTAAAGTGGGTTTGATTAGTTAAATGCTACAAATACAATACCATGGGCGTAGTTTTTAATAAAAAAGATCAACAAGTTTTTTGGGGCGTAACCATTGAGGCCATTATCTTTAATAGAATAATGAGGTATTATAAAACCGTTAAACATGCTCTCTTATTATTCCCTACGACAAACCGAGGTTGCATCCATAAAGTTTTTCACAAATAACTGATTATTCATAGGCTCAAGCGCCATGAGGCACTACGGAGCCAATTTCATCATGTAACTTAATTAGTATTTACTGCACAATATTCAGTGTAGTTTGGTGAACCCATGTACTCAGGTTTTAATAAGTTTAACATGCAAATCATAAGTACATTTTGAATAACAAATCGCATGTAAAAATTTTGGAATTTTTGATTTTTATTGTATACTTTATTCAGTCTTCCCTTTCCAGCTTTAATGTTTTGGTCGAGTACTACTAAGTAATGTCTTAAAGCACTTGAACCAATAAAAATGAGTAAATTTTGAAAAAAAATTGCGGCGTGTAACAGCAGTTAGAATGCCTTAATTTCAATTTAACTATAACATTTTTGGTAGTAACGCCGCAAAAACGCACAGAAAGAAAAATGCATGTAAATTTCAACGTAAAATCATGCACATGAAGGAAATGTCAGATATGTCGCAAAGTTACACGTCAAATCGTGTAAAATTCAAGGGCATCATGTAAGTTTCCGTGTTGACGTAATATTACACGATGTGTAATGTAAATTTGCCACAAACCTGGCATTCCCTTTATGTGCATGATTTTACGCTGAATTTTACAGGGCTTTTTCTTTCTGGGTGGTTAAACTTTACTTAACATTTTACTCATGAATATACAAATCATCAAACAAACTAACATTGTACCAAATTTTGATGGTACATTTAATGTTAAAATCACACCCAACAAAAACCCGTTTAAATATCTATATCTCACTTTGTATTTCTTGGCTTATAACATCAAAAGGGCCCAGACACGCAGGATAGCCAAAGGAAACGACAGGTGAGCACACATTTGATGGAGATTATTTTTTGGATGATAACGGTCTCGGGGGCACCATGATTAGTATCGAAATTCGCAGTTGAATTTCAGTTGCATTCTGGTCAAAATTTTTGTTAGATTACGCACAGTTCTTCTTCTTATTCTTGGCATTACGTCCTCACTGGGATAAAGCCTGTTTCTCAGCTAAGTGTTCTTATGAGCACTTCCACTTTCTTTGCCAGAGTTGCCATTTTCGCATTCGTATATAGAGTGGCAGGTACTTTTTCTATGCCCAAGGAAGTCAAGGAAATTTCTATTATGAAGAGATCCTGGACCGACTGGGAATCGAACCCAGACACCTTCAGCATGGCTTTGCTGTGTAGCCGCGGACTCTAACCACTCGGCTAAGTAAGGTCGCACACAGTTCAATTTTGGAAATTTCTGCTAAGGAATTTGAAACCCAAACGTGACATTTGACTGATTTCAAAGAAAAATCTTAGTGAAAAAAACCTTGAGAAAGAAATTGTTTGATTAACCCTTAGGCTTTGGAGGCGTAATCCTTGGCAATTGTTGGATTCTTTCAATGATTTGATGCGAGGCAGGCTGCAGAGCCATAACGAACAATTTTTACCGGATTTCTATCAAGCTAACAGACCACATTTCTCAGATGATCTTTGACATACCTTTCTTAGGAGGAATTTGTCAAAAGTATCATGAAAATAAAATAAATCAACAAAAATTAGAAGTAGATATCTCAAATAAGGTAAAAATCCTTATGGCGATTGTTTTTTATATGAGTTTCTGACAGATCTTTGGAGTATCCTGGCCAAAATTCTGATGATATCCTAGGAGGGTTCTCTCCGATTTTTTTCCGAGTTCTTTGCTGAGTTACTTGCGAAAGCTTAGGTAGGTTGCTACTGATCGAATTATAGAATTTCTGGCAATTTATAAATAAATTCGACACCAAAGCCGATTGTTTCTTGATAGAATTTAGATGTATTCTCTTTCTGTGCTTTGAGAAACTTGTGTAGATATTGAGATTGTGCTTCGGAAAGGAAGCAAGCAGTTTTTTTTTGTTTGGGTTGTGAGAGCGATTGTTTTTTTAGTAGTGTGTGGTCTTTTGATTCTGTTACATGCTGCACAGAAAAAATCCGTTCTTGTATCCGTGAACAGCAGACGTGAACTCGGCAACAATCAAAAATACACCGTGAACTAGATCATGTTTATGAAAACAATGATGGTAGTTCCCCGAGCAGAAGAAAATAACTACTGAATACCAAATTGAGGTATTCCATACCAGATGATTTCCAATACTAAATACCTGAATGAGGTATGAATTAGCCCTGCATAAGAGGTAAAATACCTCAAATAATATCTCAAGCATATTCTACGAACACCAAACTGATAACTAGATCAGGTATTGTAATACCTCAATAATACTTAATGGATTTTCATATAAAAATGAAATTTTTCAATTGTAGTTCAATACCTCCAGCAGACCTCAATAGCTGTTTAATACCTCAATGAAGTATTTTTAATTGTTTTAAAGATTTTTTTCAATACCATTATAATACCAAATTTAGGTATTGACAACTGAACAATACCTAATTTTGGTATGATACCAAAAAATGGTATGCATAAGTTATTGGGGAGTTATTTGTTCCTCCTCGGGTCATGGTGTATTTTTGACAGTTCACGTTTTCCAGAACTCTTTTTTGAGCGTGTGTAGAGCGAGCGAAGGAATCAAGATCAATCGTGTTTGGTTCGTTTTGTGTGAAATGATATTAGTGTTCAGTTGAAGAGGGATTACCAACTGGTGAGCTCGTTTCATGGTTATGATTACATTATTTTTATCGTGGCAACATTTCGTATACCGTCAGACGGGGCTACTTTTGATTCCGGGGGCTACTTTGGACACTTACGTTTTGGATTTATTTCCAGCATAAATATTAATCTGAGGCATTTTGTGTCTTCAGTACTTTTATTAACCAATTTATGTTCAACAATCAGGCATGAATATTTTTTGGAACAACATCAACAATAACAGGATAAACAAGAAAATATATCAAAAAAGTCCAAACAAATATTCACAAGCTACAAAACATTTGCTATGTAAACATTGTATGAATTTTCCACATATCGTGGAAAGTTGTTGGGAACATCACAAAACTATCAAATCGTCATGATTCAAAGAAATTTGTGATAAATTTATGGTGAAAGTTGTTTTTTAGAAAAATAAATGATCAAATGTCTTAATTTTACGACTCATATTTAATTATAAAGTGTTGGTTTCTATATTTTACAACACAATAAAAAATAAACAGAGGATTTAGAAAAGTAAATAATTGTAAAACATATATATTTCAACTCGTATAAACAGTAAACTTACAACATAATACTTAAAAAATATTGTTCAGTCATATTTTACACGAATCTGCTATACAAAGCAATGGCATCCTTCAACTGCTAAAATAAACTACTCTTACGCCATCTCAAAACTGTTGAGAGCCAAAATGCATCTAACAAAGGCGAACTTTTATTGTTTATGATCTTGTGAATCATTATTCTTATACTTCATAGATTGTATCTATATAAATAAAAATGGAATGGTGTTTGTATGTCACGAAATGACTTACGAACGGGTCAATGGATTTGAATGATTTATTCTCCGTTTTGTTCGTCAAGGGTTCCGACGTGTTTGTGTGTATAGAAAGCCCCGGATATTCACCGGGAAAGTCGAAAAAAACGAGAGTGAACGGAACTGTCATTTTGTATGGGACGATCTTAAGCAATTTTCAACAGCCTACTTGATGGCAAGACGAAGTTTGCCGGGACCACTAGTTTGGAATAAAAATTACTTTTAGTTACAGGAATTAATTAGATTCGTCTACATTTCGTTCATATAACATTAAGAATCAGAAAGAATATTTCTGTACAAAGCTAATTATTCATTTCAGTACTTGGTAGTTACACAATTCGTTTGCATCAACTTGAACAATCAAGCATAAGTCGCTATTTATTAGCTGACATTTAAAAGGAAGTAAACATATCATCATGCAAACTAAAAATTATGAATTGCATGTTTTTGTGAAAAGTATTGTATACTTATGTGTAGTTTTTTCAAGCTTTACAATTTTCTAAATTATGTATATCATTGAAAAACATTCGAAACATCATAATGAACGATAATCAATATAATCAGTTTGAAATTTATGATGAAAAATCATTTTACTATCAAAACGTATTAATTTCTAAAAGTGTCCAAAGTAGCCCCTTTTTTGTCTTGAAGGACACATTTTTTTCGCTATTCAAGCAACTTTTTTATTTATTGATGGATTTGCCTAATATTTTGCACATAGGTTACTTACAAATACAACTTAAATATGCGCAAGAATTTTCGAAATCTATCCATTATTCACAGAGCTACAAATCCTCAAAGTTGAAGAATGTGGAAATAATGTCAAAAGAAGCCCCGTTTGACGGTATGTAATTTTCAAACTATGGATCGTTCATCACTATACTAGAGTCTGCTAAAACCCTTATTCATGTTTTATTTAATATTAATATACTTACCTTCCTTTTTTCGCAATGACTAAAAATAACCTATGATTAGTTCGATATTATGAATGTCGAGGTACTTTTTTTTGTCTTTTACCAATATTTTCCACTGCAAGACAAAAATGCATAATTAGTTTTAAGTGAGAGTCGTATTTATCCTTCTTTTCGCATCATTGCGGAGGTATTCTCGGTCTCTAGAAGCAACAATTATTACACACTAAGGTTCCTTCCCCATCCCAACAGACTGTAAGAACTACACTCTTAAAAATAATGAAAATCACTCCGAACGTAATTCACATTATTACTGAATGACACATGATGTAAGCGATGAAATGACGTAAAGATGGGTTCTGAAAGATGTATTGAAAGGAACATTTAATTTTACATGATGAAGGACATGAAAACGATGCCGCAACGATTATCATTTCCCGAATCAGACACCATCGTATTTAAAAAGAGACACAAATTCACGTCATTTAGCTCGCTTCTTTTATGTACATCCATAAGACGTAAAATCGCATGATTTTTTCGGAGTGTGTACGCAGGCACCATTATTGGTCTATAATATGAGATCTGCTAAAATGTGCGCTTCGAGAATAAACGGAAAGTTTCATCTCTTATGCTTTTGGATCGAAGTTCAATTCTTAGCTATGCCGATCAATCACAGAGCAGCAACCATTGACATGTACAGTCAGTTTATGCTATGCTGTAGATATTGAGTTTCAAAATCAAAGCTTTTGATTATGTGCTTTGGATTAACTGACTGTCTGTGATTGCTTCAAGTGAATCCATGAAGAGTCGATGTTCAGTTATGAAATTTCAAAATATTAATGATATTTTTTTCTGGCTTCAGTAGATACCTCATTTCAACAAGGATGTCGATTTTCAATCAATATAAAGTTTGACAACCTTCAAAATGTTTTCGTTTTTTGTTGCATATTGGAATTCTACCATTTTAGTTAAAGTCATTGAAAGTCAATTACATGGTAGTATTTTTTCTAGACACTTTATGATAAATGATGTGATAATATTTCGAGAAATAATTCATATTTTCAAATTTCGTTCGCAGTTGTTTCCTTCTTTATCTCTACTTAAAGGATGACGTCAAAATACCTCGTGCCTACATTAATAAAACTTCTGACCGTTCAAAAAATTTCGCACTTGCCAAACCATTTTCACCTGAACCGTTCAAATTTATCGCCGTTTCAATCGATACCTTTTCCGCAAAGCCATCAATTGCGCATGGACAGCGAAATAACTCAATTCGATCCTGGCAAACGGTAATTTTCGCACCGGACACTTATCCACCTGCCGTCCAAGGTTAATTCTCCAGGCCGTCCAGAATATAGCCATCAATCACCCCGATAGAGCGCGAAAGCCTTTCATTTCGCATAACATAAGCATTATCCGGCTTGGAACGCGAATGCTTGCGCACATAATCCTCGTTGCGATCGAGCATAAGCTCAAGTGCAACGCGTCCAGCTTAAGTCGTTTCTGGGCCGCACCGCAGACAGGGAGGATATCAATTACCCCCGCGTGACACTAATTTATGAGTCCCGATCAATTGGGCCCATTCGGACGCGCAGCGGGAATCTGACGCACCGGTTTATGCAACGATGCGATATAACTTTTTGCGATCGATTTATAGATATGTGGCGAACCGATGCACTCTATAACTACGAGCGCTGGATCATCCGTGGATGCGTAACTGGATCCTTCACTTTCGCCGTTGTTGGTGTGTTCTAGAGGAGATAGTGGGGTATGATGGTCACTTTGCGATCATATATTAGTTTTGAAAGCTCTATCACATCAAGGAATTTGAATTCTCGACCTCGATTCTCGATGCATTTGAAACGGGCCCACAGTAGACCGAATATACCCCTGCATCTACGCCAGTTCATGCGGGAAGGTTTAGGGGGTAAGGTAATTTTACGGCAGAGAGGCTTGGTTAGCGGACTGGCGTAAGGAAAGGCGTGCTATAATGATGAAAGAATAGAAGCATAGAGAAACTTTTTTTTTGTCCATCTTTGGTTCTAGCAAATGCTATGAACCAATGTGACAAATACAAATACAACTACAAAGTACGAGGAAAGGGACGGGCCTGGGCTTGAACCCATGACCTTCTGCTTATGGAGCAGAAGCGGTAGCCATTAGACCAGCAATCTCGTCTCCATCTAGATTGAAAAAGGTCGGTCTGAAAATGACATTTTTATTTGCATTTAAAACTGGAACTGCTCTATAACTTCTTGAATCCACCGATGAGCCCGACAAAACGTAGGACAACGTGAGTCAGTGCTCGCATTCGTGCACCTACTGCTACCCCTTTAAATCCGTAATAAATTTAATTTAATGTTATGTTATCTCGGTGATGCTGCCTGGGTTCTGGATCGAGACGACCCGCACAAACGCCACATGATTGGGGCGGGATGTTCGGACGCGCGCAGCGCACGCTTGAAACAACGGAACAGCGTGTACTGACATTTCTGTTTTAAAGCCCTTAGCACTGGAGAGCAGAGTCTCGATACGAAATGCGCGAGCGTATCCTGCAGGGATGGCCCCGGTGCGTCGATGAAAACCGCGCTGACTGGCAGCGGGCAGCAACGCACAGTGGTCGCACTCCATGAAATGTTGGTCAAAAGTAGAAATCTCATCCAAATCGTATATTCTGTCAGCTTCAATCCACTGTGCAACTGTAGGAGCAACGCGCGAGAGTGTGTACGTGAGCCCAAGGAGGGACAACGATCAAGCCGAAGCCGCAAGCGGGACTTGTAAATTTTTAATAATTTTCGCAATATATCAACGTTTAATTTAAAACAGAAAAAAATGACAATTCACGACATGGTGCAACCATGGCCAACGCGGGGAAGACGATGAGATATGGCAGATATGTGGCGATGCGTTGGATTGGGTTGCTACATGGAAGATGAGTTGGCCTTGAGTTGTTCCAGTTTGAGTCACGAGTAGGATATCATCAGTGTGTGAGCGAAATTCAATTAGTAAAAATGGATGGGGCGAACCTTGAAGCTGTAATGAACTGCCTGCTGGAAGATAACTGGTCGAAGTGAGCTGGGAAGCCAACCGGAATTATGCCAAATTGAGTTCTCTTTTTCATAATGATTACTTGGACTGGGGAAAATCCAAGTAAATCATTGATTCAATTTTTGATCTTTCCAGGTGACTTAGAGACCTTTCAAGTCAAGCTTGAGCACATGTTTAGTTTTGTCGTCATACGTAAAAAAATATGCTTCTTTCCTTCAAGATGTTTGAGAAGTAGTTGTTGAGCTCTAAAAGTTTCCGGAAAACGTGACAGTCTCCTTTCTTTGCGATTTGTAGGGAAAACTTGATTCCGCTAATGGAGTTCAAGATCTCCTGCCTAAATCCTCCGAATTCGTAACAACTGACCACGGTAGGTGGCACTCTTTGTTTCCTCACTTGAATCGAAGAGCCTGGGCTAAAGGCTGTTTCGATTTTATGTTCGGAAAATTTGTCTAGAGCATCTAACTGATTTGTCATTTCGATGCAATTATCAACATTAAGTACTTCACCCTTGGAAGAAAGCGCGCATTCCGGAGAAACGTCCTTTCATCCATTTTTGTCACGTATAGTGAAAGTTTTGAAACCCACTTATTTTTTGAAAGGAAGTACTTAATTCAAAGATTCACTCTTATTTTTGTTCGTAGTTGCACTGGATTACTCAATGAATTAGTCAACTAGCTTCTGATTCTAAATTCGTCGGGAAGTACCGATTCGACTCAGGTGAGAGATTCTGAGTGAAAATAGGATCGATGCTCCTAAAAACAATCTAACTAGGTATGTATAACAACAATTTTTGTGGTTGAAAAAAATAAACGATTGGATGCAAAAACTCGATTTTTTCAGCACTTGTCGGATTTATTTAACCGCCTCGTGCTGAAAAACTCTTCATTTTGCAACTTGTTGCATAATTAACTATTTATACTCCAGAAGTTCTTGCGATTTAGGGTACTTTCGGCCTTCGCGTTCGATGTTCTAAGAGGAATTGCTGAGAGCTCTCTCGCTAATGACGTTTTTCTATCTTTTTTAAGGATTTTATAGGGTAGGTGTACCAGTTATGGCCATAGTGGTTCCCTATTTCGCTATACGTGAAAATTTGAAAATTTCCACATTTCGAAAGGTTTTGAGTGTTTTAGCAATAAGATAAAGGATATATCTTAATGTTGAAACATTCAAAAGTATTCAAAATGTGAATGTTGTCTAGATTTTGCATATGGCCAAGGGAACCATAACTGGTACATTTCCCCTATATATGTTTTTTTCTTAGAATACAGCAGATTCTTAAAAAAAATGTAATCAGTTGTGATTTTATGGAAGAAGTCCATCATCAGGCCCGAATGATTCATTTATTTGCGGAAATTCACATAATGACTGAGGATCCTCAAAAAATCTTGGTGTTGATCCTGCAGAAAAAATCTAAAGGAACTTCTGAAAAACACTTTAAAGTTTACATCAAATAATCTCTAGAACAGTGGTTTACAATCTTTTCAAAGTTGCTACCTGTTTTGAATCTTTCATATCTTATAAAAAATAGATCAGGGTTTCCCAACTGGTGGTCCGCGGACCCCTAGGGGTCCGTGATTACTTCTCAGGGGGGCCGTGAAGATATTTCAAAAAAGTGAGTTATTTTTAAATATTTATGTTTACCTTTCAATCCTTGAATATTTTTGTTAAATTCGAATTAATTGATCACAATTACTGGTAACATATGATCTATATACCTCTCTCAATTAAATTTACTCAAAACAATAATTGCGTATCACATGGTGAATGTCCACCTTAACAGCTGAATAAAGATTAATGAATTTGAATAAAACACGCGAAATTTATAGGAAAACTTATGGTATTAATTTATTTAAAATTTATGCTATGATAGTTTCTTGAGGTATGCGTAGAAAATGTTTTTCAGGATGTCAATTATGTTTTGTAGATTTTTAGCGAAATCTTTGAAAAAATCCTAGGGAGTTCCTTGGCGGATTATCAGCAGAAACGAAGTAAATCTTCACTTATTGCACTCAAACATTGGCGTAAAGCTAATATAATCAATTGGATTTCTGTTTGATTCTTGTGAGATTTTCAGCATATGCTCGAATCTGTAAAAAAAAATCTGTAAATATATTTTAAGCATCCTCTTGAAGCTCCTCAAAAAAACTTGACGGTAAGATCTTCGCGATTTTTGGTGAATACCAGGGTGTTCAAATGATTGACTAATTTTTCGTTTAAGATGACTAAAACTTTAGTTTCAAAGATAAGAGTTCGACTACTAATCACTTGAAAAATCTAACAATAAATTTCGAAATATTTTTCATTTCATTATAAAAATCTGTCTGTTCGAATTGTGTAACAAACTAGAGAAAACTTGGAGATATTGTTTCCATGAAAACTATCATCAAGTTCGAAATATGAAGAAAATACTCTATTCGACGTTAAGGAAAAAAAGTATTCCCCTTAAATGGGATTTAGATTTGGAATTTATAGACATCAGCGATGTGCCCAGAAAATTTCTCTGGAGGTCGTTCCCTATGAAACTATAATATTATCTATGAAAATGGAAATCAAGGTTGGTAATGACTGACTGTAAAAAAAACAGCGTTAGAGATCCTGAACCTGAAAAAAAACAAGTAAAAAGGCAGGAAACAGGAATCAGGACAAGAGAGTTTGATTCCTCAATACAACAGTCATTTCTATAAGAATGTTTCTAAGACTGTTTTCAAATTCCTCGAATAATTGCTCGTTTTGCCTTTAGATTTCTTTCACTTATTACCCCGAAGATCTCTTCCGGAAAATGTTTTGAGATTTATCACGAACTTTCTAAGATATTCTTCGTTTTAGATATCTTCATGAATTCAATATGAATTTTTTCCTAAGGATCAGTAATGCCTCCAAAGATTGTTTTATTTTACAAGGTAGCTCCAAGTTCACAAAAAAATATCTATTGAATCTATCATTGATTTCCAAATGGCTATCTGCAACATTTTCGTTTAGAGGATCTTCAAGATTTCAAAGTTTTCTCGTGAATTCCTACATTTTCTTAAATTTCCAATGGAGGTCTTCAAAGAAGTTTACTAATAATTCATCATAGGATGTTTCCAGCAAAATGTAGGGGAATTTTCAGATCTTTTGGAAAAAAATTGTGTGAATCCGCAAGGAATTTATAAAGAAAAACCAAGAGTAATCTCCGATGGGACATGTGTGAGTTCCAAATATGTCTTGCCGAATTCCTTCGATGAAATTCTTTCGAGAATTTGGCTAATAAATTGCAAAGATAACTAAAAAATAGTTTGCAACTCTGAATAATGTCCCACAAGACTTTTTGAAGA
This sequence comes from Aedes aegypti, assembly GCF_002204515.2. NCBI lineage: Eukaryota > Metazoa > Arthropoda > Insecta > Diptera > Culicidae > Aedes > Aedes aegypti. The sequence goes on from NC_035108.1 coordinate 403,231,914, forward strand.
AAAGCTCTGAAGGAATTCAGACAAAATCACTGAAGAAATTTTTGTGTAAATGATCGAAACAATAACTGTAATATTACCTGGTGTGGAACCTTGAATTAGGCGGTGAAGAATTCAAAGAGATTTTGAAATATTCGAGAAATGTTAGAACCGCAGCAATAATATTTTGATGAAATGCTGAAGAAATAACGAGAGAAACTTTATAAGGGATACCAGGTCGAATTTATTTATGAATTCCTGAATAAAAAAAATATTATAGCATTCATCGAATAATGCCTGAGGGATTTTTTAGACCAATTGCTGAGAGTAATCGTAATCGTTTTTTTTTAATAATCCGAACGAATAATAAACGAAAAATTCGGCGTAGGAATTATTGTGGGGTATCTTTGAATAATGCTGAAACGATTTTTTTTTCAAAAAACAAAGAAACATAAACTTTTGAAGAAGAACTCCTGTGATTTCCCACAGAAGAAGTAACATTTGAAAAAATCGCTGAAAGAACCAGTGTAAGAACATCTGGAGAAATCCTAGGATAATCAATAGGATTTCTTAGAGTAATCTCTGTAAAAATGACTGCGTTGGAGTGCTTTAGAATATTCTGAGCAAAATTCTAAAAAAATCCTTTAACGTTCAACGCTCCGTTATCGTAATCATCGTCAGCATTGAAACTTCAACAGCAGTTTTTCTGTTCAAAACTGACATTTTTTCGACGAAAATGTGTTCATTGTGTTTCGGTTGGAGAATAGATTACAGTGAATACATTTTCATGTGAACTTTAATGATTTTGAATAAAGAAACTGCTTTTGAAAATTCTCAAATTGATTACGGATCCTGCCCCGTTAAGCATTCCCTTAGAAATTGCTCCTGAAAATATTTTAGAAGGGATCTCTGGAGAAATCACTATAATTCCTCGAGATCTGAGAAAAATATCATTAAAGTTTTGTGGAACAATCTTCGAAAGCTTTTCTGGAGGCTCTAGAACTTTACACCAGAATTCACTGTAAGCAAATGAAGGCAGAAAAATCGCTTAGAGACCATTTCGATTAAAATAGAGATTTCAAAGACCCTACATTGGAAGAGACTTGCATTAAAATAATGACTAAGACTCTATAAGAAGACCTGCTTACCTGGAAGATGTATTATTTGTATTTGTACCTGCTGTATTTTACACTCTTTTTCTACAAAGTTATATTTTTGTAGAATAGACGAAGAAAATGTAAAAAAATGGAATGTTCTCAACCATGATTCAAATGCTTATGAACAACACCCAACTAAAATTGGAAACCGTACTTGCCTTTACCAAATTGGCAATCTTAGTTCTACTCATTTTCTGACAATTGTTTATGCTGATAAATATAAATTTCTAAAAAATCAAAGGTTTAAACACTGTATATAACGTTTTGATAGTGGCGCAGCCGACATGTTTTTTTGATTGAATAGATTTTGGGTCGCAAAAAGGTCATATTCTACCATGTATTACTAATTCAAAATCATTTCCCTGATTGTGACCAAAATTCCCTGAAAATTCCAGGTTTTTTTTAGGATGAATTAAATTTGCTGATAATTCCAGGTTTTCCAATTTTTTCAGGCAGTAGACACCCTGAAATGCTTGGTAAAACCTAAGACAATTTGCTGATGGAATTGTAGAGGTCTCCGGAAGAGCTTCACGTGCATAGCTTTTGTAGAATTTGAGCTAGATCCTTTTGGGATTTTCCCTAGAAAGATACTTAGCATGCATCTGGCTTTATTTTTGGAGAACTTCTACATAGTTTTATAGCAGATTTATTACACGGATCCCAGCCGTGATCTTTGAATGTCCCTGTGTTTTCTAAACAAGCTCCTTCATACTATCTTGCCTAAAAAAACACGAACTGTATCAGCAAAACATCATTGGAAGATTCTGTCAAGGGTTTGAAGTGAATTTACCAAAGGTATTAACAGCTGTACACAATTTAGTGTGATCCACAGCGAATGGAATCAACCACAAGTTAGGTGAGCTATTTCTTAAGTTTTTTTTAAAAAACATCCATAAAGTATCCCACCATGGTTTACAATCTTTTTTCAAAATTCTCTCCGTAAAGAAAAAAAATCAGCTTAAAGTCATGCCAAACAATTGCAGGTATTTGTGAAAGATTTGCTCGGGAATCCTGTTCACAGAAAACTGCCAAGGAATTTACCAGACATTCCATAAGCCACATTATTATATATGGGAGAGAGAAGGAATTTTAAGCCAAAGGCCATTCAAATTTGAAATGTTTTGTATTGTCAAACGATTACAAGCCACCCGAAAGAGTATATAAAACCAATAATAAGACCTAAAGCTAAACAAAGCTTACAAATGAATGGACTTCTCTTCTCTCACCCTTCTGGTTAAATTGCTCCTTCCAAAAACTGTCTTTTTATGATCAAAGTAATTAGTTTTGACCTTCACATGATAATGTCTTTTCAAAATTAAAAGCATTATTTTTCTAAATTTCTTCATATGTAGCAACTTCTATATGAACCCATATCGTCTATACAACTTTATTATATGTAGTCCTAAAATTGTTAGGAAGTTATGGCAAAATTCAAACATTTTCGTCAATTTTCCCGCACTAATGTACATATCAGTAATTTATCTTTAAACCCAAAATCTCAAATAAGCTTTTGATCAAACGTGCCTTCAACCGAATACATATGAACGAAATTCCAACCTCGTATTATGTATTCGAAAAATAGCTGAGGAAAAATGACATAAAACGAGATCACCAACTAATAAACAGGTAGAATACCACCCTTACATGTATGTTTGCTTCACTTCTCACAGGCTGTTTAATCAAAGCACCTAATGACAGTGAACTCCTGCTCGCGTATGTCGTTCCTATTTTTGAGATCAAATAAATTCTACTTCGCAGAGTGTTAGTTTTGAGTCAAATACAAATTCAATTTGAAAACAGTGTGCTTATTCTATATTGAATCAGTAATGCCAGGGCCCTGACGAACAAAACAATTAATCATATGGTTCATACCTATATACTATATTTTCCGTGCCATGCTTATCCTTAAACCATTTAAAAAACCAACACCTTGGTTAGTTTTTCAAAAGTAAAATAACTTGTTTTATCTTACATACTGAGATATTATTAGGATAGCGTTCTTAGACATTTTTTTCTTGACAGTACAACTAGGATAAAACTTGCTTCTCAGTTTAGAATTCTAATAGTACTCCTTCCATAGTTATGAACTGAGAGCTTTCTTTGACAAAGTTGCTATTTTAGAATTTGTATATCGTGTGGCAGGTATGGTGATCCTATATGCCTAGAGAAGTCAAGGAAATTTCCATTACAGAAAGATCTTGGACCGAACGGGAGTCGAACACCTTTAGCATGGCATTACTTTGTGGCCGCAGACTTTTTTCACTAGGCTAAGGAAAGCTCTTAACAGTCCTCTATTACTGAACTTATAAATTGCTTTAGGATATCGCACCCTGAATTGCTTTGCACTGGGACTTAACCAATCGTCATAATGAGCGAATCACTTTGTAAAATCAATCTCATCAATCAACCTTCCTACTGAATACGATCACACTTGTCTTCCCGTCCGAACAGCAGCCCTTTCACAGTCCCTTGCAACGATCCATCAGTTACCATATATTTAGCATCGCAGGTTCCTCCAAAGCGCGAAAAATCCCCCGAAAAAAAGGCGAAGCCAAACCAAAACAAACCTAAAACACAAAAATCCCGAAAAACAAGCTAAATGGGAGGAGCCTTTGCCAATAACAGCAGCAGCAACAGCAGCTTTCGCGGCTGATTGAACTTCCCGCGCTGCTCGGTGCTCCTCGCTCCACACAAAGACCCAAACTACGGCGACGAGTGGGACGCCAACCTTGCTCTCTCATTCACACACGCCGGTCGCCGCTTCGATAATGCAGCACGCCATATCTCAGCCAGATTCAGCGGGGTGGCGACGGTGAAGGCGGTGGTCGGTGGCCAGCCGGTTTGTTAGTAGTCGCGCGTCAGCTTTTGAAGCCGGGCGCGCGCGGTGGGTGGAGCTTACCTATACACTATGCCTCTGTACACACTAATGCCGGCCAACTACAGTCAGCAGCAATCGCCGCCCGGCAGCTTGATGATAATCAGTCGAACTCTCCTCTCACTCGAGTAGTGGGGCCGAGTGGCGGCGGCTTGCTGTTGTATTTTATTATTTGCGATTGCCGTTGTTGTTAATAATAATGGGCCAGATTGGGTACGGTGGGGTTGGGTAGCGCATTTCATTACGCGAGCCGATGATGAGGGGGGATCTGAGTGCAATTAAAATCGTGTCTAGCTTGGGGAGAGTGAGAGTGCGATTCGATTTGCGAGATTTTGAGAGGAGCAACATCGGATCGGTGTGCGTACACTTATACTGCCCATACCCGCATGTTTGTCACATTCGACATTTTTGACGTTTTTAAGTTAATACCGGGGAACGTCATCAAATCATCTATACCTCCGTCTGACTTGATAAAATCTGTGAGATTGTTCTAGAAAGTACGGAAAAAACACCAAGTTGTTTTGTCACATTGTTAAATATACTTGGTACTCCATTTACTCAGTGCCTACTTTTGTCGAATGTTATAAATATGCAGTTATGGGCAGCATAGAGATTCTACTTTGAAATAGTTGCTTAAATTGCAATATTTATGATCTGGGTATGAATCATGGCGATGTTGTTGCGCTCCTGTCCTCATACCACACCATACTCGATATTTCGTATCACGATATCCAGTTAGGTAATCTTTGTAAAAATTGGTTTTCATGGCTTCGTCGATGGTCCCTTGGACAGGCCTTGGACACTTTTTAGTGACTTCGTTACTATTTTCGTCCTGATCACTAAAAAGCCACTTTTTGTATCAAAAAATCACTAAAGTCATCTTTTGACGAAAAATTGTTACTATTTCCATGATCTGATGATAAATCAACAATCTGAATTTGCTTTTAAAACTTGATATAGCAGGCCAGTAATGATTTACTTGTTTTTCTCAGAAGATTTCTCACAGACAGCAGGAAGTTTGTGGCTTCTTATTTCAAAGACTTTTGTTAAGCTTCCGTTAAAAGGTAGGCTAAAGATTCTTTTAGTCTTTTATTCGTTAATTCATCTATTTTTTTCAGCCTATTTTTTAACGGAAGTCTTTGAAGTAAGAAGACACAAACTTCTCTGAAATTTCAATCAATATGTATTTATAAAAAATTAAACACGAAATTGTTCAGGAATTACGGCTATACCTTTTAAAAATTAAAAATTAGTCAGGAATAAGGAATGAATTCAAGAATTTTACGAAAAATATCAACAAATGAGCCAGACATTCATTCATAGATTAAGCAAGTCTCGAATCTCTATGATTTTGATAGATTATTTCTATTCCAAATATGCGTTTCTATAAAGATTGCTTGAACACACATGGGGACATGTGGCAATTTATCAAAAACAATTTAAAATAAGTATGATTGTTAGCCTTTAGTAAGGATTGTTTGTATACTTCGATTTTTGTGTATATTTTGAGTACTGAGTCATATCTGTAATATTAAGTTGGAAAACGTATAAATTTTCTGAATAATATGGCATAATTTGATTCAGTTTTTCACGAGTTTTCTAAAAATAGATAAAGCTTTGAAGCTAACTTTGGAAAGTGAGTGTTAAATTTATACTGGATATTTTTACTCTTATACATTTGAATTCTTAATTATTACAGGAATTCCACTAGAATGTCCACTAATTTATCTACAATGTCTGTAAGGATTTCGCTAAACAATCTTCCTGATTGTGAATGTGACCATCGTGAATTTTCTCTCGAACTGTTCCTAAATTTTCCAAGAAATGCATAAATTATACATAATGTGTAGGCTTGTTAATGTTCTTGATTGTAAAGACCAAGTTTTCGTTGCTGAACTTTTATTTTGGACTAATTTTTGAATTCATGAAATCACTTTTAGTCACTATTTGATTCCTATTTTTATAATTTTAGTCACTAAAGTCACTATTATTTTGCTGTCTGACTGCTATCAGCCTACTAGGATCGCATTTGCACTGGTGATGTGTTCTATAACTCGATTCCACCCTAACTCGACGGTCCCTGTAATATCGTTATGGAAAGTTTGTTGTACAAACAAAAAAAAAAGTTTGTTGTACAAAAAAAAATCCCTCTCTTTCATTCTTCCGTAAAATGAGTAAACAACTAGCCCAGTAAAAAAAAATCCCATACAAAATAAACAGTGCAGAGCCCTGAAGAGAATTTCCAGCTCAAAACGCATATACCTGGCGTTTAAGGATCGATTTTTTTTTAATCTAAAAAAAAATTTGCCGATTTTTTCAAAGCCATACCATACAATTTTATAGAACTTATTTTCTTAACCCTTAAAGTCCCGGGACGAATCTTGAAATTTTAAATGGTCACAATTCGGATACCAGTAAATCAATTAATTTCAAACCAATTTTGAAGTAAATTCGGTTAAATGGTCTTAGAATCCTTGGGTGAGACATCCTCCCTAACCCCTCCCCGTTTTATAGACAACGGAAACAGCATGGAGACGAGGCGCCCAAAATTGGCCTCAAACGGATATCTCAACAATCAAATGAGGTAGAAGGTTGGTATCGTTGAAAAAGTTATTCAGCAGATCGAGCACTATCTGGCGATGAAAAATCTGAATGAGGATCTATCCGTTAGATAGCGCTAGTGACAAATTTCATTCATTCATCTGTATCTCAAAATCCTTATCAGCTAGAAGGTTGGTGACTTGGGCAAAGTTCTTCTGCAGATCAAGGACTACCTGGCGGAGAAGAGTCTGAATGGAAACTAGCCCGCTAGCTGGCGCTATTACCAAATTTTCTTCAATTGTGTGTATCTCAAGATCTTTATAAGCTAGAAGATTTGCCGGAGACATCACCCTTCTAGATGATAAGGATCTTGAGATAGAGAAGATTACTAGCGCCACCTAGCGGATGAATTTCCAATCAGTCTCTTCACTGCCAGAAAGCTCTTGATCTGCTGCTATTTTTCACGTCCAGCTGGCCCTCAATCTTCTGAATATCTTTGCCGAAAACACCAACTGTATTGAGATACAGATGATTGAATGAAGTTCGCCATTAACGCCACCTAGCGGATGAATTCTTAATCAGATTCTTCATCGCCAGATAGCTCTTGATCTGCTGAATTTCTTTGCCTCAGTTTGTGTCGCTGATGTGACAGGCTAAGGCCAGGGTTGGCCCACCTCGTCCCGCATTTACTACAAAATTATTGATCTACTGGTGTTCGAATTGTGGCCATTTAAAAATTTAAGCTTCGTCCTGGCCTTTTAAGTGATAAGAAAGCTGAAGTCTAGCCTTAATTTTATCGTATAGACTAGGATTGTCAAATGCATAAAAATCCGTTTATCGTGTTTTTATTTTTGATGCTCTAAACACGTTGAAATAGCCAACCGCATACGTATTTTGTATTGAGATTAGACTCAAACAAAACTTCCTTTCAATTTTTTTCTATCTTTAAACGTTCACAAGTTAATGCGATTTTGTCACAAATTATATTTAACATTTTGGCCCATTTTCAATATTATTAGAGGTGTTTGTACTGGGATGATCTGAATTATACTAATCTATATAGCAGATTATGGGCAAGTACTTGAGCTTTCTACAGGGAAAACAATGAAAATAATTAACTGGTATAGTAATAAAAATAAATTCTGAGGGTGTGATTCCTGCTGAAAAAAAAACTATTTCGCATGTTATATGAAGTATTTTTACGATGATTGATTATTTCAGTGCATAGTTTTACCAAAAATTGTTTGACAAACTTCCACAGTTATGCTTATTTGAGGCTCATTCGCATAAGAGCGTTATGAAACCGATAATATTTTTTATTACAATATATACACAAAGGCGTCACAGCTCTACCTTTAAACCTAAACTTATACACTATAATGTATAAGAGCACATAAGTGGAGGCGATATACGTACATGTGCCATTAGGTTGCATTCAAAATTTACGACACTATATTATGTATTCTTTTTTAATTTGAAAAAATAAAGACCTTGCTTATACTTTGCCAAATAAGTTTATTTCTGATGAGTGTGTAGAAGTTATGATCAGCACAAACTTGTGCACCTCAAATAACATTCGAAACTTTGCACCTGCATCCCTTAGACTTTGGAGATGGTCATAACACTTTTGGAATTCAAGATGGCGGCTCGAATTTCTATATGTACGTAGTGTAATCGTAGTGTTCTTCCGGATACTATGCAATATGGATATCTATCGATTGGGCTCGTTAAGTAGAACACGGAAATCGACGTCCGACGCCATTTTTAAATCCAAGATAACGGATCTAAATTCTTGATGGCGGCCATGAGATGATTAATTGAGACCTTAAACCATGCAAAATGGATACCATTCTATCGGGATTGTAAATATTTGATAAATTAAAATCCAAGATGGCGGATTACTGTCCAAAATGGTGGTCGTGAGATCTATATCTATAAAAGTCAAAGTTTGTTTGTATGCTCCAACATAATAAGCGATTTTCACCAAACTTCGCACATGCATTCTTTAGTTTGTGTAGATGGTCATAGCAATTTTGAAAATAACGAAAACAGTTCATTTTCCAAAATGGCGACTTAAATTTCTACATGTCCTTTGTGTAGCGGCAATGTCCTTCCGATAAAAAAGCAACAATCATTACACACTAACATTCCTTCCCCATCCCAACTAACTGTAAGGACTTGGCTGGCGCCGTTATTGATCAATAATATAAGAGCTGCTAAAATATACACTTCGAAAGTAAGCGGAAAGTCCCATCCCTTATTTAGTTCGGATCAATCATCAAGTAGCAACCATTGGCATGTATAGTTAATCTTTGCTATGCTAATCTGAAATTGATTCATTTTGATTTTATCTTGAAGTTTTTATCTACTGATAGCCCAGGAAATTTACTAAAAAATCTCAGAAGACTGTTTTTTTTTATACAAAAATGAAGCATTTCCAATTATAATAATCGTAATGGAAATGGAAAATGTCGTATTGGATAGCTTAGTACACGCCCCATTTTTTATTTTATTCTGAAAAAGAAGCATCTACGGGATTTGCGTTTGGAGCTGGAAATCCTCTATAGGTGATTCCCCGATCTGTGGTTGACGACGTAGCTGCGTTGGGCGTTCAACGCAAAAACCTTGCAGCAAACCCCAGGATCCAAGGCTTGCGCTTGTTCAATAAGCGGCGTCCGAGTGGAAATTTATAGTCGTGATCCAAGAATCAGGACGGAAAATTTATTACTTTTAACGATTTATTTCTCCATTAACGGATGAGGCGCTATTTTTGCTTGGGAGAGAAGATATATGTCGTTTTTTTTTTTCAAACTGTATTTGCATACGACATTAGTTAGAAATGATTTAAAGTCGAGTTGAATCCATGAGCTCTTGTTTATTTTGAATGATGCTCCAAATGTTTTATGTGTTTTTCGCGCGCCACAATATTTTTGTGTTCAGATTTTAAATCTATCGTCAGACATGACTGTTGAAGGCAAAAGAGGCGTTTGTTCGCAATGTGTGCTTTCTCCAACGGTGAATTTCAAAAATGTTGATAATTTCATCGAAATAAGCAATTCGAAAGTCTGATCCTGGGAGGTATTTCAATCAGTGAATCAATTGTCATCCAACACGCAGCAACAAAGACATTGTCATCTCCTATTCTTGTTGTAACAATTCTATACCATCAGATTATCATCACTTGAACAGAATATGACAATGATCGATTACCACGTGTGTAGCGATTTTCTGAGCTTCGCATTGAAATTTTCGAGAAATTTCTCCGTGTTGGTAAACATTGACAACTATCGAAAAGCATCCATAGAACAAATTTGGTTTCGAGTTTAAAATAACTGATTAATCGCGAGTAGAAAAGGTTGCAACAATGTTGCGCCCTGTAATTATCATGACAATTTTGCTTTTAATTGTATCTCTTTCCGAAACAGTTGGGACAAACGGTTGTGAGCGAGCTTGATTTGTTGTTTGTTTTTCGCCTGTTTTGATGACAATTTGATACACAGATTTAAATATAAATCCATTAAAAAAATCCAAGACACATTTGTGGAAGAATTAGTGAACGGATTTTAGATAAAATTCGCAGAAGTTCTGAAGGAACCCAAAGGGGTAATTAGTATTTGTACAACAAATTTATATGTGTTGTTTAATTTATTATAAATTAGTGCCGGGTTGAATTTCGCACATTGGCGTAACTCAGGAATGTGATTTTTTTCACAATTCTGGTAGATTTTGGAAATTTGGTCTGAAAGAAGTTTGGATATTATATGCCTTATATGAAGAACCTCACAAATTCATTACACATTTTGTTCTGGAGTCTCAACTGGTCCATCTGGTATATTTCAGATAAAACTCGATGGTTGGCATCGCTGGCGTGACGTAAAATGACTCGTCGGTGGCATACAGGTCCAGTCTGCACTTCCCCGTTACATAAGTAGTAGTAATTAAGCTTAAGTGTTCGCAACTCCGTCCATCCGTGTGGCAATGGTCCACTGCGTGCGATAATTAGCGCCGAGAAATCCGACTAAACATCCGCTTTTCGCCACTTTCAACCGCTCAGCATCCTTCTCCTCAGATGAGGATAAACGCCAACGGTCCCTTACGCTCGATAAAGGTGGAAAGGGGGGGAAAACGTGCGTGCATTCGTCAGGTCACCTGTTTGTTTCACACCTGTTGGCGAAAATTGCCACCTGATGGAGGAGACAAGAGCGAAAAATCATTCATTAGCAAACGGCAGCCAGCCAGGCCAGACCAGACACTCCCGGCCAATTGCGGGTCATTTTTTCGCAGATTTTCTGCACGTGAACTCCCCATCAATTGCGCACGCTGCTGGCCCTAGCTTCATGTGTAGTAGGTAGACGTCGCGCGCGCGAACAACACGACATGCAACTGTCTCTCGTGACCTCCTCAACCAGTGTGCAGTGCCACACTCTTCTATCTTTACCAAAGCCCCAGCATGAATGATAAGGGTATGCGATATGCATTTTTTTTTTCAAACGGAATCATTCGAAATATCGCATACTCTTAATGAACAACTTTCGTAGTAAGCAGTACACACTCGCCCCCCTGAACTAAGAGGTCCCGAAGTTCCCAGACGTTCTCGGGACGTTTTGGATGTGACTCTCGTGATGCATGCAGCGAGCGTGGCGTATAGCGCGGAGACACGACGGCCGAGTCGTGCGATCTGCTGTAGACGTGTGCCAAATCAAGCCGCGTGCCCCAATCAGCTGATATTGGTAAACGCAGCAACCCATACACTGAGCACGAGGAAGAAGCAAAAAAAAAGCTCATTGGAACACACCTCCATGTCCGTGTCCGTGCGGCGGTTGGCTGATGATGATGACCATTGCTGCTGCTGTGTATGGCACGGAAGAAACGCCGATTCGGCACGCCACCCCAAGCTCTCTACGATGACGTCCGGCCACGTCAGAGAATGCGAAAAATCCGGCGAATCCATTCATGGAGTGGAAGGAGTTTTTTCTGGTGGACTTCGGCGTCCGCCATTGAAACTTATTCGCGCACACTTACGCGCACATAGGGGTAGTTCATCGAAAAATGAGCAAGTTTAAACAGAATGCTGTGTTGTAGTAAGCCTGCGATTATAAACTATCAAAATAATCTTAATTGACAAATTTATGAAGATTATTACCATTTGAAGTTGTTTTACGATTAGGGGGAGATCCCCCAGTGCCGGACAGCACGCAATACCGGACAAAGTCGAAACATTGAGAAATCATGGTCCAATCAAGATGGTGTATTAGTAGAAAAAAAAAGCTATTATGTAAACTAATGTTTGCGTAGAATAACATATCCTTGGAATATGCATGCCTTTTTAAAAAAGTAGAAAAGTTTGAAAATCTTTAAAAAATTGACGTGCCCACTTAATTTTGAGCCTATTTAGTAAATATTTTGAATATGAAAAAATACTTTGGATCCCGCAAGCATGATCAAACATTATCCTAATTTGATAGTATGAATGTATTTTGTACCATAATTGAACTAAATATGGACAAATTACAATTTTGGTTAAGCACCTCCTGTCCCTCAGTTTCGGACAGCTTGATTTGTTATATGATATCTTTGTAATTATTGCATCAGTGTCTCAGAATACTTTCATTTTTCATAGATTCCGTCGATCATGGGTTCAAACATGCAATAAAATTAAGAAGAATGAACATTCAGAACAACATCGTAAAATGTGCTATTTTTCATCATATATGAAAGAGGTTTTTGATAGGCATCTTGCAAACTAAGAAAAACTCAAATTATTCTTTTAAATGTTGCAAATGCATTGAATTGGTAATTATAAAATATTCCTATAGTGTACACATTCAATGATGTTCAAATTTACAGAATTCGAGGCATTTCCAGATCGTGTCCGGTATTTCGAGATCGATCAATTTGGTACTAAAATTCATCATCAAAATGCAGTGTTAAAATTCATATTTATATTTTCAAATTTATTTTTGTACACTATAAAAATGATAATATTTATCATAAATGGGTAACACAAGCCCACAAAATCAATATTTTCCGACTTATGAATTTAGTGGCTTAAGTGTCCGGTACTGGGGGATCTCCCCCTATAACACTACTTAGTTTTATTACACTCCATTTTGACACGCTTAATTTAAGGTGAAGATGCATCGAAGCCAAACCTCAAATATTCATGAGCTTAAATCTAGATCAACTGACAACCGTTCGCGCTGAAAATTTGATCGATTGGTGACTACCAGCGAGTGAACAGTGAATTAAATCTTCAGCACCAACGGTTGTCTGATGACTCCCTAGATTTGTGCTCTTGAAAATTCGAGATTTGGCTTCGATACATCTTCAGCTTCCTTAGCCGTGTGGTTAGAGTCCGCGGCTACAAAGCAAAGCCATACTGAAGGTGTCTGGGTTCGATTCCCGGTCGGTCCAGGATCTTTTCGTAATGTAAATTTCTTTGACTTCCCTGGGCAGTACCATCGTACCTGACACACGATACACGAATGCGAAAATGGCAACTTTGGCAAACAAAGCTCTCAGTTAATAACTGTGTAAGTGCTCATAAGAACACTAAGCTGAGAAGCAGGCTCTGTCCCAGTGGGGACGTTAACGCCAAGAAGAAGAAGAACATCTTCAGCTTAAGCAATTCGAAAAAAAACGCGTCAATTGAAAAGCGACGTTAAAAACCTGTTTTTTCATACGAAAAATTAAGTGTATGTCAATGATTTATCATTTTTCCTCGAATTATAGTGTAAAATTATGCTTCTTAGTGGTATTTTCATTCAAAATAATTATAAATGTAAAAATTGAACAATTTTTCGAAATGCAGATTCTATTCAAAATGAAAATGCATCAAAACCAAACCTTAAATTTTTAAGAGCCCAAATCTAGAGATCCAGACAACCGTTCAAACTGAAAATTTCATCTACTGGTCACTCGCTGGTGATGACCAATTGATCAACTCAATTTTTAACGCAAACGGTTGTTAAATTCTCTAGATTTGTGCTCTTGAAAATTCAAGGTTTGGCTTCGATGCATCTTCACCTTAAATGCACGGTCTTGACGCCATGACTTATCACGTCATGATAATCATATGACTTTCATACATTTCATATAAAATGGTAATCCTTATGTTACTCATACGAATTTGATCCATTTTATACATGGTGTTCATTCGATTCACTCGATTTCTTCAATGTTTTAGACAAATTTGGCGAAAATTGTGTGGCATCAAAAATATGTTAGCATTTGACCTCTGCAAGCTTCTTTGAATATTCTAATATACTTTTCTATTGATACTTTTAGATACCAGACTGATCTTAAAATTTTACTAATAACTCTTTGAAAATCTCGTTAGGAATTGTCGTATTTATTATGATCACTGCTATGAATATATTATGAAAACAGCATCAAAAATCCTGCTGATGAATTCAAAAAGATTTCGCCAATGAAATACTTTCATTTTTTTCAAAACCGTGAATAGTTGGCTAAGGAACTTCCCTGAAACTTTTCGAGGATCTCATCAGAAAGTTGCCAAAATATGTCAAGGATTAGCCCTAAAAGATGCCAGGATTATTATTGCGTATATCGCTAAGAAAGATGTTAATTTTGTTTTCTGGCTTGAACTAAAGGTTAAGTTTGTAACCTCGTATGGACAGAATTACATTATAATTATGTTATCAATAATTGTGTAATGAGAAAGTCGTTTTTCTAGCATTGAAAATAAAACTTCACAATACTGAACGCTTGACCACCGATTCAAAAACCCTGCTCTAGATTAAGCTTTCGAAAATTTACAGCTAATTCAGTAATCTTGAATGTTTTTTTTTCTTTCAAGAAAAACAAAATAAAACTTGAAAATCAAAAACAAATTGACAAGAAGATGAGCATAAAGTGACACTTTTCTGGACAAAATTCCATACTTTGGGCTATAGTCGGTGTCAGAGAGGTCGGATTACTCATTTTGTGATACTAATAACTTAATTTAACAAATTGTTAAATTCTTTCAATATTTTTCCAGAAAATCAAGCAAATCTTCTTCCAAATTGCCCGGAGTGTATTTTACTTACTCATTCGAAAGAATTGTTCAAATTCTCCAAAAACTTTTATGAATTTTCTTTTGGAAAGCTCTTTTAAGAATTCGTTCGCAAGCTGCTCTTAGGCTGTATTTGTCTACTGTGGATTTTTGAAGCAAGGAATGTCTAAATAAGTACTTACTGAAAGTTTAACGTCGTTCAGGAAGAATAGTATATGAACCCGTTTTTAGGGGTACAGCTTATCAATTAATTACTGCAATATATGATGAACCAACATAGAGCTGAGAAGCTCAGTAATAATGATAAAAACTGCAATACTTCAAAGTGTATTTGAAAATGAACTTCTGGAGGTTCCCGCGAAAAAAAAATTGTAATATACGAAGAATATCGATGGAATATTAAAAAAAATCTTCATGAGAAATCAAACCCTATTTGATAAAAATAGTTTACGAGCTTCTCAAATTTTTCACTTCTTAACTCAAAAGTTTTTATTCAAACCCCAACAAGCATGATCGATGATCGTATAATTCGTAGTTACTACTCCGTGATTTACCAGAATAATTGAAATTGCACAAGAAACCAACAGATGAAGCTTGGAAGTAGCTTCCCATCAGTGTAGAATTACGAAAATTTCAAATATAAAGTAGATAACGGCGCTGACCACGTCCTTACGATCATCTGGGAAAGCAAGGAATGTTAGTGTGGCATCCATTGTTACTAAAGACCAAGCATACTTAAGCATCTTAATGGTTGTCACGGGAAAGTGTTTTTTTTAGTGGGAAGGATTCAGAAGCTACACAATCTGGGTTCACCTTGATAGGTGATGCGATTCGTGTAACTACAAATTTAAAGTTATGTATTTATATAGTCTTTTTTTATTCTACTCTTCTGAGCAAACTATACAATGAGTTTGTTGTATTTAATGAGTGATTCTATTTGTGAAACATGGATCATCTATCAGTCTAAGAAAAAAATAAACGTCAAAACTTCTTGTGACGAACTATTAAAAAATAATAATTTCGTAATCAGGAGTAAATGTATTTGCTCTTCGATATGTTTTATGTTAAATATTATAGTTTACTGACATTTTAAGTGTCGAACCAATAATTATTTTTGGAATAAATGCATAAATGCATCATTCATTTCGCAATGAAGATGTGTGTAAACATACTTCACTAATTTGGAATAGCAGCATGAAACGAGCTCACCAATTGATAATCCATCGTCGACAGGGCAGCTCCAAATCAGTTTAATTTCATCACCAACATGCCTGGCACATACTTATTGAATAACGAACAGGCTTGCATGGGCTTTACGATGCGCTCTTCTCTTGAAACCTCAAAAAGCTTCAATAGAAACCCGGTTTAGAAAACCGAAATAAGGTTCAATTTAAGGCGACTCTTGTCTGTTTTCTTTTCGCATACAACAACATCCAAAATAAAACCTTATGTAATAATTGTAATAGATCCTCACAAGTACAAACAAATTTAAGCTTTCAAAAGAAATACTGTATGAGAACCTTAAATTTTCTGCAAATGTAAAAATATTTTGCAACATTAGTAAGGTTTCAATGTAGAATCTTATAAAAATCTTGCAATTGCTAATTGGTTAAATATCTATGTACAAATTTGAATTAATTTTGTGAAAAATGTTCACAGAATGTCATTTGAAAACACATTTCCCGCCAACTTCCTGACTACGTACCTACCCTCCCCCTTTTCCATAGAAAAACATCGCCGCGACGGGACTACGGAGACATTTTCCTTTCTGAACACGAACTCGGTTGGTTGGTGTTTGTGTAGCAGCAACAACGTCACACAGAGTCCCTCCCAGCCAGGGATGCGTGTGATCCGGCGATTTTAATATTCCGCCACAGTCGATACCATTAACCTGGTACGTGGGTACAAACGGAATCACGGAGGCAGTCTTAGACTCTGGCTGTTTTTTTTTTCGTCGATCAAGAATGCGGAACCCGCTCGGAAGTCTTGTTGGTGGGTTGGTGGTGATGGGGGAAGGTTTGTGAACGAAATGCATGCATTCACCAGGGAAAGGTCTCCTCGAACCGTGTGCACGTAGCGTCTACGGGGACGGAGAGGGAGTGTGGGGCTGCAGGTGTTGTTCTGAAGTCGTCGCGTGAATTCATGAGTGGCACCTCTTCCGACTACCAGGGCTGGTAGCACGTCTATTTTATAGAGATTTACATTGAAATTTTTCCAAAGCTATTCCAGGATTGCCCACACAGATTTTACCATTAATTCTATTATTCCACCGATTTTTCAAAAATTACACTAGCAGATCTTCCAAAGGTTCCTACAGGAGTTCTTCCAAGAAAATCCCCGAGGATTTATTCCAGAGTTTTAGAAGAATTTCGTCAAAAAGATTTTCCAGGGAGTAGTGTGTGGTCTTTTTGACGAGCGACAGAATAAAGATCAATCATGCCTATTTCGCGTTATACAAGTGCGAGAACATATTCGAATTTAGTCGAGGATAGATTACCAACTGGTGAGCTCGTTCCATGCTTATAATGACACATTTTTATTGTGGCAACGTTACGTTTATGTAATTTTCAGATAAACTATGGATGGTTCGTCACAAGCTTCGACATAAACCCTTATTCCTGTCGATCTCCAAAATTTTCTAGAGAAATTAGTGGAATAATATTTAGAATAATTCTTGAAGAAACTCATGGTGCAGTATCTGGAGTAATTTCTGGGGATACCCATAAAAATCCCGGATTAATTCTAGCAGGTATGTTGAACAAACTTAAGGTCTCCAGTCACTACCAGCCCTGCGTCTTTCTTCGGAAAGGCTCCGCCGGCGTCGAAGCGCACTTCTCCTGTACGCTGATGACGATGACGCGTTTGGCTTCGGTTTCGGCGTGGCGTGGCAGTGGATAATAATTGACCACTTGTTGTAACCTACTGCGATTCATGAGTCTGCGCCGGATCACGTAACGAACGAGAGGTAGTCCTGTCTGACCCCCTTTTCCCTAGCAGGTTGGGAGGCAGGATGGGAGGGCGGTCTAGTTTGCGCTGTTTGTAACACGGAAAGCTCCCGGAGAATTGTGCGCGCCCTCGAATGTCCCGGCAGCGTAGGTATATGTGCATGTTCCGTAACAGAGAAATGAGACTTTTCCGGATCTTGACACCCTCCTACCTCAAGTCGGTGGAGCTCGCAGGGCTGCCCGAGAAACACAACAGGTTGTGTGTGACCTGATGCTCTTTCGTTGAACAGTGGGCGAAATATGACTCATAATCGCACTTATTTGAGCTATTGGGTTTAAAAGGTGTGAAGGAGTAATTTTTTTCCAAGAAAAAAAAACCTTGGAGATTTGAACATTAGATATTCTATAAAGAATTCATCAGTACTATACCAAGAAGGGAGCTTCATAATCAGCAACACAAATTATGCTTAAAATCTTTTGACGAACCTTTTTTAGCATGCAACCATGAAGAAAAAATATTCATTTTTGTTTGCAATCTACCACAAACAAAGATTTTTGCTAAGTTCAGATGTGAACATATTGTATAATATTGATCACAAAATGCTGCGTTGAGCAACACCAGCTCTTACAGAAAGTCTTTCAGACATGGAGTTCTGATAAATTGCCTAAAAAGTACGATTTGACAGATAGCTTTGGATTAATCTAACAATGTACGTTGGAAAACCATTTTTTTGGTTTTAAGATCAAGCCTTCATGTCTTCTGCCACTGTCGAATACTTTTCCTATATCTAGAGCAATACAAGAGCCTGTCTTCAGATTTGTTAGAAAGAATCAAATTTGTTACACGAAAAAGTTGATTAGTGGTTGATACTTACCAAGCCGTGTTTCAACAAAAACACTCAAAGTTTCTTTTTTTTTTTTGGTTTTAAATGACAAAAAAAGTTGTTTTTTTTTTAATATGCCTATGAATAATGACTGCAACCATCCAGTCGATCATAACGATAAACGAAAAAGTTTGGATTTCTTTTTACTATTCAAAACACGAGTATTCCAATTCAAAATATTTAAAAAAATATTTGAATTATTTGAAATTTCTGGCCCATAGTGCATGGGTGGCGGGCGCGCACAAAGTTTAGGCCTTCTCGGGATTTGTGGGCCGAAAGAGCATTGCATGCACTTACTTACTGCCGATTGATATGCAAATTAGATGAGCTTGTGCAAATGAATGAATACATTACTGTTCTGTTTGTTGGAAGTTAGTTAGAGGTTTCTGCACCGGGGAAAAAGAAGGAGGAGCGTACGGTTTATGAACCGTTTGCCCCGGCCCGGCCATGTACCGATTGGGCAGCACCTTAATTAGTTTGGCATTCAAATTGTGTATTAATTTAATTTTATGTTTTCTTCTCGTTCCAGGTAAGCGTCCGATCAATTTCTTCTCGGAATTCGCACACAAATAAGCACCCAGCCCCGGTGCGAGCGTAAGTCGCTACAATGAATTCCATTCCTGCCTTACAAAGTATTTACATTGAAGCGGGATTATGATAAGGAACCCCCTTTCGGGGAGCGCAAATTGGCCATTTCTGCAACGGCCTTTCGACGGCACCGGGACAATCAAACTCATTAATCATTGTTATTCGGACTTACGAGCGGTTAAATGGAAAATAATTTCACTGAACCCCCTTCGGAAAGGAGCTTGCTGCAGTTGTTGTTGACGATTGGTCAAATTAGCTGTCAAGTTGCTGCTGTTCAGCGCCAAGAGAGGCTCCGGGGACGTTGAGCTCATTGTGGCCCATCAATCTCAATTAGGCAGTCGCGTCCTTTTCGGGATGAACTTTGTTTGTAAGAAGGACTGTACCCTTCTCGACACAATTGTAGTTTGTATTATTTGAATAAGGGGATTTCAGGGTGCATAATTTATTAACCTTCCTTAGCCGAGGGGTTAGAGTCAACGACTACAATGCAAAGCCATGCTGAAGGTGTCTGGGTTCGATTCCCAGTCGGTCCAGGATCTCTTCGTAATTGAAATTTCCTTGATTTCCCTGCGCATAGAGTGTCATCGTACCTGCCACACGATACACGAAAGCAAAAAAATGGCAATTTTGGCAAAGAAAGCGCTCAGTTAGTAACTGTGTAACTAACCTTAGAAGCAGGCTCTGTTCCAGAGAGGACGTAATACCAAAAAGAAGAAGAAGAAGAAGAAGTATGTAGATGCTGCTGAGGTCTACTGTAGGTGTTCCGTAATTGTATCATAATTAACGCGTATCACAAGCAGGGTTGATAGAAACTCTTTTGCGATGCAAAGATGAGGCGATTTTTCCGTTTTCCTGAGGAGTAAAAGCTGAACTCAAAATTTTCAACACAGATCCCCAAGCAATTCGAGTGAAAGTGCAAAAAAAATGCGAGGATTTTTTCAGGTACTGTCTCACTCTTGTCGCGATGCTCACCTTTACTCACACTTCAAAAGAACTCTTGCTTGAGTGTCTCGCCGGAACAAGACTGTCCTCGAGGAGTTGTGATGGCACTCTTTTTTGATGGAATTTTATTCTGTTGTGTTTTCCTCACTCATTTTCGTTGCATCTCTGCTCATCTTTTATTCACTTTATCGCAAAGCGACAATGGCAGCATGCTGCTGATGACTTTGAGGAGTATTATCAAGCCTGATCGCAAGTAGTTCGTCAAAATTATCTAGTCAAGCCTTGCAAAGAGTCTATTAAAAGTCTTTTAAGAATGAATGAAGTCTGAGTACTTCCAAAGTAAACTTGAAAAATATTCCTAACCGGAATAGCTTGTTCAGAACCAAAACGAACTGCTAAAGGCAATTCTCAAGAATTAACTCCAACGCAAACCCGTTCTAGATTTACATCTATTACGTTACGAAAAGTACCAATCGGTCAACTGTCAGCCGTTATCGCAGCCCACAATCACTAAGCGTCGTTATCCTTCAGCATTTAATTGCATCCCCACACCATTTGCACTGTTGGCGTTGTGTCAATGGAAATCGACGTAATCATCGCTCATTATGGTGGACACCATAGGGCCGATCACAATTGACCATCGCCTTCTGCCGCTAACAACGCTTTCGTTGGACATTGTCCAACTTTAAAAAATGGTACCTCCAACCACCCCTCACATTACACTACTCCTGGAATGGCTTACCGTTACATGCCAGTCAGTCGTACCGTCAGACGGGGTACCTTTCGATTGCAGTTGAAAGCAAACGGAAGAAAAACATCGCATCTGTATCGGTTCATGATCGGCAATGTTTCGCAGGTTGTAACAAGCTTGATAAATAGCAGCAGCGAAGGAGAGCCCCAAAGAGAGAGAGCGATTATAAGACCCATTTTCGAACTTGTTTGGATGGGTTTTTATCATGCACTGTTATCCCCCCGATATAGTCAGAGCTGTAGCAGTAGACGATTAAGAGATATCCATGACGTGTAGCGGAGCATGATTGTTACAGAGAGCGATAAATGAAAGATACTCTGAATTTTCTCAGTATTCAATCCTTGCATATAATGTAACAAATGTTTCCGATTCCCGAGAGAATAGCTCTGGCATGAAGTGTCTTACTAATAATATTTAGTTTTGCCTAACTGATTAGCAGAAATGGTGTTATCTATTTCAGTAAGTTTTGGGTCCCGCATTATCAAAGATACTCCACTTTACGGTTCCTAGTTTTACACACGTCCCATCCTCGATGAAATTGTGCGCATAAATAATGACGCCTCAATTGCATCGCATGTTCCCTTGCTGCCGTTGACTGGGATTGAAAGTAAAAATCAGACAGACTACACCCCGCCCGTTACAACAAGTAACAATATGGGATGTGATTGGTGAAATTAATTTTGTTTGCATTCCTGACTTTGTGTGTGCTCAGTATTGGCGACTGTGGACGCCGCCATAGACGTGATTCCCTGTACAAAGTGCGGGTTAGGGTGGATCAAAAAAAAAAACAAATTCTTACAATTACTCCATGAATCCTACAGAAATTCCTCCTCTGCAGTTTCGTAGAAATTTTCATATAAATCATCAACATCTATGGGCCACCTTCAAATCTTCACCAAAAACCGGCTGAAATTTTCACAGAACTCTCTTTTTGTCATAAAGACTGCAAGAAAGGTATGGGAGGAGACATTTTTTAACTTTTTGCAATTTGAACCACCCTAGTGCTTGGTGCATGTTGTCGCCGTCGGACTCGCAGCAAGTACGCGCGCATAACTACAATTGCTGCCGGGCACGAAAGCTCATCGCACGCACGCACTCACGCACGACCGGGGAATCGTTCAGCGCCAACAGCCAGTTGTGGAAGTTGTCCGCAGGAATCCAGATTCAGTTTCCCATGCGGTTTGTCGTCGCGGGTGTGAACTCTATGTGGCTTGAGGTGGGTGCGTTTCTTTGCATGGCTTTTTGAGGTAGTTGAAAAGTCTGCCAGTGGCACGACAAGGTCGTTCTTGCTTGTCGTCACTCATAGTTGAAAGATATTGTCAATATTCAGCGGTAATTTCTGGCATAAAACATTGTGTTCAGAAGGAATTGTCGAAGGAACTTGAAGATTACATTGGACGATGCTTTGTTTGAAGATTCATATTCACATTCATATTCATATTTATATTCATATTCATATTCATATTCATATTCATATTCATATTCATATTCATATTCATATTCATATTCATATTCATATTCATATTCATATTCATATTCATATTCATATTCATATTCATATTCATATTCATATTCATATTCATATTCATATTCATATTCATATTCATATTCATATTCATATTCATATTCATATTCATATTCATATTCCTGTTCTATTCCTATTCGTATTCCTGTTCCTATTCCTGTTGCTATTCCTATTCCTATTCATATTCCTATCCCTATTCCTATTCCTTTTCGTATTCCTATTCCGTTTTCTGTTCCTATTCCTATTCTTATTCATATTCCAATTCATATTTCCATTCCTATTCCTATTCCTATTCCTATTCCTATTCCTATTCCTATTCCTATTCCTATTCATATTCCTATTCATATTCCTATTCCTATTCCTATTCCTATTCCACTTCCTATTCCTATTTCTATTCCTATTTCTATACTTATTCTTATTCCTATTCCTATTCCTACTCCTGTTCCTGTTCTTATTCATATTCCTATTCCTATTCCTGTTTCTATTCATATTCCTATTCTTATTCTTATTTCTATTCCTATTCCTATTCCTATTTCTACTCCTGTTCCTGTTCTTATTCATATTCCTATTCCTGTTCCTATTTCTTTTCCTATTCCTATTCTTATTCCTATTCCTATTCATATTCCTTCGAGGAGAAACCATAGCATAATTTCTGGAAAATTCTTTGACAAATTGTTTTTGATATATCCCAGCCGGTTTCTTCAAAGCAATTCTTGCATAAATCTGTGAATAATTGTATGGATGATTTTTTGGAGTAATTCCTAAATAATTCATATAGAGTTCTCCTAATTCCTGAAGGATTTTGTAGAATAAATGCTGGGAGAATCTCTAAAGCTATTCTAGGAGAAATTTCTGAAGAATTTCTACAAGACAACTCTGATAAGATTACCTCTGAACTTCTCCGGACGATATTTTGAAGGAACCGCTAGCTGAACATGGAATCTCTAGCGTATTTTTTGTGAAAATTCACGAAAAAAGTGAGTAAAGTCATTCATAGTATTACATGAAAAATTCACTTAGGTTATGTACTAGAGTAATATATAGTAATATAATAAGAAGAAACTTCCTGATTTTTTTTTAAATTCCTAGAGTGATTTCTAGAGTGGAGATTCCTTACTGAAGGAATCCAGGAGAAATCCCTGAAATTCCCCTTAGGAAATTTTTGAACAAGTTCTTGAGGAAATTCATGAATAATTCTTTGTAGACATCCATGAAGGAATCGCTGAATGAGTTCGTCCAAGCGAGTCTAGTACACGACACTGAAGACAGTGTCTTTCAATCTTGCTAGTTGATATGAAATGGTATAGAACTAAATTCGATGTCATATCTACTTCATTGTTCCTAGTTCCAAAGGCTTCGAACAGTTTTCCAGGGGTATTTAAAGTAATTTCTATCGATTTAAGGAATTCCATGGGTCAAAAGGTATTCTAATAATTTCTAGAGCTTCCCAAGGGAATTCAAAAAGTTTTCTAGGATTTCTTCGTTTTTGGGAATTTATAGGAAGTGTTCAGATACTAGACGAGGTCGGTGGTCTAATGTTTTCATAAGCAGAAAGTCATGGGTTCAATCCGAGGTCTGTCCCTTTCCTCGTACTTTGTAGTTGTATTTTCCACAATTTTTCAAATACAAATTACTTTACTCCCTATATCTTCCCTGACGTAGATGCAAGGGTATGCTTGGTCTACTGTGGGCAGTTTCAAATGCAACATCGATTATCCCGTCTTTCCCTCTATGGTATCCATTCTGACGAGGCAGGTGCCATTTTTTTTTCTAAAAAATAATGATCACGTTTATAAGAAGTGTTCAGGAACTCTTTGCCGTCTGATAGTTACACAAGGAACTTCCAGTAGATTCTAAGGAGTTTACCCTGTCTGTAAAGGTTCCGAAAGGGTCCAAAACGCTTCCTAGTGCTTTAAAGGAGATCAATTTCCAAGAGGTTCCCAGAAATTTCCAAGGGATTCTCAAGCGGCTCTCAGTGGTCACTTATACCACGATGACCTTTAGGAACCACTGCAAATTCTGCGAAATCCCGTAGACATTTCTTGAGAATCCCTATTGTTTAGCTTGGATCTAAAAAAACTTTTTGAACCTCTGGAACTTCATAAAAATTCCGTAGAATTCCCTGAATAAATGATGAGACCTTGATGTAGGTGTCTTTCCTGCAGATTCACCAAATCATTTACTTTTCGTAGTAATCTATTTTTTCTGTAAGGGACCGTCCATAAATGACGTAGCAATTTTAGCCAATTTTTGACACCCCCCTCCCCCATTGTAGCCTATTTTCCCATACCTAATACATGGTTCGTTGCAAGGTCGTTGACTCCCCCCTCCCCCCTAAAATGCTACGTCATTTATGGACGGTCCCTAAAGGATTAATTTTATAATTTTCAAGTTAATGGTCCATTTACTAATCTTATGACGCCAAAATGGCTATTCGACTCATTTTAAAAGAATATTTTTAAGAGCTGTATCACTTTGAAGACACCCACTCACCTCTCTTCAGCGTGATGAAATTTGTAGATGAGCCCTAAAATTTTCAGCAAAACATAATGAAACTCTAATAGGATTTACTGAATCTTTTCAGCAAATATCGGTAATGGCTATAGTTGTACCCTATTTGGCCATATGCATGTTCTCGAAATCTTTCACATTTTGATTTTTTTTTCTAATGCTTAATCATCAAAATTTTTTTGGTCTAAAAACAATTTAAACAACATTATAAATATCACGCATGACGAAATAGATATCAATTATGTCCAATTATGTTGCTGAAATTCTACAAATAGCATCTTGCTGAATTTGTATAGAGTCTCTTTGGACCATCGTTTAACCCTATAGAACAGTGGTATTCAACCTTTTTGAAGATGCGACCCCCTTCGAAGTTTTACAAACTTTTCGCGGATCCCAAAGTTGATGATCTCTAAACAAAAGTTTAAGGAAACGTTCAAATACTAGTCATGAATGAACAGTCATCCTTGATAGACACACCCAATAATTTTCTCCGCAATCCACCACAGATAAAGGAAGAATTTTTCAAAGATCATTCGGAGTCCACTAAAAAACTTTGCCAGGAGTCCATCAAACATCTTTCCAAGATTCCGATAGAAAACATCTAAAAGATCTTACAAAATCCTACGAAAGATCAGTAAATTGAGAAGATTTCAACGAAAACTACCTTCAGAATTTTTTCAAAAATATGTCCAGGGGTGCCTAGAATTAAATTTTATCCGAGCAACGTCCTAATTTTTTTACAAGATTTGAGACATTTTGTCGGACAATTTGCATCAGAATCCACGAAATTCTCGTATTTTTTTCCAAAAATATGTTAGGATTTGACCTCTGCATGCTTCTTTGAATATTATGAAAAACTTTTCTATTGAGCTTTTAAGAAACAAAACCATAGCTGTTAAAATATAATCAATAACTCTTCGAAAACATCGGCAGATATCCGTTGATAATTTTCGTAGTTTCGTTCAAGGATCTCTACTATGAATATCTTTTGAAAATCTCATTACAAATTCAGCAGATAGATTCCTTAAGATTTCGCCAATGGTTTGAGTGAAAACAGTGAATACTTTCAATTTTTTCCAATCCCGTGAACAATTCACTAAAGAACTTCTAAGAAACTCACCAGGACGTTGGCAAAATAGGAGGATGCGAGGAATTTTCTGCATACATCGCTAGGAAAGATGTTAATTTTGTTATTTGGCTTGCACTGAAAGTTAGGCTTGTAATCTTCTATGGACAGAATTGCATTATAATTATTTTACCAGAGATTGTGTACTTATAAAAGTCGTTTTTCCAATATTGAGTTCTGTGGAGTTCTGTTTGATCTTTCGACCTTGACGCTTGCTTTTGCCGGAGCGAGCGACGAGGGCAGGATCAAACATGTCGCACGTCGGTCTCGTAAGTGAAAAAGTGGCGTGATCGGGGAGTTCGGTTGGAGTAAGTTAAAAAGTGCCGCGATCGGTTCGTTCTTTTTGATCTTTCGACGACCTTGACGCTTGCTCCTGGGCAGTGCGTCAAGAAAGCCCGAGCTGTCGTCCGTGTTTTTTTCGGGTCGCGCGCCTATTTTTTTTTTTTTCTGAGTGCTAGCCGAGCAAACGAGTGAAGCTGAAAGTGGATTGTGGCTGCTCAGTCAAGGATAACGGATCAATTGGTGAGCTCGTTTCATGCTACTATTTCTAATCTATAAAATATGTATGACTACACATTTAATCGTTACAATGGTGGGATGTAAATATGATGTTTCAACAAACTATGGATGGTTCGTCACTGTGAGTGTCGACACAAACTCTGATTCATGATTTATTTATGTTTAACATTTTTTTTTTTAGAACACCCCTTATATACCTTTATTTTTGTAATTAAAAAAACTTTGAATGGTTCGACACTACAAGTGTAGACTTGCGAAAGGTTCACTTTATTCAACAAACTTTGGATGGTTCGCCACTGTAAGTGTCGGCATAAGAATAAGAGTGTTCTATGATGTCCCAACCAATTGAGTCTTTTGTTTCTTTTCAAATGAGTAAAATATAATAACACATGCTTTCGTACTGACAGCTGTAGAAATGTTACATTTAGGTATTTGTTCAACAAACTTTGAATGGTTCGTCACCTCAAGTGTCGGCATAATTTTCCTCTACATAGAAATTATATGAACAATTATATTTACGTATAAGCATGTATATGTCTCACAAATCATTGTTTATCATGGTCTAATCGCTTATCAAAGTGAATCCTTTGACCCAACGATCCTCCCCATTAACAAACATCCCTCCCAGTAACCTTTGTGGAGATGCAGAGGCAAACACGGTCTCCAAATAGCAAAGGTTACACACTAACATTCCTTCCCTCAATCCCACCTGACTGCAAGGACGTGGCCGGCACCGTTATTGACCTTGTATAAATAGAGGCACTGAATTATGCACACTGAAGAAGATTATGGCCAATCCCAGCTGAACTTCTAGTTGATTCTTTGTGCATTTTCACTGACTTCGGTCAATCACGGAATAGCAACCATTGATATGTGTAGTCAGTCTAAGCTAAGCTAAGCTTATAAAAGTCGTTTTTCCAATATTGAACATAAAACTCTACTAACTATGAGTTCTTGCAAAACGAGCAAGTTCTTATCTTCCTCTCATTTATTTATTAATACAAAAATAAAACTTATTCAAAAACGGTTTCAAGGACATCCTGAGAACCTCCACGGCCCCCTAAGGGTCGGCGGACCACCGGTTGAGAAACCCTGCTATAGAACCCAATAGAAGAAAATCATCATTCATCGTTATTTTCAAATAGAAAAAGCCATCAACTCAAAAAACTTTGAATGTTGGTTTATTTAGCTTCTCTACACCACATTTTTTGAAAAAAAAAACTTGGACGGAATTTTGAGTTACGCCCTTTTGAAGGTGTAATCGACAAAATAGATCATTTTAATTACATAAACCTTACCACGTTACCTATTACTTGTTTATGTTCAGGCTCAGACGTTTTGGAGCATTACAGAGCCGATTCCATTTTATTACAGTTCAATGGTTTTTCTAACGATTTTCACGAAAATCAAGTTAGAGATGTATGTAAATCATAGAAATCAACTATTGTTTAAAGTTTTGATGGTTTATTCTTTATAATGACGGTAAAACAAGTAGTACATAAGTATCTGAACTCTTTGCAATTGACTGAACGGATTAAGTAGAACAACAAATTTCCGAAATATTGAAATAAGCAATGTAACTAAAACCCTCACTTTAACCAAACCACCACCATTTCTTGAAGTATTTAGAACAAGCAACAGTTTTCCTTCCCCAATTTCCTAGTCCAGCCTATACACAGTATCCATTCTCACCAGCCAGGCTGTAACAAGTAGGCACCCAACACCAACCACACATAAGCCATATTACTCCCAATGAACCAATTTGCCATGTTTGCAAGAGCCTACCATACCACCAGTCAGCATAAGCAGTAGCCCTTACAACAAGTCCCAAGCAGCGGCAGCAGCAGACCCAAAAGGCGATTCAAATGAACCGCACCCCTATGACCAATATACAAATTCGTTTCCTGATCCCATTCATTTTCCTAATACCCAGAATCGTTTTCGGTCCGTCCAGGTTCCGTCGTCGTCGTCGTCCTTTTGGCCTGCTGCTTTTCCTGCCAGCAGGATCCAGATCTGGCGGCCGTCTGCTTGCTTCCATGGTTGGACACCGGCGCAAATATACCCAGGAGTATCGGGTTAAATGAAAAAGGATAAACTTCCCCTCCGACGGTTTATCGTTGGCGGTACGGTCACGGTGTGTCTGGAACCGTTATAAACGGGATAAATGATCAATGTGTGAATGTTTCATCGAGGGAAATTACAGCAATTTTAATTTAAAAATTCAGAGTCATTCTCAAAGGATATATTCATTTTTAAATAAAAAAATAATGCCGGGTTAACATTTGAAAGATATCATATCTAAACATCTTCCCTGTGAATTTGAAAGCATTTCGTTGATTGAATCAGTTACAGTAGTTCGTATTTTTACTACAATTATTGTGTGGTTTATGACGGGGATGGTGGTCTAATGGCTACCGCTTCTACTTCATAAGCAGAAGGTCATGGGTTCAATCTTAGGCCCGACCCTTCCATCGTACTTTGTAGTTGTATCTATCTCTTATTTTTATCTTCCACTCTTAATATACCACACTTAAATTATTCGACCATAGCAATCGCTAGTACAAGAGACGGACGAGAAATTGTTTCCCATTGCTTCCATTTTTCCATCATTATAGCATGGCCTTACACCTGAAACATACCAAAAAACAATTATAAACAGTTATAAAATTGCCTTACCCCTATACCTTCTCGCATGAACTGGCGTAGATGTAGGGGTATGTACGGTCTGCTGTTTTAAATGCTACATCAATTCCTCCTTCCCCGCATGGTTCTGCACTCTAACGTAGCAGGCGCCATTATTGCCTGAAAATAGAAGATCACCAACACATATACACTGAAGTTGTGTATTAGTCCCAAATAGTCATCTGGTTGGTTCCTTGTGCAGCTGATCTGACGATACCGGAGTAGCAATCACGGGCGGTCAATCAATCTCATGCTTCAACGATTCGGTCCGTTTAGGACGAAAAATTTGTAAAATTGAATACCTGAAGAAGGTCCTAATCGGACCAAGACGTTTAATAAGATAAAAAAGCAGTATTTCAATTTTGTCAAAACTTAAAAACCATAATTTCCAATAACGTATTAAGACACACCGTGATAGTGCTTGTATGCCTGTTCCTAAGCTTTGTCCGCTACACATCGTAGTCCTTTGGTGGTGATCCCTTAAAGTACACGGCAACTAACAAAGCCCCGGGGAGGGCAGCGGTATGTAATAACACACGGTTCGTCGTCGTCGTCGTCGTCGTCGTCGTTGTCGGGGTCGGCGTCGCATACCGACTAGTACACTGCAGTGAGTGGGGGGAGTTCAAGGCTACCTCAGAAGAACGCTGGTATAGAATCTTCGGTCGTCGGGTCGCCGGGGAGGACAACAATAGCGCTTCGGAAGTGAACGAAAAAGTTCTCATAAAAACCGGAATAGAAATCAATTTCTCATGGCTTGACGCCACCACCATCATCATGGGCGATGAGAGCGAGAGAGAGAGAGTGAAAGGACAGCGATGAGGAAGACCACTTCTCCTCCATTGGGTGACGAGGATGGAAGGTTGAGGACGGCGTGAAGGCTCGTTTGGTGCGTTGTTTTATTTCCTTCCGGTTGTTTGGGCAAACACTTTAGCGGCGCATAAATTCGAGGCCCCGTTAATCCGTGGGGCTGTTGATGGTGGAAGGTTCCGCGATGATTGCTGTTCTGTGGAGGAAGAGCTCCATCGAACCTTAACAAATGACCCGTATTTCAATATTTTAATCCAATCGGGTGGATATAGGTTGGGCCTGCCGGCAGGGAATAAAAGATGAAAGGATCAGTCAATATTTGATTTACCGTGGGAAGGTCACCAGGGCGTCCCGGATTGGGGTGGTTTATCATTAAATATTTGTTGTGTTTTTATTATAGCTCTATAAGATAAAACATTCGAATTTACATTTACTTCTTTTTTGTATTAGGTCTCAACTGGAGCAGAGCTTGCATCTCAGCGAGTGTTCTGCGAGCACTTCCACACATGTAGCTAAGAGCTTTCTTAACCATTTGATAATTTCTGCATTTATCTATAGTTAGACTATAGTGTGCACCAGGAGATAGAGAATTTCCTACAAGACGAGATAAAATTTTACTACACTAGATCCTCCCAATGATTTCACGTGGTCTGTTAACTCGTTTTTTGCCTAGTAGGTGAAATGGTAGGGACATAGTTAATTATTCATATTCTTGCAACATTTCTGGGGGCACTTAGGGATGTCTGGTAAAATTCTCGGGTAGATGCTTGTTAGCTTTCCGTTTAGAATCATAGCAAAATTTTAATGAGATCTTTGTTGGAATCCTAACGGGAATCGTGCAGTGACCAGTTCATTGAACAATTCCCTCACAAATTCCTCCAATATTTTCGTTTGAGATACCATAAAGAATTCATCAAGTTTTTTTTCCAATGATAACCTCTGAAAATTACCCAAAAAAATCCTCAAAGAACCTTTGCATATTTTTAGGATGTTGTCCAATATTTTCAAGGTATCTTAGAGTACTAACTGGAGAAAGCGGTACAAGAATTTCTGAAAGAATATTGAACTACTGAAGCATTTTCTGGAGCTAATTTTGAAGGAATTTCAAGGCGAATTCCTGGGAGATTTGCTATTGGAAGCTTTAAAAAATTTAGAATCCCTGGAGCGTTCTTTCTACGTATTCCTGAAGAAAGTTCTCTAATAATCTCTAGAAGAATTCCGGAAGATTTTCCACGAGGAATCTATGCGTAGTAACTTATAAATCCTCTATTGCTGGTATGTCTGAAACATACTTCTAATCAGAAGACACAGTGTGTTTGTTTGACAAATTCAGACTTGAATTTGCGAAAAAAATACGCATTCTAATGAGACTCAAACTCACGACTCCGTGTACGCAAGACCGGCGCTTTAATCAACTAAGCTACAGAACACCTTATGATTCTGCGGAATAGAATGCCGAATTCAGTTTGGCTGTTTATAACGTTGAAATAAACGCCACCATTATCAATATACTGGAAGCTCTAGGATCCCTTACACATTAACACGTCCCTTACACATCTTGACGATTAACCTAGAGACCTGCAAATATTTCTAAAATTTGCATCCGTGGTTTCAGAATTGTATCAATGTCGTTACAGTGTCTGGTTTTGAATGGGTCCTTTGTAGTCCTCCTAAAGATCAGGGAAATTGGCTTGGAAAGAAACGCAGGTCTGTCTGCCAATTTGCCAGCATTTATCATCGGATATTCCGGAGAATCAACAAATGGTCATTCGAGATCATATCGAGGCAACGATTGTATGCTTATATGAAGCTAATCACTGCAAATCGTTTGAAAACGATCCCACCTTTCTAGATAAATTTTCAGGATGTTCCGGATCTTCCGCAAGACCATAAAGTGACCTTGACCGCAATCGCACTTAAACAAAATTACGGATTACGGTGAAATTTCACAAAAATCTCAACAGTTGAAGGTACAATTCGTAAAATCTTTGAACGAAATCATAAAGAAAACCATGAAAATTGTTTGACCGGGATCCGAACTCCCCACCTACCAATCAGAAAGCAGGCTTACTACCACTAAGCCAGCTTTCACTGCTTGTAAGTGGTGTGCAAAAACTGAAGTAAAAGGTAGCTCGTGCCTGCCAGAGGGGCTGTCACACGATTTCACAGAAGTTCGGTGAAAATAATGCTTTTACCGAACTGTTCGTTAGTATTTTACAGGGTTACAGTAAAATTGTTTGTTTTACGGATTTTTCTCGGTAAAATAACGAATTTTCTCCGGTAAACTCTTTGATTCCACGGATTTTGTATTTTTGTTGTTTACAGTTCAAATTCGATGATAAATTTTACAGGATACTGCGATTTATTTTAAGTGTAATTCTCAAGTATACATTACTTCCGTTTGCGGTTAAATTTTAGGTGTTTAAACATCATTTACTATGATTAAACTGTTCAGCGAAGGAAGTTGACCGAATTTTTCCGCGACCTGACCCAGGAGGTTACCGAGATAACGAATCTTATTCTTCTTCTTCTTCTTCTTCTTCTTCTTCTTCTTCTTCTTCTTCTTCTTCTTCTTCTTCTTCTTCTTCTTGGCAGTACGTCCCCACTGGGCTCACCTTGGTGTTCTTATGAGCACTTCCACATTTTTTAACTGAGTGCTTTCTTTGCCAAAGTTGCCATTTTCGCATTCGTGTATCGCGTGGCAGGTATGATGATACTCTATGCCCAGGGAGGTCAAGGAAATTTATATTACGAAAAGATCCTGGACCGACCGGGAATCGAAACTAGACACCTTCAGCATGGCTTTGCTTTGTAACCGCGGACTCTAACCTAAGGAAGGCACTGAAATTTAATCATAACTTAATTTCGTGAAAACATAACTTGAATGAAATTTTTACTCCATAAATTTAGTTTGAATTTCAGATCGACACATGTAACATGGCCTTGTTTCGAGCTGTTGAATAATCTTACAAGCTACACAATCGTTTGAAACAAGCTTCAATAGATTGTGATTGTACTTGAGTGAAACCTTTGTTTATCAGCCTTCAATAGATCGCTGGTTACGTTCATAGATCTGAAGAGCTGTTCCCAAAAGATATAACGCATAATTCATATTCTATTGGGCCTGGTTGCGTGATAGCCTTGCCCATATGCATTTTATTATTGAATGTTTGGGGACGGACCTGGTGTAGTGGTTAGAACACACGCCTCTCACGCCGAGGACCCGGGATCGAATCCCATCCCCGAGATAGTCACTAAAAATTTCAGTGATGACTTCCTTCGGAAGGGAAGTAAAGCCGTTGGTCTCGAGATGGACTAGCCCAGAGCTTAAAATCTCGTTAATAAAGATAGAAAAAAAGTTTGATTATAAAAAAAAAAACAAATAAACATAAAAATATGATTAGTGAACTAGTGAGGACAATGATTGCTATTATATGGAAAGTGCGATGGTTTTCATCTGAATAGAGATGATTAATTCTTATTGATCTTCTGGAAAAAACGGAAATCCCGGGAAATCAAAAATCATTCTCCGGGAATCGGGAATCCCGAGAAATCTCATTCCTTGGGAATCGTTTCCTGGGATTAGAAACCCTACACTTAAAGGCGTTCGATGATAACCTGAAAGCGTAATCGGAATCAAAAGTTGGTTTAATATAACCGTATGAGCTTGTAAACAAAATTCCCTTCAAAATTACTGGTTAATTGCGTTGATCTGAAGTTATGTGCTCAACGGAGTTCTTCGATAGCCTAAGGATGACGTTGGAAACAAGACTAGATAAGATTAGATTCTTTTTTGAGCACGCTTGATTGGGAACCTTATTCATAAAAAAAACCTCTTAGGGATCTTTGGTTAAGCCTGTTGATTCGTCCAAGCAATCAAAATCGTTTTGAGGGTCATGAGGACTTGTAAACTCTTCATAATGGATCATTAAAATAACCAATACGGCCCCTTTGGAAAGCATAGATAGCGCCACCGTAGCCTTATGTGTTTGACAGAACAGCAATGCCGTCACAATGTTATATCCCATATACAGTGGCGCCTTTGTTTTGATGCGGTGAGCACTGACAAAAATTACTTTCAATGATCCATTGTCGGGATAGGAATAAGTTCAAACTTCATAGATCAACATCTTTGAGTTTCAATTGAGATGTCTTCGCAATGATATGGAAACATAAGAATAATCGGCCTCTGCAGAGCTCTGGTATACTGGAAGATGAGTCGAGTGGCACAAGAGAGCCACTTGGATCCCGCTTGGACGAGATGAAATGCCATTGAAAATTAATTAAATTGCTTAAAGGCCCATTTCCGCTGAGAAAGAATCGCTCAAGAAATTTCTCGTAGATTTCTTGCAGATCTGATATCCCTTTTCAACTGCGTAATGCGGTAAGAAAAAGGAGGTTTCTTGAATTTTTTCTAGCCTGAATTTCTCATGCAACACGAAAGATCAAAAATTACTTTTTAGTAGCAAACCGGGATTAGTAGAAGCGATGGAGTATGGTAAAAGACAAGAAGGCATTCTTCCTAAAAGTAAAAGACAAGAATGCATTCTTCCTCCTGGGGATTTTTTTTTATTATCGTACAAATTGGGCCGAAGGGTCTCAGATTTTCATGAAACTTTTTCCACAGGCAGGGCTCATGGATATATGAATAAAAAAAATGAGAAAAATTCAGGGTCGCCTATTTTTCCGGAAAACTCAGGTGGAAATTTTTTGTTTTCCCTTGACACTACTTACTTTGAAAAATCATAACTCAAGAACGAAGCATCGTAGAAACAAAGTTTTTATATGAAAATTTAAGCAAATTTTCTCAAAAATAAAAAAAAAAATATGAACTGGAAAAAGTTTTCCACAAAATTTTCCACCGTTGGGAAAATTCGTAAAAACAGGCGGAAAAACTATGCCCGAACTCGTGGAAAATTTTCAAAAAAATATTTTCGAGAAGGTAATTTTATAAGCCTTAATCACTGAAATTTTTGGAATGCACTTTTTTTTCGTTTTTGAGTTATGGCCAATTTTGTGAAAAATGTCCAGATGTGCCATATAAGACTTTTCTTTGAAAAATCATAACTCAAGAACGAAACATTGTAGAAACAAAGTTTTTATATGAAAATTTAAGCAAATTTTCTCCGAAATCCAAAAAAAAAATGAACTGGAAAAAGTTTTCCACAAAATTTTCCACCGTTAGGGAAATTCATAAAGAAAAGCTGGAAAATCTATGCCCGAACTCGCGGAAATTTTTTATTAAAATATTTTTGAGAAGCAAACTTTATAAACTTCAATTCTAGTAACTTTTAGGATGTACTTTTTTTTGTTCCTGAGTTATGGTCAATTTTGTGAAAAATGACCATATTAGCCTTTTCTTTGAAAACAAATCTTTGCATTTTTTACAAAATTGACCCTAGATCAGGAACTAAAGAAAAGTACATCCTAAAAGTTACCAGAATTAAAGTTTATAAAGTTTCTTTCTTAAAAATATTTTATTAAAAAATTTCCGCGGGCATAGATTTTCCAGCTTTTCTTTATGAATTTCCCCAACGGTGGAAAATTTTGTTGAATACTTTTTCCAGTTCATATTTTTTTTTGGATTTCTGAGAAAATTTGCTTAAATTTTCATATAAAAACTTTGTTTCTACAATGTTTCGTTCTTGAGTTATGATATTTCAAAGAAATGTCTTATATGACACATCTGGACATTTTTCACAAAATTGGCCATAACTCAAAAACGAAAAAAAAGTGCATTCCAAAAATTTCAGTGATTAAGGCTTATAAAATTACCTTCTCGAAAATATTTTTTTGAAAATTTTCCACGAGTTCGGGCATAGTTTTTCCGGCTTTTCTTTACGAATTTTCCCAACGGTGGAAAATTTTGTGGAAAACTTTTTCCAGTTCATATTTTTTTTTGGATTTTTGAGAAAATTTGCTTAAATTTTCATATAAAACTTTGTTTCTACGATGCTTCGTTCTTGAGTTATGATTTTTTAAAGTAAGTAGTGTCAAGGGAAAACAAAAAATTTCCACCTGAGTTTTCCGGAAAAATAGGCGACCCTGAATTTTTCTCAATTTTTTTTTATTCATATATCCATGAGCCCTGCCTGTGGAAAAAGTTTCATGAAAATCTGAGACCCTTCGGCCCAAACCCGTACGGTAATAAAAAAAAATCCCCTCCTGTAACCTTGTTGAATTTTGACCATTTGGTCCTTCTTGTTCCCTCTTCGACATTTTGCCGTATCTATCTATCTTGTATTCGAACAACTGTCCTCTCCGAAGTATTGTCTTCCGACTTTTCGCGAATCTATGATAAGAAGATATTTATGTAATGCCACCATCGATTATCGAGTCCGACCTACGTGTTCATACCAATTTCACCGTCCAACCGAAATTTCACCAGCTCTGTCCATTCATAGTTTTTTGGGTTGCTCCGTCGAACAAATGAAAGCGCATTAAACAAATTGAACGGATGCTTCGGTTCGCAACGCAATGAGCTGGATCACCTAAAGAGTCGCGAACCCTGATGACCAGTACCTACAAAATGTTATTCGGGTAGGACCATACCATAGCCCCAGTGCGTTGAAACCGAGCGATAACAGCGAGAAACGAGAGGACCTGCCGATGGCGATCATATAGCCGATATGTAAATTGTGTGGATATTCAATTATTGGAATTCTATGTAAATGTTTCAATTTTGTGGAATAATTACGGTATGCAAATTTGGGTGCTTCGAACGCTGTCTGAGTCAAGTGCACGCTTATAAATAATATTGATTCGTCGAAGCCACGGTTGCAGCTTGTTTAAAATTTCGTTCCGGATGATTATACTTCGCGCAAGCCTACAATTTACGCCAAAAGGTGTTTCGTCTCGTGGTGGTCACTCGATGTGTGAGCTGTACCATTTATATTCTCTTAGGTAAAAGGTATCATCATCATTTTTCACAAAAAAAAAGTTCTAATATCTCTCGTCCTGACGCAATTCGTGAGATAGTGAAAACACTTTGCATTAATTGACTGCCAATTGGCGACTGCGCCGAGGCTCAAAAATCAGATTGCCCAGTCCAGTGTGTGCCGTACTCCAATCAAGGTACATGAATCTACCATATTTCAGCCCGGCTCAATTTCACTACCACAGGGTTGGTAGCAGGTCTCTTTCTAGAGACAATCTGGATTTCAATGCAAGTCTCCTTTCAATGAAAAGTCTTTGAAGTCTTTTATTGAACTCTTTTCTGCAGAATTTCATCAGAAATTTCTCAAGGATTTGCTTCAGAGATGTTCTTTAGAAATATTTATCAAAATTTTTTTTCTGTGATTTTCTTACAGTGTATGAAAAAAATCTTGAAGAATTTCATAATAAACTTTTTGAGGACTTCTTTTTCTGGAAGAATCTGGAAAAGAAATCTTTGATGGAAGCCACTAAAGCATTCTTAGGGAATTTTCTGGATGAAATCTTAGAGATACCTTGAACAATTTTACCAACCCTGCTCCCACGTATAGTGCAGCCGAGTAGATGAGCGTAACCAACCGAAGGGATAATTACCCCGAGTGCTATCAGGTGGAATCATAGTGCTGACGAGCGACTGGCTGTGCGCTAATTATACTCGGTGTGTTACTTCCAGATGTATAATTTCCACACATATACTCGGCGCCCTCGCCGAACTCTTTTACCCATCCAGTGCGAAGCGCACGGATATATGAATCGTTCTTTGCACTTGTTAGCAACCCATCTGATTGTGTACGGTGACATTTCCGTTCTCTGATGGTGCACTTTGGTCAGGTTTTTCAAAAAGTTGGCAAAAACTCAATTTTCGAACGTAGTGTTAAGTTGAAAAACAAAGTCTAAAATTCGTCTACGATATCTTAAAGTTAGGAACACATATGAGAATTTAGGAAAAAAAAATGTGTGGACGCCAAATAGCAGCATATGTCAAAATATATTAATTTGTACTTTAGAACGCGAGTCTCAAAATGTATGAAAAACAACAAAAAATGTCAGAATTTTATTCTATGAAAATCAATAACATTGACTATGGCTGAAACAGGGTCATCACAAACTTTTCATGAGTCAAAATACTTAAAAAAGAGATGGCGTTTTATTGCCATGAATTTATATATGTACCACTGTGTAGTGTAGTCAAAATACTTAAAAAAGAGATGGCGTTTTATTGCCATGAATTTAAATATGTACCACTGTGTAGTGAAGGTACGAAAACGATCCAATCCAATTGCGACATGGCCTGGCCATACATCTAATAAATAGATTGATACAATTTAGCCAGGTCGTCGTCGCCAGAGTGTTGGCGCGTCGTTACTCATACCTACTGCAGACAGTTTGTGAATATTGTTTATCCTCAAACATAAGGTGGGAGGAGGTAGGGAGGCGTACGAAGACCCTTTTCGGGACAAGAGCAAATAAAATTTAATTACAAGTCAGTTTATCAACACCATCATCGTTGACGTTAGTGTCATTGTCTTTGGCGTTGATATTGTCACGAAGTTAGAGGGTCACAAACAGAAGCGATACACATCATGGAAGTCGATTTTAGTAACTCAAAATGTAGCTTTATTTAAATTATTGTTTAATTTGTACAAGTTTCGTATTGAATTAAACGTAGTTCTTAGGTTGTTGGAATTAATTTATACTGTCAGCCAGGTCAACGACATTAAATGCGATCGAAAGCGTCTCGTAACTTTTTGAGCCGAGATGTACAGGGAAAGGATAGGTGCATTTTGAAGGACGAAAGGGAGGTGATTGAAAGGTGGAAGTAGTATTTTATAAACACAGAAAGCGTGCCGAGAATGCAGACAATCAGAATCAAGACAGTGAAGGAAATGTCTTCGTCAGTACTGCGGAAGATCAAAATCATCCACATTTCCCTTTGAGAGTGTCATTTTAAGCTCAAGAACTACGAAGCAGCTGGTATCAGAGCTAAACTCGTCAATACAGGCCCGTAAAAGCTTGCCACTCATCTGTTCCACAGCCGATGAACTAATTTCAACAGATCCAGTCAATTTGTTTGCTTTGTGGATACAATAGATTCAAATCTGGACCTATAGAAAAACAACAAAACTATAGAAAAAGAATAAAAATCCAAAACGGTACTTCGTCTTGAAATGGAGTCAGGTATTAGAGGGTTAACATTTTCTGTTCTAATTGAAATTTCTAAATTTGTCAGTTTAATTTTCTTCGTTTTTTTATTGAAGAATCAAGAAATTTACTGTAAATCGATGTTTTTCTTGTCAGGTATCATTTATCATAAAAATATTCAGAGTAATCAGATCAAACGATGAACTTATTACACGCAAATAATGTTATATATACTTGTGCGTCTAAGAACATGAAAGCACCCAGTTATATTCAAATCAAGCAAATTCCATCTCTATTTTCGCTGTTATCATTGATGTTCTATTTGTTGTTCTTCCATATTCCTCCCGTACATCCTCTAGCACAGGAAAGCATTGTGTCTCGGTATTTATGTCTGTGAACATTGAATACTAAATTGCTTCATTTGCGATCCGCAAAATGTCCTCATATGCATAGCTAATTATCGCTTTCATGACTATGTATGTACGAAGAAGAAAGACTTTCCTTTCGAGAAGACGTTCCAAGCAAGGGAAGGAAGCTCGAATAAGAAAGTAAAATATACATCACCGGTAATTATTGCTTGATATTTTGGATCGACCGTAGAAGAAGGGGTTGCTGGTACATTGGAATATGAAGTTCTTTGTTTGAGCTCTAACTCTCGACAGCCCTAAAGAAGTGCTATTCGGTTCTTGTTTGCTCTATCGGTTAGCAAGGTGGTGTGGAAAGCTGGCGTGCTTCCTCGATGATGATTCTGTTAGCACCTGAACGAGAATTAGACGACTGACCTCTCTGGCGAGGTATCGATTTCGGACCACCTTGCCAAGGCTAATAAATTGCAACAGATGAAAACACGCGTATCGCCATTAAAATAATGTTGCACAGTTTAGTCCAATGGTGGAAGGCCTTGTACGGTGCTGTCAGTATTTCTCTAATTAATCCGACATTTAACATGTCATTCTGCCGGGCCGTCTGTCTTACTGTCTGCATATTTATGTATGCTCCAGTGCATCGGGCCCAAAGACCAACAACATGTTTTACCCCATGCAGAATTTTGCTCTGGCTGCGTCTCGACAATTGGGTCATTGACGTTCCGACCTTTTACTTGCTTTGCTCGCGCGAACGGATGGCCAAACGCCATTTCTTCTGGTGAATGTGAAGGGGAACATGGTTCAAAATGCCGCTGTAAGCTCAAACGCATTTTACAGAGAAAATTTCAATTTTGTGTGTTTTTGTAGGTCAAAGATCCGTCATTAAACTTCGATAGCAGTTTTTTTTCTAAACTAAACAATATTCGTGTTGCGTTTACAGAATAAAATACAGTGAACACATTTTCGTGTAAATTTTCTCGATTTTGAACGATACACGATGTTTGAATGAGAAATTTGGCAAAAAGCTCTTAGAGCTCATAAAATAACAAACTGAGATGCTCGCTCTGTTCCAGGAGTCCGTAGCGGATTTACTGAAGAAATTCTTCAAGAAAAAACTGAAACAGTCTTTGTAGAAAGTTTGGCAAGTTTGCGCAGCAAGAATTCCTAAAAAAAAATTTCAGAAACGTTTGAAATTGAATTAAGAAATAGAAGAAGAATATTGGAAAAAATCTTATGTTGAAACCCCTTTAAGAGTTCATGGATGACCTTCTGGACAAATCCTTGGAGATCCTTGAAGGAATTCCAAAAGAAATCCCTAGAAATCTGTTATAAATACTATTGAAGGTATGGTGGAATTCAATGATGAATCCGAAGAGCATAGTTTATCAATATTTTTGGTGTAATTGCTTTAGTTTTTTTGAATCCCTGAAGGAATGCACGTGTGCAAGAGATAACTAAAGAAATCCTTAAAGACTTGTTTTGATGTATCCGTGGAGATATCCTTGGAGCAATATTTAGAGACAATCTAAAAAGAAATACATAGATTATTACTTTTATGCATCTTCAAAATAGTCCATATATAAAAGAGCTCATGTAGAGCTGTGAATATTTCAAGAGTATTATCTTCTGTTTAAGCTAATTTTATTGTTTAGATTTCTGGAGAAATAGCTTCACGAATCCTGACATCAATTATGAGGAAGCTCTATGAGGATTCCCTACAAAATTCCATCCTACGAGATCGCAAATTTCTTGAGAAAAAAATTAGCTCAATTTCTCTGAGGAATTCTTAATAAATTGTAAAACAGGCTTTATGGAAAAAGCACAAGAGAACTCCTTAATGCAAACTAGTAGTAGAACTATCCATGAGGAATAGAAATGTTACCTGGTTACCTGGAAGGAATACCTGGTAGAATTACTGACAATATTCTACGAGAAATCATTGGATGAAATTTTAGAAGAATCTCCAAAAAATTGTTGTTGAAAAAGAAAATGAGGAATTCTAGAAAAATCATTTAATGAATACTCCTGACAATGTTTTGGAGAAAACACTGAAAGAACCTATTGAGATTTACCTTCAGAAATATTTAATGGAATCAGTGGAATATTCCCTTCCAAAAAGCATTATTGAAGAAATTTAAGTACTAAAGGAGTTTGAGGAGACAAACTAAGTGGATTTTTTAAAATTTTTTTATTTAAACGCTGCACCATTGTTTGCAGGATTTCTTGAAACATTCCACGAATGTAGCTGCATTGCCTTTAATCTTCGGGCTGTCGCGCTGTTGTACTTTGTACATCAGTTGTGATTTATATGCTATAATTTTGCAACAAATATATCTATTGCCACCAAACCAAAAAGACTCGACTGTTTTTGTTTACAGTATGGCCCTTTATAGTGCGGTAAAATCAACAAATGTACATACAAGTCGCATAATAAAGAACTTATCATTTACGTTCCAAGCAAACCACCTTTTGAGAACGGTACATCTCAAAATCCAGAAATCTCAGAAACATGAGGTCTTCAGTAAAGTAGTTCTGGAGGTGGAGCGCTATCTGTTGGTACCTCATTTAGTTTGGAATTCGTCCGCTAGGTGGCAGTAGATAGAATGAAACATTTACTTTTGTTTTGCAGATATTGTGAAAGTTAGCGTCTTTTGCAAAGTTGTTCAATAACGCAGCGTAACAAAAATGACATTTTTGCGTGTCTGAAGGATCAAATTATGTGTCTCTAGTAGATTTGGGGCTGTTGAATCTGATGCCGTTCTCAGAAATGTTCCAGCACGTCACACTTTTTAGCTATAGGTTGCCAAAAGTGGCTTAAAAACTGGGTTCATTGATGTTTAAATAAAATTAAAACAATAATTTATCAAAAAAATTTGGGATCTTATCCACCAAACATGCAAAATAGGACTTTAACTTTCATTCCAGATATAATTTGGTTGAAACTACAAGGTAAAATTTAGATTGAATCGATTTTTTCAACATACTTGCAGTCTCCATACAAAATTCTTCGTTTTTCTTACATGGCAAAATACAATACTTTTCCTAACCAACAAAAAATAACTTTAGAGCATCGAAAGTATTATGAACTTTGTTAATAAGTATTGTTATACACATGAAATTTGAGTTTTGAGGCAAATTAAGCAACTAAATTGCCGTACAAGCTGGCAAACTTGCATGCAATAGTCAAATTTAGCATTTTCAACTGCAAATATGTCAAAAACTTGACGTGCTATGATATTTCTGAAAATGGCGATGGATTCAGCAACCTTTAATTAAGTAAATAGCGGTATTTTGGTGCTTGAGCCAAACCGTGTTCCGCAGTGTAACTCAAGGACTATTATTGATCGAGCTACTTGATTCAAATTTTTTCCACTAGGCGGCGCTAGC
Organism: Aedes aegypti; assembly: GCF_002204515.2. Taxonomy (NCBI): domain Eukaryota; kingdom Metazoa; phylum Arthropoda; class Insecta; order Diptera; family Culicidae; genus Aedes; species Aedes aegypti. The sequence goes on from NC_035108.1 coordinate 403,274,587, forward strand.
GCGCAAAAAAATTTTGTTTTCCATATAACTCAAGAGCCTGACCACTTAGAAAGATGGCGTCTTCGGCAAAGTTGTTCAGTACCTCAAGGGCTATCATTATTTGAGCCTAGAAATTGGGGATTTTGCAACCATGTGGCGCTAGTGAGCATGCATGGTGGCAGCACTGGCTATAATAAGGATAACTCTACCGAAAACGCCATCTTACTAAGTAATCAGACTCCTGAGATGTTTGCAAAACCAATATTTCATGCTCACTGGTGTCACTAGGTTGCAAAATTTTGAATTGTATAGCTCGAACAATGATAGCCAAAAGGTTAAAAAGGGTGGATGAAAGAATCCTTGAATAAAAATACCTTGACGAATTCCCAAAGGAATATCGGATCACAATTTCTTCAACCACTTCAAACACTACCTCAACACTTACCTACCTCTATCTCTACCTGCAACCGTGTACTTCGTTTTGGTAGAATTAATGGTCAGGCTCATCCTCGCTGTCTCCTTTTCAGAAGCACGAGGGCCTCCTCCACTGACCTGCGCTCGATTCCAATTCCAATGCAAAGTCAGGGATCATGAGCGATCGTTTGATCATAGTTCCTCGAGTGCAATCCCTGCTTCAGTCCATCTAACGTCACAAACGAGGTTGACACCTTGTCTGCAATCCAAAAACTTGAATTCGAACCGTCCAGCCTAGCAGGGTATCAGCGAAATTTGTTTCGCCGGAAAACCATGTTCAGATATTATCTGCCACAGGTCCTTTCTTTTCACTGAATTGTACCCCGCCTTGAAATCAATAAATAGTTGGTTAATCTCTAAGTAATACCTCCGGAATTTTCGAGAGTATCGTTGAGAAATTTGTTGAACAGTTCATAAGGGATTTAAAATCCGGTCCTTTTAAAATTCTGGAGAAATTACTTGATTATATTCGGGATAACATGTTTAGTTAAATTCCTAGATATATCTGTCAAGAAACCATAGGGAAACGTAAAAATAACTTTGAAATATATCCTTCAAATAAGCAAAACGTCGTTTCCCTGATAGAACACATGGAGGAATCCCTGGAGAAGTTTCTGATGGAATTCCTCGAGTTCTTAAGTGAATACTCAGAGCCAATACTGATAAAATCCCGAAAGAAATTTTTCGAAGTATCTCTGAAATTAAATAAAGAATTTTTTGGTGAAAAATTCCGATAAAATCTTGAAGGAATTCTTCAAAACGTTTATTGATGAATATCTGGAAGAATATCTAGTATAAATCAAAAGTGCGGATTCCTGTCAGAATTCTTTTAAAAATACCTGGTGTAATACTTTAAGATATTCATAGGACGACATTTAGAGAAATATATAATGCGTTATTTAAGATGAATCCATAGAGACATTTTCGCTTCCTTTTTGGAGGTATTCGTAGAAAGATTCTGAATGGAATTTGTGGTGGAAATTCAGGAGGAGTACTTAAAGAAATCCCTTGGTAAATTTCTGTATGTAAGAATTCCTAATGCAATACTTATTTTTGTCTTGAAGCAATCAGTGGCAGCTGCGTGGCACGTAGACGCGGTATAATCTGGATTTGATTAAGTCTTTTCGTAATTTATCGGATAACTTTGGACATGTGTCACCTGTGGTCTGTGAGAATTTTCTTTTTAACTCATCTAGATTTTTTTTCACGTTCGTATAAAAAACGCAAAAAAATCTCTAAACAGTAGCAGATTTCATTTCAGTGGAGGCTTTTACGTTCAAGGATAAAGAAAAAACCAACAGGACCTCATTAGGGGTTGTAATAGAAGGTCATAATGAATTTGAATGGTTAAATCTCCTTTCATCCCTCATGAAACATAATGTGCCCCCTTCCCGTCCAAGAAAACTGTTTTTGACCAGCTGAAACACTGTCAGACACTTATAACACTGCGGAACACGTTTTTGTCTCAAGCATCAAAATACCGCTTTTTACTTTATTAAGGCTTGCTGAATCCATTTCCGTATTCAAAAATATCATAGCACGTCTGGTTTTCGAGATATAGTCAGTCGAAAATGTAAAATTTGGCTTTTTCAGCCAACTAGCATGCAAGTTTGCCAGCTTGTATGTCAATTTATTTGCTCAATTTGCCACAGAATTCAAACTTATGTGTATAACAATACTTATTAGCAAAGTTCATAATACTTTCGATGCTAAAAAGTTATTTTTTGTGATTTAGAAAAGTTTTGTGTTTTGTATTATAAGAGAAACGAAAAGTTTTGTATGGAGTTTTTTTAGCTTGTTTTTTTTTGTCTTTATTTATGTGAATTTTAAAAGCGCAAGTTTGTTGAAAAAATCCATTAAATATAAATTTTATCGTGTAATTTCAACCAAATTATATCTGAAATAAAAGTTTAAGTCCTATTTTGCATGCTTGCTGGATAAGATCACAAACATGTTGGATAAATCGTACCTTAAATTTCATGAAAACATCAATTAAACCAGTGTTTTATATAACTTTAGCGACCTGTAGCTAAAAATTGTGACGTGCAGGGATATTTCTGAGAACGGCATCAGATTCAGCAACCCGAAATCTACTAGAGATACATAATTTAATCCTTGAGACACGCATAAATTTCATTTTTATTACGCTGTATAATCTTCCAATGAACTTCATAAGGGGGAGTAAACTGGGGGCCATAATGGTTGGGGGGATCACAATGGAATTGTGTTAGAGAGTTTTAAATTGTTGAACACGAGTAACATTAAAAGGACTGGATCATTTTAGCCCACGAGTACATTTTGCACCACTTTGTCCAAGCGCAGGCCGTTTGACCGAATGTCGTTAAACCCGAGGCCATTAGGCCGAAAAGGTTGTTAGGCGGAAAGGGTCGATAGGCCGAAAAAACATTTGACTATTGTCACGAAGATTGAAAAGTCACATGGCTTGTTTTGGGGCATAAACCGGAAATATCCCCAGTGAGGCCCTGGCTTGGAGCTCTGGAATGGCCACATCAGTTGATATTAAACTAGTTCTTCGTTGATTGACATACGTGCTTTCGAATTCATAAAAAAAACGGAAATATCCCCAAAGAAGCGCTGCTGGAACCTGTGTCAGGTGCCCTGGAGTGGCAAAATCTATTGATGTTTAGTTTATTCTTCATTTATTGGCATGTTCTTTCGAATTGACGAAGATTGAGATGTTGCACGGTATGTTTTGGTCATAAAACGAAAATGTTCCCAAAAAGTTCCTCGGGGAACCCGTGCCAAGGAAATTTGGCACCCTCGTGATCCCAGTAAAACCAGGAATATCTCCGGCATGGTTCTGAATTCAGCATTGTCCATTTATGACAAATAACTGGTTTAAAGTCAACTGAGGGTGGTTTCAACAATATCGAAAAAGCTATTGGAAAATGCCTTGTCGGGAGTCGGAAACGTAAAGGTTAAAAACGCTTCAAACCGCCTTGATATACAATTTTCGACCCACTGAAACCCAGTCAGACATTAATAATCTTGAATTTCACATGGTGGAGTAAACAGGGGGCCATAATGGATGGGGGGATCATAATGGAATTTGAGAAGTTTTAGAGAGATTTGAATTGTTAAATACGAGGTATATTAAAAAGACTCGATCGTTTTACCCCACGAGTACATTTTGCAAAACTTTGTCTAAGCGCAGGCAGTTTGACCGAATGTCGTTAGGTCAAAGGCCGGAAAGGTTGTTCTGCGCAAAAGGGTCGTCAGGCCGAAAAAAAAATATAACTATTTGAGGTGCAAAATATAAACTTCTGTATCAAACGGCTAACACATTTATCAGTGTTTTTTCTCCTTCTTTTGAAAACAGGCTGTTTTTTTCTTATTTTTTATTCTACTACAAAACACCTAACAACCCATTTGGCCTAAAAATATTCGGCCTTGAGAGCCTCTAGAGCTATCAATTATTTTCGGCCTAACGGGATATAATCAATTTCAATTGTTGAACACAAAGAATATTAAGAGAACAAGGACCATTTTACCCCACGCGTACATTTTGAACCACTTTACCCTATCACCGCACAATTTTCGCGCGCGCGGCGTAACAAACAAAACCAGGGCGCAACTTTGTAGCTACAAAGTTCGTTTCGCCTATTTGACAGCCAGCGGCTCCCAGGGAGATACGGAAAGGGGCGCTCGCGTTCCATATGCTACAAATGCGTGTTCGCGGGCTCAGTTAGGACGACGTCGAAGGTGGGAATGTTAATTACATTTTCCGACTTTTTTCCTCGATCCCTCGGTTGATGACGACGACAACCGGTCTGGGTGTCTGACGGACTTTTACGGTAAGGTGGGGCAAAAGTGGATCTTCAATATAATGCCTACAATTTTCATGAACAAAAAAACGAAAATAACAATTTTTACTTTAAAAAACAACTAATGGACTTAATTTGTCTAATTCACAACCGATATGTATAGTACTTTGGGTGAAAGTTTCATACTTTAATAGAATTTGAACCACCGTGACATTTATAACTAGAATTTTTTTAAATAAAAACTTTTGCCCCACTTCACTCTACTACCACAGCCCCCTTTCCATCCCACCCCTTCGAATCATCCCCGGGATATTTGTATACGTTACGCACTCGACTATGGCCGGTATTTTTTTTCTTCATCATTTCGCTACCCTCACTTTTAACAATCCTGGCCCTCTCGAGCTTCGCATTGCTTGCTGCTGAATGATTATATTTTTTTCCCTTTTGCTGCGGCGCGTCGTCTGTCAGTAATTATAACTAATTAAACCCTTGTTTTGCAATGGTGTTGAATCGGGGAATTGCTGTTGTTGGTCTTTTTTCTGTGTGTTTTTTTTTTAAATGTTTGACTGCGATCTTGTACAAAGGTACGCACATAAAGTCTTTTTTTTGCTAAAAGACACTAATTAGAAAGCTAACTGAATCTTCTGAAAATTTGGACAAGAAATCAAGTTTTGGAACCTTGCGATTAATCCTGAACCAGTATTTTGACGGAAATCTCAAGGAAGTGCGAAAAAATGTGGAAAAATCGTTTGAAGAACTTTTAAAAATATTTGCCACGAAATTCCACGAAAAACTCACTGAAGAATTCCTGGAGCAATTTCTGAAGAAATCTCTGGAGGAAACTCGGGAGTGCTTCCTTAATATATCTTTAGAGAAATCACTGATAGAGTTCTAGAATAAGAAATTTCTTGACGTATTTTTGATTTTATTTCTGGGGGAATCCTTTGAAAAATCCCTTGAAGAATTTCTGAACGAAAATCTTAGAGAATTTCGTTGGAAAATCTGTAGAACCATGAAACTCTTGTGAGATTGATGCTATTGATTGATTGATAAAATCTGTACTTTGAATTTTTTTAAGGAAAGAGGGTAATAGAACGTAAAACTTCCTTTTGAAGATTAGAACAATCGTTAAACAATTTTTCTAATAATCAATCTTCGAGCTGTTTAGTGGAATACTTAAGTCGAGTCTAGTACACGACACTGAAGACGGCCTTACAGTTGAGGTCAAAATACGCGTATCTGTCAAAGGATACAAACTCTAGTGGAATTAAATGGTATAGTACTAAATTCGGTTTTTCATCTACTGATTTCTCCAAATTTGTCAAGAGCGTTTTACGTTCTATTACCCTCTTTCCTTAAGAAATTTTAAAATACATATCTTATCAAAGTCAGTTTAAATTTCTCTTATTACAAACAATCTTTGGAATTGCAATCCAATTATTTAACTTTGTTCCAACGGATGCTTGTATAGAAAAGCTTCATATGTTAGGTAGAGGAAGCAGGAACCATCGAATCATATGCATCCACTTCCCCATTTTCTCAACATTCGCACCGTTCTGATCGCTCACTAATAATTACACACTTTTTAACCTGAGAAATTACACAGTCTACAAGGTTCGGTCTTAAATCATATCGTCAGCCCTTCCCACCAAAGCCACCTACCACCCAATCCATCATAATTTCCCGCGTCTTTGAGAACTTCCCAGCGCCCAAAAGAGACTAGACCGCGACGATGACGACGACGTCTGTCTCCTCCACCAAGCCGCGCGCCAGCCGGAAAATAGATTGTTGCGAATAATGATTTACACTTGCTGCCTGCCAGCACCTAGGTATAGTCTGGTAGATGCCAAACGCCACTTGGTTCGCACTCACTCACTAAGTCAGTCAGTCAGTCAGTCAGCCAGTCATTCATGGTTGTTGTTGTTGCTGGCGGCAGGAACAGGTTGTTGATGTGGTTGCGCATGAGCATGAGCATTTGCGTATACTGCAATGTGCTGACTGAGCGGGGTGGTGCACATTGGGATCATTTCGGAAAAAGATGACCAAAATCTCTAAGCGTATATGGCTAACACAGAGCATGTCAGCTCTATAATAGTACTATATTTGCACGCAGGTTGAATTGAAGTGCTACTAACTTACACGGATAAAAATTCAGATTCTCAAATCATGATTTACAAGTCATGAAATTCATACATTGATTACGTGCAGACATCATGACGATGAATCATGAATTCTGGAGTCATAGCCATGAGACTGCATAAGCCTAACATCCTGCGTAACAACACTGAACGGTGAACATTGCTTCAACTTATTCGTATCGATCACTCACAATCAGGGATTGAATTCTGAGAAAATTGAGAGTATATATATATCTCTCATTAATCGCTCTCTGTAACAATCATGATTCGCTGCACATCATGAGGGTCTGTTTATCGTCGTCTGCTTGCATTATATCGCGAGATAACAGTGCATGATTTAACCCATCTAAACAAGCTCCATACCTGGGGTGCACTATTGCTTTATAATGTTCGGGAATTTTTTATCAAGCCAGTAAAGTAAAACACCTACCCTCAACGGTAAATGAGCGAGAGAAATGGGTTTTATCATCGCTCTATCTCTTGGACTCTCCTTCACAGCTGCTGTTTATCAAGTTTGTTACTACTTGCGAAGCATTACCGATCATGGATCGATGACTCATGATATCATGAGTACAAATCATGGTGTATTCGATGATAAGAATCACTAGAATCATGATATCATGAGTACATGACTGACAACTTGCACAATGTGAGCAAAGAGTAGAATTTACCAGCACAAAGAAAAGACAGCGGCGCGCAAACTGGAAATACACGAATCCAAAGATGGCGCGCAGTAGAGAAAAGAGTGTAAGCGATTGCGCAAAGTGCGATGCTGACGGGAGTTTGTTGGCAAAACATGCTCTTCTTACCTTTTAACATGGGTATTTTCAGAATGGGTCAAACGAGTAGATGAAAGAAATCGATGTAGAGATGAGATTCAATTATGAGAGCGAATCGCAGCTGACTCATTCATAAAAATGAAACGACTTGCAACAAAAACAGAAACGAAGAATATATCTTTTTTTTTTATTAGAACGATTTTTATATAATTACCTTTCACGGCTGTGTGAATTTCGGTTTTCCAATTCTAACCGAGAATCAGCTAACAAACTGCCAGGTTGCTCAGCAACGAACACAATTCACTGATATTCGGCTTCTGGTTCCTGAGATCTCATGTAATTTGTTTGCTGAGTATTCGGTTGTGTCAATCTCAAATAAAATTAACCGAGATTCAGCATTCTGAACTAACTGTGTCATAAATCTAATTATACATTACTGGTGCACTTAATTTTTTAGCTCTCTTCAAAAAATTGCGAAAAAATCGTAACCCTTTTGAAAAAAATCGCGATTCGTTCACTTATTATCGGGAGTCCACTCTTTTGAACTATTCGGGACTCAGTCGCCCGTCTCTAATTCGACGTCATTTTGGAATCCAAGATGGTGACTCCCAGTTTGTGGCAATCACTTTAAACCCGCGCAGTATGAGTATTATTGGAACGGGATATTCGACGTCATTTTGGAATTCAAGACTATTCACTATTGGCCAAAACTTTGTCCGCAATTCCAACATTCTCGTTAAATATGGATAAACTAAATCAAAAGTATTTGACAATTCTTCTATCAATAGTACCAATCAATGTAAGAACATCGTCTAGAATTTCATAAGAATCCCACTCAGAAAATTGTTTGTTTAATGTTCTATCGAAATCCAACCCAGTATAATTTAAAAATTCCAAAATTTTGTGAATATTTTGCCGGGGCATTTTTAGATACTGTATCTAGCACTACTTTGGGATATCACCCAAAATTCATTTCAAAATGCTACCCTACAATTTATGAGATTTTTGTTTATTAACCCTTCTACTAGCAGCTTCATTTTTTCACCACACAAAATTATTCAAATCATAATAACTTTTTTGTTTATTTATATTTTTGCAGCATTTTTTCACAAGGTCACAAAAAACTCTTCTACTTAAAAAATCAGTGTCAGTTTTGATCGTTGGTCATCTGGATCTTAAGCTGTTTCGAAATATCTCAGGTTACAGATTTTTTCTCATGCCAGTCTATTCGTTTTACTTTGATGATAATCAATTGTGAAAAAATGAAGCAAATTGGTGCAACAGTTTTTGAGTAATGAGCATATATGTTTTTGGTACCCCTACGGAAGAAAAAGATCTTTAGATTACTTGGAGAAAACTCAACCGAATTGCATGATTTTTTTAAAGAAGCTCCTTATTACCTTATTATAGCCCACATTTTTGTTTGATCAATTGACTGAAAACAAAACGGTGGCTTGAGAAATTGAAAATGGAATTGTCGTTCCCCCAGGGGAATCTATGACATTTGGTCGAAAGACATTTGGTCGAATGACATTTGGTCGAATGACATTTAGTCGAATGACGTTTGGTCGAAAGTACATTTGGTCGAACGGACATTTCGTCGAATGGACATTTGGTCGAAAATGTTTAATTGCAACAGCATTTTGTCGCTCATACGCAGGACAATTGAATAATGGGAAACAAGTATCGACCATTCTACAAACAATCTATATGCGGTTAGCAAAATTTTGTTGTTCAATTTATGGACCCTATTCTTGCGTTTTTTGACATTTCATGCTCCTTTTTTATTCAGTAGCGATTGGCTGATCTTAAATGGAAGTAAGGCTACTTTTGTCACTACAGTCAACTCGTCCTCCCTTACTCGATACATAGTTAGCACAACTTTCTCGTTTAATTGATGAAAGACTCTAACGCAAACTCTGTTATTCACTCGTGGTCATGAACACCGTCAGCAAAGCCATATATTTTTGTGAAGAATGTTATTAAGATGGAAGTCACAATAAGGCAATTGGCCATAATTAGAGTTATCGATATTTAATATTCACTTCGCCATAAAGGTTTTCTTTGAAGCAATTTGTACCTGCCGTTCCATTCAAAAATCTAACCCACGTCCGTGAACTATATGACTCGGAATTCAAAGAAAGATCCCGAGCACTCTTTCCAAATGCTTCCATCAGATGAGGATTATCAGTTCATTACGAAGAACGATGAAATTTTAAAAGAATAATAAATTCAAAATATAACCATGTACACATCATATATGATAAAGAAGCTTGTTGAGTAGTCTTTAAAGAATGATGATATTTTAAAAGAATAATAAATTCATTAGAGCTAAACATTTCAGTCAAGTAATAAAAAAACTACTTCTAAAAAGTTCATTTGAATAATCATCGAGATCCTAGATATTGGCAAAGTAGCAAATCACAAACAAATAGATTTATGAAATTTCGAAATAATATGTCTCATGTTTTATTCGACACAAGTTTTTAATTCAGATTATAAAAAAGATTACGCTATTTTACCAACTTTGCTAAACATAGATGCAATAATCAATTTTACCAAATGAACTTTCAATAAACCATAACCAAAATAACCTTTCAACCAAATTTCCGTTCAACTTAACATCATTCGACGTTCTAAAGCCATTCGACCAAATGTCCCTTCGAACAAATGTACTTTCGACCAAATGTCATTCGACCAAACGTCATTCGACCAAATGTCTTTCGACGAAATGTCCTAAAGCCCCCCCAGGAAATATCGGAAAATCATTAAAACCAGATAACTATTGGTCAATATGGACATAAATTTTGGATTAGAAGATTTTTTTTTGAGAATCGAAAGAAAATTTTGTTAAAATATTGAGAACCAAATAAGCAATTTGAATATTTTTGTGGTGAAAAAATAAGACTGCTGGTTGAGGGATCAATCCATATGAATGCTTTCAAAAGTCCGGCCAGGATCTAGGTTTATTTGAAAAAATATGAATTTGTGTCATGATTCAATCACACATTTATTTAGGGTTATGTGAAATGGAGCTTAAGATTATATAACATATTTTTTTTGCGTGAAATCAGGAGTTCTGCTCATGGTTTTAAATCCGCCTTCTCTCTTCTTGGTTCAAACAAAATTAGGCAGATTTCGCTTTTATGTCAGATTTATATAATGTTATGTAAGATCTCACAAGCTTGTATACAATTTACATCTAGAATTCTGTAATAATTCAGATAATTCAAGCGTATGCTAGAGTGAGGGCGTAATAACATGATCAATTTTTCTTCATAGATCCTCTCTTCTGTACATAAAGGTGACAGGATGTAAGTTTATCAGGGTTATGTCATCTCAGGACGCAAGATTGTATCGCTGTCAAGCCGTTTGAAGTGAAAAAATGCTAGCAAACTTGCATCTTGGCACAAAAGAGAGGATCGATGAAGAGAAATCGAACATGCAACGCCCTTATTCTAGCACACACTTGAATTAATGGAAGATATTTGCTTCTTATTATCCCAATAATTGAACTAATCAAGAAAAATCATTCACTTAAAAGGAAACAATGAAAAAGTTATTTGGTACTTGTTGTGCAGAATGATAATTGGTTGCTGTGATACCAAATATGTTTTAAAAGAGAGTACTTATTGTTGAAAACTTCTAGGTAAGATGCTTTCCCTCACTCAAAATGAAGGTCAGGTATTGTTTTTCTTTTCGTTTCAGAGAGAGAGTATGGGCGCTTAAGCCTAGGCTTTAGAGCCAAAACATTCGGGAACAATACCTCCTAGTCCCATCCTAGGAAATGGACCACAAACAACATGGAGTGTACATTAACTTTCTTAGCAATGTCGTTCCCAAAACAATTGCCAATCTCCTCAAATATAATGGTTGGTACTAGGGTTTTGATACCGGGAGTACCGGTGCCGAAAGAACTGGTAATACTAACCACATTTTGGTACCGCAATACCGGTACTTGAAAGCAATGAGTACCGGTACTTGAAAGCATTTGTTCAGCAAGACCAAGCTGAAGGTCGTGGGTTCGAATCCCACCGGTCGAGGATATTTTCGAGTTGGAAATTTTCTCTATTTCCCAGAGCATAGAGTATCTTCGTACCTGCCACACGATATACACATGCAAAAATGGTCAATTGGCATAGGAAGCTCTCAGTTAATAACTGTGGAAGTGCTCATACGAACACTAAGCTGAGAAGCAGGCTTTGTCTCAGTTGGGACGTAACGCCCGAAGGAAGAAGAACGAAATATTGGTTGACACTTTACGATGCATGGGAATCAATTCAACATTTGGATGGACACAGAACAAACTTTCTCAAAAATACGCACACTTATGGCAGTTAACTATTGAACTTTGAACATGTTTTGCATTTTAAAATCGTTCTTTATGAATCAAAGTAATAATATTCATTTAGAACGATTTTTCGCCCCACATACAATATTACACAATGCATCTAAAACTTTTTGGAATTTCCTATAAAACGTTCAACTATGGATGGTTGAAGTACAGATTTGAATGAATATGGATCACCACGTCAGACAAAACTTGAATTTCAATATATATTTTTGAGTATTTCATAAATTATAAAGTTAGAACGGTTTACACATTAAAGTAAGGTGGGGCATAAGTTCGACCTTAGTGATATAATCAAAGTTACCAGAAAACAATAGCTGTTTAAACAAAATAAATTCCATACAGTGGACTTTCAACATATTGGCTATAATTTCGCTGAAGACACTTGTGTCAACATATTTACCCATTTCTAGTTATAATAGTTTCTAAATTGGTTGTCATAAACGAACTTTTGCCCCACCGGTGGGGCAAGAGTTCGAATCTAGTGTGGGGCAAAAGATCTCTGGATCAAACATAAAATATTGATACTTTTATGACAGGCATATTTCATATCAGCTGAAAACTTATGTTTGCCAAAAATACACACTAAATTTTCATCAAAAAATTGCCCAAACTCAGTGAAAATGTAACATTTTCCGCACGATCGAGCAAATTTCGCTGAATATGAAGGCAATATGTGGATTTTAGGCAATTTGCAAATTTCTCCGTGAGTTCATACATGGGACGAACTTTTGCCCCGCTGATTCGAACTTTTGCCCCACTATGGGCCAAAAATTGTTTCCAAACATTTATGCAAAAACTAATACACCTCAAAGCATCCTTATGATATGGCCCTTACATAAAATATTGAAAAAGATTTTATCTTTATTTGGTTCCATACAAAGAAAGTTTGACCAAAAATTACAATATTCACGTCGAAAAACAACAAATAATCATAACTTTTCCAAATCTCAATCGATTTTTATGATATTTGGAGTGAAAGTCTCTTAGTTGAATAGCATTCGAATCACCATGAGATTTATAAGTTTTGTTTTGAATTGAGCTAGAAATCTTAAAAAGAAACTCTTGCCCTACTCGAACTTTTGCCCCACTTTACTCTATTATTTTTAGACCTTAATTTGAAAGAGCCGTAATTAATAAAAATGAAGAATAAGCTTCAGCAAACTTGTGTTTGTTTACAAATTTGTAAAGGTTACATTTTTTGTCTAATACAGTATGCTCTATATTTATTGCAAAAAATAAACTGCCAGTACCGGTATTTTACCGGTACTGAGAATTGCAGTACCGTAGAACCGGTACTCGTCAAAAGAGGTCGGTACTAGGAACCCTAGTTAGTACGTTTGTCCCCGTTTCTTCCCTTACAACATTTTAAAATTTCCCGTCTATCATGCTTTTCATTCTTGAAAAATCTGATCGCCGAAAATTTTTAAATTACTCACCTAGGATGCTTTCAAAGAATAGAATAGAATAGCTGCTGTTCCTCACTCAAAATAAATTGATTTTACTTCTGTTGTTCAAAGAGCAAACAGCATAATAATGTGTAACTTCGGAACTTTTTAACTTAAGCATAACCGTACAAGTATGGTGTAAGAAATACATTTATTTGTGGTATACTCGTAGACTTGACCATGATCGACACGAAATTACTCAATAAAGCTCTGAACCAGCAAAAATACGTATTTTAGGAACATCAACAGTTTTTTAGAACATACTATGTTGATATTTTGTGATTTAGGAATGGAAAAGTTAAAAAACTGATTCTGAGATTAGGGTGTTACCAAATGACTATAAAATTTTCATTGAAAACAATGTCAAAGCATGTAAGTATCTAAAGACATCAACCTTAACGTTTGATTGGCATTTCAGTCTTGACAAAATAAAAACACTTGTTTTATTTTGTCCTACGTTTCGGTTCGTGTGGGACCTTCTTCACCTTCTGTAACAAATGAGTTCCTGAAGAAGGTCTCAAACTGACCGAAACGTTGGAAAAAATTAAATAACCGTTTTCAATTTTGTCAAGACTGAAAACCCAATCCAACATCAGCAAGAAACTACAGTCGAACATCGAACAAAGATATTGACCAACCAGAATTTATTTTGCTAGGGTTTACATTGTGACTTAATTTCAAAACTATTTGGTATGAAGATGTATAGGGGACCTTCCTTATCCGATTGGTCCGCGACTACAAAGCAAAAAGCCATGCTGAAGATGTCTGGGTTCGATTCCCGGTCGGTTCAGGGTCTTTTCGTAATGAAAACTTCCTCGACTTTTCTGGGCATAAAAGTATCATCATACCCGCCACACGATATACGAATGCGAAAAAGGCAACTTTGGCATAGAAAACTCTCAGTTAATAACTGTGGAAGTGCTCATTGAACACTACGCTGAGAAGCAGGCTCTGTCCCAGTGAGGACGTAATGTCAAGAAGATGTATAAAAATATTCTGAATTTATTTTATAAAGACTCCTGAGGTTTCGGTCGTTTTCTCCTGAAATTATCCCACTGTGCAGCGATCGCTGTTATGCACGGTAATCCATTAGGAAATTATGAGCAAACAACATCAACGGCGGCGGCGGGTTGGAGCTTGCAGCCGCCCATCAAACCGTCGTCGTCGCGTCAAATTTCAAGGAAAGATAAGTTTTAATGCAGAACCAACAACTATCGGAGGCTTCTTAACATAGGAGCATAAGACGAGGCGGTTCCCCTCTTGAAGGGGAAGTTGCACCTAGTGCAGCTTTTTGAATATTCATCGCCGCTGTTGCTGCCGTTGCACTAACAAGATCGCGCAGTTTTCCACTTGTTGCAAATAATGTGTAACTTCGGAACCGGCAATTTTCGTCGTCGCCACTGAGACCAAAGCACAATGCCTTTAAAGTGCATCGAAACGAACCAATTAGCGCAGAGGTGTACACACCTACACGAGCCTATGCGGTGGTTGTCTTAATCAGTTCCGTTCTTGATGGGGGCCTGGCCTCCACTACTAAGGGGAAAATGTTTGGAAGATTTACAATGTTGTGAACTTTTTCGTCAAGATCGCATTTTTTTCGCGCAGGTTCTCATAAAATGTGAGAACGGGCGAATCAAGAGCCGTTAAAGTGTTTGGTTGATGGAGCTAAACGATCACTGCCACACGGGTTAGAGAATGAATTGAGGTGATAACTCAATAACGATTATGTTCCGTTGGTGGGAAAAATGGTGGCGCTTGATGGATGGGCGATGTGTTTACATCGAAATGGGAACATGATGAGGTTGATATGTCTGTTTCTGGGAATGAGGAAGCTGTGTAGGAGAAAGATTAGGAAAATGTGAATTCATAATCTGTCTAGAAATCTAAAGCAGTTTCACTATATGTTTCATATTTGCGATACTTTCGAACTGGTTGGTGAGCTTGTTTTATACAGTTTTTTTTCCTGATGTTCAATATGTCAACAGGAAACTCTTTATTATCTCTTAGTTTGCACTTTTTGAGTTTAAACATTCATACAATGATCTGTTTTGATGGTTCAGGTAAAAAAGACACATCTCTTCACCTTTTTGTTATTCCTAACAATGTTTCTCCTCAAATCGGGTTACATATCACGTGGCTCTAACATTTCAATGTATCAACAGCCAAACGCTTATCAATAAACTTTTCAACGCAATTCTCTATCGAAAAGGTCTTCCCAAATTGCACAATTTATGACACCATACATCTACCATACACCACCATCACCATACCATCTTTGGGAGCATGCCAGACAAGAAGTCAGTCCACCAGTTGACCGTCCAGCACTCTCAGCATCCACCCCATCACCCTCCTTCTCGTGGAGATAAGTAATATAGTCATACATAAATCTTTTATTGTTTTCGCCAACCCACTGCAGCCCGATTCACAGGATCATAGGGATCTGCGGAATGACCTATTAGGAGATTTTTTATCACTGTAATTTTCGGAGGCTCTTGAGGGTTTTTTTTTGGGTCGCGAGATTAATCATTAGGGCTGGTGTGCCGTCATAAACACTTCGTCATCGTTGAAGAGACCCTCAAAGATCATCGTGTCAGCTTGGTAGTAAAATCTAAAATGACTACGCAAAGCTCTTATGAAGAAGTGGGGCAGCATCGAAAAGTGCGTGTGTCGTTTTTATGGTGTCGCAGCTCAGGGAAATGCTCTGTATGACATATTGATATGTTCGTTAAGTATTGAGAAGTGGCGAGGGATTTCTGGGGGCTATTTCGATTATTGAAAATGAAATAGACGACAAATTATCGTTGTTATGTCATCTGGACCAGTGTTGACAGACTCACACTCAAATCTTAATCAATAAGCTCTCCCGCAATGGAGCAAACTCAGAGAACTCTCATGCTTGAGTTTTTCGTGCAAAATCACTCAATCACACTCAAGCCGTCAAAAATGATTCAGTCCTGAAGCTCGCTTAAAACTCGTGAAACACGAATTTCGTTGTTTATGTTAGGAAGGATTACTATAATCCTACCAGACTTACAAGAAATCATTGCTTTGAGTGAGTAAAATGTCGAAACACGAGACAATGAGTCAAACAGATGAGCCAACTCATCCCTGTTTTGATGAGTTGCATAATAGACAACTCACTCATGAAACATTTTAATCGTGAGTTATGAGAATTTAAGTTTTTCACAAAACTGATCTTTAGTATCTATTCACAAGTTTACAAATGTTTCTAAAATGTTTTCCCATGAAACAACATATAGTTAACCTAAGTAACTAACTAGAAGCACTCCAAATCGGCGATATGATGACAAACAAAGTCGTTAAGTAATTCTAAATACGAACAATATGTCAAATTTAACGTTGGCTGGTTATCTGGGTATATGTTCTTCGTAGTAATCCCATTTTCCACACATCAAAAATGCCATCTCAAGGCATACTTTTCATTTAGTTTGCTAAATTTCTCAAAACTCTTTCAAACTCGCAATCTTGAAGAATTGTTCACCTAAGATGAACGGCTGTCGATAGCTCGACTCTTCCCCCTCGCACCATCTGTAATTGGAGCTGTCATTTTTTTCCCGCGAATCCGCATCAAATCAGCACATCTTCTAATGAGTGGTACCGCCTGTCATCTCGACTTGAACAACGTCGTCGTAGTCCTCGTCATTGTCACCGTCATCAACCTATTAAGATTCATTAGCACTATGTAAACATCGGCACAACGACACACGACGCCTTCCTCTTCAAATCATCCCCTTTTGAGCCAGCGCAGGCTTCAAGCACAATTTCATGCGAATAGTACAGCATCCGATTGGAATAGGGGGAGATTCCGATCCGACATTTCCTTGCTACAACAACCTTCGCAAGTCACCGACCGCCAATGACGACAACGGCGGTTGTCATTTTGACAATGATTTTAATTTATAATTTCAACGACAATCAACGGTGACGACGACGTATCCTCTGATATCGCACTGGCAGGGCTGGTAAAAGGTTCCTTTTTAGATACTAGGCCATATTTAAGCAAGTCGTTGAAAAATTTTCTATTTTTATTGAAAGTTTTCTAAGGTTTATTTTTTCAATGAAGATGGTTTCTATAAGCACTATTTCCCTTTTCTCCTTGAAGTTCAAAATTATAAAATTATTCTAGAGACTCTTTAAGCCATGAGACTCGAAATTTTGCCACTAAGCGGCGCTAGTAAGCATGAAGTTTTTGTTTTGAGGTTATGTTAGGATCCTGACCACTTAGATAGCGTCTTCGCCAAAGTTGTTTAGTAGCTCAAGCGCTATCATTATTTGAGCCACGAGGTTCAAAATTTTGCCATGAAGTGGTGCTATTGCGCATTAAGTTTTTATTTTATGGTTATCTCAGGATCTTGACCACTTAAAGAGATGGCGTCTTCGGTAAAGTTGTCCAGTAGCTCTAGCGCTAGCATTGTAAAACACCATTCAATTCGAAATATTGCCAAACCAAAAGTTTCATGCTTACCAGGACTGTCTGATAATAAAATCTCGAAGCAAGTTCCATATCTACAAGCGCTGCATCAAAATCTTGATCCTCTTGAGTAAAATAATGATAGTTTTTGAGCTACTGAAGAACTTTGCGGAAGACGCTATCTTCCAAAGAGGTCAGGATCCTGAGATAACCGCAAAACAAAAATTTCATGCTCACTAGCGCCGCGTAGCGGCAAAATTCCGAATTTCATGGCTCAAATAATGATAGTCCTTGAGCCACTGAACAACTTTGCCGAAGACGCCATCTTTCTAAGTGGTCAGGAGATGAGATATCCGCTAAGCAAAAGTTAATTCTTCTTAAACAGTGTTGCCAGCCACATTAACATTTGTGTTTCGGCCGACTGTATAGCACGCAACACTTCCTTCAGCTTTGGTGAACATTCAGTATAGTTATCTTTTAAATCTTTTGTTATTTGCATATAACACCCCTATATAATTAGCTCTTTTGATAACGATCGAGCAGTGTTGCCATTTATTATCAGAATATGAAATTTTGAATGGCCATTTTGGAAATTTTCTCAATCAATGCTTCAACTTTGCTGAACATCTCGGATCAGTATTTCCACATCTAGATGTTGTATTTTTCAAAAACTTAATTATTACCCTGCTTTTTTTACGACCGATTATTTTTATGACCCCTCGTAAAAAGAGGTTGGGGTGTATTTGGTATTAAGTTCCTCCAGAGTATTTTCTAGAATTTTCTCCAAAAATTCATCAACGAATTACTGAAGTTTTGTCAAACAATTCTCAAAGAATTTTTCAAGTAAAACTTACATGGATTCTTACATTTTATACAAGGTTTCTCACGAGCTAATACTTTAGCAATTATAGAGATTTTTTGAGAAAATTCTACATGATATTATCTCGGGATTCGATTGATTATTATTTTCAATAAACATCTCAGCATTTATCTAGACAGTTCACCAAGACTTCCTCCGAAGTTAGGATTTTTTTCAGATATCCTTGAAAAAGTTCATCAGAAATTTCTACAAAAGTGTTTTCAAACATTACAATAAGACTTTTATTATAACTACCTCTCGGATTTTTTCAAGAATTTCTTTAGTAATTGCTGGAAAAATATCCTCAACATTTTCCTGGAAAAAATCCTGGCTAAACTTTGCTAGAACTTTCTTGGGATTTTTTAAAAAGAACTTCTGGAGTTGTTTCTGAAAATATTCTTAGAGAAATTCCCAATTAAAAATTTTCAAGGATTCCTGAACGACATCTTCGAAGCAAATCGTAAGAAATTAGTGGAGGCTTATGCGGGAAAATAACTGCTTGAATTCTTGAAGATATTCTGTTGACTCCATGCCATTACCCCGAACGCCATTACCCCGAACGCCACTACCCCGAACGCCACTACCCCGAATGGGTCACTACCCCGAAAGCCATTACCCCGAATGGGTCATTACCCCGAACGCCACTACCCCGAATGAGCCATTACCCCGAATAGTATGAGATACAGTACAGTATCTTGTTTTGCGTGCAAAAATGCGTATCTAATGAAAGCTGGTAATTAATAAAAATGTTCACCATATATTTATTTTTTCGAAATATCTTGATGGCAACTATATTCTTCTCATTTTTTCTGAGACAGTGCCTGTTTATCAGCTCAGTGGGCACCTTCGCAATTCAAGGGTTCATTCACAAATTTCATTTCGCCAACAATTGCCATTTTTAACACCTACCCACCCCCTCGTACTTTTTTTTTGTATGGAAATTCTACATATTGAATGGACTGTAACATTTTGAGAACAATCACCCACAAACTTTTTTGCTCCCTTCAGCGTTACGCAATTTGTGAATGGGCTTTAATATAATAAGCCTTTTATTGACTGAAAAGAATTCGAATCCATAACCCTCAATATGGTGTTGCTTAACAGATGCGTAATCACCGGTATTTGGACTTGTTGGTGGTGTTCATATTTCAATTTTGTTTTTGAACAAATATTTTTCTTTCTTATGAATATAGGTTGTGTCATAGCATCACGTTGTTACATTGATCATTCACGTCATAGCTGCAAACTTTTTATAAAGGAATATATCTTGAAGGCATTCACTAAAGTGATTCCTGCTATAATTCTAATCGGAAATTTTCCCTTTCTTTTATCTTCTTGTATTAAAACAGACAGGTCACTTATTTATTTACTCACCACTTTTCTGCCATAATCATTTCTTCATTATCTTGAATCAAAAAAATTTTTTTTTGTGGTTATCTCACAGAAATTGAAATTAATGATCCCACAAATCAACAAAAGTTCTTACTGTAGCGTCAATCAGAGGCCGCCGATTTTTCTAACATGTACAAGTGTACAAGTGCGATAGCGGAACGGTCGTCTATTAGGTTGGTTTTTAGGCGGGTTCCATAGAACAACTTTTGCAGCGACTATCTCAGAGTGAACTTCCATTACCATCGTTTACGAAAGATTTTGATCTTTAAGAAGATCTTGCCCGACACCTATAAAATGAGTAAAGGAAGTGGCTACCGACGTCCAATAAGAGACTTTACTACATCCTAATTTTGTACATATTATAGCTATCCTTCTCATAATAAATTCACCCTTCTTTTCGAAATAGGCTGTTCTTCAGAGCATTGCAATGTGGCTGTGTGAATCTTCCCAAAAATAGAGGACAAAACTTAGTGTGTAAAAAAATATTTGCTGAACAACTAGCTGCTTTTTTATCTTCTAATATTTGAAAAATACATTTTTGAGCCAAACTCGTGAAATACTCAAAAGGAATCGTACAATTATCTCCCCACTCTCTAACTAGAACATGTCTCAAAATATTATCCATTCGGGGTAATGGCGTTCGGGGTAATGACCCATTCGGGGTAATGGCTTTCGGGGTAGCGGCATTCGGGGTAGTGGCATTCGGGGTAGTGGCGTTCGGGGCAGTGTCATAGAATCGTTCTGTTAACGAATACAAATTTATTGTCTAGTTATCGAAAATAGCTTTCCATGCTAAACTTTTCCGATTCAGACTGAGGTCTGTTCTGCTCAAAATTGGATTAGACGTTTTCATCCGACATTTAGGAACCATAATTTGTGCCTTTTTCAAGGTACCCGTGTACAATGCACTGTTTATATTCTGTTTATGTTATATTTTGTGCTGTTTTCTCGTTCACAAACCTAAATGGAAATCTTTGTTAAAATCGATAGAAGTATCATTGGGTGATACCTCCTCCTCTAGGACTTTTTTTTGACTAATTTGTGAAAGAATATTTGGAGGAATTACTGAGCAAACTTATGGTATAGTCTCTGGGGTTATCCTAATAGAATCTTTGTTGTAGTCTTGATGGCATCTTGAACGATATAGCAGACCGATTATAAATGAATTCCTGAAGAAATACTTAGGGAAAAGTTTGTGCATTAGTTTTTAATTCAAACATTACGTACCGCCGTGCGGGGTGACATTGGGCCTAGGGGGTGACTTTGACCGCCTCTTTCGATGCATGTCATGGCTAGTAGGAGCGCCAAAAAACTAATCTATGACCATCTATTGGCTATTTGTAACGTATTCTAGAAGCTTGATACACTGTTTTCATTATTTGATTCTTAGCTTGCTGTAAAAATGTTGGCCCAAAGTCACCCTTATGGACCAATGTTACCCCGCACGACTCATGCTGTCTAACATATTGCTCAAAATCTAAAAAGTATCCCATTATTTGTTGTAAGTTTTGATTGAATATCAGCATTTTTCTTATATTATTTTTAGGGAATGAAACTACCCACCAAAAGTATGAAATGGCTGGTTTGGATTATTGCAACTCTTGTTATGAATATTGCAACACCCCGAAAAGTTTAGAATCATTAGTAAGTACAATTTCCAGTTGAGGTGATTCTAAACATTACGAAGTGTTGCAATATTAAAAACACTTCAGTGTATCATATTGAGCTTTAATTTTCTACAGTTGTTATACTTTTATTTTCAATATTTCATAACAATATTATATAGGAATATTTTAAAATTAACTTCAAAACAAATCATACTACAAAAAGTTATATCACATCTTGTTATAATTCCGTAATAATTGGAAAAGAATGTGAGCATTGATTATTATTATAACAAGATTATACCATAAGATTACAGGTCATGATAAAATAAAGTTTTATTGTATAAAGAAAATTTGCCAAGAAAAAAAACTACTCTTAAGCAGGCTTGATAATACTCCTCAACATCATCAGAGTTCGGTGATATACTCTAGAGCAGCGTGCTGCCCTTGCCGCTTTGCGAGCGAATGAAAAAAATACTAAGCAGAGGAGCAACGAAAAATGTGCGAGAAAGAAGCAGCACAAAACACAACAGAGAAAAATTGCATTAAAAGGATTGCCATCACAACTCCGCGAGGCCTGGTTTGTTCGGGTGAGACACTCAAGAGTTCTTTCAAAATGTGAGTAACGGTGAGCATAGCAACAAGAGAGAAAGAGTACCAGAAAAAAAATCCTCGCATTTTTTACGCTCTCACTCGATTCGTTTGAGAATGTGTGTTTAAAATAAATTTCGAGTGTAAATTTCACAGAACAACGTCAAAATCGCCTCAATTTTGCATCAAACAGTTTCAGTCAAGCCTGCTTTTGATCTAATTTCAGTTGAATCAACTGCTATACAGCTTCAAATGTTGCTTGAGATGTTGCAATAATGAGTAAAACTATAGTTTTTACCCTAATAGAGGTATTTGTAACAAAATATGTTACAATTGTGATATGATGTAGCGCAAAATTTCAGTTTTTTTAACATTAAATATGCTACATCTAATTTGTAATAACGTTGGTAAAAAAAAAATCGTGACTTAATAAATCATCAAGTTATACACATATTATTTTTTCACGCGATTTTTTTACGCGGTACCGAGTAAAAAAAACCGCGCTGTAAAAAAACCTAATTCATTTTTTGTGTGCGTGGAACTTCAAGTCGAAAACGCTGTAGAAAATGTATACAATCATTAAGAAAACGGGAAGTATTCCAAATTTATTTGGTTGAATTATGGTACGTTGTTCTTGTTTTCTGTGAATGAAAGGTTTTGTCAGTGTTAGTTTTCTTATTCTAAAATATCTTAAATTTCTCCTCAGGAACCCTGATGTTCTTCTTCTTTCTTCTTTTTGGCATTACAGACAACACCTGCTGCTCAGTTTACAGTTCTATTTAGTTAAGTGTTCTTCTACTAATATCTATGTTCTACTGCCTTATGTTCTGAACTATTTGAGGAATGGCTCATTAGGGCTTGTGGCCTTATCTCAATATTCCAAGAAGTGAACGTTGGTTTTCATGGCTACATCAATGGTACATTCAACCGCATTTGCACCGATTCCGTCTTCTATATATCGATGGTCCCTTTGATATCGAGATTAGGGGAATAAAATATAGTACCTCTACAATTTTGTCATCAGATCAAGTCTAGCAACATCTCTTCTAGAGCTTCTCTTAAACATTTGAGGTATATCTAAAATAAATATAGGGTGTCCCAGAATGTATGGGCACGACTTTACCATACCGCGATTTCGAGACTACTGCAGATAAAAATCTGATTTTCACGGCTTTAGGACATTTCGTCGAATGACATTTGGTCGAATGACGTTTGGTCGAATGACATTTGGTCGAAAGTACATTTGGTCGAAAGGACATTTGGTTGAATGGACATTTGGTCGTATTGCTTTGGTACATTTATTTTGGTCGAATGACGTTTAGTTGAACGGAAATTTGGTTGAAAGCTAATTTTCAAATGGTTTATTGAAAGATCATTTGGTAATATATTTTTTTTTTGCAAAGTTAGTAAGATAACGTATTCTTTTGAAAAATTCGAATCATTTATTGTTATTGATTAAAAAGCGAGACATTTAATGTATTCTTATTTAAAATTTAATTTATGCTTTTATTTGTAATTTCAAGTTATGCCAATTTAAACGAACTTTTTAGAAGTAGTGTTTTTGTACATTGACTGAAATATTTAGCTCTAGTGAATTTATTATTCTTTCAAAATATCATCATTCTTTGAAAAACTGCTCAACAAGTTTGTTACTCAACGATGTGAACATAATATTTTTATTATTTGTTATTCTTCTTA
Organism: Aedes aegypti; assembly: GCF_002204515.2. Lineage (NCBI taxonomy): Eukaryota > Metazoa > Arthropoda > Insecta > Diptera > Culicidae > Aedes > Aedes aegypti. The sequence continues at coordinate 403,298,117 of NC_035108.1, forward strand.
AATATAACCGTTCTTCGTAATGAACTGCTGATGAAAGCATGCAGAGAGAGTGCTCGGGAGCTTTATTTGAATTCCGGGTCTTGCAGCTTACGGACGTGAATAGATCAGAAAAAAACAGAATCAAAAGAAATCAGAATTAAAACGGCAGAAAAAAAATTGCTTTGAGGAAAACCTTATTAGGTGTCGGTAACTTTACTTATGGTCAATTGGCTTATTGTGACTTCTATGTATGTAAGGGAAGACTAGCTGACTGAGGCAACAAAAGTTGGCTTGCTTCGATTTATGATCAGTTTATTTCGAATCGCAAAACATGCCTGAACAAAAAGGTGGAATTTTCAATTATTCTATCACTCTTGTATTAGCGACAAAATCATACTCTCGACAACAGTCAGAATGAACGTAAAACTTTGTTTCCATACTATTCAGATTCGACCCCTTCCCCGAAATGTCGGTTCGATCAAATATCATATGCTTTCTGTTGCAACTAAACCGTTTCGACCAAATGTCCATTCAACTAAACGTCCGTTCGACCAAATATACTTTCAACCAAACGTCATTCGACTAAATGTCTTTCGACCAAATGTCATAGATTCGATTTTCAAACATTTAATTCTTCAGCAGAATTTGAATTTTGAGTGATTTTTTCGCTAGCTGTTTGTTGATGGTGTTACATTTCTCAGCTACAACTACAGCTTCTTTTATCAGTTATGCACAAATCGCGTTATGTTTGAGTGACTTTGTTTGAAATTTACATAGAAACAAAAAATCCGATTTCAACTGTGGTCGGTTTTTAAAAGGGTCAAAACCAAGTCCATGTAAATTTGTTAAAACATATTAAAACCTATAATTTTTGTTGCCTGTCCAAAAGTACAGATAATTGACATAATGATCTTTGAAATGATAAAAACAAGCAATTTTTTGGAATTTAACCATTTTATCAAATATTTTCTTGATGAACATCTTGGTTACAATGTACTTGAATTCAATACATCGAAGGATTTTGATAAGAACCTTAATTACTAGTTCAGTTCCAGCAGAACACAAAAGTAGGGTCTGTGTTGACTAGATAAGAATTGATTTTTTTAAATTAATAAGTTCATTGTAAAAAGATATTTAATCAAACAAAATTTTCACAGGCAGTATTTATAATGCCCCAAGAAAAAATACAAAAATATAAAAATATTTATTTGTTTGCAAAAATATTGTGATTGTTGTTGTCAATGTCATGCCCATACTTTCTGGGACATTCTACATATAGTGTCTAAAGAATACTAATCTAGCACAGGAGCTTTATAAAATTTATGTTGATGTAATTCTAGAAATCATTCAGAATAACTCAATTAGTTTTGGGCCAACCCTGATAGCTACACAGAGAAAACTGTCCTTGCGAATAGGTTTATCCATAGCTTCGCACGCCGTGTAAAGCTTGTAGGTACATAATCTAGCAAAATCAAATCGCGCCAAGCGTTATCACAACAATTTGTGTATGCATGCATACATTAGCATTGATTACTCGTCATGACAACCGCGACGACGACAGCCGCGTGGAAAGCAATCGACAAAGGGTGACTGTCGCATCCCAATCCCGTCGTTGTTGCTGTCTTGTCATAGCATAGGGTAAGGTAGATGCACCGGTATTCGCCATAGTACCAGTATTCGCTAACTCCGAGATTTTTTTACCGTTTTACGACACAAATAGGATTGCTAAGAATTCATTACATCACTTTTAAATAATCTGGCACCATTTTCAGCTCAGGAACCTCAAAATTGTCAGAGAAAAAAAAGAAAATAATCGTTTTCCTTAAAAACTTTTAATGAATACACCTCATTTCGTCAAGGTGTTCCTAAATTCGCCACCTACCATAAGAATAAAAATCGCCACATGAAGCATAGCGAAAATTGGTGCAGGTGATCCAATATTCGCCATCCCAATTTCTATATAAAAAAGTTTCTGATGAGTTCTTACAAATTTCCTGCGAAGCTTTCGTTTAACATATTGACAGTATTGTCAAGTATTTTGACTGTATATAAAACAAATATTTCCGTAGGGTGGCGAACACTGGTACACCTACCCAAACTTCATACCACATATCTATCGTCTAATATCAAAAGCACCACGAGAGACGCGCCCTTCTTCCACGAGAGAAGAAGACTTCGCGCTTCTGCTGCAGGATTGAGTGGAGCAACCATGAAGTGCTAACGAGATTCAGGAATTTCGCGAGAACAAAGGGACATCTACTATACCTTCCTCCCTACCTTATACTCTACCATCAACCGCACCACTTTAGTTGCTGAAACTTTGATTTCTTTGAATGTTATTTTACGAGAACATTGACGGGCGCCATCGTCGCCACCCGAGCAGGAAAAAATTGCTGCAAAATACTCAATTGAGGTATTCAATGTCAGATAATTTCCAGTACTTACTATCTGAATAAGGTGTTAAAGAGCACTTCATAAGAGGTAAAATACCTCAAATAATATCTCATGTATATCTGCGAACACCTTACTGATACCTAAGTAATACTTGATGGATTTTCAAATAACATTGAAATTTGTCAGTAGTAGTTTAATAAATTAAGTCTTCAATAGCTTACCAATACCTCACTAAGGTGTTGTTGATGATTTTAAACAATTATTTTAATAAATTTCAATAAAATAAAAATATACAGTTTTTTTAATAAGATGAAAATACCAAATTTGAGATTGTCCAGTAATCCATTTGAATTATGGCATAATACCAATATATGATATGCATATGCAGATAGGTGCGAGTTATTCGTCCCTGTTCGGGCACCATTGGAGGTAAATAGCAGAAGCAGCAGGCGGCAATCGGAGCGTGGTATGCAATTAGAAGCATCTGTGGTGCAATCCGCGCTGTGGCAGCAGCGGTTCAAATGGTGTCGTAAAATGTTATTGAATTTGTTCGTTGAGAATTTTGTCAAATCTGGCGTCAGCTTTGTTGTGTATTGATATTTGTATTTTGAAATACGAAGTGGGATAATTTCTCTTGGCTCTCTACATATTATGGTTCCTAAGTTTAATTGAGTTAAGCTTAGCAGGAATGGTTTTGAAAACATATTTTTTGATCTACAGTATTTCATAAGCATAGACATAAACACATTCATAATTGAATTTAATCATACTATTTTTTGTCTCTTTTTCTTGTTTTACAGGTAAGCATTTTTTATTACTGGCGTGCACCATAACATCGTTTTAGTAAGAATAGCAGCGCCACTTTCCAGTAAGTTTTAAATAATTATGCTTTGAAACATTTAATTATTAATTTCTCCCATTATGTTTCTCTGGTATTTTTAGTATACATTGGTAATCTACGAAAATGATCACAGAGTTATTGAATATAGGGAAATTTGCTTTTTTCATCTTTTTTACGTCAAAAGTGTTTTCAACTAGTCCACAAGGAGATTTTTCAAGCCCAACTAGTTTTCTGGTAGACGAGTTATTGGTTCTTTAAAATGCGAATAGAAAGCGAAATCGTGACTCATTATGACGTAATCTTGAAGGATAAATCTTGGGATCAGAATGTTTGACAGGAATGTCTGTTCTAAAACTGAATAAATTTACATTTACAACATCAACATCTTCAACATTATGCCACACAGATTGAACTTAAGATTACTTAATTCTATTCTTAAAAATTGATTTACTAATATTAAAATCAAAAACATCACAAATATCATTAAACAATCTGCAACATGAATCGAGCGGATTATAATTGTAATTTGAATTGAATCTTATTCGAAACTTTGAAACAAAAGTTGCTGAAATCTTAACCAATTCTCTACAATCAATGCTTCATAATTACACCAATGAAACACATTCCACATTCCTTCCGTTCTTCTCGTCGCGAAAAACACCCAAGCGACCACCCAAGCTGTGTATTAGGTTACAAATTGTAGCCAGAGATTAGGAAATCGGTGCCAGCGGCTTTGCTAATTTCCACTGACTGGTTTGCTCGAGCACAATCCCCACCAGGAACGGTGGCCAATGGGGTGGTTGGTGGCCGGAAAATTACCCTGCCGCCCTCTAAGTGGATTACAAGTGAAACCAACCAGCAGCGCCACGGGTCGTCGTCATACGGAGGTCCATTGCTCTAAAAAGCTTGCGAAAACTCAATTCCCCAGCAAGTGTCATGCCGCTTTTGCTTTGAGCCTCTCAATTATTGTTGTAGGCCTGTAAAATAATAGAAGGACATCTGCTGTATATCGTACAAATCGTTCCCACGGAATTAGCTCTTTTATATAGATCAACGAAAAATCCTCTTGCTTAAGTTTGCCCAAATTTAAATTTCAATAGGTAGTTTGACTAAAATGATGATTGTTATGCCCAAAATAGGGTCTGAACCCCTAAACATGTTCCACAACACTTGTCACGACCAAATATTGCGTATATTTTGCTAGGATTTTTCAAATCTGAACTACCGTGCGTCATTGGTCGTCAGGTCGTCGTTGTTGGTGACCGCTTCTGTGCCTAGTCGAGCCGTCAAAGTCTTGTGGCGGCGGAAGGTGGCAAGCGATTATATCGGATTTGTGAACGTGCCTCCTGTGGGTGGTTTGAACCTAGCTACTACTAGGCTACATAGCTGCCCTTGTTTAGTCGTAATCAGATGAAATTTAAAACCGTTCGGAGGAACCAGATAGCACTGGGTATGCGTTGGAGAGTTGATGTGTAAAGGGTAAGGCGTCGGAAGCCTAAACGCCTACCGGTGGATTGTTGTAGAGTGCAAGGATAATAAGATTAGCGGGATTGTTTTATCGTCAAGGTTGAACACTGAGAGGAATTTGTCTTTCATGAAGTGTTATTATTAGTTTAATTGTATTTTTGACAATACTATGTTCGCTATCTATAAAATCAATACAGAATAGATAGCCTTACAAAATCTGTCACTGAATGCCAAATTCTTATTTCCATCAGAACAAAACAGCAATTAATTTAAAATTACCGGCAATCCAAACCAGTCAAGCTAAATCATAGTACAAATTCGTTTCCCGCCCTCGTTTACCCTCGGGAGACCTCTATTGAGCGACGCAAAGTAGCAACACAATGCGCTAGAGCAGTGTTTCCCAAACTCCCTTCAGGGGACTCGTGAGTGAATATCATGACGAAAAATCATTTTTTGTCAACTGTTTTACAATAATTGAGCATTGCATAGCCAAAAATTCGTGTGCTTTTCTGAATCACATAAAAAGAGAAACCTCAAAATTTGAGCCAAAAATATTGAGATTCAGAGGTTGGTGGTGCATGCGAGTTGAAGATGAATTTTCAAGTTTTAAAATATGACCTTCAGTAAAGTCTTCATAACTTTGTTATTTTCTAACTAATTTTGCTTCTAACATCATTCTCTTCGAAATTAAGGTGAAGATGAATCGAAGCCAAAGTTCAAATTTTCAAGAGCACGGATCTGGAGAACCAAACATCCGTTTGAGTTGAAAACCTAATCGATTGGTCACCACCAGCTAGTGACTAATCGATTAGGTTTCCAGCTCAAACGGATGTTTGGTTCTCCAGATCCGTGCTCTTGAAAATTTGAAGTTTGGCATCGATTTATCTTCACCTTAAACTCAAACTTTATATGAAGATTGTATAACATCAAAATTGTCTCAAATAGGAGCATTTTGTCCAAATTGTTCCTAATTTAACTAAATAGAATCATTTTTGTTTGACTTCATGAAAACTCAACCAATTCTTAAACTTTTTTTTAATGATTTTGCAGTTATTTTTGTTGTTTCTAAACTGTGTGTGCAACATACTTGATTGAAATTGTTTTGACTTAGTTAACCCAAAAACATGAATTCTTTGAATTAAAAAAAATTCTACGGATTTTTCATTCATTTTCGTTGGAAATAGCATTTTAACTATTTAACTGAAGATTATACAGCATTTTTCTATAACTACGAGTTGAAAAGTTCACATAACTTTAAAGGAACGCAAATATATTTTTGACGTAAAATTAAGGGAAAATTGCCATGAAAATGATATAAAAGTCTTTTGTCTTTGGTATTAACGTTTAACTTGCCCAAATTTAAAAAAAATGGTATTCTTCGTTAGAAGTTCATGTTTTTTGGGTATTTGTTGTTGATTTACTTAGGAAAAACATTTTTTTAAATGAATGTATTGTATACATAATTTGAAACAATTAAATTAGCTACAAAAGCATGCAAAACGATTCGGAATCGATTAAGTATACATGAAGTTATAATAAAACACATAAGATTTTTTTTTAGTAAAATGAGAGAAATTTGGAGAAACCAATTTTTAACTGAGATTAGTTTTGATTTTGAACAATTTTGATGTCGCATGAACTTTTCAAAAATTTAATTTTGCTTAAATCTCCAGAATTAATTAGGAAATGACGAAATTATGAAGACTTGACTGAAGATCAGATTTTATAACCGGTTAAACCACCTTCAAGTCGCTTGTGCCACCTCCTAATCCTAAAATGTTTGGCTCATGTTTTGTAGTTTCTTCTTTTGTTTGATTTTAATTCAGAAGAGCACACGAATTTGTGGTTTTGAGAATTTATGAAAAATAAGCTGCACTTTAATGTACATACCAATGGTTGCTACTCCGTGATGGAATGGAACTGAAATAAGTTGCACTTCGTTCTAAATGAACAAGGGATGAGAATGTTCTATTATTACCAAAACGCACGTTTTTGTCGATTTTTTATAAGAAATAACTAAACTATTTTTTTAGAATTCAGTAAAATTAAAGAGAAAAAAAATCAGGCCTAATCATAATAAATGTTAAGGATTCTTCTGGAGTACTTTAATTTAAAGTTCTGTAACAATGACAAATTTTGGAGTCTCGATGATCCGGTTGGAATACAGAACTTTTTCTGAAGACCAAAAAATCATGGGCGTACCTGATACCGAATCTAACGTCAAGGCATCCTTCAAATAGGGTTTTAAGTATTCCTTCGAGGAGTACAAATGGAATTCCTCCAGAAATTTGTCTCGGGCTTCCTGTTGCGGTTTCTCTAAGATTTTTTTTATTTCTTCTTCCAGCATTTATCAAACATAAAGAATGTGTTCATGAGTTTCATACTAACATTGGTTGTATCCTACGAAGGTTTCCTCGTAAACCATTCCGAAGAATTTCCAAATATTTTTTCCTGAATTTAACTGATCATTTTTTATTTAAAAGTCTACATTTGATTTCTCAACATTTTTCTCATTCTTCTTGGGAATTCTCCTGAGGATTATTTCTTACATAACATAGTGTAACAAATAATTCATTTTTGCGTGTCTCAATGATCAAATTATGAGTCTCTAGTAGATTTTGGGTCGCTGAATCTGATGCCGTTTTCAGAAATGTCCCAGCACGTCACAATTGTTAGCTACAGGTTTCCAAAGTTGTAAAAAAAACACTGGTTTTATTGAGGTTACATGAGATTCAATGTATGATTTATCATTTTTTTGTGACATAATCCACCAAGCATTCCAAATAGGGCTTAAACTTTCAATTTAAATTGAAACTACACCATAAAATTTAAATTAAACCGATTTTTTTCAAGACGCTTGAATATGGAGATTCTTTGTTTATTTTAAATGGCAAAAAATAATATCTTACTTTCGAAAATATTATGAACTATGTTGATAAGTATTGTTTAACACATTGAGTTTGAATTCTGTGGAAAATTAAGCAAATAAATTGCCATACAAGCTGTCAAACTTGCATGCAAGTTTGCTGAAACAGTCAAAACTTGCATTTTTAACAGTCAATATCTCGAAAACTAGACGTGCTGTGATATTTCTGAAAATGGCAATGGACTCAGCAACCCTTAATGTAATAAATAGCGGTAATTTGGTGTTTGAGACAAAAACGTGTTCCGCAGTGTAATTTTTCAAGGTTCTTGTTTTTAAGTTTCTTCTAACGAAGTTTTTAGATATCCTCAAGATATATTTTTAGATATTACTTATGGCAATTTGTTGGAACTTTGCCATATATTTTCCATGATGTCATGAATTCTTCCATCGATTGCTTATCCTGGATTATTTTCTTAAGAAACTCTACAAAATTTCTGAAATCTCGAAATGAATGTTTGAAGAACTAAGTCCTTATGAGAACTTTAGGGAAAACTACTATATGGAAAAGGATCTTTGAAAAATCTGTCAAAGAAATTTCATGGAGAAATCCCTAGAGCTGTTCAAGTCACGATGCTCCCCAGGCCATCACATCTGTGCTCACCAGTCGTTTTCTTCAGCTAAGTTGCATGTCCGGGCAAAATTTAAGAAAAATCGTAGGGCCCGTTTTAAGTTACGCCGTATTGGAGTGCTAAGTTCACAAATTTTAAAGAAATCAGTGATATTTAAAAGGTTTTCAGTTCCGTGATTATCAGAAGAAATTTACCATCAAAACATGGTTCAAAGGGCTCAAAGTAGGTTTTTCAAGTTGTTTGTAATCTCTGGGCGGAGTTTTGAGACACAATGTCGATCAAATTTGAAGTTCCGCCCTTTTTGAGACGTGACCACCGGCAGTACTAATTTCAAATAGGTTAAAGAGGCATTCTAATATCGTTAACCATATTCAAATGTTGTTAACGACAACCTGCTATTACATATCTTAGAACTTTTTCACAATGAACTTAGTTTTTGTATGCTTAATTGTTTCAAGGCATTACGGAGCCAATTTGATATTGTAATGAATTATATTTTTTATTGCAGAATAATCTTGATAACTGCATAGGATAAGTGTTCCCTTAGTTGTGGGTGTTCCTATAGTTGCGGCAGTGCCGTTTTTCACTGATTTTATTAAATTAGCCACTGAACCGACACTGCCAATCGACGTATTGGCTTGTTGATACATGGAATTGTAGAAAAGAGCGTTCAAATTGCTTTAAAGCTGATGAAATATCACTAAAATTGCTAGAACTTCTCTCACTTGTACCAATAGTTGTGGTAAAGTGTTCATATAGTGGAGGATTCCATAAGAAAACAACGGATACCGTAACTATAGTAACATAAATTAAAAATATACCGCAGCTAAAGGAACAGTGTACCAATAGTGGAGGTATTATTTTTCACTGACATGCCGTGGATTACTGCGATGAAATCATTTTTCTCATTAAGTCAATGGTCGTTACTTCTCGTTGCAACATTAACATGTACATTAATTGCGCTTCTTGTTATGCAAAACTTGAAATATTATTTATTCCAATACTTACTACATAATCATTCATTGTTGAACAACTACATAAACGAAGTTCCCCTTCGTTGTCTTGAGTATAATGTGAGCCATCATATATGACTCATTTGAAACAAAAGCATAAAACGAGCTCACCATTTGATATTCTATCCTCGACTTTCCAGCATGAAGATTCAAAACAAAACGGGAAAACGAATGCAATGCCTGATTGAATTCATGGCTTCTGAAAGAATCCAGAGTTGCAGATTTAATTGGAATTGCTCAGAATGGTGTAAAAAAGTTGAATTTATGATGAATTCTATAACAAGTGGACTTTCACTGCGATACAAGGGATAAAAAATGAAGTGATGTCTAATGTATGATGATGTATGATTCCTGAAGCGGAGTTCCGAATACATTTCCTTAACAAGCTCAAAGGGGACATGCATGAAAAATTGTTATTATTTAAGATGAATATTTAAAAGAATCTCTATGGGCTTCCCTCTATATGAAGCAATTTCTTGTGTTTTGAAGAGAGTTCTGTCAGGATTATATAGATGAACTCTTGAAAAAGATTCTTTTTGAAATGTGTGAAGAAATTTCATAAGAATTTACGGATGAACTTCTGAAAGCGTTCCCAAAAAGTATCTTGAGGTAATGCTGAGAATCGCTTGAGAAATTCAAGGTACTTCCAGAAACGATTTCTTGAATAAGCCATGGCTTGGTTTTCAACGGATCTAGAGAAAGCTATTTTGTGAAATATGAAAACGAATCCCAGGGAAAATTCCTGGGGATTATGTGGAGCTTTTCCTTTTTCAAATTTCTTAACAGATCCTTGCACAACACCTTTGAGTTCCATAACGTGACGCAATTATTTTATGAATATGAATGCAGGAGTCAATCTTTGAAAAAAATGGAACAAAATAGAAACTTTCGTAGCAAACTATTACAAATACTCAAATATAGTATCCTCTTCGTTGTCTCGATTATAATGTGAGCTATCATATTTGACTCATTTCAAACAAAAGCATGAAACGAGCTCACCAGTTGATATTCCACCCTCGACTGTTCATCAAGAAGCTCCAAACCAAAACGCGAAAATGAATGCGATGCCGGAATGAATAGATGGCATGATTCCTGTAAGAATCCAATGTTGCAGATTTTTATGGAATTGCTCAGAATAAATGCTGTAGGAAGTGATATTACACTAAGAAATTAGGGAACTTATCTGAAGAATGAACACTGGACAAATTTTACAATGGATAACAATGAAGTTATTCCGATAAATTTATGATTCCTGAAGCGAATATCCGAATATACTTCCTGGCCAAGTTCAAGGGGGCATGTATGATTTTTTTTTATCGAGATGTACTGAAGAATATTTGGAAGAATCTTTATGAACTTCCCTTTATGTTTTGCTAGAATTCCTTTCAAATTCACGAAACAATTCCTTGTGTTTTGAAGAAAGTTTTGTCAAGATTCAATAGCTGGTTTTTATAGGTGTCTTGAGAGAATTATTAAATCGGTAATATATAAAAATTTATCCAAGAGGTTGAAATATTTTAGTTTGCTGAAAATTTCTCAAAAAGAAGGTCGCATATTCGAAAAGATTGGGAACCCCTGCGCAAGAGAGCCAACGCTAGTACATACTGACTGGACACCGAATCGGGTCGACCGCGGGAGAGAATCCAAATATTCAAATTAGGCCTCGAGCCGCGAGTTCGAGGAAAAGAGAATGAGGACTCGGTGTGAGTTGGTCAGCCAAAGTAATGACATCCCCCAACCAGCTATACCATTCAGCAGAAGCGGTTGGTTGGGCGGGGGCGTAATGCAACAGGGCAAGAAGTGCGGGACTGGGACGACGACGACGACGACACACAGTCAGTAATGAAAGTCACTGTTGCTCATTGGCCGCTGCTGTGCTTGTTACGCGATGCGACGACTCTACCCAGCGGATATTTATTATGCAGCTCACACATTGGCAATAAAACAGTTTTTTTAGGTATTTTACAATTTTGTATTTGAAATTCAAATTATTCGGAATAAACCTAGAAAGCGCGAGCACGGGAAAAGAGTTAAAAGCACTGCTGGATTATCCTACAATGGGCTCTGGAGATGAGGATCACGAGGGGCCAAATGCGGGGAGTAATATCTCAACTGACCGATAGCTAGTGACGTTCGACTGCTCAATGTTTTCGTATTATCGCTGAAGTCAAAATTTATTGATTTTTCGAGCTACATATTGCAAATGTCAGTTGAACAGCTTCACTGAACATCATTCACTCTGATTATTGAACTTTCTCGAATACTTAGCTAGGTTTTGCTCAGATTCTGAACAAGATTCACTCAAATCTTCTGCAAGATCCACTCAAACTGCTGAACAACATTAATTTTGTATACTAAGCAAAGATTGCTCCGAATCACGAGAAAGAATCTCTCCAAATACAAATGTTGAGCAGAATAAGATTCGAATTGTGGACCTAGAGTAAACACGCATTAAGGCGCAAGTAAAAATGTTGCAAATGTCACAAATAAAAAAGCAGTTTTCTCCCTTGAAATCAACAAATCGTAAAAAAATAAAACACACAGCCTTTTTATTTTGCAAATAAAACAGCTGCGTGTTTTTGTTTTTTTTTTTTCGATTTGTCGATTTTAACGGCGAAAACTGCTTTTTAACTTGTGACACTTGCTCCATTTTCACTTGGGCCTTAAGATTAGTTATTGAGCAGGAATTTGTTCATATTTTTGAGCAAGATTTGATTTAAGCCTTGAGTAGCATTCAATCGATATTGTACGATGATACTCTATGCCCTGGAAAATCGAGAAAATTTACGATACTAGAAGATCCTCGACCGACACCCTTCAGATTGATCTTCCAGATGCGTTTACCACAATGTTATGCTGACCCAAGACCCAGACTACCTATGACAGACGAAACTGATTGGAATGATTCGTGCAATGCCAGATGGATAGATATAAACTGAACGAATTGAATTTCGACTTCCGAAGATTCTGTTAAGTCGGCAGTCCAGTCGTTGATGTTACCATTGGTAACTTACCAACGAAAAGGATCCCTGCAGCCGCAAATGAATCTTTTACGGATTCTTGAATCAATGAAAGTCTAGTATTTAGCAGACAAAGACAAAATTCATGCTATGTACAAATTCTTACATATGATGTATTGAATTTTGCGATTCTGAATGTAGAGATCTTACAAAAAAGTCAGGTGTAAGCTCTAAGTATTCGATATAAACTACAACGTTTTAGTAAAATAGACCTTGATATAGTGAATACAGCATGTTGTATTTGACATTCTCAAAAATATTTTGGTCTTTTTTGCAAATATTTCCGCGGTTTTAGTCTTATAAAGTGTAAACCTCTCCTATTCCTCTTAAAAATAACGATTTTTTTTCTCAAAAACTCTCTACGATCATATCTTTTCCGAAAAAGAAAATACGTCGTCTCATTTCCCACAATCAGCCCATTATCAACCGTATCAAGCCAGACACTTAAGATTTTTGAAAAATGCCCCAAATTATTCACACAGTATAGCCCCGGCTAAACGATCAAATCAAGATTAATGCCATCCCATTACGGACACTTCATGTGTCGCTCATTCATCCGCACACGCCCCGAGGATAGGTCTGTGCTGTGGCCTCAAGTCTGTGTGCCAAACGGCAGCAAGCACCCTTCGTTCCCGCTTGGTTCGTCCTAAGTATCCGGAATTCGTTCCACATTTTGGGCCGGGTTTTTTTCGTCAATGCGCGTTCCATCGCAGAGCACACAACTTCATCAAAATAACGCCGATTTTTCTGCGTTTCGCGGCCCGAAAAAGGCCGTAAGCATACACATTCTATACACACATGTTTGATATGACAAATGTTTCATTATCATAAAAATAATATTTGTAAGGCTTTTCTCCCCGGTTGCGCTTCTTTTGTGGCTTGGTCGGTGCGTATCTAAACCGGGCAAAGGAGCAGGGGTTCCTCGCACCTTCCGTGAGTGCAATCGTCGGGGTTTGGCTGGGGTCGGGTACAAAGTGAATCGTTTACTCTCCTCCTTCGCAGCCTCCAACTGCATGGTACATATGAGCCTTCTTGAAGGCAGAACTGTATACGCACAACCAGTCAGTGTGCCGGGTCGCCGGGTAACAAGATTATTTCCCCGAGAGAAACAAATAATGATTGTCAAAATCGATGATAAACAGCCGCGGCTACGGTCTTAATAGGGTGTCAGCCCTGGTCCTCTTCGTCGGCGTCTTCGGTTGCCTTGGCTGAGGATGGGGGTCAAGCAAACAGCAAGCGCCCTCTCGCTGGGAGCAAATTATGTGCTGGGACTTTACCTCGGTGGTGCTCCAAACCGGCAGAAGAACATCAACCCCAAAGATGACGACGACGAGGACGAGGATGACGATGATATATAGACAAGGGCAGAATGGAGGACCGCTGTAGCTGTTCTCATACCCTATGGCAGCACTGGGAAACTGTGCAGCAGCCGTTTCGTTTGGCAGCTGGGATGAAACCAAGAAACTACACTAACGAACATGGTTGCGCTCTGCTACAGAATGGTGCGAAGGAGATATTTCTTCGGAAATTATGAGATAATTTATACTGTTGCATGTGTGTTCGCCTTTTTCTCTCCCCTTTCACGGTGTTGTTTACGGGAGTCCTTGCGCTGGCAGCCGAACCTGGATGGTCCGCAATTGAAGCAACGTTATGAGCGTTAGGATTTTAATATTGAAAAGAATGTGGTTTCGTATGTTCACGAAACGGGATAAAACATCTTGTGAAAAGATACAAACTTCACGAAAAGAAAACGCTATTCTATAGTCTGTAACGCTTTTGAACATAATTAATGAACGCCAAAACCTTATGAATTCTTTGTTAGGAACAACACTATTAAAAAAAGGAAAAGAAGAAGAAATTCTCACAGGATTTTCGAAAAAGTCTGAGACAATTTCGAAAGAAATCCAGAGAGTATTTCTCCTAAATCCCTGAGAGGATTGCAACAGAGATCCTGAAATTATTGCTCCTGACTTCCTGAGAGGATTTCTTCAGAAATCCTGAGAGAATTTCTTCTGAAATCCTCAAAGGATTTCTTCTGAAATCCTGAGAGGGCTTCTTCTGAAATGCTGAGAGAATTTCTTTTGAATTCATGAGAAGATTTCTTCTGAAATCCAGAAAACATTTCTTCTTAAATCTTGAAAGGATTTCTTCTGAAATCCTAAGACGATTTCTTCTGAAATCCTGAGAGATATTTTCCTGAGAGGGTTTCTCTTGAAACTCTGAGAGGATTTCTTCTGAAATCCTGAGATGGCTTCTTCTGAAATCCTGAGAGGAATTCAGGAAAAGTTCTGAGAGGATTTCTTCTCAAATCCTGGGAGACATTCTTCTGAAATCCTGAAATCCTTTCTTCTCTTATTCTGAGAGTATTTCTCCTGATGTCTAGAGATGCTTTTTCTTGCATTCCTTAGAGGATTCTGATAGGATCCTGAAATCCTAGGAAGCTTTCTTCTTAAATCCAGAGAGGATTTCTTCTGAAATCCTGGTAGGATGTCTTCTGAAATTCTGAGAGGATTTCTACTAAATTCCCGCGAGGATATATTTTAAAATCTTGAGAGGATTTCTTTTTAAGTCCTGAGAGGATTTTTTTTTATTTCCTGAGATGATTTCTTCTAAAATCCTGAGATAATTTCTTCTGGGATCCTGAGAGGATTTCTTCTGAAATCCTGAGAAGATTTCTTCTCAAATCCTGAGAGGATATCTTCTGAAATCCTGCGAGGATTTCTCCCGAAATTCTGGGAGTATTTCTTCTGAAATCCTGAGAGGATTTTTTCTGAAATCCTGAGAGGATCTATTCTCAATTCCTGAGAGAGTTTCATCTGAAATCCTGAGAAGATTTCTACTGAAATTTTGAGAGGATTTCTCCTGAATTCTGAGATGATTTATTCTGAAATCCTGAGAGGATTTCTTCTGAATTCCTGCGAGAATTTCTTTTGAAATCCAGAGCGGTTGTCTTTTAAAATCCAAAGAGGATTTCTATTAAAATCCAGCGAGGATTTCTTTTGAAATCCAGAGAGGTTATCTTTTAAAATTTGTGAGAGGATATTTTCAGAAATCTTGAGATGATTTCTTCTGAAATCCTGAGAGGATTTCTTTTCAAATCCTGAGAGGGGTTTCTTCTGAGTTCCAGAGAGGATTTCTCCTGGATTCCTGAGAGGATTTTTCCTGAAATCCTGAGGGATTTCTTCTCAAATCCTGCGAGAATTTCTTTTGAAATCCTGAAAGGACCTTTACTCCAATCCCGAGAGGGTTTCTTCAGAATTTATGAGAAGATTTCTCTTGATGGGATTTCTCTTGAAATCCTGAGAAGATTTCTTCTGAAGTCCTGAGAGGATTTCTTCTGATATCCTAAGAGGATTTCTTCTCAAATCCTGAGAAGATTTCTTCTCAAATCCTGAGAGGATCTCTTCTGAATTCCTGATAGGATTTCTCCTGGATCCCTGAGAGGATTTTTTTGAAATCCTGAAAGGATTTCTTCTTAAATCCTACGAGAATTTCTTTTGAAATCCAGGAAGTGAGTATCCTGAGAGGATTTCTTCTAAAATCCTGAAAGGATTTCTTCTCAAACCCTGCGAAGATTTTTTCTGAAATCCTAAGAGGGTTTCTTCTGAGTTCATGAGAGGAATTCCTCTTGATGGTATTTCTCCTGAAATCTTGATAGGATCTCTTCTGATGACCTGAGAGAATTTTTTTCTGAAATCCAGCAAAAATTTCTTTAGAAATCTTGGGGGTATTTCTTCTGAAATCCTGAGAGGATTTTTCATGAAATCCTGAGAAGATATCCCCTGGATTCCTGAGAGGATTTTTTCTAAAATCCTGAGAGGATTTCTTCTGAAACCCTGAGAGGATTTCTTCTCAAATCCCGAGAAAATTCCTTTAGAAATCCTAAGAGGATTTCTTCTCAAATCCTGAGAAGATTTCCCAGAAATTTCTCAGAGATTCAAAGTATATCCCAGCTCTCCTGTGAGGGTTTCCCAGAGATCCTGTCAGGATTTCCCTAAAAACTTGTGAGGATATCCCAAAAATCCGATGATGATGTCCTAGAAATCCTGTGAGTATGTCCCCAGAAATCCGGAGAGGATTTCCCAGAAATCCTGTGAAGATTTCCCAGAAGTTTTGTGAGGATTTCCTAAAAATCTTGTGAAGATTTTCCAGAAATCGTGTGAAGATTTCCCAGAAATCTTGTGAGGATTTCTCAAAAATCTTGTGTAGATCTCCCGGAAATCCTGTGAAGATATCACAAAAATTATGTGAGAATTTCTCTGAAAACCTATGAGGATTTCCCAAAAATCCTGTGAGGTTTTCCCAAAAATCTTGTGTAGATTTCCCGGAAATCCTGTGGAGGTATCTCAAAAATCCTGAGAGGATTTCCCAGAAATTTTAAATCATTTTAAGCAAATTTACGCCGTTTTAAGCTATTCAAAGCTATTTTTAGTCATCTGATTCCGTTTCAAATCGTTATTTGAAGCCATTTTAAGTCAATTAAGCCGTTTCAAGCCATTTGAGCCATTTCAAGCAGAGCCAATTTAAGCTGTTATAACCATATTACGTTATTTAAGCAATTTTAAGCCATTTGAAACCGTTTCAAGCCGTTTTGAAATCGTTTTAAGCAGTTTTAAGCCTTTTGAGCAATTTTAAGTTTTAATGCATTCCTTTAGTCGTTTTATGCATTTTTCGAGGCAATTTTAAGCCTTTTTAAGCAGACGGGGTTGGTGGTCTGATGGCTACCGCTTCTGCTTCATATGCAGAAGGTCATGGGTTCAATCCCAGGCCCGTCCCTTTCCTCGTACTTTGTAGTTGTATATCTCTCACTTGCTTCTATCTTCCATTCTAAAATCTATCACACTCAAACTATTCGTTCATAGCAAACGCTAGAACCAGAGACGGACAAGAAACCGTTTCCCTAACGCTTCCTACTTCCACGCGCACGCCTTTATTACGCCTGATACATAGGCAGTCTGCTAACCACAAAAGCAAACCTCTCTGCCATGCCTTTCCCCCAATCCATACACTCCCGCATGAACTGACGTGGATGCAGTGGAATATACGGTCTACGTGGGAGTCAGTTCAATGCATCATCAATTCCTCCCCCTTCCCCTCATTGGTCTGCATTCTGACGTGGCAGGTGCCATTGTTGCCTAAAAATAGAAGATTACCAGCACTTATATACTGAGGATGCCTGTTAGTCCCAAGCAGTCATTCGGTTGGTTCCTTGTGAAAGTGCAGCTGATCTGGCGATACTGGAGTGCATCCACGGGCGGCCAAACAAGCTCAAGCTCAAGCAATTTTAAGCCTTTTTAAGCAGTTACAAGGCATTTTAAGTAATTTTAGCCATATTAAGCCATTTTAAGCCATTTAAAGCAATGTAAAGCAATATAAGCCGTTTTAAGCCACTTTAAATCACTTTTAGCAATTTTAATCCATTTGAGGTCGTTTTAAGTAATTTTAAGCCTTTAAAGCCAATTTAAACCGTTATTCACCTTCGCTTAAGCCGTAATCCACGTTTACCCATACGATTAAACTAGGTTTAAGACCTAAGCGGTGGCGAAGAAACCGCTTATAAGCAATTTATAGTCGTTTTAAGCCATTTTAAGCCATTTGAGGCCACATTAAGCCTTTTGAAGCCATTTTAAGCTTTTCGTTAAGCAAATTCGTTTTAAGCAGTTTTATGCCGTTTGAAGCCGTTTTAAGCCATTTTAAGCCGTTTTAAGCCATGTCAAATCAATTAAAGCCGTTTTAAGTCGTTTAAGCCTTAGAAGCTTTCTAAACAATTTTGAGCCTTCTAGCCTTATGAAGCCATTTTACATTTTTTCTAGCATTATTTAAGCCATTTCAAGCAAGTCATTTTGAGCCTTATTAAGCGATTTTAAGCAGTTAATTTTTGAATTTTGAATTTTGAATTTTGAAATTTGAATTTTGAATTTTGAATTTTGAATTTTGAATTTTGAATTTTGAATTTTGAATTTTGAATTTTGAATTTTGAATTTTGAATTTTGAATTTTGAATTTTGAATTTTGAATTTTGAATTTTGAATTTTGAATTTTGAATTTTGAATTTTGAATTTTGAATTTTGAATTTTGAATTTTGAATTTTGAGTTTTGAATTTTGAATTGTGAATTTTGAATTTTGAATTTTGAATTTTGAATTTTGAATTTTGAATTTTGAATTTTGAATTTTGAATTTTGAATTTTTTTTTCCCAGAAGTTTCCCAGACATTCTGGTAGTGTTTTCCCAGAAATTCTTAGTAGATTTTCCCAGAAATCGTGATAAGATTTCTCCAAAAATCCTGACAAAATTTCCACAGGAATTCTGACAGAATTTCCACAGAAATTCTGACAGGATTTCCCTTGGAATTTTGAGATGATTTTCCCAGAAGTCCTAGGACGATTCCCCTAGAAATCTTGAGAGATTTTTTCCAGAATTCCTGAGGGGATTTTCCTCATAAATCTTGAGAGGATTTTCGCAGAAATCCCGAGAGGATTTCCCACCAATTCTTGGAGAATTTCCCAGAAACACTGAGAGGATTTCCCAGAAATTCTGAAAAGATTTTCCCAGAAATCATGAGAAGATTCACCCACAAATCCTGAAAGGATTTCTCAGAAATCCTGAGAGGATTTCTCAGAACACCTGAGAGGATTTCTCAGAAATCCTGTGAGGATTTCCCAGAAATCTCCTGAGAGGATTTTCCAGAAATCCTGAGAGGATTCCCCAGAAATCCTGGTGCAGATTATTCCGAAATATTCTGTTCGAGAAATTTCTATTTTCTTTGTGAGAATTGGAAGTGCCTTTGACTCTCACACAAGTTTGAACTCTTTTCCTATCCAAAATGCTGAACACTCAGCCCACAGTACCTCGCGATACGTTCCCCGAATTGGTCAACCGGCGTTGATTGTCAAATCTGGCGGAATTCATCGGTTGTGTGCTCACCGCACGCAAATGCCCGCAAAACACATTTCCAGCCGACCGAACCAATCGCAGCGAAACATCCATTTCATCGCCAGTTGACCAACACAAACTCTTCTGCCTCAACACATGCCACCGGTTTTAGGACACGGACAGCCGTATGGTTACCATGTAAATTGGCAATGATTTAAATGAATTTATTTGTAAACACGTCCCACATTCGGCAAACTGCCCGACGGACAACAATTACGATCCATTTTGCTGTTGGACCTAGACTGAGGATTGCAATTTCTGCGCATCCATCCGAGAGCGGAGGGCCCTTTACGAATCCACGTACGTAACACTGGAAAATATTATCATAGCCTAGGAAAAAGATGACAATTATTAGATTATACAAAAACAGCTCATAAAATAATTTGGATCAAACAGTAAATTGCCAATTACAAGTTGAAAAATAATACTTAAGAAAATATTCACACAAATTATAATAAAAAATAAGAGTAGGAATTATAGAATTGAATATTTTTCAAGAAAAAAAAAACAGGAAATAATAAAAAAAATAATCTTAATTTGTTATTGGCAACTTTTTGATTTTTTAGTGTTTAACAGTTTTTTTTTTTCAATACTGATTTATTAGGTTATTTTAGCGCTAATTTTCATTTTTATTGCTTCTGTACAATTTTTCATCGGAATATCGATTGATTTTTTGCAAATGTCTAATGGTTTTACTGAAAACTCTTGGATAAAACACTTACTATTTCCCTTCTTTAAATGCTTGTCAATTTGGCTGCCCATACATAACCTGCTGCTGCATTTCGCTCTCGCGCTTTGCCTTCCAGCACCGAGTCCTCCCGCCGCTCATTGGTAATTAGTATTTTGATGGGATGGGAGAAGCATTTTATTGTAATCAGTTTGACCGCGCTTGTACGCACCTACAACAATCATCGTGGACGTGGAACAGCGCACCAACTACGTTTAAAGGCCCTCCCCTTTGTCACCCGAAGTCGTCGCAGGTCACAAAACCGTTTTTCGGCTTACGAGGCGAGCTCCAATCCAATAAGCAAATTAGTATTCAGTTTCGGTACGCGAGCTTCGGACCTCTCCAAAGGAACACCCCCACCTTCCCCAACTCAACTCCCGGCAGCTCATCGATGATTCATGGATATTCATGATTTCCATAGTGTGCTTCCAAAGTTCGGGCGGCGGTCCGGTTCGGTCCCCAAATGTGCGTGGAAGATTAGTCACGACCAAGACGAACCGTTTCGACCGAGCAACAACCGTTTCTTAGAAATCTAAGCAGTTTCACGCACATTCCTCGGGATTATAGTCCAACGACAACGGCAATCGCACTCGTTATTTTCGGCTAATCAAATAATTAATTAATTACTTATTCATTGTTTGGTGACATGCAGTAGGTGAGTACCTACGCTGGCAAGGTTTTGGTGGTTATGTTTGGAAGATTTGCCTTGTAAAGTATGTGTTTGGAGCGAATTGATATGGTAGGTACCTATAAGAGTTTGGCCAGAAAAGTGACCGATTTTTACCCGTTCAGGAAGACACATTTTATACACGTATTTGAAAGACGTTGATGATCTAATGGCTACCGCTTCTGCTTCATTAGCAGATGCTCATGGGTTAAATCCCAAGCTCGTCCCGTTCCTCGTGCAGATTAGTGAGGTACTAATCAAAAAGTGTTCAGATTCAATGTGGGCAAATCAACGAAGGTATACGGTATCTAACTAAACAGAATCGTGAGGGGTGCTACAATATTCTACTGAGATATTGCAATACTTGATGATGCGTTTGGAAAAAATATGGAAGTAATGATCATTTGAATTAAACTCTCAAATGATTCGTGAAATATAGACTATCTGATATTTATTTATTTATTTATTTATTTATTATTTTAATTCAACTGACTATTAAGGTCTCAAGGATATGCAATAAGTTGGAATTTTTGCGCAGTTGCTTCAAATCTTTCGAAGCAACCAAAATTTATCATTTTCATACCGAAATGGTCCTATTTAGGAAATCCCTCTCACAACCATCGCATCCTCATCCTCATCCTCATCATCATCATCACCCATCATCAGATATGTCGGAAAACATCTTTCCAACATTATTTCAAGACTATTTCCCACTTCTTCGCTGTCGCTATCGATCGTTATCAGTTCGCATCTCCCCTAGGCATACTCCATCGCTACAGAATTCTCCTCCTGTTCGGAAAAGGTGGCCTCCTGTCTTCCAATAAACAGCAACCGTTCAACCGAGCACAAAACACTGCCACTGCTGCTGCTGGATGCTACTTTTCGCCGGGAACATATGAATGAACCAAGACCGAAAAAAAAAGAGCTGAAACGAACATCCAAATGATATACATTATGAGCGAAGCATATATATCTACAATAAAAAAGCATAAATCAATTCCACCCTCACTCGTTTGCGCGCTCGCTCAGCAACTCCGGAGGAGCGTTGGCCCTTCTTCGTCGGTCCTTATTTGTGTCTACACCGTCGTGTAAAAATTTTAGGTCACAAAAAAAAACTCCAAGAAAAAATTAAGTAAAGACCAAATTAAAATAAAATGTTTGGTGAGAAAACCTACGAAGTTAAATTAATAGCCTTTCTAATGAACCTTAGAGAGTTTTATTTGGACATGTATTCACAGCAATGTGAACTAATACTTGTGTATTAGAAGGGATTTTTCCAAACTTCTGCACGGCGGTGTCCCTTCTCCAAGCTGGTGCGACGGCGGCCAGTGCCTTAACGTGTATCCCAGCAACATCGCCTTAGTCTTTCTTCCCAACTCCGAGGAGGATTCAATACCTAGCTAGCAGCATGTAGGACTAGATCTGGAAGTTTTGCGCGCTGCTATTTGGTATTTCGCACCTCTCGCCAGTTGCCACCGCCGTCATTCCATTTGACAGGAGAATTCAGCTACCCAGCACCACCACCACCATCACAATCTTCGGAAGATCCTTTACTAGGAGGTTGTTTCAATCTGAAGATTCAGAACGGTGGTGGCGGCGAAACCGTCTTGAGTCGTCCTCACTGCCCCTCAGAACGTCGTCCCGCCGAATACGGTGAGAATAGTTGCAGATGTTGGAAGTGAATCAATGGGAACGAAAGGATTCCATGTGCTGCATGAGCAAAAAAAGGTATCTTTGTGTCTAAGTGAGGTGAAGGTAGAGCGCGACGAGACTGATAGAAACAGGGAATGATAAACTGTGAATTGTTTCTGGTACAAATGGGTCGTTTGTCCAAAAAACATTAAATCGCATTTTATCAAATGTTTATGTCGACGTTTCAGTGAGAAAATTTATTCTATCAGTGTCAAGTTTCTTCGTGGGCATTCGATTTGGAGAAAACAAATTTG
Organism: Aedes aegypti; assembly: GCF_002204515.2. Lineage (NCBI taxonomy): Eukaryota > Metazoa > Arthropoda > Insecta > Diptera > Culicidae > Aedes > Aedes aegypti. The sequence continues at coordinate 403,320,599 of NC_035108.1, forward strand.
ATGATAGATTTAAAACAGCCAGGTAATCTTCATGTGGCTTTACGCATTTATAATTACCAACCTTGAACCTTGATGCAGCTCAACAACACGCCATTGCCGGGCGTATTATAGACCTCCATCTCCGTCGGTCTTGGGCGATACTTCTCCAGTTGCTTCAAATGTTTAGAGTCGTCAGGCCTCTTCCACTGCATTCAGCCAGCGTATTCGTATTGATAAGGTTGACAACTCATCCATCCAGCGTGATATGCATCAACCTAATTAGTTTCATCGGAAAACCTCGTTCAAACATTATCTGCCACAGCTCATTTCTTTTCGCTGAATCGTACGCCGCTTTGAAATCGATAAACAGAAGGTTAATCTGCAGGTACTCCCGGAATTTATCTACGATCATTCGCAAGGTGAATAGGCATTTAGTCCGTTGTCGAGCTGCCTTCATGAAAACCAGCTTGGTACACGCCGACGAAGAACTCCTCGAGCGGTCTCAGTCTGTTAAACAGAAAACGCGACTGAATTTTGTACGCTGAAATCAGCAGGATAATTCATTGAGTCGGTGAGCATACCTTCAGAAGTACTCGGTGGATCAATTTTTACTTCCGTGCTTGATAAGCTTGACCGGGATCTCGTCCTTCCCAGCAGCCTCGCAGTTGTTCAGTACGCTGATAGCCTTTCTAAGCTCTCCTGTGGTTGGTGGGTCTACAGCTTAATCGTCATCATCAATGCTTATCCTGTTTCTCGCTTTTCACCGTTCAAAAATTGAAAAAAAAAAACCTGTACACACAAAAGTCAATTTGGACAAATTGAGATGTTAAATTGTGAAAAATAATGAAATCGTTCTGGTGGGGTTCGATTCTACGACTCCAAATACGCTAGACTGGGCGCGTTAACCAACTACACCACAGAACGGGTAACGATTCTGCTGCGCCGTCGCACAATGGCGGGCCTTCATACAAAGGTCGGACAAAACCGCTTGATAATGGTATTATATTAACTATTTTGGATGCTTGATATCATTTCGTTGAAAGTAACTGTCAAATTGAAAATTCGATTTTCGGGTGAAATTTATCCTAATTATTTTTTTTTCATGTCATCGAATAAGGCGGCATCCACAAATTACGTAACGCTCTAGGGGAAGGGGGGGGGGTAGGCTCAAGCGTTACGGCTCATACAAAAATAATAAATTTTTCATACAAAAAGCGTTACGGAGGGGGGGGGGTCAAAAATTTCCAATTTTAGCGTTACGTAATAAATAGACGCTGCCTGAGAAGACTATTTTCACCAAAAATTTGGTTGTAGTGCAAAAAATTTATACATAAACCTGAGCAACATACACAAATTTAACTTCCTTTTTTCTAATTTAAGTATAGTTTTAAACGAGTTATGACATATGATGCAGATTTGAATGATAAAATAGATAAATTATGATGAAAAATGGAAATGTAATTTTTACCTCTAGGGGCAAGAAAAACTATTGTAGGTCTGAAAGTACGGATGATATGCTGCTTTATAGTCAGTAATTCATATTCACAAAACACTGCACATAAAACGTACGATATTTTTAAAATTTATCAAAATTTTGGAGAAAGACTGTAAAAACATGTTTTGTGTCAAATAAAAATTTAACATGCTAAAAATTATGTAATTATAGCCAAATCATAGGCTTAAGATTACGCTTTTAAATGAAGCCTGAGCTTAAATCGGTTATGATTTCGTTGAGATACAGCTATTTGAAGTTGGCTAGTTGAACCATAGTTGATGATTTTGAAGCAGTCAAATTTTGCTGTCTTTCCTACACTTACGATGCTGCCAAAAATCGAAAACAAAACAGATCAATCTCAAATCTTGAGAAGTCGTCATGATGGTATTGATGTCTATAGAAATTATTACCAAGTGATTTTGAGAATGTGAATTTTTGAGGTTTTGTCCGGCCATGCGCCACTGTGCGTCGGCCAACCTGAAACCAAAGTCCGTCTATGAATTTCAGGTTTTATTTTTTCAAAACACCGTCGGCTGGTTTAAGCTGTAATAGACATGACAACCCTAGTTGCGTTAAAAAATTACTCGAAGTGTTCCTTTCACCTGGCAGCCACTGCCGTATTATCGGTCAGCAAACTTCTATCCCGATTATTGCACATGGCTGGCACTGGTACGGTATTGTGTAGCACGCAATTGACCGTTGCACGAATTCTACGCATATTGTTTCGGTTCATACTATCTAGAACTTCAGCTATCACACTTTCTTCGCGTTGCTTATTTTTCTGTGGTGGGTCGGGTACTGGCCAGAGGCTCCTGGCAACATTCTTCAGGTCTGTGCCTTTCTGGCACTCTTCATCGAATCAGAAGTTTTGTCTTCGTTGTTGACCAGTGCTTGCCGCGCTGCTGTTGTAACAGCTTCATTAATAGGGTCCACAAACTGTTTACTCTTCCCAACTCTTTGTCTTTGCCTTTGTCTGGCAGTACTATGCTGCAGCTCAATCAGTTGACAAGTGCTGTAAATTGAAGTGCATCCTTCTGTTAGTTCTCGAACTCGTGACACTGGATAACCGTGTCCGAATTTTAGCTACAACGAGATAATGATCCGAGTCGATATTGGGGCCTCGAAAAGTCCTAACATCCTTCTTCTTCTTCTTTCTGGCGTTACGTCCCCACTGGGACAGAGCCTGCTTCTCAGCTTAGTGTTCTTATGAGCACTTCCACAGTTATTAACTGAGAGCTTACTATGCCAATGACCATTTTTGCATGTGTATATTGTGTGCCGTATATCGTACCTGCGATGATACTTTATGCCCTGGGAAGTCGAGAAAATTTCCAACCCGAAAAGATCCTCGACCGGTGGGATTCGAACCCACGACCCTCAGCTTGGTCTTGCTGAATAGCTGCGCGTTAACCGCTACGGCTATCTGGGCCCCTAACATCCATGACATCTGAAAAAGGTCGTCCATCAACCAGCACGTGGTCTATTTGGGAGCGGGCATCGCCATTCGGGTGTCACCAGGTGTGTTTGCAGATATTCTTCCTTTTCTTGCAATCGACCTTAAATTTTCTCCCCACAACTTCAAATATGTTCAATTTTGTTATTTCAATTTTTTAAAGTACTTGCCGGTAAGGTGGAAACTAGGTGATAATGTTTAAAATAATATTAGCTTTGAACACTAGATTTTTTTTGCTTCACATTGAGTACCTACTGAGGGATTCCACGGAGGCATGCAAGTCGATTCTAATCGACCATTTCAAAAATATCTGAAACTTTGCACAGTTTTTCAGTTCCATCTAAATCGTCATTTTCCGATATCAAATCTTCAAGTTGAGTCACGACTAACTTTTCAAAAGGGTGTATGTGAAAATGGTTCAAAAATATTCAAAAAGCTGCACAGCAAAAACGGTTCGTTCGATTGTTAGACAACTAAAGAAACAAAGTTAGACAACTAAATAAAAATTCCAAAAAAAATACACACAGTAAAAAAAAATTTTTTTTTGCATTAAAAAACATCATTTTTGTCACAAAAACTCAAATATCTGAAAAATCTATCGGAATACCAACGTAATTTTTTGAGGGAAAACGGTCCATTATATTAGCTATCTACCATAAAAATTTGGTGATGGTAAGCCAATAAACAAAAAAGTTATGACATTTCCAATATTTCACAAGTTTGACACTTAGTGAATTTTTTTTTTTTCATTGTTAATTTTTTTTAGGACCGCAGTTTGTTGCTGAATTTTTTGTTAAGGGTACCACATGAGGTTAACAAGTTGTTTTCATGATATTTTATTTAATTATTCATAACTATTATAGCATCTATTAGAAAGTTAGACGCGATCCAGTGTTGTGATCTAAAGTCTTGATAGTGTCATATTTTTTATTGTACGTAACTGAAGAAAAATTCTCTCAATAGTGTTGAAACCTTTTGATAAAAGAAACCTATAAGAAATCTAATATTGAAGACAAAAGCTTCAAAAAAAGTTTTCTATACAGGTAAACGACTAGTTTACTAAGTTTACCTCGTAGAGAACAAGGCGGGTCTATACCCAGGTGATCTAGTATACGTAAAGCAGGTTTTTCTCGGCGCTGGTTTTCTCCACAAAGTTAAAATCTGATTACACCTGGGTATAGACCCGCCTTGGTAGAGAATAGACTTTGTTAATCATATTTGGGAGAAAGCGAGTAACTTCAAAAACATCAAAAACATGATAGGTACATACCATGAACATACTCACGAAAAAGCTAAAAATATACTACCACTATGGTTATAAAAGATTTAATTGTAAAATTTTTCTTCAGTCAAGCAAACGACACCAAACTAGTCAGTAAAAACTTAAAAGTGATTTTGTTTATTAAAATCTAACGAGCAACATGAGTAGTCGCTTTCTCAACTGTTGCAGGCCGTTTGCAGAAAAAAAGTGTTCGAAAGAGCTACGAAATCTCACCGAAAGCACCATAGATAAACTGAAAGCGGCTGGTTATTTTCCAATGTCTACATTGAATACAAATTTACGCATTTGTACGTCCTGCCGTTTAAACGTTGACAAACGGGCAATCTGTACATCATCGGTGGATCAGGTTGCAGGAAGTTCGAAAACAACAACAACTGAGGAATTACTAGATGCACCGACAACAACTGAGGAGTTACCAGAAGTACCAAGTGCAGATAGTCTTGCCACGGTACCATCAGCGACATCTGTTTCAACAAATCAATCAGAAGATGAGTGCATCCAGAAGGTCAACATCGAACGCTTCAACGAAGGGATAGCTGGAATAAAAGTGACTCCGATTAAATGGACGAAGATGGGTTACGTCAATTATCCCGAGAAAAAATACCGTGAAATCAACGAAGCTGTACGAAGAAACCTCTTCAAATTAGGACCTGAGGATGTGGAAAATACAGACTACGATGAGGTAATTATGAATATGAAGGAAAGGTTCTCGAATCTAGCCACGAAAGAAAAATTATTGATTTTGTCGATGCTGCCAAGCTCGTGGTCTATTCAAGACGCCATTGATGAGTTCAAAACCAATAGAAATACAGCAAAAGAGGCAAAACAATTCAAAAATAACTGTCTTGCAACCAAAAATGCTAGGTCGAGTACTTTATTAACAGATGAGACAAAAGAAAAAATAATTCAATATTTTGAAGACGATGAAGTAAGTAGAGCTATGCCTGGCCAAAAAGATTATGTATCTGTAAAAAAAGATGGAAAGCGTCAAGCAATCCAAAAACGATTAATGATGACTACTTTGAAAGAAGCGTATACACGCTTCAAGGAAATTAACGAAAATATTAAGGTAGGTTTTTCCTCATTTGCAAGCCTTCGTCCAAGGCAATGCAAGCTTCTATCCAATTCAGGAACACATAATGTTTGTGTGTGCACAACACACGAAAATATTAACCTAATCTTACATAGTTTGAAAATAATCAATTTATCAAAGGATATTAAAATGTTAACTGGTAGTCTTTTGTGTGAAAATACAACATCAAATTGCTATCTACGATCTTGTTCGGATTGTCCAGATTCTTCATCATTGGAAAATACTTTATTCGCTGAGTTTGAAGAAAATTATATTGATCAGTTATCATTTGAGCAATGGGTGACCACGGATAGGTGTGACCTAGAAACTATTGTAAAACCTGTAGATGAGTTTGTGTCATTTTTTTGCTTGAAATTAGAAAGTTTAATTCCTCACGACTTTATTAAAACAGAGCAATCCCGCTTTTAAAAAATACGAAAAATACATTACAAGATGGTGAATTTTTAGTCATTTGTGATTTTTCTGAAAACTATAGCTTTGTATTGCAAGATGAAGTGCAGTCCCATCACTGGAACGTACAACAAGCTACAATTCATCCATTCGTTATTTATTTCAATGGAAGTACGCAAATTGAACATTTTAGTTTTATTGTAATTTCCGAAGATTTAAGACACGACTCAGTATCTGTAAATTTGTTCATTGCCAAAATGATTAACTTTTTACGCGTTGATAAGGATAAAGAAATCAGAAAGATATATTTCATGTCTGATGGAGCAGCATCGCAGTACAAAAACCGTAAGAATTTTTCGAGCCTATGTCAATTTAAATCAAAGTACGGAATTGATGCAGAATGGCATTTCTTTGCTACGTCACATGGCAAAGGTCCTTGTGATGCTATTGGAGGAACCATAAAGCGCATGGCCACAAGAGCAAGTTTAGCCAAAGAACGGGAGCATCCAATTAAAACTGCAAAAGAACTATTTGATTGGGCGAATCGCAGAAAAGAAGAAGATTTAACAAAATTATCATTTTGTTTTACTACTACTGAAGAGTACGAATTAACGGCATCAGAGCTCAGCGAGCAATATAATAACGCGAAAACGATCCAAGGAACCCAAAAATTTCACTGTTTCATTCCATTGCACAGTGGTTTAAAACCCAAAAAACACGATCATCAGCTTTTTCAGTGTCAAAGAGTGAAAATATTGCCATACTATATTCGGCAAAGTTACTGCATATGTTAAGCAACAACTTTTGACATTCATAAATTTTTGATGAATTTACTCATAAGTGATATAAAATTTTTATTTTCTCTGTTTGTCGTTAGAAGCAATTGGTGTCCTCGACAAAGTTGTTGGAATTGTTAAATGAAGAAAAGTTGTCGAAGACACTTTAACTCTATCTATTAAAATAAAGGATTTATAGCATTTTTTATATAAAAACCACTTCAAAAGTACAAATACTCACTTAACTTTTTTCGTAGTGATTTTAATGGCTTACGATGTTCTAGGACTAAGTATATATTCTCAAAATACAAAACATTGCTGAACATGCCAAGACAATATCTTCATTTTTTCTATGAGTTATACGCATTTTATTGTGGAAAATTGACCTTTTTACACTAAAATATCTCGAAAAGTTGCAAAAAGTTGCAAACAAAACTACATGCAATAGAAAGACCAACATCTCTACTATGTTTTCCAGGTGGACTCATCCGTGTTTTCGTGTGTCTTTGCCACTTTTCTGCCAGTTGAAAAATTGAATATTTTTCAATTTGATTATGCGTATCTGAGCACTATTTATAACTATTTATAACTACGCATAATTGAGATGATCTTAATTCTGAAATACCAGATATTAAAAAAGTTATCTACTGTCTATTAATATTTTGTTACGATATGGAACTATCTTCACCGTTAAGTTTCTTTGGAGTTGTTCCACTAACAGCTTTTTCAATTAACAAGTCCGCTTATTTGCCCTCCTACTTTTTAAAAATGTTACAATTTATACCGCAGCAAGATTTAAGCGACGCAATTAATATCCTTTGATCAGGTTTTTGATATTACAAAATGACGTATTTCAGAGCCACTGAACTGTTCTTTAATGCTCATATAAGACATCAATCAGACGGTCAAAATTTAAAAGGCTGCAATAGAAAAATCAATCACGTAAACTTCTCTGAAGTGTGTTACTACAATGCTCACTAATTTTGCAAAACACATACTCCGTTCAATCCATACTTCCTTCAATTTAGAAGTTTGGAAGAATTGGCATAGCGTACATGGTCGTTTACAATTCTAAAACCCTGTTATGTGAAAAACAGACAAATAGTTGGAAATGCGAGAGTTTATCTTCTTAATCGCATGCTAGAGTCGTCGGATCAAGTGGTGACAAGCTTAAGAAAAGTGACATTGAAGCTTTCTCAGCTATTAGTATCGAATAAAGCGTACATGCAGAAACTTGTTATTCAGGTGAGGAGGGAACTGAGTGAATCAAATTTGGATGTTTCTATTTAGTACACTTGAGATAAGAATAATTAACTGAATAAAATGAATTTGTTTCGCCCATTGTATAAGGCAATCTGACGTTTAATCGCCTTTCTCTTTCCAGCACACGCACGCTTATGGATTGTTTTCATACGGAAACCGTTTCCGTATGAAAACAACAAACAAAAAATTCCATTTGATCTTGTTGCTCGAAAGAGAAGGGTGCGATAGCCTTATAGTACACATATACACGTAAAAAAATTGTGGGGTAAAAACTACCATTTTAGGGAGATCACTTGAGCGCTCGCACCGGCAATTTTCATCAGACCAGAAATACGCTTGATTTTACCATGTATGTAGTCGAAATGAGATTGATGAAATTTATTTCTGTCAAATGTACCAGTTCACTAAAAACGTAGTTAATTGTTCTGAAATATCATGGTAGTTTAAGGAATGGTCATAGTCAGCTACACGGGAAAAAATATCTATGGTAAAAATTACTATTTTAGCTGACTACGCCCATTCTTGAAACTACCATGAAATTTCAGACCAATTTACTATGTTTACATCCCACACCATTACTGATCCATTTGACAGAAATAATTCACAACAATCTGATTTCGACAACAGAAATGGTAAAATCAAGAGCATTTCTGGTAAGCTGAAAATTTCCGGTGCGAGCGCTTAAGTTAACCCCCTAAAATGATAGTTTTTACCACACATTTTATTTGCGTGTATGATAGTAATATTTACCAAAGATTTTTTTTCCAGTGTACATACATAACAAAAAAACTATTAAAATGAACAAAATAATGACTTTTCGTTCGAAAACTTCAAACTTAAAGCTTTCAATGATAGTTACCTCAATTATGCGTAATTTTAAATAGTTCTCAGATACGCATAATCAATACTTATAAGTAAAAATATTCAATTTTTCAACTGGCAGAAAAGTGGCAAAGACACACGAAGACACGGATGAGTCCACCTGGAAAACATAGTAGAGATGTTGGTCTTTCTATTGCATGTAATTTTGTTTGCAACTTTTTGCAACTTTTCAAGATATTTTAGTGTAAAAAGGTCAATTTTCCACAATAAAATGCGTATAACTCATAGAAAAAATGAAGATATTATCTTGGTATGTTCAGCAAAGCTTTGTATTTTGAAAATATATACATAGTCCTAGAACATCGTAAGCCATTAAAATCACTGCGAAAAAAGTTAAATGAGTATTTGTACTTTTGAAGTGGTTTTTATATAAAAATTGCTATAAATCCTTTATTTTAATAGATAGAGTTAAAGTGTCTTCGACAACTTTTCTTCATTTAACAATTCCAACAACTTTGTCGAAGACACCAATTGCTTCTAACGACAAACAGAGAAAATAAAAATTTTATATCACTTATGAGTAAATTCATCAAAAATTTATGAATGTCAAAAGTTGCTGCTTAACATATGCAGTAACTTTGCCGAATATAGTATGGCAATATTTTCACTCTTTGATACTGAAAAAGCTGATGATCGTGTTTTTTGGGTTTTAAACCACTGTGCATTGTCAGAAAATAAAATTAAAGCAAAACTATACTCGAACAACTGATAATGATGCAAAAGTGTTCGATATTGTAAAAAAATTGAATAACAATAAATAAATAAATAAGTATTAATAAAATGTTTTCATGATCTCATAACGCATACCCAAATCCAAAACTTTTAAAGTTTATATATAACATTTAGAAACTCATCGATCATACTCTAAAAAAAAAATATCCTGGTAAAAAAATAAATTATTTTCGTGTAATCTGTTAATTCATTTTAATTTGTACATATATACATATACATAAAATATTTATACATATACATAATATTTATACATATAATATACATAATACTAATGAATACACGAAAACGACTTGTTTAATTCACGCAAGGCCCTTAACAATAAAATCAGCAACAAACTGCGGTTCCCGTAATAATTTTTTTTTCTACTAAATGTGAAAATTGTGACATGTTTGAAATGTCATAACTTTTTTGTTTATTGGTTTACCATCACCAAATTTTTATGGTAGATAGCTAATATAATGGACCGTTTTCCTTCAAAAAAATTCGTTGGTATTCCGATAGGGTTTTGAGATATTTGAGTTTTTGTGTCAAAAATTATGTTTTTTAATGCAAAAAAAAATTTTTTTTACTGTGTGTATTTTTTTTGGAATCTTTATTTAGTTGTCTAATTTTGTTTCTTTAGTTTTCTAACAATCGAACGAACCGTTTTTGCTGTGCAGCTTTTTGAATATTTTTGAACCATTTTCACATACACCCTTTTGAAAAGTTAGTCGTGACTCAACTTGAAGATTTGATATCGGAAAATGACGATTTAGATGGAACTGGAAAACTGTGCAAAGTTTCAGCTCAATAGAAAAAAATGAATTAAAAAATTTACCAAATTTTGGTGCTGTTGCTTGGAATCACTCTACTTTAATTTTTTATTGCTTACTTTTTGAACAACCTAAATCTTTATTTTTCTAACTATTCCACCTAGCATTTCGCTTTCCGCAAGGGCTTAGAGAAATTTGAAATTTTGTTTGCAATATTAAACGTGTCTGTATTTCCCTGGAAAAAAATCAGCTCGTTTGCTTTTGATGGTGCTCACACTTTTTCTAGTTTTTCAACAAAACCATCATTTTCAGAAGCATTGACAGTGATATACTCTACAATTCAATTGCCAGTATTACTAACTGTTGTCGAATAAATCAAACAAGCATATATTTGTTTGTGCTTAAAAAAGAGCGATTGATGTTTCCTAAGGTACCTATTGGAGAAACATTTTTCCGAAACTCATGGTGGCGGTGGTTATGAATAAACAAGTAACAAACCCACGAATTTACTACATTTGATTTCAAAATTGAAGTATAAAAATCGCTTCAATTCAATAAAATAATGTTTTCTGGCCACACTATCCCTTAAATGGCTATCCTGAGGGCAAAATAAAAATAACCCCAACTTAAAATAATAACGGCCAACTAAAAATGACGAGATTCTGACCATCTAACTTTGTTAAAGTGGAAAAAAAAACTTATTTTAAGCATGCACGGCAAAAAAAATGAAAAATGATAAAACTTTCAAAGTTGCAATTTGTTGCAAGATTTATCTACGGGGCATGTTTGCAGAAGTTTCAAGCTTGATCAATATCATCTTGATTGTTTTTGGGGAAATGCGAGGAAAAAAAGTTCTTGACCATCAAAGTTTAAATTTGGCATTGTTTTCTAAGATTTTCAATTCATTTCATTTTTTTTCTATTATTGAGATGACATTATTTTAAGAGTACAGCAAAAACTTATATTAAAACCTTTATGGGAACGTATTAAGAAGAGGACATTAATGGAAAATGTAATTGTTTTATGAAGTTAAAAAAAGGGTAATGAATTAGTTTTCTTTATAGATATGCCCAAAGTTACACAAACTGACAGTACCGTGCAGTGTCGTTAACATGGAGGGAGCATAGTTTCAATGCTAGAACATTGTGTTACATTAAATATATACTGAATGAAATAAAATCTATGATTTCTGATATACCGCAATAATAGGACGGCACTACCGCAATAATAGGACGAAACACCGCAATAATAAGACAGAGGAAGAGCTTCAGATTTATGTTTAAAAAATGTATGTTTGATTCCAAAATTTACTTTTTTACTTCACTATACTCCAGATAAAGGATAGTTTTAACACTTCGCATTGTAAAATATTATAATATTTAGGTTTTGGACACTGAAATACGATTTAAATTTCAACACCGTGCTTAAGTCCTCCATAATAGGACGGTTACCCTATATATCTCAGAAACTTATGCAAGTGGCATCCTCAAATTTTGGATTTTTCTCAGTAATGTTGTTAGTAATAAGTAAAAAATAACCAAAAATGATTTAGGAAACATTTTTTTTTTTCCATTTTTGACCGCCTGATCCCCCATAGTGAGATGGTGTGATTTGATAGAGCACTCATTGTGGATCATAGATACTCTGTCCAGTTAGCTTAAGACTATCCCTTGCTTCGGAAGCATTGTAAAAAAATTCAAAATGTTTCAAAGTAGATTTATATATTTCATTGAGCCCTTGACTTGTACAGTATCTCGTACTAGATTCAATAGAGCTAACGAGAGTATTAGTATTTTGAAGGCATACTAAAGTATTTTTTGAGCTGAAATACCCTATATTAGCCGTAGAATAGCCCTATTAGTCCAAAAGTGCTAATGGTTACTTGGGTATTTTGTTTTTTTTTTGCTGTCCATGTAGTTTAAGACCACAACCGGTAATGTGCAACAAAAAGCAGAAAAAAAAATCAAATTCTACCTGTCAATTGTCGGTTACTTTGCTATGCCAGTTGATGACCCGGAACATTCGGTTTGACACTTTTCTCAATATTTCCCCAAGCCTCCGTGATGGCTGATTTGAGCTCACTGACACTTGCACACTGTATTCCTCCGGCTTAAATCCTACGTAACCAGCAAGCCGCAATGGTTTTCAACGGGATTGAGGTCTGTAGAGCGAGCAGGTCGGTCGAGTAGATCGATTTCACGGTCTATCCACTACTTAGTTTCCTTGCTGGTGTAATTATAATCTATTGGGATCATCAAACACCTCTATAGTTGCAAACATAGAAAAATGTTCGCCTCTGTTTCTCGATCAGATTGAGAGTGTGTCAGCGAATGTTACAAGTGGTGACACACAGTGATCGGTACCACACAATGGGTGGTGTGTGTCTACCTTTTTTCCTCTCGTGGCTCGTTATCTTCGACGAACAATAGATATCATGCGTGTTGTATGAATGCAGGCGGATAAATGGGATGAAATTCTGGCTCGTGTGTCAATGATCGTACTATTTTCCAAAGCCTGTGGATTCGTCTTCCGTAAGAGCCCTTAGATATATTTGGTTAATCATAACGATATGAAAAGGATGGAAAGTTGTGTGCCTCTATGAGAAAGGTTTCCAGAGTAAATCACTCAGATTAAAGTTTTTTTTTTCAAATATTAGTAAAATACATGAATTAATGGATCCGTGCTTTCCATTTCTAGTATCCATTTTTAAGATAAAATAAAGAGAATTGTTTGATTGACTGGTGAGTTGTCAATCACGCAACTCATCAGTAAAAAAATCATGGATTAGTTGGCTCATCTGTTTGACTCATTGTCTCGTATTTCCACAGTTTACTCTCACTCAGCAATATTTTTTTTTTGATTTGGTAGAATTATAGTAATCCTTTCTAACGTTAACAACAACATTCGGGTTTCACGAGTTTTGTGACTGAATCATTTTTACGGTTTTGCAAAAAAATCTCAAGCATAAGATTTGCCAAACGGATCTCTAATGAGTTTGCTCTTACGGGAGAGCTTATTGATTAAGGTTTGAGTGTGAGTCTATCAACACTGATCACAAAACTAAAGGAAATAAAATTAAATATTCGATTTACTTGAGAAGGGAAGACATTTCCAGCCCAAAGGAGGACGGGAAGGCACATGATCAAAAAAAGAGGACATGTCCTCCCGAAGGATAGCATCTGGTAAGCCTATCTTAAGTTAACTGGACAGAGTTTATAGGTAATTATTTAAGAAGCAATTTCAAAGAAAACATGTTTTGGAAAAAAATATGTATATGAATTGAAAACTTTATAAAGAACATGCTCCTTACATTCAGTTGCAGTTCATAAACATTTTTACGTGAATTTAAATCAATGCTTACAAAAAATCACATAATTTTTATTCACTGTCGTGCTGCTCATGAATTTCTGTTGTTTTTGCGTATCTCATCCCATTTCTCATTTGTGCGTTGTTTTTGCATGTGCATGATAGCTTAATGCATCGCTTCCATCACCGACTCGTTAAAACTGAAACATCAACTTTGTCTCATTGTATTTCAGTGGGAGGAAATTGAGGAAAAAAAACTGAACAGAATACGAGACAAAACGATTGGACTTATGCAAACAGCAATTGTCAAAATCAATATTTGATCTGCTGGTGGCGTTTGTTATTGCTCTGTTTGCTCGTCGCGCTGTTCTCGCTTCGCCCCTCACATCCCTTCTGTCCCAGCCAGATCAGTGGCAGGGTTGGGATGTCTTTGCCGAAGTGTAGCGCCCCATAGTCACGCTGCTATTATGACGATTTTATTTCTCGAAATGAAGGGCACTCGGTGATTTTATTGATGCGCGCTTTGTTGTCTCCGCTCACTGAGTAGCAGTAGGGAGCCTATAAACGGTGAAACTTGTCACCAGGCGACAATATGACGACTTGGTCGTCGAAAAACTGTGATAGTTCCTATCGGCACAACGGCGGCAACGACGAGGTGATGGGTAAACAATAATATTTACTCAGCATTAATCTTATGCGTTGCGGCCCACTACTTTTGGCTCGATACGACAAAGGGTAACGCAGTGGTGTGTCTTCGTGCGAAAGTCGGACGAAACCTTTGAAGGGTCTCCAAATCGATTCTTCTTCTTGGCATTACGTCCTCACTGGGACAGAGCCTGCTTCTCAGCTTAGTGTTTTTATGAGCACTTCCACAGTTATTAACTTAGACCTTTCTTTGTCAAAGTTGCCATTTTCGCATTCGTTAAAAGTGGGGCAGGTACGATGATACGCTATGCCCAGGGAAGTCAATGAAATTTTCATTACGAAAAGATCCTGGATCGACCGGGAATCGAACCCAGACCAAAATCAAACACATTCCCCATCAATCTAAACTTCTGGGCACACATCTTTTGATAGTATAGTAATGTACGAAAAATGTAAACACGCAATTTTAGGAAACTCAATTTTTAAGGTTTTGTCCAGCCATGTGCCACTGTGCCCACGAGAACCGTCTCGGCAAACTGCGACTCTACTCTCTACAGTAGTAGGGTAATCAAGTAGTTCAAACATAACCCGGCCCCGGCGGCTTGAAGTGGAATCCGAGAGTTGGTAGCTGCTGTTTATTTGTGAGTCTTTATGTGGGATTTTTAAAACAAACATCGAACCCGTTTCCCCTTGCTCTTTTCATGTGCTCATCAATTAGCATGTTCGACGACGACGACAACGACGACGACGACTACGTCGAGAAGACGATGATGATGATAACTAAGCTGCACAGTGGGAGATTTTGTTGATCAGTAGACGAGCTTACTTGTGTTTTCTCTTTCGAGGCCGGCATTTGTTTTGAGGATTTTCAAAATTTTAGATAATTTCAAATTTCCAGGTTGGGTCTAATTGAGAAAATTTATATTTGTTTCTTAATTGAGTTAAACGTTTTTTAATTTCATTTCAGCAGCACATTACTGATATTTGTAAATTTATGCTTTCACTACGCAAAATATTCCTTCTTTGTCTAGAAACGGGGTCTGGTGGACCAATAGCTACCGCTTCTGCTTCATAAACAGAAGGTCATGAGTTCAATACCGGGCCCGTCCCTTTCCTCGTACTTTGTAGTTGTATATTTCACTTGCTTCTGTTTTCCACTCTTAATATATACAGTTGACCTATAATAGTTTATAGCATTTGCTAGAACCCGAGACGGCAAAACAAAAAAACCGTTTCCCTACGCTTATCATTATAGCACGTCTTTCCTTACGCCTGATACATAGACAGTCTGCTAACCAAACAGCAAGCCTCTCTGCCATAAAGTTTACCGCCCCTCTCCACCCTTCCCGCATGAACTGGCGTAGACGCAGTGGTATATATGGTCTACTGTGGGAGCCAGTTGAATGCATCATCAATTCCTCCCCCTTCCCTTCATTGGTCTGCATTCTGACGCGACAGGAGCCATTGTTGCCCAAAAATAGAAGATCACCAGCACTTCTACACTTAGGGTGTCTGTTGGTCCCAAGCAGTCATCTGATTGGTTCCTTGTGTAAGTGCAGCTGATCTGGCAATACTGGAGTAGCAACCAATCAAGCTCAAGCAAAATATTCCTTCTTTGTCTAAGAAGTCAGTAGAAAAATCCTCCATAAGTTCTTTAAAACTCACGATCAATATCACTTGTGACCCATCAACGAACTTTCCAAGTTTTCAACCATGTGTTTCCATGTTCCGTATGTATTATTTCCGTACTTTTTTTAGTGCTTTCTCCAAGAGCTCCTTTACCAGTTTTCACCAAGTTCTTCCTGAGATAACGGACAAAATTTTCGGGGATTCTTAGTTATTATTCAATAGATTTTTCCTGAAATTTCTTTAGGCTTAAGGTGAAGATGAATCGAAGCCGAATTTCTGGGATTTTTCAAGAGCACAAATCTGCAGAACCGAACATTCATTTGAGCTGAAAAATTAATCGATTGGTCATCACCAGCAAGCGGCCAATCGATTAGGTTTTCAGCTCAAACGGATTGAAAATTTGAGGTTTGGCTTCGTTCCATCTTCACCTTAAGCTCAGATACCAAAAAAAATATCAAAAATCTACACCTAATGTTTCAGAAATTCTTTTTAACATTTCTTTAGGAAGGTTCTTTACGCAACTATTCTAAATAAATTGCAATTGTTTGTTGACAATATTATCCAGTTGTTCAATAATAATTTGTTTAGGATTTTCTGGAATTACTGAGGATTTCTCCTAGAAATTCTAGGAGTCTCACCATAATTACCTCATAGATCACCAAGCAAGGGTTCTTTCCACAAATTCTTCAAAGAGTTTATCAACAGTTTTCCAAATTTTCCTTTGAGGTTTCTCTTCAGACTCCTTCAACAAATGTTTCGGAAAATCCCTCGGAAATGATTCACGGATTACTTGGAAAATTCGGAGCAAAATTTATCCAAGACTGCCTGCAAAAAAATTCATTACATTATTCTTTCAGGTGTTACTTTAAGGATTTCTACTAATATTCTATAAGATTTTCATAAGCAATTAAACATATTTCAATTGGGTAAAAGCTCTTAGAGATTTCTCAGAAAATTCCCGCATCTATCTGATTTTTTTACGCAGAAAAATTCTTTAGATTTCTATAAAAATCAATTTTATGTTGCTTCCCATATTCCTTCAAAATTTTCTCTCTCGAAAAAAAAAACGCCTCTAAGCTCTTTCGAAACTCTTGCGTGAAAATACTCAGAAGTTACCCGAGCAATCTGTTCAGGGATTTCCTCAGAGAATTATATTATTGTTTTCTTTCCTTCAAGGCGTCGTCCTAGTATACTTACGTAAAAATTCACCAGAGATCCATCCAACTATTTTCCAAATATATCTCTATGGGATTTTGGAAAATAAATTTTCAACAGATTTACTAAAGGATTTTGCAATTTATGCTTGAAATTTTCAAATAATTCTTCACAAATTCCATCAGGTATTCATTTAGGGTCTTTAAATACCGGAATAAATACGGGATTCTTCAATAAACAACATCTATAAATCTATCCACTTTCTATTTCTGGTCTAAAACCTACTCCAGGAATACCTAAACATATATTTTTAGGGTTGTCTTTACAAATTACTTTGAATTAACACACAGAAATAAAAATTAAACTTCTGTGGGAAAACTTAAAAATTTAACTAAAACTTTCTGAAATTTCTGACCTAATTTCTGTCGATATACCCCATAGAAAAATTTTGGTGTATTTTTTTAATATACTTCGAAAATTATTGTTTCCTTTTCATCGCGTTTATACTGAAAGTATTTGCAACGAACATCTTAGAAAATGTTTTGTTTGAAGTCCGAAGTTTAATTAAACTATGGCGAACAGATTGAAGTAGAAATCATTTTTTTTTGCTACTTGCAGAAATTCTAAACAAATTTTTTGGAGGAACTGTTTCTTACGATTGTGGCAGAATTATAGAAGTTTAAAGCGAAAATATTGGCGGTATTTTTCAAAACAATGCCAAAAATATCTCATGGCAAAACTCTACTGCATTTAAATCTTGAAGGTAAATTTAAAATGCTTTTAAAAAAATTGTTGAGGAATCCCTGTTGAGCTTTCACCAGACCCTTATGGTTTTTCAATTGTGCTATTTTTCAAAACTTTTAGATTTTACCTTCAATCCTTGGATTCTTTTAAGTGTTGCTTTTTGTAATATGAAAAATCTTTTTTAAACCTAATTTCTCAAGAAAGTGTCATGCGATGGAAGGAGGAACAACAACAAATTGAAGTAGGAAGAAACAAAAGACAGGCAACGGAATAACGAGAAATAAGTGATTATTAAATTTTTCAGTCGTTCCATGAAAAAAACCGATCTAGTGGGTCACCGAATTCCGTCAAAATTTGCTCTTTTTTGTTCCTTATCCGAGATAGGGATACACGTGTTTTTGGATTTTTTGATTAGGGTGACCATTTCCGAAATAGTGTGACCAGAAAAATCGCGATTTAGCGAAATTTTTATTTGAAAAAAACATAACTTTTGAATTGCTTGACCGATTTTTAATTTTCTTAGACGAAATGAAAGCACACACTGTAGGTCTCAGCGCATTAGATTTTTTATTTAAAAAAATCATAACTTCCGAACAGCTCAACCGATTTCCAATCTTGTTTTATAGAATGAAAGCTGAAAATTTGACAGTTTACGTAAAACTTTCTGAACTTCCAAGAAAAAATGAAAATAGGCCTGAGGCCTTCAAAACACAAAAAACGAAAATTTTCATGTAAAAAACAAACATTGTAAAATTTGTAAAATCAAAATCTTTAGCGTTCATTACGTCCAAGAAAATTGAAAATCGGTCAAGCAGTTGAAAAGTTATAATTTTTTTTTTAATAAAAATTTTGCAATATCGCGATTTTTCTGGTCAACCTTTTTCGAAAATGGTCACCCTAATCAAAAAATCAAAAAACACGTGTATCCCTATTTCGGATAAGGAACAAAATAGTAATTTTTCACGAAATTCGGTGACCCAATAGATCGATTTTTCACGGAATGGCTGTATGTGTATCTTAATGAATTTCTTTGTCCTTCCAAGTTATTTTGCTAAATGTTTGTCCACAGGTTCCGTCATGCTGATTTGGGAAGCAAAAGTATTACTGAGTTTTTAAACAAAATTCCTCTGAAGATTTTAAGGCAACAGACTTTTCGTAGATATTTTTTTTATAAACTTAGGGGATTTGAAACAGAATTGAAGAAAAAAAAAGAGATTAATTTCTGACGCAATTTGTGATGTATTTTGGAAATATGTCTGAAGGACTTTTTTATGATCATTGCGAAAAAATTTGGAGCCATATTTTTTGGAGAAACTATTTGAAGGAACTCAGCGAAATGTCTCAGTATAAGATTTGACAGAAATAATGATTTTTTTAAGATGTTAGAGGGAAAACTTCAAAATTTTGAAAGCTTAGGTATTTTTTTTAGTTGAAACATTTTCCGAAATTACTTTGTGGATAAAAAGAAGACAAAAAAGGAATGGTTGTCCTCCTGGATGAATTCACGTTGAAAGTATGAACAAATCTCACAATATTCTTTAGCTAATTTCCAAGAGAATTGTTGCAAAAGCTCTGAAGTCATCTTTCGATATTCCTTGAGGAATTTGATTATACTAAAATTCTTCTAGGAATATCGAAGAGAGGTTTTGAATTTGGTGCTCCAAATCTGTAAGAAGTTAGTCACAAATGTTTTGGAATTTTTAAAGCATTTAAAATGTAATATAAGACCGATACAAATTTGATTTTAACTTTTTGTAAGGCACACCCACGCCCCCCTCCACCATTTTCAAATCAAAAATTGCTTTTTAAGGGGGCAGCCCAAAATATATTTATCAAAATTTGAAGAGTTTGAAAAAAAATCTTCAAATCCGATGTGTTTTAATGTTTTTTTTTTCAATTCAATTTAAATGCTTATTTTTTATTATATTCCCTCTTGGCTAACCGAAGGTTGGTGGGACAAAAGCCATTTTGTATCGGAATGTACTTGTAGTGTTCTTCGAAAAATGTTGTTGAGAATTGGAGTTCTTTAAAACCTATGGTCAACTCAATAGATCAACTTAATGGTCTCAGTGGTTCAAATCCAAAAAAAAAAAAATGGTTGAGTTTATTGGACTTTTCGCATCAGGTTAAATTTTTTGTCATCCATTTGAAGAAAACTTAGTCAGGCAATATTTATTCAAAACGGCTCTCAAATTATTTAAAGTGGAGTTGATAGGATTGAGAATCGCTTCATGCAATATTTGAAATGTTACAGGGACATGATCAGAATCAAAATCAGCGTAAGTTGCCAGTTGGCTACAAAAGTGATTAGAGTCGGTTAAGACCAAGTCAATCGTAGATGGGTTGCTAGAAGAGGAAAAACATGAGTATTAAAATGAGAAAAATATCCAGAAGAACACTCTTCAAATAAAATTCAGCCGTTGGAATTACTTTATGAATTATTCCATGACCGATGTTTGGCATTAAAGTCACCAATGACCAATTTTTTTGATTTATTGCGAGTCAATTATCGCAAGTCAGTTTGGAGCAAATTAACTTGCTGTCCAGAGCATTGAAAAAGCATATAGGCAGCTATGAAAGTATATTTACCAAGCTGTGTTTCAACAGAAACACCTAAAGTTTCAAAAACTTTAGTTTCAAATGACGAAAACAGTTGATGTTTTATACGCCTATGAACGATGATTGCAACTCCCCCACATGCCACAAGTCGATCATTACGATAAACAAAAAAGTTGGGATCCTTTTTAAGTTTGGATACTTACTTATTTGGCTTTACATCAATTATCTTGATAAAGCCTCGCCAACAATAATTCGCCAATTCACTCGATTCATGGCCGCTTCTCTCCATCCTCGACTGTGACCCACGCTCTCCAGGTCCTGGTGCACCTGGTCAATCCACAATTACAATTATGTAACTTTACTTTTGACATTCGACCGTCGGTTCTCCAAGCATCCAATTGTTAATAAATAAGCAATGATTAGAATTTTGATCACGATTAGTTGTGCTCCTTTTCGCCGAGTGTCAATCCACCGAATGTCGTTTCTGTAAACGTCAATAACCGAATGCAAATCCTCCGTATATTCCTTTTGTCTAGAATGACCCATTTCAGGCCATCTGATATTCACCCTTCTTTATTTGGTTGGCGGTTCTTTCGAGTTCCACCGATCTCGGCATTTTTGGTAAAATGTGTTTAGTCGAAAATGACCAAATTTATGACAATATGATTGCTTACTGTTCTCTCTAGTATAATATCCTGGCATTGGATTTAAGGTACAGACATTCGAGTTATGAAATTCGTTGTATATAGCATAATCAAGCAAATTCAAATGAAAAATAGATCTGATTAGGTTCAATATTTCGGAATCCCAAGATGGACGTCACAATGGCGAATAGTGTCTCTTAATCACCAAGGCACTCTTAGTTTCGTTTTGATTTTTTTAAATTTCCTCCAAAGGCTCCCTTAAATCAAAGCGATTTTATTACGGTCACAGCGACATGCACATTCGCTGCATGCACAGTTTGATGAGCGTGTCTAAGCCACAGCGACGCAATTTCGCAGCGATTTTCATCGTGTCGGTATAGATGGTTCCATGTAAGAGTGCTTGCAGCAACTCAACAACAAAATCGCGTCGATTTTTTGTCGATGTCGCTTAAAAAATCGTGTTGATTTGGGGGAGCCTTAAAGCTAAATTGAGAATAGCACTGTTGTATGTCCCTTCCCTCGCAAGATTAGAGTTTTTTTGTGATACAATATTTAAAATGGATTCTTAATTGTTATTTGAAGGGAATAAGAAAACCATCATAAATCCAAACATTTTCAAATGCTGAGATGTTCTATTTACAATAACGCACCCAACCTTAAGGTGAATATACATCGAAGCCAATCCTTAAATTTTCAAGAGCACAAATCTAGGAAACCAGGCAGCGGTTCGAGCTGAAAACTTAATCGATTGATCACACGCTGGATGTAACCAATCGATTAAGTTTTCAGCTTGAACGGGTGTTTGGTTCTCTAGATTTGTGCTCTCAAAATTTGAGGTTTGGCTTCGATGCATCTCCACCTTAATCGTAAGGCGATTTTTCTCGATTTATATTGACCTCGTTAATATTACAATTGTAATTTTATGGCTTTCTCAGTCTAATAAATTAAAACGGCTCACTAATCAAATATATAACTAATTCTCTTCATTCTTTTTATCCTTGGCTGTAATGTTTAGTTCTACAGCCTAAATTTGAAGGCATAGTTTTCATAGATCTATAAGAAGCTTTGGTACTTTTGATTCACCTCGGAGGTGGGGTTTTTTTTTAAAGCTACTTAGTTTAATTTGGCCACATTGTGCGTCGTACTGTAGTGCGTCGTACTGCAGTGCCTCTTTTTGCAAAATTTCAGATAATTCGGCCAAGGAAAACCTGTGGAAGTGCCCAAGTAGCTATACACCCTATCAGGCGATTCCTTTCTTATAAAATCGCAAATAAATGTCATGTGCAATTTAATTTTGGTATCGTAATATTCGTTGCGGCAAAGTGCAGCTATTCAGAATGATCAAGCTAAGGTTGGTAGAATAGAAAACCGCCTATTCAAAATTATTTCTAGTTGGCAAATATGACGACGTTTCAGAGCTAGAGAACTTATATACTTGTCAAACTATGTAAGAATGCAAAAGTGGTTAGCTATTAACTGTAGAAATACTACTAGAATAGCTTTGTTCCTATTGACTCATAACGCCGGCAAGAAGAAAAACATATTTGGTCCATAGATGTTTGAATTTGTCTTTGGAAAAAGTGCTTATAGAAATCGAGGGAGTCAAAAATGTCCATGGTTAGCGTGACATAATTTGTGCTGAGCATCATTGAAAGAGAATGAAAAAAATATACAAATGTACTGAAAATGGTCGTCGAAAATGGAAGATTTGGCTTTCCGGGTAATGGTGCATTCCGGTAAGTGGTACATTCCGGTAAACGGTTTTTCCGGGTAATGGTACATTCCGGTAAGTGGTATTCCGGTAAGTGGTATTCCGGTAAATTGCATTCCGGGTAATGGTATTCCGGGTAATGGTATAGAAACGTCCTTAGCACTCGGCGTTCGAAAACCCCAAGAGCTTGCAAGTTCTCCTCGAGCTTAGTCCACGCCTCATGCCCATAGAGGACTACCGGTCTTATGAGCGTTTTGTACATCGTACATTTGGTGCGGGGGTGAATCTTTCTTGACCGCAGTTTCTTCTGGAGCCCATAGTAGGCACGACTTCCGCTGATGATGCGCCTTCGTATTTCCCGACTAACATTGTTGTCAGCCGTCAACAAGGATCCGAGGTAGACGAACTCGTCCACCACCTCGAAGGTATCCCCGTCTATCGTAACACTGCTTCCTAGGCGGGCCCTGTCGCGCTCAGTTCCACCAACCAGCATGTACTTTGTTTTCGACGCATTCACCATTAGCCCGACTCTTGTTGCTTCGCGTTTTAGGCGGGTGAACAGATCTGCCACCGTTTCAAATTTTCTCCCAATAATATCCATGTCGTCCGCGAAGCAAACAAATTGTCCGGATCTCGTGAAAATCGTGCCTCGACTGTTAAGTCCGGCTCTCCGCATGACACCTTCAAGCGCAATATTGAACAACAGGCATGAAAGACCATCGCCCTGTCGTAGTCCCCGCCGAGACTTGAACGAACTGGAGTGTTCGCCCGAGAACTTCACGCAGTTTTGCACACCGTCCATCGTTGCTCTGATCAATCTTGTGAGCTTCCCGGGAAAGCTGTTCTCGTCCATGATTTTCCATAGTTTGGATCCAGGTTTCAAATAAGTTTCAGTATTAACTGCTATATGTATTCGAATTAATTTGATTTGTAAACAAATCGAACGATTATCCGTGGGAAATTAAAATAGAAGATGGAATTACCTGAGACAACATTGGCGTAGCAATTCACTTGGGTATTTCTTTGGTATCTTCTTTCACAGTACAGACGTCATTAGCGTGAAAACAACCTCCGAAATCATGCATTTAACAGACATGCGGCGGTGTTTGGTACCATTTCTTCCAGATTTCTAGAAAAGTCATACATATATCTCACATAAGTTTTGCTTTGTCTAAAGATTTAATATTATTTAGATCACTTTTGTTAAAGTAAACTTATCAATATTCTTGAGAAAGCCCTTTCCGATGAATGCCAGATAGGATTTTCTCTTTCATGATGATTACTTGGACTGCTCAAAATCCAAGTAAATCATTTATTCCATTTTGATCTCTTCAGGTGACTTATAGTCACTTGAGAGATCTTTCAAAACGTACAGTTTTGTCGGTTTAAGTAAAAAACATGTGTTACTTCTCTAGATGTTTGAAAATAAAGCTCGCGATCTTCGAGAGTTTCTGGCAATACTCGACAGTTATCTTTCTTTGCGATTTGGAAGATAACCTTGAATCTCCTGATGGATTTCAAGATCTCCTGCCTAAATCCTGCAAATTCGGGACAACTGACCACAATAGGCGGCACCCTTCGTTTTTTCACTTGAATCAAAGAGCCTGGCCTAGAGGATGCTTCGATTTGATGTTCGGAAAATTGTCCTAAAGCATCGAACTGATTACTCATTTCGATTAATTTATCAACATTAACCATTTAACCCTTGCAATGAAACGTAGATTTCGAAGAAACGCTATTTTTTTTTTTTCTTAAATTTCAAACCAATTTTTTTGGAAAAAAAAGTTTTGAATTCAGAGATTCACTTCTCACACTATGACCTGACTTACTTTTTATTGATTTCATTGACCTTAGTTTTACAATTTTGTGAAGATTTTTTCATTTATATTTTTATATTGCCCAATAACATATTCCACTGTGCGTTGCGAGCTTGATCCAGTTTAAGTTGGATTTGGCTCTTGGCGCACCACCATCACACATCCTGCATGTGTGTTTAAAGAGGGTGGGTCTGCTGGGACGGGGAGGGATTGTTGTTTACTAAGCTTCGGTAGTTGCGGCGGTGCTAATCACTTATTTACATCAAACTGCTCTTTCTGTAAAATAAAAGGTTCTAATTGGGATTTTCGTGTTTGCTCTGTTTTGTTCTCTTCCTTGCAGGTAAGCAAAGAATCTACGCGCGCTACGGAGAAGCACATCTTCTTCACAGGTTTGTTGAGGCTTTTGCTCTTAGGAAGGTGTCGTCCTTATCTGATTGGCCGCCGTGGAATCCTGCGACCGAGGGACGGTGTAATGGGATTATCCCGAAATAATTCGTGGTGCTCTCGGACGAAGACGACGACGACGCACTACCACCGAAACCGAAGGCGAAGCCTAATGATGAAAGACGGAATGAGATGAGAGCTTGTCCGTGCAGTGTCTGATAACAAAAAAAGGGTTTACTTTTATTTAGATCTGAATCTAGTTTTCAAATTTGATACCATTCTGATATTCCTTAATCCGAATTGAATTTTTATGTGTCCATAAAAATTCTAAAGGAATGCAAGAAATTCAAAGTGAAGTGAAATCTACGTAAGTCGATGTCCAAAGACTCGATGTCGACTCATGAACCTATACTAAAAACCATTTTTTTTGTTTACTAGGATGGTCGTTTCAAACAGCTCTTCGAAGATAATCTGTTACATAATTCGATATTTCCATGATTCGATGTTTTTCAATACCGACTTATGGAGGTTTGACTGTAAAAACAAGATAGAATCATAAAGATAACATAACAAGATGCCACCATTGTACATTTGCTTCATATAAGAAAGTGATCTCGATCTCATATTTAATTATGATAGTTGTTAACTCGATTAGGATATCAGCATATTGAGTTATCATACGCAATTATAACACTTCATCAAATTTAGTTCTCAATCAGTTCTCATTCCAAGCTCGGGTACATCCGAACAAAACATATTTTTTATGTTCACATGTTGTATGCGCTCTGACACGGCGACGGCGGCGCGGCGATGTTTAGTGGGGCCAAAGCCTTCGGGGGTCATCTCATGTAGAGCCGCAGGTTGGCATTATACATTGTGTCGCTTGCTTCCTTCACGAGGACCAGAAGACGACGGGACGGTTTCTCCTGTCCTGTGGGTGGGAAGCTGACTTGGAAGGGACCGAAACGGAAGAGAGCACAGTTCATACATAAATAATGAATGTGTCTGTTGTTTGACGGGGTAGGAAAATAAACGAGTGGTCGCTGACAGTGAGGCGGCCGGCATGGGAAGTTAAGTTGTTGTTGGTTAATATTGACGATCGGTGAGGTGATAATCGCGATTATCTTTACTTACACCGGCGGGGATAGTGTTGGTTTGTTTCCAAAGGGATAATTTGGGATTTTAGGTAGACAAAGCTACTCGTGGTAAGGCTTACGGAAAGAAGTTGAATTGGAGTCAAATTTATACCAAATCGTTAGATGAATGATAAAGAAAAAATAAGTTAAAGTAATTTCCGCACGACCTGACTTAGTGGTCCTCCGGAAAAGATGTCTTATTGCTGGAAGGATACAGGTTCACCAATACAATCAATCAATCCAAAAAGTAGTTTTACGCGGGAAAATGCATTGGAAGTTTTAGAATGCAACATTAGACGAAAACGATCTTCGACAAAATTATTTGTATTCAAGCAATTTTTCCGAAAAAATATGAAGTGAAGTCATTCTTAAATCACTTGAATATGAAGTGAATCAAACCTGAATCACCTGAATATGAAGTCTATTAAAATTGAAACACTTGAAAATGGAGTGAATTTGACAAGAATCACTTGCAGTCATTTGAACCTTAAGTGAATCAAACCTGAAGAAGTTGAATATGAAGTTAATCAGATATGAATTAATAGGAATTGAATCGCTTGGAAAGGATTTACTTGAATATTAAGTGAATCAATCCAGAATCATTTGAAAATTAAGTGAATCTGACGTGAATCACTTGGTTATATCCAAACCAGTTTCGAGTCACTTGAACATGGAGTGAATCTGACGTGTTTTTTATATGGAGAGAATCAAACCGGAAACACATGAATGAAAATAGAATCAGAAATTAAACACTAAGGTATGGAGCGAATCAACGTGAATCACTTGAATATAAAGTCAATCAAACCTGAATAATCTGAATATGGAAGCTCGTCATAATAGACTATAATAATTTGAATATGGTGTGCGTCAGGCATGAATAACTCGCACATGAAGTAACGAAATCATGCCATTTAATAATAGTCTACCCTCCATAACTGAATGTTCCAAATCTCGATATCGAGTTAAAGAACCAGATTAAAAGTTGGCTATACCTTGTACCGCAGTAACACTGATTATGTGTTTTAAGACTGATCAATTGTGCATACTCACTAGCGCCACCCAGCAGAAGAATAACTAATCAAACTGTTTGCTGTCCGGATTTCTTTGACTGTCTGGACAACTTTGCCGAATTCTCGAACTTGCTATTTCATCAAGATCATAATATAGAACTAGCTTAAAATTCTCAATTCAACATGTTCACTATGGCCACCTAGTGACAAAATTACGAACTAAACTGTTTGTCTTTCGGGTTTTCTTGACCTTCTGAAAAATTTTGCCAAAAACTTGAACATTCTTTCTTGCCAAAATTATGAGATAGAACTAGTATGAAGTACTCATTTAAACATGATCATACCGATTTAAACCGTTGTTGACGTCATGACCACCTGACGGCAAAATTACAAACCAATCAGTTCCGGATGCCTTTGGTTTCCTGAACTACTTTGCCGAAGACAGGAACTTTCTATCTCATCTGGCCTCAAAGATAGAATCTGTTTCATATATTTGAACAAATATACTAAGAAGCACCTAGTGGCAAAACTACTAACCAAACGGTTTACTTTTTGGATGTCCTTGACTTTCTGAACAACTTTGCCGAAGACTCGAATTTTCTATCTTATCTGGATGATTAGATAAATGCTTTTTTTTATATGCTCACTAGTGTCACCTAGTGGAAAAAATATTGAACCAAATTACATGTCTTCCCGATTTTCTTAACATTCTGAACAACTTTGCCGAAGATTCGAACTTTTCATCTCATATGGATCACAAGATAGAACTAGTCTAAAATGTTTAATTTTACATGCATACTAGCATTACGTAGTGGCAAAATTTTGAACCAAATTGTCTGTCTTCCGGATGCCTTTGACTCTCTGAACAACTTTTCCAAAGACCCGAACTTTTTATCTCACCCACTAAGATAGAACATTTTTAAAATGCTCAATTTTACATGCTCACTATCGCCACCCAGCGGCTAAATTGCGAACCAAACTATTTACTCTCCGAATGTCCGAGATCTGCTGAACAACTTTGTTGAAAACCGCACCATTCTAGAACTTCAGCATCTCGAGATATAACATCATGAATGTTCCTGTTTTGAGGTGATGCTAAACTTTTCAGGGTGATTCAGTATTTATCTATACTGTCGAGTCCATATTTATGACGGGTAGTGTACTTATGCAACACTTAGCTCAGAAACAGGCATTGATTGTAAAAGCAAGTGAAAAAGGAACCGACTTTTGTGATTTTAGTGAGAACTTGTTAAGAGGCTGCCGGATGAGCCTGTCTGGTTGAGAAGAAATGAAAGTGAGCCAAATAAAAATATTCAAGCTTGAGACTAAGAAAACGCTAAAAGTGAGTCGCGAATATTTTAAGAGCAATACGAAGAGAGGGAAAAACGTTCTATGGACTTTCGAGGTTAGTCATGCAACCATCCCATCCTTATCCAAACAAAATTGTATTCCCTAATCTCGAAAACACTGGCAGTTTCACGGTTGTTCAAGACAAACATAGAGCGTTAAAAAGCAATCTGAAATTGTAAAACAAATACCGCTTGAACCTACTGAATGAACGTTCAAATAATAAAAAAAAGTTGTGCAACTGCTTATTATGAGGTTCTTCTGGCAAAAGATCATCGAAGTTCCGATAGGGAATAAGAAGAACTGCTTATCTTGGGTTTTCGAAACCGAACTATACAGTACTTAAGTTGAAACAGCTTGGAATCTTAAACGATTTCAAAGGTACTAATCTTCATAAATACTGAACATACGAAGTCGAACTTCTAATTTGGTTTTTCTGCTACTGCACAAAGCTAAAATAGAAATTGTTCTGTCGTTTGATGCTTCTTCCGCGAGATCTGTACCTTCAAAGTTTTGGTATATTATTGAAATTGGATTCCATGCAGTTTCACCTTAAATGGTTATGTACATTTAAGATATGCTATGAAATTGAATAAAGCGAATAACAAATTGTCTCGAGATGCGTAGTAATTGAGTGCTTCGCTGATAGCATACTTATGTTGAACTATTTCGGGCGAAACAGCTATCTAATAAGCGATCGGAGACGAAAAAGCATGACAACTTCCATTAGCGGCCAAGAACTTCTTCGATGGGAGGAAGAGTTTGTGCGGATGTTCTCTATTTCGACTGATGTTGGTCTTGACATAGTTTGTATTGTCAATAGGTACGCTATCTTATTTCCTGCTTTTCATTCTCGTAACATTGATTTTTACATAACCTTTTTTTTTTTTGTTCAAACCACAAAATCATTCGTTGTTTTCTGCAACGAAACCGTTTCATAACATGTATGTAACCAGCTTTGTTTTAAAATTCATTCTCCAAGTCAAAACAAACAATAATTTATTTCGTATTAGTAACGAACATTGAAGCACACGGTCGAAGTAGTTTTGGATGTGTAGAAACTTTGAGCAAAGAATCGTTCGTGATGCCGGGTTTTCTTGGTCGTGTTTTTTCAAAAGAAACTATCTGTAGAAAATTTATGTAAGTAGTCGTCGAGAAATATCTTAAAAGGTTTTTTTGAGCTATACATAGGTATAGCTCCAATGTCAACAGTATTTCTAAAACTTGAAAATTTGTAGGTCTAAGCGATTTCGAAAGCTGTAACTTGAAATGTATAATTTTTTTCGGATGTCTATCTGGTCAGCCTAATAAGAGCAACGATGGACGGTGTGCAGAATAGCGTGAAGATTTCGGGCGAACATTCCAGTTCGTTCGAATCCCGCCGGGGACTTCGACAGGGTGATGGACTTTCGTGCCTGCTGTTCAACATCGCGCTAGAAGGTGTCATGCGGAGAGCCGGGTTCAATAACCGAGGTACGATTTTCACAAGATCCAGCCAATTTGTTTGCTTCGCGGATGATATGGATGTTGTCGGCAGAACATTTGGAACGGTGACAGACCTCTACACCCGCCTGAAACGTAAAGCAACAAAAGTCGGCCTGGTGGTGAATGCGTCAAAAACAAAGTACATGCTGATAGGCGGAACCGAGCGCGACAGAGCCCGCCTGGGAAGCAGTGTTACGATAGACGGGGATACTTTTGAGGTGGTTGATGAGTTCGTCTACCTCGGATCCTTGTTAACGGCTGATAACAACGTTAGTCGTGAAATACGGAGACGCATCATCAGTGGAAGTCGCGCCTACTATGGGCTCCAGATGAAGCTGCGGTCGAGAAAGATTCACCCCCGCACCAAATGTACCATGTACAAAACGCTTATAAGACCGGTGGTCCTCTATGGACATGAAGCATGGACCATGCTGGAAGAGGACCTGCAAGCACTTGGAGTGTTCGAACGAAGGGTGCTTAGAACGATCTTTGGCGGAGTGCAGGAGGACGGTGTGTGGCGGCGGAGAATGAACCACGAGCTCGCTAGGCTCTACGGCGAACCAAGTATCCAGAAGGTTGCTAAAGCCGGAAGGGTGCGCTGGGCAGGGCATGTTGCAAGACTACCGGACAACAATCCTGCAAAGATGGTGTTCGCGTCGAATCCGGTTGGCACAAGAAGGCGGGGAGCACAGCGAGCGAGGTGGCTTGATCAGGTGCAACAAGATCTGGAGAACGTGGGCCAAAATCGAGGTTGGAGAGACACAGCCTTGGACCGAGTAAATTGGCGTAACATCGTTAACGAGGTTTTATCAAATTAATTGATGTAACACCAACTAAATAAAATAATAATCTGGTCAGCCTGGATTTAAGGAGAGTGCAGAAAGATTCTCGTACACATACTACCCATTATTTTGTGTTTAAAACACACTCAGACAGGTAAAACGAACAACGTACCCTGGAAAATCCTACCATTTAACATGCCCGCTATATTTTGAAACATCGTGCAGTTCTGAATTCGGAACGCTCGGCGGTGCAGTTTCTTGTACCGAACAGCGGGTGACAAGTGAGCGAAACAGTACTTGCATGATTCACCGTGAGATGTATGGATCGTAGAGTTTAAAACACCGTATAATAAATCTAACCCACTGCGAAAGGGACTCCCTCCCAGCCCTCCATTATTCTTGGTCCGTGAATATACATAGTTCACGACTTGCCATTAGAGAGAGCCGTGTGTGTTACTGCGCGCGCGATTCTCATCTATCCCTTTAGTGGACCATTCTTTCTGTGGTCCTGTGGCAGCGAATCTGATGGAAACAGGTCAGTCGTGCTTTATTCCAGAATTGGGAATTTAAATTCAAAACAAACAAGTTCAAAATTTTCAATCTTTGTAATAAATTAAATTGAAAACAAATAAATTCGAATTTGGAAATTATAATTCAAACTAACAATTCCGAAATGTTAAATCTCCGAAATAAATTAAATTTAAGGATAACAATTTTGAAATTTTAAATTTTAGTTCAAACTAACAATTCTGAATTTTTCAATTTCTGTAATAAATTGGGATAAAATAAGAAGTTTTAACAAAAAACTTCGAATCCCTTCATCGAAACTGCCCTGTATCGGAGGAGAAAAATCTCTTTTAAAAAATTAATTAACTCATTACGCGTGGTAAAGATGGACAAATTATGGGTGAAATTATGAAAAAAATCCACGTGCTCGGCTGGGATTTGAACCCAGGACTCTTGTATGCTAGACGAGCGCTTTACCAACTAAGCTACCGAGCCACTTGGTGACCCAATAACTGAGTTGGTTACAAGTTTAGAATTCAAATCCCTACAGACCACGCGGACCCCTTTCATAACCAATATCCATCCATCTCTTGTTCCTACACACGCGGAGCGAGCGAGTGCGATTTATTTAGTGTTGAAACTGTTTGCCTATCGTACCTACATCGCTTCCACAACAACTGTATTGTGGAAGAGTAAAGATGTGGGAAGGCTATCAACGTGTCGTTCTCACTCAAGTGACGACATGACTACTACAGAGAGGCAGTACACTCTAATATAAACTGACACTTATATTGAGCTGTTCGGTAATCCAATCCGCATGGTTATTAAATTAATTAACTCATTACGCGTGGTAAAGATGGACAAATTATGGGTGAAATTATGAAAAAAATCCACGTGCTCGGCTGGGATTTGAACCCAGGACTCTTGTATGCTAGACGAGCGCTTTACCAACTAAGCTACCGAGCCACTTGGTGACCCAATAACTGAGTTGGTTACAAGTTTAGAATTCAAATCCCTACAGACCACGCGGACCCCTTTCATAACCAATATCCATCCATCTCTTGTTCCTACACACGCGGAGCGAGCGAGTGCGATTTATTTAGTGTTGAAACTGTTTGCCTATCGTACCTACATCGCTTCCACAACAACTGTATTGTGGAAGAGTAAAGATGTGGGAAGGCTATCAACGTGTCGTTCTCACTCAAGTGACGACATGACTACTACAGAGAGGCAGTACACTCTAATATAAACTGACACTTATATTGAGCTGTTCGGTAATCCAATCCGCATGGTTATTAAATTAATTAACTCATTACGCGTGGTAAAGATGGACAAATTATGGGTGAAATTATGAAAAAAAATCCACGTGCTCGGCTGGGATTTGAACCCAGGACTCTTGTATGCTAGACGAGCGCTTTACCAACTAAGCTACCGAGCCACTTGGTGACCCAATAACTGAGTTGGTTACAAGTTTAGAATTCAAATCCCTACAGACCACGCGGACCCCTTTCATAACCAATATCCATCCATCTCTTGTTCCGTCACTTGAGTGAGAACGACACGTTGATAGCCTTCCCACATCTTTACTCTTCCACAATACAGTTGTTGTGGAAGCGATGTAGGTACGATAGGCAAACAGTTTCAACACTAAATAAATCGCACTCGCTCGCTCCGCGTGTGTAGGAACAAGAGATGGATGGATATTGGTTATGAAAGGGGTCCGCGTGGTCTGTAGGGATTTGAATTCTAAACTTGTAACCAACTCAGTTATTGGGTCACCAAGTGGCTCGGTAGCTTAGTTGGTAAAGCGCTCGTCTAGCATACAAGAGTCCTGGGTTCAAATCCCAGCCGAGCACGTGGATTTTTTTCATAATTTCACCCATAATTTGTCCATCTTTACCACGCGTAATGAGTTAATTAATTTAATAACCATGCGGATTGGATTACCGAACAGCTCAATATAAGTGTCAGTTTATATTAGAGTGTACTGCCTCTCTGTAGTAGTCATGTCGTCACTTGAGTGAGAACGACACGTTGATAGCCTTCCCACATCTTTACTCTTCCACAATACAGTTGTTGTGGAAGCGATGTAGGTACGATAGGCAAACAGTTTCAACACTAAATAAATCGCACTCGCTCGCTCCGCGTGTGTAGGAACAAGAGATGGATGGATATTGGTTATGAAAGGGGTCCGCGTGGTCTGTAGGGATTTGAATTCTAAACTTGTAACCAACTCAGTTATTGGGTCACCAAGTGGCTCGGTAGCTTAGTTGGTAAAGCGCTCGTCTAGCATACAAGAGTCCTGGGTTCAAATCCCAGCCGAGCACGTGGATTTTTTTCATAATTTCACCCATAATTTGTCCATCTTTACCACGCGTAATGAGTTAATTAATTTAATAACCATGCGGATTGGATTACCGAACAGCTCAATATAAGTGTCAGTTTTTACTCTTTTAAAATCTTTCCCTCGACTTTGTACCTCCTCAATTCCTCAACATTTTGTCAACGATGGACCGTCAGACAACTCGCCCGTTCCAAGTGACGTGTATAATAAGCAAGTGTCCAACCGTCGTCATCGCTCAAAGGCTTAGAGCTAAGGTACTGCACATTCAAAACTCGACGCGCACAGAGCTTTACCATCCGTTAAGATTTTTTTTTTGCTCCTTCTGAAGAAAAGGTGCGAAAAGAAGGCGGGCAGAGAACGGCACCATAAATCATATTTACTGCTGGAAATCCACAACATAAAACGGGCAGCCCACCAAAGACAAGGGAGAGAGACTGAGCACACACCGACCTGGGATGCGGAATGATGGGAAATGTAAGAAAAGAACTTCGTCGTTTCGACGGAATGGGATGTCTCCTACCTTTTGCCTGGTACGGTCCCTTTTGTGACTGAGACTGTATGTGTGTGATAGTTGGTTCGTCTTTGGCTAAGACGAAGGGATTTCTGAAATTATGCTAATATTTATTGGATTTTTTCCCGAGTCACTTTTACGGAGCCGTTCGACAGGATCCAGTCCAAGATTTCTACCTTGTCATCGTCGACATCCTATTCTCGAGGAAGAAAGTTGCTCTTTAATCATTTAAATTCATCCAATTTGTCAGCCTTTGATGGTATGTAAATAGATAAATATTGATGAGTCAGTATACTGGGGAGGGAGTGCTGCTATCGGATATTGATTTTTTCCGTCTCAAGATTTGACCACTTCAACACCTGTTGTTGTTTTGGTTGTTCGGATCAAACATCATAATTTCAAACAGAAAACTGCTCAATTCGAATCGTCTGTTGGTTCCCAATACTTATGGATGGATAAATTCTTTGTGACTTTCAAAAAAAAATATGAGAACAGCAATATCCACTTTGGTCCCAAGGCCTTCAAAGCACGAAATCGGAAATAATAGATTTTGTTATGTAAAGAAAAAACAATTTTTGAAAAAAAATTTCCCTTGAAAAGTCTAAATCTTTAGCTTCTTCTTCTTGGTTTTCTAAAAAATATTTTTTTTGCAGAATTGCGATTTTTGGTCACCCTATTCTGGAAATGGTCACCCTAATAAAAAAAATTCAAAAACACGTGTATCCTTATTTCGGATAAGGAACAAAATAGCAAATTTTCACGGAGTTCGGTGACTCACTCGATCGGTTTTTCATGAAATGGCTGTATATGTATAACTTGTTTACACATGTTTTTTAATGTTTTGACGTCTTCCACAAAGTTGTTTGGAATCACAAAATACACGTTTTTGCTGAATACGGCAATTCTCTATCCCTTAAAGTTTGAAAATTATCAACGATTTTTTCATAACTTTTGGTCCAGTTTCACCTTAGAATCCTCCTTTCTACTCAAAATGATGCCATCTGAAAGTACCAACTTTCATCCATGACACACAGCTAATTACTTTTTTGTACAAAAGGTTTTTTGTAGTAATTTTGAAACATCAATGTTCCTTGTTTGTCAGAAATGGCTGATTCTCCATTTTCAATGTGTTCAAATTCCGGATTTATTTGAGATTTTATAGCACATATCATTGAAAAATGTCGGATCGGGTTCGGGATTGATAATCCAAAAAATAGTTGTTTACAAAATTTATTACCTGTGTGTCATAAATGAAACTTGGATCTCTCAGTTGCCATGGAACTTGTTGCGCCATTTTGCGTAGAAAAGAGGATCTTAAGGTGAAACTGTATCAAAAATCATCAAAAAATCGTTGATAACTTTTAAACTTCCAGAGATAGAGAATCACTGTGTTCAGCAAAAACGAGTATTTTGACGTTCCAAACAACTTTGTGGAACACGTCGAAACTTTTTATTTTACAACCAAGCTCTTAGTACCATTCTCTTCAAAGTTAAATTTATGAAAAGTTTGTAAAATGTCAAATTTGTCTAAAATGATTTTCTCCTTCTACTAAAAAAATCACTTGTGTTTGACCATAACTTTATGGATACTCATCCGATTCCATCTCTTTTAACCTTCCGTCAGTCGCTCAAAAAAAAGTTACACCAGCGGTCGCATCGTGTACTGAGTACACGCGGAGCAATTTTGATTGTACATCCAAAGCTAGGCAAGATGGAATATGGATGTCTTCGACAAATTTCTTCAGTCCAACAGTACCAATTGGTCAGTGGACAGAAAACACTTTGGAACCATCCTCATCTTCCTGTGGCCATCGGATTGTGCCCCGGGGGAACCGATGTAGTGGACATTTCGCAATGCAACATCTCGTACACAAATATCTCAGGATCTAGATTTTTTAGCAAGATGGTGTCTTCGGCAAAGTTGTTCAGTAGGTCAAGGGCTAACATGGGATAGGCTGCTTGTTTCGAAATTCTGCCACCAGATGGTGCTAGTGAGCATTTAATTTTTCAAACACCGATATCTCAAGATCCTGATTACCTAGAAAGATGATGTCTTCGACAAAGTTGTTTAGTAGGTCAAGGACTAACATATGATAAGCTACCTAACAAGAAAAACTGCCACAAGATGGCGCTAGTAAGCATGCAATATTTTAATCACGAATATTTCAGGATCCCGATTTTTTAGAAAGGTGGTGTTTTCAGCAAAGTTGTTCAGTAGTTCAAGGGCTACCATGTGATGATCTTCTTGATTCGGAATTCTTTCAATAGATGGCGCTAGTGAGTATGATATTTTGCGAACACAGATGTCTCAGGATCCAGGTTACCTATAAAGTTGACGTCTTCGACAAAAGTGTTGAATAGGTCAAGGTCTAGTATGTAATATGCCACCCAACTTGAAATTCTACCACAATATGGCACAAGTGATCATGCTGTATTTTGATCGCGAATATCTTAAGATAATGATATTTTAGCAAGATGGTGTTTTCAGCTAAGATGTTTAGTAGGTCAAGGACTAAACATGTGATGCAGTTTGATTCAGAATTCTTCCACAAAACGAAATTTTCGAATTGAATTATTTCAGGATCCTGGTTAGGCAAATAAAATTAGATTACAAAGATGGTGTCTTTGATGAAGTTGTTCTGTATATCATGGACCAACGTGTTAAGTGTAAAATATACGTACTCAAAATTCATCCACATTCAATTCAGAATGCAATGGCCCGTTAGATTTCAAATAATTCCATCAGGCTAGAGAAAGAGCTCCTGGTTTAATTTTTTTTCAAATACAGAATCTCAAGTTCCCGATTATTTTGAAACTTGACGTCTTCATCAAATTTATTGGGTAAAGAAAGTGTCACATGTTATTGGCAATTATATTTTGAGTAACCCTGCGCCAGTGAGCATTTAATTTTCTGAACATCTTATGATACTGATCATTTGGGCTCATCAATACACGTTTTGTCAAATGTTAAAACATTTCGCCACCAGTAAATTAATAGATAAGCACAATATAAGGGTTTGATATTATGGCACGTCTTTTTCCTCCGGAGAATCAGCTTGAGAGATAGGCTTATGATTATCTCCGTGACCGATGATTTCACTTACTGATTGTTTACAATTAAACTCAAAGTGCTCTTTGTGCTATTATAATCATAATATGGTTATACTAGCACAAAGAGCACTTTGAATTGATTTGTAAACAACACAGGCAATATCTATCACATTCGAGGTGATTCGAACAATGTTGTAGTGTGCGTGCCATCCCGTGAGTCGCCATGAGAGACCGAGTTTCTCATATCACTTTGCACTAACACATCCATCTTTGTTTTTGTGTAACAGCTTTCTGCCGCCCATAAGCCTCTGTAGCCTCTGTACGTGCCATAAATTCTTTTGTTCTTTTAACTTGTACTGTGCGCCGTGTGTTGGAGCTGTCTCGCTTTCTCTCACGGGCAACTCGAAAACAGCGCGCACAGAAAAAGTCAAACGATTTATAGCAAGCATAGGCTCTTGAGCCTCTGCATGCTATAAAACGTTTGACTTTTATTGTGCGCTCTGTTTTCAAGTTGCCCGTGGGAGAGAGCGAGACAGCACCAACACACGGCGCACAGTAAAAGTCATGAGAACAAAAGAATTTATGGCACGTACAAAGGCTCATTAGATATTTGTTAAGTCTCTTCATTTTTTTTTTAAATGGAAGTAAAAATGAAAACCATCGTGTACTAAGTCTAGCACCAGTTTTAAGGCTATTATTCGCATTATTTAAACCAATCAATGTGCTTGAAATATACTGTATGATAGCAGAAAAATATCACGTGCTACTGAAGTATGCTATTGACAATTTTATCAGAAAATTCAGTTGAATTCACAGAATAAATGTTTTCTAGAAAACCAATTAAGCCTTCATAATTATTTGATCTTTATTTTGTATTATTGTTTACCTTTTAGAACCACCGACACGTTCGGCACTTATATAGAAGAACTGTCGAAGACCTTCCGAATCAGCTGATTTGAGACGTCTCGTGAAAAGGCCTATTGCTCAATTGTAACCACCATTGACAGTTCGTTGATTTCAGCACAGACAAAGAGGCGTCACACTCTTATAGGTGTCCATCGATCATTTTTTAACGACCGATTCGTATAAATGCAACCAACTGCAGGCTGCAATGATTTTGCTCGTCATATTTTTAAATATAGTGAAACCTGTATTAGTCAATGTTCCATAGTTCGATATCGACTCATGAAACCATACTTAAAACAAAAAAAAACATAATTACTATAATGCTCCCTTTTATTAGCTTTCTAAAGAATATCTGTTCCATGAGTCGATGATCTTTTGAGTATCGACTGGAAATTCGACTGTCCATGAAATTCTGAAGTATATTCTGATGGGATTTTCATGCTGAAGAGCATCGTTTTCAAATCACACGGTTTATTACATGGTAAACATGCATCAGTCTTGGACAGAATAAGCAACTTAGTTGAAGACGTCATTTTCATGATTAGATATTTGGGTTGAAAATTTAGCATACTCAGTGGCACCATCTAGTGGATGAATTCCCAAACAAGTGTGGCCCATCACAAGTTTGTACTTGACTTACTAAACTTTTGAGCCGAGAAGTTTATATTTGGATGTAATCGGGATCCTCAGATATTAGCAATCAAAATATGCATGCTGAGCAGTTGAAAGTTGAACCAGTTGAAAGAATTTTAAAACTTGAGGTTCCTTGCATTTAGGCCTTCATCTTAGAACATCCTTGCCGAAGGGGTA
Organism: Aedes aegypti; assembly: GCF_002204515.2. Lineage (NCBI taxonomy): Eukaryota > Metazoa > Arthropoda > Insecta > Diptera > Culicidae > Aedes > Aedes aegypti. The sequence continues at coordinate 403,359,179 of NC_035108.1, forward strand.
ATATTTATTAGTAATGAAAATATCTCAGGATCATTTTTCTAAGCGATCAGGATCCAAATATATCTGCGTTCGAAAAATTGCATCTTCAGCGTCATTTTGTGGAAGAAATCCGAATCGAACGGCACATCACATGTTTAGTCCTTAATCTACTAAACATCTTTGCCGAAAAAACCATCTTGCTAAAATATCGTTATCCTGAGATATTCGCGATCAAAATACGCCATCTGTTGGTAGAATTTCAAGTTGGGTGGCTTATTACATGCTAGACCTTGACCTATTCAACACTTTTGTCGAAGACGTCAACTTTATAGGTAACCTGGATCCTGAGATATCTGTGTTCGCAAAATACCATGCTCACTAGCGCCATCTATTGAAAGAATTCCGAATCAAGAAGATTATCACATGGTAGCCCTTGAACTACTGAACAACTTTGCTGAAAACACCATCTTTCCAAAAAATCGGGATCCTGAGATATTTGTGATTAAAATATTGCATGCTCACTAGCGCCATCTTGTGGCAGTTTTTCTTGTTAGGTAGCTTATCATATGTTAGTCCTTGACCTACTAAACAACTTTGTCGAAGACATCATCTTCCTAGGTAATCAGGATCTTGAGATATCGGTGTTTGAAAAATTAAATGCTCACTAGCACCATCTGGTGGCAGAATTTCGAAACAAGCAGCCTATCCCATGTTAGCCCTTGACCTACTGAACAACTTTGCCGAAGACACCATCTTGCTAAAAAATCTAGATCCTGAGATATTTGTGTACGAGATGTTGCATTGCGAAATGTCCACTACATCGGTTCCCCCGGGGCACAATCCTATGGCCACAGGAAGATGAGGATGTTTCCAAAGTGTTTTCTGTCCACTGACCAATTGGTACCGTTGGACTGAAGAAATTTGTCGAAGACATCCATATTCCATCTTGCCTAGCTTTGGATGTACAATCAAAATTGCTCCGCGTGTACTCAGTACACGATGCGACCGCTCGTGTGACGGGCCTGGTAAAAAAAAGTTACACGAGCGGTCGCACTGGTGTACTGAGTACACGCCTAAAAACTTAGGTTAAAAACACGATATTTTCGAATACTTTTCGTTGATTTTTTCGAAAAATTTCTTCTCTACAAGCAAGATGAAGAGTAGATCTTGGAATAGGACCAACACCCGGATCAATTTGAAGGGATTTTCAACGTGTTTTTCGACTTTTCGCAAATTGCGTGTACTCAGTACACTAGGGCGACCGACGGTGGGTTAACATGCTTTCGAAGCTTATTCAGTCGTTTTTTAACTGTGGGTGCTGCCCAAAAACATGAATTTTCAACGAAAACTACTATATTTTTCAAATTTTTGTCAGTTGAACGTCATTACTTAGGCTGAAACTGGTTTTTCTCATTTATTAAACCTTCAAAATGATCTTAAAAACCATTTTTCATGAATTTTGTATTGAAAATATTTTTGTTTTTTTTTTTTTAATTATATGCGCTTTAACTCGAAAGTGAAACAAGATGCATGCATGCAAAAATTTAATTTCGGGCCAAAAAATAACATTTTGAAAAATCTCGATCTTTTTTATCGAAATCAATCACGTTCTTGCGTAGTTTAAAAAAAAACCAAGTCAAAGCTATTTTTAAATTAATTTATTGTATACAGTGTAGTTTGAAATAACTAAATAAGCTTTGAAAGTCTGTAAAATGATCTGAAATCGGATGAGTATTTTTAAAGTTATGGTCAAACAAATATGATTTTTTTTATAAAAAGAGGAAAAATTTAGAGAAAACTACTTTTAACTAAAACTAGTTTTTAATTTAGACAGTTTTGATATTGTACAAACTTTTCAGAAAATTAATTTTGAAGAGAATGATGCTGAGTACTTCAAAATTGGTTGGAAAATAACAAAGTTATGAAGACTTCACTGAAGGTAACTTGAAAATTCACCTTCAAATCGCTCTGGTGGTAGGTCATTTGGCATAAAGTCGTTTGGCATAAAGCCGTTTGGCATAAGGTCGTTTGGCATAATGATAATTTGGCTTAAAGTCGTTTGGCATAATGGTCATTTGGCATAATGGACGTTTGGCATAATAGTCGTTTGGCATAATGGGTCTGAAATCAAGCATTTCTTAAGATGACATTCGTTTTTTCGTTTCTATTGAATCTTTCTGATGACATCAGGCTTGTTTTGAAGTCAATTGACAATTTATTCAACAATCATATGCTCTTGAATAAACTAAAGCATATTAGGAAAGTAATTGCCAATAGTATTTTATTATTTATCCAGAAATTAACTTTCTTTCAAATATTAATTCTTTTTTTGAGTTTCGCTATTGGAATAAATTTTTACACTGAAGATTTTGATATACTTATCACAAATTTACCCTTCTTTCAAACGTTCTATTTTTTTTTTCTAAATTTGATGTAACCATAATTATAGATATAAAAACTGTTGATTTAAAATTTCAATAAATTTCACGTTCTTTGAAGCTATATTTTTTAAATATTTCATTGTTTCCATTTGACAAATGGGCGACATTCGATAACATTGATCTGCTCAAATTTTTAACACTCGTAATTGTCGTAACTTTATACATTTAAGGTGGTGAACGAACTGGCCATCTGATATGCACCCTTCTTTATTTAATTGGCGGTTCTTTCGAGTTTTACCGTCCTCATCATTTTTTCCAACATGTGTATAGCCGAGAATGACAATACCTCCTTCTTTTGATTGCTTATCGTTCTTTCTCGTTCACTATCCAGCCACTGAAGACTACTATAGCACCTATTTAAATTAATCGGGGAAATGGCATTCGAGGAAAAGGGTCATTCGAGAAACTGGCATTCGGAGAAAAGTAGTACAATCACTTCGATGATTCTGAACGCAATTGTTGATGTGTTTTCGTTTTATTATGCCGCAACAATTTTTGGCGTACAATCTTCTATTGGTTTAATAATTAACTTTGCCTTCTATTCTATTCTATTCTAAGTGCTTACACAGCCAATATTGAAAAGCATCCTGGAAATACTGAAATTTCTTCCAGTATTTTCTTGTCAGCATTAATATTTGCAGTATATCAATGATTTGATACAAATATTAAAATGGCCAGGCCCACTGTGCAGACTTGGGGTTTGAAGGTATTTCAAAAATTTCTAGCGATCAGATTATTCAAGAATGAATAACATGATAGACAGAAAATTTTGAAATATTGTGAGGGAAGAAACGGGGACAACCGTACCAACCGTTTCATTTAGGGATATAAGCAAAATCGTTGGGAGTGGCGTTGCTAAGAAAGTTAATATGCACTCCATTGTTGTTTGTCCTTTTCCTAGGATGGGACACAGGTATTTCTCCTGTATGTCCTAGCTTAAAAGCCTGGGCTTCAGCGCCCTTACTCGCTCTGGTTTAATAATTAACTTTGACTTCTCTTAAAAATAGGCTGTTCTTTAAATATATACTGTTTTAAATTTTATTATTTATGTTAACCATTTTTATATTTTGCTGTTTTATCAATTCTTGCAAGACGTTAATGATTGCTATAATGATAATTACTTCAAAACCTGCCAATATTCAACATATTTTTTGAAAACGCATGATCTCCTTTCGAGATATGCTGGAAAAAATATCTCAATCATTAATTTTACCTTCTTTCGATACAGACGGTATTTTTTATGTACCCTTCCAACATTAAAATTTATATTGAATCGTTGAAAAGTTTTTCTTCAAATATTTTATTTTAAAAATGTGTTGTTCATTTGAGTTTTGCTATGAAAAGATTTTTCTTGCGTTAGAGCCTTAAACATTTCAAACGAAAAATAATATGCTCTCGTATATAGGCTATTTTTTGCATTATGCTGCAGTAATAGATTATTGGATAAGAGCTTTTGATATTTTACAAATAAATTTTCCGTTCTTTCAACAAGTAATTTTCATCAAGTCTTACGTCTAAACCTTGATCTGCAGCGGAATATTCAATGAGCGTTCCCTTTATTGATAACTGCGAACTTTCTTTGCCAATTTAATATTTCATAATATGTATATCGCTAAAAGCTCAACGATACTCTATATTCTGGGATGTAGAGAAAATTATTATTCCGAAAAGATTTACCATCAGACTCTTCACGAGTTTTATTTAGTAATGCACTCTAATTTCATAACAATTTTTGACATTCATAGCTTGGAACATTTATGAACGGTGGTGTTCGTTGAGAACCTACCAAAAAATTTTGGTATGGGTTCGGTGGTCTTGATCTCGGTTAAAGCTTCAAAAATGCCGATATTTATTCTAAGTCAATCATTATGCCAAACGGCCATTATGCCAAATGACCATTATGCCAAACGACCATTATGCCAAACGACTTTATGCCAATCGGCTCTATGCCAAACGGCCTTATGCCAAACGACTTTATGCCAAACGGGGTACAATCTTGGATTGTAGAACTTTCGAAAAATAAGCCGCACCCTTCGATTGTACTGTCGATTGTATTCGATTGTATTGTGTGTTTGGCATGAAGTCGTTTGGCATAAGGTCGTTTGGCATAAAGCCGATTGGCATAAAGTCGTTTGGCATAATGGTCGTTTGGCATAATGGCCGTTTGGCATAATTGCCATTTGGTATAATGGCCGTTTGGCATAATTATTAGAAATAATATCGGAATTTTTGAAGCTTTTACCGAGATCAACACCAATGAGCCCATAGAAAAAATTTTTGGCGGGTTCTCAAGAAGCGTGGTGTTCGTTCAGAGATTTTCCAAAATTGTTGTGACATTAGAGAGCATTACTAAATTAAACTCGTGACGGATCTTTTCGGAATAATGATATTTTTTACATCCTAGAATATAGAGTATCTTTTCTAGCGTGTCGCGATATACATATTTGAAAATAGTAAATTGGCAAAAAAAGTTCGCACTTATTAATAAATGGAACGCTCATAGAATATTTCGCTGCAGATCAAGCTCTGTCCCAGTTTGGACTTAACTCTTGATGAACATTACTTGATAAAAGAAGGGAAAATTTATTTGCAAAATATTTAAAGATCCAATCCAAAGATCTATTACTGCAGAATCATCCAAAAATAGCCTATATGCGAGAACATATTATTTTTCGTTTTAAATATTTAAGGCTCTAACGCCAAAAGTATCTTCTCACAGCATAACTCAAATGAACAACACATTTTTAAAAGAAAATATTTTTGCCAAAACTTTTTACCAATTCAATATAACTTTTTTTTTCGGAAGTGTACAACAAAAACACAATTTATTATCGAAAAAAGTGAATATTTGTTATTGCGATAATATTTTTTCCAGCATATTCCGAAAGGAGATCATGCGTTTGCAAAAAAAAAAAAAAAACAAAATATGTTGAATATTAGCAGGTTCTAAAGTAATTATCATTATAACAGCATGAATCGGTAAAACAGCAAAATATAAAAATGGTTAACATTTAGCTTTACATAATAATAATATTTAAAACAGTATAAATAAAAAGAACAGCATATTTTTAAGAGAAGGCAAAATTTATTATTAAAACAATAGAAGATTGGACGCCAAAAATTATTGCAGCATAATAAAACGAAAAGACATCATAAATTGCGTTCAGAATCATCGAAGTGATTGTGCTACCCTTCTCCGAATGCCAGTTTCTCGAATGACCGTTTTCCCCGAATGCTAATTCCCCAAATGACCGGATTCCTCGAAAAGTGGTGCAGTTTAAATAGGTGCTATTTATTGCTTCAGTGAACGAGAAAGAACGATAAGCAATCAAAAGAAGGAGGGATTCTGTCATTCTCGGCTATACACATGTTGGTAAAAAGGCTGAGGATGGTAGAACTCGAAAGAACCGCCAATTACATAAAGAAGGGTGCATATTAGATGGCCAGTTCGTTCACCACCCTGAAATGTAGAAAGTTACAACAATTATGAGTGCTAAAAACTTTTCAGGGAAATAGGCTAATCGGGGAAACGGGATATTCGGGGAACTGACATTCGAGGAACTGGCGTTCGGGGATACGACATTCGGGGAACCGACATTCAGGGAAAAGTAGCACAACCCATCGAAGCACTACAGTAATCGATTTCTGTTTTCGCTGATAACTTGAGCAGATCAATGTTATCGATTGCCACCATTTTGTCATTTGGAAACAAATAAATATTTAAAATATATAGCTCCAAAGAACAGCCTATGTATAAAAGAAGGTATAATCTATTTTAATTTTAAATCAACAGTTTTTATACCTATAATTATGGTTACATCATATTTAGAAAGAAAACAGAACGTTTGAAAAAAGGGTTAATTTGTGCTAAATATATTGAAATCTTCAGTGCAAACATTTATTCCAATAGCGAAACTCGAAAGAAAAATTAATATTTGAAAAGAGGGTAATTTCTGGATAAATAATAAAATACTATTGGCAATATCTTTCTTAATATGTTAAAGTTCATTCAAGAGCATATGATTGTTGAATAAAGTGTCACTTTGTGTGAATTGACTCCAAAACAAGCTTGATGTCATCAGAAAGATTCAATGGAAACGTAAAAACGAATATCATTTTAAGAAATTCTTGGTTTCAGACTCATTATGTCAAACGACCATTATGCCAAACGACCGTTATGCCAAATGACTATTATGCCAAACGACTTTATGCCAAACGGCTTTATGCCAAACGACTTTATGCCAAATGACCTACCACCGCACCCTACTGTGCAATATATAGCCCGCATTTATTTTATTTTATTGTGTAAAGCAACTTAAAGCAAAATGGCCGCCAAATTAGTTTTATATGGAAAGTATCGGAACTGCAAGAAACATCGGATAACTTCAAAATCAGATGCCCAATGATCTGTATCGACACAGATTTTGAAACTCGAAAATTTCTTTGGAAAGTTTTGAAACAATTGCACATATCGAGAAGCGAAAAAGTTAAAAAAATTTCCAATATTTTTGTGGTGAAAATGAAGCTGTTGAAGGGGTTAATCTATTCCGTATTTTTAAGGAATATTTCAACCAGTTAAAATGCTCAAAACCCGATTAATATTTTGTAAATAATATTTTGTTCGACGATGAATTCAAGTATTTTTGATAAACAAGTCAATCAACTAATAATTTTGGAAATTCTTCAAATGTTATTTGAAGAATTTATCTAACTTTATAATTCATTGCAGAAAATTTCAGCTCATCAAAATAGATAAATGCAGAATGAGAATTTATCCGCAACCCAATGATATTGTATCTCAACCCCGCAGAGAATCGCGATCCACAGTTTGGGAAACTATGGGGTAGTCCAGGGGTACCCAACCGGTGGTCCAATGACCCCTACAGTAAATGACAAAAGTTAGTATCCAAATGCTGTTTTTCCATACAAAATGTCCAAGTTTAGGGATCTGTATCTCAGCTTCTGGTAGTCCAAATTGGCTAAAATGTGGATGACGAACTATAAAAAAAACCTGAAGTTTTGTGTATACTGAGCTCATTAAATATTAGTAATTTTTCAAAGAGTTTCATAGGGTTATTCAACGACAAAAAAAACTAATCAAGAGATTTTTCGATTTATGCAAAAAGTTCGCGATGATCCCTGCAAAATTTGAAGTATTCCTGGTAAACTTTTGATGGCAATGGAAAAATCGTAATTCTTAACTGTTTTTCATTGGCCATATCTACTTCTATGTATTAGTAGTATTTTTGACAACATTTGCTACTTATATCTGCAGCAGTGATCCTTGTAAGATTTATGTGAAGATTCTTGACCAATATCTGATAATTTTGTAGACGAGTTCCAGTCATTTTTGTCAAGAATTCTTCTAAAGATTTCTAAAAAAGCATATTTAGAATATAGATCTTCTCAATTAGCTTTTTTGGAAATCTTTAGAAGAATTCTTGACAAAAATGACATATTTAAAATAGTTTGTAGAGGTGAATACTTAACCCTCTACTATACCCAACCCCGCCTTTAGACGGGGAATTTTGTGTATTTTTCGTAGCTCGGAAATTAAAATGATTTTATTTTTGGCCTAAGCCTTGACTCATAACACGCATATAAGAAAAGTTTTTTATGACTTTTAAAACATTTTTGTATTTTTGAAAATTGTTTAAAAAATTGTATTCTTATATAACCTACAAACTCCTGGGATTCATTTAACGTGTATTATAAAAAATCGTACCTTTTATATTTTTCTACGATCAACCTATCACAGAAGAAGAGCCTGATGGTATTGAAATGATTTCAAATCTGTTTTTCCGTTAGTTACACGGAAAATAAAAAATGTTCGAGAAAAAAATTAAAAAATTCATATTTTCAAAAGTATTGTAAAAATTCAAATTTTTATTATTGTCAAAAATCAGTAACCAGAAGAGGCTTCAAGAAAAAATTAAAAAGGATAGGGATGTTCAAAAATAAAAGTAATAAAAATCAAAAACCAAAATCCATAAATTTGCGAGGAAAAATAAATCATTGTCCAAACCGTGTTTAGAATGATTTTTGATAACGAAAAATAATATTTAGAAAATTGGGTATTAAAGGGTTATACTTTGTAAAATTTCTTGGCGAGATTTCGTGGAATCCGATACGTTTCTTGAAGATACATGAAGGAACCATACAAATTTTATAAAAATATTTCGAGATTGTTCTTGAAGAAATCTTCTTTGTATTCCTGGGAATATCTTCGAGAAATGGCTTGCTTCCTGTTGTTTTTGTTAGATTACGGCTATATCTTAAAAAAAAACCTTTGTAGGATGTTTGAAGAACTTCAAAGCGGGTCGCCGCTTCCATAACATTCGGAACCACTGTAGCAGCAGTCACTTCCAGTTTGCCTGTCCAGTGGCCCAAAGGGACAGTTGACTCAACAACATTGTATCTGTCCAACAAGTTCCAGTTCTCGGAAAGGGAAAGGGAACCGGGAACCGGCAGAGGCCCTAATCGCTCTATAAACTCTGCATGTATGAACAACCTCACTGCAGCAACCAGAACGCTGCTGCTGACTGTGGCCAGCCTCAGTCGATCGTTTTGTTGATTCAGTGCGAAAGCATACAACATTCCTGCCCCGATCATCGGAGCAGAGGGTGTATTATTAATGAGTCCTCAATCGGCGCTATTATCACGTCGAGAGGATTTGTGTTCGATGATGCGCCCCTGATGATGATGAGCCTTGCAGGGGCAGTTTGTCGTCTGACAGGAGATTCCACATTGGTAAACGTTATCATATGAAGTTGACGACCTAATATGTGTGCTAGGGATCAACTAGCACTGGTGGAGCAAGTTCCAGTCGATGATGCTTGTGGTAGACAGAAAGGTGTTGTCGATGTTAATGATAGTTGTCGTTTAGAATAGAATGACATGGTGTCAGTATAAACCATAAAAAGATAGTGAAATCATATTCTACTTGTAACTTAAATCACAAGTCAGCACACCTATCGCACGAAATTTGAATCAATTGAATTTCTATCAGGTAGACTTCAGTAGTTTAAACAATCGTTTGCCAAAGTCGCCAACCTTCTAGCTTATCAGGATTTTGAGATACAAAAGACTGTAGACAAAGTTGTATTATCGTCATCTACCGGATGAATTTTCAACTTTACCGAAAACACCAACTTTCTAGATCATCAGTATAGAAAAAAATGTGTTTCTAGCGCCGCCTAGCCGATGTATTCACAATCAAATTTTGGTATATTATTGAAATTGGATTCCATGCAGTTTCACCTTAAATGATTATGTACATTTAAGGTATGCTATGAAATTGATCAAAGCGAATAACAAATTGTCTCGAGATGCGTAGTAATTGAGTGCTTCGCTGATAGCATACTTATGTTGAATTATTTTGGGCGAAACAGCTATCTAATAAGCGATCGGAGATGAAGAAGTATGACAACTTCCATTAGCGGCCACGAACTTCTTCAATGGGAGGAAGAGTTTGTGCGGATGTCCTTGAGACAAGATTGTTTTACTCTTCTAAATTGCATCAGAAGTTCACAGTTTTTTCTCTATTTCGACTGATGTCACAATCAAATTAACACCTCCAGATAGCCCTCGATCTACTGAACAATTTTGCCGAAGACACCAACCTTCTAGTTTATCAAGATCTTGAGATGAGATGCAGAAAATGCATGTAGAATATAGAGATAGTGAATGCCCATGGGATACGGCAAGTTAGAAAAAATCGTACACTTCTAAGTAACTTCGATATCCATTCCCAAATTCGCTCATTCCATTCTGACTAAAAGTACAATAAAGATAATTCCGTCTACAATAAACAGCTCATCCAACTTATAAGCCCAAAAACTAAATGTATCCCATTCGGCATAGCTCGCCACTTTTGCGCCCAGCCTTGCGTAAACGAATTTAACGGACTGTTGGTCACTGACGACGACGACGACGACGACGACGCATCAGGCAGTGCTATGATAGCCTCCTCTCCACACACCATCGCGTCCCAAGTCACCGGGCTTGGGAGACTCAAATTTGGCTCATCATCATTACCCGGCTATCTGCTGGGTCCATTCCATGGACGTTGTTTCTATTATAGAGATACGTTCAGCCGCTGCCAGAATAGACCACCTCTGTTGCCATCACAGCAAAAAATAAATTGATACTGGTCGACTTTTTTTGCTATTTGGCCATGTATATGTTCCTGTCTGATCTCTTTTCGATCTTTTTTTTTCAGGCATGAGGTCTCTAAAGTTCATTTTCTAAAATTGTACACCAACAGCTAATAACATACATATAGCAGTTATTACTGAAACTTTATTAAAACCTGAATCAAAACTCCAAACTTATTTGTATGGAGTTGCTAGCATCATTCATAGGCGTATGAAACAACAACTTTTTTCGTAATTTTAAACCAATTTTTTTTTGTCATTGGTGACTTGAATGTGAAACATCGTTTACAAACGGCAGAACCTACCTGAGTTATCTCAGGGATGTCAAACATCTTTGCGGATGACACAGGCCTCTCCGCCAAAGAACGAGGCCTGCGTGACATCTGTAGTAGATTGCAAAAAATATGTTTTCTTCATACTTGCCAAAATGTAAGATAAATGCCTAACATATTACATTGCAGCTAAAAATGACGTAATATCAGAGTTTATTTTTTGCTGTGATGTATCTTAACCTCTGTGCCGAACAGAACGGCCGACCATGCCGATGATGATGGCGAAGCAAATTGCCGGACACAACAAAACAGAACCTCGCGCGCACTCTGGATTTAATTTGACGGTTTCGTCTTCCCAGCCGTCAGTCAGCTCCAGAGCTGAGGAGTCCCGGAGAAGCTCGCCAAATCTAACAGTCTACCGGCTGGTAGACGCACTCGGATGACGATGATGATGATGATGATGGACGATGTGATGAGTAGACATGTTTTAATTGGGCCGTTTTCACGGCGCGTTTCCTTTTCTTCTGGGGTTGTAAAAAGCTTAGAATTAATAATTCAGTAGGTCGCGGCGGTCAGTTTGGCGGAACGAGCGACCACCAGCTGGGAGAGGCAATTTTGAAGCCGGGCGTTCAAAGCGGTTCATAAAGAATCAATTTCTTGGGTGTATTATGCTAGATTTAATTCAATTTGGAGCTGACGAATGGGGCATCTTTTTGAGGAGTCGATAACGATCTACTTGATATTTGGAGCAGCGAAGAAGTGATCCGTTTAGGGTAAACAATGATATGTGAACAAGAGCGTAGCCAGGATTTCTATCTAGTTAGTGACCTCTAAGTCCTTTCACAAATTTCACTCAAAAATGATCATTTTACACTCGTGTTGATGTCGAGATTGGGACTATTCAGTCGAGGATGGATTACCAATTGGTGAGCTCTTTCCATGCTAATTTTTAAATTTTTGTGTTATGTCAAACAAACTATGGACGGTTCGTCACTATAACTGTCGGCATAAGCTTCTATTCATGTTTCATAAAATTTTATGATACACAGGCCTATAAATAGTTCGAAATGTGTTTGAGAACAAATTTGAACTCATGAAGGGATTTTACTTGATTTCGGTCCCAATCCACCAGCGCCCCTCAGTCGATGATTAATTACCTGTAAATTGTCATCATTAATTCCACCGGCGCGCGGGAGCAACTGCTCTCACTACTGTTATGGAGCAGGCTCATTTGCTCGAACTGCGCGCGCCAGTTTTTATTTTCGCTCATTAAATTAGCACATTTGTGCAACAACTTCTCGTTTACACCGAAGGGAAGAAAGAAACTACCGCCGCGCCACTTTGGGATGGTATCATCACAAGCGCCGCCGCCGCCGCCGCAGCCGCGTCGTCTTCATCATTACGGGACTTCACACAAACTCCGAAGATGAGCAGTAGGGTGGCCCGTAATGCTCGGACAGTGTAAATCTCAAATTACAACCCTCATTCTTTAGATTCGAACTCCCAGAGGCTACTGTGAAAGTTTGAGCGGAATCCGTCAACTCTAAGAAAGGACTTAACGAGCTTGAAGTTTTTATGGAGAAAATCTTGGAGTGATTAGTCTGTTGCATGCTCCGGAAAAGACTATCGGTCATATATGTTTATGCTCATTTAAAAGTACATCTTTATCGTTTACCAAAAATAATCATTTAAACAAACCTTTCCCATATCCAAACTCCCAGTGTTTTCTTTTGGAAGTGCAGAAGACTTCTCGGCTTCCATGAAGCGAGTAACACGTTAACATTCCCTTCCATCCCCAAATTGACCTGCATTCGAACGCAGCCGGCGCCGTTATTGTTTGTTAGAAAAATGAGAGCACTACTACTTACACATTCAGGATGCTACTGATCCTGACAAGCGTCAGTTGGTTTTCTGTGCAAGTACAGCAGACCGTGGAGTCCACTGCATCTGCGCAAGGTGATGCGGATTGCATAGCTTTCGGGAGGGTTTACTTCTAATGGCAAGGTTTGCTTTTTGGCTTAGACGGTTTCTGTCTGTTCTTTCTGGTTCTATCGATTGCTATGAAAGTATATAAAATATATATATTGAGAGAAAAAAGTAAGCGAGATGAAAGTGAGATGAAAGGGTCGAGCCTGGGATAGAACCTATGACTTTCTGCATACAAAGCAGAAGTGATAGCCCTTAGACTACCAACCCTGTCTAAGGATCCAAAAATGCAAATTTGATAGATTTACTCAAGATTTATCCAGTTTATTTTTTCTTTTTTCATATAAAACTGGGCCACCCTAAAGCTCACTTTTCAGGGAAAGCTCGCGCGCAAACAATCCCGGGCACTGCGCGGCGGCTTATATTCATAATTAATGCGATTCTGACGCGGCTCGGGCATCCGGACAGGCGGAGTTTGGTCTCCGGCGAAGAGGCTATCGTTGCCGCTTCGGTAGTACATCAACCGGGAGTGCGCACGGGCAACCAACCAACGTTTGTCGTCGTCGTCGTCGTCGCCATCAATCACCATAACTAGCAGCTTCCTTTTTGGGCATTGAGCTTGTCCTTTTAGTGTTTTGCGCTTTCGCGAATTGGCTTCCGACTGTTCGCGTTGCGAAGACGACGACAACGACGACGATGGACAGTTAGGGTGTGACTTAATTCTCAAATCCAAAAGTTCTGAATTCATATCACATAAAAAAACCCCAAATTTTGAGCCCAAAATTTAAGATTTACAAGTGAAGCAAGGTGAATTTACATGTTATAAAATATGATCTTCGATGAGGTTTACAAAACTTGGTTATGCTTCAACCAATTTTGAATCTTTTGAAATCATTACCTTCAGTGGCAATTCTCTAACCTCAATCGAATACAAATTCTTGATTTTCAAGAACAAATTTGCATCTAACAAGTAGAGCTTTCTTAGAAAGGAAGATTCCAGCCATTTACTTTGTGTTTTATAATCTAAATTTGCCAAATCAGTCATTTTTAGATTCATAGAACAGATAAAAAGAGAGGTTACGAGTCGCCTCTGATTCTCTTCAATATTTTATTTATGAAAAGTTTATGTTTGTGTCAAATTTGTCTTATATTGAAACTAGCTTCAGTAAAACAGTTTTCTACGAATGTTTCTTCATTTTTCTGAAAAAATAAATATTATTTTACCAAAACTAAATTCTCCGCCGATTGCAAAAAAAAAACATTTTTTTAAGATGATTTGATTGAGATAAAAATATGTTTCACTAAAACTTGTTTCCATTTTAAAAATTTTTTATCGGATTTTGTCGTTCTCAAAATTTGAGGTTTTTATATCTATGATAAGAAGGTTCTGTTCTCCCTGGCCACGATCACAGGGTTTGACGGTGCCAAAGTAGAAGGTGCGCCATAATAATACCCGTCTGTGAAACATATCACCTTCTCAATACTTTGGCACACTTCTAACGGTTCATGATTTATCATGAAACGGCTGCATTCAGGCGGAGGATCTGTTAATATGTTTCGGCATATTATCAGGTCCTCTTCGAACGGAGGGACCGCCAGGGCTCATTAGTTACTTATAAACCAGTGCTGGTTGTTGATGGTTCAGTTCGTTTACCACGAGCTGTAGCATCCTTTGTACTAATCAGTAATGGTTGTTAAGTTTCGAAGCTAACGTGTGATCAATCGTTTTATAATGCAACATAAGAATAGGTGTTTGGTGGAACTGTGCGTAACACTTGTTGTTATTAAATTTAGTGATTGTGTTGGTGCTAATGATGTGTTTATAATAAAATATATGGTGATGAGAATTTGAAAATGAAATTGGAAGTGATTCTGATAGTTTTGTTAGAAATATAATAATGATGTGAACTCTACTAATTTAATAAAGGCCATAATACATTTTGCAATCCTTTCTCTGAATATAAACGTTATTGCCTAGTTCTTCAAACATGTATGATAAAAGTGTTAATAATGACAGCGAGTGCAGAAAAATGGATCGAAGTGATTTTGCTTTACTGTAACTTTGTTGATAGTGCTAAATTGTAGTTTGAATAGTAATTATTCTACAACAACAAAAATAGTGAAACATTTAAATTGAATATCTTTTAATTACTTAGTAATGCTAATAGATGGTAAATGCTAATAACAATGAATTTATATGAAAATGGTGTGATGTGAAAAGTGATATAATGGAAAGTATATCTGAAGTGTATTACGAAAGTTGATGAGTGGTAATCGGTGAAATACGTGATAGTGTCGAAAATAAAAGTGACGATAGTGAGTGATGAAATGAAATGGGGAATGAGGACCTTTTAATAAAACTATTTCGTTCTTCACTTTAACCACGCTAGTAGCATTTCAGGCCTTATCATAGTTTGATAGTAGTCTAAAGTACTAGACTGCAAAACTTCGGTAAGGGCTGATTGCTGCTAGGGTACACAGTGACCATTTGAGCAACATTGCTTAGGAACGTCTGTGTGATGAACGCAATAGAGGCTTATAAAAGCAAATGCTGGGAAGGAGCTTAGGGCAGATTAAGAGTGCCAGTACTACCCCTATCGCTACCGACAAAAGAAAAAAAAAAAAAAAAGATAAGAAGGTTCTGTTCTCAAAACTTTCGAAAAATAAGCCGCACCCTACTGGGCAGAGGTGCATCTTCACAGCGAACCAAACCGGCGATCGTCGTCAATCAAGGATGGTGTTCTCGCCTTTTTTTCGCTTATAGGAACCGTCGAGCGGTATCATCATTCGTTTGCTTGAATTTTCTTCCGTTCATTCATATTCATGTGATTTGAAGATATGAAGAAGCAGCAGACGCAGTGTTACTCACGGTGTGTCCTCTTATGTTTCGCTTGACCGAGATATATGCTGCGCGAAGTTCTGATTTAGGGGTTCCAATCATGGACAGGTCGTCGCCAATCGCTGGCTACAACAAGTTGGCGATCGTTGGCGCCGTCGGTACTGCCAAAATTGGACCTGGAGTGCGGCTGGGCTATTTTGGGTGCGCGCTGGTTCAATTAATTGAGACGAGTAGATTGCCGTATTTGTCGTCGGAACCAGCTTTGGGAACTGCTGGCAGCACAGTCAATCATCGGCTTAACTGATGTGTAATGAGGTGCGATTTAAGCCTTGCAATATCCGCAAAATAATAAGTTTTAAAAAGAAATGTCCAAGGAATAATGGAAGCATACTGGTGGATGAACCGCTGTACATTGAAAGGTGGAAGAAGCACTATGGTAAACATCTGAATGACGCAGAAACTGAACACTATGGCTATAGATGATCTAGGCAGTCAATTTATCACGATGAATAAATTTAAAACTGCTATAACAGTGGTTCTCAACCTTTTTGCAGCTGCGACCCCCTTTGAAGATCTACAAACTTCCCGCGGACCCCTTGAATTAATGGTCTCAGAATGAACGTTTATGAATGCCTTCCAAAGAATTAATTATGAAACAGCAAATACCTTTGGCAGGCACACCCATAAATCTTGTTGTAATTAATTTAAAAAAGCATTGAAACTAAGCATTTCGCATATGTTCTTAAGTAGTGTGGGATATTGAATCCACTGCGTTGGTAAGTGGCATGAAGGGTGATTCCTTTCTCGTTGATAAACAAAACTCCACAAGTAGGATGCAGAACCACTTGGTTACTTCCATGATTCACTTTGGCATGGGGGGTTTTCTCGGCCGAATTGTCTGAAACTTTGCAATAAGAAGCGCTTCAGTACAGCGCATATTGTGGTCAAATACGAGCTCTGTAGCTTTCAAAAACCCCCACTGCCGAAGTGAATCAAAAGTGCCAAGAATATGATCCGGGTCCCTAATACATTTTTAGACTGATGTTTCAAAGTTGAAACTTTAATTTCGTTACTTTAGTCAGCGATTTGGGACTAATCCCTGACTCTCACACAAGAATGACGCATCAACTGGCAAAGTCCTTACAATAGCTAAGAAATATGCAGATGTTGTTAAGTGATCACCTACTTAAGAGAGATGCAGAGAACTCAACAAATTCTCAGACGTGTGTACAAACAGATAATGAAATACTTCTGCTAAAATCATCTGGAGCTCACTCAATTTTCTATTAATCTTGCCAAGAGTTTACTATCTTTCTAAGAGTCCGATAATAAACTTCTGAGAAGGATGTTGTCAAAATCAATAGAAAACAGTTAGTTGAGATGCTTCCAATAAAAGTTCTTGCTGGCTTGTTAATTCACAATAGTACAATGAAGTACTGTTCGAAATCCAAAAGATTTTCACTAGATTTGAAAGATGTCTTGGGGTATTCTCGTGCTTTCAATAATAATCTTCGAAATACTCGCCAATAAATTTCACAAAGATGCACATTGCTTGAAATAATTGCAAAAAATGCAATAAGCCTTTAAGAAGCCAACAGAAGGCCGCTGCAGGAGTTCGTTAAAATTTCGCCAAGTCAAAAGTCTTGTCAGACCAAAAATCTTTGCAAAAATCTTTATAAGATCTTGCTAATAAATTGAAGAAGATTGGTTTGGTAATTTCAAACAAAGAATAATTTCGAATTTCTTCAATTCCCTCAAAAGTTTGCTAAGAAACTTTCAAGAAATTCACCAGATGCTGGAATGCAGATAACCTGCCAATAACTTAGGAAAAAAATGTCACGAATTTCCTATGAATTCCTCGAGGAACGAGATTAGGTTCGTTGTCACACTTGAAAAAAAAATTGCATGCATAGTCAGTGAGGTTTAATTGGGATTTTAATCTCTTATTGGCAGAAAAACATTGCAAGTATTGTTCTGTCATTGTGTACATAAAAATTGAACAAGTCCATTTTTCAATATTTGAAATATAAAAAAAATCTGAACCCCACTACTAGTGCTCTCTACAAAACAAACGATGTAGAGATACCTTGTATTTATTTTTCAATCATGAAAAATTACACGTTTAAAATGGCTTCGCGGACCCCCTGAAAAGTCGTCACGGCCCCCTAGGGGTCCGCGGACCACCGGTTGAGAAACCCTGTGCTATAATTAAGATACACGATGTTGCTTCCAGCTTTCAATTACCGCATGTTCATATGTCTCAACCCCTTCGGACACATTTTGACAAGAGGAAAACGCTTTTTATGCCGAAGAATAAAAGAAAGCTGTGTCAAAACTTCCCAAAGGCCCAGACGATCTGTTAAGCAAAGTCGATTCCGAAATTTGCATGTTTCTATAATATTTAATAGATTCCTTAGAATTCCCATGAGACTAAAAAATATTGTCTCGATCCCTTAAGCTCATCATAATTTGTAGAATGAGCTAGGTGTGCAGTTATTGAAGGAGTTTTTCAATATTTCTTTAGCTTTGCTTCTTTTCAATCGCGATAAACTCTTTACGGAGCCGGAATTATTTTTTTTGTGGTATATAGAGGAGTTCTCTTTCCTAAGTTACTGTTTTAAGTTTTGTGGACCATTGTATATCTCCATAGATTTTTAAGGTAACATTTTTCTCCATAGGCAAGAATTTAAAAAGAATGTAAGGTTTTTTTTCCATAATATTCATCAACCGTTTTGTTAGTTGATGCTTCAATATCAAGAATTTGTACTTCTGTAGAATCATTCATTAGATCAACTTTATTAGTGATTCCTGTTTTGGTCAAAATATATATTCTTTTTAAACCAATTCAGTTCACCAGATTTTTCAAGAAAAAATAGACCAAACTAGACGCTTCCAACGAGTGTACCCCACTAGGCATGAAGACGTTAGGCATAAAGATGTTAGGCATAAAAGACGTTTGGCATAAAATAACTTGCGTGTGTGCCATTTGAAACTCGTCTTATATCGAACATTGTTCGGACCAATTTTCAAATTCCATTACGCTGATTGGGATGGGTGGGTGTTTTTAGGGTGTAACAGCTCAGAAAAGTGTTAAATTCATACAAAAAGCGTTACAAGGGGTGAATTTATTGGCTGGTATTAAATGACTATTTTCGGTATTCTGAAATTTTACAATGAGCCGAGTGACAGGTATGCTAGAAAATTGTTGTCATGATCATTGTTATCGATCTTAAATTCAGCTCAATAAATGTTGCAAGTATCCATTTATATTTGAAACTAGTGGTCCCGGCAAACTTCGTCTTTGCGATCAAGTAGGCTGTTGAAAAACGCCATGTGATGTCCCATACAAAATGACAGTTATATTCACTCTCGTTTTTTTCGACTTTCACGGTGTATATTTTGAGTTTTTCAAACACACAAACACGTCGGAACACTTCAAGAACCTAACTGTGAAAGAATCAGGTAAATTCATTGACCCGTTTTTTTTTTTTTTAAAGACACCTACACGTTAATGCTTCCAGTGGACGGTCATGTCCTTTGAAGGAAGCACCACACTAGACAACGGACTAGCATGCAACGCCCAGTGGCACAATCGGAAAACGTACCTGACGAAAAGTTTTCGGACTGAAGCGGGAATCGAACCCACCCTTCTTGACACGATGCGGCTAAATGCTTGGTAACACTAACCGCACGGCCACGAAGCCCACGTTCTCAAGTTATTTCGTGACATACAAACACCATTCCATTTTTATTTATATAGATTTGCAATCCAAGAGTAATTTGTTTCTAAAGATGTTTATTTTTATGAGTTATGACATTCTTTGTTACATATATTTTACATAATTGTGTTAAAGAAGCGAAATCATCCATATAAGTATAAGTACTTATAATCCAAATGATTACCTTGAAGACAAGTTAAGTCAAGAATTTATGTTATGATAGATGACATTATCGTCAACAATAATTTTCTGGTAGTATGACAACGATCTTCTTGGCGGTACATTGCAACTCCGAGTCTGCTCATCAATTTAATGTAGTGAGAACAGTTCTTTTGCCTCCTCTGCAAACATTTTTTAATCAATTTATTCGAAATTCGTCGAGATTGAAAAGTAAAATTTGGTAAAATATTTATTTTGGATGCAGCTCGTTAGGCCGAATGCCGTTAGGCCGAAGGCCATTAGGACGAATGCCTTTGGACCGAAAGGGCCGTTAGGCCGATAGGGTCGTTAGGCTTAAATAACATTTGATCATTTACTACTTTTTTAAATGGCTAACACATTCATCATTGTTTTTCCTTCTTTTAATCAAAGGCTGTTCTTTCTAGTTATATTTCACAGCGGTTATTGTGGGCTTCTAGGTAATGCAAATTTACCTGATCTAACAACTAGCAATTGATTCTACCTGAACATTCATCAAGCGGCTTCCTGACATATCCCTGTTAATTACCTTTTCGAACTTACGGTTCATAGGAAATATCAGCCATTTTCGGCCTAATGACCCTTTCGTCCTAACGGGATAGAACCCAATTTTCAATCAAATTACTTGAAATTCGTCGAGATATAAAAGTAACATTTGATTAAATATTCATTTTAGATACACAGATTTATTTTTGATAATAAAGTCAAGTTCAAATTGAACAAATCACAGTATGTATTCAGCATTAAGCATGGCGAGCATTCAGGATCAATATGATATTTCCGATTTTATTGCATAGAGCTCCCACAACTTATTTGATTATCAAGTGTTCCACATAATCATTCAAGAGCCACAATTCCTAAAACTATTAGAACAGCAAGAATCCAAATAACAGCATATTTTTTTGAAAAGGGTGATTTCTCAAACAGCCAATTCCTCCAGTCATTAAATTGACCGTTTAAGTAAAAATAATAGCCTATGATTCAAAGAAGGGAAAACGTATGATGGAAATATTAAGAGCAATAATGACATTTATAATTGAATTAATATGTCTCGAAAGAACAGCTTATTAGTAAAAGTAGGAAAATTTTCTCTTCAAGACATTAGCACCACTAATTTAAATTATGTTGTGGACATTATAACTATAAAGAACAGCCTTCAATTTAAAGAATGATGAAAAATTTGCCAGTCATATGTGTAGATCTAAATATAAAGATTAGCAGCAGGTCTTTTACAGCGTCGTTCCTATTCTTGGCATCATGCCCCAACATAAATTCCTTGCTTATGGTGGTAAGCTCCATCGAAGTTAATACGCGATACGCGGAGCTTACCACCATTAGTGTTCTAGAATCACTTCCACAGCTATTAGCCAAAAGATTGCTTTGCCAAAGTAGCCATTTTGCATTTTTATTTGTGGACGATACACGATTATGCTTCATGGTCAAGAAAGTGAAGAAAACGAAAATATCCTGGGTCGACGAGGAAACGAACTAAGATACCTTCAGCATGGCTTTGCAGAAAAAATGGAAGCTAATGGCCCTTTATAGCATCATCATGCTGATCGTTTAATCAAGTTTTGTTCTAGAAATTGACCTCAAAGGATTCATAACTATGGGATGACAGCAAGGCAACCGCATTTCAAAGGGCACGTTTTAGATCTTTGAAGCCCTTCACAATTATCAAAAAAGTCTGTACACTTTTCACACAAACGATTTCAATTTTTATTTTGGAAATTATGCGTTGGACGATTATGCTAAACATCTATTATGTCAAACGTCTATTATGCCTATAGTTTTTTTTTTGCCTATCGTACTTATGCCTAACATATTTATGCCTCACGTCGTACATCCGCTCTCCACAACAAGCTAGATTGTTCCAATTTCGTTATCTTGTTCTAACATAAGTATGTGTCAAATACTGAAAGGTAACTATCCGTCAAATAATGAACGGTAACTATTCGTGTTTTCTTTCGAACTGTTGTACTCTTCTCAAAATTGATATAAATTCCGAATCCCGAGACAAAAAGTGCTGAACAGAGATTATCGGAGCAACCTTGGAATATCAGAGAAAACTGGAATAAGCCAGAAGCTCCTGAGCTAATAGTGAAACTTCTTAGAAGAACTCCAATATTCTGGAAAAATGGATGAAGTAGAAACTCTTGCTGATATTTTGCTGGAACTTCTTTGTCAATTCTGTAAGCATTTTCGGTCATCGTCAGAGACACCACGCTGGTGCAGTATACGATAAGCGATCTTTTTTTCCAGACTTGTACCCAAGTACATGATTTCCTCGTAGCTCACTAGAAAAAAAAATCACATTCACAAAACCGTTTCCATTATTACCTACCTAATTTAAGCTTTGGTAATATGTTGTGATTAAATACCGGGCTGCCTGAAACTATCTAAATTATACAGGGTGCGCCTTTTTTACGTCGGTGTGTGAAAATTTAATAACTTTGGGAAAAATCAATCAATTTCTATATTTGAGGTATTTTTATTTAATCTTTTGCAATTTATTTGGATTATTTCAATAAAGTACACCCAAAATAATTCGGATGGCGGATTTCCCTCCTAGCGTATTAGGTGCTAAATCCACCTATTGATGGTAAGAATCGCCTCCTAAGCGTAGACGGGCAAACCCGTCAATTGAAATCGAGCACATTGGACTTGAAAATTCGAGCAATCTAAATGTTTACGCCCGACCTACACAATTGCACAACCAATCCGAAGCCGAATGATGACATCGGAAACGCACACTTAGGCAAATGGTCACGCGGCAAATGGATGGTGGACATGTCAGAGGAATGGAATGAATATTGCAATATAAAACGCTTTATATATTGCTTTTGTCACTTCTCCCATCAAGCCGTCGATAGGTTCGTAGAGTTAGTACTGGTTTATGAATCGGGAGGTACTTGGTTCGATTCTGAATAAGCGCGAGTATATATTTTGTTTTTATTTTTTGGTTCTTCAGGCAAATTTATGAAATTCAACCCGATTTCTTGTGGCGAATTATCATAATAGATTCCGGTCCCTGTATTTAGATAATCATTTTGCTTGAGTGACTATCGAAATAAGGTACCGTGTGACAAATGGGTAAAGGAAATCGTATAGAGAGGGTTCTTAAAAAAAAATAAAATGAATAAGATCTACTATATTTTTCAGATTGTTTCCTACTAAATCTATGCTATATTTAAATTTAATGTTTGTGCCAAAGTTCAAGGTAAATATTGAAAATTTTGGAAACTAGTGGGACAAGTGAAAATATTGTCGTTTTAAATGACTGAACTGAAACTAAAAAAATAACAGTCAGATCTGTGATTTCAAATGGCCTCATTTGTTAGTGTATGAATACACAAAAAATCACACATAAATAATAAACATTTTGTTCTTTTCAAAACAATTTTCTTGAGTAAAGTTATTTATTTAGCAACAATGTTACTTTTATTGAAAGTAATAACATCATCGAAAATCAAACACCATTCTATTTTACCGATTTGCTACTACTCATTTTATATAAAGTTAAGTTATCTCTTTTCTAAGTAATGTATTTATTGCCTTTATCGAGCGGATTTAACCCGGTCAAAAGTGTCAACATTATTGTACCTACTGAATAAGTCATTATTTGAACCTAGTATCCAAATTCATGCGTCATCCGTTGAAGCCATTCAGAACATTACGATGTACATGTTTTTTTTTAATTTCTTTATTAGTATCATTCCAAACATTACATTCATTTCTTATATCTAGGTGATCTGTGTTAGACAACACTATCATCCTAATTTGGTAAAACAAATTTAAGATTTTATTAACATTTTGTTAACAACATACTACATCTCCCTGGCTCTTCACCCGAAAGGCTTTGGGGTTTCACATATTTCGACATGTTGAATCCAACAAAAATAGTCCGGTTGAAAACCCCGTGTAACACATCGTGACCTTCCCTTGTTAGCTACCCCATATACCCGATTGCCCCAAGGCTCCGCCACAAGAAATTTGCCTTAGACACCAAAATATGAAAAACAAAAAAATAATAACAGTAACTGGGATTCGAAACCGCAACCTTCGAATCCTTAGACATAAACCCACACCACTTGCCTATCACACTTTCTCATGTGTGGAGTCCTCTACATCACACAACATGGAACCATCTTGTCACGGAGGACAACCTGCAAGAGGAGCAAAATACAACACCCGTTGGACAGCCAAGTGCGAGAAGGGGTGAGATGATATGTTCTATAAATATATTTAAAGTACCAACGCGGTGCTGCGGGAATTTCTTACTTATACCAGAGTCAAAATCTATATGTTTGTATATCTTTATTATCGGCAATGACTTATACATTTGCAGTGGAAATAGAATTTCATGCCGTGCGTGTTGGATTGGGTAATATATTAGGGAGAAACAAATAAACACACTTGACTATTACAGTCGGGCGCTTTATAAGCAGAATTTTATCGTTGACGTTTGCTGATTGATTTACTTTTCATTTATTTACATTTTGGTCTCCTATTAGTCGCATGGTTGGGGACGGTATGAGACTCCTCGAAGTAGGAGACCCAGGGTTTGTGGGATTCGATTCATTTGACGATGTAATATTGTAATCAAACATCTACAGTGGCTCAATTTCATTTTCGTACGGGGCACTGTTTTCATATCAAGTTGGTATAAAACTATTAAATGGTGCATGGACTTCGATATACTTTATCAATAATGAAGGTTATAGGTGTCATCTATTGTTTGGCAATGACAAACTGTATTCATTTGCTTAAATCTTTGGAATAATGGAAAAGTATTGAGATTGTGTCTATAATTGGCCCAATTCCATATTCGTACACCTAACAAAAAAGAAATATACAGCATTCAAAACTAATTTTTAATGGACTAGATGATTACTTAAGCCCTTCGTTGTGTTGTTCAGATGCAGTAGAATACATTTGGAAAATTTATAAGCGGACATATTTGAAACTTAAGTAAATTTAAGAAAAATACCAATTTTCCCATGTTTTTTGCTAAAATATTCGGTAAGTCGAACAATAAATTGCTTTTTTTTCAACATCACTTCCTTAAGAATGATAACTGCGAATATTGCACAAGTTTCACAAAATTATAATCAGTTTTAGAGTAGCTAGGAGTGGATATCGACAACTTATACTTTTGAATCTTAGGTAATATAACATTTATGATAAATCCAAAACCAAAAATTTTAGTCAATTTCTTTATGTTTGGCTCCTAAATGTATATACATAATCCATAGTTAATGTTCCTATCAAAACATTGCGTAATTATCATTTTTAATTTACATTTTACTACCAAACATGATTATAGAGATTTATGGAATAAATATTATTGTTATAACCGCAACACAAACGTTTTTTCAAAAGATGAAAACAACAGGATATATTCTATTAAATAGTATATCAATGCTCTCTGCTCATTCAAGTTATTTTGTATTTTTCTTATAAAATCAACAAATTGCAAAATAGGGTGCTATATTGAATATAATTTGAATATTATTTCAAAGATAATTGAATATTACGATGACATCAATTATGTGGAGGTATGTACAGCGTAGTTTAGGGTACTTTATTGTAAAACGAAGTTCGTAGTTCAAATTATTTTTACAGGCAAATTCAAAATTAAAATTTACCTGTTGTTTAGAATGAAAATTTGGTTTACTTGATTAAAAATATCATTTTAGAAGAGTTTTGAACTTATGGCACAACAATTTTCTGAACTCAAAAGGAATAAAAACTGTTTATGATTTCTGTAAACTGTATATATTTCAACTAAATTTCTATCAAAGCTTACGAGTATAATCTATAGATTGGATCCAATGACAAAAATAAACGTTATTGTTCGAATTATTGGATTTTATAGCAAAAATCATTGGAAAACTGGTATTTCTCATAATTTTACCTAAATTTCATATATGTCCACTAATAAATTGTCCAAATGTATTTCACTACATCTGAACATCATAATAAAGCACTTCAGTAATCAAATAGAGCTTCTAAATTTAGTTTTGAACGTTGTGCGTTTGATTTTTGGTGGGTGTACGAATATGGAATTGGGTGAATTTTAGACATCAATTCAATACTTTTCTATTAATCCAAAGATGAATGTAAATGGAAACATTTTGTGATTGGCAAACAATAGATGACACCTATTACCTTCAATGTGAATAAAGTATTTGTAGCTCAATACTTCATTTAATAGTTTTTTACTAACTTGATGTGGAAACAGTATCTTGTACGAATATGAAATTGGGCCACTGTAAGTGTGCATACAGCAAACTGGATTACCGTAATTCTTTTAACAATTACTTATCAAAATAGAGGTCGTTGATAAACCATGTGATCATTTAGCGGGAAGGGGGTATCTAGCCAAAGACCACGGTCCACCCATTTGTGTTTCAAAGAAAATTCCGCCATCAACTAAACCAATAGAGGTAATAAACTATAGAGGAAGAATGTCGCTGGCGTCGCTGCAGAAACATCTTTTGCTGGCGGAGATAGGCGGGGCTATAAATGTCAACGCGAAAAAGTATGCAGTTTGACACTTCTATACCCGACATGTTTCTGAGTGAGAACAAAGGGAACAGCAGCGTCCTCTATAGTTTTCTATCTCTATTACTAAACCTGAAAGGTTTCATTAGCAGTCGGATGGTTCAAATAAAAAAAAAAAGTTTTAAAATTCAATATTTCATATCTTCTTTACCAACAACGATTAGAAGACGATTAAGATTTCTATGGAATTTACTATGACAAAATTTGAAAAAAAAAAAAAAATGTTCCCCACATGTTAGTACTGTAATGTTAATACAAAATTATCTCTAAGTGAAAACTAATTCCTCAAACAATAATAAGGAACACTGCAGTAGAAACAAATCTTTTTTGAGCCAATTTTGTTAGGGATTTTTGCAGAAGTTTGTCACACTATAATCTCACATTTCGCTTAATAATAGCAAACCAATTCATAAATATCTCTTCTCCCATTTTTCAAATTTCTGTTTCATTCATGAACAAATGAAACACATGATCATTGGGCGAGCGGGGGGTTATTCGTCAAAACCACACAAAAGCACGAGGGGGGAGGAGGTGACTGAAAAGTCAGGAAAAATGTTCACGTGGTTTATGGACGACCCCTAAGAAAGATATGGGGATTGGAATTTCAAACTTTTTTTAAATTTAAAACCGCTCTTATTAGCAGTCATTTACATTTACCGTTATATTTTTTTTGTAAAGAAGATGCAATAGTACCTAACTGGAATTTACAGAAATTACAATAAGGTTTAATTATCGCACTCAACATTTTACACCAAAGCCAGATTTTCCATATTTTTGGAATTGATATACATAAATAATAATTCTCAAAAAACTTATGTGCACAACATAATCGCAAAATAATGGTGAACGCGTCACGAAATGATTTCTTCAACCCTTAAGTGGATTTTTTGGTGTTGGTGTTCGTTCAGAGGTTTGCCAAGCCGCATAACTATATAAAACTCGTGAAGATCTTTTCCGAACAATATTTTTTCTACATCCCAGAAAATTTACTTATAATAATAATGCTCAACATATTGTCGATTTAAAGTCATGCTTTAGAGCATTCATGATGTCAAAACTATGTATCATTGCTTGACAGTTATCGAATGAGTGCAATAAAACTTATTTTAATCTGCATTTTATTATGCATATAAAAATAAACACACATTGTTTGAAAATGTATTGGAAAATGTGAAGTTGGTGCAGTCCCATATTGAAAAATAAAGGCATACCAGTCTCCATATGAACTTTTAATTTAAATTTCAGCTGCAAACGTGAATTGTGTTCTAGTTTATTATTTTTTGCTGATCATTGGAAGCAAAATTAGTAAGCTATGCGGTTGTGTTAAATATGTCAGGAAGAAATGTAAGGGGTCATCCATAAACGTAGTTATTCAGGGGGGAGGGGGATCTTTACGGGGCCCATATAGCCGTAGTGGTAAACGCGGAGCTGTTCAGCATGATCAAGCTGAGGGTCGTGGGTTCGAATCCCACCGGTCGAGGATCTTTTCGGGTTGGAAATTTTCTCGACTTCCCAGAGCATAGAGTATCTTCGTTCCTGCCACACGATATACGCAAGCAAAAATGGTCATTGGCACAGTAAGCTTTCAGTTAATAACTGTGGAAGTGCTCATAAGAACACTGAGATGCAGGCTCTGTCCTCTGTTTTGTTTGACTTATAAACTTGGTTTATAAAATGATGATTCAGCTTCAAAACATTCATCAAGATTGAAAAGAAATCTGAGAAATTTTAGATTTTCTTGATAAATGCAATCAAACAGATTTTTCAAAGCTTTAAATGGTTATGTAAATATTATATTATATTCGTGTCTTAATTGATAAATTTATAAATAAACAAAATCAAAGTTTAATAAATAAATTAAAAATCAATGCTTTAACTACTTGGAGTACATTGTTTTCTCATTTGTTAACAAGTCATAAAGTCAGCCGTTTTCAAGACAATAAAATATGCTCTTTTCGGCAAATATTACATGAAACAAGATATTTATACCGTGTATTATGCATTCAATGTTGCAGGAGATCTCACTCAATCAACTCATCGATTTGTTTTGATGTATCAATGCTCTTGATGGAATAGCCTGAATATTAATGAGGACAACAGATTCGAGTGATATCGAAATTGCCCTATCATTCAATTTTATTGATAACTTGGTAATTTGATATTTTTTTTTTTATTTAACTGTTTCATTATAGGTTGTGTAGGTTTATTTTATTATGAAGAAAGATAATGAAGTTCAGCTGAAATATTAATAGAGATAAATAATTTGTATGATAATCGCTAAAAGTTTCTAAACATTCCAAATATATCAAGTGTAATCTTTTCTATATCTCATCACTGATTGCCAAATGGATTTGAATTTGGATAATAATTCATTTCGAATTAATATATTGTATTGTTCATTTTCATTGAAATCTATTTCCTAACAAAGAATAATTTAAAAAAAACAATCCATTAATAACGAAATTTTTGTTCTAACTAAAAACAAACTAAAAATATATTGTACCCTAACTCAACAATAACGAGCTTCATCAATCCATTTTTCCAATTTTTTTTTTTCACATTTTCTATAGTAAACTTGTTTGGCTTGGTGACAACAGCAAAAGTAATACAATTTAGCCTATATGAAACTAGATACCAAAATTATGTAACAGGAACTGTGTTTATTTGAAACTGTTTTCCAAATTAATTTCTAGCGCTACTGTTTATCATACTGTTAGATTAGATTATCCTTACATTTTAGTCAGTAATTAATATCAAATTTTGTATTGAACTTCTGAATTCTAATTTTTTGTTTCAACCCAATCACTGAGGAAAATTAATAAAAAAATGCAAAGGGGGGGGCCTTCCTTAGCCGAGTGGTTAGAGTCCGCGGCTACAAAGCAAAGCCATGCTGAAGGTGTCTGGGTTCGATTCCCGGTCGGTCCAGGATCTATTCGGGTTGGAAATTTTCTCGACTTCCCTGGGCATAGAGTATCATCGTACCTGCCACACGATATACGAATGCGAAAATGGCAACTTTGGCATAGAAAGCTCTCAGTTAATAACTAACTACTAAACTAATTCTTATCACAATTCATAGATAGTCAAAATTAAAAACGATAAAAAAAGATTATTGCGTTGTATAAAAATGAAATTTTGTTTTCATATTTTTCATGATAAAAAAAATCAGTATATATGTTCTCTTGACTTCTCCAAACGGTTTACTACAATCTCCCCACTGAACGTTCTGTTCTAAAATCAACATATCGGTGCCATAATTCTTAAAATAAATTGCTTGCAAAAACTAATAGCCAATTTGCAGAAGTTGTTCTTGAGTCAAAATGATCGATTCATCTATAGAAAACTCTTTTACTATTATACTAAAACCATGGTTAAAATTTAATCCCATATATGGGGCACGGTTTCTTATAATCGGCTCATTCTGGGTAGCATTCATCAGCATTGGATCGATATTTTTTATCAATGTGAAAGTAGAACCGTGATCTTGTTTTCTTTGAATAGCACCAGCAAAAGATTCCACAGAGTTTTCATGTTTTAAAGACTATTCATTTTATAAAGAGGACACCTTGTTTATGCTATATCTTTTTTATCATGTATTTAAAATTCCAGAGTTTTCTGTCTGTCAGTAACGCTTTGAAAGGTTTCATTGAGCAGCATACAACAGCAATTTAAGAGCACAACAACAGTCAAATTAAGAGCACTGCAAAAGTCCATTTGAATGTAACAACATTACAATAGGGTCCTAAAGCCCTGTCCCAATTTTAGTGCCAAACGCTTACGTTCAGGCCAAAAACACATGTTTACTCAATTTTTTAATGTTTTTCATTTGTTTAAGTACAAAAAACATTTTTTTTATGTTTTTATAGATTTTGTCACACTCCTTGATTTGAACTCAAATTTCGGGTGTATTTTGTTTTCCGTGTCCCTTCCGAAATGTCAGATAGCAACAACCCCAGTGTTAAAACTAAAACCCCTGTGATATTTTTGTCGACTTAGCGAACGTCAAACATGATCTCAAGTGTCAAGGTTCATTTATGGATCCAATTTTGAAATTAAAGTTTAAATATGATATATCCGTTATTTGAGCGAGAAAAATTGCTAAAGTAGTTGCAGTAATATGATCTTTCGTGTTATTAAATGAAAACAAGATTTAATTAACCATTTTAGGACCCTATTGCAAATTGTGGAGCACTATAACAGCTATTGCACAGGGTGTTCTAGAGTTTTCCGGAGCTTTGTCCTTCCTAATTCGTATAAAAGTCACGATCTTTTTATCATTGTAGTTTTCCGGTTTTATGAACTTGGACGGTAATCAAAATGTAAACAAACCAACTTTATGCTGTTCGACCGCACTTAAATTCCGATGCAAGTTGAAAATGTGATTCATTACGGGTTTCGTCATTTCAATATAAGGTTAAAAAACAAATAAGATATTTGCAAAGGAAAGATTAACATGATTGTGGGCCGAATATTCTAGTTTTTTTTTTTATTTACACAACCTTCTTGAGTCGATGTTCCATGGTTCGATATCGACTTATGAAGGCAAAATAAAAATATTTTTTTATGGTAACTATAATGGTCCCCTAAAAGAGCTTTCCAAAGCATTCCTGTTCGATGACTCGATATATTCATTAGTCGATAGTCCCCTAATTACAATTCGATTCGTTGTATATCGTTGACGATCGCCATCGCAGCACAAAGATCTATACAGAAATTGTAGCACTGGTTAATCGGGATTCAATAGAATATTCTAGAATTTTCAGTCAGATTCTTCTCTCTAATTTATAGAAGCTTCTGGAACTTTTGAAATATTTCACAACAGCATTTAAGGCTGTAATTATTTCAGATCAGAATAACGGCTATAACAATGGAGTATGGTTATAGCATAAATTTGGGCGATTTTGCGTTCATAAATATCATGCGTGTCTCAGCTTATTATTCATACACCAATGGCATATTTATCAACAGAGAAATTTCTCTGTCCATGTTATCATTTTGCAATTGAACATAAACATTATTAATCTTTGAAAGAGGTTTTTGCTTGAAAATTCTTATGGAACGTGACTAGCCACGCAGGGTTAGCTAGTTTATCAATGAAATCATAATCGGTTATACTATTATTTTCCTCTTATATTGAAATATAAGATCTTACAAAGAAGAACAAAGAAGTTTCGACAAAAACTTCCTAGAAAAGATGTTCTTCAAACTTAAACAATATTTTTCACATACCAAAAATCCGAATTTTTATGAATGAATTGTGTTTTGGTATACTCAACTATTATACTTGGCTCCAGACCTACCAATCTTTGACCATTCTAAACATTGTTCCTTATTCGTGTGAATTATAATTATTTTGATGGCTTTTTTGTTATAACGCCATCGTGCAATAATATAATAGTCTAACGATACTGTATACAGAAAACCGATTACGATTCTATTGATATATTATAAAGATATAGCATGCACAAGGTGTCCACTTTATAAAATGAACAGTCCTTAAGTAAGTTCTACAATAGAGAATGTGGCTACTCTGGTAGGTGATAAATTATTATGAATATACATTAAACTTGTTCAACATACGATGATTAACGCTTTAAAGGAGACTTGACTGTATATCTTTATTTTGCTGGGGATAACACATGTTCACATGTTTATCAACAGCATGAGCAATCATGCATATGAAACGTAAAACCACATCGACTTTGGTTACTCTTCACTTCAGAAGTAAGTTTGGAGCAGTAGATACACAGTGTGCTTGTCGATCCGATGATTATAGTTCGAATCTGGCTTGCACCCTCTCGGTTTTTTGCGTATTTCCATACTTCCAATACATGCACTTAAAAGAGGCATATGTGTGGAAGTTTTATTTTTTAATACATGTGTTGGTGATGCACGCATATGAAAAAATAAAATACACATGCGACATCAACCAGGATCGATCCATGGTCATGAGCGTGAGAACCAAATACTATACCACAGCACTAAACCCGCTTGTTGGTATGCGTGGTGCAAAAAGCATATCAAGTTGTACTTCCCCATTTGTACCGTAAAAACTGCTCGACTCAATGACCGGATTATCTGCCTATCAATAGACGCTCAAAAACGTCATGTCGCTCAGAAGAACACTTTTCCGCCATCAATAGACGCAGAAAACGCCTATAATGACGGTTTCAACTTTTGGGTGTAGCTGCTTTTATTGATCATAGCAAAATGAGTTCCTTTGGCTGCATTTTTCATTACTTTTTCGAGCTTTTTGGGGAGTTTTGCGATGACTTCTGCTTCGGCAACTACTGGAATCACAGTTAATAATCGGCTCAACAGATGAGGTGCAATTTATGCCTTACAATACCCGCATAATTTGTTTTGAATAGAATTTTTTAAGAAATATTGCAGGATGCATACTGACGGATGAGCGGCTGCACATTGAAACGTGGAAGAAGAACTACGACGAACACCCGAATGGAGAGAAAACTGAACTCTATACCATGGTTATGAATGTTACTCTGATACGGCAAAATATTTGCTTTAACAATAGTCAACAGTAGGATTCGTGTAATAATTCCTAAAAGAATTTACTACAGTCGCCTCTCCACATCTCGATATCGAAGGGACCATCGAGATACGGAGAAATCGAGACAAAAAACAAAAATTTGATGAATACTAGATTAAAAATCACTCCGTTACCAGGAAAATATGAAACAAGCAGACGTCATCTCGCGTTCTGAAATTGTTTTGAATCAGTAAAATCAACTAGACTAGACCTTTGATTATGGTCATATCGACATACAGAGAGAAAATTTGAAACAACACTCAACAGGACAAAAATCTACAGGAGCACATCGAGATATGGAGATATCGAGATAAGGAGGATATCGAGATATGGAGAGAGAAAATGTACGCGACTGAAGGGATCGAAGAAATCATCGACATAGGGAGAGATATCGAGATATAGAACATCGAGATGTGGAGAGTTGACTGTATTATGATCAACAATTATAGCAGTTCACGAAACCTGTTTCTCGCAGATAAAAGCGGCAAGTAATTGTCGAATTGCTTGAAAAATGCCTATTTTAGTCAAATATCCGCGATAATTTCATTCACTGCTTCTAAGAGATATTATCTGGACATTCAGTATAAATAAACAACCATTCAACAAATAAAATTTATTTTAACAAAAAATAATCGTAACAAAATATCAACATATCTATTTTTAATGATAATTATTATGGATATTATCCACACGATCTGGGCTTAAAATTCGTTGACAATCATAGAAGTAAATATCAAGGTGCTTTGCTTTAGAAAAAGTGGGATGAGAATTTTCAAATTCACGTAGATTCTGATAACACAATGGCTATAATAATTCATTGTTTTAGTGTATTCATTGCATTTAAGATTACGTTTTTTTTTATCTTTATTAACGAGGTCCCCATATATGATTACGTTGAAATACATTGAGAACATTCTACAAGTTCGTTTAACATGTTTCACACGTCGATTTCCACTAATTATAAAACCTGTCAATTGGACTGTAAAATCAGTCGCTATCAACATTCCGAATTCAAATGTAAAGCACGTTAATTTACAAAATATCAATAACTTTGCTGTAGAATGATTGCGTGATTTTCTGATACCAAGCACCCATTGCGAGAGCTTGGATTCCCCAAAAATAACATGCTATTTAACATGTCAAGCGTGGGAGGCAAATGTGAGTCCTCGTGATGATAAGCAAACTGGTTCTACTAGTGATCGATATCACTATTGTAAAACACGTTCAAATCATGTGCAAAAGGCTTTGTTATCGAACCAAAGTCATTCCTAAATAGAATTACAGGTTTTACACGTCATTTCACCTTGCCACTCGACACGACAGATTCACGTTGAAAAGAATGTGAATCGAGCGTATGGATTATTTTCGGTGTATGTTTATGATTGAATCCACTTGATCAAATAGTTGAAATTGATTCTTAGCTACTCGAACAGAAACAAAAATAAAATTGACAGTTGATAATTTTTAAAAAAGTCTTAAGTTTTACGTGAATCAATCCCGCTTCGCACAAAGCATCATCTAAACCATGGTCGGTTTGAGGTTTTCTTTAGCTAAGTGGTTAGAGTCCGCGGCTACTAAGCAAAGCCATGCTGAATGTGACTGGGTTGAATTCCCGATCGGTCCTTGACCTCCCAGGGCATATCCCAAGTAACCACTAGCCCGCTAATTCGCATTTTTGGCCTTATAGGGCTATTATATATCTGATATTGGACATTCAGCTGTATTATAGCACTATATTGACAAGCAGGGCGAATTAAAGTGCTATTTGATTAGTTGGGAGAATATAATACCTGCCACACGATATACGAATGCGAAAATGGTAACTTAGCCAAAGAAAAGCTCTCTGTTAATAACTTGAACACTAAGATGAGAAGCAGGCTTTATCCCAGTGAGAATATAATGCCAAAAAGAAGAAGAAGATCGGTTTCCATCACACGTTGATTTCAAATACCTACCGAAAAATCGGCCTCCACCGTCACTTACTGGAAAACCACA
Organism: Aedes aegypti; assembly: GCF_002204515.2. Lineage (NCBI taxonomy): Eukaryota > Metazoa > Arthropoda > Insecta > Diptera > Culicidae > Aedes > Aedes aegypti. The sequence continues at coordinate 403,393,821 of NC_035108.1, forward strand.
CACAACTTCCAAACCGCTTCCCGCGCGGAATGGTACTTTCACATTCCTTCCGAAGAATAAGACGCTGACGACGACAAAGGGAGCATACTTTTCGCCGGTGGTAATTACCTTTTGTTTAATATCTCACCGGTCATCCGCCGCCGAAAAATAAAACATTCAAGCTCAACCTGGAACCGCAAACACACAAACTGCGCTCTCAAAAAGTGGCGGTGGCGGTGTCTTTCGGGCTTAAAACACTATGTTCCGCCACACCGTGGTCCTGAATTCGAAATTAGTGGTTCACTACTGATGGTGGCGGTAACGGCAGCTCTGGACCGGAGGAATGTGTAGGATACCGAAAACCGGTCAATGCGCCACGGAACTGTGGATTGGTGATGACGGACGTTGCGGTGCGGTACCGATCTCCGAAGAATACGAATACTCTACATATAGATGAGTTCAGCAGCGGCAATTCCGACCGGGCAAAGTGGATTCGACACGGAACGGACGTCCAGGGTTGCCAAATTTTCAGGGCGTTGATTCCGTAGAATTTTAGCTAACTTCATTTTGAACTCTTGAGGAGAAGTTTAAGGTCTTATTGTTTAAATTATTTTAAAAATAAAATTCGTTAATTTCCATAGCAAAAAATTCGATGCAAGAAAATTTGACCCACGGAATCCGTAAACCCGTAGAGGCCCTTCAATTCCGCAGATCTACGGACATTTACATAGATCTGACATCCCTGTAGATTGCACCCCCACCCTCCGAAAAGCAGGGGCAAGGATGATGAGAAGTAGGGAGTAAAATCGTTCACTCACATATGTCTTCCGCCTCTATGATGATGACGATCGGTCGCCATCAGGCACTCAAAGGTTGACCCCGAAACTGTTGTTGTAGTTGCTGTTGGTGGATGCTATTACTGACTGGGCTCAATTCAGTCAGTCAGTCAGTCAGAGCTATTGTTATTATTTTCACCGATACGGTAGAATAATATAGCGTACGCGGGACGTGCCTTTATTCGTAAACACATTCGGCGGGGATGCAGTCAAGTCAAGCCAAGTCAGCCATCCAGCGAACGGAGCCGAAGCGGGTAGCGCACCAGAAACGTGTATGAAGGCCTTCGAAGCGTTGTTCCCGGCCAAGACGAAACTCATCATCACCGTCATTAGACCGCGCAGCCAACTGACGAACCGAAGGGAAAAGAATCCGCCGAAAAATATTTCCTCGCTTATTAGCTTTCGTTTCTGGCCCCGCGTGCCCTGTGCTGCCCTCCAGAGATCCACGTTTAGACTCGATGCACAATGGTCCGAATTGACAATTTAGCTAACAAAAAACATTTTCTCTGTGTTCTCGTTCACCGGCCGAATGACTCTCAGTCCCTTTTCCTCCCTCACTAATAAACGCCCTTCCCATGGTGATTGTGGATATGCAGAGGTATTTCCGGTCTCTAGAAGCAAAAATCATTACACACTAACATTTCTTCCCTATCCCAACTGACTGAGAAGGCTTGGTCGGTGCCGTTTTTGATCAATAATAATATGAGATCTGCTAAAATGTGTACTTCGAGAGAAAGCGACTTCATTCACACTGATTTCCTCCTTTTTTTCATTTCAGGTAAGCAACTTTCATTCGTAACGCGCATCATAGCATTGTATTGGTAAGACTAATAACGCTGCAATCTAGTAAGTTATGTCCAAGATTTACTACATTTTAAATATAAGCTTTTTATTTGAACATCTTCCTTCACTGCCTCCTCACTAGGATTTTTGCAATTGAATATATGAATTAGATTATCAATTTTGAATGGTAAGTTTTATAAACTTGCAATATTTAGTAAAATTGTGTATCATTACTTTCTCTATAAATCCTCAAGACCAATCCAAAGCAAAAAGTTAGATGAAGAATCTTTTAATTTTAGTCACGTTTAGTTGAAATTAGACTAGATCAAAAGTATCTTAAGCAAAGTTGTGTATAACATTTTCTAAAAAAAAAAATGCTGAAGGACCGCATTTAGCCTCAAGAAAATAAAATTGGTTTAAAATTAAATCCAAAATACGGAGCTTTTTTTCTAAGAAGACGCAAAAATCAATTACGGACTTCTCTGAAGATACGTCTGAAATCAACGAGAGCAGAGAAATACGTTTTTTTTTCCACCAAATTGTCGATTCGAACCATTGTACAACTGGCTCACAGTTTTCCTCCTCGGAGCGCCCGTCCAGGGTTAGTAATTACATTTTAAGCCGATTGTTATTATTTATACCACAATTAATTTGTTTTGACTTATGTGCAGTCAGTCGGTCGAACGTTCGGTCGGTGGTTTTCGGTGGTCACTCAAGGGTTTCCTCCTCCGCTTAACCACTACTGAATCCATCATCATCGATGCTTGTCAGCAGCAGCTGAGGCCACAGAAAACAGTCGCGATCGCTATGGAAAACTGCAAACTGTAACAAAACAGCGAGCCGAATATTACAACAATGTTGTGTTGGTGATAGGCACGTTCTCATTTGTCATATCGTCGTCGTCCAATGGCGGCGGCTGACCTGGCTTCAAGCGGCCGAGTAAGCAAAGGCGAGAATGAGGTCAGACACGTTCTGAGCTGGAAATGGATGGGAATGATCCGCTGGAAGGTGCTGTAAACTGGGTTGCACTTTTGTTTCAGATTAATTTTCTTCTTCCAGCGAGCAGCTGGAAGGAGCGAGCTTATTGAGGTCATTTGTCTGCAGTTAGCAGAGACTTAAGTTAGGTTTGCTAGTTTGTTTTCGCAATTTCTGCAATTATGGTAGAACTATACATTATTGGACAATACAATAAACAACGACGTTTTTCTGGATTTTACATGTTTTTTTTTGGCTTAGTTAGTTGTAAAAACTGGGGCCCAGATAGCCATAGCAGTAACCATACAATTATTATACAAAACCATGCTGAGGGTCGGGAGTTCAAATCCTTTTCGTAAATGAAATTTTCTCTACTTCCCAGGGCATAAAGAATCTTCGTACCTGTCATACGATATATACATCTGAAGATGTTCAATTGGCAATTAAAGCTCTACAGAGTATCTACTACCTGGAAAAACCTGGAATTCTCAGGGAATTTCAACTATACTCAGTGAAATTATTTTGAAACAGTAATATGCCGTTTTTTGCGACACCCTCAATCAAAAAATTTTTCGACTTCACCACTATATCAAAATGCTAGTTGCCATGTTCAGTCCTTCTAACGATTTTTAGTTAATCAGCATATAAAATGTTCAGATAAGTAATCAGAACTTAAGATTGCCAAATTGGTAAAAGCAAGTTCAGTTCCAGTTGGGTATTCATGAGCAGCTGATAAGTTAAAAACATAAAAAAAATTACAAACATGTTGTTTCGCCTGTAGTACAAAAATAATGAACTTTGTAGCAAAAGAGCAAAAATTACAACAGGCACGAAAAATAGCACATTTCTTAGGTAAGCAATTTTTTTTAGAGTCTTGATCGTCAGTTTTGGTTATGGTCTCTAAAGCCTCTATTTTAATCAAATTCATCTCTAAAGTCATTTTTTTAATCTGCTTGCAGTGAATCCTGCTGCAAAATGCTAGAGTTTTCAGAGGAACCTACAAAACCTATCAGGCGACTTTTACACAAGTTCTTAATAATATTTTTATCAGATTTCGATGCTTCAAAAATTCTAGTAATTTCTCCAGAGATTTCTTCTTGAATATTTTCAGAAATTTCTCCAGGGATGCTACCAGCGATTTCTCAATGGATGATTAGAGGAATTTCCTCAGAATTTGGTCCAAAAATCATAGAGCACTTCAACGCTTCTACCAAAGGTTATTCCAGAGTTTTTAGAAAAAATCGTTTCAACATTTTTCCACGAAATTCTTCATATATTCCAGGCATTTTCATAAAGATTTTTTTTTTAAATATTCATCCACGGTTACTCTCAAGAATTGCTCCAAAAATCCTTCAGGCATTGTTTAATGATATCTATCATAAACTTTTCCAAGAATTCTTTGATAAATTTGATTCAAGGATTCCTCATTAGGTTCCTGCATAAATTTCTCTTGTATTGTATTGTTGCTTTTAGGAGGCCTTTCTGGTGAAGATACATCGAAGCCAAACCAAAGTTTCAAGAGCACAAATCTATAGAACCAGACAGCCGTTTGTGTTGAAAATTTATCTAACTGGCCACTCGCTGGAGATGAACAATCGATCAAATTTTCAGTGAGAATGGTTGTCAGGCTATTTAGTTTTGTGGTCTCCAAAATACAAGATTTGGCTTCGATGCACTTTTACCTTCAGAGATCCAGAGTAGGCTTATTTAAAACTCACATATTGGATTGTCTCTCGAAATTCTACTCAGATCTCCAAGACAATCTTAAAAGTTTCATTGAAATTTTGCCGGATAAAAGAAAATATATTTGAAGACTTCATTGAAAATTTTCAAATAAAATAGGAGGAATTCGTGAAGGAATTTTGAATTCTTGCGGGTGCTCTAAACGGGAATTCTGGACGAAGTCCTAGAAAAATCAATGCAATAATTTCTGGATGGATGATTCCTGATGTAGTAATCCTTAAAAAATTCAAGATTGAATTAATGAAGGCATATAGAACAAGATTCTTGGAAGAATTACTTGAAAAGTTCGTGAAAAATCTCAAAACAATCTCTGAAGAGATCAGCGAAGTAATAAGTGAAAGATATCTATAGTAAATCGAGCTGTTATACTTGCCGTTATGTCATGAGAAATTCCAAAAAGGGCCTTTGAATTATAATTAGAAAAATGTCTGCTCAACTTAGGAATCAAACTCTCCTCTCGTGCTTCCTGTTGTTGCATGATTTAGTAAAGTTTCATTTTTTTTCTATCAAGAGATTTTTAAAGTTATTGTTTCTACTAGGGGAAGACGGGGTAAGACCACCCGCCTAAGCAATTATATTCATATGTCAAAATCAAGAATCAATAAATCCTTTTTCGACGCAGCATGTTGTTTTTTGAAGCCTTAGGCATGATCAAAAAATATCGCAGGTGTTGTATTTCTTAAAAATATTTATTTCTTGATGCTTTTAAAAAGTGATGTCTTATCACGATTATTTTTAGCGACGGGGTAAAACCGCTCACCCACGGGGTATGAGCTACCACCACGATTTTCGTATACAATTTTGCGAAAAAATATATCAGTTCCCTGTGATTCTAAAAAGTATAATGTTTTATGAATTCTACATTGATTAACGTGAATATTGTTTCATTTTTAGGGTTAATTATTTCAAAAAACTTAAATGTATAGTTATTATTACTTTGGAACGCCCATATTTTGGGAAAACTATGCGGATTTGGCTTGTAGTTTTCAGAAAATTGATTTCATTTCACTTGAACAGTAATGTACAACGTAGTTAAAACTTTGAAAATGGTTTACACAGTTATTTGATGTAAATTAGGGGTGGCGGTCTTACCCCGTCAACAGTGGTCGGTTTTACCCCGCTTGGGCAATTTTCACAAGTATGGCCTTATTTCAAAGCTTAATATTTACAATTCATATTTCACTTCACCGAAGCATATTTCACATTTCTGGTAAAGCATGTAGGGGTAATTTGTTATGTTTTTCCAAAAAAATCCCTTCCGAAATCCTTAAGTAAGCATTTGTTAAATTTAGATCATATTCAATAACGACGAGTAGAAACTTTGTTTTTGACATTTGTTATGAAAAATTTGATGTAAATATCACACTAAATACTCCGGAATGTCAAAAATCTTGTGTTAATACAAAGTGTTTGGTGAACTTTTAAGAAAATTGCCATTTTCATGCCAAACTGAAGGTGGTCCGTCTTACCCCGGCGGGCGCTCTTACCCCGTCTTCCCCTACGATCCTACTACCAGCCCGGATTTTCCCAAAGAATAAAATCAAAACGCTCTCCAGAAAAATATTGTGGGCATGTCGCTGATGTCCATACATATGAATCCCATTTTAAGGAAAAGGATATTTTTTCTTAAAATCGCTCAAGATTGAAAAGACTTTTTTTCACATCTGACTATGATAATTAAAGGCAGTTTCAGATCATTTGATAAACAAATAAAAAGTACCAAGAACAAAACAGATTATGGTTTTTATTGGAGTGAAAAATAGTTTGAAACTTATTGTTAGATAAATTTATTATCAAAGACACTTTTCATTTAAAAAAAATGTTTTTATTCATCTAAAATTAACTATTCATATATTTTGGAGAATTTTTCTTAACCTGGAATTATTTTCCAAACTCGGAAATCTCAGGGAATTTCATTTCTGTAAACGAGTAGACACCCTGTCTCAGTTAATAACTGTGAAGGCGCTCATATGATAACTAAGATGAGATGCAAGTTCTGTTTCAGTTGGGTTGGGACGTAACGCTAAGGAGAAGCAGAAGAAGAAAATGAAGAATTTGTAACCGTTTGGTTACAAATTGTGGATTTTTGTTTTTATATTTATTTGTATGTTTTAGAACCTTCACGTTTCTCGTGTAATGACTGCAGAAGATACCTCAGAAGCGTTAGGGTTTGTGCCGCTGTAAATGTCTTCGTCCGCTACCAATACATGTCGGAATATGGCGGAACGATGATTGATATGAAGCGAGATGGCATGTTAACAAATAAATTATGATGGAAGTGGGAATTCTTTATAAGAACGGCCATTGCCCATATTCGGCCTCTTTGTATATCAGGCGTCCGTGTGCTGTGGACAAGTGTTAAGTGCAGTGCAGTGAAAACGTTTACGTACAACCCCCGCGAATAACTAATGAAAATTACATATTTTAATATTTTAATAATTTATTTTTTGCATTAAATTCGATATAATTCGAAAATGGCTACTTCTAGAGAAATCATCGTTATAATCATTATGGTTTAGAATCATTTCTAGATTTTTATTGTATCGTCAGAACGTATTTATTTTGACAAAAACACAAAATTTTGAAAATCGGCCAGAAGTTGTTCTTTTAAAAACTTTTTTACTTAAAACTTCTCCATCATGGAACGTCCCAACTAACAATTCAGAGCCACAAACAAGCATGCATGTTTAATTATTGTTCAATAATGGTAATGACAGCTGAATAACAATTTTGCTCTATAAAGAGCTGAGAAAGTGCTTTTTTAACACAAACTTAGGTCAATGTTCAACGTTGTGCATGAGAATGAACAAAAGTTGAATCGCCACTTATTAAACGTTTCCAAAGATTCTCATTCGACTAGTCAAGATTGTTTTACTAATGAACTGAATAAGACATGTTTCCCTCAATTAAAAAGCCAATATTCTACTGAACTAATGTATATGTATAAAAGGATATTCAGAAGACGAACTAACGTTTTACTTGCTTCGCACTTCATCTATTTCCACATGTTTAACATTAGCATGAATGAGAGCTGAATAAGTATCTTATAAAATCCTAATTCAGCTTCAGTATATTATAAGAACAGTTGATCCAATAGAGGCCAAAATGACGATTACCAAACACATTGTTCAGCAATAAATAAGCCTTGTAAAAGCGATCACACTATAGCTAAATTTCATAAAATGGACAAAATATCCGAAATTCGTGATGAGTTCCGAACGCATTTCAAAGCTTATAACTTATGCTTTCTCAAAACTTTTTAAATAGCTGTTCAGAAAATAAACATGGTCAGCCTCCAGAAATGTAGGATTATTTTGAAAAACAAACATTTGAGCTAAGTATTCATATTAGAAGCGAAGTACTGACAAACAAAGCGTGATATTGACTTGATTCAGATAAAAGATCTAAACACAACATCAAAATTTCGTTTGTTCTTTGTATGTAGTTAATTTTATATATCATTTTCAGATCTTTTATACAGTCGACTCTCCACACGATATCTCTCTCTATGTCGACGATTTCTTCGGTCCCTTCATTCTGCATACGATTTCGCACTTCATATCTCGAGGAGGATTATCTCGATACCTCCCTATCTCGATGTGATTTTCATTCCCGATTTTCTCTCCATATGTCGATATGCCCATTATCAAAGGTTACTAGACTAGATTCTAGAGATTCAAAACAATTTGCGAAGACGAAATGACGTCTGTTTGTTTTTGATGTACCTGGTTACGAAGTGATTTTCAATATAGTATTCATTAAAAATTTGTTCTTTGTCTCGATCTCTCCCTATCTCGATGGTCCCTCCGATATCGAGATGTGGAGAGTCGACTGTATATTATATCCATCAAGTTAATATCACTTTTAGCTATCCATATTATAATTTGCTATTGCTAAGCTTTTTTCGCCTGCTCGGGATGTTGTTCCGTACAAGAAAAGTGGAAATATCTTTGACATAATTGATTAAATAAATTTCTCTAGCGAGCTACAATTGAAATGACATTTCTTCACAACTAAATAGTGCGATCTAAGAAAAATAATTTATTTGGCCATTTCTGAAAAAAAAAAAAAACAATCCCACGCGTCAAGATATTCGAACATTTTTCTATTCAGGCACATAGTGCTCAGAGCACTTCAAATGATGTCAATATATTCATACAGCGGACCAAATCAATAAAATAATTAATTAATACAAATGTAATTTATAACATAAATGAATTTCAATTTAAGTTAATGAATCATTCAAATTGAAGTTTTTAACAAACTAAAACTTATTATGAAGTTAGATTAATGTGAAGATGCATCGAAGCCAAACCTCAAATTTTCAAGAACACAAATCTAGAGAACTAAATATCCATTCAAGCTGAAAACTTAAACGATTGGTCACCACCAGCGTTTGACCAATCGATTAGGTTTTCAGCTCGAACCACTGCGCTGTCTGGTTCTCTAGATTTGTGCTCTTGAAATTTGAGGTTTGGCTTCGATGCATATTCACCTTAATCATTTCAGACTGATTTCACTTTGTGTAAATAAACATTATTTTTGACCATCATTGACATAAACTTTCTCACTGTGCGCTAAAAATAGCCGACTGAACTCGGCTTAGATCAGCACTAAACAGCAGCTGAATAATATGCTTGTTCAGTTGTTGATAAGCGTACCATGTGTTGATTAGACAATGTCGAATAGAAGCTCAACCATGATCAATATTCAGCTATGAGTGGTTTATATTTTGTACTGGACGATTTATTCATCAATTCTAGGATAGCGCAGATGGCAAGGCATACCGCTGACGATTGGAAGGTCTCGAGTTCGAATCCAGTATCCAAGCGATTTTTAAATATGGTTGTTATATCATGATAATTGTGTACACTACATTTGAAGCTCCTAGAAATTTTTTTTTTGTTTTTTATTTGTTTTTAATTATTTTTGGACCAGTCGTATAAAAGCTGAACTAAATGCTTGTAAAACGTTTCAAAAGCTGAAAAATAAAACTGGAATTCAACGACATGCTTTAAAGTTTTTCCAAATTTGTGTGAACAACGCCTGAACAAAGGTTAGCCATGAAAATTATCAAAATGGTATTAAACGTGGTGCTGAATAAAACTGCCATAATGGTGTTTATTAAATGAGTGAATGTTAGTTGGGGTTGTCTCAAACATCATATCAAGATTCTATGGTGAAGTTTTAAAAAATATTTTTTCTTGTATGTCAGTTCACTACAATTTCTTCTTAGAACAATGTACGATATTAAATTCTTATTATCATCAATATAAAAAAAAAAAACAGAAAGTAAATAATACAATCTTTTTTTATTACATGCCATATATGGGGACATTTAATATATATATATATATATATATATATATATATATATATATATATATATATATATATATATATATATATATATATATATATATATATATATATATATATATATATATATATATATATATATATATATATATATATATATATATATCGCTTTTGAGAGCGATGAAATGGACCGGTTCAATAATTTACATATATTTCTTGTAAATTATGAATGGTTTCGTTATGGTTTTATATTGTTTGAAGGTTTAAAAGTGTACTAGGCCCATCAATGTGTTAAACAAATATGTAACAATATCAACTTTACACTTCTACTCAATAAAATCTTTTGAGTCTTATAATTATACCTCCAATCGAAATACAATCAACTTTCCCTAACTTTATGTTCCGTAGCCTGATATCGAAGTAAAGAACAAATGTAGAAGTAAGTTTACATGGCTACTTTGCTGGTCACTTCAATCGCAGTTGCTCTGAACTGTAACTATATCTCCCTAGTTCGATGGGCCGTTCAATATTGTGATTTGACTGTAGAATAATAAACATGATTTGTTTGATTTTATAATGTCATGTTTGTTCAAACCGTTTCATAAACAAATCTGTAACGCATTTCAGTACGCATTCCAGTCGTACAATCAAATTTATATTATCAAAAAAAAATACCAATTCAAGAGTAAATCGGCATGACTAATAGACCAGTTCATCAAATAACAAGATGTTATTACACTACGATGTTTACTATTATGAAAATACGTTCAACCGAAATAGAATCACAAACTGCACAACTTCACTTAAATTCCGATATTGTTATTTTACTGGTTCAAAAGTGAATTGATAAAATTAACCGGTTCAAAAAGTTGTACGACTAAACTGCTTCCAAATTATAACAGCAAACTTTAAATGTCGTCTTCTGAAATAAAAATGGTTTTACTGGATCTAAAGTAAAATGAACCGATCAAAAACGTAGCACGTTTCAGTTGTACGACTAAATATCCATCAAATAATGCCTGTAAACTTTACCGCTTGTATTCTGAAATAAATCTTCTGAAATAAAAAATGAAAGGTTTTATCGGTTCAAAAGCGAAACGGTTATATGAACCAGTTCAAAAAGTTACATATAAGTTACAAACTTCCATCACAATAAAACAGCAAACTTTACTGAGTGTCTCAAAAACTAAAAATGAACAATATACAGGATCAAAAGTGATGAAGTACAAAGAGAATAACATTACAGTTCTATTATTAATTTGCTAACCAATAATAACAGTAAATTTGACGGGTTATCTTCTGAGAAAAATAAATACCGGTTCAAAAAGTTACACATTTCAGTTGTACGATAAAAGGTATACTAAATTATAGCAGCAAACTACAGCGATTATCGTCCAAACAGCGTTGCAAAAATCTCTCAAATGCTCATACCTCTTACTTGAGATTTTTCACGAATGGATCGTAGCTCACGCAACTCAATAGCCAAAACATCATGGATGAGTTGGCTAATCCGCTTAACCTAGTTGGTTAAGCTTTAAAAGTAAACCGATTCAGAAAAAAAGATTTTTCTCAAAATTTCACCTCCTGAAACGGTTCATCAAATAACAAGATTTATCATTATACTTTGATTTTCATCATTATAAACATATTTCATCATTATCGTCTAACTGAAGAATTACTAATTGCACAAGTTTTCTTATATGCCAGCTTTAAAGTGAATCGGTAAAATGAACCGGTTTAAAAACAACATATTTCAGTTGTACGAATAATCTGCTATCAATTGATAACAGTAATTTTCACGGGTTATATTCTAAAATGAAAATAAATTATTTTACCGGTTCACAAGTGCATCTGTGAAATGAACCGGTTCAAAAAGTTACAAATTATAGCAGCAAACTTTGGCGGTTATCTTCTGAAATAGAAATTATTGATTTTAACAGTTCGAAAGTAAACCGGTAAACCGAAGCGGTTTATCAAAAACAAGATTTATTATTTCACAAAAATTCGAAATTAAATTTTGATTAAATCAATATGTATAATGAACCGGCTCATCAAATAACAAGATATAACATTACACGTTAATTCTCATTATTTAAAAAAAAGTCCAACTGAAGAATAATCACTAACTGCATAAGTTTCCTTATATGCTGGCTCAAAAGTGAATCGGTAAAATGAACCGGTTCAAAATATTATACATTTCAGTCGAACGACTTTTCTTCCATCAAAATAAAACAGCATTTTTCCTAATTATCTTATGTAAAATATTTTCTGAAATAAAAATAAATTTTTCAACCGGTTCAAAATTGAATCGGTTGAATGAAACGGTTCAAAAAGTTACACATTTGAGTTTACGATTAAACTGCTACCAAATTATTGCAGCAAACTTCAGCGGTTATCTCCTGATATAAAAAAAATGATTTTCGAAAGTGAACCGGTAAATTGAACCGGTTCATTAAAAATCAAGATTAGGCATAACGTTTAACCTCCCGTTGGAATTAAATTTTTATCTATAACAGTTCACTTTTGGGCGCTGGAGGGTTAACAAGGTTTATTCTAACGATCCATCCAACCTTTGTTGTAGGCAATCTGAAAACGTATTTCCACTAATCAAATGGAAGACTCTAACCGACGGCCCAACGCAGCGCATCCAAGAGCCCGGCAATCGGTGCCATCCAAATTAAATTCCAACCACCCAATTAACTTTAACAGATCGCAAATTGGTTTATTATTCACATTTTGTCGATATTTATTATCATTACATGTGTCCCATTCCGAGCGTTGGGACGAACCGACAATACGCAGGCACGTCTCCGAACAACCGCCGCGGCCGTCGAAAGCCGGAGACCACGTCATTCGTAATTTGTAATTTTGTGCAATTTTTGTAAATGCATAATCGTTGCAATTGCACTGCTGCTGCTGCTGCCGGATTGTGTCGGCGGTGGTGGTGCTGGTGGGTCATCATTATCGTCATCATCGTCAACGGCTTGGTCAAGGTGCAGTAGATGTAATGTGGCGTGGTGGAAGGAATTCCCCATTGCTGTGTGTGTCATTCTCTTGGGTCGGAGATTTTTTTTTGTTCTGCAGCCGACCGACAAAATCACTACCTTGCAGTGGAACGTATCGGACCTGTGCACAGTGGCTGAATTTTATACAAACGTTGGCCGAAAGTACAAGCCTCACTCAAATGAGGTCATAATACTTCAAATACTTTGAAACATTTGTAACAAATTGAGAGGTAAATGATCATTAAATAGCGTTTCTTAGAGAAGAATATGAGCATGATTGACCGTCCACAGTTGCTACTCCGTTATTGCAAGAATAGCTGCACTTTCACATGGAACCAACATATTCTACTCAGGATCAGTACTATCCTCAATATGTAACAACTGGTGCTGTCATGATTACAGCAAATAATAACGAAGCTATAAAGCTGCTTCCGAATGCAGGTCAATTTGGAGATGGAAGGATGCTACATACTTTATGGAAGCCGAGGAGTCCTCTGCATTTCCACATGTAAACATTGGGAGTTGTTAAATGGGTTGTCTGTACAGTTCACATGTTGGTTAAAATCGAACTAAAACTTTAAAGAATTGCAATTCAATACTTAAAAAAGCAAAAAAAAAATGCAGTGAAAGAATTCGAAAATTGACTTTTGACCAACTTTGGGCCACTGTGCTGCGCTTGTGGTAAGAGGTTTGGAGGGGATCGGCCCCGGAGCAGTTTTGGTAATGCATATATTTATTTAGTATGTGGAACCACGGCTGGGGTCGCGTCTTCTTTGGACCCCCTTTGGTTTGGGACTTTTTGCGTACGCGTAGTTCATTCGGGTCAGGCTGCGCGTTGTCGCTCTCTCTCTGATGGGAGAATAATGGTGTCGAATAATTTTATCGTAATGATGATTATTAATATGTATTTCATACGTGTAATCAGCGTTTCGGGGTGCCGGGATAAATGCAAAAAATAACACCCCGGAAAACCCGGGAGGTAATGATGGGAACGGCAGGGCTGGTAACTTGTCACTGGTTTAATGAAAGCCTCTTTTTTAATGGTGGGCCTTCAAAGACTCTTTTTAATTTTAAACGGTTTCTAAAGTCACTTTTTGTCTTTTATTCGTTGCAATGAATACTGATTCAAAATTGTACAGGCTTCAGAAAAAGTTTAAGAGCCACTCCAAAATTCTTCCACAGATTTTAAAGAAATGCATAGCGACATTTCACTAGAATTTGATACAGAATATTCTACGCAACTGGATATACCCAGCGATACCCATACGAATTATTTTGAATTTTTTACCATAGACCATCCCAAGATTGCCCACTTCTATTGGTTTTTACAATACTTACTCTAGAGAATATTCCAAAGATTCCAACAGAAGTTAAAACAAATCCAAAGGTCTTTTTCATAGTTTTTGAAGAAATTCTTTCAGAATACTTTTTGCATTCTTGGTTCCTGTATACTATCTTCTTGATTTTACTTCGATATCTATTTGGTTTCTATTTTCAGTGATGAGGTCTCTGAAGTTCCCTTTTTTTTAGACACTCAGTCCCTACCATCCCTGCAACAGCCAATGGATCCACTTCATCATTTTCACGAGCGAGTTTTTGTTCCAACTTTGGTCCAGAAAAACACGTGTGCCTATTTTGACAGTAATTAGACAAACCGCAAAACCATGCTGTTTTTTCCTCTATCCACCTTCCGAACGAACAGGAGCTGGTAATTGCTGTCGAGAAATTGAAAATAGACAAGATCGAATCATTTCTTCCCACCCAATCCTGCTGGACAACATCATCTCCCGGCCAGACAGTAACCAATTTCTTTCATTTCACTTAGCTCGCACATTTCCGAAAGAACACCTCCCGCGCCCGAAATTTTTGCTGTTTCGGCTCTTATATCCCATTTCGGACCAACCCAGGCGATTTCGTTGAAAGGAATCGACGAGAAGGACCTTACGGAATCCCACTTCCCTTCCCTCTCGTATAACTAACCGGATCGAATTGGTCCGAATCGAAATAAGCAACGGGTGAATCCAAACTGGGACTGGGATGCAATTATTGTGCTTCTTCTTGCGTTGTACATTTCCCACCTATTTTCTCGGCCTGAACTGTTGGTTCACTGTCTCATTCCACTTCATCAACGGCATCATCATCATCTTCTTGGTGGGGCAGTGCTCGAAATCGAAATCGATTCCTGGAGATATCATCATTTTTATTAGTGATTACCTCTGTATCTGCCTCAACATATGGCGATATGATCCTTTGAGATGAGAATGCAATTCTTAGCCACACATTAGCCATGGCTGCGAATCGTGGCCGGTAATTGTCAGGGATGGGAGCGACTGATTGTGTTAAATATAGGAACTTTAGAGACCTCATGCCTGAAAAAAGGAGACCATACAAAACCAATAAGGTATCAGAAAGAAACCTAAATTTCTCAGAGAATCTGGAAATTCTATAACAATATCTCCAAGTTTTTGTTTTGGGAATTATTCATTGCATAATTCTGATGCGGTCAGTCACCTATCACTCTTAGATAATTGTGTATTGTAGTCGTATTTGGCGGTAAAACTACTGGAAGTGTTGAAAGTACATGAGTGCATATCACTTGAGTGTGAATGCGTTACGGTTACATAACAGTACAGCTAATATAAACCGAAATTATCGTTTCTGACTGAAATTGGGCGTGAACAGGTGCATTTAGTATTTCTTTTACAGACTTCCTAAGGTTCTTTGAGATTTCTGGAATTCAATTAAGAGTGTTTCTTAGCTTAGCTTAGCTTAGCTGAGACTGACTACATATATCTATGGTTGCTATTCCGTGATTGACCGGAGTCAGTGAAGATGTACAAAGACAACTAGAAGTTCGGCTGAGATTGGCCATAATTTTTTTTAGCCTGCATAATTCAGTGCTTCTATTTCAGCTTCACTTAACGCATGCAGACCAACTGAGAAAGAAATCACTCTGGAGACGCAAGAAAAATAACACTTTCGCTTTTCATGTAAAACATCGCTCTGATGACATAAAACACAATCACAATTTATCCCGATTCTGTCGCTCATCCACAAAGGAGCATGCAACAGATTCAACGGATCAAACACCACTCAGAATTCAATTTAGAGTTTTTCTGAAGATAATTCCAGATATGACATCTGAATTTACATCATGAATTTCTTTAGGTATCCTTCTAAATATTTCTTTTTCAAACAATTATGTTCCAATTTTTTTAGAAAATCTTTCATCAATTGTCCTTTAAGATTCCTTTTTTTTTCATTTTCTCTTCATGGATAATCCAATAATTTTCCCTGAAGTTACTCAAGAGAATCAATGTTGTATCCACAGATTTCATAAAATTTTCGCCAAATTTTTTGTTCAGGATTTATTGAAGATTTAGTTCTGAAATTTCTCTAAGAAAACCTTCCTCTAAACATCCCATTCAATATTTTTTTCAGGAATGACCCCAAGAAATTGTCAAATCCATTTTTAGAAAGCACTATAGAAATTTCTAAACAGTCAGTAAAATATCTTACATAATGCTTGCCAGTCTTATGTTAGAGGAACAAACTCTTTGATTTTGTACGACGTTTCGACACCAAGGATAGAATGTCTCCCTGAGGTTAACCCTGGTGTCGAAAGGTCGGACAAGATTAGATAGTTTGTTCCTGTAAGATAAACCTGTATGGTCAAAACATTCCGCTCAAATCCATCACAATCGAATCAGCAAAAAACCCGATATTTCTTAGGGAAATCCTAAACTAATCTCTCATTAAATTTCTATTCTAAAATCCTGGACTCTTGACGAAGACGAATTCCACATCAAATCGATCAGTCATAGAACTCGACCGTCTTTGATTTGCAGTAAATTTTGCACATGTTTTCGTTATGGTAGAATAAGTGCTTTCCATAGATAAATCGAACATTTTGACTCAAGAATAACTTCTGAAAATGGCCTATACGTTTTTGCACGCAATTCATTTTAAAAAATCAATAGCCGAATTTGCAGATTTTAACGTAAATGCATTATGCAGAAGTTGTAGTTAGCCATTTGGTCTAGATGAAAAAAATATACACCTAAAAAAAGATTGACTTTTTATCATGAAAAATTGAATAATAAAATTTAAACTTAAATACATGTAAATAGTTTTGACGATTAAATAAGAATCTTGAAATCATTCTGAACCAAAAGGGTCACCACGGTCACTTCTCTTTGAATTATTTCAAGTTAAATGCAAAAAACATTGATTTAATAAAAAATAGGCAATTTTCATTGAATATTCCCGATTCTCTATGTAGAACAAAAGGGTTTCAAGAGTATAAGTCATATTTTCCTCAAATGACTGTTTGTTCTTGATGGAAAATCGCAACTGACTAATGAAAAGTTCCTTTTTTATTATTCCATTAATAAACTTGAAATACTCCAACATGATTACGTTCTTCTTGTTGGCATTACATCCTTTTTGAGACATAGCCTGCTTCTCAGCGTAGTTTTCAATGAGCATTTTTACAGTTATTAAGTCTATGCCTAGGGAAGTCAAGGAAATTTCCATTATGAAAAGATCCTGAATCGACCAGGAATCGAACCCGGGCACCATGGCAGCATGGCTTTGCTTTGTAGCCGCGGACCACTCGGCTAAGAAAGGCCGCTAGAGAAGCTATCACGATAATCATAAAGGTTCAGAATAATTTCATGATTCTTAAAGTACCTTAAGTGTCTTAAAGTATATAACATCGACCGTACGTTATTCTTTGAAAAAACTTTTTTATTGAAAATGTCTCCAGCATGAAATTTTGTTCCAAACAAAATGAAAGGAAATATCATGATAAAAATTTAAGAAATATTAAAAATAGTTTTTTGTGTAGTTTAAAATTAAGTTTTATATTTTTAATCTTTATGATGAATAAAGCAATATTTTTCGGTATATATCCTTTCATGGCCCAAAATGTTCACTACAACTTTTTCTTAGATCTTTTTCCGCTGACATCAACAGTTTCAGCGCTAGATTTAAAAATTGACTTACAAAAACTCGTAGGTCATTTTCAGAAGTTTTTCTTGTGTCAACATGATTAATTTATCTATGGAAAACACTTATTCCACCCTGAGAGAGGGGAGACAGCTGGCTTAGATTGCGAGCTCTTGAAAGTCAAGGGGTGTTAAGCTAGCAGCTATACATTACGCCTTAGAGTACATAACTTCTCTGCCACCCGAGCACTTCTTCATTTTTCCCAAGACTCTAAACTCTCTCGAGGCTGTTCGGTCAATGAAGCCGGTGAAGCACTCAGCGTACTTTCTGAATGGAATACGCCAAGCATTGAGTGCTTTGTCAAATCGCTATTACACTATTACCCTAGCTTGGGTCCCTTCCTATTGCTCCATTCCGGGTAATGAGAAAGCGGACTCTCTGGCTAAGGTAGGCGCTAAAGAAGGCGATGTTTACGAGCGTCAAATCCGGAGACCTTGATCAGCTGGCAACAAAGATGGAGAGACGGAGAAATGAGTAGATGGCTGCATTCCATATTTCCACAGGTGTCGAAATAACCATGGTTTAAGGGGTTGGGCATGAGCCGTGATTTAATTCGTGTCCGGCTTATGACCAATCACTATTCGTTAAATGCGCATACCCACCGTATTGGGCTCTCAGAAAGCAATCTCTGTGCTTGTGGCGTGGCTTACCAGGATAGCAAACATGTCGTATGGGGATGTGAGCATCGTGGCAACTGAACTGACTGAAACTCTCCGGATCCAAGGAAAACAGCAGAAACCTGTCAGGAAAGTGTTGGTTGGCCTTGATTTAGAATATATTAATCTTTGCTATCTGTTTATGAAGCGTATCAAAATCCGAGTTTGATTGTCTTTCGTTCCCTGTCTTTCTTTTTCCCATTCAAATTGTCCTCTTCTCGTCGTGTCTCCCACTAACCGTTTCTGTCTAGTTTCATTACAGATCTGAATATCCTGTCCCATGAAGCTTCATCAGCTTAGCAGTCTTAGTAGCTTAAGGAGTCCCGAAAAATCCTTTCCTTTCCTGTTAAAAATGTATTCCCTAACCTTAAAACTTCCTTAAACTAACATAGTTTTTAAAATAAGTACAAATTTCAAAATTTAAAAATAAGAAAAGATTTCGGCTCTGTTATGCCCTACGACGCCTGAGCCTGCCAAATAAACGAGATAAGTAAAAAAAAAAGAAAGTCATGGGAACCTGTCATCAGTTGTCACTGGAAAATCGCACATTCGAAGGCCAGAGCGTCAAAATTTAAGTAAACGTAATTAAAATTTCTACGTGTTTCTCGATGATTTCACATTTTAAAAAGTTGAATATCTAAATATAGTTGTGTGTTGGCTAACTGCTATTAGTTTTTTTAATATTCATTTCCTTTTTCACAGTGAACAACAAGAATTGAATATGATTTTGACCAAAATTCAAAAAAGCAGGCTCGATTTCTAAAATTTTCGACTTCTTCTGGATGGGGTTCGTCTCAAGTCTTAGAGAATTCCCTAGATTCTGTAATTGCTGCTGCAGGATTTTCTGTAAGAGTTCCTTGAATAACATTGGTCGGAATCCCTTAAAAAAAAAATGTGCAGACAAAATGTCGTAATTATATAAATAATTGATGTATTAATTGGAGGCATGAAACCTCAAAAGGACTTTTGACGAATCCTCAGAGACGTTACTGGAGAAATTGCTCGAGAAATGTTTCAAAGAATTGAATGATAATTTCCTGCATGAAATGTTGGAGAAACTCTTCACGATATATCTGGAGAAACTTCATGAGAAAGGAACACCTCAAAGAGTCCTTAGGAATATCTGGGATAATCCCAGGAGAATTATCTAAAGCAATTCCTGGAAGTAACTGGGGATGTTCTCCTGAACGAATCCATATTAAAATGACTGGAAGAATTACTGAAAATAAATGTAAAAATTCTTATGGTATCTGTTGGGTAAACTCTTATAGTAACTGTTGGAGAAATTCATGAACGAATTTCTTGAAAAAATCTGGAATACATTTTTGTGGATTTCCTTGGTTGAACTCTTATAAATCTTTGGAAATTTCCTAGAATTTTTTAAATACTCCAGAGATTTAGAGATGGCTCCACAGATTTTATAGAATTTCCGCCAAACTTTTTATTCAACATTTTTTGAAGATGTCAACCTGGTTTTCAGGATTGGATCCAGAAATTCCTCCAAACATTACGTCAAATAATTTATCCAGGAATTATTCCAGAGATATCTCCAAAAAATTGTCAAAGCCATTTGAAAGTTTCTTGAAAAACATAGAACATTATCCCTGAAGAAATTTGTATAGGAATGAGCGTAGGAGTTACTGTTACATTTGCAGTATTATTTGGTGACATTTAACCTTAACTGGACTTTTGAAGAGTCTTTGGAGACCTCACTTGAGAAATTATCCAAAGAGCTGCAGGAATAATTGTTACATGGAATACCGAGGAAATTTTTAAAGCAATAACTGGAGGGTCTTCATGAAAATTGAACTCTGGTTGAATTTATAAAGGAATTGCTGATGTTTTGGAATTTTCTGGGATAATCTTTGGATAACTTTTTGAATCATTTGCTGGAAAAAACTATGGATAAATTCTTGAATCCCTATGAAAATGGCTGGAAAATGGGTGTAAAGAGTTTTCCCAGACAACCCGAATGTACATATAACGAAATCAGCTTTCGCGTTATGTGATGCTCATGTGTGCAAAATTTCCGTATAAGATATCATCAATAGGGATTGTACCCCGTTTGGCATAAAGTCGTTTTGCATAATGACCTTTTGGCACAATGAGTAATTTAAAATGAGCAGATTCTAACCAATATATAACTAGCGATTTCTTCTGAAAACTGACAAACTGATTTTTTCCTTGAATATCGGCATTTTTCGAAGCTATTTTTCGAGATTGGCACCACCGAGCTCGTAGCAAACATTTCTAACTAGTTCTTAGTAGACTAGAGCACAAGGCCGTGACAACAAATTCCTGACACAATTTGGGTGTTTGCAGCGAACCTGACACAATTTTGTGTTTACAGCGTAATGTTTTAATTTAGAAACAGACAATAAAAAAAATGAAAAGAAAGACGAAATCCTGACTAGAGTTTTCAATAAAATTATCAACAGTAGTTGACAAGAATTTTTGTATCACTCAAATTTTCGCAAAAAAAAAAAATGGATTGAAAGCAGGTTTATTTTTGACTGAAATATTCACGAGTTGGTTCTCAGTGATTATTAAAAACCATAACATGATAAAAGTACTTAACACTTGATGAGGACAAACATTAAAAGAAGGTAAATTCATTCAAATTACTAGGTGTAATAAGAATAATTGTTGTAACGTCATTTTTTGAAAGAACATCCAATATTTGAAAGATGGGTAAATTCAAGATAAATATGTGAGAGATGGGTAAATTTGAGATAAACAGGCAACACAAAGAATAATTTACATTTAAAAACAAGGCAACTTCTGGGTAAATACCGTTTTGACTCATATTCCGAACACTTAAGGCCAACAGTGACTTCAAAAGCATCTGATAGGCACAAATTAGCTGATATTTGTGATAATTTTAATTCCTTCGCAAAGTCTAACCGTTAGCTGTTTGTTGTACTGATAAAAATGTTTATTTGAACTTGTTTAGTATTGTTTTTACGTAAAAGTATGGAACAACATTTTGACTCAAATGCCGAACACTGCGTTCATTCTGTCTCATATTCCGAACACCTTGATTCAAATTCCGAACAGCACGAATAAATCGTGTTCAAATGAATAATTTCGCAAATAAATTTATCTGAGCTAGTTCTACTGGTCTCGAACTAGAGAATCATTGCTACTTCAGAGCAATAAAATAGATTGGAAGACGTTAAAATTGGATTGCAATTGATCGCCATTTCCATGTAATTTGATGACGTATTTCAGCTAAACATTTCAACCACATCGCCAAACAAAAACCGAGTGTTCGGAATATGAGTCTGTTCGGAATTTGAGACAAAACGGTAATAAAATGCTATTTGTTACATTTTTCCACTGCCAGTAACCAATGAGTTTATGCAAGAGAATGGAATTGTTAAATAAAGCATTTTCCTTATTTGATACCAATTAATTCAAAAATAAGCCTGATGTTGTCAGTGGTATTAAAAGGAAACGTAAAATCGAATCTCACCTCAGGAAATCCTTGGTGTCGGACTCATTATGCCAAACTACTATTATTTATTTATTTATTTATTTATTTATTTCACCGTCTTCGACTGTAAGTCGTACAGACTGAACTAACTATATCTAAATTTCCTATGGCCTACTTATACGGTTTTCGAACAAGTTTTTGGATATATCAAAATCGAATTCGTTACAAATCTCGTTAAACGATCGAATGCAGGAGTCAAGCGGGTTGTTGTAGCCGTAATTTGTCCGGTGATATGGAACAGCAAGTAATGGAGAGTTTCGGAAACTACGAGGAGGGATTATGCCAAACGACCGTTATGCTAATCCACTTTATGCCAAACGACTTTGTGCCAAATGACCTACCACCGTCGATAGACCTTATACGTACAAAACTGGAAGCGATATATGCGCCCATTTTATATGTTGAAATTTGGCAGAGATTTTATGGCAAACTATTCTGTAATCTTCGGGTGGTGTAATTGACTGAGAAGATCGGAAGTCGAGAAACTTGACCTCGGGACTAAATCACATCTGTAATTGCTTGGTATCAAATGTAAATGTTGTTTATGGCACGACCTCATTGATGACATTTGCTAGATGTTTGCTTCAATCATCATCCATCATTGAAAAAGCAAAGCTACTGTGTTCAATTTTGTAGCATGTCAACAATTGCGCCATTCGGCAGCAGCTCTAAATGCCGAGAAATGAGGAATGTGGTATTTCCGACGATTTTTTACAATTTATCTGTGATTCGGACCCGAAAATGATGTACTACAATAATGTTCAGAAAAGGCAAAGGAATGATGCTACGATTGAATTTTTATGATTAGGCATGAGGTTAAGATTTTCGTAGAACAAAAACTGTAGAGAAATGTTAGTTTTACAGGTAATTTAATTAACAGAAATCAATTTTATGAGGTCAAAACCATCTCTAATCGGCATACAGTGTTCTCAAAAGTTGGAAAGTACTAATAATACGTTCAACTAGTGGTATTTATTTTAATTTTCGTTTTTCCAAATTCTCGTTAGAATTTTTTGCAGATAAAAAATAGCCAAAAAACACAAATTTGACATGAGGCACCTCCTAATCTTTTCCAAATTGGAAGGTAGTTTGTTTTAGTATTGCAATTAGGACTAGGGGGTGACTGGTTGAATCCCAGACATTTTGTTTTTTGTGAAATGGTCTAGTGTGTAGGCAAAACCCTTGTTTCTGTTCTACACAAACTTTTTTTGTTTCGTCATCACTGCCTTTGGATGAGTTAGCATTATGAATGTCGTTGTACTTCAAAATTTTCTTCCAATATCTTTTCACCACGAGACAAAAATGCAAATATAATTTTATGGAAGAGTCATACATTTCGTTCTTATCTATGGATCTCACCTCCGAGCAAAAGTGATTCTCAGATTTTTCCCCTTCCTCACTAATAAACACCCTTCCCGTGGTGATTGTAGAGATGTAGAGGTATTCTCGGTCACTAGAAGCAACAATCCTTACACACTAACATTCCTTTCTCATCCCAACTGACTTTGAGGACTTGGTCGGCGCCGTTATTGACCATTAATATGAGATCTGCCCCATTCCTCGTTCATTTGGATCGATGTGCAATTCTTACCAGTTCCAATCAATCACGGAGTAACAATCATTGACATGTACAGTCAGTCTATGCTATGCTGTTAACATTAAAGTTAGAAGAGAATTTTAATTGCATTAAAATAGAGACCTATCAGCCTATCATCAGCCCTGTATAGTGGACTAAATTTCGCCGATTCTGCACCAAGTTGTGATTAACCGAGTATCGCTACACACAGTCAGAACTTGAAAGCTGCCAACCCTCACGCCAAAAAGATACCCAACGAGGGGTCATGTTTGCAACCAAGTATCAAATCCATGCGGGACAAGGTGTCAGCTAGTGGTTGACATCCGCGCGTTGAACCATATAACCATACCTTTGGTTGAACTGGAAAGCATCCACCATCGTCGTCGAGGCAGCAACGATTTGCGTGTGCAGTTGCATTTTGCACCGATGAACGCCTCCACAGTGGGTTGAATCACAGTTTATGACAAGCCCTCGTTTGTGCAGTATGAACCTTTTTGCATCGTTGGCGATGACAACGATATCATAGGTGAAGAGTACCAACCATCGTCGTCTGGTGCGTAACGGACTCCTGGCTTGGTCATATGGATAGACCACGACGACGATGACGGAACCGGGTATTTGTGCAGGAATAACAATATCATAATAGCCATAAACAAGATACTCAGCAAACATGGAGGTGAATCTAGACACAGGGGCACAACCTGTCGCACCCTGCTGGATCGAACGATTGGTTTTCTTCTTCAGAGACGATGGCGATATGTGAGTGAAGCGTTGACCAACGTCATGGATGATGATACTGTGAACTTGAATGGTAATCCATGATGATAAAACGATGATGGAATAAGAAACATAATCAATCATTTTTTTTAGTTGTAATTGTAATATTGATTGATGAGTTGTAAATGTTAAGCTTCATAGAAATATTAAATAACTTCCCCAAGTAACACAGAAAACATCTTCTCGGTGAGCTATTCGAAAATGATGTTGTAATCAGATGTTAAAGATGAAATCCAATACATCTTCTGTTCTAAAACCTTTCTCGAGATGTTTTAGAAGAACATATCAATTCTACAAACTCAGATCCAATGTTTATGTTATATTCCTGATTGACAAACGTATATTTTACAGTCACCCCACAGTTATGGATAGCACACAGATATGGATCAAAGTTGAATTAAACGGAGAATATCTCATCTAATAGAGTTGCAATCAGACAGAACAAATTTTACCTACGTGAACCATAAATCTGTGCAGCATCCCCATCAATCATAATATGCATAAGTATATGATTTTCGTCCGTAGGAAATAACATGTCAACCGTATTCCCGAAAGCGATGATTCATAACTGTGGGGCATTGAAACCCATACCACAGTTATGGGTCAAAGATAAGACGATTCCGAAAGAAACGCCAAAACGTATGCTTTCACTAACAGTGTTATAGTGTTTTGATCCATAATATGAGTCGATTTGATCCATAATAAGGACCCTTCTCTCTCACTGATCCACATCTGTGGGGTGGTAAACGTTTGTAAATTGTCTTGAAATCAACACTTTTTCGTTAATAATCGCGATTTTTGAGGTGTACACAACTATATTCTGCAGGGCCAGGGAGATAATTTGGTTTAGTATATCGTCACCATGATTTTTAATCACATTTTGTTCTATAAAATGGCCCTTAGTTGATCCATAATTGTGGGGTGACTGTACTTAATTAAAGCACTCCCCATAATCAAACTTCAGTTAATGCAAATTTAGTTATAAAGTTGCTCTTGAATACATCTTTCGTACCTATTTGTTTGATTGTTTTGATAGAGATGTTATAGTTATGTTTTTTTCTGTCAAATGAAAAACATTTTTAGCATGTTTCTTTATGACATCTCAGTTTCTTCCCGAAGATGGATGCAGAAACTTGTAACAAAACTAAATCTGTAGCGAACAAATAAGTAAAATGGTATTTAATGCAAGCGGAGAAGAAAAATGACTGAACATGTACACGAAAATAGTGCGCAAATGAAAGTTCTTCAGATGTGATTTTTTCCAATGACAACAAGCATTTCATCTCACCGACGAAATTTGACATTTTCAATGAATTGAGCAGCATTTATATTTGTTATTTTGAACACGTACTGAATACGTAGTTATAACTTCATTCAAACACAAAATTGCTTCCAACACTCGTGTCTCCTACTTTTCCAAAGCAATGCCATGTTACAGCACCGATCAGAAAGATTAATAACTGTAGAGCTTTCATTGCAAGCAATTGACATTTAGCTGAATTACGGTTTTCAGCACGAAACGCCAGGAATAGGTTCGACCCAGCAAAAAAGTTTGATTTTTTTAATATTACGTTCTATTGAAAAAAAAAAACACATCAACCCATTGTATTTTTAGGTACCTAATCCAATAATCATTCCTAAAAGTTTTAACCTACCCTGTAGGCATCTAGTTGAATCCACCATGTTTCTCGTTTGTTTCTCCAAAGAAAAAAATCACACAATCGGATATATTTCACTGAACTTAAGTTGCAATTGCGCATGTTTTAAATGGCGCATCAATAAACAAGGAGTACAACACTCGGTTTCACCTAAAATCTAATACGGCTCCTAAAAAAACATACACCATACATGCACAAATATTGCTTTATATTTTGAAACTCGTAACTTGCAAAAAACAAATATCCCAAGTAAATCTCATGCAGTAAGATGCTTGTTTTTCATCACGATATTTGCACCATTTGAATTCAATGGATGATTTTTTTTGTTTTTGTGTTTTGAGCTGTCAAAATATTTCAAACACCTTATACACAAAATGCACTTGTATTCTAATACGGAAAATTACGTCTTGATAACTTGATAACAACTTATTGGCTATAATGATGTATGATATAACTTTGATATAACACATCAGAATGCTATGAGAAGCATGAAGTAGGTATTTTAAAACATCTAATTGGACTATGAAAGATGTTTTAAATCATTCACCGTCTGCGCTTTTTCGGTTATAAAGGTGTATGATATTTAGTATTGCACATTCGAAATAAAACAGTGGCGATGTATGAAAGGTGTATTTTGACCACGTTTATGACAAAATGTGTTACTTGGGTCACTTCCTCAAAAAAGTTGTTCACGTGAACGTCATGTTGTAGGCTAAGCTTATGGCAAAGCAAATAGATGTATCCAACTAACGCGAAATTACTTCAGATAAAATAAAGCAAGTAATGCCAAGAAATTGAAAACACAAGCGGACGTTTTCGGAAATTGGATCGACAATTATTGAGAAGCTCTTTCGTTTGAACCTTCTGGTGAGGCTTCAAGAATGTTTAAGCAATTCAAACAGAAGTGACAGATTTTTTAGTTTAGCACTTTTTGGAAGTGCAGTATATCAGGAATCGTAAATTTACTAAGGAAAACAATAAATTATCTTTCATTGAATGAAAATCTGAGATCATGCCATATCTGCTTGGCCTCTAGTACTTATAGTATAATTTAACATGTGTAACAGATCGCTAATGTAAAGATATTCTTATTAACACACTTGTTCAACACAGTTCCACACTTATGATCTGTGATGACAAGTAGATTAGTTCATGTAGCCTTAGTACAATTAGCAAACAATGATCAATGTCAAACTACCCGTTCACCATACCTTCGGAACACGGGTATTGTAAAAAAGCACCCCTCGATGTGCAAAAGTGCAACTTCCTAGATATTGCTGCGTCTCGAAGAGTCCCACACACTGTGTAGCTGTGCGCAGAAAAACACCAATGCAGTCAGTCAGACAATAACAGCATTTTTCTCCTCTGTTGAACATTCAAATAAGCGTAGGTACGCACCGATGCGACTAGGCGACGGCAACGGTTTCGATCGGAAAAATCGGAGGGGGGAGTTTTTTTTTCATTCGCTCTCACTCACAAGTCCGAAGCCGTCCGACGCATCTTACCCCCCACAAACACCGAAGGCGTGTGCTGATCGCACTCAATGGGAAAATCTCGCGACTGGCAACCGAAGGTAGAGGAAAAAAAATCTACACGGAAAATCGGACAATAAAAAAAAACTAATGAATTAATAGGCTGACTCCGCCCGACAACTGATGCCCGAAGCGCGTTGTAGCGTGCCATTTCTAGAACAAAAACGACGACGACGACGACGACGAATACATGGAAACGTGAACCTTCCGTAGCAACAAAAAAACTACAACGACGGAGAGAACACATGTTTTTCCTGGATAATGTCTGCTTGCTGCTGTTGCCACCCTCCCTGAGACTCAACACACGGAGCTTAGTTTCGATTCGCTCCGGTTGGTGGTCATCGAGGAGAATTTTACAGCTGCTTAGTGAGCTCGAAGGCCGCGTGCAGGCCAGTGCCGATTTTTTCCGGAGACAATTGAGTTCAATCCCTGCATTGAAACCCGGCGCATTTTCGCACGAATTGTGTGTCAGGCGACGGCGATGAAGACGATGACTGCAAAACGATCTGAACATCATCACGTATGCACATTGGGCGGGAGTGCTAAACGAACGCATCTAGCATAGGAACTCACGAAGTCGCCGTTGAGCTGCCGGGGCACACTCCAAACTAACTATTGCCGATAATTTCGTATGTGCGGCAGTGTGCTTGTGAGCATGACTTTACTCAATGGGCTCCCGCGTGTCAGGTGATCTATTCGATGTGGAGAAGTTGTGCGGCAGGATTGAATTTATTATATACAGTCAACTCTCCCTTACTCGATATTGAAGGGACCATCGAGTTAGGGAGGTATCGAGTTACAGAACACAAAACCAGTGAAACTGCGATCCAAGGGACCATCGAGGTAGCCATGAAAACCAACTATTACTATGGTTCTCTAACTCGATATCGAGATACGGAATATCGAGTAAGGGAGAGTTAACTGTAGCTCCAAATGCTTTGGCAGATTTCATCTTCTTCTTCTCCTCCTCCTTGGCAATACGTCCCAACTGGGACTGAGTATGTTTTTTAGAGCTTTCTTTGCGAACTCTCAGTCGCAACATACAGATAGATACATTCAGCATAGTATTGCTTTGTAGCTGCAGACCAAGGAAGCCCCCAGGTCATCTTCTTATAAAGAGCGTTACTATTTGTTTTGAAACAGTTTTTACAATTTTTATGTATTTAAAATGAGCATATATTTCATACAGCTGCTTTAACTTTCCATACATGTCTATCCTCCACTTTCACGAATTATGAAAAAAAAATATAAATTATTACCATTTCGGTATTGCTTCTAGGGGCCTCAAAATCGCAGTGTGGATTTCTCATAGCATTGAAAAATTCCTGGGGGTGAGCCATTTCGCATAAAAGCCATTTCGCATAAAGACGTTTCGCATAAAGAAGTTTCGTACAAGAACAGGTGGCAATTCAAAGAAGGCATATAATTCTCGTCTTTATGCGAAATGGGCCATCCCCAATTTGTAAGATCCCAAATAGAAAATGAGCATGGCAATCATATGTTTTGGAGGAGACTTGCATCAGCGATGTACAGGGGCCCCTTCTTCTATTTTATCAGGGGCCTTCTCAAAAATTTGTTTTGTAACTTATTTTCCTTGTTGTTGTTCAATCGATTGCACGCATGGGACAACTGAACTTGTTAATAGCTAAACCCTGATGTAGATACTTAAGTAAGCTCAGATAGGGTAGAAGCACCCGTTTTGGCCATACACCAGTCGTGGCCATAGTGGATTATACACCGTTTCACATAGCCAACCAGCAGGAAATCTTTTGAGTTCAGTAGATCACATCCACATCATAAAGCTACATTTAGTTACTCAGTCGAATTGATTTGAAAAAATAAGCAAAATAATCCATTTTACTTATGATGTTAACTCCTGTACATCTAATCTGGCAGGGTACTCCTAATTTGGCCACTCTCAAAAAAAAAACAATGCGATTGGCCAATTTTGGAATCAAAGCAAAATCCCTGGCCAAAACTGGTTCTTGTGACCTACAAGATTTTCAAAGCAAAAAAATGGGTACAACTCAGTTCAGTTATTTTTCATACATATTATTGAGTGAAATCTTACGTTTGACATATTTTGTAGTATAAACAGGACTTCCCATATAATTTTCAGACATTTTCTTTTAGGCTGACCAAAACCGGTGCTTCAAACCTACTTATTTTGAAGATTTTGATTCTGATTACGGCTTTGAATTCATAAATATTTATAGTTATATAAAACCTAATGAGTTCTGATTTCTAATCTAATCTGTCCAAGTATTTAGGCCTCCAAAAATTTGGAGCATTTGTGAGTTTTAACTTGTACACATTTTCTTACGATCTGAACCATTTTCATTGTCGTTCACTTTAGAAATGATACAGAAACCTTATCAATAGTATATACAAGAGTTAAAGGCTAAAGGTGTACATAGATTACACCGTTTCAGATATTTTCAAAATCATGAATTTTGTGCTCATTTTATTCTATCAAATATTTAGATTTTTATTTACTATTTAGGCTGATGCAAATCTTTTGTTTTATGTCCGAGACCAATTAGGAGGATCAAAGCGGAGAAACATATTTAGGGTACAAACAAAAACGTTCAATAGGTTATTCCAAAACAAAAAAAAAAAAATAATTGTGATTTACTTAATCATCTAAAAATATGTACTAAAACCATTTATTCTCCAGTGACCTAAAATAATTCATCAGAAAATTTCTCCTAGTAATTCTGTGAAATTATGCCATGGATTTTACCAACATGTTTTTTTCCAGAGCTTCCTCTAAAACTTCGTTACAAGAACGAGAAAATTGTTCTTGGTTTTTTTTTTAGAATTTTTCGCAAAAATCCTCACTGAATATCCTCAGAATCAACGTTAGCAACAAATCCAGGGAACTTTTCCAGCACTTTCATACAGAATCTCTTCACAATATTCTGAGCAATATTACCAGGACTTTTTTTCTAGTAATTTTAGAAATAAGCTTTTGGCGTAAAACCACTAAAATATTGCCAGTAGTAATCTATCTGGCGTTCCTATATAGACGTAAATTCTTTAAGGGATTTTGAAAAAAAAAAATATTCACAGATTCCGATTTTTTTATATCTTATTTTTCAAAGGAGTCTTGGGGAATTTCTACAGGATTCATCCCAAGAGTTCTACTGAGGAGACCTTTGAGCATTTTCCCTTGAAGGGATTTCTTGGCGTGCCTTTGGCCAAGAATTCTTCCACAAATTATTTTAATTATTTCAAATATACCTTCCGAGATTTATGTAAGGGTCTTATTTCTGGTATTCATCTTAGAAGTATGAATTTTTTGTATTATTGGAAATCCTTTTAGATTCGTTCTTCCTTTTTTACAGGGATCACTTCTTGGATTCGTCTATTATACTACAAAGAGTTTTCCCAGAAACTCTTTAGCGATTCTATCAGCTTTATTTTCAAGAATTCTATTAAGTATTCTTGCAAAACTTGTGGAGTTTCTAAAAACATCAAAGAATTAAGGTGACGATGAATCGAAGCCAAAGTTAAAATTTTCAAGAGCACGGATCTGGAGAACCAAACACCCGTTTGAGCTGAAAACCTAATCGATTGGTCACCACCAGCTAGTGACCAATAGATTAAGTTTTCAGCTTAAACGGATGTTTGGTTCTCCAGATCCGTGCTCTTGAAAATTTGAAGTTTGGCTTCGATTCATCTTCACCTTAAAGGAATTTTACCAGTGTTCCAGGAAAATAATTTCACTTCAGAAGAATCTTTTTATTTTTTTTTTTATAACGGAAACATATAGAAATATCTGAAGCAATTGCTTCATATATAGTTTTTGATCCCACAAAACGTAGCATAAAAAACTACTTCCTGACCGAAAGCCATGCGCCATGCCCTCATATGAGTAAATTGTTACTGGCAGAATATTTTTCTTCGAAATGTTAAACGTTTTCGAAAACATGTTGAGTTCGGTAATAAAAGACATATTTTTCAAACCTCTATCCCAAATCTATCTTCCAAGCCCCCGAAACGCCAACTGCGTCACTGAACTTGTTTATCGGACATTTTATAATAAATCAAGGATATCCGAATTAGTTTTGTCGTTTTTCTTGAAAGTTTGTCGAGTATATTGCTTAAGTGCAAGATTTATGTCATTCCGAAGCATTTTTAGTGATATGTTTACATTTAATTTTCCTAACGAATAACAAAAACAAAGTTTTTGCTCATTAAATTTTATCTAAATTTGTCGTAATCGGTATTTCACAGGTGCTAATTTAAGGATTCTACTAGGAATTTTACACACACCCCTAGGGGCAAGACACCCAGGCATCGTTCCCCTCGCTCACTTCCACACTTAATCAACAGCGAGGTTGCCGTTTCTCGTATCAAGCTGACTGTTTCAATTTCCAATGCGCTTTCTGCTTCTTCGCCGAGCGACAAGTTAAACAAAAACGGCAACTGAATGATTCACTACCGAGTCCGTGTGCCGAAGGCATCCGATTGCAGTAGCGAATGATTATTTACATTCCGATTCCGCTGGAGTGGCATTCGTATTTGAGTGCTGATGAGCGCTCGCTGACTGGAAATACACCCGGCGGAATGAAACAGTGAACGCGAAATCCGTACATTCAGTTGAATGCATTCAATGATTGAAAGGTGAGCGCATTCTTACGTGTCTCTCAGTTAAGAACGGACTGCTCGCGTAACAATTCAAAAGGGCCAATCCTCAGATCGTTGACTCTGAGAAATTTCGATTTGAATATTATTCACCACATTTTCAATAACTATTTCTCAGTATTCAAATCAATCAATGTGATATCGTGCTCTTTGAGTGACGATTTACTATTACTACACGCTAATAATCAATTTTATTCTGAAAACTGACAAAAATGTGGAAAACATGGTGAGTTTAAATGCTTGGCCCATTTTCGATTTTCAACAAGGCATGGGCCTTTTTTATTGGCCAAATTGAATTTTTTTAGTGTATTTGGCCCAAGGCTAGGCCATTTCGGATTTCAATGAATGAGCACGAGAGAGAGTCATTGGTCTCTCACCATGCTAAGGCCAATGACAGTTTGCGAAATTTTCCGATGATGGACAATTACCTTTGACACTAAGACAAGACGTGTCAGATCAAACTACTAAAACGAAACCAATTGCCTATCAAAAAAGATCGCTCCTCAATGGTTGAGTTGGATTGCAACGGGCTGTTTTTGCTAGTCCAGCCGTGTTGCTAGTTCATAAAGTAGAGTTTTTATCAGAAACTAGTGGTCCCTGCAAACTTCGTCTTGCCATCAAGTAGGCTGTTGAAAAACGCAATGGATAGTTCCATTCAAAATGACAGTTCCTTTTTCTCTCATTTTTCACGATTGTCCGGTGAATATCCAGGGATTTTTATACATACAAACACGTCGCAACCCTTGAAGAATAAAACGGAGAAATAATCATTCAAATACGTTGACCCGTTCGTAAGTTATTTCGTGACATACAAACACCATTCCATTTTTATTTATATAGATTTGGACATTTTTTTATGAAATCTCTTTGTTTGGTCCTACAATCGTCAAACAAATAAAAAATACCTTATTAATAGCAACATAATGGAAATTTTGTCAATTTTCTCTACGAATATCGCCGGTTTTGAATTTTTAAATTGCACAAAATGAATAAAGCGTGCATGAAACAACCAAGTTATGAGCTTCTATATTTGAATTGGTTCGTAAGATTTGCTTAAAAATGATACTGGTAGCACTGACTTATGTATCGTCAAAAAATGAAAAATCTCTCATTTTTCAATCGAATGTACTTAAGATGAATTTGGTTCATTTTTACTACATTGACATTTAAATATTTTTATCTGTGTAGCTCGTGACAGGTTGTTTATATTGTATGCCGTTCATTTATCATGGCATACTTGTTAAAACTCAGGCTTGATTTTGCTAAGGATTAGAAATATAAGACGCAGAAATCCCGATGTAAGACAATGTCTTGCCCCTAGGCACACTTTAAATTACCGATTCAATAATAATGCGCCACTTCAGTAATAAATAAATTGGACATGTTTAGAGTTTGGAGAAAAAACCCTCAAGATTGAAATTGTTCAAGCATGATTTAACCCACTACCCAGTAAACACAAAATCGTATACGATAGTGCATAAGAGTACAGAAGTGGTGGCGATAAACGCACGTGTGCCACAAGGCTGTATGTAAAATGTACGTATACCGCCGCTATTTTTTATACTCATATATGCTATTATATACGCCAATGTGTTAACTGAGTACTTGTAACGGGGGTAGACCGTACCCCCAACTTCATTTCAAGCGCGTGCTAGAATGAGGGCGTATGTCGCATGATCGATTTCTCTTCATCGATCCTCTCTTCTGTGAATAAAGGTGACAAGATGGGGCCTTCCTCAGACGAGTGGTTAGAGTCCGCGGCTACAAAGCAAAGCCATGCTGAAGGTATCTGGGTTCGATTCCCGGTCAGTCCAGGATTTTTTCGTAATGAAAATTTCCTTTACTTCCCTGGGCGTAGAGTATAATCGTACTTGCCACACGATATACGAATGCGAAAATGGCAAGTAAGGCAAAGAAAGCTCTCAGTTAATAACTGTGGAAGTGGTCATAAGAACACTAAGCTGAGAAGCCGGCTCTGTCCCAGTGGGGTCGTCAAGAAGAAGAAGAAGATGCGGGTTTGTAAGCATTTTTTTCACTTCAGATTATGTGTATTTGTGTTTTTTTCGAACGATCCGACGTACTCATAAGTGTAATTATGAGAAAATTGTATTTTTTGGAATGCTAATAGACTATTGTATCGCTTGGCTGGCTCCCTGCGGCATTACGAAAATCACCTTTGAAATAGGAACGGTTGGATGATCCGGTGAGTTTGTTCCATGTAATTCTACACATTTTTTATTAGCTATCGATAAACCTTGTTAATAGCGTCGGGAAAGAATCGGTGTTATTTGTAAATTTGTGTATCGCCGGTTTAATTTCACTAAAATCAAGTAGCTCCCGTCCGCGTTTTTTGTTTCTATTAAATTTGTTACTGTTTTTGCTTTTAATCGTTTTTTTTATTGTGTTTTTTTTTAGTTTTCTTAGCAATACCACGATATGATACAATGCTTATTTTAGTTGAAACGTGTAACTAAGTGATTTTTTTTTTGGTTTAGTTTTATCAATATTCAATGCTCTATTAAAGAACAATAGTGTTTTTTTTTCTTTTTTTTATAATTCTAAAAAACTAGTTTCGGAACAATACAATGACCCTACAGAGTTCGTTTCTGCTTTAAACTTAAAAACGATTATTGATCAATATATTAGTACTACTCGAAACATAATTATCCACAAAGTAAATAGTAAATAACTTCTCTTTTGATTACCAGTATTCAAGAGATTAAATTAAAAACAAGTAAACATCAAATGCTCTGGATCCATCGCTGGCTTTGCAGGCGAATCCTGATGACCTAAAACCCCTCCCAACCCCCAACTCCGTAGCACTTATGAGGGTGTCGCTGAGTCGGAGGCCTCTCGTTAAGTTAGTCCTAAATCAACATTTCCTTCCCCTGTCCCAAGTTACGGTAAAGATGGACGTGGCCAGGAATAGCGATATTTATGTTTTTAATATTCTTGTTTATGATTGGATTAAGGTCTACTTCCCGGCCTTGTTCTTGGGAGCAGTATGGATGAGATTATTAAAAATAATTATAAATGTTGTTAGTATCCAATCTACGAAGTATACCGTAACTACGCTAACGATAACTATTGTTTCACTTCAGACCGCTTGGCAGCGATGCAATCGTGCGTCCTGAGGTGAAAAAATGCTGACAAACTCGCATCTTGTCACCTTTATTTATAGAAGAGAGGATCGATGAAGAGGAATCGATCATGCGACTCACGCCCTTATTCTAGTACACGCTTGATTTATCTTCTGTTTAAATAAAAATGGAATGGTGTTTGTTTGTCACGAAATGGCTTGAGAACGGGCCATAATACATTGAAAAATCGCCCACAGCTATGTTTCATGGCAAGACAATGTTTGCTAGGACCACTTGTTATTTGGATAAAATTATTTGTGTTCCTTTGATACCCATTGAATAACATCTGGTATCATATCATCATCTTAATTAAAGTTTTTATTTTAATTAACTGACTGTTGAAAATTCAGTTGAACATGAAGTCTCATATGTTACCAGTACTATCCAAGTTAGTGTTTTAAGGTACCAATGAAACAAAACATTTGATTTCTTCTTCTTTCTGGCGTTACGTCCCAACTGGAACAAAGCCCGCTTCTCAGATCAGTGTTCTTATGAGCACTTCCACAGTTATTAACTGAGTGCTTTCTTTGCCGATTGACCATTTTTGCATATGTATATCGTGTGGCAGGTACGAAGATACTCTATGCCGTGGGAATCGAGAAAATTTCCTTTACGAAAAGATCCTCGACCAGCGGCATTCGAACCCACGACCCTCAGCATGGTCATGCTGAATAGCTGCGCGTTCACCGCTACGGCTATGTGGGCCCCAACATTTGATTTATTATTATCCAATTCAAGTACTCAAGTAACTCATATACAATACTGACATGTTAGTTCGTTTCTTGAATTCCGTAATTTCCTTGAAGCCTTGCAGACTGATACTACGGAGCTGCTTGGGCACGTCAGGAGTTAATCATCAATATTAACCTCCTTTTCCCGAGCAGCCTAGATAGCCGCGTAGTGTCGGTAGCGGTTGTTTCAACTGGCTAAGAATTAACACTACGGACTGCCTGTTCCGGTGGTAAAAGTCCACCTCACAGGTGACCCCTAATTTATGGTGTGATGCGTACCGTGCCTAAGAATGAATGGTTAGGGGGGTCTAAATAAAACCTAACCGCAAACGGAGCCTGTGGGGTACCAGGGCGCCCTCCACAGTATTGAGTCCTTCCTGTGCTACCCGGAGCAATGGTGCAGGTGACCTTGTGTTTCTCCGAGATAATCGGCTGCCCTTCTTCAGTCTCTATCTTGAGGCTTAATAAGGGTGGGATTATGAATATGTTGACATTTAATTTAAATTATCACCTATATGGATTCGCATTATGCGTTTTACACAGTGTATTCTGTGCTCTTTCGCCTTTGGCGACTTTAAATAGATACCGATCTGGTTTTTTCGTTGCTGGTCTTTTTCGTGCTGAGATTGCAAAAAGCTTAATCCTGCCTAGTTTGGGTAGTGGCTACGGTTAGGTTAGCTCAGATCAATCTTCAGCATAAAAGAACAGCAACGATCAATCTTTGCAGACTCATGCAAAATGGTGCAGCCCAAGTGGCGCTAGTTCAAGAACCCTACTTTCGTAGAGGGAACTTCTATCTAGGTAACCTTGTGGACCCAGTTTTTGCTACTTTTAGCAAGCTTGAAATGGCAAACTCGCGCTCCATGCCCCGCGCATGCGTGCTCGTTAATAAAGCAATCGTTGCTACACTCATTTCTGAGTTAACTACCAGAGATGTATGTGCTGTCACAATCGATGTTTCTGTTGGTGACCTCAACAGGAAATACGTCTATTGTTCGGTATATTTACCACATGATGAACCATCCCCAACGGATGACTTCAAACGAGTTGTCGTACACTGCGTAACAAAAGGCCTTCCGCTGATTGTGGGCAGTGATGCCAATGCTCATCACATCATCTGGGGCAGCTCGGATATCAATTTGAGAGGCTCCAGTCTGATGGAATACTTAAGTAGTACAGACCTTGGATTACTTAACATAGGCAATCGCCCAACCTTCATGGTTTCTAATAGAGAAGAAGTGTTAGACATAACACTCTGCTCGAATAGAATCAGTCACGAGTTGACGAATTGGCATGTATCAGATGAGGAATCATTATCTGATCATCGCTACATCTTCTTTGAACATTCAAATGTAACTGCGCAGACTTTGCGTTTTAGGAATCCCCGGTCAACAAACTGGGAACTCTACATTGAATTGGTTACGACCAAATTTCATGGATATTCTCCGTCCATTGAAAATCCAAGTGATCTGGATGATGCCGTTGATACTACAACATCCTACATTATGGAAGCTTTTGAAGAAGCATGTCCTCTGCGGTCTGTAAAGACTACAAGAGGGACCCCATGGTGGAATTCCGATCTGACTAGACTCAGGAAACAATGTAGAAGGAGTTGGAACAGACGCCGTTCAGCTGGATCAGAGTCGTTCAAGTCAGCTCGCAAGGCTTACAAGAAGGCTCTTCGTTCTGCTGAACGATCCGGCTGGAAAAACCTTTGTACAAATGTTTCCAGTTTGAGTGAAGTCAGTCGGTTGAACAAGATTCTTGCAAAATCTAAGGATTTCCAAGTGAACGAAATTCGCTTACCTAATGGTGACTTTACTTCTTCCGATGAAGAAGTTTTAGAATGTTTATTCAATACACACTTCCCCGGATGTGTGGACATAGCATCTACGGATGAACCAAATGTCTTTTCATGTAGTTACGAGTCTCTGGCCTCGGCTCGCAGTATCGTAACTACCGAATCGATTCAATGGGCACTTAATAGTTTTGCTCCTTTCAAATCTCCAGGAGCGGATGGGATTTATCCTGTTCTGCTCCAAAAGGGATTTGAGTCTATCAAACATGTTTTGAAAAAGCTACTTGTAAGCAGTTTTGCTACCGGGTACATTCCCAAATCCTGGCGTGATATTACTGTAAAGTTTATCCCAAAAGGAGGACGTGCGTCGTATGAGGAAGCGAAGAGTTTTAGACCAATCAGTCTGACCTCTTTTCTTCTGAAATGTCTGGAACGCATTATCGATCATCACATCCGTGATGTTTATTTGGCAAACATGCCTCTTCATGTGAATCAACATGCTTACCAATCTGGAAAGTCCACTGTGACTCTTTTACACAAAGTTGTATACGATATCGAGAAAGCATTCGCTCAGAAGCAATCGTGCTTGGGTGTTTTCTTGGATATTGAGGGTGCCTTTGATAACGTGTCTTTCGATGCCATATTGGAAGCCGCACGAAACCATGGGCTACCTACAATGATTACCAATTG
This sequence comes from Aedes aegypti, assembly GCF_002204515.2. Classification (NCBI taxonomy): domain Eukaryota; kingdom Metazoa; phylum Arthropoda; class Insecta; order Diptera; family Culicidae; genus Aedes; species Aedes aegypti. Next base: position 403,432,175 of record NC_035108.1, read on the forward strand.
GATTCATCAAATGCTCAAAAACCGACATCTCTTCTCGACATTGCGTCAAGCAGCGATTCGAAAATTGAGTGTTTGCGGATGCCCCCAAGGGGGAGTCTTGTCACCACTTTTGTGGAATCTCGTAGCAGATACGCTATTGAGGCAACTCAATAATTGCGGTTTTCCAACTTATGGATTTGCCGACGACTATCTAGCTCTGATAGTTGGTATGTGCATAAGCACCCTATTCGACCTGATGCAAAGTGCTCTTCAGGTAGTCGAGAGTTGGTGTCGCCAATATGGCCTTTCGGTTAACCCGAATAAAACATCTATTGTTCTTTTTACGGAAAGACGAAACCGCGATGGAATTCGACCTTTACGTCTTTTTGGCACTGAGATTAATGTGACTGATCAAGTAAAGTATGTCGGAGTCATTCTAGATTCCAAACTTTTATGGACAGCTCACATTGATTTCAGAGTCAAAAAAGCTTGTATGGCCTTCGGTCAATGCCGGCGAACCTTTGGTAAAACTTGGGGCCTCAAACCCAAATATATCAAATGGATTTACACAACAGTTGTTCGACCAATATTGGCATATGGATGTCTTGTGTGGTGGCAAAAGGGCGAAGTGAGAACAATCCAATCAAAATTGGGCCATCTCCAAAGGATGTGCTTGATGGCGATGTCTGGTGCGTTCTCTACAACTCCCACAGCGGCGCTCGAGGCCCTTTTCGACGTTGCGCCACTACACATATATCTTAAACAAGAAGCACTTTCTTGCTCTTACCGTTTATGGGTACTGGATCTACTGGAGAAAAATCCAGTGAATCGTAGATCTACACACACTTCGTTGTTTCCAATTTTGGTGAATTGGGACAAAATTGTCCTTGCTCCAAGTGATCTCACAATTGCTTGTAACTTTCCTTACAGGACATTTACCACACAATTCCCTTCACGGGAAGAGTGGACGTCTGGCTATTTGGAAAGAAGTATATCAAACAATATAGTATGTTACACTGATGGCTCCCTTATTGAAGGTAGAGCTGGTGCAGGAGTATATTCTCGTGAGCTAAGGCTGAATCAGTTTTACTCACTTGGTAGAAACTGCACCGTTTTTCAGGCGGAAATATTTGCTCTTATGTGTGGAGTGCAATCAGCACTTCAACAGCGCGTAATGGGTAAAGTCATATACTTCTGTTCAGATAGTCAGGCTGCTATAAAAGCTCTCGCTTCGGCCAACTCAAGGTCGAAGCTTGTTATCGCATGTCGAACTCAAATTGAGGAACTGAATTCAGTCAACTCTGTAAACCTTGTATGGGTACCTGGCCATTCTTCCATCGCTGGAAATGAATTGGCTGATGAGCTAGCTCGCGATGGAGCATCGCATGATTTCATTGGCCCTGAGCCGGCTATTCCAATTTCGAAGTGCTGGGTGAAGCTTCAGATAAACTCTTGGGCGGCAACTCAGCACAAGCAATATTGGAATAGTTTGGAGTCGTGTCGTCAAACAAAATTGTATATTACTGAGCCATCTCCAAAGGTGGCGAAGTATTTAACAAATCTGTCAAAGCAGAATTGCAGTCTCTTGGTCAGAGCGTTGACAGGCCACTGCCGACTCAACTATCACATGGCAAATATTCAGCGTGCTGACTCATTTGTGTGTGATAGTTGTGACTCCGATTATGGAACTTCGTATCACCTGATATGTAACTGTCCAGTTTTTGCGCAAATGCGATTCCAATTACTTGGTAAACACTTATTAAGTGAAACTGAATACAGAAGCCTGAATCTTCAGGACATCCTGTTATTCTTAACCCGCTGTGGTAATGAGCTATAGGCTCTCTTTACGCTCATGCGTTTTGCAGTGCCCTTTTTAGGGCGCTGTTCGAACCCATTGTGGTATGGAGCTACATGCTCTCATTTCGCTTATGCGATCTTCCCTCTTCAAGGGACCCCACTCCTATTTCCTCCCATCTTTCCCTTCCCTTTCCTCTCCCATCGGGTAGATGATGAAATAGGCTCAAATATGGCGATGGCACAAATCTCCCAACTGGTGGGGAACGTGCCTTTGGAGCCGGCCTTCTGATACCTGATGGTCATGCTGAATAGCTGCGCGTTCACCGCTACGGCTATGTGGGCCCCAACATTTGATTTATTATTATCCAATTCAAGTACTCAAGTAACTCATATACAATACTGACATGTTAGTTCGTTTCTTGAATTCCGTAATTTCCTTGAAGCCTTGCAGACTGATACTACGGAGCGATGAATAGATGAGATATAACATATCTTCGACCAGATTTTTGCCAGTAAAATTCAACGTCTAGTTGCTGATCCCATCTACCAACGTCCAAGCCATTTCCCATACCTACAGTCTACACCTTATCAACCTCCAGCTGTTGACAGGTTAAGTGGATCGTCACCCTTTTTACTACCCATTGTCCGACGATAATCAATACGTGAATAATTGAATTTGCGCGCCGTCGTCGCCACTAATTACCCATTACAATGGCAGCTCATCGACAAAGACCGCACGACGGCCGGCCACCGAAGCGCGATACGAAGTTGGCAGCAGCAGCACAATGCACAATTGCACTCTCTCAATAGATGGTTACGTTGCGTTTCGGTGACGGTGTCCAGAAATGCTGCTTGCGGTTGCGCAATTCGTCGACTTGCGATGGGTGCCCCTTTTGCTTTGAAATTTGAAATTCAAACAACCCACAATGGTTGGATTCCGTTCAAAAAGGGGACCAAAATTGCCAAATTTTTTTGCGGGAATTTTCTAATTTTCAAATTGTATAGCTATTTGAAAAATTATACATTTCGCATATATTTTGACGATATTTTTTGTATTAAACTCATTTAAAATATATTTCTCCAATCCTTGCACACATTTTGATCAAACTCGATTAAATACAAACAAAATTTGCATTTACAATAAAATTGTAATGCATTTTCATAAAAATCATATGTATGTATAAATGTACGCTTCAAAGAATTTACGTATTATGTGTATATTAACTTCTGATACAATAAAATCACCATTAATTAAACTGGTTTTGACCAAATTTTATGTTTTTCCAACCAGTGTACAGCCTCTGGCCTCCGACAGTGGCAAGTAGCGAAACACTGAAATTTGCGGCGGCAGTGACTCCACCCTTTTTCGTTACTTTTGCATTCTGATTCCGGGGGCCCCAAATTAACCAATTAATCATTGGTATGTGCGGTAGTCGACTAACACTCGCAATGATACCTACTATTTGTGTTACGAGTAACACCAGACTGACTGAATCGTTGAAACCGTTGCCTGAGCGTTTGGTGGGTTATTATTCAATTTGATACCCTGTGGTGACTGTGGTGACATGGCTCTTCGATTCAAGTGAGAAGCAAAGTGTTCCACCAATCGTGATCAGTATTTCCGAATTTGGTGGATCCAGACAAAAACTCTTGTGCCCTATTAGGAGATCTATGATTTCCTTCCAAATCGTGGAGAAAGGAGACTAACGCGTCTTCCGGGAACCCTCAAAGTTCGCGAACTACTTTCTAACATCTAGAAAATGAAATCATGTAATGTTCACTAACGACGATTCAATTTAACGTTTGTTCTAGGTCGCCTAAGCACGAATTATTGATGCAATATTCATAACAACTACTCTGGCTAACCGACTCTAGACAGTTTTGTAGAATACGAGATCGAATAAGGGAGAGTTGAGTGTAGATTGAAAAGTTCACCCACGTCCGTTCAGACAACCTTGTACCTATGTAATTTGTAAACAAACTATGCACAATAAATCAAAACAACTAAAATTTCATTTCAAATTTGGTGAAATGCTGTCATTTTGATGTCCGTCTGTCAATGAGAGTAATTATAGTTTTGCGTTTTATTGATGTCTCGCGATTTATATGTGCGAGAAATATGAAAACAAAGTACTGCTATGCGTAGAATACATTAAGTTGTGTAAAAAATGGACACATTTTGGAAAAAAAATCAAATCTGTTTTTTAGACAACTATATAAAACTCTTGACCCGTTTTGAAAAAATCTCAATAAACGCGCTAGGCGACGTGGTGGTTGGAGAATAATGTATAGTACATACATACATAGAGGAGCTCATCAACTCATAATCGTAGAACAATATTTGTTGCATTCTTTATTCTTCGAGCACGTGTGGTTTGGTCCCGACCTTGACTGTGTAAATTGCACAATTGCCCTTCCGAGGAGGGCATACTTCCAACAGTTTTCTTCTTTTCGTATTCACGACATGCCGAAACGCAAACAGTTGTATTAGTCGTGGGGTGCTGCTGCAGTGCGTGTTCTTCTACGTACTTCGACGAAAGATCTCGTGCAAATACGCGCGCGTGCCTTCGTCCCGTCCTCATCGATGACATTCAACTATACGAACGACATCCCGCGTCATTTCCGACTGCCTTCGGTAGAAAACGTACAAAAACTCTCCCGACTAAGACCGACGGACCATGGATTACATCGGCAACCCTTCGCATTGACGACGGCCGGGCCGGCGGGAGGTTCGATTTTGACTTTCCGCTCAGGTCTGCCACGTACTCGACCGGGTGAGCGCGTTTTTGTTACCCTTCCCCCTCGGAATCCCCGGTCGTTTGTTGGTCTGAAGGATGGCCGGGGAGGGAATCGTTCCCGTTGCTGTTTCTCTAGTAATGTTTACCGGCCGGTTGCTTCAGCTTCCGTAGAATCTTTCGGATGCATCCGATGACTACGATGACGGCAACGACGACCAGGACACGGACACGGAAATGAATGTAGGTCAGCGATGTTACCCGGTGTCAACAGACAGACGCTGCCGGCCTTTACTGTTGTCTGTCACAAGACAGACCAACGTTTGCGACGCAGTTCAGGACACGTCCTTCTAGTAGGTAGTCAACACACGTCCCAGTCGACGCGCGGTGTCCGTCGGTTTTCGACGGAGACACTCTATGTAGCTTGGGAGTGCATAATCCGGATTGTTACTACCGGCCTAACGGTTCATATGTGTATTGAACGTTATCGTTTCGGGAGGATTCAATGCTAATCAACTTTTTTTTCCATCTCCTACTCTCTTTTTTTGCAGATCTGATGAGGATAGTGCTAGTGGTAACAAATACAACAGAATGGAAGAAGACAACGTTCAAGAGAAGGAGCGATTCGCCAGGTGAGTCAAGTTTGTCTTTCAGGTTAAGTTCAGTTGTTTGTATGGTGTTGTGTATTACCTTGTCCCCTGTCCTCGACTGTCTTTTCAAAAACTTTAAATTGAAATTGAGTACAGTGCAAACTGCGTACCCAAGTTGTAATTGATTCCGAAATTCCTGACCAGGAATCCAAGATTCATAGAATAATTTTGCTATTATCCATATAACATGCACAGAATTCCATTTACATACAAACGTTAAAGAAGCGATTAAACAGATTTTAGTACAGTAATATCGATTCTGCGTTATGAGCAGAAGGTCATGAGTTCAATCCCAGATCCGTCCCTTGCCTTGTACTTTGTGAGCTCTATTATCTGTCTTTCGCTTACATTACTCATCACATATAAGTTCATAGCTAGAACTTTTTTCTAAACTAGAAGACTTTTCTAAACCATAAAAAAATAACTTTTGGGAATCAAACATATTTTGAACTTTGTTGATAAGTCTTGTTATACACATGAAGTATGAGTTCTGAGGCAAATAAAGCAAAGAAATTACCTTACAAGCTAGCAAACTTTCATGCAAATTGGCTGAAATAGTCAAATTTAGTATTTTTAACATCCAGTATATCAAAATCTAGACGTGCTATGATGTTTCTGAAAACGGTAATGGATTCAGCAACCCTTAATTAAGTAAATAACGGTATTTTGGTGCTTGAGACAAAACCGTGTTCCGCAGTGTAATCCGTGCGCCGATTTTTTCATATTCCGGGCATTTTCATAAGGATTCTTTTGAAAATTCATCTACGACTACTCTCTTGCATTGCGTTAGCGTTAGCGTTAGCGTTAGCGTAGTTACGGTATACTTCGTAGATTGGATACTAGCAACATTCATGTTTCTTTTTAATAATCTCATCCTGACTACTTTCAAGAACAAGGCAGGGGAATATACCTTGTTCAAATCATACACAAGAATACTAAAAGCATGAATATCGCTATTCCCGGCCACGCCCATCTTTACCGTAACTTGGGATAGGGGAAGGAAATGTTGATGTAGCACTTACTTAATGAGAGGCCACCGACTCAGCGACACCCTCATAAGTGCTACGGAGTTGGAGGTTGGGGAAGGTATATTGTCAGGATTCGCCTAGAAAGCTGGCGATAGACCATAAATATTTGTTGTTTAAGCGTTTTCAAATTAATCTTTTGAATGCCGGCAATCAAAAGAGAAAACAATAGCTTATTTATAGTATAAATAGTATTTCGCGAAATGCTTGTCGAATGTGCAGTAATATTTTTGCTCAAAAACCAGTAAAAAGCAAAACCGATCCCTCCAGGGTCATCGGATTGTATAAAATAACGATACGCGTAAAAAAAATCACGCCTATTGAAAAACTGTACTGGGTGGTACTGTATTTTTAGATAATCGAAAAACGAAAGGAAGCGCGTTCGAACTAAACACCCTAGGATAACACAGTCGGTTTTTCTGCTCAAAATTATACGAAAAGCAGAATCGATCCCTCCAGGGTCATCGAACGGTTAAAAAGCATCCACAACCGATTGTAAGTTGCGTAACAGCCGCCCGGACAGAATGCGCAATCTGAACATAATGATCAAACTCCGAAAATAACATTTTCCGTTCAAGAAACGATCAGAAGTTCCACGACGCGGACAAAAACGATCCGGAAGGCTCACAAAAGAAAAAGTATCATACTGGAACAAACTCACCGGATTGATTCTCTAAATTTACTAAATGTGCTGTCTGTCACTTCCGGATGGTTCGGTGAACGTAGGGCAGCCAAAAACCAACAGTACTGAGGACACAAATCAAACACGCTTGAGCCTGAGAAATAAATGAATAAGTAAAAAAAAAACAAATCAAACAAATCACTTTTTCATTTTTCACTTTTCACTATTCCATTTCTGAATGTAAAAACTGTCCTGCTTGGGCTTCACGAGCACTACCCAGCAAGACGCTCCAAAACAGGAAAAAAAATCTCCGGCGACGAAAACATGCGCGAAACCGTGAGCCAAATCTATCGGACGACCTCTACGACTACTCTCTTGCATTGCTCCAAAAAATAAATGAGGCTTCGATGAAATCTATTTTAAACTTTTTCAAAAATTCCTCAATAAACTCGTGAAGTTCCTCCAGAAATTTCTCTCGGCATTACTCCAGCATTTCATCAAAATATTACAGCAATTATTACAGTCATTGCTCTGATCATAAATTTCTTCAGGGATTCTGCCCTCAAAGAATGTCTTCAAAATGCCTTGTAGGACATTATGCAGAGATTCAAATTCTTTTTTTTTTCAGTTATCTTTACAGTTTATCATTAAAATCCTAAGAAAAAAATCGTAGAGTGCAAGTTGACGAGCCTAGACAAGCATGAGCTTTCATGTTTGCCGGCAGTGCGATTGAAGAGCCCGAGCAAGCAAGAGTTTTTTCATTGTGTCGTCGGATTGTTACGTTACGTGAAGCTGAAAGTGGATTGTGGCTGCTCAGTCAAGGATGAAGTATCGATTGGTGAGCTCGTTTTATGCTTTTATTTCATATATCTAAAATTTGTAGGACCACATTTAATCGTTCAGCGTCGAAATGGCAATATAATTTTTCAACAAACTATGAATGGTTCGTCACTATAAGTGTCAGCATAAACTCTTACTCATAAACTATTAACATTGTTTTTTTAACATTGTTTTTTTTTCAAAAAAAAACCTTTTCTTTTACCTTTGTTTTTGTAATTGAAGAAATACTTTGGATGATTCTAGACTATGAGTGTAGATTTGCAAAAGTTTTACTTTATTCAACAAACTTTGAATGGTTTGTCACTGCAAGTGTCGGCATAAAAGTGTTCTGGTCCAGCCAATCAAGTTTTTTTTTTAACTTTTCATTTGAGTAAAATATGATAACACATGATTTCGTCCTTACCGCTGTAGGAATTATGCGTATGATGATACGTAGGGTCGATGTACCAATAGCCGCATAGCTAAGAACAAAAAATCATAGAAAATCGAAAAATAACGCTAGCGTCATTATTTTTACATCATCTGAAAGCTTTTTATCTTGGTTTTGTGGGAAAAATATGAAAACTACGAAAACTCAAATGTTTGTATTTATTATCGCATGTGCCACTATAGGAATACATGTGCCTATAGTAGCACTATTTCTAATTCCTGTTCCTATAGTAGCACTAGCATCACGGCGTTGGAAAAATACTTATCAAAATCGTATTTTTACAAAACTTTCATGTTTTTACTACACAGTGTGGATCAAAAGCTTTCGATTGATGTAAAAAAAGTTCTTGTTTCATCAATTATTTTGTATAATAAAAAATATTTTCTCTCAGTAGTGCTACTATAGGAACAATAGGTTAACTATAGGCGCAAGGGAGCTAAAATTTTAAGCAAAACTAATTATTTCGATCATTTTTTGATAAAAATCAAGCTGTGCATAAATGGTACTTAGATCAATAGCTATTGACCTTCATGTTAAAAAATATTTTGAAAAGATTTATAGCAAAACGGCCATAAAAAGCCACTAGTGCGACTATAGGGGACTGTCCACTAAGGGAACACTGACCCTAATTATGATATTTGTTCAACAAACTTTGAATGGTTCATCACTTTAAGTTTCGACATATTTTTTCTACTTGGAAATTGTTCATATAAATTGAAAATATTATATTCAAGTGCATGTTTATACTTCACAAATAATCGTTTATCATGGTCTTATCGCTTATCAAAGTGAATCCTGTGACCCAACGATCCTCCCAATTAACAACCATCCCTCCCAGTAACCTTTGTGGAGATGCAGAGGCAAACACGGTCTCCAAATAACAAAGGTTACGCACTAACATTCCTTCCCTCAATCCCACCTGACTGCAAGGACGTGGCCAGCGCCATTATTGACCCTGTATAAATAGAGGCACTGAATTATGCACACTGAAGAAGATTATGGCCAATTCCAGCCGATCTTCTAGTTGAAGCTTTGGGCATCTTCAGTGACCTCGGTCAATCACGGAATAGTAACCATTGATATGTGTAGTCAGTCAAACCAAAACCAAAAAGAATCCTAGGAAAAAAAAATCCTGGAGAATCCAGAAGTTCTTCCAGAGACCTTCGTAGGAATTCATCAAGACATACTTAGAACACACACAAGTTTCATCAGAGATTACTCTAAGATTTTCTTTAGAGATTCCTCGCGAATGTTTTCAAAATATTCTCCATAAATATGTCCTCAATATTTCCCTGGAGAATTTCATGGATGAGTGGTTAGCAAAATTGTTTGATGAATTTCTTGGAAAATCTTTAAAAAAAATGGGGAATCTTGAAGGAATTTTGAATTCATGAAGATGATTCAAACAGAAATGTTGGAGGAAATTATAGAGAAATCAATGGATAAATTTCTGGAGAACTTGAGACTCCCTTAAATATGTCAAGCAATCTTCGAAGGGATTTTTAACGATATTTCTGCTGTTGTCCTTCGAAAAAATCCAGACTGAATTCTTGAAAGTATCTGAGGTATCTGAAAGTATCATGGAAGAAAAGTTCGTGAAAAGCACAGAACAAACTGCTTAAAAAATCTATGGAGTAATATATGGAACAATCTACAGTAAAACGAACAGCAGTAAAAACAATACAAAATTTCTTAGAAATATTCTTCAATATTGTTCAAATAAGCCATCAAACTCAAATGTCGTGATTTCTGTTAGGTTTTCTAACACATAATTCATGAATGGTCTTTTCATAATTTAAAGACGATCAGTCGCAACTAGCCTTGATTTCCCCAAGATAGTATCTAAGGAAAATACAAAACACCATCCAGAGAAATTTTCTGGATAAGTCGATGATGTCTAAAATATTGAATTCCATTATAAAGAAAAGGTAATTTTTCCTTAAGATCGAAAAGACTGTTTGTTTCATATCTGACTTTAATGGTTAGTGCCATTTGATTCTATTCAAAACATTTGATAAGCATTATTTTTTTACTGGGTTTCAACCATTATGGTCTTTCGCCCAAGATAAGCATTATTGTTTTGACATTTAAAAAAAATATAAATTTAAATTTTGTTGTTTATTTTTCTTACACACATTTGAAACAATCAAATAATTTTTTTTGAAGTGAAAAATGCTTTGAAATTCATCGTAAAATTTGTATGTTTAAGTGTTTCAAAGCGAAGCTACCTACATTTGATAATAATGTTTTAGTTATTAAAAATTCACTGTTCGCCAATCATTTGTGTGTGTTTTTTTATACAAAAACCTTTATATATCAGGGAATTTTATTTTTGTAAATGAGTAGACACCCTGAAATCGTGTCAAAAAGTTGGTTGAAAAATAAGGCATAGTTAGAAATGATCCAACGGGTGGGGTAAAACGCCATTTAGTATGAAGAACCAATAGTCAGCAACCAAGCTCCTCCATGAGTTTGCTCAGTACCGTGAAACGCTTATAAAATCATCGGAAAAGCTTACAAACTTGGCAAAAAAGTGCAGTATGATTAAATTTCACTGAGAAATCAAAAGATAATTTATGAGTTCTTCTCCAAGGCCGGTAGTGATAACCAGATTTAATAAAACTCCTGAACATCACCATAGCTCAATAGCATGCTCTAGAGCAGCATCCTGTCTTTGCCTCTTTGTGAGGAAGCAAAACAAAGATAAGCAGAGAGGCCACGAAAAAAGAGCAAGGAACACAGGCGAAAGATTTCATAAAAAAGGAGTGGCATCACATTTCCGCGAGGCCTTTTTCTTTCGGACGGGTCACACAAGGTCTATTTTAAAGAAATGGTTTCAACATGCAAAACATTTTCTTTGACGATACATTCTGTAAAAATTCCATCCGTTTCAAAGCTAATAATTGTCCATTATAATAAACATTGAAATAGGAACAAAAAAGTTTGTAGTAAATCCTACAAGAATCATTTTTTGCTTTTCTGTGAGGTATACCGGCAGGATTTTTTTTTTTTCAAATAGTTACAGAAATTGGATGGTGAAGTCTTGAATTTTCCGACATGACTTCAGTAAACTATTTCGAATTCAATTCACCGCTTGTCTCAAATTTCGAACACTTACTTGACTTTGAAAAGTGATTTTTCAATGAAAGCTTCAAAATTTCTTCATGATCAATTAATTTGCAATTCATGTACCTACATTCAAAAGTATTGAATGTGTCAATTTTACTCTTTTAAATCGTCACTATTAGGAATATGAGTCATCTCTGAATTAAAATAGTAAGCTGAAATCATCCAACAAATTTCTTTAGAAAAAATATTCAAACTCTTTTGCAATCTACTACAGATGACACACAGGATTCGTCGCTTGGTGGAGAGACCTGTGTCATCTGCAAACAAAGATTTTTGCAATCCCTGAGGTATCTCAAGTAAGTCAGATGTGATCATATTGTATAACATTGGTTTCAAAATGCTGCCTAGAAAAACACTAGCTCTTACAGGAAGCCTTTCAGATTTGGAGTTCTGATAATTAATCTGAAGTGTACGATTTGACAGATAACTTTGAATTATTCTATTTAACAATGTATGTTGGAAAATTAAAGTTCTTCAATTTTACAATCAAACCGTCATGCCAAACACTGTCAAATGCGTATTCTATGTTTAGAGAATGTAATCAATTCATGAACAAAATCACTTCCTTATTGCAGTAATAACAATTTGAAAATACAAATAACCGAAACCCAAAGAATACAGATTCGTGTCAATAAATTCCTCCGTAACAATAAATCAAGTAAAATGTGATTCGGTAACCGTTTCCCGCGCTCCGCGGGTGTAATTACAACAATGTTAACAATATCGTTTCGAACACAACAGAAAAAAAAACAATCATCGAATAACTTTGGCACAAATCGACCGTTTTTTTCCGGCTCCTCTCTACCAATATCACACCCGATCATCACCGAAGAACCGTCGGAGAAAGAACATTTTCCGTCACGAAAATTCCATCCCGATGCGGTCGATGTGTGGTGTGCTTGATGGGGCCCCGTAAAGCATCATTTAATTCGATGTGATTAATGTTGAACATTTCTTCTTTCACTGCAATTCCTCAAATTCGGACGACTCACAAACAACAAAGATCCCCCCGAAAGTTGCCCCAAAGAACGCAGCGCGATAATGATGATGAGCTTCTCAGCTTCCCCTCCTCAGAGATCTTTCTCTCCTGCTGGAGGTTCTTCGAAGTTGCGGCTCGGGTTGTTTTTCGGGCGAATATCGAGAGTGTCTTCATCAACTGCAAAACGCGCATAAGTACCACACCATACCATCATCGCCGAGGAGGTATCGTTTATGCTTTGATTTTTTTGTTTTTCTTATCTTGGAGATGCAGAAAGGAATTGCTACATTTTTTTTTAGTAAAGTACGTATACAGAGTATATAATGCACATCACTTTTAATCGTAAAGTGATGATTTGTGGTACTTTACCCTCAGCTTGAATTATGTTTCACTTATTGGTTGGTGAGCTCGTTTTATACTACATTTTTTGCTTTGATTTTTCTCACGTTCATTTGAGGTAGTAAATTCTTGATTTGAGTTCTGGGAGATATTATAACACCTCTAGCTCACTCTTCGTCTTTCTACCATTACGTCCCCAATGGATCAGAGCCCGTTTTGCAGCACAGTGTTCTTATGAGCACTCCCACAGTTACACTCTGAAAGCTTTCTATGCCATTTAACCAGTTGCATTTGTGTGGCAAGTATGAAGATAGATTCTCTGGGAAATTTTAAGCCGAGTAAAGCTACAAATGTGATGGTTCTACGATTAGAAGCTAAGCTTTCTGTTATATTAGAAAAGTACGACCACCCTTCCGGAAGATCGACGCCGCTTTTTGTCCATCCATTTTTTCCACTCACAAACAATTCCAGTGATCCTCCCGAGATGCCACAAAAAAGTTACAAAATGCAGAACAGGTTGGTTTCTCCGCTCGGCTCCGGCCGTTCCATACCGAGAGACGAAGAACTCAGCTGCGCTGGGCTTTCCGCAGGAGACCGTTGTCAGCACTTCGAGAACTCGGACCACGGCAAAGGATAAAACACATGCCCTATAATTGTTCGGGCAATGTTTGTAATTAAAGCATTCCTTGTGCGGGTTTTTTATTCTTCGGCGTTCGTTTGGCGTACTGAAACTGAACTTTTGTTTTCCCGGGTCCTCATCGTGGAATCTGTCGAAGCGTCACTCACTGGGGCCGTTGTTGTTTGGATGTTTGATGGAAGGCATCACCATAAGCCCGACCGATTGGAGCCAATTTTGTTCCTCTCCCTCAGCTGGCTTGGCTGTCTAGGTCGTCAACGATTTTGACTGAAATCCCACTTTTCAGACAGCTCATTTCCCTAATTCCCCCTCCTTCAATCCGGTTTTAATCCAGAGGGCGATTATCAAAATCCATTTCGATCGTTATTGCTTCCGCCACTCAAAGTTCCGCACCATTTCGCTGCGGTAATCCATAAACTAGCGTAAACTTCAACCAATTCCCGAAGGGATTGACCGAATCAATTTTTGCTCGGAATGACGCAACCCCCGTCGCTTGACGCAGACACATCACACCGGCTCTCCACATTCCCGGCAAGGATGTCTCAGCCGCGGTCATGGGCGTAGTTAGGATCCATAAGGAGTTCTTTGGAGATTTTTCAAAGGAATCTTAGAAGAATTTCTTCAGAAATTATTTCTAGAAAATCCTTTAGAACTTACACAACGATCAACACTTCTTTATTACCTTATTCGTTTATAGCCATCGCTGGAATCGAAGGCGGACAAGAAACCTTTTCCCTACGCTTCATTTTTTTTTTCAACATTGTAACACGTTTTTCCTTACACCTGATACATAAGCAATCTGACCAAACCATCTAACCAAAAGCAAATCTTTCTGCCATAAAATTCCCTAATCCCTATAACTTCCCGTAGGAACTGGTGTAGATGCAGGGTTATATGCGATCTACTGTGGGCCAGTTTAAAATGCAACATGAATTCCCTCTCTCAAACATTCCTTCAGGGGTTAAATCAAGAAATCTCTTAAAAACGTTTCCAGAAATTCCTCAGAATCCGATCAGGCATTCTTTATGAAGAGCCTTCTGAAATTTCTCTACCATTTCATTCTCATTCAAGAATACCTCCTACAGTTTTTTCAATCTATTCTCGAGCAATTTCTCTAGTGAAATCTTCATGGAGTCTTCAAAAATTTAGTTAAGGTTCACACCAGCAAATACTGTTACAATTCTTCCAGTTATTCCTCCAATCATTCCTTCACAAATTTCTTTAGATAAACCTTCTTATGCTTTTCAAGCGATTTCTCCTCAAAACTTTGCAGAATAATATCCAGGGATTAGATTTTTGTTTTTTTTTTTCAATAATCTAGAAGTTCATCCAAAACATCTTCAAAAGTCAAGATGCTTTTTCAGAGATCCTTGCAGGAGTTCGACGAGAAGATGTTTCATCAGAGATAACTTTATACATTGCCACTATAAAGGATTGACTATGAACTGTCACTTGGGCACTAGCCCGTTAATTCCTCTTTTTGGCCTTATATGGCTATTATGCGGCTAATATAGGACATGTCAGATATAATATACCCGTATACAGCCACGCAGAGCGAATTATAGTGCTTTTTGGTTACTTAGGTGGTGAGCTCGTTTCATGTTTGGGATAACACATATTTGTGTAACAAATTTAACGTTGTCTTTACACTAACAAAATTCCCTCCTGTGAAGACCATAGAGATTCAGAGTTGATTTTGGTCTCTAGTAGCAATGTACATAACACTTAAATTCCTTCCCTTCTTCCGACGACCATGTGCCGTTATTGACATTTCTAAGTCTGGAGTCCTTGAAATTGCACATTGAAAATGGTATGCCACTTCCAAGCTACTTCTGTGCAGTTAAGATTATTCCGGTCTCATGGAGTAGGAACTAAGAAATGTAAATTCATCAATGATCGCATATTCATGCTCAATATTTGAAGATGTTCCATCAGAGATAGTTCAAGGATTTCCTTTAGAAATATCTCCCTGATTTGTTTCAGTATTTTCTCCTATAATTTCAGAAAAATTCTTGTTGGTGCCAACCCTGGAAGAATTTCTGGATGATTTCTGAATTTTCTAAAGAAATATCAAGAAATAAAACTCCGGAGTAATGTCCAAAGGTGTTATTAGAGACAATACTGGTCGAAATCGAATACTGAATTAAATCGTAAACGAAAATGTTGAGAAATTCCTTTAGACACCACCAGAAGAATTATTAATTGAATTCTTGAAGATGTCCCAAAAGAAAATTTTGGAGAAAAGCAAAGGGACTTGATAAAATTATGAAAATAGCTTTGGATAAATTTCTGGTGGAATCCCTGGAGTAATTTCTGCAGTAACGCTTAGAAAAAATACAGGTTCATTCATTAAATATATATTCAATAAAAGAGTTGGCATTCTTCTGGATGTCCGTAAACGATCACTAAATCACTCCTGTAAAAATCTTCTGAATGATATCTGAAGTTGAGCAAACATCTGAATTAATTTCCTTTGTAATGCCTGGAGAAAAAAATCCAATAATAAATTGTCTGTGAATTATCTGAATGATTCTCTTAAGTATCCTAATAAAAAAATGTTTCATTTGATACTTTTGAATTCTTATTTGATTTTTTTTCCATTATCACTCTTTTGAGTTCTTATTTTTAAGTAACTATGCTCGACTTCTAGTACACGACACTGAAGATGGCCTTACAGTTGAGGTCGAAATACTAAGTACTAAATTCGGTTTTTTCATCTACTCATAATTAATATTTTTAATAAATACAAAAAAAAATCCTCAAATTCTCACATATTTTGTACTTTTAAAATGGAAGTGTTATCTGTGTGTATAAGTCATTTATACTCTTTGTTTTGTGAAAATCTTATCTAACTGAATGCATCTAAATCATGTAGAATTAAAAACTAAAATATTGGACTTTGGGTACTACTGATTTAGAGGATCACTGAAAAGCCAATATAGTTTTTAAGATTAAACGATGGATCATTTACTGATTGTCTCCCAATTCTTAGCTGATTTTTAGCGTTTGGTTGAGAAGCTAAGCTGAAAAGATTTGTGGCAAATTTTTATGTGGTTTTCGATTGAAATCCTTGTCAAATTCCTAAAAAGTTCCTGCTTGGTGGTTTCCTGGAGATGACACTGATACTTATTCTTAGTGAAGCGTTTTCGGATTATTAGCTTGACTATCTTTTAATCTATGGCGATGTCATTATGAGGTCCCTAACGATATTTGACATAAGTTGTAGGATATTCTTCCAGACATTCTTAGTGATCTTTGTTATGATTCTTTGATGGATGAATAAATGTCGAAGTCCTTCCTTGACGAGATTCTTGCCTAAATCTTTGATAAATTCCTAGAAAATACTCATTTGAATTACAAATGTCAATCTCATTTGCAAGCTTCATATTGAACAGAAATCTTGGGAAAAAAAGCACACCGGAGAAATTCCTAGTCGAAATCCTATAGAAACCTTGAAATTCATGCACACCAAAAAAATCTTAGATTTACACGTAACGTAATATTAGCCTCAATCATGCAAAGCCATTGCTCATGTATTATTCGATGATAAAACCTATAAACACATCTATTATATACAACATTGTTACCAAAATCCTTAATATTGAACGCGAAACGTCTTCTCTCGAAGAATGTTGCACGCAAAACGGCACGGTTTACATGATTTTCACGCTGAAAATTCAATCATAAATAATGCACATGGAATGACAAGCCGTCGATCCATCCATGTGCATTATTTTTGACAGAATATTCAGCGTAGAATCATGTAAACCGATAATTCTTGTTTGCAATTTCACATTCTAGATGCAAGAAAGCATGCGACATTGGCAAATGTTGGATGGAAGATCATGAAATGTTTCAGTTTCATTCAAGTTTGCAATCATTATCGAATGCAATGAGACAGTTTACATTAATTATCGTTGAATGTTCAGTTGCAAATTGTTTTACATGATTATCATAAAAAATACGTGCCATGTAAATTTGAGAATTTTTTGCTGTGTGGCAGCATCTCTGGAGAAATTATTAATGGGATTCTTGAAGATGTCATAAACTAAAATGTTGAAGGAAAGCCTATGGTAATTGAAAAACACAAACACTGGATGAATTCCTGAACCTGAAACTTCATAAATATCTGGAAAATTCTTTTGACAAATTATCTTGTGGAATAACGAAATTATTTACAGGAATTCTTCAGAATATTCGTAACAGATTAACTTACTGAACTCCTGGAAAATATCTAAAGAATATTTTCAATATTCAATTTTTCCACAGTTTCCTTTGAATATAACTTTAGGAAAATTGAATTTATTTCCGTTGGAATTCTCGGTGACAATCAAATACAATAATTACAGTGTTACGAGTAGTAAGATTTGTCACAAGGAATTGTATAAGTCGAACTCTTCGAAATGTTCTAAGGAAATGTCTGTTTGATTATTTGATAAATCCCCATGAAAACTCTTATCGCATTATTCCGTTTAGTTTATTTTCGATATTTGTTTGGACTTTCATTTCCAGGCGTGAGGTCTTTACAGTAAGAAGTGAGACTCTTAGTCACTTCCAACCGTGCAATTGTGAAAATATCGAAAAACTCATATAGTCCTGTCAGTAAGAATCTGGGTTTCTAAGAGTACACGACATTTGGCTAATATACGTATTTCACAAATGTTTTTATACTGTTCTTCCATCAATACTCTCTCATTTTTTTTTTTTTTTAACTATTTCGTTTATTTGGGGCTCAAATGCCTGTAACGCTTCACGGAGCCGAAGTTCATTTTTGTACTATTTACAATTTATTTACTTTTTCATTACCAAAGTTAGTATGGGATGGAGCCAGGGTACTCGTGGCAACTCGAGGTTAATGGTCACAATTTTGAAAGGGAAGGACATGGTAAGGATTGGGTTTAGAGTTCTCTGCAGCTCATCCGGGAGGTATAGCGTGGTAGCTCTATTATCGTGTCATGGCGTTGGTACCAATTTCTTGCCGGTATTCGTCTGCCGGATGGCCAGGATCCTCAATCCAACACAAAAGGGACAACACAGAGAAAAAAAAACTGGAGAAGAGAACACAAGAGAATTAAACTTTTATACAAGACAAGCGAAGGAAATCGTAAATTGCGACCATATAAATGAAATCGCGGGTGCCCAACACATCTCTAACTGGAACATAGGGTTGTCTACCTCGGGCCGCAAGGGTATTCAAAAGTTGCGCTCTGGAGGCGTTCATATCCGGGCACTGCCAAACTACGTGATCGATGTCATCATAACCGGAACCACACCTATTACAAATATTGCTCAGCGCGAGGTTAATCCTGTGCATCTAGCGAGTAATGGTTGGACATAAGTCTTGACATCACGCGAATGAAATCTCGACTTATGTCCAAACCTTTCCACCAGGCTCGCAAGGAAACTCTAGGAATTATGGAATGTAACCACCGTCCCAGTTGGCCATTGAGCCAATCGCTTTGCCAACCGTGAAGAGAACTTTGACGTACTAAATGAAAAAAATCATTGTGTGAAATTCGTCTATCGTAAATCTCACCTTCCTCAGCGCCCACCTTTGCGAGAGAGTCCGCCTTCTCATTGCCATAAATTAAGCAATGTGAGGGGACCCATACAAAGGTAATCTTATATGATCTTTCGACCAGCACACATCTGCTCTCTTATTTTTGTAAGAAAGTAAGATGCATGCTTTACAGGTTTCATCGATCGGAGTGCCTCAATAGAACTGAGGCTATCCGAGAAGATGAAGAAGTGGTCTGCGGGCATGTTTGAGATCAACCCCAAAGCGAAGTTGATTGCTGCCAGCTCAGCAACATAAACCGTGCAAGGTTCCTGAAGTTTTCGGAAGGCGGAAGAGTTTTCATTGAAGACACCGAAGCCAGTGGATCCATTTATACGGGACCCGTCAGTGAAATATCTCCTGTAGGAATCGACATTCTGGTACTTTGCGTTTAAAATACGTGGGATGGTAATACATCGAAGTTGATCTGGAATTCCATGAATAGCTTGTTTCATGGACAGACCATATTCAACAGAGGAACTGTCATTGGTGAAGCGTACACGTGGAGGGTTATAACATGGAAGGCTAATGTCAGATGACATGTAGTAGAGATAAACTCGCATGAATTTTGACTGAGTATTCAGTTTGAGCAATTCTTCGAAGTTTTCGATGACGAGTGTGTTGCTCACTCCACACTTAATAAGTATTCTTAGCGAGAGCTCCCAGAATCGGTTCTGTAGCGGTAAAACCCCTGCCAGAACCTCTAGGCTCGCATTATGTGTCGAGTGCATACACCCTAAGGCGATACGCAAACAACGATATTGAATTCGATCCAATTTAATCAGGTGGCAGTTTGCTGTTGAGAGAAAACAGAAAGAGCCATACTCTAGAACAGATAAAATAGTTGTTTTATAGAGTTTTATGAGGTCTTCCGGGTGAGCACCCCACCATGTTCCGGTAATTGTTCGTAGAAAATTGATCCTTTGTTGGCATTTCTCCGTTAAATACCTAATATGGGTTCGCCAAGTGCCTTTTGAATCAAACCAGACCCCAAGGTATTTTGAAGTCAAAGACTGGTCGATGTCTATTCCCAAAAGCTTAAGCTTCAGTTGAGCTGGATTCCGCTTCCTTGAAAATACAACCAGTTGAGTTTTTTGCGGCGCAAACTCGATCCCTAAGTTTCTAGCCCAAGTGGATAGATTATCAAGGGAATTTTGCAATGGTCTTTGCAGAATTTCTGCTCGTGGGCCCTTCATAGAGACCACAGCATCATCTGCAAGTTGTCTAAGCGTGCATGGTTCTTCCAAACAGTTGTCAATATCTTTAACATAAAAATTATAAAGCAAGGGACTTAGACATGAGCCTTGGGGAAGACCCATATAGCTAATTCTGGAAGTTGTCAGTTGACCGAGAGTGAAGCTCATGTGTTTTTCTGACAACAAATTGTACAAGAAATTATTCAACATTCCAGGTAGTCCACTATTGTGCAGGCTTTCTGACAATATTTCTCTGGAAACTGAATCAAAAGCGCCCTTAATGTCCAAGAAAACCGAAGCCAATTGCTCCTTGTCAGCAAAGGCTAGTTGAATATCTGATGAAAGCAACGCTAGACAATGTGCTAGACAGGGATGTGCCTTGGTGGAATGACAAGCTGGCAGGATTGAGGAAGAAATCCAGGCGGTTGTTCAATAGAGCAAAGATCACTTTAGATTGGGTTGAATACAAAAAAGCCCTAACAGAATACAACAGAGAACTAAGGCACGCCAAACGTAAGGACTGGAGACGGGTATGTGAAACCATCAACAACGCTCCTGCAGCTGCAAGGCTGCACAAAGTCCTTTCAAAAGACCATTCAAATGGTCTAGGTTGCCTTAAAAAAGAAGACGGCAGTTATACTGTTGACTCTTCTGAAACACTGGAAGTAATGATGAGAACTCATTTCCCTGAATCGATCCCATATTCGGATGAAGAACAGGTCTCAGATGAGGCAAGACATGTATGGTCGATAAATGCCTATCAGAAAGCTTGTGAAATCTTCATGCCTTCGAGGGTCGAATGGGCATTGAGTTCTTTTCAGCCTTTCAAATCTGCCGGGAAAGATGATATTTTCCCAGCCTTACTGCAACAAGGAAAAGAGACGCTTTGTCCGCTCTTAACCGAAATATTCAAAGCAAGTGTTGCGCTTTCATATATTCCAAAAGCGTGGCAAAAGGTTCGAGTTGTCTTCATTCCAAAAGCTGGAAGAAAGGATAAAACAACTCCCAAAGCCTTTAGACCTATAAGCCTTTCCTCTGTTCTTTTAAAGACAATGGAAAAAATAATTGATGACTTCATCAAGTCAACAAGTTTAATAGAAATGCCTCTTTGTAAATACCAATTTGCGTATCAATCAGGTAAATCTACCATTACGGCGCTGCAGTCGCTGGTAAATAAAATCGAGAAATCTCTTGAAGCCAAAGAAATAGCCGTGGTTGCTTTTCTCGATATTGAAGGAGCATTCGATAATGCATCCTATAGCTCTATGAGTTCAGCCATGGAAGCAAGGGGCTTGGATAAAAGTGTTATCGAATGGGTTATGACCATGCTCAAGGGTCGCACAATTTCTGCTGATCTAGGAGGTGCGCAAATATCTATAAGATCTACGAAGGGATGTCCTCAAGGAGGAGTGTTATCGCCCTTACTGTGGTCTCTTGTAGTAGACGAACTCCTTAGAAATTTAATAGATCAAGGTTTTGAGGTAATTGGATATGCCGACGATGTGGCCATCTTAGTTCGTGGAAAGTTTGATAACACGATTTCCGATCGGTTGCAAACTGCGTTAAACATTACTCTCAAATGGTGTAGGAAAGAGGGGTTAAACGTAAACCCTTCAAAAACTACTATCGTGCCTTTTACCAGAAGGAAAAAGGTAAAGCTTATACAGCCTTCTTTGAATGGAGTTCAAATTCAATTTTCGGAAGAAGTTAAACACCTTGGTGTTACTTTGGATAAGAAATTGAACTGGAACTCTCATCTGAGCAAGGTCATAAGTAAGGGTACTAATGCCCTATGGGTCTGCAATAAAGCCCTAGGAAAAACTTGGGGACTGCGACCTAATATGGTAAACTGGATTTATTCAGCAATAGTCCGACCAAAAATTAGTTATGCTTCACTGGTATGGTGGCCCAAGACAAATGAGGTAACCGCTCAGAAGAAGCTGGCTAAGTTGCAGAGACTTGCTTGTATATCAATGACAGGGGCAATGAAAAGTACACCATCGGTTGCCTTGGATGCCCTTCTTAATATACTGCCTTTGCATCAATTCATTAAACTGCAAGCTGCAAAAAATGCCTTGCAGTTTATTCGTTATAATAAAATACTAGATGGTGATTTGATTGGTCACATGAAAATCATCAAGGAATTCAATTTGAATTCAGATAACAAAACAATAGAAGATTGGATGACAACGAAGACCAACTATGATGTTCCCTTTAAAGTGGTTAAACCAAGCCGCTATACTTGGGATTCTGGTGGGCCAAGTTTACGTGCAGGTTCTATTGTGTTTTATACCGACGGGTCAAAGATGGGCGACAATACCGGAGCTGGAGTTTTCGGCCCTGGTATCAGCAAGGTAATCGCTATGGGGCGCAGTCCCACTGTGTTCCAAGCTGAAATACAAGCCATCATTGACTGTACAAATGTTTGTCTCAAAAGAAACTATAGGTTTGCAAAGATCTGTATTTTCTCAGACAGTCAAGCAGCTTTGAATGCTCTAAAGGCATTCACATGTAGATCAAAGTTAGTGTGGGAATGCATTCTTTCTTTGAAGCAATTGGCCAGTAGGAACGAAGTTACATTGTACTGGGTGCCCGGCCATTGTGGAATTGAGGGAAATGAAATCGCCGACAATCTAGCAAGACAGGGTGCAGCTTCGAGCTTTGTAGGCCCTGAACCGTTCTGTGGTATTCCTGAGTGCACTCTCAGGATGAAACTGAAAAATTGGGAAATGTCCATGGTAGAATCCAATTGGAACGCCACGGATACATCCAAGCAAGCGAAAAGATTCATAAAACCCAGTCTAGCTAAAGCCCGGGCTATACTGAATCTTAATAAAGGAAATCTTAGGGTAATAACTGGCCTGATGACCGGTCACTGCCCAAGTAGGTATCATCTTAAAAATATAGGAAAAATACAATCCTCTGAGTGTCGTTTTTGTCAAGCTGAAGACGAAACTGCTGAGCATTTACTCTGCAACTGCGGAGCATTGCTTAATCAAAGAACGTTAACATTTGGAAAAGGGTTATTGGAGCCCTTGGAAATTTGGCAAGGTAGTCCTAATAGGGTAATAGACTTTATAAAACGAGTTGTGCCCAGTTGGGACAGTGTGACACATCAACCAATGTCTATCACATCTCAATTGTGAAAGGATATTTGATGAGCACCAAATAAAATATGGGTCATACCACAATATTCCTAAATAATGGAAGCAGTGGTTAAAAGGCTCTACAGATGAGGGAAAAAAAAAAAAAAAAAAAAAAAAAAAAACGCTAGACAATCGTTTGTTCCTTTGCCCTTGCGAAAGCCAAATTGTGTACTGGAAAGCATGTTGTTTGATTCGACCCAGTGATCGAGTCGGGATAGGATCATTTTTTCTAACAATTTCCTTAAACATGATAACATAGCAATCGGGCGGTACGAATTATGATCAGACGCTGGTTTCCCAGGCTTTTGAATAGCTATTACTTTGACCTGTCTCCATTCAGGTGGAACAATGTTGTGCTCCATGAATGAGTTGAACAGGTCAAGCAACCGTCTTTTAGCGATATCGGGGAGATTTTTAAGAAGATTGAACTTAATCATATCGCGTGCCGGAGAGGAGTTGTTTGATGAAAGAAGAGCCATAGAAAATTTCAGCATAGTGAATGGTCTGTCCAAAGAATCGTCTCTTGGAGTTTCCCAAAAAGGCGGATGAGCTGGAACTGAGTCTGGACAGACCTTTTTTGCGAAGTTGAATATCCAAAGATTGGAGTATTCGTCACTCTCATTTGAGGATGAGCGGTTTCGCATGTTGCGAGCCACTCTCCAAAGCGTCGTAATTGAAGTTTCTCGTGAGAGACCATCGATGAAACGTCGCCAATAGCTACGCTTCTTCGCTTTAATAAGATTCTTCAGTCTTTTTTCGAGCTTCAAGTACTCTAAATAAAGTTCTGAGGTACCATATCTACGAAAAGCTTTAAAGGCATTAGATTTTTCTCGATACAACTGAGTGCATTCATCATCCCAACCAGGTGTGGCTGGTCGTCTTTTGAAGGATGCGCTTGGAACTCGTTGCTTTTGGGATTTTAATGCACTTTTATAAATCAATTCTGTTAGGAATCGATACTCATCCAACGGTGGGAGAGTGTTGAATGATTCGATACCAAAAGTTACCGCTGATGCAAATTTTTGCCAATCGATATTCCTAGTGAGGTCAAAAGGAACCTGAATTGACTGTTCTGACCTTTCACAATTAGTTCTGATAGAGGTTATTATGGGCAAGTGATCACTACCAAGGGTATCATCGATAACCTTCCACATGCAATCGAATGATAGTGAACTTGATCCTAAAGACAGGTCAAGACGGCTTTCTTTGCCGTCGGATGAAATACGTGTCACTTTACCTGTGTTCAAAATGTTCAAGTTGAAATCGTCGCATAAGTCATAGAAAATAGCCGCTCTACAATCGTCATAAGATTCGCCCCATCCAGTACCATGTGAGTTCATGTCACCCAGTATTAGAACTGGGGATGAGAGCATGGACACTGCATTCCAAAGATGACGGCGGTTTATTGAAACTCTTGGAGGAATATAAACAGAAGCTACGCAAAGATCTTTACCTTTTACGTTTATTTGGCAAGCAACGATTTCTATGCCTGGACGAGTCGGGATGGGGATTCTGTAGAATGAATGGCACTTTTTGATCCCTAAAAGCACACCCCCGTAATTATCATCTCGATCCTGGCGTATAATGTTAAAATCGTAGAAGTTAAGATCATCTTCAGAAGAAAGCCATGTTTCACAAAGTGCAAATATATCACAATCGGAATTGTGAAGCAAAAACTTAAATGTGTCTAATTTAGGTTTTAGACTATGACAGTTCCACTGTAGCACAGTGATCATATCTTGTACCTCACTTGCTGAATTAGCCATCGAAAGATATGATCGAAGCAAGGAGGGGCTACGAGATAGTCAATTCCCTGAGATATTCTTCTATTGCGGGGAGAAAAAGGTCGAGTATGCCTCTGAATGAGTCTGAAACTCCGAGAGCATTACATATGCGATCCACAAGGGCCGTGAAAGTTATTAGTCCTCGCTTAGCCCGGGGGGTTTTCGAGGAAGAGCGAGGGACTTCAGTAGCATTTCTTTTGCTTTCTTGTCTAGAGCTTCTTTTTGAAGTGTATTTTATCTGTGGAGGCGGGGGCGGCAGATCTTTGCTGCAACACGGAACGGATGCATCAAAGACCTGAATACTCTCTCATTGATGCTTACAGCTTTTTCCTTAAGAATACTTCCAAAAATTTGGATACATTCCCAAAAAACGGTTTCAAGTATGCTTTTGAGAAATCTGACAAAAATCCAAAATTGCCTTAAAATATCTCCTTAAGAACACAAGAGACTGCTTTATATATTTCCCCAGAAATATTCATAAAGATTTAATCATTAACTTCTCGAAAGTGTGCAAAAAAAAATTGAAATAAATTGTAATTTCTGGATCATTTTTTTGGGCTAACTTCTTGAATTGAGCTTCTTCTTGAATGTTAGGAGTTGTGGATTGCTGGAAAAATCCATTGAGGGATACTTGGGAAAATGAGCAGGATAAGTTTCTGAAGAAATTCCAATTTATCCACTTAGTTTAATTCTAGATAAGGGGCGGTCCATTAATTACGTAAGACAATTTTCTGGGGTTTTCAACACCCCCTCCCCCCACGGTAAGATTTTTTGTATGGTAATCAAAAATAAATTATATGGCGCGTAATAAATCTCAGTCCCCCCCTCCCTCCATAAACCCTTATGTAATTAATGGACAGCCCCTAATCTGAATTAATTCAAACCAGGGTGCTAAAAAAACTCAAAACCAAAAATTCGGATGATTTCTAGAGGATTTTTCGAAGAAGTTCTCAGGAAATAATTGACAGTTGTTTTACATCAAGAATTTTACAGAAAAGTGAGGCCTTTTTGAAGAATGCTGTTAATAAATCACTGAAAATACCCTGAAAAAATTGCGGAATTGAATATGTGAAATATTTCTTCTTGCGTTCTTGAAAAATCGTCCAAAAATCCCTGTTTATAGTTTTAATTTGGCTTCTGGAAAAATTAACGAGGATTGTTTGAGAAAACATCTCTCAGAATATGAACTTATTTGAATCCTGGATCCAAACTCGAAAGAGATCCAAACTTTCTTGTTAATCGTAATGATCGACTTGATGGGACATGTGGGAGGGGGTTGCTATCATAGGCGTATAAAACATCAACTTTTTCGGCCTTCGAAACCAAAGTTTTTGAAACTTTGGGTGTTTCTGTTGAAACACAGCTTGGTAAATATACTTTCATAGCTGCCTATTTGCCTTTCCAATGCACTGTGTAGCAAGTTAATATGCTTCAAATTGACATACAATAAGTCAAAAATTTTGTCATTTGTGACTTTAACGCAAAACATCGCTCATGGAATAATTCGCAAAGCAACTCCAACGGCAGACTTTTATTTGTTGAAATTCCAAAATCTGCCCCTCACTGGCTATGTCCATGCCCTCGACTAAGCTTTTATTGGGAACCGAACCGGAATGATTGATAACCCCTCGTTCGATTCGAAGCGCCACCAAAGAACGGCAACGAGAACCCACGAGGGGAAAGGGAAACCAAATTAAAAGTCTCGCCAAATAGCGTCGACTTCAATTCCCTCGCACATAACACTCTCTGTGTCTCTCTTCGGGTCGGGTCGACGGACGGCCGTCTAAGACATGACCCCCGTTCACATCCATTTAGCCTCCAGTAGGTTCTGGGGAGGTCACGGAGGAAGAAAGTAACCGACTGCCCGGATCTTACACTGCTGCGCCAATAATTATTACGTTAATCGAAATCGACTCATGTCCGAGTTCGGAAGTTGCAGTCAAACAACAACTAATTTCAAATTTTTCATAAACGGGGATCCCCTTTTCCCAGTCGGGGGGTTAACTGAGTTTCAGTACACAGAACACTAATTAGGGGGTAAGGCGCAATTTCTCGCCGCACTCTTTTCACTTTCTCTTTGTCCTGGGCCAAGAGTAAGAACGTATAGTTTGGTGTCCGGATAATTTCGCTTAATGTTTAGTTGTACGTTCTGATCACCTGGAGCGGCTCTATGTCACTATGGGCGATCAGATCAGGTCAAAAATTTAGAACTGACTTGTTCTGATATGTTTTTTTTTGCTCATTATTTCGTTGTGAATACTTCTATTAAGATACTCCTGGAATATCAGAGGTTTTTTGCCCTAGATACTTAGCTTTATCTGACAAATTAACTGGAACTCCTTTTCGTGACAACATGTCTACTTGAAGGTTTCAAATAAAGAGCTTTTGGTTTATATGGGAATATTATGAGCTGAGTTTTGAAAGCATTAGGAGAAATCTTCCATTTTTGCAAGTATGAAGAAAAAATATCCAAATATTTTAGCAATCGACTTCAGATGACACGCAGACTTCGTCCTTTGGCGGGGAGGCCTGTGTCATCCGAAAACAAAGATTTTTGACATCCCTGAAGTAACTCAGGTAAGTCAGATGTGAAAATATTGTATAATATTGGTCCGAGAAGGCTGCCCTGAGGAACGCCAGCTCTTACAAGAAGTCTTTCAGACTTAGAGCTCTGATAATTAATCTGAAGGGTTTAATTAGACAGATAACTTAGGATTATTCTAACAATGTATGTTGGATTTTTTTTAAACAAAATTCATCATTTCACTACAGGCCCTATTCAAAAAATGTCCTAAAAATTGTTGTTTTTTATTTTTAAAGACCAAATACTTAAATCACAAACGACTTAAATGCGTCATAAAATTGTGAAATTATTTTTAAACAATCAAATAATATGGAAACAGCCCATAGTGCTTCCCCTCGGACCATCGTGGAACGGCAGGGAGAGAAGGAGGCGGGACGGTTTGCAAAAGAATAATTTGTTGGTTTAGACCTGTGTCCAGTCCCGGCCTGTGGTACGTTGTGGAAAGCTGTGTGGCTTACGAATAACGGTACAGGAAGTTTTAATGATCCGGCAAGGCAATGGTAAACGGTAGCCTTTTCGCTCCGATGCCGCTCCGGTGTGTGGTTCCTGAATCGGTAATTATCACATATTGTGGCTAATGGGCTTCGGCGTCCCGGGGTTTTGGTGGATGCGCATACGAGTTGGCTTTAAACGATCTAAAAGTGGTGGCTTTTCGGTAGTAAATCTTCACTAGAGATGATCGTATGGGTGTATCTTAGAAAAAAAGCTGAAATAGTGTTTTGAACTTATTTTAAAATTTTGCTAGTGTATCATTTCCAAAGATCAATGAACTTGTTTGTGATTCTCTAGGAATGATTCTTTTTTTGTTTTTTTCTATTTGGCAACACTGGTACCTCTAATTCCCTCATTTTTCACTGTTTTTGATCGATCTTATTTGGGTAACGATAAATTTTCATATGTGAATTTATAAATTTCAATTTTAATGAATATTTAGGTATATTCTATCATCCTATTCCCTAGAAGTTTTACCGGAAAATTTCGTCTTGCCATCAAGTAGGCTGTTGAAAAATAACAAGCAATCTGTTATACAAAATGACAAATAATCTCCTAAATAATACTTTTTCTCACTATTTCGGATTCTTTCCTTACCTTTTTTTACTTACGAACACGTCGCATCGCTTCACGATTGCAACTGTGAAAGTATCTCGAGCCATTTCGTGACATACAAACACCATTCTATTTTTTATATATAGAAGTTTAGAAATCTTTTTTCCTGAAATATTTTTTCCTGAAGCTTTTTCTAACAGCCTTACAGCAAAAGCATAATGGGATTATGTCAGTGATGGTCTGGAGCTAGATTGCCTTTGATTTAACCACATGAAATCATAAAACTACGTATTTGTTACTGACCTCTCAACCCACTTTTAATGGCTGCTGGTGCTGGTGATGTCGTTCATATAGGTTGAGCTGATGCCTTTATTGAATTCTTTTGTAAAATCTCATATGGACTAGCAAAATCAATTACAGTCAGTTCTCTTATTAGATACACCCCACATTTCTCCCTCCACAGTTTCGCAGTTATTTTTCAGCAAATGAAGCTGATTTTTTTTTTTAAATTGAAGTTTAGTCACAATATTAGCTTATTGGCCATAAACAACATCCCATTCATCGGTTACAAAACAGTTGAAAAATTGAATTGGGTGCAACGTGGGTGACAGAGTCCGGTAGAAAACTTTACTTATTAAACATATGTATTTTTTTACGATTTTCAATATTTTGTCGTTGAACATGACCATGCAATGTTTTCATCTCTAAATCAAAGTATCAATGCACTTCTTTAAAACATAGAGCTTTTCATCATTATTTGAATACTTTAAATTAAAATATATTTTTTCATTGTTAGTCAAATTATTAGCGAAAAAATAGCAAAATGCATGAATAATTAATCTTAAAAGAAAAAAAAAAACAAATTAACTGTTTTCTCCCACGATGGATATTTTTTACCCCATACAAACTTTTTCTAGTCTCATTTAGATCTTCCTAAAGATGTATGACTCCTTTGTATAGAATGTGCACAGTAAATTTGAGCGTAAAATCATGCACATAAAGGGAATGCCAGATATGTCGCAAATTTACTTGACACATCGTGTAAAATTACATCAACATCATGTAAATTTATGCGAATTATCGCGTAATCGGTTAGGGTCCATGCTAGATTACACGATGTGTGGCGGAAATTCACATGATATTATTGTTATTTTACACGATGTGACATGTAAATTTGCGACATATCTGGCATTCCCTTCATGTGCATGATTTTACGCTGAATTTTACATGGATTTTTCTTTCTGTGTGTCCAATGCGACTATGATTTTTTGCAATATGATCTATATTCAGTTCTATGTGACGGGAATTTACATCGTTTGTAACATAGCTTACGTAATTTTACTTGCTTCAATATGTCGGGCACATATGACGTAAATTTTAATGTTTTTTTTTTTCTAACTGTGTCCGTACAAACTCCCGTAAAATCATGTGATTTTCGTCTTTTGGGATGCACAGAAAAGAAGCGAGACGAATGACGTAAATTTGTGTCGAATTTTAAATACGTCTGATTCGGGAAATATCGATAACAGTTTCATCGTTTTCGTGTCCTTTAACATGTAAAATAACATTTTTTTTAATTCAATACATTTTCAAGGATACGGTTTTCTGTTCTTTCATCACTTGGATCATGTGTAATTCAGTTATAACGAAAATTACGTCCACAGTAATTTTCATTATTTTTAGAAGTGTATCTTAAGTTTCAATTATTCCCAGAAGTTTCACAAGCTGCATTATTCAAATTATTCTTGGCTTGGGTAGTTATTCCAGAATATCTTTGGTGGGCCTCGTGGCCGTGCAATTAGTGTTATTAAGCATTCAGCCACATCGAGTCAAGAGGTGTGGGTTCGATTCTCGCTTCAGTCCGGAAAACTTTTCGTTGGGAATGTATTTTGACTGTGCCACTGGGCGTTGCATCCTAGTCCGTTGTCTAGTGTGGTGCTTTCTTCAAAGGGCAAATCGTCCACTGGAAGCATTGACGTGTAGGTGTCTTTTTTTAATCTTCCAGAAATCTGTCCAGAAGCTAATTATAATACTTTTCCCTGAAAAAAATGTTAGCAAAGACACAGTCGTTCGCCTCTTTTGGCACATTTATAATAAAATGTAAATTTACGTCATAGATGCCCGACATATGAAAGCGAGTAAAAAAACATAAATTTAAGACAAAAGTGACGTAATTCTCCGGCACATTGAACTTAATATTGTTTGTTTCACATAACTCCTCTGTCACATTTAATGCAATTTTACAGGAATGTCGCATTTTAAGTAAGTGCAAATGTGATCAAATCTTCGTTTTAGTACTCATCATTTATTTTACAGGGGATAGGCAAAATGATTGAGATAGGCAAAATTTTGTCTAAATTCAAATGCTTATAACTTTATGAAAAATTGATGAAATTCGATGCATCCGGAAGCGGTCGACGACAAATTTGGTCTAGTTTTAGGAACTTCCTTGATCATGCATATTGGCCACTGGCCACCAGAGATATTCCTGATTTTACGAAGTCATGTCCAAATGGCATTTTTTCTGTCGCTTGTATTTTTGTGCCGTGTGAAGTTGTATAGATGTTTACAATTTTCCTAGAAACTAGAACTAATAGGAAGTTGAATGCCGGCGAACTCATTAAGATTCGTTAAAATCTTCAGAAATATAACCATTTCCGTAAATCTTAATATGTGATACCCATATTGGTGTAATTTCCGTCATGTTTTAAATTGGCCACATTTCTCGTGACATCTAGAACCAACTACAGAGTGGCCATTGCAGCCGATGGTGCTGAAAATACTTCCAGAAGCATCACCTTTGAAAATATTGAAGTTTGATGCCCATATTGATATGGCTCCAGATATGTTCCTAATTGGCCACTTCCCCCAGGACACCTAGAACCTACTATAGAGTGTTCAGTGCATCTAATAGTTCTGAATTTGATGCTGAATGCATCATTCTGAAGATTGATGCCACTTGGGTATAGCTACGAATAACATTTCCATGATTGGTAATACAAACATGATTGACCATATTTTCCGGAACCAGTTTTACGGAAATGGCCATATTGCTGAAGATTTTCAACGAATCTTAATGCCCTCACAATATCTATTTCGAAATGCATTACTGATATTTGTAGTCCTAGTACTGATGGAAGTCTGATGACTGAAGAAATCGTTGATGAAGAGATCCCCCTACTTTGGTAAGATATTCTGGTATTGTTTTTGTACCAAGATCCTGTCGTCAAAGAGATTTAGATTTTAGTTAGGATGAATTACCAACTGGTGAGCTCGTTTCATGCTTGTGATAACACGAATTTGTATCGTGCATTAATACTATGGATGGATCGTCTCTATAAGTGTCGGCATAAGCCCTCATTCTTGTTTAATAAAAAAAAATGATACACATGTACCTAATCTTTCATTTGTTCGTCGCAGTTACTAAAATTATCCTTTGAATAGTTAAATTTAAATATTAAAAATGTCGACGCACTATCGATAACTTTTCAAATTGAGGCTACATGAATCGCATGACTTATCAACTAAGGTCATCAATGCTTATGATGACGCTTAAATCTTCCACTCTGATTATAATTTTTTGAGTAAAAAATATTTTTGGGAAATAAAACACAAAATTTTTCTTCGAATCAAAGCATTGTTTGTCGATTTTCTATACTGACGGAAATCCAAGAAGCCAAATAGTATTCGCCTCAAATGCTGATTTGTGGCTATTACAAAGCTAAAATGGTATATATTTAGCCCAGGCATTACATTTCATCTCATCTTTTGATCATCTGAGTGGGATATGGATCGAATAACAAGATATTGGGTGATATGAATAAAAAACGTTGAACTTTACTACATGTAGCATCTACTCAAAAACAAAATCCACAAAGTTTACTACACTTTTGGTATGAATAAAAAACTTTTCGAACATGTAGTACTTACTACTTTCGAACATGAGCAGTGACTGAAGCTGCACGTTAAGAAATTTCCATTCAGGGTGCAGAGTGATTCTGCACGTAAAGAACAATCTATTCAGAGTGACGCTTAAAATTAATACAATCATGCATATGGCGGAAATGTATGGAATCTAATCGATTACGCGACAATTTGCACAAAATCAAGAAGGTGCTGTAATTTGACAAGATTTGTAGTGTAATTTTGCGATTAGTCTGGTATTCTCTTTATGTCTATGATTTTATGATGATGGTACATCAAAGAATTTTCTGAGTGGTTTTCGGTCTTCGCCAACGCCAGCGATTGATGTTTTTTTTAATATTAGCTTAACATCTATGAAGAGATCTTGAGACTACAGCTATCAAATTAGGAATTACATATTTTCTAGCACCAATACTGAGAATAGAATTTAGAGAGGTAGAATTTTGATGCTCCCCGTGTGTTTTCTTAACAGCATGTTGAATTCCGGAAGTTCTAAGTGTTTCTGTGATATTCTAGTTATTTTGGTGGGGTTTCTGATAGTATCCTTGGAATTTCTAGAACTTAGAACGTAGAGATTTTAAGGCTAAAATATTAACGTCCCATAAAAAAATATAAAATTTCTATAAAAAATGCAAAATTTGCCAGTAAAGAAACAAGGGTAAAACCAACATAAAAGTTAAAAATTTACATAAAAAAATAAAGAAGTGCATAGAAAAAAACAAAATTTTCATTAAATAAAAAAATTTTGAGCAATAAATAGATTCAAAAGTGCAGTAGAATCGACAATAATCTCACTAAAAAATATCGAATTTTACATTTAAAAACCTCAAAATGGCCCTATTTTCTTCACAAAAAGCAAGAAATAATTATAAATTTTCCACAAAAAAGCCAAAATTTGCAATAAATAAATAATAATTCGCCCACAATAAATCAAAAATTTCCATTCAAAAAATCAAAAAGAGCAATAGCAGTAAATGCAAAGTTGCAATAAACAAACCCAACTGAGCAATTCAAAATGACAATCAATACATGAAAATGTTATAGAAAATTCCAATATTTAAGTAAAACTTTCCATAAAAATAACGTAATTTCCCAATAATGAATAATAATGTGTGTAATGGATTTCATAAATTTCGAAGTATACACATTTCTGCAACTGCTGTGGGCAGTTACTTTACTGATGCTTAGTTTGTAAACACCAGTAACCCTGGCTGGTGGGGCATGAGAGCATAAGCTTCTACCATCAATGTAGTTGGACATAACCCAAGCAGTGACATAAGTGTTCCTAATATTGGAAGATTAAATATCTTTGCCAAAATAATTAATATTGTAGCGCCTAACGATGGGGTGTATTAAAAAACATTTTTTTTGTGATTTTTCGAATCCTCGCCTCCCCTCCATGTATGATTTTTTGCATGAAACATTAATTTTTTCTATATGGCAAGAAATATTTTTTCAAACCCGGCCAATCTCCCCGCTCTCTCCTCTCCTAAATTCTTACGTAATTAATTATCAAACTCTCAAATGCCATTACTACATCTACATACGACGACTAATTAGCTCCAATTGTGAAAACAATGCTTCAGTTTGACTGAAAATTTATGAAATTCATTACACACATGATTACTCATTATTGGAAAATTACGTTATTTTTATGGAAAATTTTACTTAAATATTGGAATTTTCTACAACATTTTCATGTATTGATTATCATTTTGAATTGCTCAGTTGGGTTTGCTTATTGCAACTTTGCATTTACTGCTATTGCTTTTTTTTATTTTTTTAATGGAAATTTTTGATTTATTGTGGGCGAATTATTATTTATTTATGGCTAATTTTGGCTTTTTTGTGGAAAATTAATAATTATTTCTTGCTTTTTGTGAAGAAAATAGGGACATTTTGAGGTTTTTAAATGTAAAATTCGATATTTATTTAGTGAGATTATTGTTGATTCTACTGCACTTTTGAATTTATTTATTGCTCAAAATGTTTTTATTTATGGAAAATTTTGTTTTTTCTATGCACTTCTTTATTTTTTTATGTCAATTTTTAACTTTTCTGTTGATTTTACCCTTGTTTCTTTACTGGCAAATTTTGCATTTTTTATGGAAATTTTATATTTTTTTATGGAACGATTAATTGTCTGCCGAGATTTTAATGGGAATTGTAGTGATTCCATTTGTAGTCGTATGAATTCAATGAGGATCTCTCCTAAAAATCCAGGGTTCCCTTTGAAATTATTAAAATTCTTTTCGATTTCACAAAAAATCCCATTGAAATCTATAAAATATTTACCGACTTTCAAAAGGTTTATATTAAAGCTTTGCTTTGAAATTCCAACGGAACTGGAGATCAACGGAATCTTAAAGGTTTTTATAATAATTACAAAGATTGTATTCAGAATTACAAATATTGACACAATAATTCGCAGGAATCCCACCGCAATCTCATAGATTCTTACAGAAATACCGTCTCAAAGATACCCACAGAATTCTAAGAGATTAATATCCGGAATCCCATTCCCACCCCAATTCTAGAGTTTTTACCAGATTTCTAATATTTCCACAATATTCCTAGAATGGTATTTAAACTTTCGACTTCCGACATCCCTATCGGAATCCCAATGTTCCTACAGGAATTCCGGAATTTCAAAGGAAATCTGAGAATCTGAGATGTCAGAATTTACACGTAAAATTCAGAATTACATTATAAATATCTGAATTCCTACCGACATCCTAAAATTCCTAGAAA
The DNA here is from genome assembly GCF_002204515.2 of Aedes aegypti. NCBI lineage: Eukaryota > Metazoa > Arthropoda > Insecta > Diptera > Culicidae > Aedes > Aedes aegypti. The sequence continues at coordinate 403,467,326 of NC_035108.1, forward strand.
ATAACATGATTATCGTAATGCCAGAGTTCACACGGATATTACAAATTGCTACTGCCAGTAATCTTACCGGAATCTCAGAATTGGCGGGGCGAATGTTTTCGTCACCTCAGAACTCCTAAGCAAAACTCAAAATATCTTCCGAAATATCAAAACTCATATCGTTTTCCCATGATTTTTACTCAAAAGTAAATTATTCCATTCAATTTCGCAATCTCAAAGCATGAGTAGCAACCTCTTAAGCCAGTAGCTTTGTAGTAAATGCTACCTTTATTCATAGCAACGCGTTGTTTGTAGTATGTTCGAAAGGTGTAGAAAGGAAAATGACACAAACATATTCCACTCGTGTTCCACATATAGCGTTTACTACCGAGATTGTAGTAAACTCAACTTTACTACATTTTATTCATACGGCCCATTATCTTTGAGCTCTTTGATCGATTTTTCTCCTAGATCTCTGCCTCTTTTGATCATCAATAGAATATTCTAATCTCAGCAAACTGTACGGAACAAATGGTCAGAAAGTGACACTGTCTATCATGCAAATAGAAGACAGGATCAAAAGTTATTATGGTTTGTGAGTTTAGTGGAAGTGTAAGCTTATATTTCATATTGAAATAGATCAAAACATTATTTACTTTTATCTATAGGTAACGCAGCCCTCGACTTCACTGAAAAATGCCGTGTTTATCCTGCCCAATTTGGTCTCCTCCCATGTTCAACCAGGATATATCAAAACTACCCGACCGTCAACATTTTCGTCTCAAAGGATTGAACGAAGAACGAGGAATATGAGGAGATGGTCTTTCCACAATCTAAATTTCACAATATTATTCAATATTGTTGCTGTATGATATTTGTGGAATTAACATAACGTCAAATAAAGATTACCATGCTCTGCATTCGTTATAAATGCAATATTTCAACCCATTCAGTTTCTCTAAAAACCGCGTTTGGTTTTGAGATGATTTTGAGTTTGAGGCTTCCGTTCAAGGATCCGTCATCGTTCGATGACTACGAAACTTCAAGAGCAGTTTATCTATTCAAAACTAAAAAATCTTCGAAAAAAATTTGTTCACTGTGTTTTTGTTGGAGAATAGAATACAGTGAACATATTACCGTGTAAATTTTGAACGATCAAGCTGCTTCTGAAAATTCGTAAACCGGTGACGGATCTTCCCTCCTTGAACATTTTTTTTCAGTAATGAGTACATAAATAAAACAAGCCTTTCAATATATTTAATATAATCACCCGATCACCAAACAAATTATATTGTTTTTCACGTTAAAACATCAATTAGGGGAAAGCACAGTATAAATCCATAGGTGTAAAATATAAAAGTGTTCGTTTCACAACAATCAATTCCCAGCCAAGTAAATTGTTTTATTGAGCGCAAAAGCTTGGTAGAAATGGGCGAAAAATCAATACTATATGCCAAAAAACAGCTGAGAAATGGGGTTTATGGACAAAAGGTCGAAAGACAAAAGGTCGAAAGGACATAAGGTCGAAAGACAAAAGGTCGAAAGGACAAAAGGTCGAAAGTGATTTGCTTGGTGGGAAATTTTTCCTTCTTTGAAAAAATATTTTCGACCTTTTGTCCCTCTTTTTTTATTCTTCGACCTTTTGTCCTTTCGACCTTTTGTCTTTCGACCTTCTGTCCTTTCGACCTTTTGTCTTTCGACCTTTTGTCATAGATTCGAGAAATGGCAATGATTATCTAAAATCGTCAGCTGTTCAAGGGAATCTTGACTGCAGCCGAACTCGTCTGACCTTCTCTGACTGAGCGTTCAAGTACCGGTGCAGCTCCTCACTTAGCGAGCAAAATGTGTTTTTTTCACAACAAGTTCCACAGATGTGGGACATCATACACTTGGTTTTACGAAAACGTTTATGAACTGTTATGGTAATCATTTTATGATCAAGATGGATATAATGAATCATTTCAATGTGCTCTTGGATTAGGGATAATATCTTTTCAACATACAAAGATGATCTCTACGCTCAGATGAGATTGCAATGCCTGATTTAGCCATATAAAAAACCTAAAGATCCCAAAACCGTGAATGAGCGAGTTATTGGATACTAGAGAGAGACCAAGTGTTCCTAAACATGTCATGAATTTGTAATTGTATTTTATTGGATAGATAACGAAAAACCTAAACTCTTGTATAAATATGAAATTATTGGACAATAACAATCAATTGCTTACTCTTGAAAATACAAACTCCTATTCGTTTTTATTAAATGCTTGAATAAAGTGATTTTAAAAAACGCGTTTGGTCGAAATTTTTTGAAATCACTGAGCTGTCAAGTATTGTTTCAAAATAGATTTCTTATGAGATTTTTGGTTATTTCTTAGTGATCCTGGATGTATTCTGAAACAAATTCTCTAATAAACTTTGAGGATTTGCTTCGCGATCGAGGGAGATCATTCAAAAATGTCTTGGTCGGTTACTTTGTAAAAATTCTGATAGATTTCCTGTCGGATTGCTGTAGTGTGTTTTAAGTATTCTTACCGAAATATTGAAGGATTTTTTACTATGATTTATGGTTCCATAACAATAATTTTAATTCGGTTGCAGGAATTCTAAAAAGTTTGTTTTCTATTACAAATTTTTTACTCATTTTCGATTTGCATATTAGATATCATAGCAAAAACTAAAACAAAAGTGTTTTTTTTCACTCAATCTATCATGTAATCTATGTAACAGTGTAGCCATAACACACGCCAACTTGCTAACCACGGCTAAGTCATGCCATTAAAACCATTTATCCTTACACTTATGCAATCCGCCTTAACTCACGCAAAGCATTGCACATTTGGGACCAATGACATATTTAGGAAAACAAAAATGTTTGCGCCTAAGCCTTCAGTTCTAGATATAGGGTGTCTTCGGGAAATTTTCTTTATACTGCTTAGACATTTTTTTCAGTGATGTAAAATTAGGGTGGCCCGCTTGATTAAAGAGTTCAGAATATAAACATTTTTGCTTACGCATTTAGGCCTACACAACGCTCTACAATGTTTTAGAATAACCGATTTGGAGCAAATTTGCCCAAGAACCCAAATTTCTATCTATTATGGTTTTCGAGTTATTATTTTTTTAAACAAATATGTTAGGGTGGACCTGAAAACCAGTTTTTTCTTGCTGGCTTTTTTCAAATGTCAATATCTCTGGATGGATTCTCAATCTGTGCCGGGAGAAATTATTGCTCAAAAATAAAGACAACCTGCACTTCCGCTCTTAAAATAAAAGTTTCATATAGACTGGCAATACTTGATTAGCAACATCGACGGTCAATCCATCTCCAGCTCCGTTGGGAATAACTGCCGAAGGAAATTCCTGATAAGTTGAACAGTTGGTTTGATTGGAATTTAAGATCCTAAATTTACAAATCAACAAGTTGCCATGTAATTTCCAACAATTAACGGTTGTCAATCTTCCAAAATGATTACCCACCGTCACGAATCACAAGTCATAAACAGCTATTTACATGAAAACAAATTACTGCCATATAATTTGCAACTTTATTGGTCCCTCCCATGCCCAAAACAAATAATCATTGAACGATTTCCCAAACCGCATTCCCCCAGCCACAATCAAATTACAAACAATGCAAATTACCGAAACCTGGCCATTTCCCTCAACGACCTTGATAATAACATCTCTCGCCGTCCAAAAAGTCACTCCGACAAGCAGAATCGATTCCAGTTCCCCACAGTTGGAGACGGCAATTATCGATACTTCAATTATACGCACCCAGTACTGATCGAATTAAATCGGAAATTAGTGCGAGACGCCCCTTGATTGAAAAATTATTGACCCCTCAATCATTCCGCTCCCCTCGAATCGAAAATCTACATCTCGTGCCTTCGGGCGGCAGTCGGTGTCCAAAACAAATTCTGGGAGGACCCTTTTTTTCCTGATATGTTTTCGAAGGTAATAACATCTCCAATTCTTCAATCCATCTTTCCATACTCGTTCGTATTCTGGTTTTTTTTTGGGTCGTCTGTTCGAAAGGGTAGGAATAATTAGCATGAAATCAAGCCTCTTTGTCTCACCCGATTCGATCCGAACTTCAAAACAGTCCCTTCTTCCCTTTTATCGGTGAATAACTTCATGAGCCTTCGTCGTCATCTCGTCAATTATTTCTGCCCCTTGATCTCCTTTCCGGGACTTCTCCTTCAATATGTTAGCCCCCGGTAAGCAAATCAATCAATCAATAGTTAAATCGGAAAGCTTTTTGAACGATTTTTGACAATGTTGATCATCGCAGAATTTGCATCGAAGATTTTCGGGCCTTCATGGATCGTTCGTCTAAGTCAACTGTAATCGCCGGCAGGCCTCCAGCAGGAAGCAACTGACACCCTTGCCGGCCATACGAGACTCCGAAACCGAATCGTGGAATTAAAATATAATAAGATAATCGTCCAAGTCGGAGCACAGAGAAGGGAAATTATTGACAGATTTTTGAGAATACCTATATTTAGACAGATTTCTTTTCGGTTTTTTACTGTGGACTGTTCTTCGTAGCGATACGACCACTTTGTCTGCCAGCCAAATTCTGCAGAAGTCGGGGAGGAAGTGGCCCCGGAGATGAATTTTCGGGCTGCTCTAATCATTTCTCGCCGTTGTCGACGGCGGATCTGTCGAGCTCGGAAAGGTCGAAGATAATTGACACAGACAAATAGGTTTACTGGAATACGTTCCACCGTTGTGGCTGTGGCGGATTGCCGCGTCGGCTCATTCGAAAGATTAGGAGTAATTATTTCGTTTTGACGGAATGGGATTGATGTCGGTTGGCAACTTCTTGAATTGAGGTTGAGGCATTGGAAGACCTAGAAGAGTTTCCTTCGGGGATATTTAGGAAGCCGACTGAGAAATAGCGTTCATTCATAAAATTGTATCTCTCCGGTTTGTTAGGATCAAAGACATGTTTTGTTGAAATGTTGCTCATGATTGCTTTCAGATCCAGTGAAAGAATAACGAATGAAGTTTTAAGACTTATCTACAAAAATGTACATTAAAGTCTTGATTGCAATGATCATTTTCAATTTCCCAGATTGTTAATAACAACGTTCTTCAGAACAACTTTACAATAAATTTTGATTTAAGAAAACATTACGAGTTGAACTTTTTCGTTAACCACTTCTTCTTCTTAGCAACACGTCCTCACTGTGACAGAGCCTGCTTCTCAGCTTAGTGTACTTTTGAGCACTTCCACAGTTATTAACTGAGAGCTTTCTTTACCAAAGTTTGCCTTTTGTGCATTCGTATATCGTGTAACAGGTACGATGATACTCTATGCCCAGTCAAGGAAATTTCCATTACGAAAAGATCCTGAAGTGACCGGGAATCGAACCCAGACATCTTCAGCATGCCTTTGCTTTGCAGCCGCGGACTCTAATCATTTGGTCGAGAAGGGTCCCATTAGCAATAGCAATAATTGTCGACAATCAAGGTACATATCACTCGTCTTGGAGTCTGGAGAACGTTGATCCATAACGTCAATGAAAATCACCTTCTCTCCTATCTAAAACCTCATTTTAACATCAAGCGCCCATCCCAGCGCACTCCCCCTTTCTACGTGGTCTATTGTACTCTTTCGAGTGAACCAAATTAGAAATGAAAGATTACCGCCGCTCAACGTCCAAATAGCAACGAATAGCTCTCAATCAAAACTCTATGGGAAAGTGAATGCGGCAAATCACTCATCCGTGCCTACTCACGTTGGAACCTACCTGCCTTAGGTTTGGAGCGCCTTAGACGCCCCTAATGGATAGATTCCACCAATCCGGAGCCAACTCTCGCGCTGCATTGATTGATGCAATTCGCGAAACAAAGCTCGAATTACTTTCGTTTTCGGCTGGTGACGGGAGGCACTTCTGGCAACTCTGCTGGCTGCATCGAACGCTCTCACCGTACCGTATGAATGAATTTTTAATAAGCATTATTCATACATGCCTAGTTGGTTTATGTGCACCGCACTCGCAAGCAGACTACGGGAAGCATACTGATACTGCTTGACTTTCCCATGGTTCCCGAAGTCTGGCCCCCCAAAAGTGCAGCAGCCTGCATTCGGGACATCGAGCCACAGACGCCCCCGCTTTGTTGCTCACTGCTTTTGTGGATCCTCTTTGGAATTTCTTTTGTTTCAGCAGTCTAAGGGTATGCTCCTTCATGTGTATTAGGGCGGTCCATAGTGATCAAACTACACATATCTTAAGTTACAACCTCTCCAATTTGTTCATTATGACACCCAGAAGTTACTGTCAAGCTTTTAGCGGAATACGTCAGCTCTAAGGGGGGCTAAACGAGCTTGGAGTTTGTATGGAACAAATTTTCATTATTCAAAATGTTAGACCCTTTTCTTTATTTTGGCAAAAAGATGTCCTTGTTTCGGTTTGGGTTGTCCGAAAGCCGAATTTGAGTTTCCCTTTTTAGTTTCTTAACTCAAAAACTTCCAATTTGTTGCAGTCTATTACCTAACGGAAGCACAACTGATTAGAAACTTACAAAAAATTTCATCTTCTATAGCGCACCCACACCTACAGGTTAGAAATGTAGTTGGAACAGTTTTATTCATATATTTAATCGATTTCTCATACAAGCTTCAAGTTCGTTTGGCCCTCCTTTGAGTTTACGGATTTTGATCAATTTTATCCAGTAGTGTTAAGGTCCACCTGAACAAATTTGGGAGATGTAACTTTAGATTTTTACAGTCGGATTTTTTATATCAAATTGGGCCACCTTATTGTGCATTCCTCACCTACTTATGCATCGAAGACTATGAGCAAGCAAGGGAGCTCACAGTCCTCGCGTTACAGCATACATAACACACACGTTTGCTGACACTGGTCCGATCTACAGACAACCGAGTCGAGTCGAGTCGGGATGCAACTACACCATGTAGAACCAGGAATGGCAACTGCAACTCACAGAAGCATCCCCGCAAGGTTCGCCGGTGCCGAACTGGAGCGCAAAAAGGGAGCACTTTCATAAAATAACTACTATAGAGCGATACCCCTCTACCATCATCTCTCAGTATGTATGTTTGGGTGTATGTGGTTTCCCGGGGGCGGTGCGGACGAAGGTAAAAAAAATTCCCACGATCAACCCAATCGCGGAAGGACTGCGCTGGTCTGATGAGGGAAGCCGTAAGGCACCAGAGTTGCAAATTTGGCCCGTATAGGTCTTTTCGTACTTCCATAATGCAAGATGTTTGTGCTCGGGAAGTGTAACAATGGCTCTTGCTTAGCATCGGAATCAATTGGCGATTCCACATTATCTGAGCAACTCGTGTGATAAAAGGCATGATGAAGCCCAAAAAGATATTTGAAGAATCCTAATTGCTAAATACTCGGAATTTTGTGTTAATTATAGTCGTCTTGGAATTATTTCAGTGGTTCCCAACCTTTTTGAAGTTGCGGCCCCTGTAACCCTAACATTTTTTATAATCAAGTTGAAATTTTGTAAGAATAGAATTTTTTGCACAAAAACTTAGTTGTTCATATAATCTTATATTTTATCATTGGTTTCTAGAGAGATTATATTTTCCAAGCCAAATATTTCGAAAAAATAATCCTTAGTTTATTTCATAAGATGCTCAAACTCAAGATTTCTTCCATTGTCTCAAGTTTTTCCACAAAACATAAATATTTTATGTGAAGTCTGTCAAAGTTTCACCACCACTTCACCAACCAACACCAAAACGATTCCAAAGTTCCTTAGCTTTCGACGAAGGTGACTGGTGATAGGACGTTTGTCGTATAGGACCGAGCCTCTCTAATTCGAAATATCGAAAGACAAAAAATCGAAAGGAACAAAATGTCGAATTATTTACTCGTTATTGAGAGAATCATTCTTTCAATAATTGTTGAAAGGGACAGCACGTCAAAAGGACTAAATTTATTTTGTCGTACCTATCGACGTTCAGGCGTTTCGAAATTTTGGCGTTCGACGTTTCGGAATAGGGAAAGTGTACCAGTTATGGCCATAGTGGTTCCCTATTTGGTCATATGCAAAATTTGGATAACTTTTACATTTATAATATTTTTGAATGTTTCAACATCCAGATATATCCTACATGTTACCGCTAAAACACAAAAAACTTTTCAAAATGTGATGGCATTCAAGATATCACGTATGGCGAATTAGGGAACCACTATGGCCATAACTGGTACACCTACCCTACATCGTTTTGTCATCCGGTTTGAAGGCAAAATGTCGAAACGTTGAAAACCAAAACGTTGAATGCCTTAACGTCGAATCCCGAAACGTCGAAAAAGGCAAAACGTCTAAAGGACAAAACGTCAAATTATTTATTCTTTCGGAAGAGAACCAGAGTCGTTACTTTCAAATACTCTGCTTTCGACGTTTTGGCATTTGACCTTTTCAAATTCAATGTTTTGACATTCAATGTTTTGGCATTCGACATGATGTCTTTCGATGTTTTTCAACCATCCCTCTTCATTGAATCAGCGACAACGATAAGCGTGGACCAGGGCAATGGCAATACATGACGAATTCCATGTCATATCGGTCAGTCACAGAACTCGACCAAATCGATCATTTTGACTCAAGAATAATATCTGAAAATGGAGTATGGGTTTATCCATGCCATATATTTGAAAAATTCTAGTTACGAAACTGTTGATTTTAGAGAGAAAAATGTTCTGTAGAGAAGCTGTAGTGAACCGTTTGGGCTACAAGAGCAAAATATACACTTAAACAATATTTATTTTTTATCAAGGAAATTAAAAAAAATAATACTTAAATTTTAAATAACACAAAAATTGGAAATTTAATCCAAATCGAAAATTATCGAGCTCAATTTCCAATTTTTTTCAATTCATTCTAGATGGCATTCGTCACATGGTTTAGGGACGACATGTCAAAAACAAAACGTCGTGTGCCAAAACATTGACTCCCAAAACGTCAAAAAGAACAGCACCTCGAATTATTTATTCTTTCGGAAACGAATTATTCTTTCAAGAAATTCTTGTTCCCTCCTTTTGATGTTTCCTCCTTTCGACGTTTCGTCTTTTCGACGTTTTGGCATTTGACATTTTTAAATTCGACTTTTTGTCACCCAACCCTACCATCTAGGGAATGGAAATCACGGCTTTATAACTAGTTTAGGTATAAAATGTGTAAATGCGATACTTTTCTTCAAGTCCAGTCGATACTGAAGACGGCCTTATAGTTGAGGTAGGAAAACGCGTAGAGTAAGGTGGGGCAAAAGTTTGACCTTAGTGGTATGATTAAAGTTTCCAGAAAAACAATAGCAGTTGAAACAAAATAAATACCCTACAGTGAACATTCAGCATATTGGCTATAATTTTGCTGAACAAACTTGTGTCAAAATATTTACCCATTTTTAGTTATAACAGTTTCAAAATTGATTGTCTTAAACGAACTTTTGCCCCACCGGTGGGGCAAGAGTTCGAATCAAGTGTGGGGCAAAAGTTCGCTGGCTAAAACACAAAATATCTATACTTTTATGACAGGCATACTTTATACCAACCGTTAACTTAAATTTAACGATAAATACACACTAAGTTTTCATCAAAAAAATACCCAAAACAAGGTTAATTGCAATATACCAAATAATAGCAGTTTTTCGAAAAACTAAGTGAAAATGAAAAATTTTGGTGACATTTTTCACACGATCAGGCATATTTCGCTAAATTTAAAGATACCATGTGGATTTTAGGCAATTTGCAATTTTTTCCGTGATTTTATACATGGGTCGAACTTTTTCTCCGCTGATTCGAACTTTTGCCCCACTAGGGGCCAAAAATTGTTTCCAAGCATTTATACAAAAACTAATACACCTCAAAGCATCCTTATGATAGACTTAGAAACGCCCATACATAAAATATTGAAAGAGATTTTATCTTTATTTGGTTCCATGCAACGAAAGTTTGACCGAAAATTACAATATTCACGTCGAAAAACAACAAATAGCCATAACTTTTCAAATCTCAATCGATTTCTATGATATTTGGAGTGAAAGTCTCTTACTTGAATAGCATCCAACCTCCATGACATTTAAAATTTTAGTTTTGAACTGAACTAGAAATCTTAAAAAGAAACTCCTGCCCCACTCGAACTTTTGCCCCACTTTACTCTAACTGTCAAAGGATACAAAATTAAACGGTATGACACTATATTCGGGTTTTCATTAATTTACAGATAGTCCACTAAACAGCTCAAAGATTTATCATATCCCCAATCATAGTTCTGGACGTTTTAATAGAGATAGATAAGTCTTTTACTGCTACTTTGTAAATCGTTTCGATCCGTTTGAAAACGTTTTCAAGTACTCGATTTTACAGATTTTTTGAATAGTCTGTGTGGATCTCTTATGGTTCTGATCAGAAGAAAGACTTAAAAAACATGGTTCAAAGTAAGTTTGTGTAGTTATTTGTAATCTCTGGGCATAGATTTGAATCGGAGGGTCGGCAAAATTTGGAATTACGGCCTTCTGGAGGTGTTAGCATTAATTATAAATAGATTAAAGAGGCGTCCTAATATCGTCGATCATGTTCAAATGTTGCTAAAGATAAACTGTTATTGTATGTAACAAAACTTATCAAAAATTTACTCATTTTTATATTGGCTCAAGTGATATAAAGCATTACAGAGCCAATTTAATATTGGTATGAATAATGCTATTTTTTGTAGCAGATTAATCCGGATGATTAGGATAACTTTAGCTTAGATTGTGAGCTGTTGTTCGTCCTCCTTTGCTGCACCTTTCTCTCTGATATCGATATTTTTGACCGAGTCTAAATCTGTTGTGCAGAACAAACTTAACCCCTCTAATAGCAGCTTTATTTTTTTACCGTGATAAAAATATTCAAATTGCGATATTTTTTTTGTTTTTAGATATTTTTGCATCGTTTTTCACAAATTCTCATATAACTTTTCTAGTTTTGGGATCTGTGTCGATTATGTGGTTGAAGATTTTATATTTTAGTTATGCTTTGTTTTAAGTTAGTTATAAAACCATGAATTTGATCGTTACTTAGATTGACCGAAACTTCATGGAATGGAGCCATCAGTATTCCGACAAAATTTAAAATTATGAGGAGTCTCTGTCGGAAATTATTCTGAGAGGTCATCGGGATGGCTATGGGAATTCTTTGAAACATTCTGACCAGGATCTTTCAGTGGTTTCCTCTAGTTGTTCTACTTTGAAGTTTTTTCCGGGAATCTATGAATTATACTAGGGATTCCACCAAAAATCGTTCCTGGGATTCTAACACAAATTTTATCAATAATTACTCTAGAAATTTATCCACTGATTCGACCAGAAATTTTTCCGGGGATAATCCTTCACGCATGCTTTCATGTAGCATTCTTCTAGAGATTCCTTCAAAGGTTCTTTTTCAAATTATTCAGGATTCCCTCCACTGATTACATCCAAGAACAATCCGAAAAATTCTCAAGTAATGTCTTCAGTAATTCTTCAGGGCTCGTTCCAAAGCTGCCTCCAAGAATTCCTCCAAATATTGCTATAACAGTTTCTTAAACGATTCCTTTAGGAATTCCTCTCTCCGCATTACCCAGAAACCTAATCACGATATTTTTTTACAGATACTTTTCAAGGAATTCATCCAGAAATTCATCACCAGAAATTACCCCAAGAATTTTACCAGGACTTTTTTAGGGCTTCCTCCTTATGATATCTCTAGTAGGAATCCTAATGGAATTCCTTGAGGAACTTCTGATATAATCTCTGGAGGAACTCCCGATAGAATCCATGGAAGAAGTCCAGGTGGAATCTCTGTTGGAATTCTTGATAGAATCCCTATAGGAGCTCTTGATGAAATTCCCAGAAGAAAGCCCAAAAGGTACTTCTGATAGAATCCTTGCAAGAACTCCTGATGGAATCTTTAAGAATTCCTAACGATATTCTTCATATTCCTGAGGCAATCATTTGAGGAACTCCTGATTAAACCCCTAGATGAACTCCTGATGGAATCTTTATAGAAACTCCAGATGAAATCCCTGGACGTATTCCTGATAAGATTCCTGATGGAACTCCTCATTGGTTCCCTAAAGGAACTCCTTATGATATTCCTAGAAGAATTATTGATGGAATACCTAAAGGAACTCCTAATATAATCTCTATAAGAACTCCTGATATAATCTCAAAGAGATCTCCTGAGAAAATTTTTCGAGGAATTCCAGGTAAAAAATCAGAAGGAATGCTTAATAGAATCCGTGGAGGAATTCCTGATGAAAATCCAAAAACAACTCTGATGAAATCCCTAAAGGTTTTCCTGATAGGAACTCCTGATGTAATCGCTGGTGGATCTCCTGATGATTTAATCTTTGGAGGAATTCCCAAATATATTCTTGAAGGAATCATTTTCGATGCAATCATTGGAGGAACTCCTGATGAAACCCTTAGAAGAACTCCTGATAGAATCCCTATAAAAACTTCAAATGAAATCTCTGGAGGAGTCAGAAGTCAGTCCTTAGATATTCCCTTAGAATCCCTGGAGGAACTCTGATGCAAACCGTAACGCTACTCCTGATAGAATCCCTATAGAAACTTCTGATGAAATCCCTGGTGGAACTCCTGATGGAATTCCTGGAAGAACTCTAGGTGGAATCTCTGAAATAACTCCTGATGGAATCCCTGGAGAAACTTCTGATGGGATTGCTAGAGCAACTCGTGATGGAATCCAAGTGCAATCACTGAAGAAACTCCTGATGGAATCTCTGGAGTAATTCCAAATAGAATTCCTGAATTTCCTGATGGAAAACCCTAGAAGAACATCTGATGAAATCCCCAGAAGAACTCTTAATGGAATCCCTAGAGGAACTTCCGATGAAATCCCTTTAGGGACTTCTGATGGAAACCCCGAATGAAGTTTTTATTCCCAAGAATAACTCCTGATCCCTAGGACCAGGATGGAATTCTTGGAGGAAATTTTGATGGAGTTCTTGCTAGAATCCCTGAAGGAATTCCAGGTGGAATCCTCAGAATAACCCTAGAATATCCCCAGAAGAACTCCTGATGGAATCCCTTGAGATACCCCTAGTAGAATCCCATGAAGAATTTCAAGTGAATTTTCGGAAGCATTTTCTAAAAAAAATTCATCGTTAGATCACTGGACAAAATCTTGAATAAATTCCTGGAGGAACACCTGGAGAGGAAATTCATGAAGGAATTTTAGTAGAATTCCTAAAGAAATTCCTGTAGGTTTACCTGCCGGTTCCTGGTAGATTCCTTATAGGCATTCCTGGTACAATCCCTGGAAAAAAATCCTTATTGAACTTTTGATGGAATCACAGGTAGAACTGCTGGTTGATTTTCTGAAGAAATTGATTGAAGGTTGAAGGAAATCGCTAGTGGAATATATAGAAACAACTCAAGAGCGTCAACCGTCAAATCGGTTTCACAAACTGTCAAATTGGTTCGTCAAGCAGCACCGACATGAGCATCAACCCGGGGGGTGAGGTCAATGTTGGTCAAACCGTCTGAGCGTCTGTGGGCTGCATAACTCTTTCAGTCTTTATTGTTATGTAATCACGACGAAACTACAAATGTATCATGAAGGTTAGGTGTTTTCGGCAAAGCTTTTTGGAATAAATTGTAAAGATATACTTTTATTGATCTAGATAAGTTTTCTCTATCAGGTACTATCTTTCCAGTAAAATTTTCTTCTGTAAAACTGCTCATCCAAGCCTTTTTGACACTTCTTTATGAAAAACATCTACACTTCGGTTATGACAATTTTTGTACAAAACATTTTTGAAAACAATATTTTACTATCAAGTTTTTGAAACTATACTCAAAGTAAGTAATGTGTGTAGTTTCAAAAACTGGATAGTAAAATATTGTTTTCAAAAATGTGTTGTGCAAAAATTGTCATAACCGAAGATTTCGTTTTTCTTCGTTCGCTAGGGCAGTGCTTTGTGAAGACCCAAGCCTAATAAGTCGTTTTCGCACCATTGGAGTTATTTTACATCCCAGCATTTGCGTGTTGATGCCAAGATTGTTACCTTTCAGTCAAGGATGTTATTACAAGTATGAAACGAGCTCACCAACTTGTAATCCGGTGAGCTCGTTCCATGCTTGTAATTACACATTTGTATCACCATTTTTGTTTAATTATCGGTTTTTCAGTCTTACTGATAAATAAAAACACAACGTTTCTTTAAAACCTAATGCTTCGGCCTTTGGACTTGGCCTTCTTCAGGAATAAAAAACCCCAAATGCCGAAACGATGGATTTAAAAGATATGTAGCGTCTTTTTTTTTCGTTAGACTGAATAGCCTTTTTGCTGGAAGGATACAGACAAAGTGAGTCTAGCGTCTAGAATTTGCTTAAATTATATGTTAATTATACTTGAAAGCTTACACATATTTTTTCTAGACTTGGAATTGTTCAAGACGAGGTTTTCTATCAAATGCAATAGGAAATCAGTAGCAAGATCCTTAACTCTTCTGAACATCAAACTTCATCTAACAGTGAATCTTCCCTGGAAAGGTTTTCATTTTCAATTACAATTACGCGCCAAAGCAACTAACTTCCCCGATGAGGAAAAAGTGATTTATGCTCCTATCGAGATTCTGAACAGGAAAGGTGCGGATCGGATGCAGTCGCTCCTCGCGTCCCACAACCCGCACCCAGACTAAAGCACCTTTTATCTGGTAGTTGGGTTCAAGAAAAATTGAAACGAAATCCAAACCCTGTCTAAAGCACCGAAATGGAAACGTGGGTGGTTGGTTGGACGGTAAAGATGAGATGAGGGAAATCCATTTCCTTCCCTTTATACCAAACGGCAATTCGGGGGGGGGGGGGCAGTAAGTACCTTCACACTCCGGGTAAGCGATCTTCGTGGAGAAAAACCGGAAGAAAAATGGTGAGAATCGTTGGAAAAATATGGGAAACTTTTCAATGTTGCTCCGCTTTTCCCTGGTTCTGTAATCGAGCAGTAGTCGTCGTATCGAGGGGGGAAATGCAGAAGGTGGTGGCGGCGGCGAAAATTTATGTTGCTTTGAAAGTAAATTGCACTCACTGGTTTTATGTGTTCTTATTGCTCTTTTCTCGGCGAGAGATATATGCAATCGCGTTTTGTATTTTTTTCCCTGAGCTTTGTGCCAGCAGGAGGAGAAATGTACCTAGAGTTGGATCCTCGTTCCGCAGCTATTCGGCGTCCGAATGGGAAGAAAGGAGTGCTGTATAAATATTGTAAAAAGATTAAGTACAATATTTTATGAAATCTTTTTACTTTGTTTCAAGAGTTCTACTTGTGAGTCTCGGAGCCAACAATAGCTCGGTGGCGCAGACTGGGAAGCAATAAATTTCGCCGGGTAACGTTTCAAATGTATTACCCTTTAAATGGTTATTGTTCTAGAATTAACATTATCATCCGGCGATTGACTCTTTCGGTCAAGAAAGATTCCACGGTCGTCACAGCGAGGAGGTCAAGCTGAGCTGGATTACTTATTATTTTCAGAGACAACTCTACGACGCCTGTTGATCTCAATATTGTGGATGTGGTGCGCGCCCGAAGAAGTTCCCCGTTTCTTGAGATCGGTGACCGCGCGCTCATATCGGTCGTCTTTCGCGCGCGCGTTTTTTTCCCTTTACTCTGCGGCCTGCAAAGCCCCCGGTCTGATTACAATTTAGTCGTGACTGAGGTTTAAAATGAGAAAAAAGCAAGCAATGTGTCCCGCGTCCCGCGCTCTCGGCTTGCCCTTTGATCCGTGGCTAAGGCCTATATATTAGGGTGTGTTAAAAGTATACAAAAACTCACAAGATTTATGGGTGTAGAATTAGTTTGATACCCACTTTTGATAATTTGAAATAAGAAAAAAATCATAGTACTTGAAGATTCAAAACATTGATGTGCAAAATTTTTATGCAAAACATTAAGTGAGAGCTTTTTCCTAGCAACTTCGCTTGGTAAAGATGGATAAATTATGGGTGAAATTATGAAAAAAAATCCATGTGCTTGGCTGGGATTTGGACCCATGACTCTTGTATGCTAGACGAGCGCTTTAACAACTAAGCCACCGAGCCACTTGATGACCCACTAACTCAGAAGGTTACAATTTTCGAATGCAAATTCCCACAGCTTAGTTGGTAAAGCGCTGGTGTAGCATACAAAAGTCCTGAGTTCGAATCCCAGCTCAATAAATGTGTCAATATTGAAAAAAAAAATGTTCGTCGCAAAAAAATTCGTTTGAAACTCAAAGTTTACCGTCAAACTGAAATTTTGGTAATAATTTTGGGACACTCTACTATATATGCGTTCTTTCCATTGTGTCTGCTGGTGGCGGACTTGAACTTCAAAACTCACATCTCGCACACATTGGTTCGTTGGTTTCGTTGACTGGGACCCTAGCCGAGTAAACTGGACTGGAGCAACCGTATGGAGTTTTGAACTTTCTCGAATGGTTCTGTGACGGCTTTTGCGCGGGTATACGGAAGGGCACTCCGGAGCGGTTCGTAAGCATTTTTGAGTGTAATGGCAAAATGAAAACATGGGAATTGGAAATCGACAGGGGATGAGTGCTACTTTTTGTCTTCCGAGGCTTATGAGGGATCAATTTCCATTCGTTGATGGGAATTGAAGGGATAAGTAGCTATATAGGTTGATGAGTTGGGTATTAGTAGAACGATGGAGATGATAATGACCAGTTCAGTGGGAAATGATGGAGAATTGAGCTTGACGAAAAGATTCAATCGAGCTTTTGAATAAATTACGTAATTAATGATAAACAATTTATCGGATTGCATTCAGTCACATTATTTTTTCAACTACATTCCACTAAACTGAATGCTTTTTCCACAACGTGTTGAGATTGCTGAGTGGTAACAGACACTTATTTTTACTGTTTGTATCTCAAATCAAACCAGATTAATTGGGTAATAATTTGATTTAAAATATGTAACAATAAACCATATTTGCGACGGATTTATTTGCAGCTAATAGGACATTATATTACAATTTACTGACATCTACAATCATTGGCGTAGCTAGAATTTTTTTGTGGAGGGGGGCTAGGGGGGGGGGTATCTAGTAAATACTCGTTTTACAGAAATAATGTCACAATAATCACGATTTTTACAAATTTCATAGTTTTGAGAGATTTGTATTGATTTTATGTATTTGTAATTTTGTGTCATTTCGCGGCACATCAGTAATATTTCCAAATTTCAATTTTCACTACGAAAAAAAAACATTCTTTTTGTAATCCAGTCAAAAATTCTTCAAAAATTCTAGCAAAAAGAAACTCACGAGGAATGTCTTTTGTGATTCTTCCACGAACCTTTCAGGTATTCAACCATGTGCTTTGAACAGATTCCTCTGAGTATCGGGAATTTCTTCATGACTTATTTTCGTAGTTTTCAGTGGTTTCTTCAAGAACTCCTTTACCAGTTTTCACTGCGTTCGTCCTGGTATTTACACGGAAAATAATTCCCAGACTTTCTGATCTCATCAATACCATAGAATTTCTAAAGCTTGTTGACAATGTACTTAACAGAAAAGCTTAAATGGTTCTTGTAGGATTTACTACAAAAAATCTTGTTATATTCATTCTTCGTCTTTTATAATAGAAAATGATTGGTGTCAAAACTAATGGAATTTTTACTGAAACTATAATCGTAGATAATATTTTGTTCAAACTCCGGAGTATCATGATTCTATGGCATTGATGTAGAACCCATTTTCCTAGCTCCTCTAATTTACTTCTTTTAAGATTGTTTAGATGTTGCTTTTTGGAGATGGACTGATTTTTGTTCGAAATTTTTCAAAGTGTCATGCGAAGGAGAAACAACAAAATGTTGGAGCAGGTATAATAAGGTAGTACACTTTAAGGATAGTTTAAACCACTTTGAAAAATATGAATTTACAAATAAAACACATTTCTCAAGAAGTTCCATCCGAATCTTCTTAAGAAATCATCCTTTAAAACCTTGACTTCTAGTTTTCTAGTGTTCTGCCAAGAAACCTCTAGAAATTTAGCCCTTGTATCGCACAAAAATTCAAACAAAGAATATGGATTCTGCTAATAATTAGTAAAATTACTTCTTGAGAAGTTATTTTAGGAAGATCAATTTCTTTATGAATATCTCAATTTATCCATTCCCCCTCCCAGTTATTTTGCTACAGGTTTCTCTACAGATTCTTACCACTATGCAAATTTCGGGAGTAAAAGTTTTCCAAAAGTTTTTTTTTTCAATAAATTTCCTCTGAAGATTCGAAGGCAAGAGTCGTTTCAAAAACAATATTCTTTTCAATACTTGAATAATCCAAAAATTTGAAGCAAAATTTCTAGAAAAAAAAAAACAGAAGAATTTTTGACGCAATTTGTGATATATATTGGAAATATTTCTTAAGGTCTTAAGGTGATGAAGTTCGCGGAAGAGTTGGTAATAATTTTTTTAGGAAAACTATTTAAAAGAACTCACAGAAGAATTTTTAGTTGAAATTTTAGCGATAAGATTAAACAGAATCAATGATTTTTTGGTGATTTGCGAGAAAAAACTGGACTTTTTTATAATTGAGTAACATTTTTTAGGTAAATCTGGCAATATATTCCGGAATAAATTTGCTAATAAAAAGTAGACATAAAAGGAATGGATGTCCACCAGGAGTAATTCGCTTTAAAAGTATGAACAAGTCCTACAATTAATTTTTAATCAATTTCCAAGCGATTTGCTAAAGTTATGCAGCCACTCTTCAATATTCCTTAATATCATAGTAAAATTTCATAAAAATATCAAAAAGTTTTTTGAGAAAAAATTTGCTACAAATCTGTTGGAAATTAATCGAATAATTTATTAAATAATGAGTTTACTTGAAAAAATATAGTGTAAGCAATACATTTATTCACGCGAAGAGTCTATGGTCGTTTATGTTAATTTTTTTCACACCAGTTTAGATTTCTGCCATTCATCTGAAGAATACTTGGCCATGTCTAAATTCCTTGAAAGTTGAGCTTTTTTTTTCGACAGAAATCCCGGCTATGTATTGTTTGAGAAATTCCTTCACTAATTTTGCCTATATTTTGATGTTATAAGTTGTTGTTAATGTATGAATTTCTGAATGTGAATTCTCACAAGGGATCATCACCGGACACCTCGAGCAGGGTATCCTCCAAAAACATGAGAAATCAGAATGCAGTCAATATGCTGCTTTATGCTGAATAGGGTGCGGCTTATTTTTAAAAAGTTCTCAAAATTCGTGTGCTCTAATGAATTTAAATCGCATTAAAATAGAAACCTCAAATTTTGAGCTAAAAATATTAAATCTTAAGATTTAGAGGTGGCGCAAGCGTCTTGAAGGTGAATTTTCAAGTTATAACACGTTTCGACACTTTTAGCACCATTCTCTTCAAAATAAAATTTATTAAAACTTTGTTGAACACCAAATTTGTCTAAAATTTCAACCTGTCTTAGTTAAAAATAGTTTTCTCCAAATTTTTGCTCGTTTAAATTAAAAAATCATTTGTGTTTGACCATAACTTCATAAATACTCAATCGATTCCAAATCTTTTTACAAGTTTTTGAAGCAAATTTAGTTGTTTTTCATCTTTTTATACAAACATTTTTCTAAAAAATGGTCTTGGCTTAGTTATTTAACAAAAACTACCCAAAAACATGATTATTTAAGGAAAAACTCAAATTTCTTTGGATTAATTAAGTTTTTTTCGCCCGAAATTGCATTTATTCCTATAAAACTTAAGTTTATAAAGCATCTTGTATAAAGCATCTTAACATATGAATATATTTTTGTTTCATAATTATTTAAAAATTGTTGCAAAGTCCTTTTCAAAGGGTTAACTATTTTTTAGTAAAATGAGGAAACATTTGGAGTGAACTACTTTTAACTGAAACTAG
Source organism: Aedes aegypti (assembly GCF_002204515.2). Lineage (NCBI taxonomy): Eukaryota > Metazoa > Arthropoda > Insecta > Diptera > Culicidae > Aedes > Aedes aegypti. The sequence goes on from NC_035108.1 coordinate 403,487,205, forward strand.
TTTTGATATTAGACAAAATTGATGTTCTACTAAGTTTTCATATATTTAGTTTTGAAGAGAATGATGCTAAAAGTTTAAAAATTGATTGAAAAATAACAAAGTTATGTTCACTTTACTGAAGATCATTTTTTATTATTTGAAAATTAACCTTCAAGTCGTTTGCGCCACCTCTAAATGTTAATATTTTTGGCTCAAATTTACATTTTTCTCTTTTAATGTGATTTGAATTCAGAAAAGCACACGAATTTTCGGTTTTGAGAACTTTAGAAAAATAAGCCGCACCCTAACGCTAAAATAGCTTTATTTGGATTGTTCAGAAAAAAAAACGAATTTTGGGAATAAAATTTCCATAATATTGTCGCTGTTTTTGTAACACATTATTTTTTGCAACGGCGATGTCAAAAAAATTATGCTTTTCCCATACAACAAGAAGCTACTTCTAACAGTAACCATTAAGTTAAGCTTTCGGTTGTCATATGATTCATCGAAGTCAGAACTGCCACGCAGATGCTGTGAAACACAAGCGAGGTTTTCTCACTATAGTTCTACAACATAAGATATCGTAACTACTGAAGAGATTTTTATCAATAATAAGATTGATGTACATTGGTTCAGAAGATTTGGCTCCATGTTATTTTTTTATATTCTTATTAACATAAAAAATTCTGGGGGCGCCTGGATGATTGTGGAAGAGGCCAGGCCCCCCTGCACCCCCCCCCCCTGTTCCTACGCCAATGTCCCAAATGCTGCCTTGAGGAACACCAGCTCTTACAGGAAGTCTTTCAGACCTGGAATTCTGATAATTAACTTTGGATTCTTCTAACAATGCATGTTTGAAAATTAATGTTTTTTTTTTTTAATTCTACAATCAAGTCTTGATGTCAAACACTGTCGAATGCTTTTCCTATGTCTAGAAGAATATGAACAAACATTTTACCCTATGAATCATGAATCAAAAAGTCATGAAAATAAGGATTATTAAAAGAGCAAACCATGAAAACAAAGGAAGCTCCCAGATCGCCGGAGCCCCACCTAGAAACCGCGGTAATTATTATAATCACACTCCTTTATCAACTTTGTCCAGAAATAATTAGTCCCCAAAGAGAGAGAGCTGGTCATTCTGCGCCGCCGTTAGCAGTGTTTATCATACACAATAAATTATCTTCTCGGAATGGTTCCAACTTTTCGGCGGTTAATCAACCGAAAATTCCACTCGTTCTCCGCTCCTGGCGCTAATTGAGATTGTTTTAGGTTGTTCCAAAGAGGAAAAAAAATGAACTAAGCTCCAAATCCAATCCCAAATCCACGAATCCAACAGTAGCCTCCTGCAAGTTCATACAAACCGGGGAATGACACCGGCGACGGACGGCCACAGAAGTCGCTCTTTTCCTTCTGTTTGTGACTACACGAGAAAAATGAAACAAAACATTTAAATACACACCTCCGGGCGGGGATCACATTTCTTGGAATTGGAATTTTTCATATTTTGTTCCGGAGCTACCAAACCGGCGGCCGGTAGCTTTGTGATGCACGTAGGAGTAAGAGGACCAGTTGCATGGTTGTTATTTAACAAAAACGTTTAAATGGTCTGTTTTATATTTCTAAGCTGTTTAAGCTTAGATTTTATTGTTGATTTTGATAATATTTTGGATTAGAAATCACCATTATATTTCACGACAAAATTTTATATATCACGACCTGGGACCTGGGAAAAGATCTGGGACTCACCTTTGATCGCTGATGCGTTCGTTGCCAAAAAAAAAGTGTTATTATAAGCACAAAACGAGCTCACCAGTTGGCAATCCATCCTCGATTGGACACGTATATTTTTTCGCACTCGCATAACGCGGACCGGACACGAAAGACCGCACAGTACTCCTCCCGTCACGAACAGAGGATCGAAAACTGTTCTATTTCGACTTCTTCTTCTCCTTCTTCTTTGCATTACGTCCTCACTGGGACAGAGCACTTTCACAGTTATTAACTTATTTTTCTTTGTCCAAGTTGCCATTTTCGCATTCGTTTATCGTGTGGCAGGTACGATGATACTCTATGCCCAGGGAAGTCAAGGAAATTTCCATTACGAAAAGATCCTGGACCGACCGGGAATCGAACCCAGACACCTCCAGTATGGCTTTGCTTTTTAGCCGTGATCTCTAATCACTCAGCTAAGGGAGGCCCCATATTGCCAAGAATTCGGTCCAGTTACTCCTATGTGCGTTGCAAAGCCCTCCCCCCTTCAGCCCTCGAAAGTTAACCACTCGGGGTTCGGTCCAGTAATTTTTCACCCCCTTATTAGAGTGGGTATCTCTTTTTCCTCTTTTTTCGAGTTTTTTTTTCCGAAGCAAACACACAAAACTGCGGCCTAAAACAAGCTCTGTATTCTCTATCTAATATCATTATTAGTTATTAAATATTGTTTTCCTGTCCTTCCCTTCGCTTTTCATGGTAGGCAGTACGATGAGGAGGAGGAGGAGGGCAAAAACGACAAAAATCAGAACAGTCGACCGACCGACCGACCGAATTCAAATGAATGAATGGAAATGACATACGCGCTGTGGCGGGACGGAGTTACGGAGAAACGAGGGGAAAAAAGGCCATATTTATATTAAATTGGATCAAACAATTATCTGTAATTTAGTAATTTTGTGATGCTTTGTGTTGTTTTGTTGCTGTTTGTGAGTGGCAGCAGCAACAGCAGCGGCGCGTTTTTTCGGGTTCCACCCTTTTTCCTTCCTAAAACTCGCGGCGCGGTTCGAGTTTAGTTTTTTTTTTGGGAAACCTATTGTTGTACGCGCGGTTTCATTGAAATCGATACCATGTCGGTGTGTAAACGTTAGTTGGAAGGTTGTTCTCTCTAGAGAAATATCCACAGCAACAATGTAAAACACGAAATTATGAATGATTTCAATCGTTGGCCGTTGTAAATTTGAATGTAAGAAGCATGGGTGCCTTTCATAGCCGAGTGCTTAGAGTCCGCGTTTGCAAAGCAAAGCCATGCTGAAGGTGTCTGGGTTCGATTACCGGTCAATCTTTTCGTAATGGAAATTTCCTTGACTTCCCAGGGCATAGAGTATCATCGTACATGCCACACGATCTACGAATGCGAAAAATGGCAGCTTTGGCAAAAAAAGCTCTTGGTTAATAACTGTAGGAGTATCAGGTATCAGGTATCAGAAGGCCGGCTCCAGAGGCACGTTCCCCGCCAGTTGGGAGATTTGTGCCATCGCCATATTTGAGCCTATTTCATCATCTACCCGATGAGGAAGGAGGGAAGGGAAGGGAGAGGAAAGGGAAGGGAAAGATGGGATGAAATAGGAGTGGGGTCCCTTGAAGAGGGAAAATCGCATAAGCGAATTAAGAGCATGTAGCTCCATACCACAATGGGTTCGAACAGCGCCCTAAAAAGGGCACTGGAAAACGCATGAGCGTAAAGAGAGCCTATAGCTCATTACCACAGCGGGTTAAGAATAACAAAAGGTCCTGAAGATTCAGGTTTCTGAAATCAGTTTCACTTAATAAGTGTTTACCAAGTAATTGGAATCGCAATTACGCGAGAACTTGACAGTTACATATCAGGTGATAAGAAGTTCCATAATCGGAATCACAACTATCACACACAAATGTATCAACACACTGAATATTTGCCATGTGATAGTTGAGTCGGCAGTGGCCAGTCAAGGTTGTAACCAAGCGACTGCAATTCTGCTTTGACAGATTTGTTAAATACTTAGCCACCTTTGGGATGGCTTAGTAATGTACAGACGTCCACTCGTCTCGCGAAGGGAGTTGTGAGGAACATTTCCTATAAGCAAAGTGGCAAGCAATTTTGAGATCACTCGAAGCAAGGACAATTGTGTCCCAATTCACCGGAAGTGGAAACATCCAAATCACTAGGATTTCCAATGGACGGGGAAAATCCATGGAATTTGGTCACAACCAATTCCCAGTTTGTGGAGTATAACAAATGCAAAGTCTGCGAATTTACATTCTTATTTTCATATAGAGATGTAGGCCATTTCCTAATATAAGTAATCCAAGATTTGAACTACTTTAGCATTCCATCAGACTGGAGCTTCTCAAATTGATATCTGAGCTGCTCCAGATGATGAATATCAGCATCACTGCCCACAATCAGCAGAAGGCCTTTTCATAGCAATGAACGACAACTCGTTTGAAATCATCCATTGGGGATGGTTCATCATGTGGTAAATACACCACAAAACGAAAGACGTATTTCCTATTGAGGTCACATATACAGAAATATCAATTGTGACAGCACATACATCTCTGGTTGTTAACTCAGAAATGAGTGTAGCGACGTCAGCGCTATATACGAGCACGCATGCACGAGGCATGGCACGCGAGTATGCCATTTCATGTTTCTGAAAGTATCAAAAACTGGGTCCACTAGGTTAACTAGATAAAAGTTCACAAGAGTAAGGTTTTTGAACTAGCGCCACTTGCGCTGTACCATTTACATGAGTCTACAAAGATTAATCGTTGCTGACATTTTATGCTGGAGATTGATCTAACTAAGCTATCCTAGCCGTAGCCACTACCCAAACTAGCTTTTCGCAATCTCAGAACGAAAAAGATCAGCAGCGAACAAAAACCAGATCGGTATCTCTTAAAAGTCGCCAAAGGCGAAAAGCACAGAATACACTGCGTAAAACGCATAATGCGAAACCATAGAGGTGAAAATTTAAACTAAAATACAATGTATTAATAATCTAACCCTTATTTAGCCTCAGGCTTGAGACTGAAGAAGGGCAGCCGATTATCTCGGAGAAACACAAGGTCACCTGCACCATTGCTCCGGGTAGCACAGGAAGGGCATAATACTGTAGAGGGCGCCCTGGAACTCCACAGGCTCCGTTTGCGACTAGGTTTTATTTAGACCCCCCTAACCATTCATTCTTAGGCACGGTAAGCTTAAAGCCGTATGAATTAGGGGTCACCTGTGAGGCGGACTTTTACCACCGGAACAGGCAGTCCGTAGTGTTAATTCTTAGCCAGTTGAAACAACCGCTACCGACACTACGCGGCTATCTAGGCTGATTGGGAAAAGGAAGTTAACATTGATGATTAACTCCTGACGTGCCCAAACAGCCCCTGAGTGCTCATGGAACACTAAGCTGAGATGCAGTATCTGTCCCAGTGAGGACGTAATGCCAGGAAGAAGAAGAAGCAGAAGATCCATTGCCATTGTCATGTCCATATAATAACTGCTATAACTCATCCTTAAAGTGTTCAATTCTAACTGTTTCACTCCTGATCATCCGAACATGAGAACCCCCTTGGGATTTTAATCGACGTCCATCATCATCAATCGACGAGACAGAAAATCGCGCAAAAAATCAAAACTAAAATAACAAATGTTAACATCGTGTAGCTCTCCCTACCGTCCCTTTGGATGTGGAAAAGTGTCACCCGACGAGCACACACTGACTGCTTGGCTGCAGGTGGTCGACAGTTCTGTGCTTTTTCATCTCAACTGCAGCCTCTCTTTTCGACGTGGATGATGATCGCAATTTTCTTGGCGCGCGATGATTGCATCCAAGAGAAATGCAGCGATGTATTTTTGTTGTCGTTTAACTTCTCCCCTCTCCAACGTTCTCCGCTGGCTGATATTGCTGCTGAGGGCCTTTCATTTGAGCGGTGTTTATTTCGCGAAATACCTTGTGATGTCCTGTGATGTCTCGAACGTCACCGACCAACCATAAGGAACGGCCACGTTTTGCTGACAGCCGTTCTCCCATCAGCTGACATACGATACGTTGCACAATGGTAGAAGAAAAAACAGTTGGGCCAAAAGTTGTTTTGTCGCCTTAATCGATGAAGTAACTAATCTTTATATGCAATTTTGTTTTTTTTTAGAATAAAGATTTCATTTAAAATAGCAGACAATCTCAAGTCACATCAAACAGTAATACAGTCAAAAAGCAGCCTCTAAAACCTTAAAAAAGGCTAAATTTACACCGTCGGGAAGTTGAAGAAAAAATCGTTTAAGCTTCAACAAAGCCAGAAAGAAATAAGCCATCACAGTCGATAGCAACTACAAAATCTTTAGAAGAGTGTGTTTACATATAAGGTATCTTGTTTAAACCTAACATTCCCCGTGGCTAGTGAGAATCCGGGGTAGGTGGGATCTCCTGTCATAGCTCATTTAGGAAAAGTTTTCCAAGGGGATATTCTACTAAAAAGTTGAAGATACAATGATGCGGAATGTATTGAGTGCAAAAAATATTGTTATTTTTATTACCATGTGCTCCGTGTAACAGTTGTCAATTCAGCGCAATTTTCAAGTTGCATAATAAATTGTGACACGATTCACGTCGTGCCCTGGTTTTCAAAAATATAACTTAATACAATTTTCAGGGTTTTTCAACCTTACTCCACCCATCGTAAAATTTGTTGTATTAAAATTGAAAATAACTTGTATGTCGAAGAGGAACTCTTGAAAGCCCCTCCCCCCTCATTGAATCTTACTCAATCAATGAACGCTCCTAAGAAAATGTCGTCAACGTATATAAAAATAGACTTTTTTAGCAGCTCTAATTTGAAAACCAGCATTTTTTTTTTGTCTAGTATTTAGAGTTTTTTTTTGTGAGATCTAATGATAATTTTTAATTTAAACTACTCCCAGTGAAATCCAAATAGAACCACCTTCCTGCTCCTTGAAAATTGTTTGGAATATAATCCTGATGTCCAATTTAAAATGATCACACATCAATTTTCCATATACTAGAGCACATTCGGTTGATTTGTTAGGACTACTATCATTTCAGCTCAGACTCATGAAATAATAGGTTCGAAGTAAAAAAAAACACCACTTGAGATCGAATATATATTTTGCATAATAGTTAGGCTGATACAAATATTAATTTTATTTTATGTCACCCCCCCCCCCTTCAAAAATCGGAAATTTTGAAGGGGGAAAAAGATTCTTCATTTTTTTTTGACATCAGTTAGTTTTTTTCAGTAAAAAATAAATAAATAAAAATATGAAAAAATAACTTATTTTTTGTTTTATTTTTTTGTTCCTTATTTATTTTTATCTGCCCCCCCCCCCTTGTACCTTCCAAGTAGCCTCGGACATAAAAAAAAAATTATATTTGTATCAGCCTTAGTACCCATATCGATGGAAAGACCGCGTCATCAAAATAAGGTTTTTGGGCACTATTCTAGCAATGGGATTTTTCATATGATATTTTCTTGCACAAATAAAATCACAACTACAGCAAATTTTTAGAATAAAATTTTTTTTGAACAAATTATAGTCAATCATACATATACAGCCATTCCATGAAAAATCGATCTAGTGGGTCACCGAATTCCGTAAAAATTTGCTATTTTGTTCCTTATCCGAAATAAGGATACACGTGATTTTGGATTTTGAATTTGGGTGACCATTTCCGAAAATTATAACTTTTGAACCGTTTGACCGAATTTTCTTAGACGAAATGAAAACTAAAAATTTTGACTTTTCAAGAAAAATATGAAATTTCACAAATATTGTTTTTTTCACATGAAACAAAAATTCAAAAATTTCCGTTTTTTCATGTTTTGAAGGTCTTGGGATCAAACGGGCATATGCTGTTCTCATTTTTTCTAGAACCTTCAGAAAAAAAAATTACATGAAAAAATATAAAAATTCCCTAAAAACTAGAAATTTTTATATATTTTTAATGTATAATTTTCTTCCAAGGATTAATATTTTTTCTGAAAAGTTGACATCTTTAGCTTTCATTCCATAAAAAGATTGAAAATCGGTTGAGCTTTTTAAAAATAAAAAAACTAATGCGCTGAGACCTACAGTGCACTATGGGCCAGAAATCAAAATTTCGCGACAAAAGTCCAAAAACCTTTTTTCAACGAAATGAATTATTGAGATGAATTTCTCATTAATGACAACATGGGTGATTGTATACCAACTATATTATTTGATAAATTACATTATTTCATTGCACTTTATGGGGCTCAATATTGTCTAAACTGTAAAACTTGAATTTCACCCTATCCTAAGAAAATTTGGTTTTAGGGGAAAAATGGCTAGAAAAATTATTGTGAGCACATGTTTGGAAAGCAAATGAAGTGCATTTTACATGTCTGGTTAAAAATAAAGTAAATTTTAAATTTTAGCATTGATTTTACAATGTACCAGTAATATTCACTATATTTTTACTATTTCACCTTAAAAGTTAAGGTATTCCACCGTATTCGGCTTGCAACCAGTATGAGGTGGAAGCCTAGACTCCACTCTTTCATGTGCTACCAAAAGTTTTTGCACATATTTGCGGATGGCCGAGATACATCGGTTTAAGTACATGCGATAATTTAGTCGATTTTTAACCCCATATTTTTAACTTCGATGCTGTTCATACAATCACAAATTAAATAAGTTTGATTGGTATAAAATAACTAAAGCAATCATACTCCACTACTTTTGAGCAAGTTTCCGTTCATAAGCTAGGTGACATTCAGAAATCTGGGTTAAGTCGGTTGAAAAATTACAAAAAAAATATAATTTTTCTAATTTTCCCTGAGGATATGAATTGTACGATATGATAAGACCACAACAGAGAAATATGTTTGAGGTTCGCGATATTGGGACTAACGCGTAGTTTCTGGACAACATCCATGTAAAAATAACAGCTCGAAGATTTATTAAAAAAAAAAAAAACAGATTTTTAAAGAAATATGAAACGGCTGAGATTGGTATGTGTCTATGTTTTTCTGTTCAAATCGAAGTGGCTTCAATTTAATATAGACATTTAGTAGAAATTTTCTAAAAAATATCAAATTCTGTTGGTTATTTTTTAACCAGAATTAAATTATTGGTATAATGTTTTACAAAATTTATTTAAAAAATAGGTAGAAACATCGAAAATGTTCCCGTTTTTAAGTTTGATGGTTCACATAGAGTGAATTGATTTTCCCTTATAGATTATAAAATAATTGGGCAACCTCCTGTACTATCTTTCTTAACTACGTTGAAATATAAAAAAAATGCAGTATAAACGATTGAAAGAAAATAAAAATAAAAAAGACAGCACCAAATGGCCAGGTCAATGGCCATCAACGAAGAACGTCAAAAAATCGTTTGAATCCTTTTAAATTCCTGCCAGAAATTTAAGCGTAATGTTGTCGGGAGAATGTTAATAGTTTAATCAGATGAACTATTCATTTGCACATAAAACAATCATCTTATTCCGGCGAAAAGAAATGAAGATTTTGAATTCTACTTGATTTATTTCAATTTAAAATCAATTTAATACGATATCTGGACAACAATTCACGTTTCTTATATAAGAACTTGCTCCACGTAATCTTATAATGGATTTCATAAGCTTGGGTTAATCAGATGTTCTGATGTTTTAACATATCAAGTTAGGCCTCCATTACAGCTAAAATATTTCTGACAATAATGTTTCGAAAGTGATTTTGATTGAAACGCTTCAAACAATTTGAAGTGTCACATTTTAAAACAGCATATCATATACGAATATGTGATTCATATTATCTTGTTCCATTTTGGACCATATCTATATAACTTTCTGATGATTGTATGGCTTTTCCATAGGTAATGCACAGTAACAATATTGCGTTATAAAATTTTAATAGTGTATTAAATGCAAATGTACGATTAAAGACCAATAAATACATCAAATAAACAGTTGCCAATGCATTCCAAACAACTATGATAACTATGATCACATTTTGCATGCAATTTTTAACTTTTCTGAGAAACTTAACAGTGTATCTTCAAAATACATATCTTTGAAAATGTACTATATATTTTTTAAAATGATATATGAGCGAATTTGAATTAATAATGCCTTAATTAACATACCGTCATCCCTCCATGAGTCGATATTGAAGGGACCAACGACTCATGGAAATATCGAGTCATGGAACAGCAATGCTATGGAAAGTTGTTTGAAGGGACCATCATAGTAACCATGAAATTTGATTTTTAGTATAGTTCCATGAGTCGATATCGAGTAATGGAACATCGACTCATGGAGGTTTAACTGTATTTTCCCAAATACTCTCAAATCCTTATGAATATTCTCAATTCAATTCAAAATGCATCTAAGTCATCCCAAACATGACATTTTCATGCTTCTTCAAGTTTGTATTACTTTTAGGTTCATTTTTGTTCATTTTAAAGGTGTTTGGAATTTTGTCGCGAAATTTTGTTTTCTGGCCCATAGTGCAGTGTGTGCCGATAAAAAATGACTATATCAAAATAATATATCTCAAAACTAAAAAACACACATCGCTAAACATTTGACAGTAAACGTAAAATTTTCAGAGCTTTCAAGAAGAACAGCAAAAGCCCCTTTGATCCCGAGGCCTTCAAAACACGAAAAAACGGATTTTTTTTATTTTTTTTTTATGTAGAAATACAATTTTTGTGAAATTTTATATTTTTCTTGAAAAGTCAAAATCTTTAGCTTTCATTTCGTCTAAGAAAATTGAAAATCGGTCAAGCGGTTCAAAAGTAACAATTTTTTATGGAATTAAAATTTTGCAAAGTCGCGATTTCTTTGGTCACCTTATTTCGGAAAGGGTCACTCTAATAAAAAAAAATCCAAAAACACGTGCATCCTTATTCTGGATAAGGAACAAAACAGCAAATTTTCACGGAATTCGGTGACCAACTAGATCGGTTTTTCATGGAATGGAATGTAAGTTGTGTAAAAAAGTTGTGATTTTTCTAAAAAACTAGCATTTTTATAAGCTTAATCTCAGCATTACGCCATTATCCCAATAACATCATTTCTTCGGTTCAATTTAAATTACTTGAATACAGTACACCATGGATGCATCCGGGAAATACCCGGGAATAATAAATGACCGGGAGAAATACGGGAAATTGTAGAACACACCGGAAAAAAGCACTAGAAAATTTTGCCAAGAAATGCACGACTAAGTGCAAACAAATTAGTGAACGGTTTCTTGTATATTTTAAGACAAAAAATCGTTGGCTCAAGAAGAAATTTGTGACAGATTTTTTCACAACTCTTTCCGGTTTCTTTTGAAATGTTTTGTGAATAACTGTCTAAATATTTTAAGCACAATCAAGGGAGTTTTTAGGAAAAAATCACTGAGATTCTTAGAAAGTGTTTTGAAGAGTACTTAGGGATTCCTGGCAAGTGTCTTGATGAGATGCTTTATTTCTGTTAAGATTCATGGCGTATTTTTATCACACCTATTCAAGAATGGAATCTAGGCGATAATTTACCAGTAACTTAAAAGATCTGTGGAAAATAACTGATAAGAAAAACTGCTTTGCAAATAAGATTTTTAGTGGTTTTTTATAAATTAATTTCGGCGATTGGAATTTCGAGCACATTACTATCGTTTGGACGAAAAATGAGCTAGAAGATTTAGAGATTTAATTGGTTTCCCAATAGTATTTTGGACATATTCGTTAAGAATTGGTTTTGGTGGATTAATTGCTAAAGGAGTCTTGGTTGGATTGCTCACGAGACTTATCCATGATCTATAACAAAGTCCTATTGAGGTCCCTGACGAGATTTTGTATAATTTTCTGTAGATTCACAATGAATTCTTCCTGCTGTCTCAGTGTATTCCTTGTGAGACCCTAAACGAGTTCATGGAGAGCTTTTCGATGGATGAACAAATAGCAAGGTAGTTTAAGTTTTCTTGGGCATATTTGGTGGATGTCTTGAAAACATTCTTGGCAAAATTTTTGATGGATTCCTGGAAAAATGATTGTTTGGAGTTACGTTATTATTTTTTGCATGTAATCAGACAAATGTTTTTTTTTTTTTGAAAGGTATCGTTTATGTAATGAAGATCTCTTGGATCCAACGAGAGTTGCACCAGATAAAGAATTTCTCCAACAATCAGTTATATACCATGTCTTACACATAATATAGGAATTCTTAGTAAAGGATGGGTTGGCCATTATAAACATCATTGATTTGTGAACCAATGATCTATTTAGATACAAAGTATACTTCCAAAATATCTCAGAATTTCTAATGAATTCTATTGCACTTTCGAATGAAAATAAAGACTAGTAGATACCATGTCAATTTTTCCTTCCGTGAACTCGAAAGTTTAATCCAATTTTCAAACAAAAAAAAGGACTGATACATCTTAAAACTTAAAAACTTGATCTTGTTGATTTTCTTCCGTGAACTCGAAAGTTTAATCCAATTTTCAAACAAAAAAAAGGATTGATACATCTTAAAACTTTAAAACTTGATCTAAGAGTAGCTTTAGCAAATTTTAAGTCCTGGACCTTTCGATTGAAAATAAACGCTAGTAGGTTATGTCTACCATGTCAATTATTTTCCTCCGTGAATTCGAAAGTTTAATCCAATTTTCAAACTAAAAAATTGAATAGATACATCTAAAAACTTAAAACCTGATCTAGGAGTAGCTTTAGCAAATTTTAAGTCCTGATAATTCATTGAAGTTTGCTTAAAACATCATTATTGTTGGTCTTTGAGACTTTCAATAACTCTATAATATCTGTTTGTCCAAAACTGAAGAAAAATTTTAATTTGACGAAATACCATTCACGTACTGCAATATTTTTATTCAGACGGCCTTGTGTTCATTCATAAACACGGTGCACTAAACCGAAAACACTCAAAATTATGCTAAAAATGAAATGTCCATGGACCTCAAAATCAAACCCAATTTCATTTAAATCTAGCATACATTAGTATACGCTTATATCACAGTGGACATCAAAAAGATTATCTTATCCGACCGGTGGATTACAACAAAATTATAATGGCTTTTGTTGCTCAGTAAGAACGTTTTTTCTAACAAAATTTGTTATAATTTTGGATGGTTGGTAGTACGTAAAAATTATAACAAAATTCCCTCTTCATTGAAAAAAATAAGAACAAAACACAATTACTTCGAACTAAACAAAGAAAAACTATTTGTATTTATCATACGACGGATTTCACGCCAACTCGACACGCGATTGGCAGCACCCCTTCAGAATTCAATGAAACTTTCTGGATGTCAAAAGTATGTGAAACTAAGATACTTTGCATATTTTGTATTTTCAAAATCGATCTAGACTAACATTTGAAAAGGGTCAAAGTTTTTTTTTACTTTTTTTATAAACCCGTATAACTCGAAAACGGTAAGACCTACAAAAAAGTGTTGTATGGGGGACTGTCGTGAAATTTCCTGAAGTTTTAGAAAAAAATATTGAAAAAATAAAAAAACATTTTCTACACCGAAAAAACAATGATTCAAAACTTTAAAGTCGATTAAAAAAAACGGCCATTTCAGATTTTGATCATCCTTAAGCAAAAAGTTTCGTAATTAAGTTTACTAAAAGTCGTCCAAACATTGCAAATTGGGCATATTTTAGGGCAAAAAGTTTTTCTAACAACGAATTTTTTAAGTCCAAAATTTTTTATTTTTTTAATTTTTTTTTACTTTGCTTTAAATAGTCTAGTATGCTCATATTTTGAAGTGATAAATGAGTTTTAATCACAAAATAGATTATATTTGTTTTATTGGGAGTAGTTAAAAGAAATAAAACGGAATTATACAGAGTTTTTTTAATTAAATACAATTGATCTCGCACCAAACCGCTTATGAGAAAATGAACTCCGTCTAACAATCCGATGGGTTTTTAATGGTTGGAAAGATAACACAATAATATGTTATTTCTTATTTGGTCAAAGCCAATCTTAACAGGTGTCTGGAAAGGGTCAATATTATGCTTATAAAAAAAAGTCGTGGTTTTTTTTATCATGCATCATTATTTTTATTATTGATATATATCCTAAAACGTAGTATCTGCACATGCATATTAACATTATTTTTGGGCTTTACTGAATAAATTGAATATTTTTGGTTCATCCTCTGAATTGGTATACCGTTTGCCTGCAATTTGTGTATCACTAATAGGCATAAAACAATTATATTTTTGGATACCAGGGACAGTTTTAACCTTATCAAACAATTCCATCAATTCCTCTGACATTTCAACATACTGTTCATTAGATATATAACAGAAATTTAATTTGGTGATACATGTATCAGTTTGTTTCACTGCCCAGTCGAATAGTTCTCGCGGAGTTGCGATTGTGTTTCCATAGTCTTTTGCAAGACTTGCTCTTTTTGCCATTCGCTTGAGAGTGCCACCAATAGCGTCACAGGGGCCTTTGCCGTGGGATGTGGCAAAAAAGTGCCATTCTGCTTCCAATCCATATATTTTCTTGAAATTACATAAGCTGGCAAATTTTTTTTTATTTTTATAATGAGCTGCAGCTCTATCTGACATAAAAATAACTTTTGAGAAATTTATTTTTTGTTTAACAAAATTTATCAATTTTGAAATAAATAGCTGAACTGCTACTGTATCATGGGTCAACACTTCTGATATTATAATAAAACTAACGTTTTCCAATTTATTATCTTTTTTATGGTAAATCTCGAATGAGTGTATCGTTGCTTGGGAATTATTCCAGTGATATCCTTGAGCAGCGTTTTGTATGATAAAACTATAATTTTCAGAAAAGTCGCTAAAACAAAGGTGAAATACTGGTAATTGTATTGGTGATAAAAGGATCATTTTCTACCTGCCAGTGATGTTGGTTTGAATGCTAATTCATTCATTTGCTTAGAAACGACGAGCTATACACGTGGTTACCAATGGCTTTTAGGGCGTTATCCCAGAGTACGCGAGATTTTTTTTTTATTTATATCAAAACAACAGAATAACGGGGTGGTCCTATTTTGATTTCGCTGAGTGTACTCAACATGACGGTGACAGTACGCGACACGAGATGTTTTTCAAGACATAAATTATCCAAATGAATTATTCTAATAATGAACATAACTAAAACATTTTCATTCTAATGTGCCTTTTATTGCACATATTGAATCATAAGCTTTCATATGGGGCATTAAAATGGAGAAATATTTCCTTCCTAATAACAGAATTTTGTACCTTATTTCCATATAACATATTTCAAACTTTTGACTTTAGCCAATTTGATGGCATCAAAGTCAAAGAAATTTTAATTGGATCATAAGGACATATAAAATAAGACATTGCTTAAAATACTAAAGCATCTTAAAATCCCAAAAATATTTTCATTAATTTTGGTCGCCTTTTCGTATGGAACTCGACCATTGTGCGCTAGTTGGACCGATTCCGCTGAAATCGTTTGTCGACGACGTTTTGATATATTGATGACGGATCGATGAGTGAGTGGACGGACGACGGTGCAGTGGTGGTGCCTTGGTTGGTAGCGCAGTGAAATGACAGCCAGTCCGGCGGGATTCCGCCGTGTCCTTGCTGCTTCCGAAGCGAAATTGCTTCGAAGAAAGCGCGCTGCGCACCACTTGATGAGCTGTAATTACATCAATTTTATTAAGCGAGATTTATTTGAATTTAATGGTCGGCCGGTGAATGCAATTTAAATAGTTCCCGAACGATTCGCGAATCGATTGCAGGGTGATTGGTTTGGTGGAATTTCGATTGGTGGGTTCTTAGGTTGGTTGGGGTGAAACAAGAACCCTAAATTGTTTTATTGGAATCGGTAGAGCGAATTTTCAGATGTTATGGTCAAAAGAATTCAAAATTGATTACCAGTTATTGCAATAAAAGTTCCCCTATGGTCCATGCAAGAATTTCTGCCGCAAATTTTCGAAACATCGTTTTGTGATCCCTCCAAGGGTTTATAAATGAACTTCTTCAATTATTTCGTCAAATATGCCTTCCGGGATCATACCAGAAAATTTTTCACGAGATACAGTTTCTAGAGATACCTTCATGAATCATATTTAGCACATATATTATTCACAATTTTCAATGTGCACGTTCATAACTAAAAAAAGCAAAACTTTTTTAATTTCAATTCTATTTAGATACAAATCCAAAAACTTTTTCCTATAGTTTTTCATATTCTGGCGAAAAGTCGTTATTTAATTTGTGGTATCATAATTAGTCACATACTTCTTTGAACGAATTACTCAAGAATCTGGTTAGCTAGAAAGCTTGGCACCTTCAGCAGTGGGCTATTAAGTTACATTTTAGGTTTTATCATGATCTTATAGCTGACTCAAAGCCTAAAATTGACCTGCATTCAGTTACCTTAAGCTGTTTGAAGGCTTTTAAATCCTTAAATCCTAGTTTTTGCAACTTAATTTGAATGAAAATAAATCGTTGTTTTATTGTGGTTTTCTAAACCAATTTTGGTCTACCAAGTCGTACATAAAACCATGACGAAGCCTAAATGTCACTTTGATTTTTAAATTATTCTCAATTTAAAACTATTTTCAGTTTTCCTAATAAACTTAGCATATGGTAAACAATTTTATGTTTTCGAGGTTCCTTGACCGAGCTTAATGCCGCCATCATTAACATTAGAGGGGCAAAACTTTGGCAAGAAAGGGGAAAAAACAGTATTCAAACCAAACAACAAGTTTAATTAGTTTGTTATTACCATCACATTTTTCCCAGTGGCTTCATCCGTCAAACGACCACCAGAACTATTTCTCGTATCCGTATGTATGACCGTCCTCATCGTCGTCGGTTTGGATCAGCCGCCTTCTGCCGCCATTAGCCGACTGACTGGGTCTGCTGCTGCTGATGATGATTATTATTGCGATACTATTAAAAAATAATGAGATTTTAATATTAAATAACTGGTAGCACCCAGTCGGGACAGAACATGTAATGGTTTATGAGTGTGTGTGCGCAGGTTTTGCATTGGTAATGGCGGAGAAAGCTGGGACCGCAAAGCCCCGACGAGTAATCAAACAGTAATTAAAAGCAAAGTTAGAAGCATATAAAGTTTAATTAGAAACTCGTTCCCCCCCTTTCCTTTCGGGTATACCTCTTCTTGCGTGCCCAAGGCAAAAGTAGCCGGCCATCCATCCAGCACTCCCAAAAGTGTCAGAAGGTGTTCGCAAGAAGCTTAGCTGATACCGGACGAACGGACGAATAACAGCTGCTTGCTCAGTTAGCTGTAAAACTTTTCCCGTTTCCCGAAAATCCTGACAGTTATCCGGAAATTTCTTTTCCCCCTATGCGAGGGGCTATCTTGAAGCCCACCGAACAGAAATTAAAGAAGCAGTATTTAAATTCCCTTCCTCGGTACCGTCGAATGGGGTGTATTTGATGGTGTGGGTTCCATAACTTACTTAATTACAAAATTGCTGTTAATCAGTAGAAGAGTATAAGAGTTGAAGAGCAGAAGAGTAGAAGATTATAAAAGTAGATGAGTAGAACAGCAAAAAAAGTAGAAGAGTAGGAGAGTAGAAAACTAGAAAAGTAGAAAAGTAGAAAAGTAGAAGAGTAGTAGAGTAAAAGAGTAAAACAGTTAAAAAGTAGAAAAATTAAAGACTACAAGCGTAGAAGAGTAAAAGAATAGAAAAGTAGAGGAGTAGAATGTTACCCAATTTCACGGTACTCGCTTGCCGCAAATACCACAAGCGATTATAAGCCCAACGTGTGGTCATTGACACTCTCGTTGCAGAGCAGTGTTGTTGCCTCCTTTTTTTTCGCTGGCTTTTGACCATCAACAACATCCATCGACGCCGAGTGATACAGTTCCAACGGGGAGAGCAAGGCTGCGGCCACCAGACACATTCATTATGTGGTGCCTGATGGGTTGCTTTCCTTGCGTTCGAACAGCAGAGGAGCAAGGCCTTAATCAAGGATAACTAATCGTGAAACTCAGGGAGCACGTTGGTTTGGGAGAAGGCTGCGGTGAGCTGCTGCATTTTTATCAACGCTTAATGGCTTATATTTCAACACCATTCTTTCGGGTCGATGACGATGATGATGATGACCGATGGGGCTTTCAGAGGATGAAAGAGGCAAAAATAATGCGATTGTTTGTGGATTGTAATACCAATGCAGTTTTTTGGACAATTCCTATCGCCATATGCATTCGTTTTAAGCTTGACTTTGACACGTTTGGGGTTGACAGGCAATGTAATGGATGTATTTTATACATAATTTATTTTTAAACCATCAGATAGTTTTCAATTAAATTTCCATGTTTAACGATAATGAAAACGAGTTACAGATCGAAGATAGAAAAGTATAAAAAATTTAAAGTAGAAGCGTACAAAAGTAGATGAGTAGAAGAGTAAAATAGTAGATGAGTAGAAAAGTAGAAGAGTAGAAGTGAAGAAAAGTATAAGAGTTAAAGTGTAGAAGAGTGGAAGAGAGACAGAGTAGAAGAGTAGAAGAGTAGATGAGAAGAAGAGTAGAAGAATAGAAGAGTAGAAGAAAGGAAGAGTAGTCGAGTAGTACAGAGGAAGTATAGAAAGAGTAGAAGAGTAGAAAACAGAATAGCAAAAAAATATAAGAGTAAAAGAATAGAAGAGCAGAAGAGTAGAAGATTAGAAAAGTAGATGAGTAGAAGAGTAAAAATGTATAAAAGTAGGAGAGTATTAGAATTGTGAAAAAAAGACAAAAAAAGATGAAAAGATCAGAAGTCTAGAAGTATAGAAGTGTACCATACAACAATTAGAACTGAAATGGAACGCTCTCATAATTTCTGATAGGCGCCTCATTTCAACCAAAATCTTCCACCAGCCCTGAATCCAGCGTGCCATCAAAAACCTTCGCCAATCAATTTCACCTGAATGTATACTCAAGCATTATACCCCCGGGCAAGCAAGACTCCTCTCATGCAATAAAATGTGTGTCGTTCGATTTGCTTCATTGAATACCGTAAGATCGTTGTCTGCGACGACGACGATGAACACAATGAAACTTTTTCCGTAATGAGTTTACTTCTCGGATTAATTGACTCTAAAGACAAATGAAGAAATTAGTATGCATAGCTGTTGTCGTCCTCTTCTGCAAAACCAACGGCGAGGTGCAACTGACCTAAATCTGCGCAGTCACCCCTCTCCACTGACACTGACTGCATGACTGAAGCAGCGCCAGGAACTGCAATAATCGTTGTCATTAATTTATGACCACTTTTGGTTCCGAGCAACTGCACCATATGAATCATGTAGGTACCCCCTTCCTCCCCATATATTTGAACCGCAATCGAGGGAGGTTTGTTTGGTCGCTTGCCCGGTCCAGGTACCTGGTAGTCAAATCAATTATAACCGGTAGTGGCCACTGGTCACATCAACTAGTGCACCTTCCGTCCTCGTCGTCATAGTTGATTGTTTGCTGTGTATCCAGGTGGGACAAGTACCCCTTCCGCCCGCTTTCTTCCATATGCATACCTGGTGATTATGGTAATCAGCTCGATATGCATTTCTCGGGGGCAGTGTTCTTGTTGCATATCCGCCCGGCATGCAGTTGCTGCACCGAACCACCCCATATTCGCCAAGTTCCATCAAATGCGGTGGAAAATTGCATGCAGGGGTGTTTATTTCTCACCTCATGCCACTGCATGAATTTTTCTGGGTATAGAGGGGTGAAAGTGATGAGTGCTAGGTAAAAATCCATGTTTTACTTCAGATACAAATACTAAAAACATAACGAAAAAAGATTTAAGAAAGTTGGAAGATAAGAATAGAAGTAGAAGTAGAAAAGAAGGATGGAGGAAGAGTAAAGGATTAGAAAAGCAGAAGTATATAGAGTAATAGATTAGGAAAGCAAAATTGTGAAATAGTAAAAGAGCAATGAAGTGTAGGAGTAGATAATTAGAAGAGGGGAAGAATAAAAGAGTAATAGAGGTGAAAAACAGAACAACAGAAGATTAGAAAACAAGAAAAAAAACATAGTAAAGTAGAAGAGTAAAAGAGTAATAAACTAAACGGATTGCAGAGTCCGAAACTACAGGAGTAGAAGAAAGTAGAATTCGACGAGTGGAACAGTAGAAAAGAAACATTGTATGAGGGAAGAAGAGCAAAATATTGGAGGAGAAACATAGACGGAAATGATTGGCGAAAGTTGGATAGCAAGCTGGATTTTGGTTGAAATTAGACGCACATCAGAAATATGATCAGAGCTTTCCATATCAACTTTCGATTTGAGTTCGGATTGTTGTATGGTACTCTTCTGTTTTTCTAGTCTCCTGGTGTTCTAATCGTCTCCTCTGCTATTTTTTCACATTTCTACTCTTCTATTCTTCTACTCTTCTACGCTTCTGCTCTTCTAATCTTATACTTAATATTCCACCACTTTTCTATTCTACACTGCTACTATTCTACTCTTCTACTATTCCACTCTTCTACTCTTTTACCCTTGTACTCTTCTATTATTATACTTTTCTATGCATCTACTATTCTGCTCCTCTCCTCTACTTCTCATTCTTCTACTCTTCTACTCTTCTACTCTTCTGCTCTTCTACCCTTCTAATCTTCTAAGTTCGATCAGTAACTTTTCGTTCTTTTTTGCTTCTTTGTAATTATTGTTAAAGATGGAATGTTGCTTGTTGTCTGTCATTCCCTAATATGTCAAAGTGTCAATCTAAGAAAAAGCATTTGCCAATACGAAATGCCCAAGAAACTGCATATTCAAATCCGCATTATTAATTTATCCGGGTTTAGGGGGGTGAACGCGATGGATGCTGGGTAAAAAATCCATGTTTTACGATAGATTAAAAGACGTAAACCGTTAAAAGGAAAGATTTAAGTATGTAAGGAGAGAATAATAGAAGTAGAGTAGAAAAGAAGAATTCAGAAAGCGTGAAGAAGTAGAAAAACAGAAGAGTATTGAAAGTACCATATCTTCCCTTTTGGCAGATGATAAAACCATTTGTCTATAAGCGTCTTTTCATGGGTTTTTACTATTGAACAAATAAGCCTTATTAAAACGATTTCTACCGATAATTCCTTTACTTTAAGAAATAGAGAGGTACGATGTTCAGCAAAAACACGCGTTTTAAGATATGTAACAACTTTGCAGAAGACATGAAAAATATTAAAAATCGAAAATGCGAAAAGCTTTGTTCGCACTTGATCAACACGAACCGAACACGATTGGTCTTGACTTCGTTGCGCGTCCCAACGGAACATGCAACCGAATCAAAAGACCACGCACTATTGTCGATATTTTTTTTCGCACTTGAATGACGCGAACCGAACACGATTTGTTTTGATTCCGTCGCGCGTTCCATCGGAACACGCAACCAAATTAAAATACCACGCACTCTGCTCTGGCCTTTGCAAAGCACTGGGCAAACGAACGAAGCAAGCGAAAATACACTCCGAGCGCGTGAAAATGAATCGGACAGCTTGATCCTTCGCAAAGCACTCTTCAGCAAAAACACGGGTTTTTTTATGACAAAACAAAACATTTAGAAATCATAAAAATGTCATTCTTGGAAAAAAAAATTATAATTAAAAATATGATTTTTAGGGGCCATTCACATACAATGGCATATATCTCAAAAAGTATAAGAGATAGAAAAAATCATGTCTTCGATAAAGTTGCTTCAAATTACCAATTTTACAACTTTGTCGAAGACATAATAAGTCTATCTAAATGTTTTGAAAAAATAGTTTTTTCTATCTCACTGCTAGGTGGATTGATCACAAAACATTTTTCATCAGAAGATGCGCTTCAATATACAAAGGAACTTCTCCGAACAAACTATATCGCTAATACCAACGGTTTGGGCGCTATTCAAAAAGCGCATGAAATCGACGAAACAAAACACAGTGCCCTGTACTTCTGTCATTTTTTGACAAATGCTTGGTTGTCTAAGCGATTGAGTAAGAGATCTCAATTTTTTTGGCAACATCGTCATTTCATTTTGCCCACAGATATGCCTTTTCATGTGACAGGTCAGTCTATGCATTTGTTTACATCGGTGGAGGACCGGTGCATACTCGAGGCTGTCATTTTCATAGAAGAACTGTCAAAGAGCTTCCCGATCAGCTGCTTTGGAACGTCATGTGAATAGGCCTATTCTTCATCAATCAATATAATAGTAACAATTTCGAGGCAAGCATTGGTTTGTATTTCCGTCAGATTGCCTTTTTTACGAAAATCGACGAACTGGCAACACTGCTGGCATTATATTTTTTTACTAGTATTAGTGAGGGAAATGATTTTTTTTTTCTTAGAATATATCCTTCGAAAGATGCAGAAGATTACTAGTTTTTTTCTCTAGTTGTAATATTTTCAACAATAATGAATGCAGAAAAAAGAGAAAGTTATGCAACAGGGAGCCTGATCCTATTCTTGGCACTTTTGATACACTCTGGCAAGGAAAATTTGTAGAAGCTATCGAACTCATATTTGGCCACAATATGCATTGTATTAGAATGCTTTTTATTATAAATTTTCAGACAATTCGGCAAAAAAAAACACTCCAAAATGAATTCTGCAAGTACTCAAGTGTTTCTTCACCCGACATGGATTTCTGTCGTATTTTGAATAATGGTCGATTGTCTTACGGACCAAGCATAGTTCGATTGAGCAAGAGAGCGCTCAATTCATTTGGCAAACAGATTCTTAATCAATCATAACAATAATAACAATTTCATGACAAATATTGGTTTGTATTTTCGTCATATTCACTTTTAAACGAAAATCAACGAACTGCCAACATTATTTTTTCTATTTTATTTCATTAGTACTATCGTATTTAATCCCCAGACAACCAAAATGTACGTATAACGAAATCACCTGGAGGCTTTGTATGTGCAACATATCACTTATAAGATGTCGCGAAAAGGCCTTCTTCGTACAAAAGTGGAGGCAATATGCGTGCATATATTATGTGATGAATAATAACATACAATGCGAGTGTATACATATTCCACCGAACTAACCTGTGATCTTATGCGACTTAACTTATGATAACAAATGTCGATTTGACAGCTGCTACGGATTGATTCGATTTACTTTGTACAAGTGTACGGGACGAAACTCAGAAAAGAAGTGTTTTATGCGAGGAAGCTCATCAATCTGACGAGTTTATCAACGGTGTTTTGCGAGTTTGATGTAATTAGTATGAATAAACGAGTTGTAACATTAACTTTCATGCGATTTCTGGTTGTCAAAGTCGTATTCCAATGCTTTTATTGCAAAGTTTCGGATAAGGCAGATACAAATATTAATTTTCTTTTATGCCCGAGACCACTTGGAAGGTACGAGGGAGGGATAAAAATTAATAAGGTACAAACCAATATTAGTTTTTCGAATTTTTGTTTTTAACAATAGTTTTGAAACGTTTTGCAAATGTTCTCTGGATCATTATTTAACCTGTTTTTTTACTTTATAAATTTTAAAAACCTAACCGGTGTCAAAAAAAAATAAACCTTTTTTTGCCCCCTTCAAAATATTAGGATTTTTGAAGGGGGGGGGGGTACCTAAAAGAAAATTAATATTTGTATCAGTCAAATTCAGCAAAAAATAAAAACACATGCCGAAGAGAATTATGCAAGCCTCAAGTAGTTCTTTACTCTACATGGATTTCTGTCATGTTTTGAATAATTTTCGGTTTTCCTATGGACCTAGTAAGTAAGAGTATTGAGTAAGAGAGAGCTCAATTTATTTGGCAACATCGTCATATCAAATGTTATGAAAACAGATTCTTCATCCATCAAAATAATAATAGCAATTTCAAGGGAAACATTGGTTTGTATTTTCGTCATATTTACTTTTATACAAAAAATAAATCGTCGAACTGGCAACACTGCTGTCATTTTTTTTTTCTTTTTTATTTTACTAGTACTGTGGTTCTAGAATAATTCATAGTAAGGAAAATAATTTTCGACAGAAAAGAAAAACAACATTCATTCATTCATGAAAGGAAAAAAAAATCAGCATTCATTCATTCAAAAAATAACCCATTCATCGATATAAGTTGAGTTTTTTTTTCTTAGTTTGAAAATCGAAATGTATTTATTTTTGGATTAAGGCTTGAGCCATAACACGCATATTAGGAAAATTTTATACGACTTTTGAAACATTTTCGTATTTTTGAAAAATGTTTTACTTTTTACCTATTTTTCTACAATCAACCTATCACAGAAGCCTGGTTTGGTTGAAATAATTTCAAATCGATTTTTCCGTTAGCTACACGGAAAAAAATATATAAAAACCAGATAAAAATTAAAAAACAATTGTCAAACATAATGCAAAAGCTCAAGTTATTATTATTGTCAAAAATCGGTACACAGAAGAGGCTTCTAGAAAAAATAACAATAAAAATTTATCTAAAGTTTTTAGATCGATTTCAGATAGCGAAAAATGATACTTAGATCAAAAATGAAAATTTGAGTATTAGAGGGTTAAGCTGCTCAAGAATTTCAATTCTCCATGCATAAAAGTTGTCGATAAATGATTTTTGTAGGTGATTTAAGGCCGGTGTCCAGGATTCGAACAAGATAATAGAGAAGATATAGTAAGATAGAGGGATAGAAAAATAGAAAGATAGGAAGATATAAATATAGCAATATAGTAGGATAGGAATATGAGAAGATAGAAAGTTAGGGAGAAAGGAAGATTGTAAGATAGGAAGTTAAGAAGATAAGGAGATAAGAATTGATGAAGATATGAAGATAAGAATATAAAAAATAAGAAGATAGGAAGATAATAAAATAGGAAAATAGGAAGATAGGAAGATAGGAAGATTGGAAGATTGTAAATTTGGAGCATAGGAAGATTGGAAGATAGGAAGATTATCGTCCTATCTTCCTATCTTCCAATCTTAGGAAGATAGGAAGATTAGGAAATTGGTAGATAGGCAGGAAGGAAGATAAAAAGATAGGAAGACAGAAAGGTGGAAAAAACGGAAGACAGAATGATACAGAGACAAAAAGGCAGGAAAATATGAAGAAAGAAAGACAAGAATATAATAAAATAATAGTGAAGATAATAGAAATGGAAAATACAGCTCATATGTAACAGACCTATTTCAACTCACTTCTCAACAACACATCCCTCTGTGCAACGCTGTTGCCGTCACAAGATATTGATGACGTTGGTTTCTGGACCAAATTCATTTTTTCCGCCTAGTATCCACAATTATGATGTCTTTTACATTCTACATGCATAAAACTAGTCGAGAAATGATTTTTTTAGGTGATGTAAGGTAAGATGATAAGAAAATAGGAAGATAGGAAGATAGGAAGATAGGATGACAGGAAAATAGGAAGATAGGAAGATAGGAAGAAACGAAGATAGAAAGATACGAAGATAGAAAGATAGTAAGATGGGAAGATAGGAAGATAGAAAGATAGAAAGATAGGTAGATTGGAAGATAGGAAGATAGAAAGATTAGAAGATAGGAAGTTAGGAAGTTTGGAAGATAGTAAGATGGGAAGATAGGAAGATAGTAAGATGGGAAGATAGGAAGATAGAAAGATAGGAAGATAGGAAAATAGGAAGATAGGAAGTTAGGAAGATAGGAAGATACGAAGATAGGAAGATAGTAAGATGGGAAAATATGAAGATAGGAAGATAGAAAGATAGGAAGATACGAATATAGGAAGATAGGAAGATAGAAAGATAACAAGATAGGAAGATAGGAAGATAGGATGATAGGAAGATATGAAGATAGGAAGATACGAAGATAGGAAAGTAGTAAGATGAGAAGATAGGAAGATAGAAAGATAGGAAGATAGGGAGATAGGGAGATAGGAAGATAGGAAGATAGAAAGATATGTAGATAGGAAGATAGGAAGATGGAAGATAGGAAGATAAAAATATAGGATTATAGAATTATAGGTAGATAGAAAGATAGGAAAATACGATGACAGGAAGATAGGTAGATAGGAAGATAGGAAGATACAATTCGAACTAACTTCTCAACAACACATCCCTCTGTGAAACGCTGTTGCCGTCACTAGAGATATTGATGACGTTGGTTTCTGTGGTAGTGATTGTGACTTCCACATGCGAAGCCTTGCAGTACAAACTTAACAAACAACTGAATATGCTAGTGCTACTGCTGCTGCTGCTGCTGCAGTACTTTGTGTAGTCCCAATAACGCAAAAGGCGCAACAAACTGGCGGAGCATCAGGTTATGGAGACTCGCCGTCAAATTGATGTACCTCGGGGGGTCCAGCAATTCTTGGCGGAAATTCTGAACGTTCTACCCAATTCCCTAACTCAAGAACCCCTCGTAACCCATTACCGTTGACCATTCGTTAAAACTGCACCGAGCCTGCCAACAACTCCTGGCAGTGCTAGTTCCGTTCCGGCACACTCGAACCTAACGAGACTTCCATTCACCGCGGAGAGAGTGTGTGATGGACGACATATCGCGGACACATTTGGGTCTACAAACACACACACTCTCTTATGTAGGTTGGTCGGCTTGGGCAAACAATGTCGTGCGAATCGCGCACTATGAGCGGTTTCCTTATAATCCGGTGGCCAAAAGTTTTTATGCCGTATTATAAGTTATTTTCGCGATACGAATTTTTGTTTTTTTTTTTCAAAAAGGCTAATTTAATAAAATGAGTTAAACCAGGTATTTTTTTTTTCGATTTTTGGCCACCGTCTCATAGTGCTCCATAGTGGCAGCCGGCCGGCCGGCGGAGTGTTTACAGCCCGGCGGGTTTGGCTGCCCGATTGCATGACGACGACTTGGTCAAGTTGGGCGCTTTGCTTGCATGTGCATTTCATGTGCAGCAGATTTCCAGTTGGCAATTGTCGAGCTTTGGTGTTTGATTATTTCCACCCACTCCTTCCAGAGCGTCCATTGATTGGGGGCAGTGGTAGGATTGAGGCGAGATGCGGTTTCTGTGGTGCTTTTTTGAATAATGGACATTTCATGTTGCTTTATGCAAATCACACGTATTAGCCACCTTTTGCAACACAGTTCGTAGAGGTACTGGGACAACAACGTGGTCGAACGCAGCGTGGCGGTGATTACAATATGTACGACCGGAATAAATCTGAGGGGATGGCGTTTTTTCATATGACGAAGAACAAAGTGTAACAATATTTCCATACTTGAATGAGTTTTCGAAGCTATTGATTGAAGTTGTTTGAGATTTCTAGAAATTTTAAGTCATCACTTTGAGATGTTCTTTTGCAGAAGATTGGAAAATAGGAAGATAAGAAAATAGGATGATAGAAAGATTGGAAGATAGGAAGATAGGAAGATAAGAACTTTATTATGAAAAGAGGTCGGAGTGTATCTTATCTTATATTTCATAAAATTGCAAAGCATTTTGAAGACTTTACCGTGAAATTATGTGTTCAGCATTCATCGCCCAGAGATTTCTCAGCTCATCAATATGATAACAAAATTCTCCCCAGAAAAACGATTCCTTCCCCCCTTTTTAACAAGCAAACACAATGAAGTGATCTCATTCCCGCTGCTGCAATCCACAGCAAATGCGTGGTCATCGCTTGGTCACCCCGTGAACTCTGACCCGAAACTTGCGCCTCATCCTCCCAGAGAGCCTGTTCCACACACTTTCGTTAAACATTTCCAACCTCAACGGCAGCATAAGCAGCAAAATTCTCACGGCATTATGAGCACGAGCTGCCTCCGGGCAAATACAATAAATTCACTCGCTGTACGTACACGCGCATCGACTTCGGCCGAAGGAGACGCGAAACTTATTGGCTATTACAACTTCTTCAGGTTCTCCTTTTTGTGTGGAAGGTATGCAGGGCGACGCAAGATCGGTAAACGAAGCGCACCGCAACTCGTTGAACTTGTTTAATTTTCCTTCGTTTTTGATTTGGATCATCTTCTTCGGGCGTCGTCGCCATCCTGCAGTGAACCTATATGAGATGGAAGCAAATCTTGTGGTGTAAAATCAATTCACAGCTTTGTGCAATATGAGTCGAAATTCCTTTAGATGATTTTAGCTTTGAATAGCTGCAACAATGTCTATAGGAAAACCACAAACTTTACGATTTCTTAGAAAAAACACGACTGTATAGAGAGTAAATATGGTTTTTGAAATAAATCTACTTAATTCGGCTCCGTAATGCCAAAGGGTGCGTGAGCTAGTTATGATTAAGCAAAAATATGCGACAAAAGTTTCAAATTTGAATTTGGATTGGATTTGGATTGGATTTGGATTGGATTTGGATTGGATTTGGATTGGATTTGGATTGGATTTGGATTGGATTTGGATTGGATTGGATTTGGATTGGATTTGGATTGGATTTGGATTGGATTTGGATTGGATTTGGATTGGATTTGGATTGGATTTGGATTGGATTTGGATTGGATTTGGATTGGATTTGGATTGGATTTGGATTGGATTTGGATTGGATTTGGATTGGATTTGGATTGGATTTGGATTGGATTTGGATTGGATTTGGATTGGATTTGGATTGGATTTGGATTGGATTTGGATTGGATTTGGATTGGATTTGGATTGGATTTGGATTGGATTTGGATTGGATTTGGATTGGATTTGGATTGGATTTGGATTGGATTTGGATTGGATTTGGATTGGATTTGGATTGGATTTGGATTGGATTTGGATTGGATTTGGATTGGATTTGGATTGGATTTGGATTGGATTTGGATTGGATTTGGATTGGATTTGGATTGGATTTGGATTGGATTTGGATTGGATTTGGATTGGATTTGGATTGGATTTGGATTGGATTTGGATTGGATTTGGATTGGATTTGGATTGGATTTGGATTGGCTTTGGATTGGCTTTGGATTGGCTTTGGATTGGCTTTGGATTGGATTTGGATTGGATTTGGATTGGATTTGGATTGGATTTGGATTGGATTTGGATTGGATTTGGATTGGATTTGGATTGGATTTGGATTGGATTTGGATTGTGCTTGGATTGTGCTCTGGATTGTGCTCTGGATTGTGCTCTGGATTGTGCTCTGGATTGTGCTCTGGATTGTGCTCTGGATTGTGCTCTGGATTGTGCTCTGGATTGTGCTCTGGATTGTGCTCTGGATTGTGCTCTGGATTGTGCTCTGGATTGTGCTCTGGATTGTGCTCTGGATTGTGCTCTGGATTGTGTTCTGGATTGTGCTCTGGATTGTGCTCTGGATTGTGCTCTGGATTGTGCTCTGGATTGTGCTTTGGATTGTGCTTTGGATTGTGCCCTGGATTATGCTCTGGATTGTGCTCTGGATTGTGCTCTGGATTGTGCTCTGGATTGTGCTCTGGATTGTGCTCTGGATTGTGCTCTGGATTGTGCTCTGGATTGTGCCCTGGATTGTGCTCTGGATTGTGCTCTAGATTGTGCTCTGGATTGTGCTCTGGAGTGTGCTATGGATTTTGCTCTGGATTGTGCTCAAGATTGTGCTCTGGATTGTGCTCTGGATTGTGCTCAGGATTGTGCTCTGGATCTCAAACTAACGACTTTTGTTCAATCCACACATCTTTGCCATAATTTATGCAATCCAAATGATAGCGCTCATATGAAGTGGATTTTACGGTTAGTAGCGGACCTCTAATTGACCTGAATTCTGCGTAGATGGTCTTTTTGATCTGACATTATTGAGGTTTCTGGTCCTCCACAAGCAAATTTGTTTTCATCTTCTTTAAGCTTGTAGTAAAATAGGCATCAGGTGGTGAATTCTTCTTCATTCTTTCCCAGAGTTATTTTGAACAAGAAGGCTGTCAAAGGTCGTCACTTCCCACCCATCTCATCGACAACCGCGGAGGTCGCCGCAAATGTGTGAACATCACGATCTTTCACTAAACTTAAATTCACCGACAGTTCAGCTCGGTTGACTGCCCTGTGAACAAATAATGGCTCCCCAATTGATTGTAATTTCTTCGGCGTTGGATCCCCTCGATTTGATCGGACGGCTAATCAGAAAGATCAATCGGAAGAACCCCAACTCGGTACAGCTTTGGCATAGGGTTCAAAAGGGCATTCGGAATCATCTCCGTCGTCGTCATTATTTCCACCGAATGCCGTCTTGCAAAAGGCTCGATAAATTGAATCCCGGATCGATTCAACCAGCCATGGTAGAAGGTAGAACCGAGCCCAAGACTAAAGAGAGAAATGAATCATAAATATAGAGGAATTCATAATCGTAAAAAATAAGAGAGGCAACCCGGACTGGTAGGCAGGCGCAGGAGCAATATGGGAAAAGCTGGAGCCCATCAGTTGTGCTTATGTGGGAAAAAAATATGGGCCTTTAGATGACGTAATCGCAAAACCGGCGAGAAACTGAAGTCGGGACGAAGGAAACAGTATCAAAAAGACCGCAGTGTATCGTAATAATAATGATAATAATAACAATTATTGTTATCTTACTTTATTTTTTCTTTATTGCGGGACGATTTGAAAGGAAGCCAGCTTGATGTAAGGCATATTGGAGTGAACAATGACGAAAAAATGGTCAAAATGAAATGTTGTTTTCAATACTAGTTATTTGGTACAAATTTGATGTGAAAATCATATTGAATTAATGTAAGTGTTTTTTCAGTGCAGTTATGACTTTTTGAAAAATTACCCCTCTGAATCTCCATTAATGTCACAGAAAGAAAATGAAAACAGAATGTACAAAGTTAAACTATTACGGTCGCCATATAAGTCATATATGACTTATATGGCGACCGTCACAGTTTAACTATTGAACACCCTGTTTTCAGTTTCTTTCTGGGAAATTAATGGAGGCTAAGAGAGGTAATTTTTCAAAGGGTCATACAGTGAAACCTCCATGAGTCGATATTGAAGGGACCATCGACTCATGGAAATATCGAGTCATGGAACAGTAATCCTTTGGAAAGTTGTTTCTAGGGGCCATCATAGTAAACATGAAATTTTGTTTTTAGTATGGTATCGAGTCATGGAACATCGACTCATGGAGGTCTCACTGTATCTGCACTGAAAAAATTGATATGTTTTGAAAACAACGTTAGGTTTTTGAAATTCACAAGATTTTCAAAAATATTTCATACGTGCTGCTGTTATCATAGGACAAATTAATAAATGTATCAAAACCACATGAAAATAATGCATCGGCTTAAGATTTTCAAGAGATATTTTGGCCACTTTTGCCCTTACTTTGACCTACAGTTAATCAAACCGAATCAAAACCTAAAAGAAAAACACCGAAGAAAAGGATTGATTCCACATAAAAATATATGTGGCATACCTACCGCGTGCGGCAAAGCGATCGTCATCGATGCTTATTGTCTTACGATGAAACCAACTCTCCGAAGGGGTTCACTTATTTTTTTCTGCCACCCTCTTTGAAAGCCTAGGGCACAGGCAAGCGATTTTGCAGTCGTTACAATCAAATCGTGAAACTTATAATGGCAACTTGCAACCATATGTGAGAGAAGGGGGTTCTGAAATTGCATCGAACGAAACCAAGGGGTTAGCCATGGTCACTCCACAACTGCTCCGAAAACGTATGAATTAATAAGCGATTTCGTTTCGCCATCGCAAAGGTGTGACACGCAATCGAAGGATATTATTGAATTATGCTTGGTTTAATTAGGATGTGTGGGAGTTTGGAATGCAAGTCAACTGTAGGAAATGCTTTTGAGTATTTGTGTTGACAGCTCAAGGTGAAAATTGAATCGAAATCGAATCGAATTCCTGTTTTTATCGAATCGAAATCGAATCGAAATCGAATCGAAATCGAATCGAAATCGAATCGAAATCGAATCGAAATCGAATCGAAATCGAATCGAAATCGAATCGAAATCGAATCGAAATCGAATCGAAATCGAATCGAAATCGAATCGAAATCGAATCGAAATCGAATCGAAATCGAATCGAAATCGAATCGAAATCGAATCGAAATCGAATCGAAATCGAATCATTATTAATTTCACCAAGAATTCCTAGACATTTAATTGATATTACGATTTTATTCACAGGCGTAGCTTTAAAAAATATTGAGCAGTTCAACTCCACAAAACATTTCTTGTTACAATTGATAAAAAAGCAGCCATCTTGGATCAGATACTATTTCTAGCTTAGTAATGTCAAATTCCCAGTTTTGAAAGATTAACCCACAATTCCTTCGTCCTCTCTATTCCTAATATTTCCTTCAAACAACAGTCTCGCCTCTTTCTCCCTGATCTCTGTGTCGTTTTGTGTTTATGTGTTGCTAACCCGGAATTTCTCGTATTTTTCTTCCCTTTCATGGTTCCCCGTTTTGCAGCCGGGAAAACCACTGCGAGATCGAGCGGCGGAGGCGAAACAAAATGACCGCCTACATCACGGAACTGTCGGACATGGTCCCGACGTGTAGTGCCCTGGCGCGGAAACCAGACAAACTGACGATCCTGCGGATGGCGGTGGCGCACATGAAGGCGTTACGAGGTAAGTCCTGAACTTCTTAGAATGACTATCTATATGGAGAAGATCATATTCGAAGTGAGTCGAAGGCCGAATAATTAGACGCGAGTTCAACAATTTTTACGACCTCGACGAGGAGACACGTGCTGAATGGTAGAATGGTTTGACATCCATCAGTCATAAACGAGAAAGTGAGACAAATTTTTAACGACTTTGACGACAGCCGGATCACCGGTTATTAGGGTGCGACTTAGATTTTAAAAGTTCTCAAAACCAAAATTTCTTCCTGTTTTTGGGATTAAAAAGGGATAAGAGATAGAGATAAAAACGTTTGACTTGAAAATATTAAGATTTAAAGGTGGCACAAGCGACTTGAAGGTGTATTTTCTAGTTATTAAATATGATCTTCAGTGAAGTTTAAATCTTTTTACATATTTTTGAAGATTATTTTAGGGTAGAGTGTGGTCTTTGGGGCATGCGACGGAATCAGGATCAATCGTGTCCGGTTCGCGTTGTACGAGTGTGAAAAAATATTCCTGTTTAGTCGAGGATGGATTGCCAACTGGTGAGCTCGTTTCATGCTTATGGTAACACATTTTTATTATGGCAATGTTTGGTTTATGTAATTTCCAAACAAAATTTGGATAGTTCGTCACTACAAGTGTCGACATGAACCTTTATTTTAGCGTGAAACAAAAATGCAAAACTAGTTTTAAGTAAGAGTAGT
The DNA here is from genome assembly GCF_002204515.2 of Aedes aegypti. NCBI lineage: Eukaryota > Metazoa > Arthropoda > Insecta > Diptera > Culicidae > Aedes > Aedes aegypti. The sequence goes on from NC_035108.1 coordinate 403,520,053, forward strand.
GTGTAGTGATTGTTGCTTCTAGAGACCGACAATACCTCTGCATCTCCACAATGCAGATGCAGAGATGCAGAGGTATTGTCGGTCTCTAGAAGCAACAATCACTACACACTTACATTGTTTCTCCATTTCAATTGACTGTTACGACTTGGCCGGTGGAATTCGGACCCGCGACCCTCAGCTTAGTCTTGCTGAAGAGCTACGCGTTAACCGCTATGGCTATCTGGCGTCAGCTCAGTATCTTAATACTTCTGATTTAAGTTTTATGTATGAAATTTTTCGAAAAAAAAAGCCACACCCTACTGTTTATGCATAGAACACACACAACACATTCCAGGTTCACTGCAGTTTCACTGCGTCCGAGGAATTATGATAATCTGGCTGAAGTTTGTTTATGTGTTTTGCTGCTGCCGATCGAAGGAAGAGGGAAGGGAATGAGGCCGAGCAGGAAAAAAGTCATTTCTCCGGAAAATGAGAAAATAAAACTTTTCGCTGTGCGACTACTAGTGCTGATGGCGGCTTTCCGCTGCAATCCTATCCCGGTGTGCTCCCGCGCGTTTTTCGAAGCGGATTTGACCGGATTCGAAAGAAGTGGATAATTTAACGAGGGAAATAAAAATGACGCATGACGTGGGGAATGGCGGGTGTCGTTAAAGCAGACAAGTTTGATGATTGAGTTTCTAATCTGTGCCGCTGAGGTAGTTGCTCGTTTTGGGGTTATTTTTTTTTGCCTAATTTGAGTTTCATCGCCGAAAACATCAAATTTTATAAGTCTATGTGCACAAAACATCGTTGCATCTTATGCTACTGATTATCAGAATAAGATTACTTGGATACACCTTACAGGAACGTAGATATCACACGTCATATAGAAACAGGAGAACAAATCCTTTAACAGCTTCAAATACACCCCCATCCAGAACCAAACTACTAGGCCTGCCTCTTTATCTACCTGCAACCATGTACTTTCTTTTGGTCAGAATTGATGGTCTAGCCTTGTTCATAGTCTGAGAATGAAAGTCTACTGGGCTTCCATGAAATCGATTCCAATAACTTCAAATTTCTATCCCTTATTTTCAAAAATCAAGCGTTGCACGACTCAGCCTTATTAGTTTTGCCGGAAAACCATGTTCAGAGTCATTTGTTATTCCTCAACATCCATCTTCATCATGCCCTGAGTGGAAAAAGTTTCCAAGATTCTAGATTCTTTCTATCAACTACAGATAGTTTCTCTAGTCTAGTCCTGAAATTAATATGTAGATGAAAAGTCCACAAGCTGTGACATTTTACAAAAGTTACACTGAAAAAAATGGTTCTTTTAATCAGTATTGAATTGACCAGAATTTTAAACCAATGTGTAATTTCATATTCCTTAAAAATGTTGCAAAATGTTGGCGGAAAAATGTGCTCCCCAATACACTTCAACGTGTGGCCTATACACTCAAACGGTTCGAGAAGTGGTTTTAGCGGACTGAGAATCGATCTCATGACCACCAGATTACAATGCGAATGTGTAACCTCGAGGTTACATGACGGATGTTCAGCTGATTCCATGTCAAGCTCATAAGTAGATTTCTTACCAAATCTATTGAGGACAGCTAGATCTTCGGCAGATTCCTGGACTTACTAGAATCCTTCAAAGATTGTTTTGTGCCGTAACAATTTTTTATAGTTTAAAACGGAGGGAGAGAAAAATAGTGCTAATTGATTCTATATCTAGTGTCCGCAATAATTGCCACAACTGAGTGATCAAATGTACCTGGTTCATGTTTCATAACTCCAAAATCCACAAGCACGAGGTCACAGCTCGTGTGACCTCAGTGGCCGCTAGACCACCCCAGAACCCTGAATTCGCTCCTCGTGAAGCGAAAGCAACTCGGACCATTTCTCAAGCAGCCCGATAGGTGTCATGTGGCTCTAACGCGGCAAGATTTATGATACTACTTCTACTCTGGCTGAAACACATCCACCTCCGGCCCGGCAAGAGCTTAGCCCCTCGGCTAGCCCAGCAAGCAGTTCACAAACGGCCCTTTCTCCGGTTCTCGCAAATGGACGTGTAGTATTATTGCCATTTTTATTTCACCAAACGGTGCGCTCATACACATACCGAACGAAAAAAATGTAGTCCTTCTTATCTCCAACACCGCACAGTGGCTGCACTTCATATGAAAGTTGGAAAAAGAACAACTATTGCTCAAACCGTTTAAAAGCCATAGTTCATCGAGAGTACATGAATTAATTAACTTGAGTTCTGTTTGATCTTCCGACCTTGACGCTTGCTCCTGCGGGAGCGAGTGACGAGGGCAGGATCAAACATATCGCGTGTCGGTCGAGTGAAGTGAAAAAGTTCCGCGATCGGTTAGTTCTGTTTGATCTTCGACCATGAAGATTGCTCCATGGCAGTGCGTCAAGAAAGCCCGAGCAGTCGTCAGTTGTTTTCCCTCTCGGGTCGTGCGCCTATTTTCTCTGAGTGCTTTTATATAGCCGAGCAAACGAGTTAAGCTGAATATGAATTGTTGCTGCTCAGTCAAGGATGACGGATCAATTGGTGAGCTCGTTTCATGCTACTATTTCTAATCTTTAAAATATGTATGACTGCACATTTAATCGATACAACAGTAGGACGTAAATATGATTTTTCAACAAACTATGAATGGTTCGTCACTGTGAGTGTCGACATAAACTCTAATTCATGAATTATTTATGTTTAACATTTTTTTGTTTTCAAAACACCCCTTTCTTTTTATCTTTATTTTTCTAATTATAAAAAAAAACTTTGAATGGTTCGACACTACAAGTGTATACTTGCGAAAGGTTCACTTTATTCAACAAACTTTGGATGGTTCGCCACTGTAAGTGTCGGCATAAGAATAAGAACATAAGATTCCAGCCAATTGAGTTTTTGTTTCTTTTCAAATAAGTAAAATATAATAACACATGCTTTACATAGAAATTGTTCATATCAAATGAAAATATTATATTTTCATAAAAGCATATTTATATTTGACAAAAAACTATTTATCATGGTCTAATCACTTATCAAAGTGAATCCTTTGACCCAACGATCCTCCCCATTAACAAACATCCTTCCCAGTAACCTTTGTGGAGATGCAGAGGCAAACACGGTCTCCAAATAGCAAAGGTTACACACTAACATTCCTTCCCCCAATCCCACCTGACTGCAAGGACGTGGCCGGCGCCGTTTTTGACCCTATATAAATAGAGGCACTGAATTATGCACACTGAAGAAGATTATGGCCAATCCCAGCCGAACTTCTAGTTGATTCTTTGTGCAATTTCACTGACTTCGGTCAATCACGGAATAGCAACCATTGATATGTGTAGTCAATCTAAGCTAAGCTAAGCTAAGCTAAGTACATGAATTAATTAACTCATTGTGCGTGGTAAATATGGATAAACTATGAGTGAAATTATGAAATGCACGTTCTTATGTGGGATTCGAACTCACGACTCTTGTATACTATACGAGTGCTTTACCAACTAAGCTGCCGAGCCACTTAGTTGGTATCTTGCAAGCTGCATTTTTTTTTTAAACTTTCAACCAGCTCTGAGCCACTATGCAAGTTCTAGACTACACATTCCTCCCACACACATGTAAGCAGTGTACAATAGTTGGTTGATCCTTTATTTTTTCGCCTCCATCGGAATCATCCGGTGGTAGAAACGTATCCGGTGATGGTGTCTATTCTTCTGTTTTGCTCGGCAGTAGATTACCTTCTTTCCATTTTTATTAAACCATTATTAAAGCGGTTCCATCCAATCCGGTATAAAAGGGGGGGGGGGGGGGGCTGGCCTGGCCCGATTGGAAGAGAGGAGCAATCAGAGATAGAGCCAGGCTGGCATCCAAAGGAGCAACAGCAAAACATAGAAGGTGAAAAATGATCCTTTGCCCAGCAAAATGTGTTTTGTCTCCGTTTTACTTCGACGCTATTCATCCTGGTGCGACTGGACGTCGCACTATGGGGAAGAAACCTATTTTGGTTGACCAAAACCCCGAACGTTGCATTCTAGATAAGTTAGATAGTCTTCGGCAAATTGTCCCAGATGAATAAGAACTTTATGTTGATAATATTGTATTAAATTTACATTTATCTAGATCAGTTCTAGCTACAAAGAAAATGTCTTTTTGCACTTTATCATCGTAATAGGCTGTTTTTCATCACGCCAATCTTTCATGAAACGGCCTACTTTCCTGCACTTAATTATGCAGTTCGGTGAGAGTCATAACGCAACTGAAAGCAGTGCTGTAATGATCCATTACTTATGTAACGCTATAATGATACATTAGCTTATGTAACGATAACTTTTTTGAGTTGCGTCATGAATCATTACACAAAAAAATTTCAGAAATTGTAAAATAATGGTGAATGTTTTCCGATATGATTTCTGATACCCTCAAGTGGTCTTCTACGAAATTGCAAAAGAAGGTTGTTCGCAACTCGTTGCAGAACTCGATTTTTACAGCACTTATCGTAATATTCCAACTCGGCAAGCCTTGTTCGATAAATGTACGACTCGTTCTGTTAGAATCATCATTCTGCAACTTGTTGCGTAAACTACTATCTTGCAACTCCGTTGCATATCAGCCTACAGTGTTACTTTTCAGCACTGTTTCATTATTGCATTCGCAGTTCTGTTTTGGGAGTGCTTCCATCAAATTGCTCTGTATTTCTTAAAGATTTCTAAACTAACATCTGATTATGCATCCGTTGCACGATCCGATTTCGACTCAGTTGAGGGGTTCTGAGTGAATATAGGATCGATGCAGGAAGAATCCGACAAAAACAAGTTTTTTTTGTATTTGTAAAAGTCTTGTATGCAACTCGATTTAGTATTTCTTATGTTTCTTTTTATAATAATTTCGTAAAACATATAAGACGGTCAGATAGCGAGAGACCACTCAGAATCGGACAAAGTCGAAAAATTGAGAAATCATGATCCGACCAAGATTATATATTAGTAAAAAACAAAGCTTTTATGATTATCCATTTTTACGAAACTTGCCATCTTAGGAGGTGTTGGAAAAAATCGTTAAGAAATTCTTTTGGGACTCTTCAAAAATCTTGTCAGTTATCCATCAAGATGTTAGGCTGAAATCTTTCAATGATCACTACTAGAGATATGAGTCTTGTTTTGCAATCTAAAGAATATGATAAAAAATAAAATGCTAAGAGTATTGCATGATCACGCTACTCCCAAAACCAATTTCCAACATTGGGGTCACCAATTGTTTTGTAGAACAAAGCTCCATGTCTGGGCGAAATTTGAATAAAAAATCATAGGGCCAGTTTTAAATTTACGCCCTTTTGAAGTTGTAAGTCCGCAAATTCAAACAAAATCAGTGATATTCAAACGGTTTTTTGTATACCGTGATTATCAGAAGAAATATATTATCAATACTTTGTTCAAAGTTAGTTTGTCTAGTGATTTGTTACCTATTGTAACGTTTTACGTTTTTTTTAGTTTAAAAACATTAATAATAAACAAAAAAAAAATAAAACAAAAAATGATTTTAGTTTTTATAGCGTTAAATCAAAATATTTTGTTTGCGTTCGTAAAATGCAGCGATCCATGTAGCGTAAGCGTATGTGGATTGCGTTTGCCATAACGAATTGGTGAAAGCTTCGCAAAGCGCCATGTACACATTTTGGCGGACTACAGGCGTAATTCAGATTTGTCGCCATACCTACCAAGCGCCATGCAAAAGCAATTGGCGCGATTTTCTATAATAGTTGCTTTTTGTTTGAATAGTTGGACGGTCAGAATAGGCAGTTTCTTGGCGCAAGAATTTCTTCAACTCGTTCATTTCGCTACGAAGTTGGCTGGAGAGCAGAAGTGCGCGAGTTTAGTGAACCAATTACGTTTAATTGAAGTAAATTCGAAAAGTTGAAGTTTATTCTGGTGAAATTGAAGTTTAAATTAAAGGTAAAAGTTAGTGAGTGAGTTTTTCGTGATAAGTTAAGTTAAACATTTTGTGTGTTTCTTCCATCTCTAGAGGACCGAGGTCCATAAATTATTCGCGTTTCTGCGCAAAAGGTTTTATTAAGTTTATCTCAACGGAAAAAGGTAATTATAATTAATTAATTGCATGAAGACTTAAAAACTAATGTGATTTCGCGTTGGACGTGCAGCGCTCTGCGCTTTTTCCGTACGGCTGGATTTCTACGTTGACATTCGGCATCCGTCCCCGCCGAATCAAGAATTTTGGTAGTCCGTTCGTCGAGAATTCTGGAGTCCGTTTATCTTCGAGACCCGTGTGCAGTGCAAAGGCCCGCCTTTTAATTAGGTAGCTAAACGGAGGCGTGAGTGAAGTCGCTAAAGCTCTTCTGTAGCGAGTTTTTCTCCTTCGGACGCCAATTACCGAAGGTAAGGTCCCATTCCGCTACTCCTAGTGGACCCATTTCCGAGAGTTCGGTTCGTAGAAGCGTGACGCCAATTACACGCCACGAACCTCGATCCTAACCCAAAGATAGGGCTGCATTACTCCCCGCTCGGATTAGCGGACAGGTACGCGAAGCCGGGTCGCTGGGTACGTGCTTCTCTATTGGAAGGAGCGGATCGTCCCGGGTATAAATCGGCGCAATCGCCGTCTCACTCTCGAGATCCGAAATCGGAAGCTTCCGTTCCAGCCGCCACTCCCTCCGCAACGTTATTCCGGCCATTTTGCACGCGGGTCAATTATTCGCTGCCAGCCAATTTGCAGCACGGACACGCCGGTGGTCGCCATCTCGCTACCGCCATCGCCGAGTTCGATCGTCGCCATCATCGAGTCTGCGGAGTCGACATTTCCGGTCAACGAGCCATCATCGAGTCAACGCCAAAATCCTGCGCAGGTACGTGAAGAGCTTATTTTACATGGCCATGTTTGCTCTTTTTCCATTCCGTACGGTTTTCCTTTGTCCAACCCGAATGAATGGTGAATTCGATTCCTAAAATAAAAGTTTTTGAAGAAAGATTAGTCATTTTTTCCGTTACGTTTAATTATGCTTAAATAAACTACTCGCTAACTTACATTACGTTTCGTTCCGTTTTATTAGCTCAATTGAGTAAGCATCCTCTTCTGAATTCCCTAAAGGCTGTGGAGGAGTAAAAGTCATTCTTGCGTTTGATTTTCTAGTGTTGTTTACCAAGAACCGTTCAAAACTCTCCCAGAGAGAAAAAGTCTCTAAACGTCGGGCAAATCTGAACACGACTGGTGGTCTCTCATTGAGAGTGGCGCTTAAGCCACCGAGTTTGCTAATAATCTCTAGTAAAGTTTTACGAACGGTTACACTATGGACGATGTTTTGATTCACAAGATTGGCCAAATTTGGAGTTACGCCCTTTTTGAGGCGTAACCAATAGAAACACTTATTAAAACAGCCATTCCATGAAAAACCGATCTAGTGGATCACCAAATTCTGTGAAAATTTGCTATTGAAATAAGGATAAACGTGTTTTTGGATTTTTTGATCAGGGTGACTATTTCTAAAATAGGGTGACCAGAAAAATCACGATTTTGCATTTTTTTTTAAATTATAGCTTCTGAATCGCTCGACCGATTTTCAACTCTCTTGAACGAAATGAAAGCTAAAGGTTTTATATTTTTTTTCTGAAAAGTTGAAATCTTAAACTATCATTCCATTAAAAAAGATTGGAAATCGGTTGAGCTGTTCGAAAGTTATGTTATTTTTTAAATGAAAAATCTAACGCGCTGGGACCTACACTGATGACTGATATTTTATTTTCCAAAAAAAATATCTCAAAAACTAAAAAACATACATCGCTGAAAAATTGACAGTAAACGTAAAATTTTCTGAACTTTTATGAAAAAATACAGCAATAGGCAATTTTGTCCCAATGCCTTCAAAACACGAAAAAACGGAAGTTTTTTTTATTTTTTTCATGTAAAAAACCATTTATTGTGAAATTTTATATTTTTCTTCAAAAGTCAAAAATTTTAGATTCCATTTCGTCCAACAAAATTATAAATCGTTCAAGCGGTTCCAAAGTTATAATTTTTCAAAAAAATAAGAATTTCGCTAAATCGCGAAGGTCACCCTATTTCAGAAATGGTCACCCTAATAAAAAATATTAAAACACGTGTATCATCATTTCGGATAAGGAACAAAATAGCAAATTTTCATGGAACTCGGTGACGCACTAGATCGGATTTTCATGGAATGACTGATAAATGGAATAAAGAGGCATTCTTATATCGCTACTCATGTTCAGAAGTTTTTAATGGCAAACTGTTATTACATTTCTCAGAAGTGATCCACAATAAGTACGTTTTTCATTGACTCAAGTGTGGAGATTGTGGTTTTTGTAAAGTTTGATTTTTTATGTTTGACTAAATTCAAGTTAAATATGAATACATCTCTGTGAAACTCTTGAACCTTCTATTATGTAATGACACCTGTAACACCTTTGATTGCTCAATCCGTTATCGTTTTTAGAAATGCTCCAGCACGACACAATTTTTTTGCTACAGGTCATTAAAGTTGTACAAAATACTGATTTTATTGATGTTCAAAGGAAATTTAAACTATGATTTATGAAACATTTTGTAAAATCAATCCAACGAGCATACAAAATAGAACTAAAATTTTTGTATTTAATACATAATTTGATTGAAATTTCCAGATTAATTCGAATAATTACAAAATTTATCTTTTCATTTATATGGCCAAATACAATACTTTTCCAAACAATCGAAACGGTACTTTTAGCAATGAAAATATTACAAACTTGGTTCATTCGTATTCTTCAGTACCTAAATCTGATTTCTGTAGTAAATAAGGCTAAAAAATCAGCTTACTGGTAAACATGCATGCAAGTTGACTGAAATTTTTAAATAAATTCAAAAACTAGACATGTGAAGACATTTTTTCCCCGCATTTACAAGAGAGGTGGGGCGAGAAGGGCATGACCGAGACCGAGGCCAAGCAGAGATCGAAAATGAACCAGACAGGAAACAGAAAAATAAAAGGAAGCAAAAGATAAGAGTTTGATTTTTCATCATAGAATCAGGCCAAACATTTTTTTTTGTAAATCCTAGTGACATTACGACAATATTACTGCTCGTCTTATTGTATGTATTTCTTCGTGATTTTCTTCAGGAATTTTGTGAGAAGTGAAGTATTTTCCCAAAGTTCATTAAGCGATTACTTCCCGTGGAATTCCTCCAAAAATATTTCTAAGGAGTTCCTCCTATAATTTTCCAAGAATTTTGTTTCAGATATCTCAATAATGTAACCTGTATTTCATCAAGGATAATCAATAAAATAACCTAAGAGATTCCATTAGAAAGTTCTTCAGAGATTCTTTTAGATATTTTTCAAAGGAGTCCTAAGTTCTCCATGATTTATTCCGAAGTTTCTTCCATCGATTTCCTTAGGACATCCTTCCATCGATTTCCTTAGGACATTCGTTCAAAATCTTTGAAAGATCAACTAAAGTAACAATTGTAGAATCCGTTTGAAGTATCTGATTGTTTCACTGGTGGGACTCCTAGTATAGTTTTTAGAAAATAAAAATTGGGGTCAGAATCGGGCTAAAGGAATTACTGGAGGTAGTATCGTTGGAGTGCTGAAGTATTTCCTGGAAAAAATGCCTAAGCATCCTTTGAAAAAACGCTAGAGGATTTTATGGGAGAATCCGTAGAGGATTCTCTAGATAAAATTCTAGAGAGATCCCTGTATGGGTCCTTGAAAGTATTCCAGATTGAATCTCTTGTAGATTTCTTGAAGTTTTTCATTGAGACATGTGAGACGAAATTCTTGCAGAAACTGCTGAATAGTCGCATTAACGTCTTTGAACTCTTCGTAGAATTTTGCATCTTTATTCACTGCAATCATAATAAGGGAAAAATACTTTAGACTAAAACTAAACTATTTTTATAAAAAGAGACCTTAAAGATCTTCCATTGAATATATGTACTTTTAAGATACTTCAATTAAAATAGAGAGGACGTCTGTAGAAAAAACTTGCTAGGATCAGCCCTACACCAATTTCTTCAACTCAAAACTGTTAAGTGAACCAACCTGGATGCTCAACAACTTGAGCATTAAAACATGAATAGAATAAGCACAATTTGAATTAGGGTACCACTAAGAAGCGAATCATCAAATGAATTTTGCTGTTGATGAATATGTCCCAAACAATATTGAATTTAACCTGGAAACATGTAAAATCTACAAAGATATATGAAATATTTAAGAAAACATTACTGACGTGAATCGCAAGTCAGTCCCATCTGCATTTTCGTCAAAATTAAGTTGAGCTCGGGTTTCAATATATCTTCCAATGCTCTTTCGGCTGCACTAATGAGATAATATGATTTGTTCGGAAAAATTAGAAAAAAAAACATCAATTATCTTTATATTTTTATCGGAAAGATATCGTTGTGAAAAGCAAATTGCGAAAGTTTCATTAAGATTTGAACATGTTCCAATCTTCTGAAATATTTTGAATATTCGTATGGAAAACGATTTTGGAAACTTCACAGCTCATTTCCTCAATGCCTACTTTTTACAGATGGGACTGTCTTGCGATTCACGGCAGATTAGTCACATGAATTTAAATTTAAAATTGGTTTACGTTTATATGAGTTCTGAAGCATTTTTTAACGTTAAAATAGTTTGATTTCTGATAACAAAAACCTTACAAAAACGTTAAAAATATCTAATCTCTTCTAAAGTATCAAAATGTTTTCTGGGAAAGGGCCCCCTCAACACAATGGCCCCGGGGCCTCCCACATTTGTAAATCCAGCCCTGAAAACGGCAATAGATCAAGTAACTCCAAATGTATTAAAAACGGTATTTTGGAACTTGAGACAAAAGCTTGCTCCGCAGTGTACAACTTAATATTTCAGGGTTTATCTACTATGTTACTAAAAATTACATGATTAAAAATATGGTGTATTATGCAGTATTTTTCAAATCATTACACATTTACATACATTTTATTGTAATGCGGCATATTCAATTGAATTTCCTTGCGAAGTACTGGTTTCACTAGCATTTTTTTTCAAACCATCAGTTCTTCCAGATCACCCTAGATAATGGCTGTGCTCATTCAAGCAAATCTTTAAAAACTGTTCATTTACATAGAGTTTTAGAATTATCGAACCATGCCTGGTGTGTTCTTTATATACAAATTAACCACAACGTCTCGTCACCTCGCTTTTTGTAATACATGCAAAGCGAGGCGCTGACAGATCAGGAGGTCGCGAAAGCCATGTTTAGAAAACGATGCTCCAGAGTAATTGCTCATTCTGTTGTTATATCTTATTCCTCACAATCTAAACAAAAAATATTTCAGAATTACTGTTCGACAGTGTTTCTTTTAGAAAAAATAAATAAAACTAGTTCAAGGCACACTTGTTCTGTAGTGAACTTGAAACATATCAAAGAGACTAAAAAGCCACAAAACAGTCCATGTTGGTTACGCAATGTGTAGCATAAAATTACATGATCTGTCAAAGATAAGCATTTAGAGCGGAATTAAAAGCAACAAGGTACTCTAATCTACTTTTACGTTTTTCTATTGAGATTCTGCTCAGAGGATTCAAATACATTAAAAGAACGATTTGTAATGTAAATTTACAACAAATCTGACATTCCATTCAAGTGCATGATTTTACTCTCAAAATTTAAAAAGTGGCGAACTCGCCAAAGGCGAAAAGCCACTCAAATAAAAATAAATAATAATCAAAATTTTAAATCTTTAATTTTCTGTAAGAAAACCTTACATTGTCTGTATTTGCATCGGTATTACACAATCATGGTATTGGGTCTAGTTTTGGGTGTAAAACGTATCCCCAAAATTCTAGAGGTTTTGGCCAATCAAAGTAGGTTTCTGTCCCATTGTGCGTCAGTCGTCGCTAGTGTGAAGGCACAAAGCAGTGCTGTAGGTACGCGATTATCCTGAACCCAGTAGCAGGAAACTTTAACTGGAAGTTGCTTCCTTTTCTTCATCGTCGTCGTCGTCGTTGTCTTCGTCGGTGGTCAGTGATTATCGTTCCTTGCCGCCGTTGGTGGACAATGGTCGGCTCTGGCATTATGTCCAAGACGCATTCTTCTTCTAGGATATATGAAAGGATGAAGCTTTTCTCCCTCATGGAACAACAGCAGTTGACCATCGTCGTCGGCGCCCATTTGGGAGCACAAGCGCACCACCTGTTATGGATGGTTGATCCCGAATGGCCTTTATCACCTTCTTCCGCCGCCTCAGCATCGGTTTGTTCCTCTGTCCACAAGAGCACCCATTACTAGGATTAGATAGGGTTGCGCTTATCGAACTACCACATAATGGTTAGAGGGGGGTGGGGGTTAGGGCTTAGTAGGGGGTGCGGATCGATGTAAAAGCTATTTCCTATCGCATGTTACAGCAGATTATACCGACGACGGCGGGGTGGCGTGGGCGGATACTCGAAACGGGTCTGGTGATGTTCTGGGCTGAGAGCTATCTATGTTGAGGCAGCATTTGCCGTTTGTCCATTTCCGGTGTTTCTCGCTCCTCTTCAAGCCGTATCATAATCGTTGGTGTTTTGATTTGCTGATTAAGGGGACACGAATTAGAAAACGAACGCCTCGGTTGTTTAGATAGCATCGATAATTGGATGGTCGGTGATTGGAAGTTGAATTTTCCTGCTGATGTTTAGTTTCTTAGCTTGGGTTAATACTTTACAGATCAGCCTTGGATGCCCTTTAATCCCTGAAATCGTATTTAAGATATTTCTACGTGCCTACCAGTAATTCATTCAGAAATATCCAGGCATCGCATAATTCTTTCTCTTTTTATTTTGAAGTAGGAGCAAAGCAAGCGAAAAAAACATCCTATCTGTATCGGTCCATGATCGACAATGTTTCGCAAGTTGTAACAGGTTTAGTGCTTGATTTGGTGGGTTTCACCATGCACTGTTATCTCCCAGATTTAATAAGAGCTATATCAGTAGACGATAAACAGATTCTCGTGATGTGTTGCGGATCATGATTGTCACAGAGAGCGATAAGTGATAGATATTCTCAATTTTCTTAGAATAAATGATACAACATACTTAAGGCTCTGAACTCTGGCTATACTTTGGACTATTTAAAAGTTTAGTACACTTCATAATAATTTCCCTTACTCGTTTAAAAGTCACGTTTTATTGATTCTGTTACAATAGAGAAGAAGCTATCCTGGCCTATGGTTGATTTCAATCTGTAATATGTTTCCTCGATGATGACGAAATTGGTCAATGAAGACGGTTCTAACCCATGTAATACGCTGGGACTCTTGCTAACCACGGCAGCGCATATAATTTATTCGCAGCTTTTTTCGGGTAATAATCATTACTCACCGCTTTTCCGCTAAGTGAAATTATCCATTAGCTAATAGCAGCCCCCCTCCCCCTCACCACCAATCCCTCCACGTAAGGTTAGGATAGTGATCCGAGTGAACCCACCTCACCACCCAATAGCATTGTTGGGCTGTTGTACTTTTTTTACGAGGTAATGACCAAACACCAAACAGCAGAACACATTCTGCGACTGAAAGTTGAAACACTGTTGTCTCATCCACTGGCAGACTGACTGGTGGAGTCCGCTGGTGGCCGTCCGTTGTTAACATTCTTATCGACCTTGTACAAACAAAGTTTTATCCAGCGCATAACCCTGTTTGTGTCGCGCTACCCTCCTCCTTCACTTTTAGCCCCTTCCCATCCAGGAGTGATGATGCGGCGCATAAAAAAATACGCTGTAATTATACAGAAATGCTGCAATAAAATTATTGTGATTAAAATAAAAAATATGTACTTGGCGGCGGTGGAGCACAGTTGCGCATGGTCGAGTAAAACCTCTAAAATTTCAGGTTTCTATTCACTTTGGCAATGTTTTTCGACTATTCTGACATTTCCGCTAAAAGATCAGGGTTCAAATTTTGAGAAAATTGAGAGTATCTCGCACTTATCGCTCTCTGTAACAATCATGATCCGCAACGCATCGTGAGAGTCTGTTTATCGTCTACTGCTACAGCTCTGATAATATCGCGGAGATAAAAGTGCATGATAAACCCCATCTAAACAAGCTCCTGCTATCGGATGTTCGGGGAATGTTTATCGTGCCAGTAAAGTAAAATACCTACCCCTAATGGTAAATAAGCGAGAAAATGGGGTTTATCATGAACCGATACAGATGCGAAGTCTTTCTTCGCTTGCTTTGATCGTGCCTCAAATTCTGGAATGCCAATCTTACCATTTACATGAAATAGTTCAAGTTTCATATGAATATTTATAAACCAGTATTTGATTGAACTTTGGCGACCTGTAACTCAAAATTGTGACGTGTTGAAACATTTCTGAGAGTGGCATCAGATTCAGCAATCCTAAATTTGCTAGAGACATGATTTGATTTTTGAGACACGGAAAAATGTTATTTTTGTTACTCTGTGATATTGTTTTCAATCGATTTGGAACCCTTTGGAGGTTTTGTCCAACTTTTCTTTGGAAACGCCCCACTGCACAGCGCCACAGTGGAAGGCGTCATCGTCCAACTTTGGCCGGTCAGCAAAATGTGGTGACGCTGTCCGCCACAGACTTTGGTGCAGTTTTTTGTTGCTTCTTCCTGCGAGTTGAATTCTAGTTCTTTTTCCCGAGTTATAAGTTTGATGGTTTTCCTGCTTTCGGGGGGTGTGGCGAGAAAGAAAAAGTTATACACTTTGCCTTCATTCAGTGTGTTGGAGTGTGTCTTCTCACTATCATTGCCCCCCCTAAAAGTACATGGACCTGACTTTTCACATTTCAGCCTACACTAAGTTTTTCTTCCCCATGTTTTCCCTTTGCATTCAAGAATGAAAATTCTTGTTCAAAAAATCGTGCTACCGTCGAAGACGAGAGGTGAAAATGAGAAAAACTTTTGTTATTTATTTTGTCATAATTCATTTTTCCCTTCCAAAACATATTCTCCGCGGAACGGGCTTCAATTTTTTTCTAATTTAACTAGATACATACTTCTTCAACGGGTAGTCCCGAAGAAATCTGTCTGCTCCAGGATAGAACACTCCGAAAGGGGTGTTCTACTTAAGCGAAATGACGATGCCACTTTGGAGACAACTTTATCCGAACTGTGGGCTGGGGTGGGTACTTTTGAACTTTTAGTCCTCAATTGCCACCCAAAAGCACCTCTTTCTCCGCACACGCGAAAAGCACTTCCAAGAAAGGAATGAAACCGGGATAAGAAATGGATAATTTATTCAAATAATTAGCGAAGAATTTATAACTACGTAGATCCTGTCGTGGGACGAATTGGTCTCGAGTTGTAGGGAATAGCATGAACTGTATTGAAATGGCCGAATTTCGATTTGTTCTCAAACGCAAAATAAATATGACAGACTCGCGAACAGACTTGATGTGAGTAAGTGCGCACCCTCCTGCTGCTAACCGAAAAAAAGTGTGATTTATTATGTATATTAAACAAATAGACAGTAAACTACAAGTTCGTAGCTAAAACCCCTTGAAAACCTGGAATCTCGGAGGGAAAATAGCTTGTTTTACCAAAAGCGCAATTGACTCTAAACAGCTCCAAACACGTTCATGAATCACTTTAGCTTCGTTTACTCGCGAGTACGACCGATGCGAGTAAATCAGCACTCTGATGCTCGCGAGCATTTTGTTTTAATTTTGTTCCGGTTCAGCAGACATGTTCGCCACTTTCCATCACTGGTCTTTTGTTCTTATGAAAATTTGGATGCTGAGATCCCTTCACCCGTAAAGTTTAGATCTTCTTTGTCAAGAATCTATGACTAGTTTGTTAGGAATGTTCAGGTTACTCATAGTCTTTGGAAACTTGCAATCAGAAGACACAGTGTGTTTGTTTGACAAATTGAGACATGAATTTGCGAAAAAATACGCGTTCTAGTGAGACTCGAACTCACGACTCCGTGTACGCTAGACCGGCGCTTTAACCAACTAAGCTACAGAACACCTTATGATTCTGCGGAATAGAAAGCCAAACTGAATCCGAGTACTAACTATAAACACATCTCTTTTCGCAAATCCATGTCTCTTTCGGACTTAGATGCCAAACCCCCAACACGCTCACGTTTGTATCTCCCACGCTCACGTCTGTATCCCCGCACTGAGAGCTCAACGCATACTGAATTTCGTGCCGGCAAGCATTCGGCTTATAGGTATGCGACTGTAGAGCGTAAGAACTCAGTATCCATAAACAATTCGCTCTCACTTGCGATCGGGAGATACAAACGTGAGCGTGTTGGGGGTTTGGCATCTAAGTCCGAAAGAGACATGGATTTGCGAAAAGAGATGTGTTTATAGTTAGTACTCGGATTCAGTTTGGCTTTCTATTCCGCAGAATCATAAGGTGTTCTGTAGCTTAGTTGGTTAAAGCGCCGGTCTAGCGTACACGGAGTCGTGAGTTCGAGTCTCACTAGAACGCGTATTTTTTCGCAAATTCATGTCTCAATTTGTCAAACAAACACACTGTGTCTTCTGATTGCAAGTTTCCAAAGACTATGTTTCAGACATACCAGCAAATCTGGTTTATGCCAGTAAAGGGCAAACATTCATTAATGTTCAGGTTACTCCGCCAGGAATATCAAACTTGTTACGAAACTTCAGATCCTTAAGTTTAGTTCAGACACCTGCTTAAAGAAGCCGCCAAATTCTTTATCGGAAATTTTAAGATTACTTCGTAAAAAATTTCCAAAATCGTTCACCGGATATAGTCATATTCCTACAAAAAGATTCATCATCATCACTTTCAAAACTTGACGAACAAGTGATCACGCCATTTTGCTCCATAAATAAACCGAAGAATTCCAGGCAAGTTTTGAAGATTCTTAGGATTTACGGATCAATATTTTCAATAGGGGAATCCTACCCTTCAAAACGATCAGATTCCTTCTTTAAAATTCCGATATTTTTCTTTTAGGAATCCCAATGTTTCAAAACTTCTTCATGAAAGAATCCGTTTGCAAAGCTGAGTATTCTCTCAAAAATTTGCAGATTGCTCCGTAACTGCTTCATAAATCCGTTCGTCTGGAATCCTCAAATACCTCCACTATGAAACCTCTTTTACCAACAATCATCAAGTAATTTCTTTCTCAAGGAACTTCAAATTCCCTCCTGAAATTTTTCATATTAATCCGTTAGCAATACTCATAGTTGTTCGGCAGAAATTCTCAAACTCACAGATCGTGAAGAATCCTCAGCTTCCCCTTTAAGAACTTAACATTCTTAATTTTCACTAATTTTTTTCTGTTCTAGAGATTTTCGAATTAATCCGGCAGGAATATTCAGGTTTCTGTTCCAAAAATCTCAGATTTCTGCATAAGTAATCCTCACAATTATCCATCAAACGTCTTCATGAACGGATTGATTAGTAAAGGCTGGTATTCTTACTGAGGAATATTCATACTTCGGAATCAATTCAGATTTCTTCGCAAATTATTCTTTGATTCCTGGGGCGAAATCAGTGTTCAATGAAAACATCTGGAAACCTCGAAAAGTGTTGTCAAAAATTCTCAGATTGTTTTGTGAATAATTTCTAAATTTGTTTACCAGAAATCCTCAGTTTCCTCTACCAGGAACTCCTTCGTTTAAAATTCTTAAATTCCATCCTGAATCCTATTTCACGAAGAACTTCAGCAATTCACATATTTATTCTCCATTTTTTTCTAGAAGCCCACTGTCTATAAACTTCAAACTCCTCCGTCAGGAACCTTCACTAATTCACTGGAAGGCTCGTTATATTTGTGAGATATGAGAAATTGAGATTTTCGCAACGCTGCAGAATGGTACTGGCTTATTTGGCAGAAGAACGTTAGGACGAATGGGTCATTAGACGTATCGTTCCATTAGGCCGAATAAGTGGAAGACAAAAAAAAAATAGCTTAATAATAAAAGAAGGTAAAATTTTTGATTCGATTTCGATTCGATTTCGATTCGATTTCGATTCGATTTCGATTCGATTTCGATTCGATTTCGATTCGATTTCGATTCGATTTCGATTCGATTTCGATTCGATTTCGATTCGATTTCGATTCGATTTCGATTCGATTTCGATTCGATTTCGATTCGATTTCGATTCGATTTCGATTCGATTTCGATTCGATTTCGATTCGATTTCGATTCGATTTCGATTCGATTTCGATTCGATTTCGATTCGATTTCGATTCGATTTCGATTCGATTTCGATTCGATTTCAATTCGATTCGATTTCGATTCGATTTCGATTCGATTTCGATTCGATTTCGATTCGATTTCGATTCGATTTCGATTCGATTTCGATTCGATTTCGATTCGATTTCGATTCGATTTCGATTCGATTTCGATTCGATTTCGATTCGATTTCGATTCGATTTCGATTCGATTTCGATTCGATTTCGATTCGATTTCGATTCGATTCGATTCGATTCGATTTCGATTCGATTTCGATTCGATTTCGATTCGATTTCGATTCGATTTCGATTCGATTTCGATTCGATTTCGATTCGATTTCGATTCGATTTCGATTCGATTTCGATTCGATTTCGATTCGATTTCGATTCGATTTCGATTCGATTTCGATTCGATTTCGATTCGATTTCGATTCGATTTCGATTCGATTTCGATTCGATTTCGATTCGATTTCGATTCGATTTCGATTCGATTTCGATTCGATTTCGATTCGATTTCGATTCGATTTCGATTCGATTTCGATTCGATTTCGATTCGATTTCGATTCGATTTCGATTCGATTTCGATTCGATTTCGATTCGATTTCGATTCGATTTCGATTCGATTTCGATTCGATTTCGATTCGATTTCGATTCGATTTCGATTCGATTTCGATTCGATTTCGATTCGATTTCGATTCGATTTCGATTCGATTTCGATTCGATTTCGATTCGATTTCGATTCGATTTCGATTCGATTTCGATTCGATTTCGATTCGATTTCGATTCGATTTCGATTCGATTTCGATTCGATTTCGATTCGATTTCGATTCGATTTCGATTCGATTTCGATTCGATTTCGATTCGATTTCGATTCGATTTCGATTCGATTTCGATTCGATTTCGATTCGATTTCGATTCGATTTCGATTCGATTTCGATTCGATTTCGATTCGATTTCGATTCGATTTCGATTCGATTTCGATTCGATTTCGATTCGATTTCGATTCGATTTCGATTCGATTTCGATTCGATTTCGATTCGATTTCGATTCGATTTCGATTCGATTTCGATTCGATTTCGATTCGATTTCGATTCGATTTCGATTCGATTTCGATTCGATTTCGATTCGATTTCGATTCGATTTCGATTCGATTTCGATTCGATTTCGATTCGATTTCGATTCGATTTCGATTCGATTTCGATTCGATTTCGATTCGATTTCGATTCGATTTCGATTCGATTTCGATTCGATTTCGATTCGATTTCGATTCGATTTCGATTCGATTTCGATTCGATTTCGATTCGATTCGATTTCGATTCGATTTCGATTCGATTTCGATTCGATTTCGATTCGATTTCGATTCGATTTCGATTCGATTTCGATTCGATTTCGATTCGATTTCGATTCGATTTCGATTCGATTTCGATTCGATTTCGATTCGATTTCGATTCGATTTCGATTCGATTTCGATTCGATTTCGATTCGATTTCGATTCGATTTCGATTCGATTTCGATTCGATTTCGATTCGATTTCGATTCGATTTCGATTCGATTTCGATTCGATTTCGATTCGATTTCGATTCGATTTCGATTCGATTTCGATTCGATTTCGATTCGATTTCGATTCGATTTCGATTCGATTTCGATTCGATTTCGATTCGATTTCGATTCGATTTCGATTCGATTTCGATTCGATTTCGATTCGATTTCGATTCGATTTCGATTCGATTTCGATTCGATTTCGATTCGATTTCGATTCGATTTCGATTCGATTTCGATTCGATTTCGATTCGATTTCGATTCGATTCGATTCGATTCGATTTCGATTCGATTTCGATTCGATTTCGATTCGATTTCGATTTCGATTCGATTTCGATTCGATTTCGATTCGATTTCGATTCGATTTCGATTCGATTTCGATTCGATTTCGATTCGATTTCGATTCGATTTCGATTCGATTTCGATTCGATTTCGATTCGATTTCGATTCGATTTCGATTCGATTTCGATTCGATTTCGATTCGATTTCGATTCGATTTCGATTCGATTTCGATTCGATTTCGATTCGATTTCGATTCGATTTCGATTCGATTTCGATTCGATTTCGATTCGATTTCGATTCGATTTCGATTCGATTTCGATTCGATTTCGATTCGATTTCGATTCGATTTCGATTCGATTTCGATTCGATTTCGATTCGATTTCGATTCGATTTCGATTCGATTTCGATTCGATTTCGATTCGATTTCGATTCGATTTCGATTCGATTTCGATTCGATTTCGATTCGATTTCGATTCGATTTCGATTCGATTTCGATTTCGATTTCGATTCGATTTCGATTCGATTTCGATTCGATTTCGATTCGATTTCGATTCGATTTCGATTCGATTTCGATTCGATTTCGATTCGATTTCGATTCGATTTCGATTCGATTTCGATTCGATTTCGATTCGATTTCGATTCGATTTCGATTCGATTTCGATTTCGATTCGATTTCGATTCGATTTCGATTCGATTTCGATTCGATTTCGATTCGATTTCGATTCGATTTCGATTCGATTTCGATTCGATTTCGATTCGATTTCGATTCGATTTCGATTCGATTTCGATTCGATTTCGATTCGATTTCGATTCGATTTCGATTCGATTTCGATTCGATTTCGATTCGATTTCGATTCGATTTCGATTCGATTTCGATTCGATTTCGATTCGATTTCGATTCGATTTCGATTCGATTTCGATTCGATTTCGATTCGATTTCGATTCGATTTCGATTCGATCGATTTCGATTCGATTTCGATTCGATTTCGATTCGATTTCGATTCGATTTCGATTCGATTTCGATTCGATTTCGATTCGATTTCGATTCGATTTCGATTCGATTTCGATTCGATTTCGATTCGATTTCGATTCGATTTCGATTCGATTTCGATTCGATTTCGATTCGATTTCGATTCGATTTCGATTCGATTTCGATTCGATTTCGATTCGATTTCGATTCGATTTCGATTCGATTTCGATTCGATTTCGATTCGATTTCGATTCGATTTCGATTCGATTTCGATTCGATTTCGATTCGATTTCGATTCGATTTCGATTCGATTTCGATTTCGATTCGATTTCGATTCGATTTCGATTCGATTTCGATTCGATTTCGATTCGATTTCGATTCGATTTCGATTCGATTTCGATTCGATTTCGATTCGATTTCGATTCGATTTCGATTCGATTTCGATTCGATTCGATTTCGATTCGATTTCGATTCGATTTCGATTCGATTTCGATTCGATTCGATTCGATTCGATTTCGATTTCGATTCGATTTCGATTCGATTTTGATTCGATTTCGATTCGATTTAGATTCATCATTTTGTATGGAAGATTGCACAGCCTACTTGATAGCAAGATGAAGTTTTCCGGTTTTCCACAAATACTGTTACACTTTTCCACTCGGGTTTCCCAAACCTCGAAGAAGTGGGGGCAGTCTTGCTGTCGCTTTCCACTTCGCCCTGGTAGCTGCGACAAGAAAACTCTTTTTCTAATTATTATCGTTATCTCTACACCCGTTAATATAATGACTTTGTCTGGGAGGAAGCTCGCTTGCCTTTTCGGCGAGACAACGACGACGACGACGACTGTGGAGCAACTTCTCCATTTCTCATCATAATAATTTAATCAATTGACAGTGCTCCCAGCTGCCACCCCCGACTGCTGTTGCTTCATGGAGGAGTCTCGATGGTCGTTTTTTAGGAATTTATAATTCAAACAAAAACACGCATTTTTAGTAGGTAGCCTCGTTCGCGCCCACTCATCTTCCCTCTCTCGACGTTGGCTACTGGTTCACTTCTTTTATCGACTTTAGGAGGATCCAGCAAGACAACTCTTTTTGATTGGTGGGGGGAAAGGACTTCGATGAAGGCCGAGAAGCCTTTTGGCGTTCATCGTTGGCGTGCGCGCGCGTTTTCATCGTCACACAGTGGTCGCACTCCAGGCAAATGTTGGTCAAAAAACATTAATCTCACCCAAATCGTTCAAATATCAAAAATTGAAAAAAGGCTTTAATTTTAAATTACATTAAACCCCCTTTTTCAATTTTTTTTAAATGTTATAATAGAGTGTTGATAGGATACATATGCTTGGGATAAAATTTCATTAAATTGACTTTTTTAACAGAAAACTTTTGTAAAAAACAACTTTTTTTTTTGTTTTGCAAAAAAATGTTGTTTTTCGTTTAAATTCAAAATAAAATAAAAATCTTGCAATGATTCCAAACCATAATGATGATCATGATCACTTCTCTAAAGTTATCCATTTCCAAGTCATTTCGTGTTTAAAGAAAAAAAATCAATGATAAGATAGGTAAGCTTTATAAGTACACCGCAATTTTTTTTTCAAGTATACGTTAGGTACGATTAAAAAACCTCTTTGAACAAGATCTATTTCCTCTTATGAGAACGATTGTGCCAGATTTGGTTGAGGTTTAGTTTAGAAACATTGCAGTGGACTTGTTCCGATGGAACAACATCCAAGTACTTTGAAAAACTTTTTATAGTCAATTATGTAAAAATCGAAGCGTACACCAATCGATAAGCTTTGGTCCACTGTGCGTCATCGTCGTCGTTGTCGTTGTTATCTAACGAGCCATCGTTAATTTCTACTGTTGTTCCTGCTGGACGACTGGTGATGGCGATGGTGGTGTTTGGGGAAGGTA
This sequence comes from Aedes aegypti, assembly GCF_002204515.2. Classification (NCBI taxonomy): domain Eukaryota; kingdom Metazoa; phylum Arthropoda; class Insecta; order Diptera; family Culicidae; genus Aedes; species Aedes aegypti. Next base: position 403,542,923 of record NC_035108.1, read on the forward strand.
TATTTCAGGCATCGTTGCTTCTTTGGCTCAAGATTAATAGGGGGATATAAATTTAAATGAGGTGCATTTTTTTCTTCTCCGGGTGCTTCTGTGTTGCTGCTCGTTCAGTAGCCGCCGATGGCTACTGGAAGTTAAGTTTGGTGTTTTTTTTTCTTGGGTGGATTATCTTAAAGTGTGGTAAGTGCGGACAGAAGGGTTAATTTTAACAAGGTATTTATATCGAAGGATTTGCTGTATTTTTTTGTATGAGTGTACTGGTTCTTTCCTAGCAGATCTGTGTCTTCAAATTCCAAACTTTAAAAAAAAACTTAGTATGAACTACAACATCACTACAAAGCCTTAGTGGAAAAGCATAAAGAAATTTGCCTAAAATCTATGAAATATTTCTGTTTGAAGAATCAACTAAATTGTTTAACAACAATGTAGGAATATTTTGCAAATTAATTGTTTAGGCGAAATTTATGTAGATAATCACGGATAAATTTATAAAGATATTCATGGAGGAATTCCAGTTCTTTCTTTCGGAATTTCAGAGCGAACATTTTAGTTAATCTTGAACAAAGTTCCATGAACATTATTTAGACAATTCTTTTTCAACATTCTTACATCAAAATCTGGTACAATTTTCGGGCGAAATTCTTATTGAAATCTAAGAGAAAAATTCTTCTTATGGCTATCTTATCTTATCGTAATAAGTCATTTGAAATAGGTATCCTTAAAATCGTCCATATTTCGATGAATTGCTGCATCACAATATGCATATTTCCTCGAAATGTGAGCAAACAAGTGAAAAAATGTCCCTCCCCCATTGCAGAGCAATGAAATCGATGTTCCATCCATACCTAAATGTCGTTTTTTCCGCATTTGAACTCCACATTCACCAAATAAAGTATGCGCCATCGTTTGGCGTCTGGCTGGATTGCAAGGATAGCCGAAGAGGGAGAGGGAGGGCTCAGGAAGCTGAGCCCCTCGTCAGCCAGCAGGTTGAACACAACAAATATAAATACCACCCGAAGAGGGCGCACATTTTTTAACGCCATCCAAACGTCGTCGTTGTCCCGAGTCCAAAGTCTTCGAGCGAGGACAACTTCCTAGGACTGGCTTCCTTTGGCCCATAAAGGAAGCACTACTCTCGTCTTCGTCTCCCTAGAATTCAGTGAATAAATTATCTTCCCGTTGCTTCAGCTGCGCTCGCTCTCGTGTTCGGTTCCTTCTTCCGATTCCAATCGATAGCGAAATGTACGAGCAATCGATCGCAATGGGAACAGAAGGCCGGAGACGAGGTGGCAAAATTGGAAACCAAGACACCGAGGAATGGATTTCGATTCCTTGCTAGCTGCTGCTGCTGAATTCCTTTGGAACAAATGATGGAATGACGATGACGTTGCACAACGGGGCAGATCGTCGTTTTTGATGGCCAAATCTTCTTGTAAATTGGATATGCATTATGGGGAAATTGAAAGATTTTGTTTTTTTTTTTTAATATTCTGATCTAGATAAGATACTACTGATCTAGATAAGATACTACTGATCTAGATCAGCTTTCTCTTTCTCGAACGTCCTAGCTAAAGCTTTGTACTGAAAAGTTGTTCAGAAACTATTTTAAGCGGCTATCTCAGTCTCAATGTTATGAACAATTTTATATCATTCTGTCCGACTTTGTTTATTGAGTCATTTTTGACATTTATCCGAAGAAACTCATGCTCTCACGGAACGAGACACGAGACCGGACATAACACATATTGTTCTTACAAATGATTAAAAAAGGGGTTTAAATTTACCTTTTTAGTCGACCGGTTTCGGGCTCGATCTAGCTTATCTATGGGACGATGTCCGACTAATCCATAATAATAAATTATGATTCACTCATACTTAAAAAAAGACTCATGCTCTATAACTGACGTACATGGTTTAGTGTGTCATTTATAAATTTGTAAATACTCAAGACGATCTCACTTTATTCAAAACTTTGTTTTATGAAATGACTTCAAAATGTTTTGCAATGTCTAACGAACACCGTACCATGGTTATCAAAAGATGACTACTGCATAGGCAAAATGAATATTAACTATGGTAGAACGTTGAGATCATGAAGGCCAAAACTTCAAAATAGTTTGTATAGCCTAGATCATCCAAATTGTCCGTATAGCGATCAAGTTATTGTTGAGGGTCTGTGAATAATTGTGTAGTCAAGATTTGAGGTGCAAACTTATGAGATTGAAGTCATGAAAAAAGCCACTTGTTAGCTACCAGAATAAGGGTGAAAACCATACACTTTTTAGCACTAACCCCCTTGATTTCATTCAAGAACATTATGCCTTAAAATATTAGACGTTGTAGTTATAGCTTTTTATCAAAATAAAGATCGTCATCCGGATACGAATCCAAAACATCCAAGAAGAGAACTCGTGTCCAAAAAAACAGTGATCTGAAAAATACCAAGTAGAAAAGAAAAAAAAACAAGAAGAAACCTAACTGAAACTAGGAATGTTTAATTCCACATATAATATATATTTTTGAAACTTTTTTTTTGGGAATACCTCTTGACATCACTTGACAAAACTAGTACATTTTCTCCATGAAATTCATGAAAAATTGATTCAAATTTCAAAAAAATCTTTAGACATTACTTCGAAGATATTTTCAGTGGTTTATTTTTTACAAACTTTCTTTCAATAATTCAACTTGGAATTTGTCTAAAGATAACCACAGAAGTTACCTCAAAAATTTCATCAGAAATTACTTTGAAGATTCTTTAAAAAATGAGCTTAGTTAGTAAGTCCTAAAGAAAAGTATACAGTGGTTTTTCCATTGATTTCCATAAGACTTCCTCCAAGCTTCGCGTTTAGAAATCTTAAATAATTCAGACTGTAAACTGTCGTCATTGTTGTAAGCAATCGCGGTTGTTACATTATCCTTGAAATTCGACAGTCTTTGCCTCCATCATTCGCAACATGAGCGGTCAAACGAACGTACAAAAGAAAAATGTCAAATGTATGCAGCTAACCATTAAGGCGTCTCCAGAAAATATTTGTTGACAGTTTTTGCTAACAATGCCGCTCAATCTTGGAATTTTTCTGAAGAATATCATAAATAATTTAGTGTTCATAAATGAAATGACTTGAGTGCTTTGTAACAATGAATGCGAGAATACTGCAAGTGGTAGTCAAAATACGCGTATTTGTCAATGGATAAGCAAGTATGTCGTTAGTAATAGTTACAAAATACTCAAATCTACTTAAAGGATTCGATTACGTGAAAAAGCTGAAAATTTCGTGAATAAATGTTATTAGTTTACTTTACAATTGTGCACAAAAGCAAAAATCCATGTAAATTTCAGCGTTAAATCATGCACATAGAGGGAATGCCAGATTGCACGCAAATTTACAAGACTCATCGTGTAAAATTACATCAACATCATGTAAAATTATCACGTAATGAGTCAGAGTCCATGTTAGATTACACGATGTATAGCGGAAACTTTAATGATGTTATTGTAATTTTACAAGGTGTGACGTGTAAATTTGTGACAAATCTGGCATTCCCTTCATGTGCATGATTTTACACTGAAATTTACATGTGTTTTTCTTTCTGCGTGAAAATTTTAAAAACTTGACAGCAAATTTCCTATTTTTTACATATTTTTCGCTCAAAAAAGGCCACTTTTGGAGGACTAGATCCGATTTATATATGGACAGCACGTCAGACATAACTTTCAACGTATATTTTTTACTGTTTTTATCTTTCGGTATTTCAAAAGCAATAGCGGTTTAACTAGACTGCTCGTTTTGCTAAATTTCAAAATTTGACAATAGAGTGAGGTGCTAATAAACATCGTATTAAGCTTTGACCTGCATTTTTTCCAGTACTGCAGTAAATGATGCTGATATGAACCGATGCCAAACAATACTTTCCAAAGACAGCTTCCGCACTGTGCAATAAGACTTTGATAAATCTTGATCGTTTATTAGAAATATTGCAATAAAGTTATTACTTACCGTTGCCTCTATTCGTCGTATCCATTTTTAATTCGGTCGCAGTTAGTTTTCAGATTCGTCTCACAACTAGAGGCTGACTGTGGTAGAGTGAGTGGTCAAAATACTACACTTCAACGTTATAATAAAATAGAATATCTAGATCTACGGGCTTCTCCCTACCTTCCTTAAGCATGATAAAATATTTGGATTTCCCTTAAAATTCTCTCGGCACGTCATCGTCCATACGATTTCGGTCAAAACGTGCAAAGCGGATAATTGAACTGAAGTAATTTATTAAAAACAGTAGTTTTATTGCATTTTTGGTGTACAAGTGGACGAACCATAACAACTTTCACAAGATTACACTTGGAAAATTAATCTATGCTGCAGGTTAGTTTGGATATCCGCCGTAGTGGAATATTTGAAGTTTGATACGACGAATAATAGCGCTTACAACGAAGCAGATTGGAGCCACACTCAAAAAAATAGCTTCATCAGAGCATCTTGGACATTTGGACGAGATGGACAAGTGTACTGAAGTAACTTTTTGTGTAAATCTGCCATATTTCAAGCTTTTTTTTAATTTTTCGTAAAAATTTCACTGTGGACAAATTTTTATTGCTTGTTCAATCGTGGATGAAAAAAAAAACTAAAAAAAATATGTTAAAGTCACAGTTTGTCGTATTGTGAAATTTAAATCGTTTCATGCATAACTGAGATCTGGCCCACCAAAGTTGATCATTTTGTATGAAAAAAGTTGCAAATTTATTTGTACATTACTGTAGATCAAACCCGAGTGAGTCAAAATGTAGTACAAACTAATCAAAAAAAATGTATGGAGGCTTTGACCATCGAAAACAGCGAATTGCCTCAGTATGCAACGGTCGAATTGGATAGGAAGCGAAACGAATGAGTGAACGAGCGAGCGAGCAGGCGAAACTACATCCGATCAAATCGAGCGAGGAATAAATAGGAAGTAGCTATATTATTTCCGATAAGTATAGTTTACAGCTATGTTGGAGCGAAGAAAGCTTTTCCACAGCAGGATGATACGGAAGTGGGTGGCGCGTTCGAAAGGGGGCGAAAGTGGATGCATTTTCTGTTCCACCTAGTTTCTTTTCAATCTGCTTCTGACGACGAAGGATTTATGGCTGATAAGAGCGATTTTTGAAATTGATTTCTGTTCTTTCTTTGATTTGATTTCGCTTCCAAGCCGAGGCGGGATTTGATTGAGTGAACGGTTTTCGCTTTCCGAGTTGGGATATTTTTGATGTCGGAGATCGCAGTTTCGAGAATGGATTTATACTTTTGACTTATTTCGATGAAAATTGGAAATTGATGTTGGGATATTCGTTCCAGCTGTATGGTCTTTGTTCGGTGAAATGTGAGTGAAGAATAACTATTCGTCGAATGAACTTAAAACGAAAAAATTTCTTGTACAACCCCACCGTTAGACTTTGAATATTTAATTCACTCAATGGGACAGTGATTGATTGCATTCAATAAAACCGGACGGTGGCTTTGCCCACATTCTACTCAGATGGTCACTTCTTCATAAAGCGTCCAGACGGTGTAACAAGCAGAGCGCATTAACTTAATTTCTAATCCAATTTTCTGCCACTCGTAAAACAGCCGAACCAAAAGCAGCTTTCTCGCTTGCTGGCTGATAAATTACCGCTGAAGCACTAAAACTATTATGCAAATTATTTGCCTTTTGCGCGCCAATGACTCTGAGCCCAGAACTCCACTTCCATGACCGTGTTGCTTTGAAACAGGAGGGCAACCCCACCCAACTTTGTGGATCTTGGCCGTCGTCCACACTGAATCGATTTCACACAAATGTGTCATAAAATTGAGTCGCCACCGATGATGATGACGACGACGACGACCAAGTTGTAAAATTACCCACCCGGCAACGGAGCTCAGAGTGCAGCCTCGGTTTTATGATGAGCAATAATCAACTTACTCAAAAACAATGTAACGTTATTTAAGTACTTTATTTACTTAAAGGCTTCGACTGGCTGCCGCCAGTTGTCTCGCACTACAGAGTGCATTCTGCAGTTGTTGACCCGAGTAAACATTTAGGGCCAAGTCGGAACAAGTTTTGATGAATCAATTTTTCCATTTTCGAAGGCTGCGTGTCATCTGTAGTGGATTGCAGAAAATTGGTTATTTTTTATTCATACTTGCAAGAATGGATTGCTCCTAATGCTTCCAGAACTCAACTTATAATATTCGCAAATAAATCTTCAAATGAAAATATTGTCACGATAATAGGGGTTCCAACAAATTGGTCAGATGAAGTTCAGTATCTAGGGCTTATGCTAGATACAAATTTAGCTTTCAAAAATTAGATTGATGGCATTCAAGCCAAATGTAACGATCATATAAAATGTCTTTTGGCATCTTTAAAACTTTTTCAAGAAAATTCATTATTGTTCTTGGATCGGGTTAGTCACCCACCATGAAAGCCAACCAAATTTCTCACATGTTATTAACAGCCACCAACTATGAATGCACCACACCGTCACAAATTTTCTTGCTTCAATGTTGCTGCTAGGTGGCAGCCAGCGCAGGGTTGTTTGAAAAATTTGCAAGTGAAATGCACCCATTTCGTCCCAGGGTAATGACGGATGTATGTGGCACAAAATTTTAATTTACCCGGTGGTTAGCCTCCGGGCCAACTTTAAATTGAGGAGATCCTTGAAGCGATTTATGGCCAACGAACGCCGCCGCCATGTAGTGAGCCCAAATTGGTAATTAAGATATCAAAACTGTGTTTTGCGTAATTACCTTCTTGTCATGGTTTGCGCTTTATTTATTTATTTGCTCATTTTTCGGTGATGGATTACGGTGGGGTTATTATGGACACATTTGGGCGATAGGATGAGTGATAAGCATCTGAGATGATAGCAGGTTCGAGAAGGCTCTTTCCGAAAATTTATTATGATTAAAAATGTATTAATAATTTTAAGCATGACGTTAATATATTTTATTTTCATTTATGTAATGACTGGTTTCTGAAGCTAGTGTACAGTTATTTCCATTTGGAATAATTATTCATTATTTTTCAGTCATCTCGCGATGCAGATGACGTTTCAAATTCAGAAGTATTGCGAACAGTGTGGCCATTTTTTCAAATTTATACATAGATACGGAAATTTAAAAAAAAATGTGATACCGAAGCATTTGTAACTCAACGAATTTCATGATTGGTATTTCATGGGAATGCATGGTAATATTGCCAAATATACTCGTGTTAATTGCTCCCTCGAACTAATCCTTCCAATACTTATCAATATCACAGCTTTTTGCTGTCTGGAGTGGATTTATGTTTTGGATTATGATTGTCTTTGCTAATTTTCAACTTTGGTTTGCTCTATTTTAATTTTTCCTTTCAACAACCTACCTCTCCCTGACTATTTTCTCATACTTTTCTTGAACTTTTTATGTTCTGTGTAACTAACGGAAGTATATTTGAATAAATTCAACAAATGCTTGGAGCAAAGAAATATATTTCAGAGATATCTGGAGGCTTCAGATGATAAAATTTATGAAGACAACCCAAGGAGTATGTTTAATCAATTATTGGGAAGTATTTACAGAAATAGTGCAAAGAACTGCTTGGGCACCTCAATAATTTTCTTTACTACCATAATCTGGCAGATTGACATAAGCGCCATTCCAATTCGGCACTTTTTTGACTATCAGATGAAAATCATTGATTAGTTGTGGTAATTTATCCTCCAGAATTAACAACGTGCAGAAGTTCTTGTAATACCATGTTTCAGAAAGCTCACAATTTCTTTATTTTTGCAACTATATGGCAAAACTAAGCTGAAAATTGAAATGGCACTTACGTCACTTTTTCAGATTACGGGAGTTCTGCATCAGGATTGTTTTCGGTCGAATTATCTGAAACTCATCAGTAAGCTGCACTCACATAATATAGAATTTATGACAATTGGTCATTCGTTTAGTCGAATGACGTTTGGTCGAATGGCGTTTAAACGAAAGTACATTTGTTTGAATAGACAATTGGTCGAAAAGAATTTAATTACAAGGAGCATGCAACAGATTCAACGGATCCAACACTACTGACCGCTGAAGAACTTCAATGTAGATTATCTCAAAACTAGATTTTTGTTCCTTTGCTTCTAACCCCATCATTTTTTTAGTCGTTACCACAAGACTAAGAAAGCTTTTTGTTTTTATAGGGCTAGTAGCGAATGAGTGCCTTAAAAATAAGAAATTGATAATCTCTTGCTTGAAACACAGGAAAAAAACATGAACCAAGAAAACAAAACGAGGCCATGAGATAAGAGTTGAACTCTTCATAGCATCAGATCAGACAAACTCTAAGATCTAAGACTTAGAATTCCTAGTGACATTACGACAAGTATTACTATATGTGTTTTTTCATGATCATGCAATCACGTAATGGGGTAGAATCCTACAAATTGAGTGAAATAAAACGTCCCATCCTTCAATCCAAAAACGGCCGAAGAATAGAAACATTGACAGGCATAAATTATCCTGTATAGATTCAATATTGACTTTTGGTTTTCAGTTTATTGGTGCTTTTCACCGAACAATACCAATAAACTGAAAACCATTAAGTAAACAGTGATCAAAGCTAAAGCAAGATTATTGACTTTTGATAAAAATCTGTTTGCCCAAAATAGTGATCGAATATTCATCCATTGTAATTCGACCAAATGTCCTAAAGCGAGGATAAAATATGACTTTCAAAAACTCCCTGTCGAAGTGTAACAAAAGCGCCAAGAGTATGATTCGGCTTGCTACCTATTAAGCAGCTGCAGGAATATAAAATCATTTGCTATGAGGGATAAAGTGATATTTTGGAGAACAAATCATGGAGAAAAAGTATGTATGACAAATTTGAAAATCAAAAATCTGGAAAAAAAAAAACTGAAACTGAAGGTATTATTTGAAGAAAAATAGAGTATTTTTCGGGTTATTTTGTTTCGGGTGCATTTGTTTAAGTCATAACAAAGTGTAACATTTTCTGGATCTCGTATTGTGAACCAATACCAATTTCGAGGTCTGGAAGTAATAATTGAAATTAACAAAATCATATAAGAGTTTTAGTAGCGTAGTTTATTTTTTTCTCAATAATCTTTATACGTTATTTTGGCTTTCCACTTAGGAAACGTCACAAAAGACTGATAATTTAGCTTCGTGGCCTGTTCAAAAAAAACTTGTGCATTCTAGTCTAAGTAATAATTTCTTTCAAGATTACATTGATTCCAAACAGTTTACAAGACGAAGCAGTACAAAGGCCATACAAAATCTAATCAGTTTAACCTAGCAAAAGCCAAATAAAGTTTTTCTAGTTTGCATAGATTTCAGAAACGAAAGCTTGGAGTTTAAGAGGACTTATGGTTTGCATTTAGACATCCTACAACCATTTTTTTTTATTCTAAATCCCCTGATGAAATTTTATGATTTGTTTGCAGACTAGTTCATAACCTTTCTTTCAGGGACGATTTTACTCCGACACAATGATCATTTGACATAATGACCGTTTGGCATAATGGCTGTTTGGCATAATGAGTGATTTTAAATGAGCAGAAACAAACACGATAGATTTCATAAAAATTTACGAATTCTTCTGCATCTTTGAAAATTGAAAAAATGTTTCATTTTATTTGAATATCTGCATTTTTCGACGCTTTTTACCGAACTCATAGCAAAAACTTCTTAATCCTCAATAGTAATGAATGGAAAATATATTCTATAGTTATTTATCATTTTAAAACAATTTGCATTACATTTTTGTTGACCGAATTATTCTCCAGAAAATGTTAAGGATTCATCTATGTATATTTAATATGGTAATCGAAGAAATTCCAAACTTTCAAACACTAATTTAATTCAGTTGGCAGATATCTCGCATAGCATGGTCTCACCCTTCAAGCCATTGGTAACCGAGCATGTAGCTCGTTGTTTTTAAGCAAATGCATGGACAGAGATAAAAACGATAACCACTGTGAGATAAATGAGGATATTCTCTCCATTTTGCATTGCAAAAAACATTTTAATCCATCCGTTTGCTCAGTAACAACAAGCTTAATTACCAATGCTTTTTACGGCGAGATCATAAATTCAGCGAATAATGTTCTCCAAAAAATTCTCAGTATTCATCGGCAATCTTTATACTTGAAGATTAAAAATGCTAATAATTATCAGATATATATTCTGATGAATTTCTAACTACTTTTAGATTCATTTTGGTAACGTATGCTTTATGACTGTCAAACAATGAAACTTTGGAAAAACAGAAAACCGTAGTATTGTTCATCTTAATGTTTTCCTCTGATGTATCGCGAAAAATTAACTTGATGGCCCTGTGGGCCGTGCATCCGGAAAGTTTATAAACCTATGATTCATATGATGCATAGAAGATAGAAGTAAGATCAGAAAAGATTGAGTGCAGCATTGCATCTATGCGGAAGTTATCATAAAGTGCTTGTAAAATTTGATTCCATGAATGCTAAGGCAACTATCGGAAAAGCTATGTTGGTAAAAATTTCTTCAGACTCCTTACTAATTTTTTGATGGATTCGACGGAAAGATTCACGGTAATTCAGGCTGCATGACTTCTAATAATCTCTGTGGATCTTTCAGTTAAATTTCAAGCGTATATTGTTAGATATTTCACGGATACTCGACAATTCGACTCTGGAGAGTTTCTTATGATATTGTTTGAAACAGATTAACCCCAGATCCATGATGAGCTGAATCAGTTATTCTTCACATGTTTTCTATTCCAAACGTGATGCTTGGTAGACTTCTGGTAGAATATTGGGAAAATTGTGCTAAAATCCTTAACGGATACTTAATGAAATCGTATTGTAAAGGAAATCCGTAATCCCTTAAACGAATTCCTTGAACTCTTACTCTAAATAAAGACTGGAACGCGCAAAAATTGGTCCACTTCAAATTGATGTGTTTCTTATAAAAATGTATTTAAAAAAACCTGAAATGCTGCATTTGAAAGTTAAGTGTATATGCAATGGTTGCTATGATGAGTTTTCATCATTTGCTCTCCAGTTTCCAAAATGACGTCCAAGTAAGAGGCCAAAATTTTGCTCGCGCAGCAAAAGAATCCGACATTGTCCCACGAAATTTGTAAAAGTGGATTTCAAGCAGCTTCCGGGATAGAAGTTTTATACCGCATCAGGAAAAGCAAAGGTAGCAAAATTTTCAAAACCATCAAACTATCGAATTCCCGAAACACTACCTCGTCCGGGATGCCATAATAACATAGTAACATAATAGGCCTATGATCTGACCAGATTTGGCGAGCTGCCACTATGAGAAGAGCAATCGAGTGGTACGATGTGAAAAACATGGTTTTGGAACCCAAAGACCACAACCCTCCCAACAGCCCAGAGCTCCGTTCTAACAAGCGGTATTGGGCCTTGCTCAAATGGAATATCAAAAGAACTAATAAATCCATGGCAAACAAACAGCAATTTAAATCAAACTGGCGTTCGGTCGATGAGACCGCTGTGCAAAATTTAATGGAAAGGATTTACTTGAAAGCAGTTCGGATTTGGCAAGCCAAAATAATAAACGAACATTTTTTCCTTTAAATATATGAATTAAGTTACCAAAAGAAAATAAGAAGATTTTTGTGGCATGAATTTTGACTGAAAGATGCGACTTTTGTGTCGACCAATTTTTGCGCGTTCCAGTCTTTATAACGAAAAGTTTGGGAATCTCTTATTTAGGCAATTTCTAATAATGATTGCCTTAAATGTGATTATTTTAATTAATTATGATAAAATCTTAAATTTGATTTATATGTTGTGGTAGCCGCGTGTGCTTCGGTGTGCACGCAAGAATGACTTGTGCTGCTGCGTAGCAGAGCGTTCGTTGGTGCCAACATGCAGACGCATGTGTGCATAAAGGTGATGCACCACATGTAAGGCACTCGTCACCACACATGTTATATCTAAATAGGTGTCATTTAGAGCTCATAAGTAATCAATGTTGAATTCAATGACGGAAACAAGCAATGTTGAAGCTGGACTTGTTCATGATCTTTGTACTATGCAAAGCAAAATTCTTTTCTTTTATAGGATTCTGTACTATTCTTGCTCAGTATGTTTATGAATAGAGTACAATATCAGACAAAATATTGTCAGAAGAAAAAACATTAAAGAGTCCCGACGACAGGCAGACAAAACCCGGAGAGTTCTGTTTGATCCTTCGACCTTGACGCTTGCTCTTGGGCAGTGCGTCAAGTAAGCCCGAGTAGTCGTCAGGTTTTTTTATCCCTCTCGGGTCGCGTGCCTATTTTTTCTCAGTGCTTTTATATAGCCGAGCAAACCAGTGTAACTGAAAGTGGATTGTGGCTGCTCAGTCAAGGATGACGGATCAATTGGTGAGCTCGTTTCATGCTACTATTTCTAATCTATAAAATATGTAGGACTGCACATTTAATCGTTACAACGGTGGAATATAAATATGATTTTTCAACAAATGAATGGTTCGTCACTGTGAGTGTCGACATAAACTCTGATTCATGAATTATTCATGTTCAACATTTTTTTTTTTTTTCAAAACACCCCTTTCTTTTTACCTTTATTTTTGTAATTAAAAAAATACTTTGAATGGTTCGACACTACAAGTGTAGACTTTCGAAAGGTTCACTTTATTCAACAAACTTTGGATGGTTCACCACTGTAAGTGTTGGCATACGAATAAGAGTGTTCTATGATGTTCCAGCCAATCGAGTGTTTTGTTTCTTTTCAAATAAGTAAAATATAACAGGTGTCCGGCCATTTGGCCGAACGCCGTTTGGCCGAATGCTGTTTGGCCGAACGCCATTTGGCCGAATGCCATTTGGCCGAAAGGGTCATTTGGTCGAATGCCGTTTGGCCGAATCATGAACAAAAAAATCAAATTGCTACAACGCTGATGTGTAAGATTCATAAGTGTGACCCAATAACTGATAAGCAAATTAATTTGTTGATTTTTATGATGTGACGGGACGTCATGTTTGTCACTATATAAGAGCTCCAAGAGAATGGTAACATCGACCCTTTTATTCAGGACGAAGTTGTGAACTCCACACTTCACGTTAATACTCTGAAATGATGATTGATTCGCCACTGGATTACCAATGGTGTAATAAGGTTTCAAGTGTTTTTAATGATTTCATCAGAAATTTTTCCTTCTTTTAAACATAGGCTATTCTTTCTAGTTATACTGGTTCCATTACTATCGGCAATGATTGACCTTATATTTTAATTGGGAATTTTTCCTTCTTTAAATCATCGGCAATTCTTTGTTGTTATACTGGTGAAATAAATTATTATATGCATTGCACTTGTTTTAATTTTCATAAAAGATTTATCCTTCTTTTGTTAATAGGCTGTTCTTTCAACAGGGAAATATTTTTCATAACTATTTTAATTAAAGCTTAAAATACGTTCTCTTCAAAACATATTTTTTTAGCTCAAGGGTTAACTTACACACTCCGAAAAAATCTTGCGATTTTACGCCTTTTGGATGCACATAAAAGAAGCGAGCCAAATGACGTGAATTTGTGTCTCATTTTAAATACGATGGTGTCTGATTCGGGAAATGTCAATCATAGCGGCATCGTTTTCATGTCCTTCATCATGTAAAATTACATTTTTCTTTCAATACATCTTTCAGAACCCATTTTTACGACATTTCATCACTTACATAATGTGCCATTCAGTCATAATGTGAATTACGTCCGGAGTGGTTTTCATTATTTTTAAGAGTGTAGATGAGATGTCATTCTCCTCCAAGATTAAAATTACAACTTGGGAACTGAACACTGCACCGTTTCTTTAATATAGCAATAAACGACTCGGTGAACACTTACGTCAAAGAAGTACACTGTTTCTCCGTTGTGAAAAGAAGAAGCCAAGACTTGTTGATGTCAGAACTATGACATATATTACTTAGTACGATTCGAGGGATCGAAGCAAGCCGATCCAGCAGAAGGACGAATAAGTTTTAAACTGTTTCAGTTACTGAATTGTCTCTATTAACGAGACTTTCAGCCCTCGTTTCAGTTACTGTCAAAAGTTAACTACAAACGCGATGCCAAAACATCTGCTGGTGGCCACTAGCATAGCATTGAACAACTGCTTACATTTAAGATGTTCTTCTTTCAGCTCTGATTGTTTCTTCAACTAACACTAAAAAGCTTATGTATATCAATGATGATATTTTCTATTTATATGAATAAGCTGAATAAGTTCTTTGAATTTCATAATAAATCCATGCTAACTGTAGTTCACTTTTGTTTTCAATTTCGGCCAAACGGCATTCGGCCAAATGGCATTCGGCCAAATGGCATTCGGCCAAATGGCATTCGGCCAAATGGCGTTCGGCCAAATGACCCTTTCGGCCAAATGGCGTTCGGCCAAACGGCATTCGGCCAAATGGCATTCGGCCAAATGACCCGGAACCAATATAACAACACATGCTTTCGTCCTGACAGCTGTAGGAATGTTACATTAAGGTATTTGTTCAACAAACTTTGAATGGTTCGTCACTTCAAGTGTTGGCATAATTTTCCTCTACAGAGAAATTGGGCATATCAAATGAAAATATTATATTTACATATAAGCATGTTTATATCTCACAAATAATTATTTATCATGGTCTAATCGCTTATCTAGGTGAATCCTGTGACCCAACGATCCTCCCCATCAACAAACATCCCTCCCAGTAACCTTTGTGGAGATGCAGAGGCAAACACGGTCTCCAAATAGCAAAGGTTACACACTAACATTCCTTTCCCCAATCCCACCTGACTGCAAGGACATTGCCGGCGTCGTTATTGACCCTGTATAAATAGAGGCACTGAATTATGCACACTGAAGAAGATTATGGCCAATCCCAGCCGAACTTCTAGTTGATTCTTTGTGCATCTTCACTGACTTCGGTCCATCACGGAATAGCAACCATTGATATGTGTAGTCAGTCTAAGCTAAGCTAAGCTAAGGTAAACCGACGACCGGAAGACAAAACCCGGGAAAAATCATTTGAATTATACTTCCACTACATCTAACCTATGAGTTCAAGTCACCAGTCCATCAGCAAGCAATTAGTGTATAATGTACTGTCTGCATAAGCCGTACAGTTTTCTCTAGGAATCGGAACACCCAACGGGACATAACACTGTCGAAAAACATCATTAAAGCCAGTTAATTGATTTTCTCGGTAGAGCCATTGTTGTTGTTGCTGCTGGCCAAGTTTCAGTTTCGGATGTCCTGCCACATCAGCATTGGCACCCCTAGGGTAGATGTATCAGTACTCGTCACTAGGAGGAAAAATATATTTCATAGAACATTCAAAAGACTTTTAAAAACTTCTTATTCGCTAAAACAAAGATAATTCATTCCCGATAGGTCCAGGATCTTTTCGTAATGGAAATTTCCTTGACTTCCATGGGCATTCGTATATCGTGCTTCCCACACGATATACGAATGCGAAAATGGCTACTTTGGCAAAGAAGGCTCTGAAGCTGAAAAGCAGGCACTGTCCCAGTGAGCACGTGATGCCAAGAAGAAAATGATTTGGGTGGCGAATACTGGATCTCTCCTGCACCTAGTTCTGTCGAAAAACGGTATATAAATGCAACTGGTACTGTGGCCAATACTGGTACACCTACCCTATAGACTTTCCCACCCGTCGTCGTCGTCGCCGTCGTCGGATGCCCCGGATAAATATAAAGCCAATTTCACCGAAATGGCACACATTCTCACCAGGGACCGTTACCTCGACCGGAAGGGTATGGGATGGTGGACGGCAGCACTAAATTTAAGAAAATGGCAAATATTTCATCAATCTTCCTGCTCCTGGGCTCTCTTGACTGACTTACAGGGGAAGGCGTTCTGTCGGTTTCTAGTTGATGACCGCCACTGAAAGGGACACGGATGTGGGCGTTGATGAAGAAAGGTGGTGACAGGAAACGAAAACAAACATAGGAAAATTCGTTGGGATGTTTTCTTCGAGGGGCCGGGGAGTTCGTCGTCTTCGAATCCATTACATTGATTGCACTCCGGGTTGTAGTTTCGCATTACACACACATACATACACAACCACACGCGTGTACCCACCCGATCAAAGTAACTTCATCCTGGCACAAGGGTTCGCAGCAGTTCATCATCACCGAAGAAGAGACGACCGGACCGCTGGTGTGGGCGTAATTAGGTTCTCCATCTGGGAGGGATGATTGACCATAAGAATTAGTTCACATAGTTTACACTTTTTATCTGTTACTCCTTGTAATGAATACTGATACAAAATTCAAGAGGTTCCAGAGATATCCTTAGAGTTTCTTACGCGACTTTTTTCACAAGTTCTCCAGAAATTTTGAAGAAATTCTTCGAGCAACGCATCAGGAATTCTTCTGAGATCGATTTTGGATTACTTTCACGAGCTCCTTGGAGATCACCCAGAAATACCTTAAGTGATTTCTTCACTAATTCTTCCAGGAATTTGTCCAGTAAGAAAAGTCAGGAATTCATCTACAGATGTTTTCAGTACTCTTCAAACAATTTCCACAGTTGATACGTACAGAAATTCTTCCAAGTATATCTCTAAATTTTAATTGCAGAATTTTGGAAGAGATTCTTTTAGTGTCTTTTATTATGAAATACAACAAACTTTAAAAATATGATTAGTCATCTTCATAATAGAGAGGATTTCAATTTTATTCATCTGCCAGGAGGGCTCTGACTACGTCCATGCCCATGTGACCCAGGCACATTCGCACAACTGGAGTCCCGAAAACGAGAAATCATTAAATGTGACCATTAGAGTACCTTCATTTATCATAATTTTATTTTTATCTTTTTCCGCTCCCGGACACCCGATGCCTCCACCCCCTTCCAAATTTCTGTCGAAAGTCTGTCCCACTTTCTCGGTTGCCGGTTTGGCCGGACTTTGTTCGAACCAGCACTCCGCTATCCCTAGCAACACTTTCAAACTTTGTCTACCTTCCACCCAGGGAAAGATTTCCTTTGAAGAAAGTAACCGGACTGAAAAAGGAAGGAATTCTCTCCTAGCGAGCTGAGAAATGGAGAAAAGAACCCCAAGTGGCACTGGCAGTAGATTTTCCGACTGTCCGGGAAAAGAGCATAGGAAAATAATAAAAAAAAATCCCTCGCAAATGATTTATGACCGTGTCCGTCTCTCCGGTTTTTTTTTCGTGTGCGCTTTCTCCAAGGATTCCTCCCCAGGAAAGGATGCCACCACATTCCGAATTCAACATAATTTACATTAAAGTGAGATAGCGACGAGCACTAAGGAATGGAAAACGGAAGATGCCTTTTGCTCTTGGGAAGAAGGTGCAAAAAGTCAATGGAATGGAGAAGCTCTCGAACGATGATAGACGAACGGAACGGACGACTTCAAGTATTTTATTTTTAATTTTCTCTACGGAAAAAGGCTGACCTGTGTTGTTTGTGTCGGTGCGAGCTGGAATGATGGCGGTCTGGAATTTGCGTGTGGGCGGAGAAATGGAATTAAACGGGGCGCTAGTATTTTAATGTGCTTGTTTAAAGTGCCGCTCGGGAAGTGGAGAACATTGGTGTGGTATTTGAATAATTAAATTTCTTAAATTATAGCGGGGTGGGGATGTGACAGTAAGAGGGATTTAAATTTTTCGAGATAGAAAGGAAATAGCTTATCTAAGTGGCGATAACGCCAAGGGCGAAAAACCGCTCTGATGAAGTAAATAATAGTAATAAGAAGGATATAGCATAGAGCGAACAAATTTCACGCTTCTTGCAAATACATTATGTGCATTATAATGATCAAACTCGGAACTAATTTAACTCTTTTTCCATCTTTTTCAGGTAAGACACTCAAATGAATATTATCGTAAGTAAAACAATCGAAGCCAAAGTAATTCCATTGAATCATTTTCGATGAATTATTTAACTGCCACGAAAAAAAAATTCCATCCAGGGAAGAATACATGATAGTCAAAAGTTTAGTAGGGTTCTCATATTCATTGATTGTGTCTGAAGAAGGAACTGAATTCATGGAGAATGCGGAAAGAACAACTAAAAGTGAATCGGGTTCTTAAAAAAAAATCATTATTTCGCGTGATACTCGAATGCACGCGATTATTTAAAAAAAATGGAATGTTTATTTCTATGAAAATAATGAAAAATTCCATAATCGTGTTCTGTGTAGTATTGGCAGACATCAATAAACTTATAGTTTTAAACAAGGAGTTGGACATGGTGTCAACCTGAAAATTTGTAAGGATGCTTGAAATATATCCCCAAAACGAGTTCTATCATCAAAATTCGTACCAATTTGTTCATTTTGTTGTAATAATTGATTTTTTTATAGATATCAGAAGATTCCTTCGGAAATTGCCTACATTTAGGCGTTTTCTGCGGTATTGTTGAAAATTAATTGTTTAACATTTCCATAAATGTTGTATTGTTAAGAATTTGGCAAGCATATTTGGATTCAGGAGGCCCAAATTTAATAAGTAAAGTTGTTTTCAAATCTAACAATAATTGTTTAGACAGGTGATCAATTTCACCCCGAAATGGAATTCCTTGATTTTTTATTTTACAGACGATTTTTAGCACTAAAATCACAACCGTATGAAAATTTGAATATATAAACCAATGAGGCTGATCGAATGTACTTGTTTTCCTGCACTAAGTTGTTTGGAATCGGCAACATCATAGAAAATGGACATGGAAAACAGTGAAAAGTGATCAATTTCACCCGAAATTACGGTACTTAACTATTTGATGATACATCTATATGAAAGAATCATCGGGACATTCAGAATTGATGGAGTCCTTAATGTATCTTTATACCGCCAAGATATCATCTAGTCCAGTCTGTCTGAACACCAACTATATGATATTCGCTAATATTACTATAAAGTTGGTTGAATGTTTAATAAATTCAAATACCATTTTAGGATAATCTCTATGTTAGCCAAAATAACGTGGAGTTCGGAACATTAAACTTTTGGAACCATAGATTTTTTTATATTAATATTCAAAATAAGAGTTTTAGAAAACAAATTTTTGTTCCGAAGGATTTGTTAGAATTTTCAGCATTGATTCAATTGAAGTACCGTCGTTGGGGGTGAGAATGGGTCAAAATACATATTGATTGTTGCGTGGGCATCGTGGCCTTGCGGTTAGCGGCGTTAGTCGTCTGTGCTACGAAGTGTGGGTTCAATTCCCGCTCCAGTCGGTAGAAACTTTTCGTCAAACGAAAAAATCATCACTGGCCTACTGGGTTATCCTTTACGGAATTGCGTCAAAAGAAGTCAAAATTGTGTGGATTTGTAGCTCCGTGTAGGTTTCCTTTGACATCAGCGAAAAATAAACAACTCAGTGCACCAAAAATTTCTACTCTGCTTTAGTTTTCAAAGTCTCCGTAGTGGGTTAAAACAACTTAAATTTAAGTAAACTCAAAAGAACCCAAATTTGACCGCGAGTAAAAACTAAATGCTGCTTACCTAAATTTGAGTTAAAAGAACTTATTTTTGGATAGTCTGATTTCTCCGTGTATTGTTCATCATCGTACCCACGGTGTACTATATCAAGAAGGTGATATATTCCTAAAACTGACAGCTGCTCGACGACGTCACTCCTATCCACTTCGAACAAGTTTGCGAAAAAAGTCATCTAGTGGTCCGGAATGTATATGGTACGATAGTAGTGACATCACATGTTTACAATTAAACTTGATATTTACATCAGTTTATTCAGCCTTGTTAATTTGTATGCCGTGATCGTACCATTAGGCATTTCATCTTTCAACGAGTGTAATTCAATTTTTGCTATTTCTATTGATTTTTTTTTTTTGCGATTGAGAGGTGCAAAAATATGAAAAATTTAATGTTGTGCTCAGAAAACCTTAAACTACAATATGGACACAAAATTTAACAGGTTTTGGAAAAAAATCAAAATTCCAATTCACTGTTTATTGAGAATCAGATGAATACTTATCATGTAAAATTTAAGTGTTAATAAATGAGAGCTCAAAATTTTCCAAAAAGGGGGGTCCGTAGCCTAGAGGTTACGCTTTCGCTTCATAAGCGGAAGGTCATGGATTCAATTCCCAGCCCCTCCAAAAAATAAACCGTCCAGCCACCAGAAGACGCCGCACGGAGGACCGTGCATGGGGGAGCACATCCATCCTCCGTCAGTATCAGATGGTGACTGAGACAAATTGACCCACTTCGCAGGCAGCTAGCCTCAAACGACTGAGGAAAACGGCAAAACGAACCACCGCAAAAAGAGCAACGGACTATGGCTTATGGAAATCGATTGGACCAACAGCAGAGCACTCTCCTACCTGCTCGGTGTGAGAGCAAAAGAGCAGAAGAGAGTGAAAGCAAATGTAAATATAGATTAGTTAAAAATAGAACTGTATCGGTAAGGAAGATACAGATAAAACTGATTCCGGCACAGTAGTGGCCACGAGCACGGAGTGCCTTAATAAAAAAAAAAAATATCTTTAAAAAAAAAAAAAAAAAATTTCCAAAGGAACAAAGAAAACCCCATTACAAAGAATCTATAGCATGCAGATAGAACAATTTGACATATTCTTGCTGTTTTTTTTATTTTGGTGGTATATTCCGTGTCCGTTACTTTGCTTCTTGTTGGAACTAAAACAAAATAGGATAAATTTATTTGAGTCTGTCTGGCTGTCAGTTACATCTGAGAGATCACTTGTTATATTTACTAGACAGAAAGATTTCTCGGATAAACTTCATAAATATAAAATCCCAGAGTTGTCTTTCTCTCATTAACACTTTGAAATGTTTCATTGAGCGCTATAACAGTCAATTCGAGTGTTAAAATATTACAATTGTAAATTGCGGAAACATTGTTCTTCCCAATTCGTAGAATTTTCTCGAACTTTTCAACATTGTCGTTTTCGATTTTACGAACTTGGTCGGTAAAACGTTAACAAACAAACTTCAAGCAAATTGTTGCTCGATCTTGAAACTTGAATCGGGTAAGATTAAAATGTGAGTCAGAACGGGTTTAGCCATTTCCAATGTGTGCCAATTATTCGTTTTTTATATTTTTACAGTGATGTTCCATGACTCAAAGTCAACTCATGAAAGCATACTTAATCTAAAACTTTATGGTTGTCGCAATCTGGGGCAAACTGATCACTACTTTACAACTTTTTGTCACATAATCTTTTGGAATGAAAACCGCCTATGTTCCGTGACTATGTTCCATGTCTCGATATAGACTCATTGAAACATACTAAAAACTTAATGGTTACTATGATGGTCCCTTAAAACAACTTTCCAAAGGATTTTTGTTCGATAGCTCGGTATTTCCATGAGTCAGTTCCTTGATTACAACTGTGATTTCGAAAGATGACAATAAATTATAGAACACTTTTCGGTAATACACTTCTCTCTAATTCATGCATAGAATCTTCTGAAACTTTTGAAATGATTCACAACAGGAGAAACACTACAACAGCATTTAAGGATGTGGTTTCAGCTCAGAACACTACACCAGCATTAAGGCAGCGTTATCGATGTAATACGGTCAGAGCAGGCGATATCGGATCATTCTTCTTCTTTCTGGCGTTACGTCCCCACTGGGACAGAGCCTGCTTCTCAGCTTAGTGTTCTTAATTAGCACTTCCACAGTTATTAATTGAGAGCTAACCATTTTTGCATGCGTATATCGTGTGCCAGGTACGAAGATACTCTATGCCCTGGAAAGTCGAGAAAATTTCCAACCCGAAAAGATCCTCGACCGGTGGGATTCGAACCCACGACCCTCAGCTTGGTCTTGCTGAATAGCTGCGCGTTTACCGCTACGGCTATCTGGGCCCCTATATCGGATCATGTTAATAAAATTCTAACCATTATTCTCTACATCTGACATCAGATCTCCACTGGAACAGAGTCTCTTCTCAGCTTATTATTCATATACCACATTCATAGTTATCAACGGAGAAATTTCTTTGCCCATGTTGCCTTTGATTATACATAGCTTTTCGCTTTAAAATTTCGTTGGAACGGGGCTAGCCACATCGGTTAATCTAGTTTGCTAATACAAGATCAAGATATATATGAATAAGATCAGTGTGCGCAAAATACTGAAAATTTAAGGATATTATTTCCCACATCGATTTTTCTAAAAAAAGGTTCCTGGAATTGCTTAAACAATACACATCCGATTCCTATTCTCGTAAGAGACACAAATCATCCATCGACAGAAAATTTGAATATAATTATATTTTAAAATTCTCGAGTTGTATTTCTATCAGTGACACTTCGAAATAATTCACCAAAATATTTCATTGAGCATTATGCCATAAATTGTAAAGCACTATAAAACTTTATTTACATGTTGGACCTTCAAGTGTCATTTTGAAAGACGACAATGTAATCACGATTGCTGTAACAAATATTCATCAGAATATTTGGGAAATTCAGGTCACCCTTTTATTCGTAGAATATCCTGGTGCTTCAGAAATATAACAGCATTTAATGATGCGATTATTTGAGATTAGAACATTACAACAACGTTTAGAAAACTGGCTCAATAAATTGAGCATAAATTTAGGCGATTATGCAGTCAATGTGTACTATGCGTGTGTCGATATCGGGTAATTTTAACAATATTATAAGCATTACTCTCTATTCCTTGATATCTCATTTGCACTGGGACGAAGACTTCTTCTCAGCTTTGTGGTCTTAGACCATTTCCACAGTTGTTGATATGTACATTTCTCTGTCCAAGCTGCCATATTGCATTGAATATAGAAATTATCAATCGGGGAAGGGTCAAACATATATTTTCGCTTTCAAATTTCATACGAACAGGGATAGCCACGCGGAGTATGGTCAGGGACGCAAAGTCATTTTTTCAGAAATCTAGAAAGTTTTGAAAATTTGTCTGGAAAAGTCTGGATCGCTTATGTCGTATACGGAGAACCTTACAAATTATTTACAAAACCTTACAAATTCATTTCAAATTTTATATGGATCTTCAAGATTTTTGTATAATAGGGTCTTCACTAGTAAGTGCCTTATACAGCTCATAACGTAAAAATGGCAGACATCAACTTTTTGTCGAAGCCAATTTTCCGAAACCATTTTTCCCTCCCACCTCTGTGTTTTTTGGGTGGGCAACCATTCCGGCAGCAGTGCATGTGATTATAAAGCCCGCCATAAAACAGGAATCATGAACCAAATGGCACATGTGTGCTTTTCCACCACCTTGCCCTCCCCAACCCCCCTCCATTTCCTTTTTGATACAATTGTTCCGCGTGCTGTTATTGCTTCTTGCAATCAGCGAGATTAAGTTGCATCGAGAAAGCTTCCACCGTCGGCGCCACCCGAGCAAAGTCGAGTAACATTTGCATAACTTAATGATAACAAATTATCATGAGTTTATTTTGTTGTTTTTAATATTGATAATTGTTATCAATGAATTACGAGCTGTCAGATTGAGTATGCAGTATGTATTCGATCTTTTAAACAACTGATAACATAAGCTATCAATTTGATATATTAAATATATAACAGAACTTGTTATCATTGTGATAACACAATGAATTATTCTTATGATATTATTGGTATGATTTTTGTTATCACTTTTGTTGTGTTGCCTGCTCATTTAATCAAAATGAAAACATACTAAGCTGTCAAATGTTTGTCAATCGTTTAACTAAACTTGTTATCTTTTTGCTATCCAACTTTACTCGGGAAGTCAGTGGTGCAAACGACATCGAAAGCAATCTCCGAAGCCGAACACGAGCATCAACTACCAACAGGCTGAAAGGGTTCGCCGTTTGTTTTATTTGTTCTTGTTAATTTAAATTTTGTGACGCTGTAAATTTTTTACAGTCGTCGGTGCCCTCCCCCGGTTTTGGGATTCAGATGGTTTGGTACTTACCCCCTCTTGTGGTATGTGCACTGAATATCGTTACAAAAAAGTCACCGACGACCATGAGTGGCTCCGAGAAGGTAGTAAATTGTGGAATAAGAGTTATAATTTAAAAATTTTATATCGTCGATGGACGGAGATAAGCACTGGATTGCGAGTGCTGGAAAGCAGTAAACTAGTGAGTTCTGTTTGCTTCTGGCGGCTTTGGACAAGTCAATTTGACAAAATAGTTGCGTCGTAAATCTTACAACAACCGGGGAAGAAATGCCGCATTATTTAAATAGGTCATAAATTGAGATCTGAGGGATTGTGTCTAGTTTGCTATTTATGGGCCCAAAACGTGCCAACCTCGTCACTTTTTCGGTTGAAGATCGGTTTGACGGTATCAGATATCAGAAGGAAGGCTTCAGAGGCACGTTTCCTGCTGATTTGAAGATTTGTGCCATCTACCCGATGGGAAAACATGAGCATGATGGACCGCCCGCAGTTGCTACTCAGTTATTGCAAGAAATGCTGTACTTACTCAGGGAATCAACAGATGCTACTCATGATCAGTAACATCCTCAATGTGTGCTCTCATTATTATAACAAATAATAACGGCGCCGGCTGCGTTCGAATGCAGGTCAATTTGGGGATAGGAAGGAAATGTTGACGTGTTACTTGCTTTGAGGAAGCCGAGGAGTCCTCTGCATTTTCCCAAGAAAACACCGGGAGATTGGTCTGTCATGAGCGGTTTAGGGACAAAATGTCGAAAGACAAAAGGTCGAATCCCAAAACGTCGAATGCCAAAACGTCGAATCCCAAAACGTCGAAAGGGACAAAACGTCGAAGGGACAAAACGTCGAAAGCAGTAGTGTTGCTAAGGAAAAAAATGTTGCGATGCGAACGGTGTTGGAAAAAGCAAAATTCGCAATTTTCATCACAGTAAGCATAGAACAAATTTTCACTAAAATGTCAATTTCTATCCAAACAAGAAGCAGTGAAGTACTTCGAAAAACAAATTCG
This sequence comes from Aedes aegypti, assembly GCF_002204515.2. Classification (NCBI taxonomy): domain Eukaryota; kingdom Metazoa; phylum Arthropoda; class Insecta; order Diptera; family Culicidae; genus Aedes; species Aedes aegypti. The sequence goes on from NC_035108.1 coordinate 403,567,852, forward strand.
CCGTACCTCTGGATGCTTATAACAGCAAATGAAGAGAAAAAAGTAGTGTAACGTGCACTGGGACGAGTTGGAAGGCAAAGTTTTGAATACGATATCAGTAGATGTGAACAGGAGGTTGTTTCATTTGTAGCGTGTCAGCTACCATTTTATTTTATCCCAGCCACTTCAACTTGCCCTTTTGTACTTTACATTTTTTTCCTACGACTAGTGGGCGAACAAAATTTTAATTTGTACTAAAGCAAGATGCCTCAGAATGTGATGATTCCAGCTGTTTCGTATATTTGGAGCGTAAGCATTTTACGTAAGATAAATTTGTTTTCACCTAAAACAAAATCTTTGTATCTCAATAGGTTCATTTTTTTTGTGGTTATGTTACAGTTAAATAACTTCTCAAAATTTAATACAGAACTTGGTGAATTGAATTTGCTACTGTTGGTAGATAGAGTATTATTCATTTTTATAAGATACATCCGTTCTTCCAACAAACTAGTGACATCAATCTCATCAAATTTACGAATGGATTCTTGATAATTAGTGGATTTTTTATTCTTCTAAAATGTACTCATTCTTTTATTGAAAAGGTACAAATCAATCAAATAATTAACTTATTTTTCAATGTTTGACTAACTAGCACTTTGGTGAGATACTTAAAAAAATATTTTATAACCTGAACATCAAAAAATTTGTTTTCAAATTCAGATAAATTTTAGTTATTTAGCATTTTATTTTTATTATCACTTCTTAGACGAGCTATAAATTACGATATCATGGTGATAATAGTAAAATCGAAATATTTATCAATGCCTCAACTGTTTAAAACATTGTTGAGTGTTTGAATTTTACGTTACATTATTATCGATTTTCTTCGCATTACTTATTAATCGAATAGGTCAAAGTCACTACAGCGCAAGTTTTGCCAAACACCCTCGATTTTTTTTCTTTGACGTTTTGTCCTTTCAACGTTTTGGATTCAACATTTTTTTTATTTCGACGTGTTGTCCCTTCAACGTTTTTCTTTTTCGACGTTTTGGAATTCGACATTTTGTCTTTCGACGTTTTGTCCTTTCGACATTTTGGCATTCGACCTTTTGTCTTTCGACGTTTTGGCATTCGACGTTTTGTCCCTTCGACGTTTTGTCCCTTCGACGTTTTGTCCTTTCGACGTTTTGGCATTCGACATTTTGGCATTCGACATTTTGTCTTTCGACGTTTTGTCACCCAACCGTCATGAGCATGACAGATGACCGATACTTTTTTCACGTGAACCGGACGTTATTCAGAATTCAGTTAAGAGTTCACAGGATGTTGACCGAGCATTCCCAAAACGCAAAGTCTGCGAAGTTACATTAAAATGCTCGGCGATAGTCAGATAATGTATCCTCTTCTGATACATGCTAATTCGTCAACTCATGACTGATTCTATTCGAGCATAGCGTTATGTCCAACACTTCTTCTCTATCAGATACCACGAAGGTTGGCCCAAAATAGTTACGTCGTAAATCTTCCAACTAGGCAAAAAAATGCCGCATTATTTGAATAGGTCATAAATTGCGTTCCAAAAGGATTGTGTCTCGTTTGCTATTTATGACCTCAAAACGCACCAACCACGTCACTTCTTCTCGGTGGAAGATCCTCAACAAACTGTACGCGTGAATGACGGTGATACAGTTTTGCTTAAATATTTAAGATATGACCGCCACCTTATGGCCAGAGCGAGCGTAAACGAAACGACGTTTTCCGGCACCGGAGTCAGATACAATCCATTCTACGCAACGGTCTGTCGCGCACGCGATAAAACCCGCAAAAAAGTGCGAATAAACATAATGTTTACACTTCTTTTTGCCTCCACTCAAAGTTGCGCTAGCCGGGGCTCCATTTGGCTTAAGATCTGGTGCTTATGCGAACTTTATGTCTCACTTTCTCGAATTACCGACTTCTTCAAGCCGGGTTCGTCATATGCTGCTCACTAGGGTGCGGATTGTTTTCTGGAAGTTCGCAATAACTAAAAGTTACACTTCTGATTTAACTTCACATATCATTATCCGATTGGGTAGAGTCCGCGGCTACAAAGCAAAGCCATGCTGAAGGTGTCTGGGTTCGATTCCCGGTCGGTCCTGCCTTTTTTCGTAATGGAAATTTCTTTGACTTCCCTGGGCATAGTGTATAATCCAGTGATTCCCAAAGTGGGCGAATTCGCCCCCCTGGGGGCGAAAATTTGTAAAACAGAATTTGGGGGGCGAAAAATCCAGAAAGGGGGCGAAAAAGCTAACATGGGAGCATTTGAAAATAATTACTCATAACCTTTGGAGGACACACAACTGAAGGTTAATCAATTCCAAACTCAAATATTTCTAGGACTATTTTACCTTAGATTGTTATATCTCTAATCATGGTCATTTTAAAATTATTTTAGACAACATTACATGATTGTCAAACACAACATATGTGAGTTATTCATTGAGCTTTTTGAATAAGATTTGAAAGTTAATCATTAGAAGATTTGGAAGTTAAAATTTCTGGCATTCAGCCTTTTCCAAAAAAATCTACAGTACCATTTGTGATGTTTTTAATCATTTTATAAACAAATTTTGGAAAATTTAGCCTACAAAAATCGCGTTCCAGCGATGCCAAAGCCAAAAAAAACTCTATTTATAAATAGATTTGAAGAAATTTCAGAAATGCGTTGGATTTTGAAAAGCGTTAGAAACGTCAGGCATTTATTACTCACAATTTCTGAAAATTATTCCAGTAATTTAAGAAATAGCAGATTAATCACAATTCACGGGGTGAGATCTGTCAAAAACGAAAAATTGCGAACAGAATCATTGCAGTTCACCCAAATATGACATATTCATGTAAAAATAAAAGGTTTTGGTACAGTTTTGGAGAGCTTCGCCCCCAACTACGTCACAAGGCGCCACATTACATTTGTTAAGTTGAAACTGGACCAAACTTTTGCAGACTAAATCAGTAGCCTGTAATGTACGCAAGATATTTTTAAAATCGATATTTTAATTTACAGTCCAGGCTACCAATATTTAAGAAAATATTTTTAAATGTACATAATAGTTATTGTATTATGATTCTTTGGATATGCGCATCAAAGACATTTTTTGTCCTTATTAAAATATATGAATCACATATCAGGGGGGCGATTCCAGATTAATATTGGCCTCAAGGGGGCGAAAGTTGAAAAAGTTTGGGAAGCACTGGTATAATCGTACCTGCCTCACGATATACTAATGCAAAAATGGCAATTTGGCATAAAAAGCTCTCAGTTAATAACTGTGGAAGTGCTCATAAGAACACTAAGCTGGGAAGCAGGCTCTGTCCCAGTGAGGACGTTAATGCCAAGAAGAAGAGAAGAATAAGAATTAAAACTACAAATGAACTTTAACACTTCACTTTTTGCAAAAAAAAATAAAATACTAAAATCACTAAGGTGAGCAAATACCTTTAAACTCTAATATGTGTTGCTTATCTTGACAGATAGGCCTATTTCGTCTGCGACTTACAGACTTCTTCAGTGTCGAGCAACACATATTAGAGTTTAAAGGTATTTGCTCACCTTAGTGATTTAAGTATTTTATTTTTTTTGCAAAAAGTGAAGTGTTAAAGTTCATTTGTAGTTTTAAACATACTCTAATAATCCCTTCCAAAGTTTAATATAAAAAAGTGTAGTATAAGAATTAAGGTAAAAGATTCATTTTTTTTTTTTTTTTTTTGAAAAACAACACAGATATGTAAACTCTACTGAAGGTCATATGTTTTGACTTGAAAATTCAGCTTCAAGTCGCTTACGCTACCTCTGAAATTGAATATTTTTGGTTCAAACTTTGGGATTTCTCTTCTTATGTGATTTGAATTCAGAAGAACTGTTGGTTTTGAGAACTTTCGAAAAATAAACCGCACCCTACTTCACACCCAGTCGATGCTTTCGGGAAATAAAATAATGCGACACTTCTCCTTTATCCTGATGGGTCCTCTCAAAGCCCTCCTTTCTCCAACATCTCAACTGCTGCTGGTGCTGCTGCGTCGAGATAAAATCCCATTTGTAAATAATACATTTATAGCCGCCGCTCTCGCTTTCTTCGTCTCGGCTCGCGCACCCGAATGAGACATTTCAATTTCGGATCACTTTTACGAATGTTTTATGAACTCTTACTTATTTTGATTTCAAGCATTCGGGGGTTATTTACGATTTGGCTCTCTTGGTTTGGTTGCCGCCCCGGTCCTTTACTATTGATTTTTACTGCACCCGAAACGATCGATGGATGTATCGTTGTCGTTTCTCCTCCCAGAGTGTGTTTTTACTTTTGCACTAAATTTTGTCCCCAAACACCCGTTTCTTTCTATCCGGCAATCGAGAGGCTTGATGAACTGAAAATGCAAATGGACCCACAGCGGAAAACGAAGAGTATGGCCATTACTGAGCCTTATGGTGTTATAAATCTAAATTTGACTGTTTTCAATTTATTGAAAGTGATACATTTCGTAAATCTCAATGCTCCGTGATACTACTGTTTTGTCTTAAATCGTGGAAATTATGTACTATAGTATTTCAGAAGGTAAGATTTATTATTTTCTATACGGTTGATAGTCCAATAAAAATCATCCTTTCAAATATCCTTCCAAGATTTTATCAGGAATACTTCTTTGGGATTCTTCCATAATTTAGCTGGTGACTTATTAAAATAAAATGCTCATAAGATCATAAAAACTTTTTCTTGGTAATTTGAACAGAAATTCCTTGAAGTGTGCATATAATCAAGTTTCCTGGGATTTTACAAATATTTCTTGAATGATTCCTCCTTAATAAGCTTTCGATCAATTTCTCAAGATATTTCACTAAGTATTATCTAACACTTACCACTTGGAATTCTTTAAAATTCAATTCAAAATTTCTCCAATAGTTTCTTAAGATCCTTCGATCAAGAACCTAATCAAATAGTTTCTCCAGGATTTTAAGTGGTCTCTACCTCAAGGAATTCTTCAAGCAATTCTGTCGACCTGTTTCTGGAGTTCATGAAGGAACTTATTTAGAGATTCCTTTATAAATCATTCCGGCAAATTTTTCATGAATTTTGTCAGCGACCATTAATTCGTGGAATTCTCTAGCAACTATTTCAAAAAATCATGCAGGTATTCGTTTAAAAACCTGAAAAACAATCATCTCGGAATATCTCCAGAAATTCCATTATGAATTTTTGCAGAGGATTTATCCAAGAACTACAACTATGTAGAAAATTGAGTTTTGATCATACGTTAATTTTGAAATAATGAGTAAAATAAAGAGAAATCATTCAAGTTATGTATCTTTGATCATATTAAAAATCTGTGCTGAAGTTACGAGTGTTTTGGAAAGAACCCGTCAACATTGGTGTAGGCCTGGCCTGGCCCCCTTCAGAATCATCCAGGCCCCCCCCCCCTGAATTTTTGATGATAATGAAAATAAAAATTAAAACAAACAAACAATTTAACATGAAGCAAAATCTTCTGAATCAATGCTCATACTTGACCATTGTTATTGACAAAAATTTCTTCAGTAGTAACTTTATTTTATGTTGAACAACACAGTAACGAGAAAACCTCGCTTGTGTTATACAGCAACGCGTGACTATTCTGACTTCGGTGTATCACGCGACAACCGAAAGTTTATCCGTCCGACTGTCGATCAATTGGTTACTGTTAGAACTAGCTTCTTGTTGTATTCGATAAGTGCAATTTTTCGACACCTCCGTTGCCAAAAATACCATGGTACAAAAAAGGCGAAAGTTTGATTCCAACAACTCGTTTTTCTTCTGAATTAATCCTAATAATGCTGTTTAGCATAAAGCAGCATATTCACTGCATTCTGATTTCGCATGTTTTTGGAGTACCGTTTTGACTCATATTCCGAACACTTAAGGCCAACAGTGACTTCAAATGCATCTGATTGGCATAAATTGGCAGATATTTGTGTAAATTTTTATTTCCTCGAGAAGTCTAACTGTTAGCTATTGGGTGTCCCGATAATAATGTTGATTAAATTAGTTTTAGTATTGTTTTTACGTTAAAGTATGGAACAACATTTTGATTCAAATGCCGAACACTGTGTTCATTCTGTCTCATATTCCGAACACCTTGATTCAAATTCCGAACAGCACGAATAAATCGAATTCAAATGAATAATATCGCAAATAAATGTATCTGAGCTTGTTCTACTGGTCCTAAACTAGAGAATCATTACAACTCCCGCGGTATAAATGATATTGGAGACGTTAAAATTGAATTGCAATTGACTGCCATTTCCTTGTTATTTGGTGACATATTTCAGCGAAACATTTCAACCATACGCCATACAAAAACTGAGTGTTCGGAATATGAGTCTGTTCGGAATTTGAGACAAAACGGTATATCCTGCCTGGGGTGTATGGTGATGATGACGATTTCCCTTATAAAAATTCACTAAAAAAATCCATACATTAATTCCTCTACCGGCAGCTTCATTTTACCACTGAAAAGTATTCAAATCACGATAACTTTTTTGTTTTTTGATATTTTTTTACAATTTTTTCACAAACTCTCAAAAAACTCTTCTAGTCTTAGAATAGGTGTCGATATTGATAATTGGTCATCTGGATCCGAAGATATTCCAAATTTCCTTGGGGGACCGACGCGTAGCTATAACCCAGTAAAATATCTCAGACTACAGAATTTTTATCGTATTCGGATATTCATTCCTCGGAATGATACATTAATGCGAGTATGTTGTGAAAAAATGAAGCAATTGGTGCAGTTGAGTAATAAACATTTATGTTTCTGGTACAACGATGGACAAATAAAGATCTTTAAAAATTTAAAAATCTCATCGTAATTTTCAGATTCCTCCAAGAATACTGAACCGATTTGTATGTTTTTCTCTGAGTAACTCCTTATTACCTAAAATATATAAAATGACCATAAACAAAATTTTTCTAAAACTTTTCGATATTCTTTATAGCATTTACGTTGAATCTATTTCCTCAAGTAATATTTAAGGGTGGCTTCAGAACTTTTGGAATGTTTTCGAAATTAGTCAAATAATATTGTGAGACTTGTTCATATTTTCAAAGCGAGTTCCTTCTGATGAGCATCCATTCCTTCTATGTCTATTATTAGCAAATCGATTCCGGAAAAAGTTCAGTTCTTCCTCGCAATCCCTCCAATAAATCATTAATTCTGTCAAATCTAATACAAAGATATTTCGGTGTAGGTTCGGCGATTTTTTAAATAGTTTTACCAAAATTGTTATGACAAATTCTTCCGCAGAGTTTATCTAATGTTCTTTAGAAATACAGTAGGAACCCGATTTTGTCAGCCCCTCGATGAATTTTAGGCTGACAAAATCGGGAACCTGACTAAATCGGGTCATATCTGTTATTTCTGTTTTCAAAATTTTGACGTGTTAATAATTGCTTATGAACCGCGTTTTCAACCTACATAGACTTTTGAGGGGGCGAAGAACATGGTCATAGCCAGGTTTTTTTTTGTTTATCAGGGGGGAGAAGACCGGCCCTCACAATTTCATTCTCAAATTTCGTGTCGAAACGATCTCTATACACTGTCTCTGCATCTTTTTTGCATGAAACATAAAACTATGCAAAACATCCACCCTACTTTTTCACAGTAAGCAAAGAAAGGTCTTTAACGCGTCTTGAGTAACGGTTCCTTCTAACGTCTTGGAGAATTCTTGTGTAACGGTTCCATCTAACGTCCTGGAAAAATTTTGAAGATTCAATTCGTAGTGTTTTTTTTTATCGGTAATTTTGTTCTGGCCAGTAAAACAACCGGAATCAACCTGAATCCTAGTTGTACATGACCATTAAATTATCCTTAAAATTTTCCTTAAACACCGAAATTCATGAAAAAAACATAAAAATTCCTTTAAGATTTTTTTTAGAATTTCCTTCGAAATGGCATCAGTTATTGCCTCGACACTCTTCTTGGAATTCCTGTAAGTGTAATTCATAACATGTTTCAACGTTGATCTTTCTAAAAAAAGTTTTTTGAAATGCATCCTAAAGTGAAATATTGAAATAATTTAAAGAATTATTTTAGAAATTTCACAGGCATTTAATCAAGAATTTGACCTGGAATTGTTGTAAAAAAATCTCTTACAGTGTGAAAACCAAAAAGTAATGTTTTTAGAAACTTTCTTAAGTTTTCTTATTTTTCTGTGTTCTTAGAAGTTTTCATAAATGACATTCGATGAAGTCGAGAATACCTGGAATTATTCCTATGCCTATGGGATGATTAAATGTTTAAAAATGATCTCAGATAAATTCCTGGTCGAATCATGGAAAAATCTCGTGAGATGTTTCCTGTAAGAAGCCTTTATAATATTAACAATTTTGCAAAAAAAAAATAGATGTAAATTATGAGGGATTTCTGAAGGAATCTCAAAGGCAGTTTTGAGAGGAATTTTGAAGTTATCGAAAGATTTTTCGTCCTACGTCAATTTTTATTAAGAAGCAGTCGCAACAAAATATAATTTTAAAGGGATCTTTTCAAAAGTGAATGAAGTTATTCAAGGCATAATCCCAATAAAACATTAGGGAGCAAATTTTAAAGGAATATTTAGAGATATTTCTGGGGGAAACCCCGAATGAATGTAACAAGAAGTTAAAGTAATTGTAATTCCTTGAAAATTAAAATTTTTTAAAGGAATTTCTGGTGTACTTTCTGGATGAGGGAACGCATGAAGAAACATTATTTTTTAAAGATGTTTCTTTGAGTAGTATTTAGAGAAATTCTTGGAGGAATTCTGAATAAACCTACACACCTCGGCATGAACTCGGCTGTGTTTTTCGGTTTTTCAATTTTTACCAATAATTGTCAGGTTGCTAAGTAACGAAGCACGTTTTGCTGATATTCGAGATCTTATGAAATTAGTTTATCAACAACGGCTGTACATATCTCGTTTGCGGGCTGTTTATAAAACCTTCGAACAATTTATGACAAGATGTTTTTAAAAAGCCTGATAGTTTGGTAGACTCTATAAGTTTTACGTAATCATTGTATAAATACGAGGGCTGGAGACAATCTTTGAAAAATGCAAACACAAGATTAATTCCCGCAGTAAAAGTGTTCTATTGTATAAAGGGAAAGATGCATTGCCATTGCACCCTCTGGCTACGCCCGTACGTTGTAAAACATGACGAAGACAATTTTTTGATATATTGAAAATTGGAAGACAAAATTGGGTCAAAAAGCTGACAAAATTGAGAGTAGACAAAATTGGGGGCTGACAAAATCGGGTCAGCACTGTATTTTCAAAATACTTCACAGATTCAAAAATTCTTTTATGTTTTCTTTTTTATAAATTTCGGCTCATTTCCCCGGCCAATTCATGAATTGTAAAGAAAATTGTTTTTGAAATTTGCTTTTTCTTCCGAAATAAGCATAGCGGTAAACGAACCTGTAGAGAAACATGGGGCAAAATAACAGGGAAGTAGAATTTTTTTTACGATATTCAAAAGAAATGTGTATTGATCTTACTTGAAACACTTTTTTAGAAATAATTTTACCAATTTTTGGCAGAATTTAATTCTTGGTTTGAATTTTTGGGGTGATACGAGGGCGGAGTTTCTAGAGGATTTTTGGCAGTATTCTATAAAACCGGAAGTCAAGGAAGGGTGGATTTCAAGAACAATTTCTAAAGAAGATTCAGATGGACCTTCTTGAGAAATTTGGAGAGTGGATAAATTTTTAAATGTTATTTATGAAAGAATCCTGAGATTTCTATTCGTAAAATATGGAGTTATTTTAAGAACCTAAAAGAGTACTTGATGGAGCTTCCGGAGATTTTTTTTTAGAAGTTCAAGAATAAATTGCAAAATCTTAGTGAATCTGGTAAAAGAATTCTTAAAAAAAAATCCCAAAAAATCACTGGTGCGGTAGAGAAACTTTAGAGAGAACTTCAAAAGCAAGGTTGGAAAAACTGTTGGCGAACTCTCTGAAGAATTCGTGGAATAAATCCTTGCTTGGTAATTTTGAACACATTTTTGGTGAGACTCCTAGAATTTTTATAACTATATTTTGGAGAAATCCTCAGAAATTCCTGAAGATCCTGAACAAATTAAATATGAAAACAGGAGGGTACTCAAAACTAATAATTGAAATTTATATAAAATGTGTACTTAGAGGACGTTCCAGGAGAAATGATTAAAACAATTTGTAATGCAATCTTAGGCTGAATTCTCTAAGATATTTTTTGAGCCATTCGATAGAGATTCTTCGAGAAATTTTCTGGTGAGATCAGATAGTCTGAGATAATTTTCCGTGGGAATTCCAGGACGATCTCAGTGAAAACTGGTAAACAAGTCTTTGAGAAAGCTCTGAAAAGTACGAACATAATTCAAGAAGAAATTATCGAAGGAATTCTCAGAGGAATTAAATACCTGAAAAGATCAAAGGAGAAATACAAGACATTCCTTGAGAGTTCTTTTAATAGAATTCTTGAAAGATTAAAAAAAAATAAATCTTATCCGAAACGATAATTGAAATTTACAAAAATGACTGATGTGCCGCGAAATGAGATAAAATAAGAAATAAATGAAATATATGAAAATCGTGATTATTACGACCGACATTACTTCGGTAAAACAAGTATTTGCTAGGCCCCCCCTAGGCCCCCTCCAGAGAAAAATCCTAGCTACGCCAATGCCCGTCAATAATCCCCTGGAAATTGTTAATTTTACCAGCCAACTGTCAAAAATATTCTTCTGTTTGCATCAGAGATTTTCGAAAGTTTTGGTAAACTGCATAGAGCCTCAAAAAGCTTTCTCGAGGATCTCGAGAAGAAACCTCAAGGAAACTGGTTAGGAGCCCGGTGAACATCTCGCTGAAAATCTGTCAAGTCCATGCAGAAAATTTTCCAAAGAACTTTAAAAGATTCCAAAAAGACTCTTTCTAATCTTATTTTTCCTCTTCGACCCTACACTGAGAAGTAGGCTCTATTTCAGTTAATAAGCCGATGTGAATTTATATTTTAACCCCCTTTACCACTGTGAGAACCCCACCAACTAGACAACTGTTCAAACAAATCAATAAACACCATTTGTCACAGTGTAATCGATACCACAGCTCGTTGACACGACTAAACCGAACACCCCAGGTCAAGTGATTTCCTATTATCGCAAACGACATCACATTAGTTGCTCATTACTCGTATCGCTAACTGCGCGCATCAATGTTTCCCAATCAAACCGTCATACAATCCGTTGGAACAAGCCGCATGTTCCACACCGCGAGTTAACCAACTCATAGCGCAGGTGTTAATGATCGTCAATCATGCACCGGTAAGCCCCCTCCAAGCGAAGTACCTAGAGGAAAAAAAATCTCATCGATATTGACAGGCAACCACTTGACGGAATGGTCATTAACCATCAACCCTCCCCAGACCAGGTCATGCCGGGAGGAAGCGTGAGGAAGCTAGAATCCCACGGAAGCCGCCGGTGGTGGTGGTGACCACCCAAGATCGATGGCCTGACAGAACGCCATTATGGGCCCTAAATTTAATTTGTTGCTCTATTAACCCTCACGGTTGCAAGGCGGCGGCGGCGGCTTCAGAACCAGTCGGAGTCTTGCTCAAATTAACACATTAGCGCCAACTAATTGAACATCCCGCGCGAGTGCGCACTTGTCTAGCCTCCCCCGATGATATCCGATATGGGCCAAATGAGAATTCAAGGGTGTAGAGTAGAATGGGGCAAATCTATGACAGACGGTCGAAAGACGAAACGTCGAAAGGACAGAAGGTCGAAAGGGCACAAAAGATCGAAAGGTCAAAAGGCTCGTTTCAGAGAAGGAAAAATTGTACCCCATGCAAACCATTTTCGACCTTTTTTCTTTCGACCATCAGTCCTTTCGACCTTTTGTCCTTATACCGAGTAAAGCATAAGTTAGAGTGGGCAAAAGTTTCTTTTTGAGATTAATAGCTTGGTTCCTTAGCCGAGTGGTTAAAGTCCGCGGCTACAAATCAAAGCCAAAGCTACAAATCAAAGCCTCCAGGTCTCTGGGTTTGATTCCCGATCGGTCCAGAATCTGTCTGTAATGGAAATTCCTTTGATTATCCAGGGCATAGAGTATCATCGTACCTGCCACACGATATACGAATACGAAAATGGCAACATTGGCAAAGAAAACTCTCAGTTAATAACTCTGGAAGTGCTCATTAAAACACTAAGCTGAAATTCAGGCCCCAGTGAGGACGTAATGCCAAGAAAAAGAACAAGAAGCTTATTTCAAAATATATTTTAAGAATGTCACTGTGGTTGGAAATGCTATTTAAATAAGAGACTTTAATCCAAAATATGTAAAAAATCGTATGAGATGTGGAAAATTTATGTATTTCCTTCTCACGGATCAGGAGTTTTCGAAATATATTGATTGGTCTAGTAAGGTCGAACTTTTGCCCCATTTTACGCTGTTAGGCACTTGAACCGTCATCATCTGTTCCGCTGAATAGCTGGCCAACATTAACTACTAATGAGCACGCGGCGGGAGGATTTGCTTACACTTCTAATCGCCTCCAGAAACGAAAGCGAATTTAATAAATGGTAATCAAGTCACGATGGTGACCGGCAAACTGAAGCAGTCACTGAATTTGGGAATTGGGAGTCACGGCGTAACATTCTGGAAAGCCTCCATCGTGGCAAATGCTTTCTCCGATTGAGTCCTTTCTTCTTCTTTCTGGCGTTGAGTCCTTTATTGGGCGCTAATCTCCGTTTCCGAATGTTAAGATTGCTAACTTTAGAAGTTCCTTTCCAAGGATTTCCATGTAATCGATACTAAACCCTATAGTTTGCTATCTGAATTGAAATTCTACCAGAATTCCTCCAGTTGCCAGAAGTATAGATGTTCTTCCTAGCATGACTCCATGGATTCCATCAGAGTTATTTCTCCAGGGGGTTTTCACGAAATGTATACAGGGGATGGAGAAAGAGGAGTAAATGTTCTTTTTATTTCTGGCGTTACGTCTCAACCGGGATAGAGCCTGCTTTTCAACTTAGTGTTCTTATGAGTACTTCTACAGTTATTAACATCTAAGAGCTAAGAGCTTTCTTTGTCAATTGACCATTTTTGCATGTGTATATCGTGCGGCAAGCACGAAGATACTCTTTGTCGTGTAAAGTCGAGAAAACTTCCGAAAAGATCTTCGACCTCGGGACTCAAACCCACGACCTTCAAAGATTCCCAAACGGATTTCTAAGACTAGTTCAACTAAGGATCCTACAAAAAATTCTTTTAAGACGTGCTCAATATTTTTCTTCTAGGGATTTCCCATAGAATTTTTCAGTGATTCTTACAAAGATTTATCAATGACTGCCTCAAAACGTTGCAAATCGCTAGTCTTTCCAAGGTAATACTCGTGTTTCTTCAAGAACTCTATTGGTATTTTCGCCAGACATCCCTCAAACAATTCCTATACAAATTCTTCCAACAATTCTCAAGGGTTTAATGCCAAAATTATTTAAGAAATCATTAAAACCTTTCTTTAATCCTCTAGAATTTGATTGTCTGAAGATATTGCGACAAGGCTAACTTCAGGTTTTTTTACATATGATTTTTAAGGGAACATTCAAGGTTCTTGAGTTTATTCAGAAATATCTACTGTGGGATTCCATACTTGGCAACACGATCGAAATTTGCAGTTGCCAAAAACGCAATAATTAGCTTAGCTTAGCTTAGCTTAGACTGACTACACATGGGGATTTTTTTTTATTATCGGACAATTTGGGCCGGAGGTTCTCCGATTTGCATGAAATTTTCACCAGAGGTAGAGCTCGTGGATACATGACCAAAAGTGAAATTCAAAAAAAATATAGTGGCCTATTTTCCCGGAAAACTCTAGATGAATTTTCACGATATCTCTATATACCTCAAACTTTGAAAATTCATATCTCCTGAACTATGCATCGTAGAACAAAAGTTTTTTAGTGAAATCGAAAGGAAATTTTCTCAGCAACCTATTAAAAATATAAAAAGAAAAACATTTCTCGGAAAATTTTTCACCATGGAGAAAATTGTCGTAAAAATAGCGTAAAAACTATCGTCTGTATCATGAAAAATTTTCAAAAAAATATTTTTTGTTTCATCAATCCATACTCTAACTTTCGTCCATAGACGCCAAAGTGGTATCTTTTACCGTTTAGGCGACAGAACTGAAAAACCGATGACCACCCGCACGCTTCCCATAGAAAAATGTGTTCTATTGTGGGCCTCATAACCGTGCGCTAACGGCAGCAGTAATTTACACGCATTGTAAGTGTAACGCAGTAAACCATCCTTTCCTTTCCAGTCTGAAGAAGCTTTTCGTCAATCGGAGCACTCTCCTTTGGTCTGTTGGGTGTTTTGTATGTCCTTTTTTCGTAACCTTTACTATTGAGACCAACAGTCTTTAATTGAAAACGATCCTAACATTTAATAATATAGGTAATAGGAACTGACCCTCAGCAAGCATGGGAAAATTCACTCGCTCACCCGAACGCCACCGATGAAAAATAGCAAAAAATCTGCTGCTATCGAACATTCAGTGATAGCTGAACCGTCCTAGGCGGAGTGTAGCATGAAAGCGTCGAAACCGATTGTGTAAAAGCGACAATCGGAAGGAACGCGAAGAGAAGTGAATACCAATACACTTGTATCTGCGAGGCACGAGTTAATGCACTTAGCATCCATTCGCCGAATGCATTGAACTGATTGAGAGGATTCCTACCCACTGAATCATTCCGTGGTGTGGACTGCCAGTCAGTGAACGCTCATTAGCACTCAAACCCGAATGCCATTTGAACGGAATCAGAATGTAAACAATCATTCCTGGACAAACATTTCAAAAGGGCACATCGACATTGGTAAACATTGGCTTTGCAAGCCGCTGTTGAACCCAACTCGATCACGCTCACCAATACCACTATCAGGAAGAGCTAACACCGATCTTTCTGATAGTGGGGTAAGTTTGCGTGGGCGGGCTAAAAAGAGCTCAACAGCAACGTTTCTGAAAAAAAGCTCAAGACCTCTTGGGCCCTTTTCAAATGTTTGTCCTTTGTCCGAATTTTGGTATTGCATTCGACTGATCAGATGCCGTTTTTTGTTTCGCTTAGTGCTTGCCGAAGAAATAGAATGGGCACTGGAAATTGAAACGTTCGGCTTGGTTAAAAAACGGCTTTCTCGCTCCCGACTGTGCGTGGAAGCGAGTGAGGAAAATACAATAACTGAGTGAGTGTTTCCCATGCTTGACCCTCAGTATCATATAGTTGCCAAGCAAAAAGGATATTTATGCATACATAAAGTGCTATTTTTAATTTTCTTGCTTTTTCAAATTTTGTTCAATTTATCAAATGATTAGATAATTAACTAAAAGCGCGCGAATAAATTTTCAGTTTTGTTTTCTATACAAAGTGATATATTTGATGTAAATTCTGATTGTTCCTTGGAAGAATATAGTATAGTATTGGCATGTATATAATATCAATCAACTGTATAACACTCAGGGACGCTATCTACACACTTAGATTAAATTACTGGGGTCGGTAAAATTTTACTGGGTTTTGGAACTACCGAAAAAGTCAGTAAAATGAAAACTGTCGTCACGCGTAATTGAAAAGCAAATTTCACCATGTTTTATTTTTTATCGATATATGATATAAAAAGAAAGCTCTCTGCAAAATTTCAGTAAAAAATCTCTGTTTTTCGATTTCTGACATTTTTCTTTAGTTTACTGACTTTTTCGGTAGTTCCAAAACCCAGTTATTTTTACCGAACAGATTGAGTGTGTATTGTTCCATTGATGGCTGCTGTGGAATATTCCACTGCCAGTCAGCGTGCAGCCTCTACAGTTGGCGCCAACCCAACAGCCGTATCGTGCGCCTATATAAGGCCCACCCATTGAATTTGTAAGAATGTAGTTTCTTTCGTTTCTCCACCGAGTAGGCATGCTGCCTCTCAATGGCAATAAATCTGTTAAAGTGAAGCCGTTCACTTGATTTGCCGTCCGTTGTATCGTAAAAGACACAACGTAGGAAAGACGTCCTGGCCGAAACAACATTTTAACAATATACTCATAAGTTTTCAAAGAAAGTGGATCTTGAGATTTGATCCTTCAAACGTTACCATAATGATTGATTGTAACAAGAACTTCCCGTGCGGCTTTCATAGAGGCTGTTAGCTTTAATACTAAATAACGTTGCTGATGAAGGGCACATAAAACACCCAACTGACCAATGGAGAGTGGTCCGATTGACGAAAAGCTTCTTCTGACTGGAAAGGAAAGGATGGTTTACTGTGTTACACTTACAATGCGTGTAAATTACTGCCGCCGTTAGCGCACGGTTATGAGGCCCACAATAGAACACATTTTCCTATGGAAAGCGTGCGGATGGTCATCGGTTTTTCAGTTCTGTCGCCTAAACGGTAAAAGATACCACTTTGGCGTCTATGGACGAAAGTTAGAGTATGGATTGATGAAACAAAAAATATTTTTTTGAAAATTTTTCATGATACAGACGATAGTTTTTACGCTATTTTTACGACAATTTTCTCCATGGTGAAAAATTTTCCGAGAAATGTTTTTCTTTTTATATTTTTAGTGGATTTCTGAGAAAATTTCCTTTCGATTTCACTAAAAAACTTTTGTTCTACGATGCATAGTTCAGGAGATATGAATTTTCAAAGTTTGAGGTATATAGAGAAATTGTGAAAATTTATCTAGAGTTTTCCGGGAAAATAGGCCATTATAATTTTTTTGAATTTCACTTTTGGTCATGTATCCACTAGCTCTACCTCTGGTGAAAATTTCATGCAAATCGGAGAACCTCCGGCCCAAACCTGTCCGATAATTTAAAAAAATGCCCACATATCAATGGTTGCTATTCCGTGATTGACCGAAGTCAGTGAAAATGCACAAAGAATCAACTAGAAGTTCGGCTGGGATTGGCCATAATCTTCTTCAGTGTGCATAATTCAGTGCCTCTATTTATACAGGGTCAATAACGGCGCCGGCCACGTCCTTGCAGTCAGGTGGGATTGGGGGAAGGAATGTTAGTGTGTAACCTTTGCTATTTGGAGACCGTGTTTGCCTCTGCATCTCCACAAAAGCTACTGGGAAGGATGTTTGTTAATGGGAAGGATCGTTGGGTCAAAGGATTCACTTTGATAAGTGATTAGACCATGATAAATAGTTTTTTGTCAAATATAAATATGCTTTTATGAAAATATAATATTTTCATTTGATATGAACAATTTCTATGTAAAGAAAAATTATGCCGACACTTGAGGTGACGAACCATTCAAAGTTTGTTGAACATATATCTAAATGTAACATTCCTACAGCTGTCAGGACGAAAGCATGTGTTATTATATTTTACTTATTTGAAAAGAAACAAAAACTCGATTGGCTGGAACATCATAGAACACTCTTATTCTTATGCCGACACTTACAGTGGCGAACCATCCAAAGTTTGTTGAGTAAAGTGAACCTTTCGCAAGTCTACACTTGTAGTGTCGAACCATTCAAAATTTTTTTTTTATAATTACAAAAATAAAGATAAAAAGAAAGGGGTGTTTTGAAAACAAAATGTTAAACATAAATAATTCATGAATTAGAGTTTATGTCGACACTCACAGTGACGAACCATTCATAGTTTGTTGAAAATCATATTTACGTCCTACCGTTGTATCGATTAAATGTGCAGTCATACATATTTTATAGATTAGAAATAGTAGCATGAAACGAGCTCACCAATTGATCCGTCATCCTTGACTGAGCAGCAACAATCCACATTCAGCTTAACTCGTTTGCTCGGCTATATAAAAGCACTCAGAGAAAATAGGCGCACGACCCGAGAGGGAAAACAACCGACGATTGCTCGGGCTTTCTTGACGCACTGCCAAGGAGCAATCGTCAAGGTCGAAGATCAAACAGAACTAACCGATCGCGGAACTTTTTCAGTTCACTCGACCGACGCGCGACATGTTTGATCCTGCCCTCGTCACTCGCTCCCGCAAAAGCAAGCGTCAAGGTCGAAAGATCAACTGAGTTCTGAGTTGCCAAAAACGCAATAATTAGTAATAAAAAGTATCCTTAGTATGTTGTTATGTTATCCTTATGGAACTATATGATAATCAGACTTCTAAACGGTCACTTTGAAGCAGATTTCAGTATATGGATCCCGAAAATTGTAGCTAAAACGCTTAATAAAGAGTAACATATTGGTGACTTCATGGATAATCGTACTATAATGATCAGCAAAGGTAATTTTAGAATCTAATATGACACCTAAATCTCTAATAACTTTTGAACAATTTGATTTCCTGAAGAGACAGTAATCTGTGGTGTATTCCGTTTTGTGCTATATGTGCTTAAATTACATTTTTTGACGTTTAATTGAAGTAAGCTTTTGCTTTACCATTTATCAAATATACATATTCCATTCGGATAAATGTCGCTATCTTTGTTGCTATTGCTTTCCATATAAAGTTTCATAATGTCAGCATAAATAAGAATTTTAAGATGTTCAAGCATATAAAATATCGTTAACAAATAATACAATGGACCTAAATGTGAACCTTTAGGAACTCCTGATGTAACGTGAACAGATTAAGACATATTTTCCTTAAATCTTACTATTTGTTGGTGATCTGTTAAATACGATACAATCCAGTTCAGGAGTCTAATCGCAACTCCCATTTTAATTAGCTTAAAAATCAACATAGGAATTTCTAGTCTGTCAAATGCTCTACTAAAATCGGTGTAAACTGCTTCGACGTGGTTACCTCTATCTATTGCATTTAAAGTGTAATTTACAAATTCCAAAAGGTTTGTTGTAGAAGAGCGACCTTTAAAGAAACCATGTTTTGTATTCGTTAGTATATGTTTTAGTTGGCTTAACAAATTTTTATTCATAACTAGTGGCCCCGGCAAACTTCGTCTTGCCATCAAGTAGGCTGATGAAAAATGTCATGGAACCTCCCATACAAAATGACAAATTAGTACCCTCCCGTTTTAGCCATTTTTCCGAAAACTTCCCGAAACTTTTTCGTCGCACGAACACGTCGGAACCCTTCAAGAAGACAACAGTGAAAGAGTTATGCAAATTGGTAGTCCCGTTCTCAAGCCATTTCGTGACATACAAACATCACTCCATTTTTATTTATATAGATAGATAGATTGATCCAAATAGTTTGGAAATGGATGAAATAATAGCAATTTCACGATAATTTCGAATATCAGATTTTCTACCAGACTTGTAAAAGGGCATCTCCATTCTTTTGGAAATCTGGCCATTTCAAGTGACTTGCTGAACAGCCAAAATAATGGTGCTGTAAATTCATTTGCTAAATTTTTCGCGTTAATACCACTTTGACTATTAAGTTGATCATAGTATCTGGACTTGATAGCATTGCTGGCGTTTGAATGTAAATGCTTGGTTGTGCAGACATTCTATACGAAAGCCGGCAGACTTGAGTGGACTGGTCTCTCAGTGTAAATGTATTGGAAAAGATATAAGAATCCTGTAGAGTTGCATTACACATGACCATTCTACTTATTCAAGTTTCAATATATGGAAAATTATTTTTTTAAATATTCGAATATAAAGCTTTAAATGTTTTCGCTACCTCCAAAAATAATTCTGACAAGAAGTGTCATACTAATACTCTCTACTTTTGCATTCGTTTGACTTAACTTATTAACAGAAATAATGTTATTACGTTGAGTATGTTGTGAGTCCCCTTCTATAAAAGTTACCCGCATTATCAAAGTTACCCCGTTTAAGGGTATCTGAAATGTATAAAAATGTATTCTCTGAAGATTTCTGGAGAATGCGATTACTTCAAAGTTTCTTCTTTTTAATTGTTTTCTAGAATTGCTCCATGAGATTTGTCAGGGATTTCTTCGCGAATTCTTTCAATGAATTCTTCGGCTATTCCCACTGAGTTTTCTCCAGGAATGTATTTAGGGTAATATTCTCCATCAAGGATTATTCCAGAAATTTTCCCAAGGATTATATGAGAAATTCTTACAAATAAACTATTAAAAATAACTCCAGAGACCCATCCTGTTATCATTCAAAGGAATCCTTCGGGAAAACTCTAAAACAGCAACCTTGGCAAAAAAAAAGTTTTCGATTAACAACTATGAAAGGGCTCTTAGAACACAATTTTGAGAAACAGGCGCTATTCCAGTAGTAACGTAATGCCAAGAAAGAAAAAGATAGCTGAACCTTTGTTGTTTGAAAGCATAACTATGCAACAAATGTTTGAATTTTTCTTTAATTAGATAATGGCAAGCATTCACATGTTCATAGAAACACTACAATCAATTAGCTTAAAAAACTCTAATAGTATGAAGCTGCCCCACAATTACGGTCCGTAATTCAATCACACAATTCCTAACACGATTTAACCACTTAATAATGAATATGGGAAAAAACGGGTGGGCATCGATATAAAAAACAACAACATCGAGAAAACATGAACACGAAATATTTCCTACGATCCGCCACCGCCGTCGTCGGCTCTCATACTTTATACTAACTGACTGACTCGAGAGGCGCCTCCTGCTCGTTAAATTATGCGGAAGCTTTACTCGCCCATTTCTTGACCAGGCTCAAACCGTTCGTTCTCGATTTGCCGTGCCGCGAAGAGTTTTGCGAAAACCCCCGTCCCGGAATTAACTACCGAATAAAAAACCAATTTAAATGCAAGTGTAAGGGAATAATTGTTATTTACAGCAGACAGCCGAAGGAAAGATCTTAAAAATTTACCCCCAGCTTTAGTTATGAAAATGAATTAAATTATGACTCCTGGCTGGCAGTCGTCGTAGGTCTTAGTCAGTCAATCGATGGGAGCCCTCCATCTGATATGGGGCAATGGAGCTGTTTGTGATATCTTGATATCTTGGGCACAATTACTGCGCTTGGTTAGTGGAAAGGGAAATAAATTTACGAGAGCTTCTAAGAAGAAGCCCAGGAAAAAAAAGCAGCAACAAATGCACTATTTTGCGGAGTTATTATGTACCTCGTCGCTCCTTCTGGGGATCCCACCCTTCGATATCGTCAGGGGATGCAATTAACTATGGGCTGTTTCTATGAAGTCTGATGGTCAAAAATATGTTAAATTTATGAATTGTGACACTTCTTCAATTAGTGAGCTCTTTCCATGCTTATGATATCACATTTTTGTTGTGGCAACGTTACGTTCCTGTAATTTTCAAACAAACTATGGATGGTTCGCACAACAAGTGTCGACATAACTCTTATTCCTGTTTCATATCGTTTTTATGTACACATACATTTTCATAATGAACACATACATATGAAGATTGAACAAAAATTTCCTTCCTATATCAGAACAAGAAACAAAATTCTTCGATTTTTGGCCTCCTGTTCGCCCACAGTGCAATTGCAACCCATTCGCTGACCAAACCAACAAGCAACCGAGCACTCGGCAACGGTGCAAAAAATTGAATAATTTATTTATGCTCACATCCGTCGAAAATATTTATGTTCACTCTCTTTCTCTCGTGTGTAGGCTGGTACCCATAATGCAGGGGAGGCCCCGCGTGCGCTTTATAAAAGCTACTATTAATTATATGCACTTGGACGAACCCTCAACCACCCCCCCCCCCCCCCCCCCCCCCCCCGCTTCGACCCTCAGAAATCGTCCACAACAAGGTTCGCTCGGAAAAACACATACCCAAGACCCATTCGGCCGCTATTATTTATGCATTCTGCCTGGACTTCTGACGCCTCTGCTGCATACATTGGCTGGATGCATTCCCCGATGCCCATTCCTCATCCGAACCGACCAATCACCGAAAAACGCAACCGCGACACGGGCGACCACTATCCGGGTTAATATTATTGAAACATTAAAAGCTTATAACATCATTAGCATATATGAATTCGGTGCGACGTAGCAGCAGAACTGTGCAAATCGATAACTGCCCGAAACTGCCGAGAAGTAGCTCAGTTTCCGATATTCTATATCGCAAGGCACCTGTAGGAGTTGGGACGGTCAGCGAACCACGGAATGTGATAATTTCGTGTAAACTCACATTTAGGAAGCATTTTCCTCTGGTTCGGGCGAAAAGCACAACTATCGGGAAAATGGTATGCTTAGGAAGCGGAGTAACAATTTCTAAAGTGATAATTTTGAATTGAGTTTCAATTGGATACGAACTTGGATTGGATTAAATTTAGATTGGATTGGATTTGGATTGGATTTGGATTGGATTTGGATTGGATTTGGATTGGATTTGGATTGGATTTGGATTGGATTTGGATTGGATTTGGATTGGATTTGGATTGGATTTGGATTGGATTTGGATTGGATTTGGATTGGATTGGATTTGGATTGGATTTGGATTGGATTTGGATTGGATTTGGATTGGATTTGGATTGGATTTGGATTGGATTTGGATTGGATTTGGATTGGATTTGGATTGGATTTGGATTGGATTTGGATTGGATTTGGATTGGATTTGGATTGGATTTGGATTGGATTTGGATTGGATTTGGATTGGATTTGGATTGGATTTGGATTGGATTTGGATTGGATTTGGATTGGATTTGGATTGGATTTGGATTGGATTGGATTTGGATTGGATTTGGATTGGATTTGGATTGGATTTGGATTGGATTTGGATTGGATTTGGATTGGATTTGGATTGGATTTGGATTGGATTTGGATTGGATTTGGATTGGATTTGGATTGGATTTGGATTGGATTTGGATTGGATTTGGATTGGATTTGGATTGGATTTGGATTGGATTTGGATTGGATTTGGATTGGATTTGGATTGGATTTGGATTGGATTTGGATTGGATTTGGATTGGATTTGGATTGGATTTGGATTGGATTTGGATTGGATTTGGATTGGATTTGGATTGGATTTGGATTGGATTTGGATTGGATTTGGATTGGATTTGGATTGGATTTGGATTGGATTTGGATTGGATTTGGATTGGATTTGGATTGGATTTGGATTGGATTTGGATTGGATTTGGATTGGATTTGGATTAGATTTGGAAAGTTTTTCTATAATTTTCCCACTGAATTCCTAAAGGATTCACACGACATTCCCACATAATTCACAGCAGATCCCACACAAATTTCTTGAGAATATCCACAGGACATTCACAAAAATTGCTCCGAATTTCTATATAATTTTCATAGGATTCTCACAATAGCCCCACTTGAATTCCACGATCCACACTGACTTCCTGGATCTATAATGGAATCCCAGAATCTAACCAAATCCGGATGAAATCTCAGAATCAACATTGAAGTTTTAGGATCCACAATGAAATTCCAGTCCACAATGTTATTCAAGGATCTACACTAGAAACTCAGTTTCAACACTGCAATCCCTGTTCCACAATGAGATCCCAGGATTCATATTGGAAATCCAGGATCAGCACTGGTGTTAAAGGATCTACCCTATGCTGGTGTTCAAGGACCTACCCTATACTTCAGCTGCAGGATCCACACAACAATCACACGACCCAAACTAGAATCAAACGATCCAAACTGAAATTCCAAGATGCACACTGAAATTCAAGGATCTACACTGGAATCCCAATATCTAGATTGGAATTTAAGAATCCACACTCGAACCTTAGGAACTAATGAAACTTCTCGATCCATATTATACTTAGTCTCAGATTCACTGATCCACACTGAGATACCATAATCCACACTATAACCCTAATATCCACACTCATATACCAGGATCCACATTGGAATCTCACGATCCGCACTGGAAGCCCTAGATCCACACTGCACAATGGTTCGAATCGACATTTTAGCGTTAGCGTTAGCGTAGTTACGGTATACTTCGTAGATTGGATACCATCAACATTCATGTTTCTTTTTAATAATCTCATCCTGACTACTTTCAGGAACAAGGCAGGGGAATATACTTTGTTCAAATCATAAACAAGAATACTAAAAGCATGAATATCACTATTCCCGGCCACGCCCATCTTTACCGTAACTTGGGATAGGGGAAGGAAATGTTGATGTAGCACTTGGTTCATCCATGGTTCGAATCGACATTTTAAGCAGGAAAAGTGATTTTTTCTGTTCTCGTCGATTTTAGACGTTCGATGTTTTCAGAGAAGTTATTCAGAATTGAGTTTTGCATCTTCTAAGAAAAAAGTTGAATAGGGTGGCCCTAATTTGAGTTTAAATTTTGACTCAAACTTTTTTGTTTGATGAAATTTGTGGCTGCGCTTTTCTGCAAACTTTTGTAAAATGTTATTTTGAACAACTTTGTCCAAGACACTTTTGAAGTTTTAACTTACGGTGGACCTGAAAAATCAGATATTTTGTTCTAACATTTTTTATTCTCAGTTACTACATATGGTTGGATCCACACTGGAATAACAGAATCCCAACATGAATCGCAGAATTCACACTAAAATTCCTAGATCCACAATGAACTCCCAAGATCCACGTTGGAATCACAGAATCTCAGGATCTGCACTTGAACACGAGGATCATCTCTGAATACCCAAGATCCACTATGGGACATGAGGTTCCTCATCTGAATCCCAAGATCTACACCGGAATCTTAGGATATGCATTTGAATACGAAGATCCATACTGTATTTCCAGAATCCACACTGACATCCTAGGATCCACAATGAATCACAGGATCTACTCTTGAATCCCAGGATCAACACTGGCGTTTCAGAATCTACACTGCAAACCCTATAATTACACTGTAATCCCAGGATCAACAAGGGAATCATAACATCTAGACAGGAATCCCAGGATCTACAAGAGAATTACAGGATTCACTCGAATCGCAAAATCCCAAGACCCACACTAAGATCATTCATATTGGAATTTCCAGGATCCACTCTGGAATCACACTGAAATCTCGGAATTCACACTGCAGTATCAAGATCCACACTGGAATCTCAGGAAACATTGGAAACATAATGTCCTTATTGGAAACCAAGAATCCACAAGAAAATCACAAATGCCCGTGATTTCCTTGTGAATCTACATCGGACTCTCAAGTGGAAAGATATTCTGCACTGGAAACCCAGGATTCAGACTGAAATCTAAGATTCACACTGAAATCTCACAACACAACAGTCCCAGAATCCACAAAGAAAATTCAAGATTTTCTCTGGAATCCCGAGATTCACAATGAAATCCTAAGATCCAAATTGGAATCCCAGGATCCATACTGTGATCCAACGATCCACTATGGCTTTCCAGAATCTGAAGTTTTTAACTTCAATTGAATTCCAAATCCAATTTAAATCTAAATTAAATCTAATTGAAATCTATTTGAAGTTTATTTGGAATCCAATTAAAGTTTAATTGAAATCCAATTAAAATTCGAATCTAATCCAATTAAAATTTAATCGATTTTTTATTTGAAACTTTGAATTCAATTGGAATTTAATTGAAAACTATTTGAAATCCAATCGAAATCCTTTTCAAATTTGATTGAAATTCAAATTCATTTTGAATAAAATTGAAATTCATTTGAAACCCAAATGGAAGTTCATTTGAAATTAAATCGACATCCAATTGAAATGTAATTGAAACTGAACTGAAATCTAATTGAAATTGAATTGAAATCCAATTGAAATCTATTTGAATTCCAACTGAAATTCAATTGAAATCCTATTGAAATTTAGTAGAAATTTAAATGAAATTAAATATAAATTAAATTGACATTCAATTGAAATTCAATTGACATTCAATGAAATTTAATTAAAATCCAATCAAAATTCAATTGAAATTCAATTGTAATTAAATGGAAATAAAATTGAAATACAATTGAAATATAAATGATATTCAATTGAAATCCAATTAAAATTATTTTGAAAATCAATTGGAATTCAAATGAAATTCAGTCGAAAAAAACATTGGATTAAAATGAAATTCAATTGAAATCCAATTGAAGTTCAATTGAAATTCAGTTGAAATCCAATTGTAATTCAATTGAATTGAAATTCAAGTGAAATTCAATTCGAATCCAATTGAATATCAATTGAAATCCAGTTGAATTTCAAATGAAATGCAATTGAAATCTATTTGAAACTCAATTGAAGTCTAATCTAAATCCATTTGAATACCAATTGAAATCAAATTGAAATCCAATTGAAGTCCAATTAAAATTCAATTGATATTTCATTGAATTTTAATTGAAATATGACTGAAACCCAATTGAAATCCTACTGAAACTGAAAAGAAATCCAATTGGAATCGAAAAGTAATACGTCTGGAATACAATTCAAATTCAACATAAATCCAGTTGAAATTAAACACAAATCTTATTGAAATCAAAGACAACAGTTTTGAGTTTGTTTAGAAAAGACAATTCAAAATGTAATAATTCACTTTTATAACAAATATTAGATTTAGAAAATGCGATGATCTGCGAAAAATCAATTGAAATCTATTTGAAATTGGAGTCACATAGATATTCAGGTAAAATTATATAAAAATTAAATTAAACCAAATTTGAATTAAATTGAAATTCAATTGAAATTCAATTTAAATCCGACTGAAATCAATTGAAATTCAGATAAAATTCAGTTGAATCCAATTGAAATATGTACAATTTAAATTCAATTGAAATTAGGTTGAAGTTCACTTGAAGTTCAATTGAAATTCAAATGAAATCATATTGAAATTCCCCAAATTTACCCAAATTTAGGCCAATTTAAATTTAATTTGAATTAATCGAATTCTAGTAGAAATCAAAATGAAATTTTATTGAAATGCAATTGATTTCCAATTCAAATTCAATAGAAATTCAGGAGTCAGTTGCAATCGGATTGTAATAAAACTGGAAAAAAACATTTAAATCCAGTTAAAGTTTAATACAAATCTTTTTGAAATTCAAGTTTCATTTTTTTTTTTTTCAGAAAAGAATACAAGTTCTCATTTTCTAACAATTATTAGATTTCTATAACGCGATGATCGGTGGAAATTCCAATTGGCAATTCCTTCAGGATAATTTTCCGCATTGCAAACAATTGGTTCGAATTTTACCAAAACACCACATCATCAACCATCTTGAGAAGCCTTAACTGCCACTACGGCTGCAGTACCAGTTAAATTATTCAAATTGGCCATTTCCAGTGTTAGTTTACCCCAACCCTTCCCACTGGGTTTTGATCCCGAACCCTATCGTCGTCGCCGACTCCCAGTCTTCGAGCGTCGATTGCAACCCTAGAAGGGAACCAATTTCTCCTAATTTAGCTTTCTTTATTACGCTCAACTTTCTTTATGAACAGTACGACCGTTGCGTTTTAATCCAAACGATGGACATCTCTCGGCCATTTGTCGTCGTCGTCAGAGGGAAGAGTTGCTGGAGATTATGTAATTCATGGGCTGCTTCTGGCAGTGAGAGGATGCCAACTGACATAAGCTTGGCGAGTCCTCGTGGGGTACTTTATGCATTTCTACAACTCCGTGCGTTCGTCGTCTCTGGCCTGCGACTAGAGCAGAAATAATTGAATTTCACTATTTGCATAAATCTGAATTTCTAATTCAGCCATCACTCGCGCGACGCTGTCAGTCTCCAATCTCAAGTAGCTGGGCAGGATGGGCCAGCAGCATTTTGAAGAGTGGGACTGATTTAAGAGATTTTCAGTGGGCTAAGGGTGCTTAAAACCATTATAAAACCTCAAATGGTACCAGAGGTAGAAACGATTTTAGGCAATTGTGTCGTCTTTTTTGCTGTTAGTAATCCATGCAAAGATTTGAGTTTTATTGCGGCTTTATGGGTATCATTTTAATATGAGAGCTTGCTGAAAAACTTGTTAAAACCTCGATGATAACAGAGAGATTGTTGTGCATATTCATAATCAAATTTACAGATTTTTTTGCTGTTCATAATTTTTGCAATGTTTCAGCTTTATTACGGGTATAAGGATATAATTTCCGTTTGAAGGCTTGTTGATAAACTTGATGAACATATGTTGTTGTACCGTTATCAAATTTCAATTCTTCTGTTTGCTGATCATAATCCATTGGAGTTTTATTGTGGTCTTATCTCTTTCATATTTTTTTTTCTTTTCATAAAACCTTATTAAAACTTCAGTTGTACAAAGAATAATCGATGTCAATGTGTTCTCCCATCATTAATCTCAATTCTTCTCAGTTCGATAGACACATCCTGTAGCCACTGTTTCCGCCAGTCAGCCAGTGCTGTCTTGTCAATCTCAAAAATTACTTCTTGAAACAAACGAACAGCAAACAATATTCAAAGTCGTCCAACTTGGCAAGGAAAACCCTCCCTCAGCCACTCCCCGACTAAACCAAAAAAAAAAAAGATGATTGTTTATGATCTGATCATTTGTTTTGTGTGACTTTGAGGCGAAATTGGATCGCATTTGCATAACTCATTTGTCTGAGATTTTTATGTCATCATCAAAGGCCCCGCTGCTGCTGCTGCTGCTGATTTTGCCACCCCCTCTGACTTCATCGGAACTTCGAAGAGATGGGCCAAATGAAAAGGACTTTCCTATATGGCAGTGGTACATCATTCTCTCGTTTCCCTTCTGGCATCGACTGGGATCCGAGATATTTCCTCGATGCAAAGATTTCTTATCCCGGGCCGTTCTAGACGAAAGAAAAATCGAAAGACGGAAAGTCATGCGTGCATACACAATTGATGAAATGAGATTGAATATTTAAACGTTTCATTTTCAATCAGTTGGGTGCATTTGTGTCCTTTTCCGTTCGGAATCCTGGCGACGAAAAGGGCATCTGCCCAGAGAGTCGTTGTCGTTCGTTGAGACGATCCAACAACGTTCGAGAAATCAAACGGAATGCAATGAAATTTACATCAGCTCCATTGAAGCCGGAGAATGTACGGTAATGATGACTCTAGCTGGCCATTTGATCGGGTGTCTAGTTCGTAAAATACTTTGGAAGGAAGAATGAAGCTACTCACTAGCTTTAAGTTCTGCACGAAGGCATACATTATCGAGATGATTTAAAAAATCGAAATCGAATCGAAATCGAATCAAAATCGAATCGAAATCGAATCGAAATCGAATCGAAATCGAATCGAAATCGAATCGAAATCGAATCGAAATCGAATCGAAATCGAATCGAAATCGAATCGAAATCGAATCGAATCGAATCGAATCGAAATCGAATCGAAATCGAATCGAATCGAAATCGAATCGAAATCGAAATCGAATCGAAATCGAATCGAAATCGAATCGAAATCGAATCGAAATCGAATCGAAATCGAATCGAAATCGAATCGAAATCGAATCGAAATCGAATCGAAATCGAATCGAAATCGAATCGAAATCGAATCGAAATCGAATCGAAATCGAATCGAAATCGAATCGAAATCGAATCGAAATCGAATCGAAATCGAATCGAAATCGAATCGAAATCGAATCGAAATCGAATCGAAATCGAATCGAAATCGAATCGAAATCGAATCGAAATCGAATCGAAATCGAATCGAAATCGAATCGAAATCGAATCGAAATCGAATCGAAATCGAATCGAAATCGAATCGAAATCGAATCGAAATCGAATCGAAATCGAATCGAAATCGAATCGAATCGAAATCGAATCGAAATCGAATCGAATCGAAATCGAATCGGAATAATAGTATTGCAATGGTATTGCAATGGTATTGCAATGGTATTGCAACGGTATTGCAATGGTTTTGCAATGGTGTTGCAATAGTATTTCAATGGCAGCACAATAGTATTGCAATGGTATTTTAATAGTATTGCAGCTGTATTATTATAGGATTGCGATTACAAAATGAACACTTATTACAAGCCTCATAGTGCAATCGCAATATGGATATCATTCCTTACCTTACACTGCCGGCCTGCACCTCTCTCGTAAAAGCATCTCATTTGCTGGAACAAAATGTTAATACGATGCTTCCACGCCGATAAAACCACATCATACCGGAGAGTCAAACACCGGTTAGCATTTCTTGAAAAACCTCTTCAGAGGTAATTAAGCACCGACACAGATCGACAGAAGTAAACGACCGACGACCGAGACCGAACCATCTAAGAAGGTGTTCGGAATTGGTCCGTCGTCGTTTTGC
This sequence comes from Aedes aegypti, assembly GCF_002204515.2. Taxonomy (NCBI): domain Eukaryota; kingdom Metazoa; phylum Arthropoda; class Insecta; order Diptera; family Culicidae; genus Aedes; species Aedes aegypti. Next base: position 403,597,946 of record NC_035108.1, read on the forward strand.
AGAATGAATTTCAATTCGATGGAAATGGCCAAGAGTCCGGAACCGCCAGAGCCAAACAAAGCTTTTATAAATGGATTAAATTAAATTACATATTAATGACCAAGCTGCTTACCACGATGATGACGACTACTCGGACTTGGACTTGGACTTGGACTCGGACCTGGACCCGGACTCTCCGTCTGGGGATCATCCCACTCTGCTTAACTGATCAAGTGATGACTGCTGCTGCTGCTGCTGCTGCTGCTGCTACAGCTCCAGCACCTGGAAATTAAGCAATAATGAGCTAATTAAAATCAGTTTTATTCTCGACTGGCAGCCTGCCAATTCTGTGGGTTTGCATCCGAACACATGTCGCAATTTCTTTGGATTGAGTTGTTGTTGCTTCTTCGACACGTTCAATCTTTTTGTGCTGATACATAAAAAACTTGCTGTTGTCTGGAGAGACGGAACAGGCCCTGAAATACACTGGGAAAAAACAGAAAAATATTGCTTTAAACTTCGTGGTACTGTAGAGGTTTTATAACGATGGTTTGGTGTGGGAGTTGTATTATCAATCAATTCATCTTTAAAATTATCATAAAACTAAGATTAATGAAATCAACGTCTATACTCGAAGAATCTTTTATCAGTATTATCAGATGACTTTCCTGCAAGCTTAAAAGTCTGAGGCATTTTGTAGGTTTTATTATGGTTTTGAAGTTCTAAAGTAACCAAGATTGCAGATAGAGACTCATTTTGGTTCTATTTCGATTATTGTGAGTTCTTGTGATTGAAACCATGGTAGAGCAAGGAAGAAACCTGTTTACACCTTTGCGGTCGACCTGCAAGTCCATTCAGAACAAGTACACAAACAAAAGCGATTTTGCCCTTAAATATCCGCCGCAATAAACCCCATCCATGGCGTTGCGTGTTCACATGCTCTTTTGAGACGAGTTCTTGTGTGCACTCACTCCATCCCAGCAGTATATTGCTTGACCACAAGTGGAGAAAAGCGAATCCTTAAAAAATCATAAATCATAAATTCAGCGTTTAATGCTCGTCGTAACCGATACCGCCGCCACATTGTGGGTTTTTCTTTTTGTGGTTTGCCCGAAGCTTTCGGCCCATAATTTATTTGTGCAAAAATGAACCCTTTGACAGTTTGTGAGGTTCAGCAGTAGTTAAAACTTTTAGGATCTGCTGATTATCTTGCTCGAAAATTAAATCGAACAAGACAATGAGTGCCCATTACGGACCTCAAACCTCGTGGTGACCGCTATTGATTGACTTTCATTAGGAAAGCTTTTACGATGGGGAATTTTTCCCAAGTCGAAGATATGTGGATCAACCAAGGATGGATGGGTGAATAATGTTTTTGCCAATAAAATAAACGACTTGTTTGCGTTTAATGGCCCCGACGGTTGGGCATGAGCAGCTTGGACTTTAAAACCCTTTCCCCTGATGGAATTGTGCATTTCGAGCAGTCTACCTGTGCATGTCTCTGTTGGTAAACGTAATTGTTGGTTTTTGCCGAAGTACTCACCTAGACTGGAGTTAATTTACACGTTTGTTAAAAAGTTTACTACGCACTTAATTACCAGTGAATTCATAAAATAATAAGTGCTTCGTAAAGAGGATGTAAACTGTTTTGGCATGCGAGTGGTGTTCAGATAATTAGATGGGCAGGCAGGTTTGGAGATGATCTTGGTGAAGAATATCCCAAGATTTGGTCTCTTCCCATCATTCCTCGGATTATCAGATGAAGATTAATTCTTAAGGCGTTTTTATTCAGGTCTACGGTGATGAGTAAGTATGATTTTAAAAGGCTCTTTATTTGTAGCACAGCATATGAATTGAATAAAGAAGATACATATGTTTCAAAACATCAGCAGCTCTATTTCCAACAATACTCTCCCCCAGATAACTATGAAGCACAGCTTTCAATATAAAGAAGGCAAAATCTCTGATGGAAGCAATAGTACCTAGTTATATGTGTACACCACACATACAAAGTGAGCAGCGAATCAGGTACACTAGATTTTTCCCTTGTTTTATCTTCTAGGCATTACAGTCCATTTGGGGCAGATCCTACTTACCAGCTTTGTGTTACACAAGCGTTTCAATAGTTGACACAGTCCTTTCCCAAAAGCTGCCATTTTGCATTCGTATATTGTATGGCACACACGATTTCAATTACGGCAAGATCCTGGACTAGACAAAAGTCGAGCCCATACACTTTGCTTTCAAGACGCGGACGTTATAACGAGGCTAGGGTAGGCACTGTACATTATCCACAAGGCTTCAATAATTTTTCTCTTCTCGAATGTGATTCTCAGTGGATTCACAACTATTGAGCGACATTAAGGCAACCACTTTTTGAAAAACACTTTTGCAAGCCCTTTGAAGCCCTTTACAATAATCAAATAAGTCAGCTAATTGCTAAAATGATTCCATTTTTCATTTCGAAAATTTTGCCTATCGTTCGTTATGCCAAGCGTCCATTATGCCAAACGTATATTATGCCTATCGTATTTATGCCTAACATCCTTATGCCTAACGTATTTATGCCTAACGTCGTGCACCCGCTCGTGGCCACTACTGTGCCGGAATCAGTTCATATGTATCTTCTTTATCGATACAGATCTATTTTCAACTAATCTATATTTACATCTACTTTCACTCTCTTCTGCTCTTTTGTGAGAGTACCGAGCAGGTAGGAGAGTACTTTGCGGGTAGCCCAATCGATTTCTATAAGCCATAGTCCATTGCTCTTGCGGTGGTTCATTTTTGCCGTGTTCCTGAGTCGTTTGAGGCTAGCTGCCTTCGAAGAGGGTCAGTTTGCCACAGTCACCATCTGATACTGACGGAGGATGGATGTGCTCCCCAAAGCACGGTCCTCCGTGCGGCGTCTTCTGGTGGCTGGACGGGTTTTTTTTTGTGGAGGGGCTGGGACTCGAACCCATGACCTTCCGCTTATGAAGCGAAAGCGTAACCTCAAGGTTACGGACCCTCCTTATGGTTACTTTTTATTTAAATGAAATTTCTTCTCAAAATAGGTATTTATGATTATTACCAACCATCCATACATCTCGAGATGGAAACTATTGACTCGCTTATTAACAAAAATTGCCAAGATTGACTCGCTTATTGAGATAGTTGTGACTCTCATTTTTTTAGTTTTGTTTAAAAATGACACGCTCTCTCGCAATGTATGGTTGGTTGGTACTAAACATTATTACCAGCTTTGAGACAAGAATTTCAATAAAAATATAAAAATGGCCATTCATTTTCCATTGACTCTAATTTTGAAAAGATTTTTTTTTTCCAGTGTAGGCCACAAATGAAACAAATTTTATATGGAATTCTCGATCATTCAAAGGAAACTTATTTGACCAAATTGACACGTTTATTGAGCTTCATTGAATTTTGAAATTGTTATTTTCACTTGTTTAGTTTTGTTGGAAAATTTTATTTTATATTTTATAAAAAAATATTCAGGACATGAAAAAGTTTTTGTTAGAAAAAATATTTTCCTTAAAAGCTCCCATTTCGCGATGTATGGATGCTTGATAGTAAACATAACTGACACCAAATTTCATTAAAATAACAAATGAACATTTAATTGAAATCGACTTGAAACTTTAAAAAAAAATTTATATGTAGGCTACAATTGTTTTCAGTATTTTTATTCAAAAATTTAAATAAACATCTACAAGTCATCCATACATAATGTTTTTTGTAGGAGTTGTCAATTTCCGAATACATGTTTTTGAAAAAAAGTTTGGCCTTTTTGAAATGATAGTCCAGATGAATTTCGAAAAAATAAGTACGCAAAGTGGCTTGTTTAGCCAAGGTCTACAGATCTGCGCATAACATTTTTCAAAAATTCCATCCAGTATGAGTGGAAATCATTATAAATATCGTGTCCGATAATTTTTGGTTTTGATGAAATTTTACACAACTTTTAAGTATGATAGAATAAAAATTTCCACAAATAAATCGATAATTTTGGCTCAAGAACAATTTCTGAATAAGGCGTATGAGTTTTTGCATGTAATTTATTAAAAAACTTCTAGCTACGTAAACGTTCTATGGAGAAGTTGTAGTGAACCGTGTAGTCTACATGGAAAGAAATATGCACTGATAAAATTGTATTATTTATCATGAAAAATTAAAAAACAAAACTTTTTAAACCAAACACAAAACAATTTTACATGGAATATACATAGTAAATAGATGTTTGGTCAAATTTTCATAATAATGTCATTCTTGATGAAAAAAAATTTCGGCCAATTTAAAAAAAAAATTATTCAAGGTTTTGATGATAGAATCAGAATCTTAAAATTATTCTGAACATGATGATCATGATCACTTCTTTAAAAGTATCCGTTTTCGAATTGTTTCGAATTTGATGCAAACATTTATTACTTAAATATCAAATAGGCCACTTTACTGACTCATTGTTCTTGATGGAGAATCGAGTTTACCTAACGAATATGCCCTATTCAATTTGTTAAAAATAAATGTTTGCATTGCACTTGAAATAACTCGAAAACGTCTACTTCTAGAGAAGTGATCATAAAAAGCATTATGGTTCAGAATAATTTCCAGATTAATATTTCTTCACAAAAACCTATTGATTTCGACAAAAAGAAATCAAAATTTTCGAAAAATGTCTCCTTTATTTATATGGAATATATTTTGTTTATGTATATTTTTTTCTTGTAGCCCAAACAGTTCCCTACAGATACTCCATAGATTCTTTCTCTCTATCATCAGAAATTTCGGTGCTAGAATTTTTCCAAGAAAAAAAATGATTGGGCCCTTTTTTTAGAAGATACTTTTCAGCAGAGCCGTAGCGTGGCCTCATGGCGCCCTTGGCAAACCGCCATTTGGGCGCCCCTTATTATTTTTTTACAAGTTGACGTGAAATTCCAGAAAATTTTCAAGGACACTTCTTAAAATTATAGGGCGTTTTCTGTAAGAATTGTCCATCAAAATTTTTAAAAATGTGTCATGATAAAGATCAAATAAATTCAACCACAAATAAACAGACGTCACATTTAGAACAGTGTCCTTTGAAATCCATCGTCCACTTCACACAATTATCATCTGGTGGCTAAGTTGCACGAAATACGTTCATGTGCAGCAAGACTTGTAGATGGCGTTAATGAGAAACGTCAAACATGAAGGAAAACTATATCAAACATAAATAATTATTTTTAAGAATAAGAGGAGTTATAGCGCATTAAGTTGTGTAAAAAAGTTTAAAATTTAGGAAACGAATTTGTGTAGAAAAGTTTAAGTTTTGTTTTCATGAAATAGTTGAAGAGATCAAAAGAAGATTTCTAAAGAAATCTTACCAAGGTATCCTCTATAAGTTTTATAAAAAAAAGCAAAAAAATAGTTAAATAGCAAATGTTGTCAATCAATGTTACGAAAAATTCTGTACGGACTCAAATGTTTATCAGTCAATCCAGATCATTGTTTTGGAGAAACAAAACAAAATTTTAGTTATTACAAATATATTCTATTCCAATGGTTTTCACTCTTGCTCTAATCTCAATGTTACATAATTATCTGATGATCTTTTCCAGGATTCTGTGATTGCGTCCTCCATTCAATCAAAACTTTCATTTAGATTCAATGAAAATGTTTGGCTTGATATTCTGTAAAAACATTGTAAACTAATACCAAAGAATCCTGCCTAAAATATTGTTCAATACTGGCCTAGTATTTTTATATGATATTAGTTGTTAAGGGTTATTTATTATAAGTCATTAAATTTCCCATTTTGGCGCCCCCTATAGCCTGGCGCCCTTGGCGAGTGCCAACCTGGCCAATAGCACGCTACGGCACTGCTTTTCAGTCAAAATAATTGATTTTTCTATGGAAAACACTTATTCAACCATACTAAAAATATGTCCAAAATTTAAGTCAGTGCTATGTAAACTGAAAATATGTGCAAAATTTACTGAAAATCGCAAAGATGGTCGAGTTTTGTGACTCACCGATTTGACATGAAATTTGTCTTTGGTTTTGATTATAATTTAAATATAATTATAACGGTGGTTTATTTTAATGAGCGATTTTTTAAAAACTGGTTTGAGATTATTATATTTTACAATTGTTGGCATCCCTATCTATTTTAATTTATTTCCTTTTTTTATTTTTATACGTTTTACGTCTCTTGTAATAATTTTACAATTTCCATTATTTGCTTATTCCTAGCATATATATTGTCTCAAACAGTGGTTGCGTAGGTTTACGACTGAATTTTGCAAAACAGCCATGGTTAGTCGAATAGTACCTTAAATTGATGATTTATACTTGCATGTGATATTCAAATACAAATTTATTTTTAAATGCCCAAAACTTGGATTTAGAGAAAAAAAATATAACTTACTTCATAGGAAATCTTGAGTGGAGTCATTTTTAATGTTTAATAAATCTAAAACAAATATGTTTAAAGTTTTGATCATTCTAGACTGGTTCAAATTAATCATTTTTCTACTCTATATTTGGCCATAGGAGAGGGCTTTCGTTAGAAATATAAACGTATTATTTGGTTTTCGCAAATTATTTTGTTTTCAGAAAGGAACGCAATCAATCAATCTAACCACATATCTAATCAATTTGTTGGTGAAGGCATCGGATGCAAATAATAAAGTTTCTCTAAAACTGAACACACAAGTAACCAGAAGTTCAGTTGAAAGAGCATTTTCAAAGCCGAGTTTGTTTGGGGTTGATCTATAGTTTTATAAGCAGGATTTTATTTTTTAAATAGTTGAATGTTGTTGATTATTTTTTCCCACAGTGAACAGTGAATTCTCTTCACGAATACAATTACTCACAAACGATCGATGATGAGGGGTCTTTTTCAGCCTGGTTGAAGGTGTCTGGGTTCGTTTCCCACTTTTCACCTAGGAACATTATCCAAACTTTTTAGAACTTGACAGTGTATTTTATTGTTCAAAGCCGAGCTTTCGATTATTTAGATGTGTGTGATTTTGTGTGAAAATAAGCAAAGTAGAAATTTTAATGATCCACACTGTATTTATTTTATCAACTGAAACTAACAATATATTTTATTTCGTTTCTCTTTACAGGTAAACATTTCCATTGCACGGTTTCAAGTCTCTTCGTAAGTAATTTCTGCTAGAATTAACTTTAAATCTGTTTCCTACTTTATTACACTACAAGCATATCCAACGTGGCTAATCGCGTTCCAACGAAATTCAGGCATTTTTCTGTAGAAATACTCTAAAATTACTAAGCTAAGTAGCAGACTCCGTCCCAGTGAAGATGTTATGCCAAAAAGTAAAGGATATTGGTGTTAATTTTGTTAACATGACCTTGTATTGACAAACCCTGAGTACCGATGACTGAAAAATCGCCAAAATTTTTGCTCTAACCATTCTCCATTGAAACTGTTACTTCAATGCTGTGGTAATGTTCTTTTCTGAAAAATATTGCCTTATATGCTTTTGCAGCGTTTCTTCTAAAAAGAAACATTTTAAAAGTTCCAGAACATTCTACGAATTAGAGGGAAGCTTGTTACTGAAATTTCTCCAATATTCTGCTCAATAGCTGTTGTAGTGTTTATAATATATGGTTGTCTTTCAAAATGACAGTTGTAAGGTTCTGACCATTAAATCAACTGTTGCAGTGCTCCAAAATTCATGTTTTGGTGCTCAATGAAACATTTCCAAGCGTTACTCTGGAGATCATTAAATGGACATTAATCTGAAGGCTTTCCATTATTTCTTTCAAAAAAGACGAGTGTATCAAGGGACCATTATTTGTCGATAGTTTTTTTTTTCAACATGGTCGCCCTTGTTTGCTTTGACAATCAACATCACATTATAGAGACATAGATTGTAAAAAAAAATACCAGTCTCCTCCTCAGAGACTGCTATCTCTGTGTAAAATCTAGCTGCAAACGCGCTGCTCCAAAACCGGAGCGAAATGCCTCATTATACTCTCATTATGCTAATCAGGATATTAATCATTCACTTACGCCACTTTGCACATTGTCCTGTCATGTGCATCGGGACTGATTGAATCTTGCCGTTACTGCTGCCATCTTCAAGAATGATTTAAAACTACTTAAAAGTAGTTCAAATGGAACCTTCTGTTTCGAAGTCAAATAACGATTGCCTTTAAATTTAAATATGCGCAAAGCTCATTCGCCGAATGTTCAGCTGTTCCCACTGCGAACCTCAACGAGTCCCAACACTTTGCCCCTAATTTATTGTTGTTCATAATAAAATAGTTTAATTTTAATTTTCCAACCATTATGGCGATCATCATTTATCCAACCCCCCATCCAGAGCCATCCCCATCCCGACCGTCCTCGGAAATGAAGTTGAACTTGATTGCGTCGCATCCGCGCACTGTGGCCCAAAGCTGGGCAAAATTTCAAAATAATTAAGTTTAAAAATTCTTCATCTAATATTTGTGGTTGCTTTCTTTGGTGTTGAAACTTTCCAAAGTTATAGATCGAATTGTGTTTTTTTTTTTCAATTTTTCACATCACGAAGCAATTTCAGCTAAAACTTATGCTTCTGATTTTTTTTTCCAAACTTCACCGATATTGTCCTTTAAAACAACTGTTTCTGAATCAAACCTCATTCGAATCTAGTTCAAATGGCATCGTTCTGAAGGTGCTTAGAATTATTTTCGGCTTATTAATTTTTTAAGTATGTCAACAAGGGTCAATTATGGTATTTCAACAAACTTTTTTGATTTTTTTCAAAAAAAAAATTAAGTTGTCTAGGAAACACCTTAAAATGATCATTCATCTCTCATTATGTTACAACTGTTATATAGTATTGGATGTGCTATGGCTTTGCTTATTTAAGTTTGGCGTTGGAATAGTGTAATTTTTGTCCTTTGGGACATTTTTTTTTCTGAGCTGCGGCCACTGTGTCATCCAGGGTCCGGGTTCTGTGTTGGTTGTCGCGCTTTGCCTTGGGTCGGTCGGTCGGAAGTGCAGAAGCGAAAAATAATAAAGACAGAGCGAGAACTAAAAAGGGATAAAGGGTAAGATTCCAATTAAATAGAAATAATTTCATAAAATTATTGCAATGCGAGAAAAGACATAAATCTTCGCTCTCGGTTGCTGTCGTCGCCGTCGCCGTCGTTGTCGTCGGATTGCAAAAGTTGAAAATCCGCAATGCAAATGCAAGGCACATCCTCGCCGCGGCAGCAAAAGCCTTAAGAAGGCAAATAAATAATAACTCTTTCTCTTGTGTGCTGCTGCTGTCATTTGCTGCAGCGAAAAGGGCCCAGCACTACCAGTAGCCAGAGCTAAAGCCTCTGTACAGCGAACGAATTTGCTTATCCGCGTTGTTTTGCTGCTGACTTTGTGTCTTACATAATGGCAATAATAACGATGATGATGATAAATACTTTCCGCGACTCGATTCGAAACGGAGAGTACACTGTGCGATGCGACCCCGGGACTGAAACCAAGTTCTTTTGGTGAGCTTCCCACCGGGAACTGGTGAAAAGCCTGGCAGGGAGTTTTGGTGAGCGGTCAAAGGATTTCAAGATTCCATAAAAGAATATAGAATGATCACAACATTAAAGACACCAATACGAACTGCAGAGCACTGATTCTGTCTCTACCTGCAACCATGTGCTTCATTTTGAAATAATTTCTCTGCATACCAGCCATATAGCTTAGTATTCTTATGAGTACTTCCACAGTTGCTGACTAAGAGCTCAAATAATAAATCATTTTTGCGTGTGTGTATATCGTGTAGTAGGCACCAATATATTGTATGACCTAGAAAGTCGAGAAAATTTCCATTACGAAAAGATTCTCGACTGGACGGATTCGAACCCACGACTCTCGGCTTGATCATGCTGCGTTTACCGCTACGAATATTTCGCCTGATTCTGATTGAACTAAAGTCGGAGTATAATGTCACTCAATTATTCTCCTACGGTACCTTCCATGAAACTTGAAAAGGTCCTATCTGCATGTCCCGCAACGACATCATCGTCACCCAGCAATATCTGGCGGACATGCCGCCAAACAGAGTCATCAACTCACGTCCTCTCGGCGACCCACAACAACGAATGACGGTTGTCATTTTGATCTGATAACCAGCTACTGGTGTTCGACCATCGCACGCCAGCAAAAAAAAAAGAAAATAACGGCTGCCATACACTTATCCCCGTCCCTTGCGCACTCTCCCTGTATTAACTATAACCGCGAACTGAATCAGCGGCGGCAAAACGCGTGTGTCTGTGTCTCAATATGTCACATAAATTTCCCTCCGCTCGGACACACGAGACTTGCAAAGTGATTCACACACATAAAACCGGTGGTACGCACCTTCCAAGTCAGGAACGGCCTGAGGACTGTGTCGAAAAGTAGTTAGCAAAATAAAAATTAAACTTGTTTCTCTAGCTTAATTATTTATTTTTTGTTCCGAAATCTTTGGTACGCCTTCAATATTATATATGTTTATTTTAAAATCAAGCAATAAGTTTCTTAAACAGATAAATTGTATTAAAAAAGGTTTAAATTTGCTAACCTTTTCAATTTATCACAAACATAATGAATATTAAAAAAGTGGAAAAATATCAATTCTGTTGAAAGTTATATTAATTTTATAAAGTATCAAAAAATGAGATCAAAATTCTCACAGAAAATGTATTGTTTGTAAAAAATGCCAGTCCGAAAAACAAATTTGATCCATCTTTGAGGCCCTGATATAAACAACTAAAACAGTTGCTTAGAATGTATGTTAAGAATTATTTGAATTTATTATATTTATGAAAAAATTGTTTTCTTTGTTCTCGTTGATTTTAAAAGTATGATACCTTTAGAGAAATTATTCGTAATTGAGTTTAAAATCTCCTCAGAAAAAAAAAAGTTGAATGGGGTGGCCTCTATTTAAGTTTAAATTTTAACTCGAACTTTTTTGTTTGACAAAATTTGTGGCTGCGCTCTTGTGCAAACTTTTAGAAAATGTTATTTTGAACATTTTTGTCGAAGACACTTTTGTTCTAACTCTTCATTTGAGCTAAAAAAATGATTCTGAAAGTTTTAACTAAGGGTGGACCCGAAAAATCAGTTTTTTCGTCTCATTTCGTTATTTTCATTTTTACGTGAATATGGTTTTCAAAAAAGTTATAGAAGAAGTAATGATACACATTTTTTGCAGAACATTGGGCAACTTTTGCTATCAAAACTGTGAGAACATCATTTTTGTAAATTGAGAGAATCCATTTCAAAAATAGACTTAAAAACTCGGAAAATCATTTGTAACCCGCAAGATTTCAAACCTATCAGCGTGCTGCAATCAGCAAAGTTGTAGGTTTTAACTGGATGTACAACTTTCCCATACACTACTTTTTTTGAAGTAATGTTAATAAAAAATGTAGGAATGTTGAAACAATTCAGATACTTTACTTTATCTTTTTTAGATTCATTACTATGGTACATTATGTTTCATATTAATTCTATACCAGCTTGTTTTTGTAACCTTTGTATGGTTTTGCGATTTTGTTATTTTTTTATCAGACCGAATACATACAATAGTTCCTGTAGTACAGAACTGTGGAAGTGGTGGAACAATCCATCATCATTGAAGAAGCCAAGGTTATTAAAAAGTTCATAGGTTTGTCAAATTATTAAGTGAATAAAAGTAAAATTATATTGCTACTACTTGAAGAAAATGTATTCTAGGTTCTACATTACTTTGTTTCACATTTCTGCTGAAGGCAGCACGCCGTTCACCTTGAAAATCTAGTGAGTTAAGGCTAATTTTGAGTTTTTAGGTATATTTTTGAATCAACTTCATTAGTTTTGTTCATCTAAAGATCTCTTAGTTTTTCACAAGAATTACATACTTGGAATCTTCGGCAAAATTATGTATCGTTACTTCCTCTGCAACTCTGCTGAATACCTTATTCACGTAAAAATTAAAATAAAAAAGTTGGACAATAATAACTGATTTATCGGGCCCACTCTGAACAAACTTTTGAAATCAATTTATTTAGCTCAAATGAAGAGTTTGATAAAAAGTGTTTTCGAAAAGTAGTTCAAAATAACATTTTCGGAAAGTTTTCACAAGAGTGCAGCCACAAATTTTCTCACACAAACAAAATGGAGTCAAAATTTAAACACCCAATTCAACTGTTTTCTTCAAAGATGCGAAACTCAATTACGAATAACATCTCTGAAGACATCATAGGTCTAAAATCGACGAGTCATATATTTCCTATGAATTGCGTTAAAGATTCTTTTATCGTTTTTTTCCTAAAAAAAATTGTGGCATACATACAACAATTTTACTTAAAGTTCTATTAAAGATACCAATGAGAAAAGCTCTAAGTTTTTTCTACCTATTTCAGCCAAAAATCCTAATGGTATACCTTCTATTATTTTTTTTTAAATAAACACCAAAAACTACACCAATATTCTACGAATTTCCTTCAGACCACCAAAATTTCTTCCAAGATATTCAAATTTCTACACATTTTTTGAGAACTATTAAAAAATAGTTGCAAAAAATGTCGCAGACTCTCTTTTTGGAATCGTTGTTTGAAAATACTTGCGGGATTCCTTCAGAAAGTCCTCCAAGATTTTCCCAAAAGTTTTTGCCGAATATCCCTTGCAACAACTTGTAGAATCCAAAAAGCAATAGGTTGACCCATTCCCTTTGAATTCTTGGCGCTATTTTTTGGTGGTTTCAGAGGTATTCATATATATATATGGTAGTAAAAACCTAAAACATTAGATAAAATCCTGAAAAAAATCATGGACTTCATTCCTTATGCATCTTTGAAAGAGTTATTGTTTGAATATCTGGAGGAACTCTGAATCGTAAGCCTTTTTTTATAGAAATCACAGAATTAATTCTTGGATAAATCAATGTGAAACATTTTAGGTGTAATTTCATAGATAGGCGATAGGAGAAACTTCTAAACAAATTATAATTCTCTGAAGAAGCTCAAAAGGGATTTCTAGGAAAGTATCAAAGATCCTTGGAACAAGTTCTTGGGGATTTCTTGGGGAACATGCCCAGATGTACCTGTAGCATCCTGTTCCCCGGTAATCTACAGTAGTTATTAGTGGAATGTATTTTCACAAAGAATGTAGTGTAGATTTTGTAAAAAAAAAGGCACAATGACTAAAAATTTGTTGAAGGAGTTTTCAAAGGTCTGAACAACTAGGTATTTATTCTTAGGTTGCATTTTATCAAGGATTCGCAGAGAAATTGTCAGGTGAGGAATTTTTGGTAAATCCTTGAACAAGAGCAATTTCTAAAAAAAATAATATTGAAGAATAACTGAAGACATCTAAAATCTGGGAATGTTTTACAGGAAATAAAAGAAAAAAATCTGAATGTGATTCTAAAAATATATTATTCCTAATTGAATTCCAGGTGAAACTCTTGACCGAGTTCGAAAGAGAATGCTTCATGCAAAAATTCTTATACTTTTGCAGAAAAAAATTCGAAGAGGCCATCTAAGACAAATACTTGGAAGAATCCCTATGAACTTCTTAGTCAGCTCTTTGCTAGAACTCTTGAAACAAACGATGAACCATTCTGAGTAAAACCTTGAGGCACGACTGGTCGGAGAAATTTGAGGTACTTCGAGGAATGATTTCTGGAAATAAACTCTGGAGTGTTTATTGAAAAATAAATAGAAAACTAAATAGATGAGTCCTAGACAGAACTCCTGGGGAATACTATTTCTTATCAAACTATTAGACTACTAATGAAACTATTTCTTATCAAATTATTAGACGTATAGCTAAGAATAGCTTGGCAGATTCTGGGCATAAACCTTTGGAGCTCCATATTAGATTAGGGCGGTTCAAAAATTAAAAATGTTTGTAAATCCATATCTTTCTTACCTTGCTTAGAATAAAAATAGTGTTCTGTGAAATTTTAATGAATAAGTTTTTACTGTGAGATGATTAATTTGTACTTACTAACGTATTTGGATTTTTTTCAAAATTTCTCCATAGTAATTCCCATATAAACCTACATCTTCGAGCCGGTTGTGCTACTTTTCCCCGAATGTCGTTTCCCCGAACGCCAGTTACCCGAATGCCAGTTCCCTGAATATCCCGTTTCCCCGAATAGTCCACTTCCCCGAAAAGTTTTTGGCACTCATATTTGTCATAACTTTATAGATTTCAAGGGGGTGAACGTACTGGTCATCTGATATGCACCCTTCTTTATTTGATTGGCGTTTCTTACGAGTTATACCGTCCTCAGCATTTTTGGCAACATGTGTATAGTCGAGAATGACTAAATACCTTCTTTTTTGATTGCTTATCGTTCTTTCTAATTCACCATCCTGCCAATGAAAACTATTATAGCACCTTTTCGAACCGCTATATTTTTCGGGGAAACGGGTCATTCGGGGAAATGGCATTGGGGGAAACGGGTCATTCGGGGAACTGGCTTTCGGGGAACCGACATTCAGGGAAACGACATTCGGGGAAAAGTAGCACAATCCTTCGAGCCACCTTTAACACTTCAGTCGTCGCGCTGTTGTATTTTGTACAACACTGGTGAAAATACTTCACTTTTCGTTCACAACAGCAGCGTGGTGGTTCTGACGGTGCTCTACCACGGGACGACTGGAAGGTTAAATTACCATCGAAAAAGCTGCAAGTTTCACAGAACATTACTTTTATGGTAAAGATGGTAAAAAAAGATACTTTTTTGAATTTCAAACCGCCATAATATTAGATATTTGGCAGATTTCTATTTAAACATATTGCGGATTATTAATAAAACCTTCGAAAAATTTCTGGTAAGATCTTTGAAGGAAAATAAGGCTTTGGTGAAAATGATCTTTGGCAGGAGTCTGGATTCAAACTGCCCTCAAAAATTAGTCGAAAAGTTTATCATGACGCATTATTTATAAACATGAATGCTGAAAACAATCTTTGAAACATTTTAGCAATATCTTAACCTTAGTAGCAAACTAGTTGAATTAAATTTTCCATCGACCATGGGAGAATCCTCTCTGGCTAAGCCATTGATTAATAAATAGAATATATTTAACCTACTTCCTCTGCGATCTTCACACCCCTAAAAATAGAATACTTCGTCTGATTTTGATTTTTTAACTGTACAATTTAATCAAATGATTGATGCAATGTTCAAAACCACCACTATGGCTGAAGCAGTTGGTGTAAAATTTACTAATAAAATTGTTATTGGAATACGTTTTCCTAATGGATCCAAATATTTCTTTGAATTGAAATGCTCGTTCTGAAACTCATTTAATTACAAACTCAAAAGAGATCCAAATTTGTTTGTTTATCGTAATGATCGATTGGATGGAGCATGTAGAGGAGTTGCTATCAGGCGTAGGAAACATCAACTTTTTTCGTCAGTCTAAACCAAATTTTTTGAAACTTTCAGCTTATGAAAATATACCATGATTTGGACTCATGATATCATGAGTCAGATTGCCGTAACGCAACACATGCGTTAGATTTTTGTTGCTGATGGCTCGGAATCATGATTCAAATGCCGAAAATGCTGAGTCGCGCATCCGTTTATGATCGACAAAATAAAAAAATAAAAAATAGCATTCACTGAGATTCGAGCCAAGAACCTTCCAATTGATAGCCACGTACCCTACCACTCAACCACTTCGTCATCTTGAATTAAGAGTGATCGATACGAATGAGCTGAAGCAAAGTGCTCCGCTTAGTGTTTTCACACTGGATGTTACGCTTATGAAGAATCATGATTATGACTCCAGGAACCATGATTTGTGATCCTGATATTATGACCTAACCAACTTATAAATTTCATGATATGTAAATCATGGTTTGGGAATCAGATTTTTATCCGTGTAGCCAACTGGTTACTCACGCTGACTTTAATTCTGATTATGCCCCTGTTACATATCAAATTTTCCATGAATCGATTGTCAATCCTATCAGCTCCACTTTCAATTATTTAGGAACCGACTGTAATACATCCCGAGGAGGAACAAATAACTTCCCAATAACTTATGCATACCATTTTTTGGTATCATACCAAAATTAGGTATTGTTCAGTTGTCAATACCTCAATTTGGTATTATAATGGTATTGAAAAAAATCTTTAAAACAATTAAATATACTTCATTGAGGTATTAAACAGCTATTGAGGTCTGCTGGAGGTATTGAACTACAATTGAAAAATTTCATTTTTATATGAAAATCCATCAAGTATTATTGAGGTATTACAATACCTGATCTAGTTATCAGTTTGGTGTTCGTAGAATATGCTTGAGATATTATTTGAGGTATTTTACCTCTTATGCAGGGCTAATTCATACCTCATTCAGGTATGTAGTATTGGAAATTATCTGGTATGGAATACCTCAATTTGGTATTCAGTAGTTATTTTCTTCTGCTCGGGATATGAAACATACATCGATAGGAATCTTGATGTTAGCATTGACAATGCTCTCGAAATTTTAATTAATTCCATTGTTGAAGCAAGAGGCATTGTAATACCAAAATGTGAAGTAAAATTCGAATCCGTGATTATAGACGATGATCTTAAGGCGAAACTGGAGGCTTTTCCGTTGGGATTAACATAGCCAGCTTTCAAATTCAAATTTTCTTGGTAGTAGTGAGCTCATCCAAGTACCGCTATGGGGAGTATTGTAATCGCGTGTAATTCAGATAATGGAAATTATAAGAATGCCATAATTGGGTGGACATTAACAAAACAATTACTCAAGGAACTGAAATAACTTACTTTGGGCTGAACGACCTTGGTAGCCTGTCACAGTGGAGCAAAATATCATAATTTTTAGTCAATTTCTCTATAGTCATAGATATGAGTTTTTGAGAATTGTTATCTCCGACGAACTATATAGCATAGATATAAACTATATTTTGTGGATCGAAAATTCGATCTACCTGGCTTTGCAATCATATAGGCTAGTTTTCCATTTCAATAGTATCAAAGAAATTGTTAGAAGTATTGCAAAACGTTTGATAAAAATTGAAAAAAAAAAACGATAACAATTTGTCGGCAAACAAAATGTGAGCAACATTTTTTTTTATATCTAGGGTTGGTGCTCCCTTAGTGGACAGTCCCCTATAGTCACACTAGTGGCTTTTTACGGCGGTTTAGCTATAATCCTTTTCAAAACATTTTTTGACATGAAGGTCAGGAGCTATTTATCTAAGTACCATTGATACACAGCTTGATATTGTTCAAAAAATGATCGAAATAATTAGTTTTGCTTAAAATTTGAGCTCCCTTGTATAGGCGCAAACCTATTGTTCCTATAGTAGCACTACTGAGAGAAACTATTTTTTATTTCAAAAAATAATTGAAGAATTAACAACTTTTTTTTCATCAAACGAAAGCTTTTGATCCACACTTTGTAGGAAAAATATAAAAGTTTTGTAAAAATACGGTTTTGATAAGTATTTTGCCAACGCCGTGATGCTAGTGCTATAGGAACAGAAATTAGAAATAGAGCTACTATAGGCACATGTATTCCTATAGTGGCACACGCGATAATAAATGCAAACATTTGAGTTTTCGTAGTTTTCATATTTTTCCCACAAATCCAAGATAAAAAGCTTTCAGATGTTGAAAAAATAATGACGGTAGCGTTATTTGTCGATTTTATACGATTTTTTGTTCTAAGCTATGCGGCTATTGATACATCGACCCTATTGCTAAAAAAATTAGTGATCATGGGTTCGATTTTCAGCACCTCCATAAAAAACTTCGTTTTGTCATCGAAAGAAACCACATAGCGGGGAAGTCCATTCATTCTCCATCAGTATCAGATTGTTGAAGCATAAAATGAATTAATTGAGAACCAAAGACAACTCTCAGATTATTTTTGCATTGTTGGTGAATGCTTTGCTATTCTGGGGGATTGCCTGGACATATTGGAAATATGTGATATTTCTTAACCTCAATTTGTTCTGATTTTTCAAAGCAGATTTCGTTGAGTATTTCTGAAATATTGGCAAATGCTTAGGAAATCTGAGAGAATTTGTGGACATATTTGAATGTTGGAGGATAGTAAGAAAGGGAAGAAAAGCTCTGAACTTCACAGAGCACTATAAGATTATTTTGAAGTTTTTAAAATTTTGGTGATTTTGAATGGATGTTCCGAAAATTCATTTTTTTTATCGATGTTGGGAGCACAAAAAATCGATTGAATCGATTTTCTTCATTTAATTTTTTGTTTCGATTCAAGAGGAAGAAATTGATAAGTATTTTTTAATGACTTGATAAATCATAAACCTAGATTTGAATTAGCCTGTAAGTGTTTCATATATAAATTTGTATTTCAATCGTTATTCAATGGAAACAATTAAGACATCGTGCGAAATTGCATTTGGTCGTAATTTAGGAGCAAACATCGGTCAATCGATTCGACATGTTGAATTTGAATCGATTCAGTAACATCGATGTTGAGATCATATTTGCCCTTAGCTTCTTACAACCCATATTTATCAATTTCATGTACACACACGCGCGTAGAGCGAGTGGGATTTGGTTACCGAACACCTCAATATATATGACAATATATTTCTAAGTTGTTTCTCAATACTTATTTTTGATGCATTGGTGAATAGTTTGGAATTCTGAAAAAATGTCTGGACTAATTTGGAATGATGACGCATAACGAGGGATTCTTAGGTTATTTCTGAACTAATTGAGGATTACAGAGAACTTTTAGGTCATATTTGATTTTTTTTTTTAATGTTTCATATTTGTTGATGAATACTCTGGAATACTGAGAGAATCTCAGAATGAATTGGGGATGTTAAAGAATAACCAGAAATTGATAGATTAGTTCGTAACCAAATGAAGATCACATTAAACTCTTCGAATATTTCTGAATCGTTGGTAAACACTTTTGAATTTTATGATAATTTCTGCACAAATTGAGTATGCGGATAATGACAAGAAATCCTGAGGATCGCCAAAAATTATAAAAATATGTTTGAATTGTTGTTGAATACCTGGTATTCTAAGAGAAAGTCTCAAAAAAAAAAAATGAATGTAGCCAGGTAACGACAAATTCCTGGAATATGTCTGAATCGAACATAGATCACGAAAATATTCTCTCTGAAAGTATTTTAAAATATAAAGACGGATAAACAGCGGCTGAAAGCTTTTTTTTTTTCCTAAAGATAATCAGTTTATTGTTATTTATTTTATTTCTGAATAGATGGTGAATAATTAAAAATTCTTATAGATTGTCTGAGAAATTTGGAAGTGTTGATTGCAACGAGAAATTTCTTGAAAATTTATTGACTAATTGAGAACCACAGAGAATTGGTAAATTATTTCAGAATTGATGTTGTATATTTTGGTATTCTGAGAGAATGTCTGGACAACTTTGGAATGTTAACGATAACAGAGAGAATCCTAGGTTGTTTCTCAACAAATTTTGGAGTACATAATACTCTAAGATTAGTATTGAATTAACAAGATTATTTTAGAGATCAACAATTTACTTTCGAAATCCTGGGAGAATGTTTCAACGAATTAGAAATTTTCAGAGATAACCAGAAATACCTGGAATATTGCTCAATTTATTGAGCACCATAGACATCTATAGGAGAATTTCTGAATTGTTTGTAATACTTTGAAATTCCCGAAGAATGCCCAGGCAAATCGGGATTGTTGATGATAACGAAAAATTGCTTCTTGACGATATCAAGAACAATAAAATTATTTTTGCATTATCCACATAATGTTTTAATTGAGAATGTTGAAGGATAACGATAAATTCATAGAATATTTCTGAACTGTTTGAAGATCACCGAGATCCCTGAGAGTATTTCTGAATTGTTGGAAAATAAATTAAAATTATGAGAGAATGTCTGGACAAATTGGAAATGTTGAAGGGTAACCTGAAGGTTAACATAGACCTCTAAGATCTCTGATAAGAATAACGAGAACTTTCGACTTTCTCAAAATATTTCTTAATATTTTCTTCTAAATTGTTGAAAAATAATTTGTAACTCTCGCTCTGGACTAATCTTAAATGTTGAAAAATAACAAGAATTACCTAGAATATTTATGAACTAAATGAAAATCACAGAAAATGCAAAGATTATTTCTGAATTTTAAGTGAATATTTTGGAATTCATGAAGAATGCCTGTACACATTTTGAATTATCGCGGATTCAGGAGATTCCTAGGATATTTCTTAGCTAGTTGAGGATTACAGGAAACTTTAAAATTATGTTTAAAAATGCAATGTTGATTTTGGATTGTTCGTAAATACTTTGGAGGATTGAGAGAACGTCTGAAAAATTGAGAATGTCGAAACATAACCGGAAATTCATAGAATATTTCTGAAATTATTGGGGATGCGAAACTCTGAAATGTTGGTAAATATCTTAAAATTATGGGAGAATGTCTGCGACATTTGGTAAAGTTGGAAGATATTAAAAAAATCAGAATATGTTTAAGCTTATTGAGAACCACATAGATCTTTGAGTATTTATGAATTGTTGGTTAATACTTTGAAATTCATACAAATTTAAAATGTTAGATTCTTAGGTTATTTCAGAACAAAATATAAAAACAAAGAATTTCAGGGATATTTTTGAATATTTAGGATGATTGTTTAAATGTTGATATATACTTTGGAATTCTGAGAGAATGTCTGAACTTATTTGGAAAGTTGTACATAACGAGATATTCTAAGAATATTTCTTAACCAATCAAGGATTGCAGAAATGTTCAAGCATATTTCTGAATTGTGTTTACAAACTTTGGCAATCTAAGAGAATATCCGTACAAAATGGGAATGCTGAGAGGAAATTGTTTTGAACATTTTTGTTCCTATTGAGGATTTTAGAGAACCCTGAGTGTATATTTGAATTGTAGTTGAACGCTTTGGTTTTATGTGAAAATGTCAAGACAAATTTAGAATATTTATGATAACGAGAAAATCGTAGAATATATTCAAACTAATAACGTAACACAGTGATCTCTAAGAGTGTATCTAAATTTTTAAATAATAATTATTATGAAATACTGAAATAATGTCTGGGCACTTAGGGAATGTTGAGAATAACGAAAACTTTGTAGTATATTTCTGAATGTATTAAGCATCACAAAGAACTCTTGGATTATTTCTGAATTGTTGCTCAATATTTTGGAATCCTGGAAGAAAAACAAAGGCTGATGATAACTCACCAAGGATTTCAGAGAATTCCAGGATTATTATTAAATTGTTGTTGGATACTTTGAGTATCTAAGAGGACGTCTGGAAACAAATGTTATACGGAAAGATAATGAGGGATGTAGATTCTGAACTCATTGAAAATAACAAAGATTGCTAAGATTATTTTTGAATTTGTAAGATGATTTTTCAATTGTTGATGAATACCTTGGAATTCTGAGAGGATATCTGAAAAAATTAGGAGTATTGAAGTATAACGAAAAAATCCTAAAATATGTTTTAATTAATTAGCACGCAGAAAAACCTCATAGAGTATTTCTGAGTTGTTGATGAATGCTTTGAGAATCCTAAGAGAATATCTGAATAAATTTGGGGACGTTAAGGAATTACCAGAAATACTTAGAATATATCTGAACTAATTGAGGACCACAGAAACCTCTAAGCGAATTTTGGAATTGTTGAATACATTAAAATTCTGAAAACATGTCTGGGAACATGGGAAATGCTGATGATGACGAGAAATTTCTAGTATCTTACTGAACTTATTCAAAATCATAAAGAACTGTTGGACTGTTTCTGAATTGCTGGTCAATTCCTTAGGAACTCTGAATGAAATTTTGGACAATTTGGAAATGTTGATGATCCTAGACTATTTGTAAATTTATAATGGATTTCAGATAATGCTGAATTATTTTCAAATTGTTGTTGAATACTTTGATTATCACAGAAATAAATTAAAGTATTTCTGAATTGTTGATGAATAATTTGGAATCCTGGGAAAATGTCTGAATAAATTTGGAATATATAAGCATTATCAGAAATACCTAGAATACTTCTTAGCTTATTTAGTATCACATAACTCTCTGAGAGAATTTCTGAATTGTGGGTATGTCTGGGCACGTATGGATCTTTCATGGTAATTAAAAATTTCCGGTATATTTCTGAACCTATTGAGGATCACAAAGAACACTTTGCTTATTATTAAATTGTTGTTTGATAACTTAGGCATTTTTTGGATAAACTGGGAATGCAGATGATAACGAGAAATTTTTAGAAAATTTCTAAACTGATCGAAGATTGTAGAGAATTTTAAAATTATTATTAAATTGTTGTTGGATACTTTGAGAAACAGAGAGAAAATCTGGAAAAAATTGGTATATTGAAGGATAACTAGAATTTCCCAAGAAATCTGAGCTGATTGAGCAGAAATCTATGATAATATTTCTGAATCGTTGTTGATTACTTTAGAATTCTGGGAGAATGTCTGAATAATTCGAAGTGTTGAAGGATGACCAGAAATTTCCAGCATATTTCTAAATAATTGAAAGACTATACAGAAGTATAAGATTACTTCTGAATTATTGGTGAATATATTGGAATGCTTGGAGAATGTATGGACAAATTTGGAATATTTACGGATAACATGATTCCTAAGCTGTTTCTAAACACAAGAAAGATTACAGACAACTTCAAGTTCTCTTGGAGTTCTGAATGTCTGAACTTATCTGAAATGTTGAACATAACGAGACATTCCAAGAATATTTTTGAACTAATTAAAGATTGCAGAAATGTTCAAGGATATTTCTAAATTGTTAGTAATTTAAAAATCTGAGAGAATATCCGGACAAAATGGGAATGTTGAAGGAAAATTTCAGATCCTATTGAGGAGTATAGAGAACCCTGAAGAATGTCTGGACGGATAACTAGAGATTCGTATGTTAATTCTGAACTAAGTAGAGAATTACCTAAAATATTTCTAAGCTGAATTAGGACTACAGAAATCTCCGAGTTATTTTCTAATTTGTTAGCAAATAATTTAAAATTATGCAAGAATGTTAGGACACTTATGGAATGTTGCTGAAAAATTTATTGTATATTTCTGAACTTATTGAGGATCACAAAGAACTCTTTGATTATTTCTGAATTGTTGTTGAATAGCTAAGAAACTCTGGATGGAATTTTGTACAAATTGGGAATGCAGATGATAACGAGAAATTCCTAGATTTTTTTAGATTATTATTAAATATTTTGAGAATATGAGAAAACGTCAGGATAAATTTGGAGAATAACGAAAAATTTAAAAAAAAAATCTGGTCTAATTGATCAGAGATCTTTGAGTAGGGGGAGATCCCCCAGTACCGGACACTAAAGCCACTAAATTCATAATTCGAAAAATATTGATATGATGGGCTCGTGTTACCCATTTATGATGAATATTATCATTTTTATAGTGTACAAAAATAAATTTGAAAATATAAATATGAATTTTGACATTGAGTTTTGATGAAGTATTTTAGTATCAAATTGATCGATCTTGAAAGGTGGCACCCAATACCGGACACGGTCTGGAAATGCCTCGAATTCTGTAAATTTGAACATCATTGAATGTGTACACTATAGAAATAGTTTATAATTACCAATTCAATGCAATTGCAACATTTACAAAAATAATTTGAGTTTTTCTTAGTTTGCAAGATGCCTATCAAAAACCTCTTTCATATATGATGAAAAACAGCACATTTTACGATGTTGTTATGAATGTTCATTCTTCTTAATTTTATTGCATGTTTGATACCATGGTCGACGGAACCCATGAAAAATGAAAGTATTTTGAGACACTGATGCAATAATTACAAAGATATCATATAACAAATCAAGCTGTCCGAAACTGAGGGACAGGAGGTGCTTAACCAAAATTGTAATCTGTCCATATTTACTTCAATTATGGTACAAAATACATTCATACTATCAAATTAGGATTATGTTCGATCATGCTTGCGGGATCCGAAGTATTTTTTCATATTCAAAATAATTACTAAATAGGCTCAAAATTAAGAAGATACGTCAATTTTTTAAAGATTTTCAAACTTTTCTACTTTTTTAAAAAGGGATGCATGTTTCAAGGATGTGTGATTCTACGCAAACATTAGTCTACATAATAGCTTTCTTTTCTACTAATACACCATCTTGATTGGACTATGATTTCTCAATGTTTCGACTTTGTCCGGTATTGGGTGCTGTCCGGTATTGGGGTATCTCCCCCTATTTATGAATTATTGTTGAATACTTTGGAATTCTGAGAGAATTTCTGAATAAATATGGAGTGTTGAAGGATAACCAGAAATTTCTAGAATATTTCTGAACCATTTGAGGATTACAGAGAACTAAAATATCATTATGAATTATTGGTGAATATATATAAGTTCTCAGAAAATGTCTTGAAAAATTTAGAAAATAAAAGAATAACGAGATTACTAATTTGTTTCTGAAATCATTGAGGATTACAGAGTTCTTCAAGATAACCTTTGAATTCGCAAGGATTATATCTGAATTGTTTTCGAATGTTTCCGAATTCTGAGAGAATGTTTGAAAATGATTTGAATGTCGAAGGATAACTAGATATTCCAAGGATATATCTGAACAAATTAGGATCACACAGATCTCTGAGAATATTTCTTAGTTGTATTCTTAGTATTTGAATACTTTGAAATTTAGGGAAAATATCTGAATAAATTTTAAGTGTGAAAGGATAACCAAAAAATTTCAGAATATGTCTGATTTATTTTAGGCTTACAGAGAGCAACAAAATTACTTCTGAATTGTTGATATATAGTTAGGAATTTCGAAACAATGTCTGAATAATTTGAAAATGTTGATTTCTCCTGGAAATCCTAGAAATATTTCTGAACCAATTGAGGATAACAGAGATCTGAGGCTATAG
This sequence comes from Aedes aegypti, assembly GCF_002204515.2. Classification (NCBI taxonomy): domain Eukaryota; kingdom Metazoa; phylum Arthropoda; class Insecta; order Diptera; family Culicidae; genus Aedes; species Aedes aegypti. The sequence continues at coordinate 403,622,820 of NC_035108.1, forward strand.
ATAATTTTTGTCAAATATTTTGAGATTATGGGAGAATTTGTGGACAAATGTTAAACTTATTGTGCAACACAGAGATCTGTGAGAGTGTTTCTTAATTGTATTTGAATACTTTGGAATTCTGAGCGAATGTCTGAACAAATTTGAAATTTTGAAGGATTATAAAGAATTCCTAGGATACTGCTTAACTAATTGAGGATCACAGAGAGCTATAAGAATAATTTGGAATTTTCAGATGGATGGATGGAATTTTTAGAACTTACAGATAAGTTCTCTTTGATTCTCAATAATTTTAAAAATAAACTAAGAATATCTCATCATCCATCATCATTGCAAATATGTCCTGACATTCTTTCAGAATTTCAAGCTATTCATCAATAAATCAGAAATAATTGAAGAAGTCTCTATAGATCTCAATTAGTTCAGAAATATTTTAAGTATTCCTTCAACAGTCCTAATTTGTTCAAACATTTCCTCTATATTCTTCCAACGTATTTACCAACAATTTAGAAATTCTGTCAGAGCCTCTTTGACCATCTAGTTATTTGCAACTTTCCCAAATTGTCCAGATATTCTATCAGTAAAACAAAGAAACTACCAACAATTCATAAATACTCCCAGAGGTCTATGTGATCCTCAATTATTTTGAAATATATTCTAGAAATTTCTGGACATCCTTCCACATTCCCAATTTGTCCATACATTTTCTCATAATTTCAAAGTATTTTTCTAAAAATAATATATACCCTCAGAGATCACTGTGATACTCAATTGGGTAAAATAAATTTTATAATGCCTCAATTTGTTTTGGTATATCTTGGAAGTTTCTCGTTATCCTTCTTAATACTAATTTTGGTTACGCATTCTCTCGAAAAGAAAAACAATCTTGAAAATACCAAAATATTCTTATAGTTCTATGATCCTCAATTATTTAAGCAATATTCTAGGCATTCATGATATTTCTTCAAAATTTGAAATTCGTTCAGATATTCTTTCAGAATTCCAAAGTACTCAATAATAATTTAGAAATACTTTCACAGATCTCTGTGAATTTAGTTTAACGTTTGGCCACAAATTTTGTCATAATTTCAAAATATTATTAAAAAACTATTTAAAGACTTAAAGATTTTTGTTATCCTCAATTGATTCAGAAATGTTCCAAGAAATTCCAGGGGAATTCAACATTCTCAATTTATTCAGACATCGTTTCTAAATTCCAAACTATATATCAACAATTCAGAAGTATTTATGTTGCTCTCTGTAAGCTTCAAATAAATCAGATACATTCTAATTTTTTTGGTTATCTTTTATCACTTTAAATTTAATTAAGATATTCTCTCTAAATTCCAAAGTATTCATCAGCAACTAAGATATATTCCCACAGATCTCTGTGATCCTAATTTGTTCAGATATATCGTAGGATTTTCTCGTTATCCTTCGACATTCAAATCGTTTTCATACATTCTCTCAGAATTCGGAAATATTCACAAACAATTCAATTACAATCTTGCGAACTCAAAGCCTATCTTGCAGAACTCTGTATTCTTCAATGATTTCAGAAACGAATTAGGAATCTCATTATTCGTTTATTTTACAAATTTGTCCAGACATTTTCCAACAATTAGTTCTCTGTGATCCTCAAATGGTTCAGAAATATTCTAGGAATTTCTGGTTATCCTTCAACACTCCAAATTTATTCAGACAATCTCTCAGAATTCCAAAGTATTCAATAAAAAAACAGAAAACTTCTTATAGATCTCTGCTGAATAAGTTTAGATTTTTTTAAGAAAATCTCGTTATCCTTCCAAATTTATCCCGACGTTTTCTCAGATTCTTAAAATATTTAAAAATAATCTAAGAGTTCCCTAAAATCTTCGATTAGTTCAGAAATATTCTAGGAATTTTCAGTTGATACATTCCCAATTTGTCCAAAATTTCTTCCAGAGTTCCAGAAATAATCAAAGAGTTCTTTGTGATCCTCAATAAGTTCATAAATATACTGGAAATTTTTCGTTATCAGCAACATTCCATAAGTGCCCAAACATTTTTGCAGAATTTTAAATTATTTACTAGCAATTCAGAAAATAACTTGTAGATTTTTGTAGTCCTAATTAAGCTTTGAAATATTCTAGGTATTTTCGATAATTCTTTAACATTCCAAAGTTATTCAAATATTCTCTCAGGATTCCAAAGTATCCATCAACAAAACATAAATAATATCATTTATTTCTGTAATTTTAAAATAATTCTTAAATATTCTAGGAAACTCTAGTAATACTTCAATATTTCAAGGAAAATCTTATTTGTTCACATATTTTCTTGAAACTCCAACGGTATTCATCGAAAATTCTAAAAAAATACTAGTACATACAAAAATAATTTTAGAATTCTCTACTTAGTTCAGAATAAACATACGAATCTCTAGTTACCCGTCTAGACATTCTTCAAGAATTTCAAAATATTCACCAATAATTCATAAGTTATATTTTAGTTCTCTATAATTCTCAAATGGTTCAGAAATATTCAAAGATTTTCTGATAATCCTTCTTTCAAATTTATCCCGTTGTATTCTCAGAATTGAATGTATTCATCAACAATTAAAAAAAAACCGTCATCATGCCTCATTTGTCTAAGCATTTTTCAATATTTTCAAATTATTTACCAACAATTCAGAAATAATCTTTAAGTTCTCTGCGATCCTCAATTAGTTAAGGAATATTCTAGAAATTTCTCGTTATTCATTTTCACATAATCCAAAAATATTAAACTACAATTCATATATACCCTCAGGGTTGTCTATACTTCTCAATAGGATCAGAAATTTTCTTTTAACATTCCCATTTTGCCCGGATATACTCTCAAATATTCAAATGAATTTACCAACAATTCAGAAATATCCTCGAACATTTCTGCAATACTTAATTAGATCAGAAATATTATTGGAATGTCTCGTTATGTTCAACATTCAAAATCAGTTCAGACATTTAGAATTTCAAAGTATTCACCAACAATTTAAAAATATTCTTAGAAATCTCTGTGATGGTGAATTTGTTCAGATATATTCTAGGAATTTCTCGTTATCCTTCCACTATCATATTACTTTTAGACAATCTCTTAGAATTCTGAAGTATTCACCAACAATTAAAAAATAATCTTGCAAATTCAAAAGTAATCTTGAAGTTCTGTTCTGTCTTTCATGAATTCAGAAACAACTTAGGTATCTCGTTATCCGTATATATTCCAAATTTTGTCCAAATATTCTCCAATAATTCCAATATATTCATCAATAATTCAGAATGAATCTCATAGTTCTTTTTAATGCTCAAATAATTTAGAAATATTCTAGGAATTTCTGGTCATCCTTCAACACTCCAAAATTTAACAAGATGAGTCATCCCGATCAATGTTACCCCGCTGATCAATGTTACCCCGGATTACGGTACATTGAAATTATGAAAGAATGTGTTAACATAGACCCCAAAGATCTTTTATTCTTTTTCTTGGCATTAACGTCCCCACTGGGGCAGATCCGGCTACTCTGCTTAGTGTTCTAAGAGCACTTTCACAGTTATTAACTAAGAGCTTTCTTTGCCTATGTTGCCATTTTCACATTCGTACATCGTGTGGCAGGTACGATGATACTCATTGCCCAGGGAAGTCAAGGAAATTTCCATTACGAAAAGATCCTGGACCGACCGGAAATCGAACCCAGACACCTTCAGCATGGCTTTGCTTTGTAGCCGCGGACGTTAACCACTCGGCTAAGGAAGGCCCCTTTTGAGGATTATAGAGAACCCTGAGAGTACCGTAATCCGGGGTATCATTGATCAGCGGGGTAACATTGATCTGAACGACTCATCTCGTAATAAGTTGGTATCGTCATTTATTGATGAAACATTTCCAAAGCATGAATGTTGCTTCTCTTTCTTATACTTATAAGCTATTAAAAATTAAGATTTTTGCAAAAATTGCGTTAACTTTATGCGTAAATTTGTCAAGTTTGTGAAACAATGATTTCAATGGTTAAGGATGACACTACCAAAGATTCATGTCTCACATAAGTTTTGCAAGTGATATCAGCAAGGAAAATAAGGTTTTCACTAAAAATGGCATCGCAAAAAACGATTCTGTTGTCAAAAAATTTATAAGTATGTTCAATTAGGCAACATTAACGAATTACTGTTAAGAATGTAGAATTCCCTTAGTAAAATTGCCTATCTTCAGGCGTATTCCGCTGTTCGAAGTGTTTTTAATTTTAAAATAACTCAAAAAGTAAATGAGATGTAAGCGTTTCGACATCATATTCGGCTTCAGGGGTCATGATTTATGTAAGTAACGACATTTTCAATATTACCGAACGTTGTTTCCATGGGTGCTCAATGTTACCCCAAATCAGCTAAATGAAAAAATCGCTTAAAACATTTTTGTAAACATGCTTAAATCTTTCAAAAAACAAACTACAGTATATGGTCACGAGCTATTGGTGCCAGTACTTGTTTTAAAAATATAAAACTCACATAATTTACATTTTTGGATGAAATATTCAAGAAATATCCTAAAAACTGATCAATGTTACCCCGGATTACGGTATATTTGAATTGTAGTTGAACACTTTGGTTTTATTAGAAAATGTCTAGACAAATTTAGAATATTGATGATAACGAGAAATTCGTAGAATATATTCAAACTAATAACGTTCCACAGTGATCTGTAGGAGTATATCTAAATTGTTAATGAATAATTATTATAAAATTCTGAAATAATGTCTGGGCACTCAGGGAATGTTGAGAATAACGAAAATTTTGAAGTATATTTCTGAATGTATTAAGCATCACAAAGAACTCTTAGCTTATTTAGTATCATCTGAGAAAATTTCTGAATTGTTGGTATTTCTGCAAGAATGTCTGGGCACGGATGGAATGTTAATGGAAACTAAGAATTTCTGATACATTTATGAACTTATTGAGGATCACAAAGAACTCTTCGATTTTTTTTTTGAATTGTTGTTCAATAACTTGGGAATTTTTTGGACAATTTGGGAATGCAGATGATAACGAGAAATTTTTAGAAAATTTCAAAACTGATCGAAGATTTTAGAGAATTTTAAAATTATTATTATATTATTTTTGGATACTTTGAAAATCAGAGAGAACGTTCGAAAACAATGGTATATGGAAGGATAACAAAAATTTCCCAAAAAATCTGAACTGATTGAGCAGAAATCTATGAGAATATTTTTGAAACGTTGTTGATTACTTTAGAATTCTGGGAGAATATCTGAATAAATTTTGGAGTGTAGAAGGATGACCAGAAATTCCTAGAATATTTCTAAATTATTTGAGCATTAAAAAGAACTATGAGATTCATTCTAAATTATTGATGAATATATTGGAATTATTGGAGAATATTTGGACAAAATTTGGAATATATACGGATAACGAGATACCTAAGTTGTTTCTGAATTCATGAATGACAGAACAGAACTTCAAGATTACTTTTGAATTTGCAAGATTATTTTTTAATTGTTGGTGAATACTTCAGAATTCTGAGAGATTGTCTAAAAGTAATATGATAGTGGAAGGATAACGAGAAATTCCTAGAATATATCTGAACAAATTCACCATCACAGAGATTTCTAAGAATATTTTTAAATTGTTGGTGAATACTTTGAAATTCTAAATGTCTGAACTGATTTTGAATGTTGAACATAACGAGACATTCCAATAATATTTCTGATCTAATTAAGTATTGCAGAAATGTTCGAGGATATTTCTGAATTGTTGGTAAATTCATTTGAATATTTGAGAGTATATCCGGGCAAAATGGGAATGTTAAAAGAAAATTTCTGATCCTATTGAGAAGTATAGACAACCCTGAGGGTATATATGAATTGTAGTTTAATATTTTTGGATTATGTGAAAATGAATAACGAGAAATTTCTAGAATATTCCTTAATTAATTGAGGATCGCAGAGAACTTAAAGATTATTTCTGAATTGTTGGTAAATAATTTGAAAATATTGAAAAATGCTTAGACAAATGAGGCATGATGACGGTTTTTTTTTTAATTGTTGATGAATACATTCAATTCTGAGAATACAACGGGATAAATTTGAAAGAAGGATTATCAGAAAATCTTTGAATATTTCTGAACCATTTGAGAATTATAGAGAACTAAAATACAACTTATGAATTATTGGTGAATATTTTGAAATTCTTGAAGAATGTCTAGACGGGTAACTAGAGATTCGTATGTTTATTCTGAACTAAGTAGAGAATTCTAAAATTATTTTTGTATGTACTAGTATTTTTTTAGAATTTTCGATGAATACCGTTGGAGTTTCAAGAAAATATGTGAACAAATAAGATTTTCCTTGAAATATTGAAGTATTACTAGAGTTTCCTAGAATATTTAAGAATTATTTTAAAATTACAGAAATAAATGATATTATTTATGTTTTGTTGATGGATACTTTGGAATCCTGAGAGAATATTTGAATAACTTTGGAATGTTAAAGAATTATCGAAAATACCTAGAATATTTCAAAGCTTGATTAGGACTACAAAAATCTACAAGTTATTTTCTGAATTGCTAGTAAATAATTTAAAATTCTGCAAAAATGTTTGGGCACTTATGGAATGTTGCTGATAACGAAAAATTTCCAGTATATTTCTGAACTTATTGAGGATCACAAAGAACTCTTTGATTATTTCTGGAACTCTGGAAGAAATTTTGGACAAATTGGGAATGTATCAACTGAAAATTCCTAGAATATTTCTGAACTAATCGAAGATTTTAGGGAACTCTTAGATTATTTTTAAATATTTTAAGAATCTGAGAAAACGTCGGGATAAATTTGGAAGGATAACGAGATTTTCTTAAAAAAATCTAAACTTATTCAGCAGAGATCTATAAGAAGTTTTCTGTTTTTTTATTGAATACTTTGGAATTCTGAGAGATTGTCTGAATAAATTTGGAGTGTTGAAGGATAACCAGAAATTCCTAGAATATTTCTGAACCATTTGAGGATCACAGAGAACTAATTGTTGGAAAATGTCTGGACAAATTTGTAAAATAAACGAATAATGAGATTCCTAATTCGTTTCTGAAATCATTGAAGAATACAGAGTTCTGCAAGATAACCTTTGAGTTCGCAAGATTGTAATTGAATTGTTTGTGAATATTTCCGAATTCTGAGAGAATGTATGAAAACGATTTGAATGTCGAAGGATAACGAGAAAATCCTACGATATATCTGAACAAATTAGGATCACAGAGATCTGTGGGAATATTTCTTAGTTGCTGATGAATACTTTGGAATTTAGAGAGAATATCTTAATTAAATTTAAAGTGATAAAAGATAACCAAAAAAATTAGAATGTATCTGATTTATTTGAAGCTTACAGAGAGCAACATAAATACTTCTGAATTGTTGATATATAGTTTGGAATTTAGAAACGATGTCTGAATAAATTGAGAATGTTGAATTCCCCTGGAATTTCTTGGAACATTTCTGAATCAATTGAGGATAACAAAAATCTCTAAGTCTTTAAATAGTTTTTTAATAATATTTTGAAATTATGACAAAATTTGTGGCCAAACGTTAAACTAAATTCACAGAGATCTGTGAAAGTATTTCTAAATTATTATTGAGTACTTTGGAATTCTGAAAGAATATCTGAACGAATTTCAAATTTTGAAGAAATATCATGAATGCCTAGAATATTGCTTAAATAATTGAGGATCATAGAACTATAAGAATATTTTGGTATTTTCAAGATTGTTTTTCTTTTCGAGAGAATGCGTAACCAAAATTAGTATTAAGAAGGATAACGAGAAACTTCCAAGATATACCAAAACAAATTGAGGCATTATAAAATTTATTTTACCCAATTGAGTATCACAGTGATCTCTGAGGGTATATATTATTTTTAGAAAAATACTTTGAAATTATGAGAAAATGTATGGACAAATTGGGAATGTGGAAGGATGTCCAGAAATTTCTAGAATTTATTTCAAAATAATTGAGGATCACATAGACTTCTGGGAGTATTTATGAATTGTTGGTAGTTTCTTTGTTTTACTGATAGAATATCTGGACAATTTGGGAAAGTTGCAAATAACTAGATGGTCAAAGAGGCTCTGACAGAATTTCTAAATTGTTGGTAAATACGTTGGAAGAATATAGAGGAAATGTTTGAACAAATTAGGACTGTTGAAGGAATACTTAAAATATTTCTGAACTAATTGAGATCTATAGAGACTTCTTCAATTATTTCTGATTTATTGATGAATAGCTTGAAATTCTGAAAGAATGTCAGGACATATTTGCAATGATGATGGATGATGAGATATTCTTAGTTTATTTTTAAAATTATTGAGAATCAAAGAGAACTTATCTGTAAGTTCTAAAAATTCCATCCATCCATCTGAAAATTCCAAATTATTCTTATAGCTCTCTGTGATCCTCAATTAGTTAAGCAGTATCCTAGGAATTCTTTATAATCCTTCAAAATTTCAAATTTGTTCAGACATTCGCTCAGAATTCCAAAGTATTCAAATACAATTAAGAAACACTCTCACAGATCTCTGTGTTGCACAATAAGTTTAACATTTGTCCACAAATTCTCTCATAATCTCAAAATATTTGACAAAAATTATCTATAGCCTCAGATCTCTGTTATCCTCAATTGGTTCAGAAATATTTCTAGGATTTCCAGGAGAAATCAACATTTTCAAATTATTCAGACATTGTTTCGAAATTCCTAACTATATATCAACAATTCAGAAGTAATTTTGTTGCTCTCTGTAAGCCTAAAATAAATCAGACATATTCTGAAATTTTTTGGTTATCCTTTCACACTTAAAATTTATTCAGATATTTTCCCTAAATTTCAAAGTATTCAAATACTAAGAATACAACTAAGAAATATTCTCAGAGATCTGTGTGATCCTAATTTGTTCAGATATATCCTTGGAATATCTAGTTATCCTTCGACATTCAAATCATTTTCAAACATTCTCTCAGAATTCGGAAACATTCGAAAACAATTCAGATATAATCCTTGCGAATTCAAAGGTTATCTTGAAGAACTCTGTAATCCTCAATGATTTCAGAAACAAATTAGTAATCTCGTTATTCTTTTATTTTCTAAATTTTTCAAGACATTTTCTGAGAACTTATATATATTCACCAATAATTCATAATGATATTTTAGTTCTCTGTAATCCTCAAATGGTTCAGAAATATTCTAGAAATTTCTGGTTATCCTTCAACACTCCATATTTATTCAGAAATTCTCTCAGAATTCCAAAGTATTCAACAATAATTCATAAATAGGGGGAGATCCCCCAATACCGGACAGCACCCAATACCGGACAAAGTCGAAACATTGAGAAATCATAGTCCAATCAAGATGGTGTATTAGTAGAAAAGAAAGCTATTATGTAGACTAATGTTTGCGTAGAATCACACATCCTTGAAACATGCATCCCTTTTTAAAAAAGTAGAAAAGTTTGAAAATCTTTAAAAAATTGACGTATCTTCTTAATTTTGAGCCTATTTAGTAATTATTTTGAATATGAAAAAATACTTTGGATCCCGCAAGCATGATCGAACATAATCCTAATTTGATAGTATGAATGTATTTTGTACCATAATTGAAGTAAATATGGACAGATTACAATTTTGGTTAAGCACCTCCTGTCCCTCAGTTTCGGACAGCTTGATTTGTTATATGATATCTTTGTAATTATTGCATCAGTGTCTCAAAATACTTTCATTTTTCATGGGTTCCGTCGACCATGGTATCAAACATGCAATAAAATTAAGAAGAATGAACATTCATAACAACATCGTAAAATGTGCTGTTTTTCATCATATATGAAAGAGGTTTTTGATAGGCATCTTGCAAACTAAGAAACACTCAAATTATTTTTGTAAATGTTGCAATTGCATTGAATTGGTAATTATAAACTATTTCTATAGTGTACACATTCAATGATGTTCAAATTTACAGAATTCGAGGCATTTCCAGACCGTGTCCGGTATTGGGTGCCACCTTTCAAGATCGATCAATTTGATACTAAAATACTTCATCAAAACTCAATGTCAAAATTCATATTTATATTTTCAAATTTATTTTTGTACACTATAAAAATGATAATATTCATCATAAATGGGTAACACGAGCCCATCATATCAATATTTTTCGAATTATGAATTTAGTGGCTTTAGTGTCCGGTACTGGGGGATCTCCCCCTACTCAAAGATCTCTGATCAATTAGACCAGATTTTTTTTTTAAATTTTTCGTTATTCTCCAAATTTATCCTGACGTTTTCTCATATTCTCAAAATATTTAATAATAATCTAAAAAAATCTAGGAATTTCTCGTTATCATCTGCATTCCCAATTTGTACAAAATTCCATCCAGAGTTTCTTAGCTATTCAACAACAATTCAGAAATAATCAAAGAGTTCTTTGTGATCCTCAATAAGTTCAGAAATATACAATAAATTTTTCAGCAACATTCCATAAGTGTCCTAACATTCTTGCATAATTTTAAATTATTTGCTAACAAATTAGAAAATAACTCGGAGATTTCTGTAGTCCTAATTCAGCTTAGAAATATTTTAGGTAATTCTCTACTTAGTTCAGAATTAACATACGAATCTCTAGTTATCCGTCCAGACATTCTTCAGGGTTCTCTATACTCCTCAATAGGATCTGAAATTTTCCTTCAACATTCCCATTTTGTCCGGATATTCTCTCAGATTTTTAAATTACTAACAATTTAGAAATATCCTTGAACATTTCTGCAATCTTTAATTAGTTCAAAAATATTCTTGGAATGTCTCGTTATGTTCAACATTTCAGATAAGTTCAGACATTCAGAACTCCAAGAGAACTTGAAGTTGTCTGTAATCTTTCTTGTGTTTAGAAACAGCTTAGGAATCATGTTATCCGTAAATATTCCAAATTTGTCCATACATTCTCCAAGCATTCCAATATATTCACCAATAATTCAGAAGTAATCTTATACTTCTGTATAGTCTTTCAATTATTTAGAAATATGCTGGAAATTTCTGGTCATCCTTCAACACTTCGAATTATTCAGACATTCTCCCAGAATTCTAAAGTAATCAACAACGATTCAGAAATATTATCATAGATTTCTGCTCAATCAGCTCAGATTTCTTGGGAAATTCTAGTTATCCTTCAATATACCAATTTTTTCCAGATTTTCTCTCTGTTTCTCAAAGTATCCAACAACAATTTAATAATAATTTTAAAATTCTCTACAATCTTTGATCAGTTTAGAAATTTTCTAAAAATTTCTCGTTATCATCTGCATTCCCAGTTTATCCAAAAAATGCCTAAGTTATCAAACAACAATTTAATAATAAGCAAAGTGTTCTTTGTGATCCTCAATAGGTTCAGAAATATACCGGAAATTTTTAATTACCATGAAAGATCCATACGTGCCCAGACATACCCACAATTCAGAAATTCTCTCAGAGAGTTATGTGATACTAAATAAGCTAAGAAGTATTCTAGGTATTTCTGATAATGCTTATATATTCCAAATTTATTCAGACATTTTCCCAGGATTCCAAATTATTCATCAACAATTCAGAAATACTTTAATTTATTTCTGTGATAATCAAAGTATTCAACAACAATTTGAAAATAATTCAGCATTATCTGAAATCCATTATAAATTTACAAATAGTCTAGGATCATCAACATTTCCAAATTGTCCAAAATTTCATTCAGAGTTCCTAAGGAATTGACCAGCAATTCAGAAACAGTCCAACAGTTCTTTATGATTTTGAATAAGTTCAGTAAGATACTAGAAATTTCTCGTCATCATCAGCATTTCCCATGTTCCCAGACATGTTTTCAGAATTTTAATGTATTCAACAATTCCAAAATTCGCTTAGAGGTTTCTGTGGTCCTCAATTAGTTCAGATATATTCTAAGTATTTCTGGTAATTCCTTAACGTCCCCAAATTTATTCAGATATTCTCTTAGGATTCTCAAAGCATTCATCAACAACTCAGAAATACTCTATGAGGTGTTTCTGCGTGCTAATTAATTAAAACATATTTTAGGATTTTTTCGTTATACTTCAATACTCCTAATTTTTTCAGATATCCTCTCAGAATTCCAAGGTATTCATCAACAATTGAAAAATCATCTTACAAATTCAAAAATAATCTTAGCAATCTTTGTTATTTTCAATGAGTTCAGAATCTACATCCCTCATTATCTTTCCGTACAACATTTGTTTCCAGACGTCCTCTTAGATACTCAAAGTATCCAACAACAATTTAATAATAATCCTGGAATTCTCTGAAATCCTTGGTGAGTTATCATCAGCCTTTGTTTTTCTTCCAGGATTCCAAAATATTGAGCAACAATTCAGAAATAATCCAAGAGTTCTTTGTGATGCTTAATACATTCAGAAATATACTACAAAGTTTTCGTTATTCTCAACATTCCCTAAGTGCCCAGACATTATTTCAGTATTTCATAATAATTATTATTTAAAAATTTAGATACACTCTTAGAGATCACTGTGTTACGTTATTAGTTTGAATATATTCTACGATTTTCTCGTTATCATAAATATTCTAAATTTGTCTTGACATTTTCACATAAAACCAAAGCGTTCAACTACTATTCAAATATACACTCAGGGTTCTCTAAAATCCTCAATAGGAACAAAAATGTTCAAAACAATTTCCTCTCAGCATTCCCATTTTGTACGGATATTCTCTCAGATTGCCAAAGTTTGTAAACACAATTCAGAAATATGCTTGAACATTTCTGCAATCCTTGATTGGTTAAGAAATATTCTTAGAATATCTCGTTATGTACAACTTTCCAAATAAGTTCAGACATTCTCTCAGAATTCCAAAGTATATATCAACATTTAAACAATCATCCTAAATATTCAAAAATATCCCTGAAATTCTTTGTTTTTATATTTTGTTCTGAAATAACCTAAGAATCTAACATTTTAAATTTGTATGAATTTCAAAGTATTAACCAACAATTCATAAATACTCAAAGATCTATGTGGTTCTCAATTAGCTTAAACATATTCTGATTTTTTTAATATCTTCCAACTTTACCAAATGTCGCAGACATTCTCCCATAATTTTAAGATATTTACCAACATTTCAGAGTTTCGCATCCCCAATAATTTCAGAAATATTCTATGAATTTCAGGTTATGTTTCGACATTCTCAATTTTTCAGACGTTCTCTAAATCCTCCAAAGTATTTACGAACAATCCAAAATCAATATTGCATTTTTAAACATAATTTTAAAGTTTCCTGTAATCCTCAACTAGCTAAGAAATATCCTAGAGATCTCTTGAATCCGCGATAATTCAAAATGTGTACAGGCATTCTTCATGAATTCCAAATTATTCACTTAAAATTCAGAAATAATCTTTGCATTTTCTGTGATTTTCATTTAGTTCATAAATATTCTAGGTAATTCTTGTTATTTTTCAACATTAAAGATTAGTCCAGAGCGAGAGTTACAAATTATTTTTCCACAATTAAAAAAAAAACATTCAGAAATATTTTGAGAAAGTCGAAAGTTCTCGTTATTCTTATCAGAGATCTTAGAGGTCTATGTTAACCTTCAGGTTACCCTTCAACATTTCCAATTTGTCCAGACATTCTCTCATAATTTTAATGTATTTTCCAACAATTCAGAAATACTCTCAGGGATCTCGGTGATCTTCAAATAGTTAAGAAATATTCTATGAATTGATCGTTATCCTTCAACATTCTCAATTTAAACATTATCTCAAATTTCCAAATTATTCAACAGCAATTGAAAAAATGTGGATAATGCAAAAATAATTTTATTGTTCTCTGAGATCGTCAAGAAACAATTTTTCGTTATCATCAACAATCCCGATTTGCCTGGGCATTCTTCGGGAATTTCAAAGTATTACAAACAAAAATTACAAAAATGTCCAGGCATTCTCTCAGAATACCAAAATATACAACAACAATTCTGTAATAATTTACCAATTCTCTGTGATTCTCAATTAGTTAAGAAATTTTCAAGAAATTTCTCGTTGCTATCAATACTTCCAAATTGCTCAGACAATCTATAAGAATTTTAAATTAATCACCATATATTCAGAAATAAAATAAAAAATAATAAACTGATTATCTTTAGGAAAAACAAGCTTTCAGCCGCTGTTTTTTCGTCTTTATATTTTAAAATACTTTCAGAGAGAATATTTTCGTGATCTATGTTCGATTCAGATATATTCCAGGAATTTGTCGTTACCTGGCTACATCCAATTTTTTTTTTATACTTTCTCTAAGAATACCAGGTATTCAATAACAATTCAAACATATTTTTATAATTCTTGGCGATCCTCAGGATTTCTTGTCATTATCCGCATTCCCAATTTGTGCAGTAATTATCATAGAATTCAAAAGTATTTACCAACGATTCAGAAATATTCGAAGAGTTTAATGTGATCTTCATTTGGTTACGAACTAATCTATCAATTTCTGGTTATTCTTTAACATCCCCAATTCATTCTGAGATTCTCTCAGTATTCCAGAGTATTCATCAACAAATATGAAACATTAAAAAAAAAAATCAAAAATGACCTAAAAGTTCTCTGTAATCCTCAATTAGTTCAGAAATAACCTAAGAATCCCTCGTTATGCGTCATCATTCCAAATAAGTCCAGACATTTTTTCAGAATTCCAGACTATTCACCAATGAATCAGAAACAAGTATTGAAGAACATTATGCCTAGAATATATATCACTTGGAACCCTAAGATTTATTGTGAATTCTTTGAAAATATTTTGGAATTCTTGAAATATGTCTGGACATATTTGAAATGCTGACGAGATTTTTTAATTGTATTTTCCTAATAAATTAAGGATGACAGAAAATTTCTGAATTGTTCGTTAATTTTTTGGAATTCTGAAGAAATTTCGAGACAAATTGGGAATGAAGAAGTTTTATCATAGATCATTTTTTTAATTTAATGTTTGAACTTATTGAAAGCTACAGAATATACCGTAATCCGGGGTAACATTGATCAGCGGGGTAACATTGATCGGAATGACTCATCTCGTTAAAAGTTCAAATAAAGATTTATTGATGAAACATTTTCGAATCATGAATGGTGCCTCTCTTTCTTATATTCAGAAGCTAATGAAAATTAAGGTTTTTGCCAAAATTGCGTTTACTTCATGCGTATATTTGTCAACTTTTTGAAACAATGATTTCTAGCATTTTCACTGACACTACCGAAAATTCATGTCTCACATGAGTTCTGCAGACGATGTGATCAAGAAAAATGCGCTTGTTACTAAGTATGACATCGCCAAAAACGATTCCGTTGTCAAATCTCTTATAAGTTCATTCAATTAGGCACCATTGACTAATTACAATTAAGAATGTAGAATTTCCTTAGGAAATTGCCTACTTTAAGGCGTATTCCGCGGTTGAATGTGTTTTTAATTTTGAAATAACTCAAAAAGTCAATGACTTATAAGAGTTTGGTCTTCATATTCAGGGGCCATGATTTTAGTAAGTAACGACATTTCTAATATTACCGAACGTTGTTTACTTGGGTGATCAATGTTACCCCAAATCAGCTGAATCAAAAAATCACTTTAAACATTTATTTAAACATGTTTAAATCTTTCGAAAAACAAAATAAAGTATATAGTTGGGAGAGGTGGGTGCCAGTACTTGTTTTAAAAATATAAAACTTGTAACATTTGTATTGTGAAAAGAAAAAATTAAGAAAAACTCAAAAAAATGATCAATGTTACCCCGGATTACGGTACTTGAATTGTTTCTAAATTATTGGTGAATTCTTTAGAATTCTGGTAAAATGCTTGGACAATCTGGGAATGTTGAAGAAGAATGAGATTTTTTGTAGAATATTTGTGAATTTGTTGAAGCTTACAACGATTGCTATTGATTTTTTGATGAATACTTCGGAATATTTGAGAAATGCATATATGAACGCTGAACGTTAACAATTATTATTTCACTATTATTTCAAACTTTTTGAAGTTCGATAGAAAATTTTTTTAAATCCAGAATAGTTGGTGAATGCTTTAATATTTCTGAGAGAATGTTTGAATAAACTGGGAATGTGAATGGAGAACCAAAAATGCCTAGATTACTTCTAAACATTGCATTCTAAGCATTACAGACTACTCATTATTTATTAATGATTTGGTTATTATATAATAAAAGTTTTCGAGTATTCTAGATATTCAAAATTAGTTTAACATTATAGTATTTTATTCCTTTGTTTATGAATTATTGGTTACTGCTTTGGATTTCTGGAAAAATTTCCGGACAAATTTGGAATGTTGATGAGAAATTCATAAAATACTTCTGAGCGAATTGAGAACCAAATACAACCTTAAGAATATTTTTCAATATTTGATGAGTCCCAATTCTAAAAGATTCTTTGGAAACATTTGGTCAAAGTTGAATGTTGAAAACAAGTGTCGAGATTATTTTTAAAAAGTTTAAGACAAATCTCAAAAATAATATAAGAAACATCTTTCTAACTCGTTAAAATAATTTTCCAGAAGCATTGATCACTCACCAAATCTTTAGGTATATTGTCAGAATACACCGCTTTCTTTAAATAACTTGAAAAATATTTTCAAATTTTCTCATTCCTTTCAAATATTCTCCTAGATTTTTCGTCCTCTCACCAATTAAAAAAATCTAAATACCTGTATTCCTCAAAAAATTCAAGAATTGGAGAGTCCTATGTAATTCCCAAGCGTTCCCATATCTTGTAAATATTATCCTAAGAGTTGTTATCATTCATAAATCATGCGAAAATATCCTAAAAATACCACGTTATTCACAAACAACATAAAAATTATCCAAAAATTTGTCATAAGCCTTAAACATTATCATATCCCCCAAATTTCCAACCTAAAGTTTTGATCATACATCAAAAAATAAAGATAATCTCGTATTCTTCGAATAATTGTGAAATAATCTCAACACTTCCATATTTATTTCTCTCAATATTACTCTCAGAAGATTTTACTAGGTACCGATAATTTGAAAATATTGTAATTTATTGTTACGTTTAAACATAATGTCAAAATTATCCTTCCTATTAACTTCAGAGTTTCCCAACCGGTGGTCCGTGGACCCTTAGGGGGCCGTACAGATTTCTCAGGGGGTCCGCGAAGCTGTTTTAAATAAGTGTCATTTTTGAATTGAAAAGTAAATAAGAGGAATTTATAACATCGCTTGTTTTACAAGTGATCGTTATTTAAAAGGACTCGATCCCATCATTTTTACTACTTGGCATTACATCCTCACTGGGACAGAGCCTGCTGCTCAGCTTAGTGTTCTTATGAGCACTTTCACAGTTATTAACTGAGGGCTTTCTTTGCCAAAGTTGCCAATTTCGCATTCGTATATCGTGTGGCAAGTACGATGATACTATATGCCCAGGGAAGTCAAGGAAATTTCCCAGATACCTTCAGCATGAATTTGCTTTGTAGCCGTGCACTCTAACCACTCGGCTAAGGAAGACCCCGTCAATCGTTCAAATTAAAAATGGTTGAAGAGAAATGGAACGTTGTGAAACAAGACACAGAATCCAAAACAAACTAGTTTTTTTCGTTGTGCTGAGGGTAACTACAAAATCAAATTAAAAATAAGCCCCGATGGTTTACATGGAGTATCGTTCAAATTAGCGGGATGCGCAGTATAACTTTACCTCACTAAATTTGTATGTTTTTTTAGTGCAAACTAGAAAACAGAATGAACATCATTTCTATAGCATTGTTATTAAAAAATTCCTGGCATCCTGGATCCTTGATGAGATCCTCGAAAAGCTTCTGAGCAGTTCCTCAGCGAAATATTGACGGGATTTAAAAAAACAAAATGAGATTCTTCACTATTTCCATCAGTATAATTCTTGACGGATATCGGACAAGATTTTCTGTAGAGTTAATGATGAAAAGTTTTACGAATTTTTCCAATGACTGTTATCTGGTTCCTTAAAAGCTCATTAAAAAATTATTTTAGTATATTCGAAGCAGTTGCATAGATGGAATCATTAGATATTTTGATTTCGCGGATTTTTGTAGAAGCCTTGGGTATACCCGAAAAAATATTTCACATCTTGTAAAACAAATTTACAACGTTTCTCGGGTTAATCTTGATTATGGGTACTCTTGTAAAAACTTTTGAAAAATTTCTGTCGGTTGTTTTTGTAGAAATCTTCTCAACCAACTGATTTTTGTTGGATTGTGGTATGATCATTTAGAAAGTTCTTATCAAACCTTACTAAGATGTTTGAATGACTCTTGGTAAGATTTTTAGTGAACTTCGAATGGTGTTCGAAGAATTCTTGCATTGATCCCTCAATCACTTTTAGAGGTCCGCGGAAAGTTTGTTAAAATTCATAGGGGGTCGCACCCTCAAAAAGGTTGGGAATCACTGATTTACTTAAATATTATTCCAGTAGCTCGAAACAATAACGAATAGTTTGAAAATTATTGAAGAAGCTCACAGTGAAACTGAAGTATTCCCATGTTGCACATATTAATCATTATGTGATAAAAATTCATCAATAAACTATTCCAGTGTTTCTTTATATTTGTAAAAATCATATATGTCACTGCCAGAATCATTCGTTCAGTATTCCTGAGCATTCACTACTAATCCAGAAAACAATATAGAAAATCCGATTATTCGCAGACTGTCTTATGTTACTTAAATTATCCCCAGTATTTGTAAATCGACCAAAAGTGGAAAGGAAATCTCAGTATTTTTCGTTGTCCTAAACAGTTCCTCCATTTTTAGAAACAATTTGCTTCTCGTATGTATTTCTTGGTTGTACTCAAAACTAGCAGTTTTGAATTTATAGCCATTGAATTTCTAAGAATATAATCTAATCTGATCCACCATGAACAAACTTGTTGCAAATTATTGATATTCACATCAATAAATCCTTTACAGAGTAAATCGATTTGCTCAAAATATAAGTTACGCTCACGCTTCAACGCAATGCAAATAGCGAGTATAGCCACTATTTCTATAGACTTGCGAATGAGGATTTTATAGAGCCAAACAAATTGACAACGGTTGTACGAATGCAACAGGCAAACGAGGACAGAAGGAATGATGCCAACTCTCTCATTGCATCAATCCGCCAGTCTATGGCTAAAATGTGTTTGCTGCTGCAGGAATCTGTTCAAATATCCCACCCGTCCTTGATGATTTTCGTTATCCGTTTTGTGCCGTCCGTAATCGACCGAGCAAACCGGTCATCTGCTGCTGGTTTTTTGTTTTACACATACACGCATGCGTATGATACTACTGGGTGATGAAAATTTCCGTGGAACGCTCCCTAGAAAAATGGTAATCTCGCGAAAAACGCATTTTCCACATATGGTGTCTTCGACGAATATGTTCCTTGTAAAATTCCCCATCTTTGGACGAGTTCCAAATTTTGCGTTTCCATATCAACTTTGCGAGATATCGGCGTGCAAAGCCAAAAGTTGGCTCAGGGGAAATCAAAAAAATTTCACAGGAAAATGGTAATCTCGAAAACGGAAAACATTTTCCACTTGGAAAAAAATCAGAAGATACCTTGAACCTTCCTCTATCTTTCGACGAAAACCGATCTTGAAAATAATGAACCAAAAAAATATGAAAAATCGTGAAAGCCGAACATGGAAATCCAATCCAGTTTCGCCTTAAGGCCGAGATTACCATTTTCCTGTGAAATATTTTTGATTTCCCCTGAGCCAACTTTTGCCTTTGCACGCCGATATCTCGCAAAGTTGATATGGAAACGCAAAATTTGGAACTCATCGAAAGATGGGGAATTTTACAAGGAAAATAATCGCCGAAGACACTATATGTGAAAAATGCGTTTTTCGCGAGATTACCATTTTTCTAGGGAGCGTTCCACGGAAATTTTCATCACCCAGTAGTATCATACGCATGCGTGTATGTGTAAAACAAGAAACCAGCAGCAGATGACCGGTTTGCTCGGTCGATTACGGACGGCACAAAACGGAGAACGAAAATCATCAAGGACGGGTGGGATATTTGAACAGATTCCTGCAGCAGCAAACACATTTTAGCCATAGACTGGCGGATTGATGCAATGAGAGAGTTGGCATCATTCCTTCTGTACTCGTTTGCCTGTTGCAACCGAACAACCGTTGTCAATTTGTTTGGCTCTATAAAATCATCATTCGCAAGTCTATAGAAATAGTGGCTATACTCGCTATTTGCATTGCGTTGAAGCGTGAGCGTAACTTCTATTTTGAGCAAATCGATTTACTCTGTAAAGGATTTATTAACGTGAATATCAATAATTTGCAACAAGATTGTTCATGGTGGATCAGATTAGATTATATTCTTAGGTATTCAATGGCTATAAATTCAAAACTGCTAGTTTTGAGTACAACCAAGAAACACATACGAGAAGCAAATTGTTTCTAAAAATGGAGGAACTGTTGAGGACAACGAAAAATACTGAGATTTCCTTTCCACTTTTGGTCGATTTACAAATAATGGGGATAATTTAAGTAACATAAGACAGTCTGAGAATTATCGGATTTTCTATGTTGTTTTCTGGATTAGTAATGAATGCTCAGGAATACTGAACCAATGATTCTGACAGTGACATATATGATTTTTGCAAATATAAAGAAATACTGGAATAGTTTATTGATGATTTTTTATCACATAATGTTTAATATGTGCAACATGGGAATACTTCAGATTCACTGTGAGTTTCTTCAATAGTTTTCAAACTATTCGTTATTGTTTCGAGCTGCTGGAATAATATTTAAGCAAATCGGTAGTTCCCAAACTTTTCGCGGACCTCTAAAAGTGATTGAGAGATCATCAGCACCGAAAGCTTTTGGAAACTTTTGAAATCAAGAAGCTGGTGAAATCTGATAAGGATTAGGCCAAGAAAAATATGCCAGGAATTTTCCAATAACAATGCTATAGAAATGATGTTCATTCTGTTTTCTAGTTTGCTTTAAAAAACATGCAAATTTTTAGCATGAGCATGAGCATGAGCATAAATGACCGTACAATTCGTAGTTGCTACTCCATGATTGACCAGAGCAATCGAAGTTGCACAGGGATTTAGTGAATGGGGCTTGGGATTAGCTTACCATTCTTCAATGTGACTAAAAAACATGCAAATTTTGTGAGGTAACGATATACTGCACATCCTGCTAATTTGAACGATACTCCATGCAAACCATCGGGGCTTATTTTTAATATGAACTTGTAGTTACCCTAAGCACAACGAAAAAACGTGTCTGTTTTGGATTCTGTGTCCTGTTTCACAACGTTCCATTTCTCTTCAACCATTTTTAAATTGAACGATTGATGGGGTCTTCCTTAGTCGAGAGGTTAGAGTGCACGGCTACAAAGCAAAGCCATGCTGAAGGTGTCTGAGTTCGATTCCCGGTCGGTCCAGGTTCTTTTCGTAAAGGAAATTTCCTTGACTTCCCTGGGCATATTCTTCTTTCTGGCATTACGTCCCCACTGAGACAGAGCCTGCTTCTCAACTTAGTGTTCTTATGTGCAGTTATTAACTGAGAGCTTACTGTGCCAATGACCATTTTTGCATGCGTATATCGTGTGGCAGGTACGAAGATACTCTATGCCCTGGGAAGTCGAGAAAATTTCCAACCCGAAAAGATCCTCGACCGGTGGGATTCCAACCCACGACCCTCAGCTTGCTGAATAGCTGCGCGTTTACCGCTACGGCTATCTGGACCCCGCCACACGATATACAAATGCGAAAATGACAACTTTGGCAAAGAAAGCCCCCAGTAAATAACTGAGAAAGTGCTCATAAAAACACTAAGCTAAGCAGCAGGCTCTGTCCCAGTGAGGACGTCATGCCAAGTAGAAAAATGTGATCGAGTCCTTTTAAATAACGATCACTTGCAAAATAAGCGATGTTAAAATTTCCTCTTATTTACTTATCAATTCAAAACTGACAGTTATATAAAACAGCTTCGCGGACCCCCTGAGAAATCTGCACGGCCCCCTAGGGGTCCACGGACCACCGGTTGGGAAACTCTGAAGTTAATAGGAAGGATAATTTTGACATTATTTATAAATGTTACAATAAATTACAATATTTTCAAATTATTGGTACCTAATAAAATCTTCTGAGAGTAATATTGAAAATAAATATGGAAGTGTTGAGATTATTTCAGAGTTATTCGAAGAATAAGAGATTATCTTTATTTTTTGATGTATGATCAAAACTATAGATTAGATATTTTGGGGATATAAGAATGTTTAAGGCTTATGACAAATTTTTTGATAATGTTTAAGTTGTTTGTGAATAACGTGGTATTTTTGAGATATTTTCGGACGATTTATTAATGACAACAACTCTTAGGATAATATTTACAAGATATGGGAACGCTTGAGAATTACATGGGACTCTCCGATTCTTGATTTTTTTTTGAGGAATACAGGTATTTAGATTTTTTTTTAATTGGTGAGAGAACGAAAAATCTAAGAGAACATTTGAAAGGAATGAGAACATTTGAAAATATTTTTCAAGTTATTTAAAGAAAGCGGTGTATTCTGATCTAAAGACTTGGTGAGTGATCAATACTTCTGAAAAAATGTTTAATCGTATTAGAAAGATATTTCTGATATTATTTCTGAGATTTGTCTTAAACCCTTTAAAAATAATCAAGACATTTGTTTTCAACATTCAACTTTGACCAAATGTATCCAAAGAATCTTTTAGAATTAGGACTCATCAAATATTGAAAAATATTTTTAAGGTTGTATTTAATCCTCAATTCGCTCAGAAGTGTTTTCTGAATTTCTCATCAACATTCGAATTTGTTGTGAAATTCTTCCAGAAATCCAAAGCAGTAACCAATAATTCATAAACAAAGGAATAATATACTTTAATCTTAAACTAATTCTGAATATCTAGAATACTCGAAATCTTTTATTATATGATAATTAAGTCATTAATAAATAATGAGTTGCCTGTAATGCTTGGAATGCAATGTTCAGAAGTAATCTAGACATTTTTGGTTCTTCATTCATATTCCCAGTTTATTCAAACATTCTCTCAGAAATATTATAGCATTCACCAACTAATTTGGATTTAAAACAATTTCCTATCGTCCTTCAAAAATTTTGAAATAATACTGAAATAATAATTGTTAACGTTCAGCGTTCATATATGCATTTCTCAAATATTCCGAAGTATTCATCAAAAAATCAATAGCAATCCTTGTAAGCATCAACAAATTCACAAATATTCTATAAAACATCTCATTCTCCTTCAACATTCCCAGATTGTCCAAACATTTTACCAGAATTCTAAAGAATTCACCAATAATTTAAAAACAATTCAAGTATATTCTGTAATCTTCAATAAGTTCAAACATTAAATTAAGGAAAAACAACTTATGATAACACTTCTTCATTCCCAATTTGTCTCGAAATTTCTTCAGAATTTCAAAGTATTAACGAACTATTCATAAATTGTCTGTCATCCTTAATTTATTAGGGAAAAAAAATTCAAAAATCTCGTCAGCATTTCAAATATGTCCAGACATATTTCAAGAATTCCAAAATATTTTCAAATAATTCACAAATAATCTTAGGGTTCCGAGTGATAATTAGTTATTTCAAATATATTCTAGGAATAATGTTCTTCAATACTTATTTCTGATTCATTGGTGAATAGTTTGGAATTCTGAATAAATGTCTGGACTAATTTGGAATGATGCCGCATAACGAGGGATTCTTAGGTTATTTCTGTACTAATTGAGGATTACAGGGAACTTTTAGGTCATTTTTGAATTTTATAAAATGTTTCATACTTGTAGATGAATACTCTGGAATACTGAGAGAATTTCAGAACGAATTGGGCATGTTAAAGAATAACCAGAAATTGCTAGATAAGTTCGTAACCAAATAAAGATCACATTAATTTCTTCGAATATTTCTGAATCGTTAGTAAATACTTTTGAATTCTTAGATACTTTCTGCACAAATTGGGAATGCGGAGAACAAGAAATCCTAGAATATTTTAGAACCTAATAAGAATCACAAAGAATTTAAAAAATATATTTGAACTGATATTGTTTACCTTGCTATTCTTAGAGAATGTCTGGACAAAATTTTGGATGTAAACAGATAACGACAAATTCCTGGAATATATCTGAATCGATCATAGATCACGAAAATATTCTTTTTGAAAGTATTTCAAAAAATAAAGACGAAAAAACAGCGGCTGAAAGCTTGTTTTTCCTAAAGATAATCAGTTAATTATTATTTTTTTATTTCTGAATATATGGTGATTAATTTAAAATTATTATAGATTATCTAAGGAATTTGGAAGTGTTGATAGCAACGAGAAATTTTTTGAAAATTTCTTAAATAATTGAGAATCACAAAGAATTGGTAAATTATTTCAGAATTGTTGTTGAATATTTTGGTATTCTGAGAGAATGTCTGGACATTTTTGGAATGTTAACGATTAACGAGAGAATCCTAGGTTGTTTCTCAACTAATTTAGGACTCCTAAATTAGGAGAACAGAAATTGAATTTGCAAGATTATTTTTAAGATCAACAATTTACTTTGGAAATCCTGGGAGAATGTTTCAACGAATTAGTAAATTTCAAGGATAACTGTAAAATAACTGTTGGAGAATTTCTGAACTGTTTGTAATACTTTGAAATTCCAAAAGAATGCCCAGGCAAATCGGGATTGTTGATGATAACGAAAAATTGCTTCTTGACGATCTCAGAGAACAATAAAAATATTTTTGCATTATCCACATTTTTTCAATTGCTGTTGAATAATTTGGAGATTTGAGATAATGTTTCAATTGAGAATGTTGAAGGATAACGATCAATTCATAGAATATTTCTGAACCATATGAAGATCACCGAGATCCCTGAGAGTATTTTTGAATTTTTGAAAATACATTGAAATAACAAGAGAATGTCTGGACAAATTGGAAATGTTGAAGGGTAACCTGAAGGTTAACATAGACCTCTAAGATCTTTTACGAAAAGTTGGTAAATACTCTGCTAAGAATAACGAGAACTTCTCAAAATATTTCTGAATATTTTTTTCTAAATTGTTGAAAAATAATTTGTAATTTTCGCTTTAGACTAATCGTAAATGTTCAAAAATAACAAGAATCACATAGAATATTTATGAACTAAATGAAACTCACAGAAAATGCAAAGATTATTTCTGAATTTTAAGTGAATATTTTGGAATTCATGAATAATGCCTGTACAAATTTTGAATTACAGTACTTTCTCGATTTTATCACTGTTCGTTTTCATATCGCTTCATTACATCACTCTCGATTTTAGCACGATTTTCTGTTCGATTTTATCACGCTACAATAATTGTTTGAATTTCATACTTATTACATTGAAAAATACCCCTAAACAACCAACATGTATCTATTTGACCCATCTCTCACGTGCTTTTCATTTCAGTCGGTCTTGCTCTGCAAAGTAAAGCTCAAATTTTGATGAAAAATTTATGGCAGAAAAACCATTTTCATTATATCACGCTTCGGTATATCACGCCGAAAATTTTTGGATCCGTGATATAATCGAGAAATTACTGTATTGCGGATTCAAGAGATTCTTAGGATATTTCTTAGCAAGTTGAGGATTACAGGAAACTTTAAAATTATGTTTAAACATGCAATATTGATATGGATTGTTCGTAAATACTTTGGAGGTTTGAGAGAACGTCTGAAAAATTGAGAATGTCGAAACATAACCAGAAATTCATAGAATATTTCTGATATTATTAAGGATGCGTAATTCTGAAATGTTGGTAAATACCTTAAAATTATGGGAGAATGACTGCGCCATTTGGTAAAGTTGAAAGATATTAAAACAATTCAGAATTTGTTTAAGCTAATTGAGAACCACATGAATCTTTGAGTATTTATGAATTGTTGGTTAATACTTTGAAATTCAGACAAATTTAAAATGTTAGATTCTTAGGTTATTTCAGAACAAAATATAAAAATAAAGAATTCCAGGGATATTTTTGAATATTTAAGATGATTGTTTAAATGTTGATAAATACTTTGGAATTCTAAGAGAAAGTCTGAACTTATTTGGAAAGTTGTACATAACGAGATATTCTAAGAATATTTCTTAAGAAATGAAGGATTGCAGAAATGTTCAAGCATATTTCTGAATTGTGTTTACAAACTTTGGCAATCTGAGAGAATATCCGTACAAAATGGGAATGCTGAGAGGAAATTGTTTTGAACATTTTTGTTCCTATTGAGAATTTTAGAGAATCCTGAGTGTATATTTGAATTGTAGTTGAACGCTTTGGTTTTATGTGAAAATGTCTAGACAAATTTAGAATATTGATGATGACGAGAAATTCGTAGAATATATTCAAACTAATTACGTTACACAGTGATCTATAAGAGTATATCTAAATTGTTAATGAATAATTATAATGAAATTCTGAAATAATGTCTGGGCACTTAGGGAATGTTGAGAATAACGAAAACTTTGTAGTATATTTTTGAATGTATTAAGCACCACAAAGAAATCTTGGATTATATCTGAATTGTTGTTCAATATTTTGGAACCCTGGAAGAAAAACAAATTAGGAATACTGATGGTAACAAGCAATTCCTAGAACATATCTGAACTCACCAAGGATTTGAGAGAATTCCTGGATTATTATTAAAAATTGTTGTTGGATACTTTGAGAATCTGAGAGAACGTCTGGAAAAAAATGTTACATGGAAAGATAACGAGGGATTCTTATGTAGATTCTATACTCATTGAAAATAACAAAGATTGCTAAGATTATTTTTGAATTTGCAAGATGATTTATTAATTGTCGATGAATACCTTGGAATTCTGAGAGGATATCTGAAAAAATTAGGCGTATTGAAGTATAACGAAAAAACCCCAAAATATTTTTTAATTAATTAAAACGCAGAAAAAACCTCATAGAGTATTTCTGAGTTGATGATGAATGCTTTCAGAATCCTAAGAGAATATCTGAATAAATTTGGGGACGTTAAGGGATTACCAGAAATACTTAGAATATATCTGAACTAATAGAGGACCACAGAAATCTCTAAGCGTATTTTAAAATTGTTGTTGAATACATTAAAATTCTGCAAACATGTCTGGGAACATGGGAAATGCTTATGATGACGAGAAATTTATAGTACCTTACTGAACTTATTCAAGATCATAAAGAACTCTTGGACTGTTTCTGAATTGCTGGTCAATTCCTTAGGAACTCTGAATGAAATTTTGGAAAATTTGGAAATGTTAATGATCCTAGACTATTTGTAAATTTATAAAGGATTTCAGATAATGCTGAATTTTTGTTGAATACTTTGATTATCACAGAAATAAATTAAGGTATTTCTGAATTGTTGATGAATAATTTGGAACCCTGGGAGAATGTCTGAATAAATTTGAACATATAAGCATTATAAGAAATACCTAGAATACTTAGCTTATTCAGTATCACATAACTCTTTGAGAGAATTTCTGAATTGTTGGTATGTCTGCAAGAATGTCTGAGCACGTATGGATCTATAATGGTAATTAAAAATTTCCGATATTTTTCTGAACCTATTGAGGATCACAAAGAGCACTTTGATTATTTTTGAATTGTTGTTTAATAACTTAGTCATTTTTTGGACAAAATGGGAATTCAGATGATAACGAGAAATGTTTAGAAAATTTCTAAACTGATCGAAGATTTTCAAGAATTTTAAAATTATTAATAATTCGTTGTTGGATACTTTGAGAATCAGAGAGAACGTCTGAAAAAAAATTGGTATATTGAAGGATAACTAGATTTCTCAAGAAATCTGAGCTGATTGAGTAGAAATCTATGACAATATTTCTGAATCGTTGTTGAAAACTTTAGAATTCTGAGAGAATGTCTGAATAATTTGAAGTGTTGAAGGATGACCAGAAATTTCCAGCATATTTCTAAATAATTGGAAAACTATACAGAACTATAAGATTACTTCTGTATTATTGGCGAATATATTGGAATGCTTGGAGAATGTACGGACAAATTTGGAATATATACCGATAATATGATTCCTAAGTTGTTTCTAAACACAAGAAAGATTACAGAGAACTTCAAGTTCTCTGAATGAATGAATGAATTGTCCTTATTAACGAGACTTTCAGTCATCAAGTTCTCTTGTAGTTCTGAATGTCTGAATTTATTTGAAATGTTGAACATAACGAGACATTCCAAGAATATTCCTGAACTAATGAGGGATTGCAGATATGTTCAAGGATATTTCTAAATTGTTAGTAATTTGAAAATCTGAGAGAATATCCGGACAAAATGGGAATGTTGAAGGAAAATTTTTGATCCTATTGAGGAGTATAGAGAGCCCTGAGGGTATATATGAATTGTAGTTCAATATTTTTGGATCATGTGAAAATGTCTAGATAAATTGAGAATGTAGATGATACCAAGAAATTCCTAGAATATATTCAAACAAATTGCGTACAACAGAGATCCCTAAAAGTACATCTAAATCTTTGATGAATACTTTGAAATTCTGAAAGAATGTATGGGCACATATGGAATGTTGCTGTTAGGGAATGTTGAAAATAACGAGAAAATTGTAGTATATTCTTGAATTTAGTGAGGATCACAAAGAACTCTTTGATTATTTCTGAATTGTTGATCAATATTTTGGAACTCTGGAAGAAGTTTTGTACAAATTGGGAATGCTGATGATAACGAGAAATTCCTAGAATATTCCTTTACTAATTGCGGGTCGCACAGAATTAAAGTATTATTTCTGAATTGTTGGTAAATATTTTGAAAATATTGAAAAATGCTTAGAAAAATGTGGCATGATGACGGGACAAATTTGAAATGTTGAAGAGTAATCAGAAATTCCTAGAATATTTCTGAACCATTTGAGGATTATAGAGAACTACATGTTTTTTTCTGAGTTATTGGTGAATATTTTGTAATTCTAGAAGAATGCCTGGACGGATAACTAGAGATTCGTATGTTTATTCTGAACTAAGTAGAGAATTACCTAAAATATTTCTAAGCTGAATTAGGACTACAGAAATCTCCGAGTTATTTTATGATTTGTTAGCAAATAATTTAAAATTATGCAAGAATGTTTGAATACTTATGGAATGTTGCTGAAAAATTTACAGTATATTTTTTAACTTATTGATGATCTTAAAGAACTCTTTGATTATTTCTGAATTGAGGAAATATCTGAATAAATCTTTAGTGTGAAAGAATAACCACAAAATTTTAGAATGTATCTGATTTATTTTAGGCTTACAGAGATCAACAAAATTACTTCTGAATTGTTGATATATAGTTTGGAATTTTGAAACAATGTCTGAATAATTTGAAAATGATGATTTCTCCTGGAAATTCTTGAAATATTACTGAACTAATTGAGCTTAATAGAGATCTCTGAAGCTATAAATAATTTTTGTCAAATATTTTGAGATTACGAGAGAATTTGTGGACAAATGGCAAACTTATTTTGCAACACAGAGATCTGTGAGAGTTTTTCTAAATTGTTTTTGAATACTTTGGAAATCTGAGCGAATGTCTTGACAAATTTGAAATTTTGAAGGATTATAGTGGATTCCTAGAATACTGATTAACTAATTGAGGATCACAGAGAGCTATAAGAGTAATTTAGAATTTTCAGATGAATTGATGGAATTTTTAGAACTTACAGATAAGTTCTCTTTGATTCTCAATAATTTTAAAAATAAACTAAGAATATCTCAACATCCATCATCATTGCAAACATGTCTCGACATTCTTTCATAATTTCAAGCTATTCATCAATAAATCAGAAATAATTTAAGAATTCTCTATAAAACTCAATTAGTTCAGAAATATTTTAGGTATTCCTTCAACAGTCCTAATTTGTTTAAACATTTCCTCTATATTCCTCCAACTTATTTACTAACAATTTCGGTATTCTGTCAGAGTCTTTTTGACCATCTAGTTATTTGCAACTGACCCAAATTGTCCAGATATTCCATCAGTAAAGCAATGAAACTACCAACAATTCATAAATACTCCCAGAGGTCTATGTGATCCTCAACTTTTTTGAAATAAATTCTAGAAATTTCTGGACATCCATCCACATTCCCAATTTGTTCATACATTTCCTCATAATTTTAAAGTATTTTTATAAAAATCATATATACCCTCAGAGATCACTGTGATCCTCAATTGGGTTAAACATATTTTATATTGCCTCAATTTGTTTTGATATATCTTGGAAGTTTCTCGTTATCCTTCTTAATACTAAGTTTGTTTACGCATTCTCTCGAAAAAAAAATCTTGAAAATACCAAAATATTCTTATACTTCTCTGATCCTCAGGAATTCATGATATTCCTTCAAAATTTGAAATTCGTTCAGATATTTTTTCAGAATTCCAATATATTCAAAAATAATTTAGAAATACTCTCACAGATCTCTGTGTTGCTCAATTAGTTTAACGTTTGTCCACAAATTTTCTCATAATTTGTAAATATTTTCCAAAAATTATTTAAAACCTAAGAGATTTACTATTTGATTGAGATCTTTGTTATCCTCAATTGATTCAGAAATATTCCAAGAAATTCCAGGGGAATTCAACATTCTCAACTTATTCAGACATTGTTTCAAAATTCCAAACTATATATCAACAATTCAGAAGTAACTATGTTGCTCTCTGTAAGCCTAAAATAAATCAGATGCATTCTAATTTTTTTGGTTACCTTTTATCACTTAGAATTTTATCCAGATATTCTTTCTAAATTACACGGTGTTCATCAGCAACTAAGAAATATTCCCAAAGATCTCTGTGATCCTAATTTGTTCAGATATATAGTAGGGTTTACTCGTTATCTTTCGACATTCAAATCATTTTCATACATTCTCTCAGAATTCGGAAATATTCACAAACAATTCAATAACAATCTTGCGAACTCAAAGGTTATCTTGAAGAACTCTGTATTCCTCAATGATTTCAGAACGAATTAGGAATCTCGTTATTCGTTTATTTTAAAAAAAATTCCAAACATTTTCCAACAATTAGTTCTCTGTGATCCTCAAATGGTTCAGAAATATTCTGGGAATTTCTGGTAATCCAACACTCCAAATTTATTCAGACATTTTCTCAGAATTTCAAAGTATTCAATAAAAAAACAGAAAAATTCTTATAGATCTCTGCTGAATAAGTTTAGATTTTTTTTTTAAGAAAATCTCGTTATCCTTCCAAATTTATCCCGACGTTTATAAAATATAAATATAAAATATTTTAAAATAATCTAAGAATTCCCTAAAATCTTCGATTAGCTCAGAAATGTTCTAGGAACTTCGCATTATCAACTGCATTCCCAATTTGTCCAAAATTTCTTCCAGAATTACAAAAATAATCAAAGAGTTCTTTGTGATCCTCAATAAGTTCAGATATATATTGGAAATTTTTCGTTATCAGCAACATTCCATAAGTGCCCAAAGATTTTTGCAGAATTTTAAATTATTTTCTAGCAATTCAGAAAATACATTGTAGATTTCGGTTGTCTTAATTAAGCTTTGAAATATTCTAGGTATTTTCGATAATTCTTTAACATTCCAAATTTATTCAAACATTCAGAATTCCAAAGTATCCATCAACAAAACATAAATAGTATCATTTATTTCTGTGATTTTAAAATAATTCCTCAATGTTCTAGGAAATTCTAGAAATACTTCAATATTTTAAGGAAAATCTTATTTGTTCACATATTTTTTCAAAATTCCATAACATTTATCATAAATTATAAAAAAATTTAGTACATAAATAATTTTAGAATTCTCTACTAAGTTCAGAATTAAAATACGAATCTCTAGTTACCCGTCCAGACATTCTTCAAGAATTAAAAAATATTCACCAGTTATATTTTAGTTCTCTATAATTCTCAAATGGTTCAGAAATATTCTAGGATTTTCTGATTATCCTCCTTTCAAATTTGTCCAGTTGTATTTTAAGAACTGAATGTACTCATCAACAATTAAAAAAAAAACCGTCATCATGCCACATTTGCCTAAGCTTTTTTCAATATTTTCAAAATATTACAATTCAGAAATAATCTTTAAGTTCTCTGTGATCTTCAATTAGTTAAGGAATGTTCTAGGAATTTCTCGTTATCATCAGCATTTTTAGATTATTATTAAATATTTTGATAATCTCAGAAAACGTCGGGAAAATAACGAAAAATTCAAAAAAAAAATCTGGGCTTTTTGATCAGAGATCTTTGAGTATTTATGAATTATTGTTGAATACTTTGGAATTCTGAGAGAATGTCTGAATAAATTTGGAGTATTGAAGGATAACCAGAAATTTCTAGAATGCTTCTGAACTATTTGAGGAGTACAGAGAACTTAAATATTACTTATGAATTATTGGTGAATATATAAAAAATCTCAGAAAATCTCTTGACAAATTTCGAAAATAAACGAATAACGAGATAACTTATTTGTTTCTGAAATATGAAATATGGGTAATATGAATAACTAGAGATTCGTAATTTAATTCTGAACTAAGTAGAGAATTCTAAAATTATTAATGTACTAGATTTCTTTTAGAATTTATGATAAATGTTATGGAATTTTGAAAAAATATGTGAACAAATAAGATTTTCCTTAAAATATTGAAGTATTTCTAGAATTTCCTAGAACATTGAGGAATTATTTTAAAATCACAGAAATAATTGATATTATTTATGTTTTGTTGATGGATATTTTGGAATTCTGAGAGAATGTTTGAATAAATTTGGAATGTTAAAGAATTATCGAAAATACCTAGAATATTTCAAAGCATAATTAAGACTACCGAAATCTACATTGTATTTTCTGAATTACTAGTAAATAATTTAAAATTCTGCAACAATCTTTGGGCACTTATGGAATGTTGCTGATAACGAAAAATTTTCAGTATATTTCTAAACTTATTGAGGATCACAAAGAACTCTTTGATTATTTTTGGAACTCTGAAAGAAATTTTGGACAAATTGGGAATGCAGTTGATAACGCAAAGTTCCTAGAACATTTCTGAACTAATCGAAGATTTTAGGGAATTCTTAGATTATTTTTAAATATTTTATATTTATATTATATTTATATTTTATAAACGTCGGGATAAATTTGGAAGGATAACGAGATTTTCTTAAAAAAAAAATCTAAACTTATTCAGCAGAGATCTATAAGAATTTTTCTGTTTTTTTATTGAATACTTTGAAATTCTGAGAAAATGTCTGAATAAATTTGGAGTGTTGGATTACCAGAAATTCCCAGAATATTTCTGAACCATTTGAGGATCACAGAGAACTAATTGTTGGAAAATGTCTGGACAAATTTGTAAAATAAACGAATAACGAGATTCCTAATTCGTTCTGAAATCATTGTATCCTCAATAATTTCAGAAACAAATTAGTTATCTGGTTATTCGTTTATTTTCGAAATTTGTCAAGAGATTTTCTGAGATTTTTTATATATTCACCAATAATTCATAAGTAATATTTAAGTTCTCTGTACTCCTCAAATAGTTCAGAAGTATTCTAGAAATTTCTGGTTATCCATCAACACTCCAAATTTATTCAGACATTCTCTCAGAATTCCAAAGTATTCAACAATAATTCATAAATACTCAAAGATCTCTGATCAATAAGCCCAGATTTTTTTTTTTTTTTTGAATTTTTCGTTATTTTCCCGACGTTTTCTGAGATTATCAAAATATTTAATAATAATCTAAAAAATCTAGGAATTTCTCACTATCATCTGCATTCCCAATATGTACAAAATTCCTTCCAGAGTTTCTAAGTTATTCTACAACAATTCAGAAATAATCAAAGAGTTCTTAAGATTATCAATAAGTTCAGAAATGTACTGTAAATTTTTCAGCAACATTCCATAAGTATCAAAACATTCTTGCATAATTTTAAATTATTTGCTTATAAATCATAAAATAACTCGGAGATTTCTGTAGTCCTAATTCAGCTTAGAAATATTTTAGGTAATTCTCTACTTAGTTTAGTATAAACATACGAATCTCTAGTTATCCGTCCAGGCATTCTTCTAGAATTACAAAATATTCACCAATAACTCAGAAAAAAAGCATGTAGTACTCTATAATCCTCAAATGGTTCAGAAATATTCTAGAAATTTCTGATTACTCTTCAACATTTCAAATTTGTCCCGTTGTACTCTCAGAATTCAATGTATTCAACAAAAATTCTAAAACAAACCGTCATCATGCCACATTTGTCTAAGCATTTTTCAATATTTTCAAAATATTTACCAACAATTCAGAAATAATACTTTAATTCTGTGCGACCCGCAATTAGTAAAGGAATATTCTAGGAATTTCTCGTTATCATCAGCATTCCCAATTTGTACAAAACTTCTTCCAGAGTTCCAAAATATTGATCAACAATTCAGAAATAATCAAAGAGTTCTTTGTGATCCTCACTAAATTCAAGAATATACTACAATTTTCTCGTTATTTTCAACATTCCCTAACAGCAACATTCCATATGTGCCCATACATTCTTTCATAATTTCAAAGTATTCATCAAAGATTTAGATGTACTTTTAGGGATCTCTGTTGTACGCAATTTGTTTGAATATATTCTAGTAATTTCTTGGTATCATCTACATTCTCAATTTATCTAGACATTTTCATATGATCCAAAAATATTAAACTACAATTCATATATACCCTCAGGGCTCTCTATACTCCTCAATAGGATCTGAAATTTTCCTTCAACATTCCCATTTTGTTCGGATATTCTCTCAGATTTTCTAATTACCAACAATTTAGAAGTATCCTTGAATATTTCTGCAATCCCTTATTAGTTCAGAAATATTCTTGAAATGTCTCGTTATGTTCAACATTTCAAATAAATTCAGACATTCAGAACTCCAAGAGAACTTGAAGTTCTCTGTAATCTTTCTTGTGTTTAGAAACAACTAAGAAATCAGCATTCCAATATATTCGCCAATAATACAGAAGTAATCTTATATTTCTGTATTGTCTTCCAATTATTTAGAAATATGCTGGAAATTTCTGGTCATCCTTCAACACTTCAAATTATTCAGACATTCTCCCAGAATTCTAAAGTAATCAAGAACGATTCAGAAATATTGTCATAGATTTCCTTTCAATCAGCTCAGATTTCTTGGGAAATTCTAGTTATCCTTCAATATACCAATTTTTTTCAGACGTTCTCTCTGATTCTCAAAGTATCCAACAACAATTTAATAATAATTTTAAAATTCTCTAAAATCTTCGATCAGTTTAGAAATTTTCTAAACATTTCTCGTTATCATCTGAATTCCCAGTTTGTCCAAAAAATGCCTAAGTTATTAAACAACAATTCAAAAATAATCAAAGTGCTCTTTGTGATCCTCAATAGGTTCAGAAATATATCGGAAATTTTTAATTACCATTCATTCATACGTGCTCAGAAATTCTCTCAGAGAGTTATGTGATACTGAATAAGCTAAGAAGTATTCTAGGTATTTCTGATAATGCTTATACATTCCAAATTTATTCAGACATTCTCCCAGGGTTCCAAATTATTCATCAACAATTCATAAATACTTTAATTTATTTCTGTGATTATCAAAGTATTCAACAACAATTTAAAAATAATTCAGCATTATCTGAAATCCTTTATAAATTTACAAATAGTCTAGGATCATGACCATTTCCAAATTTTCCAAAATTTCATTCAGAGTTCCTAAGGAATTGACCAGCAATTCAGAAACAGTCCAAGAGTTCTTGAATAAGAGTCTTGAATAAGTTCAGTAAGATACTAGAAATTTCTCGTCATCATAAGCATTTCCCATGTTCCCAGACATGTTTTCAAAATTTAATGTATTCAACAACAATTTTAAAATACGCTTAGAGATTTCTGTGGTCTTCTATTAGTTCAGATATATTCTAAGTATTTCTGGTAATCCCTTAACGTCCCCAAATTTATTCAGATATTCTCTTAGGATTCTGAAAGCATTCATCATCAACTCAGAAATACGTTATGAGGTTTTTCTGCGTTTTAATTAATTAAAAAATATTTTAGGGTTCTTTCGTTATACTTCAATACGCCTAATTTTTTCAGATATCCTCTCAGAATTCCAAGGTATTCATCGACAATTAAAAAATCATCTTGCAAATTCAAAAATAATCTTAGCAATCTTTGTTATTTTCAATGAGTTTAGAATCTACATGAAAATCCCTCGTTATCTTTCCATATAACATTATGACGTTCTCTCAGATTCTCAAAGTATCCAACAACAATTTTTAATAATCCAGGAATTCTCTGAAATCCTTGGTGAGTTCAGATATGTTCTAGGAATTGCTTGTTATCATCAGTATTCCTAATTTGTTTTTCTTCCAGGGTTCCAAAATATTGAACAACAATTCAGATATAATCCAAGATTTCTTTGTGGTGCTTAATACATTCAAAAATATACTACAAAGTTTTCGTTATTCTCAACATTCCCTAAGTGCCCAGACATTATTTCAGAATTTCATTATAATTATTCATTAACAATTTAGATATACTCTTATAGATCACTGTGTAACGTTATTCGTTTGAATATATTTTACGAATTTCTCGTTATCATCAATATTCTAAATTTGTCTAGACATTTCACATAAAACCAAAGTGTTCAACTACAATTCAAGAAAACACTCAGGGTTCTCTAAACTCCTCAATAGGAACAAAAATATTCAAAACAATTTCCTCTCAGCATTCCCATTTTGTACGGATATTCTCTCAGATTGTCAAAGTTTGTAAACACAATTCAGAAATATGCTTGAACATTCCTGCAGTCCTTCATTTCTTAAGAAATATTCTTAGAATATCTCGTTATGTACAACTTTCCAAATAAGTTCAGACTTTCTCTTAGAATTCCAAAGTATTTATCAACATTTAAACAATCATCTTAAATATTCAAAAATATCCCTAGAATTCTTTGTTTTTATATTTTGTTCTGAAATAACCTAAAAATCTAACATTTTAAATTTGTCTGAATTTCAAGGTAACAATTCATAAATACTCAAAGATCTATGTGATTCTCAATTAGCTTTAACATATTCTGAATTGTTTTAATATCTTTCAACTTTACCAAATGGCGCAGACATTCTCCCATAATTTTAAGGTAATGTTGGTGAATACATTTCAGAATTACGCATCCTTAATAATTTCAGAAATATTCTATGAATTTCTGGTTATGTTTCGACATTCTTAATTTTTCAGACGTTCTCTCAATCCTCCAAAGTGTTTACGAACAATCCATATCAATATTGCATGTTTAAACATAATTTTAAAGTTTCCTGTAATCCTCAACTTGCTAAGAAATATCCTAAGAATCTCTTGAATCCGCAATAATTCAAAATTTGTACAGGCATTATTCATTAATTCCAAAATATTCACTTAAAATTCAGAAATAATCTTTGCATTTTCTGTGAGTTTCATTTAGTTCATAAATATTCTATGTGATTCTTGTTATTTTTCAACATTTGCGATTAGCCCGAAGCAAGAGTCACAAATTATTTTTCAACAATTTAGAAAAAAATATTCAGAAATATTTTGAGAAGTTCTCGTTATTCTTAGCAGAGTATTTACCAACTTTTCATAAAAGATCTTAGAGGTCTATGTTAACCTTCAGGTTACCCTTCAACATTTCCAATTAGTCCAGACATTCTTCCATAATTTCAATGTATTTCCAAAAATTCAGAAATACTCTCAGGGATCTCGGTGATCTTTATTGTTCTCTGAGATCGTCAAGAAGCAATTTTTCGTTATCATCAACAATCCCGATTTGCCTGGGCATTCTTTGGGAATTTCAAAGTATTACAAAAAAAATCAGAAATTCTCCTATAGATGTCTATGGTGCTCAATAAGTTGAGTGATATTCCAGGTATTTCTGGTTATCTTTGAAAAATCTTAATTCGTTGAAACTTCTCCCCGGATTTCGAAAGTAAATTTTTGATCTCAAAAATAATCTTGCAAATTCAATACTGATCTTAGAGTATTCTGTACTCCTAAATTTGTTGAGAAACAACCTAATATTCTCTCGTAAACATTCCAAAGTTGCCCAGACATTCTCTCAGAATACCAAAATATTCAACAACAATTCTGAAATAATTTACCAATTCTCTGTGATTCTCAATTAGTTAAGAAATTTTCAAGAATTTTCTCGTTGCTATCAACACTTCCAAATTACTCTGACAATCTATAATAATTTTAAATTATTCACCATCTATTCAGAAATAAAAAATAAAAATTAACTGATTATCTATAGGAAGAAAAAAAACTTTCGGCCGCTGTTTATCGTCTTTATATTTTGAAATACTTTCAGAGAAAATATTTTCGTGATCTATGATCGATTCAGATATATTCCAGGAGTTTGTCGTTACCTGGCTACAACCAATTTTTTTTTTTTTGGACTTTCTCTAAGAATACCAGGTTTTCAACAACAATTTAAACATATTTTTATAATTCTTGGCGATCCTCAGGATTTCTTGTCATTATCCGCATTCCCAATTTGTGCAGAAAGTATCATTGAATACAAAAGTATTTACCAACGATTCCGAAATATTCGAATTTCTGGTTGTTCTTAAACATCTTCAATTCATTCTGAGATTCTCTCAGCATTCCAGAGTATTAATCAACAAATATGGAACATTAAAAAATATCAAAAGTAGTTCAGAAATAACCTAAGAATCCCTCGTTATGCGTCATCATTCCAAATTAGTCCAGACATTTTTTCAGCATTCCAAACTATTCACCAATGAATCAAAAATAAGTATTGAGAAATAACTTAGAAATATATTGTCATATATATTGAGGTGTTCAGTAACCAAATCGCACTCGCTCTATGCGCGTGTGTGTAAATTAAATTGATAAATATGGGTTGTGAGAAGCGTAGGGCAAATTTGATCTCAACATCGATGTTACTGAATCGATTCAAATTCAACATGTCGAATCAATTGACCGATGTTTGCTCCTAAAATACGACCAAATGCAGTTACGCACGATTTTTTAATTCTTTCCTATTCAACGACTGAAATAAAAAAATATATATGAAACACTTACAGGCTAATTCATAACTAGGTTTATGATTTATCAAGTCATTAAAAAATACTTTTCAATATCTTCCTCTTGAATCGAAACAAAAAATCAAATGAAGAAAATCGATACTGACGGAGAATGAATGGACTTCCCCGCTATTTGGATTTTTTCGATGGCAAAACGAAGTTTTTTGTGGAGGTGCTGAAAATCAAACCCATGATCACTAAAATTTTATGCAATAGATATAAAAAAAATGTTGCTCACATTTTGTTTGCCCAAAAATCGTTATTGTTTTTTTTTTCAATTTTTATCAAACGTTTCGCAATACTTCTTATAATTTATTTGATACTAGTGAAATGGAAAACTAGCCTATATGATTTCAAAACCGTGTAGATCGAATTTTCGATTCACAAAATATAGTTCATTTCTATGCTATATAGTTCGTCGGAAATAACAATTCTCAAAAACTCATATCTATGACTATAGAGAAATTGACTGAAAATTATGATATTTTGCCCCACTGTGACAGGCTACCAAGGTCGTTCAGCCTAAAGTAAGTTATTTCAGTTCCTTGAGTAATTGTTTTGTTAATGTCCACTCGATTATGGCATTCTTACATTTTCCTTTATTTGAATTACACGCGATTACAATACTCCCCATAGCGGTACTTGGATGAGCTCACTACTACCAAGAAAATTTGAATTTGAATGTTGGCTATGTTAATCCCAACGGAAAAGCCTCCAGTTTCGCCTTAAACTCTTGATCCATCCTATAAACATGAGGATATGGCAATTTCAGTGCACTCGCAATTCTGCTATGAAATTATATAGCAGGATCTGCAAAAAGAAATTCAAAATATTCTACTTAATTACGAAATTAAAATTTCTTAATTCGATCTAGGCTCTAAGCCCTTTAGGAAACTATATAAAATTTTGAAAAACAGAAGCCAATTAGGTAAGTAGATGAAAAAAAAACGAATTTAGTACTATACCATTTAATCCCACTAGAGTTTGTATCCTTGGACAGATACGCGTATTTAGACCTCAACTGTATGGCCGTCTTCAGTGTCATGTGCTAGATTCGGCACTGAAGACGGCCTTACAGTTGAGGTCAAAATACGCGTATCTGTCAAAGATACAAACTCTACTGAAATTAAATGGTACAACACTAAATTCGTTTTTATTATCTACTTATAGGTATTCTATTAAACAGCTCAAAGATTTATTATCATCAGAAGCCAATAACTTTTCGCTCCAGTCTTCACCCGTCCACTCACTGTTTTGCATAAGTTTGGTCACAGAGCCACCAGCAGAAAAAAAAAACACCGAATCGGGGGTACATTTAAATCAAATTACACGGACGGACGAACGGTCCCGGCATTTGTCAGTGCAGCAACCCAGCCCACCTAGTTTCTTTGGTTTTGCGGTTTTCAATCTGCCACGCGGGGTAAGAAGTGGCTGGTCAAAGGCGGTAACATGCCAGTAAAGAAATAAATACGCATTTTTTCTCCCTCAGCCGATGTGTAATGGTACGATTTGACTGCGTCGTCGACACAAGACTGCCTTTGGCCGTAGACAAATTTTGGGGATGCTCGAATGTCTCCCCCTCTGTTCAAATGGTTCTTCGGGAGAGGGAACCGTGAAAGTCTTCTTTGTCCGAGAATCGTCGTATGTAGGAGAAAATTGTTCAGAAATAATTAAAATAATTCATGTTGGGAATATTAAATAGGGCTTTAATTTAATAAAATGACCAGTAGAGTGGGGAGGTGGGGGTTGGCTATCAACGAGCGGTTGTTAGGGGGAGACATGTAGTTTGGCACTTGAAGACAGCAATCGGCGAATCACTGACTTTGTGCGGGGATAATGAATAGAAAAAAGAACATTAATCTCTCTTTGTGGTAAATTTTATACTGGAATAGTTCTAGTTGCTCTTTCTTTGTGTTACCACTATCTATTTCAACCAACAGATTGAAGTGAAAATAGATTTTTCAATAAATCATATCTTATTCTTCTTGGCTTTCATCCTTATTAGGATAGAACCTGCTTCTCAACTTAGTGTTCAATGAGCACTTCCACAATTATTAACTGAGAGCTTTATTTGCCTGATTTGCCATTTAGGCGTTCGTATATCGTGTGGCAGGTACGATGATTCTCTATGCCCAAGGAAGTCAAGGAAATTTCCATTACGAAAAGATCCTGGACCGCCCGGGAATCGATCACCTTCTGCATGACTTTGCTTCGTGGCCGCGGACTCTAACCAATCGACTAAGGAAGGCATAATAAATCATATATGTCGTTTGATAAATCATATCATTACTTTGTCTGGTTTAAACAACTTGTTACTTTTCCCCTCTAGATTAATTACACCAGGTATCATTTCTAACTTAAACTGCTTCCAAATCACACATAATTACACCTGTCTATACCATTAATATCCCAACTCCGCACAACCCGTTAACGATTCATAAAAAACCTTCCACAGTCCATAATTTTCCGATTCACTGATAAGCGCAGTGAAACGGTCCACCGCCAAATACATCACCCCCAGGCCCCCCATTCGAACGTAATAAACTTGCTTAATTTACGAGGATGTTCAAGCCGATAATTGGATGCGCGTCCCATCCAATCCATACTGGCTGGCGAGCCCAATCTCAGACGTCGTCTCTCGGCCATCCATTCTGCAACAGCATCGGCAACCCGAGTTTTTATTGCACTTTTCCGTTTGCATCTACGTATAGCAAAAGGTACCTGGTTTTATTGAATCTAATTGAGTGTTTATTTCATCAACACATGCTTCCACCCACGCCACGCCATAATCCACTACCGGTCGCCGCCGTCGCCTTCAAAGTGTGGAAAGCGCTTTCCGCTTCATCTCCGTCCCCGTCGTATCTCTACAGTAGGGTGTACAAAAGTTTTCAAAAACCGTGTGCTTTTCTGAATTCAAATCACATACAAAGGCATCTCATAATTGGATACAAAAATATTCAGTTCAGACCTTCAGTGAAGTTTACATAACTATGTTATTTTCAAACAATTTTGAATCTTTTAGCATCATTCTCTTCAATGTTGAAGTTATGAAAAGTTTGTAGAGCAAATCATTTGTTTAAAATTATAGGGTAGTGTCTCATCCATTGATTCTGATGCATGCTCCTGAAGGGCGAGCGACGACATCGGGATCGTTTTCCGATTCGCATAGTACGATTACGAAAAGACTATCGGTATCCATTTCAAATTATATCATTATCATTTATCACAACGAATCCCTCAAGCAAACTGTTCCCATATCCAAACTTTTAGTGTTTTCTTGTGGAAGTACAGAGGACTCATCGGTTTCAATAAAGCAAGTAACACGTCTATATTTTCCTCACGTCTTCAAATTGATCTGCATTCGGACGCAGCCGGTGCCGTTATTGTTTGTTATAATAATGAAAGCACCAGTACTTACACATTGATGATGCTACTGATCCTGAGTAGCGTATATTGGTTCCCTGTGTAAGTAAAGCTGCTTTTACAATAAGCGAACAAAATTTTTGCTTCAAAACTCGACTAAATAACTTTCACCAAAACCCGTGAAAATTTGTGGTTCAACAATTTTTTTTTGGTCGATAACTCTTTCTTACCTAGATTCAGCATCCCCCGATGCACATTTATTTTAAAGGGTCGTTAACCTTATTAAATAAACTCTCATTGTCATATCAGTAAATGACAGCTTCTTTATACCGTAAATATCGCTCCCCGCCACTCCCCGCGGAGATATTTTGCTCAAACACGCTTTTAAGACTAAGGAATGGATTGAAGAAGATCCCTCTTTCAAACTTAGGGAACGTTAGTTTTTTGAATAAGTAAAGAACCTCAATATTTATAGAAAAATGGCAATTTTGTTAGAACTTTGTTTTATGAAGACCGAGAAATAGTTACAATGCCCAAAATAGAGTCTTCAAACCTAAATCATGTTTCAAAACACTATTTTTGGCTAAAAATAGAAAAGT
Organism: Aedes aegypti; assembly: GCF_002204515.2. NCBI lineage: Eukaryota > Metazoa > Arthropoda > Insecta > Diptera > Culicidae > Aedes > Aedes aegypti. The sequence goes on from NC_035108.1 coordinate 403,666,002, forward strand.
TTTGAAAATTTTTGCCATGATTTTTGAAAATTAGGACCACTGTGATGGGGCGATCAAACATACTCAGAAATATGTCTAAAACTATAACTAATATTTTAATGTAATTCTCTCCAAATGCTTACTAATTTTACTAAAAAAAAGTCTTGTTTGACCATAACTTGATAAATATCCATCAATTCTGAAAGTACAAACGCATTATCTTTAGATTCGGATTCTTTTTCAATAGTACGAATGAAACAAATAGTAAAAACACATTTTGACCTAGCTATTTACAGAAAACATATGGCTTGCCAGTTAATGATTAATATAAATAATAATAATAATAATGGTTAGCCTACTATGTTAATCCGACACAGCAAAGAAAATAATAACGACCGATGTAAGTTTTGACTATGTACCAAGAATCGAACGAAATTATGTTTGATTACATCCATTTTACAACAATTTTCCGCTCTAAACGTAAACGGATTCTATTGACGGAAATGCCAAGGAACCCATTTCGAGTAGTAAAACAAAACTTGTCACAAAACTTGTATCAAGTTAACTCTCATCCTTCAGCTTGGTGAGATGACCGAGAGGTATCAGGCGCAGCTCTCACTCGCTAGACCAGGGTTCAAATCCCGGTCAGACTTATACATCTTTTTGTCAACTTGTTAAACTGTAACTGGCTGGTTTTAAGATGCTCAAATGATGTAATTGTACATCATATTTGAGACGGGACTGAATGTATGACAAAAGGTGAAAAGACTGAAAAATAAGGGGAAAAAGGTCTAAAATTCATCTAAAAAAAATTCCACCAAGCAAATCATGTTTGACCTTGTGTTCTCTAGACCTTTTGTCTTTCGGCAGGGTGCTCTTCAAACCGTTATTATTAGAAAAAAATCTCCATCAAATCTGTGCTCACCAGTCTATTTCTTAGACTAACGTGCAATTTCGAGCAAAATTTGAAAAAAAAATCGAAGGCCTCGTTCTGAAGTTACGTCCGTTTGATGATATAAGTTAACTCATTTTTTTTCAGGCTCAAGTGATGTAAGACATTACGGAGCAATTTTCATATTGTTATTCATTGAGTATTTTTTATACGATACTTTGCGTAACTGGGTGATCTTAAGGAATTGTGTAACATTTTCTAAACTTTACTTCAAACAATACTTCCAAAACTAGTTTACGATTGCGTGCTGTCATTCGTCCTTCATTGCAGAATTATTCTATTCAATAGTTATCTTTTTGATCGAGTCAAACTATCAAGAACGGTATAATCAAATGTAGTTGTAGTATAAAAAAATGAACTAAAAGCAATGTTTATGTAATGCAAGGAATATTCGTTATATGGTTGTCAAGACTTCAAAAACGTACCACTTACCATAATTTACATGTCTTATTAAAAAATCAAAATATTATTAGAGGTACTAACACAAATTGCAAGTTTAGCAAAGATCAAATCAACATGTTGTAAAATTGAGTTTTTACAGGTTGGTATAAGTTTAACAACATATGTAAAATATGTACATGAATATAAGCAACGTTTAGTTTCAGTCTCCGGAAAAAATTGAATTGTTCTGTGGTAGCTGGCTATTATGCTGGTCTACTATAAAATGGTTTGAATACTTATCAAATTGAAAAATTTAAAGGAAACTAAAGAATTCCTACTGCATTGTAAGTTTTACTATATTAGCTTACATTGAAGTTGAACATCTTCTTCGGGTTGTTATTTACTGTACAATGAGCCTTCAGTTTTTGAGACAGACTTAGCTTAATTTTTAATATTAACTCTGCCATGGAACAAAATGATAAATGATGTGCTATATTTCAACTAACTTCCATTTCGTACCGCTGCTGTCAATGTCGTTATTTTTTTTTTTTATTTAATACACTACTTACACTAAGCATTCATGAACAAACATGAGAACAAAATTCAATTTTAATGTTAGATTTAGTAAAACTCGATCAATAAATTGAACTCGGGAAGGAAAGACTGAACTAAGTATAACAAATAACTGCCCACAGCCGAAATCTTAAACTCCAATAGTATTCATTGGGGTATACTTGCACTTTGTCAAACAAAATGTACCCAGGAGTTCCATGTATAATGCATTTGAACGCTAGTACATGAGCTCACCAAACTACGCTGAATAGTGTGCCACAAAAACGACTACAGTCACATAATGACATTGGCTCCGTAATGCCTTATAGCGCTTGAGCCTACGGAAAATCAGTTATTTGTAGAAAACTTTGAACGCTTGTAGTCACAGTTTGTCGGTGAGAATATTCAATCATTATTAATGGTATAAGAATGCCTAATTTATCTATTAATAATCAATGGTTTTGATGGTTGCGCTGCAAAAAGGGCGTAACTCAATTTTTTGCCCATCTTCCCATTCAAAACTCCGCCCACAGGTTACATAAAACTAAACAAACCAACTTTGTACTAAGTATAAAAGGTGAATTTCATTTGCTAATCACAACCAATGAAAACCAGTGTAAAATCTCAAACTTTCTTTGAAGATCTGGACTTACACCATCACCTTCACCCTTTTGTCCTGTCGATGTTTCGTCTTTCGATCTTTTGTCCATAAACCCTCTGGGTCATGTAGGGTGAATAGCATAAAAATCGTGAACTTCTCTTTAGCACTGTTTATTATTAAAATTATTCGAAAAAAATTGAGCAGGCTTGTAATTCATTATATGTTACAATCTTGGTTACAATGAATCATGGGATTAAGAAATATATAAATACCCTTCATGAATTCTAAACCCTTCTGAAATGTTTGCTATAGAATATGTAAGTTCATGAAACATTCTAAAAATATTTTAGCTAAATTAAGTGGTTTATAGCATTTGCAAAGCCTTAGTCAGTTACATCAGATCGGATATTGGAGGTCATCAAAATCGTCCTCTAGCTGTTCGGGTCCTAATGATCTACCGATTCTAATTCAGTCTTTACCCGACAAGTAGATTACAACAAAATTGAATCACAATTATATCAAAATTTGTTACGAATAACAAATTTTGTTTTATTTTAGTGAGAAGCCCTCTGAATTGGTTGAGAAAATTACAACACAAATGAAACAAAATCAGTTATAATAACAAAGACTGTTTTAAACCTATTTTAACTATAATCATAATTATAACACAATTTGTTACAAAGATCCTTAAAATTTTATTTCAGGTTAAGAAAATAACAAAGTTTGTTATAATTCAGTTATGAAAGATAATAAAATGAGTTATAATGTTGTTTAAATTATGACATATTTTATTTCAAACTTGTTTAATGTAGAAGACACTTTGTAATAATTTTTGTTATTTTAACTACTAACCAGCCAAAATTATAACATATTTTGTTACAAAAAACGTCGTAGATAGGTAGCAAATTCTGTAATAATTCAGTTGTAATCCTCTGGTCGGGTATTCATGCAATCCTATGAAAGATTATTAGGAACTGAACTCCAGAACGATTTGGGTGATCTCCAATATCAAAACTTATGTAGTGTTAAGGTTTTGAAAACGGTGTAAATCCCTAAATATCATATGCCTTAAAATGATTCATGAACATACATATATTATGACTATTACGTATATGGTTTAAAATTGAAAAAAAAGTTGGAAAATCCTATCTCCCATATCTTTTTTATAGCCCTTACGATAAAACAACTATTCGGTGAAATTTTGTTTTTTATAGTTTGAAGAATCTGTTTTATTATGAGATGATACGTTTGTACTTAAATTACAGTCTTTCGTGTTTGTAACATTTTTCAAAATTTATCCATAGCTATTTCCATGTAAGCCTACATCGTCTTTGGGACACCTTTAAATCACCACCGAAAAAGCTAAAAATTTCACATGAATGAATGGGTGAAATTGAATGATCAATTTATAAGTAAAATGAGCAAAAAATTGAATAAAGGGCAGTCCGTTTCCTCTCAGGTTGCGCGTTCATATTTCCGTCTCGCGTATCCAGAGTGTTTTCTTTCTCAGTTAGTCTGTATGCTTATGCGTATGCGTTAAGTGAAGCTGAAAGTGGATTTTGGTTGATCAGTCAAGGATGAAGGATCAATTGGTGAGCTCGTTTCATGCTCTTTTTTACAAATCTGCAAAATATGTTTAACTACACATTTTCTCGGTACAACGATAGACGTAAATGTGTTTTTCAACAAGTTATTCGTCACTCTGAATGTCAACATAAACTCATATTCATAAATTATTTATGGTTTACTTTTTTTCCAAAACACCTTTTTCTTTTTCCTTTTATTTTTTTAATTAAAAAAAATGAATAGCTTGTCGCTATAAGTGTAGACTTGAAAATAATCGCTTATTAAAGTGAATTAAAGGTATGAACCAATTCGATGTTCTGTAAACTTTTTATTAATTGAACTTTTAAAGAATGGTGCTAATAAACCAAAATTGGTTGAAAAGTAGGAAAGTTATGTAACTTTCACTGAAGTTCATATTTTATTACAAAAAAAATCGCCTAAATCTTCATTTTTCGCTCAAACTTAACAAGACATTTCAACTTGCTTATGTGATGTGAATTCAGAAAAGCACCCGAACTTTTGGTTTTGTGAACTTTCTCAAAATAAGCCGCACCCTACTCCCCAACCCAAAGTGAGTGATCGGAAATGCAATTGGTTTATGTGTGCACTTTGCTGTGTGATTTACACTTGTTGCAGTTTATTCCGCTCGAAGCAGAAGCGCATCAATGATAAAAAAAAATAATTTCGCCATTACACTAGAGCACAGTTATTAATGTTTGCTCGTCTTTTTTTGTTTTTTTGCCATGCCATGGCGAGCACGCACCACTTTTTTGCAGCTCATTATCGAGTTGGGGGAGCTGTTTAAACGGTGAATGCAGACAAAAGTTATAATGGAAAAAAAGCGTGGCGACTGTTGAGCATGCCAATCATCGCACCATCGCACTGCAACTTCCAATATTTCGATTCCCGTCGGTTCTGCCTTTTGCTCTTTATTTATGACAATCAATCAGTTCGGCAAACAGTTCGAATCTCCCGCATTGGGAACCGCGTGCAACCGCACACACAGCTGACACAAGCTGTCAGTCACGGCTTCTGTTATACCCACACCCCCACATCCCCTTCGATTTCATCCCAGGAGTAAGGGTATGCGATATGCTATTATTGCTTGTCGATACGAATTTTTTCTCATGTTCAATTACCCAGCGTAACAAAAATGACATTTTTGCGTGTCTCAAGGATCAAATTATGTGTCTCTAGTAGATTTGGGATTGCTAAATCTGATGCCGTTCGCAGAAATATTACAGCACGTTACAATTTTGAGCTGCAGGTTACCAAAGTTGTATCAAACACTGGTTTTATATGAATGTTTAGGTATGATCTGTCTATTTTTAGTGATCTTATCCATCACGTATGCAAACAAGAACTTTGACTTTCATTAAAGATGTAATTTGGTTTGAATTGCACGATTAAATTTAGATTTAATCGATTTTTTTAAAATGCTTGTAATCTCTATGCAAAATACTTCATTTCTCTTTTTGGTAAAATACTTTTCTAAACCATAAAAAAACTAACTGTTGAGCATCGAAAGTTTTATGGACTATGTTGATAAGTATGGTTTCATACATGAAGTTTGATTTTTGTGCTTGTGTTCTGTGAAATTGACGGAATAATTCGAAACATCCTACATACCCTCATGCCAGGAGGGCACTGATGCTTTAGTGGTGGCTCTCTGATCAATAAATCGAATAAATTGTATTTGACAAATGTCTCGGAGTTTCGCGAGCTTTGTCAGCCCCTTTCTTTTTCTTCCATCAGACACTGACTATCGCGCGAATCGGCGATGGTACCTGAGCTAAATACGAACGAAACTGGTGTCGCCTAGGCTCAAAAAGATATATACTCCTCTGCGAACTTCTTCGCTAAAACAGCAGGGGGCGCGGCGAACGAAAGTCGTTTCGCAGAGTGCGAGGACGTCTTAATTCACAAATTTGACACACGTGTGAAAGCTCTCTCTCTGCTTCGTTTGTCGTTGATGGCTGTCGCAGCGGCCAAATTTGATGAACGCAGCAAACTCCCGCCGCGTTGAATTATGGCTACCAACGCCAAGATCTCGATGCAGGTATACCTACGCATTCAGTCAGAAGGACTCATGTTTCATGCTGTGCGCGTTGAAGACCTCATATTGCAATTGTGCACCACCGAGCGATTTTGCCGTTTGGTTGATATAGTTTCTTGAAGGTGGCTTTTGGCGGCATCGCAAGAGGTGAGGTTATATCTGATTGTCGCGATCATAACTCAATCAATCTTGTCGAATTTATGACTTTTTGTTTCTTTGACGTGGCGATGAAGTATTGAAATTGATGAATTAATTTTTTAACTTACTTGTGATGAACACATTCGTCAAGAATTTCAATCACATTCCCACCAAAAACCACCTCAGCACCTACACCACTACACCTAACTCTATATCTACCTGCAACCATGTACTTCCTTTTGGTAGAATCAATGGTCAAGCGCAGGCCTATGTTTGTTGTCCCCTCTTCAGAGGCTTCCTCTCCTGCATTGGGATTGATTCCATAGAGGTCGATGTCGTCCTCAAAGTCGAGGAGCATATGCGATCATATGATATTAGTATCGTGTCTCTTCACCCCAGTCTCCTAACAGCAAACTCGAGTTCAATGTTGAACAGTAAACTCGAAAGTCCGTCTTCTTGCTTCAATCTGTCTAATGGTACAAACGAGGTTGATACCTTGTCTGCAATCTAAGAACCACTTGATTTCGAATCACCTATCAGCCTGATTAGTTTCGCTGAAAAACCATATTCAGACATTATCCCTCACAACCACTCATTGCAGAATTCGTTCTCGTTTGATTTTGAAGCAAGATCGCAGCAAGCGAAGAAATATATCCCATTTGTATCGGTCAATGACCAAAATGTTTCGCAAGTTGTAACAGTTTTTATAAACAACAGTAGAGAACGAGAGCCTCAAAGAGAGAGAGCGATGATAAAACTCATATTTCTCGCTTATTTACTGTTGGGGCTAGTAGTTTTATTTTACTGGCATGATAAACAATCCCTGAAGTCATAGTGTCCCTCAGGTTTGGAGCTTGTTTAGATGGGTTTTATCATGTACTGCTATCCCCCCGATATAATCAGAGCTGTAGCAGAAGACGATGAACAGGTTCTCATGATGTGTTGCGGATCATGATTGTTAGGGATAGCGATAAGTGCGTTTCGGAATGAAAAATCATACATTAATGGCGAACTATGACCCAAAGGACGATAAACAGATCATAATCGTAAAATCATTACCATAAAAAAACAGAAAATCAATCATTTCAGACTTCTTTCAAAGATATCACCAAAATCATTGTGATTGCTGTGATAATCTCTAAAGCGATTCCTGAGCACTTTCATCATCCATTTTTCTAAAGATTCGTTTAAAGAAACCTCATCCATATCCTACAGAGTTTACAAAATCTCTCCACCAAATTCTTCAGAAAACACTCCAGAAATGTTTTATGGATTCCACAAAAAATTTCGCTTAAAAACCACAAAGTATTGCTCTAGGGATTCCTCAAATAAGTCGACCAGGGAGGGTTTCTTTAGGGGTTCCTACGGAAATACTGCTATTGACGAAAAATTAAAATCGTGCTCGATAACCTTCGATTTGGATTAAATTTTGCACATGCTTTTGTTATGGTAGAATAAGTGTTTTGCATAGAAAAATCGATCATTTTTACTCAATAATAACTTTTGAAAATGGCGTATATATTTTAAAGAAAAATGATCTATGAAGAAGTTGTAGCCAATCATTTGGACTACAAGAAAAAAATAGACACTTTTTCTCATGAAAAAACATTTTCAATATGTTTTGAATTTTCACCATTGAATTTTGATAGAAAACAGATGTTTGGGACAAAGTTTCATGATGAAGAAATTCTTTACTATTTTTTTTATATATGATTTGTATCGATTTTCTTTTTTGTTTTTGTTTTTGGTGAAATAAATATGTTCTGATGGTGCAAAATGAATCATGAAATCATTTTAAACCATAATAATTATCATGATCATTTCTCTAGAAGTAGTCATTTTCGAATATATCAAGTTTAATGCAAAAAAAATCAAATAAATAATGAAATAGGCCATTTTCATTAGTTATTCGCGATTATCCATCAAGAAAAATAGTTGAGTGGAGATATATATGGCCTAAACTCTCGAAAACGTATTGTTCTTAGCAAAGAATCGCGAATAACTACTGAAATTGGCCTTTGTTTTTGTGTAATTTAAAATTTAAGTTTTATTTTTGAGTTTGTCATGAAAAAAGTAAAATATTTTTTCGAAACAACTTCATCAAAGAACATTTTTCTATACAATCAACAGTTTCGGAGTTTCAAATAAATTTCGTGCAAAAACTTATAGGACATTTTCAAAAGTTATTCTTGAGTCAAAAAAATGGATTTTTCTATGGAAAACACGTATTCTACCATACCGAAAACATGTGCAAAATTTAATCCAAATCGAGTTCTGTGCCCGACGAATATGACATGGAATTCGTCTATTTTATCTGTGAATTACACCATGAATAACTCCGAGGGTTCTTGTAGAACTTTTTTTAGCATTCCAGAGATTCTTATAAAATAAACTTAAGAAATTTTTGAAGGAGTTTCGTTTTGCTCTGGAAACAGTATTTGTGGATATTCCTGGAGCCATTGAAGAGTTATTTCATGATGTTTCGAAGTACTTCTACAGAAATCTCTGTGGGATATGTTAAATCTTGCTATTCAATGCTAATCAAAACTATTGGAGAAATGCCAGAAAAAAAACCTAGAACATCTCTGGAGAAATTCATATAGATATAATTGAAAAGATAACTGGAGAAAACATTGGATGATAAACTGTAGCAATTACTGGTGTAATCCTTAATTAAACTCCTAAAGAATTCGCACAAAGCTTTATTCAGGGTGTCTACTACCTGGAAAAACCTGGAATTATCAGGGAATTTTATTCAATCTGTGAAAACCTGGGATTCTCAGGGATTTTTGGCCACATTCAGGGAAATTGTTTTGAAGCAGTAGTACATGGTAGAATAGGTCGCTTTTGGCAAAAAAATTTCGGTTGCGCCGCTTTAAAAACGCTAGTTGACATGTTTGACCCTTTCAAAGCTTTTTTCTTATTCAGCATAAAACATGTTTAGACAAGGCAGCAGAACCTAACATTTGCAAGTTGGTAGAGGCAAGTAAAGTTTCAGTTGGGTGTCGTTCATGAGCATATGAAACATAGGTGTAAACATTCCAAATTTTTATTCAAATGAAGAATACTTCCAGGAATGCTAACAGCTATTTTTTAATGGATGCTTAAAAGACTTTCTACAGAACTCGGTTCAGAAAATCCTCCAACGCTTCCACAAACGTTTATTCCAGAGTTTAAAAAAAAACTTTCAGTAATTTTCACAGAAAAAACCTTGAAATAAAAACCCTAGCGTTTATCCCAGGATTTCCTCCAGATGCCTTTCCCCTGATTTTTTTCGCCGATATATCCTGTTGTTACTTCTTAAAGATTTCCCACAGATCCTTCAGGTTCCCTTTTTTTATTCCCGAGTTTTTGAAATAAAAAAAAAACGTATCGACATTTTCAAAAAAAAAACAACAACAATAATTCTTACGCCTATTTTTTAATTATTCTAGGCATTTTCATTTGGATGCATCCACGATTATTCTATTTATTGTATACAGTCTTCTCAGGAATTTCCCCAAAAATCATTCAGGCATTGTTCGATGAAATCTATTTTAAACTTTTCCAAGAATTCATGGTAAATTTGACGTGGAATTCCACATTAAGAATTCATGGGTAATTTGACCTGGAATTCCACATTAAGTGCCTTCAGAACTTTCTCACGGCATTTCATCAAAATATTATTGCTGCGGTTCAAAGATTTCTCTCAAAACGTTTCAATAAAAATTTCAAATTCTCCATGGATTCTACAAAACTTTATTCAAGATTACACACCAGTCAATACTACCGCATTTATTACAGTTATTTCTCCGATTCAGAGATAGTTTTTTCAGGGACTCAGTTCGAATTGCAGCATAGAATTTCATCAAAACGTCTTGTAGGACACTACTCAGAGATTGCAATTTATCAAGATAATTCTAAGAATAGTTTTTCAAAAAATACAGGAATTCTTTCAGAGCTCCTTGTAGAAATTCATCAAGGCATATTTAGTTTCAACAGAGGGTACTCTAGGATTTTCTGTCGAAATTTTTTTACAGTTTTCTTCAAAACAATCTGAAAAATTTCCTTAACGTTTCGTTGGAGACATTCCTATATGAATGACTGGGAAAATCCCTAAAAAATGAAAAAAAAAAATGGAAGAATTTCTGAAGGAATTTCGATTTGTTGAAGGTGCTCCAATCTGGAATGTTGGAGGAAGTCATAGGAAAATCAATGAATTATTCTTTGGAGGATATGATGCTTCATTGAAATCTGTTCAGCTTAGGAATCTAACTCCCATGTCGTGATTCTTGTTAGGTTTCTTTTTGTATTTATAATTTATGTAAGATCTCGTTTCGATTCATAATTGTTTCTTTTTCAAGCATAAGGTCTCTGAAGTTTTTATTTTCAAGACGATAAGCTGCTACCAGCCCTAAAGTTTTCCAAGATAATAACCAGGAAAAAAAAACAAAACGTTATCCAGAGAAATATTCTGGGTACGTCGCTGAAGTTCATAAATCTTAACTTCATTTTAAAAGAAAGACTGTGTTTTCCTTAAGATCAAAAATACTGTTTTTATGCCTGACTTTAATGGCTAAAGGCATTTTCCGATCGTTTGATAAACATTCTTGTTTTTCGTGGAAATTAGGTAAAAATCACCAATATTTTCGAATATTTTTCCCTCTGTTGCCTACACGTTTGGAACAAAACAGATAATTTTTAGAAGGGAAAAACACTTCGAAGTTTATCGTTCCATAATTCTTTTTCAAAGATTTCAAAGATCTTTGAAAATATATTTTTAGTTATCTAAGATTAACTGGTCGTCAATCATTTACGTATTTTGGAGAATTTCTTTAAATTTTAAAATATATTTTTCAAGACCTGTAAATTTCGGTGAATTTCATATTGTGAGATTTATTGTGAGAATACTGCAATAATAAACCTTCAATAATTCTCCACAATACCTAAAGAAAATAGCGGGAGTATTTTATAGTGAACTCCCCAGAGAAATTTCTAGACAAAAAACTCAGAGATTGTCCAAGGACTCTCAACAATGTGTAATACTTACGCTGTACTTACAAGTGATGTCTTGGAAATCAATGAATATGATTCATATTTATGAAAGTTCACATAATCGTGTTCTGTCAACTTTTGAGTGTAACTGCTGGTCAAGAGCAATCAGCTAGTTATTGCAGACGTTCTTATAGAACACTAAGCTGGGAACAAGCTTTTTCCAGCCGAGATTTAATTCCATGGAAAGAAAAAAGGCTGCTTAACCTTTGTGTTGCTGACCTACTTTTACAACCAAATTTTTGCGATGTTTTGGCTTAAATTTCCATAATTTTGTGCCAATTTCAAACCATAGTGTTTCTAACTGAATCATGAACCATTAGTATATTCAGATTCTTTCATCTTATATGGAATTATTTTTGCCGGTTGCGTACTACCTGTACAAGTACTTCCAGAATAGCCTAGATTCGATTCCGGTGACATCGATCCGATGGTTGCAAACCCTATCATGCGACACTTCAATCTTCAAGATTTTTTGCTGGGAGTATAAAACGCGATGATCACGAAATTTGGTTGTGAAAATAGGTCAGGGACGCAAAGGTTAAGATTATTCAAGCTATTTTCAGACATAAACCCCAAGATTTTTGATCCAGTGATCTCTTGGAGATCCCTATAGTACCTATATGAGGTCTCCATTCACTCAAGTCAAATATGTTTTAACAAATTTTGAATTCAATAACTGTTCCAGGTGGCCCAAGAGCTCTTTTAGTGTACTTTAAGTGATAACATTTGAAGGGATTAGTAGTAACGGAGTGTAAGTGACAAAAACCTACTTTTGAGTAAATCGGCCTTGAAGGTTTTTATTTTACAATTTTCCATTCCATACAAATTGTGTGGGAGCCAAAAACAACAAGCCAATTTTCGACGAATTATGTTATATTTTCTACATGACGGAAAAATCACCTAAAATACCGTTGGAAAGCGCGAGAAATTTGAAGTAGAATTTTGTAGTATTCTTAACTCAAAACTGATCATGATGTCATTTACACCTATGCTTGGGCCCCTCAGTTGTTCAACTAAAATGTATGACAGAGCAGATATTGATTAGGTCTTGAATATGCCCGAATTTCTATCATGATGTTACAAAAAATATTGTTTACCCTTTAAATTTCTCTGGAGTATGGGACAGAATTCTCTTAAGTGAAAGCTTACCATATATCATCACGAAGCGATTAGTTATCTCTTAAAATTTCATTTGCTATAGAGAGAGACCTTCCTTAGCCGAGTGGTTAGAGTCCGCGGCTACAAAGCAAAGCCATGCTGAAGGTGTCTGGGTTCGATTCCCGGTCGGTCCAGGATCTTTTCGTAATGGAAATTTCTTGACTTTCCAGGGCATAGAGTATCATCGTACCTGCTACACGATATACGAATGCAAAACTGGGACTTTGGCAAAGAAAGCTCTCAGTTAATAACTGTGGAAGTACTCATAAGAACACTAAATTGAGAAGCAGGCTCTGTCCCAGTGGAGGCGTAATGCCAAGAAGAAGAAGAAGAAGAAGAAGAAGAACTAATCTTGATAAGTATTGGGTAATATTTGATGTTCTGCAAATTTTGCCTTTTTCAAGAAAATCTTTCTTGAAATCTAAAATTCATCTAGTCTATACTTACTAAACAACATCTATTCTAGTTTTCTTTGTATTCATTTTATAAGTAAAACATTGTTAAGGCTTCCAAACCAAACATTCAATGTAGTACCTACATTCGTTCCACACCGGGCCAACCCGGACACTTTACCGCCTCGGCACTAAAACAATGGCCCTGTCCCCGTTATCATCGTCGCCGGCGTGAGTGCGTGAATGAAATCATCCATCTCCTCCATTCCATCAAGATTCTTCTTCACTTCGGGTCGGGCTGAGAATCAGAGTTGGTGCTGTACCGTACACTACCCGACCGTTGTACGGTGCGTAAACACCTCACGGTGTACAAAAATGTGTGCCCCGCGACAATGCTCCAGGAGCAAAACGGACTATTGAAATAACAATAAAAATAAATATAAATGTTATTTACCGGATGCCACCAAATGCGCACCTGAGCTGAATGCCTAATGGCGACAGACATATTCTTCTCTGTTTTCATTCATTGAACAAACGAACGAACGCATAAAGTGTGATGACGATTGAAGGAACAACCATCACCACCGCACCAGGCAACAGGAGGGAGTTGAGAATATTGGAAAATTAGATAGGCATCACCTTGGGTTGGGTCTGTGTTTGAATCAAGCTCGAACCTTCTAGAGAATTGTGGTCAGTGTATGTGGTCCAAACGCGGTCAATTTTTGCGGATTTATTGGATCCGGTAACGGTCGGTAGTATCTGATGGTTTTCCAAGAATCTGACGGGCCTCAATCTTATTCCGACTTTGTTATAATTGCGGCATAGAGTAAAGCGGGCCATATTTCGAGAGAAGCAAAGGATTATTTTTGAGATTTCTAGCTCAATTCAAAGCAAATGCAACTGGAGGTTCGTTTCACTCCAAAAACAAAAACAAAATATTTAGAAAAGATATGTGTTTTTTTTTTTGACGTGAAAATTTTAATTTTCGATCTAACTCGTATCGCATGAGCAACATGGAAATAAAAGCTTATTCATATTTTTTGTTGTTAGACCTCCCGAGCAGAAGAAAATTACTGCTGAATACTATGAGGGTATTCCATACCAGATAGTTTTCCATACTTACCATCTGAATAGAGTATGAGAAAGCTCTACAAAAAAAGTATCTCAAAAAATTTCTCAATCATGTTCTACAAAAAACCGAACTGATTAAAGGATCAGATATTGCAATACCTTCAAAATTCATGATGAATTTTCATACATAAATATTTTTTTTCAGTAGTAGTTCAATTCCTCAAGCAGTCCTCAATAGCTTTGAAATGGACAATATCTAGACTACTGATCACTGCCTAATTATGGTTTACATAAATAGGTGCTCGTGCGGTTATTAAAATGGTTTGGGGCAGCGGTTTTCAGATCGTGCTCCACGGAGCACTTGGTGCTGCACGAAGCCTTGGCAGTTGCTTTGCGTCTTTTCAGAAAAAAATCTATCAATGCTCTAAAATATCTCCAGTTTTTTAGCACATAGCAAATCGTATTTAGCAGTAGCGCGTGAATTGGGGAGGACAGGTAGGACGTACAAAAATACCGGGACAGCCAAAGTTTTGTCCTACTCATGATTCAACGCTAAGTGACATCATTCCTACAGAATTGCTACAACCAGATGTAGATGTTCTTGGATAAATCGCCATGAGCATTCATGGAAGTATTTCTTGACAAATTAATGGAATATTTGTGGGCCTCGTGGCCGAGCAGTTAGTGTCGTCAGGCAGTTAAGTGTCGTCAGGCATCGTACACTGAGTATACGCCTCTTAAACAAGCTCGCTTAGTATACACAGTACTAGCGTAGTGCTGCTGACGATGGCCGCTGATGCTCTTCATTTCTTATTTTCAAGAATATGATGAGATAATATTTCCCATGAATCTTAAAAAATAGAGTATAGTTTTGGAGAATTTCTCCTTTTCAACATATCTTTGGGGACGGACCTGGTGTAATGGTTAGAACACACGCCTCTCACGCCGAGGACCTGGGATCAAATCCCATCCCCGAGATAGTCACTAAAAATTTCAGTGATGACTTCCTTCGGAAGGGAAGTAAAGCCGTTGGTCCCGAGATGAACTAGCCCAGGGTTAAAAATCTCGTTAATAAAGATAGAAAAAAAAAAACATATCTTTCATGATCTTTCAGGGTCGCTTTTTCGGTGAAATTAGGCGTTAACGCGTAAAAACTTTTCAGTGCATTTAGTCAATGCTTATTTTATTACTGACTTGCGATTCACGACAATCCAGAAATTATTTGTTTCTTCCAATAAGCTCTAGACTTCCTCGGGAATCTTTTCCACAATTCTGCGAGGTATCCGAAGAAGAAAATAGACAGATTCACAGCATTTTGACGGTTGAACAACGAAGTTATAGAACAATATCATTGGCTGGTAAGTTTCGCAGTTTGTTCTAGATTTTGTCAAATCTTTCTAAGTGAACTGGTCCTAAGAAAGATACCTATAGATTTTGATCAAATATTAAATTGATAATGAAGTTGATCTAACCAATGATCTTTCCAATGAAACTTTCTCAGTCTTGTGTTTATTATCGGCATGAAAATAGTCACTTTCAATTTGCTGTCTTGGATTCCAAAAGCTTGAAAAAAAAAGATCTTCCTTGGGTATGAAGATTTTGCCTAAGTTTGTCTTGCTCATGGTTTTGAATGTGGATGCGCTTCTGGAATTGAGTACTAGAGCATTGGAATCCAAAACTACAGTTTCATGTTGGAAAAAATGGCGTAGTACTGAACTCGATTTCTCATTTATTACTCATTCCATTAACAAGCTCGAATATGTATCATCAAACACTACAATACGTTGAGTTTCCAAGAGTACACGTTTAGATATAAAAATAACAATCATTCAAGCTGGAATTTTGATCCATTTGAACTCGTTGGCCCTGGCCAATCGATCAAATTGTGAACTCACACAGATTTCTATAAGATTCCATCGGCGTTGGAATATTTGCTATACCGTTTACAAAATACACTCACACATTTGTCCGAGCTAATATCAAAAGCCAGAATATTTCTATACCATGGTAGTGGGTAGGTTCCGGGTCATTTGGCCGAATGTCATTTGGCCGAATGCCATTTGACCGAATGCCATTTGCCCGAATGCCGTTTGGCCAAAATTGAAAACTATAGTGAACTACAGTTAGCATACATTTGTAATGAATTTCAAAGCTGAGTTTCAAAGAACAGTTTATTCTTAAAAAAGGTATATTCATCATTGATGTACAGCTCTTTAGTTTTAGTTCAAAGAACAGTCAATGCGTAAAGAAGAACATCCTAAATGTAAACAATTATTCACTTCTCTACTAGTGGTAATGGCTGCTAGCATAGATTTTCGCATTGAGTTTGTAGTCAGCTTTTGACAGTTACTAAAACAGTTTATGACTTATTCGTCATTCAGTAGCTCGACGCTACTGTTTCAATCATTCTGATAGTACTTAGTAAGTTAAATAATTTGTAGCAATCACAAGTATGGCTTCTTCTTTACACAACGGAGAAACATTGAGCATCTTTAACGTGTACACCTAGTAATTCGGTTTAATTTTTTAAAAAGACTTTCTATGAACGTATTATAAGCCCTTAATCCAATAACTATGAAAAATATTAAAAAATGAAAGAACAGCCTGTGACCAAAAGAAGGAAAAATCTCTAATGAAACTGTAAGCTAGTGTAACGCAAATAATTGTTATATCAGTATAACTTTAAAGAACTGCCGATGATTTAAAGCAGTGTTTCCCAAACTTTTTCGACTTTCGCCCCCTTGAGGCAGATGGATTTTTGGAATCGCCCCCCTGATTTAGTTTTGAAATATTTGCATCGATAACTTCATTTTTCTAAAGTTTTGATCGATATATTACCTGAAGTATATCGAAGCTTGGTTAAGTAATCAAGATAACTAGTGTAAAAATGTCAAAAATAAGTGTCAAAAATAATGCTTCAAATTGTATACACCAGAAAATTACCTTGACTGGTACCGAAAGGACGCCATTTACCGCTCATTTAATGTCATTTTACCATGTTAAACTCTGTCAAAAATCCGTTTTTAAACATTTTACACAACTTTTTGCGTTATACGTATTACGCAAGTTAGAACATTTGTGGAAAAAAAATAGAAATGTGAAAAATTAACAATGGTACCGAATAATATGTACGGCAATGATACAAGTTTATGGCGCCTATTATCCATAATGATACAGTGAAACCTCCATGAGTCGATATTGAAGGGACCATCGAGTCATGGAACAACAAACCTTTCGAAAGCTGTTTCAAGAAACCATCATAGTAACCATGACATTTTGTTTCTAGTATGGTTCCATGAGTCGATATCGAGTCATGGAACATCGACTCATGGAGGTATCACTGTACTTCCATAATCTATCCATAAAATTACTAGCCTATGTGTATTACAGGCTTACTGGCTGTACTCGAATAGATTTTTTAATTATAAAAAAAAACAGATTTTTAACTTTCAATACGGAGGTTTCAATACGATATTTTTTCAAATCTATTTTTAGTTGCCTAATTTTTTCGGTAATGAGTGGCTATAACGTTGGCTTTGGTCGGTTAAATTTTCTGAAATTCGTTCTAAAAATAGTTTGTAATGTAACTAATGATTAAATGACGGTTACAAAATATCAAAACAAGTTTTGTTGAAAACTTTACTTGTGATGACCCGGATGTCAATAATTGTAACATTAGCTGTCCAATTCTAAAATTTTTGTAGAATTATTAAAAACAATAACTTCAAAATCATTTCTGAAAACATCTTATAATTGTCACATATTTGTGACCTCAATAACTCTGTCAATGTATGTGACTTCAAATAGATAACGTACATCTGAATGCAATATCTTTTGAGAAAATTTCTTCAATTCAATTCACAAACGCTTTGAAATACTAAATACATATCAAATATAGTTCGTCATTGGCATTGTTCGTCCAATATATGTGTATTGTGATTACAAAATGGAAGATGTACAATCAATAGAGGAAAAAGGTGTAATCCACTAGTTGAGTATAATCCTCTATTAAATTGAGTGTCTTTTCCAAATGTTATAAATCATTATTTTCAGTTTCTCTCACTTTCGCCCCCTTTCTAGTTTTTTCGCCCCCCAAATTTCATTTTACAAATTTTCGCCCCCCTGGACGCGAAAATCGCCCCCAAGGGGGCGAATTCGCCCACTTTGGGAATCACTGATTTAAAGCATAGCATAGACTGACTGTACATGTCAATGGTTGCTACTCCGTGATTGATCGGAACTGGTAAGAATTGCACTACGATCCAAATGAATAAGGGGTGGGAGTTTCCGCTTACTCTCGAAGTGCAATTTTAGCAGATCCAATATTGTTGATCAATAACGGCGCCAGCCAAGTCCTTACAGTCAGTTGTGATGGGAAAGGAATGTTAGGGTGTAATGATGGTTGCTTCTAGAGACCGAGAATACCTCTGCATCTCCACAATCATCACGGAAAGGGTGTTTATTAGTGAGGGAGGAAAAGATCTGGGAGTCACCTTTGGTCGGTGATGCGATTCATGGTCAAGGGAGAAATATACAACTTATATTTAAAGCTAGTTTTGTATTTTTGTTTCGAGAAGTTTTTGGTAGAAGCTTTAAAAAATACGTCAACATCTATAATGTCGAACAATTCAAAAGTAATTTTTATTAATGACGAAAACTGAAAATTACATGCATATATTTTAAATTATATAAATCAGGAATCCTCCCTCACTTGTAGTGACAAACCATACATAGTTTGTTTGAAAATTACATATGAGCACAACTGTGCATTTTTGTCTCGAGATGGTAGAAGTTTTAAAAAATACGTCAACATTCACAATGTCGAACAGTTCAAAAGATATTTTAATAATGTCAAAAAGCGAAAAATATATGTATATTGGAATTGTATAAAAAAAGCATAATGCCAGCACTTATAGTGACGAACCATACAAAGTTTGTTTTAATATTACATAAAAGTTACGCTTTCAAGAAAAAATATGTTATCATAAGCATAAAACGAACTAAGAAAGTTGGTAATTCATCCTCGACTGAACACAAATATCTCACACAGTGCGAACAGCAAAACTTCTTGGCGTCCCGAAAACAAACCGTCTTGCTTGGACCTTCCCAAACACCTACCCAGCAAGACGCGCGAAAACAGGGAAAAAAGAAGTTCTCCGTCGACGAAAACACGCGCGAAACCGTGAGCAAAACCTCTAAGACGACGCAAAAATCGAACCGTCCCGCTTGGGCTTCACGAAGCACTCTTCAAAGAACTGCCGATGATTTAAAGAAGGTAAAATTCCTAATTAAAATATAAGCAAAATTATTGTCAATAGTAATGAAAACAGTACAAGTTGAAAGAATAGCCTGTGTTTAAAAGAAGGAAAAATTGATTACGTAACCCAAAAAATCTGAAAACCCCTGCTTTAAAGTGTATTAGCTTCTGCATAAATATGTGGAAACCGCTTATGTTCTATAGAGTAACTCGAGGCAAAAGATTGCAGCGAGTCTTTTTCAGCACACGAGATTCCTGGCAACACTGTATGGTTTTGACACCCTTACCCTACTACCAGCAGCTCATTTTTTTACCACAAAAAGCATTCAAATCGGGATATTTTTTTTGTTTTTCGATAATTTTGTACCATTTTTTTCTAGTCCTAAAAAATTCTTCTTCTTTTTGAATTTGTATTGTTATTGATCTAGTATTGAATATTCCGATGTTCCTTGGGGAACCGACTTAACCTATATAATATTTCATTGGTCGCCATTTTGTATTTAGTCAATTGATCAAAACAATTAAATGCGGGCTATACAATATCAGGTAATAACAAGCTTCCCTTAAAAAAAAAACTTAAAAATCGGTTGAGCTGTCTCCAAAAAATCTTAAAATATGATATGACGCTTTTTGAAGTTTTCAAGATCCTAATATGAATATGAATAAAAATAGTTGCACCAAATTGCTTCATTTTTTACAACAGACGCTCAACAAAGTATTGGTTCGAAAAGCGAACAACGGAATACGAGAAAAAATCTTTAGCCTGAGATGGCTACACGTCAGTGCTGCAAGGAATTTCGTATTTTTTTTTTCGAATCCAGATGACGAATGATCAAAATCGTCATAGATTTCAAAATAGGTAGAATTGTTTTTTGAGAAAATGGTGCAACAATTGCATAGCATACACTGACTGCAGTTGCACTTCGACCTGAGCATTACGCTTACTCTCGAAGAGCACATTAGCCTAAGATACGGTTATGTGAAAAATTTAGATTCTCGCTCCAGTCCACTTTTTGGATTGCATTTATGTCCCATAACAACTGTGCAAAATTTCAGCTCGATCGGAGAAACTATATTTTAGCGCCAGCCGTGCAAAGTTTGTATGGGATTTACTATGGGAAAACTTACTTTTGCAAAGAAAAATCGCCAGAGATTGCCGATTGTTCTCTATAAGAATTCTGAACACAGATCTCAATAGGAATTTCTACAATGAATAACATTGCCGAGGACCGCAAAGCAATCCGATGCTTGTGAAAAAAGTTATTAAGCATAGACTATTCGGAAATTTTGCCCGATTTTGTTACTATTGTTATTCTTTTACGTGTTGATCAACGTCTCCTTGCCAATAGGTTTTCATTGAATAACTTTTTGTTTGATTTTTTTGCGGTCTTCGGCAATATTCTGCATCGTAGAAATTCCTATCGAGATCTGTGTTCAGAATTTTTATAGAGGTCAATGGGCGACCTCATTCTTAGTAAAAGTACGTTTTCCTATAGTAAATCCCATACAAACTTTAAACGGCTGGCGCATAAAATATAGTTTCTCCAATCGAGCTGAAATTTTGCACAGTTGTTATGGGACCTAAATGCAATCCAAAAATTGGACTGGAGCGAGAATCTAAATTTTGTCCCACACTAGTGCACATTTTAGCAGCTCTCATATTATTGATCAAAAACGGCGCCGGCCAAGTCCTTACAGCCAGTTGGTATGGGGTATGAATGTTAGACCAATAATATTTCTGCATCTCCACAATCATCACAGGAAGGTGTTTATTAGTAAGGGTGAAAAAGATCTAGAA
This sequence comes from Aedes aegypti, assembly GCF_002204515.2. Classification (NCBI taxonomy): domain Eukaryota; kingdom Metazoa; phylum Arthropoda; class Insecta; order Diptera; family Culicidae; genus Aedes; species Aedes aegypti. The sequence continues at coordinate 403,686,937 of NC_035108.1, forward strand.
GTCACCTTTGGTCAATGATGTGATTCATGGATGAGGAGAAAGAGTAGATTCTTACTCTAAATTAGCTCTGCATATCTATTTCGTAGTCAAAAGATATTGGCAGAAACATTTTAAGAAGTACATCGACATTCATAATGTCAAACTATTAAAAAAAATAGTATTGACAACGTTGGCGCGTTAAAATGTTTTATCTTAAGCATGAAACTAAAAATCTACTAGAATTGGATGAAATGTGTTCATTAAATGCTCAAAATATTATGACAGGGGATTTCAACTGAATTTTCGAAGAGGATCTGCCATTTTCAATATGCTTACCAAGTGGAAGAGCAATAATTCAAGAAAAGGAATATTTTTCTGACATTAGTTTGTTCAGCACTAGCCAATTTTTATTTATTTCTTTTCAATTGTTATAGATTTTCTCCAAATGTTAAGCATACCAATAAGGTCGAACTTTTCTCCACCTTACTCCAATCATTGCATAATTATCACAATGTCTAAATCTCATATGAACTTTTAACGAGCTGGGGCTTAAATCAGATTTGCTTGGAAGATCCCAGTCTCGACAACGCCGCTGAAATTAACACAATCCATTGGAATTAACCCACCCTCCCCCGGATCCGACAGCGCAGCACCCAGTCTCTCATCCACCCCCGTTGGTTGGTTGGTTGCCGTGGCTGATGGAAGATAAATGATTATAATATACCTTTTTGCGAAAATCCCCTGCCGCCACTCAAATTTGGCCCTAGACAACAATCGTCTCTAGGGACCGAGAAGTGCCTTTGTTTCCCAGCAGCCCAGCAAGCTAGCGAACTTTTCACGTGGATTTCCACCTCCTAGGTGCGGTAAACAACGCTCGCTCAGCTCCACACAACACACAACTTATGAGAATCGCGTGCAGAATCTTCGCATCTTCGCTCGACGCTACCCCGACACCTGGATGGAACCTCGGCGGTCTGCTTTCCGCGAGATTCGTTGCAATGTTGTGATAATGCTTCGCCCATCCTCCCCGGTCGGGGTAGATCAGCGGTTCTCAAACCAGTTTTCCTGAAAGTTAGACTAATTTCGACGTATGATTTTGAGAGTCTTTGGTCCCTACTTCTTGATAAACTAGTAACCAGTTGTCTACAAAGATGACTAGAGCTGGTTAAGACCAAATTAAACGTTATTAGAAGAGGGAAAACAAGTAGGGCTATCAGGGTATTGAATTGAGAAATATCCTGAAGAGCGCACATCAAATAAAATGCTGTCGTTGGAATTGCTTTGCGAATTATTCTATGAGCGATGATTGGCATTAAAGTCACCAATCGAAAACAAATTTCACTTTGAAGCAAATTAATTTGCTGCCCAGTGTAAAGGCAAAAAGGTAGCTATGAAAGTATATTTAGCATGCTGTGTTTCAACAGAAACACCCAAAGTTTCAAAAACTTTTGTTTCAAGTGACGAAAAAAGTTGTGTTTTTATACGCCTATGAATGGTGATAGCAACTCCATCCAGTCGATCATTACGATAAACAAAAAGGTTTGGATTTTTTTGAGTTTGGATTCAGGATTCAAATAAGTTTTTGTAATAACTGCTATATGTATGTCATTAGTCGTTAGAAAATAAACCACCTCGTCCTCATAACCATTCAAAAAAGAAATATTTCAATTCAAAATATTTAAAAAAAAATTGGACCCATTAGAGAAACGTAATCCAATAACAATTTGATTAGTTAATTTTACAGCAACATGGACTGCTTCATCCATAGTTGGGATTTTGAACATTGTATCAATCATTTGATTCAATTGTTCAGTTTAAAATTCAAACCAGCCACAATATTGGCATAGGAATTTCCTTGGGTATTTCCATTCGAATGTCAATGTTTGGTACCTTGGTTCCACTGTTGGCACTTGCGGGGCCGAGTGAAGTTCTGGAAATTGTCTTTTGGGTTCCGAAAAAAAAAATCCATAGATAGAAAATATAGATGTAGCTTTAAAAAATCACTTTTGTGATGTGAACTAAATAAAATTATTTAGATAGACCTTTCAAACGCATGCCAGATGTTTTTTTTTTTCATCATGACTGGACTGGGAACAGCCAAGTAAATCATTTATTTATTATCCCCTCAGATAATTTATAGTCACTTGAGAGATATTTCAAGACGACCTTGAACAAACGTTCATTTTTATCGTCATGATTGAAACATATGTGCCTCTTCTTTTGAAGATATTTAAAAAGGCTGTCAAAAGCTTTGAACGAACGAGAGCCTGTGCTTTGAGAATCCCTGTTGCAAGCCATGCTCTACGTTCACGATAAGAAGAAACACATGAAAGTTATTCCCACCCTCGCAGCCACATTCACAAACACACCCAAACAGCATCCTAGACGGGCACATGCATCACTGGGAAAATTTTAAGGAGACATAAATACGCTCGTAAAATAGAAAATCACCCCGGGGTTTTCCGCTATCTTAAGCTGTGGAAACTTTGCCATTGCACTCACCCACCTTCCCATTCCAGTATCATCGCTTGGGAAGCAGTTTTCCGTGTTTTGGAACCATTTATACTCGGGAAAGCTACCAACAGCTGCAACTTTGCTCGACACTTTATTTGGGCACAAACAACCCGAGCAGAAAAACAAATGCTGCAGAATACCAAACAAGAAAATTTTCAAATTTTACCACATGAATAAGGAATGAAACAGTCCTGCGTAAGAGGTAAAATACGTCAAATAATATCCAAAAAATGTTCAACAAACACACACTTACAATACCTAAACAATACATGATAAATTCTGATATAAAAGTGAAATTTTTCAAAAGTAGTTCTTCAAACCAAATTAAGTTGTGGACAGTACCTGAATTATTGAAGAATACCTAATTATGGTATCATACCAAAACATGATATGCACGGATAGGTGCGAGTTATTCTTTCCTGCTCGGGAACCCACACTCGGATCCACATAACGCCGTCCAAATTTCCGACTAGGACTAGAATTTAAGAGACGAAATCATCAAATCCATTTGATCCGAGTGCCTATAGCTAATCCTCCGCGGAGTCATCATCATATCCTTGGCATCCTCGGTTGGAGCATCAAAACGTGTACATACAGACGTGGTATCCCCCCTTTTACCTGTGCGATAATGCGTATGTTAATGTCTTTGCACCTCCCCCCATCTTCCTCGAACTCTTAAAAGACGAGCATCGTAAAACTTTTGAATATCTGGCGTGGGAGAGATATTGAACCCATATAACATACTTGGGTGTTTTGTTGCCATTTTCGTTCTAAAGGAAAAAAGGAAGGACGACATCGTAAGGAACAGTGCAAAGTTTACCGAGAAGATTTTCGTCATTACCACGCTCCGAGAGCAGAAAACACACTCATAAGTAAATTTTCACCTCGTACGTGTTCGATATCGGTGGGAAATATTTTAAGCTCTGTTGCGTTTCGGATTTTCTAAGGGGTAGGGTGACGGAGTTAGAGATGATTCTACCATTAACGTTACATAGATACAATGAAACTTTTGCAGTAACCGAACTTCAGAGCAACGTAGCTGGATTGCTTTATCAGTATGGCTTAGATTACTTTTCAAATATATTTGGGAGGGAGCATTAGATGATATTCGAAAGCAATTAATTCCAGAAAAAAGAAACTGTCTTATCTCAATCACCATGCAATTTATTGCCGGTGTGACGAAATGGTTATGGCAATGTTTAACCATTTGTAAAGGTTGTACATAAAATAATACTTTTGTTTCGAGCACGCTTTATAATGCAAGCTATTTGCGAATCAAAAATTCGAAAAGTTTATATATACTTCCATATACATTATAAAAGTAACCACAAAACCGTAATCTGACTTGAAAATTGGACAAACAGAGGTCATCTAGAAATTAAATTAAATCCATCTTTCTGCTAGAAGTAAAACTGTTTTACCAAAACCCGGGTAGCTATACCAGTTATGACTTTAGGGCTTAGATTATCAGAATATCGATTGTATTCAAATTTTGACATGTTTTGTGTGTTTCAGTAGTACCTTGATGTTAAAACTTTTGAAAACATTCAAAATATGAAATCTTTCGAAACTTTACATATGACCATAACCGGTGCACTTTCCTTAGTTTTAAAATTTTAAAAGAAAAACTTCTAAACTATGTGCAGAAATATTCAGAAGGGCTTCTGAAAATTATTTATTTTAGGTACTGATGATTGATTGACTCTTTATTAAGGGGAAATTCAGCCCGAGGCTGGTTCATCCCCGCTTTTTTTTTAGGTACTTTTTATCGATTTAAAAGTTTTTTTTAGGAGTTACGATTCATGTCTGAAAGTCTGATCTAGCTGAATACCTGTGTGTTTATCTGCTACGGCCCAATGTTTAAAAATTAAATTTTCAAACTAACATAAAAACATAACATTTTACCAAATACAATATCTATATCTTATTGTAAAACTCCTTCTCCATTCCCGGCAAAAAGCGTCTTCCAACCAAACGGTGACGCGTTCTCTTTATTTTTATTACTATTTTCAAATTGTTATGCAAATTAAAATCGAAGAAATTCTAAACGTCGTTCAATTTTACAACTTGTTGTCATCGTCGTCTCGCCTTCTGCTGGGCGGCTGCTTTCCGAGAAACGATCTTCCTCTGTTGTCACAAAACAGTACACTCGTATACCACAGTGCAGTCGAAACTGGAGCGCAAAACTTAATTTTCCATAACCTCTTTTTTTCGAGTGGTGAGAGCAACATTAACAGCACTAAGTCGCATAATAATCGATCGGGCGATATCTGGATGGGGGAGAGCAAAACGCGCTTTTAAAGTGTCACCATCTTGACGCTTCTCGGCTGCGATAGATATTGGCGATAAAAGTGTCGACGGAATTGCGATGCCTTCAGCCAACGACGACAACAAGTGCCGCCCGTGGTGTTGAATGGGACGACGACGACGACGACACTGATGACTTGCCTTGGCTAGGGCAATCGGAATTGTAAATGTGCCGGAAAATGGTTTGCCATAACAGTAAAGCCATTATCTAATGGGAAACTGGCTGCCATCAGGGCCATTATTAGGCGCAGGAACCAGCCAACGGGATGAAGCGAATTAAGATCATCGCGGATGATGATGACGGTGGTAATCGAGTGCAATCGGCGTAGAAAGAATGGAGACGCATGGTTGTTATGTTTTTTTTAGGAATAAATAGAACTATGGTGATTTGGCTATTATTGACTCTTAAAAAAAAGTGTATGTTAATGAAAAAAAAATGCCAAGGTTGCACCAATTTTGATAGCGGACAAAAATCCTGCAGAAGCTTCTAGCTATCGTCCAATCAGCTTGCTTTCCTCCATCAGTATACTTTTTGAAAAGGTCATTTTGAACATAATGTTGATCCACATCAAAGAAAATTCAATTTTTGCCAATGAACAGTTCGGATTCCGCCATGGACATTCGACCACTTTTACGTGTAACAAATTTGATTCGTTTCAATAAATCTGAAGGCTATTATACTGGTCTTGCTCTTCTATACACAGAAAAAGCATTCGAATGTGTTTGGCATGGAGGATTGATCGTGAAATTAAAAAAAAAAAAAACATTTGTTTTCGTACATACATAAGCCACTCTTTATGCTTAGTTTTTTTCCTATATCAATCTGGACTATCATTTGGAAAGGGCCAAACTTTTTTAAGCGATTTTTTACAAAAAAAATGTGATCGAAAATCAGCATCTCCTACAATATCAATTAATAGGGCCATAATTAATAGCTACATTAATAATTACGTAGCAGTTTATAGAAATAGGGAGGTTTGAGATTACTTACGCACTGTACAAATTCAGTATTTTATTAAAAAAAATATACAATTTTTTACAAGTCATTCACTTTTTTTGTAGAAGTAGCCATTTTTCGATTACATTTTTTGTTTAAAATCTGATAAAAAAAGCTTGGCCCGCTTCATAAAAAAAAAGTATGCAAAGTGGATTTTTTTGTCATTTGCTGCCAGCATCTGTTCGTATTGGCGCGAAATGCGTCTTTTTCGACTATTATACGGTGCTGAGAAAATGAATTGAGAAGAATCAAAATATTTCTTCTGAAACTGTTTCAAGATAAATCCTTATTTTAATATCTCGGCTCGCGTTCAAACGTGTGAATCAAATTACCATATGGCCAAGGCTTGGTTGTAAGGTCACTCCCGTTGAACCAGGCAATCGCAAGAAGCTCAAAACTAAGCATGCGTTTGCTTAAACTTTTTGAAATAACCTCAGCGCTATGGACCAATGCACGAGTTCACTAATTTGACGTTTGAGCGGTGCCGAATTCACTTGTTGCCATGGTCACGTATATAACACGGCACCGCTCAAAAGTCAAATAGTGAACTCGTGCATCGGTCCATTGTAAAAACATGCTTTTATATGGACTGATACATCAGCCAGATGAACTGACCGGATTCTAGGGTCACTTCCAGTGAATCAGGGGACAAACAAGTCTTTCCCTGACCATTTTGACGACATGTCAATACAGACATGAAGCATGAAGTATATGTTACTGCCCACACTCTGATCTTACCTAGGGTAATTTGCCTATTATTGCGGTATTCCCTATTATTGCGGTACAAGCATTAAACCCTCATTATTAATCGAAAACTCTATTTCCTATGAACATTATTGATGCTGATGCAGATAAATGCTTTGAAAATTAAACGATTTTGATCGTTGGAAGAACAGTTTTAAATTATGCATCAAGAAAACCCTATATTTTTAACCAGTCTCTCTATCTACGGACGGGTTTTCATAAGCGTGTATTTTCAAGTTTGGAACCAAAACAATTATATGCAGCGGGTATATCAGTTCGGTATGGATGTAGTTACATGATAGATATTGAATTTTTAATGAAAGTTCTATATTTTTGAGAAAAAGCATATACCGCAATAATGGGACAATGAAAATAGGTTTTTGCCTATTATTGCGGTATCTGTATATTACATTAAAAAATTCAATATTTTACTAGTAATTTTAAATGTATTTGCTGGAAACATTCATAATACTGTAAGGATACTATTTTGTGACATAATTTTGTGTTATTTATACATTTATTTACACAAACAAAAGATTTCTGTTTATCTATACCCTATAGTTGCTCTTATTTACAAATATATTGTAAATTAAAATAATGTTTTACCGAAAAATCACGCAAACTAATTGAAAATCGGAACACATGCCAAAAATGCTTTGAAAAACTAAGATACAAGATTATCGCAAGGAAGCAATTTTTTAAAATTGCATTGGTTTGATGAAAACTAGTGAAAAATATTTTTAAAAGCACCCAAATTGTGGTTATATTTGAGTCAAAAAATTTATTTCTATTATAGCGAACCTTGTCTATTTACATTAACATTGTCCAACTACGACGGAAGAGGAGATGAAACCGACAGAAAATCATTCGATTCTGTTAATTTGTTTTCGAATCGTGACTTAAAGTAATTAATAAGTTTTCTTTGTAGATTTGTCCAAAGCCACTCAAACTGACAGTACCGTACAGTGTAATTAACATGTAGGGAGCATAATTTCAATGCTTGAACATAATAAAATTTATGATTTTTGGTATACCGCAATAATAGGACGAAATACCGCAATAATAGGACAGAGGAGAGCTTCAGATTTATATTAAAAAAATGTATGTTTGATTCCAAAATTTACTTTTTTACTTCACTTCACTCCAGATAAAGGATAGTTTTAACAGTTCACATTGCAAAATACTAGAATATTTAGATTTTTGACACTAAAATACGATTTAAATTTCAACACCGTGCTTAAGTCCTCCATAATGGGACGGATACCCTATTATATATGTTTATTTCCTGGTGTACATATGACCGAAGTGTCAATTCATACAACAATCATATTCTTACAGCAACGCTGAGGCTATTTCATGAAGTATGGGCAGTCGCATGCCTAGTTTTGAGCTTCATCCATATTTGTCTTCTGGCTCACCGGAAGTGACCTCAGTACCCAGCTTTGTCCATATGGTAAAATTGATAATATTGAGAGTTGATGTCTTGCATTGGGTTTCTGAGTTGATTTCACGACGTTCCAGTAGCCGAATTGTTGTTTTGAGTGAAATTTGCATGTGTACACCAAATATTGTCTTCTTGCATTGTGCCGTTATTTAACAGCTTCAAATTCCGGACACTGCACATTGTATGGGAAACATTTCACACGAAATGTTTCAATTTTTGTCGTTCACAAGTTCTCACATTCGAGTCTCAATTCGTTAAGCATTTTCCATAGACATATATAGCAATTTATAATGGGCAGCTGCCTTAGGCGTCTCTTTAGTGGTTTGACGTTTTCAATTGATGATTTTTCTTCTACACTTTTTATATTAAATTTAGGGGAGGGATTATTAGAGTATGTTTAAAACTACAAATTAAACTTTAACACAATCTGTCAAGATAAGCAACACATATTAGAGTTTCAAAGTATTTATTTATTTTGCAAAAATTGAAGTGTTAAAGTTCAATTTGTGATTTTTATTCTCCAATTATGATTTTCATGAGCTGTCCGGAATTCGAATCAAACTGTCTGGAATATGAGACAAAAGTAAGGAAACATCCGGAGTAACAATCGAAAAAAGTCCACACATTTAAGTTTATTTTAAATTATTTATGATGCGAAATCAAACTCTTCACTCACCATTCGAAAGTTAAGTATTTTGAAAATTCGATAACGCGAATGATAACGCAGAATGATTTGTTTTATATGCTTTTGGATGAGTTATACTTCACTGAGTACAAGTTGTTAAAAGAGTGACTAGGGAACACTTATTTCCGACTTATTTCGAGACCTGCACTTCCGGTTTGAAAATCCCATTTGCAAGAAGTCTAACTAATCCCATCGATTATAGTCGCATTCTATTACATTCTATTCTATTCATTCTATTCCATTCAAAACCGCATTCCATTCAATTTATTTGTTCCTGAGCACCAGTTGATTGAAAACAATAGGTCTGTCCCGGGGATCTGAGGTTTTTTTTTAATTTGGTGCAATATTGTAACTATTTGAAAAAAAAAACTTCAGCGCTGAAAGTCCATGCCATAAAGAGTAATGTGTTAGAAGCAGCGGTTTTTTTATTGTTTAAAACTTTTTAATTAAAGCCATACTAATCAAAATTGCACAAGAAACCATCAGCTTGGGAATAGCTTACCATCTTTAGTTTGCAATGTCGAGAATTCTAAACATTACAAAGTCAAACACGGCGCTGGCCACATCCTTACAGTCATAAGAAAGGGGACTCGATTCGATTATTACTAAGGAAAAAGTATACCTCTGAATCTTAATGGTTGTCCCCGTAATCAGTTTTTTTAATGGGAAGATTTCAGAAGCTAAAAAATCAAGATTCATCTCGATAAGTTATGCGATTCATGTAACCTTAATTAAAAAAGACTACTATTGACATAGATGAAGACTGAATATAAAATATGTGGAGCCGTTTTTTTATTGTTTCAAACTTTTTTTATTAAAGCCATACTAATCAAAATTGCACAAGGAACCAACAGCTTGGGAATAGCTTACCATCTTTAGTTTGCAATGTCGAGAATTCTAAACATTACAAAGTCAAACACAACGCTGGCCACATCCTTACAGTCATAAGGAAGGGGACTCGATTCGATTATTACTAAGGAAAAAGTATACCTCTGAATCTTAATGGTTGTCCCCGTAATCAGTTTTTGTTAATGGGAAGATTTCAGAAGCTACAAAATCAAGATTCACATCGATAAGTTATGCGATTCATGTAACCTTAATTAAAAAAACTTCTATTGACATAGATGAAGACTGAATATAAAATATGTGGACGCCAATGGTGACGAACCATTCAAAGATTTTGACACAAATAAGGCAAAGGGCATCAGTATCTAAAAAACATATTTTTTATTACGAAAACAAAAGTATAGGCATATTGATTTTAATTTGTTTTACAAAACGTGAATAAGAATACGCCGACACTTTTATTGACGCACCAATCAATACTTTCTTAATAAATTCATAAGCTAACTTTATGATAATGGTTCACAAAAGAGATATGTGTTTACATATCTAACTCATTTGAAACAGAAGCATGAAACGAGCTCACCAATTGATAATTCATCGTTGATATGGCAGTTGCCAAACACTTAATTTTGTCACCAGCACTCTTAATAATTACGTATTCACGATACTTTTTTCGCACCGGACACGATTGATGCACGCTCCACAGAAGTATGTAAAAAAATAAAGAAAACACACTACTCACTTTTAAAATCTCGGTTGAGTGGTACATAAAGCAAGCATCATTTCTAACATAGTTGATATTTAAATCGAAATAAATATTTAGAAAATCGCGTTTTGGACAACTCTTATATTACATCTTGATTTATGCTATCCAAAACCTGACTTTTTAAGAAGCTTTTTGGCCTATCTAAGGGTTTATATAATTATTAAGATTTGGCAGAAAAATCTAAACCAAAGAATCATTAAGCTTGAAGATTCATCGCCTCTAATGTTTTCAACTCATTTCTGATAAGTCTTTGATAGGTCAAAATTTCGCTCCTCCAGCATGGCTTTGCTTTGTAGATGCGGACTCTAACCACTCGGCTAAGGAAGGCCCCTGGACACTTATACATAGTAAAGATTTGAATACCGTCATAGTTCTTCCATAATAAGACGGATACCCTAACCATTGAAACGAACTGTTCTAAAACGATAACTCGAGCTGCCATTAGTCAATAGTCTCTCATCGCGCGCACACCCAATTCCGCGTATTCATTTAGCCCCAGCACAAGCTAAATCGCACTTGGTGACAGACACGGCTATTTCCCATCGTCGCCATCGCCAATATCTATCTACGATTCAATCGAACCGAGGCGAATCGAAACAAAAATCAAACACAATACAAGCATAAATAAAGATGTCAGCATTCTGTAATTAACAATATAATAGAGATTTCGATACATGACATGCATTGCTAAGTAAACACAACACGGACCCCGTCCTACGATAATCATAGCCACACACACTCCCCGCAGCTCAACTCAGCCCCCGAGCCTCCTTCCCCACATATCATAATTGCAGGGAGCGAACGCAAATAATACCGAAGCGCACAAACACACCACAACAGTATATCTAATAAATAATTTTAATAAAGCAAAAGCGTCACCCCAACTTTAGCCAACTCCGAACCCGACCTGCAGAGGCTTGGCCCGAGTCGGTTCCATTCCGAGAGGCTCCCGAACCGCACTGGAGTACGGACCCGAGCAGACGGAGGGAACAAGATTGTAACTGAATGAGGTTCTCTGATATGATTTTTTATATCACAAGTTATGATTAAACGGTACATAAGAGTGAAAGTAACAGAAATTCTTTAAAACAAATTGCTCCACATAAATCAAAAATATAAACCTTTAAAATCATAACAAAATTATTACAGAATGTGTTTCAAGGATGTTACAAAATAATCAAATTATTGAAAATTATATTACTTTTCATAATATATTATTATTTATTATTTACAAGAAACTGGCAAATAACAAATGTTTTTATAGATGTGTTAAAATATAAAAAGATAAGAAAAAAAAATATTTTTCTTTACGAAGTTTTATCAACTTTTGATCTTTTGAACTGCTGTTGATAAAAATGTGTAATCTTGTTATGCGATTCAGGTCGGGGAAGAGACACTACAGCAACGCGTTTATGGTTGGGAGCCCTCTCTCCGTGTCAATTCTTCCAACCCAGCACGGAGGTCCAATCATAGTGGTAATAATAGCAATAAACCATAAATAATCAATGTATCAATATGTATATTAAGCTGCTGCCTGGTGCGGTGTGTATCGTCGTGGGTATAGATTTCCATTTTATGTGTCGCCTGCAATCGGTCGTCTCCGATCTTCGAAGCGATTTAGCTCCTCTTCACCATTGAGATTGTTTGCTATTCAGAGTGCAATTAGTGGTTGAAACAGGTTGATATGTTGAAAATATCTGTATTGTTTGGACTTTATTTAAACACTCTTAGGATCAGTTATGATTATGCTTCTGAGATGATGACAAAATTGTAGGAGATATTCAAACTTTTTCATTTATTGAAATGATTGCCTGGAAGGAACTTGTGCTGGAGCTGCTATCATCATTCATAGGTGTATAAACTATCCAGTTTTTTCGTCATTTGTATCAAAAGAAACAATTTTGTACAGCGGGCCAAATTTCATAAATGCACGTGCAATTCCAATCTGTTTTGGTAAAATTGAGCAAAAATCAGTCAGTGGAAAAAGAGAAACTTAAAAGTAGATGGAGTTCCTTGTACCTTTTAATTCCGCCCCTAAATGCTTATCTTTGACAGATTCGCGTATTTCGACTACCACTTGCAGTCTTCTCCAGTGTCAGTTACTCATATCCAGTGGATACATGTAACTGACACTGAAGAAAACTGCAAGTGGTTGTCGAAATACGCGTATCTGTCAAAGATGAGCATTCAGGGACGGAATTAAAAGGTACAAGGTACTCCATCTACTTTTAAGTTTCTCTATTGAGATTCTGCTCAGAGGATTCGAATACATTAATAAGAGTGGAAAAAGGTTTTTTTTTGGAATTATCGGAAAAAGACATACTCAGTATTCTGTGCAAATTAGTTCTTCAACAATCTTGTTTAAAATTCTGCGACAATCGTTCCAGAATAGCTCAGTATTTTTTTATTTTTTTTTTTTTTTTGAAAATCGTGCTTTAGACTTGGTACGCGTGATGTCAAGGGTTTAACAAAATAAAAACCCGTATTCTGTCAGGAATCCACAGAGGATGCTGAAAGAATTCAACCTGAGATTGTCTGAAAATCAAGCTCCAAGTGGTTTTAAAATCATGCTCTGGGTTTTAAAATTGTCTCTAAGGTTTCAACAGAATCTAGTCCAAGATGTATTTCGAAATCCTGTTATGAAAACTGGAGAATGCTGTCTAGGAATGAATGAGGTTCTATCACAAAATTCGGTCAGAAATCTATTTTAATCAAAAAAATGTAGTATGTAAGTAAGTTTGAACTGCTTTAGTTTAACACCCTCAGTAGAAAATTCAGAGATCTACAAACAGTTCTTTTGTAACGTATGATCATTTGTATCCACTCAAGATGTATGACCTCGCTGTACATATTCTACGACAGCGTGATTAGCAGAAAAAACAGTTGTCAAGTAGTTATTCAGTTATTCGGTGAAGTTTCATCACTTTCAAACTTGCAATGAATCTATAAAATTCATGGTCAAACTAGTTTGAAAAATTTAATTGTTCAAATTCTAAAAGGTACTTCAAAAATATTCACTGACAATCTAAAACATGAACCATCCCAAAGGCACTAAATAAACATACATCTTACAAACCACGCATTTCGGGGGGCCGCGTTGACAAGTAAATAAAACGGTCGGTAATTTTATTCCATTTTTTTTATATCTCCAGAAGCCACTTTACACTTTCGGATGCGAGAGATGGCCCTGCACCCGGCCGGCCCGTCGTCAGCTTTTTCATTCCAGTCTGAGGCTTCTGGGTACATTTTTATTATTTATGATAATTTGAAAATTATTCAACAAGAACTACAACAACCCGAAGTCGGATCAGAGACACAGAGAGAGAGATAGCGGGAAAGATTCTGAATCTTTCCGCTGAAAAATATCCATCCCACTTTGGTCGCCTTGGTCGCGTTCACTTTCTTTCGTCTCTCATTCATAATCTCCACACCGCAGCAGTCGGACTCGGTCTGAGCCGCCGCCGACAGGAACTCTCAGATTGGGGCGATGATCTCCCGATGGCTGAACCCGCGTCGCAATATCTCCATATCTTTATTTCTTATTCAACGCCCGGAACAACCCGCAGTCGCACAATGCCCAGGATGGAGACGGGGACGAAGTTTCAACCGGTAGCCTGGTTCCAAATGCTCCGACATCGTGCTCACTGCGGTGCTTTTTGACGGCCAAAACCTCTAGTACTCTGGATATCAATCCTAGAGGTCTGGTGTCTTCGACAGTCTTTTATAATTATTTTGCACTACATTTATAATCCTGTGGGTTTGATCTAGATAAGCTGCAACTGATCTAGATCAGTTTTATCTGTTTGAAGGTCACCAGAATAAAACTTCGATGTATAGTCCAAATTTTTAATTTTTATCTATATTGTCGACTAATACGCGTAGTTAAGTACGCGGCTACAAAGCAAAGTCATGCTGAAGGTATCTGGGTTCGATTCCCGGTCGGTCCAGGATCTTTGCGTAATGGAAAATTTTCTTGACTTCCTTGAGTGTAAAGTATCATCACATGATATACGAATACGAAAATGGCAACTTTGACAAAGAAAGCTCTCAGTTAATAACTGTGGAAGTTCTCATGAGAACACTAAGCTGAGAAGCAGGCTTTGTCCCAGTGAGGACGTAATGCCACTAAAGAAGAAAATATAGTATTGTGAAACAATTTTTTATTCGGAAAGCCCCACGTAGCCTCACTTTTCTTCCTTCGCGACAACGAAGGTAATGTTCTTGCGGTTTTGGCCGTCTTCAACGACTATCTGCCCCACTGTACTGCACGCTCGTCCTGCTTTATAACCATGTCCGAGCAGCAGCAGCAGCAGCAGCAGCAGCAGTTTTGTAGGAGAGATATCAGATTTTGATTAATATTAAAATAATTCCAACATCTTGTGTTTCTGCTTCTGATGCGGTTTCTCGCGCGCGCGCCTTCCCTTTATTCCGCTTCTTATTCTGACTCACGGCGCGCACCAGAACACGGCGGCACCACTCCGGGAGGTGGCTGGCTATACGACGTTGCAAATTCGTTCGCCCTTTTCCCTCCCCTTGGAAGGGAAAGGGCGACGAAGGGCAGCAAAACGATGCAATTTTGTGTTTCGGTTGCTATTTCGGGAATGCTTGTTTACAACCATCGGAAGAATGTTAATATCTGCCGATAAATCGTCGATTATCGGATGGATTTTTGGCTTGTTTTATTCGAGATGCGGACAATTTATAGGCCATTGGGTTACATTTGTTTGCCGTTTCGCGACAGGTAACCAGCAGATGGAATTTTTCCCGATCGGGTGTATCGAATTTCTGGCTGGCGGTGTAGGAATGCAGTTCTAAATTCTATTGAATACCATTCGATTGCGTTACAACATTAAACTGCATTTATTGTGAGATTATGAGGGGTCTCCTCGTATTCTGGTACATTTAGACGTTAAGTTCAAATTATTATCCATGTGGTTTCACATTACATGTTGTACACAGTGTAGCGCTTTTTCGCCTTCAGCGTCTTCCAATAATTACCAATCTAATTTTGAAGCTGCTGTTTTTGTCCGAGCTAGAACTGCAAAAAGCTTAGTCCTCTCCCATTTTAGTGGAAACTACCGTAACGTTAAGGACAACTCAGATTAATCTACAGCATGAAGAACAGTGACGTTTAATCTTTAAGGATAATCAAAAAAGTTGATTTGAGTAATGTACCTTTTATGTCCACTACAATTGCTTATCGTTCGACAGATATGCGTATTTTGACTACCACTTGCAGTCTTCTTTAGTGTCAATTATTCACAGAGTTACTACTTATTTTTTCTTTTATTCTTATTATTAGGAGAGTCAAATAAGTGAAAGAGACTTCTGTGAATTGGTTAGTTCAAGAATGTTACTTTCGTAATGAACACTTTTATCTAAGCAACCTCTAGGAGTCAGTTTTTGCTACATTTGGCAAACATGAACTGGCAAGCTTGCATGCCATGCTTCATGCATGCTTGCTTGTTGATAACGCAATAGTTGCTACACTGATTCTTGAACTGACTACCAATATGTATTGTCGCAAATGGTGCTTCTGTTGGTGAGCTTAATAGAAAATACGTCTTTTGTTAAGTTTATTTGTCATACAACGTTCCATCCTCTACGGATGATTTTTAAAAATTGGTCGTGTACCGTGTTCACAAGGCGTTTCGCTAAATGTATATAGTGATGCTAATACTCTTCACATCATCTGGGGCAGTAACTGCGTAGTCGTTTCGTTTTATGAATCTCCGGATAACAAATAGAAAACTCTTTATTAAAGTACATTTGCGGGCTTCGTGGCCGTGCGGTTAGTGTTACCAAGAATTTAGCCGCATCGAGTCAAGAAGTGTGGGTTCGATTCCCGCTTCAGTTTGGAAAACTTTTCGTCAGGATCGTATTTCGACTGTGCCACTGGGCGTTGCATCCTAGTCCGTTGTCTAATGTGGTGCCTTAACGTATCGGTGTCTTTTTAAATTGATTGCGACCAAATTTCATGGATACTTTCTATCCGACGAAACTCGAAGTGACTTGGATGATGTTATTGATCCTACAGCTTGCCTACTTGCAGTTGAGTGAATCTTTTTGATTATTGGGGAAAACTCAGCACAAACAATACTCGAATAGTTTGGAGTCATGTCAAGATGAAATTTCTGCAATAAATCGTGTAAGATTCCTTGCAATGAATCCTAGTGTAAATCCTTGAGGCTCAAAAGATTCTTTCGCATCTCCTCCACAGTTTTCTTAGGAATTCGTTCATAAATTCGTTGAGGAAAACTTATGAGGATTTTGAAATACAACCAGTAATTTCCCCTAAAACCCCACTACAATTGCCCCTAGAGATTTCTCCAACAGAGATTCGCCTGAAAATTCATCCAGCGTTTACTCAAGATATGCTGGAATGAATTAAATTAAAAATCCATATGAATAGGAATAATTTCCATATGGATTGCACTGATTGTTGATTTTGGCATCTCTTAGACTTTCTCAAGGGTCCTAAAATTCTCACCTGCAGACGTTGATCAGGCATTTCTCCAGGAGTTTCATCAAAAATTACTTTCGAGCTTCCTTTGGACTTCCCGGATGTTTTCCAGAAAATTTATAAAAAAATGACTTGCTTAGGGATTCTAAAAGTAATTTAAGCAAAAATCTCTGATTTAGTTCCTAAAAGAAATCTTCGAGAAACTCCTAGTTTGAAATTTTAAAGATATTATGAACGATTATTTTTGAAGAATGAGCATGATTGACCGCCCGTAGATGCTACTCCGTTGATGCAAGAACAGCTGTTCTTACACAGGGAACCAACAGACGCTACTCAGGATCAGTAGCATCTTCAATGTATGGTGGTCTCATTATTACACTGTTCGACAAAAAAAGTCGATATGAATGCACAGAGACCGGACACCCCGGGCTTGAAAGTATAAAAATAAACAAAAATAATGGCGTTTTCAGAATGTTCGTGTCTGCCCCAGGTCATTTTTAAAATATACTTGAATTTTTTGCATTTTTTATTTAAAAATCTAATCTAATCAATATAAAACACTGTGTTTTTATATTCAGGACAGGGGAATTGTTTTATATTCAGGACAAGGGAATTCATGTGCCATATAATGTTTTCAACTTTAAATACAATATGAAGAGTTGTAATAAGATTTGCAGGGAGCCCTCCCCCTTTTTTGTACCCTCCCCATTTTTAAAGTATCGCAAATGATGGAATATTTGATATACAGGGGGTTGTCAAAATAATTGGGACAGGCAAAAATTGGGCCAACTTTGGAATGCTGTAACTTTGACAAAAATTGACCGATTTCAATTCTTTAAGAAGTAATGGACGGGTCAACTAATCTAGTTTTGAGGTGCATCCACGGAGATGAACTATGACCACTGGATACCGGTGATAATCCTGATTTCCGGAAGCATGTCTTATGCAGTAAAATTATGACGTGTTTTTAGCAAAGGTCTCGGCTAAAAAATCAAAATTTTACTACACATGAAGATAGAAGATCTAATTCTGAAGCGATTGGTGCGCCAAGTATTAATATTGGTCCAGAAACAACCAATATATGGCCGTTTCCCCGGAATCGGTGCCGGTAGTGGATCCGAATTGGGATCAAACAATTTATTCACTCAAAATATGTCGCGCAATATTGTTTTCTCCCTAGCTTATCATAAAATACCCTATTATAAGTTGAAAATGAGTCTTGTACAGATTTGGCCACTCATGGCGCCGCCCAGTGCCCCGGGGGAACCTTGCATAGGGGACATTTCGATTTTGACACCAAAGCATATCATGCGACGGCTCATGCTTCATGTCTTGTCGTAAATAGGGCAACTGTAGACTCAAAATGGATAGTTGACTACAGTGACTACTTCCGGGACCACCGGATGTCCCCGAGGGAACCTACAGGGTGTCCGCAAATTATCCGAACAGCAAAATATTGGAAAGATGATCTCGCTTTGAAAACATTGAAAAATCTATGTCCATGTACCTTTTATAATACATCTATGTGTTAACACAAAATACAACAATAAATAATTTCGAAATGATTGCTTGTCACTGAGATAGACACATTTATTTTTTTCAAAGACGTTTTTCCTGAGGGCCGCTAGTCATACTGGAGATGTGTTACCCCTAAAATCTAAAAGAGATGAATCCAAATGTCCTATTATTTTTTGATGTTACTTGCAGTTTAGTGGCTTCAAGTTAGACTGGAAATAAAAAATATACGGTTCAAATCCAGTGAGTTCTATGGACATTTCTCTTCCGTCATGAAGCTTGAAAAACAGCTCATTTTAAGACACCTTAATACATTTGGCTTGGTTTTGCAAATATATCAAATCGGAAATGCGTCAAACGTATTTTTTAAAAATATAATAAGCCAATGTTTAAAACCGTGCGAGAATATTGAATTTATTATGCTTGATTGTACAGAGCCGTGTCTTCAAAGTTTGTACGGATAATTTGCGGACACCCTGTATAATTAGGGACAATTGAAATTGAACTCCAATACATATCGTGCGACAGTTCATTTTTCATGTCTCGTGCTAAATAGGGCTATTGTAGACCTAAAATGGATAATTGACTACAGTGGCCAATTTTGGGACTACCGGAATTTCCCGGAGGAACTTGTCATTGGGGACATTTCTGTTTTTACACCAAAACATATCATGCGACGGCTCTTTCTTCATGCCTTGTCGTAAATAAAATAACTGTAGACTCAAAATGGGAATTTAATTGAATTGGCCACTTTTGGGACTACCGAGTGTCCCCTAGGGAACCTATGATTAGGGACAATTGGAATTGAGCTCCAATACTCATCGTGCAACGGCTCATTCTTCATGTTTAGTCATGAATAGGTCAACTTTAGACCGAAAATGGATATTTAACTAGAATGGTCACTTTGGGGACCTCCTATAGTTCCCTAAGGAACCTATCACTTTTGGGACCACCGGAATTTCCCGGAGGAATCTGTCATTGAAGACATCACAGCCTCCCTCAGGGATATCCGGTGGTCAAAAAGTGGCCACTGTAGTCAAATATCCTCTTAAGGTCTACAATAGCCCTATTTAGCACGAGACATGAAAAATGAAGGAGACATGAAAAATGAAGGGGGAGGGCTCCCTGCAAATCTTATTACAACTCTTCATATTGTATTTAAAGTTGAAAACATTATATGGCACATGAATTCCCCTGTCCTGAATATAAAACACTGTGTCGGTTTATTGATTAGATTAGATTTTTAAATAAAAAATGCAAAAAGTTCAAGTATATTTTAAAAATGACCTGGGGCAGACACGAACATTCTGAAAACGCCATTATTTTTGTTTATTTTTATACTTTCAAGCCCGGGGTGTCCGGTCTCTGTGCATTCATATCGACTTTTTTTTGTCGAACTGTGTTATGACAAACAATACCGGCGCCGCCTGCGTCCGAATACATGTCAATTTGAGATGGGAGGGAAATGTTAAAGTGTTACTTGCTTTATGGAAGCCGAGGAGTCCTCTGCACTTCCACAAGAAAACACTGGGAATTTGGATATGGGAAAGGATTCGTTTTGTAAACGATAAAGATGTAATTTGAAATAAATACGTGAGCACATAGAAGACGGATATCCGATACCGATAGTGTGGTTACTTTTTTTTCGTTTTTTCTTTGATCACCGTCACAACGTGAACCGGTCACAATTGATCCGGATTCCGTCGCTCGCCCACAAAGGTGCAGGCTTCAGATTCAACTGACCAAACACTACTCGATTATTTTAGAAGAAATTGAAAGAAAGTTCGTGGAAGATACACTGAGTGAATTCCAGGAAAAGTCAAACTGGAAATTTTTCGATAAATTTCTAAAAGGATATCTTGAGATATTTTCTGAAAAACTCCTTGAGGTAATATCTGGAGAAATGTATCCTTAAATACTTATCGTTATCAATTGAAGTTTTGAAGAAGTTTTAAAATCTTACAGATTTTGACTCAGGTTTTTTTTTTTTTTGACAAATTGATAGAAGAATCTCAGATCTATAGTGAAATAATTATTTGAATTCTCAAATAATTCTGAACGAATCTTTTGGAAGATTTGCATGGAAAATCTATGAAAGGGTCGTATGGTAATAAATCTTCGAGCTGTTTTGTGGAATCACAGTTGAGGTCGAATACGCGTGTCTGTTAAAGGATACAAACTCTATTGGAATTAAATGGTATACTACTAAATTCGATTTTTCATCAACTTATGAAAGGGTCGATAGATGAATTTCTGATCAATTCTTAATACCTAAGAAGCTTTGCATAAATGGTCGAATTATTTTCATTAATTCATTTGATTCTACCCCATTACCCCAAATGCCATTTTCCCGACTGCCACCATCCCGAATTCCATATCCCCGAACGACCCATTACCTCTAATTCCGAAATCACGGGGTAATGTGGTTAAAGGATATTTGTACATTCGGTGAAACTGCATTCGGGGTTATGGAATTTGGGGTATCAATGGAATGTATCATTCGGGGTAATGGGGTAGAATCCATAATACCAGAAAAGGCGAAATAGAATGCCATTATAATGCAGAGATATAACCGTGCTTCTTTGCACCACTAATGTTGATATTGGACCATGTGAGAAACGTCACTTGTTTTTTTTTTGTGCTTTTACATAGGGAAACTGGGTGTAAAATGCGCCATTGGGGTAAAACGCGACACCCTCCTTTTGAACGAACGGCTCAGGCGGCACGTTTTACCCCGATAAAATTAAAAATGCAGATAAGCAAGCATTTTTTTTAATTGATTTATTTCCTGCAGAAAAAAAGAAAATGGATGGCTGTTTCTACTATTTCATAGAAAACATGTTTGTCTATGAGATAACGAATAAAAAAGCTTATAATAATGCACTTCATTGAGCTTGAGCTTGATTGGCCGTCCGGGGTTACTATTCCAGTATCGCCAGATCAGCTGCACTTACACAAGGAATCAACCGAATGACTGCTTGGGATTAACAGACACTCTCAGTGTATAAGTGCTGATGATCTTCTATTTTTAGGCAACAATGGCGCCTGCCACGTCAGAATGCAGACCAACAAGGGGAAGACCGTATACTGGTGTCCACGCCAATTCATACGGGAGTGTATGGGTTGGGGGAAAGGCATGGCAGAGAGGTTTGATCTTTGGTTAGCAGACTGCCTATGTATCAGGCGTAGGGAAACGGTTTCTTGTCCGTTTCTGGTTCTAGCGTTTGCTATGAACGAGTAGGGTTTGAGTGTGATAGATTGAGAGTGGAAGATAGAACCAAGTGAAAGATACAAGTACAAAGTACGAGGTTAAGGGAAGGGCCTGGGATTGAACCCATGACCTTCTGCATATGAAGCAGAAGCGGTAGCCATTAGACCACCAACCCCGTCATAGAGCTTCATAGCTAAAAACGCTTCCTTCCTCAGACGGCGCAAAAGTACAGTTTATTTTGGCTTTGTGCACTAGCAAAAAGCCTAAACTAAAAAGATCATGAACGTTTGCCTACTATTTATCCAGTTTAGTGCCTTTGAAAACGTTAGTTAGTTAGTAAGCACAGATCGGCTTTGTGACGGCCATCTGTGTATTTCGAGATGATATTGATTTAGGGCATCAGGCTTAGAAGTATTTATAATATAGAGCTGTTATAATGCGTTAAAACATTTGTAGTGCTGTTATAATATCTGTATGAATCTATGATGCTGATTTAGGGCTAATTAGTGCTAATGATTACTAAGGCAGTTCCATGATCCAGTTTTGTTTTTTTTACCAAATTGTCTGAAATTTCTAAATCTTTTTTTTCTTTTCGGTTCCTTCGCATTTGGTTTTGCTTCTTTCTTTAGCCTGATATGGAGCATTCCATTTCATTATTTGCCATAAATCAGCTATTACAATTTCGAAGTGCTTGATAAGGCTTCGGACCAATTATTGGGTAGAAACACATCACAAAAAATACTGGAATATTTTGGAGTAATGACTCCTAACTAAATTATATCTCACAAAGTATTCCAGAATTCTGTCAAAGCATTATTGAAGTACAAGTAGGGTAACTGTCGTATTTTGGACACTCTAAGGAAGTGATTTTGGGTTTTTGCACCAAATAATTATTTACATAGCGTAACCAACTCAATGAACAAGCCAAAATGTAGAGGAAAGCTTCCTCTAAGGAATACAAATGCTCACACGGTTATATATAGTCCCCTGCTTCTCGACTGGCCGGAATTTGAAAACTCAAGCAGGACTACCATAAATTATAAAGTGTGTTTGTAAACCAAAGAAACCAAACTAAAGTTTCAGTTTTTTGTTCAATGGAAGTGATATTGATATGTTGATCAAAAACACAAAAAGGTACATACTCCACAACAATCATCCTCAAGTTAGAGCTTGACAAAAACGGAACATACCCAGGCCCGGATTTGGGGGGGTGCCAAGGGGGCAAATGCCCCGGGCCCCCGATTAAGGGGGCCCCCCGAGGAACCAAGATTAAGAACAAAAATTTTTTTGAAATATTTTTTTCAATATTTTCTTTCTAGACATTTGAACATATAATTCAAATGTTTAAGGCAACTTTCCAATATTTAAGTAAATTGTTTTTCTTTACCTAATATATTACAAGAAAACATGTAAAGCCAAAATCGTCAATTATGCTCTAATTGGTTTTTAAATAATATTGGAATTAAAAATGCGCTCAATGTTTTTGCATGATATTAAAAAATACGGCTAAACCTGTAAAGAACTGTGCAATTAAAAGAATTTATTGGGTTCCTATCAGAACATTTAAATTTGAACATATTTACATTTCAGAAACTTGAAGTATAAGGGAAATTCTTTTGTGACGTGGTAGTCAGTATTTTAAAATATATATTCTATTTTGTATGCCATAGTTGATGAAATTTTTTATGAATTTTGTATAGGCTTAGCTTTGTTTCAGCAATGGCTTAGCTTTGAATATAATCCATAGAATATACAGTACTGGCAAGAAAAAAAAGTACATAAAGGCCGATGTTCATACAAAAGGTTCAAGTTTAGAGATCTGTATTACAGCTTCTAAAGCACCGATTGACCTAAAATTTGAATTACAATAACTTGAAATTCAATTCATGGGAAATTAATCAAATTCTATTCAACAGATTGGAAGATATTGAAATAAATACAAGTTTGAAAAACATGCCAAAAAATTTGACTTGGATTTTTTTGGAATGTGGATATTTAGAAGTAGGCATGCTGCTGCAATTTTTTTCACTTAGATGAAATGCAGATTTTGTAGAAGATTATACTTGTCGTAAATTGTTTGTTTTCAAAATATCTTAGTATGTATCAAAAATTAGACATTTGTGTCAAAATGGGCGATTTTAAAAAACTTTTTTTCATACAATTTGATGATTTATTCACAGATCTAATTTAACGATATTTCCCACATGCAGTTCAAATTTTAGGTCATGTGGTTCGTTAGAAGCTATGTACTTTATTCTTGCCAGTACTGTAAATAGTATTCTTTTCAACCGGAGACAAACTGAAAACTTGTAGTAAATAGAGCCAAAAGGAGCTTTGAAGAAGGACAGCTTTGTAGATTTCCAGCAAATTTTCACTCCATACAAATCATACAGAAGCCAAACAACGAGCCAGTCTTCAACGAATTGTTATTTTTTTCCCATTAGACGGAAAAATCATCTAAGAATTGGAAAGCTTAATTGGATTGGAAAGCTATTGGAAATCTTGAAAACACGTACGTAGCTCACAACCCACTTTGCATTTGGGCTCTTTGGATCTTTGGGATCGACAATTTCGTTCAAAACTCAAATTCAACAAACGTTGGTTTGTGGAATCCCAAAACGTGCTGAATTATGTATAAAAGAGCCCCCTTTATGAGATCTGACCCGGGTTCCCCGAAGCCCAAATCCGGCACTGAACACACCTGTATCATAATCACATGACAAATATCTAATGTGTCTACAAATTTGTACCCCAACTCATTAATTAAAAGTAGAACCGATTTAAGAACTTCATATTACTTCATGTGTTCAAGTTTTTACATAACTGCGATTTGTGTTATCTATATGTTAATAGTTATTTATCCGACGAGGCTTGCTTAAGCAAAGTTGCTCATTGAGTCAAGGACTATAAGCTGCATGTCGACTTAATTCAAAAAACTGCCACTGGAGGCGCTTGTGAGCATCAAATATTTCAAAAATTTCCAATTTTAGCGTTACGTAATAAATGGGCGCTGCCTATATAAATTTTAAATTACATAAGAGCTCTGTTTGAACTCATAGTACAGTACACCTTGTTATTAAAATTAGGGAATATTGAAAGTTAATTTGATTAGAGGTAACGTACATACGTTAACTCGATCTTTTGTTTCCCAGCCACTTGAACTATATTAAGGTGAAGATGAATCGAAGCCAAACCTGAAATTTTCAAGAGCACGAATCTGGAGAACCAAACATCCGTTTAAGCTGAAAACTTAATCGATTGGTCACCACCAGCGAGTGACCAATCGATTAAGTTTTCAACTTAAATGAGTGTTTGGTTCTCCAGATTCGTGCTCTTGAAAATTTCAGGTTTGGCTTCGATTCATCTTCACCCAAGGGGCGGGACAGCCTACTGATCTTGAGGTAGATCATGAGTTGCTTTTGAGCAACTCAGAGTAACTCGATTTGCTCGGCTTCATGTGGACATAGCAACCATAAGTGCTTGGTTGTTTGTTTTACAGAAAAAAAAAATCATATCGTGTCATAGGTATGCGGAAGGCGTTTCTTATCAGAGGTCTAGTTTTGAATTAAAAACTGGAATCAAACACTCTCTATAAGTTTTGCGTGTGAAGTTTAGCCACATCAAATAGGTAGTGGGGCAAAAGTGATGAAACTTATAATTGCCCATTAAGCTATTTATTTGCATTACATCTTCCTCAACCCGAATCGAACCTCGTGATGTTTGTGTTGCAGTGTGGGGCGGCTTCGCCAGCCATGTACTGCAAGAACCATCCTTGCACCATCGCGTTAAAGCAAAATTACTGTACGAAACATATATGTAGATAATTTGTTCTAAAATGGATCAGAAATGCGGCAAAAATTGCCTTCGATTTTGGGGAGTGTTCAATGAATCATTTAATTTAAGAGAGTATATATCTATATAAATAAAAATGGAGTGGTAGTGCTTCGTGAAGCCCAAGCAGGACAGTTCGGTTTTGCGTCGTCCGATAGATTTGGCTCACGTTTTCGCGCATGTTTTCGTCGCCGGAGATTTTTTTTTTCCTGTTTTCAAGCGTCTTGCTGGGTAGTGCTTCGTGAAGCCCAAGCAGGACAGTTCGGTTTTGCGTCGTCCGATAGATTTGGCTCACGGTTTCGCGCATGTTTTCGTCGCCGGATTTTTTTTTTTTTTTTTCCTGTTTCCAAGCGTCCTGCTGGGTAGTGCTTCGTGAAGCCCAAGCAGGACAGTTCGGTTTTGCGTCGTCCGATAGATTTGGCTCACGGTTTCGCGCGTGTTTTCGGCTCCTAAGATTTTTTTTCTGTTTTGGAGCGTCTTGCTGGGTAGGTATTTGGAAGGCACAAGCAAGACGGTTTGTTTTCGGGACGCCAAGAAGTTTTGCTGTCAGTATCAGTTTTGTGTTCAGTCGAGGATGGATTACCAACTGGTGAGTTCGTTTCATTCTTGTGATAACACATATTTTCTTGAAAGCGTAACTTTTAAGTAATTTTAAAACAAACTTTGTATGGTTCGTCACTATAAGTGTCGGCATTATGTTTTTTTCTTATACAATTTCAATATACATATATTTGTCTCTTTTATACGTTATTAAAAATTATCTTTTGAATTGTTCGACATTGTGAATGTTGACGTATTTTTTAAAACTTGTACCATATCGAGACAAAATGCACAGTAATACTCATATGTAATTTTCAAACAAACTATGTATAGTTCGTCACTACAAGTGTCGGCATTATTCCTGTTTCATATAATTTAAAATATATACATGTAATTTTCAGTTTTCGTCATTAATAAAAACATCTTTTGAATAGAGTAGTGTTTGATCCTTCGACCTTGACACTTGCTCCTGCTGGGGCGGGTGATGAGGGCAGGATCAAATATGTCGCGCGTCGGTAGTGAAGCGGTGAAAAAGTGATCGGTTCGTAAGTAGTGTTTGATCCTTCGACCTTGACGCTTGCTCCTGCGGGGGCGGGCGATGGGGGCAGGATCAAACTTGTCGCGCGTCGTTCGCTCAGAGAAATGAAAAAGCGCCGCGGATCGCTAGTAGTGTTTGATCTATTGATCGCGTCGCTTGCTCTTGCGTGGGCGAGTGACGAACACTTGTTCGGCGTTTAATGCGATTATCGAATTATTTCGCGAATCCGGTTAGGCGTGATTATATCATGGCTCGCATCACCAAACATTGGTGACTCCCAGATCTTTACCTTATCCCACTAACCCAATATCCTCTCCATGACAACCGTGGAGATGCAGAGGTGATCTCGGTCTCTAGTAACAACGGTAGTCACACTAACATTCCTTCCATTCCCCGATGACCGTAAGGACGTGGCCGGCGCCGTTATTGACTTTTAAATTTGAGCTCTCGATTTGTGCACATTGAAGAATGGTAAGCTAATCCCAAGCCCCATTCATTAATTCCCTGTGCAACTTCGATTGTTCTGGTCAATCACGGAGTAGCAACTACGAATTGTACGGTCATCTATGCTTATGCTTATGCTTATGCTTATGCTTATATAAATAAAAATGGAGTGGTGTTTGTATGTCACGAAATGGCTCACGAACGGGTCAACGTATTTGAATGATAATTGCTCCGTTTGGTTCCTCGAGGGTTCCGACGTGTTTGCATGTATAAAAATCCCAGGATATTTACCGGAAAAGTAGGGAAAACGAGAGTGCACGGAACTGTCATTTTGTATGGGACGATCCGAAGGGTTTTGCAACAGCCTACTTGATGGCAAGACGAAGTTTGCCGGGACCACTAGTATATAAATATATCACATTGCTTTATACACTCTTAAAATGCTGTGTAGTGTACATAGTTAGTTATTTTTTACGAAGGCCACGGTTCTCAGGACTAGGCTAAAACTAGTTCCAAATCTTCCAGAGCACAAATCTGGAAAACCAGAAAGGCAGTCCTCTCAAGCTGAAATATTTTTCGATTGATAATCACCTGCAAGTGACCAACGATCAAAATTTCCCTGCATTTGTGCTCTTAAAATTTCGAAGTTTGATTCATGTTTACTTTGAATTAGGCAAATATTTTTCAGCTCTAATATTTTCCATCTCTCGAACTTTTTCACAATTGGTATGATGGCGTTTTCTTCGTAACATTCTGAACTTCTAACATCGCAGAAAAAAAAAACACTCGTATCGTACATTTGTTAAACCCGATCACAGCAAAACTGACATCTGACTGAATTTGCTGCTTTCTGAGCAAAAGTGAGTAACTCAAAGAGTTGCTCGATGCGCATAGCCTGCTCAGAGAAAAGCTGTCCTCCCCCTAGTCTTCACCTTAACCATATATTCACTATCAAACCTCAATAATCCCATCCTTGCGGCTACATGAATCACAGAGCACCAAACAATTTTCCCAGTCTATGGTGGGCACCCGGCCTGAAGTAGTGAGGTAGTCTCACGTAATCACCGCTAACCCTTTCGGAATCACCCTCATTAAACGGCGATTGATTAACTAATTAATCATTCCGATTAACTCCGCGTTCGCAATCACGACTCGATCGTAAACCGTCCGTCATCGCTTCGGAGATGACGCCCCAATCAGTACGTCAGCAACAATCGCAAAAGCACCAAGTGAAGGCTTTCGACAAAACGTCGACGTCAGAGTGGAGAGCCGTGTGCTTTCCGGTTATCTTTTCCAGAAGATCGATCGATAGCCACCACCCGGAGCAAATGTTCGTATCAGTCACCCGAATTGTGATGAAATCGGTTGGGAAGGATTTCCCCACACAAAGAAGTCCGGGTGACCGCTGCGGCGGTAAAGTTGTAAGATTAATTTCCCCCTGCATTTGTTGTTTTAGAGACTACCCAGATACAGCATCAGCCTGATACAATATTGATTGGTTTCGTTTCGCGTGTGTAGTCCTGAAAGAGTAGACCAGCTCAGTTGCTTCCGGTCTCATCCCTCTCTCTATGGATGAAGGTAATGAAGCCGGTGGTGATGGTTGGAAAAAGTCTTAATTTAATTACCGGTGGTGGATCGCCTATCAACAGCAATTTCTTGTGAATGAGGGTTAATTTTGCTGGTCAGCCGTCAGCCAGGTCGTCGGTGCGTTCTTTGGATGTCCGGTTCAATTGGAATCGATGAACTTCTGGCTCCGTGCAGAACTGCTCGATACAGTTAGTCGAGTGGGCGTTAAGTTAAACAGATACAGGGATGATGTGAGGGTGGATGAATGAATTGTTGAATTTTGGTAGATAGGGGACTGGATTGTTCAGATGAGGTCATCCTATTTGCGACTGAGTACAAAGCAAAAGAGTTGTCATCTCCGTTTCTGTACGAGAGATTTGCAAAACTGATAAAATGTGGGCATCGCGAAGGTTCACAATTGTGTCGATGACAACTCTCAAGTAAGGCTTCCAACTTTTGTTTGTATTTTTTTACGAATCTAGATGAAGAGATATCAAAGTTATTCTTTGCTGCCGAAAGATACAAAAGAAAAGAAGTGCATGAAGTGGAGAATAACACTTGTCACCGTTTTTGACACTTTGTGCGACACTCCTTAAACTTAAATCATAAGTTTTTGCTGCAACCTGGTGCTGTTGAAATGATTTGTTGCCTTGAAACAGACTCAGAACAAATCCAAACGAGTAGTTTTTCCCCCCTCAAACTTAGACGTACTCCAAAGAAACAACCCGTTTCCAAACCAAAACCACATCTTCATCTGATACTCGAACGACGAAGCCACCGAGAGACCACAACAGAAGCCACGAACGTCAACCCAATCCGAGACCAACATCGCAAGATAATAGCCCTTCCGAAGATTGAAATAATTTATTTCCTTCCTTCTCTTATGATTTCTCACTCCGTTCTTAGCCCATTCTCCGTAAAATTCAATAGGCGTCCCAGGCAAACCCAACTCGACACTATCGCTTTATCGTTTTTTAATGAAAATTATGTGTCATATCGTTTTCAGTTTCTCCAATTTCATCTCAACTGGTCTTCCTCCAATCCACCAAACTCCATCACCGGTGATCACTTCGTCCGCAGAGACTTCAACGACCGATAATCATCTTCATCACCTTTTTCAACCACTCAATACCACCCCGTAGCGCGGGAGAAGCAATAGCTGTCTTTGTCTGCACCGTCGAGACATATCTAGGTCCCACAATGGTTCAAATTTAAAAAATCATTGCAGAAATACCGCGTTCGCAACATTACTATTTTTTGGAACATGATTTTGGGTTGAAAACTCTATTTTGAGCATAGTAACAATTTTTTGGTTCTCACAGAACAAAATTTCATACATTTTAAGGCTATCAACTCTTTCACCAACAAAAAAAACTAAAGTTTATGTGTTAGGCAAGATGAGTCTTCTGCTATAGATTCCTTAGTCTAGCGCGTTTAAGCAATATATCTCCGCGGAGAGTAGTGAGGATAACGACACATAAAATTAAATTTGTATCCGAAGATACTGAATCTAAGAATAAGTAATCGACCAGAATACCATATGCTTAAACCGAAATTTTCGCAGGTTATGGTGAAGATATGTTTGTCAAGTTTTGTGGCAAAAATTGAAGTTTTTGGATATGTTTAGCTATTTAGCGTCCAAACATGATGAAAATAATTTTCTTTTACGCGTACTGAATATTAATGTTGGACTTAAATTAATGTTTAACTTTGATTTTCAACTTATATCAAATTTTTGACATTAGGTTTTTACCAGTTTTTTGAAAAACTGGACCTCTGTGGATCCCTTTTGTCATTGATGCTAGAGAGATGAGATGTGTTTCCGCCCGCTTTAGTACCTACCTGGAAACCGCGGAAGAGCTTGATTCGCATTTATTTCGAATATGATGAAGACGCCTTTCGGCAGCTGTGACACACGACAACGACACGGTCAAGTCTAATATCGAATTCGTTTTTGAACCTAGGTTGGAACTGGCGCAACCCGTTCTGAATCACAGTTTCAACCCCAACCCGATTCAGGTTCGACCGAACTACAATTTGCTTGACGTTTGTTTGTTTATGTGTTGATCACCGACCCAGTTCCTAAAAACGAAAACGACATAAGATGAAGAGATCGAAATTGATACCGTCAGATTGGGGAGCTTGCCATATCGAACCAAGTACGGCAGACAAATTAGTCTCCGATTCAAAGGCAGTCGAAAGGAGATTATTGCCCCTTTAGTTGTAAAAGTTCTACAAGTTGTTGCACAGAGACTGTATTGCTTGCTAGAGGAGCCTTGGTAAACTTTTCAAAAAAAAATCTTGGAGGAATCTCTGGATGTAATATTGAAAAAAATGTCAGGATCAAACTCAAGAAAAAGCTCTGGATGATTAAAAAAAAAGAGTTTTTGAGAAAATCCTAAGGGAAGTACCGTTTTGCCTCATATTCAAAACACTTAAGGTCAACAGTGACTTCAAATGCATCCGATAGTAATAAATTAGCTGATATTCGGAAAAAAATATTTTCTTCGCAAAGTCCAACTGTTAACTGTTGGGTGTGCTGATAATTTATTTTTTACTTATCTCGTTTATTTAGTTGGTTCAGGCGCCGTATGGCATAACAGAGCCGAAATCGTTTTCTTTTTTTATATTATTTACATTTTAAAATTTGTATTTGTAGGCGAATTTAAAAACTATGTTAGTTTGACGAAGTTTTAAGGTTAGGGAATACATTTGTACAACAGGAAAGGAAAGGATTTTTCTGGATTTCTTAAGATACTTAGACTACTATGCTGAGCTAAGCTTAAAGGGACAGGATGTCCAGATCTGTAACGAATCTAAACAAAAACGTGTGCTTATAAATATTTTTATTAAAACTTGTTATGTATTGTTTTTACGTAGGAGTATGGAACAACATACAAATGAATAACTTCGCAAACAAATTTATCTGAGATAGTTTTACTTACCTCGAACTAGAGAATCAACACTACTTCCGAGGTATAAAATAAATTGGAAGACGTAAAATTAAAGTACAATCAACTGACATTTTCAGCGAAACATTTTAACCAAATCACCATATAAAAATCAAGTGTTCGGAATATAAGACTGTTCGGAATTTGAGACAAAACGGTACTAAGAGAAATGCTTTGAGCATTCGTGAGTGATTCTTATCGAAATTGTAGAAAGTTTCTAGAGAAATTCTAGACGAATTCAAAGGAAAACTTCCCATGAAATTAGAAAAAGGCCTTTCAAAATGTTAAGCATTTTCTGTAGGTTTACCGAAATGCCCAATGGGATCTTAAAATATTGTTATATAGCCAGTGTTGGGTGTCCCAGAAAGTATAGATACCACTGCAATATACTTCCATTTCAAAACTGTTGCAGATAAAAATCTTGTTTTCACACACTTGATTTTTGTACTCATCAAGATTAGATTTTGAATTTTGAGCGATTTATTTCCCCATAAAATCGTAAATGGCGTTTAATTCGTTAGCAGCATCTGCGATCACAGTAGGCAGCTCTCACAAACGTTTGTGTTGAAAATTGATCTGTCACGTTTTTATCGTCTCCTCAAATTATTAGATTCAGCTGGTGCAGTTTGCAAAAAAGTGTCTATGACTGAAATAAACAGGCTATATTTTGCTCATCTTGATCTGCTAAATCTTCTTCTTCTTTCTGGCGTTACGTCCCGACTAGGACAAAGCCTGCTTCTCAGATTAGTGTTCTTATGAGCACTTCCACAGTTATTAACTGAGAGTTTTCTTTGCCGATTGACCATTTTTGCATGTGTATATCGTGTGGCAGGTACGAAGATACTCTATGCCCTGGGAATCGAGAAAATTTCCTTTATGAAAAAATCCTCGACCAGCGGGATTCGAACCCACGACCCTCAGCATGGTCATGCTGAATAACTGCGCGTTTACCGCTACGGCTATCTGGGCCCCTAATCTGCTAGATGTAGCAAACTTATACGCTCACAACAATTATTATTATGAGTCAACTTTCGATGTTCATTGAATAATCCGTGGCTGAGAGAGTGGAGAGAACCGTTGGCCCTAGCCAAATGCACATCTTCCATTTGACAGCTCTTGCTTTCTGCGAAGCTCCGCAAAGACCACATCATTGCTTTTGGTGTGAACTGAGGTTGGTTGCTTCGTTAACGTAAGAGCATAATTTCGCTTTCCTCTTTGTCCTTTTAAGCAAACAGCTGCAAAGAGGCAACGGAGAGCTGTCTGGAAATACTTTTCCTCGATTTGAGAAATGAGAAATATGCTCTTCCCCGAACTGAGAAAGGGGAAACAAAATCTCTTTCTCATTGAAGCACTGAGGTTGTCAAAACAAACCCTTTACAACTGTGAGAATGAAAATAAGCACACACGTGTAAAATCTTCATCTCGCAGAGTACGTACGCTCAGTTTGTATGTGGAAAATAATCGCTTTTTTCTTGAAGTAGAGCATTGAAAGGGGGAGAAAGAGGCTGATAAAGTAGCTTACAGCTATTCTTTCAAGGATGGATGATCAATTTGGTGAGCTCGTTTCATGCTTTTATTTTAAATGTACAATATACCATGAAACGTATTTTTATCATTACAACGGTGGGAATGTGAATTGATTAAAAAAAAAGATGCAGTTCGTCACTATAAGTGTCCACATGAACTCTTGTACATTAACATTAGAAACCTCATACCTTTTCTTGTACCTAATTTTTATCATCATAAAAATAACCTTTGAATGGTTCGGCGCTAAAAGTGTCGACTTACCGTATGTTCACGATGTCTTGAGAGTACTGATAGGTGATTTTTTAAACTGAGGTTGAATGAATCGAATCACTTACCAAGGCGAATCCTAATCATGCAGCTATGATCTCTCCCCACTAATAAAACTCCTTCCCATGATAACCATGGAGATGCAGAGGAGATCTCGGTCTCTAGTAACAATGAATGTCTCACAAACATTACTTCCCATCCCCGATTACCGTAATGATGTGGCCAGCGGCGCCGTTTTTTACTTTTTAATGTTTGGAGTTCTCGAAAGTGTACATTGAAGATAGAAAGCTACTCCCAAGCTACACCTCTTGGTTCTTTGTGCAACTTCGATTATTCTGATCAATAACTTTTAATCCGTTGGTAGAATCTCCTAAGAGTTTTGTGCAAATCGCGTTATTTCTGAGCGACTTTGTTGTACGAAATTTGTACTAGATCACATAGGAAGTACAATAAAATATGTGGGCTTCGTAGCCGTGCGGTTAGTGTCACCGAGGCATTTATCCGCATCATGCTAAGGAGTGTGGGTTCGATTCCCGCCTCAGGCCGAGAGGAATGTTTTCCGACTGTGCCACTGGGCGTTGCATGCTAGTCCATTGTCTAGTGTGGTACTTCCTTCAAATGGCAAATAGCCTACTGGAAGCATTAACGTTTAGTGTCTTTAAAAAAAAACCTGAAAAAATATATTAACCCCTCTACCGGCAGCTTCATTTTCACCGCAAGAAAAAAATTTAAATCGCTATAACTTTTTTCTTTCTAGGTATTTTTACACCATTTTTCACAAGTTCATCTAGTTTTAATATCTTTGTCAATATTGATCAATGGTCATCTGGAGCCAGATATAAACCGAATTTTTTTGGGCGACCTACGCGTAACCATAACCCACGTAAATATCTCAGGCTACAGAATTTTTATCGTATTCGGATATTCACTCTTCGGAACAATACATTAGTGAGAGTATGTTGTGAAAAAATGAAGTAATTTGGTGCAGCCGTCTTTGAGTAATGAACATTAATGTTGCTGGTACCGCGCTGGCCCTATATAGATCTTGAAAACTTCAAAAAACCTCATATCGTAATTTTCAGATATCTCTCAATTTGTATGATTTTTTTCAGAGTAGCTCCTTATTACATGGCATTGTATAGTTCACTTTTAATTTTTTCGATAAGTTGACGTAAAACGAAATGGCCGCCTTAGACATTTTATATGGCAAATCCCCAAGGGACATTGGAATATCTTTAAATCTTTTTGAGAACTTGTGAAAAAATACAAAGAAACAAAAAAGTTATCACAATTTGAATTCTTCTCTTGGGGTAAAAAATGAAGCTGCCGGTAGAGGGGTTAATGAACGTCAATGCGATTATTGCTCAGAATATTATATATTTCAAAGGAAGTTATAAACTTAAGTGCATGCAATTTAAATAGAAATAAGACACCTGATTTTAGCTTGGGTCCATAAGAAAATTGTCAAAAGTAAGTCATTATATTTACGTTGAAACATGTATAAATTAAAAAAATATGTGCTCGATCCTAAAGAATAGAGAACCAACAGGTAAATTTGAAATGTATTATTTTCGAAATATATGAAAAGTTATGATTTCGTGAGATTGTGGAGAGAAAAACTAGTGATTTTTAAGAGTTCTACAATTTTGTCAAATATTTTGTTTCAATTTTATTCAAAAATTCATACGAATTATCTTAAATATAATGTCTTAATCAAAATAGGTAATCTTAATCAAAATAGGTCAATTTTTTTTAAATCTTAATCCAAATAGGTAATTTTTTTTTTCTTATTGCTATTGCGTTGTTTAGGGGTGGAAAAATTACGGATTTTCAGAGCTTAATCGAAAGAGTACATTATCCTAAGTATAACACAATTTTATTGCGCTTAAATGATGTACCCAACTCGTCGAAGAATCAAATTTTTAAATCACTCGTCGATTTTATCCAACTCGGCAGACCTCGTTGAATATGTACCCGTGCTGTAAAAATCATCATTCGGAAACTTGTTGCGTAAACTACAATGGCATACTTCTGCCCCTGCTCACGTTACCAAAGACACTAAACTAAAGAAATAGTTGGTTAACGTTCTTGATCTTCATACTTGAAGCTTTTTGCTAATACACAAAGCCAAAATAAAAAGTGCCCTATTGTTGAATACTTCCTTCCAGCGATTCGTGTCTATATCGGAAGTTTGATGCCGGATCTGTTTGCCCCTTAGCTCTTGGTTATCGACTATCTCAGTCTTATTATGTTAGACTCATACCCATACCAAGTATTCACAGCACGTGTAACATCAGCGATTCCAACCAAATTTTGGTCAAATGTTCATTAAATTGATATATAAAAAAAATATGCCTTTTGGCCCTTGAGACCCTGTTGACAAAAACCCGTGGTTTTGCTTACCTTCTTCAATGTATTACTTTGAAACTATTAAACATAGAGAAGAATGATCTTCAGCATTCGAGAAGGAAATTGAGTCCTAGAGCACAGTCCAATTAGTGAGCACAGTGTTGCTAAATATTTTTCTTTTAAATTTGAAAACTTTAAATAAACATTTCGTTGATTGAAAATGTTTGTCAATTTTTTTCTAATCGAAAAAAGTTAATCCCCCGAGATGTATTGAGCCAATCCTGTAAAAAAATAATAATTAATGTTATCTAACTATAAAACTAGTCATAATGATGTCATATGGTGGTCCACGCCACATCACAGCCGGTGACACTATTGAAGCCCTAGAATCGTATGGGACTCAGGTGGCAGGGTGTCCTCCTACTGTGCACCGCGAACACGATTTTTTATTTTCGCTCAAACCGATTACACCGAGAGTGATCGATAAAATGACCCAAGATAAGAAAATATGCAAATTCAAAAGTTTAAAAGTTGAAGTACAGATGAAAAAAAACAAGAAACAACAGGCAGCAGTGCACAATTTCCAAGTTCTCGGAGTGCGCGGCTCCACCTTCATCATCGAATAACTGGCAATGGCGACGGACGAGTCCCGACCAGACGGAAGAAACAAGATTTTAACAAAATGTGTTCTTCTGATATAAGTTTTTTTTGTCTATAGTCAGTTGTTGTGAAACAACCGTAGGTAGTAAAAATAATAAAAAAAAAACTTACAAAATTTTCACCAGACTGAACAAGAATATAATAAATTCTATTATAATTACAAATCATAAAATGCGTTTCAAGGATTTTCTGAAATTATAGCATTATAACACATTATGTTACTATTTATAACTTCGACAGAATAAAAAAAAACTTACAAAATTTTCACCAGACTGAACAAGAATATAATAAATTCTATTATAATTACAAATCATAAAATGCGTTTCAAGGATTTTCTGAAATTATAACATTATAACACATTATGTTACTATTTATAACTTCGACAGACATTTACAACATACGAAAAAAGTGATTTCAAAATTATATCAAATGTTGATATAAATCTTTCACAAAACATATAACAAGTTAAGAACAAAGCCCTATAGCAAAGTTACTTTAACTTCTGATACTTTTAACTTTTAACGTTGATACAAACGTGTTACTGTCTTGTTATGTGCTTCTGGACGGGATGCTCTCCAGGGCACATGGATGTCTGCTTGGCTGGTGGTGATTTATTCTTTTTGCTGCCATTCTATGGCGGTGGTACATATATACATTTAGCATTCCTTCGGAAAAGGGACACAAACGAGACCGAAGTCACCATCGTATTTAGTTGAAGGGATCCCACAAGGGGGGAGCGCACCACCAGGAGGAATGAAGGGGTGGTTTATCTGCATAATTACACAGCAGGGAAACCTATGTAACAAACGGTAGCAGCAACAGTAGAAACAAGAACTGCTTTGTACCATTCGTTTTTATTGCCATCGAGGGGCATTCTGCAGTCCTAATCATACATTCTTTTGTTTATCTTTCCAACGATGCAAGTATAGGATGAAATGAAAAATGATCTCGTTCAGCTTTGAACTTAAAACTAGAATCTGCACTGACCAGCAATTATATTCAACTAAAATATAATGAAAATTTTGCCTATGTTTTCTGAAATGCAAATGCGTAAAATTGTCGCAGCTTCTATGTGTCATACTCTAGCGGACGAGCCTGACGTAGTGGTCAAAACTCACGCCTCTCGCGTCGAGGACTTGGGTTCCAATCCCATTCCAAATATAGCCACATATGACGATAAGGTTATAGTGTTAAGGTGATTATGAAACGAAGCCAAACTTAGAATTTTCAAGTGCACAAGACTTGAGAATCCGACAACAGTTCGCTTTGAAAATCAATCAAATTACTTGCTTGCTTGTGGTGACCAATGGGATAAATTTTCAACGTGGAGCGCTGTTTTGTTCTCAAGTCTTGTGCTCTTGAGAATTTGAGGTGTGGCTTCGTTCTATAATCACCTTAAGGTTCCTTCGGAAAATAAGTAAAGCCGTTGGTCCCGAGATGAACTAGCCCAGAGCTAAAAAAACTCGTCAATAAATATAGAGATATGTATTATACCTTGTAACACGTTTATAGCAGAGCTCATTCAGACCTTTCAATGAGTGTTGTAATACCACGCCAATCCAATGCTAACATCGATATCATGGGTATGGCAATCCCCCGTTACGAACAATTAGTGTCATATATTGATTGTATTTACTTTTCATGTCACCAAGAGCGCAATAATAGCTACTCTTGCATACTTATCTTCTCGCCAAATCAACGGCAGCAGCTACTCACGCTTCATTAAGTTGAAGATTTATGATTATATCCTTTGCACGACTTGCAAAGAAATCCGGCAGTTGATTCAACTGGTATATTCCACGCTTTTAACAACTTGTTTTCTATCATAAGTTCCAATATATTAATCTACTCAGAGGACACCAATCCTCAAAAACCTAAAATCTTCTCCCCGATTCATCAATTATTACTCGATACAGACACAAAAATGGGGCCCATCTTGGGGATGACAAAGCACGAATCCAATTGGTCCGTTCCCACGGGTTGTTCACCAAATCACTGCGGCCGATTTTGGTCTGCCGTGCCGCGCCGCGCCGCTGCTGCAATCAATGGCATTTAAGTTGAATGGAATAAATATAATAAGAATGTGTCAGCACGTTTGTTTCCAGCTTGGTCGAGTCATCCGCCGTTATTCCATCCTCCGATAAATTCGTCAACTTCTTGTCATTGTTTGATGGGCTGTGTGCGGTCTTGAATCGAACGACGGAACCTAATTGAGACAGAACAATGTTCGTCTCATCTACAATGAATGGTTGCATTTAGCAAACGATTACATATCAATTAAGTACAGTTATTAACCATTGTTTTTTGTTTCTTTCTTCCAGGGACCGGAAATACCAATACCGATGGATCCTACAAGCCTTCGTTTCTTACGGACCAGGAGCTCAAGCACCTGATTCTGGAAGCTGCAGACGGATTTCTGTTTGTGGTAAGTCAAATATTGTAATTGTTACTAGTAATGCACTTGCTAGAGATAAGAGATCAAAGATAAAAAAACATCAAAAATAAGTATGAAAAAGTATTGAAAAAATGATTAAGGTATTATGAGATCAAAATAATATCTAGAAAGTATATTGATTGACCAACAGATTAATGCCAATATATGATTTGACAGGAGATGACGAAGGATGAATAAAATACAATATTAAACAATTATTGAAAATTTGCGACTTTGTCGGTTTTCCATACTAAATAATTAACTTCGGTACTATACCATCTAATTCCACTAGAGTTTGTATCTTTTGACAGATACGCGTAATTCGACCTCAACTGTAACGTCTTCAGTGTCGTGTACTAGACTCGACGTCATACTAGATTTTATCCTGATCTCACAAGATCACAACCAAGAGTTCCATTGAAAGACGTCAAAGGCTGTGATTCACAGAGTACACTGTGTAAAACACAGGTAAACTAGCGACTTGTTCTCCCCTCAGTTTTGAAACGAAAAAACGATGCCTATTATTAGGGTTAGGGCTGTAGAAAGCGTTTAATGGTGCAGAATATTAGCCTGTTCAGGCGTGTTATTTAGTGGAGTCATACTATTAAGGATCAAGCTTCCAAAAGTCCTAAAAAAATCATAAAATTGAAACTCAGTTTTTCTGGTCATGGAATTTCCTATAACGACATATTTTTTTCTCACACTATCAAGTATCTTCCAATTCATCATAAATCAATCCAACAACAATTGATTTGGTGTCGCGATACGGTTGAAAAATGTTAATTGATTCATGGAACTGCATCCCAATTCTCCAACTGCTGTATCTTACCACATCAACAAGTAAGACGACTCAATTTCGACGAATTTTTGATCCACCATCAATCGTTTGATTGACAGAACAATACTGATGGATTTGACCACAATGGTAACTCCACCAGATGACGATGTTCATCAGCTTGTGGATCGTGGTGAGACGAATTGTTGAGTTGAGACTTCGTGTAACTCAGTCAGCTGCGGTCTCAAAATCAGAGCCGCAGCTTTACACCCCCACCAGAAAAAAAAACAGACAGTAAGAACAAATACGAAATAAATTATTACATTATGTTAATTAGCATTGTACACCCAAGTAATGCCGTCGCGCTTTCTTGGGAAAGCTGAGGTCGAGACCGCTACGAAGGTACTCTCTCTTTCCGAGGGTACCTACTTTAATGTTGATGGTGCGGACCGCATACTAATTATTGTGAAGTCTTCCCAACCACCGAGAGAGCGACAGACAGTCGGTTCAGAAAGGTTACAAAACGCCTCCCAGTTTTCATCTATCGCCAGAGAGGGTTGCTAAATCAGTTTAAGTCTAGGAAATTTTCACGTAGAATATTCCATCATCTCCAGGGACTTTCATATTTTTTCTCTCATTTCTTTCAAATCAATCTCTCAAGAATTTTCGCTCTATTGGTTG
This sequence comes from Aedes aegypti, assembly GCF_002204515.2. Lineage (NCBI taxonomy): Eukaryota > Metazoa > Arthropoda > Insecta > Diptera > Culicidae > Aedes > Aedes aegypti. Next base: position 403,726,971 of record NC_035108.1, read on the forward strand.
ACAAAGCGGTTTAATGCGAGTCAATTTCCGCAAGTCAGTTTGAAGCAAATTATCTTAACAACTACCGAAAAGCTAAACATTACATATAATTTGCAATTGTATTAGATGGACAAATTGATGTGAAGATTTGCGAAAAAGTTACACGTCTTCCCAGTGAGAATCGAACTCACGACTCCCTGATCTCTAGTTAGGGCGCGTTACTCCTACGCCATGAGAGGACTCAAAAAATTGGAAATGGTTGACCCCTTCCCCCCGTAACGCTTTTTGTATGAAAATTTTGAAATTTTTGTATGAGCCGTAACGCTTGAGCCTACTCCCTCTTCCCCTAGAGCGTTACGTAATTTTTGGATGCCTCCTTAGTCAGCTATGAAAGTATATTAACCAAGCTGTGTTTCAACAGAAACATCCAAAGTTTCAAAAATTTGGGTTTCAAACAGTAGTGTTTGGATTTGGACCAGAATAAGCCGATCGAACCATATTCGGAGAGTGTTACAGTTCGCGAACCATAACAGTTCGTGGTACATCGCATTCAGAGAGCCCTATGAATGTAAACATTCACTCTCTCGTTTGGTGCGTGGCACGAGAGCGTTCAAGAGCAGCAACTCTCACAAACTGCAACAGTATCGAGCCATTCGGGTAATTTATGAGGCATTTCTAAAGCAAATCCTACAATAATCTCTGATGACATTTCTGTAGAAATTTTTGATGAACTCTTAAAAGGATCTCTGAAAAAAAAAACACATTACTTCTGAAGTAATGGTGGCCTTTCTAGTTAAATTGCTAAGGTTAATTTAAAGAATTTCTAGGAAAAAAAACATCGAGCACAATCCCGTAAGAATGAATTGCTGGTGTGAAACCATAAATAAATCTTGAAAGAATCCATGGAGATTTTATATTTGAAATACTACTCGTGAAATGTTTGGTAGAACTGCAAAACTAGTTCGGTGATCAAAATGTTGGAGAAATTTGTTGGAATCCCGAGAATTTATTGTAGAATTCTTGGAATACGTCATGATAGATTTCTCTGCAGGAATGTTGGTGTAATTGCTGATAATTTAGTTTACCGTTAATGACTACCGTTCTGATTCAAATTCCGGACAGCTTCTAATTCCGGACACTCTACTTCGTATGGGAAAGGTTTCAATTGAAATGTTTCAAAATTTCCCGTTCAAAAGTTCTCAAGTTTCGAGCGCATTTTAATAATAATTTTAAATAGCAATCCATGAATGTTTAGAATACGCAACTTGTATTGACGTTTCTTTTATGAATGCGGGAGTTTAATTTATAATTTAACTGTTTTAGTTCGTGAGCTGTCCGAAATTCAAAACAAGGTGTCCGTGAAATGAAGCAAAAGTGAAGTTGCGTCCGAAATAAGAATCATGGAAAGATCATAAATTTCTATTTATTTTAGGTAATTCAAGCTGTGGAATTCGAATCTTCGCCCACCGTTCGGAAGTTAAGTGTTTTGAAAGCACATAGACGGTTCAGCTTCTAAATTCGACCACTAGAGTCGTTGTAAGAACCAAACATGTTTGTTCCAATTCTAAGTGGGCACACCTTAGTGTCCCATGATAAGGGCTGGAAAGCGTCAATGTAAATGGAGAGTATCGTGTGACATTTACGTAGATGATTCCCTCACTGTCATCGGACAATGAGACAATGACAGAGATTTTTTGACATTCTCTTTCATTTTTCCGTCATTTCGGCTTGTGACGAAATCGTAAACATGATAATTTTAAGTTCATTATCTAGTATGATTGTTATTTATACAGCAGGAGTCATGGAAAGAAACCCACTTAACTTATAAAACACATTTACCTTAATAAATTGTCCAAAATGAGATAGAAATTTTAGTAACAATACAACATTAAATATGCTCTCGTGAGAGCTCTGTCATTGCGACGTGACGAAGTGAGCACATGAAATATAGCTTCGTCCAGTGACAGTGAGAAGATTCGTTTCGTTAGTGTCGCAAGTCGGTCATGATACTTAACAGCACTGCCCAAGATTCCACCGCTTCAAACTTTTCTCCACCTAGCACCATTTCGCTACCACTAACACGCCCGGCCCACGTTGACTACTAGCTATCATGTAATGCGTTTTTGTGATGTTGATCTTGAGTCCGATCCTCGCTGATTCTCTTTTGAAAAGCACGAACGCCTCATTCACTGCCCGACGGTTAATCCCGATATCGTCCGCAAAGCCTCATGATTTCACCGGAAAGCCATGTTCGGACATAATTTGCCACAACTCGTTTCTCTTCACTGAATTGTAGGCTATCTTCATATCTTCAAACAGACGATGAGTCTGTAGGTTGTACTCCCGGAATTTATCTAGGATTTTACGCAGGGTAAACATTTGATCCGTCGTTGATCGGCCCTCTCAAAAATCAGCTTGGTATTCGCCAACGCAGGATCTGTTGAACAGAATTCCAGAAATGATTTTATACGCCGAATCAAGGAGTGTTATCCCTCAGTAATTGACGCACTTCAGTCGATGCCCTTTCTTGTACAAAGGACAAAAGAGACCATCCAACCAACTAATAGGCATTTGTTCTACCTCCCATATCCTCAAAATTATACGGTGACGGAGTTCGTGCAGCTGCTCACTTCCGTGTTTGAAAAATTCGGCCGGGAGCTCGTCCTTTCCAGCAGTTTTGTTGTTCTTCAGCCTATTAATAGCATTCTTTACCAAATCTAGCGTTCAGGTTTCACAGCCTGTTCATCGTCATCGATTTTGATTCTGCTACCAGATCCGTACTTCCGTTATCTCCGTTCAACCATGACTCGAAGTACTCTTTCCACCTGGTGGCCACCATTGCTTTATCCGTCAGCAAGTTTCCTTCGCTTCCTTCCTCCTTCCTCTCTGCTCTGACGGGCACCAGACACCAGCATCCTAGAACCAGGCACCAGGCTAGAAGCTACGTTCGTCTCGACCGTCATTCTCTGGCACTCCTCATCGAACCAACCTTGGTCTTTGTTGAGCAGTATCTACCACTTCTCGCGCTACTGTGCTCACCGTTTCGTGAGAGTCAGCACATATCGCTGAGGTTAATGCTCTCATTGTTCTTGCTAATTCGCTCGTCGAGCTTTTGATGGTAGTCCGCTGCTACATCATCTGCTGGCAGCCGTTGGATATTGAAACGCAACGATTTCCGATTTCTAGAACTCGAAACGGTAGATAATCACACTCGAATTTTGCTTACAAAGAGATAGTGGTCTGAGTCGATATTAGGAGCCATGAAAGTTCTAACATCGATGACGTCGAAAAAATGTCGGCCGTCTACCAGAACATGTTCAATTTGGTTGCAAAGTTCGCCATTTGGGTGTTGCAGGTGTGCTTACGGATATCCTTGCGTGTTTGCATGTTTTGATAGGTGCTACTGATGGCCATCCGCCTGGAAGTAGCAAAGTTCACTAAACGTAAGCCGTTGTCATTGGTAACAGAGTGAATCCTAATCTGCTTCCCGATCACTATGAAGCCGACTCCGTGTTCAGATGTGTAGATGTTGTAAATGGATGCAGTGTTAGCGACGGGATCTACCACTCTGAATTCACGTTCTCCAGATCTTAGCCACCACACTTCCTGAATAGCAACCACGCAATCGCCAACCTTTCGCAATTCACGAGCCAAAAGGCTCACTCGTCCAGGTTCATTTAAGGTCCTGGCAATCCAGGTACCGAGTTTCCAATCATAGTCCTTAATTCGTTGCCAGGTCGGTTGCCGAAAATAACGTTCGTTTCTTTTTCTCTCTCCATTTCTCGTGCTGGGTAATGAATTTGATATGCTACTTTACCGAGTTCGCGCTATCTACATCACGTAACTGGTGCTGACATGCTATATGACGGTCTTTTTCATCATTTGACCCGTGGAAGCATGAGATAGGAACCCAGAGTTGTGTTGGTCGCTCCTTCCTGATTGTCGACTAACCGTCACTCTAGCTGCAGAGTAGCTACTGGTGGAAAATCTCCAAATTAATTTCTGGAAAAATGCCTGTAAGAGCTCCTGGAAGTATTTGCAGAAAAAATCTCTGAGTTAGAAAAAAAATCTGAAGAATAATCGCGTAAGAGGATACAGTGACTTTTAGAACCATTTTGATTAAAAAAAATCAGGAAAAAAAACCTGCTATATGTACTTTATTACCTGTTAGTTACCAGAAGTGGGCAAAATTCGAATATTTTCCGTTGGCTGAAAGGCGGAATTGAAATTATTTGTACCCGCAGCAACAATGATATAGGAAACTTCGTTCGAATTGGCAAAAAGCGTCATGCGTACGCACAAGTGTGCAATTTGAGATTGAGATACAAGGGTTTTACAAAAACAAGATTACTAAAATTTGGTGGATAAATAAGATTAAGCTGATTACAAGTCTTGATCTGAAGCCTAGATTTCAATAATTACACAGCGTAACAAAAATGACACTTTCGCGTGTCTCAAGGATCAAATTATGTGTTTCTAGTAGATTTTGGGTCGCTGAATCTAATGCCGATCTGCAGCACGATGTTGCAGCACGTCACAATTTTTAGCTACAGGTTGCCAAAGTTGTATAAAACACTGTTTTTATTGATGTTCACTTGAAATTTAAGGTATGATTTATCTAACTTTTTTGTGATATAATCTACCAAACATGCTTAATAGGACTTGAATTTTTAATTTAGATACAAATCAGTTGAAATTTTACGATAAAATTTAGCTTAAATCGATTTTTTCCAACATCTTTGCAGTCTTCATATAAAATTCTTCGTTTCTCTTATATGGCAAAATACAATACTTTTCTGAACCACCAAAAAATAACACTTTACCATAGAAAATATTATGAACTTCGTTGATAATTATTGTTCTATACATAAAGTTTGAATTCTGTGACAAATTGAGCAAACAAATTGCCGTACAAGTTGAAAAACTTGCATGCAAGTTGTTTGAAACAGTCAAATTAAGCATTTTCAACAGTCAATATCTCAAAAACTAGACGTGCCATGATATTTCTGAAAACGGCAATGGACTCAGCAACCCTTAATTTAGTAAATAGCGGTATTTTGGTTCTTGAGACAAAACCGTGTTCCGCAGTGTTATTCTTTTAAATGAAGAAAAGAATATTCAAATCAAATTAATGATTTATCTTTTTAACAAGTTAAAGTTGATACTGCTACTGGAATTCCTGAGAACGTCCAAACTTAACGGTCGTAAATTATTATCAAGTGGGAAGTGAAATTAATTTCTTTCCACATCATCCTCTGGTTTCAACCGTCTCCTCCTTGTCAACTCGGACGGCGGAAAATGATAAACGAATTTTTGGTGGTCCTTGTTCGAAGAAATTAATTCTACTCATCCCTTGCATTGTTACTGCTATGTGCATGGAATATCATCATTCCTTTATCTTTATGTTCCAAAAAAATGGAAACGCATGGAACCAATTGTTCGCTGCAATGCACAAACCTCGGTGCATTTGCAAACAATTCCGTTAGGCGGAAATCGAGTGCGGTTTATCGTTTCTTAATGCAGTTTAATGAATCATAATGCCCCGTTGAGTGAATGCGTGTCTGCTCAAACAAAATTAATAATGATTGTCTTTTCTTTCTTCTTCCCAAACAGGCTGGCTGTGATACGGGTCGTATAATCTACGTGTCCGACTCGGTGACACCGGTGCTGAACTACACCCAAAACGAGTGGTACAGTGGAAGTTTCTTCGACCACATCCACCCGGATGACATCGAGAAGGTTCGGGAGCAGCTCTCGACGCAGGAACCATCCAACAGCGGCCGAATATTGGATCTCAAGACGGGCACGGTCAAGAAGGAAGGACATCAATGTAGGTGTTACCATTTCCTTAGTCGATTTTTCTGAACTAATTTCCTTCATCTCTCAAGCAGCATCAATGAGATTATGCATGGGTTCGAGGCGAGGTTTCATCTGTCGGATGCGAATCGGTCCACTGACGCCGGAATCGATGGCCCTGGGTCATCTGAACCGGTTACGACGGAAAAACTCGCTAGGTCCCTCTCCGGACGGTCACAACTACGCGGTCATGCACTGTACCGGCTACATCAAGAACTGGCCTCCAACTGGTGAGTATAACCGTATCCCCTTGTAATATGTTTGGTTCTTTCAAAATTCATCACTCTCCTCAAACATCGATCCCCTATGGAACATTTTCGCTCATTCTCAACCCCGGAATCAAACCTGGAACCTGTGTCCATGACCATGCCAATACAGATATGTTTCCAGGTGTGACGATCGATCGGGGCCAAGACGACGACCTGCACAACACCCACTGCTGCCTGGTGGCGATAGCGCGGCTTCAGATTACCTCCTCTACGACGGCCAACGACCTGAACGCCAACAACCCGAACGAATTCATCTCGCGGCACGCCATGTGCGGGAAGTTCACGTTTGTGGACCAACGGGTGATCGGGGTGCTCGGCTACCAACCGGTGGACCTGCTGAACAAGAGCTGCTACGACTTTTTCCACCCGGACGACATCGCGCACATGAAGGAGAACTTCGAACAGGGTAAGTTTATCAGTATGGTTTTCAGATCATAGGCGTAGCGTAGTGTTTTTCTTAAGATTTTTCGATGAACTTTTCTAAGAATTACTCCAAAATTATTTCTTAATTTTTTAAAGAAAAAATTTGATATTTTTTCGGAGAATCTTCGACGATATTTTAGAAATCGCTCTAAGAATTCTTCTCAAAAATCCCCTTTGAATTACTTCAAGATTTTCAATGTTTTTTTTCTTAAAAGGAGAAATTTTGATCCAAAACACAAGAAAATAACTGTAGGAACCTTTCCGGTATTTTTACAGTGCCCGTTAGATTTTGGCAACATGCCAATAAATTTCATGTTGCCAAATTCTAACGGTTGTTTTTATTGAAACAATTATCACCATAATACCTGATGACCACGAATTGAATTCACCTGATTTAAACATGGAAAGTCTTCGAAAAGACCTACAGAAACAATGAAATTAACAGAATCGGTGACTGACCATTTTTGGTACATTGCCTGATTTTGACACGTTCCCGTACAGGCTCAAAATGCGTAGACTGCATACAATTAGTAGGCGTTTTTTATGAAGTGGACGGATTGAGATTCATTTCTTAGGTGTACGAATTTCGATCCCATTAGGTATGCAATATTGGACAAAACATTGGCAATTTTTTATACAAATTGATCAACTTTGGTAGGCTAGATCTCAGTTATTTACAGACCGATTTGCAAACTTTATCAACTTGTCTTAAAATACAACTTTGCTGATGGTATCTTGAGCTATTCCTAAAACTTTTTGAGTAACGTCAATTTTTGAATTTTGTTAAAAAATTCACTCTAGTCAAACCGTTATTGCTTTTGAACTCGAATTGAAAACATCGAAATATTTATATGTTGTAATTCAAGTAAAGACTGACATTTCATTCAAATCATTTTATGAATAACTGAGATCTAAGCCTTCAAAATTGAACATTTTGTATGGAAAATCGGAATAGTTGCAAATGTATTGTCCAATACTGTATTGTGATTAGTTTAATTCGTTATTTGCTCAATACAAATAAATTATCTTTTGGGACCACGGAATCACCAATCCTGTCAATCATAATCATTCTTAAGGCCTTTTTAAGCCCATGTTCAAAATAGGTAAATTTTATTCGTGATCTATTGCGGTAATAAAAGTTTTAATAAAAACAACCGTTCGATTTGGGCAACATGAAATTTTTGAGCATTTAAATTATATTTAACTAAGACTAGTTTTGATTTTAGATTTGGTGTTATTCAAAGTTATAGTAAGTTTAATTTTGAAGAGAATGAAGCCAAGGTTTCAAAATTGATGGAAAAGTAACAAAGCTATATGGTCGGGGTTCTGCTAAACTGCACCAAGTGCCAAAAACTTTATTCCGAGATATTTTACTTCAAAATCTTATGTGTACTAGATTATCACGGACGATTAATTTATTTTTTTTATAGCTCACATGCGATTAACAGTGTCCAATAAGTAAACCGAAATTAAATATACAAGTAAATCATCATAAATTATCGATGTAGTTGGATTTTATTAAAACATATGAAGCACTCAGTTCGCTCTGGTTGAACAAAAATTGAAAAATATGGTTCTTGGTTCGGTATGGCTGGATGTGTTTCATAGTTTTCAACAACACTAGTAAAATTATAGACTAATTATATTTATCATCACCATGCTTGTTTGAATCCATGTCACAAGTATTTATGTACTATGATTGGGAAGGATTCGTTTGCATTGAATCAAGGTCCTCACGAGTTCATACATAGATTTTAATGATCGAAGAAAACCATGAATTTGCTCTGCCAAAGTGCACCAAGTTGCTCCCATTTGATTCATTTTTGCTGATCAAGTTCACAGTTCAATGCTTGAAGTGTTCACCAGGCATGACCATCATTTCAGCTGTACATTAACCTGCTGATGTTTTACTGCAATATAAAAATAACTAGATAATCTTAAAGTTGTTTGATTTCCATCACCATCAGATAGAACAGAAAAAAAGTTTCATCGAAATTCGAACTCGTGCCTTCTGAGTAGTAATCTAGTGTGCTGCCACTAGGTTATCTTCACTTGTTGAATGAATGGTGATAAACCTGAAACAAGTTATGTGCACTCTGTCTGACGGGGTTCGATGGCGATAATGCAATTTTCAGAACAACTAAAGCGCACCAAGTCCACCTCAGTTGTTCACACAGTATCAGATTAAATTAATTCGTTATTTCATTACGGCTTCTATGTTGTTTGATTAACATACTATATAACAAGCAAATGTAACTATTTATTGCATGTCAATGTCTTCACTTCATGTAAAAATGTGAATTCCAGGTAAACAGTACTCAGTGCGGTTTGGCTGGATAACATTTCAAAGAAAATAGATCAACGCCATCGAAACAATATTAAATTTTAAAACTACAAATGAACTTTAACACTTCACAGAAATTTTCTTCCATAATCCACCAGCAAGAAAGTTTTCTTTTCTTCGAAGAAAATACGCGCCGGAATTCGCCTACTGGTAATAAAATTTTGCACATGTAAACAATACACTCCAATGTAGTTATACCCAGATTTTCATCAATTTTTACCCACGGACCCGCCGACAAAAAAGTTACACGCGGATAAAAATGGTGCTTTTTTTTTCGAGTACAGGCCTTACTTCTCCAAAGTTTTTTTTAGAGATTCTACGAAATACCTTTTTTTATGAAGCATTGTTTAGATAAATCCCGAAAGAAATAACTCGAGTAACGCTGAAGATATTTTTCAGATATCTCTGAATAAATCCGTGAAACACTTTCAGGAACCAGCAACTTTTGTAGAATCCCTGTAAAATAAAACCGTTGAGGATTACTTACTGTTTGTATTGTTGCACCGCAACCAAACCGGATCGCGCCAGTGAGACTCGCGCCTCAACTCGCCTCATTTTGAAATCAGTTTTTTTAGTGAGGCACTGTATTCTTACGATTTTTATGAACACAGCGCACTATTCGCATATTAGCTGCGACGCTCGGGGCCCGAGAAAACAATAATTTTAAATAAATGTTTGTCTTGATCGAATACATAATATAATTCCCTAACTACTAACTTGGTGAATTGCTGACATAATACTCAAACAAATCTTTCAACGGCATATCTCTAAAAGAAATTTTGAAAAAAAAAAATGGTTTGAAAACCTAGGCTAGCTCATCTCGGGGCCTTCAGATCAAAAGTGACTATCTCGGGGATGGGACTCGATCCTCGGCGTGAGAGGTATATGTTCTAATCACTACATCAGATTCGTCGTAGAGAAATCTCACTTATTTTGCACTTGATGAGCAATCACGCCAACATTTAAACAAGGATTCCTGAACGAAATTCATCCACGATACTAAGCCAAAAGCAACAACTTTCAATAAAGCTTATAATAAAAATTATAATAATAAATTATTCTTCCGATTATTCAAATTTTTTTGATGGATTCGTCCTGGACTAAAGGACAGGGACCGACTGTAAATACTCCAGTTTTTAAAACTTGCAGCATTGGAGAAATTCTTGAAAGAATTTTTGAAAAAATTTTATGATCTGGGAAGAAGTATTTAAATTGTTGGAATAGTTGCAGATGTTAATTCTGAACGAATCTAATTAAAACTTTGCAACTCAATCTCAGTTGTTGATGGACCGATCTGAATGCACGTCAGAAATAACTTGAAGTTCAATATACATTTTTAAGTTATTTTTCTAAGCATAATTTCAGAAGCTTTGACTAAATATTATAAACGTTTTATAAGAAAAAATAAAAGCCCTACAAAAAATGTCTTGTAAACTTGTTCATCTCGTCCAAATACATAATTTGCGCAACGGACATTGGAGCCATTTCATCAGCTTTTAAGGTTAAGTAAATTATTAAAATATGTCAAAACATTCACTTAAGTGAAATTGCTTTTAAACTCTTGATTGGTAAAAAAAATCAAAAATATATGTTGAACTTCAAGTGCTGTGAAAATTTCTTTCGAATCGGCCCATAAATAACTACCTATTGTAGACAAACCTTTGGATAAATACCTGGATCTCCTAAAAAATATCAACAAATGATAAATAATCAGAATCAGAAGGAAAGAAACGTTGAATGAATTTTATAATGTATTCTTGCAAAAAAAAATGTTTTTTTTATATATATAAACGACAGGCAATATTAATCAAATAAGACTGTGGAAATATTCAATATTTGAACAATTATCAGGACAAATGTTGGATGAATGATAATAAATCTTCGAGCTGTTTAGTAGAATACCTAAAAGTAGATGAGAAAACGAATTTAGTATTTACTTTACCATTTAATTCCACTAGTAGTACACGACACTGAGGACGGCCTTACAGTTGATGTTGAAATACGCGTATCTGAGCTTTAGCTTGAGCTTGATTGGCCGCCCGTGGATGCTACTCCAGTATCGCCAGATCAGATGCATTTACACAAGAAACCAACCGAATGACTGCTTGGGAGTAACAGACACCCTCAGTGTATAACAGACGATTTCACAAAAATCGAAATGTCTGGGATTCAACCAGTCACCCTCTAGTGCTAATTTCAATACTAAAACAAACTATCAGATATGAAAATTGGGAAGTGCCTCAAGGCGAATTTGTGTGTTTTGGCTATTTTCTACATTCAAAAAATTCTAAAGAGAATTTGGGAAAACGAAAATTAAAATAAATACCACTAGTTGAACGTTTTATTAGTACTTTACAACTTTTGAGAACACTGTAGGCCAATTAGAGATAGTTTTGACCTCATAAAATTGATTTCTGTTCATAAAGTGCTTGTAAATCATACATTTCTCTACAGTTTTATTTCTAAGAGATTCTTGACCTCATGCCTAATCATAAAAATTTAACCTTAGTATCATCGAGAATACGTGTAACTTTTGCGCAAATTACACTTTATATGTAATATTTAGTTGTATTGCAGTTGTTTAAGGTAAATAGTTTTTGTTTTAAACTGAAATTTCGTGATTTTGGAACATTTGTAACAAACTGTAAAAAATCACTGCACTAAGTTCATTTAGATTACCAAACTTTACAACTGTTCAGATTTTAGAGAAATCCGTAGACTAATGCTAATCTCGAATCTTTCATTCCAGTGCTGAAGCAAAAGGGACAGATGTTTTCGGTGATGTACCGGTTCCGGGCGAAAAACAAGGAATGGGTGTGGATGAGAACGCAAGCGTACGCCTTTCTGAATCCCTACACGGACGACATTGAGTACGTGGTGTGTACCAACAGTTCGGCAAAGTGAGTAATCCTCTTTTAGGAGTCTTCCAAGAAAATGTCCTAATCACCCTGTTCTATCACCATTCCAGATCCCTCCACTCGACGCACGACGCCGTGGGGGCGGCCGATCCGGCCGACACGCCCGTATCCTACCAGGCTCCAGGACTGGACTACTCGATGCCAAGCCGGCGCGAAACGACACCCTCTAGTAGTATATACAATCCTCACAACTTGATTTCACACTTGCCATCACAACAACCGCCATCAGCAGCGACAGCCGCGGCCGCCGTGGTAGCCAATGCCTCGATCCAACGGCCCGACAGTGCGCACAACCCGGTGCAATATAGCTATAATCCAACGCCTTCTCCTATCCAGTAAGTTCACTTACTTAGCTTATCCTCATCTATCCGTGATTATGATGTATTCTACATTGTATTGCTGTTTGCGTTTCACGTGCAAATTGTATCTGATTGTGCTTCAATTGCGTTAACACAAACTAATCAAAGGATACTTAGCAATCATGATCTATATCACCGTCAACCTAGCAAAATAAAAAATCAATATTTGACTTCGTCTTCCTTGTGAAAAATCTTACCGCGTTTGGTGTTACCGCATTTCATATTTGCGTTTCAAACGCACACAGCAATACATTGAGAAAAGTTTCCAAATTTCGCGTTTTTTAACCTTTGTTTTACAAGTCGAACATTTATTGAACAGACAGAAGGTTAACAGGCTTTTCATTCCTTCTTTTTTCCGCAGATACGGTTCTCCTGGAACGCCCGGGGCATCCGGTTCGCTGGGACACATCTCCAAAACAAACAACACCTCGCCAACGCCTGCAGCGACCGCATGGTCACTCCGACAGGTAAGGATCACTAAACTTACCAACCCCAAAAGATCGATTGAGTCAGCATCTCATTTCAATTGTTTCCCCCTTCTAGCCCCAACCCGTTACCGAAGGTTACCAGTACAGTGAGCTGAGCCCGAATCGATCACCGACAGGACCCACGTACACGCAGCTTAGCGCAACCGGTTCCCGGCAAACGTCGACATACACGCCATCTTCGGCGCAACCTGGCTCGGGTAAATCATCTTAAATTTCTTCCCCCATCCTCATCATTACGCCATTAAGTTCATTCATGATCCCCGTACATATTCGCAAGAAGAAGAATCAAGCTCTCAAGCGTGGGTCTGTTCACGGAAATGTGACCCCGGTGGGTGCAGTAGCTATTGTCACTCGATAGGAGGTGGTGGTGGTGGTGCATCGCCAACATACGTGGAAACGGTTGTCACGGACCAAGGGCCATCGTCCAGTTGGGCGGCCTCACCCTTGGTCAGTCATAGAGAAATTCATTACTCTCGAAGTGTTCAAGAAAACGAAATGTGGGACTGTGACGTCTTCACGCCAATGATGATGGCGATTGTGTTCATCGTGATCGTCAGTATGTGCTTGCTGTATCGATTTTGAGAATAAAAATTTTAATGGTGATTAAATTGTGCGTAAAATTTAGCAAGGGTCCGCTTTACTACTTAATGATCAAATTACTTCGATACAAAATATCTAAAATTGTATTCAGTAGTTCTACAATATCACATTATAATTATTATAATAGTAGAGGAACTTTGAGTAGCACGGTTATGTAGTAATAATGCTCGTTTTACCTGGTAAAAATACCACTTTATTTTTAAAAACCCTTATGTTCAAGTTTTTGATTCATTGATCTGCGCTACCCAATGTTCCCCTACTTTTCATTTTAGAAGGCATCTCATCGCTGGATTTATTATCACGTAAAAAATATATTTGGTAAGTATAAAATCGACTATACTTAACACTTCTTCTAATAGATTCTATAACATTCCCCAGAAAACCATTCCCCAGAAAACCATTCCCCAGAATTCCGTTCCCCAGAATGAACCATTCCCCAGAAAATCGTTCCCCAGAATGTAACATTCCCCAGAATTCCATTCCCCAGAATGCACCATTCCCCAGAAAGCTATATGAATATCCATTTTTTTCTTTTTTTTTAATTATTGCTTTGCGTGAGTCACTTATGTGGGGGACCAGATAGCCGTAGCGGTAAACGCGCAGCTATTCAGCAAGACCAAGATGAGGGTTGGGTTCGAATCCCACCGGTCGGGTTGAAAATTTTCTCGACTTCCCAGGGCATAGAGTATCTTCGTACCTGCCACACGATATACGCATGCAAAAATGGTCATTGCCATAGTAAGCTCTCAGTTAATGACTGTGGAAGTGCCCATAAGAACACTAAGCTGAGAAGCAGGCTCTGTCCCAGTAGGGACGTAACGCCAGAAAAGAGGAAGAAGAATCACTTATGTGACAGGCTAAGGTCTGATGTGACAAATAAATATGTAGGTAGGAGGGTTAGGGACATAATGAACACACGGGGCGAAATGGACACCCTCTTACTCTCTGGGAATATGCATATTTCAGCAAAACTTTATAAACTGTACGAAATCTGTATTGTATATGAACGTTTTGACGGTATAAAAGTTTACGCTTTGCTTCATTTGTCCTCTGAAATTCTACTATATTTTTTTCTCAGCTTCAAATTAGTTTATAAGCAAAGCGGAGGAATCGGTGGATTTAATTTTAGAGCAAAGAAAGATATTTCCATTCTATGTAAAATAAGCATTTACCTAATGTGTCCAATATGCCCCTATTCATGAGTATTTTGCATATTATAATAATACACCCTTCTTTTAATGCATTCCCATAAAATATACAGACTATATGTTTATTTTTGCATATATAGTGATGCACCCTTCTTTCAGTATTATCTCATTAATGATTTTTTTTTTTTTTTTAAGGCACTCCGTGCTCGTGGCCACTACTGTGCCGGAATCAGTTTTATATGTATCTTCCTTACCGATACAGTTCTATTTTTAACTAATCTATATTTACATCTGCTTTCACTCTCTTCTGCTCTTTTGCTCTCACACCGAGCAGGTAGGAGAGTGCTCTGCTGTTGGTCCAATCGATTTCCATAAGCCATAGTTCATTGCTCTTGCGGTGGTTCGTTTTGCCGTGGTCCTGAGTCGTTTTGAGGCTAGCTGCCTGCGAAGTGGGTCAATTTGTCTCAGTCACCATCTGATACTGACGGAGGATGAATGTGCTCCCCTATGCACGGTCCTCCGTGCGGCGTCTTCTGGTGGCTGGACGGGTTATTTTTTGGAGGGGCTGGGAATTGAATCCATGACCTTCCGCTTATGAAGCGAAAGCGTAACCTCAAGGCTACGGACCCCCCTACTTCTCATTAATGATATAGGCAAAATATATCGATGGAGAGCCCATATAGCATAAGGTCACTTGGCATAAAATGATTTGGTATAAAGTCATTTGCCATCCAGCCATACTTATGCTCCTTCTTTTCAAAAAGGATGTTCTTCATGTCATGCCAAATAGTCATTGGCCAAATGACCATTATATCAAATGGTCCTTGATCATTTAATCAAGCATGCCAAATGCCTTCTTGTCATTTGGTATCCTTACGGAAAATTTTGTCTATATCGTCAACAGGATAAGACTGAAAGAAGGGTGTATCACTATTTTGTGCAAAATTAAACAAGTCATTTGTAATTTAGACTTGACGCAAGAAGGGCGTATCATTTTAATGTGCAGAATAGTAAGTTTTTATTCTGCCGAGTTTACGTAATCATTATATCGGAAACGTATAATATGATACTACGAACGTCTTTATTCTAATCGGTTTAGTCCTAAAAAGTAAGAGATGATGCACCTTCTTAAAACATTGATGAAAAGCTGCATACATCACTACATTTGATAAAAATTGGACATACATGTGAAATTATACATTTGGAAACTACTATACCGAAAGAAGGGTGTACCGTAATCCGGGTAACATTGATCATTTTTTTTTAGTTTTTCCTAATTTTTTCATTTCACAATACAAATGTTACAAGTTTCATATTTTTAAAACAAGTACTGGCACCCACCGCTCCTAGCTATGTACTTTATTTTGTTTTTCGAAAGATTTAATTATGTTTAAATAAATGTTTTAAGTGATTTTTTGATTCAGCTGATACGGGGTAACATTGATCACCCAAGTAAACAACGTTCGCTAATATTGGAAATGTCGTTACTTACTAAAATCAGGGCCCCTGAAGC
This sequence comes from Aedes aegypti, assembly GCF_002204515.2. Classification (NCBI taxonomy): domain Eukaryota; kingdom Metazoa; phylum Arthropoda; class Insecta; order Diptera; family Culicidae; genus Aedes; species Aedes aegypti. The sequence goes on from NC_035108.1 coordinate 403,742,868, forward strand.
CGAATATGAAGACCAAACTGTTACAAGTCATTTACTTTTTGAGTTATTTCAAAATTAAAAACACCTTGAACCGCGTAATACGCCTAAACTAGGCAATTTCCTCAGGAAATTCTACATTCGTAATAGTAATTAGTTAATGTTGCCTAATTGAATAAACTTATGAAAGATTTGACAACGGAATCGTTTTCGGCGATGCCATTTTTAGTAACACCCGCATTTTCCTTGATCACATCGTCTGCAGAACTCATGTGAGACATGAATTTTCGGTAGTGTCAGTGAAAATGATAGAAATCATTGTTTCAAAAAGTTGACAAATTTGCGCATGAACTAAACGCAATTTTGACAAAAACCTTAATTATCATTAGCTTATGAATATACGAAAGAGAGGCACCATTCATGGTTCGAAAATGTTTCATCAATAAATCTTTATTTGAACGTTTAACAAGATGAGTCATCCCGATCAATGTTACCCCGGATTACGGTAGCTCTATTTTGTGCAGAGTAGTGATGAGTTGTATATTCTTTTAAATAAATATTGGATATTGTGTTTCCCCATAGACTGATCTATCATTCTTCATAAGTGCCAATAAAAGTGAAAGTACTGTGATAGTTCATTTGCAAATGAAATTTGAATTATGCGTAAAGTGTTCATAACTAGCAGCACCTATGCTAATCTTCTCATGTACTTGTAAACAACTTTGTATGCAGTTTAATTTTCAAGTTTTTTAAATAGATTATTTCAAAACTTTAAAGTAGGTATATAATTTTCTGGGGAATGGTCCATTCTGGGGATTGGTTTTCTGGGGAATGGTTCATTCTGGGGAGTGAAACTCTGGGGAATGGTACATTCTGGGGAATGAGATTCTGGGGAATGGAATTCTGGGGAATGGGTTTCGGGGGAATGGTTTTCTGGGGAATGTTATAGAATCCTTCTAATATGAACTATAATCTCCATTCTGTGGATTCCGTAACCCTGAAGACTGAACTCTACTAGCTGTATTGTTGGGCTACTACTAGAAATTTGTTGGGCTGCAACTTGTCGTAATAAATAAATGCGTAAGAGTGAATCTACGCCGAATGAAGTACTCTCCTCCTCTTCCTGGTACAACTCCGGAGGTTTACTTTTACTTTTACTGGTCCAACCTCCCTCAGAATCTCTCTTGTGCTACTTAATTTCTCCAATTTACTCGGTTCAGAGCTCTTCGTCTCCAATTTCTGAGCAATCATTGTTAGAGGAGAAGTCGTCGATTCACCTAGCTCGTGGCGCTCTTGTATCCGTCAAATTCGAGGCAAACACCTTTCTCAGTCTTAGTGGCTTTCTGGATACTAGAATCGCCAAAGAGATGCGCAGCTCATGATTCATTCTTCTCCTACATACGCGGTTTTTATATGCACCATTGAAGATAGTCCTAAGCAAGCCTATCCTAGCGTTTGCAGGTCTTCTTCGAGCATTGTCCAGTACACGTCTCGTGATCGTAGAGAACTACCATGTTTTGTATATGGTACACTCAGTACAGAGGTGAAGTTTACCAGACCTCAGGGTCTTGCTCATAATAGGCACGACTTCCATCTGGTGCAGTTGCAGCTCGAAGTCACCAATGATCCTATATTTTTTATGTTTGCCCGTAGAACAAATAAGTGAACTACATTTTTCTCAAAGGTTGCCTTATATTGACTGAATAGTTTATACAGTCGACTCTCAACAACACGATATCGAGATAGGGACACATAGCACAATTTTTTAAAGAATACCAAGGCTGGTCCACTGACACATTATGCAGCTCACAGACGACTCCGACTGACTAACATTGACTCCGCCACCATGATGATGCTCATGTTGGTGCTATTTTTGACAGTGTGTGATGCTGCTTAACGATCTAATTTGCAAGTTGTTGAAACCGATTGGACGATTGGCAAATCGGTCACCAAAATCAAACGAGTTTTATTTTGCTCAAACCACCGGTGGACGGAGTCAAATGATTGACGCACAGCTCGAACTATCTGTAGGGATGTTGCACGAACATCGAGGTCAGCATGTGGAATTGAAGCTTCGGCGTCCCATGAACTGCTGGTGCAGAAGATAGGTGGCAAGTCAAAATGCGTGAATTTACGCAGCGTCGACGCCATGATGATCTTGCAAATGTGCCAATGTGCACTCTTGAGTTGTTTCTGTATATTCTACTAGCGTTTTCCCATAATCTTTTACCTTTTTTAAGCAAATCCATCAGCAGTTCTCTCTGTAATTCCATTAAAAGCTCAATAAGGAATTCCTCCAGGGATTGTACCAGGAATTTCTACAAGGAATCCATCAGGAATTTCATCAGGAATTCTTCCAGGTCATGCTGCAGGAAGCTCTTTAGGAGTTCTATCGAAATTTCTTCACAGATTTCATCGGTAATTGTTTCATGATTCTACCAGGTGTTCCTCCAGAAATTTAATCTAGATTTTGTCCAGTGATTTAACTAGGAATTCCTGTAAGGATTCCTTTAGAAGTTCTTTCAAAAGTTTACCCGGAATTCTTCACGGGATTGCATCAGGAGTTCCTCTAGGGATCCCTTTAAAACAGGGTGTCTACTCGTTTACATAAATGAAATTCCTTGAAATTTCCAGGTTTTTTCCAGGTTCTACAAAATAATTCCAGGTTTAAGAAATACTTAAATTTCAGATATACAAAAAGTTTTTGACATAATTATTTGATTCAAAATTTTGTAATACATGTTGAAGCTATTTCAAGGTGGCTGAAGTTTTTGTCAATTGAATTGTATTTGATACAAAACCTTAATTATATTTGATAACAAGACTTATTTTTATATCGCTTGTGAGAGCTCTGATCATCATCGTAAACTGAACGGAACTTCAATGTGCTTCAGTATGCTTAACCCTTGAACTTTATTGATTACAGCGTACTTGTGCAAAAACAGATAATGCACTATTCATTTTTGGCCCGCGTTTAGGGAAGAAATCTCAAATGGTATTCATGGGCAGTTTGGATACTTAAGACATCTAAATGGGCAAAAAAAAATACATACAGATGCCTATGACAATATTTCACAATTATATTTACATGTCGTAAAACGTGTTTTTCGACATTTTTTTCAATTATTTTCTCAAGGAATTTCTCCAGAAATTATTTCAAGTATTTGCTCAAAGATCCAGATGTTACTCTGGATATTTACTCAGGCTAGGATAGATGGATCTTCTTCTTCTTCTTTCTGGCGTTACGTCCCCACTGGGACAGAGCCTGCTTCTCAGCATAGTGTTCTAATGAGCACTTCCACAGTTATTAACTGGAAGCTTACTATGCCAATGACCATTTTTGCATGCGTATATCGTGTGGCAGGTACGAAGATACTTGATGCCCTGGGAAGTCGAGAAAATTTCCAACCCGAAAAGATCCTCGACCGGTGGGATTCGAACCCACGACCCTCAGCTTGGTCTTGCTGAATAGCTGCGCGTTTCTCCAGGAGTTCATGCAGTGATTATTTCCTATGGAATCCCTTCGAGAATTTTCCTAAGGAACTCGTAAAAGAATTTTGTTTTAAATATCTCAAAAACACAACCTAGTTTTTGCCAAATACAACCGCAGGAATTCACTCCGAGATCGTAAGGAATGTCTTTACTGATTCTTTCCGATGTTTTTCAAGAAAACCCCAAGTCCTTCAAGATTCAATCCAGTGATTCTTCCATCGATTTTCCTAGGACATCCTCTAAGATTTCCGTTTAGAGCTGTGTGTGTGTGTGTGATACAATCCACCTCCCACTGGCCGGCAGTGCTTTTATGGAAGAAAATTGTATGCATGTATTTAATGATACCCTTCGATATCTTTATATCTGCAGACAATTTTAGCCCAGGAGATGAAAGGTGATAGCTCTACTGAAATTCCAACGACCCATTTCAAGAATGGCAGTAAATACACACACATTCTGAGGTCATTTTTATTTACAGTAAGCCCCGCATAAAAACATCCAGATATCAAATGGATATATGCAATGTTTTTACACTTCCCGAATCGAAAATTATATTTTCGACCCTGGCACGTATTTAGTTTGAATTGGTAATAAGTGAGTAAAGTAAACAATAATAAAGAACGATTTTACCAGGATGTGAAGCAGTTTTTCTCCGTCGCCGCACTGGGGTTTCCGTAAAATACTATACACTTTTTCACTGCACTCCACGCATAACACGTTCGATCCTGACCGCATCACCCGCCCCGCAGGAGCAAGCGTCGCAGTCAAAGGATCACACACTACTGCAAAACAGGGGAAAAAATTCTCCGGCAACGAAAATACGCGCGAATCGGTCAGAAAAATCAATCGGACGACGCAAAACCGAACTGTCCTGCTTGGGCTTCACAAAGCACTACCCAGCAAGACGCTCCAAAACAGGGGAAACAAAATTCTCCGGCAACGAAAATACGCGCGAATCCGTCAGAAAAATCAATCGGACCCTCTAAGATTTCCGTTTAGAGCTTCTTCAAAAATTCATCCAGGAGTTTCACCAAAGATGCGTCTAGGGATTTCTTAAAAATTTTCCTTCATAATTTCTTTAAGATTTCAACTTCAAATTTTTCTAAGGATGACTCCAGGAATTACTCAGATTACTCCAGGATTTTACTGTAGGAAATCTTTGAAATTTCTCAAGGAAGTCTTTAAAGATTTGTCCAAGTATTCTTCCAGGATTTTTTCTAGGCATTTCTGCATGAAAATGTAAATTATTTTTTTCAGAATTTTTTTTCAGCAATCTCTGATGAAACTTGTGTAAGCTTTTAAGGCCCCCAGTTACTAGAAGAAGTCATAGACCCTTGAGGAATTTTTAGAAGATTTTCTTGTTAAATTGTTGGGATAATTAAAAAAACAAAAAAAAAAATGTGTATAATTTTATGGCAAAATACAACCGTGTTAATTAGTATGGAACCTTGAACTTTTATCACTTTTGTTAGTTCCATGGGGTCTTTTGAGAAATGTTTGGAAGAACTGCAGTTGTAAGTGAATGAAAAACCGAATTTAGTACTATACCATTTAATTCCTCTAGAGTTTGTATCCTTTGACAGATACGCGTATTTCGACCTCAACTGTAAGGCCGTCTTTAGTATCGTGTACTAGACTCGACTTCAGTTGTAATTATTCGATGAAATTCTGGAGTAATTTTTAGAAAAAAACATCTTGTCGGGTTTAAAAAAAAACCTCTGAACAGTTTCTTTCAAATACTCTGGAATTAACCTTTGCAGTTTTTCTTGGAAAAAACACAGTTAACATCCTTAGAAGATCTCCTAGAGTTACAACTAGAAAACAACTAGAAGGATTAATGGAAAAATATCGAGAGAAAGTCCTAATATAGTAGATGAAAAAACCGAATTTAGTACTATATCATTTAATTCCACTAGAGTTTGTATCCTTTGACAGATACGCGTATTTCGACCTCAACTGTAAGGCCGTCTTCAGTGTCGTGTACTAGACTCGACATCCGTTACACGACACTGAAGACGGCCTTACAGTTGATGTCGAAATACGCGTATCTGTCAAAGGGCATAAACTCTAGTGGATTTAAATGGTATAGTACTAAATTCGGTTTTTTCATCTACTTTTAGGTATTCTACTAAACAGCTCGAAGATTTATTATCCTAATATAGTGTTTCCCGGAGCAAATTCTGGACAAACTACTTAAGATCTTCTATAAAAATCTCTGGGAATCTAAGAAATCTGGGAATATCTAAGAGAATTGATCAAGGAATCTCTAGAAGAATTTTTGGAGAGATCCCGATAGGAATCCCTGGAAGTATTCCAGATGAAATCTCCGGAAAAACAACTAGGATTGTTCCTGATGGGTTTCCTCGAGAAATTTTAGATTAAAATTTTGAAAAATTAGTTGAAAAGTCTCATAACAGTCTCTCAAGGTTTCTCTGGTGCCTACATAATTTTGCAACAAAATTCACTGCAAGCAAGATATGGAAAAAAAAGTGACTTTAGAAACCATTTTGATTGAAAAAAGACTTCAGAGACCTTTCATCAAAAACAGAGACAATCATGTCTTGGGAAGTCGATAAGATTCACTGAACAGCTAAAGGAGCGTTTTGATAGCGGCGCAGTCGAAATTTTGTGGAGAGTTTTTACGTCAAAATCCTTTGTCATTCTACCATGAATTACTTCCTCGAAGAAATTTCCTTGATTGTTAATGAAATTCCCTGAGAATTCCAGGTTTTTTTTCTAGGTTTAACAACGTTACCTGATTATTTCAGGTTTTACAGGTTTTTCTAGATAGTAGACACCCTGTAAAAGTTCTCCATCAGGAGAACTTTAAAAGTTTCCATCAGAAGTTATTGTGATGATTTCACCAGGAACTCCTTCAGAAATTCCACCAGGACCTCAATCAAAGTTCCTCTAGAGATTCCTCCAGGGGTTCTTCTAGGGATATCATAAGGAGTTCCTCTATGGATTCTATCAGGAGCTCCTGTAGGGATTCCATCAGGGATGCTTCCACGTATTTCATCAGGAGCTCCTACAATGATTCCATCAGGAGTTCCTCCCAGGAATTCATTAGGAGTTCTTTTAGGGATTCTATCAGAGGTAATTTTAGGGCTTCCATCAGAGTTCATCTGGGGATTTCATCAGGACTTCTTCCTGGGGAGATTCCACCTGGAATTCCTCAAGAAATTCCTTCAGGAGTTCCTCCGGATATTATTTCAGGAGTTCCTCGAGGAATCTTATCAGCATCAGGAATCATCAGCAATCCCTCCAAGGATTTCATCAGGAGTACCTATAAGGGTTCCATCATTAGTTTTTCTAGTGATTTAATCAGGAGGTCCTCAAATGATTTAATCTGGAGTTCCTGCAGGAATATCTTCAGGAATTCCTCCAAAGATTCCATCAGGAGCTCCTCCAGGGATTCTATCAGGAGTGCCACCTGGAATTCCTACAGAGATTATATCAGGGGTTCCTCAAGACTGTATAAGTAGTTCATCAGGAATTTCTTTAGGAATCTCATCAGTATTTTTTTCAGAAATTTCAACAGGAGTTCCTATAGTTTCTATAGAAGTTTTTTCAGAGATTCCACCTGGAACTCTTCCAGAGATTACATCAGAAGTTTTTCTAGCAATTGCACCAGAAATTCTTCGGGAGATTGCATCAGGAGTTCTTTTAGGGATTTCATTAGCAGTTCCTTTGGATATTCCACCTGGAATTCCTCCAGGCATTCTATCAAAAGGATCTGTAGGGATTCCATTAGGAGTTCCTTCAGAGATGATTGCACCAGTAATTTCTCTAGAAATTATATCAGGGGTACCTTAAGGAATTCCATCTGAATTTCTTTCTGGAATTTTATACGCAGTTCTGCCAGGCATATTATCAGGGATCCATTTAGGGATTTTGTCAGGAGTACCTATAGAGATCCCGTCCGGAGTTCTTTCAGAGATTCCTTGAGGAGTTCTTCCATGGGTTACATCAGAAGTTCTTCTAGGGATTACAGCAAGAGTTCCTCAAGAGATTCCACCAGGAGTTTTTCTAGGGAGTATATCAGGAGTTCTTCCAGGTTCCCATTAGGAGCTCATTCAGAGATTCTTCCTGGAATTCATACAGGAATTTTATAAAGTTTTTTTTTTGGGTTTTTGATGACATCTTGCACTTGAGAGCAGGAGTGGGAGTCGGCACATCAATCTCGTTCGCCGTACCGAAATGGCTATCTCTTGCCATCATGGAGTTTGCCTACCACATTAAGGTGTTCATTGTTGCGCTGCTTCCACCTTTTAATGACTCATGCTTGTCGGCCAATAAACCTACATCATTCCGAATCATTGCGGAATGCGTTGAGCTTTCTTTCAGCTGTTCCATTTTTTTTACATTCCATCTCGTCCAAGCGACTATCATGACCCGAAAAGAATGAATTTATGTTTGATACAGTGCTGAGAAATCGCGTTCTCCCGATATATGATACCCCTTGTAGTCAGGTGTGATTTCGAGCAGTTCAGCAGTTCAAAAGTCTGCTTCTTTCTGCATTCCAAGTATCAGTTTCTAATCATAGTCCTTACATGGTTATCATGTCCCTTCGTTTATCTTCTTTTCCGTTGATAGTACTACCCAAGTAACCACTAGCCCGCTAGTTCGCCTTTTTGTGCTTATAGGGCTATTATACGGCGAATATAGGGCATGTCAGCTGTATTATAGCACTACATTGGCACGCAGGGCGAATTAAAGTGCTATTTGGTTATTTGGGTATCCCCAACCCGGCAATCAAGTACAGCTTGATTACAATTTTCCATAGCTCTTTGCGGTCGATCATAAGCCGTATTAAAATCGATGAACATGTGATCAGTTGCGACTTGCTGTTCACGGCATTTCTGGAGGTTTTGCCGTACAGTGAAGATTTGGTCCGTCATCGAGCAACCCTTGATGAAACCTGCTTGATGACTTCCTACAAACTTATTTGCTATTGGTGATAGTCGACAGGAGATAATCTGGGATAGCACTTTGAAGGCGGCATTTAGGATAGTGATCATACGATAGTTTTCACATTCCTGTTTGTCGCCCTTCTTGTAGATAGGGCACTCTTCCGGCTGCTGTTTCGTTTCCCAGATCAGCCAGGTAGACAGGCGGCCAACCTCTCCGGGCCCATTTTGATGAGTTCAGCTCCAATGCCATCCTTACCAGCGGCCTTGTCATTCTTGAGCTGGTTGATGGCATCCTTAACTTCCCTCAATGTGGGGACAGGTTGGTTTCCTTCATCCGCCGTGCTGACGTAGTCACTTCCTCCGCAGTCGTGACCCTCTGCGCCTGTGTTCTTCGTGTCCTTCAGGTGTTCATCATAGTGCTGCTTCCACCTTTCGATCACCTCACGTTCGTTTGTCAGGATGCTTCCATCCTTATCCCTACACATTCGCGGCACCAAGCCTTTTTGGGATGCGTTAAGCTTCTCGTATAACTTTCGCTTTCTTGTGAACGATGCAGCTGCTCCATTTCTTCAAATTCCGCTTCTTCAAGGCGGCGCTTTTTATCCCGGAATATGCGGGTTTGCTGCTTTCGTTTTCTTTTATATCGCTCCAAGTTTTGTCACGTTCCTTGCTGCAGCGTTGCAGCCCGCGCTGCATCCATCTCATCAAACCATTTTGTGTGTTTTAAAACCTCCCATAAAACTAACTTATGAAGTCTCATTCCATCCATCGTGCTAACATTTCCATTTGCCATCTTCTTCCCCATTCAGGTATCTGGACCGGATGGCAGGCGCATCACCCGGCAGCCCCGGAACCAATGCAGACCAGCAGTAGTAGCGCAAGTGGGGCCGGCGGTGGAGGTGGCAGCAGTAGCAATAGTTCTGCCAGCACCGCCCCTCCGCACTTATCGCAACAGGACATCCCGCCTGAGCATGCTCAACACATGCAACAGCATCATCCGGCTCTGCAGCATGGCCACGGTCCGCATCAGCAGCACCACGGGCACCATCCAGGACATCCGCAGCACCATCCCCATCATCCGCACCATGCGGTAGCGGCAGCGCATCAGGTTCATCACCCGGGTCATCATCCGGGGCAGCACCACCCAGGGCAGGGCCACGAACTGTCCGATATGCTGCAGATGCTGGACCAGAGCGGGGCCACCTCGTTTGAAGATCTGAACATCCACATGTTCAACACGCCATTCGAATGAAATTTGTTGTACTATGGTTATAACAACTATAACCAGACGGCAGCGGCGGCGGCATCCTATCACAGTGGGAGCGGAAGCGGAAGTGGACTAGGCAATGGAACGGGGATCAGCGGCGGCGGAGCAGGAGGGTTTGTTGGGGGACTCACCAATGGGAACCATGGGGTCACTGCAACGGCTGCTGCCGGCGGTTTGGCCGGCTTTGGGGGCTACATCAATGAACAAATGTAAATAGTTCTGTGGACTCTTTTTGTTCGGTTTTCTCCACGAAATTATACATAGTAGCTAAAATGGCGGCGATTGGAAGAGCTTTAATTTATTGTTTAAAATTAAACCAGATAATTACTAACACACGCTCAATAGATGTCCCCTTTTTCAGAAATAGAACTTTTATCTCACACTTTTATTCAACTCATTGCCGTGATTTTCGTAACGTCTCTCTCTACAACAAAGATCTGCCAATCGACCACGGAACAACCGGAGCAAATAAAAAAAAAGACGCTGACTATTTTGGAGAGGGCAAATCTAATTTAAATTTTTTAAACATTCATCCAGGACTTTTTGAGGTTCATAGAAGATAGAAGCAAAATCAAAATCAACGAAGAAAAAACAGATGTTTAAGGCTATTATTAGAAGTATAAGAGATGGAGCAAGGGGCGAAACAAGCGATGGAAAACGAGTTAAGGAAACGTATATAGCTGTAATTGTATTTGTTTTATCGTTAGGCTTTCCTTTTCACGTTTTTCGAGCGCAAACAAAAAACAGGTAAAGTCGATTTTTAGTACTTTTTAAATAAGTATAAACAGAATTTTGATTATAAGCTTTCCTAGACCCGGAAGATTAAAATTTAAAATGATGCATTCAAAAGCGGCAAACATTGTGTTCAATTACAAGCAAAGCTTACAAACAATAGTCACAGACATTTCTTTTTCGTTTTCAAACGAATTTCGATCAGGAGCCCCTAACATTGTTCTCATCCAAAGTTCACATCAAGCAGAAGGAAATTAGAAACATTTTCACTAGTTTATTGTCTTGATAATTTTGTGGGAACAAAGGTGTGGCCGTAGCCCCAAAAGTTTCACGCTAAAACGATCACACAGCCACTGCACTAGAGTGCGGCTTTCCTTTCGAAAATTCTCAAAACTAAAAGTTCGTGTTCTCTTCTGAATGCACATCCCATCAGAAGAAATACATCAAAGCTTTGGCCATGAATATTAATCAATTTGTAAGTTATAAAATATGACTTTTAGTAGATTATTTTCCATCAATTTATATCTACAACATCATTTATTTTTTCAAATTTAAGTTTATGACAAGTTTGTAGAATATCATATTTGTCAACCTGATTGTTTTTGAAAATAATTCGATTGCTTTTGTACAGCTCTGAGATTTCTAATCTTTGTCTTAGTTATTTAACAACAACTACTAAAAACACGATTTTTTTTTTCTATGACACGTTTTCCAGATGTTTAAGCGTTAATACCAAAGCTGATTTTGTTTATTCTCATTGTCAATCTTTTGAGGTGTTAGCAAAAGTTTTTATTTAATTGTAAAACATTTTTGCATTTAAAAAAGGCATTATTCAACTTGTAGCCTTGGGTTTGGTTGAGTATTCATAAAGTTATAAAAACACTAAAAATAAGTTGGAAAATAACAATGCTATGAAAATTTCACTTGAGGTCATATTTTATAACTTGAATATTCACCTTCAAGACACTTGCACCATATCTAAATTATCTTTAGTTCAAACTTTAACATTTATCTTTAGATGTGATTTGAATACAGAAGACCACAATGTTTTACGATTTTTTGAAAAATAAACCGCACCTTAGTGTAAGTTTACTTAAACGACTGAAGTCTTGGTTTAGTCTACAGCATTTTCAGAAGACAGAAAACTAGTGAAAAGGTTGTATCACCATTTTACTTTTCAGCAACACTTGTGCCCATGTTTAATTAGATAAAAAATCACAAGAACAAAGCAATGTTCATAGCTTGCATAAGAATTATTATTACATGTATTAGTATAAAATTTGTTAACACATACTTTCGTCTCAATTCCACTCAGCATCATCATTAGGTATCAAAAAAAAAATCAGTCATGAATCTTGCTAGTTTGAATGGGGATTGGAGCGAACAACTGGAACTTGCTTGATTCAAACAAATTGTATAAAGATAGTAAGAGAGAAGTAGCAGAAAATGATCAAACTCCATTTTGCATTACACAAAAAAAACCCTATATCATTAAAGTAAAGTCAAGACAAAATTCCTATTGAGTATGGCATCCGGCAGGCGAAACAAGTTTTTTGAATAAAAAAAAATCGAAAGGAAGCAGTTCAGCATTCGTTATCTAAACTGTAAGAAATTATTACTCTTTAAGCTCAGCAAACAAGGCATACCCGTGAATTGCTAGGTCTAAACGCTAAAGTATAAGTCTTGAAATTTTATTAAAAAAGAAACGAAAAAAAAAACAGCGATTCATCGGGAGCTAGGGATAAATTGAGAAACTAAAACAATTTAATTTTGGATGACCGCTTAGATTATGTAACCGTAGGCTTAATGAACAACCATTAACTTAATTTAATTATGAAAAGAGAAAGAGAGAGATAGAGAGTGTTGTATAAATCTAGAGACGCTGAATGATTCCTAACAATTGATTATATTTTCATCCCACGATCGAAATAGTTACAGCAATAGAACATAGGTTGGACCATTATCTTCCTCTACATTTTAGGAACGCAACAATACTGCAACAACGCCATCTGTTTTATCGTTTGATTGTTTTTTTTTTTTTTTTTGGTAGGATTATTTTAAACGTACATTTCCTATTATACATATAAAGAAAAGCTTGCATATGCAACCTGAATTGACTGTTTTCATTACAAGTCGGAAGCAGCTGACGGAAGCGCCTTTGTTGAAATCAACACGGCGCTCTCACGAATTATTCCTAGTTATTCAACCCAACACACAATTACTGTAAAGCATTTAATTTAGTTAAACAAAACAGGCAAATCCGACGGAAAGCAGCCCACAACCGAATAATTTATTTGTAAAGTAGATAAATTGATTCTAATGTCTTTTGTTTTCTTCAGACAATGAGAATCGTCCACACGGTCCGCTTTCCTTCAATCGAGAAGAGTTATGGGACTATGTGGAATGATACCAGAGAAAGTGGTTTCTTCCTGAATATGAAAGCAAAGAAAAGCATGAATATATTTTTTTCGACAAGCAATTCAAGTCTTCAGTAAAAAAAAACAACCACACGCATACACTCACAAACAAGACCCGAAATGGATTATTTTTTTGTGATTTTTACAACTGCTTGACTGTGTGAAGAAGGGAAATAAGCATCATGTTCGCAGTTTTATCAACTGAAGGCAGATTGTGCGAATGATTGGGAAATGAAGAATAGAAATGAAAGTAAACGAAAAACTTAGCTATCCATTTGTATAAAAAGAAGAAAAAAATCACCAGATTGTATAAGCGACAGAAATGTACTCTTTTTGAAATATGGGAAAAGAAGAAAAGATATCAAAAATAAAAACGATATAACGTTTAATAAAAATCATAATACACGGCGTTTGTTTTATCCGAAACTTCTTGTTTGTGAATTTAGGTCCCGACTGGGACAAATTCTGCTTCTCAGCTTAGTGTTCTTATTATCACTTCCACCTGGGATGTTTGAGATTTGAACTAGTCAATTAAATTAATTAATTATCAATTAAACCCATTTAATTTTTATTGACAGTTACTCTTAGGCTGGCCAAAACCGGTGCTTTTACCCTATGTTGTCTTTGCTTCCACATTTATCAACTGAGAGCTTTCTTTGTCAATTGACTATTTTTGCATGTGTATATCGTGCGGCAGGTACGAAGATACTCTATGCCCTAGGAAGTCGGAAAATTTTGCGACCCGAAAAGATCTTCGACGGATGGGATTCGAACCCACTACCCTCAGCTTGGTCATGATGAATAGCTGCGCGTTCACCACTACGGCTATCTGGATCCCGATCTTATCCAAAACATCCGTGCTAAATAAACTGCCCTTCTACGCCTACTTGTCCCATGTTCTATGTAAACCTTATGGACCGCGGGCCAAATATGGGTAGAACGGCAGTAAAAGCAATTAAATAAGTTTCAAGTTCATTTCAACGCACTCACAATCCAGCTATTAAAATTATATGGCAGGATTTACAGAAACAGATTAAAAACGATTTTCACAATTGAGAAAATAACTTTTTTTTTAAATTGAGAAAAAAATAATATCCCCTTGTTTATTTTATTTTAATGATGTACAAGGGGGTCAGGGGCCAAGTCTCCAGCATAAGTTTAAAAACTCACATCTTCCATAATACACCGGGGGTTTTGGAGTTTGGGAAGTAGGCAACGCAACATCTTTGACCAGAAGGTTCTTTAAGTTTTGCTTCTACACTAGACTTCCCCTACACGTATAAATGATGCAAGGTGAAGTGTTTTGCCTAAGGATCTGAGTTGCTTAACATCAATCATATCAGCTGATGGTTGATGGTCTAAAACTATCACTATCACTTGCGAGCTATAAATATCACTTTGATTTGACAACCAACAGTAGTGATGCGACATCGCGCTCTAGATCATAATCACTGCGGAAATGAGTGATCACGTGGTAATTATCCATGCTATTAATGTTTTTCAGTGACCAACAAATAGTTTCATTCTTTCTGCAACACTGTCCAAAAAAACGTACTGATAAATTGCCATTTTAACTGCTTAATTTAAGGCTAAACTTAACTCATCAGTGATATCCATAGTCTATCGCCATCAATGCACTTGTGATGGAGTAGACAGCATGATGTTGATGTGATATAGATTGATCCGAATTGTATCGTAGTCGGCCTGTACAAATCAGCAAATTTGAAGCGTTGATAGTGACAGCGAGCAACTCTGCTAAGAATATGTGAAAGCAAGGATTTTGTGCGGTGTTTTGTAAATCACTCTGTGGAATAAATTTGTTATTAGTTAAATAAGTTAATTTGATTTACCTTTCAATTAGTATTCAATGATTACAGAAATTTAATACTTATCAAAGGCGTGGAGGAAGGTGGGCTAGGTGGGCGGATCAAGTGCGTATCGATTAGGCGTGCGTGGGGCAGAACCGAGGATGGAGAGTTGCGGCATCAAACCGACGTTTTCTCGGCCATTACGCTGCCATAATAAGAGATGCCTTTTCTCTCCGGTGAATTATTCCTCGAAGCAATAGCGGGTTAGATATGAAAAACAAGGATAAAGAGAGAAGTAATGTTAGTGAATGTTACCCCGCATAAACAAGAACTATATCAGTACAGTTTCCCGAAAGGTCCACAACAATTTGCAACAATATCTGAAACATTTTGGTTACAATGAAAAATAACAATATGTCCACCATACCCGAAACGTTTTTAACAATTCGACAAACGGTAAATAGGAAAATCACAATGTGGGGAATAGGCGGTTAAGTTATATAACCATTTGAAAACGTCGATTTTCTCGAACAAAATTTCTCATCAACAGTTTCCCAAAAGGTAGATATACTGTCCATTTTCTGGCAAAATTAATGTAAGCCAAATAGTTTTGATAAATTTGAACCATATGTTTCTAAGGGAAATAAATAACGTATGCATAATTATTTGATTACGGTGCTTTATTGTATTTTTACCCTATCCCATACTGGTATGTAAGTCTTATACCATAAGAATCAAATATTTGAATTGAATTCATTAAATAAGAAATGATGAAACAAATCAATACGTGAAGAGAAAAATAATGTTTCAACTTGATCAACTATTTACTCAAATCATCATAGTTCCTTAAATAACTGGATGTTGTCCTTCCCGTTGGCACCATTTCCGTTCCACACCAGCAAACCGTTGTCCATGTAGAGCCGGGCCATCTGATGCCGCTTCTTGGCTACTTTTTCGTTGTACAGTTTGGTGAATTCCTCCTCCATCCGGCAAGCGGCATCGATTTTGGTGCGCAGTTCCTACGGGGATTGGGTTTGAACCAAACATCCAACAGATTGGCGAAATAAATGTACTTACTGGGTCGATCGCAGTTGTCATTTTTTGATGTGAATTGCTGTTTTGTAAATATAATTTCAGCTTAACTCGACTGTTTTCCTTCGACGGCAATCAGCGATTTTTTCTACACTCAACGCTAGATTGTCGCTCACAAATACCAACAAAATGTAACTATTTGTCGAACTGTTAAAATGTAGTTCAATATTGTCAAATGCAAATGTGTGAGTGTGTTGCACAAATTAAAACAAAAACAATTTGCCGAATGGTGGCGTAATGTTTCCACCATATCTTGCTTGAATCCTACCCATATAATTTAACAATATCAGAGCAGTATCATATATTGTTACTGATAGGTATAGGTTAATCATACTATTTGAAATGGTGAACAGCTTTGAAGTCCATATGGTTATACATAAAAGCAACTATTTCTGATACATTAACCGTATCCGTTACAAGATGTTTATTGTTCTTAAAGTAAGACAAACTGTATTTTGCTATGCGGGACATGCTTTATTGCAGTATTGGCCTACATATAAGTCATACAATATTCGCTCTTTGGATTCCCACGATAACAATCCCTGAAAATATTTTTTTTTATTTATTAGTGACACTTTACACCCGAAGGCCTGAAACTAATAATAAACAACAAAAAATGAATATGAAAGAGCGAGTACCTTGATGTTTCAATGTATGACAATCCAGCTTTATTGCATGTGAGAAGTTCTTGGTGATATTCTCACAACGGCCATTCAGAATGGTTCGACGGATGTAGATAAAAGATCATTATGATAAAATTAATGCGACGACATGTTAGTAAGCTCAGGACGATTATTGTATTTGCCATTGTTAATTTAGATAGTTAAGCTATCTAAGGGTCGGTTATAGTATATAACTTTTTAGATAAGCAGAAGTAAAGCACGAACGCGAAGTAATGACCTTCCATCCCATCTTCAAGTGCTCCCCACAAGCACAACACTTCATTCTGGCACTTTAGAACGTCCATGTTGTAACTTGTTCACACACGCCCGTACCCCTTTCTGAACCAAAGGACAGGGTAAAATGTCTCTATCACCTTATTAATAGAAAATCAAAACTTTGTCTCAAGAACAAGCTTCTGATATTCAAACAAATTTTCGAACAAATTCGAACAGAATCATTGTAAGTGTTTGGACTGAATATGATCCTAGAAAGAATCTAAATCTAGAAGGATTCTGAATTAGATACAGTAAATAAGTTTGATTAACAAAATCCTAAGAATTCATACTTGATTCTGGGCAAAATCATTATAGGAATTGAGAATGAGAAGATTCTGAACCAAGTCATGAGCTGCAAATATAATAAATAGTTTTTCGACAAGACTCTGGTTGGAAATATTTTGAAATTGTCTACGCGTGAATATTGCGGCGCTCAATCCAATCCACATCCAGCGGCGGCGGTAACGCGCAGAAGATATGCGCGCAATTCAAACGCAACGTCAAAATTCAAGTAGGCTTGGATTGTTTCGTTCTTCAAGGACGCGAATGTTTCAAATTTGCTAAATCTGAAACATTTGATGATTTTCATTATCACTGCGACGGTATATCGACATTTTCAGATGATCGCATCACGTGGATTTATCTTGCAGAGCACAATACTGTGAAATTTTTTATTTCTACCAGAATTTTGTTAGATTTCTGATTATTAATAAATTTGTGGATTTCATAAATTTCGATCAGAAATCAATGGTCCTATTTTACAAGTCTAGTCGATCAAAATGAATCTACTCGATTTACAAAAAGACCCCTAAATAGTGACGGCAATTTTAAGTGCGAATGAGATTATGTTATGACTCCAATAATATTTTGCAAACATTTCAACATAAATTTGATAACAACAAACAAAGTCCTGTTAATATATTGACTAGAATACCGCGATGACGAACTCAAACAGGTAAAAGAAATCCCATGTGAATCCTGTTGAAATTTCAAATAGAATCTTCTTGGTTCATGCAGAAAGCCGACCAGTATGCGGAGGATAATTTTGAAAACATCCATATGACAACGAA
Source organism: Aedes aegypti (assembly GCF_002204515.2). NCBI lineage: Eukaryota > Metazoa > Arthropoda > Insecta > Diptera > Culicidae > Aedes > Aedes aegypti. The sequence continues at coordinate 403,760,573 of NC_035108.1, forward strand.
TAATATTTAATTATTCATACTTGCAGAACAAATTCTATTTTTTGTGCTGTTCACAATTCGGGACGTTTTCCGGGACGCTTGGTTTTGCGGGACAAGTTGCCCAAATACGGAACTGTCTTGCAAAATCTGGGACGTCTGGTCACCTTAGGGATCATTCAAATATTACGTAACGCAAAATTTGCCAATTTGAAGTCCCCCACGTAACAACTTTTGTATGGAGAATTTAATATTTTTGTTTGGAACGTAATATCATGAATGACCCCCTCCCTCCCCCTATCGCGTTACGTAATATGTGAATAAACCCTTAGCCTAAATGAAAATTAACAACCATACTTTACAATATTTCCATTTTTCTCTAAAACTTCCTATGTGAGTGCTATAAATTTTCTGCCAAACTTGCGAAATATTTTTTTAACGTTCCTTTTGATCTATTGTCCTATTGTCACAGATAATCAGGGCTAAATAGAGCTTACACGCTTGACAAATTTTTGAGATGATTACTTATTGAATGGAACAAACCTGAAATGTATAGATGCATTGGTTTCAAAATTATCATTGTTTAAAATTTACAAATTTGATTCATCACAATCCTTAATTCGAAATAATTTTCTCATTTCAATGAGGGTTGCTCTTCAAAAGGCTTGATATGTTGTCTCATATTTTCAAAATTTCTATTATTTCTAATAACTTTTTAGTAGTTGGATGAACCTCAATTCAACAGTCTATGACGTTGTTTTAATAAAATTTATTCAATCAGTCTTATAATTGAGCGGTACTCATTGCACATCTTGCCCCTGCCTACCCACATAGCACATAGCACAGTGTCACCTTTATAAACAGAAGAGAGGATCGATGAAGAGAAATCGATCATGCGACTTACGCCCTTATTCTAGCACACGCTTGAATATTGTAAATCCTAGACAGCTTCTGAAAGTATGGGTAATAATGCCTGACAAATTTTATGAAAAATCAAATTAGAAATCGTAACTAATTACATAAACGTAAGAACCTTAAATTCGATAGAAAAATACCTGTATGGAAACGTGATAATCATAGTTTTGTACAGTTAGTTCGTCACATATTTCATGAACCAATCTCATTTCGGCTCTACAACCGTTGGGATGTTTATTTTCAGCGGCACGTAATGGTGCCGCTGTTTAGAGGGCAGCAAAATCCACGACGTCAAAGCAAGTGTCACATACACCCACCCCAGCTTTCATACTTTCGGTCTGATAGACGCAGTGATAAGGACATTCTCGGCTCGACAGCGCAATACCTCGATAGCTGAACCGAGCAATCGACTAGTATAGCTATATTGATAATTGTAGATACAAATTTAGTGCATACATCCTTTCTTTTATCGTAAAGTACAATTGTAGTGCAGGAAACCATTGTTCAATACTCGTCATATTAAAAAAAATGCTCAGGTCCAGTTAAGATTACTTTAACAATTATGTGTGATTAGATCTTTGTTTGATTTGATATTTTTCGTGTTGTACTTATGTGCTAGTGAAGAAGTTATAGATCTTTTCCAATTTATCCTATATTCTAAACGCTCCAGTGAGTTTTCTCACATTGTTACTGATAAGTGCAAATTTGTTCAAGTCTGCATCCATACACCCAAATCAGTCGTATCAGAACAAGCTATAAAGTATTGTTTTGCAAGCTGTTGGCGATAAAAAAAATCGGTCTCAAGTTTCAACATGCTTATGGTTCTATAATCAGTAAGCAGGAAAAGCGATTAGTTTGCAGATTGATCGCGATTTATTGAGCACGGTCAACGCAATCAAAAACCCACTCCCGATAAATCCCGATTGGATTGACGAAAAAGCGTGGCAAACATGTACCAAAAGCGCTTGATGCGAATTATCTATCTGATTGTATTCGTTGTGGTAGTGATATTGCTGTACAAGAGTTTCACCAGTGCACCGGAATCGAATCCAGTTCAGGTAAGCAGAAATAATCGGAAAATACTGCCACGGAAGTTACATATTCACCTATTACCTATCTCTCTAGGATGATTCCTTGGCTCGACCAGCCGATGCACCCATCTATACGATGGTCTTCTATGAGGCACTGTGTCCGGATTCGAAAAATTTCATCATCAAGCAACTGCAGCCGGCCTTCGTAAGGGCACCACATATGTTGGAAATACAATTTGTGCCGTACGGTAAAGCAACGGTGAGTATGCTTCCCGGTATAGTGGGTACAACGCAAAAGTTATGTTTGCACAAATGGATTGTCTTTAGTTTATACATTTGGTCCCATATAATGGAGAATGTTTCAGTGCGATACAGAATGAAATCCATCATCACAACATGCAGTGAATCTTCCATGAGTCGATGTTCCATGAATCGATATCGACTCATGGAACCATACTAAAAACGAAATTTCATGGCTACTAATAATATGATAAAAAATTTACAACGCTATACCACGACTATCTTCAATATTTGATAGGAGAGACTGAACTAAAATAAAATATGATGGGAATAGGCTAAATTAGTCGAACAGAATATCGCCGCAAAGAATTGATTCTTACAAAATCCTGTACTTAGAATTTTAGCATTAGCATTGAGAATTTCGCACAATTTCGTAGGTGATACAGTCCTAGACCATTGTATGAGGGTTGCCTCCTTCCCGTCCGTTACCAAAGTCAGAAATTTGGGGCTAACCTCTAACCCTTAAACAAGATTGACGCATAAGATCAATGCTAATTTTGAAGCTTCTGCTCCACTATGCTTAAACGATGTCAATTATGATAAAAATCTTTCTCCCAAAATTTGAAGTGATTTGGAAGAAATGTGGTTATTCACACGCCATTTGAAGCTTATATTGAAATTACTATGGAAAAGGCAAACCTTTTGTGTTAAGTCCTCTAACTGCTCGTAATACTAATCTATGGAAATGTGAACATACTTATCCCATGTGAAATCTTCCCAGTTGGAAATTTTCTCGACTTCCCAAGGCATTAGAGTATCTTCGTACCTGCCACACGATATACACATGCAAAAAGGGTCATTGGCATAGTAAGCTCTCAGTTAATAACTGTGGAAGTGAACACTAAGCTGAGAAGCAGACTCCCAGTGTCCCAGTGGGGACGTAACGCCAGAAAGAAGAAGATATGGGAATTTCTGTAATATTTCCTGAAGGAAATATAAGGAGTAATTTCTGTATGTACTATGAAACACATTTCTGGTTGAAACCCTAAACCAAGCTGTGCTGTGCTAGAATAAGCGCGTAAGTCGCATGATCGATTTCTCTTCGTCGATCCTCTATTTTGTGAAAAAACGCGAAAAGGCGCGGGATTGTCAGAATTTTTTCACCTTTGGACGCAAGATTTATACTGGAATCTTTGTGGAAGTCTTGCAAAAACGATGAATAAATTCCTAGATAACTTAGGACTTCCTGGAAAAATTTCTCAAAGAGTCTTTCGAAGCATTCCCGGTATCTAAAATGAAAGTTTTGGAGGAAAGCCTTAGGAAAGTCGTAAAAATCACAATATTAACTCTTGAAGAAATAATCGACATATTATCTGAAGCGAACTTTGGGCAAATAACTGAATTAATTCCTTGAGGAAATAATGAAAAAATAATGCAGTGGAATGGATGGAATGGAATGGATTAAACGATTTTTTTTGTTCTGAGGTCCTTTTATAATCAGAATGCTTCTTCTTCTTGGCATTACGTCCACACTGGGACAATTTAGTATTCAATGAGCACTTCCACAGTTATTAGCTGAAAGCTTTCTTTGTCAAAGTTGCCATTTTCGCATTCGTATATCGTGTGGCAGGTACGATAAAACTCCATGCCCAGGGAAATCAAAGGAATTTCCATTATGAAAAGATCCTGGACCGACCGGAAACCCAGACACCTTCAGCATGGCTTTGCTTTGTAGTCGCGGACTCGGCTAAGGAAGGCCCCTCGGAAGGAATGGCGCTGGCTGGATTTATTTTTCGATATTACACGAATGTTTATTCTTAGGCCTTAGCTATGCGGCTATCTTGTTCTCTGAAGGAACTCCTAGACTCATGAGGAAATTTTGAATGAATGCGTAGATAAATTAGCTGATTAAAAAAAACATCAATTTCTGGATATTATCCTAGAAATTCATCCAATCGATAAATTTGTAGGATAATATCCAAAAATTGATGTTTTTTTAATCAGCGTAGATAAATTAGATGATTTTAAAAGAAAAAAAATCTGGAAATATCCAGGATAGTACATATACAGAACTTTTTTTTCTTTTTAAATAATCTAATTTATATATGCAATCATCCAAAATGTCCTTGAGTCCAGGAGTTCTTTGAGAGAATCAGATGTTTCTTTGGGATTTTCTTCTGAAATAATTCCGAAAATGAAAAAATCATTCATAATTACAAAGAAATATCTTTAACATTTTTCCTGTAGTCATCTCTGGAAAAACGAAGGATTTTCTAACACATCATTCGAAATTTCTCAAAGAATTTTTGGAATAAGTTCTGATAGAATCTTAGGAGTAATTCCTGTAGGTATTCTGAATGAAATTTCTGGTTAAAACCTTGAACGGCATTTCTGTAGGAAATTCTAGAAACTCCCTGGCGAAAATACTAGTCTGATTCTTGAAGAGCAGTTATTTCAAACAATTTTTCAAGTGTTTTCTCCAGTACAATCTTCATGGCTTCTTCAAAAGTGCATTTAAGCACTGCTTGTTAGCAACTATGAATCATAAATGTACACCGCATTCCCAGGTAAAAAATCCAAAATTCGCAATGCGTGTTGAAAATTTGCTCGAGAAGGAATTTGAATGTATTAGATTGATTTATCGTTGTTAATGTAGTAGGATTCTGAATTTAAATTTAATTTGCACCAGCAGCCTGATTGCCGCCATTTGGGTGCCATGCGGGCCCTTTCTAAGGTGAATGGCCTTACTGGCTACGTCGATGTCGCACTGCTCTTTGAGGGCATCGAGACCTCCGCTGCATCGGTGATTTTATGCAGATTTTTACACTGGAGATTCGCTTCTGCAGCCAATGATCTCACATCAACTTCGTCGCCAAGTACTTCTTGTGCTAGTAGCCTATAAGCTGCACCATTTTGCTTGGCGTCTCTCTTTAAGACTAGGATCATTTCACCAATCCTAGTCCGCCTTATGCTCCGCACATCTGCGCCCAGTGGCAATAACTGCATCGTGCTTCGCATTGCCTTCAGAACCTCGGCATATTTCGCCTCCTCCGTTTTGATAACGAGGGCCTCCCCTAAGTTCCTACGTTTCACTGTTAACGGTTTAGAATTCTCCCTGGCCGCGTGACGTGATTGACAACTTACGCACGAAAATTTTCAATCGTGGGTTAAGAGAATTTGAGTTTGAGTCACAACACTGTCTATATATTCTTTGTTCGTTGCTGATCTCATAAAAACAAAATCTTGCAGGGGGTCGATTTTATCGCAAATCGGCTTGAATGATCGGTTTATGATTATAGTTGTGATCGGAAATTTGTTTCGCAATTGTCCACGTGATCTTTTAATACTCCTGTAAGAATTTTTCATTATCATACATAGCTAAGGTTTTCCATAACTTTATGGTCAACTTTAGATTTCTCGATGTTCTGTAATTCGATGTTTTCCCTTGAATCTAATATATTTCGATTCCTCTCTAAATCGATGTGCCATATCTCGATGCTATCTGTTTCAGTTTCCTATGCAAGTTTACCTCTCTAACTCGATATTTTTAACAAATACCGAAAAGCTAAACATTACATATAATTTGCAATTGGATTAGATGGACACATTCTCGCATACTCTGAGATAAGGCAGCGTCCATTTATTACGTAAAGCTAAAATTGGAAATTTTTGACCCCCTCCCCCCCTCCGTAACGCTTTTTGTATGAAAAAAATCAAATTTTTGTATGAGCCGTAACGCTTAAGCCTACTCCCCCCTCCCCCTAGAGCGTTACGTAATTTGTGGATGCCGCCTAACGCCCTAAAAGCCGTTGGTAACCACGTGTGTAACTCGAGCAAATGAAAGAATAAGCACCCAAACCAACATCACGGGCAGGTAAATAATTATCTTTTCTTCCCTATAGCGTTGGTCAATAACATGAAAATACATTCAAATGCTCAGAAACAACGAGCTACACACATGGTTACCAATGGCTTTTAGGGCGAGATCAGAAGTTATGCGAGAATTGATGTGAAGATTTGCGAAAAAGTTACACGTCTTCTCAGTGAGAATCGAACTCACGACTCCCCGATCTCTAGTTGGGGCGCGTTACCACTACGCCATGAGAGGACTCATGAACGCAGTAGTTAACCTGAATTCGATTTCAGCACAATAATCACGTGGTATTTCGATATTTAATTGTTACTCCAAATCACGCTTTATCCTATTTACAGACCAGCACCATTTCGGACGGCTCGCTAACATTCGACTGTCAGCACGGTCCGATTGAATGCGAAGCAAACATTATCCATGCCTGCGTGGTGGAAGCTGTGCACGATGCCAAAACACGATTGGACATGGTGGCCTGCATGATCCGGGACAACATGATACCGAAGGATGCTTTCTATCGCTGTGCCAAGGAGCACGGTGTAGAAATCGAGTCTATCCAAAAGTGCTACGACAGTCCTCACGGAGCGGAATTGCTCAAGCTGCACGGTGAAGCAACCCATGCGTTGCGTCCTCAAATCACCTTCATTCCCACCATTACCCTGGATGGACAACAGGGCCGGCAAGCTTCCATCCTGAAGGACCTCTTCGGCGAAGTGTGCAAGATTGCCTCCGGACGAGGCCCAAAACCGGTGGAATGCGAATGATAGCAGATGGTTTTGTACTCGATAAATCGGTTTTCCCGCGAGGTGTACGGTGAGATCCGCCAAATTCCAGAGCACATCCAGCGCTCCATCCTACTGCTGCTGCAGTAGATTTTTTGCTCCGATTGCATTCTTATTATTCGGCAGCACACACAACGTTGATGCCCTCCACAGACAAAGTCTTCGTTTAAAACATCGAGTATTTATAAGTTGTAGGCAAATAATGAGTTCTAATTGAAGATTCGTTTTTCAACCTTGAGAGACGTACATCTACCATACATCCAGACGCACGAAAATAGTTGATGTTTCGCACCATATTAGGGATTGATAGTAAATTCAAATTTTAAACGTTACTCACTCAGACCAGACTCGTAGGATAAATGTACCGATTGAACGAATAGAATTACAAACTACGACAAATTGTCCGATTTGCAGTCAATCCAGTAAAGTGTAGGCGATTTGTATGCAATATTCCAAAAAGTAGTCTTTGCTAGTAGACATTAGCAATAGCGAGAATCGTAGAAGAATGACCTGGTAGCTGGAATCTATCTACAGGTAAAATTGAGAACATAATACCAAGAAAATGTACTTTAAGTGAATAGCTCTAAATAAATATTAAATGTCATAAATCTGCCAATACTTTCGAATCCAAATCGATATCCGAAAATCCTCTTAAGCTGGTAGCGACTGAGTGTTTAGGAATTTGGAACTTTAGAGACAAAATTGTTAAAAAAGAACCTTAATAGAAACCAATAATTTCAAGAGCTCTTTCTGACCAGACATTTATTTGGGAACACTCCTAAGAATTGCTTCTATTAGATTTTTTAAAAATCCTTCGAGAATCCCATGCTCTGCTGAGCTTCTGTTTAATACGCAGAGGATCTCGCTAGAAATTCTACGCATTCATAATAATCTAAAATAAATCGTTAGTAATCCACAGATTCAGCTCTAAATTTAAGATTCCGCTAAAAATCCTCAGGATTTTATTCGGATATTAAATTTGAGGATTCCCATTGTATTCAGCTCCCAATCTTCAGAATTGTGCTGGAAATTTTTAGCCTCTTGCTTGGAACTCTGGGGGTCCCAGACTTGGCTGGAATCTCTCCATATATTTACAGGTACACTTAGAAATCCATTTCGTCTGCCAGAATCCTCATAATTTCTTCGGAGATTTATGAAGTCCCACTTAAAATCTACTGGATACCACTATAAAACCTCTGTGAGAACTTTGAGAGTGCAAAGCATTGTACTCGGACTTCGGGAACTGATCTTGAAGCAGACTCCAATTTATCGGTCACCTCAAACTGTAATGGTTTATTTAAGGTAAGTAAACAGTAAAATTATTTTCATAACTTACAAAGTAGTTTCCTTTCTAATCCTCGTGCACTGCATCCCCTCTACTTTTCAACTGATTACTTCACGATTTCAGCTACTAATTTGCTTCAAATCCATTAAAGGTCCACTTGATTTTGGATTGTTTTTTCGAACTCTACTTCCTCAGTAACAATCGGAGGTTATTCCTACTACAAATTTGATTTTTTTACTGTTAGAAAGTAGATAAACGTTGGAAAATATAATTTCAATAAATTCACGATCCTTTAAACTTGACTGGTTTGATTTTTTCTTATTTCTGTATCATTCCTCTTCACGTACTTTGCCCTAACGTTTTGCGTTCATTGCTTTCCGGCTCTCCGTTATTATTACCCAGCGGTGATGACAGTTTTGCAGCCCGTTACCCCGGTACCAGTTCGCCTGAAAACCCGGATTTACCGTCCTGTATTTCCAGCACCGCTAAGTTTGCTGCTGCTCGTCTGAAAACGCCTCAAGCAGTTCGAACGTTCGCTTGTAATATTCGTTTATCCTGTCCTGCAAACACTTCTTCGATAATGCCTCTTGTCCAATTCTTCCTACTCTTTTCGTCCATCACGAATACAAGGTCCCCGATTTGAAGAGCCTTCGGATACTCAAACCACAGACAAACAGACGTAACACTTAGAACAAATCGCGACCAAAAACATAGTCGCGAGAACATGTACGCCCAATGCTAAAATCACGGTGTTTGGCCGATGGTCCAACAGGTGGCGGTAGTGTGTAAACGTCAAACACGAACTAAAACGATGCAAGCGCTTCAGGTGGTGGATTGGCCACCTACCATATATTTGAATCGACCGTTAAAAAGGTGGTCGATGGACATCGATGAGAGTGTGACGTCTGTTTGTCTGTGCTCAAACCATTTGGTGCGTTGATTAATGGTAGGCTCCTACATCTTATCTGCTAAGTATTGCGACCGTTTGTACATGTTTATCACCGCTTCAGACAATTCCGTTGGTCCATTTTGGTTAAGGTCTAGGTCGCGTACTGTCTCCCGCAGAAAGTGATTGGGAGTAATGGCTTCAACTTCGAAAGGTTCAAGTGATTTATACGTTAAGGGCTGCGTATCGATCATATCCTCGGCTTCACTTAAGGACATATCTCCTTGAGTACCAAAATGGCCTCTAATATGGCACCTTACTCCCCCTTCACTTTCCGCTCCCTCCTCCTACACTTCTCACAGTGTTTTCGAGAGCGATCACAAAAAATGATTATTTGAAGTTACTAACCTTATTGTAGAGGAGTAGTTTCTTAACTGAAAGCATTCCATCATGTGTTTTTCACAAATTACCAGTTTCTGAACGCAAACACGCTGTCATTGCTGTGATTTGTGTTGTAAAATACCACGCACTACCGAATCACTTCTTCTTCACGCACCGAGTTATTGTTTGCTGGCTTTTCGGTGCTCGTTCTAAAACTCACTTTTAAATGTATTTCTACTCACCGTAGCAACTCAAAAATCTAATGCGATACTTGAAACACTTTGATTATTCAGGCACAATGCTCCTGGGAGCAATAAATCACTTATATTCGACAATGTGTGCTCGAAAACAGCACCGGAACGCGAATTCACTGAGCCAACATTGTTTATGAATTGGATGCGCCGCTCTCATTGATTGGAAGTGATGTCAGTTTTTATGTTTGGAATCAAAATTGTTTTGATATTCATACACTTGCTTCAACCACGCATTTTACAATTTCATAATACTCAAATGGTGTACAATGTCACAATTGTTGCAAAACATTTTATGCGTGAGAAAACAATGTACGACGCAATTTAACAGCAAAAATGAATATAAGATAATACAGTACAATTGACTGCAGAATTCAAATGCATACTGATGGCAACTTTCTCCGTCCGTGAGAAGCGAGAGAAGAGAGGAGAAAACTACCAAAAAAGTAAACATCACACGCATGGTGTGAAAAATGTTTGTAATTTTGGTCAAAAAAAATATTTCCATCATCAAATGAAATGAATTGTGGTTTTGAGCTTTTATGAAGTTGTTGATGAATTCATATCGACAATAATACCTTCGTATGAAACGTGTGCTAGTAATACTGCCTACATAATACTGTGGGTGGAGGTATACATGGAACATGATGATTTATTTTTGGCCGACGCACATAACATTGTGCTTCGCCTTGTTGGGTGGTTCGAGAGGGTGCTTTACCACCCTCGAGTGGGTGGCAACATTATGTTTACGTGCTCAATGAACTTTCACCTTAATGTCGTCATCAGAATTTCATCGGTGAGTTTTCTTCCGTCGTTCAGTGCCAACATTGCTTTCTTGACTGACCTCACCATTCCTTCCCGGACCCCCAGATGTAATTGCGGTGAAATTCGTTGAACTGGTAATGGTCCCATCATAGGAACGCGATGACGTGAATGCATAACCTTGCACTTGCAACAACTTCGTACGACTTGGCCAACTGTAGCTCGTAAATTTTGAATACGGAATTTCTGCCGAAGTTCGTTTACGACAGTTTCTTGATTTGCGTGTCCATATCTCTAATGGAAAAGTAGTATTATTTTTCTGGTGACGTCATGGAAACGAAATACGATGATCGGATACTTCATATCAAATAGAAGATCGGAAAACTTTCTGAAGCTTCCATCCGACCGCCCATTCGGATAACGCCATTTTCGTTCAGAAACGAAAATTGTACAAAATACTGGATTTTCCTACGGACATCGGTCGCTGGCTGTCGTTTTTGCAAAAGTATCGGAAAACTTTGGTTCTGCACCAGCTTTCATAGAATGGTTTCAGCACGTTGTAGTTCTTCCTGTTGAAGCGGTCGACAAACCGTCAGTCTCTCCCCTTTAATTATGGGCATTTGATTCAGGGTAGCTTTCAATGTGAATAATGGCAGACCATCCTTTTTCTTTTTACAGTTATCGATGAACCGAAGTACCGTTGCTGTACTTCGTAGAAGCCTCGTCCACCTCGAAAACCTTTCGCTGTTGATTACTTTCTCCACCATAGTCGCTTCATGATGTAGTATAACGGCACCTACTTGCTCATTGGTTACCACAATTGGTAGTGTTTGTGTAGGCCAATTTTCTTCAGGATCGAGCAGGAATGTAGGGCCTCTTCCCCACTTTGTCAAGATATCAGCTGCATTCAATTTGGACGGATCCCAACGCTAGTCTGTAGATCTAGTCAATTCCAAAATTTCGCCAATGCGGAAAGCCACATTTTATAAGTTTAGGTTCAAGTTTTGGAAAAAACACGTCTTTATTCTTTGAGGTTTGAGTTTGGAATGACACAATGAAAAATGAAACGTAAAAAGTGTAGGCTACTGCGACTTGAATAACGGTTGCATCGCGTTGCTTCGTCTTCACCACAAAATGCTTAAATTTGCTTTGATCGGAGAGGATCCAACTGCGCACAGTTTGGGAATCTGTCCAGAGAACGTGGCGTTGAAATTTGGTTGAGTGGGTGTTCAGGATAGTATGCAGCTTTCGTGCACCCAACACGGCCGCCATTAATTCAAACGATTGCCGTTTGAGTTGCCCCACTTTTGAGCGGGACATTACAAGGCAACATCGAACATCTCCTTCGATGACCGTTCGCAGATAGCCGACGCAGACATAGGTGTACTCACCGGCGTCTGTAAAAATATGCAGTTCAATCGATTGAACGGATGACCATCGCCCCGACTACTTCGGGAAGTAGTCTGATCCAGCGTTTCCATTTCATCCAGCAGTCGCCGTTCACTTTATCGTTCCAGGTGCAGCCAGATCGCCAAAGATCTTGAACAAGCGTGATTCCTAGAACTCTTTCACTGTCGCTTTCCTTGACTCGACCGAAGTAAACTGGCTGAGCAGCCTTTATCTCTCCCAAAACATGAAGAACTTCTGGCGCGTTTGAAATCCAATTTCGGAGTTCAAATCCTCCTTGAGCGTGGATAAAGCTAACTTCTTTTCCTCGTTGAATTGCCTCCTCAATAGTTTCCACACTATCGAAATAGTCGTCTACATAATGTGTGTCGAAGATAGCTGCCACAGCATCCGGATGTTTAGTAGCATACTCCATTGCGTTTTGGTTTTTGACGTATTGGGCCGAGCATGGGGAGCATGTCGATCCAAATGTAGCGACGTCCATGACGTAAATGTTAATCGGGTCCTCCTTATTCATCCGAAACAAGAAACGCTGTGCTTATTTGTCGACTACGGTGAATGTCTGCACCGAATGCGATTCTATGTTCACGGAATCTACTGACAACAGAGATCAACGGAGTCAACATGTCTGGACCTGTTATCAATTGCGAGTTTAAAGATATATCGTATACGCCATCTACGCTTGCGGCAGCATCCCAAACTAAGCGAATTTTTCCCGGTTTGCGAGGATTTAAAACAACGTTGAGTGGTAAATACCAAACTTTACGCGGATCTGTTCGGGATATTTCCTCCTCCGATGCTAAGTGGGCTTAGCCTTTTTGTTGGTTTTCCACAATCTGCCTGCGAACATTTTCATATGGTTCCGGGTCCTTTGCCAGCTTTCGTTCCAGATGCATCAGTCTTCTAACTGCCATTGGATAGCTGTTGGGAAAGGTCACTTGATTATCTTTCCACAGCAGGCCAGTTTCGAATCGATTTCCAATCCGTTTAGTTGTTCGTCGCAGAATATCTAGAGCCCTTTCATCTTCACTCGACTTCCGTTTTACAGTCACCAGTGACTCCTCTAATGCGTAGTGCGTTTTTATTAGGTCATACAGATCTTCATTACTGGCATTTTGCTTCAATGGGCGCGAACGTGTGGATGTTGTTGAGTCCAATTAGCATACCAGGCCGAGCATCTCAGTATGAGGTTATAGGCCAGTGAATAAATTGTCACCCAACCCGCAGCAACAAAGACATTGTCACCTCCTATTCTTGTTGCAACAATTTTATTCCGCAACATGAATAGGAAACAGAATATGACAAAGATCGATCACCACGTGCGCGGCGATTTTCTGGGCTTCGCATTGCAATTTTCGAGAACTTTCTCCGTGTTGAAAAACATTGACACATTATCAAACAGCATCCATTAAACAAATTTGGTTTTGTGTTTAAAATTACTGATTAATCGCGAGTTGAAAAGTTGCAACAATATTGCGCTCTGTGATTGTCATGACAATTCTGCTTTTAATTGTGTCCTTATCCGCAACAGTTGTGACAAATGGTTGTGAGCGAGCTTGCTTTGTTGTTTGTTTTTCGTCTATTTTGATGATAATTTGATTCACTGGGTTATAGGCAAATTCCGTAAGTGCTATGATAGTGTCGTAGCGTCCAGCGACTGCATTGGGAGGCGTAGGCTCTCCACGGTGTCCACATAATCCAATAAAAGTCGCTCGTGGTCGTCAACGATGTCCACACGCTAACTCGCTTCGCACTTTTCTCAACTCGTGAAATATCCGCAGTCCAGGTAATCGTTAGCCTCTCCGGATCTCCTACCAAGCCTAAACTGTCCACCAGCTCGTTTTCGATTTTTGTTACCGATGTGCCCTTATCGAGAAAGGCTAATGTGGTGACCGTTTAATTGTCGCAATACAACCGCACTGGGATAATCCCGAAGCGCTCTGAAACGGTGGTTCGAATATGCACACTCGTACCGAAAGTGCCTTCCACTGGTTGAAGAAGCGGATTGTGTCGTTGTTGGCAGCCACCGACGTCACAATGGATCTTAAATTTACATGTCGCATTTCCGTGGTCATTAAGACAAATGTTGCACAATTTCTATCTTGTCACAATGTGCATTCGATCAGCGTAGTTCATTTTTCGTAAATTCCTCGCAAAATTGCAAACGGTGCACTATGGGCCAGAAATAAAAATTTCGCGACAAAAGTGCAAAAACCTTTTTTCAATAAAATGAATTATTGAGATAAATTTCTCATTATTGAGAACCTGTGTGATTGTATACCAACTATCTTATTTGATTAATTACATTATTTCATTGCACTTAATGGGGCTCAATATTGTCTAAACTGTAAAACTTTAATTTCACCCTATCTTAAGAATATTTGGTTGGAGGGGAAAAATGGCAAGAAAAATTATTGTGAGCACATTTTTGGAAAGCAAATTAAGTGCATTTTACATGTCTGGTATAAAAATAAAGTTCATTTTAAATTTTAGCATTGATTTTACAATGTACCAGTAATATTCACTATATTTTTACTATTTCACCTTAAAAGTTAAGGTATTCCACCGTATTCGGCTTGCAACCAGTATGAGCTGGAAGCCTAAACTCTACTCTTTCATGTGTTACCAAAAGTTTTTGCACATATTTGCGGATGGCCGAGATACATCGGTTTCAGTACATGCGATAATTTAGTCGCTTTTTGAACCCCATATTTTTAACTTCGATGCTGTTCATACAATCACAAATTAATAAGTTTGATTGGTATAAAATAACTAAAGCAATCATAATCCACTACTTTTGAGCAAGTTTCCGTTCACGAACTAGGTGACATCAAGAAATCTGGGTTGAGTTGGTTGAAAAATTACAAAAATTAATAATTTTGCTAATTTTCTTCGAGGCCACGATTTGTATGATATGATAAGACCACAACAGGGGAATCTGTTTGAGGTTCGCGATATAAGGACTAATGCGTAGTTTCTGGACAACATCCAGGTAAAAATAACAGCTCGAAGATTTATTAAAAATAACAGATTTTTAAAGAAATATGAAACGGCTGTGATTGTTATGTGTCTATGTTTTTATGTTCAAACCGAAGTGGCTTCAATTTAATATAGACATTTAGTAGACATTTTCTAAAGAATATCATACAAACAAAATACTGTTGGTTATTTTTCAACCAGGATTAAATCATTGGAATAATATTTTATAAAAAATATAAGTAGAAACATCGAAAATTTGCCCGTTTCTAAGTTAGATGGTTCACATAGAGTGAATTGATTTTCCCTTATAGATTATAAAATAATTAGACAACCTCCTGTACTATCTTCCTAAACTACGTTGAAATATCAAAAAATACAGTATAAACGATTGAAAGAAAATATAAATAAAAATGACAGCACCGAATGGCCAGGTCAATGGCCATCAACGAAGAACGTTAAAAAATCGTTTGAATCGTTTTAAATTCCTGCCAGAAATTTCGACTATTTACAACAATCCGCGTTGTCGGGAGAACGTTACTAGTTTGATCAGATGAACTATTCATTTGTGCATCAAACAATCATCTTATTCTGGCGAAAAGAAATGAAGATTTTTAATTCTACTTGATTTATTTCAATTTAAAATGAATTTAATACGAGATCTGGACAAAAATTCACGTTTCTTATATAAGAACTTGCTGTTCGTAATCATATAATAGATTTCATAAGCTTGGGTTAACCAGATGTTCTGATGTTTTAACATATCAAGTTAGGCCTCCATTACAGCTAAAATATTTCTGACAATAATATTTCGAAAGTGATTTTGATTGAAACGCTTCAAACAATTTGAAGTGTCACATTTTAACTCAGCATATCATATACAAATATGTGATTCATATTATCTTGTTCCATTTTGGACCATACCTATATAACTTTCTGATGATTGTATGGCTTTTCCATAGGCAATGCACAGTAACAATATTCCGTTATAAAATTTTAATAGTGTATTAAATTCAAATGTACGGTGAAAGACCAATAAATACATCAAATAAACAGTTGCCAATGCATTCCAAACAACTATGATAACTATGATTACATTTTTTCATGCATTTTTTAACTGTTCTGATAAACTTAACAGTGTATCTTCAAAATACTTTGAAATGTTTGAAACATATCTTTGGAAATGTACTATACATTTTGTAAAATGATATATGAGCGAATTTGAATTAATAATGCCTTAATTCACATATTTTCCCAAATACTCTCAATCCTTATAAATATTCTCAATTCAATTCAAAATGCATCTAAGTCATCCCAAACATGACATTTTCATGCTTCCTCAAGTTTGTATTACTTTTAGGTTCATTTTTGTTCATTTTGAAGGTGTTTGGAAATTTTGTTTTCTGGCCCATAGTGCGGTGGTCGATGCGCTGACATGCCTTCAGTCTAGATCTCTCGGACGGAATCCCTGCAGTGCTATTCGTATCTTCATGGTTCATCAATACACCATTTTCCGTGGCTTTGCTTCTGCCACCACTGTTATTATTGCGATTACTTCTCCCAATTCTCGTATCTTGTTCCAAGCAGACGTTTGCTTCACATGCGTCCTCGACAATCCTTTCGAAAATCGAAATCGGTGAATGTCCGCAACGTCACCTGCTTTTTCGATTTCTTATACCGAACCCAACCACGTTTATCGTTGGCTGGTGGCTTATCCACTAGGTCTTGAATAAGAATTGGGTTTACCATATGCTGCTGCAAACTTGCAGCCTCCAGTTGTTCACAGAGATGCTCAATAGCATTTCCAAAGGGAACGAACGACGCTAATTTGGGGGGCTTTGGGGGATCTAGTTTCCGCATACGCTCCAGATTGTTGAAAAAACTGAACTACAAAAAAACAACAAGGCTTCTGATCCACGCCGCAGGCGCTCTCCAACACTCCTCCTCATCACACAACCTTCAAACCGCACATCTGCCAACCGAGCTCTCTTGTCCTATAAGCTCCTCCTGGCACCGAGCTCCGCCTAGCTACCGATCTCCTCCTAGTCAACCGCGCCGTGCACCAAGCTTCTCCTGACTTCCGAGCTCGTCGTCCGATCAGCCAGCATCCGCACCTTCAGCCTCGTTCTCAGCATCTTGGCCTCCAACTCTTGGGCACCTCGTCCAATCCACCTGCCGTCCAGGCTCTACCTCCTCACCGAGATTTTGCCTCCTCGTCCAGGTCCTGTCTCATCGTCCAGGTACTTCCTCGTGGTCCCTCATTGAAGCCGCCTCATCGTCCTCCTGGCGTCCCTGGGCCCATAACCTGTTGAAATAAACGACTACAAAAAGCAACAAGGCTTCTGCTCCACACCGCAGGCTGATATCGCTACCAGCTAACTCCTCTCTTTTATTTCATGTCTGGGTATCAACATATTCATATTAACAATCTATTTCGACTACCTGTACAAGACATCTCCACTGCAGGATGTGTGATGTACCTGGTTTTCAACACAGATGACTTTGAAGAACCTCTTACGCTCTCGAGAGCAGGCCCCTTCAAGCTCTCTTGGAGTCGAACGAGGTTTTCCACGTCACTGAAACCACAAGCGTGATTCGACGCTACATACGAGCCATTTCCCTGTGAATACCGGCAACTTCTTGGAAACGCCACTTCGTGCGACTAGTTGACTCTTAGCAGGGCCGCTACACTGTTGCCCCAGCCCGTAGGGAGCCGTATTGCTACCGCTTGCGATGCATTCTGTATTATCTTCGTCTTCATAGTAATCTTTTTCGTCATCGTCATCTTCTCCTCATCGCTGCTACACTCGTCATTTAGCGCTTTCAAGTGATTTACGCTTCCCGTATCGTTATTCCTTCTGAACATCGCTTCATTCCAGGGGAGTGACATCCTATTTTTTCACTATGGGATTTGACAAGTTAAACTGTGCCTCCTTATCTGGAGCATAATTTATACTCCAGTATCGAATTCCACTCGCACATGTATATTTTTCGGATGTTTACCTTCCATACGAGGGAGTACAGTACAAAACGCATGGAGCACACATATATCTGATGAAGTTGATAAATGGTAATGAGCTACTAAAACAAAAATATTTCTTAAGATAATCAAACCAAAGAATGGACCAAAAAACAGAAGTGTGGACTTTTTTCTTCAGAACGATAGGCATGTTATGCGTTGAATTTGTGTGCTGTTGTTCGTTTTGCCACATTCGCACCAGCAGCATGGTAGAGGATGCGAACAGTGCTCATTTGTATGGGTGAACTCTGCTATCATTTTTAAGAGACAACAAAATGATGTTCTCGTAGCTATCCCTTGCTTCATTCACTACGCTTAATTTGGGTAAATCCCGTTGCTTTTCGTTTATAAGGCCGGATGGATGGGGATTTTCGGGCTTCTTCCTTTGAGCTTCCTCGTAACATCGTCGCATGTTCTGCATTTCTCGATCCAAATCGTCCATACACTTCTTGTACGACAGACGCATCGTCTTCATCTTCTCGAAATGCTCCGTTTTTTCCTCAAGGGCTCGGTGGAGCAAAAGCTTCTTCTGGGCCAATCGTGGTAATTCCTTTTCTCGCAACTCCCTCTCAATCTGCCGCCTTTTTTCCTTCAGAGCTTGTTGGAATTCCATTTGCTTTCTCCTGCGAATCGATTGTGAAACCATCGGTTACACGCGTCCTAACCGACCATTGGTTCATTCGTCGTCGATGTTTTGTTACAAGCAGAACAAGGCGTAATCGTGAAATCCAGCTCTTCCGTATCAGCGAGATTTGAGGTTTGATCCGACTGACTCATACTTTTATGAGTTTGTTCGGACTTCGGGAACTGATCGATAAATTGGAGTCTGCTTCAAATACAGTTCCCGAAATCCCTTGAGGTATGAATTAGCGTTGCAATGCTGTAAGATTTCCTAGATCGAATTCCGAAAGAATACATCTAATCATCCCTTGGGAAATCATTGGAGTAATTTGAGGAATCTTTAGAGGACTTTCTGGAGCAGTCCCAGAATATATTCTTGAAAAATATCATGCAGCTTGTCCTCGAGGAATATTTGAAGGAATCCCTAAAGAATCTATGGAGTAGTTTCAACGGAATTTCTAAAGCTATACTTGAGATTTACACTAAGATTCACAATAATATTGACAATAATATAGACTTGGATTATAATAGTGACCAAGTTTCTAAAACGAGACCTGAAACCTCTCGTGTACGGAGTTTTTCGAAGCATAAGAAACATTGTTTTATTGTATCAGTAGTTTATTGGCTTTGTACGACTATCAGCACGCATTTATGTAGGTATGTTACTCGTAAGCATTATAAGATTGGAATCCGAACATAAAACATATATCCTTATGAAATGTTGCAAAGTTCCTTACCTATTACCGAACAGCTTAGTTCGTTTCCACTTCCATCGCTTGTTCCGCCTGAGACAAGCTGTCGTCGTAAAACAGATACTCGTCCTGGTACTCTTTCATGATTTTGCTGGAACGCTTTTCGTCCAAGAACAGTGAATACACCTTGCGGATGTCCTCCACCGTAATCTCAGCCGCCTTGCGTCTCTTGCTCACTAAGCTTGCCGTTGTAATCGATTGTATGGCATAGCGCAAGCTGGTCTCGGTGGCGATTCGTCCAAGCACCATCAGTGCTTCGTTGTTAATCTGACAGTCCTCCTCTTCACAGCGAATCTTGAGAATCTCTTTGATTTCCTTCGCTGAGTAGGGCACGGTTCGGATGATGATCATTCTGTCGAGCAGATCGATCGGAATACCGTGCGGGCTGCGATAGTTCGTTCCGCGGATTTTGGTAATTCCTCGATTGGTGGCCATGATAACGACCGGCGCCATATCGCTTTCCAAAGCCCTGTTCAGAAATGAGAAGCATTCGATATCCAACATGTGAGCCTCGTCGATGAACAGCACTCCTGGGTTGATTTCAGCTTTGCCTTCTTCGCGCCATTCCATGACTTTGCTGTTGATCTGATCGCGGACCTCCTGTTTGATCTCTCCGGTGTCGCCGGCAAATAGAGCCAGAAAACCATGTGTTCTGCTGTTGATAACGTCGATTTCGTGAAGTGTGACCGTGTGAACCACTTCTTTGCGCTTCTGGAGCTCTCCTTCGGGGCATTGAACGAATCGTGTTTGGGCTCCTGTGGCATCGTAATCCCTGGCTCTGGTAAAACTCCTTCCCAGTTTACTGACCTTTCCCGATGCTTTGTCAATTGTAATAACATCTCCAGCTTGAATCTTCTCCTTCATAAAGCATTCAATGATCTTATTGCCAAGATCGTAATTTGTCTCCATATCCGTGGTTTTGATCGTTACTTTGCCAACTTTCTGTCCGGTACCGGAAGCCGGTCGGTCAATCTGGATTTCTACAACTTCACCTTCGATTATCTCCGTTTCTTCTTTGATGCGTACTCCGATACTTTTGCGCAGAGCTTGCGAAAGAGCTTCCGTTTTGTTCATTTCCAGGGAGTAGATTTCGGATCCGGACATGCTCGTAAAAGGAGTCTCATTGCCAAGAGCCTAAAATTATATCAGTTCAAATTAATATTCACACATCTCCTTTTGGCATAACAATTGTTTAGCATAATAGTCATTTGGCCTTTTTCTTCTAGCGTTAGCGTTAGCGTAGTTACGGTATACTTCGTAGATTGGAAGCATAATAGTCATTTGGCCTTTTTCTTCTACACATATATTAATTGTTGAACACATTTTTGTGAAAAATAATCTCTGATATAATATCCTTGATACCCAGGTCCATAACTGAAAGAGTTTTATTGGATACTCTTTTTTTACAAACGTGGATACCAAACGGATTTTTTTTTCCTTCCCTTCCCCCCAAACGCACTCACCTGTGCCATTCCGACGGCAATGGCCGTCTTCCCGGTGCTGGGTTCTCCGGCCAGCAGAATGCACCGTCCGGCTATCTTTCCCTCGCGCACAATCTGTACCACCAATCCAGCGGCACGGCGGGCATCCTTCTGGCCAACCATTCCCTGGGACACGGCACGGGCTTCCAGCACGTCGTCCAGCCCGAGGCCACGGATGTGCGAGTGGGCACCGATCCGCTCGATGCGGGTGATGTCCCGGACTTCGATTTTATCCAGTTCTGCCATTGTTGCGTTCGATCTTTCTTCTTGGTTCGACAACCGCTGTAAGAATTATCTGTGGAGATAAACAAACGAAACATCACATTGGAAACCACGGAAACGGTTTGGAATATTCTAGCACCATTGGTTTTGTTGCTAGGAAACTGGAATATTATCGACATCATAGAAAATATAATAAAACATGTAGAGAAATAAAACAAAAATTTCAAATTATTCAAAAATTTGATACAGGAATGTTTGTATTAAACTGCACAAACTGCAAAACGTTGAGAGCGTGTTTTCCTGGCGAACCGATAATGAAAAATATTATTTTTAACTAACAGAGCAACATCCCTTTTCAATTTCAGTTAATTTGAGTAAAACAAACCTGCTCAACGAAGCAAACTTTAGTTCCTATATTTCACAACACTATTTACGAGAGAACTATTGAAAAAACTGATAATTTCTGCGACTGCGATGCGGCTTGCCTGTTGTCTTCGAGTTTTAGGTTACGTTCTTTGTTGTGTTTTTGATGTTGAGAGCGGTTCCCTCAACCGGTTTGACAGTTTTATTACACTGAGTTTGAAAGTCACCCAAACTGCGGGTAAATTCGTTCGTTTGAGCTTGCCATAATAGAGTTGTTTTTTTAGAATGGACCGATGCTCGGGTTCACTAATTTGACGTTTGAGCGGAGCTCACTAGTTTCCATGGTCACATAAATAACACGGCACCGCTCAAACGTCAAATAATGAACTCGTGCATTGATCCATTCTATTCCGAGCTGCCAGATGATTTTATAGAAAATCTGTATCCACCAGGTTAGAAAATCTGTGTCCCATACAAAAAAATCTGTGTCCATACAAAAATCGTTGAAAGAAAATCTGTGTTCCATACAAATTGAATCTGTGTCTGAATAAAAAAATCTGTGTAATACAGATAAGTCTGTATATGTGGCAGCCCTGATTCTATTGGACACACGGTCAGAAACTTCTACCAAAAATGTCTTTGCTCCTAAGTTGAGTCACGACTAACTTTTCAAAAGGGTGTATGAGAAAATGGTTCAAAAATATTCAAAAAGCTGCACAGCAAAAACGGTTCGTTCGATTGTTAGACAACTAAAGAAACAAAGTTAGGCAACTAAATAAAGATTCAAAAAAAAAAATACACACAGTAAAAAAAAATTTTTTTGCATTAAAAAACATAATTTTTGACACAAAAACTCAAACATCTCAAAACCCTATCGGAATACCAACGTAATTTTTTGAGGGAAAACGGTCCATTATATTAGCTATCTACAAAACAAAAAAGTTATGTCATTTCAAACATGTCACAATTTTCACATTTAGTAGAAAAAAAATTTTTTTTTTCGGTGTAAATTATTACGGGAACCGCAGTTTGTTGCTGATTTTATTGTTAAGGGCCTTGCGAGAATTAAACAAGTCGTTTTCATGTATTCATTAGTATTATGTATATTATATGTATAAATATTATGTATATGTATAAATATTATATGTATATGTATATATGTATAAATTAAAATGAATTAACAGATTACACGAAAATATTTTTTTTTACGAAGATTTTTTTTTAGAGTATGATCGATGAGTTTCTAAATGTTATATATAAACTTTAAAAGTTTTGGATTTGGGTATGCGTTATGAGATCATGAAAACATTTTATTAATACTTATTTATTTATTTATTGTTATTCAATTTTTTTACAATATCGAACACTTTTGCATCATTATCAGTACAGTTCGAGTATAGTTTTGCTTTAATTTTATTTTCTGACAATGGAATGAAACAGTGAAATTTTTGGGTTCCTTGGATCGTTTTCGCGTTATTATATTGCTCGCTGAGCTCTGATGCCGTTAATTCGTACTCTTCAGTAGTAGTAAAACAAAATGATAATTTTGTTAAATCTTCTTCTTTTCTGCGATTCGCCCAATCAAATAGTTCTTTTGCAGTTTTAATTGGATGCTGACGTTCTTTGGCTAAACTTGCTCTTGTGGCCATGCGCTTTATGGTTCCTCCAATAGCATCACAAGGACCTTTGCCATGTGACGTAGCAAAGAAATGCCATTCTGCATCAATTCCGTACTTTGATTTAAATTGACATAGGCTCGAAAAATTCTTACGGTTTTTGTACTGCGATGCTGCTCCATCAGACATGAAATATATCTTTCTGATTTCTTTATCCTTATCAACGCGTAAAAAGTTAATCATTTTGGCAATGAACAAATTTGCAGATACTGAGTCGTGTCTTAAATCTTCGGAAATTACAATAAAACTAAAATGTTCAATTTGCGTACTTCTATTGAAATAAATAACGAATGGATGAATTGTAGCTTGTTGTACGTTCCAGTGATGGGACTGCACTTCATCTTGCAATACAAAGCTATAGTTTTCAGAAAAATCACAAATAAGCATAAGTATAAGCATAAGCATTGATGACCGTACAATTCGTAGTTGCTACTCCATTATTGACTGGAATAATCAAAATTGCACAGGGAACCAACAGAAGTAGCTTGGGAGTAGCATACATCTTCAATGTACAATTTTGAGGACTCCAAACTTTGAAATGTCAATAACGGTGCCGGCTACGTCCTTACGGCCATCGAGGAAGGGAAGGATTGTTAATGTGACGTCCATTGCTACTAGAGACCGAGATCACCTCTGCATCTCCATGGATTTCACAGGAAGGAGTTTTATTAGTGGGAGGGTTGAAAAGCTACATGATCAGGATTCACCTTGGTAAGTGATGCGATTCATGTAGCCTCAATTTAAATAACTATCTATCAGTGGGTCGACAATTTTAATGTCGCACTGTTCAAAGGTAATTTTTAGTAAATGTGAAAAATAAATAAAAAGTAATATTTCGCGTATCTTAAAATTTGAAAAAAAAAAGAAATATGAACCGACAAAATTTGAAATTTCCGAAAAACTAAATAACTAAACTAAACATTTGCGAGATTGCTTGTATCGTTTTTGCAAAGTCAAAGAAAAATAATACAAAGATATTTATTTCAGCGGAACATGTCAAAACACACTACCTTCACTATGGGAGCGTTTGTCCTATTACGATTAAAACGATCTTGTACAGATTACACATAACTTCAACTAAAACCTCTGTGAAAAATATCTTTACGGAGATATTCATTGAAATCAAACGTTTAGGAAAATTACAATTCATCGATTCAATCACAAGCCGAATGCTAGTACACAGGTTCAAGCATTTTAACAGGAATGGACTGAAAAACAATCTGACAGTAGAAGGATTCTATCCACAATTTAGAAAAGAAGTTTCCTTTCGGTCTGATGAGTTTCGTGCTACATGCAATCGGAACAAACTCACCAGATTTGTTCTTGATTCTTGAGGTCAAATGATAAGCCTAAATTTGTCCAGAGAACCCAACAGCATCCTCCAGAAATCCAGAAATGGGTATCGTCTACAAAATGTCGTCCTGCAATCTATTGCTCTGCAACTGCAACCACTAGAACATTCAACTTTCAATTTTTTGCGTTCGTAAATATTGAAATTAAATCCAAATTTTGACGGGACCTGAAGCGGAGGAAAAAAAATTTACGTTCCAGTTTTCAGAAAAATCACAAATAACTAAAAATTCACCATCTTGTAATGTATTTTTCGTATTTTTTAAAAAGCAGGATTGCTCTGTTTTAATAAAGTCGTGAGGAATTAAACTTTCTAATTTCAAGCAAAAAAATGACACAAACTCATCTACAGGTTTTACAATAGTTTCTAGGTCACACCTATCCGTGGTCACCCATTGCTCAAATGATAACTGATCAATATAATTTTCTTCAAACTTAGCGAATAAAGTATTTTCCAATGATGAAGAATCTGGACAATCCGAACAAGATCGTAGATAGCAATTTGATGTTGTATTTTCACACAAAAGACTACCAGTTAACATTTTAATATCCTTTGATAAATTGATTCTTTTCAAACTATGTAAGATTAGGTTAATATTTTCGTGTGTTGTGCACACACAAACATTATGTGTTCCTGAATTGGATAGAAACTTGCATTGCCTTGGACGAAGGCTTGCAAATGAGGAAAAACCTACCTTAATATTTTCGTTAATTTCCTTGAAGCGTGAATACGCTTCTTTCAAAGTAGTCATCATTAATCGTTTTTGGATTGCTTGACGCTTTTCATCTTTTTTTACAGATACATAATCTTTTTGGCCAGGCATAGCTCTACTTACTTCATCGTCTTCAAAATATTGAATTATTTTTTCTTTTGTCTCATCTGTTAATGAAGTACTCGACCTAGCATTTTTGGTTGCAAGACAGTTATTTTTGAATTGTTTTGCCTCTTTTGCTGTATTTCTATTGGTTTTGAACTCATCAATGGCGTCTTGAATAGACCACGAGCTTGGCAGCATCGACAAAATCAATAATTTTTCTTTCCTTGTCGTGGCTAGATTCGAGAACCTTTCCTTCATATTCATAATTACCTCATCGTAGTCTGTATTTTCCACATCCTCAGGTCCTAATTTGAAGAGGTTTCTTCGTACAGCTTCGTTGATTTCACGGTATTTTTTCTCGGGATAATTGACGTAACCCATCTTCGTCCATTTAATCAGAGTCACTTTTATTCCAGCTATCCCTTCGTTGAAGCGTTCGATGTTGACCTTCTGCATGCACTCATCTTCTGATTGATTTGTTGAAACAGATGTCGCTGATGGTACCGTGGCAAGACTATCTGCACTTGGTACTTCTGGTAACTCCTCAGTTGTTGTCGGTGCATCTAGTAATTCCTCAGTTGTTGTTGTTTTCGAACTTCCTGCAACCTGATCCACCGATGATGTACAGATTGCCCGTTTGTCAACGTTTAAACGGCAGGACGTACAAATGCGTAAATTTGTATTCAATGTAGACATTGGAGCATAACCAGCCGCTTTCAGTTTATCTATGGTGCTTTCGGTGAGATTTCGTAGCTCTTTCGAACACTTTGTTTCTGCAAACGGCCTGCAACAGTTGAGAAAGCGACTACTCATGTTGCTCGTTAGATTTTAATAAACAAAATCACTTTTAAGTTTTTACTGACTAGTTTGGTGTCGTTTGCTTGACTGAAGAAAAATTTTACAATTAAATCTTTTATAACCATAGTGGTAGTATATTTTTAGCTTTTTCGTGAGTCATGGTATGTACCTATCATGTTTTTGATGTTGTTGAAGTTACTCGCTTTCTCCCAAATATGATTAACAAAGTCTATTCTCTACCAAGGCGGGTCTATACCCAGGTGTAATCAGATTTTAACTTTGTGGAGAAAACCAGCGCCGAGAAAACCGACCTGCTTTACGTATACTAGATCACCTGGGTATAGACCCGCCTTCCCAAGAAACATTTGCTTATTTTATAATCATTTATTAAGCAATTTTTCACAACTACATACTGAATAGTTTCTTTATTACATTACTTTGCAGCTGCTACGCACACATTGTTCAAGCAAATCTGGCGAAATTATTAAGCTTCTTATCATTTAGTGACTGTAATCATATATTGTAATGATGTTTATTCAGGTTTCACTTAGCTAAGGATTGATGATTTAACAACGCTAGTTTAACAAACTACATTATTGCAGTTTAATTCAGCATCATGTTTAACAACATTTTAATTATTTCCAAGTGAAGCCTTTGTTCAGGCGTTGTTCACACAAATCTGGAGAAGTTATAAAGCGTGTCGTTGTATATTGACTTTATTCCACAACTTCAAAATCGCTTTATAAGCATTCATCTCAGCTTTTATTCAACTGCCACAAAATTGATTGAAAACAAATAAATTACTAAAAATAGCTAACACTGTATACATCAAATGCAGTGTATACCTTTACCATGAATTAATAACCACACTTTTAATAATTACCTGAATACTGGATTCAAACTCGAGACCTTCCCATCGTCAGCGGTATACCTTGCCATCTGCGCCATCCTTGAATTCATATATCAGCCTTCCAGTGCCCAATATAAACCTCTTGTAGCTGATTATTGATCATGCTTGAGCTTCTATTCAACAATAACTAATCAACACGTGCTATGCTGATCAACAACTGAATAAGCGCATTACTTCTGCTGCTGTTCAGTACTGATGCGAGTTTAACTCAGAGGGCTATTTATAGCGCACAGTGAGAAAATTTATTTCAATGCTGGTCAAAAATAAAGTTTATTCACAAAGTAAAAACAAGTAAGTAAGTCTGAAATGATTAATCGAATTTCATAATAAGTTTTAACTTGTTAAAACTTTAGTTGAATTGTTCATCTAACTATACTAAAATTCATTTATTAAATGTATAATATTTCTACTAGGTTAATATTTTAATTAATTGTCGCACTTTTTCCATCTATTAAACATTATACAAATATAAAATATATTTCAATCAATAATCCTATGTCAAAAGACTGATTCAAAATATTTTCTAAACATATTTGAATATTGTATTGAGAAAGCATCAATTATTATTGTATCCAACATGTTTTTATATATTAGTAAGTTAGTGACCAATTCGCCAAGGGCGAAAAGCCACTCAAATAAAGATAAATAATAATAATGTTAGTAAGTTGAACATTGCAATACATTAGGAATACAACGCAATTTTTAGATATTTTGTCCATTTTTCAAAAATTTGGCTATGGTGTGACCTATTTTGTAAGGCTTCTTTGTTGCTGAACAATGTGTTTAGTAATCGTTATTTTGGACTTCTTTGGATGACCTGCTCGGATGATATATCTATGTTGTATTAGGATTTTATAAAATACCTATTCAGCTTTTAATCATGTTCATGTTAAACATGGAAACAGCTGAAGTGCGAAGCAACCAAAACGTTAGTTCGTCTCCTGTAAATCTGTTTACACAATTATATTTGTTTGGTGGAATATTGGCTCATTAATAGAAGGAAAAATGACTTGTTCAACTCATTAGTAAAACAATCGTGACAAGTCGGCAGATATTTTTTGGAGAAGTTTAATAAGTGTTGATTCTACTAGTATTCATTCCAATGAAAAATGTTGAACATTGACTTAAATTTGGATCTAAATACCATCTTCTCAGCTCTTTGTAGGGCATTTTTTCAGCTGTCACCATTATTCAACAATAATTAAATATGTATATGTTTATTTGTGACATTGGACTGTAAGTTGGGTAACCACTTTCATGTAACTATTGTTAAATTATTATTTATACTTCGATTATCATTAAAAATGTTATGATTAGTAACTTTTTCCGATATCAATAACGTCGCAGATGATGATCACTACATTTGTAAAAAATAAATTTTGATATTTTTAATCCAATGTGATTCGAACTTTACCCTCGTTGGTCCATTACGTCCATTACGTTAATCCATCCATCGCATACACGTCTTGGATTTGATTTGAAAAACATTTGAAACATTTGAAAATAACATAAAAAGACATAATACATTTTGCTTGAATAAGAGCATACTCATATACTGTTATTCACATTGTTTATAAGTTTTACTAATAATGCTGGTCAACATTTTAAGTATTAGACACAGAAACTTTTGTACGATTTGTTGTTAATCAAATGTTCAATATTCTACTAAAATGATGGCTACAACCTATAGAAGCTTTTAATCAGTCAATTGTTAAACTTCTTATGTGTTGTAGAACAAAAGCTACTATATTTGCATTTTTGGAGGTTTATCCAGCTCTTATTCTAAACACAAACTGCAAGTGGAATAACAGCTTTTTTATAAGCGGAAAATTATATTAATCAATTAATGATTCAACTAAAAATTTGTTCAGCAATGGTTGCTGCTATGCAGCTTGTATTAAGCACGTAAGTATCTTAAAAGCTACCAATTGTTCCTTGGGTTGTTCTCTACGAGGTAAACTTTTTGCAGGTAAACTAGTCGTATACCTGTATAGAAAACTTTTTTTGTAGCTTTTGTCTTCAATATTAGATTTCTTATAGGTTTCTTTTATCAAAAGGTTTCAACACTATTGAGAGAATTTTTCTTCAGTTACGTACAATAAAAAATATGACACTATCAAGACTTTAGATCACAACACTGGATCGCGTCTAACTTTCTAATAGATGCTATAATAGTTATGAATAATTAAATAAAATATCATGAAAACAACTTGTTAACCTCATGTGGTACCCTTAACAAAAAATTCAGCAACAAACTGCGGTCCTAAAATAAAATAACAATGAAAAAAAAAAAAAAATTTCACTAAGTGTCAAATTTGTGAAATATTTTAAATGTCATAACTTTTTTGTTTATTGGCTTACCATCACCAGTAGATAGCTAATATAATGGACCGTTTTCCCTCAAAAAATTACGTTGGTATTCCGATAGGGTTTTGAGATATTTGAGTTTTTGTGACAAAAATGATGTTTTTTAATGCAAAAAAAAATTTTTTTTACTGTGTGTATTTTTTTTTGGAATCTTTATTTAGTTGTCTAACTTTGTTTCTTTAGTTGTCTAACAATCGAACGAACCGTTTTTGCTGTGCAGCTTTTTGAATATTTTTGAACCATTTTCACATACACCCTTTTGAAAAGTTAGTCGTGACTCAACTTGAAGATTTGATATCGGAAAATGACGATTTAGATGGAACTGAAAAACTGTGCAAAGTTTCAGATATTTTTGAAATGGTCGATCAGAATCGACTTGCATGCCTCCGTGGAATCCCTCTATAGGATTGACAAAAGTGGTGGATCACAATCTGCAGTGTCCCAAATCTATTATTAAACTTTATTTTATGCCCTATGTCACTTTCATGCAAAACGGGTGAACGTAATTTTAAATATATTTTTTCGATAAATTTTACAGATGACGTTTTTATCCCAATCATATATCGCATCTCCAGTTGAAAGCCGGAATCATCGACACGCGAAAACCGATCTATGCGGTGAACCTAACGTCGGGCATAGTGCGCTGGACAGCGGATCAGTTGTGCTACACAGCGCACCTTGCCCGACGTAGCTCCAACGCATGGGTTTGGAGGAAATCCGTTTTTCGGGTGTCGAAAATTCCGGTTTTCAACTGTGCGAATAATACAAAGATTTAAAGTCTCGATTACGGACACCCGATGGATGGCCAACTTCTTTCTCTGAAGAGAATGCCAGCAGGACAGACAGCTCGACGACTGAATGGAAACCTCTAAATAACTCGAGAGCCTTGAAATACGCTATTTTATTTCGGCTGACCAATAAAACACTTAGCTTTAAACTTTAAACGATTTTTATTCACTGCCTGATTAGTAGGGACAATGGAAATTCGCGATTTCGTGGAAGCCGCGAAATTTGTCCTTCGCCGCGAAATTTAGAAAATCCCGCGAAATAAGTTAATTTTTGTGAATTTAGGGGGAGATCCCCCAGTACCGGACACTTAAG
This sequence comes from Aedes aegypti, assembly GCF_002204515.2. Taxonomy (NCBI): domain Eukaryota; kingdom Metazoa; phylum Arthropoda; class Insecta; order Diptera; family Culicidae; genus Aedes; species Aedes aegypti. Next base: position 403,790,811 of record NC_035108.1, read on the forward strand.
CCACTAAATTCATAATTCGAATAATATTAGTTTTATGTGCTCGTGTTACCCATTTATGATAAATATTATCATTTTTATAGTGTACAAAAATAAATTTGAAAATATAAGTATGAATTTTGACATTGCAAAGATATCATATAACAAATCAGGCTGTCCGAAACTGGGGGACAGGAGGTGCTTGAACAAAATTGTAATTTGTCTATATTTAGTCCAATTATGGTACAAAATTCTTTCATACTATCAAATAAGGATTATGTTCGAATATGCTTGCGTGATCGAAAGTATTTTTTTATATTCAAAATAATTACTAAATAGACTAAAAATTAAGGCAATACGTCAAATTTTTTGAAATTTTCAACCTTTTGTACTTTTTTAAAAACTCATGCATATTTCAAGGATGTGTTATTTTACGCAAACATTAGTCTCCATAATAGCTTCCTTTACTACTAATACACCATCTTGATTGGATCATGATTTCTCAATGTTTCGACTTTGTCCGGTATTGGGTGCTGTCCGGTACTGGGGGATCTCCCCCTATATGAAAACCACAGTCAATTACAGTTTTTTTGCTCATGAAAATGGTTTATTCATCTTGAAGTGGAAATCCCATAAAAAAAATTATAATCATTTAGTTTCACTAGGACGTCTGGCTTATTAAATACACTCGATCTAAATTTTGCATTCTCATTCTGATATCAATTTTATTATCTTAATTTGTAAAACAAATACTATATTCAATGAAATTCCTCGAAATTTTCACATATAAAGAGTATTTTTACTGAAAATGTGTATTTTTTTGAAAAATATGGCCAAAATTATGGGATCGCGACAAAGCCACGAAATTTTGAATTTATCGCTTTGGTCACACGCGAAATTTCAAGAATTTTGCCGCGAATTTCCATTGTCCCTACTGATTAGTAATAACTTATTAGCTGCTTACAAACCAGCTATATTCATGACTTATATATTCTATATTCTGCTATATTCTTCTTCATTATTTCTCTTTTCTTGGCCTAACTGAAGCACGTTTGAAAATATGAATTAGTTGCCCAGCATTTCAGTAGCGAGTAATTAATTTTCACAAACCTATTATAAGGCAACTCAATTTTTGTTTTGAATTTCCCAGAAATAGAAAAATACTTATTTTGTTACATTTGAGGACTTCATATGCTAAAGCTGCATTGCTATCATCAAACCGAAGGATTCAAACTTTTTGCAAATAAAACCAAATAAAGATCTGAAGCCTGCCTTGATTGTCGTTTGCAAGCCGGAGTTACCTTGAAGTTTGAAAAAACGTTGTTTCATGTTTCGTGTGCAGTATCTGTGCCTTCATCCCAGCCCGAAACCATGTTTATGGCATCAATGTCTATCAGACATTAAGATTATTTACCTTTCAAAACCTTGCCATATCGACTTATGAGAAATTGTTCTGAATATATTCCCGAAAGCATTATCTTAAAGTTCAATGCCCAGTTGGATATGGTTTCGGATAATATATGCATGACTGGAAATACAAACATGACTGACTATATTTAGAGGAACCAGTTTACAAAAATGGATTTTTCGGAAGATATCCCATGAATCTTAATGCGTCCGTCGGCATTCAATCTGCAAAAGGATATATATATTTATTTTATAAAATTGTAAACATCTGTACACCTTCATACGGCACAAAAGTACAAACGACAGAAACAATGTGATTTGGGCATGACCTCGGAAAATCCGGAACAACTCCGGTGTTCGGTGCCCAATATACATGGCCAAGAGAATGACTTTAATCAGACCAAATTTGCCGTCGAATGCTTTTGGATGCCTTCTGTCTATACACAAACATTTCCCAGTAACAACGACTTGTACTACAGTTCAGAAAAATTGAACAAAAAAATATCTACATAATTCATTTTAAAATACCAAGGCTTATTTTAATATTTGTAATCAAACTCAAAAGCAATTTTGATTTTCTAATTAATAATATGGATCAAACCAATTTTGCCAATTCTAAAACGTACTTTGGTGAATTTCTTCATTAAGAACATTAGAACTGAAAGGAGACAGTATGACAGTACGAGACGTTTTAAAGCTATATATTACTATTGCCTATCAAACAATGATCGTCCAGAAATTTAGAAAAAAATTATTCACGTTGGATGTTAACTTCATTATTATTCATTTTCCAATCTTTTTTTGAGGTCCAAGCCCAAGTTTCGGGCTTATTTGCGCCAATGGAGACGCGATATATTAGAATGGTGATCCAAACGTGCTAGTATAATCAAAATCTATTAAAAATTAGATCCTAAAGCTCAGTTCCAATTTTAGTACCAACCAAACGTTTGAGTATAGGCAGAAACACATGTTTACTCAATTTTCAATATCCACTCTCCACGACTCGATATTCTATAACTCGATGGATTTTTCGATCTTTTTAAATTCTTCAACATCGTGCTCTCCATAAGTCGATATTCCCATAACTCGATATCTATCTATCTAAAACTCTTTTCCGTTCAGAGAAACATGGACTATTTCTAGTTTGAATGTGAATAAATACTAGCAAGTTGTAATGAAAACAGAAAAATATTAAATAGAAATATTGGTTACCTGTCAAATAACATAAAAAGTAAAACTCCAGTGGAAATTTGTCAGCGATGTGAACGTCTAATATGATTAAAAGTCTCAAGGTTAAAATTCTGAACATATTTTTAAATTAAAGTTTAAAAATGATAGAGACGTTGTTTGAGCCGGAAAATTTATCAAAATAGTAGCACGCTCTATCGTGTTATTCAATAAAAACATGATTTTATCAAACATTTTAGGGCCCTATTGACAAAGTTATTAGAGAAAAGAAGAAAAAGATGATCGATTTTTAATGTTAGTGCTGTAAAGACGGATTACCTAGCAACTATTAAATGTACAGTCAGTGACGAAAGTTCAGTAATAACATAATTTACTATTACTTTGTTATTCGACAAACAAATTTGAATTCTCTTTTTTGTTATGTTGGCTGTTAGTTCAGCCAACATGATAACAAAATCAGTTATTAAATGATGATAACCAGGTAACAAGATTTATTATAAATTTGATATTCAACTTTGTTCGGGATATGGCTCATTCACATATTTTATAACGCTGAAAATGGCCATTGTTGACCCACCCTCTCGTAACGCATTTTGTATGAAAATTCTACGAAGTTTTGTATGAGCCGTAACAACAGCAGCACACCTACCCACCCCGTTCAGCATTATGAAATTTGTGAATAAACCCCTTATCAGTGGGCTGATTTTGATTTATTATCAAATATCAAATAGTCCGCTCATAATGTTTAAAATATTTGAGTATATGAGTGACGTACTCGCCAAGGAATAAAAACACTTTAATAAAGATAAATAATTTACATATATATTCCATTCGTCAGCACTATCCATCCCACATAGAACTTTTGATATGGAACCACTCAGTTTCATATCGGTCCCACAATCGAGACTGCTCGATTCGCTCTCTCCTTACCATCCAAGCTGAATTTGAAACAACCACAAACTAAAACAACAAACAAAACATGCTTCCTTGAGCGATTATAAGCATAAGCACCATTTCTCTCCGCTTTTCGGAGAATCTCTCCCTTTCATGTTTATCGTTCCGAACGTTCACCATATCCGCACCTCCAGGGCGTTTCTCACGCGGAGTAAGATGATACAAAAAGAACTACATGAGCTATTGCAATATTGCCTACCAAATTGAAACTACAGCTTGAAACATATAATTTGTTAAATTTTGAAACATTCATAATTGACATTTTGATATTTCTCCCAGTTTACTAAAATGCCTTCAAAGAATAAAAATAGGTTTACGAAATCATCCTAAATACTAACAGTAAATTCCACAGAAGTTCCTCTTGTAGTTGTAATTCCTAGCTTCTTTGCTAACAACTCCTGGAAAATTATCCCAAGAGGTTTTCCAGAACTTTCTTATAGAATTACTCAAGAATTTCGTTAGCCGAGTGGTTAGAGTCCGCGGCTACAAAGCAAAGTCATGCTAAAGGTGTCTGGGTTCGATTCCCGGTCGGTCCAGGATCTTTTCGTAATTGGAATCTCCTTGACTTTCCTGGGCATAAAGTCTCATCGTACCTGCCATACGATGTACTAATGCGAAAATGGTAACTTTGGCAAAGAAATCTCTCAATTAATAACTGTGGAAGTGTTCTTTGAACACTAAGGAGGACCCAGTGAGGACGTTATGTCAAAAAGAAGAAGAAGAATTAACAATACGCAAATTGAAATTTACGGTGGCGATGACGATATCGATGACTGGGGCACTTCTCCGAGCGCACATTTGCCGCATCCCTTACAAATGCTGGCCAATAGTACAATGCTTACGCAAAACGTTCAAACATTCTAATTATTTGACAAAACATTATTTTTTAAAGGGAATTTGATAGAAATCGTCATTGAAACAGAAAATCGATATTTCCGGTACATTTGGCGTAATTAGTTTAAAATAGCATATATTTTTATTTCAATTAATTAAATCCGTATTTAGATCAAAATAAATGAAACGACACTATTTGGATGCCAATTTGAAAAGTTAACCTTCCAGTCGTCGCGCGTTTTGCATCGTCAGAACCACCACGCTGCAGTTGTGAACGAAAAGCGAGCTTTTTTCACTAGCTTTTACATACAAAGGTATCGACCGTGATAATTATATTTTTGAAATTGTTTACCGGCATATCGGTCTATTTTGCTCGAAGTAAGAGGGAGTATGGAGAAGAAAGCAATGAATACTAGATGGATAGGTACCGTAAGGGAACGGCGAGAGAAATTGGATTAGATGTTGAAGAGGGCATACCATATGAAACAGTATTACTTGAGACGTCCTTCCTTGTGGTTAACCTCCTCTGTTTTGGTAGTGTCATTCTAAAACACACCAAGCCGTTCCCATAGGGGCCTAAGGTATATTCTTTCGAATGAGACCGACTGAGAAAGATTTGATCAGTATTTAGTACAGAAACTGCAATTTCTATAGAACAAACTTCACGAAATTTGAAAAATTCAAAGGGTCAATTTAAGCTGACATCTCTCCAGTTCACATGCTGGAAAAAATCGAAATATCCACCGATCGATCTTCTTCAAAGAATTGTTTTTCAAAACTTAAAAAATCAAGAAAAAAATATTCTAGAAGTAATTTGCAAACTTACATTTTTTTACTTTTGGCTAGCTTTGGGCCACTGTTGGGGTTGGTGGTCTGATGGCTACCGCTTCTGCATCATAAGCAGAAGGTAATGGGTTCAATCCCAGGCCCGTCCCTTTCCCACTGTTGCCACATTTTTTTTCGAATCTCACCTGTGTTTTCGGCCGAAAAAATCTTTTTTGTCTTAAGTCATCCTCCAAAAATCTTGGTAAAAATCTGTGTTGTTGAAAAATCCAAAATTGATTTTTTAAGGCCAAAAAGAGCCTTCGCAAACGTATTATAGATGTATTTGGCATGTCAACCGTTATTAATTTGAACTAATTCTACCATAAGTAAGTTTAAAATGCATAATTGTTTCTAAAATTTACAAAAAACGTAAGTTTTTCTGAAAACTTTTTATTGAGAAATGGTACTTCTGCTTTATATCTTCCAAAACTATGTGCTCAACTTATGAAATATCCTAAAATCTTAAAAATCTTTTTTATCAAAAAAATCGGTGGTCTGTGATCGCAGATATCTGTAGGCAAGATCAGCAAAAAATCTGTATAATTACAGATAAATCTGTGTATGTGGCATCACTGCCCTTTCCTCGTACTTTGTAGTTGTAGGGGAACTGGGGGTAATATGCTCATAGGGGGCAAAACGCGCCACCCTCGATTTGGACGAACGATGTGTTTTAGAATGTTTTTTTTCTATCCTAGATCATAGAAAATGGATAAAAATGCATCTTTTAATATATTTGTATGTGTTTTTCTCGAAAATATCGTTAAAAACGTATAAAAACGTTTTTCGCTGTTTTCGTTGCAATTTTGTGCGATTTTCAAGCTCGATAAGGTCGATAAATAACGAAATTTTTGAAACTATCACCGAGAGCCAACTTATGCACTGTCATAGTTTGTATTACATGCAAAAAATATGTTTAATTTGTCCTAAAAAAGCTTTACGAAGGACCTAAACTTTAATCAACTCTGGGGGCAAAACGCCCACCCCTATTTCATAACACCAAAACTGCCCATAACTGCATATTTGTAACATTCGACAAAAGTAGGCATTGAGTAAATGGGATACCAAGTTAGCATTTTATTGCAGTATGGGAGGGAACTGATATTTCAAAAAATCACTAAGAATTCAAAAGTGCTTATTTGAGGCTGAAATTTTGAACAACTCATATCGTTTATTGGGTGAATAGTCAGAAAATAATTCTGATAGAAATTTCGCTGCCACTGCATTACGAGGCTCATGTGTAATCTCAATGTGACTGTTATCCGGTTACAATTGCCAATGGGACAAAACAACTTGGTATTTTTTTCGAATTTTCTAGAACAATCTCACAGATTTTAGTAAGTTGATCAAAAGTATTTGTCATTTGATGACTCTCCCCGGTATTAACTCGAAATTGACAAAAATGTCGAATGTGACTGTTATGCAGTTATGGGCAGAAAACAGCCGTTTGAATTCAAATTCTACCAAACGTAATGCCACGTTGAAGTTACGCACAAATTGGAACCTTACAAATGTACATTTTTCGCATCAGCATGTATACTATTATTGAACAATAACATCTGATCAAACGCCCGGATGTATGCAACCTATAAACAAGTATGATTGTATGCGTACGTTTACAGAACGGCTAACGCCGGACTGAAGCGGGGCATTTTACCCCGCAAAACAATACATATGCAGTTAAGCAAGCATTTTTTAAAAATTAATCTATAAACCCCAGAAAAGCTAAAATGAATAGCTGTTTCTACTATTAGAAAGAAAACATGTTTGTTTATCCGACCATAAATAAAAAAGTGCATAAAATAATGTTTTTCACATCTGAAATCGCTGTTTTCCTTAACGTGGGCAAACTACCCCCAGTCCCTTTATATCTCTCACTTGCTTCTATCTTTCATTCTAAATCTATCACACTCAAACAATTCGTTCATAGCAAACGCTAGAACCAGAGACGGACAAGAAACCGTTTCCCTAACGCTTCCATTCTTCTACGCGCATGCCTTTCCTTACACGCAAACAAATATTGTTGTATAATCTACCGAATCCATGGTAGAATTAAGAACTGCACCAACGATTTTCAACCGACTACAAAAATCTGTTAAGTTTACTATAATCTGGTGAAAATCACTGAGCAGTGCAGTAAATTTGACTATGTCCATAGTAGCATCCACTACAAAGCATTGTATTTCAATCCGTGACACCCACCGTACAACACAGTGTGGTCAAAAGTATGATGCTAAACTTTTCATATCAAGAATGTTTTTAGTCAAAAATACTACAACTCTGGTTAAATCAACAGAAGAAATTTTCTTGTGTAGTGATGTTGACTATGTTTTGGTAGAGTTAACAGATTAATGTAGTCGGTTGAAAATCATTGGTGCAGTTCTTAATTTTACCATGGATTCAGTAGATTCTACAATAAAATTCATTTCAGTTCTGAGTAGAATCTTAGTAAACTTAGTGGACTCCATCTGATACCTGTTAATTCCTTATGAGATCTTCCCACAAATTCTGATTTCGAGAACATCCATTTACAGGAGTCAGCGGAAGGTTTGTGAAACTACAGATTGGGTCACAGCTTCGAAAAGGTTGGGAACCACTGATAAAGGGTGTCCCCAAAAAATATGGGCACGACTTCACCATACTACCATTTCGAGACTAGTGCAGATAAAAACATAATTTCAAACGTTTGATTTTCTCACTGAACAATTGTAGATTTTGAATTTTGAGCGATTTATTTAACTATACAGTCAGTATACACGCACAATAAAAATCTGAAAAATAAAACCATATTTATCCGTGGCGATACAATTATCAAACAGACTATGACTTATTTCATTCAAAATTTTGAACTTTAGTACATGTCAATTAAAAAGATACAAACAAAAAAATCGATTCCAGCTTTGATCTACTTGAAAATGGTCAGAAACAAATCTTTAAATTTGCGTTAAAATATGTAAATATCGAAAAATTATGTTGCCTATCCAAAAGTACAAAATTTAAAGAAGTGTAAAACGTGTTGTTCTTATTTCTGATCAAACTAACTGAAATGTTATACCTTCACAATGTTGTATTATGTAAAGAGCAAAACTAGTGTTTTGATAATTAAAGATTTTTAGCATAATATTTGTTGGATTCCAAGAAAATCACCATAAATTAATTCATAAAAAAATAAACTTGAGTTATGTTGAAGATTAGATGTTTTGCTGATCAACAGTAGCAGAACAAGTAATCAGCATGCTGATGCTGGTATTCGGAAACGTACTAGAAAAATATAAATATTTGTGTGAGAAGACTCAATTTTGTACGTTCATCAATACCTACCTTCTCCATATGAAAAAAATATGTTTTTATTGGCAGAATAGTAAACATGTGAAAATCGGATTACCTTTTCTCGATAGTGCATTTTCATCCTGCTCCCCCTGTACATGTTGGTATAATTACAACAAAAAGCATCACCTCTTGCTGATAGCGAGAGCACTAAACCAAGAAGAATATAAAATTAAAAAACAAGCACAGTTTACAAGTTAAACATTTGCATTTCGAATTTTATGTAGAAAAAAATAAAAGATTTATGAAGGTTTTTTCTTTTTGGGGTAAAAGATCTGATCATATTCTACATACCAAAATAAAATATCTTCAAATATCACCAAGAATACAAAAAATTACGTTGAATGAGTAAAATTCTTCACATGACACAAAATTCTGAAGGGGTTTTGGTTGATTAAATAATATTTCCACCTTAGCTTGAGTCAGATCTCAATTCAGTACAGAAGCAATTTTGAATTCAAGAAAACATTTCTCAAGCAATCATAAGCCCACAGAAATAGTGATAAAAAGACGTGCTTATTGCATTAGAACCGGCAGCCGCTCGTGTTTCTCCAGAGAGTAATAGCATCGCGAGTAATAGTTATCGGGCTAATGCTAAATGGTTGCTAAAACAGCTCTACAAGAGCAGAAAAAAAAATCGTCGACTACTATGACTATAGTCATCCATCGTCTTCGCCCATATATCGTCATCGCACCCAGCCAGCCCATCGGCTGCTTTGTTTGTCGCGTGCTGTTTTCAACAGTTTGGTTCAGTTCAGTGTGGATCGTAACTTCGAGGGTGATGGTTGGATTTTCTTTACGCTGTTAAGATATGTAGAGTGCTGACGGGTGCGGCGTTTCCCTCTTTTTGCGGTTCTTTTCTTTTATATCCCAAGACATCCCACACTACATCTTTCCTATATAGAGTTGGTACCAGTTGAGTCAGAGAAGTTCAACTTAACTTAACCATAGCAAATTGGACGTCTGTGCATGGACCAGTTTCGAAGCCTACTGTGCAGTGAGGAAAAAGTGCGCCAAAGTGTCGTTCATTTAGTACATTCAACCGGCCTTCTTCGACCGGAAGTGGAAGTCATCAAGCAGCAGCAGAGAAAAGCAAACAAACGCTCGGAAAAACTAAACGAGCTTAGATACTTTCACGTGCGATTATCGATTTAGTGCGTCCGGTCCGGGGCAGGGTCGGGGAAAAGCAGTTTGTTGAGTTCTTCAACTGTGACAGGGAGTTGTGCCATCTGCATCATGTGATTGGATCCGCTGAATGATATCAGTGCAAAGTGATGCTAGTTGACTCATTGGAGTGATTCGAGCAAAATATAGTGCCAATATAGAGCTACCATAACTGTACCAAGTTCAAACGAAAAGAAAGAATAACTAGTTGGAAGGTATAGAGCCTTCCTAGCAGGTCGTCGTTATCAACAGGTGGGCGACGGTACGCATACCACACCAAACAACGGAAATCGAGTGCTTCAAGTGAACGAAAAGCAGTTCCCCTGTCATCTGGCCAAATAGGTGCTTCTGTGCTAATCGATATTGATTAATTGGCTGGAAAAGTCCTTGTGATTCGTTTTAAATCATTCGTAGCTCGAGGATAGAGACGAATAACACCGACGTAAATCAATTTGAGCGGTTATTGCTGATAGCAGCAATATTTTTTCGCCGCAATGGATCCATTGAGGTAAGTTGACGAGTTCGTAGTAATTAGGATAGGCAATTTGAAGCATTTCGTGAGAATGGTTGTTCTGCGGTAATTGTGGAACTTTCTTAGATGATTTATGGATTCTAGTCATCAGTTTCTATAATTACTGAAAACATGGAAACACTATTTGAGCATTGAACTCACAGAATGATCACCGGATGTGAACGCCTTTGTTTTCATTCTTCCATTCATGACAGAATTTGTGCATTCGTAATATGTTCATCATATACACAAAAATGTTGTTCCGCGTATTTTCTCCAGATTACCCGATTGAATATCTGCGCCATTCATATTATCAGCAATATTTTTTTATCTCATTCGTTTTTTGATGCTCAATTGCGTGTCATGCTTTACAGATCAAAATTCATTTTTTTTTTTTGTAATTTTGTAATATAAAATTGAATGACTTCCTTTGTATTGTTATCCGGGTGAAATTGATCTGTTGTTCCTATCTTTTTATAACAAAAAATGTCCCCCAGAGTTTACGTTTTATCGTCTGGGTTTCGTACAAGATTTAGTTGATTGATTCTGCCAGTTCGGGATATCATTGATCACTCACTGGAAGTTTGATTGAGTCATACAAAATCAAATGAGTCAAGATATTGAAGAACTAAAAAAAAACTAAGAAAATAATCTTCATTGTTGAAGGAACCCGATTTGTTAACGCTTAGAAATGATATAGAAGATTAAGAAATAGCATTCTTGTTTTGAAATATTTGAACGATAAAATGTTTATTTGATCTTTACATGAGAAGGGTCAAAACAATCAATGTTACCCCGTTTTAAATTATTATTATTTAATTTTATCTTCATTAACGAGATTTTAAGCCCTGGGATAGTTCATCTCGGGTCCCCGTTTTAAGGTTTGAAAATTAGTATAGTGAGACACTTGGGCACTCGTGGCAACTTGAATTTTCAAGAAGGGAAAATATAGAAATTGTTTTTTTTCATTAGCAATGTCGTGAAATGGTACACGGGAAAAAATTCTGTGGTAAAAACTACTATTGTAGCTGACTACGCCCATTCTTGAAACTACCATGGAATTTCAGAACAAATTACTATGTTTATGGTACATCCCGCCGCATTACTGGTACATTTGACAGAAGTTATTTTCATCAATTCGATTTTGACTACAGACATGGTAAAATCAAGCGCATTTCTGGTCTGCTGAAAATTGCCGGTGCGAGCGCTTAAGTTAACCCCCTAAAATGGTAGTTTTTACCGCACAATTTTTTTTGCGTGTAGAGATAAATGTAATTAAAAATGGTTGAACATATTGAAATTTTCTGATAGAACCTCTCAAAAAGTTGTAATTTTGGAGTACCTCCCATCTACAAATCAAACTAATTTTATGTGTTCAACGGAATGCTCACACAGCTATGGTTGGAGGTGATTTCAGGTGTTCGCATTTTGCATCATTCAAAGTGCAAATTTAATGAACGGCGAATTAACTGCCGCTTGCTAAAATTTTGATCGATTGTTTATCTGTAAGTTGCCAATCTTGTCGAAATACCAGCGCTACACGATGCGATGTTTGTTTGCTAAATGTATTCATAGGAATGCGCAAAATGTGATCCGATAATCCGATCTGCACACACGTTTGTTAAGGACTGTGTCGGAAATTAGCTGCAAGTATATTGAATAGTTTCAAAACAAATGCGGTCTATCTTACTATCATTTTTCTCAATGAGAAACTATTCAAAGGTGCATTTTTCCTATAAATTGTACTTGTATATTCATTATTTACCTAAATCGGTTTGGACATATAAAATTAACAAGAGTATGGTTGTTTAAAAATCGGCTTAACGCAACCTAGGGTAGTTAACGGTTTCGGCACCATTCGACTATTATCGGCAATCAAATTTCAAATGCCAGACACACAGCATATTTTTCTTTAAACAAACCAACGAAAACATTCAGATGATCCTTTGTTCTGTCAGCTTCCCGGTGACGAGATTTCCGAGACTGAACAAATAACTTCACCAGATATGTCATCAATTCAAATAAAAAGGCCTCAAAATGCTACTGATTTTCGAGCTGCCGAAGAGATTGCCTGCAGTTCTTATGGGAAAGCTGCCGAAGAGAATGAGACTGCCGACAATAGGCACACGGGCATGGGATGTTTAAATCGTTGTAAAAACGTTTCCATAAAGCTTTTAACAGGTCTGTCGGCGTAATCCGATAATTTGTCTGCTGATTCCCGAGACAATTACAAAAGAAGTACGGCATCGGCTGCCGAGAATACGTAAATTCTCCTAATTATACAAAACAAATATCGTGGCAATAGAAAATTGTGACGATGTAGGTCTAAAATTAATAAAAAAAATTTTTTTCTACATTTCCTCGATGGATTTAACATCGCGTGTTCTAAGTAGTTTATTAGTATCATGGCAGAGAAGCATCTTCAGAAAATATTATTTTGAAGTTGGTGAAAGGGCTTTTTAAGGGTATTGCAACATGTAGTCCAACTAAGTAGGGTACACAGCAAGGCTGCCCTGAAAAATATTTTGTTTTGATTGAAGACTATGTTTTGATTTTCACTTTTGATAGTTTATACCGACATTTTATATATTGGTTACATTTGGCTAGAATGTCCTCAAAAGATTTATATATCCACCATGAATCTTAGACATTATGTCAGAATTTAAACAAAAATGTAACTCATTATATGATTCAAATCAAACAAAAATATAACTCATTTTGTTATTTCGTAAATGAATTATAACGAAATTTGTTATTTTTTTTACAAGAATAAGCAACTGCTCCCAGATTTGTTTATAACAAACTGTGTTATAATTATATTTTAAATTGAAACAAATTTGAAACAGCCTCCGTGATTTTAACTGATTTTGTTTTGATTATGTTATAATTCCCTCCATTAACTCATAGTGCTTCTAACAAAAGCGAAACAAAATTTGTTATTTGTAACAAATCTTGATATGATTGTGGTATAACGTTGTTGTAATCCACTGTTCAGGAACATGCCTTCCTGAAGTTTGCAAATATAGTAGACTTTACAGCCCACTATATTTGGAACCTTCAAGAATACAGCGTATTGTAATAAAATGTCGAGGCAACATTATTCCTATTTGTAGATACAATTCAAAAACAATTTATTAAAATGTAACAGAACAGCGTATTGTTTTTAGTATAAATATACCTTACAATTAATTTCTTTTAATATACCTTTTTCGTTAATTTCTTATTTTACATACAAAGATATCGACCGTGATAATTATATTTTCGAATTTGTTTATCGGCATATCGGTCTATTTTGCTCGAAGTAAGAGGGAGCATGGAGAAGAAAGCAATGAATACTAGATGGATAGGTACCGTAAGGGAACGGCGAGAGAAATTGGATTAGATGTTGAAGAGGGCACCTTTATTAAAAATAAAATTGACAAGTAAACAATTGAGTTTGGAGGGAAAGGGATGAAGGTGAACTAATATTAAATAGTTTAACATCGATGAAAATTCCAGCCAAGTCATACAATTTATTGTTCGTTCAAATTATGACGGGAACAAATGAATAAGTCAAACGCTACTTTTTATACATACGATAGTACTCAGAACTAAAAGTACCGTGTCGTGTTACACAAAAACTGTCCATAATCAGATAACCACATAACCGTCCAATATGAATAGGGAATTCAGCGAAGATGGAGCTGCTATTCATTTATGGGCCGTGCAAAACTTCCAACAACCATTGCAAAAGCATTCAATGGGTATTTACAGTGAATCGCTATCGTATGTATCTAAAAACAGACCGATCGATCATTCGCTCAGCTGCTCACAATCCACACGTGAGCTTCATACCAAGCCAGAGATTTTAAGTCGGGAATCGAACAGGCATGTAAGCGGCGAATATGGCGAGCGTAATAAAAATAAACCGTAAATTTGGTACGTGGGGGATGCAAAACGACTTTGTTATTGACGAGATTTTTTGTAGCTTTTTGAATGATCGTACCACATAGGCATCAGTGTAGAGGGCGTTTTACAATAGGGGTAAAACTATGGAGTTTTATCAATGATTTTTTTTCTAGTTGTTTAGTTTTTATCTAGAATAATGAATCTGATATATGCTCATGAAAATGCCATACTGAAACATGCGAAGTATTCAATTAAGGATTTCCCAGTGTCTTAATCTAATTTAAGCATTATCCAAAAACCAATGTCTCCAACTGCAACAGTTGTGCGGCGCCCGCCTGGCTGGCATACGCAGCTTCCAAACATTCAGAGAAACCTTTCAGGGCCATTCTCGATGCAATAAATAGGTCATGCCAACCATTCCGATGCAATGGACCCCCACACTCTTTAAGAATCAGTTCCATAACCCGAAGTAGATATTAATGCTTATTCGTTTTTTTCTTTTTCTCCATTTCAGTATCGGTTCCAGTGTCCTGAGCTTGCACCAACGGTAAGTGGACTCATATTATCATCGTTCGCACAGTGAGCAAAAAATGTGTCATCGTCATCGGTCGGTTTGGTGTACTGTTTTTTTTTACTTATTACCCATCTATATAACGTAGTCAGTGCATTGGATAACGCAACGCAATCACAGTAGATACAGTACGGGACAATACATTTGAGGATTTTCGATTTTCCATACAAAATGATTAACTAGGCTAGATATGAATAATTTATGGACCGATTTAACTATTATTTCCACGGCACATCAGATACTTCTTAAATTTCAACATATATTTTTGATCATTTTTTTCCAATCAGAAGTTCATAACTAAAACGATTTGACTCAACAGAATTCTCATCTTGATCTACTTCTTTTCTGAAGACACATTGAGGCCATTCTTTCAATTTTTTTAGTTATGTCAGTCATTGAAAATTCTAGTCACACTTTTCTAACCAAACTTTCCAATAATGAGAAATTTTTTCTTCTCTCGCTCTTTTTATTGTGACTGTGTAACACTTAAATTTTTGGCAATTTTTTTCATTATGTATCGAAATACAATCTCGTTTACTAGTGATTCGTATAGAAAGCGGAACTGGAGAGGTAAATGTTGTCAGATTTGATAAAAGATGTTTACTTTCTCAACGTTAGATAGGTTTTTTATAAAAGTTCAGTGAGGATCTCATAATTGGAAAAATGACTCATAATTATATGTAAAAAGTTATGTCTAAAGACCTCTAAAAGTCTCATTCAAATATATCCTTAAATAACTTAGATCTAACTCATAAAAGTTTGACCGTTTTGTATGCAACATCGAAAAAGTTGCAAATGTTTTGCCCAATGCTATATGTATCTAGTAGGAGTGCGAAAAAAAGCAATGCAAAGTAATTCCTAACCACGGTCAACGTCAGGAGGAGGAGTAGGCAGCAAATGAACAACGAGGCGATGGCCGGCCAACACAGCTGGCATCGCCACATACCGGTTTGGCGGGTACTCAGCTGTTGGTGGCAGTAGGTACAGTTACTCTCCGATAGAGGGGTTCGAGGTGGGCCACAATTGAAGGAATAATGCTTGGCCTGATATATGCTCTGTCTATTCTTGCAAGAATGACCAAGTAATCAAATGGCACTTTATTTCGTCCTGTGTGCTAATACATGGCTATCATAGGGCTGAAATGTCCTACATTGGCTGTAGCATAGCCCTATTAGCTAGAAAAAGCGAATTAACGGACTAGTGATTACTTGGACGGCCTTATAATCTTTTTGAAGAGAACACAATGTATTTACTCTATTTTATATTTGTAGTAAAAACGCTGCAAGTTTTCCCTGAAAGGTGACCCATAACAGTTGAAGGAATACTGTTGTACCGCATATTTCATGCGTGTTTGCAAGCATGCTCGGTTGACTATCAGCTGGTACTGGAAGCTACTGGAAATTGATACATGGATTTTATATTGAAAATTGTGAGTAGTTCTTGAAATTATGATCATTAATTGATTAAACATAACACTCCCATGGCGTATTTTTTTTTCATCTATTAGCTGTTGAAGATGATAGAAAATGAACATGAAACCGGCAATTAAACTCGCATTTGTCTTATGTACTTGCATGTATGCCGTATACTCGTACAGCTGGTGCCATTAGAATAAGTAATTTTTTAACAGTTTGGTAGGGTAGCTAGCTGTCCACACCATACTCATATTCCTAGGAGCCCCAAAATCGATATTATTTTTCTTATCCGGGAAGAGTTTCCCGGAAAATCTCGACTCACCTTGACGTACATAAATTTCGTATCGGTTTCTCCCCCACAGGTCCCGGCAAACTTTGTCTTGGTAGGTTGTTGTAAAACGTCATGTAATCCCCCATACAAAATGGATTGTCCTACCCACGATTCAACAAAAAAAAAAACAAGATCAGTAGCAAACTTAAACAACAAATTAAATGATTTATCATTTGATCAATATACATACCTCCATCAATGTCGTAATTATTCTTATGGCGAATGGAGGACATGATAAGGTTTTTCATGGTATTCTCATGAACGTGGCATGGTTTGTTCCTGACCCCCAAAAGGCTCGTGGGAAGAATGGTTGAGGACATCTATAGTGAAAATCATGGGAAACTAATTGTAATAATTGCTACAAGAAACTTTGTTAAACATTAGAAAAAAAGCAATCCTCTAATGCATTTCTGAATGAACCAATGGATGTTTTCTTAAAAACATATTGGGATAAATTGCCTTCAGCATTCCTGGAAGTAATTCTTGAGAAGTTTCTAAAACATCCATAGGCAATTATCAGAAAATCAATGAAGAGCCTTAGTAGTAGTGAAGTAACGGATAATTCTAATCACAGTCGCATCCTGTTATGCGCAGCACGAGTGTCATGGTGCTAGCGATTTCTGAAAAGCATTGCTGAATCTCCTCACAATTTTCGGAGCAATTCTTATAGAAATCCCACAGAACACTCTCTATTTTTTTTTGGCACATTCAGAATTGCGTATACATTTCTAGAATTCGCAGTTAATTTCTGAAAAATTATTTGTTAAAATTCCTACTAATATTTTGTGCAGGTATTCATACAAATATTAAGAACAGATTATTACGTTTTTTTGAAAAAAAAATTTTTGCAGAATAGTTGAAGAAATTCCAGCAAAATATCTGATGGAGTTCCTGTCCATTGAAACATTTTACAAACTTATGCGATTAGCCGGGTCATTTCGGTGCCCAGAAAAAGAAAACTACACAAATTCACATATATTTTTCTGTTCATCCATTTGTTATCAAGAAATAGGTTGTAAAAGCAATCAGTTTGGTCTGTTCTTGTTAAATTTGATCCTAGGGGCAGGACTGGTGGTAGGTTTCTTTTTGAAGAATTGGTCTCTATTTTAATGCAAATCTCTTTTTTCAATAGAAGGTTTCTAAAGTATTTATTTTAAACATAATGGTTTAAAAAATCTCTATTTTCCTTACTCTGCTTACATTGAATCCTGATGCAAACTTGTACTTACAAGCTTCAACGGAACCTTCAGAGACTATAACGGGTTTAACAGGATCTTCAAGAATTTCGTCTCAGATCCCTTCAGGAATTATCATAGTGATTTTATTTAGAATTATCATAGTGATTTTATTTAGAATATTTCCAAGGTCTCCTACAGGGATCTCTCCAGAAATTCTTCTAAAGATTTCTCAATCAATTCTCCCAGCAATTCTTGATGCTTAGAACAAATTCTCCAGAACTTGCTCCAGGAAATCCTTAAGAACTCCAGAGCTACTACCTCTAGTAATTTTCTCAAGTATTACTTTGATTATTTTCCATTTCCTCCAGATATTTTTTCACTAATTCTTCAATCGTCTTTTCCAGTTGTAACTCTGGAAGATCCACAAAGGTTTATTACAGGTGTTTGAAAAAATAGCTTAAGCGTTTGTTTTGCACGAAACCCTATAAGAATTTCATCCTAGTGTAATACTAGGATCTCCAGCAGTTTTACCAAACATTTATTTCAAAAGCCTATGAAAAAATTCTCATGCTTTTACTTCAAATGTCATTGTAAGAACGAATACTACAGATTTTAATAGTTTGATCCAACATTTTCAATTCTTTCGATTTACTCTTAAGCCTGATTAAGTAATTTATTGGCCTATCTTGATCCATGGGAAATTCCTGCAAGGATTCGATCAAGGAGGCTTTTTTTCTGATCGCAGTACGCAGTTGACAAAAAAATATCAGTTCAAACGGGAGTCGCTGTAGGAAATTTCTGCAAGAAATCGTCGAGAAATTTCTTTAGCGATTCATTTTCAGCAGCAAATAGACATTTTTTTCTATTTAATTGGTGATTATTAGCATTTCCAGTTTTTATTACTAACATGCTCTCTGTATTTGACGTTTTTGACTAGATGACCTATTTAGGAACGTTTCGGAAAAATTAACGTTCGGCTTCTATCCAAGACATAAAAAGATTTTTATTTGGAAAACTGACATTGATTGTCAATAAGTCAATTAAGAAGTATGTTGTCTTTTTAAAATATTTAGAAGGAATACTCGAGGTTTAATTATGTAGTGCAAGATATAATAGATTCCAAGGATCATTGGACTCAGTGTAGCTACTGTCACTAAGTATAATGAAATTACGTTAAACCTAATAAACATAAATAAATATAAATTCTTTGAAAAAAAAAAACATGAAAAATAAAAACAGAAGTCAGATGCATGTAAAGTTTATTTTATTATCATAATTAATTTAGTTTGACGTATAATTATAAAGCAAATACGTATACTTTGCTCATTTAGTTTTATGAAAAACTGGAAATGCACAGATGCGGTCGTGTTCCCTCATCTTTTGTTGCGAACCAAGCGAAATCCATTCAAATTATTATTCTTAGCACGATCGTCGAAAACCGCAGGATTTAACGGCACACACTGCACTTTTCTGGAAACTAGACTGGACACTCCAAACCTACGGCAGAAGTACAATTTTTCGGTAGTCACATATTGTACTGCAGTAGGATCCTTTTGCCTGGTCTGCTGCCCGCTGCAAAACAGAACATTTTTTCACTTCCATCATCAAAGGAATTTTATTTCTTCAACTGCGAAGTATAAGATCTTACCTGAGGTTTTATTTCAAGATTATTTTCACCGTTTCACTACGTCTTTTTAATCAAAATTAAAGCTTCAAATGAATCCAAATAACAAATGGTGATGGCTGACAAAAAATATCGACTAACCTATGAAAAAGTCCAAAGTTGAAAATCTGAACAACATTGTCAGTGTGAGTCAAAGATTGAGAAAATGCCTCTTTTTGGAAAAGAATTTTTATCGATAGCTATGTTTCCCAATTCTGACGGAGAAAAATAAGAACTGGAACTTTATAAATGAATAAAATCTATAGTTATGTAGCCTTGAGGTTACGCTTTCGCTTCATAAGCGGAAGGTCATGGATTCGATTCCCAGCCCCTCCACAAAAAAACCCGTCCAGTCACCAGAAGACGCTTCACGGAGGACTATGCTTTGGGGAGCACATCCATCCTCCGTCAGTATCAGATGGTGACTGAGACAAACTGACCCTCTTCGCAGGCAGCTAGCCTCACTAACAGCAGAGCTCTCTCCTACCTGCTCGGTGTGAGAGTAAAAGAGTAGGAGAGAGTGAAAGAAGATGTAAATATAGATAAGTTAAAAATAGATCTGTATCGGTAAAGAAGATACAGATCAACTGATTCCGGAGCAGTAGTGGCCACGAGCACAGAGTGCCTTATAAAGAAAAAAAATCTATAATCAGGCTTGTTAAATAAATTGGAAACATTTTGGTTTTGAGCACTTTTCAAATGTTTTATATTTATGCCGCGATGGACGGGGTACAGTATCTATTATGGTTAGATAACATTCACTTATGGTAATCCATATGGGAAATTGTTTTACAATAAGTAGACTTTAATCGATGTAGTAACATCAGTCACTGATATCTACATTACTCTCTTACCGTACAGATGAGATTGTAAGGCGAACATATGGTTAATGGGTAACAATATTCAATATGTTCACATTATGTTTGTGAATATTTCAGGTACGGAAATTTTCTATGCGGGCAACGCATCAAAACATCTTGACATTACCTACTAGTTTGACATCCCATCGTAGAAAGTACGCCAAACACTCACAAAAGTCATTGCATTCCATGAAGCCACATACTGTATCGTTAAAGTGATTGGAATGAGACCTGTAACAAGTTATGACAGCAAAGTCAAGTGCCCGGTGAGTTTGTCTAATTGGTTTGATCGAGTCTTTGCTGTTCGCCAGTAGCGGCCGTAGCACTCATTTAATTGAAATTTGCAGTTTGTTTACGTTTGTGCTGATTACTTCGTCACGCTGTCGTGTAATGTTCCAATGGACATGTGTGACTTTATGTGGCGTTGACTAAAGGGATGCCAATTAAAAAGTCACGTCATGTACCTACATAAACTTTATCACCTTGAAAATTTTCCCTGCAAAAGAAGCTGTTCAAAATTTCTTGGTTGATCTGATCGTTTCAAAAATGATCAATGTTGTTGATGTAAATTTTCTGCTTAATCGCCAAACGGACGATGAGTTATACACGAAAAACCTAAAGTAATTAAGTATAAGTTGAGCATAAATTGCTAGCGAGTTTTTACGTTGAACAGCGTGTGTCCCAACTAATTATCAATATTCTAGTATCAGGTGATAGTTGCGAATAATCATAATCACACTCAGCTCAGTGTGAAATATACATTTCATTAGGCGAAGGTAGATAACGCCCAATCAGCACTAGGTGCAGTCGTTTGACTTTGAATTGTTATAGACATAGACAAGGACACCCTTGAAGTACTTCTATCAGCGTAAACGTGTCAACTGGTTAGTTTGAAGCGATAAATATTGTCAAATATCAAGTAAAGGATAATGTGAGAATCTATACTGCCAATATTCGCATTGTCGACGTAAGCGCTAATATTTTCAAAATGCCATTTTTCATTACTATGCATTCCTTACCTAATATTCAACACACTAGTTGGACATGCGAACAACACATACCTACTATACAACAACACATAATATTCCAACTTACCCGAGCAAGCATACGTTTTGCCTAATGTTTTTGTGTGGATAGTTCGTTCAGCGTAGGGGTAGATCCCCCAGTACCGGACACTTAGGCCGCTAAATTATTAATTCAAAAGATATTGGTTTTATGTGAGTTTGTCAAATAATAATATGAATTTGGCATTACATTTTGATGATGTATTCTGGTACCAAAAGTGTGTGTCCCAATACCGGACACAATCTGGAAATGGTTTGATTTCTGTATATTTCTACGTAATCGAATGTTTTTACTCCAGAAATAGTATTTCTGAGCCAATGTATTTGCAACATTTACAAGAACAATTTGAGTTTTATTTAGTTTGCAAAATGTCCATCAAAAACCTCTTTCAATGTGATGAATAATAACACATTGTACGATGTTGGACATCATGATTGACGGATTCCATGAAAAATGATTATATTTTATGACACTGGTGCCAAAGTTGCAAAGATATCTTATAAAAATCAAGCTGTCTGAAACTAAGGAACAGGAAATGCTCGACCAAAGAGCAGTTTAGTTTAAATATGGTACGATACATACTGCCGTTATACGCATAATTGTCCCATGTTACTTTTTGTGCATTTTGACTTTTTGTCATCAAACAGTTTATCTTTACGTATAGTTTTAGAAAACACCCACCAAAAATTAACTTTATTCGGAAACTCAATGAAAAGCAAGCCTAGTAATTTTGTCTCATTGTTGAATTTCCACGCATAACTGTCCCACTACTGTATTTCTACGCATAACTGTCACACTATACAATTCGCTGCGCTGAACTCGAGCAAAATATTCAGTAGGCAGTTTTGAATCAGCTGGTGTTTGGGAAAATCGTTTTAAACATCTTCTTTTGTTGGCTTTACATCCCATGTGGAACATCACCCGTCTTATGTGTTTGAATTATCGGGATGCATTCATCATTCATGCGAGCCTGACGTCAAATTTAATTCAAATTTTCAATATCAAAATATTATTTCCCATCCGTTTTTCAATGAATTTCAGTTGAATTTTCAGGGTCGATCACAAAATTTTTCTAGTTTTTGGAACCGCGGTAATCGATTAGAAATTTATCGTTATTTTGGATTCATCAAAATAAATAATAAATCGAAATAATCCCACGTGAACAATCAGTAACCACTTTAATTTCAAGTGGCTGGCTTGTGACAAACCAACTTTATGATTTAGCAAACGAAGTCTAAATAAAAATAGTTCGACCGATATTGGATGACTTGGCCACATGCTGAGTTGTTCCGAATACCGGTTCACTGGTGGAAGTGACCATTATATTGGCGAATCTGAAACCTGGAAGTAAGTAAGTACCTGAAATCTGAAACCTTGCGACATATCAATGTCAAAGGTGGTTCAAATCAAGTCTTAAGGTGGTTCAAATGTATTTGTATGACTTGACCACATGTTGGATTGTTCGGAATTCCCGGTTCCCTGGAGGAAATGGCCACTAAACTGTCGGTTCTGAAACCTAGTTGGCAACATTAAACTTCATAAATTCCCAAATCAAGGCTAAAGAAGTGTAACTCAAAGGTTCTTGGATGACTTGATAACATGCCAGGTTATTTTGGATACCCTGTTCCCCAGAGAAAGTGGCTATTATATTGGCGGTTCTGAGACTTGCGACATATCAAACATGATTAATTTGCAAATCAAGTCAAAAGAAGAATAGTTAAAGAGGTTTTAGATGACCTGACCACATACTGGGTTATTACGGATAACTGGTTCTTCGGTGCAAGTGGCAAATATGTTGGCGGTTCTTAAACTTAATATGCGATGTATCTTATATCATGATTTTGCAAACCAAGTCCAAAGAAACGTCAAATCGTGTGATGATTTGTATCGTGAATTTTGAGTTAAATATTAATTCCGCAGAATAACCTTGAATTCGCAGATGAGTTTCTGTCAAGCCTGTAGCTGAAAGAGTCGATATAGGAATTTATTCCATCTTATAAACTCTCTAACTTACTCATCCTCTCTTTCTATCACTAAATCATACATTTTCTCATTATCACACATACAGAAAACTTTACTTTCCATCCCATACTATAAAATCGTATATCTTCACTTCCCCATACGTGGCTCCGTTTGGCACATGTCACTTGAGCCTTCATTAGGTGCCTTAACATAGTCTTGAGGCTATACGTCCTCTACATTCGGTACAATATATTACGTAAGAACGGTAATCTACAGCAGTATGCTTAGCACATAATTGGTCACTACTTTCAGTGGGACTGTTATGCGTAGAAATTCACCAAAAACCTCGTATTTCTAGGCATAACAGTCCCACTTTGAAATTCGTAGCTAAATTTACTTTATTCCCATAATACAAACTCTTGACTCTAATGAACACACTATTCTTTATACTATTGTAATGTTTTTAATTTAATTTACCACACACCTGGTCAATACGAGGCCTAAATGTGTTAAAATCTTTAAACGCGTTTTTCTCGATTGCATATTTTGGAACATGGGACAGTTATGCGTATAACGGCAGCAAACATACTTTCAAATTATGAACATATGGTCGTCTAAATCTTTCAACTTTTCGACCGCGAAGCAAAAAAAATGACTGGATCTGTTGAAAACATTCCTAATTGACAGCTGTTTTATTAAAGCAATGTGATGACTACTAGTAACATGCATTGCTAATATTTTAAGTGAAAATTAATGAACTATCAAACTAACGTTTGAAAAAAAAAAACAAATAGATCACATAATTGTTTATCTTTATGCAAAATCAGCATGACCAGCGAGAATTAAACACAACGCTCCACACGTTTCAGTTTCTGCAGTCACAAGTGGGTGGTGTCACTGGAAAGCAAAGACTAAACATTACAATCGGTTCGTTTATGACGTGATTCCCATTACGATGATGAGGCACAGCTGGGACGTGCGAAAGAGAAAGAATAACACAGCTGCCACTGTTTGCATTCGATACGGCATTTATAGATACACAAGATCCGTATTGACTTAGTACATACCCCATCGGAGGAAAAGGGCGCCAAGGCAGGGGCGACTTGAATGACGGCGATGATAAAATGAAAGACGGTCTCTCTGCCCTCTGCTCGAGATAGGCTGGCAGTTCAGCATATTTTTAAAGATGTATTTTTAGATGAACGAAACTGTTTGTTTTATACTTATTCAAGTGCATCAAGTTGCATCTTCTGCTCAGTAGATAGTAAAATGAATAGAAGTGAATGCTTCCCTTCGTACTAGAATCCAAGCGATAATCGGTTCGGCTTTAGCAGATTAGATGCTACCCACGACAACCCGACGTGGGGTTTTAGCGAAACTGCTGAGAGCTCGTGCAAGTTGTGGTGGATGAATCGTAAATCTAATCACTGACTATGTGCACACTTCAAGCGGAAAGCTACTAACAGTAAGTATTAGCGTCTGTCTATCCACACGGGTGAGTGAGTGCTGCTCAATCCACACGATCGATACACTGTTTGCTTTATCGATGAAATGTACTAACGATAATGACGAGACCGAGAGCAGAGCCGATTCGTTATTCTGCGAATACTTCAATCATCGATAAACGTTAGATGAATATTGAAACATGGGCAGCATCAATTTATTTATTACGTAACGCTCAAAATAATAATGTTTGCACCTTGTGTCCATTCCATAAATGCTTTTTGTTTTAATTTTATGTGAACTGTAAGTGTACCTCCTACTTTGAGAAACATTCTTCTTCTTCTTTTTGGCATTACGTTCTCACTGGGAGAGAGCCTGCTTCTCAGCTTAGTGTGCAATGAGCACTTCCACAGTTATTAAGCTTTCCTCGGCAAAGTTGCCAATTTTGCATTCGTATATCGTGTGGTAGGTACGATGATACTTTATGCCCAGGGAATTCCATTACGAAAAGATCCTGGACTTAACGGGAATCGAATCCAGACTCCTTCAGCTAGCATTGTTTTGCTTTGTGGTCGCGGACTCTAACCACTCGGCTAAGGAAGGCCTCAGACATTATTGTTTCTGATTTTTCTTATATCAATGATAGCAACAAATAATTGATGAAATGTTCAACCCGCAACTCAAGCGAGTACTAGAATAAGGGCGTCAGTAACGTGATCGATTTCTCTGCATAGATCCTCACTTCAGTGAATAAAAATGAGAAGGTGATAAAGAGTTTTCTGATTATTATTCCGGTCACCATAAAGGAACAGAATAACCATTGCATTAACCTAATGAAAAAAATCATCTTAACAAAACTATAAAGATTTAGACGTCATTTATTTTGTTCTGAGTAAAAATCCATGAAATTTTATTGAATTGTGCAGATTAACACGTCATGAATGACGTCACAATTACTAGATGTAAATGCAAAAACTATTCCTGGCGTATCGTTAGATAAGTCTGGAACCGTTTCCGTATGGACCATACTTGACCGACCTTTTACGGAATGTTCTTTAGTAAGATAATTATATGTAAAAGAAGTTCTATGTAAAAATATCCATCAACTACGATACCGACATGATTTCCGTAAACAAAATACAAAGAAAAAATACTTTTCGAATGTTTTAGGTTTCCGGGACCGGATATGACTGCGAGTGTGATATTAGAATCACTATTCATAATCCAACAATTGTTATTATTATCTGACTCTATATTGTCTATCTGTACCGTTTAAAATTCTTATATATTGATATTTATACTCCAAACGAACATTATAATTTCTCAATCACTAACACAAAAGTTCAAAAATATGAAGAAACTTCACCAAAGAAACCACTTAGCCAGGTGAAGGTATTTGTCTTTCTTTCTCATTTTAGTAAAATGGTCTTATCATCCTTATTGCACATCTGAATTACACTGTGAAATATAATAATCTTACCGCTTTGACTCATATTCCGAACACTTAAGGCCTACTGTGACATTAACTGTATCTGATAGGCATAAAGCAGCTTCAAAATATTCATTCTATTTGCCAAATATAACTGTGAGCTATTGATTACGATATTAAAAAAATGATTTAACAACTTTTACTACTACTTTTACGCAAAAGTGTGGAACAACATGTTGCTTCAAATGCCGAACACTGTGCTCATTCGGTCTTATATTCCAAAAACCTTTATTCAAATCTTGAACAGCACGAATAAATCGTACTCAGATTAACAATTTTGCAATAAAAAAGTGAAAAATAGTTTTTTTAATGCACTCTGTGCCGGAATCAGTTCATCTGTATCTTTTTTACCGATATCTAGATCTATTTTTAACTAATCTATATTTAGGGAAAGTGTACCAGTTATGGCCATAGTGGTTCCCTATTTGGCCATATGCAAAATATGGATAACTTTTACATTTTTAATCTTTCTGAATGTTTTAGCATCAAGATTTATCCTTTATCTTACTGCTAAAACACAAAAGATTTTTCAAAATGTGAAGGCATTCAAGATATCACGTATAGCGAAATAGGGAACCACTATGGCCATAACTGGTACACCTACCCTACATCAACTTTTCACTCTATTCTACTCTTTTGCTCTCACACCGAGCAGGTAAGAGAGTGCTCTTCTGTTAGTCCAATCGATTTCCATAAGCCATAGTCCATTGCTCTTGCGGTGGTTCGTTTTGCCGTGTTCCTGAGTCGTTTAAGGCTAGCTGCCTGCGAAGTGGGTCAGTTTGTGCTCATAAGAACACTAAGCTGAGAAGCAGGCGGAACAAAGTAAGGACGTTAATGCCAAGAAGAAGAAAAACCATACAAAATCCAAGTGTTCGTAAAGTTAGTCTGTTTGGAATTGGAGACAGAACGGTAAACAGAACTTCGTGTAATGATCCAAATAGAAAGTCAATCACTACAAATACAAAGATACAAAGTTGGGCACATTGGTCAACCAAAGAAAATATGATAAAAATGTTGAAAATGGTATGGAATTGTCAGATTTCGAATTACTTTCAACAATTCTCAGATCATTAGGTTTTACCCGATTGTATGACATTTGCCAGAAAACCATTTGCCAGAATGATTTTTGCCAGAATGCTTTTTGCCCGAAACCATTTGCCAGACAACCATTCTTCAGAATAGTTTTTGTAAATATTTTCAACTTCAATATGAAATATATTGAAAGATAATTTTTCAGAAATCTTAAAGCAATCGAATTCTTTGAAACTTGTCATTTACTTACATATAGCTCGAAACATTGAATAGCCGAATTTAAGATTATTTCATCAAAAAGAGTGGACTACTAGCACTGCACAGCTACAGGGATAAATTAATTGAAATTAACCCCCTCAGATTTGAACCACATACATTTTTGTTCTAAGGTAGATTTACACCATTTGCGACAGACTGACGAAAAACATATCAATGTTCACTATTAGTCCTGATTGTTAGTTTTAGCTACCTAGTACCGGATATTATTTAAAAATCCCTTAGAAGACTGCCATGTTGCCATGATCCTCGGTGGAAACCTCTGTGCACAGATATTTTTTTCTCATAATAATTGCTATTTGTATGTATAAGATTATAAATCGGAAAAACGTCAAGATCATTCACTTTCAGTGTAGTTTCTTTATTTAGGACTGGAATTGACTACAGTCACTCTATTCACAGTCTGGCAAATAGAGAAGCACAAGAACTGGCAACGTGATAATCTCTTTAAAATCGCTAGCAACTGATTAAAAAGTTGAAGCCTTCAAATGACCTTCTTTGAACAATGACAATGAACGATACACTGTGTTTTAAAACCTTTAAGAGCATCTCCTATTATTTTTTGATTTGAATATCTCTACGGTCACAATACTGTCCACTGATTCTAGCAATCTCTACCTGTCATGTTCGATTGGCACCGATCCGATTGGCTCCGATGATTCTATCCGCCAGACTGTGAATTGAGTGACTGTAGAATTGACTATCCTTCTCCCGACTTTCGCATTTTTTTTATTTCACTTTACATGTTTGTAGCCATTTTTATTAATACCTTATTATTTATTTAATTTTTATGACCCAACATTGGTTATACATCTTTCATTGTTTCTGTTTGCCGCAGGCAGCACAACACCTTTTCAGTACAATTAAGAAGAACAACTAATTATGTAAAGAATTGTAAATCTCATATGAAGCAAGTCTTTAAATTAGTTAGCACTAGAAAATAGCTTAATATTCGATCAAGAGATAAGCATAAATAGAATATTGAAAATATAATTGCCTCTATTGGTTCTTATAAAATTGTCTGGAAGATTATCATCATAGCATTCTCAAAAATTATGGAAAGCTCGGAAGTTTTCAATACTACTATTGATTAAAAACATTTTATCGTACAAAAAGGTAAGAATATTAAGAAACAACTAATTTCCATATAGTTAAATATCATATGCTGAAAATCCTAATATCTTGAAAGATCTCACATTTCTAAGTATTGCTATGCAAAGCATAGTAATTAAGTAATATATTTTCTGGGAAATGGTTCTTCTGGCAAATGGCTTTCTGGCAAATGTCACACAACCGTTTATGCAATTGATTTCCGTTTTTATTTCAATAAAATGCACAAATTTATCACAAATTTGAATTCTTTAGCTCATCCAAATTTGAAAAATTAATTATCGCAAAACGGGGTAACTTCGATAGTTTTTTTTTTTTTTTTTTTTGTCAAAATGATTAATCTTTAATTCAGCCTTACAGATTTTAATGATTCATTTCCAAAACAGGTAATGGTAGGGAATGAAACGATCGGTATTCAGACAATCAGGACAACATGAAATTTAGGCTTTGTACAGATTAGTCAAGAATTCAAACCATTCTGATCTTTTTGATACAATTGTGATACAGATAATTCATCGAATAGATAAGTTTCAATATAACAGCAAATAATGCAAAAAATCTGTTATTCCAAATGCTTAGAGTACGTTTTACTAAATCACTTGAAAGCATTTGGTCCAGTCTGATTGAATACCGACCAAATTATCAGTCACGTCGATAATCATAAGCCTATCTCTCAAGCCGATTTTTCGGAGGAAACAGACGTGCGATAATGTCAAACCCGTCCAGCACTGGGATAGCGTGTTCTCACGATATCTGCAGCAGTGAATTTATAATATCACCATCAACAAGAAGTTGGCTTCCTCCTTCTCTGGTCTTTGTTTCGTCGTTTTGAGAGTCCTTCGCTTGCGCTTGTTGCTTTTATATACCGAATTTCTCTCTACTTTTGTTCAGCAAGCGTGGTCGTGTGGTTGTGGTGTGCGTTGTGACATCGTTTTTGTCCATGGAGATGGGTTTGAATCTCGTTGGTGGCCACAATTTTTATATTAGGGGAAGTGGTGGAAAAATGAACACTGTGCCTTTTACCGGCAAAAAACAAATTTGATTGAATTTTTATCACGCACGGATGATTTAGAGCATAATTCGAAGTGTTCGGGTTGATACGGAGGTCAATTGAAGTGAAAATGTCAACGAAAACTAAGATTTTAGAAAACCACGTTTGAAAATTAGAACTGACGTAAGTTTTAGCTCGGGAGTCTTGAGATTTTTCAGTGAGGTCAATATCGATATGATATGATGCAAAATCTGATACTTTTAGATTTCTCTTTGAATGGGTTACAATCATTTATGTATATATTTTCGGGAATGCAATGAAAATTTTCAAAAATATGTGTTTTGCTCACGATTTTTGCATTTTACCACCAACAGCTGTTCATTTTACCCACATAGTGCAGGTAAAATGAACATTTGCATTGTTTTTTTGTTATCGATAAATATATGTGAAAACTTTACTATTTCAGTCTGGATTTATGTTGCTGCTATAGATAACAGCCCTAGTTTTAATGTTGTGCGATAGAATTATACAATTTCTTCATTTTTCTATCAGAAACAGGATGATATCCTTAAGGTGTTCATTTTACCACCCCTTCCCCTATTTGCCTTGTGATAATTAACGCGATAAGTTTAGAGCCGATTAAGTTGGATCAGTGCAAATAATCGAATCGATCTTGATCAACAATTATAACAGTTCACGAAATCTGTTTCTCACAGATAAAGGCGGCAACGAACTGCCAAGTTGCTTGAAAAATCCTCTTTTTTCGTCTCATTTCAGTAATAATTTCATTCACTGCTACCCTGCTGGTATCATAGTAAACGAATTGAATTGAAAATATTGCATGACGATTTATAGAGCTATAACTTTC
Organism: Aedes aegypti; assembly: GCF_002204515.2. NCBI lineage: Eukaryota > Metazoa > Arthropoda > Insecta > Diptera > Culicidae > Aedes > Aedes aegypti. The sequence goes on from NC_035108.1 coordinate 403,821,136, forward strand.
GATTATAATTATAATCGAAGTTGATTTTTGTTGTTGATTGATAATGGGTATGTAAACACAAAAAAATCCACTTCCAAACTGCTATTTGACGTCATTGAAGTTGGAACTGGGCTGGAGCATGTATAAAATTATATTTTATGATATCGATTGATTCTAATATTTTGACAGATATATCAACATAAATCAATTGTTTAGTGTAGTGTGGTCACATATCGATCGAATTACGCAAAAAAATATAGGGTGTTGTGTACCTCTACCCGTTCAATGCTACATGGAAGTATCTGACTTTGATTAAATTTGTATAATACTTTTCGCTAAGAGGTTTTAGATCAAATTCAAATTCTACTATAACTAAGCTGTCAGGATAAGCGTCGAAGTCTTTATAACTTCATTGAATAGTGATCGTATAACAAATTATTTGTAAGTACTTCAGAAATGCTAAAATTTCATCAATTTTGAATATTTGAATAAAAGCCCCAACTTTTTTCGATTCTTAAGAAAATTTCTCTTACATGAACTGTCATTCTTATAGTGTTTACTTTTGCATTCGATTTGCTTCACTGACCAACAGAAATTATGATATTTCACTTAGTAAGATGGTGATCCCGCACTACCAAAGTTACCCGCATTATCATAGATACACCGTTTTACGGTATTTCACTTCACTTGGAAATTGATTGTGTCTGTAAACAGTACATGCTTAAAGATAAAATTTTGGAGAACTTTCTAAAAATCAAACATAGTTATTCAACAATGATGAAATGTGTATGTGCTTTTCGGGGCAATATGGACAGATTTTTCGAACTTATTTCTTTCTTTCTCTATGAGTTTAGTTTATGTCTATTACACGAATATCCTGGGTCCAGTGCAACTATTCAGCAAGACCAAGCTGAGGATCGTGGGTTCGAATCCTACTGGTCGAGGATCTTTTGGTAATGAACATTTTCTCGGCTTTCCAGAGTATAGGGGTTATATATGCCTCACGATATGCACATGCAAAAATGGTCAAATTGCAAAGAAATCTTTCAGTTAATAACTGAGGGAGCGCTCATAAGAACACTAGGCTGAGAAGAAGACTTAGTGTTCTTATGAGCATATGAAGAAGAATAATGAATATCCTGATATCCTGTCAGACTCAGACCCTTGCTGCTGTTTCCACCTCATTGGCGAAACTGTCTCGAAAACCCCTATATATATCTCACGTTTTGTATCATAACGAGGTATCTGGAGTCATTGATTTCTATTAATAGATTTTTTCACGAAATCTGATAATACAGTCAATTTTTCCTTACTCGATATTCGGTATCTCGATGTCGAGTTAGAGAACCATAGTAAAAGATGGTTTTCATGGCTACCTCGATGGTCCCTTGGATCACATTTCCACTGGTTTTGTGTTCTATAACTCGATACCTCCATAACTCGATGGTCCCTTCAATATCGAGTTATGGAGAGTTGACTGTAATGGGATTTGTATATTCCTTAAATTGATAGTACATCCGAACAGTTGAAGATGCCAAGAACTTTCTCTTTAAGGAACATTATATAGAATTCTTTCTGATTCTATGACAATTCCCGGCATTCCATATCCCAGAATACCGTTTCCGAAAACCATTTCCCGGAATGACCCACTTCCCGGAAACCCATTTCCCGAAATGCCACTTCCTGGAATGCACAAAAAATAAACCATAGCGGATTTTTTTTGTGGTTTGAATGTAAAAATTGAAGGCTTACAAACGCCCCAATATTCGTAACATGTTGGGGTGGAAGTCAAATTTGCCGCGATATACCAAAGACTGAGAGCAGCATTCTCAATAGCAGCTTCAATGCTGAAATTCAATTTATTTTACTTAAACATATTTTAAATCTAACTTGGTATTTTACCTCGCGCTGTCTTCAAATTGACCTCCTACCAACAGTGATTTTCCATACTATTTATATTTTGTATCGTCAGTCAGTGTTGCCGGTTCCACAGCATATTTTATCGCCAACATAACAATTAAGGGGCCCAGATAGCCGTAGCGGTAAACGTGCAGCTATTCAGCATGACCATGCTGAGGGTCGTGGGTTCGAATCCCGCTGGTCGAGGATCTTTTCGTAAAGGAAATTTTCTCGCTTCCCAGGGCATAGAGTATCTTCGTACCTGCCACACGATATACACATGCAAAAATGGTCAATCGACAAAGAAAGGTCTCAGTTAATAACTATGGAAGTGCTCATAAGAACACTGAGAAGCAGGCTTTGTCCCAGTTGGGACGTAACGCCAGAAAGAAGAAGAAGTAACGCGCAACTATTCAGCAACACAACAAATAAGTTTCACAGATTACAATCTCGCCGGTCGAGCATCTTTTCGGCTTAGAAAATTCTTTTACTTTAGATGGCATGGAGTTTCTTTGATAATTGAAGAAGAATATTTTCTGTTAATCACTGTGGGAGTGCTAATATGAACATTGAGTTGAGAAGCAGGCTCTGTCCCAGTTGGAACGTCATTCCAGAACGGTTCTGGGTCATTTGGCCGAGTGCCGTTTGGCCTAATGCCATTTGACCGAAAAGGCCATTTGGCCGAAATTGAAAACAATAGTGAACTACAATTAGCATGAATTTGATATGCATTTCAAAGCTGAATTTCAAAGAACAGTTATTTTTTCTTAAAGAAGGATAAATCTTCATTAAAATACATCTCTTTAGTGTTCGTTCAAGAAACAGCTAATACTGAAAGAAAAACATCCTAAATGTAAGCACTTATTCACTTCTTTGCTAGCGGTAATGGGATCTGCACAAGGATCATTTTCTCTCTTTCACTTCTCCGTGAAATTAGTAAACAATAAGACCAGTAAACGTTAAAATCCCATACAAAATCAAAACAGTGCAGAGCTCTATAGCTGCCAGCATGGGTGTTCACATTGCTTCCTTTGTTTCAGCTTTTGACAGTTACTAAAACGGTTTGTGATTTATTTGTGCGTCAGTGCCATCGTTTATCGTTTCAAGCAACCTGGCTTCTTCTTATCACTACCGAGAAACAGTGAGCTTCTTTGACGTAAGTGTTCACCGACATTTACTGATAAACGCAATCAATGTTACACAGTTCAGTTCATACGTTGCATTATTAATCTTGGATGAGAATGACATCTTATCTAAGTTAACCCTAGTGCTAAACAAATATGTTTTCAATCAGACTCTTTAGGATACGTATTAAAAGACTCGTAATTCGGCCAAATGACCCATTTAGCCAAATGGCATTCGGCCAAAAAGGCATCCGGCCAAACGGTATTCGGTCAAATGGCCGAACACCTTATTACAGCTTAAGGCCCATGCTAATATCTCATTCCAAAGGTTGGGAAAGAATTGAGGGTAGCGTCTCAAGCCTTACAAAATTGACAAGGGGGAGTTGGTCAAATATATAAAATTTTGCGTGAAATAATATATGTATAATCATATATTATATATTATATAGTTCATTTATTTGACAATTTTCCTGCCTGATGATGGTATGTAAACCATACGTGCATGGCGCTAGTTTAATTTGCGATGTCATGAATTTCTCGGAGATATTCAAAAAATAATGGATGTAGTTCTATATCTATTTGCATGTTTCGTTCATTCATTCAATCACATATGAACATACATATAGTACCCAGCCAAAAAATTCTCACCGTCATCAAACAGTACGATGGCACAGCAGTCGTGAGTCTAACACCACGTTAGAACAAATTTGGCGAAACGGTAAACTCGCTACACTTTCGTGACTTTCAACCGTACCTGCATGTCTGCATACCCTCACTCCTAGTCCTTGCATGTCTGTCTGCACCAAGGCTATATAAGACTGTATAGTTGCAGTATAGTCGCTATTTTCCGCACATAGATTTTCCTCACGGGAATAAAATTTTCCAACCCAAGCCAAGGTAGCCGTCGTCGTTCTCAGTCTTTGAGGTGCCTCTGCAGTTGCCGCATCGATCGGGAAACTCAAGTTGGCGAAAGTGGCTTCCTGTCGTACTTGAAACTTAAAACCGCGTTCCGTCGTCGCTCGGGGATAGAGGGTAGTCCATCATCCGTTACCGTTATTGTTACAGATCGATCTGTTTGCCCTGTCCATCCAACTGTCGGCGGTCGTCGTCTTCAACGCCATCATGCGCCCATCATCAAGTGGATCTGAGTAAATTTGTTTGTCATTGCCGACGGTCCGTGCGAGATGGGACGAATCGATATGAAGGCGATGTGATACTTGTGTTAAATAACGAATAACGAGCGGAATATCTACGATAAGGTGGCCCAGTTTTATATGAAAAAAGTCAACTCGCAGAAAACTTAGGTTACAATTCCTAAATTTGTTCATGTAGACCTTCAAAAGCTACTGTGAAAACTTGAACGGTATCCGTCAATTCTGAGGGAATGGGGATCTACACGAGCTTGAATGTGAAGAACATTGACCTATAGCACAACATAGACTGACTACACATGTCAATGGTTGCTACTCCGTGATTGATCGGAACTGGTAGGAATTGCATTTCGATCCAAATAAATAATGGGTGGGACTTTCCACCTATTCTCGATGTGCACATTTTAGCAGCTCTCATATTATTGATCAATAACCGCACCGGCCGAGTCCTTACAGTCAGTTCGGATGAGGAAGTCTTGTTTGTGTGTAATTATTGTTGCTACTAGAGACCGAGAATACCTCTGCATCTCCATAATCATCACGGGAAGGATGTTAATTAGTGAGGAAGGAAAAAGATCTAGAAAGTCAACTTTGGTCGGTGATGCGATCCATGACGGCTTAAACTCAAATCTTCACAGAGGCTTTTGGGGGTGAAATGAACAAATATGGAGCTGTAACTTAAGATTCTTGTAGTTTCATCATTATGGGCCATCCTAATCTACAATCTTGCTAGGGCAAGGTGCGTTCCTTTAATCGAACGATTCCAGAACAATTTGCCAGCGACACAAACACTCTGTAATGGATGGGGTGGTTCAGGAGCTCTAAGTGACGATAAATGCACGGGTGGTGGCAAATGCAGTGAGACCTTCCAATTGGTGAGGGGCATTCGAAGGAACATAGAGGCCATAGTTCACGGAGAAACAATATGCCCACCCGACGATGTAATTGAGCTTGACCGATTGAACGTGGGACGTGACTGGGACAGATGGGTTGTCCGGTTCGGTTCGTCGGAATGAGAGCGCATACCGAAGGCTGCAGGGATGTTCAGGAAGGAATGTTTCCAAAGTGCAATTGAGTCTAGAATTGCCTAAACTATTGGTAGAACTATTAATTTAGCACATGCGGCAAAACTATCAATGATTATTCATATTTATTTTTAAAATTTTGGTCAGGGAAAATAAGGAAAAATATGTGATTTGCCTAGTTTTAATCAGAAGCTCACGTCCTTGGATATGTTGTAGAACAAATGAAGCCCTTTTTTAATATATTGAACTCATAAAATCATTATTTTGAATTATTTATAAAGTTAAGTAGTGCAGATTCTCATTAGGGCGATCCAAATTTTAAAAATGTTTGAAAATCCAATCTCCCATATGCTCCTTACCATAAAAATAGTGTTCTGTGAAATTTTAAGCTTTCTAGGTGGTGATTTGAAGGTGGCCCAAAGACAATGTAGGTTTATATGGAAATTACAATGGAGAAATTTTGAAAAATGTTTTCAAACACGTCATTACTGTAATGTTAGTAGAAGCTTATTATCCCATATTGAAAACTCATTCCTCAAACTTTAATGAAGGATGTTGCTGAAGAAACAAATCCCTTTTGAGCTAATTTTGTTTGAGATATTTGTACATATTTGCAGGGCTATAATCCTATATTTAGCTAAGTAATAGCAAACAAACTCATGAATATCTCTTCTGCTATCTGTCGGATTGAATTTCTCATTGAATTTCTTTATTATGTTTTGCAGAATGAGTTTTCTAATATGGGATAATACGTTTGTAATTACATTGCAGTACTAGTGTGCTTGGAAAATTTCTCAAAATTTCTCCTTAGTAATTTCCATATAAACCTACATTGTCTTTGGGTCACCTTTAAATCACCACCTAGAATGCTGAAAATTTCACAGAGTACTATTTTTATGGTAAGGATGGTAGGAAACATATGGGAGATTGGATTTTCAAACATTTTTAAATTTTGAACCGCCCTAATGCTCATATTGCTAAAATCACTGCCCAAAAGAACTTAGGGAAAGTTCAAAATCCGAAATTTACAGCAAAGCAGAAAAATATATTGTTCAACAAAATAGGGAAATATTTCCAGTTTTATCTAAATTTTCTTTGAGGGCTCAAAATTATTTGATAATTGGAAACACTGCTTAAGAAAAATCGATAAAATTCAATATTCCAAATTTTTTGCAAGTTATTCGAACGGAATTTTTGGCAAAGTTGAAGCAAAGACTATATAACGACGTTTATGCCCCTTGCCCACAATTTTATGGCATATGAGATATTCTAGAATGCTAAGAAAAGTGTACTGAGATCTGTCAAACTTGAATACCGAGCGTATTACCGAGGAGCTTGATGTAGTACTTAAAGTGATTACCATTCTGAGTACGACGTCTTTGGTAAAAGTATGTATTTTGTGTTATCCGTTGCGTTCCACAAAAACCCAATTATTTTTGACGTTGGCCTCATCGTTCAAACGTAACGAATACACTGGATATGTATAATTCGCGACAAGATAGCAAAACAGCAAACTTACAGAAAACAGGAGTAGGTCTAATGCAGAGGTGCTCCACGGAGCACCTCAAGAGTGTGAACCAACGTACAACAAACATGACATACTCGCGAGCAGGCTTCTTGTCAAGTCAATGTTGAAAAGTCAACATGGGATTGATTAGTAAAGTGTAGATCAAGATGGGCATGCCGTTTTGCCGTTGTACCGCGTTGCCGTTCACATTGTGCTTGGGGCCTTAGTGGGCAAAGATTGTTTTTTTTTTTTTTAATTTCTTTATTAGTATCATTCCAAACATTACATTCATTTCTTATATCTAGGTGTTCTGTGTTATTTGACAACACTATCATCCTAATTTGGTAAAACAAATTTAAGATTTAATTAACATTTTGTTAACAACATATTACATTTCATTTGCCGTAGCAGTTCAGTTTTTTTTACAGGTGAGTTGATTTCACCTGCTTATAAGAGAAAAAAAAACGTTTTTAATATACTTAACCTAACTTAACCTAAACATGCAACGCATTAATCGTGGCAATAGAAGATTGTAACGATTTTTGCCTGAAATTATTTATTATTTTATTTGACATTTGTTCCAATGTTTCAACATTGGATATTCTATGTAACTCATTGGTACTATACCAGGGAGGAAGCATCAGAATCATTTTCAAAATTTTATTTTGAATTCTCTGCAGAGCTTTCTTCCTGGTATTACAACAGCTAGTCCATATTGGTACAGCATACAACATGGCTGGCCTGAAAATTTGTTTGAATATCAAAAGCTTGTTCTTAAGACAAAGTTTTGATTTTCTATTAATAAGGGGATAGAGACATTTTACATATTTATTACATTTGGCTTGAATGCCCTCAATGTGATTTTTGAAAGTTAAATTCTTATCTAGCATGAGCCCTAGATACTTAACTTCATCTGACCAATTTATTGGAACCCCTCTCATCGTGACAACATGTCTACTTGAAGGTTCAAATAAAGAGCTTTTGGTTTATGTGGGAATATTATTAGTTGAGTTTTGGAAGCATTAGGAGAAATCTTCCATTTTTGCAAGTATGAAGAAAAAATATCCAAACTTTTTTGCAATCGACTACAGATGACACGCAGGCTTCGTCCTTTGGCGGAGAGGCCTGTGTCATCCGCAAACAAAGATTTTTGACATCCCTGAGGTAGCTCAGGTAAGTCAGATGTGAAAATATTGTATAATATTGGTCCCAAAATGCTGCCTTGAGGAACTCCAGCTCTTACAGGAAGTCTTTCAGATCTGGAGTTCTGATAATTAACCTGAAGTGTACGATTTGACAGATAACTTTGAATTATTCTAACAATGTATGTTGGAAAATTAAAGTTTTTTAATTTTACAATCAAACCTTCATGCCAAACACTGTCGAATGCTTTTTCTATGTCTAGAAGAGCAAGACCAGTAGAATAGCCTTCAGATTTGTTGGAACGGATCAAATTTGTTACACGTAAAAGTTGATGAGTGGTCGAATGTCCATGGCGGAATCCGAACTGTTCATTGGCAAAAAATGAATTTTCGTTGATGTGGGCCATCATTCTGTTCAAAATAACCTTTTCAAAAAGTTTACTGATGGAGGAAAGCAAACTGATTGGACGATAGCTAGAAGCTTCTGCTGGATTTTTGTCTGGTTTTAAAATTGGAACAACCTTAGCATTTTTCCATTTGTCAGGAAAATATGCTAATTGAAAACATTTGTTAAATATATCAACTAAAAATGATAAGCTACTTTCTGGAAGTTTCTTGATGAGGATGTAGAAAATTCCATCATCGCCAGGAGCTTTCATGTTTTTGAATTTTTTAATAATAGTTCTCACTTCTTCCAAATCAGTCTCCCAGGCATTTTCGAAAACGTTCTCTTGATTGAGAATATTTTCGAACTCCTGAGTAACTTCATTTTCAATTGGACTAGTAAGTCCTAAATTAAAATTGTGCGCACTTTCAAACTGCATAGCAAGTTTTTGAGCTTTTTCGCAATTAGTTAGTAATAATTTGTTTTCCTCTTTCAATGCCGGTATTGGCTTCTGAGGTTTTTTCAAGATTTTCGATAATTTCCAAAAGGGCTTAGAGCCAGGGTCCAATTGAGAAATTTTATTTTCAAAATTTTTGTTTCTTAATTGAGCAAAACGTTTCTTGATTTCTTTCTGCAAATCCTGCCATATAATTTTCATAGCAGGATCGCGAGTGCGTTGAAATTGCCTTCTCCTCACGTTTTTAAGACGGATCAAGAGTTTAAGATCATCGTCTATAATCACGGATTCAAATTTTACTTCACATTTTGGAATTGCAATGCTCCGGGCTTCAACAATGGAATTTGTTAAAGTTTCAAGAGCATTGTCAATATCAAGTTTAGTTTCTAAAGAAATGTTAACATCAAGATTAGAGTCAACATACGTTTTATATATATTCCAGTCGGCTCGTAAATAATTGAAAGTGGAGCTGATAGGATTGAGAATCGCTTCATGGGATATTTGAAATGTAACAGGGACATGATCAGAATCAAAATCAGCATGAGTAATCATTTGGCTACAAAGATGACTAGAGTCGGTTAAGACCAAATCAATCGTAGATGGATTTCTAGAAGAGGAAAAACATGTGGGGCTATCAGGGTATTGAATTGAGAAATATCCTGAAGAGCACTCATCAAATAAAATTCTGCCGTTGGAATTACTTTGAGAATTATTCCATGACCGATGTTTGGCATTAAAGTCACCAATGACAAAAAATTTTGACTTATTGTGAGTTAATTTACGCAAGTCAGTTTGGAGCAAATTAACTTGCTGCCCAGAGCATTGAAAAGGCAAATAGGCAGCTATGAAAGTATATTTACCAAACTGTGTTTCAACAGAAACACCTAAAGTTTCAAAAACTTTAGTTTCAAATGATGAAAACAGTTGATGTTTTATACGCCTATGAATGATGATTGCAACTCCCCCACATGCCCCATCAAGTCGATCATTACGATAAACAAAAAAGTTAGGATCTCTTTTGAATTTAGATCCAGGTTTTAAATACGTTTCGGTAATAACTGCTATATGCACGTTATTAACCGTAAGAAAATTAAACAGCTCGTCCTCTTTACCATTCAGAGAACGAGCATTCCAATTTAAAATATTTAAATTATTATTTGGATCCATTAGAAAAACGTAATCCAATAACAATTTGATTTGTAAATTTTACACCTACTTGGACTGCTTCAGTCATAGTGGTGGCTTTGAACATTGCATCAATCATTAGATTCAATTGTTCAGTTAGAAAATTAAAATCAGAAGCAGACATGTCATGTGATTTCCCATTGGAATTTCCGGTAGACGAAGAAGCGGAGTTACCTGTGGCGGTAGGGTTTTTTCCATTTGATTTGAAACAAGTAGAATGGGTACCCATGGATCGAACAGGGGAGGAGTTCGAATTTCCTGCTACGATATCGGCAAAGGATTTACCGTGGGTAGATACATTCGAAATAGAAAGATTCGAACGGCTACCCGACGGATTAAAATTAGTTTGTGAATGAGCATGATTATGATCTTCTTGATGGGTATGATTCATGATCAAGCGATCGTTAACTGAAAAATGAGCATTGTTCGATACTCTACCAGGCAAATTCCGGAAACGACCGTTATCGTAACGGATATTATCTTTCATCTGCCTGGCACGAGCCTCAATGACCCTTTTGCGTGAAGGACAATTCCAAAAATTGGACTTATGGTTAGCCCCGCAATTACAACATATGAATTTGGTGGTATCTTCCTTCACTGGACAGACGTCTTTGGCGTGAGAAGAACCTCCGCAAATCATGCATTTAGCATCCATGCGACAATTTTTTGTACCATGACCCCACTTTTGGCACCGACGGCACTGAGTGGGGTTCTGGTAATTTCCTCCAGGTTTCTGGAAATGTTCCCATGTCACACGGACATCAAACAAAAGTTTTGCTTTTTCTAAAGCTTTAATATTATTTAGTTCTTTTTTGTTAAAGTGAACTAAATAAAATTCTTGAGAAAGCCCTTTCCGAACAATGCCAGATTGGGTTCTCTTTTTCATAATGATTACTTGGACTGGGGAAAATCCAAGTATACCATTTATTCCATTTTTGATCTCTTCAGGTGATTTATAGTCACTTGAGAGACCTTTCAAGACAACTTTGAACAAACGTTCAGTTTTGTCGTCGTAAGTAAAAAATTTGTGCTTCTTCTCTTCAAGATGTTTGAGAAGAAGTTCGCGATCTTTAAGAGTTTCCGGCAAAACGCGACAGTCTCCTTTCTTTGCGATTTGGAAGGAAACCTTGATTCCCCTAATGGAGTTCAAGATCTCCTGCCTAAATCCCCCAAATTCGGAACAACTGACCACGATAGGCGGCACTCTTTGCTTCCTCACTTGAATCAAAGAGCCTGGGCTAAAGGCTGCTTCGATTTGGTGTTCGGAAAATTTGTCTAGAGCATCGAACTGATTGCTCATTTCGATACAATTATTCATTTCACCCTTGGAAGAAAGTTCGCATTCCTGGGAAGCGTCCTTTCTTCCATTCTTGCCACGTGTAGTGACAGTTTTAAAACCCACTTTTTTGGAAGGAAGTAGTGAATTCAGAGATTCACCCTTCCTTTTGTTTGTTGTTGATACCATGTTTAATTAATAAACGAAAGAAGACGTGACCTTCGAAAGGTTTTTTCCCAAGACGGTGTCCAAGAAGGATTACCACCGCTAGCTTTCGCCAACGGGTCCAACGAAAAATCGAAGGCACGGGTCCAAACAAGGATCGTAAAGGGATCAATAGTAGAAAAAATAGTACTGAAAAGTACTGTTTTAGTAGCACTGAAAAGTACCGTTTTTAATTTTAGCACTGAAAAGTACTGTTTTTGTAGCACTGAAAAGTACTGTTTTATTGCTTTAGGTAGTTTTTAAGAAAACTTCCAAGAGCAGAGAGAATTCGCGTACGCACAGCACGAAGGTACGATGCGCACTGTGGGGCAAAGATTGTATTTGCTCACATCTCAGTACAGTGATGAGATACAAAATTGGTGTCTTTGACAAGTATGTTGGACCATATGAGATCTGTTCGACAAAAACCTCCTCAGCTCAAAAAACACTCATAAGATGGCGCTAGCGGACAACAATTTTATTCGCTTATATCTCAGTCAAGTAATTGAACACAAAATTGGTGTCTGCGGCAAAGTTGATCAACAAGATGAGATCCATCCGTCTAAACACTTATTGATTCAGCAAACACTCACAAGATGACGCTAGTGGTCGAACATTTTTTTTATCTCTCAGTCTAGTTATGAGATATAAATTTGGTGTTTTCGACAAAAGTGTTCAACTAAATGAGATCTATTTGCCTATTGCCGGTAGTTAGGAAAATACTCCCAATATGGCACTTATAAGCAAACATATTATTTACTTATATCTCAAAGTAGTAATTGGATGCAAAGTTGATGTCTTCAAAAAATTTGATCAACTAAGAAGACATATTCGTCTAGAAACTTCTTAGTTTGAGAATCATTCCCAACATACACAGAAAAAAATCCGTGAACAACAGACGTAAACTCGTAAACAAGCAAAAATACACCGTGAACTAGATCATGTGTATGCGTAAACATGATGGTAGTTCATGGTGTATTTTTGACAGTTCACGTTTTCCAGAACCCTTTTTCTAGCGTGTAGCCCTAGTGGGCAAATATTTCTGTCGTTCATATATCAATCCAGTGTATCTAATCAAAGTTGGTATTTTTGACAAAGTTGAACAACTAAAACGTTCGCCTGGAAACTTAGTATCACTCAGTCCAGTGATTAAATAAAAAGCTGGTATCTTCGACAAAGTTCATCAACTAAATTAAATCTATTCGCCTCAAACCTTTTTAGTTCGGAAGTCCCATGGCGCTAGTCGGTACATATTTTATTCGCCAAGTCCAGTGGTAAAAAATAAATATGGTTTCTACGACAAAGTTGATCAGCTATATGATAAACGATATAGTGTTTGTGTTTTACTTATAAGTAAAAATTTGAATTGAATATTGAAATATTGATAAATTGAATATTACGCAACGCCTTTTTTATTACACAACTGTTTTGAGTTACGTGATGAATTATTACAGAACAATTTTCAGAAATTGTAGAATATTGATGAATGCATCTCAATATAATTTCTGACACCCTCAAGTGGTCTTCTACCAAATTACAAAAAATGTTGTACGCAACTCGTAGCAGGACTCGATTTTTACATCATTCATCGTAATTTTCCAACTCGGCAAATCTCGTTGGATAAATATACGACTCGTTCTGTAAAAACCATCATTTTGCAACTTGTTTCGTAAACTACTACCTATACTCCTTAGCAAACTTTGTGGGTTACCCAAAAAAAAAACATATACGGAAGTTTTTGTCCATATCAAACGTCACATTAAAATTTTTAATAGGCCAATCGAAAGCTAATAAGTTTCTCTTACTTCGTAGTTATTTAGACCAAAACAATTTATAATTTTGAACCTCGACAATTTTAAATTCTAAATAATTCCTTCTGAACATCTCCAGCCGTGGTTGCACTTTTCTCCCATATCATCGTCATGAGACTGTAGCGTCAGGCATTGCGGAGGATGCACCCGTTCGAGAGCATTTCCTTGGGACAAATAGCTGTTGATCGGCGGCTAGGAAGCATTCTGCAGAGAGGCCTTGAGTGAAGAAAATATTTCTGCAGTAAATATTTCCGTCGAACAACCGAATCCTAGTTAACCTTCCCGTTTCCATCGAAAGCAATATAGTGAACCGTCCAGTGATAATTATTGAATTCTGTGCTAAACCTACAAATTACTCATCTCAGATGTGCTGTGAACAGATAGGCGTTGATAATCTATGGACACCAATCGGGAATTCAGTGCTAAGAGAAGTTAATTAAAGTGTCGACAGTTTGTTTAAACCGTAGTAGCATCGACTACTACCGAGTGGTCCGAGTGCATCGATATCGCAGTGGTTTTCATTGCTGCACGCAACACATCGCCGATTGGTAATTGGATGGAAATAAGGTGAATTCATTAGCATTAGTTTGCAAACATGCTTCCCCAACCCAACCCCCTAAGATGGGACCATGTGCAAAAGTGGTTTACCTCGCGTCAAGTTCAATGGCATTTCATCGCCGCCTCGTGGATGAGAATATTTATATGTTGTGCTTTTCCGTCCCTATAAGCAGCTACATGGCATAGCCTAGCTTTGCCAACATCTTTCTTTGCCAATGTCACAGCGCTGACTTCATCGTCTCGTAGGGCCGCCTCGTTCTGCGGATTATGTAAGGTTGCAATTCTTGTCGTCACCATCGATTGATTCCCGTTGACTTAATGACTGACCACACATACTGCGGAATTTTACCGCATATCAATGCCATCGTATGTATTGAACATTTAGTTTACAGAACTACAGTGTTGGACATTTAGAATGTACTAAAGCTGTTTTCCCATACAAAATGGTCAACTTTAGAGAGCCATATCTTTGCCATTTACTTAATTTTGACATCTTAATTTTTCAGCGAATTAGTTCATTGAGTGATAAAGAAAAAATATACTGAAGACACCAAGATGATTCGTCGCATAGTTTTTATGCAAGATCATTTATATTTTTTGTCATCAATTTTTTGTCGAAATTTAACCTATCTGTAACTATTGTATCTATCGTTCCTACACAATTTCTTCAATAGTTATCAAAAGATGAACATTTTGTATGGAAAACAGCTATAGTGCATTTCATATGTTCGATACTGTATATCTGTTTTCTCATGCTTTTGCTCTCAGTTGCAGAAGTGGCACCTAGCCATAGTCGGTCGTAGTTCAATTCTATATGTTTTTTGCATTTCCCATTCACAACCAATCCAAACATCTGGTCTGTGTTTGTTTTATATACCTATCTAGGCGGTTTGTATTTGAGCCACGAGTTTATTTGGATGCAGCGCTGTTTCCTTTCGTTGAATATCAAAGAGATGAATCTAGATACACGAAACAAATGGAAATGGCAACATGGTTTATTTGCTATCAAAACAAGATAGGAAAAAGTCAAATAACGCTACAAATAATATCTGTAGCATTCAGCACATTGTATTTGCAAACTACTGAAAGCTTTGCTTGTGGACCTTCGTTAGCCTAAAGGTAACGTCATCGGCTATAAAGCAAAGGCATGCAGAAGATGTGTGGGTTCGATTCCCGGTCCAGGATCTCTTAGTAAAAACGAATTCCTCGACTTCCCTAGACATAGATCATCATTGTATATACGAAAGCAATAATGGAAACATAGTCAAAGAAAGCTTTTAGGCCATAACTGTGGAAGTGCTCGTTGAACATTAAGCTCAGAAGCAGTGTTCAATGAGCACTTTTTAGTTCCTAGTGAGGATGCTATGCCAAGAAGAAGAAGATTCCTACAAGACTATTGCACACTATTGCTTATATGAATTCTCCTGAAACTCGCTTCAGTTGTCCGACGCTGTTACCTCCAGTAATTTCCACAGGAATTACTTCAAAACTTGTCCTACAGATTCCAACAGTGTTCATCCCTTTCAAGTTTCTTTCAGTTATAATCCTACCAGTTTGTACAGCTGTCTTGTTATGCTAATTTTTACATATTCCTACAAGAATTTATTTCAGAAAATCAAATGTATGATAATAAATCTTCGAGCTGTTTAGTGGAATGAAAAAATCGAATTTAGTATTACACCATTTATTTCCTCTAGAGTTTTTATCTTTTGACAGACACGCGTATTTCGACCTCAACTGTAAGGCCGTCTTTAGTGTCGTGTACTAGACTCGACTTGCAAGTCCCCGAATTCACAGCTTTCAATGACAAAATATCATCTTTTACCACCAGACTGATTCTTGGAAACGGAATAATTGTAAAAAAAAATGTAAAAAACAAAATGGAAAAAATCACAAAAATTAGCAAAATTTTACAAACAACCTTACAACTATTTTAAGAATTACAGAGACGGTTGGATTTTGGCAACATGACAACAATATTTTTTGTTGCCTAAATAGAAACACTTCGCAAAAATAATGTCGACAATCTGTAAAAATCAAATGAAATTTCAACAATTTGTTAAATTTATGAACAAATATCTAAATCTTCATATCAGCAGAAATTTTGTATGCAAGTTTTTCGAAGACTTTTCATTTTCCTCCGTTATTTTTTTTCTCTTGTTTTCCTAAACAAAGTAGTATTTATCTTTCGTATCAATTAACCTTAGAGGCGCGTTCACGTTCAAAACCATGAGTAGAAGACTGGCTTGTTTATTTTTGTTCCTCATACAATTTGTTTAGAATGAAAAATTGCTGAATTTTATTCTTCATAGCATCAGGGCAAACATTTCTCTGAGATCTAAGACTTTTGTTGAGAATTCCTTGTGACGTTATGACAATTATAACTGTATGTGTTTTTTTTTTTCATTATTTTCGCTAGGAATTTCATCAGAAAATTATTCAGATGCTTGCCCAAATTTTCAGATATCACTTAGTGGTTATTTCCCATGGAATTTCTCCATAAATTTTGTTTAGGATACCTCGAGAATTCAGCCAGGATTTTCCCAAAGAGAACTACAGAAATGAATTTTTCCAAAGTTTATTTATGAAATCACCTGAAATTTTCCAAAAGTTCTGTGAATATTTTCCATGAAAGTCCTAATTCCTTCAAGATTTCATCCAGTGATTCATGATGATGATGATGATGATGATGGTCCTACCACATACCCCTACAAAGGTTTGAGCGAGACGATATATCTTTAAGATAATTAATTATGATCAATGTTAACCAGATTTGCAAACAATAAACGGTCTGATTATTTCAACAGATATAAACAACATTACAAGTTCCCATACTATACAGCAAAAAAAAAATGGTAAGAAATCTGTTGGTCTCAACCACACTTTTCATAAGTTTTAATAGTGATCAAGAAAGTTCAAAAAAATCCAAAACATTTCCAGAATTGATAACCCCGCCGATGATGTCAAAACTATCGGAAACATTTGAATTTTCAAGAAATTTCTGACATTCAACCAGAAAACTTACTACTAATGCATGGCATCCACCAACAGCCTAAATTGTCAATTCAAATGATAAGTAATCAAACAGCCGTTTATACCTGTGTACCGCGCGCGGGACTCAAACCTCCGTAGACTACACATAAAAAGGAATATACTATAACTACGTCAATATATAAAAAATCCATCATCATCATCAAGGCGAACATCGTAGTTTATTAGTGCCCCAATAATTATTAAACATAATTTACAATATAGTCAATACAAAATATCCGTTAGTCAAAACTTCGTCAAGATACAATATTAGTCAAGTACAAAAAAGTTAACATGTAGCTGTTCAGAAGACAGCTTTGACGTGTGAAATACACAGTCTCTTAAACTGTGATAGAGTTGCAGCACGTTTGATGTGTATAGGCAACGAATTGAAAACATTTATTCCTTTAAAAAACAAAGAGTTTTGTGAAGCACCGTACAAAAACTGTGGTGTTCTTAATTCAGTCGCGTTTCTAGTCGCGATCACACAAATATCGAGGCAATAAACCGTTAATTACTTTAAAAATGAACACCATCGTCAAAAATACAATTCTTTGCTTCACCGATAACCACTGAAGAGCATCTAATAAGAAAGACGAGGAAGTGAATCTGTTGCATCTCAAAATTGAACGCATTATTTTATTTTGCAAACGCTGCTTTCTCGATATTTGTGTTTCATTTGCTAAAAACAAAATGGAAGCGCAAAACTCCAGATGTGGAGAGATGATTTATTTGTACAAGTGTATTTTACTAGCAATCGTTAAATCGTTTTTTGATCGGCAGAGAATTCCATACTTCTTGGCTATTTTCTTGATATCATTGTCGATGTGAGCGTCGAACTTTAATCTGTCATCAATAATCACGCCAATATATTTAATTTCGCGCACGCGATCAATTGTCTCATCATCAATTTGTATTGAGACGTCTATATCTGTTCGATTCCGCGATATCAACATAAATTTAGTTTTACTTATATTCAATTTCAACTGTTTGTACTTCAACCATCTACTCAGAGAACGTAAATCTGCATTCATATGTGCAGGCTTGATAATTCTCCTCAACATCATCAGAGTTCGGTGACATACTCTAGAGCAGCGTGCTGCCAGTGCCTCTTTGCGAGGGAGCCAAAAAATGCTAAGCAGCGAGGCAACGAAAAATGAGCGAGGAAGATGCAGCACAAATAAAAAACCGAGTTAAATTCCATCAAAAAAGGGTGCTCTCACAACTCCCCGAGGACTGTCTGTTCGGGCGGCAGACTCGAGAGTTCGTTTGAAGTGTGAGTGATGGTGAGCATCGCAACGAGAGAGAGAGAGTGTCTGAAAAAATCCTCGCATTTTTCTGCACTCTCACTCGAATCGCTTGAGGATCTGTGTTGAAAATTTTGAGTTTATTTTTTTCTCCTCAGAAAAACGGCAAAATCGCCTCCTCTTTGCCTCGCAGAGGAGTTTCTATCAAGCCTGCATGTGTGCAACGGCATCATCAAGATTTTTAGTCGCAATGAATATCACGGTATCATCTGCAAAAAGATTAATGTCACAAAAACGTAAAACTCGTCGCATGTCATTTATATACATAATGAATAAAACGGGCCCCAATACACTCCCCTGTGGTACGCCAAGGCTGTTCACCACGGGGCTCGAAACAGAATCATTGAAAGCAGTCCGTTGGGTTCTATCAGTTAAATAGCTTTCAAACCATCTATATGCAGAACCCGAAAATCCAAAGCGCTCGATTGTTCTTAACAACAAGGGCCGAGAAATCGTTTCAAAAGCGCGTTTGAGATCCAAAAAAACAGCAACAATCGTATCTTTACGCTCTATGTTTTCTTTCCACTTTGCCAACACCAGATTCAATGCGGTTTCACAGGAATGACCTTTCCGATATCCCGATTGCTCTGGTATTAGCAAATTATTACTATTTAAATATGCTAACAGCTGGCCTTTTACAACAAATTCTAAAATTTTCTCTAATGTTTGCAACATGTTGATGGGACGAAACTCTTCGGCTTTAATCGTCCCAGCAACTTTTTGAATAGGAATCACAAGTGATTCCTTCAACGTAGTTTGTAGATAAACCGGCTATATTTAAATACAAGATATCGAACTGATTCACATTACTACTGGAACTTGGTTGCTATTCATTGAAATGTAGGCTGCTCTTTTTCCTTTGATACAAATTCTTAAAGACTTCACATTCATAACTGAATGCTCCGTGGTTGACGTCCAAGTTCATTTTACGTTCTTTATTCATTTTTATACAATTGATACATTTCAAAACAGTTGACGTACATTCGGATGTCTTGTGACTTGTGACTGCACCTACAGCATGCATCGCAATTTTTACAATTCATGCTCATCTGCCCGAATTCTCCACATTTGAAACATCTCAAAACACTAATCTCTGGAACAACACGACACCGATCAAATTTAACATACACTTGTTGCGCCGTTAACAAACAATTATGCATCTCTTTGTCAACTTCAATAACAACATTGTACTTTTTGTACTTGAAATGTGGATTTTCATACATCCTTATTACTTTGACTTCATTTATCGCGATGTCTTCATTCTGATCTTTTAAAATCCGAATGAATTCATCGGAGGAAAACTGATCGCTCATGCTCTTCACTAAAAGTCTTGGCACCGATGAGGGAACAACAGCGTTGTAGTTTTCACCCAAATCGCTTTGAATGCCATCTTTCACAACATTAACATTGTATCCTGTTGCACACTCAGCAATAATAGAGCCATCTTTCCCGTGTCTCAAGTTACTTATTTTGTGTTTTTTCGGATCCAATTTGTTAATCAAAATTTTGCGCTACTCTGGTTGGACTCTTTTGGCTTGATCACAATGACCGGACGAGCCTTACGAGTCACTTGCATTACATCATTCGCAGTGTTTTTCTTTTTTGTACTCTTATTCCTAATTTTAATCCCAGCATTACTCTTGACAACATCCGCGAAACTAATACTTTCAACAAAAACATCATCCGACATAGCGCAAACGTCTTCCTGAACCTTACGTTTCTTGCCTCTAGGAAGCAGGCTCGGCTCCGATGCCGTACTTGATGTACCGTTCATTGCAACTCAATTCTTATTCGAGTTAAATTCAAAAAATTAACATTTCATACTTTCCAACTCTTTGCTCACAGATTTTGACATTTCAAAAATTGCTTTATCCATGGTACTATTTAGACTTCTCACCAATTCATCCATCCCGGTTTTTAACGCGTCGTTTATCTGAGCAGCAATTTGCTCCCGAACGCCACTGAACGAATCCAAAATAGAAGAAATCTTCTTCATCTCTTCTTCTAACATTCGTACGGTCGGGAGCGTTAAATTCTGCTCGCCACAACACTGGCTTGATAAACAATCACTACATTTAAATAGCAGATTTTCGTTCTCACTGACAAGCTTAGCAACAGCTTTCGTCAGTGGTGTGCACTTGTAATAGTACACACCTAAGACAAGACGTGACAGGTCACAGCACAAAAATGAAACCAATTGCCTGTCAAAAAAGACCACTTCTCATTGGTCGTTTTGGCAAAGGCCTACTTTCACATCGTTGAGTTGGATTTCAACAGGGCACTTTGTTGCTAGCTCGGCCATGTTGCTAGATCGTAAATTAAAGTTTCATAACAAGTTTGAAAATTTTTCATGAACTCTTTTTGTTTCGAATCCATTTATATTCCATGTTAATTTTTCCGCATGTGCTCCTACAATACTAAAATCAATATAATGGAAATTGTGTCAATTTTCTCTACAGGTATTGCCGGTTTCTAATATAAACCTGAATTATTAAAAATAAAGCATCCTCTATTGCACTATATGAATGAAGTGTGCAAGAAACAACCAAATTATGGGCATTGATATTTGAATTTGTCCACAAGATTTGCTTAAAATGAATACTGTAGCACTGGCTTTTGTATCGTCAAGGATATCGGCCGAAAAACAACTGGGCAGTCTTAGTTGAGCTGTCACGTCCTGTCCTAGGTACACACTCAAACAAACTGTACATGTGGTCGGTATTTCAGAAATTAATACCTAGGCCCCACATTGCTTGCACTCAGTCATTTTGCTTAGCACCTATACACTTCCACCAAACGCAACATGCATGCAACACTTAACACAGATGAAACAATACAGTGTACAAAAAAGTTACCAGCCTCCAGCAGCTGCTGGGGCAAAATTAAATGCAAAATTAAACGAGGACAAGCGTTAGAGACAATTTGCCTCTTACTTATCCTGTTTCAAAATACAATGTTGCTCGCGATAGAAATCGTTGTTCTGCGTCAAGTCCACTATTTCACACGTAATTTAATTTATTTACCACTGCACTGCAGAAACAAACTACACTGTTCACCATTACCATCAAAGATTATCCAACGATTTCCCTGGGACATCTTCCAAGATTCCTGATCAAAACATCTTCTAAAATTCAATCAATAACTTTTCCAGAAATTTCTAGGGATTTCCGTTAAAACCGTCTTCAAGGATTTATATAAGACTTTAAAAAGGCATTTCTCTAAAGATACCTTCTTTCAGCAATTGCTCCAGGGATTTTTTTAAAGTAGATTTTCTCAAGTATGTCTTGAACGTTTGTTTTTCAAGAACTCTCTTCCAGAAATGTGTCCATGCCAAGGACTTTTTTTGAAAAATGAATCTCTGGGAGAAACCTTCTACCAGTCTTGTCTTTAGGATAATTTATTGAATCAACTTGTATTTTCATTCATATTTAATAATATAAATATTTCCTAATAACTATTCCATTTTAAATCAACTTTATTGAACATATTTGACAACAATAGATCAAACTTAAAGACAAGCAGTGAGGATGTTCTTATTTCCTCATCTATTTCTAGATAACATACGATTGAATTGTAGGCAGAGTTGCTTAATATCAATCATATTAGCTGATGGCTGATGCTCTAAAACTATCAATATCTCTTGCGAGCTACTAATATCATTTTGAATTGACAACCAACAGCAGTGATGCGACATCGCACTCTAGATCATAATCACTGCAGAATGAGTGATTACGTGGTAAATATCCATGCTTTTAATGTTTTTTTTAGTGACCAACACATTGTTTTAATCTGTCTGCAGCACTGTCCAAAACATCGTACTGATAAATTGTCATTTTATTTACTTGATGGAGTAGACAGCATGATGATGATGTAATCTCCCTAACTCGATGGTTCCTTCAATATCGAGTTATGGAGAGTTAACTGTATCTACAGTTTTAAAAAAATCAAAGAAGGACTGGTCGCAATAAAAGTGTCTGCAAGGCGCAAGGATGGAAAAAAAAATCAGCGCTAACGACAAACAACACGGTATTTAAAAGGTCCAAGAGGGCCGTCGCTCTTGCAGCAACATGATTTTAACACCTCACCACGCGCGCTAATCAATGATATATGGATCATCCGATGAACTGTTTGTCGTAGGACAAAGGGTTTGTCGGATATTGTTACATGTTGCGATTGTTGCGAATTAATTTATATTTCACGGAATAACTTTCTCACAAACCATGCACGATTGACTTTCAGATTAAAAAAGACAAGCTAAGAGACAAATCGTGGACTACAATAAGAAAAATCGTCCAAAATTTTAACTTTGATTCGAGAACAATTGATCGTCAGCTCACAGGCCGAGCGATTCATTTTTCGCGGAGAGGAGTTTGTTTGTTGCTATGATCGCATGATAAAGAATAACCAGAAAGCATCATTTGTTTTATCATGATCACTAGATTTCCATTCTTGGCAAGGAGGATTAAAGTGAAATAAAAATGCAAAAATTGGGAAATGGATAGTCAATACTGTTGTATCGGAATCCGTAAAGAAAACACGTCTTATTCGTAGAGTGGTAATCCAAACAAGAGAGCGATATATTCTCGACCTACTATGATTTACAAATCATCAAATCTAGCACCGATACTACATTTCCTCCTTTTCTTATAAGTTTTTTTTATACAAAATAAATTACGCAAATAACGAGGTCCATTAGTGGAATGACAATTATCGTTACCAACTCCAAGCTCCTATTGTAAATAAAGTAATCCACTCTTAGAATTTCTTGATAAGTTATCATTTTAAGTCATTTAGCCGATGGTCCATGCCTGAAACGAATTATTCCATTAGTTTAGATAATACATATATAATCTAACAAATACACTGGTATACTTCCGAGAGTTTGAAGATTGTCCTGAATGAGGAATATATTTGGCTTCCACTATTCACATTACATTTTTAAAGTTTTTGTTGTCTTTTCATTTTTTTATATCTCACACACATTCCAATTCCGTTATAATCATGTTCCATGGAAACACTAAGGAAGTTTATTAAATTTTTGATGATAATAATTACCCAGTGATTTTCACCCAAAACCTAACATTGGTATTGAATACCCTTTTATTATCGATAAAAGATTGGATTATTCGTGTACACAAGACTATGCGTATTCTAGTCTTTTGTATATGTATGATATAATCTTGCGTACATTTTTCACGACAACTTATAGAAGCACATATTGTGACGCACATATTGAAATTTGCTATGTTTTTCTCTATTACATTCTTAACTCAACATGTTTTTTATGTTTATGAAAATACTATAATGTCTTCAAATAATTACGCATACCATTTAGATGGACATTTAACACATTTAAAAACAAAGGGTGCTAGGTTTTAATTTTATTGTAGGTAATCTACATTATGCAATGCATTACTAATTAATCTGTAACATTCTACAGTGTTTATCATATAAATTATTCGGACAACTTTTCAATGACGATTTGTAAAAGGGTTTATTTTTTTTTCTAACTTTGATTCATTCTGATCCTAACAACATCTTACATATGTTAAAATTGTACACTCATGATTTTTTTTGTGTTGCCAAGGAACTATAGGGGACATATTTCAAACCATAAGAACATAAGAAAACATCAAAAACTAGTAAAATGTTTCCAAAAGTCCGTGTAAAATCTAAGACAAAATCATCAATCAAGTAAACAAATGTTATAAATTTTTATTTCAACTTTCCAACATAATCTTGAATACATCAAGCTATCGTGAAGCTAACAAATTAACTTAATATAGCTAACAATTAAGCTAACGAGTTAACTTCGTCTAATACGTCAGAATAACTATCCATCTCAGCATGAAAACCTTTCATTTTTTATGTAAACCAATCGATACAATCATATAATTTCGAGCGATGAATACAGTAAATGAAAGTTATGTACTATTTGACAAGTACCATACCTTCGAAAACTAGTATGTGATTATTATTATTATTTTAGTCAACATTGACTGGTTAAGTAATTTGAAGCAAACTACTTAATAGTTATTCAGAGTTTTTATGATTGAATAAAACCTAAACCCTTTTTCTTCTTAGATTGTCAGCTATTAGCTTTTACTAAATATCAATGAATCTAATACGCTCTTAGTGCAATAAGATTAATATGCATATATCACTGATTTTATCAGCGCTATAAATTATTCGCGCCCTTTAACAGGGAACTCAATTAAAAGTGCATTCTCTTATTTTGTTTTATTTTTTTTTCAGCTGTGGCGTGCATTACTCATATGAAATATCAACATTTATTAACTGTTAATAGCATCCAAAATGAAAAGGCTAGTAGTCTCGGCAAACTTCGTCTAAGTATGTTGCTGAAGAACGCCATGAAATCTCCCATACAAAAAAAACGATCAGTTTCTCTCCGTTTTTTTTTTATTCCGGAGACTTTTCAAATCTTTTTATACACATGAATGCGTCGCAGCCCTGTATCGAATAGTAAATGATTTTTTTTGTTTAATCCATTGACCTATCATACAGCAAAATTCTGATTCACAAATACCATCCCAATTTGGTTCATGTAAAGATAGGTAAATTACTATTTGAAACAAACATATCCACAACGGTTTACTAATGGTTGTAATATTGCTATGCCATACTTTGCACGTAGTTTACACATATGTTATTGTTTCTAGGTCTTCACAATAAATAAGTTTTAATATAGCTATTGATTATCAACCTTTTATACATAATAAACTTAACAGATTGTTTGTAACTCAATTATTTTTACATTTTTTTTAATACTACAGCTTCACACAATTTGCTTATACGTTTGGTAATTATTTGGAGTTTATTTTCATTACCACAACTATGTTATATACACGTACCCTCACGTACGTTACAGTTAGATTTCTACGCAATTAAATACAACTGTGTTACAATTTTTACACAATCCTCAATTTACAACTAACAAAATTAAAAAGACTATAGTAACCTCTTTATTTACATACCATTATAACGGCACACATATTATGAGGTCCACACCACAGCTTCAAAAAGCTTCCGTTTCCGCCTTACGCACCTTTAAATACCAATTTATTTTATGTTCAGCCAAACAGAAGTTTTCCTTTGCTCATAGTTACAATACCGCAGCTTATATGGTATGTAGGACAATACTGATATCATTCCTGTTTGCTCACAGTTGCAAGATCACAGTTCATATTCAAATCTGACGAAGTTACAGTACCTCAGCTTATATTTTAGAGTAGTGCTTAATGGCATCATTTGAGCCTCAAATAAACGAACTAGATAAAAAAATAATTGCTTTTCCATTTGCGCAAAGTTTTAATATTCTAGTATATAATTTATCTAACTCACAAATACTACAGTATGTAATAATTCTGACACACAGTTGTCTTGTCATCTGCATAAAATTTCAATTTTGCAGCACATTACTTTCCCTTTCTTATATATTCTAGTTTCCAGTTGCCTTTTATTTGCACACAGTTGCAATTCCTCTGCTTATATTTCAATCTTTTAGTCAGTTACCTTGTCATTTACACACAGTTGCAAAACCTTATTATTTCTCATACTGGCACACAGTTGCCCTTCCGTTGCATTCCGTTGCTCTCCGTTCCATTCCGTTGCGTTGCCCTTAATTTGCAAATAGTTGCTCTTCATTTGCACAGTTTGCAATTCTATTTTTTTCCGATCTAGCACACAGTTGCCCTCAATTTGCACACAGTTGCAATTCCTTTTTTTTTTAATTTGGCACGCAGTTGCCTTCCAATTGCACACAGTTGCAGTTCATTTGATTGGGACACAGTTGCCCTCCATTTGTACACAGTTGCAATTCCATTTTTTTTTTATTTTAAGTTTGGCAGTTGCTCTTCATTTGCAGACGTTTGCAATTCCATTTTTTTCGATCTGGCACACAGTTGCCCTCCATTTGCACACAGTTGCAGTTCAATTACAATAATTTGGCACACAGTTGCCCTCCATTTGCACACAGTTGCAATTCCATTTGTTAAAATATGGCGCACAGTTGCCCTCCATTTACACACAGTTGCCCTCCATTTGCACACAGTTGCAGTTTAATTACAATAATTTGGCACACAGTTGCCCGCCATTTGCACACAGTTGCAATTCCTTTTTTTTTAATTTGGCACAACGTAGCCCTTAATTTGCAATTAAAAAATGTATCTATTTTTATTTGGCACACAGTTGTTTTACATTTGCATATAATTCCAATTCCACAGGCATTTTTTTTTGCAACACTTTCCTTACACACAGTTGCATTGCAACATTTTTTTAAATTAGGTTCACAATTGACCTCTCTGCACACAGTGTCAAGTTCATATAAGCAATATGGACTAAAATTTTATATTCCTGAACATACAATTTTATACTCCTGCTAACGTAATTGATAATTGCTTTCCTGTTTAATGCAACTACGCGTCATAAGAGTCAACATCCGTTATTTTAGCAAGGCTTCCAAAAGCAATAAAAGAAAGTGGAACCAATAAACTGAATTTCAACCCTAAACTCATGCATGCGTCATGAGAAATTGAGAACATTGGTAGAATAATCATTGACATAATAGTTGCCCATGTAAAAAGGCAAAAATACGAGTCACTATCTGCACTATCTTCCATTTAGTATTTTGTTATTCCTAGCTTTTCATTCCATTTAACTTTTCAACCTTAAAACAACAAATAAACTCCACAATATATTTTATAAAAATGCAAAATCTTCTTCACCACAATAATAGCCGAACATATTTCCAGCAATAAATCCTCATGGAAGTTCAGAGATTTCATTCACATTATAACGTCAATTCAATTGTTACCAATCTGAGATCCTCATAAAATACATAGAACAAATACTAGGGTACTAATAAATAAAATTTTGATGAATTCTCATGTTACCAATAGAACGCTAATGAAATTTTGCACTTTGACATCTCTTATGGGCACGATTTATGCAAGGATTTACTTGTAGCGTTCAAATTAAACGCTTTACAGTTCATAAGTACGAAATGATGAATATTTTTTCAGAATCAGTAGAGCACTGTGTGTCTGACAAACTTGTTTCCGGTGATTTAGCATTAAACTCATAGTATAAGTGTTCCGCCAAAGAAATCATTGAGAGCGATCACCTGAATTCTGTTCAATAAGCAACAGTTTGCGATTCAAATAAACTTCTGCATGTCTTATATTATCAAGACCACTGGAGCCGGCAATAATCTCCCCATTCCGTAGGTTATCAATTTGAATACAACAGCGCTAACATAAATGTTGGCATCATCTGCCGAGAACTCTATACTTCCACTAGTCATCATGTACACTATGTTGCTATGGTGACCGACATAATGTCATACTGGCACCTACCTTTTTTCCGCCCACACTTGCAGCAATGAAGCCTTTATCACGCTAAAGTTACTACACTTGAAAGCAATAGCACCAAACTCACTCATTAAAAATTACAGGAAACAACGTTCGTTTGCACTAAACAATTTATCCTTTCGTCGCCAAATGTTGTATCGGAATCCGTAAAGAAAACACGTCTTATTCGTAGAGTGGTAATCCAAACAAGAGAGCGATATATTCTCGACCTACTATGATTTACAAATCATCAAATCTAGCACCGATACTACAAATACCTGCCCCCAAATAAAAAAGCTATATTTAAAGTGAGTCGATCATGGAATGTTAACTATGACGTTTATCCAATTTGTAATTTTGAATGCTTCGAGTGATTCTAAAAACATAAATAATTTGTTTTGTACAGCACGTGACTTATTATGTGGAAAAATATCTGAGTTTTTCGATTTCCTACGCACGCTCCAAAAAGAGTTCTGGAAAACGTGAACTGTCAAAAATACACCATGAACTACCATCATGTTTACGCATAAACATGATCTATTTCACGGTGTATTTTTGCTTGTTGACGAGTTCACGTCTGCTGTTCACGGATACGAGAACGGATTTTTGTCTGTGCGTTAATCAAGGCCATGTGGCAGTCCACCAAGGGATTTCTACATATCTCCGGTACTGTAAATACTGAATATTGAAGAGTAGTGCGGCAGCCTGTCACAAATGGTGTTTGTAAATATATGACCGATAGAACGTTGGGCTGAGTCATTATTACTTTTTTGTAAAATCATTATTGGCGCTAAACTGATCATATTTCAATCATAATTTTCCCTTCTTTCAATGAAAGGTTGTTCTTTTTAGTTGTTTTGCGATACTTCGCAACATCTTTTTTCAGTAATATATCAATTCAACTAAACTAATTCGTGCCAAACGTCTCAGATCTTTTTAGTTCGCTCAGGTCAGCTATATAGCAAAAAATGTAATCTTACGTCAGTTCCGCCACACATGTATCACGCTGTGAAAATTGCATAAAATTGTATGCGAAGAATTGTTACCAAATGGACTAAACAACATGGATCGATCGATCGCGTCTTTAATATTCAACATTCACGACGCGAGTGATGTACTACAAAAGTGACGCTAAATTTCAATTAATTTTTCGCTGTAACTATGCAGTGCTAGTACTCTTGATAAAAATAATGTGAATGATGGCTACACAATGTTTCATGCTAAAAGTAAAATAATATTATAAATATATTAAAGATACCAAAGTTATAAGTATCGACAAATTCAGTAGTTTTAAATTTTCCATAAATTTGTCGATCAATTGATATCAATGTTGATAAATAATTACAAAAAAATGATTCTGGGGAATGGTTTTCTGGCGAATGGTATATTCTGGGAAATGTTTTTTTTTTTGCAAAAATCATTCAGGCGAATTGATTCTGGCAAATGTCATACAATCCAATACAAGTGTAGTATTACTTTCAGTAGCCATTTGCGAATGTTCTGAAGTGCAGCTTCAAAGCAAGGTCTTATTGAAAGTAGCAGGTATCGAATACAGGTGCGATTGAGAGTCGTTGGCAAATAGAACTGCTGGACGTATTCCCTGAAAGCTTTATGGGCAACTGGAAACTCCAGAAAGTATACGTCCATCATATTCCATGAAAATTTTCTTGCAAATTAGCTGATGAAGCTTAAGAGTTGAACACAGATTTCAGCGAAATAACTGATTTTTTCTGAAGCAACTAGAACATCACTTATAGCCCAATTCCGTGATTTCTTTAGAGGTTTAGAAAATTTCTCGATGAAAGTTTATCGTGTCGCCTTGTTCAAGGTTATGCATAGTTTCTGAAGAAGATGGTCTACATATTTTTAAATGAATGTTAAATAAATGTGTAGTGGAATAGTTAGAGCATCACAAGAAGTAATTTTCGAATAAATTGATAGTGGAAAGATTTTCTGCTGAATTATTCAAGTTGTTCATTAGGTTTTAGTTAATACTGTTAGTTTTTTTACGTTTTTTTTAATAAAATGCATGCGAGATTGATGTAGCATATATGTCTGAAAGATTTTACTGTGATTGTTGTTTTCGAATTCTGTTTTTTTTTTCTAATATTTCTCAAGAATACCACCGATTGGTGCTTCTAGCAAAATAACTGGCGGCCCAAGTTTGGATAAAATTTCTGATTATATTATAAACATCAGAAATGTTCATGTAAATTTTAACATGGATTCTTCCATGAATCGCTTTTCCACTATAAATTTCCTTAAATGATAACTATAAAAGCATTATTAACGATCTTACATCTAGAGTTATTATCAAATGTTTCCCATATTCAGAAACTCTTACTGAAATGCCTCCAAAAATACCTAAAAAAAATAACAGATCAATTATTCCTTAAAATCTTTGTAAATCAGCTAATTTATATTAACGAGTTAAATGGAAAATATTTTCAAGTGTTTCAGTATTTCAGATCGTAAAATTTTGTTGACCTCATGATCTGATTGATATGTTTAAAAATACTAACAAGCACAAAAACAAAAAAGCAATTTTGATCAACCAAAAAGGCAATCGTGATCGACACAGTGCGCTCATTATACCTGGTTTTAATGTCCATCGCCATCCCATTGAACCAATTCATAGAGCCTATTAAACTATTTGTAAATAATCTATACAAGTAGCCCATTTTATAAGACCTCTCCTATGCTTACGTTGATCTTAAAATATGAGAGCGTTACTCTTGAGTGCGTTCCTCATTACATTTCTTTACTCCCAAATTTTACTATTATTTTCATTATGATGCAATTTTTGCCCGTAACGCGGGTAGATCACCTTTTTGTGGTGCGTTACGGGGTAAGATCTACCAATTTGAACCCTAGTCTCATCTTGTTTGTCAGGCTAGGGCAGGGATTGAATCCTGAGAAAATTGAGAGAATCTCTCACGTATCGCTCTCTGTAACTTTCATAACATGCTGCACATTATGAGAGACTGTTTATCGTATACTGCTACAAGTTTGATCAGATTGGGGGGATAGTAGTGCATGATAAAACCCCTCTAAACATGCTCCAAGCCTGGGGGACACTGTTGTTATTGGAAGTTCGTGGATTGTTTATCGTGCCAGTAAAGAAAAACACCTATCCCCAACGGTAAACAAGCGAGAAAAATGGATTTTATCATCGCTCTCTCGTTGGGGCTCTCGCTCACTGCTTTCATTTATCAGACTTGTTACACCTTGCGATACAATGACGATCGTGGACCGCAACAGATGGGATGTTTTTCTTTGCTTGCTTTGATCGTGCTTCATTCTCAAAGAGAGCGAATTCTGCAACGCCTGGGCTAGGGTAATATGTTCTGGTAATTCAAGGATTCGCGGTACAAAGTCCTTGTTACTGGCAACAGTTTCTGAAAATTAATCTATTTTATCTAGCAGATGGTTAAAGACTCGGAGTTGGTCAGCCCCGAGACTACACTTGAAGCCAGGATAACAATCATGTGTATTGACTCAACAAGGACTGTAAGTACTGGTAATTCAAGGACTCACGTGAATTCTGATTACTAAACAAATTTTCTAGCTTGATTCGGTTTTGCTGCTAGCATAAAGCCCCTTTTTCCTAGTATTTTTCTGGGACTAAAAGCGAAACAACGATGGGACTAGAGTTCCGTTGCATGGTCAAATATCAGTAGTACCGATTTGTTTTCCTAGAAATTCAATCAATTATGTTTGCTAAGGGGCGCGCCTTCGCTGAGATATAAATTTCTATGAAGGGTGTAAATAGCGGGACCTTTTCATCATAGTCGATTTGCATCAATATCTGAGGAATCAAAACAAGAACTGTACAGAAATCGATGCTTCATTACCTATCAATGGAAATGGAGTAATGCGACATGCACTATACACTAAGGATACGGGTAATGCTACAATAGATCTAAATACTGGTCGCAGTGGCGCATCCGAACAGAAAAAAAAAATTGCATTTTTACTTTGTTTTATCTTAAAATATTGAGTTGCAGTTGGGGATTTTTATTTATTACCGTACGGGTTTGGGCCGAAGGGTCTCAGATTTTCATGAAATTTTTTCCACAGGCAGGGCTCATGGATATATGAATAAAAAAAAAATGACAAAAATTCAGGGTCGCCTATTTTTCCGGAAAAACTCCGAATTTTTTTGTTTTCCCTTGACACTACTTACTTTGAAAAATCGAACGAAGCATCGAAAAACCAAATTTTTCATATGAAAATTTAAGCAAATTTTCTCAAAAATCCAAAAAAAAAATATGAACTGGAAAAAGTTTTCCACAAAATTTTCCACCGTTGGGAAAATTCGTAAAGAAAAGCCGGAAAAACTATGCCCGAACTCGTGGAAAATTTTCAAAAAAATATTTTCGAGAAGGTAATTTTATAAGCTTTAATCACTGAAATTTTTGGAATGCACTTTTTTTTTCGTTTTTGAGTTATGGCCAATTTTGTTAAAAATGTCCAGATGTGCCATATAAGACTTTTCTTTGAAAAATCATAACTCAAGAACGAAACATTGTAGAAACAAAGTATTTATATGAAAATTTAAGCAAATTTTCTCAGAAATCTAAAAAAATATGAACTGGAAAAAGTTTTCCGTTCCATTCATAAAGAAAAGCTAGAAAATCTATGCCCGAATCGCGGAAATTTTTTAATAAAATATTTTTAAGAAAGAAACTTTATAAACTTCAATTCTGGTAACTTTTAGGATGTACTTTTCCTTAGTTCCTGATCTATGGTCAATTTTGTAAAAAAATGCAAAGATTTGCCATACATGCCTTTTCGTTTAAAAATCATGACTCAAGACTCATCATGACTTGTCGAACCGGATTCAAATTATCTCAAAAATATGAAATTTTTGAAATGGAATCAGTTTGCCAGGACATTTTTCACTGTTTATGAAAACAAATAATGAAAACCCGATTAGCTATTCCAGCTTTCAAACAAAGTATATTTGAAAAGAGCGATCAATAAGATCCAATCCTACAATATTTTTCAATACGCTCATTTTTCGTTCCTAAAACATGATCAAATATTGCTAGGATGAGCTGTTTGAACCATATATTTACAAATTTTTAAGTTCATAAACAAAATTTCTTAAGAACGAAACTACATAGAAACAAAGTTTTCTTCAATCAGAATGTAGGCAATTTTTTCCTGTTAGGTAACTACAAAATTGACAGTTAAATAAATGGGTAGACAATATGACAAATATGTATTTACCAATTCAAGTTTAAAGCGTTGAAATGGCTTGAGAATCATAAGTTTACCAAAAACTAACAAAGAGCAGTGAGAAACTGCAAGTGTTGTCTATCAGCTGTATATTCCTCGTTATTATTTTTTGTAAAGTGAAAAAAGTTTTCCCGAAGCTGTTGAAATGGACAAAGTTCAATATTACGAATACAATTCTTTATGCTGTAACCCCTTCGAACTGGACGGCCACAAATCAGTAAGGACAAATCTACGATCGATCAGCCAAGGCCTCATCAGTAAGCTTCATTCGAATGGAGTTCGGTGGATTACGGAAAAGATGAAAATTTGCGTGAAGTGCTCCATTACCGGTGACCAGAAGGCTCTCGTAACGGATCTTCCAGAAGCAATGGCGTTTGAGGAACAAGTTTCACCACTATCTTCGTTGGCGTCGCCAAAGGAAACTCCTTCCTCGGGTGAGTCAGTTGGTTCTATAAATAATGTACAAAAAATACAAGAGCTTGCTAAATTCTTGGAAATTTCTTTTCAGGTAAAATCTTCACGTTTGGATGCTTCTAGTTGTAACTATCGCAATGCTTCTATGGACGAAATGTTCAATCAAATTTTGAGTAAAATAAAGACTTGGTTTCCGCCTAATATTGTCGATGTTACAGAGGATTTCAATTCCGTTTCATTAAATTTGAACTCAGCTGTTACAAAAGCCGAACCTGACAAGCAAATTGAACTTCTAAAATTACTTCCTAGGAATTGGTCATATGCCAAAGTTAAAGCTCATTTTGATGTGTCTCAACACGTTATAACTGAATCAAAAAAATACAATTTAGGGATTCAACCACTTTCAAAAGTAGGACGACCCTTGCATGGATCAGATGTCCAAGACATAGTTTCAATTTTTTACCTAAGGGATGATATCAGTCGGCCATTTCCTGGCTTGAAAGATACCATATCTATTAAGTTACCCAATGGAGTGCGCCAAAATGTTCAAAAACGCCTTTTGCTTGACCCTTTGGATACTTTATATAAACAATATTTGGAAACCTGTAAGAGTGAACAGGAATCTGTCTCATTCCCATCGTTCTGGAAACTTAAACCAAAACAATGTGTTTATACAAAGGATTCATCGGCCATGAATGTTTGTGTATGCATGATACATGAGAATATGAAATTCATGGTTGATGCATTGAAAAAAACTAATTGCTTTGAAGTTCATAATACAGAAAAAAAAACTTAACACCTTTTTGACTAGTCAAATGATATGTCCAGATAGTACAGATGATTGTTACTTGAGGTCCTGTGAGGATTGTAAATTAAAGAAATTAGATTTTGTTCAAGTATTTATCGAGCAACGGACTCATGTTCCGTAACCGGTCGTTTGAGAACGTCGCGACCCATTGGAAGCCCACACAATAGAAACCTCAGCCAGCGCAGTTGCTGGCTAGTGTAGTGTGCTATTCCTATATCTAAAAAACAATGCGCTCTCGGGCTAGGCATTGGATATATATAGAAAGCGTTGTGTTTGGATGGGCATCTAATTCTTCCGAAAGAGGTGCACTTTGCGAAAGAGGACCACGTGATTATTGAGCTGAAATCGAATTCAGGTTAACTTCTGCGTTCATGAGTCCTCTCATGGCGTAGTGGTTGACGCGCCCCAACTAGAGATCGGGGAGTCGTGAGTTCGATTCTCACTGAGAAGACGTGTAACTTTTTCGCAAATCTTCACATCAATTTGTCCATCTAATCCAATTGCAAATTATATGTAATGTTTAGCTTTTCGGTAGTTGTTAAACTTCCACTCGGCTGGTTAGCCGTAAACCACGATTCATAATTAAAAACAAGTATTTATCGAGCAACGGACTCATGTTCCGTAACCGGTCGTTTGAGAACGTCGCGACCCATTGGAAGCCCACACAATAGAAACCTCAGCCAGCGCAGTTGCTGGCTAGTGTAGTGTGCTATTCCTATATCTAAAAAACAATGCGCTCTCGGGCTAGGCATTGGATATATATAGAAAGCGTTGTGTTTGGATGGGCATCTAATTCTTCCGAAAGAGGTGCACTTTGCGAAAGAGGACCACGTGATTATTGAGCTGAAATCGAATTCAGGTTAACTTCTGCGTTCATGAGTCCTCTCATGGCGTAGTGGTTGACGCGCCCCAACTAGAGATCGGGGAGTCGTGAGTTCGATTCTCACTGAGAAGACGTGTAACTTTTTCGCAAATCTTCACATCAATTTGTCCATCTAATCCAATTGCAAATTATATGTAATGTTTAGCTTTTCGGTAGTTGTTAAACTTCCACTCGGCTGGTTAGCCGTAAACCACGATTCATAATTAAAAACAAGTATTTATCGAGCAACGGACTCATGTTCCGTAACCGGTCGTTTGAGAACGTCGCGACCCATTGGAAGCCCACACAATAGAAACCTCAGCCAGCGCAGTTGCTGGCTAGTGTAGTGTGCTATTCCTATATCTAAAAAACAATGCGCTCTCGGGCTAGGCATTGGATATATATAGAAAGCGTTGTGTTTGGATGGGCATCTAATTCTTCCGAAAGAGGTGCACTTTGCGAAAGAGGACCACGTGATTATTGAGCTGAAATCGAATTCAGGTTAACTTCTGCGTTCATGAGTCCTCTCATGGCGTAGTGGTTGACGCGCCCCAACTAGAGATCGGGGAGTCGTGAGTTCGATTCTCACTGAGAAGACGTGTAACTTTTTCGCAAATCTTCACATCAATTTGTCCATCTAATCCAATTGCAAATTATATGTAATGTTTAGCTTTTCGGTAGTTGTTAAACTTCCACTCGGCTGGTTAGCCGTAAACCACGATTCATAATTAAAAACAAGTATTTATCGAGCAACGGACTCATGTTCCGTAACCGGTCGTTTGAGAACGTCGCGACCCATTGGAAGCCCACACAATAGAAACCTCAGCCAGCGCAGTTGCTGGCTAGTGTAGTGTGCTATTCCTATATCTAAAAAACAATGCGCTCTCGGGCTAGGCATTGGATATATATAGAAAGCGTTGTGTTTGGATGGGCATCTAATTCTTCCGAAAGAGGTGCACTTTGCGAAAGAGGACCACGTGATTATTGAGCTGAAATCGAATTCAGGTTAACTTCTGCGTTCATGAGTCCTCTCATGGCGTAGTGGTTGACGCGCCCCAACTAGAGATCGGGGAGTCGTGAGTTCGATTCTCACTGAGAAGACGTGTAACTTTTTCGCAAATCTTCACATCAATTTGTCCATCTAATCCAATTGCAAATTATATGTAATGTTTAGCTTTTCGGTAGTTGTTAAACTTCCACTCGGCTGGTTAGCCGTAAACCACGATTCATAATTAAAAACAAGTATTTATCGAGCAACGGACTCATGTTCCGTAACCGGTCGTTTGAGAACGTCGCGACCCATTGGAAGCCCACACAATAGAAACCTCAGCCAGCGCAGTTGCTGGCTAGTGTAGTGTGCTATTCCTATATCTAAAAAACAATGCGCTCTCGGGCTAGGCATTGGATATATATAGAAAGCGTTGTGTTTGGATGGGCATCTAATTCTTCCGAAAGAGGTGCACTTTGCGAAAGAGGACCACGTGATTATTGAGCTGAAATCGAATTCAGGTTAACTTCTGCGTTCATGAGTCCTCTCATGGCGTAGTGGTTGACGCGCCCCAACTAGAGATCGGGGAGTCGTGAGTTCGATTCTCACTGAGAAGACGTGTAACTTTTTCGCAAATCTTCACATCAATTTGTCCATCTAATCCAATTGCAAATTATATGTAATGTTTAGCTTTTCGGTAGTTGTTAAACTTCCACTCGGCTGGTTAGCCGTAAACCACGATTCATAATTAAAAACAAGTATTTATCGAGCAACGGACTCATGTTCCGTAACCGGTCGTTTGAGAACGTCGCGACCCATTGGAAGCCCACACAATAGAAACCTCAGCCAGCGCAGTTGCTGGCTAGTGTAGTGTGCTAT
This sequence comes from Aedes aegypti, assembly GCF_002204515.2. Classification (NCBI taxonomy): domain Eukaryota; kingdom Metazoa; phylum Arthropoda; class Insecta; order Diptera; family Culicidae; genus Aedes; species Aedes aegypti. The sequence continues at coordinate 403,857,739 of NC_035108.1, forward strand.
TCCTATATCTAAAAAACAATGCGCTCTCGGGCTAGGCATTGGATATATATAGAAAGCGTTGTGTTTGGATGGGCATCTAATTCTTCCGAAAGAGGTGCACTTTGCGAAAGAGGACCACGTGATTATTGAGCTGAAATCGAATTCAGGTTAACTTCTGCGTTCATGAGTCCTCTCATGGCGTAGTGGTTGACGCGCCCCAACTAGAGATCGGGGAGTCGTGAGTTCGATTCTCACTGAGAAGACGTGTAACTTTTTCGCAAATCTTCACATCAATTTGTCCATCTAATCCAATTGCAAATTATATGTAATGTTTAGCTTTTCGGTAGTTGTTAAACTTCCACTCGGCTGGTTAGCCGTAAACCACGATTCATAATTAAAAACAAGTATTTATCGAGCAACGGACTCATGTTCCGTAACCGGTCGTTTGAGAACGTCGCGACCCATTGGAAGCCCACACAATAGAAACCTCAGCCAGCGCAGTTGCTGGCTAGTGTAGTGTGCTATTCCTATATCTAAAAAACAATGCGCTCTCGGGCTAGGCATTGGATATATATAGAAAGCGTTGTGTTTGGATGGGCATCTAATTCTTCCGAAAGAGGTGCACTTTGCGAAAGAGGACCACGTGATTATTGAGCTGAAATCGAATTCAGGTTAACTTCTGCGTTCATGAGTCCTCTCATGGCGTAGTGGTTGACGCGCCCCAACTAGAGATCGGGGAGTCGTGAGTTCGATTCTCACTGAGAAGACGTGTAACTTTTTCGCAAATCTTCACATCAATTTGTCCATCTAATCCAATTGCAAATTATATGTAATGTTTAGCTTTTCGGTAGTTGTTAAACTTCCACTCGGCTGGTTAGCCGTAAACCACGATTCATAATTAAAAACAAGTATTTATCGAGCAACGGACTCATGTTCCGTAACCGGTCGTTTGAGAACGTCGCGACCCATTGGAAGCCCACACAATAGAAACCTCAGCCAGCGCAGTTGCTGGCTAGTGTAGTGTGCTATTCCTATATCTAAAAAACAATGCGCTCTCGGGCTAGGCATTGGATATATATAGAAAGCGTTGTGTTTGGATGGGCATCTAATTCTTCCGAAAGAGGTGCACTTTGCGAAAGAGGACCACGTGATTATTGAGCTGAAATCGAATTCAGGTTAACTTCTGCGTTCATGAGTCCTCTCATGGCGTAGTGGTTGACGCGCCCCAACTAGAGATCGGGGAGTCGTGAGTTCGATTCTCACTGAGAAGACGTGTAACTTTTTCGCAAATCTTCACATCAATTTGTCCATCTAATCCAATTGCAAATTATATGTAATGTTTAGCTTTTCGGTAGTTGTTAAACTTCCACTCGGCTGGTTAGCCGTAAACCACGATTCATAATTAAAAACAAGTATTTATCGAGCAACGGACTCATGTTCCGTAACCGGTCGTTTGAGAACGTCGCGACCCATTGGAAGCCCACACAATAGAAACCTCAGCCAGCGCAGTTGCTGGCTAGTGTAGTGTGCTATTCCTATATCTAAAAAACAATGCGCTCTCGGGCTAGGCATTGGATATATATAGAAAGCGTTGTGTTTGGATGGGCATCTAATTCTTCCGAAAGAGGTGCACTTTGCGAAAGAGGACCACGTGATTATTGAGCTGAAATCGAATTCAGGTTAACTTCTGCGTTCATGAGTCCTCTCATGGCGTAGTGGTTGACGCGCCCCAACTAGAGATCGGGGAGTCGTGAGTTCGATTCTCACTGAGAAGACGTGTAACTTTTTCGCAAATCTTCACATCAATTTGTCCATCTAATCCAATTGCAAATTATATGTAATGTTTAGCTTTTCGGTAGTTGTTAAACTTCCACTCGGCTGGTTAGCCGTAAACCACGATTCATAATTAAAAACAAGTATTTATCGAGCAACGGACTCATGTTCCGTAACCGGTCGTTTGAGAACGTCGCGACCCATTGGAAGCCCACACAATAGAAACCTCAGCCAGCGCAGTTGCTGGCTAGTGTAGTGTGCTATTCCTATATCTAAAAAACAATGCGCTCTCGGGCTAGGCATTGGATATATATAGAAAGCGTTGTGTTTGGATGGGCATCTAATTCTTCCGAAAGAGGTGCACTTTGCGAAAGAGGACCACGTGATTATTGAGCTGAAATCGAATTCAGGTTAACTTCTGCGTTCATGAGTCCTCTCATGGCGTAGTGGTTGACGCGCCCCAACTAGAGATCGGGGAGTCGTGAGTTCGATTCTCACTGAGAAGACGTGTAACTTTTTCGCAAATCTTCACATCAATTTGTCCATCTAATCCAATTGCAAATTATATGTAATGTTTAGCTTTTCGGTAGTTGTTAGATTTTGTTGCCAATCGCTTAGATGAAAACAACGTTGAAGAAGTTAAGTATTGTTTTTGGATTATTTCTCCTCGTTGTGAAATTATCAACAAAGACGAAAATGTAAATGATTTTATAGAAAACTTGAAAAATCTCACAGAGAAGTTTCTTGTGCATCAATTCAAAGTAGATAAACAAAATAAATTTACTACAGGAGAGATTTTCTAACCTTGTTCCAATTCCTGGAACAAAAAAATATCATTCATTTATTCCAAAAGACGAACGAAGCATTTTTGCGAGTGAATTCTCAGATGCACATGAAAACCAAGAAAATACAGCATGCTTTGTTCTTAATACTACAGAGAAACGAAAATCTTCTGGTGGTAGCAACCAAAGGCAATCTTCCCGGTTGAAAAAATAGATAGTTTTAAGATAAAATGTAAGTTATGTACTGAATAATTGAATAAATAAAATTAAAGAAAAATATAAAAAGAATCTTATTTGTTCCATAGAAAAGAAAGAATCCCTTGGAATGGAAAAGAAACAGTTTTTTCAGCTTTGCTTAACGGTGTAGTGTTTCATGAAAAATATAATCCAATCCGACTTATACTTCATTATAACCAATCCTGTTTGGGCGCACTGCGCAAATAATTTGTAACCGTTTCACTATCTCAATATCATTGGCCCATCAGGCAACACTGTAGAGGAGAAAAATCAGAATAAACCGAAACTTTGTGAACCGAAGACGCGCGTGTTTGATTCTCCCGTCCAGAACCATCCAATTTCTGCCGAATTGTGTTTTTTCTGAGCTATCGACGAACATTTTTTGGTCCGTTCTCCCGGATTTTCGGAGAATTTGGAGTGGTTCCCGGTTTCCGTCGGAACGCCATTAGCCCGGTGCTAATTTCGGATAAGTGTGAAGTGAACTTTGGTGGAGCTTAGCCACCAGCTGTTCCGGACAGCCGCCATCTTGGTGAAATTGGTGAACAGTTTGTCCCAACTGGCGAAGAAAAATCGGTCGGCGTTGCGCCACCAAGTGTGTGCCCGTGGCACGGAAGAAGCTCGCCATTTTGGCAAAACGGAGTTGTGTGCGTGTGCTCGTAGCACTGAAAAAAGTGGAGGCCATCTTGGCGAACGAAAAATGTTGCCAGCTGCCTGCGTGTGTGTCCGTGACAACACGCGTCAGTGAAAAAGTGTGTGTGTGTGCCCGTGGCACTGAAGCAATCGTGGAAGTTATCCGAACGAATCGGTTCAACCGGTTGAACCGAAGCCATTTTGACAGTTTGGCCTGTCATGTGTGAAAGTGGTTTGAAAACAAACAAAACAAAAGTGGCCATAGAAGAGGCAAAGAAAATAATTACGAATGAGTGATTCTGAGACGCCCCGTGGACCGTTCTCAAAATTCATCCCGAGAAGAAACATTCTGGACGCTTTATCGGGACCTTCAAGCAGTGTAGTGAAAACTATAGCGGAACAGAAAGCAGAAAAACAAGCCCAAGAAAGGAGTCGCATCATGGAGAGAAATTTGGAAGTGCTGGTCGATCGGCGAGACATGCTCGTCGATAAACTCATGCGGATGAATGATTCATTGGACGCTCAATCGGTCAGTATTCATTTGTTGAAGCTGTTTGAGGAGAATCTACGCCGAAATGCTGACGAGTTTGAAAAAGCGTATTGCGACATTTCTCTTCTGCTGCCAAAAGAGCAAAGAGCAGAGCATCGACAAGAGTACACCAACTTCGAGCAGCTCCACAACGAGGTTTATGTCAAGCTTCAAGGGAGGATCGCTCAGACGGAGTTGACGAACAAGCTGGCGGAACTGCCGAACGCATCAGCGGTCGCTGCGGCCCCAAACCCCGTTTACGTCCAAGCCGCAGCATCAGTTCCCCATCTGCAGGCTCCGTTTCCAACGTTCAATGGTGATCCGCAGAACTGGTACAGTTTTAAGAATCTGTTCCAAAGCATCATGTCGCGGTATACACAGGAGACCCCTGCCATGAAAATATTACACCTACGAAACGCCCTCACCGGCGAAGCGAAGGATAAGATTGACCAGGACATTGTAAATAACAATGACTACGATGCTGCCTGGAGGATCTTGGAAGACGCATACGAGGACAAGCGATTAATTTTGGACACCCACATCGATGCCATCCTGGATTGCCCAAAAGTTGCAAAAGAGAATCGCGGCAAATCCATCACCAAGCTGGTCGAAATTTGTGCAAAACACATCGATGCATTGGCTGGACACGGCTATCCAGTTGAAGGTCTGGCCGAGCTGGTGTTGGTGAATATCGTGTACAAGAAGCTCGACAAAGAAACGCAGGAACAATGGGAGCTGAAAATTGGAGTCGGAGAGTTGCCCGATTTTGTTGAATTTATGGAATTCCTACGGAAGCGTGGTCGTGTTCTGCAGCGCACAAGCCGGTTCCAGCAGCATCCAACGCAGCAACCGTCAGCTCCCCCAAGTAAGCAACGTCAAGCAATTGGACAGAAGCCGCAAACCCCACTCAAGTCGTTCGTTCAAACCACAACGGAAGTTTGCACCTGCTGCAAAGAGGAGCACCCAATCTTCCGGTGCTCAACCTTTAAAAACATGACCTTGTCGGAGCGCAAGTCCGTTGTTACTAAAGGGAATTTATGCTTCAATTGTCTGAAAGCGAAACATCGAGTGAGTGAATGCCAATCGGAATCCCGATGCAAGGTGCAGGGTTGTGGTCGCAAACACCACAGTTTTCTGCATTCCAGCGATACCCGTGCTACCTCAGTTCCAGAACAAAGTGATGAAGTGAAACAAGCCCAGTCAACGATTCCTTCGGCACCAACCAGCAATCAAGCAACCGTTACTGAGCAGCAAAATGTTGCGGTGTCCCTTTGTGCTAACGTCGATAGGAGCAAGCGCCAAGTACTACTCTCAACGGCGGTAGTGATGCTAGTTGGACACGGCGATACCATCATCAGATGTCGTGCCTTGCTAGACTCAGGATCTGATAGCAACCTAATCACCGAGAAGCTAGCACGCAAATTGAAGCTGAAAATGGATCACGTGAATCTACCAGTTTGTGGTCTAAACGACATACAAACCCAAGTTGAGTATCAGTTGTCCACGAAGTTCATTTCCTGCATTAATTCTTTTGCCTCATCCATCCTAGATTTCCTGGTCGTAAAACGAATCACGTCGAGCTTGCCCGTGATTGAAGTTGACACCCGATCCTGGCCCTTACCACCAGGGCTGAAGCTAGCTGACCCTCAGTTCCACACCCCTGGAGAGATTGACCTTATTATCGGGAACGAAATTTTCTTCGATCTGATTAAAGAAGGTCGCCATAAGATCGGCAACAACTCGCTTACGCTAGCTGAGACGGAATTGGGATGGGTCGTTGGCGGATCGGTGCCGACCAGGAAAGCCAAACCATGCCCGCGTGTGTGCCAACTAAACCGTTATGAAGAAGAGCTGAACAAAACGATGTCGAAGTTTTGGGAAATAGAATCCGTCCTTCCGGAGTCCGAGCTGACAGCAGCTGAGGCTGCCGTTGAAGAACACTTCACTAAAACCCATACTCGTGATGACGAAGGGCGGTATGTCGTCCGACTTCCGTTCAACAACCAACAGGGTCAACTAGGCGACTCTTACAACAATGCCCGGAAGCGTTTGGACAAACTCATGATGGCGCTGTCCAAAAATCCATCGAAGCACGACGAATATTCCTCATTTTTGGTGGAATACCTCACATTAGGACACATGAAGGAAGTCGAGCCCATCAACGACGGTGGCTACTATATTCCGCACCATGCAGTCTATAAGATGTCCAGCTCGACTACTAAAACAAGAGTAGTATTTGATGCATCAGCGAAGACCACGTCAGGTTTATCGTTGAATGACACGCTATCTGTTGGGCCCACTGTGCAAAACGACCTACTCTCAATCATATTGAAATTCTGTACACACCAAGTGGTGCTCACAGCAGATATCCCAAAAATGTACCGGCAGGTCAGACTGCACACGGAGGACTGCAAGTATCAACGGATCCTATGGCTGGATGACGACAGCAAGCTAAAAGTGTATGAGTTACAAACGGTAACGTACGGTGTTGCCAGCTCACCACACCACGCAACAAGGGCACTGGTACAATTGGCATCGGATGAAGGCAAGGATTTCCCACTGGCGTCGAAGGTGATCATCGAGGATAGTTACATTGACGACTTTTTAACTGGTGGTTCATCGACGGCTGAAGTTATTCAAATCTACACGGAGCTAACGCAGTTGCTACATCGAGGAGGATTCGGCGTACACAAGTTTTGTTCCAATAGCGCCGAAGTACTGCAAGCGATTCCAGTCGAGCTGCACGAGAAACAAGTTCACTTCGAGGATGCTGATATAAATAACTCCATCAAGACACTTGGACTAATATGGAACCCGATGGAGGATTATTTCGCCTTCCGTGTCCCCCGGCCGGTTGTCATGAACTGGACCAAGCGAATTGTGTTATCGGAGATTTCCAAGCTCTTCGATCCTGCTGGATTTCTTGGGCCCATCGTCACAACATGCAAACTGGTTATGCAGGACATTTGGCGTCAAGGTTTACCGTGGGACGAACTATTACCAGACGAGCTTTCGTACAGGTGGAGGCTCATCCGTGAACAGATGCCAGCAATCAACGAAATGAAAAAGCAGCGATGTTTAATCTCCAAAGATGCAGTGTCCATTCAACTCCATGGTTTTTCGGACGCATCGATGCGTGCCTACGGTGGCGTGCTGTACATCCGAAGTGTCGACAGGGACGGCACTATTAGTGTGAATTTGGTTGCCAGCAAATCACGCGTGGCGCCTTTCAAAATGCAGACGATTCCCAAACTCGAAATGTGCGGCGCAAAATTGTTGGCAGAGCTCACCCAGAAAGTAGTATCATCGATGCAAGTTCCATTCGATGATGTGATCCTCCACTGTGATTCAAAAATTGTTTTATGCTGGCTCAAAAAATCTCCGTTGACACTGAAGCAGTTTGTGTCGAACCGCGTTGCTACAACGGTAGAGCTTACTCGAGGATACACGTGGCGGTATATTCCAACCGGCCACAACCCTGCTGATGTTATATCAAGGGGCGCGCTTCCGGAGGATCTCCTGCACAACGAACTGTGGTGGAGTGGTGCTCCTGAATTATGGGAATCACAGCTTCCAGAAGATTCGTCGGAACCGTTCGATGAGTCAGAGCTTCCAGAGGTCAAGACAAACAAAGTACTGGCCGTTGTGAAATCAGAACCACCGATCAATCTGACTAGGTGCAGCAACTACCGAAGGATGCTGAGAGCGTGGGTGTACATCGAGCGTTTTATCAACCTGGTGGTGCATAAAGTTTCTTCAACATCGAATATTACCGCCGACGAAATGGTTCGTTCGGAGAAGAACATGCTATTGGTACTCCAGCGGGAGGTATTTGGCGACCTTTTGAAGCTGCTCAAGGAAGGGCCTACCAAGCGACACCCTCTATCCAATCTGGCTCCATTCGTGGGTGATGACGGCCTGATACGAGTTGGAGGCCGTTTGAAATATTCCGTTATTCCCTACGAAGGTAAGCATCAGGTGTTACTGCCTGAACGACATCACATTACGACGATCCTGATACGAAAGCTGCACGAAGAGCATTTTCATGTTGGCCAAAACGGACTGCTGGCCATCGTCCGTGAGCGATATTGGCCGTTACGAGCAAAAGCGGTGATCAAACGAGTTACTTCGAAGTGTCAAGTCTGTGCGAAGCAAAATTCAAGGCCTGGTAGTCAGTTCATGGGGAACCTACCGGAATCGCGAGTCAATCCCTCACCGCCATTCTCGAAGGTGGGTATCGATTATGCTGGACCGTTTATGCTGAAAACAGGAGGAAGAGGTTCAAGATTAGCAAAAGCGTACGTGGTCGTTTTTGTGTGTATGGCGGTAAAGGCAATCCATTTCGAATTGGTGTCCAACCTTTCGACGGACAACTTTATCGCCGCTTTGCAACGATTTTCGAGCCGTCGTGGACTGCCAACTGACATCCATTCTGATAATGGCACTTGCTTCGTGGGTGCCAATCATGAGCTCGCTGCATTGAGAGATTTATTCAACGATCAACAACACCAACGCAAGCTGGATGAATTCTGCAGTCTCAAGGGAATCAGATGGCATTTCATTCCCCCGAGGAGCCCTCACTTCGGGGGCATTTGGGAAGCAGGAGTGAAGTCCATGAAACACCATATGAAGCGAGTCGTAGGCGAAACCAAACTCACTTACGAGGAGATGACCACATTCCTGGCGCAGACGGAGGCCATCCTTAACTCACGGCCTTTGTGTCCGATGTCCGAAGACCCCAACGATATGGCTGTGCTTACACCATCGCATTTTTTGATTAACCGGTCCGCTGTTGCTCTTCCGGAGCCATCGTATGAAGATGAGAAGGTAGGACGTCTCAGCAGATGGCAGCATGTGCAAGCCATGCAACAGCACTTGTGGAGTAGATGGTCCCGGGAATATCTCCACCATCTACAGAGTCGTCAGAAGTGGCACGATGGAGTGAAGGAGTTCAAGGTAGGTTCGTTGGTCCTGCTGATCGACGAGAATCTGCCCCCACAGCAGTGGCGACGAGGTCGAATAATCGCTACACACCCCGGCGATGACGGTGCTGTCAGAGTGGTGACAGTAAAGACGTCGAGCAACAGTTTCAAGCGAGCAATCACCAAGGTTGCTTTGTTACCTTCTGTTGAGCCTGAAGCCTCAACGGGGGGAGAGTGTTTGGGCGCACTGCGCAAATAATTTGTAACCGTTTCACTATCTCAATATCATTGGCCCATCAGGCAACACTGTAGAGGAGAAAAATCAGAATAAACCGAAACTTTGTGAACCGAAGACGCGCGTGTTTGATTCTCCCGTCCAGAACCATCCAATTTCTGCCGAATTGTGTTTTTTCTGAGCTATCGACGAACAAATCCCATATCGTTTCTTTCAGATCTTTTAGAAAATTTGCAATTGCTTTGATAAAAAAAACCTTGTTGTTCTGATGCTTCGATTGAAATATGGGTTTTCAAAGAAAAGGCTAATATGGTCATTTTTCACAAAATTGACCATAACTCAGGAACAAAAAAAAAGTACATCCTAAAAGTTACTAGAATTGAAGTTTATAGTTTCCTTCTCAAAAATATTTAAATTAAAATTTTCCGCGAGTTCGGGCATAGATTTTCCAGCTTTTCTTTATAAATTTCCCTAACGGTGGAAAATTTTGTGGAAAACTTTTTCCAGTTCATTTTTTTTTTGATTTCTGAGAAAATTTGCTTAAATTTTCATATAAATACTTTGTTTCTACAATGTTTCGTTCTTGAGTTATGATTTTTCAAAGAAAAGTCTTATATGGCACATCTGGACATTTTTCACAAAATTGGCCATAACTCAAAAACGAAAAAAAAGTGCATTCCAAAAATTTCAGTGATTAAAGCTTATAAAATTACCTTCTCGAAAATATTTTTTAGAAAATTTTCCACGACATAGTTTTTTCGGCTTTTCTTTACGAATTTTCTCAACGGTGGAAAATTTTGTGTAAAACTTTTTCCAGTTCATATTTTTTTTGGATTTTCGAGAAAATTTGCTTAAATTTTCATTTGTTTCTACGATGCTTCGTTCTTGAGTTATGATTTTTCAAAGTAAGTAGTGTCAAGGGAAAACAAAAAATTTCCACCTGAGTTTTCCGGAAAAATAGGCGACCCTGAATTTTTCTCAATTTTTTTTTATTCATATATCCATGAGCCCTGCCTGTGGAAAAAGTTTCATGAAAATCTGAGACCCTTCGGCCCAATTTGTACGATAATAAAAAAAAATCCCCAGTTCCTAATGATCAATTAAAAATATTTTGAAAATTGTTGCCGAAATCGAAAAAATTGGATTTCTTAGAAATTGAAAAATTCACAATTATTTGTAGCTTTATTGAAACAGCACATTTTTCTAAGTATAACACAATTTTATTCCGCGATTTTTAAATTAAAAATAATTTATAAGTATTTCAATATGACAGTTTATCCCGTAGTTAAATAAGCCGAGAAATGATTCGAAAATGATTTCCTTGGAATTAGTATTTTTTCTTCTGTTCGGATGACCCACTGCGACCTTAATTTAGATTTATTGTGGCGTTACCCGTATTCTTATTGCATTACTCCATTTTTATTGATAGGTAATGAAGTATCGATTTCTGTACAGTTCTTCTTTTGATTCCTCAGAGATTGATAAAAATCGAATATGATGGAAAGGCCCCGCTATTTACACCATACATAGAGATTTACATCTCAGCGAAGGCACGCCCCTTATCAAACATTCTTCTTCTTGGCATTTACGTCCTCACAGGACAGAGCCTGCTCTCAGCTTAGTGTTCTTATGAGCACTTCCACAGTTATTAACTGAGAGCATTCTTTGCCTAATTTGCCATTTTCGCATTCGTATATCGTATGGCAGGTACGAAGATAATCTATGCCCAGGGAAGTCAAGGAAATTCCCATTACGAAAAGATCCTGGACCGACCGGGAATCGAACCCAGACACCTTCAGCATGGCTTTGCTTTGTAGCCGCGGACTCTAACCACACGGCTAAGGAAGGCCCCATCAAACATCAAACATCAATATCAATATCAAACATAATCGATTTGATTTTTGAACATTCAAATCGGTACTACTGATATTTGACCATACAATAAAACTCTACCCCCATCCTTGTTTCGCTCTTAGTTTAGTCCCAGAAAAATACTAGAAAAAAGGACTTTGTCCTAGCAGCAAAATCGAATCAAGCTAGTAAATTTATTTAGTTGTCAGAATTCACGAGAGTACTAACATTCCTTGTTGAGGCAATACTCATGATTGTTGTCCTAGCTTCAAGTGTAGTCTCGGGACTGCAAACTCCACGTCTTTAACCATCTGCTAGGTAAATAGATTCAATTTCAAAAACTGTTGCCAGTAACAAGGGCTTTGTACAGCGAATCTTTGAATTACTAAAACATATTACCCTAGCCCGATAAACAAGGTGATACTAGAATTCAAATAGGTAGATCTTACCTCATAACGCACCACAAAAAGGTGATCTACCCGTGTAATGGGTTTGAATCGAGTTTTAAAAATAATTTCAGGGCAAGTGAAATTTTTGAACTTTGGATTTTGGTTCAATTGTTAACATTAAATCAGAATATGCAAAAAAAACAGGATATCCCCAATTGTTGCCAAAAACGGATGTTGCTAAAATCGAGGTTAGACAAATGCGGGTGTTGCCAAAATCGGGAAGGCACTGTATGTTCAAGTTGAATAACTCTAGTAATTTGACTTGACGTTGGACGTTGGATAACTCTAGTAATTTAACTTGAAATATTTTTCCCAGTATGAGAATAGCCGTAGGTAATGCATTTGAAAATGTTGAAGAAATATTCGAAATTCGTTTTTCTCTGACTCATAAATGTATGGAAATTGCCCCGTTCTCTCACCTCGATTACGACAAAAATATATTTAAAAAAATCCTGTGATAAATTCCGGGAGATCTGAATACTCCCTTGAGAAATTTCTTGCAGTATCTTGAGAGGAATTCATGAATAAATCTCTGTTGAAATGTCTGGATGAATATAGTAATTTAAATCCTGAATGAAATTCTTCAAGTAATTTCTTGAACACCCGTTAAATTGTCTGGATGAATATAGTAATTTAAATCCTGAATGAAATTCTTCAAGTAATTTCTTGAACACCCGTTAAATTGTCATTAGGTCAACTCAATCCACCAATCGTACCAACAGTTACCATAAAATTTGCTATTGTCATATCTGGCTAGACAGGTAGTTCCGTCGCCAATTTCAGCACACTGATTGATAAGAGCCACAAATGTTGCCACTTTAAATGTCCGCAAGCGCTTACAATGGCTCAATGAAGCACTAAAAATTCTACCTGCCTGTTGGAGACACGCGTTTTAATCCACAATCAGTCAGCAGTCTATCGGAACAAGCCCATCGCTGTAAATATTTGCTCATACAATCGAACTGTAATCTCGCCGAAGCAATGAACACACGATAGGGCTTCACGTGAGTTGCTCGTATGCTTCCAGTATGTGTTGTTGGAAAACGATTGCCTATCATCAAACGTTATCAATTTATCACATATCATATTGATTTATAGTAACAGGAATTGTTTTCCTATCTGAAATATCAGCAACTGCTAATAACTCGACGACGCCACTTCTGTTTGAAGGTCGTATTGGAATTCTCGTGATATTACTCGCTCGAACCACTTTGAGCACATAAATTTGTCATCTGTGCCATTCTTCTTAAGTCCACACGAAGAACATATGTGAAATCCAATACGACTCACGTCTCGCAGACGTAGTGGCGCTGAATATATTATTCAAGGCTGAAATCGAAACGGCAAAGTACGGTTCATAAAGAACTAGAAAAACAAATCATTATAAACCATTTGAAGCCACCGGAATAATATAATTCTTCTCAGCCATGATGTTTTGGATAGCTGCCAGAAATACCTGTCTTCGAAGAAACGGGTTAACAGCTTTGCGGTTCGTGATTCGCACATTTCCGTATTCCCTAGCATTCGTCCGGCACGAAGTTGTGTTGTGAATATCAAAGAAGAAAAACATTGGCGTCGCATCGCATCGTCGGCATCTCAAACGCAAACAATAAACTGTAGAGTAGACTCACATATCATGTTTGAAACCAGAAAACCGAAAGAGAGTTTAATCGACGGTTCAATGCCAATTGCCGGCGTAGTCTGTGATCTTGGCAACATTGACGTGTTGTGACGACACAGCCATCTGTTTTGTTTTAGTAAATCTTGTAACTGTAATCCGGGGGCAAATTTGTAAAATATGAATTACGATATTACCAAGCATAGTTAAACAAAATAAGTTCTTCCAAATTAAATATCAACTCATCGAATAAAAAACATTAAAACATTAAAATACATTTGAAATACAAAGTTGAAAATACGATTTACTGGATCAAATTGTATTAAAATTTAATTACTTTTTTTTATTTGAAAATGGTCTTATATTTTAAAATTATATTCAAAGATGCATTTAAAAAAAAACATGTAATTTAAGATTCTTGAGATTAATTTATGTATTTTTGAATCGAAACCCCGAATTAAATTCAATGCAGAAAATTTCCCAGAAATGTAAATACTATGAATCATTGTTAAAACGTTTATTTATGTATCCTTCTTATCCTTGAGATAACGTTAGGTCGAAGTTTGTTATGTGGAAGTTCGTTAAACCGAATGGATCATTAGGCCGAATTGTTATGAGGTAAGGGCAAAGTGTTAGATTGAGCTTTGCTGAATAAAGAAAGTAATACTAATTTCCAGTATGTTTGATGCCATAAACTAATTATTGAAGCAACATTACTCAAAAGACGAAGTTTTTCATGGGATTTGGGGATAATTTGTTTGCAGGAATTTTCCATGAAGCAAGATAGGCCAAGAAATTACTATTAAATAACACTGTGGAACACGTTTTTGTCTCCATCATCAAAATACCTTTAATTACTTAATTCAGGGTTGCTGAGCCCATTGCAGTTTACAGAAACATCATAGCACGTCTAGTTTTTAAGATATTGGTTGTTGAAAATGCAAAAATTGACTATTTCAGCTAACTTGCATGCATGTTTGCCAGCTTGTAAGGCAATTTATTTGATTTATTTGCCACAGAATTACAATACTTATCATCAAAATTGATAATACTTTTGATGCGGAAAAGATATTTTTTGATAATTTAGAAAAGTTTTTTTTTTTTCATATAACAGAAACGAAGAATTTTGTATGGAGACTGCAAACATGTTGGAAAAATCGGTTTAATCTAAATTTAATCTTGCAATTTCAATCAAAATATATTTTCAATAAAAGTTTGAGTCCTCTTTTGCCTGCTTGGTGGATAAGATCACAAAAAAGTTCCATAGAATATACTTCAAATCTTAGGTAAACATCAATAAAACCAATGTTTTATACAACTTTGGCGACCTGTAGCTAAAAATTGTGAAGTGCTGGGAAATTTCTGAGAATGGCATCAGATTCAGCAACCCCAAATCTACTAGAGACACATAATTTGATTCTTGAGACACGCAAAAATGTCATTTTTGTTGCGCTGTGTAACAAATCAGGCTTTAAGCTAAGTATGCAGTTTCACTCAAGAAAAGTAAATAAATTTCTTGACTGAATGAATCAAGAAATTTTTTACAGGGTGCTCCATTTCGAATGACATTTATTCTCAACTGCGTACTGCTATCAGAGAAATGCAGGGATTGAATCCTGAGAAAATTGAGAGAATCTCTCACGTATCGCTCTCTGTAACTATCATAACATGCTGCACGTTATGAGAGACTGTTTATCGTATACTGCTACAACTTTGATCAGATTGAAGGGATAGTAGTGCATGATAAAACCCCTGTAAACATGCTCCAAGCCTGGGCACACTATTGCTATTGAAAATTCGTGGATTGTTAATCGTGCCAGTAAAGAAAAATACCTATCCCCAACGGTAAACAAGCGAGAAAAATGGATTTTATCATCGCTCTCTCTTTGGGGCTCTCGCTCGCTGCTTCCATTTATTAGACTTGTTACACCTTGCGATACAATGACGATCGTGGACCGCAACAGAGGAGATGTTACTGCTTTGCTTGCTTTGATCGAGCTTCATACTCAAATGAGAGCGAATTCTGCAATGCCTGGAGAAATGTGATTTTGATTACCTTTTCTGGGAAGAAAATTTCCACGCATCTAGATAGGTGACTACTTTTCTTGTTAACAGCAAACCAGTCCTTACACACATCAACTGTGACATCTTCGCTAAAATGTTGGCAAAGTATCTGGCATAGGATAATTATAATCTTAAACATTATCATCATCTTAATCATCTGTTATTTCCCTGCTACTTCTCCATAATTTGCAGTAATTATGCGTCCATCTGTAATTATTTCAACGAACAGACACCAGCACTAACTCGATCTCTTTTTACTCCATTCCACAGAGAAAACACCGAACAGAACAAAGACGATGCATTCCAGGAAATCATAGTCAGCTGCCGGTCGCTCAGCAAGTACGAAACCAACATCCGGTCGGCCTTCCCGCAGATCTTCTCGGCCATCATAGCGGCAGCGTTCCACATCGTGATCGGCATTTCGTTGGCCTACTCGGCGATCTTGATTCCACAGCTCGAGGATCCCAACAGTGACGTGGTGGTCACGAAGACCCAGTCCTCATGGATCGCGTCCATCATTGTCATCATGGTACCCATCGGGTCCCTGATCGCGGGAGTACTGATGGAGTTCCTGGGACGCCTGAACACCATCAAACTAGCAGCGGTCCCCTGTATAGTAGGCTGGATAGCGATCGCGTGCGCAAATAGCTTCACCTGGATTATGGTTGGCCGAGTGCTGACCGGTTTCGCTTGTGCCATTGGAACGAGTCCAGCGATCGTGTACATTACAGAGGTGTCACGACCGGACATGCGAGGGTCTCTGATTTCCTCAGGGCCGACAATTGCCTCGCTGGGTAGGTTAAACAATTTTTACAAAACCTTCTACTGGCAGCATCATTTATGCAGCTCAAGAATGAACTATTTGTATCAGAGCTGCCTAACTTACGACCCGATACCCGCATCTGGCCCGCAGATTTGTTTTGTACGGCCCGTGAAAAGTTTATATACTTATCCACCTTAAATTCCAAATTTATTCAATTCAAAACTTAAACTATAGTTTCTATTATTCCCTTTCATTTTTTTTTACATTTCAAGTACCTAACAATTATTCAACAGGAATTTGGCTTCCGTGTGGTTTCATTAATGTTTTATGACAGTCACGTGAATGCTTTAATAGTTTCAAAACCTTTTAGAGCCAAAATATAAAGTCAAAATTTTGTGGCTACCAACCCAGCTGTATTGCAGCATTGACTCTTATTTGTTACGGCTTTGATAAAAGACTCATATTATACACCTTGTTGCCATAAAACCTGCTTTTAAACTAAATTCCACTTGGCTTCTGATAACTTACTTTATTAATACCTCTCAAATCAGTATTTGGGCTCCTTAGATGCAATAACACCATTAGCATTGCAAACTTATTTCTCGCCATACGAATATAACATCACTAATATTGCGTTCCTAATGGGAAATGCAAAACTAATATCCGTTTTTATAGTTTTTGTGTATATTCTCTAAAACAGCACCCACAAACTTTGTTGAATGCTGCTTAGTTACCAAGAAAAGAGGAATAAAGGTGAATCATCTTCGATCAGCATTTATTAAGGCAAACACTTTTTTGTCTTAAATGTTTTTTAGCGTGTCATTTTCAATCAAAACTAAATAAGTGAAGGACACAATCATATCCGAATTCAATGAAGCTGAATGAGCGTGTTAATTTAATGTTGTCAGTTTACTTAGAATGAAGAAGAATGTCATAAAAAGGAATTCAATAAAAAAAATGTTATTGATGATATTTTCCATTAAAAAGGCAACATTCGATACTGCTACACCGTTTTATACGTATAGATATATGTCTCGCGATGCATAATGTATGCATAGAACATGGATCAAGTAAGCATAAAACTGTCCTTTTACGCTTATCTGACCTATGTAAACATTATGCTCTTCTAGGGTGAAAGTATCCATCATGAATAAGGTATTTATAAGTAAACCCCAAACCAATGTCTTCCTTTGTATCAACAACAATATGGGAAGTTAGCGTATGCAACGCCTTTTTAAATCGTTTGGTCTCAAATTCTGAACATGGCTCATATTCCGAACACTCGAGTTTTTATAGTGATTAAAAAAAATTAATCTAATTTCTTTACAAACATGTAATGGAATTGAAACTGCAATGTAAAAAATTCAACAACAATTGGTCTTCAACAGGGAGAAAACGGAAAACCCATATTTGAGTATTTTTTAAACTTATATTTGAGTTGTTCTTCTCTCCCTATTTCATTCGCTCCTTTTATTGTTGTTTTATCTGCCGGTTGAGTGAAAAGAACTTAGCCAGTAGGTATTTTTTCGCATGGCTGCAAATGAAAACAACTTCTACCACATCAACTAAAAATTAGGTTAACACACGGGGGGCTCGTGGAGTTGAGTGTTGAACTCAATTTTGAGTACTTAATTTTATCCGTGAAGGGAGACAATTATTACCCAAAAAATGGTGTTTCACTTTCAACTCATGTATGTTTCAATTATCGAATATCGGTTCGATATCGATAATGTTATATCCGATATATCGTCGCCGTGAAGAAATATACTAAAATTAAATATGAAAAATCATGTGTTTTTCTTTCAAGTGTTATCATTTTTTCCCTCGGTACCAGAACAAACAATAATGGAATAATATCTTCGATAACGTCTTATATCCATTTTTTTGTATTCTAAGAGACTGTTGCCAACTCAGAATATAATGTGACTAGAAACACGTCATGAGCTCTATCAATATGCAATTCTGCAATTCTTGAGCATTTAAAGAAAACTGATTTGACAAAATTGTTGAGCTTAATTGAAATCTCATGATTGTTTAGTTTAGTTTGAAAATGATACGCTAAAAATGCATTTAATATAAGAAAAAAGTATTTGTAAGATTTTTTTCCTTCAAAGTGCCTCATTCGCGATGTATGAACGGTTGGTAAACAAAATTACCTATCTTGAAACAAAATTTCATAAGAATAAAAATGGCCAATTCTTTAATTAAATCAACTTTATATTTTAAAAATCATTTATTTTTCAGCGTGGGCTATAAATTATTCAGTGCCGTCAAGCTACCATTCACCGTGCATTTAAAAAAAAACTCTACACTTCAAAAAAATATATTTTTTCAAATGATGTGAAGCGAACTAGAATACCACCACGAAGTGTGTAGTTATACCATAATTCAGGGAAAAATCTAAAATTAGTGATGTATAACAAAAAGTTACTCAAAAACTATGTTTACATATGTCATGTTAAGGTCGCCTCGTCCCGTTCTATATCACCATTTACCGTGCACGCTTGTACACCATTTACCGTGCGTATAGTTTTCGTCGTGATAAAATTTCGTGTTTGGAAAAAAATAACGTTGTTGGTGGAGCAATTATGTTGCTAGCAGTGTGCGTACTCATATTTAGGGGCATTCAAATCTTAATTTACATCAAAAGCCATAGAAGGTTGAAGAAAGGTTTAAATAATTATTTTTTCATTAAAATCCTGAAAAAAGGTTTGTCTGTATTGTCCAAATCATTTAATATTCGCTAAAAATCTAAATATGAAGTAGTTCAGTCACGACATAACAATAAATCAAATATTACCCAATAATATCATGCCTTCTACACTAACGCACGGTAATAGGAGCCATAAATATTGAAAAGGGTCCATTCATCGTGCATTTGTGTTCCGATTGAAATACAATAAAAAATTCTAATTTGCATAAAATTTCACGGCTCATACGATGAAATACATTTCACTACCGTACAGCGAAAGTTTTTGAAATCATGAAAAATTGTATACTCTAACAACATGAGAATGAAAAATGTAAATGTTTCTACTAAGAGTGTTACAAATTCTCATTATGAAACAGAATTTACCCGATTTTAATTAGGTGAACTAAATTTCTCAAAATGCATTCTGACAAGAACTTTTTCATTTCATCAGTTTTATCTAATTTTGCTAACAAAACAATAATTTGTGAAAATTGCATAAATATTCCTTAGGAGTCTACATGTGCATGGTGAATGAAGACCGCTCGGCGACTGGTGACTTAACGGTATTTTCAGTCAGAAGTTTAACAAATTTCTACAAGACATTTTTCGATTACATTATTTTGTAAAAAAAATCGGGTTAAAAAGTTAAAGGTTAGGCTAGATAAATTTTTGGGAAAACTAAATGTTCAAAATGGCTTATTTTGCCAAGGTCTACACATCCAAAAAGTTTCATTGAACCCTCTAATACTCTAATACCTCGCCTGTTGACGGGATACCTTTTGGAATTTTATGTATTTTTTCTTAGCTCGGAAGTCAAAATGATTTTTTTTTTTATTTCTTTATTAACGAGAATTTTAACTTATAAGCTAGTTCTTCTCGTAGTCAAAATGATTTTATTTTTGGTTTAAACCTTGAGCTATAACACGCATGTTAGGAAAGATTTATATGACGTTTGAAAAATTTTTGTATTTTTGAAAAATTGTTTTATTTCATAATCGACAAATGCCTAGGAATAATTTAACGTGTAACACACAAATTTGTACATTTCATAATTTTCTACGATCAACCTATCATAGAAGAAGAGCCTGATGGAATTGAAATAATTTCAAATCGACGTAAATAAAATATGTTTTAGAAAAAAATAAAAAAAAAAAATGTTATACATCCAAAAGTTTTGCAAAAAACTTATTTTTTTTTTATTGTTGTCAAAAATCGGTACTCAGAAGAGGTTTCAAGAAAAATTGAAAAAGGATAGTGATGTTCAAAAATAAAAGAATAATCGAGAACCAAAATTCATAAATTTGCGAAAAAAAATAAATTATTGTCCAAAACGTGTTTAGATCGATTTTAGATAACGAAAAATGATATTTAGATCGAAAATAAAAATTTGGGTATTAGAGGGATAAATCTGAGAGAGTGTTGCCAACATCTGTGCGAGTTTGCACGAATACGTCCTAAAAAATATCAAATAGAGAGCAGCCAGGCACCGAAAGGAGAACAAATACGAACCTTCCATCAGGAGATCAATTAGTTATTTTTATACGGATTTCATGAAAAATTCTTTCAGAATTTTCTTTTTTGATTCAAGAATTAAATCAGTATTTTTTTTTTCTGATGATAACTACAAAAATTACCTCAGAGATTTCAAAAATTTGAATAAAGTCCTAATTTCTCCTGGATTTTTGTTTGGAAAATCTAAAAGGATTCAAACGGAAATTTATCCAGATATGGATCGAGAGATACTCTTGAATTTTCTATAAAACTGAAATTGGAGATTTCTTAAATATTTCAAACGGACATATCTTTGAGGTTATTTCCAAAGATTTCTTCTAAGATTTTTTCAGAAATTCCTCCATTAATACCTCGATAATTTTCCCGAGGAATTTTCCCAAGTTTTTTTCCAATTCTGCCTCCAAGGAATGGTCCATGTTTTTTTATTGGTAATTTTTACAAAAAATTTTTTTTAAACAACGTTCTGAAGTCACCTTTGATGAAGCCTATGTAAGTCCTGAAGTAATTCTTAATGATCTCCTACAAGAATCTCTGAAAGAACTCCTGGATTCATTGTACTTTATTTGGTTTAATCCAACTTATTTTATCTAACTCTTATTGAATATCTTAATCTTGATGATGACCATTTTATTTATTTATTTATTTATTTATTTTAACAAAAATTTTGGAAGAGGGAAAAACCCCTTTGAGTAATTTCCTTTCGAAATCTTTCTCAAAGAGGCACAAAACCTCTTCATGTTTTCATATAACGTTACAAAACAAAAAGAAATCTTATAACTAAAGGCTCATACGGCAAAGATATACCATAACAAAGCCACAAAGTTGATGACCATTTTGATATATATTCTACAGGAATTGCTTGAAAAACTTCAGATGGAATTCATGACAAGAATTGTTAAGGAACGACTGGAGGAATTAAAGGAATAATTGCTGTAGTATTAACTGGTGTTAAACTGCCATTCTACGCATATTTTTTCCGCGATCCATAAGGTTTACATAGAACATGGGACAAATAGGCGTAGAAGGCCAGTAAACCTTAATTGAATTTTTTTAAGAATTTTACTTGAAAATATTATGAAGAGTGGCAGGTGTTATACTTAGATAAAATTCTGAAAAAAAACCTAGAGATATTTCAGAAGAAACTTCATGAAAAATCCCAGATCAAATTTCATGAGGAATTCCTGGAAGAGTTCTTCATATATTTCCTCCTCACTGGAAAATTTTGTGAGAGAATGGGTGAAAGAATCCCTAGAAGGATCCCTTGAAGAGTCCCTGCAAATATTCCAGAAAAAAAATCTCTGTATAAATCATTAAGGAAAATTCATGAAGTTTTTTTCTCGGGAAATCTGACAAGAATTTCTTCAAGAACTTCAATGCAGGCATAATTAAGGTGAAGATGAATTGAAGTCAAACCTTAAATTTTCAAGAGAACAAATCTGGAAAACCAAATATCCGTTTAAGCTGAAAACTTAATCGATTGGTTACTAGCTGGTGGTGGCCAATCGATTAAGTTTTCAGCCTAAATGGATGTTTGGTTCTCCAGATTTGTGCTCTTGAAAAAGTTAGGTTTGGCTTCGTTTCACCTTCAGAGACTCTAAAAATAAACACTTGCTTAGAAAAAGTGACCAAGTCTCTAAAGCCCTGGAAAGTTTGAAAACCTAAACCAAAGATAACACAGATATTTGTGGCTAAACTAACTTGTATCCCTCCATAAAGTATTATAGGATGTATTATGACTTAAAAGTGTTACAAAAGATTGTTTTTGAAAAAAGACAAAGTTTGAGTCGCGGATGTTCCGGTAGATTGAAAAATTTGAACTCCGAAACAATTTGAAGAACCTACACAATCTTAAGTAGATGAAAAAACCGAATTTAGTACTATACCATTTAATTCCACTAGAGTTTGTATCCTTTGACAGATACGCGTATTTCGACCTCAACTGTAAGGCCGTCTTCAGTGTCGTGTACTAGACTCGACTCTAGTCGTCGAGTCGAGTCTAGTACACGACACTGAAGACGGCCTTACAGTTGAGGTCGAAATACGCGTATCTGTCAAAGGATACAAACTCTAGTGGAATTAAATGGTATAGTACTAAATTCGGTTTTTTCATCTACTTATAGGTATTCTACTAAACAGCTCGAAGATTTATTAACTACACAATCTTGATTAATATCTACGTTTTTGAAATGTATTATCTGATATTCTCGTTTTTCAGTTTTTGGACATACCATAGATAACAGATGTTTATGCTGTGTGTATGTGTGTGTGTATGTACAATTCACCTTCTACTGACTGGCAGTGCTTTTGTGGAAAAAAGTTGTTTGCAAATATTTTTGAAAACACTTTGATTACTATATCAACCATTCCATGAAAAACCGATCTTGTGGGTTACCGAATTCCGTGAAAATTTGCTATTTTGTTCCTTATCCGAAATAAGGATATACGTGTTTTTTTTTTTTTTTATTAGGGCGACCATTTCCGAAATAGGATGATCAGAAAACTCAAGATTTTGCTAAATTATTATATAAAAATAAGTATAACTTTTGAACCGTTCGATCGATTTTCAATCTTTTTGGACTAAATGAAAGCTAAAGATTTTGACTTTTCAGGAAAAAGTTGGAATCTTAAGCTATCATTCCATAAAAAAAGATTGGAAATCGGTTGAGCTGTTCGAAAGTTATGATTTTTTTTTAAATAAAAAATCTAATGCATTAAGACCGCATACAGTGTGTGCCGATGAAAAATGACTGATTTTTTATTTTCAAAAAAATATATTTCAAAAACTAAAAAACACACATCGCTGAAAATTTGACAGTAAACGTAAAATTTTCTGAACTTTCTAGAAAAAATGAGAACAGCAATAAACCCTTTGGTCCCGAGGCCTTCAAAACACGAAAAAAAACGGAAATTATTGATTACTTTTCATGTAGAAAAACATTTTTGGAAAATTTTCTATTTTTCCTGAAAAGACAAAATCTTTAGCTTTCATTTTGTCCAAAAAAAATGAAAATCGGTCGAACGGTTCAAAAGTTATAATTTTTTTAAAAATAAAAATTTTGCAAAATCGCTATTTTTCTGGTTACTCTATTTTGGAAATGGTCACCCTACTCAAAAAATCCAAAATCACGTGTATCCTTATTTCGGATAAGGAATAAAATAGCAAATTTTCACGAAATTCGGTGACCCACTAGATCGGTTTTTCATGGAATGGCTGATATATGTAGATGCAGACAGCTTTAGCCCGGGAGATCAATGGTGATAGCTCTACTGTAATTACAACGACCCATATCAAGAAAGGCACATAGGGCGCTTGCAGCAAACAAAAGTGTGCCCAACGGCTCCCTTTGATTTTGCTGGGTAACGGTTTGAAACGGGAAACACGCTACGAAACGTTTCCCAGCAAAATCAAAGGGGTCCGTTGGGCATACTAAACAAAGGCTGCAAGTGCCCTATATTTAGTTTTTCTTTTTATTTTCATTTGCTTATCCTATTGAGAGCTCTTATTCGCCAGCTTGGGCATCACCAGAGCGAATTCAAATTGACAGCTGTTCATTTTAGTACAGAGTCCGTGTGCCTATTCTTCATTATCGATCGAATCTGTTTGTGGATCTTATCTAAAGTTGCGCCCCTCTTTTACACTCTACCATCGCCAGTAAATGAAAGAGCACGTTATGTTGCGTATCAGTCCAGAAAGAAGTCCATTGTTTCTTGCCGTTGGTCGATTGCCGTGTTATCCGGGTTCAGCATTTTCGGTTGTCAGTCTAAAGCAGACTGACAACCGAATATGCTGAACCCGGATAACACGGCAAAGGTGTTGGACAGGTGGAGCTCGTGTCGTTTTTCATGCGGCTTCATGTAGTGTTTAAAAGACTTTTTTGGGAATCAACCCCGTAACCATCCGCTTATGAAGCGAACGTGTATCCAACTATGCCACGTTGCCCCCTACGTATTTAGTTGTTTGAAAGAATAATGAAATATTAAATGACCTCACGTATTTTGTTGCTTTATTCTCTTCTGTTTGCACGCCCAACACGTTTAAACTTTTAACACTACCTTCACGAGAGCAGCGAATTCGCGACCGACGCCTACTACGAATCAAACACTATTCCAGATAAGGGCCTGTTCACAAATTTCATAAAGTTGAAGGGGGTGGGTGGGTGTCCTCAAAACGTGACAGCTCATACAAAATTCGTAGAACATTCATACAAAAAGTGTTTCAAGGGGGTGGGTGGGTGTTGAGGCGAAGTAGGCCGTCATTGAAATTTGTACGCGCCGTTGATGATTGTTGCTAGTTCATCTCACGAATTTGACTCAAAAAAATCAGTTGGTTTTGCACTGACACAGCTGAAAAAGTATCAGCATACTTTATGCATGTTTGCGCGTAGGGTGTATTTTTTCAAGCCAATATTTATAAGCTATCAAGACTGAGTTTTATCACTTTGAAATTGCGAATGACGGGCTACTTAGCCTTAAAAATGGCCATGAACGGCGTTTTGAAATTTGTGAATGAACTCTAACAGATGTTTATGTAGGAACGAAAATATTTTGAAAACCTATGTAAATATTCAACCTGATACACGTTGAAATCACCAGCGCTGCCACACAGCGTAGTGCGTCAAACAGTGTTGAATATCAGTATCTTGAAATATTTCATATTCACCACTGACATCGTCATGGGAACTTAACAACAACAGCACCACCACGATGTTGCTACTTCTGTTGCCATTTAAAATGACCTTTTGTGTTACACAGTTTTACAATAGGCAAATTTAATGCGCCACCATCATAGAGGTCGCTAGGGAAGAAGGGGAGAAATGTCATTGAAAATGTTTGTTTACGTCCAAAATTTAATTTTTCGACCCAAAAATTAGCTCATAATCAATTGATTATTAAACTATTTTTCAGTGGCATAATCATTATGACCCTTTATTCTTGCGATACGCGTCATTTCAGAACCAATTTGACCCCTAACAAAGAATCCGATAGTTTCTAACCTATGTAGCCAAACACCAATTTTTCAATTTTATCCCACTAATCGTACATGAACACTGACCGGATCTGTACATTTTCGAAGGAAAAAAAGTTTATCATGTTCTCCAATGCTCTCTGATTGTCTACAAAATAACTATTCCGAGAAAAAGTGTAATATGTGTGCTCCTTCCTATACTGCACACGGTGCGTTCTCAACCCAACCTCTTTTATGACGGTTCTTTGAAAATACTAGCCTATAAAAAATAAACATCTGTTATATGTGAACAAACTTTGGTAGAAGGGGAGTATAGTTTACCTGTGAGTTTACCCATACTTTATTTATATTATTCTTTTTCTAACATCGATAGTCCAGTGTATTTTAGATGACCAAAACATTCTGAAAAAATCTTTTTTATCATTGTTTGCCTTCTCCATAACTGTTATGATACATCTTAAAAGACCTTAAACCTAAGTCTTTACGTAAATAACTTATGGAAAGAAGTCATCCTGATAAGTTATAAATTGTTTGTAGTGTAATAATGATGCTGCTGTTAGAGGTAATTATTGGATCATATTGTTAACCAATTTCCATCTTTTTAGGTATGGTGATCGCATACACCAAGGGCGCTTTCCTAAATTGGCGCCTGGTCGCCTGGATCAACATAGCGTACACTGTAGTTCCTGTACTGCTTATCCAACTATTGGTACCTGAATCTCCCGTTTGGTTGGTTTCCAAGGGACGCATCGAGGACGCAGCTCGATCACTCAAGTTCCTCTACAAAAAGTATCCTCAACCTGATCATACTGTAAGTGGCATTACTTCCTCAACCAATTTGATGTACTGATCTAAGTGTGTTTTATCTTCTAGGATCAACCACTGTCCGAGATGCACTTAAATGCCTTAATCAAAGAGCGGGAATCTAAAATTCATGAAGCAGAACGAAACCTTGAAGCAAATCAATCAAGGTTCCGAGGCTTCCTGAAGCCCACCGGCTACAAACCGATGATCATTCTGTTCTGGTTCTTCCTTATTCAACAGTTCAGTGGGATCTACATCACTCTGTTTTTCGCCGTTACCTTCATGCAGGATGTCGGAACAGAGGTCAATGCGTACATGGCATCGATCTTCGTGGGGCTGACACGCTTCATGATGTCACTGTTGAATGCATGGCTTTTGAAGAAGTTTGCCCGTAGACCGTTGGTGATGGTGTCTACTACGGGAATGGCAATTTGCATGTTCGTGTCCGGGTTGTTCACCATGTGGATCAAGGAAGGTACAACTACGTTGACCTGGATTCCGGTGGTTTGTTTGCTGCTGTATGTTTGTGCTTCCATGATCGGGTTGCTGACAATTCCTTGGACCATGACGGCAGAGCTCTTTCCTACAGAGATCAGAGGCATTGGTCATTCACTGTCATACTCCATGGCGAATTTGTTGATGTTCTTCGCTGTGCAGAGTTACAGGTATAATACTAGATTTGTTTCGATAGTATTGTTGTAATCTCAACAATTCTCCATTCCAGATCAATGACCGACATCCTGGGTGGTGCCCACGCGGTTCAATGGCTGTTCGCAGCTGTATCGGTCGTGGGCTTCCTGTTTGCGTTGATCTTCCTTCCGGAAACGCACGGCAAAAGTTTGGCTCAAATAGAGGCGTACTTTGCCGGTGACAAGAAGCGAAACCCTCAGCTTACCGCCACGATACAACAAAGCAATATGGGCCATCGAAGGGCGACGGAGCATCTGATCAAGGTTCCCAGTTCGCACTCGTTCAAACTGAAGGAAGCAGAAGTATTGCTTATGAAGCACAAAGAAGCTGCTTAAAAAGTTTAGGATTACTATAGGATAGTTAAAACCTTAATCAGAGAAGTATATTTATCTCACCGCTACTTATTTTTATGTCAGAAATTTTATGCATGCATGTGTGATAAGTGTACTTAAGATGAAGACGATATTTTCGCCAATTTTCATATTTCTCTAGATCACCCACCGTGATCGCAGAACAAACAGAAAGTATTAAAACTAACGAAAATGAACACCGATAGTTATTTATTGTACAATACCGATAGGAGCACAAGCTAGAATTGCTGTTTTTAGGTAGTTATAAATGAAATATCAGAGAGCTTCGTGAAATTACACCGATGAAGGGTCTGAAATTCAATTTTAAGCACTGATTTACATTTTCAGCACGAAAAAGTGATCATTTTATTATGTTTCGTAATTATTGATTGAATCAAATGTGATATGATTTCCGTAATGCCTTGTTCGTTGTAGTCAGGTATAATTCAACGCAGTTTCTCCAATTTGTACTTAAAGTGCCCGAATGATCGCTACAAAAAAAATCAAATTAAACACTGCACGTCCCAGAGAATTCCTAGCGAGAAAAAAATGATGCTTTTGAGTGCTTTAAAATTAAAAACCGATGGTACAATAAAGTTTAAGTAGAAAAATATTCTTTGTAAAATTTGCTTCTTCTTCGAAATGAAACCAAATCCTTAAACTTTTGCAACTATCTTGTTTACTGTAGCCAAATATAATGAAATAATCACCAAGTTCATAGAACTATGAAAATCCTGATTAAAATAGACGATGAATTTATCTCGAGCCTACACATCCATCAGTGGAATCTAGTTTTTTGTTTTGAACGTTTTTCTGATGATATATAATGTATTTCTTATAATATATTGGGTGGTTTGCTCAAGAGTTGCCTTTCTGGAGATATTCCAAATGATATCATTCATTAACTTCAGAAAAGACATTTAATAGTTTTGATTTTGATTTTACCAAAGATTTTTGGTATGCTCGTAGATAAAACCTTCGTAGACTTCTGGCAATCTCTTTAGTGAATTCGTGGCAAGACTCTTGGTGTATTCCAAGTAGATGTTTTTTTTTATGAATTTCTGATGAGTTCTTGATTAATTATTAAAAAGATTGCTTTTCGGATGTTATACTTATAGGATTATTTAAAACATTTACAGGGAACTTTGAGTGGTATTTAATACCACTCTGTGATAGAGGACAGTTCGGTTTTGCGTCGTCCGATAGATTTAGCTCACAGTTTCGCGCATGTTTTCGTCGCCGGATATTTTTTGTTTTTTTTTTGTTTTTTCCTGTTTTGGAGCGTCTTGCTGGGTAGTGCTTCGTGAAGTCCAAGCAGGACAGTTCGGTTTTGCGTCGTCCGATAGATTTAGCTCACAGTTTCGCGCATGTTTTCGTCGCCGGTGATTTTGTTTTTTCCTGTTTTGGAGCGTCTTGCTGGGTAGTGCTTCGTGAAGCCCAAGCAGGACAGTTCGGTTTTGCGTCGTCCGATAGATTTAGCTCACAGTTTCGCGCATGTTTTAGTCGCCGGAGATTTTGTTTTTTCCTGTTTTGGAGCGTCTTGCTGGGTAGTGCTTCGTGAAGCCCAAGCAGGACAGTTCGGTTTTGCGTCGTCCAATAGATTTAGCTCACAGTTTCGCGCATGTTTTCGTCGCCGGAGATTTTTTTTCTTCTGTTTTGGAGCGTCTTGCTGGGTAGTGCTTCGTGAAGCCCAAGCAGGACCGTTTTTACATTCAGAAATGGAATAGTGAAAAGTGAAAAATGAAAAAGTGATTTGTTTGATTTGTGTCCTCAGTACTGTTGGTTTTTGGCCGCCCGAAGTTCACCGAACCATCCGGAAGTGACATGCAGCACATAAATTTAGAGAATCAATCCGGTGAGTTTGTTCCAGTATGATACTTTTTCTTTTGTGAGCCTTCCGGATCGTTTTTGTTCGCGTCGTGGAACTTCTGATCGTTTCTTGAACGGAAAATGTTATTTTCGGAGTTTGATAATTATGTTCAGATTGCGCATTCTGGGTAGTGCTTCGTGAAGCCCAAGCAGGACAGTTCGGTTTTGCGTCGTTCGATAGATTTAGCTCACAGTTTCGCGCATGTTTTCGTCGCCGGATATTTTTTGTTTTTTTTTTTTTGTTTTTTCCTGTTTTGGAGCGTCTTGCTGGGTAGTGCTTCGTGAAGCCCAAGCAGGACAGTTCGGTTTTGCGTCGTCCGATAGATTTAGCTCACAGTTTCGC
The DNA here is from genome assembly GCF_002204515.2 of Aedes aegypti. NCBI lineage: Eukaryota > Metazoa > Arthropoda > Insecta > Diptera > Culicidae > Aedes > Aedes aegypti. The sequence continues at coordinate 403,886,797 of NC_035108.1, forward strand.
GCATGTTTTCGTCGCCGGAGATTTTGTTTTTTCCTGTTTTGGAGCGTCTTGCTGGGTAGTGCTTCGTGAAGCCCAAGCAGGACAGTTCGGTTTTGCGTCGTCCGATAGATTTAGCTCACAGTTTCGCGCATGTTTTCGTCGCCGGAGATTTTTTTTCTTCTGTTTTGGAGCGTCTTGCTGGGTAGTGTTTCGTGAAGCCCAAGCAGGACAGTTCGGTTTTGCGTCGTCCGATAGATTTAGCTCACAGTTTCGCGCATGTTTTCGTCGCCGGAGATTTTGTTTTTTCCTGTTTTGGAGCGTCTTGCTGGGTAGTGCTTCGTGAAGCCCAAGCAGGACAGTTCGGTTTTGCGTCGTCCGATAGATTTAGCTCACAGTTTCGCGCATGTTTTAGTCGCCGGAGATTTTGTTTTTTCCTGTTTTGGAGCGTCTTGCTGGGTAGTGCTTCGTGAAGCCCAAGCAGGACAGTTCGGTTTTGCGTCGTCCAATAGATTTAGCTCACAGTTTCGCGCATGTTTTCGTCGCCGGAGATTTTTTTTTTCTTCTGTTTTGGAGCGTCTTGCTGGGTAGTGCTTCGTGAAGCCCAAGCAGGACCGTTTTTACATTCAGAAATGGAATAGTGAAAAGTGAAAAATGAAAAAGTGATTTGTTTGATTTGTGTCCTCAGTACTGTTGGTTTTTGGCCGCCCGAAGTTCACCGAACCATCCGGAAGTGACATGCAGCACATAAATTTAGAGAATCAATCCGGTGAGTTTGTTCCAGTATGATACTTTTTCTTTTGTGAGCCTTCCGGATCGTTTTTGTTCGCGTCGTGGAACTTCTGATCGTTTCTTGAACGGAAAATGTTATTTTCGGAGTTTGATAATTATGTTCAGATTGCGCATTCTGTCCGGGCGGGTGTAACGCAACTAACAATCGGTTGTGGATGCTTTTTAACTGTTCGATGACCCTGGAGGGATCGATCCTGCTTTTCGTATAATTTTGAGCAGAAAAACCGACTGTGTCCTAGGGTGTTTAGTTCGAACGCGCTTCCTTTCGTTTTTCGATTATCTAAAAATACAGTACCACCCAGTACAGTTTTTCAATGAGCACAGTACAGTTTTTCAATAGGCGTGATTTTTTTTTTTTTTTTTACGCGTATCGTTACACAATCCGATGACCCTGGAGGGATCGGTTTTGCTTTTTACTGGTTGTTGAGCAAAAATATTACTGCACAATCGACAAGCATTTCGCGAAATACTATTTATACTATAAATAAGCTATTGTTTTCTCTTTTGATTGCCGGCATTCAAAAGATTAATTTGAAAACGCTTAAACAACAAATATTTATGGTCTATCGCCAGCTTTCTAGGCGAATCCTGACAATATACCTTCCCCAACCTCCAACTCCGTAGCACTTATGAGGGTGTCGCTGAGTCGGTGGCCTCTCATTAAGTAAGTGCTACATCAACATTTCCTTCCCCTATCCCAAGTTACGGTAAAGATGGGCGTGGCCGGGAATAGCGATATTCATGCTTTTAGTATTCTTGTTTATGATTTGAACAAGGTATACTCCCCTGCCTTGTTCTTGAAAGTAGTCAGGATGAGATTATTAAAAAGAAACATGAATGTTGCTAGTATCCAATCTACGAAGTATACCGTAACTACGCTAACGCTAACGCTAACGCTATTTAATACCACTCTGTGATACTCTTCTTGGAAAGTTCTTCATACATTTTGATTTTTTTATTATTTATGTTATTTCAGTTATTTTTTGTATTCCATCAATGTTTTCCGCTTAGCTGAACACCAGCTGTATAACTTTTATGTCAAATAAGGTTTCAACAAACCATGGTGCTCAAGTTGCAATGTATGTACGTAAACGGTTTATTTAAAGCTAGCAATACTGTATATGTACAATTGAAGTTGATTCAATGTGGGAAAGGTCCCCACAAATGTCAAACAAATTTTATAAGTTATAACTTCAAAATAGCTGGGGGGCTCATTCTACTTTAAATCAAGTTTAATTCTATCTGTACAGTAATGCTTACTTTATATACACCGTTTATATGCATAAGTTGCGGCTGGAGTACCAAGCCCACTTGGAGTGTTGTTGCATGTGGGCGGGCATGTGGGTTAAAACACATTTTTTTTTTTTTTTTTTGAATGAAACGTCACATATTATTTTTGTCGAATAGATCTCTAGTTTAGTGAATCTGTCAAATTTCTGTTATTTTTATTTATCAAAAAGTCATATGAAAAGGTTAATTTATTTATCTGTAGTTTCTGCAAAACAGAAGCTTCCTTGTTTTGCAGATGGGTCACGTGGTGGATCATCCGATGGAAGCAATTTTGAAACCATAAACATAGTCTTAGAGATGTTCTTAATGCATCATTCGAACAGTTCTAAATGCTGTTCGAGAGAAAAATGTGAAGCCAATGTGAAATCTAATTTATTAATTAGAAATTGTTTGTACCACTTTCATATCGCACTTTATTATCAATGTCTTTCAGGAGTATTCATCAATGTCACTTAATAACGCTTCAATATGTTGAAAAAAATATTCTTAACCATAATCGAAGTGCACATTTCACTCGCTTGTATTCATTGGAACCCATTTCGAGCTATAGGATACGTTTCAAGCAGAAACTTTGTCCGAAGAGGTGAAGCTTTTACTCGAAAGCTATCATCGGTTTTCGAATATCAGCGTAGCGAAAAACTGAACGCAACTTTGACGCATGCATTTTACTTCGCCGCATGAACCACCGATAATCACTCTCCATTAAACTTTATTTTATTTCCTCATTTTGAATCAGCGGACAGTGGGAAGAACATGACAAACCGATGAATGATGATGATCTTGAGAACGCAATGTGTAAACTTCAAGGTAACCTCAAGAAAACCATAACTGTCCCATATGAATATTCAAACTCCTTTTTTCATCACAATAATCATGTTGAAATATGACCGGTGACCAATCGAACAATTTATCAGCTTGAACAGCTGTATAGTTCTCTAAATTTGTGCACTTGAAAATTTGAGGTTTGGCTTCGATGCATCTTCAAGTGTTGTTAAGAAATATGAAGTTAGTATACTACCGTGAATCGCAAGATAGTTCCATCTGCATTTGTGTCGCAATTGAGTTGAGTTTAGTTTTCAACATATGCTTCAGCTGCAGTAATGAAATAATATGATTTGTTTGGAAAAACCAAGAAAAAACAGCAAGTTAAATTGTCTCATAATGAAAAGCAATCGCATATTAGTCTCACTACAGATTTCACCACCGTGTAACACAAAAATGAATCGCGTGTTTTGATTATCTCTATGGTTTTCTTTGAAATATATCTTAGTGAAAAATAAATTGTAAAAGTTTCATAAAGATTTCAACATGTTCCAATCCTCTGGAATTTTCGGAACATTCGTATGGAAAACGAGTTTGGAAGCTTCACAGCCCATTTTCTTAGAGTGTCCATCCCGGGACACCCCGGGACAAAAATCCCGGGATTTGACAAATTAAGGGATTTCCCGTTTCCCGGGATTTTAGTTCTGACATCCTGGGAATCCCGAGATTTCTGTAATGTACGTAGAATTTTATGAAAACCATTAATTTTCAATGAAAAACTGACATTTTTTCCGTACTATCAAGCCTTATTTAATAAAATAGAAAAGCATCATGAAAAAAGAATGAAGACGCGTTCCGAATTATTTTCATGAAAACACATTTTTTGTCTAGTTGCAAAATTTCTCTTCTCTTCAACATTAGCCGGTCTTATAATCCTAGGCTAAGAAAGCAAATTTGAAAGTACACCTAAACTTCTGTCAATAATTTAGGGTAATTTACTTTTTGCATGATCTTCCACAATACTTTCAATGATATTTAACTGTTTCTTTAGAATAGTTTTGATGACTTTTTAATCCCTAGCAAACCCGTTATTAGTCAATATAAGTTTTGATTTTTGTTAAGTTACTTCATCGGAATAAGAAAGTCATACATAAAAAGTGATTTGTAATAATTAACATATTATCTTGGAAAGCTACATTATCTTTTTTCTTTTATTGAAAAAACATTGTATTGTTAAATTAGTCCTTTTACTTCAACCAAAATATTTCATGAAAATATTTATATTTATTTATTTATTTATATTTATATTTATTGAAAACTTGAGAAACCCCGGGATCCTGGGAATTCCGGGGATAAACTTAGATTTTTGTCCTGAATCCCGAGAAGAGCCAAATGGCCGGGAAATGGACACTCTACATTTTCTCAATGCCTTATCTTTACAGATGGGACTGACTTGCAATTCACGGCAGTGTAGTCCCATAAAGTGTAGAGACATAAAAGTATCTGTATGAATTTTAAACTCCAATAGCAACTGTTAAATGTGCGTTGGGTTCAAGTCAATATTAATTATTAATAGACTTATTAATAGAAGCAAGATAAGTTATCCGCGTGGTGGTGCTGAATGAATACACGCTCAAAAAGCGTTCTGGAAAACGTGAACTGTCAAAAAAACACCGTGAACTACTATCATGTTTACATGAACGTTCTCGGAACTAGGCAAAGTGCTCATATACACATGATCTAGTTCATGGTGTATTTTTGCTTGTTGACGATTTCATGACTGTTGTTCACGAATACGAGAACGATTTTTTTCTGTGTAATGAATGTATAAAATTCACAAAAAATAATGGACATTTCTATGAGAGGATAAGCTTCAAAATTTTAGCGCTTTCGCTTACTCAATGCCCACTATTTCAATATGGTGCAGTTATCCTTTTATAAGCAGCATTATTTTATGAAGTGTTATTATTGTTGGAGTATTGTTGTTTATCTGAAACAATTTCTCATTTTTATGCATAGTCTATAGTCATAGTGATAGCAACGCCCGAGAACGCCACCTCATCTACAATTAACTTCAATTAGAAAGCAAAGATACTATTATTTTTTTTTTTGATAAAACCTCGCCGAGTCGGTTCATGGCCGCGTCTTTCCATCCTCGACTGCGACCCACGCTCTCCAGGTCCTGTTGCACTTGATCCACCCATCCAGCTCGCTTCGCTCCACGCCTTATTGTACCAACCGGATTCTAAGCGAACACCATCTTTACAGGGCTATTGCCCGGTATTCTTGCAACATGCCCTGCCCATCGTATCCTTCCAGCTTTGGCCACCTTCTGGATACTGGGTTCACCGTAGAGTTGGGCGAGCTCGTGGTTCATCCTACGCCACCACACACCGTTTTCCGCACACCGCCAAAGATCGTCCTAAGCACCCGACGTTCGAAAACTCAAAGTGCTTGCAAGTCCTCCTCGAGCATCGTCCAAGTTTCATGCCTGTAGAGGACTACTGGCCCTATGAGCGTTTTGTACATGGTACATTTGGTGCAGTTGTGAATCGCGCCTCCGTATTTCATGGCCAACGTTATTGTCAGCCGTCAGCAGGATCTAAGGTAGACGAACTCGTCGACCACCTCGAACGTATCCCCGTCTATCGTAACACTGCTACCTAGGCGAGCCCTGTCGCGCTCGGCCCCACCAGCTAGCATGTACTTTGTCTTGGACGCATTCACCACCAGTCCAACTTTTACTCCCTCGCGTTTCAGGCGGGTACAGTTCTGCCACCTTTTCAAATATTCGGCCGACAATGTCCATATCATCCGCGAAGCAAACAAATTGACTGGATCTCGTAAAAATCGTACCCCGGCTGTTGAGCCCGGCTCTCCACATAACACCTTCTAGCGCAATATTGAACAACAGGCACAAAAGTCCATCACCTTGTCGTAGTCCCCGGTGGGATCCAATCGAACTGGAACGTTCACCTGAAAGCTCCACACAAATTTGCACACCATTCACGACATTTTTGGAGGATTTGTCGTACAGTAAAGATCTGGTCCGTTGTCGATCGGCCGTCAATGAAGCCGGCTTGAAAACATGCCATGAGCTTGTTTACTACAAGTGACAGACGACGGAAGATGATCTAGGATAATACTTTGTAGGCCGCATTTAGAATGGTGACCGCTCGAAAGTTCTCACAACCTAACTTGTCGCCTTTCTTGTAGATGGGGCATATCAGCCCTTCCTTCCACTCCTCCGGTAGCTGCTGTTTTTCCCAGATTGTGGCTATCAGGCGGTGCAAACAAATGGCCAGCCTCTCCGGGCCCAGCAGCTTAACCCTCTAATACCCAAATTTTTATTTTTGATTTAAGTATTATTTTTCGTTATCTAAAATCGTTCTAAACACGTTTTGGGCATTTATTTATTTTGATTCGCAAATTTTCAAATTTTGGTTTTTGATTTTTATAATTTTTAATTTTGAACATCCCTAGCTTTTTTCATTTTTTCTTGAAGCCTTTTCTAGTTGTTGATTTTTGGCAATAATAACCATTTTAATTGTTACGGTATTTTGAAAAATATTAAAATTTTAATTTTTTTTCGGAGCGTATTTTATTTTCTGTGTAACTAACGGAAAAACAGGTTTGAAATGATTTTAATACCACCAGGCTCTTCGTTTGTGATAGGTTAATCGTAGAAAAATATAAAAGGTACGATTTTTTATATTACACGTTAAATGAAGCCCAGGCATTTGTAGGTTACATAAGAATGCAATTTTTCAAACAATTTCTAAAAATACAAAAAAGTTTCAAAAGTCATAAAAAACTTTTCTTATATGCGTGTTCTGAGTCAAGGTATAAGCCAAAAATAAAATCATTTTGATTTCCGAGCTACGAAAAAATAAACAAAATTCCAAAGTGTACCCCGTCTAAAGGCGGGGTTGGGTATTAGAGGGTTAATTGTTCTTAACCTCCCTCAAAGCGGGGGCTGGTTGGTTTCCATCGTCCGCAGTACTGACGAAGGCATTTCCTCCGTTGTCCCGACCTTCATTACCTGTGCTCTCAGCGCCATTCAGGTGTTCGTCGAAGTGCTGCTTTCACCTTTCAATCACCTCACGCTCGTCCTTCAAAATGCTCCCATCCTTATCCCTGCTCATCTCGGCTTGCGGCACGAAGCAGTTGCGGGATGCGTTGAGCTTCTGATAGAACTTACGTGTTTCTAACGATCGGCACAGCTGTTCCATCTCCTCGAACTCCGTCTTCTCCAAGCAGGCGGGCTGCCTTTGCCGTTTCCGTCTATAATGTTCCACGTTCTGTCGGGCCCCTTGCTGCAGCATGACCGCCCGCGCTGCATTCTTCACCTTCAGAATCTGCCTACATTCTTCGTCGCGCCAATCATTTCGTCGACTCCGTTCTACGTACCCGACGTTCTCTCAGCTGATGATGGCTCCTTTCACTGTTCTCCAACAGTCCTCCTTCATCCAGCTCACCCTCTTCCGGTAATGCAGCCTCAAGGGGCTGCGCGTACGCAGTTGCGACATCCGGTTGCTTAAACCTCTCTAGGTCATACTGGGGCGGCCGTCGGTACCGTACGTTGTTAACGACGAAGAATTTTGGGCGCAGTTTAACCATCACTAGATAGCGGTCAGATTCTATGTTAGCGCCACGATAGGTCCTGACGTCGATAATATCGGAGAAGTGCTGTCCATCAATCAGAAGGTCGATTTGTAATTCTGTCTGCTGCGTTGAGCTCCAGGTGTATCGGTATGGAAGACTGTGCTGGAAGTAGATGCTACGCATGGTCATATTCTTGAAGGCGTCGAAATCAATTTGTTCTAGGCCGTTTTTGTTCGTCAGCCAGTGAGCGCTCATTGATCGACCACCACCCGATCACGCGCTTCTGCATATCACACAAGCTCGTGTGTATTGTCGCAACTCTGGTAGATGGTATGGTTACCTCTAAACATTCGCATTATTGATTCCACCCAACACACTCCCTGCAACGCTACGTTGCCGAATACTTGTTCCTTCAGGACCTCGGCGAGTATGCGTGTGCTCCCGATGAAGTTAAGAGATCTACAATTCCACTTACCGAGCTTCTAATCGCTAGTCCCTTTACGTCGATGTGGTCTTCGCCGATTGTCTCGGTTCGTATTCTATCATTGATTTATATGTTGCACGATCATTTACTGCTGGCTTGCAGGACTTGACACCAATCCCCTAGATTTCCGGAGGACCATTCACCCTAGTGCACAGTTTAGCTGCCACCCCTGATATGGGGAACAGATGCTGCTGTTAGCCGCTCCTAAAATGGAGTTCAGGTGATTTTCCATAGTCCTCAACACTCCAGTCGTCGCGCTGTTGTATTTTGTACAACACGGTTGAAAAAACCTCGCATTTCGTTCACAACAGCAGCGTTGTGGTTCTGGCAGTGGCAAACCGTGCGACGACTGGAAGGTCAATAATAAAATATTTTTCGGTGTGTTTTTTCATCTTATATACATCAAGATTTTAACCGTTATTTAGTGCTGATCTAATGCAATTTTTAAAAAATCCGCTGTAATCGATGGTAATACATATTTTGAATTGAATGGAGACAAAAATAACAATTTCATTTATTCAAATTGACTATTAGAGAGTTCCACATGTGATGAATAAAACATCCCCTTATGACGAAAATATTTAAAATATGTTCTAAATTACCAATAAATAATTGCATGTAGATGTTTATGCGGTAGCCGTTCATAGTATTGAAAAATTTGTTATTTTGGATGATATTTGAGAATCTTCAAAATGAATACTTTACGTATTTATTCTTTTTTCAATGGTACAGTACCCACTAGCAAAATTGACGAGTTTGATAAGCTTCGGACAAAGATAGAGAGCAATACACTTGCCCCAAAATTCCGTTATATCAAAGAACAAGTTATCCATAATGCCCCTCAGGATCATTCTGTATTGTTCTCACCTAGAACCAATCGCGTGATTCTGAGTCAAAACCATCGCCAGACGCTTTTGCTTCGATGTTTACGAGCATGAAAAGCAGAGAGGAGAAACACTCTTTTTAGTATGATCCAGCTAGCGTGCCGGCCGCTCTCCCTCTCCGGAAGCTTTCCGACGCTTTTCCTCAGCCGCAAGTAAATGCAGCAGGACGATGAAAGCTCGCTCTCCCTTCGAGGGAAAGATGTTTTCCATCACACCGGTCGGCAAACGAAGCTGCTCTTGCGTAATTTGAACCCGAAGCTGCTTGCTATGGTACTCCCCTAGGCTGGAGCTTGCAGAGACTGTATACTGCGCTTCATTCGTTGTGTTTCGGTCCAGGAAGGAAAACGCGATTATGGGAAAATCTCCGTGAGTTCGACTTTGTTCAGTTTTAATCCAGTGATGTGGTTTGAGAAGTTTTGCTGTAAGACGAGAAAAAAGAAGCATTTTTCCACAGCAGTTGATTCAATGTCGGAAAATTGAAACAAAGAGTGTGACTTTTTACATGGAATGTGATTAAATTCAAAGGAAATCCTTCTGGGGAATTACTGTGAATGCTGTGCGACACAGCAGTAAGGAAAATCGATCCATTCGGATTGTGTATGTGCCTGCCGTAGGGAAGAAAAGTTGATTTTCCAACCGAATGCTTCTCGCGCAGCAAGTGCTGAGAAAATTAGGTTAGCGTGGAAAAAAGCATATTTTCGTTCTTTTTTAGGAAATTTTACAGCTGCTGAGCCTGTGAAACGCATCAAGGAATACACATGAGGCGTCACATGCCTTGAATTATGAGGGAATAGCAAAATGGGAAAAATTTCGCATCAGTAGTCAGTGTTGTGAAATTCGATGGTGAAAAATTCGGCCAAATAAAGAAATATGCTACGTGCGTTTTCAGTGAGCTTCTAGCGTGTTGTGGAAAAATGTGATAAAAAATCGCATATCTCGAGAGAAAAGTGATATTCGTTGTGCTGTTGCTATTAGAGTGAGAAAACCTTATTTCTCAGAAATATTGAAGAAAAAGAAGGGCGAAAAATAGAAGTTCTGAGGAATTCCCTTCGGGGCTTTGACTGCCAACGATAACAACAACAAAAAGTATACTCACAGTGGAACCATTGTTGTTTGCTGCTGATTCATCCATTCTCTCTGCCAAAGGTGATTCGTTTTCGGAGAAATCATTATTCGAAGAGGATACTACGAACGAAAAATACTGTTGATTCGGATTAACAAAACACGCATATAGGCAAACATCGTCTGTACCATTATAGGTAAGTAGACAATCTTTCAACTAAAGAAAACGACAATATGCAAATTCTACAATAGCCGAACGAATCAACGAGGTAATGTGGTCCTTTTTTGTTCATTGGTTGTCCACTTTAGTTTTCGCCAAATCTACCCCGAATGCCATCACCTCGAATATACAATTACCCCGAATTCCATCACCCCGAATGCTATTTCCCCGAATTTACAATTATCTTGACAAGATGGCATTGATGACATTTCCGAATGATATTAGAATTCGGGGTTACGGGTCATTCGGGGTAATGCTGCTTTGATAATCCGATTCTAGAACATTCCATACAGACACCATAGAACTACCAAAAACTTCTATCGGACTCAAAATCGGCTGTAAAAATACAATAATCAATCATAGTTCACTCTGTCTGTACTGGATTTGTTGTCATTTCTGACCACCCCACAAAGGTCGGGCTCCATTTAAAGGTTGCGGCGAAAACTACCAAAAACTTTTTTGAGATTTTTAAGTTTTTGTATAATTTTAAAATATACCTCATTTATTAGAGTTCTGTTTGATCTTTCGACCTTGACGCTTGCTTTTGCCGGAGCGAGCGACGAGGGCAGGATCAAACATATCGCGCGTCGATCTCGTAAGTGAAAAAGTGGCGTGATCGGGGAGTTCGGTTGGAGTAAGTTAAAAAGTGCCACGATCGGTTCGTTCTTTTTGATCTTTCGACGACCTTGACGCTTGCTCCTGGGCAGTGCGTCAAGAAAGCCCGAGCTGTCGTCCGTGTTTTTTTTTCGGGTCGCGCGCCCATTTTTTTTTTCTGAGTGCTAGCCGAGCAAACGAGTGAAGCTGAAAGTGGATTGTGGCTGCTCAGTCAAGGATAACGGATCAATTGGTGAGCTCGTTTCATGCTACTATTTCTAATCTATAAAATATGTATGACTGCACATTTAATCGTTACAATGGTGGGATGTAAATATGATGTTTCAACAAACTATGGATGGTTCGTCACTGTGAGTGTCGACACAAACTCTGATTCATGATTTATTTATGTTTAACATTTTTTTTCAGAACACCCCTTATATACCTTTATTTTTGTAATTAAAAAAAACTTTGAATGGTTCGACACTACAAGTGTAGACTTGCGAAAAGTTCACTTTATTCAACAAACTTTGGATGGTTCACCACTGTAAGTGTCGGCATAAGAATAAGAGTGTTCTATGATGTCCCAACCAATTGAGTCTTTTGTTTCTTTTAAAATGAGTAAAATATAATAACACATGCTTTCGTACTGACAGCTGTAGGAATGTTACATTTAGGTATTTGTTCAACAAACTTTGAATGGTTCGTCACCTCAAGTGTCGGCATAATTTTCCTCTACATAGAAATTATATGAACAATTATATTTACGTATAAGCATGTATATATCTCACAAATCATTGTTTATCATGGTCTAATCGCGTATCAAAGTGAATCCTTTGACCCAACGATCCTCCTCATTAACAAACATCCCTCCCAGTAACCTTTGTGGAGATGCAGAGGCAATAACGGTCTCCAAATAGCAAAGGTTACACACTAACATTCCTTCCCTCAATCCCACCTGACTGCAAGGACGTGGCCGGCGCCGTTATTGACCTTGTATAAATAGAGGTACTGAATTATGCACACTGAAGAAGATTATGGCCAATCCCAGTTGAACTTCTAGTTGATTCTTTGTGCATTTTCACTGACTCCGGTCAATCACGGAATAGCAACCATTGATATGTGTAGTCAGTCTAAGCTAAGCTAAGCTAAGCTAAATTTTAAAATATACCTCATTTATTATATTATATGATCCTTAATTGAAATTGAACTAAAATTCATTTTTTTTCTGACTTTTCTGATGTCAAATTGGCTGAAGTCAAAAAATTGAAAACTGTAACAATAAAATAAGTACAAAATTCATATTTAAGATATGCGATATTTCCCCAAAGTTATGCACAATTCGAAATCTTATGGTTCAACACTTTCATCGAGCATGAGGATAGTAAGAAATATATTTGGTTGAAGTTTTAATACTATTCAGTATTACACTTTAGTATTTTGATGATTTCGAACATGGAAAACATCTTTTGTCTCACCATGTCGCAGCCATTTCTATTATTGCACATCAAGAAGCATCCTGAGATCTTACAAAAAACGTTTATTTTTTTACAGAAATTTGCCGATTTTCAAGTTAGAGCTATTTGAATAATTCAATATTTTACATATATTTTGACGATGTTTGCCATACAAAGCTCAATTAGAATGTATTTAACCACTCTTCATACACATTTTGATCAAACTCGGTGAAATACAAACAAAATTTGTGCTTTCAGCCAAATATGATTGCATTTCTAAAAACATAAAGCTTACGTAATATGTGAATAACCCCTTCTGAAACAATAAAAGCGCCAAATAACATATTCAGATTACACATTTCATCAATTAAGGCGATTAAACTAGTTTAGGCCAAACGTCATTTTTTTTTCGTCCATTGTGCACCCATCTGAATATGTAAATGGTCAAAAATTAAAGTCAAATGCATAGAATAAAGTAATATTTTGGAATATCTATGAATGGATGAGTAAAAAAACATTCGATGTGAAAAAATCACTTGAAATTTTGTTCACAATGAATCCATCGCATTGCAATAATTTTCCAAAAAGTTCCAGAGGGTTGTTCAAGGACAAAAGTTAGTAATCGAGGGATGTTTAACTTGATTCGATAAGTTGTGGATAGTTGGTGTGTTGTGTTAAATTGCGTATTTTATTCTTGCAAAATCTACTTCTAGCTTCCCAACAACCCCGGGATTCCCGGCAAAAACTAAGTCGAGTATCTGTCAAAGGATACAAACTCTAGTGGAATTAAATGGTATAGTACTAAATTCGGTTTTTTCATCTACTTATTATTTGATGAGTTTATATGTAAAAAAAACAACAAATATTCTGAAAAGTGCATCCAAAAAGTAAAAAGGTACATATCCAGTTTTAGTGAAATCTGAAGTGTATGGCATTTCTTTTCAACACTATTGAGTAGAACAATCTTAGTATTAAAAAACACGTTCATGATATTCTTCATAGATTTTACTTGCAAAACTAGTATTTGAATTATTTGGAATATGAAAAAATCTCAAACAAAACAATCTTCAATTTATTATTAGAATGTGTTAATGTGTAAATGTGTGAGTATGGAATTTTTGTTTTGTGGATAGCTAAGTAGCCTGACTACTTAGAAAGATGGCGTCTTCGGCAAAGTTCAGTATCACGAAGGCTAACATTATTTCAGCCGAAAGTTTCAAAATGTTGTCACTAGGCGGCGCTAGTGAGTATGGATTTCTTTATTTTGCGCATTGCTCAGTAGCCTGACCACTTAGAAAGAAGGCGTCTTCGACAAAGTTGTTCAGTGTGGCAAGGGCTATCATTCCACAAACAAGCTCTTGTTGTGTTGTGTTGTGAATGCCGTACCCATTTCAATACAAGTCGTCTTTTGGCGTATTATGTAGATTTGTAAAGTTTAAATTTGCAATAAAATGATCAAATCCCCAAGTTGTAAAAAAGTTGACATCATTCTTAGATTCAGAAGACCCTAATTCAGTAGATAAGGGAATTTTTCATTCTAAAACCTGCTTTGGTACATGGTGATCTGTTTCGCCCTAGTGTGTGATTTTAATTTTTTTATATTAAAACTTATTTTATGCAATGCTCAATGTTATTTCATAAAAAATCAATTGCAAAAACTAAAAAAAAGGTCAATGGAGTACTGATTTTTACAAACATAGTTTGACACTCTTTGAATTCCTAAGGATAACATAACCAAAAGTAATAAAGTAGTGATCAATTTACCCCACGGATAACGGTATAATTGACGAAATTACAAGGAATCACTGTAAGCGTTTGACAAGATTTTTGCATCGAAATCCTTGGGGAAAAAATTCCATTGATAATCTCTTCCATGTTTCCAACGAAAATTTCTTGAGTACATTTATTTTTTTATTCTTCACAGGTTCCTCAAGAACTCTGAAGTTTCAGCAAAATACCTGTTTGCAAAGCAGTTAACTTTGACGATAGGAATTCAGCCAAGCGTCAAAATATAGAAGCCCCACCCAATCCAGACGAAGGCCACCTCCCTTAATGAGCCATTCATAAAACGAAACACAGTCAAATATTTATGCTCACCTTTAAGTTCCCCGTTCCGTGCTGGGTGGAATGGGAAATATTCCCACGATTTTGTTTTTGCCCTTTCCAGTGGTTAAATGCGACGTGCCGTCAGCGACTAAATTAGGTCAATAAACTTGTAGTAGGTAGCTATTACTTATTTATATAGGTTAGAAGCGATCGATTAACGGAGGTTAAATGATTTGAATTATTTCACCCACGTAAAATCTGTGTCAAATCGATTTTTTTCAATTCGTTTTTAAAATCTTTTCGAACATTAAATTTATTTCTGATTTCTAGGTGTTAAATCAATCTATTCTTAACATTTTGTTTACCGTTTTGTTTATTATACTTCATGTACCGCTGCAGCTAACAATTTCACTGATGAATTGGACTTTCATTAGCCAAGTGGTATCGTCAACGGCTACAAAGCTGAAGGCGTCTGGCTTCGATTCCCGATTGGATCAGAATCGTTTCGTAATGATTTTTTTTTACTTATCTGGGCATAGAGTATCATCGTACCTAACACATAATATACGAATGCGAAAATGGCAACTTTGCCAAAGAAAGCTCTCAGTTGATAGTTATGGAAGTGCTCATAAAAACACTAAATTAATAAGCAGGCTCTGTGCCATTGGGGACGTATTTCCAAGAAGTGCGAAGTAAGACTGGTCTTGAAGCTAGCTTGAAAACTAGAAGACGAAATACATCGAAAATCCAATAGAACATCTGTGTATAATTGTATTGAATGTTGGAGAAACTAATTTTCTTCGACGTAAATTGTGTTCTCTTTATCTTCTGTAGGTCAAACTAGTTAACTATAGCAGCAGCAAGAGATGAAAGATCAAAGACAACGGCTGCCTAAGGGTTAGTTTGGCTCCTGTTGCTCCATAGGCGATGGACTATTATCTTTCAAGTTGCCACTGTGGAGTAAAAAATAGTCATGTCGTCGTAACTATAGATGATTTTTCAAGCTGCGCTTCTTTTTTCTACGCGGTTCTCAAAGGTCAGCTGATCAAACTGGAACATAATGAAGTTCAAGTTCACTGAAAACGGTTTCCTTACAAACCATTTTTTATCCAGCGTTGTTGAGAAAATTGCTCTTTTCGTTCTAGTCACCTAAAGGAACACCGTAAAGCTCCGGACCATTCTTATAGTGCTTAGGGGAGAAATAAAGTAGCTGTATTTCTAATTTATTGCATCATTCGCTTTTATTTGACCGATCGTCCGGTCGGGAGTTTCCTATCGAAGAAGAAAATGTCGCTGGACAAAGTTTTCCGATTGCAGCTGTGAGACCACCTGCTTAGGCTATGAATGAAGAAAAATGGAAACAGACAATGACCCATTCCATGATGTACGACCCATATAGCGCCATCTACGGTGTACATTAATTTCACCATTAGTGCATTATTCTACAATGTCTGAAAAGTTAGCGCACAGCCAGCACCTTCCTATACCTGTAACCGAAGCTTGGAAAATTTCTCCACCTTTACGATCGGTCGACGCACAGTGATACCGCCCATAGGCCAAAACTTCGAAAAATGATTAGTCCTGTTTTTCAAATGCAGCTTAAAATGTGGGGTTGATTAAATTATTAGAATCTAAAAGGTAAACAAAACTAATGTTCGTTTGAAAGTGTATATTATTTGTTGCTCATCATTTTAGCAGCGAGTGACGGCAAGTTAAAAAGCCATGTATTGCCGTGGCTGTGGTCTCTGTTGAGTAGCGTCGTAGGTACCTGTTAACAAATTTCTAGACTCTCCGCCACATCCAATTTCCAAGGTAAAAAAAACATTTCGCAAAGTTTTAGTATCCGTCGTAGTAATTGAAAAGAACATGTTCTGCTACCTTAGATTTGAAATCGTGAGCATTGTCTATCGTCTTTTAAGCTTTTCTTATTTCCGCTAAATGTTCCTTGAATCTAACGTCGCGAGATCGCTTTGTTTGACCAACGTAGACCTTGTTGCAGTGAGGGCAACTGATTTTGTAAACCCTTGCCTTGTTCAGTGTGTTTACCGGATCCTTGGTAGAGTACTGCCTGTATGCCGTATTTTACACGCTTGATAATATTCGCATCTTTGTACAATTCTGGACAAACATTTCAAAAGGGCACATCAACATTGGTAAACATTGGCTTTGCAAGACGCTGTTGAGCCCAATTCAACTCAATCACGCTCACCAATACTACTATCAGGAAGAGCTAACACCAATCTTTCTGATAGTGGTGTTAGTTTGCGTGGGCGGGCTGAGAAGGGCTCAAAATCAACGTTTCTAAAAAAAGGCTCAAGACCTCTTGGGCCCTTTTCAAATGTTTGTCCAGAATTGATACAACTCGTGATTCATGCGTCTGCGCCACACACCATTTTCGAGTTTCGCATCGAGTATTGTCCGCAGCGCTTTACGCTCGAAAACACCGAAAGCTTTCCGGTCTGCCTCTTTCAACGTCCACGCTTCGTGCCCGTAGAGAGCCACCGGAAGAATCAATGCTTTATACAGGGCGAATTTTGTTTCCGTTTGCAAGCTACCTAAGTTGGGGACCTAAGTTGGTTACATAGTCCGTAAAAGGCTCTATTCGTAGCCGCAACATGTCTTTTCATTCCGCGGGAAACACATCCCCATCAAACACTACCTCAGCACCTACACCACCATGCCTGACTCTATCTCTACCAGCAACCATGTACTCCGTTTTGGTAGAATTAATGGTCAGGCCTATCCTTGCTGTCTCCCTCTTCAGAGGCATGAAGGCATCTTCAACTGACCTGCGATCGATACCAATGAGGTCTATATCGTCCGCAAAGCCAAGGAGCATTGTTTGCTATGAGAAATGTCACAACATTAGTTTTCTTTGCTGTGAGAGAGAAAATATAAACAGAATTGCTGCCGAGCATTCACTTCCTTGTTGGACTGACGTAGACAGAAAGCTCGTATGACGTCAAACAACCATCGACACGGTTCATTCTGAGGAAATCGATTTGTGTAAGATTGATTGTGTGTTGGTATTCGTGGCAGTTTGCTTGTAGACCTCGATGCGACCTTGTGATAATAGTGCCATTTCTCCGCACGCCAGATCTTCTAATAGCACCCTCGAGTGCAATGTTGAACAGTAAATTCGAAAATGCGTCTCCCTGCTTCAACCCGTCTAACGTCACGAACGAGGTTGACGCCTCGTCTGTGATTCGAACACTTGATTTTGAACCATTCAGCGTAGCACGTACCAGCCTAATTAGTTTCGCCGGAAAACCATGTTCATACATTATCTGCCACAGCTCATTTCTTTTCACTGAGTCGTACGCCGCATTGAAATAAAACAAAAGATGGTGAGTCTGCAAGTTATAGTTCCGGAATTTATCTAGGGTCATTCGTAAGTTAAACATCTTGCCCGTTGTCGAACGGCTCCTCATGAAAACCAGCTTGGTATTCGCCGACGAAGGACTCCTCCAGCGGTCTCAGTCTGTTAAACAGGATGCGTGACAGAATTTTTTACGCCGAATTCAGCAGGGTAATTTCTCTGTAAAGCTGCTCACTTCCGTGCTTCAGAAGCTCGACCAGGATCTCGTCCTTTCCAGCAGCCTTAAAGTTCTTCAGCTCGCTGATAGCCTTTTTAACCTCTCCCATGGTCGGTGGGTCCACAGCTTGATCGTCATCATCTATGTTCATCCTGTTCCTCGCTACATTTCCATTTTCACCGTTCAACAATTGCTGAAAGTGCTCCTTCCACCTGGCAGCCAACGCCGTCTTATCGATCAACAAATTCCCTTCTCGATCATTGCACATGGCGGGCACTGGTACAGTATTGTGCCGCGCACCATTGACCGGGCTGCAAAACGGTGAGTCGACAACTAGGAAGGAGCGTTTAACACAGCTCTGGTCCTCACAAGTTCCTACCTCACGCTTCCACGGGTCAAACGATGACGAAGACCGCCAGCTAAGGATTGCGTACTTAGCTGGTAGTGCAGCCTGGGCACTGTTGTCCTTCTGACATCAGCTAGATTGAGGAGGTACGTCTCGAGCGTCTGTTCACCAGGAGGTGCGGCTCAAACAGCGTCTGTTTTGGTATCCAGCGGTTGAGTAAGAAATGCTGAATCGCGCAGAGCTAAATCCAAGGTGGTATCAGCGCGATCGTCCTAGTGTTAGTTGGGACGTTAAACAGAGCTGGTACGATGGCGCTTCAGCGAGACAGAAGTGTTGACGTAGGCCCAATAAGCCACCCGTAAAAATCTTATTGCGAATAACATAGGAGATAATACGACCCGGAACAATCGGCAAAGACCCAGGCGACGAAATAAGGATTACGATTGGAAACTTGGAACATGGAACTGCAAGTCACTTGGTTTCGCAGGTTGCGACAGGATAATCTATGACGAACTATATCCCCGTAACTTCGATATCGTAGCGCTGCAGGAACTTTGTTGGACTGGACAGAAGGTGTGGAAAAGCGGGCATCGAGCAGCTACCTTCTACCAAAGCTGTGGCACCACAAATGAGCTAGGAACTGGCTTCATAGTATTGGGCAAGATGCAGCAACGCGTTATCTGGTGGCAGCCGATCAAAGCAAGGATATGCAAGATGAGATTAAAAGGCCGTTTCTTCAACTACAGCATCATCAACGTATACTGCCCACACGGAAGGAAACCCGACGACGAGAAGGAGATGTTTTACGCGTAACTGGGCAGATGTATGACGGATGCTCTCAGCGTGACGTGAAAATCGTTGTTGGCGACATGAACGCACAGATAGGACGAGAGGAAATGTACAGACCGGTGATCGGGTGGAATAGCCTGCACGCCGTATCTAACGACAACGGCCAACGATGCGTCAATTTTGCAGCCTCTCGTGGTATGGTAGTCCGAAGCACCTTCTTCCCCCGCAAAGATATCCATAAGGCCACCTGGAGATCCCCCGATAACACAGCGTAACAAAAATGACATTTTTGCGTGTCTCAAGGATCAAATGATGTGTCTCTAGTAGATTTGGGGTTGCTGAATCTGGTGCCATTCTCAGAAATATTCCAGCACGTCACAATTTGTAGCTACAGGTCGCCAAAGTTGTATAAAACACTGGTTTTATTAATGTTTACATGAAATTTAAAGTACAATTTATCATACTTTTTTGTAATCTAATCCACCAAACATGCAAAATAGAACTTGAACTTTCATTTCAGACATAATTTGATTGAAATTGCGCGATTAAATTTCGATTAAACCGATTTTTTCAACATGCTTGCAGTCTCCATATAAAATTTTTCGTTTCTTCTATATGGCAAAATACAACAATTCTCTAAACCATCAAAAAATAACTTTTCCGTATCGAAAGTAATACAAACTTTGATGATAAGTATTGTTATACACATAAAGTTTGAATTCTGTGGCAAATTAAGCCAATATATTACCTTACAAGTTGGCAAACTTGCATGCAAGTTGGCTGAAATAGTCATTTTTTGCATTTTCAACAGTCAATATCTTAAAAACTAGACGTGCTATGATATTTCTGAAAACGGCAATGGATTCAGCAACCCTTAATAGACCATTTCCGTCAAACCTTACCCCCAGTTTTTATATTTTTCTTCTAAAGATGATTGTTTTTAATGATTATTGACGCTTTTAGATTTTATTTATGTGCAGTCTTGATTCGATTACAATTTTTTAAAAACTTGAAAATTCACTACATTTTGAGCTTAAAATCGTCGTGCGGCACAGTTGTTTCAACCCTATGAGCATACAGAGTGGAGATTTTTCCACAATATTTTATAACACCCCTGCAATGAATGTTTGTAGACATAATGAAATGTCAAATTCCAGCACACAACAAAAGTGACTCTCGACATTGAAAAAAAAAAATGAGCAGCAATTATCCTTTTATATCCTCAAACCGTTAACGGAATGATAAGAATATCCCAAAACGGAATACGGACCGCTACCAGAATCATAAGAACATCCCAGTACGGATGGAATCCTATACATCGCCTTCATCCCTTGGCTGAAGCTGCTGTGGTGCTCCGCGAAAGTCCTCGACAAGGGTCCTGTTCTCTTACGGTTATGCGACCGATGGAAACTAGCCACGAAAATTTTACTGCGCTGCAGCATATTGTACTTATTCCTCGGTAATCGGTACCCATGGAAGCTGGACCTAATTCAAATAAAATGATATGACGATCAAGGAGCTCCTGCAACCTCGGTACAGGAAGTCTTCCGGTTTTCCAGTAGAGAGCAAACAGCAAACAATTTGCTCCCACGCAGTGGAATTTTCGTCGTCAGTTTTCCTCTGATAACAAAACCAGGGGAGAGCAGGACCCTTTTTGAGAACCATTCAACCGGAGTACCAGTAGCTTCATGCGAAGGATATGGAGGATCTATATGGTGGTCGTGGATGGTTCTCTTCCCCCTTCAAATTAGCTGGGGGAATATATGTATTCGCCATTCGCACGCAATTAAGGCTAAGTAGCCTGTCATTCGTTTTGACAACAATGATGATTTTTCAGCTTGCATTCCAAAGTGATAAAACTCAGTCTTGATAGTTTGAAAATGTACCACTGTACGCGCTAACATGCATAAAGTATGCTGATACTTTTTCAGCTGTGTCAGTGCAAAACCTACTGATTTTCTTTGATTCGAAATCGTGAGATGAATTGGCAACAATCATCAACGACACGTACAAATTTCAATGATGGCCTACTTCGCCTTAAACTACGGTTCCTAGGGGAACTGGGGGTAAAATGAACACCCTAAGCAATTTTCAAGTTTTCTTGCTTATGAAGCTGTCAGATTCTTTTTCAATTGCTCAGAATTGAAGAAGGATGTTTATGCAATGTAACAAGTTGAAATATTGTGATGGAAATAGAATTTTATCAACATTATTATAATTTTGAAAATTTCGTTCCACAGAGGCAATGTTCCAAACATGTGGATAAAATGAACATGTGACGGGGGTAATATGAACATATACTTGGGGGTAAAATGAACATACAATGGGGGTAATATGAAAATATACTGGGGGTAAAATGAACACATGCTGGGGGTAAAATGAACACCATTCAAATTAAACGGGTTGCGGCATGTTTCTCGGCATCTGGTACATGATCAATGCATATCTCAGAGACATTCCGGAATCGATGGAACGTTTAGCCGCGACTATTTGGATGGCTGTCCATGTCTGTTTTTGTATTTTCTGCGGAAAACTCTCGGCATCTGAAACAAAATCCGGTAGTATTCACCATGCCATGGTGTTCATATTACCCCCATCTCAAGTGGTTCATTTTACCCCCAAAGAATCAACATTTTAAAATAATTTGTTCTAAGAATTTATAAGATAAAAATACTTTCAATTTCCGTCTACTTATCATAAATACTTTAAAGATATGGTGTGCTACGCAGTTCAATAGATTTTTGATGATTTAAGTCATAAAAACCTTAAATTTCACGAGTGAAAATTTACATCATATAAGAAAACGGAGGGGCGTACTTTGTTTTTGTTTACTTATCCAGTTTTTGACAGTTCAAGATCGCTCTAGAGTTGTCAAAATAGGTCCTTAGTCTGAGGATTAGGGATGGTGCAATATTTTGCATAGATTTATTGCATAATTACCGTAAAACACAAACCAGTTCATTTTACCCCCCCTGTTCATTTTACCCACAGTTCCCCTATATGGTGAACCTGTAAATATATACATTTTCACGACCAGCACCAAGGTGGTTTCCTGGGATGAATGTGGGAATTCCTGCCACCGTTAAGACGTGGCATCAAAGGAGGAACCTCAAAATTTCGAATAAAGACAAAGTCAACGATTCCTCCATATAAAAATGTAAACAATTCTTGCAGGGAATGTCAAAGAGCAGGACAGTCAATCGGCCATGATGGAAGAGCAACAGAGATAGCAATTTTTACGTCACCATGCACCATGCCAAAACAGAACAAACACATCCGAATCTAAAGAACAACAAAGTGGAGACCGCGGAGGAACAGCTGATCAAAATTCACCACAACGTGGAGATAAATTCATAGGAGAAAAAGGGGTTCCCAAAAACGTGGGAGAGATATAAATTGTAAGGGACCGTGGGGCGAACTACTGTGCCGCCAGTTTTTCATTGTTTTTCAATAGTTAGAGGCTTCAAAACTTATGGGTTCCTTGGGAAAGTTTGTCAAGTAAATTAATAGAAAGCTCATGATCAAATAATATTTTTTCACGGAAATGGTCTATTAAGTGAATAGCGGTATTTTGGTGCTGGAGACAAAAACGTGTTCCGCAGTGTAATCTAACCGAAATTTTAATCGACGGAAAATTCTCCTCGGACATCACCAATGTTCTTACATACCGCAGTGCGAATATAGATTCCGATCACTACCTAGTTGCTGTATGTATGCGCTCAAAACATTCGACGGTGACCAACTCGCGTCAAAGCCGAACGCCACGGCTTAACATCGAGCGGCTACGGGACTCATAAGTAGCCCAAGAATACGCGCAGCAGTTGGAAGTGGTCCTTCCAACGGAAGAGCAGCTTGGCGCCGCCACTCTTGAAGATAGCTGGAGGCATATAAGATCCGCCAAAGGTAGCACCGCAACAGCAGCACTAGGTCCAGTGGTCCCGAATCGGAGAAACGACTGGTACGACGGCGAATGCGAGCAGTTGAAGAATGAGAAGAATGCAGCATTTGCGAGAATGCTGCAACACCGCACGAGAGCGAACGAGGCACGGTATAAACAGCCACGGAACAGACAAAACACGATCTTCCGAAGAAAGAAGTGCCATCGAGAAGAACGAGATCGCGAAGCGATGGAAGAGCTGTTCTGCGCTAAAGAGACACGGAAGTTCTACGAGAAGCTTAACCGTTCACGCAAAGGCTTTGTGCCACAAGCCGATATGTGGGAGCACGCGCGGATGACGAAAGACTTCCGCCACTGGGAAGAGCGCTGCACTGGGTTATTTCCAAGATTTGGGAGGAGGAAGTATTGCCGGAGGGAGTGGATGGAAGGTGTCGTGTGCCCATCTACAAAAAGGGCGACAAGTTGGATTGCGCCAATTATCGTGCGATCACAATTTTGAGCGCCGCCTACAAGGTACTCTCCCAAATTCTATGCCGCCGTCTATCACCAATTGCTAGAGAATTCGTTGGACAATATCAGGCAGGATTCATGGGCGAACGAGCAACAACGGACCAGATATTACACTGAGGCAAAAAAACTTAATGATCTCTTAAGAAATAATTATGATTTGGCGCCACAACGATTATTGTTGAAATTTTTAAGTTTTACTTATGATTTTGGTTAAGAATTTCATTACTAAATTTCATAAGTCAATCAATGAAAATCGAAAATAAACGCAATGGTAATTGCTCAAGTTAATTTATAAATTGTTGATAATGTTTGCCTTTCATTTCAGGCGTGTCCAAAAATTGACATGTTTTGATAACATGTGATCTGATCTTGATTAACTTGTACCCAACATCGGAAACGAAGCAGTTCTTTTAGCGATTGTTATGAAAATTATTTCAAATAGTGATTCTTAAATTATTCAAAGCTCTCACTTATGAAATTTATGATTCCATTTTCGAATTGGTTAAGCGTTCAATGAAACCATAAATTGGCTGGTTCATAAGTCCTGAATTATGGAAAACCTAAGTGTAGCCATCCGCCAGGTGTTGCAGAAATGCCGCGAATACAATTTACCCACACAACATTTATTCATCGATTTCATTGACCATTGCACGAATTTTTAGATTCTAATGATTGTTATATGCTAGATATTGCTGTTTGCATTTGACGTGCAAATCCAGGCTAACAGGGCTTCAAATGCGGTAACACAAGGTATCCAAAGGATACTTAGCAACGATGATCCATATCACCGCCAACCTAGCAAAGAAAATATGTTTTTGACTTCGCCTTCCTTGTTAAAAATCTTACCGCGTTTGGTGTTCCCGCATTTGATATTTGCATTTCAAACGCACACAGCAATACAATTTGCACACTCGCTAATATCAGCAGGTGTATGCTTTGAAAACTTTTTATGTTGTTTCAAAATAATCCAAGCAGTCAAATAGATTGCATCAAAACTTCTTTATTGTTATGTTTTTTTGAAACCAACCATTTTTGTTGAAAAAAAAAATACCCACCATATTGCCAGCAACACTCCACTAACAGACTTCTTCTCCCGGCAAATGGTTCTTGAAATCGCGAACGGCAACTAAAAGCCAGCAGCCGTAAAGCTCATCGGGAAGTTTTACCTTTGAGGAGATATTGTTTGCTGGATCCAAAATGTTAATGTAAATTTATTAAAAGCGTGTTCGGAATTACATCCTTTTTCAAATGCCAAATTCAAAACGTAATTGATAAGCGCTTCGGCATCTCTAATAGCGTAAAGTGACTAGATGTGATCCGGAAAAATCCGGGCGCTTTGTCAGATCTCAATTCCAATGAGCGCTTCGTTTGGGGCGCTCTTATTAGATGTGTAATTTCCATTCATAATCAATCAGAGATGCATGTCAAATAACAAATTGATTGAAATAATAAGTACTCAGGCTGTACTGTTAACTTAAAAAATGCTCTGACCCGGATAATCCAGGACGTCTGGTTAGTTTATACTAGCGGAACCACTCTCAGCAACTTGATCTTCGTCGTTGCTTATGAAGAGCTCCACGTTGAGGAACGAACTAGACTCGTCATCTATAGGCAGGCTTGATAGAAACTCCTCTGCGAGGCAAAGAGGAGGCGATTTTGCCGTTTTTCTGAGGAGAAAAATAAAACTCAAAATTTTCAACACAGATCCTCAAGCGATTCGAGTGAGAGTGCAGAAAAATGCGAGGATTTTTTCAGACACTCTCTCTCTCTCTCGTTGCGATGCTCACCATCACTCACACTTCAAACGAACTCTCGAGTCTGCCGCCCGAACAGACAGTCCTCGGGGAGTTGTGAGAGCACCCTTTTTTGATGGAATTTAACTCGGTTTTTTTTTGTGCTGCATCTTCCTCGCTCATTTTTCGTTGCCTCGCTGCTTAGCATTTTTTGGCTCCCTCGCAAAGAGGCACTGGCAGCACGCTGCTCTAGAGTATGTCACCGAACTCTGATGATGTTGAGGAGAATTATCAAGCCTGTCTATAGGTACAAATTCTGAACTGGGCATTTGAGCATTCCTCCGGTGACGTTTCTTCACCGGTGGATAAGTCAATTATGTTATGCAAATCGTTCGCTCAAAATCGAAAGAAAGACCGAAAATGTTCGTATCTAAGCATGCTGTTAAACTGTAATGCAAGCTTATGTGTGAGGTGTGCAAATGTTAACTGTGCAAAAATTTTCTGCACAGTTGTCTAATAAGGTGCAAAATGCTCAATAGATCGGCCCATGATACAATCGATCGAGAACAGCTATTGCGGATTATACACGAATACGGTTTCCCGGACAAACTGATAAGATTAATGAAGGCGACGATGGAGCGAGTGATGTGCGTAGTCCGAGTATTTATTATGAACACTCTCGAGTCCCTTCGAATCTCGCAGAGGGTTACGGCAAGGTGATGGCCTTTCGTGTTTACTATTCAACATTGCGTTAGATGATGTGATAAGAAGAGCGGGGATAGACACGAGTGACACGATCTTCATAAAGTCCGTTCGATTACTTGGTTTCGCCGACGACATTGATATTGTTGCACGCAACTTTGAGACGATGGCTGATACGCTGAAGCTAGGCGAATCGGACTGAACATCAATGTGTCGAAGACGAAGTACATGCTAGCGAAGGGCTCAAGAGAAGACACGGCATGCCCCCCACCTCGAGTTCATATTGACGGTGATGAAATCGAGGTTGTCGAAGAATTCGTGTACTTGGGCTCACTGGTGACCGCCGATAACGACACCAGCAGAGAAATCCAGAGACGCATCGTTGCTGGAAATCGTGCCTACTTTGACTCCGCAGAACGCTCCGATCGAGCAAAGTTCGCCGTTAACCATCTACAAGACGCTGATTAAAACGGTACTCCTCTATGGGCACGAAACATGGACCCTACGTGCAGAGGATCAACGCGCCCTTGTTGTTTTCGAACGGAAGGTGTTGCGGACCATCTACGGCGGAGTGCAGATGAAAGACGGAACGTGGAAGAAGGCTAAAAAATTGGGAGGCTGCGATGGACCGGGCATGTCACCAGAATGTCGGATAACAACCCGGTGAAAATGGTTCTTGAAAACAATCCGACTGGTATAAGACGACGTGGTGCGCAGCGAGCAAGATGGGTCGATCAAGTTGAGGACGAGCTGCGGACCTTTCGCAGAATGCGTGGCTGGCGACGGGCAGCCATGGACCGAGTCGAATGGAGACGTCTCCTACGTACAGCAGAGGCCACCCAGACCTTAGCCTGACTGGTAAGGTAAGTACCATTGACCGTTGCATAGAATCTTCGCAAATCATTCCGTTTCATGCTTTCTTGAGCTTCAGCTACTACACTTTCTTCGTGCTGCCTTTTCTTTCTGCGATGGATTCGCTTTTCTTCTCGTTGCCCTCGCTTTCTGTTCTGTCAGGTACTGGCTACAAGCATACGGCTTCTGGCGACATTCTTCATGTCTGTCACTCTTCATCGAACCAGTCGTTTCGTCTTCGTCATTGGCCAGTGCCAATTACTTCCCGCGCCGTTGTTGTCACAGCTTCGTGGATAGTGTTGGAGGCACCACCGCTTCCTCTATCCGAACAAATCGGTCACTTCTGGTTGAAAACCTCGTCGTTTGCTGGGATTCGGAATCCAAACTATCCGCAGAACACACCTTCTTGAGGGGGGTTTTAATTTTAGAATTTTCTCCTGAGCAGCCGGGTGCGAACATACTC
This sequence comes from Aedes aegypti, assembly GCF_002204515.2. NCBI lineage: Eukaryota > Metazoa > Arthropoda > Insecta > Diptera > Culicidae > Aedes > Aedes aegypti. The sequence goes on from NC_035108.1 coordinate 403,913,798, forward strand.
ACATGTCATGTTGGTTATGTGTTGGTTTACACTTACTTCTACTATTTTAAAGTTTCAAGAAGCTGATATATCGATAGGCAGGGGGGGGGGGCAGTTGTACGGAAAATTCAATGAAAACAACATAAACGGTACTACCGCACCTATAGAAACAACCACTACGATTGGATCATTTATCCTACTTCTAAAAATTAAAAAAAAATCGATCAGTCTAAAGTTAAAAATGTAGTCTTCCAAACGCGAATTTTCAACTAGGTGACTGGATTAGATGTAAGTGAAGGTTTCTCAACTTACATCTGTTTCATAAGACGTTGTAAAAGAACACACTTTTTTTTCAAACCCTAAGAAATTTTAGAATATTGTTCGAGGTATTCAACGCCTTATATGCATTAAGTCATTCGATTTTTTTTTCGAAATTCTTATACGCTTATTCTAGACTTCTAATGGTTTTCTAATTACACAGTTCGACAAAAAAGTCGATATGAATGCACAGAGACCGGACACCCCGGGCTTGAAAGTATAAAAATAAACAAAAATAATGGCGTTTTCAGAATGTTCGTGTCTGCCCCAGGTCATTTGTAAAATATACTTGAACTTTTTGCATTTTTTATTTAAAAATCTAATCTATAAACCCACACTATCCACTTAAGGTCTACAATAGCCCTATTTAGCACGAGACATGAAAAATGAACTGTCGCACGATATGTATTGGAGTTCAATATCAATTGTCCCTAATTACAGGTTCCCTCTGGAACATCCGGTGGTCCCGGAAGTAGTCACTGTAGTCAACTATCCATTTTAAGTCTACAGTTGCCCTATTTACGACAAGACATGAAGAATGAGCCGTCGCATGATATGCTTTGGTGTCAAAATCGAAATGTCCCCTATGCAAGGTTCCCCCGGGGCACTGGGCGGCGCCATGAGTGGCAAATCTGTACAAGACTCATTTTCAACTTATAATAGGGTATTTTATGATAAGCTAGGGAGAAAACAATATTGCGCGACATATTTTGAGTGAATAAATATTTTGATCCCAATTCGGATCCACTACCGGCACTGATTCCGGGGAAATGATCATATATTGGTTGTTTCTGGACCAATATTAATACTTGGCGCACCAATCGCTTCAGAATGAGATCTTCTATCTTCATGTGTAGTAAAATTTTGATTTTTTAGCCGAGACCTTTGCTAAAAACACGTCATAATTTTACTGCATAAGACATGCTTCCGGAAATCCGGATTATCACCGGTATCCGGTGGTCATAGTTCATCTCCGTGGATGCACCTCAAAACTAGATTAGTTGACCCGTCCATTACTTCTTAAAGAATTGAAATCGGTCAATTTTTGTCAAAGTTACAGCATTCCAAAGTTGGCCCAATTTTTGCCTGTCCCAGTTATTTTGACAACCCCCTGTATATCAAATATTCCATCATTTGCGATACTTTAAAAATGGGGAGGGTACAAAAAAGGGGGGAGGGCTCCCTGCAAATCTTATTACAACTCTTCATATTGTATTTAAAGTTGAAAACATTATATGGCACATGAATTACCCTGTCCTGAATATAAAACACTGTGTCGGTTTATTGATTAGATTAGATTTTTAAATAAAAAATGCAAAAAGTTCAAGTATATTTTAAAAATGACCTGGGGCAGACACGAACATTCTGAAAACGCCATTATTTTTGTTTATTTTTATACTTTCAAGCCCGGGGTATCCGGTCTCTGTGCATTCATATCGACTTTTTTTGTCGAACAGTGTTATTCAAATGAAAAATTACAGGTTCATTAAAAATAAATCGTTAGCATAGCATAGCATAGCATTAACGACTGCACAAATCGTGAGTGACTGAACAATGCTCAGCTCTTTCGGGTAAGAGAAATCTATATTAAGTGTAGCAAAAACAAAACTTTTGGGATAAGCATATTTTTCAACATAATAGAAATACACAAAACAAACATCACATCGTACACCTGGCACGTCCTCCAATCGCTATGGGAAGAGAAGGAATGTTAGTTCAGCGTCTACTTAAGAAGATATAGGGAACCCAAACTATTTTCACGTCACGGGATAGGGAGATTGTGTTAGTTGGGTGAGGTTCAATTCGACAATTTAGAGCATTCTTGGGAAAAAAATAGTAATACAATTGATTCTAAATTAAACAGATCACCTCTGAAAGAAAATTTGTTATTAGTACAATAGAAATAAAATACTAAAATCAGTGATGCTCGTCTCTTCAAGACTAAGCTTGCCCAAACAAAGACGCGTAATACAATAGGGTGATGCCTGTTTATTTTGTTCTCAAACGCTAACAGTTGGCGCCAGCGGCAAAAATTACAGACAACAACCTTTCGAACATTCAGTTTCTCTTACCGGCCGCCGAGCGGCGACACTGATGTCTGTATTCCACTCACTGATCGCGCTACGCTAGATTCTCAAATTTCTCAAACTTTCAACACAAGCGCATGGAAGAATGGTAGTCGGAGAACTGTCAAAACGTATGTGAAAATAATGAAAATCGTAAAATACTTGAAATTCGGAAAGTGGGTCAAAAAAGTAGAGATTAGGAATCAAGTGTAAAGTGAATACATAACTTTTTGTGTTTATTTCATCTTCCGTAATGCTTCAGGATTTCGTTTTTACTACCATTGAAAAAGAGCCATCTATTGCCTTTTCAGTTTTGAATATCGCCCTATTGATCATGCATCTTCTGCCCACCCCCGCAAGGGAAAACAACATTACAGAAGGATCATTCACTACTCAGGTTCATTAAAAATAAATCGTTATGCATTTTTCTGCTTCAATCAATTTCGATACCAGACACCAGTGTTTGTTTCAAAGTATAACATAAAAACATTTTGAACACGGAAAGACAAATTTTCGCAACATCACTTTTTGTCGTTATAATTGAAAGATTATGGCCTTTGCTTTATGTGAGCAATCCTTAATTATAATTTTAGATATCAAAGAATAAGTTCGAGTGTTTTTGGTAATCAAATCACAATTGATTTATGATTTATGATTTATAACCGCTTCATAGACCAAATGGAACACTGTGCGACGATGGGTGGTTGCGAGGGGGCCACCTAGTTTAATGGACCGTAAGGTAGAGAAACTACGCAGGGTAATATTTTGCTGACTGGAGCGATGATGATGATGAAATTCTTGGAATGCCCGGCGAGGACACCCATTGGCGTGAAATGTTGCACCTTAGCGAAAGAGGTGGCGAGCTTGGCGTTGAATGACTCTTCAATGGCTGCATCATCATGGCAAGGATTCGGTCAGCTATAGAACTTAGTATAGCAATAATTCAGTGAAGTAGAATTTATCGCATCACTGTGATAGACTCAAGGCCATGACTGGGCAGTTTATGTGGTATGAACATAAGCAGAAATAAATTAAATTATGCTGATCCAGGCTGGTTATTATGGCAAATTACCACGGGGGGGAGGGGGGTCACGTTTTATTTTCTCGGGAAACTAATAACAATGCGGAAGCAAACAAGTGGCACGAAACTCTAAGGAGCTCTGAATGAAGGGACATCGTGAAAGTTTTAGTGTTACTCGTCGATTTATGGAATGGTAAAACGCAGCACACCTGTTTGTCAGTTGTGGTTTGTAAGTACACTGGGCACGCAAAATTGTGCTATTTCACGTGGGCTATGAAGGATTTCTTCCCTAATATTCCACAGTTAGAGAAGTGGAGACCAAAACGCGTTTTAGTGTAGTATGTAGGTTGGGTAAAAATTCCATTTATCGACCTGGAAAACTGATTGCAGTCCCATTCATCAGTGATTTTGCCTTAATCAGAGTTATGCCGTAAGCGCCACTGTATTTCCATGACGTGGTCCTGGCTACGCCCCTGCATTTCATGTTACTAGTTTCCAACAACACATTCATCAAGCCAATAACATCGACGTTAACAAAAAAAAGTTTATTCAAACTGCCCTCTTTTAGAAGGAAGTAGGAATAAGCGCAGCAGAATATTGTACTCCTTCAAGAGCACTTCATACTTTACACATCCTTTGTACTTCGTAGAAAACGCGTTACTTGTCTACATATCAGTATATGTGTCAGCTATCCTTTCTTGAAGAAAGAATTTCTGTGCAGATACTGAATGTCTCATATATAATATCTGTATACATCTGTCCGCCAGCATACCGTGTGCTACTAGGTACCTCTCAGTTGTGGTGTTGATGGTGGTTTTGGCATTTGGTGAACTTCGGTTACTGTTTGCATGCACATCCCGTTATGTGCATCCGTGCACATACTGAAAATGTACAGCTGTCTGGAAGCGCTCGTTAGATTTCTTGTAGAAAAAAAAACGAACAAAAAATCTCGTGTGATAGCCATATTGATGCCTCGTGAAAAATGTATTCAATGCGGAAATGCAGTTTGTATGCGGATAACGAAAACAATCAGTTTGAATAATAGATAAAAATGAAGTGCATAGTACTATTCGCTTGTGGAATAATCATCTACATTTCAAAAAAAAAAGTCTTTACCTCGGAAGTTCTTTTTCTTTCTGGCGTAACGTCCCAACTGGGACAAAGCCTGCTTCTCAGATTAGTGTTCTTATGAGCACTTCCACAGTTATTACCTCGGAAGTATTGTATTTGTTTATCTTCTATCACGTATACCTCTGCACAACGGAGATTCGTGATTTTTGTTCATTTATTCAATGACTTTATCGATGTAGTGGAAGACTTAACAAACACTTCCTTGATAACAATAATAACTTGAACCATCGCAAATTCGACATCTTAGATGAGCTGTGATATAACAACGCGGAGCTGATCACCTGAGCAGCTCGCAAATATTTTTTTTTTTGCCTTTTTTCACCCGATTTTAATAGTTCATAGCTTTTTCAATCACAAATAATGGAGCGTACATGGTTGGTTAGAGATTTCACAGAATTTCCGCCAAAATTTCGCAAATTCTCTTCAAGGAATATAAGATTACGCTTCTAATGACACATTGAATTAAAATTTTAATCGATCCATTTCTGAGGAGATCAGCCGTTTTTTTCAGTGTGTTTTTTGAAAAATGTCTCAACTTTAAGTAAAGATACAAAATTCAAAACATGTTTTTGGAAAAATACCTACGAAGTAAGAATAACTCATTGTCTTTCAAATGCGCCATATGGAGTTTCAAGTGGACGTGTAAGCACAGAGATATGGATAAAACACTTTTGTATGTTTTTAGAGGGTGAACCCAAACTTATGCACGGGAGTGTATGATCAATCAATCTATCCCGCTTTTACGCTAGCATGCCATAACTTTTGAATCACCCCCTTTTGACATTTCTTGTCTACACTATATTTTTTTATAGTTCGATTGTTGTTGACGAAGTAATGTTAGACTTTTTAACCTTTGTTCGGGATTTCGAAATATCAAATATGTTTCTCATTTTTCTAGGGATTTATTAATCGTTTTCTAGGTGCAAGATGAAGTGACTTTATGCTGGGTGATTGATTGTCGTTTGAAGATGCTACATGCGATTTGGACGCTCCTATTCGCATTTTCACAGCTACATTATAATTTGGTAGTAGCTGACTTAGTATAAAGATTTGGAAAATAAAATGACAGAGGCGTTCGTAATCCTTTGAAAAATGCACCTTTTTTCTCAGAGCTAATTAATGTAATAGGGTAGATGTACCAATAGTGGAGGTACTAAGCACGATTAAACTTCATTTAACCGCCTAAATTCAAGAATCGCAATTCATGTACATGTTAATGTTGTAACGCGAAGTAACGACCATTGATTCATTGAGATAAAAAATATTTCATCGCAGTAACCCACGGCATGTCTGTGAAAAATAATACGTCCCCTATGGGGCTCTGCACAAACATCATCCTCTCTCTTTCACTCTGCAATGAAATTAGTAAACAACAAGGCCAGTAAACGTCAAAATTCCATACAAAATCAAAACAGTGCAGAGCCCCATAGGGGACTGCACGCCGCGGTTGCTAAGGTAAAAATTTCTAAGTGTTTGACGTTTCGTGGCCTTGTTGTTTACGGTTCGGACTTAGAAAATTTCTGTCCGCGTTGGTGAAGCAACTTAGCTATGCAACGCTTCCTGAGATGAGATGTTCAAGCGCGTGGGCACATCCACGTGTTCAATGATGTTGATCGGTCTCTATCAGGACAAATGAACATGACATTAATACGGGCAAAGTTCCGCTACTAAGCATTCGAACCACTGGTTGGAATTACCAAAATCTTGGAAGCATCCACGCATTGTGCGTGGATAATTATAGAGAAGTGAGGTGCAATTTACATGTTCACTATCGACAGGGTCAAACACGGTATAAACGGTAAACTATCCACTACGATATCTCAGTTGATAAGTGTTTTAAGAAGACCGATTGTAATTGTATGCAATCATGGCTGAGAACCATCCACAAAATTTGCCCATCTCCCGCTAATTCCGTGTAAGTTAGTTATTATTATTGAAGACGGATTTGACCATCAAGACGGGTAGTGTCTTCGGGAGAGTTGTACAAGACAATGCTCGCTTCCTTTCAGAATATATCGTGGTAAAATAAATCCTTAACTCGTGCACTAGTTTACAATATCATTTCCGGCGTGTTATCATTGAGGGATATTTCGTAATCTAAGCGAGATAGAAAATCTTTGAAAAGTTGTGCAGAGTTAGCAATGCTTTCTCGAAGGGCCCTGCAATGTTTCAAATTCATCCACACCGTAACGTTAGTAAACAAAAACACTTCCAATATAATGTCGTTAATAAATAGCTAGGAATCTAAACGAGATAGAAAATTTCTCACCTAGAGAAGTTTGTTCAAAGAAAGAAGAGCTTAATCAAGGGAATATGCAAAATTCCAAATTCATCCAATACATGGCACTAGTGCATGCTAGTATTTCTGATATGAAGCAACTGAAAAATATCTCAGAATCTCATTTAAATAGAAAATTTCTATCTTAGAGAAACTTGTTCAGAGTAAGAAGAGCTTTTTTGATTGTATTTGCAAAGTTTCAAATTTATCAAATCTTTTTTTTTTTTTTCTCTGTAGATGAGATTCTAGATGAGTCCCAGGACAATGTCGTAAAGGAATCCTTGGAAGTATTTGCAAAGCAATCCATAAAGAAATTCTCTAAGACTTCAAATTTCTAAAGCAATTCCCTAAACAAATTCCTGAAAGATTGCATTGAAGAATTGCTATATATCGCTGGAAGAATTTCTGAAGGTATTTCTTGTAAATTTTCTTAGTGAATACCAGTGAGAAAATCTGTGAAAAACCTTGAAGAAACTCTGTAAAAAATATTGTGAAGAATTTCTGAAGGGATCAATTGAAAACTTGGGCAATTCCTAAAGAAATTCCCAAAGGGGTTTTTTCATAAAATATTTTAGGGAATTCTGTATGAATCCTTCGGAGATGGAATCCTAGTGGGAAATCTTGAAGGAGTTTTAGATGGAATTCTTCCAGGAAACCCTGGGGAGAATTCCTCAAGTAATACCTGCGTAAATTCTTGAATGAATCACTGGAGAAATTCGTGAATTATTCTCTTTGGGATATTCCTGACTGAATCCCTAAGGGAATACGTGAAGGAATCCTTAAGCCAATGGTACTCATCTTGCGCCTCTGGAGCCAAATGTAGCCCTCGAAGCCCATCGATGCGGTCCGCGGAATAAATAAAACATCTAAAGCAGAATAAATTGAAAGTGAACAAAAGTATTGAGAAAACATGTTACGAGTAAGGTTTTATAACAACTATCTAAAAGCTAAACATTACATATAGTTTGCAATTAGATTTGATGGACAAATTGATGTGAAGTTTTGCGAAAAAGTTACACGTCTTTTCAGTGAACCGTCTTCTCAGTGAGAAGACGTGTAACTTTTTCGCAAAACTTCACATCAATTTGTCCATCTAATCCAATTGCAAACTATATGTAATGTTTAGCTTTTAGGTAGTTGTTAAACTTCCACTCGGCTGGTTAGCCGTAAACCACGATTCATAACTAAAAACAAGTAAGGTTATATAAGTCGATCACTTCTCACCACAATTTTCTAAGAAGTATTACAATTCCATTTGCATCTTGAAAAATTCTTAATCAATCAAAAATTTTATAATAGAATTTCCACCTTAAAAAGAAAGTTTATTTTAAATGTGTTATTTAACAATTATCGAAAGTTCTCAAAACAAAAAAAATCGTGTACTCTTCTGAATTCAAATCACTTAAAAAAAAACTCAAAATTTGAGCCAAAAATATTAAGGTTTAGAAGTGGAGCAAGTGGCTTGAAGGAGAATTTTCAAGTTATGATTTTTTTTCCTTTTACTAGAAATTATTTTTGTTTGACCATAACATCATTAATACTCAACCGATTTTACATCTTTTTTATGCCTTAGAAACTAATTAAGTTGCTGTCAAACTTTGTACACAACGCATCAATATATATATCATTTTGACTTAGTTATTCAACAAAAACTAACAATAAAAAATATTTTTTTTTTTTTTTAGAATTGTTCAAGTTTTTTACGGAGATACAATTTCAAATATCCAACTGTAATTTATAATGCATTTTGTTATAAGGACGAATTGAATAGTGGATATATATTTTTTAAAGGGCACTTATATTTATGCCATAAAATTAATAAAACATTATTGGTCAGTTCATTTGAGATGTTTGATAAATGAGAAAACCAAGTTTCAGCTTTAATTTTAACGTTTAACTGACAATATTTTGAAAAATATATCTTTTCATAATCCTTGTTTTTGAGCATTTTTGTTAAATTACTAAGTTAAAACAGATTTTTTGGATGTAAAAGCTTTTACTTTTGAAAAACAATCAAAGATTCTTGAAAAACATGTAAAAATATTGCTAATCGGTAGGGTATTCATGAAGATCATAGCGTTTCAAACAAAGTTGAATGTTTCAGTAAAACAAGAAAAAGATGGAGAAAATTACTTGTAAATCAAGTTTTGATTTAAGATGAAATTTGATGTTCTAAAAACTTTTTGTAAATTTAATAATGAAGAGAATGATGGTAAATTTTTCAAAATTCGTTAGAAAATAAAAATATTATGAAGATTCAATTAAAGGTCATATTCTATAACTTGAAAATTCACCTTCAATCAATTGCGCCATCTGTGCTCGAACTCGGAGCGTAATATCTTTCAAGCCACTCTCGCTCTTAAAGATCGAATAGCAAGCCTACGTCACCACCGGCGCGCCGGTAAGCTCATCAGCTTCGATCTTGAGAACGCTTTCGATCGGGTCCGTCACTCTTTTCTCTTCGAAACCATGCGCTTGCTCGGGTTTAACCAGGAACTCATCGCTCTGCTCTCTCGTATCGCCAGCCGGTCATCCTCTCGGCTGCTCATCAATGGGCATCTCTCTCGCCCGTTTGAGATACAACGTTCGGTCCGGCAAGGGGACCCCTTGTCAATGCACCTCTTCGTGCTGTACCTTCATCCACTGGTGTGTAGGCTCGAGCAAGTGTGTGGCGACGATCTCCTGGTGGCGTATGCGGACGACATCAGCGTCATCGTAACATCGACGGCGCAAATCGAAGCGATGAATGAATTATTCACTCGTTTCGAATTAGTCGCCGGGGCAAAATTAAACCTACGGAAAACGGTGGCCATAAATGTTGGGTTTTGCGGAGGCAACGAAATTGATGCCCATTGGCTGCAAACAGCCAACACTGTGAAAATTTTGGGTGTTGTTTTCGCAAACTCAATACGTCTAAGGGCGCTGCCATAGTAAACGCGTCGAGCGACGCGTCCGCGTGTGCGAGCCCGCAAAGCAGAATATCAACAACAGGAAATCCTTTGATCGCATCGCGTTCGCGGACGCAGACGCGTTACTATGGCCTCACCGTAATGACAACCCTTAACTGGACCGCGATGATGGGAAAATTTTCGCAGCAAATGTGGCTGCAATCCTTGCGCACGCTCACGTTACAGCAGAAGGTCATCATGCTGAACACCTTTGGTACCTCAAAGCTGTGGTACCTTTCGTCGGTGTATTAGGAGTGCACACGGCGAAAATTACCTCCACGATGGGTGCGTTCCTGTGGAGAGGAATAGTCGCCCGCGTCCCGATCATGCAGCTAGCTCGCAGCAAAGAGCACGGTGGACTGAATCTGCATTTGCCAGCCTTGAAGGCGAAATCTCTCGCCATCAACAGACACCATCAAGAGATCGATTCCCTTCCTTACTACAGATCCTTTCTTCTCCACGCTCATCCCCGCCCAGCAATTCCCATAGACCATCCCGACATTAAAATAATCCTTTCAAATTATTCCCAAATTCCACACCTCATTCAACAAAACCCCTCCGCCGATCTCATCCATCGGCATTTCATTCAGCAAACAGAATTGCCCAAGGTGGAACGCAACAATCCAGCATGCAACTGGCCACGCGTGTGGCGAAATATAGCAGACAAGAAGCTAACATCAACGCAGCGCACTCATCTCTATCTGCTAGTAAATGGCAAAACTGAACATCGCAAACTGTTATTCGCGATGCAGCGAGTGGCAGACGAAAATTGCACGCATTGTGGGAACCAGACGACTGAAACTCTCCAACACAAATTCAGTACCTGTGCTCGTGTCGGCCCGGCATGGACGAGTCTGCAGCAGAGGCTTGCGGGACTGATAAATGGATGGAGACGACTCACTTTTGAAGACCTGGCGAGACCTGCTCTGGCAGGATTAGGACGTCCAACGAGAGTGAAAATATTGCGCTCATTTATTAATTACATCTGCTTTGTTAATTCATGTAACGATAGAATTGATGTAAACGCTTTGAATTTTCACCTAGATTTAGAATTTTAAAACTGTATTCCCAATGAATTGACCACAATAAAACCAATTTTTAAACCAAAAAAAAAAAATCTGTAAATCTTAATTTTTTTGGCTTACATTTTGAGGTTTCTCTTTTAATGTGATTTCAATTCAGAAGAGCAAACAAATTTGAGAACCTTCGAAAAATAAGCCGCTCCGTAACGCATATGCATTTTGCAGAATCATTTAAATTTGTTATGGGAGCTTTGATGACGAATCGCAATTTGGCCCGCCGTATGCTGCAACTTGAGAACCACTTTCTATAAAATCCCTAGGAATATTCCTAAAAAACTACCTGGACAAATATTTGAAGGCATCTCAGCAAAATCCATGAAGGGATCCACAGGAGCGTTCTTGAGAGAAACCCTGGAATTATTCTTGATATATCAAAAAAATAACCCCTGAAGTTATACCAAAGACAAATTATACGTAAAAGCATCTCTATAAAACCCTAACATCCGATGGATCCAGAAATAATATCTAAACAAATTTATTGATGTATCCCTGTAGCAATAAAGGCAACTCTAGAGTAATTCCTAAAAAAATCGAGGTTAGGATTGCCTGGAAAAAAAATCCTTGAGCAATTCTGAAAGAGTCCCTGAAGCAACTCCCGATGAATTTCCTGCAGGAATTCCTTGAGAAACCAATGCACAGTGAGAAAATCGGGCTCCAAAACGCGACTAAATGCAATATCTCAGCTGGGTAACGGTTCCAGGAAATGATTTTGGCCATTCTAGATCGGAAAAAGGCTGCTGAATCGATTGGTGGCGGTCCCATTGACCGGAGACTTCGCCCTGGCCACCTAGAGCCCTGGAATCATCCTGAGTTCCTTACAGCAAATAGAATTAATGGAACTGAAATAAACTGTCATGATTACGTTTTGCTGCGAAGCCGCACACAAAAATATTCTTACATGGGGGATTTAGTGAAATGAATGATTGACCGTTATGGCCATTTTATGGTTCCGGAGCAAACCCGGAACATCCGTAAAATTGGCAATATTAAAAAAATATATTCTGATAGTTTCTTTGTCTCTTGTTTGTTAGAAATAGGTATTCCTACAATTTGTGTTTAATAATCTGAATGTTTGCCCATTACGGCCATTTTATGGTTCCGGAACTAACCTGGAACATCCGAAAAAATGGAAATACAGAAAAAAAAAATATTTTCTGATAGTTTCTTGTCTCTTGTTTGTTAAAAAGAAGTACTCTTACAATTCGTATTTAGTAATCTGAATGTTTGACCATTACGGTCATTTTATGGTTCCGGAACTAACCCGGAACATCTGTAAAATTTTCCATATTGAAAAAAAAAAAAAAGATCTGGATCCCTGTAGTAATACAGGGATCCCCTTAAAAATCCTCAGAAAGAATTTCAGTGTGAACATTTTGGCATTTCTGAAAGGATGCAAGAACAGAATCGCTTTTTAGTTTTAGAGATTCTGCAGAAATGCCTTCTGCAAATTATAACTGGAATGCATGATCTAATAACAATTTTTATTGCACTTGAAATTCAAAAATTATGGTTGGCCATAATTTTTATAAAAGTCTGAATCAGAAATTTCTTCCACGGCCACAAATACAAAGAAAGTTATAATCACGTATCGATTGGACATTGGGCGGTATGAATAAAATGTATTACAGTTGAGTTTACTACATTCTCGGTAGTAAACGCTACATGTGGAACACGAGTGGAACATGTTTGTGTCATTTTCCTTTTCGAACATCAATTTTAATAATTTTATGGGAGACCCTCATTGAATTTTTACGACTACCATCGGAGTCACTACAATTCCCAATAAAAATCTCTATATTCTATATTCTATAAATTCCAAGGAAACTATCAGGAACCCCACCGAAATAACGAGAGTATCACAGAAACACTTAGATTTTCCGGAATTCAACATGCTGTGAGAAAACACAAGGCGCCTCTAAATTCTACCGCAATTTTACCAGAATCCCAGTACCGTAATCCGGGGTATCATTGATCAGCGGGGTAACATTGATCGCAATGACTCATCTCGTAATAAGTTGGTATCATCATTAATTGATGAAACATTTCCAAAGCATGAATGTTGCTTCTCTTTCTTATATTTATGAGCTATTGAAAATTAGGAGTATTGCAAATATTGCGTTAACTTTATGCGTAAAATTGTCAAGTTTGCGAAACAATGATTTCAAAGGTTAAGCATGACACTACCGAAGATTCATGTCACACATAAGTTTTGCAAGCAATATGAGCAAGGAAAATGCGATTCTCACTAAAAATGGCATCGCCAAAAACGATTCCGCTGCCAAAACTATTATTAGTATGTTTACTTAGGCAACACTAACGAATTACTGTTAAGAATGTAGAATTCCCTTAGGAAATTTCCTACCTTTAGGCGTATACCGCTGTTGGAGGTGTTTTTAATTTTTAAATAACTCAAAAAGTAAATGAGATGTAAGCGTTTGGACATCATATTCGGCTTCAGGGGCCATCATTTAAGTAAGTAACGACATTTTCAATATTATCGAACGTTGTTTACATGGATGATCAATGTTACCCCATATCAGCTATACGAAAAAATCACATAAAATATTTTGGTAAATATGCTTAAATCTTTCAAAAACCAATATACAGTATATAGTCACGAGCTATGGGTGGCAGTACTTGTTTTAAAAATATAAAACTCAGAACATTTGCATTTTTGAATTAGATATTTATGAAATATCCTAAAAACTGATCAATGTTACCCCGGATTACGGTACTGGTGCAAGGAAATATGTGGTTCCTAGTTTGATACCTGTAATCTCAAGATCTCTTCACGTTAAATTTCGGACACCCAAATAATGGCAGCAAAAAAAAGTTACTCATAATTCAACAAAAACAATTGTTTATTTCAGAATAAAAGAGTTATATCTACAAAATAAACAGTTGACAAGGATGTTAATCCTTCTTTCTGTAAAATTCTCGAACTTTCTGTGGTACACCCGCCATCCGTGTCCGAAATTTATCGTGGACAGGCTTTATGTAGTCTACACATGATTGACGATAAATAAATTAATAAATACTTCTGTTCTTCCCACCTTTAAGATACGAAACATAAGTGTTTTCAAAGCATTTTGAAGCCATGACGCTTATGTACCAAATGATCAAGTTTATATGATTTTGGATAAGTTTTATTTCACTGAGGCCTTAATTGTCCCATGTTACCTTAACATGCAGACGTAGAGTGAAGTGGAGCAAAAGTTCGAAAGGGGCAAGAGATTCTTTTTGAGTTTTTCAGATCAATTCAAAATTAAACTTATAAATGTCATGGTGGTTCGAGTGCTATTGAAGTAAGGGAAGTCCCTACAAAATAAATGTATATTTTGGTCAAACTTTAAATGCATGAAATTAAATAAAGATTAAATCTTATTCGACTTTTTACGCTCGGGCGTTTTTAGGTGTAATAGTTTTTGCCCAAATGCTTGGAAATAATTTTTGGGTTAAAATTGGGCAAAAGTTCGACCCATATATAAACACGCTGAAAAATTTGTAAATTGCCTAAAATCTAAATATTATCAACGAATTTAACGAAATTTGTCTGTTCGTACGAAAAAAAATTACCAATTTCACATTTTCATTTATTTTTGCGAAAAATTGTTTTTATTTTTTGAATATATTTTAATTAACCCTGTTTTACACAATTTTTTTAATAAAAATTCAGTGTTTATTTTTCTGTAAAAATAAGATTACGGCTGGTTTAAACTATGTCTGTCATAAAAGTGTCGATATTTTGTGTTTCGACAAGCAAAATTTGACCCCACACTAGATTCGAACTCTTGCCCCCCGGTGCACTGTGCGTTGAATGTAAGGAGATGCGGGACAAATATCAAAACTGGAAGATCAAGACATTTGAGCACTTGGTATGGAAGGGAAAGTTGTTTCTGGTCAAAAGAGCTACAATTTGCATTAATGATATATGGTCGGTGTTCAGACAGACTGAACCAAAAGTTTTTAATGGTTTCAGTAAAACGTACCCCAGCCATTCGATATTTCAAAATATTCGCATTATTTCCTGTAATAATGGAACTTATCTATTTCACGATACATCTGTAACAAAACAGCATCGGAAAAATCAGAATTTTTAGACCTTGCGATACAATGACGATCGTAACAGAGGGGATGTTTTTCTTTGCTTGCTTTGATCGTTCTTCATACTCAAATGAGAGCGAATTCTGCTATGCCTGATCCTTACACTAAATTTTACCCTTTTCGCATAAACTGATACATAACTGATCAAACTATGATTACTATCCGTTGTCAATATTGCTTGAAATTTTAAGAGAAATCAAAATATTCTACTATTATTAAATTCAACATTTATGATACATCAATATAAATAGTAATTTATCTGTATTGCATACAATCTCGTACCTTAAAAGTGATATTGAAACCTTGAATGGTCTGGTGCATTTATATGCATTTCATGCTGAGACCGACTCAATGTATGTAGCATAATAAAAACAAAGATAAAACATGAAGAATTGAAATTATTTCAAGGCAATAAACTAGAAGAGATTTTCAAATGGTTTGATCGAATTAGCAACAATCTTCTTCTTCTTTCTGGCGTTACGTCCCTACTAGGACAAAGCCTGCTTCTCAGTGTTCTTATGAGCACTTCCACAGTTATTAACTGAGAGCTTACTATGCCAATGACCATTTTTCGCATGTGTATATCGTGTGGCAGGTACAAAGATACTCTATGCCCTGGGAAGTCGAGAAAATTTCCAACCCGAAAAGATCCTCGACCGGTGGGATTCGAACCCACGACCCTCAGCATGGTCTTGCTGAATAGCTGCGCGTTTACCGCTACGGCTATCTGGGCCCCTGCCCGCAACATTTTTTTGATTAAAAACATTTATCTTTTATGAATTGACTATTAACCGGTTAAACAATAAAAAATATCCAATACATTATAACAGCTCTAGAATTAATGTGCAAACAAGATAATTTATACTGAAGCAAATAGATACAAATATTTGAGAACTCTCCTACCAATATTATATAGCCCATTGTTTGACTTTTCACTACTTCATAAGGAAAATCGGGTTCTCATGTCAACATACCTCATGCAAATTTCCAAAAACTTTCAAAAACTTGAAGTGGTAAGATTCTAAAATCTATTCCTTCTGCCTCCATTTCGTCAAAGAAGAGATTTTCAAACAATCTTCACGTGTCATCCGGTATTTAAGATTGAAATCCTATCCACCCTCGATGGATTCCATACCATTGTAAGAAAAGTTGAATCACTGCAAAGCCTTTCCATTTAGCAGCTATTTCCGAGTCGCAAAGTTTGCAAATAAAGTTTCTCCTTCGCCTTGTTCCAATCTAACTACACGCAACGGATTCGGACAAACATATCCACCCATCAACTAACAAATCAACCGTCAGAATAATTTATTACCCTTTATTTGCGTAGAGCTTAACTTCGACCCAAATTTTCCGTTCCCAAGGAAGCTATGAATTAGGTTAGAATAAAATATTCCAAGAGCGTTTCAAGCTGTGACCTATATCAATCGGTAGGTCAATTTTCGCCGTAGAGTTAAAAATCACCTAAGAAATCAACTCACTATAAAAACGAAGAGACACCTAGACCAAGGTGTCTTTGTGGAGTAACTTTATTACAAAAAAATAGGTAAGTCTGAAATTTCGAACTAAAAACAATTAGACTTTGCTCTTTCGTTTGCGACCAAAATCGAAATAATCGGTCGGGGGGTCCAGAACATTTTTTTTTATTTTGTGTGAAGTATTCATGGATATGTGTTTTTGTACCGACAAACATTGCGTTGAACATAGATAACGGAATTTGGGGCAAGTGTGCCATAGGGGCAAGTGTGCCACCCGTTTTTTTTATAAAAACTACAAAATATTTTTTTTTTTTGAAGCTTAACTATATGTTCCCTAATAGTTTATAAAACGATGATCAAAATTTGACGAAAATTGCTCTATTTTTCATATTTTACATCGACTTTTGTAAGAACAATCAGATTTCAATGAATTTTTATAAGATTTCGTTGTTTCTAAATAGCATGGTGAGAGGTAAATTAATGACAGATTTTTCAAACGTATTGTACATCGTGAAGCTATACAAAAGTGTAAGTTATTCTAGCATTTGGACGAAAAAAATATTTAGTTTCACATACGAAATCCATTTTGGTTGAAATTTATACTTTTTGGGGCAAGTGTGCCACCTATTTGGTAAACAAAAATGGTTGGAGTGAAATTCATAAAAATGTAAACATCATCCACATAATCATAATAATGAACCAAAATGAGCCACCAGTAGTGGTTTCTGAAGTGTAGAACGGGAATAGCGAGCATTTTTGGGCCCAAAGTGATTTTTCTCCAAATATTCGATAATAACATTATTTTAGGCGTTTTAAGAACTGATTTACTTATATATATCAATATTTACCGTTTTTTATTGCTGATCTAGTGTAATATTATACAGATCCTCCGTAATAAAAGGTTAATTCATATACCGTATTGAATGAAGACAAAAATAACCATTTGAGTTATTCGAATTGACTAGTGGAGAGTTCCGCATGTAATGACCCTTGTTATAAAGCATCCCCTTATGACGGTAAACTTAAAAATATTTTTTAAATTATCTATAAGTCTCTGCTTTGTAAGTAATATCAATATGAAATAAAGACATTTTTATTACAAGTAGAATTACATTTGATGTTCATTCGGTGGCCGTCTTGCCCCATATGGGTGGCACACTTGCCCCATAGTGTTGAAAATTAGGTAATTTTGGATGATTTTTGAGGAGCTCCAAAACTAATACTTTTTGAAAATATTTTCATTTTAAATGGCATAGTGCTTATGAAAAGATGCGAAACTAACATCGTGAGGCTGAATTGGTGGGTTTTTTGAGCTTTAGACAAAATTAGAGAACAATTTGCTTAAGGTGGCACACTTGCCCCAAATCCCGCTACGGGACAAACTGCAAGATCAAACCATTTGAACACCTTGGTTTAGAAGGTAAAGTTGTTCTTGCTCAAAAGAGCTGTAATAAGCATATATGACATGTGATATACGCATAATTGCAAAACTGTCTCAAACGTCATTTTAGTTATTGTCCACGAAAAACCTTGAAAATCGTACTTAAATTGGTCATAATGATGTAAGAAGTTATTAGGAAATATTTTTAATAGGTAAAGATGCATCGATATCAAACCTCGAATTTTCAAGAGCTTTTTTGTAAATTTGTATCTTGAGAACCTGACAATCTTTTGTGTTGAACATTTTATTGATTAGTCGCCACCAGCGAGTGACCAGTGAGTTACCGGTTGTCTGCTTCTCTAGACTTGTGCTTTTGAAAATTCGAGGTTTGGCTTCTATGTATATTCACCCTTAAAACCATTGATAACCGAGTGTGTAGCTCGTTGTTATTAAGCAGATAAACGGACCAAAATAAAAACTGTCACCGCTGGGAGACAGAGGAGGATCATCTCTTCGTCGTAGCATTGTGAAATAAAGTGTAAATCCATTCGTTTGCTCAGTTATAACAAGCTATGGCTTTTAGGACGAGATCATAAATTATGCGAGATTTCTCTTTTTACTCGTAGGGGATGGTTCACAAATTATGTCACGCTAAATTTCAATTTTTTCGACCCCCTCCCCCCCCTTTGTCACACTTTCTGTATGAGTCCTCCGATAATTTTGTAAGGCTTGTCACGCATGGCTTAACCTCCTCCCCCCCCTTGGAGCGTGACGTAATTTGTGCATGACCCTAGATACAAAAGTGACTTATCCGCCTTCCAAACAACACAATTTCAGTTATGTTATTCGAATTAACTAGTAGAGGGCTTCGCATGTGATAAACCTTGTTATAAGGCATGTAATATACTTGCCCCATGGTGCTGAAAAATACGCTAATTTGGATGGTATTTGAGATGATTCAAATCTTATATTTTTTATGTTATTTTCTTAATGGCACAGTGCTTCTGAAAAGATCAGAAACTAACATCATGAGGCTAAAATGGGTTTGGGATTTTTATACTTGTTTGCAGTAGGGGGAGATCCCCCAGTGCCGGACAGCACCCAATACCGGACAAAGTCGAAACATTGAGAAATCACGGTCCAATCAAGATGGTGTATTAGTAGAAAAGAAAGCTGTTATGTAGACTAATGTTTGCGTAGAATAACACATCCTTGAAATATGCATGCCTTTTTAAAAAAGTAGAAAAGTTTGAAAATCTTTAAAAAATTGACGTATTTTCTTAATTTTGAGCCTATTTAGTAATTATTTTGAATATGAAAAAATACTTTGGATCACGCAAGCATGATCAAACATAATCCTTATTTGATAGCATGAATGTATGTTGTACCATAATTGAACTAAATATGGACAAATTACACCTCCTGTCCCTCAGTTTCGGACAGCTTGATTTGTTATATGATATCTTTGTAATTATTGCACCAGTGTCTCATAATACTTTCATTTTTCATGGGTTCCGTCGATCATGGTATCAAACATGCAATAAAATTAAGAAGAATGAACATTCAGAACAACATCGTAAAATGTGCTATTTTTCATCATATATGGAAGAGGTATTTGATAGGCATCTTTCAAACTAAGAAAAACGCAAATTATTCTTGTAAATGTTGCAAATGCATTGAACTGGTAATTATAAACTATTCCTATAGTGTACACATTCAATGATGTTCATATTTGCAGAATTCGAGGCATTTCCAGATCGTGTCCGGTATTGGGTGCCACCTTTCAAGATCGATCAATTTGATACTAAAATACATCATCAAAATGCATTGTCATAATTAGTATTTATATTTTCAAATTTATTTTTGTACACTATAAAAATGATAATATTTATCATTAATGGGTATCACGAGCCCATAAAATCAATATTTTTCGAATTATGAATTTAGTGGCTTAAGTGTCCGGTACTGGGGGATCTCCCCCTACTATAACCACATATTAACCCTTCTACCGGCAGCTTCATTTTTTCAAAATATTCAAATCGCGTTAACTTTTTTGTTTCTCAATATTTTTGAAAAAAATTTCCACAACTTCTCAAAAAACTCTCTTATTTTCAGAATCTGTATCGGTTTTGAGCATTGGTCATCTATATTCGGAGATATTCCAAAATTCCTTGGGGGACCGACGCATAGCCATAACTCTCGTAATTATCTCTGGCTACAGATTTTTTCTCATATTCGGTTATTCGCTTTTCAAAACTAAACTTTGATGATATTATGAAGAAATTAAACAAATCGGTGTAACTGTTTTTGAGCAATGAGCTTTTATGTTTTTGGTACCACTCTAGCCGTAACGAGATCTTGAAAACTTCTTAAAACATCATATTGAAATTTTATATGGGAAGTGTCGGGCCCCAAGGAACACCGAAATATTTTTAAAACCAGTTGAGCAATGGTCAATACCGACATAGATTCCAAAAGTAGAAGAGTATTTTGAGAAATTGTGAAAAAATGGTGGAAAAATATAGAGAAACAAAAAAGTTAACGCGATTCAAATATATTTTTGTGCTGAAAAAATGAAGCTGCCGGTAGAGGGGTTAAGCTAAATAATAGCAAACAAACTCATGAATATCTCTTCTGCTATCTGTCGAATTGGATTTCTCTCTTCAGCAAATTTCTTTATTATGGTTTGAAGAATGAGCATTTACAATGGGATAATAAGTTTGTACTTACATTACAGTACAAGCGTGTTTTGAACATACCTCAAATTTTCTTCATAGTAATTTCCATATAAACCTACATAGTCTTTGGGACACCTTAAATCACCACCTAGAAAGCTGCGAATTTCACAGACCACTATTTTTATAGTAAGGATGGTAAGGAACATATGTGAGATTGAATTCTCAAACATTTTTTAATTTTGAACCGCCCTAATGTACATAAACACATAGATAGGCAAATTCAAACATATGTGCAAGTCTCTCGAAATCAAACAAAAAAAAATACTCTGGACCCCCCGACTGATTATTTTGGTTTCGGCAGCAAATGAACGCGAGAAACCTAGACTTTATTGTGGAGAAGTTTCAGACTTACCTATTTTTTCGTAATAAACTTGTTCTACGAAACACACCGTGAGACACACAGACAAACAGACGTAATACTTAGAACAAACTTCTTCAAAATCCATCGCCCAGTTAACACCATAATCATCTGGTGAGCATGTTGCACGAAATACTGTTTCGTGCAACAAGACCTGCAGATGGCGGTAGTGTGAATCGTCAAATACGAAGAAAAACGATACGCGCACCTGTGGTTGTGAGATTTGTAACACAGCGAATTTGAAATGATCGTTAAATTAGTGGTCGATGGAAATTTCGTCAGTGTTACATCTGACTGTCTGTGCTAGACATGTTTATCTCGGGGCAATAAGCTTTACTTACTTTCTGGAGGAAAACGTAAATCTCATCTGCAAGGTCATGAGTGAAAATTTTGACGATAGGATTCGATCCCTGGTCCATGAGACACATGCGTTCTCTACTCTACACCAGATCGTTTGTTTTTTAAATGGATATATATTTAATAGTAATCAAGAGTAGTTTTTTTAGTGTCGATAAATTTATCAGAATTTATTGAATATCAAATTTTAATCTCTTATTATTTCAACAGGTACATTATATCCAACTAAGCTGTTTCACCTCCAAACATATTCCGCACCATCGTTTCAACGTTGCTCCTTCGAAGCCAAAAATTTCTGCACCATTTGTACTAGTTTGTCCACTGATTGTTGTTGAACATTTTCCTCGTGTTCCTTCACGTATTCCTCATTCGATTCGTTTTCCACTGATTGCTGCTGAACACTTTCTTCGTTTTCCTTCACGTATTCCTCATTCGATTCGTTTTCCAGTTCATCTAGTGCTTCGAATGGTAACGCAATTGGCTTGAATTCCGGAATCGGCTTCAGGACATCTGGAAGGGGTTTTGGAGGATCCGGATGGGCGTGTATGTCCACCCCAATTTGAGTCAATAGAGCTACCAAAGCGTTCACAATGGTTGTGTTCACTTCGGTTTCAATATTGGCGTTCACGTTCACTCCAATGGTTACGATATCTCCGATATTGTTGTCACTGATCGAAATAGGACCGCAGAAAGCCGTTCCCAATAGTACTAGCAGGGTGATCGTGGTGGTGAAAAATTTCATTTTGATTCTTCGATTGAAATATCAATCTAATGGCTTGGAATTTACTGTTCGTCAATTGGTTTGAGTCGTTTTGATTTGGAATGTCCGAATCTACTGCTATTTAAACAGAATTGAAAAGCGATAACAAATCAATTCAGAAGAGTTTGGACTATTATCTCTTACGTTTGATTTTCGTAACAACGAACGTATGTAGGAGCGTAAGTGACTCAAATCTCATTTGATAGTAAACATCTGTTATCAGTGACAATGGGACCGATTTT
Organism: Aedes aegypti; assembly: GCF_002204515.2. Classification (NCBI taxonomy): domain Eukaryota; kingdom Metazoa; phylum Arthropoda; class Insecta; order Diptera; family Culicidae; genus Aedes; species Aedes aegypti. The sequence continues at coordinate 403,936,036 of NC_035108.1, forward strand.
GGGGATACACCGGATCAGAGAAATTTACGTGACTCATAATTGCTTGCAAAAAAGTTGCAACTCGCATGTGATTGACAACGAGATTGATGAACCTATGAAAGTAATGTTTATTCAAGCTGATACGTATGCAATGGAATTCGATTATCGAATGATATTGTTTTTTTTTTCAATAATAAGGGAACTTACGTATTCTCGGCAGTCTAAGCCGATACCGCGCTTCTTTTGTATTTTTTTCGAACATCAGCAGACAAATTACGTGTTAGTCTGTTTACATTTATTCGCTGCTCAATCCTCTATCGATTCAGGCCGACAGACTTGTCAAAAGCATTTTGGAAACGTTTTTACAGCGCTGCGAACATCTCTTGTCAGTGTGACTATTGTCAGCAGCCTCATTTTCTTCGGGAACTTTCCCATAAGAGCTGCAGGCGAATCTGTTCGGTAGCTCCAAATCAGTCGAATTTTGAGGCTTGTTCATCTGAATTGATGACATCTCTGCTCTGGTGAAATTGTTTATTCCGTCTCGGAAATCTCGTCAGCGGGAAGCTGACAGAACAAAGAATCATCTGAATGTTTTCATTGGTGTGTTTTGATAGAAAAATACTGTGTATTTGGCGTTTGAAATTTGGTTGCCGATAATAGTCGAATGGTGCCGAAGCTGTAAGTCTCCCTAGTTGTTCGTATTCTGAATATCTTATTATCCATATAAGGATGAGATATTCCTATTTTCTTTGTCTCCTGCCCCAAAATTTGAACGAATTTGATCAGCGGACGATCAAAGTTCAACAAAAGACGGGATAAGTAACTTTGATAGTACGCTTCGTTTAACCCTTTCTTTTTCTCGACTTTAATGGACTATTTCTTCAAGAAAAAAGCATTTTTATCAAAAGTGCTTAGAAATGTTTCAATGTTGCAAATGAGCTATTTTTTCAATAGTAAATGGATTTTTAATAAATAGGTAGTTTTACTATCGAAACGGTTAATTGACTGTTGAGTTAACCTGAATTGGGTTGAGAATTAAATTTAAGTAACTATTGTATAGTATTCATCTGATTCGGTTTGACTCAAGTTCTTCGAAAATGAATGCAGCTCTAGAGCTACCATGGGAAAGAGAGAGTTAACGTTGGTAGTACGAATAAAACACATGGTGGTTCACAACGTAAATACTGGCTGCCATCTTTTAAACATAATTTCTAAAAAATGGGTTGAATTGCTCCTAAAATATCACACATTAGCCCAATTTATCAAAAAAAAAAAAACCTTGGATTTCTATCAATTTTATTCTTCCACAGCTAGCCAGGCCCTTTACCAAGCCGAAACAGAGATCCAGCTCGAAGAGTCTCTTGTTACTGAGCGATTGATTGATTTATATAACAGTTCAGAATTGAACACGCCAACTACGCTTACAAATCTTGAACGCAGGATCGATAATCCTGGGCAGTCGCACAGATGGATCGACAGAAGGCTTGGAATCCACAATTCTACCGTTTCCCGCGTTGTGAAGATGTTCCAGGACACGAAGACCATCGAGCGGCGCGCTGGAAGCGGTCGAAAACCGAAAACAGAATATACAGAGAAGGCGCGAAGATAAGGTAGTACTTTAAGAATAACCCGAACCTGTCCACCCGAGACGTGACCAAAAAGGTAAATTCGTCAAAGTGGTTCGTCCAACAGACCATAAAGCGGGCTGGCTTACGTGTTTTAAGGTCACAAAGCTCCAAACCGGACTGACAAGCAAAACACGGTGGCCAAATTGAGTGCGCGGATGCTGTACCGTGAGTCAAGGCATCGTCCACCAAACAAATCCCCGGTCTAGAGTTTTTTGTCGGTACGTCCCGCATGGAGGTTTCGGAAAAGTTCTGGAAGAGAAAGATGAACAAATTCGCGAAGAAGTACCTGTTGTGGCTGGCGATTTGCGAGTGCGGACGGTACAGCAAGCTATTTGTTACAACCGGCACCATAAACGGGCAGATTTATCGAGAGGAATGCTTGCAGAAGCGCTTGCTGTCCTTCCTCCGCTCTCACGCTATTCTGGCTGGATCTAACTTCGTGAAATTACGCCAACCCAGTAATGGATTGGTTCGAAGCGAATGGTTAATGTTAATGCGTTAATGTGGTCCCGAAGGAGACGAACTCGTCAAAACAACCAGAACAACAGATCGGAAAATGTTTGGCGATAATAGAAAAGCGGAAAAACATTTAAAACCAATGAAGCTTTAGCTTAGCTTAGCTTAGACTGACTACACATATCAATGGTTGCTATTCCGTGATTGACCGAAGTCAGTGAAAATGCACAAAGAATCAACTAGAAGTTCGGCTGGGATTGGCCATAATCTTCTTCAGTGTGCATAATTCAGTGCCTCTATTTATACATGGTCAATAACGGCGCCGGCCACGTCCTTGCAGTCAGGTGGGATTGGGGGAAGGAATGTTAGTGTGTAACCTTTGCTATTTGGAGACCGTGTTTGCCTCTGCATCTCCACAAAGGTTACTGGGAGGGATGTTTGTTAATGGGGAGGATCGTTGGGTCACAGGATTCACTTTGATAAGCGATAAGACCATGATAAATAATTATTTATGAGATATAAACATGTTAATATGTAAGTATAATATTTTCATTTGATATGAACAACAGGGTGGCCACCGAACCGGGAAAAACGGGAAAAGCGGGAAAAAGACGGGAATTTGAATTCATCGGGAAAAAGACGGGAAAACCGGGAATTAGAGATGATCACCGGGAAAATTATTTTGAACGAAAATCTTTAAGCTTGAATCAACAAACCACCAGAAAGTTGATATGATTGATGATATTGTCATTAAGCATCTGTAAACTTGGACACATAACATGTAAACATTAATTATTTAACTTCTTGTAAAGATAGTCTGCCTTGCTACACTATACTTTTTAGAAATGTTTCCCATTTCTCATTGGTTGACAATGTTTTGAAATACGTTATGATTTTTTTTTCTCTTACTATCAGGGCTTCAATTTTTCTCTAAGTTATCTGACTCAATGTTTTGAATCAGAGTTTCAAAACTTCTTGCTGAAGGTTTAAGCACTCATACATATTGAATTCATAATTTTCTTTGGTTAGTTAGTTATAAATCAATAAATCAGAATATTCTTGTCAACAATACTTTATTTAAATGTATTACAAGTTATCTAATCGACTAAAAATTGAATGAGTAAGATGATATACGTGCTTCAACATGTGTGGCTTGCATTCATACCTTAAATCTATTTGCTTCAGTGAACTTTTATTTTTTATGAAGAAAAATATCGATAGATTAGGAACTGAAATACTTTCAAATAACATAGTAAGATACTCAAAAGAAGCATAGGGTGCAGAGCTTCTTGGGCACTTCCATGATTCATTTTGGCATGGGGGGTTTTATAGGCGGAATTGTCTGAAACTTTGCAATTAGAAGCACATCAATACGACGCATATTGGGGCCAAATATTGGCTCAGTCGCTTTCAAAAAACCCCACTGCCGAAGTGGATTAAAAGTACCAAGAATAGGATCCAGCTCTCTATCTATACATATGAATGAAAATGAAATGGTGTTTGTATGTCACGAGTAGTGTTGATAGGCTCACACTCGAATCTCAATCAATACGCTCTCCCGTGAGAGCAAACTCATTAGAGATCTGCTTCGCAAATCTCACGCTTGATCGCCTGATTTTTTTTTTTTTTTTTAACCGTAATAAATGATTCAGTCACAAAATCCATCAAAAACTCGTGAAACCCAAATGTTGTTGTTTACGTTAGAAAGGATTAAGGTACCGCGGGGCAAGTGGCTAAATGGGGTAAGTGAAAACAATTGATATATTTTACTGAATATGTGAATTAACGTTTTAAACTCATGCGTAAACCTTTGAGGTTATTGAGAACATTACGATAGGTAAGAGATTTCTGAGATTTTTCAGCCATTATTGCATAATAGAGTGAAAAATTGTTAACCTGTCAACTGTTACTCCGTAACAAGTTGGCGGTGTACAATCTTATTTTAATATTTTGAGTGGAAAAAAGTGGCGGAAAATATTTTTTTTGTAGTTGTCCTTTGTGACAGTTTCAAACTGCAATAAAAAAAGTTTTAGAATTAATTCGACGTAGACCTAAAAATAACTAAATTTAAACACCGTCAATTTTCTTATCAGGTGGGGCAAGTGAAAAATTTATCATTAGAGATTTAATTTGTGTTTTCTCTTTAAGTAGCCATAAGTAAACATGGTTCGCAATTATCATAGAAAAACATAACGTGCTGATAGTTCAAGAAACACTATACTCAAGCGTTAAAAGCTATTAGAAATCATGGAAATTCTCTAAAAGATGTTGGCAAACATTACAATATCAATATGTCTACTTCGGGCAGCCAATTAAAAGGAAGACGTTGACTGAAAAGTTGCAATATTAGAGAACACACGGAAATCTCGTGCAATGTCAATGTAAAGCTAGTTCAAAACATAAAAATGGGGTATAGGTCTATCCACATAAAAAAGACCCTAAATACGTTATTGAAGGATTTCAATTGATTTCTCCCGAAGAGTTATCCGACGTCATATCCGACTTTCTCAAAAACAAATAACGAGCGGCGGAAATTCTACAGAGCAGAAATGCAATTGCTGTCCTATAATATAAGAACTAACATTGGAAATGTTGCAGTTATAATGTTGTAGAATCATTTCAACTAACATAACTAAACAGAAGAAAATTGAAGTGGAAAGAATAACATTTCCTTTGTTTACATGTTACTTATGTTATTGTTCATTGGGAAGCCTTAAAAAGTGTTAAAGCTAATAGATATCGTGAATATAACTGTTTGTTTTTGAATTTATTGTTCAAAACGGTAAACTTTTCACTTGCCCCACTTTTGGGGCAAGTGAAAAGTAAGGAGACATTTTTCAAAAACTTTTTCTGTATTTTTTTCTTCAATTTTTCATAAAAATCAATTTCAGCATGCTGCTTATATATGGTGGGAGTCAAGCTAAAAAATATACACAACCTCATTTGTTTCAATTTAAAGTCTCTAGAATTGGAAGAATCTCAACTATGCGAATTCCATTACCCACTTGCCCCACGGTACCTTACTATAATTTTACCAGACTAACAAGAAATTATTGCCGTGTGTGAGTAAACTGTGGAAATACAAGACAATGAGTCAAAAAGGCGAGCCAACTCATCCATAATTTTTTAACTGCTGAGTTGCGTGATTGACAACTCACGCATGAAAAATCTCAAACGTGAGTTATGAGAAATTGAGTTTTTCACAACACTGGTCACACGTTATAAAAAACGAAAAAAAAAGAGCGAGACGACCACTTTGAACAATTCTTTCACTTTTGTTTCTCTCAAGGGCTCCGACGTGTTTGTGTGGAATGATATTTTTGAGAATCCTCCGAGAAAGTTAACGTTCAACGCTCCGTCATCGCAATCATCGTCATCATTGAATCTTCAAAAGCAGTTTTCTGTTCAAAGCTGAAAATTATTCGATGAAAATGTGTTCACTGTGTTTCGCTTGGAGAACAGAATACAATGAACATATTTCCGAGTAAAAATTCTTTATTTTGTATGAAAAAACTGCTTTTGAAAATTCCGAAATCAATGACGGATCCTGCCCCCTTAAGAAATCGGAAAAATTCAAATTAGACATATAATTCTGGATTTTTTTTCAAAGCTTCTACGGTAGCTTTAAAAACAAACCCCTGTCGAAGTGCATCAAAAGTGTCATGAATAGAAACCGTCCTATTGACACAATGGATGGTGTTAAAAGTAAAGAAATGTAAGTGACAGAAACTTTAAAGTTTTTTTTCAGCATTTTCAGCAATCGACCAAAGGGTCACTTTTCTGCGTTTGGGGCCCCTCAATGAAAAACCGGGAAAATTTTGAAAAATATACCGGGAAAAAAGCGGGAATTTCAAAATGAATATTTGGTGGCCACCCTGGAACAATTTCTACGTAGAGGAAAATTATGCCGACACTTGAGGTGACGAACCATTCAAAGTTTGTTGAACAAATACCTTAATGTAACATTTCTAACACTCTTATCCTTATGCCGACACTTACATTGGCGAACCATCCAAAGTTTGTTGAATAAAGTGAACATTTCGCAAGTCTACACTTGTAGTGTCGAACCATTCAAAGTTTTTTTTAATTACAAAAATAAAGGTAAAAAGAAAGGAGTGTTTTGAAAAAAAAAATGTTAAACATAAATAATTCATGTATCAGAGTTCATGTCGACACTCACAGTGACGAACCATTCATAGTTTGTTGAAAAATCATATTTACGTCCCACCGTTGTAACGATTAAATGTGCAGTCATACATATTTTATAGATTAAAAATAGTAGCATGAAACGAGCTCACCAATTGATCTGTTATCCTTGACTGAGCAAAAACAATCCAGTTTCAGCTTCCCTCGTTTGCTCGGCTATATAAAAGCACACAGGGAGAATAGGCACGCGACCCGAGAGGGAAAACAACTGACGACTTCTCGGGCTTTCTTGACGCACTGCCCAGGAGCTAGCGTCAAGTCAAGGTCAAAGGATCAAAAATAACTAAGCGAACGTGGCACTTTTTCACTTCTAACCACCGACGCGCGACATTTTTGATCTTGCCCTCCTCACCCGCCCCCGCAGGAGCAAGCGTCAAGGTCAAAAGATCAAACACTACTCCCGGTTGATAAGCTCATCGTTGAACAAAACAAACACTTTTTACACCGCTCCATCACTTTATCCCACCCTCTCACTTCTCACTTCTCTTTATTTCCATATCATCACAACCGCATCTGAGACGATTATGTATATGACCAACACTTTAACTCGTCTCGCTTCACTTGGATGTAGAGATATGGATGGGTTCATGCATGTTTAACGGATGAACCTTCATACAGCTTCGAAGTAGAAGTGGTGCGATGGAGAGGCAGCATAAGCAGTGAAATGTTTCACCCGGCATCCATCTTCTCTTGCCGTGATGCGACACCATAACCACTACCACCACTAACACATGCCGGGGGAAACCCTAACAACGTATAGGGACCACCATCTGGACACTCGCGGTGTAAATAAAAGAAAATCACTTTATTCCCTAAAAAACGGGTTTTTCCGCGGAACCCGATATGATGCGTCATCACCGGTTAATACTTTCACGGTCTAGATATCGAACACTATTTATTGTACATAAATACTGACTAAAACGAGTAGAATTATACGCACGCGAACAGAGGCTTTCTGTTTCATGGCAGTGCTGCCAAAACTCCATTGAGTTACCCAATGGAGTGCGCCAAAAATCAACATTTAAAACCAATGAAGCTTTGAAGAAAAACTGGGAGAAATTGTGTAAGAAAGATGGGCAAAGCCTTGTCCAAGATCTCATGAGCAGTGTTAAAAGAAATGTACAAGCATTCAGCTTGGGGGAGGAAATTCAATACATGAATTATGCCAAAATATAGCATTATATTGTTTTTTAATCCCTGAAAATTTAAAAAGTATCTGATTTAAAATGAATTTTTGGTTTTTCCTAGTCCAGTCGTTATAAGTACAAACTTGATTAGATCTATGGGAGAAGAGATATTGATGAATTTGTTTGCTATTATTTAGCTACATGTACGATTATAGTCCAGCAAACTTCTGGAAAACTCCCAAACATAATTAACTCAAAAAGGATATGTTTCTTCAGGACCTAAATATGAGATAATGAATTTGTATTGAAATTACAGTACTGACGGAATTAGACATTTTTTTTTTCAATTTTTCCCATAGTATTTTCCATATAAACCTACATCCTCTTTGAACCACCATTGAGTCACTTTAAAAAAAAGCTGAAAATTTCACATTACACTATAATATTGTAAGGATGATAAGGAACTCTGTAAAATAAAATTTCTTACACAGTCATATATATTCTAAGATACGTTAAAAATAGTTCAATTATGTTCAATTCAAATCTAAAATTCTCATTTCTCATGCTTGAATTTTTTACGCTTGAGTTGTAACTCACGCAACTCAATAGCCAAAACATCATACATGAGTTGGATCATAAGTTTGACTCATTGGCTTGTATTTCCACAGTTTTTTCATGCAAAGCACTCTTTCTTTTTTTTTTTTTGTATTTTAAAGAATTATTACAGACCTTTTCCCAATAACATTGGGTTTTGACAGATTTTACTTATATTTATTTTATGGTTAAATCATTTTTTTATGGCATGAGCGTGATTTACAATCAAAATCTCATGCGTGAGTATGCAAAGCAAATCTCTGATGAATTTTCTCTCGCGAGAGAGCTCAGTGATTGAGATTCAAGTGTGAGTCTGTCAACACTGCAATTATGAAGCACTGTTTTTTTTACTATTTTGGACACCTTGATACATTTTTGTAATTTCTCATCGTACACACTTAGCTCATTTTACCGGAAATCGGGAAATTTCACCATAATCTCAACAGCTGAACAGTTCGGTGAAATAAAACACCGTAATTTCGTCGGAATTTGACGGATTCCGGTGAATTTTTACCGAATACTGTAAAAATTTACCGTTCTCCGTTAATTTATTTTACCGAACTGTTCAGCTGTTGAGATTTCACAGGAATCCGTAAAATAATTTAAGTGTGTAATAGGCTGTTTTTCATCACACCAATCTGTCATGAAACGGCTTACTTTCCTGCACTGAAGTATGCAATGCGGGAATAGTCATTATGTAACTGAAACCAGTGCTGTAATGATTCATTACGCAACGCTTTCTCATTACGCAACTTTTTTTGAGTTGCGTAATGAATCATAACTCAGCAATTTTTCAGAAATTCTAAAACAATGGTGAATGCATTCCGATATAAACTTTGAGGGTCCAAATAGTAGTTTACGGAACAAGTTACAGAACTCGATTTTTACAGCACTGATGTGACAGTTCCGTCTATGCATTTGTTTACATCGGTGGAGGATCGGTGCAAATAAGGAACAGTCATATCCATAGAAGAACTGTTAAAATGCTTCAAAATCAGCTGATTTGAAACGTCTCGTAAAAAGGCCTTTTGTTCATAAGCAAGAGACTCCTGAACTGTGTCGCTATGTCGAACAGTAGTGTGATCAAGAAAAAATGTTGGCCAACACCTCAAATTCTCTTTCGAATTGCTTAAATTATACGGGGGAGATGTACCAGTATTCTCCACCCTGAGAAAAAATATTGTTTATAACTTCGATTTTTATTTTTTTTTTTATGGAAGGGATTATTAGAGTATGTTTAAGAGAAAAAAAAAACTACTAATTGAACTTTAACACTTCTTAAATAAAGACCTTTGATCATGAGCTCATGAGCTTTTAATGTTTCATGATCGGAGTGAACGTTCGATTACAAAGGAAAATGGTTAGCTCTGATAACACTCGCATGTTTTGTTGCATGCACACTTTTAGCTGTCAGTCCTATTGCGGAAAGTCCTCTTTCTTATTCTTCTTGTTCTGCTTCTTCTTCTTGACATTAACGTCCTCACTGGGATAGAGCATGCTTCTCAGCTCAGTATTCTTATGAGCACTTCTTCAGTTATTAACTGAGAGCTTTCTTTGCCAAAGTTGCCATTTTTCGCATTCGTACATCGAAGTCAAGGAAATTTCCATTACGAAAAGATCCTCGATCGACCGGGAATCGAACCAAAACACCTTCAGCATGGCTTTGCTTTGTAGCCGCGGTCTCTAACCACTCGGCTAAGGAAGGCCTCATGGATACCTTATTATTGCATTCTATTATTTTCTGAGCAAATTTTGAGGTTTATAAGAATAGTTTCATATCATCTTAAAGCAATTTAACGAACACTAAACAATTGCACACCATTTGTGTCGTAAAACGTTATATAATCCGGGGTGGAGAATACCAGTGCACCTTCCCTTTTTGATATATTTGATGCCAGACATTATCGACTTATATTTTCAAATATTTCTTGTTCTTCACTGATAACTAGGATAGGGAGCCGGGTCCTATTTTTGGCACTTTTGATTCAATTTGGCAGTGGGCTTTTCCTAAAGCTACTGAGCTCATATTTGGTCACAAAATGCGTCATATTAAAGGGCTGGTCCAGGAAAATCACCCATGCGTGTGTCATGGAAGTGCCCAAGTAGTTCTTTACAGTATTGGACAATATATTTGCAATTTTTTTCAAATTTGAAAAGTGAGTTTATTCGTTGCGTCGCCGGAGTCAATTTTTTCTCTCGGTTTTCACGTTTGGCAAGCAGAATAGGCCAAGAGAAGTAGTTCACCTAGAATGCAACATAGCAGAGAAAAAGTAGATTTTGTATGAAAATCGACAAATATTGGAAGGACAAATTCATCCGCTTCACCTAGCCTTTAATTTGTGGTCATTTGATTCTTTTGCATGCTCATGTGGGGCAGCAACAGAATCAGAAATAATCGTGTCCAGTGCCCGTTGCGCGAGTGCAAAAAAGACATTCATGTTCATTTGAGGATGGATTGCCAGCTGGTGAGCTCGTTTCAGGCTTATGATATCACATTTTACAACGCTACTTTTATGTAATTTTCAAACAAAAACTAGATAGTTCGTCATTACAAGTCTCGCCAAAACCCTTATTTCTATTTCATTATTTATTTATTTATTTATTTATTTATTTGGTTTTACATCAATTAATAAAACCTCGCCAACAATATTTCGCCAATTCACTCGGTTCATCTCCCTCCATCCTCGATTGCGACCCACGCTCTCCAGGTCCTGGCTCACCTGCTGGCAATCCATCCTCAAATGAACATGAATGTCTTTTGCACTCGCGCAACGGGCACTGGACACGATTATTTCTGATTCTGTTGCTGCCCCACATGACCATGCAACAGAATCAAATGACCACAAATTAAAAGCTAGGTGAAGCGGATGAATTTGTCCTTCCAATATTTGTCGATTTTCATACAAAATCTACTTTTTCTCTGCTATGTTGCATTCTAGGTGAACCACTTCTCTTGGCCTATTCTGCTTGCCAAACGTGAAAACCGAGAGAAAAAATTGACTCCGGCGACGCAACGAATAAACTCACTTTTCAAATTAGGAAACTTCCTTATAGGTCGGAATCAATTTCCAAAATTATTCAATAAATAATTACAAAAGAAAGAATTACTTATTAATACTTAATATTATACTCAATATTATTTTCTTAGATTTCTTTCCTATTTCCATGCTTGTAGAGTTTCCCTAGAGAAACATTCTTGTAATAATTTCTAGAGAAATACAGAAGAATTTTTCGAATGAACTCTTGAAGGAATTTTTCAAGCGATTTTTCGAAGGAAATTTGCTAAAGAATATGAAAACTTCGAACTCATTTACATTTAGTGCTTTTCGTATCGGGAAATTAATTGTTTAAGCTGATATAACGATAAATCTGTGGAAATCATAAAAAACACGATAACTCAAAAATCACTTGGCGTATATTACACCATTGAAACCGGAATATGCTGACCTATTTTCTATTCAGTAGTGAGAATTTCTTCAGTTCAATATGATTTGGACAAATTGACATAAGCTAAGCCTACCTATCAGAGAAAAAAAATGCATATCATTGCCCTCCAACCAGTTATTGCTGGTAATCATTACTATCTCCAGAAGCGTGCGCCATTGTGACTTCCTTTCGCGTAAAACGATTTATTGCTAAATCAAACATCAGTGATTCATCCATATTGTGAATTATATCAGCTGACAGATTTCGTCAAGCAAACTGATAAGCAGATCACAACAATCGTAAAAAGATCGATAAGGCGCCCCCATTGCTCAATCTCAGTGGATGGAACAGACTATAAAACTCGATGATATCCTCTGGAATCATCATTCGAACACAGTCCCCAAAGCCAAAGACACCATCAGAATCATCAGAAGAGATATCCTCCAAGGATCACCAACAAACAAAATCACGAAACCATTTCCTCCGAAAATGAAACTGCCAATCGCATTCACCGTCGTCGCCTTGCTCCTTGTATCCGGTAGCTTAGCCGGTCCGATCTCCGTTAAGGATAACAACATCGGTGACATCGTTACCGTCGGCGTCAACCTGCAAGCGGATATTAAAACCGATATCGACACCACCATTGTGAACGTGCTCGCCGCTTTGCTTACCCAGGTGGGCAATGTGGGGGTGGAGCTACCACAACAAGAGGGGTCATCAGCCGCAGCAGCAGCGGCGGCGCCAGAAACAGCGATAACGATGCCGAAACAGGATTTTATGAAGACTATCCACAGCTTGAAGAGCCTAGCCAAGCTGAGCGGGCAATCCAGCGAGGAGACGAAGAAAATTTTCAACCAACATGCAAAGGAATTCATTGAACGTCTTTTGCAGAAGAATTGAATCGGTTTTAGGTTTGAAATGGGATCAGTACCTGAAAATTTGTTTTTGTAAAATCGACAAAGATGTTGAAAAATAAAGTGATGATAGCATTTCGTTAAACTAATTCAATTTGTTTCACTATAGCTGATTTTGGGGCAAGTGTGCCAACCTTGCTTTTTATAAAAACGACCAAATATGTTTGAGTTCAAAAACATGTTCCTTTATACGTCTGAATACAATGAACAAAATGTGACAAAATTTGCTACATTTTTCAAGGAAGTCGATGTAAAACTTCCGTATAAACGACAAAATTTCTGTGAATTGTGAAAGTCAAATGAAAGTGTTCGAGTAAAAAAAATAATTTCCAATTAAACTCAAAATTTATTTTACACCAATTAAAATACACACAAAAAACGTATTTCCTGAGCTTTTTTTCCGTAACTCTAAATTTGAGGCTATTACATGCAGTTTTATTGGCATGAATTCACTTGTAGAAGTCATCTGAACATGTTTCAGCAGAAGAATTTGAAATGTTTTACTACACTCAAAATTTCTCTTACTTAATATACTAAAAAACCCCTATTTTTTAACCACTTTACCTGTATTAAAAAATGCAATGCTATGATATATAGCTTTTGTCTGTAAATCAAAATTAAAGGCTATAACTTGTAGTTTCTTCGGCATGAGATTCTTGTAGATGATGGCATGATGTACTTGAAGAAGTAAAGTGAATATGTTTGAGCAGATATACACACTTAAACGATTTCGCCGAGAACCCAACAGCTGATATCTCGATAATAATTTGACGATCCTCGGTAAAAAATTTACCGAGATCTCGGTAAACGTTTAAAAATTTCGGATTGCCGAAATCTCGGTAAAATAAGTACCGAGATTCGGCGTAAAAAATTACCGAATTCTCAGCTGTTGGGTTCTCGGCGAAAAATTTTACTGAGGTCGGTGAAATAATTGAAGTGTGTATACATTTTTAACTACACTCAAAACTATTTCTACTTAAAATACTGAGAAATACCCTTTTTTCGGAGCCGTTTTATGTAACTCAAAATTCATAGCGATGACACTTATTTTTTTAGACGTTAAATTGATTGTAAAAGTCAAATGAACTTGTTTGAGTAAAAAAATGATTTTCAATTCCACTTAAAATTTATTCTATCATATTTTACCGGCAAACCACACAGAAAACGTATTCCATGGACTTTTTTTGTCTGCAATTAAAAGTTAAAGGCAACATGTAGATTGTTCGGCATGAATTCACTTGTAAGAGTCAAGTGAGCAATGAGCATGTTTGAGCAGAAAAATATATTTTTGATAACACTATAATTTATTTTACCTACGAAAACCCCCAGTTTGGCTGCAACTCAAAATGCAATGCGATGACATACAGGTTTTTCGACGTAAAATTGATTGTGAAAGTCAAGTGAACATGTTTGTGTAGAAAAATAAATATCCGATTACAACCAAAATTTAATTTATCCAGCAACACAAAAAAACGTATTTCCTGAGCTTGTTGATATGCTTGTAGAAGTGAAGTTGGTATGTTTGATTTTTGACTACACTCATTTTTTTTTAACTGAAAAAAAACGTGTTTTCTGAACTTGTTTTATCAATTTTACTTCTCAAACATTATATGTCATCGCTTCGAATTTTTAATTACATGCAAACTGGTCCAAAAAAGAGTACGTTTTATGAATTTTTTGTGAGTAATTTTTTTTTTGTGTAAATGGATTTTTTTTACTCAAACATTTTTATTTGACTTCATAGTTAATTTTATGTCAAGAAAACTACATGCCATCACTTTGAATTTTGAGTTACAAACAATCGGGTCCAAAACATAGAGTTTTTCGTAATATTTGTAGTTAAAAGAAATTTTGAGTGTAATCATAAATTTCTATTTCTACTCAAACATGTTCACTACACTCAAACAAGCAAATTAATGTCGAAAAAACTATATGTCACCGCTTCAAATTTTGTTTTATTGTTGAATTTGTGAAAAAATGCGGTTTTCAAAAAACTAGGAAGTGTATTTTGCCTAATAACTTTGGGTAGACGCTTTTATTATATATTATTGTTTTACACTTCTCCAAAAAGTGTGTATGAGAAAGTTGTAGATCTAGTTAAATTCTACAACTTTGCTGAAGACAGCACGCCATTAATTTAAAATCTTGTGAGTTACAGGCGAATTTCGAGTTTTTATGTGTATTTTTGAATGACTTTTCTCAATTTACAAACATAACGTTCTCATTAGAATTCCACTAAAAGAAAAATTTTATCAAACCAACTCCATTAGTTATGGGCATCTAAAAATTTCATAGTTTTTCACTTCAATTTTATTTGTCACTAGAAATCACAAGAATTACAAACTTGCGATGTTCAGCAAAAATGTGTATTATTACTTCCTCTGCAACTCTTCTGAAGACCACATTCACGTTAAACTAAAAATATAAAGGATAGACCGAAATTACTGATTTTTGGGTCCATTCTAAGTTAAAACTTTCAAAATCAATTTACTTAGCTCAACTGAAGAGTTAGATCAAAAGTGTCTTCGACAAAGTTGTTCAAAATAACATTTTCTAAAAAATTGCAGCGCAGCCCCAAATTTCACCAAACAAAAAAGTTTGAGTCAAAATTTTAACTTAAATAAGGGCCCCCTATTATTTTTTTTTTTTTTTTTTTTTTTTTTTTTTTTTTTTTTTTTTTTTTTTTTTTTTTTTTTTTTTTTTTTGGGGGGCGTACCTGGTGTAGTGGTTAGAACACTCGCCTCTCACGCCGAGGACCTGGGATCGAATCCCATCCCCAGATGAACTAGCCCAGGGCTAAAACTCTCGTTAATAAAGTCAAATCAATCAATCAATTTTTTTTCTTAAAAGATGCAAAACTCAATTACGAATAACTTCTCCGAAGACATCGAACGTCTAAAATCGACGAGAACAGAGAAAACACTTTTTCCTGCTAAAATGTCGATTCGGACAATTGTGCACTAGTAGCTGAATAACTAAAATTTTGTTTATATAGCCACTTTCAGCTGAACAAACTGTTATTCAGCTACCAATAATTTTGAGGAAGAATGTTTTGGAAAGTTCGAAAACTATCAAGAAAAAAACGAATTGTGTAGATTTTAGTGTAATTTCCGCATGTGGAAATACATATATTGGCTGGATGTCGGTTAAAAGCATATCCAAGTGAAGCATATCATTGGGCAGTTAATGCATTATCAGTGCTATGACTCTGACAGTATCACTTCTGTACAGTACTTCTTTTCCCATAAGATGACAAAACACACAATATGCTATAAACACCAGCAAAGCCAATTCCAAAATCTGCATAAAAGCATAAGCATGCGCTGTTTCGGAGAAAACTTCTTTTATTTCTTTTTGCATCGAACATTCCGTGAAGATGACCTTACCGAAAAGTCAAAGTGCAAGTTTCATCTGTTACGTACTTATACGCTTCAATCGTGGGTACTGAGTGAAGAAAATATCGAGGAAGATTATATTTCGGCAGCGGCCTTGTTGCGTCTCAGCAGAAACACAGGCTGTTTTTCAACTAAGTGTTTCAAAAGCTATTTTACAATTGCTAATGGAGAGTTTTCTATAGCGAAGTAATGAATCTTACAATTGTATACCATAATGCCGCCATAATTCCTAAAATACATCATTCACTGAGATCTGAAGAGTTGAAAAATTGTCTAATTAGAAAAAATGACCTTTTATCGATTTAAGCATTCTTCAGCATGTTCTTAAGGTGTTGCATTACCAATTGAAAAATCGTACGATTTTTTTGCATTATTGCTTTTTAACTATAGTGGTAATAACAGATTCTCCTGCTGAAATTCAGTTAGAATTCTCTTTCATAACGTTCCGTGTATTTATTTTGCATATTTCATTCATTCGTTCATTTCTCATATAGAAGTGTTTGAAGATATTTATATCGTTTTACATTGAAAATATAGTGTGAAATTTTGCCCACATGCCAATAAGTTTAACGTCAAATTAAATACTTAACAGACAACTATGACATAACACTCTTAAAGTTATGAAGTTCCTAAGATTTTTAAAATTTATACCATTTTAACTCTTATCGGAACATTTTTCAGTGTTGAATATTTCATAACACTACATTTGCTAGGACATATTTCATGTTTGCTGAAAATCCACCGTGAACTTGCGAACTTTGCTTTATAATTTTGAAGCTAGTATAGTAGTGTAATAGTAGTAATAAATTACATGAATTTCGAATATTTTGGAGAAAATATACCATCTGAGAACATGTGTAAAATATACAAACCTTGAATTCTAATTACTTTCTGAAGTTATTTTTCGAGAGGATATACAAAATTCTATTTTTTTATTCCTTATGTTTATTTGAAAGGCACTCTGTGCTCATGACCGCCACTGTGCTGGAACCATAGTTCTCCTTTATCGATACAGATTCTATTTTCAACTATTCTATATTTACATCACTCTCTTCTACTCTTTTACTCTTACACTGAGCAGGTAGGATAGTGCTCTGCTGTTGGTGCAATCAATTTCCATATAATCCATAGTCCATTGCTCTTGCGGTGGTTCATTTTGCCGTGTTCCTGAGTCGTTTGAGGCTAGCCGCCTTCGAAGAGGAACAGTTTGTCTCAGTCACCATCTGATACTGACGGAGGATGGTTGTGCTCCCCATTATCCCCACTGCATTACAAGGTCTTAGCCTTTTCTGCACGCATTTTTTAGTAATGGGGCTTGGGATTAGCTTACCATTTTTCAATGTGCACAAATCGAGAGCTCAAATTTTAAAAGTCAATAACGGCGCCGGCCACGTCCTTACGGTCATCGGGGAAGGGAAGGATATTAGTTAGGAAACGTTGTTACTAGAGATAGAGTATACCTCTGCATCTCCACAGTTGTCATGAAAAGGATATTGGTTTAGTGTGATAAGGTTGAGATCTGGGAGTCACCAATGTTTGGTGATGCGATCAATGATATAATCAAACCTAACCGGATTCGCGAAATAATTCGATAATCGCATTGTACGCCGAACAACAAGTTATTTGTTAACAAACCCAAACAAGAGTTGATCCAAAAGAGGAAAACCATTTCTTTGAGACTTCCCTAGATACATCACTTTAACTTAGCCTTAAAGTGCTCGCTGATTCAACGAATTTCGATTCTTTCCGCTTGAGCTACCGCAGCCCAATTTCTGATTATTAAAGTTCCAGCAGAACTCTACTATTACCATACGGTTGTGACGCCCGCCGGCGGCGCCAACATCGTCGCCGAAGACAACTGGTGGACGACAGACGGGCGGCGGTGGCATGCGATTGTCATCTACCATAATTTAGCCGGCGACGTCCAAGGGGAAGGGGGTGTATGTATGGGGGCAAGTCGTACAAAATGCACTGTTGGAAAATTTAAGCTTTAATAGCAACTTCACCACGTGCTTTATCCAGGCGATCATTTCGATAAACAAAAAAGTTTGTATCTCATATTAGTTGGGATCTAGGATTCAAATAAAATTATGATATTAATGCTGTACCTCTTATGTCAATTAAGTCAATATCTCGTTTTGATTGTCAGTATTCCGCTTATGCTAGAGCTCTGACATCTAACTCTCGTGTAGTACGTTTAGGGGGTATATTGCACCACTTCTCCTTACATGGAAAACAGCAAAAACCCATGGGGGAGACATAATTCGGCTTTTCTTTTCGATGGTATCGACATCGCTGCGAAAGCTTTCCATTGTTTCCAAGCGAAAAAGCTGGGCTTAGTGAGGGATAGCGGCATAGATGGGTATAGAATCTATAGATAGGTGTATTTGCAACCGGATGGGTTTCCAAAGCTTCTGTTTACAGTTCATTCGTTTGCCTTTTTTTCCGGGCGATGTGACGCTTATTTTGTTGTTGCCACCGGAGCTGAAATGAAAAGTGCCATGATCCGATTACCACCGTGTATCCAGAGGGGATTCGTAATGCCTTGTGATCACAATAATGGTGCTTGTTTTATTGCGCGTTCTGCATAAATTTGGTCTACATAACGCACGTGTTTTTACGCATATTTAATGCAAGAAAGACATAGTTTACTCACAGACAAACAGACGTGAAACTATGCTCATGGTGGCATCGACCATCTTTTCAACGGTAGATGTAAATATAGGGAAAGTGTTCCAGTTATGGCCATAGTGGTTCCCTATTTGGCCAAATGAGAAATTTTTATAGGTTTCACATTTTTAATATTTTTTAATGTTTTAACATCGAGAAACATTCTTTATCTTACTCCTAAAACGCACATAACTTTTCAAAATGTGAATGAACTAAAGTTATCACGTATGGCGAAATAGGGAACCACTATGGCCATAACTGGTACACCTACCCTATTGTATACATATTTGTGGGTTATTTTTCGAAATTTTCTGAATTTAAGTCACATAAAAAGAGAAACCTCAAAGTTTGATCCAAAATATTAAGATTTAGAGGTGGGTAAGTGACTTGAAGGTGAACTTTCAAGTTATAAAATATTACCTTCAGTGAATTCTTCATCAGCCTTTGTTATTTTATAACCAGTTTGAAGCTTTTAGCATCATTCTCTTCAAGATAGAATTCATGAAAAGTTTGAAAAACATCAAATTTGTCAAAAATAAAAAAAGGCTTAGTTAATAGTTGTTTTTTTTTTTTCAATTTTGTTTTATTTTGAGCTTGAGCTTGGACTTGATTGGCCGCCCGTGGATGCTACTCCAGTATCGCCAGATCAGCTGCAAGGAATCAATCGAATGACTGCTTGGGACTAACAGGCATCCTTTGTGTATAAGTGCTGGTGATCTTCTATTTTTAGGCGTCAATGGTGCCTGCCACGTCAGAATGCAGACCAATGTGGGGAAGGGGTAGGAAATGATGTTGCACTTATACTGGCCTACTGTAGACCGTAGAGTCTGACTGCATCTACGCCAGTTCATGCGGAAGTATACACGCAGCGAACTGGATTATCGAATTTCATACATTTTGCCTTCTGAAAGGTGGAGCGATTATTGCAATACGAACGCTTTATGTATCGTTTTAGCATCACTCCATATCAAGCCGCGAAAACGTTTTTTATTTTCAAATTCTGGTTTCATAAGGCAAGTTTATGAATTTCAATCCGGTTTCTTGTGGCGAATTTTCATAAGGGGTTCCTATGTTTATCGATAGTCCTTTTGCTTGAGTGTATGGATTGGGGGAAAGGCATGGCAGAGAGGTTTGCTTTTGTGGTTAGCGGACTGCCTATGTGTATCAGGCGTAAGGAAAGGCATGCGCGTGGAAGAACGGAAGCGTTAGGGAAACGGTTTCTTGTCCGTCTCTGGTTCTAGCGTTTGCTATGAACGAATTGTTTGAGTGTGATAGATTTAGAATGGAAGATAGAAGCAAGTGAGAGTTCTAGAGATATACAACTACAAAGTACGAGGAAAGGGACGGGCCTGGGATTGAACCCATGACCTTCTGCTTATGAAGCAGAAGCGGTAGCCATCAGACCACCAGCCCCGTCATTTCAATTTTATTTCATTTTACTGAAAAATACATCTTTGTTTGGCCATAACTTCATGAATACTCAGCCGATTTCAAATATTTGTATATGCTTTTGATTTTAGTTGTTTTTAAATTGCGTATACAACACATTCAATTAGAGAAATTCATTGACCGTATTATTTAACAAAAACTACTAAAACATCTCTAATCATATTTGACATGTTAAACCTTTGACTTATTTATCTTGTACGAAATTATGTTGAATTATGCAATGACACGAACGTTTGAAGGATTGATTGACAAGTAAATGATCATTTTTATGTAATTTTGAAGCCCAACTTGACCGCTGTCTCGTAACCTTGAAAAACTAATTCGCAATTTTCTCCTCTTTATTTCTAACCTTTGCAGCCACAGCCGAAATAGGGTAATTTCCGACAGACACACCTAGCCCACAACATTCCGAGACAATGCATGCGGTCGGAATCCACTCGGCGCTGGCCATCAAACGGCAGCGAAAGCGGCGGGACAATCAGCGCAAGGCCCGCGAAAGGCGCTACAGTATACAGAGCTCGGAGAGTGGCGATACGCACTCGCCCCATGGTTCCACCCGTCGGAAGTTTCACCCACATCATGTGCACGCCACCGACAACAACAATTTGCTAGATACAAAAGTGAGTTTTCCCCCCTCGTCAGTCGGTTGATTGATTCGAACGTCACTCATATAACGAGCTTTTCATTCATATGTATCACTATCATCATCACTGTGCGACGTAGACATACGTCTGAAGTTATTGCGACTTATTTGCTACTACAGAGATTGGTTTTCCCATTTCCCTCTTATGCTTTCCGCAGGTAGTCACAAGTATTGGTATGCTGCACATAGGTGTTGTATTCCTAGTGTTCGGAATCTTTTTACTAGGGGCTGGATTTTTTCCAGATAATCTATCAAATCAATCGTCACAATCATGGCACCTGCTGGGTAAGTAACAAATATTGAAAATCATAAAATTAAAGTTATTCTTCATTTTTCTGGCGTTACCTCTCAACTGGAACAGAGCCTGCTTCTCAGCTTTGAATTCTTATAAGCTCTTTCACAGTTACTAATCAAGAGCTTCATTTGCCAATTGACCATGTTTGCATGTGTATATCGGGGGTGACCTATTTCGCATAAAGACGTTTCCCATAAGGACGTTTGGCATAATGCTCGTTTCTGTCTAAGGATACAAACTCTAGTGAAATTAAATGATACATTCGGGTTTCATTTACTTATGAAAAGCAAATTGTATGTTTTTGTTTGAATATACATGGTCAATTGTTAAATGAAATAAAATTTCCCTGGAACTATGGTATTCCCGGGGAATACGAGAATCCTGGGAAACTGGACACTTTTTCCCGGGAAACGAAACTCTAGTGCACATTGATAAAAAAGAGAAGAGCAAAGCACAGAAGGTGCTAATGTTATCGTACAATCATCATTCCTGGAAAGGGGTTGGTTCGTTTTTGCCCCAAAAAGAGATACGTATTGTCGAATCCCATGTGGATATTTGTTGGTTTTTGGTTTGTTACGTCTGTGTATCTGTGGTTAAAGACGCATGAAAATTATTGGGTCGAGTATTTTATCATGAAAATTCTTATTAGGACAATTTGAAAAATATGTGAAGAAGGAAGTTTTTTAGAAATTTAACGCCATTTAAGAAAATATGTTTGTAGTCAATTGGCGATCAAAAGTGAGGTTAGGTAGCGAAAGTTTTTCAAATTGAAATGAATATTTACTG
The DNA here is from genome assembly GCF_002204515.2 of Aedes aegypti. Lineage (NCBI taxonomy): Eukaryota > Metazoa > Arthropoda > Insecta > Diptera > Culicidae > Aedes > Aedes aegypti. Next base: position 403,957,604 of record NC_035108.1, read on the forward strand.
TTTCATGTGCCTGCCTTAAATTGCAAAAATCTTGTCAGCTAATTGATTGTGGTGATTTTTCTTCCAAAGTTATCACTAGAAATTTTGATTAAGATGCACTAATCCCTATTCTAGAAGAGCGTCATCTACGCATTTTACCTTTGCGTTAGATCACCAATATAATAGCTCCAATTGACTTATAACGTGCTTTGCCTAGCAGTTCCACAGTTAAGAATCTCAATCGGCACCATTTTTGCATTTGTATTCGTGAGGCAAGCACGAAGATAGTTTTGCTGTTCCAAAAAAAACATTTTAGAATTTTTCATATTTTTCAGAGATTCGATACATTTATTCAAAACTAGAAAATTATGTTTAAAAACTTTAGGGGGTGGGACATCTAGAAATCGATAAATATTTCTTAATGAATTGATGGAAGAGAAACCAAATTTTTAATAAGTGAATCTGTTGTATCTAATATGAAAACTGATTTTATTGAAAGATGTTGGTGTCGACTGCTAATTCATTTGATCCCATCCCAAACTTCATAAATTTCAATTCAAATATATAGATGCAAAGGATTCGATTAAATCAATAAATAGATTCGACAGTTCAAATGTGAATCGATGCTATGGAGAAATTTGCTCAACGCTTTGTACACTGAATCTTTATACGAGGAAGTGAGGTAATTTCTTTCTTGGTCTCTATTGGATAGTTAACCGAAAAAGCTCAAGAGGATGTAACAAGGATATTAAGAATTGCAGGGAGGATCTCCAGAATTGATATTGACTAAGAATTATTACACTGTTTGTTGGCGACATCAAATCCTGTGATTATATCTATTAGAGCATTTCCGAGAAAAAAATGTTTCCTTATCAGGATGGGAAAATCTTTTGGTTAAAATAGATAACGAACAAACCAGTGATAGCGAAGCTAAAAATAATGATGATAATCTTAAAAATTAATATTTACTGATTTATGGATTGCATATGAATTTTAAAGGAAAAAATAAATGTTTCATAGTTATATTATACATTTTATTTTTTGCTGTGAGCTCCGAAAAATTCTCAAGAAAGGACTGAGATTTCCTGCAGAAAAAATAGCAATAATTGTTTTTCTGCAAAAAACGAACGACGAAAAGTGTGTTGGATATGTTGTCTGTTTGTCTGTGATTAACTTGTCTGAACAGATTATTCCGACCTTTTGTTGATTGATTATATTGTTGACTTTATTGCATAAAATTCGATACAGTGATGCCAGATATTCAAGTAGTAGTGAATAAGTGTAAATTATATCTACATGTAAGTAAACATTTTTTCAGACTTTTTTTTTTGACCGTCAGGCTAAAGCAGGCTAAAAGCGGCTTTCTCTGCATTTCATAGTATTAATTTCATACCATTGGATGAGCATGTTTCAGACTGCGGAAATGTGCGCGACCTAATGATTTTTAGTGTCAAAAAGGTGCAAAATTTTATATAAAACCTTAAATTACTCAAAAAGCATGAGAGATAAAAATATGCTCTTTTGGAGAAAGTTATGCGTTTTTGCAAGTAACAAATAACACTAGAACAATTGAAAATTGTACAAAATCATCCAACCAATTTATGATGAAAAAAGTGATTTTTAGGGGCGTTCCACAAAAAATTCAACAAATGTACATGAAAATCAAAAAATATGCATACGGTGTCTTCAGCAAAGTTGTTTCTTTTAATATTACCTACAACTTTCCCGAATAAAGTTTATTTTTAAATTCATAAATACGAAAAATAAAATTTTGTTCTCACTTTTAGGTGGATTAATCGCCAAATTGACTCTTTCATAAAATAGCGATTATTTTATGGAAAAACTTTCCCGAAGACACTATAGTACTAAAATCCTGTTTTCAAGGTCAAAACAATTTCGATCACGTTTTTTCAGCGACGGCTACAGATCAACGCGTTGATCCACTACTGGAACACGACGGCTACTACTGGTGCAAGGGAGCAATTTTTTTGCATAAACTTAATTATTTATATGACTATTTGATAAAATAAGAAGCTGAAATCTGGCAAATCGACTAAACTAGAGACGATCTATCCACCAAAAATAGCACATTCGTTTTTATCGAAAAATGTTCGTTTAATTCCATAGTCCAATCTACTGGTACATTACAACCATTGGTTCCGGCACCCTACTACTGCATTGCGCTATTGGCAATTTAATCAGCAAATTCTGATAAATTCCTAAAATGATCTTTTTAACAAAATTACGCCTTCACCATTGTTTGGTAGTTATTTTTTATGGTTGTTTAGATTTTAGAACCAGCGCCACGTTGGGGTAGCAATATAGTGCCGCGAGTACCATATTTGCTCTGTTAAAAACTACTGTTCTATAAGGTTGAAATGAACGCTACATTTATCTATATAACTGGATGCTACAGGGGTCTCTATACATTGCCAATTCAGGTTCCCTCCAAAACTGATTTTCCCTAAATGTACACATTGTTAGAAACTTATTTTCTACTGCTATGAGAAATATTCATCAAACACCAATATTTTCATTATTATTTCTAGTTAAATTTGATTTGAATTATTCACTTATTTACATATGGTATTAACGATTCCATATTGCATTTGCTATACAACTAGACCAACATGTGAAACCGTCGGGACAAACCTTCGTTTATTCCGTCTAACTATCCCCTATCTGAAATGAGCCTGTTGACGGCGAAAAAGTTCGAGAATTTTTCGAAACGTGTCTGCAGTAAACGGGAGGAGCATTGGTTTGTAAAGGTTGTTACACCTTTACTTACATTTGAAGTTAGTCTAAACAAAATTTTGTGAGGCAGGGTCCTCTGATGAACATCCCAATATTGTTCTAACCTCGATATTGAAAATGAATTTCGTTCTGTAATTTCAAATATCACCCCTTCATTGAAGTTAAGCTAAGAGAAGTAACCATCATCTGTTTAGATGTTAACAAGAAAAATTATGAAATTATAAACTCATACCCTCAAGCACATATGTTTAAGGCATAAATGTTTCTTCTCAATAGACTTCAGATCTCTGATCACTGTAGGATTCCCATTAGGATAATGTGATTCTGTCGAATACACATTTCTCATGACTTAATTTTCTTGTCCATAAAAACCGACAGGCCGATTGTAATCTTTCAATACTTATTTGGGTCAAACCTAGCCTTGAAACGATTACTGTTGTTCTTAACTGGGTTCAAACAGCCCTACGTATGAATGCGCAGCTGTTTTGCAAGGCAAGACCATGCTAAGCATAATGATTTCGAAAATATCCGGTCGGTTTAGTTGTAAATTTTCTCGACATCCAAGACATAGTGTACTTCATGCATGCCACACGATATATAAATACAAAAATGGTCAATTAGCCACGGAAATTATCGGTTCATAACTGTGGAAGTGTTCATAGAACACTAAGCTGAGAAGCAGGTTTTGTCCCCCTAGGCTCATAACGCTAAAAAGAAAACGATTCTTCACTAAAATTACTCACAGTTTGAGTCTAATGATTAATGTTATTTTGACAATCAACATTATTATAAGGTGCCCAGCATACCGTAGCGTGCACGCACAACTATTCTGCCAAACCAAATTGATGGTCATGGGTTCGAATCGAGAATCTTTTCGTAATGGAAATTTCCTTGATTTGTCACATATACGAATGCAAACATGGTCAATCGAAAAGGAAGCTCTCAGTTAATAACTGTGGAAATTCTTATAAAATCTCTTGGCTGAGAAGCAGGATTTTTCCCAGTAGGGACGTAACGCCAGGAAGAAGAAGGACTAAAATTGTAATGAGTTCACATCAGCTAGAGTAAAGGTTTTCTGAGAAAACAATTTTGCCACTTTTAATCGCAAGAAAGCACCAACCATAATTTAAAACTTATCCTTATCGTACGAACCATAACAATATTTCATCACCCCCCATCATTTTGCTAATCTCATTACATTCTCGTTTTTCTTTCTCCGCCCGCAATTTGCTGCACGTAAACAGGAAAAGGATCCTGGTGGAACGAGCTAATATGCACGGGACTGTTCGCCATCGGTCTCGGCATCTTTCTAATCATATTAAACTGTGTGATAAGCAGTCGGGAGGAACAGGACCTTGAAAGTTACGTCCAGCGGCAGCTAACCCGATCGAGATCCGGTAAGTCAGCTCACTTTATCGCTTCTATATTGAAAAGCTTCTACCCCACAGAGCAGAAGTAGAATCCAAAATCGGTCGGGAAATTGACTAATAATTCTGCTAATGGGATGGACAAGATTTTCGTTTTTCCGAGGCGTAAAAAGAGGCAAAGTTGATGGTAATATGCCTCCCACCATGATTGCCATCTTGTCGGAAAATTGAGACGCAGGAACGTGTGTAACGACCACTTTCAGTCATAAATTGAAGAAGTTGTGACCGTTCCATTTGGGGTCTTTCACTTGTTATCAACTCACCCTTGTGGATATCTTTCGCTTTTACAGTGCTACTGATATACGAGATTGAAATTCAGATTTCTAGGCCAACAATGTCAATTTCGAAGGGTGGCTCAAATCGTCAGATAGATGTACCTAATAGAATACCCGGAAATGTTTGTCCTTTTTGCTTTTCTGTATGTTTGCGTACAGCAAACACTCAAATAGATCGCATCTCCATAAGTGTGTCGAATGCGTTTCTAAGAATTCGTCACTCATCATTCTAATTCAAACTTTGGCCTGAAAATACGCCTCGCCCTTTCAGGGATCTTCAGCAGGGTTCTAATCGAATGGCGAGTTACCGTAAAACGGGTTAGCATTGTTTGGAATGACCCTCTTTGTAAAAAGTAGTTCTAATAAACTTTTTCCATTGAAATAATTTCTATGGATGAATCAAAGTGTTTTAAATTCTAATCATGTTCAATTTTGCAACTGCTTTCGATAACTGGGATTCCAATACGCGTTTTAAAAATATGAATCAAGAAGTTCAAAATGAGGTACAAGCATATTCAATTTTTTTTCCGATAAACTGTCAATGTTATCTCGTTTTGTAGTACGTCATCGACGAACGTTTCTTTACTGAAATCCCAAGTTATCTGTTTCAGCTTCCTGTCCTATCAGTCTCTATCTACAAAGTTCCAAAGTACCACCGACCGTTTTACTGTAGAATTGCATCCCACCCTATCCAGCTCGGATCGATATTATTTTTCATCACATCAATTTTTCATTCACGCTTAAGCTACACTCCAACATATTGCCGCTCTTGGCCATTGGAAACCCAGGCCTCGAGGATAGCCATACTTCAACGAAACTCGTAGCTAACGGACCCTTCTCTGTCGGACAGAATTCTTAACGCAATGGGTCTAGATCTCCCGCAAAAGATATTGGCATATTGAGAACGTTCGGAAAATGATAAGGGAGGTTTCCCGCCAGAAGGAGACTGTGTGGCATATGGCTATATTCATATGAATGTATCCTCTAGATTTTATATTATGAACCATTTCATGTTAATAGAAAAATTTACATTTAACGTTAAAAGAAAGTTGCCAGAGTGCCACCAAATTTAAATTAACGCATTCATCGTGAAATTCAATTCAAAATTTCAATTGTCGAATTTGTACGAATTGATCCACTACACTTTCTGAAAAGCATCGCAATTCAATTGAAATGGATCCCACTGAAATTTAAAAAATTGGTTCTCTATCGCTACCACCTCCGCCATTATAGGAACAGGGCGCTCGTTTTGTTCTATTGCAGACCCAATTGCCAGTAACCGTACTTATTCATTCTATTTCTACCCAGTTATGTCTATTTATTTGCCAAAACTGAAACTGTATAGTGCTATTGAGATAGGCACCATTTCGAATCGCATTTTAATCGATTTCAATGAATTTTCAACACATGTGTTACATTCAATGGGTAGCGCAGGAAGGGAGAGCTAGCTGATCGAGTGATAGCTAGAGGTATCGGTATAATTTTTAATCTCAATTCAAAATTGGTGAAACGTTGTCATTTTTCCTTTTTGAAGCCAACTAAAAACTTTTGTTTAATCAATCATAAGCAACTCTCTGGATGTCTTGATCCAGGTTACAAATAAATTTAAATAATAATGCAGCTTATTAACTGTTGGATAATTAACACTAACACTTGCACCGCTCAGCGAATACTTAACGGATTTAAATTATTTTTTGTCAGTATTCTCGTACCTACACATTTCTAGTTTCTAGAAGTGACCAAACGATCTCGGGAATGTTCCTGTGGCCGGAATTATTCTGGTGAGTCACTGGGTCAGATCGGGTTATAAGGGTGCTGTGCTTTTGTGGTAAGCAAATCTTGACTTGATCACAGATAATTTCTGGAATGGGTTATAATGTGGTCACTATATCGAAGAGTTTGATGCAAAATGCATAATTTCAAAAACGATTCAATTGGATAACCATAATAAATCAGCGAGCAGATAATAAATCTTCGAGCTGGATAACCATGTTTCCTGCTTTTGATTGATCCTACAAATGAACTTTTTTGACTCCCCGGGACGCCTGTGGCCAATTTGAATCTAAACATCTGTTCCAAACTTATACATCTGCATTTCTGTGAACAATTATATTTGATTTGATTGTCATCAGTGCGCATCGTACCTTCGTGCTGTGCATACACGAATTCTCTCTGCTCTTGGAAGTTTTTTAAAAACTACCTTAAGCAATAAAACAGTAATTTTTAGTGCTACAAAAAACAGTACTTTTCAGTGCTAAAATTAAAAACGATACTCTTCAGTGCTACTAAAACAGTACTTTTCAGTACTATTTTTTCTACTATTGATCCCTTTACGATCCTTGTTGGGACCCGTGCCTTCGATTTTTCGTTGGGCTTGTTGGCGAAAGCTAGCGGTGGTAATCCTTCTTGGACACCGTCTTGGGAAAAAAAACCTTTCAGGAGGTCACGTTTTCTTTCGTTTGTTTTTTTCACTAAACATGGTTGCAACTACAAATAATCCTAAATACAAATAATCCTAAATCTGAATCCACAACATCTTTCCAATAAAGTGGGATTTAAAACTGTCACTAAACGTGGCAAGAATGGAAGAAAGGACGTTTCCCCGGAATGCGAACTTTCTTCTAAGGGTGAAATGAAGAATTGTATCGAAATGAGAAATCAGTTCGATGCTCTAGACAAATTTTCCGAACACCAAATCGAAGCAATCTCTAGCCCAGGCTCTTTGATTCAAGTGAGGAAGCAAAGAGTGCCGCCTATCGTGGTCAGTTGTTCCGAATTGATTTCTCGGTGTAGATCTAAGGCTATCCGTAAAAAGAAAATATTGCAATTCACCCTGATGCGTAATGTATAACCGTTAACGCTGCGACAAATATTTAGCTAGGGTTGTGAAGTTTATATGCGGCACTACAAAATTCATTTCATACACATAATAGGTACCGTGGAATAATTTTTTGGATGTCTTGCCTCATGGTTAGATAAAAAACTACAACGGAACTTGAAAAGTCAGAGAAGCAAACGTGATTGGAAAGGTTCAAAGAAAGGTTGACCTCTAGAGTCATGTACGAGTAGTACAATGGAACAAATCTGGCTTGAGAATTTCGTTCGATTAGCTTTTCAAAATTTTCAAATCAATATTTTATTAAAATCGCTTTAGAAGGTTAAACCATACTATCCAAATCATTCCCTATTCGCTTAACTACTTGATATTAGCCAGATAAATCTTGAATTAGCAACAAATATCACATTGTTTAATTTCATGATTTTTACACTCATGAACAGGGACGGTCATATAAATCTAATTAAAAGGTACTACAAGGAAAAAAAATCATCGATAAATTGCCAAACGTGGCGTTTTTACTAACTTAACAAAATTCGGTACGATAATGATAATTTTTAAATTATTAAAAATTCTCGTTATCGAACTTAGTTTATAGAAATTTTATTACATAATCAATTTTTTTCATCTTTAGGCGTAAGAAGAACTATTGCATTTCTTCAGTTTTACCTTATTCTACCAACAAAATAATATATTTTAAGAGTTAGATCCAATTCGATAAATATTATTGAGCCACCTGCATATGCACTCTGTAAATGGAGGCAGCACGGCGACTGGTCACTTGACGGTACTAACACTTCTCAATTATTTCCGATCCCCTATAGGCCATCGACTGGAGCGCGACGTTGAGACGGGTGGTCTTACGACACGTCACCACCGCAAAGCCATGCAGATACAGAAGGGTGCCGCCGAGAGGGGCCTCGACGATCTGTCCAACTCCAATATCCTGCTGACTCCCACTAGCAGCGAAGTGGTGACACCGACCACTCCATCCGGAGGTAAGTTCACGTTCTGTTACGTATTGATTCCCGATTCAGAGAATCTAATTTACTATGAAGTTTATTAGTTTTTCTGTACAATCCATCTGTCAACGCCTGTACTCAATCGCTCGATCCAATAGAAATCACTCATTTCCGTTGAATTCATTCTAATCTTTTCACACTAGTTGCATCTCATTCACGCTTTTTACTATTAGTTTACACGTTCAGTTCAAGTTGTTTACTCTCCTTAACTAAACGTCCTCATGAGAACGACGCTATCAACAGGTTTGAAAGGGTTATCTCTTCTCAGCATATTGACACTTGTCAAGTGATGAATATTTTCCCCAACTATCTATATCTCGACTACTTAAAAGAGCTGTTCTCTATTTTTAACGTAAACTTTATTTTTAAATGAGGTTCATCGCATCTACTTGATTCACATGTCCCCAAAAGCAGACGTTCCAGTATAGACGGAACTTGGTATTCCTTAGCTTTTGCCAATATATATCTAACTACATCTATGCTTGCACATTTAAAAGCACCTTCCATCATCCCAGAGCATCGCTTGACGCCCGTCTATTGCACAGATTGCAACAACTACATTTACATATATGCACTTTATATCGAACTAGTTCCTCTTTTTGTCACGTACTCTTGCTATACCAGCAGTATGTGGTGAACGCCCATTGAATCGCTGATGATCTTGTTAAACGATATAGGGTAATGACTATATCATGGCCCACTGGATTTTTTTGGAGATTTTCATCCAATGAGTCTTGGACAAAGAGAATATTAGAAGTGAAATTAAGCCAATATTAGGGACACGTTTAGTTCCGTGTTAACAAAATTGAATAATGAAAGAGGTGACGAAAATGTGGAAAGGTGACCAATTTAAATCCATTCGACTACAGTATAGTCGAATGTTGGGGATACAATGCCTATTGAAAGGCTTGTCTTTGTATTGCTGGTGTCGTCTGTTTGATATCACTTGAACAAAGTGGACATTCATGTTATCGTGCGAATGTCACGTACTTGTGGGTTAGATTTCTACAGCCATGAGCAGGAGTTCATCGATAATCATAAATATTAGCCTCGATATTAGCCTAGAATGTACCATACTGTTGACCTTATCGTATGCCGTAATGTGAATATCCTACTGAACAAGGATAACTTACAAGAATGTGGAACGTAAAGAAAAGTAGGTCATGCCTGACTCTCGCATGATTTGTAATAAGAGCCTGAATGGTATTGATAACTAAGTGCGTAATTCGATAAACTCCTTGAATAGACCAGATTCAGATCACCCTTTCATAAAATCTCAATGTCTCAGAACCATATTTTGCCAATTTACGACCGATTTTTAGATTTAGGGTCTTCTTTAGAAGTTAGAGCATGAAGTAATCGAAATTAGTGGATACAAACTGAAATATGTTGCCTCTACACACTTAGATTAAATTACTGAGGTCGGTAAAATTTTACTGGGTTTTGGAACTACCGAAAAAGTCAGTAAAATGAAAACTGTCGCCACGCGTAATTGAAAAGTAAATTTTACCATGTTTTATTTTTTATCGATAAATGATATAAAAAGAAAGCTCTCTGCAAAATTTCAGTAAAAAATCTCTGTTTTTCGATTTCTGACATTTTTTTTTAGTTTACTGACCCAGTTATTTTTACCGAACAGATTGAGTGTGTATATGAGTATATTCAAATTAAAACAGAAAAGCAAGGCAAACCTAATATTGTCAAGAGCTCTAGCTTTAGCTTTAGCTTACATCTGACGCACGGTTTGAAAAAAGGTAGTAAACCGACGAAGAATGAATTATTTATCTTGAAAACGTAAAACGTACACACTTAAACGGTTTCGCCGAGAACCCAACAGCTGATATCTCGGTAATAGTTTGACGATGTTAGTGATCTCGGTAAACCTTAACCGAATCTCGGTAACGTTCGCCGAATTTCGGCAAAAATTACCGAACTCTCAGCTGTTGGGTTCTCGGCGAAAAGTTTTACTGAGGTCGGTGAAATAATTTAAGTGTGTAATCCATGAGAAAATATCTGTATCTTATGGGAAATTGTCTAAGGAATTGAGTAAAAGTGGTTCTGATATTGTTATTATTAAATTCTCCATTTTTATTAGGCTTTTAATAGGATTTCTCACATCAGATGTAAGAAAATTGTGTATAAGCTCTTTTTATGCATTTGAACCCTCTGAACAGAATCTCAATAGAGTATCAAAAAGTATATTTGAGTACCTTGTACAATTCTACGCTTTGGTGCTCTGAGTATGAGCTAACCCGAATTCCCTATTTTATCAAGATTTTCATATGATACGCAGGGACACCAGTTAGCTAATGAAATAACGTTTTCTAAGCGACAATAGTCTAAAGAAGGGAGGGCATGAATTAAAACTGACCCCACGGATCGGTAGCATGCTCATTTTATCCAAATTCCCTAAATGATCACTTTTATTAGGGTTTCTGATATTGATTGCAGGGCAACTGTTTATGAACTATTGAAATAACGTTTTCTAATGGATTTCATGCAGTGTGCGAAGGAGTTGCACTCACTTTCTTAGATTGCCTAAAAAGGTAATGTAAACAGCTCATAAACGGTTCCGCCATCATAGAATATGATAAATGACATAAAAACCCTACAAATTGGGGAATATGGCTAAAGTAAACACGATACCGATCCGTATGATCAGTTTAAATTTATGTACTCCCTGACTGTTGTCGCTCAAAAACGATAATTCAGTAGCTCATAATCAACTTCGCTGAATATGATATAATAAGTCCTACCAAAAACCTGATAAAGTGAAGTATTTGGGTAAAATGAGCATGACAACGAACCGTGCGGTAATGCCAGCACTCACTTTCTTATAAAATAAAGATGATAACAATGCGGTAAGTTTTGATTCCTGTACTTACTTACTCAGACTGTTATCGCTTATAAAATGTTATTTCAACAGCTTATAATCAGTTTCCCTTCATAACGTACACTGAAAAAATCCACACGCTTGATCCGTGTGTTTAAAATTATGGATCGATTCATGAACGTTTATGTCGATTTGTTGTGATTTTCTTACAAACTTCGTGTGTATTACACATTCAATTCTTTAGTTTTGCTTCATGGACTGATTCATCAACCGACAACACGAATTCCATAGTTTTCCACATAAGTTCCTAAAGCTTTCCATTTCAAATTCGTATGCGTCAACCTATGGGTGCTATGGATCATCACCCAACACGGATTCAGTGTGTTTAACTTATGATTATCTTGTGTCATGATCATCATGTTCAAGTTGGTCGATTTGAAATCGATGAGCTTGCTGTCGATTTCCGTGTTCCAAATTTCTAAATTATTAGTGATCAACCCATAGCGAACTAAATTGCTGTTGGACCTCGTGTCGAACGACAGTCATCATCATGTAGAGAAAAGGCAAATTCGGAAGCTGAAAATGTTAGAGGAAAATTTGCGGATTCGTTTTTCTTTCTATTAGTGAAGATGTCCGAGTGAATATGAGGTGTTTATTCTAATTTTCTATAAATAAAATGCATAACTTCCAGCGTTGGATACATACATTATTGGCATTAGAGAAAAATCAGATTCCACTAACAGATTTTCCTAGATTTCAGCTTCGAATAAAATGATATATGCTAATCCCGGGCTTCCCAAATTATGGATTTGCGGCGCCCCGCTTGTTGCTGACTCACTTGTTTGAAAAAAAAAAAAAACATTCAAGTGAGCTTGCGACAAGCAGAGGAGCTTCGAATCCATATTTTGGGGATCAAGATTTCTTCTATCAAATTTCTTTTTTCAGTCTCATGACATTCATGTTCTATCACACATGACTATCTAAAGCCACTACATTTCGAATTCAATAAGCAAATCAGTTGGTTTTCATGATTTAATATTTAGACATTCATGTTTGTTTCTCATGACTACCTAATGTTGATACCGTAATCCGGGGTAATATTGATCAGCGGGGTAACATTGATCGGGATGACTCATCTTGTTAAACGTTCAAACAAAGATTTATTGATGAAGCATTTTCGAATGGTGCCTCTCTTTCGTATATTCATAAGCTAATGATAATTAAGGTTTTTGCCAAAATTGCGTTTAGTTCATGCGCAAATTTGTCAACTTTTTGAAACAATGATTTCTATCATTTTCACTGACACTACCGAAAATTCATGTCTCACATGAGTTCTGCAGACGATGTGATCAAGGAAAATGCGGGTGTTACTAAAAATGGCATCGTCGAAAACGATTCCGTTGTCAAATCTTTCACAAGTTTATTCATTTAGGCAACATTAACTAAATACTATTACGAATGTAGAATTTCCTGAGGAAATTGCCTACTTTTAGGCGTATTACGCGGTTCAAGGTGTTTTTAATTTTGAAATAACTCAAAAAGTAAATGACTTGTAAGAGTTTGGTCTTCATATTCGGCTTCAGGGGCCCTGATTATAGTAAGTAACGACATTTCCAATATTAGCGAACGTTGTTTACTTGGGTGATCAATGTTACCCCATATCAGCTGAATCAAAAAATCACCTAAAACATTTATTTAAACATGTTTAAATCTTTCGAAAAACAAAATAAAGTACATAGCTAGGAGCGGTGGGTGCCAGTACTTGTTTTAAAAATATGAAACTTGTAACATTTGTATTGTGAAATGAAAAATTGAAGAAAAACTAAAAAAAATGATCAATGTTACCCCGGATTACGGTACACATGTTATTATACAGTGAAGTCAATGACGAAATCCATAAGGCTACCACACTCAAGCCATGTGGTTTTCCTCATTGCGCAAATCTATAAGTAAAACACACGACCTTGGCGTGTAGATATTTCTCAGTGTATGAGAAATCCAATCAAAAATTTGATAAATTGGGGAATTTTGGTAAAACGAACTTGATACCGATCCATGCGGTTAGCTTTAATTCATGCACTCCACTCGCTTTTTTAGGCTATCCTATCGAAATCTCTAATAAAAATGGAGAATTTGGATGAAATGGGCGTGATAACAATCTATGCAGTCATCAGAAATTTTTTATTTAATTCCTTCTTTACATAAGACACAAACATTTTCTCAAGGATTACGCCTTGCATTCACAAGATACAGAATTTTTCGTCGGTTTACCACATTTTTTCTCACTGTGCGGTGTTTCGGACACATGTATTGTACCTTTTTCAAGGAAACAGCTTTGTTTCACTTTATACTTTGTCCACAGCATAGGCAACATTTGTCCAACTGCATTCAGCTCTGCGACCCAGATCGTTTGCGGATCATACGACCTTAGTGGACTTAGTGGAGGTAGTATGTTTTGACATGTTTAGCGTAAATAAATGACTATGTGACATTTTTCTATGGTGTACGATACGAAAATGATACGAGCAATCGAATAATATTCATTAAATATAAACGTAAAACCGTTTAAACAATTATTTTGCTTGAACTGTTTGCTCCTTTGCGCCTATAGTGGTGCATCAGTACTAGAGATGGGCAAAACGGCTCATTTTAGTGAACGGTTCCGATCCGTATCACTCATTCTAGTGAGCGAGGTTTTCCATAAGTGCGAGTGCTTTGTAAATCTCTTTTTGTTTCGTAGTCGCGAATAGAAGAGCAAACTGAACCGTGCGAACGGAAAAAAATAGCGGTTCACTCGCTGTAGCGCGACATGCTTTGTACCAAGGCTGGTTCATTGTACTCTGTAGTCAGAAGCTGAACCCGCCTTGCTTCGTACTTTTCGTATCTTTCGCTCTCTCATTCTTGCCCAATAACTCACGATATGTCGGCCAATTTCCCCTATCCGAACCAAAAAGAAAAAGCACGATGTGCTTTGCCCGAAGTATATTGACAGCTATAATTTAGCTAGCGTATTAGTAGCTCTCAAAATACGTTGTGCGTTGCCATTCAAGTGAGCTCTTTTTCTCCTTTTCTCTCTATCTTTTATCTGCCTGTATGCAAGTGGGCGAGGCAAAGTCACGAAGCAGCTCACGAGCGTATACCAAGGCAAGAAAAACATGACAGACTCGCGAACTGACTTGGTGTGAGTAAGTCCGCACCTGAGACGAGACTCGCGAAGACGGTCTTCTTTTTCTGTGATTGCTGAGTTTTTTTCTTATTCCACTTTGTGCATACCAATTATGCGCATGCGCATACCAATTATGCGCATGCTGTTCAAATCCTCACATGAACCTCTCAGCAAAAAATGATTAAGTTTGCATCACATCGAATCATAAATAGCCATTTGAGTGAAATTTCATGCCAGCAAACGTAGCAGACATTAGAAATAATTAATCTTCTGCTTAGATTTATCAGCAACTTTGGGAAAAACTGCTCCGCCGACTGAGGTTTTTAATAACAGTTTACTTTGAACACAATACTTTTCACTTTTTCAGCCATAAAAACGGTGGCTGCATTTGACGTTTCGTGAGAGGGGAATCTGGGCTGCATATGACGTTGATATTTTTCCTCTTCGCGAGTCTCTCTCAGGTCCGCACCCGTTTGCTCGGGAGAACATGCCAAAAGAAGTAGCAACAAGCTCGGGAACGATAACTCGCGAGTAACCAAGTAATGTGTGATTTATTATGGTTTTGACTAGAGTAACAGATTTCTCAGGAGCACATAAATGTACTGACGAGCCTCCAACCAAATCGTCTCTCAGCTCATCGGAATCCTAGTGTGCTGCGCTAGCCGGAGGCTCACGAAAATTCTGAAAGCACGCGCTAGGTGATGTGCACCCGGGGAGACTCGTCTCATGCGCTGCTCGGCGCTACGGCGAAACAACTGCTTAGTAACGAAGAGCTTCTACAACTATTTTCGCAACATTATGCAGGTGTCTAGATAGTCTACATGATATGGTTGAAGACTCGCGTTCCGAGAGTTACAATTTCGATCCTCGTTGAAAAATTTTGTCATCACTTCAATTATTGCGCTGAATATTAAACAGCACATGTGACGAAGCACATGAGACCTCATTCAGACACATCTCAAGAATAATGAGGCGCACCAAAAAAGGTCTCACAATGTACAGGGCTCCTGCGCGCTTGCAAGCAATGAGGCTCCTGCACCTAAGGCTACAGCACGTGTACAGTAACTCTAGTTTTGACAGACAAATTCATTGTATAACCACCAAACAGTAAATTACCAGTTTGTAGTCAAAAACCCTTAAAAACCATAAATCTATGAGGGGAAGCAGCTTTTTTTTCCAAAAGCACAATGTGACTCTGAACACGTTCAAAAATCACTTTAGCCTCGGTCACTCGGGAGCACGACAGATGTTAGTAAATCAGCGCTCTAAAGATCTGGAGCGTTTGGTTTTGTTTTTGTTCCAGTTATGCAGAACTGCTCGCCACTATCCATCACTGATAATGACTCCAGGAACCATTTAGTACAAAACTCGCTTTGGGACTCTTCATTACACCTCCTACATCCTCATGAAAATGGATGCACTTATGCTCATGCTCATAGAATTTCAAATCAAGAAAAATGAGTGTCAAACAAATTTGATTTTAATAGAATATGTACCTTTACAGAAGTGGAAAACTCTTTCATCAAAGATTCGATTAGGAAGCTCTTTGGTCCCACGAATCAGAGAGTTGAATTCAGTAGTAATAGACGTCGTATATTGCCATAAAATGTAGATATTCCTACCGAAAAGAGACTTACAGTTCAATTAAATCAGAAGGTATAATAAAATAAATAGAATTTGCACGACACATAGAAAGATTTTTCTTATGAGCATATCTCGATTGCTAGTAGAGTCTATTATAATAACGGCTTTGTTTTAGGTAATGGGTTAAATTGTTCAATAATTTGTACATTTATAAGACTTTCAAAAATTTAATGTTAGGTCGCTTCCATTAGCTGGTAATGTTAAAGTTTCAGATAGGAAAGATAAAAGTTCCATACATAAGTATATCTCGCTTCGCAAATCGAAAATTCAAGTTGATTAAAGATAAAATCATAAACAAAAATCATAAGGTATTTAAGTCTAGTGTAGATTTTAAAAATTTCGTTGAAAAGAAAAAGTAAACTTCATTTCTACTATGTATAATCCTTTCTATATCATAATTAGTTACAATTAAGTTACATAATTTACTAGACGCCAGAGATTCATAATTTAATTGTACCATAATAAGTTATAAATATCACAATATGTTATGATCAAACTATTTTCCTGTTAACATCCTCCAGTTGTGTCGACATGATAGATTCAAATCATTTCATAAAAGATTTTACCTTCTTTTAAAATAGGCTATTCGTTCAATTGACAATGTTGGAATAGGCACCATCCACTCATCTGCATGAAATGGTCGGTAGTAATGTTAATTTGGGCAGGGATGTAATTCTCCTAGAAGAAACACAGTCACATTCTGCACGGTTTCATTCATAACGTGTGGCTTATATCCCTTTCGGGACGGACGATTTTTCATCTTTATGATCAAATTTCTCTTGCTATGTGTTAACGCTTCAAAATGGATGTAACTAATTAACTATTGATCATTGAAGACGAAAAAAAAAGTATATTTGAAACCGGCCCTGAACGAGCCGTTTCAAAAAATCATGTTCAGCAAATTGTGCTGCTTCGACCCGAAAGGGATACATTCCTAGACGAGATAAGAACTCCATATCTTCATTCTGAGATGTTATTTTAATTTCACATTAGTGTAATTTTTAGGCCAATTTACATTCGGTCAATGGCCGAAGTGAGAAAAATACCAACAAGTCTCCTGTTTTAAACTCTAGTTCAAAAATCTTTTTGTTTATAACTCAAATGCATCTTTGAATTTGTTGAAAATACTGAACATTTTTTATACTATAATGAAGTGGCTTTCATATTCGACTTTATTTAATACGTGCTCCATTTCAATCGCTACCAACCACCAATAACCTAAACTCTTCATCATCGATTCGCTTTTCCAATGCATGGAATTTTAAAACTGCAAACAGAGCGAGCAACAACCTTTTCGAGTACCAATTCCCTATCGGACATGATGCCAAATTAATGTCAAAAGCTTTTTAATTCAAATGTGTCTGTCGCGTGTTTTCCATTTCGGTATTCACCGCAGTGCACCTCGTGATGAGATCGTAATTGGCTTATTTTCAATTACACGGATCCACTGAGTATATAAATATTTTTGTTCGTGTTCTCATTATGCTTTGTGTCTCATATGTTCATATGGGGCTTCTCTATGGTCTTCGATTAACATATTTTTATATTTTCATACAGCAATGCATGTTGTGCAGAGCTGGGAAGCAATGGAGGGAAGGCAATCGTTTTTGGTAAAGGGTATTATAAAAGCAAACGATAAGCATTTCAATGCTCTATTCTATCGCCCAAATAGAAAAAAAATGAAAGCTAACATACAACTTAAGCTAGACTGATTTCGCATTTTCAATTAAGACAAAATCTCAAGACCTAGACAATTTATCATTAATTTTCTAGATTCATTGATTTTTTTCATTCATTTATTTAAATTGACCTTTCATTCGTCACGCTCTCAGCCACTGCTCGCTGGTGCTGAAGTAAAATAAGAACGATTTTTCACTTCTGATGTATAAAGTACAACAGTATGACAACTGATTGATTACTACAATTTGACACGGATAGAGCTTTATCGTATTAGTTTATTGTCGATTTTCATTTAAACAGTGTTTCAAGAAGTTGCGTTCATTTTTACCAATCAGCTATTTCCGGCTCGTTCTTTTTTCTCGACACGCTTCACATCACCCACTTCGTCGCATCGTTTCCATCAATATTTCCTATCATTCTTCGAATGCATTCGAATAAAGCGTCCGTTAAAAATAAAATGATAGCACGAAACTGAACAGAAGATAACTTTCACATTAGCTTCTGATTCTAGACGCTTCACGATTGAACGACGCAAAATAAGGCAAATCCCATTCCAACTTCCCATATCTTACTCTCTGAAAGACACCAGCTTATTTTCACTTCGCATTTTTTATTGATGCTTCGATTTTTCTACGACGTTCCTTTTTGCTCTACAATGCAATCTTTGCGTTCGCCATCTCAATGATACTCAACCGATTGAACCTATATCTATGCCGACGAATCCTGCTATCCGAACCCAACCCTCTATCCCAGGATACGCATTGTAAGCCGGTTCAGTAGTAACCTAACACCGCTCGAAAGAGCCTATTTTTGTCAACAAGCTTGGATGGAAGGTGCAGAACAAGGCAAGTTCCATTTGACTCGCATTTGAGTAACCCAGCCTACACGGTGATTTTGTCTGAGATTTTGTTTTGCCGTGATACCGATGTTGTTTTTTGCCTTCTTGCTTTTCTATAAATCTTTATATTGTCAGCTAAAAGACAAGGTTCCCCTATTTATCTCCGCTTCCATTCGTTGTGTTTGTCTGTTTATGTATGTTTGTTCGAGATATGTATACTTTCCGATGTCTATTGTCCCCAAAAGCTAAAGCCATCGATAATAATTCCATCGATTTTGCATCTCATACGTCATCACAATCGCCCATCCTTCTTCGACGGTGAAGAGTATCAAATATCTCTCCAACCGAATAGCTTTTGCCAGTTTGCATCCAAAGCTTCGACGCTTTTGTGTATCAGATTATCTCATACATATACTTAATATTCAGAAACATGATGTGATTCGATATAAAAAGTCATTTTTGATTCATAGATCCACAAAGCTGCTAGCGTCATTTTGGCTGCAATGTTTCAGAAAAAAAAATGTGAAATTAAATTTGGGTATATTGCTTTTGGAGAAAGTCTGCAGTAGCCAACATAAATAGCGCGTACTAAGCAAAATTCGATAAGCACAACCACTCACGTGGTCCTCGATCTCCATACACATTTTAATAGACACCATATCCATTTATGATATGCGTTTTGAACATATTGATTATATTCTTAAAAAGGTGAGTAACCATGCGTCTCCATTAGAGTAATGTAAATTTTGAAATGTTGGCTCCCCTGTGCTTAAACGCTTTTTTATATAGTATTTAGCATTCTTCCAAAGTTTGACATTATTCGTAAGAAATTTGACTGTGCACATGGCATTTGCAGTTTATGTGGAGATTACTATGGAAAGCGCCAACAGTTTGTATGTAGCCCTTTATCTTATCGTCATAATATTTTATGGAAAAGTAAACAAGCTCTTCTCATGTGGAATTCTTCCAGCTACAACTTTGCCAAAGATCAAATTTTGATTGAACGTCAGGATAAATAGAGTTATTCATAATCATAAAGTGGTATTAAATGTATAGGGCTTACGGACAGAAGGTCGAAAGCACAAAAGGTCGAAAATGATTTGCTTGGTGGGAAATTTTTCCTTCTTTGAAAGTTGATTTTTGACCTTTTGTCCTGGCAGGAAGAACAGAGCAAACTAATCCAGGCTACTATTTATGTTCTACTGCTAAAAAGGAGGTGTTGCTCTGAAAGTAAATGAATGAGCGTCTCAGAATTTGATGAACACTTTGTTATCAATGATAACACATAATCCTTACGTCCCATCAAAATGTGGTCTACGGCAAAATTTTAGCTGGGAAAATTTCACATGAGAGGAGTTTGTTCACTTTACCATAGATGATTATGACGAGCAGTTAGAGGACTGAACACAGAAGGTTTGATTTTTCTACAGTAATTTCCATATAAACTTCAAATGGCGTTAATTGACTCCTAAGAAGTCAATTGGACAAATTACAATTTTTTTTGTTCGTGTAAATTTGTTACTCGAGTTAAAAAAAAATACTGTTAGATTTAAAGAATGCAAAAGTGAGAAACGCATAAAGCTTTTCATGTGCAATGTGCAGTTTTTCGAAAGACGTGTTTTGATTAGTAAAACGAGTGCTTCGTTGAAGCCCATATAAAAATGGTAATGGGCACTTATACCAATGATAAAGCAATTTGTAAAGTAACATTAGTGTAGCAGTGCAATTTATAAAGTGATAATAGTGCATTGATACATGTGTAATAGTATGGGACAAAATTTAGATTCTCACTCTAGTCCACTTTTTGGATTGCATTTAGGTCCCATAACAACTGTGCAAAATTTCAGCTCTATCGGAGAAACTATATTTTAGCGCCAGCCGTTTAAAGTTTGTATGGGATTTACTATGGGAAAACTTACTTTTGCAAAGAAAAATCGCCAGAGGTCGCTCATTGACCTCTATAAAAATTCTGAACACAGACCTCGATAGGTGTTTCTACGATGAAGAATATTGCCGAAGACCGCGAAATAATCTGACACTCGTGAAAAAAGTTATTCAATGAAAACCTATTGGCAAGGCGACGTTGATTAACACGTGAAGGAATAACAATAATAACAAAATCGGGCAAAATTTCCGAATAGCCTATGCTTAATAACTTTTTTCACAAGCATCGGATTACTTTGCGGTCTTTTGCAATGTTGTTCATCATAGAAATACCTATCGAGATCTGTGTTCAGAATTTTTATAGAGGAAAATGGGCGACCTCTGGCGATTTTTGTTTGCAAAAGTAAGTTTTCCCATAGTAAATCCCATACAAATTTTGAACGGCTAGCGCTAAAATATAGTTTCACCGATCGAGCTAAAATTTTGCACAGTTGTTATGGGACCTAAATGCAATCCAAAAAGTGGACTGGAGCGAGAATCTAAATTTTTCATATAACCGTGTCCTAGGCTAATGTGTAATGCAGAAATGATGCTTCAATGCCTGACAGCTCTTGAAAATTGTCGAATAAAACTGAGGTTACATGAATCGTATCACTTAATCCTTAAAATCCCGAGACGAACCTTGAGTTTTAAAATGGCCACAATTAGGAGACCAGTAGTTCAATTAATTTGAAATAAATTTTAAAATGAATGCGATAAGTTGGTCTCACAATCCTTGGGTGAGACATCCCCACTGACCCCTCCCTCTTTTCTACACTGTTAATGAAGATTACACTTAATGTAAACCTCATTTATGCGATGTAAACATGATGTCATGTAAATTTAATCCTGAAATCATGTAAAAATGTGTTATATGTCATGTAATCACTCAGGATTCTGCTGGATTACATCACATATAATTGAAGTGTACATGACATATCATTTAAATATCCATGATATTCCACGCTCCAATTATGTGCATTATATGTCTCAGAAATCTACACGTTTCGTTCGAACTGTGTAGGTAACAGAAAAAGCGTGGGCACAAGGGGTCCGAAATTGGCCTCAAACGGAAGTCTCAGCATCCAAATGAGCTAGGAGTTTGGTGTCTTCGGCAAAGTTATTCATCAGCTCAAGGGCCATCTGGCGATGAGAAATCTGATTGATAATTTTCCGCTAGGTGGCACTAGTAATAAATTTTCTTCAATCATCTGTATCTCAAGATTCTAATCAGCTAGAAGGTTGTAAATTCTCAAATAGATTTTTCACCTCCAGATAGCCCTAAATGTGCTGAATATCTCTGCCTAAGAAAGCAACCTAACCCCTTCTGAAACAACAAAAACGCCAAATAACATATTCAGATTTCATATTTCATCTATTAGGGCGATAAAACTAGTTTTGGCCAAACTTTTTTTTCTGACCATTGTGCATTGGTGCGAATTTGATCAGGTCGGTACCAAGAAACATTTCCTCCCAAGGATGCTGAAGGTTTCGTTGACACCACAGACAATCCATGTTTATAGATGTCTAATGATGATTTTGAACTATTTCATTTTATTAGGATCAGTTTTGCATAGAAATATTCACACTTTTTAAAGGTGTAAGCAATACAGTTGGAAAGGTCGGTGCAAAACCAATCTTCTGGTGCTTCTTATTCCGGACACTCTACTTTGTATGGGAAAGGTTTCAATTGAAATGTTTCAAAATTTATCGTTCGAAAGTTCGCATATTTCAGGCGCGTTTTAATAAGAATTTTAAACAGCAATTCATGAAAATTTATAATGCGCTACTAGTTTTGACGTTGCTCTTACGAATGCGGGATTTTAATTATAATTTAAGTATTGAAGTTTTCCTTTTCGTGAGCTGTCCGGGATTCAAAACAAGGTGTCCGCAAAATGAAGCAAGAGTGAGGTTGCGTCTGGAATAAGATACATGGGATAATTATTTTCTATTTATTTTAGGTAATTCATGCTTTGAAATCCAAATTTTCGCCCACAGTTCGGAAGAAGGTGATTTGAAAGTCTGATAACGCACAGATACCAACCAACATGTTTCAATTTTTAATCGGATATACTTCACTGAGGCCTGAAGTGTCCGTAATATGAATCAAAACGGTACTGGACTCATTTTTGATATCATACAGCATATCAAGTATAGTTTTTCGCTCCTAAAACCGTTTATTGTTGAATAATGTGCTTATTTCAAAGGAAATTGCCTACATTTAGGCGTATTAGGCAAAAGTTTCATAGTTCTGTTTTGCAATATAATGATCAAATACTCGAGTTGTAAGAATTTTGATATCATTTTCAGATTCAGGAGATTTTATTTTTAAACCTTATTGTATGGTGATCAATTTTGCCCCAGTGTGTCATTTAATTTGTTTGGTATTAAAACTACTTATATGATATGTTAAATAAGCTAATTTAGATCAATGGAGTACTGATTTTGTCGAAATTTATTTGACAATATTTGAATTCCGAAGGAAAACACAACAAAAAGTTGTAAAATAGTGATTAATATAGTGCCCTTGGATTACGGTACATAAGATTGAAGATTTCATTTCACTATTAATGGAATTTAAAATAATTACTATAGAAGAAAAATTGTCACTTGCGCCAACGAACGAGAAGGTTTTCAATCAGGTCCTTCACTGCCAGATAGCTCTTAATTTGCTTAACTGCTTCGCTCGTAGACACCAACCTTCTAGCTGATAAGGATCTTGAGATACAGACAATTGAAGAATAAGTGTCCCTAGCGCCACATAGCAGGAAAATTCTCAGTCAGGCCTTCCACCGCCAGATAGCCCTTGATCTACTGAACACCAGCATTCTAGCTGATAAGGATTTTGAGATACAGGTGATTGAAGAAAATTTGTCACTAGTGCCACCTAGCGGATGAATTCTCAATCAGAATTTCTTATTGCCAGATAGCCTTTGATCTGCTGAATAACTTTGCCGAAGACACCAAACTTCTAGCTCATTTGGATGTTGAGATGTCCGTTTGAGGCCTATTTTGGATCCCTCGTGTCCACGCTTTTTCTGTTATCTAGAAAAGGGGAGGGGTCTGGGGGATGTCTCACCCAAGGATTGGAAGACCAACTAACCGAATTTACTTCAAAATTTATTTCAAATTAATTGATCTACTGGTCTCCTAATTGAGGCCATTTGAATATTCAAGGTTCGTCTCGGGCTCTTAAGTGTTAAAAATAGTAGGGGAGATTGGGTAGACTTGATCTCCGGAGAGACATGTCCCCTCCGTAAATGTTCTTACGACATCTGAAAGCTATAAATATTGGTATTGTAGGGAAGTATGGAAACTACAAAAAGTTACGCTTATATTATAGCCTTCATGGCATAAATATATTAAGGGTATTTACTTAACAGCGTAAAACGCTGCGTAAATCACGAGTATTTGATTATATTAAATCTTTAACAAAATTGCGTAAACTGCACATGAAACATTTCCAGCTGTCAAAAATCGACACAAAATCGAGCGAAGAATGCGTTCGTCGTCGTAACAACTATTGTCAGAAGATAAATAAACATTCAAACAAATGATTATCCAAAAGTCCGCGAATGCTTCCGCAACAGAAAATCATCTATACTTTGATCGAAATGGGATGACATATATGAGAAATGGGCCAATTAAACATTAGGTGGAAGCGTCTGGATAACAGCTGTTCTAGTCATCTAACCAAGAAGTGGTTCTCAAAACTATGTATCGTCAGTGCAAAAGTTTCTACACATGTTCTATTACGACGCTAATGATGGAAGTAAGTTAACTTGAGCATTTTTTTTAATGGTTGCCCGTTTGCACAAATATGTCAATTTATTAACGCATCTTTGTTGCATGGAACATGAGTGGATCTGATAATGGATCGATAGTGGTGTACTGAAGCTACTTGAAAATATTTTAAACGGGATGTCTCATAATGCGGTATTATCATCGAAAATTTCGTGTTAATGGCGCCATATGATATATCTCTCAGGTTTCGCATGTTCACAAATTGGTGATAAAGTCGATAATTTAAACATTGAACGAAGCCAGATCATTTGATGGAGCATTTTCTCTATATGTTCAAACCTATCGAAAGAGCTGCTGTTGGACAACGATCAGACAAAATTACCTTTTTGTTTTATACGAGCTATAACTTTTGATTTATTAGAACTAACATTGGCTGTACATGTTTTAATAATGCATTTAGAAGCACTGGTTTCACTCTCTAAAAAAGACTGGAATCAACAGCTAAATAAACGGCGGCCCCGAATTCTTCACTAGTAGTAGGTATCTGGTTGGCAGAACGAGAACAGCTTCCGGTAGCGCTTGTGATGGTATCTTTGCACCAGCAGGAAGCGGATCTTGGAATCGTAGAACTGTTTGATGTGAACACGACGGGTCTTGGAGGTTTTCACCGATTCAACCTTGACGATTTTGATGGAGTGGGACACAGTGACGCGAAGGCGTGTCGCTGTAGCACTAAGTAAAAGTACGTTATGCGTAACGCAGTCAGACCATGCCTATGCTCATGAGCCGCAGTGGAGTCTTCTCCAGGATGCGCTTGACCGAAACGATTTCACTGGTCGTCTGCTTGAACTTACGCAGCTGCCGCAGGAAGTACCAGAAACGCCACTTAGCCACGATCGGCGCCGGTGCGAAGGTTTTGATCTTGAATTGCGAAGCGTTCCGATTCCTCACGAGCAGCTTACGTGCAATGACCTGGTATTCCTTCAGCACTTCTTAAGCTTTAATTTTGAGTGCGCTTCTTGAAAGAATTTTAATAGTTTATACGCGAACGAAAATGCTCAAATTCTTGTAAAATGCGAACTGAGTTCAAACAAAAACAAATTTTTGAACGATTTTGGTTGGGTATCTTGATTATAAATTCGTCAACGATGAGTCAAGAAAGGAATTATTTCATTTGAAATATTTCTTATGTCAATATTACGCAGAACCTTAGTTACGCAGCTTTAAGTGAATACCCCTATTATGATAGTTCGTATATATTATAAGGTTCATCACAAAAAGCCTCTAGTGGACAAATTGTAAGCCCACCATATGGTAATGAGAAAACTACATGAGTTAATCAGTGTTTCCATAAGCGGTTAAATGTTTTGTAAATTTATACCGTTTTGATTCATATTACGGACACTTAAGGCCTCAGTGAAGTATAACCCAGCTTGGACCATACAAAATAAATCCTTCTGTATGATTTTATAGCGTTATCGAGCGTCAGAAGCCCTTAACTTTTGGATGGTGGGTAAAGAATACGCGTCCGCAACTTGAATAATTTTAAATGAATCAAAACGTGTGGCCTTTTCATGATTCTTATTCCGGACGCTCCCTCATTTTTGCCTCATATTCCGGACGCTTTGATTCGAATTACGGACAGCTCATGATAATCATTAATGGAACAGTCAAATCATCAATTGAAATCGTTCAACTACTTAAGAGACGTCTAAGGTAGTTGGGCATTATAAATTTGCAATTATATTTATGGAAAAAACCTAATAAAACGAGCCTCGAAAATGAGAACTTTTGGACGGCGAAAATTGAACCATTTCGTGTGAAATGTTTCCCATACAAACGAGAGTGTCCGGAATTTGAAGCTGTCCGTAATATGAATCAAAACGGTAGTCCTATAAGAGTTTCCTACAACCAAACAAAGCATTTAGAAAAATGTTCATGAGATGTATTTTCACAGAATTTGTTTCTTTTATCGGTTTAGGTTTTAGTTGCTAAATCCATAAGCATTCCATCATTAAACACTAAAATCTCACCTGTCGAGAGATTCAGCATACGATAAATCCTTGATTGGCGAAATCATAGGATGCACCTCAACTTTTCGTTAATATCAAATACCAATTTGCCTACGACCCCATCGGACACCAAATCGACCCCCTCCGATCTTGTTTTACGTAACTTTCTCCACTTTTCTCCCACTTCTTTCTCTCTTTCTCTTCCTCTTTTTCTCAGTGTCCACGGTGTCTGTCATACCTCTCATGAACTATAAGCCCCAAGTAGAGATATTGATGTGATATTACCGCCACGTTATCCGTATCGTCTCGTTTTAAAGCGCCCAATCGAGAGCACAGCCAAAGAACTCCACTCGCCACAGCGCCACTTGTCACTGAAACGAACGAACATTGACGAAAGCAATCACTACCAGATAGTACAAAGTAACCATAAGTACTTTTAAACAGCCGTCTAGCTCCAACTGCGCCATCAACGTGTTTATGACTAATCTTTAATGTGTCTCGTCTTGTAAACTAACTGCTATTCCTGGATGTTTATATCTACTATTCCAATCGAAGCCAATCCTGTATTCCATAATCAAACGAACCAAAGAACGACTTAAAGTAGTTTTATTCGGTGTATGTTTGGGTGATTAATATACGAATAGCATCGGTGAACACGTTAAGAAGCGAAACTTGACTGCTCATTATAGTAATTTTGAATTTTAATGTATGAGTTTGGGTATGTGCTATCTTTTCAATAAATGCCGTATTTTGCTCCTCCACAGCTTGTACATTGATGTTCGTTAATTTTCAAACTATTCATTCAGCGAAATAAAAAGAGCACCACCCTGTTTTTCTGCTATCCTATAAACAGTATTGTTTATTAAACACTATATATCTCATTATTCTGTCTACAGTACAAAGAGTGTGCTTTAATGTATCCTAGATTTGAGTGCACTGACTATAAGAGCATAACTGTTCCATGGGCTTTTGAGCCAACACCTTTTACCATTGCAACACTCATATTTATTATGCACTTTACTGCCTATAACTGCATATTTGTTACATTCAACATTTTTGACGAGTTAATACCGTGGAACATAATCAAGTTTATAGTTTCTACTTATCAAAAGGAATCAACATTTCGCACATGACTCATATTACGAACACTTACTTACAATGGTGATTTTTAAATAAAACTATTCAAATTTGTCTATAGGATCAATCCTACTATGATTCAAGTCCTTTATATTTAAAAGTTGTGAAAATATCAATTCTTACTTCTGCCATTGCCATTGTTCAGAATATGAGTCATGCTCGGAATTTGATACAAAATTCTGCATAACTTGTGATTTCGCCCTACAAACCATTGGTAACCGAGTAGAGTTTTCATTCCCGGGAACATTTCCCGGGAATTGAGATTTCCCGGGATTCCCGTTTCCCGGGAAATGATTTTCTGTTTCCCGGGATTCCTGTATCTCCCGGCATTTTCGAATTTCCCGGGTAGCTTTATAAAAAAAAGAAATTACTATCTATTTTCAAACAAATACCATCGCACCATTTACATATCATATAATTCTAACCAATGAACTCACTACATCACTAGTTATATTTCGATGCTGATTTTTTGTTTTTTTTTGTAATGAAATAGTTGTTCATAAAATAGATATCGTTTTTGACGAATTTTGTATTTTTCAAGGCATCTTTTCTATGAATTCAGTAGGCTTATAAAGTTTTCATGGATGTAACAGTCACAATTTTTAATATAAAGACTCTAGTTGGATCAAGAATAAACTCCACGAAGACTTTTGCTTAATGCTATAAACTTTGTTGTTCTGAAACCTAGCGTTCGAAATGAAGCTATCATTTCTTTAGAGAAACAAGAATATATGAGATGAACCAGCCTAGGGCTGAAAGTCTCAATAATAAAGAAAGAAAAAAAAAAGAATAAATTACTCACAAATAAGAGAAATAACCAACAAATTTACTAATATAAAACACATATAGGGTCGATGAAGTCGCATGACTAAGAACAAATATTCGAATAAAATCGAAGAATAAAACCAGTGGCATTGTTTTTACGTCTGAAAGCTTTTTATCACGGTTTTGTAAAAGAAAATACACAAAAAATACGAAAACATTTTTTTTTTTGTTTATTGTCGCTACTTTAGCCTATAATACAAAGCAAAATACAAATCAAAACCGTGTTTATACGAAACTTTTACATTTTTGTTTTAGAAAGTGGATCAAAAGCTTTTGATTGATATAGAAATTACTATAGGAACAAAAGGTTTCCTATAGATGCAAAGGAGCTTAAATTATAAGCAACATTTCGATCATTTTTTAAACAATTCTGAGTTGTGTATCAATGGTGCATAGGTAAATGGTTCCTGTTAAAAATGTTTTGCAACGATTTGTAGCAAAACGGCCGTAAAAAGCTACTAGTGCGACTATAGAGGACTGTCTACTAAGGGAACACCGACCCTACACGAAATACGAATAATTTAAAAAATAAAATTCCACCAAATTTGCTTTATTTTCACGTTTTTCAGAATTCCCCGGGATCCCGGGATTCCCGGGAAATGGTAATTTTATTTCCCGTTTCCCGGGAAATTTGAAAACTCTATAACCGAGTGTGTAGCTCCTAGTTTCTAAGCGAAGGCTGAAAACTATCACCACTGGGAGATAGAGGATGATCTTCTCCACATCGTAGCATTATTCAATAGCGTGTAGATCCATTCGTTTGCTCGGTAACAACAAGCTACACAATGGCTTACCAATGGCTTTTAGGGTGAGATCACAGGTTATGCGAGAAACGGACTAGAAAATATAATGCTGATAATCCTCTATGCATACTTTTTTCATATGGGATTGATTTTAAGGACCATGTAGCTTTCAGTACAGATTGGGTGTGAAATCAAATTATCATCACTCATATTTCAGTTCAAAATTAATTGAATTCTTTACAATTTATCACAATATGTCTATATTTATAGGTTAAATATGTTGGAATTCACAACTGCAGTTAAACATGATTCCCTGGAGAATTTCACATAAATGCATAAATGACATATTTACAACGTAAAACTGAAACATAATTTTCGCGATTCCGTTGCAAATCAATCAACTTTTCATTGATAAGATGCACTATATAATGGCCTGCTTTTCCTACCAAAAAACAATGCATAAAAACGGTACTTTTCATCACTGTTTTCGGTGCTAAAAAGTAGTACTTTTCGGTACTGTTTGGAAGGCGTCAGCTAAATATCCCAGTCTATTCTGCCATTGCATCTGATTTTATATGTGATGTGTGATCCAGATACAAGACTGGTGATATTGTCGGCGTTATAAAAAGTTAGAATAAGTTTCTCGCCGAAGTTAGATTTTTCTCAGAATCTATGCGAGATACCTAACTTCGCAAGCGGTGCATTCGATTCGCATGCGGATGCGCTCTAATACGCTCTACGTCTGAAACAGGGTATCTTGCATGGATACCAAGAAAAATTCATTTTAGGCAAATTGCATTTTCAGACCGATCTGATATTTCTTGTTTGGGGACGGATCGCCCAGCATTCGTAAAAGTGACAGCAGAGCCCACTACCGTACGCATTTGTTCTGTTCTCCAATAGGGAATATTGATCTGTATGATATGAACGATAAAATTTGTGACATTCGTAGATACTACTATGTCGCAGCCTACGCAATTGAAAATACTGAATGATACTACACATGGATGTACGCCCACGTGGTTTCTGTTGAAATGTTGGTTTGTTTTCGAAATGATCCAGCTTAAACGAATTTTTCGTAATAGCAAAAATGTATGCAACAAGTTTCAAAATGATGATTTTTTCAGCACCAGTTGTACATTTATAATAAATGTACAACTCGTGCTGAAAAAATCATCATTTTGCAACTTGTTGCATAAATAACTATTGTGTAGCAAAAAAGGATCTAAAATGTAGAAAACTTGCATTAATCATCAGTATCATGTGAAATAAAAAAAATCGTTTTTAATTGGTTTATTGCCCTAAACATCTATCAAAACTTGAAACTGTGTTTTTTTGGGTTTCGCAATCTGGGGAAATCTTTCGTTATTAAATTTCCGGTCGTCGAGCGGTTAGCCTCCCTCAGAAGCACCGCGCTGTACAAGAAGCGAGAAATTTTCACATATGTTGTACAGAATACAACAGCGTGACTACATGAGTGTTATACTTTTTACCGTTATGCTTAAGAAGCTCCCCTTTATGCATTAGGCAATAGGTTTAACCTATCCGTACCCAACGTCTGTTTTTAAAGATTCATGATTTATCAAAAAATGAATGTTAAAGGACCTAACGTGAAGGAAGTTGAGTTCCGGATGTCCTGGTGGGAGTGGCCAATTCCACTATGTAATATAAACCGTTCATGCGGCATACCAAACTTCATGATTTAGGAAATAATGAGTGGAAATGGTCATTAGAGAGTTCAACGACCGTTCAGGACCAAGTCATTCCTGAATTGTCGTTAAACTCTGTAATGACAATTTCCACTCATTATTCGATAAATCATGAAGTTTGATATACTTCATGAACGCATACTGGAATTGGTCACTTCCACCAGCCCATCGGGAACATGTCAGGTGTGACCAGGTCAACCTTGAAAGATCGGTAAACTTTCTAATGACCATTACCATTTTTTATTTGACGAATCATAACGATTGATGAGCCGAACGAATGGTTGTGATATCATTTCGGGAATGACCGCCTCCCTCCCTTATTTTAATATTGAATCACCCCCAAAAAGTTTAGCATCACCTCAATACAGGTAAATTTTCATTGCAATATCACGAGATTCATATGATTTGCAAAGAAGTGATCTTCAGCAAAGTTGTTCAGCGGATCAAAGACACTCGGAAGGCAAACATTTTAGTTCGCAATTTTGTCGCAAGGTGGCACTAGTGAGCATGTAAAATTGAGCATTTCAAGCATGTTCTATCTTGTGATTCACATGAGATAAAAAGTTTGAGTCTTCGGAAAAGTTGTTGAGAAAGTTAAAGACATACGGAAGGTAAATAATTTGATTCTAAATTTTGCAGCTAGGTGGCATTAGTGAGCATATAAAAGCATTTATCTCATGATCCAGGTAAGATAGAAAGTTAAAGTCTTCGACTAAGTTTTAATCTCTGGCATATGAATTGAATCAGACCTGAAACTCTGGTATATGATGTCAGACCTGAATCACTAAATTATTAGAGGAATAAGACATAATTTGCCAATAACTAAGTAGACCAATCCAGAGTCTCTTGAAAATGAATAACTGAAAAATGCAGGTCAACAAAAATGAATAACTTAAACTAGAAATGAATCAGATTTAAATTACTTGAATATGAAGTAATTCAGACCTGAATCACGTCAACATGAAGTAATTTAGACCTGTATTACTTGAATATATAGTGAATCAGACTTGAATCACTTGTATATTAAGTGAATCTTAATCACTTAAATATAAAGTATAACAGACCTAAAACACTTGAATATAAAGCAAATCAGTGTTGATTATGAAGATATTTCAATCTAAATCTTCTGAATATTAAAAGCATTAGACCTGAGTCACTTGAACAAATATTAAAACATAACTTAGGTACTTAAAAATGAAGTAATTCAGTCCTGAATGCCTTAAATATGAAGCTATTCAGACCCAAATAACTAAAAAATGAATTGGAAAGTTGGAACACTTGAATATGCAATAAATCAGATATGAATCGCTTGTAAATGAAAAGAATCAGACCTGAATCACTCAAAGATTAAGTGATTTAGTAATGAATTCCGCAAATATCAAGTAAATCAGCCCTCTATCTCTAAAAAAGTAAGTCAATCGTATCTGGAACACTTGAACAGCGAAATCATACCTGAACAACTGGAGAATGCTGTGAAACAAAACTGAATAACCTAAATTCTAATCAAACCTGAACCACCTGTTTATTATGTAATTCATACTTGAAACAGGTGAACATGAAGTAATTCAGACCTGCATCACTCGAATATAAAGTGAATCAGACCTGAGTCACTTGAATATGCAGTGAATCACTCGGATATAAAGCGAACCTAACATTAATCACTTGGATATGGAGTGAATCAAATATGAATCACTGGAATATGAAGTGAATCACATGAAAATTAAGTGAATCTGATGTGAAGCACTTGGATATGGAGCAAACCAAACCAAATATTAAATGAATCAGTCGTAAGTCACATGAGCATGAAGTGAATCTGACTTTTTTATAGGAGAGCATCAAACCTGAATTACTTCAATATCAAGTATATGAAGTAAATCAAACATGAAGCACATGCATATAAAGGAAGCAGGCATTAATCACTTGGGTATGAAGTGAATCAACATTAATCACATGAATATAAAATCAATCAATCCTGAATTATTTGGATATTAAGAGGTTCTGACTTGAATTAACAACTTTGCCGAATACACGAACTTCAGGATCACAATACAGAACTAGCTTAAAATTCTCAATTCAACACTACCGCCATCTAGTGGCGAAATTACGAAATAAACTGTTTGTCCTTTAGATTTCGTTCGCCTTCTGAACAACTTTGCCCAAAACTTGAACATGCTTCATAGCAAAATTATGAGATAGAATTAATATAAAATACTCATTTAAATATGATCTACAGTGCCATCATTATAAATCAAACTGTTTTCCGGATGCCCTTGACTTTCTGAACAACTTTGCCAAATTTCAATACATTTATTGGAACAAATTTGACTGGAAAAACTGACTTCTCTTGTTAATATGTTTGAATGATTACTATTTGTTTAAATTTTGTTTGATTGTAAAAATTTGTTGAATACTTTTTGTACAAGTAGAAATTTTGACAAGAAAAACACATTTGCGTAAAATTTGTCCTAAAACTTATATTTGTGGAAATAGTCCAGTCCATCTTGTCAGTGTAATTTTTATTTCGCACTAACTTGTTCATGAATTCACGCTGAATTGTGAATGATCTTCACATACAATCCACTATTGCTTGCTATATGTGAAACTACAGCGAACTCAATTCACACTGTGCCTCAAAATGATATGTTTAATATTTCTTACATAGCAGTAGAAAAACAGGGAGGTGCTATTTTAATTTCAATGGGTGTAGTTTCATCGCAGACAACGTTTATATGAATCATTTCCCCAGAGTAATGTTTTGTTAGGATGAACATACAAAATACAAATACATAATACAAATTATTCTATTGTAATCGAAAAAACAACACAACAACACATTATTTTGCCTTTTGTATTAAATTAAAAATCAAAATACGTTTTAAGTGTTTTTTATCTCTTGATTACGCCCTAACTGCAAATCTTTTGAATGCAAGTAACTGACACTGAGGAAGACTATCTGCTTTTCATTCTATTTGTCATCATTTTAGTAAGATCGAGTTTACATGGGCATCTATAAAATTTTGTCTCAGAAAAAAAGAACAAAATGTGAATGGATGCATGCAGAATTGATTTCAGTGAAATGATTCAAATGAACTGTTTCAAAATGAATATCGTACATAACTTATTTTATTGTAATTTTGGTTCTTTTCGTTTTGCTGTCACTGTATGTCTTTTTCAATCGTTGGTACATTAAACTATTAAACCTTTTTGAATACTGTTTCTATACTGCTTTGAAAAGCTCAATTATCAATTGCTGCGTAAATCCGTAATTCGTTTTGATACGAGCTTATTTTCTATCCGAATATGGAACATGAATATTATTTGTTTTTTGTACATCTTTTTTACCCCTTATTTGCACTGCACTATGTCATAACGGATGATTTCATCTCGCTCTTCGAAACTTTGTCGTATTGCCTTGCAATATACAAGTGAAGATTTTGTTCGGTGTGTTTGAATTTCGTTTGGACGGGTGTTTTACTTGTTGGATGTTAATACTTATTACAAGGCCTTCGCTAAAACCCACAACAATCACTAATTACAATCCTCCGTTTGTTTGCTTTTCATCCCCACCGCAGTACTCGGAGCATCGGGAGAAATTTTATTGGAGAAAATACTCGAGGAGGACAGTAGCTACGGTGATCCGGATTACTACACCCGTAACGTTGGTCAATCTCCGCCCGGTTTGGACAACGACAAGAAGCTGCTGCTGGGTAATGGTCACACCGGCGCCATACATATGACCGATATTTAAATCCTCGGTGTACCGCCCCTCATTAATAAACCTATCGCCAACGCCATCATCGCCATTATCGTCACCGGGGCAGCAGTTTCCAATGATGTCATCATCATCAACGTCGTCGTCGTCGTCGCCAACGGTAAAATGGAGACCGACCATTACCGCAAAGCATCGTAAGTAGGAAACAGCGGCAGAAGAGCTGGGCACCACGAGAAATGTGTGCTACATGATTGCTCTCTTTTTCCAATCTTCTACACTAAGTAGATTTTTTCTATATTGACATAGATATTGATAGGTAAGATTCATATAGTTCAAGTACGTGAAGGTATATAAAATTAAATAAAAATGACAAAAAACAGAAACTTATAAATCAATCCATAAGCTATCCATAATCATGCACGGATGAAAGGATGAAGAAGATAAGAACATTTAACATTAATAGGGAGGTCCTTTCGAGGACGGCTATCTACGGTCACGGTGGGTTTGTTATCGTCGTCTGGCTTCTATGCCATTTAGATAATGAGGTGAATCTTCTATCAAGCATAACTAATCTGAGAAAAAAATCTTCAATTTCAATCAATCAGTTTTATCAATTTTCTGTTTGACCTATTGGCATTTCAGATGCGTAATTGCTTAAGGCCCAAACGCAATGATAGCGGAACGGCAACGGAAAGCGGAACCAGTTCGCCAGCATGATAACATGCTAGTCGACTCAGTGTTGGTTCACTCTAATTCGTTGACAGCTCAATCGAGATGGTGTGATTCATGCTGGCGAACCGGTTCCGCTTTCCGTTGCCGTTCCCCTTTCATTGCGTTTGGGCCTTTAATCTGAGAGCCTACCGCAATTGCAGTGCATTCTAACTTGCTTAAAAATATATGTAACATATTTTGAAGACTACTGCATTATCGACAGCAATATACTTCTCTCGAAAAGCTCAAACTCCTAGTAAATTCCTAAACCCTTAAAAGCCCGAATTGAACCGTGAATTTTTAAACGGCCACAATTCGGAGACCAGTAATCTATATAAAGAGAGTTTGACCAGTAACCTATATAAATAAAAATGGAGTTATGTTTGTATGTCACGAAATAGCTTCCTAACGGGTCAACCGATTTGAATGATTACTTTTCTGTTTTGTTTGTCAAGTGTTCCGACGTGTTTGTGAGTATAAAAATCGGAAAAAAAACGAGCGTGAACGGAACTGTCATTTTGTATGGGACGATCCATGGCGTTTTTCAACAGCCTACTTGATGGCAAGACGAAGTTTGCCGGGCCCACTAGTTTGAAATAAACTTCAATTGAATGCATTTAGTTGATTTTACAATACTTGTGACATCCCCCTGACCCGTCCCCCTTTTCTAGGTAACGGAAAAAGTGTGGAGACGAGGGGTGCAAAATTGGTTCCCAACGGATATCTCAACATCTCTGAGTCTGAAAGAAAATTTATCCGCTAGACGGCGCTAGTAACAATTTTCATTCAATTGTCTGTATCAGCTAGAAGGTTGGTGTCTTCGGAAAAGCTGTTTAACTTTTCAAGAGCTATCTAGTGGTGAAAAGTCTGATTAAAAACTCATCCTCTAGGTGGCGCTAATAAAAAGCAACCTTCAAACCTTCGGCAAAGGTATTCAGCAGATTGAAGGCTATGTGGAGGTGTAAAATATTGGCCCTAATGTATTGCGTACCAAAAATTATTACCAAAGCGATTAAAACAATTTTGAAGTGTACCAAAGCCTAAAGATGACTACCTAAAAACGCTGATCAGATTTCAAATGGCTGCTCAAGACCTGTTTGTATACATGACTGCAGCAAATCAGTAACAATATCCAGTAGTGTTACTCAAGATTCTTATCAGAATCTTGAAAATTGAAGTCTTCGGCAAAAAATGTCCACCTATCTGGTAGTGTAGAGTCTGACTTATCTCCTCATGCTAGTAAGTTGATATCTTCAATATTCTCTGTCACGAGATCTTTATCTTCGGCCAAGCCGTTTTTACAGATCAAGAACTATCTTGTCGTAAAAAATCTGACTAGAAGCGCATCCACTAGGTGGCGCTTGTAACATTTTTTTTCAATCTTCTTCAAGATCCTTATCATATGATCAAGGGCTATCTGGCAATGAATAGTCTGATAAAAAGTTGATTCAACCGCTAGGTAGCGGCAATAACTTTTTTTTTTCAATCTCCAGTCTCGGAATACTGGTCAAAACAAAGGATCGTGTTCATCGGTGGAACCTAATTGTTGAATAATCCGATAGATGGCGCTACAGTCATTTCTCCAAAATTTTATATTCAGAATATTGAGTTATAGAATAATATTGGAAGTTTTCATGGCTTCCCTAATAGTCCTT
Source organism: Aedes aegypti (assembly GCF_002204515.2). Lineage (NCBI taxonomy): Eukaryota > Metazoa > Arthropoda > Insecta > Diptera > Culicidae > Aedes > Aedes aegypti. The sequence continues at coordinate 403,994,229 of NC_035108.1, forward strand.
TAAAGCGAAGTTGCATTGATTTTGTGTTGTTTTTTATAAGTAAGTGTCACATTTCATAACTGATTAACTGATTGAGTAACGCATAGGTATGGTCGGCTATACATTAGTGCCGCTATATTTGACATCAAGACAGCCCTCAGGCTGCTGAATATGTTTGCCGAAGACACCAACCTTCTTGCTAATAAGGATCTGGAAGTAGAGTACATTAAAGATTTCTTTCAACTAGGGCCACGTAGCGCATGTATATTCATAACAAGATTCTTAATCGCCAGATAGTCCTTGAACAGCTGAGCAGCTTTGCCAAAGATACCAATCTTTTACAGTCGACTCTCCACATCCCGATGTTCTACATCTCGATATCTCTCCCTATGTCGATGATTTGTTCTGTCCCTTCATTCTGCATACATTTTCACTCTCCTTATCTCGATATCCTCCTTATCTCGATATCTCCCTATCTCGATGTGATTTTCGTTCCCGATTTACTCCCCTTCTTATATCGATATGCCCATTATCAAAGGTTACTAGACTAGATTTTACGGATACAAAACAATTTGCAAAAACGAAATGACGTCTTTTTGTTTTCACTTTTCCTAGTAACGGATTGATTATCAATCTAGTAATCATTAAAAATTAAATTTTGTTCTATGTCTCGATCTCTCCCTATCTCGATGGTTCCTTCGATATCGAGATGTGGAGAGGCGACTGTATTTGATAAGGATCTTAAGATATGGATAATAAAAAATATTACTAGCGCCATCTAGCGGACATATTCTCATGCAGACTCTTCACCGAAAGATGGCCCTTATTATGCTGAACAGCTCTGCCAAAGACACCAACCAACCTTCTAAGGGATTGTTCAAATATTACGAAACGCAACAGGGGGTCTTACATAGTGTTGCGGCCCATGCAAAAATTTAAAATTCTCCCTAGCTGTTACGTGGGGGAGGAATGGGGTCCACAGTTGACAGATTTTGTGTTACGTAATGTTTTAATGAACCCTAGCTAATAAGGATCTTGAGAAACAGACAATTAAAGGAAATTTCCTACTAGCGCCACCTAACGGATACATTCTAAATTAGATTTTTCACCTCCAGAGAGCCCTCAATCGAAGACACCAATCTTCTTGCTGATAAGGATCTTTAGGTAGAGAAGTTTAAAGATTTCTTTTCACTTGAGCCACCTAACGGATGAATTTCCAATCAGACTCTTTGCCGCCAGATAGCCCTTGAACTGTTGAACAACTTTGCCGAAGACACCAACCTTTCAGCTCATTTGAGTGTTTTGAGATATTTTGCACCCCTCGCATCCACGCTATTTCCGTCCCCTTGAAAAGGGGGAAGGGTCAGGGGGATGTCTGATCCAAGTATTGAAAGACCAACTTACCGAATTTACTTCAAAATTTATTTCAAATTCATTGAATTTCTGGTCTCCGAATCGTAGAAATTTAAAAAATCAAGGTTCGTCTCGGGCTTTTGAGGGTTAAATGATCCTTGTCATAGGCTAATCGAAACTTTAGTGGAATTATAGGCGTATTTCCAGTGATATATTGGACGGACTGATGTGAATAACTTAAAAAAAATATCCGATGTCTAAACTGCCCATATTCGCATAACAGTCCCATGTTTAAAAGAAATCCCAAAGAAAATAGAACTGCTATGCGAATACGAGTAGTAAACAGGTTCATGTGAATATCATGATGAAAATCTTGATAGATTGGTTTGTCTTGAAAATACCTTGCCAGATTACTACCAACATAGATTTGTTGTATATTTGTTAGTGATTTCTGTCGAGTAAGAGATTCTCATGTGTTAATCCTAAAAAAAATCCAGGGATTTTTGATGATTTTTCTTGGATTTTTTTTTGTTTGACTAATTGCTTTTAATGATTTTGGTGGAACTCTATCTATGATCCATAGCCGAATGCTTGCGAGATCTTTTAAAACTTTTTCCTGAGCTTCTATCCGCCTCCTTGCTAAAATGATCATGGAGCAATTTCCAAAGAAAACCTGTTTCTTTCTTAGTAATTTATGCCGAAATAACTGAAAGCTTTTTTTAATACCTGTGGTAATTAAAAATGCATGAAGTTTTCTTTTGTTGGTTTTGATCGAAATTCTTGATAAATGCTATGAAATTAACCCTGAATGAATCTTTAGAATTATGTCTCAAATAATCTCTTATGACGAAGTTCTAGGACTAATTTCTGAATGAATCCAGAAAAATCCATCGTCATTATCCTGGATGTGTCAAAATTATTGAAAATTCTGGACAAACATTTGAAAAGGGCCCAAGAGGTCTTGAGCCTTTTTTTTTTGCAAACTTTGCTGTTGAGCCCCTCTTAGCCCGCCCACGCAAACTAACACCATTATCAGAAAGATTGCTGTTAGCTCTTCATGATAGTGGTATTGGTGAGCGTAATCGAGTTGAATTGGGCTCAACAGCGACTTGCAAAGCCAATGTTTACCAATGTCGATGTGCCCTTTTGAAATGTTTGTCCAGAATTGTGCCCAATAATCTACGATTTGGGTTTAATTTTAAACATGTTTTCAGCATGGTAGAAAAGATGCTTTCCACCGATAAAACAATCAAGAATAATTATTGAAAATAACATATAAGTTTATGCGTGCAATTTGAAAAATTCTAACTTAGAAACTCTTGATTATTGAGATAAACGTTCTGCAGAGATGTTATAGCAAACCGTTTGGACTACAAGAAGAATATGAACACTGAAAAAATATTTATAAAGTTTTTCTAAGAACGACTATTGGACGAATATCAAAATTTCGGTTGTTTGTCGAATAAATTCGTTTTTGAGAATCATCAAATGATTCAGAATCATATCATGATCACTTCTCTAGAAGCAGCCATTCTCGAGTTATTTCAAATTTCAAGCAAAAATGTATTAATTATATAATTTCATAAACCATTTTCATTAATGATTGGCGGTTTTTCATCAAGAACAATCGGTTTTCAAGAGTATAGGTAATATTTTCGTCTACTGGTTTATTATTTTTGGTGAAGAATCACGAATAACTAATGAAAATGGACTATTTTGCTATGTAAATAATATTTTAGCATTAAACTTAATATAACTTGAAAATTATTACTTCTAGAGAAATGTTTTTATTAGAAAACCTGTGTTATTAAACATTTCTTCATCATAAAATTTGCTCAAAATCTCTGTTTTTATCAAGATTCTTTGATGATAATATAAAAATAATAATAATGGGATTATCGTGTCTAAATACTTAAAAAATAAGTTGAATGTTTCATGTTAAAAAAAATTCAGTGTATATATTTTTCTTGTAGCTCAAACGGTTCACTAGAGCTTCTCTATACGATGTTTTCATCTAAAATCAAAAGATTTGGAGCTAGAGCTTTTTAATAGATTGCATGCTAAAACACATAGGCAATTTTCAGAAATTATTCTTGAATCAAAAAGATCTATTTGTCTATGGAAAACACTTATTCTACCATAATGAAAACTGGTGCAAAATTTACAACGAATCTAAGATGGTCGAGTTCTGTGATTGACCTATTTGACATGGAATTCGTCTGTTGTAAAAAAAAAATTCGAATAAATTATGCTCGGCGGTACTATTTAAAACACATGAAAATTCCTTCAAAGCCATCGTGTAGGTGGACGATCTCCTAAAGGAATCACCATAAATCCCTGAACATTTCTGATTGAATCACTAGGCTACTTCCTGAAATCACTGATGGAAAAAGATGAGCATGTCTGTTGAACCAGATCAAAAACAAAACGCTCTCAAGCATCAGATTCGCATCTGTCGTGCTCGCGAGTAAACAAAGCTAAAGTTATTCGTGAAAGTGTTCGGAGCTGTTTAGAGTGAATTACGCTTTTGACCACAAACTGGTTTACTGTCTATTTGATGGATGTACAATTGATTTATCTGTCAAAAGTATAATAAATCACACCTTGTTCGGTTACTCGCGAGTAAAGGTTCGTGAACTTTTTTTCGCGAACGCTATTTCTTACTCACTCCAAGGCTGTTCACGAGTCTGTCATGTTTGTTTTGCGTTGGTTTACACTCGTGAGCAGCTTCGTGATGTTAACATTACTACCACTGCCTGAAACAACCACTAAAGTAAATCATAATATTTTCTTTTTAGAGCTATTAATCTTTACGTTACCGGCCTCCGATAAGCCATTTTCAAACAGCTGCCATTTCGTCAATTTCCAATCGATTTTTTTTAAACTACCCTCAGTTTACTTTAAAAAAGTTTCAGTTATTTGTCATATATGGACAATTCTGTATTCGGAACCATGCCGGAGAGATTCCGGGTTGTACTGGGGTCACGAGGGTGTCAAATTCGGGAAATATGATAATTTTTTCAGCTACACGACTAAAGTTTTTTTTGTAAAACATGAGATAATGTTCGATTGTTATCAATTAAACATAATTTGAATAAGTGGACCATTCCGAAACATCGTAGACGGTTCCGCCAGGGCCAGTTTGGGGACATTTCCGTTTCATGTCCAAAACATACCTTGCGACGTCTCAATCTTCTTTAATTCGGGAGAACATATCAATGAAGCAAAAATAAACTAAATATATAAATAGATGTGGCAACTCCAGAGCACCTGACACAGGTTCTGCCAGGGCCTCTTTGAGGACATTTCCGTTTATTGTCGAAAACATACCGTGTGACGTATCAATCTTCTTGCATGCGGGAGAACATGTCAATAAAGGAAGAATAAACTAAATATCCATAGATGTGGCTACTCCACAGCACCTGACACAGGTTCCGCTAGGGCCTCTTTGAGGACATTTCCGTTTTTTGTCGGAAACATACCGTGTAACCTATCAATCTTTGTGAATTCGAGAGAACTTATCAATAAAAGAAGAAAAAGCTCGGTACGAATAGATATGGTCACACCAGATCTCCAGGCGCAGGTTCCACGAGGGCTTCTTGGGGAACATTTCCATTTTATGTCCAAAAACATACCGTGTGACATCTCAATCTTAATGAATTTTAAATAACTTGTCAATAAATGGAAAATAACACGGTAATAAAAGATTTGGCCACTCCAGAGCTTCTGGCACAGGTTCCATAAGGGGGATATTTCTGCTTTTGTCTCAATCTTTGTGAATTGTAAAAAAACATGTCAATAAAAGAAGAATCAACTTATTAACATGTGATGTGGCCACTCCATAGCTCCAAGTACAGGTTCCACCAGGGCTTCCTTGGAGATATTTCAGTTTTATATCCATAACAAACCGTGTGACGTGTCAATCTTCGTGGATTCGAAAGAACATGTCAATTCATGAAGTTCCGCCAAGGCCTCTCAGGGAACATTTCAGTTTCATGTCCAAAACCTATTGTGCAACGTGAATTCGACAGAACATATCAATTAATGAGGAATAGACCCTGTGTTTCCACTCCTGAGCATCACGTACAGGTTCCAGAATGGCCTATTTTATGACATTACCGTTATTTGAAGGAAAAAATATGTCAATAAATGAAGAATGACCTCGATACCAACAGATCTAGCTACTCCAGAGCACAAAGAATAGGTTTCACCGAAAACCTTTTTTGAAAATTTTCCGTTATTTGAACAAAACATGATGTGCCACGGATAAAGCATAATGAAAATTCTGAAAAGTATTCAAATAAATCTAGGATAAAAAACATACACACTGATGTGGCTCCTCTTCACTGATGAGTCTTAGGCAGGATCTTTCTAAACAGATGTTTTCCACGATTTTTTGGAAAATCTGTTTTGCAGATCTTCATGAATACGTCAGGAATGCACTGTGCAACTAGTTAAAACTCAGCAAAAAGCTGAGAAGAAAACTAACAAGGAATTCACCAGTTTGTTTCGAACATCATCAGAAATCCAATAAGAATCCTTAAAAGGTTTTGGCTAGAATGTTACCAAGAATCTATTGTAAACTTCGAAGAAAATTTTCTATTTATTACTCAGAGTTCTCAATAAATTTGTTGATAAAAACTTAAAAGGAATTCGTTTTGGAACTCCTCATAAAAACAGTCTTATGATTTATGAAATCCCTTTGGCTTACTGACCTTTGGCATATTTACTGCCAATAATTGTTTTAACAGTATAAAAAAGAAGAATCTATTGCCCGTTTAAAGAAGAGTAAATTCGACCAAACGTCGGTTCCGTCAATCGTACCGCTTATTCATGAATGGAGGAAATCCACGTGCAACAGAATAAGAATTTTGCTTAGAATATGTTAAGGATTTCATCAGAATTTAAACAATAAGCTAACCAGCAATTATCTAATTTGGAACCCATTCGAGATTTCATCTATTATCCGCAAAGGGTTTTCCTACAGATTAGTGTCCGGTCCATCGATTGTGTCGGGAGAGCGATGCAATAGAAATCAGACGTGTCCGGTTCGCGCAGTGCGAAGAAAAAGTGGTGTAATCCAGCCATAAATGTTTGGTCCATCGATTGTATTGCTTGCTCCAGCAAGAGCGAGCGATGGGACCGGAAACACCCACTAACCCAATGTACTTTCCAAGACAATTGTGGAGATGCAGAGGTTTATTCAGCCTTTGAGCTCTCGATTCGTGCTCTTTGAGAATGGTTCGCTAATCCCGAGCCCCATTCATTAAATCTCTGTGCATCTTCGACTGCTCCGGTCGATCACGGAGTGCAACTACGAAGCGGTCATCTATGCTTGAGCTCATGCTCATTATCCGCAAGGGTTTTACTTACAAATTCTTCATGCATTTTTTATTTTATTTTTTTTTTTAAATAAGCCAGTTCATTTGCCCTAATTCAAATAGTATTGCTCTGGAGTGGCCAAATCTTCATTTATTGACAAGTTCCCTTGAATTCATGAAGATTGAGACGTCGCACGGTATGTTTCCGACAAGACACGGAAATGTCCTCAAAGAGGCCTTGGCGCAATCTATGTCAGGCGCTCTGGAGTGACCAATTCTATGAATATTTAGTTTATTCTTCCTTTATCGACATGTTCTTATGAATTCAAGAAGATTGAGACGTCGCACGGTATGTTTTGGACATGAAACGGAAATGTCCCCAAATTGGCCCTGGCGGAACTACCATGTTTCGGAACGGTTCACTTATTCAAATTATGTTGAAATAATGACAATAGACCATTATCTTATGTTTTACATGAAAACTTCAGTGTTGAAACTGCAATAAATAAAAAAAAACACATTTCCCAAATTTGGCACCCTCGTGACCCCAGTACAATCCGAAATATCTCCGGCATGGTTCCGAATTCAGCATTCTCCATTTATGACAAATAACTGAAACCTTTTTAAAGTAAACTGATGGTGGTTTCAAAAAAATCGATTGGAAATTGCCGAAATGGCAGCTATTTGAAAATGCCTTGTCGGAGGTCGGTAACGTAAAGGTTAAAGAACTACTGGAAAAATCGCTGAAGGGTTATTTGGAGCTATAACTTGAATAACCCTAAGATAGTTTCCTTTCAATCTTCTGGGTGAAATAGTTGTTAAAATAATGATGAATTTCTGATAAGGCCTTTGTAAGAATCTATCATGGAATGTACGCTTAATTTTCCTCGAATGTTTTTAGCGAAACGGTCACGAATCAATCATAAGAATATTGACAATTTCATGGCATCGACAAGATGTCCAGTGAATTTGTAATAAAATTCATATTGTATTTCTCTCGAGCTATTCTTAGCGCATCCACCATTTTATTTGAATGTAGCATTTAATATATTCTAGATTAAAGATGCGAGGAGTGAGTTGAACAGGTACACGAAAATACGTGGGTTAGAAAGTCAAATAATTTTAAATTCATGATTCTACATGAACAAAGCCATAAGGAACTATATACTACATGTATTCTTAAAGAAATGTTCTGTGGAATCATTGGATGAAAGTCAAGGAAGCTTACATCTAAATGTGTTCACTGTATTCTATTCTCCAACCGAAACAAAGTGAACACATTTTAATCAAATAAATTTCAGTTTTGAACTGAAAAAATGCTTTCAACGACGACGACGACGATTACGATGGTGCATTCTTGAACGATAATCTTTCAGTTCATCTTAAAGTAGTCTCTAGGGACTCGCACAACTAACCCTGTCGATCTTATCCTTGATAGATTCCTGCAAAATTCATGGAGATACCAAAGAACTCTTGTGGAATCATTAGACAATTTAATGGAGTAATTCCTTAAAGAATTTTCCACATACCACGTGGTCATTTGGGAGTCTTTTGAAGTTTTGTATGAATAAAAGACCACGAAGGGAAGCGGGTGGAGAAAAAATAACTTAAAATGGAAACTGAAATAATTGAATAGCTAAGCATCTGCTAAAATGTTGTATATGAGGGTTATTTATTTTTCCGTTCGTGCTAATCTTCATCATTTTAGCATATAAAAGCTAACTGTCCATACTCATAATTAGTAAATCCTTTTTTAATACAATATTTATTTAACCAGAAGTCCTGAATCAAAGACAAACTAGCCTGAACTATATCCACCGTCTCAAACCCACCGTGCCGACTGAAATATGTGTATGTACCAGACATTGCAAGACTTCAACAAGTTAATCGTGATATAAACATTCGCAACAATGCAGAAATGATAAGATGTAGGACTTTTCATAATAAAAGTTTTGTTTTAAGCCAATCCAAAAATGAATACAGCTACTATGTGTATTGAACTCCTAATTTTTATATGTGGCAAACCAAGATGACAAAAGTGTAAGTATGAATTGATTCTGATTGAGTTTTCCAATTTGCCATCATCGCCAGGTCCAATTATAGCTACACAAATTGATGGTGCTCATAAAATATTCCATTGAAACAACGTAACAGCAGAACATATGCAACTAATAACAACAACTAAACACTCTACTAGCTGTGGATATTAGAATTCCGTTTTGATACTCACTTTAGTCGATATTTTTGTTACTGTGTAATGAAACATTCGCTATTTAGACAACTCGTCGAAAACATCATACATAAAAAAACATATTTAGCTGTGTATAGTGCGCTAAGAACAAAAAATCAAGTGAAAAGTAAAGAAATTTTTAAAAAATTGTTGAAAAAGATACAAAAAATATGCTGAAAACAGAATCTCAAATCTGTAGGTAAATGTATTTAATTTGAAATTTTTGATGTTCGTGACCAGATGTCGTATATATTATTATTAATAAAAAATGCATTGAGAAAAATTTGATCACATGTTGAACAGTACTTACATATTTCAGAGCTATTTAAACAAACAATGAGAAAAAAGGAACGAGCCATACATACAGTCAAAAAAAAAATCACCGTGCATTCAACTAGATAAACGTTTATTAAACAATTCAATATTTAATAGCGCAAAATATAACAGTTCCAAACTAAATAGAAGGGAACGCAACCACATTTTTAAGTGTAAAATCAAATAGAAATCATCACAAGTGAAAGTCGTACCCAACGTGGTAAGCTTATTCGTCATCATATGCAGTGAATCGCCGCACACTCGGTAGGAGTATTACATTCATCGCACAATTTATAATCAAGACTTCATTAACCGCTCTCAGCATATCTTCCATGGATTACACATTCAAAACACACATACACACACAAACATACACACACGCACATACATGAACGAGCAAACGAACCGGTAACACCGACGAGTTTTCCCACGAATATTCATTTTCTAATAATGTGCGAAATAAAAGCGCCAGAAGCGTGTGAAAGGAAAAAGGAACTTCACCCCCCTTCGCTCCATCATCACCATCATCGTTCGACGGAAGTTTCGAATGCCATAAGGGGGTGAAGGTATGTTCTCTCGTCAAAAGGTATGTTCTCTCGTCAAAACTGAAATTAATTAAGCTTTTGAGCGGGAATTTTTCGCAACAACTGTTGGAATTGGAGTGGAGGAGAACTTTTTATTTTCCTGGAACGACGAAGCATCAACCTCGGATGAGGATATTTTTTAATGGCATTAGGTGATTGAAGTCTGAACAAATGTGAGCCACTTTGCTTTATCTCTTGAGTTAGGTTCGTAAGCATAATTGACAGTATATTTAATGCGTAAATAAAGAGCATTTATTGCTTCAATTTCAACAATAAACAGTGCGTTTCTGTTAACTCTCCGAAGACCATTTGTACAGTTCCTACTTCATAGTTTCCCAAACCGTGAGTTGGGACCCCCAGGGGGGTCATGAGCCCATCTCTGGTGGGTCGCAAAAAAATCTATTTTTTATAACATTCTTGGTTTTGAATGTAGCGTCGAACTATTTCTTAACTGTTCTTTATGTCAATAAATTATTGCAGTAACAAGATATTTTGTCAATAGAGTCCTAAAGCCATGTCCCAATGTTAGTACCGAACGTTTCAGTTTAGGCCAGAAATACATGTGTACTCAATTTTCAAATGGTTTTCTTTGGTTTACGGCGAAAAAACATTGTTTTTCTGATTTTTGAAATTTGAAGCACCCTATAGTTTAAGCAAAAATTTTGGGTGTATTTTGTTTTCCGTGTCCCTTCCGAAATATCAAATAGGTACAACCCCAGTGTTAAATGAGCCCCTGTGGCATTTTTGTCGACAAAGTAAACGTCAAACATGATCAATAGTGTCACGTTACAAATTTGAACACATTTTTATAATAAAAGTTTGAATATTATATAGTCGTTATTTGAACGCCAAAGTAGTAGCAACAACACGCTCTGTCGTGATATTTAATCAACCTTTTTCATTCATGAAGTTGCAGTATGCTATGAGTCGCAGTAGTAGGAAATCTGCCGGCCCTGATGACGTGGGTTACCCATTGAAAATCTTGAAGACATGGTAAGCTAATCCTACTTGAGAGTTGAGCTGATAAATCAGCTGTGGACTGGTAACTCCTACCCACCGGAATGATAAGAGAGCTTCGTTGTTCCAATCGTGAAACCCGACAATCAAGCTAGAGAACCAGCAAACTACCGAACTAGAGCGAATGGTAAACCGTCGGCTTACACAACATCTCTAGCAACGCGGCTTGCTGAATCGCCGACAGCACGCTTTTCGGCCGAAATCGTATACATGGGGACGAGGAGTTGGTGTAGTGGTTAGAACACACGCCTCTCACGATGAGATTAATATGATTCGTTGGAAATCTTCCAAAAAATGGCCACTTCCACAGTTATTAGCCGAGAGCTTTTTTAGCCAAAGTTTCCATTTTTGCATTCGTATATCGTGTGGCAAGTACCATCGTACTCTGTGCCTTGGGAAGTCAAGAAAAACCCCATTAGGGTTCATGCACAAATTACGTCACGCTCTAAGGAGGGGAGGGGGTAATGGAAAGTGTGACAAGCCTTACACAATTTTTAGAGTACTGTAATCCGGGGTAACATTGATCATTTTTTTTAGTTTTTCTTAAATTTTTCATTTCACAATACAAATGTTACAAGTTTCATATTTTTAAAACAAGTACGGGCACCCACCGCTCCTAACTATGTACTTTATTTTGCTTTTCGAAAGATTTAAACATGTTTAAATAAATATTTTAAGTGATTTTTTGATTTAGCTGATATGGGGTAACATTGATCACCCAAGTAAACAACGTTCGCTAATATTGGAAATGTCGTTACTTACTAAAATCAGGGCCCCTGAACTGCCCATAACTGCATATTTGTAACATCCGACAAAAGTAGGCATTGAGTAAATGGAACATTAAATGTGCATTTTATGGCAGTATGGGAGGAAACTAAAATTTCTAAAAATTACCAGGAGCTCAAAAGTGCTTATTTGAGGTTGATATTTTGTACAACTGATATCACATACTAGGTGAATAGTCAGAAAATAATTCTGATAGAAATTTTGTTGCTATTGCATTACGAGGCTCATTTGTAATCTCAGTGTGACTGTTATGCGGTTATAATTACCAATGTGACAAAACAACTTGGTATTTTTTTCGAATTTTCTAGAACAATCTCACAGATTTCAATAAGTTGATCGAAAGTGTTTATCATTTGATGACTCTCCTAGGTATTAACTCCAATTTGTCAAAAATGTCGAATGTGACTGTTATGCAGTTATGGGCAGTGAAGCCGTATATGAAGACCAAACTCTTACAAGTCATTTACTTTTTGAGTTATTTCAAAATTAAAAACACCGTGAACCGCGGAATACGCCTAAAAGTAGGCAATTTCCTCAGGAAATTCTACATTCGTAATAGTAATAAGTCAATGTTGTCTAATTGAATAAACTTTTGAAAGATTTGACAACGGAATCGTTTTCGGCGATGCCATTTTTAGTAACACCCGCATTTTCCTTGATCACATCGTCTGCAGAACTCATGTGAGACATGAATTTTCGGTATTGTCAGTGAAAATGATAGAAATCATTGTTTCAAAAAGTTGACAAATTTGCGCCTGAACTAAACGCAATTTTGGCAAAAACCTTAATTATCATTAGCTTATGAATATACGAAAGAGAGGCACAATTCATGGTTCGAAAATGTTTCATCAATAAATCTTTATTTGAACGTTTAACAAGATGAGTCATCCCGATCAATGTTACCCCGGATTACGGTACCCATATAAAAAGCGTGACAAAGGAGGAGGAGGGGTCGAAAATGTCAAATTTCAGCCTAAAATCATTTGTGTTTCACCCCTTACGAAAAAATCCTGGACCGACCGGGAGTCGAACCCAGACACCTCCTTCATAGCTTTGCTTTGTAGCCGCAGACTCTAACCATTCGACTAAGGTAGGCCCCGATGTTACCTACATCATGAATTGAACCAAATATCAACTATACGATATTGTTGTTCCCGTCTATGAATGTTTTAAGTTCATATCTATGGCAGTACTCAAAAACACTAAGCTGAAACGAAGAAGATTGAAGCTTATGCACAATACAGTTGATTCAATGTTCACTCAATGAATTTAATACGAAAAATTCCCATTCAGCCGCACCGCAATCGACGATGGTCACGGTTAGCTCCTTCCCCTATAGGCAATGACGGTATTCAACATAGACATGAAATGACACCGCAATAATCGGTCATAGCTCGTAAACACCGTTGTTGTCATGAATGCAATGTGAATAGTTCTTCAAGTTTCCATTCCATGCATTTCCATCTATAAGTACATAAGAGACTGATATCGTATTGAGATATCTCAAGGAGGGTAACTATTTTCCTGTGAAAAAAATGCGGTTCTCACTACACAATGACATCATTGCATCGGCCTTCGAAGATAGGTTACATACAGTGATGGCCAATACATTTGCAACTTGTTCGATTTTCCATACAAAATGGAAAAGTTTAGAAGGTAAGATCTGAGTAATTAATGAAACTTTCCCAGCACGTCAGATATACCTTGAATTACAACATGAATGTTTAAATGGTTTTTTCCCATACGATTTCAAAAGTAATAACAGTAATAGAAGAAAAAACTTCGTGACAGAGTCCGCGGCTACAAAGCAAAGCCATGCTGAAGGTGTCTGGGTTCAAATCTCAGTCGGTCCAGGATCTTTTCGTAATGGAAATTTCCTTGACTTCCCTGGGCATAGAGTATCATCGTACATCGTACACGATATACGAATGCTGAAAATGGCAACTTTGGCAAAGAAAGCTCTCAGTTAATAACTGTGGAAGTGCTCATAAGAACACTAAGCTGAGAAGCAGGCTCTGTCCCAGTGAGGACGTAATGCCAATAAGAAGAAGAAGAAGAAGAAGAAGAAGCTTCGTGACATCCTTAGCAAACTTGTAGGTTTAGGCGAGATAAAAAAAAATGTTCAAGACATTTATTGGGTAGGGCTTTCATATTTTTCTTAGATAATTTGTCTATAAATTCGAATTTGGTTCGAATCGGTCCATAAATAATTGAGATCTGGCCTACCAAAGTTTATAATTTTCAATGGAAATTCAAAAATGTATACAAACATTTGTATTGTCCAATACTGTATAGGCGCGAGGAGAGGACACAGCAATAAGAGCTCTACATAAGTAAGCAGCTTTGTTTTCGAACGAGTGTCCGCTGGAAAGGGAATCCGTTCGATTACATTCCACTTCCATAACAGACACCACCTTTGAAAGCGTCTTTGGAGCGTTTCCAAAGAAATGACATTATCAGCCAGCAGAAACGCATTCAGAGGCAGAAGCTTCGTTAATTGTTAAGACTGTTGGTTGTGGAGACGCACGGTCTGCCACGCTTACGGTAAAATCGATTGCCAAGTAGGGGGAGTGCCGGACAGCACCCAATACCGGACAAAGTCGAAACATTGAGAAATCATGGTCCAATTAAGATGGTGTATTAGTAGAAAAGAAAGCTATTATGTAGACTTATGTTTGCGTAGAATAACACATCCTTGAAATATGCATGCCTTTTTAAAAAAGTAGAAAAGTTTGAAAATCTTTAAAAAATTGACGTATTCTCTTAATTTTGAGCATATTTAGTAATTATTTTGAATGACAAAAAAATACTTTGGATCACGCAAGCATGATCGAACATAATCCTAATTTGGTTGTATGAATGTATTTTGTACCATAATTGAACTAAATATGGACAAATTACAATTTTCGTTAAGCACCTCCTGTCCCTCAGTTTCGGACAGCTTGATTTGTTATATGATATCTTTGTAATTATTGCGTCAGTGTCTCAAAATACTTTCATTTTTCATGGGTTCCGTCGATCATGGTATCAAACATGCAATAAAATTAAGAAGAATGTGTTACCGTTGGGGCATAAAATCCAAAATCATGCCGAATAAAAAGAAAAAGTCAGTAAGGTTAAAATGTTAGTCGCTTAAATCTATATTAAACTTAAAGTATATATGTACTAAAAAGTAATTAAAACTTAAAAGAAACCTTTACAATATGCATGCACACTTAAAATGTTAGTAGAAATAAGTTATTAAATTATTAAAAATAAGTCATGATTGTTAAACAGAACAAAATTTGTAAAACACATTTAGAACATTGCACACAACACACTAAAAACTGCTGCAGGGGAAACTCTCGAGGAGTTGTCGCGAGTTGAGGAAAGGACTGTAAGAAAAAGAGATGAAAAAGGGAATTTGGTACGGAAAGGGTAGGCTACTAGGGAAATTAAAAAGCTGGCTCGGTCTCTTTCTATAGTGATCTCCAAGCTTGTAAGACGCTAGAGTTCAGCTAAAGCCAATTCAAAAGCTGAAGTGAAACTTTCTAGAAATACCGCCAGTGGCAGTGAAATCAAGATACCGCATTCACACGGTTAATTGAGTAAATCAGGTATGCCATTCCTCTAGAAGTAATTACCCAGCAATAAACCCAGTAGCCCATCACCTAACCCTAAACCTACCCTAACCTTTAATGCCCTTAGGACCCAATAGCGCTTAGCTTATTTCCATTTTGGAAGCGCCCAACTGAAATTAGGACCAGCTACCGCCGAAGAAGTCCCCCATTGTCGGTCGAAGGCCATTCCCGACTGGAGTTTAACCCTCGAGGACCCGACGTCTCGTAAGAGTGGAGAAACCACGTGCCGTCTCCTCGCCTCCATTCTGCCTACCAAAAACGACCCACCGACCCCAACAGCAGCAGCAGTAAGCGCCGGCCGGCCATCCCACCGAATAACACCCACACAGCCCACACAGATTTGTGAGTAATAAAATAGTAAAATTCATTTAGAGTGTTTCCTTTTATTGAGCCCTTGGTTAGCCTCTCGAAAAGCCGATCCTGAGAGCAAAAAGCTCACTCTCTAGCTCGCCAGTACTCAGGTCTTGCTGAGGGGTCATCCGACTCCCAAGTAACAATTGGCGACCAACTAAAATCGAAGCTAATCAAGAGTTCAAAAAGGTGCTACATTGTTCTATCAAGTGTGCATGGTAGGTTAGCTAGGTTACGGCAAGTGATAAGGTTTGAGTGTTTCAATGGTAAAGCTTTAGCTTTTGGGGATCGTTTCGGAGTTCATTAAGCCATCTTACTAGTGCGCGTACACTCACAAAAGTTGATATTCTTTGCAATTTTTTTACCAACCAGTAGGAGTAATTTTGCGTTTAATTGAAAGATAATAATGGTTATTGGGTCTTGATTCTTCTAAATGACCTGAGCAACGAATGTTTCGGATCAAAACGACTGAAATTGTTTGGTTTGATGAATGATTTTGTCGACACTCTCAATTTTGAGTGATTATTAGCAATTTTCAAATAGCTTCTTCGTGATAGCTCATCTAGGTATTTTTTTAAATTGCTTCTTCGTGATAGCACAATTAGTTTTTTTTTCAATAGCTTCTTCGCGATAGCTCATCTAGGTATTTTTTTTAAATTGCTTCTTCGTGATAGCTGTATTAGGTAGTTTTTCAAATAGTATCTTCGTGATTACTCAATTAGGTATTTTATTGTAATTAATCGGTATTTGATATGGATTTACAAAAGCTCTATAAAAAGATGGACGTGTCTCATCTTTCCATGGATGAGGTTGAACATGAATTACATGTGAGAAACATGGTATTCGGACCGGATGAACATGAAAGCATTAAACGGAGAAAGTTGAAAGATAGAATGAAGTACGAACGCGAAAAGAATATTTTTGTTGCCGCTCCTATTTGGAGAACGGTACCTGAAGAGATTGAGATAGTTAAGGCTAAGCTTCTGGTCATCGGAGGATTGTTGGACAATCCAAAAACCGATGCTCGCCAGAGAGAAAAGCTGTGTACTCGACTGGTGCATTATAGAGTGCGAATATACATGATCTATAAATCGCCTGGATCGGATAAACTCACGAAAGAGATAACCGATCTTGGTAAACTAGCTAGTCATATTTTTCGAAAACATTTTCCCGAGATGGAATCTAGCTCTGAAGCCCAACCCGAACCCAAACGTTTAGAATCAGAAATTGATCAAGTTCTAGAGGAAGTCAGAAGCGAAATAGAAGTTTTAAATGTAACAGCTACAGGTAATGACTTGGAAGAGCCGGTCGTGGAAGAGGGAGCAAGTGGGGGTGTAAAGATTAAGTCAATTGAGTCTAAAAAGCAGGAGCTAGAGGCATCAATGATTCGATGTGATGAAATTTTGGGAGTGTTAACAGGATATGAGGAAGGAAAGCAGGAAAGCTTAAAAGATGTAATCCAACATTTCAAAAATTTTGTGTTACACACCACGAAGCAACAGAAAGAAATGAGAGAAAGAGAAATCGCTTTAGAAGAGAAACGTATGAAAGAAGCTGAGGAGAATATAGAGCGGAAAAAAAGATTAGAAAAGCTTCTTATCAACCTAAATGATCAGATAAAGTTTAATCAGGAGAGAATCGATAGAGAGTCAGAAATAAACCCTGAGAAGGTAGATACGGGAAAGGGGTCATTCGAACCGAATGGCAAAAATGACCAAGTATTAAAATCGAGTAAAGAAGAAGATATAACGATCGCTGAACAGCAATCGTTTAAAGAGAGTAGTTCTGAAAGTCCGGTTGAAGTTTTTCGGAAACATAAATCAGTAGAAAGCAAGGGAAGGAGAAAAAAGAAGGAGGGGAAAAATGAGAAAAGTAACAGGAGATCATTATCCACAAAGTCTAACAAAAAGCGCCATCGAAAGGTGAGCTTTTCCTCAATTTCGACAAGCAGTGGTACAACTAGTAGCTCACAAACTACTAGTAGCTCAGAAGATTCAAGCGAGGATACTTCAGAAAGCTCGTCGAGTACTAGTAGATCAGCAGAACGTAGACGGAAAAGGCATAAGAAGGAACGAAAAGCTAGGCAGAGTTTGAAGCGAATTCCAGTTTCCGAATGGAAACTAAAATATGACGGAAGGGATCAGGGACGAAAGTTGGCAGAATTTCTGAAGGAAGTTAAGATGCGGTGTAAATCGGAAGACGTATCCGACAAAGAACTTTTTCGTAGCGCAATCCACTTATTTACAGGACGAGCTAAGGACTGGTTCATGGAAGCATACGAAAATCATGACTTTCATAGCTGGTCAGGGTTGAAAAGGGAGCTCAAACGAGAATTCCTACCGCCCGATTTAGATTTTCAAATCGAAATTCAAGCCACTGGTCGTCGACAGGCTCGCGGTGAAAGATTCGTCGATTATATGCATGACATGCAAAAGCTTTTTCAGTCGATGACAAAGCCGATTTCAGAGTGCCGTAAATTTGAAATCATCTGGCGAAATATGAGATTCGACTATAAAAATGCTTTAACTGGAGCAGGGGTTAAATCTCTATCCAAATTAAAGAAATATGGGCGAATCATAGATGAGAACAATTGGAATATGTTCCAGAAACCGAGCGAAAACTCAAATCGGCCCAAAACTCACCAGTTAAATGAGATCTCAGCCTCAAACAACTCGAAATCTAAACCAACTTTTAGTCAACCCGAAAACACGCGAACTTTTTTCAAGAGTAAACCAAAAAGTAAGACCGATAATGAGCATAGCAAGCAAGAGGAGCAAAAGAATGAGAGAGGGGAGAGGAATGAGAGGAAAGAAAATCCGATTGAGGGGTCGTCTAAGGGAACGTTGAAAGCTTTAGCTGAAAAATATGTGCGCCCACCGATAGGCACTTGTTACAACTGCAGGAAACATGGGCACCATTACGGCGATTGCTCAGAAAAGAGACACAAATTTTGTAGGCTATGTGGTTTCTTGGACGTCATTACGCCGGAATGCCCTTTCTGCCAAAAAAACGAGCAGAATTCAGCTTGAGAAGGCAAGCTGAAGCTTCGACTCTAAATCCTTCAAAAGACGATCGGCTATACAAAGACCTATTGCAAAACGGTTATAAACCATTTTCGGATGACGATTATGTCCCCGAAGTGGAAGTTAACGAGCTTTTTGTCAAAGTAGATGGAGACAACCGTCCGTTTGCAAAAGTTCATTTGATGGGAAGAGAAATGATCGGGTTACTGGACAGTGGTGCTCAGCGCTCCATACTAGGAATAGGATGCAAGAAACTGATAAAATCTCTGAATTTAAAAATCTTTCCTACGGATGTATCTTTGAAAACTGTTTCTGGAACTCCAGTAAAAGTAGAAGGCTACGTACACCTACCAGTGACTTTCAATGATGAGACAAAAATCATTAAGGCTCTGATCACTCCAAATCTCCAACGTAGATTAATACTCGGGTATGATTTTTGGAGAGTATTCAATCTTCACCCCACGGTGCAGTTCGAACACTGCGAGTTGAGGGAAGAAATGGAGAGAGAAGGATTTGGGAATGAGGAAACTAGAGAAGAGGAAGGAGGAAATGAGCAGGAACTTCTAACAGAAGAACAAAAATTAAGACTTGAGCAAGTAAAACAACTTTTCAAAGTTGCAATTGAAGGAGAAGTTCTCGGAGTAACTCCACTCATCTCTCACAAAATAGAACTCAAAGAAGAGTTCGAAAAAGCGCCACCGGTGAGAATCAACCCCTATCCCACGTCCCCCGCTATGCAACAGAAGATAAACCACGAACTAGACAATATGCTCAGGCAAAAAGTTATAGAACCAAGCAAGAGCGATTGGGCTCTTAGTACGGTTCCTGTGCTTAAACCTTCGGGCGATGTTCGCCTGTGTCTGGACGCACGACGGTTAAATGATCGGACTAGGAGGGACGCTTATCCTCTACCACACCAAGATCGAATATTGAGTAGGCTAGGGTCAAGTCGATATTTAACAACAATCGATTTAACCAAAGCTTTTTTGCAGATCCCACTTGACCCTAGCTCACGAAAATATACGGCGTTCTCGGTGTTGGGCAGAGGATTGTTCCAGTTCACCCGATTGCCCTTTGGCCTAGTCAACAGTCCTGCCACCCTGGCAAGACTAATGGACGAAGTTTTAGGGTACGGTGAACTGGAACCGAGAGTGTTCGTTTACCTCGACGACATCGTCGTGGTAAGCAGCACATTCGAAGCACACATCCAATCTCTGACCGAGGTGGCCCGTCGATTACGACTGGCCAACCTTTCCATCAACCTCGACAAATCAAAATTTTGTCTGAGAGAGTTACCCTACCTCGGGTACATAATCTCATCCGACGGTTTGCGACCAAACCCCGATCGCGTATCGGCAATAATTAATTATGAGCGCCCAACATCACTTCGTGCTTTACGTCGATTTTTGGGAATGTCGAATTATTATCGACGCTTTATTCCCCGATTCAGCGAGATTTCGGCACCTCTTACCAATCTCCTGAGAAAAAAGCCTCAAACGATCGTATGGAATACGACCGCAGAGAAAGCTTTCCTTGAACTAAAGGAGAATTTAATTGCAGCACCAGTGCTCGCAAATCCAAACTTCCAGCTGCCCTTCCAAGTTCAGACCGATGCGAGTGACAGTGCTATTGCTGCGATCCTCACACAACAGCACGACAGTGGCGAGAAAGTGGTGGCATACTTCTCGCAAAAACTCTCTCCGGCACAGCAAGCATATGCAGCCTCCGAGAAGGAAGGTCTAGCGGTGCTATCTGCAATCAACAAATTCCGACCGTATATTGAAAGCACTCGATTTGTCGTTATTACCGACGCTTCCGCACTCACCCATATCATGAATGGGAAGTGGCGCACGTCGTCACGCCTCATCCGATGGAGCATCGAGCTGCAGGGTTTTGATTTTGAAATTCGGCATAGAAGAGGGAAGGACAATGTTATCCCGGACGCTCTCTCGCGTTCGATGGAGATCGCCACGCTGAGCGAAGGGGACGCATGGTACTCCTCTCTATATGACAAGGTTCGCTCTGCACCGGATGAGAACGTTGATTTTAAGATTGAAGAGGGGAAGTTGTACAAATTTGTACCGAGCAAGACCGAAGTCCTCGATTTTCGTTTCGAATGGAAGCTTTGTGTTCCGGAGAAATCACGAGATGAGATTCTCCGAAAAGAGCACGATGAAGCGTTCCATATTGGTTACGAAAAACTGCTAGACAAAATTCGCACGAGATATTTCTGGCCGAAGATGGCCACCACGATTCGCAGATACGTTGAGCGATGCCGAACTTGTAAAGAGTGCAAACCCACTACAATCTCTCAGTATCCAGTCATGGAAAACCCACGACTAGCTAGAAAACCGTTTCAAATGTTGGCGATTGATTTTATTCAATCATTGCCGCGATCTAAAGCTGGCCATACCCACCTTCTGGTGTTGTTAGATGTCTTTTCGAAGTGGACTGTTTTGGTACCTGTGAGAAAAATTGCGACAGATCTTATTATTAAGATTATCGAGGAACAGTGGTTCCGCCGCTTCTCTGTTCCTGAAATCCTGATAAGCGATAACGCAACAAGCTTCCTCAGTAATGCTTTCAAGGACTTTCTGTCTCGCTATCAGGTGAAGCACTGGGCCAACTCCCGGCATCACAGCCAGGCCAACCCGGTCGAACGTTTGAACCGGAGTATAAACGCTTGTATCCGAACATACGTTAAAACCGACCAGCGTTTGTGGGATACGAGAATTTCCGAGGTAGAACACACACTGAACAATACGTCGCATTCGTCTACGGGTCTCACCCCGTATATGATTGTTTTCGGACATGAGATCGTTTCCGAGGGTACGGAACATCTTCGTGATCCCGATACTTCCGATGTGTCTGAATCTGAAAGAGCAGAGAGGAAATTAAAAGTTGATGATCAAATCCAGAGAATAGTACGCCAAAACTTAGCCAAAGCTCATGATAAGAGTACCAGAGCTTATAATCTTCGGTTCCGGAAACCTGCTCCAGTATATCAGGTGGGACAGAATGTTTATAAGCGAAACTTTTCGCAGTCGGTGGCTGGAGAAGCCTATAATGCAAAATTAGGTCCAGCTTATACTCCATGCACTGTTGTGTCTCGCCGAGGCACAAGCTCATATGAGCTTATTGACAATCAAGGTAAGAATCTTGGGATATTTTCGTCGGCGGATTTGAAACCCGGTGTCCCCGATGAAGAGTAATGTTTGTCCAATTCCACTGTCAATTTAGAGTCTATACGTCCAGAAATTCCAATGTTGTGTCCAGAATTGTGTAGAGCCTTCGTAAGTCAACGTACGTAAATGAGATGATCGTCGGTTATTGTGAGTTGTACAGCAAATATTGTGTACGTGAAATAGCGAATCTGTTGGTTTAGAATGTCTGGCCGTTCCGAAAACAATATATGTATTGCTGTCCCGTTTCGTCTAAAATAGAATAAAAGTCCATCATTATTGGTTGAAGCAGAAGCGACAGGGAAATTTAACCGATCAAGGATAAAAACAATAACAAATGAAAAATTTCTAGATCGCGATGTGCAGTAGCTATGGATCCGGTGATCTGCCCTGCTTTTTCAAGTTATGATAAAACACTCCTAGTCAATTACCTCAATTTATCACACCACACCTAAAATTATGGTTCTCAGATCGGCAAGAATATCATTCGTAAATCAAACCATCAGAAGATTTCGTTTTGGTAGAAAGAGAAAATTTACCTCTTCCTCGGAACAAGCAAATGTTTCGGCCATTGGGAGATGAATAGATTGAATAACCGTTCCGCGAATATGAAATTGCATTAACAAAAGTCCTTTTTTTTTAATAAGGCAACTGTTTGTTGAAAAGATGCGATTTATATCGATTTTTGGGAATTCTCGAGAGCATTAAAGTTGCGACTCAACCCTGAGATGACTATAAATGAATCCAACATATGAAAAATTAATCCAAAACTTTGTTTTGATTAATTTTGAGGGGGGAGATGAGGTAGTGTTACCGTTGGGGCATAAAATCCAAAATCATGCCGAATAAAAAGAAAAAGTCAGTAAGGTTAAAATGTTAGTCGCTTAAATCTATATTAAACTTAAAGTATATATGTACTAAAAAGTAATTAAAACTTAAAAGAAACCTTTACAATATGCATGCACACTTAAAATGTTAGTAGAAATAAGTTATTAAATTATTAAAAAGAAGTCATGATTGTTAAACAGAACAAAATTTGTAAAACACATTTAGAACATTGCACACAACACACTAAAAACTGCTGCAGGGGAAACTTTCGAGGAGTTGTCGCGAGTTGAGGAAAGGACTGTAAGAAAAAGAGATGAAAAAGGGAATTTGGTACGGAAAGGGTAGGCTACTAGGGAAATTAAAAAGCTGGCTCGGTCTCTTTCTATAGTGATCTCCAAGCTTGTAAGACGCTAGAGTTCAGCTAAAGCCAATTCAAAAGCTGAAGTGAAACTTTCTAGAAATACCGCCAGTGGCAGTGAAATCAAGATACCGCATTCACACGGTTAATTGAGTAAATCAGGTATGCCATTCCTCTAGAAGTAATTACCCAGCAATAAACCCAGTAGCCCATCACCTAACCCTAAACCTACCCTAACCTTTAATGCCCTTAGGACCCAATAGCGCTTAGCTTATTTCCATTTTGGAAGCGCCCAACTGAAATTAGGACCAGCTACCGCCGAAGAAGTCCCCCATTGTCGGTCGAAGGCCATTCCCGACTGGAGTTTAACCCTCGAGGACCCGACGTCTCGTAAGAGTGGAGAAACCACGTGCCGTCTCCTCGCCTCCATTCTGCCTACCAAAAACGACCCACCGACCCCAACAGCAGCAGCAGTAAGCGCCGGCCGGCCATCCCACCGAATAACACCCACACAGCCCACACAGATTTGTGAGTAATAAAATAGTAAAATTCATTTAGAGTGTTTCCTTTTATTGAGCCCTTGGTTAGCCTCTCGAAAAGCCGATCCTGAGAGCAAAAAGCTCACTCTCTAGCTCGCCGGTACTCAGGTCTTGCTGAGGGGTCATCCGACTCCCAAGTAACAAATGAACATTCAGAACAATATCTTAAAATGTGCTATTTTTCACCATGAATGGAAGAGGTTTTTGATAGGCATCTTGCAAACTAAGAAAAACTCAAATTATTCTTGTAAATGTTGCCAATGCATTGAATTGGTAATTATAAACTTTTCCTATAGTGTACACATTCAATGATGTTCAAATTTGCAGAATTCAAGGCATTTCCAGATCGTGTCCGGTATTGGGTGCCACCTTTCAAGATCGATCAATTTGGTACTAAAATACATCATCAAAATGCATGGTCAAAATTCATATTTATATTTACAAATTTAATTTTGTACGCTATAAAAATGATTATATTTATCATAAATGGGTAACACGAATCAATAGTTTTCGAATTATTAATTTAGTGGCTTAAGTGTCCGGTACTGGGGGATCTCCCCCTATACGATGAAATCCGGTAGCTATAAGATGAAGGTAAATCGAAGCCGAACCGCAAATTTCCAAGAGCACAAATCTGAAGAACTATGCAGCCGTTCATACTGAAAAATTGATCGATTGATCACTAACAGCAGATGACTAATCGATCAAGTTTTCAGCGTGAACTGTTCGTGACAATCTGATTCTTCAGATTGGTGTTCTTGACAATTTGAGGTGCGGCTTCCATTCATCTTCACTTTGAAACGTAAATAGGCATCTCTATTAAATGTCCAAAGCATGCAGTTATGAACCAAGACCATTCTCAATGCGGCTTGCTTAACTCCTGTTTTCACGACTTCCCAGGGCATAGAGTAGTAACGACCCGCACCCTATTCTTGGCACTTTAGGTTCACTTAAGCCTGGGGATTTTCTCAAAGCTATTGGACTAATATTTGGACACAATAAGCATCGTATTTAAAAGCTTCTTAACGCAAAGTTTCAGCTAATTCGGCCTAGAAAAAGCCATTGCCAAAATGGATCATGAAGTTTCCCAACCTATTTTTAACCCACTCTGGAATTCCAGAGCTCCATTGATTTTCGACAAATTTGGAACAAAACGAATGAGACTGTCCATTAGTACCGAGAATATGATTCTATACTAATCAGATTTAACCACCGTTTAATTAACTGCTAGAATAGTAAAACTATCTTAACTATTGATAAACTACTTCATGAATTATTTCTAAATTTCTTTCCTGAATAATTTTTCCAATAAAAAAATATGAAATGCAATCATCTATAAATTTCTTCATAAATTCTTCTGAGCTGAGAAACCTTGAGCAAGAGCATAAGCATAATTGACCGCATGAAGTTACGTACTACTACTCCTTTATTGCAAGAACAGATGTACCTACACAGCGAACCAACATACGCTACTCGGGATTAGTAGCATTCTCAATATAAAGGTACTGGTGCGCTAATTAGTAAAATAAACAATAATGGCGCCGGATGCGTCTGAATGCAGGTCAATTTGGGGATGGGAAGGAAATGTTGACGTGTTATTTCCTTTATGGAAGCCGATGCGTCTTCAATAAAAAAAAGTAAATGAAAGTCCTCAGCATTTCAATAATAAAACACTGGAAGTTTGGACATGGGAAAGGATTCGTTTTGGAAAACAATAAATATATATTTTGAAATGAATATGTGAGCACAAACATAGATGACCTATACTCTTATCGTAACCGCAATACGCGAACCGGACACGATCCTGATTTCGTCACTCGCACTACAGGAGCATGCAACAGATTCAACGGATTAAACACTACTCACCTTTGACCGGAGAAATTATAGAAGAAGTATTTTAGTGAGTATTTTGAAAATTTTACTTTTTTGTACTTTTGGAATACTTTCAGTGTTTTTAGTAATATCACCAGGGAGTTCAACAAGGATTCATACAAGATATTCTTCTGTAAGGTAACGAAAAACTAATAAATTCCTCTTATGATAACTCTTGAATTTATGTTCTGCGACAAAATCCTATAGACATTCCGGACACATGTTTATAAATTCCATTAGCATTCTCTCAAAGTTCTTTAACAGCAATATTTCAGATCATAAGAATGACGTCACTCTTCCTACTTCTATGAGAGAGGAGAAATTTTACGATGAGAAGTTCTAATACATTACCAGTGGATAGCCAATGTGGTTGGGCTTACTCGCAAACACGAATCTAAGGTAAAAAATTTAAAAAAAATCAGGTGATTTTCCAAGTATTTCTTCTTGAATTTATAGAAGAGTTATACTCGTATTCTTTGGAGAAATTACTTAGAATACCTTGTGTTATTGGTCTGATAATTTCTTCAGAACTGCTTTCCAGCATTCTCTCCATATTTTGCAGGCGTACCGTATTCTGCTGGTATATTCAAGAACTCCCATTGCTCTAGATATTTCTGCAGGAAAAACTCAATGATCAATGTTTTTTCCGAAAGTTTTTTTGCGAATTTTACCTGAAGTTCTGCTGATGAATCCTTTAGATGTACCGTCGATGGGGGTGACAATGGGTCTAGGGGGTGAGATTGGGTCAAAACGGAAAAATATGTTTTGTGAAATATTTCAGCTAATAACGCTGATATCATTAAAATTAATAATTCATATGATAGGGAACATATTATTGCACATAAATAATAACAATATACATTTTTAGAAATAGTAGTTTTTGTTTACTACATCAATAAACTTGCATGTTGAAACTAGATAAAATTTACAACATAAAATTTCTCCTGTACAAAGTATCACGCATGTACTCTAGCCTGTATCGTTGTTTTAGTAGAATGTTGAAAGTCTTTTCATTACACATCATAGGTATTTTCCGGAATCTGTTTGATTTTCCCACAAAAAAATAATTTTTTTCGGTACGATGTCTAAAACATTGAAAATGGGGGTGAGATTGGGTCAAGCAAGAACGATAGCAAATGAAATTCCAAGTCCACTTTTTTGACATTTTACGGTGCCGGGTGCTCTCTTTTTTCATTAAGATGTGTTTATTCTTTCTATATACAGCATCTCTGAAACATCAAACAAGTCTACTTGAGTATTCCGTGCATTGAATAACAATATAACGCATTTTGATAACTTCTCAAACCAGCAGCTGTGTTTCGTGCGCAGCAACATCGTAAATTTTTATCAAAAGGGTGTTTTTTTCCTAAATTTGATTATTTATTAGTGTTTTCATATTATAGAAACATCTCACGGAAATACAAATGAGTTGGATCGCTGAAATACTGGGATTATGACGTCAACTTCCGCCTGAAATTTATTGATCGTGGAATGTCGCACCGAAATTTAACTATTTGCGAAGGTTTAAAATAATCACTGTTTCAGAACACCTTTGGGGAAACTGAATGGGCTTTATAGCAATGGGGATAAGACTTTGAAGACAATTTGAGGGAAAAACCAAGAAAATTTATATAAACTTGACGATAAATGTTGGGTTTACATATTTTTTCTCATAGCTCTTCAATTTTCTGTATAATCTTTCTCTTAAGTGGGTTTATCATACTTGTGAAACATCTTAGATATTTGTCTGTCTTGTTTGCATCGTTTTTCATCAATATTTTTCAGTTGTGAATGGTTTTGAAATCATATTCTCAAAAACAAGTTATTTTAATTACAGTGACCCAATGTCACCCCCTCTATGGGGTGAGATTGGGTCGATTTTCATTCACTTGTGGTGCCGCTGTGAATAAATATTTGTCTTCAATTTTTTGAACAGTTGTTAATGTACCATCAAAGTACATACACACCAAATTTGAAGTTTATTGGAGTTAAATTGCGATAGTTATTCAAAAAATAATTCGCACATATCCCTTTTTGACCCATTGTCACCCCCAACGACGGTACTTACATTTTTCCGACATTTGATACGAGGATTTCCTTAGCAATTAATTCAGCGATTTCCGTAACACATTTTTGCTATTTTAGTTCTCTACTGATTGGGAATTATGGGAAATATTTCTTCTCGGGCCCCATTAAGAGTTATTTCAGAAATTTTCATGAAGTATCATACGAAATTTCCTTAAATTACTGGAAATTTTTCGAAGAGTTTTTTTAGAAAATCAATGCAATAATTACCGAATGGCAATTCTGGAGGCACTCTTGAACAAATTTTGGCCCATTTGCCAAAATGGACCATTCCCCAGAAAACATTCTACTTCTTGACTTCTACTAAATCCTTCAGTATACGATATTTAGCTATGTAATATAAAATTTTCTCAAGACTTTAACATTTTTGGACTATTAAAGGTTTTCAACTAATTATTGTATTATAGGCTTCCGAGCATTTCATAATTCCTGAAAAAACACTATTTTTTTTTTCAATGCGAAGATTATACAACAAGCCATTAGAGGGAACTTTATTTAGAATGTTTTAATAATATTTTTCTCTTCTTTTAATATTGAGCTGTTTTTAGAGCTAACTATTATCAGGACCTCTATGCTTCATAGGAGATTTACCATTCTTTATATCATTGGCTGTTCTTCTTAATTTAATCTGTAAAAGATGTCCTGAAAAGAAGCCTAGAGCAAATAGAAGCAATCAAAGTTATATGTACAATATTGTGTCATTAAATTTTCCAATAATTCCAGTGCTAAAAAAAATCAAAGAAAGGCAGCTGGAAATAAAAATGTCTGCCAAGAGTGAAACAATAAATGCAAAAATCGTAAATTAGATAGAAAATGCCTGGATGTAAGTCGATCATGAAATTCTAACCACGACGTTCATCTGATTTATGATCTTCAAAAGCCCGAGTGATTCCAAAAACATAAATTCCTATTACCCACTTGTTTCGCATAGCTGAATATGCGAAAAAATATCTGCGGCCAGTAGTTTCCACCGTGGATCATGGCCACGTAACAGCCCTCCAAGGGATTTCTAAATTACTTCGGCACCAGTTAACTAAAACTAAAAAAAAAATTGAGGAGTTTTTCCGCAAATGGCTTAAAACTACCTTAAAACAAAAAATACGTGGTTTAAATATTTTCAAGTACTGAATAATGTAATCAGATATATGACCGAAAGGACGTTTGGCATATTTTTACCTTCTTAAAGTAATAGGCTATTCATTTAAGTTGTACACACTCCGAAAAAATCATGTGATTTTACGTCTTTTGGATGCACATAAAAGAAGCGAGCCGTATGACGTGAACTTATGTCACATTTCAAATACCATAGCGCCTAATTCGGGAAATGCCGATCATAGTGACATCGTTTTCGTGTCCATCAATGTGTAAAATTACATTTTTTGTTCAATATATCTTCAAGGACACATTTTGGTGTCGTTTTATCTTTACATCATGTGTTATTCAGTCATACTATGAATTACGTCCAGTAATTTCCATTATTTTTAAGAGTGTACTGTTATATTATTGGCGCTAAACTGGTTATTGTCCTTCTGTTATTGGCTGTTCTTTTTAGTTATTTTGCAATATTTCGCATTTGACATTTGTCAAAAAAACATTTGCCAGAATGGACCATTCCCCAGAAAAAGATAAAACTTCATTGCTTTTTTTTTGTTTAGCAATAGTTAGGTTTGTAAAATCCTTTGATTTTTTATATTATTATTATTATTATTATCTTTATTAACGAGATTTGCAGCCCGAGGCTGGCTCATCACGTGATTTTTTATACATTGCAGCGTACGATACGTAAGATTTTAATATATTTGTTTGTATTTTAATTGTTTTATGGCTTTAGCGGTCATGCGACTCAAAGCTAAAGGGAGTCAATAGAAGCAAATGATGGAAATGAATAGGTGGATAGGCGTCGCAAGGGTGCGACAAGATTGAATTTTTTTAATTTGGTGGTGAATGTTGAGCAAGCCATTTTAAAGTCAGTAAGCATCGAAGCGTCCTGTATTTTGCCTAGCTTCTCTACTGGAAAAGGGTTGGCTCAAAGCTTTGAGCTTTGCTACCAACACAGGCAAAATACAGGAGGCTTCAATGTGCTCTTATACTGACGGCAATCAACCGAGCGGTTCTATCGATCGATGACTGATATTGGGAATTAACACGCAGTCAAAGATGGTTGGTCTTTGTGTGTGCTCTTCCCGCCAGTCACCACATGATCCAGTTAGAACTGCATTTCTTATTAGCCAAATTTTTCATACATAGGAGAAGGTATCGACCGTGATTGTTTTTATTTTAATTAAAAGCTCAAAGCTCAAAGCTTTGAGCCAACCCTTTTCCAGTAGAGAAGCTAGGCAAAATACAGGACGCTTCGATGCTTACTGACTTTAAAATGGCTTGCTCAACTTTCGCCACCTAATTAAAAAATTTCAATCTTGTCGCACCCTTGCGACGCCTATTCACCTATTCATTTCCATCATTTGCTTCTATTGACTCCCTTTAGCTTTGAGTCGCATGACCGCTAAAGCCATACAACAATTAAAATGAAAACAATCACGGTCGATACCTTCTCCTATGTATATTTGTTTGATAAAATGTTTAAACTAATTATGGTATTCTAGACTTATGGGGCAGATAGCTATAGGGGTAAACGTGCAACTATTCAGTAAGACCTAGGTGAAGTTAAAATCCCACAGCGTGGGTAAAAATCCCACATGCCGAGGATTTTTTAAAATTCATGCAGAAATGGTCAATTGGCTATTAAAGCCTTCAGATAATAATTGTGGAAGTGCTCGTAATTACAGAAGCAGACTCTGTCCCAGTTGGGACGTTACGCCAAATAAGAAAGAGAAGGTAGTATAGACTTCCGAAGTTTTATAGTTTCTAAGAAAAAACTATTTTTTTTAATGTTATTGTGATCATCTCTCAGCGTGATTTAGTAGCAACTGTATTTTCAACATTCTATCAATGATATTCCCTTCTTTGAATAATAAGCTGTTCATTAGGGCTAACTAATACAAGGACTTATTAATATTATTATTTATTTATTTTTACCTAATAATTTTGAAAGAGGGAAAAGCCCCTTTGTGTGATTTTTAGTGAAAATCTTTTCAAAAAGGCACAAAAAATACAAGGACTTATATGCTTCATAGGAAATATGCCCTTCTTTAGATCATTGGCTGTTCTTTATAATTAAACTGAAAATGTGTTTTGCAGCCTGCAGCTAACAGAAGCAATAGAATAACCAATGCTGTATCAAATTTATTTTCAATAACTACTATTTAAAAAATCTAAAAGAGGTTGGTGACAGTAAAAATATCCGCAAAGAGGATTAAAGTGAACTTACAATGCATAATCGGTAAATAGACAGTCAACACCAATGGATAGGCTATCTGGGGCCCAGATAGCCCTAGCGGTAAACGCGCTGCTATTCAGCAAGACCAAGCTGAGGGTCGTGGGTTCGAATCCCACCGGTCAAGGAACTTTTCGGGTTGGAAATTTTCTCGACATCCCAGGGCATAGAGTATCTTCGTACCTGCCACACGATATACACATGCGAAAATGGTCAATTGGCATAGAAAGCTCTCAGTTAATAACTGTGGAACTGCGCATAAAAACATTCTGAGGAGCAGGCTTTGTCTCAGTTGGGACGTAACGCCAGAAAGAAGAAGATAGTCAACACCTGTCCCTAAATAAAGAAGATATGCTGAAAGTGAGTTGATCATGGAATGTTAAGGCGAAGTAGGCCGTCATTGAAATTTGTACGCGTAGTTGATGATTGTTGCTAATTCATCTAACGATTTCGAATTAAAGAAAATCAGTTGGTTTTACACTGACACACCTGAAAAAGTATCAGCATACTTTATGCATGTTAGCGCGTACAGTGATACTTTTTCAAGTCAATATAAACTATCAAGGCTGAGTTTTATCACTTTGAAATGCAAGCAGAAAAGTCATCATTGTTGTCAAAACGAATGACGGGCTACTTAGCCTTAACCATGACTTTTATCTAATTTGTAATCTTCAATGATTCGACTGATTCCAAAAACATAAATCCTCATAACCGAATTGTTCGGTATAGAAAATGAGAAACAAATATCTGTAAGTTTTTCGGTTTACACTGGTAACCGATTTCGAAATATCTCCGGTTCCAGGCAACTGAAACTAACAATCAGGTTAAATACTGAAGATTGAAAAGTTTTTCGGCAGCCTGTCGCAAATAGTTTGAAACTTTTTCAAAACAAAAAAAACGTGGTTCAAATTATTTTAAAGATGAAGATAAAACGAAGCCAAACCTCGAATTTTCAAGAACACAAATCTGGAGAATCAAACAACTGTTTAAGCTGAAAACTTGAACGATTTGCCACAAACTGGAGGTGATCAATCGATCAAGTTTTCAGCTCAAACGGGTGTTCGGTTCTTCAGAATTGTTATACACATATTCGACCAAAAGAACGTTGGGCTGAGTCGTTAGAGTTATACTGTTAAAATGTTAAAATCATAATTGATATCAAGGTTGAAAATGAATTTCAAAAAATAATTCTGGGGAATGGCTTTCTGGCAAAAATCATTCTGGCGAATTGATTCTGGCAAATGTCATACAACTATCATACAATCGCCTATGATTAAAGAAGGAAAACCCTTTTATAAAAATGTAAGCAAGTGTAAAAATAGTACAAAGAGTTGCAAACAATTCGAAGAAGGTAATATTAGCAATTGAAATATAAGCGAATTTTTACCAACGGTAATAACATCAATGAAACTCGAAAGAATAGCTTATGTTTGAAAGAAGAAAAAATTTCCGATAAAAATATGATAAGCAAATATGTTGGTAACCTTAAAAGGAAAAAGCTTGCAGCCATGAGTCTTGATGCGATGGGCGGAATTCACAACTTCGTACTTAATCAACAAATCGATTTTACCTTTCTTTTGGTGTTCTATATACTGACACTAGGGGTGGGACAGCTTTTGCTTTTGAGCAAGCTCTTGAGCGCGATACAGAGTAACTCTGAGTAGCTCTCGTTGCTCGATATCGAGCGCACATAGCAACCCGTGTTATAACTGTCGTTAGTATGTTAGAAACAATGGCGTCAATGAGGTGCTTTCATGAATGCAGTTTTGTTTTCTAAGTTACGACACTGCTTTTGATCCGGATATCGCTTTTCTTTCGAACACAATTAACGTAGGAGTTTACATATACGCACGAGTTGTTAGTTTGCATTTAACGATCACTTATGAACTGGCTAAATTAAATCGAGCACCAAGATCTTCCCTGAAATGGCAGGCTTTTCTTTAAACAAACTGTTCGTTAAACAATTCCTTGAATCTTTTCTCCGTTGTTACACGGTATTACGTCGCAAAGTGTGATTTTCATAAAAGGTGAAATAAAAGACCATCCAAGTTTCAGAATTCTTTCACAATTTATCATTTTATTATCATGACCATACATTGAACATTTTATTGATATTAAAGAAGTGTTTTTTCCTCCCAGAAGGATTTCCGATGTTGTAAACCATCATTTTGTATACGGAGAGATCAGTAAATTCTCATACACAAGAACCTAAGCTGCTATTTACTTGAAGGTGGTCTTTTGCATATGGGACAGGATGTGAGTCAGTTCCTGGCTCTAGGTGCGGATGTCCGAAGGACCGCTCAGGAACCTTAGAGCAAGCTTATCTTAGAACACTTTTAGCAATTCCATGTCTTGCTTTTCGTACCGGGCATGTACGACGACCTCATGGACTAGATCGCGCATGAGCTTGGTGTGTTTATTTTGAATTTCATTGGCATGAGACAGGTGATCTTCGCGATACTGCATCTGCTCAGCTTAGAGCTCATGTTGCCTTTGTTAAGACCGACACAGATTTCATATCAGTATGAAATTGAAACCGCTAAAAATAAGAGACCAGTAAATATTGATCAGTTTTGGTATCAAATAAGGTTTCGGCTTACTTACATTGGCTGGGGTGAAGAATATTACCTTCACGAGATATTCAATATCAATCGACGTGTCGCAATACTGGCACATGGCCACTTTAACTGGAACACCTGAATTAGGAACATCGCATTTAGAACTAATAAACATTGTCGAAAAAACGATTTGACATATGAACTACTGCGCGTTATTGATGTTGGTTGCTATTGAGATCCAAGTAATCGCACATAATTTTGAGCAAAATGTGAGTTACTCAAGCTTGCTCAATGTTCAAAGTGTTGCTCTGTGCAAAGCTGTCCCGCCCCTTGTACTGACAAACGTGACTTCCAACAACATCATAACAACGATCAACTATTGTTGATTAGTCATTGGACCATTTTTTGTTCCTTCTCATCACCGTTGTTGCAAGGTGGTTAATTTTAAGTACGCGAATCGGCCGACCGATATTGGGCCAAACGACATTTTATGTCAAACGGCATTCAGCTCAATGGCTGGACATCTCCATAGGATATCAATAATTGGATTGGAGAAATTCTTTAAGTAGTGTTTAGAGGAATTATTGGATCAACTTATAAACCTATTCCTAGTATTTCTTTAAGCAATGCTTGTAAAATATCTTGAGAATCATATATTTTAGGAGTCTGAAGTTTTTGAAGATACTTCTGAAGGAATTTCTGGAGAAACTTCTAAAGGAATCCCGAAAAAAAACTCTGACAAATTTCTGAAATTAGATTTTAAATTCAAATATCTTCTTTGAATAAATTTTCACTATGGGGTTGACTTCTTTGAATTAATATAGAGAACATTAAACCATACATGCTTGATCTAAAGTTTTGTGGCCATGCGTTTAGTGTTAAAGCATGATCCGTAACGGTCCAAGGAGTGTGGTTTAGATTCCCAAAGCAATCCGGAAAACTTCGTCAGGAACGTATTTCGACTGTGCCACAGAGCGTTACATGCTAGTCCGTTGTCTAATGTGGTGCTTCCTTCAAAGGACAATTTATTTCACTGGAAGCATTAACGTGTAGGTGTGTTTAAGTAATTAGGACGGTCGAACAAATTTAAAAGGACATTTGCTCTTAAAATCTGGAAAACTGTATACACTTGTATGAAGTATATTTTCCCAAGCCAAACGACTTTGAAGATGAAATTCCAATTTTTAAAAACTACGGAAGGAGCAGAAGGTGATGAATGAAACTAAAAATTAAAGCAAAAAATAGTGTTTATGTTTTGTACATGTTCTGGATAAGATAATGCTGTACAGTTTCACCACAAGGTGTACATTTTTGAACGCTAACAACCTCGGAGAGCACCGCATTGAGGAAAATGGGAGACATTCATCCCACTACATGAATAACTTATACCCGTAGATTTGGGAAGGCGGTTTTGTCACGACCCGAGTCCCACGTGAGGCACCGAACCGGTTAATGAGATTCTGATTTACGGTCTTTACCCGTAAAATCATAAACCGCCAAGGCTCAACAGACGTCAAGTTAGAATGTACGAGTTTCACTTCGTAGAAGAAAGCTGATATCGACATGCTTGAAGATTTACACCTTCTTCTTCATCTTCTTGGTATTACGTTCCCACGGAGACAGGACCTGCTTCTCAGGTTAGTGTTCAATGAGCACTTCCACAGTTATTAACTAAGAGCTTTCTTTGCCAAACTTGTCTTTTTGTGCATTCGTAAACCACGTTGTTCTCAGTCGCAGACGATACCACAAGGCCAAGGAAGGCCCCAAGATTTGCACCTGCGAGGCGCAAATTCGGTGTGAAAAACGTGACACTGCCAAACTTCTTACCGTTAATTGGGAAACTGGATCGTAAATCGTGTGCGTCGTAAACTTTTTCCGAAGTAAATTAGGTAGATGAAATTTCCGAGAAAAACCTGCGGCCGTTGAGTCTGAGTCTAAGTTTAAAAGCTATTTATGGAAAGATAAGTTTCAATTTCTGAGTGATTACCCACCACTCTGGAAGTGTAATATAATATGAAATTGAGCATGAGTATGTAATATGGCGCCAATTGATTTGATTGAAGTTGTAGACATGACTTATAAATAAGTGTCGTTCATCTTAATTGATTTTGTTTGACGTTAACTACGTCTTACGGCAATATGGGTGCCAATTTAAAATCTAAAATAATGCGACCGTCACG
Organism: Aedes aegypti; assembly: GCF_002204515.2. Taxonomy (NCBI): domain Eukaryota; kingdom Metazoa; phylum Arthropoda; class Insecta; order Diptera; family Culicidae; genus Aedes; species Aedes aegypti. Next base: position 404,029,744 of record NC_035108.1, read on the forward strand.
AAATTATGTAAGATTTTGAATATTATTAACTCAGCCTTTATCGGTAGGTTTTCAATATTTTCCCACCAATTGGGTCCTAAAATGTTTAATGAATTCTTTTTATTTAATAATACGAAAGAGCATGTTACTGCAACTACTTTAGCAAGTTTTCCAGCTTTTAACGGCTATAATATTTTTAAACTTCAATTTTAAAAATGGTTCCAAATATGAACCTTGACACTTGTGATCTTGTTTGACATTCACTTTTTCGACAAAAATGCCACAGGGCATATAGTTTTAACACTGGGGTTGTTCCTATCTGACATTTCGGCAGGGACACGGAAAACAAAATATACCCAACATTTGAGTTTAAACCAAAGGGTGTGACAAAATCTCAAAAATCATAAAAAAATGTTTTTTGTACTCAAACCAATGAAAATCATTTAAAAATTGAGTAAACATGTGTTTCTGCCCTAAACTTGAGCGTTCGGTACTAAAATTGCGACAGGGCTTTAAGACCCTATTGGTTGGAAATTTATACAACATTTTACTCAAATGGAGAAATTTTTTTATTTTTGACGATAGACTATCGAAAATTGGGAAAATGTCGACCCCTTTCTTACGCAACCAAACCCACGATTCTTTTGGGTTGGCAAGTGCACTATAAAAGCAGACCGATTCCTGCTTCTTTGCGCATTCTTCTTTTGAAGTTAACTTTTTCTTACGGCAATATGAGCCTCTGTACGTGCCATACATTCTTTTGTTCTCATGACTTTTACTGTGCGCCGTGTGTTGGTGCTGTCTCGCTCTCTCTCACGAACAACATGAAAACAGAGCGCACAGTAAAAGTCAAAAGTTTTATAGCATGCAGAGGCTCATACTGGGGCGATATTCAAAACTGAAAAGGCAATAGATGGCTCTTTTTCAATGGTAGTATAAAAGAAATCCTGAAGCAAATAAAGCACCACGGAAGATGAACTAAACACAAAAAGTTATGTATTCACTTTACACTTGATTTCTTATCACTACTTTTTTGATCCAGTTTCCTAATTGCAAGCAATTTACGTTTTTCAGTATTTTCCATACGTTTTGACAGTTCTCCGACTACCATTCTTCCATGCGCTTGTGTTGAAAGTTTAAGAAATTTGAGAATCCAGCGTAGCGCGATCAGTTAGTGGAATACAAACATCAGTGTCGCCGCTCGGCGGCCGGTAAGAGAAACTGAATGTTCGAAAGGTTGTTGTCTGTAATTTTTGCCGCTGGCGCCAACTGTTAGCGTTTGAGAACAAAATAAACAGTCATTACCCTATTGAAAATCTAAAATGTTGCGACCGTCATGACATGATGTTAGTTTTCGAACTATAGGAAGGCTGCAATTATGATAATCGACAAAAATCCAAATGTAGAAAATCGCTTGGCGTAATTAACGTCATGCGGTCGTGTCTTGTACACAACCCCCTCTGATTTTTTGAATTGAGCCACTATAAATAAGTGTCGTTTTTCTTCAATGATGAATACATTCATCCACCACCTCAAACTCATTAAAAAGGCTGATGAATGGTACCCTGGATTACGGCACCTTCATTTGACCTGTATCAATGTATTAGGATTGTATATTGTTTCATTGTTATTGATGGTACTCTACACTGCCCATATTCGCATAACAGTCCCATTTTATAGGAAAGCCTATATAACATGGGAGCGTTATGCGAATACGGGCAGTACAATACCCATGAAAATGAAACGTTGTATCAGAAAACTAATAACATTTTGGCTTTCTTCTGACCGCAATGCGCGATAAAAACCTGTTTCGACAAGAAAAGTGAATGAATGATTTTAATTCAATTTGCAAAGTACTCTAAAACACCTGTTGTACGCAAAGTACCTTAATACACCGGATTCCCGCAAATTTGCATATATTACTAAGATTTGAAAGAACTGGTAATGGTGTGCTTCATATTGCAATATTACTCCCATGCAAATTCTTTTTCAATCAATTTTCAAGGAATTTGGACTTTAAACATGTATTTTAACATAGTTATAATATAATTACATTATTTTCTTCAAAATCCATACTATAAAACTGGATAAAAATATGTTTATTATTATTTTCACGTGAGCTGTTATTTGATTCAAACTGGTTCAAACGCAAGATTATCATTTTCCATGTGTAAAAAATAACTGAACTGAAAAAATGTTGCTGAAAATCGGACTACAGAAATAAAAATATTTCATTGCTAACGCGGAAGTGTGGGTGAGTCAATTTTTGAGAATCCAGTACCTGTGTATTAAAGTACTTTGGTCCACACGTGTAATAAGAATGTATAATGATTTCCCATGACATCATCTGCCAACGACATTTCCATTGTTAATCATATCTTCAAACTTTTCGTTGCTCCCTGTCTCCGGGCCCAATTAATCCGCGATTCAATCCCAATTTGTTAGGGGCACGTTACACATCATTTCTTCAGACATTTTCATTATCACATGTCAACAACCATTCCGTAACCATTTAAGAGCTCGTGTGAAATAATGTAGAAAATTTCCTCCCATTATTTGCCCCATCAGTCGACGACCGATGTAAGCCTAGGCTGTAGAGAGGATGTACCCCAGTTCTGGTTCATTGCACACAACTATCACCATCGTGTGGGGCCATGCATGTTTGTAGACTAGTGTGGTTCAAAATTTAAAAAAAAATCGTATCTTCCTTACCATCCTAACAATTAATGTCGAATTCGTTTTTGAACCCAGGTTGGAACTGGCGCAACCCGTTCTGAATCACAGTTTCAACCCCAACCCGATTCAGGTTCGACCGGACTACAATTTGTTTGACGTTTGTTTGTTTATGTGTTGATCACCGACCCAGTTCCTAAAAACGAAAACGACATAAAATAGTAAGTTTTTACCATATTCGGTGGTAATTTAAAGGTAGCGCTGAAGTTTATATGGAAATTATTATGAAAAAAATTAATGTACGATCACGCTAATACTGTAATGTAAGTAAAACCACATCATCTCAAAGTGAAAGCCCATTCTTAAAACCATAATAAACTAGGTTGCTGAAGAGAGCAATTCTATCTCAAGGGTTGAGGATGACATATTCATCAATTAGTTTGCTATTACAGTAGCCTCTCCACATCTCGATATCGAGGGGACCATCGAGATAGGGAGAGATCGAGACAAAGAACATTAATTTAATGAACACTAGATTGAAAATCTCTTCGTTACTAGGAAAATGATAAACAAACAAACTTCTTTTCGAGTTTCCAAATGGTTCTGAATCGCTTAAATCAGATCTAGTTACCTTTGATAACATTCATATCGACATATAGAGAGAAAATTGGGAATGAAAATTCAACAGAATTACATCGAGATATGGAGATATCGAGATAAGGAGGATATCGAGACATGGAGAGAGAAATCGTATGCAGAATGAAGGGACCGAAGCAATAATCGACATAGGGAGAGATATCGAGATGTAGAACATCGAGATGTGGAGAGTCGACTGTATTCAGCTCTATGTAAAATTTAGGTCCAGTAATGGGTTGAAGAATGAGATGATAAGTTTGTACTTAGTTACTGTAATGTAACAGTATTAGCGTGTTTGGAACATTCTTCAAAGTTTCTCCATAATAATTTACATATAAGCCTACATCATCTTTGGGCGACCTTCAAATCAACACCGAAAAAGCTGATAATTTCACAAAACCTTATTTTTATTGTAAGGCTGATAAGGAAGATGTGGGAGATTGAAGTTTCAAACTGTTTTAGATTGTGAACCACTCTAGTGTGGACGTGGAGTCGGAATCTACGGTGCGATACCCCGAGAGCCCATGGGAAACATATAAATGCTCATGGGAAAAGGGGTGGCTTCCGTTTCTCGAAAGTTGATGTGGGAGCGGGCAATTATCATCCGTCGCTCAAGTTTATGCTTGTCACTTCACATGCAGGATTATTACACAGCATGTAAAATAAGCTCAATTGGGACGTGAGTGGATGACGCGTGTTGGTACCAGGAAGAACGGATTAAATATCAGTGACTCGAGGTTTCGTACTTTGCACGCTATCTGTTTAACATAAATTGTCAAATAATTGAATGACATTTGAAGAATGTTTTACCAGACAACGTTAATTTAAATTCTCATCATTTGGCTAAGTCACTGCCCATTCAAGAAAAGCTTCCAGAGCTTCCAAATCGCGATGGATTAAATTGCCGAATCTATAGAAAGCAGTGCTGGGAATGGTAATAGTAGTAGGCTTGAATTTTCGCGAAAATCACGTGGCTCTCCCATTACAGTAGTTCAAAAACGTGAATCTCATCAAGTAGCCTATGTTGGGTGCACGAATTTTCTAAATCATGAGTGTCATTGAAGGCTCTAAATGCGGGAAATGCAGCGGGAAATAGAACATTTTTCTACAGTAGTTTTGGGTTGCCCTTAGCAACGGGTGTTTTGCTATTTTCAAGGCATTTTGCCTACAGCAGCTATGGGCGTGAGTTTCACTGGCTTCGCTGACTGTGATTGGGTTTGCTTGGCTACTGTAGAGTGAATTTCAGATTTTTTCCCAGCCCTGATAGAAAGGAAAAAATACCTATTTAGGAGTTCCATCAGATCAATTTATGAAAAATGGTAATTTTTAACGAAGAAAGAATTGTCATTATTTGACGTTTTCAACAGATGTTTTGACAGTTTAATACATTTTGTTTTTCTGTAAATATTATTGAACATTCTTGAGTTATTTAATTTTTTTCTTGTCTATAGAACTTTTAAAATCTTTTCAGTAACCAAATTTAGTACTATACCATTCAATTCCACTAGAGTTTGTATCACGCAGAGAAATATATTGTAAATGCAAACGAAATCTGTATAGATTCAACAAATTTTATTATTGACTCACGGCTTATCGGCAATTTTTGTTGACTCAATGATAACTTCCATTAATTCCTACAAAATAAATTGTTGTATCTAAAAATGTCTCAAAATAGCCAGCTGTCAAAAACAAAAATAAATGCAATTGAAACAAAAATATAATTTGTTAATTCTAAAAACACCCCATATTGAAGTAACACAGAATGTGTGTTGAAAGAAAAACCAACTTTTGTTGTTTCTACAATTCTGTTCATTGATATTAACAAAGCATTTCATTGATTTAAAAATATTTTTTTATTAACATTCCTACTAATTCAATGCATAAGCTTTACAGATTATATTTGATCATTGAATTTGTGTTTCGAATTAATAGGTGTAAGATGATATAGTCCGGTACAATCATCGCTGCTAAACCGACCGGTCGGAACAAATTTAGTAAATTCTGAAATAAACAAAATTAAAATAATCAACTTGTCTTGCAATTTAATCAATTGTTTTTAATTACCTATAGCTTTCCTTCCTTTCGAATTTACACCGTCATAACCATCATGAATAGTAAAATCATCTTTTTCGTATGATTACTAAAAGAATATTGTATTTAACTACGACGGAAAATATATACTCACCAAAGATATTAAAATTGACAGCTACCGAATATGCCGTGGACACTTCTTTTTCAACCTTAAACAAAATTTAATTTTTGCCTTCAACTTTTCTGTTTATTTCTTAAATACAAAATGGCGACAAGAAAAAAAAAGTTGATTCAACAAAATGATATTGTTGAAATAACAATTGTTATTTGTTGAAATGAAAATCGAGCATCAATAATTCATTCGACACAGAATTTTGTAGTTTCAAAAATATGCCGGATTAGAAACAAACCACCAGGTGGATTGATTCAATGCAAACAAGAATTGTTGGTTCTAATAGGCGCGTTTTTAGATTCAACCCTACAATATTATTCTGCGTGATCCTTTGACAGATACGCGTATTTTGACCTCGATTTTAAGGCCGTCATCAGTGTGTTGTACTAGACACGACTCAATTAGTACACGACACTGAAGAACGCCTTAAAGTAGAGGTCGAAATACGCGTATCTTTCAAAGGATTCTAACTAGTAGAATTAAGGGGGCAGGATCCGTCATTAATTTTGGAATTTTCAAAAGCAGTTTTTTCGAGAAAATTAACAGGAAAATGTGTTCACTGTATTCTATTCCCCAACCGAAACACAGTGAACACATTTTCATCGAATAATTTTTAGTTTTGAAAAAAAAAAATTGCTTTTGATGTTTCGATGATGACGATTATTACGATGACGGAGCGTTGAGCGTTGAATGGTAGGGGGAGATCCCCCAGTGCCGGACAGCACCCAATACCGGACAAAGTTGAAACAATAAGAAATCATGGTCCAATCAAGATGGTGTATTAGTAGAAAAGAAAGCTATTATGTATCAGTGCGCATCGTACCTTCGTGCTGTGCGTACACGAATTCGCTCTGCTCTTGGAAGTTTTCTTAAAAACTACCTAAAGCAATAAAACAGTACTTTTCAGTGCTACACAAACAGTACTTTTCAGTGCTAAAATTAAAAACGGTACTTTTCAGTGCTACTTAAACAGTACTTTTCAGTATTATTTTTTCTACTATTGATCCCTTTACGATCCTTGTTTGGACCCGTGCCTTCGATTTTTCGTTGGACCCGTTGGCGAAAGCTAGCGGTGGTAATCCTTCTTGGACACCGTCTAGGGAAAAAACCTCTCGAAGGTCACGTCTTTCTCGTTTATTAACTAAACATGGTATCAACAACTAACAAAAGGAAGGGTGAATCTCTGAATTCACTACTTCCTTCCAAAAAAGTGGGTTTTAAAACTGTCACTACACGTGGCAAGAATGGAAGAAAGGACGCTTCCCCGGAATGCGAAGTTTCTTCCAAGGGTGAAATGAATAATTGTATCGAAATGAGCAATCAGTTCGATGCTCTAGACAAATTTTCCGAACACCAAATCGAAGCAGCCTCTAGCCCAGGCTCTTTGATTCAAGTGAGGAAGCAAAGAGTGCCGCCTATCGTGGTCAGTTGTTCCGAATTTGGGGGATTTAGGCAGGAGATCTTGAACTCCATTAGGGGAATCAAGGTTTCCTTCCAAATCGCAAAGAAAGGAGACTGTCGCGTTTTGCCGGAAACTCTTAAAGATCGCGAACTTCTTCTCAGATATCTTGAAGAGAAGAAGCACAAATTTTTTACTTATGACGACAAAACTGAACGTTTGTTCAAAGTCGTCTTGAAAGGTCTCTCAAGTGACTATAAGTCACCTGAAGAGATCAAAAATGGAATAAATGATTTACTTGGATTTTCCCCAGTCCAAGTAATCATTATGAAAAAGAGAACCCAATCTGGCATTGTTCGGAAAGGGCTTTCTCAAGAATATTATTTAGTTCACTTTAACAAAAAAGAACTAAATAATATTAAAGCTTTAGAAAAAGCTAAACTTATGTTCGATGTCCGTGTGACATGGGAACATTTCCAGAAACCTGGAGGAAATTACCAGAACCCCACTCAGTGCCGTCGGTGCCAAAAGTGGGGTCATGGTACAAAAAATTGTCGCATGGATGCTAAATGCATGATTTGCGGAGGTTCTTCTCACGCTAAGGACGACTGTCCTGTGAAAGAAGATACCAGAAAATTTCAATGCGCCAATTGCAAGGGCCCTCACAAAGCTAACTTTTGGGAATGCATTTCACGCAAAAGAGTCGTTGAGGCTCGTGCCAAGCAGATGAAGGATAATATCCGTTACGATAACGGTCGTTTCCGGAATTTGCCTGGTAGAGTATCGAACAATGCTCATTTTTCAGTTAACGATCGCTTGATTAGGAATCATACCCACCAGGAAGATCATAATCATGCTCATTCACAAACAAATTTTAATCCGTCGGGTAGCCGTTCGAATCTTTCAATTTCGAATGTATCTACCCACGGTAAATCCTTTGCCGATATCGTAGCAGGTAATTTGAACTCTTCCCCTGTTCGTTCCATGAGTACCCATTCTACTTGTTTCAAATCAAATGGAAAAAACCCTGCCGCCACAGGTAACTCCTACCCCGCTTCTTCGTCTACCGAAAATTCCAATGGGAAATCATCAGATGATATGTCTGCCTCTGATTTTAATTTTCTAACTGAACAATTGAATCTAATGATTGATGCAATGTTCAAAGCCACCACTATGACTGAAGCAGTCCAAGTAGGTGTAAAATTTACAAATAAAATTGTTATTGGATTACGTTTTTCTAATGGATCCAAATAATAATTTAAATATTTTAAATTGGAATGCTCGTTCTCTGAATGGTAAAGAGGACGAGCTGTTTAATTTTCTTACAGCTAATAACGTGCATATAGCAGTTATTACCGAAACTTATTTAAAACCTGGATCCAAATTTAAAAAAGATCCTAACTTTTTTGTTTATCGTAATGATCGACTTGATGGGGCATGTGGGGGAGTTGCAATCATCATTCATAGGCGTATAAAACATCAACTGTTTTCGTCATTTGAAACTAAAGTTTTTGAAACTTTAGGTGTTTCTGTTGAAACACAGTTTGGTAAATATACTTTCATAGCTGCCTATTTGCCTTTTCAATGCTCTGGACAGCAAGTTAATTGGCTTCAAACTAACTTGCGAAAATTAACTCGCAATAAGTCAAAATTTTTTGTCATTGGTGACTTTAATGCCAAACATCGGTCATGGAATAATTCTCAAAGTAATTCCAACGGCAGAATTTTATTTGATGAGTGCTCTTCAGGATATTTCTCAATTCAATACCCTGATAGCCCTACATGTTTTTCCTCTTCTAGAAATCCATCTACGATTGACTTGGTCTTAACCGACTCTAGTCATCTTTGTAGCCAACTGATTACTCATGCTGATTTTGATTCTGATCATGTCCCTGTTACATTTCAAATATCCCAAGAAGCGATTCTCAATCCTATCAGCTCCACTTTCAATTATTTACGAGCCGACTGGAATATATATGAAACGTATGTTGACTCTAATCTTGATGTTAACATTTCTTTAGAAACTAAAATTGATATTGACAATGCTCTTGAAACTTTAACAAATTCCATTGTTGAAGCCAGAAACATTGCAATTCCAAAATGTGAAGTAAAATTTGAATCCGTGATTATAGACGATGATCTTAAACTCTTGATCCGTCTTAAAAACGTGAGGAGAAGGCAATTTCAACGCACTCGTGATCCTGCTATGAAAATTATATGGCAGGATTTGCAGAAAGAAATCAAGAAACGTTTTGCAGATTTAAGAAACAAAAATTTTGAAAATAAAATTTCTCAATTGGACCCCGGCTCTAAGCCCTTTTGGAAATTATCTAAAATCTTGAAAAAACCTCAGAAGCCTATACCGGCATTGAAAGAGGAAAACAAATTATTACTAACTAATTGCGAAAAAGCTCAAAAACTTGCTATGCAGTTTGAAAGTGCGCACAATTTTAATTTAGGACTTACTAGTCCAATTGAAAATGAAGTTACTCAGGAGTTCGAAAATATTCTCAATCAAGAGAACGTTTTCGAAAATGCCTGGGAGACTGATTTGGAAGAAGTGAGAACTATTATTAAAAAATTCAAAAATATGAAAGCTCCTGGCGATGATGGAATTTTCTACATCCTCATCAAGAAACTTCCAGATAGTAGCTTATCATTTTTAGTTGATATATTTAACAAATGTTTTCAATTAACATATTTTCCTGACAAATGGAAAAATGCTAAGGTTGTTCCAATTTTAAAACCAGACAAAAATCCTGCAGAAGCTTCTAGCTATCGTCCAATCAGTTTGCTTTCCTCCATCAGTAAACTTTTTGAAAAGGTTATTTTGAACAGAATGATGGCCCACATCAACGAGAATTCTATTTTTGCCAATGAACAGTTCGGATTCCGCCATGGACATTCGACCACTCATCAACTTTTACGTGTAACAAATTTGATCCGTTCCAACAAATCTGAAGGCTACTCTACTGGTCTTGCTCTTCTAGACATAGAAAAAGCATTCGACAGTGTTTGGCATGAAGGTTTGATCGTAAAATTAAAAAACTTTAATTTTCCAACATACATTGTTAGAATAATTCAAAGTTATCTGTCAAATCGTACACTTCAGGTTGATTATCAGAACTCCAGATCTGAAAGACTTCCTGTAAGAGCTGGTGTTCCCCAAGGCAGCATTTTGGGACCAATATTATACAATATTTTCACATCTGACTTACCTGAGTTACCTCAGGGATGTCAAAAATCTTTGTTTGCGGATGACACAGGCCTCTCCGCCAAAGGACGAAGCCTGCGTGTCATCTGTAGTCGATTGCAAAAAAGTTTGGATATTTTTTCTTCATACTTGCAAAAATGGAAGATTTCTCCTAATGCTTCCAAAACTCAACTAATAATATTCCCACATAAACCAAAAGCTCTTTATTTGAAACCTTCAAGTAGACATGTTGTCACGATGAGAGGGGTTCCAATAAATTGGTCAGATGAAGTTAAGTATCTAGGGCTCATGCTAGATAAGAATTTAACTTTCAAAAATCACATTGAGGGCATTCAAGCCAAATGTAATAAATATGTAAAATGTCTCTATCCCCTTATTAATAGAAAATCAAAACTTTGTCTTAAGAACAAGCTGTTGATATTCAAACAAATTTTCAGGCCAGCCATGTTGTATGCTGTACCAATATGGACTAGCTGTTGTAATACCAGGAAGAAAGCTCTGCAGAGAATTCAAAATAAAATTTTGAAAATGATTCTGAGGCTTCCTCCCTGGTATAGTACCAATGAGTTACATAGGATATCCAATGTTGAAACATTGGAACAAATGTCAAATAAAATAATCAATAATTTCAGGCAAAAATCGTTACAATCTTCTATTGCCACGATTAATGCGTTATATGTTTAAGTTAAGTTAGGTTAAGTATATTAAAAACTTTTTTTTTCTCTTATAAGCAGGTGAAATCAACTCACCTGTAAAAAATCTGAACTGCTACGGCAAATGAAATGTAATATGTTGTTAACAAAATGTTAATAAAATCTTAGATTTGTTTTACCAAATTAGGATGATAGTGTTGTCTAATAACACAGAACACCTAGATATAAGAATTAATGAATGTAATGTTTGGAATGATACTAATAAAGAAATTAAAAAAAAAAAAAAAAAAAAAAAAAAAAAAAAAAAAAAAAAAAAAAAAAAAAAAAAAAAAAGCTATTATGTAGACTAATGTTTGCTTAGAATAACACATCCTTGAAATATGCATCCCTTTTTAAAAAAGTAGAAAAGTTTGAAAATCTTTAAAAAATTGACGTATCTTCTTAATTTTGAGCCTATTTATTAATTATTTTGAATATGAAAAAATACTTTGGATCCCGCAAGCATGATCGAACATAATCCTAATTCGATAGTATGAATGTATTTTGTACCATAATTGAAGTAAATATGGACAAATTACAATTTTGGTTAAGCACCTCCTGTCCCTCAGTTTCGGACAGCTTGATTTGTGATATGATATCTTTGTAATTATTGCATCAGTGTCTCAAAATACTTTCATTTTTCATGGGTTCCGTCGACCATGGTATCAAACATGCAATAAAATTAATAAGAAAGAACATTCATAACAACATCGTAAAATGTGCTATTTTTCATCATATATGAAAGAGGTTTTTGATAGGCATCTTGCAAACTAAGAAAAACCCAAATTATTTTTGTAAATGTTGCAATAGGATCCTAAAGCCCTGTCTCAATTTTAGTACCAAACGCTTAAGTTTAGGGCAGAAACACATGTTTACTCTATTTTTAATTGATTTTCATTGGTTTAAGTACAAAAAACATTTTTTTATGATTTTGTCACACCTTTTGGTTTAAACTCAAATGTTGGGTATATTTTGTTTTCCGTGTCCCTTCCGAAATGTCAGATAGGAACAACCCCAGTGTTCAAACTATATGCCCTGTGGCATTTTTGTCGAAAAAGTGAATGTCAAACAAGATCACAAGTGTCAAGGTTCATATTCGAAACCATTTTTAAAATTGAAGTTTAAAAATGTTATAGCGTTATTTGAGCTGGAAAACTTGCTAAAGTAGTTGTAATAACATGCTCTTTCGTATTATTAAATAAAAACAAGAATTCATTAAACACTTTAGGACCCAATTGCATTGAATTGGTATTTATAAACTATTTCTATAGTGTACACATTCAATGATGTTCAAATTTATAGAATTCGAGGCATTTCCAGATCGTGTCCGGTATTGGGTGCCACCTTTCAAGATCGATCAATTCGGTACTAAAATACATCATCAAAACACAATGTCAAAATTCATATTTATGTTTTCAAATTTATTTTTGTACACTATAAAAATGATAATATTTATCATAAATGGGTAACACGAGCCCATAAAATCAATATTTTTCGAATTATGAATTTAGTGGCTTAAGTGTCCGGTACTGGGGGATCTCCCCCTACAGTGCATACTAAATTCAGTTGTGATTTATGTATTTAGGGGTCGCCCATTAATTACGTAAGGGGCTATGGGGGGAGGTGGTGAGAAAATGTTTGTTTGAGATTTCTTACGCTCCATATACATTTTTGTATTGGAGGAAGCCACAAAGGGGGTGAAGGTGCTGGTATGAGAAAAAATGAATACAGGTCGGACTCGATTAATCGAATCCCGGATAATCGAGTCCCCGGATAATTGAGTCTCCGGATAATCGAGTTCGACCAACGTTATGAGTCGTTGCAGAAAATACTCATCTTAATGAAGACTTTACTCGCACAAGAATTATTATTCACAAATCTCATTTTGTTCATACCTCTAATAAATTTCAAACATAATTTGACAAAACTTATTTATGTGATGCATCGAGTTTATTGTACCTAATGTAAAATGAAAAATATGAATCAGCAACAGAGAAAAATAACGTAGATCTAAATAATTTGTTCCTACATATATTTTCCCAAAGTAAAAACTATATGCGAAACAAAAACACAATTCAAAATCATAAAAAAATGTGTTGATGACTTTCTTATAGGGACATATTAGATAGTACATTTGTTATTAATATTCGGTTTTACACGCACTATTTTATCGATACTTATAATATTCAAATTTCTAGAAATAGGAAGGAAATCTGAGTTTTCTGAATTCTAGAAAAAAATTTACCTCATACCACAGTGTTTCTATGGTGAAATTTTCTGCATTTTCTTACTTTTTATATGTTTTCAGGATCGTCAACCATTTATCCAAAATTTCTGAAATAGCAGGTGATCAAAAACGAAACATCAACGAATCTATATATGATTTGAAAAGCAGGAAATGGATCAGAAGTGTAACGATGGTCGCAGTTTAGTGAAAACTAGTTAAGAAGCCTTATTACTGGCGCAATAGAATTAAGCTTTTACAATTTTGAATTTCTAATCAGTTGGTTAATAAAATGACAACATTGATTCTTCATAAGGGCTCACCTGCATTGATCGGTTTCTTTTTATTATTGCTTAGGCAAAGAAGGATGAATGAATGAAGGATCAGTGTTGAATTATCGGTAAAAGTAATCAAAAAAATACGTCAGAAAGCTTTGTTGATGATAGAAAAACATAAAAACGATAGATTTTTTTTAAGGCACTCTGTGCTTGTGGCCACTACTGTGCCGGAATCAGTTGATCTGTAGCTTCTTTACCGATACAGATCTATTTAAAACTTATCTATATACATCTACTTTCACTCTCTTCTACTCTTTTACTCTCACACCGAGCAGGTAGGAGAGAGCTTTGCTGTTAGTGAGGCTAGCTGCCTGCGAAGAGGGTCAGTTTGTCTCAGTCACCATCTGATACTGACGGCAGTGATGCCACATACACAGATTTATCTCTAATTACACAGATTTTTTCTTGTTCTTGCCTACAGATATCTGTGATTACAGATCACAGAATTTTGAGTTCAAAAAGATTTTAGGATATATCACGAGTTTAGGACATGGATGTGGAAAGAAATGCCATTACTCTGTTTAATTTTCTAAAATTCGTAAGTATTTCAAATATTTCGAAACAATTGTGCATCTGTTTCTCACTTTTAGTAGAGTAAGTTCAAATTTAAAATTGTTGACATGCCAAGAACACCCAACATACGTTAGCAAATGTTCTTTTTGATCTAAAAAGTTGAAATTTTAAATTTTTGTGCAGCACAGATTTTTACCAAGATTTTTGTAGGTCGGCTACAGATAAAAAAGATTTTTTCAACTCAAAACACAGATGAGATTCGAAAAAAATGTGGCAACACTGACTGACGGAGGATGGATGTGCTCCCCAAAGAAAGGTCCTCCGTGAGGCATCTTCTGGTGGCTGGACGGGTTTTTTGTGGACAGGCTGGGAATCGAACCCATGACCTTCCGCTTATGAAGCGAAAGCGTAACCTCAAGGCTACAGACCCCCCTAAAAAAACGATTGATACTAGGAAGCTAATGTATATGATAGCTATTCCTTAACTCTTTTGTTGATATGCAAGTCGAGGATAGTTTTCCACGTACCTAGACCGGACCGATAATTTCAGGAAAATGTACTCTAAGCATTAATAACAATAAGATACTTGAATTATTTCCTTTTGTGTTTTAACTTACATATTTGGTAAAATATCTGTAACAAATAAGCATAAAAAAGATCAGAAGTCTTTCGCTTATCTTTACAAGGCCAAAATATCCCCTAGTCCAGTATGCCTAAAAAATGATCATATATATATGCTTTAAAATCAGAAATGGTTAACATTGTCATCGCATATAAAGTACATTACTAGTGAATTTGAAAAAATCTCAAAAAAGTTTGGGAAGCAGTGGTATAGAGAATAATGTTTTGGGACCAGTTTGTTTGAATTAACTCAAAAAAAACTCAACATAGTTCAGGCTTAGGAAAGTCTTAATAACTTTGGGTAAATTATAACAAATCGTTTCCGGCCACGAAGCCCACGTTTTTTTCTGTTCATTATGATTTGATTTGAAAGATACAGGCTTGTGTCCCTATACCCCCACTTATATACAGGTATTATATTTCTGGAGCAATTAATTTGAATTTTCCTAGAAATGTGTTATTCCTGACAAAAAATTGTATTTAAAAAATAATTGACTTGATTTCAGTGCAAACAGCAAAAAGAGGGATCAAGTCATCCCAAATTTAAAATGATATTCATTAGAAAATGTTGGCTAATTTAATATTTTCAATTAACCCTTTTTTAATTAAGTTTTTAACAGTATATTTTTCATCATTTTTCCGATTTGTGTTACGCTGACATTGGTAAATTTGGGGTGGTAAATGACTGGATAATGCGTACCATTGGTACTTCGCGTACCTGCAGGTATAAAATAGACCCCATTTGTGGTCCTTAGCCTCTTGTCCAGTAACTCCTATCCCTACCTCCCCGTGGTGCCGCCTGGGATACGAGTAACCGTAGGGAAGATCGGGTAACCAACCCTGGTGGAACCTTGGTCGTATGCTGACAGGGAAGGGGGGCTCCTCTCTTCTGAGGGTGTAGCTTATCAGAGCGTCTGTTCTCCATGTTAGGGGCGGCTCAAAACAGCGTCTGTTCTCCATGTTAGGAGCGGCTGATCATCGTCCTAGTGCCAGCGTGGGACTCTAAACAGTGCTGTGCACGATGATCCTCCGGCGAGACAGGGGGTTGGTGCAGGCCTTACAAGCCAGCCGTAAAAATCATCAGTACAGGAAGCATACAATGTAAATTCGGACCAGAACAATCGGCTTAGACCCAGGCATCGAAAACGGACTAACGATTGGAAACTCGGATCATGGAACTGTAAGTCTCTCAATTTCTTGGGAAGTACCCGCATTCTTTCCGAATTATTGAGGGTCCGCAAGTTCGACATCGTAGCGCTGCAGGAGGTTTGCTGGAAAGGGTCGACGGTACATACGTATAGGGATGGTTATACCATCTACCAGAGCTGCGGCAATAGACATGAGCTGGGCACAGCTTTTATCGTGATGGGCGAAATGCAGAGGCGCGTGATTGGGTGGTGGCCAATCGACAACAGAATGTGCAAGTTGAGGATCAAAGGCCGTTTCTTCAATATCAGCATAATCAACGTGCACAGCCCTCACCTAGCAAGTGACGATGACGATAAGGACGCTTTCTACGCGCAGCTGGAACGTGAATACGACGGCTGCCCAAGCCATGATGTCAAAATCGTTATCGGAGATCTCAATGCTCAGGTTGGCCAGGAGGAGGAATTTAGACCGATTGTAGGGAAGTTCAGCGCTCACCAGCTTACGAACGAAAACGGCCTTAGACTGATTGATTTCGCCGCCTCCAAAAACATGGCCATACGTAGTACCTACTTCCAGCACAGCCTCCCGTATCGGTACACCTGGAGATCACCCCAACTGACTGAATCGCAAATCGACCACGTTTTGATTGATGGAAGGCACTTCTCGGACATTATCGACGTCAGAACCTATCGCGGCGCAAACATCGATTCGGACCACTACCTTGTGACGGTTAAAGTGCGCCAACGACTTTCCGTTGTGAACAACATTCGGTACCGACGCCCGCCCCGGTACAATCTGGAGCGACTCAAGCAACCCGAAGTCGCAACTGAATACGCGCAAAGCCTTGAGGCAGCGTTGCCGGAAGAGGGAGAGCTCACCGAAGCCCCTCTTGAGGACTGCTGGAGTAGTCTCAAAGCAGCCATAAACAACGCAGCGGAAGGTGCCATTGGGTTCGTGGAAGCAAATCGACGGAACGGTTGGTTCGACGAGGAGTGTCAGACGGTTTTGGACGAGAAGAATGCAGCGCGGGCGATGATGCTGCAGCAAGGCACCCGTCAAAACGTGGAACGATACAAACAGAAGCGAAGACAGCAAACCCATCTATTCCGGGATAAAAAGCGCCGCCTGGAAGAGTTGGAGTGCGAAGAGATGGAGCAGTTGTATCGTTCTCAAGAAACACGTAAGTTCTACAAGAAACTAAATGCATCCCGCAAAGGCTTTGTGCCGCGAGCCGAAATGTGCCGGGATAAGGATGGTGGTATCTTGACGGACGAACGTGAGGTGATTGAAAGGTGGAAGCAGCACTACGATGAACACCTAAACGGCGCAGAGGAGGAAGATCAAGACAGCAGGAGGAATGGCTTCATCAGTACGGCGGATGAGGGAGACGTGCCAACTCCCACAATAGGTGAAGTTAAGGATGCTATCAAACAGCTCAAGAACAACAAAGCAGCTGGAAAGGATGGTATTGGAGCGGAACTTATTAAAATGGGCCCGGACAGGTTGGCCACTTGTCTGCACCGATTGATAGCCAGGATCTGGGATACAGAACAGCTACCGGAGGAGTGGAAGGAGGGAATAATATACCCAATATACAAAAAGGGTGACAAGTTAGAATGTGAGAACTATCGAGCGATCACCATTCTTAATGCAGCCTATAAAGTGCTTTCCCAGATCATCTTCCGCCGTCTATCGCCACTGGCAAGCAGATTTGTTGGAAGTTATCAAGCCGGATTTGTGGACGGGCGATCGACGACAGACCAAATCTTCATGTTGCGGCAGATCCTTCAAAAGTGTCGCGAATATCAAGTCCCTACGCATCACCTATTCATCGATTTCAAAGCGGCCTATGATACCATCGACCGCGAAGAGCTATGGAAGATTATGGACGAGAACGGTTTTCCCGGGAAACTGACTAGACTGATCAAAGCTACGATGGATAGTGTACAGTGCTGTGTGAAGATATCGGGTGCTTTATCGGACCCGTTTGAAACACGCAAAGGACTTCGACAAGGCGATGGTCTTTCCTGCCTCCTGTTCAATATTGCGCTAGAAGGTGTTATGAAACGGGCGGGCTTCAACATGCGGGGCACGATCTTCAATAAATCCAGCCAGTTCATTTGTTTCGCTGACGACGTGGACATTGTCGGAAGAACGTTCCAGGTGGTTGCTGAACAGTATACCAGGCTGAAACGTGAAGCAGATCGGGTTGGATTGAAGGTAAATACGTCGAAGACGAAATATCTGCTGGCTGGGGGAACCGAGCGCGATAGAGCTCGCATAGGCAGACGCGTGACGATCGACGGGGATGAGTTCGAGGTGGTGGACGAATTCGTCTATCTCGGATCATTGATAACGTCGGATAACAACTGCAGCAGAGAAATTCGAAGACGTATCATCGCCGGAAGTCGTGCTTACTATGGACTCCACAAGACCTTGCGGTCTGGTAAACTTCACTTCCGTACTAAGTGTACCATGTACAAGACGCTAATAAGACCGGTAGTACTCTACGGGCATGAGACGTGGACAATGCTTGAAGAGGACCTGCAAGCGCTAGGAGTTTTTGAACGACGTGTGCTTAGGACGATCTTCGGCGGAGTATGTGAGAACGGCGTATGGAGGAGAAGAATGAACCACGAGCTTGCGCAACTCTACGGTGAACCCAGTATCACGAAAGTCGCCAAAGCTGGAAGGGTACGATGGGCGGGACACGTTGTGAGAATGCCGGACAACAATCCTGCAAAAATGGTGTTCAACTCAAATCCGGCCGGTACAAGACGAAGGGGAGCGCAACGAGCTAGGTGGTTTGACCAAGTGGAGCAGGATCTTGGAAGTGTGGGGCGATCGAGGAATTGGAGGTTAGCAGCCATGGACCGAGTTAGTTGGCGTAACATTGTGGCGCAGGTCATGTCTTGAAGGACGTAGCGCCAGCAAAAGTAAAGTAAGTGACATTGGTACATACACGCAGAGAAATAAATTGTAAACGCAAATATTGGTTTGTTGAAATCAACCAAATTTTAAGTTGAGATCGAAATACATGTATCAGTCATAATATTGTCAAGGGGTTGAGATGTTTGGGCTTATTCTACGAGTGGCGTGAGGTGAGAGATTCATTCAACATTCGATTGATCGCTCGTGTTGTGAATGTCTAAGGGAAGCGCTGCCGAATATTAGCAAAAACGTGTCCACTACCGTGATTACTTACAAGCAGGCGTTGCAGAATTCGCTCTCATTTGAGAATGAAGCACGATCAAAGCAAGAAAAGAAAAACATCCCATCTGTTGGGATGTAACAAGTCTGATAAATGGAAGCAGCGAGCGAGAGCCCCAACGAGAGAGCGATGATAAAATCCATTTTTCTCGCTTGTTTACCGTTGGGGATAGGTGTTTTTCTTTACTGGCACGATAAACAATCCACGAACTTCCAATAACAACAGTGTCCCCCAGGCTTGGAGCATGTTTAGAGGGGTTTTATCATGCATTACTATCCCCCCAATCTGCTCAAACTTGTAGCAGTATACGATAAACAGTCTCTCATAATGTGCAGCATGTTATGATAGTTACAGAGAGCGATACGTGAGAGATTCTCTCAATTTTCTCAGGATTCAATCCCTGCTTACAAGACTTCATTCCAATTGAGTATTGTCACCTCGTTGACAATACTCGACTGACCGAGAGCTCTCACCTAATGCCACTCTTAGAATTAAAGTAAGTGCCATTCGAGGTTATGAGAAGAATGTCACTATTTTCAATTTGTTTTTTCTTTTTGTCGTGAATACAAGCATATTGATAGCATAAAATTTGAAGCACTTTATTCTCTCGTCAATAACTTTTCGATGCATATTAACTAGAATGACCAAAAACTTTATGTTCCAATGAAAATATTACAGTGGAATATTAAATATTGAAAAATAGGTATTGAACCTATGAGTAAATATTAACAAAGAAGTTTAAAGAACAAGAACAACAGCCTTGATCGATATCTTACCTCTTAATAGATTATAAACTCTTTTGTGCTTTTTGCAATAATTCACGAACGATACGATTATGGCCGATACAAGGGGTGGATCACTTCTGATGCATTTGATGAATGCAAAATTATTTCATGCATTCAAATGCATTTAAATGCACACTCAACAAATTTGTCTTTCATGGCTTGCTCCAATGTTGATTAGCTATCCTTGTCGGAATGTCAAACTCATTTCTCTTCCACAAACTCAACAAAAGCTGCTGGCCAGTCAAAAAAAAACACTTCCTGTGATTCCGTGTCATAACCGATCATGACAATCCTTCATTCTGAATTAAAGTTGACGGTGCCATACGAAGCGAAGGCGCTAGTTTCTTATGCCAGCCACAGCGAGGAAAACTCTTCTATTGGCTGGCTCTGAAATGGACGCTTCAAAGAAGCCTCTGACCAGCTGCTGGGACTCTTCGGGGAGCATCGGATATTGGCATTTTAAGCTTCACTATCCTATGTGAAATATTATAATATTTTAACCGCTAATGTCCTTGAACATTCAGTACCGTCTGCAGTTGCAGAGTACCCAGAAACGAGTTTTATAGTGAAATTTGTGGTCTTCAAGACAAAGTCTGTTATTCGACGAACCATACACAAGTTGGCCCCTTCACCTTCAATGGACATAATTCCAAATCCATTCGTATTCATTATGCAAGAAAAGGCTGAAGGAGGAGATTACCAACCTTCAAAGCTAATTGTTCCTTAGAGTCGTCCCCAAGTTTCCCGATCAACATTAGGTAGAGGAAATCAAAAAAAGTTATTGGGACAATTAATTGTATGTGTTTTTTCGTTATTCTTGATGAAAGAATCAATGCGGAATTTATTTTGCTACCAGTAAGCCAAAGACTATAAGTTTCTCGAGAAGGATGTTCCGAGAGTGCCAATCAATCCTGATTAATCCACAGGGGGTAGGGCAATGTATTCCTGCAATCAATCATGTTTTCCTCACTATGCAAGCTTCTAAATTTAACATATTTTCTTGTTGCAAAGCTATAGCTTGATTATCTGAAATGAATAAAATTTTTGATTAGTTGAAGGAAATCAGTTCAAAATAGAAACATTCACAACAAACAATGATGTGTTGCTATAGAACGATACCACGGCATAAAAATTAACAAGGCAGGCTCTTTACTGATGTAAATATCAAGTTTGATTGTAAACATGTGACGTCACTCCTATCGTACCATATATCTTCCGGATCACTAGATCATTATTTTTGAAAATTTGTTCGGGGTAGATAGGAATGACGTCGTCAAGTAGCTGTCAGTTTTCGGAATATATCACCTTCTTAATTTTGTCCACCGTGGAACGATACTATGATACGGGCCAGGGCTAAGTTGATGAATATGTCGAAAAAATGCATTTAATGCAATTTGATGTACATTAGATGTGCATCGAACAAGTGATCCACCCCGATAATATTTTGATAAATAGGGAGATTGAAATGCAAATCAATATTTTTCTGATTTACTCAAACTTAGCCCCTTCCGCTTGTCAAGATTTTATTCACGTTCGTTATTAAAAGTGCTATCGGGTAAGGCTTTCCAGTTTTGAACTTTGTTCATATTTGCAACTTACATTGTTACCAAAATATATGAACAAAACATCGTTTTTATAAATTTTTAAAGTTTTGTGGACGAGAAAAAGTAAATAATTTTGAATACGAATGATACTCACAGAAAAATAAGAGAATATTGTTAAGAAACAATAGCATTTGAAAAAGCTTTGTTAACCGAGAGCTATAGGAACCAAAGTAGCCATGTTTTCCATACGTAGGTATGTGTCATGGTATACACAACGAGGTAGGCTATTCCCACGTATAAACAACGATTTTCAGTAAAAACATGTGTCATCATTCCTATCGCCAAGCATGGGGCTAGAAGGATAGTAAAAGAGAGCAGGCTTTGCTTTCTCTTGTACTCGTTCGAGATTGCGATAGGAATGACGTCACTACCAAATGTCATTTTTCGAAATATAATACCTTGTTTCTTTACGGAGATGAACCAGCCTAGGGCTGAAAATCTCCTTAATAAAGCTATAATAATAACCTTGTTTCTTTTTATCGTGGGTATGTTTATGCCTATAAAATTCAAGGAAATTTTCAGCTCATAAAGAACAAGGTCCGACGGGAATCGAATTTAGCATCCTCAACATGAGCTTGCTTTGTAGTAGCGGTAGCTATTACAAGACTAATGAAGGCCGTTCTCAGAACGACGATGATTCATTCCTGCGTTGACGATGGTAATAAGTGCTTGGTAGCACAACTCTTGGCTTGAGTTTTCAGAATGGGTTGAGTCATTAGCTGTGTTCAATGACTTTGATCGAACTTGCTCGGGGTTGGTTGTACTAGCTCGTATTTTTTGTCAACAAATAACTGTCAAAGCTACTTCGAGCAACTCCAAGCTGCTTTCTCAATGAACGCTCTTTTTACTCTTTTTACTAATTTACCGGAATTCCACGTGAAAAAAAAATTCGCGCACTTAACAATCCGTATCGCTTCGGAAATTTGCTTTTTTTCTGAATGTTTACGTTTTTAAACGTCAAAAACACGAGCTACTGCGAGCTGGTTGAAGTAGCTCGGACTCTAGCTTCCAACCTGTTTCGAGCGACTCGGAGTTGGTTGGACTCGGCTCAATGAACACAAACCCGAGCGACTCGAAATAGGTTGGAGTGGCTCAATGAACACCAAAAGCTGACTCGCAAGTGGTTGCAACCAAGTTCGAGCAGCTCGTTGAACACAGCTATTAATTTCACTGGAAAAACTAACTGCCTGGTGTGAGCATTGATGCGCTAGTTGAGAGGAAAGTTCACTAATAATTGAAATGAATTTGAAATGTTTAAATGTCATCCTAAAATAAATTCTAAATTGATTCATTCCTGATTTATCTGTAGATTGAAACTACCCACCATTGTTTGAAATGGCAATGCCATCATCAAATAATGTTTTAGAATGAATTGCGCCTTCGTTTCTTTTCTCTTCTCGGAAGGCTCAGTCGCGCAAATTGACTTCGTAATAATGATGAAACTTTGCTTGACCGTTATACTTCACATGATTACTCTGACTTGGGGGTGAGTGCTGTCTGGAACATGAAGAAGTTTTTATGAGAAGATCCGTTTACTAGAAATAAGATATTAGAAATTCAAACGTGAGTATCGACAACTAGGAGATTACCATAAAAAAATTCATTGTAATTCGGGTTTGTTAATTTTAAACAATTTATTTATATATATATTTCTCATACAATATGGCCCTGCATCTCTCGTAGCATCTGGTCGTGCAAAACGTTGCTTCTCCTAATGCAATGGACAACATCAAATTCAACACCGAATCCATCGCCGATCATCATCCCAAAGGATGTCAATTGTTGCACCTCGAGGAATACACAACAAGCGACAGCTTTATTGTCAAGCGAACTGATTGATCTGATAAACCTGAATATGCATTTCGTTTTTTGTCTATTAATTACTCACCATTAGAGGAAATTAATAAAGTACATACGTAAGACAACCCAATCGATTCAATCCTAATATTTATTTGGATTTATTTTTCGTATTTCTATCTCAGGTATCCTATCATGTTGATTTTTTTAAGAGTTTTTGTCTAGCTTCTTTCTTTGATTTATGGTAACGTACGCTGATTAAAAAAAACATTCTGAAATAATAATTGGGGGTTCCTAAGCTAAATTAAGTTTTATAACACGTTTGACTTATTTTGGAGATTATTATTTATGTACGTAACGGAACAAACATGAAGTAATGAATTGCATTGGTTTTAAATTATAACATTGTTTGATTGGATTGAATTCCACACGTTAAGTTTATAACACTCTGACGATGTTATAGGATATCACAGATTCTACTATTTAAGTTTGTTGTCTAAATTTAGAAAGTACCTTCCGTTCTACCTAAACATTGCAACAAGCGGAGAATTTGCGAATCGCAATAAAAAAAACATCCCTTCGATTCAGCCCACACCAACAGCCAGCCGCAAACAAACCCACTCAACCCAAAAATGTCTTTGGTTTCTTTTGGAACTTTTTCGAGCCAGCCAGTAAATAATATCCTTCTCTCCGTTTTAATTACTTTTATCGTGGCTTCCGTATTATTTCAGTCATGCCCTGCAGCCAAACACCATGGTTGTTTTATTGCTCTCACCGACATCCGACCATCATGATAGTCATGACAAGGTCGGTAGCTTTGGTAATGCTTTCATGTACAGTGGCCCAATTTCATATTCGTACAGGATACTGCTTCCACATCAAGTTAGTAAAAAACTATTAAATGAAGTATTGAGCTACAAATACTTTATCCACATTGAAGGTAACAGGTGTTATCTATTGTTTGCCAATCACAAAATGTTTCCATTTACACTCATCTTTGGATTAATAGAAAACTATTGAATTGATGTCTAAAATTCACCCAATTCCATATTCGTACACCTACCAAAATTCATACGCACAACGTTCAAAACTAAATTTAGAAGCTCTATTTGATTACTGAAATGCTTTATTATGATGTTCAGATGTAGTGAAATACATTTGGACAATTTATTAGTGGACATATATGAAATTTAGGTGAAGTTATGAGAAATGCCAGTTTTCCAATGATTTTTGCTATTAAATCCTATAATTCGAACAATAACGTTTATTTTTGTCATTGGATCCAATCTATAGATTATACTCGTAAGCTCTGATAGAAATTTAGTTGAAATATATATAGTTTACAGAAATCATAAACAGTTTTTATCTCTTTTGAGTTCAGAAAATTGTTGTGCCATAAGTTCAAAACTCTTCTAAAATGATATTTTTAATCAATGTAAACCAAATTTTCATTCTAAACAACAGGTAAATGTTAATTTTGAATTTGTCTGTAAAAATAATTTGAACTACGAACTTCGTTTTACAATAAAGTACCCTAAACTACGCTGTACATACCTCCACATAATTGATGTCATCGTAATATTCAATTATCTTTGGAATAATATACAAATTATATTCAAAATAGCACCCTATTTTGCAATTAATTGATTTTATAAGAAAAATACAAAATAGCTTGAATGAGCAGAGAGCATTGATATACTATTTAATAGAATATATCCTGTTGTTTTCATCATTTTAAAACACGTTTTTGTTGCGGTTATGACAATAATATTTATTCTTTAAATCTCTATAATCATGTTTGGTAGTAAAATGTAAGTTAAAAATGATAATTACGCAATGTTTTGATAGGAACATAAACTATGGATTATGTATATACATTTAGGAGCCAAACATAAAGAAATTGACTAAAATGTTTGGTTTTGGATTTGTTATAAATGTTATACTACCTACCCAAGGAACAATTGATAGCTTTTAAGATAATTACGTGTTTAATACAAGCTGCATAGCAGCAACCATTGCTGAACAAATTTTTAGTTGAATCATTAATTGAATAAAATTAATTTCCGCTTATAAAAAAGCTGTTATTCCACTTGCAGTTTGTGTTTTGAATAAGAGCTGAATAAACCTCCGAAAATGCAAATATAGTAGCTTTTGTTCTAAAACACACAAGAAGTTTAACAATTGACTGATTAAAAGCTTCTATAGGTTGTAGCCATCATTTTAGTAGCATATTGAACATTTGATTAACAACAAATCGTACAAAAGTTTCAGTGTCTAATACTTAAAATGTTGACCAGCATGATTAGTAAAACTTATAAACAATGTGAATAACAGTATATGAGTATGCTCTTATTCAAGCAAAACATATTATGTCTTTTTATGTTATTTTTAAATGTTTCAAATGTTTTTCAAATCAAATCCAAGACGTGTATGCGATGGATGGATTAACGTAATGGACGTAATGGCGACGTAATGGATCAACGAGGGTAAAGTTCGAATCACATTGGATTAAAAATATCAAAATTTAAATTTTCCAAATGTAGTGATCATCATCTGCGACGTTATTGATATCGGAAATAGTTACTAATCATAACATTTTTAATGATAATCGAAGTATAAATAATAATTTAACAATAGTTACATGAAAGTGGTTACCCAACTTACAGTCAAGTGTTACAAATAAACATACATAGTTAATTATTGTTGAATAATGGTGACAGCTGAAAAAATGCCCTACAAAGAGCTGAGAAGATGGTATTTAGATCCAAATTTAAGTCAATGTTCAACATTTTTCATTGGAATGAATAATAGTAGAATCAACACTTATTAAACTTCTCCAAAGAATCTCTGCCGACTTGTCAAGATTGTTTTACTATTGAGTTGAACAAGTCATTTTTCCTTCTATTAAAGAACCAATATTCCACCAAACAAATATAATTGTGTAAACAGATGAACAGGAGACGAACTAACGTTTTGGTTGCTTCGCACTTCAGCTGTTTCTATGATTAACATGAACATGATTAAAAGCTGAATAGGTATTTTATAAAATCCTAATACAACATAGATATATCATCCGAGCAGGTCATCCAAAGAAGTCCAAAATAACGATTACTAAACACATTGTTCAGCAACAAAGAAGCCTTACAAAAGAGGTCACACCATAGCCACATTTTTGAAAAATGGACAAAATATATAAAAAATTGCGTTGTATTCCTAATGTATTGCAATGTCCAACTTACTAATATTATTATTATTTATCTTTATTTGAGTGGCTTTTCGCCCTTGGCGAATTCGCCATTAACTAACTAATATATAAAAACATGTTGGATACAATAATAACTGATGCTTTCTCAATACAATATTTAATTATGTTTAGAAAATATCTTGAATCAGTCTTCTGACATAGGATTATTGATTGAAATATATTTTATATTTGTATAATGTTTAATATATGGAAAGAGTACGACAAATAATTAAAATATTAACCTAGTAGAAATATTATAAATTTAATAAATGAATTTTAGTATAGTTAGATGAACAATTCAATTGAAGTTTTAACAAGTTAAAACTTATTATGAAATTCGATTAATCATTTCAGACTGTTTTTAACTTTGTGAATAAACTTTATTTTTGACCAGCATTGAAATAAATTTTCTCACTGTGCGCTATAAATAGCTGACTGAGTTCAGCTCGCATCAGTACTGAACAGCAGCAGAAGTAATGCGCTTATTCAGTTGTTGATCAGCATAGCACGTGTTGATTAATTATTGTTGAATAGAAGCTCAAGCATGATCAATAATCAGCTACAAGAGGTTTATATTGGGCACTGGAAGGCTGATATATGAATTCAAGGATGACGCAGATGGCAAGGTATACCGCTGACGATGAGAAGGTCTCGAGTTTGAATCCAGTATTCAGGTAATTATTAAAAGTGTGGTTATCAATTCATGGTAAAGGTATACACTGCATTTGATGTATACAGTGTTAGCTATTTTTAGTCATTTATTTGTTTTCAATCAATTTTGTGGCAGTTGAATAAAAGCTGAGATGAATGCTTATAAAGCGATTTTGAAGTTGTAGAATAAAGTCAATATACAACGACACGCTTTATAACTTCTCCAAATTTGTATGAACAACGCCTGAACAAAGGCTTCACTTGGAAATAATTAAAATGTTGTTCAACATGATGCTGAATTAAACTGCAATAATGTAGTTTGTTAAACTAGCGTTGTTAAATCATCAATCCTTATTAAGCTAAGTGTAACCTGAATAAACATCATTACAATATATGATTACAGTCACTAAATGATAAGAAGCTTAATAATTTCGCCAGATTTGCTTGAACAATGTGTGCATAGCAGCTGCAAAGTTATATAATAAAGCAACTATTCAGTATGTAGTTGTGAAAAATTGCTTAATAAATGATTATAAAATAGGCAAATGTTTCTTGGGTAAGATTCAAAAGTATAAGTTGTCGATATCCACTCCTAACTACTCTAAAACTGATTATAATTTTTTGAAACTTGTGCAATATTCGCAGTTATCATTTTTAAGGAAGTGATGTTGAAAAAAATGCAATTTATTGTTCGACTTACCGAATAGTTTAGCAAAAAACATGGAAAAACTGGTATTTTTCTTAAATTTACTTAAGTTTCAAATATGTCCGCTCTTAAATTTTCCAAATGTATTCTACTGCATCTGAACAACACAACGAAGAGCTTAAGTAATCATCTAGTCCATTAAAAATTAGTTTTGAATGCTGTATACTTCTTTTTTGTTAGGTGTACGAATATGGAATTGGGTCAATTATAGACACAATCTCAATACTTTTCCATTATTCCAAAGATTTAAGCAAATGAATACAGTTTGTCATTGCCAAACGATAGATGACACCTATAACCTTCATTATTGATAAAGTATATCGAAGTCCATGCACTATTTAATAGATTTATACCAACTTGATATGAAAACAGTGCCCCGTACGAAAATGAGATTGAGTCACTGTATTTGCCACAGCCTGCTTGACGGTGTAAAGCCGGACAAGCTTTTAACAAGATGGAAGGCAAAGGATAGAGGGGTTTTTCCCTTCCGGAAGCTAAGAAAAACTTTTCGCACCGGTCACACCACAGAAGTGCATGTTGCTTAAAATTTCGAATCTCCGCTTAGTCCATATTTGCAACTGGCTCTATTGCAGAAAATAAGTAAAATCGTTTTTGCTCCACACCGATCATTCGATTAAATTGTGAGTGTCCTCCCAAAATTTGAGCACATTTGGATGAAAACTGAAACTGCACAAGCCCTTAAAAGTTTGAATGGGAAAAGCAAGCCTCCTGTCAAAATTTCATTCATAAAATAAGCGATCAGCTGTTCAAAAACGTCTCGTAAAATGGACTATAGAGCGCTGCATATGACGAGTCTAACCTCACTTATTTGACAGCTGCTGGTCCTGTTGTTTACGTTTCGGACTTAGCCGTTTTTTCCATCATTTTTTCATCTTCGCATTTCTATCATCAGCATGCTGATGGTGACGATTTTCCACGGTAGGAAGATAGAATAATACGATCCGTGGGTATCTGCAGTGGATTTGACCTCTCATCGCAGCAAACTTTCACGAAATTAATAATGATTCGAAAAAAGTACGAAGTCCAAACTGTAAACAACAGGACCAGTACCTGTCAAAATTGATGCGTGACGTCACAATGCAGTGGAGTATACCCAAGCAACCAAAAGTTCAGATATTACTGAATAATCGAACCCAGAAGTTCACATTTAGTTCAGATTTGGTTCCGCGGAACTTTATTGCTGATTAACAAGAACGTAGGCATGTCGAGGATACTTGATTCTCCAAGAAGTACCAATTAAAATTAAAGAAACCAGAAAGTTCAAATAAATTTAAACAGAACTTCAATAGAACCTCCAACACAAAGTTCGTTTAAAGCACAAACCGAACTTATCGTGAACTTCTTTGAAACATGGGGGAAAATTAATGAAACTTGTCGATAAATAAATTTTAAGCATTCGCTAGTCTTCCATTCTGCTATTATTCAATTTTAATCACATAATTTTATAATTTCCTGACTTCATCGCCGTAACTGTCCGAAAAAACAGTGTGTATACTCTAGACAACAAACGTACCTAATCGTACGGTGCTAGAAACAGCAGCGTGTTGTTCGACTCAAGCCAGTTCTGACTGTTTTTTCACTTCTGGTAAATTATTTATTTAAACGTACCTGTTAAGGATTATTCAATTCAGATATATGGATGTGGATGCCTTTTCGTTCGGCCTAGGTATTCGTAGAGCTCCATCACCACATCACTCCATCACCATCAACACAATAACAAAAAAAAAACTACTCTTTCACCGATACTCACTT
The DNA here is from genome assembly GCF_002204515.2 of Aedes aegypti. NCBI lineage: Eukaryota > Metazoa > Arthropoda > Insecta > Diptera > Culicidae > Aedes > Aedes aegypti. The sequence goes on from NC_035108.1 coordinate 404,059,156, forward strand.
CACTTTTTATTATCTTTAAACCAATATGTAGTCAGCCTCAAAATATACATTAGGCCCTTTATTCAGTAATTATATATGCTTTTTCATTGTGACTAGTTTTATTTGTAATCTAATTAAGAGAAAGATTTATAACATCACTGGGAATCAAAACAGACTGAGAAATGTCAAACTATGAAGTTCACAAACAGCTCGTTGTGAACTTTTTCAAACTTTTAAGTTCGGTTTAGTTTAAAGTGAACTATTAGGAGAACTTCAAGTTCAGAATAAGTTCCTATGGAAATAGATTTAGCTTCGATCAATGAAATCACCATATCGAGTAAAATAATGTGCTATTCCACTACATGTACATACAGCAGTGGTAAGCACTATGGTTTCAATGCAAGGAACTCGAGTTCGAGTCTCGACGTAAGTATCACAACAAATATATACAACTCAAAAAAAAAAACAAATATGCCAATTATCCTCTACCAATAAAACTAGCAATGGGCTGCCACGAAAGTTGGCTATTTGTATTTTTTTTGTCAGTTTTTCGCAGTTTATTTTTTGGCTGAACAACGTTCTTTTCAGTGGCATAAGCGAACCTTTTGTGAACTAAAGTTCGGTTAATTACTTAAAAAGTGAGCTGCATAGAAGGTTGTTCATAGTCTTCCAAATAGCTGATTAAGCCAAAACATGACATTCTATTCGTACTTTTGGTTGCTTGGGTAGTGGTTATCACGCCCAATAGGCCTATTCACATGACGTTCAAAAACAGCTGATCGGGAAGCTCTTTGACAGTTCTTCTATGAAAATGACAGCCTCGTGTATGCACCGGTCCTCCACCGATGTAAACAGATGCATAGACGGACCTGTCACATGAAAAGGCCTATGGTATGGGTGCCCTAGTGTAGATGTAGTTGTGAACCTTAGAGGAAAACAATATGCACTCTGTCTCGAAAAACACCCAGAATCCGGGTGTAAATTTTCCAAATTGGGTAATATTTCCATATGCATTTTGATGAGTCTGGAAAGCGTGTGTGAGTCTGGAAAGCGTGTAAACAACGGTTTTCAATCGAAACATGTGTTGTCATTCCTATTGACTGTTCAACGATAAACTTGCGACGATCGACGCGCCACCATATTTCATATAACGGAGGCTATTAGAACTAACTTGGAGGTGATGATTTGGAGGTTATTTGGCAAGTTGGAGGTTAAAATCACCTCCAAACACTAGCGATTTTGCGGTGGGATGTTGACGTTTGATCACGAATCGTCAAGCATGAGGCTTACAGGATAGTAAAAGAGTGCAAGCCTTGCTTTCTTTTGCACTCGTTCGAGTTTGCGGTAGGAATTACGTCACTGCCAAATGTCATTTTTCGGAGTATGATACCATGACTTTTACTGTGCGTCGTGTGTTGGTGCTGTCTCGCTCTCTCTCTCACGTTCATTTTGAAAACAGGGCGCACAGTAAAATTCAAACGTTTTATGGCATTAACGTACAGACGCTCATATAGCGTTGCTGTTAGTTATAACTTAGTTTATGCTGTTAGTTAAAATGAATACATTAATCAGCTACAACTTTGCTGAAAACCGTGTTCCAATCGGTCGTTCAGTAAGGGATGGTACACAAATTATGTTGCGCTAAATTTCGACTTTTTCGACCACTCCCCCCCCTTGTCACGTTTTTTGTATGAGTCCTTCAAAAAATTTGTATGGCTTGTCACGCTTGGTTTGATCCCCTCTCCCCCCCCCCCCCTTGGAGCGTAACGTAATTTGTGCATGGCCTCTAATTAGTAATTGATTTATATCCAATTGGAAATTCTTCAACCGTGCTCAACTTCTAAAGCAAAGAATGCTGTTCTGCTCAAGAAAAGTAAAGAAATTCCTTGACTGAATGGGTCAAGAAATTTCCTACAGAGAGCCCCCTTTGAAATGACATGTCTTCTCAACAGCGAAATGCGATCAGAAAAATGTGATTTTGTGAACCATTTCTGGGAAGAAATTTTCCACGCATCGAGATAGGCAATTCCTTTTCTTGTCAGTAGCAAACCAGTCTTATGTCGTTTTCGTTTTTAGGAACTGGGTCGGTGATCAAGACATAAACAAACAAACGTCAAGCAAATTGTAGTTCGGTCGAACCTGAATCGGGTTGGGGTTGGAACTGTTATTCAGAACGGGTTGCGCCAGTTCAAACCTAGGTTTAAAAACGAATTCGACATGCAATGAGCCTCTGTACGTGTCATAAAATCCTTTGTTCTTTTGACTTTTACTGTGCGCCGTGTGTTAGTGGTGTCTCGCTCTCTCTCACGGGTGACTTGAAAACAGAGCGCACAGTAAAAGTCAAACGTTTTATGGCATGCATAGGCTCATATTGCTGCATCTTGCGCGAAAGATAGCAAGCATTATCATGGCTACTATGTTTCACTGCATGTATCCAGTAATATCTGTAGAGCAGCTCAAGTATTATAGCCAAAGATTTTCAATTGGGTCCTAAAATGTTTAATGAATTCTTGTTTTTATTTAATAATACGAAAGAGCATGTTCTTGCAACTACTTTAGCATTTTTTCTAACTCAAATAACGACTATAACATTTTTAAACTTCAATTTTAAAAATGATTCCAAATATGAACCTTGACACTTGTGATCATGTTTGACATTCACAGTTTCGACAAAAATGCCACATACCTGCCGCACGATAGGGGCCGTTCATTACTTACGTAAGGGGTTATGGGATTTTGAATTTTTTTACGTGCTACAAACATTTTTTCATACAAGAAAATTACTTTGTGGGGAGGGGGCGGGGGTTGTTGAAAAACTCCCAAAAAATAACCTACGTAATTATGTACTTCGTTTCATGCTGGCGAGCAATGAGGATTTCGTCCACGTAATTTAATACGAATGATAAATGACCATGCTTCACCCGCACGAAACGGCATGGATCTGCTTCCGACGATTGATACCCCAAACTCTGTAGCAGCCCAGTAATTTTGAGGTTCCACACTCGTCCAGCTTGCTTTAGTCCATACAGACTTTTCCGCAACAGGCACACATCGCTCTTTGATCCGGTTTCAAAACCATTTGACTGCCTCATGTGGAGTATCGGCTAGGTCCCCGTCCGTACAAATAGGCAGATTTGACGTCCACGCAGTGAATCAAATTATCATCAAAATAGACAAAAACAAACAACAAAACAAGCACGCTCACAACCGTTTGTCGCAATTGTTGCTGATAAGGAAACAGTCAAAAGAAAAATTGTCATGACAATCACAGAGCGCAACATTGTTGCAACCTTTTTAACTCGCAATTAATCAGTTATTTTAAACAAAAAACCAAATTTGTTTTATGGATGCTGTTTGATAATGTGTCAATGTTTACCAACACGAAGAAAGTTCTCGAAAATTGCAATGTGAAGCACAGAAAATCGCTGCGCACGTGGTAATCGATCTTTGTCATATTCTGTTCAAGTGCTGATAAACTGATGTTGCGGAATAAAATTGTTGCAACAAGAATAGGAGGTGACAATGTCTTTGTTGCTGCGAGTTGGGTGACAATGGATCATTGAAGGTAGTTTTTGTCAGTGCTTACCGCATCAAAACAAACGCGCCACTGTATATGGGATTTAACATTATGACAGCATTGCTGTTCTGTCAAACGCACAAGGCTACGGTGGCGCTATCTATGCTTTCCATAGCGGCCGTTTTGATTATTTTAATGATCCATTGATTCACTGCGTCCACGTGCTTCGATTACAATGTGCGGAAGGTAGTCTGCTTCGCGACGGGGGCCAATAGCTCGTCGTAATCTGCCCTATAAATACTCTAAGCTAAACTGCGCACTATGGTCCTCTGAACATTTAGGGGGAATAGTCCTCCAGAAATCTAGAGGGTTTGGTGTCAGGCTCTGCTAGCCAGTCGTAAAAAAATCAAGCCACGAATAATCAACGAGAGAATACGAACCGGGATAATTGGCGAAGACCACAGCAACGTAAAGGGACTAGCGATTGGAAGCTCGGTACGTGGAATTGTAAATCTCTCAACTTCATCGGAAGCACACGCATACTCGCCGACGTGCTGAAGGACTGCGGATTCGGCATCGTAGCGTTGCAGGAAGTGTGTTGGAAGGGATCAATGGTGTGAAAGTTTAGAGGTTTCCATGCCATATAGTGATGGGTGATATGCAGAGGCGCGTGATCGGGTGGTGGCCGATCAATGAGAGAATGTGCAAGTTGAGGCTCAAAGACCGGTTCTTCAACTTCAGCATAATAAACGTGCACAGCCCTCACTCCGGAAACACTGATGATGATAAAGACGCTTTTTACGCGCAGTTCGAACGCGAGTACGACAGCTGCCCAAGCCACGACGTCAAAATCATCATAGGAGATCTAAACGTTGGCCAGGAGGAGGAGTTCAAACCGACGATTGGAAAGTTTAGCGCTCACCGGCTGACGAACGAAAACGGCTTACGACCAATTGATTTCGCCGTCTCCAAGAATATGGCCATCCGTAGCACCTACTTCCAGCACAGCCTTTCATACCGATACACCTGGAGATCACCACAGCAGGCCGAATCACAAATCGACCACGTTCTGATTGATGGACGGCACTATCTTGTGATGGTCAAACTGCGCCAAAACTCTCCGTCGTTAACAACGTACGGTACCGACGATCGCCCGGTATAACCAAGAGCGGCTTAAGCAACCGGATGTCGCAGCTGCATACGCGCAGCACCTCGAGGCTGCATTACCAGAAGAGGGTGAGCTGGATGATGCCCCTCTTGAGGAATGCTGGAGAACAGTGAAAGCAGCTATCAACGATGCAGTTGAGAGCAACGTCGGGTACGTGGGACGGAGTCGACGGAGCGATTGGCCTGATAAGAAATGTAGGTAGTTTATGCAGGAGAAGAATGCAGCTTTCCCGGGAAGCTCACGAGACTGATAAGAGCGACTATGGAAGGTTTGCAAAATTGTGTGAGGGTTTCAGGGGAACATTCCAGTTCGTTTGGATCCCGCCGGGGACTACGACAAGGTGATGGACTGTCGTGCCTGTTGTTCAATATTGCACTAGAAGGTGTTATGCGGAGAGCCGGGCTCAACAGCCGGGGAACGATTTTGTTGGCTTCACGGATGATATGGACATTGTCGGCCGAACATTTGAAAAGGTGGCAGATCTGTACATCCGCCTGAAACGCGAGACAGCAAAAGTTGGACTGGTGGTGAATGCGACCATGACAAATTACATGCTAGCAGGTGGGGCCGAGCACGGCAGGGCTCGCCTAGGTAGTAGACGATAGATGGTGTTCGCAGAAAGTCTACGGTGTTACGTAAAGCGTTACGGAAACTACTCGGTTAAAACGTAGTCCCCTTTTAAGTGGTGCAACAAACAAAATTTGACCGTAATCAAATATGTACTCAAAGCCATATTTAACGAAGTGTTTGAAGTCTTTATTGATGAAAATCAATTCATTTCATTCAACCATCATTTCATTCATAACAAAACCTATCTATTTAATAATTTTGCATTCCTCCTACCGCGTTGGTGATGATTCCTTGCTATTGTTACCGCTGCCACCCTCTAGTCGCATCCGCTTGTTTCCCCGCTTTATCGCTTTCTGTTCCATCTCTTCGAAGTGGCTTATGAACATCGCCTTCAGCGCTGGGTAGAACAAACTCAACTGCGGTAAATCGTCCAGCGTCACCTCCATGTTGTCGAATGCGATGCCCAGGTTGGTCTCCAGCTCCGACTCGATACGCGGAATCTTCGCGTACCGTTGACTAAAGTGAGTCAGCAGCGTGTACTTGGCGTTCATCTTCTTGCCCTGCTCTATAGCCTGCGACAGGGTGCTGTGCATCTTGACCCGTGCTTCCGCCTCCAGTTCGTCCTCCATGGTGGCTTCGTGAATAAGGATCGTCGAATCTCGCCCAAGGTCAATCAAATTTTGGCACGGCATCGTATCGCCACTGTAGGTTATCTTGACCGGTTCGCCTGGTTCCCCTTTCTGGCAGGAGTTCATGCTCAGAGAAACTCCAAACGAGTGCGGACAATGACGCACACGGCAGGTGACAACTTCCGTTAGGCCTAAGTCGTTAATGCGCTCATCACGTAGGGGTTCATCAACCTAGGAATGAGAATTTGAAGTGTCGAATTGATAATAACTGATATTCAACGTGTGCTTACCAGTTCGGCGTTTTTAATGAGAACGTAATCCTTGTGTACTGGTTCAAACCGACAGTCATACAACCTTAACCAATAGGAGATTTGTTCCGGAGCTATTAGCAGAATCTTCTCGTTATCAGAACCCAGCAATTTGCGTTTGGTTTGAAGTAATCCGAACAGACCTGCAAACAGAGGCATATTGTTTATTAATTATAACGTTTGAAGTCAGCTCGTAGAAACCCCTTACCTAAGTGATGATCTGCATGCAGATGCGAAATGTAAATGGCTTTGATAGTCCTAAAAACGTTTTTGGCTTGCTCGTGACCGTACAGTCGTATAATCTGACCGGCAGCTCCTTCTCCACAGTCCAACAAAATCGATGAGCCCGGGCCAGTGTGCACCAGGATGGCGCTAACATTTCGAGTTTTGTTCGGAATCGACGACCCCGTTCCGAGAAACACTACGCGAGGGTACTTTTCCGATCGAGCCACCAGCTCTTGTTGCGGTTTCCTCTGGGCCATCTTTTGATGGAGCTGGTCCAGGGCTAGTTTAAACTCCGGCAGAACTTCCAGCTCCTGGAGATACTCTGAGGGGTTGAGTTTAGCTTCCAGCGTCCTGAATCAAAAATTTAAGCGTTTATAGTTTTTTTTACATTCCAAATGTTTGTACTCAAAGGCGTAGTCAGGGTTTCCGTCAGAGAGGGACTATAGATTTCAATATTTCATTCACGAATATCATGCAAAAACTATCATTATAGTATTCTCAAAAGTTTCACAATAGACATTTCAACCCATAATCCCCAAAAAATATTTTTTCAATTATATTTTACACGAATCTTCAATACCTTCAACTGCTAAAAATAATCAACTCTTTCGCCATCTCAAAACTACTGAGAATCGAATCTTCTAACAAAAGCAAAATTTTACTTGTTTAAGATCTTGCAACATTATTTTTGTACTTCATAGATTGCGTTTGAAATTCAAATTACTATTACCTTCTACATATCGTTCATATAATATAAAGAATCAGAACGAATGTTTTTGTGTAGAACTAGGTAATTGATCATTGCAGTACCTGGTAGTCACATCATTCGTTTGTGTCAGCTTAAGCAATCAAGCATTCGTTACTGACAATTCAATTTAAATTTTAAAAGTAGAGTTAATGTTTCATACTTCAAACTAAAAATATCAATAGCATATTTCGCTGAAAAGATGCATACTGCCGTGAATCGCAAGTCAGTCCCATCTGCATTTTTATCAAAATTGAGTTAAGTTCAGTTTTCAACATATCTTTCAATGATCTTTTAGCTGCACTAATGAGATAATATGATTTGTTCGGAAAAATAAGGGAAAAACAACAAGTCAAATTGTCCCACAATAAAAAGTAACCGCATATCAGTTCCATTACAAATTTTCGCACCTTGTAAAACAAAAATGAATAGTGTTTTGTACATCTTTATAATTTTCTCGGAAAGATATTTAGAAGCAAAATGTAAAAGTTTCATAGAGATTTGAACATATTCCAATCCTCTAGAATTTATTGAATATTCGTATCGAAAAAAAATTGGAAACTCCACCATTCCTTTTCCCCTCTACAGATGGTACTGACTTGCGATTCACGGCAGTATTATACTATAATAGGTATGTTTAATTTGTTCGAGCTTCAAAATTCTCTGAACCATGTTTATCAATGAATAAACGTTCACAAACATCACAATTGATGATTATCTATAGAATTAGTTTAAAATTTATGAGAATAAAATCATTATATTATCAATTTGTATTGATTTCTAAAATAGCCCATTTTTGCCACTTTTTTTCGCTTTTGGAGTTTTTGCACATTAGTTGGGTACGTATGTACATATACTTAGATATATGCAAGAATTATCGGAATCTATCCATAATTATCCATAATATAAGCTACAAATGCCAAGTTTGACAAGTTTGTCTGTTGTTATACGAAGAACGATGCGCGGAATAAGGGCATTATAAATAAAGACGTAGCCTAATTCCGCGCCATACTTTTTTTAATAAAACTTAATAGTTATGCTAATATTTGATAAGATTTCATAGAAGCACCATGAAACATATCTGTAGCAAGTAGTTCCATGGAATATTGCATAAAAATTAAAACATTTTTGATAAAGAAAGCGCGTTTGTTGTTGTCCTACAGTCTTAGCACTGCGCTGAATTAGGGCACTTTACGGTACTGTCTGGGTTTCTTTTGTTGGAGAAATGCAGAGATAAAAATACGAGCACAGACAGATATTATATTTCTCAGCTGTTGTCCAATCGATTCAGGTGAAATCCGGTAGGTAATAAGCACATTAGAAACTGCTGAGATAGAAGTTTATTGATTATTTGGGGAATCGCAGGATTGTTTCCCGCAGAAGTGCCAGGAAGAATTTTGTGATCAAAACCTTGGAAAAACCTGCGGTGAAACCCCAGAGAATTACTTTTAGGAATCACAGCGGGAATATTTTGATGGAATGCCTGAAGTATTTCTTAGATCCTAGAAGAGTTCGAGAAGGAAATAATGTTTTTTTTTTTTTTATTATTTTATTGATGTACAAGGGGGTCAGGGGCCAAGTCTCCAGCATAAGTTTGAAAACTCACACCGTCCATAATACATCGAAGGGGTTTTGGAGTTTGGGAAGTAGGCAACGCAACATCTTTGACCAGAAGGTTCTTTAAGTTTTGCTTCTACTCTTGACTTCCAATACACGTATGAATGATGCAAGGCCAAAAGAACATGAATCAGCCATACATATAGCGGTAGTGAAGTGTTTTGCCTAAGGACATGGAAAAGGAGGGATTTTGTGTGGTGTTTTGTAAATAGCTCTGTGGAAAAAGTTTGTTATTAGTTAAAAATTTAGTTGATCTGATTCACCTTGCAATCAATAATAAGAATATTTACGGAAACATAATACTTATCTTGTCTCGGCCAATACGCTGCCATGTCTTTCCTCTCGGATGATTTTTTCCTCGTTGTAATGGCGGGTTAGATATGAAAACAAGGATAAAGAGAGAAGAAATGTTAGTGATTGTTACATGGTTTATTGCTGTATTGACCTACAATGAAATCATACAAAATTCGCTCTTTGGATTCCCATGATAACAATCCCCATGCAGCTTCCGAGAAACTCCATGGCAATGATCACTGTACGCCATGTGCGGCATTCAGGACATCTCAACACTACTGATGACGAACAACAAAAAGTGAATCCAAAAGAGTGAAAACCTTAATGTTTCATTGTAGGACAATCCAGCTTTATTGCATGTGAGAAGTTTTTAGTGATATTCTCACAACGGCCATTCAAAATGGTTCGACGGATGTAGATAAAAGATCATTATGATTAACGCGACGACATGTTAGTAAGCTCAAAACGGTTATTGTATTTGCAACTGTTAATTTAAATAGTTAAGCTAAGGGTCGGTTATTGTATATAACTTTATAGATAAGCAGAAAAATAGCACGAACGCGAAGTAATGACCTTCCATCCCATCTTCAAGTGCTCCCCACAAGCACAACACTTCATTCTGGCACTTTAGAACGTCCATGTTGTAACTTGTTCACACAAGAAATCTGCCTCGACCGAGTTGGCAGAACGCGCCCATACCCCTTTCTGAACCAAAGGACAGGGGAGTTCGAGAAGGAAATAATGTTCAAAGGAAATTCCGAAAGAAATACTTAAATATCTGATGTAGTCTGCAAAACTCAAATTCTCATAACTCACTCGTGATATTTTTCATGCGTGAGTTGTCAAACACTCAACTCAGCAGTCAAAAAATCATGGATGAGTTGCCCGAATAAAAACGTACCATTCAGTGAATGGAATAAACCATTAATGTACAATATAACGTATTGGATACAATACAGCGTATTGTAATTGAATGTCGAAGCAACATTATTCTTGTTTGAATATACAATTCAATAACAATATAATATATTGTAACAGAATACTGTATTGTTTTTTATTGGTTTTATACCTTACAATTTTGGTCAAATTCCTATTTTCGCGTAAAACAACTGTTGCTTTTTTCTGTGTAGCTTGTCTGAAAGAAGTAAACAAAACAAGTTTAGAAAGCAAGAAATGTTGGGTGAAAAATATTCAAAAAGTAAAAAATATGTAGTTTTGTAGAAGTCACTTGACATTAGCTGTAACGACGAATGCAACCATCATAAATAGCTTTACTTCTATAGGAGTTAAATTATTTTACTACTGTTGGCACGAATATCCGGTAAGTTTTCTTATGAGCACTTCTACAGTTATTAACTGAGAGCTTTCTTTGCCGATTGACCATTTTTGCATGTGTATATCGTGTAGCAGGTACGAAGATACTCTATGCCCTGGGAATCGAGAAAATTTCCTTTACGAAAAGATCCTCGACCAGTGGGATTCGAACCCACGACTCTCAGCATGGTCATGCTGAATAGCTATCTGGGCCCCTTACAATCTATTACATATTCTATGCTTTTCACCACTAATTGAAATACAGTTCGTTGAATTGTTTTTGTATTGTACAACAATACACGAATTGCTAATCAAGACAATACATGAACAATATATCGTATTGTATTTTCAAAATGTATGTATGAGAAAATATCTATATTTGTATTGTTACGATACTTAACCACCCATACGTTATATTGGCAAAATCTCATATACAATACAGTGAACTGTTCAAAACAATATATTGTACTGTAATTGTATTGTCATTTTACAATATACTGTATTGTATTTCCAATATATTGAAAGGTACTGTTTGAATACGTTATATTGTTTTTGAATTGTATTTTTTATCCGGGTGGCTTATCCATTTGATTCATTGCCTCGTATTTCCACTGTTTTCTCGCACGAAGCCGTGATTTCTTTTTAGTATGATAGAATCATAATAATCCTTCCTAACGTAAACAACAACATTCCGTTTTCACGAGTTTTTGGTGGGTTTTATGACTGAATCATTTTTGATGGCTTGAGTGTGATTGAGTGATTTTGCATGAAAATATCAAGCGTGAGATTTACGAAACAGATCTCTAATGAGTTACATCATCATTTAGGTTTTTTTCAATTTTTAAAGTAAAAAACAAGTAAAATAATGATCCAGAGGACAATTAAAAGAAGTTTAACCACTATCATCTATATAAATAAAAATGGAATGGTGTTTGTATGTCACGAAATATCTTACGAACGGGTCAACGTATTTGAATGATTATATTTCCGTTTTGTTCCTCAAGGGCTCCGACGTGTTTATATGTATAAAAATCTCAGGATATTCAACTTAAAATCGGTAAAAATGAGATTAAACGGAACTGTCATTTTCAATGAGACTATCGTTAGCGTTTTTCAACAGCCTACTTGATGGCAAGACGAAGTTTGCCGGGACCACTAGTTAAAAATAAAAATTTCGAAAAAATAACTTTTTTTCATTATTTTTTATTTTTTTGTTCCTTATTTATTTTTATGTGTTTTTTTAGTGTTCCAGGTTGCATTTCATCAAAAAATTCCAGAAGCAACGGGTTTTTAAGTAATCATTTTAGCAATTTTAATTTTTGGAGTTATAAATGACAGAAACTACTGAAAAAGAAAAATTGAATAAATTGTACGCGAAAAAAAAATCAGGACTCATTTCCTGACAAAAAAAAAAATACAGTTTTGGTAATTCGTCTATTGTTGAACGATTAAAAATATTGGCTAATGTTGAACAGTCCATGCACTTCTTATGGCATGTTCGATAATAAGTGAGCAAGTAAATTAAAAACCAAATGTAGTACCGTAAAACGGGGTATCTTTGATAATGCGAGTAGCTTTGATAGTGCGTTACCCACCACATACAAAACGAAATATCATAATTTCTGGTCATCGGTTAAGCAAAACGAATGCAAAACTAAGGAATATTAGTATTGCACTTCATGTTAAAGCTATTTCATTTGAATCGAAAACATTTGAGGGTTTATATACGAATAATAAAATTTGATACAGTTTTAGCATTTTCGAAACGCTTATAAACTATCTGTTCTACGATCACTATTTGATGTAGTTTTGAATAGTTGGTCACTTATCTTTGACAGCCTAGTTATCATAGAACTTGAATATGGTCTCAAATCTCTTAGCGAAAAGCATTTTCACTAACTGGGACCATTTTTGTAATCTAAGTCAGATTTTCCATATAACGTTAATCGCCTAGAGGAATGCAACGCCCTATAAATGTTCCGTAATTCATTCAATTTTGTTCGATTTATAATCCATTATCAAAGTTACCCCAAAACAGAAAACCGACTTTCGATTATATGAAAAAAAATATATCCATTCAGAATAAATCTTTTGGCAATCTATCAAGTGCAATCGATAGCTAGGATGTCAGTACTTGTTTTAAAAATATAAATTGTAATTCTTTGAAACAGCATGCATAAATATTCAAGTTTTCTTCGAAAGAACTATCAAAGTTACCCCGTTCTACGGTACTATACCATTTTATTCCACTGAATGGAACATTTTATTCCGGTGAATGGAACATGAGCGATGAATGGCGTCCTTACGGTATCTCTAGTGGAATTAAATGGTTTAGTACAGTCGCCTCTCCACATCTCGATATCGAAGGGACCATCGAGATAGGGAGAGATCGAGACAAAGAACACATTTTTGATGAATACTAGATTGAAAAACACTCCGTTGCCAAGAAAGTAATACACAAACAAACGTCATGTTGCGCTGCTAATTTGTGTTGAATCCCAAAACTTTGGTCTAGTAACCTTTCATATTGGTCATATCGACATACGGAGAGAAAATTGAGAACGAAAAATAAACAGAAACACATCGAGGTATGGAAATATCGAGATAAGGAGGATATCGAGATATGGAGAGTGAAAATGTATGCAGACTGAACTGCCCATAACTGCAAAACAGTCACATTCGACATTTTTGACAAAATGGAGTTAATACCATGGAGAGTCATCAAATGATAAATACTTTCGATCAACTTACTGAAAGCTATGAGATTGTTCTAGAAAATTCGAAAAAAATACCAAGTTGTTTTGTCACATTGGTAATTATAACCGCATAACAGTCACATTTAGATTACAAATGGGCCTCGTAATGTGATAGCAATGAAATTTCTATCTGAATTATTTTCTGACAATTCACCCAGCATGCGATATTAGTTGTACAAAATTTCAGCCTCAAATAAGCACTTTTGAGTTCCTGGTAATTTTTAGAAATTTTAGTTTCCTCCCATACTGCCATAAAATGCACACTTGGTGTTCCATTTACTCAATGCCTTCTTTTGTCGAATGTTACAAATATGCAGTTATGGGCAGTGAAGGGACTTATGAAATCATCGACATAAGGAGAGATATCGAGATGTAGAACATCGAGATGTGGAGAGTCGCCTGTACTAAATTCGGGTTTTCATTTACTTATAGGTATTCCCCTAAACAGCTAGAAGATTTATTACCAATAAGTGAGTATTTTATCCGCTCTACGATTTCCCTAATAATGGAATCACGAGTGTAATTTCTGAACAAGTTTGAGAGAAGGGTGTCGACTTAATCTCAAAAATAAAATTCCCTGACTTTCCCTGACCATCGAGTCGTTTTAGGAAAAAATCCAGACCACTGAATTAAATAATTTGAACTGAAATAAGTACAATTTTTGAAGATACATATTCAACTATTTGCATTAATCAATGTTGTAGGCCGTATTAATAAACTGAGCAAAAACTTTTACTTTACTCATGTTGTCATACAAACTTTCTTGAGCGTTATTCAAGGTAAAATTTCAGACATTGCTGAAAAAAATCTCGGAGAATCGATAAAAAAAAAATCAACAGAGATTTCTCTAGAAATTTATTTTGAAATTCTTTAACGTATTTTTATTCCAGATCTTTCTCCAATAACTTCTCGAGGAACTTTTCTAAGAGTTCTTCTAGAAGCTTCTTTTCTCATAATGTCTTTTTTATATCACAAGGGATTATTTCTTTAACTCTTTTAAGAACTTTTACATTGTTCCTCCATAAACAAATCGAAATATTCCTCAATCCCGAGCTTTCTCTAAAAATTGTTAAGAATTGAGGGGGTTAGAAGCAGAAGGGTGTAAGTGACAAGAACCTAGTGTTGAGAAAATCAACTCAAGTTTTTCAGTTTTGCGATTTTTCATTCCATATAAATTGTATGTGACCCATAAACATGCCAATCTTCTGCGAATTGAGTTATTTTTTGTTGTACTACAAAAACCTAAAATACCGTTGGAAAGCTCAGAAATAAGATATTTTTTTAAGTATATCTTACTCAAAACCCTTTGCGTTAGGGCCGCACGATTGTTTTCAACTATTCCGTCTTGAATTTCACCCAGAATTGCATTTGGAGTTCCTGAGAATATTTCAGGAGCACTTTGATTCGTTACAGGTAATTTATTTTAGGTAATATTTTATGATTCCGATATGAATTTCACCTAGGTTTTCTTCCCTGAGGAATTTATCTAAAGATTCTTAAACAAATGCATTCAGGAATTTAATAATGCGTTTATAATAAGTTTTCTGATATGAAAAACCAGCCTAGGACTGAAAATCTCATTGAAAAGGAAGGAAAAGTTTTCAGATGTCTTCCTTGCATTTGTCGTGCTTCCAGCAATGTTCTAAGGAACTCCTTCAAGAACTTCTATGAATATCTCCAAGAACTCTCACAAAATTTTAATGCATTATCGGGGAGATTCTTTGAAGCCAAATTTCTATAATTTCTGCTCTCAATGGATCTTTTGAATTCGTAAAAAATACATTCAGAAAGCTTTTCTTTTGAGAAATTATTCAGCAGGGAATTTCATGAGGCATCTATAGAAGAATCTTCCGAATCTCTGAAAAATTTCCTGAATACCTATATTCTTAGAAAAATAAAAAAATAAAAAAAGAGGAAATACATATCCTGACACAATCCTGAAGTAACGCTTTAACCCTAATTCAGCAATCTATCTATCTATCTATCTAAATAAAAATGGAGTGGTGTTTGCATGTCACGAAATGACTTGAGAACGGGCAATCGGATTTTGAAATTTATCATGTAAATATGATCCTGAGGTGTTCCGATATGTTTGTGTGTATAAAAAAACTTAAAATGTTCACATGAAAGTTAGAAAACACGGGAGCGAACGGAACTGCCTGTTTTGTATGGGACGTCTATGACGTTGTTCAGCAGCCTACTTGATGGCAAGACGAAGTTTGCCGGGACCACTAGTTTTCAATAAATTAGGAAATTCGAAATTAAAGTCAATGGTATTTTTAAAACCTTACACGTTAAATTTTCTGGAGTTTTTGAAAATTTGAGATACGATTGTATCTTCACCTAAATACAAGAAATCTCATTTGTTTTTTTCCATGTATCGTTTTACCAGTTTTACTTCTACATTTTGAGCAAACTTGTAAAGATTGGCATGATTAGATGGAGTAAACTTCATTTTTTTTTAGGAGTTTGAAAAAAACGTAAAAAATTAGGCAACGCGTTGATCTAGAGCACATCAAATTAAAAAAAAATAAGCAATCTACGCCAGCATCGAAGAAATTGGTCGAATATGTTTTTGTTCCAGAAAAACTAAATTCTGAAGCTAAGTATAGGTAGGAAAGCAGAATTTACTCTAGTGTGGATAAGAGCGGTTTCTCAATGATAAGCTGCAATATTGAACTATTGGTTTACTTATTTCGAGCGGAAATCGTATTCAATGTAAAACATAATGGAGAGACTTAAGGCGAAGATGAATCGAAGCCAAACCTCAACCTTTCAAGAGCACAAATCTGGAGAACCAAACATTTGTTTAAGCTGAGAACTTAATCGATTGGTCACCTCCAGCAAGTGACCAATCGATTATGTTCTCAGCTTAAACAAATGTTTGGTTCTCCAGATTTGTGCTCTTAAAAATTTGAAGTTTGTCTTCGATTCATCTTCACCTTAAAAGTAGATGGAGTTGATACGAGTAACTGACACTGAAGAAGACTGCAAGTGGTAGCCGAAATACGCGTATCTATCAAAGATAAGCATTTAGGGGCGGAATTAAAAGGTACAAGGTACTCCATATACTTTTCAGTCTCTCTATTGAGATTCTGCTCAGAGGATTCGAATACATTAATAAGAGTTAACATAATGATTATTGTATTACTGTGTTGGCCTAAACGATTGCATTACAGACATTCAACTAGTTTGATGTTGTAGTATATTATTGATCATTTTTCCCTCTCCAGACCCTGATTTTCTAGATCAACAATTAAATTCCCTGACATTCCCTGACTTTCCAGGTTTTTTTTTTCAGGTGGTCGACACCCTGGAGAGAGAACGCATTAAAAATCAAACTCAAGATAATACATCTTCGAGCTTTTTAGTGGAATACCTACAAGTAGATGAAAAACCGAATTCACTACTATACCATTTAATTCCACTAGTTTGTATATTTGACGGATACGCGTATTTCGACCTCAACTGTAAGGCCGTCTTCAGTGTCGTGTACTAGACACGACATAAATACAAACTCTAGTGGAATCAAATGGTATGTACTTACTAAATTCGGTATTTCAAATTCTAGAACTATTCCTGAAACTGCAGTCTTAAGTGAAAACTTGGAGGAATCTCTAAAAATTCCACAAAATGTATTTTGCTAGAACAAATCATGGAACAATTTTTTGTGTTTTTTGAAGAAACTTCCGTAATAAATCTATTTTTTATACCTAGTTGATGAGTTTTAAAAGATTTTCTTTCCGTAATGTTTGAATTTTTTTTATAAAATTCTCGAAGCACTTCAGAAATTGTTAAAAAATCCTGTAAAAAAAACCTTGAAGGATTATTAAGGACTTGCTGGAGAAAATAGAGGTACTCCTAAAGCAATCTCTGAAGTATCCCACGAAAAAAAACAATCCTTAAAGAATCTTATGGAAAACGATCTAGTAGTAGGTAGGGAACCGGACCCAATTCTTGGCACTTTCGAGTCACTTCGGCAGAAGGGTTTTTCAAATGCTACTGTGCTCAAATTTTGCTAACAATATGCATCGCCTTATTGCACAGATAATTCAGTCGATAAGAAAAAACCCAAGCCAAAATTATCACCATGAAATCTACCGCATATAAAAAAAAGGAAATTCCTGGGGGAATGACAATATATTCCTTGACAAATTTTGGAAGAATTGCTGAAAGGAATCATTAAAAAAAACTGTAGTTTTGCTGGCATTAGCCTTGGTAGATAGCATTTAGTTCCATGAAAGATTTTTGGCAGATTCTTGGCGGACTGATATGAAACCTTCGAATGATTCCTGGTGAGATCTTTTTAACAGAAGGCTATTTTTTGGCAATCACCCCTAAGCCCGTATTTATGCTTACCTATCAATCCCTTTCTTTGGTCGAACATGCAGATAACTCAGTGAAGAAGTTTTAACCATATCGAAATCATGCATTTCCGAATCTATTGCATTGTAATCGTTATTTGCTTCCTTCAGAAGTGGAAAAATGCCGCCATCTAGTTGGTTCAAGTGATACTGTATTCGATGAGATGCAATGTACCCTGAAAAGCTATAACAAAAAATATTTTAAATTCACAGTTTACTCTATTCGATTACAGCAAATACCTATTAATCTCATTCAAGGCGATGTGCCTTGTACTAGCCGAAAACCTGTCCATAAATTTCCTATATTCTGGTTTCTGCATCACGTCCAAGGGACTAAAATGCAGCACATACATCGCCTGGTTAGACTCTTCCGTGGCCGTGCTCTGGTAAGGCGCGAAAGCTTCATTTTTGTCGTCCAGATCGCGAAGATACTCTTCGCTGGGAATGTCAATGAATATGAAAACCGGTCCGGGATCATCCGGTCCTCGAACGTCGCTGGATTTGACCACGGTTCCATCGGGAAGGGTCACGTCGTTGCCATTCTTTAACTGACCAAGTAGTGGCCCCGGTGTCACTCCCCGGTCAACGCATTTCTCGAGCGACAACTGACCGAATCTCAGCTTAAGTTTACAAATATAAGCCATTACCGTTTCCTCGTGCCGCTTTGTCCAATCTTGCTGGGTCATGGCAAGTTTTGGCTTAGGTGCTGCTTTATTTCGCTTCTCGTAAGCGTAGTAATCCGTATCGTCCACCGTCGTATCTTCATCCTGATTCTCCTCATCCGAGTTGGACACAGACTCGGGTTCTCTATTGATGGCCACATATTTCAAGCTCATCACATGGTCATCAAACAAATCCTCCGCTTTACATTCCGCCGCCTCTACTTTCATGTCCTTCAAGATTACAAACCGCCTCATCGCCTTGAACAGCTCATCCAGTCCCGGAGGGCCGTGCAACGTAACATTCGGAACACCCACATCCTGCATGGTCAAACATATCCCCGGCAAACCCCCGATCCGCTCCCAACACGTCCTGGTCATAAAAATATTCTCCAAACAGGAAAGCTTCGTCTTGTGCTCATACGCCAACCGTTGCGTTCCTTCGCCACAGTTGAACAAATACCTCGTTTGGTCGCTGAACAAATAAACGGACGCTGGAGCGCCGGGTGCCCCCGAGCCCACAATTTGCAAATTTACGATCCCCGGCGACGCTTTGATGATCTTTTGCTTCAGCTTCAGTCGCTGCTTTTGGGCTTCGGCAATGTGTTTTGGGTCCAGCGGCATTTTCGGGGACTTACGTTGCGGCTTGAGATTGGATGAATAAAACCGTATCACGGAAGCACTACCAACTACATTAGGTCTGAGAGAGGTCAAAAGTTTATACATATAGATAGTTTTCACGGGAATTTCACGATTATTTCCAAAATTTTGAACCAAAATTTTGCACAACGTTGCGAGCACCCGGTGCGATGCGATTAGCAGCTGTTTACGATCAAAACAAAACAACGTGTCGAAAGAAATGTCATCATTTAAATCATTGATTGATGATTGTTTATGGAAACTCATCAGTGGGTTCGGTTTCATGTGGCATAAAATCGTTTATTCGAATTAAATCATGCGTTAAATAAATCCGCGGAGGCCGCGGCGGCTATCTTGGACAATCTGGAATCTATAGAATAAACTGCGCCGATCTACAAGCAATTTTAGAGATTTTGAAGATAAATACTCGCGCAATGCACGCAATGCATGGTGTTTTCTCATATTTAGTACATTCTTCCCCAGAAACTCACGAAATACCTACTTGGCGATATCCCTTTCCAGAACCAAAAGAAAGAAGCAATAGGTGCTTTGTCATTTAAGGCTAAGTAGCCCGTCATTCGTTTTGGCAACAATGATGATTTTCCAGCTTGCATTTTAAAGTGATAAAACTCAGTCTTGATAGTTTATACAGTCGCCTCTCCACATCTCGAAGGGACCATCGAGATAGGGAGAGATCGAGACAGAACAAATTTTTATAGAATACCGTTTTGTCTCAAATTCCGAACAGACTCATATTCCGAACACTCGCTTTTTGTATGACGATTTGGTTGAAATATTTCGCTGAAATATGTCATAAAGTTACAAGGAAATGGCAGTCAATTGTAATTCAGTTTTAACATCTTCTAAACTATTTTATAGCTCGGGAGTAGTGATGATTATTTAGTTCGAGACCAGTAGAACTATCTCAAATTAATATATTTGCGAAATAACTTATTTTAATACGATTTATTCGTGCTGTTCGGAATTTGAGTCAAGGTGTTCGGAATATGAGACAGAATGAACACAGTGTTCGGCATTTTAATCAAAATGTTGTTCCATACTTTTACGTAAAAACAATACTAGACAAGTTAAAGTAATATTTTTATCAGTACACCTAACAGCTAACAGTTAGACTTTGCGAAGAAATTAAAATTTTCACAAATATCAGGTAATTTAAGCCTATCAGATGCATTTAAAGTCACTGTTTTCCTTAAGTGTTCGGAATATGAGTCAAAACGGTAGTTTGATTGAAAATCACTCCGTTACCAGGAAAATCAAAAACAAACAGACGTCATTTCGTCTTCGCAAATTGTTTTGACTCACTAAAATCCAGTCTAGTTACCTTTGATAATAGGCATATCGACATACGGAGATAAAATCGAGAACGAAAATCACATCGAGATAGGGAGATATCCAGATAAAGAGGATATCGAGACAGTCTTCAAATTTGCCTTTGCTTTGCGTTGATTTGATTCATAAAACAACGAGAAAGAGAATGCACGATCCTTGTTTTTCAATCCAATAAGGCTTTGATTTGATCCTATCATTTCGGTGAATACTACATCATTTTTCTGAATCATTTGTGACTCATTCAACTAGGTAGACTAAGCTGCAGAGGGGATAACAAGCATTGTTGGTAGGCCTAGCAACGCACACTGTTTTCTTTTCATCACGAATTCACGAAGTGCGCGTCAATGGTTAGCAAGTGATAATATTTATCAAAATGATACACGATATTGTGTGAACAGAGTTATTATTCAACATTCAAGTCATTTATGGTATTAGTTGAATTTGCACATGTATTCTATATAAACGTACATTACATCATCTCTTTATTACAGCCACAATCAGTTTCCGTTGTCTCTTCCTACGAAAATGGCATGATATTTTATCAAGTATGCATGCTTATGGCATTGGCGTCATGATCGAACAGGAACACCACCTCTGTAGCGCTGTGGGAGGCATGGATCATTTCAAGGAGCCCAACTATTATTGCACCGTTCAGATCAAGGCTATATTATACGGACCCTGATCTTCAACACTCTGTTATACATTACTTCACAATATTTTATCCTATGTTTTGTGGCAATAAAATTGTTCTTGGAATGTCTGAAAAAGATCTACCAAACGAAAAAATCATGTAAAAATTTGTTTCAAATATAACACGCGCCTCTATTTTTACACTCAATTAAAAAACCTATCAAAAGTTCCCCTTTCTAAGTCCATTTAACCCGATAAACAAATTCCATTATGCCCGGATGGTCAAGTTTGACCACTAACGTTTTTAACATATGAACCAAACTTTTTTTTCGTAGATATAGCATATATTTAAACGATTTCTGGTACGCAAAGAAACTATTAGTTTTCACCCAGGTATACTTTTGATCGAAAATCGATTTGCATTCCCGTTTACGCCACCAAAATCAGATGGGACTTGGATTCGAAAGAATATGATTCGATACGCGGTAAACAAGAATAAGGGTGATAATCTATGGGAGATATTCTATGCCCAGGGACGTCAAGGAAATCGACAGGATGTTCGAACCCAGCCACCTTCAGCTGTAAACCGTTATTCTACACAGCTATTTTTTCTATGCTAGCTATGGTCTGCCTAGAGTATGGAGTTTTCTTTGAAATGATTTGAATCAATGATGCATTATTTTTGATCAAGTGAGCACAGGAGCAATTGAATTGGGTCCTAAAATTTGTAATGAAATCTTGTTTTTATTTAATAACACGAAAAAGCATGTTACTGTAACTAGTTTAGCAATTTTTCCCGCTCAAATAATGGCTATGTCATGTTTGAACTTTAATTTAAAAATTTGGTCCATAAATGAACCTTGACACTTTTGATCATGTTTGACGTTCGCTTAGTCGACAAAAACACCACAGGGGTTTTAGTTCGACCACTGGGGTTGTTCCTATCTGACATTTCGTAAGAGACACGGAAAACAAAATACTCCCAAAATTTGAGGTAAAGCCAAAGGATGTAACAAAATCTAAAAAAATGTTTTTTGAGCTTAAACCAACGGAAAACATTAGAAAATTGAGTAAACATGTGTTTTTGGCCTAAACTTAAGCGTTTGGCACTAAAATTGGGACAGGGCTTTACTGCCCATAACTGCATATTTGTAACATTCGACAAAAGTAGGCATTGAGTAAATGGAGTACCAAGTGTGCAGTTAAAGGCAGTATGGGAGGAAACTAAAATTTCTAAAAATTACCAGGAACTCTAAAGTGCTTATTTGAGGCTGATATTTTGTACAACTCATATCCCATACTAAGTGAATAGTCAGAAAAAAATTCTGATAAAAATTTCATTGCAATTACATTACGAGGCTCATTTATAATCTCAATGTGACTGTTATGCGGTTATAATTACCAATGTGACAAAACAACTTGGTATTTTTTACGAATTTTCTTGAACAATCTCACAGATTTCAGTAAGTTGATCGAAAGTATTTATCATTTAATGACTCTCTATGGTATTATCTCCAATTTGTCAAAAATGTCGAAATCCTGTCTATCCCGGCGTAACATGACTGTTATGCAGTTATGGGCAGTTTAGGACCCTATTGAAAAGGCGCGAATCCTACGCGAAGCATTGATATTTTCAAAGCATGCTTTTCAAAAAATCTGTGCAGCAATGATGATCCTTGAAGACTGTATCGAGATATGGAGAGTGAAAACATATGCAGAGCGAAGGGACCGAAGCAATCATCGACATTGGGAGAGATATCGAGATGTAGAACATCGAGATGTGGAGAGTCGACTGTATTGACTTGAAAAAGTATCACTGCACGCGCTAACATGCATGAAGCATGCTGATACTTTTTCAGCTGTGTCAGTGCAAAACCAACTGATTTTCTTTGATTCGAAATCGTGAGATGAATTGGTCGGCGTTAAGTCAGAGTGGACCAAGTGACATTTTTCATATTTTGAGAAAAACGGGCTCAAAGTCTAACGCTTTGTATTTTTTTATCTCAGTAAAATTTTGGTTCAATATTTCTACCCATCCTTGTGTTACTTTCAAGCAATATAATGTGAAGTGATAAACATGAAAAATCACAATCCGAAACTCTGATAGAACGATTTTTTGATGGACTATGTGCACTTGGTCCACTCTGACTGAACAATTTCAAGAAAAAGAACAATCATTTAATGCTTGCGGGGTCAAACTGGGTGCATATCTTTAAGCTGAACATATTATCAAGACCCTTCGACATCAGTATCGTAAATTCTTCAATAATCCATATCTTCAATCTCAAAATCAGTGGCATTACGATACCTTGGAAATCAAGGTTTTGAAGGGTCAGGGCGTTGAAGACCAGAAATATTCAAATATGCGTTCAATCAGAGTGGACCAAGTGCACATAGTTCATGAAAATCTTGAGTACCGACCAAAATATACTGGTCCAATAAGCGGGTTCTAGGACAGTCCATACATGCACCATAGAACTACCATAAACTTCTATCGAACTCTGAAATCGACTCAAAAAATGCAATAATCAATCAGTTTGTTGCTTTTTGACACTTGGTCCACTCTGTCTGCACAGAAATTGTTGCAATTTCTGATCACCTACTCAAATACGGTAAATGGCCAGCTATCAAAATAAAATCCATCGAATTATGACATGTTTATGAGTTTCTATTGATGGATGGGAAGAAGAATCATTCCATGTCAAAAAATCTGGAAAATAACTTGAAATGTCTTGCATTTTCTAGACTTTCTCAGCGCATCGATCGTTTTCGTTGTTATGTTATAAAGCACTTGGTCCACTCTGACTGCATACTTTTATTGATTTTTATTGATCATCCAGAGTAAATTTGTTACATATCTCTCCCAGTTTTCAACATTCATCAAATCGCATCAAAGTGAAATGGAGATAACGTTATTTTGCATCTAATGGCAGAATAATCCAATTTTCCCAAGTTTTGTACTTGGTCCACTCTGACTTAACGCCGACCAATTAGCAACAATCATCAACGACGCGTACACATTTCAATGACGGCCTACTTCGCCTAAAGGTGAAGATGAATCGAAGCCAAACCTCAAATTTTCAAGAGCACAAATCTGGAGAACCAACCATCCGTTTGAGCTGAAAACTTAATCGATTGGTCACCACCTGAGAGTCACCACCAGTCAGTGACCAAATCCTTTTATCTCCTATCTCACTCAGATTCGACCTAAATGTTCATATGTCAATCAACTCATACCCTCCACTTTCGTTCACAGAGATGTGAACAGTCGTTTTAACAGGTGCGTGTGGGTGGACAGGGTGGACGAATCGCTTATCGTCTATCAAGTGTTTTGAATTCAACGGTTTTGCTGACGGGGATTCTCTTACGATTCTAAACAGGAACTCCTATTTCAATCATGGAAGTATTCGAGTTCAAAAAATCGCTCCTAGTGCGTCACCAGGAAGCAAGCCACGTCCTTGGTGTCCGGAACGACCCTATACCGGCGTCCATGGTTCGGAAAGAGTGGTCTCTGTTTCTCGAGATCGCAATGGAACCCACTGGATGGCAAGCACTTTGGCGGATCCCTCGGGCTGTGTGCCAGGAATTGTCCACGAAGTTTCCCACCGTTGTAATGGGCACAATTGAAAAGGTTAGTGGCTGGTCGAATAAGAAAATTAAGGTACCGCGGGGCAAGTGGGTAAATGGGGTAAGTGAAAACAATTGATATATTTTACTGAATATGTGAATTAACGTTTTAAACTCATGCGTAAACCTTTGAGGCCATTGAGAACATTACGATAGGTAAGAGATTTCTGAGATTTTTCAGCCATTATTGCATAATAGAGCGAAAAATTGTTAACCTGTCAACTGCTACTTCGTAACAAGTTGGTGGCGTACAATCTTATTTTAATATTTTCAGTGGAAAAAAGTTGCGGAAAATAATTTCCTGTACCACTTCTTAGTTGTCCTCTGTGACAGTTTCAAACTGCAATAAAAAAAGTTTTAGAATTAATTTGACGTAGACCTAAAAATAACTAAATTTAAACACCGTCAATTTTCTTATCAGGTGGGGCAAGTGAAAAGTTTGTCATTAGAGATTGAATTTGTGTTTTCTCTTTAAGTAGCCATAAGTAAACATGGTTCGCAATTATCATAGAAAAACATAACGTGCTGATAATTCAAGAAACACTATACTCAAGCGTTAAAAGCTATTAGAAATCATGGAACTTCTCTAAAAGATGTTGCCAAACATTACAATATTAATATATCTACTACGGGCAGCCAATTGAAAGGAAGACGTTGACTGAAATATTGCAATATTAGAGAACACACGGAAATCTCGTGGAATGTCTATGTAAAGCTAGTTCAAAACATAAAAGGTCTATCCACATAAAAAAGATCCTAAATACGTTATTGAAGGATTCCGTTTGATTTCTCCCGAAGAGTTATTCGACGTTATATCCGACTTTCTCAAAAACAAATAACGAGCGGTGGAAATTCTACAGAGCAGAAATGCAATTGCTGTCCTATAATGTAAGAACTAACATTGGAAATATTGCAGTTATAATGTTGTCGAATCATTTCAACTAACATAACTGAAGAGAAGAAAATTAAAGTGAAAAGAATAACATTTTCCTTTGTTTACATGTTACTTATGTTATTGTTCATTGGGAAGTCTTAACAAATGTTAAAGCTAATAGAAATCGTGAATATAACTGTTTGTTTTTGAATTTATTGTTCAAAACGGTAAACTTTTCACTTGCCCCACTTTTGGGGCAAGTGAAAAGTAAAGATACATTTTTCAAAAACATTTTCTGTATTTTTTTCTTCAATTTTTCATGAAAATAAATTTCAGCATGCTGCTTATATTTGGTGGGAGTCAAGCTAAAAAATATACACGACCTCGTTTGTTTCAATTTAAAGTCCCTAGAATTTGAAGAATCTCAACTATGCGAATTCCATTACCCACTTGCCCCACGGTACCTTACATTAAATTTGAATACAAGGCTTAATTTCAAATACAGCGTTACAATTCCATATTAGTACAGGTCACATCGAGTTGGTAAAGCACTATTGAATTTTGAAACTGAGTCAATATTTTAATATCCGCAGGTACTTTTCGACGAACTGAAGGCTATCCTAGTGGTGGAAGCTGTCGAAAACGATGATCTCCATCTGCCGGAGAAGCAGCTCGTTTCGCTGAGCGAACTGTGGCCACTGAAACACCAGAAGGATAAATTTCTCAACGTCGATCGAACTGCGGATTGTATCGATCAGTTAAGGTTCTTCTATCAGCACGTTTGGAGGCCCTGGGATTACGACGATGGCGATGATCGAGACTGGGCCGAGAAGTATCTCGATAGTAGAATTAAATTTTACTGTGATCTCAAGAATAGAACCATGCCAAAGCGATTGAATAGCCATGTGCTGACTTTGCTTGACGAAGCCAACCAACTGCAGATGAAACGGGAATTGCTTACACTTCACATGGACGATGAAGATGAGAACGATCTAACGGAAGATTATCCTACTGCCGAATTGCTTAAAATTCGTTTACGACTACAAACGATCCGCAGTGAAATTGATACTTTGGAGTTCTTTGCTCCTGAAATGCGAGAGGTTTACGAACAGGCTCGTTTTCCAAGGGAAACCTATTACGATGAGCAGTCTGAAAGCTCCTTGAAAAGTTCGGATTCCTCAGTTTTCGTTGTAACTCGCACCGGAAGTCTGGAGGAACAGATAGACTATCTGGAGAAAGCTAAGCGCACAGACAAACAGACGTCACACTCTCATCACTGTCCATCGACCACCTTTTTAACGGTCGATTCAAAAATATGGTAGGTGGCCAATCCGCCACCCGCAGCGCTCGCATCGTTTTTGTTCGTGTTTGACGTTTACACACTACCGCCATCTGTTGGCCTATCGGCCAAACACACCGATTTTAGCATTGGGCGTACATGCCCTCGTGACTATGATTTTGATCGAGATTTGTTCTAAGTGTTACGTCTGTTTGTCTGTGCTAAGCGATTTATCGGTACACAGAGGACAGTGCAGATTTGTGATTCCCTCCAGGATGCTCTTGATAGGAGCGAATCATCCTCCGAAATTTATGTCGCACATGGTCGCCATAAGATTAAACTTTGTGGCGATTTGAGCGCTGGAGGTTCAATTCAAGCCGTTGGAAGCGATAGGAGTCGAGCCGTAATTCGTTCAAGACAAGATGACAACGCTCTGTTAATACTCACGGGAGATTACTGCTTAGAGAACATCACTTTGGATTGTTCCAACGTTCAGTCGGGTATTTTGATAAAACGCGGAAATATCACGTTGAAAAATTGTTGCATCTCCGGTGATCCGAAAGATGTTGCCAGCAATGGGATACTCATTTGTGGTGAGGCATCATTTCAATCTCGATTCATGGTTCAACATTAGTTCATCTAACTGGTTTTATTTCAGGAAATGCTTCATTAGTGCTGGAGAATTGCCAGGTGCAGAACTTCTCCACCGGAATAAGCGCCAACGTCGACTGTTCTACACGCAGAGAAATATATTGTAAATGCAAACGAAATCTGTATAGATTCAACAAATTTTATTATTGACTCACGGCTTATCGGCAATTTTTGTTGACTCAATGATAACTTCCATTAATTCCTACAAAATAAATTGTTGTATCTAAAAATGTCTCAAAATAGCCAGCTGTCAAAAACAAAAATAAATGCAATTGAAACAAAAATATAATTTGTTAATTCTAAAAACACCCCATATTGAAGTAACACAGAATGTGTGTTGAAAGAAAAACCAACTTTTGTTGTTTCTACAATTCTGTTCATTGATATTAACAAAGCATTTCATTGATTTAAAAATATTTTTTTATTAACATTCCTACTAATTCAATGCATAAGCTTTACAGATTATATTTGATCATTGAATTTGTGTTTCGAATTAATAGGTGTAAGATGATATAGTCCGGTACAATCATCGCTGCTAAACCGACCGGTCGGAACAAATTTAGTAAATTCTGAAATAAACAAAATTAAAATAATCAACTTGTCTTGCAATTTAATCAATTGTTTTTAATTACCTATAGCTTTCCTTCCTTTCGAATTTACACCGTCATAACCATCATGAATAGTAAAATCATCTTTTTCGTATGATTACTAAAAGAATATTGTATTTAACTACGACGGAAAATATATACTCACCAAAGATATTAAAATTGACAGCTACCGAATATGCCGTGGACACTTCTTTTTCAACCTTAAACAAAATTTAATTTTTGCCTTCAACTTTTCTGTTTATTTCTTAAATACAAAATG
This sequence comes from Aedes aegypti, assembly GCF_002204515.2. Taxonomy (NCBI): domain Eukaryota; kingdom Metazoa; phylum Arthropoda; class Insecta; order Diptera; family Culicidae; genus Aedes; species Aedes aegypti. The sequence goes on from NC_035108.1 coordinate 404,087,218, forward strand.
GCGACAAGAAAAAAAAAGTTGATTCAACAAAATGATATTGTTGAAATAACAATTGTTATTTGTTGAAATGAAAATCGAGCATCAATAATTCATTCGACACAGAATTTTGTAGTTTCAAAAATATGCCGGATTAGAAACAAACCACCAGATGGATTGATTCAATGCAAACAAGAATTGTTGGTTCTAATAGGCGCGTTTTTAGATTCAACCCTACAATATTATTCTGCGTGTAGCATTCAGCTAAAAAGCAAAACCATCATCCAGGACTGCTTCGAAGGAATCAAACTAGTCGAAGGGTGTCGACTCGGCGTAAGTTCGTCAAACATTGTCAACTGTACGAACTATGGGGCGGTGCTGGAAGTGGAGGAGGACGATGTCCAAAGGGAAGCGATTAGGTGCTATCGCGATCATCGGCTGCTTCCGGCCAATCGAAAGGAGTTTGATATTGGTAGTGACTGTCTGTTTGAAAATAATGGCTGTGGTGATATTGCAATCGTTAATATGTTGGAAGGAATGGAACTCGGGCGATAACATTTTAGATGAGCGGTTAATAATAAAAGTATAAGAACATGAGAACTGCGATTTTTACCATGGATGCTCTGACACAGAGCCCGAAAAGAGACCAACCAGCAACCAAGAAAATTTTTCTAAGGAATTTCTCTATAAAATTTGTTTTGCGAACTTCCAGTAGACAGCTTGGACTTTACGAATCGCAGCATTTACCCCAGAAATTTCATCAGAAATTAGACAATCAGGTAGGTAGGGAATTTTGGAGGGTTTCCTGAAAAAATAGTGTATTGATAATGTTGAAAATAACATTTCAATCTCACTGCATTGCAATACAGTGAAGAAAGAAATGTAGATAATAACAATTTGCCATTCATCAAATCACATATGGTCATCCGACATGTGGAACGAAGCTTAGGAAATTGTATCCAATAAAGTTGTTTATCCTATTGCGTTCAATATTGCATGAAAATCTTTCAAGGGGAACTTGGAGCTTTGCATTATTTAGGCAGCCATTAGATGAAAAATGGACGTATGCTGTAGTCAATATAAATGTGTGCAATAGGATGCAAACGTGAAACAAGAAATACGCATGTAAATATTATAGTGTATCGATAGAGTAGAATACTTACTGATAATGACCTGATGAGATTATGTTCAATAAAATTATCCTTAAACCGTGAAGTAAATCAAAGTGTTTTTCATTTGATTGAATTATTCACAACAGATAACAGGCGTGAGCATGAGCATTAGAGTGGTTCAAAAAATCGTTTTTGCTCCACACCGCTCATTCGATTCTAGATCAAATTCTGGGTGTCCCCCCAAAATTTGAGCTCATTCGGATGAAAAATGAGACTGCACAAGCCCTTTGAAGTTTATATGGGAATTACTATGGGAAAAGCAAGCAATTCATTCAATCGGTCATAGTATTTGCCCATGTGCTCTTGAGGATCAGTGCTACGTTGATACTGAGAGATACATTCATCAGCTACAACTTTGCCGAAGACCATTTTTAAATCGGACGCCCCAGTAATTAGTTATTGATTTTTGTATGAGTTGTAAAACTTTGGCTATGATAATTGGGCAATTCTGCAGGCATCACTGGATATATGCAGTAAAACATAGTAGCCATGATTTGTGCGTCTTATCTTTCGCGCCAGATGCAGCAATGTTGCCTGTTCAGAAGTGAAATGAGCACTGTTGAAGAATTTGTGACTGGATATAAATCAATAACTAATTACTGAGACGTCCGATTTGAAAACGGTCTTCGGCAAAGTTGTAGCTGATGAATGTATCTCACAGTATCAACGTAGCACTGATCCTCAAGGGCACATGGGCAAACACTATGACCGATTGAATGAATTGCTTGCTTTTCCCATAGTAATTCCCATATAAACTTTAAAGGGCTTGTGCAGTCTCAGTTTTCATCCGAATGAGCTCAAATTTTGGGAGGACACTCAGAATTTGATCTAGAATCTAATGAGCGGTGTGGAGTAAAATCGATTTTTTGAACCACTCTAATGAGCATGAGCATGAGCATAAATGACCGTACAATTCGTAGTTGCTACTCCATGATTGACCAGAGCAATCGAAGTTGCACAGGGATTTAGTGAATGGGGCTTGGGATTAGCTTACCATTCTTCAATGTGCACAAATCGAGAGCTCAAACTTTAGAAGTCAATAACGGCGCCGGCCACGTCCTTACGATCATCGGGGAAGGGAAGGAATATTAGTTAGACAACCATTGGTTTTAGAGACCGAAGAATCTTCTGCATCTCCATAGTTGTCATGGAAAGGATATTGGGTTAGTGGGATAAGGTAAGGATCTGGGAGTCATCTTTAGTTGATGATGCGATCCTTGATATATTCACGCCTGACCGGATTCGCGATACTATTCGATAAATGAATTGTATGCCGAACAAGTGTTCATCGTTCGCCCTCGCAAGAGCAAGCAACGCGACCAAAGGATCAAACACTACTAACACTGATCACGCGATCCGCGACTCTTATATACTATCGTGCCGCGCGAGCGATGCGCAACACGATTGATCCTGTCCGCATCACTCGCCCCCGCAAGAGCAAGCAACGCGACCAAAGGATCAAACACTACTAACACTGATCACGCGATCCGCGACTCTTATATACTATCGTGCCGCGCGAGCGATGCGCAACACGATTGATCCTGTCCGCATCACCCGCCCCCGCAAGAGCAAGCAACGCGACCAAAGGAACAAACACTACTCTATTCACAACAGATAACAGGCGTGGAACCTTGAAAAAAACTTTTGGAGATTTTTATGCGAAATTCATTGAGATCTTCTTCTTTCTGGCGTTACGTCCCCACTGGGACAGAGCCTGCTTCTCAGCTTAGTGTTCTTATGAGCACTTCCACAGTTATTAACTGAGAGCTTACTATGCCTATGACCATTTTTGCATGTGTATATCGTGTGGCAGGTACGAAGATACTCTATGCCCTGGGAAGTCGAGAAAATTTCCAACCTGAAAAGATCCTCGACCGGTGGGATTCGAACCCACGACCCTTAGCTTGGCCATGCTGAAGAGCTGCGCATTTACCGCTACGGCTATCTGGGCCCATTCCATTGAGATATTTTTGATAAAAAAAAAAAACTGTACGAGTAATCCTTGATCACTGGCAAATTTACTAGGAAAACAAATATCTAGAGGAACTTAATGATGAATCAAAGGTTGAATTTATCGAGGAATTCTTGGGAAAAATCTTAATATATTTCTTCGAATAACCCGTCGAGGATTTTTTTGAGCAATTTCTGGGAGTAATCAAGGATGAAAAAGAGTAAGATAGGATTAGTCGATTAGCAAAAAAATATCTGGAGGATTCACTAATCGACTAATCCTTCAACCGAATTTTCTAGTAGTATGTAGAAGATCTTCCAAAGAACCTACATAAATTCTTCCAAGAGAATTCACAGACTCCAGAGCTTTTAAAGAAATTCGTTCAGGGATTTTTTTCCTAAAATCCTAGGATAACTTTTGGAAAATATTTCGAAGTGATACCTTGGGAAATAACTGAAGGTAGTAGCGCTGAATTGCTCAAGGATTCCCTGGAGCAAATTCTGAAGAAATTCTACAAGCATCCTTTGAAAAAACGCTAGAAGCATTTCTGGGAGAATTGGTAGAGGAATGTCTTGAAGGATTTCTGGAGAGATCCCTGAAAGTGTTCCTGATGAAATCTCTGGATAAATCAGTACGATTATTCCTGAAGCTTTTCCTCGAATAATTTGAGTAGAAATTCTTGAGGGAATCAGATTAGAATCAGGATTCACTGCAAGCAGAATAAGGAAAGAAGAGGGTTTAGAATGATTGACCAGAATAATCTAAATTGCATAAGGAATCACAGACGGAGCTTGTGAATAGCTTACCGTCTTCAGTGTGCAATTTCTAGAATTCTAAGCATTATTAGATCAATAACGGCGTCGGGCACGTCCTTACGGTCATCGGGGGAAGGGAATCCATTGTTACTAAATACTGAGTATACCTCTGCATCTTCATGGCTGTCATGGGAAGGAGTTTTTGTTAGTGGGGAGGATTCAAAAGCTACACAATCTGGATTCACCTTGGCTAGTGATGCGATTCATGTAACTTCGATTAAAAGTCACCTATTGACATATAAGAAGACTTTAAAATATGTCGACACCACTGGTGACGAACGGTTCGAAGAATTTGTAAATATAAAATATGACATGTTTGTGTTGTCATGTTACGGCATGTGTTACGATCTTTACCCAATGGAAGAATTTCATCCGTTATTATTGGGGATCGACTACACCAGGTACACCATAATGTCCAAGGATCCACGCGAAGGTCGTGTCAGGTGAGGCAAACCGTAGAATACCTTGAAGCCATGGATGGGTGGGGGACTCGGACTGAAAAGCTGATACTACACTAGCTGAGCTGGTAAGTATTAGGATCGGTTGTTCAGCAGGAGTAGTAGCCGCGATAAAAATGACTGCGGCTCCGGCGGATAAGATGGAACATAGTGGGGAGAGACTTAGGCTTCTCGAAACGTTCATTCCAGAGTTGCCGATTCCCACACCACGATGCGATAGGGAGCCATCAGTGTATCCAAGAAATTATTTTAAAATCGATCGAGCAGACATAAGTCCGATAAATCTAATCTCATGTCTCTATAAGTCGCCTAGATTTTCTCTTGAAGCTTCATTTCAGTGACGTCGAAGGTACGGAATTATAATCGGACTAGTTCTTTTGCTCTAATTCTGCACCAAACACTATTTTGCCAACTAATGTCATGATATTTACACGTATATTTATTGCTAAAAATATTATACCATCAATAAAAAGCAACAATGTTCCGGCTCCGGATTGTTTTCTCAGTAAAAGTAAATCATAATTAAATGCACGTATTGAACTGAATAAAATAAGACGAAGCACAAGGTGCATACCGTGCCCCTTTTGTGGGTCCGTGCCTCGTTTTGTTGAAATTAGAGTACCAGGTAGCGTTAACGTTAAATTACTGATCGGTAGGTAGAGAGACGGTGTTTGGACAATTTTAGACAGGACGTTATCACTTACTCGCGTTGTTGACCACGTAAGTACCGCATTTGGAGTACCTCAGCGCGGCTAACGATCATTTCTTCTTCGATGACGGGTACGGGGGTGTGGCGTAGAATTTCCGCTCTTTCCGTCCACTCTTCAGCAGCGGTGTACCTGAGGATTTAAATGAAGTCAAGTTTAGTTGTGGGTCTGGCGCTTCTATAACTACTGTGAAGGCTACATATTCTGCACAATTACGGCTTTTCAAGTTACAATCAAGTTACAATAACCTCATCCCGCCCACGATTTTTTTTTTAATTTTGTGATAATCCTTCCTAAATTTTGCAAAATTCCTTCCCATGCTCTAGTGGAAATCATGTAAATCATGGAAAACGAATTATAATCGACAAAAATAGCGTAAAAAACATTAAACAAACAAAAAAATGTTCAAAATCTAATAAAAAGTTCAAATGATAAGTCTTGGTGTCTATGCTGAAACTTCAATTTAGTAGAACATGAAAGTGCACAGAATAAGGGGCGGTTACGTTAATCTTAGTTTACTTACCCATATAACTCTTGGCGTTTAGGGTACCATACGGTTTTTGCTGTGGTGCCTCATCTCGATCGGACTCTGATTCCAAGTTCACGAACTGGGACCAATAGTCGGTGGGAATGTTGAACAGACCCTCCAGAACCTATCAGTAATAGAAAAAAGACACGTTTAAAGCTATTCTCTCAAGCCAATGCTCAGATAGACTTACATTAACCTGAATTACGGTTTCGGCGAACATCGCGTGCTTATCTACGTTCTCGCTAGAGTACCCCACGATCGTCGGGGCAAATACCCGGGCCAAGTTGTTCAGGGACATCTTGACCACTTTGCATTCGGCGATCCGCTGGAAGTGCTGCACCAAATAGGCCAGCGTGTCGCGATTCGGCTGCGGAAGGCTTTCGATGGCGTCGTACAACTCTTTCTGCACCTGTTTGGCGGAGATTGCCTGAACCGCGTTGGAAAACGTGTTCCACATGGCCGTCGGAATCAACGGCTCACGCAGTGACCGCAAGAAATCTTTCACACATCCGCACAGTACGTTGATGTCCACCGAGGCCAGATTGGGTACGGTTTTTCCGCTGAGGAATTTCTCTTTCAGTGCTCGAACTTCCCGCTCCGATCCTGGGATCCTGTAGATACCCTCTTCCATAAGGCCGCGCGTTTCGATTTCATTGACACAGTGTACAATCAGTCCCGGGATCATCGGGCCAATGTTCGGGGTGTAGTCCGACAAGTAACCTGTGAATTTACCCTTGGATCCGGGAGTTCCACCACTTTGGGGAACACATGCGATCGATAGCTGATCGCGGCAATCTGCATGAACAACGACCTTGCAGTCTCGACACCGAAGTCCACTGGATCCGAAGCGAATTCTGTAATAGAAGGCATTGATTAGGATAAAGAACTATTTGAATACTTCCTCGATTCACTTTGACATCACTTAGTGCAAAAAGTTGAACATACGTCCCATTCTAACATATTCTTCTCCTTCTTCTTGGCATTAACGTCCTCACTGGGACAGAGCCTGCTTCTCAGCTTAGTGTTCTTATGAGCACTTCAACAGTTATTAACTGAGAGCTTTCTTTGCCAAAGTTGCCATTTTCGCATTCGTATATCGTGAGACAGGTACCTACGATGATACACTATGCCCAGGGAAGTCAAGGAAACTTCCTTTACGAAAAGATCCTGGACCGACCGGGAATCGAACCAAGACACCTTCAGCATGGCTTTGCGTTGTAACCGCGGACTCTAACCACTCGGCTAAGGAAGGCCCCAACATGCTAACATGCTAACAGATGTTCATCAATGTTCTGCACATTAAAATGCATCATTGTAATGTGCATAATTTTGATGAATTCCTGTTACCTGGGACACGGTAACATGAAAAATATAAATTCTCGCTCCAGTCCAGTTTTGGGTTCCATTTTGGCCCAATAGTAATTACGCAAAACTTCAGCTTGATTCGAGAAACTATAATTTGGCGCCATCCGTTCGAAGGTTATATGAGATTGAGGAACACTTACTTTTACAAAGAAAAATCGACAAAGGTCGTCACCCATGAGCTTCTATAAAAAAAATCTAACCATGGACCTTATAGGTAATTTTACGATGAGGAAGATGGGATTATCACAGAAGGCCGAATCACAAAAAGCCGAATCACAGAAGGCCGAATTAAAGTTACAAACCTAAAGAATAAAGCTTGTATATGAAAAGAACAAGTCCATGCTTTGTTAAATGCAGTCATGTCAGTAAACAATGCGAAGCCGCATTGAGGATAGAGTAACTGAGGCGACAGAAGGCGGCCGAAGTCTCCGATATCCAGGGCTGGTAGCAAAAATTGGTACCGAAAAAAGTTATTTTAGTGACCAGATTTGAGAAAATAAGTGACTAAAAAGTGACTTTCGATTTTCGAAAAAGTGACTAAAAGTGACTTGAAAATCACTAAAGTATTTTATTTTGTAAATTTCAATACGATTTGGAACATTTGAAAAAAATAAAATTTTTGTCGTTTCGCATTTCCATCCAAACTCTCCTATTTATTAAAGTTAATATTTTATGTAACCAGATCAAGATTACGGAGAATGTTATACTTGGGCATTAATCAATATTTCAAATAAAAAATGATGGTAGAAGATCAAATATGATTGAAATACTTCTTAAAACCGCGTCCTTCAAACGCCAACTTTAAAAGAACAAATGGATGATATAAGTGACATTGGAATTTTCCATCAGTAAGTTTAATGGGAGGTACGTTTGGCTGAATGGACATTTAGCATAAAGACGATAGGTTTAACAGGCTGTTCTTTTGAGTTATTATTTTAAAGTAGTTAATAGCACTAATCTTCTAATATTTCAATCAAAATTACTTGGACACTTTCATGATTCACTTGACATTGGGGGTTATAGTTGGTCGAATTGGAATAAAAAATACTTCAATACCGCGCATATTATTGTCAAATATAAACTCTGTGGCTTTCAAAAACCTCCTGTCGAAGTGAATCAAAAAATCCAAGAAGAGGACGCCCTACATTTCTTGCATGCAAGATTTCATGAACGATTCAATGAAAACGATAAATTGACGATAAATTAATAGTCGAAAAACACGAGTCTTTTTTACGTCGTTTTTAAAAACAACTCGGTTTTACGCCGTTTTTTGAAACAACGCGTTTTTTTACGCGGGACTGACGTAAAAAAAAACTTAGCGTATGCTCTAGCTCAGATCTATCCGGCCATTTTTAAAGGTTTGGTTTGCAAATAAAGTCTGTCCTAGGAAGCATGATAAGTTTTTACTCTCAAATAGAACATTAAATAATTATTTTTGTTATTAATACCTGCGATAAAATAACTTAAATATAATCTTTTTTTTTTTATTTATATGATGCAATGGCGTAGCCAGAAATTAATTATTTTGATACCGGCAAGAAGATGTTCTGGTGATGACCTAACTTAAAACTTAGCCTTGATTAAAAAAGGCCGGTGCATTATTTTCTCCCGAAAAATTAGCTCAAAATAGTTGAAAAAAGTGACTTTTTGACGTAAAAAGTGACTTTAGTTGAAATGGCTTCAAAAAAGAGACTTTAAAGTGACTGGCCTCAAAAAAGTGACCAAGTCACTAAAAAGTGACTCGCTACCAGCCTTGCCGATATCCGAACGTTTTGTATAACATCTATTCGGTGTCATGCAAACAGCAAATTCAGGCGTTTGCCCGGTATAATGCAAACAGAGGATGTTTTCCCATTTTTAGGTCCGACGAGCGACAGCGAGTTCGGACAGCAAGCCACAGAGAAACAGACGTAACACTTAGAACAAATCGCGATCAAAATCATAGTCGCGAAAACAAGTTCGCCCAATGCTAAAAACACTGTAGTTGGCCGATGGACCAACAGGTGGCGGTAATGTGTAAACGTCAAACACGAACAAAAACGACGCGAGCGCTGCGGATGGTCGATTGACCACCTACAAGATATTCGAATCGATCGTTTAAAAGTTGGTCGATGAACAGCGATGAGAGTGTGACGTCTGTTTGCCTGTGAGCAAGCGTTCACTGTATTCATGTCAGATTTATCTGAAAACACATATAGCTTTTTTCCATGTAGCTTTTCACATAACGTTCATCAATTTGCAATATGAACTGTTGCTTTTTTCATTTTAATTACATTCATCAGATAAAACACATACATTTGATTATATATTTATGTGTGAATCATTGGATTTTGGTAATGAATTCTATGTGAAATTCAGATGAAAAATATTCTTTTTGTTCGTAATTCTTATATGATCGTTTAATAAATTCCAGAAACAAAATTATAGATTTTAGGGTTTGTTCTACTTGAGGTGAAGATGAATCAAAACCAAACCTCAAATTTTCAGCACAAATCTGGAGAGTCAAACATCCGTTTAAGCTGAAAACTTAATCGATTGGTCACTAAGTTTTCAGCTCAAACGGGTGTTCGGTTCTCCAGATTTGTGCTCTTGAAAATTTTAAGTTTGGCTTCGATTCATCTTCACCTTAATAAAAGAAAAATATGATTTTCGTTTATTTTTTTTATTCAATATATTATTTGCGTTTATCCGTATCACTTTTTGCATTTGATAAAGATCAAGTTTGATATTAGTCGAAGGCATCAATAATATCATCTAAGAATATTGAACAATCCAATTCCAAGTCTGTTGCTTCCTGCCATGATCCATCGCCTGAGGTTTGTAAAATTTTGGTTAATTTGTTCCTCTGTTTTTCTGTAAATTTTAGATTCAAAAAACGAATTAATATTTAATTATAAAACTCTTGCACTTACCTGTTTAGTAGTTAAACAATTAATTTGCTCTCAAATATTGAAAATATTGTGATTAGCATCTCAAGAATCCTAAACCTTCTAATATTCAATACACCAAATACGCCATCTTGAAAATACTGTTTTAAAACTCTAAATTTTCATATCTGCAAATCACATGATTATTATCAGATAACATACACGACTTTTGTTCACATACAATTTACAATATTGACCAATAAATGTGATATGGAATTTTAATGAGGTTTATGTACTTATCAAATGAGTATTAATGGATACACTTAACATGGATAGGGTTTCAATGATTCTTGATGTATGTGACTTTTTTAATACTTTTTATGATATTTCTTGGTTCAGTGTTTGCCCGGTAGAATACCAACATAGTCTTTCACAAGCAGGAGAATGATTTCTGAGATAGGGTATAACAAGTGTTTAAGTGATCATAAGAATACTAAGTTTATTTAGAATACCTTTCATCGTACAGTGCCCGTTCGATTTTGACTCGGTTTGAATTTGGCAACACGGAAATCCATGTGCACAAAAATGGATCACGGCCAGTCACAAATCCTGTCAATCTCAATGTTTCTGTGGGTCTTGTTAAGACTTATCATTTCAAAATAGGTTAATTTAATTTGTGGTAATTATTACGCTGATCTCGCATTACTTGTGATCTCGCCCTAAAGGCCATTGGTAACCGTGTGTGTAGCTGCTTTTTTCTAAGCTGAATCACAGCTGATTACAAAATTACAAATCCCAAAATATGACACTCAGCCACATGGCTGGGAGAAACATTGTAAGGATCATCGATCACAGCCGGCGATGCTTCCAGAGCTATCCCGAAAAACAAGTATTAAAAAAAAGAGAGGTCACCCGAACCAGCTACCGTAGGCAAGGCACGCACGGCCCTTTGACAATGGGAAACGTGGGAGAAAACTAATAAACAAAAAATGTATTGCCTATCAGTTGCTCAGCTAGTTGTGCCTTGTCACCATGTCCAAACGCTGATAGCTCAATATTGCACCCTGCAAGGAGACGAAAAAACTTACACCGCAGAGCACGGCTCAGACCGATCGTCGGCGGGAGGAACAATAAAGTCGTAAAATCCTCTTCACTACGGGCACCAAGCGTGGGTTCTCCAGGCGGCAATATCAAGTACCGATAGCAGCGCTGTTGGACTGATTCTAGGAGGGATTCTCTCGAAAATCCTGGATTTCCTTTTCAGACCTTCAAACCCGGAAAAGTTGTGAATCCTGTCGAACACTTGGAAATCTTGCACTAGACCGGATTACTACTTAGCTGAGAGCGAAGGTTAGAATCCTTAGTTCAATAGGCTTTCTCGGAAGGCCTCTCGAACGAGGAAAAAGTCCACCTCCTTTCCAAAACCCTAGACTTTCCTTGAAATTCAGACTCTGGCGGTAATTTCTTCTGCCACCTCTCACCAAACCATAGAGGTGTCACTCCTTACGCAGTCTTAGCCGAGAAGACGTTATCCCTAAATTCCAAGTTCTTTGAACTCAAAATATTCCTAGATCCAAAAAATAATAAAACCCAGCATTTCACCCAAATCCTACCACGCGTGTTAAAATCAGATCGAGACAAGAACTGAAAATGAAAAGTTACGGTTCGTCGTTCGTGTCCCCGACACGTCCTGTTCAGGATCCTCCAATACAATCCAGTATGGATCAGCAGGATCCTGATAGAATCTCATCTAGCATTATTTGATAACCCCACCCAAAACTTAATATGAAATCCTGTTTTAGAATCTGAAGAAGTCTGTCCTGAAGAGAATCCTCAGAAATCCTTAGTGAATTTCTGAGTATGAGAGATTTTCACACGACAATGTCCTGGATTCGATGATAAACCTGCCTACACTGAACCAAGAAATATCATAGAAAATATTAAAAACGGCATATACTTAGACAATAACCGAAAGCCAATTCACATTATGTGTATCCATGGATGTTCAAGTACAAAGTACATGAACCTCATTATTATACCTCGTAGTATTCATCTTTCAAGACTATAATTGATATATAAACAAAAGTTTATGTATATTATCCGATGGCAGATGTGGAAATTTAGTGGTTTTACAAGATATATTTCACTGATAGCACTTTGGTTGATCAAGTTTTAGCAGATTTATCTCGGGAACTGTGGTAGATATAGAAATCAGTTACACTTTAGATCAAAATGAAGTGGAATTGGGCACCTAAAAATAGATTACGAATACGTAAAAGTATAGGAAAAGTTGAATATTCATAAAAAAAACTTTTAAATGGAAGTTTAAGGTGTATTTGAACTTACAGAAAGAAGCAATTCTTAAGGTTCTCACATATGAACAATGGCGGCATAATGAATCCAAAGAGCAGACAATCCAGTATGGATAAGAAGCAATGCTATATAATATCACTAGGCGTCATCTGAATTTCACATAAAACTTATTGACAAAATCCAATGGTTTAAATGAAAATTTCACTTCAATTCTAAGGGTTTTATCAGTACGATCCTATCAAAATCCAGTCGGAGCTGTTCATGTGATAAATTGATGAGCGTTATGTGAAAAACTACATAAAAAATATATGTTTTCAGATAAATCCGATATGATTTCTTGATTCTGTGTAGGATTTTGTGTAACATTTTTTTTCTGTTCAGAACATAAACAACTGCGGTCAATATTTGATCTATTGTTGTATATCCCGTGTCCTTTGTTCAGTGCATGTCGTACCACCTTATCACTATCAAGAAATGATAAAGTATTCGGTTTTCTTACAGTTGTAATTACTAATTTGATCGCAGGAAAGGATTCTAACTGGAAGGTGTTTGTGTAATCATACGAAAAACTTTGAGAAATTTCGCCCTACACTTGGAAAGAATCCTGCCCAGGTTTGCCGTTAAGGGTGAGTTGCTTCGAAACCAAACTTCGAGTTTGCAAGAGCACAAATCTAGAGCACCAGACAACCGTTTGCACTGAAAATCTGATTAATTGGTCACTACCATCGAGTGACCAGTGACTGGTTCTCTAGATTTTTGAGCTCTTGAAAATCCGAGGTTTGGCTTCGATTCATCTTCACCTGAAATTTATGTGAGAATCCTGTGTTAAATTTTGTTATCTATTAATCTGCCTTGAGATACATCTAGTTGGTTGTGCTACAAAAGAACCAGATATGAGAAGGAGCTTGAAACTATTCGCAGGCCGCACAAAATGGGGCGGCGGGTCGGATGCGGCCAGCGGGCCGTACGTTGGGCAGGCCTGCTCTATGACAATGATTTCTAGTTTTTTTTTTATAAGAATCACGATCATCAATATGAAGTTTGAATACAATTCTTTCAGTATTTCACGTGGAAAATTTGGACCAGCATTGATAACCATTTCTTCTATCATGTGAAAACATCAACGAAGATTTTGCGATAATACCTACTTCTTACAAATCAATGCAAATCCTGCGTAAGATTTGCGTAAGGATTCCATTCCAAATTTTAGATTCCATCAAAATATCGCCAAATATTCATTTTAAAATCCTGTCATGGAATCGGGTCTGAGTCATAAAAGCCATTGGGCATAAATGATATTTGGCATATTTGATTTTCTTACAAAAAAACCTTATCATGAGGGAAGGGGGTATGAAAAATCTCGAAAATTGCCTTACCTCATTAATATAATTAATATTCCTATTTCGGTCTGACCTGGAATTCAAGACCAACAATTGAAAAGGCCTCAAGTCCAAAATGTAAACAAATCGGGTTTCTGCTGATTTAAGTGTATAAGAGCCTATTCTTACTGTAACATACAATAGTCATGCAAAAATATGCATGAAAGTTGAAAAAATATCATTTTTCTAAAAGGCCCCATCTCATTTCCCGATAATTAGGATATTAATCGCAAATGCGGCCTTTTTCCAAAAAGGCCCCATTTCTATATTTACTTGAAACCGAGTTGAGGCCTATTAAACAAACATCAAAATTGAAACTAAAATTACGAAAAAATGTTTCAAATTTACTAAGCAGATACAAGTTATACTTCAGCTGCTCCGCTTCATGTATTATTTTACACAGCGATAGTCTCAACGGCGAACATAATCAAATTTTCCGTCGGGTTCCTGTGGAGTGATGTTTTTTGTATCATACTACCTAATAATACCTGTGTCAGCATGTCTGTACTTCACGACTTATTGATAACAACACGATTTCGTTACAATTGCATAATACATAACGTTCAATTGAAATATTACTTCAATTGAACAAATATTTCCATATAATTGCTCGACGACACTCTCGCTTAGCACATCCATTATGTTTATCGATGACGACGATTGGATAAATCACATATTTAATCGACCGCAAGAATCTCCTCTTGCAGCAGAGATCCCATGTACCTTGCTTTACCACGTAACACTCTTCTACACTTCAATTATCGTATTTTATCATGAATTTTGAATGATTTTCAAAAGGCCACATCTGAAGATGATGAAAAAACAAGCCACAACTAGAAGGCCTCAACACATTTTAGAGTAAACAAAGGCGTCAACTCACAGGCCTCATCAGCGTCGGCCGGCGTCTATGGGCACAAATGAAAAGGGCTGCACAGCTTTTGGTGAAATAAAAGCCTTATTTCCTTTGACTCGTTTTTTTAGCAGGATTTTTTGCTAAAATGATAGTAATGAATATTCATAGCTATAAATCAGTTTATCCATCGACTTTCTGGACGATAAAATAACATAAAATGCTTAAATTCATAATTTAAATTTGATTTATTGTTTGACAAAACAAGATTGCATTTTTCTCATTGTTTACTTTTTGGAGATGAGGCCTTTTGAATTGTTAGTCTTGAATTATCTAAAAACCCTGCCCATTTTGCGATATATTTTTTTAATCTTGTGAAAGGTTTGGCAATTAAGGATATAAGAATTATGTAAAATTTCTACCCAGAATTTCGTGAGAATCAATAATCCAGTATTATTTTTCAGTAAGATTGGGTTTGGGCTTCTCGCAAGAGCTCTTCTTTGTGTTTGATAGAAATTCAAGTTGATAGACTAGTCAACGTGCCGGATATGAGAAAGGTCTTCATACTCTTTGCGGGCCATACATTTAGCAGCGCTGCTCTCAAATTTAAAAACTTTGTGATTCCTTACCTTTGCTGACATTGGGCGCAGGTTTCCGATTTCAGGAAGGCATGTGTTTTACCGGTAAATGCATGTTGCCTCATAAAACTACGCTTCACAGATGGAGTTAACGTGTTCCTGTTGAATCCAGAATGAAGTTCTTCCATGGGCGGTGCTGAGGGCGTGAATAAGTTCATTTTCGAGAACTTTTTCTCCGCACTGAAATGATGAATACAAAAATTAAATTAATTTTTTTTTACATTCAACTAAAACTTATCGAGTAACATACTTCGTAGGCGTTTTGAACTCGCTCGGCGCGACATTTTCCTTTGAATTATCTTTCTTAGGCGTTGCCTTTGGCAGTACAATCGAAGGTTTGGACATCAAATCGAACCCTGACTGATGCGAGGGAACGGCTTGAATGATCGATTCAGCCAGAATTGGTCCATCGTCCTGAGGCACGGACACTTTCGTATGGGCAATGATTTTCTCGTTTGTGTCCAACTCGATCACCTTCTTACTTTCTTGATTTATGCTCTTTCTCTTCGATGCATCGTGACTGAGCCGGGTTCGCTTATTTCCAACGTAAAATGCTCCCGATGCGTTGTTGTTCGAAGGCCGATGAGGACGAAGCCCCGAGTGACGGGATACTTTCGAGTTGAGGAAGTCATCTTCCGATTGGGTCAGGGACAAATCCGAAAGGAACGAACCCGTCGAGTTGATATCGTTGTTCCCGTACTTGTCGCTACGATTGTGAGTTGACTTCCGTTTGTAGGAATAAGCGTTCATGAAAGCCAGTCGCTCCTTGGTCTCATCCTTGATGTCCCGCTCGTTCCGAACTATGTCGCAAACCGCAACCATCTTCTTCTCCTAGAAAAAAAGGACAACACTTCATAATTCAAATTCTCTGCCTTCTAATCTTAATCTGTTGCGTCAAGATTTCCAACAACACTCTACCGAAATTCTCGGCCCTGGGTAGACTTTTCGTTTTAAAATAGACCTTTTTGGGACTTGGGCTTTGAAACAGTCTAAAACAAGAAATCCGCTACCAACCCTGTAGTCTGAGAATTCCTATTAGACTCACCATTGCTTCCCTTTCGTGTTCGGCATGTCGCCGGGCTTTATTTTCCTCCTCCAGCAATTTCCGCGCATGAAACAGTTTCGATTCCAAATCGGACATTCCCCTCAAAGCGTTGTCCAACTCCCGCTGTAGCCGTTGAGCTTCCTGAACCGCTTTCAACCACTGAATCCTACACTCGTCCTGCAGCTGAACAAACTTCAGGAATTCTGAAAAACAATCCCGGGTTGAATTTACCTCTAATTAATTAGCAAAAACAACAAAACGCTTACCCATTTCGGCGGTGCCTTCCCGTAAAACGTCCGAGCAGCGCCTCAGCTCATCAAACTGCGCTATAATCGATAGTTCCATCGTCATCTTGGGCGTCGATCTTTCCTTCGAAGGCAATCGGAATGCACTTTCGCCCCCTTTCGTAGCTCCACTTAGCGACTCCCGACAACGCGAAGTCGTTGCTCACTTTTACAAGCTGTTTACCGCCCCCGTTCCATTTGTTTTCGGCTGAATAATAACCAACGGTTGCAGGACAATACTTTACCTAGCTGTAATCCTTTTGTTTGAACCGGATAATCACAAATAAAGCACAAATTATCCAGGTTTTACGAACACAAAACTACAATCCCGATTCAGTATAGGTGCATGAAAACGACGGTTATTTTTTGACGACAAGCGAGCGACAGTGCGACGAGGTGCGTTTAGTGCACGCGTTCCTGGCGGTAGATGACAGTACAGGCGGGATTGAGAATTTGTTTACCGCCGGCTGTCACTTCGATTCGAAAACAGCCGCCAAACATAGCAAGAGATGTGAAACGTTTTATATTGTACACGGAACTATATCTTCATATAGGGTAACGGTCGTATTTTAGACAATTTAATATTACTGAAAAACGCTACATGGAATGACTCGATTGTTGGATGTTCGCTGGTTGGAAAATATTCCAACTAAAATGTTAACAGAAAATGTCAAACTGTCTTTGACGTCTGAGTACCGTCGCGTTGAAGTCTCCATATATAGACCAAATGCGTATGTATATGTGCGTTTCGTTCATTTTCATTCGTTGACAGCTCAGTCGAGATTATGTGATTCATGCTGGCGAACCGGTTCCGCATTCCGTTGCCGTTCCGCTATCATTGCGTTTGAAGGCTGGTTTGCTACTGACAAGAGAAGAAATCGCCTATCTCGATGCGTGGAAAATTTCTCCCAAGAAATGCTCCAGAAAATCACATTTTTCTGATCGCAGTACGCAGTTGAAAAGAAATGTCATTTCAAATGGGGCTCTCTGTAGGAAATTTTTTTGACCCATTCAGTCAAGGAATTTCTTTACTTTTCTTGAGCGAAGCAGCATACTTAGCTTGAGCCTTTAGTGTGGAGCATTTTCAACAGCTTTCAGTCGTTCCAACTAACGGGTCGGATTCACTAGATGGAAGGCAGTCGTGTTCCAACCAGCGAGTCCTCGCTGTACTCTACACGGAGAAAACTGAAGACCTATATTTGAGTATTTTTAAACTTATTTTTGAGTTATTTTTTTCTCCCTATCCCATTCGCTCCTTCTATTGTTTGACAGAGACAAACTTCCTATATGGGATAATAAAGCTCAAGCGCGTGCAATAGGATTTTCTCTTCATCGCTCCTTTTTCCTGTGAAAAAATCAGAGGGAGTTGTGTACAAGACACGACCGCATGACGTTAACTACGCCAAGTGATTTTCTGCATTTGAATTTTAGTCGATTGTCAAAGTTGCAGCCTTCCTTTAGTTCAAACTCTAACATAATATCGTGACGGTCGCAACATTTCAGATTTTAAATTGATATCGAGTATATTGCCGTAAGATGTAGTTAACGTCAAAAAAAGAATGAGCAAAGAAGCAGATATCGGTCTGCTTTTATAGTGCACTTGCCAACCCAAAAGAATCGTGGAGGACAATTTGAACGTGTTTAGTTGTGTAAGAAAGGGGTCGACATTTTCCCAATTTTCAACAGTCTATCGTCAAAAATCGAAGATTTTCTCCATATGAGTAAAATGTTGTATAAATTTCCGACCGATTGGTGAGAATATATTGGAAATCTACCGATAAATGGCTGAGTTATTAGTATACAAAATCTTACATAATTTCGTGACGGTCGCAACATTTTAGATTTTCAATTGACACCCAGTATATTGCCGTAAGACGTAGTTAACGTCAAAAGGTGACAAGATCCAAGTTTGTTGGCATGTTTCCACCTCATGATGCAAGATTGTTTTGCAGGCTTTTGAAATGTATGAATTGGCCCTAGGCCCTTTTGGTTTTCAATGAATGAGTAAGAGCCTCTCACCATTGCTAAGGTCAATGACAGTTTGCGATATTTTCCGATTGTAGGCCCTCTTGATGGAGAGAGAACCGATCATTAGCCTTTTCGAGCAGGGGGCAATGAATGATTTGGAAAAAAGCAGTTATTGGTCGTTTTGAAAATCGAGTTTATAAAGGTAAGTTTTATAATTATATTGACAATGTTTGCATAGTTTGTGGGTGTTGGAAGATGCTATCGTATGGAATCAAAACCCGATTTGTTTACAATTTCTAGAAAGATTCGCGAATCAGGCGAAACTGACAAAATGTACACATTTTAGGAAAATATAGCGTTGAAATTGTAGCTCGATTGTCTATTCACTGCACTTGAACTTTTCCCCTATCGATAATTCAACCATTCAAAAAACGCCAATTTGTAGCAGACGAAACTTCACCTCATGCCAAACCACACACTTTATTGATTGTCGTGAATTGCGCTCCGAAAGACACGGAGCAGCAAGAAGCACACCTTTCTTCACGCAAATCCGTTTCAAAACTGGTTTGTTTATGCGGTTTGTGCACATTCAAACCCTCTACGGTCCTAGTGTACATTTAAACCCTCGCGATTTTCAAAAGGCTTTTTTTGGTTTACACTCCGTTTTACAAATACTCATTATTGGAAATATGATACTTATTTTTCACACATTTTATTTTTATGTTAACACACAACTTTTATTCTCTTTATACATTATTACATCTATTCCCTACATTCACCTTCTCCTCTACTCTCATTGATAATGTATAAAAACTTTTCCACATATATGGATAAGTCACTCCACAAGATATATAGAACAAAATTTATTTCAGTAAATGAAAAACGAATTTGATACTATACTGAATCATTAGAAGCAACATTTTTCGATAATTTACTCATGCTATTTCATTTAATATATTCTAACAAACTTCACTCTAATTTCAGTCATGCTATCCTGGAATGAGGCTCGTAGCATCCCTCAGAAAATGTACAACAATATCCTCAAATCATCTCATACTACATGTTCTATAACGCATTACAAATAGCTCACTCCGATCTTAGTCATGCTATTTTGGATCAAACTTTCCAGGCTCGAAGTATCCCTTTAGCAATAAAATCAGAAAATGTTCAACAACATTATCGAATCACCTAATTTCAACGCACAACAAATAGCTCACTCTGATTTCAGTCATGCTATTCTGGATTGAGCTTACCAGGCTCGAAGTATCCCCTTAGCAATGAAATCAGAAAATGTACAACAATATCCTCAAATCAACTCATTTTACATATTCTAACGCACAACAAATAGCTCACTCTGATTTCAGTCATGCTATACTGGATTAAGCTTACCAGGCTCGAAGTATCCCTTTAGCAATGAAATCAGAAAATGTTCAACAACATTATCGAATCATCTCATTTTACATATTCTAACGCACTACAAATAACTCCCTCTAATTTCAGTCATGCTATTCTGGATTGAGCTTACCAGGCTCGAAGTATCCCTTTAGCAATGAAATCAGAAAATGTACAACAATATCCTCAAATCATCTCATGCTACATGTTCTATAACGCGCTACAAATAGCTCACTCTGATTTCAGTCATGCTATTCTGGATTAAGCTTACCAGGCTCGAAGTATCCCTTTAGCAATGAAATCAGAAAATGTTCAACAACATTATCGAATCATCTCATTTTACATATTATAACGCACTACAAATAACTCCCTCTAATTTCAGTCATGCTATTCTGGATTGAGCTTACCAGGCTCGAAGTATCCCTTTAGCAATGAAATCAGAAAATGTACAACAATATCCTCAAATCATCTCATGCTACATGTTCTATAACGCGCTACAAATAGCTCACTCTGATTTCAGTCATGCTATTCTGGATTGAGCTTACCAGGCTCGAAGTATCCCCTTAGCAATGAAATCAGAATATGTACAACAATATCCTCAAATCAACTCATTTTACATATTCTAACGCACAACAAATAGCTCACTCTGATTTCAGTCATGCTGTACTGGATTGTGCTTACCAGGCTCGAAGTATCCCTTTAGCAATGAATTCAGAAAATGTTCAACAACATTATCGAATCAACTCATTTTACATATTCTAACGCACTACAAATAACTCCCTCTAATATCAGTCATGCTATTCTGGATTGAGCTTACCAGGCTCGAAGTATCCCTTTAGCAATGAAATCAGAAAATGTACAACAATATCCTCAAATCATCTCATGCTACATGTTCTATAACGCACTACAAATAGCTCACTATGATTTCAGTCATGCTATTCTGGATTGAGCTTACCAGGCTCGAAGTATCCCTTAAAATGTTAAACAACATTATCGAATCAACTCATTTTACATATTCTAACGCACAACAAATAGCTCACTCTGATTTCAGTCATGCTATACTGGATTAAGCTTACCAGGCTCGAAGTATCCCTTTAGCAATGAAATCAAAAAATGTTCAACAACATTATCGAATCAACTCATTTTACATATTCTAACGCACAACAAATAACTCACTCTGAATTCAGTCATGCTATTCTGGATTGAGCTTACCAGGCTCGAAGTATCCCTTTAGCAGCAAAATCAGAAAATGTCCAACAACATTATCGAATCAATTCATTTTACATATTCTAACGCACTACAAATAACTCACTCTGATTTCAATCATGCTATTCTGGATTAAGCTTACCAGAATCGAAGTATCCCTTTAGCAATGAAATCAGAAAATTTACAACAATATCCTCAAATCATCTCATGCTACATGTTCTATAACGCACTACCAATAGCTCACTATGATTTCAGTCATGCTATTCTGGATTGAGCTTACCAGGCTCGAAGTATCCATTTAGCAATGAAATCAGAAAATGTACAACAATATCCTCAAATCATCTCATGCTACATGTTCTATAACGCGCTACAAATAGCTCACTATGATTTCAGTCATGCTATTCTGGATTGAGCTTACCAGGCTCAAGTATCCCTTAAGCAGCAAAATAAGAAAGTGTTCAACAACATTATCGAATCAACTCATTTTACTATTCTAACGCACAACAAATAGCTCACTCTGATTTCAGTCATGCTATACTGGATTAAGCCTACCAGGCTCGAAGTATCCCTTTAGCAGCAAAATCAGAAAATGTTCAACAACATTATCGAATCATCTCATTTTACATATTCTAACGCACAACAAATAACTCACTCTGATTTCAATCATGCTATTCTGGATTGAGCTTACCAGGCTCGGAGTATCCCTTTAGCAGCAAAATCAGAAAATGTTCAACAACATTATCGAATCAACTCATTTTACATATTCTAACGCACAACAAATAGCTCACTCTGAATTCAGTCATGCTATTCTGGATTGAGCTTACCAGGCTCGAAGTATCCCTTTAGCAGCAAAATCAGAAAATGTTCAACAACATTATCGAATCATCTCATTTTACATATTCTAACGCACAACAAATAGCTCACTCTGAATTCAGTCATGCTATACTGGATTAAGCCTACCAGGCTCGAAGTATCCCTTTAGCAGCAAAATCAGAAAATGTTCAACAACATTATCGAATCATCTCATTTTACATATTCTAACGCACTACAAATAACTCACTCTGATTTCAATCATGCTATTCTGGATTAAGCTTACCAGGCTCGAAGTATCCCTTTAGCAATGAAATCAGAAAATTTACAACAATATCCTCAAATCATCTCATGCTACATGTTCTATAACGCACTACAAATAGCTCACTATGATTTCAGTCATGCTATTCTGGATTGAGCTTACCAGGCTCGAAGTATCCCTTTAGCAATGAAATCAGAAAATTTACAACAATATCCTCAAATCATCTCATGCTACATGTTCTATAACGCACTACAAATAGCTCACTATGATTTCAGTCATGCTATTCTGGATTGAGCTTACCAGGCTCGAAGTATCCCTTTAGCAATGAAATCAGAAAATGTTCAACAATAACCTCAAATCATCTCATGCTACATGTTCTATAACGCACTACAAATAGCTCACTATGATTTTAGTCATGCTATTCTGGATTGAGCTTACCAGGCTCGAAGTATCCCTTTAGCAATGAAATCAGAAAATGTTCAACAATATCCTCAAATCATCTCATGCTACATGTTCTATAACGCACTACAAATAGCTCACTATGATTTTAGTCATGCTATTCTGGATTGAGCTTACCAGGCTCAAGTATCCCTTAAGCAGCAAAATCAGAAAATGTTCAACAACATTATCGAATCAACTCCTTTTACATATTCTAACGCACAACTAATAGCTCACTCTGAATTCAGTCATGCTATTCTGGATTGAGCTTACCAGGCTCGAAGTATCCGTTTAGCAGCAAAATCAGAAAATGTTCAACAACATTATCGAATCAACTCATTTTACATATTCTAATGCACTACAAATAACTCACTCTGATTTCAATCATGCTATTCTGGATTGAGCTCACCAGGCTCGAAGTATCCCTTTAGCAATGAAATCAGAAAATTTACAACAATATCCTCAAATCATCTCATGCTACATGTTCTATAACGCACTACAAATAGCTCACTATGATTTCAGTCATGCTATTCTGGATTGAGCTTACCAGGCTCGAAGTATCCCTTTAGCAATGAAATCAGAAAATGTACAACAATATCCTCAAATCATCTCATGCTACATGTTCTATAACGCGCTACAAATAGCTCACTCTGATTTCAGTCATGCTATTCTGGATTGAGCTTACCAGGCTCGAAGTATCCCTTTAGCAATGAAATCAGAAAATTTACAACAATATCCTCAAATCATCTCATGCTACATGTTCTATAACGCACTA
Source organism: Aedes aegypti (assembly GCF_002204515.2). NCBI lineage: Eukaryota > Metazoa > Arthropoda > Insecta > Diptera > Culicidae > Aedes > Aedes aegypti. Next base: position 404,110,418 of record NC_035108.1, read on the forward strand.
CAAATAGCTCACTATGATTTCAGTCATGCTATTCTGGATTGAGCTTACCAGGCTCGAAGTATCCCTTTAGCAATGAAATCAGAAAATGTTCAACAATATCCTCAAATCATCTCATGCTACATGTTCTATAACGCACTACAAATAGCTCACTATGATTTTAGTCATGCTATTCTGGATTGAGCTTACCAGGCTCAAGTATCCCTTAAGCAGCAAAATCAGAAAATGTTCAACAACATTATCGAATCAACTCCTTTTACACATTCTAACGCACAACTAATAGCTCACTCTGAATTCAGTCATGCTATTCTGGATTGAGCTTACCAGGCTCGAAGTATCCCTTTAGCAGCAAAATCAGAAAATGTTCAGCAACATTATCGAATCAACTCATTTTACATATTCTAATGCACTACAAATAACTCACTCTGATTTCAATCATGCTATTCTGGATTGAGCTCACCAGGCTCGAAGTATCCCTTTAGCAATGAAATCAGAAAATTTACAACAATATCCTCAAATCATCTCATGCTACATGTTCTATAACGCACTACAAATAGCTCACTCTGATTTCAGTCATGCTATTCTGGATTGAGCTTACCAGGCTCGAAGTATCCCTTTAGCAATGAAATCAGAAAATTTACAACAATATCCTCAAATCATCTCATGCTACATGTTCTATAACGCGCTACAAATAGCTCACTCTGATTTCAGTCATGCTATTCTGGATTGAGCTTACCAGGCTCGAAGTATCCCTTTAGCAATGAAATCAGAAAATTTACAACAATATCCTCAAATCATCTCATGCTACATGTTCTATAACGCACTACAAATAGCTCACTATGATTTCAGTCATGCTATTCTGGATTGAGCTTACCAGGCTCGAAGTATCCCTTTAGCAATGAAATCAGAAAATGTTCAACAATATCCTCAAATCATCTCATGCTACATGTTCTATAACGCACTACAAATAGCTCACTATGATTTTAGTCATGCTATTCTGGATTGAGCTTACCAGGCTCAAGTATCCCTTAAGCAGCAAAATCAGAAAATGTTCAACAACATTATCGAATCAACTCCTTTTACACATTCTAACGCACAACTAATAGCTCACTCTGAATTCAGTCATGCTATTCTGGATTGAGCTTACCAGGCTCGAAGTATCCCTTTAGCAGCAAAATCAGAAAATGTTCAGCAACATTATCGAATCAACTCATTTTACATATTCTAATGCACTACAAATAACTCACTCTGATTTCAATCATGCTATTCTGGATTGAGCTCACCAGGCTCGAAGTATCCCTTTAGCAATGAAATCAGAAAATTTACAACAATATCCTCAAATCATCTCATGCTACATGTTCTATAACGCACTACAAATAGCTCACTCTGATTTCAGTCATGCTATTCTGGATTGAGCTTACCAGGCTCGAAGTATCCCTTTAGCAATGAAATCAGAAAATTTACAACAATATCCTCAAATCATCTCATGCTACATGTTCTATAACGCACTACAAATAGCTCACTCTGATTTCAGTCATGCTATTCTGGATTGAGCTTACCAGGCTCGAAGTATCCCTTTAGCAATGAAATCAGAAAATTTACAACAATATCCTCAAATCATCTCATGCTACATGTTCTATAACGCACTACAAATAGCTCACTCTGATTTCAGTCATGCTATTCTGGATTGAGCTTACCAGGCTCGAAGTATCCCTTTAGCAATGAAATCAGAAAATTTACAACAATATCCTCAAATCATCTCATGCTACATGTTCTATAACGCACTACAAATAGCTCACTATGATTTTAGTCATGCTATTCTGGATTGAGCTTACCAGGCTCAAGTATCCCTTAAGCAGCAAAATCAGAAAATGTTCAACAACATTATCGAATCAACTCCTTTTACATATTCTAACGCACAACTAATAGCTCACTCTGAATTCAGTCATGCTATTCTGGATTGAGCTTACCAGGCTCGAAGTATCCCTTTAGCAGCAAAATCAGAAAATGTTCAACAACATTATCGAATCAACTCATTTTACATATTCTAATGCACTACAAATAACTCACTCTGATTTCAATCATGCTATTCTGGATTGAGCTCACCAGGCTCGAAGTATCCCTTTAGCAATGAAATCAGAAAATTTACAACAATATCCTCAAATCATCTCATGCTACATGTTCTATAACGCACTACAAATAGCTCACTCTGATTTCAGTCATGCTATTCTGGATTGAGCTTACCAGGCTCGAAGTATCCCTTTAGCAATGAAATCAGAAAATTTACAACAATATCCTCAAATCATCTCATGCTACATGTTCTATAACGCACTACAAATAGCTCATTCTGATTTCAGTCATGCTATTGAATTGATCTTATCAGGCTTGAATTATCCCTTAAATAACTCAATCCTAAAATGTTCATGTTGATTACATATATCATGTTCTAGCACACTTCATTTCATCTTACTCACGCTATTCTAGATTAAGCTTACCAGGCTCAATATATATAATCTAATGCAGCTCAATCAAACATGAATGTCCGATGGCTTCTCCCACCCATCAATCAACTCACTCCCGAGTTAGATTTCTAAATTCTTTTGACCCAACTAGGTCCGATGGCTTCTCCGACCCATCGACCAACTCACTCCCGAGTTGGATTTCTAAATTCTTTTGACCCAACTAGGTCCGATGGCTTCTCCGACCCATCGACCAACTCACTCCCGAGTTGGATTTCTAAATTCTTTTGACCCAACTAGGTCCGATGGCTTCTCCGACCCATCGACCACCTCACTCCAGAGTTGGATTTCTAAATTATTTTGACTCAACTAGGTCCGATGGCTTTTCCGACCCATCGACCAACTCACTCCCGAGTTGGATTTCTAAATTCTTTTGACCCAACTAGGTCCGATGGCTTCTCCGACCCATCGACCAACTCACTCCCGAGTTGGATTTCTAAATTCTTTTGACCCAACTAGGTCCGATGGCTTCTCGACCCATCGACCAACTCACTCCCGAGTTGGATTTCTAAATTCTTTTGACCCAACTAGGTCCGATGGCTTCTCCGACCCATCGACCACCTCACTCCAGAGTTGGATTTCTAAATTATTTTGACCCAACTAGGTCCGATGGCTTTTCCGACCCATCGACCAACTCACTCCCGAGTTGGATTTCTAAATTCTTTTGACCCAACTACCCGGATAAAAACGTATCATTCAGTGAATGGAATAAACCATTAATGTACAATATAACCTATTGGATATAATACAGCGTATTGTTATTGAATGTCGAAGCAACATTATTCTTGTATGGATATACAATTCAAAAACAATATAATATATTGTAACAGAACACTGTATTGTTTTCAATTGGTTTTATACCTTACAATTTTGGTCAAATTCCTATTTTCGCGTAAAGCAACTGTTGCTTTTTTCTATGTAGCTTTGCTGAAAGAAATAAACAAAACAAGTTCAGAAAGCAAGAAATGTTGGGTGAAAAATATTCAAAAAGTAAAAATAAGTAGTTTTTTAGAAGTCACTTGACATTAGCTGTAACGACGAATGCAACCATGATACAGTTCGTTGAATTGTTTTTGTATTGTACAACAATACACGAATTGCTTATCAAGACAATACATGAACAATATATCGTATTGTATTTTCAAAATGTTTGTATGAGAAAATATCTATATTTGTATTGTTACGATACTTAACCACCCATACATTATATTGCAAAAATCTCATATACCATACAGTGAACTGTTCAAAACAATATATTGTACTGTAATTGTATTGTCATTTTACAATATACTGTATTGTATTTCCAATATATTGAATGGTACTGTTTCAATACGTTATATTGTTTTTGTATTGTATTTTTTATCCGGGTAGGTCCGATGGCTTCTCCGACCCATCGACCACCTCACTCCCGAGTTGGATTTCTAAATTCTTTTGACCCAACTAGGTCCGATGGCTTCTCCGACCCATCGACCAACTCACTCCCGAGTTGGATTTCTAAATTCTTTTGACCCAACTAGGTCCGATGGCTTCTCCGACCCATCGACCACCTCACTCCAGAGTTGGATTTCTAAATTATTTTGACCCAACTAGGTCCGATGGCTTTTCCGACCCATCGACCAACTCACTCCCGAGTTGGATTTCTAAATTCTTTTGACCCAACTAGGTCCGATGGCTTCTCCGACCCATCGACAACCTCACTCCCGAGTTGGATTTCTAAATTCTTTTGACCGAACTAGGTCCAATGGCTTCTCCGACCCATCGACCAACTCACTCCAGAGTTGGGTTTCGTAATTCCTCTGATCCATGGCATCTCTGACCCATCCAGACTCACTCCAGAGTTGGATTTTGTTTGACCCCTTCTAAATCACGTTTCTTTTGGAATGAGAAATAAATCATTATATTTTTTCATTCCGATTTCGGAAAACCATAGTTTGTTTTGTTACAACGAACAGCGAAGAACAATCTGATCTAAGCCATATGTTGGATTACTTGACATATCCTCAGGCATGTCGTAAAAACTACGAGTCCTTAGGATTGATTTTTTTATTTTAAAAACTTTTTTACTCACGCCTTTTCATAACTTGATATTAGTCTCCACTTCCAACATAAAATCACGTGCTATAATTTATGTCAATTCACAATTAATAACGCAATTATTTTAAGATGTTATGAGACGATTGTTTCTAAGCTCTAAATGCTGTTTTTTTGAATTAGGGGGGAATGTTTCAAAATGCCACTCGGCAGTGGGTTCATATGCACAATATATTAAACGGTCGACAATGTAAAACTTAAAAAATGAAAATAATCATACCTTTTTTTTTACTTGAATTTTTTTTTCAACCTCAGAGTAATAGGGCATGTCACGGTTTTTGAGTATTTTTCAACCTATTTTTTTCCTTACCATAGAGCTTAGTAACATTTGAACGGACGAACTCTCGCCTAAGCTCGACATACACAGATTGTTTTTTTTCTCTAAAAAACTTGCACACGCTTTCCAGACTATTCCATATATATATGGAAATATTACCCAATTTGAAAAATTTACACTCATATTCTGAGTGTTTCCGAGACAGAGTGCATATTGTTTTCCTCTGAGTTTCACAAACACATCTACACTAGGGCGATCATGCCATTGAACGAGATTACCACTTTTGCGTTTGCTCCTTCTATTATTGTCAGAGAACGAAAAGCAAAACAACCCAAAAATTGAACCTTAGTGCGTTATCTCAAAACAAGATTAGTGGCACAATACTGAAGGTTGAGAGAATCGATCTGCCGTTTCAGTGAAAAAACATAGCCAGTACACGGGAAAAAAATCTGTGGTAAAAATAACTATTTTAGCTGACAACGCCCATTATTACCCTTGACGCCCATTTCTCCTTGACCTCACCTAAGCATAAAATGTAAAAGGTTTACGTATTTTCTAATAATAAAACTAATAAACTATTATTGAAACTACCATGGAAATTCAGACCAATTTACTATGTTTACGGTACACCCTACTGGTTACTGGTACATTTGACAAAAACAATTTACAACAATCCGATTCCGACTACAGACATGGTAAAATCAAGTGCATATCTGGTCTGCTGATAATTACCGGTGCGAGCGCTTAAGTTAACCCCCCAAAATGGTAGTTTTTTACCACACAACTTTTTTTTTTGTGTGTAGGTATTTTTTTTTTGCATGGCTGCAAATATGAACAACCTCATCTCCACTACCTCAAAACTAGGTTAACGCACAAACTTCCGAATTCAGTCAAATCAACTCACCTTTGAGTACCTCATTTTCTCCGTGCAAGCTGTTTCTCGATTTGATGATTCTGAAAAACCGCGCTTTTCGAATGTTGGTCTAGTCTTGTTAATTCACCTCTGCATCACGTAAAAATCATTGGCTCGATAGTCCTTTCTACCCTCATTCCTCTCATCAAAAACAGCACTCACTCTTTTTCCTTGCATATTTTTTTCAGCGATGAAAAAACAAACACAAAACAATTCACAACAAGCCATAACAAAAACCATCTTTGAAATACAGAAAAAAATACGCTTACCGATCAGCATACAACAGTCAGCACCTGAAACCTGACAGGCATCCTCACCTTTCCGAAAGTCATCCAAAAACCAATCAATCTCGTGGCCGAACATTTCACAAACAAAACACACTCCACATGTGGATCAAAGATACGGTCAACCGAACCGATAAGGGAACGTTGTGTCCCCACCGACCGCGTCATTGTCGTGAATTGCGCTCCGAAAGACACGGAGCAGCAAGAAGCACACCTTTCTTCACGCAAATCCGTTTCAAAACTGGTTTGTTTATTCGTGATCAAACGTCAACATCCCACCGCAAAATCGCTAGTGTTTGGAGGTGATTTTAACCTCCAAAATGCGAAATCATCACCTCCAACTTAGTTCAAATACCCACCGCTATATGAATTATGGAGGAGCGTCGATCGTCGCAAGTTTCTCGTTAAACAGTCAATGCGGTTTGTGCACATTCAAACCCTCTACGGTCCTAGTGTACATTTAAACCCTCGCGATTTTCAAAAGGCTTTTTTTGGTTTACACTCCGTTTTACAAATACTCATTATTGGAAATATGATACTTATTTTTCACACATTTTATTTTTATGTTAACACACAACTTTTATTCTCTTTATACATTATTACATCTATTCCCTACACGCCTGTGTTTTTGTTTATCAAAGTGATGGACGCATCTGAAATCGAAATCAAAACCCGGCGAGAGTAAACGGCGACACTGCAAACAAAAAATAAACAAGGCGTACATGGCGGGCTTAATTGAAACCAGAATGTAAACACGGCGCAAAAGTAATAGGTGACACTGAAAATAATATCGATTACAGGCTCATAACATTGGGCGATACTGGCGTTCTTGAATGCGTTTAAGGCGAAACCTTATAATATTTTTTTTAGTACGAAATAGCTAGGGAAATTGTAGGAGATGTGTGTGGTATTGATGAGGGTTTTAAAACTAGGTTTATAAAATGTGTATTAAAGTGAAAAGGTTAAAGTTTGAGCATATTTTCTCCAATTGGGATTAAAAATTGCACATGAGAATTTCATTGGTTATTTTCTCATTGTTATTGAATTGTCAGATAGGCCCTTATCGCAAATCCCTCCCGATTTGATCATTGGCCCTTTACGCGAGATATATTTTAGACACCAGACATTTACATTCAATTTGAGACAAACAGAGGACTGACATGGCAGTCATCCTGCATACATTTCGGCTCTTCCTCACATCGTTTTTGGTACTTCGTATTTTGGTATTTTTATAATTTTTCATTCCCCTGGAGACAAAGCTTAAGATACTGTTTGTTTGATAGGGTGATCAAAGTATTTTGGACAGACCGTTACGCGTATAAAATTTGGCCATTTACTGCAAAATCAAATGGAGATGGCCAAATTATATACGCATAAACGCATAGTTCAATCAGGCATTGGAGAAGTAATTCGTTTCCTCTTTAGATTTTCACTAGCGGCCGTTTTGGTTAGGGCCCATTCACAAATTTCATGACGCTGAAGGGGGTGGGTGGGTGTCCTAAGATGTTACAGGTCATACAAAATTATAATTTTTTTTATATATTGCAATTTCAGAGAAAACTTTCCGTTTTACGGTTCAACGGAAAGCTACCGCAGCTGTCACATCACTGATTTGCAGTGGTAAATCGTCAGTAGGCTTCAATGATACCTTGGATACCGTCTTGATGATTGTTGTTTGTTGGTGTTTTTCATAGCGCTTTCTCTTTCAAACATACTATGATTGAATTGTTTGCTTCAATGATATTGCTGTTTGCGTTTGATGTGCAAAACCAGTCTAACTGAGCTTCAAATGCGGTAACACAAAGTAACCAAAGGATACTTAGCAACCATGATCCATGTCATCGCCAACCTAGCAAAGAAAATCAAATTTTGACTTCGCCTTCCTTGTTGAAAATCTTACCGCATTTGGTGTTCCCGCATTTGATATTTCTCGAAGACGTATTCAAACAGACTCAAGTCAAAAAAGTATATAAACTTGCTTTATCGATTATATGTGTTTCGCAGACGAAATTCTACACATTCCGCTTTAAACCAACTTGATTTTTCACTTTTAGAACGTTTAATTTCCGAATTTACAAAACGACGAAAGTAAGATTCTCCACTTTCGCAACCTAACCGCTACTTTCGCCGCTCCGTTGTATGGGAGACAAAGTGACTTAACCACGAATCAAAACAAAACACTACTTGAGTCGATTTTACCCTGATACAAAAACGTCGTAAGTAACTGATTGAAACGGCTTATCATTTTCTCATACATTTTTTGTGGGAAATGATAGAAACTACCTAGTGTTTTAACGCGAGCTGATTGCATGCAAAATTCGAGCGATGAACACTGTAAAAAAATGTTAAAAATGGGATTAATTTTAAAACAGTTTTAGAAGAAAGGTTGTGATTCTTCTTAATTAACGTTCTCAAAACCGTATGAAAGTTACTTACGTCGATTTGAAAAAGTAATCGAGATTTGCATTTCAAACGCACACAGCAATATAATGATTTCGAAGCCTGCGGTAGAACTTTGACAGCTGCGGTAGAACTCGGCGGCTACCGCAAAACGGAAAATTTTCTTAACAACCGTAATAAAAAGCGTTACGAGGGGGTGAGTGGGTGTCAAATGCATCCATTTTTTGCGTTATGAAATTTGTGAATAAACCCTTGCTCTGATGATCCATTGCATTTTCTAGAGATTGATCTAATTTACACCATCTTTAGATACCTTGGATCTGCGTTTCCGTGTAATGATCCCGAAAGTTGCGAATCGACATGTACATTACTAGCCGCTTACCCGAAACCAGCCGCCGCCATCTGCCAACTTTCTACCGACAGACAGACCGGTTCGATGAAAGGTCGGCCATTTTCAAAGTGTGAAAAAACTGGACTGGCCCAGTCAGGAGAAGATCGACACGCACGCCGAAAGTGTTAGCTGCTGCGTTTCGTCTGGCTTCAGCTCGGAAAAGTTACTAGTTATTTTTTTTCCCTGAAATCCATCAGCGGACCCAATTTGAGAAGTGAACGGTGCGAAACGGATCTAAAACGGCGCCAATAACAGATTCCAGCATGAGTAGCTACGGGAGGCCACCGCCACGAATCGACGGAATGATTTCCCTCAAGGTAAGTGCGTTGCCATGTTTTCCAATTTTGGTGAGGGCTAGCTTCCGATTGACAAATCGGACAAAGATGGAGGTCACGTAGCCGCGCTCCGCGTTGTCATTTTTGATGCGAGGTGTAATTTCATTTATTTTTGTAAGGTAATGCAGTTTTATGAAATTGAAAGTATTATCGAAAAACACTAAAAATGAGGTAGATTTTTTTACCTATAAATCAAAGCATTTTTTCTTAATTTTCCATCGGGAGCCCTAGCACTGAAAACTTCGTTGTTGGATTTGTATCAGTGACATTTCACCAACACAGCGACGGCTGATAACTGTATTACCTACAGGTTATTTTTTCGGGGGTTGAAAACATCTAAACAAGTTTGACTCGTTTTTCTACATTTCGTTAAAGCTTTTACTGGAAATTGTCATGTTTTCATTAAATTTCCAGATTCATCTCAATTTAAAATAGCATAAGCGAATTGTAGATAAATAAATGATCAACGTTTTAATTCAATATACAGTCACCCCACTTTTATGGATCAAGTAAGGGTATTTTTTCAGAACAAAATATGATTAAAACACATGGTGACGCTGTACAAAACATAATTATCACCCTGGCACTGCAGAATATAGTTGGTTTTGAGAATACCCATCAAAATACCCGGTTATTTGCGAAAAGGTGTCGATTTCGATAGAAATTTCAAACGATGTCCACCCCACATCTAAATCAATATGATGGATTTTACTAAGGTGGCGCAGATCATTGATGCGTGCCACTAGTTCTCTCTTTCATTCTCCCGCTGTTCTTATGCAGCGCAAATAGTGACGTCAATGATCTGCGCCACCTTAGTAAAATCCATCACATTGCATCTAAATCAGTGGAAGAGGACGATCCTTATATGGATCAAATCGACTCATATCATGGATCAAACCACTATAACAGCAATTTATCTGTGAAATAAACAAATGGTGTGCTAGTGAAAGCAGACGTTTTGGCGTTTGTTTCGGAATCGTCATCTTTGATTCATAACAGTGGTATAGTTTTCTATGCCCCACAGTTATGGATCAAGCCTTGTCTGAATACGGTTTACGTTTTATTTCCTACGAACGGAAAACAAACTCTAGTGGAATTAAATGTACTATACCATTTAATTCCACTAGAGTTAAATTCGGTTTTTTCATCTACTTATAGGTATTCAACTAAACAGCTCGAAGATTTATTAAAATCCACTAAGGTTTATTCCAGATGTTCTGAAGAAATTCGTATAGAGATTTTCCTAAGACTCAAAACAAGACTTCCTTCTGAAGTTATTACGTCTAATTTTCCAGTAATTCTCAGCCATTATCATATGGATTTGTTCAATAATCCACAGCTCTTTCAGTCGAATAATTGCTTTGAAAAACTTCCAGAAATGTCATTAAAACTTTTCCAGGAATTCTTCAATAAATACCATGCCCACACATTTACGGATCACCCACAGTGACGGATCATTTTGGCGTTCAACATGGGATAACTCGCTCAAAACATAAACGTTGACGTAAAACATATTTTTCCCATGTTATACTATTTGTCTTCTACCATTTGTAATGTTAAGCACAACATTCAACCGCTAAATATGGTGTTTTTGACAAATGTTTAGTTGGTACCACCCAGCTATCATTATATGGTCGTTTTCTGTAAGAAGTGCCGTCAGCATTCATAAGCTCCCATAGGTGGTAAAATTCCAATGTTATAGCATAAACCATGCTCGTTCGCTTCGATTTAGTATGAATTCATCTTTGGAAAACATTTTTCTTGATTGTTGATTCTAAATACCGAATTTTAGCACTTCTAACTAGTGATCCATAATATGGACCAGTGAATGATTGTTTACCACGGTTATGGATCACTTCCAAAGAATGTAGATTTCTGCCATTTTATGCATTGGATTCGACATTTTCAGACAATAGCACTAAGGATTAAACTAATAAAACATCATGGTTTGTAAATTTCATTTTTAGCAGGCAAAAATGGGTGGAAAACTTGGTTTGGAGCGAAAACAGTACATGTCTCAGTTACTACAATGCAGTATTACAAAAAAATGGCATTTTACCCTTGTTTCCAGCTCTAACACTGCTATATCAGGGTGTCTACTACCTGGAAAACCTGGAATTCTCAGGGAATTTTATTCAACCTGGAAAAAACCTGGAATTCTCAGGGAATTTTGGCCACACTCAGGGAAATAATTTTGAAACAGTAATTCATGGTTGAATATGTCCACAATTAACTATTTCGAAACTATTTTTGCACACTTTATTCAATATAAAAAATTTCGGCTGCGCCGCTTAAAAATGCTACTTGAACGGTTCAGTTCATTAATAAACTTGGACGTGTTCCGTGAAATGCTTTCAAATAATTCACCATATATTTATCATAAGGTACTAAAATCATCGATTATTTGTAGTTCCGGAAAAAATGTCTGTTTGTTGCTGGTTATGAATAAGCATGATTAAAAATTTCAAAGGTAGCAGTACAGTTTAACAAAGATAACATTTTTGGGTGTCTTAAAGATTAAATCATGTGCTGAAAATGTTTCAGCACGTTTTGAATTACGGGGTCCTCAAAGTTGTAAATGCTGTTTTTAATGTTGAAAGTTAAACTATGATTGGTATATTAGATCACTATATACCATCATAGTTTAACTTTGAGGACCCGTAGCTCAAAATTGTAATGTGCTGGAACATTTTTGAAATCAGCTTCAAATTCACCAACCCCAAATCCAATAATCATCAGAATGGGATTATGTAGGATTCAATTTGGGTTGAATGCCAAATAAATGTTGAATAGGGGCAATGGGGGCAATATGAACATACGGGGCAATATGAGCCACCCCGGTTTTGACCTCAAAAACAGTGTTTCTATGACACTAGACATGATCTGCTAAAGGATGCCTCAAATAGCCACCACAATAAAAACCGTAAGATTATTTGTTTGAACACTCAATATATTTATAAAAATGTAGAAATTTATCCTTCGTCATGAAAAGCTTATAATTTTGTCAGTTATTAATTAAGCCTGTAAGACTGTTATATTTATAATTCTGGTAATTTTTACCAATCCATTGAAACTTCTGATCATAATGAACAGTTCGTGAGCGAAATTAGAATTGTTGGTAAACAAAATTATTGAAAAACAATATATTATTTTCAAGATGAAAGGGCGGGGCAAAATGAGCCACCTAGATTTAAGCAAAACTAACGATGTTTTGAACATAAAAATACATTGCCTAAATATACCAGATTATTTTTTTATTTTTTTATCTTTATGCACCATTACAAGTGGAACACTTTGCTAGAAAATACGTTGAACCATGTATCGCAATTTAGTACTAGTATAACATGGTCTGTTTACTATGTATTATGTATCTTTAAAAAATAAGCCGCTAGAATCAATAATTTCAAGCAAAGCTAATACAATTACCTTTCCAATAATGTACTCTTCACGACTAACTCTTCTCTATACTGTTTTAAATAAAAACCATTCGATTGAATGAGGTGGCTCATACTGCCCCGTAGGGTGGCTCATAATGCCCCATAATATTTTGGGCCCATATGGTTGGTGACCACGTAGAAAAACATGGTTGTCCAAAAAGTTCCTGAAGTAATTTGTAAGTTGATGTCAACATTAATTATCGACGTAACATGGAAGATAACATATTATAGTACAAGTCACTTGCATTTAAACTATAATTTTTGCTGTTTTTCTATGCATTCCATGACGTTTTCACCCCTAAATCGATTTTTTCAACATGCCGCCATAGTCACACAAAATTATTCGTTCCTATTATATGGCTAGATTCCATACTTTTCTAATACATCAACTAATAACTTTTGTGCTTTGAAAGTATTATGAAATTTGTTGAAAAGTATTTTCTAACACATTAAACTTGAATTCTGTAGTAAACTAAGCAAATAAATCTTCATAAAAGCTGGTTCTTGCATGTAAGTTGACTATAGTCGTTAAACAATGCATTTCAACACCCAATATCTCAAAAACTAGAAAATATTTTTGAAAACGGCCATGGTTTCAGTAACTCTAATTTAAGTAAATAGCGGTATTTTGATGCTTGAAACAAAGACCAGACTAGCTGTTTAGAGCCCGCTCTCAGAATATATTTTAAGCATTCCCGTTTTTAGTAAAACTTCTAATGTAATACAAAAAAAACTTAGTCTTTTGTAGAGTTGGTAGCAGGTCTCTTTTAGAATACTTAGTGTCTATTTCAATGCAAGTCTTGAAAAAGTTACTATTTTTTAAGGAAGCTCTGATGCAAAATTATACACAGCAACATTCATAGACTATAATGCGACTATTCAACAGGCTCAGTAATTCCAAGAGATTTGAACTGGAATACTTTCAAAGATGTTCTCTTGAATTTTATAGAGTTCTCTCTACCAATAATCCCAGAAATTCATCCAGCGATTTTTTGAAGGATGCTTCGAGGAATTTCTCCAGATTGTGCTCCCGTAATTTCTTAATTTGTTTCTTTGATTCATTTTTTCGAAAACTATCCCAAACTATGCACTAATTCTTCAATCGATTCCTCTAGTTGTTGCTCTATAGAATTTTGAAAGATTCATATGTAAAAATTTCTTCAAGAAAACCCACAAATATTTATTCCATAGTTTTGAAGAACTTCGCTTAGATATTTTACCAAGAAGACCGCACAAAAATTCCTACGCTTTTTCATGTGAATTCCTTTAGAGTTCATCTATGGGTTCTTCCAGAAATCGCTCGAACAGTTTCTCGAAAGGTTATAATAGATTTAGGAAGGAAGGATTTCCCAATAAACTCGATCGTCGATTTATCATAATGCTGCTATATTTTTTTTTTCTAGAAGTTTCTTCAGCATTTCATCCAAACGTTTTCCAATGAATTTCTCGTGTAAAATTCCCTTGAAATCTTCTAAAGTTTGTTAACACCACTGTAAATTTCCAGTAATTCCTCCGATCATTCTTACACAAACATCTTTGGGAATTCCTTCCGATGTTATTCAAGGAATTAGAATTCAGAAAATCCTACGTGATAAGCTATATCGATTGATTTTTGTTTACAATATCTTAACAATTGATCTAGGAAATCTTCTAAAACTTCCTCAAGTGTCTAGGAGTTCTTTCAGGGATCCTTGTTCATCAAGAGTTATGTACTTTAAACTTTTTATAAGCTTCACCAGAGTTTACTTTAGGTTTTCTTCTAAAATATTACTCGTCAAAATTTTGTATCAAAGATTTATTTAATAATTTCTGAAAAATTTTCATGAACTTATTTTGGAGATATTCTTTTAAAAATGCCTGAAAAATATTCGAAGACTTATTTGGGAAATATCTCAATGAATTACTAGAGTCATTCCTTAAGAAATCATAGAAGGAATCTCTAGGGTACATCCAGAAAATATCCATAGAGAAATTTCAAGTTGAAATGTTTAAGGTATCCTGGAAAACAATGTTGTGGGGAATACTTAGGTGCTTTCTGGAGAAGATATTGTTTTTTAGATGTTCTAAATGGGTATTTTGAAAATGCCCAAAAGGAAGCGATGGAAGAATCATTGTATAAAAGTCTGGAGGACTTAAGACTTTTTTGGAGAATCTTCGAATAATTTTTATCGAAATATCTGAAGTGTTTTCTGTGGTTCTCCTTCAAAAAATCCATATTGTATTCTTGAGGTTTCTAAAATGACATTGGAGGGGGAATTTTTTGGGATATAATCACTAAAGAACAAAAGAAATCTTTGTTTTTTTGTTCAAGTGTTTTAAAGCCACCTACTGTTAGAAATGAATTCATATTCATTCAACATTGATAATTTAATAATCATTAGTATTTAAGAGTTTTTCTTGAACCTGGAATTATTTCTTAAGACCTGGAAAAAACCTGGAAATATCAGGGAATTTCATTTCAGTAAACGAGTAGACACTCTGTATATTTTGCAGTAATATGTGGCACATAGTTAACTTTCGCCAAATCATGCAATATAGATGCATTGAGTTGCAAATCTCTTGATTTTGCGCATTGATCCGTAATATGTCACAATTTGATCAGAAACCGATACAATTTTTATTTTTTATGCAATCCTATTTATATATTACACTCAAAACAGTTTACTTACCGAAGTTCCAATTTGAAACGATTCAATTCATGCTTTTAAATTACAATTTTACGTTTTCCATGTCGTTTTATTGAATTTTATAGGTTGAACTCCACACTATTTGATCCATAACTGTGGGGTCATGGTAAAACCAGTGATTCCTCATGAAGATTCTCCGATTATTTCCCTAGTAATTTCTTCAACATTTCATGCAGGAATTACTCATGCAGTTCCTCCAAACTTTTCTCCAGAAAAGTCTCCATGGATTATTCAAAAGTTCCGAGACTATAACTAGTTGTAATCTTGTAGTTGTAATATGATTCCGGATTACTTTCCAAACGAATCTTAATCTTACACTACTCGTCAAGCGTATGTGATCGGTCTACCTCCGTAGTTTTGTGAGGCCGGATGCCTCTCTTGCTAAGTCAGCATTCCATTCACCCATTTAACGGTTAACATAGGCCAATGTGATATGTGTTACAGCACATTGAACATAGGCGTGTCCGAAAACAGCGATATTCATACTCTTAGTTTTCTTGTTTCAAGAATGGAGAACAAGCCTTGTTTCGGAAGCAGTTTTCATGAGATTATCAAAAACACATACGAATAATGATATTTTTTTTATAGTATGGGCCCTATCGCTTAAGTACTAAGCCTAAAAGATAAGCCGGCCAACTTCCATTTCTGAACCTTACATCAACCATTAATATCTAAATTTCTATGTTTATCCATAGTTATTAAAGTGCTTCAATCTGCGTGAACCAGAACAACATCTAAAATTTTATTTTACTCCTACAGGTCGATAACCTTACTTACCGCACGACCCCGGACGATTTGCGACGCGTCTTCGAACGCTGCGGTGAGGTGGGAGACATTTACATTCCTCGTGATCGTCATACGCGCGAAAGCCGTGGCTTTGCGTTTGTCAGGTAGGTTTCACCGACAACCTCTGTTCGGAGTTACGGATCTAAAGTTGAACGGCTTTTCCAGATTCTACGACAAGCGCGACGCTCAGGATGCTCTCGATGCCATGGACGGACGCATGTTGGACGGCAGGGAGTTGCGCGTTCAGATGGCCCGCTATGGACGGCCCACTTCTCCTCAGCGCGGTGGAGGTGGAGGCGGTGGCAGACGATATGGCGGAGGTCGCGAACGTGGCCGTTCCCGTGATCGCCATCGTCGCCGTTCCCGCTCGCTAGATCGTCCCCGTGGCGGAGTTCGTCGATCCTACTCTCGGTCGCGATCCCGCTCCCGGGACCGTTCCCGTTCGGGAAGCAAATCGTCCCGCGGTAAGGAGTCCAGATCCCGCAGCCCACTGGATCGGGGAACGCACTATTAGATTGTAGAATCTATCGCACAGGCCAATCCAGATGTTGTGGCCGGTGTTTCCCCTCATTTCAAACATAATGGACCGTAAGTTTGTTGCAGTATACTTCATTGCAAGTTCAGCGTTTTTAATTCTACCGCACCTTACAGAGAAAATGATCCAGCCAAAAAAACGCAGCGAAAACAACATTAGATGATGACCCCATTTAGAGTGACCGTGTGCGTTTGTTTAACGTAAAATAACTACTCTCAGCAACTACAAAACAAGCATATAAATTTATTTAAAACAAAATAATAAATGGAAGACGGACAAACAGTAAACAAATGGTGTGTGGAATAACTTGTAAGCAAAAGCGGATGGAGAAGGAATGAGCGGGGCATCCCCGGAGTATGCAGCGATGATTTGCGTGGCGAAAGGAAACCGCAAACTTTTGCAGGTAATTTTTGCGATTTTATTTATTTCTAGGGTT
The DNA here is from genome assembly GCF_002204515.2 of Aedes aegypti. Lineage (NCBI taxonomy): Eukaryota > Metazoa > Arthropoda > Insecta > Diptera > Culicidae > Aedes > Aedes aegypti. Next base: position 404,127,506 of record NC_035108.1, read on the forward strand.
AAGTTTAATCAGAAGGGAACCAATTCTTTGGCTTGTCAACTTTATTCGAAAAGTTAGATGACGATCGAATGTTTTTGAGCCTACCTTGTGTCATATTTCATTCATTCAGAAAGCCTACTTGTAAACCTGATTGTACCGGAGATAGGCTACATCGCGCCCGAAACCGGTCGACTGAAAAGCAGTTTTGAACTTTTTGATGATTGTAAGAACGATAAAATCACAGACAAACAGACGTCACACTCTCATCATTGTCTATCGACCACCTTTTAAACGGTCTATTCAAAAATATGGTAGGTGGCCAGTTCGCCGCCCGTTGCGCTCGCATCGTTTTTGTTCGCGTTTGACGTTTACACACTACCGCCATCTGTTGGCCCGTCAGCCAAATACACTAATTTCAGCATTGGGCGTACATGTCCTCGTGACTATGATTTGGATCGAGATTTGTTCTAAGTGTTACGTCTGTTTGTCTGTGATAAAATGTTATGTCTTGCCTCAAGTGTTTTGTAATTGCCGAGTAATGAAACGGAAATCAGCAAACGGTGACAATCGGTGACGAAACAGAAATGATCCAACGAATGTACATCCCACTGGGTTGGGAACGTCATTTAAAGTGTCGTAAAACTACCGTAAGGACGCCATTCACCGCTCATGCTCCATTCACCGCTCACTGAATTGTTTTGAAAAATCTGAACAAATTTTCGCAATGGATCATTGAAGGTAGTTTTTGTAAGTGTTCACCGCATCAAAACAAAGGCGCCACTGTATATGGGATTTAACATTGTGACAGCATTGCTGTTCTGTCAAACACACAAGACTACGGTGGCGCAATCTTTGCTTTCCATAGCGGCCGTTTTGGTTATTTTAATGATCCATTGAAGTCACCAGCATGTATTAGTATACCATAATGGATTGTATCAGAATGAAATTCATATGATTTTATATTATTTATAATTTAGAAAAATATAATTTTAGGCTGTTTCAGGCGGTAAACATGAATTTAACAATGATTTTATTATGGCAGATCGAAAATTGCTTCTTAGCTGCCACAGTTTAATATGTAGTCGTACTATGGTACAAAGAATACAACCAGCTAATGAAAGTAAGTCAATTCCAACTAGTGCTGTATATAGGGCCTCATACTTAGGATGAGCGGTGAATGGCGTCCTAAACATGTACCATTGGCGTACATGTAATTCGGTACCTTTATACAATTTTCACATTTCAACTTTTTTCCTATTCGAACAAATGTTTTATCTTGCGTCTAGTGCAAAAAGTTGTGAAAAATATCGAACAGCCGATTTTTGACAGAATTTAGCATGTTCAAATGCTCTTAAATGAGCGATGAATGGCGTCCTTACGGTAAATTGAAAAATAGTTGCAACAAAATGACATTATTGTATATGAAAATCCTGCAGGCGAACTAGCCTCAGGCTGAAAGTCACCATAAGAAAAAAAATAATAATCGTTGTTGAAGTGACTGACATAATGATTTAGTTGGGGTCGTTCCGTTTAGTTAGTCGTTCCCAAGAAAAAAATCATAATTGAAGTTTCTGGACAACGAACCTAAAAGTACAAAACACAACAACGTGACACTGAAGTGTTAACAACAACAGCAGGTGGGATTCGAACTGACGACTCTCGTGTGCTAAACAAGTGCTTTAGCAATAAAGTTACTGTGTCTGGTGACTCAATAGTTCAGAAGGTTGCAGTTTCGAATTCAAATACCAATGACTTTCCTTCATAATCCACAAACTTATCGATCTCAGTTATAAACATGGGCGCAATACAATCGTCGAATATCCAGGAGTCGTAGGTTCGAATCTCAACTTAGTGCATGGTTGCAATTCATGATTCCCCTTATATTTTTTTCCATTTGACCGCACGTGCACTGACTTAATAATTTCAATTAACCATGCGAATTTGTTTACCATACATCGTTATATTGTGTCAATATGCTCAACTTATACGCCGATGGTCTCTTAGTTTTAGTTATGATAATGTCCCAAGTACGATGTCAAACTAAAAGAAGTGATTTAATTTATTACAACTTGCGACAGTTGTTTGAATTTTCTTCTTCTTCTTCTTTCTGGCGTTACGTCCCCACTGGGACAGAGCCTGCTTCTCAGCTTAGTGTTCTTATGAGCACTTCCACAGTTATTAACTGAGAGCTTACTATGCCAATGACCATTTTTGCATGTGTATATCGTGTGGCAGGTACGAAGATACTCTATGCCCAGGGAAGTCGAGAAAATTTCCAACCCGAAAAGATCCTCGACCGGTGGGATTCGAACCCACGACCCTCAGCTTGGTCATGCTGAATAGCTGCGCGTTTACCGCTACGGCTATCTGGGCCCCTTGTTTGAATTTTATTTTGGCCTAATATTCATGAATGACCTTCCCTTACTTCGGCAATTCAGTTAAAGTGACGTGAATAAACTGAAGCAAGTCTTATTTGAACTTGGGTTGATCAATAGCACCTAACTTGACATGGAAGGGCCCTTTTTTGAAATTCCAATCAACACCAGATTAGATTGCAAGCACTTTTATTTGAAACGCCATTTGGCAGTTAAATTATCGAACAACAAGCTGTGGGAAGAAAGGGTTATTCATAGGGCTAATTTAGTTGACAACGAGTGATCTTATTGGTTCTCAATCTATTGACGATGTTTGAATAAACACAGATACGAACTATTACATTCTATGAGGTTTTAAGTGCTATAAACTACGTAGCAGACGTGAATGTTGAAATATAAATATCTTAACTAAATTTAAGGTCAAATAATACAAAAACCCGCGATTTTCCAAATTTGTTGTTTTGCATATCTTCTTCCTGGCTAAGATCAATCCTAATTTTCAACTAGTGTTTTAAAAGCACTTTCACAGTTGGTAACTAAGAGTTTCTCTATCACTAGACCATTTTTGCATTTACATGTCGAAGTGAATTTCCAGCCCGAGAAGATACTCGACCACCCATCATCCTCAGTAGTATTATGGTTTTGCTGAATAACTGCGCGTTTATCTTCTTGTTCTTGGCATTTCGTCCTTACTGGTACAGAGCCTGCTTCTCAGTTTAATGTTCAATGAAGAACACTTCCATTTGTGCGTTTATCGTTACGGCTCTTTGACCCCAAACGTTTATCAGATAGGTCCTTTTCAAATGCTATGCCTGTAATGACATAATTTAACAGTTCTTATAATTCATCATTTCGAGGAACAAATTGCGTTGATCAATCTCTTGGTAACATTATGATTTTATATTGTTGACGTCGGCGGAAATTGTTATCAATTCCCCTTTTGATCCTTTTTTGCCAAACTTGCATCCTGTAGTTAGCTTTCCTAACTGATCATTGCCTTGCCCCTTCCACGTCCAATCTCTTGCCATCAACGGAATGCACTCCGATCGTGCATTTCCGGTACAAACCAATAACGTATTCAAATCCGTGCCATATCCCCGACAGCAAAAATTAAATGATATGTAATGTGTTTCGATTACGCAGGGCAAATTGCGGTTGCATGCTGCTCACGTGCTGCTGCTGCGGTTGCCTGATGGTGATAGGAGAGAAAGAGAGAGAGAGTATATCATGAGAGAAAGAGAGCGAGGCGACATCGACTTCGACTGCGAGCGCGACTTACGACCCGCTAAAATGCATCGGTGCCGTCTTCCGTCGGGGTGCTGATTGCTGGCTGACGGTGCGACGCTCTCTCCGGTTCCGAGATCCCCCCCCATTTTCCGGGCGTCGAGCTTTTGGCCGCGCGCAGTTTACCTGTCCTGTCGTCGGTTTTGAGCGCGCACTGCACGCTGGGTTTGCGGTGCGCAGAAAATGTCCAAACAACTTCCAAGAGAATTTGCTGTGCCTTGCTGAATTGTATCGCTCTGGCTCAAGCCTGAACTGGTGAGGAGAAAATGCTGTTTTATTTTGGAGTCGGGAGTGCATCCGGTAGGAGTGGCCCCCTGACTGGCTGGTGATGTAGTGGAGATACGTAGCAGGAGAAGCAGGTCTTCGGTCATTAGATACGGGAACAACTTATTTGTCGAGCTCCGAATGGTGGTGAGCCCTGCCAGTGGCCTTCAGCTGCTTGCAGGAGAAAACTAGACCAGCACTAGTTTTCTTTTGCCCCGGCTGTTGGTGCCTGTTGCTGCTGCTGCTGTTGCCGTTGCAGAAGGCGTCTCCGTAGCTGCCGAATTTCTTTCTCTCTCTGTTTCTTTTTCTTTTCCTTCTTTTTCTAGTGCTCAGTATCGGCTTTTTGCAAATTTTTGTGTTCTGTTTTTATTTATTTGCTCCAAAGTATTCTTCCATGTCTGTACCGATGAGCGATGCTGACACGAAACGAGATACATGCGAGCAGACAGACTGAAAGAGAGCACTTGAAAGTGTAGCTGAGCCAGATGTTTTTCCCCGGGGGTTTTGATCCAGGGCAGCCCATCGCAGTTTAGAGAACGAGTGCCGTTAATCGCACGCGAGGCAGGAGAAGTTGGGGAATCTTTGGTAGCTGAGGAAAGAGAGAGGGTGTGTTTCCAGAACTCCTGGCAAGCTGTTTCCAGTCGCCGGGTTACGTACCACGAGTTTCAGACTTTTCTATTTCTAGGTTACTGTGATACATTATCGTTAAGTTCCGGCTACCTGTTCCAGACCAGATCCAAACATAGATTAGTTTTATACTTTCAGATAAGCCCCAATCTCCCAACTATTCGTTACTTCGCACTACTCTGACGGAATCACACAATCATCGATGGCAAATCCAAGGAAGCCCCTCCCTCTCCAAATGCATCATACCGACTAACATCAACAACAGACGGTAAGTCCGATTAGATTAGAACTTTGGAGAATGATATTTTTTCTCACATAATTTAATGAACACAAATTTAATTTTACTTCAATGAAGAACATAAATTTTAAGCTACAATTCATGCGTAATCCCAAGAAATATTCTACTGTATGAATAGATACAAAAAAAACCTGCGAAATAAATTGATGATACAATCCTCCTTACATCGTTGTCGCAACGAAAATTTGCAGAAGAATTACTAGGTCCGAAATCCTTGCGCAGAACAAGTTCCTAATAGTTGAAGAAGTTTCCGTCTCCAGTTTGGCGCGAGTAGCCCGGATTGGTCAACGGGGTGTGCGGTCCGGTGTTCATCAGCTTGACCGTGTTGGGCGAAGCTTTCTCCTGTAGTCCTCCGATTTGCAGCGGGTGTTTGAGGGGGATGATCTTCTCCGGACTCAGATCCCGGGTATTGCGGAGCCGCCGAAAGGTAGCCTGCCCGATGGTTTCCTCCTGTATGACGACGTCGTTCTTGCCTTTGAACAGCTCATCCGAGTGGTTGTACTGCGACGCTAGGTTGATGTCCAAAGAGTCGTGCGGTATGGGGCTGTTGTTGGGGGGTGAAAGCAAAAAAAGGTGTTGAGAGGAATGGGTTTTAGCAGTAAGCTTTTGTAGCAGGTTTCTGCTAATGCGGTCGTAGAACACCATTGCAAAGATTTTTTTTATTGGTTAAGTTTTGCCGATCGTATTCTTATGTCACAGTAATTTCAACCAGAATTTGTTTATTATGTTTTTGACGATCGCAAAAATAAGAGCATGAGCATGAGCATAGATTACCGTACAATTCGTAGCTGCTACTCCGTGATTGACCAGAACAATCGAAGTTGCACAGAGATTTAACCCTCTAATACCCAACCCCGCCTTTAGACGGGGTACACTTTGGAATTTTGTGTATTTTTTCGTAGCTCGCAAATCAAAATGATTTTATTTTTGGCTTATAGGGGAATTAGGGGCATAATGGACACGTTAAGCGAATGTTCGTTTTAAGACCATTAAATGGCAATGTTTTTAATTTACCCTCGGCTAGTTTTCAAGTTTGATGTTAGTACGACGTGCCACATTCATTCATAGTGATAAAAACCATATCATATGTCAGAAAAGCGAGATAGAAAATTTGGTCGAAAACAAGGCTGGTAAAAAGGTATCGGGGCGAAATGAACACCTGCATGAAATTTAGTTATTCCAATATATTCAATGACTGTCAATCGTTCCGATATGCAAAAAGGCTCTCCCTCAATCATAATAGCTAAAAAGAACCTTTCTGGGTTCGTTACTTTGCTCAAAAATTAGATTCTTCCACGGTCTTGCTTATATGCCAATTTGAAACTGAGAAAAATTTGAAGTCAAGTTTTGAAGAACAATTGAAGCAAAAATTAAACTTTTATACCGTCAAACATTTCAAATGCATTACAGATTTCATGCAGTGAATGAACTTTTGATGAAATATGCGTATTATCAGATATTGAGAGGGTGTCCATTTCGCCCCGTATGTTCATTATGCCCCTAATCCCCCTACCTTGACTCATAACACGCATATAAGAAAAGTTTTTTATGACTTTTGAATTTTTTTTGTATTTTTAGAAATTGTTTGAAAAATTGCATTCTTATATAACCTACAAATGCCTGGGCTTCATTTAACGTGTAATATAAAAAATCGTACCTTTTATATTTTTCTACGATTAACCTATCACAAACGAAGAGCCTGGTAGTATTAAAATCATTTCAAACCTATTTTTCCGTTAGTTACACGGAAAATAAAATACGCTCCGAAAAAAAATTAAAAATTTAATATTTTTAAAAATACTGTAACAATTTAAATTTTTATTGTTGCCAAAAATCAATAACTAGAAAAGGCTTCAAGAAAAAATGAAATAAGCTTTTAAAATTTTTATTTTTGAACATCCCTTCAAAAATAAAAATTTTAAAAATCAAAAACCAAGATATAAAAATTTGCGAATAAAACTAAATAAGTGCCCGAAACGTGTTTAGAACGATTTTAGATAACGAAAAATAATACTTAAATCGAAAATAAAAATTTGGGTATTAGAGGGTTAATGGATGGGGCTTGCGCTTGGGATTAGCTTACCATTAGCTGCCATAGTAAACGCGTCATGCGCCGCGTGCACGTGTGCGAGCCCGCAAAGCAGAATATCAACAATAGCAAACCCGCATATTCCGGGACAAAATAAGCTGGAAGAAGCGGAATGTAAAGAAATGGAACAGCTGCATCGTTCACAAGAAACGCGAAAGATCTACGAGAAGCTTAACGCATCCCGAAAAGGCTTCGTGCCGCGAATCGAAATGTGTAAGGATAAGGACGAAAGCATCTTGACGGACGGACGTGAGGTGATTGAAAGGTGGAAGTAGCACTACGATAAACACTTTAATGACACGGATAACACAGGCGCAGAGGGTCTCGACAGCGGAGGAAGTGACTACGTCAGCACGGCATATGAAGGAAACCAACCTGCCCTCACATTGAGGGAAGTTCTGGATGCCATCAACCAGCTCAAGAATAACAAGGCCGCCGGTAAGGATGATATTGGAGCTGAACTCATCAAAATGGGCCCGGAGAGGTTGGCCGCCTGTCTTCACCGGCTGATTGTCAGAATCTGGGAAACGGAACAGCTGCCGGAGCTGTTCATCGATTTTAATAGGGCTTATGATAGCATCGACCGCGAAGAGCTATGAAAAATCATGGACGAGTACAGCTTTCCCGGGAAGCACACAAGACTAATAAGAGCAATGATGGACGGTGTGCAGAATAGCGTGAGGATTTCAGGCGAACATTCCAGTTCGTTCAAATCCCGCCGGGGACTTCAAAAAAGTGATGGACTTTCGTGCCTGCTGTTCAACATCGCGCTAGAAGGTGTCATGTGGAGAGCCGGGTTCACTAACCGAGGTACGATTTTTACAAGATCCAGCCAATTTGTTTGCTTCGCGGATGATATGGATATTGTCGGCAGAACATTTGAAACGGTGGCAGACTTGTATGAAGCATGGACCATGCTGGAAGCGGACCTGCAAGCACTTGGAGTGTTCGAACGAAGGGTGCCTAGGACCATCTTTGGTGGAGTGCATGAGAACGGTGTGTGGCGGCGGAGAATGAACCACGAGATTGCGAGGCTCTACGGCGAACCCAGTATCTAGAAGGTTGCGAAAGCCGGAAGGGTGCGCTGGGCAGAGCATGTTGCAAGACTACCGGACAAAAATCCTGCAAAGATGGTGTTCGGTTCGAATCCGTTTGGCACAAGAAGGCGGGGGAGCACAGCGAGCGAGGTGGCTTGATCAGGTGCAACAAGATCTGGAGAACGTGGGCCAAAATCGAAGTTGGAGAGACACAGCCATGGACCGAGTAAATTGGCGTAACATCGTTAACGAGGCTTTATCAAATTAATTGATGTAACACAAACTAAATAAATAATAATCCCCCCGATAGCGTGATGTAATTCATAGAAGACCCCTAATTAGATCCCGCTAAATAAGGATCGTACACTCAAAATAATCCAAACGTCATTGTTACGTGAAAACAAGTGATTTTTTTCCATCGCACTTTTCGCGTACCTCTTACGTGAATCATAGGTAGCCCAGAATGAACGCATGAACTTTTGAACTTCGTCCATTCCTCCGGCGCTACACGTAACAGCTACGTGGATTTTCCGGTAGCCTTTACGAAGCGTTTCAATAGGACCTAGATGGCTTTGCATTAAATTTAACTGTGATAAAGACCAATCTTATTTCTAATAGGCTTTGGAAGAAAACTAATTCTCAATTGGAAAATGTAAACAAACTTAAAAGATTGTGATATGGACCGATGCACGAGTTCACTATTTTGACGTTTGAGCGGTGCCGAATTCACTGGTTTCCACACGGAGAAAACGGAAAACCCATATTTGAGTATTTTTTAACTTACTTTTGAGTTATTTTTCTCTCCCTATTTCATTCGCTCCCTCTATTGTTGTCAGAGAGCGAAGAGCAAAACAACCCAAAAACCGCACCTTAGTGCGTTATCTCAAATTTGAGTAAGTGGTACAGTACTGGAAGTTGAGTTATTTGATCTGCCGATTGAGTGAAAAGAACAAAGCCAGTAGGTATTTTTTTCGCATGGCTGCAAATGAAAACAACTTCTACCCCATCAACTCAAAATTAGGTTAACGCACGAACCCCCGGAATTGAGTGGAATGAACTCACTTTTGAGTACTTCATTTTCTCCGTGCATGGCCACATAAATAACACGGCACCGCTAAAACGTCAAATAATAAACTCGTGCATTGATCCATTGCGACTTTTGCACCCATTTAGACTCACCCCAAATTTCTTATCACAGTCGAATCTCGCATATAATTTCGCAGTGCAAATGTATACAAGCCAAGTCTGTCATAACATAGGTTGTTTCAGCTTTTTGACAGTTGACCTACCTAGTTAAACAGATCTTGCTGTGCGCGATTGTGTGATTTGTATGAAATAAATCGTACTATGAAAATCGTTGAGTCTAATCGGGGGAAAATGTCGCAGCGAAATCATGCTTGGAGGGATGTCAAAATTATCACAGAAAATCTAAACACTCGTGCAAAACTCAATATTTTTATTGTCAATCTGAGTATTTTGAATCCTGTTTCCCCCATTTTGTGAGTTTGGTCTGTCTTGTTGTAGCCTTCGTGTGCTATAATTGATAGAGGTTATAAATCAGGTATAAAATATAATTCAGGGATTCTTCGGTATTTAAAGCCTATTTACCTTGAAATCAATCTTACACAGGGTTTGAAGCAGCAGCAGCTTCTGAAGTTCTTCTAAAACCAAGCGTGCGCCATCGCCATCTTAGGATTAGAGCTCAACACCGAATGTACGTACAATATGCAGATGTCAAAATGAACTTAGGCACTTACGTGAATTTCACGTAAGTGCGATAGGTAACCTCAGTAAAAATTACCGAATCACTATTTGGTGGTTATGAATGGTTTAGTGATCTTCATCTTACTCAAGTGAAATGGAGGTAAAATGAATTTGGATTGATCCACGTGATTTTTCACGTAGCAATGACGTTAAGATTTATTTTGAGTGTATAATATAAACTAAAGTCACAATCAAATCCACACTGGCAATTTTATTTCTGGTTCACAAAGTTCTGTGTCTACAGATGTATGTAAAGAGTAATCCTTTGGGGCTGTCTATAAACAACGTGATCATATTTTCGGATTATCAGGTCCACCCCTTTACCATCCTTGTGGTCTTTACTCATATGACATTTGTCGCTACCGCATGGGGTTCTATGAGGACAAAGCCTAAATTTGGTTGCTAGCGCCACTCAGATGGTGACTGGCTCTAAGAACTAGCGCTTTCTTCAGGGGTTGGTTTATCCACGTGTGAATAATATGATAAACGCGAATATTTGAGTTTTTAATGGAAGACACGGGGACAACCGTACCAACCGTTTTATTTCAGGGAGTTATGTAAAATCGTTGGGAGTGGCTTTGCTAAAATGTTAATGCACACTCCATGAGTTGCACAGTTCATTAATCGTTAAGTTCTAGGCAATTGCAGCTTAAGAAATTTTGCTGTTATAAGGTGTTTGTCATTTTGAAGTTTACATGTACACGCAAAAAAATTGTGCGGTAAAAACTACCATTTTAGGGGGTTAACTTAAGCGCTCGCACCGGCAATTTTCAGCAGACCAGAAATGCGCTTAATTTTACCATGTCTGTAGTCGAAATCAGATTGTTGTAAATTATTTCTGTCAAATGTACCAGTAATGTGGTGGGATGTACCGTGAACATAGTAAATTGGTCCGAAATTCCATGGTAGTTTCAAGAATGGGCATAGTCAGCTACAATAGTAATTTTAACCACAGAATATTTTTCCGTGTAGCGTGACTTGGTAACTTTAAAGTCTCTTTTTTGAAGCCATTTCAACTAAAATCACTTTTTTCGTCAAAAAGTCACTTTTTTCAACTATTTTGAGCTAAATTTAAAAAAAAGAAATAAAATAAAGAATAGGCCTTTTTTAATTCAGGCTAAGTTTCAAGTTAAGTCATCACCATAACAACTACATACCAGTATCAAACTATTCATTCATGGTTTCTTATGGAAAAAAGTTAATCTTTCATAAAGTTCCACGTAATTTGCAATACTATCCAAGTTATTATTGGTATGGTGTAAGTTCATTGTTGTAAAACTGAAAGTTTAAATGTTTAGTGTTCTTTTTGAATATCTCGTGCATTCTCTTTTAATAGAATTTTTATACCTTGTGGTGGATATTTAGATGTTAACCTTCTATTGTCGAACACTACGTTTTAAAATATGCATGCTAATTATTCTCTTTGTTTTTCAAATTCTACTACTACTTGCAGAAGATCATACTGTATATTCCCTATCATATTGCAGTTTGATCGTAAAACAGTATAATAGAATTGAAATAAAACTTATTACGGTTTGATTTCAAAGTCACTTTTTAGTCACTTATTTCTCAAATTTGGTCACTAAAATAACTTTTCGATACCACTTTTTGCTACCAGCCCTGTGTATACAACGATCAACTTGTCAAATGTACAAATTTAAATTGAAATTCCGAAAAGAAACCACGTGCTCCGGTGGGGATTGAACCCACGACTCCCTATTCGCTAGATGGGCGCTTCAACCTACAAGCTGCGGAGCCCCTTCAGAGGCCCCGACGCTCGGAAACGAACTGAACTCGATGATCATTTTCTACGCCATACCAACTTACAGTTTGTTAGCGTATACAGTATTGGACAAAACATTTGCAACTTTTTCGATTTTCCATACAAAATGACACAATTTGGTAAGCTAGATCTCAGTTATTTATTGACCGATTTAAATAAAATTTTCACAGAACATCAGATATAACATGAATTTTAAAATATATTTTTGAATAATTTTTTCAATCATGAGTTTATATAAATTACACTGCCCATAACTGCATATTTGTAACATTCGACAAAAGTAGGCATTGCGTAAATGGAATACCAAGTATGCATATTATGGCAATATGAGAGGAAAATGAAATTTCTAAAAATTACTAGGAACTCAAAACTGCTTATTGTTGTGAACCCTATTAGCATTGCATTATTAGATTATTCCCGCACACTTTCCCCACGCTCAATAGATTGTAAAACAATGCCTTTTGTTCTGCACCCTATAAAAGACCATGCGTCCACATGATCGGTCTCTTTTACCGTTCGACCGTGGAGTAAGTATCACGATAGCCGTAGTAATAAATTAGTGATTAGTGAAAGTCCGGTGTTTCATTTCTGCACGACATTACAAATTTTTGGCGACGAGTGAAACGGAAAACGCGTCTGTAATCCGGAAAGTGTCGTAAAGTCGGTCGGTCGAGTGCACACGTGAGTGGAGGAAGTCTAACCTCACTTTTCAGAACAACGTCGGTTCGGAACACGTGGTGACTGTAGTCAGTGCGATCTTGCGTCTGAGATCAGTGATAAGTGTAGTGTCGGTGCGGTGAAAAACGGACAGAATGATAGCAGAAGGACAGGAACTAAAACCGGGTACGTCGGGATCACCGGGAGTGATAAAAATGTCGATGCAAATGTTCGGACACATGGAATCATTTGTGGTTGGTGAAAACTTCGGCGAGTACGTCAGTCGGTTAGAACAGTTTTTCTTGGTGAATGAAGTGCCCGATAATAAGAAAGTGCCGATGTTAGTGACAATGGCGGGTCCGTGCCTGTATTCAATTGCGTCGAGAATTTGTTCTCCGGAAGACCCGTGTTCGAAAACCTACGAGCAATTGATCGCGTTGTTGAAAAAGCACTTAGCCCCAACCGTCAATGTGGTGGCTGAGCGTTATAAATTCCGAAAGTGTGAGCAGTCTTCAAGTCAAACCATTTCGGAGTTCATCATCGATCTCAAGGCCCAATCCCAGTCGTGTGAATACAATGCTTTCCTTCAAGAAGCCTTGCGTGATCAGTTCGTTGCCGGAGTGTATAATTCGAATCTTCGGACAAAGTTGCTGACGGAAGCTAACCTCACTTTCGAAAGAGCATGCGAAATCGCTCGCAGCTGGGAAGCAGCGGAACAGGAGTCGAAAGCAATGCAGGGAGCATCCAAAATTGCTGCCCTCAACCGGCGGCCGGGACAGAAGTTGTTCAAGCCTGAAAAGTCGAAGTTCGTCGTCCAGGAGAAGAAGAAGCAAGCCAGTAGTCCAGCGAAGAAATCATCAGAGCCCTCGAAGTCATGTTTCCGTTGTGGTAGGTCCCACAACCCAGAGTCGTGTCCAGCCAAGCAGTGGACGTGCTTCGCATGTGGCAAGGTCGTCCACGTTTCCACAATGTGTCGGTCGTCGAAGCAAAAGCCGAGCAACCAGAATCGAGTAGCAGAAATGTCGGAAGTTGTCGAAAACTGGAAGTTGAACCGGTTGTCCTCATCGAGCGAGCCTTCGGAAGATGTAGCTGCAGCGGAACGTGTCAACAGTATTTTCGTTCTTGGGGAGACTAAGTCAAGTCGAGCGCGAATAGATGTGCCTGCGATTATGGAGCTAGAAATTGAGGGAGTGCCAGTGAAATTTGAAGTTGATACAGGAGCGTGTGATTCAGTGATATCGAAAAATACGTATCAAGATAAGCTTTCCCACGTCAAATTGCGACGGACTGTCAAGTGCTTTCAGTCAGTGTCGGGCCAAGACATCCGTCCAGAGGGAGAACTAGCGGTCAAGGTAAGAAATCGGAGTGGTGATTTAGTGTCGCTTCAACTTTTTGTTCTTCAACCGGAGAGGAATAGGAGCATCACCCCTCTACTTGGTCGTTCGAGTCTCGACATCCTGGTTCCTGAATGGAGAAACATGGTGAGTTTCAATTTTTCTTCTATCAGTGCTATTCAACCCAGTCTTAAGTCTGAAATTCAATGCAAATTTCCAAATTTGTTTTCTTGTAATTCCAACCGGGCAATTGATGGTTTCAGTGCCGATATTGTATTGAAGCAAAATGCTGTTCCAATTTTCCATAAACCGTACACTATTCCGTTCAAATTTCGCGAAAATGTAGATCAAGAGTTGGATCGCATGGTGGAGAGCGGAATTCTTGTTCCAGTCCGTTTCTCCACGTGGGCGAGTCCCATTGTGATCACTCCGAAAAAGGATGGCTCAATTCGTATCTGTCTAGATGGAAAAGCAACCTTGAATCGGTTCATATCCACTGAGCATTACCAGTTACCTTTGATTGATGACGTCCTCGCTAGTCTATCGAATTTCAAAGTTTTTTGCAAAATCGATTTAACTGGTGCATATTTGCAAGTTAAATTGTCCGACGCAGCGCAGGAGTTGTGTACGATAAACACCCATAGAGGATTGTTTAAGTACACCCGGATGCCTTTCGGTGTCAGTTCAGCACCATCGTTGTTTCAGGCCATTATCGATCAAATTCAACAGTAGCCGTTCCGTATTTAGATGATATTGTAGTTGGTGGCAGAACCGTTGAAGAGTGTAAAAGGAACCTCTTCCAGGTTTTAGATAAGTTAAATCAGCACAATGTGCAAATTAATTGGTCCAAGTCAAAATTTTTCGAAACCGAAATTGAACATCTTGGTTTCAGGCTAACTGCTGATGGAATTCGGCCTAGCCCTTCAAAGGTCGAAGCCATTTGTTGTGCACCTGCACCAAAAGATGTAGGTCAGTTACAGTCGTTTTTAGGTCTTTTGAACTATTATCATCGATTTTTGCCTAATTTATCCACCGAGTTACGTCCGTTGTACGATCTGTTAAGAAAAGATCAAGAATTCGTGTGGTCGTCCACGTGCCAGAGAGCGTTTGAAAACAGTAAAAAGCTGTTGGTTGCTAACGATGTGTTGGAACCATATGATCCGTCGAAACCGTTGATTCTCACTACGGATGCGAGTCCGTATGGTATTGGTGCGGTTTTGTCTCACCAAGTCGGTCAAATCGAAAAACCCGTGTGTTTTGCTTCGTCTACATTAACCCCCGCGCAGGTTAATTACGGTCAAATACACAAAGAAGCCTTAGCAGTTATGTTCGGTGTGTCAAAATTCCATAAGTATCTGTATGGTACGGAATTTACTCTCGTGACCGATAGCTCCGCGTTAAAACAAATTTTCAATCCGAATAAAGGTTCGTCGGCGGTTGCGGTGTCTCTGATCGGTCGGTCTTACTTCTGGTGGAAAGGATTCGATAAAGATGTCGCGAATTTCGTAAAATCGTGTGTCACATGTCAGAAAACTCAAAAAGTGCCCAGAGAAGTAGTCGAGTCTAGTTGGCCTCCAGCAAGTCATGCTTTTGAACGCCTTCATTTGGATTTGTTTCATTTTGAAGGTCAAACGTTTTTAATTGTCGTCGATGCATATTCGAAATTTATTGATGTTAAACTTCTGCGAAGAACGGATGCCAATAGTATATTGGAGAAATTGGATGAAATATACACATACTTCGGTCTTCCAACTGAAGTGTGTTCAGATAATGGTCCACCATTTAATTCGTCTTTGTTTGTTGAAGCTTGCAAAGCAAACAATATCAATGTGTTGAAATCTCCTCCATACCATCCGCAGTCCAAAGGATTAGCGGAGAGAGGAGTACAGACAATCAAGACTGTATTGAAGAAGTATCTGTTGGACGAGAAATTCAAACCGATGCCAATTCAGCGAAAACTTAACCGCATTCTGTTCAACTACAGAAATACTCCGTCTACCACTACCAGTAGAACACCCTCGTCTATGATGTTCTCTTACGTGCCTCGCACACTTTTGAATTCAAGTAATCCGGTCAAGTTGGACATTCAAAATGAACAAAAGAATGTGGTTAAACCTTCGTTGCGTCCCGAAAAGTCCAGCAGCCTTGTATGTTCCAAAACGTATTCTCGAGGTGATAAGGTTATGTATCGGAATCACATGGATGATTATGTCCGTTGGATTCCAGCGATTGTTTTAGAGAAAATTAGTCCTCACACTTACTTGATAAACCTCAATGGGAATGTACGTATGGTTCATGCCAATCAGATCCGTGTGTCTGATCTGTCGGACAAATTCCACCCTTCCATACCCGTAATATGTCCTATCCCTGAGTCCGAGCAGCCAACGACAGAGGTGGAGGTGCCTGGTTCCTCGACCGCGATTCAACAAAGACCGTTGAATAAGAAGAAATCTCCGAAAAAGAAGAAATCGGAAAAAAGAAAACGCAGCGATTCTACATCACCAAAACTCCGTCGTTCCAAACGTATTCGCGATAAAACTTTTAAGCGCTAGTGTGGGTTTAGGAAAACGGATGTTTTGTCCCTTCGTGTATCGAAAGTATTTGACAGTTAGGAATTACAATTTTTTCAAGTATGATAGATGTTTCGCGTTTTCGATATCGTTGGATTGCAGTTTTTTGTACAGTAGAATTAGCGCTAAAGTCTCATTTAAAGCTGGGAGAAGTGTTGTGAACCCTATTAGCATTGCAGAATCCATCAACTGTATACTGTGGTAAATTAGCAATAGTAGTAGTGCATAGAAATAGTCATGACCTTGAACGTAGATTATTCCCGCACACTTTCCCCACGCTCAATAGATTGTAAAACAATGCCTTTTGTTCTGCACCCTATAAAAGACCATGCGTCCACATGATTTGTCTCTTTTACCGATCGACCGTGGAGTAAGTATCACGATAGCCGTAGTAATAAATTAGTGATTAGTGAAAGTCCGGTGTTTCATTTCTGCACGACATTACACTT
This sequence comes from Aedes aegypti, assembly GCF_002204515.2. Lineage (NCBI taxonomy): Eukaryota > Metazoa > Arthropoda > Insecta > Diptera > Culicidae > Aedes > Aedes aegypti. The sequence continues at coordinate 404,144,016 of NC_035108.1, forward strand.
ATTTGAAGCTGATATTTTGTACAACTCATATCGCATACTAGGTGAATTGTCAGAAAATTATTCTGATTGAAATTTCATTGCCATTACTTTACGAGGCTCATTTATAATCTCAATGTGACTGTTTTGCGATTATTATTATTACCAATGCGACAAAACAACTGGGTTTTTTTTTCGAATGTTCTAGAACAATCTTTCAGATTTCAGTAAGTGGATCGAAAGTATTTATCTTTTGATGACTCTTCATGGTATTAACTCCACTGTGTCAAAAATATCGAATGTGACTGTTTTGCAGTTATGGGCGAGCAGTACAGGTCGGACTCGATTATCCGGAGTATCGATTTTTTTTCATTCCGGATAATCGAATCCTCCGGATAACCGAATCACTAAGAAAAAAATGAAATCTTCGATAAAAGGAAAAATCACTCAAAAATATATGTTAAAATTCAAGTTATGTCTGATATTCTGCCAAAATTTCATTCAAATCGGTCCATAAATAACTGAGATATAGCTTACCAAATTTGGTCATTTTGTATGAAAAATCGAAAAAGTTGCAAATGTTTTGTCCAATACCCTCCCCTTGGTTATGCGACCTTGCCGCGATGGGAGGGCATAATCCATTAGCCCACATGATGGAAACCAAAGGCGTAACCTGTAGTGGTGGTATCACATTTTGGCATTTTTTGCTTAAAGCCGCGTCATAATTCATATGGCATAGACGCAATAATATCTCGGATGTGATCCAACGGACATTCTGCGTCATTGATAGAATTGATGCTCATTTCAAATAATTAATCTATTCGAAGTGGACATTAATACTATTGGTGACGTTCAGTTTGCCTTTTGCTAACCAGAATGATCCGTAGCCACTCTTACTATTAGCTAGCTAGATACATCGTTATCATATACGACGTAGGGAATACTTAGGAACTCTTAGGAAAATGACTAGTAGATTCACTGAGTAGAAATAAGTGGCGACAATCTTATTTTAATATGGTTTTTACATTGCCATAATAAGAAATACCTCTTTTGTAACAGCGGTATAAATAATCTAATTCCAGCTTCATTTTCGCAAAATTTACAAGTAGAAAGTAGGCGTTGTGAAGCATTGCATTTGCCACCGAAAAGTGTATCTTGTAGGAGACTGTAATAGAAGCCTAAGGTAACTTTACTCTTCAATATTCACTATAAAAATGACTATGGAAAGTAAGACGCTGAGATCGATCATTAGGGTACACTTGCTAGTTTCGAAAAATTGTTGAACAGACAAGGAAAGCGACTATTTTCTTTAAGGATATATGAACGTAATGACCAATAAATACTTTTAACAACAAAAAATGAAATTAACTAGAACTACTACTAAACAGCCTAATTTTGTTAAGACTTGACGACACTTGACATTTAAGACTCTAATCTTACGTAAAAGACAATAGTAATCAGAATAGCACTTGTATGACAAATTATTCAAAACCATTTCGACTAGACAGTATTAGCAATGCACTACTATTTCAAACAAATTCTAATGGAGCTGCTGATTTTCATAATGCTTCCTTTTCTCAGAAGCAAGGGAATATGGGTACTTTTCAAAAACTACCACGTCACAATACTAATAATAAACAGTGTTCATGTGGGCGCCATTGCCTAGTCCGTCTGAGTATTGGTCCTGGTAGAGGGGAAACTTGGCAAAAGCCAGACCGAGGGTTCAGCCTTGACAAGTTAAGCTGTCAGGCAGCTCCAACTGAATACCATACAAAAAAAAATCGAAAAAGTTGCAAATGTTTTGTCCAATACTGTACGTCACTCTTGCGATCATCGTATTTTGTTTATATACTGTAGGTAGTACTGAAAGCTCTGTACATATTCTTAGAAGCAACTATCACTCTAAAATCAAAACATCGAGATGAAAACCTCATGTCCGCGTAAATTACCTTCCTGGCCCAGTGTGCATTGACTTCTATAGAAAATCTTATCACATAAACATCGACGTATAACTTTGCAATTAAGGTGAAACATCTCAAAATCCAAAGATGGCCGGCACAATGGCCGACTTGTGCCCCTACTCACGTTTTCAAAGGCACTAAACTGCAGAAATATTTAGCAAACGTTTCTGATCTTCTTATTTTAAGCTTTCTGCTAGTGCACAAAGCGAAAATAAAATGTACACAGTTGTTAGATGCTTCCTTCGTGAGATTTGTGCCTTTGAAGTTTTCTCGCATAACATATGATCTCGCCCTAAAAGCCATTGGTAATCATGTGTGTAGCTCGTTGTTCCTGAGCACTTGAATGGATTTACACGTTATTTAACAACGCTAGGGTGCTAAAAGGATCATTTTCTACCTGCCAGTGATGTTGGTTTGGATGATTATTCATTCATTTGCTCAGAAACAACGAGCTACACACGTGGTTACCAATGGCTTTTAGGGCGTTATCTCAGAGTACGCGAGTTTTGATGCAATCTTAGAAGTTGATTCCAAACTGTTTCACCTTAAGGACATTGCGAAAAGACCACATTTGACCAAAGCCATTGCCAAAGACCCTAATGGAATGGAAGTGAACTGGAGTGAGAATTTATAATTTTCATATAACCGTGTCCCAAACTAATGTGCAGTCAGTCTAGTCTAAGCCACGGTGTACTTTTTATGCCGTGGTCTAAGCTAAGCGCAACTACCCTAGTGTGAACATTTGGCTTGGAAATTCCAAAACAGAATGGAATGCTCCCCAATTCCAACGGTACTCACCCCGTCGTAACGAACTTGGCAGCCCGCCTGGCCGAACTCAGCGTTTGGTGGTAGAAAACCCGCTCGTTGGGGCTCAAGCAAGCCGACCACCGTATGCTGGGATGGGTTTCCGGTGGGGCGGGCAACTCCTTCATGTAGCACCCCTCTCCGTCGATATTCGGGATGTGGTCATCATTCCGCTCGCGTTTGATTGAGGCGTTGCAAGTTCCGCTACATCCGTTTTTGCATTTCATGCTTTTTTTTTGCACGAGAGTTAGCAATACAAAGTGAAATCGAGTTCGTATGAAATCTGATGTGTATTTATTGAAATAAGTTTTGCAACTAAAATAAATTTTATACTTCAAACGCAATTATAATAAAAGTGTAAAAGAATGTGTCAAAATTCTTCGGCCAGGAACGGGACAAACGTTGCGTGACGACACAAAAAACTCAATGCATAATTGATCGATATTTCGGTTGCCTTGCAGCGTTTTGGCGCGCTCCACGCGCATGTTTTCTCTACACAAGAGAATCTGCAATGTGATTCATTCACAGGTGGTTGTTTCTTCAACTGCCGCTGCAGTTGCCACCTCTTCCGTTTCCTTGTCCCCGTTTCCTTGATCCGTTTTCGGGTGCTTTCGCTCGGGTGAGTCACCACCCGAAGACTGTCGCTGCTTTTTGGCGATATCCTGTTCCTTGCGTCGCTTGTTTTGGTTTTTAACGCTTTTCATCATTTTATTATCGCTGACCCTGGAAATAGAAATTGAAACATTACTAGTGAATTCACGAGGGCTTTAAGTAGATCTATTCTTATTTGAAAAAGAAATATCTGGAAATCTACCAGTCAAGTAGTCAAGTCAGCTCATTTAATAAAAATTACAATATGCTTCAATTGTGTTTTGGGCTTAATTCAAGTTTTGAATAATCATAACTAAGGAAAGTGTAGTGGTTGTAAAAAAGCGAAAAATTGCTTGTTTGCAAACTTCCAGACATTTTTTTAAATTGTGAATAGGTCTACCCTTGAAGTATGATCCGTACATCAAGGTGGCACGCGTTCCGGGTCCCCAATGGGCAGCGGGATTTTCCGGGAAGCGACTGAGCGATTCCTTACGGCTCGGAGGATTCGCATCCGGATGGATGTCGTGCAAGCGATACTCCACCGTTGGTTCCTTCGCGAAGATGGCCGTTATCGGAGTACCCTCTATCAGTCGTTCCTTCTTGACGGGATGGCTCTTCTGCCAAAAGCGAAGAATATCCCACAGAATCGACACCGGGGCATCGGTTTTAATGGAAGTCTTGGAAGCGTGGGAGTACGACACTCGGTAACCAGCGTGTAGCAAAGCAGATCGCAGCTTCATCATCGGGATGGATTCTAGCTTGAGGATGCCGCAGAGACGATCCAGGGTGTAGTACAGCGGGACGTCGTGCAGTTCTTCCTTTATGACGGACAGTGTGCCGTAGATTCTGCGTATAGTGGTGAGCTTCTTGAACTGCTTCATCTCAACCGTTTCGAGCAATTCTTTCAGGAAATCTACATCGTAAAGAGGTGCTGACCAAATGGGGCCACCCATGTGATGCTGATGATTACAGTGCTCGCATCTACTCGACACGTATGGTCCGATAGGAGTGCCGAACTTGATTTGGTTAGGATTTTGCTCAGTCGGGTTTGGCTTAAGAATTCCCAGGGGTTGCAGAGTAAAAGACTCACAGCCGGTACACTGGAATACCATCGATTGCTTGCTGCTGCTCTTCTTGCAGGCGTACTGACCGGTGAATATTCTCACAAACACTCGAATGTAAAAGTCCGCAGAAATGCTCAGCAGAGGAACCATGTATCGACCGTAGCGAGTGGCCGTCGTTTCGATGCATCGTAGCAGTATTCTTAGGGCCATTTCATGGCATGCCTTCGTTTTGAGCGGAACGGATCCGTACTTTACGTAGCATGCTTCCGGGGAATTCCCCGCCAGGACGGCCATATCCGTGGCCGTAATGAGCAGCAGGCCTCCGTCTTCGATAGATTGCACAGCACCATCGAGAAAGCGCGTTGGATGGCCGTAGGGATCCAGATCGATAGCTGTGAATCGTTTGTCCGGATGGGTTGACGTATACATCAGTGTCCTGTGAAGATTTGAATCTGAAGAATATATTGTGATCTAGAGTACACGGTGCTTCATTCGCCGTTATTACCAACAGAAAATTAGCCATTCAAACTTCAAACGCCAGTTTATTATTATAGTAGTTCTACACTTCTGGACCGAGTTAGATGGAATTTTGAGTTACGTCCTATTGAAATCATAACCGTAGCTTTACAAAGAATTTCTTTTTCATTACTCGATGTTCCCATGAGTCGTTCATCATCAAAATCGACTCATAGAGATTTCCCTGTACAATTACTTCTCGATTTTTTTTTTGATGATCAGGAAAATACTAAACATAAAAAATAAGAAAACACTAGCATACGTTCAGGGCTAGTAACAGGTCTCTTAAAGAAACTTGATCATTATTTTAATGGAAGTCTAAAAAGTTTCTATTTTTAATGGAAGATCTTATCTTCAGCCGAGTTACAAAATTATAAGCTCGCTGTACGATTAGTAACGCTGATCTTTAAGTTTTTTTTAATGCTTGCGATGAATTCTGGTGCAAAATTCTAGAGACTCCAGAGCACGACACAACTATTACAATGATACTTCTTCAGGTTTCTCGAGGAATAACTCTACTTCATTAGTGCTTATTCTGCGCGGCGCGTGAGTCGAGACGAGTCTCTCTCACCTCGAGTGACGTGAGGCGACTAATGTTAATCAAATGGGACCGAGTCGACAATTGTCACCTCGTTCGACTCGTTCACCTCACACGCCGCGCAGAATAAGCACGATTGTTCCTTTCAATAATTCGTCAGGGATTAGGGTAAGGAGGGGCAAGATAGGTCACCTAAGCAAAGGATCCCCATTTCTTGCCATGTACAAATAGAATTGACATTTTTCCTTCTGAAACTTTTCCAGGGTGTCTACTAACTGGAAAAACCTGGAATTATCAGAAAATTTTGTTAAACCTGGAAAAAATCTGGAATTCCTTGGGAATTTTCAGGAAAATTTCTTCGAAGCAGTAAAGTATGTAAAATATGTTCATGACAAAGGATTTTCGCGTCAAAACCTCCCAAAAAAATTCTGCGCCACCATCAAAACATTTTATTAACTTCCCGCGACGTGAACTATCCTGGTGGTTTCTCCAGATATTTAATCTGGAATACTCTCAGAGACTCCTGCACGTATATCTCCAGCAATGGATCACTCCGAGTGGCGAGTGACGCTAGTGAACATGAAATTTTTGATTTGCGATTATCTCAGCATCACGACCACTTAAAATGATGACGTTTTCGGCAAAGCTTTACAGTAGCTCAAGATATATTCTACCAGAAAGATTCAAGGTTTTGCCAATAGCTGATACTAGTGAGAATAAAACTTTTATTTTGAAGATATCTTGTGATCCTGATTATTTAGGAAGATGGCGTCTTCAAGAAGTTCAAGATTATTGGCAAAAAATTATACTCACTAGTGCCGTCTGGGGGCAAACTATTGAATTGCATGGCTCGAATAATGATAACCCTTGACTTACTGAACAAGTTTGCCAAAAGCGTCATTTTCCTAAGTAGTCAGCAACCCAAGATATTTGCAAAATAAAAGTTTTTTGTTCACTTGCGCCACCTGATGGCAAAATCTCAGCCTCTTGGCTAGAATAAACATTTTTCCGAAGACGCCTTCTTTCTGAGTGGTACGGATTTTGCGATATCCGCGAAACAAAAAACCGTGCTCGCTAGCGCCACCTGGTGGAAAAATCTTGAATCTCTTGACCAGAATAATGATTGAGTTACTGCAGAACTTTGCTAAAGAGGCCATCTTTCTAAGTGGTCAGGATCCTGAAATAACCGCAAAACAAAAGTCAGGATCCTGAGATATCAGAAAACCAAAATTTCGATGCTCACTAGCGCCGCCTGGCGGCAGAATTCCGCATTTCAATGACTATCGCATACAGTTTTGCTGAATATCATGTCCTTCTATTTTCAATACTTTTTAAGACATTGATCATTCATAGAAACGGTATGAAATTTCGGTCATAAAAAAGTGGTCGTAAAAAGAGGTTCTAGTGTGATTCTAAATCTTTCTTAACGATTATCTGTCCGAAAAAATAAGTCTTGATTGTTATAAATGATAAAAAAAAAATGACGCTTTTGAGATTTTTTTTTTTTTTTCATTTTTTACGAGACGAATATTAGCTAAATGTAGGACACTATGTTATACAGTCGCCTCTCCACATCTCGATATCGAAGGGACCATCGAGATAAGGAGAGATCGAGTCAAAGAACAAATTTGTGTTGAATACTAGATTGAAAAACACTCCGTTGCCAAGAAAGTAATACACAAACAGATGTCATTTTGCGCTGCTAATTTGTTTTGAATCCCAAAACTTTGGTCTAGTAACCTTCGATATTGGTCATATCGACATACGGAGAGAAAATTGAGAACAAAGAATCAACAGAAATACATCGAGATATGGAGATATCGAGATAAGGAGGATATCGAGATATGGAGAGTGAAAATGTATGCAGACTGAAGGGACTTAGGAAACCATCGACATAGGGAGAGATATCGAGATGTAGAACATCGAGATGTGGAGAGTCGACTGTATTTCTGATTGCAGTCGAAGGAAAAACAAAAAACAAATACATGAACTCTGATAAACAAACTCGTGATAGATTTTTTAGCGGAATTCCTGTTCATGAGGAACTTACTTTCAAAAAATTCATTGAAAATTTTGAAGTATAGATGCAAAACGAACAAGTTGAAGCATTTCTTAACAAGTTTATAGAATACGTAAAACAAGGGAAAATGTTTGGTTGTAAGCCAAACTGTGGCGAAAATCGAGAATTATTTTCAGAACATTCTGAAAAAAAAACCCTGACAGAAATTTTGTTAAATTAAACAATTTCTTCCAAATAAACAATAACTCCAGACCACGAATGATTGCGAAACAGCATACTTAGCCTAACCCTCTAATACCCAACCCCGCCTTTAGACTGGGTACAATTTGGAATTTTGTGTATTTTTTCATAGTTCGGAAATCAAAATAATTTGATTTATGGCTTAAACCTTGACTCATAACACGCATAGAAGAAAAGTTCTTATGACCTTTGAAACTTTTTTGTATTTTTGAAAATTGTTTGAAAAATTGTATTGTTGTATTGTATGTCTGGGATTCATTTAACGTGTAATATAAAAAATCGTACCTTTTATATTTTTCTACCATAAACCTATTACAGAAGAAGAGCTTGGTGGTATTGAAATTATTTCAATACTGTTTTTCCGTTAATTACACGGAAAATAAAAATGTTTCCAGAAAACTATTAAAAAAATAATGTTTTTAAAAGAACTGTAAACACTTGAATTTTTATTATTGCCAAAAGTCAGTAACTAGAAGAGGCTTCAAGAAAAAATGAAAAAGAATGGGGATGTTCAGAAATAATAAAATTATAAAAATCAAAAACCAAAATTCATAGATTTGCGAATAAAAATAAATCATTGCTCAAAACGTGTTTAGAATGATTTTAGATAACTAAAAATGATATTTAGATCGAAAATAAAAATTTGGGTATTAGAGGGTTAAGATTATAAAGCAAACAGTAAACGATATAAATCGCATATTTGTTACTTTATGAACAATAGAGTGCGTGTAAAAATGTGACGTCATATTCCAGTTTTGACAGCTCTCCTACTCAATTGGAACGTGGATTTGTATGAAAATGACAGTTCGCCGCTGTTCCAATTTTGACATTGACGCCACTCTTATTTAAATCCACTCTGATGAACAAGTGGATTTGACGTTAGGGAACATTTAGCCAATGATATCACTATTGATTAATTATTATCGTCCAACAATGTTCAAGCATTGATTATAAATACGTGTTTTTGTACAGAAATAGTTAACCAAAGCCTTGTAAAAAAACAATGTCAAGGGTTAATCAATTGATTATTATTGATTATTTGTTGGAATTTCTGATGTAATTTCTGAAATGATTCTCATCAAAATAAGTACTCGATTTTGAAGTCCTGGACGAGTTTCTTTGAACTTTTTTGGTTGTTATTCCTAGTCCTCTCTGGCTTATCTTCCGAGGCAGTTTTGATGTTGTTCTTTCAGAAAGCTGGTTTAGGATTTCTTCTAAAGCCATAGAATACTCAGACCAGATATTGGTCCTAGTTTTTGCCAAAATACAATAAAATTTTCCTCGGACAAAAAAATCATCCCAAAGTTGCTTTTTAAGTTTTGCCAGAATCTTCTCCAAAACTTTTCCCACGAATTTTTTACATTTTCGTTGGAAAAGTCAAGAATCTTGACACTTTTATTTCCAAATCACGCTATAGTTGTCTTTATAAATTATTTTCGTAATAGCTATAGCAGTCATGCGATTCAAAGGTAAAGGTAATCTATAGAAGATTTTTGCAAATGATGGAAATGAATAGGTGGATAGTCCATACCGACCTATTAATTTCCATAATTTGCGTAAATCTTCTATAGACTCCCTTACCTTTGAGTCGCATGACCGCTATAATAGCCTTAACAAACAAAATTTAAAACAATCACGGTCGATACCTTCTCCTATGCTGACTTTATAATAAAAAAAAATATCTATTTCTTTCTGTTTGTGTTTGAAAAGCTAACCCAGCCTTAATTTTCATTATCATTAGATCACGAAAAAAGTGACGTTAGTGACTATTTTCCTGAAAAAAGTGACTTTAGTGACTTTTTGCGTTGCGTAGTAATGGAGTAATTCGTAGATTGCATACTGAAAGCTTTCATGTTTTTGCTTTCTCAATCTTAGTCCAATTGCTTATGGAGGGCTATTTTGGAATGAAAAGCCATCCAATTAGAGTTCAGAGTTGCGAAGACATGATAACTTCCATTGCCGGCCATGCCCATCTTCTCCGTTGCTGGGATAGGAAAGGATAATGATGATATGATATCTACTTAGCGAGAGGCCAGCGACTCACCGACGCCCTCATAGATATCAAGGATGTAGATGGGTGGGTGGGTGAGTGAATGATGGTCTAGGATTCACCATAAGCGAGTGATTCGACCGGGTTATGATCGTTGGGAGTGGTATTGCTAAGAATGGTTATTTGCACTCCATAGTTATCCGATGGTCCAGGGGTTGGAACACCGGAATTTCCTCCTAGTGTTCTGGCTCTTATCATAGCCTAGGCTTAAGCGCCATTACTCGTTCAGTGACTTTAGTGACTTTTTGTTGGAAATAGTGACTTTTAAGTGACCAGTAGCTGGATTCAGGCGCGTATTTTCTTCGAAGAAAAGAAAATTTTCTTGATGGTGAGTATTGGAAGAAAATTTACTCTCTTCGAAGAAATTGTTCGCCGGAATTCGCCTACAGGTCGAAAAAAGTGACCAAGTCACTAAAAAGTGACTTGCTTTCAGTCCTGCAACCGAAATTTTCAGTTGTTACACTAAGTTGATCCCAAGATTTTTCCAAAGAAAATCAGCAAAGTTAATTTAGGAGTTTTTTTATCCATGGTAACTCCAAAGAATTTCCAAAAAAATCCTCGAAGAATTATTCGATAAAATCAATAAGAACTTTTGAAAAAAATCCTCAAATTCGAGCCTGTGTTTCATCATTGAATTCCTCTACACTTTTTCTAGGAATTCCTCCAGAATTTCGTCGAAGAATTACAACTGCAGTTCTTCCAAACATTTCTTCGTTCAAATTTTCCCTCAGAGAGCCATTTAAGAACTACTTGAACTTGAACCTGGCATTATTTTGTAAAACCTGGAAATACCAGGGAATTTCGTTTATGTACACGTGTAGGCACTAGGGTGCGGCTTATTTTTCGAAAGCTCTCTAAACCACAAATTCGTGTGCTCTTCTGAATTCGAATCACATAAAAAGCGAAACCTCAATTTTGGTAGGAGAATAGAGAGGTGTAGAATAACTAATTAAGGTGAAGATGAATCGAAGCCAAGGTTCAAATTTCCAAGAGCACGGATTTGGAGAATAAAACATCCGTTCAAGCTGAAAACTTAATCGATTGGTCACTAGCTGGCGGTGACCAATCGATTAAGTTTTCAGCTCAAACGGATGTTCGGTTCTCCAGATCCGTGCTCTTGAAAATTTGAACTTTGGCTTCGATTCATCTTCACCTTAAACAAACTGGCGTTCAAAGTTTTGATGGGTTTTTTTTATACAACAACGACAAATACCTAAAACACCATGGATTAAAGATTACAAAACTTACATTGCATCGTTGAAGCTAGGAGTGATCAAATGTTCCAGCTTATTGTGCTTAACGTTCTTCTCGATTGACTCAACGGCAGACTTCGAAAGGTCATTGGCTATGATCTCCTTCACTCCCGGAACTTCGTTCGCATATCGGACACTGCGCAGACCTGTTGCCGACAGGGCTTCCAGAATTCTAAGACCATCCTGAAAAAAAAACATGTCTTTAATATGTGAGGGATATCTCTTAGTTTGATCTGTACTTATACCTCACACTTTTCCCCGGCCACAATCGCCACCTGCTCCACAGGTGGGTCACCTTCCTTGGCTTTCTTGCGGCGAGTTTCGGCCTTCTCCCGTTGGTATATCCGCGAAAACGTCGACAGAACACTGATGCTCAAATCGCGGTTGAATTCCTGAACCGGGTTGTAGAAAACGTGTTCGGCTACCAGAATTTCAGCACTTCCCTCACGGATGGTCTTCAGTTTTTCCAATGAATTGGAATCTTCCATATTTAACTCTTGAAATCGAATCCAATTTAAAAATTTCCTAAACCGAACTGAAGATCTTTCGCCGCGTGAAACGTAAACAGAAACAGATCGCACGCACGTGAGAGGTGACAGTTTTCTGAAGCGAGATGGATTCTGCAATGGACTGTCAAGTCTCGCGAGTGACAGACCGACGATTACGGCATCAAAACATTCATCGCAAGTCGTGCTTTCTAGTCACGATTCTTCACGCGGAAAAGAATTTCGATTTAACCAGTGGAAACCTAGTGAAAAATGAATAAAATAGCAGTGAACCTGTTGCAGAGAGGTGCCAGCTTCCGGATTCCGCAGCAATCGTACCATGTACTGCGGAGAAATTACAGTTTCAAAAGTGATTTGTCGCTGGACAAAATCTACCCCTCTAGCAACTTACGTTTGTACACTCCACCGCCACCGGTAAGTTGTCGAATTGGTTACCTTTACCTCCTGTGAAATTGTAGAGGTTCGGACCAAAATGTCGAAATGTCATTCATCGAATATGATACATATTTAGATTGGATTGATTGGCAATTTAACGTTGCATAAAGAAGACGTACAAAGATGATGGTTTGAAAATCATCCATGGCAAAGCAATTGGAGTGGTGTTTCAAATGCTTGTATAAAATTCAAAACACAATTAAAAACGGTTTTCTTTCGGAGACATGATTTATCAAGAGCTACACATTCAGGCAAATGGACTATCGAAAAACACACGGTCTTGTGCTTCATATCTATTGTAAATGGATTATCTGATTTTGCGAAACAAGCTATTCAAACCAGTATGAGTTTCCAGACGGATTACTATCAACAAATATTTAAAATTATTGCCGTTTATCTCATATCAAATTTTACATGATATGTAAATTGGTTTAAGTTTATGATTAAGTAACGTATTTTTTATTCTAGACAAAATTATAAAACTTGTCTTTCTCTTCATGCAACGTTAGATTGTAAATCCAGAGGCATACAAATGTTGAACATTACAATGATTTTGTCAGAGTTGAAAACTATGTTTGTTAGTTGCCGAATATTTGCACATTTTGCGATGCGTGTCTATCTGTACCTCTGTAAAATTATTTAAAAGTTTAAACTAAAAGGTCGAATGTCATCCATCGGATATCTTTATTCGCTCTTCAATTTCAGCACGCCACCGGGGATAAATTTACCGGATTCATTCCACTAGACAAGCTGGAAATAACTCACAGTCGCAGTAGTGGCCCCGGAGGACAAAACGTCAACACGGTCAGCACGAAAGTCGACATTCGATTCCACCTGGAATCTGCCAATTGGTTGTCGGAAGCCACCCGCAAACGATTGGCTGAATTGGTAAATCTCTTAACACCATCCACCAACATAAAAGCTAACATTCCAATAATTTTAGCATAAAAATCGCATCACCAAAGACGGTTACCTGTTCGTACGGAGCGAGCTGACACGTTCGCAGCAAATGAATACGGCCGATGCGTTGGAAAAACTGCGCAACTTTATCCGGCAAGCGGAGATACCGGTCAGCGCAGAAATGTCCCCGGAAACGCAAGAAATGTTGCGCCGAAGGCATGAAAAGGCCGCCCGCGAACGGCTGGCCATCAAGCGTTCCCGTTCGCAAACCAAAGCGGATCGGCGGGCACCATCGTTGTAAATGGGGCATGTTTGAATAAAGCTGAAACTGAGAATTAGACATATTCAATTTTGTTTTCGAAACATCAGTATTTTGCTAGAAGAGAAAGCATACACGCTATGAACTAGACTATCGAAATTCATACATTTTGCCTTATGAAAGGTGGAACTATTATTGAAATACGAACGCTTTATGTATTGTTTTAGCACCTCCTCACATGAAGGCGTGGATAGGCGCGTGGTGTACACACGGGCCTATCAATCGCAAGGTCCTTGGTTCGCTTCCAGGCTGCTGCGAAAACTATTTTTTTATTTTCAAATTATTGTTTCTTAAGGTGAAGATGAATCGAAGCCAAAGTTCAAATTTTCAAGAGCACGGATGTGGAGAACCAAACATCTATTTGAGCTGAAAACCTAATCGATTGGTCACCACCAGCTGGTGACCAATCGATTAAGTTTTTAGCTTAAACGGATGCTTGGTTCTCCAGATCCGTGCTCTTGAAAATTTGAAGTTTGGCTTCGATTCATCTTCACCTTAAGGCAAAGCTATAAATTTCGGGACCTATTTTATATGTCGAGTCGATCAAAATGACTCGACTGGAATCACTGTCGACCAAAAATATTCATTCAACACGGCTCTGTCACTCGAGTTTTTCGACGTAACACTTAGAACAAGTCTCAATCAGAATCATAGTCACGAGAACATGTACGCCCAATGCTAAAATCGGTGTGTTTGGCCTACGGGCCAACAGATGGCGGTAGTGTGTAAACGTCAAACACGAATAAAAACGATGCGAGCGCTGCGGGCGGCGGATTGGTCACCTACCATATTTTTGAATCAACCGTTTAAAATGTGGTCGATGGACAATGATGAGAGTGTGACGTCTGTTTGTCTGTGCTTTAACCTTATAACTGAAACAAAGGTCGTCCGTGACGGCCTGAAAAGCAGGCAGACCCACCGAGATGCCAAGAGCTATGCATATGGTTCTTTTTATTATCTTATGGTGATTATAAAACGAAGCCAAACTTTGAATTTTCAAAAGCACAGGACTGTATAATTAGGGTTACCATATTTGCTCTCACTGAAAAGAGTACATTTTTTCAACTCTGTAAAAGAGTACTTAAGAGTACACTTAGCCTACCTTGAAAAATTTTAAATGCACTACTAATTAATAGTTTCGACATTTTCATGCAAAAAAATGTTATTCTTAAGGCCCAAACGCAATGATAGCGGAACGGCAACAGAAAGCGGAACCGGTTCGCCATTTCAATTAAAATTAAGTTTTTCAGAGAGACACTATTCTAAACTTTTCATCCAATGTTTTCCTAAATTTAATTCTTATTTTTCTCATGCTGTACTTTCTTACTATTGCAATTTTAGGGAAAACTATCCGTTTTACGGTGCAACAAAAAGCTACCGCAGCTGTCACATCACTGATTTGCACTGGTGAATCATACCGTCTTGATGATCATTGTTTGTTGCTATTTTTCATAGCGTTTTCTCTTTCAAGCATACTATGATTGAATCGTTTGCTTCAATGATGGAATGATTTCGAAGCCTGCGGTAGAACTTTGACAGCTGCGGTAGAACTCTGCGGCTACCGCTACCGCAAACCGGAAAATTTTCTTAACAACCGTAATAGAGTCAAGTGAATCGATTTTTTCAATCATTTTTTTTTAATTATATTTACTATACCAAAAGTCGTTCGATTTGTTTATAATAATATTGTCTTTCAAATGAGATTTTTTGAAAAATCCTAAGAAAATGTAGAACAATTTGAGTTTGTGAAGGAACCAGAAAAACTTAGAAGAGTGAAACGTGGATCTAAAAAGAACCTCAAGCATTGTCTTTGATTTAAGTTTTATAAATAACTTTTTCAAAACATTATGAAACTTAGAAACTTGATAGATTTAATAGTTTTTTTTTTGTAATTGCCATGCTACACTTCAATTTGAAACCTCTTCATTTCCACATCTTTGTTCATTAAAAATTGCATCGCCAAAACGACGTTTCTATAGAAAGTGTTTGAAAAAAAAGTTGAATTGTTCGTAATAAAGTGATTTTGAATTTTGACTGACTTTTCTTTTAATGGAAAATAATAAGTAGGTTGATTGGGTGCCAGTTTTTGTCGAAAATCGGTGAATTATCTGTATTATCCTGGGAAAAAGGTTGATATGGTTTCTTCAACAGGTTATTTGATTTGACGATTATCGTCAGTAATAACTGAAAAAGAGTACACTTGAGCCTGTTTAGCAAAAAAGAATAGTACACAAATTTTTAAGGCAAAAAAAGAGTACTTGTACTCTAAAAAGAGTACGTCTGGTAACCCTATGTATAATCTGACAGCAGTTCGCGTTGACAATCAATCAAATTGCTTGCTTGCTGGTGGTGACCTGGGAGGGAGAAACCAATACAAAATTTCTGTACGTCATAGTGAGCCGAGATTCCGCTGTCACGAGCTGTCACTGTGAGCCCAGATCTCAAACATTGGACTAACATGGAAAAAGCGCGTAACTGATTAAAACACATTTTCGCATTTCATCAAAAGTGACAAAAATTGAATGAAAATCAATTCATACACAAAATGTAAGTAATGTCACGTGAGCACCTTCCAACTGATTGAATATAAAGCATTGAAAAACGCATCGTTTTACTTTTTCCAATGAAAATTATTATTTATTGCATAGAAAACTGTGGCCCTTTTTCCATGTTTGTCAGGAAAGATCGAAAGTACACAACAAAAGAAAACTAGCGGTTTTCCCCAAGCCTGCCTTGATTGTTGTTGGCAAGCTGGAGTTATCTTGCAGTTCAAACAAACGTTGTTCTATATTTCGTGTGTAGTATCGGTGCCTCCCTCCCAGGTGGTGACCAGTGGGATAAATTAACAACGCGGAGCGCTGTTTGGTTCTCCAGCCTTGTGCTCTTGAAAATTTAAGGTGTGGCTTCGTTCTATAATCACCTTATATGAGCTATGTTTTGATTGTGCTCCCTTAAGGTGAGCTACATAGTATCCACACTTGATCCGCACAGCTTAAATTCGGAAATCGTCCTTGGTAAATGGATTTGCCGAGATCGAACAACATTGCCTGGGATTTTATTTTCAGTGTATGTAATGTATGTCGCAGTTTTTCCTGTTAGTGCTAAAATGATTCTGAAGGAGCTAAACTCGTCTAAAGTTGATCTTAGCTCTGTTCAAAATTTTATTGTGCTCTGCAACAAAAATCCATGAAACGCGATTTTAGGGGTACAAGGTGGAAATCTGCAAACAGATCCCCTGAGAAGGTAACTCAGGAGGGAATGCGGGGATGACGCACCAACGACGACCCGCTAAAACCAGCCCATGCACTGTATTTGAGCAATTCTTTTAGACATTACCCTTGGCCTCAGACCTATGGGTTGTTGGAATATAGTTATTGCAGTTGCTCCCTATTCAGGCAGACTGTATGGGTTGAATGCGCTGTGTGAGAGCAAGCAACGTAGCTAATAAGTAAGCCGGTGTTTTATTTCTTCTCCGGTCCGCGAATTGCTTCTCGTCCGCCATTTATTGTTGTCCGTTGTGTGGTGCCTCCAACAGGTTATGGGCCCAGGAACGTGTTCTTACAGCATGTATCGTTCTGGAAGAGGATTGGCCGCATAAACCGCGTGGCGCAGGACGGGATCCTCAGGCTGGATGGATTGGCCGCAACGGAGGACGGGATCTATCGGGAACGTAGGCGATACAGGACACTGGATGGCAGCTGGCTGGTCAAAGGAGCTCGTTGACAGGATCGAAATCAGGAGAAGCTCGGATGGATGACGGAGCATGTACGAAGTTCGGAACGAGGAGGAGTTTCGAGACAGGAGGAGACGATCGTGAGTTGAGGTTGCGACCCTAAGGAGGAGTGTTGGAATAGAGGTAGTATCGCACCTCAGGTAGAAGAATCGTCAGTTGAGAAGCATGCGTCGTCGTAGGTAAAAGTGTAGAAGTTCGTTGAGAGAGGTATGATGTTTGTGTAGGATAATGAATTGTAAATGTATACCTGGTTTAAATAAAGAGAGTTGCAGCTGCTGATTGAGGTATCAGTCAGTTAGCTGCCCAGTTGAAGGAAACATCTACTGTATTGTATTTCTTTATGATTTGCAATCGGAGTGGACGGGCTAGCCTCGCTAGGATCTGCGTGGTCCTAGCGGACTAGCTCTTCAACATCTTCAATTCATAAATTTCATAACGCCAAAAATGGCCATTTTCGACACCCACCCACCTCCTCGTAACGCTTTTTGTATGAATATTTTACGAATTTTGTATGAGCCGTAACACCACGAGGACACCCACCCACCCCCTTTAGCGTTATGAAATTTGTGAATGGGCCCTATATCTCCCCGGGACCACCTTACGGTATTTTTTCGGGGAGGGGCGCGATTATCTGAAAATCACTAAACCGAAAAGCGTCTTCCGCTTTTTTCGACAATGGCCATTTTTGGCGTTATGAAATTTGTGAATAAACCCTAATGGCGCGGCCAGGGTAGACGCGGATTGCGAAGCGAAGCAAAAATTGCACGGGAAGGAATAACGCTCTGTCTAGCGTACTGGAGAGTGGTGTGATCGAAGCTCACCAGAACGATTTCATTATTTTGCATCTCAATTTGTCCAAATTGACATGTGTCTAGGCGCTTCAGGTTTTTTTTTATTATATTGTTTTCGAATGTTTTTAATAGTAGATTCATAACTATGGGGTGACTGTAAAATTAAATGTAAAAAGATTTTCGAACGATAACAAGAATAGGGATGATTGTGGGGTCTGTGTCGCAGAATAATCAAAAAACGTCTGGCTTATCCAGAAATGCTGTCCAAGTTTAGCATAAATCAAGGAAATGAATATGATGTGATCAATCCTACAAGCCGAACCATTGATTAGTTTCCAAATTATATATCTTTTTATGAATTTACTATCTAGCGCTAATGTCACTCATTTTCCTTAACATCTTCCTCTTCACTTTCTTCGCTCTCACTTGGGGGCAGATCCAGTTCATACGTTCGATTGTTTTGCTCCGCTTCCGCCTTTTCCAGGTATTTGTTTTGAACTTCTAGAATTTCCTTACTGCTGCCACACGCAGCATACGAATCCAGCAGTTCCTGATTCAGCTCCACAAACGAATGGCCCCAGGAAAACTTGTTCAGATACCACAGGGCTTCGTCCTTGAAACCGGTGATGTACATCGAGGCGGCTATCGCTTCAACGCACGACAGTTTGCAGGGTTTGCCGTAGTTGACTGGAATAAGAAAATAGAAAATAATGCTTCGGGAGACGATTCGATTGACCTAGGAGCATACTCGGATTCGCGGCCACCAGGAACGGGAGCAATCTCGGATGGGGAGATTTCATCTTGTTGAATGGAGTTTCGTCAAGTCGGGCCCACGAACAGTCGACGACGGCTATTCCAGAGCTCTGGATGATACTCTTGTCCTGTGGACTAACGCAGTTGACCCCAACGGGAGTTAGCACAAGACCAGGAAACCTGTGAATAGCGATTAAAGTTAATTGAACATCTTTATAGTTTGTAGTTTCATAGTCACTTGGGGCCTTCCTTAGCCGAGTGGTTAGAGTCCACGGATACAAAGCAAAGCCATGCTGAAGGTGTCTGGGTTCGATTCCCGGTCGATCCAGTATCTTTTCGTAAGGGATATTTCCTTGACTTCCCTGGACATAGAGTATCATCGTACCTGCCACACGATATACGGCAACTTCGGCAAAGAAAGCTCTCAGTTAATAACTGTGGAAGTGCTCATAAGAACATTTCGCTGAGAAACAGGCTCTGTCCCAGTGAGGACGTAAATGCCAAGAAGAAGAACTTCATAGTCACAGTCTGAATTGGGACTAATTTGGTGGGTTAAGGATTTACGTAAATTTCATCGTGTACTACCCGTAAAAGAGAATGAGACAGCACCAACACACGGCGCACATTAAAAGTCAAAAGAACAAAAGAATTGGGACCAAAAATTACAGTACAGAGGCTCATAACAATTGGCGATCAAAAGTGAGGTTAGGTTGCGAAAGTTTCTCAAATTGAAATTAATATTTACGGTTCCCTGAGGCTTAAACTGCAAAAATCTTGTTAGTTAAATGATTGTGGTGATTTTTCTTCCAAAGTTATCACTAGAAATTTTGATTAAGATGCACTAACCCTTCAATGTGCTATAATACAGGTGAGGAGACGATTCTGTGTAATACACAACTGTTCGTATGTATTAGTGCCCCGTTTGTGTTTTCACACAGCAACCCATTGCATTGTGACTAGTCGACTATGTGTGACGTCATACAGTTTGATACATTCGATATATCTGGGGCTTCGTTGCTAGCAACCCTTTCGTAACCAAGGTTGTTGTGTGAGTTGTTAATCAAACAAAAACATGAAAAAATCTGCACGGGAAGATGGCACTGGAGGTGATTCATGTCATTTATTTCTAACTTTTGTTATATTTTAGGATGAAATCAACAACGCAGGAGATAGAACCATGAAGGACACAGTAGAACACTGAGCTATACAATTGGTAGCTTATGGATGCACATCAATGTTACGAATATTTCCCGTGATACATGGATGCATTATGAAAGTAGTGCTGGAATCTAATGTGGCTAAGAAAAGTGGGAAAAGTGGTTTAATCCGCGAATTTATTACCTAAAAAGGTTATTTATGGAATCTACTCAAACGACTTTTACGTCTAAGTGTTAACTGTAGTTTTTTTGCGGTCTAATTTTGACTGTGTAGCGTTTTGTACCCTCTCACAGAATTTCATTGAAACGGTATGACGTCAACCCTCTTCCCCTCCATGTTTATTTTGATTGCATACTACACGAATACAATCAACACCCACTTTCTCTATATCACATTGCTAATCCTTAGGTGTCGGCCAGGGTAGACGCGTCACACGAAAATCCTTTGGAATTTGACATTTCATTATTTATCATTGTTATTCCTTCCCGTGCAATTTTCGCTTCGCTTCGCAATTCGCGTCTACCCTGGCCGCGCCCTTATTCTAGCATTTTAGCTTTGCGATCACCAATAGAGATAGAAAACAATAGAGACCAAATGTCGCTGGTCAGGGTGTCTACTACCTGGAAAAATCTGGAATTATCAGGAAATTTTATTCAACCTGGGAAAACCTGGAATTCTCAGGGAATTTCGGCTCCACTCAGGGAAATTATTTTGAAACAGTAATAGATGGTATGAAATGTAGTTTTTGTGACAAAAAATGTCCTCAACTAAAAAAAAATTTCGGCTGCGCCGCTATCAAAACGCTAGTTGACATGTTCAGTCTTTTCAACGATTTTTAATTAATCAGCGTAAAACATGTTTCGACAAGGACACTTAAGATTACCAAATAGGGTCCTAAAGCCCTGTCCCAATTTTAGTGCCAAACGCTTAAGTTTAGGCCAAAAACACATGTTTACTCAATTTTCTAATGTTTTCCGTTGGTTTAAGCCCAAAAAACATTTTTTTAGATTTTGTCACATCCTTTGGCTTAAACTCAAGTTTTGGGTGTATTTTGTTTTCCGTGTCCCTTACGAAATGTCAGATAGGAACAACCACAGTGGTCGATCTGAAACCCCTGTGGTGTTTTTGTCGACTAAGCGAACGTCAAACATGATCAAAAGTGTCAAGGTTCATTTATGAACCAAATTTTTAAATTAAAGTTTAAACATGATATAGCCATTATTTGAGAGGGAAAAATTGCTAAAGTAGTTACAGTAACATGCTTTTTCGTGTTATTAAATAAAAACAAGATTTCATTACAAATTTTAGGACCCAATTGGTAAAGGCAAGTACAGCTCCAATTAGGTGTCGTTCATAAGCAGATGATAAGTTGAAAACTTAAAAAAAAAACAAATACAAAAATGTTTTTTCGTCTATTATTCCAAAATAATAAACTCTCTGAGAAAAGATCAAAAATTACAACAGACACGAAAAATAGTACATTTCTCAGGTAAGCAAATTTTCTTTAAGAGTCTTGATCACTATTTTAATGCAAGTCTCTATTTTTGGTTATGGTCTCTAAGATCTAATTTAATAAAAATTATCTCTAAAGGCCCTTTTCAATTTGCTTGCAGTGAATTCTGATGTAAAATTATATTATAACTATTAGGCTTTTAGGCGACTAGTCCACAAGTTCTTAGGCGACTGTTTCACAAGCTCTTAATGATATTTCTTGGTTCTCACGAGGAATGCTTCAGTCATTCTAGTAATACCTTCAGATACTACCAGCGATTTCAATGGATGCTTAGTCATTTCTTCAGAATTTGGTTCTAAAATCCTAGAGCACTCTAACGCTTCCTCAAAAGTTTATTCCAGAGTTTTTGGGAAAAAATGTTCCGACATTTTCCTACAAAATCCTAAAATAATTCCTAAGCCGATTTTTCCATTTATTCCAGGCATTTTCATAAGGATTTTTTCAAATATTCATCCACTATTACTCTCAGGAATTGCTCCAAAAATCCTTCAGGCATTATTCGATGATATCTATTATAAACTTCTCGAAGAATTCCTCGATAAATTTGACATAGGATTCCTCATTAAGTTGCTCCAGAAACTTATCTCGGAATGTCTGCAGCATATCATCAAAATATTGTTGCTGCAGTTCAAACTCTTCTCTAATAATTTTTCAAATAAAATATCCAAGGATTATTCAGAACTTTAGTCAAAATTCAGGGATTCGGTCCGAATTGCTCCATGTAATTTCTTCAAAACGTCTTGTAGGACATTATTTGAAGATTCAAATTTATGTTTTAAATGTTTTAGGATGAATTTAAAAAAAAAAAATAGGAGGTCTTTCAGAGATCCTGGTAGGAATTCTTCAAGGAGTTCTTAGAACTCACATAAGCTTCATCTGAGGTTACTCTAGAATTTTCTTTCGAAATTCAACGCAGATTTTTTTTTAATTTTTCTCCAAAACATCTAAAAAAATTTCTTTATGTTTCGCTCGATGAAAAAGACATGTTTCGAAAAAAAAAAAAATGGAGGCATTCCTGAAGGAATTTTGCATTCTTGAAGATGCTCTAAACGGGAATGCTGGAGGAAGTCCTAGGGAAATCAATGGAATATTTTTGCTTATCCTGGAATTGTTTTTTAAAACCTGGAAATCTCAGGGAATTTCATTTCTGTAAATGAGTAGACACCCTGCTGGTGCTCCCTTTGTTCTCGCTCAGAAACATGTTGGGCTCATAAGTGTCAAACTTCATACATTTTCGCATTGACATTTATAGCTCCGCCCTGGGAGGGAGGCACAGATACTACACTCGAAATATTGAACAACACTTTTCCAAATTGCAAGATAACTTCCGTTCACCAACGAGACAAGTTCAGCGATTCAGTTCTCGGCAGGCTTGAGAAAAAAAGGGCCGTAGTGCATTAAATTTTAATTTTGATTGGAAAAGAGTAAAAAATTAAATAATTAAATTAAAATTAAAAGGTGCTTTCGTCACATTGCTTTTGTGTGTGCAGGAATTCATTTTCAACCAATTGTTGTCAACTTTGTTGAAATGCAAAAATATGTTTTGATCAATTACGCCCTTTTTTCATGTTTGTCCATTCTTTAAGATTTGGGCTCACAGTGACAGTTCGTGACAGCAGAATCTCGGCTCACTATGACGTACATAAATTTTGTATCGGTTTCTCCCTCCCAGGCCCCGCTTATCTCCTCTGGCGACATTCTTCTTTCCTATATGGTTTATTACCCTTATAAGGCAATCCATGAGACAGCTGCAATCAGCTGGTTGTTTTTTACCGCGAACTTTAGATGTTTAGTGATCGGAGTGACCGTTCGATTACAAAGGAAAAAGTAAAGCTCCGATAACACTTGCATGTTTTGTTTACCCTTCCGTTGCAAGCACACTTTTAGCAGTCATTCCTATAGACCTTTTCATGTGACAGGTCCGTCTATGCATTTGGTTACATCGGTGGAGGACCGGTGCATACACGAGGCTGTCATTTTCATTGAAGAACTGTCAAAGAGCTTCCCGATCAGCTGTTTTTGAACGTCATGTGAATAGGCCTATCGTGGAAAGTCCTTTAGAAATGTTACGCGAGAAATGATGGTCGATGGAAATTTTGTCAGTGTTACATCTATTTGTCTATGACTATTCAACTTACTTCTGCCCGAGTCTCAAGTTCTCGATCAACCCGTGGCGGGCCAGCTTCCGCCCGGAGCACTTTTTTGGATCGCAATGGTTCAAATCCCACATACTGACCGGAAATTGGGGCGGTTTCCCCAGATCGAACTTATCCTTGTGGGAGGGGCCTTCCGAACCGCTTCCATCCTCATCGCTGCTGTTTTCCTCCGCTGAATTTTCCGATGAAGAACTGGACTCGACTGCTAGGTCGGAAAGCTTTTCAGCAAGCTTCCGATTGCGCCCGGTGTTGGTTTGATTCCGGTGGTTTTTCTTTTTGAAATTACGCGACTTGTTCATGTTATTTGGGGGTGGTTTCACGCGAAGCAAAAGCGAACAGTGAAAGTAAACATAAACAACGCGCGCACGTGCTGCGCGCCCTTTGGAAACGTTTGAACCGTCAAAAACTGGTCTAATATCGTTGGCTGTCAAGTTTGACAGATGGCGAGTGAGAGCGATGCCGAATTTTGACACACGCGAGAGTGGAGAGCGGTGGGCACCAAAAATCAGTCTATGTGGCCATCTTTGACGAATGTGGATTGAAAGAAGTGTGGCAAAAACGCGTGTGTTCAGCTTCGGAAATCGCTGATTTTTGTGCAGATTTTCTCTATCGCGGCCACTCGGTGAAAGTGCCCCCAAAACGGTACCCTGGTCGATTCCGGTGCGCTCGTGGAGACAGTGATTGTGGTTGTGCAGGTGGAACTCGGTTCTGATTGCCTGTAGAGTGCCGGAGGATTTTTCTTTTTTTCGTTTTCCTCGGTCGGTGTCCGTCTTCTTTTTTTTTTCTTTGATTCTTTTGTTCCCGTTTTCCTCCTCCTTCCCCGTTGATTCGCACGGATTTTTCGGTTCCGGAATCGTTTTTTCTGTGTGCGAGGAGGAAAGGTTTGCGTTTTGTTTCCTTCCTTTCGGTTCCGGATTGAGAAGAACAAGAAGAAAAGTTAACACCGCCCAAGTGGAGGTTTGAATTTCTGGTGTGCAAAAGAAGAAACCCAGCAGGAAAGATGTCTCAGCAAAACGATTCCAACGAGATCAGCACCAAGTTCTCCAAGCTGAATGTGAACGCGATGGAATTTGTGCCGAGTTTTGCCAGCTCGACAACTTCGGCACCAGTGGTGGCGCCGGCAGCGGTAACTGTAGTTCCAACGGCCGGATCTCCGACCACGGCCGGTTCCCCAACGGGGGCACCCACCACCACAACAGGCACCGCTTCCTCGTCCGGCGGAGGAAACACACCGACTTCCGCCGGGGCAACGCCGACGCCACCCTCGAGCAGTGCCGCCCCGACGCCGATGGACGTCAAAGGGGGAGACGAGGAAGCCAAAACCCCGGAGAATAATGGTGAGTACCTACTGGATTGAGCATATTGTCCACTCAAAAATCGGGTCACAGTTTTTTTGCCTGAATGCATCGTTTTCCAATAGGATAGGGCAGGTGCAAAACGGCGAGTGAAAAGTAGTGGCGAAGAAAGTAGAAAGTAGCCTTGGGAGATCGCCGAAATTGATCGGCTTTGGAATCTTTAAAGGCTTGTAGTTTGACTAGCTTTAACTAGATATTTTAATTTTATTGGTGTAAGCTTTGATTAAGTAACAAGTTTTATAATGACCCAATTTCGTTTTTAAGAACTATGAATTTGTGTCCAGATTTTGAGAAAACCCAGGCCGGCCGAACCTTTTTGAACGACGGGTCTCTTTTTAGTGGATTGGTAGCAGGTCTCTTTTCAGAGACTTGGTCACTATTTCAATGCAAGTCTCTAAAAAGTCTTTATTTCAATGAAAGGTCTCTATCGTTTTTTTTAACCAAAATGGCATTTAAAGTCACTCTTTTCCTGGTTCTAGAGGTTCCTGAGAAACTTTCAGTCACTATTTAACTACTATTCCTCATGGTCTTCAGGAATTTCTTTTCAGATTCCTTGAGAAAATGCTTCAGGTATTCTTTTAGTAATTTCTTCAAGGATTTATTCAAAGGATACACAGTTGAATTTCTTCAGAATTTGCTCCAGTAAATCCTTGAGCATTTCAACGATTCCCTCCTGCAATTTTCACAAGGAAAGTTTTCCAAGAGAGTTTTACAGGATTTTCTGCAGATAGTTTTGGACTAATTCTTCCACTGATTTAGTACACAGTAAAGACTGGTTTGCTACTGACAAGAAAAGGAATCGCCTATCTCGATGCGTGGAAAATTTCTTCCGAGAAATGATCAAGAAAATCACTTTTTTCTGATCGCAGTACGCAGTTGAGAAGAAATGTCACTTCAAAGGGGGCTCTCTGTAGGAAATTTCTTGACCCATTCAGTCAAGGAATTTCTTTACTTTTCTTGAGCGAAACAGCATACTTAGCTTAAAGCCTGATTCGCTGCTGACAAGTAGTTTCTCGATCTATCTTGATGCATGGAAAATTCCGCAAGAAATCGATCAAGAATGCGCTTTTTTCTGATCGCAGTACGCAGTTGAAAAGAAATGTTAGTTCAAATGGGAGTCGCTGTAGAAAATTTCTGCAAGAAATCGGCGAGAAATTTCTTTAGCGATTCCTTTTCAGTAGCAAATTAGCTTGATTTTTTGGTCATAAGTGACTAAATAGGGGATGGGATTCGATCCCAGATCCTCGGCGTGAGAGGCGAGAGTTCTAACCACTACACCATATCCGTCCTCAGGTCAGTAAAAAATAGATCAGCAATGTTCTGAAACAAATATTTTTTGAAGCGAGCTTTCGAAAAAAATCGGGGTTCCTTCAGATCAATTTATAGAAAACGATTATTTTTGATAAAAATGTCATATTTGGCTAAATATTTTAGCAATAGAAATATTGATTTGACAATTTCTCTAGCTATTGAATTTTCAATGAATCCTCTCCAATCCAGTCTTATCCTATTGAAGTGTTTAAATTTATTTTATTTAAGTGTCTCTTATTCTACCACTAATCGAAATAAATAAAAAAATGTTAAATTAGGATAAGGTAGGTGTACTGGTTTTCGCCATGCCACCCCGGATCGTATGCTGTTTTACGGTTTTACGCCACAAATAGGTGTAAATTGTAATTGTACAGTTAAACCTCCATGAGTCGATGTTCCATGACTCGATATCGACTCATGGAACCATACTAAAAACAAAATTTCATGGTTACTATGATGGTCCCCTCAAACAGCATTCCAAGGGATTTGTTTCCACAACTCGATATTTCCATGAGTCGATGGTCCCTTCAGATACAGGGTGGCCACCGAACCGGGAAAAACGGGAAAAGCGGGAAAAAGACGGGAATTTGAATCCATCGGGAAAATGACGGGAAAAACCGGGAATTTGAGATGGTCACCGGGAAAATTATTTTGAAAAAACATCTTCAAGCTATAAATCTATAAATCATCAAAAATAAGTTGTAGAAAGTTGATATGGTTGATCATATTGCCATTAAGCGTCATCTTGGACAAATAACTTTTAAATTCTCTTGTTGAAACAGTCTAGTTTGCTACACTCAAGTTAATTGGTAATGTTTTTTATCTCTTACTATCAGGGCTTATTTTTTTTTCTTTATCTTATTTGGGTCAATGTTTTGAATCAGATATTAAAACTTCTTGCATAAAGTAACATATTGGATTCATTATTTTCTTTAGTTACTTAAGTTTAGTGTGGCTTTGTTTCATCCTCATCTTAAACTTATTAGCTTTAGTGAACTCTTCATTTTTACGCACTTAGAATAAAATGCCGAATCTCGGCTTTCGGAAACCGAGTACCGCACAGCCGAGCGCTCGGCAGTCATCTCGGTTTGATAGTTTTAGCTGATTAACTCGGTTTCTGTGAAAGAATTTAGCTACCGTGTTAAACTGAGAATCTCGGCATCTCACAAACTGAAATCTCAGTAAAAATGAACAACAATTTTTATTGAGGCACTTTTGGCCGCAGAATATATTCTTAATTTATTTAGTTTACATTTGTGTTTTTAAGCAATGCTAACTTTGGGTTGCCCAAAAATCATAATTGAAAATAATTATCGACATGTCCTTAAAATTCGACTAATTATTCCATAATTACTTCCCGGCAGAAAACGAACGACTCTGTATACTAAATTACATAAAAAACAACAACTTTGAGCATACTTACAGAAGAGTTCGTACAATCTAACTTCCTCCAGACTTATAATTTCAGGCACTTGGTTAATTGTAGAAACTTTTCCACGATATTTTCACTACTTTTCTACGTTTGCACAAAACCGATGCACTTTTCCGAATGTAAATGAAAACAAGATGGCAGATGGTAAAACAAAATACTGAGAATCTCGGTAAACTTAGATGGAAACCGATATATCAGCATTCGAGCCAACTGAGTTCGGTGAAAACGTTGTTAACGTTGGTGCTCGGCTTACAATATTGCCGAGATACGGGTAAAATGTAGAGCTAACCGAGATTTCAGTTTCAGGAGCTGCCGAATCTCGGTTAAAATTATTTTTTAGCTTGGTTTTCAGTAAGATGGGCAGAAGCCGAGTTGATTCAGCATTCAAAAATGCCGAGCTCGCGAACAAAATTTAAGTGTGTATGAAGAAAAAATGTAAGATTGAAAATTGAAATACTTTAAACAGGGTAATAAGGAACAAAAAGGGCATATCTAGACATGTAATGGAATGCTGTTTGTATGTCACGAGTTGGCTTGAGTACGGGACGACTGATTTGAATTATTCTTTCACTTTTGTTTTCTTTAGGGTCTCCGACGTGTTTGAGTGGAAAAATATTTTTGGGAAAAAAAGCAAATTTGACATTAACTTTTTTTAAGTTTTTTCAACAATTTGTCATTCCATACCAATTGTACGAGAGCCAAAAAATACAAGGCAGTCTTCTACGAATATTATTTTTTTCTTATTGGACGGAAACATACCGTTGAAAAGTGTGAAATAAAATTTTTGGTGTATTCAATTGAAAACCTGATCGAAGGGTCACGTTCAGGCTCCTCAATTAAAAACCGGGAAAATTCTGAAAATTATACCGGGAAAACCGGGAAAAAAGCGGGAATTTCAAAATGAACATTTGGTGGCCACCCTGAGATATCGACTCATGGAGGTTTCACTGTAATTATATTTATTAATCTTACGGTAACCAGCTTTAACATTTTTATCGGGTCAAGTGAAATCAAGTAAATTAAATCGCAATAAAATGCTATGGTAAAATTGTCAGAAACCTCTAAATGTGCTTGCACTTTATTTCGCCATGGTGTTCTTGAATTGGCTTGTTTAGGGGTATCAGGTTGTTTACATAACCAGATTCTACGTTAAAAATTGAACTAGAATCCAAACTTTCACAATTTTTCGTGACATGGAACTATTTTTAAAACACGTTCAACATTAGTATGGAAATCACTTTTGAATCATCCCTCGACAAATTTTACTTTGGGACGATCTGTCATTAATGGTATTCACTTATCGGCGTAAATTCTCGCGTATATCGTGATAAACGATGTATCTTAAATATTTCACAAATTTGTATAAACTGTGTAGGAAATGTTTCAATGAGTTGAGAATCCACAGTCGATCAACCCAAGAATGCGTCGGTCATTATAACAACTTTCAATAAATTTGTTATTTATCAACAAACATTATATCAATTTCTAAAACTAGTTGAACTAATGAGTTGCGAATAATCTTGATTTAAAGTGTTGATTGCAAGGGTGGAGGGCGGCTGTCAACTGGGAGTAAAATTGAAAAGCCGCCAACCTAAGTCCAGAACCAGTTTTAAGGCTTAACGCGGAAAAGTAAAAATCATTCTTCGCAAAATTACAGGTAATCAATACGCTTGAAAGAAATTGTTTGCAAGCAGTTATTTGCTACGTGCTACTGCAGTGCGCTGTTGGCAATTTAATCAGAAAATTCTGCTAAATTCCCAAAACAGATGTTTGCGACAAAATTGATTACGCCGTCACCATTGTTTGGTCGTTATTTTGTATGGTTGTTTACATTTTAGAACCAGCGACACGTCGGGGTAGCAATAAAGAGCCGCCAGTTCCACCCTTGGTTGATTGCACGAATAAGCTCAGATACAACTGAAAAATAATTATAAGAGTATATTTGAGCAATGATATCAAGGAGCTTTGAAGAAAACGATTGAAGGAATGTTGATTATACGACTGATGACGGTGGTAGAACGAGCAAGGGGTATTCAAGAGGTTACTGCTCTCTCCGGGAATTGTTCAACCTGATCAAATTAGTCTTTGTAACTGTGAGAAGTTACCATTTTATGGCATTGTTTAAGTCTAAGCCAATTTAAAAGCATTGTTAAACAGCTATAAATTTGTTCATGGGACCACTTTTATTATTGTGAAACCTTATCCGAACCAAGATCCAGACACGGTCTCAACGATCAAAAAGCCCAACGCAATCTAACGACAGACACATCAAACCGTTTTGAAAATAATATGAGCAGGATAATGTTTCCGCGTTTTGTATTTCCGCATTTCAAATTTGCGTTTGATTCGCACATAGCAATACATGAGATATTTTTTTTTTGTTTTTTCCTTACTTCATTACCAGAAGTATAGTACTTTCAATACGGCCAAAACAACACTAAAATAACATGGAGGATAATAGGGTGTTCTATGCATTTCGGAAGGAGCGTTACACGTATATAATTTGGCCACTTCCATTGGATTTTGTCGTAACTGGATAAATTATATACGCGTAACGGTCTGTCCAAAATACTTTGATGACCCTACTTAAAACGAATAACTCAAAGTAATGTTTGCCGCAATTTCTAACCAGTTTGTGTTCTTTTCTTAGCATAGCTTTACTGCTCATAACTGCATATTTGTAACATTCGACAAAAGTAGGCATTGAGTAAATGGAACACCAAATGTGCATTTTATGGCAGTATGGGAGGAAACTAAAATTTCTAAAAATTACCAGGAACTCAAAAGTGCTTATTTGAGGCTGATATTTTGTACAACTCATATCGCATACTAGGTAAATTGTCAGAAAATAATTCTGATAGAAATTTCATTGCTGTCACATTACGAGGTCCATTTATAATCTCAGTGTGACTGTTATGCGGTTATAATTACCAATGTGACAAAACAACTTGGTATTTTTTTTGAATTTTCTAGAACAATTTCATAGATTTCAGTAAGTTGATCGAAAGTATTTATCTTTTGATGACTCTCCATGGTATTAACTCCAATTTGTCAAAAATGTCGAATGTGACTGTTATGCAGTTATGGGCAGTTAAGGGGTTCAAAGTTATCTTTGAAATCAAAAATGAGTTTGATTCTCAACATCAATTTTCAGACGGCATTGGGATACTTTTATTTATTCGCAAATTTACTCATACAAATATCCCTGGGCTTGGGATTATATTTTCCAGGGAGCGATGAATTTTGATAATTGATCGCTGTTGTTAGTAGTTTTGATTAGATGTTGGGTAAATTTCAAAGCAATGGCAACCTTTTTATTACAAAATTAAGATTTTATCTTCTGACCTAAAAATTCTGGTTAAACTACTGTACTATGCAGTTGGGCTGCACTAGGCTATCACTCATCAAAATTACTTTCACTTCGGGAAAATATAATTTCAAACTGGCGAGAAGATTACGAACTGAGGGTGGGTTAGGAGCACAATTAGACCCTTGAATGTGCAATGTGGGGTAGTAATTGGGAATGCCATTGACGGTTTGTAATCTTCTACGAGGTTTTCGAAAACCAACAGGGCGCGTGCACCGGGTTGCGGATAGGAGCAAAGGGAGATCAATAGCATCTACCTAAAATAATAGAACAAAAAGCCGTTCCATGATTAGGTAATGTTTAGCGATCTTCTATGGTGTTCTAGTACTATAAAATTCTTCACTCACTGGGAATTTTGGCCTTGATAATAACAATAGTGATAAAAACATAAAATAATACCTAATACTTGAAAAGTACAATGTAGTTTCAATGTAGTAATAAATGAAATAAAATCAATTTTCTATACTTGACAAGGTTTTGAAGACAATCAATGAGTGAAAGAACTACCTATTAGAAAAGCCACATCAGCTAAGGCTATACATATACAAATGTTGGTCATAGGGTCATGGCGAGCATTCGGTATGTATGTCTATGACTGATTCTTATCTAATAGGGGCACTAGAAGACCACGCGGACAATTTCGAAACAAATTATTTTTATACATCGGTCTTACGATCCGAAAGGCTCAGCTATGCTGCAAAGTCATTTTAAAAGCTATTCATTACTACTGTTTAATTGTTCATAATTCTAACAAAACTACATAATTAACTCATTACTAATCACTGTTCCTATATTCTCTTTTTCTCTCCTTCTTATCTGTTGCATGATTATGATCATCACTAATATAATGCATGAGCATGCACAATAAGAATAATTTCAGGATTGAAAGCAGTACATGGATACCTGGATAGAATAGCTTCGAAAAGGGCGCTCAAAATATAATATTTCTGATCAGGGAAGTATTATTATCAAGGGTATGTAAATTTTTTCCATTATTAACACTTAGATCACACAAACAAATGAACTAATAATATCAAATATTTTTAAAATATTTTTATATAAATCAGTATCGTCAATCAGTGCAAAAACAGATAAAGTTTGTAAAGTTATCACCATCGGTTGAATTGCGCTCTGTATAGTAATGTTCAATCAGTATCAAAATCTCCTAAAGCGTCGCATTGTGCCATCAGCAGCCCTCATATTGTTATTATTTTGTTGTTTATAAAATTTCTAGAAAGCGATCAGCATATTCTTTCTTACTTGTACAATGGCCGATCTATTTGGAATTTTAATAAGTCAAATCTAACTTCAAAACTCAAATTAAATTGCTTTCAGCACATTTACATTTTGCAGCATTAATCGCATTACTGTGTCAAGTCTTCTCCATTCCCTATACCCTACCCCAACCCTTCTTATCCTTTCCGATGGTGTTCAAGTGGTCCGCATAGACTATTACGGCCATTACCTATTCCTTCCCCCGGCTTTGGACTGACTTGCGCTCTCATTGCCCCACCAAACGCTGCAAAATGAAAATGAAAATGAAATTTACTCATACAAATATGCTGATGCAAATAATATGTGAACTAGTGAAACTCCTGTTCTAATAAATGAGTATTGTACTTCAACGCTCACTAGCAATACAAAAATGAGTTTTTACTAATGAATTACAATCAATGCATAAACGCCAAACTTTCCTCTTTCTTTTATTGATTGATAATTTTGTTGAAATTATCCTGCAAATGCCATTTCTTTTATAAATATGTTTTATTGTTCATTGATGCTGACGGGGTTGGTGGTCTGATGGCTACCGTTTCTGCTTCATATGCAGATGGTCATGGGTTCAATCCCAGACCCGTCCCTTTCCTCGTACTTTGTAGTTGTATATCTCTCAATTGCTTCTATCTTCCATTCTAAATATATCACACTCAAACTATTCGTTCATAGCTAGAACCAGAGACGGACAAGAAACCGTTTCCCTAACGCTTCCTACTTCCACGCGGATGCCTTTCTTACGCCTGATACATAGGCAGTCTGCTAACCACAAAAGCAAACCTCTCTGCCATGCCTTTCCCCCAATCCATACACTCCCGCATGAACTGGCGTAGATGCAGTGGAATATACGGTCTACGTGGGAGCCAGTTCAATGCATCATCAATTCGCCCCCCTTTTTGGTCTGCATTCTGACGGTTGGATCCTTGTGTAAGTGCAGCTGATCTGGCGATACTGGAGTAGCATCCACGGGCGGCCAATCAAGCTCATGTTGATGCTCATACAACTTTTTTTTTGACTGTACTTTAGATTTTTTAGAAAGTTATCAATTGTGCGAAGAGAGAACTAAGATAAAAAAAACACGTAAAAGAGAAGCTTCAGTTTTCAAAACTCAACTAAAAGTAGGATTGGACATTCAACATATGAGAAATTGAAAAGCGTGTCATCAAAAATGAGTGTTTTCTGAACTGTAAATGTTGACACGAATTATCTTGCTCATCATGATAAATATTGAAGTATTACCAATGGTAATAATTTTAAAAATCTACAGTTCACACCTCTGTTTTTTTTTTTAATTTCTTTGAAGCGAAAACCATTTAACATGATAATTTTTTTTCCAAAATTACGGTGGAAAGTCAAACAATCTGAGCAAAAATAGTATTGAATGGTGTATTGTGGGTCAATAAAAAAATGCAATAATCATAATTGCATCTTTTAAAGACACCAACATTTTAAAGCTTCCAGTGGAAAATATTGACCATTGAAAAAAAAAAGCGGTTCAGCATGCCCTGTGACACAATCGGAAAATGCTCCTCACGAAAAGTTTTCGGGACTGATGAAGTGTGAATCGAAGTAACACTCCTCAGCACAATCCTTGGCGACACTAACCGCACGGCCTCGAATTCCAAAAACGAGTTCAAGTTCAAAAGTTCTCATCTATGAATGTTTAAATGACAGTCGATGAAAACGATCTGCGATCGATGAATCTGCTTCAAAATTGTCGATGAACGGTTGTCTTTAAACGAGCTCAACCATTATTTATATCCGAAATTTTGAAAAGTTTCCTAAGATAATGGGAAGATTTCAAACTTAATCATGAGTTAACTTACAGTGCCCCTGAAGAAGTGCTACGGCGCACAGTTTGGGAAGTACTGATTTATAATATTAAAATTGAGATATTGAAGCGCAATAAAATCGTGTTATATTTACAAAAATGTGCTCTTTCGATCAACTTAAAAAAAAACTGAAATTTCCGTCACTAAACAAGCCACCATCCATAAGAAATTAAGGTGGCGAATTCAAGAACTAAAATCTAAAACATGTCAAATACTGGTGCAAGTGTTGTCAAACATTGTCGAATTGTTAGTATTTGCATAATTCAACACTGTTCCTTCATAAGGGACTAACAGAGACGATCGCTTTTTCTCCTAAAAAGCTAACAACATCGCAAAACTAAAGAAATTTGTAATATTTCTTGTTCATGAAGCAAGATGTAGTGATTCTTTATCGTACAGCACAAACATATGCTTAGTGGATCAGCTTTCAGAAATAGTGCAAAGAGAGCAACGATGAAAGGAATTGATTAATGCAGATGAGCGCTTTTGAAGAATCAATATTGAATTGTCTACAAAGGTTGACTCATTTGCTCCTGGTAAAATATTGTTTAAGCCGAGGGGGACGACACATCCAGATATTTTAGATTACCTTATACAGCTAAGTATGCTGTTCCGCTCAAGAAAAGTAAAAAATTCTGCCCAAGAAATGGTCAAGAAATTTCCTACAGTGAGCTCCATTTGGATTGACATTTCTTTTCAACTGCGTACTGCGATCAAAGAAAAATGCTTTTCTTGAGCATTTCTTGCAATAAATTTCCCACGCATCGAGATAGGCGATTACTTTTCTGTTGAAGTGCATACTTCCCATACCTTTGAAAAAATCTTTACGATGACCATTCATCTTCTTGCAGTATATTATCTTGTTTCATCTGTGGTATCATATAAAACATCTTTATCCACCTTCACAAATCTAGCTCATCTTTGCGCGTCTTACATGAGCGGATGGAGCGGATTGACTCAGTTGTCGTTGATCAACAACAAAGAGGAAGCACCGAGCTGCATAATCGATGGAATGTGTCTAAACATCAAGCGAATTCCAATCCCGGCCGGTTCTACAACACCATTTAGATGTTCTCCTGGGCTTGCTAGTGGTCCGGAGATTGGCCCGGATTCAGCAGGATGCTGATTATCGGTTCCGTGATGTGGCCGGAAAGGATGGATACGACGGAAAACATAACGGAGGCGTGATACACGGACTGCCCAAGAAGCAGAACAGTCGTCTATAGGATGTGTTGGCCAGGTTTTCCGACAGAAGCGGTTCCTGCATGATCAACACGGTGATTTACTTCGAGATAAGAAGCATCGTCTTCGGCGCCAGGTGCAAGAGTTGCTGTCAAACTTGACGGAAGATGACCAGAAGCGGCATGTGGCTGAAGGAAAAGATGATCTGGATCATAGGTTCCCAAACTTTTCGAATGCACGACCCACCTAGCCCTCTGGCATGTTCTTCGCGACCCACCAGGTGAAAAATGTTGATACATTAGTTTTCCACTTAAACTTTCGAAGTCTATCGTTACTTTATCGGAAACGATATGCACCAAGAAAATTGCAGTTTAAATTACAGAGTTTTCGATGTTGCCAACATTTAACCATAATACATTTTTTATGGAAATATAAACTTTACATAGAATTTCAGGAATCAAGAAAAAAAGTTTTCTAAACTAGAATGTTATCAATTTTGTGATATTTTCGGTAGTTAATTTTTGCTCGACTAGAAATTTTAGCAGTAAGAGTGCGTAAAATTTCATTTTTTGCTAAATTTTATGTTTCATGAATTTATGTTTCAGACCCCTATGTTTCAGATTTATCCAAACTCCTTGTACAATAGCGTTGATGTAAAATAGTTTACCATATTTACGCAAAACTTTTATTATATGAAAAATTAAGTTTGTTTTGTACAAAATATTTGACAGTTTTAGTTTAGTTTCCAATGTTTAATATCCAAATTTACTTTGTTCGTTTCCTTGACCTGAGATATAGTTTGTAAACTGACAGGGTATAGTAACGTTAATAAATCACAATTACAATTACAATTACAGCTTCAATTTTCTAACATCTTTCCAAGAAAATTTGAATACCACGTCAATCTGTGATCATCAGTAGGTACCTAACCATTTTT
Source organism: Aedes aegypti (assembly GCF_002204515.2). Classification (NCBI taxonomy): domain Eukaryota; kingdom Metazoa; phylum Arthropoda; class Insecta; order Diptera; family Culicidae; genus Aedes; species Aedes aegypti. The sequence goes on from NC_035108.1 coordinate 404,179,981, forward strand.
ACTTCAATTCGTGGAGACATTGGAAAATGTAGAAAATCTAAGGCAATTAATACAAATTGAGATTTTTTCGCGACCCACCAGAGAGTAGCTCACGACCCCCCTGGGGGTCGCGACCCACAGTTTGGGAAACTGTGATCTGGATCATGTCGGTGATCGAAGTACTTTGTGGGTGGAGATGGGCGGAAAACAGCTGGCGTTCGTTGACCAGTTTATTTTTTTCGATGGGGGGGCTTGGGGCATGTTGTGAATTAATAAATTGTCCCTGGTTTCTCTGTATATGCCCTTACTCACAACTCCGAAATATTTTATTGGTTATTAAATTGGGGTTTAAATTAATCATAATATTATATTAACAAAGCTCATTGCTGTAAATTCCATAGATTAAATCGCATATTTTCGGGTTTCCTGCCGAGGATTGGGCTATCACATTTACTGACAATATCGTTCTGCAGTGTTGTTTAATATGCTGCTCCTTAAATATTAGAATGATGATTAGTGAAATTGTAGATAGCAACAGTATACATTTACCTACCCCTTCTGGAAGCCGGAATCCAGTACCGTAATCATAGTCGACGGATTTGTATAAGTAACGCGCTTTCACGCATGTAAAGAAAAATTACCTATATACAAACAAAAATAGTTTTCTTAAGATTTCCCAGAATTAAGCCTCTACGTGCAATTCTGGTAGCAAATAGTTACCATTTACTCAATTTTTACACACAGGCTCACAGTTTTCCACAATATTTTCACAAATATTTCATTTTCAGTTAACTTGTATTGCAATTGAATTCAAGTAACATAATTAATTAAAGCAAAAATAATGAAAATTAAAAGCATAAATAAATCAAAACTGTTTACAGGAAAACTGTAGCACTATACTCACCATCATCTACACAGTTTCCCAAACTGTGGGTCGCGACCCCCAGGGGGGTCGTGAGCTACTCTCTGGTGGGTCGCGAAAAAATCTCAATTTGTATTAATTGCCTTAGATTTTCTACATTTTCCAATGTCTCCACGAATTGAAGTAAAAATGGTTAGGTACCTACTGATGATCACAGATTGACGTGGTATTCAAATTTTCTTGGAAAGATGTTAGAAAATTGAAGCTGTAATTGTAATTGTAATTGTGATTTATTAACGTTACTATACCCTGTCAGTTTACAAACTATATCTCAGGTCAAGGAAACGAACAAAGTAAATTTGGATATTAAACATTGGAAACTAAACTAAAACTGTCAAATATTTTGTACAAAACAAACTTAATTTTTCATATAATAAAAGTTTTGCGTAAATATGGTAAACTATTTTACATCAACGCTATTGTACAAGGAGTTTGGATAAATCTGAAACATAGGGGTCTGAAACATAAATTCATGAAACATAAAATTTAGCAAAAAATGAAATTTTACGCACTCTTACTGCTAAAATTTCTAGTCGAGCAAAAATTAACTACCGAAAATATCACAAAATTGATAACATTCTAGTTTAGAAAACTTTTTTTCTTGATTCCTGAAATTCTATGTAAAGTTTATATTTCCATAAAAAATGTATTATGGTTAAATGTTGGCAACATCGAAAACTCTGTAATTTAAACTGCAATTTTCTTGGTGCGTATCGTTTCCGATAAAGTAACGATAGACTTCGAAAGTTTAAGTGGAAAACTAATGTATCAACATTTTTCACCTGGTGGGTCGCGAAGAACATGCCAGAGGGCTAGGTGGGTCGTGCATTCGAAAAGTTTGGGAACCTATGATCTACATCATCATTGATTCTCCTTCATCCCATTCATATCTTCATGCATCTCATCAATCTACGCGCATCGTTTAGCAGAAGATGTCAACACACGAAGCGCGTCAAAATCTAGAATGATACACTGATCTAAAAAATCTAATTTTATCCAAAAGTGCATCTAATCGGTGATTTGGATGTGTCGCCCCCCTCGGTTTAAGCATACGCTCTGGAAAAAGACGGATATCAAACTTTATGACTTTTCATTCGCCTATTATCAATGCTTATTAGTGTGTGAAAGGTTCCAGGAAACACATGATTCGTGCTCCCCATGCTTAAACGGTGTCAATTATGATAAAAATCATTCTCCCAAAATTTGAAGTGATTTGGAAGAAATTTGGTTGTGCACAGGCCATTTGAATTTTCTATGGAAATTACTATAGAAAAGACAAACTTTTTGGGTTAAGTCCTCTAACTGCTCGCAATAACAATTTATGGAAAAGTGAACAAACTCTACTCATGTGAAATCTTCCCAGCTACAACTTTGCCGAAAACCACATTTTGATGGGACGTAAGGATAATTTGTTATTCGTGATAACAAAGTCTAAATCATGCTGAGATGATCATTCAATTACTTTCGGAGCAACACTGCTGTTTTGCTGTAGCCTGGATTACTTTGATCTATTTTACCCGCCAGGAGCACCACTGTTGTCTGCCGAGCAGTTGGTTAAGCATGCAAAATGCAAACCCGATTTATGAATAAGAATAGCAATAATTTATCCTTAAGTCCTATCAAAATGCGGTCTTCAGCAAAGTTGTAGAAGAGATAGAGGACTGAACACAAAAAGTTGTTGCTTTTTATAGTAATCTTCATATAAACTTCAAATTTCTCCGAATCATTTCAAACTTTTTGGAAGAAAGCTATTTACCATAATATAAATCGTTTAAGCATTGGGGAGCCAACATTTCAAAATTTGCATCACTCTAATGACCCATCTTACTCATCCTTACCTTAATTTATCACTGCCAGGATCTGCTCTTCATCGTAGCATTGTTAAATAACGTGTAAATCGATTCGGTTGATCTGTAATAACAAGATACACACTTGGTTACCAATGATCTAAGGGGGAGATCATAAATTAAGCGATAAATTACGAATTAGCCTTTGCTTTGTAAGTAATAAAAATAGGAAATAAAAAAAAAATGCATTATACGTAGAACTACATACGATGTTTATTCGGTGGCCGTCTTGCCCCATGTGGGTGACATACTTGCCCTATAGTGCTGAAAAATACTTTTTTAAAAATTATTTTCTTTTTAAATACAGTCGACTCTCCACATCTCGATGTTCTACATCTCGATATCTCTCCCTATGTCGATGATTTCATAAGTCCCTTCAGTCTGCATACATTTCCACCCTCCATATCTCGATATCCTCCTTATCTCGATGTGTTTCTGTTCATTTTTCGTTCTCAATTTTCTCTCCGTATGTCGAAATGACCAATATCGGAGGTTACTTGACCAAAGTTTTGGAATTCAAAACAAATTAGGAGCGCTAAATGACGTTTGTTTGTGTATTACTTTCTTGGCAACGGAGTGTTTTTCAATCTAGTATTCATCAAAAATTTGTTCTTTGTCTCGATCTTTCCCTATCTCGATAGTCCCTTCGATATCGAGATGTGGAGAGGCGACTGTATCACAGTCAGGGTTGGGAAAAAAACTGAAATTCATTCTACAGTAGCCAAACAAAGCCAATCGCAGTCAGCGAAGCCAGGCAAAAAGGCAAAGAGACTTGAAAATTGCAAAACACCCGTTGCTAAGGGCAACCCTAAATTACTGTAGAAAAATGTTCTATTTCCCGCTGAATTTCCCGCATTTAGAGCCTTTAATGACACTAACGATTTAGAAAATTCATGCACCCAACATAGGCTACTCGATGAGATTCACGTTTTTGAACTACTGTACTGGGAAAGCCACGTGATTTTCGCGAAATACAAGCCTACTACTATTACCATTTCTAGCACTGATCACAGTACTTATTATGAGAATGATTCTTCAATAGAAACTGCACGATGTTTTCATGTGGTTTTTGCATAACACCACATTTTTTTTCTAACTACATAATATCATTTTCTACTTGAATTTGAAAATTAAGTTTTTTGCACGTCGTTTTAAAATCTTGTAAACAATCCCGCTGAACTGTCAAAAAAGCGAGGTTCACGCGACTGCAGAAATAGTCGTATGCAGAAACGACACGATTTCAGTCAAATGTTTGTTATCAAAAGAGTTCTGGATGTCATTCCGTAAACAAAAACGGAAATAGTTCTACTTCTACTTTCGAAAACACTGTATAAAAATTAGCAAGGCAAAACCTAAGAGAGAGGAGCTCCTAGGAGCTCCTAGGAGCTCTAGACAGCTCAATGACAGTTGGTTTGTTTTCTTGTCTTATTTGACTTCTTTATTTAATTCTTGGGTGGTGCACAACGGTCAAATGAACTTATTTTGGTCAAAACCATATTCACTTCTTGTTGTTAATAGCAGTTTGCCAACACACAACTATATTCAAGTATTTAACTTTTTAAAATGTGAAATCATCGAAAACCCCTGAAAAATTTTAATTATGTTTACTTGGTTATGTTTACAGTTGGTGACAGGTTCCCTTGACTTTTGGGAGCTCGCAATCAAAGCCAGCTGTCTCCTCTCTCTCAGGGCAAAACTGGGAATATGTTTGTTATTCTACTGTGTGCATGGTACAGTCGCCTCTCCACATCTCGATATCGAAGGGACCATCGAGATAGGGAGAGATCGAGACATAGAACAAATTTTAACGAATACTAGATTGAAAATCACTCCGTTACGACGATAATTAAAAACAAACACATGTCATTTCGTCTTTGCAAATTGTTTTGAATCTCTAGAATCTAGTCTAGTAACCTTTGATAATAGGTATATCGACAAACGGAGAGAAAATTGGAAACGTAAATCACTTCGAGATAGGGAGATATCGAGATATGAAGAGTGAACATTTATGCAGAATGAAACACCGAAAAAATCATCGTCATAGGGAAATATATCGAGATGTAGAACATCGAGATGTGGAGAGTCGACTGTATTTCTGAACTTCAACAGTTTGGGAGACATTGCAGTAACGTGTAGTTTGTTTCCATAAAACGATATTTCTATGCTGCGAAACATATTTCTTGCATAGGCGAATGCCGTCGCATACACCGGCGTTGAAACATACTGCCTTGGGAGAGAAGAAAAGGAAAACCACGCGCTTCATACATAGCAGCAGACCGTTGCCCAAAACCCCTTACGTCATGATTCACGCGAAGTCTCTTTGCTTCGTCATAATCGTAGGTATTCGCCTTCGTCGTCTCGTCGTCGTCGTCATATTCCTGCTACCTCTGCCTAATTGATACGCGATTGCCGGGTGATTTTCCATCCTCGTGAACGGATCTTGGCACTACTGAGTTGATGGAAACTATTTGTTGGGAAACTTTTGAAACTTCACCAAAGGCCTTTGCTAATTATTTTAGAACATACCTATGCTTTTGTGTCTGCGTACCAACCGAGGATGATGATAACATACAAGTAGTCGACATAACGAAGATAAGGTTTACCAGTGGAAATCAGAGGCGTCCCGTGAGGAATTTGATTACCTGTGCACTGACTCGCACAAACCGTTTATTTTGAAATATGAATACGAACTTTTCAATTGATTTTTTAAAATGTATTTCAGCTTAAAATGTAATTTCTTATTATTAACACCTTAAAATGTAATTTCCAATACTGTATGTAATCTTGAAGTGTCTGGAAGCTATTATATTTGTTGCTCATTGAACGTATTTTTTGTTTGTTTTCTTCGTTTCAATCCTAGTTGTAAGTTTTAAGAATTTTGGATGATTCCAATATACAATGTTTAGGGACAAGAAAAATTCTCAAATTTTCGCTGATATCAAGGTGATGAAAGAAAAATTTTGCGTATTATTCGCGGTTCCATAGTTTGATAATATTTGACCTAAAAATGTATATTTACAGTAAAAATGACCTTTATATGTGTAAATTTTAAGCATTTTTCGTATTTTGCGAACTGAGATAATAAGTTTAATATCATATTATCAATACAATATTTAAAGCAAGAAGAAAGACGTTTAACTTGAAACTAAACGATTAGCACATTTTTTTATATGAAACTCGGCTTACAAATAAATAAACCATTCTTATGAGCAAATATCTGAACTTTTCTGAGATTATCATATAAACCTTCAGAATTCAACTATTTACGCGTTATTTTCCAAGTTTCGCGATGAAGGATAAATTCCGTGGATTTCGTGGCTTTTGCGAAATTCCGAATCTCCATTATTACTAACGTTGTTATTCTATATAATAATTCTTATTATTTACAGCTTGTCAATTGTATCACGATATCTTAGCTTTTCGACGATGTCCAGCGCTGGTACATCTCTTTGTATACTTTTGTTGATACATCAAAGCTTTAAAGTGAAATGATGACTGACTGTTGAACGCTGAAACCCACTTTACGCCCACCGCAATTTATCAGTTGTCGGTCTATTGAGCAAGAAAAACTATATTCACACATAGTTTATAAATCAATTCAAAGCCACATAAATTTTGTGTATTTAATAAGATAAAACATAATCAATTGGGCCAAAATGTTTATAACATCTAGTTTTGGTTTAGGGGCCCAGTAGCCGTAGCGATAAACGCGCAGCTATTCAGCATGACCAAGCTGAGGGTCGTGGGTTCGAATCCCACCGGTCGAGGATCTTTTCGGGTTGGAAATTTTCTCGACTTCCCAGGGCATAGAGTATCTTCGTACCTGCCACACGATATACACATGCAAAAATGGTCATTGGCATAGTAAGCTCTCAGTTAATAACTGTGGAAGTGCTCATAAGAACACTAAGCTGAGAAGCAGGCTCTGTCCCAGTGGGGACGTAACGCCAGAAAGAAGAAGATCTAGTTTTGGTTCCAATCAATATTGCGCCTACTATGGTCTAATCCACTGATGTACTAAATTTACTCGGTCTGAGAATTGTGACACTTGAGCGGGGCACGCTCCCGTATGATCTCCACGTGATCTGGACCCGCTCTAGTGTCAAAATTCTTTGACCGAGTGATTTTAGTACACCAGTGGATTAGACCATCGCGCGACACCTGGAAGCTCCATGCAACATACATACACACAAAGCATGAATGGCGTTGACGCTTTCTCTTCCAACAGCAGACGTCGTGACGCCAGTTGCGGGCGCTTTCTCGATTCTTGCAAACCAATGCGAGCGTCATGGGCATCTCGGGTGCACAAATTCGAGTGAACCAGATTTTACCTATACAACGCCACTGTTGCTCTAGAAATGCCAATACAAATGCACATTCCTGCTGTGTCCATACAAGCTATTTTCGTGCACAAGAAAGAGTGCACGGCTGAAATGAACATTCTCTGCAATACGATGGAGACGCATGGCAGTTTGTCTTGTTCGCTTTACTGTTTTCGCTTGCTGGTTAAGCAAGACCATGGGAGGGAGAATCAAACGGTTTGTTCACTAAGGGCGATGCACCAATTGAAGGTGAAGAAATCAAACAACATTTTCAAGCAACTATACATTATGAATGTTGGAAGTATTGAGAATTATAATATATATATTTCATTTGTTAGTTTGAAATCTTTGACTGTGCAGTGCACCAAGTGCACCTTAGGACGAGACGCCACTGGTGGAAATACACACGAATCGGTACCATTCGGCCAGGTACCTACCGGCTATCTTAGCTCGGTTTTTAACTTCTCGGTTTTAGTGTCACTCGGCCGACGCCCGGTGCGTTTGGTCGGTTAGACTGAGTCAGTCACTAATAGGCGTGATGTGTGTTGCTAACCGCATTTGTTGGTTTATAATGCTGTCTGGTCAGGTTTTTTACGTACGCGCATAAATTAGCTTGTAGTAGTTGTTCGATAATTTCGGTTATTCGTAGTTGTTTGAGTGTAGCCACTATGTCGAACACCGCAAACACGTAGCATTGATAGAGCAAATTATGTACAACTCTTCATTACTCGATATTCGAGGGATTATCAAATAAAAGAGCACAAGGTTTTAGAGATGAAATTAAAAATTAGAATACATCAATCATAGTAACCAAGATTTGCATCCTGTAAGAGAATGTTTGAGGTAGCACGTGAGGATATGATCATTTCTCTACCCTCAGGCTCATTCTAATGTTTCGAAGATGCCAATCTCGATTTGGGTGAACCGACGAAGCTAAAAAAAATAATGAATTGTGCACTATGGCTCAGAAAAACATAACTATCCCATATGGAAAACGGAGTAATTGATAAAATAGTGCTCAAAATTTCAGGTTTTTCTTCTCATACAAATGTTCTTAATTCATTGTATTCTTGAGGTATGCAAAACAAAATTCTCATTCGAATTACTTAGGGAAATTCTTCGAGGAATTACATGGGAAATAATCATTAAATGAACTCTTGAAGGAAATCTTCGGAGTAATATCTGAATGTTTGGGCAAATACCTGAATTAATTTCTAATGAAATTCTTAGAGAAAATCATGATAAAATGCATGCAGTAATACGAGCAGTAATACTTGTAATGTCACAAAAACCCCTAAAGGTCTTGGAAATATTCTTAGAGAAATGTCTGCTTCTACAAGGAATCAAACTGCTATCTCGTTATTCATTCGTTTTGTTTTCTTAATTTCTGTTTGGTCTCTTTTTCAGGCTAGGGATCTCTTTAAGTTCCTATTTTTAAGACTCTGAGTCGCTACCAGCCTGTGATTACAATGATTTCTCGTGTAGCCCGTGATCATGGGATTTTCAAGGCTAATATTTGAGGTCAACCTTGAAGTTATAACAAGCATGTCTTTGTCAGATGTCCAGGCTCAATTCCTATAACGTGGCTTAAAGTATCTTCTTGCAATATACAAATGTACAAATGGGAAATGGTCGATAAGCAAAGGAAGCTCTCAGCTAATAAGCTCAAGCGCTAGTTGAAGGTCATAAGAAAACTTAGCAGAGAAGCAGACTCTGTACTAAGGACGTAACACCAAAACAAGTAGGCGAGTATTCAAACTCATACTCGCCTACTTGTTTTAGTGTTACGTCCTTACTGGTACAGAGTCTGCTTCTCTGCTAGGCCACGATATTTCACTTTATGATATTTGATTTTATTTTTCAATTTGATGGCTATAAGCTTTCTATATGTACCTGCCAAATTTTCAACTATCAGAGCAGAACTAAACCATCCAGTCATGTTTATGCCCGGAACAGGAATACACGGTTCTCCGTTCTCGGAAGCCTACGTAGATGTTATGATCGTCACCATGCGTCACCACCTTCCGCGTGCGCTTGTGATTAATTTCGGGGTAGCCAAGGCGTCGATACGGATACGCTAATGAAAGCGTACCGCAACGGCCGGCGTCATTCGGAACCCATCCGAATCCAGTTTCTGTCTGCTGGAGGCAACTTGTGCGCTTAGCACCCGGTTGCGAATTGGAGGAAGCACGTCTCGGGAAACTCAGTCGACGGGAAAGTTTTACTCGAAACGGTTCGCAATGTGTACGCGAGTGTCGTGTCTTACCAAAAAGGCCAGGGCCATCAGCATCAGGCCGAGGACGAAAAGTGCGTATTTCGGATTTCTGAAAGTGCAACAAGTCATTTTTTTGCAATTTTGTCGAATATTCAAATCACGAACGTGACATATATCCATGAAGATTCAAATAATCAACGTGAAATATATTCATGAAGATATTACTAATCTTTCTCAGTTTGTGGTGCATTTATCGACTAAACGGAAACTCGAAGACTTAAACTAGCAGTAGTTAGAAGTTTCAAAAACTTATAGGATTGAATTTCGTGAAAGAAGAAAATATTTGCTACCTCTAGAATCATGCTATGTGATTTACAAAATACATGATCAAATCAGTGTTAGTTAAAATATTAAGCTTGAAAAAATCTATCATTTAAAATACTGGATAAATGAATCAAGAAGCAGTGAGTTGCAATGCTGAAGAACACACAGTCCGCAACATATTATAATCCTAGTGCTAGAAAAGCTATGTTTAGTGTATGTTCGAAAGCTAATTGACTATTGTGCTTTATTGGAAATATCCGCTATCACGATCTCGACGTAATTTGAAAAGGAGAATAATTGTAATTTTTCAATCAAAAAAATATCTGAAGGTTGGAAGCTCTTCAGACATCTTATGCCACAATAAATGCAAGGAATTCTCAGATACATGTTGGAAACTTTCCTACAGACATACCTTTATAATTGCTGATGACTCTAGAGATTTAATAAACTATTTCTCTCGAAAGTTCGAATTCTTTCTCGAAAAAATAGCTTCAAGTATCTTTCCGTGTAATCACAGAATTATATTGGCATTTTTTTTTGGCAATGATATCGTTAAGTATTTGTCTAAAAATCTTTTTCAATAAAACCTTCAAGCATTCTTTAAGAACTATCTTGGGCTTCGTGCGTTCCTCCAGGAATTTCTTATGGAAACTGACCAAAGATCTTAATTTACACTCAACATCTCAATGAACTTTTCAGGAAACTTTAGTAAGGATTCCTTCAGGTTGTCTTTCAGAGATTCTTCGCAAAAAAACTTTTAAAATTTGTTAAGAGAATTACTTAATGAGTTTCTCCAATATGTTTATTTTCGGGACGTAAGATATTTTAGGATGAGTTGCTGAACAAATCTGGAAGAAATAATATCCAAGTGGAGCGCTGCAGGCGGTAACAATATTATGTTGACTTGATTGTCACAGGTATGGAAAGATCTACATATCATATCGACATTTTATTCCTGAACCATCTGTCTGTTCCAAGATGCCTATTCTGAATGGTCCAGAAATTCAGGTGTGATTCCCGGAGGAATCTCTGGATTCATGAAAAAATCGCTAGAAGTGTCATGAACAATTTCTTAAAAAGTCATTCTCAATTCCTATGGCAGACTCTTATAATACACATTTTCCTATGCCTATTACATCTACAGACCTTTGTAACCGACCTTCGTAGACAGCCCCCTACTCAAATGGAGGATGTCATTTTTTAACCTTCCCATATTATAATTTCTGTGGGAATCTGTTTAAATTTTTGAAGTGGCTCCAGGACAACTTCTGATGAACTTAAGGGAATTTTAAAAAAAATTCTGGGATAATTTCATATCGTTATCATATATTATAGAAATTTATTCCGCTTTTTAGGTGCATATAAAAATTTACTTTAAATAGAGCTTCTCATTGATGGAGTAGTTTTAGCTTGATTTTTTGGAGGCTTTATGGAAGAATCTCGAGAGCAATTGAAGAATTCCAACGGTTGAATACGGTAGGCTATTCAGGTTGATCTCGGATATCTAACTAAGATAAAGTCCACGGACGTTGGGTTATTTAAATTGAATTAAATCGAGTTTTGATGTTCGACTTGGCCTTGATTCAAGACATTAAGGGCAGGACCAAGGGAACTTGTTGCGGAAGATTTGTAAATACCGATTTTGAGGTAGTCCGGATTTTTTATCAATAATGCTTACACGATTCCAATTAGTTATTTTTACGGTATACATTCAACTTTCTAAAACTCGATATTTAAAAGACCATAGAGTTCGGGAGATATCGAGTTTAAAAAAAACATAAAATCATTCTTTAATTAATGTTCGAATCCTCTAAGCAGAATCTCAATACTCGTTGGTATGAATAAATGTAGCATTTACTACAAGGCTACCGATAGTTAGCTTCAGAGATTGCTACACATGTTTTGAGATTGCGGAATTGAGTGGTCTAATTTACTTTTGAGTAAAAACATAGGAAAACGATGTGCGTCTCGATATATTGAAAGGTATATTGAGATTTCCATAGAATTTCGGAGGTTTGGAAAATAATTCTGAGATTCCGGTAAGATCTCCAACCGTAGAAATTTGTCATATTCGTTTGAATTCTGGTATTATGATAGATATGTTGTTTCCTAGGAATTCTGGGATATAGGTGAGAATTAATTTATAATGTAATTCTGATTTTTACGTATGAATTCTGACATCCCGGATTCTCAGAATCCCTTTGGAATTCCGGAAGCCAATCTAGGATTATTGTGGGAATATTAGAAAGGGAATGAGATTCCGGTTATCTCATGGAAACCTGTGGCTATCTTTGAGACGGTATTTCTGTAAGAATCTCTGAGATTTAGTTGAGTTTCCTGGTGATTATGCATCTTTGGAATTCTGATGTCAATCTTTGTAAAAACCTATAAGATTTATATGATTTTCAGAGCAAAGCTTTTATAGAAATTTTCAGTTCCGTTGGAATTTCAAAGCAAAGCTTTTATAGAAATTTTCAGTTCCGTTGGAATTTCAGAGCAAAGCTTTTATAGAAATCTTTTGAATTTCGGTAAATATCTTTTGAATTCCTTCCGATAGGAATTTTCGTGATATCCATAAGAATCTTAATAATTTTGATGAGAAATCTAATGTTTCAGGGGGATCCTCGTTGAATTATAACAATTACCATCGGAGCCACTACAATTCCCACAAAATCTCAACATTCCCACCTGGATTTCAGAACTTCAACCAGATCGAATTGATTACAAGATTACAACGAACCGGATGAAATACAACATTGAAAAAAGAACGAAAAATCAGCAATATTACTGGACTCACAAGAATTTTCAACGGAGATTCTTACCAGGGTTATAAAAAAAACCTTTCACAATTCAACTACCGCATACTACCAGGAACCCTATCGGAATAACTAGAATATCACAGAAATACTTAAAGTTTCCGGAATTCAACATGCTGTTAAAAATACGCACAGCAGGTCTCAAAATTCTACCGCAATTTCACCAGAATCTCAGTAGGGAGGGGTCTCTAAAATGCTAGGAGTTATGTTATTCTTAGTTTGATTGCTGTAATGTGAAGATATCTTCATAGGACACAGCTTTCAAGCAAAAATTTCAATATTCGTTAAACACTGGCGTTGATGAACAAATATCTTTGATGTAAAATTGTCATGAAATCATGCACATGAAGAGAATGCCAGATTTATCGCAAAATTACACTACACATCTTGTCAAATTACAGCACCTTTATGTATTAGTGCAAATTGTCGCGTAATCGATCAGATTACGCGATTCATAGCGGACATTTACATGATAGTTATATAATTTCTCGCGTAACAATTTAAAAAAGCCAATTTTTTAAATTGTTGATTCTGAGAAAATTCGATGTGCATGAATATTGTTCACTACATTTTCAATTCCTATTTTTTAGTATTCAAATCAATCAATGTGAATTCCTGCTCGTTAAGTGGTAATTTACTAATACTACACGTTAATAATCGATTTTATTCTGAAAACTGCCCAAAATGTGGAAAAAATGATGAGGCCCATTTTCGATTTTCAATCAGGCATGGGCCTTTTTATAGGCCAAATTGAATTTTATTGACGTGCCTTGGCCCATGGCTAGACCCTTTTTGGGTTTCAACGAATGAGCTAGAGAGAGTCATTGGCCTCTCTCCATGCTAAGGCCAATGACAGTTTGCGAAGATTTCCGATTGTAGACCTTCTTGATGGAGAGAGATCCGATCATTGGCCGTTTTAAGGAGGCCAATGAATGATTTGTAAAAAAACGGTTATTGGCCGTTTTGAAAATCCATAAATTCTAAAATTGACTAAATGAAGCATAATTTTTCAAAACGACGTATCTAACACTCGGAAACATTCGAGAAAAATGCTATACAATATATTGTAAAGCATTTTAAATCTTAAAAGTAGATTGAGTAGGGGGAGATCCCCCAGTACCGGACACTTAAGCCACTAAATTCATAATTCGAAAAATATTGATTATATGGGCTCGTGTTACCCATCTATGATAAATATTATCATTTTTATAGTGTACAAAAATAAATTTGAAAATATAAATTTGAATTTTGACATTGAGTTTTGATGTTGTATTTTAGTACCAAATTGATCGATCTTGAAAGGTGGCACCCAATACCGGACACGATTTGGAAATGCCTCGAATTCTGTAAATTTGAACATCATTGAATGTGTACACTATAGAAATAGTTTATAATTACCAATTCAATGCAATTGCAACATTTACAAAAATAATTTGAGTTTTTCTTAATTTGCAAGATGCCTATCAAAAACCTCTTTCATATATGATGAAAAACAGCACATTTTACGATGGTGTTATGAATGTTCATTCTTCTTAATTTTATTGCATGTTTGATACCATGGTCGACGGAACCCATGAAAAATGAAAGTATTTTGAGACACTGATGCATTAATTACAAAGATATCATATAACAAATTAAGCTGTCCGAAACTGAGGGACAGGAGGTGCTTAACCAAAATTGTAATTTGTCCATATTTACTTCAATTATGGTACAAAACACATTCATACTATCAAATTAGGATTATGTTTGATCATGCTTACGGGATCCAAAGTATTTTTTCATATTCAAAATAATTACTAAATCGGGTCAAAATTAAGAAGATACGTTATTTTTTTAAAGATTTTCAAACTTTTCTACTTTTTTAAAAAGGGATGCATATTTCAAGGATGTGTTATTCTACGCAAACATTAGTCTACATAATAGCTTCCTTTTCTACTAATACACCATCTTGATTGGACCATGATTTCTCAATGTTTCGGCTTTGTCCGGTATTGGGTGCTGTCCGGCACTGGGGGATCTCCCCCTATTGTACCTTTTATTTCCGATCTATCTACGAAATAAACTTAAAACGTACAATACTCAATATACTTTTAGATTTTAAATCCTGTTCAGAATATTTTGCGTTTTTGCTGTATCTGAATTGAAAAAAGAACACATTCCCATAAAATAAGTTAGTCACTTCGTCAAGTTAGTCACTTCGTCGACTTTCGAAGTCGAGTCTAGTACACGACACTGAAGACGGCCTTACAGTTGAGGTCGAAATTCTTGTATCTGTCAAAGGATACAAACTCTAGTGGAATTAAATGGTATAGTACTAAATTCGGTTTTTTATCTACGAGCTATGTTATTTCTGAAAAATGCAATCGATTCAGCAACGCAATATTTAGATAAATAGCGGAATTTCGGTGCTTGAGCCAAATATAGCAACAGTTATAGTGTCACCTAATTGTAACAGATTTTTCCATAAATTTGGTCAATTTTCTACATCAAACTCCAAGATTGTTGAGTGCCTGTTAGACTTCTGGAATCCGCATAGACTTTCACAGTAGCTTCGGGGAGTCCAAATGAACAAATTTGGGTAAGGGCAGCGTCCATTTATTACGTAACGCTGAAATTGACAATTTTCGAACGCTGACGGGGGGTCCATAACGCTTTTTGTATGATTTTTTTTTGTTTGAGCTGTAACGCTTGACCCTATTTTCCCCCTCCCCCTAGAGAGTACGTAATTTGTGGATTGCGCCTTATGTAACATATGTTTTTGTATTTCAAATTTTACCTGTGTCAATGGTTTTTTACTTATTTTTTTATTTGTTAGGCTCACCACCTCCAAAACGCATAACGGAGCCGAGTTCTTTTAATTGTTTTCTTTTGGTACTACAGCATTTACACATGCATCACTTTATTAGCATTCTTACTCCACTTTCTCCATCCGCACACCGTATTGGTGGGCACTCGACGGAACGTTTTGCTGTCTGGCCCACATCCTACGAAAATGACTACGACAACACAGAATGCGACGACCCTACTGCTGCCAATGCTGTTCTTTTTTAATAATGTCCCTGTTTGGGGTTTATGCTGCTTACAGTCCTAGTATTTTATGTTGTTTTCCACTGCACATTGCTGCTTGATAGCTTTTTTGGTCAACCATAGCTATGGGAAACGAAGGAGGAGCCATACACAATCATCGAAGAATTTGATCAAATATTTATGGAGTTGTTCTGCATTGACACAGTTCGAATTGGCTCCACCAAGGTGCAAATGGATTGGAGTTGACAATATGAAAATCGGCGTGGCGTAATGCAATTCAATGTTCAATTGCAGCACCAGTGAGAGTTTTTGTGGTCAACCGCGTGCCACGCAGTTTGTCATTAGTCTGGAATTTTAGCTCGCCGCGATGAGTGGTGAATATCTGCTCCCGAGTGATACATACGAAAGTTTTTAGGTAGATAGGCGAAGCATAGTTGTCTTTATAGTGTTAACACGTTGCATTATCAGAAAAAATCATAATAAATGACAGGGAAACAAAGAGTTGGAACCATACTTTTGAAGTGTCTTGTGTCTTGAGCTTCAACATATTACACAGAGCTGAGTGTATGTATGCCAAAGGCTGGTGAAATGTTGGAAAACGATGCCCTACTGCGGGATAGTGGTAAGAGCTTTTAACTTTTTTCCACTTTTTCCCGTCCTGACAAAGTGCGACCGGGTCAGTATTTATGAAGCGGATTTGTCCGTGTGTATTAATTTCATTGAGTGAAACGGATGAAATGAGGTTAAATGAATAGGACGTGCGGGTGGTGTGTTGGAAGGTAATGTTGAACGTGTTCAATCTTTTGTCGTCTGCGGTGGAAGTGTTGGAAAGAGCGCCAGAAGAAAATACGCTGTGGTGCATCATAAGATGGGAATGGTTCTAGTAGAACTAATTGAACTAAAATATGTGTGATTGCTTTTGTCTGTCTGCAAGACTTGTTCCAAAGATTCTTCCAGAGATTCCAGAGATTTCTCTAACAATTGTCCCTGGGGTTCGTCCGGAAATTCTACTAATGATTTCTCATGTACACCGCCAAAAATAGTTTTAAGCAATCGTAGCTGGAAGATTTGAAGTGTTGTAGGAGATTTATTTTCACGATTTCTCAATGAATCTTTGGAGAAACCAAACATTCTTTCTCCTATTTCATAAGCAAACCTGAAGGGAATTCATGCAGAATTTCTGCCAATTATTTCGATACTTTCATTAATTTCAACTGTGATTGCTGGATGAATTCACCCACAGATTTCTGGTAAATTCTCCATTGAATTCTTCACTTAACTCGAGGAGATCTTCCAATAGTGCATACGATAGTTCTTCTGAGAACCCCCATTAAGGATTATTCCAGGGTTTCGGTAGAATTTCGTTAACGGTTTGTGTAATTCTACAATGAATCCCCTAGGTTTATTGAATAAATTCCAATAAATTTTTCTTTCGATTTTATAAGTTCATTCAAAGTTTACACCGAGAAATTCTCCAACGATTATTCATATTTTCTTCAGGAATTCAACCCAAGTGATTTAGGCAATTTCGCCATAAAGTTCTACAGGATATTAGACAGGGTTTAATTCGTTTTTAAACAATTATTCAACAGGGTTTCTAATACCTAAAAAAACTGGAAAACCTGGAATTAGCAGGGAATTTTATTGAACCTGGAAAAAAAGTCTGGAATCCTCAGGGAATTTCGATAACAATCAGGGAAATTTCTTCGATGCAGTAATTCATGGTAGAATATGAACCCGCTTCGCCGCTATCAAAATATTCTTCGAACTGAAATTTTATCGGCTTCCCAAGACATGATTGAATTTTATTAATACCTCTAAATTTGATCAGTAATGAATTCACATATCTTCATGCACGATTTTTAAAATCGTTCGAAGTTTAAAAAACTGGAAAACTGATTTTGGGAAAGTAATCTGGAATTCAAAAAAAATTTCAATTTTAAATGTCCAAGCAATCAATTCATCAATTTTGGGGCTTGTGGCAGGTCTCATTTTAGAGACTTGGTTTCTATTTTAATATATCTTTGAAAAGTCTCTATTTTTGATGAAAGGTTTCTTTAGTCTTTATTTTTAACCAAAATGGTCTCTAAAGTCTCTTGTTTTCCTTAACTTACTTGCTGTGAATTTTGATGTGAAATTCTGCAGGTTCCAGAAATATTTTCAGAGACTTACGAGACTTTTCAACTGATTCGGCAAGAATTTCATCTCAGATTTTTCTAGGAAAAAAGCTTCAGGAATTATCCTAGTGGTTTCTCCAGAGATTTCAGCTGGAATACTCCCAGGGACTTCTACAGAGATTTCTCCAGAAATTCTTCTAGATATTCATTTACAAATTCCCCTAGATATTCGTTCAGCGATTTTTCAAAAATATTTTGAGAAAATTCTCCAGAATTTGCTCCAGGAAGTTCTCGAGCAACGCTACTATCACCAGAAATTTGCTCAGGGATTACTTGTTTTTTTTTTCTTTTTTTTAACACTATCTGAGGACTTCCTCCAGACATTTTTCTAATTTTTCAGTGGTTACTCTAGAAGGTCTTTCAAAGGGTTTTACAGATTTTTTTTCCTAGAAAATCCAATAAGGTTAATCTAACAAATGAAGGCCACGATGGTGTTACACGGGGTTTTCAACCGGACAATTTTTGTTAGATTCTACATGTCGAAATATGAAAAACCCCAAAGCCTTTCGGGTGGTGGACCAGTGGTGTAGCCGGGAGGGGCTCAGGAAGGGTCGATTTTGTACGAATATAATATTTTTGAGTCAATTGAAAATTTGTCAAAAAGATTTTTCTCAGTTTTATTACGATAGTAATGGACAGAATTGACATAAATGTATGTTTAAAATGTATTTTTATGCCATTGGCGTAACTAACATGGAATATAGACACCAAAACAAATTTGGTTTTATTGAAATAGTATACCAACAAGAAACCCATCCCGATTGCGCCTATGGCATGGAAAAAATACGTTTGAAACATACATCAATGTCAATTCTGTTCTCTACCATCACAATAATTACTAAAAAAATATGGTTGTCAAATTTCCAATTAGCTTAACAATATAATATGCATACAAAATTGCCCCTTTTAGAGCCCCTCCTGGCTACACCACTGGTCCATCACCCGAAAGGCTTTGTGGTTTTTCATATTTCGACATGCAGAATCTAACAAAAATTGTCCGGTTGAAAACCCCATGTAACACTATCGTGACCTTCCCTTGTAAGATAAAAAAAAAATGTTCAGAGATTTTATTCCAAGAAATCCGAAAAGTATCTCCAAAGAATTTCTTAAAAAAATCCTCGAGTAAATTTATTAACAACTTTCCAAAGGATTCCTCCAACTCGACCCTGATTTTTTGCTAGGATTTTTTCCAGATATTTATCCAAGAATAACAGCTGCAGTTCCTCCAAACATTTCTCAATGAATTTCAAAAAAAAAAAAAAAATCCATGGAATCTACAAAAGTTTCTTTAAGCACTAATTAACACTACAACATTTTTCCAGAAAATTCACCTACACATTTTTTAATCGATTTCGTCCTATGTGTTACAAGGAGTTCTTTCAGAAAATGCTGCAGGATATCATCTAGAGTTTTGATTATTTTTTTTTCATTCACCCATACTATTTAACTAAAAACTGTTCTAAAATTTCCTCAATGGTCTATGAGTTCACCTAGTAACCCTTATACTTACAGAAGTTTCGTCAGAGGTTACTTTACATTTTCTTTTAAAATAGGGAGCCGGATCCTATTTCTGGCACTATGGATTCACTTCGGCAGTGGGGGTTTTTGAAAGCTACTGAGCTCATATTTGGACACAGTATGTGTCGCATTGAAGTGCTTCTTGTTGCAAAATTTCAGACCGAGAAAAAAACTCCATGCTAAAGTGAATCATGGAAGTGCCCAAGTAACTCTGCACCCTACCTCATAATTTTTGAGCATGTTCTTATATTTCTGAAAAAAAAAACATTCGCATTTCCTTAGAGAAATACCTGGAGAAATTCTTGGGAGGATACTTGGACGAATCTTTGAAGACTTCCTCTTAAATAATTACTTTTGCTTGTTTTTTTTGAAGAAGTTCTTAACGGATGTCTCGAAGGATGTCCTTGGAAAATCGATGAAAGGATCACCGGGATGGAGGATATTTTTTATATCTGTAAGAATCTCTGAAGGAATTCCTGATGATCTCTTAGTTAATTTCAGTGGTTATATTTGGCATAACAAGGTTGTGTTCTTAAGTTATCCAAAACCAAGAGTCTCATGCTCTACCGACAGCATTGTTCAATCAAAGGTTGTCAATATTTGAAAAAGGGTTATTAGAGCCCTCCGAAGTTTGGCAATGCAATCCAAACAGGGTAATAAACTTTATAAAACGAGTTGAGCCTAGTTGGGATAACGTGATCCATCAACCATTGTCCACCACATCTCAATTGTGAGAGGATATTTGATGAGCACAAAATTAAATATGGGTCATACCACAATATTCCTAATTATTGGACGCAGTGGGTAAAAGGCTCTACAGACAAGGAAAAAAAATATCCAAAACCGATTCTTTGATGAATTTCATGGGAAAATTGTTGAAGGGATTTTATGGGAAATATTCACTAAATGAGCTCCTGAGGAAATATTGAGAGATGAGCTAACCTTGGGCTGCAAATCTATCAATGACATTGATTTCTTTCTTCTATCCTAAACTGAGGGATTTTTCGGAGTAATATCTATTTTTTTTTTTTTTTTTATCTTTATTAACGAGATTTTTAGCCCTTGGCTAGTTCATCTCGGGATCAACGGCTTTACTTCCCTTCCGAAGGAAGTCGTCACTGAAATTTTTTGTGACTATCTCGGGGATGGGATTCGATCCCAGGTCCTCGGCGTGAGAGGCGTGTGTTCTAACCACTACACCAGGTCCACTCCCTCGAGTAATATCTAAATCTTTGACCAAATACCTGAAATATTGTTCTTTGAGAAAATTATCAAAAAATGCATAAGTAATATAAGCCGTATTGTTTGTCTCAATGTCACGAGGAATGAAAAAGAAATATTCTCGAAGAAATCTCTGGTCTGGTTTCATGAGGAATCAAACTCTTATCTGCTGGTTCCTGTTAAGTCTCTATTTTGTTCTTTTTTTCAGGGAAAAGGTCTTTTTAAGTTCCTATTTTCAAGACACTCAGTCGCTACTAGCTCTGCAATTTAGTAAATTTGAACGTTTTCCTATGAAATACAAGCAATTCGTCATATTTATCAAAAATAGAATATTTAAATATTATGCAGCATCCATTTATTACGTAACGCTAAAATTGAAAATTTTTGACCCCCTCCCCCCGTCCGTAACGCTTTTTATATGGATAATTTTAAATTTTTGTATGAGTCGTAACGCTTGAGCCCACTCCCCCCTCCCCCTCAAGCGTTACGTAATTTGTGGATGCCGCCTTATACAGGTCGGACTCGATCATTTAAGGATGAAGCATACTGATGCACTTGAAAGTTCCGTTCAGTATACAATGTGGTTCTGACAGACAAACAGACGTCACACTCTCACCGATGCCCTTCGACCACATTTCTAACGGCCGATTCAAATATATGGTAGGTGGCCGATCCACCAACCGCAGCGCTCGCATCGTTTTTGTTCGCGTTTGACGTTTACACACTACCGTCATCTGTTGATCCATCGGCCAAACACACCGATTTTAGCATTGGGCGTGCATGTCCTCGTGACTACGTATGTTTGTCTGTGGCAGAACTCTTACTAACGATATAAAAGTCTATTTATCAAACAAAATTCAGTTCAATAAAACTTAGGTTTGCTAGTCCGTTGTCTAGTGTGTAGCTTCCTTCAAAGGGCTAATCGTCCACTGGAAACATTAACGTGTCGGTGTCCTTAAAAAAAGTTACGATATTGTTCCACCTAAAAATAGCTTCTACATGCGTTTAAAAACATCTGGAAGCTTGAAACACTATTACATTAAATTTATTTTGTCATTGATTTCTTACCTATCTGAAATAAGAGTATATCTTGAGCTTGGAATTATTTTGTTAAAATGGAAATATCAGAGAAATATCATTTCTGTGAACGAGTAGACACCCTGCTGAAACTATTTAGCCAAGACTTTATTATGTTTTCAGAAATGTTTTCGAGAAAAAATTCCCAAATTAGTCTGAAAAAATCCTTGGAGGAATCTCTAGAGTAAATATCGTGGGAATCTACTACATCTTATAGTTCTTGGCATTAGTTTTCATCTAGGTTGGAGCCTGCATCTCAGCTTAGTACTAGCAATTTACCATTTTTGTATTTTTTTTTTTACCGTGTAACATGCATGGAGGTTATGTAGTTAGATTTTTATGACATCCTGAACGAAAATATTACAGGATGCCCATGGAATGTTCGTGAAGGAATCACTTCCTGAAGAAATCTTAGCAGCAACGTCTGAAGGAAATTTCCAATTAATATCTGAATAAATTTTCATAATTCCTGGGACTAAGTCATGGAAAAATACTTTTGTGTAACACCGGACATCATGCCATGAGGAATCTCCAAAGATATATTTAGATGTGTCACCAGAGAAAAGTTTGGTCGGGTTCTGTGAGGAATCCGTTTCGGATAAAAGCTCTTTAAGTACTTCTTGTATTATTCCTGAATTAATTATTGACCAAATTCCTGCGACAAAGTCATAGAAAAAAAAAAATACTTTGAGTAATAGTTGCCACCATGTGACGAGAAATCTTGAAAGAAATATTTAGTCACTTGTTTTTGAGGCATAAGGGACCAGGCTCATTTCAGGGCTCTGGTCGGTCTTCTTACAGAAATATTTTGTCAATCATTACAGAGTTCATAAAGGCTGGTGTCACAAAAAAGTATTTTGATTAAATTTTTCATACTGTTAAAACCAAAAACCTCACACAATTGCGATTATGGTCAGAATTCTTTCAAGATTATGCTCCAATCACAAGGAATCTAAGATATTCTTTCGATAAATTGATTGAACTCGTTCATATTTCAAATTATTACTACAAGGATAGTCCTGACAGCATTCTATTCTTCGACATGTCTGTAAAATATGTCTGGCAACAGCATAGATATTAGTTTAACTGAAAATCTCATTTTGCACAATAAATATGCCATACCTAACCTACAGCAACAACGTCTGCTTTTGTCTCTGTCTGCAACCATGTAGTTTGTTGAAACATCCCGTAATACAATTTCTTTAATCCTATAAAAAGTTAGAAGCAATGAATTGTGCACAGGTATGCACGCTTACCATTACGGTATTCACTATCCAGCGTCTAATCCTGTATGCACCCACTCAGACGCCCTTCATTCCAGCTGTTCTGCTTCCAACGAGGCTGTTAGCTGCTGATTGATGAGAAAAATCGATTCCTCACTGTGGGGGTTGCCCCTTTGGGTCCCGTTGAATCCCCACACACGCGACGACCACGGCGGCGACGACGACGATGACGGAAGGAACCAGTTAGTCAGCCAGCGACGACAGTGTGGCGCAACGAACCGTGCGGAATGAAGTTTGCTTCCAAGTACTACTACCTACTACGACGACACGGAGCAAAAACACAAACGGTCTATGCACCAACTGACCCACAGAGGTCCAGTTTTTTCTGTCAAAAACTTAGTTTTCTAATATAGCTTTAGGTTGAAAACAAAGTTAAATATTTGTTTACTACATACAAATTAAGGTCTTGGCATCACGTCCACGGACAAAGTATGCTCATCAGCTTAGTGTTCTATAAGCACTTTTTTTATTTTTTTGATCTGGACCACTGTGCGATCCCCAATAAAGTACGGGAAGAAACAGACGCCACAATGAACGTGGAAGCACTGCACACGTGTGGTGCTGATGATGGCAAACCCAGTTGGTGAAGGATAATGTCTTCGTCATCAATTCACGTATTATTTTCCTCTCTCCCCAGAAGTCTCGCTTGTGCAGTTCTGGACAATTCCCGCCTCTCGAACCCTGGGGAACGGCTGCGACAGGTCGATGTGGGAAAATATGCATAATTTGTCCTCCTACGGAGGAGCTTTCTTGGATTCGGTCTCCGTTAGAGGCCGAATTGTGTTACCATTTGTGACGTCTTTGTCCTCCTTCCCTGCGTGCTGCCCCCGACTTTCCCAAGGCGACGTCGTGGTGGGCGGAGATCCCGAAGCGAAACCAATTTGGTGATGCAATTTTAATGCCTATTAAAGTGGGTCGGGCGTTTGGCAAAGTGCTTGATTTACGTAATATTGATTCCCGCCTTTGGGTGGTTGTGGTGGTGGGCGGGGTGTGCTTGTTTTGTTCCGAAACATACATTGACGCGTGCAGAATACGGGATGATGACCCTATTTAACAGGGATGGTGGCAGGACTCTTTTAAGAGGTTGGTCACTATTTTATTACAAGTCTTTAGAGAGTCTTTTTCTCCCCTGGGCTTGGGATTATATTTTCCAGGGAGCGATGAATTTTGATAATTGATCGCTGTTGTTAGTAGTTTTGATTAGATGTTGGGTAAATTTCAAAGCAATGGCAACCTTTTTATTACAAAATTTAGATTTTATCTTCTGACCTAAAGATTCTGGTTAAACTACTGTACTATGCAGTTGGGCTGCACTACGCTATCACTCATCAAAATTACTTTCACTTCGGGAAAATATAATTTCAAACTGGCGAGAAGATTACAGACTGAGGGTGGGTTAGGAGCACAATCAGACCCTTGAATGTGCAATGTGGGGTAGTAATTGGGAATGCCATTGACGGTTTGTAATCTTCTACGAGGTTTTCGAAAACCAACAGGGCGCGTGCACCGGGTTGCGGATAGGAGCAAAGGGAGATCAATAGCATCTACCTAAAATAATAGAGCAAAAAGCCGTTCCATGATTAGGTAATGTTAAGCGATCTTCTATGGTGTTCTAGTACTATAAAATTCTTCACTCACTGGGAATTCTGGCCTTGATAATATCAATAGTGATAAAAACATAAAATAATACCTAATACTTAATAAGTACAATGTAGCTTTAATGTAGTAATAAATGAAATAAAATCAATTTTCTATACTTGACAAGGTTTTGAAGACAATCAATGAGTGAAAGAACTACCTATTAGAAAAGCCACATCAGCTAAGTCTATACATATACAAATGTTGGTCATAGGGTCATGGCGAGCATTCGATATGTATGTCTATGACTGATTCTGATCTAATAGGGGCACTAGAAGACCACGCGGACAATTTCGAAACAAATTATTTTTATACATCGGTCTTACGTTCCGAAAGGCTCAGCTATGCTGCAAAGTAATTTTATAAGTTATTCATTACTGCTGTTTAATTGTTTATAATTCTAACAAAACTACATAATTAACTCATTACTAATCACTGTTCCTATATTCTCTTTTTCTCTCCTTCTTATCTGTTGCATGATTATGATCATCACTAATATAATGCATGAGCATGCACAATAAGAATAATTTCAGGATTGAAAGCAGTACATGGATACCTGGATAGAATAGCTTCGAAAAGGGCGCTCAAAATATAATATTTCTGATCAGGGAAGTATTATTATCAAGGGTATGTAAAATTTTTCCATTATTAACACTTAGATCACACAAACAAATGAACTAATAATATCAATTATTTTTAAAATATTTTTATGTAAATCAGCATCGTCAATCAGTGTAAAAACAGATAAAGTTTGTAAAGTTATCACCATCGATTAAATTGCGCTCTGTATAGTAATGTTCATTCAGTATCAAAATCTCCTAAAGCGTCGCATTGTGCCATCAGCAGCCCTTAGCATCACTCTCATATTGTTGTTATTTTGTTGTTTATAAAATTTCTAGAAAGCGATCAGCATATTCTTTCTTACTTGTACAATGGCCGATCTATTTGGAATTTTAATAAGTCAAATCAAACTTCAAAACTCAAATTAAATTGCTTTCAGCACATTTACATTTTGCAGCATTAATCGCATTACTGTGTCAAGTCTTCTCCATTCCCTATACCCTACCCCAACCCTTCTTATCCTTTCCGATGGTGTTCAAGTGGTCCGCATAGACTATTACGGCCATTACCTATCCCTTACCCCGGCTTTGGACTGACTTGCGCTCTCATTGCCCCACCAAACGCTGCAAAATGAAAATGAAAATGAAAGTCTTTAGAGAGTCTTTTTCTCTTGCAAGCTTTTTCAAGTTTGGAGCTCTTTTTTAAATCTAAATGGTCTCTATAGTTAATGTTATTCCTGATTTCTGCAATACGTCCGAATACCACAATTTAGAGTAGATCCTAAAAAATCATTGGAGAAAATCTGGAGAAATTTCTAGTAATTATTAAAGATGTCCTAAAATCTTAAATCCTAAAATCCAGAACAAAAATCATAAATTACAAAGGCACATTAATATTAATACAGAAATCTCAAAAGAATCTCTATAAAAACTCTTGTATCCTGGTTTAATTTCGAGACTTGTTTGCGAGTAAGAATATTCCGATTTTCATTACTAATGTAAGCCTTCTTTTCTTTCCAATTGCAGAAAGTGAACCACTGGACAGTTGGGACGCTGAAGAGGATTCCATCCTGACGCCCGAAGATGAGGAGATGGAATTGGACGACGGTGAAGTGGACGGCGACAGTGTGGCAAAGGTGTCCAAAAAGAAGCCCCCAAAGGTGGAGGAAAGCAAGAGCAAGAAGGAGCATGTGAATGTGGTTTTCATTGGACACGTTGGTATGTATTGCTTTTAAGTTGATCCTCAAGTCGAGATGTACTAGCTAAGCTTCACCTTTCACAGATGCCGGTAAATCCACAATCGGTGGCCAGATCATGTCCCTGACCGGAATGGTCGACAAGCGAACACTGGAGAAGTACGAACGAGAGGCACGTGAAAAATCCCGAGAAAGCTGGTACTTGTCGTGGGCGCTCGATACAAATCAGGAAGGTTTGTAGAAATTTGCTGTTTAAACCGTAGGCTACGGGGCTGACATGATGAATTCAAAGTGCTCGTATTGAAGCGTAAATCAATATTTTTTTCTGGAAATTTTGAGGTTTGCTTCATTATTTGTTGTAGATTCGTGAGTGATGGGAAATCAAATATTTGGAGCAATATTAGCCATATTACTCCAGAACCACTCTGAGTCAGGTAAGGTAAAAGAAGTTTATCCTTTTCAAACCGTTTTATCACTTTGAAACTAAACTTTTTCTTACAAAAAGTGAATAGATTCGTGATTTTTATGAAATTATTATAGATTTATAGAATCTAATTGTAGCTACAGTCATATCTCCTTTACTCGATATTGAAGGGACCATCGAGTTAGGGAGGTATCGAGTTACAGAACACAAAAGCAGTGCAATTGCGTTTCAAGGGACCATCGATTAAGCCATGAAATGAAAACTAACTTTTACTATGATTCTCTAAATCGATATCGAGATACGGAATATCGAGTAAGGGAGACTTAACTGTATTTATTTTTTAAATATTTGGTTTCACAGGGCCTCTGAAGACATTTGCAATTGAAATGAAATGAGATTATGAATATATATTTTCCTGTGGAGTTATGTTCTACACATCATCAGAATTCTGAATTCTTTGTAATATGCGTAGAGATAGCGTCGAGTAAATCGAACTTCTACAAGGAGTTGTGCCGGGAAGCTTACGTAAATCCCTGGGGTAACGGATATCGAGTAGTGATGGCTAAGATCAAGGGCACAGTAACAGCAGCTGAAATGTGCCCCGACAGCCTGAAGTTGATAGAGGACGGTCTCTTTCCTACGCATGTTTCCAACGCGTGGCTGCCCATGCCGTACGCTGACGTAGATGAAGAAAATGCCGATATCTAAGTTTGTAACGCTGAGCTCATAACGGTTACTAAAGGTTCGAAGCTGAACAAACCTCCCGGTCCAGATGGTATCCCTAACTTAACGCCAAGCGCAGCAATACTGGCATTCCCAGATACATTTAGGACAGCGTTGCAGAAGTGTCTAGCGGAAGACAGATGGGAATTGCAGAAGCTGGTGTTGCTGCCAACACCGGAAAAACCGCCAGGAGATCCTGCTTCATATAGACCAATATGCTTCCGGGGGGATAAACTTCTGGAGAAGGTCATCCTCGGCAGGTTGTCGATCTACATGGAAGGCGAGAACGGATTGTCAAGAAGGCAGTTCGGATTCCGTAAAAATACTTCGACGGTGGATGGCTATTCGGACAGTCATCGCATGCACGGAGAAAACGTCCAAGCAAAAGAGGACAGGCAATCCATACTGCTCAGTGGTTACGATAGATGATAAAAACGCGTTCAATAGTACCACTTACCACTTGGGACCATCATTCACATATTCGTGTAAAGCTTTGCAAAGCTACTTTCGGAACCGGGTATTGGTTTACGACACAAACCAGGGATGGATGTCAACCAAAGTAACGGCGGGAGTTCCATAGGGAGTCATACTTGGTCCAGCACTGTGGAATATGATGTAGGATGGAGTGCTAACCTTGGCACTGTCGAATGGAGTCGAGATCGTTGGGTTCGCAGATGACGTCCTTCTTGCTATAACTGGCGAGACTAAGGAGGAAGTGGAGATGCTGACGGCGAAATCGCTAGACAGTGAATCATGGATGACTGGAGTCAAGTTGCAGTTGGCTCATCACAAAACGGAGGTATTGCTGATCAGCAACTGCAAGGCGGTTCACCAGTTCGAGATCAACGTCGGTGGACAGACAATACTATCAGATTGCATATAATGGCTAAGTGGCAGCAGGAGTGAAATAACTCGGAGAAAGGAAGGTGGAATCACAGGATTATTCCTAATGTGTCGGTGTGGACGACCAGAAAACATGGAGAAGTTAACTTCTTATTGCCCCAGTTTTTGTCAGGCCATGGATGCTTCCGGAAATATCTGCACATATTTGGATACGCAGAGTCTCCACATCGTCTGGTCTGTCCAAATATCGAGGAGACACCGAGGCATGCTGTATTCGACTGCCCTCGATTCAGGGATATACGAAGCAAGATGATGTCAGAAATCGAAAGCGTCCTTAATCCGGACAACATCGTGCAGAACATGTGAAAGCAGTTGGAATGCGATGAACGGAGGGATAACGCAGATTATGCCGTCGCTGCAAAGGAGATGCCGAGAGAGAGAGAGAGTTCCGGGCCGCGATCAGAGTAGGCTAGATCTTCCGCCTGGGACTAGATCGAGAAGAGCGGGCGTAGTGTAATATCGGTATAAGTCATCTGGATGCCTGCCAACCGGATTTGCGGAACCGACCCTGACACTTGGAAGACCAACGTCGAGTCGGGGTAGACTTCGTCCACCATCGGGGACTAGTCGACTAGATCGCGTTGTTGCACAGGCAAATGATCTTCGGGCGCCAGTGAACCGGAAGCTTCCCTCCACGACCGACCTCGTCATCTTTCCGAATAGCATCGGTTTTGGAGATCTTCCGCCGGTTGGAATAGGATAGATCCATCGCCAGGGACTCCTCAGAGTATCACATAGTGATACGGCTTCGAGTAGTCGGAGCGCCAGTGAACCGGAAAACATTCTTTAATCGGAATCGCTGGACCGACTTCGGTATCCAACTGATCAACCAGGAGAGCTCGAAAAGCAGCAGCTGAGAACGAGTTGTCGTAGAGTAGCGAAGTGCACATGAGCCTCCAGTAGAAGTTCAACAGGGCTCTGAGATCGAGAACATACAGTGAAACCTCCATGAGTCGATATTGAAGGGACCATCGACTCATGGAAATATCGAGTCATGGAACAGCAATCCTTTGGAAAGCTGTTTCTAGGGACCATCAAAGTAACCATTAAATTTTGTTTCTAGTATGGTTCCATGAGTCGATATCGAGTCATGGAACATCGACTCATGGAGGTATCACTGTAGAAACATTAGGGAAAGTTTTTTAGTGGTTAAGCACGCCTAACTTGAGTCTCACTCCGCACCAACACACGACAGGCCAGGCTTTTGAAGCTTTTCTGCACCCTACTTTAAGTAAGATAAAACGTCCTTACGGTCATCGGGGATGTCTACTACCTGGAAAACCTGGTATTATCAGGAAATTTTATTGAACCTGAAAAAAAAAACTGGAATTCTCAGGGAATTTCGATAACAATTAAGGGAATTTTTTTTCGGGCTATAATTCATGGTAGAATATGTTTATGACAAAGAATTTTCGCATCAAAACCCCCCACTTTTCGGGTATGAAATTTCCTCAACTTGGTTGAATTTTATGAATATCTTTAAATAGGTAACGGATTCATATATCTTTATGGACGATTTTCAAAATTATTCAAAATTTGATAAACTGGAAAACTGTTTATGAGAAAATGAATTCAAACCAATTTAAATTTAAAATGTCGAAACAATTTCAGGGGTGGTAGATCAGAGAGACTTGGTCTCTATTTTTATGCAAGTCTAAAAAAAGTATCTATGTTTTGTTAGTCTCTAAAGTCTCCTTCAATTGAAATGGTCTCTAAAGCTTCTTCTTTCCTTATCTTGCTTACAGTCCTTTCTAATGCAAAATTCTGCATGCTTCAGAGAAACCTTCAAAATCTTTTACGAGACTATTCAACTGATTCTTCAAGAGTTTCGTCTCAGATTTCTCAAGGAAAAGCTTCAGGAATTAATTTAGTGGTTTCTTCACAAATCTCATCAGGAATATTTTCAGAGACTCCTACAGGGATCTCTCCAGCAATTCTTTTAGAGATTCCTCCACCAATTCTCCCAGATATTCTTCCAACGATTTTTCAAAGAATATCTCGAGAAATTTCTCCAGGAAATTCTCGAGCTCTTCAACGTTACTATCTCCAGTTATTTTCTCAGGGTTTACTTTGAGAATTTTTCCAAACACTTCCTAGGACTTCATCCCGATATTTTTCAACTAATCTTTCAAACGATTGTTCAAATTGTTACTCCAGGAGATCTTACGCAGATTTTTACAGAATTTCTTGGACATCTGTAAAGAATTTTTTTGGACATCTCAAATTTCTTTAAAATTTCATTCACATTTACATGGAGAAATATCGTGTGGAAGTGCTCATAAGAACACTAAGCTGAGACGCAGGCTCTGTCCCAGTAAGGACGTAATGCCAAGAAGAAGAAGAAGAAGAAGGAAGGAAGGAAGGAGAAATTTTTGGTTGAATTTTTGTAGAAGTTCTAAACGGGAGTCTTGGGAGATGTCCTAGGGAAATCGATGAATACAATCCTGGAAGACTTAGGGCTTTCTTGAAAAAAAAAAAAAAAAAAATTAAGAGTCCATTGTCGATAGGACAGCTCCAAATATCTTCCAATTTCGTCACCAACAAGCCCAACGCATACAGGTTAAATGAATACAAATCGGCTGACTTGCACAACATGTTGCATGTTCATGAATCGAAAGATCACACATTACTACGAATTTTTACCCCAATTAGAGGCTAAAGTTCGTTTTGCACGAAGCTAAGTTATCATAAATCACGAGGGTATTCACCTTTTTTAAGAAAACATTCAGTTTCCATATAATGAAACAGTTCTAAAAGGAAGTTTATGTGATTTTTATCTGACCCAGAGATTTTCTGGAAAAACTTTCTCTTTACTTAACTCCCATTAGTTTGACTTAATCAAACACTGGTGGAAACCTCAACATTTCACGAACAAATAGTGATATGCTCAAATACTTACATTTTTAAATTTTAATGTCAGCTACCGGTTAAAACACTTCAAACATTGCTGACCATCCGCTCTTCCCATCCCTACAGAACGAGACAAAGGTAAAACGGTGGAGGTGGGTCGTGCCTATTTTGAGACTGAGAAAAAGCATTTCACCATCCTGGACGCGCCGGGCCACAAGAGTTTCGTGCCGAACATGATCGGTGGAGCGGCGCAGGCCGATCTCGCTGTGCTGGTCATTTCCGCGCGAAAGGGCGAATTCGAAACCGGGTTCGATCGGGGAGGGCAGACGCGAGAGCATGCAATGTTGGCGAAGACGGCTGGCGTCAAGCACCTGGTAGTGCTGGTCAACAAAATGGACGATCCGACGGTGAACTGGGACGTTGAGCGGTACAACGAATGTAAAGACAAAATCTTACCATACCTCAAAAAGCTAGGGTGAGTTTTTGCTGCTTAATCCAACAAAATGTTTCGCAGCATTATTGTAGCAAGTCCTGATATTTCTAACAAGCACGGTTCTCCACCCATCACAGATTCAACCCAACCAAGGATCTGACGTTCATGCCGTGCTCCGGCATCACCGGCATGGGAATCAAGGAACAGATCAGTGAATCCGTCTGCCCGTGGTACCGAGGGCCAGCCTTCATTCCATTCATCGACGAGCTGCCTTCGCTGAACCGCAACACGGGCGGTCCCTTCATCATGCCGATCGTGGACAAGTACAAGGACATGGGTACGGTCCTGATGGGCAAGGTGGAATCGGGAATGGCCAAGAAGGGAATCAATCTGCTGGTGATGCCTAATAGAGTGAGTTTTCCGAGGGATGTTCTTTATTCTGGAGCCTGTATCTAACTGGGGTTTTTTTCTACTTTCAGACGCAAGTGTCGGTTGATCAACTGTGGTCTGATGATGAGGAAGTTACCGCCGTGGGGCCTGGCGAAAATGTGAAGATCAAAGTGAAAGTAAGTTGTATCATTAGAAGGGTTTTATATCGACATGTCTGAAATTTAAAACCTTGTACATTTACATGTTAATTATTATAGTCCGAAAATAGGGCAGATATGCGTTGAGCGACAGTTGTATAACTCTTAGTGTCTACCATAGATCACTGAGTGAGAACACAGATAATATTCCAGGTATATGTGTTGTGATTCGTTTGCGCTCAACAACGGCAATTGTTTCAAGAATTTACAAATTTCGCCCAAATTTCCTAAAGGAATCTTTGAAGGAATTCATGGAATTATTCGTGGAAGAATCCGTGAAGGATTATCAGGAGCAATTACTAAAAGTAAATATCTTGCCTAATTTATGATCTCGACCTAAAAGCCATTGGCAACCTTGTGTGTAGCCTGTTGTTACTGAGCGAACGAATGAATGTACACGTTATTTAACAATGCTTCTTTGGAGTGGAGATTCTCCTCTATCTCCTAGTTGTGATAGTTTTTATCTTGATGCATTCATGTGCTTAAAAATAACATGCTACACACTCGATTACCAATGGCTTTATGGCGACATCATAAGTTATGTGAGATATCTTCCATCGTCTTGGGTCGCAGGTTGATAACCACGTTCGTACTCCGATGGTAGAATCCATTGAATATTTCGTAGTTAACCGTTCGACGCGGCAGATCACAGTGGAACAATTGACACACCTAAACAAGGGATTAGGATTTGCGGTGACTACGAAAATCATCGTAGATATGGGAACAGCGAATATCCAAACCTTACCAGCGAAGGACCAGAATATAGCAAGGAACATCGTAGCAAAGGTCATTACAAACAGGACAACGCAGCAGGGCAGACCAGGACGAGACGAGAATCGAAAAAGAACTTAACGAGAAACCAGTATTGTTGTATATCATCGAGGATGAGGAGATGATGGCGTCTTTCGACGTAGCGGCTCTTTTCCACAGCGTTCCAGTAAATGATTCCCTAAACCATCTCGAGGATTGGTTATTACCCCAAAGGACGGATACAGCATGGAAAGCAAAGGTCAGGAGGTTGGCAAGGTTGTGCATGAACGAGAACTATTTTCAATTTTGCGGAAACTCTCCGGAATCCTGCTCCGGTTTTGTGCTAGCTATTCGTGGCGAATCTTTAGTAAAATTTAAAGAAACAAGGAGTATTGCCGTATGAATGGTAAAGACACGTCGAAGACAATTACCGCCTTATCGAACGGAATGATCTACCTAGGATTTTGGATACAATCAACAGCGTTCACAAGGATATCAAATTCACCCCCGAGGAGGAGGAGGGAATACTACCGTTTTTTAAATCTACGATTTATATGGAGCTTACAAACACCCAGCGAGTCATTCCATACACATCAAATCATTGTTTCCAGCACAAGATGGCAGCGCTTCATGGTCCACAGGATGCAGACTCTACCTCTCAGCGAAGACGGAAAAACTAAGAAAATGAAATATGTTTTCGAGACGGCTAGGATTGACGGATACAAGGAAAGGACGATAAAAGCCATCATGACAAAAAGGAAAGACAGCATACTCGGAGTAGGGACGTTCCGATATTGTAAAGTATCGATATTTGATTCGATACGATTATCGTATCAAAGTATCGATACCATCGATATATTGATTCAAAATATCGATATATCGGAATATCATATGATAGATTTGAATGGAGAAAAAAACCTATATCGCTTAGTGACCTGCATTTAGTTTCCCAAGAGTCAATAAAAATCTTCGGATATTCAAGATTATTGGTATTTTAACCGATATGCAGGCTTGATAATTCTCCTCAACATCATTCGAGTTCGGTGAAATACTCTAGAGCAGCGTACTGCCTTTGCCTCTTTGCGAGGGAGCGAAAAAATGCCAAGCAGAGAGGCGACAAAAAATGAGCGAGGAAGATGCAGCACAAAACACAACTGAGTAAAATTCCATCAAAAAAGGGTGCTCTGACAAATCCCCGAGGACTGTCTTGTTCGGGCGGCAGACTCAAGAGTTCGTTTGAAGTGTGAGTAAAGGTGAGCATCGCAACAAGAGATAGAGAGTACCTAAAAAAATCCTCGCATTTTTTTTACACTCTCACTTGAATCGCTAGAGGATCTGTGTTGAAAATTTTGAGTTCAATTTTCACTCCTCAGAAAAACCCTCCCCTAGGACGTGTAATCTTGCCGCGATGGGTGGGCTTACCCCATTAGCACTTATATGGGAACCAAAGACATGTCCAGTCGTGGTGGTGGTATCACATCAGGAAATCTCGAAGACTTATTCAAACAGACTCAAGTCAAAATAGTTAACAAACTCATTTTATCAATCCTACGTGTTTCGCAGACGAAATTCTACATGTTCCGCTATAAACCAACTCGATTTTTCACTTTTATAACGTTTAATTTACGGATTTACAAAACGACGAAAGTAAGATTCTCCACTTTCGCAACCTAACCGCTACTTTCGCCGCTCCGTTGTATGGGAGCCAAAGTGACTTAACCACGAATCAAAACAAAACACTACTTGAGTCGATTTTACACTGGTACAAAAACGTTTTAAGTAACTGATTGAAACGGCTTATCATTTTGTCATACAATTTTTGTGGGAAGTGATAGGAACTACTTTGAGTTTTAACGCGAGCTGATTGCATGCAAAAATTAAGCGATGTACACGGTAAAAAAATGTTAAAAAGGAGATTCATTTTAAAACAGTTTTAGAAGAAAGGTTGTGATTCTTCTTAATTAATTTTCTCAAAACCGTATGAAAGTTACTTACGTCGATTTGAAAAAGTAATCGAGAAATATTTGTTTAATGCCGCGTCATCAACCATCTGGCATAGATGCATCAATCTTACGGATGTGATCCAACGGTGATCCTGTTACCAGGCATCGGAGTAACAGGAGTCGTAGCCACGCTTTGATGCAGATAGGTTAGATTTTGTTTAAATGGTTATAATATTGACTAATGAGGAGAATGACTGAGGATCCATCGAGTAGAATGTGACACAAATGTTAATTTGTTATGCTTCTCTCATTAGAATCATAATAAAAAAACACATTTATTATGTTGGTATCATAAAACTACAACAACTTCATTCTCGCAAAATTATAATAAATAGATAGGACTTAGGCGCGATGAAGCTTTATTTTGTCACCGAAAAGTGGATCCGGACAATAAAAAATGACTTTCTATTTCTTTATTATTTCTAGTATAGTTTTTAACACATAGAAATGTATTTACGACGATTCTATATGAAAACAGACGAGACCAGATTTGAATATGAATAGATGTATAAAGCAAACTGATCAAAATCATTATTGACCAACATGACAAAAGTAGTAAACTTAAAATATTCAACTTGTCCAAGTACTAATAAACATGTTAAAAAGGATCTTTAGCAATACTGACCAACGGGACTGAGGAAAAACTAGATCAACAGTCAACACATAAAGTTTCCGATGTTGTTGACTATAATCAGCGATGTAGTCAAATGTAATTCAATGAAAACTCACTTAATCCTGTTTATTCCTAATACTAATAACTTTCTTTCTTTCTTTCTTTCTTTTCATGTATAACAACTAACAACAACACCATCACGAGGGAGCAAGTCGTCTGTCGTATGTATCAAACGTCGTGTTAGGAGCCGAAGCACATAGGTCAGCACGGACACGGATCGAATTACCATCAAACTGAGGTAAAAACGATCCATATGCGTTGGTGGGTATACTAAGAAAGGGGTAAGTAACATTTTTAGTTCTTAGAGAACACATATTGTATATCATTTCAGCCCCCCTATATGTTCATTATACCGTACCAATAATACCGTACCAATAACTTTGTGTATCCAAACTGTAAACTAACTTGAGACATTATTCAATTGAATTCTCATTTTGAGAAGACCTCAGAACAATAAGAATAAGACGAACATAAAGCACATCGATGACTACACCAAACACATTTACAGTACATTTAGATTTGATACTTCTCCTCATATTAATTATCTACAACTTGGATTCGGTACTACAAGATGGCAACATAGACAGTCATCTCTCCTAGAAAAGTATTGTATTGATTAGCATTCCAGTACGACCTTCGGAAGATAAAGACTATTTAAAACCAAACACTTGATTCATATTTTGAAATTTATTCATATAGTATAACACATCACGTTTCAGACTAGTAGCATAAACGACTAAAATACTAGAGAATACATGACGTACAATGACGACGCACTTCAGATAATTCTTGTTCGCGTATAGATGGAAGTACATTTCATGTTTTTCACTTCAATAACCTTCATTCCATTCGGGAGAAAAGGATCTCCCTATCGCTATCGTTTGATATACGACCGCATTCTGTATAATTAACATTATCTGTCTATCATTGTCAAAAGATGCTTGGAGATGACATCTGTGCTACAATTTGTCAACATAGACTACTACAACATAGCTCTGTATGTTATTTCCAAGAAATGCATTAATTAATAACATATATTTTCATGTCGCTTCTCCATGCGTAAACAAGAATCCGATTGCTCAGAACTAAAGGATGACTATACAAAAATGACTACGGGAGGGAAACTGAAGCAAAAACAATTTAATAAAACTACTTCTGCACAATATTCATCCAAAATAGTGTTAAAGCGGGCAACATAGCCTATTCCGTCTAAATATTGGCAAAAGTAGAGGTAAAAATTTGCACTACGGGGTCCAGCACAGACAACGAAGCTGTCATACAGCTCCAGCTGAGTACACCATAAAAAAAAATAAATAAAAAAAAACAAACAAAAAAAAAATTCACTCCTCAGAAAAACGGAAAAATCGCCTCCTCTTTGCATCGCAGATGAGTTTCTATGAAGTCTGCCGATATGGACATAAATATCCTCTGTTGAGGTACATTATAGTACAATACGAACGGTAACTACTTTTTGAAATACAAAAAATAAAATATGTATGGAGAAAACTTTAAAATTGTTTTCTTTATATTAATGTACGATATATCGGAAGGAAATATCAATATCACCGATATATTGAATAGGAAATATCGATACCGAAATATCGACTATCGAAAGCAAAATATCGATATTCCGATATATCGGAAGTATCGGAACGTCCCTAACTCGGAGTACTTTAACGACACTCACCCCTATCGCCGAACCTATGAAAAGAGTCTTTATCCCATACGATAGACACATCATAATTCTGCTCCGCCCAAAGCTAAGGAATTTGGTGTTCTTCAGACAACCAACTCAAGACTTCGTCTACGAAGGATCCGGTCAACACTTATTACAAAGAATGCTTCAAACAAACGGTGGCTGGAGTACACTACGATTTTAAAAATGCCCACTTCGACGCAATTTCTGACGTCCTATTGGGAGGACGTTTCAGATAAAGGTGAAATTGATACTGCAGTGCAATATTTCTCCAATATTATGAGCTACGTGATTGATAGACATGTGCCAAAACGAGTCAATTGGGTCCTAAAACTTTTAATGAAATCTTGTTTTTATTTAATAACACGAAAAAGCATGTAACTGTAACTACTTTAGCAATTTTTCCCGTTCAAATAATGGCTATATCATGCTCAAACTTTAATTTAAAAATTTGGTCCATAAATGAACCTTGACACTTTTGATCATGTTTGACGTTCGCTTAGTCGACAAAAACACCATAGGGGTTTTAGTTCGACCACTGGGGTTGTTCCTATCTGACATTTCGTAAGAGACACGGAAAACAAAATACACCCAAAATTTGAGTTTAAGCCAAAAGATTTGACAAAATCTAAAAAAAAAATGTTTTTTGGGCTTAAACCAACGGAAAATTGAGAAAATTGAGTAAACATGTGTTTTTGGCCTAAACTTAAGCGTTTGGCACTAAAATTGGGACAGGGCTTTAGGACCCTATTCCGAGCACACACAAACTCTTCGGCAAACAAACGAGCTACGGTCAATGGAAACTGCTAAAAGGGCGGCATTGTAATATTATACAAACCACCGGACTGAATCGTCAAGACATTTTGTGCATCTGAATGACTGTAAACGAATGAATTAATCGTCCTACCAATCGCACATGAAAAACGAGCTGCTCAAGCTGAAAGCTAACCAGAAATCTTTCTGAAAGTTCGTAAATAACCAAAGAAAAGACCCGGCTACCCACACATACACACCCACAAATTAGAGCTCTGACCCTAAAACTGTTTGCGACTTTTTCGTCGATAAGTTTGTTGTCCTTTTTTCGGAAGAAGGAAGTACGCCTAAACAAATTGAAGATGTCTCCTATCTCGCCGAATCACTCACTCATATCGATGTTGATGAATCAATGATTATGACGGCTATCAGTAAATTTAATACTCATGCAAATCTGCACCTGTTTCCCGTTCACAGGCAAGGTGACAAAATGCACATCCAAAACTACCGTGGAATATCCGCTCTAAGTTTAGTTGCTAAACTCTTAAAGCTTGTACTTTTGGAACCTATATTCAGCCACTGCCGACATTATACCTATTGATGAAAAGCAACACGGATTCATGCTTAAGCGATCTACCAGTACAAATCTGTTTTCTTTTATTTTATACAAAACAGAGTCCTTTAATTACGTAAGCAAACTGATGCGATTTGTTATATAGCAGGGAGGTCTGCTGCTTTAACAGCATTAACCATGAAATTGCGTTGGCTAAATTAGAAAAGCTAGGTTTCGGTGGAAGAATTGTTGGCAGGTTACGCTCCTACCTTATTGGTCGTCAGCACAAAGTGAAAATTGGAGACGTCATCTCACGCAATGGATGTCCTCATACGCCCAATCTACAAGAAAGGGCACAGACTGGAGTGTGCCAATTACAGAGGAATTACGCTGCTGAATTCGGCGTTCAAAATTATGTTGCGCCTCTTGTTTAACAGACTGAGACCGCTCGAGGAGTTCTTCGTCGATGGTTTTCGTAAGGGCCGCTCGACAACAGGCCGAATGATCCTAGATAAGTCCCGGAAGTATAACTTGCAGACTCACCATCCGTTTATTGATTTCAAGGCGGCGTACGATTCAGTGAAAAGAAATGAGTTGTGGCAGATAATGTCTGAACATGGATTTCCGGCGAAACTAATTAGGCTGATACGTGCTACGCTGGATGGTTCGAACTGAAGTGTTTGGATCGCAGAAGAGTTGCTCACATTCTTCAGCAGGAGTTTATCCACTTTGCGGAGTGGTGCTGTGTAAACCGGATGAAAGTCAATCCAAGCCCAAGTGTGCCGTCATATCTTTCTGCCGGAAGAAGGCACCTTTGTTGTCTGATTACGATCTGTTCGGCACTTTTATCGGAAGGACAAGCTGCAGAAAGAATCTAGCGGTGCAGCTTAATAGCAAACTATCTTTCCAGCAGCACATATCACACACATGGTCTGGAAAGCCTACTACTCACTTCAATTTTCTATGTAAACTTTAATAAATTTTGATTTATTGTTTGATTGATTTACTTCGACAATTTACACCTTCATTATGCATTCGTGTGGGAGTTACTAATTTATTATTTAGATTTTGCATTCAAAAAGATTTGATGAAACTTAGATCAGACCTGTGTATTTTTTAGGCAGTGTTGTTCAGACTCATTTCCCCGAAAATAACATTTTCCAAACTACGAAGCCACGAACTACTACAACCATGCTCTATCCTCCTAAGATAGAAAAGCAGATGGTTAAGCTTGAGTACTGCACACAAAATCGATCAATTTTGATCCCAGAGAGCCACAATTCAAGTTTCGGTGAAATGAAATGAGTGAGTGAGTGAGACTGTCAATTTGTCTCTAAAATATCGATTTTCGTCGCTATTTCTATAACAAAAAAAAATCTTTTATTTTCTTGAAAGCTCATTTGAAGTGCTCAGTGCAGTGCAGACGGAAAATTAGTGCTGATTTGAATCATTCACTTATGTACCGAGAGGGTACTCAGACGGTTGCCACCGGGTGTTAAGAAAAAAGTGCGGTGCTAGTTATTTTAAAATTTCGGTGTTTTATTGTGATTTTGATGAAATCTTTTAAGTTTTTGGTGAAGTTTCGACATCAAAGTATGTAATTTCTTTGGAGTGCTAGTTGGAAAGTGTTCTTGGAGATTTTAAAACCGTTCTGTATCTGGAATGGTTTCACGTCTCACAAAAAGCGTGCTGGAAGCAGACAGTGCCCGAAATCGGATTGGAAGATTTGGTGAGTTTGTTCCGATTGTTCACTTTTGGATAAAGTATTTTTTGGTGTTTTTTTGCACCCTTTTTCAATCGGCGCGTTCGTTCCACGCGACAATATACGGTAGTAGCATTAGCACGAAAAAGATTAATTTTTGTTTTTCAATTTTGTTTAGGATATCTCTTTGCTCGTAGTTAGAACGATTTTTTTTTTTTAATTTATGTAATGACAAAAAAAAAGATAGTTTTTGCTTTGAAAATAAGAAACGTGTTTAAAATATTTTTTTTATTCCTCGTTTTTTATACATTTTTTTTTTTTTTGATCCGATGACCCTGGAGGGATCGGTTTCACTCTTTGTTTGATAATGAGCGGATGATCTTGCATAAATCATTTTATCGGTGATTGGGTTGTAATTGAAAGTTTTGCAAAACACTTTTAAACATAAAAATAAATAAAAAATATTCCATCTTTTGATTGCCGGCATTCAGAAGATTAAATTTCAAAACCTTAAACAACAATGCCTTGTGTCGATCGCTAGCTTTTCAGGCGAATCCTATGACCTTTTACCCCTCCCAACCTCCACCTCCGTAGCACTTATGAGGGTGTCGCTGAGTCGGTGGCCTCTCGCTAAGTAAGTGCTACATCAACATTTCCTCCCCCAATTCCAAGTTACGGTAAAGATGGGCGTGGCCGGGAATAGCGATATTCATGCTTTTAGTTGTCTTGTTTAAGATTGAATCAAGGTTTACTCCCCAACCTTGTTTCTGAAAGCAGTCTGGATGAGATAATTAAAAACGAACATGAATATTGTTAGTATCCAATCTACGAAGTATACCGTAACTACGCTAACGCTAACGCTAACGCTAACGCTAACGCTAATGAAATGAGTGAGTGAGTGAGTGCGAATCATTTCACCGAAACTTGAATTGCGGCCCACCGAGATCGAAACTTTCGGATCCCATGTGCAACACTCAAGCCCAACCACCTCCCTCTCCATCTCAGGAATACAACGCACAGTTATAACAGTTCATGGCTTCACAATTCGAATTTCAGGGAAATGAGTCTGGTCAACACTGTTTTTAGGAATTACTTCGGTTATTTTTCAAATGAGAGTTGTGTTTGATCTTCCGACCTTGACGCTTGCTCCTGCGCGGGCCGGCGATGAGGGCAGGATCAAACATGTCGCGCGTCGATCGAGTAAAGTGAAAAAGTGCCGCTTTCGATTAGTTCTTTATGATCTTCCAACATTGACGCTTGCTCCTGGGCAGTGCTTCAAGAAAGCCCGAGTAGTCGTCAGTTGTTTTCCATCACGGGTCGCGCGCCTATTTTCTCTGAGTGCTTTTATATAGCCGAGCAAACGACTGAAGCTGAAAGAGGATTGTTGCTGCTCAATGATGACGGATCAATTGGTGAGCTCGTTTCATGCTACTGTTCCTATTCTATAAAATATGTATGACTGAACCGTTAATCGTTACAACGGTGAGATGTAAATATGATGTTTCAAAAAAATATGAATGGTTCGTCACTGTGAGTGTCGACATATACTCTGATTCATAAATTATTTATGTCTAAATTTTTTTTATTCAATACTCCTTCTTCTTTTTACCTTTATTTTTGTAATCAAAAATAAAACTTTGAATGGTTCGACACTTCAAGTGTAGACTTCCGAAAAGTTCACTTTATTCAACAAACTTTGAAAGGTTCGTCACCTCAAGTGTCGGCATAATTTTTCTCTACATAGATATTGTTCATATCAAATGAAAATATTATATTTACATATAAGCATGTTTATATCTCACAAATAATTATTTATTATGGTCTAATCGCTTATCAAAGTGAATCCTGTGACCCAACGATCCTTCCCATTACAGGGTGGCCACCAAACCGGGAAAAAACGGGAAAAGCGGGAAAAAGACTGGAATTTAAATCCATCGGGAAAAAGACGGGAAAAAACGGGAATTTGAGATGGTCACCGGGAAAATCATTTTGAACGAACATCTTCAAGCTCTAAATCTACAAACCATCAAAAATAAGTTTTAGAAAGTTGATATGGTTGATCATATTGCCATCTGTTGTCTTGGATAGATAGGTTTCAAACATGATTTTCTTGTAGAAATAGTCTAGTTTGCCACACTAAAGTTGGTTGGTAATGTTTCGAAATATTTTATGATTTCATTTTCTCTTACTAACAGGGCTTAATTTTTACTTTAACTTATCTGACTCAGAGTTCTACAACTTTTAACAGAAGGTTTAAGCACTCAAACATATTTGATTCATAGTTTTCTTTAGTTATGTTAGTATTTTAGTTTAGAGCGGCTTTGTTCCATCATCACCTTAAACATATTTACTTTAGTGAACTCTTCATATTTATGAATAAATGAAAGAAGAAACACTAAAAATTGAAATACCGTTTTGATTCATATTACGGACAGCTTCAAATTCCGGACACTCTACTTTGTATGGGAAACATTTCACGCGAAATGTTTCAATTTTTGCTGTTCAAAAGTTCTCAATTTCAAGGCTCGTTTTAGTAAACTTTTTCCATAAATATCTTTGAAAATTTATAAATCCCAACTACCTTAGATGTCTCTTTGGTGGTTTAACGATATCGATTGATGATTTGACTGTTCCATTAATGATTATCACGAGCTGTCCGGAATTCGATTCAAAGTGTCCGGAATATGAGGCAAAAGTGAG
Source organism: Aedes aegypti (assembly GCF_002204515.2). NCBI lineage: Eukaryota > Metazoa > Arthropoda > Insecta > Diptera > Culicidae > Aedes > Aedes aegypti. The sequence goes on from NC_035108.1 coordinate 404,222,853, forward strand.
GAAGCGTCCGGAATAAGAATCATGAAAAAGCCACACATTTTGATTTATTTAAAATTATTGAAGTTGCGGAAGCGTATTCTTCACCCACCGTTCGAAAGTAAAGGGCTTCCGACGCTGGATAGCGCTAAGGAATCATACAGAATGATTTATTTTGTATGCTCTATGCTGGGTTATATTTCCCTGAGTCCTTAAGTGTCCGTAACATGAATCAAAACGGTACTTCAAATAGGGTAATAGGATGCACAAAAGGGACATATCTAGGTATCTATATAAATAAAAATGGAATGATGTTTGTATGTCACGAAATGGCTTGAGAACGGGCTAACGGATTTTGAAAATTCTTCCATAGTTATGTTCCTGAAGTGTTCCGACGTGTTTGTGTATATAAAAAGCAAAGGATATTTAACGGGAAAGTTGAAAAAACAGGAGTGAACGGAACTTCCATTTTGCACGGGGCGTTCCATGGCGTTTTTCAACAGCCTACTTGATGGCAAGACGAAGTTTGCCGGGGCCACTAGTTTAAATTAAAAATTGAATGGTGTTTGTATGTCACGAGTTGGCTTGAGAACGGGACGACTGATTTGAACAATTCTTTCACTTTTGTTTTCCTCAAGGGTTCCGACGTGTTTGAGTGGAAGAACATTTTTCAAAATCCTCCAAGAAAGTTGAGAAAACGGGAAATGCGAATTTGACGTAAAATTCGGGATTTTTTCCCAAAGCCTCTACGGCCTACTGGGCAATACGACGTTTGCCGGGACACTAAATGTTTAAGTGAATCAAAAGTGCCAAGAATAGCAGCAATGGGGTGTGAGTGATAGAATCCCACTTTTGAGAAAAACGACTTTTAAGGTTTTTCAACAATTTTTCATTCCATACTAATTGTACGAGAGCCGAGCAAAAACACATGCCAATCTTCTACGAATATTATTTGCTTTTTATTGGACGGAAAAATCACCTAAAATACCGTTTAAAAGCTTAAAGTACAATTTTTTGGTATGTTCAACTAAAAAACCGATTATGGGTTATTTTTTTGCGTTCGGACCCATCAATAAAAAACCGGGAAAATTTTTAAAACTATACCGGGAAAACCGGGAAAAAAGCGGGAATTTCATAACGGATTTTTGGTGGCCACCCTGCATTAACAAACATCCCTCCCAGTAACCTTTGTGGAGATGCAGAGGCAAACACGGTCTCCAAATAGCAAAGGTTACATACTAACATTCCTTCCCCCAATCCCACCTGACTGCAAGGACGTGGCCGGCGCCGTTATTGACCCTGTATAAATAGAGGCACTGAATTATGCACACTGAAGAAGATTATGGCCAATCCCAGCCGAACTTCTAGTTGATTCTTTGTGCATTTTCACTGACTTCGGTCAATCACGGAATAGCAACCATTGATATGTGTAGTCAGTCTAAGCTAAGCTAAGCTAAGCTATTACTTCGGTTATTTTTCAAATGAGTGCTCTAAGATTTGTTCCTTTTAGAATGACTTCGCAGATTTCTACTAAAATCATTCTTAGGGTGCCTCGAGAGATTCCTTCAATAATTTCCCCATGGAATCGTTCGAAATACCTATAAGAATTCATGGGTTGTTCCAGGAATATCTTTGAATATTCTACCAGTTATTCTTCAAATGATTTCGACAAAGATCACCCAAAAATTCCACGTTGTAACCTTCCATATATTTATCTTGAAGAACTTCTGAGAATTCCTTCAATTTTTTCCCACGAATTCCACCAATTTTTTTTTCAAAGTTGTTTCAGAGATTCCTCCAAAAGTGGCTATAAAAATGATATCAGTATTGACTTACTGGAGTTCCACCAAGGGATGGTTTAAACATTCTTCGAGGAGTTGCTCCAGTAGTTCCGCCAGGAATTATTCAATATAAATTCCATTCTGAATATGCCTAGGAAATTTGTCTTAAGGACTTCTGGATTCAAGGAATTTTTCATTCAAGGGAGGTGTTTCCGTACATCCTGCAGGAATTGTCTAGAGATTCTTCCATAAATTAATCCAGCAATTTTTCATGAAATCTTTCAAAGGCCTATTCAAAAAAATTTTCTCGGAATATTTATTAAAAAAAAATGTGCGGGTATTCTTTCAATAATTCGAAAAACACTTCTTGTGGAATATCTGTAGCAATTAGATTACGAATTTCTGCTGGAGTTTCTCCAAGGTTTATCCAAGAACTACGTACTACTTGATTTTTTTCAAGAATTTTATGTGGAATGAAATTCTTCATTCATTCCACTAGAAATTTCTTAATTTTCCAGTGATTTCTCCAAGAAAATATAAAGGTATACGTCCAGAGATTTTTCAACGGATTTGTCTACAGTCAAACCTCCATGAGTCGATATTGGAAGGGACCATCAACTCGAGTCATGGAACAAAAATGCTTTGGAAATCTGTTTGAGGAGACCATCATAGTAACCATGATTTTTTGTTCATTGTATGGTACCATGAGTCGATATCGAGTCATGGAACTTCGACTCATGGTGGTTTCACTGTATTACAAAAAAAAATAAGGGATTCCTCCAAAAACTGATCAGGTTTCCCGAATTGGGAAATTGTTCTAGAATGCCGCAAACTACTTGACCAGGTATTCGTTTAGTAACTCGTCCATGTAAAATCCTTCAAAGATATTTTTTGTTTTGTAATAGAGTTGTCCAATGATTTCTTTATGGATTTTCTGGAATTTTCGAGGAAATTTAAAAAGGATTTACTGTAAGGTTTTTACTATGAATTCCTGTTTCAGTAAATCGCTATAACTGCGCTGCCGTAAATCGCAAGTCGGTCCCATCTGCATTTTCGTCAAAATTGAGTTAATATCAGTTTTCAATATATCTTCCTATGATCTTTAAGCTGCAATAACGGGACAACACTTTTTGTTCGGTAAAAATAGGAAGAAACACCAAGTCGGATTGTCCCATAGTGAAAACTAACCGCAAGTCAGTCCCACTACAGGTTTTTGCACTCTGTATCACAACAATGGACTATGTTTTGGTCATATTTATATTTTTTTCGGATATCAGTGTGAGAAGCAAATTGTGAAAGTTTAATTAAGATTCAAACATGTTTCAATCTTGTGGAATATTCGTATGGCAAACGATTTTATGAACTTCTCAGGCCATTTTCTCAATGCCTACTTTTTATAGATGGGACTGGCTTGCGAATCGCGACAGTGCGTCCTTCATATGGGTCTGGGTCATTTGGCATAAAGCCATTTGGCATAACGCCGTTTGGCATGATGACCATATGGCATAAACAAATTTCTTCAAGAAAATGCATATTTTGAAAGAAGGGATATAATTCTAGTTATGCCAAATGGCCATTATGCCAAATGACCTTATGCCAAATGACCCGCTCCCCTTCATAATTGTTTCCAGGGCTTCTGCAGCAATTCATCCAGAAAACCTTTGCTTGAAATTGACCACAAAACACTAGAAATTTTTATATTTTTTTTTTCAAGATCCTTGAAATATCTCATTTATGTATTTTTTTTAGAGTTTCTCTGAGGATTCCTTCAAGAAGTTTGTTGCGGAATACTTAAGTATTATTTAAATACACTTATTTAAGGATTAAACCAGTAATATATAGCTCGCTGTGAAATAGGCTCTGTTTCAATAGACGTAAAAAATAACAAAAAACTGAAAAAATAAAAATAAAACAGCGATAAATATGTAGGAAGTACTGAAAACACTTGCTAGATAAATAACATTGATTTCATATTCATTTTCCCATAAAAAAAATAACCGTAGAACAAAATTAAGAAACAAATATTTTGCTTTGATATAAAGTAACGAAAATAAATATCGAGGTATTACTGTAATTAACAGCAATTCAACATTTAGAGGTACAAGGTTTTGATTTCTTGATTCCATGCATTTTGAGCCGGTCTATTATAGCACCATTCCAAAAGAAAACTGTATTAATAAATCATACTTCCCTCTGCTTTCCAGGGCATCGAAGAGGAAGACGTGTCGCCCGGATTTGTGCTGTGCGATGCTTCCAACCCAATCAAAACCGGCAAGGTCTTCGACGCGCAAGTAGTTATCCTAGAACACAAATCAATTATCTGTGCAGGTTACTCGGCGGTGATGCACATACACTGTGCGGCGGAGGAAATTACTGTTAAGGTAAGTTCAGGATTGAAGTAACTGTTGGTATAGGTTTGAAATCGGCACAATCCCAGCTCCACGTTGAAGTTACTCCTTCTTTTGTGTGGCGTTCTTTCTAAGAGCGTGCTATAGTAAAGTATGGTAGATGCCCTTAATTTATTGAGTATTATTTCCTTAGCACTCAATGTAAGATTGTTTACCAACAGGACCCTCTCCAGATAACATTTCTGGTTTTTTTAGTGGTTTTAAAGACCACAAATTGCCCTTGAGAAAAAAAAACCTTTGATACTACGGACCATCATGTCTGACTATTTCACTTTACTATCATCCCTTGTAGGCTCTCATTTGCTTAGTGGATAAGAAGACAGGCGAGAAATCAAAGACCCGGCCACGTTTCGTCAAGCAGGACCAGGTGGCCATCATGAGAATTGAGTGCTCCGGGCTGATCTGTCTCGAGCAATTTAAACTATTCCCACAGATGGGACGCTTCACGTTGCGAGATGAAAGTAAGTACCCCTATTCTGGTGATTTCTATATCAATTCTAATACAATGAAATTGTGCTCTTTTCTTACCAACAGACAAAACCATCGCCATCGGTAAAGTTTTGAAGGTTATTGAATAAATAAGTTTTTAAATCAGTACACAGACATAGTTACGAAAAGAAACAACAACGCTATCTCGTCCTCTGCCGTAAGGAACTTGTCCCCTCAGACAGCGAAACAAGAAAAGAAACCCACTCTTACTAACAATCTGCAAACAAATGAAGGCATCAAGCCGGACACTGCTTTGGCCATTCATCTTCCCGATGTGGTTGATGAAAGCTATTAATCGTGTGTCCATCCATTGTTATGTTTATTCCTATCAAGAAAAAAAAACGAATCGTATCCACTAGGAGGTAAATCTTTTCGGTATTGCTTCGAAAGCAGAACAATGTTAAAGATCATGGATTCTTTCATTGCCGGGAAACTCAACCCCTCTAAGTCCCCGAATAGTGAAACCAATTTTCGTTCCTTGTAGAGCACGTCGCGCGTAAAAGCAAACCAAGATGAAACAAAACTTAAGAGAAAATCAAGACACAAACATACCACATAGGAAATGCTTATGATAACAATCATTTGTAAAAGAAGAACTAATTGAAAATAAAAAAAAATAATCGCGGAAGCGGAGGACTGAACTTATATACAATAAGCGAAACACAAGAAAATTAAAACAAACACACACACAGTAAACTAAAACAAAGGAAACGATGATAAAAGAAACAAGAAAAAATGAACATCATACGCATCAGGAACAATAATCTTAATGATAACACGTTATTGTATAGAGGAAAAATCCAAGGCGAGCAGGTGAACCGTCATCGAGGAAGTTTCTTCCTTCTGGTGTTCTGTCCTCGGACGGGTCTATCTCTCCGAGAGCACGGACAGCGATGCGCACCTACAGACATACCAATGGTCGAGGCAAACACAAATCTTACTAAGAAATCCAACCAATTGTTACTTTTGATTTGTTTCATCATGTATAATGCTTATTATTATGAGGTTTTTAGCTTTTTGTATTGCTAAAAGAATAAACAAAAAAACGAGATTGCCGTGAAAAGCTGGCGGGCGGTAATCAAATTCATGTACGCAGATAGCATCGTTATAGCTGAGAGAGAAAGAAAGAGAAATTGATTATTAGAGGGATACGATCGAAGTCGAAGTTCACAGGAAGTAAGCGACAGTGACACGACGGCAGCAACTAGAAGTCGGATCCAGATTGTGTATTTAACGAAGTGCTTCTCGAGATTTTCGAACTTGTGCGTGTGTGCAGATTGTATGTTCGTAGTATGAATGTTGCGATATGCGCGGTACCAGAGGGCGGGTTTTCACCATTTAGGATTGAATATAGAGAGAGTAGCAGCAGCTTCAAATGACGCCTTTTTTATTCGCCTGGAAGCAACCGGACCCGGGATTGATTGTATGCATGCACGAACGCGGGTGTGATTGGGTAAGGTATCGAAATGAGAATTAATTTAACTAGAGCTAAATACGCTAAAAAACATTTACACAATTTACACACATAAACCGTTGAGGGACAGATTAATGAAGAAATAAAAAATAAACATGCAGTAGCATACAAACCGCATTGAGACAAGATATTAATCCTTGTTCTGTTTCGAGCTAGAAAGGCTAAAAAACGAACACACAAACAATAAAATTGTAATCTAGAAAAGAGAGAGTAAAGAGGGTTAAGCGAAATGAAAATAGAATTGAAACGGAGCAGATAGCGAACAGCCAAGAGAGAGGGTGAAACAGCAGCAAAAAACAACTATTCTACATTTAATCAAAAACAACAATGGAAACTCCTTTATCTAATTATAATTACTATTTTCGTTTTTTATTTGTTTATCTTTTAAAGAAAAGAAGTAAAATAAACACCTCTTTAAAAACACAACCGTTGGCTAGGGGCATTTATTTGAACGTTTTGAAGAATACATGAATAATCCAAAAAATAAAATATTTTGGTTCCTAGCGATGGGCTCAAAAATTTGAATTAAACACAAATTAACTGCTTATTTACTCTATTCTACACTGCTTTTCAATTAAATATAGTGAGTGATCTTTTACAAGGAATTATTCACAAATTTCAACCAAAACTTTTTTACTAGTTTTTTAACGTTTTCTTCTTCTTCTTTCTGGTGTTACGTCCCAACTGGGACAAAGCCTGCTTCTCAGATTAGTGTTCTTATGAGCACTTCCACAGTTATTAACTGAGAGCTTTCTTTGCCGATTAACCATTTTAGCATGTGTATATCGTGTGGCAGGTACGAAGATACTCTATGCCCTGGGAATCGAGAAAATTTCCTTTACGAAAAGATCCTCGACCAGCGGGATTTGAACCCACAACCCTCAGCATGGTCATGCTGAATAGCTGCGCGTTTACCGCTACGGCTATCTGGGCCCCTATAATGGTTTCTTTATATTTAATCCCTTCCAGCCCACGATTTCTTTCAATGTTTTCGATGAGAAAAAATGCTGTAAACAAAATTTGCTGTTGGTTGTTGGAAATTGTCTAACGTTATCGTGAAACTGTTGCCGGGCCTGTAGCCGTAATATCAATCCGTTTGCTCTACTTTCGCTTTTCTTGGTTGGTGAAGAGTCTTCGATAGGCCACCTAACCAGGGTAAGTATACATCGTGCTAGAGGGGCTGTCTTCTCAGTGCTGACACGATACAGCATTGTCTGTTCGTTCTTTACATGGCGACCACGGTCCTAGCTATCACAACCATCCACCTTCATCAGCGCCTTGGACCTGTAGCTCTGGTTCTCAATAGTTTCACGATCTTTCGGACATGCTAACATGGTTTTCCGGCGAAACTAATTAGGCTAATACGTACTACGCTGGATGGTTCGAAATCATGTCTTCGGATTGCAGACGAGGTGTCAACGTCGTTTGTGACGTTACACGGATTGAAGTATTTATTTGCTTCACCACATTTTCGTAATACCAGAGTATGGACAAACCATATATGAACTCGATTTAATGCGTTAGTGCCGTATGAAAGAATAGCTTTGTCGAATGTACTCGTCTTCAATATTGGGTTAAGAATCTTGAGGAATATGAGTTTGAAATATTTATGCTTATTAGCGCTTCCTAGTAATCAAGTATGCTAAACATTGCTCTTAGCTTAACTAGCATTTTTATTGAAAATACCAGCCTGCTATGAAACTGAATCCGGAGATATGAGTTTTCAACTTTAATGCTCACTAGCGCCTTCTAGTGGGAAATGATTAAACCAACTAAACAAGCTATTTGCAGCCTTTGAATAAATGAACACATTTTCCGAAGACACTAGTCTTCTAACATAGCATAAACTTGAAAATATTATTTAATACTAGTGGTCCCGGCCAACTTCGTCTTGCCATCAAATCACCAAGTAGGCTGTTGAAAAATGTCATGGAATCTCTCACACAAAATGAGATATTAGCACTCCGCAGTTTTACCAAATTTTCCGACAACTTCCCTGAACTTTTTCGTCACACGAACACGTCGGAACCCTTCAAGAAGACAACAGTGAAAGAATTGTGCAAATCTGGTGTCCCGTTCTGGAGTTATTTCGTGACATACAAACACCACTCCATTTTTATTTATATAGAAGATAATATTAAACTGTTTCTGAGAAAAAATTGTTGAAAGTTTCAAAATTTCGCTATATTTTAACCTTTTTTCACAATAACCTCTCTCGCGAAACCGCAATGAACCATCTCCCTTTACAATTTTCATATCTTTCTTTCCAAAACTGCAGACAAATCGAAAATCCGTTCATATTTCGCGAAGTCATTATGACCCTTCGATGGCTTCGGCACCCTGAGGGTATTGTCGGCAGTACTAACTTATCGTCCTTGTTAAAATTTATCTACGGAACAAGTGTTACCTCCAATGTACTCAATATATTCTTTGAACTACTATTTTCAAGAAAATTACTCTAGCAGGGTGTCTACTTTTACAAGAAAACCTGGAATTATCAGGGAATTTCGGCCACAATCATGGAAATTATTGTAATACATGATAGTATATGTCCCTTGTTGACAATGAAGCTGAACTCAAGATTGACTAGTTTGTAAAGTTGGTGAAGTACAGTCCTCACTTCCAGTTGGGTGTCGTTCAAGAACATATGAAACATGATTGAGGACATCCCATTTTTCTGGTTTCGTCATTCTACAAAAATAATAGATTTTGTTCGGAAAGAGAAAAATTACAATAAGTACGATAAATAGTACATTTCTCAGGAAAGCCAGGTCTCTTTTTGAAATCTTGGTCACTATTTTAATGCAGGTTTCTAAAAAGTCTATTGTTGAGGTATTTTAAGTCTCTATTTTGATCAAAATATGCTTAGAGGAATTTCTTCAAAATTTGGTCCAGAAAATCCTGGCTAGAGCACTCCAAAGCTACTACATCAAGTAATTTTCACAGAAATCACTCTGAAGAAATCCTATCGATTATCCCAGGAATTCCTGCAGATGTTTTTTCACAGATTGTTTCAGCGATTTTTCCACTTGTTACATCTAGGAGATTTCCCAAAGATCCTCCAGGATCTTACGAGTTTTGGAAAAATTGCCATTTTGCCACGCCGATTTTTCCTTTAATTTCTGGCATTTTCATTAAAAATTCATCTACGATTACTTTCAGGAATTGCTCCAAAAATTCTTTCAGACATTATTCGATGAAATCAATTTAAAACTTCGCCACAAATTCTTTTGGCATTTCTCCAGAATTTCATCAAAATATTTTTGCTGCGATTTTTCTATTATTTTCAAGGCTGGTAGCGAGTCACTTTTTAGTGGCTTGGTCACTTTTTTTAAGCCAGTCACTTTAAAGTCTCTTTTTTGAAGCCATTTCAACTAAAGTCACTCTTTTCGTCAAAAAGTCACTTTTTTTTCAACTATTTTGAGCTAAGTTTTCGTCATTTATGTAATTTACGTCATCACCAGATGAAGTTATTCTGTCAGTATTAAAATATTGGTTTATGGGTTCTTGTGAAAAAAGCTTGGAGGAAAGTTACTCTTTCATAGAGTTCCGCGTAATTTGTAATAGTATCTAAGGTATTATTAGAATGGTGTAAGTTCATTGTTAAAAAACTAAAGGTTTAAATATTTAGTACTCTTTTTGAATATCTAATGCATTCTCTTTTATTAGGTTTTTTTTTTATAACTTGTGGTGGATAATTTGTGGTGGATAACATGTGGTGGTTTATCTTCTATCTACGTTTTAAAATATAAAGCACATTAGCTTTTAAAATTTTACAAAATTCATAATATAGGTATTCAGCACTAAAACGCAAAACGGAGAATAATTATTTATTGTTCTATTTTAGATTAGAAGCTAATCAAACTTTTAAGGACTGACTTGATTTGTAAACCAAACCTTTAAAAGTGGCCGGATCTTGGATCTAACTTTGGCTGAGAGTATACACTAAGGTTTTTATGTCGGTCGAATTTATCATTTTCATTGAATTGTTCATGAAATCACGCATGCTTTCTTCAATGAAATGTTTGGTGTCGGATCCTCTTCTTAGCTTTTTTGAATCACTTCGGCAGGATGGTTTTTGAAAGCCACAGAGCTTATATTTGACAATAATATGCGTGATATTTAAGTATTTTAATTTCATAGTTTATTACAATTCAACCGACTATAATCCCCAATGTCAAGTGAAGCATGAAAGTGTCAAAGTGTTTTGATTGTAATATTGGAAGCTTAGTGCTAATAATTACTTTAAGATCATATTTCAGAAGAACAGCCTGTTAAGCCTATCTTCTTTATGCTAAATGTCCCTTTGGCCAAGCGTACCTCCCATCAAACTTATTGATGAAAAATTTCACTCAGGCTTAAGTCAACCTTTTGTTCTCCCTTAGTCGGCGTTCGAAGGACGCGTCTATCATACATTGGTTTCAGGCAGTATTTCAATCATATTCGAACTTCTACAATCATTTTTTATTTGATTAATGCCCAAGTATGGAGCTGGATCCTATTATTGGCACTTTCGATTCACTTCGGCAGTGGAGTTTTTTGAAAACTATTGACTGAGCTCATATTTTGCCATAATAGGCATCGTATTGAAGAGAAAATCCCCCTACCAAAGTTAATCATGGAAGTGCCCAAGGATATCTGCACCCTATTACATTTTCCGTAATCTTGATCTAGTTACACAAAATATTGGCCTTCTTAGGTAAAAGCGTTAAGGCTAAGTATCCCGTTATTCGTTTTGGCGAACTGTTGCATAGCATGTCGCAATTTCAAAGTAATAAATATCAGTCCTCATAAATCATATTAATCCGGGAAAGTATTTCTTATTCGCTGGAATGCAGAAAGTATGCTGATACTTTTTCAGATGTATCAGTGCAATACCAACTGTTTTTCATTAATTCGAAATTGTGACATGATCTGCAACAATCATCATCGACACGTTCAAATTTCAATGACGACCTACTTCGCCTTAAAGTAGAATCTAATAGAGCTAAATAGAAAGCATTCTTCAGTGAATCTCACATTTGACGTTACTTCATCTATACGCCTATAATGTTTCTAGACTGAACACTCTGAAATAATAGAAATCATGGAAGGTTTAAACTGCCCATAAACGCATAATTGTCCCATGTGAATAGGAAATCCAGCAAACATGGGACTGAAATGCGTTTATGGGCAGTAAATCTCATACATATTTATCATTCTTGAAGGACATACTAGGCTTAGTTTAAACGTTATACATATTTGGTTTAACAAACTAAACTATGCTCGATTTTAGCAAGACTATTTTGATCAGTGTTTTTTAGCGACCGTGAGTGTTTACAAAAACAAAAATGTCGGTGAAATCGGTTTGTCCGGAGTTATTGCAAGAATATTTATCATTAATTTTCCTGCGTAAAAATATCAGAAATGGGACTTCTTCCCATCGGGAATGATGAATCATACTTACTTTACTTTTGCTGGCGCTACGTCCTTCAAGACATGACCTGCGCCACAATGTTACGCCAACTAACTCGGTCCATGGCTGCTAACCTCCAATTCCTCGATCGCCCCACACTTCCAAGATCCTGCTCCACTTGGTCAAACCACCTAGCTCGTTGCGCTCCCCTTCGTCTTGTACCGGCCGGATTTGAGTTGAACACCATTTTTGCGGGATTGTTGTCCGGCATTCTCACAACGTGTCCCGCTCATCGTACCCTTCCAGCTTTGGCGACTTTCGTGATACTGGGTTCACCGTAGAGTTGCGCAAGCTCGTGGTTCATTCTTCTCCTCCATACGCCGTTCTCGCATACTCCGCCGAAGATCGTCCTAAGCACACGTCGTTCAAAAACTCCTAGCGCTTGCAGGTCCTCTTCGAGCATTGTCCACGTCTCATGCCCGTAGAGGACTACCGGTCTTATTAGCGTCTTGTACATGGTACACTTAGTACGGAAGTGAAGTTTACCAGACCGCAAGGTCTTGTGGAGTCCATAGTAAGCACGACTTCCGGCGATGATACGTCTTCGAATTTCTCTGCTGCAGTTGTTATCCGACGTTATCAATGATCCGAGGTAGACGAATTCGTCCACCACCTCGAACTCATCCCCGTCGATCGTCACGCGTCTGCCTATGCGAGCTCTATCGCGCTCGGTTCCTCCAGCCAGCAGATATTTCGTCTTCGACGTATTTACCTTCAATCCAACCCGATCTGCTTCACGTTTCAGCCTGGTATACTGTTCAGCAACCACTTGGAACGTTCTTCCGACAATGTCCACGTCGTCAGCGAAACAAATGAACTGGCTGGATTTATTGAAGATCGTGCCCCGCATGTTGAAGCCCGCCCGTTTCATAACACCTTCTAGCGCAATATTGAACAGGAGGCAGGAAAGACCATCGCCTTGTCGAAGTCCTTTGCGTGTTTCAAACGGGTCCGATAAAGCACCCGATATCTTCACACAGCACTGTACACTATCCATCGTAGCTTTGATCAGTCTATTCAGTTTCCCGGGAAAACCGTTCTCGTCCATAATCTTCCATAGCTCTTCGCGGTCGATGGTATCGTAGGCCGCTTTGAAATCGATGAATAGGTGGTGCGTAGGGACTTGATATTCGCGACACTTTTGGAGGATCTGCCGCAACATAAAGATTTGGTCTGTCGTCGATCGACCGTCCACAAATCCGGCTTGATAACTTCCAACAAATCTGCTTGCCAGTGGCGATAGACGGCGGAAGATGATCTGGGAAAGCACTTTATAGGCTGCATTAAGAATGGTGATCGCTCGATAGTTCTCACATTCTAACTTGTCACCCTTTTTGTATATTGGGTATATTATTCCCTCCTTCCACTCCTCCGGTAGCTGTTCTGTATCCCAGATTCTGGCTATCAATCGGTGCAGACAAGTGGCCAACCTGTCCGGGCCCATTTTAATAAGTTCCGCTCCAATACCATCCTTTCCAGCTGCTTTGTTGTTCTTGAGCTGTTTGATAGCATCCTTAACTTCACCTATTGTGGGAGTTGGCACGTCTCCCTCATCCGCCGTACTGATGAAGCCATTCCTCCTGCTGTCTTGATCTTCCTCCTCTGCGCCGTTTAGGTGTTCATCGTAGTGCTGCTTCCACCTTTCAATCACCTCACGTTCGTCCGTCAAGATACCACCATCCTTATCCCGGCACATTTCGGCTCGCGGCACAAAGCCTTTGCGGGATGCATTTAGTTTCTTGTAGAACTTACGTGTTTCTTGAGAACGATACAACTGCTCCATCTCTTCGCACTCCAACTCTTCCAGGCGGCGCTTTTTATCCCGGAATAGATGGGTTTGCTGTCTTCGCTTCTGTTTGTATCGTTCCACGTTTTGACGGGTGCCTTGCTGCAGCATCATCGCCCGCGCTGCATTCTTCTCGTCCAAAACCGTCTGACACTCCTCGTCGAACCAACCGTTCCGTCGATTTGCTTCCACGAACCCAATGACATCTTCCGCTGCGTTGTTTATGGCTGCTTTGAGACTACTCCAGCAGTCCTCAAGAGGGGCTTCGGTGAGCTCTCCCTCTTCCGGCAACGCTGCCTCAAGGCTTTGCGCGTATTCAGTTACGACTTCGGGTTGCTTGAGTCGCTCCAGATTGTACCGGGGCGGGCGTCGGTACCGAATGTTGTTCACAACGGAGAGTCGTTGGCGCACTTTAACCGTCACAAGGTAGTGGTCCGAATCGATGTTTGCGCCGCGATAGGTTCTGACGTCGATAATGTCCGAGAAGTGCCTTCCATCAATCAAAACGTGGTCGATTTGTGATTCAGTCTGTTGGGTTGATCTCCAGGTGTACCGATACGGGAGGCTGTGCTGGAAGTAGGTACTACGTATGGCCATGTTTTTGGAGGCGGCGAAATCAATCAGTCTAAGGCCGTTTTCGTTCGTAAGCTGGTGAGCGCTGAACTTCCCTATAATCGGTCTAAATTCCTCCTCCTGGCCAACCTGAGCGTTGAGATCTCCGATAACGATTTTGACATCATGGCTTGGGCAGCCGTCGTATTTACGTTCCAGCTGCGCGTAGAAAGAAAGCGTCCTTATCGTCATCGTCACTTGCTAGGTGAGGGCTGTGCACGTTGATTATGCTGATATTGAAGAAACGGCCTTTGATCCTCAACTTGCACATTCTGTTGTCGATTGGCCACCACCCAATCACGCGCCTCTGCATTTCGCCCATCACGATAAAAGCTGTGCCCAGCTCATGTCTATTGCCGCAGCTCTGGTAGATGGTATAACCATCCCTATACGTATGTACCGTTGACCCTTTCCAGCAAACCTCCTGCAGCGCTACGATGTCGAACTTGCGGACCCTCAATAATTCGGAAAGAATGCGGGTACTTCCCAAGAAATTGAGAGACTTACAGTTCCATGATCCGAGTTTCCAATCGTTAGTCCGTTTTCGATGCCTGGGTCTATGCCGATTGTTCCGGTCCGAATTAACATTGTATGCTTCCTGTACTGATGATGCTTGTAAGGCCTGCACCAACCCCCTGTCTCGCCGGAGGATCATCGTGCACAGCACTGTTTAGAGTCCCACGCTGGCACTAGGACGATGATCAGCCGCTCCTAACATGGAGAACAGACGCTGTTTTGAGCCGCCCCTAACATGGAGAACAGACGCTCTGATAAGCTACACCCTCAGAAGAGAGGAGCCCCCCTTCCCTGTCAGCATACGACCAAGGTTCCACCAGGGTTGGTTACCCGATCTTCCCTACGGTTACTCGTATCCCAGGCGGCACCACGGGGAGGTAGGGATAGGAGTTACTGGACAAGAGGCTAAGGACCACAAATGGGGTCTATTTTATACCTGCAGGTACGCGAAGTACCAATGGTACGCATTGTCCAGTCATTTACCACCCAATGATGAATCATCCGAGTGCCGAATTGCCAGGAACTGATTTTCAGGTAAGAAATGAGACATAAGTGCAAGTTCTCTTCATCTAACAATTTTGTTTTGCGTTCTTTCAATTACTTCAGAAAAGCACCGAGATGGTCATTTTTGCAATCCAATTTCTAGTATAGTGCGGATGTGAATTTTCAAAAGGTGCGTAGAAGCCCAAAGAAGCAGCGACAGGAACTACTACTACGCTGAAGTACGGTCCTAAATGCAGAAACGTGAAAGGATTCCATCATCCCAGACTCGGTTGCCGTACTGCAGATTATTAAGAGAGGAGTAAAGGACGATGCAGGGTTTTTATCGTAGTTTTATGTATTTTATTTTATTTCCATGTACCTATTGTAAGGTCGCATTTTAATAAAAGTGGAGTTTTATTTGTAACTGTTCTTTTTTGTGACAGTCTGGGCATCCAGTAGCATGCTATAAAAAGCATCGATACTGTGGATTTAAACTAGCACCAACTTATGATTATGATAGACAAGCCTGTATAGTACGTACCTATACATGGTCTAGACCCAACCAGGCAAATAGCCATTTTGAGTGGCTTTTAAACTATATAGTTTAGATTTTTTCCAGAGTGAATATTAAATTCTTATCGAAATGAAGTCATGGAATAGTTTTGGGATCTACACAGTTTACCAGTTTACAATATATTAAATTTTAGCAACTTTTAAAATGTCATTTTTTGGGATGGAAATGTGAAAGGATAAAAAATTTGTTTTAACTATGATGATAATAAATCTTCGAGCTGTTTAGTAGAATACCTATAAGTAGATGAAAAAACCGAATTTAGTACTATACCATTTAATTCCACTAGAGTCCACTAGAACTCTAGTGGAATTAAATGGTATAGTACTAAATTCGGTTTTTTCATCTACTTTGTTTTAACTAATTTTCCAAACGCTTATTAAAATTTACAAAATAAAATACTTGAGTGATCTTTTGAAAAGTTTGAAAATCTGCTAAAATAGGATTTTTTACATAAATGGTAATTTTTCTGTTTGAAATAATTGTACGCAATGTCTTGAAATTTTGGAAGCACAATAAAAACTTCCAACTACACCTACTACCTGCAGTAGATCATGTTCAATACTCTCTATCATATTGGATATTTCTCGAAAAACAGTATACTAGAATTGAAATAAACTGATTACGGTTTGATTTTCAAGTCACTTTTAGTCACTTTTTTGAGAAACGAAAGTAACTTTTAAGTCACTTATTTCTCAAAACTGGTCACTAAAATAACTTTTTTCGGTACCACTTTTTGCTAGCAGCCCTGATTATTTTTTTTAAGATTTCATTAACTTCATTAAAGGTTCCACACCATCAAATACTAGGTTAATACTACTTACAGAAATTATTACAGTTTTTGTTCCAATCATTTACACATAAATTTCTTCAGGGAATCTCTTCGAATGTCCTCAAGAAATTTCTTCAAAAAGTCTTGTAGCACGCTTTGAATGTGTTTTAGGTATCTAAGCAATTAAATAAAAAAAAATCTAGAAATAATATCATCAAGAATCGAGGAGTTCTTTCAGAGATCATCGTATAAATAGGGTCCTAAACTGCCCATAACTGCATATTTGTAACATTCGACAAAAGTAGGCATTGAGTAAATGGAATACCAAGTTTGCGTTTTATGGCAGTATGGGAGGAAACTAAAATTTCTTAAAATTACCAAGAACTCAAAACTGGTTCTTTAAGGCTGAAATTTTGTACAACTCATATCACATGCTGGGTGAATAGTCAGAAAATAATTCTGATGGGAATTTCATTGCTACTACATCATGCGGCTCATGTATAATCTCAATGTGACTGTTATGCGGTTACAATTACCAATGTGACAAAACTACTTGGTATTTTTTTTTCGAATTCTCTAGAACAAACTCACAGATTTCAGTGAGTTGATCGAAAGTATTTATCATTTGATGACTCTCCATGGTATTAACTCCAATTTGTCAAAAATGTCGAATGTGACTGTTATGCAATTATGGGCGGTAAAGACCTGTCACAATTTAGGCCAAAAACACATGTTTATTCAATTTTATAATATTTTTCGTTTGCTTTATTCCAAAAAAAAAAAATATATATATAATTTTAAATTTTGTCACACCCCTTGGCTTAAACTCAAACTTTGGGTGTGTTTTGTTTTCCGTCTCCCTTTCTAAATATCAGATAGGAACAACCCCAGTGTAAAAACTAAGACTCCTGTGGTGTTTTTGTCGACTAAGCGAACGTCAAACATGATCAAAAGTGTCAAGGCTCATTTATGGATCCAATTTTTAAATTAAAGTTTAAATATGATATATCCGTATTTAAGTAGGAAAAATTGCTAAAGTAGTTGCAGTAACAGGCTCTTTCGTGTTATTAAATGAAAACAAGATTTCATTACAAAAAATATTTGAAGACTACTTAGGGAATTCATTTTTAATTTGGAGGAATTCCTGAAAGAGTTTTGAATTCTTAAAGACGCTCTAAACGGAAATGTTGCAGAAAGTCATAGTAAAATAAATGGATGAATTTCTGAAACTTGAAACATCGAGAACAATCACAAATCAAACTACTGAAGAGATCTTCGGAGTAATATGTGAAAGAAATCTTCAGGAAAACGAGCAGTTATACTTGTTGTAATGTTACAAGGAATAAAAAAAGGCTTAAAAATATTCCTAAAAAAAGTCTGTTCAAATGAAGAGTTTGTTTTTTTTTGCAGGTAAGAGATAGTTAAAATTACTATTACCAGCCCTGATTTCCCCCTTTGAAAATAATAAATGATCTCTTGAGAAATTTTCTGGGTACGTCGCTGATCTCTATAAATCTGAATGCCATTTTAAGGAAAAGGCTATTTTTTCTGAAATTCAAATAGAGTATTTTCTTCATATATCGTGTTGATTCGACGTGTCCAGATGCTTCGAATCCCGGATACCGGCCTTAAATCACACAAAAACAAAAATTTTCGACAACTTTTATGCATGGAGAATATAGAAGACAACTTATTTATGGATTTTAGGCGAAAAAAACAATCGGAATTTGATCCAAAAACACCGTCAAAAGGGCCAGTATCTGGTTTTCGAAGCGTACGGCAATTCGATGATGCAAGATATAACTTTAATGATTAAAGACACTTTCAGATAGTTTGATAAGCATTCTTGGATTTAGTGGAAGTGGAACACATTTTTTTAAGTTGTTTACACGATTCTACCCCATTACCCCGAATTCCAAATCCCAGAACAACCCATAACCACGAATGCCGATATCACAGGAAATGTCATCAATGTCATCACGACATGATAATTGTAAATTCGGGGAAATAGCATTCAGGGTGATGGAATTCCGGATAGTGGTACAAACAGGGAAATGGCAATGGGGTAGAATTGTTTACACAATTAGAACAATTTTTGTCAATTAAACTGAAAAATTTATCAATAATTTATGTATTTTGGAAGATATGTTGAACCTGCAACTATTTTTTATAACCTGGAAAAACCGGGAAATATCAGGGAATTTCATATCTGTAAATGAATATACACCCTGTGGAAGCACATCAAAGTGTAAAAAAATTACACATTAGATTACTAGCAAGTGAATTACAGACCTTTAAAGTGGTCATATTACTCAGAAAATATGAAGGTTGAACACTATAAAGGGTACCGTAAATACGGGTGAAATTGATCAGTAGGGTGGAATTGGTCCCCGTGTCAAATGATTTCATTTCTTACTGATTAGACTGGCCCACCTTAGTATGGGAGAAAAATAAAGTTGTATAATTCCACGGGGCACCCGACAGGATATTTTTTAGGATTAGAGGAAGACTTCCTGAAAGTTTCAGCTCATTTGGTCGTTCCATGAGCTGGCGCAATTGAATTGAAGTTAATATGGGATTTTCAACTCCAACATATAGGAAACAGCACATCATCTCCTGTTTGAGTCTGGAAAATTGTTGATCGCGTTCAATTGAACCCAGAATGTCAAAAATACTACTTGATACTATAGCAAACAATATTGTAGAAGGTTGTATGATGATTAAAATTGATAAAGTTGGTGTTTTATCTATCTGAAGTAGATTTGCAATATTGCTTAGTATTCCTTCAACTTAGCTGGGTGGTAGCCACTAAGCGCATCATAGCCACCTATGACGCTGGGCGAGCTGCGGCACGAGGGTGCATGCATGTGTGATTGTACGGGAGTGCTGATCTAAGCCTAACTTTCAACAACTGAAAGCTTAATGAAAATGAGCCTAAATCCAGATACAACCTTCGGCAACTATATTCATTAGCGTATCAACTAGTGAATTTGTCATTCTGGACTGAATTGAACGCGATTAGCTAGTGTAACAGTGACATAGGGTCAATTTTCAATATATTTGAGACGAATATTCCATACAAACTTTGAATTGAATGTACCAGCTGGGGGAGCAACCAAATGAGTTGAAATTTTGAGAGAGCTTTTTTCTTACCCTAAGGCACATATCTAGGGGGTGCCCCGTTGAGTTTTACAACTTTTTTGTTTAAGAGCCAGTCTATTACTGATAGAGCACCAATATCACTGTAAACCTATGGTAAATGAACGTTGTTTGTCTTAACTATTGTCGAAGTTTTTTTTTTGGTTTAACGAATGTTCATTTCTATGAAAATACTGTAAAAATCCAAACTTTTTTTCGGTGTGGTGTTGGCAGACATCCATTAGCTTTTAGTTCGCAACGAGCATTTGGACATGTTCCATGCTTTTTGTTTGTGAGGATGCTTAAAGTATACCCCCCAAAAGGGGTTCATTGGAAATTGCCTGTATTTAGGTGGTTACCATGGTATTTTAAAATTTGGTTATTGATTATTTTCATAACAATAAATGTAAATTGTATTTTTTAAATTGTATTGTTATTCCTCTCTTTCCCAAGATTTTAAACCGACTTTTTCTTTACGAAAAAAGCGTTTTTTTAAGTACTTGATCAAATAAGTTAGCATATGTTCTAAATTTTTCGCAACTAATTAAAAACATATTTCTAGTTTTTCAATAGTAAATTTATTGTTTACCAATAATTTTACTATTGAAACAGTTAATAGATTTAACTCTCCCAAAATTACGGTATCTTCTTTTTTCTTGCACAATGAATTAACTTAATCCATAAACGATTTAACTACTAGGCATGGTTTGGATCTTACGTTTGGAATAAAGCTGGAGGCTGGTGAATCGATAGATAATTTCGTCTTCTTGGCATTACGTCCCCAATGAGAAAGAGCCTGCTGCTTAGTTCAGTGTTCAGTGAGCAGTCCCAAAAAAATGAATCAAACAGAGCAATATTTATCATTTTTCCATTAGTAGGGTAAATGAGAAAAAGAGCCATCGAACAGTAATATTTATTTATATAAGTAAATTAAAAATTAAAAATGGAACTGTATAAGTTAGTTCAAACTAGGTATTTTAAAAATGGCGATTGATAAGTTTAATTTGGTTATTTTCGGGTTATGTTTCAATCTTAGATAAAAAATGTTTTAAACCTGCATTTCAATTCAAATGGGCATGGTTCTTATTTGACTTGACAATTTGTATCCACTTTGTATGATAGTTCGAAAAAAGGCTCAGATATCCTGTGATTAGAAAATCAATCTTTTTCTCCTAAATCATCCAAAGCCACAACAGAGAAAAAAAATCATTACCAAGTTAAAACTATGGAGCACGCGCGTGTCGCACGACAGCGATAACTAACGATTAAAAATTACAAGCGTGTTTCCGATCACCCATCAAGACTCTCTGGCCAGCGTTTAATCATAGCGGAGGCTTTGGGTATCTCTCTCACATGCTGCAATCGGTGATTCAGCTGCCTATTGGTGAGACGATATATAACCCTCTACTTGGTGCCGGCTTTTCTCACCTATATTTCAGTGACAAACTACTAACTCAACAACACTTCCGGCATTATGGGATACTCACCTTGGAGTACATATTACCTATATTGTGCCATAGGAATTTTACAGTCGTGAGAGGGTCTGTCTAATACGCGTATCTTGGTAGATTCTATGTGACCTCGTTTCATTTACATTATGGGATTGGGGCACACAGATACACTAATTGGGCTTATCCTACAATCGGTGCTCATCAGGATTGTAGCTAATTTGATTTGATCCACATAACTTTCATTTCGGTAAATGCTATAGAGCGAACGCATAGTGATTGTTATACATATACCGGTAAATTTGGGTTCTTCGGCAAAGTTGCTCCAAATCGGTTGTTCTAAAACATTGTAGAACATTGTGTATGCATAAATGCGTTAGCAAAAAAGTTGGTATGTTGTTCTCGTAAACCATGTGGGCCACCCTAATTTCACATAACTGAAAAAATGTCTGAAAAAATGGAGTAACTTTACCGAAGACACCATATATCTTAAATTGACGGTTTAGGCGCAATCATTTTCGTCTACCTAGATATGGCTTTGGGACCAATGTGCAATCTAGTTAAGCACCTCCTGTCCCCCAGTTTCGGACAGCTTGATTTGTTATATGATATCAATAGAAATATTAGTAGTAGAACGCTAATGGCGCTGTTCTCACAAAACAGAATTAGTTTATTATCACCTTTAACTGTATCGTTTCATTGTTTGTTCGATGGCATGTTGTAGTGGATGATTTTAAAATTTATTTGACACTTTGAGGACCGGTACTCAAGCTGTCAGCACGTGGCAAACTAGATGTTGGTAACACGAACAGTAGCGACATTAGGATTCTTAGGTTAATGCTTCTACTATGATATCTTTGTAATTTTTGTCATTGGTCCGATCTAGAACAAATGGCGGCTAAAATCTCAAACTCTCTTTTTAATGGTTTGAGTTATATTTATGCAATATTCGAGCATTATGAACTTTGATTTTCAAATATTTCTTGTTTTGGACTGATAATTAGGATAGCTATACAGTATTGGACAAAACATTTGCAGATATATAAATTTTCCATATAAAACGATCAACGTAGGTAGGTTAGATCTCAGTTATTTATAAACCTATTTGAATGAATTTCTTGAATTTCAACATATATTTTTGGAGAATTGTCCTAAATAATGTACATCCTTAATCCCATGTCGTAGAACACTTTCCTAACAAAGACAATACAAAACCTACACAATTGTGGAGTAGAACGGGCCATACATACTCATCCAGTACTCCACAGTCGTGTCCAGCATGGCCCCCTCAGTACTCAGTACCAGCAGCACATTAGAATATGCAAGTACTGACTAATCCTCTGGTTCTCTTTCTGGTTGAATGTTGCTCGCATCGCAGCCAATAGTTCTTAGAGTTCTACATCTCGGTAGAACTGTATGTAGGAGTGTTTGTAGGTCGCGTCACCGTCACGTAGAGTAATGTTGATAATATGGTTATGTGCTCGAGCAATGCTCGGCGCGGGTTCTCTTTTTCTCTCTTTTTCAGAACTGCTGATTGTGAGACTCTGGAAGACCGCCAACAACGGATGGATGTGACTGATGTTGAATGTGTATGACTAAAATGAATGAAAAAAAGGTAAACAAGAACTAAGTCTAGTAAACGTTCCGGGGGAGCACTGCTGGCTGCTGGTGGGTTTGCAGTTTTCGTTTGAACGTTGGAGCAGCACGTTGATAAAGAGTTTGAGTTTTGCATTCCTTGTTCTCGCGAGCGGATTCGTAGTCTTCTTCGGTAGCATTGCTGGATCGTTGTGGGATCTCGAAAGTGTAGATACGTAAAAAAAGTCTAAGAACTGGTTAAGAGCGGTGTCGTCGCCCCGTTACAACAGTTGATCCGTTTTCCTTATATCGTAAGTACTCGCATACTGACAATCGAAGCTATAAAATACAAACAGGAGCAACAAGTTTTTGCCCTCATAAGGGAGTAAGACCCTACGAACAAAGAAACATGATTGATTATTGATCCAGGAATGGGATATGTTGAAGACGGACGTGGGAAGAAGTTTCTTGCGTGATCATCATACGTTTCATATGTTATAATTTAACGAAGGTCTTTGGTAAATACTGTTTGCCATTCTCATCAGACTTATACGACAGTGGAATACAAATTCAAAAATAAAGCGCAAAAACGTTCTTACAAACGGAATCAGATAGATGGCAGTGGAATATGCAGGACGAGGCTAACTGATAAGCCAATCGCTTTGACGCCATGCTTTGACGATTTGTTTTGAATGATAATTCAAAGGCTGTTCAAATTGAAAATAACGAAAACGTCGACGCTGGACTGGTGACGGCCGTATCTCGTCGAGGGACGTGCTCGATTGATAAACACGCAGTTATTGTAGGAAGTTAGTGTTTCGGAATATGCGGGATTAGCGGTTATTGCAAATTGCACAATAGTAACATGGTCACATAGGAAGCTGAGGTTGGTAAATTAGCTGAAATACAAAAAAATGCTCATTCTGATGTCATACATATGATCGGTGTCTAGTCAGACTTAGTGGTTTCTGGAAAAAGTACTCAACTCTTTCGTAATATTTACATTGTAACTTGTCTATTTGATGGAAAATTTACATATATCGAAATAGCTTCCGAAACAGCAGAATTGATGGAGTCGTTACCTCATATTTATAAAAATTTTGTCCGACCTGTTTGAACACCAACCACATAGAAGAGTGAAACCTTAAAAAATGCTAGTAGATCTACGCAGCTTCGATGACTTTTTCGAGATTACTCCTAATTTACAAAGGAATTATCGAGCTGAAAACACCAAAACGATTCAAAGTGAACTGCAAGGATTTACATGTCTTTTTCAGGACCTGTCCTTTAAGCGCATCCACAATTTTTGTTCGAGAACTTTATTTAATAATTGAACAAATTCTTATCGCAAAACCTCGACAGGCGAGGTTTGAACATAGTTTTGCGAATAATTTTACTTTTACCAATTCTACTGTTTGCATTACTATTCTTCTCCATCAAACTCCTATTGGGCTAGTGTTCATGGGGACGCATGGTAGCTGATAACTTCTAAACTAAACCGTTTTTCGTCAATGACAAAAGTTAATTTTCCCATACATAAAGCTCAAGTCTGGAGCTCTGCATTTCAGCTTCTGTGTGGATTCAGTGCGAATTTGCTGCAATTTGAATGACGAACAAAACTCCAGGCTATTTGTACGAAGTTTTGTAGTGAATGCATTGCTGCAGTCATTTTTCAAAGTGTTTCAGAGCGTTGTTCAAAGTTCTACAAATATGCCTAACTTCCAAAATTCAACAATTTTGTTAAACAAACTAACCACCCACGACTTACCGTATTTGAATTTAATTAAATTTGTCTTTAAAAAGTCCTCCGAAATTCTTTGAAATTTAATTGAGATGTTATTGAGATGTAATGAATTTATTACAGACAGGAGTGGATCGAAGAGTAGTCCCAAACATTCAAAACAGTATGTCTAAGGGATGTCCGGCCATTTGGCCGAAAGCCGTTTGTCCGAATTACGAACAGAAAAAAAATATCACATTACTACAATGCAGATTATCTGTTTGGCTGAACTCCAGTTGGCCGAAAGGGTCGTTTGGCCGAATTACGAACAAACAATAATCAAATTTTCTCAATGCTTATGTGTAGGGCTCATAAGTGTGACCCAATATCTGATCAGCTAATAAATTTGTTGGTTTTTATGATGTGGCGAGACGATATTTTTGTTGCTACTTATTCCAAAAGTTGTCACTCTAGACTCGTCAAGACTCTAAGCTGATGGTTGGTTTGTCTCTAGGTTACCAACGGTGTGCTAAGCTTCAAAGTGTTTCTTAATTATTTCATCAGGAAATTTCCCTTATTTTAAACATAGGCTATTCTATCGAGTTATACTAGTTTCTTTGCTATTGGCAAGATTTTTTTTTGTCAGTAGCGATAAGGGTAGTACTGGCACTCTTAATCTGCCCTAAGCTCCTTCCCAGCATTTGCTTTTATAAGCCTCTATTGCGTTCATCACACAGATGTTCCTAAGCAATGTTGCTCAAATGGTCACTGTGTACGCTAGCAGCAATCAGCCCTTGCCGTAGTTTTGCAGTCTAGTACTTTTATTACGACGAGTGTAACGAAGAGTTTCACCAAACACACATTCTTATGTTGCATTATAAAACGATTGAACACACGTTAGCTTCGAAACTTAAACACCATTACTGATTAGTACAATGGATTGTACAGTGATTCAGTAAACGAACTGAACCATCAACAACCAGCACTGGTTTATAAGTAACTAATGAGCCCTGGCGGTCCCTCCGTTCGAAGAGGACCTGATAATATGCCGAAACATATTAACAGATCCTCCGCCTGAATGCAGCCGTTTCATGATAAATTATGAACCGTTGGAGGTGTGCCAAAGTATTGGGAAGGTGATATGTTTCACAGACGGGTATTATTATGGTGCACCTTCTACTTTGGCACCGTCAAACCCTGTGTTCTTGGCCAGGGCTTTGCTATTGGCAAGAATTTAGCTTATATTTCAATTGAGAATATTAAATTCTTTTAATTATCGGCAGTTTTTTGTAGTTATACTAATATAAATTTCATTTGCATTTTCCTAGCTTTAATTTTCATATGAGATTTTTCCATCCTCTGATCATAGATTGTCATTTCAAAAGAAAGGTACTTTTTATAGTTATTTCGATTAGGGCCTATATGGTAGATACTTTGATACCTTGACGAACACGACGTAACGTAAATTATCGCTCATGAATAGTTTTCCGGTGACGATTTTCTTGCACTGCTTGAAAACTAACGGCGCGTGAAAAAGTCAATAATACTTTTTTTCAAAACATCTCTGTACTGTTGCTTGCGTAAATTAGTAAACCAAACGATTCGGTGTCACCGAATCGGTGAATATTTGCGTCAAAGAAGCTCACTGTTCCCCGTTGTGAAAAAGGAAGCCAAAACTAGTACTATTTAAGGAATCGAAGCAAACCGATCCTGTAGAAGGGCGAATAAGTCGTAAACCTCTGTTGGCAGCTTTTATCGTTAGCAG
This sequence comes from Aedes aegypti, assembly GCF_002204515.2. NCBI lineage: Eukaryota > Metazoa > Arthropoda > Insecta > Diptera > Culicidae > Aedes > Aedes aegypti. The sequence goes on from NC_035108.1 coordinate 404,248,822, forward strand.
ATAAGCGAATACTTGCTTACACCCAAATGAAGTTCGGCCAAATGGCGTTCGTCAAATGGCATTCGGCCAAATGACCTGAAACAAAAAAATGAATAATTATTCAGCATTGAAAATAAAGTCTTGCACAAAACCCATTTAGGGTCGATGTACCAATAGCCGCATAGCTAAGAATAAATATTCGTATAAAATCGAAAAATAACGCTAGTGTCATCATTTTTACATCATCTGAAAGCTTTTTATCTTGGTTTTGTGGGAAAAATATGAAAACTGCGAAAACTCATATGTTTGCATTTATTATCGCTTGTGCCACTATAGGAATACATGTGCCTATAGTAGCACTATTTCTAATTTCTGTTCCTATAGTAGCACTAGCAGCACGGCGTTGGCAAAATACTAATCAAAACCGTATTTTTACAAAGCTTCTATATTTTTCCTTGAAAGTGTGGATCAAAAGCTTTCGTTCGATGTAAAAAAAGTTCTTAATTCATTAATTATTTCGTATAATAAAAAATAGTTTCTCTCAGTAGTGCTACTATAGGAACAATAGGTTAACTATAGGCGCAAGGGAGCTCAAATTTTAAGCAAAACTAATTATTTCGATCATTTTTTGAACAAAATCAAGCTGTGTATCAATGGTACTTAGATAAATAGCTCCTGACCTTCATGTCAAAAAATATTTTGAAAAGATTCATAACAAAACGGCCGTAAAAAGCCACTAGTGCGACTATAGGGGACCGTCCACTAAGGGAACACTGACCCTATTGGAATAATGTCTGTTTCAAAATGTCACTTTTGTATAACTTATGAACATCTCCAATGGAATAGAGTATCACATTCAGCTCACGATATTTTATAATTTTGTATAAAAACTATTCCAATCCATTTTTTGTTCCGTTTCTATCGGTCGATATTGCGATTAACGTAAACATATAGACAGATCATCAAAAATGTGGTCCTTGAAAATCCGCTTTTTTGATAAACTCATAAGATATTTTTTTTTTAAATTTTACGCAATTTTTTACATTTTATTTTTTAAGAGCAGTGCCAGATTGTTTTCGCTGTCTGTTAGTAATTTGAAAAATTATCTTACAAAATGTCATTTTATTGAAATAATGTTACAAATACATCAATTTAAAATAAATTGTAATGTATTTCTAAGCATTAAATTGTTTGTGGGATCAACTCAATATTTCTAAGATTGTTCTAAATGTTTGCGATTACCTTTCCATAAACTCTTTAATTGTAGTTCGTCATTCCATAAAACTACCAGGACTACCAGATGCTTTAAAACAGAGCCCCAAAACATGGCCATTTTGTATGGCAGATTATTCTTTGGGGATTAACTTTTATCGCTGCCTGTAGCAAACAAGTTCACACAAGTTGTGTGATTCATACAAAAGGACTAACTTTAGGTGAGGTTTTGAAGATGAAGTTAATGGTTTCTGATGAAAAGCCAGCGGATTGCTATATCAGATTTATGGTAAGATTTCTCGCAAAAATGATTCTTATAGCAGCCTTTCATCGACTTGCAACATTCAAATACTAAAAGCAAGATTACATCGCTCACAAGCGTCCTGATGTGAAAAAGTTCCAACAGAATTGTATCTTGTCACCTTTATTCACTGAAGAGAGGGTCGATGAAGAGAAATCGTTCATGTTACTCACGCCCTTATTCTAGCACACGCTTGACTTAGCAAGGTTTTTGTTGAGATTTTTGGTCCTTCACAAATTCTCTATTAAATAATCGGAAGAACCTCAGTGGTATTCTTGGAAATAGGGGAACTAGGTGTAAAATCCGCCTCAGCGGTTAAACGCAACATCACAATATCTCCAAAAAATACTAGAAGGTTTCTGTCTTCGGCAAAGCTATTCAGCAGTTGAAGGGCTATCTGGCAGTGAACAGTGTGATTGGAAATTCATCCGCTTGGTGGCGCTAGTGACAAATTTTCTTCAATTGTCTGTATCTCAAGATTCTTAACAGCTAGAAGGTTGGTGTCCTCGACAAACTTATTCACCAGATTGAGGGCTATCTGGTGGTAGAGGGCCTAAATGAGAATTTATCCACTAGATGGCGTTAGTAGCAAATCGTCTTCAATTGTCTGTATCTTAAGAACCTTGAAAGCTAGAAGGTTGGTGTCTTCGGTACAGATGTTCAGCATTTGAAGGACTATCTGGCGGAGAAGAGTCTGATAGAGTATACATCCGCTAGGTGGTGCTAGTAAACATAAATGTAAAATTTTCTCCACTTCAAGGCTCTTAATAGCTAGAAAGTTGGTGTCTTCGGCAAAGATATTCAGTAGATTTTGGGCTATCTGGTGGTGAAGAGTCTGAATGACAGTTTATTCGCTAGGATAAATTTTCTGCAATGAGCCTCTGTACGAGCCATCAATTCTTTTGTTCTTTTGACTTTTACTGTGCGCCGTGTGTTGGCTGTCTCGCTCTCTTTCACGGTAACTTGAAAACAGGGCGCACAGTAAAAGTCAAACGTTTTATAGCATGCATAGGCTAAATGTCTATATCTTAACATCTTTATCAGCTAAAAGGTTGGTGCAAGGTTGGTGCAAGGATGTTCAGCATATGAAGGGCTATCTGGTGGTGCTTTGAAATTCTTGAGATACAGATAATTGAAGAAAATGTGTTTCTGGCTTCATTACGAGTAAATGGTTGAAGTATTAACAGTTCTAATTGAATATAAGTAAAACTAAATTTATTTTTATTTCGTGGAATCGAATCATTCTAGAAATTTTAATTTAAATTGATGAGGAGACAATTGATCGCGAGCACGAGATTAAATATCTTGGCGTGATGATAAATCTAAGAGCTGATTGAAATGTCTATAAATAAATGAAAATAAAATTTAGTACTATACCATTTTATTCCATTAGAGTTTACCTAGACCTCAATTGTAGGTAATTTTGTAATTTTGGTCGATAATTTGTAATTTTGCAGATAATTTTGTATTGCGACAATTGAGGTCGAAATACGCGTATCTGTCAATGAATACAAACTCTAATGGAATAAAATGATATAGTGCTAAATAGTACTAAAGACTCGAGTAGTACACGACAGTGAAGACGTAGTTATTTCTTATTGTGTTCAGTCTACAAAGGTTTGAGTCCAGCGCGCTATTACGATATAAACGACTATTTGATTAGTTATAATTTGAATTGAGTATTTAGGCTGTTGGAGGATCTTCTGCATCAGTTTGGTCGAATGTCAGCAATTTCTTGAAAACGAGAATGATACAGATAGTTTTGAAATCATCTTCGGGGTTTTCGATTTTGTTCAACTGGTAAAATTACTGGTAAAATTTATAAAAATTTGTGGTTGAGACCAGCAATATTTTTCCATTTTTATTTTTGCTGTATACAGGACGGACTTAATTATCCGGTGACTCGATTATCCGGAGAATGTTTTTCTGTTTTTTTTTTGTTTTTCTGTTTTATGCATAAATTTTAGATAATTCGAGACATAGAACACGTTTTAAATGGATACTAGATTGAAAACCACTCTGTTGTCAGGAAAATAGGAAAAATAATAAACAACCACATGTCATTGCATTTTCCTACATTATTCAGATTCACGAAAATTTGGTCTAGTATCCTGATACATGGAGAAAAAATCTGGAATGAAAATCACATCGAGATAAGCAGGATATCGAGATATGGAGAGGGAAAATGTAGCGGGATTTGGGGCAAGTGTGCCACCTTAAGCAAATTGTTCTCTAACTTTGTCTAAAGCTTAAAAAACCTACCACTTTAGCCTAACGATGTTAGTTTCGCATCTTTTTATAAGCAATATGTCATTTAAAATGGAAATAATTTCAAAAAGTATTAGTTTTGGAGCTCCTCAAAAATCATCCAAAATACCCTGATTTTCAACACTATGGGGCAAGTGTGCCACCCATATGGGGCAAGACGGCCACCGAATGAACATCACATGTAATTCTACTTGTAATAAAAATTTCTTTATTTCATATTGATATTACTTACAAAGCAGAGACTTATTGATAATTTAAAAAATATTTTTAAGTTTACCGTCATAAGGGGATGCTTTATAACAAGGGTCATTACATGCGGAACTCTCTACTAGTCAATTCGAATAACTTAAATGGTTATTTTTGTCTTCATCCAATACGATATATAAATTAACCTTTTATTACGGAGGATCTGTATAATATTACACTAGATCAGCAATTAAAAACGGTAAAATATTGATAAATATAAGTAAAACAGTTCTTAAAACGCCTAAAACCATGTTATTATCGAATATTTGGAGAAAAAATCACTTAGGGCGCAAAAATGCTCGCTATTTCCGTTCTACAATTCAGAAACCACTACTGGTGCCTCATTTTGGTTCATTGTTATGATTATGTGGATGATGTTTACATTTTTATGAATTTCACTCCAACCATTTTTGTGGTGGCACACTTGCCTTAAAAAGTATAGATTTCAACCAAAATGGATTTCGTTTGTGAATCTAAATATTTTTTTCGTCCAAATGCTACAATAACTTACACTTTTGTATAGCTTCACGATGTACAATACGTTTGCAAAATCTGTTATTAATTTACCTCTCACCATGCTATTTAGAAACAACGAAATCTTATAAAAATTCACTGAAATCTGATCGTTCTTACGAAAGTCGATGTAAATACATGAAAAATAGAGCAATTTTCATCAAATTTTGATCATCGTTTTATGAACTATTAGAGAACATATAGTGAAGCTCAAAGAAAAAAATATTTTGTAGTTTTTATAAAAATAAGGGGTGGCACACTTCCCCCTATGGCACACTTGCCCCAAATTCCGCTATGCAGAATGAAGGGACTGAAGAAATCTACGACATAGGGAAATATATCGAGATGTGGAGAGTCAACTGTAATATTTGAATTCTTCCATCGCAGATTTTATTGTTTTTTTAGTGATTCGATTATCCGAAATATTTGATTATCCGGGGTGCAAAAAAAAAAAAAAAATAGATACTCTGGATAATCGAGTCCCACCTGTATCATGGAAACTTATAAAGCTCTTTATATCTGTAAAAATAATCAGACCATTTGTTGTTTGTAAATCTGGTTAAAATGATCAGAATGAATTATTCTAAAGATATATCGTCTTATAATCATCATTATCATAATCACCGAGCAAATAAATTGTCAATTAGATTTTTCACCTCCACAAACCATTTTTTTCGCTGAATTCAGAAATAACTCGCTAAAAAATTCAGCAAGGCAAAACTGTACTTCAATGAACAAGTTCAACTATCTAGGGGAAGACGGGCCAAGCAATTTCTTTCATATGTCAAAATCAAGAATCAGCAATTTATTTCATATGTCAAAATCGCCCAAGCAATTTATTTCATATGTCAAAATCAAGAATCAGTAGATCCTTATCAACGCAGCGTGTCGTTTTTTAAAGCCTTAGACATGATCAAAAAATATCACAAATGTTGTATTTGTAAAAAATAATTTATTTCTTCAGTTCACTGTGGTTCTAAAATATATAATGTTTTATGAATATTGAACTATTTTTAGGGTTAATTGACTCAAAAAGCTTAGTACTTATCATTACCTTTAGACATCCATATTTTGAAAAAATACGCGTATTTGGTTTGTATTTTCAACAAAATTTGTTTTATTTTACACGAATAGTAATATACAACGTAGTTACAACTTTCAAATTGTTTTAGACATTTTATTTGGTATAAATTAGGGATGGCGGTCTCATCACCCCATCAACAGAGGTCGGTTTTACTCCGCATACGCAATTTTCACAACTATGGCCTTATTTCAAAGCTAAATATTTAACTTTGATTTTGATATTTGTTATGAAAAATTCAATGCAAATATCACCCTCAATGGTTCGGAATGTAAAAATCTTGTGTTTATGGAAAGTGCATGGTAAACTTTTAAGAAGACCGCCATTTTCATTCCAAACAGAAGGTGGTCCGAATTACCCCGGCGGGCGCTCTTACCCCGTTTTCCCCCACTCGTAATGAAGCTAGTACCGTAATTTCGGGTGAAATAGATATTTTTTTACGGATTTTCTAGTCTGTTTTCTATAATATTAACAATGGTAAACAACTAAATGCAGGAAAACAAGTACTAAGGTGAGCCTCATCGACTTATGTACCGAAATTTTCTAACAAATATCATTTTAGTGTTAACAAACATCTCTAAAATAAAAAAATCAGAGGATCTCATTGCGGGGTGAAATTGATCACTTATCAATGCCATTATTGTTAATTTTCAAAACAACTCTACATGATAAATTTGAACTTCCTGAATCCGAATATGCTTGTCAAATTCTTAGTAATGCAATATTTATATATATAACGAATACTTAAATTTCAAGAATTACGCGGAAAACGCCTAAATGTATGCAATTTTCTAAGGAATTCAATGATATCTAGCAGAAATTTAATTATTTCAACCATATGAGCTAATTGGTACGAGTTATGGTGATGAAATCTGGTTTGGAGATATATCTCAAGCATCCTCACAAACTTTCATGTTTATCCTTGCTTATAAATAGAAGTTTATAGGTGTTTGTCAATACTGCACCGTGCATGATTTTGAAATTTTACATTATTTCCATAGTAATAAACATTCCTTAACGCAAAAAACTTCACAACACACAATTAGACAATAGTTACGACAAACAACGTTCATTTACTGCCGCTTACATTGATTTTTGTGCTCCATTACGAATGAATGAAATCATGTGATACGATGATCAATTTCACCCTTTTGATCAATTATACCCGATTTTACGGTAACACATTTTATTGAATTGCCTGAATCTCAAGAGTTTCAAATCACCGCTAGATAGCCCTTCATACGCCGAACAGCCTTGCCGAAGACACCAACCTTCAAGCTGATAAGCATGTTAAGATACAGGCAATTGAAGAAAAAATGTTACTAACGCCACCTAGTGGATAAATCCTCCTTCATGCACTCTACCACCAGATAGCCTTCAATCTTATGAATAACTTTGCCGAAGGTAGAGAAGATTGAAGATTTATTTTTACTAGCGCCACCAAGCGGGTGAATTTCCAATCACACTGTTCACTGCCAGATAGCCCTTAAACTGCTGAATAGCTTTGCCGAAGACACCAACATTCTTGCTCATTTGGTTGTTGAGATATCCGTTTCAAACCAATTTTGCACCCCTCCTGTCCACTCATTTTCCATTATCAAGAGAAGAGGGAGGGGCCAGGGGGATGTCTCACCCAAGGATTATAAGATCAATTAAATGCATTTATTTCAAAATTTATTTCAAATTAATTGTGGTCATTTAAAAATTCAAGGTTCTTCTCGGGCTTTTAAGGATGAAAGACTATTTTTACTAATATAGAGCATAGGGCACTACTTCTATAGGATGTTTTGGGATTGTTTATCATGCCAGTAAAGTAAATACCTACTCCCAATGGTCAATAAGCGAGAAAAATGGGTTTTATCATCGCTCTCTCTCTCTTCGCTGTTGCTATTTATCAAGCTTGTTACAACTTGCGAAACATTGCAGATCATGGACTGATACATATGCGCTGTTTTTCTTCGCTTGCTTTCATCGTGCTTCGAAATAAATTGAGAACAAATACTGCAATGCCTGACTTGTACAGATTCTTTGTCAGGCTGGATTCCTTTTAACTTGTCCTTATTGTGTGACAAAGCCCTGGTGAGATCCCTGATGCGATTTTGCATGGATTTTAAAATATTTATAGGAAGTTTATCGACTGATTCGTTGATAGATTTCTGGGATCCTTTTAGGGTCTCCATCGGACGAATATTTAAAAGCAGAACGTTAACATATTATTGACATGTTCACCAAAGATATTATTTTTTTACTGGTGGATTTTCGTACTCATGTTGCGTGCACTGGAGCAGCGAGCTCGATTTTGCACAGGGAGTCATATACGCCTAATATCTTCAGGGCCGTTGGGGGACCAGTTAGCGTCCACGTACGGACTTCAAATTTTTACCTCATTTTTTTTTCTTACCAAATCAAGCACTTTACAATGACGAACTAAAGAAACTATAAGCAAAGAAGCGAAATGTTCCAATTGGAATTCCAAGTTTACTGTCAATGTCATTCCAATCGAGCAGGAGACTTGTCAAACACTTTTTCACACAATCTGAAAATGGCTCACACAAAAATGTTACCGAAAATTTTGCTTCTTCTGAAATAGCTGAATTTTCTGAATACTTGAGTGTCGGTTGCAATTTTCATGCTTAGCATAAAGAATGCTCTACTCATTACATTGGTTTTCCACACATTCAGTCAATTTTTCATTCGTTACCCAAACCTGTGAAAATTCAACACAAAAAACCTGTGACTCACTTTTAGCGTGGAATTCAACATTGGCAGTGCTGCGTAATAGATTTGGCATAGTGCGAGCTGATTTATTTTGCATATGATCAGATTTCGTCTCTTTTTAATTTAGACTCTTTATGACGAACTTATAACATTTCGCATTTTCGAAAAAGGACGGCATGAGCTACAATTCAAGCCTGAAAAGTCTCAAGCATGAGATCCTATGAGAATTTGATATTTTCGCAACGCTGCTGCCAGGAAAAGCCAACGTGTACAGTCTTATGTTTTATCATAATGAAGATCGAGTTGGTTACGTGCCAATGATTGGGAACAATGTGAACAAAAATCACCTTCATTCTGAAGCCACTCATCTGGATCCCCTAATCCTCCAGAATACAATATCGTTAAATCACTATCACTTTGTGTGTGCTATATCCATCAACGGGCGTCGCATAGCCAGTCCTTTTATAAATTCAATCGAAAGACGACCAGAAACTGACCTACGCTCCGTGAGCAAACCGGTTGAATTCATGTGGAGCGCAGTGCTCACTACACACTTAACCTCATCCTCGTTTCTAAGTAGAATATGAAATGAAAAATTTCCACTGAAATCGTCACGTAACTCTCTTTGGGACTACAATTGGCAATGAATATTATGATAATGTCAATTTCCATTCAATGTATACTATTAACTGATGCACGTTGATAAAAATCCCAATTATTTATCACAATCTATCCTGAAGTAAAACCAGTTTTTAACCTAACCTCATTCGCGTACGCTTCTAAACGTATAATCTTTTTGCAATATCTCACGCAATTCAACGCAAATTTATTCAACGTCACCAGATAACTCACCCCGTGACGTGGGTTCTACAATGACAAACAAATTACTATACTGGATGGATACCTGACGTATCGTGACAACGTTAGAGAACGTATATGAAACAGAGCGTGGAATTCTAAGAATGACCTACAAAATCTGCGGTGTAAACTGGTTTGGACGGCATGGGGAGTCTTCATCCATAAACAAACACCCATTCAGTGTCATGATAGTAGCATCACCCCACAAGTTTACGATCAGACGTTGACCCCGGTTTCGGAACGGAGTTGGATGCGTTTTCCTATATGTTGCGATGAAATTATGCATATCGATAAAGCCATAGCAACAACGTGTAGCTTCTGGACTTACACATCTCTATAGAATAACTTATGCGTGCTTCTAATTGATGTAATCGTATCTAATGGGTATCTGAAATTCTCAACGTTGATATTCGGGGTAGACTGATTCAAGAATGTTTCGATTTTTTAGGATAAAACATATTTGAAGACACATAAACTGATATTAGTAAGTCATAATTCAAATCGAGTTGAAGAATTGTTATGCTACTTGGTAAATTGTTGGATTGTGATTTTATCAAACAAAGATTGCATGTTTGATGAATGGTGCTAATAAACTCCATAAGGCTAGACAAATCAGCAAGCCAGGGCGAAGGTGTAAAATAAGCGATCTAAATAGAGGAAGTTCGAAAACGGTTGCTAATTAGGCGTAAATTAATGGCCAAAATCACGATTCAGATTTCACGCACGCACATCTTCATTGAAGGTTGCTGCTGAGACTATAACTCAAGTGTTGCCAAGCATGGAAACGCGAAAATTATGACACATCTGCCCTGCTATAGGAACGTTGTAAAGTTCAATTATATGGTACAAATTAGAATGCTCAATGAGATCGACTCAATGCAGTATGTTGGCGTTAAGCCAACGGAACGAGAGGGATAATTTCCGCGATTCTAATCTCCGCAAGTTAAACACGAGAACTGGGCGTAATTCAGCGGACGATTATAATTCTCCTATTGAAAAAGGTTTCAAGTACATGTTTTTAGTTTGGGCGTTGCGCACAGATTTAGAATTGTACAAATTTCATGTAAATCGTTGCCTGTACATATGTATATAGTATATAGTTTAAGACTTGCGTTTAGTCCCTTACGTAGCTTCGTCTGTGTTCAGTGTTGTCGTTGGTCGAATTCTAATAATTTTATGATAAGTTTTAGATTTTAATTTAGAAGGAATTCAATTTTTGCTTACCGTGATTTTACAATTTTAGGGCATGAATTTAAGGTTAAGAATAGAACTAGCGATACAGCTTTACAGCAAGTACCTATTTCAAGTGAAAATTCATTAATTTTAAGTTGAAATTTAGTTTGATTGGTATACCATACCTTACTAAGAAGTTAATCTAATTTTAAGTAATATTGATAGTTTCATCTAATCTATATGTAATTTGAGCTGTCTAACAGCGTGCACTTTGTAAATATGTTTATCGTCTTTTTTTTAGTTGTCGATCTGTTCTTCGTCTTACTGTTCAACATTCATACCTGTCATCAGAACTGTCAGTTCGTCACCTGTGTCTGGTCGTATCTGTCTCTGTAGAAGTGGCGCAAGGTTGATGAAAGGTGCGCGCTGGCAGCAAGGTTGCCAACACAGTAGGATTACCCCTAATTACCCATTAAATATGAGCTTTCTTAGCTTAATTATTAAAAACATGATACAATAGAATTGTATAATATGTAAGTATGAATTGTTTGGAAAGCTTACTTCAAAATAAATTGAAATAAAATTTAAAACATTTACAGACTCAAGCACTGGTTCTTTCTTGAAGTTCAAGAGTAATATAATCTTCGTCCATCTATATTTTTTAACATATCAATTGCCACATCTTATCTGACATTTACCATTCGTTGATCAGCATTGAGCGCCGTATCACCTTACCGTAAAGAATGAGCACATTTTTATTGCTTCTTGCCGAGGCGGTAACGGTGAATGTACTTACCTCCTCCTCCGGTAACTGGTCAAGCCTTCACACAAAGAGAATCTTAAACTTGATACGACTGAGCTTGTGCCGCCCGTCAAGACCTATCGCGAACTTCCTTATCCAGGCTCAGTTAATGGCATTCGCAATGTAATTTTATTTGTTTTTGCAGTATTGTGTTTTTCTTTCACTACTGGACTGCGAAGTGCGGCTTCATAAGTGCGAAAATGCGAATAAAAGTGCGGGATTGTATCGAATCATTCCGGTGTCTTCAGCGGGGTTGTTGTTTGGACTTCGAGGAATAACCCCGCTGAAGACACCGACTCGATTTGAAGCAATCGCGCACTTTTATTAGCATTTCCGCACTTGTAAAAACTTCTGCGATAGTCCAGTGGTGAAAGAAATGCGCAATATTATAAAGTAATATGTGGTCATGGTGACCATTATATGCGTTTATCTGGCCTTGAGCAGAACTGGATCTATGAAGAACTATTTTAACCAAAGCGCTGGGCTCTTTGTTATAACGATGTTTAAACTCAGGGACGATTTATGTTTCCTTATTCGATTCCGATACGATATCTGCAAAGAGCAGTTAACCCTCTAATAATCAACCCCGCCTTTCCACGGAGTACCCCTTGACATTATTTGGATTTTCCCGTAATTCGAAAATTAAACTGATATTGTTTTTACTAATAGGTAGGTAGGACAATAACACTCAAAACAGGGAAGTTTCGATAATTTTTCTAACATTTAAGCATTTTCTAATTTCTTTTTGAAAAGATCTGGTTTAAGGTGTTATTGAAAAAAAAACTGTGAATTTCACTTTTTTCACAATCATCCTATCATAGAAGAAGAGTAGATGGTGGTAAATTTTTTTCAAATTTGATTTTTTCGTTAGTTACACGGAAAATAAAAATGTTTCAGATAAAAAACTACTGTAAAAACTCAAAGAAAAATTAGAAAAATCATAAAACGAAACACAAAAAAAAAATAAATAAATCGAATTAAAACGTGCTTAGATCAATTTTATATAACGAAAAATATTATTCAAATAAAAATAACAATTACAGGGTTAATTATCAATCAGAAGTATCAACAACCCCCACGTGGTCCGGTAACAAATTAGGGGTAATTCTAGCGACCTGGGTTTAGCCTCGATTATCCATGCTAATTGTCCAGTCAGTGTGGGAGCCCATTGCATTGTTTTCCCAAATCATCATTCGACGGCCACGGGTAAAAGTCCCCCCGCCATAGGTCACACTATGTCGCACGAGACGCGATCTTCGTTGGGGAACGCGAAAAACAATCTTTAATTGCGCACTAGGGTGAAGATTATTTTTCGAAATTTTCCAGAACCTAAAGTTCGTGAAAGCTGACGCAAGTAACTTTAAAGTGAATTTTCAAAATCTACTTTTAATTAATATTGATTATAATTTAAGGCAGATGTGATGATTATTTACTGTTCATAAATTTGATATTGAAAAGAATGGTGCTGAAAGATTCAAAATTGGTTGAAAAACAAAGTTATGTAAACTTCACTGAAGGTTATATTTTAAAACTAGAAAGTTCACCTTTAAGTCACTTGCGACTCTTCTAAATTTTAATAGTTTTGGTCAATGGGAACTTTGGATAAAATAAGCCGCACCCTAATTGCACACTTTTCAGCGTGTCATTAATCATTCGTCGAGCCCATTAGGCTCACGTTCTGTCTAGAAAATTTAGGATGGGAAAATCGCACTCTCGTGACTCAATGCGATCCTAAAAAACTCTAGAACACAATGTGTCAGCTGAGGAGAATCAGCTGACATTGTTTTTCGAGAGGGAGACATTGCTAGAATTCGTACCGCAGCACGTTTCCTTTATTAGACGTAATGATTCCGTTGCTTCACGCCGAATGGGAAGATTGTTTGCGCGGGTAGGGTACCTTAACCTGTGGTCAACCGCTAATTTGAAACCGTACTACGATTAGCATTGATCGGATCTTGGCCGTTAGGGGTACAGGTAGCTTTCTACCGTTAGACCTTGGTGATTGGTCATCGATTCTGAACGTGGTAGATGTCAGAAGATCATTGCAGAAATGTTTTTCTTTGTTGAATGAGAGAAACAGTAGTTCTCAAATTAAAATGCAAAATATTAAACACATACTGTGGGTGATGTGAGTTCAGCCTCCATTTATTGACTAGATTTCTACACATTTTACACATTGACTAGCTGGCAACACATTTCAGACAAGTAGGAGTTTACCTCCATCTGAATCTGTAATCGAATTTGAATAATTTGAGATGTTAGGAGATATTTAATGCTATACATAGTGGCATAGCTAGAGTTTTCGGGGCCCGTTGCGGAGGCAAATTTGGATGCCCCCAAAACGGAGAAACGTGCCGTAACGGCATTGTAAAAATTGAATACATTATAATATATTTTGTCGAAAACATTCAGCAACTCTTGGAAGACTCGTCGGTATTATTAGAGGTATTTTTGGTCAAATTCTCCTTAAGTTTTAAAATAAATAGTTTATGGAGGATATTTTGAAAAATAAACAACACTTTGAAAAGTAACAACATATTTTTAAAACTGTTTTGAAATTTCTAAAGTTCTTGGAAGAATTTCTTGAGAAACTTCTCGTGGTGTTTATTCTAAAAAAGTTCTTGAAACAAAATCTGGTGAAATCGTTGAGAAGTGTTTGGAGAAATGTGTCGTTTGAATAACTCGTTAGTCCTGGACTATTCCAAGAAGAACTGCCTGGAAAACTAAATGATGTCTGGATTCAATATTGCTTATTATATGAGGAGTTCTCACGACTTCTTGAAGAATATCTTCAATATCTAATAAAACCTAATTTTTTTTGGCGTAGTTTTGGGGAAATCTTCTTGAAAGTCTTCTCAGTTGAATATTTGGTTGAATCCTTGAAAAATTCCTAGAATGATTTGTATAGGATTTCTTAAATAATAAGGAAAAGGCCAGATGATTACTTACTAACTTTAATGGAGTCTTTTTTCAGCAAAACATTACTTTCATTAATAACTAGAAAATTCTGCATTGCTTCCACTGGGAGAAGTTTCCTGAAGTAGTTGTTAGTGTAGATTTCAAAAGAAATTAAGTAAAAATGTCTGCCAGAATTCCTGAAAGAATTCCCAAACCAATTCTTGAATGTTTATTCGCAACATTTTAACGATGCTTTAGGAGTAATCTCTGCATATGTTTTATTCGAAATTGTTGGTGGCATAGCATAGTCTAAAACAAATAGGAAAAATTTTCAAAGAAATATCTTGATGAGTTTCTGAAAGTCACTCGAGGATATGTTTTGATAAATGATGGAGTTTTTGAATTATTAAAACAAAATACCTAAAAGGGTTTTCGATTTATGAGAAATTTCAAGAAGGACCCAATATTTTTTAGTTGAATCTGTTAATAAATCATCAAAATAGGGTAATCAAAGTAATTTGGACAGACCGTTACGCGTATATAATTTGGTCATTTACAGCAAAATCAAATGGAAGTGACCAAATTATATACGCGTAACGCTCTGTACAAAATACATAAAACACCCTACATCTTAACATAACATTGGGTATCATTTAAGATGAAAGTATTTATGAATTAAAAGTCGTTATCTCGACCGTTATCGATCGCACTCACCGCACCCTAGCTATGCTACATGGTCCATCCATCAATACTATAAATGGTGAGAAGTTATTATAGCAGTTGGTAACATTGTCCAAAGGGGCCCAGAAAGGAAATTTTCTCGATTCCCAGGGCATAAAGTATCTTCGTATCTGCCACACGATATACATATGCAAAAATGGTCAATCGGCAAAGAAAGCTCTAAGTTAATAACTGTGGAAGTGCTCATAAGAACACTAATCTGAGAAGCAGGCTTTGTCCCAGTTGGGACGTAATGCCAGAAAGAAGAAGAACATTGTCCAAATAAACCATAAAAAGTACAATATATCAAATCAGCTGCAAAGTATAGATTAAAATTTTCAGTAAAGTAGAGGAATATCTAGAGCCTCCCTGGTGTTCAATATGCGAAAATTATTATTGGCAACACTGTTCAAGCAGAAACAAACAAATTCATTCTTGTTTGTCATTGGGGTGCAAATCTTGTAGCAAATGCAGCAAGATAAAACAGTAAACACCAAGCAACGACTATCCACATCATCGCTAACGTAGCAAAGAAAATCCATCTTTGACACCGCATTTATTGTGCAATTTTTAAGCGCGTTTGGTGTTTCCGCGTTTGATGTTTGTATTTTAAACGCATACATCAATATTTATTTCACATCGGATAGAAGCTAGCAAAATAATCTATTAAACAAATATTGGCTAAACTTTCAATAAAGTTCTACCTAAACTTGTTAAGTACATTCATGAACAAATATTTTTCAATATCCCACAATAAACTTTTGAGTGCCTTTCAGGTCAGTTTCAGCAATTTATTTCTATAAATTTAAAAATAAAACATCTTGTTTCAATTATTTTATGTAATCTCCAACTTTTTTTAAAGCTCTTCTCGCTATCATGACTGAGTTCTCCCCTCCTTTTGGAGCGTGACATAATTTGTGCATTTTCCCTAAGTAATTATTAAGTATATTCAATAAAAACACTGAGACAATTTGATATACTTAAGAGAAAATTTTAACAGTTTTTCTGAACGACTATCTAAATAAATTTGTAATAAAATTTCAGGAAAAAATCATGTAAAATCATTTTTTTTAAAGCTATTTGTAGGATTAATGTACCAGTATTCGTCTACCAAAGAATACTAATTAATCAGTCATTAGACATCTGAATACTGTCGTATTTCAAACAAAAGCTTTTAAAGACATGTTTCGTAGAAAGAAAATGTTAGAATCGATCACAAACTTTGTGTATGTATTGAAAATTAGAATGGCGAATACTGGATCACCTGCACCGGTATTCGCCATTTTTTATTTCAGTTTTTGATTTCTTATGGGAGGTATCGAATTTAGGGACACCATGGGGAAACGAGGTGCAAACCAGTGTTGACCAGACTCATTTCCCCGAAATTCGAATTGTGAAGCCATGAACTGTTATAACTGTGCGTTATATTCCTGAGATGGAGGGGGAGGTGGTTGGGCTTGAGTATTGCACATGGGATCCGACAGTTTCGATCTCGGTGGGCCGCAATTCGAGTTTCGGTGAAATGATTCGCACTCACTCACTCACTCATTTCATTTCACCGAAACTTGAATTGTGGCTCTCTGGGATCAAAATTGATCGATTTTGTGTGCAGTACTCAAGCTTAACCATCTGCTTTTCTATCTTAGGAGGATAGAGCATGGTTGTAGTAGTTCGTGGCTTCGTAGTTCAGAAAATGTTATTTTCGGGGAAATGAGTCTGAACAACACTGGTGCAAACGACCAAAAATTCAAGACATTTTTTTTTCTATTTATTTATCAACATATTTGAGGTTTCTGACAAGGCTTAGGAACAAAACGTCGAATGCCAAAACATCGAATCCCAAAACGCCAAAAGGGACAAAACGCCAAAAGGGACAAAACATCCAAAAGACTAAAAGTCAATTTATTTTTCGGAAGAGAATCATTTTTTCACGAAATTTCGTTCCCGGTCTTCCCGCTTTTTGTCCTTTCGCTGATTTGGCATTCCGAAACGAATACTGGTACTATGAGCACAGGCAAACCGACGTAACAGCTTGAAGAATTATCAATTCAACACATAGTCACGCAAATATTAACGCTCAATGCTATACGTACTGCTATAAGTAGGTGGCGGTAGTGTGCAAACATTAAACTCGAACGGAAGCGATACGAGCACTAAGGGTGAGCTGAAAAAATCCTAGAGAAATGCTAAGTGGAATTTTCGAACCAATTCCTGAAATAACTTCTTTCCTTAAACAATTCTTGCAGAAATCTTTAGAAGTATTGGAAGAATCCTTGTAAGAATTATTTCAGAATCCCAGATCAGAGATATTGAGCTTTTTGTCGTCATTGTAATATGCCAGATTTGATTCAAGGATTTAATACAGAATTACTCCAAGAATTCCCTGGAATAGATTAAACTAGCATTTTTTACAGGAATAACTCCCGAATTTCTACAGATATTATTTCTCCAATGAATCCATGGAAGAAAAAGTGGGATGGATGCAATATCTAATAAAACCTAATTTTTTTTGGCGTAATTTTGGGGAAATCTTCTTGGAAGTCTTCTCAGTTGAATTTTTGGTTGAATCCTTGAAAAATTCCTAGAATGATTTGTATAGGATTTCTTGAATAATCAGGAAATCAGGGTGGAGTTTTGAAGAAATCTTCGAAATCTCAGCTGCAACTTCTTGACAAAAAACCTCATTGAATTGTAGTTGTTTTTATAGGCAGGCCAGATGATTACTTACGAACTTTAATGGAGTATTTTTTCAGCAAAACATTACTTTCATTAATAACTAGAAAATTCTGCAGTGCTTCCACTGGGAGAAGTTTCCTGAAGTAGTTGTTAGTGTAGATTTCAAAAGAAATTAAGTAAAAATGTCTGCTAGAATTCTTGAAAGAATTTCCAAACCAATTCTTGAAAGTTTATTCGCAACATTTTAACGATGCTTTGGTAGTAATATCTGCATTTGTTTTATTCGAAATTGTTGGTGGCATAGCATAGTCTAAAAATTACCAGGAAAAATACCGCACTCACCGCACCCTAGCTATGCTACTGGCTATACATGGTCCATCCATCAATACTATAAATGGTGAGAAGTTATTATAGCAGTTGGTAACATTGTCCAAATAAACCATAAAAAGTACAATATATCAAATCAGCTGCAAAGTATAGATTAAAATTTTCAGTAAAGTAGGGGAATATCTAGAGCCTTCCTGGTGTTCAATATGCGAGAATCATTAATGACAACACTGTTCAAGCAGAAACAAACAAATTCATTCTTGTTTGTCATTGGGGTGCAAATCTTGACTAAATGTGTAGCAAATGCGGCAAGATAAAACAGTTAAAGAACACCAAGCAACGAGTTCTACCTTAACTTTTTAAGTAAATTCATGAACGAATATTAGTCAATATTCCACAATAAACTTTTGAGTGCCTTCCACGTCAGTTTCATAAATTTATGACTATAAATTTAAAAATAAAACATCTTGTCACAATTAATTTAAGTAATCTCCAAATTTTTTTAAGGCTCTTCTCGCTATCACGACTGATTTCTCCCCTTACTTTGGAGCGTGACATAATTTGTGTATTATCCCTAAGTAATTATTAAGTATATTAGAAAAAAACACTGAAACAATTTGACATATTTAAGAGAAAATTCAAACGGTTTTTCTGAATTACCATCAAAATAAATTTGTAATAAAATTTCAGGAAAAAATCATATTTTTAAAGCTACTTGTAGGGTAAATGTAGCAGTATTCGTCAACCAAAGTTAATATATATTCTCATTAATCAGTCATTAGATATCTGAATACTGTCGTATTTCAAACAAAAGCTCTCAAAGACATGTTTCGTAGAAAAAAAAAGTTGGAATCGATCCCAAACTTTGTGTATGTATTGAAAATTAGAATGGCGAATACTGGATCCCCTGCACCAGTATTCGCCTTTTTTTATTTCGGTTTTTGATTTCTTATGGGAGGTAGCGAATTTAGGGACACCATGAGGAAACGAGGTGCAAATGAGCAAAAAAAACAAGGAAATTTTTTTTTATACTTATTTATCAGCAAATTTTGAGGTTTCTGACAAGGCTTAGGGACAAAACGTCGGATGCAAAAACTTCGAATCCCAAAACGCCGAAAGGGACAAAACGCCAAAAAGGACAAAACATCCAAAGGACTAAACGTCAATTTTTTTCTTCCCGCTTTTTGTCCTTTCACTAATTTGGCATTCCGAAACGAATACTGGTACTTTGAGCACAGACAAACAGACGTAAAAGCTAGAACAATTATCAATTCAACACATAGTCACGCAAATATTAACGCCAAATGCTAAACGTACTGCTAATACTAGGTGGTGGTAGTGTGCAAACATTAAACTCGAACGAAAGCGATACGAGCAATACGGGTGAGCTGAAAAAATCCTAGAGAAATGCTAAGTGGAATTTTCGAATTAATTCCTGAAATAACTTCTTTCCTTAAACAATTCTTGCAGAAATCTTTAGAAGTATTGGAAGAATCCTTGTAAGAATTATTTCAGAATCCCAGATCAGAGATATTGAGCTTTTTGTCGTCATTGTAATATGCCAGATTTGATTCAAGGATTTAATACAGAATTACTCCAAGAATTCCCTGGAATAGATTAAACTAGCATTTTTTACAGGAATAACTCCCGAATTTCTACAGATATTATTTCTCCAATGAATCCATGCTTAGCTTAGCTAGCTTAGCTTAGACTGACTACACATATCAATGGTTGCTATTCCGTGATTGACCGAAGTCAGTGAAAATGCACAAAGAATCAACTAGAAGTTCAGCTGGGATTGGCCATAATCTTCTTCAGTGTGCATAATTCAGTGCCTCTATTTATACAAGGTCAATAACGGCGCCGGCCACGTCCTTGCAGACAGGTGGGATTGAGGGAAGGAATGTTAGTGTGTAACCTTTGCTATTTGGAGACCGTGTTTGCCTCTGCATCTCCACAAAGGTTACTGGGAGGGATGTTTGTTAATGGGGAGGATCGTTGGGTCAAAGGATTCACTTTGATAAGCGATTGGACCATGATAAACAATGATTTGTGAGATATATACATGCTTATACGTAAATATAATTGTTCATATAATTTCTATGTAGAGGAAAATTTTGCCGACACTTGAGGTGACGAACCACTCAAAGTTTGTTGAACAAATACCTAAATGTAACATTCCTACAGCTGTCAGTACGAAAGCATGTGTTATTATATTTTACGCATTTGAAAAGAAACAAAAGACTCAATTGGTTGAGACATCATAGAACACTCTTATTCTTATGCCGACACTTACAGTGGCGAACCATCCAAAGTTTGTTGAATAAAGTGAACCTTTCGCAAGTCTACACTTGTAGTGTCGAACCATTCAAAGTTTTTTTTAATTACAAAAATAAAGGTATATAAGGGGTGTCCTGAAAAAAAAAAATGTTAAACATAAATAAATCATGAATCAGAGTTTGTGTCGACACTCACAGTGACGATACATCCATAGTTTGTTGAAACATCATATTTACATCCCACCATTGTAACGATTAAATGTGCAGTTATACATATTTTATAGATTAGAAATAGTAGCATGAAACGAGCTCACCAATTGATCCGTTATCCTTGACTGAGCAGCCACAATCCACTTTCAGCTTCACTCGTTTGCTCGGCTAGCACTCAGAAAAAAAAAAAAAAAAAAATTGGCGCGCGACCCGAAAAAAAAAACACAGACGACAGCTCGGGCTTTCTTGACGCACTGCCCAGGAGCAAGCGTCAAGGTCGTCGAAAGATCAAAAAGAACGAACCGATCGCGGCACTTTTTAACTTACTCCAACCGAACTCCCCGATCACGCCACTTTTTCACTTACTAGACCGACGCGCGACGTTTTTGATCCTGCCCTCGTCGCTCGCTCCGGCAAAAGCAAGCGTCAAGGTCGAAAGATCAAACAGAACTCATTATTTCTCCAATGAATCCATGGAAGAAAAAGTGGGATGGATGTCCTTCATTGTTCGATGTTTTATACTGTAATTTGTTGCTGAGATTTCTCCGTAAACTATTCTAAAGATTTATTTTTTTTCCTCAATTCCATTAAGTATTTATTTTAAGAATTCATCAAATGATACATTCAATTCCTTAAGAATCACAACCGAAATTCCTTTTTGGATTGATTCAGGGACACAGTCAATGTATTTTTACGATACAATTCAAGATATTTTCAATCGCCTCAGCCTGCTAAGTTTCCCTGTTTTAAGTTTCATCTAGCTTTTTTTTCTTAAAGGTCGGTTTGCTACTGACAAGAAAAGGAATCGCCTATCTCGATGAGTGGAAAATTTCTCCCAAGAAATGGTTAAGAAAATCACATTTTTCTGATCGCAGTACGCAGTTGAGAAGAAATCTCGCGTTCAATATCATAAGGGCTAACTGCAATGATCGATTTCTCTTCATCGATTTTCTCTTTGACTTATTTCTCGGCCGGGTGACTGTTTTCGATTGCTATTTTTGGTTCAGTAGAAAGTACACATCGTCCTTCGTCTTGCTACATCGTAAAATGTTACGAAAATCTTTTGATTTTCTCGCATTATTGCAAAAAGAAAATCGACGAAAAGAAATCGATCACTGCAGATACGCCTGTATGATACTCAACGCGAGAAATGTCACTTCAAAGGGGGCTCTCTGTAGGAAATTTCTTGACCCTTTCAATCAAGGAATTTCTTTACTTTTCTTGAGCGAAACAGCATACTTAGCTTAAGCTTTCGGCAACATATTAACCCTCATATTTTTTTCTAGAACTCGGCCATAAATCTTACATGAGTTTCATCATGGATTTTATCAAAAGTTTTTTTTTCGGAGGTTGCTCTGAGAGAAACATAACTTATTCTTTAGTATTCCCTATAGAAATTATTGTTGGATTCTATTTAATTATGATTTGAAATTCCTCTAGAAATTTATCCAGATACTTCTTTATATATTATAACATATATAAACCTACATATTTTTTTCCCAAACACTCCAGAAGGAACTCCTACATTGATTTTTTCAGGATTTATCTAATATTTATTATATAAATTTCTGGAATCCAAGAAGCTATATGCTGAGGAATTTCCTTCGTATTATGCTGACGATTTTTGGGTGTTCTTAGAGGTAAATACTTATAAATAAATAATAGTAAAAACTTATGTAATCTTTAGAAGTCCTCGACAAATCTCTGGAATTATACCTAATGCATCTTTGAAAGAATTCTTGTTTGAATACTCAGACGCATCTCGAGAAAAGTCTTTGTGCTTTCTCAATGGAAACCACAGGAAATCAATGCTATACGTATTTGATGTAACTACTATAGAAAATAAAGTTATATTATTTGTGATACTGTCGTTGATTCTTTGAATTGTTTTACGAATGCTCTATAAAATTATTTGGGGAAGTTTTTTGTGTAGTCCTCCAGGAAGAGAACTCCATGATTGAATTATAGAAAAAATCTTGGATGAAATTTCTAAAAAAATCGTTATAAAAATCTGCATGAATCATCATAGGATCTTTAAATAAAATACCTGAAGTGATTTCCTGAATAATCCGTAAAGAAGTGGTGGAATAATATTCAGGAGAAATTCCTAAACAGATTCCAATCATCAATGGTATTCTGCAAACTTATTTGAAGAAGATCAAAAGTTATTTCTGAAAAGTTCCTAAGATGGTGTTCAAAACAGTTTAATGCAAATTTTAAAGACCGTCTGCAGCCAAAGGCTGTAAAGACTGAACGAACACAAAGATTAGGCAACGGACAACACGAATCACCGTTTTCACCGACTGGAGCAGGGATAGAACCCATAATTCGTGACACAATACGCCTGAATGATTGAAGCCGCTAAACGCACGGCCACGAAGCCCACTACTTTGAATTTAAGGAATCCCTGCTTAAGGTTAATTACTGAAATTACTGATCGAATCATTGAAAACTTCTTGGAATAATTCCTGTAGGTATTCTTCAATAATATTAGCAGTTTGTTGTGGAATTGATTAGTCTAAGGTTGGTTTTGATTTGGGATTTCCAGAGAAAATGTCGGGGAAAACGGAATTTTTAAAGGCATACTTGAATGAGTTTATGATTCCAAAGAAACATGATGAACTCGCCAAGGGGGAAAAGTAACGTGCCTACAAGATACATTCTAATAATCCCAAGAAAGATATTAGGAGCAATTACTAAAGGAATATTTTGAAGAATAACTAACTATATATATAATTACCATAAAATGGACATATTTTACAAGGACTTAAAAAAACTCTTTTTATTCCTAAAAATATATAATGCTCAACTTGGAATTCCTGGTTTTACTCCCGACGAAGTTCGATAGACAATAAAAAAACAAAATTAAGAAAATATGCAGACGATTTCTCGAAGTTGCTTAGAAAATTGAATTTATAAGTAATTTTTTTCCTAGAACTATAGCAATTGAAACAATCATTAAGCAATTCCTTGTGTTTTAAAGAAATTTCTAGCAGGATGCAAAAGATGAATTACAAAAACTGTTTTGATGCTGACAACTCGTAGGAGAAATTTAATGTACGCCTACTCAGGAACGACTTTTCGAAACAAACTCTGGAGTAATTATCGAAAATCGAAAGCATGGCGTCTAGAGGAATCCCAGGAAGGATTCCTGGGAATATATGAAGCTTTAACGTATTTTTTGTAAAACTCCTGGATGTACTCGTTTTAAAATAACTAGGCTCTAACCTTTTGAGTTCCATAATAGGTTTTTAGTAGACTCCTTTATATATATATATATATATATATATATATATATATATATATAATCCTGGGTTTGCTGGCGGTTCGGGCTTTTTAAAAAACACTTAACTGATTTTCCTCACTAAATCACTTTATTACTTAAGCCGAAACGCAATGAAACACGGATAAAAATAAACTGAACACCGGTCACGGTCAGTCCGGTGGTTTTGTAGAATTGAACTGCTGACCTAGCAATTCCGGCTGTTGGGCATAAAGGTGTTGACGTTGCATAGCACGTGGCAGTGGTCCGATCCAAAGGTGATGACGGTGCATGTGACGTTGCACCTGTGGTGGCTGGTTCATGTCGTGACTCCTCCGGGGGGTGAAGAAGTGTCGTCCTCGATACTCAGCTCCTGGTTATCATGTCCTGGTGATTTGGTTTCAGGCTTCCTTTGGTGGGTTTTCCTCGATGTCCTTTTGTGGGTAAACCTTAAATGAATGAAGATAAGGTAAAGGGTGAAGAATAGTAGAGTCGACATCAGAGTGGTTCCTCCTAATAGACTCCATTTCCAAATCTGGTCGGTTTCGTGTTGAAGAGATACTTTTTCCAGTTTGCGTCTGTTCAGAAGGGTGGCTTTTTCTATTTTTGCAACGTCATGATTTTGCAAAATCTCGCTGTTTATCTGCAGATTGTGTAATGCTCCTTGAATAGACTTACTTTCACTTATTTTTTCGGTAGATGTGAAATTTTGGTCCATAAATTCGATTGTACAATTTGAGAACGATACTATAAAATTTCCAGATAAGTATCTGTCGCTAGGACCGCAATTTGAGCGTAATTCTTGGTTTTTTGCATTTGAGATAAGAATTTTGTT
Organism: Aedes aegypti; assembly: GCF_002204515.2. Classification (NCBI taxonomy): domain Eukaryota; kingdom Metazoa; phylum Arthropoda; class Insecta; order Diptera; family Culicidae; genus Aedes; species Aedes aegypti. Next base: position 404,273,180 of record NC_035108.1, read on the forward strand.
ATTGGTTATTAGTTTGGTTGTAGTTTCTGCGTTGATTTCCATGAGACATTGTGGCTCTGTTCCCATGATGAGTGGATAAATACACAGATCCTTGAATTCTTTGATAAAACTGTGTCTTTGGACGTAGTCGTCTGGTTTTGCAGTGGTGAAGAGTTGTTTTGCTTGTTTGATAAGGAATTGAGGGTAAGTCTTAATAATCGAATCATTTTGACTCAATGGGTGGATTCGCATGATTGTCGCTTCTTCTGTCTCCAATTCTGGAACATGTAATATGTAGAGTAAAGTATTTTCGCTAGTTGCCATTTTTGGTGTAACAAAATTGAGTGCTTCTTCCGGGATGTCTAGCTGGACTCCTTGATTTCTGAGTATATCCTTGATCAGATGAATTTCTTTGCCAGATAACATTCTGCTGTTTGTGACGTGCATTTTAGAAAAGAGTATCGCTTCTTGAACGCTTGTTAGAATTTTGTTGAGTGTATCTATGTTCAGTATGGTGGTGATGACGTCAAGTTCATCGAGAATGATTTGATTGATTTGTTGTTTTTCGATTAGTTCGTTGATGGTGGTTGTAAGTTCCGAAATTCTTTTGCCGATTTGGTGATTAATTTTTACTTGATGATTATTTTCGTTGACAAGTTCATTGAGGCTTCTGTCGATTATCCGTAGGTCTTGAGCATCTGGGCTGCCCGCTATCCACTTCCACGCTGTGCCGATGATGTCCCATCTTTTGGACCGTTTGTGCGATATTGGTTTGATTTGCATAAAATTAGAGTACAATTCTCGTATCTTGTATTTACTAATTTCAAATAAAGCGTTATTATTTTGTTTACGATACACCAAATTTGTGAGTTGATTGATAGTAATTTCTATGTCTGTTAGGTTGATCGGGTGTACAACTCGGATATTTCCTGTCTGAATTCTACATAGGCTGTTTTTTGCATCATTATCAAATCATTATGAAGATTCCTGATAGTTAGGTCTTGACATGAGATGTTTGTGAGAATGAGGGTGAATGTGATAAAGTAGTGAAGCATCTGGAAGCAAAAAGTTATAAAAGTAAATGGTGTTACATTTTTTTCGGTCTTTTGATTTTGTTTTTATGTCTTTTAATGTGACGGTTGTTTTTGAATGTTCTGTCTGTGACTTCATTTGCATTTGTTTTATTGGCTCTGGGTTGAGTCTTTGTGCGAATATTTGGAATAACATAAACTTCTTGCCCATCATTTATAATTGGAGGGTCTTCCTTATTAGAATTTTGAGAAATCATTTGTTTTTGTGCTTTACCCATGTTCAATTTTGCTTTAAGGAATAGCTCTTGGGCGTCTCTTATAATTTCTTCCGGGTTAACAATATTATTCTGGTTGAACAATATTTCATTTGGAGTATATTTAGTTGAAGAGTGTACAGAGTTGTTATATAATGCAACGGATAATTTTACAATTGATTTTGTACCCATTCCTCTGAATTTGTGCTTGTTGGTATTAAAAATTTCTATTATAGTAGAATGTGTACGCTCTATTTGTCCATTCGATTCTGACGAAGCGGCGTAATGAATTTGTGCCCCTAGCTGGCTAAGGAAATTTCTTAGTTGAATTGATTGAAAAGTGGTTTCATGGTCGGTGACAATTTCTCTGGGTACTCCAAAGGAGCTGAAATATTTTCCTAGTGCTTTCTGCACATGTACAAGATTTTTCGATTTCAAAACTATTAACTGTAAATGTTTAGAGAATGAATCTATTAGAGATAAGAAGCTGCATTTATCCATGATGAATATGTCCATGTGGACTCTATCTAATGGTTTTTCTGTTATTGGCCTGGGTGAAATTTTTATGTTAAATGGTCTGCGTTCATATTTGTGAGTATTGCATATTTCACATGAGTTTATAAAGGTTCTGATTTTTGAGTAAATATTTGGGAAAAAATATGATCTTTTAATTTTGGCTTCGACTTCAGTTATACCTCGGTGAGCTCTATTGTGTTCATTTATTATTATTTGATTCTGTCTTTCTTCATTTTGCACGTCTTCGACCATATTGTTAGTAAAAACGAAATGACCTTTTTGATTGAAGTTTTCTTTAAAGGACTCCTGTACCGTCTGGATAAGATTTTCTGGTGCCATAAGGGCTGTTTGTCTACCATTGTGGAAGGTTTTCAAAAGATGTGTGATATTTTCTTTTGTGTAGGTTTTCTGAGATACTATTGTTCTATGGTAGTTCTGGAAAAGGGTTTCTTGGATAATAGTATCTATACGGGAAAAACGGAATATTATCTGATTTTTGAAATAATTTAAAGGGCGTTCCGTGAAATGAATATAGTTATTAGCTGAATCATCAGCTGAGTGAACAGTTTGGGAATCAAGGGAATCATGGGATTCAGGGGAATTATTGGCAATGGAATCTGCATCATCTTCAAGATCTTCGGAACCTGAAAAATAAGGAATTTCATCATTATTGGTTTCATTAATATTTACTTCAACAGGCATTCTGCTTAGTGCATCTGCTACTACATTTGATTTGCCTTCTCTGTACTTGACTTCGTAGTCATAATCTTCCAGATCTAGGCGCCATCGCAAAATTTTTTGATTTTTCTCTGAACTTTTAATAAAAGTCAGAGGTTTATGGTCAGTTACTAAAGTAAATTTAGTCCCGTAAAGGTATGGTCTGAATTTATTCACGGCCCATATGATTGCCAGCGCTTCCTTTTCGTTGGTAGCGTATCTGGTTTCTGCATCGTTTAGTGTTCTGGATGCAAAGGCGATTGGGCGTTCTATATTGTCTTGTATCTGAGATAGAACTGCACCTAATGCATATCCTGAAGCATCTGTTGTTACGATGAAAGGCTTATCAAACTGGGGATAGACTAAAACTTGATCTGTGGCAATTATCCCTTTGAGCGTATCAAATGCTGTGTGATACGATGAATCATTTATATTGATTGATGAATCTTTCTTGAGATATTTGGTCATAGGTCTAGTTATTTTTGAAAAATCCTTAATAAATCTTCTGTAATAACCTACTAAACCCAGAAACTGTTTAATCTCTTTCTGCGTTTTTGGTAGAGGCCACTTCAGAATTTTATCTATTTTTTCGGGGTTAGGTTTGACACCTTCATTTGAAATTATATGCCCTAGAAATTCGGTCTCTCGCTTGAGAAATTCACACTTATCGAGTTGGATTTTTAAGTTGAAATCCGATAAGCGTTTCAGGATAAGGATAAGATTTTCTAAATGGTCTTTTAGATTATATCCGATAATAATTATGTCATCAAGATAGACATAACATTTGGTGCCGATATAATCTCCTAGGATATTGTTCATTGCTCTCTGGAATGTAGCAGGAGCATTCTTTAGGCCAAAGGGCATTCTCGTGAATTCAAAATGTCCTTTGTCCGTTGAAAAAGCTGTTTTTTCTATGTGGGCAGGATCCATCGGGATTTGATGGAAACCAGACTTTAAGTCGATCGTTGTGAAGTACGATGACTTTCCGAGGCTATCCAGAATATCCTCTATTTGAGGCATAGGGTATCTGTCGTCAATAGTGAGCTCGTTCAGCTTCCTATAATCTATTACGACGCGTACCTTTCTTTTGCCTGACGCGTCAAGTTTTTTCGGTACTACCCATATCGGTGAAGAGTATGGGCTTTTCGAAGGCCTAATGATGCCATTGTCTAGCATTTCTTCAATTTGCTGTTGGATATCGCCTTTAAAGTGGTGTGGGTAGCGATAGTTTTTTGTATAAATGGGAGAATCGTTTGTTGTTATAATTTTATGTTTTGTAGCTGACGTACATGAAAGTTTTTCTCCTTTCTTTTGGATCACTTCTTGGTGTTTGAAGAGAGTGCAAAGCAGTTCTTGTTTCTCTAGTTTCGAAAGATGATTTGTTCTAATTATAGACTCTATATCATTTTTGGAAATATGTTGAGAGCCAATCTTTTCTGGGAGAATTGTTTCAAAATTGTTTACTGTCAGTTGAAGTTTTGGAAGATTTTCTATGTTTTTGGTTGCAGAAATAACATGGATGGTCGATTTATTATTATGTGCTTTATATAGTCCTGGTTGAATGAAAACTTTTTTATGAAGTTTTTGGTATGTGGGTACCAACCAGTCTCCGTTGTTCATTGTATCAATAGTTATGAAATGATTGTAAAGTTTTTTTGCAGGGTAGAATTTTGAGTATGAAAATTGTTTATCCCTTAACGTAATGGTTTCATTCTCATAGTTGATTTGTGCTTTAAGTTTTGCAAGGGATTCTGACCCCAAAATTCCATCAAAAAAATAATGAAATTTCATTACGTAAAATTGCAAAGGTTTAAACGTATTTCCGAAAAGATCGAGTTCTCCTTTCGAAGTGACGTTGTTGACTCCGCAAACATTACTGATTTGTGTATTCGGTACGGTTTTAACGGATTCTATTATGTTTGGTGAAATAATATTTTTGTTTGCCCCAGTATCGATTAATATTTTTAACTGCTTTTTTGTTTTAGGATGATTCAGTTTTAAATATGGGAGGTAATTTAGGTTGTTTTTTGTGTAGGGTTGACCAAGTGAAAATTTAGATCTAGATCTACTTCTTCATCAGATTCAGTTTCTGAATTTAAATGTGATTGAGTTTCCTCTTCTTCCGTTACATGATTATTTATGGTTAACCGACTCCGAGTAGTTTTTGTGTCCATTGGTTCAGTTGTATCTTTATGTTCGGTTTTTATAAAAGGTTTCTTATTTTGATTGAAATTTGATGATCCTTGGGATTTATTTTCAAATATTTTGTTTTTGTTGAATTTTTGGTCTTGATTCAGGTTTCGAGCTACAACTTGTTTAGATTTGAATTTGCATAAGAATGCGTATGCATCCTCAATATCCTTTGGTCGTGCAGCTTGTGCATAACCAAAGTACGGTTCTGAGAGTCCAGATATAAAGGCTGCTAGCGCATCCTCTTCAATGAACTCGTTAATGGCGTCCCAATGATTTTTGTATGTATCTTTTTGTTTTGCTAGAGTCTTAATATTTTGAATTATTTCTTTGGATTTTTTGTAGTAAATATGGATAGACATATCTTCGGTCATTTTACAATGCCATAATTGGCTCTTGTATGTTGACAATTCGTGTCTATCTCCCAACGCGTTCGTCAATATTTCTTTTAAATCTTCAAATTTGTCCGGATTTCCGGCTAAGCAAAGAATGTCTTTTGCTTTGCCTTGAACTTTATTAGATACCGCAGTAAAGTACATTCTAAACTGCTGAGCTGATACATGTGGTTTTAATACATTAAGGGTTTCTTCTGCTGTTTCCAGCCATGAACTTAATTGTTTTCTATTGCCGTCAAATATGGGGATCATTTTGATCGGGTCTGGAATTTTGAATAGCTGGTCGATGTTACTTATAGGTTGATGTGCGATAACGTTTTCTTGAGTTTGATTTGTTTGCGTTTGAATTTGACTGAAATACGTGGCATGTTCTGTTTGTTGTTTTGCCAGTGCCTCCATCATCTGCATCATCGTTTGCAGTTTGGCATTGACTTCTTCCATATTGTTGTTGTCGTTTAGAGAAAGGATTTCTAGTGAAGGGATGTTCTTTATTGGAATATGTGCTAAGTCTCCCGAATCGGTAGACTCAGAGCTGTCTGAATCTGAAGACACGCACGCGCTGTTTCTAATTTTAGATAACAAGTGGTGAGTTTGCTTCAGACTGTTTCTTACTTTATGCTCCTTTGGCATGACATGCACTTAGAAGATAAAAGCAAGCTATAGTTTTGTTTGTTTTGAGCCGTACGATCTCTCGGAACTCGTATGACTCCCGAAATGTAATTCTCTTAGAACTTCACAATTTCGGTTGGAGGGGAAGCTCTCTTAGAACTCTTCTCACTCCAGGGGTTTAGCAAATTTTAATTTCTTAATGAGTTCGAGCCTTTCTCTTAGAACGGGCTTCAAACTCACGGAAAAATAAAACGCCAACCTAGGCGATGTTTTCACTTTCACTCGTATTTCGGTGTGGAATAGAGGATAAAGAAAAAAAACACTCACCTTGCAATCGTTGTGCGTGGGTTCTCTCGACGTCCAACTTCACGCGGTGGAACCTCAACTCCGCTGCACCCTCGATGTTAGCGAATGCTTTCGCGGGTTCACTTCGATTCTGGCTGGTAGACCAGAGTCACTACACTGTTTTTCGCGAAATTGTTTTTCGAGCACTGCACGGCTGCGCCAATCCTGGGTTTGCTGGCGGTTCGGGCTTTTTAAAAAACACTTAACTGATTTTCCTCACTAAATCACTTTATTACTTAAGCCGAAACGCAATGAAACACGGATAAAAATAAACTGAACACCGGTCACGGTCAGTCCGGTGGTTTTGTAGAATTGAACTGCTGACCTAGCAATTCCGGCTGTTGGGCATAAAGGTGTTGACGTTGCATAGCACGTGGCAGTGGTCCGATCCAAAGGTGATGACGGTGCATGTGACGTTGCACCTGTGGTGGCTGGTTCATGTCGTGACTATATATATATATATATATATATATATATATATATATATATATATACCAATCCTTGAAAAATTCATACAATTTTAACCTTCGTAGTAAATTAGTTAATGTTCATTATAATAATAAATCTACCCTTTAATTTAATTTAATTATTTCCACCATAATAGACTCTAGTGGAATTAAATAGTATAGTACTTAATTCAATTTTCATTGAAATGGGATCGGATTGAACATTAGTATCATAACTTATTTATTATATTTTAATACGATTGTTCTACTGACATTTTTGAATGCACAGGTCATGCTTACTAAACATCAATTGATAGCTTCGTGGCCGAGAGATTAGTTAGTCAATAGCATTGTGACATGGGGAGCGGATTCGATTCCCGTTTCAGCCATTGAAACTTTTCATCAGGAATGTTTCTCGGTTATGCCTTTGTGCGTTATCTAGTGTTAAGTTACAGCTTGTGCAGCTAAATAGTGCAAGGTAGTGTCCGTCTCTTTTATAGCATTTGGACAACACTGATGGCTGGAACCATTTCAGCGATAAAAACCACCAAGTTCTAACAATCGGGCGGTAAACGGTATTCCCTTGTTTGCACTGATTCCCACCATATACTCGCGATGAATAAGTGGCACTCCGTTCGTCGCGAATAATAAGCAATCATAAGAATTGCAACACTATGCGGATAATTGCGAGTTGAAATACCATCGAGTGAGTGAGTGTGACAGAACTAGCAGCTAGAACAAGACATCAGCGTGCGAGAACAAAGGCGCCCTTCTTCGCTATAATGGCGATGAGCCGCGACAAGTGATCGTCTGACTTAGAATAAATCATCATTATTATTCACCGATACTACGTAATTCTAGCTATTTATCTTCTGCGGAACCTAAATCTGTCCGTCAAACGACCCATAACTGGCAGTAAACACTTGAGCTTAATCTGCTTCTAAACGGGTGTTTTTGCGAAGGCGGCTGATATAGTCACGCCCCTTGTGCGATATGGGAACTATATAGGACCGGAGTGTTGAGGTGCACCCCAGCTCCTGCGGAGGTTAATAGTGGTGTTGACCCCTAAGCTCGTTGTCGTCGTCGTCCTCCTCCCTCCCCTCTGGCATTGACTGCGAGGGGAAGCTGTAAAATCGTGAATGAATTGTGTAATTAATTTAGTGTATAGTCGCCGAGTAGCCCGTTGTGCTTCTTGTTACTGAGATTTATAGGGTTCTAATGAGATACAGTCCTCGATATATCATCTTAGTTATTCTCTTTGCGTCAGTAAGCTTGTTTCGCTAATTGTTATGGCATTTTTTTTATGGAAAGATCAATTACTGCTAACAGCGTCAATTAAAAAAGTATTTGCACATCTGTTGACAGTAGTTTTAGCGATAGAGGATGGACTATGCACTTATAGCAATCCCCTCTTGTGCTAAGTCCATCATTCTTTGAATATGGGATTTAGGCAAAATAGCGATCTTCGTGAAATAGCTAGCTAATTGTCTGAATTCTTACTTATATTGTTTATTTGTTAATCGTTGCTCGAAGTTTAAACTTACGGTCCTCCTGTATTGCACTTCCCAAGTGATGGGCCTAAAAAAGGGTTTGCTGTAAATTTAAACCTCTTTTTGACCGTTATTGTCTGAACAAATAACTAATTAGCCTCAACATTAGAGAAAATTAATCATTTGTAGTTTGTAGTTTTTTAACGATTTATGTGGTAAGGTAATATTATTGTCATAAAAGGATGACACTCCTGTCATTTGAAAAAAAAAAGTTTTTGAGGTTTACTAAATCTTTTTGAATTATGAAAATTTTAATGCACCTCCGTTAATTTGAACGCAAATGCAAACCATCGGGGTTCATTTTTAATTTGAACTTCTAGTCACCCTACGAACAAAATAAAATCGTACTTCGGCTGTTTTGTTCTGCGTTCCGTTCCACAAAGTTCTTTTTCGCTTCTCCGTACCATAAACTAAATGACGTTTGATCCATTTTTAATCTGAAAATCTGAACGATGTGCAAATTAGCAAAGTGTTCAGCAAATGAAAAAGTGTTCAGATTTGACCACAACCAACGGGGGTACCCGGTATTTTGTTCCGATGCTTTGTATCAAGTTTATTTTGTATAAATTTTGCTTTTTGTTTTGAATTACACTGAATATTTTTGAATTTATAAAAACACCTTGAATCTTTTGAATATTTGGATGTGATTCCTAAAAGTTGATTCTACATCATCAGTTTCAAATTGTTCTTAGAAAAATCAATTATAATTATGAATACTTTAAATCATGATAAATGCGGGAACATAGCAATGATTCCCTCGCATCTTTCCTCCCTTAAAATACGGCTTTTTCTATGGCAAAAATGCTGTTGGAACACTGTACGTAAAAAAATAACAGCATCAGATATGGTTGGACTGAGCCAAACCGAGCTCGTGATAAACGATCCAATAAACCCATTATACAACTTCATGGTGGGCCCCGGCTTTAAATAGCTTTTCATTTATCTATTAATAGAATGTTAATTTTTTTCGTTATCATTTTTCATTATGTTTCAATAAATCCTTTCCAGTTTACGTTCCAATCTTTGTCATGCCGAAGTTCACCACTGACATTTTTTTTATTGTATGTATGTTTGACTTAAACTCTCTGAGATTTTTTCATCAATAGTTGTTTTCGTTCCAAATCTCAAACACACCGCAAGAACTCAGATTATCAGTTTTAAAACTGTTATTAAACATGCAAAACCAAATGAAAAAAGTTAGCGTGAATTTGAACTCATTAAGTAAAAAACATCGGATTCGTGGTGAAATGATTTTTTGTAAGAATAATCCAGAAGAAAGCCGCCGACAGCATATCTATGACTTGTAATTGTTACCTTCTGCGTGCTAGAAAAGTAATAAGCCATCGCAGAAATAAACCGGTTTAAACAGCACACGTTCGCCGTGACGTTGAACTTCAAAACGGTGCAAACTGACCGCCGCCGCCGACGACGACAGCTCCAAAGACGCCGGCTGGTTTGCGCAGCTGCTGGAGGACACAATTTACTAAAGTCATAACTACATAGCTGTGAGGACCTCCGACTTGGACTCAGGGATGAACTCGGATAAGGCTCGATTTAATTTGAGGCAGATCAGCTACAGTGACACAAAACCCTTTGAAGATTTCAAATATCAAATGCATCTTCCTTAAGTGGAAGTTCAAATATTACCAGTGAACTTTTACAGAACGATGCACAAGGCTTCATCCCTGTTAATTGCTGCAACATAGCTAGAGCTGCTAAATGGATATGTAAATCTAACGGCTCTTTCAATTAAACAGAGGCAGACAATTAATCGTTCCATAAAAAAATATAAAATTTCCATAAAAAATGCAAAATTTGCCAGTAAAGAAACAAGGGTAAAATCAACAGAAAAGTTAAAAATTTCCATAAAAAAATAAAGAAGTGCATAGAAAAAACAAAATTTTCCATAAATAAAAAAAATTTGAGCAATAAATAGATTCAAAAGTGCAGTAGAATCGACAATAATCTCACTAAAAAATATCGAATTTTCCATTTAAAAACCTTAAAATGTCCCTATTTTCTTCACAAAAAGCAACAAATAATTATAAATTATCCACAAAAAAAGCCAAAATTTGCAATAAATAAATAATAATTCGCCCACAATAAATCAAAAATTTCCATTCAAAAAATCAAAGATAGCAATAGCAGTAAATGCAAAGTTGCAATAAACAAACCCAACTGAGCAATTCAAAAAGACAATCAGTACATGAAAATGTTGTAGAAAATTCCAATATTTAAGTAAAACTTTCCATAAAAATAACGAAACTTTCCAATAATGAGTAATAATGTGTATAATGGATTTCATAAATTTTCAGTCAAACTGAAGCATTGTTTTCACAATTGGAGCTAGTTAGTCGTCGTACATATGTATGTAGATGTAGAAATTGCATTTTAGAGTTCGATATTTAATTACGTAAGAATTAGGGGAGGGGAGAGTGGGGAGATTGGCCGGGTTTGAAAAAATATTTCTTGCCATATAGAAAAAAATAATGTTTCATACAAACAATCATACTTGGAGGGGAGGCGAGGTTTCGAAAAATCACAAAAAAAATGTTTTTTAATACACCCCATCGTTAGGCGCTACAATTTTACTTATTTCGGCAAAGTTGAAATGAAACATGGAACATGGGATATCTAATCTTCCAATATTAGGAACACTTATGTCACTGCTTGGGTTATGTCCAACTACATTGATCTTCTTCTTCTTTCTGGCATTAACGTCCCCACTGGGACAGAGCCTGCTTCTCAGCTTAGTGTTCTTATGAGCACTTCCACAGTTATTAACTGAGAGCTTACTATGCCAATGACCATTTTTGCATGCGTATATCGTGTGGCAGGTACGAAGATACTCTATGCCCTGGGAAGTCGAGAAAATTTCCAACCCGAAAAGATCCTCGACCGGTGGGATTCGAACCCACGACCCTCAGCTTGGTCTTGCTGAATAGCTGCGCGTTTACCGCTACGGCTATCTGGGCCCCTCCAACTACATTGATGGTAGAAGCTTATGCTCTCATGCCCCACCAGCCAGGGAACTGGTGTTTACAAACTAAGCATCAGTAAAGTAACTGCCCACAGCAGTTGCAGAAATATGTATACTTCGATTGATGAGTTTTTTCCTAAATATTTTTTTTTTATTTGCATACGAACATAACGTTTTTTAAAGTATCTTCTTATAGGTTCATTTTTAGATCTAGTGGGTTGTCTCAGTACTACAAATATGGTTAAGCATGCTGTAACGCTACTTTTGTACCTCATCACCCACTTCATGTTTCATTTTAACTTTGCCGAAATAATTATAATTGTAGCGCCTAACGATGGGGTGTATTAAAAAACATTTTTTTTTGTGATTTTTCGAAACCTCTCCTCCCCTCCATGTATGATTTTTTGTATGAAACATTATTTTTTTCTATATGGCAAGCATTTTTTTTTTTCAAACCCGGCCAATCTCCCCACTCTCCCCTCCCCTAAATTCTTACGTAATTAATTATCGAACTCTAAAATGCAATTTCTACATCTACATACAACGACTAATTAGCTCCAATTGTGAAAACAATGCTTCAGTTTGACTGAAAATTTATGAAATCCATTACACACATTATTACTCATTATTGGAAAATTACGTTATTTTTATGGATAGTTTTACTTAAATATTGGAATTTTCTACAACATTTTCATGTATTGATTGTCATTTTGAATTGCTCAGTTGGGTTTGTTTATTGCAACTTTGCATTTACTGCTATTGCTATCTTTGATTTTTTGAATGGAAATTTTTGATTTATTGTGGGCGAATTATTATTTATTTATTGCAAATTTTGGCTTTTTTTGTGGATAATTTATAATTATTTGTTGCTTTTTGTGAAGAAAAAAGGGACATTTTAAGGTTTTTAAATGGAAAATTCGATATTTTTTAGTGAGATTATTGTCGATTCTACTGCACTTTTGAATCTATTTATTGCTCAATTTTTTTTTATTTATGGAAAGTTTTGTTTTTTCTATGCACTTCTTTATTTTTTTATGGAAATTTTTAACTTTTCTGTTGATTTTACCCTTGTTTCTTTACTGGCAAATTTTGCATTTTTTATGGAAATTTTATATTTTTTTATGGGACGTTAATATTTTAGCCATTAAACAGAAACCTGTCCTAAGTGGGACTCTCATTTTACAGTGACGGACGGAACTTTAAGATCATATTACTCAAAAGAATCATTGAATTGCTATAATTTTAGTATTTTGTTTTTGTGATATTGAGGCTTTATTTATTTTAATTTTATTATACAATTTTACAGATATTATTATGCTTGATAGAAACTCCAAATAAAGAAATAGACAAAATTGAACTCAAAAATTTTAAGACAGATCCTCAAGCGATTCGAGTGAGAGTGCAAAAAATAAAAATGCGAGGATTTTTTCTGGTACTCTCTTTCTCTTGTTGCGATACTCACCTTTACTCACACTTCAAAAGAACTCTCGAGCGTCCCACGCCCAAACAAGGCAGTCCTCGGGGAGTTGCGAGAGCAATCTCTTTTGATGAAATTTTACTCTGGTGTGTTTTGTGCTGCATCTTCCACGCTCAATTTTCGTTGCCTCTCTGCTTAGAATTTTTTCGTACGCTGCTCTAGAGTATGTCACCGAACTCTGTTGATGTTGAGGAGTATTATCTAGCCTGTGAGTAGTGGTCGTTCATTCCTTTTGCGCGGGATGAAATTCGATTCAGAGCTTCGAACGCGTAGGGTTGATCGAAGTTCTGACACCACAAAATAATTCTTAGAAGACACGTATTTGAAAGTTTTTCTATCATTTGTATACATAGTTTGCGCCCTGTGGGCTTTGGGGGCCCCGGTCAGATCAGGGGCTCTTGCAACAAAATGAGCGGGAAACGCTAAGTATAGGAAAGTTTGGTATTATAAAAATAACATATTAGGAAAACTTCAGAAAATTGCAATATAAGTCGAATTTTACTATACCCATATCATTTCTTGAATGTTGCATAAAATAAATCATCTGTATAAAATGCTTGGAAAGTAGTACATAATAGATGATAAGATTTAATTTTGGCTGACCCGTTCTTAATAAAAAAGTAAAAAATTAAAAATGTTCCAGTTGAAAGCAAGAGTATATGATTCATCTAAACTTGGATAACAATTGCAAAGATATATTTTTTTTTCAATTTAGCCGCAAATATTTTAATTGAATGCATTAGAATGACAGGCGTTATTGAAGCTATAAGTAAATCGTCATATTTTTTTATTGTGTAGACATTTTCTGACTTCCTACCTTAATTGTTAAAAAAATGATCCTATCGCGTTTGGATTAAACAATATGCTTTTAAATACTTAACTTGATTTTCGTAACGGTTAAGGGACAAACGATTGTCTAGCGATGCTTTAACCAGAAATTGAACTAGTATTTGTAGACAAAGAGCAACTGCTTTCAGAAAAAAACACATGAGCTTCATTCTCGGTTAACTAACAACTTTCTGAATTATTTTTATGAGCCTTATCCATTGCTCATGTCTTAGTACTTCACTTTACAATTTCGATGTTCCAGATATTGACAACAGTTTGGAAGAACTATGTACGCTTAAACAACTTGCGGATGATGCCATAGTCTAGCAAAATTACCTTGATAATCATCTACTTGAGCTAGTAATTTAGGGAACGGTATGAATATAATTGTATTTAAATTACGTACGTTTGGATCAACATTAAGGTAAATTCTCAATTTTTAGCCATGAAATCAAAACCATGAAAATATTGATAGAAAATTGAAAAAAAATGTCAAAAATGGAGAAAGTACAGTCGAATGAGGGAATATCAAATTTGTTTTTACTTTATTTGTGTGAATTTTAACTCATACGGCTAGTTCTTCACTCAGGAATATTGAATTTCTGATAGAATTTTAGATGTATTTGATAAAATAGCTTTAGTACAGTGATAAAAAAATCAAGCAAATGCATAGATTACAGACTATCTTCGTCTTTTCAACATCATTCCAGAACACTGAAATTTTGACAGTATATTTCCAGAAAGTTGTGACAGTTTGCTGTAAGGACTGCTAATTTTATAAAAGTGGATATCTTGTGTATGCTATATATTTAAAACTTATCTTAATTGTTAAATCGTATTCGGGTTTCTGTACATCGTTTGACTTATATTCTACAATATTGTTATATTAAAAGAGCCACCAAAATAATTAAATTTCACACAAATAAGGAACAACGTTTAAAACGGTCGTTTTTTAAAAGTCAAAATCAATGATAATAAGAAATCGGCTGGAAAATTGGACAATCTGTACATCTTATTTTCAAAAAAAAAGGCTTGTCCTTAAAAGAAAACATCAATATGAAACCTCAAAAAATCAAGTCATTATTGGAGCAACAGTTTTCTAGATACCATTAAAATATTTTTTTTTTCGGGGAAAATATTTTAAACTTCAAAGGAACTGAAATAAGTAGAATTTTTAAGTTTAAAGTACGTCTTGACTCCTGATGGAAGTACTAAAAAAGTCTTTATATGTATAAAAAATAATTAACGCCTTCAAAAAGTAACTTATTTGATCCCACGTTTAAGCACAATAGAAAAAAAATGCGCTCAGTTTGTGGGCCTCGTGGCCGTGCGGTTAGTGTCGCCAGACATTCGTGTCATGGGGTTCAGCCATTGAAACTTTTCGTCAGGAATGTTTCTCGACTGTGCCACTGGAGCATGCTTGTCCGTTGTCTAGTGTTAAGTTACAGTCTGTGCAGCTAATGGCTGAAGATGGTGTCCGTGTCTTTTTTTTACAAGACGCACAATTTAAGTAATCAAGAATGGCAGCAGTGCTGCAATTAAATCGAACTTTTTTTCCATAAGCTATTTTCATTCTATGTTCTGAGATTACCAATCGAAATATTTGCAGAAGTACGTTTACAAATTGCAGTAGATCGATAAATATGCATGTATGCTTTTAAAAGTATAAGATTTGTCAATAAAACGATAATAAAGAGAAAAAAATAAAGTTTAAAATTTGGTTAGCACTCGAGATTTAGTTCTCTGTTATACAAATATAATTTCATTAGTAATCTAAACCGATTTTAACACGCTTTTTATTTCACTTTTTGCTGGGACTTAAAAAATGTATTTCAGTAATCTCAGCCATAAATGGTTAAATCACTAGAGTAACATTCACAAGATGCGACGTGTGACAAGACATAACACTTATCGTTCTTACAAATCGTCAAAAAGTTTCAAAAATTACCTTTTCGTCGATCAATTATAATCGCGGTACAGCCCATCTTCGGAACAATGTCCGACTAGAATGACCTAGTGTCAGAGAATGATAGAATATGATTTATATTTTTTAAGCTCTATCTTCAGTGGAATATTAAAGGATACCAACATATAATTTGTTCATAAAAAATAGGGATTATGTGATGCGAAAAATAATGTGAAACTTTAAGAATAGCTTTTCTTAGGAGTTTTAGGAAAACAATTTGTTCAACCAGAAGCATTTTGTAAGATTTTACTTTTATAACATCCTAGAATAGTAGTTAAAAGATGGACAGAAAGCCGATTACGATTTAATTAATATATAAAAAAATATATCATGATCAAGGTGTCCACTTTATAAAATGTCCTTATATTAATCCGCAAAGAGTTTTAATGTTTTTGAAATAATCTTGATGGCTATCATTAGTGATTAGAAGGATTCTCATTGAAACTGAAAAGTTTAGATATAAATCGTATGGAGTTTTTTTTACTAACTAACGGGTGTTCAGTAAGAAATGAGAATGATTTCAACACCTTTCTGTAATCAAAGTAAAAAGTATATTTTTTTTCTCTCCAAGAGAAAAATGGGTAGCATGTTTCTTTTCGCTCGTGTGCTGTCAGTTCAATCGAAGATGGCGTCGAAACAACAAGCACTCCGGTAGCGTGTTATATGGTTTTAGGTTGTATTTTTTTTCGTTGTGATTTTTTTTACTATATGACTGAAAAAATTCTCTTTTTTT
Source organism: Aedes aegypti (assembly GCF_002204515.2). Classification (NCBI taxonomy): domain Eukaryota; kingdom Metazoa; phylum Arthropoda; class Insecta; order Diptera; family Culicidae; genus Aedes; species Aedes aegypti. The sequence continues at coordinate 404,289,196 of NC_035108.1, forward strand.
TATTGAATTCCTGTAATACAATAACAGAATCTCATGTCATAATACCGTTTTGTCTCAAATTCCGAACAGACTCATATTCCAAACACTTGATTATATGACGATTTGGTTGAAATATTTCACTGAATTAAGGGGCCCAGATAACCGTAGCGGTAAACGCGCAGCTATTCAGCATGACCATGCTGAGGGTCGTGGGTTCAAATTCCGCTGGTCTTTTCGTAAAGGAAATTTTCTCGATTCCCAGGGCATAGAGTATCTTTGTACCTGCCACACGATATACACTTGCAAAAATGGTCAATCGGCAAAGAAAGCTCTCAGTTAATAACTGTGGAAGTGCTCATAAGAACACTAATCTGAGAAGCAGGCTTTGTCCCAGTCGGGACGTAATGCCAGAAAGAAGAAGAAGAAGATCAAGTAGTGCTTTGTTTGATTCGTGCTTACGTCTTGTTGTACCTCCATACAACGGAGCGGTGAAAGAAGTGGTTGTGTTTCAAAAGTTGGGAATCTGACTTAAGTCGTTTTTTAATTCCGTAAATAAAACATTTTGAAAGAGAAAACCGAGTAGACACAGAGTGGAATGTATAGAATTTTGTCTGCAAAATACGATGAATCGATAATGTATGGTCGTTTACTAGTCGGGAACAACTCGTTAAGTTATAATTTCATAAGTTTCGACTAGTTTGGAAACTGTGCAGAAAGAATGTTACGAACAATAATTAGACAATACCAAACCATTTTGTGTAGTAGAAGTTTTGATGAAAACAATAGAAAACGCATAATTTATCCGTATTAAACATATTCCGTTATCTAAATAACTGAAAACCTGCAGTGTACTGCTAGAAGGTAAAGGAATCATGAATGGCATTGAATTTCATATAGTTTATGATGAGGGGACGGACCTGGTGAAGTTGTTAGAAAACACGCCAGGACCTGGGATCGAATTCCATCCGCGAGATAATAACTTCTGACCAGTGCTGGGAATGGTAATAGTAGTAGGCTTTAATTTGGAGAAAATCACGTGGCTCTTCCCAGTACTGTACTGCCCATAACTGCATAACAGTCACATTCGACATTTTTGACAAATTGGAGTTAATACCATGGAGAGTCATCAAATGATAAATACCATGACCCCACAGTTATGGATCAAATAGTGTGGTGTCCAACCAATAAAATTCAATAAAACGACATGGAAAACGTAAAATTTTAATTTAAAAGCACGAATTGAATCGTTTCAAATTGGAACTTCGGTTAGTAAACTGTATTGAGTGTAATATTTACACATGATTGCATAAAAATTAAAAATTGTAGCGGTTTCTGAAAACCATATTATGGATCAATTTTCATATTATGGATCAAATTGCGACATATTACGGATCAGTGCACAAAATCAAGAGATTTTCAACTCAATGCATCTGTATTGCACGATTTGGCGAAAGTTAACAAGGTGTCACATATTACTGCAAAAAATTGCAGTGTTAGAGCCGGAAACAAGGGTGAAATGCCCTTCTTTGTGATACTGCATTGCAGTAACTGGGACATGAACTGTTTTCGCTCCACACCAAGTTGTCCACCCATTTTCGAATCCAATGCTTAAAATGGCAGAACTCTACATTCTTTAGAAGTGATCCAGAACCGTGGTAAACAATCATTTCCTGGTCCATATTATGGATCACTAGTTAGAAGTGCTAATATTCGGTATTTAGAATCAACAATCAAGAAAAATGTTTTCCAAAGACGAATTCATACTAAATCGAAGCGAACGAGCATGTTTTATGCTATAAAATTTGAATTTTACCACCTGTGGGAGTTTATGAATGCTGACGGCACTTCTTACAGAAAACGATCATATGATGATAGCTGTGTGGTACCAACTAAACATTTGTCAAATACATCGGTATTTTGCGGTTGAATGTTGTGCTTAACATCACAAATGGTAGAAGACAAATTGGATAATATGGGAAAAATATGTTTTACGTCAACGTTTATGTTTTGAGCAAGTTATCCGATGTTGAACACCAAAGTGATCCGTCACTGTGGGTGATCCGTAACTGTGTGGGCATGGTACTTTCGATCAAATTACTGAAATCTGTGAGATTGTTTCGAAAAAAATACCAAGTTGTTTTGTCACATTGGAAATTATAACCGCATAACAGTCACATTGAGATTATAAATGAGCCTCGTAATGTGAAAGCAATGAAATTTCTATCAGAATTATTTTCTGACTATTCACCTAGTATGCGATATCAGTTGTACAAAATATCAGGCTCAAGTAGGCACTTTTGAGTTCCTGGTAATTTTTAGAAATTTTAGTTTCCTTCCATACTGCTAAAAATGCACACTTGGTATTCCATTTACTCAATGCCTACTTTTGTCGAATGTTACAAATATGCAGTTATGGGCAGTGTAGTCCAAAAACGTGAATCTCATCAAGTAGCCTATGCACTATGGCTTATCAGGTGGACAATAATGAAAAAAGTGATGTGCCCCAAATTTCAATTCTTGTTCGTCATTTCATTGTAAACATGTCTGCTAAGAAATCCCCAAAATATTAGGGCATGATTTGCATTGCATACTCAGATATGAGGTGCCAAATTTGAGGCTATGGAGAAAAGCTTGTTTTTATTAACAAAAACTATGGTTTACTCAAATGAATATAGCTTTTTTTCTATAATACTTACGTAAAATGTTTAAAAAAAAAATCGAATAAGCTTATAGTTAACACATTGAGTACTTTTTGCCCCAAGTTGTCCCAGGATTAAATTCAGTTCCAAGGGTACTTTGAGATGTAAACTAAAGGATCGTGAAAAATTTAGCTGCACAAATTTGCACTTTTTTAATTTAAGGCTTTTTGATTTTTTTTCAATATTTTTAACCATTTTCATTGAAAACAGCTAAAAACTAATTCAGGAAATAACTGAATTGCGCTAAATCATACATATCATCATTTCTATGTAAGTTTTAATATTTATAATGGTGATTTATAATGCTGACGTGAAATGTTATAGTTACGTATTCCTTCAGAAGGAAAGTAAAACCGTTGGTCAAGAGATAAACTATCCTAAGGCAAACATTTTGTTAGAAAAAAGGTAGAAAAAAAAACAGAGTATTTGATAGAACATTTGATAGAATTATTAAAGTTTGTATCATGTATTTGTCACACGTATTTTAAGCATTTCACTTTCGAACGTTTATGCGAACTCATTTTGCTTATAATACTTTCATAAAAAATAATACCTGATCACAGAACTTATGATCGTTAAATCACAATGACAATATGCAGAAAATACAGACATTGATCAAATAAGTATATTTTTTGCGAGGTGGTCTTATAGTTTTGTCCGCCACTGTATACCATACAACTAGACATTAGCCACTTACTTCAGCGAGCAATTGATCGTCATTGATTATAGATGGGATTGAATTGCAGCTTTATTAAGTCATTCGGCTGTGCACTATTTATATCCTACTCGTGACCGATGTAAGGCCAACCATGTTGTGTAATTTTCCACTGGAAATTGCCATTTCTAGCGACTGGGCGACACTCATTCTACTCCTAACTATGGTTCTAGTTCTATGTGAGCAGAAGTGCAAGCGCAGTGGAATGTATCTAAATCGGTGCTACTTTTATTCTAACTATATGGGTGCTTTCTAATGCAGCCATACTGTTGACCTAGCCAATGAAAAGTCAATGACCTTCGCCAGTGGGGGTGTAGCTCACGGTTGAAAGCAAAATGAACATGTGTTAGATGCGGCGCGAGGTAAAGTGCACAACCTAACCTAATACTTTGTTTGTCGGCACGCGCCATTTTTACGATGGTTTCTCACGTTTCTGATGGGCTTGAATAACGGAATGATGTGTAACGGCGGAAAGTGGTTAGAGAGAAGATCCACGCTGTGTCCGATGGTCACGATAATATTGATGTTCGCCATTAGAATTAGTAGTTTGGTGTGGTGGAACCAGTTGCGTGGATAGATCATTAAAGAATCATTAGATATGGGTCATAAATTATTAAAATCGATATGTACGAACCCTTTCTATAGCAGTCATCATTTAGGTTCATGAAGCAGAAAACAGTCACTATGATTTTTTATAGAATTTCGTATAAAGCAAGAGAATTCAAACATTTCATGATGCTAAAGTTACAATTTAACAATATTTGTACTGAGCATCAAGGGCGTAGCCAGATTTTTCTTTCATTCTTTCGAATGACGTTAGGCCGAAGTATGTTAGATGTATTTTGATGATTTGTCAATTTTGTTTTTAAGTTGTTCATATAGAAGATTTTTTTAATGGTTTCATTTGAATATGGCCATCAATTGTTCCAGCAGCGATATCTATTCAGTGAAGCTAAGTGTTCAAAGAGACCTCTTAGAAGAAAGCGAGAGCCTGTTGTAACTCATAATTGTAGCTCAGTGGTGATGTTTTCACCGGAGATTCTCCAATTTCATGTTAAAATTTGTTGAAAAATGCTACTTTCACATTCATTAGTAATTTTTCCTTTCTTTGTACTTCAGCTATACTTTAGAGCTTTACGTTCATAGTTATTGTTGGAGTTATAGCTACTTACGATATTATGAGAGATTTTGTCTTCGTAATATAAAATACTGGCAGGCTACTTCAATGATTAGTTTTTGGGTTCGAAGTTGCTGAAATTTTATTATAAATTTCTCCTTGTTTAAAACAAATGCTGTTGCTTCAAATGATATCATTACATTGATAATTGACACTACTCATATTATAAAATTGAAATTACTTTCTTAATTCAACAAACCTCAATCTAACACCTTTCCTTTATCTCAAGATAATTGTAAGAAATGGCTTAAATGATCAAATATGAAACTAGATATCTACCATCATTGTTATATGGGGAATGTCGATCCCCGATGGAATATCTCCTAAACCAGGTGATTAAATTTAGGAGCTCAGGGATTCCTTAAATTTCATTCAGCTATATATTAGCAATGGCTCAACCGATTTTCAAAATTCTTTTACGTATCTCATGTCCACATTCCATAGTTTAGTACGGTATGAAAAAAAAAAGTTCCTTAGGGAGGTTCAAATTTCCCCTAGAGCAGTGAAGCCAATAGAAATCCTTTCGCACACTGCAGCGGCCTTAGAATCGTGACAAATTGTATCGAAAATGTTATAATTTTTGTTAACCCTAGTTAGCAAAAAAAAATATTTTGAGCATCCCTTACTAAGCAGATTTTTGTAGATCGCGGAATTCGCGACTACGAAACAAAAAGAGATTTACAAAGCACTCGCACTTATGAACCAATGCACGAGTTCACGAATTTGACGTTTGAGCGGTGCCGAATTCACTTGTTGCCATGGTCACATAAATAACACGGCACCGCTAAAACGTCAAATAATGAACTCGTGCATCGGTCCATGGAAAACCTCGTAAGGAACTGTCACCGTGTGCGTGAAAAAAAAGTAAAAAATATATCTCTCTTTGTTTTTCTCACAGAAAACCGAAGAACACATCAGCAGCTTCGTAGTCCCGAATGCGCATGTCAAATCCGTTAGTTCTCTGGATATGCATTTGCATGCAGAATTGAAGAGAGCATGTCTGAGCAGAATTGAAAAAAAATACACTCTAAATTTAAATTACTGGAGATAATCAACAGAAACCTTTGTACTGTTGGCCATTGAACCAAAATTCAAAGCACCGATATGTTTTTTATTTCGACTTTGATTTGATTGCAGTAGACTAGAGAACATTTTTGAGTAGAAAGAAAAATTCGAGATTGCATTCATTTTGATAAAAACACCCAAAGAATTCTAATTTTTTACTTCTTTGACTAGAATTCAAATTTCAAAGCGATCACATGTAGTTTTTCTCTGATAAAAATAGATTATACGTGTCCAGTGAACATGTTTGAGCAAAAATAAAAATTTCGGATTACACTCAAAACTTCTTTTACTAAAAACCCTAAATTTTTATCCCGTTTGCCTGAAAAACAATGTTCAAAGCAATGGCATATAGTTTTTGTGGCATTATTTTATTTGTCGAAATCTAGTGAATATGTTTGGGCAGAAATAGTTATTTTTGGATACACTCAAAATTGCTTTCAAGTAAAAACCACGGGAATACCTATTTAAGGTGATTATAGAACGAAGCCACATCTCTAAATTTCAAGAGCACAAGACGTGAGAACCAAACAGCGTTCCGCGTTGAAAATTTATCCCATTGGTTACACCCAGTAAGCAAGTAATTTGATTGATTTTCAACGCAAACTGTTATCAGATTCTCCAGTCTTGTGCAATTGAAAATTCAAAATTTGGCTTCGTTTTATAATCACCTTAGTCAATACTATTTGCCTAAATATTGGATTTCAAAACGATGATATGTAGTTTCTCTAAATAAATTTCACTGCGCAGAAATAGTGCGTATGTTTGAGTAGAGCGTTAAATGCTGGATTACTTTCAAAACTAATTTTTACTTAAATTACACAAACAATAGGTTTTGGACACTAACCACTTGGCTATAATTGTTAATTGACCTGCAAGAGGTTAAACAATATAAGTTTTCATAGTTGTTTAGGTAGATAAAATAAATTATAGGTGTAATGAAACATTTTTGTTTCTGCTCTAACATATTTAAAAGTCTTTTACATTCAAATTTATGTAAAAATATGTAAAATAATTACATTCAAATTTATGTAAAATAAAATTTATGTAAATAAATTAATAAAAAAAATAAAAATCCTGTCATCGCATTTAATTAGGATATGTAGGCAAATAGGTTATAAAAAATGGAATGTGAATAAAATTTTTCGCAGCTTTGTCGTCATCAAACAATACAAGCAAACACATACTAAGAACCGGACATGTTCTGTATGACATTGGGCGCAATGCCCTTCACACACTGTGAATGATTCGTTGTTGACATTGATAGGGAGAGAGCATTTCTCACAGATCTTTGCCATTGCGATCAGATGGAAAATGGTCGAAGCAATAGAAAAACGATGCGCGCGCCTCTGGTTGTGAGATTTATAACATAGCGAATTTGAAATGATCGTTAAATGAGTGGTCGATGGAAATTTCTTTAGTGTTACGTCTGTTTGTCTGTTTTTAAAGTATGTGTTCATTTTAAATAGTGTTTGGATCCATAGCTGTAGCTTCTCTAAGTGGATATATTCATTATAAAAGTTAGGATTTGATTTTCTTTGAATTTTTTTCTTTTTAACGTGAATGCAAAAATAGGGGATTTTGAATTTGAATTCGTTTTTACAGGCAAATTGGTTTAAGAACTAGGGGCTCTTGTGATTTTTTTTAATCACAAAGAAGTTTTCAGACCAGAGTTCCTTTTTCTGTTCAAACAAAGACACTGTTCTTGTACAGTAAAATTTATGTCGAAAAACTACTTGTCGTCGCTTTGACACATGTTTCAAAGGTACACAATTGAAACAAGTAATAAATTACTATTTCTGCCCAAACGCATTCACTTAAAGGTTAAAAAACTAAGATATCTTGATGTTTTGAACAAGAAAGTTTATAATAAAATACAAAAATTATCTAGATCAGTTACACACTTAGATTTTTTCACGAGCTCGGCTGTGCGAATCTCGGTTTTCCAATTTTAACCGAGACTCTGCTAACAAATTGTCTGGTTGCTTAGCAACGAAGCACGATTTGCTGATATTCGGCTTTTATTTCATGAGATCTCAGGAAATTTGTTTGCTGATTAGGGTTTATTCACAAATTTCATAACGCTAAAAACGGTCATTTTTGACACCCACCCACCCCCTCGTAACGCATTTTGTATGAATATTTTTCGAACCTTGTATGAACTGTAACATCACGAGGACACCCACCCACCCCCTTCAGCGTTATGAAATTTGTGAATGGGCCCTTAGTCGGCTGTGCGGATCTAGGTTTAAATTAGTCGAGAATTCGGCATTCTAAATTAAGTGTGTATAAGTAATCTAGATCAAAACATAGAGCAACTTATTTGAAAATACTTTGTCGAGGATATCAAACCTCTTGCATACATATCCAAAGCACTAGAGGATTAGCTGTTGAAATCAGAGCCCTACCCAAAGTTGCCTCGTTAGGGATGCTCGAAATATTTGTTTTAAAATTTTGTTATTCACGATTATTTGTATCTGATAAACTTAAAATAGTAACTTTTCCGGTGAGATTCGACGCGGTTTTCATGCAGTTTCAGTTAACAAAAAAAATGTATTGGTTTGATTACTTTAGAGAAAATTTAAACACCCCTAGGAAAAGTTTCTTCTATTCGTACAACACTTGAGGATATGGACATAATTTCTAAAATCGTCCGAGCCATCGCTGAGATATAGCCAATAATCCATATAGATGTTTTTGATCACGGGGCTCCTAGTGTTGATGACCAGTATCAACACAGATTGAATAAAAGGAAGGATTTTTGACAAAAAAGTTATCGCTATTTCTTTTTAAAATTTTTGATGCTGCTGGTAAATGGTTTAATGGAGTTCCGTTATGTGTTCGAGATAGTGTCACAGAGTTGTTTTGCACCATTTTTTCACAAATTCTGCAAAAACTCTTCTAGTTTAAGGATCCAAGTTGATATTGATCATTGGTGATCTATTTTTGAAGATATTCCGATGTTCTTTGGGGGACCAACAATATCCATATAAAATGTGTTTGGCGGCCATTATTTTTTTTTCTCAATTTATCCAAAAAGTAAAATATAGACAGAACAATGCCAAGTAATGAGAAGTTACTCTGAAAAAATCATACAATTCGGTTGAGTATTCTTGGAGACATATGAAAATTACGATATGATGTTTTTTAAAGTTTTCAAGATCTTTATTTGGCCAGCGTGGTACAAGAAACCTGAAAGCTCATTACTCAAAGACGGCTGCACCAAATTTCTTTATTTTTTCACTACATAATCTTGTTCATGTATTGTTCCGAAAAGTTCTATAATTGAGGATTTTTCAAACCATATGTCTAGAATGGGTTCTTTAAATTCGTTTAAGTATACTTTTTGGAATTCCTCTCCGCTTTCATTGAACCGTTGCGCTGCGTGGTAACGAAGTATTTCGTAGATTGCATACCTAAATTGTCATGTTATTGACTTATCACTCTTATTTCAATTAATTATGAACAACTATTTTGGATGAAATAGCTGTTCAAAGTCAGATTGAGAAGACATGACAATTTCCATTGCCGGCCACGCAATTCTTCTCTGTTATGAGGAAAGGGACCTACTTAAAAGGGGGCCAGCGACTCACTAACGTCCTCATACACCTCAAGGTGTTGGATAATAGGGAAGGAAATGGTCTAGGATTGACTATAAGCGAGTGATACGACCGGTAAACGTTGCTAAGAAATTTAATGTCACTCCATGCGCGTGGCTTCCAGGGATGGGGCACAGGTATTTCCACCTTGTGTCCTAGCTAAAGAGCTTTGGTTTAACCGTCATTGCTCGCTCTCTGAAACGAGATAACGAATTGATCCCACCCTCTGAAATAGCCCTAGTTTCCTTGTAAATAAGTACTTTAATTGGAACAAACTCACCAAATCCAAGCTAAGCAAATGATTCCGTTCGTCACGCAATTGGTCATCGCCAAAAGTAGCGCACTGATGCTGCGTATGAAAAACGATGTTATATAAAAGGTTTTTCCACATGTGTTGTACGAAATGTTGCCGTCGAATATAAGTGCAATTTACACAATGATTTCTTTGGACGGAAATAGCAAAACTGGACAGTGGATTCTGGATTGAAATAATCACTCCTACATCTACGATCATAGAAGAAGCGGTTTCCACTAGGGTAAAAGTATCGGTTTTGGCCACTTTAAGAAAGAATGTCAATAAAAATTATATGGGAAGCCATATTTATACCACAAATATGTCAAATGCAAGCTTTCAATCCATATTACGTATGTAAAATATCGAAACTGAGCTAAATTTATTTTTTCGCTCTGAAAAACTGATTGGTCAATATAGGCCGCCAGAACCAGTTTTGGCCAGAGAATTAACTTCGGTTCCTAAATTGGTCAATCACATTGATTTTTTACGAGAGTGCCCAAATTAGGAGAAGCATTGCCAAATTAGAAGTATGGGAGTTAAAATAATAAGGAAAATGAATTGTTTTTCTTATGTTTTGAATCAATTTGGACGAATAAACGAATGTAGCTCGATCATAAGAACGTGATCTACTGAACACAAAAGGTTTCAAGCTGATTGACTATGTAAAACGGTTTATAATTCACTATGGCTATAACTGGCGTATAGCCAAAACCGGTGCACAGTGGCCGCACTCCATACAAATGCTGGCCAAAAGTGAAATTCTCACTCAAAACGTGTGAAAATGCTAATTATTTGACAAAACATGATTTTTAGTGGTAATTTCATAGAAATAGTCGTTGATACAGAAAATCGATATTTCCGGTACATTTGACAGAATTAGTTTAAAATAGCATATTTTTTAATTCAATCAATGAAATCCGTATCCAGATCAAAATCAAATGAAACGTCATTATTTGGATGCCAATTTGGAGTTAAATATCGTGGGCAAACTCAAGGTGGTATCTAAGTCTATTCAGGAGGTATGGTAAAAAATGCGATATTTATAACAAGTATGATGGTCTAATGGTCTGATTCGCAGTGTAACTAATAATATTTTTTTCTTACCTCGGCGCAAAAAAGCGCAAGTGCCACACATTGAGGGGTTAATGACTATTTTAGAGCGTTTCCTAGATATCTTGCACCACCTTTGAAAAATGCCTCATTTTGAAGGAGCTCTATGTTATACACTTCTTGACATTCTCAAATGGTAAACATGTCAAATAAGGTTCGAAACATCTTCAAAACGAAGCCTAAGATATATTCTTTCGAATGAGAACGGTTGAGAAAAATTTGGTCATGGTTTAGTACAGAAACTGCAATTTCTATAGAACTTGGAATTTGAAAAATTCAAAAGGGTCAATTTCAGCTGACATTTCTCCAGGTCACATGCTGTGAAAAATCGAAATATACACCGATTGATCTGAAACTTTGGGGAATTGTTATTCAATAATGAAGAAATCAAGAAAAACATTTCGAGAAGAAATTTGCAAACTTCATTTTTTGATTTTTGGTCAGCTATGGGCCACTGTGTGGTGTTTCTACCCTATTAAAAATGTATTCTTTCAAACAGAGAATTTTACTATCATATGTTATATCAATATAACTGCTGTAATTTCTCATCTGAATCACACTTATCACAAACGAAAGAAAAACTACGGGTGGCGTAGCACCGGCCGAATCACCAGCGGGATTGCGTGAAATCCATCCAGAACGCGAAAAAAACGTGACAGGCAGTTGAAAACACATTCGCGGAGCTGCGCTGTCTACATGCGTTTTCCTCTCCGATTTCATTGACAACCGGTCGAAGAAATCCCGTATCAGTTGTCAAAATTACCAATGAATTTCTTAAAATAATTTATTTCCGAAATTTGTTGAGAATCTTTATATGTTTGATAAGTTTTAGATTTTCAACAACTATCCTAATAATAGTATTAAAAAAAATCATGCATACATTTATGTAAGCGTTCCTTTAGCAATTGATCGTAGAATTTTTTCATAGGGTTCGCATGAAACGATTATATGCAAGTATTGATGTAATCAAGTGATTGCTTCCTATCATATAGTAACATGAAGTGATTATCAACTACCCTTACAAATTCTTTGGATGGTGCATTGAATAATCGTCTAGAATAATACAGCGTAAGAAAAGTAACATTGTCTTTGGACACGCTCGAGTATCAGACTATACTATGGAATTGATCACGGCTGATAAAAATGGCTGGGTGTACGATCAAACTCAAGAATACTTGCTCAATGTAGTAATTTGCATAAATTATCTACTTTTCAAGCTGAAATCGAAAGTACCTAACATAGGCAAATATCTAACGATATGTTAATTCACGCTTGTCATTGAAATATAAATACTGACCAGCGCCAATTATGCGGTACGTGAACCGGCGATACCCGAGCAAAGAATACCGTTAATCTATCAGTTTTGTTTTCGTTTTCCACTTCAATGGCTCCAATCGGTGAACCTGTGCCTGAGGGTGGTCGGTGGTACAATATTTCCAATGTTGTATGCATCCAACTGGCGGCAGTGAAGCATCCACCGCGCAATGCGTCCATCGCAGCAGAAACAGAAGCATAAACAGTGCTGACTGCGTCTCAAAAACTGCACCGGTCACCATCTTCAACAGAAGCACTGTTTTTTTGTAATGCCTTAAACGGTTTTCCTAGTGGGTACCTGCACGCGTATAATCGAATTGCAAGCGTGTTGGAACTTTGGGGCGCGCCAAAGTTGGGAGTCTACTCAAGGACCTTCCGGTGGCCCTCTGCCGTAAACGTGTAATTCTCGTTGCGCAGGTTTTACCACTGATGTGGTGCGTCTTTTTCCGGACATGGGTTGAAACTTGACATTTTACCAGAAGAACTGGCGAGTTTGGAGATGCAAAATAAAACAAGAAGTGAAAGGCTTCGTGAGGTGATTGTATGCATGGTCCGTTAAAATGAATAAGATCCAATTGCAATGGTCCATGAAGGCATTGACCCAAATCCGGTAGGGGTTACATAGCTCTTTTTTGTGAAATAAAAATTCCAAACTGATTGAGGTATGCCTTTCATTCAAAAAATTGAAAACACTTGTGATCTTGTCAAAACAAACAGCCGAGGTAGATAGTAATGAGCCGGTGGGGGTAAACAGCGCAGAGCTTGCAACAATGATTCAACATTTGAGTCTCCAAAATGTTCAAACAAATAGAAGCAGGCAAACGTTGTAAACAGTGTGTGTATTTACATACAAAACATGCGCCGTAATAAGCGTTTACATTATGACACACATAATGATCGTTGGATCCGACAGCTCTGCATTGGAATACGAGCGCGATGGCAACACATTTTGTTCAGAGAGTGTAGATTTGGTATTTGACCACTCGTTCTGGATTAACTTATTTTGTTCAGGATTGCATCCTGAGAAAATTGAGAGTAGGGGGGCTGGGGGCAAGAAGGACACCTTAAGATATATGGTCTTATCCACTGGTGTACTAAACTGACTCGGTCGAAGAATTTTGACACTAGAGCGGGTCCAGATCACGTGGGGATCATACGGGAGCGTGCCCCGCTCAAGTGTCACAATTCTCAGACCGAGTGATTTTAGTACATCGGTGGATTAGACTATAGGTTCAAATCATGGTTGTTCTAAATAATGTTATCGATAGATTTCAAAAATATAAGAAACACATGATGATTTGAGATTTTTGAAAATGTCCCTTCTTATGAGGTTTTTAAACGAGGCTCGGGGCAAGAGTGCCACTCGTATGGGGCAAGAAGACCTCAGAGCAAAATGCCGCAAATTTTGTATATTATTATATCCCCGCCTAAACGATAAATTCTATAGTAAGTAAAGATAAAAACTGAGGGATAAAATTTGACTTATAGTTAAAAAGTAATTTCACGAAATTAATTTTGTTCTCATCTTATTTGACTGTAACAATAATAGTAAAAATTTTCAGAAACATTTTAAGTGTCCAAGATGGTTTATTTTGATTTTATTTAGTAGGAAACATGATTTAATGCAATATTAAAAAAGAAAAAAAAAGTTTATTTGATGTTATATGAGAAAATTGCGGTGTCCCTCTTGCCTCATAAGACATACTGTTTTTATAGATGTAAAACTTAATGTCAAAAGGGCTTTTTCGAAAAAAAAATTCCTCACAGCTATATTAAACAATTGAAAATCATCAAAAATCAATATTAATTGGGAGTCAAACCTTGTTTTCCAGTCTTACATTCTTATAATATTTCGCATTTTTCGCGTTGGTGAGTTAAAGACATTTTTCTATTTTTTTGTACTAAACATTTTTAACTGTAATATTTACACAACCCTCAATTAGTACTCAATTTATTCTTATCCTGCGTTTAACATCAAAAAACTGATTTGAACTACGTGAAATTAGAGGTGGCACTTTTGCCCCGGGTGTCGCTCTTGCCCCATGCCCCCCTATCTCTCACTTATCGCTCTCTATAATAATCATGATTAGCAACCCATGATAAGTATTTGTTTATCATCTGGCGCTAAAGCTTTGATTGAATCTGGGAAAGCAGTGCATGATAAAACCAGAGCTGGGAAAAGTTCTGAAATTCACACTACAGTAGGCAAGCGAGGCAAGCGTAGCAAATCACATTCAGCGGAGAGAGTGAAACTCACGCGTATCGCTGCTGTAGGCAAAATGAGTTGAAAAAAGCAAAACACCCGTTGCTAAGGGCAACTCAAAACTACTGTAGGAAAATGTTCTATTGCAATTGTAGAGATTACCGTGCTGCATCAATACCCGGACGCTTAAGCAGGGACCTATGTTCAAACTCGATTTTAAATAGATTATCTCTAGAATTACACAATATTCTGTGTTGCAACATATAGATTCATATCTTATATAAGTAACAATAATGAGTTTTTGATTGAAAATTAAGATTTTATCATTTAAATAGGTAAATCAATAATTCTTGTCTTGTCCTTAAATCCGGACACCTGGAACAAGCCTTGTCTTGAAATCCGGACACTTGTGAATCAAAATCCGGACAGCTGTATAATTTCATGAAATATTTTTGTAAAATACGTGATAAGTGTTCCTTTATCCAATTAAACTCCACCTTGCTATGTTATTGATGTACTCATTTACTCTACGTTGCTCAAAAATATATGAAATATAAGTAAATTTGTGTTTTTATTACCTCAATTGAAGTCATAGAATTCCTGTGGACGCTTGTGTTTAGAACTGCGGTTTCACATAAATAATACAGGTGTTTAAAACGGAGTGAGGGGTCACATAACACTTCAACTAGATCTTCTGCAAGTTTTCTCTTCAAAATACTATCAAAATTTTCGTTCACATATGCCAATTTCAGCAATATTTTATCTCGTCCGGATTTCGAGCCACTCGTCTTCAAACCCGGACAGTCAATTTAAACACTTAAATAATAGCATTTTACCCAAATTTATAGTTTCATGTCACTGTATTGTTAATTAATAATTCCGTTCGCACTTATGTTGAAAACACCTTTGAAAAACTTGAAATCAATCATAATATTATCAACCCGAACTGGATGGAGCTTCCATCGACGCGTAACCGAGAAAAACTTGCACTGGGAAGAAATTGTGTCTGACTGGAGCAAATTTTCTGTTTTTGTTTTTATCAATCATTTGGCAATGATTACTAGATCACAAGTTTTAGTAAAATGATAAACAATATTAAAGGTAAAATTGATGCATAAAATTAAAAATATTAACATATATTTTTTCCTTTATTTAATCAATGTTATCAGAGTGTCCGGATATTGATACCGTCCGGATTTTGATTCACCACGGTACTTTCCGTTCTACGGTTGAACAGAAAGCTACCGCAGCTGTCACATTACTGATTTTCTCAAAGCATCATCGATCGGTTGCGATAATACCTTGGAAACCACGCTGATGACTGTTGTTTTCAGCTGTTTTTCAAAGCTTTGGACTCTACAAGCATACTTTGATTAGTTGGTTTCGTTCAATGATAAAATGATTTTCAAGTCTGCGGTAGAACTTTGACAGCTGCGGTAGAACTTGGCGGCTACCGCAGAACAGAAATTTTTCAAACAAACCGTAATATTTGCCGCTGAATTTCCCGCATTTACTTGAAGGCTGACACTACTGATTTAAGAAATTCATGTACCGAACATAGGCTACTTGATGAGATTCACAATTTTGAACTACTGTATTAGAAGAGCCACGTGATTTTCGCAAAAACTCAAGCCTACTACCATTACCATTCCCAGAATTGGACAAAACACATCTAAACAAACTCCAAACCTGGGGACTTTATTGTTATCGGATAATGCGGATTTGTTTATCATGCCAGTAAAATAGCACCCTCAATGGTATATAAGCGAGAGAAATGGGTTTTATCAACGCTCTCTCTTTAGGGATCTCGTTCGCTGCTGGTTTTTATCAAACTTGCTACAACTTACGAAATATTGCCGATCATGGATCGATACAGATGGGATGTTTTTCTTCGATTGTTTTTAATGAAAACGAATTCTGCAGTATTTGGCACTTATCGTAACAAGAGACGCCACGATTGCAACTCTAACCAAACGATGCTTCAGGCATTAAATCTGCCGTGTTGAAGTATCCTCAAGATAAAAATAAGAATAAGCTATGTCAACGTCCTACCCGCAATGATAACAGGTTTCACTCAATTCAGCTAGTGCACACAAATAATTGCCTGTGCCTTTCGCTGTGTTTACGCAAGTGGGTAGAAAACCGGACTGTAGCCATGTTTTACGTGCAACGCGCAATGCCCGTGGATCCCGAATCAAATTGCGTTGTCCTATCGCTTACAACTTGTGTGGTGAGGGAAGATGCAGTTCGCTCCCAAGGTTGTTCTGGGATGCTCGAGGAATTCCATATGTTTTGGGGTAGGTACGGATTCTTGAGCACGTAGACACGGAACGGACTCCGAAACTGGGTCACACTCTCACAGCAGCAGCAGCAACACTTCACCTCCCGAAAAAAGTTGCAATATGTATGGCCGAATATGCGCCGATGGTTGTTTGTACAGAGACACCAATTGAACGAAGGAGAGTATGTTGATGCCGTGAATGTTCGATTGCTTACTGAGCCTCTCGCTGCATGATCAGACTCAGCGGATGCACAGTGGCGCTTGGTCGGACCAGTTCTTAAAATTGCCTGTTAACTTTTTATGTAGATTTCTGTACTACGATGTTTCTCCAAAATTTTAGGTTGATCGATAACAAATATCGACTTTTGACGCCATCATAAGTGTGGTCGAGTCAGCAAAATGTGATTGCTTCAAATTTACAAATTCAAAATCGATAAATCAATCTCATTAAGCGTGGTGTATAAGAAAATCCACGTGCTCGGCTGAGATTCGAACTCAGAACTCTTGGCATAGTGGCTCGGTAGTTTAGTTGTTAAAGCGCTCGTCTAGCATACAAGAGTCCTGGGTTCGACTCCTAGCCGACCACAGTTTTTTTTTTCGTAATTTCACCCATAATTAATCCATCTTTACCACGCGCGGTAGAAAGGGTTAAGATTACTTCGAGCATAAAATAAAGTTGGTAAATTGTCGTTTTCATTCGGTTGAGGCATTTGACGAGGTTTTGTCCTATCTTTGTATAAAAACGCGCCACTTTGGAACAGCGCATTTCTGTGCTGAAATTCAGAGTTGGTACTGGAAGAGTTTCATGTATGTGCGTTAGACCGGTCCATAATCTTCTCCACACACAGTATGATGCACTTTCATCGATCAGCATCACCAATCGCTCAGCACCGGTCTGAATAAATCGCATATGAATCGCACATACCTGGGTACATATCTTGGAGTATTGACGGTCGACGATGGAGCGATGGCAATGCGCTTCTTTTGCACACTGATGCCAATGGACAATTATTATTATTGGTCTGGAGCGCGAGAGACCCCAACCAAGCCGAGTGATCTTGGGGCACCTCCGCAGCAGTCACTGATTGTACTTGAAACGGTTAACACAGCACCATCGGTTGGTCGGTCGGCCGGCGCGCGTTGTAATTTTTTATTTTTCGCAGTGTTTCGATTAATAGGCGACACGAGGACGCCGACACAGTGAACGCACGCGGGAACGATTGTTGACAATTTCAGTGAAATTTCCATCCGTTACGATGTTTAAAATGGTAAATATTAAGTTGATAGTACAAAAGATATAATGAAATGTTCACACTTTTTTTGGGGCTCAGAACTCAGAGATTATTGGCAAGAGATGGTGTAATTGATTGTAATAGAACTTTGAGTGCCTCATCATATTATCATCTAAAAAGCCATATAGAATTAATTTGACATTGAAAGATCAACAAAACGTAAACAGCGAAGTGGTTGGTAGATTCTCGTTGAAATCAGCATTCTATCTATAAGTTATGCGTAAACATATCGTGTTTCCCATAATATGCACGAGAGACACAATGTCCTTCTTACAATTGAATTTATTTCATTTCTTCGTATTCACCAACTTTGAGTGTTTTTTTCTTGTCATATTGATCTTTATCGATTCCGTGATTTCTAATCGTTGCTTCCAGCATTCGCAGGAATCTAAAAATACATACTTCGTGAACAAAAGTGCAACTTGATTTCATGATAAGTGATATCAGGCGTGAACGGTACCCTATGGACAAAACGGATTTCAGATGTTACTTAACAATACTAGTGTCCCACAGTGTTGGAGATTCCAAACGATATTTTTAGGAGAACTAACCCAACTGATTTTAAAATGTCCGCTTTGTTCAGGGTATACATATCACGATGTTTCCATAACGGTTTCACTAAAACATGCTTCGTTTCTTGCGATGTGATCAAACTGTCTTATTACGATACATTGAACTAAACGTAGAGCTCTTGACCATTGATGACAAGCTTGTAAATTCCACAAACCAATTTACAGTGGCCGCTGCTTCAGTGGCTAGAGTTATGGGGGCCCGGTGCGGAAGTTGATTTGGGGGCCTTTTAAATAGAGGTTTAAAATATGCCTTTTCTTATCGAACTCACCCGTTTTTTCGAAAACGGTTAACATTTGGAAGAAAATTTTGTGATTGATAGGACAAAAAATATTCCACAGGTAAAAATTCACCCATACGAGGGCCAGGATCTACGCCAGGAAATAGATTTTGATGCTTCGTCTTGTGGAATCAAAAAAAAAAAAAAAATAAACGATTAATTCAGAAATTTCTGTATGATTGTTTTTTAAAGGATTTCTAAAGGTGACTTTCAATATGTTGTACGGTATTTAGTCATTCCTAATTGAACTCTTTGAGGACTCACGAATGTAGGAAAATATCTGACAAAATTACTGAACAAGTTCCTAAAATTTTATAATTCGCAAATCACTGAAAAGTTCTTTGTTTTTGGTGGAGATCTAGGAGGCAATCAAGATAAAATGTTTGATTTTATCATTGATGTTATTTGACGAGTATTTCTAAGTGAAACTCATAGAAGTATCCTTCACGATGATTTTGGTATAAACATTGAAAAAAAAAAAACCATGTAGAGATTAAACCTGAAGTAAAAATGTTTGCATGTAGCTCTTTCGAAATTCCTTAAATTCTTGGATTTTTTGAGAAAGAAATTTTAAAAGAAATCTTGCAAGAATATTTCGAAGAATACTTGAAAAAAAAAACTGGTATAATCGCTAAGGAGTTTCTGAGGAAATTACTGCTTTTATCACTTGAAGAACTCCTTGCACTAATGAACGAATCCTAGAAGGGCTCCCTAGAAAAAGAATGAAGGTCGAATCCAAAAGGATTTGCTAGAAAAATGAATTTGTTGTTAATAATGATACTCACGATATTCGGTTAGAATTTATGCTGAAATTCCTCGTTTTTCTTTCAATGAAATCCTGGAGGATTCTCTGGATACGTATAATATTTGTTTTTTTTTTTTGGTAAAATCCATGGCATAATTGAATATAAATTACCAGGAGACATGAATTATTTAAGATCAAAATAAACTTGGGTGATATTTGGTAAGTATTTTTGGATGAAAAATAATACCTAAAGGAATTTTAATTTACATTGAGTTCAGTGAAATCTGTCGAGGAATCATCAAAATACTTCCTAAAATAATTTCAACAAATCATTGGTATAGCTAACCTGTAGTTATCTCTAAAGGATTGATTTTGAGATAATAATGAGTATTTGTATCAAAACTTTTTACTTTCATGTAATCACGTTCTTCGAAAATTAAAAAAAAAAATTAGATGGGAATTAAATAAGATTTATTATTCTGTTTAGCCGTACAAGGTTATAAACATTTTCAAATTTAAACAAACCTATGCAATACCAAGGACAGCTTAAAACATAAAGAGCGTAACATTACTTATTTTTTGTCACTGTTCAAAAGAAAAAAGGAATGTTTTGTAAAATTAACCTTTATTGTATTTATTTGTCTGTAACCAAGTTGGTATATTAAATACAATTCACCTCTTCGGGTCTCTCAAATGGTCTAGGAGATAAAAGAAACATAATATTTGCTTCATCGTAAATAGCCCAGGTAACCAATGAGCACTTGAAGCAGCATTATATATGCCTATACAACAGTGCATTTAGTGTTCATTGACCGTATAGCTGCATGACGTGCTATCTCAAAGCAAGTTTTGGCGAAATAACGGGCTGCTTTAGTGCTATACCTTCAGGAACGTTTCATGTTTCTGTCAAAAAAGCGTAACGCCTCCGAGAAGGCGAAACAAAACATTTGTCCTTCCTCCCTCTCTTGCTTCTCGCCGTTGCCGTTGGATTTTTTTTGGATACTTTTCACTGTTCTGCTGCATGTTTTTTGCTGATTGGGGCTCAAACTGATGATCCGGTGGTTGCTGATTGAAGTGCCTCGCGCTGCAGTGTACGCATGATATAGTGATTTTGTGCATTAATTAAGATGCGTTCTGTTCATTCATTTAGCTTCAAGCAGATTATGAAAACCTTCGGTATTCGATATGTGAGGTTGGGATCATTGAATGCCAATGGGGGAATAAGTTCCAAATATTAAAACCAGAGAAAAATTGGTTCAGTGAAATCAGGTCCGTCCCACTCGGACTCAGATTTGGTACCACTTCTAGTACTGCATTTGGTCCCTCGGTAGTGCAAAAGGTACCCAACTTTGACAGATCGCAGTACACTTTTCACGGCATTCTAGATTACCCTGTGAGCCATAAAATTTTGGGCAACTGCAGGAGACATGGAGGTCTTTAATTTGTCTTTGGTGAAATCATATTCAATCCCTAAGGCCCATCCAGCTAGCGACATATTTCGTTGTGACACCAGCCAGCATACAGTTCTCAATAAAATAGGAAATCACGCTGACTAATTGCTGCCGTGAAGCATTCTTTGCTTTTAAAATGACCAAACATAGGTACGGGTGTAAGCGAGACAAAATACAATGTCAAACATGTAACATACAACCTGTGCTACTCTATCATTGCATTTGAACAGCAACAAAATAGCATTTCCATTGCTGAATGCTGAAAATACCATTTGCAGTTGAAATGCCTATTAACAACTTAAAGATTTTAAATTGCAAAGTTTATGCTAATTTAAGGCAGCTAAGCAACCAAACTGCTTGAATAGAACAGCAAGCGGATCAAATGCTGTAAGTAGTCTATTACGCAGCTTATTGCAATGCTTATTGGTTACCTGGGTAGCCGTGAAATACGGAGGCACATCATCAGTGGAAGTCGGGCCTACTATGGCCTCCACAAGAAGCTGCGGTCAAAATATATTCACACCCGTAACACATACACCTGTACAAAACGCTCATAAGGCTGGAAGTCCTCTACGGGCATGAAACGTGGACGATGCTCGAGGTCCACTTGGAGTCTTCGAACGTCGCACAATGGTCGGGCTCCATATAAAGGGGCGGCAAAACCACCAAAAACTTTTTTTTTAAGATTTTTATGGATTTTATCATTTTAAAATATACCTCATGTATTATATTATTATGATTCTTAATTGAAATAGTACTAAAATTTAAATTTCTTTGACTTTTATAACGTCAAATTGGATGAATTTCAGAAATTGAAAAATGTACCAATAAAATAAAGTACAAAATTCATATTTAAGGAATGCAATATTTCCCCAAAATAACGCACTATCTTAAAGCTTATGGTTCAACACTTCTATCAAGCATGAGGATGGAAAAACAATATTTTGTTGAAGTATTAATACTAATCAATATTACACTTTAGTAATTTTCATGATTTTGAACATGAGAAACAACTCTTGTCGCGTCATGTCACCGCCATTTCGAGTATTGCACATCAAAAAACATCCTTATATCTTACAAAAAACGTTTCAATTTTTTGCAGAAATTTGCTGATTTTCAAGTTAGAGCTATTCGAATAATTCAATATTTTCATACATTTTGACGATATTTTTCATACAAAGTTGATTTAAATATATTTAACCACTCTTGATACATTTTTTTTATCAAATTCGGTAAAATACAAACAAAATTTGTGCTTTCATCCAAATTTGATTACTTTTCTAGAAATAAAAATTGTTTTAAAAAAAGTTACGTAATATGTGAAAAACCCCTTTTAAAACAATAAAAACGCCAAATAACATATCCAGATTGCATATTTCATCGATCAAGGCGATAAAACTAGTTTTAAACTAGCCAAATTTCGTATTTTTCCGACCATTGTGCGTCGGGTGCTTAGGACGATCTTTGGCGTTGTGCAGGAAAACGGTGTGTGGCGGCGAAGGATGAACGATGAGCTCGCCCAACTCTACGGTGAACCCAGTATCCAGAAGGTGGCCGAAGCTGGAAGGATGCGATGGGCAAGGCATGTTGCAAGAATGCCGGACAGCAACAACTTAGCTTAGAACTTTTCATGGCAGTTCCCATGAAAAGCTTTCCATTTTTGGCAAATCTATTTTTTGACAAACATTTGGACATACGATGTATTGCACGATGACTAATCTGTCTTGTACCCACCTAAAACAAATGTTCGAACACATCATGACCATGAAGACGCGTTCCGAGTGCCGCCACAAAGCAGCGAATTAGGCTATAATAAATCACGACCGATGCGCGGCAGTTAAACTCAACGTGGAACCACGCATAAAAAAACACGAAAGAAAGCCTACTCAAAAACTACGCCATCGGTAAAACAATTTGCGCTCTATCTGTACTTATTGCTGGAGGTACGCGCCGACGTTCGATATTTGATGCATAGACTTCTGTCACAGACAAAAACAGGGCCGGATTTACGAATGTGGGGCCTGTTTTCCGATAAACTTTTTCATGTAATAGAAAGTAATTTTTAACATATTTAAGTGGCTAAAATATTAACGTCCCATAAAAAAATATAAAATTTCCATAAAAAATGCAAAATTTGCCAGTAAAGAAACAAGGGTAAAATCAACAGAAAAGTTAAAAATTTCCATAAAAAAATAAAGAAGTGCATAGAAAAAACAAAATTTTCCATAAATAAAAAAATTTTGAGCAATAAATAGATTCAAAAGTGCAGTAGAATCGACAATAATCTCACTAAAAAATACCGAATTTTCCATTTAAAAACCTCAAAATGTCCCTATTTTCTTCACAAAAAGCAAGAAATAATTATAAATTTTCCACAATAAAAGCCAAAATTTGCAATAAATAAATAATAATTCGCCCACAATAAATCAAAAATTTCCATTCAAAAAATCAAAGATAGCAATAGCAGTAAATGCAAAGTTGCAATAAACAAACCCAACTGAGCAATTCAAAATGACAATCAATACATGAAAATGTTGTAGAAAATTCCAATATTTAAGTAAAACTTTCCATAAAAATAACGTAATTTTCCAATAATGAGTAATAATGTGTGTAATGGATTTCATAAATTTTCAGTCAAACTGAAGCATTGTTTTCACAATTGGAGCTAATTAGTCGTCGTTTGTAGATGTAGTAATTGCATTTTAGAGTTCGATAATTAATTACGTAAGAATTTAGGGGAGAGGAGAGCAGGGAGATTGGCCGGGTTTGAAAAAAAATTGTATTAAAAAACATTTTTTTTGTGATTTTTCGAAACCTCGCCTCCCCTCCATGTATGATTTTTTGTATGAAACATTATTTTTTTCTATATGCCAAGAAATATTTTTTCAAACCCGGCCAATCTCCCCGCTCTCCCCTCCCCTAAATTCTTACGTAATTAATTATCGAACTCTCAAATGCAATTTCTACATCTACATACATATGTACGACGACTAACTAGCTCCAATTGTGAAAATAATGCTTCAGTTTGACTGAAAATTTATGAAATCCATTATACACATTATTACTCATTATTGGAAAATTACGTTATTTTTATGGAAAGTTTTACTTGAATATTGAAATTTTCTACAACACTTTCATGTATTGATTGTCATTTTGAATTGCTCAGTTGGGTTTGTTTATTGCAACTTTGCATTTACTGCTATTGCTATCTTTGATTTTTTTAATGGATATTTTGGATTTATTGTGGGCGAATTATTATTTATTTATTGCAAATTTTGGCTTTTTTTGTGGATAATATATAATTATTTCTTGCTTTCTGTGAAGAAAATAGGGACATTTTGAGGTTTTTAAATGGAAAATTCGATATTTTTTAGTGAGATTATTGTCGATTCTACTGCACTTTTAAATCTATTTATTGCTCAAAATTTTTTTATTTATGGAAAATTTTGTTTTTTCTATGCACTTCTTTATTTTTTTATGGAAATTTATAACTTTTCTGTTGATTTTACCCTTGTTTCTTTACTGGCAAAATTTGCATTTTTTAAGGAAATTTTTTATTTTTTTATGGAACGATTAATTGTCTGCCATATTTAAGTCCTATAATTGATTTAAAGAAATCATTTGAAAGTGTTTGCACATAAAAAGAGTGTCTTTGTTACAGTTACAAAAGTAAGTTAGGAAGCTTCTTTGTTGTAATGATAATTACACTCTAATTTTTTATCCAACTCTTTGAGTTTTTCTCAATACTTCTGAAAGACGTAGACACATCTGAGTCCCATTCATGAAAATTTGAATATTTTTTTTCCGTATTTTGCTTCTAGCTTTTTTGTGTAAATATTGCCTATTGTTTCGAATCGCTTAGATCATTTCCGAATTGTTGTAATCATCTCAAATCTTTGAAAGAAATTTTGATTTTGTTCAAAAAAGTTGGTACAGTTGCGCCTTGTGAAGGCCCCAAAATGTGTTCGCCCCGTAGGCACGGCCCTGGACACAAAGGCAATCGCAAACTCCATGCGCGCTTTTGCAATAAACACTTTATTAGACGCCAATCAGCCAAAAACTTTTGTGCCACGACCGGCCTTTGGATGTGACTAGGTATGGCATATGGCGGTCGCTAGAGTGTCCATCCCGGGACATCCCGGGACAAAAAATCCCGGGATTTGGCATATTTCGGGATTTCCCGTTTCCCGGGATATTAGTGTCGACATCCCGGGAATCCCGGGATTCCCGAAAAGTACGTAGAATTTGATGAAAAACACTAAATTTCAACGCAAAACAATGACATTTTTTCTCATTGTCAACCCTTATTTGACAAATTTACCAAGTAAGAAATACATATTTCTTATTTGTCTAGTTGTAAAGTTTTAATGCTTTTCTCTTCAATATAAACCGTTTTAACAAACGAAGGCTAAGAAAGCAAGTTTGAAAGTACCGTAGTCGGGGGTAACATTAGGCCTAGGGGGTTACATTTGGCCAAAGCATAAACTGAAATATCTTAGCCAGTATTGAGAATACTTGAAACTAAGCGGGTAAATCATACAGTGCCAGGCCAACTCAGGACACAAGAGACTCCGGCAATCCCAGGGTCGGCTAGCTACTAAGTAATCACCGTTTGGTTACATACTAGTATAAACTTTCTATTCAATATTGCTTGAAGTTATCTACAGCCACCATAAAAAATAGATTCCTGGCGCTAGTAATATATTTTTAATAAATCATTGAAATAGTTTGAAAACAAAGCCTTTTTAAATTGTCGCTTTCAAGGTTTCTTAGAAAATTTCACTTTGAGGCGGATGAAAACTATTTTCAAATCTCACATTCATGTCGATCATGTAAATTGTTATAGAAAACTTAAAAGGATGACGATTTTTTTTGATTCGTTCTTATTGTGTATCAATTTTAGTTTGTTTGGCCTAATGTCACCCCTTCGAAGTGATGAGATTGAGCCAATTTTCATACGTTTCCCATCCAAAGGAAGCAAACGAATTTCAATTTATTGTTCAGCATTTGCAAATTGCATATTGCGAAAGTTGTTAAAAAATGAATTGAGACTTACGCATTTAACCAATAATTTTCAGTAATTAACTTTTAGTATGATATTCCACAATACCTTCAATGATCTTTGATCGTTTCTTTTGTTCTATAGTTTTAATGAGTTTTAAATGTCTGAAGCAAATTGCTTTAATATTATGAATTATTTTTTTACCATGCTTCTATTCATAAGTGTTAAAGAAATTTGTAGAAACCCCTACCAAAACCCTAATTAGTCAAGCTAAATTTTGTTTTTTTGTTTAGTTGCTTAATCAGAATAAGAAAGTTTTATATGAAATGTGAATTGTTATAATTAAAGTTACATTATCTTTTTATTTCATTGAAAAACATCCGAAATACTAGTTTATTGAAAATTTTAGAAATCCCGGGATCCCGGGATTTCCCGGGATAAGCTTGGATTTTTGTCCCGAATCCCGGGACGAGCGAAATGGCCGGGAAATGGACACTCTAGCGGTCGCCCAAGGTGAGGCCACTATTGACTGCACTTGAAGTGCCCCGTACCTTTCAGACAGAGATATACTTAAACTGTATACGCACGTCATGCAGTTCGCTGAAGCACTCGGGTCCATCTGAACATTAATAATGATCGATTTTTTATTTTGGGTAACCGTTATTATGTGCCGTGAGCTTCTTTCATGATCGTGAAGATATGTCGATGCTAAATTGTTTGTGCGTTTGGTAGGCATTCACCTTTTGAATAGCACTTTCGGCCATGGGTTTCAACCTATATGATTTTCAGGCAGCATATTTTAATTACGGAATGTTAAAATTATGAACTTTTGACGCTCCTGGCGTTTTTTTTTGTTTTTTTAATTTTGAATAGCACAGTGGAACATTTTTTTTTTGTCTCAAACACCAAAGAACTGATATTTTGGATTATTTTCAAAAATGTTATAGCATATATAGTTTTTGAGATCTTGGCTGTTGAATGGGCATTATTTAATATTTTCAATCAAGTTCACCAGCTTGTATAGCGATTTGTTTGCTTAGTTTACAATCGAATTTAAACTTCATGTGCTGAAAAATATTTATCAACAAAGTTGTCATCAAAATGATCTCAAATTTTGGGAGAACACTCAGAATTTCACCTAGAATTGAATCGAATCACATGAGCGTTGTGGATTAATCCACGATAAACGATATTTGAACCATCCTAATATACAGTGACGGACAAAACTTTCAGACCACGTCACTAGAAAGATTCATATTTGGAGAATTCATGTATTTTTAGCATATTGCTCTGGCAATTTTGCGTTTATAAATTCGTTTCACTGGTTAATTTTACGAATAACGCATTTGCAAAAAATAAACGAAAAAAAGAATTAGCAGGAGCTTGAATGAATGTGCAACAACAGAACACTGCGGGAAAAATAGTGCTCTACCGAAATATAAATAATAGTGTGGAATTTGTTGAATACGGATAAATTATGCGTTTTCTATGCTTTTAATAAAAAAAAATCGAAATTTCAAAACATTTACTCGACGAAATGGCTTTGATTTTTCTTATTATTATTTATAACGTGTCTCAATGTATGTCGACATTGTCGATATTGAAGGGATATATTTTGAAATGATGTTTGATGGGCTATCATAGACTAGTTACCTGGATTTTTCGTTTTTAGTATGGTTGTATGAGTCAATATCATGTAATGGAGCACTCATAGAAGTTTGACTGTGTTTCTATCAAAAATTACATGTACGGGTAAAAATGTGTTCCTGAAACCACAAAAAATATTCATGAAATCATGAATACCCATATTCATAGCACTCTTTTCCAAACAAAATCTGACCATGAATATGGATATTCATGATTTATTCATGATTCCAGGAATAGATTTTTTCCGTGTGGAATGATGAATTTGTGGACAAAGTTCATATAACGGGTCTGGAACCATATACAGTGCGATTTCACTTTGAAGCAGATTTCCGTAGGATAGGGCTATGAACCTCTAGATTCGTCCTAGTAATTGTGACAAACTTTCCACACACTTTTTTTTTACTTTACCCATTGAAGACATTTATCAAATCATTTTTTGTAAGCTTCTGTGTACTATTTGTATGCGTGAGCTATGTTTAAAAAATAATCGTATTAGTGAACTTTTTTCAAGAATTCTCAAAACTGTGTAAGAATGCAGAAATACGATAAACTTCATTTGCAGATGCATTTACTAAAAAATATATCTAGGTACTGCAAAAGTGAATTATTTAGAAAATGGCTTTTCAATATTATGTTTCATGCAAAGTAAGGTATCTCATAACGAATAATCGAATGCAGTCAAAAGGGCAAACCGAAACAGCTGAAATCAATTTCTATCCACAACAAAAAATGATATTTTTCGAAACAGAATCAGGATTTAGCCTTTCATGGAATTTACCATAGAAATGTGAATGTAAAATCCATAAAGTAATGATATTAAAATAGTATAGAAAGTGTTGTTCATCCTGAGGCTAGTAAGCCGCATGCAGCCTTCATAATTCATAGATGTGGTCCATACTTTCGTACAATAAGGCAAAGAACTACTTATGCACTTCAATGATTCCTTTCGGTATAGTTTTTTTTCGGCCGAATTGCAATAAGAAGCACTTCAATACGACGTATATGGTGGCCAAAAAATTTAAAATTTTAATTTGAAATGAGTTTTAATTATGTTTTAGAAGATAAGTTTGCATGTTATGTATAAACCACATGAAATTATCATATATTCGCAGGATCCAACTATGAAACCCCAAGAGGTCGAAAGATTTCTTCAGGTACTCGTTAAGAATCCACAGGACTAGGACGCTAGGACTATGAAGCAGCTCGCAAACAATCCACAGGATCTTGCTTAGAATTCTCAGAATCTTGTTTAAGATTCCGACAGGAATTGACATCTGCCGCTAGAAATTTTGAGGATGTCGCTTAGAATTTATGATTCTGCTGCGGTATTGCTGAAAGTTCAGCAGTCTCAGGTGGAAATTCTCAGAATTGTATTAAGACGTCTGGAAAGTCCAGACTACTGAAACATTTTGTTCCACTGGATTCAGATTTGGCCTCATCATATTATTTCGCAAATTTGGAATGATTCGCAATTTTGAATTTTTGATTTTTTGGAAAAATTTAAAGTGGTGAACAAGCAGCATAACGCGTAGGCCCAAAAGTAAGAAACCAGTAGACCATCTGCCAAAACAGAGCATGCCTAAAACGGAGTATGCCAATAACAGAATCCCAGTGTAATGCATTGAATTCAATCATGAAGCACAACTTTGAAGCCATTTTAAATTCAGCGTATTATCGTTAATCCTATGTCAAAACTTGTACCGACTAAATATTCTTGTAATACAGTAAGTAATATGAGTTCTCTTAGAAACAGTTTTTGCAAATGATTGAAAACTTTCATAAATCTTGCCTTTACGGAATATTTTGTGGTCTCCGTAACCTCTATTTTTCATCGAATCAAATGTTTACAACTATCCTGGCGCTCAATTCTGATTTATATTCTTATGATACGTATAAGTCAAATTGCTTGAATCTGATAAGAATTGTTGATTTGATTCTTTTCATATGTTTTCTTACAAAACGCAAATTTTAAAGTATTCCTGTCATGTGTCCACATTGTATCGACACGTTTGGAACCAATCGAACTTGATTAATAAACAGAACTATGAGCCAGCACTACTACGTAGAAATCTTGAAATTGGGTTATATTCTGAATTAGAAAATATATCTTCAAAATTGTGTTTTGCGATCATAAGCAATATACCTCATTTTTAATGGTAAAACTATGGTTAGAAGCTCCTTATATGAATATTGTGCAAAAACTGATTTACTCTTTTGATTTATATTTCATCGTAAACATGTTACAAAAAAAAAAAACGAAACAAACTTTTTTGTGAAGTAAAAATTCCATTTATTTATGAAAATATCTTCTTCTTTCTGGCGTTACGTCCCAACTGGGACAAAGCCTGCTTCTCAGATTAGTGTTCTTATGAGCACTTCCACAGTTATTAACTGAGAGCTTTCTTTGCCGATTGACCATTTTTGCATGTGTATATCGTGTGGCAGGTACGAAGATACTCTATGCCCTGGGAATCGAGAAAATTTCCTTTACGAAAAGATCCTCGACCAGCGGGATTCAAACCCACGACCCTCAGCATGGTCATACTGAATAGCTGCGCGTTTACCGCTACGGCTGTCTGGGCCCCCACAAAAACACATGCAAAAATGGTCAACCGGCAAAGAAAGCTCTCAGTTAATAACTGTGGAAGTGCTCATAAGAACACCAATCTGAGAAGCAGGCTTTGTCCCAGTTTGGACGTAACGACAGAAAGAAGAAGAAGAAGATATTTTTGTGGAAACGATAACATATGAATTTTAAAAACTGATGGGTTTTTAGCATTTTAGCACCCTTACAAACAATCTGTTCTACGATCATTATTTGATGAAATTTTGAAGGGTTCGTCGCTAATCCCTGACAGCCCAGTTATATTAGAACATGAATCTAGTCTCAAATCATTTAGCGATAATGATTTGTACAAACTGGGCCTATTTTTGTGATCGAAGTCAAAAATTTCCATGTAATGTTAAATGCCTAGAGGTATGCAAAGCCCTATTTGCTTTAAGTAATTCATTCGGTTTTGTTCGAAACTAGTTTATATTCCAAAAACGTTTTATTTACGATGAATTCAATATCTAAACGTGAATATCAATCGACATCTATTATTAAATATTACTGTATACCAATTCATACAAACTTATACATTTGTAGGCGAATTTTCCAACAATTCTGTTATTTCATGAACAAAATCGAATACACGTCTTGTATTAATATTCTCCAATCAAGTTTCAACTGCAAACAATAGTTTGGTTGTCGATGTTTATGTGTTTGGATTCGCATTATCAAAGTTACCCCAAATTTAAAAATAGACTTTCGATTACATGAAAAATTATAAGTCCGTCCATAATGAATCGTTCAGCAATCTTTCAACTGCAATCGATAACTGAGATACTTGTACTAGTTTTAAGAATATAAAATAAAAACTTTCAAAACAGAATGCAGAAATATACAGTTTTTCTTCCAAAAAACAATCAAAGTTGCCCCGTTTTACGGTATGTATTGACAACAATACATATAACCGATGATAGTTTTTAGGGTTATTTGTCCCTTCAAATGTTTGAGAATTTCTTCAACATAGAAAACTGCAGAGATGACTCCAGAAGTGCTACTAGGAATTAGCCCGAGAATACGCTAATGAACCGCTTTATTAATATTTTCAAGAATATAAATAAAAAAGAGCTTTCTTGTGGAGATTTTTTCAAAACATAGGTTTTTTCAAAACATAGGAAAACATGATATTTTTGGGTTCTTTATATTTCATGTTTCTAGGATGTTTCTGGAGGCATCCCTTAAAAGAGCTACAGAATTTTAGAACATTTTTAGTAGAAGTTCTTAGCTGGGTTCCTTCAAAGATCCTGGAATTTCTTAGAATCTTGAATTTTTCCTGGACGTCTCTGGAGCACTTCTAGAAAAAGAGATAAAAATATGAGTCATTCTTGGAATTATTCTTGGACATTTTTTTTCTGACGACACGTCTAAGCTGGTACATAGCCTCTTTCTCAGCTTTGTGTGCTTTATGAGCTCTTCCACAGTTTTAAATTGAGATTTTTTTTGCTAATTGACCATTTTTGTGTACGTCTGCCTCTTCTAACTTCCACACTTGGTGTCCCAACGTAGGAATCTAAAATATTGATTCCTATTGAAAGAGAAAATCTTTCTTTTCCTCTTTTGCAAATTGCAGAACTTAAGCTGGTTACGTAATTGACCGCATTTCGTCTTTACACTTCGCGGGAGACGTCATTGTCACATGTTACAAGTGTTCCAAAGTAAACAAACTCTTCCACAATTTTAAAGATCACCAACACCACTAAGCATACCTCTATCTCTACCTGCAACTTTGTACTTCGATTTGGTAGAATTAATAGTCAGGCCTATCCTCGCTATCACATCTCTTCAGAGGCACGAAGGCCTCCTCCACTGACCTGCTATCGATTTTAATAAGGTTGTCCGCAAAGCCAAGATTCTCTGCACGTCAGATTTCCTAATAGCACCTTAAAGTGCAATGTTGAGCAGTAAATTCGAAAATTCCCTGCTTCAATTCGTCTAACGTGACAAACGAGGTTGATATCTCATCTGCAATCCAAACACTTGATTTCAAACCATCCAGTGTAGCACGTATCAGCCTAATCAGTTTTTCCGGAAAACCATGTTCAGACATTATCTGCCAGGGCTCATTTCATTTCATTGAATCGTACGCTGTCTTGAGATCATTCTGGGGGGCGACCCTCATCTTAGTCTGGCTGAATAGTACCCTTTTTTTCTCAAATTCCGAACAGACTCATAATCCGAACACTCGATTTTTGTATGGCGATTTGGTTGAAATGTTTCGCTGAAATATGTCACCAAATACCGTTTTGATTCATATTACGGACACTTAAGGACTAAGGGAAATATAACCCAGCATAGAGCATACAAAATAAATCATTCTGTATGATTCCTTAGCGCTATCGAGCGTCGGAAGCCCTTTACTTTCGAACGGTGGGTGAAGAATACGCTTCCGCAACTTCAATAATTTTAAATAAATGGAAATGTGTGGCCTTTTCATGATTCTTATTCCGGACGCTTCCTCACTTTTGCCTCATATTCCGGACACTTTGAATCGAATTCCGGACAGCTCATGATAATCATTAATGGAACAGTCAAATCATCAATCGAAATCGTTAAACCACCAAAGAGACATCTAAAGTAGTTGGGCATTATAAATTTTCAAAGATATTTATGGAAAAAGTTTACTAAAACGAGCCTTGAAATTGAGAACTTTTGAACAGCAAAAATTGAAACATTTCGCGTGAAATGTTTCCCATACAAAGTAGAGTGTCCGGAATTTGAAGCTGTCCGTAATATGAATCAAAACGGTAACAAGGAAATGGCAGTCAATTGCAATTCAATTTAAACGTCTGCAATATAATTTATACCGCAAGATTAGTGATGGTTCTCTAGCTTGAGACCAGTAGAACAAGCTCAGATAAATTATCAGCGAAGTTATTCATTTGAATACGATTTATTCGTGCTGTTCGGAATTTGAATCAAGGTGTTCGGAATATGAGACAGAATAAACACAGTGTTCGGCATTTGAATCAAAATGTTGTTCCATACTTTTACGTTAAAACAATAACAAAACTTTTTTAATCAACATTATTATTGGTACACTCAACAGCCAATAGTTAGACTGTGCGAAGAAATTTTAATTTACACAACTATCAGCCAATTTATGCCAATCAGATGCATTTGAAGTCACTGTTGGCTCTTAAGTGTTCGGAATATGAGTCAAAACGGTAGCCCGTTTATTGTTACCGTTGTTTTGAGCTCACTTCTTGGACAACTCTAAATAAATTCTTGGAGGAACCATAGAGATATGCTGCAAGAAAGTTCACCATAAATTCATGCGAACGATGCTGTCATCATTTCGAAGTGTTTCTTACACCATCTTTAAAGGATTTTCCTCTAAAAAAATTGGAGTGAGCCCTGAAAAAAAAAACTTGATAAATTCCTAGAGATGCTCTAAAGCCTGTCCACGATAAATTTCGGACACGGATGGCGGGTGTACCACAGAAAGTTCGAGAATTTTACAGAAAGAAGGATTAACATCCTTGTCAACTGTTTATTTTGTAGATATAACTCTTTTATTCTGAAATAAACAATTGTTTTTGTTGAATTATGAGTAACTTTTTTTGCTGCCATTATTTGGGTGTCCGAAATTTAACGTGGACAGGCTTTATATGTAATATCAGCTTAAATAGTTAAAATTGTCTGGAAAATTTCTGAATAAATCCTTCAAAATTTTATAGAATTATATTTGAAGGAATTTCTGTAGAATTTTTGGAGGTTTGAGATGAATTTGTTGTATACGTTTTCATAGAGTTATTTTCAGTTAAAGTGCTTGAGGAATCCTAAAAAATGAAGAAATTTCTAGGGAATTGCTGATAAATGCCTTGATAAATTAAAGGTGAATTTTTTTTGTAATTTTTTGGAAAACTCTTCTGAGTAATTTGTGTTTTAATTTCATGAGTTCATTGAGATCTTCTTCTTTCTGGCGTTACGTTCCATCTGGGACAACGCCTGCTTCTCAGATTAGTGTTCTTATGAGCACTTCCACAGTTATTAACTGAGAGCTTTCTTTGCCGATTGACCATTTTTGCATGTGTATATAGTGTGGCAGGTACGAAGATACTTTATGCCCTGGGAATCGAGAAAATTTCCTTTACGAAAAGATCCTCGACCAGCGGGATTCGAACCCACGACCCTCAGCATGGTCATGCTGAATAGCTGCGTGTTTACCGCTACGGCTATCTGGGCCCCAATGTTCATTGAGATATTTAAAGCAAAAATATTTGTCTGACGATTCTCAGAGGTGTCCTTAAAAAAAAACTCGTGTATACTAGTCACACTATCCTAGCAATCAAAAGTTCAGATAAAAAGGCATGTTTTGGCTTTAGCATCAAATTTTTTAAGTAACCAAACTTCAGTTAACATAAAGTTCATTTAAGTTGCATAAATGGATTTATGTTTACCATAAAGTTAGGAAAAAAGTTCGAATCGAACTTGTTCCGAATTTTCAAGTTGTTCATGAGTGCATGAGTTAATTTTTCGAGAATCAAGTTCTCTTTGTATCCAATCTGTTCTCTCATTCAGCGATATAGTTTCATTGCAATTCAAAATCGACTAGAGGTGAACTTTTAGGTTTACTGCTTGAGCAAAATTCTAACTTTTGGTTGCCTGAGTAGGCTTATTGAAATTGAAAGAGTGAAAAAGTGGAAAGAATCACTTGACTCAACAATTTTCAAAGTCAGATTTATCGGCCAAGGCGAAAAAACTTGGACTCACAGTGGCTACCTCCGAGGACACATAGTAGACATGATCAAAGCTAGTTATACTTCGTGCCAGATTCAACACTGTTGCCCATTTAGAAGATAAATAGGAGCTTATAAATTTTAGCCTGAATAATTGATTACTGGAACGTCTGATTTGAAAATAGTCTTACAGATGTCTCCATAAGCTTTGATAGCTCTAAATGCACTTGAGGCCAACTGAATGAATTATTCAGTTTTCCTATTCAAACATTGAATGGACAGTGCAGTATCAGTTTCCAAGCAAATGAGCTCAAATATTGAGGGACAATCTGAATCTGATGATTTGAACCAGTCTAATGTGCAAGTCTTATCGACAAGAAAAGGTTTTTAAACGTGATTTTACTGCGAATATGCTGAATTTTCACGTGGCTGAAACCCCCACAAGTACCAATATTCAGTCATGTAAGACATCGAGAATCATATTAGCATGTAATGCTATTTCAGCTAATGTCCTCATTATAGCAGATAAGTACTTTGAGCAGCTCCAGAAAATTATTTCTCATGTTCACATCACGCCAGATGGAAAAAAATCGCGAATTCACTTCCCAATGGATGATGATTATGCAAATTAGGCGTTGTTTACTCAAAGTGATCCATCATTTACATCATTCAATCGTTCAGAGCCTGAATCAGCACCGCGCCTAACGATCCGCAACCCATTCTTATCATTGTAGAAAGCGAAATCGAAGAAAAAGGTCGTCATACGACCTCCAGCGAAACCTTTCATCAGCGGACATCTGTGGAAGCCCCCGACGATTGTGAACAGAATGCCGGAACCGGAGGGTGTCAAGCACATGCTGGAGATGGACAAGGAACTTCCGCCGAAGATCGCTGAGGTTGCCGCCAAACAGGGCGAAGACCCGGAGAAGACCTGTCTCAAGATTCAGCAGTTGCGGGATATGATTTATGGTGAGTTGGATTCTGTGTTGAATTTGTTAAGAATAATTTAATTTCTCCCCTAAGAATTGGGAGGATGTGACCCACATCGGATGGACGACGACTACCTGCTAAGATTCCTCAGAGCACGGTTTTGGAAGGTGGAGAATTCTTACAAACTGGTATAGATCCTTATCTTTGTATCACTCAATTCAAATCATATACTTCAAGTACTTTTCATTTTCAGATGTGCCGGTACTACGAATTCCGCGAGAACAACACAGAACTCTACGACAACGTGAATCCCATGACCTTGCGCTCGCTCGGAGATGATAACATCATCACAATCTCGCCTTATCGGGATCAGGAAGGTCGACGGGTACTCTTCTTCAAATTTGGCAACTGGCGACCTTCCAAGATCCCGCTGACGGATCTGTTCAAAGCAACGCTTCTGATGCTGGAGGTGGGTTCACTCGAACCGATATCGCAGGTCGTTGGCGGAATCGGCATCATGGATCTCGAAGGACTCTCGCTGAACCACGCCTGGCATATGAGTCCTTCAGTTGCACAGAAGATCATCGCTCTGCTAGTGGTAAGAATTGGCAATATTCTTCAATAGTTTCTACCTTCCATAGTCTTATCTGACTCCGTATTTTAGACCTGCATGCCAGTGCGAACGACGGCGATCCACATCGTGAACCAAGGCTGGGTGTTCGACACCGTATTCCAGATGTTCAAACCGCTGCTGAACGATCGGATGCGGGAGCGGTTGTTCTTCCACGGTACCGATCGATCCTCTCTGCACAAACACATCGATCCGGAGTTCCTACCGGAACGGTATGGTGGCACGAAACCGGAGTATCCCTACACGTACTGGTTGGATCACCTATGCGGAGACGAGAAGGTGGTTCACGAGCTTGAACAGCTCGGCTATGTGGCTGATCCGGCCAGCGAAGAATGACCAAAGCCACTCGTGCCAGCGATGTGGAACGTGTCTGTGATCTATGAGTCTGTGACTGCTGCGCGATTTGCAATAATTAGATAGTGTTCATGATGGGGGGTATTCCCAATGTCTAGGGTAGCGAAATTGCCAAATTTGTGCCTTCGTATACAGTTCGTAGATGTGAAGTACGCAAGCCATGGGTAATTGCTCGGCTAGTTTTTTTTTTCATAGGAAATAGTCTACCTTATACAATTTAATAAACGATATTCCTGACGTAGAGGTCAAAATGTTTTCAGTCAACACTCGATTCCTGGCTAGAGCTCCTATAGGGTGATGTTAGTATCCATCGTATTAAATTTTGAGCAGTTAGAACTGCAATTTTCCCAGTATTGCAGTGAATGATGCTGATACAAACCGATGCCAAACATTTTTTTCTCAAAACGGCTTTAGCATTGTACAATAACATTTTGACAAATCTCGATCCCCTTTTGGAAATAATGTCGTATCGAAAATGCCTCTTACCGTTTTCTCAATCCGTCATATCGTTTTCAACTCCGTCGCAATCAGTTTCCAGATTCGTCTCACAACTTACGGCTCACTGTGATGTATTGAGTGGTTAAAACACAACATATCAACACTATAATAAAATGTTTTACTAGAATATATAGATCTACGGGCATCTCCCTCCATTCCTTCAGCATGATGGAATATACTAATTTCCTTTAAAATTAATTGTTCGTCATCAAAATTCAGCCCAAACATATGAACACAATTCCTTTTAACCGTACAATTATGGCATTTGCTCACAGTGCAGCGAAAACAACACAATAAAAGGAACCGTATTATTACGTCGAGCGTCGCGCTTGAACTTTGTTTACCTTCTCAATTATTGAGGAAATTTCGTAAAATTTGGTGATTTATTGAAGTTTTACGGCGTGTGATTGGAATGAAATCCTTCAGTGAAGAAGTACGAAGGTTTTCCATAGTGAAAATAAGTGCCCGGCGAAGTACCGTTTTGATTCATATTACGGACACTTAAGGTCTCAGTGAAGTGTTACCAAGCCTTGAAAACCCTTAGCATTCGAATTGTGGGTGAAGATTTTGATTCCGCAACATAAGTAATTTTAAATAAATGGAAATGTGTTAACTTCCCATGATTCTTATTCCGGACGCTTACTACCTTTTGCCTTAATTTCCGGACACTATGATTTGAATTCCGGACAGCCCATGAAAATCATAAATAGAGAAGTCAAATAATCGATTGAAATCTCCAAACTACTAAACAGACGTCTATGGCAGCTGGTCATTGTAAATTTTCATAGATGTTTATGAAAATGCTTATTAAAACAAGCTTCGAAAGTCCGAACTTTTTAACGGCAAACATTGAAACATTTCGTGTGAAATGTTTCCCATACAAAGAATAGTGTCCGGAATTAAAAGCTGACCTTAATATGAATCAAAACGGTAAGTCACTCACGGGGGCGGGAAGAAACTTGTGTTGGAAAGTGGTGTGGCTCAGTCGATCGCTAAGCATTTCTCTCAAATCGTGGTCGTTCATGAGATTTCGGTGAAAAAGTGCAAAGTGGATAATTGAACTGAAGTTATTTACCGAAATACAGTAGTTTTATTGCATTTTTGGTGTACAATTGTACGAAACATAACAGCTTTCACAAAATTACATTTGGATAATGAATCTATGTTGCAGGTAAGTTTGAATATCCGCCATTAAAAGTTTGATGCGCATGAGATTTTTTTCAACTACCGTTTTGATTCATATTACGGACAGCTTCAAATTCCGGACACTCTACTTTGTATGGGAAACATTTCACGCGAAATGTTTCAATTTTTGCTGTTCAAAAGTTCTCAATTTCAAGGCTCGTTTTAGTAAACTTTTTCCATAAATATATTTGAAAATTTATAAAGCCCAACTACCTTAGATGTCTCTTTGGTGGTTTAACGATATTGAATGATGATTTGACTGTTCCATTAATGATTATCATGAGCTGTCCGGAATTCGATTCAAAGTGTCCGGAAAAGTGAGGAAGCGTCCGGAATAAGAATCATGAAAAGGCCACACATTTTCATTTATTTAAAATTATTGAAGTTGCGAAAGCGTATTCTTCACCCACCGTTCGAAAGTAAAGGGCTTCCGACCCTCGATAGCGCTAAGGAATCATACAGAATGATTTATATTGTATGCTCTATGCTGGGTTATATTTCCCTGAGTCCTTAAGTGTCCGTAATATGAATCAAAACGGTATACTGGTTCTTTTCATAGTAGAAATAAATCCCACAGATTATGCGTCTTTCACAGGATCCGAGGCATATGAACTCATCCACTACCTCGAAAGTATCCCCGTTGATTGTAACGCTGTTTCCTAGGCAATTCCTGACGCCTTCAGCCCACCAGCTTGTACCGTTTTGTCTCAAATTCCGAACAGACTCATATTCCGAACACTCGGTTTTTGTATGGCGATTCTGTTGAAATGTTTCGCTGAAATATGTCACCATATTAGAAGGAAATGGCAGTCACTTGCAATTCAATTTAAACGTCTTCCAATCTATTTTATACCTCGGGGGTAGCGTTGATTCTCTAGTTCGAGATCAGTAGAACTAGTTCAGATATATTTATTTGCAAAATTATTCCCTTGAATACGATTTATTCATGCTGTTCGGAATTTGAATCAAGGTGTTCGGAATACGAGACAGAATGAACACCGTGTTCGGCATTTGAATCAAAATGTGGTTCCAAACTTTTACGTAAAAACAATACTAATCAAGTTAAAATAAACATTTTTAACGGCACACCCAACAGCTAACAGTTAGACTTTGCGAAGAAATTAATATTTACACAAATATCAGCTACTTTATGCCTTTCAGATGCATTTGAAGTCACTGTTGGCCTTAAGTGTTCGGAATATGAGTCAAAACGGTACATTAATCCGATCTATGACAAAAAGTCGAAAGAAGTTTGAAAGGATAGTTTTTCGGTCTTTCGTCATAGATTCGATAAATGTACAAGCTGATGGGATGAAGGTGTTAATAAACTATTTCAAATGTATTACTTATTGTATCCATGTCATTAACGAAGCAGAAAAATAGACTGGATCTAGTTAAATGTCTGGGGTAATAGGCACTGACGGCGTAAAACGCACCTTGTCAGATACTCGGTAACAAACAAATTTTGAGTAAAAAACACTACCTTGATGCATCAATACCCGGACGACTGAGGAAGGGCAAATCTTCAAACTCAGGTTTGAATTAGTTTTTATTGAGTCACATTGAATTCTAATTGTTATTTCTTGCTAATAATTATAATATATATGACGTTAAAAACTGCAATTAGAGCGTGTACAATGATATAAGCAGGTCCGTCCGACCCGGGCTCAAATTGGGTACCACTTCTAGTACTGCATTTGGTTCCTCGGTAGTGCAAAAGGTACCCAAGTTTGACAGATCGCAGTACACTTTTCACGGCATTCTAGATTACCTCATGAGCCATAAAATTTTAGGCAACTACAAGCGACATGGAGGTCTTTAATTTGTCTTTGATATAAGTCTTGTCCTAAAATCCGGACTTCAAAGACAAGCTTGTATTTAAATCCGAACACTTTTGAATCAAAATCCGGACAGCTACATTTCAGTAATTACTACATCTTAACGCGAAAAATTCATGAAAATATAGCTTTAATCGATAAATGTCACATATATAACAA
Source organism: Aedes aegypti (assembly GCF_002204515.2). Taxonomy (NCBI): domain Eukaryota; kingdom Metazoa; phylum Arthropoda; class Insecta; order Diptera; family Culicidae; genus Aedes; species Aedes aegypti. Next base: position 404,329,499 of record NC_035108.1, read on the forward strand.
TTTAAAGCTTCAACTTACATAATTGAAAGTGAAATACACATTCATGAGTCTGGATCATTTTCACCAACTGTCAGTCGTCCCTACAAACGGGTCTGATTCGCTAGGTTGTAGACAGTGTTCCAACCAGCGAATCCCCGCTGTATATTTCTTCGCACTGCTTTTGAAATTGTGAGACATTTTTGAACAATAATCGATATTTTTCATGTTCCTTGATGAAATGTATGATAAGAAGAAGTAGAAATAGCCGTAACGCTTAGCGAGTTAGATTGTAAATAGGTTGATATGGTCGGCGTTAAGACAGAGGGGACCAAGTACAAAACTTGTGAAAATTGGATTATTCTTCCATTACATGCGAAATTACATTACCTCCATTTCACTTTTATCAGATTTGATGAAAGATGTAAACTGCAAAAGATATGTAATAAATTTACTTTGGATGATCAATCAAAATCGAAAAAGTGTGCAGTCAAAGTGGACCAAGTGCTTATTACCATAACAGCGAAAATGATCAGCGCGATGAGGAATGCGAGGAAATGAAAAACATTTCAAGAGATTTGTCAGATTTTTCGATACTGAATGATTCTTCTACCTATCCATCAATAGAAATTTATAAAAACTACTTAATTCGATGCATTTGATTTTGATTTTTGACCATTTACCATATTTGGATGGGTGATCGGACTGTGCAGACAGTGCGGACCAAGTGTCAAAAAGCACTAAACTGATTGATTATTGCATTTTTTGAGTCAATTTCAGAGTCCGATAGAAGCAAATGGTAGTTCTATGGTGTATGTATGGAAGGTGCTAGAACCCTTAATGGAAGCTTAATGGAACAGTATATTTTGGTCGGTATGCAAGATTTTCATTTGGTCCACTCTGACTGAACACATATTTGAATATGTCTAGTCTTCAATTCCCTGACCCTGCAAAACCTTCATTTTCAAGCTAGCGTAATGCCACTGATTTCATTATTGACGATATGGATTATTGAAGAATTTACGATACTGGTGTCGAAGGGTCATGATAATCTGCTTATCTTAGAGATATGCACCCAGTTTGTTCATGCAAGCATTAAATGATTGTTATTTTCCTAGAAATTGTTCAGTCAGAGTAAACCAACTCACTGAACGGTGGTCTTTAGTTCAGTCAGAGTGGACCAAGTACACATAGTCCATCAAAAATCGTTCTATCAGAGGTTTGGATTATGATATTTCATGATTATCACTTCACATTAAATTGTTCGAAAGTAACACAAAGATGTGTAGAAATATTGAACCAAAATTTAAACGAGTTCAATAATTACAGAGCGTTACACTTCAAACCTATTTTTCTCAAAATATGAAAAATGTTACTTGGTCCACTCTGACTTAACGCCGACCATATCCAGTCATGAAACAAAAGAAAGGTGCTGAGCTAAAGGCGATATTAATCAGAAGTCTGCGGTTGGCGCAGAAGCCTTGCTGTGTTTGTGTAGTTATTTATTTGCAACGTGTTATGGGCCCAGGAACGCCTGGAGGACGCTGAGGAGACTTCAATGACTACGGAAGCACCTGAACAAGGAGGTAAAATTTCGCTGAGGAGGTAGTACCTGAACGAAAGATGGAGTCTAGACGGGAGGCGGCTTAGACGAGTTACCTAAAAGATAGCAGGACGAGTTCGGAAAAGCTGAAGGAACTCAATAGATAGAGCTCGAAAGATAATAGAAATTACAAAGGATCGTCTACAATTAGAAGCGAATGATGCTTTGGAAGATGCATATGATCCCTTATATATGCTTTTATAGGTATATAATGTAGGGTAGGTAGACAATATATACACGTACTGATGTTCATGTTTTTGTAAATATTACCGGACTGAAAGCATTGACAGATGACTTTTGTGTTTCTCTATTGGCAATCAAATGTGAGGTTATGTTGCGAAAGTTTTGCATCTTCACATGAATATTTTCAAATTGCCAACTTCTCATCAGTAAAATGATTGTGGTGATTTTTCTTCCAAAGTTATCACAAGTCACTTTGACTAGGATGCGCTAATCACTATTCTAGGACAGCGCCATCTTCGCATTTAGCTTTGCGTTAGATCACCAATACGTATGAAACTAGACTGTCCCAGAGAGGTCACGGCGTGTCTGATAGAACAATATTTTCACAAAAAATAGGCATCGCTAAATCTTTAAAATCATTTGAAAATAAAGGTTTTTAACTTTCATTTGACGTGTCCCCGAGGGACCCTGAACTTTTTTTTAATTTCTAATTTTTGTTTCTTAAAATACATTATTTTCAAATGTAATTATGGTAAAATGCAGTTATTTTCTTTCTAGCTTAATGGTATCCTAAATTTGATATGATATGGGGCCTTCCTTAGCCGAGTGGTTAGAGCCCGCGGCTACCAAGCAAAGCCATGCTGAAGATGTCTGGGTTCGATTCCCGGTCGGTCCAGAATATGTTCGTAATTTCGTAGTGCATTGAAGTCTTCATAGATAGAACTAATGTTGCGTGATGATTTGCTCTCCAGATGCATGAGTCAGTCTTTCCAACTAACGGGTCTGATTCGCTAGTTAGAATCGTGTTCCAACCAACGAATCCCCGCTGTATATTTCTTCGCAGTGCTTTTGAAATGTCTGAGAATGTTTTGTAATATAATCCATATTTCTCATACTTATATTTGAAGTATCAATCGTGTGCTGGAATAAGGGCGTCTGTCGAATGATCGATTTCTTTCCATCGATCCTCTCTTCTGTGAATAAAGGTGGCAAGATGCAAGTTTGTCACTTCAGACCGCTTGGCAGCGATCCAATCTTGCGTCCTGCAGTACACGCTTGATATGTGATAAGAAGAAGTAGAAGTAGAGGTAACGCTTAGCGAGTAAGATTTTAAATATGTTGATATCCAGACATGAAACAAAAGAGAGTGTGAGATAATAGCGATACAGCCTGCAGTTTGAGTTGTGTTTGTGTACACTGGTCCCACAGTTTTGAATCATTCAAGGCTCAGCTTAAATTTGAAAAATTATAGAGAGCAAAATAAACATTTTTTTTATGAAATCAATGCCAAATGGTAAAGTGGGGTATATACATGCAGTTCCTGCACAATGTTTTAATTGAATTTGTTGAAAACATTTGAAATTTTCACTTATTTGAACATTGTCTTAAACCACAATTTATGAATCGGCAAAAAAGTTGTCCACAAACAAATATGAATCAATGTGAACACGATTTATGAATCAGTTATTTACTTTCAATTATTTTGCATTTAAATGCTATATAGTTCATATGTTTATTAGAACACCGCCTCGGACAACGTTAATTATATCCGGAGGTGAACCGGAACCAAGTATTTCAAGAATCTGCATGACATTGCATGATTTTTGATGTAGCTACTGAGCAAGCTGAACTACATTGAGGCAAAAAAACTTAATAATTTCTTAAGGAATAATTATGATTTGGCGCCACAACGATTATTGTTGAATTTTTAAGTTTTACTTATGATTTTGTTGGAGAATTTCAGTAATAAATTTCATAAGTCAATCAGTGAAATTCGTTAATAAATGCAATTCTAGATTCGGCATTCTAGATTCCCTTATGAGCCATAAAATTTTGGGCAACTAAAAGGGACATGGAGGTCTTTAATTTGTCTTTGATATAAGTCTTGTCCTAAAATCCGGACTTCAAAGGCAAGCTTGTATTTAAATCCGAACACTTTTGAACCAAAATCCGGACAGCTACATTTCAGTAATTACTACATTTTAACGCGAAAAACTCATGAAAATATAGCTTTAATCGATAAATGTCACATATATAACAATTTAAAGCTTCAACTTACATAATTGAAAGTGAAATAATCATTCATTAGTCTAGATCATTTTCACCAACTGTCAGTCGTCCCTACAAACGGGTCTGATTCGCTAGGTTGTAGACAGTGTTCCAACCAGCGAATCCCCGCTGAATGTTTCTTCGCACTGCTTTTGAAATTGTGATACTTTTTTGAACAATAATTGATATTTTTGATGTTCCTTAATGAAATATATGATAAGAAGAAGTAGAAATAGCCGTAACGCTTAGCGAGTTAGATTGTAAATAGGTTGATATCCAGACATGAAACAAAAGAAAGGTGCTGAGCTACAGGCGATATCAATCAGACGTCTGCGGTTGGAGCAGAAGCCTTGCTGTGTTTGTGTAGTTATTTATTTGCAACATGTTATGGGCCCAGGAACGCCTGGAGGACGCTGAGGAGACTTCGATGACTACGGAAGCACCTGAACAAGGAGGCAGAATTTCGCTGAGGAGGTAGCACCTGAACGAAAGATGGAGGTCTAGACGAGTTACCTAAAATATAGCAGGACGAGTTCGGAAAAGCTGAAGGAACTCAATAGATAGAGCTCGATAGATAATAGAAATTACAAAGGATCGTCTACAATTAGAAGCGAATGATGCTTTGGAAGATGTATATGGTCCCTTAAATATGCTTTTATATGTATATAATGTAGGGTAGGTAGACAATATATACACGTTGATGTGTTCATGTTTTTGTAAATATTACCGGACTGAAAGCATTGTGTGTTTTTGTGACTTTTGTGTTTCTCTGTTGGCAATCAAATGTGAGGTTATGTTGCGAAAGTTTTGCAACTTCAAATGAATATTTTCGATTCCCTATGCTTCAAATTGCCAACCTCTTATCAGTAAAATGATTGTGGTGATTTTTCTTCCAAAGTTATCTTGTCTTCCAAAGTCACTTTGTCTAGGATGCGCTAATCACCATTCTAGGACAGCGCCATCCTCGCATTTAGCTTTGCGTTAGATCACCAAATAGGTATGCAACTAGACTGTCCCTGAAAGGTCATGGCGTTAATTTAATTCCACTAGAGTTTGTATCCTTTGACAGATACGTATTTCCACCTCAACTGTTAGGCCGTCTTCAGTGTCGTGTACTAGACTCGACTTGAAGAAAACCATCGTATGCACACATTATATATTAACACTAGGTACAAACGTATTTCCCTACCCATTATTATTTTTTTACCTTTAAATTTATGAGCTTTAGGTACATTCCATCCCTCTTTTGTTGAAACTTTAAATGCTGAAAGGTACATCACGGGAACGATTAGTAGGTACCAAGTTGAATAGCCATGTATTGCCGTTGCCGTTGTCTCTGTTGAGTAGCGTCGTAGGTACCTGTTTGCAAATTTCCAGACTCTCCGCCACATCCAGTTTCCAAGGAGAAGAAACATTTCTCAAAATTTTGATATCGGCCGTCGTAATTGTATGTCCTTCTGAAAAGATATGTTCTGCCACCTTAGATTTGAAATCGTATGTCATCCCCTTGTCTATCGTCTTCTGAGCTTTTCCTATTTCCGCTAAGTGTTCCTTGAATCTAACCTCGGGAGACCGCTTTGTTTGACCAACGAGTAAGATTGTAAATATGTTGATATCCAGACATGAAACAAAAGAGAGTGTGAGATAATAGCGATACAGCCTGCAGTTTGAGTTGTGTTTGTGTACACTGGTCCCACAGTTTTGAATCATTCAAGGCTCAGCTTAAATTTGAAAAAATAAAAAAAAATTATAGAGATCCCGCAAGAAATACTTAGATTTCGCTCAGTACTTTCAATATTCTCAGTAGCCCATAAAAATATAAAAAAAAATCATAAAACATAGGATTCCATTAGGGTAAAAGAACTCATAGATCCAGCATCGGTCGATAGGATATCATAAGGAACATTTTGATAAATTCATGCAAAATCTTGATATCTTACGTAGCATAATCTAGCCTGAGCATCACTGATATAGAATGTCGGATCGTTTCTTAAAAAGTCCAACGTCATACAGAGTATCTATCGTATTCATTGAAGCGTGCATCGATCTTATTGAGGATGAAGTGTAAATCCTGTTCTTGTGAGTCATTTATTGCTCTAGGTATTGTCAAAGTTATGGATTATACAGTATCGGGCATATAAAATGCACCAAAGCCGTTTTCCCTTACAAAATGGGCATCTTCAGAGGGCTATATCTCCGCCGTTTCTCAACCGATTCTTTTCATTTTTTCTTTGACGAACTACAAATCATCTCAATTTTTGATAACTATTGAGAAAGTTGTGCGAAAACTATTGATTCAAAAATCTTTGAGGCCTTACATAAAAAATTTTTTTCAAATATAATGCTAATTCATTTGTATGTTCAAATCCCATTTCCACAAAATAAAAAAAATCAGTGGTTTATGAACGGTCCCAAACCTCTTTTGCTTGTAACAAAATTTTTCAATGGAAATTACTTGAAACTAAGAATCTTTTTTTAAAAATACTAAGCACTAGTAGTTTGAACGCAAATTCATAAACTGGTGTGTATGTTTCCCACAATTTATTGATCAAGTATTTTACTCAAAAATTTTAGCTAAATCCGTATATAAACGCATTTATCTCTCATAGCTATGTTTATTGAATCTGTAAAAGTTGTTTGGGGCTTAATATCTCACAAAAATCTTTGATGTCGTTTCTATCTAAGCGTCAAAACGCCACACGGCTTACAAAGTTGTGTGTTCGTATAACTGTCTTTCCCAAGATTTTTTCTGTAAAATTGTTTTTGGACGCTTCCAAAGGATTTTCTCTAGGATTGTATTTGTCGAACATAAGTAACGTTGCATCAATTTTCTTAATTCTTACACTTAGAAAACATTATCTAGAATTTTGTGCAGATGGAATTCTAAGAATGCATCAATGATTATCCGTGCTTTCTATCAGAAATTTTAATTTATAGAATCCAAGGGTGGAAAAAAATCACCTCTAGCGACTAACAACAAAGTATTTGAATGGTCTAAGATGGCCATCGCTCTTGCAGAAGCATGATTTGAACAGCTCACTACGCGCATATAGTAAGGATCTGGGAGGGAGGCACCGATATTACACACGAAATTGGATACGATTGTTTTCCAAATTGCAAGATAACTCCAGTTTGCCAACGGCAATCAAGGCAGGCTTGGTGAAAATCGCTATTTTTCATTTGTTGTGTACCTTCGATCTATCTGGACAAACATTGAAAAAAGGTCACAGTTTTCTATGCGTTTAATTTTCAGTTTTAATGAAAACAGTAAAAAGAGCCTCATTTTAATACGTTACATTCAATAAGAATAAACGGTGCTCTCGTGACGTTACTTTTGAATATGCATGAATTGATTCTAATTTAATTTTTGCTTCTTTTAATGACATGCAAAAATATGCTTTGGCTAATTACGCGCTTTTATCATGTTTGTCCATTGTTTAAGATCCGGGCTCACAGTGACAGTTCGTGACAGCAAAATCTCGGCTCACTGTGACGTAGAGAAATTTTGTATTGGTTTCTCCCTCCCAGGTAAGGATATATGATGCATCCGATGCACTGTTTGTCGCGGGGCAAACCGTTTGTCGGATATTGTAACAAGTTGCGATTAACATGGATTAGAAAGCGTTCACGGCATAATTTGCCGCCCAAACCATGCCCGAATGATTTTCTGATTAGAAATAACATACCAGAAGACAGATCGCAGAATAAAAGCTTCAAAATCCTCGAAGAGTTATGACTTTGGTTTGCGAACAATTGATCGTTAGCACACATGCTGAGCGATTAATTTTTCGCGGAGCGGAGTTTGTTGTTAGGCCTTGACGACTAATGGTTTATCGTTGTTGCTATGCTCGCATAATAAAGAACAACCGCGATGCATCATTTATTTTGTCATGATCACTAGATTTCCATCCTTGATAGAATCAATTTAGAAAAAAAATTATTGATTTTGAGATCTATCTAACAGCTATTTGAGAATTTGCTTCGTGGTTATGTTTGTCCTACGGTTACATTTACAAATTCACAAACATCAGTACAAGTACGTACAGTCTACCTACTGTATATAGGTACCTTTGAAAGCATATATAAGGGACCACAAGAAGATACAAGGCATCATTCGCTTCTGATCCTTCTTATTGTAGACACGTATTTGTAATTTCTATTATATTTCGAATCATGAGGAATAGTTGTTTCCTTCAACTGGACAGCTACTGCTTGATATTTCAACCAGCTCCTATGTTTATCTGTATTTCAATCTCAATTGCAAGTTGTGCTAGGTTCAATGAAACTCTACTTTTCTATTCATTTTATTCATGTGGTCTTATGGAACTTGACCAATACTACCTACTTTAATCATTAATTGACATTAATGCGAGTTGATAGCGATATTCTTCACGCAAGTTATAAAATGATGATTTGTTTCAGCATGAATCGTACATAAATACTGTAGTGACTGTTGAAAAAAACATTTTAGGCTGTGATGCGGTAGTTAATAGCAACACGTATCATCCGGAATCAAACTGATCTATTTAAAGGTTTCGTGAACGGACAAGGCAAGACGCCGAATTAAATATAATTTTGTGTTACACAGTTATTTCTCATGTACCAATCTTTTTACACTAACCGTGTAGGTACATGGAGTTCCGATCATTTTGGGACCAATTCAACTGCTGCCCCAACATTCACTGGAATCATAAAGCTCCCGTCTTTTTTGTAGCGAACTTTCATATTCTACTGCCTCCTATGGGTACATCCTATTCCAACTTAGAAACCCCCACAGTCAACTAGCTTCTGATTCTGAATCCGAGCGTACAATTCGAATCCGACTTAATTCGGTTCATCTTACGGATGTAGCATCTAGTTGATTGAGTCTTTGATACATTCAGAATGATAGAATAAATGACGTATTGCAACGGAATTGTTAAAAAAAACATTATACGATTATGCCCTAACTTCTGAGAACTTTTGAAACACCTGGAAAAGCACAGTGTATAGTTTTGGAACTGCTATCCTAACCATCGACAGGTTATCGAAACACATCGAGTCGGACAAAATGAGCTAAAAAATTCTCCTACGAGTATGCAATGGTGCTTAATTTAGCTTGAACCTTACCTACGTTAGCGAACGAATCGATGAATAATCGTTGAAATGTTTCCAACAAACCGGTTGCTCGAAACTCGTGCACGGCTCACACGTTTCACAGCATGAACAAGAAAGGTGCTTGTTCATGTAGACTTACCTTCGTTTTCGCGCACCTCGCCTCTTTACCAACATATATGGTGACGTCACAAATTGTGATCAAGCCCTGACGATTAATTATTCATAACTGCCGATTTTCAAACCAGTTTGTCTGGTTTTAATAAATAACTTGTATATTCGCAAGTAGAATAATTGATTGTTGATATCTTGCATTCTCACCAAGTTGATCAAGTTGACTATTCGTCAATTATTCATCACTTGTTTGATTTTGCTGATGCCCAATCTTTAACCATTTTGGGCAATTGGTAACTGAAGTTCGCTTTCGCTTCTGATTCTAGAAGTGCACATGCCATCGAGCGTTGAACCATCAAATACACGTTTTTTTGCGACCAATTTTGTTTTCATTTGAGCACATCAGCAATCGACTTGTATGAGGAACCACAACAAAACCCACTGCGGAAACTTGCCACCGAAAGAAAGCTAGCACAAGCAACTTCTTTGTTGGGTCACGAGTTCATTATAATTTTCATACTTGGTGCAGTTTGTGGTTGTAGCAGCCATCGGCTTACAGATTGCGAAAAGTCCAATGCGAATCGTGGTTGAGTTTGGCTACAAAACTGATAATGCTTCGCCATCCGTTCCGTATAAGGGTGTGACAAAACGCTTCCAATGCCAATGTAGATTCGGCTTCACCCTGACTTGCGATCTTGTTGTATTTTGAGGCTTAGATGGGGTGTACTCTCATTGATGTTTTCTTCTATACTTCCTGTTTGCGTGGTCGTTATTCAAATTGGTTATCAAATTGGGGCCCAGATAGCCGTAGCGGTAAACGCGCAGCTATTCAGCAAGACCAAGCTGAGGGTCGTGGGTTCGAATCCCACCGGTCGAGGATCTTTTCGGGTTGGAAATTTTCTTGACTTTCCAGGGCATAGAGTATCTTCGTACCTGCCACACGATATACGCATGCAAAAATGGTCATTGGCACAGTACCCGAGCAAAGTTGGGTAACAAAATGATAACAAGTTGTGTTATCCGATAACAAGCATTTGATAACATAGTTTGTTATCATTTTGGTTGAATAAGCAGGCAACATAACAAACGTGATAACAAAAGTTTATACTAAAGATATCATATAGATAACTCATTGTGTTATCATTTGAAACACATTGATAACAAGTTTTGTTATCCAGCGAATTTCCCTCATTGATATCTCATTATGTTATCATTTAGTTATAAAGATCGAATTATGATAACAAACATTTGACGTCATTCACCCGTCGGTTGCATCCTCGATCTGACAGCTCAAAATTCGTTGATAACAAGAGTATTCGTATTGATAACAAAAAATAACAAAATGAAAGGATGCTGTACATCTTGTTATCACTATGTTATGCAGTTGTTATTCGACTTTGCTCGGGTAAGCTCTCAATTAATAACTGTGGAAGTGCTCATAAGAACAGCTGCGAAGCAGGCTCTGTCCCAGTAGGGACGTAATGCCAGAAAGAAGAAGATGAAGAAGATCTGATTTGAGTCTTTGCAAACTGATACGAATGTTTCGCACTGAAAGGAATATTTTACTCCCTGTGGTTTTTGCGGATTTATGACATGTTTACTATAAAATCTAAAGGCAATATTGTGACCCTAACAATTTTTATAATTTCTTTCACATATTTTGCAAGTTTTAGAAGGCCTGTCTACCAGTTTCAATTAATTTTGTATTATTGTGCGAATTTAACTGTTATCATTTAAATTATTATCAGGTATTGAAGAATTCATTCTCAATTGATTTTATCGCTCCATGATCGGCAATGTATCGTAAGTTGTAACAAGCTGCATAAATAAGAGAAGCGAACGAGAGCCCCAAAGAGAGAGCGATGATAAAATCCATTTTCTCGCTTGTTTTTCAGTTTTTAGATGTCACATAATGTGAATCAAGGATTTTTTTAATAATCTCTTTACTGAAAATGTACTTTTTAAAGATACACAAAAATGTTATATATGTCCATATAAAAGAAATAACCAATTCTATATGGAGGCTGCAAGTATGTTCAAAACTTTGGTTAAATCGAGCAAATTCAACCAAACTATGTCTCCTACAAAAGTTTAAGTCCTATTTTGCATGCGCGGAGAATTTAATGTTAAAAACAAAGACAAATTATGAATCATAGTTTGCCTTTCATTCAAACATAAATAAACCAGTCTATTCTACTACTTTGACGACCTAGAGCGCACAATTGTGGCGTGCTGGAATATTTATGACAGCAGTAATGAATTCAACAACTCCAAATATACTAGAGACACATAATTTAATCTTGGAGACACCCGAAAAGGGTAATTATGTTCCACAATATAATTGAACAATTGTTGTTCAAAAAAGGATCTTAGATATTTTCAAATTTTCCACTAGCCACGCTTCCCAGCGATCGGATAGAACATAAGCACTTTCTCACGATTCTACTCCCCATCATCAAAGTACAACGTCATGCATGACTACGGCGTTGTTTAAAGGCTACACACGTAGAAAGCGAAAGTTTGATTTTTACAACCGTGCATACAGTAGCTGAAGAACTATCTAAATTGGTTCGATATGTTAACTAGTAACGACCTTAACAGATGGAAAATTTTTCATGGGAATTGATATCATCAACAGCATGGCATAGCATAGCAGCTAATCGTTAATGATTCTTGTTTGATTTGTAGGTAAGTATTTACTGTTGTCAATTTCTAATTTTACTCTTACATTTGCAATGAAGATATATGTATATGTAAGACATAGAAGAATAGTTGAAATATTTGTAATGAAAAAAATTTCATTTATTTTATTTATGTAGTATTTTTCCAAACATTATACCCATTCACTATATCTAGGTGATATGTGTTTACAATCTACTACAGCTTGCGGGTTAAGCTTTGTCTTGTCTTTTGGCGGTGAGGCTTGTGTCATTCGCAAAGGGCCCCCCACATTTTAGGGACCCCACAAATAAAAACTTCAATACCTATAGTTGAGTGAATCAGTTGTCAACCAACACGCTAAAAACAGACATTGTCCTATTTTATTTTATTTTTTGAAAAGGTGGCAATGATGTAACATATTGTATTTTTCATGACAATTTTTCTTGAGATTTTATCCTAATCCGCAAAAGTTGAGACACATTATTGTGAGCGCGCTTGCTATGTTGTTTGTTTTTCGTCTGTTTTAATGACAATTTGATTCACTGGTTAAAACAATCCGAAATTGATGAAAAGTTAATCACATCAAAAGATTTGAATGATTCAAGGTAATTTAAAAAATGTAAAAGTATTTCAAGCGATTCGAAACAATAGACGAGATTTATCTATCTATATAAATAAAATTGGAATGGTGTTTGTATATCACGAAATGGCTTACGAACGGGTCAATGGTGTAGTAGGCCGAGAAACATGTATCAATCATAGGAGGCACGTAAGATATATGTTATAATAAATGTCACTTTAGATCCAGAGCTCCAAGAAGTAACAAGTGTTTTATTGACTTCTACATTGGCGACGAAAGTGAAGGACGTTTGGCCGCCGACAGAAAATTCCAGCCGCAGAAGTGGAAAAGTGAGAATCGCGAGGCTCGAGAGTGGGAATTATTTCATCGTACCATACAATCATCGTTGAGCGGAACAGAAAATGGCTACGGTAATTATACTTTATGTTAATTTCAAGTGGAGAAAATATTTGACAGTTTTTATTGAGTGAATTGTTTCAAATTTTGACCTGAGCCAAAGGGAAGACATTCCAGTCTGGCCAGGAAAAATCTCAGACATAGAGAAAGAATGTTCTAGTCTGTCTGAGTAGTGACCAGAAACAAAGAGAATTCGGAAAATTCTAGTCTGTTCTGGAAAAATCCTGACACATAGGGATTAAAGGTAATCCAGTCTGTCCAGGTAGACAAAGGGAAATCAATTTCCAGCCTGTCTCCGAATTGAAAAGATTGCAGGGAACGAAGGTTCCAGTCCAATAAATTAGTGAAGACGTAGTGAATTGTATCAAGACCGTCTGAAAAAAAAAAATCAACGCTGTTGTTGATGTCGCTTTGGACCGTTGCTATGCAACGGTTGAGTGTAATGAATGCAAATGAAAAGTTGATCCAATTCACGAAGAAAATAAATAACTGTCAAATAGAAGATTATTTGGAATATAATTTTATAAATTATAATTGGAATCATATTATTCCACAGTTCAATTTTACAATTACCCCGTTTGTTGAGAATGATGTGGGTCCTACAAGCTCACGCTGGGATCTGTGGAAAGATCAGTTTTGCGCGTATCTTGCGTTGAAAAACGTAACGGATCATGAGGAAATGTACAAGGCTCTTATGTGTTTTGGAGGTCCGGATGTACGGAAAATTGCTCAAAATGTGCCATCTGTGGTCAGCAATGTTATGGACAATCCTTACCGCATCGCGATGGAGGTTTTAGACAATTATTATGCGCCTCGTATGTCTTTGCGGTATGAGCGATTCAAATTCAGACAGATGATGTTCAATCCAGATGAGAAGCTAGATCAATTCGTCATTCGGTTGAGGTCACAGGCCGCCCTTTGCAATTTTGATGACCAGCTCGATCAAATGTTGATGGACCAGATAGTTGTAGCTACACAAAATGACGATAAACTGAGAGCAAAATATCTCGAGGCTGATGTTTGTCTTGATGATATGCTGAAAATTGGTCGAACACATGAGTCAGTAAGAGCACAGGTAATGTTAAACTACTTGAAAATTATTTTAATGTGTCCCATGTAATATATATGTAATTTCACCAATTAAAAAAAAAAATAATAATAATAGGTTCAAGAGTTTCGTGGCAAGTCAATCGAGATTGGTGATTTGAACACCATGCAGAGCATCGACAAAAAATGCAGATAAACCTAGTCGGACTTGCTTTAGGTGCCTTGGTAATCATTTCTCTAGAGATCCAGGATGTCCAGCCCGTTCATCACGTTGCAACAAATGTAAGTCTAAAGGACACTTTGCCCGGTGTTGTGATCGTTTCCGTAAATTCGAAAGTCAACAATCAAGATTCAAGAGATCGATGAAGCAAGAAACTGGGAGGACGAACGGAAAGTCTCGATTCGATAGAAATCCGAAATTCATTCGCGAAGTTGATGATGTGACCAAGCCTGTAGAGATCCGAGAAATTTTTCATCTGGAAGGCAAACGGTCAGTTCAAGCAACAGTAGGAGGTGTCAATATCAGGTTCATCATAGATACAGGTGCTGACGAAGATGTACTAAGTGAAATGGATTGGAAACATTTGAAGCAAGTTGGGTTTGAAGCTTTCGGTATTCGCAAAGGAAGTGATAAGATTTTTCATGCGTATGGTTCAAACAAAGCCCTAGTTGTACTCGGTGAAGTTGATGTGAAAATCACAATCGAAGATCAGTCCTGCTTCACTACGCTTTACGTTATCCAAGATGGCAAATGTTCCTTACTATCGGGAAACACTGCCGAAAAGCTTGGTGTGGTAAAATTCCTCAGATCGTTGTCTGATGATACGTTGCCTGCAATTAAAGGTGAGTAAAAATTGTGCTTCAAATTTATATTACCAATGGATAATTATTGAAATAAATATTAAAAATTTAGATATGTGCGCATCGATCAAAATCGATAAAAGTATTCCTCCTGTTCAACAATCTTATCGTCGGATCCCTATTCCTTTAGAAGAATTAACTCTTTTGAAGCTTAAAGAACTAGAAAAACAGGACATTATAGAGCGTGTTCGAGATGCGTCAGAATGGGTATCTCCAATGATTGTAAAACGGAAAAGTGCGACTGAAGTGAGAATCATAATAGATCTTCGAGAAGCTAATAAAGCTATAATAAGAGAGATTCATCCTCTTCCAACATTGGAGCAAATGGCTTGCCAACTGCGGGGAAGCAAGGTATTTTCAAAATTCGACATTAAGCAAGCATTCCACCAACTCATGTTGCGTGAAGATTGCCGTTACATCACCACATTTATCTCTCCTTTGGGTCTTATGAGATATAAGCGATTGGTTTTCGGTTTATCAGCGGCACCTGAACTTTTTCAAAAGTGTATGGAGACAATATTGGGAGAATTCCCATGGGTAATTGTGTTTATTGATGATATCTTGATCCATGCTCCCGATATAGCAACATTGAAGGTATTTTAAACTTTAGAATATTATGTTTAAATATTAGATTTTGATAATTTGATTTTACAGATTCGAACTGATATTGTAAAACGTCGACTAACCGAAAGGAACATAATGTTAAATGATTCCAAAACAGTAGAATGTGTCTCTCAAACTGATTTTCTCGGATTTAACTTAACATCGAATGGTGTTCGCATTTCACAAGAGAAGTTACAAGCTATCAGAGAATTTCGGGAACCGCAGTCTGCCGAAGAAGTTCGAAGCTTTCTGGGTTTAGTAACATTCGTAAGCCGTCACATTCCAAATTTGTCAACTATTGCCAATCCGCTAGTATCTCTTACGAAGAAAAACACAATATTCAATTGGACGGCAGCACACCAAAAAGCGTTTGAACTACTGAAAAATAGTTTACTAAAAGAAGAGACCTTGGCTTATTTCGATCCTGAGTTAGAAACATTTGTAGTTGCTGATGCCAGCCCAGTTGGCTTAGGTGCAGTTCTGTTTCAGAAAACAAGATCGGGAGAATACAACATAATTAGTTACGCTTCAAAAACACTGTCAGATGTAGAAAAACGATACGCCCAAACGGAACGTGAAGCTTTAGCTTTAGTATGGGCACCAGAGAAGTTCCATTTTTACCTATATGGGAAGTTTTTCTGGCTCATAACAGACCACAAACCACTTGTAACGATATTCGGAGACCGATCGAAACCTTGTGCTAGGATTGACAGATGGAAGTTAAGATTGATGTCTTATGACTACAAAGTCATTTATAGACCTGGAAAATCCAACATTGCAGATCCATTATCTAGAATGTGTCAAAATCAGACCTTATGTCCAAGTAGCTACGATGAGGAAAGTGAGAGAATTGTAAGGTTGATCTCGTCTGACGTTTCTCCTGTAGCGATTCCAGTTATTGAAATAATCGAAGCCACTAAAAAAGATTTAGACTTACTGGAATTAATTAAATGGTTGCCTTACCCACACAAACGCTGGCCGAAGACATTAGCTAGATACAGATTAGTTGCAAATGATCTATCAACAGACGGGCAGATAATATTGAAGAATCAGAAAATTGTCATACCCAGAAGCCTTCAGAAGAAAATTCTACAATTGGCCCATGAACCACATCTTGGTATTGATGCAATGAAGCGGCGATTGAGAGAGAAAGTTTGGTGGGTGCGTATCGATACGATGGTGGATAGTTTTGTTAAGGAATGTCATGGATGTTTGCTTGTTTCGCAACCATCGGTGGAACCTATGACTCGTATTGAAATGCCATCCAAACCATGGAGGAAAATTGCCATAGATTTTATGGAAGTATTGAATGGCATTCATCTTTTGGTTGCAGTAGACTACCATTCAAGGTTTCCGGAGATTGAAATCATGACTTCTACAACGGCAAATCTGACGATATTCAGATTACGCACTATCTTTTCAAGATACGGATTCCCAGAAGAAATTGTGTGCGATAATGGTCCACCATTTCAGTCAGAAGAGTTTAAGGATTATTGCGTATCAAATGATATTCGAATAAACCATTCAATTCCTTATGCACCATTTCAGAATGGTCTAGTAGAACGACAGAACAGGACCTTACTGAAAACTATACGGATTAGTGTAGCTATGGGAAGAGATTGGAAAAATGATCTATACAGTTTTCTTTTGGCTTACCGAAACACTCCCCACTCCATTACTGGAAAATCACCAGCGGTCCTAATGTTTGGTAGAACGTTGAAGGACAAATTACCTGAAGCGCTGAATACGCAAGAAGATGAGAAAGATGTGGTAACCAGTTTTGACCAAATTAAAAAGGATAAAGGAAAACAATATGGCGATTTCAAAAGGAAAGCTAAATACTCGGAAATTGACGTCGGCGATACTGTGCTACTGAAAAACCAAATGAAGAAAAACAAACTTACTACTAATTTCAATCCACAGCCTAACATAGTTTTAAGACGAAACGGGACGAGGCTTACGGTTAAGGATCTCAAAACCGGAGCAGAAAGTGACAGACATGTTAACCATGCTAAACGAATTACATCAAGCAGCCCTTTTCAGAACTCTGAAGCAGCTGCTACTGAAGATCTGTTCGATCCGAATCAAAACAAAGCTTCTAGTGATCCTAAGCATCGTGAAGAAGATGGCCGGGATGATACCAGCAGAATAACTAAGAAACCAAGACGAAAACGACGAATGCCTGAGTATTTGAAAGATTATAATATTAATGAAATTGACTGTTAAGCACTTTTATATTGAATGTTATTAAAATAAATTAAAATTAAATAAAGTTAAGGAGGGGTGTAGTAGGCCGAGAAACATGTATCAATCATAGGAGGCACGTAAGATATATGTTATAATAAATGTCACTTTAGATCCAGAGCTCCAAGAAGTAACAAGTGTTTTATTGACTTCTACAAATGGATATATATGATTCTTTCTCAGTTTTGTTCTTCAAGGGTTCCGACGTGTTTGTGTGTATAAAAATCCCAGGATATTCAATGGAAAGATGAAAAAACGAGCGCGGACGAAACTGTCATTTTATATGGGATGATCAAATGCGTTTTTCAACAGCCAACTTGATGGCAGGACGAAGTTTGCCGGGACCTGGGAGGGTGGCACCGATACTACACACGAAATATAAGACAACGTTATTTTGAACTGCAAGATAACTCCAGTATGCCAACAACAATCAAGGCAGGCTTCGAGAAAATCGGTAGTTTCCTTTTGTTGTGCACCTTCGATCTTTCCTGACAAACATGAAAAAAGGGCCACAGTTTTCAATGCACTAAATATTTATTTTCATTGGAAAAAGTGGAACGATGCGTTTTTCAATGCTTTATGTTCAATCAGATTGAATGGTGCTCACATGACATTACTTGCTTTATGTGCATGAATTGATTTTTATTCGATTTTTATCACTTTTGAAGAAATACGAAAATGTGTTTTAATCAGTTACGCGCTTGTTTCATGTTAGTCCAATGTTTGAGATCTGGGCTCACAGTGACAGTTCGTGACAGCGGAATCTCGGCTCACTATGACGTACAGAAATTTTGTATTGGTTTCTCCCTCCCAGGCCGGGACCACTAGTACAAAATAGAACTGAAACCATAACACTGGAACATTATATTCAAATTTTCATGGATGTGATTAACCTTCCGTCAGTCGCTCAAAAAAAAGTTACACCAGCGGTCGCATCGTGTACTGAGTACACGCGAAGCAATTTTGATTGTACATCCAAAGCTAGGCAAGATAGAATATGGATGTCTTCGACAAATTTCTTCAGTCCAACGGTACCAATTGGCCAGTGGACAGAAAACACTTTGGAAACATCCTCATCTTCCTGTGGCCATCGGATTGTGCCCCGGGGAAACCGATGTAGTGGACATTTCGCAATGCAACATCTCGTACACAAATATCTCGGGATCTAGATTTGTTAGCAAGATGGTGTCTTCGGCAAAGTTGTTCAGGAGGTCAAGGGCTAACATGTGATAGGCTGCTTGTTTCGAAATTCTGCCACCAGATGGTGCTAGTGAGCATTTAATTTTTCAAACACCGATATCTCAAGATCCTGATTACCTTGAAAGATGATGTCTTCGACAAAGTTGTTTAGTTGGTCAATGACTAACATATGATAACCTACCTAACAAGAAAAACTGTCACAAGATGGCGCTAGTGAGCATGCAATATTTCAATCACGAATATCTCAGGATCCCGATTTTTTAGAAAGATGGTGTTTTCAGCAAAGTTGTTCAGTAGTTCAAGGGCTACCATGTGATGATCTTCTTGATTCGGAATTCTTTCAATAGATGGCGCTAGTGAGCATGATTTGGTGAACACAGATATCTCAGGATCCAGGTTACCTATAAAGTTGGTGTCTTCGACAAAAGTGTTGAATAGGTCAAGGTCTAGTATGTAATATGCCACCCAACTTGAAATTCTACCACCATATGGCACTAGTGATTATGCTGTACTTTGATCGCGAATATCTTGAGATAATGATATTTTAGCAAGATGGTGTTTTCAGCAAAGATGTTTAGTAGTTCAAGGACTAAACATGTGATATGCAGTTTGATTAGGAATTCTTCCACATAACGAAATTTTCGTATTGAATTATTTCAGGATCCTGGTTAGGAAAATAAAATTAGATTACAAAGATGGTGTCGCCGATGAAGTTGTTCTGTATATCATGGACCAACGTGTTAAGTGTAAAATATACCTACTCAAAATTCTTCCACATTAAATTCAAAATGCAATGGGCTGCTAGATTTCAAATACTTCCATCAGGCTAGAGAAAGAGCTCCCGGTTTAATTTTTTTTTCAAATTCCCGATTATTTTAAAACTTGACGTCTTTATCAAATTTATTAGGCAAGGAAAGTGCTCACATGCTATTGGCAATTATATTTTGAATTATGTAACCCTGCGCCAGTGAGCATTTAATTTTCTAATCATCTTATGATACTGATCATTTGGGCTCATCAATACACGTTTTGTCAAATGTTAAAACATTTCGCTACCAGTAAATTAATAGATAAGCACAAAATAAAATTAAACATATAGGGTTCATTCTACTTCAAATTCTAGATTCAAATTGAACAATATTATTTTTATATTTAGTAGAAAAGTAGGGCGCAAACTTCTTGTTGCTGGTGATAATCTAAATTCGTTGCTGCACATCTCGTGAGAGCACACTCTCGCAGTACTGGTCGGGTTTGATATTATGGCACGTCTTTTTCCTCCGGAAAATCAGCTTGAGAGATAGGCTTATGATTATCGCCGTGACCGATAATTTTACTTATTGGTTGTTTATAAATAAATTCAAAGTGCTCTTTGTACTAGTATAATCATAATATGGTTATACTAGCACAAAGAGCACTTTGAATTGATTTGTAACCAACACAAGCAATGACTACAGTGGGGATTCGCTCTTTGGGGGTCCGCTACATGGAATGACTCGATGGTTGGATGTTCGCTGGTTGGAAAATATTCCAACTAAAAAGCACCCAAATGTCAACAGAAAATGTCAAACTGACTTTGACGTCTGAGTACCGTCGCATAGGCCTTTTCATACGGGCCTGTCATTTTCATAGAAGAACTGTCAAAGTGCTCCCCGATCAGCTGATTTGAGACGTC
Source organism: Aedes aegypti (assembly GCF_002204515.2). NCBI lineage: Eukaryota > Metazoa > Arthropoda > Insecta > Diptera > Culicidae > Aedes > Aedes aegypti. The sequence continues at coordinate 404,349,782 of NC_035108.1, forward strand.
ATGTGAAGAGGCCTATTGCAGTCTCCAAATACAGAACAAATGCGTATGTATATGTGCGTTTCGTGACGATTTGCTCTCCTGATGCGTTAGTGTGGAGCATTTTCACCAGCTGTCAGTCATTCCAACTAACGAATCGGATTCGCTAGATGGAAGGCAATCGTGTTCCAACCAGCGAATCCCCGCTGTATCACATTCGAGGGGATTCGAACAATGTTGTAGTGTGCGTGCCATTACATGAGTCGCCATGAGAGACCGAGTTTCTCATATTACTTTGCACTAACACACATCCATCTTTGTTTTTGTGTAACAGCTTTCTGCCGCCCATGAGCCTCTGTACGTGCCATAAATTCTTTTGTTCGTTTAACTTTTACTGTGCGCCGTGTGTTGGAGCTGTCTTGCTCTCTCTCACGGGCAACTCGAAACAGCGCGCACAGAAAAAATCAAGGTAGATATTTGATAGGCCTTTTCATTTTTTTTTCAAATGGAAGTAAAAATGAAAAGCCGCGTGTACTAAGTCTAGCATCAGTTTTAAGGCTATTATTCGCATCATTTGAACCAATCAATGTGCTTGAAATATACTGTTTGAAAGCAGAGAATAACTACGTGCTACTGCAGTATGCTATTGACAATTTTATTCAGAAAATTCAGTTGAATTCACAGAATATATGTTTTCTACAAAACCGATTACGCCTTTATAATTATTTGATCGTTATTTTGTATTATTGTTTACCTTTTAGAACCACCAAATTGTAACCACCATTGACAGTTCTTTGATTTCAGCACAGACAAAAAGGCGTCACATTCTCATAGGTGTCCATCGATCATTTTTTTAACGACCGATTCGTATATATGCGACCAACTGCAGGCTGCAATGATTTTGATCGTCATATTTTTAAATATAATCAAACCTGTATTAGTCGATGTTCCATAGTTCGATATCGTCTCATGAAACCATACTTAAAACAAAAAAATCATAATTACTTTAATACTCTCTTTTATCAGCTTTTTAAATAACATCTGTTCCAAGAGTCGATGATCTTTTGAGTATCGACTGGAAATGCTTAAGAGCACCGTTTTCGAATCAAACGGTTTATTACATGTCAAACATGCTTCAGTCTTGAACAGAATAAACAACTTAGTGGAAGACGTCATTTTCACGATCCTAGATATTTGGGTTGAAAATTTAGCATACTCAGTGGCACCATCTAGTAGTAGAATTCCCAAACAAGTGTGGCCCATCATAAGTTTGTACTTGACTTACTGAACTTTTGAGCCGAGAAGTTTATATGTGGATGTAATCGGGATCCTCAGATATTAGCAATCAAAATATGCATGCTGAATAGCGCCACCAGTTGAAAGAATTTTAAAACTTGAGGTTCCTTGCATTTAGGCCTTCATCTTAGAACAACCTTGCCGAAGGGGTAATATTTCTTAGTAATGAAAATATCTCAGGATCATTTTTCTAAGCGATCAGGATAAAAAAATATCTGCGTTCGAAAAATGGCATCTTCAACGTCGTTTTTTCCGAATCAAACGGCACATCACATGTTTAGTCCTTAATCTACTAAACATCTTTGCCGAAAACACCATCTTGCTAAAATATCGTTATCCTGAGATATTCGCGATCAAAATACGCCATCTGTTGGTAGAATTTCAAGTTGGGTGGCTTATTACATGCTAGACCTTGACCTATTCAACACTTTTGTCGAAGACGTTAACTTTATAGGTAACCAGGATCCTAAGATATCTGTGTTCGCAAAATATCATGCTCACTAGCACCATCTATTGAATGAATTCCGAATCAAGAAGATCATCACATGGTAGCCCTTGAACTACTGAACAACTTTGCCGAAAACACCATCTTTCTAAAAAATCGGGATCCTGAGATATTCGTGATTAAAATATTGCATGCTCACTAGCGCCATCTTGTGGCAGTTTTTCTTGTTAGGTAGGTTATCATATGTTAGTCCTTGACCTACTAAATAACTTTGTCGAAGACATCATCCTGCTAAAAAATCTAGATCCTGAGATATTTGTGTACGAGATGTTGCATTGCGAAATGTCCACTACATCGATTCCCCCGGGGCACAATCCGATGGCCACAGGAAGATGAGGATGTTTCCAAAGTGTTTTCTGTCCACTGACCAATTGGTACCGTTGGACTGAAGAAATTTGTCGAAGACATCTATATTCTATCTTGCCTAGCTTTGGAAGTACAATCAAAATTGCTCCGCGTGTACTCAGTACACGATGCGACCGCTCGTGTGACGGGCTCGGTAAAAAAAAGTTACACGAGCGGTCGCACTGGTGTACTGAGTACACGCCTAAAAACTAAGGTTAAAAAAATGATGTTTTCGAATACTTTTTGTTGATTTTTTCGAAAAATTTCTTCTCTACAAGCAAGAAGAAGAGTAGATCTTGGAATAGGACCAACACCCGGATCAATTTGAAGGGATTTTCAACGTGTTTTTCGACTTTTCGCAAAGTGCGTGTACTGAGTACACTAGGGCGACCGACGGTGGGTTAAATTGACTCTATGACATTGCAAAAGATTTACGGATCTATTTGAATCAAAACCTTAAAGATTTAGGGAAAATATTTGGATGTAAACATTAAAGTTTTGTTTAAAATTTAAACGTTTTTAAACGAAGCGTTAAGATGCTACTGATCTCTCACAGATCTATAAGAAATCAAGTGAAGTGAAGTTAAATTACTCCAGGGCGTTGAAACAGATTCACATTTTTCAATTGATGCCCTACAGGGCGTCAAGATGCAGCTGATCTACATAAGACTCCAGGGCGTTAATACAGCTTGGAATTTTCAATTGGTGTTCTAAGAGGCGTTAACTGCTTTTGCTTTTGGGTGTGCAGGAATTGATTTTCAACCGATTGTTATCAACTTTGTTGAAATGCAAAAATATGTTTTGATCAATTACGCGCTTTTTTCATGTTAGTCCATTCTTTAAGATCTGGGCTCACAGTGACAGTTCGTGACAGCAGAATCTCGGTTCACTATGACGTACATAAATTTTGTATCGGTTTCTCCCTCCCAGGGTCGAACTACTCAAGGACGTTGATGCAGCTTAAGGTCAAATACATCTTGACTATTTTTATTGGTGTCATACAGGGCGTTAAGATCACCTGATCTTAAGGTGAAACATCTCGGAATCCGAAGATGGCCGTCACAATGGCCGACTTTTGACCCTACTCGATTTTTTGAAGGCACAAAACTGGCGAAATAGTAGGCAAACTTTCTTGATCTTCTTATTTTAAGCTTTCTGCTAGTGCACAAAGCCAAAATAAGGAGGGCACTGTTGTTGGATGCTTGCTTCGCGGGAATAGTGCCTTTGAAGTTTTAGTGCAATCTGGGAAGATGATTCCAAACTGTTTCACCTTATAAGAATAAGGAAAAAAATACTCCAGGGCTTTGATACAGCTTTCATTTTTCTATTGATGTCCTGTATGGCGTTAATATGCAACTCATCTACATAAAATAAGGTCAAATTACCCCAGAGCGTTGGTACAGCTTATAATTTTCGATTGATATTCTAAAGAATGTTAAGATGGCCTGATATAGATGAGATAAGATCAAATTACTCCGGGGCTTTGATACATCTTGACAATTTCTATTGATGTCCTACAGGTCGTTAAGATTCATCTCATCTATATAAAATATGATCAAATCACTCCAGGATGCTGATGCGGCTTATAATTTTTAACTGATGTACTAGAGGGCGTTTTGTGATGCAGTTGATTAAGATGAGACAAGATCAAATTAATTACTATATATAAAATTAACTCAAATTATTCGAACAGTTAGCCTTAAGTTGTTCATGTTAATGATATTCTCTGAAATGTTAAAGCCGATAAATACATCAAAACTAAAGCGATCCAATTTAATCCTGCAGAGTAAACTTGTTTCAATGAAAATGGCTTTCAATCAATTTAACTGTAAAATATTTCAACTATACACATCAGTTTACAAAAAGTGCGTCGAAAAGTCTACAACTGAATATTTATTTTTCATAAGCATTATTTCTTCTTTTCTATCTAAATATCACAGAACAAATTCAGTCGACCTCGAATCAGTTCTTTTCATTGCTCTATCCACCGCCCATAGCGTCTTTGCTTTATCTATCGTCGTATACGTCCAGCTCGATTTCCTTAATATACTCCTAATCAAAGCATATTCTCATTCTAGACATCTTCGGCAGGCGCGTAAACCCATTCGAATGAATGGTTCTTGGTTCCAGTTCGGCTAGGAAACAAAAAAGAAAAATCCAACGTCGTCAACGAAAGAATCGCGTGTTTGCTGATGCCGGCATTTCGATCGTTTCTCGAATTGCGCCCGCTCGCCATGCCGCGAAGCCGTCAAAACAATAATCTTATAATCGCATCGCGTTTGAGAGGGGCAAAACAGTTGCACTTGGTGCTTCGAACGGTTCAGATCGACTACGACGAACAACTTTGAAAACCGCGCTGATTTGTGTGCGAATTGTGTGTTTGGAAGCGAACAGCACGTTTATTGTGATTTACCACGTTCGTTGTGATTGCAAACGTTGAAATCTCTTCCCCTCTTAGTTAAAGTGTAATCGGTTGACGACCAGGACGAAAACGTTGTTGTTGTGGTGTGTTCTCAAGAGAAGAGCTCCGGATCTACGACTTTAGATTAGTGCAATCAATTTGTGGAAGCTATTTGATCTGTTTGACTGTGTGATCAATCAATATGTAAGTAGTGTGCATTGACTAGAATACGGATTGTAATCAAAGGTTTACCCCGAGTATTAACCCGGACGACAGAAGTGTGAAAGACAGTTCTAATAATTGCCTATTCGTATGGGCGCAGCTAGAAGGGGCACAGAGAAGGCACTGTTTTTCTGGACGAAGAAAAAATAACTGCGATATGAAGAAACTTTAAATCAATTATCAATGAAATAATTGTCTCTATCTTCGATAACGTTTTTTGGTTTCGTTCAAAACTCCAGGCTTCTGATAAGAATCCACATATGCATTTCGCAAAGAATTTGCTTAAAATGTTCCCTGATTTACCCTATTAAGTGTATTTTCCTTCCTTCCTCATTAGTTGCGGTTAAATATCTATTTGTCTGATTGAATGAAAAAACGAATTTAGTACTGTACCATTTAATTCTACTAGATTTTGTAACCTTTGACAGTGTTTATCGAGTCTAGTACACGACATTGAAGACGGTCTTACAGTTGAGGTCGAATTACGCATATCTGTCAAAGGGCACAAAATTTATTATTATCCACATCTCGATGTTCTATATTTCGATATCTCTCCCTATGCCAATGATTTCTGCGGTCCCTTCATTCTGCATACATTTTCAGTCTCCATATCTCAATATCCTCTATATATCGATATCTCCTTATCTCGATATGTTCCTAGTTGATTTTTGTTGCTGATTTTCTCTCCTTATGTCGATATGCCTATTATCAAAGGTTACTAGACCCGATTTCATTGATTCAAAACAGTTCTGGAACACGAAGAGACTATTGTTTATTTATTATTTTCCTGATAAAGGAGCGGTTTTCAATCTAGTGTTCATTAAAAAATGTGTTCTTTGTCTCGATCTCTCCCTATCTCGATGGTCACTTGAATATCGAGATGTGGAGAGTCAACTGTAGTACTAAATTCGGAATGTATAGGTATTCCACTAAACAGTCTCTAAATAAACAGTATTTGTCTCTAAATAAACCCTTTAGAGAACACCAGAGGCGCGTCCACATTCAAAACCATGGGTAGGACAAACGTAAGCAAAATATTCATGTCCAAGGAAGTTCAGAAAATTTTCAAATTTATGGAATCCTTGACATAAAATTTGACGTGACTGTTTTCATATCAGTTATTACTACAGGACTGAGAAAGCTTCAAGATTATTTATATGATCAACTTCATAAGTGATTTAATATATTATAAAAATTTATATCCTTTTCGAACCAGTTTACTTTTGACGGACTTGACAAAAACTAGAACTAACTGCGAGACTCAACAGCTGCTATTGTTCTATAATTTCCCTATGAAAACATAAAAATGCAGTGAATTTGTTTTTTTTTTCTTTGTATTCTTCGCAGAGTTTTGCAATAAAGATTCGAAAGGTTTCTTAACAGAGCTTGCAACTGTTAGCGGATCTCTTGTAAGAGACCTACTAATGCATTTTTGACGGTAGGTCTCTAAAGTCCGAATTTTAATGAAAATGGTAGCTTAAGTCACTTTCTTCCTTATTTTGCTTGCAGTGAATCCTGCTGCTAAATTTAACAGTTCTAGAGAAAAAAAAATCAGAGACTATTACGCATTTATTTCACATTTGTTTTAGATTTTTTTTTCTTTTCTTCGAGAAAGAGCTTCTTAAGAGATCCCTCCTTGCATATTTTAAACGGCTTCTTCAGAGATTCCTCCAGAAATCCCTCTTCAGATTCCCTCACTTATTCTACAAGGAAATCATCCATCGGTGTTTCAAGAGATGCTTAGAGGAATTATTTAATTATTTACTACATGGAATCCTCAATCACTTTGATGCTTCAGTAATTTATGGATTATGGTGAAAGTAATTCTCAGTAATAGCTCCAGATATTTGTCGACTGTCACCTTTATGGATTGTCCTAGGTGTGTCCTTAGGAGAGAGTTTACAAGAGTTTTTCCCAAAAAATTCAGAAAGGTTCATTCCAAAGTTTTGAAGCATTTTTCCTGGCATTTTCGTTTTATTTCCTACAATAACTCATCTACATTCACACAAGAATTGCAGTAGTAATTCAAAGTTTTATCCTACATATCTTCCAAATATTTTTTATGTAAAATCTTACTGAATATTTTGAAAAATTTCTTTATTTAGGATTTCACATCAGATAATACTACTAAATGATTACATTTAATAATTCTACCGCTTTGTCCTATACAATTTTTTTTAGGAAACCCATCCAATAGTTTCCAAAAAAATCATGTAGGATAGCAACTAGCAATTTGCTAAAGAATTCCTCAAAGATTTCCTCGATAGTCTAGAAGTTTTTACACCCAACCTTGTGGGAGTTATTCAAGGGTTACTCTAGAACTCAATCAGGATTCATCAGACATTATTTAGGGTTTTATATTTGAAATTCAACCCAAGTTCTTTGAAAAAATCTATTAATATCTGAAAGAAAAAACATGACACTTTCTTGGAGGCGCCCCTGAAAAAAAGTCGATTTTTTTAAGGTTTTAGAAAATTCTCAAAAGTTTCATTGAAGAATTCCTGAAAGAATCTTAAAGCAATTTTGAACGACAACTTTGTGGAAAATGCCTGGATAAAATACTGTTTAAATTCTTGCAAATGTTCTTAACGAGAATCTTGGAGTTGGATGGTTGAATCATTGAATAAATTCTTGGATTACTTTCTTGAAAAAAAAAAAAATCTGAAGAATCTTTGGAGGAAGTCTTGATGAAACATCTGAGGTAATTACTGTAGCTATCTTTAGTAGATTTCCTCATTTCCTAAACCGAAATTTAAGGATCCTTAGAAATTCCATAAAAATCACGAAATGAACTCTTGGAGAAATCTTCGAGCAAATATTTCTACTTGAATCAATTCCTGGAGCAAATAATGTAGAAATTCATACAGAAATACGAGTAGTTATACTTGTCGTAATTAGGGTTACATATTTCTCAGGAGCACATAAATGTACTGACGAGCCTCCAACCAAACCGTCTCTCAGCTCATCGGAATCCTAGTGTGCTGCGCTTGCTGGAGGCTCACGAAAATTCTAAAAGCGCGCGCTAAGTGATGTGCTCCCGGGGAGACTCGTCTCATGCGCTGTTCGGCGCTACGGCTCACCATCGGTATCCAAGTTGTGAAACAACTGCTTAGTAACGAAAAGCCTCTACAACTACTTTCGCTTCATTATGCAGGTGTCTAGATGGTCTACATGATATGGTTGAAGACTCACGATCCAAGATTTACAATTTCAAACCCCATTGAAAACTTTTGTAATCACTTCAATTATTGCGCTGAATTTTAAACAGCACATGTGACGGAGCGCATGAGACCGCAGTGAGACACATTTCAAGAAAAATGAGGCGCACCAAAAAAGGTCTCACAATGTATAGCGCTCCCGTGCGCTCGCAAGCAATGAGGCTCCTGCACCTAAGGCTACAGCACGTGCACAGTAACTCTACTCGTAATGTCATGAGAAATTCCCGAAAAAGTATGTTTCAAATATTATCAGAGAAATATCTGATAAGAAATAATTTTATCTCCAGGTTCTTGGATTCTTAATAGTCGCTTTCTGATCTCTTTTTGATTTATGTTTGGTCTATTTTTTCAGGAAAGTTGTCTCTAAAGTTTCTAATCTCTATTTCTATTCTTAGTCGTCATTGGAAGATATGATGAATAATGATATCCACTCAATTTGATTTGCGATTCATAGCAATGGTATAAATTGGATATCACCGAATCTAGAAACTTTCGGGCAATAATTGTAACACTACTTTACAATCTAAATTTTATTGGTAAATGGTTCAACGTGCAGGAACTCCATCTAATATTTCGCTGGAATTTCTCCAACAATTCTGCAAGCATTTCTAATGTTTCCGAAAAAAAAATCTCCACAATATTCTCTCTTTTTATGAACCTAGGTAGCCGAAGCGGCTACTCAGCAAGACCAAGCTGAGTTTCGTGGGTTCGAATGCCACCGGTTGAGGATCTATTCGTAAAGGACATTTTCTCGACTTCCTTGGGCATACAGTCTTCGTACCTTTCATGCGATCAGTCTTCAAAGAGCATCCTTCTACTCCCAGATTTAAACAAGCATGCTTTGACAACATCTCAATGCGCGGGATCGTTTTGAATCCCGATTTTTCCAATCTCAGCTTGCGTGATTTATGCTAGGATTCAATCTCATGATTGATTCTCTATCATTATGCTCATAGGCAATCGAATGAAGGGAAAATGCTCTTCGTTGGCATATTTGACGTTTCATAGAGGATTGGGACAAATAAAACCTGGATATCGAACGGGAGATGAAATAGTAGGCAGGGCAATTAAATTCAACAAGTAGAAATAGAGCATTTATAGTATCATACCACTGCAAATTTGCATTACTTGCGTTGATTTCCACTCAAGGAGAAAATTGTTTAGAAAAAGATTTGAACGCCCGAGCTACGTTGAATCCAGACATGTGGAAATTCAATCTCAAACTCCTGATAATACCTGACTCACATTTTCTGTATAGGAGATGGAAGTCCCGTATACATGAGACGTCATTACATTAGGGCAGAACGTTAACTAAAATTGTCGTTGGTTTCCAGATACCATTCACTGAAAGCAGCTTCCTTTCTTTCTTTCTGGCGTTACGTCCCCACTGGGACAGAGCCTGCTTCTCAGCTCCACAGTTATTAACTGAGAGCTTACTATACCAATGACCATTTTTGCATGTGTATATCGTGTGGCAGGTACGAAGATACTTTATGCCCAGGGAAGTCGAGAAAATTTCCAACCCGAAAAGATCCTCGACCGGTGGGATTCGAACCCACGACCCTCAGCTTGCTGAATAGCTGCGCGTTTACCGCTACGTCTATCTAGGCCCAAGCAGCTGTGCATGATAAAATCTTTCAGCCACATTCCAAGTGTGTCCTGTCAGACAAAAGTCAACCGATATGGAATGAAATATCAATGCTTACTCGATTCATTCACCCGGCTAACAATCGATCACGTGGCATGATTCATTGCATGCCTGGATTTGAACGAAATATGCGCGCGGAATAAATCTTGCTCTGGTGGTTTTTGATCTAAGCAGCTCTTGGAGTGGGATTTTTTGAAGACTGCATGCGATAGATACATGCAAAACTGGCTAATTGCCAAAACAAGCTCTCGATTTATAACTGTTGAAGTGCGTTTAAGAACAGATGAGAACAAGGATTTGTCATATTTGGGATGTAACGTCAGAAAGAAGAATAGATGAAAAAAAATCTATTTTTAATGAATCTTGGAAAATCTTATCATTTTCTAAGAATTCATCAAAAATGTCTTGCGGTAATGCAGAGAATTTCTATGAAATGTGCTTCGGGAGTTCTGTAAGAATTGCTCAACAGATCGTCAACAGCTTCTTCCTTAAGAATGACTTGAGAAATCAAGAGCATCATCAGCCATAGCCAGCAGTACTACACTAGTGCTGTGTATAATAAGCGAGCTTTGTTTAAGATACGTATACTCAGTACACGATGCTACCGGTCTTGGGTTAATCCATAAATTGTTCTAACGATTCTTTAAAAATTGCTTGATAGTTCTTCCTGCAATCCAGTCATTCGTCAAGAAATACTTCCATAAATGCTGATGGCAATTTTACTAAGAACATCTACGGCTGGCTGTAAAAATGATGTTACTTCGTGTTGAATCATGGGTAAGACAATCCTTTTACTGTCCTACCCAGATATTTTTGTGCGTAGGACATGTCCTACCTGTCCTACCCACTTCCCGCGCCACTGGAGAACACTCTACGAGATCAAAAATGCGCTATGTAGAAACGGATTGGCATACCATATTGATTGCCCATTGTCAAATAAGCAAACATTAGTTTCAAATATACTTAAACAATATTGGAGTGTTTTGTGTTTTGAGTGTTTTGTCTTCTAACATTTCAAAATAAATTCACGAAAAAAGGATGCGAACTAAAAATGGCAAAACTTGAGATTCAAGGAAAAGCCAATTCTGTTCTAAAACTTTTGCCAAATATTATTGTTTTATAGTTAGTGCAATATTAAACTGCGTCAACAATGAAATATTTTTTGAACAAAAAAGGATAGTGCAGATTATAGGCGAATTTTCAGAATGAACATAATTTGAAACAAATAGTAGCCATCTCTAAAATACATGTTGCCAAAACAACTAAAAGCCGCGATCAAATAATGAAGGGTGCTTATCAGATAATTGATTCGTAAACCAGCATGTATAAAATGTATAACATTATGACAATTATGAGAACCAAAAAATTTCGGGGAAATGAGCCATTCGGGAAAACGGGGTATTCGGAGAAGTACATTTCTGGGAACTAGCGTTCGGGGAAACGACATTCAGGGGAAAGCAGTACAAACTTGTTAGATTAGTGGAAATATTAAGATTATCTGAGAATCTACATTCAACCATTCTTTCACAGATAATTCAAGAAACTCTTGAAAGTTTGCGTACCCCAGAAACATTTTATTGCTTTCTAGTCAAGGCTATATTATGCAAGAAATACAGTATTAACACTGTTTAGATTTATTTGTAGATACATAAAAGATCGTTTGTGGAATTTAATATTGTACAGCCAACTATGATGACATCGCACTATGGTCCAGAAAGCAGTTTTACGCGGAAAGATGCATTTTCAGCTTTAGAATGAAAGATTAGACGAAACGGTCAAAGTTGTTTGTATTAGTAAGGCCTTTTGTTTGGTGTTATTGAAAGTTAGGGTGGTCCAAGTTTTCATATAAATGGTGTAACTTACTTTCTTATTTGTAGAAATTATATAATGCATGCTTCAGCAAAGTTGTAGACCATTCAATTTCATGCAACTTTGCTTAAAAAAGTTTTATTGTATCTCTTAAATTGACCGATTTAGAGCTTTTTTCCTACGGTGACATAGGGTGGTCCGAACAAAATTGGTGTTCTGGCTCTAGCGTTTTCAATTCTAATATCTCATCAAAGTAGTCTATGAAACACTTTTAGACTACTTTGATGAGACTTTGAAAAATGCGTAATTTGGTAAATGAAGAAACTCGACTTTTAGATAGCATCAAATTACGCATTTTTTAAAGCTCTAAAAATGTCATTGGCATAGTAAGCTCTCAGTTAATAACTGTGGAAGTGCACATAAGAACACTAGGTTGAGAAGCAGGCTCTGTCCAAGTGAGGACGTAACACCAGAAAGAAGAACATACAAAAAAACTTTTTTAATCAAAGTTGCATGAAATTGAATGGGCTACAATTTTGCTGAAGCTAGTATAAGATAATGTCCACAAATAATAAAGTTAGTTACCTCAATTATATGAAAACGTGGACCACCCTAATTTTCAATAACACCAAACAAAGGGCCTTACTAATACAAACAACTTTGTAGAAGACCGTTTTCGTCTAATGTTTCATTCTAAAGCTCAAAATGCATCTTTCCGCGTAAAACTGATTCCCGGACCACTGTGCATCGTTGTGGTGCTTCGATGTATTTCAATGAGGTATACGCCATTACATCAGCGAATTTGCTATGGCGTGTATTTTTCGAGCTTACATGGATATTTAGTAACGTATAATAGTATATCATTTACCGTTACAATAATTATTAAATAATTATTCAGCATTCATTATAAAAATATTTAGGATTTATAATTAATTCATTTATTCATGTTGGTTCAATAGGGTCCTAAACTGCTCACAACTGGATTACAGTCACATTCTACAATTTTGACAAATTAGAGTTAATACCATGGAGAGTCATCAAATGACTAATACTTTCGGTCAGCTTACTGAAATCTGTGAGATTGTTCTAGAAAATTCGAAATAAGTATCAATTTGTTTTATCACATTGGTAATTGTAATCGCATAACAGTCACATTGAGATCATAAATGAGCCTCGTAATGTAATAACAATGAAATTTCTATCAGAATTATTTTCTGATTTTTCACTTAGTATGCGATATGAGTTCTACAAAATATCAGCCTCAAATAACCACTTTTGAGTTCCTGGTAATTTTTAGAAATTTTAGTTGCCTCCCATACTGCCATAAAATGCACACTTGGTATTCCATTTACACAATGCCTACTCTTATCGAATGTTACAAATATGCAGTTATGGGCAGTAAAGCCCCATATAATTTTCAGTACTAAACGCTTAAATTTAGGTTAGAAACAGATGTTGACTCAATTTTTTAAATGTTTTTCGTTAAGTCTAAAACTCATTTTCCCGTTTTTTTTAATTTTGTCACACCCCTTGGTTTAAACTCACGTTTGGTGTGTATTTTGTTTTTCGTGTTCTTCAAGAAATATCATATACACTGAACTGAATTTTATTGTAGAAATTACTGAATCCATGGTAAAATTAAGAACTGCACCAACGATTTTCAACCGACTACATTAATCTGTTAACTCTACCGAAACATAGTCAACATCACTGCACAAGAAAATATATTCTGTTACTTTAACCAGAGTTGTAGTATATATGACTAGAAACATTCTAGATTTAACAAGTTCGGTATTATACTTTCGACCACACTGTGTTGTACGTTGGGTGTCATGGATAGAAATACAATGCTTTGTAGTGGATGCTACTATAGACATAGTCACATTCACTGCACTGCTCAGTAATTTTTACCAGATTATAGTAAACTTAACAGATTTTTGTAGTCGGTTGAAAATCGTTGGTGCAGTTCTCAATTCTACCATGGATTCGGTAGATTATACAACAAAATTTGTTTGCGTGTAGGAACAACCCCACACGGAGCCACAACTCAACCCAACTTTGACTTCTATTGACGCAATTCGGCTTTTCCGTGCGATAACCCAAATTTGGGCATATACACTGAAATGAATTTTATTGTAGAAACTACTGAATCCGTGGTAGAATTAAGAACTGCACAAACGATTTTCAACCGACTACATTAATCTGTTAACTCTACCAAAACATAGTCAACCAAAAAAATTTCTTCTGTTTATTTAACCAGAGTTGTAGTATTTATGACTAGAAACATTCTAGATTTGAAAAGTTTAGCATCATTCTTTTGACCACACTGTGTTGTATGGTGGGTGTCATGGATTGAAATACAATGCTTTGTAGTAGATGCTACTATGGACATAGTCAAGTTTACTGCACTGATCACTGAGCCAGATTATAGTAAACTTAACAAATTTTTGTAGTCGGTTGAAAATTGTTGGCGCATTTCTTAATTCTACCATGGATTTGGTAGATTATACAAGAAAATTTGTTTGCGTGTAGCTATCATTAGGTAGTTTTCGTTTGACATCAGCGAAAAAACAACCCAGTGTAAAAATAAATCTACCCATCGTTAGCTTTCGAAGTCTCTGTAATGTGTTAAAACAACTTAAAGTTGGGTGAACTCGAAAGAACCCAAATTTGGCTTAATCCATTGAACTTCGACGATGGGTCCGTGCGTCTCTCTTTGTTTTTGACAACATTTCTGTTGCGAGAGAGGCAAAACAACCAAACCGTGGGTAAAAACTAAATGCAGTTTACCCAAATTTGAGTTGAAAGAACTTATTTTTTGAGTAGTCTGATTTCTCCGTGCAGTGTTAAAAATATGAACCCATGTGGCGGTTTTTGTCGATTAAGTTAACGTCAGTATTGTTATTGCTTCACTGGAACAACATTTTCACTTACATGTCGAACACTATGTTCATTCTGTCTCATATAACACCTCTATTATAATTCCAAACATCACGAATAAATCGTATTCAAATGAATATTTTCGTAAATAAATTTACCGTCTTTGAACTACAGAATCATTATTAATTCCAATGTAAAAAATAGCTTAAAAGATTTCAAAATTGAATTGCAATTGATTGCCTTTTCCTGGCAGTTTGAAGACACATTTCAACCAAATTTTCATATAAAAAACGAGTATTCGGAATATGAGTCTGTTTGGAATTTGAGACAAAACGATAGGGGGAGATCCCCCAGTGCCGGACAGCACCCAATACCGGACAAAGTCGAAAAATTGAGAAATCATGATCCAATCAAGATGGTGTATCAGAAGAAAAGGAAGCTATTATGGAGAGTAATGTTTGCGTACAATAACACATCCTTGAAAAATGCATGACTTTTCAAAAATGTTTAGATGTTTGAAAACTGTTAAAAAATTGACGCCCTAAATTTGAACCCAATTAGTAATTATTTTGAATATGGCAAAATAATTTAGATCACGCAAGCATGATCAGATATAATAATAATTTGAGAGTATGAATGTATTTTGTACCATATTTAAACAAAATATGGTCAAACTTCAATTTTGGTCTAGCACCTCCTGTCCCCCAGTTTCGGACAACTTAATTTGTTACATGATATCTTTGTAGTTTTGGCACCAGTGTCTCAAAATACATTAATTTTTCATGGATTTCATGGATTATGGTATCAAAGATGCAATAAAAATAAGAAGAATGAAAATTCAGAACAACGCGTAAAATGTGTTGTTTCTCATCATATATTAAAGAGGTTTTTTGATCACCAACTTGCAGACTTAGTAAAGCTCAAATTACTCTTGCGAATGTTGCAAATGCATT
Organism: Aedes aegypti; assembly: GCF_002204515.2. Lineage (NCBI taxonomy): Eukaryota > Metazoa > Arthropoda > Insecta > Diptera > Culicidae > Aedes > Aedes aegypti. The sequence goes on from NC_035108.1 coordinate 404,365,035, forward strand.
GAATTGACAATAAAATACTATGCCTGAAGTAAAAACATTCAATGATATACAAATTTTCAGAATTCGAGGCATTTCCAGATCGTGTCCGGTATGGGGAGCTACCTTTTATGATGGGTCAATTTAATACTAAAATACTTCATAAAAATACAATGTCAAAATTCATATTAATGTTTTCAAATTTATTTTTGTATGCTACAAAAATCATTATATTTATCATAAGACCACATAAATTCAATAGTTTCTGAATAATGATTTTAGCGGCTTAGGTGTCCGGTACTGGGGGATCTCCCCCTACTCAAAATAGATTTATGTGTGAGATGATGACACGAAAACGTGTTCAGTAATCTTATTGAAAGAATGCGGAGGGTGTCAAAAAAAGTTGTGTGAAATATCTTCAAAGGTCGTTCGCCCGACCCGTCCCCTAGCGGAAATTCTGGCTACGCTTATGCATATTCCTGGGATATTGAGTGTTCTATGCAAATATTTAGTTGAGGTACTCACCAGCCATTAGCATGAAGATGAGGCATTATTCACTGTCAATATTTTCCTTACAGTGCACAAATGTTGCCATTTTTAGTATCTTGAACAGCACTGCTCAGAGGAGAATGTGTAATGAAGAGTTGTTTGAAATCTTGAGGACTTTGCAAGATCACGTTGCGCGATGACGCGATAATTATCCGTACCAGGCATAAATAAGTGATGTATCGAAATCAAGTTTAGAATCTTGCCAATCAGTTTGTTTACGAAGTGCATTATCTTCAATTTCATCGTCAGAGTTTACCCGATGGATAAAGAAAGCATCATGATTCAATGAGTCATCGTTCTTTGTTCGACCAGCTGTTTTTCGGTTGAGACAGGGTTGTTGACTATGGTGCACACATTTGGCGCAAATTAACTGCATACATTATCGACAGTCACGGGTAAACCAGTTTATCTGTATTACCGAAAAATGGAAGGAAAAGATCAGAGCACGATTTGACGCACTCACTCAGAATTCGGGTGGTATTGATTTTTTAGTTATGTTTGCTGTTTTTGAACCGGTTTTCTCCGATGGATATGTTTTTTGCTGATATTTTTGCTCACGAACAAGCGCTGCGGGAGAGCTTTAAGCATGATAGTAAACCAGCATACTTATAGTTTATTTTTGAATGTGCCTCAGTAGAACTCTGTGGGTCGTTAGTGTCATGGTAGCGAAAAAAAAGGTGGTCTTGAAATACTTTTATGATCTATCAGTTTCTGCTCAAGTTCATGAGCTCAATAATAATATTATTGAGTTAGGTATCCCAAAATGTTTGTCATTATACCAAATGAAATGGAATGATTATTGTGGGATTGGATGAGCATGAGCATGAACACGTCTGTTCATTGACGGATAATTCTCACAAAAAAATCATCAGAAAATGCACCTACTTCTAGTAAAATGTCATGGTAATGATTTTTTAATTGATCAATTGAATCAAATGATTGATGCAATGTTCAAAACCACCACAATGGCTGAAGTTTGTGTAAAATTTACTAACAAAATTGTTCTCGGATAACGTGTTTCTAATGGATCCAATGTTTTTTTTTTAATTTTTCAGATTAGAATGCTTGTTTTTTGAATGAACAATAGAACGAGCTCTGTTAGAAAATTAAACAGCTAATAACATACATGAAGCAGTTATTATAGAACATATTTAAAAGCTGGATCAAAATTCAAAAGAGATCCGATCTTTTTTGTTTTTCGTAACGATCGACTTGATGGGGCATGTGGAAGATTTGCAATCATCATTCATAAGCGTATAAAACATCAACTTTTATCGTCATTTCAACGGCAGAATTTTTTTGAAGAATGCTCTATTTTCTATTTAGATATTTCTCAATTCAATTTTCAATACCCTGATTTTTCCTTTTCCAGAAACTCTATTATTATAGTTAAATTTCTTGAGGGTAGAGAATCAAGTGGTTGTTCACGGTGAATTCGCAAATGATCACCGTTACATTATGGTCCCCCATCAAGTGACATTATACGCTGATACCATTGCACAATTTTCACACAATCAGTTCCACTTCTCATTTCACGTACAGTCGTACACAATGTATTAGTACATTTTACGGTAAACCCACTGCTCGCTACGGCTACAGGTTGGTCACACACTTTGTCGCCATCGTATGTGAGCTGCATTTTTCTACAATTGATTTGGATCATTTCTGTCTTTTTTAACGATCGCTTTCCATTGCCACCAACTCTTTAACGTTCATAGTCCATATGACGTTGGAGGTGACAATGTTACGATGCAAGGGAAATGCATAGGCTGCAATTATGGTGCATTGCAATTGATTGCATGCTCACAAATGACGCCACGTTACCAAGGGAGCATTACCAAATTGTGTATCGCCTTCGAGAAATTTATTTTATTTTAAATGGGTTCGAATAGGGAATTGAAATTATTCCCACTCCTTGCACGTAGATACCCTACTCTAAACTATTACAAGTGCAAACGAATCCATAGTAGGGTATCTCGCCATTTTTTTATCTACGATCTTATTTCTCGCCAAATGTTGAACAGTGCATGATTTTCTCATAGACAAACATACGTAACACTCGAATTATTTTCATAGTACGGCAAATGGCGCTCTAATCTAATATCTGTTAGTTGGCCAACTGCTCACTCGTGCATGCATTTTGATCATTTTTGGCGCTTACGTCGAATATGCGAATATTGGCAGTACCGTCGCCTAGTTTTAGGTTGGCCACACCCAGAGTTCCTAGCATTGAGCGTTAATATTCTCGATAATGTTTCAACATGTTAATTGTTCTAGCTGATATATCTGTAAGTTAGAGATTTTCTCATGCAGTATTCAACAATTAGCGAAATATTAGATCGATCAACATCTGGATACTTACCCTAACAAACGCTGAATGTCAGGGTTTGCACCAAGCCCGCCTATCGTTAGACCGGTTGAGCAGTCAAACCTGTTGCCCGGTTAACATATTACAGCGCTGGCACTACAATTGTGGCCTTCGTTAGGGAAGCCTCTGATTGATTTTATAGTTTGTTTTTGAATGAATGCAATCCGCTATGGATTGACGGAAGCATCATCAATCCGGTTTGATAACTGTGCAAGATGATTTTCGGCGTTGTTAGCATGCGGAAATGCGGAAAGATGTGATGATAAATTTATTGCGAAGGATGTATGATAATTAGGTTGAAAATGGCTTGGCGCTTTATTTGCCTGTTACCCTCTCAAAGAGAAAGAATAAACCATAAGGAAGGCATAACGAAAAGCATCATAACTACGGTTTTTGAATAGAAATTTGATTTGTAGTGTTGTAAAAGGAATAAAATTTGGATTCTTAGCGAGTCTTACCAGTTTCTAGCCTGTGATTGATGTTTTTAAAACAATAACTAAGTTGTACATATTTAGCGTACAATCAATTTGTAGAGAGGCTTCTCGAGCGAAAATAAATGAAGTACTCCGATTGAATTTTAAGCTGATACCCAAGAATCCGATTTTTTTTAAATTAAATTTGAGTATAGGAAATGAAGATGAAGTTGTAGCGAATGATTGGTTTTGAAAATAAATACTGTTTTATTTTAACAAAACAGAAAAGTGTTATTATTTTTAGATGATAAAAACTGTCGAACCTCATAGTTTGTAAATAAACAATAAGATTAATTTATGTGAAAATATTTCAAATTCTATCAATTCTTCAATTTAAAATGAGAAAAATTTCTTCAAGCTTCATCAAATTAGTTGAAACGTGATAACATAGAAATATTTTTTAATACCTAATGATAGCTTGTGGCAAGTCATATAGTGTCATATTTTACATGTTAACAAATTCGCCATCCATAAACTTCACTGTAATTCGAAAATAAAGACTCACATAAACTACAGAGATAGTCTTCCGATTAGAAAGATTCCCTGAAGTTAGATTATGAAGCAAAGAAAGGTGTCGATTTTACCCCAAATGAAAGTGTCGATCTTACCCCGAGTGTACATTTATTTTTCAATAGCGTTTTCAGCTGTCGAAAAACCAAAAAATAATTTCTCCTTCATGTTGTAGGGGAAGACGGGGTAAGAGCGCCCGCCGGGGTAAGACGGACCACCTTCAGTTTGGCATGAAAACGGCGATTTTCTTGAAACTTCACCAAGCACTTTGCATAAACACAAGATTTTTGACATTTCAAAGCATTCAGGCTGATACCAACATTATTTTTTTCATAACAAATGTCAAAAACAAAGTTTTTGCTTGTAGATACTGAATTTGATCTAATTTAAACAGATGCTCACTTAAAGGTTTCGGAAGGGATTTTTTTGTCAAAACACAACAAATTACCCATCCATGCTTTAACATAAATGTGAAATATGCTTCAGTGGAGTGAAATATGAATTGTAAATTTTTAGCTTTGAAATAAGGCTCTACTTGTGAAAATTGCGCAAGCGGGGTAAAACCGACCACTGTTGATGGGGTAAGACCGCCACCCCTAATTTATACCAAATATAATGTCTAAACCATTTTAAAAGTTGTAACTACGTTGTACATTACAATTCAAGTTAAATAAAATACATTTTGTTAAAAATACAAACTAATTCGCATATTTTTCAAAAATATGGGTGTCTTAAGGTAATGATAAGTATATATCTAAGTTTTTTGAATTAATTAACTTTAAAAATGATTCAATATTCACTTTAATCAATGTAGAATTCATAAAACAATATACTTTTTGAAACAACAGGGAACTGATATAATTTTTCGCAAAATTGTGAACGAAAATCGCGGTGGTCGTTTTTACCCCGTGGGTGGGCGGTTTTACCCCGTCGTTAAAAATAATCGTGATAAGAAATCACTTTTTCAAGCTTCAAGAAATAAATAAATTTTTACAAATACAAAATCTGTGATATTTTCGGTCGGTCCGGTCGGTTTTACCCCGAATGTCGGTTTTACCCCGAATTCCCCTAATGGTTTCAATTGTGTCATGAGCATACAATAGTGTATTGTGTGTTCGAGTTAATAGATAGGAGTTAAGAGATAGCTAATAATGTGCTGCCCATAACTGCATATTTGTCACAATCGACATTTTTGACAATTTCTAGTTAGTACCGGAGAGAGTCATCAAATGACAATCTGTGAGATTGTTCTAGAAAATTTGAAAAAAATACCAAGTTGTTTTGTTACACTGGCAATTGTAACCGCATAACAGTCACATTGAGATTATACATGAGCCTCGTAATGCAATAGCAAAGAAATTTCTATCAAAAATATTTTCTGACTATTCACCCAATATGCGATATGAGTTGTACAAAATTTCAGCCTCAAATAAGCACTTTTGAATTCTTAGTGATTTTTTGAAATTTTAGTTCCCTCCCATACTACAATAAAATGCAAACTTGGCATTCCATTTACTCAATGCCTACTTTTGTCGAATGTTACAAATATGCAGTGCTCTTCAAAGAATATAAGATTACGATTCTAATGACACATTGTTTTAAAATTTTGGTCGATCCAATGCTGAGGAATTTAACTATGTTTTTTGAGTGCATTTTTTTTAAAATGTCACAACCTTAAGTTAAAATTTAGTATACAAAATTCAAAAAATATTTCTGGAAAAATACATACGAAGTAAGAATAACTCTTTGCCTTTCGAATGCGGCTTAGAGAGAGTTCTGTTTGATCTTTCGACCTTGACACTTGCTTTTCCCGGGGCGAGTGACAAGGGCGGGATCAAACATGTCGCGCGTCGGTCTCGTAAGTGAAAAAGTGGCGTGATCGGTGAGTTCGGTTGAAGAAAGTGAAAAAGTTCCGCGATCGGTTAGTTCTGTTTGATCTTTCGACCTTGACACTTGCTTTTCCCGGGGCGAGTGACAAGGGCGGGATCAAACATGTCGCGCGTCGGTCTCGTAAGTGAAAAAGTGGCGTGATCGGTGAGTTCGGTTGAAGAAAGTGAAAAAGTTCCGCGATCGGTTAGTTCTGTTTGATCTTTCGACCTTGACACTTGCTTTTGCCGGGGCAAGCGACGAGGGCAGGATCAAACATGTCGCGCGTCGGTCTCGTAAGTGAAAAAGTGGTGTGATCGGTGAGTTCGGTTGAAGAAAGTGAAAAAGTGCCGCGATCGGTTAGTTCTGTTTAATCCTTCGACCTTGACGCTTGCTCCTGGGCAGTGCGTCAAGAAAGCCTGAACAGTTTTTTTTTATTCATTTTGGGTCGCGCGCTTATTTTATTTTTTTTTTCCTGAGTGCTTTTTTATAGCCGAGCAAACGAGTGAAGCCGAAAGTGGATTGTGGCTGCTCAGTCAAGGATAACGGATCAATTGGTGAGCTCGTTTCATGTTACTATTTCTAATCTATAAAATATGTATGACTGCACATTCAATCGTTACAATGGTGGGATGTAAATGTGATTTTTCAACAAACTATGGATGGTTCGTTACTGTGAGTGTCGACACAAACTCTGATTCATGATTTATTTATGTTTAACATTTTTTTCAGAACACCTCTTATATACCTTTATTTTTGTAATTAAAAAAACTTTAAATGGTTCGACACTACAAGTGTAGACTTGCGAAAGGTTCACTTTATTCAACAAACTTTGGATGGTTCGCCACTGTAAGTGTCGGCATAAGAATAAGAGTGTTCTATGATGTCCCAACCAATCGAGTTTTTTGTTTCTTTTCAAATGAGTAAAATATAATAACACACACGGATAAAAATCTGATCCCCACACCATGATTTACAAATCATGAAATTCATAAATTGGTTAGGTCATGATATCAGGATCACAAATCATGGTTCCTGGAGTCATAATCATGATTCCTCATAAGCGTAACATCCAGTGTGAAAACACTAAGCGGCGCACTTTGCTTCATCACATTCGTATCGATCACTCACAATTCAAGTTGACGAAGCGGTTGCGTGGTAGAGTACGTGGCTTACAATCGGAAGGTTCTTGGATCGAATCTCAATGTATGCTATTTTTAACTTTTTTTTTATTTTGTCGATCATAAACGGATGCGCGACTCAGCATTTTTGGAATTTGAATCATGATTCCGAGCAATCAGCTACAAAAAACATAACGCGTGTGTTGCGTTACGGCAATCTGACTCATGATATCATGAGTCCAAATCATGGTGTATTTTCATAAGACGAAAACACGCTGGAATCATGATATCATGAGTCATAATCCTGTTTTTGGATTCTGATTTCTACCCGTGCATGCTTTCGTCCTGACAGCTGTAGGAATGTTACATTTAGGTATTTGTTCAACAAACTTTGAATGGTTCGTCACCTCAAGTGTCGGCATAATTTTCCTCTACATAGAAATTGTTCATATCAAATGAAAATATTATATTTACGTATAAGCATGTATATATCTCACAAATCATTGTTTATCATGGTCTAATCGCTTATCAAAGTGAATCCTATGACCCAACGATCCTCCCCATTAACAAACATCCCTCCCAGTAACCTTTGTGGAGATGCAGAGGCAAACACGGTCTCCAAAAAGCAAAGGTTACACACTAACATTCCTTCCCCCAATCCCACCTGACTGCAAGGACGTGGCCGGCGCCGTTATTGACCCTGTATAAATAGAGGAACTGAATTATGCACACTGAAGAAGATTATGGCCAATCCCAGCCGAACTTCTAGTTGATTCTTTGTGCATTTTCACAGACTTCGGTCAATCACGGAATAGCAACCATTGATATGTGTAGTCAGTCTAAGCTAAGCTAAGCTAAGCCTTTCGAATGCGGCTTAGAGAATTTCAATTGGACGTGTAATCACAGACATATGGACTGAACACTTTTGTATGTTTTTTAGGTGGTGAACCCAAACTTTTGCACGGGAGTGTATCTAGGGCGTTCAACATGAGTAACACGTGTTACAATTAAGGCATATTAGCTGGACATATGATTAGATCTGGTCATATAACTATAATCTGCCTCAGTTATAACATGTGTGCGAGTTAGTACCCAACATTTATGATATTTGCTAGAGAAAAGCGCTGCTGGAACAATGTTAATTACTAGTTGACGAATCTACATCTGTTATCCGACTACCGTAACTTCAAACACTTTACTTTGCAGACCTTCTGTTCCGTGGTAAACAAACTGGAAACTCAATTCTGGATTGATTGCAACCAACGTTCATGGATACTCTCCGTCCATAGAAACCGCAAGTGAAGAGGATGGTGCCGTCAATTATACAGTGTGGAAGCTTTTGGCAAACTTTATCCTCTGCAGTCAGTGAAGACTACAGGAAAGTGAAATGCTGTTCTGACAAAAGTAAAGAAAAAAATCACCGTTGAACAGGATTTGAGTCATTCAATTGCGATTTGGTTTAGTGTTGAAACTGTTTGCCTATCATACCTGCATCGCTTTCACGCAACTGTATTGTGGAAGAGTAAAGATGCGGGAAGGCTATCAACGTGTCGTTCTCACTCGCTCGCATTCGCTCTGCCCGCGTGTGTAGTAACATGCGATGGATGGATGTGGGTTATGAAAGGGGTCTGCATGATCTGTGGGGATTTGAATTCGAAACTTGTAACCACTTGAGTTATTGGGTCACCAAGTGGCTCAGTAGCTTAGTTGGTAAAGCGCTCGTCTAGCATACAAGAGTCCTAGGTTCAAATCCCAGCCGAGCACGTGGATTTTTTTTCATAATTTCACCCATAATTTGTCCATCATTACCACGTGTAATGAGTTAATTAATCTCGTAAAAGTTCTGAATAACTAAAATAACATGTTTATGACGAAACAGTTTAGGCAATTCAGAATAAACTAAAAGGCGCCTCTGGTCGCGCCGACTACGCTCAAAACCACGAGAAGGACATAAGATACAAATTTTCTCCCGTTGCCTTGAACCTCCGTGCCTGTGCTCTGTGAATTTAGGCACAGTTTCACAACGGTCAGAGTCGATGTTAGCGCCACAATAGGGCCTGACGTCGGTAATGTCGGAGAAATGCCGTCCATCAATCAGAACGTGATCGATTTGTGATTCTGTCTGCTGTGGGAATCTCCAGGTATATCGGTACGGAAGGCTATGTTGGAAATAGGCGTTACGAATGGCCATATTCTTGGAGACAGCGAAATCAATCAGTCGTAGGCCGTTCCCGTTCGTCAGTCAGTGGGCGCTGAACTTTCTAATCGTCGGTCTGAACTCATCCTCCTGGCCAACCTGAGCGTTTAAATCTCCCATGATGACCTTGACGTCATGGCTTGGGCAGCGATCGTATTCACGTTCAATCTGCGCGTAAAATGTATTTTTATCATCATCAGTGCTACGGAGGGCCATTGTGCACAGTCCTTCTCTTGCACTCGGACGATGATCAGCCGCTCCTAACATGGGGTACAGAAACTCCTTCGCAGTCAGCATACGACCAAAGTTGCCAACGGATCCAACCCCGATCATCCTTAAGGTTGCTCGTATTCCGTACCACGAGTAGGTAGGGGTAGGAGCTGCTGGGAAGAAATTAAGAACCACACAAAGAGGTGTTTTTTACTCCTGCAGGTATGTGAAGTATCAATGGTACGCCATGCCCAGCATTTACAAACCAATTATCCGTGCCTATGGGGCAGGTTTATCATCAATTGAAAGCTGTTTTGATGCCTTTTCATGTAGTAATAAACACATTTGCATCTTTTTGCCCGTTTAACATATAAACACATTGAAACTTTGTTGAAAATGTGGAAAACAATATTTAACTCATTCTGTGGTGAACCTACAGCCATGGAGTATTCGACAAAGATGCACAGTTTAAAATTACAACCAACTTTGTAGAACATTGTATTGTCCTAATTCTTAAAATGTATACATGCCTCGTTGACAAAGTGATTATTTGAGTCCATATCTAAACAAATCGTTCTATCTCGTTTTAAGCAATAGATAGAAGATTCATGTCTCTAGCAAAATTGTTGGTTATAACAAATGCTACAATTTTGCTGAACACACGTGCTTTCTATCTCGGCAATGAGAAAAATATTTTTTTCTCTCTACACTTCAGGAGAATTGAGCACCAAATCAATCAAATCAAAAGATGACACATGTTATAACGACCATAACAACTGATCAGCAGGATATAGTAATTTTACATGGGAATCTAAGGCGTGAGAATTTTCTCTTGCAGTGCTTAACGATTAAGATTTGAGTGTAACACTGCCTAAAGGTATTACGCGTTGCAAGACAAATTTTGATTCCTGGAAAATCCAGAACGATTCATCTGAAAATTTTCCACCAAAATCATCGTAGTGATCCCTGATTTTGCTGCCACTTTGGACTTTGAGCAGTTTCTGTCACATGCTCCGAAATGAATGCTACAAATATCTCTGATAAGAGATTTGGATAAAAACCGTTGAATCCAATTCAAATTTACCAGATGACCTGAGACCAGATAAGTAAATCAATGTCTGGATCGAAAGTGACTCAATAACCAATTCATACAAAATAGAATATTTATGTATGCTGCTTGCATTTCATACCCTTTCCTTGAGAAGTACTACTCAGAACACGCATTCATAAATTGATTATCGTTGTAAGGTAGGAGCCAGTATCCTTATAATGGAGGGGAATCTAGGATTCGGTTTCAATGGCCTTGAAATGGCAATCAGGAGTTTACAAGAGAAATCTTCCGTGACTCACCGATCATTATGTTTACTTGCTGAAAATAAAACTGCACTGCTTACTGAGGTTCATTTGCTCTATGCGGGGATTGCTCGCTGCGCGTTATTTCCGCGATAGAATCCAAATTTTTAAATTTCCCCGCAATATCTGTGCGAGGTTAGATTGCTTCCCGCGGGATCGAGTTGTGCTGCGCCTCACAACACGTCCTGTGTGTCCGATGGTCCGAAGAAGAAAGAGGAAAAGTCATGGCCAACAATGTGCGGGTCGGCTGACGGCTCTGTGACATAAGTGTTGCCCGATTAGTTGGCGCGTGTTCTTTGCTGTCAGTTACCAACACGCTCGTTCAAATCTACTCAAAAGAGAGTAACTTTGACTCACTTTTGAAGTTTTAAGTTAGCTGTCAAAAGTGAGTAACCTCATTTTATCAAAGTGAGTAACTTTTTACTCAACCATGAAAGAAAACGACCTTACTCACTTTTGAGTAAACACAAACATATTTGACTCACTTTGTAAACGTCAAAGACTTGTGAAAATTTCGCGCGCTTGAACTGACAAATTCTCCGTTGTGGTGAAAGTTTTTCCGTCGACGTGATGTCGGACTGTTTTCAAAAACAGTCGAGACAAAAGCCGGCAGAGCAATGACAGTTAGTTTGCTTGAAACTTCGCTTCGGAAGTCCAACCGGCGAATTCCAGATTAGTGCTGCGAAGTCAATTATCCTGATATCAAGTGAAGCCTGCTACATGTAGGTACGATAGGCAAACAGTTTCAACACTAAATAAATCGCACTCGCTCGCTCCGCGTGTGTAGGAACATGAGATGGATAGATATTGGTTATGAAAGGGGTCCACGTGGTCTGTAGGGATTTGAATTCTAAACTTGTAACCAACTCAGTTATTGGGTCACCAAGTGGCTCGGTAGCTTAGTTGGTAAAGCGCTCGTCTAGCATACAAGAGTCCTGGGTTCAAATCCCAGCCGACCACGTGGATTTTTTTTTTTTCATAATTTCACCCATAATTTGTCCATCTTTACCTCGCGTAATGAGTTAATTAATTTAGTTTGGATTAATTTGTTCTACTTTTTGACTCATTCAGATTTGATCTAGATAAGTGAAAACTGATCTAGATCTGTTTTATCTTTTGATAGGAGCGTTCTAGAAAAAAAACTTTCTTCTGCAAAGTCGTTCATTGAGGCATTTTTGACATTTCTTCCGAAGACACTTTCACTCTATACATGTATGTAACTGACGAGGGTATATGTATGACACTTTAGTAAAAACAGTCAAAATATCGATTTTGACTATTTTTTATATAAAAAATGGATACAAATGTTTTGTCATTCTGTTTTCAAAGCTTAACAATAAAAAAAGTAATTTATCAACATTTACTAGCAAAATTTTCTTATTTCAAATTCTCCGTTGTGGTGAAAGTTTTTCCGTCGACGTGATGTCGGACTGTTTTCAAAAACAGTCGAGACAAAAGCCGGCAGAGCAATGACAGTTAGTTTGCTTGAAACTTCGCTTCGGAAGTCCAACCGGCGAATTCCAGATTAGTGCTGCGAAGTCAATTATCCTGATATCAAGTGAAGCCTGCTACATGTAGGTACGATAGGCAAACAGTTTCAACACTAAATAAATCGCACTCGCTCGCTCCGCGTGTGTAGGAACATGAGATGGATAGATATTGGTTATGAAAGGGGTCCACGTGGTCTGTAGGGATTTGAATTCTAAACTTGTAACCAACTCAGTTATTGGGTCACCAAGTGGCTCGGTAGCTTAGTTGGTAAAGCGCTCGTCTAGCATACAAGAGTCCTGGGTTCAAATCCCAGCCGACCACGTGGATTTTTTTTTTTCATAATTTCACCCATAATTTGTCCATCTTTACCTCGCGTAATGAGTTAATTAATTTAGTTTGGATTAATTTGTTCTACTTTTTGACTCATTCAGATTTGATCTAGATAAGTGAAAACTGATCTAGATCTGTTTTATCTTTTGATAGGAGCGTTCTAGAAAAAAAACTTTCTTCTGCAAAGTCGTTCATTGAGGCATTTTTGACATTTCTTCCGAAGACACTTTCACTCTATACATGTATGTAACTGACGAGGGTATATGTATGACACTTTAGTAAAAACAGTCAAAATATCGATTTTGACTATTTTTTATATAAAAAATGGATACAAATGTTTTGTCATTCTGTTTTCAAAGCTTAACAATAAAAAAAGTAATTTATCAACATTTACTAGCAAAATTTTCTTATTTCATGATACTTTTAGTAAAAACAGTCCACAAATATTGTTTTACATAATCATGGATTACTCATGAACCGGTAGATGACGGCAGCTAATTTTTTGTCCACGACTAATCAATAACATAAGTTTCATTGTCGTGAAGAAAACAAAGTGGGGGTCAAGTGGGGCTTTTTTTCTTTAATAATTTTAGGCTAGAAAAAAAAAAACAGTTAAGTATGTGATTTAAAATGGGATACATTTCATTTAATCCGCTTTCATAACTAAAGAGAAATAAGATTTAGACTACATAAAAAAACTATATAAAATTCTAAAAATTCAGACGTGTTTCATTTATTTGCACCGTATGATATGGTTTTTATTAAACACATTACTATTACTGGGATAAATTATCTTGAATTCTTTTTGAATGTTTATTAGAACTCCAGTGTAGAGATGACTTCTTCAAAACAATTTGTCAACATGCAATATGCTATTTTCGAAACAATTTGAAAAATACAAATTCATGAAAAGTTCATCACATATAAGATTTTTTCAATACATTTTAATCAAATTTTCAAACCTCTACAACAAAAAGCCCCACGTGGCCCCACTTTTCTTTCTTCGCGACAATGAAACTAATGTTCTTGGCTGGTCGTATGCACAAAAGTAGCTGGCGCCATTCACCGCTCCATGAGTTATCCTGGATTTTGCAAAACACTATTTTTAGACTGTTTTTTACCAAAAGTATAATTAAATCTGAAGGTTTTGCAAGTAAATGGTGTAAATTTACTCCGTTATTGTTAAATATATAAGACTCGATGACAAATTATTTTTTAACAATTTTTTTTTACGAAAAAATGGTCAAAATCGGTTTTTTGACTGTTTTTTACTAAATTGTCATATATCGCCATCCACGTCAGAGTTGTTGTGCCTTCGGAAGAAATGCCTCAATGAACGACTTTGCAGAAGAAAGTTTTTCTAGATCAGTTTTCACTTATCTAGATCAAATCTGAATGAGTCAAAATGTAGTACAAGTTATTCCAAAATACTTTGTGGAAGACACCAAACTAATAAAAACGAACTAAGTTATCAAATGCTTATTATCCGATAACTCAACTTGTTATCATTTTGTTACTCAACTTTACTTGGGCAGTTTCTAAGAACCTAAAGGACAGCTTGCAGTGGTGAGGCTTGGTGAAATCCTTATTTATTTTTGAGAAATTTCTTCGCGAACTCCGATGAAACTGTTGAGATATTTGGAAAAAAATTTCAAATGATTTGGGATAGATCTCAATTAAGTTTTAATTGCACATTTGGGGATATCTTTGATCAATAGCTAGTTTCGCATCACTCTGATTTTTCGTTAGAATTTGGCAAGTTTCGTTACAAGATCTTGACTGATTTCTTACATGATCTGTGGTGGATTACATATGTTACTTCTAATACCTTTTGAACTATAATGGGATCTCTGAAAGACTTCCATTAGTACTTATTAAAAAATCGTTCAAAGGTGTCCACGGGATGTTTGTACCACTTTGAAAAAGATCGCAGATTATTAAAGGTTGAGAGTCACTGTTCTAAAACATGTTTCCAAACATATGGTGAAATTAATTTCATAAAAAAGCATCTGCAAGTTATTCCAAAACCAAAAATTGAAGAAAGTGCTATTTTTAAAATAGCTATTTTTAATAAGTTACTCCATAGAAACACGCTTATGCCAATAACTTCGGCTTAACAGGATAAATGTGTTGAACATTGAAAGTTATTCTTAAGATTCATTTGAGAGCAAAAAAAAATAGCGTTACTGTTTTAGTTGTTTGTAGCAGGGCTTCAAAAATGGATCAAAATGGTTTGACTCTTGCAGACCAGCACTTTTCTGTTCAAACAATATGTTTTCTGGAAGTTCCTGTTAAAATTTCGTTTTTTGCTATAAACCGCAGGAAACATAATCAAAATTTGGGTTTTCGGTCCATAATTAATTTTTGAAACTACAAGTCTTTTTGAGAAACTGATTGTCCTATCTTTGCCGGAAATTTGGGAACAAAAACATGCATTAAGCTTGGAGGACAAGCATCTTGAATGTTGATTTTCGATGCAGTCATTAAAATTGTCAATTACATCTTGTGATCAAATCCTATTCCCAACAAAGTCATAAATGACCTCAGAAGTTTCAGTATAAAACTGTCACTGAACAATTTTCCATTGGTGTGTCGCAAGGAACACGATTGTTGGCTAGGTAGGTCGCGCAACCAAAAAGTTTGGGAGCATGCTAATGCAATGGGCAAGAATAATTTTCGAACAAATTTTTTTTTTTTGAAGATAGCCCTTAACGAACATTTTCAAATATACGCAGAAGATGATGTTTATATTCTTACAATTGTTTTTTTTTTTTCCATCAAAATGCATACGAAACAAAGCTTTTGAGTTTATTACCTTCAAGATTTGTTTTCCTACATCACACGCACATATGCCATTGAACAGCATATTTTTACATTTCTGCAAAGGGTCATATCGTCATGCAAAGGTGTTATTAATTAGCATAAGAAATCTCGCAACTAACACGCAAATTGCAGTATGCATATCTGTCGCCCATTTGATCGACCTTCTATGTATTAATTCTCTTGCTCTCTATTTTCCAACCGACAGTTGAACCACACATTGCTGTAGGATTTCCCACCATCCGCCGCCATGCCGGAGATACAAGTGTTGCAACCTTCGTCAGCCGCATTACAGCCGGTCCCGGTGCCGGCCGTAGTTAACAGATCGAGTAGCGGCCCTAGCAGTGCCACCGGTAACAACAACAACAACAACAATATCTCCGCGAAGAAACCGACATCGGAAGTAGATCAACTGCCGCTCTTTGCCGACGACGAGAAGAAATCCAGCAAAATCCAAGAACTACGGAAACTGATCGAAAGTAAGTTTTCTACTAGGGTATATGAACTGGTATTCACCACCCCCGCTAAAATACCGGTTAACGATACAGTTTGGCATAAGTCGTTTAGTGATCATTAAATTACTTTAAAATACCATGGTGTTCCTGAATTCTTCTGAATTAAAAACTTCTCGAAAACTGGCACATTTGATCAAGTATTTGCCACCCTTATTTTCGATACAAAGACAAAGTTTGTGACCAGTTTATATATTGTTTCCCGCATATGAAGGATTGAAAGCTTTCGCTTAACCTATTAACACTGTTTAGAAGTCATTCAACTTATTAACAAAAATATTTTTCCTTAGGGCGGCGAATACCAGTACACCCACCCTAAGGGGGTTATTACACGCGTGTCAGCTTGTAGTTCTTGTTCGTCGTCTAAAACCGTATGTTTGATTAGTTTATAGTACGAAAGGGGGGAACCAGTAGCGTGTGATGGTCGATCGACCGGCTAATACGTATCGATGGTGGACACGCTTTCCGCGTACCGTTCACTTGGGGCTAGCATGTTTTGAATTGAAATTGAAATCGAAATTAGCCGTATCTTGTGGAGCATGGGAGGTAGAACGAAAAGAGTGGCTTTCAATAAGATAGTGGCAAGCCAAGCATAGCATGTTTGAAAAAGGTAAATATTTAAAGCCTTGGTTGGGTTCTGCTATGGTCATGGCTAAAGGGTGTTTTCTATGTTTTCAGTTTTGTTCGCCTTCGTACATGTCATGTTGATTGATTTATAATTGTTTTGGAGGTAAATATCGAAAACCAATTTCTATACAAAGTGTCTGGGTTCAATTCCCGATCGGGCCAGAATATTTTCGTTATGGCAATTTGCCCTCCCTGAGTAGTGATTATAAAGTATCATCGTGCCTACACATGGAAACGATTACAAAAATGACAACCTAGGCAAACAAAGCGCACTGCTTATAATTGTGGAAGTGCTCTTAGAACACTAAGAAGAAAGGTTCCTTAAAAATCTGGGCACCCCAATATTGGATTACACTAATGTTAAGACATGATAATTGTTGATTAACCCTTGTTGTTATACAGGGTGTCCGCAAATTATCCGTACAAACTTTGAAGACCTGGTTTTATACAATCAAGCATAATAATTTCGATATTCTTGCATGGTTTTAAACATTGGCTCATTATATCCTTAAGAAGTAAGTTTGACACATTTCCGATTTCAAATAATTGCAGAACAAACCCAAATGTATTGAGGTGTCTTAAAAGGAGCTGTTTTCCGAGCTTTATGGCGTAAGCTGGATTTGAACCGTACAATTTTCTATTTCCAGTCTAACTTGAAGCCACTAACCTGTAGATTACTTCAAATAATAATAGGACATTTGGATTCATCTCTTTTAGGTTTTAGGGATAACACATCTCCAGTATGACTAGCGGCCCTCAGGAAAAACGTATCAGAAAAATTAAAATTTGTCTATCTCAGTAACAAGCAATCATTTCGAAATTTTTTAAAGTTGTATTTTGTGATAAGATACAGATGTATTATGAAAGGTACATGGGCATTGATTTTTCATTGTTTACAATGCGAGATCATCTTTCCAATATTTTGCTGTTCGGATAATTTGCGGACCCTGTATAGCATCTATAACACTTGAATCGAATAGGGCTTTTGATTCGTTCATTGGACCGCATCGCCAAAAATACCACTCTGCAAGTTTTTCCAGTCGAGATATTTCAACCTTAGAAAGCATTATCATAAGACCAAATCATTCTTATGTTTCATTTGGTTCGATGGTCCACAACTTTTCACAAACATTTTGCAAACAGTTTCATTATAACTACTACGAATATCAGTTGAATCAATTTCCGACGATTATCCAGCTTTTTACGTTAGCTTTAAAACTGACGGGAGTGATATGATTTTGGCGTTTATTGCCTACATATTTATACACGGAGCCACAAATCAACCCAACTTTGACTTCTTTTGACGCATTTCGGCTCCTCCGTAAGATAACCCAAATTTGGGTTAACTGACATATACCTATCATTAGGTAGTTTTCGTTTGACAACAGCAAAAAAAAAACAATCCAGTGCAAAAAAAAATCTACCCAGCGTTAGCTTTCGAAGTCTCCGTAGTGGGTTAAAACAACTTTAAGTTGGGTAAACTCGAAAGACCAAATTGGGCTTATTCCATTGAACTTCGACGATGGGTCGGTGCGTCTCTCTCTCTGTTTTTGACAACATTGCTGCCGTGAATCGCCAGTCAGTCCCATCTGCATTTTCGTCAAAATTGAGTTGAGTTTAGTTTTCAACATCACTTCCAATGCTCTTTCAGCTGCAATAATGAAATAATATGATTTGTTCGGAAAAAATAGGAAAAAAACAGCAAGTCAAATTGTCCCATAATGAAAAGTAACCGCACATCAGTCCCACTACAGACTTCTGCACCGTGGAACACAAAAATGTAACTTGTTTTGATCATCTTTATATTTTTCTCGGTAAGATAACGTAGTGAAAAACCAAATTGTGAAAGTTTCATTAAGATTGCAACATGTTCCAATCCCCTGGAATTTTTTTGAAAATTTGTATGGAAAATGAGTTTGAAAACTTCACAGCCCATTTTCTCAATGCCTACTTTTTACAGATGGGACTGACCTGCGATTCACGGCAGATTGCTGTTGCGAGAGAAGAAAACAACCCAAACAAAACAAAAATTTGATCATGTCAGGATTATTGTACATTGATATAGAATAGAACAGTTTAAATGAAAAATAACATGTGGACAAATTTTCATATCAAAGAAACAATAAATAAAATGTTTGACATTCCACGTTAAAAATTTTGTTTTCTATACCCAAAGTTTACTTTGATCAAGTCATAAATATTATGAGCTTCTGCACGTGCCAGAAATTTGTTTGTCTTTTTGACTTTTTATTGTGCGCCGTGTGTTGGTGCTGTCATGACAACTTGAAAACAACGCGCACTGTGAAAGTCAAACGTTTCATACCATGCAATGGGAATCCATGACAAAAGGTCGAAAGACAAAAGGCCGAAAGGACAGAAGGTCGAAAGACAAAAAAACGAAAAAACAAAAGGTCGAAGAACAAAAAAGAAAGGACAAATGGACGAAAATCTATTTTCAAAGAAGGAAAAATTTCCCGCCAAACAAAGCATATTCGATCTTTTGTCCTTTCGATCTTTTGTCCTTTCGACCTTTTGTCCTTTCGACCTTTTGTCTTTCAACCATGCATAGGCTTATAGTGTATGCCTGTAACGTCATTGTTTGGTTCAACCAGTTCAATTCGTATACCGTCAAGCTACCATTCACCGTGCATTTAAGAAAAACTTCAAAAAATTATATAACTTTTCCAAATAATTTGAAGCGTATTAAAATACCACTATGTGGCGTACAATTATATAATAATTCAGGGAAAAATCTAAAACTAGTGATGCATAACTAAAAATTACTCAAAAAATATGTTTGAAAATCTCATGTTAAGGTCGCCTCGTACCGTTCTATGTCACCATTTACCGTGCACACTAGAGCACCAATTGGGGCCCAGATAGCCGTAGCGGTAAACGCGCAGCTATTCAGCATGACCATGCTGAGGGTCGTGGGTTCGAATCCCGCTGGTCGAGGATCTTTTCGTAAAGGAAATTTTCTCGATTCCCAGGGCATAGAGTATCTTCGTACCTGCCACACGATATACACATGCAAAAAATGGTCAATCGGCAAAGAAAGCTCTCAGTTAATAACTGTGGAAGTGCTCATAAGAACACTAATCTGAGAAGCAGGCTCTGTCCCAGTAGGGACGTAACGCCAGAAAGAAGAAGAAGAAGAAGACTAGAGCACCATTCACCGTGCGTATAGATTTCGCCATGATTTAATTTTGTTTCTTGAAGAAACGTTGTTGATGGAGCAACTATGTTGCTAATAGTGAGCGCACTCATTTTTTTGACTGTTTAAATCTTCATTTACAATAAAATCCATAAAAAGTTTAAAAATTGACTGAATAATTATTTTTTCATTAAAATCGTTATAGGAGGTTTGACTGTATTGTCCAAATCATTCCATATTTACTCAGAAACTAAATATGAAGTAGTTTAATGACGATATAACAATAAATCTAATATTACCGAATAAATTCAAGCCTTTTACACTATTGCACGGTAATAGGAACCATACATACTGAGAGGGATCCATTCACCGTGCATTTGGGTTTCGATTGAAACACAATATAAAATTCTAATTTGCATAAAATCTCATTGCTCATACGATGAAATACATCTTACTAATAGTATCCACAATGAAAACTTGTTGTAATTTTGAAAAAAATCATACTCTATCGTTAAAATGAAAAATGTAAATTTTTGGTGTTTCTACTAAGAGTGTTGAAAAATCTGACAAAAGCTACTTCATTTCATCAGTTTTATCTTATTTTGCTGACAAAAAAATAATTTGTGAAAATTGTATGAATATTCTGTAGGAATTTGTATATGTGCACGGTGAATGGAGGCCGCACGGTGACTGGTGACTTAACGGTAGTTTTTACGGTTCGAAGGCAAAAAATAATGATATAACGTCGAAAGTACTAAAGGTACAATGAAAAAACGGATAAAAAAAATTGTTCTATACGTAATTATTTCTTCATTCTAAAAATCGTTCAGATCTTTTTACCTTCTTTTTTCACTTTGACGTTTTGTCCTAGATGTTTACTACCACAAGCTTGCTAAATGTGTGTGTAATCAGTAGAGATGGTCGGGTCTCGGGTTTGAAAATTTAAAATTTTTCGGGTTCGGGTCGTGTTTGAAGGCTACAAAACTTTCGGGTACGGGTCGGGTTCGGGTTTAGTCAGGTTTGGTTCGGGCTTTGTGAGAGTTGGAAACAAACTGACAACCTGGAAGCTTCCATATGCACCAAAAAAATTCATCATCTTTTTAAACACGGGTTTTTTCGGGTTTGGGTTTGCTTTTGAATTATTGTCTCGGGTTCGGGTCGGGTCCAAGTTTGAAGAAATAAAATAAGTCGGGTTCGGGTTTGAAAAATGTAAAACCCGACCATCTCTAGTAATCAGCAAAAAATTGAAGAGAATTAGTACTTCTAGGAAAAAATATTTTATCTGAGTGTTCCATAAATCGCTCTCCATGTTCGTCCATAAAGTACTACGCGCAAAAATTGAATATTTTTGGCTTCTCCCTCCCAATGTCACACTCTTTATACGGAAGCTTAAAATAATGTATGGGCTTAAACAGCCGTTACGATAAACACGCAGCTATTCAGCAAGAGCAAGTGTAGGGTCGTTGCTTCGAATCCCACCGGTATAGGGTCTCTTCGTAAAGAAAATTTTCTCATCTTCCAAGGGCATACAGAATCTTCGTATTTGCCACACGATATACACATGCAAATGTTGAGAAGCAGGCTCTGTCTCAATTGGGTCGTTATACCAAAGAGAAGGAATGGGAAAAAAGGTGTATGACTTGTTACGCTTTATTGAAAACCCCTCCCCAATATGAGGGTAACTTATTGAAAGACCCCTAAGAACTTCCTTCTTTGGAATTTCTTGGAGGAAACACTAATGAAAATTCTGATGGAATTCCTGGAGTAATTCAGTAGTTCGAATAGAATTGTCACGCTCTTCATGAATAGCTCTGTACAATACAATGTTCTGCGAAGTTATTTACAATAATGAAGTGCTCAACTTTGACTAAGGCTTTAGATCGAGTTATTGATAATTGTTTCACACAAAAAAATCAGATGTGGTTAATGTGGTATTAAAGCTTTCAGTTTATGGTAAGCCACTGTGAAATAGATGGTGGTTTTCAAGGTAAAATTGATAAAATAATTCTGAGGATGAATCAGCAATAATTGGTAAAACATCCGTTTTAGAAAAAAACAACAATAATAGAAAAAAATCACGTAAATAGCGGGATATTAGGAAGAAATGACAGATCTTCTAAAAGTCATCAGTTTACTTATATCCTGCCAGAAAATCATTTTTAGATTTATTAAAAACATACAGTCTTAGCTGTCCATAACTCCGAGTTACAGAACTATAGTAAAAGTTATTATTTATGGCAACCTCGATGGTACCTTGAACCGAAGATGCACTGATTTTGTTTTCTTTAACTCAATAGGGACACTCCAATATTCTGCATGAATTTCCCCCCCCCCTAAAAGCTGAAAATCTCATTAGTACACCAACTTATTTGTAAGTGATTCCGGAGAAGTTCCGGAATTTCAACGTTTGTGATGGTTATTGCCTTTTTTTAAAGATTTCGATGGAAGTTGATTAATATTGCCGACATTTTTACAGAAATGAGTCCACGAATTATCTACGAAATTTCCGTCTTTCCGGATAATTTTAGAAGTTCTTTGTAGAAACTTTTGAAAAATCTTGCTAGTTTTTTTTTCAATGGATCTGTTGTTCCTAAGTTAAGAGTCCTGAAAGACCTCCCAGATAGCATTTGAAGTTTTTCTTGACGAATTCCTGATGGCATCTTGAATTTATATTGAAGTCTTCTTATGGATAGGAAATTTTCATCAACCCCCAGGACACACACATTTAGAGTATCTTCGTGTTTAGTACACGAGACACAAATACAAAAATTGACAAAGAAAATTATCAGTCAGTAACTGTGGAAATGTTCATAAGAACACAGAGCTTAATAGCAGGCTCTGTCTCAGTAGAAACGTAACGAAAACAATAACGCTTAAGATAGACCCATCTAATCACAGTCAAAACCATGGAAATTGCCACTTGTAACGATTTCCGCGTGTTATAACGAATCCCACTTCTGACCAATTAATTATTAGCGTCTCAAAATTGAAATAAAACACATCTGCTACGATTGATGCAAAACCAGTAAATTAATTTTCACCATTCTCGCTTCGATCGACGTCCGAACGCCGGAAAAGCTGCCAGGCGTGAACCGCAAAAACTGAATGCAATATACGATGCAGTGCGACCAAGCAAATCTACTGGTAGGGGAGAATGCTGCACTGTGTACCATGCAACTTTTCCGTGTTTTTTTTTTGTTCATGGTATTCATTAAGCATTTTACCTGTCTTTCTTTCAAAGATTTTTTTAGTTTGCTCTTAAAAAGTTAAAAATATATATCGGGATCGTTTAAAGCTTGTTTGAAGTATGGTTTGTAATCAGGGTTTGAATTCTAAGAAAATTGAGAGTATTTTTCGCTTCTCACTCTCTGTAACAATTATGATCCGCTGCACATCATGAGAGTATGTTTATCGTCTACTGCTACAGCGCTGATTGTATCGGGGGGCATAACAGCTATTTTGTTTACATAGTAAGGACATAGGAAGGCAAGATTCTTGGCTATTGTTGCCAACCATACATTAGATAGGAGAAAATAGACTATGATAGGGGACATGGATGTCAATTATTGTTTTGTATAGAAGATTGTAAACAACTCAGTTACATCATAACCAAATGAGTTATGAGAACAAAATTTGGCATTCACTAGTTATCCTAAAAGTTTCTACTGATATTCGAAATAAAATGATTTGCCATTCACCTCTAACCGGGTAGGAGAACCGAATAATGAGAAATCATCACCGTGACACGTACCGGCAATCAGTTCAATTCAAAGGCGGTTCCTTCCAACAACAAAGACGACGCACAGTGGCGCGCCTTCGAACAAAGGTCGGATGAAACCTCAAATCCGTCACAAATTGCCGATTCACCGATTCACGATATCATGCTTTTGAAAATAAATCGTCAAATTGAAAATCCGATTTCTTAGTAAAATTGGTTCAGTTTTTTCATCCAATAAGATAAAAAGGGTTCATTAAATAAAATTTGGTTGTAATGCAAACACAAACCTTAACTGGAGGTATAAATTCAACTTTCTGTTAGTAATTTCAGTTAAATTTAAATCGAGTTATGAAGCAGGATGCAGATTTTAATGATGAAATAGATAGATTGTAATTAAATTTGAAAATTAAAATTTTCCTCTAGGGCAAAGTGAGA
The DNA here is from genome assembly GCF_002204515.2 of Aedes aegypti. NCBI lineage: Eukaryota > Metazoa > Arthropoda > Insecta > Diptera > Culicidae > Aedes > Aedes aegypti. The sequence goes on from NC_035108.1 coordinate 404,388,745, forward strand.
CAAGAAAAACTATTGCCCGACTGAAAGTATGGATCAATTACTGGTTATTAGTGAGTGACTCATTTTCCCGAAACACTTTACATAAAACGGACAAAGTTATTCAAAATGTTGAAGAAAAATTGAGTGAAATAATTTGCATTGCAACTTAACAGTTTGAAATGAAAAAAATGAGTCGTTATTGTCAATTCCAAGGTTACGTTTCGAAAAACCACGTTTTCGAATGAAACTCAAATCTATTATGATTTCATTGAGATGCAGCTGTTGGAAGTTTGTTAGGTGAACTATAGTAGATGAATTTAGAGCTTCCACACTTACGATTCTACCAAAAAATCGGAAATAAAACAGATCAATCTCACGTTATAGGAAATCGTCACTCAATGATACAGAAGTCTAAAAAGTATTAACAAGTGATTTTGAGATCATGAGCTTTTTAGGTTTTTTCCGGCCATGCGCCTCTGTGCAACGGTGGAAATCAATAGCAAACTAATGGGCAGTTAGTTACTGGGCAAATCGGACTACCCCCAGTCCATAGAAAGAAAATAACGATCGCGATCATCTACATCGCCATTTGCGAGTGTGATGATCAACACTTCCGACCACGTCCCGTAACCGATCGTGAAGTGCGAAGTGCCGGTTCCTCTTTTAGTTCAGTTCTGCGGTTTGTAACGAATCGTGTTTGATTTCTAAGCACGTTCGGCTTAACTGGCAAGGTTCAGAACGGAACCAGAATGGCCCTGAGTAGTATTTACAACCCATGGGGGAGAACATTTTCGTGCAATCGGCCAAGTGGAGGGTCATCCAAGAAGAGATTAATCAAAACAAAACATTAGCTTTGAGTAGTGCTATGGGTTAAAAATTACTGTGAGCAAGTGGAGAGGTGGCCGAGGGCCGTCATTCGTGAGTCACACAGTATGGGTGCTTCCTGATGTTGGTCATCAAAGGCGACGGTAATTGCAACGCTCAACGTGTATCACGCCCAGTTAATTTGTGAGGACTTCATACTAAATTAATCACGTTTCTATTAGATGTTTGTTTAAATTCAGTACTGTGCCATAACCAGAGTATTAACGATTAATCATAAAATTATTGATGATTAGTGATTTTGATTAATCAAAAATGCCAATCAATAATCACAAAATTTGAAGCTGTAATCACTATTCATAATCATTGCAATATTGATTTAAATCAATTATCATTAATCAATCATCGAGATCGCTTATTTATTCAGTAATCGTAAGACACTTTCCACGCACACCTAATCAACATAATCTGAATATTTGTTTCCCAGGCAGAATTGGCCACTTCGTCAACGATTCTAAATGTTAGCTTGCGGCATATTAAACTGTGATTGCAGATTGTTTCGATTATTTTATGTACTTTCTTCCAGTGTACTCATCATACAGTCCATGGGTCGATGTCGAAATCGACTCAAGGGATTAAACTAAAAACAAAAAATCATGGTTGCTCCATTTCTTCCAAAACAAAATCTGTTCAACTAGATGTCACAAGACTGGAGAAATATCGATTCATAGAGATTAAACTGTGTTTCGTTCTGATATTTTTTGTTTTTACTGATTCAAAAAATAACGTAGTTTGTATTTCGGTTAAATACATTGCTTAAAAACTTATACAGTCACTCTCCCTTACTCGATATTCCGTACCTCGATATTTAATTAGAGAACCATAGTAAAAGTTGATTTTCATGGCTACCTTGATGGTCCCTTGGATCGAAGTTGCATTGGTTTTGTGTTCTGTAACTCGATACCTCCCTGACTCGATGGTCCCTTCAATATCGAGTAAGGGAGAGTTGACAGTATATCTTCTAATTTGAGATTTTATAAGTAAACTTCTTCCCACGAGGTACAAACTACCTGGAAAACTCAGCATGTGTCCAAATTATTTCATAACGTTCTTTAAATTTTATTTGCAAATTTATGTAGTTTGATGTTCCGCAAGCTAATCCAGGCAACCGACGATGAATCGGGAACATGCGTGATGTTCGAATCGATGGCCTCGGTTGAAAAACTTAAAAAAAAATTTATTGATTTTAAAGCTTTGACGGTATTTCGTTAAAAGACGGCCTAACATTTAATTTTTTGTTCAAGCTCGGCGTCAGGCACGTAATTTTCATCATTAATCATTATCATTAATTATTCTGAGTTTAGTCATCAATATAATGATTACTTCAAAAAATAATTTTATCCATTGATCATAGCCTAATTATCAATCTCTATCATGTATCATAATAAAATTTAATTTAATCATTAATCATGGTAGAAGTAAATTTAATAATTAATTATTGATACCCGTTAATAATTAAGGCCGCATGGGACGTCATTATAATAAACCTATCCGTTCATCGGTTCACTAAAACTCGAGATTTGCTTCTGCAAAGTTTTGATGATGAATGTTAGAGTGAGACAAAAGAAAGGGAAAATAACGCGGTATCCCGTAACGCTTTGCTAGTAATGTAGGGAAACCAGAGGCATAATGAACATAAACATAAACTACTCTGCATGTTTTACACAACAGTAGAATCCCCATACCTCCCTTTTTACCTTATTTTTATCATAACAGCATGGCCCATAAAAAATGCGAAAGTTTTTTTTAACGTGAATTTATCATCCACAAGCGTTATTTTCGTTGTTTTTGTGATCGAATGTAATTTATGATATAGCATAGAAGTTTAAAAGTCTGATTGTCGTATACTCTGGTTATGAACTTTCCACCTTCGAAAATCACACAATAATAATGAAAATATTCGTTTGTTTGGTATCAGAGGATGGAGGAGTTCTTAGAGAACGTGTTTTCCATGGTCACAATAAAATATTTTGCCAGGTTCATAGTTTTGACGGCATTTGCGTGTTACGGAGTTTATATGCCTTTATTTTTTATTGAAGTTTAATAAGAAATAAATATAGAGGACTGTAACAGTTTTTTGAGGGAGAAATTTGTTCCTTTGGTTAGAGACAACTTATATCAATACTAGCTCATAGGTTTTGAGCAAAACAGAGCCGCTTATCACACTTGTATAAAGGTTCAAACACGGCTCTCCAAAATTTGCCAATTTTTCGAAAATATGTTTATGTCTCCAATGATCCAGGTATGAACCCCTTCTATCATTTGATATGGGTGAATGCTGGAGACAAGGCCGGTGAAGAATCTCACCCCATCGTTGATGGTTTAGAACCTTTCATCACAGAGATATTGAACTCGATGACTGCATGATAAAATTTGAAGGTATGCTTCCAACCCAAGTAACAATTTCAGTTTTACGAATTACTTCCAGGGTGCTATAAATAAACGCCCATAAAACCACGGTCAAGGCACTGTTGCCTTCATCGCATCCTCCAAAGCCTCTCGTAGATTAGAACGTGACTAGTTGGCCCACTCTGAAAGAGGCTATGAAGTGCATATTTATGTCACACAAATAAAGCAAAATAGCATTAGTGGTAGCTATTTTGAGGTCACCTGTTCTAGGAGAATGTCGCTTCATCTTGGAATTGATTTTATCATAACGTCGATCTTCACGGATTTATTCCAACGTAAGCAAAACAAAATAAGATTTAAAATACGTCTGTGATAATTTATGTCGTAGTGCTTGTTAAAAATTTAAAGTGATTTATTTTGATATAGTGCTTACATTTTCAGTGCCGAGTGAGATTTACAGTGAAATGTGATGAAAAAAGAAGTGAAATTTCGGGTGCCCCCTCTGAAAGCGGTATATTTGTAGTTATTTAGCATTTGCTAAAACAAACCGCCAGGTGAAGAATAAAACATATTCAACATTTGTTGGTTTGATTGCGCAGTAACTGTGCATTGAATTATATTTAGACAGTTTAATCATCAAACCAAAGCATCTTATGGGCGAATTCATGGAGATAATATGTGTTGAAAAAAGTGAAATTGTGGCAACCGGATTGAAATTAATATGGCGGGACCATAATTGATTGATTCATCGACAAATGCTGTTTTGTGATTATAAATACACGAATAAGGGCACACTGTTATGGTTCAGCATTTGTGGATGTAAAATTGCCTTAATAAATGCTGATCGAAGATGATTCAGCTTTTTTTCACATTTTATGGTAACTAAGCAGCATTTAACAAAGTTTGACAGTTTTCGGGTGCTGCTTTGAAGAAAATACGCAAAAATAATGAAAACGGGCATTAGTTTGGCGTTTTTATATTATGAATAAGTGTTTTTGATTAATGACGCAATGTCAATGATAGTGTGGTGGGTTATAAATTCACAATGATAAAGGTGTTATCGCATATTAGGAGCCCCAATACTGATTTAAGAGGTATGATAAGGTAAGTTATCCAGATTCAAGTGCAAGTTAATTAGTTTTAAAACAGCTTTTATGACAACAAGGTGTATTATATCAATCATTTTTTAACATAGCCTTAACAAATAAGTGTCATTCAACCACTTCAAGCAGTTTAAATGAGGTATCATATGCTGCAATTAAGCTGATTTTGTAAACTGACACTTATATTGAGCTGTTCGGTAATCCAATCCGCATTATTAAATTAATTAACTTATTACGCGTGATAAAGATGGACAAATTATGGGTTTAATGAGTTAATTAATTTAATCTGATTTTGTAGCCACAACATTTTGACTTTATATTTTGTCTCCAAAAGGTTTTAAAAATAACTAAGAGCTGACTTACAAAATATCATCTTCTAGCAACGTTAAATGTCGCCTCTAGCTGTTATAGCATTCACGTAACTGTCATAAAACATTGATAAATCCACACGAATGCCAAATTGCTGTGGAATTGTTACTTGGGAATTCCTCTATAGTAAGGTCCAATCATGTCCAATGCGAAAAACTGAGTCTAAACAGATTAAACAATACAAATAATGACTAGAATTTACGTTTCGTTCACATTTGCCTTATAAAAACTATCATAAAACATGATCTGACGATTTTCGTATTTTTTATAGGCCATACTGTGTATAAAAAAAATTCTTCGAATGGTTCCACGCTAAAAGTGTCGATTTACCGTATGTTCACGTGGTCTTTGAAGTACTAAGAGGTGATTTTTTGAACTGAGGTTGCATGAATCGCATCACATACCGAGGTGAATCCTGATCATGCAGCTATGCTCCCACCACATTGTAAAACTTCTTCCTATGACAACCGTGGAGATGCAGAGGTGATCTCGGTCTCTAGTAACACTAATATTCCTTCCCTTCCCCGATGACCGTAAGGACGTGGCCGGCGCCGTTAGTGACTTTTTAATGTTTGGAGTTCTCGAAATTGTACATTGAGGATGGTACGCTACTCCCAAGCTTTATCTGTTGATTCCCTGTACAATTTTGATTATTCCGGTCAATCACGGATAAACAACTACGATAACTTGTACAATCATCAATGCTTTGCAATGCTTATAATTCTAGTATTCTCCGGTGTCAGTTATTCGCATCCAAAGATAGTTATTTGAAAGACGAACCTTTAACTCGAAGTTGTTCCTCTTTTTTGGGGCTTCCAAATTCGACCCAAAGAACCCCAACTACGTCACTGAAAAAGAGAATACAACTGTAATCAAGTGCTGTGAGCCATGGTATTCCAAAGATTCGTTTAAAGGTTGATTTTTTATGACATCCCCACAACCACTAATCCACGCTCAAAGTTTCTATTCACAGAATTCTATGACGGCAACAGGTTGTCCGATGTGCTATTATTAGCCATATAGTTGAAACAACCACTACCAATAATCGCACAGCTGTTTAGTCCGTCTGTTAAAAGAAGTTAACATTGATAGATATCTTCCCATAAAGCTGAATGGCCTTAGAAGAAAAAAAAACAAAAAAGGAGCTGCCATTGGATGCAGGAAACCCTAGAAATTGCGATAAGGGAAGCTGTGGGAAGAACATATGCTTTTGACATAATAGTAATATGACTATCTCATAGATACAGAATTTGAAGTATGATTGATCATTATCAAAATGATTGTAAGATCTGCCAGAGTGCTGCTTGTATGTTGAGCACCAATACCATTTTATAGCATTCGAAATTAGCATTCGAAGTCCATGCAAGTAATAACTTCCGTTACTACTTTATACTGTATTATTACATTAAAACTAATTGCAATTTTTATTATGCTGAACGATCATAGTCCCTTGGGGCTGGATATAAATAAAGCCATTCAAAAGTGCTTGGATATGAACTGCTAATCACTAGTTTCTATAAACAAGACAAAGAAGTAGGTAGCGCACCATCGACGTATATCGACAAAGTGTAATCCATGGCCCAACTCGTGTGCTAAAACATTAGCAAGCATAGTTAAGCGCGTGCGAATTTAGTCGCCTGCGACAGCGAAATTGGAAACCGGTGCTCATAATGGCTCACTTCCAAGTGGACGGTGCCCGAGCAGGAAATGAGAACTAATCGAAAACTGATTTTGGTGTTGTGATATAATCGTATATGATAGCTCAATATGATAATATCCTGATCGAGTCATTACAAAATATGAGATCAAAATGTTTTATAAAAATGAACAATAATAATAAATATTTGTATAGTGCTATCAATATTGCAAATATATTTTGTTTCAAATATCGAAACTATTTATTTGAATTGCAAGTCATTTGTTATTTTCTGCCACCAAAAAATTGGCTAATAAGTAGTATTATGACACTACTTTTTTTGAATACTTGTAATACTGTTATGAAACAGTATTACAAGTATTCAAAAAAAGTAGTGTCATAATACTACTTATTAGCCAATTATTTGGTGGCAGAAAATAACAAATGACATGCAATTCAGGCATAGGGGCCCAGATAGCCAAGCTAGACCAAGCTGAGGGTCATGGGTTCGAATCCCACCGGCCGAGGATCATTTCGGGTTGGAAATTTTCTCGACTTCCCAGGGCATAAAGTATCATCGTACCTGCCACACGATATACGCATGCAAAAATGGTCATTGGCATAGTAAGCTCTCAGTTAATAACTGTGGAAGTGCTCATAAGAACACTAAGCTGAGAAGCAGGCTCTGTCCCAGAGGGGACGTAACGCCAGAAAGAAGACTGTTATGAATACTTAGCTTAAAATTAGTATGTTTGTACCTTATCAAATGGTTCATCTTCTTTCTGGCGTTACGTCCCAACTGGGACAAAGCCTGCTTCTCAGATTAGTGTTCTTTTGAGCACTTCCACAGTTATTAACTAAGAGCTCTCTTTGCCGATTGACCCTTTTTGCATGTGTGACAGGTACGAAGATACTCTATGCCCTGAGAATCGAGAAAATTTCCATTACGAAAAGATCCTCGACCAGCGGGATTCGAACCCACGACCCTCAGCATGGTCATGCTGAATAGCTGCGCGTTTACCGCTACGGCTATCTGGGCCCCTTATCAAATGGTTATCTCAATTGATGTATCTTGAGTTCCAATTGAGTTATCTCAATTGGCTATCGATTGTTGAATTTGGGCAGGATTGAAGAATATCAAAATAATATCAAATTTTGAAGTGAGATTTAGATCTACAAAATCTGTTATCGATATGTTATGAAAACAAAATTTAATATCATTTTAATAAGATTTTGAAATCAGATTCTGTTCGGGTGCACTTTTAGCGTCAAATTTAATCCCGAGCTTTTGGGCTGAGTAAACTCGAATTGGACGGGGCGTTATGGCAAGTGTGGGGCACGCTTTGTGTCGGGAGTTGAATGACTGTGGATTTTTTGATTGATTGCAAGTTTCGTAGAATGTCCGTATGGTTTTGATCGCTAATTGGTCTCTTCGTTTTGTTCTTTGCAGACTGTGATGATTTCGTACGCCGGAGTGATGATTTGTTTTTGGTGCGATTCCTGCAGTGCTGTGACTGGAACGTTGATGACGCTTATCAACGTATGATCAAACTGTTCAAATTGAAGGTGAGTGCTGCTGCTGAAAGGAAGAAGGATTTGTTTACGATGCAACGTGTACTTTGGAATTAGGGTTGCAGAAATATGAGTCATTGTTTTCATCGTTTCATGGTTTTGTGCAATTATTTTAATAAGGAAAAGTGCAAGGCTCGTGCTAACCATCTGAATTCAACTTGACTGGAATCACATTTGAAAATAGCACTTTTCGAAAATTTCTACTTGATATTCGGTTCCCTTTTTTGAGTCGCAAGCATTATGCTAAAAAATGGTTATATCATGGATATGATCTTAGTTAGAGTGATGTGCTATTTCCATCGTATCAAGCTTTAATAAGTAAGAACCTGCATTTTTTCTAGTATTGTATTGAATAATGCTAATATTTAAAAATCACTGCAAAAAATCTGCAAATAAGAACATTATTAGGGTTGTAGACTATATTTCGGGCATCCAGATTTTTAAAAGCGCTAATGGCTGCCGCAAATAGGCTCGCTTTCTGGTAGGGATCGGTCGATTCGACGTTTGGCTTGGGTAGTTTTATATTGAACAGACCAAAGCCAAACGTAAAATCGAACGATCCCTACCAGAAAGCGAGCTTGTTGGCGGTAGCCATTAGCGCTCATAAAAAGTTGGATAGCCACAATTTTTAGTATTCTCAGAAATAACCTATATTAAAATTGCTGTTTTCCATACATTCTGAGGTTTACAATTTCGAAGAAAAAAAAACTAGCATTAAGGAAAACTCTTTTATAATCGATTTTTTAGTGTCTAAAGCACGTTCGAACAATATTTGCTATTTGTACGGTATAATGAAGCCGTGTTTTAATTATTTGACATAACTACAATATTAACTGTTAATTATATAAGGCACCTTAACATAATTTTGCACTCATGAATGCTGAATCTATGCAAGAGAGATTTATCGATTAAAAAAAAATGCTGATATCAAAATTTGCATTGGTTTTGGGTGAAGATTTGAAGAAAAAATAAGGTTTTTGGACATGTACAACTATTGGACATCCAAACAAGACGAAACATATATTTCTTTCAAAATTCCCCTATTTAGGAGTGAAACTATTGTAAATAAATGTTTGACCGTGTTTATTTTTTAAAAGAAAGCTGTTTGGAAATTTGATATTTACCAGTTTTTTTAATATTTGGGCCTCAAAAAAACAATAAATTCATTCCCTAGACATCTTTCGCATTGTGAAATTGGATGTTGATAAAACTTGATCCTTCATTAAAAATAACGCAAAGAAATTACCACTTTCCATTGCCTATATCCGTCGTATCCATTTTTATTTAGGTCACAATCAGTTTTGATTCGTCTCATAACTAATGGTTCACTGAGGTATAGTGAGTGGTCAAAATACAATACTTCAACGTTATAAAAAATGTTTGATTTTTTTTTAGATCAAAGGGCATCCCCTTTTCCTCATATCCACATGGGATTTCCATATGATATAAGCATATAAGCACAATTACCTTTGACCGAATAAATGCATATGACGTGATCACAGTACAGCGAAAATAATATTTTACAACACAATCAAACGATTCCTTCCTACGCCAAACATCACGCACACATTGATGCGGACAAGTTTGTTTTAGTCCGGACGACGGACGTTGAAAAACATTATATACGTTCTCAATTATATGCGATCGACAAGGGAATTTCTTCGAGCCCCTCTGTAGGATCTCACAAAAAAAATCAATAAAGAATGATACTGAATATTATTGTTAGTGGTAATTGTAGAATATGGAGCAAATATTAATTATTTTATTTGACATTTGTTCCAATGTTTCAACCTTGGGTATTCTATGTAACTCATTGGTACTATTCAGGGAAGAAGCTTCAGAATCATTTTCATTTTTGTTTTGAATAATTCTCTGCAGAGCTGTCTTCCTGGTATCACAACCGCTAGCCCATTCTGGTGACTAATATTTTGGCGAACGGTTCGGTTTGGTTTTCGTGATCGGGAAAAATTGGTAAAATTGGTAAATCCCAGGACATCCCGGGACAAAAAAATCCCGGGATCTGACAAATATCGGGATTTCCCGTTTCCCGGGATATTAGTTTTGACATCCCATTAATCCCGGAGTTCCCGAAATGTACAAAGAATCAGTTTCAATGAAATACAATTACATTTTTCCTCACCATGCATCACGAAAAAGAGAATTAACGAGAAATTATTTTCATAAAAGACAAATTTACCAAGTAAGAAACATATTTTTATTTGTTTAGTTGCAAGGCATTCAATTGCCTCTTCAACATAACCTGTTTTCATAAGCCTAGGCTAAGAAAGCAAATTTTAAAGTACACCTAAACTTCAGTCAATAGTTTTCAGTAATTATCTTTTAGCATGATATTCTACAATATCTGCAATGATTTTTAAGCGTTTCTTTTGTTCTAAAGTTTTGATGACTTTTCAAATGTCTGAAGCAAGGTGCTTTAATATTATAACTTATTTTTTCCATTCTTCCATTCATGAGTGATAAAGAGAACTTAAAAAAATCCCTAGCAAACCCGTAATTAGTCATGCTACGTCTTGATTTTTGTTAAGTTACTTCATCAGAATGAGAAAATGATATAATTATTATATTTTTTATTATTATATTTGTTATAATTCACATCTTGGTAAGTTAAATTATCTATTTATTTCATTGAAAAAACATTGTATTGTAGAATTTGTACTTTCATTTTAACTAAAGTATTAATGTTATTAAAAACTTAAAATATATAAAAGTTATAAAACTTGAGAAATCCCAGGATTTCCCGGGACACGCTTAGATATTTATTCCGAATCCCGGGACGAGCAAAAATGTCGGGAAGTGGATACTCTAGTGGTAATCTAAATACAAGTTTTTGTCAAAAGTAGTAATTATGGTGGATTTATAAAACTAATACCAACTCCTAATACCAATCTGATTTTTCTCGCTGCTGAGATTGAAAACAACATTACCCGATCAGAAAGCCATAACAAAATTAAAACGCAGTTATATCATTTGTTGATATTTATATCAAGGTTTGTTTTATTCAGATATACTTATTAACATTGTGCTACTTTTCTCCGAATGCCAGGTCCCCAAATGACCCGTTTCCATGAAAGCCGTTTCCCCGAATGACTCAGTTCCCGAATGAACTATAAGTAACTATGCACAGCTTGACGATAGCTTAACCATCTTTTATTAGCTTAGCTTAGACTGACTACACATATCAATGGTTGCTATTCCGTGATTGACCGAAGTCAGTGAAAATGCACAAAGAATCAACTAGAAGTTCGGCTGGGATTGGCCATAATCTTCTTCAGTGTGCATAATTCAGTGCCTCTATTTATACAGGGTCAATAACGGCGCCGGCCACGTCCTCGAAGTCAGGTGGGATTGGGGGAAGGAATGTTAGTGTGTAACCTTTGCTTTTTGGAGACCGTGTTTGCCTCTCCATCTCCACAAAGGTTACTGGGAGGGATGTTTGTTAATGGGGAGGATCGTTGGGTCATAGGATTCACTTTGATAAGCGATTAAACCATGATAAACAATGATTTGTGAGATATATACATGCTTATACGTAAATATAATATTTTCATTTGATATGAACAATTTCTATGTAGAGGAAAATTATGCCGACACTTGAGGTGACGAACCATTCAAAGTTTGTTGAACAAATACCTAAATGTAACATTCCTACAGCTGTCAGGACGAAAGCATGTGTTATTATATTTTACTCATTTGAAAAGAAACAAAAAACTCGATTGGTTGGGACATCATAGAACACTCTTATTCTTATGCCGACACTTACAGTGGCGAACCATCCAAAGTTTGTTGAATAAAGTGAACCTTTCGCAAGTCTACACTTGTAGTGTCGAACCATTCAAAGTTTTTTTAATTACAAAAATAAAGGTATATAAGAGGTGTTCTGAAAAAAAAAATGTTAAACATAAATAAATCATGAATCAGAGTTTGTGTCGACACTCACAGTGACGAACAATTCATAGTTTGTTGAAAAATCATATTTACATCCCACCATTGTAACGATTGAATGTGCAGTCATACATATTTTATAGATTAGAAATAGTAGCATGAAACGAGCTCACCAATTGATCCGTTATCCTTGACTGAGCAGCCACAATCCACTTTCGGCTTCACTCGTTTGCTCGGCTATAAAAAAGCACTCAGGAAAAAAAGATAAACGCGCGACCCAAAAAGAATAAAAAAAAAAACTGTTCGGGCTTTCTTGACGCACTGTCCAGGAGCAAGCGTCAAGGTCGAAGGATCAAACAGAACTAATCGATCGCGGCACTTTTTCAGTTACTCCAACCGAACTCACCGATCACGCCATTTTTTCACTTACGAGACCGACGCGCGACATGTTTGATCCTGCCCTCGTCGCTCGCCCCGGCAAAAGCAAGTGTCAAGGTCGAAAGATCAAACAGAACTGATAGCTTAACCATCTTTTATTCAGCAATAAGTCAAGACGTAATCAATAATGTGCATATAGGGAAAGTTATGGTCATGGTGGTTCCCTATTTGGCCATATGCAAAATTTGGATAACTTTTACATTTTTAATCTTTTTGAATGTTTTAACATCAAGATTTATCCTTTATTTTACTGTTAACATACAAAAGATTTTTCAAAATGTGTAGGAATTCAAGATATCACGTATGGCACTGTTAAAATACAAAAGATTTTTCAAAATGTGTAGGAATTCAAGATATCACGTATGGCGAAATAGGGAACCACTATGGCCATAACTGGTACACCTACCCTATTCTCAGTATCGAGGAAATTGAAATGCTTTTAAAATAAAATTCTAAGAGCGCCTGCTAAAATGAGTAAGATAAGTCATTCCAATCAATGACGGATTGTAGAATCACAAAATATTCTACTTTATAATTATTCAATAAAACAATGAACTCTTATTCTTAATTCAAATTGATGATCATTTCAAAAATAGGGTTCCGAGGCCCAGTTCCAAATCTAGAATCAAACGCTTTAGTTTAGGCCAGACACAAATGATTACTCAATTTTCAAGTATTTTTCGTTAATTAAGGACATATCCTCTTGAGTTCCAAAATGGCCTCTAATATGGCACCTTACTTCCCCCTTCACATTCCGCTCCCTCCTCCCACGTTTCTCACAGTGTTTTGGAGAGCGATCACAAAAAATGATTATTTGAAGTTACTAACCTTATTGTAGAGCGGTGGTTTCTTAACTGAAAGCATTCCATAATATGTTTTTCATAAATCACCAGTTTTTGAATACAAACACGTATTTTTTTTTGTGATTTGTGTTGTAAAATACCACGCACTACCGAATTCTTCACGCACCAAGATATTGTTTGCTGGCTTTTCGGTGCCCGTCCTTAATGGTATTTCTACTCACCGTAGCAATTCAAAAATCTGATGTAATACGTAAAACACTTTTATTTTTGTCGCACCGTGCTCCTGGGAGCAATAAATAATTTAAATTAATCGATTTGTGCTCGAAAACCCACACCGGAACGCGAATTCACTGAGCCAACATTGTTTATGAATCGAATGCGCAGCTCTCACTGATTGGAAGTGTACATTGTCACAAGTGTTACAAAACATTTTTATGTGTGAGAAAAACAATTTACGGCGCAATTTAACAGCAAAAATGAATAGTAGATATTATACAGTACTATTGACCAGACATGGGAAAAGACATTCATTCACGTTCTTCTTTATGAATCCGTTCGGTGCGCTGTCAGGCTCCAACTGTTCATTCGTAGTCGCATGATTCCTCTCCCAGTGGAACACTACGACTCTAAATACAGATGAACTACCGAAAGAATGAGCACAGCGAATGACTAACTCAAAAGGAAATGAATCAAAGCGATCGTAGTTCGGGTGTTTGTTTTGGATCGCAGGATTGTCGTTCAAACATTCACAAGTGATTCAATTCTTGATTCAAAACTGAATGCGAAATTGCATTCATTCTTTCGATCCAGCAAAGCGTTTGATTCCGCAAGTTGTGCAGCTGATGGTGCGATTGTTCAGTTTTGGGAGCGGGTCGGATTTGAAAGACTAAAAAATAAATATCGGGTAATGGTCGAATTCGGGCTTGAAAAATATCGGATTGAGGTTGGGTTTGGTAAGCATTGAAAACAGATCTACAATCAGAACGCGTCTTTATTCATCAGAAACGATGAATGCATATACCATTTTTTTCAAAATCGATTTTTATTAGGCTGTTTCTTTCAAAAGCAAATCGGGTTCAGGTTTAAACACTGGCATATTTTCGGTTTCGGGTATGATCTGGGTTTGGTAATCAATTATTGTCTCGGGTTCGGGTCGGATACGGGTTTGAAAAAATAAAATAAGGGATGGTACACAAATGTATGTGTATGTATATGTCACGCTAAATTTCAACTTTTTTGGCCCCTCCCTCCCCTTTGTCTCACTTTTTGTATGAATCCACCGCAAATTTTATAAGGCTTGTCACGCTTGACTAAAGCCTCTGCCCCCCTCTGTTGAAGCGTGACATAATTTGTGCATGACCTCTAAGCTGGGTTCAGTTTAAAATATAAAACCCGACAATCTTTAATAGATAGCAAAAAATATGTATACCGCTAGTCGGGGCTTCTTTTGATCTTACCTTAACATTCTTCAACTTTGTGAAGTTACAGCTCTTAGAATGTTGGCAGGATTTTAATAATTCTTGCATGTTTCTAAGTTGCATATGTACGTAGCAAATTAGCAAAGTATGAGGCAAACCCATCAAGCAATAAAAATGTTCCATTAATAGCAAAAAAATGTGTCCTTCAAGACAAAAAGAGGCTACTTTAGACACTTTTAGAAATCAATATTGATTTGATAATCGTAGATAATGATTTTTTTTTATAAATTATTGTTCATTGTGATATTTTTGAACGTTTTTTTTATTGATAAACATAAATTAGAAAACTGTTAAGATCTAACACTTTACACATATATTAATCTTTACAGCAGAACGTGCTTTCAATATTTCTCGAAAACTTATTCATACAGACTCAAGTCAAAAAAGTATACAAACTTACTTTATCGATCCTACGTGGTAAGCAGGCGGAATTCTACACGTACCGCTCTGTACCAACTCAACTTTTCACTTTTAGAACGTTTAATTTCCGGATTTACAAAACGACGAAAGTAAGATTTTCAACTTTCGCCACCTAACCACTACTTTTGCCGCCCCGCTGTATGGAGAGACAAAGTGACTTAACCACGAATCAAAACAAAACACTACTTGAGCCGATTTTACACTGGTAGAAAAACGTCGAAAGTAACTGAATGAAACGGCTTATCATTTTCTTATAATTATTTTTGTGGGAAATAATAGAAACTACCTAGTTTTTGAACGTGAGCTGAGTGTATGCAAAATTTGAGCGAAGTACACGGCAAAAAAATGTTAAAAAGATGATTCACTTAAAACAGTTTTGGAAGATAGATTGTGATTTTTCCTAATTAATTTTCTCAAAACCGTATAAAAGTTACTTACGTCGATTTGAAAAAGTAATCGAGATTTTTTACTTTGCAGTATGATATTTCTAGTTAACCTTTTTTAATGGAACTGTCAGTTACGAATGCTTCATTGTTTAAGTTGATACAAACGGATGATGTATCTGCCAAGTACTGCGATGATCAATTAGTTATGTTCAAAAACATTCGTTCTGATGTCATATGAACGCTATGAAGATGTATCACATTAACAAGCAAAATCAGTGCGCATCGTACCTTCGTGCTGTGCGTACACGAATTCTCTCTGCTCTTGGAAGTTTTCTTAAAAACTACCTAAAGCAATAAAACAGTACTTTTCAGTGCTACACAAACAGTACTTTTCAGTGCTAAAATTAAAAACGGTACTTTTCAGTGCTACTTAAACAGTACTTTTCAGTACTATTTTTTCTACTATTGATCCCTTTACGATCCTTGTTTGGACCCGTGCCTTCGATTTTTCATTGGACCCGTTGGCGAAAGCTAGCGGTGGTAATCCTTCTTGGACACCGTCTAGGGAAAAAACCTCTCGAAGGTCACGTCTTTCTCGTTTATTAACTAAACATGGTATCAACAACTAACAAAAGGAAGGGTGAATCTCTGAATTCACTACTTCCTTCCAAAAAAGTGGGTTTTAAAACTGTCACTACACGTGGCAAGAATGGAAGAAAGGACGCTTCCCCGGAATGCGAAGTTTCTTCCAAGGGTGAAATGAATAATTGTATTGAAATGAGCAATCAGTTCGATGCTCTAGACAAATTTTCCGAACACCAAATCGAAGCAGCCTCTAGCCCAGGCTCTTTGATTCAAGTGAGGAAGCAAAGAGTGCCGCCTATCGTGGTCAGTTGTTCCGAATTTGGGGGATTTAGGCAGGAGATCTTGAACTCCATTAGGGGAATCAAGGTTTCCTTCCAAATCGCAAAGAAAGGAGACTGTCGCGTTTTGCCGGAAACTCTTAAAGATCGCGAACTTCTTCTCAGATATCTTGAAGAGAAGAAGCACAAATTTTTTACTTATGACGACAAAACTGAACGTTTGTTCAAAGTCGTCTTGAAAGGTCTCTCAAGTGACTATAAGTCACCTGAAGAGATCAAAAATGGAATAAATGATTTACTTGGATTTTCCCCAGTCCAAGTAATCATTATGAAAAAGAGAACCCAATCTGGCATTGTTCGGAAAGGGCTTTCTCAAGAATATTATTTAGTTCACTTTAACAAAAAAGAACTAAATAATATTAAAGCTTTAGAAAAAGCTAAACTTATGTTCGATGTCCGTGTGACGTGGGAACATTTCCAGAAACCTGGAGGAAATTACCAGAACCCCACTCAGTGCCGTCGGTGCCAAAAGTGGGGTCATGGTACAAAAAATTGTCGCATGGATGCTAAATGCATGATTTGCGGAGGTTCTTCTCACGCTAAGGACGACTGTCCTGTGAAAGAAGATACCAGAAAATTTCAATGCGCCAATTGCAAGGGCCCTCACAAAGCTAACTTTTGAGAATGCATTTCACGCAAAAGAGTCGTTGAGGCTCGTGCCAAGCAGATAAAGGATAATATCCGTTACGATAACGGTCGTTTCCGGAATTTGCCTGGTAGAGTATCGAACAATGCTCATTTTTCAGTTAACGATCGCTTGATTAGGAATCATACCCACCAGGAAGATCATAATCATGCTCATTCACAAACAAATTTTAATCCGTCGGGTATCAGGTATCAGAAGGCCGGCTCCAAAGGCACGTTCCCCACCAGTTGGGAGATTTGTGCCATCGCCATATTTGAGCCTATTTCATCATCTACCCGATGGGAGAGGAAAGGGAAGGGAAAGATGGGAGGAAATAGGAGTGGGGTCCCTTGAAGAGGGAAGATCGCATAAGCGAAATGAGAGCATGTAGCTCCATACCACAATGGGTTCGAACAGCGCCCTAAAAAGGGCACTGCAAAACGCATGAGCGTAAAGAGAGCCTATAGCTCATTACCACAGCGGGTTAAGAATAACAGAATGTCCTGAAGATTCAGGCTTCTGAATTCAGTTTCACTTAATAAGTGTTTACCAAGTAATTGGAATCGCATTTGCGCAAAAACTGGACAGTTACATATCAGGTGATACGAAGTTCCATAATCGGAGTCACAACTATCACACACAAATGAGTCAGCACGCTGAATATTTGCCATGTGATAGTTGAGTCGGCAGTGGCCTGTCAACGCTCTGACCAAGAGACTGCAATTCTGCTTTGACAGATTTGTTAAATACTTCGCCACCTTTGGAGATGGCTCAGTAATATACAATTTTGTTTGACGACACGACTCCAAACTATTCCAATATTGCTTGTGCTGAGTTGCCGCCCAAGAGTTTATCTGAAGCTTCACCCAGCACTTCGAAATTGGAATAGCCGGCTCAGGGCCAATGAAGTCATGCGATGCTCCATCGCGAGCTAGCTCATCAGCCAATTCATTTCCAGCGATGGAAGAATGGCCAGGTACCCATACAAGGTTTACAGAGTTGACTGAATTCAGTTCCTCAATTTGAGTTCGACATGCGATAACAAGCTTCGACCTTGAGTTGGCCGAAGCGAGAGCTTTTATAGCAGCCTGACTATCTGAACAGAAGTATATGACTTTACCCATTACGCGCTGTTGGAGTGCTGATTGCACTCCACACATAAGAGCAAATATTTCCGCCTGAAAAACGGTGCAGTTTCTACCAAGTGAGTAAAACTGATTCAGCCTTAGCTCACGAGAATATACTCCTGCACCAGCTCTACCTTCAAGAAGGGAGCCATCAGTGTAACATACTATATTGCTTGATATACTTCTTTCCAAATAGCCAGACGTCCACTCTTCCCGTGAAGGGAATTGTGTGGTAAATGTCCTGTAAGGAAAGTTACAAGCAATTGTGAGATCACTTGGAGCAAGGACAATTTTGTCCCAATTCACCAAAAGTGGAAACAACGAAGTGTGTGTAGATCTACGATTCACTGGATTTTTCTCCAGTAGATCCAGTACCCATAAACGGTAAGAGCAAGAAAGTGCTTCTTGTTTAAGATATATGTGTAGTGGCGCAACGTCGAAAAGGGCCTCGAGCGCTGCTGTGGGAGTTGTAGAGAACGCACCAGACATCGCCATCAAGCACATCCTTTGGAGATGGCCCAATTTTGATTGGATTGTTCTCACTTCGCCCTTTTGCCACCACACAAGACATCCATATGCCAATATTGGTCGAACAACTGTTGTGTAAATCCATTTGATATATTTGGGTTTGAGGCCCCAAGTTTTACCAAAGGTTCGCCGGCATTGACCGAAGGCCATGCAAGCTTTTTTGACTCTGAAATCAATGTGAGGTGTCCATGAAAGTTTGGAATCTAGAATGACTCCAACATACTTTACTTGATCAGTCACATTAATCTCAGTGCCAAAAAGACGTAAAGGTCGAATTCCATCGCGGTTTCGTCTTTCCGTAAAAAGAACAATAGATGTTTTATTCGGGTTAACCGAAAGGCCATATTGGCGACACCAACTCTCGACTACCTGAAGAGCACTTTGCATCAGGTCGAATAGGGTGCTTATGCACATACCAACTATCAGAGCTAGATAGTCGTCGGCAAATCCATAGGTTGGAAAACCGCAATTATTGAGTTGCCTCAATAGCGTATCTGCTACGAGATTCCACAAAAGTGGTGATAAGACTCCCCCTTGGGGGCATCCGCAAACACTCAATTTTCGAATCGCTGCTTGACGCAATGTCGAGAAGAGATGTCGGTTTTTGAGCATTTGATGAATCCAATTGGTAATCATTGTAGGTAGCCCATGGTTTCGTGCGGCTTCCAATATGGCATCGAAAGACACGTTATCAAAGGCACCCTCAATATCCAAGAAAACACCCAAGCAGGATTGCTTCTGAGCGAATGCTTTCTCGATATCGTATACAACTTTGTGTAAAAGAGTCACAGTGGACTTTCCAGATTGGTAAGCATGTTGATTCACATGAAGAGGCATGTTTGCCAAATAAACATCACGGATGTGATGATCGATAATGCGTTCCAGACATTTCAGAAGAAAAGAGGTCAGACTGATTGGTCTAAAACTCTTCGCTTCCTCATACGACGCACGTCCTCCTTTTGGGATAAACTTTACAGTAATATCACGCCAGGATTTGGGAATGTACCCGGTAGCAAAACTGCTTACAAGTAGCTTTTTCAAAACATGTTTGATAAACTCAAATCCCTTTTGGAGCAGAACAGGATAAATCCCATCCGCTCCTGGAGATTTAAAAGGAGCAAAACTATTAAGTGCCCATTGAATCGATTCAGTAGTTACGATACTGCGAGCCGAGGCCAGAGACTCGTAACTACATGAAAAGACATTTGGTTCATCCGTAGATGCTATGTCCACACATCCGGGGAAGTGTGTATTGAATAAACATTCTAAAACTTCTTCATCGGAAGAAGTAAAGTCACCATTAGGTAAGCGAATTTCGTTCACTTGGAAATCCTTAGATTTTGCAAGAATTTTGTTCAACCGACTGACTTCACTCAAACTGGAAACATTTGTACAAAGGTTTTTCCAGCCGGATCGTTCAGCAGAACGAAGAGCCTTCTTGTAAGCCTTGCGAGCTGACTTGAACGACTCTGATCCAGCTGAACGGCGTCTGTTCCAACTCCTTCTACATTGTTTCCTGAGTCTAGTCAGATCGGAATTCCACCATGGGGTCCCTCTTGTAGTCTTTACAGACCGCAGAGGACATGCTTCTTCAAAAGCTTCCATAATGTAGGATGTTGTAGTATCAACGGCATCATCCAGATCACTTGGATTTTCAATGGACGGAGAATATCCATGAAATTTGGTCGCAACCAATTCAATGTAGAGTTCCCAGTTTGTTGACCGGGGATTCCTAAAAC
Organism: Aedes aegypti; assembly: GCF_002204515.2. Lineage (NCBI taxonomy): Eukaryota > Metazoa > Arthropoda > Insecta > Diptera > Culicidae > Aedes > Aedes aegypti. Next base: position 404,409,005 of record NC_035108.1, read on the forward strand.
GCAAAGTCTGCGCAGTTACATTTGAATGTTCAAAGAAGATGTAGCGATGATCAGATAATGATTCCTCATCTGATACATGCCAATTCGTCAACTCGTGACTGATTCTATTCGAGCAGAGCGTTATGTCTAACACTTCTTCTCTATTAGAAACCATGAAGGTTGGGCGATTGCCTATGTTAAGTAATCCAAGGTCTGTACTACTTAAGTATTCCATCAGACTGGAGCCTCTCAAATTGATATCTGAGCTGCCCCAGATGATGTGATGAGCATTGGCATCACTGCCCACAATCAGCGGAAGGCCTTTTGTTACGCAGTGTACGACAACTCGTTTGAAGTCATCCGTTGGGGATGGTTCATCATGTGGTAAATATACCGAACAATAGACGTATTTCCTGTTGAGGTAACCAACAGAAACATCGATTGTGACAGCACATACATCTCTGGTAGTTAACTCAGAAATGAATGTAGCAACGATTGCTTTATTAACGAGCACGCATGCGCGGGGCATGGAGCGCGAGTTTGCCATTTCAAGTTTGCTAAAAGTAGCAAAAACTGGGTCCACAAGGTTACCTAGATAGAAGTTCCCTCTACGAAAGTAGGGTTCTTGAACTAGCGCCACTTGGGCTGCACCATTTTGCATGAGTCTGCAAAGATTGATCGTTGCTGTTCTTTTATGCTGAAGATTGATCTGAGCTAACCTAACCGTAGCCACTACCCAAACTAGGCAGGATTAAGCTTTTTGCAATCTCAGTACGAAAAAGACCAGCAACGAAAAAACCAGATCGGTATCTATTTAAAGTCGCCAAAGGCGAAAGAGCACAGAATACACTGTGTAAAACGCATAATGCGAATCCATATAGGTGATAATTTAAATTAAATGTCAACATATTCATAATCCCACCCTTATTAAGCCTCAGGATAGAGACTGAAGAAGGGCAGCCGATTATCTCGGAGAAACACAAGGTCACCTGCACCATTGCTCCGGGTAGCACAGGAAGGACTCAATACTGTGGAGGGCGCCCTGGTACCCCACAGGCTCCGTTTGCGGTTAGGTTTTATTTAGACCCCCCTAACCATTCATTCTTAGGCACGGTACGCATCACACCATAAATTAGGGGTCACCTGTGAGGTGGACTTTTACCACCGGAACAGGCAGTCCGTAGTGTTAATTCTTAGCCAGTTGAAACAACCGCTACCGACACTACGCGGCTATCTAGGCTGCTCGGGAAAAGGAGGTTAATATTGATGATTAACTCCTGACGTGCCCAAGCAGCCAACAAGAATATTATTTAGTTCACTTTAACAAAAAAGAACTAAATAATATTAAAGCTTTAGAAAAAGCTAAACTTATGTTCGATGTCCGTGTGACGTGGGAACATTTCCAGAAACCTGGAGGAAATTACCAGAACCCCACTCAGTGCCGTCGGTGCCAAAAGTGGGGTCATGGTACAAAAAATTGTCGCATGGATGCTAAATGCATGATTTGCGGAGGTTCTTCTCACGCTAAGGACGACTGTCCTGTGAAAGAAGATACCAGAAAATTTCAATGCGCCAATTGCAAGGGCCCTCACAAAGCTAACTTTTGAGAATGCATTTCACGCAAAAGAGTCGTTGAGGCTCGTGCCAAGCAGATAAAGGATAATATCCGTTACGATAACGGTCGTTTCCGGAATTTGCCTGGTAGAGTATCGAACAATGCTCATTTTTCAGTTAACGATCGCTTGATTAGGAATCATACCCACCAGGAAGATCATAATCATGCTCATTCACAAACAAATTTTAATCCGTCGGGTAGCCGTTCGAATCTTTCAATTTCGAATGTATCTACCCACGGTAAATCCTTTGCCGATATCGTAGCAGGTAATTTGAACTCTTCCCCTGTTCGTTCCATGAGTACCCATTCTACTTGTTTCAAATCAAATGGTAAAAACCCTACCGCCACAGGTAACTCCTACCCCGCTTCTTCGTCTACCGAAAATTCCAATGGGAAATCATCAGATGATATGTCTGCCTCTGATTTTAATTTTCTAACTGAACAATTGAATCTAATGATTGATGCAATGTTCAGAGCCACCACTATGACTGAAGCAGTCCAAGTAGGTGTAAAATTTACAAATAAAATTGTTATTGGATTACGTTTTTCTAATGGATCCAAATAATAATTTAAATATTTTAAATTGGAATGCTCGTTCTCTGAATGGTAAAGAGGACGAGCTGTTTAATTTTCTTACAGCTAATAACGTGCATATAGCAGTTATTACCGAAACTTATTTAAAACCTGAATCCAAATTTAAAAAAGATCCTAACTTTTTTGTTTATCGTAATGATCGACTTGATGGGGCATGTGGGGGAGTTGCAATCATCATTCATAGGCGTATAAAACATCAACTGTTTTCGTCATTTGAAACTAAAGTTTTTGAAACTTTAGGTGTTTCTGTTGAAACACAGTTTGGTAAATATACTTTCATAGCTGCCTATTTGCCTTTTCAATGCTCTGGACAGCAAGTTAATTGGCTTCAAACTGACTTGCGAAAATTAACTCGCAATAAGTCAAAATTTTTTGTCATTGGTGACTTTAATGCCAAACATCGGTCATGGAATAATTCTCAAAGTAATTCCAACGGCAAAATTTTATTTGATGAGTGCTCTTCAGGATATTTCTCAATTCAATACCCTGATAGCCCTACATGTTTTTCCTCTTCTAGAAATCCATCTACGATTGACTTGGTCTTAACCGACTCTAGTCATCTTTGTAGCCAATTAGTTACTCATGCTGATTTTGATTCTGATCATGTCCCTGTTACATTTCAAATATCGCATGAAGCGATTCTCAATCCTATCAGCTCCACTTTCAATTATTTACGAGCCGACTGGAATATATATGAAACGTATGTTGACTCTAATCTTGATGTTAACATTTCTTTAGAAACTAAAATTGATATTGACAATGCTCTTGAAACTTTAACAAATTCCATTGTTGAAGCCAGAAACATTGCAATTCCAAAATGTGAAGTAAAATTTGAATCCGTGATTATAGACGATGATCTTAAACTCTTGATCCGTCTTAAAAACGTGAGGAGAAGACAATTTCAACGCACTCGTGATCCTGCTATGAAAATTATATGGCAGTATTTGCAGAAAGAAATCAAGAAACGTTTTGCAGATTTAAGAAACAAAAATTTTGAAAATAAAATTTCTCAATTGGACCCCGGCTCTAAGCCCTTTTGGAAATTATCTAAAATCTTGAAAAAACCTCAGAAGCCTATACCGGCATTGAAAGAGGAAAACAAATTATTACTAACTAATTGCGAAAAAGCTCAAAAACTTGCTATGCAGTTTGAAAGTGCGCACAATTTTAATTTAGGACTTACTAGTCCAATTGAAAATGAAGTTACTCAGGAGTTCGAAAATATTCTCAATCAAGAGAACGTTTTCGAAAATGCCTGGGAGACTGATTTGGAAGAAGTGAGAACTATTATTAAAAAAATCAAAAATATGAAAGCTCCTGGCGATGATGGAATTTTCTACATCCTCATCAAGAAACTTCCAGAAAGTAGCTTATCATTTTTAGTTGATATATTTAACAAATGTTTTCAATTAACATATTTTCCTGACAAATGGAAAAATGCTAAGGTTGTTCCAATTTTAAAACCAGACAAAAATCCTGCAGAAGCTTCTAGCTATCGTCCAATCAGTTTGCTTTCCTCCATCAGTAAAATTTTTGAAAAGGTTATTTTGAACAGAATGATGGCCCACATCAACGAGAATTCAATTTTTGCCAATGAACAGTTCGGATTCCGCCATGGACATTCGACCACTCATCAACTTTTACGTGTAACAAATTTGATCCGTTCCAACAAATCTGAAGGCTACTCTACTGGTCTTGCTCTTCTAGACATAGAAAAAGCATTCGACAGTGTTTGGCATGAAGGTTTGATTGTAAAATTGAAAAATTTTAATTTTCCAACATACATTGTTAGAATAATTCAAAGTTATCTGTCAAATCGTACACTTCAGGTTAATTATCAGAACTCCAGATCTGAAAGACTTCCTGTAAGAGCTGGTGTTCCCCAAGGCAGCATTTTGGGACCAATATTATACAATATTTTCACATCTGACTTACCTGAGTTACCTCAGGGATGTCAAAAATCTTTGTTTGCGGATGACACAGGCCTCTCCGTCAAAGGACGAAGCCTGCGTGTCATCTGTAGTCGATTGCAAAAAAGTTTGGATATTTTTTCTTCATACTTGCAAAAATGGAAGATTTCTCCTAATGCTTCCAAAACTCAACTAATAATATTCCCACATAAACCAAAAGCTCTTTATTTGAAACCTTCAAGTAGACATGTTGTCACGATGAGAGGGGTTCCAATAAATTGGTCAGATGAAGTTAAGTATCTAGGGCTCATGCTAGATAAGAATTTAACTTTCAAAAATCACATTGAGGGCATTCAAGCCAAATGTAATAAATATGTAAAATGTCTCTATCCCCTTATTAATAGAAAATCAAAACTTTGTCTTAAGAACAAGCTTTTGATATTCAAACAAATTTTCAGGCCAGCCATGTTGTATGCTGTACCAATATGGACTAGCTGTTGTAATACCAGGAAGAAAGCTCTGCAGAGAATTCAAAATAAAATTTTGAAAATGATTCTGAGGCTTCCTCCCTGGTATAGTACCAATGAGTTACATAGGATATCCAATGTTGAAACATTGGAACAAATGTCAAATAAAATAATCAATAATTTCAGGCAAAAATCGTTACAATCTTCTATTGCCACGATTAATGCGTTATATGTTTAGGTTAAGTTAGGTTAAGTATATTAAAAACTTTTTTTTTTCTCTTATAAGCAGGTGAAATCAACTCACCTGTAAAAAATCTGAACTGCTACGGCAAATGAAATGTAATATGTTGTTAACAAAATGTTAATAAAATCTTAGATTTGTTTTACCAAATTAGGATGATAGTGTTGTCTAATAACACAGAACACCTAGATATAAGAAATAATGAATGTAATGTTTGGAATGATACTAATAAAGAAATTTAAAAAAAAAAAAAAAACAAGCAAAATTTTTAATTTGGGTGAAGCTCTATGGTTCTCAATAGTTTTAAAATGGCGTAAGAGCAGTTCATTTTAGCATTTGAACGATACAAAAAAAAAACGTAAAATGTATAAACCAACAACCTGATAATGAAATAAAAGTTGTAAAACTAAGACCTTTGATCAATATTACAGTAATATTATTTTGATAAAATTTCAATAGAACAACCATTTACTACCTAAAACTATTATCAATTTTAATGAAACATGACGATTTGATAGTTTTGTGATGCTCCCAACAACTTTCCACTATTTGTGAAAAATTCAAGCAATGTTTACATAGCAAATACCTTGAACCTTGTGAATATTTTTTCGGGCTTTATAGAATTATTTTTTTGTTTATCATTTTATTGTTGAAGTTGTTCCAACAAAATTTCATGACTGATTGTAGAGCATATGTTGGTTGTTAGAAGTGCCAAAGACACAACATGTATGTTGCAAATAAAACCAAAACGTGGGTGTCCGTCTTTAGAATCCAAAGTCTGGCGGTATTTTTCAGATGTTTAAGATTCATTATTTACAAAAACTTATGTAATATTTGGAAAGAATGCTGATGTGTAAAAATATGATCGATGTTGGTTACACACTTTCATATCGCGACTGCATTTAAAATCCGGTATCAACGAATCACGTAAATATTTTTTTCTGCGTTGAACCTAACGCCCGGCATAGAGTGCTAGACTGCGAAGCGTACCCTGTTCGACCTAGCTCCGATGCATGGATTTCAAGAAAACACGTTTTCGCGAGCCAAAAACACAAAATTTTTGGTCAATATGCTTATTTTGTTTTTCTTTTTGTTATTTTCAAACCCCTATTCCCTCTGCTTGATAATTTCCTAACGCTCATTCAAGAATACCCTACTTCGTTTAGCATTTATTTTAATAGGATGCGTGCATGGTGCATGTTTTTTCTTAGATTTAAACAACATAACTTTCTCTCGTCTGCCAAGCCAACTTTTTTTTTGCAGAAGTTTATACTATACAATTGTGTAAATTGCTTACGAAACGTTTACCCTTCTTGTAACAGCAGTAACGAAAAAATCACCCCCCCTTCTTACGTTACGTAATTTGTGTACAATGTCTTATTAATTGTGCACCCCCATCCAGTAACTAGTAGCTCTAGAAGCTGGACATATTCCATACGGAGAGACGCTTTACTTTATCTTGTTTGCATTGGTCAGATTCCAGCACAAAGCGCGACCAACAAACGTTCGAGACAAACAATCCTACAAACGTTCCCGACAGAATCATGGAGAATGAAAGATTGCATTCACTTGTGATTGTGTTGAGATACATTCGCAGTGCGACTCATATTAATGTGAATGAATCAACAAATGAACACACACATCAGAGAGTGTTGGTTAATTTTTCTTGTCTGCATTTTATCTCTCTCTTCGGGATGAACGCGCGACACTTTCTATGTAGTGCTGCTGTGATCGGGCTTCACAGGTAACACACGCTGGCTCAGGAGTGCAAAATGAATGTAACGTGAAACGATTTTCCCATGCCTGCTATTGACTGAAGAATTCAAATGCATACTGATGGCAACATTGTCCGTCCGTGAGAAGCAAGCGATGAGAGGAGAAAACTGCCAAAAATAGTAAACAACACACGCATGGTTTGAAAAATGCTTATAATTTTGGTCAAAAAACATGTTTAATTGAATAATTCAAATGAAACAAATTGTAATTTTGAGTTTTTATGAAGTTGTTAATGAATTCATATCGACAATAATACCTTTGTGTGAAACGTGTGCGAGTAATACTGCCTACATAATTGTGTGGGTGGAGGTATACATGAAACATGATGATTTATTTTTGGCCGACGCACATAACATTGTGCTTCGCCTTGTTGGGTGGCTCGAGAGGGTGGCAACATTATGTATATGCGCTCAATGAACTTTCACCTTAAAGCGAAGTAGGCCGTCATTGAAATTTATACGCGTCGTTAATGATTGTTGCTAATTCATCTCACGATTTCGAATCAAAGAAAATCAGTTGGTTTTGCACTGACACAGCTGAAAAAGTATCAGCATACTTTATGCATGTTAGCGCGTGCAGTGATACTTTTTCAAGTCAATATAAACTATCAAGACTGAGTTATATCACTTTGAAATGCAAGCTGAAAAGTAATCATTGTTGCCAAAACGAATGACGGGCTACTTAGCCTTAAGGTCCAACAATAAAGAATCTTTTCTAGTTTTCACCTAAGATAGAACCCAAGTGTTACCACTTTTGAAAAAGTAAAACCCTAGTGGAAATTTGTCGGCAAATTGAACATCAAACATTATCAAAAGTGTCAAGGTTAAAATTTTGACCAATTTTCAAACTTAAAGTTTAAATATGATAAAACCGTTATTTGAGCGGGAAATTTTCCAAAGAAGCGAAACACGCTCTGTGTTATTTGATAAAATGAAGATATTTTCAAAAATATTGGAACCCTCTTGATGATCAATTTTTTTTTTTCCGTTCGGGATGAACCACTGCAACCAGTTTTCTTTGATCTTTTGTGGTATACCCGTGTCCTTTGTTTAGTGCATATCGTTCTACTCCATTACTATTGAGAAATAATGGAGTAGTCGTTTTTTATACAAATATCATTCTTTACCATTTTGCATAGAGCCTCTTTAGAAAAAGATACCGCTATTTATACCTTTTGGAGAAAACAGTTTGTCACCATTAAACTCTCAAAAGCGCGCCCCTTAATCAGGTTCGGCCACTAAGCTGGTTGAATGATACTGATTTTGACCATGCATCGGTACTCTAGCGTATCAAATTATTGCTTCTACTTATAAGGTTCAAAGTCGTTTTTTGAAACTGTAAACAGGTTTCATCGCATGAGACATTTAGATTCCTTGAAACAAAAAGCTTATTTTAGAAGTTAAGAGGTCTGCTACTCCACTGATTCGGAATCGTTTCCCTCCTAGATATCGAAAGATAAACTCTTGAACCTGAAAAAAAAATTGTCTCATGCGTTGAAACTAACCTCAGATGCTGATTGAGCCATTTTTCCACTTCGACCTCCTCATCATCTAGGACAAATAGGTGGTTCTTAGTGGCTTGTTACTCTCTTATACTCTTCCGACCGTAACTTATAAGTATTCACAAGAACAGATACAGCAAGAGTACAATTTGGTAGATCTTACCCCGTAACGCACCTCGAAAAGGTGATCTACCCGCGTTACGGGGAATGATCAAATTTACTTCTGTTCTGTGAATCATAGGATAAACACCACAGTTTTATGTAATTCCAAGGCTTTTGCCAACCTACTTAATTGTGAGCTAGTAATTGTCATTTAACTAAATATATTAATTTCCGGGCATTTTTACACCATCGGTTGCTGAAACAGTGTGTTGTGTATTTGGTTTTATATTTCACATAACATTACACTTTGGGTTACAAATATGAGGCAATTACAGCATTGCTTCCAAAAATATTTCACTTAGAAGACAATACAAATTTCCAATTTCTATGGTTGTTTGAGGGAACTTTTCATTAAATCTATTTTCAATTTCATCCATTTCAGCACGACAACCCAGATTGGTTCGTCGACAAACCACTGCATCACTACAAGGAACTCCTTAACAACAACATAAAGTTCGTTCTGGACAAGCGAGACAAAAAAGGGCGCCGGATATTCGTCAGCAAGATGGGCAACATGGACATTAACAAATTTTCCGCAACGGATCTGGCTCACCTGGACGAACTGTGGTGCGAGTTCATGCTGAACGACTTGGAAACGCAGAAGAATGGAATCTCCTGTCTGATCGATATGAGTGGCTATTCCCTTAAGAGTCTCCGATATCTGACGCCAACCAACATTCGAATCGGAACACAGAAAGCCGATTTGATGCCGGTGAAGCACATGGAGTTCCACGTGGTGAACTCGTCGGCCTTCATGAACGCAGCCGTCGCCATTCTGTATCCGATGTTGAGCAAACAGATCAAGGATTCGGTACATTTCCACTACTCGAATTGGGACTCACTGCATGCCCATATGGGGAAGGACGTACTTCCGGCGGAGTACGGTGGCACGAATGGGGAAAAGTTCGATCACGACATGCTGAACAAGCAATTGCTGGACTTGGAGCACCATTACGACGGGTTGATTCGCTTCGGGTACGAGCTGAAGCCGCACGTGGATCCGAGCAAGTATGCGAAATTCTTCCACTACGTAGAAAAGACCAAAGGTAATAAGCGAAGGTACAAATCCAAGAGGGACGAGAATGTTGAAATGTGATTTGGAGAAGATTGTATTTAGTGTATTGAGTAGTTCGAGGTGAAACCAGGCCGTCATCGGCACAAATTGTTAGAATTCCAATTTTTTGTTGCTATTTGGTAGAATATGCTAAAGCTAGAGGAGAAGCGCATTTGGTTAAGGTGAATCAATCGAAGAAAAACCTAAAATTTTCAAGAGCACAAATCAGAAGAACCGTATATCCGATTGAGCTGAAAACTCGATCGATTGGTTGGACTAATCGATCAAGTTTTCAGCTCCATCAGATGTTCGGTTCTTCATGAAAATTTAAGGTTTGGTTATGGTTCTTCTTCACCTTAAATCATATTGATGGACCCCACGTAGGCCAGCTAGATAAAAAGGCCATCATTGATGAATTTTATGTATTGCTTCACTCCAAAAAGATTAATAACCATAGAAGAGCCGTAAATGTGTGAGCATGGTGTTTAACTAACTGGCGTACGAGGGGTCTACCAATTTGGAATAATTAAAACGCTTCTCCTCTAGTTTTAGCACATTCTACCGAATAACGACAAAGAATTGCATTCTAACTACTTGTATTGATGGCGGCGCGGTATCGACAAGAATTTCTCATTAGAATGTTAAGTTTTAATGAATTTCTAATGTGATAAGTGAAATCTCAAATATTCATATTCAAAGGTAGGTAATGATTAGTATAAGTTCTTAAGACAGTAGATTAATCCAAACATTAGTAAAAAAAAAATGTTGAATCCATGGGACAGGTTGATACCAACATACCAATTATAAATTTTATTATAAAAAAGATTTCTGATTATGAATTCAATGAACTAAAAAGAAATATCCAAGCGTATTTTTATTATCCAGTCGTTCTACTCAACATCTTCCACTGAGTTCGACTCTTTCATACATTGCAGCACTTCGGCAATTACTTTATCGACTTCGTTTCGCGACATGCGAATCACGTCCAGAAGACAGCCTCTGGTATCATTACTCAACGAAACTATTTCACGAGTGGTCTCAGAAGTCAGCTTTCCCACATCGCTGATGATGTCCTTCACAATTGCATTAGATTCCTCGATCTGTAGCAAAATGATGTTATTGTAAGGATTCTCTTATAACAGTACTTCCCAAGCTACTCACATGATCCAGAATACACTTCACTTGATCCACCAGCTTAGGATTCTGCACCATACAGTCCACTCCGATGTGTTGAATTTCTGCCACCTTCTTTATCTCGTAGTCCACGTGTTCCTCCACGTTGTCCGTCAGGATTCTGACCCGAGTTACCAGATCATCGTAGCACTTTTTCGTATTCTCATAGGAATGGGCCGCGATTTTCTCTAATTCTGTAGTGGCCGGCACCACACATTCCGCCACTTGTGACCCCAGCACAGTAAGATTCTGCTTCGCTTCCTGTAGATACTCGTTGATGCTTTCGTTGGCCAACTGCAGCAAATCTTCGGCCTTCTGGGAAGCATCGCTTATCAGCTTGTCCACATTCTGCTTCAGGTCATGAACGGCGTCCAAAGCGGCTTTGGCAAGGTAGTCCAAAAGTTTCTTCAGCTCTTCGAGCAATCCTTCGGTAATTGTCAGATGAAAATTGTCCGGTGCCCGTAGATTGGATCCCGGGAATGTTTTGGCCTCGGACGAGGAGGCGATTGCCAGGCAGCAAACTAATAGTAGTAAGGCTTTCATTATCTCTGATTGTCAACTGACGGTAAGTGCAACTACAGAGATCGATTATATTTATACTTTGAAGCTGGCGAAATCTACCGTACAATAACTCAGATAACGGCTCGAGAGGCATTCGATTGATAAAGAAAACTATAATCTGCCGGTGTTTTGGGGTCATCGGGAAATGGCGTCCATCGCTCACGGGCATTGGTAATAGCACAACATGTAAGTTTCTAGAAAGTGACGGACATCGTTTTTGAAGATTCCCTTTTTAGTGATAAATTGTAATTCATTGCACCGTTGTTCAAGTGGTACATGGTTCAATCTGATGCAATTAGCCTTGCATAGTGTTGTGGTGTAATCAAATTGAACTTTGAAATAGAAAATATAGGAATTTAAAGACATTATGATGGTTAGGTGTTCTTATCTGATCTTGATACAGCTCAATACGTTACTGTTTACACATTTGAGCTTTGGACACTTCTAGAGGAGTATTAGGAAGTTTAAGTTTTATGGGCGGCGTTTAAGAGCTCGTACAACTCTTTATTAAAATTTTGATATTAGGGATATCAGTTAACCCTTAAAAGGCGTGGACGACATTGTCTCACGTTTTTGTTCGTATCTTTTGACTCAATATATCAAATCTCAAATTGGCACCTTCATATGCATCCACTAGAATTTCGATACCGATTGCCAATCCGGATACTTTTGTGTACTCTACACTTTTTCACTTTCACTCGACCGACGCGCGACATGTTTGATCCTGCCTTCATCGCCGGCCCCCGTAGGAGCAAGCGTCAAGGTCGAAGGATCAAACACAACTCATTATAAGCATGAGGGAGTCAAAACTTTAAATAATGATAATGGCTATCACGCCTACCTTATATTTATTTTCACGTGTGCTGTCATTTCCGAGATATTTTAAGTTATACGATTTTTGCTATACAACGATTTACCTTCTACAGTCCTTTTTTATATTAACTACCTACCAGCCAAAATAATAACATATTTTGTTAGAAACAAGTTTGTTACTCAGACTCTATAACAATGCATTGACCGGGTTAAATATTTGAATATGGCGTAAACTGCCCATAAAGGCATAACTGTCCCATATTGAAAAAGTAGGCATTGAGAAAGTAGCGCTCTAAGTTTGAAGTTTGTTTTCTCATACAAATTTTCATAATTTTCTAGTACATTTCTACACGCTATATTCATTAAGCGCCACCGCAGAGATTACTCGTTTTGCTTCTATTGATCAGTAGAAAATAAAAACTTGACCACAATTCACGTTCTGCAGTTGCTATTTAGATTGAAAGTTCATATAGAGACTATTATGCCTTTATTTTTCAATACGGAACTGCACCAAGTTCATATTTTTCCGCAACATTTTCAAACAAAGTACGTAAATTTTGATACGCACAGTAAAGTTTATATTAAACTATACATGTTGCGAAGAAAAAAGGTGTTAGTTCGAAGTTCCATATGGGACAGTTATGCTTTTATGGGCAGTAAAATAAATTTTAATTTTGAAAATGACATGATTCACCAGAAAGTTAAGGGTATTTCTATAGTATCTATAGAAGGAATATTTCTAAAGCTCCTTCTCCTTCCATATTCATAGGCTAATGAAAATTAAGATTTTTGCGGAAATTACGTTAACTTCATGCGTAAATTTGTCAACTTTACGAAACAACGATTTCAATGGGTAAGGATGACACTACCGAGGATTCATTTCTCACATAAGTTCTGGAAGCGATATTAGCAAGGAAAATGCGGTTCTAACTAAAAATGGCATCGCCGAAAACGATTCCGTTGTCGAAGCTTTCATAATAATGTTCAATTAGAAAACGTAGACGAATTACTGTTTAGAATGTAGAATTTCCACAGACAAACAGACGTCACACTTAGAACAAATCCCGATCAAAATCATAGTCACGAGAACATATACGCCCAATGCTAAAATCGGTGTGTTTGGCCGACAGGCCAACAGATGGCGGTAGTGTGTAAACGTCAAACACGAACAAAAACGACGCGAGCGCTGCAGGTGGCGGATTGGCCTCCTACAATATTTTTGAATCGACCGTTAAAAAGGTGGTCGATGAACAATGATGAGAGTGTGACGTCTGTTTGTCTGTGGAATTTCCTTAGGTAATTGTCTACTTTTAGGCGTATTCTGCGGTTCAAGGTGTTTTTAATTTCAAAAACAACTCAAAAAGTAAATGACTTATGAGTGTCTGGTAATCATATTCGGCTTCAGAAGACATGATTTAAGTAAGTAACGACATTTTCAATATTACCGAACGTTGTTTACATAGGTGATCAATGTTACCCCTAATTAGCTAAATAAAAAAATCGCCTTAAACATTTTTTTAAACATGGTTAAATTTTTCAAAAAACAAAACAAAATAAAGTCCGTAAAATGGGGTGTTAAGGACTCGTGGGGTTTTAAGGGATTAAACTTCTCCATCAAGTATGACAAGTCACAAAAACGTCGAAAGTCGATATATCAGTAATCTGAAAGGCTTGATTTGTTCGGAGGAATGTGAGCTACATTATGTGATATGAAATGTCTTTTAAAATAAAGTATTGTGGAGTCTAGAGATTGGAAACGATTCAAAACATCTTGATTCGAATTTTATAGGCTAAATACATTTATCTACAAAACTATGAAACACAGTGGTGCAACCAGGGGGGGGGGGATTTGGGGGTCAAACCCCCCCCCCCAGAGCCAAAAAAAATTAAGGATTACCAAGTATATTTTTGAAACTCATTACTACACATCATATGCAACCACGCAGCAGTAACTCAGTTTGGTTCTTACAAACACTAAGAGTTTCAGTGGTTTTAAGGTTGTATCTTCAAAATTGTGTTTTTTTCAACTCTTATAAGTATTTGTTTTAAAAAAAGCTCATAAATAACGAAATTTTTTTGCTTTTTCCTAATACCAAATTGAGGGCTTTGTGTGAGAAGTTTGTCAAATATTTAGTAATCAGTTAAGTATTCTTAGGGAAATCTGAAAATTACGATATAATATTCTTTGAAGTTCTCAAGATCTTCCTTTGGCCAACGTGGTACGAGAAACATAAATGCTCATTACTCTAAAACGGCTGCACAAAATTGCTTAATTTTTTCACAACAGGCACTCATAAATGTATTATTTCGGAGAGCGAATATCCGAAAAACATAATAAATCTGTGACCTGCGATGAGTGGGTTATGGCTACGCGTCGGTCCACAAAGAAATTTCTGTATATCTCTAGATCTAGATGACCAATCATCAATATTTGATCAATAGTTTTTTGAGAACTTGTGAAAAAATGGTGCTTAAATATGGAAAAAAGTTATTGCAATTTGAATATATTTTTTGTAGTGAAAAAAAGATGCTGCTAGTAGAGGGGTTAACCAATAAGACTACAAAATCATCCAAAAACAAAATTTGATGATCCTATTGAAAACAAACAAGATGTTCGCACATATTTGGTTATAAAATCTTAACAGTGAAAGCAAAACTTGTTTTCGACTTTTAGAATCGATTCTCTTAATTGTCGATGTTTTAATATAAGACAGTTATGCTCGCACTGTAAGTTAGATGTTGGTTTGCTTTCGACCGGCTGTAATAGTAGTTGCAATGATTTCATAAGCAAAAGTTTGCGTTTAAAGATCTTTCTCATCGTTAAAAATATGAAAATATATTTAAAGAACAACACAGATGGTCGACTAAACGGTGTCGTGTCGATGTATTGTAAACTTGTTCAATCAATTTTTACTATGCGTGTTAAAATAGTGAAGTTCACTCAAATCTTCAAGTCGATTTTTTCTAATTAAAAATACCCCCTCAAATTCAAACTTACAACCCCCCCCCCCAAACCAAATCCTGGTTGCGCTACTGATGAAACAATATTATGAAAAATATGTGAGTAACTTAGAAAATAAGTAAATTTATTTGAGATCACAACGCAGGCAAAAACTTGTGTACGTTTTTTCTAGATTTCGACTTTTAATATTTCTTATGGAAAAAGTCTCTTTTTGAAAATAAGTGAGGTGTTAGGGGATTATCTTTTCTACTTTATCCAAGTTACTAAACTCATTCGATTTAAGCCGAAAAATATTCCAATATACTTTTAGCTTGTACCGTGAAGTAAAACTACATCTGGCGCACATTGTAAGATTTAAGGGGTCTGTTTGTTACTTAATATCACCAAAATGTCATATCTCGAAAATCGGTTAAACTGGTAGGAAAATCTTGGTATCAATTGTTTAGAAAGTTTGAAAGATTCTTTCATTTGGGAATGAGTTTGAAGCCATTGTTACTTTTCAAGGTAATCCTATGAAGTGGTAAACAATAATAATATTTTGTCATTTCTTAGAGTGTATAATGATGTTGCGCGAAGATTGAAACCAAATCTACCTATCGAACTGTCAAACCGTCTATCTATCGAACAGATCAGCAAAACAAATAGGCCTATTCACATGACGTTTCAAATCAGCTGATCGGAAAGCACTGACAGTTCTTCTATGAAAATGACAGGCCCGTGTTTGCACCGGTCCTCCACCGATGTAAACAAATGCATAGATGGATCTGTCACACGAAAAGGCCTATAGGGGCTATAAGGCAATTCATAAGACAGCTGCGATCAGCTGGTTTTTTGTTTATCATGAGATTTTGACGTTTCATGATCGGAGTGACCGTTCGATTACAAAGGGAAATGTAAAGCTCCGACAACACTCCCATGCTTTGTTTACCCTGCCGTTTCGGTTACATGTACACTTTCAGCTATCAGTCATGAATAGCCTTATTGTCGAAGACGAAGGAGAACAATCATTCAAAGAAGCCTCTTCGCGCTACTTTCTTTATATATACTCTGTCAGAACTCATTTTGAGAAACTTCGCGGCCTCGTCGGCCACTTAACACATTGTGTTATAGAGTGAGCGTTAGATTTCCGCTCCATACTGTAACACTTTTCTTCTTCAGTATTTTTTCAACCATGCCACTGGGTCTTTCATGCAAATACTTTGTTTAGTGTAGTGTTTTATTTACAGGACTAGTTGGCCATTTTCCCTATTAAAACTAAAAGCTTGTTAAAATTATGCTTATATTATAGATCTTTTATGAAGTTTATGAAGAGCTGATAGAATTCGTAAACTGCAAATATAGGTTATGATCCTGTTGCATTTAAGTATGCAAATCATTTGAAGACAAATTTACGATGTATTGATAGTTTCCGAATAGAATTAATAACTATGAAAGATTTAATAGTTAAAATAAAACGGTTTGCGGTTACAGGAGTTCCAAGTTCAATGATATTGATGTATTATCTGATTAAGGTTGAACATAACTTATGAAATTGAATGAAATCATCAAAATAATTGACCAAAAAGATTATGCTTTGTTGTTGACAAAATATGGTTTTATTTACGGAACTCAAATTCCTTAACACCCCATTTTGCATTTCGGTCAAAAATCATACATTTTCATGATTATCTCAGAAATCTGTAGTAGGATCCTCATAATTGTATTTGGCTTTTGATATACACGACGAGAGAATGGTAGGGCTGTCCTTTGTTCAATTATTGACATATTAGAAGTTGCTTGAAATTCGAGTCAAAATTTTTTTCATCCCTTAAGACCCCATTTTACGATACATAGTCACGAGCTATGGGTGACAGTACTTGTTTTAAAAATATGCATTTTCAAATGAAGCATTTAAGAAATATACAGAAAACTGATCAATGTTACCCCGGATTAGGGTATTAAAAAAGTGTTATGATAAAAAGGCCCTCACAAGACAGTGGCCCACAAGCTATACCACATTTGTGAATTCGGCCCTAGCACTGCATATTTAACTGAGAGCTCTCTTTGGCAGCGTCCTTTATTAGGCAATGCTAAAATTGACAATTTTTAACCACCTTTCCCCTACCTGAAAAAAAAAAAAATATGAGCCATAACGCTTGAGCAAGTGTTCGAATCTTGTGCTGGCTGAAACACAAAATATCGATACTTTTATGATATTTCATGATTCAGATGACTTTTTTTTTCGTACGATTAGGCATATTTTACTAAAACTAAAGGAAATATGTGGGTTGCAGGCAATTTGCTAATTTGTCCGCGAGATAATGAAATGAAATTTTGCCCCACCATGGGCCAAAAATGGTTTCGAAGCCTTTATGCTCAAACGAATGCACCTCGAAGCATACTTACGATAGGCCTAGCCAGGCCCTTACATAGTAAATTAAATACAATTTCCTTGTTATTTTGCTTCATGCAATGGAAGTTTGACCAACAATTACAATTTTTACATCGCAAAACAAAAAATAGTCATAACTTTTCAAAATCTCACTCATATATTTAATTTTTATAGTGAGAGTCCCTTACTTAAAGAGTAGTCGAACCACAATGGCTTTCATATCGTTTGTTTTGAATTAAGCCGGAAATCCTCCTTTAGGGAGATCTTTAACCCATGGTGTTCAAACCTTAATCTGAAAAAATACGAAATGTTTTAAAGAATACGAAATTAGGAAATTTATATGCTAAACTCTAATAAATAGATTTGTTTTAATTGTCGGTAAAATTAAGAATGCATAATATTTTACTACTAGAAAGGAAAGCAGACTTTGGATATTCATTAGTGCCTGAAATTCCGTATAGGCTTGAAAAAAAAAATAGTTTTTAGAAATTTATCTGATATTATACAAATTTCATGAGCAAATTCATAAGCTGAGGGTACTCAGTACATCTTAAATATAAATGGGCTCTCGAATTTGGCACCTAGAAAAGAGATTTGGGATTAATTTCTGACTTTGACGAGTCTAGTACACGACACTGAAGACGGCCTCATAGTTCAGGTCGAAATACGCCTATCTGTCAAAGGATACAAACTCTAATGGAATTAAATAGTAGATTACTAAATTCGGTATTTAATTTACTTAACAATAATCGCTTTGACAAGTGATAAATTGTACTCCGAAATGGGATCCTCAGATTTTTTATTTTAGAGATAATAAGGCCAGTAAGGCTCACGTTCATACTTGTTTTTTTTTTTGAATTCAGTTGTTTGATATTGCCAACATTATAGAAAACAGACAAGAAAAACCGTGAGAAATGATCAATTTCACCCGAAATTACGGTACGTATGGTCAGCTGTCTTCCTAGGATTAGGCGTCAAAATCGTTCTTGTGGGTAAAACTTTCTTGGTTTAACCCTGAGAGAGACTCGCGAAGAGGAAAAATATCAACGTCATATGCAGCCCAGATTCCCCTCTCACGAAACGTCAAATGCAGCCCACCGTTTTTATGGCTGAAAAAGTGAAAAGTATTGTGTTCAAAGTAAACTGTTATTTAAAACCTCAGTCGGTGGAGCAGTTTTTTCCAAAGTTACTGATGAATCTAAGCAGAAGAATAATTATTTCTAATGTCTGCTACGTTTGCTGGCATGAAATTTCACTCAAACGGCTATTTATGATTTGATGTGATGCAAACTCAATAATTTTTTGCTGATAGGTACATGTGAGGGTTTGAACAGCATGCGCATAATTGGTATAAACACAAAGTGAAATAAGAAAAAAACTAAGCAATCACAGAAAAAGAAGACCGTCTTCGCGAGTCTCGTCCCAGGTTTAACCCACTCATGATGCGCCCGAAAAGTATGCAACCAGTTGGTAGTACTCTGCTATAAAACGTCCACATTGCTATAATTTCACTTCGGTTGCCTCGCATCATGTCAAACGCCATCACGAACCGTCACGATGACACCGACGGACAAGGATGCAGCATGCACGCGCTTTTCACGAGATTTTCCCAACCTTACAAAGCCTTTTCCCTTTGCTGGCAATTTGAGAGAGCGCGAGTAATACTCAAATCGAGAGCGAATGCTTTTTTCATACAGCTCTTGCCGTAGTGCGGTTTTGAACGCCGCCCGGTTCGGACGCTTATCGGATTATCGGTCTAGCAGGTGAGGTGAGCTTCCTTCGGTAGGCGCGTGGCGTGGTCAAGCAAAATTTCACGGCCACCAACACAGTGACGGAAGGGCTTTCGCAACAGCCTACAAGACCCTTCGGGAAAAGGCGGAAGCGTCCTCGCTGTGACCGGTACCTACCATCTATACCATATGATTCGATGAGCACGTGTTTGTGAAAAGTTAGTGAATGGCTCTGGGCTAAGGCGTGAATCCTGTTCGTGTTGGTGTTGAAATGGGGCATATTTTCTTGTGGCCTGGCGAAAGCGTTTCTGCTAACTAAATAGTGCGAAGGTTAAGCAAGTGAAAGTGTTGGATTTTTGGGAGGAACCGTGAAAATTTTCAAGTGCTTTTCGTAAGTCGATAATATGGGTGCTGTGGTTGATAGATGATAGATTAGGTTGCTCGAAGTGGAAATTTTAGGAAGACAAGAAAAGAAGTTGCATGTAAAAATAGCAATCGTATGACTACCGGACCAACCGTTCAGCTCTCTAAGAAAAAAAAAACATCTACAAGTCCGCGGATTGACACCGAATCTGCTGACCCGCAGTAAGTTGGACTCACTTTTGAGGACCTCTTGAAGATGAACAAGAAGCTGGATGAGCAGCATCTCTGATGTAAGTAATGGGCATTTCCAGCTCAAAACGCAAATCACGTGAACGCTTTACTGAATTGCTTGAAATTTTGAGTACCGTAATCCGGGTAACATTGATCATTGATCTTTGCAAGTTTTATATTTTTAAAACAAGTACTGACACCCATTGCTCGTGTCTATATACTGTATTTTGTTTCCTGATAGTGTACAGCATGTATAAAAAATGTTTAAGTGATTTTTTGATTTTGCTGATATTGGGGAACATTCATCACCCATGAAAACACGTTAGATAATATAGAAAATATTATTACATACTAAAACCATGGAGTTGTATGACATTTGCCAGAAAACCATTTGCCCAGCCCTGTCGTCGTAAAACTTGAGCTTTTAAGTCTTTTTTTTAAGGGTGCGTTGCTATAGCCCAGAGGGCGCTTCTACTCCCAGACATCAATGGTGTCGTCTCATAAGATGCATTCCAAATATGTGTCGATTATAATCATTGGTCTTCTTGTTCTGGAGATATTCTAAAATTTCTTTGATTGATTCCCAAGAACAACGGAATATCTTCAAAATCAGATGACCAATGATAAAAGAATCAGTGCGCATCGTACCTTCGTGCTGTGCGTACAAGAATTCTCTCTGCTCTTGGAAGTTTTCTTAAAAACTACCTAAAGCAATAAAACAGTACTTTTCAGTGCTACACAAACAGTACTTTTCAGTGCTAAAATTAAAAACGGTACTTTTCAGTGCTACTTAAACAGTACTTTTCAGTACTATTTTTTCTACTATTGATCCCTTTACGATCCTTGTTTGGACCCGTGCCTTCGATTTTTCGTTGGACCCGTTGGCGAAAGCTAGCGGTGGTAATCCTTCTTGGACACCGTCTAGGGAAAAAACCTCTCGAAGGTCACGTCTTTCTCGTTTATTAACTAAACATGGTATCAACAACTAACAAAAGGAAGGGTGAATCTCTGAATTCACTACTTCCTTCCAAAAAAGTGGGTTTTAAAACTGTCACTACACGTGGCAAGAATGGAAGAAAGGACGCTTCCCCGGAATGCGAAGTTTCTTCCAAGGGTGAAATGAATAATTGTATTGAAATGAGCAATCAGTTCGATGCTCTAGACAAATTTTCCGAACACCAAATCGAAGCAGCCTCTAGCCCAGGCTCTTTGATTCAAGTGAGGAAGCAAAGAGTGCCGCCTATCGTGGTCAGTTGTTCCGAATTTGGGGGATTTAGGCAGGAGATCTTGAACTCCATTAGGGGAATCAAGGTTTCCTTCCAAATCGCAAAGAAAGGAGACTGTCGCGTTTTGCCGGAAACTCTTAAAGATCGCGAACTTCTTCTCAGATATCTTGAAGAGAAGAAGCACAAATTTTGTACTTATGACGACAAAACTGAACGTTTGTTCAAAGTCGTCTTGAAAGGTCTCTCAAGTGACTATAAGTCACCTGAAGAGATCAAAAATGGAATAAATGATTTACTTGGATTTTCACCAGTCCAAGTAATCATTATGAAAAAGAGAACCCAATCTGGCATTGTTCGGAAAGGGCTTTCTCAAGAATATTATTTAGTTCACTTTAACAAAAAAGAACTAAATAATATTAAAGCTTTAGAAAAAGCTAAACTTATGTTCGATGTCCGTGTGACGTGGGAACATTTCCAGAAACCTGGAGGAAATTACCAGAACCCCACTCAGTGCCGTCGGTGCCAAAAGTGGGGTCATGGTACAAAAAATTGTCGCATGGATGCTAAATGCATGATTTGCGGAGGTTCTTCTCACGCTAAGGACGACTGTCCTGTGAAAGAAGATACCAGAAAATTTCAATGCGCCAATTGCAAGGGCCCTCACAAAGCAAACTTTTGGGAATGCATTTCACGCAAAAGAGTCGTTGAGGCTCGTGCCAAGCAGATGAAGGATAATATCCGTTACGATAACGGTCGTTTCCGGAATTTGCCTGGTAGAGTATCGAACAATGCTCATTTTTCAGTTAACGATCGCTTGATTAGGAATCATACCCACCAGGAAGATCATAATCATGCTCATTCACAAACAAATTTTAATCCGTCGGGTAGCCGTTCGAATCTTTCAATTTCGAATGTATCTACCCACGGTAAATCCTTTGCCGATATCGTAGCAGGTAATTTGAACTCTTCCCCTGTTCGTTCCATGAGTACCCATTCTACTTGTTTCAAATCAAATGGAAAAAACCCTACCGCCACAGGTAACTCCTACCCCGCTTCTTCGTCTACCGAAAATTCCAATGGGAAATCATCAGATGATATGTCTGCCTCTGATTTTAATTTTCTAACTGAACAATTGAATCTAATGATTGATGCAATGTTCAAAGCCACCACTATGACTGAAGCAGTCCAAGTAGGTGTAAAATTTACAAATAAAATTGTTATTGGATTACGTTTTTCTAATGGATCCAAATAATAATTTAAATATTTTAAATTGGAATGCTCGTTCTCTGAATGGTAAAGAGGACGAGCTGTTTAATTTTCTTACAGCTAATAAAGTGCATATAGCAGTTATTACCGAAACTTATTTAAAACCTGGATCCAAATTTAAAAAAGATCCTAACTTTTTTGTTTATCGTAATGATCGACTTGATGGGGCATGTGGGGGAGTTGCAATCATCATTCATAGGCGTATAAAACATCAACTGTTTTCGTCATTTGAAACTAAAGTTTTTGAAACTTTAGGTGTTTCTGTTGAAACACAGTTTGGTAAATATACTTTCATAGCTGCCTATTTGCCTTTTCAATGCTCTGGACAGCAAGTTAATTGGCTTCAAACTGACTTGCGAAAATTGACTCGCAATAAGTCAAAATTTTTTGTCATTGGTGACTTTAATGCCAAACATATATATTTCTCAATTCAATACCCTGATAGCCCTACATGTTTTTCCTCTTCTAGAAATCCATCTACGATTGACTTGGTCTTAACCGACTCTAGTCATCTTTGTAGCCAATTAGTTACTCATGCTGATTTTGATTCTGATCATGTCCCTGTTACATTTCAAATATCGCATGAAGCGATTCTCAATCCTATCAGCTCCACTTTCAATTATTTACGAGCCGACTGGAATATATATGAAACGTATGTTGACTCTAATCTTGATGTTAACATTTCTTTAGAAACTAAAATTGATATTGACAATGCTCTTGAAACTTTAACAAATTTCATTGTTGAAGCCAGGAACATTGCAATTCCAAAATGTGAAGTAAAATTTGAATCCGTGATTATAGACGATGATCTTAAACTCTTGATCCGTCTTAAAAACGTGAGGAGAAGGCAATTTCAACGCACTCGTGATCCTGCTATGAAAATTATATGGCAGGATTTGCAGAAAGAAATCAAGAAACGTTTTGCAGATTTAAGAAACAAAAATTTTGAAAATAAAATTTCTCAATTGGACCCCGGCTCTAAGCCCTTTTGGAAATTATCTAAAATCTTGAAAAAACCTCAGAAGCCTATACCGGCATTGAAAGAGGAAAACAAATTATTACTAACTAATTGCGAAAAAGCTCAAAAACTTGCTATGCAGTTTGAAAGTGCTCACAATTTTAATTTAGGACTTACTAGTCCAATTGAAAATCAAGTTACTCAGGAGTTCGAAAATATTCTCAATCAAGAGAACGTTTTCGAAAATGCCTGGGAGACTGATTTGGAAGAAGTGAGAACTATTATTAAAAAATTCAAAAATATGAAAGCTCCTGGCGATGATGGAATTTTCTACATCCTCATCAAGAAACTTCCAGAAAGTAGCTTATCATTTTTAGTTGATATATTTAACAAATGTTTTCAATTAGCATATTTTCCTGATAAATGGAAAAATGCTAAGGTTGTTCCAATTTTAAAACCAGACAAAAATCCTGCAGAAGCTTCTAGCTATCGTCCAATCAGTTTGCTTTCCTCCATCAGTAAACTTTTTGAAAAGGTTATTTTGAACAGAATGATGGCCCACATCAACGAAAATTCAATTTTTGCCAATGAACAGTTCGGATTCCGCCATGGACATTCGACCACTCATCAACTTTTACGTGTAACAAATTTGATCCGTTCCAACAAATCTGAAGGCTACTCTACTGGTCTTGCTCTTCTAGACATAGAAAAAGCATTCGACAGTGTTTGGCATGAAGGTTTGATTGTAAAATTGAAAAATTTTAATTTTCCAACATACATTGTTAGAATAATTCAAAGTTATCTGTCAAATCGTACACTTCAGGTTAATTATCAGAACTCCAGATCTGAAAGACTTCCTGTAAGAGCTGGTGTTCCCCAAGGCAGCATCTTGGGACCAATATTATACAATATTTTCACATCTGACTTACCTGAGTTACCTCAGGGATGTCAAAAATCTTTGTTTGCGGATGACACAGGCCTCTCCGCCAAAGGACGAAGCCTGCGTGTCATCTGTAGTCGATTGCAAAAAAGTTTGGATATTTTTTCTTCATACTTGCAAAAATGGAAGATTTCTCCTAATGCTTCCAAAACTCAACTAATAATATTCCCACATAAACCAAAAGCTCTTTATTTGAAACCTTCAAGTAGACATGTTGTCACGATGAGAGGGGTTCCAATAAATTGGTCAGATGAAGTTAAGTATCTAGGACTCATGCTAGATAAGAATTTAACTTTCAAAAATCACATTGAGGGCATTCAAGCCAAATGTAACAAATATGTAAAATGTCTCTATCCCCTTATTAATAGAAAATCAAAACTTTGTCTTAAGAACAAGCTTTTGATATTCAAACAAATTTTCAGGCCAGCCATGTTGTATGCTGTACCAATATGGACTAGCTGTTGTAATACCAGGAAGAAAGCTCTGCAGAGAATTCAAAATAAAATTTTGAAAATGATTCTGAGGCTTCCTCCCTGGTATAGTACCAATGAGTTACATAGGATATCCAATGTTGAAACATTGGAACAAATGTCAAATAAAATAATCAATAATTTCAGGCAAAAATCGTTACAATCTTCTATTGCCACGATTAATGCGTTATATGATTAGGTTAAGTTAGGTTAAGTATATTAAAAACTTTTTTTTTTCTCTTATAAGCAGGTGAAATCAACTCACCTGTAAAAAATCTGAACTGCTACGGCAAATGAAATGTAATATGTTGTTAACAAAATGTTAATAAAATCTTAGATTTGTTTTACCAAATTAGGATGATAGTGTTGTCTAATAACACAGAACACCTAGATATAAGAAATAATGAATGTAATGTTTGGAATGATACTAATTTCCTTTTAAAAAAAAAAAAAAATGATAAAAGAAAAACAAAGCTTCTCAGAATAGAAGAGGACTTGTTTTAATTCAATTCCAACTTCAATTCAAGATGATGACTACTCACATACCCTACGCAACGCGAAACAAGACATACCACTTATCGTTCTTACAATCGTCAAGAACGTTAAGAACGAAAAGTGTTATGTTTTGTCTCGCGTCGCGTCTTGTATGTGTCGTTTAGTTCTTACGTTAGCACACACCACAAAATGAATGATGACTACTGTCTTGGTTAAAACAAAAAACTCATTCTATAGTTTGAAAGCAAGATGGCGTCAAAATTCAAGATGGCCACTAGATTTTTTTATCAATTATAATGATAATCCCATGGACCAGTGATTGAATACTTGTTACATTATTGTAAAATACGATGTTTGCATTCGCTAAATATCATTGCTCATTTTTAGCAGCTGCTCTAACTCAATTCTTTTCTAAGCTTTTATAGGTGGCATCGAAATCCAAAACGAGCGGCACGCTAATGATGAAAACACGCTTTCTGACAAAATTCAAGATGGAGGTCAAATTAAAAATGGCCACCAAAATTATATTTATTGCAGCTACATCTTTCATCCAAGTGATTCCACTAAATTTGCTTTGTGTTTTAAGGAATTTATGAGGAGATATACGTAAAGCAATACATAACATTTGTCGAATAAAAAAAAAAAATGCAAAAATGATGGCAAAACTGTTTAGCTTGCTAGCGTACGAGTGATCCACAAATTTGAGTTAAGTTAGTTTCGGATAATTCTAGTGAACTACGAAAAAAAATGTTATTCTTATGAGGATGGTTGTATGGTTTCAGCAATAATTATTCAACTATAAGTAACGAAACATTTTTTAAATGAAATATTATGCATGTTCTTCTCAGTGCTTTCAAACTAAGAAAATTTGTAGACTTGACTAGGGTGCGAAGGAATGTTATAAAACTATACACAAAAGAAAAACTTTTTTTAAGATTCGATGTTTAAAACATTTGATTGTGTTTGAACTCGAAGTAATATTTATAACATACTTGAAGAAAAATATGACATTTTTTCTTCATAAAATAATTTATTCTGAAATTTCTTCAATAATACCGAAAATAAAGATATCAGGTGCATACTGCTAACGCCCTGTAGGCAAATTCTTTAATATCGTAATAAACATTATATACTTAACGAGTTGTGCTACTTTCCCCTGAATTTCTGTTCTACGAAAGTCGTTACCTCGAACCCCAGTTTCCCGAATATCAGTTCTCCATGTATCCCGTTCGTTCGAGTCTCGGTGAGGACTACGACGGAATTTCGTGCTTGTTGTTCAATATTGCGCTTGAAGGTGTCATGCGGAGAGCCGAACTTAACAGTCGAGGCACATGATAAGTTTAAACATTTGTATACAATATCTAAAAGCATGTGAAATTTGGCAAATTTGAACACTATTAATCATCCGTACTGACTAACCACGACATGTCCTGATCTTAAGTTTGAATTAAAGCGTACTGATTGATTTCTATAGTTTATGTAATGTCCTAATTTTCTGATTTTTCGTAATTTATTTCCGGATTTCCTTCGGATTTTCCTTAAGCATTTTCATCGTTATTTCCTGTGGAATTCTATCCGAATTTGGAATTTGCCGACATTTCAACATGGAGTTTGCTTTAGAATTTTCTTCGAAATGTCTTTGGAATTTCCTTTCAAATTTATTTGGAATTTCCTTTGAAGTTTCTTTGAAATTTCTTTGAGAATTTCCTTTGAATTTTCCTCCACCGGCATTTCCACCGGAATTCCTTAGAAATTTACATTGAAATTACCTTCGGATTTTTTTTTTTTGATTTTCATTCAAAATTTTCATTGGATTTTTTTTAACTTTATTCGGATTTCCTTCGGAATTTGGAACTTCCTGTGGAATTTTCTCTGAAATTTTCTTCGGCATTTCCTTCAACATTTTTTTGGAATTTTTTTCGGAATATCATTTGAATTTTTCCTTCGGCATTTCTATTGGAATTTCCTTTAGAACATCCTTCGCAATTTCTTTTGGAATTTCTTTTCCTATTCTTCGAAATCCCCTATTCTTTAGAATTTTCTTTGAAATTTCCTTTGAAATTAAGAGTTCTCTTCGGACTTTCACGGAATTTCATTTGATTTTTTTCCATTGGAACATCTTGCGGAGTTTCTAATGAAATTTTCTTCGGAATTTTCTTCGAAAATTCCATTTAAATTTCCTTGATGATTAGGAACATCTATCGGAACTCCCATGATTTCCTTCGGAATTTCCTTTGGATTTCCCTTTGGAATTTCCATTGGATTTTTTTTTCTAAATTTTAATAGGAATTTCCATTGTTTTTTTTTTTAATTTCGTTAGGAATTTCATTCTGGATTCTCATCTGAATTTCCAATGCAGTTTCTCGAAGGAACTTCTTTCGGTAATTTTCTAAGAAGTGTATTTGAGTTTCAGGAAATTTCTCCTGGGGAAGTTAAAAATAAAACAAAACGGTTGAAAATATTATTTGCGATATTCTAGGAGAAATCCTTGGAGAATTTCCTGGGAAAAATCCATGTGGAAATCCTGGAGGAGTATTTACGGGGTGATGGATTTTTGGAAGAACTACTGAGGTATTTTTGGAGTAATTTCCAGCATAATTTCTGTAAAAATTGCTCAACGAAAGGCGAAAGGTTTCCTGAAAGAAAGTTTAAAGGAATCCCAAGAGTATTTCATGAAACAATTTACGGAAGAACCCATGAAGAAAAATCTGGAGAAATTCCAATGGAATTGTCGAAAGTAATTCCAAGAAATTTCAAAGAAAATTCAAACAGAAATTCTCAAAGGAAATTCCGAAGAAAAATCCGAAGGAAATTCCGAACGAAATTTCAAATGAATTTCTGAACGAAATTTCAAAATAAAGTTCTAAGTTTATTTAATAGGAAATGTAGAACTAAATTCTTAAGGAAACTCTAGAAGGAAATTGAGAAGGAAATTCCAGAAGGAAATTTAGAAGAAAATTTCGAAGGAATTTAAAAAAAAATGCTGTTACGAAGAAAATTGCAAACAAAATACCAAAGGAAATTTCAATGGAAATGTTAAATGGAATTCCAAAGAAATTCTAAAAGGAATTCCGAAGGAAATTCTGAAGGGAAATTCCGAAGTAAATACCAAAGAAAAAGAGACAAACCAGCCAAGGGCTGAAAGTCTCGTTAATAAAGACAATTCATTCATTCAATTCAATACCAAAGAAAATTTCGATGATAAAAACCAAAGAAAACTCGGAAGGAAATCTCAAGGGAAGTTTTGGAAGAAATTTCAATAGAAATTTCAATTCAAAAAAAATCTGAAGGAAATTCTAAAGTAAATACCAAAGCAAGTTTCGAAACAAAATTCTAAAGGAAATTTGGAAAGAAATTTTCGATGGAAATTCTAAAAGTAATCCTCAAAGAAAATTCAGAAAAAAAATCTGAAAGGAATTCCAGAGAAAATTCCAAACGGAGTTCCAAACTTATTTCCGAACAAAATTTCAAAGGAATTTCCGAACGAAATTCCTATGTTAATTCCAGAGGAAATTCCAGAAGCAAATTTCAGAAGGAAATTCCAATTGAAATTCCGGAGTAAATTTCAAGGGAAACTCCGAAAGGAAATTGCAATGGAAATTCCGAAGGAAATTTCAATGGTAATTCTGAAGGAAATTCCGAAGAAAAATCCTAAGGAAATTTAAATGGAAATTCTAAAGGAAATTCCGAATGGAATTTCAAAGCAAATTCCAAACAAAATACCAAAGCAAATTCAAAAGGAAATTCCGAAGGAATTTTTAAAGGTAATTCCAAGAAGTTCCGATGGAAATTCTAAAAAAATCCTCAATGGATTTTTTTATGGTACCCGAAGGAAATACCAGTCAGCTAGACGTTAGCTTTTTGGTGTGGGGGATAGTGGCGAGCACCATAAAAAAAAATTCTAAAAGAAATCCATGTCGAACACTTGTTCGGCGTACTACGCGATAATCGAATTATATCGTAAATATGATTAGGCGTGATTATATCATGGATCGCGTCACCAACCACTGCTATCTTTAACCCAGATCTTTACCTTAGGGATGGTACACATATTATGTCACGCTAAATTTCAACTTTTTCGACCCCCTCCCCCCCCTTTGTCACACTTTTTGTATGAGTCCTCCGAAAATTTTGTAAGACTTGTCACGCTTGGCTCGACCCCCTCCCCCCCCTTGGAGCGTAACGTAATTTGTGCATGACCCCTTATCACACTAACCCAATATCCTTTCCATGACAGCTGTGGAGATGCATAGGTATTCCTTCCCTTCCCCGATGACCGTAAGGACGTGGCCGGTGCCGTTATTGACTTTCAAAATTTGAGCTCTCGATTTGTGCACATTGAAGAATGGTAAGCTAATCCCAAGCCCTGTTCATTAAATTTCTGTCCAACTTCGATTGTTCTGGTCAATCTCGGAGTAGCAACTCCGAATTGTATGGTGTTCTATGCTCATGCAATTTTTAGAGGAAACCAGTGATGCATTTGAACGCGTTCAGTTCGCGTTCCAGTTCAATTTTTTGAACGCTGCGATCAAGTAGGCTTGAACATTGAGCAGTTCAAAAATATGAACCCGTGCGAGCCAAAAAACGAAACCAATTGACTTTGACTGATACACGGCAAAAATCTATGTCAAAGTTATGTTTAGAAATTTAAAACAGCAAGAGCAGTATGATTTTTCTGTACATGAAAATTTAAGACGATCAATTCATTCATTTCTCACGTAAGAGCTCCAATCTAAATTGTGAACTGAACGGGCCGTTCTTGAGCAGTGGCTGGCTCTTGCTCGGAAGTTCATTGTCTACTGCGTTCTTGTGCAAATTTGGCTCGGGCTCCGTTCACTTTTGGCTCGCGTTCAGTTCATAATGCATCACTGGAGGAAACTCCGAAGGAAATTGCAAAAGAAATTCTAAAGAAAATAAAGAAAAAAAAATAAAAAAAATTCTTATTAAATTACAAAGGAAATATCATTGGAATTTCTAAAGGAAATTCCGATTGAATTCGAAAAAGAATTCCGAAGGAAATTTTAAAGAGAATTCCAAAGGAAATTTCGCAGGTAATTCCAATGGAGATTCCAAAGGAAAATCCGGAGAAAATTGCGTATGATTCCAATGAAGATCCAAAGGAATATCCTAAAAAAAATGTTCACTGCACGTAATTTTTTCGTACGGGTTTGACCCATTCAAGGTCATTTTCCGACTCGATGCAGTTTGTCAAATAGATATAGAAGCAGAATGTAGTTTACTAAGTCATTGAGAAATTCAGCTCAATTTATTAAATGACGCACGGAGGTAATCCGACGTCGATTCGTTAGCTCCCAAAACAGCACTGAAAAGTGTTACTTTTCGATACTGTTATTAGTGCTGAAAAGTAACGATTTTCAGCACTGTTCGTATCGGTAGGAAAAGTAAGTCTTTATGTTGGTCATTTCCTTTATGAAAAGTAGGCCGATATGCAACCGAATTGCAAAAATGCAACGTTTTGAGCTGGAATTGTTCTAATAAAGATACATAGATTTTCCACCTCCTCTCCTCTAGCACAGGTTTTTCCTCGGAGGAAAAATGCAAACGCCAAACCAGAGGACAATGGCTCATTTAAGGCAGTGCGGCATCAGTGAATTGGTGTCATCTGACGAAATTAATTATAAAAGTCACTTCTCAGTCGCTGAGTGAAAGCAAAGACGAAAATTCAGCAGTTCAAATTCTTTGCAATGTGACGCGGCGATGACAATATGAGGCGACCAAATCAGCGCCTATCTGTTTGCAATATGTAAAAGTATATGCGGATGCGACAACCACTACACACGCTTTTATCGGTGAAAGGCAAATATACTTATTTTTTTCTTTTGTTGGTGAAATTGGGCGGCACGTTCGAGTCAATGTTTGCACGAAAATCGTTAGCAAAGAAAAATACTCGAGGAATTTCTTGCACGATTCACTGCTAGTAGGGATACATCGTTTGAGGGAAATACACGAGAGATAGAGAAACAAAAACTGCTCAGTAAGTTATTGTTGTTTTCCTAGATTGATGGAAAATGTTTAAATATTTAAATTGACCATATTTTTATTGCAATACTTCCATAATAGTCACTTGCATCTGATCATTTGATCATCCTACTGATCAGGCATATTGAATAACATATATTATTAAAAAATGTGTGGAATATTCAAAGCTGCACTTTTGTACATGAACATATTTTGAGTAAATTTTATTGCTCTTTTCTTTATGTTTGAAAATATCTGATCTGTGTGTGTCTTATTGTCCTTATGAAGAATCAAAATTGATGTTATGGTGAACGAAAGTAAATATCTATTTGAAAAATCCTCAGGTTTTACTTTCAACGAGATCCACCGGTAATCGACCTATCCGAAAAGATTGAGTGACAGTTTGTTTATTTGATTCGGCGTTTCTGCGGCACAGTTGTTAACTGCCGCCACCATTATTTATTGTATACATTTGGGCCAATTTAGTTGATTTATGTTCTCTTTTCGAATGGTTCGATTTCAAGATCAGCTCGGTGTGTTTTGAAGCTATTTTTAGAATGGCAACCCTTTAAGAGAAGTGCGTGATTTAGTTTTTTTCACTGTGTTGATTTATTGGCGTGAAGATGGAATCAATTTGTTGCCTTCAGCATATTATTAATCACTAATTTTCCCAGATTTCTTAGCAGCTAGTTGCAATCAGCACATAAATTAGTCCAATAAAAATCGATACAACTTAACTTCAACAATAATTGTGCCGGTGCACCCATAATCACCGACTGTCACGCTCATTTTCCAAAAACCATTCATTCAAATTGCATACATTGAACGGAACTCATTGTGACAACTACCTAGGGGGAAGGTATGTGCAAGTATCGCGTGCTGACAGCCCAAATCACTTGCCTGTCTCCTATAGGGGCCCTATAGGGGTTTTAACAACTGCCAAATCGTTGACGTCATAGTTTCGGTGCATAGTTGACGCGTACTGTGCTTCACATACATGTGTATACTTGTGTGTCTTGCAGCAGTTAATGGAGAACCCCAACGTCATGTGGCGCCGATTTGCAGATAGACAAAGTGGCGCCAAGGAATTTGGATTCAACACGAAGCTGAAAACAAGGGAGAATTAAATTTTTGTTTGAATATAACGGCATATTTCGTTATTAGATGAATTACCTTGCTGGTTTGTTGACTGAAGAATTTAAGAATTTGAGAATTGAGATTCTTTAAGGGGGCAGGATCCGTCATTGATTTCGGAATTTTCAATAGCAGTTTTTTCGTTCATAATCAACAAAATTTACAGGAAAATGTGTTCACTGTATTCTATTCTCTAACCGAAACGCAGTGAACACATTTTCATCTAACAATTTTCAGTTTAGAACAGAAAAACTACTTTCGATACTTCGATGATGACGACGATTACGATGACGGAGCGTTGAACGTTAATATTCATCTTCAGAGGCTAGGTTATTTTTTTTTTCAATTTAAATTTCAAACACCTTGAATAACAATAACTATTTTTCTCTTTTCAGATTCGGGTTACTTGGGCATAGTCAACATGGAATAAACTTGCCTAACACATCGAATAAATGATTAGTCAATTCGTTACCAGCTTCTCATGCACCATAGTTAATAGTCAATCTTCCATTGTTGTAAAACTGGATAGTAAGTTTGATAGAATCGACCTAATACTATTTCACGCGAATTGAACCAAAAGATAACAAAACCCCCAGCACAAAAATGTCGAGCACCGGAAGCACTCCCATCAACAGCCCGCGGAAAGTCTTCGGGAAAACCGCCACCCTTGACAAGAATGCTATGCTCGAATATGAAATGAATAAAAATCTAGGTCAGTATCTCCTGAACTCTTCCTTACCTTTGTTGGAAATTAGAGCACTACTATCATCAGCTATTGTTATATCCTCTGCCATTGACCCCTCCGACCATAGCTTTCACTCCCCTTCACTATCAGCCTCATCTAGTGGCAAACGGCCAATTTTCCCTTTTATTACGCTGCTGCTATGATAGCCACAGGGCAACTGCACAGGACTGTACTCAACAAAAAATAAAACATACAAAAATGATCATCAAGAAATTTGTTTTAAGTCAGATATTTTTGAAACTCGTAGTGAATACAAACACATATTACCAATATTTTAGAAAAGTTGGATTTATCGTTACCCATAAAATTTTGTGCGCCATCTTTTTACACACATTTTCTTCAAAAACTTGTCGTTTGTAAAGACCGTTTGCCGGAGCTTTCGCTGCAGAATTTTTCTATTGGGTAAAGATTTGGTGAAATTGGCGAATTTACCTCATTTGACACAAAAACAACATCGTTAGCTTCGTACCTTTTCATCGTGGGCTTCGCATACCAAATCCGGCGAAAACAAAATATCTCCATCTTGGAACCCGAAAAAGGGAAGCTCGATACCTTAATGGCTACAATGTAGCGACACGCCTAAGGTTTTGGTACTGGGAGAACCGGTACCGAAAGTATCGGTAATACCGATCATTTTTTGGTACCAAAATACCGGTACTGGAAAGCATTAATTATCGGTATTTTCGATACTGATGAAAAATCTTATAATCATTTGAATCAATCAATTTCTTCACAATAAATGGTACTTAAGTTTGATAAAGTTCATAAATGACGAATTTCTAAGGTTGGCCACGGAACGTAGTACATAAAAGCTTATTCTAATTATCGTCGTCACTAAGTATGGTTTATCTCCGTACATAAAAGTGTTAGAAGCTCGTTCATTTTGTGCATTTTAACCGTTAAACCTTGTTTTGGAACATTAAAAAAATGAGGGTGAAGTTATTGAACGGAAATAATCCAGCAGATTCTATGGTCACCGAGAGGATTATCGAGTACAAATGAACCTGCGGATAGTGAACATCAAGCATGCTAGACACAAATAGAAAAAAGTTCTTCTTTCTGGCGTTACGTCCCAACTGGGACAAAGTCTGCTTCTCAGATTAGTGTTCTTATGAGCACTTCCACAGTTATTAACTGAGAGCTTTCTTTGCCGATTGACCATTTTTGCATGTGTATATCGTGTGGCAGGTATGAAGATACTCTATGCCCTGGGAATCGAGAAAATTTCCTTTACGAAAAGATCCTCGACCAGTGGGATTCGAACCCACGACCCTCAGCATGGTCATGCTGAATAGCTGCGCGTTTACCGCTACGGCTATCTGGGCCCCATGAAAACAAGTATTGAAGCCTTTAAATGTGCTTCAATTATGGTTCAAATGTTAATAGAAATTCTTCGGAATAATTCGTGTATTTTGAGACCGTTCAAATAGAAACATTTGTTGACACTTCACGATATATGGGCATCAATTCGAGCAACATTTGGATCGACCCAGAAATAGCTGAAAGTTTTGTTATAAAAATACGTACACGTATGGCAGTTAAACATGCTTTGCATTTTAAAATCGTACTTTATAAATGAAAAGCAAGGTGATAACATAAAAATAGTCAACAAATTGTTCATTTCGAATGATTTTCCGCACCACATACAATATCACACAATACATTGGCAACTTTTCAAAATTTCCTATAAAATGGTCAACTGTGGATGGTTAAAAACTTACAAAACTTGAATTTTAGCACATATTTCTGAGTATTTCATGAGTTATAAAGTTAGAACAGTTAACTCATTATATTTTGTTAGTGTTATTATTTTTAAACATGAAGAATAAGCTTTAGCGAACTTGTGTTTATTGACGAATTTGGAACACTTGCATTTTTTTTTCGTTCAATACTATATGCTTTTTATTTATTGCAAAATAATCTTCCAGTACCGGTAGTTTACCGGTACTACCGGTACTGAGAGCTACAGTACCGTAGAACAAGCACTCGTTAAAATGGCTCGAAGACTAGCAATTGTGAGATCACTTGGAGCAAGGACAATTTTGTCCCAATTCACCAAAAGTGGAAACAACGAAGTGTGTGTACTACACACACTGTGTAGATCTACGATTCACTGGATTTTTCTCCAGTAGATCCAGTACCCATAAACGGTAAGAGCAAGAAAGTGCTTCTTGTTTGAGATATATGTGTAGTGGCGCAACGTCGAAAATGGCCTCAAGCGCTGCTGTGGGAGTTGTAGAGAACGCACCAGACATCGCCATCAAGCACATCCTTTGGAGATGGCCCAATTTTGATTGGATTGTTCTCACTTCGCCCTTTTGCCACCACACAAGACATCCATAAGTCAATATTGGTCGAACAACTGTTGTGTAAATCCATTTGATATATTTGGGTTTGAGGCCCCAAGTTTTACCAAAGGTTCGCCGGCATTGACCGAAGGCCATGCACAGTGATTTTTTTTGCCGATTTTGTGATCGAAATAGAATAGCGTCTAAACCGTTGGTTTTAGCGAAAAAGTTTGTTCAGGGAAGTTTCTTGATTTGTAAAAGCGCTTCTTTTGATACTAGCGGCCAGGTGATTAAATCACCTAAAAGTGAGATAAAAAAATAATTTTTTTATCTGTTGAAGATAGACGGTCGGTATCTTCAGCAAAGTTGTAGCACATGTTAATTCAAGACACTTTGTCGAAGACACCAAATTTCTATCTCTTATACATTACAAGATATCTCATTTTTTCTTAAAATAACCCTTTAAAATCAAAATTTGAGTACAACTTTTTTCTAACATTTTTGACATTTTTTGTGCCTTCTACAAAGTTGTTCAACTACCAAAACTACATGTTTTTGCTGAACATTGCAACTTGCTATCTCTTATGGTAAAATAGTTATTTCTAGATAATCGATTTTTATGGGGCTATTTTGGACTAATAGCATTAGTTTGGACGCAGATTGACGCACTTGGCGATTTGTGATTTTGAAAGGACTATTTTATGATTTTCAAATGACACCAAGAACTTTTGGCCAGAAGCGGTCTATTGATTGTTATGTTTTAACTAGTTAAACCATAAAAATGCCTTTTATTGCGGTTTTACGACTTTTTTTTCTCATTTTCATTGCGTTATTTAATATGACACATGCTGCATTTGATACGTTATGGTCATATTCATTGTTTTTAATTTATTCCCTCTCCTACAGTCTTCATTTAGCATGGACATGTTTTTCTTTTTTATTTTTGTTTGAGTCATAACGTTTCACCCAACTTTTGACTTTTCATAGAGCGTTACGTAATTTGTGAACGATGCCATTTGTATGTCACGCAACTTTTATTTGTAATTGGCTGAGCGTAACATATTTGCTCATTTCAAAATCTCACGATACGCAACATGGTCAATAAACAATCCTTACTGCTTTCTTTTCCATGTTCCCTCCTACTTCAAGCATCGGTCTGTTTTGCCGGTAAACAAATTAAACAAACAAATAAAAATGATTAATCATTGTAATAAGGAATGGTACAACTAATTTAAAATAAAATTTATAGTTGTATTTGTTAAACTAGACATTTTGAACAGATCTCACTAAATTCACGGAGTTTTTAACAGTTATAACAGAATTCAAAAACATGCTCTGAAGTTAAAGTTCTGATTCATGTGCAGTCGGCGCTCACTGGTACAGTTTTATTTTAAATCATCAAATACTTTGTCTGCATTAGTATGAGTGAAATTTACTTTCACTATAGAAATGTCGGCACACATATTATTCACGATCAGTTTTGTTTAAATTTTGTTCATACATCATAGAAGATTTTTTATAATACGAAAACGATTTTTATTAGCTATGTCGCGTGTCGCGAGATTTCGAAAGGAACAAGGACATTACATAGTAGCAACAAAAATAAAAGTTGCGTGACAAACAAATGGCATCGTTCACAAATTACGTGACGCTCTATGGAGAGTAAAAAGTTGGGTCAAACGTTATGACCAAAACAAAAAAAAAATTCATGCTAAATGAAATCTGTAGGTGAGGGAATAAATTAAAAACAATGAATATGACCATAACGTATCAAATGCAGCATGTGTCATATCAAATAACGCAATGAAAACGAGAAAAAAGTCGTAAAACCGCAATTAAATGCATTTTTATGGTTTAACTAGTTAAAACATAACAATCAATAGACCGCTTCTGGCCAAAAGTTCTTGGTGTCATTTGAAAGTCATGAAATAGCCCTTTCAAAATCACAAATCGCCAAGTGCGTCAATCTGCGTCCAAACTAATGCTATTAGTCCAAAAAAGCCCCATAAAAATCGATTATCTAGAAATAACTATTTTACCATAAGAGATAGCAAGTTGCAATGTTCAGCAAAAACATGTAGTTTTGGTAGTTGAACAACTTTGTAGAAGGCACAAAAAATGTCAAAAATGTTAGAAAAAAGTTATACTAAAATTTTGATTTTTAAGGGTCATTTTAAGAAAAAATGACATATCTTGTAATGTATAAGAGATAGAAATTTGGTGTCTTCGACAAAGTGTCTTGAATTAACATGTGCTACAACTTTGCTGAAGACACCGACCGTCTATCTTCAACAGATAAAAAAATTATTTTTTTATCTCACTTTTAGGTGATTTAATCACCTGGCCGCTAGTATCAAAAGAAGCGCTTTTACAAATCAAGAAACTTCTCTGAACAAACTTTTTCGCTAAAACCAACGGTTTAGACGCTATTCTATTTCGATCACAAAATCGGCAAAAAAAATCACTGTGCCATGCAAGCTTTTTTGACTCTGAAATCAATATGAGGTGTTCATGAAAGTTTGGAATCTAGAACGACTCCGACATACTTTACCTGATCAGTTACATTGATATCAGTGCCAAAAAGACGTAAAGGTCGAATTCCATCGCGGTTTCGTCTTTCCGTAAAAAGAACAATAGATGTTTTATTCGGGTTAACCGAAAGGCTATATTGGCGACACCAACTCTCGACTACCTGAAGAGCACATTATTGCATCAGGTCGAATAGGGTGCTTATGCACATATCAACTATCAGAGCTAGATAGTCGTCGGCAAATCCATAAGTTGGAAAACCGCAATTATTGAGTTGCCTCAATAGCGTATCTGCTACGAGATTCCTCAAAAGTGGTGACAAGACTCCCCCTTGGGGGCATCCGCAAACACTAAATCTTCGAATCGCTGCTTGACGCAATGTCGGTTTTTGAGCATTTGATGAATCCAATTGGTAATCATTGTAGGTAGCCCATGATTTCGTGCGGCTTTCAATATGTCATCGAAAGACACGTTATCATAGGCACCCTCAATATCCAAGAAAACACCCAAGCAGGATTGCTTCTGAGCGAATGCTTTCTCGATATCGTATACAACTTTGTGTAAAAGAGTTACAGTGGACTTTCCAGATTGGTTAGCATGTTGATTCACAAGAAGAGGCATGTTTGCCAAATAAACATCACGGATGTGATGATCGATAATGCGTTCCAGACATTTCAGAAGAAAAGAGGTCAGACTGATTGGTCTAAAACTCTTCGCTTCTTCATACGACGCACGTCCTCCTTTCGGGATAAACTTTACAGAAATATCACGCCAGGATCTGGGAATGTACCCGATAGCAAAACTGCTTACAAGTAGCTTTTTCAAAACATGTTTCATATACTCAAATCCCTTTTGGAGCAGAACAGGATAAATCTCATCCGCTCCTAGAGATTTGAGAGGAGCAAAACTATTAAGTGCCCATTGAATGGATTCAGTAGTTACGATACTGCGTGCCGAGGCCAGAGACTCGTAACTACATGAAAAGACATTTGGTTCATCCGTAAATGTTATGTCCACACATCCGAGAAAGTGTGTATTGAATAAATATTCTAAAACTTCTTCATCGGAAGAAGTAAAGTCACCATTAAGTAAACGAATTTAGTTCACTTGGAAATCCCTAGATTTTGCAAGGATTTTGTTCAGCTGACTGACTTCACTCAAACTGGAAACATTTGTGCAAAGTTTTTTTTCCAGCCGGATCGTTCAGCAGAACGAAGAGCCTTCTTGTAAGCCTTGCGAGCCGACTTGAACGACTCTTATCTAGCTGAACGGCGTCTGTTCCAACTCCTTCTACATTGTTTCCTGAGTCTAGTCAGATCGCCCTAGCACGCCGTATTTGTGGTCTATCCTGAAGTCGTCGAGCTCTTTAGGGGCGGTCCATTAATTACGTAAGACAATTTTCGGGATTTTTCAACCCCCCCTCCTCCCATGATAAGATTTTTTGTATGAAAATCCAAAATAAATTGTATGGCGCGTAAGAAATCTCAAACCCCCCGTCCCCCCATAACCCCTTACGTAATTAATGGACAGTCCCTTATGGTTCTCTGAGTAATATTATCGCAATTCTTTCTTCCGACATTCGCACTAAGTGACCAGCCCACATTCACACTTGATACTACTTGTGTTTCATGCGTCTGCGCCACACCCCGTTTTCTAGTTTCCCACCGAGTAGGGTAGATGTACCAATAGTGGAGGTACTAAGCACGATTGAACTTCATTTAACTGCCAAAAGTCAAGAAGCACAATTAATGTATATGCTAATGTTGTAACAGGAAGTAACGACCATTGATTAAATGAGAAAAATGATTTCATCGCAGTAATCCACGGCACGTCAGTGAAAAATAATACCTCCACTATAGGTACACTGTTCCTTTAGTTGCGGTATATTTTTAATTTATGTTCCTATTGTTGCGGTATTCGTTGTTTTCTTATGGGATTCTCCATTATAGGAACACTTTACCGCAACTATTGGTACAAGTGAGGAATGTTTTAGCAGTTTTGGTGGTATTCAATCAATTTTGAAGCAATTTGAACGATGTTTTCAACTATTTCGCGTGTCAACAAGCCAAAACGTCGATTGGCAGTGTCGGTTCTGTGGCTAAAGTAATAAAATCAGTGAAAACGGCACTACCGCAACTATAGGAACACCCACAACTAAGGGAACACTTACCCTATTGTCCGTAGCACTTAAGGCTCAAAAACACCGAAGGCTTTCCGGTGTGCTTCTTTCATCGTTCACGTTTCGTGCCCGTGGAGAGACACCGAAAGAATGTTTTTTACAGGGCGAATTTTCTT
This sequence comes from Aedes aegypti, assembly GCF_002204515.2. Classification (NCBI taxonomy): domain Eukaryota; kingdom Metazoa; phylum Arthropoda; class Insecta; order Diptera; family Culicidae; genus Aedes; species Aedes aegypti. The sequence continues at coordinate 404,448,833 of NC_035108.1, forward strand.
TCCATTCTGAAGTTGTGGGACCTAAGCTGATTACGTAATCAGTAAAAAGCCCTATTCCCAGCCGCAATTCGTCTATGTCATTGTCAATGTCAATGTCATTGTCACATGTCACAAGTGTTTTGAGGTAAAATAACTCTTCTAAAACTTCAAACACATCCCCATCAAACACTACCTCAGCACCAAAACCACTAGGCATACCACTATCTCTTCCTGCAACCATGTAGTTCATTTTTGGTAGAGTTAATGGTCTGGCCTATTCTTGCTATCTACCTTTTCAGAGGCACGAAAAACTCCTCCAATGTCCTGATATCGATTCCAATAAAATTGATATTGTCAGCAAAACCAAGAAGCATGTGCGACCGTGCCGTTTCTCTGCACACGGCGTGAAAGGACAGAAGGTCGAATGACAAAAGGTCGAAGGACAAAAGGTCGAATGGACATAAGGTCGAATGGACAAAAAAAAAATATTCGAAATTGTACCGTTGAAAAGATTATCGTACTTCTCATCTGAAGTTTTTCCTTCTTTTGAATGATAGCTGTTCTTTAGAACTACTGTTTGAAGCAATAATTTGTTTTAAGGCTATTATTTTCCGAACAAAAGGTTCGTTTTCTGAACGTTAGGTGTTATTATTTTGAAACTCCAAAGCATAGAGTTATTATTGTCAGCTTTTCATTTGATACATTTTTAATAGAGATTTGTCCTTCTGTTATACAATGGCTGTTCTTTTGGAGTTATATATTATAGTGGTTTTATACTATTGTAGACACTTGTATCGACGATTATTCCTTCTTTTCAACATCGGATGTTTTTCGTAGATTTCACATTTACATCTTTCCTGTGTTTTTTTTTTCAATTGAAATTTTGCCTTCTTATAAATATCGGCTGTTCTTCATGCTTTAGAGTGTTTATGGGCACTTCAATTGCATTTTCAGCGGATTAGCCTTCTTTTGAAGTTTTGCTGTTTTCAGGGCTATGCATTAGAGTTTTATCGGAGCATCAGGGACTGATAATCATCCTTTTCTGGAATTACGTCCTCACTAGGAAAGGGTCTGCTTCTCAACTACTCAAGTATTCACTGAAAGATTTTCTGATAATTTGATCATTTTTGCGTTTTTGCATCATGCTTGTTATTAGGAAATGATCTGCAACCCGAACCGTGAGAAGATAATTCAAGGAATGCGGGTGTGATGTCGCAATACCGACGACCTGTAATCTACCCATGCTCTGGATTGAGGTTTACAGAAAACACAAACATTACTTTTGGACTCAGACTCATTTCTCTTCGGAACCACCTGACGGTATTACTTCGAGGAGAGGTTATTGCATATAGCACTTTAACACATGCGTCAGAAAAATCCTTGGCAAACTGTTTCTCCTAGCCGCCTTGAACATTGTTATAAGGAACCAGTCTCGACAGAGCGTACCATCTAACGAGTGGCTTGCACCTTGATGCATTTAGAGTTACAAAATTATCAGGAGAACATAAATGAACTGACGAGTCTCCAACCAAACCGCATTTCAGCGTATCAGAATCGTATTGTGCTGCGCACGCCAGAGGTTCACGAAAATTCTGAAAGCGTGCGCTAGGGGACATTCAACACGTGTGCTGCTCGGTACTATGCTCGTGATCGGTATCCAAGTTGTAAAACAACTGCTTAGTAACGAAGAGTCTGTACAACTATTTTTTTTGCAATTTCTCATCGTAGTAGGCTGTTTTTCATCACGCCAATCTGTCATGAAACGGCCTACTTTCCTGCACTGAAGTATGCAGTGCGGGAATAGTCATTACCTGAGACGAGACTCGCGGAGACGGTCTTCTTTTTCTGTGATTGCTGAGTTTTTTCTTATTCCACTTTGTGTTTATACCAATTATGCGCATGCTGTTCAAATTCTCACATGAATCTCTCAGCAAATGGGGACGGACCTGGTGTAGTGGTTAGAACACTCGCCTCTCACGCCAAGGACCTGGGATCGAATCCCATCCCCGACATAGTCACTTATGACGTAAAAAGTTATAGTGACGACTTCCTTCGGAAGGGAAGTAAAGCCGTTGGTCCCGAGATGAACTAGCCCAGGGCTAAAAATCTCGTTAATAAAGTCAAAACCAAAACCAATCTCTCAGCAAAAAATGATTGAGTTTGCATCACATCGAATCATAAATAGCCGTTTGAGTGAAATTTCATGCCAGCAAACGTAGCAGACATTAGAAATAATTAATCTTCTGCTTAGATTTATCAGCTAATTTGGAAAAAACTGCTCCGCCGACTGAGGTTTTGAATAACAGTTGACTTTGAACACAATACTTTTCATTTTTTCAGCCATAAAAACGGTGGGCTGCATTTGACGTTTCTTGAGAGGGGAATCTGGGCTGCATATGACGTTGATATTTTTCCTCTTCGCGAGTCTCTCTCAGGTCATTACCTAACTGAAACCAGTGCTGTAATGATTCATTACGCAACGCTTTCTCATTACGCAACTGTTTTGAGTTGAGTAAAGAATCATTACACAACGATTTCTCGGCAAGCCTCGTAGGATAAATTTACGACTTGTGCTGTAAAAATCATCTTTCTGCAACTTGTTCCGTAAACTACTATTACCTTATTATGCAGGTGTCTAGATGGTCTACATGATACGGTCGAAGACGCGCGATCGAAAAGTTACAATTTAGATTCTCGTTTTAAAATTTTGTCTTCACATCAATTATTTTGCTGTTTTTTTTAACAACGCATGTGACGAAGCGCATGAGACGCATTGAGAAAATACTCTAAAAAAGCGAGGAACATCAACATAGGTCTCAAAATGTACAGTGCACGGGTGAACCGGAATGTGGCTTTTGCACATAAGGCTACAGCACGTACACAGTAACTCTGGATGCACTACGTCCTGAAAAGTCTAACTAAATTTCTCCCCGAAAAGATCGTTGACCAGCTGAAAATGAAACTAACCTCAGCACGGTCATTCTGAAAATATGCGCGTTTCCGTCACGTCTATTGAGGCTGTAGCGATTGTGCTTGTTTTAGTGATAACTTGCTTTTTAATCTAAGGAGTATAACCTTTTGTTCTTCCTCAATTTTTGGCCATTCGACCTTTTTTGTCATTCGACCTTTTGTCCGTTCGACCTTTTGTCCATTCGACCTTTTGTCCCTTCGACCTTTTGTCCATTCGACCTTTTGTCCATTCGACCTTTTGTCATTCGACCTTTTGTCATTCGACGTTCTGTCCTTCGACCTTTTGTCATAGATTCCTCCTTGCTTCAATTCGTCTAACGTCACAAACGAGGTATATACCTAGATAGATACCTCATTTGCAATCCGAACCATTGATTACGAAAATTCCAGCGTTGAACGTATCAGCCTGATTAACTATGTTCGCCAGAAACAGCTTATTTATTTTCACTGAATCGTACGCTGTCTTGAAATCAATGAACAGATGGTGGGTCTGCAAGTTATGCTCCCGGGAATTATCTATGATCATTCACAAAGGAAACATCTCCACGAAAGCTATCCTGGTATTTACTGACGAAGGACCCCTAGAGTGGTTTCATTCTGTTAAACAGTGACAGTATTTTGTACGCCGATTTTAGCAGGGTAATCCGGCTATAATTGGCTCTCTCTAGTTTGTTCTCTTTCTTGCAGACTGGTCGTATATCTTTATATCTTCACAAGTACTCGGTTGAACGTTTGGTATAGCTGTTTTTTTTTCTAGGAATCTCATCCTTCGCAGCAGTATTATAGTTCTTCAGCTACAGTTCTTTCGCTACATTTTCATTTTCACCGTTTAACAACAGCTGAAAGTGTTAATTCCACCTGGCACCCACCTCCGTTTTATCGCTCAGCAAATTCCTCTCTCAATCATTGCACATGGTGAGCACTGGTACGGCATTGTACCGCGCGCTGTTGACCGTTGCATAAAATCTCCGCATATAATTCATACTTTTCATACTATCTTAAGCTTCAGCAACCACACTTTCTCCATGCTGCCTTTTCATTGCGTGGTTAATTCGCTTTTATTCTGCTCTTACTGCCCAGTACTGCTCTCTGTTTTGCCGGGTACCGACCACAAGCATACGAATTCTGACGACATTCTACAACTTCTGTCATTCTCTGGCACTCTTCATGGAACCAGTCGTTTAGCCTTTGTATAGCTGTCACGTACACGCCAACATTCCGAAGTTCACAAGTCACACGGAAAAAATCGGTTCCAGAATTCATGAACAAAAAGTCATGAATTCATAAAATTTTATGTTTCATGATATCATGACTAAAAGTCATGAAATCGTGAGTATTGTGCAAGAATTTGTATGCTCAGGGCGTTACACAAATATAACTGTAACTTTCTTCATCTTAGTCAACGCGTCTCAAGGCAATCGGTGATGTTTTCTAGTGAAATTATAGAAAAAGTTTTGTTTTTGAAAAAGTTTAAATTGAAGACATTGCTCTTCGGAACCTTGCCATCGTATCGATGACATTCTTGGCGAGATTTCCGTAAGTTCCCACATTGTGTCAGATGTTCCAAAATACTGCTGTGTGCGTTTGAAATGCAAATATCAAATGCGGGAACACCAAATGCGGTAAGATTTTTCACAATAAATGCGATGTCAAAGGTATTTTTTTCTTTCTAGAGCGGCGGTGATTTATGTAATCGTTGCTAGGTGTCCTTTGATTATTTTGTGTTACCGCTTTTGGAGGACGTTGACTCAACATTTGCATCTCAAATGCAAACAGCAATATACTTACAAGCCTTCATCCTGATTTTGTAGAGCCGGGCAATGTTTGACTTTGAGCGAAGATTTCGTTTCACAAACTCGTCGGCGATTTTAACTGTTCGGATGTAATGCCTTCCCTATGTCCTATAGCAGAGCAGCTCACAAAAAGCATTCGGCAGCCGGATGTCCCAGTTCACTTTCCACATCCACAGTGTTGTTAAAGAATGTTACATTACTCAGCATTTTGTGAGCCCAGGGACCATTTGTCAAATTTATTGATGTTCAAAACAATATTTTGCGTACAAACTTAACCACTGAATTTTCGCGTTCCTGCTAAAGATTTGGCACTCGTTCGGTTGACAATTGTGGAATGTGTTCGCGGTTTATTACGAAACTACCAGCACAAAAGTTGCAACGATTTTAATTTTCATTTCATTTGTTTACCAATAGCAAACATAAACTGGGATCTAAATTGACGTATAATGTTCCGTTTTCATGAAATGAGTTCATGATCCAGGGATCCTGCTTCATGATTTCATGACTCAACTTTCCACTTTTCAGCACCAAATTCGGAATCATAAATGCCATCTAAATACATGAATAGTGGCTATGTTTTCATGAACTCTGTTCATGATATCAGATCCTGCTTCATGATTTCATGACCGAAATTGCCACCTTCCGTATCAAAAATAGGAATCATAAATGACAGATGACGAAATCCATGAATAGGGCTTATGTTTCCATGAATTTTATTCATGGTTCCAGCATACATGCTTCATGATTTGAGGATTCCAGCTGACATTTTTTCTTCGCTTTGAATTGAAAACGTAACGTACAGCCGGCGTTACGGTAAAATGCTTCATGATTTCATGACTTTTGGTCATGATGTATGGGAGGAAAGTGTGTGTTCATAATATGAAAACACACTTTCCTCCCGAAATCATGACTCATTCTCCTTATTTCGAGTGCCGCATTTTTACCCGTGCAGGAGCCCAACACGTGCAAGTTCATCCAAAGTTCTCACGTTCCAAGATCCGACTTTTCAATCGTTGTCTTTTATTCGTTGTGCAGTTAATTAATGATCTATAATAGTGATCCTTTATATAAGATATAAGCGGAAGTAAAATGGAATGATTTGGTGTCAGTTTTGGCAGTGCTAAGTTTGCTTGGCGTCGATAATAATATTGTAACACGAACATGACTTCCTCATTGCTAAAAAGTGTATTTTGTTTCGTTATAGATCTTTGAGAAACATTTCCAAACTAATAAACAGCAGAAAATATCAACATCTGAATATCGCATTGACAAAAATTCAAAAATAGAAAATATTTCATATATTTTGCTCTATGCAAAACAACTTTCATCAAAATAATTTCAAGCGGATTACATTACTTCTCCAGAAAAGTTCGAAACAAACCTAACGTATGTTCGATTGACTCGCGTTTAGACAGCTCTCGCTGCTCGATTGGCTCACACTTTGACAAAAATGACAGCTTCCGCGAATCTCTCTTATAAAGGAGCACTAATCTATAACATTCAATTCCCGCCTAAGGAGTCTTGCTGTTATAAGGTTTTGACGATTTGAAATTTACTCGTTGCCAGGTCTGTTGCCGTAAAATCAGTCCGTTTGCTCTATTTATTTCAGAAGATTCATTTTCTCTGGGGACTTTCACATGGAGTTTCTCCGGAGATTTCCTCCAGGAATTCCTCCTAGGATTTTCTCCAGCAATTTCTCTGAGAATTTCCTCCAGAGACTTCCTCATCAGATCTCCTTCACGGATCTTTTCAGGAAAACACTCCTAGAGCCCCCAGTGGATTTTCAATAGCATTTTCTCCAAGGATTTCGCCCAAGATTTCCTCTGGGGATTTTTTTTTTTTCATGAATTTCTCCGGGGTTTTCTCCAGGGGCTCATGAGTTGATTTTTTCCAAGAATTCCTCCTGAGGTTTACCCCCAGAAAACTTTCCGGGGTTTTCTTCAAGAATTTCCTGGGTCCAGAAATTTTTTTCGGGGATTTCCTCCACGAATTCCTTCGGGGATGTTTTTAGAGAATTCATCCGGAGTTTTCCTCCAGAAAATTCGTTGGTAATTTACACCAGGAATTTCTCCGGAGATTTCCTCCAGGAATTCTTCTGGAGATCTCTACGATTCCTCCAGGGAAATCCTCAAGCAGTCCTCTGGGGATTTTCGCTTGGAATTCCTCAGGAGAGTTCCAATAGCAATTCCTCCGGAGATTTTAAGGATTTCTCCGGAGATATCCTTAAGAACTCTTCCGGGAATTTTCTCCAGGAATTCCTCAGGAATTTCCTCCAACAATTCTTTGAAATATTTCGTCCAGGAATTCCTCCGGGAATTTCATTTCATCCCAGGATTCCTCTGGCATTTCCTCCGGGAATTCCTTCGAGAATTTTAAGAATTTCTCCGAAAATATCCTCAAGAACTCTTCAGGGGAATTCTAATAACAATACCTCCTGGAATTTCGTTCAGGACTTCCTCTGAAAATTTCGTCCATGATTACCTCCGGGTATATCATTAGGAAATTCCTTCGGGAATTCCCCCAGAATTTCCTTAGAGGATTTTTTCTGAGAGTTTCTTCCGAGATTTCCTTCAGCAATTCCTCCAGAGATCTCCGCCAGAAATTAATCCAGGGATTTCCTCCAGAAATTACTCCGAGGGTTTAATAAAGAAATTCCTTCGGTGATTTTCTCCAGAAATTCCTTCCAGAATGTATTGGTAGATTTCTTCCAGGAATTCCTCCGAGGATATTCCCCAAGAACTACTCTAAGGATGTTTTCCAGGAACTTCTCAGGAGAATTCCAATAGCAATTTCTCCGCGGATTTCGTCCAAGAATTCCTCTGGGGATTTCGTCCATCATTTCGTCTGGAGATTTCATTAGGAAATTCCTCCGGGGATTTGCTCTGGGGATCTCCTCCAGGAATCTATCCGGGCATTTTTCCATGAATTAATCAGGAGATTTCCACCAGGAATGGCTTCGGGGATTTTTCCAGGATCTCTTTTAGAATTTTTTTTTCCTCCGACGATTTGCTATTCTGCTTCCTCCGTGGATATCTCTAATGAATTCCACCGGAGTTCTCTCCAGAAAATCCTCCGGAGATTTTTTCCAAAAAAAAAAAAATCCGGAGATTTCTACAAGAACTCCTCTAGGGATTTTTAATAGAATTTTTTTCGGGGATTTCCTCCAGGAATTCTCCCGGACATTTCCTTCAGATTTTCATGCTGAGATTTCGTTCAGGAATTCCTCCGAGAATTATCTTCACGATATTCTCCAGTGATTCCTCTGGACATATCAAGGGTTTATCCGGGGATATCCCCACAATTGCAATCACAATCCCCAATCCCATTCCAATTGCAATTCCTCTGGGGATTTCATCTTGGAATTTCTCTAGAGATTTCATCCAGGAATTTCTCTGGGGATTTAATTAAGAGATTCCTCCTGGCTTTTTTCTGCAGAAATTCTCTCGACGTTTTTTTAGTGAATTTATCCGGAGATTTCATCTAGGTATTTCTCTGGGGATTTGCACCATAAATTACTACGTAGGTGTATTCAGAATTGCTTTGTAGTTCCTCCATGATAAACTTTCTATAGTTGTTACTACGGGAATTCCTTCGGAATTCCACCGGGAACTCCAACGATTTTTTTTCTGTATGGATTCTCAAGGAATTCTCTCAGTGTTCCTTAAGAAATTCCTCGGATTTCCTCCATAAATTTCTCGGAGCTCCTCCGGGAATCCCTTTGAAGATCCTACAGGATATTCTCCAGAGTTCTTTAGGAATTTCTTCGGAGCTTCTCTAAAAATTATTCCACAGTTTTTTTTTTCTCCAGAAATTGCTTTGGAGTACTTCTACAAAGATTCTCATGGAATTTCTTCGGAGTCATTCATTGATTTTTTGAATCTATGACAAAAGGTCGAAAGGACAAAAGGTCGAAGAACAAAAAAGAAGTGACAAAAGGTCGAACATATTTTTTCAAAGAAGGAACAATTTCCCACCATGAAAATCATTTTCGACCTTTTGTCCTTTCGACGTTTTGTATTTCGACCTTTTGTCCATAAACCATTTTGAGTTATGTGCAATGTAAGAACTATATCAGAATCACACGACGTGACACGAGACAGGACAAAAACTTATGGTTCTTACAAACGTATGTAAGCACTCAAGGTGTTGTGTCCTGTCTCGCGTCACGTCGTATGACTGTTCTCTAGATTTCCTCGTGTAATTTCTCCAGAGTCCCAGGATTTTTTTTTAAGTTGCATTTTCTCCAGGGAATTTTTAAGAATTTTTTTCCTCAAATTTCTCCGGAGATTTGTACACCAAGAACTACTCTGGAGATTTTCTCCAGGAATTCTTTAGGGGATTTCCAATACCAATTAATCCGGGGATTTCGCCAAGAAATTTCTTCAGAGATTTCAAGGATTTCTCCGGAGACTGCAATTCTTTCAAGGAGTTCGTCCAGGAATTCCTCCGGAAATTTTATTAAGAAATTACTTCTGCATTTCCTCCAGGAATTCTTCCGGAGATTTCCTCCGGCGATTTCAAGGATTCCTCCAAAGATATCCCCCAAGAGTTCCTCCGAGCAAATTATTCAGGAATCCCTCAGGTGAATTCCAGTAGCAATATCTCCTGGGATTTCGTGCAGGACTCCGCCTGGAATTCCTTTGGAGCTTCACCGCGAATGCCTCGAAATTCCTCCGGGAATTTCTTTGTAGTTCATCCAGGTACTTCTTCGAAGTTTGTTCGGGAATTCCTTAGGAGCTTTACCGGAAACTCCTCAGAAGTTCCTTCCAAAATTCATCTGGAGTTATTCTCCCAGTCTCCCAGAATTTTTCGTAGTTGCTCCCGGAATTCCATCGTACTTCTTCAGGAATTTCCTTGCAAATTGTGTGTGTGTGTGTGTGTGTGTGTGTGTGTGTGTGTGTGTGTGTGTGTGTGTGTGTGTGTGTGTGTGTGTGTGTGTGTGTGTGTGTGTGTGTGTGTGTGTGTGTGTGTGTGTGTGTGTGTGTGTGTGTGTGTGTGTATACAATCCACCTCCCACTGACCGGCAGTGCTTTTATGGAAGAAAATTGTATGCATGTATTTATTGATACCCTTCGATATCTTCATATTTGCAGACAATTTTAGCCCAGGAGATGAAAGGTGATAGCTCTACTGAAATTCCAACGACCCATTTCAAGAATGGCAGTAAATACACACACATTCTGAGGTCATTTTCATATACAGTAAGCCCCGCATAAAAACACCCAGATATCAAATGGATATCTGAAATATTTTTACACTTCCCGAATCGAAAATTAAATGTTCGACCCTGGCACGTATTTAGTTTCATATGGAAATAGGTAGGTAAATAATAATAAAGAATGATTTTACCAGGATGTAATGCTGTTTCTTCCGTCGCAGCACTGTGCTTACCGCAAAATACAACGCACTTTTTCACTGCACTGCGCGCGAAACACGATTAATCCTGCTTGACCGCTTCACCCGCCCCCGCAGGAGCAAGCGGCACGGTCAAAGGATCACACACTACTAAATAAGTCCGCGAATCACGCCACTTTTCTCCCCCCCCCCCCCACTGCACTGCGCGCGAAACACGATTAATCCTGCTTGACCGCTTCACCCGCCCCCGCAGGAGCAAGCGGCACGGTCAAAGGATCACACACTACTAAATAAGTCCGCGAATCACGCCACTTTTCTCCCCCCCCACTGCACTGCGCGCGAAACACGATTCCAGGAATTTCCTTGCAAATTGCTCCAAAAATCCCGCTGGCGTTTCACCGAGAATTCTACAGGAGTTCGTCCTGGAATCCTGCCAGGTGCTCCTCCAGGAATTTTCCCGGATCCCCCGGGGATTGACCAGGATTTCTCCCGGGAGTTCTTTCATAAAATCCTCTAGGAGATCCTCCTCCGTTCCCAGGAGTCCCACAAAAATTCTCATTATTTATTCTATTCTTATCAATAATTCCTAACACCGTCTCCTAGTCCGTCGTTATTCCTCCGGATATTATTCCATAAGTTCCAATAATGAATAGATAATAATAGATCGGGAAAACCCGATGAATGCAACGCGTACTGACAATGCAAAAGCGTATCAGTATAGATTATTGTTGTTGGTAGGAGTTCTATTTGAAGACAGCGCGAGTGAAAATGCCAAAATGTATGCGTATAATAAGTTAGAGTTAAAATATATTTAAGCGAAATAAATTGATTTTCAGCATTGAAGCTGCTATTGAGATTGCTGCTCTCAGTCTTTGGTTTATCGCTGCCAGTTCGGCCACAGGATCGTTTGGGTCTCCTCGAACGATTTTACCACACGGGGTACGGTCGAATGGTAGATTTTCAGCTGTTTCACGATCTGCTTGTAAGACTGGCCTGAATTTTCCACGAACATGCCCAAAGGTTGAACATTACACTCTATACTAAACTTTTACTCAAAACTTCATCACATACAATAACAAGTTATACACAGAAGGGGAGTGGGACGTTTCGTATAAGGATAATTCGCATAATGTTATGGATGGATGTTTCGTATAATGGACGTTTCGCATACAGATAATTTTATATCTTCTTTAAATGCTACCTGTTCTTATATGCAACTGCTTTATGCGAAACGTTCATTATGCCAAACGTCTTTATGCAAAACGTCCTTATGCGATACGTCTTCATGCGAAATGGGCCAATGGAAGAGAGCGTCGCATTTTTTTTCGAGTACAGACCTTACCTGCCCCGAGTTGCCCCATTTGCTAATTATTATTGTTGTTCCTTTTTACAGATTGCAATTTTCGTGAGAAGGCGGAAAAGGAACTGGGCGAAATGGGAGGCGAGCTAACTTACACCAAGATACGGCAGCTGCGTCAACAGTTGAACATCTACGCCGAACACCACCAGCGCGGCCTGGGAGGGCGCCGCGATGATTCGTTCCTGTTGCGGTTTTTGCGCGCGAAGAAATTCGATGTGGAAAAGGCGTTCAAGATGGTAAGTTAATGGGGTGAAAGTTGGCAGCGGTTTAGTGAATTGTTTACAAATATAGTAGTTACATTCATTAGAGTGTTGTAATTAAAATATGGTTTGTTCATTTTATGAAGTCCTCAATAAAGTTTTCATTCATCAAAAAGCTTATGTTGATACGTTATCGGTGGAGCGCATGGGCGAAACCATGGTACCCGGCACTCCTTGAGTTATCATTTTTATTCAGTTGAGTGTATCATTTTTTTTATGGAAAAGTGTGTGTAAAACTGAGTGTATTGGAATCAAGTGCAAAAGTTTGGGTTCACCTGAACTTACTTAAAACACGAAAAATTTGCGAAATCTCAAACCAATCATGTACGCGTCATTATTTGAGTTTAAAAAGACTTCTTCTTCTTCTTTCTGGCGTTACGTCCTCACTGGGACAGAGCCTGCTTCTCAGCTTAGTGTTCTTATGAGCACTTCCACAGTTATTAACTGAGAGCTTACTATGCCAATGACCATTTTTGCATGTGTATATCGTGTGGCAGGTACGATTATACTCTATGCCCTGGGAGGTCGAGAATATTTCCAACCTGAAAGGATTCTCGACCGGTGGGATTCGAACCCACGACCCTCAGCTTGGTCTTGCTGAATAGCTGCGCGTTTACCGCTACGGCTATCTGGGCATAGTTTAAAAAGACTATGAACTATTAAAATCGGCTGAAAAATTGCAGAATGACCCAAGTAACCACTAGCCCGCTAATTTGCCTTTTTGGGCTTATAGGGCTATTATACGTCTAATATAGGGCATGTAAGCGGTATAATAGCTCTATATTAGCACGCAGGGCGAATTAAAGTGCTATTTGGTTACTTGGGGATGGACAAAAATGATTTTTGTGCGTCGAAGGTGAACCCTAGAATTAGGCATTGCCTTTCGAATGCGCCATAGATAGTTTTAATTGGACGTGTAATCACAGGGATATGTACAAAACACTTTTGTATATTTTTAAAGGAGGTGAACTCATACTTTTGCACGAGAGTGTATATAAAATTAAGCCAAATTGTTAGAGGTAACTCAAATCGTTTTTTTCCAAAGAGACTACCCCATATTATAGACCAGTGATTCCCAAAGTGGGCGAATTCGCCCCCCTGGGGGCGATTTTCAGGCTCAAGGGGGTGAAATTTTGTAAAACAGAATTTGGGGGGCGAAAAATCCAGAAAGGGGGCGAAAAGGTTAACACGGCATCATTTGAAAATAATTACGTATAACCTTTGGAGGACACACATGTGAAGATTAATTAATTCCAAACTTAACTATTACCAGGAATATTTTACCTTAGGTCGATATATCTCTAATCATGATAATTTTAAAATCATGATATACAACACTTGAAAATTGTCAAACACAAAATATTTGTGTTATGCATTCAGTTTTTTTAAAGCCATGTGAGTTGTAATGTAATATTTTATACAAGGATTTTCTTGTGTGAGAACTCTGAGGTTAGGAAGCTCATATTTATTTTATTGGCATCCAGCTTTTTACGGAAAAAATCTACAGTACCCATTTTAAAGTTTCGGTTGCACTCATTTTTATCATTTCTTATGGTACAAATCATTTTAGAGACAAATTTTGAAAAATTTAGCAGACATTAATCTGGTTCCAGTGACAAAACTGTTTGCTGCCGAAGACGAATAACACTCTATTTAAAAATAAATTTGAAGAAATATCAGAGATGCGTCTGATTTGAACCTTCAGGACGCATAAAAAATCTGAGTTTATCATGGTGTTACAAACAATACCCTTTATTGCATAATGAAAAATGAGAAGAAAAACATTCTGGATATCCATATATTTTTTTTTTCAGTGTTTTAGATAAGATTAAAAAAAGCCTTCCCGGAAATATCATACATTATACATTATGGCAGTACTCTTTGAAATAACGGATAAATCAGTATTAAATCACAACCACGCAACAAGTTGGCGCCTTTGCATATATTACATTCAAATAGTTTAAACTGGGCCTAACTTGCATCGAAAACTGATTCAGTAGCCTGTAATGCACACAAAATATTGTGAAAATTGCAATTATAAATTGCAGTCCAGTAAATCGTTCCTAATAATTGGGTTATCGATATTTCAGAAAATATTTTCAAATGTACATAATAGTTATTGTGTTATGATTCTATGGATATGCGGGTCGAAGACATTTTTTGGTGTACAGCGCTAATTAAAATATTGAAATCACAAATTAGGGGGGCGATTCCAGATAAATATTGGTCTCAAGGGGGCGAAAGTTAAAAAGTTTGGGAAGCACTGTTATAGACAATATTTGTTTGATTCACTGTTCTTTGTGAAATCTTGATTAACTGAAATTTGAGAAATTGCTAATCCTTCCTTGAAAGTTTTAACTGAATTAATCCGAAATTCTAGGCTATTTCACCACTAAATAAATTCTACTGTTTTCCAATTTCAGATGCAAAAATACTACAAAATGAAAGACGAGTACCCGGAAATATTCAAAGTATCTCCACCGTCGGAAATGAAGTTTATGCTCGAGATGCAGATCCAATGTATGCTTCCAAAGAAGGACGATAGCGGGCGGCAAATTTATATATTTAGAGTTGGTAAGTCGGTCACCTCATTTGCTAGCCATGGCACTATGTCAGCATATGTCACAACACCAACGACAATGTGTATACAAAATCACATCACTGTTGTCCCCATCCATCGTATTTTGAAGCATCCTGAAGTGCATAGCAGAGCGCAAAACTTTTCCCATTATAAAAGTTCTACGTTTGTTCATTCAGCCACGTCATGACATTCACGTGTGGAGTGTTTATTTATTTTCCAGAAAAATGTGATCCATACAAAATTCCAGTAGACTACGTATTCCGAAGCAATGTGCTCGCCCTGGAGGATGCAGTGCGGAATCCGGAAACACAAATTGGCGGTCTGGTGGTGTTGCTGGATATGGCCGGTTTGGGGTTTGCTCATGCTAGGTGAGAAGTTGAACCGAACCAGAATCACATCTTACTAATTATATGTGCTAATCTTTGTCACTTACCACAATTGTTCTCTTTTAAATTGCGCTACCAGGTACTTATCACCACATTTGGCTCGGAAGACTGTAGAGGTGGTACAGGAAGCTTTCCCGATGCGATTTAAAGCGTTCCACGTGTTGCACGAACCGTTCTATTTTGATGCGATCCTTGCGGTGCTGAAGCCGTTCCTGAAGGATAAAATTCGGCGAAGGGTGAGTATTTCGAAATTGAGATCGTTTTGTATGTTACTTCATTGGACATGTTTGAAAAAGTTTTGAATACATTGTTATTTCGTTAGGTTGAAGCTGAGAGAGAGGAGACAGCTGGCTTAGATTGCGAGCTCCCAAAAGTTAAGGGAACCTGTCATCAACTGTCACTGGAAAACCACACATTCGAAGGGCAGAGCGTGATAAACCGTCAAAATTTGGTCAAACTAAAACTGGATGTGATTGAAAATTCAGGTTTTTTTTCCTGTGTTTTCGCATATAAAATCGTTGAATATTTGAATATTGTCGATTAAACTCAAATTGCTATTGAAATGTTTTAATTTTATGATCTTTTTGATAACAAATAGGGTGTGAAAATGGTTTTGACCCAGTTTGTGTTCTCTGAACCATTGTGCACAACCCAAACATGAGAAGAAGAAATCAAAGAAGCCAAGAAAACAAGCCAGTTGTCAGTGAGCTGTCTCCTCTCTCTCAGGTGTAATAGAACATCGTTGTCTTCAGAGAATGTATTTGGAGTGTTCTTCCACACCTTTGTATAAACAATTATCGACGTGGCGTTTTGTAGTCCTAACCTGTTAGGTACCATGAACTGGCGCATTGATGACGGTTATACTCATAGCGATCATCAATCGATTCGCTATCGTATAATACCAGGCGGGCGTACAAGTGCGATGTACCTCGACCCAAGCCCGAGGTTGGAAAACAGCGCGCTTCGATGGCGAAGTATTCATAGAAGCTCTGAGGCGCGAACGAAACATTCTGGATCTAAACGGTGAAGATCTAGTTGCTGTGATATTGACAATTCGAGAGACAATTAGAAGTTCGGCAGTCAAAACTTTGGCGAAGTTCGGCGTCGGCATTTTAATTTGGTGCTTTGCCGACGCATAAGGATTGCTTTTGTCGGCGTAGCACTTCGGTAGAATGCCGACGCCGAACTTCGGCGAACTTTCGGTGATATTTCATTTCTCTTATGAACTTCGGTCTAAAGTTAATCTGAATGCACAATATAACGAGCTTGTGGTGCTTCCATGCCGAGAAAGGCCCCTGTACTGGTGGGGCGAATCAATTGCATATCTTCGAGTAATCTGCTTTCGGGCTAGACGAAGAATGCAACGCGTCGCACAGAAGCACGAAGAGAAAAACGCGGTGCAGCATTCAGAGAGGCAAAGTTAGCTCTCAAAAAGGAAATCGAGAGTCGAAAACAGGAATTCTTTGATTATCTATGCCAGAGTGAGAGTAATGACTAAGACCAAAGGCCCCCAAAGAAGTCGCCAAAGTTGCTGCGATCAATAATCGATGTACTCTTCCCCCATCATCCCACAAGCCCATGGCCCCCAGCGCCTTATGTTGCAGGTGAAGGAGAAGAAGTGGCGGGGGTGACGAACGAAGAGCTGGCAGAAGTCATGAAATCATTCGCGTCAAACAAGGCACCGAAACCCGATGGTATCCCGAATGTTGCCTTAAAAGCGGTAGTGAATGTGGTTCCGGACATGTTCAGAATTACGATACAACGCCGCAGAGATCATGGAAGTATGGAAGCGACAGAAATTGGTGCTGTGGCGGAGAAAGCGCCAGGTGACCCGTCGGCGTACCTATTTGTCTACTAGATACGACGGGCAAGTTGTTGGAGAGGTTGATCCTCAACAGGCTAGTCCCGTACACGGATGGTGCGGACGGCCTGTCCAACAAGCAGTTTGGATTCAGGAAAGTTAAATTGACTCTGGACGCTATCCAGTCGGTTGCTCAGACAGTCAAGGTGGCAATCGAGCATAAAACGAGCGGCATCCGTTATTGCGCGGTTGTCACTCTGGATGTGAAGAATGCGTTCAACAGCGCAAGCTGGGAAGCAATAGCACACGCACTTCACCGCCTCAAGGTACTGGTGCAGTTGTGTAAGCTTCTAGAAAGCTATTTTGATGGTAGGGTTCTTTTTTTTTCCGCGGGAGTAACTCAAGGTTCAATCCTGGCCGATGTTATGAAATGCGATGTACAATGACGTAATGAGGCTGCCCCTTCCGATGGGTGTTACGATTGTTGGTTTCGATATCACCCTAGTGGTCTATAGCGAATCGATGGAGGAAGTAGAGTTGACAGCAGCGAACACTATTTCCATAGTTGAGGAATGGATGAAGTCTAGGAAACCAGGACAGATCCGTCACAAGACTTAGGTGGTGGTGGTCAACAACCGCAAGTCCGAGTAACGGGCGCGTATTTCAGTAGGTGATTGCACCATAGAGTCCAAGCGATCCCTTAGGCATATTGGGGTAATGATCGATGACAAGCTCAGCTTCGCTAGCCACGTTGAATATGCCTGTAAAATGGCGTCTACGGTTGTAGCGGCGCTTTCGAGGATGATGTCTAACAGCTCTGCTGTAATTGCCAGCTAACGCAAGCTACTGGCAAGCGTTTCGCTATCCATACTAAGGTATGGAGAACCAATCTGGTCAAAAGCGTAGAAACTTAAAGCGGTTGGAAAGCACGTATAGGATCATGTGCCAAAGAGTACCAAGCGCATACTGAACGGTTTCTAAAGACTCCGTGTGCATCATGGACGGGATGATGCCTATCGGGCTCATTATCAAGGAAGATGTTCAATGAATCAACCAAAGTGGTACCAGAGGAGTCCGCAACGCGTGTAAAGAGACAACGCTCAGAGGTTGGCAGCAGGAATGGGATAACTCCACTAAAGGTAGATAGACTCATTGGCTAATACCAAATGTGTAAGATTAATATGAAAGAAACCATGGGGAAGTGAACTTCCACCTGACGCAGTTTCTGTCAGGACATGGTTGCTATATTCAGTACTTGCATAGGTTCGGGCACTCAGAATCTCCTGCGTGCAGCAATTGTGCTGGTGTGGAGGAAACAGCGGACCATGACGTGTTCGGTTGCCCCCGTTTCATTGTTGTGAGAGGTCACATTGCCCTTCTTACGTCTTTTTGAAAAAGTAATTGAGATAGGAAGTCGATTTTAGTATATTCAGTATATTCCTCAATAAAATAATTTGGAAGTTAGCGATCATCGATCATTACTCGAATAACATTTCAATTATGTAATTAGATTTTTTTAATTAAAAGTAATCATTCCTTTTTAGATACACCTCCACGGCAACAATATAAATTCGTTGCACAAATACGTATCGAAGGACGTCCTTCCGGTGGAGTACGGCGGCAATCAGCCGGCATTCGACAACACAGAATGGCGCACCACCATCCTGGACAACGAGCAGTACTTTATCGATTTGGAATCGTACAACACGGACAGTGGTTATCAGGAGGACAATGCCGATGCCGAAAGTATCGAGAGTTTGCAATTTGGTGATACGGAAACCGAGGACAGTGAGTTTGATGAGGACGATAGAAGGGTGTTGAGTCCGAGAAGAACTCCCCGGTCGTTGGTGAATATTGAGGAGATTTTCCTGAAGAACGAAATGAACGGGTTGGTTATTGATGGGCGAGAGGAAAAAGGAACCGAGAAGGAGGTGGAAGATGTGAAATAAAGCTTGTGTGATATAGATGTTAATTTTATTTTTTTATTTAAATGCGTTTAGTTTACAGAAGTTTGAATCAAAACATATCTTAGTTATAACCAGTTATGTTTTTGTTTTCATTTTGTCTTGTCTTTTCTAAACAAATCGTGTCCTCAACGGTATCTCCAGGTATTATTATGAAAATACCACTGTCTTTGTGTATTCCTTGTAGAATAGATTTTTTTAAGTATTTTTTTTTAAGATATGCGTTTAGTAATCGTTCTTGCTTCCTTAAGATTCTGTTAACTTATATCGCGAGTTTTTCAAGAATCCGGCCAACAATTTGAATAAGAACGTCTCCAATTACCTTTGGAAGGAATTCCCCAAGAAATTCCTTCAGCGATTTTCCCAGGTATTTTTCATGAGTTTCACCTAAAATTACTGCAATGCTTTTCGTTGAGAGGTTTTCAGATACTATCCGAGGAATGTTTTCCGGAATACTTTGTGGGCTGTTATGGCGACATGAATATTTTTGTGTGATTTGTACTTGTAAAGGGGTTAATTGTTCTCATCTTCAATTTGATTGCGATTAATCAATTTGAATTGAAAAACATCTTCAGTAATTTCTCAACGTATTCGTTAGAAAGCGTTCTTGACTCCTTTGAGATTCTGTTTACTTTTCTTAATATTTTTTCAAGAATCTAGCCAAAAATTTACTAAGAACAATACCACTACTTTTGGAAGGCATTCTCCAAGAAATTTATTCAGTGATTTTTTCCAGGTTTTGTTCTTGTATTCCACTAAAAATTACTGCCCTAAGTAGTTTCAGACATTCACCTAGGATGTTTTCCCGGAGTACTTTCAGGGCTTGCTCATAAAATTGCATTTTTTTTAGGAATACCCCCTGAATATTTTTTCTAAAATTATTATAAGGAGTTGTTCAGACACATACAAATTCCTGCAACGATTGCTACAAGAGACAATTATCTAAAATTTCATTGGATATATTTTCATGCACCTTATATTGTGATTCTCCTTCAACTTCTCCTAAGGAATTATTGAGAATCTCATGAATAAGTTTTAAAAATATTGTCCATCATTTCAAACGGAAGTACCTCTTCAGGTATTCCTTCAGATGTTATACTTTGTTGATTCCCATAAATTTGAAAAAGCTTTATACAAATATGCCGCACAGATTTTTCCTGGAATCAATCTGCACTATCTTGTCATTCTGGGAAGGCGTTGCGACCAAGTCTTCTTCAGTATCTCATGTAGAGCTGCTTTTAGTGAAACACTGCATTATTATTTATCTGAGCATAGTGTTAAAGAAGTAAGACTCGTAACCAGTGGCTGTCACTACAAAAAAAGGAATGACAGAAAATAAAAACTAAAAATACTAATTTGTATTTTCAGATACGTCAAAAATACATTTCTTGCATAATTTATGATAACGCCCTAATGTCACTATTTATCAAGTTTATTTATTTGTTATTTTAAACGCTATGATGAGTAGAAGATCTTCCTCTATCTCCCAGTGGTGATGGTGTTAACTGAGGATGTTCATCCATCATTTGCTCAGAATCAACAAGTTACACATCTGGTTATCAATGACTTTAAGGGCGTAATCATGAATTATGCGAGACCTCAGTTCAACAAAAACAAAGGTATAAAAAATATATGAGAAAGCTCGTGGTAAGCTAAAGATGCCTAATTGCTGATGACATGTGAAATACGCTTGATAAAAATGAACAAATTGCGATTCATATTTTCATATAAACGACTATATAACAAAACATTTAAATTTTCCATTCAAATGATAGAGTTTAAAATATTTAAACAATGTAAAACGAACAGCAACATCAAAACATGTTCATTCGTCTTAGTAACGCAGTTCAATTAATTCAATTGCCTCCTGAAGTAGCGATCAATAGAAATAATCAAATCATGCTCCAAAGAATATATAAACTCATGAGCTTCGGTGCATTTGAAAGAATTCAATAAATCAATACATCGTTGATTCCCAATTGCAATAACAATGATTTTTTAATTCTATCGATAGAGTTTGAAACAAATCCAGTTCGTGTTTTCTTCAAACAGTTAAAGGAGGCCCAGTTATCATGATAGCCTTAGGAAAAACACACATCTTCCAGTCGTATTTGTGGGTGTCCTCTTGTTTGTCCATGTTATTGGCGACATGCGACAAATAATGGTTTGTTTATCTTATCACGTCCCTAACTGAAAATAGAAGTGGTCAACGGTGTATATATCTGGTTATAAATGCGACATCTGCTGCTGGTGGTGGCGGTTGGATTGAATTGGTGATGAGAAACGTTTCTTTGGATGGCATGGTTTGGCTGATAGAGTTGTGGCCTGAGGAAATGGTATTCTGAACCAAGATTTACCAATGATTTAACATGCTAATAAAGTGTCGCAATTGGTCATCTGATATTCGTTTTGTATATATCATGTTCAACATTATGGCATATTATTTTCATTATGTTTAGTACATGCCGCTACTTTTTTTCTCATTTCCATCCAAACCTCAGCTTTTTTTCTAAAAGAAATTGACAAAGATTCGTTGTGTAAAATTTCTGGAAAACTTCACAACCGTTTTTCTGAGAAGAGGTTTTTTTTTGTCACCCACACCCCGTTGCTATTGACCCACTCGTTTGGAATTTATTCGAGATCCACCAAATTATGTTTTCCATACATTGTACAATGGTCGAGAAAAAAAAAGTTTAGACAAAACTAGTTTTATCGCCTGAATCAAAGAAATAAATAATCTGAATCATTGATTCGGAAGGTAATATTCACATTCACAAATTTGATTCGAAACATAAGTTTTATTTGTGTTCGATTTAGTATGATCAAAGTTTATATTAAGGGTGAATAAATATATTTTAAATGGACTCAATATAAGAAATAGCCTCAAAATATTTGTAAAATACTGAATTATTCGAATAGCCATAACTTGAAAACTAGCAAATCTCTGCAAAAAATTTAAACGATTTCTGTAAGATCTAATTATGCTTTTTGATGTATACTATTCCAAAAGGCAGGAAAAAGACGCGACAAGAGTTGTTTTCAAGTTAAATATCATCAAAATTGCTAAATCGTGACATTGAATAGCACTAAAACTTCAACGAAATATTTTTTCCTTACTTGATGAAAGTGCTGCGCCATAAGCTTTGAGATAATGCATACCACTAGGGAAATATTGCATTCCCAAAATATAAATTTTGTGCTCTATTTAAATATCACATTTTCAATTTTCAGACTTCAACCAGTTTGACGGCGTTTCTTTTTTCGTTTATAGGCTGGCAATTCGGCAAATCAAATGTCATATTTTATTATCCAAAAGCTAATAAATAAGCTAAGGTTAAGCATACCTAACTAGGATGATAGCACATGATTGCATTTGATAACATGAAACACCTATACATAAGAAATAATAACATTGTTTGAAATGATACTTATAGAGTAATTGAAAAAAGTTAAATAATACTAAAAGTATTACGGTGCCCGTTCGATTTATACACGGTTCGTTGGATTTAGTCTACATACATTTTAACACCGTGCCATGATCAGATGCAGATGTTTTTGCAAGCATTGTCAACAATTTCTAAAATTTGATCAAAACCACTTGACTTGGATGACTTTATTCATATGTAATCAATTGTATTAGAAAAATGCACTTTGAGAAGACCGTTTCTGGACGTGTTGCTAAAATCGAACGGAAATTGTGCCACAGTTTACTTAAAGTTATGCGTTAATAACTGTTTTTTCATGACTTGTCATTTTGATTTTTTTGTTAGAAAACTGTAATGTTGACTGTATTTAAATGATAAGCCAGATAAATTTTGAACGCAAAATGTGTATGGAAAGTGGCTTATTTTGACATGATCTGTAATTTCATGGGGCATGCAATGCACAATGGTCAGAATCGGCAATTTAGCAGGAAAACAGATATTTTCTATGTTTTCGTTGATTTTAGATGAATGATGTCTTCAGGGAAGTTGTTCATACTTGAGTTTTGCATCTTACATACTCAAACAGAGTGTGAGAGTTCGGTAAATAAATCTACCGAAACAGATCTGTAATTCACAGAAATACCGAAGTTTCGGTAATCTATTAGTTGTTGACAGCACACCAGAAATGAAATTACCGGTCTCCGGCGATTTTTTGTTGAGCTGTCAAGAAAATCACCAAACTTTCTGTGAATTTACAGTATTACCGAAACGGTAAAAAATAACTGAAGATTCGGTAAACTATGGGTCGAATTACCGAAATCAGTAATTCGGTTGGGTGACAGCGGCAAATAATTTTTTTTCTGTCGTCGTAGTTGATATGTGGGTGGAGTGCTTGCTCCAGTTATTTCGATACAAAATGTGTTCTAAGGATTTACTCGACATTGAAAAACGATAGAAGTGAGTGAAAGATAGTTCAAAAAATGATTCATATATGACTAACATAGTTATTTGTAACAGGAATGCAACGACCACTACTTCACCGCAGCTCCCCCACAGCCCTCTATGATTCCCCGTGACATTGCACCATGGTAGATTTATGCTGCCTGATTGTAATTCTTTTTATAGTATTCCAAGACAAAATAAAGATGAACCATTGTGAAATATATGTAGGTCTACGTTGTATTTTTTCTAACAAAAATGTGTTATTTCGGAGGAAAAATCCAGTGCACCGAAACTACAGATCTTCGGTGAACGGTTACCGAACACTCGGTAGTTTTGACAGTCCAAAGCGCAAATTACCGATTGGTCAGTAATCGATTCGTTTACCGCTGGGCATGGCGTACCATTGGTGCCTCGCGTACCTGAAGGAATAAAATAGACCCCTCTGTGCGGTCCTTAGCCTCCTCCCAGCAACTCCTATCCCTACCTCATCGCGGTACTGGCCGGGGTACGAGTAACCTTATGGAAAATCGGGTAACCAACCCCCGGTGGGAACTTTGGTCGTATGCTGACAGGGAAGGGTTGCTTTTGCTCTTGCTTCTGAAAACCTTGAGCGTCTGTACTCCATGTTAGGAGCGGCTCACAACAGCGTCTGTTCCCCATGTCAGGGGCGGCTGATCATCGTCCGAGTGCCAGAGAAGGACTCTAAGCTAAACTGCGCACTATGGTCCTCCGAACATTTAGGGGGAATGGTCCTCCGGAAATCTAGGGGGTTGGTGTCAGGCCCTGCAAGCCAGCTGTAAAAATACACCAGCACAGGAACGTCAACGAGAGACTACGGACCGGAACAATCGGCAAAGACCACAGCGACGAAAAAGGACTAGCGATTGGAAACTCGATACGTGGAACTGCAAATCGCTCAACTTCATCGCAAGCACACGCATACTCTCCGATGTACTGTAGATCCGTGGTTTCGACATCGTAACGCTGCAGGAGGTGTGCTGGACAGGTTCGATGGTGCGAACGTTTAGAGATAATCATACCATCTACCAGAGCTGCGGCAACACACGTGAGCTGGGAACAGCTTTTATAGTGATGGGTGATATGCAAAGGCGTGTGATCGGGTGGTGGCCGATCAACGAAAGAATGTGCAAGTTGAGGCTCAAAGGCCGGTTCTTCAACTTCAGCACAATAAACGTACACAGCCCTCACTCCGGAAGCACTAGTGATGATAAAGACGCATTTTACGCGCAGCTCGAACGCGAGTTCGACAAACAGAAAGTTCAGCGCCCACCGGCTGACGAACGAAAACGGCCTACGACTAATTGATTTCGCCGCCTCTAAGAATATGGCCATTCGTAGCACCTACTTCCAGCACAACCTTGTCACACGGGGATTGCATCCCACTGGCATGAGACAAAAATTTGAAAAAAAAAAAAATACTAGTTAGAGAACACATGCAGAAATGCTGGTCTACAGAAAGACAGCTTGAACAGGTTCGCGGCTCAGCATACAAGTCACTTTTCGAATCTAGTCCACGGAATCACCAGAGATAAAAAGAATACTGAAGTTTTACATGCAAAATCCCATTTATTTTCCCCCCAAATCAACTTAAATCTAAATTTTGTACTTATCTGCTAGTGTTGTAAATATGTTCGTATATAAGTGTATCCACTCGGCGACGTCATCGGCCATCCGGATGGCAAACCTTAGCCGCAGCTTGGCTCTACAGCGGGCGAACATGCAGCGAATTGGCTATTGACGACACTGCACCTCTCGCGAAGACACAATCGTTGGTATTAACTAATAGGCCTAGGATGGGATCAAGGTGGGTTTATGCACAGATAAATGGCACCAATAATTCTTCTCCTCACCGATCTCACTTTACGCCTACTCCATGCTCACCATGCTAAGTTCTGATTAACAAATTAAACAACCCAAATAGGATCAAGCTTTTTGAACGCACTTGCTTTTAGCCATGCACTTGTTCTTGTGTGCAGAACGGATTAGTCAGAACTGATTGGAGTTCTTGTGGGCATTTGGGTAAGAGCTTCGCTCTCATTCCGATCTATATTCACCACTTCACGATCGTAGGCTTATTCGGCAAGTGAGTGGTATTCAGGAACCCAATGAGTACCTTAGTACACCCGATCATCGTAACTGGTACTGGTGAGATTAATTGATCAGGTTTGTGAGACCGACCTATTGGTCATTTGTATGTGATCCCACCACTTGGGCAATGCATTGGTGTGCTTGGACACTCGGAGGAGTGGAAGGAAGGGATAATATGCCCCATCTACAAGAAAGGTGACAAGTTAGATTGTGAGAACTTTCGAGCGATCACCATTCTAAATGCGGCCTTCAAGATCTTTACTGTACGACAAATCCTCCAAAAATGTCGTGAATACCGGGTCTCAACGCATCACCTTTTCATCGATTTCAAGGCGGCATACAATAGTATCGACCGCGTAGAGCTATGGAAAATCATGGACGAGAACAGCTTTCCCGGGAAGCTCGCGAGACTGATAAGAGCGACGATGGAAGGTGTGCAAAATTGTGGTTTCAGGCGAACATTCCAGTTCGTTTGGATCCCGTCGAGGACTACGACAAGGTGATGGACTTTCGTGCCTGTTGTTCAATATTGCGCTAGAGGGTGTTATGCGGAGAGCCGGGGTGCGATTTTTACGAGATCCGGACAATTTGTATGCTTCGCGGATGATATGGACATTGTCAGCCGAACATTTGAAAAGCTGGCAGACCTGTACACCCGCCTGAAACGCGAGGCAGCGAAAGTTGGACTGGTGGTGAATGCGTCCAAGATAAAGTACATGCTAGCTGGTGGGGCCGAGCGCGACAGGGTTCGCCTAGGAAGCAGTGTTACGATAGACGGGGATACGTTCGAGGTGGGCGACGAGTTCGTCTACCTTAGATCCTTGCTGACGGCTGACAATAACTTTAGCCGTGAAATACGGAGGCGCAATATCAGTGGAAGTCGGGCATATTATGGCCTCCAGAAGAAGCTGCAGTCAAAAAAGATTCACGTCAGCACCAAATGTACATTGTACAAAACGCTCAAAAGGCCGGTAGTCCTTTACGGGCATGAATAGTGGACGATGCTCGAGGAGGATCTGCAAGCACTTGGAGTCTTCGAACATCGGGTGCTTAGGACAATCTTTGGCGGTGTGCAGGAAAACGGTGTGTGACGGAGAGGGATGAACCACGAGCTCGCCCAACTCTACGGCGAACCCAGTTAGCGTTAGCGTTAGCGTTAGCGTAGTTACGGTATACTTCGTAGATTGGATACTAGCAACATTCATGTTTCTTTTTTAATAATCTCATCCTGACTACTTTCAGGAACAAGGCAGGGGAGTATACCTTGTTCAAATCATAAACAAGAATACTAAAAGCATGAATATCACTATTCCCGGCCACGCCCATCTTTACCGTAACTTGGGATAGGGGAAGGAAATGTTGATGTAGCACTTACTTAATGAGAGGCCACTGACTCCGCGACGCCCTCATAAGTGCTACGGAGTAGGAGGTTGGGGAAGGTATATTGTCAGGATTCGCCTAGAAAGCTGGCGATAGACCATAAACATTTGTTGTTTAACTCTCAAACCCCCAACGTCTGACTTTTCATTAAAAATGAACTTTTAAAAATCATAACTTGGCCAATTATTAATCAATTTTGGATCTTTTGGTCTCAAACAAACCGCATACTCCTCAAGATTTATTGTGTTCCGGAAGAAATGGGATTGGCCACTTTCAAATGGGGTATATTCGTTCCGGAAGTGATAGTTCCCTTAGATTTTTCAAGATTAGCGGTAAGAAAATTATTCATTGTGTACTTTCCATAAGTAAAAAGCTGCCAGAAGGTCGAATGACATTGGTTCTCAATGATTCTGGCCATTTCGGATACCCGGTCACCTGGTACCGGTTCCTGAATGTACCCAGAGAGGACATTTTCTGAAACTCAAAGAATACTACCGTGCGACGGCTCATAATTCATGATTTTTTATCCGGAACATCATAGATATAATGCCAAAGACCAATATGAGGTTCTGGTCACATCCGGATACCCCGGAATCGGTTCCAGTGGGGCCTCAGTGGGACACTTTTGTAATCTTACTCACTCATATCGTGCGACGGCTCAAAATTCATGATTTTTTATCCGGAACATCATAAATATAATGCCAAAGACCAATATGAGGTTCTGGCCACATCCGGATACCCCGGAATCGGTTCCGGTGGGGCCTCAATGGGACACTTTTGTAATTTTACTCACTCATATCGTGCGACGGCTCAAAATTCCTGATTTTTTATCCGGAACATCATAGATATACAGGTCGGACTCGATTATCCGGAGACTCGATTATCCGGGAACTCGATTATCCGGGATTCGATTATCCGGAATTTTAGACTCGATTATCCGGAATTTGTTTTTTGACTCGATTATCCGGAATTTGTTTTTTGATGTTCTTGTTTTTCAATTTGTATGCATAAATTTGAGATAATCTGGTATTGAAATATACAATATGAATGGTTTTGCAGTTAAGAACGTATTTAAGAAAAGGGGGGTTTGAAAAATTGTTTTTTTTTTGTGTATGCCGGTCAAATTTTGTTTCTTGTAAAAAGACCCTACTCTACCTAGAAAAAAATTCTGGCAACGCCACCGCATCATATGAATCAAATAACGTAAAAAGACAATAAGGTACCGTGGGGTAAGTGGATACATAAAAATCAATCATTAACTTCATTGTAATGTACAGCTAACGTGAATTATGTAATTCAAACTTTTTTCTGTGGATAACAAATGAGGGACTATTATACTTCAAATCGTCATTTATTTATATTTTTCTGATTGTTATGTATTGAGTATGAGAGACCTAAAAATTTGCGCCAAATGATCCACTTGTCCCACCATGGTGGGGTAAGTGGATCACCAATTAAAAACTCTGTTCTCGAAACAAATGTGGTGTGACTATGTATAATAAAAATGATATTACTCTCGTTCTTGTTATGAGTGCTAGTAATGTTACATTATAATACTTTAAAATTAAAAAAAAAGTTCCTATATTTAATCAAAATATAATAAAAAGTATGTATATATTAGTTCATACTAAATCTAACAAAAAAAATTATTGACTCTAGAAAAATTTGGAGAAAGTTCATCCATTTATACGCATAACTTATACAGAAGTATTGTTGGATTATTCCTAACGATATTTTCGAAAAACACTCTTAGTATAAAAATATTAGTTACTTTTACTTTGGAATAACAAACTGAAATACTTCTATTTTATTTATGAACATATGTGTATCATCTGTCTAGAACAATTTCTATGGTCAAATAAGGTACGGTACTAAGCGTTCAATTGGAAAATTAGTATATTTTGCTCTTTTACAACTCAACTTAGATAAAACACGAAAAGTTTCGTGTACATTTTGAAATTATTATTCTTTTAATTTTTTTTTATATGCCAGAAAGGTTAAAAAAAAACTTTTAGGTGGATTAATTCAAATTTTCTATAGTCAATTTGACAAATTGAATCTGGGAATGGAAGAAAATAAAGGAAAACAACATTTGCGGATATTAAAGCTTGATAAAATTCTCGTAAGCAGTGCCAATAAATGATAATAATTCTTGATCCACTTACCCCACCCCATTAAAAAGTAGGGGTTAGTGTACCATGTCCAATATATTTGTATTTATTTATAAAAATCACATATTTTTCATTGTGATTGATTCAATTAGAACTGAAGTACTCACCATGTGTCGAAAAAAATAATAGAATTCGATTTAAGACAGAGATACAATGGATTTTTGATTGATGGAAAACAATTTTGAAATTAATTACTTTTTGCAGCTAACAAGTTTGCTTGTGCTAGTGTACGTGTAGTACCAGTTTTGCAATAGTATCAGTGCGGGCATAAGAATATAACCTAAAACGAAGCAATGGTGCGAAAACATTCAACATATTCAAGCACTTATGCTTTATATTGACAAATGATCCACTTACCCCACTGATACACTTTTCCCACTGTACCTTATTTCAGTTCTTTTGTCGAAGATTTCAATTTTTTCTTAGTGATTCGATTATCCGGAGGATTCGATTATCCGGAGTGAAAAAAAAATCGATTCTCCGGATAATCGAGTAATGCCAAAGACCAATATGAGGTTCTGGCCACATCCGGATACCCCGGAATCGGTTCCGGTAGGGCCTCAGTAGGACATTTTTGTAATTTTACTCACTCATATCGTGCGACGGCTTAAAATTCATGATTTTTTATCCGGAACATCATAGATATTATGCCAAAGACCAATATGAGGTTCTGGTCACAATCGGATACGCCCGAATCGGTTCCGGGAGGGCCTCAGTGGGACACTTTCGTAATCCTACTCACTCATACCGTGCGACGGCTCAAAATTCCTGATTTTTTATCCAGAACATCATAGATATAATGCCAAAGACCAATATGAGGTTCCGTCCACATCCGGATACCCCGGAATCGGTTCCGGTAGGGCCTCAGTGGGACACTTTTGTAATCTTACTCACTCATATCGTGCGACGGCTTAAAATTCATGATTTTTTATCCGGAACATCATAGATATAATGCCAAAGACCAATATGAGGTTCTGGCCACATCCGGATACCCCGGAATCGGTTTCGGGAGGGCCTCAGTAGGACACTTTCGCAATCCAACTCATTCGTATCGTGCGACGGCTCAAAATTCCTGATTTTTTATCCGGAACATCATAGATATAGTGCCAAAGACCAATATGAGATTCTGGCCACAGCTGGATACCCCGGAATCGGTTCCGACAGGACCTCAGTGGGACACTTTTGTAAATCTTCTCCTTCATATCATGCGACGGCTCAAAACTCATGATTTTTATGCTGCACATCATAGCTATTATGCCATGGATCAATATAATATTCTGGTAGCATGCGATTACTCCAGAATTGTTCTGATAAGACTCAAATGCACTCTGTGTAATCTGCGTTGAATCCATTGAGATAGCTTTGGATCCATATCGATAAGTCCAAGATACATTTCTAGCTTACCGTTTTTGTCAACATAATAAAACACGATAAAAAACCGTGTTTTTATTTTATTTCTTTTATCGCGGATTTAAATGTTGTTTTAATAGCGATTCGATTATCGAGTCCAACCTGTATTTGAATCTACAGACATATTAAGATTAGTTTGTTTTTCATTACACAATGCAACTATATTATCTATTGGTACTACAGATCGGACTCGAGTATAGATTGTTTTTCACTCCGGATAATCGAATCCTCCGGATAATCCAATCACTAAAAAAAGTTGAAATCTGCGAATAAAGAACTCAAATATTTTTCATTTGTTATTATATTCATATGATGCAGTGGCGCAGCAAGATATTATTTCTAGGAACATTTCGGGGTCTTGAGAAGAAAAAACAGTTTTTGACCAACGTACACAAAAAAAACTTTTTCAAACTCCCTTTTCTTACCTACGTACAAAACTGCTAAACCATTCATATTGTATAGTGCAATACTAAATTATCTCAAATTTATGCACAAATACTGAAAAACAAGAATATCAAATATCGTACTCCGGATCATCGTGTCTAAAATTCCGGATAATCGAATCCCGGATAATCGAAACCGACTTGTACTGAAATTTATATACAAAAAAAATACATCATGGGTTAGTCCCCGATCTTGGTTATCTTAATGTTTCTTTGTGTCTTTTTTTTCGAAATAGTTAATCCGTGTTTATAAATACAAAAGTATGATTAAAAACAACTGTTTAATTTTGGCACGGTTCGATATTGGCAACATATTTTTTTCTGGAATTCTTCGAAAATCAAACGGCACTAAACCTTATAGAGTCCCTTTCATAAATGTTGTTGAAAAAATTAAATATTTAGAGAAAATTCTAAGACATGTTCGCTACAAATTCTTTTGACCATTTCATCCTATATATTTTTTATGACAACATGTCGTTTTTTGGAATTCGTTCGCAATGCTAAATACATTCATAAACAATTTATTGTTAACCTTGATACAATTGACTAGAGAAAAGTATAATTTTATTTTTAGAATATCAGTTAATCTTGTGGCAGAAGTGCTCCAAATTTAAATAATAAAGAAATTTGAAAATGTCTTTGAAAGTCATATGATGAAATTCTATATCATTTGTTGAGCTTTGATGCTGGTTCATAAAATACATCATTTTATTAATTTGTATTCGTCCTTAAAATGAAGCCATTTTTTTACAACTTGTATCCCTTATTATAGTTGCTAACGACAGTATTGAAATTAGTTGCCAAGCTCTTCCGTGAGCTCCTCCCAACCAAATTCACCTAGCATCAATTTCTCCAGACTACCAAGTTCCTTCCAACACTGTTGACCAGTTCCTTAGATGAGTCAGCATTCGCATCACGCTGAATTTGTTCAACGCGTATTGACCTTCAAATCTATATAAGATTTTCGTACATGCTAACTCTTCCTCCAGACTACAGCTCAGCCTCCAGGCTATATCTCCACGAAGAGGTTCTGCTTCCGCGTCCAGGCTATGTGTCCTAGTCCAGGTTCTGTTTCCTTCGAACCAACCTCATCATTCCCCCTCAGTAATCAGAACCTCATATTGGTCCACGGCAATATAGCTATGATGTTCATGATGACAATTCATAAATTTTGAGCCTTCGCACGATATGAGTGAGTAGGATTACGATTTTGGCGTATCCGGATGTGGCCAGAACCTCATATTGGTCTTTGGCATTATATCTATGATGTTCCGGATAAAAAATCAGGAATTTTGAGCCGTCGCTCGATATTAGTGAATAAGATTACAAAAGTGTCCCACTGAGGCCCCATCATAATCGATTCCGGGGTATCCGGATGTGGCCAGAACCTCATATTGGTCTTTGGCATTATATCTATGATGTTCTGGATAAAAAATCATGAATTTTAAGCCGTCGCACGATATGAGTGAGTAGGATTACGAAAGTGGCATACTGAAGCCCTCCCGGAACTGATTCGGGCGTATCCGGATGTGGCCGGAACCTCATATTGGTCTTTGGCATTATATCTATGATGTTCTGGATAAAAAATCATGAATTTTAAGCCGTCGCACGATATGAGTGAGTAGGATTACGAAAGTGGCATACTGAAGCCCTCCCGGAACCGATTCGGGCGTATCCGGATGTGGCCGGAACCTCATATTGGTCTTTGGCATTATATCTATGATGTTCTTGATAAAATATCAGGAATTTTGAGCCGTCGCACGGTATGAGTGAGTAGGATTACGAAAGTGTCCTACTGAGGCCCTCCCGGAACCGATTCCGGGGTATTCGGATGTGACCAGAACCTCATATTGGTCTTTGGCATAATATCTATGATGTTCCGGATAAAAAATCATGAATTTTAGGCCGTTGCCCGATATGAGTGAGTAAAATTTCAAAAGTGTCCCACTGAGGCCCTACCGGAACCGATTCCGTGGTATCCGGATGTGGCCAGAACCTCATATTGGTCTTTGGCATTATATCTATGATGTTCCGGATAAAAAATCAGGAATTTTGAGCCGTCGCACGATATGAGTGAGTAAGATTACAAAAGTGTCTCATTGAGGCCCCACCGGAACCGATTCCGGGGTATCCGGATGTGACCAGAACCTCATATTGGTCTTTGGCATTATATTTATGATGTTCCGGATAAAAAATCATGACTTATGAGCCGTTGCACGGTAGTATTCTTTGAGTTTCAGAAAATGTCCTCTCTGGGTACATTCAGGAACCGGTGCCAGGTGACCGGGTATCCGAAATGGCCAGAATCATTGAGAACCAATGTCATTCGACCTTCTGGCAGCTTTTTACTTATAGAAAGTACACAATGAATAATTTTCTTACCGCTAATCTTGAAAAATCTAAGGGAACTATCACTTCCGGAACGAATATACCCCATTTGAAACCGGAATAACTCCGGAACCAAGTGGCCAATCCCATATCTTCCGAAACACAATAAATCTTGAGGAGTATGCGGTTTGTTTGAGACCAAAAGATCCAAAATTGATTAATAATTGGCCAAGTTATGATTTTTTAAAGTTCATTTTTAATGAAAAGTCAGACGTTGGGGGTTTGAGAGTTAAGTGTTTTCAATTTAATCCTTTGAATGCCGGCAATCAAAAGAGAAAACAATAATTTATTTAATGGAAGCGCGTTCGAACTAAGCACCCTAGGATAACACAGTCGGTTTTTCTGCTCAAAATTCTACGAAAAGCAGAATTGATCCCTCCAGGGTCATCGAACGGTTAAAAGGCATCCACAACCGATTGTTAGTTACGTAACACCCGCCCGGACATAATGCGCAATCTGAACATAATTATCAAACTCCGAAAATAACATTTTCCGTTCAAGAAACGACCAGAAGTTCCACGACGCGGACAAAAACGATCCGGAAGGCTCACAAAAGAAAAAGTATCATACTGGAACAAACTCACCGGATTGATTCTCTAAATTTATGTGCTGCCTGTCACTTCCGGATGGTTCGGTGAACTTGGTGCAGCCAAAAACCAATAGTACTGAGGACACGAATCAAACAAATCACTTTTTCATTATTCACTTTTCACTATTCCATTTCTGAATCCGCCCAACTCTACGGCGAACCCAGTATCCAGAAAGTGGCCAACGCTGGAAGGATTCGATGGGTAGTACATGTTGCAAGAATGTCGGACAGCAACTCTGCAAAGATGGTGTTCGCTTCGGATCCGGTTGGTACAAGAAGGCGTGGAGTACAGCGAGCTAGGTGGTCGGATCAAGTGCGCAGCGATTTGGCGAGCGTGGGGCAGAATCGAGGATGGAGAGATGCGGCCACGAACCGAGTATTGTGGCGTGATTGTTGATTCAGTGTTATCTGTTTAGATGTTAACTAAATAAATGAATCATTAGGACTAAGAAATTGCTACGGCAATTCTGAATCAGCCAATAATTTCTAGAGAGCGTGCCGTGAGAGTTCTATAGGAATTGCTCTGCAAATTGTCAAAATATTCAGCAATACTTCGACAGATTATACAAGAGTGATAGCACGTCCAAGAATCGCTCGTACTTTGTATAACAGAATTTGACTGGCCTTAGATTAATCCATTACTTCTACCGAAGAATCTTCTTGTAATTCTCTATTGATGTTCCAGAAACTTCTTAAGAATAGGGTCCTGAAATGTTGAAAAAATCTTGTTTTTAATTTAATAATACGAAAGAGTATAATCTTGCAACTACTTTAGCAATTTTTCACACTCAAATAACAGCTTTATCATATTTGAACGTTAATTTTAAAAATAAGTCCAAACATGAACCTTGACACTTTTGATTATGTTTGACGTTCACTTAGTCGACAAAAACGCCACAGGGGTTATAGTTTGCAAGTTACCCCGTTTGACGGTAATCCACCATACAAAATGACACATGAGTCTTCTCCCGTTTTCCCGATTACTCCGGTGACTTGCCCGAACTTTTTTCTCGCACGATCATTGCGCTCCCTTGTGCAACAGTGAAAAACTTATTTCACTCTTTTGATCCGTTGGTAGTTTTATTATAAAATTGGTTGTTTAGTTTACTTACGAGCTTTGATTTTCAAGAAAAAGTATAGACTAGAAAGAACCAAAACAAAAGTAAAATCAATCTAAGACTTTGTTAGGATCAAAAACAAACAATATTTAAAATGGGCTTCAAATAATGACATTTTTAGTCGCCCTTCCATGCGTCGCTTACGCATACCATTTATTTAAATTCAGGGATACCTCTAAAATTATCCGGTAGACGCATTATTGTGTACTGGAATTACACAGTTAAGTGAATTAAGGCACTGCAAATAAATTCACATCCGTTTAGTAAATTTTCACATTTTTGAGCGTTCGTGGAAATTAGCTAAAGAAATAGAAACAAGCGATGAGTTTTTTGTATTTACACAAATTAGTATCCCATGTAATTTCAAATTATAACGTTAAGCACGCTTCATAAAGCTATTGAACTGTTTGATTTCAGCACATCGGTTTTCTAACATTTTGTGATATCATCACAGAGCTTCACTGTTCTAGTGATGCGGACGTGACTTTAAGAGATACATGGAAATTGATTTTTCAAGGATAAAATGTACTAATATGAGCTTTTTAAAAATATAATATAACATCATCTTGTTTGTCTTTTTGAATTCATAATAGAAAGTAATGGAATTTATAGCACGGAACAGTTACTAAGGGCTTGGTAATTTCAAACTAGAGTCATGATTTTTTTTCTAACTTAACTTTGTTATTATCAAACTGAGTGGTTTTATTGAATCAGCCATGTTTTAGTTTAGTTTTGAAGTTTTCAAAATGAAACAACCAACAAAATAGTTGTTCAAACAAATATTTGTTAAATCAATGTAAATGAACACCAAAACTACATAATGTAATTCAGGTTTGTTTCAACCAAGTAAAATCAAACTAGAATATTGATTGTGAAATATCCAACATAGAATTTAATTTGAAAATAATTTCATTTTGTTTCGCTTTGTCATACACTGGTCCCACAATTTTGAATCATTTAAGGCTCTGCTTAAATTTGAAAAATTAGAGAGCACAGTAAACAATATGTTTTGATGAAATCAATGCCGACTGGTAAAGTGGGGTATGTTTCTGCAGTTCATACACAATGTTGTCATTAAAATTTTTGAAGACACTTGAAATTTTCACTTATTTGAACATTGTCTAAAACCACAATTTATGAATCGGCAAAATAGTTGTCCACAAATATGAACCAATGTGAACACGATTTATGAATCAGTAGTTTATTGTCAATTATTTTGCAATTGAATGCAATATAGTTAATATGTTTATAAGAACACTGTCTCGGACAACTTTAATTATATTCGGGGGTGAATTGAATCCAACTAATTCAAGAAGCTGCATGACATTGCTTGATTTTTAACTTTGCTACTAAGTGGGCCTAGTGAACATTGAATTTGTGGATTTGTATGCTACTCGAGCATGTTTATTTGGAGGGCAGGTAGTGTAATTAGACAATCATTAGATCTAGATGGCAGAACTCGTAAATGCTTGACTCTTCGACTGCCTTTACTGAGGATTTCAATATTATATGGCGATTATAAGGTTGCACATTACGCACGTGAATCTGCCACATAAATGTAAATACTACTCCATGACCTCTGATTTTTTTTTACTTTTTTAAAAGTGTGAATACCTTCTACCTTTCCATGTGTCTGATGGGAGAGCCAACAGTTCAGCCTGAAAAATAATCTAAAGATACTTACGTGCAATTTGCAAATAGAGAAGATACAAACCAGTTCTTTTCTTTCCCACTAGTTGCTTTTGGTCCTTCTTCAGGAGCATACCCCTTTTTTTTATTGCAAAATTAGGAAGAACCTATCAGGTGTAATTAACAAATTCTTTACATTTTTTTTACATCTATACTGTTTTTTTGTTCCTTGTTCCTCCTCCATAATTTATTCAGCATAATAATATTTGACTCACCTCGGCAATGATATTTTTTTAAAGGTACAAAGCTTATATCTCGCCACAATATGCATCTGACTGATGCGCTTCTTATTGCAAAGTTTCAGACAATTCGGCCGAGTAAAGCCCCCCATGCCAAAGTGTATCATGGATGTGCCCTAGTGTTTCTGCACTCTATGTTCAGATTCTTTTTCCACAAAAAAAAGAAATGTTCGTAGTTTATGAACGGTCCCAATCAACTTTTGCTCTCCCGTAACAAAATTTTATATTGGAAATTATTTGAAACTAAGAATCAGTTTTGAAAATATTAATATTTTCAAGTACTAGTAGTTTGAACGCTGATTCATAAATTGTGACTGGTGTGTATAATTCCCACAATTTATTGATCAAGTATTTTACTCAAAAATCTCAGTCAAATCCGTATAAATACGCATTTATCTCTCATAGCTATGTTTATTGAATCTGTAAATGTTGTCTGGAGCTCAAACTCTCACAAAAAATCGTTGAAACAAACTTTAAAACGTCGTTTCTAGCTAGGCGTCAATAGGCACACGGCTTACAAAGTTGGCCAAAAATACAGTCCAAATGGCTACAAAATGAATTTAGTAATATTTTTGATTCATACCGCGATCGAGAGCTATTTTACTGAGATAAAAAGCCTTGAAATGGCTGCACACTATGAGTTGCTTATCAGTAAAAATGATTCTGTGATGTTTTGTGATAAGTTTGATAATAATTTTACCTTTTGAAATCAGCTGATTCATAAATTGTGGGTGATTCAAGTGCGTGGGGTCACTGTATTTGTTTCTTCGTGTATTAACCTTTTTCTAAGAAGATGCAAAGCTTCTCTGAAGACATCATACGTCTAAAACCAACGAAAACAGAGAAAACTATTTTTTGGTGCTTAGTTGTCGATTCGGATCATTGTGCAAAGTTTGTTTAGTTGGTGCTAAATGCCTATATTTTGTCCAGCATTCCCCTGCATTCACCATTCAGATAAGTGTCCCACCCTTGTATCGACAGTCTTTGAATGGGACTCGACTTCAGCTGTATGGGTCATTGTTTGTATACAATGACCATGGTAACCACGAACCAACATACTCTCTTTGGAAAAACGCGGGAAAATCTTTCCACGATGTGTACGAGTGGAAAATCCACTCCTCTCCAGGCGTGATATTCGGAAGAGAACTCCACACCACCCCCAGACTGAGAGTGAGTGCGCCCAAGGGAGAATGTTTGACATTGAGCAATCGTGTGTGAGTGGTGCCATTCAAGGACTCTCGGCTACAGGTCCAGACCTGGATCCATTCGGGCCAGTTCCGTCAGTCTGTGAGTGAAGTTCGGGCTCGTCGGTCGCAAGCAACTGGTCGCTCCTGGTAGGAGGTTTCGCGCCGTTCGGTCGTTGTCCTGGTATATTGCTGACTATACTGACGGTACTACTACTACTACTATTGTTACTACTACTACTAATACCATCTCAATGATGTTGGCTTGGCTTGACCCCCGGGGGTAGTTGAAGCTCAAACCAACCCGAAAAAAGAATAAATCCAACAACAACTAGCATATGCATTAGCAGCCAGAGCCGAACACCTAGTCTGGCTCAAATAGGTTGAAAGAGTTTTGCCAGTGAGTGTTTGCTAAGAGCATTGTGGCGATGGTTCGGTAACGTGGAGAGGGGGTGATTAAGGTACACTGGCGTGCACACGGTTCGGTCGATTGGTGCTGTTGAAATGTTTAGGTTCTTTTGGATTGGAATAGTGAATCAAATGCATTCTTGTCCATTAAAAGGAGAAAACTACTGAAAGTGCCATTGGCAAGGTATGCGTTTGGGATTGCTGGCAGTGGAAAAGTAGAGTTTCCAGGGTCATACTTGATGAGACATTATTTTAGAGATTTTTACGTTTGTTGGAGGCCTTGAACGCGATTGAAAGAACATCGTGCATCGTAATATTTAGCCTGTTCGCTCAAATATTGCTGTGAGCGTTTGAAATGCAAATATCAAATGCGGAAACACCAAATGCGATAAGATTTTTAATAAGGAAGGCGAAGTCAAGGATTCATTTTTATTGCTAGGTTAGCGTTGATATCGATCATGGTTGCTAAATATCCTTTGGTTACTTTGTGTTACCGCATTTGAAGCCCAGTTGAACTGGATTTGCACGTCAAACGCAAACAGTAATAAAACTATAAAGCTGCAATTTTGACGAAAATATACATACTTATAATCTAATATTTAAATTTTAGTGTATCAAACAAAATTACAGTATGGGCGTATTACAGTAGACGCGCAACAATTCAGCAAGACCAAGCTGGGTTCGAATCCCGCCGGTCGAGGACCTTTTTGTAACTAAAATTATCTCGACTTCCCAGGACAGGGGGTATTTTCGTGTTTGCCACACGATATGCGCAGGCAAAATGGTTATTTGGCAAAGAAAGCTCTCAGTCAAGCTGAGCTAATCTAAGAAGCAGGATATATTTAAGTTAGGACGTATTGTTAGAGAGAAGAATAATTAGTGCACTTACTGAAAATGAATACCTTTTACTACCACAATCTTTCCTTTTGTTTCAAGTATCGGTTACCTACCTTTGACATTGTACAAGCCTCTGAATTTACCTTGAAAAATGACTGTGATTGAATGAAATCGTGACATCGCTGTAGGCAACGTTGTTACTCATTTTTATACAATTTATTTCTGCCCCTAATAGCATCCCAGATAACCAGAATGTACATATAATGGAATCACCTTTTGCGTTATGCGATGCTTATATGTGGAAAGTTTCACGTATAAGATGGTGCGAAAAGGCCTTATACGTACAAATGTGGAGGCGATATACGTGCATTTTTATATGATGAAAAATGGCATGTAATGCGAGTGTATCGATTTTATTGCGAATCAATCTGTACTCATATACGACTTAATTTATGATAACAAAGTTCATTTGACAGCTGCTACGGATTGATCCGACTAACTTTGTATGAGTATACGGAACGAAACAAAATGTACATATGAACTCAGAAAATAACGTTTTATGCGAGAAAACCCATCAATCAAACGATTTCATCCACCATGTAGTGCGGGTGTGATGCAATTTGTATAAATAAACGACTTTGTTCGTAAGCTGTTATGCGACTTCTGGTTGTCTGGGATGTTAAAAAGGTATAGCCATTGAGGAAATACCGCTGAAATTCATCGATGTTTGTCTTCTAATGCAAATGTTCATGTTTTTTTTCTTGTACATTTTGCATTTTCCAATAAAACCTCTAGAAACATAATTATTTTTACAATTAAATAAGGATGGTATTTATATGTGAGAGAAAGTATATACTATCTAACACTTAACTTAGTCGGATACTTTTGAATCGATGGATATTTTTTCGCTATTCACAATTTACTTTTTTGTTTGTTAAATTTTTACTATGAAAATGGTGTTCATCTTTTTTGAACAGGAATAAATGTTATTTTGTTTTCAATCCTGTGGATCATCACAAGGGACCCGAGAATGTTTTCTGGAGATTTCTCCAGAAAGGTGGAAAAATCTGCAAAGGATTAAATGGCAAATATGCTAGGAATAACATATGATTAAATTCAAGAACGATCTTAGTTTCATTTTCAAGCATTGCATAAAATTAAAACGGACACGCATTCGCCCAGAAATGGAGAATCTATTCAACAACAACCATTTTAATAACGTTATATAATACATGTTTATTCAATTATCTTACCTTGGCTGTTCAACAATATTGACGTTATAAGAAGCAACGACAACGTTTATTAAACATTTTAACCGCCAGGTTTCCATATGACATAAGAAATGCTTGTTCAGCATTTATTGAACAGGATTCCATGACATGTTATTTCTAAACTGTTGAAGAAAAGTTGTTGATGCCATTCTTACTTATGATTACAAGTATACAAAATAGTAGGCTTTGTTCAGCATTAGCTCAACGGAAAAACATGCTGAAGACAGTCTGTTTTGGAGCTTTGTTCGACTGAAATGGATATCATATTTATTTATAGAATTGATTGTATAAACGCACCAAAAAAGGTTTCTTCGATGTTTCTTCAACATTTTTTTATGATTGAAATAGCAAAATATTCGTATTTATTTGTACACTTTATTACACACTCAAATCGATGTACCTAGAATTTGACACATTATTATTAAATTTCAATTAATTAAACATTATTGTGATGCCGGACCTTGAACCCAGGACCTTCCAATTTACAGGTGCATGCATCTCCACTGCTCCAACCAAGGTTACATACATCAGCGGGTTTAAAGCAATACTTAAAGATATAATAAGCTAATCGAACATCTCATTGTGAATATGTTGCTTAAACATCGTCTAAGTGTTTTGCTTGCCTTCGGTGTATATAAACACCATTAAACGCAACTTATCAAAGCTATCAGCTTTATTACAGTTTCATGACAGACGAATAATCGCCTTATAAAAGCATGCAGTTGAATTGAAACTGTACGTTGACTATTTATTTGGATAACGGTGATCATAGGTAATAATGACTTCTACAACTTTTCTTCAACAATTTAGTAATTATTCGTCATACAACCCTGTTAGACAAATGATGAATAAGCATTTCTGGATGTTTGATGGATAATTGGTGGATTAAATGTTG
Organism: Aedes aegypti; assembly: GCF_002204515.2. Lineage (NCBI taxonomy): Eukaryota > Metazoa > Arthropoda > Insecta > Diptera > Culicidae > Aedes > Aedes aegypti. The sequence continues at coordinate 404,489,780 of NC_035108.1, forward strand.
AATACGCATTGTAGAATCTATTTATAATGTACCGTAATCCGGGGTAACATTGATCATTTTTCTGAATGTTTCTTCAATATTTCGTTTGAAAATGAAAATGAATCTTCGGTAGCGTCATCCTTAACAATTAAAATTATTATTTCGAAAAGTTGACAAATTCACGCATAAGGTAAACACAATTTTTACAAGACTATTAACTTTTATTAGCTTATGAATATAAGAAAGAGAAGCACCATTCATGATTTGAAAATGTTTCATCAATAAATGATAATACGAACTTTTGATGAGGTGAGTCATTCCGATCAATGTTACCCCGCTGATCAATGATACCCCGGATTACGGTAACTACTGTTGAATAGCCGAGTTAAGATCATTGAATAAACATGTACCATATTACGTTAATAAATCAGTTGTTATTGAATAGATTCTCCATTTCTGGGCGAATAACGCCTGCATAATAGTTTCCATAATAGTTTCATTTCAGCTAAGACAATTGATAAACAACTGACAGCTAAATAAAACAGCTTTGAGAAACTGTTCTTAAATACCAGTTTGGGGAAGTTGGTTGATACTTGTATGTTGAAGAGTTTTTCGATTACGAGCAATGGTTGAGTTCAATGTATTTAAACGCAAATATATGTTTATCTTTGCAGCAGTTCTGAGCCATGTAAGTATTGCTGAAAAAGTGACAAAACAAGTGAAATATTGATATTGAAAAAGCTTGTCATTCGGCTTTTTGTCACATATGGAACAACAATATCTGAATGGATAGAAACACTTCATCTTCTAGTATTATAGAGAAGCCATTAAACAACCAAACTAAACTATCAATCAACGTTATTTCAACCTTGGTTCAACTAGCTTCTGAAATAACATGAAAGTGAGGAACTAAAGTGCTTCTTAGAATGTATGCAACATTCGATCATCTCTTTATATAACATATACTTTTGTTCACCAGTTACAGCTGTTATAAAGCACTAGTTAAGCTGATATGTTTATTAATCGCCCAAAATTGTTTCTTGGGATGAGCACTGCTATTTGAAACCACTTGTGATTGTTGGGAGGCATTTTAACTGCACGGACTAGTTTTGATTCAGTGAATTAAAAACGCTTTTTTGTTGCTGAATAAACGCTGATTAAAAGGAATTAAGGATATATGTTACTCTGACTCTTTTACACTTATGCTTCAATTATGTTGCGTTTTTGACATTCGATGGCTTGTTATAGAGAAGGTGTACAGGTATTTGCCATGTACCAGTTATTCGCCAACCCGGATTATATATCGTTTTACGACATATATGGTTGCCAATTGTTTAGTATTCGCTAAATTGCTTTAAGATGATACGAAAACATTCTTGAAAATCGCAAAATTTTCTCAGAAAATAATAGGAAAAAATCATTTTCCTTAAAATGTTTACTCCTTTGCACTTATTTTCCGCCATGGTGTTCCTGATTCGCCACCCTCCGTAAGAAATCAACGTAGGTGGCGAATTCAGGAGCCGAAATTAAAATCGTGGCTGATACTGGTGCAAGTGGTCTAGTATTCGCCACCCTAATTTTTAATACACATGGCACTTTTGATTCACTTCGGAAGTGGTTTTTTTTAAAGCTACAGAGCTCATATTTGGCCACAACATGCGTCGTGTAGTGATGTGCTTATTATTGTAAAGTTTCAGACAATTCAGCCGAGAAAAACCTCCCATGCCAAAGTGAATCATGGAAGTGCCCAAGTGGTTCTGCACCCTATTAAAAAAAAACCCAAACGATTTCGAAATACAAAAAGCAACGTTGAAAATAGAGAGAAGGTGATATACCATGTTTATGTTGTGTTTCGCTCTCCACAGAGGCGTTACACTTTTTTGACAGTCAGATGCAACGTTTCTGAATTTGTTGCATTAAACCAGCCCGTTTTTTCGTCAAAACCAGTATTGACGAAGAAGCTTTTAATGCCTTGTTGTACAAATCCATATAATGCTGAAGGAATACTGGTGTAAGTGCTCATTGGTAATTTGGGTAAGGAATATAGTAAATGAAAAAGACGGAATATTTTCTGTCACAAAACTGGATCAGCCAAAAAAAAAAGGGAAAACAGGGACAAATGGAGTTATAAAATATGTAACATATTTTTTATACTCCTTTCACACAGGAGTCAATTCGCATCGAAGAAGCATTTGGATAATAGTCCGTGCAGTAAAAATGATTTTAATCTACCGAGGGTATTTTAATAATGGGTCATGCACAAATTATGTCAAACCAAGCGTGACAAGCCTTACACAAATTTCAGAAGACTCATGGGGATTTTTTTATTTCCGTACAAAGTGGGCCGAAGGGTCACTTGAAAATTTTCCACGAGCATAGTTTGTCCGGCTTTTCTTTACAAATTTTCTCAACGGTGGAAAATTTTGTGAAAAACTTTTTCCAGTAAATATTTTTTTTTGTTCCTGAGATTTTTGCTTTCATTTTCATAAAAAAACTTTGTTTCTACGATGCTTCTCTCTTGAGTTATGATTTTCCAAAGAAAAGGCTCAAAATGGCACATTTGCACTTTTTTTTTACAAAATTGGCCATAACTCAAAAACGAAAAAAAGTACATTTCAAAAATTTCAGCGATTAAAGCTTATGAAATTATCTTCTCAAAAATATTGTTTTGAAAATTTTCCACGAGTTGGATCATAGTTTTTCCGGCTTTTCTTTACGAATTTTCTCAACGGTGAAAAATTTTGTGGAAAACTTTTTCCAGTTAATATTTTTTTTTGTTCCTGAGAAAATTTGCTGTCATTTTCATAAAAAAAACTTTGTTTGTATGATGCTTCGTTCTTGAGTTATGATTTTTCAGGGGAACACAAAAAATTTTCAACTGAGTTTTCCGGGAAAATAGGCGACCCTGAATTTTTCTCCATTTGTTTTTTATTCATATATTGATGAGCCCTGCCTGTGGAAAAAGTTTCATGAAAATCACACTCTCAACTCTGTACTCGCTGTACTGCATTTCCCCAGAATTAATAAAATTTATCTGAAAATAGATGCTAGCTTACAAATTTATGTTTGCCACTATGACAGACATATTTTTTATTCTGATAAATTAACTATTGAAGGATAAACGCTCTTCAAGATTTATTTTCTTGGGGCCGCATAATGTTTGCGGGTGGTTAAAAGGCTTTGTAACTCAGATATGATTGGAAAACACTATTTTTGGAAAGCTTACATTTCAATTGGTGTACACCATTGCTTATTTAGTTTTTGTAGCTATTTAAACTCAGTACTTTCTCTACTGTCTGCTGTAGGCCTCGAGATTCAAGAAGAACTTAGACAAAAAGGGATTTCTAATTTAATACAAAATAGTGGCTAAATAGCTAAAATAGCCAAGCATTTTAGCGATCTGATTAAAATGCTGAATAACGCAAGTTTCACCAATTTGAGTCAACCAAAATGCTCTTTCATTGGTTTTATCCTATTCTAAGGAACAGTCAGCGATTGGTTTCACGAGAATTACTTTTTTCTAGCTTCTTAAATAGCCCCTACTTGCTGTGCACGCCAGTGGCAAGCCTTTCGGACAGGATAGAAGCTATAGTCCTATGTAGCAACACTGGGAGAAACCAACTGCGAGAGTGAACGAGACGCCAAAGTTTCGCCCTCATCCGGCTTTGCAGGGATGGTCGATGGTTCGCTGAGTAGACTTTCGATGCTTGTTGGCGATTTTTGTCGGCGCTGGACGGAGGACCCGCTGCACGCCACGCTGATTCCTAATGGTGCCATCAAAAAGTAATGCCCCGCGTCGTGTTGCTCTGGCGCGGTGTGCATCCGAGTGCATTTCCGGTGATTGGGAAACTGGGTTACGTAATCAGGTTGTTTTGGGATGTTAGGAACCTGGTGAGATCTCCGACGTGAGTGGGAGTTGTGGGAGCTTGGGAGAGTCCTACCAGAGTGAGAGACTAAACGGATCTGTCGGCCGTCTTCGGATGATGTTTCAAGAGTGGCTGGGCTGCAGTGCATTTCCATTGGTTCTGATGGCAGTAACAAAGAGTGCAACACTGGCGAACAAAGGCTTAGCATTCTACGGATAGTGAAGATATGGTGGAGAATGTCCCTTATGAATGTAAGTCTACCGTGAAATCAACTTTCCGTCCGAAAGGTGAACAGCAAAGCTGGGTTTTTGGTGGTGTCTGTGTGTCGGTGGGAGTGTGCCATTGAAAGCAAGAAAAGCCCTTGTCGTGTAGCATGTGCCTAATGAGAAAAATAATCAATATTGCTTCGGTTTTGAGAAATTTCCCTCTCAGTCGTGACGACGATTCACAGTTGCCGTGGGAAAGTAAGAGTGTATGTTTTGGGAATAATTTACTGTTCTGAGGCAATTGTTGAAGAAGAAGCTCCTACACTATTAGCGACGCTGGAGTGCAATTTTTGGTGGAATATGGGGAGTCCCGGACAATTTCAGGGACAGTGCGACTGAAGATGGCATTTAGATTTTTTTGAAGAGACACAACTCGAGTGAACAGGTAAGCTAAGTTTGAAGAACCAAATTTTTATTAGAAACATTTCAAACATGACATTCATTTAATTATCCTATTGTTTACAACATATTCTATTTCTTTTCCCAAGTAGCCTCTAGTTCGCTAATTTGCCTTTTTGGTTTTAAAGGGCTATCATATGGCTAATATAGGGCATGTTAGGTCTGTAATAGCCTTATACTAGCACAGAGAACGAATTAAAGTGCTATTCGATTACTTGGGTTATCATAGTAATTTTGATATTTTACAGGCTATTTGAATAAACTTGTGTGATGTGATTATTATAATGCACTTTTTTAAAGTAAAACTTTTATCTAGCATGAGCATCTGATCAATTTATTGGAACCCCTCTCATCGTGACAACATGTCTGCTTGAAGGTTTCAAATAAAGAGCTTTTGGTTTATGTGGGAATATTATTAGTTGAGTTTTGGAAGCATTAGGAGAAATCTTCCATTTTTGCAAATATGAAGAAAATATATTCAAACATTTTTGCAATCGACTACAGATGACACGCAGGCTTCGTCCTTTGGCGGAGAGGCCTGTGTCATCCGCAAACAAGGATTTTTAACATCTCTGAGGTTACTCAGGTAAGTCAGATGTGAATAATTGTATAATATTTGTCCCAAAATACTGACTTAAGATACACCAGCTCTTTCAGGAAGTCTTTCAGACCTGGAGTTCTGATAATTAACCTGAAGTGTACGATTTGACAGATAACTTTGAACTAATCTAACAATGTATGTCGGAAAATTAAAGTTTTTTTAATGTTACAATCAAGCCTTCATGCCACAGTCGAATGGCTTTTCTATGTCTAGAAGAGCAAGACAAGTAGAATAGCCTCCAGATTTGATGCAACGAATCAAATTTGTTACACGTAAAAGTTGATGAGTGATTGAATGTCCATAGCGGGACCAGATAGCCGTAGCGGTAAACGCGCAGTTATTCAGCAAGACCAAGCTGAGGGTCGTGGGTTCGAATCCCACCGGTCGAGGATCTTTTCGGGTTGGAAATTGTCTCGACTTCCCAGGGCATAGAGTATCTTCGTACCTGCCACACGATATACGCATGCAAAAATGGTCATTGGAACAGTAAGCTTTCAGTTAATAACTGTGGAAGTGCTCATAAGAACACTAAGCTGAGAAGCAGGCTCTGTCCCAGTAGGGACGTAATGCCAGAAAGAAGAAGAAGCGGAATCCAAACTGTTCACTGGCAAAAATTAAAATTTTGTTGATGGGGATTGCCATTTTGCTCAAAATAACCTTTTAAAAAAAATTACTGATTGAGGAAAGCAAGCTGATTGATCGATACCTAGAAGCTTCTGCAGGATTTTTGTCTGGTTTTAAAATTGGTACAACCTTAGCATTTTTCCGTTTGTCAGGAAAATATGCTATCTGAAAACATTTGTTAAATATATCAACTAAGAATGATCAAATACTTTCTGGAAGTTTCTTGATGAGGATGTAGAAAACTTCATCATCGCCAGGAGCTTTAATATTTTTGAATTTTTTAATAATAGTTCTCACTTCTTCCAAATCAGTCTCCCAGGAATTTTTGAAAACGTTCTCTTGATTGAGAATATTTTCGAAGTCCTGAGTAACTTTATTTTCTATTGGACTAGTAAGTCCTAAATTAATTGGGCTTCGTGGCCCTGCGGTTAGCGGCGTCAGTCGTCTGGGTGTATGGTGCCACGAAGTGTGGGTTCTATTCCCGCTCCAGTCGGTGAAAACTTTTCGTCGAACGAAAAATTCATCACTGGGCTGCTGGGTGTTTCGTGTTGTCCGTTGCCTAATGTTAGTGATCGTTCAGTCTGTGCAGCCTATGTGCTGAAGACGATGTAAATTGTCTTTAAAAATTGTGCGCTCTTTAATTGTGCGTTTTTAAGACGGTTCAAGAGTTTAAGATTATCGTCTATAATCACGGATTCAAATTTTGGAATTGCAATGCTCCTGGGTTCAACAATGGAATTTGTTAAAGTTTCACGAGCATTGGTTAAATCAAGTTTTGTTCGTAAAGAAATGTTAACATCCAGGTTAGAGCCAATATATGTTTCATATACAGTCACCCCACAGTTATGGATCGCACACAGATATGGATCAAAGTTGGCTTAAACGGAGAATATATCATCCAATAGAGCTGCAATTACGCAGAACACATTTTATCTACGTGAACCATAAATCTGTACAGCATTGCAATCAATCATAATATCTTCTAGCATATTTTATTCGTTCGTATGAAATAAAATATTATCCGTATTCATAGAATCGTTGATTCATAACTGTGGGGCATTGAAACTCGTACCACAGTTATGAAACAACAATAAGACGATTCCGAAAGAAACGCCGGAACGTATACTTTCACTAACACACCATTCGTTTACTTCACAGATAAATTGCTTTTATAGTGTTTTGATCCATAATATGAGTCGATTTGATCCATAATAAGGACCCTCCTGTTCCACTGATCCACATCTGTGGGATGGACAACGTTTGAAATTACTATCGTAATCGACACTTTCTCGTAAATAATCGAGATTTTTTATGTGTTTTCTCGAAAACAACTATATTCGGCATAGCCAGGCGGGTAATTTTGTTTTGTACAAGGTCACCATGATTTGTAATCATATTTTATTCTAAAAATTGACCCTTAGCTGATCCATAACTGTGGGGTGACTGTATATTCCAGTCGGCTCGAAAATAATTGAAAGGATTGAGAATCGCTTCATGGGATATTTGAAACGTAACAGGGACATGAACAGAATCAAAATCAGCATGAGTAACTAATTGGCTACAAAGATGACTAGAGTCGGTTAAGACCAAATCAATCGTATATGGATTTCTTGAAGAGGGAAGGGATGTAGGGCTGTCAGGGTATTAAATTGAAATATATCTGCCGTTGGAATTACTTTGAGAATTAGTCCATGTCGATGTTTGGCATTTAAGTCACCAATGACAAAAAATTTGGACTTATTGCGAGTCAATTTTCGCAAGTCAGTTTGGAGCAAATTAACTTGCTGCCCAGAGCATTGAAAAGGCAAATAGGCAGCTTTGAAAGTATATTTACCAAGCCTTGTTTCAACAGAAACACCTAAAGTTTCGAAAATTTAAGTTTCAAATGACGAAAACAGTTGATGTTTTATACGCTTATGAATGATGATAGCAACTCCCCAACATGCCGCATCAAGTCGATCATTACGAAATCAAAAAAGTTAGGATCTCTTTTAAGTTTAGATCCAGGTTTCAAATACGTTTCAGTAATAACTGCTATAAGTACGTTATTAGCTGTAAGAAAATAAACAGCTCGTCCTCTTTACCATTCAAAGAACGAGCATTACAATTTAATATATTTAAATTATTATATATTGGATCCATTAGAAAAACGTAATCCAATAACAATTTGATTAGTAAATTTTACACCAACTCGGACTGCTTCAGTCATAGTGGTGTCTTTGAACATTGCATCAATCATTAGATTCAATTGTTCAGTTAGAACATTAAAATCAGAGGCAGACATATCACTTAAAGTGGGTACATTATCTGATGATTTTCCGTTAGAATTTTCGTTAGACGAAGAGGCGGAGTAGATGTTACCTGTAGCGGCAAGGTTTTTTTTTCCATTTGATTTGAAACAAGTAGAATGGGTACTCATAGTACGAATAGGGAAGCAGTTCAAATTACCTGCTACAATATCGGCAAAGGACTTTCCGTGGGTAGATACATTCGAATCGAACGGATACCCGTCGGATTAAAATTAGTTTGTGAATGAGCATGATTATAATCTTCCTGATGGGTATGATTTTTGATCAGGCGATAGTTAACTGAAAAATGAGCATTGTTCGATACTCTACCAGGGAAATGCCGGAAACGACCGTTATTGTAACGGATATTACTGTTTATCTGCCTCGACGACTCGCCTACGCGAAGGGCAAGCCCTAAAATTTGACTTATGATTGCCCCCATAATTGGCGCATATGACTTTATCGGTATCTTCCTTCAATGGACAGACGTCCTTGGAGTGAAAAGAACCTCTGCAAATCATGCATTTAACATCCATGCGACAATTTTTTGTACCATGACCCTACTATTGGCACCGACGGTACTGAGTGGGGTTCTGGCAATTTCCTCCAGGTTTCTGAAAAGGTTCCTATGTCACACGGACATCGAACACAAGTCTAGCTTTTTCTAAAGCTTTAATATCATTTTTTAGATCTTTCTTGTTAAAGTGAACTAAATAATATTCTTGAGAAAGCCCTTTCCGAACAATTCCAGATTGGGTTCTCTATTTCATAATGATTACTAGGACTGGGGAAAATCCAAGTAAATCATTTATTCCATTTTTGATCTCTTCAGGTGACTTATAGTCACTTGACAACTTTGAACAAAGGTTCAGTTTTGTGGTCATAAGTAAAACATTTGTGCTTTTTCTCTTCAAGATGTTTGAGAAGAAGTTGGCGATTTTCAAGAGTTTCCGGCAAAACGCGACAGTCCCCTTTCTTTGCGATTTGGAAGGAGACCTTGATTCCTCTAATGGATTTCAAGATCTCCTGCCTAAATCCCCCAAATTCGAAACAACTTACCACGATAGGCGGCACTGTATGCTTCCTCACTTGAATCAAAGAGCCTAGGCTAGTAACTGCTTCGATTTGGTGTTCGGCTAATTTGTCTAAAGCATAAAACTGATTGTTCGTTTCGATGCAATTTCAAAATTAACCATTTCACCCTTGGAAGTAAGTTCGCATTCCGGAGAAACGTCCTTTCTTCCATTCTTGCCACGTTTAGTTACAGTTTTAAACCCCACTTTTTTGGAAGGAAGTTGTGAATTCAAAGATTTGCTCTTCCTTTTGTTTGTAGCTGCAACCATATATAGTGAATAAACGAAAGAAGCCGAGAACTCCTAAAAGAGGTTTCTTCCCAAGACGGTGTCCAAGAAGGATAACCACCGCTAGCTTTCGCCAACGGGTCCAACGAAAAATCGAAAGCACGGGTCCAAACAAGGATCGTAAAGGGATCAATAGTAGACTGTGTACTGTTTTAGTAGCACTCAAATACCGTTTTTAATTTTAGCACTGAAAAGTACTGTTTTTGTAGCACTGAAAAGTACTGTTTTATTGCTTTGGGTTGTTTTTAAGAAAACTTCCAAGAGCAGAGAGAATTCGTGTACGCACAGCACGAAGGTACGATGCACACTGAATATCAGGCTCATATTTGAGGAAAATATGTGTCGTATTTACATGCTTCTTTCTGCAAAATTTAAGAAAATATATTCGAAATTATACCCCATGTCAAAGTTAATCATGGAGCTGCCCATTAAAATTTGCTGAACATAAAGCTGTACCCTAAGTTGTATTAAAAGACCCGAATGGACGGAATCAGCATACGTCACACGCCAACATTTTGATTGATTGATTCGCCAAGCAATTAGCTAATAGCCATATCCAGCTCAGCCTAAAACTCATGACACGATAATTAAAATCAGATTTCCCTGCCGCATCCTCCTCGAATTTACCGATGGAAGCTGATTCCGTTACTTCCAACAATTTAACTTTATGATTAATTTTCTCAGACGTTTCAAGAGTGGTACGGACAAAGTTCTATACACATCAGGAAAAAAAATCGCTAGTTGTAAATCCTTCAGCATCACGCTAGCACAGTTTGATGAATATATAATTTTTGAACGACAGGCAGACTTTTGGTGTCGTGTCGTGAAGCTAGTCAGATTTCAGCAAAGTAATCCACATAGCTTTCTACTCGCAAATGTAACAAAGCAGAAAATGGGGATGATGGTGATTTTTTCTCTCTCTGGTTGTATTATCCATTGAAGCCGTCTGTGGAGAATTATTTAAAGAAAGTATTTCAATGAAACATTAAATTTAGACTATGACAAGCGTGGTTCAAATTTCAAAAGCCGAATCATGTATAGGATTTTTTCGTGTCTATATATTTTTATAAGTTTTGATAAATGCAGAAAATTTTCGTTTTCTTCTTCTTCTGGCGGTTTGTTCATCAGTTGTTAATCGAGTGCTTCTTTGCAACAACTTGTAGTTTTCCGAGTAATCCTCAAAGGACAATAGTTGGAGTTACTGAAAAAACACCTGGATAATTTAGAAGGAGGAGTTGCCGAAGTACGCAGAAGTTTTCTCAAGAGTTCGTCCTGCAGAAATCATAGACATTTTTCCAAGAGTTGTTTCAGAAATTCCTTTTTATGTTATTTCCAGAATTACTCAGAATTTTCCTGGATAAATACTTTGAGTGCTTATTTTAGGAATTGCCTCCGAAGGTATTTTTTAATAAAATCCTAGGGACTTCCTCAAGAAATTTCTGTTGAATATTTAGGATAAAGTTTGATTCAATGAATAGCATTACTAAGGATGAATTTATGATGAAGTGTACATATTATTGAATAAATTTCTTATACTGACTACTCTTCAAAGAGCTTGTAGCGATCTTGTCAAGCGTGGAAGTCACTGTAATGGAAAAACAGTATAAATAATTAAAAAGGATTTATGGAGTTTTTCAACAATTCAATATGGATATCGTTAGAGAAATTTGCCAGAAAATACCTAGAAAATTTTACGGATATCAAACTATGTATCTATGCTTTCCATTTAAAGTTCCTTTGGAAAGTTTTCCTACAATCCTTTTTAAGGTTCTTCCAACCGTTTTGTCAGCCATTTCGCAAGGATTATTCGGAGGAACTATTTCAGAATTTCATTCAAGAATGACTTCGAAATTTCCTCCTCCTTCTCTTCACAACTGCAACGATTTTGCTGATTTTTCCATAGTTTCTTTAAAAAACTTGTTTCAATGATTTTGACAACGATATTTTCAGTAATTTCTCCAAAGTTGTCTCTGTAAGGAATTTCTTCAGTGAAACCCTGATCGGTTTTTTGTTTCATAGGCTTCTCAACGTATTTCAGGTTTTACTCAAGTTGACACTTCAGAAAATTCTTCAAGTATATCTCCCGAAGTTCATCTAAGGGATATTTTGAATAATTTTTCCATTTTTTTTCAGTCATTTTTTGAGAATGGAACCAACATTTAGAGCAAAAACTTTTTCAGAACTACAGTTCGGACTCGATTATCCGGAGTATCGATTTTATTTTCACTCCGGATAATCAAATCCTCCGGATAATCGAATCACTGAAAGAAAAAGAAAAATCTACGATCCAAGAAATAATCTACGATAAAATATTATCTTTTTTAGTTATTTTATTTATATTATTTTATTTCTAGGAATATTAGGGGTCTTCAGAAAAAAAATGTTCTTTGACCAGCACACACACAAAAACCCTTTTTCAAACCCCCCTTGTCCTACATACACCCAAAACTGCTAAATCATTCATATTGTATATTTCAATAATAAATTATCTCAAATATATGCATAAAACTGAAAATATTAAAAAACATATTCCGGATAATCGAGTCTAAAATTCCGGATAGTCGAGTCGCCCGATAATCGAGTCGCCGGATAATCGAGTCCACCCTGCGTTCGATTTTGACAACGGTTACTCCAATGATTCCTCCAAAATCTAGGAGAACTTCAAGATATTATCCCAGTAACTTCTCCAAATAACCCCTTATAGGATTTCACTAAAAACAGAAAAAAAGCATCTTCCGTGATTTTCGGAACAAATTGTATTCCAAGGGTTTTCCACAAGAAATTTATTTATCCAGGTATGCAGATAAATGTTCACTCCAACTTTTTACGCCCTTTTTTTACGACCACTTTTTTACGGCCGAAATTCAGATTAACGACCGTTTTTATAAATGATCAATATCTTAAAAAGTATTTAAAATAGAGGTTCATGATGTTCAGCAGAATTGTTGAATAGATGGCTAACATGTGGTTGTTATTGAACTGCGGATTTCTGCCACCAGGCAGCGCTAGTGAGCATCGAAATTTTGTTTTACGTATAACTCAGGATCCTGACCACTAAGAAATATGGCGCTTTCGGCAAAGTTGTTCAGTAGCTCAAGCACTATTATTGTAAAAGCTATGAATTTAAAAATATTACCACCAGGCGGCGCTAGTGAGCATGACACTTTTGTATTGCGGTTATCTGAGGATCCTGACCACTTAGAAATATGGCGTCTTCGGAAAACTTGTTGAGTAGCTCAACTTTGCCCAAGACGCCATCTCTCTAAGTAGTCAGAATCCTGAGATTTACGCAAAACAAAAGTTTAATGATCACTAGCGCCACCTGGTGGCAAAAACTCGATTCTCTTGACTTTAATAATAATAGCCCTTGAGCTACTGAACAACTTTGCCGAAGACGCCATCCTTATAAGTGGTCAGGATCCTGAGATACCTGCAAAACAATGCATGCACACTAGTACTGCCTGGTGGCGCAATTTCACTTGAGCCGTGTTGCCAGCTACGACAAAATTTCATGGAAAACTGGATTACAGTCGAAGAGTATTGCTATGTTGCTAAGCATTATATTTTTCTATCCCGCTCAATTTTTATGGTTTTGATCTTTTTTTATTATTCATTTGTGCTTCGGCCGACTGTAACACTTCTTTCAACTTTGGTGAACATTCGGTATCGTTGCCTTTAAAATGTATTTATATTTGCATATCACACCCCCACATAATTGGCTCTTTTGATAATAATCAAGCAGTATTGCCATCTATTACCAAACTATGAAAACCTTATCGGCCATTTTGGAACGTTCTCAACCCATGCTTTAACTTTGCCGAATATCTCGGATCAGTATTTCCACATCTAGACGTATCATTTTTCAAAAACATGATTATAACCCTGATTTTTTTTACGACCGTTTCGTTTTACGACTCCCCGATAACGGTCGTAAAAAGAGGTTGTACATCCTTTAATACTCTGAGTATTTGGCAAAGATTACCTTCTGGACTATCTCCTGAAGTTTAAGAATTCCTCAATAAATTTCTCTGTAAATTTCACCAGTAATTTTCAGGTATTTCATGAGGATTTCTTTTAGTCTATGATTTTATGTAAGGTTTTTAAGGCAATTCTATAGAGATTTCTTCAAAAATCTTCAAAGAGTTTCTACAAAAGAAAAATCGAGGTAAAAGTTGTTCCTCACGGGATTCCATAACATTTTTTAGGAATTCCTTTGGGTATTACTTCAGATAACCTTCCAAAAATTACTCCCGGTTGGAATTTACTCAGAAATAACTTAAGCAATATGTTTTCCACGACTCCGCACATGATTCTTCTAGTGATTCCTTAAGTTATCTCTCGGAAGGATTCTTCTAGAAAAATGTTCTGGATTTCCATCACTACTTTCCTGAAACAATATTGACCAAGCAGTCTTTCGCTAGTTTTTGATATTCCCGACGTTTCGATTCGTTTGGAACTATTTTTAAGGATCTAAAATTTTTATATTTTAATGAATTTGCTAAAATCTTGACTAGAAAACCGTAGTAATTTGGAATTATGTCATGCTTTAATTTACTTGTAAAACCTGAAATTGATTATAGTAGTGAAATTTTCGAACCTTTCAAAAAGGTCCCAAACGAACCGAAACGTCGGGAAAAATCAAAACCTAGCGTTTTCAATTTCTTAAAGACTGCTTAGTCCACATTGTTTCAATAACATAATCTCAGTCGAAGCTCATCTAAAAATCAACGTCTCTACTTTCTTTGGTAATACCAAGACGGATCCGCAAAGGAGGTCTTCCATGGATTTCCACATGCATTGCTTAAGGATATATTTTGGAAATCCATCCAGGCATTCCTCTTGAAGGTACCCTTGAGATTATGTAGTAATTTCTAAAGAAATTTCTCCACAAACTTTTCTAAGGATGTCTTCAGCATTTCGATAGTTCCTTTAAGAGATTTTTCCTGTGATTACATCATCAAGTTCTTAAAGGATTATTCAATAACAACAATAGTGGATGTTTTCTACCAGTAAATGGTGCATAATTACTCAAGAGATTTCTCCTAGAGACCTACACGAGATTCAGACAAAAAATCTTCCAGGGAGAGACATGCATAGTTACTAAGGTGCAGCTTATTTATCAACATTTCAATCACATAAAAAGAGAAACCTCAAAATTTGAGTAAAAATATTAACATTTAAAAGTGGCCCAAGGAACTTGAAAGTGAATATTCAAATTATAAAAAATTAACTTCAGTGAAGTACACATTATTCTGTTATTTATCAACTAATTTTGAAAATTTTGATATCAATCAGTTGAGGTCGAAACACGCGTATCTGTCAAAGGATACAAACTCTAGTGGAGTTAAATGGTGTAGTACTATATTCGGTTTTCCAATTATTTATAAGTATTCCATTAAATAGCTCGAAAATTCATTGTGTTTTATAATAGGTTTTCGGTGAAAAACTTGCATGATCTTTGGTGGATTCCTGACTGAAAGTATTCTAGTAAGACCTTTGGCAGAAACTTGAATTCTTACCCAACAATTCTTCAAGGCCATGAACATTCCTGCCCTAGCTCTGGCTATAACATGAAATCTTTAACAATTTTAACTGTCATGATGTACTTGAATAAAGACGAAAGTTAAAACATTTCACTAATTATAATTTTCGCTTCATCGAAACTGAAAGCAAGGATAATTATTCATTGTCGCTGAAACGAAGAATAACAATGAGTGCTTTGACCGCAAATGGTTTCCGTTTGGCGACAACTCAAAGTAAACCCTCACTTGAAAACAATTCATTGGAAGCACTTTCTCATTCAGAACAGCGAGAAAACTTTTTATTCTGCATTTGCAAGTAATTTGTTTGTATCCTCAAGTTCCGCTAAGCCTGCGAAATCCTACAAACGTCAAGGACAAACTTTACCTATCGTCTGGTTTTCTTCGGAAAAACCAGGACGAACTTTTTCCGCTTTTTCGAAAAACAAAATGCGTTCTTGGCATGTACCTAGGTGATGGTACATAAAAGGAATCTGATGAGCACAAAAAAGCTTTTGCTTGTTACAAAGTGTGTACGTGTGTCTGTGACACTTTTGTCAGTCATTTCTTTTCGAGGGAGTGTCTGCGCTGTATTTACTGTCGAAAATCATCATGAAAAAAGGAACTTAATTTTACTTTCGTTTTTTTCCTACTCTATAATTTGACTTGTCAATCCGTTTCCACTCGACATTGAATACAGGAGGTAGTGTCGAGAAGGGTGAAAAAATTTAATGCTTACTTCTTTTTCGCTTTGCTTACCAATTTCTACGCTTTGGTAATTATCGCATCATCTGGAGGACCTCTATGGAGTCTCTTTGAAAATTTCTGTTGGATAAAGATGTCTATGAAGATTTTCGAAGAGATTTTTGCGAAGATTTTTGTAGAGACGTTTGTGGAGACCTCTATGGATACTAGAGTGATGCACATTTTGAAATTTTGGCTCCCCTATGCTTAAACGATTTTTTATGGTGAATAACATCCTCCCAGATAGCCGTAGCGGTAAACGCGCAGCTATTCAGCATGACCATGCTGAGGGTCGTTGGTTCGAATTCCGCTGGTCGAGGATCTTTTCGTAAAGGAAATTTTCTCGATTCCCAGGGCATAGAGTATCTTCGTACCTGCCACACGATATACACATGCAAAAATGGTCAATCGGCAAAGAAAGCTCTCAGTTAATAACTGTGGAAATGCTCATAAGAATACTAACCTGAGAAGCAGGCTTTGTCCCAGTTGGGACGTAACGCCAGAAAGAAGAAGAAGAAGAAGAAGAAGCATCCTCCCAGACCCATAACGCGGGTAGATCACCTTTTCGTAGTGCGTTATGGGATAAAGATCTACCAGTGAACCCTGGTCCTGACTGCTTAAAACGAAGAGAACAAGATATTATAATAATCAAAGGAACATTTTTTAGTCCTTGTTACATTTTAAAACCTTGTTGTGACAAGTCTCGGTTTTCCCAGTTGCCGAGAATGATCTTGAGACAAGGAAAAAAATGAGTCGAATACAACAATTTGTTTTCTAATATTTCATTTATTTAGTTCTCTAGTTTGAAGAATTTAAGACTAGGATTCTTATGCATGGACAATATCGGTTTAATTTCTTGGCTTTATCAAGGGATCCGATTTTGATTGATAAAGGGACGCGCCTGTGGAGAGTGTACCCACCACATTCTCCAAAGGGTATAAATAGCGGAACTTTTCAATTAGAATTCTTTTTTTGCGATCATGTTAGGAATTACAACTGTAAGAAAACCGAATATTTTGTCACTTCTCAATAGTGATAAGGTAACACGACATGCACTAAACAAAGGACACGGGATATACTACAATAGATCAAATATTAGTCGCAGTGGTTTATGTTCCTAACATAAACAAATCTTCAAATCAGCAGAAAAGCAGTGTTGCTCTGAAACTAAAAGTAAAAGAATGATCATCTCAGCATGAGTTAGACTTTGTTATCAATAATACAAAATTATCCCGACGTCCCATCAAAATCTGGTCTTCGGCAAAGTTGTAGCTGGAAAGATATCACATGAAAAGAGTTCGATCACTTTTACAGATTATTACAACGAGCAGTTAGAGGACTGAACACACAATGTTTGCCTATTTCACAACCAAATTTCTTGAAAATCATTTTTGGGAGAATGATTTTCATCATAATTGACACTGTTTAAGCATAAGGGAGCAAAAACTTCAAAATTTGCGTTAGTTTTATCGATACCTCTATTGAAAGCTTTGTTCAGATTTCTGAGAACAACTCCGTGCTTGATTTAGAGACTCTCTTAAATACTTGGAGAATTCTTGTTGACCAGTGTAACTGTCGAATTTATTTAACCCATTTACTCTGTATTTACCCAAGCGACAATAAACGTGTATCTTTGTCAGTTCATTAAATCAAACCAAAACAAACGCACGCGTTTTTCATGTATGCTCTGCAAATTCCCATAGGTTATGGGCCGCAGTAAAACGAAAAGTTAATTGCGCGATAAAATAGTTGTTCCGATTAAGTTTTTCGCGAGTGTCGTGCCGGGAGAATGTCGACAGATTCGAATGCAGACAGTACAGGATCGGTTGCTGCTGGAGGACGCATAGCCGGCGGAGTGGCAGATGCGAGAATCGGCGCAGTTGGAGGAAGCATTTCGCTTCCGGCAGTGGATAAGTTGCGTGGCCGGGAGAATTATTCTACGTGGGCGTTCGCCACCAAGATGCTGATGATCCGGGAAGGCACTTGGGACGCAGTCACACGGCAGGAACAGGATCCGGAAGATGCACTTTCGCTGCGGGCATTGGCGACGATTTGCCTCAGCATAGAGCCGATAAATTACAGCCTGGTGCAGAATGCGAAAACGGCGAAGCAAGCGTGGAAGAATCTGCAGGATGCTTTCCGCGACGATGGAATGACACGACGAATAGGATTGCTCCGGAAATTGACAAGTATCCGATTGTCGGAGTGTTCGTCGGTGGAGGAATATGTGAACGAACTCATGTCGACCAGTCATAAGTTGACTGAAGTTGGTTTTGTGGTCGATGATACCTGGCTAGCGTGTCTGTTGTTGATGGGTTTGCCGGAGACCTACGAACCCATGATCATGGGTCTGGAAGCATCGGGAATTCGTATTACAGCGGACGCAGTGAAGGCTAAAATCCTCCAGGACGTGAAAATCAGTGGCGTTTCGATGGGAGACAGCAAACAAGAAGCGTTCTACAGCAAGAAGAAGACTGTCAACAGGAAGAAGACCGACAAATCGAAGATTCAGTGCTACAGGTGCAAGCAATTCGGTCATTTTGCTTCGGAGTGCCAGCAGAAAGGACCGAATGAACCGAAGGATAAGAAGGAGAAATCTGGCAAAAGGAATGCAGCGATGACCACTTTCGAGAAACCGAAGAAAAGCGAAATGGATTGGTTCTTCGATTCAGGAGCTACATCGCATATGTGCAGCAGTAAGGCGTTTTTGCAAGATGTGCAGGAAGCGTCGCAGCATGTGAGTGTGGCCAACGATGCTGAACTATCTGTGGTTGCTACCGGGAATGTGGCGATGGAAGCAGACATTAATGGAGAGTCATGCGACTTGACGATTCCGATGTTTTGTGCGTTCCGGAGATAGCAATCAACCTTCTTTCGGTCAGTAGGATATGCAGTAAGGGCTACAGCGTTCAGTTCACCAGGGATGCATGTGAGGTGCGGTCCGATAGTGGCGAGTTGGTGGCCGTTGGTCAGGAAACGAGCGGACTGTACAAGCTGTGTTTGACCAACAAGCAAGTCTCGTGCGCTGCTAAGTCAACTGGTGACATCATACTTTGGCATCGCAGGATGGGGCATCTGAACGAACAAAGTTTAATGAAGCTCCGAAACTTGGCAGATGGAGTTGATTTCGGTAATGCCAAGATTCCTACTTGCGTCACATGTCTGGAAGGGAAACATTTTCGACAGCCGTTCAACAACGAAGGAACACGAGCGACCGAGGTACTAGAGCTAGTCCACTCGGACCTGTGTGGCCCGATGGAGCAGGAGTCAATCGCCGGTAGCAGATACTTTCTGTCACTAATCGACGATGCCAGTCGCAAGTTGGTCGTGTACTTTCTGAAGTCGAAAACAGAGGTACTGGACTGCTTCAAGGAGTACAAAGCTCTGATGGAAAACCAGACCGGTAAGAGGATTAAAGCACTTCGCACTGATAACGGCACCGACTATGTAAACAAGGAGATGAAACGGTTCTTGCGCAGCTGTAGTATTCGCCATGAAACGACGGTACCATATAACCCCGAGCAAAATGGGCTGGCGGAGCGCATGAACAGGACGGTCGTTGAGAGGGCTCGATGTTTACTTTTGGATGCAGGCCTAGACAAGCACTTCTGGGCAGAAGCTACAGCGATGGCAACATTTTTGATAAACCGATCACCGACCAAGGGTGTTCCGGTGACGCCAGAGGAGCGTTTCACGGGAAAGCGACCGGACTTGTCGGGACTGAAGGTTTTTGGAGCAAAAGTGATGTGCTACATTCCCAAGCAGCGTAGGCGGAAGTGGGACGCCAAGTCTGAGCCGGGCATCTTCGTTGGCTTTGCGTATCAGTCGAAAGGATATCGAGTGTACCTACCGAGGACAAAAACGGTTCAGATTGTTCGAGATGCAGTTTTTATCAGCGAAGAAGAGCAGTTTTCGGCAGAAGTTCCAGAGGATGTATTTCCGGAAAGCCGAACAACGATGAACCAGATGCTGATTAGTGACGAATCGAGTGCAGGGGGAGTAGATCGACCAGCCAAAATTCTCGAAGACGGTCATGAAGCCTGCGGCGGAGCTGGAGAAGAGCTGGAAGATGTTGCAGAAGCCGAGAACAACGATGGCTACGGGCCGTTGTACATAAGCGCAACCGAATCTCTGGAATCATCGTCAGCAGAATCCGTCGCGCTCCCTTCACAACCAGTAGATCCTCTCGCGATCAGGCGCAGTGAACGGGAGCGCAATATACCAGGCAAGTACCAAGATTATGATATGACGTTCAGTGTTGTCCCTAAAAGATTATCCGTGTCTCAGGAACCGCCACCGGACAGTGACGTTGGTGAGCCGCAGTCTTTTCATGAAGCGATGAAATCCGGCGAAAAGCAGTTGTGGCAGCGTGCTATGGAGGAGGAGTTCCACGCATTACAAGCGAATTATACCTGGGAGTTGACGGACCTACCACCAGGACGGAAGGCCCTAAAGTGCAAATGGGTGCTGAAGAAGAAGATGAACTCGGATGGATCATTGGACCGGCACAAGGCCCGTCTCGTGATTAAAGGATTTTCTCAAGTGAAGGGCATTGACTATAACGAGACATACTCTCCAGTGGTCAGATATGCCAGTATCCGGTATCTGATGGCTATGGCAGCTCAGTTGGACTTGCAAGTCCATCAGATGGATGCAGTCACAGCTTTTTTGCAAGGGGACCTGTCAGGTGAGGAAATTTTCATGGAACAACCCGAAGGTTTCGTTCACAAGGATCCACGAAAGGTTTGTCGACTGAAAAAGGCGCTGTATGGCCTGAAACAAGCCAGCCGTGTCTGGAACGTGAAGTTAGACACAGAACTGAAGAGAATTGGCTTGAAGCGATCCAGTTATGATCCTTGTGTATATTACATGACGGACGGAAAGTGGATCATCATCATTGCAGTTTACGTCGACGATTTGTTATTGTTCTCAAACGATCCAGAGTGGCTTGATTCAGTGAAACGTCAACTGTCAGCGATGTTCCGTATGAAGGATTTGGGCGAAGCCAGACAGGTGCTTGGAATGCGGATTACAAGGACAGGTGACACTATTGCGTTGGATCAGCAACGGTACATTGAGGAGTTACTTCGGAAGTTCAACATGGTGGACTGTAATCCGACGTCGACACCAGCTGAAGTGAATCAGCGGCTTGTGAAAGCGATGAGTCCGAAAACACAGCAGGATAAGGAGAGGATGCAGAACATTCCATACCGTGAGTTAGTAGGTGGACTGCAGTTTTTAGCTCAGTGCACTCGTCCCGACATTGCGTATGCGGTGAATGCAGTCAGCAGCTTCTGTAGTAACCCAGGTGAGGCTCACTGGACAGCCGCAAAGCGCATTCTTCGGTACCTGCAGGGTACCAAATCGCTAGGATTGGTCTTTCGGAAGACGTCTAGTGCGGCATTTGAAGGATACAGCGATGCGGACTGGGGAAACGACCCAGATTCACGACGGTCAGTCACAGGATATCTGTTCCAGTTCGGAAGCGGATCAGTGTCGTGGAGCAGCAGAAAGCAGCCGACCGTTGCGCTCTCTACGATGGAGGCCGAGTATATGGCGATGTCAGCGGCTTCGCAGGAAGCGTTATGGTGGCGTGGCTTCCGTGCAGAGTTGCTCGGAAGGAAAGAACCGATCATCATCCACTGTGACAACCGCAGTGCATTATGCTTAGCGGAAAAGGAGATTGGCTATTCGCCGAGAAGTAAGCACATTGATGTGCGACATCACTTTGTCCGAGAACAGTTGGAGAACCGTACAATTCAGTTGAAGTACATCAGTTCAGGTGACCAGAAGGCAGACGCCCTAACTAAACCGGTCTCTGGACAGTTGAAGTCAGTTTTCGGAATCTCACAAATTCGCAGTTAAGGGGGAGTGTTGACCAGTGTAACTGTCGAATTTATTTAACCCATTTACTCTGTATTTACCCAAGCGACAATAAACGTGTATATTTGTCAGTTCATTAAATCAAACCAAAACAAACGCACGCGTTTTTCATAGAGGTCCCCAAGCAAACTGCCACGAACACCAACGCACAATCAATCTTACACAAGTCGATTTCATCAGAATGAAAACGTATCGATGTTTGTTTGACGTCATTGAGCTTTCGGTCAACGGCAGGCCAACAAGGAAGTGGTTGTTTTGCAGCAATTCTGTTTATATTTGAATTCTCACAGCAAACAAAAGCAATGTTGTGACAGTTCTCACAGCAAACAAAGAAAATTTTGTCAACATTGCACTACTACGCAGGCAACTGGATTGGTCTATGTATGCTCTGCAAATTCCCATAATTCTTTCAGAGATTTTTCCGTGTAATCTCTTGAAATCATCCTTGAAATTCTCTAGATATACTTACATATATTTCTCCATAAATTTGTTCTGGAATAGCCGCGAGAATTTTTGAACAAACTCCTCAAATATTCATAGTAAGAATTCCTCCATCATTGTAAGTATTGTAAATTATCTGATATGGAATACTTCAATTCGGTATTCAGCAGCAATTCTCATGCTCAGGGAGAAGTGATTGAACAAGGATGAACTAACGAAGGAAATCTTACGATTCCCATACAACATCTATTCTCAACGATAAGCTCATCGATCCCTTCTATATTTTAGAACCAACCACTACTACCCCTACACGCTCAAAAAAGAGTTCTGGAAAATGTGAACTGTCAGAAATACACCATGAACTACCATCATGTTTACGCATAAACATGATCTAGCTCACGGTGTATTTTTGCTTAATGACGAGTTCACGTCTGCTGTTCACGGATATGAGAACGGATTTTTTTTCTGTGTAGGCTATGTTCACGATAAAAAGAAACAAGGTATTATATTCCGAAAAATGACATTTGGTAATGACGTTATTCCTATCGCAATCTCGAACGAGTAGAAGAGAAAGCAAAGCCTGCTCTCTTTTACTATCCTTCTAGCCCCATGCTTGGCGATAGGAATGACGACACATGTTTTTATTGAAAATCGTTGTTTACACGTGGGAATAGCCTACCTTGTTATGTCTACCGTGGGCTTTGTTAATGATCGTTCAGCATGTGCACCCTTTGTCTGAAGACTGTGTGATTTGACTCTCTCTTAAAAAAATCAAAATACACTTAATTATGTAGCGTATTCTGGGATAACATTGATCAGTTTTTTTAACCACACGATTATTACAATCGTATGTACATCGGATTTTTCTCGTTTGAGATCAGTATTTGGTCTATACTTTCTTGATTGGAAGGTTTTAAAACATTCTATCGGTGATATTTTTGCCACACATTTTGGATGGGCTGAAATGCGTCGAAAAACAGAGTCTTCGTGGATTTTACTATAAAAAGTAGCTAGAACATGAAAAAAATAACCATCCGATTATGAAATAATAACCCAAATATTAATTCTAGTGGGGCCCAGATAGCCGTAGCGGTAAACGCGCAGCTATTCAGCAAGACCAAGCTGAGGGTCGTGGGTTCGAATCTCACCGGTCGAGGATCTTTTCGGGTTGGAAATTTTCTCGACTTCCCAGAACATAAAGTATCTTCGTACCTGCCACACGATATACACATGCAAAAATGGTCATTGGCACAGTAAGCTCTCAGTTAATAACTGTGGAAGTGCTCATAAGAACACTAAGCTGAGAAGCAGGCTCTGTCCCAATGGGGATGTAACGCCATAAAAGAAGAAGAAGGAGATTAATTCTAGCGAGGAAATACCCGATGTACATTCGGTTTTTAATTTGGAAACTCGGGGTTTTTAATAAAGCTATTCTGGAGGTGGAGCACTATCTGGTCGGCGTTAAGTCAGAGGGGACCAAGTAAAAACTTGGAAAAAAAATGGATGATTCTCTCATTAGATGCAAAATTACCTTACCTCCGATTCATTTTATCCAGATTTGATGAATACTGTAAATTGCGAGAGATATGTAACAAATTTACTTTGGATGATCAATAAAAATCGATAAAAGTGTGCAGTCAGAGTGGATCAAGTGCTTATTATCATAATAGCGAAAATGATCAGCGCGCTGAGGAATGCGAGGAAATGAAAAACATTTCAAGAGATTTGTCAGATTTTTTGACATCGAATGATTCTTCCACTTATCCATCAATAGAAATTTATAATTATTACTTAATTTGATGCATTTGATTTTGATTTTAGACCATTTACCATATTTGGATGGGTGGTCAGAAATTGCAACAATTTCTGTGCAGACAGAGCGGACCAAGTGTTGAAAAGCAATAAACTGATTGATTATTACATTTTTTGAATCATTTTCAGAGTCCGATAGAAGTTTATGGCAGTTCTATGCTTTATGTATGGAATGTGCTAGACCCCGCTTATTGGACCAATATATTTTTGTTGGTAGGGTAAAAGCACCGGTTTTGGCCAGCCTAAGAGAAAATGTCAATAAAAATTAAATGGGAAGCCGTATTCATGCTACAAATATGTCAAATGCAAGCTTTCAATCCATATTATGTGTATAAAATATCAAAACTGAGCTAAAACCATGTTTTCGCTTTGAAAATCCCGTTGGTCAATATAGGCAATCGAAACCAGTTTCGGCCAGAGATTTAACTTAGGTTCCTAAATTGGCCAATTGCATTGATTTCTCATGAGAGTGGCCAAATTATGAGTGCCCTGGCCAAATTAGGTGTATGGGAGTTACAATTATAAGAAAAATGAATTGTTTTTCTTGTGTTTTAAATCAATTTGGATGAGTAAATGAATGAAGTTCTATCATATGACTGTGATCTATTGAACATAAATGGTTTCATGCTGATTGGCTATGTAAAACGGTGTATAATCCACTATGGCTACAACTGGCGTATGGCCAAAACCGGTGCTTCTACCCTACTCAAGATTTTCACTTGGTCCACTCTGACTGAACACATATTTGAATATTTCTGGTCTTCAATGCCCTGACCCTGCAGAAACTTAATTTTCAATCTATCGTAATGCCACTGATTTAGGTATTGACGAATGAATTATTGTAGAATTTACGATACTGGTGTCGAAGGGTCTTGATAATCTGCTTATCTTAGATATATGCTCCCAGTTTGACCATGCAAGCATTAAATGTTATTATATTATATTATGTTCCTAGAAATTGTTCAGTCAGAGTGAACCAACTCACTGAACAGTTGCCTTTAGTTCAGCCAGAGTGGACCAAGTACACATAGTCCATCAAAAATTCTTTCTATCAAAGGTTCGGATTATGATTTTTCATGATTATCACTTCACATTATTTTGTTTGAAAGTAACACAATGATGTGTAGAAATATTGAACCAAAATTTTAACGAGTTCAAAAATTACAGAGCATTAGAGTTTAAACCCATTTTTCTCAACATATGAAAAATATCACTAGGTCCACTCTGACTTAACGCCCCATCTGATGGTACCTCACCCAATTCGGAATTTGACAGGTTGGTGACGCTAGTGGGCATGGCACTTTTATGTTTGCTTTGCAGATATCCCAGGAGCCTGTGGAATTAGAAATATGGCGTGTTCGGCAAAGTTGTTCAGTAGCTCAAAGGCTATCATTATTGTAGCCAAAAATCGAGATTTTGCAACTAGGTGGCGCTAGTAAACATGAAACTTTGGTTTTGCGTCTATTTCAGGTTCATAACCATTTGGAAAAATTGTTCAGTAAGTCAAGGACTATCATTGTTTTATATCGTTTTTGATCACGGCATTTTCTCTAATAATATTATTTGTAGGAGGGCCTTGACAGGCCCAAGAGTTTTCAAGCGGACTATTTTTGTTGGATTCTATTTCCAAAATATGAAATTTTCTGCTGAGAGTTCGACTGTATTTTCAATGATTGATGAAATATCGGTAACGCAGTCTTTTTAGTTACAAACGAGTTTTATTATTTGACCCGACGCCAAACCTGCGTCGAAACGTCGGGTTAAATAATTAAACTCGTTTTTTACTAAAAAGACTGCGTTGCCGATATTTCATGAATCAAAATATGAAAAAAATCAAAGCCTTTCGGGTGATGGGACAGTGGTGTAGCCAGGAGGGCCTCTTATGTGGCATTTTTTTGCACATCGAATATGTAATTTTTCCTTTCTCAAATTAAACTATGATTTTATTGCAGGTTTTGGCGAATTCAATATTAATGTCTATCAATCATGCATATTTACTATATCAGATGCGTAGTCACCCGCTTATGGTTGGAAAATAAAAAGTACTTCTATTGATCGATTCTTGGGCCTCTTATAAAGATAAGGTCCTTTGTAAATTGACAGTCCTTAAAAACGGTCAATTCATCTGGCTAAAGGTAATGGTTTATAAATACTTTGTCCGATTTCTGACAGAAACACTACTGATAGCTAAAACAACGACAATAGTTTGCACAGGGACTATGGTCTTCGAATTCAATCTTTTGCACCATACCAATTTAATACCATACGGTTTGAAAACCTCATATGTTTTGATTTTCTTTAAGTGCGATTTTATTGATCTCGTGACAATGTACCCTCGATGTAATATAATAAGACATAATGCATACATCTATGGGTCCTTTGAAGTCGACTTCAATGAATTTTCATTCGTACCTTATGTACCGATTTTTACTTTTGAATCCATTCGATTCATAAACTTAACGCAAAATTCACATTTTTTTTCCATAAACTTAACACACAATCATGTTTTCCCCCTACAAGTTTTTTTTTTTCAAAGTACTTTTTTGTACTATTTTTGTAGCACAGGTGGGAAGAGCGTCAAGTTGTCGGAAATTGACACCAAAACTATTTGGTTATTTTAAAATTGAACCCACCAGTTTTCGCCCTGATTACGCTCCTGGTATTAACAATATATATTTTTAATATAGAAATCTATTCATTCTATTTGTAACTACCGCAATCAACCTTAAAACTATAGTTTTAGTTGAATAAGAAAACAACTATATTCATTATTCAAAAATGTGTACCTTTAAAAACGCTTTCTGGCTACACCACTGGCCCATTACCAGTGTTTCTGAAATATATTTTCTTAGGCTGGCTAAAACCGATGCTTCTATTCTACTGAGATTTTTGAGTTTTGACTGGGAGATCTACATTTATCCCTCCCGAGTTTAGGAATTAGGAGGATTTAATACTCTAATCCATACTGTTGTATTCAACCGCAAAAAGTCAAAACGTAATATTTCGAGTCAGCGAGCACATTTTATTCAAATTCCACTGTCGCTAGCAAAATTGATTCTAGGAATAAAAAAGCAGTAAAAACATCAACCGTAGCGTGGGAGTCATTTTCCGGATCCAGTTTATAGAGCTCACAATACGCCATAAAAACGCAATTTTGCCGGTGTAGTGCCACCAGTTTAACGAAAAGTTACTACCGCTACCGCGCACCGTCTGCAGAATTTATGCGTCGTGACCGTCGTCGTCGGTTCGTCTAGGACCGATATCTGGTGGGTTTCCATTTTTATCGCCTCGATAAATCCCATTGCTCTTTTCACACAACACCCATCCATATCAACGGGGAGCCTATAGGCCAGCTACATGGCGGCATTTGCAGGAAAGTTTATTTTTACCCTCTTATCCAACCCTCGCTAAAAATATCGAAACTTCCTGAGTCTGCTTCCGTCGCGTTGTGCCGTGTGTCCGGCCCATAACTAGAGGCAGGTATGCTTTGTTCTGTACTTTGGACCGGTTGTTTTCCTGGGTTCTCTAGTTTTCACGTTGATTGAGCTTGCATCAACCGCCAACGCACGCAAACCATTTGGCAGTCAATTTGAAATGATTCTGTGAATTTATTTATCGTTGATTGAATCTTTGTAGTGGTTACAGAATGGCAGAGTTACGATCATCGATTTGTGTCAAATGGGATCAATTTAGATTGGTGCTTTATTTGCTCGTTTTGTGAAATTGAGTTAGGGTTGGATTAAATTACACAATATACACGGTTCAAAAAGAAACAAAAAGAGGCTTTTTTTATCTGGGTCCACACATCAAGAAAACTTAATTGAAATCTAAGAATACGCTGTCATCATATGTTCGTGAAGGCTTGAAATGTGTTATCTATCACACGAAATACAAATGTGGAAGGAAGTTTATTAAGCACTATGAAACAGGCTATGTCTTAGTGGGGACGTAATCTCAAGAAGATAAAGGAGAAGAGTTTGTTTGCATTTATAAAAAGGCATTGTGCGGCAGTTTATAATACATAACTTTTATCATTCATCAACATAAATGAAGAAAGATTGTAAGGAACATCGTTGGTCAATTTGAGGCACATCTTACATCCTACACAGAAAAAAATCCGTTCTCGTATCCGTGATCAGCAGACGTGAACTCGTCAACAAGCAAAAATATCTAGATCACGGTTTATAGTATCATGTTTATGTGATCGTTTGTGGTAGTTCATGGTGTATTTTTGACAGTTCACGTTTTCCAGAACTCTTTTTTGAGCGTGTATAAGCGTCTTACCCTCAATTTACCTATAGATGGATAGCTTCTACTCACGTTCTATTCTGTCGTACCTTTGTCCTTATTCTCCTCACTCACATATCATTCCTCGTTGAATTCAAATAAACCACTAACAATCAACCTGAAGGACTACTAAAGGGCCTGCTCCGCATTACCCTTCCAGCAGTTGGATATTATTTACACTTGACCCAGATCAAGGAAATGCACAGGAATGCCTTTCTCGAGCGCAACAACGAAAACCGGAAAAGAAAATAACGCTTTCGAGAGATATGGGTGATTCCTGACGCGAATGCCCTACATATTTTACGCGCTCGGTTGCACGAGCACTTGTATGTGTACGGGTTGAACAACAACAGGCGAGCATCCCCCGCAGCTGTTGGGGGAGGGGACTGGAACTATGCCAGCAAACTACGGCGAAGATGAACTAGGGTAATGTGTGTCAAAACGAATAAAATATTTTAAGCCAATCTCGAGAAACAGTTTTTTGAAGTATAAAATCCGAATATTTGAGACAATCGGTAGATAAAAACTATCTGGGCTAAAGTGGATCACCACTTGTTGTGAATTCCATCATAATTGAATATTTGAATTGGTTATAATGTTGGTCCAAATTGTTGTCTTACGTATTTATATCGAATCGAACAGTGTTGCCATCCAACTATTGAAATATGAATTATGGCAAATCTAAAAGTGCTACAAGGTTTCCTATCACTTGTGGAACATTACCCAATCAAGAATCATTCGGTCGAAGTATAAGACTTCAGAACAAAGCCATGGAAACGCATGGTTGCTCATTATTATTCCCCTTGAAGCATTTTGAAAATTAAGTGCCAACATGTATTTTGAAATCCGTTCTAGAACAGATAGTTGGTCAGAAAAGCTTAGCAGATGCATTTTGTAAGATTTCCCTCAACTGCAGAAGCTTTTGAAGACAAAGACAAAGAACATAAGAAGTAGATCGTGGGTGAACTTTAAACATTTCTCTCCCGGTTTTCGATATTCCAAAGGTAGGTATGGAAGCTTGCTTTCAGCAGCGCAGTTAGTTTACGGTTACAATTTTGCTTCCGGTTCTGTTTTATTGCTCCTGCACTCCGTGACCGAGGAGGATAAAGCATTTCACGCTCCATTTGTGTGAACTGTGCAACGCTACGACTTCGGCGGGTGCACTTTGACTGGAAGGAATTGGAAATTTTTAAATGAATGAAAATGGCTGTGGATGCAAGCGGAAAAGAGTAACTGCAAGTCAAGGTTCAATTTGGGATGAAGTTTCGATGGCGTTGGATAATTTTCGATTAAGTAGAACGGTACATTCCATTATGAGGTATGCTGGCAGCGCTCAATACATAAAGAATATCCCTACTTAGTAGCATCTGTTATTTCTAAGACACGTATGCTTGGCAATAGGCTTCTTGTTGACGTTCTAATGCCGAGTCTGTAGCAAATATTGATCTACATGGAAACACAATTTGATGACTTGTTGAAAAATTCAATAACCCAAACATTCGCCGAGTTAATTGCACATTTCAACATCTTGACTTTCTTTGGCATACAGTATCATCGCATATACAACTAGTTCATTTGGTTTTGAAATCTCTCAAAATATAAGAAGTATTGCGAATCGTTCCGAATAAGTAGAGAATGAAATGAGCCTCAATTACCTCTAGCAACAGAAAATTCCCAGCTTTCCCTCTCGCTTCTATTAGCGTATCGCGTGACAGTCTGCAAAGCCGCCACACGCGAAGTAGGTATTTTCCACTTTTGAGTGCTCCAATTTCCCTCAAGTGGTAGCTTTGCTCCGGTGCGTTCAATCTGGGAGTTGGAGCGTAATGAATGCCACCGGTGTTTTTTTTTCGAATCTTAGAAAAAAGATTTTTTTTTCGAATCTTAGAAAACTAAACGGCAGGTCTCTAAGCGATTTAGGAATTTTGCTTTATTTAGATGTATCATATGATATTCCGATATATCGATATTTTGATTCAATATATCGGTGGTATCGATACTTTGATTCGATAATCGTAACGAATTAAATATCGATACTTTGCAATATCAGAACGTCCCTAGCTGGGCGTGCTCGTGATAAATTCTTCGCCTCCACACACCGTGCTCTTGCACACAAATGATTACCTCAAAAAAAATATCAGTATAGGGAAAGTGTACCAGTTATGGCCATAGTGGTTCCTTATTTGGCAATATGTGAAATTTTGGTAACTTTCACATTTTAAATCTTTTTGAATGTTTTAACATCAAGATACATCTTAAATCTAACTGCTACAACACACAAAAGTTTTCAAAATTTGAAGACATAAAAGTAATCACGTATAGCGAAATAGGGAACCACTTTGTCGATAACTGGTACACCTACCCTATGTCACACTGAAAAATAAAGTTTCCTGATTTACACGAAGAACGTTAGAATATTTGTACGAATAGTCGAAGGAACTTCTGGAAGAGTTCTTGTGCAATGTGAAGCAGGACATCAGAAAAACTTTTTAAGTAATTCATCCGGGAATCTATGAAGGAAAATTCTTCGAAGAATCGCTTGACGAAGCTTCTAGTTAGAAATCTCAAATCATTATTTGGTTCTCAAGTTTTGTGCTCTTGAAGAATCTTGAACTTTGACTCATTTACTATACCATTCTTTTGCAATACAAGTCCTTCATAGTTAACGGGTTTGTAAATAATAATTCTAACATTTATAGTCGACATTATTTAGAATATAAGTGATGTTTGGACATAGATATCGGTATGTAAATATATCTGAATGATTCCTTTAAAAAATTTATAACAAAAAAATAAGAAGGTCTTGGGATCTTCTTGTACAAATCTCTAGAGGAACTTTTGGAGAAACTTCTAGAGAATATATACAACCTCTGGAAGAACTCTGATGGATTATAGAAACTAATGGTAGAATACCAGAATGAAGCTTTCTAAGGATTTCAAGAAAGTAAAAGAAAAGAAAACTTTTGAAGCATCATGCTATGTAATTCATAGACATGTTTCTCAAATAGTGTATCCAAAAATTTTGGATGGATTTCTGAAGGAAGTTTTTGAGAAATTCCCTAAAAAATATCGAGGTATTTCTGTTAAACCACTGGAGAAATATTTCAAAGTATTAATAAGAAGAACCTGTAGACTAAGTGGCGAACTCACTCAGGGCGAAAAGCCACTCATACAAAGTTAAACTAACTTGGGGTCATAGGTTCCAAAACTTTTGTTTTTAATGTGTGTAATCTTATTTATGAAGTGTAATTTTTAAGAAATACTAGAGAAAACCAACAAGAAAATAGTTTTTTTTATACAACAATGCCTTGGTGTTTTAGTTTCCAATTTTTGACAGTAGTGGATTACCAAAATGTAGATAAATATAAACAAATACTTAGAAGGAGTGCACACTGCGCAGATTGTATTTATAAACATTATTGTGATTTTTATTTTTTCTGAAAGAAAAACATTGAATGATTGAAATTTCTGTCCTATTGCTCTACATTAAAGAGATTTCTAAAGGATCCTTGAAATGTAATGCATTCGGAAAGAGCTTCACGAATTCGAAATCTTAGTATTTGATTTTTCCTTCAAAGATGTGTTATTTTTCAGAATTCAGATTACTGCGACAGACACAGCGAAATATAATTCTGACCAATTTTTTTTTCATTGTATTCGGCTCATGGACACATACTTAAACAAAATATTCTGGGTTACAACGATCCATAGAACATGGTTTCCAAATAATATTTGTTCCGTAACTAGATATTTCAATGATATTTCCAATATCGACGCATAAAGATTTAATAAATTATTTGTATGACAATTCCAGCGTGGAAAAAAATAGACTCCAATATATCTGAATGGTTTTCAAGATTCTAAGGTTTTTATCTTTTGATTAAAATTAGTTGCATAAGCATTGTATTCATTATGAAACTAGATTAATCAACGTAGCTAGCCAATTTAATCAACATAATGTAGAAACTAAAAACTGTGCATGGCTCTAAAAACAGTAAGTTGAGCTCCATCCCAGAGAAAATGTAATGTCAAAAAGTAGAAGATACTAGATAGAGTAAGGCGGGCAGTATGGTCATTCGGAGAAATATGGGTCACATTTCATTTGAGCTTGAAAACCGATTTTGATCGCGATAACCCTTTAATCTCATAAAGTATGCTTTAGCTAGCCACCACCCCGTGAAAACCATGCGAAAATCTGATTTTATATCTTATATATCCATGAAAATTTTAAATATTCATGCTACTACGAAAATCTCATAAGATTTTGGATGTAAAAATAAGCTTTGCATAAAGTTTTGTTCGTCGTTTTCAATTTGGAACGAATAAATTTTATTGTGTTTCTATGTTTTTTAAGAACTTTTGCTTAGGAGGACCATACTGCTCCTATGAACCCTATAATTTTAGCATTACTCGACTTCGACATACGCATGGAAGACTGCAAAATCGCATAAATTTATGCCCAAATCATACTCAAATGAGCAGTTGCCTAAATGCTGTTATAATGCTCTATTCACAATAAGCCATTTTATTAGACGTTTCGAATCATATGTTTTCTGTTTGATTGCAGAGGTATTCTCGGTCTCTAGAAGCAACAATAATTACACTTTAACATTCCTTCCCTATCCCAACTGACTGTAAGGACTTGGCCGGCGCCGTTATTGATCAATAATATGAGATCTGCTAAAATTGCACGTCGAGAGTATGCGGAAACTCCCATCGCTTATTCATTTGGATCGAAGTGAAATTCTTACCGGTTCCGATCAATCACGGAGTACCGTTTTGTCTCAAATTCCGAACAGACTCATATTCCGAACACTCGGTTTTTGTATGGCGACAAGGTTGAAATGTTTCGCTGAAATATGTCATCAAATAACCAGGAAATGGTAGTCAATTGCAATTCAATTTTAACGTCTTCCAATATAATTTATACCTCTGGAGTAGTGATGATTCTCTAGTTTGAGACTAGTAGAACTAGCTCAGATGAATTTTTTTATGTAATTATTCAATTGAATACGATTTATTCGTGCTGTTCGGAATTTGAGTCAAGGTGTTCGGAATATGAGACAGAATGAACGCAGTGTTCGGCATTTGAGTCAAAATGTTGATCCATTCTTTTACGTAAAAACAATGCTAAACAAGTTTAAATAAACATTTTTATCAGTACACCAAACAGCTAACGGTTAGACTTTGCGAAGAAATTAAAATTTCCACAAATATCAGCCAATTTATGCCCTTCAGATGCTTCTGAAGTCACTGGTGGCCTTAAGTGTTCGGAATATGAGTCAAAACGGTAGCAACCGTTGACATGTACAGTCAGTCGTCTATGCTATGCTATGTGAAGCATTTCTGAAGTTCCAGAACATTTTGCGAATTAGAGTGAGAATAAGTAGATGAAAACCCGAATTTAGTACTTTACCATTTAATTCCACTAGAGTTTGTATCTTTTGACAGATACGCGTATTTCGACCATAACTGTTAGGCCGTCTTCAGTGTCGTGTACTAGACTCGACTTGCCTACTGCATTTAGAGCGGATTAGAAAAATAAAGTTAACAAGAAAAGAAGACCGTGGATAAGTCCATTGAGGGGAGTCATGGAAGATATTGTTTGAAAATATGTTTGACCGAGCCAGTAGTATTTCCGGAAAGTCTGTAAAGAATTGATGATTAGTATGACGATAAAACTTACTGTATATAAACTTTTTTCTTGCGGTTGTTCGATCAAAACCAGGACTTAGTTACTTTCACAAACTCCGATCTCGCTTCACTTGATATCAGGATTAACAATAACAGTAACAATTAATCATCTATTGCACAACTTACATGATTCGTTTGACGTAATTCTACAGATATTAAGCACTTGTTTAACTACTAACACATTTTCTTACAACGATATTTGCTCCTAAACATGGAAGCAAAAAACTTTTACAAATATTTGACAGTAACAAAGTGAGTGAAATATGTTAGCGTTTACTCAAAAGTGAGTAAGATCGTTTTCTTTCAAGATTGAGTTACAAGTTACTCACTTTGATAAACAAAGCTACTTACTTTTGACAGCTTGAATGAAAGTTCCAAAGTGAGTCGAAGCTACTCTCTTTTGAATAGATGTAGCTCGAGCATGTATGCCTATTTGGAACCCCTTGACATGTTCCAACACGAAGCTATAAATCAACCTAGCTTTGACTTCTTTTGTCTCAATTCAGCTGCTCTTTGGGATAAACCATATTTGGGTTAACTGGCATACAGCTCTCAGTAGGTAGTTTTCGTTTGACAACAGTGAAAAAATCAACTCAGTGTCAACAAATTTCTACCCAGCGTTAGCTTTCGAAATCTCCGTTGTTGTAGAAGCTAATCACTCGGCAACACTGACATCAGTTGACATATCGGTATACTCGAACAAAATTTGAAACGTCACTGTGGCAGAAAACGTCAGACATAACGTAGACTGACACACATATGTAATCTACACACAAGACAAGAATAAATTGATTGTTAAAATGAACAACATTGAATTAGAACCACGCTGTCAAGAAGAAGAAATTAGTAAATAATAAATTGATTTGTGTTTTGGACAATTACATAAAACAATTAGACTTTCTAAGTACGCAACATTGAATTACATGCAGACTTAGTAAATAAAGAACAAATAACATTAATACATATGGGACAACAATTTCAAGCTAGTGGAAGGACTTATGATTATTAGTAGACATGATTAAGACGATTACTGACACTAACTTTACTGAATGACAACTAAAAGCACTCCACCAAATTCAAGTTTACTACATAGAGCGTCCGAAATTCCATGCCTAAAGCTGGCCGTAACATCCGTAGTGGTTAAAACAATTTAAATTTAAGTAAACTCCAAAGAACTCAAATTTGGCTTATTCTTATTTGGACATTTGACGCTGGATCAATTTGTTATTGCATCTCTTTCTGTTTTTGAAAACATTGCTGTTGTGAGAGCGGTAAAACAACTCAAGCGTGAGTGCAGTTTGCTCAAATTTGAGTAAAAAGAACTTATTTTTTGAGCAGTCTGATTTCTCCTTGTATTTATGGTGAGTATTTTGAGCAGTAACATCGTTAGAATTTTCACCCGACCTCCCTGAAATTCGTGACCCGCAGTTTGGGAAACTGTGCTATCGATTATTCCTTAGTTATAATTCTGAAGATTTTTTTAAATTACTCCCTGTTTTAAATGTTTGGAAACATTCATGCAGAAATGATGTGAAGGATGTCAGATGAATTCCCTATGATATTTCTGTACACAATTTTATGGAATGATCTGTGGTTTATCCCTGGATGAATTACTGTAAAATTTCTGCTTAACTCTGTACTGGAGTACTTGCCATGTAATATATGTGTGCAAAAATGGCCATTGAGCGGAAAAAGCACTCAGTTTATTACTGCGAAACAGAAAGGTCTTACCCAATCCATATTCTTGGAGAAGCTTTAAAAGATACTCAGGATAAATGCTTTGAGTAATGCTGGGAGGCGTTCTATTTATGCTAAACTGTTTCAGAATAATGGAAAACATTGTCAATAATTTTTGAAAAGTTTTTTGGATAAATTGATTAAAGATTTCCTGGAGAACATCTTGTCTGATGCCAGTAAGTATTCTATGAAATTATCGTATTATATCTGGAGAAATTTCTGTTAAACGCTTGCTCAGATCCCTGGTGTATTGCCAGAAGAAATCTTGCAGTAAAAATGCCTGAAATATTTTGTTAGAAACTATCTCTGGAGAAATGTATCGAATGTTTCTTCATAAACTCATGATAATAATGTCTGAGAGAATTCCGTTGTAACTCAACTCTTGTGTAACAATAAATGATCGTAATAGATCTTGTTTCTTATCTCTAAAGAATTCCTTAAAGAATAAGTAGAATCACTTCTTTATAGCTCCTGGAGTACATAGATTCTATGTCATTTCCCGGAAAACCATTTCCTGGAATGCCATTTCCCGAAATGACCCGTCTCCCGGAAACCCATTTCCCGGAATGCACTAAAAATAAACTTTCGCGAAACCCCAATATTCGTTTCCAATCCCGCCAGTAGAGGATTTTTAGGATTGAAACATTCTTCTACTTTTGATGGCATTGAGTTTATTTGTCAATTGGCGAAGAATATTCTCGGTTAATAACTTTGGGAGTGATAATATGAACATAGAGCCGAGAAGCAGTTGAAACGTCATGCCAGAAAGAAAAAAAAAGAGGAAGATGATATCAATTGAAACACTATCACAGCATGAAGTTCAAGCTAGTGTTTCATTCCAAAGGTGCGGAAGGAGTTAAAGGAAGCGTCACAAGCCTTATAAAATTGACAAGAAGGGAGTTGGTCCAATGTGTAAAAAATTATGCGTGACATAATTTGTACTCCAGGGTTGCAAAAAGTCATGAAATTCACGCTAACAAGCAGAGTTAATCGCAGTCAGCGAAGCCAGTGAAATTCAGCTATCGTGCTGTAGGCAAAATGCCTAGAATCTAGTAAAACACCCATTGCTAAAGGCAACCCAAAACTTCAGTAGGAAAATGTTCTATTTTCCGGAGCATATCTCCCCCATTTACAGCCTTCGATGACACTAATGATTTAGAAAATTAATGAACCTAAAATAGGCTACTTTATGAGATACACGTTTTCAAACTACTGTAGTGAGAAGTACCACGTGAGTTTCGCGCATTTAGCTTACTACTATTACCATTCGCAGCCCTGATATAATCCAATTTATCAATAGAATAACCTTAGTTAAAAAGAAGGGAAATTTTCTGATGTTCAATATTAGCAGTCTTCTCGCCAAAAATGTTTCTGTCGGTATAATTCGGAAGAACGGCAAACTTTCAAAAGACGGGTTATTCTCTATGAAAATGGCAATAGCTATAACAGGAATTTATGTTGATGGGATTATTCATCGGTTTGAACATTATTAATTGTTCAAACAGCATAACTCGAAAGAACAGCCTATGTATGGAAGAAGGGCAATTATCCAATGAAAATGTAGATAGTAGGACAAAAACAATAATACCAGAAAAACTCGGAAACGCACCGGGCAAAAACTTTCTCACAGGCTGCACAAAAATGGTGTAGAGGTCTAAAATGTCTTGAGATTATCTAGTCTTGAAGTAAGTCTACAGTTGGAAACCTTCCAAAGGGATATAATATCTAGAAAATTAATCTACATGATGTATTAATAGACTTTACTAAGCTTGGAATCAGATTGTTTAAAAAAAATCCTAGCTGTTAAAAGTTTCGATCTACAGTGAAACCTCCATGAGTCGATATTGAAGGGACCATCGACTCATGGAAATATCGAGTCATGGAACAGCAATCCTTTGGAAAGCTGCTTCTATGGACCATCATAGTAACCATGAAATTTTGTTTTTAGTATGGTTCCATGAGTCGATATCGAGTCATGGAACATCGACTCATGGAGGTATCACTGTATTAAAAAACCTAGATCTACTAAAAAAAACTAAAAATATGTTGGATAAAATCAATTATTTTTTTTAAAATATTTATTAATATAGCTAAAAGCATGTTGTCCGTTGCTAAATTATTAAATTTTTAAATAGTTTTATTCAACAAGAAAAACAAGGATGCAATTAAGCTTTGGAACATCATTGAAATATTACCGCCGTGCGGGGTAACTTTGATCATTCTTTTCGATTCATTTCATGGCTGGCATGAACGTCGAAAAACTAATCTTCGACAATTTAGTGACTATTTTTAAAGTATTCTTAGAAGTTTGCACATTCTTTTCATGGTTCTCGTATTACTTTGCTTTAAAAAATTGTATAGAACCGAAAATTACTTATTTTATTTATCATTGAGCAGCTTTCCGGGAAATGGGTTATTCCGGGAAATGATTTTCCGTGAAATGGGTCATTCCGGGAAATGTCTTTCCGGGAAATAGAGTATCCGGGAAATGATTTCCGGGAAACGTCTTTCCGGGAAATGGTATAGAACCCTAAAACGTTCTCCGACATTACCCGGATTGCAATTTACCGGAAGACCATTACCCGGAAAACCATTTACCGGAATGAACCATTTACCGGAAAACCATTACCCGGAAGGACCATTTACCGGAAAATTCTATCTCCATTTCTCGACTTTTTTCATTACCGTCCTTTTAATCGTTTTACTGTCATTCAGGTTAGTATGTTGACTTGAAAATATTTAAAATGACCTCTAACGATATGGTTCTTATTTCAAAATACATAAGCACCGGAGAGATATCTTCATACTTGATCATGTCAATATGCACCATCTTCATACATTTGCATTTCATAAATGATTCACCCGTCTTTTAAAAATAAGCTGTTCTTTCAACTTATCTTTTCAGCTTGTCTTGGCTGAACTGGCTTAATTTGGCTACAACTATGTAATTTTACGTTTACTATTCGACCGTCGATTCTCCAAGTGTCCAAATGTTGATAAATAAGTAATGATTAGAATTTTAAATACTTTTCGCCAAGTATCAATTCGCCTATATCCTTTTTTTCTAGAATGACCCATTTCGGGTCATCTGATATTCACCCTTCTTTATTTGGTTGACGGTTCTTTCGAGTTCCACCGATCTCGCTATTTTTGGCAAAATGTGTTTAGTCGAAAATGGCCATATATCTTATTATTTTGATTGCTTATTGTTCTTTATTGTTTATTACACTGGCATTGAATTCGGGGTACAGATATTCAGGGTTATGACATTTGGTGAAAAATAGCACAATCAATCAAATTCAAAGGAAAAGTAACTTTCTAGAACAATCTCACAGATTTTAATAAGTTGATCGAAAGTATTTATCATTTGATGACTCTTCATGGTATTAACTCCATTTTGTCAAAAATGTCGAATGTGACTGTTTTGCAGTTATGGGCAGAGTACATCTCTTGAGGTTACAAAGATGGACGTTCCAATGGCGGATAGTGTCCCTACTCTCAATCACCAAGGTACTCTTAGTTTTGGTCTTGATTTTTTTTAGCTTTCCTCAAACCATAAAGCTGACATGAGAATTGAACTGTTGTATGTTGCTTCCCTCGCAAGATAAGTGGTTTTTATATATTGATACAATCAGTGTTGACCAGACTCATTTCCCCGAAATTCGAATTGTGAAGCCGTGAACTGTTATAACTGTGCGTTGTATTCCTGAGATGGAGGGGGAGGTGGTTGGGCTTGAGTGTTACACATGGGATCCAACAGTTTCGATCTCGGTGGGCCGCAATTCAAGTTTCGGTGAAATGATTCGCACTCACTCACTCACTCATTTCATTTCACCGAAACTTGGATTGTGGCTTTCTGGGATCAAAATTGATCGATTTTGTGTGCAGTACTCAAGCTTAACCATCTGCTTTTCTATCTTAGGAGGATAGAGCATGGTTGTAGTAGTTCGTGGCTTCGTAGTTCGGAAAATGTTATTTTCGGGGAAATGAGTCTGAACAACAATGGATACAATATTAAAATTGGATTTTGATCTGTTTTAACGTAAGGGAATAGGACATCCATCATAACTCCAAACATTTTTGAATGCTGAGATGTTCCATTTACTCAATTGCAACCTACCTTATTTGTTAGGCCTTTTTCGATTTCGATTTATAATGATGGTACCTTCCAAGTGGTCTCGGACATAAAAGAAAATTAATAATTCTATTAATTCTTTCTATTCTTGCCTGTAATGTTTAGTTTTATGGCCTAAATTTGAAGACATAGTTTTCCAATCTATATCAGGCGATTTTTTTCTAATTAGATCGCCAATAAAATTACATGTTATATTAAATTTTGGTATCGTGATAGTTTAAGGCTTACGCTGCGGCAAAGTGAAGTTATTCAGAAAGATCAAGCTGAGGTTGGTAGA
Organism: Aedes aegypti; assembly: GCF_002204515.2. NCBI lineage: Eukaryota > Metazoa > Arthropoda > Insecta > Diptera > Culicidae > Aedes > Aedes aegypti. Next base: position 404,529,690 of record NC_035108.1, read on the forward strand.
ATTCAATACCAACGGTTCAAAATTATTTCTAGTTGACAAATTTGACAATGCTTCAGAGTTAGAGTACTTACATACTTGTCAAACTATGAACGAATGCAAAAATGGTCGATTGACATAGGCTCTCAGCTATTAACTGCAGAAATGCTCCTAGAACAGCTGAGAAGCAGGTTTTGTCCCAGTTGAGTCGTAACGCCCTCAAGAAGAATAACATATTTGGTCCATAGCTGTTTGGAGATGTCTTTTGAAATAGTGTTTATGGAAACCGAGGGAGTCGAGAATGTCCATGGTTAGCGTGATATAATTTGTGCTGCGCATCAATGAAAGGTCGTCGAAAATGGAAGATTTGGCTTTCCGGGTAATGGTGCATTCCGGTAAATGGTACATTCCGGTAAATGGTTTTTCCGGGTACTGGTACATTCCCGTAAATGGTCTTCCGGTAAATTGCATTCCGGGTAATGGTATTCCGGGTAATGGTATAGAATCACACTAAAATAAAACTATTCCCGCATGCAATCCAATTTGAGGAGGAGGAGGTGTTAAAATTTTATGAAAGGTCGCATCCTAAAAAGATATATTTCAGATGCTCTCATATTGTTCTAGATAGTTTTATCACTCGTACAAAAAACAAAAAAAAAATTCTAGCATCTGGCATAAAAATGATTTCATAGGTATCAACCCAGTGAACCACGTATCGTATAAGAATGTGCATCCAAAATCACATATTCGTACGTTAAAAATCAGAATCGCTCAAGATGCTAAATAAGGCATTATCAATGTCAACACAAGTTGTATATAAATCCCCAATGCGATTCATAAACGACAATTCGAGTTGACAGCAAAACATGTCGTAAATAGTGAAACATAGAGTCACGTTAAGTTGTATAAACTGACAGATCATATATCAATCCAGAAAGCATCATATGAAATCGCAATAACTTAGCAAAAATTGCCACCCAAACTTGGTATCTGCTGGCGATGGGCCTCAAAGAACAACAAAGCAAGTGTCGTTGTCCATGAAACATGCATTAATATTGGCAAATAATCACTTATCTAACATGAAACCATGGGTGGTACAGTAGTAAGGTGTCCGATTCCCAATCCAGAGATCCCGCGTTCGAGGTTTGCTGAGATCTTTTTTTTATTTTCATCAAAATTTTGTGGCATCGTATATCTGGTCACAGAAAGTCTGGAAAAGTCGTGCCAAGTACGCATATAGCCTCCACTTTGGTAGGTATATAGCCTTTTCATGCATTCTATACGATTGAATTGATTCATATAGAATGATGTATATCAACCAACCAAAATGTTGACTGGAAAGTGAAGCTTAGATTTCTCGAACAGTTTATTAAGGTTAATCTAATTAGCAAAATATGTGACCAAGAAATTTGAATTTGTCTTTATTCATACAGTAGATATAGATAATAATTCCACGTAAAATTAGTCTATTGACAGTGCTAGCATAATCATAGCGCCCCACAATGACACGTGGACCAAATTCCATTCCGAAGGAATCACTACAAAATGGAAAACAGAATCCCCGTCAATACCATTTACCTTATTGGTCCCAACCTTGATCGCAAGAGTCCCGCCCGGCATCAGTAGAAGTTGCCAGTCGGCGTTCCATCGAAAGGTGGCGGCGACCTTTCCCAAGCAGAAGTCTGATGGTTGAAATTGATATCTCGTCTCATAACGGAGCATCCGCACCCACACCATTCCAGCATACCTATCGAGCTTAGTGGATTTGAAATTCAAAAGAACCAAGGAAATGGAATCGTCATCTTGGACCGAAATTCGTCGGGTGGGAAAACGAAATGGATTTTCCACTGGGAATGCTCGGTAGAAGCCGACGTCCTGTGGTTCCGGTCTTGAGAGGTATTTGTTTTAATGATTGAAATCAAAGACTGCCTGTAGCAGAGCAGGGGCGGTAGTTTTAAATTGGGATTTGAGAAAAGTAGCTGAGTATATTAGTTTGGATTACAACAGGATGGAAATCGATTTTTCTAATTTATTTTTCCTATATGCATTTGTAGGTTTGGAATAAGCAGCTTTCATTTTTTACTATATTAAACAAAAAAAATTCTGTCGTGCTTGACCGGAGTAAAAAAGTGTCTTGAGTTGTATTGACCTTGATAAATTGTTCGAAATTGCTTCCAGATATGTACAAACAGAGGAAATACGTGCATTTTATACAATCTGTTTTTACTAAACACTTCAATAACACTTTATTGAGTTGCATTATCAGTCATGCGAACATATTTGTTGGCTGAGATACTGCTCAACGAGTGCTAAGAGAGCAAATTAATCTTCTGCTGGGTTGAACTCATAATCGATCGAAAGTGTCAGGCTCCACACCGCATGCACTGCACTTCGTCTATCCAACTCCGTTGAAATATTACCAGAATATTACAAAATTGACATGACCTAATTCAATCACATCCGGATTGCAACTCGTTCAGCCTGACACATGGGTATGTAACGAGTCGGCAGTGGCATACATTCGGTTAAACATTACGTACGTGGCGTTCCTAAACTATGGGTTAGAAGTCAAAATTTTGCGATAAAATTTCAAGCGCTTTCCTAATGACCAAAATTAAAACGAAATTGAATATGTTTTCAAACGTATCTCTAACGCATTTTCGAAATAGAGTATAAAGTTTCACATAATACTTTAAAACACATGTTATAAGCGAGCAGGAAGTCACAATTGTTTGGATTGTATTGACCACTATTCTTTGAAAATATTTATCGATGAAGTATTTGATGTAGAAACACACATGTTATCGATAACAAGAAATCCATCTCAATGATTCATTTTTTTTTTAATAGGTAGTTATTTGGACCTTTGCCGCGAAATTTCCATTTCTGACCCTTAGTAAATACTCTCGGATGAGCTTCCCTGTTACAGTTCAAGCTGAGATCATAACCCCTATCGGACCAATCCGCACTCATCGCCACATGAGGCTCGTTGAATCGAACCTGGCCACTGTAGATAGAGGTACCTACTCGCTTGCTTGGCTGCATCGCAAATGTGAGCCCCCCTGATTGCCAAGTGTACATTTTCGTGCCTGATCAGAGTTAATGGATTATTCAGATTATATCGTTTTCGCCGACGCGTCGTCCTGTGACAGCCGCAGCCGGATCGGATCCTCTTTGTTGTGGGGGGCTCAGTTCACTATGGATGATTTGGGAGGCTAAAAATGTGAAAAATGACTTATTCTGACAGTTTTTTTTTTTCAATTACAAATCTTCGAGGCTTTTCTTTTTCATCATTCCATCGCAAATACTGTTAAGATATTCCTGGAATATCAGAATAATATCTTTTGCATTTTTGTTGATATAGTATGACTAAGTTAGAGTTTGAAGGAAAAATAATAAAAAAATGAATGCAAATGCAATATATTGATTGAGATATTTCATAAAATCTTTTTTTTTCTCATATAATAATTATACCGTAAATTTTTCATGTTCATGATGGGTTAATCGCACAATTAGCTGATAAACATCATTTGTTAAAAAACTCTTCATTTCACAGTTGGCCCTATTCAAACATCTGTCTTGAAGCCTATTTTTGTAACATCGAATCTGTATCACGAAACTCATAATGACATAAGACGCCAAAAAATATGTTCAGCTGCCAGACCACATGGAAACTTCCCATAGTGCATTTGGGCGATGGGAAAATCGGGATGAGGGAGGTCCTCCGTCTGTGATGTATGTTGCTACATTTGCTTTCATGGAAGTTCACTTAAACTCAGTCTCCTCCTCGCCTACAAGAGTTTGGACGTCGTGTGCCGGCTTACATTTGAATGAATTGATCTGGGAATAAGGCACTCGAGGGAATAGGTATGTGTGGATGCTGTTATTTAGATGATGCGAATTGAGTGGTGTTAAACAGATTCAAACGAGTCACGTATATACTGTATTTGGCTTCTAATTAAATTATGATTCCTCCCCGCCGGTGAACAAGGTGACCTGCCGCTGGAATCGATTGTGACCTAACAATGGGAAGCTGTCTTGAGTGTTTCCTTTATTAATTGGGAGCTATTTATAGTTGCTTGTTAGGTTGGCGGTAACTGCCAGCGGGAAAGTTCGGTTACCTTTCGTGCATTGACGTAGTTATAAGATTTTGGTGTGGCCTAGGGGCCAATCGTTTCCAGATTTCAAGGATGTATTAAATGTCTCAATGTTTTTAAATGTTGTTCAATATTGCGCTTGAAGGTGTCATGCGGAGAGCCGGACTTAACAGTCGAGGCACGATTTTCACGAGATCCGGACAATTTTTTTGCTTCGCGGACGACATGGATATATTTGGGAGAAAATTTTAAACGGTGGCAGATTTGTTCACCCGCCTGAAACGCGAAGCAACAAGAGTCGGCCTAATGGTGAATGCATCGAAAACAAAGTACATGCTGGTAAGCGGAACTGAGCACGACAGGGCCCACCTAGGAAGCAGTGTTACGATAGACGGGGATACCTTCGAGGTGGTGGAGGAGTTCGTTTACTTCGGATCCTTGTAGACGGCTGACAACAATGGTAGTCGAAAAATACGAAGGCACATCATCAGTGGAAGTCGTGCCTACTATAGACTCCAGAAGAAACTTCGGTCAAGAAAGATTCACCCCCGCACCAAATGCACGATGTACAAAACGCTCATAAGACCGGTTGTCCTGTACGGACATGAGACGTGGACTGAGAAGCATGAGAGGAGAACTTGCAAGCTCTTGGGGTTTTCGAAAGCCGAGTGCTAACGACCTTGTTGTTCTTGAGCTGTTGAATGGCATCCTTAACTTCCCCCATCGTGGGAGCTGGTTGGTTTCCGCTGTCCGCTGTGCTGACGTAGCCATCGCCTTCGTTGTCCTGACCTTCTGTGCCTGTGTTCTCTGCGCCATTCAGGTGTTCATCGTAGTGCTGCTTCCACCTTTCGATCACCTCGCGTCCGTCCGTCAAGATGCTCCCATCCTTATCCCGGCACATCTCAGCTCGCGGCACGAAGCCTTTGCGGGATGTGTTTAGCTTCTGATAGAACTTCCGCGTTTCTTGAGAACGGTACAGCAACTCCATCTCTTGGCATTCCACCTCTTCTAGGCGGCGCTTTTTGTCCCGGAATAGGCGGGTTTGCTGTTTCCACTTCAGTCTGTATCGTTCCACGTTTTGCCGCGTACCATGCTGCAGCATTGCAGCCCGCGCTGCATTCTTCTCCTCTAAAACCTCCTGGCACTCCTCGTCGAATCAATCGTTTCTTGAGCTCCGTTCCACATATCCGACAATGCTTTCGGCAGCGTCGTTAATGGCTGCTTTGACTGTCCTCCAGCAGTCCTCAAGAGGGGCCCTATCGAGCTCGCCCTCATCCGGCAACGCTGCCTCAAGATGCTGCGCGTACGTATTGACGACATCCGGTTGTTTCAGCCGCTCGAGATTGTACCGGGGCGGGCGTCAGTACCGTACATCATGGATGACGGATAGTTTTGGGCGCAGTTTCACCATCACCAGGTAGTGGTCGGAGTCAATGTTAGCGCCACGATAGGTTCTGACGTCGGTAATGTCGAAGAAGTGCCGTCCATCGATCAAAACGTGGTCGATTTGCGATTCTGTCTGCTGAGGTGATCTCCAGGTGTACCGATACGGGAGGCTGTGCTGGAAATAGGTGCTACGAATGGCCGTATTCTAGGAGGCGGCAAAATCTATCAGTCGTAGGCCGTTCTCGTTCGTCAGCCGATGGGCGCTGAACTTTCCAATCGTCGGTCTGAACTCCTCCTCCTGGCCAACCTGAGCGTTCAAATCTCCTATGATGATCTTGACATCGTGGCTTGGGCAGCGGTCGTACTCGCGTTCGAGCTGCGCGTAAAATGCGTCCTTGTCATCATCAGTGCTTCCGGAGTGTGGGCTATGCACGTTGATTATGCTGAAGTTAAAGAATCGGCCTTTGATTCTAAACTTGCAATTCGTTCATTGATCGGCCTCCACCCGATCACGCAGCATCCTTATGATAGGCCTAGAAACGCCCTTACATAAAATATTGAAAAAAGAGTTTATCTCCATTTCCCAGACAACCAGAAATCGCATGAAAGTTCACGTTATAACTCGTTTATTCATACTAATTGCATCAAACTCGCAAAACACCGTGTATAAACTCGTCAGATTGATGCGTTTCCTCGCATAAAACACTTTTTTCTGAGTTCATTTGTACATTTTGCTTCATCTCGTACACTCGTACAAAGTAAGTCGAATCAATCCGTAGCAGCTGTCAAATCAACATTTATTATCATAAGTTTAGTCGCATAAGATCACAGGTTAGTTCGGTAGAATATTTATACACTCGCAATGTATGTTATTATTCATCGCATAATATAAGCACGCATATCGCCTCCACTTTTGTACGTAGAAGGCCTTTTCGCGACATCTTATAAGTGAAATTTTGCACATACAAAGCCTTCAAGTGATTTCGTTATACGTACATTTTGGTTGTCTAGGTTGGTTCCATGCAACGAAAGTGTGACCGAAAATTACAATATTTACGTCGAAAAACAACAAATAGCCATAACTTTTCCAAATCACAATCAATTCTCATGATATTTGGAGTGAAAGTCTCTTACTTGAATATAATTCGAACCACCATGACATTTATTAGTTTTGCTTTGAATTGAGCTAGAAATCTTAAAAAGAAACTCTTGCCCCACTCGAACTTTTGCCCCACTTTACTCTATGCAAAAACTAACACACCTCAAAGCATCCTTATGATAGGCTTGGAAACGCCCGTACATAAAATATTGAAAAGATTTTATCTTCAATTGGTTCTATGTAACGAAAGTTTGACCAAAAATTACAATATTCACGTCGAAAAACAACAAAGAGCCATAACTTTTCCAAATCTCAATGGATTTTTATGATATTTAGAGTAAAAGTCTCTTACTTGAATAGCATTCGAACCATCATGACATTTATGGGTTTTGTTTTGAATTGAGCTAGAAATCTTAAAAAGAAACTCTTACCCCACTCGAACTTTTGCCCCACTTTACTCTATACAACACCAGCTATCGGTAGCTAGTCCTCCTTTGACATCAGCGAAAAAAAAACAACTCAGTGCAAAAAAAATCTACCCAGCGTTAGCTTTCGAAGTCTTCATAGTGAGTTAAAACAACTTAATGTTAGGTAAACTCTAAAGAACCCAAATTTGGCTTATTCCATTGAACTTCGACGATGGGTCGGAGCGTTTCTCTCTGTTTATGACAACATTGCTGTTGCGAGGGATGCGAAACAACCCAACCGTAGGTAAAAACAAAATGCAGTTTACCCAATTTTGAGTTTAAAGTACTCATTTTTTGGGTAGTCTAAATTCTCCGTGCAGATGTAAGGGTTTTCAGGCCGCATTCAAGCGCTCTTCGAGACAACAGCTTCGATAATATCTTTCGTTAAAAATGCCGGATTCTATTTTAAATTTTTTTTTTTTTTGACATCTTGTTGTGATATTTGCTGCAAACCATGCCTCAATTTAATTCCGATATATATTTTTAAGCTCTTTGGATATAATCTGATCTGAACTTTTACTTAAATTCGTGTTGGTGGTCCCGTAGCTACCCCCAGTTGTTGTGATGTGACTTTTAACATGTGACTATGAGCCATTTTAACAAGCTGGTCAAATGACAGGATACCTGGGAGTAAAGTTTATCTTTTCAACCATCATCATCAGTTTCCGCGATGATGATGGTTGATGACAGTGGGCATTCCTAGCATAGCTTTTTAAGCTGGAGAAAACATAAATGGAGAATAATTATTGAAATATTTCTGATCACAAAGTGCCTTTTTATGCGAAATATGGGTTTTAAAGAGGTAGCTGATTCAATGTTCAAGTAACAAACAATTTAAGGTTTCTTTTTTTGTCAAATTCTTCGTGTCCCCGTTTAAGCTGATCGATTGATCACTAGCTGGTGGTGACCAATCGATTAGGTTTTCAGCTCAAACGGATGTTTGGTTCTTCAGATCCGTTCTCTTGAAAATTTGAACTTTGGCTTCGATTCATCTTCACCTTAATGTAACCCGTGGACTGAAATTGCGCCAATAAATCTCAAAACTCAAAAGAATTAATAGCTCCAAAACCATTTCAAATAAGATAATCATTCCTATATGCAAAGTTTTCTCCAATGTGATGGAACAACTTATGAAAATATTATCATAAAAAAACCATATTGATTAATATCAGTTTTTATTTACATTTTCCTTCCAATTATACAAATTTTGAAATAAGTTTTTTTTTTAGATATTTAGTGACTTACTAAATAGATCCCTTAACTTTACATCGTAGTTCAACTTGACGAAACAACTCAAAACTATATTGAAATATATTACGGCATAAATTTAATGAGTTTAGTTACTTAGAAAAGATAGAATAGATAATTCCTTAACACCCCACTCATTTTCAAAACGAGACTTTTTTCATAAAAGTTTCTGAAAATTGAAACCCAGACATAATTTTATGAAGTTTTTGTCTGTACTATGATCTCAATTAAATTTCCTTATCTTCTACCTTACTCGCGAATTATTCTCAAATATATTTCATGGTTTTGTAGATGAATGTATTTAGCCTATAAAATTAGAACAAAAATGTTTTGAAAGGTTTTCAAATTCTAGAAACCACAATACTTCATACTAATATACAGCTCCTATTACATAATGCAGTTCACAATCCTCTGAACAAATCGAGCATTTCAGATGACTTATATATCGATTTTCGAGGTTTCTGTGATTTGTTGAACTTGATTGAGAAGTTCAATCCCTTAAAACCCCACGAGTCCTTAACACCCCATTTTACGGTAATTATAAAAGTCATTTTAGCCCCTTTTTAAGTGATCAAAATGTCAATCAATCAAGAGGAATATACCGATACGGCTTTAGGGCTGGTAGTGTTTTAAAATCGAATAATAAGAGACTTCATGTCTGAAGAGCGAAACCTTAAAGATTCTGAAACGTGATTCCTCGTTTCAATAAGGATTTGTAAGAGAATAAGAGATATCTTGAAGAGTTCAACCATTTTTTCTAATGATACCCCCAATTTTTTTTTTCAATCACATCCTTAAAAATTTCTCAAAGAGTTCTTACAGTTTTTCTCTAGAAATTTGTCCAAATATTCACAAATAATTCCAGCAAAAAAAAATCCGGTATATATTCCCAAAACGAAATCTCTAAGATAAATTTATACAAAAAAAGGAGTTTTTCAAGGATCTCCGCATTGATGTATATTGAAATTGTATACTTTGTGTGAAAACATTTAAGAGCATATTTAGCACTGCATAAAACATACAGCAGAAACAGGCAACACTGCTGTCGAAGCCCAAAGAGGCTCTCTTCTTTTCTACCCTGAAACGAACAAGTTGTGCTTCTCTTAAAGAAACCCCCACCAAGTGATTTAAGTAGCTCCCCCCGATTAGTTCTAAGACAAGTGTTTCAACTTCATCTAATTCCACCTTTAAGTTTAGTGAAAGTTTGTTCTCTTCACCAGCTAGTGAATTAACTATACACGGATCTCTTTCAATAACTATCGGAAAATTAACCATACGAAACCTGCATAATTTTCCACAGGATATGCTACAGGAAATCACTGGAAAATCTCGAGTAAAAGGAAGCATGATAGGAAAAATTTCTGTGACATTTTGTGATTTTAAATCCAAGAAATGTTTGAAAGAACTCGAAAATTTTAGAGAAATTCATGAGAAAACCCCAGTTGAAGTTATTGTGAAATTTTGTGGAAGAATTCCTAATAGATTTTGTGGAAAAATCCATAGAAGAATTTTAGGAGCAATTCCTGGGATAATATGTGGGGTAATTGATGAAGGATTGGTTCCGAAAACGATTGGAAGTATACCTGAAAAATTGCCATGAGAACCTCATTCCTAGAATCAACCTTTGTTAATTTTTCTGGAAGAATTTCAGTAGGAATATTTCGGTGGTATCTCAAAAGAATAACTAAAGAAATCAATACAATTTCTAAAAGAATCTTTCTAGGAAGTGCTGTAAGAATTTATCGTTGTAATTTCATTACACTGCTGAAGGATTTTCTGGAGCATATCAAAGACAAATTTCTTGGATCATAGCTTGAGAAATCCTAATTACAGTTTCTGGAGGAGTATTTCTACTTATTCCTGAAAAAAAAAGTTTCTAATGAATCATTAGAAGAATTCCTGAAGGTTTTCCACGGGGAATCTATGAACCTGTGAAACTCTGTCAAGATCGTGGAATTAATCCAAACAATTTGTAGTTTTTTGAACCTGTTTAAATCCGTCAATAAAAAAAATATATATAAAGAAAACAATAACATTGCTGAAACAAATAGACCATAAATCTTTTAAAATGAACTTACAATTTCGGTTATTTCACTTTCTGGGAAAAGCCAAATCAACCCTCTTAAATTGCCTGCAACTTTAAGAGTAATTCCTAACAGGAAAGCTAACAGCCTTATCAATAATAATTTCTATGCTTACCCCAGGAGATTTAACCAAATTAAATGTGTATATTTTACAAGTAAAGTTCGCACCATCATGCCACACGCAGTGATGTCTAGTGGTTCCTTCTTGGAATTCAACCGACTGACTTACACCATCCAATCACAAGTAGAATAGGTTTCTCGGAAACCGAAATGTGACTTTCGGATCAGCGCGGATTATTTCAGACAGAGTATATTTGCGTTTGTTCAGAATTAATTTTCTTTTTGAGGAAATAATTTGAAAGCTTTTTTTTCGGCAAAACCAGTTATATCATACTTTTTCACGAAAAGCATGCTTTTGACTGTCTAAATAATGAAACGAAAACATTCATCGTCAAACGCACAACATGGCAATGGAAAACATTTCATACTTTTCCAATTAGCTATCGTCATTAAAATGCGGGTAACTGGAATGAACACAGCCACGAGCCATGACTCGTAGCGCGTAATTTCCAGCGGTAATCTCTTCACGACTCTTCCTAGTGGAATATGTACAGTAGGGTGGCCCTTTTTATATGAAAAATTATCAAACTGACAATCAATAACATCCTCCAGACGTTATGAAAATATGTTCGGAATCCTACATAGTAAGGCAATTTCGGCGGTTTTTGGACTACATGTAAGATTTTGTGTATGAAAATTAAAAATAATTTATACTCTGCGTAACAAATCTGTTCTTACTACAGTTTTGACCATTGGGCACTTTCTAGTCTATGAAATCATTTGTTGGTGACTCAATCTCGTTTATTGATGAATTCCATTCAAACTTTCACAGTATCTTCCAAATAAAAAACTTTGTGCGGTGTTAATTAAGATTTTTTTTACTTTCATTATTAGAGCCACTCTAATGTGCAGCCATTTGAAATATGGAAACGCCTCAATGCGTGAAAATGATTTGAATAAGACAAGAACTCATAAAACTGCACTACTAATTATAACTTTCATCTCTGTTTTCTTCCACAGCTGCTCCAACAGCCACGAGATTCTCGCGTAACCGAGATTGTCGCATAACTGTGTCACCAAGTGGCAAGAAAAAAGAAGAAGTTTCACGAACGTTACGTGCGCTTCCTTCTGGGAAGAGATCGTCGCGATAAAATAGGGCCATGTCAGACAACTGCACTACCATCCACCCCACTTGGTGATAGTTTTGTGTGTTCACCATAGTATCGCTGTTGTCATCTACCGTGATAATCATCATCCGAGCAGCCGCCACATAATATACTTAGCGTTGCAAAAGACGAAGCCAACCCGATCAGTGGAATGCACCAGACTTGTAACGGAACTTGTTACTAACGGTTGTACAAAAGGGGATGTCCCACCCAAGGATTGTAAGATCAGCTAATCATATTGACTTCAAACTTTATTTCCATTTAATTGATCTACTGGTCTCCAGGCTGTGGCCATTTGAAGCTTTGAAAATCATCTTCAACTTCAATCTGAATTGATGTAAAAATGTTATTTGTTAGAAATTCCTGAAGGAATCCCTTGAGGGAATCCGTAAAGGGATCGCTAGAAAAAAATCTTGCTGTAGGAATCCCTGGAGGAATTCTATAAAAATCTCTGGAAAAATCCTTGGAGGAATCGCTGGAGGTGTCTTTGAATAAAACCGGGTGGAACTTTTTAAGGAATCCCTGGAAAAATCCTCCAAGGAATTTCTTGAGGATCCTTGGAGGAATCTCTGTAGGAATTCAAGGCTTCGATCAGTTATCTCTTCTCATGATCAGAACAAGCATTGATATAGTTAAAAAGATTTATTCCAACGTACGTAGAGGATATATAATTCCATCATTTAAATATGCTTAAAGATATTAGGATTCTCTGGCATTATCAGGATTCGTCGTGAATGTGATGCCCAAAGTGATGTGGCCATTTATCAATTTATTGTTAGGAATCCTTTAAGTAATCCCTGCTGACGCCTCGCAAAAATTTGAAAGAAAATTTAGATAAAATTCTAGACGATTCATTGAAGAAAATCTGAAATTATTCCTATAGGAACTTTTCAGAGGAAATTCTGAGCTAAATGCCCGAAGAACTGTTCTAGAAATTTCGGAAGATATTTCTCGCGAAACTGTAGTTTGAATCTCTTCAGCAATATTGTCAACAACTGATAATCAACCTTCCGTATGCATTGGGATCATTTTTGGCCAACCAACATGGTAAAGTAGTTATAACTTTGTTACAAAAAAGATAAAGATACGGTACATCGTATCTACCACACGATATACGAATGCGAAAATGGCAACTTTGGCAAAGAAAGCTCTCAGTTAATAACTGCGGAAGTGCTCATAATAACACTAAGCTGAGAAGCAGGCTCTGTCCCAGTGAGGACGCTAATGCCAAGAAGAAGAAGAAGAAGAAGAAGAACGAAACTTCTTGGCTTTTCTTAACATTTGAAACCGATTTTCGGGGATTCCTTCGGCATTACTCTAGATTCTCTAAGATTTTTAAAGGATTTTCACAGGGATTGGTTTTTCCCTTTTGTAATTTGTTCAACACTTTAGCTATTAGTCCGTCAAGATATTACAAATGTCCAACAATACTTCCGAAAATATCTTCAGAGATTCCTCAAGAGATCTATACACAAATGTCTTAGAAAATTAGAGTATTCCTGGTGGGAGTCACAGTAAGAAAATCTAGGAATTCCCAACTGTAAGAATCCCTTGGGGTATCCCATGAAGGGATCCCTAAAAACAAAGTCTGAAAGAATTCCTGGAGGAATCCCTAGAGGAGTTCCTGGAGGAATCCCTGGAAAAATGCTTGGAGGAATATTCGGAGGGATCCCTGCAGGAATTCTCGGAGGAATTCCTGGAGGAGTTCATGTAAGAATCCCTGGAGAAAACCCTAGAGAAATCCCTGAAGAAATTACTTGAGGATTCCCTAAAGAAATTCCTTGAGAATTTCCAATAGAAATTCCTGGAGGAATCCCTGTAAAAATCCCTATAGGAATCCCTGAAGGAATCCCTGGGGAAAATCCTGGAGGATTCCCTAAAGAAATTTATGGAGGAATCCCTGGACGAATTCCTGGAGGAATCCCTGGAGAAATCCCTGTTAAAATCCCTGGAGGAATCCTTAGAGGAATTTCTGGAAAAATCCCAGGAGGAATGCTTGGAAGAATCCCTAGAGAAATTCTTGAAGGAGTTTCTATAACAATCCCTGGAGGAATTCCTGTAGAAATCCTAGAAAGAATCTCTGTAAGGATTCCCGGAGGAATCCCTGGAGGAATTTCTGGAAAAATACCTGGAGCAATCTTTGGAGGAATTCCGAGAAGAACTTCTGGAGACATCTCTAAAGGAATCTCTGGAAGAATTTCTGGAGGAATCCTTGGAGAAATTTCTGTTGGCATTTTCGTAAAAATTCCTCGAGGAATTTCTGGAGCAATTTTTAGAAGAATCAATGGAGGAATTTCTGGAGGAATCTTAGGAGGAATTCTTGGAGGAATGCCTGGAAGATTTCTTTGAGGAATCACTGGAGGAATTCTTGAAGAAATCTTTGGATAAACTCCTGGAAGAATCCTTGGAGGAATGCTTAGAGAAATTCCTGGAGGAATTTCTGGAGGAATCACTGAAGGAATCTCTGGAGAAATCCTTCGAGGAATTCGTGGAGCAATCCCTCGAGGAATTTGTAGAGCAATCAGTGGAGAAATTCCTGGAGGAATGATGAATCCTTGGAGGAATCCTTGGAGCAATCCTTGGAAGAACCCCTAGAGGAATTCCTAGAAGAATCAATGGAGGAATTTCTGGAGGAATCTTAGGAGGAATTCTTGGAGGAATGCCTGGGAGATTTCTTGGAGGAATCACTGGAGGAATTCTTGAAGAAATCTTTGGATAAACTCCTGGAAGAATCCTTGGAGGAATGCTTAGAGAAATTCCTGGAGGAATTTCTGGAGGAATCACTGAAGGAATCTCTGCAGAAATCCTTCGAGGAATTCGTGGAGCAATCCCTCGAGGAATTTGTAGAGCAATCAGTGGAGAAATTCCTGGAGGAATGATGAATCCTTGGAGGAATCCTTGGAGCAATCCTTGGAAGAACCCCTAGAGGAATTCCTGGGAATCCATGGAGGAATTCCTGGAGCAATCCCTGAAGGAATTCCTTGAGGAATCACTGAAGGAATCATTGGAAGAATTCCTATAAAAATCCCTGTGGGAATTCATGGAGGTATCCCTAGAGCAATCCCTAGAGGAGTCCTTGGAGGAATCTCTGTAGGAGTTCCTGGAGAAATTCCTGGAGAAACTCCTGAAGCATTGGAGGAATCCTTATAGGAATTTATGAAGGAACCCCTGGATGAATTTCTGAAGAAATCCCTAGAAGAATTCCTGGAGGAATCACTGGAATAATTCCTGGTGGAATCTTTGCCGGATTTTCTGGAAAAATCTCTCGAGGAATGCGAGGAGCAATCCCTCGAGGAGTTCGTGGAGTAATCAATAGAGAAATTCTTTGAGGAATGATGAACCCTTGGAGCAATCCTTGGAGGAACCCCTAGAGGAATTCCTGGAGGAATACATGGAGATAGTCCTGGAGGAATCTCTGAAGGAATTCCTTAAGGATTCGATGGAGAAATTTTTGGAGGGATCTTTGGAAGAAACTCTTTAGGAATTCCAGAAAGAATCCCTGGAAGAAAACCTATAGAAATACTTGGGGGAATCCCTGGAGGAATTCCTGTAGGAATTTCCGAAGGAATATCTGGAGTATTTTTTGGAGAAATTTATGAGGGAATCGCTGGAAGAATTCCTAGTGGAATCCCTGTAGGAATTTCTGGGGGAATGCCTGGAGCAATCTTTTAGAAATTCTTGGAAGAATCCCTGGAAAAATCTCTGGAGAAACCCTAGAGAAATTCCTGGAGGAATCCCTGCAGAAACCCCTAAATAAATTCCTGGAGGAAACCCTGAAGGAATTCTCAGAGTAATCCCAGGAGGAATTTCGGGACGATTTCCTGAAGCAATTGCTGGAGAAATCCCTTGGAGAAATTCTGGAGGAATCCTTGGAGGAATCTCTTTAGGAATTCCTGGAGGAATCCATAAAGAATCTCTGGAGAAATCCCTGAAGGAATTCTTGGAAGATTTTCTAGAGGAATCCTTGGAGGAATCTTTTCAGGAATGCTTGAAGAAATACTTGGAGAAATTCCTGGAGGAATCCTTGAAGGAATCTCTGGAGGAATCCCTGGAGGAATTCTTGGAGGAATTCATGAGGGATTATCTGGAGGAATTCCTAGAGAAACTCCTGGTGGAATTTCTTGAGGAATTCCTGGTGGAATTTCTGAAGGAATCCCTAAAGGTGTTTCTGGAGGAATTCCTGAAAGAGTTCCTGGAGGAAACCCTGAAGAAACCCCTGTAGAAATTCCTGGTGGAATTTCTGGAAGAATTTCTGGAGACATTCCGGGAGGAATGATGAATCCTTGGAGCAATCCTGGAAGAATCTCTGGAGGAATACCTAGAGGAATACTTGGGGGAATTCCTGTAGGAATTTCTAAAGGTATATCTGGAGTATTTTTGGTACTAATTTTTGAAGAAATTTTTGAGGGAATCGCTGGAAGAATTACTGGTGAAATTCCTGTAGGAATTTCTGGGGGAATGCCTGGAGCAATCTTTTAGGAACTCTTGAAAGAATCCCTGAAACAATTTCTGGAGAAACCCTAGAGGAATCCGTGGAGGAGTCCTTTGGAGAGTTTCTGGAGGAATCCTAGTAGGAATCTCTTTAGGAATTCCTGGAGGAATTCATAAAGAATCTCTGGAGGAATTCTTGGAGGAATCCCTGGAAGATTTTGTAGAGGAATCCTTAGAGGAATCTTTTAAGGAATTCCTGGAAGAATCTCTGGTGGAATTCCTGGCGAAATACTTGGAGGAATCCCGGAAGGAATTATTGAAGTAATCCCTGGAGAAATTTCTGAACGATTCCCTGGAAGAATACTTGGAGGAAATTCTGGAGAAATTTCTGGAGCAATCTTAAAATAATTCCTAGAGAAATTCTTGAAGGAATTCATGGAGGAATCCCTGGAAGACTTTCTGCAGGAACCCTTGGAGGAATCCATGGAGGAATTCCTGGAGAAATCCTTGAAGGAATATCTAGAGGAATCCCTGGAGGAATTCATGGAGCATTATCTGGAGGAATTTCTGGAAGAATCCTTGGAGAAACCCCTGTAGGAATCCCTGAAAGAATCCATAGAGAAATCTCTGGAGGAATCCCTGATGGAATCTCTGAAGGAATCTTTGGAGGAATTTCTGGTGGATTCCATGGAGGAATCGCTGGAGAATGTCTGGAGCAATCCTAAGAGGAATCCCTAGAGAAATCCCTGCAGGAATTCCTGGAGACATATCTGTAAGAATCTCTGGAGGAATTCTTGGAGGAATCTCTTTAGGAATTCCTGGAAGAATATCTGTAGAAGTTTCTGGAGGAATCCTTGGAGCAATATTTGGAGAATCTCTAGAAGAATTCCTGGAGGAATCCTGGAGGAATCCCTGAAGGAATTTTCGGACGTTTCCCTGGAAGAATTTCTGGAAGCATCCCTTGGAGAGTTTCTGAAAGAATCCTTGGAGGAATCTCTTTAGAATTTCTGGAAAAATTCCTGGAGGAATTCTTGGAGGAATTCCTGGAGGAATTTCTAGAGGAATCCCTGGATAAAAGTTTTCTAGAGGTTTTACATAAACCTTTGAAGTAATTCCTATGAAGATCCCTCAGCGAACTCTAACCAATTCTGGAAGGCATTGTTGAATTGATTCATTATTAAAATAATGGAAGCTATTCTTAAAAAAACAGTGCTATCAAGAATATTGACAGTAATGCTTCGAAGGTGTTTAAAATGAGGATTTGTGGAAGATATTCGTAAAAAAGAAAACACTGGTGTAGTTTCTGATACATTTTCTGAAGAGATAATTGGTGGAAGAATTAAGAGAATCTTTTGATGAAAAAAAAACCTTGTGAATTTCACATATGATTCTTTCATAAAAAAAACTTGAAGGACACCGTAAACGAAAATCTGGCAGAGAATTTCATTTGTAACTCCTGGGAAAATTCTATATAAGAAGAAGAAGCCCGGAAGAATTCATGATGGAAGAAGCCCCTAATTCAAGAAGTGTTTTCCAGGTTGTTCAGGAACAATTCCAGGAGAACTCTTGGTTGAATTCCAGAAGCTTTATCTCCAGATGGAGTTCCCGGATAAATTACAGTTAGAACTCTTGACAAAATCTCAGGTCAAACTTCTGGAAGTTTTTCAGGTGATCTTTTTAACAATTGAAGAAATTTTACAGAAACTCCTAAAGAATTTCCAGTTTGAACTCCTGGAGAAATTCTAGAAGGAAGGAAACTTTTGGAGATATTCTAAAAGATACTCGTAAAAAAATTCCAAAATAAACTTTTGGTGGAAGAAATTTATTCGTGGGGAACTTCAGTAATTCTTGGATGGAGAGCAAATTTCCTGGAGTAATCCAATATGGGGCTCTCGATGGAATTCCGTAAAATACTTTTAGAATACATGATCGTGTGGTTCCTAGCATACAAATATGTATTTGCAATTACCACTAATATTGAAGAGCGTTGAAAATTAATGCAACTTGTCGGGTCACATGTTGGGGTTCAATTCAGGTCGGTAAGTGGAAGCATCAAATCCGTTACATAGCCAGATTATGCCAGAGTAACCTAAGATTATTTTCAACTTGTTCGTTTATTTGAAGCTCAATTGAGTGTTTCACTTTATGGAGCTAAATTCGTTTTATGTATTTTAAGTATACACAATCAATTGACTTACTAAGTTCCAACAGTAAACAAAATGCTGCCAGGGTATTCGTGGCAACTCGAGGCTAGTGGTTACAATTTTTTAATGGAAGGTCATAGAATAGCCTTAAATATTAAATATTTTTTTCAAAAATCTTATTGATCAATAGGGTCTAAAGCTTTAAATAATGGAAGTGGCAATCATGATTTGAAACAACCCTTCTAAAATAATCCATTGTCCCAATCTTATTCGAAATAACTCCCGAACCGTTGAACCAAAGCAATATTCCAAACATGAAATGATTCCCGATAAAATGGTGCTAAAAGCATTAACATCTTTGAGATTTGATCAATTTAGAGCTATTTAAGAACAACAATGTAATGTCAAAATGCCAAAAACGATTTCAGTTA
The DNA here is from genome assembly GCF_002204515.2 of Aedes aegypti. Lineage (NCBI taxonomy): Eukaryota > Metazoa > Arthropoda > Insecta > Diptera > Culicidae > Aedes > Aedes aegypti. Next base: position 404,548,279 of record NC_035108.1, read on the forward strand.
AGGCGATCGTCTAATGGGTTTGAGCGATTTGAAATTTGTATGGGAGCGAAGGCGTTATGCTGACTTTAGACCATTGGGCTGCTTAAACCTGGCCGAATTGGGTCATATAAAACCTTTCACGCTACGAGGGATCATGTTTCCTTCAAATCGTGGAAAAAACTTTTCCAGAATTTTCCCTCGTTTTTCCAGCTTACTTCGGCGAAACAAGCAAAGTCGGGAAAATTTTACCACCAATTAGGTATTTGAGTGATTTTCAGGAAATTTAAAGCGGTGACATACACTTTTTTTTACTCAGAAAGGTTTAAATGATCTCAAACATTGTCACTGAGGTATTTTCCGGAAAATCAGTTCTCGATTTTCCCGGAAAATTTGATACTTTAGTACCGTGGAAATGTGCCTAAATATGGAACGACTGGGCTGGATATAAATTTACAAAATATTTTCAATTACTAAATAAAGGATAACTAACTGGATTCAGGTGATAAATTGAAAATATGAACGTTTTTCCCAAGGGTTTTCCCCAATTTTCCACAAATTGGTTCAAAAACTTGAACGCGTAACGCGTGCGTATACGGATCAGTGTATTGAAATGAATGATTTTTTCACCCTCTCATTCTAAGCTTATAAACTAAAAATATACCCATATTTTTGTATATCCTGCACCCTCATATTCCCCTGCAGGTCATAGGCATAGTCGGGGGCCCTAATTTGAGCATTTTTGCACCAAATTTTTGAAAAATTTGGCGTGACCCCACTTAGCAGCGACATATTTTTCCAGCCAGCTGCCGTGCGGATGGAGAAACGTCATTTGAGAAGTAACGCTGCCACACACGCCTGAAACAGGCAGGGCCGAATCATGTAGAATGCAGGATGCTATCGTCAGATCGTCACCAAACCAGATGACGCACAACCAAATCGCGACGCGGCTCGACTCGTAGCAATATACATAGAATCATGTTTGAAACATTACGCATCTATCAGATAATCTTTGAATACGCAGCGCGCTGTTATTTGTAGATTAGTCGCGGTACAAGGGACTGAAAGCAATATATTTTCATATGAAATGTCTGTCTTGTTTATGTAACATTGAATAGTCCAATTTACAAGTCGTTTCGAATCTGATGATCGTTCATTTTATGAATGAAAATTTGATAAGAAGCAGTCAAAGACAAATTAAAGACCTCCATGTCCCTTACAGTTGCCCAAAATTTTATGGCTCATAAGGTAATCTAGAATGCCGTGAAAAGTGTACTGCGATCTGTCTAACTTGGGTACCTTTTGTACTGCCGAGGGACGAAATGCAGTACTAGAAGTGGTACTCAATCTGAGTCCGAGTGTGACGGACCTGAAGCAGTCGCATATCGCGTGAAAGTAACAGCAATATCAGCAACGTTGAAGTTTTGTCAAATCAATCATTGATTTAGATGCTTGATATAAACTTTGTTCAATACAATAATGTTTTGTTTGCTTGCATGATGTTGAGTAAACATAAACATCACTGTTATTTCAAAAGCAATATGCAGCTATGTGTCGACAAATATCAGAGAACCACGTTTATTTATCGTTTTATTCATATATGGTCTGCAAAAACAGCTACAAATTATTCCCAATATCTTTCATCAGATGTTTTTTTTTGACAAAAAAAAAAGTTATAAAAATTCGTATTCCTAAATCTCGAATATTTATAAGAAACATTTAAAGAATTAATTATTTATAAGAAAGATATTTTAGAAGAATGAGCTGAGAAACAAGTACAACATATTCCAAAATTCATTCGCTAGATTTATTTTTTGGGCTGCAAGAAATTTTTTTTTTTAAATTCCGGTCGAATAAGGAGATCATGTGCTAAGAAAATAGAAACGTATTTTTACGATATTCGATCTAAGGCATCTGAGCCTGTTTCAATATTATAAAATTGAATAATATTTTAGACTACACTTTTTTATATTAAACTTTGGGAGGGATTATTAGAGTATGTTTAAAACTACAAATGAACTTTAACACTTCACTTTTTGCAAAAAATAAAATACTAAAATCACTAAGGTGAGCAAATACCTTTAAACTCTAATATGTGTTGCTTATGTTGACAGATAGGCCTATTTCGTCTCGACACTGAAGAAGTCTGTAAGTCGCAGACGAAATAGGCCTATCTGTCAAGATAAGCAACACATATTAGAGTTTAAAGGTATTTGCTCACCTTAGTGATTTTAGTATTTTATTTTTTGCAAAAAGTGAAGTGTTAAAGTTCATTTGTAATATTTTAGAATTACATATTTGCAAAATTCATATTTTCAAACCCTCAATATTTTAAAGCAAAAATTCTTCCCAGGGCTTATGAGATTTCATCAATTTGGGGTGTAGCACATTATTATCTTCAGCGAAGTTTCAGCACTCAGTACGATTTACATTGAGGAGATGAGGATCATCCTTTTAGTTGAGAACTAACTAGTCCAGCAGAGGCGCTTATTCCTATTCGCCCTATATGAACCAGGCGGCGCTAGTGAGCACTGAATTTTTGTTTTGCGGATAGCTCAATGGCCTAACCACTTAGAAAGATGGCGTCTTCGGCGAAGTTGTTCAGTAGCACAAGGGCTATCATTATTTGAGCCAAGAGATTCAATATTTTCTCACCAGGTGGCGCTAGTGAGCATTGAATTTTTGTTTTGCGGATAGCCCAGTAGCCTGACCTCTTAGAAAGATTGCGTCTTCGGCAAAATTGTTCAGTAGTACAAGGGCTAACATTATTTGAGCCCAGAGATTCAATATTTTCTCACCAGGTGGCACTAGTGGGAATTGAATTTTTGTTTTGCGAATAGCTCAGTGGCCTGACCACTTAGGAAGATGGCGTCTTCAACAAAGTTGTTCAGTAGTACAAGGGCTATCATTATTTGAGTCAAAAGATTCGATATTTTCTCACCAGGTGGCTCTAGTGAACATTGAATTTTTGTTTTGCAGATGGCTCAATGGCCTGACCACTTAGGAAGATGGCGTCTTCGTCAAAGTTGTTCAGTAGTACAAGGGCTAACATTATTTGAGTCAAGAGATTCAATATTTTCTTACCAGGTGGCTCTAGTGAACATTGAATTTTTTTTTGCAGATGGCTCAATGGTCTGACCACTTAGAGAGATGGCGTCTTCGGCAAAGTTGTTCAGTAGTACAAGGGCTAACATTATTCGAGTCAAGAGATTCAATATTTTCTCACCAGGTGGCACTAGTGGGCATTGAATTTTTGTTTTGCGAATAGCTCAGTGGCCTGACCACTTAGGAAGATGGCGTCTTCAACACAGTTTTTCAGTAGCACAAGGGCTATCATTATTTGAGTCAAAAGATTCGATATTTTCTCACCAGGTGGCTCTAGTGAACATTGAATTTTTGTTTTGCAGATGGCTCAATGGCCTGACCACTTAGGAAGATGGCGTCTTCAACAAAGTTGTTCAGTAGTACAAGGGCTAACATTATTTGAACCAAGAGATTCAATATCTTCTCACCAGGTGGCACTAGTGGGCATTGAATTTTTGTATTGCGAATAGCTCAGTGGCCTGACCACTTAGGAAGATGGCGTCTTCAACAAAGTTTTTCAGTAGCACAAGGGCTATCATTATTTGAGTCAAGAGATTTGATATTTTCTCACCAGGTTGCGCTAGTGAGCATTGGATTTTTGTTTTGCGGATAGCCCAGTAGCCTGACCTCTTAGAAAGATTGCGTCTTCGACAAAATTGTTCAGTAGTACAAGGGCTAACATTATTTGAGCCCAGAGATTCAATATTTTCTCACCAGGTGGCACTAGTGGGAATTGAATTTTTGTTTTGCGAATAGCTCAGTGGCCTGACCACTTAGGAAGATGGCGTCTTCAACAAAGTTGTTCAGTAGCACAAGGGCTATCATTATTTGAGTCAAGAGATTTGATATTTTCTCACCAGGTAGCGCTAGTGAGCACTGAATTTTTGTTTTGCGGAAAACTCAATAGCCTGACCACTTAGAAAGCTGGCGTCTTTGGCAAAGTTGTTCAGTAGTACAAGGGCTAACATTATTTGAGTCAAGAGATTCAATATTTTCTTACCAGGTGGCTCTAGTGAACATTGAATTTTTGTTTTGCAGATGGCTCAATGGTCTGACCACTTAGAGAGATGGCGTCTTCGGCAAAGTTGTTCAGTAGTACAAGGGCTAACATTATTCGAGTCAAGAGATTCGATATTTTCTCACCAGGTAGCGCTAGTGAGCACTGATTTTTTGTTTTGCAGATGGCTCAATGGCCTGACCCTTTTAGGAAGATGGGGTCTTCGGCAAAGTTGTTCAGTAGCACAAGGGCTATCATTATTTGAGTCAAAAGATTCGATATTTTCTCACCAGGTGGCTCTAGTGAACATTGAATTTTTGTTTTGCAGATGGCTCAATGGCCTGACCACTTAGGAAGATGGCGTCTTCGTCAAAGTTGTTCAGTAGTACAAGGGCTAACATTATTTGAGTCAAGAGATTCAATATTTTCTCACCAGGTGGCACTAGTGGGCATTGAATTTTTGTTTTGCGGATAGCCCAGTAGCCTGACCTCTTAGAAAGATGGCGTCTTCGGCAAAATTGTTCAGTAGTACAAGGGCTAACATTATTTGAGCCCAGAGATTCAATATTTTTTCACCAGGTGGCACTAGTGGGAATTGAATTTTTGTTTTGCGAATAGCTCAGTGGCCTGACCACTTAGGAAGATGGCGTCTTCAACAAAGTTGTTCAGTAGCACAAGGGCTATCATTATTTGAGTCAAAAGATTCGATATTTTCTCACCAGGTGGCTCTAGTGAACATTGAATTTTTGTTTTGCAGATGGCTCAATGGCCTGACCACTTAGGAAGATGGCGTCTTCGTCAAAGTTGTTCAGTAGTACAAGGGCTAACATTATTTGAGTCAAGAGATTCAATATTTTCTTACCAGGTGGCTCTAGTGAACATTGAATTTTTGTTTTGCAGATGGCTCAAAGGTCTGACCACTTAGAAAGATGGCGTCTTCGGCAAAGTTTTTCAGTAGTACAAGGGCTAACATTATTCGAGTCAAGAGATTCAATATTTTCTCACCAGGTGGCACTAGTGGGCATTGAATTTTTGTTTTGCGAATAGCTCAGTGGCCTGACCACTTAGGAAGATGGCGTCTTCAACACAGTTTTTCAGTAGCACAAGGGCTATCATTATTTGAGTCAAGAGATTTGATATTTTCTCACCAGGTAGCGCTAGTGAGCACTGAATTTTTGTTTTGCGGAAAACTCAATAGCCTGACCACTTAGAAAGCTGGCGTCTTTGGCAAAGTTGTTCAGTAGTACAAGGGCTAACATTATTTGAACCAAGAGATTCAATATCTTCTCACCAGGTGGCACTAGTGGGCATTGAATTTTTGTATTGCGAATAGCTCAGTGGCCTGACCACTTAGGAAGATGGCGTCTTCAACAAAGTTTTTCAGTAGCACAAGGGCTATCATTATTTGAGTCAAGAGATTTGATATTTTCTCACCAGGTTGCGCTAGTGAGCATTGGATTTTTGTTTTGCGGATAGCCCAGTAGCCTGACCTCTTAGAAAGATTGCGTCTTCGACAAAATTGTTCAGTAGTACAAGGGCTAACATTATTTGAGCCCAGAGATTCAATATTTTCTCACCAGGTGGCACTAGTGGGAATTGAATTTTTGTTTTGCGAATAGCTCAGTGGCCTGACCACTTAGGAAGATGGCGTCTTCAACAAAGTTGTTCAGTAGCACAAGGGCTATCATTATTTGAGTCAAGAGATTTGATATTTTCTCACCAGGTAGCGCTAGTGAGCACTGAATTTTTGTTTTGCGGAAAACTCAATAGCCTGACCACTTAGAAAGCTGGCGTCTTTGGCAAAGTTGTTCAGTAGTACAAGGGCTAACATTATTTGAGTCAAGAGATTCAATATTTTCTTACCAGGTGGCTCTAGTGAACATTGAATTTTTGTTTTGCAGATGGCTCAATGGTCTGACCACTTAGAGAGATGGCGTCTTCGGCAAAGTTGTTCAGTAGTACAAGGGCTAACATTATTCGAGTCAAGAGATTCGATATTTTCTCACCAGGTAGCGCTAGTGAGCACTGATTTTTTGTTTTGCAGATGGCTCAATGGCCTGACCCTTTTAGGAAGATGGGGTCTTCGGCAAAGTTGTTCAGTAGCACAAGGGCTATCATTATTTGAGTCAAAAGATTCGATATTTTCTCACCAGGTGGCTCTAGTGAACATTGAATTTTTGTTTTGCAGATGGCTCAATGGCCTGACCACTTAGGAAGATGGCGTCTTCGTCAAAGTTGTTCAGTAGTACAAGGGCTAACATTATTTGAGTCAAGAGATTCAATATTTTCTCACCAGGTGGCACTAGTGGGCATTGAATTTTTGTTTTGCGGATAGCCCAGTAGCCTGACCTCTTAGAAAGATGGCGTCTTCGGCAAAATTGTTCAGTAGTACAAGGGCTAACATTATTTGAGCCCAGAGATTCAATATTTTTTCACCAGGTGGCACTAGTGGGAATTGAATTTTTGTTTTGCGAATAGCTCAGTGGCCTGACCACTTAGGAAGATGGCGTCTTCAACAAAGTTGTTCAGTAGCACAAGGGCTATCATTATTTGAGTCAAAAGATTCGATATTTTCTCACCAGGTGGCTCTAGTGAACATTGAATTTTTGTTTTGCAGATGGCTCAATGGCCTGACCACTTAGGAAGATGGCGTCTTCGTCAAAGTTGTTCAGTAGTACAAGGGCTAACATTATTTGAGTCAAGAGATTCAATATTTTCTTACCAGGTGGCTCTAGTGAACATTGAATTTTTGTTTTGCAGATGGCTCAAAGGTCTGACCACTTAGAAAGATGGCGTCTTCGGCAAAGTTTTTCAGTAGTACAAGGGCTAACATTATTCGAGTCAAGAGATTCAATATTTTCTCACCAGGTGGCACTAGTGGGCATTGAATTTTTGTTTTGCGAATAGCTCAGTGGCCTGACCACTTAGGAAGATGGCGTCTTCAACACAGTTTTTCAGTAGCACAAGGGCTATCATTATTTGAGTCAAGAGATTTGATATTTTCTCACCAGGTAGCGCTAGTGAGCACTGAATTTTTGTTTTGCGGAAAACTCAATAGCCTGACCACTTAGAAAGCTGGCGTCTTTGGCAAAGTTGTTCAGTAGTACAAGGGCTAACATTATTTGAACCAAGAGATTCAATATCTTCTCACCAGGTGGCACTAGTGGGCATTGAATTTTTGTATTGCGAATAGCTCAGTGGCCTGACCACTTAGGAAGATGGCGTCTTCAACAAAGTTTTTCAGTAGCACAAGGGCTATCATTATTTGAGTCAAGAGATTTGATATTTTCTCACCAGGTTGCGCTAGTGAGCATTGAATTTTTGTTTTGCGGATAGCCCAGTAGCCTGACCTCTTAGAAAGATTGCGTCTTCGACAAAATTGTTCAGTAGTACAAGGGCTAACATTATTTGAGCCCAGAGATTCAATATTTTCTCACCAGGTGGCACTAGTGGGAATTGAATTTTTGTTTTGCGAATAGCTCAGTGGCCTGACCACTTAGGAAGATGGCGTCTTCAACAAAGTTGTTCAGTAGCACAAGGGCTATCATTATTTGAGTCAAAAGATTCGATATTTTCTCACCAGGTGGCTCTAGTGAACATTGAATTTTTGTTTTGCAGATGGCTCAATGTCCTGACCACTTAGGAAGATGGCGTCTTCGTCAAAGTTGTTCAGTAGTACAAGGGCTAACATTATTTGAGTCAAGAGATTCAATATTTTCTTACCAGGTGGCTCTAGTGAACATTGAATTTTTGTTTTGCAGATGGCTCAATGGTCTGACCACTTAGAGAGATGGCGTCTTCGGCAAAGTTGTTCAGTAGTACAAGGGCTAACATTATTCGAGTCAAGAGATTCGATATTTTCTCACCAGGTAGCGCTAGTGAGCACTGATTTTTTGTTTTGCAGATGGCTCAATGGCCTGACCCTTTTAGGAAGATGGGGTCTTCGGCAAAGTTGTTCAGTAGCACAAGGGCTATCAATATTTGAGTCAAAAGATTCGATATTTTCTCACCAGGTGGCTCTAGTGAACATTGAATTTTTGTTTTGCAGATGGCTCAATGGCCTGACCACTTAGGAAGATGGCGTCTTCGTCAAAGTTGTTCAGTAGTACAAGGGCTAACATTATTTGAGTCAAGAGATTCAATATTTTCTTACCAGGTGGCTCTAGTGAACATTGAATTTTTGTTTTGCAGATGGCTCAAAGGTCTGACCACTTAGAAAGATGGCGTCTTCGGCAAAGTTTTTCAGTAGTACAAGGGCTAACATTATTCGAGTCAAGAGATTCAATATTTTCTCACCAGGTGGCACTAGTGGGCATTGAATTTTTGTTTTGCGAATAGCTCAGTGGCCTGACCACTTAGGAAGATGGCGTCTTCAACACATTTTTTCAGTAGCACAAGGGCTATCATTATTTGAGTCAAGAGATTTGATATTTTCTCACCAGGTAGCGCTAGTGAGCACTGATTTTTTGTTTTGCAGATGGCTCAATGGCCTGACCCTTTTAGGAAGATGGGGTCTTCGGCAAAGTTGTTCAGTAGCACAAGGGCTATCATTATTTGAGTCAAAAGATTCGATATTTTCTCACCAGGTGGCTCTAGTGAACATTGAATTTTTGTTTTGCAGATGGCTCAATGGCCTGACCACTTAGGAAGATGGCGTCTTCGTCAAAGTTGTTCAGTAGTACAAGGGCTAACATTATTTGAGTCAAGAGATTCGATATTTTCTCACCAGGTGGCACTAGTGGGCATTGAATTTTTGTTTTGCGGATAGCCCAGTAGCCTGACCTCTTAGAAAGATGGCGTCTTCGGCAAAATTGTTCAGTAGTACAAGGGCTAACATTATTTGAGCCCAGAGATTCAATATTTTTTCACCAGGTGGCACTAGTGGGAATTGAATTTTTGTTTTGCGAATAGCTCAGTGGCCTGACCACTTAGGAAGATGGCGTCTTCAACAAAGTTGTTCAGTAGCACAAGGGCTATCATTATTTGAGTCAAAAGATTCGAAATTTTCTCACCAGGTGGCTCTAGTGAACATTGAATTTTTGTTTTGCAGATGGCTCAATGGCCTGACCACTTAGGAAGATGGCGTCTTCGTCAAAGTTGTTCAGTAGTACAAGGGCTAACATTATTTGAGTCAAGAGATTCAATATTTTCTTACCAGGTGGCTCTAGTGAACATTGAATTTTTGTTTTGCAGATGGCTCAGTGGCCTGACCACTTAGAAAGATGGCGTCTTCGGCAAAGTTTTTCAGTAGTACAAGGGCTAACATTATTCGAGTCAAGAGATTCAATATTTTCTCACCAGGTGGCACTAGTGGGCATTGAATTTTTGTTTTGCGAATAGCTCAGTGGCCTGACCACTTAGGAAGATGGCGTCTTCAACACAGTTTTTCAGTAGCACAAGGGATATCATTATTTGAGTCAAGAGATTTGATATTTTCTCACCAGGTAGCGCTAGTGAGCACTGAATTTTTGTTTTGCGGAAAACTCAATAGCCTGACCACTTAGAAAGCTGGCGTCTTTGGCAAAGTTGTTCAGTAGTACAAGGGCTAACATTATTTGAACCAAGAGATTCAATATCTTCTCACCAGGTGGCACTAGTGGGCATTGAATTTTTGTATTGCGAATAGCTCAGTGGCCTGACCACTTAGGAAGATGGCGTCTTCAACAAAGTTTTTCAGTAGCACAAGGGCTATCATTATTTGAGTCAAGAGATTTGATATTTTCTCACCAGGTTGCGCTAGTGAGCATTGAATTTTTGTTTTGCGGATAGCCCAGTAGCCTGACCTCTTAGAAAGATTGCGTCTTCGACAAAATTGTTCAGTAGTACAAGGGCTAACATTATTTGAGCCCAGAGATTCAATATTTTCTCACCAGGTGGCACTAGTGGGAATTGAATTTTTGTTTTGCGAATAGCTCAGTGGCCTGACCACTTAGGAAGATGGCGTCTTCAACAAAGTTTTTCAGTAGCACAAGGGCTATCATTATTTGAGTCAAGAGATTTGATATTTTCTCACCAGGTTGTGCTAGTGAGCATTGAATTTTTGTTTTGCGGATAGCGCAGTAGCCTGACCTCTTAGAAAGATTGCGTCTTCGACAAAATTCTTCAGTAGTACAAGGGCTAACATTATTTGAGCCCAGAGATTCAATATTTTCTCACCAGGTGGCACTAGTGGGAATTGAATTTTTGTTTTGCGAATAGCTCAGTGGCCTGACCACTTAGGAAGATGGCGTCTTCAACAAAGTTGTTCAGTAGCACAAGGGCTATCATTATTTGAGTCAAAAGATTCGATATTTCTTCACCAGGTGGCTCTAGTGAACATTGTATTTTTGTTTTGCAGATGGCTCAATGGCCTGACCACTTAGAAAGATGGCGTCTTCGGCAAAGTTTTTCAGTAGTACAAGGGCTAACATTATTTGAGCCCAGAGATTCAATATTTTCTCAACAGGTGACACTAGTGGACATTGAATTTTTGTTTTGCGAATAGCTCAGTGGCCTGACCACTTAGGAAGATGGGGTCTTCAACAAAGTTTTTCAGTAGCACAAGGGCTATCATTATTTGAGTCAAGAGATTTGATATTTTCTCACCAGGTAGCGCTAGTGAGCACTGAATTTTTGTTTTGCGGAAAACTCAATGGCCTGACCACTTAGAATGCTGGCGTCTTTGGCAAAGTTGTTCAGTAGTACAAGGGCTAACATTATTTGAACCAAGAGATTCAATATCTTCTCACCAGGTGGCACTAGTGGGCATTGAATTTTTGTATTGCGAATAGCTCAGTGGCCTGACCACTTAGGAAGATGGCGTCTTCAACAAAGTTTTTCAGTAGCACAAGGGCTATCATTATTTGAGTCAAGAGATTTGATATTTTCTCACCAGGTTGCGCTAGTGAGCATTGAATTTTTGTTTTGCGGATAGCCCAGTATCCTGACCTCTTAGAAAGATTGCGTCTTCGGCAAAATTGTTCAGTAGTACAAGGGCTAACATTATTTGAGCCCAGAGATTCAATATTTTCTCAACAGGTGACACTAGTGGACATTGAATTTTTGTTTTGCGAATAGCTCAGTGGCCTGACCACTTAGGAAGATGGGGTCTTCAACAAAGTTTTTCAGTAGCACAAGGGCTATCATTATTTGAGTCAAGAGATTTGATATTTTCTCACCAGGTAGCGCTAGTGAGCACTGAATTTTTGTTTTGCGGATAACACAGTAGCCTGCCCTCTTAGAAATATGGCGTATTCGGCAAAGTTGTTCAGTACACTCAGAAACACGGGTAGTCACAGAATTACTAAATTTTAGTCATTTATGACTATTTTCTATCTGCCTCTCTTTCATTATGCAGGGAATTTTATTCCTATTCATCAATTCGCCTGGGTTGAAGCATCGCTAAGCTTCAACCCAGGCGAAATGACATTTAGTGTAGAAATTCACACCAGAATGAAAGAGAGGCATACAGAAAATAGTAATTAATGCATAAACTTTAGTAATTCTGTGACTTGTTTTATTTCTGAGTGTAGTACAAGGGCTAACATTATATTAGCCAAAATTTTCAAGATTTTGCCACCAGTCGGCGCTACTGAGCATGTCATTTATATATCGGTACATATATTGAGATGGGAACCAGATGGCCGTAGCGGTAATCGCGCAGCTATTCAGCAAGACCAAGCTGAGGGTCGTGGGTTTGATTCCAACCGGTCGAAGATCTTTTCGGGTTGGAAATTTTCTCGACTTCCCAGGGCATAGAGTATCTTCGTACCTGCCACACGATATACACATGCAAAATTGGTCAATTGGCATAGGAAGCTCTCAGTTAATAACTGTGGAAGTGCTAATAAAAACACTAAGCTGAGAAGCAGGCTTTGTCCCAGTTGGGACGTAACGCCAGAAAGAAGAAGAATATATTGAGATGTTCGGTAGTCTCATCCGAATGGTTATTAAATTAATTAACTCATCACGCGTTGCAAAGAAGAATAAAGTATGTGTGAAATTATGAGAAAAATCCACGTGCTCTGCTGGGAATCGAACAGAGAGTCCTTGGTTTGTTAGACAAGCGCTGTACCACCTAAGCTACCGAGCCACTTTGTGACCTAATAACTTAAAAGGTTACATGTTTAGAATTCAAATCCCCACAGATCACGCAGACCCTTTTAATAACCCATATTCATCCATCTCACGTATACTACACACGAGAGAGCGAGAGGGATTTATATGGTGTTGAAACTGTTTGCCTATCATACCTACATCGCTTTCACAACAACTGTACGTGTTGTTCGCATTCAAGTGACGACATGACTACACTCTAAGAAGTCGTCAGATTTAATTCATTATCAAAAATATATAGCTTTTTTCCATATTGCTTTTCACTCAACATTCATATTAATATCATAAAGAGCGCTCAATATTTGTATCAGATAACTTATATCTGAATCATATATGGAAATGAGAATCAATGTAAATCGCATTCATATACCAATTCAGATACTATTTATTTTATGCGCATATTGAACGTATTAGATTCTCTAACAATATTCATATCATAGTAATATAATATAATATTATTCACAATATTTATTTTTATGGAATATTTCTAATGCAATAGACAAACAGTTATAATATTGCTCGAATCTGTTTTAATCGCCTTATTTTATCTGGGTACATTTATGCACATTATCAACTGTCGCTTCAGCCATGAAGTATATGTCCTCTGGGCGTTTAGTATTTACTTCTTTGTAAAGTGTTCTGCTACAATCTAAAATGAGAACATAAGGTTTACATCACTATTATGTTTTGAAATGAACGAGAAATTACTTCACATTCCGGATAAGTGCAATACAGGCGTCACGAAATGAGATGATTGTTGTTCAGACGGTTTGCACTTCATTGACTTTATTATTATCGATTTTTTTTTCCATATTAGACAATCATATAGCGTCTATCAGATTTTGTTATGAATGATGAAAACACACAGTCAGATGAAAATTGATAACTGATGCATACAATGTTCGATTGAATTTTATTTACGATGCATTAGGAAATCGTATAGCCATCATTGGATGTTTATAAAGTTAATCATATTTCAATCGTGGAATGTCTATGTGATTTTTCAGACAAATTGAATCGGATCATTTGGTTCAGTCTGCTACAGAGTGGCAGTACACTCTAGTATATATTGACGCAAACCATGTTGTTTTAAAAGTTGAAAAACATTAACAACAAAAAAAATGTTAATAGAACTAATGTTATTCGTCGAGCATTACGCAAAAGTTTTCATATATTTTTTTTTTAAATACTATCAACAAAATAATATTACTTTCTTACAGAGGTGATCATATATGTATTGGAAATACAGAAATTTGTTCCTCCGATTTTGGAATTTTTGGTTTCGGTATATTCTATAACTCCATAATTCTATAAGTCGATTATCCCTTGAACATCGGGCTATGGAGAGTCGACTGTATATTGAGATGTTCGGTAATCCGGGGACTTGAATTCGAAACTTGCAATAATCTAAGTTATTGAGTCACCAAGTGGCTACACTGATAGAAAAATCGTAGTATGTTCAAAAATGCAATCGTTCTTATCTTTACTATGCCATAAAATAGTAACCATGACAATGAAAATGGTTATATTTAATCAAATATTATGACGACAACCATAAGTTGGTAACTTTTCGAATAGTGGTGATTACCATGAAATGTAGTATACTACCAATGTAATGGATTTTACTAAGGTGGCGCAGATGATTGATGCGTGCCACTAGTCCTCTCTTTTATTCTTCCGCTGTTCTTATGCAGCGCAAATAGTGACGTCACTATTTGAGCTGCATAAGAACAGCGGGAGAATGAAAGAGAGAACTAATGGCACGCATCAATCATCTGCGCCACCTTAGTAAAATCCATTACATTGGTATACTACAGTGCTTTTGAAGACTCCATTTTTGCTGTAGCTTGTAAATCATCTATCGCGAATCATGTACTTCAATTTCTTTGATTACAATTGATTTTTCAACGAATTTCTTCGAAAGTGCGTCGGTAAGTAAATACGCATCTCATTTAAGAAATATAAAATTAATCTTTGCTCCATTTCTCAGGACCTCAAACTAAAAACAACGGTTGAGCCATGGGTTGAATTCCGCCGGTTTGTTCCGATACATCGGCGGAATTCAACCCATGACTCAACCCGGATGATAGTACCGTGGTGGCCGCGGATGGTTCCAGCGAAATAATTTATAAAAAAAACAGGTGGAGTGCAACGAACAGATGATCCGCGCCTTAAACGAGGTTCCATACATTCCGGTGGCACTGCAGGTAAGAATTATCTTTCGAGCTCGCAAATGTATGTAATTTCAACCAAGACTTTTCGCCTTTCAAGGAGACGGTGGCTAACCCAAGCTGCAGGAACACCGATGCATACACCGACGTGATCGAAATAAACTCCTTGATTGACCCACAAATGTCAGCAGATCTCATCCGGCACGATTGAAGACGCCGGCCACTACCAATCTCGCCGAGGGCTATCCAGCCGTGTGCCGTTCAACTTATTATCACAGTTGTCGATTGTGTATACATTCATTTTCAATGTAAATAAAATAAGCCAACAAAATCGCTGTTTCTTTTCGTATTGTTGACAGTTCATAGATAAAATAAACAATCTACCATGCGACAACAAAACTGTGGGCAATTTTACTATGCCTCCATGCTAATTATGAACAAAGACGTGGTAAATCTTACCACACTCACATTTATTGTCAAAACATAGTAAAATTCACAACGGTATAGTTTTGCCAATAAATTTTTATTTTCCGTTGAAATCAAGTAGTAACATATTTTTAAATGCAACCTCGATATGGTTGCCGTTACTATGTTTTTCATATCAGTGTAGGAAGTTTAGTTGGTAAAGCACTCGTCTAACATACAAGAGTCCTGGGTTCGAATTCCAGATGAGGACGAAATTTTTCTCATGATTTCACCCATAATTTATCCATCTATACCACGCGTAATGAGTAAAGTACAGTGGCAGAATCTCGAATCTCTTTTCTCAAATAATATTAGCCCTTGTGCCATTTACAACTTTGCCGAAGACGCCATTTTTCGAGGTGGTCGAGCTACTGAGTTATCTGCAAAACTAAAATGTCACGCTAACTAACACCAAAATCTCGAATCTTTTGGCTCAAATAATTTAAGCCCTTGTGCTACCGAATAACTTTGACGACGACGCCATCTATCTAAGTGGTCAGGCCATTAAGCTATCCGCAAAACAAAATGCAATGCTAACTAGCGCCACCCGGTGAGAAAATATCAAATGTCTTGGCTCAAATAATGATAGCCCTTGTACTCCTGAACAACTTTGCCGAAGATGCCCTCTTTCTAAGTGGTCAGGCGACTGAGCTATTCGCAAAACAAAAATTCAATGCCCACTAGTGCTACCTGGTGAGAAAATATTGAATCTCTTGGTTCAAATAATGTTAGCCCTTGTACTACTGAACAACTTTGCCAAAGACGCCAGCTTTCTAAGTGGTCAGGCCATTGAGTTTTCCGCAAAACAAAAATTCAGTGCTCACTAGCGCCACCTGGTGAGAAAATATCAAATCTCTTGACTCAAATAATGATAGCCCTTGTGCTATTGAACAACTTTGCCGAAGAAGCCTGACTACTGAGATATCCGCAAAAAAAATTTCATGCTCACTAGCATCACGTGGTGACAAAACCTCAAATCTCTTGGCAAAATTTCGAAACTTTTGGCTCACATAATGATAGCCCTAGTGCTACTGAAAAACTTTGTTGAAAGCGCCATCTATTTAAAAGGTCAGACTACAGGGCTAACCGCAGAACAAAAATTCAATGCCCACTAATACTCAAATACTGAATATCTTGGCTCAAATAATGTAATCCCTTGTACTACTGAACAACTTTGCCGAAGACGCAATCTTTCTAAGAGTTCAGGCTACTGGGCTATCCGCAGAACAAAAATTCAATGTTCACTAGAACTATCTGGTGAGAAAATATCGAATCTCTTGACTCAAATAATGATAGCCCTTGTGCTACTGAAAAACTTTGCCGAAGACGCCATCTTTCTAAGTGGTCAGACCATTGAGCCATCTGCAAAACAAAAATTCAATGTTCACTAGAGCCACCTCGTGAGAAAATATCGAATCTCTTGACTCGAATAATGTTAGCCTTTGTGCTACTGAACAATTTTGCCGAAGACGCAATCTTTCTAAGAGGTCAGGCTACTGGGCTATCCGCAAAACAAAAATTCAATGCTCACTAGCGCAACCTGGTGAGGAAATATCAAATCTCTTGTCTCAAATAATGATAGCCCTTGTGCTACTGAAAAACTTTGTTGAAGACGCCATCTTCCTAAGTGGTCAGGCCACTGAGCTGTAACGCAAAACAAAAATTCAATGCCCACTAGTGCCACCTGGTGAGAAAATATTGAATCTCTTGGTTCAAATAATGTTAGCACTTGTACTACTAAACAACTTTGCCAAAGACGCCATCTTCCTAAGTGGTCAGGCCATTGAGTTTTCCGCAAAACAAAAATTCAGTGCTCACTAGCGCTACCTGGTGAGAAAATATCAAATCTCTTGACTCAAATAATGATAGCCCTGAAAAACTGAAAAACTGCTATTGAAAAACTTTGTTGAAGACGCCATCTTCCTAAGTGGTCAGGCCACTGAGCCATCTGCAAAACAAAAATTCAATGTTCACTAGAGCCACCTGGTGAGAAAATATCGAATCTCTTGACTCAAATAATGATAGCCCTTGTGCTACTGAACAACTTTGTTGAAGACGCCATCTTCCTAAGTGGTCAGGCCATTGAGCCATCTGCAAAACAAAAAATCAATGCTCACTTGCGCTACCTGGTGAGAAAATATCGAATCTCTTGACTCGAATAATGATAGCCCTTGTACTACTGAAAAACTTTGCCGAAGACGCCATCTTTCTAAGTGGTCAGACCATTGAGCCATCTGCAAAACAAAAATTCAATGTTCACTAGAGCCACCTGGTAAGAAAATATTGAATCTCTTGACTCAAATAATGTTAGCCCTTGTACTACTGAACAACTTTGCCGAAGACGCCATCTTCCTAAGTGGTCAGGCCATTGAGCCATCTGCAAAACAAAAATTCAATGTTCACTAGAGCCACCTGGTAAGAAAATATTGAATCTCTTGACTCAAATAATGTTAGCCCTTGTACTACTGAACAACTTTGCCGAAGACGCCATCTTCCTAAGTTGTTAGGCCATTGAGCCATCTGCAAAACAAAAATTCAATGTTCACTAGAGCCACCTGGTGAGAAAATATCGAATCTCTTGACTCAAATAATGATAGCCCTTGTGCTACTGAACAACTTTGTTGAAGACGCCATCTTCCTAATTGGTCAGGCCACTGAGCCATCTGCAAAACAAAAAATCAGTGCTCACTAGCGCTACCTGGTGAGAAAATATCGAATCTCTTGACTCGAATAATGTTAGCCCTTGTACTACTGAAAAACTTTGCCGAAGACGACATCTTTCTAAGTGGTCAGACCTGGGAGGGAGAAACCAATACGAAATTTATGTACGTCAAAGTGAGCCGAGATTCTGCTGTCACGAACTGTCACTGTGAGCCCAGATCTAAAACAATGGACAAACATGATAAAAGCGCGTAATTGATTAAAGTGTATTTTTGCATTTTATCAAATGTGACAAAAAGTCGATTGAAAAGCTATTCATGCTTATTCAAAAGTAATGTCACAATAGCACCTTTTATCCTGATTGAATATAAATTGAACACTTTACACATTATTTTACTTTTTCCAATAAAAACGAAAATGAAATGCACAGAAAACTTTGGCCCTTTTTCCATGTTTGTCCAGAACGATCGAAGGAACACAACAAAAGAAAACTAGCGATTTTCATCAAGTCTGCCTTGATTGTCGTTGGCAAGCTGGAGTTTTCTTGCAATTCGACTGCAACTTTGTGTCATATTTCGTGTGTAGTATCGGTGCCTCCCTCCCAGGGTCAGACCATTGAGCCATCTGCAAAACAAAAATTCAATGTTCACTAGAGCCACCTGGTGAGAAAATATCGAATCTCTTGACTCAAATAATGATAGCCCTTGTACTACTGAACAACTTTGTTGAAGACGCCATCTTCCTAAGTGGTCAGGCCATTGAGCCATCTGCAAAACAAAAAATCAGTGCTCACTAGCGCTACCTGGTGAGAAAATATCGAATCTCTTGACTCAAATAATGTTAGCCCTTGTACTACTGAACAACTTTGTTGAAGACGCCATCTTCCTAAGTGGTCAGGCCACTGAGCTATTCGCAAAACAAAAATTCAATGCCCACTAGTGCCACCTGGTGAGAAAATATTGAATCTCTGGGCTCAAATAATGTTAGCCCTTGTACTACTGAACAATTTTGCCGAAGACGCAATCTTTCTAAGAGGTCAGGCTACTGGGCTATCCGCAAAACAAAAATTCAATGCTCACTAGCGCCACCTGGTGAGAAAATATTGAATCTCTTGGCTCAAATAATGATAGCCCTTGTGCTACTGAACAACTTTGTTGAAGACGCCATCTTCCTAAGTGGTCAGGCCACTGAGCTATTCGCAAAACAAAAATTCAATGCCCACTAGTGCCACCTGGTGAGAAAATATTGAATCTCTTGACTCAAATAATGTTAGCCCTTGTACTACTGAACAACTTTGCCGAAGACCCCATCTTCCTAAAAGGGTCAGGCCATTGAGCCATCTGCAAAACAAAAAATCAGTGCTCACTAGCGCTACCTGGTGAGAAAATATCGAATCTCTTGACTCGAATAATGTTAGCCCTTGTACTACTGAAAAACTTTGCCGAAGACGCCATCTTTCTAAGTGGTCAGACCATTGAGCCATCTGCAAAACAAAAATTCAATGTTCACTAGAGCCACCTGGTAAGAAAATATTGAATCTCTTGACTCAAATAATGATAGCCCTTGTGCTACTGAACAACTTTGTTGAAGACGCCATCTTCCTAAGTGGTCAGGCCATTGAGCCATCTGCAAAACAAAAATTCAATGTTCACTAGAGCCACCTGGTGAGAAAATATCGAATCTTTTGACTCAAATAATGATAGCCCTTGTGCTACTGAACAACTTTGTTGAAGACGCCATCTTCCTAAGTGGTCAGGCCACTGAGCTATTCGCAAAACAAAAATTCAATGCCCACTAGTGCCACCTGGTGAGAAAATATTGAATCTCTTGACTCAAATAATGTTAGCCCTTGTACTACTGAACAACTTTGCCGAAGACCCCATCTTCCTAAAAGGGTCAGGCCATTGAGCCATCTGCAAAACAAAAAATCAGTGCTCACTAGCGCTACCTGGTGAGAAAATATCGAATCTCTTGACTCGAATAATGTTAGCCCTTGTACTACTGAAAAACTTTGCCGAAGACGCCATCTTTCTAAGTGGTCAGACCATTGAGCCATCTGCAAAACAAAAATTCAATGTTCACTAGAGCCACCTGGTAAGAAAATATTGAATCTCTTGACTCAAATAATGATAGCCCTTGTGCTACTGAACAACTTTGTTGAAGACGCCATCTTCCTAAGTGGTCAGGCCACTGAGCTATTCGCAAAACAAAAATTCAATTCCCACTAGTGCCACCTGGTGAGAAAATATTGAATCTCTGGGCTCAAATAATGTTAGCCCTTGTACTACTGAACAATTTTGCCGAAGACGCAATCTTTCTAAGAGGTCAGGCTACTGGGCTATCCGCAAAACAAAAATTCAATGCTCACTAGCGCCACCTGGTGAGAAAATATTGAATCTCTTGGCTCAAATAATGATAGCCCTTGTGCTACTGAACAACTTCGCCGAAGACGCCATCTTTCTAAGTGGTTAGGCCATTGAGCTATCCGCAAAACAAAAATTCAGTGCTCACTAGCGCCGCCTGGTTCATATAGGGCGAATAGGAATAAGCGCCTCTGCTGGACTAGTTAGTTCTCAACTAAAAGGATGATCCTCATCTCCTCAATGTAAATCGTACTGAGTGCTGAAACTTCGCTGAAGATAATAATGTGCTACACCCCAAATTGATGAAATCTCATAAGCCCTGGGAAGAATTTTTGCTTTAAAATATTGAGGGTTTGAAAATATGAATTTTGCAAATATGTAATTCTAAAATATTACAAATGAACTTTAAAACTTCACTTTTTGCAAAAAATAAAATACTAAAATCACTAAGGTGAGCAAATACCTTTAAACTCTAATATGTGTTGCTTATCTTGACAGATAGGCCTATTTCGTCTGCGACTTACAGACTTCTTCAGTGTCGAGACGAAATAGGCCTATCTGTCAACATAAGCAACACATATTAGAGTTTAAAGGTATTTGCTCACCTTAGTGATTTTAGTATTTTATTTTTTGCAAAAAGTGAAGTGTTAAAGTTCATTTGTAGTTTTAAACATACTCTAATAATCCCTCCCAAAGTTTAATATAAAAAAGTGTAGTCTAAAATATTATTCAATTTTATAATATTGAAACAGGCTCAGATGCCTTAGATCGAATATCTTAAAAATACGTTTCTATTTTCTTAGCACATGATCTCCTTATTCGACCGGAATTAAAAAAAAAAAATTTCTTGCAGCCCAAAAAATAAATCTAGCGAATGAATTTTGGAATATGTTGTACTTGTTTCTCAGCTCATTCTTCTAAAATATCTTTCTTATAAATAATTAATTCTTTAAATGTTTCTTATAAATATTCAAGATTTAGGAATACGAATTTTTATAACTTTTTTTTTTGTCAAAAAAAAAACATCTGATGAAAGATATTGGGAATAATTTGTAGCTGTTTTTGCAGACCATATATGAATAAAACGATAAATAAACGTGGTTCTCTGATATTTGTCGACACATAGCTGCATATTGCTTTTGGAATAACAGTGATGTTTATGTTTACTCAACATCATGCAAGCAAACAAAACATTATTGTATTGAACAAAGTTTATATCAAGCATCTAAATCAATGATTGATTTGACAAAACTTCAACGTTGCTGATATTGCTGTTACTTTCACGCGATATGCGACTGCTTCAGGTCCGTCACACTCGGACTCAGATTGAGTACCACTTCTAGTACTGCATTTCGTCCCTCGGCAGTACAAAAGGTACCCAAGTTAGACAGATCGCAGTACACTTTTCACGGCATTCTAGATTACCTTATGAGCCATAAAATTTTGGGCAACTGTAAGGGACATGGAGGTCTTTAATTTGTCTTTGACTGCTTCTTATCAAATTTTCATTCATAAAATGAACGATCATCAGATTCGAAACGACTTGTAAATTGGACTATTCAATGTTACATAAACAAGACAGACATTTCATATGAAAATATATTGCTTTCAGTCCCTTGTACCGCGACTAATCTACAAATAACAGCGCGCTGCGTATTCAAAGATTATCTGATAGATGCGTAATGTTTCAAACATGATTCTATGTATATTGCTACGAGTCGAGCCGCGTCGCGATTTGGTTGTGCGTCATCTGGTTTGGTGACGATCTGACGATAGCATCCTGCATTCTACATGATTCGGCCCTGCCTGTTTCAGGCGTGTGTGGCAGCGTTACTTCTCAAATGACGTTTCTCCATCCGCACGGCAGCTGGCTGGAAAAATATGTCGCTGCTAAGTGGGGTCACGCCAAATTTTTCAAAAATTTGGTGCAAAAATGCTCAAATTAGGGCCCCCGACTATGCCTATGACCTGCAGGGGAATATGAGGGTGCAGGATATACAAAAATATGGGTATATTTTTGGTTTATAAGCTTAGAATGAGAGGGTGAAAAAATCATTCATTTCAATACACTGATCCGTATACGCACGCGTTACGCGTTCAAGTTTTTGAACCAATTTGTGGAAAATTGGGGAAAACCCTTGGGAAAAACGTTCATATTTTCAATTTATCACCTGAATCCAGTTAGTTATCCTTTATTTAGTAATTGAAAATATTTTGTAAATTTATATCCAGCCCAGTCGTTCCATATTTAGGCACATTTCCACGGTACTAAAGTATCAAATTTTCCGGGAAAATCGAGAACTGATTTTCCGGAAAATACCTCAGTGACAATGTTTGAGATCATTTAAACCTTTCTGAGTAAAAAAAAGTGTATGTCACCGCTTTAAATTTCCTGAAAATCACTCAAATACCTAATTGGTGGTAAAATTTTCCCGACTTTGCTTGTTTCGCCGAAGTAAGCTGGAAAAACGAGGGAAAATTCTGGAAAAGTTTTTTCCACGATTTGAAGGAAACATGATCCCTCGTAGCGTGAAAGGTTTTATATGACCCAATTCGGCCAGGTTTAAGCAGCCCAATGGTCTAAAGTCAGCATAACGCCTTCGCTCCCATACAAATTTCAAATCGCTCAAACCCATTAGACGATCGCCTTAAGTAAAAAAAAGTCTAAAAGTTCAATGCCAACAAAATCAGCCTTTTGTATGGCTTATTTTAGTAACAATTCTTGTTCAAAAATACCTTTAATATTCATTCCATTCTTGGCACACCATTAACAGTCTCGCAAAGTGCTTCCTTCTCGGATACCTATATCCTACCTTCAAAGACATCATACGTGCTTATTCTGCGCGGCGTGTGAGCCGAGACGAGTCGCTCTCACCGCGAGTGACGTGAGACGAGTAATGTTAATCAAATGGGAGCGAGTCGACAATTGTCACCTCATTCGACTCGTGTCACCTCACACGCCGCGCAGAATAGGCACGATCATAGTCTCATGTGTCATAAAACAGTACACATATAGCCACAGCCATATCAACGAACGTAGACCATCAACCGGTTCTATCTTTGTTTTATTGCAGCACGTGAGATACCGGCTCTGTCCACAACGTGCGGGGAAGTAAAATGTGAAGAGTCCCCATGAGAAAAGTGTTCCAATCCGTTGAAGAGCTAGTACCTAGAGTGATAAGGGAAGATAGAACGACGGAGGGCAAGAAGCAGAAGTTTCTAAGGGGGGCCAAGCAGTGAAAAATAAATGTTCTTCGTGCGTGTGTGTCGGGAATTCCATTTTCCCAACGTTTGAAAGTGTTCCTCATTGTTGTGATCCCACCGAAGCCTAGGGGTAGTATTCAACCTGCTACTAAACAATACATCATAGAAGAACAGCTGCGTGAGTTGGAGCAGCATACCCAGAAAAAACTGCACCATGGATGGAACAACCACGATGACAACGGAAGCCAACCCGGCGGGAAACGCCAATTTGCCGACCTCGACCGTACTTCTGCCGGATGATGTACTCGAAAAGCTCTACCAGAGTTACGCACTCAAGCAGAAGCGTGTAGCTTTCGGGTGCTATCTGGCGGCCTCGATGCTGTTTGATTTATGGGCCATCCTGGTGCCGCAAGGTCAGAGCTGGGAAGCCATAGGTGAGTATCGGCTAGTGCAGAGTGGATGTCGATGAATGGGGGACATCGAAAACGCGTTCAGCTCATAAATAAATGATAAAAGTTCTTGTTAACCATATATGCGGATATCTTTTTAAACTTCGTAAGACAGCAGTTTAAGAACCACGACAGTTCAGATTGATTGCAATATGAATTGAGTTCACCTATTTATGAAAAAAAAACCCAATTTAATAATCTTAAATTTAATACCATGCCCACTCGGTTATGGATCCCTTTGGCGTTCAGTACCAAATTTCTATAATATGCGACGCATTGCCAACTTTCGCCAAATCAGTGCAGCAGAAATGCTTTGAATTGAAATTTCTTGATTTTGCGTTCTAGTTTATAAAATGTCACAATATTATTCAAAATGTGGAAAATTATTCATAAAGGCTGGACTCGGAAAAAATGAGACACACAAAAATGATCACCAAACATTCATTTTGAATCGGATACTTCTCAAGTGTTCAGGGATTTTATAACTATACATTGGCAATGTTTTGGCATAATTTATTTATTGAGTTTCCTCCTCCAAGCTGAATGCTCGTATATTTCTCCTTATTTTGTACAACACCCTTGGTTTTGCGAATGTCCCAGGAATCTGACCACTTAGAAAGATGACGTCTTCGGCAAAATTGTTCAGTAGCTCAAGGGCTATCATTATTTGAACAAAGAAATAATATATTTTTCCACCAGGTGGCACTAGTGAGCATGAAACAAAAACAAAACAAAAGTTTCATGCTCTGTAGCGCCACCTAGTGGCAACATTTTGAATCAGCCTGATCAAATAATGATAGTCCTTAACTTACTGAACAACTTTACCGAAGACGCCATCCTTCTTAATGGTCACGATCCTGAAATATCTGCGAAACAAAAGTAAAACTTCCATGCCTACTAGTGCCACCTAGCGGTCAAATTCCGAATTATATGAGGTACTATTAGATAGCGTCAGAACAACTTTACTGAAGACTCTAAATTATCTAAATTTTGCAATATACCGATTTCAAACTGTGGTTTACTCGAACCGTGTGGGCTTCGTGGCCGTGCGGTTAGTGTTACCAAGCATTTAGCCGCATCGCGTCAAGGAGTGTGGGTTTGATTCCCGCTTCAGGCCGGAAAACTTTTCGTCAGAAATGTATTTCGACTGTACCACTGGGCGTTGCATGCTAGTCCGTTGTCTAGTGTGGTGCTTCCTTCAAAGGACAAATCGTCCACTGGAAGCATTAACGTGTCGGTGTCTTAAAAAAATCGTATATAGTGCGTTCATTACTATGCAACTTCCGCGTACATTTGTTGATTTTACCGCATTATAAAGGACCTGTTGAGTATTGCTGTTAAAAAGATTCTTGAGGAATACATTTAGGTTTGGTGTCGATAGATATCTTTATTGCAAAATGGTAGCATATAAATCACAACTGTTGTACAAAGTACAACAGCGCGACAGCCCGAAGATTAACACTGCTCATGAGATCTTGGGCGAGGCTTTGCTGATTTATCCCAGTTTTTCTTCAAAGCTTCATCGGTTTTGAATGTTTTTTCGTTTCTCTTCAACTTCTCCATTATCGCCCAAAACTATCCGATCGGACGAAGTTCTGGTGCTTTTGGCGGGTTCGCCTCTGTTGCGATTGGAAATTCCGGAGTTCTTTCAGCAGAAAACACGTCCCGATATGTGTGTTAAGCAGCTTAAACCTAAAAAGTATTTTATTTAATTTAGGATCAGTTTACAAACAGTTTTGCCTTAATTGTACTTACAATTCAGTCTCCGACAAATACTTTTCCAATTCACAACTTGTTCTCACGTTTCTGAATTCTTCAATCTGTAAATTCACGCTTTTATTTAATTAGTTCATAAGACATATTATATAGTAATTCAACTTACAGTGTAAATAGAAATATTGGTAATAAACTTCGTAATTTATCTAAATCAATTTCAATATAATAGCCAACCAATCAACTTTTGCTTATCACCGTTGTTATCAATCTATGACATCTCTTATCAGCTTGCCCGTTATCATCCCAAACGTCAATCCACGCTTGGGCCAAAAATGGCTCATAATGGCTCTTGGCAGGGGTGTCCTTTACGAGGGGCTGTTGCGGTGAACATCCTCCCGGCCGTGTCGCACCAACATCCGGATGGTCGTCACCAGAACTTGCCACGTCTAGCACAGCCAACTTCGTAGCAGGTCTCTTCAATACACCACTTGATGTCTGCACTTCCGCTCTGCGCGTTATTCCATCCTTTCCCGGAATCGTATGGACTACTCGCCCTCGTATCCACCGATTCCTGACATTTTCATCCGCTACGTAGACAAGATCTCCTATCTCTATCGGTTTTACGTCTTGGAACCACTTAGTCCGGCGTATGATGGTTGGTAAGTATTCTACAACCCAACGTCGCCAGAAGTTGTCCAAAGTGTGCTTCACTAAATTCCAGCTGTTCTTCAGCGCCATTATCTCCGTAGGGAATCTCCGGCTCTTGCACGCCATTTGAGCTCAACAGCAGAAAGTGATTAGGAGTCAGTGATTCACAGTCAGCCGTCTCCAGCGGGATAAACGTAAGTGGTCGGGAATTAATCATGCTTTCTGCCTCAGCCAAAACGGTAGCAAACGATTCATCGTCCAATTTTCGTTCAACGGGAACACACCCTAGTGCAGATTTCACGGCGCGAACCATCCTTTCCCAGCAGCCTCCCATATGAGGAGCGGCAGGAGGGTTGAACCTCCACTGTGTTTGGGCATTCGTGAATGTGCTGCCTAATTCAGTATAAAGCTTGCTGATTTCAGTTTGTAGATCTCGATTAGCTCCTACAAAATTTGTCCCATTATCGGAGTAAACTTCCTGGGGGGCTCCTCGCCTTGCTATAAATCTTCGAAAAGCTTTCTTGCACGCATCAGTGGACATGTTGGTGACCACCTCAAGATGTATAGCCCGAATCGTAAGGCAGGTAAAAAGACAAACCCATCGTTTCGCTACACTTCGTCCAATCTTCACTAAATAAGGCCCAAATAGGTCTACGCCAACGTACGTGAACGGGCGTACATATGGCTGTAATCGCACTGCTGGAAGCGGGCCCATTTTTGGAGCAATAGGCGTTGACTTGTACACACGACACCACATGCAACGTTTTCTAGCTAGGCGAACTTCTACACGCAAACGAGGCACGTGGAATCTTTGACGTACTTCATTAACTACGGTTTCATCATTTGCATGGCTGTACTTCCGGTGGTAGAAGTCCAACAATAAATCTGTTATTCGATGATTTCTGGGAAGAATAATTGGGAACTTCGTATCGTAGACCAATGCGTGTGCATTAGCAGCTCTACTGCCAACTCGCAATACTCCGAATTCATCTGCGAATGGTGACTGCTTCCAAATACTGCTAGATAATTATATTTTCTTCTGGCACGCCGTACTAAGTTCCAGATTACGCTTCAAAACTGCAGTTTCGTTCGGGAATGCTTCATTCTGTGCGATCAACCACAACGTCCGCTCTGCTTTTCGTAAATCCTTGCTTGTCACCCCAACAGTATCTGCAGACCTGGCACTTTTGACTGCGCGTAGGTTATCAACGAAGTGGTGGACGTACGCTACCGCGCGCAGCATTCTATCGTATCGAGAAAACCTTTCCACGTCCACTATTGGCAGTCTGACTTGATGGCTGCACACGTACGTTTCTCGCAATTCGCTGTTGCTTTCATCACTGTTGTCTTCTGGAACCGTCGACCAATTCGTTTGATTGCTGTACAGGAATTCTGGTCCTTGGAACCAGCGGCTATCTGTATTGCATGAAGGGCCTTTCCCCCACTTGGTAGCTTCATCAGCTACGTTGAGCTTTGTGGAGATCCACCGCCATTCATCGACCTTTGAAAGGCTCAATATTTCGTCTACTCTGAAGGCGACAAATTGACGATACCGTCGTGTATCCGATTTGATCCACGAACACACCGTAGACGAGTCACTCCAAAAATGGGTTCTTTGAATCGTTAACGAGTGATTCTCCTCAACCGTCTTTCGCAAGCGTGCTCCTAGCAACGCTGCCATCAATTCCAGCCGTGGTATCGAAATTTCTCGAAGCGGTGCGACCTTCGTTTTCGACGAAACAAGCGCTATTCTGATTTGACCGTGGTCTATGATGCGGAAATAAGCTACGGCTGCGTAAGCCTGAGCGCTAGCATCTACAAACACATGTAGCTCCACGTTTTTGTAGCTCTCTGGGTCGTATCCCGGAAAATAGCACCGAGGGATACGCAGTCCGTCCATCTGCTTGAGTACCGCTATCCACTCCATCCATCGTTCAGCAATCTCCGGTGGAATTTGATTATCCCAGTCAGTTTTTGTCCGCCACACGTCCTGGATTATAACTTTCCCTTGAATTACGAACGACGCAATCAATCCCAACGGATCGTAGATGCTCATAACCAAACGCAACATTTCTCTTTTAGTTGGAATCGCGGTGTCCTCCAGTAGGTTACGCACTTTCTCCCAAGACTGTATCAAAAACGTAAACACATCGTCTTCTTGCATCCACGCCATTCCCAACACCCGCTCGAATGCAATATTCTGTTCCGATAGCATGTTTTTCGCTGGCTTCCGATTAGCTTCGCTTAGCTTCTCGAGCACGGTGCTATCGCTAGACATCCAATTGCGGATATGGAATCCCGCACGCTTATGTACCTCTATCATTTCCATTGCAACTTGAACTGCTTCCTCTGCCGTATCAAAACTGTCCACGTAATCGTCTATGTAGTGCCGTTTTTAACGGCCACTGCTCCTCGTGGAAATACTGCTTCTTGTTCGTCCGCATTCATATTCTTGATATACTGCGCGTGAGCGGGCGAGCAAGCCGCTCCGAATATCGCTACGTCGGATACCATGGTGCTCATCGGCAGCTCTGGGGAGTCTCTGTAAGGGAACAACAGCGCACTACGATCCTCCTTGCGAATCGATATTTGCAGGAACATTTCTCTAATGTCTGCGGACACTGCTACTTGCCGCTCCCGGTATGGAAACATTACGGATAATAGCGGTGTTAGAAGATCCGGGCCCTTGAGCAACATGGAGTTCAACGATGTGCCGTCAACCTTTGCTGCTGCATCCCAGATCACGCGAACTTTTCCAGGCTTCTTCTCGTTAATAACGATTCCAATCGGCAGGTACCATGTACGGCGAAGATCGTATTCATCAAGTTCATCCGCCGTTGCTTGGTGGATATAGCCCTTGGTCTTGAAGTCCGCTATTTGCATACGAAAGCTGTCGTAAAGCAATGGATCTTGTTGTAAACGCTTTTCGAGACACTTGAACCGTTTCTCGGCCATCGGTCGACTGTCTGGGAATTCCACGTAGCCATGTTTCCAGAGCAGGCCCGTCTCGTACTTATTGTTGCTCAGCCGCCGCGTTGTCGCTTCTAGGATCCGATAGGAACGTTCCTCCTCGACGCCTTTCACCGCTGGCACCACCGCTACACCTAAGCTCTCTACGTCGAAAAAATGGCGAACGTATTCATGTAGATCTGCGTCTGTTGACTCTGCATGAATGTGGAGTTGTCTATGCATCGTAGGCTTTGCAGGCTACCATTTATTGTCCATCCAATTCGGGTATTCGTTGCAATCGGATCAGTCAATTTGCCCTCACGTAGTTTCAACGTAGCTAATAAATGCGAATTGCTCTGTCCAATCAAGATTCCCGGTACAGCGGAGCGGAAACTCTTGACCGGCAGTTTGCTGAGGTGTGCAAACCGTGTTGAAAGATCAGCATAATTCGTTGTCTGTTGTGGCAAGCCAAGATTCTCAACGGTATATACTTCGGACAATCTGTGTCGTTTACTGCCACCTGCTTCGGATATCTCCATCATGACGACTTCTGTTCCAGCAATCGTCTTGTTGATGCCTCCAGTCCATTCGATACGCAACGTCTCCGTCTCTCCTCTGGCTCCAAGAGCATCTGCTATTGACCTTTCCACGAGTGTCACCGACGATCCATCATCTAGGAATGCGTAGGTGTCGAGCTGCCCCTTTGTTCCATACAAAGTGACTGGTAGGATATGAAAGAGTGTGGAAGACGACAATTGACGATGAACTGTTACAACGGCATTGGTCGTCTTAGTTGCCGCTGGTGGATCGAAATGGAGCAGACGGTGATGTCGCTTAGGACAGTCATTAATTCCACAAACTTCCCCTTTGCATGGCCAACGCGCGTGGGATGTGAGACAACGAGCACAACGCCTGTGTGACTTTACGGCTTTCCATCTGCCATCTAAGTCGAGACCTTTAAACGAGGTGCAGCTCTCGATTTGGTGATTGTCAACGTTGCAAACGGCGCAAAATCTGCTGTTGTTCTTGCTGACATCCTTTTCCTTTTGTTTCCCACCATTTGTTCCAACTTTCTCTGCGTTTTCTCGCAAAGTTGCTTTGGGCTGGTCCGTGGAAATATGGGTGTTGACAAACGATTTTTCTTTCTGTCGATTTCGCTCCTCCTTTGCAGGTTTTTGCGTCACGTTGACGAGCTGAGTGACGCCACTCGCTGCTGATGATACTTTCGCCATGTAGTCGCTGAACACGTTTAGATCTACTACCGGAACTTGTTCTTGGTAGAGCGCCCAGCTAAACTTGACTGTTGCGGGTAGTTTGTCAACCAACGCTTGAAGAAGGATTGGATTCGCCAGATGCCGCTCTAGGCCAACTGCTTTTAGGTGCCCACAGAGATTCTGGATTACCAGTCCAAAGCTGACCAGAGTTTCCAACCGATCCGGTTGGAGTTGCCCGAACCTTGGCGATCATGTTGTTCACAATCTGTTCCGGGCGGCCGTATAGCTGCTGCAAAGTAGACAAGACCTGAGGTACTGTCGACGGGTAAAAGTAAAAAGCTGCTGACAGAGTCCTTAGCACTACCTCTCAGACTGCGCTGCAACCGCAAAAGGTTCTCCGAGTTGCTGTACCCACAAGTTTCCGTTGAATGTTGGTAACTACTTATAAACAGCGGCCAATCGATCGGATCCCCGGAGAAAATAGGAAGCTCTTTGGTCACAACCTGTCGAGCCGCTAACTGCTGAGGCGAGGGCCGAGGCCGCTTGCATGAGGCGGTACCAGAAACTGAGACGGCTGTTGCGGAGGGATATTTGAACCGGAAGAAATCATATTCGAAACACAGTGAATAGGAGGATTCATATTGATCATCCCACCAACAGTCTGTCTCGATAACGGAGCGAATTCTTGGCCGTCTTCCGACAGAACATTATTGACCGATACCCAAGGAGGGGGTGGAGGAAAACAGGGGTTTAACTCACTAGCGGAAGATAATTCTGTGCCCAACGTGTTTGATTCCAACCACGACGCTGGGGGCGGAGGTAACGGGGGAGAACTGCCGCTGTCCGTTGAACGATCTACATTGCGACTGATGATCTGTTCCACCTGGTCGTGCAAATCCCAACATTCCTTTTCGGCCTCTCTCCACCGCCGTACGGCTTACTGTTCGCTTCGACGAGCCGCTTCAAGTTGATCATGCAATTGATGTTCCATCTCGCGTGAGCACTGGATTTCATTCTCCAGTTCGGCTAGTTGAAGCCGAAGCGCTTCGCATTCTCGCTCGCTTCGAATGAGTTGGGCCCGCAAATCTGCTTCCGATTTGCGCGTACGTTCTTTCTCCTCGACGAGCTGCGTTTCCAGGGTCTCAATCTTATCTTTTAGTGCGGTTTTCTCTAAATCATGGTGTTCGATCTGAGCGCGCAAATCTTTCTCCGATTCATGAACTCGTCTCAGCTCATCAGCGTGCTGTTTTTCCAAACTGCAGATTTGGTGAACCAGTTCCATCTTACACTGAACGAAATCTCCCGCCATCAATTGAATGATTTTTGCCTCATCTAAGCCCCATACCTATTTTCAGACACAAACAAGATGATTTTCATCGCTGTCAAAATCATTTGTTTACAAATAGCATCGTATGAAAATCATCCAGTCGAAAAATGATTCATATTGAAGTAAAATATGTTTAAAATTGAATGATTATCACACACACATGTAAACAAACCCCATTGCATTCTATTTCGTGATTTAAAAGAAATCTAATTGAAAATAAGTAATCAGCCATTGTGGTTTCCACAAGTCATCATTTATTTTGATGATAATAGGCAACATAGAAAATCAATCAACAATTCACGGGACTAATGAGCCCGCCTTTAATATAGCTGTTTGAAGCATTCTGGAAGTGTCCACATTATCCACTCCAATATCCCTGGATCGAACCAGGATTATCGGTTCTTGGTCACCTTGAAAATAATTAACAAATTACAAGTAAATATACTTCCGAATGCTTCTATCAAAATGAGCAATTACCTGCGAAATCCGAGAAGAAATGCTAAGTTCCGCTGCTGCCGCCATGTTTTTGTTTAGATTGACAAGGATGATTTCAAGTCAAGGATCATTTGCTATCCGAATGAAAGTTTTAGACTATAATGAATGATTTTTGATTTGGGGCATGGAAGAAATTAATATCCCTCATAAGCCGCATGTTACTCATTTGTGTTGTTAAAGTTCAACTATCAACACATTGTCAGACAGATGTATACTGAAAGTCATTCATAAAATTGGATGATTTTTGTTCGGCAGTCGGTGGGTGCATCATATTGTTTAAAAAATCATTCAAAACGAGTATATGCAGATTTGTAGCCATGTGAATTACAAATCATTCAATTAGTGGTAGGAGCTTTTGTTCAGTGTACGCTTTCGCCGCGTGTCCTTGTCCGTCCTGTGTTTCACCATCAACTCGTGGACGACCCTAGTTCCACTTCGGATTGTTGTTGATGTAGTAGAGCATTCTGCTTTCGCAGCTCGCCGGTTTCAGCACTCCAGCGTTTGTAGCAGTGCCCACCAAAACGATTGATCTTCGGGATCGCGCCGGTTGGCGGCATCTCTTCCAGCTTCAGGATGTCTTCATAGGGCTGTAGGTCGACAAGAGGCAAATTAGACGGATTTTGACTCGGATCACACTTGTTCAGATTCAATCCGACGGCTCCCTCCGCGAAATCCTCCGAATCTTCAATTGTGATGCTTTCAACGGTTTGTAGGATCGATCTCACCTCTGATCCCGTGTTCGCCATAGGTTCACCACCGAGTGGAGGCGACTCGTTTGCTGTTCTCGGGGGCGTCGAAGAGGGGTGTACTCCCTGCGCGTTTACCAGACTGCCTCGTCCGGATGACCAGAATTCGCTGACGTTGAGGCTTGTTGTTTGTTGAACGGTGTCTCCACAACCGACAACGCCCGACCCCGTCTGCCGAATCTATGACAAAAGGTCGAAAGACAAAAGGTCGAAAGGACAGAAGGTCGAAAGACAAATGGTCGAAAGGACAAAAGGTCGAAGAACAAAAAATAAGTGACAAAAGGTCGAAAATATATTTTCAAAGAAGGAAAAATCTCCCACCAAGCAAATCATGTTCGACTTTTGTCCTTTCGACATTTTGTCTTTCGACCTTTTGTCCTTTCGACGTTTTGTCTTTCGACCTTTTGTCCATAAACCCCGTCTGCCTTACCCAATCTTCCGTGCACTGTATTGAGTTCTGGCTGCTTCGCATACTACGCACACTTCTCTCCTCGTCATGATCCTGCCGACTCAGCAATGCGTGCCTCCGAGCGATGAATTGTTTTTCACGCTTCCAACTTTTCTCGAAGTTCTCGTTCACGAAGCTCTCGTTCCATCTCAATCCGTTACGGCTGAGATCCTCCATTAGCTTTTTCTCATCAGCCATAAGCAGAAGCTCTCTCTCTAATCTCGCCCTACGAGTGCTCGACGAACTCGAAATGCCGCTAATTACGCTCGCGTTGCTGCGGTACGGAATCCCCACCCGGCATACATTTCCCACACACGAAGCTTATGGTACGTACCGTGGTCGTGCTGACGTTTGCACAGGAGAAATGGAACTAGATACTGCACTTCTGGCACTGTACCATATACTGCTCCGAGTTGTTCGGCCGGTTGCAGCCGCCGCAATCACGTAATTCGCCTCCGTCCTTATCCATCATAGATGGGATGAATGAATTCCTCGATGAATGACTCGACTCCCTATCATCACCACCAACGTTGGGGCTAGCATTCGCCTGCTGCGCCCTTGTCTGTGACCGGGTTTGTCGCACGTTGGCTGTGAACTCATCGTGTACCGGATGAATTCTTTAAGAATTATTGCGATTGGAAATTCCGGAGTTCTTTCAGCAGAAAACACGTTCCGATATGCGTGTTAAGCAGCTTAAACCTAAAAGTATTTTATATAATTTAGGATCAGTTTTACAAACAGTTTTGCCTTAATTATACTTACAATTCAGTCTCCGACAAATACTTTTCCAATTCACAACTTGTTCACACATTTCTTAATTCTTTAATCTGTAAATTCACGCTTTTATTTAACTAGTTCATAAGACATTTTATATAGTAATTCAACTTACAGTGTAAATATAAATATTGGTAATAAATCTCGTAATTTATTCAAATCAATTTCAATATAATAGCCAACCAATCAACTTTTGCTTATCACCGTTGTTATCAATCTATGACATCTCTTATCAGCTTGCCCGTTATCATCCCAAACGTCAATCCACGCTTCGGCCAAAATGGCTCATAATGGCTCTTGGCAGGTGTCCTTTACGAGGGGCTGTTGCGGTGAACAGCCTCCTTCGGGACCACATTCAATCCCTCGTATTCCAATTCACTATTGCTTGGCCATAGGACACCATATAGGCTTGGCGTTATGGCACGAAGCGAAATCCGTCTAGAACAGCGTGGGACCACGGGGAGGGCGGAGGAAGCATTCCTCTCGATAACTCTGCCCGTTTATGGTGCCGGTTGTAACGAACGGCTTGCTGTACCTTCCACACTCGCAGATCGCCTGCCACACAGGTATTCTTTCGCGAATTTGTCCATCTTTCGTCTTCCCGGAACCTCCATGCGGGAAGGTATCGATAAAAAAATCGAGGCCAATTTGGGGAACTAACCCAAATCTATTGAATATTTCGACTCTTTTAGGACTTTATTCAAGCACATCCTTTAACGTACACATGTGAATCCATGCTTTAAAGAATTGCATGGAGGGTTTTTAATTTGGAATCTTCCCAAGAAGATTTCGGCCAAATTCTCAATGCACTCTTCAAAAGATCATAGTAGAATATTGCTTTTTTGTGATGCGTCATTTGTGGGTCAACCTGCCAAGTATACCTGTCGATTCATTCTGATAACTTTAACAGGTTTTCCTAAACGTGTAAACCAGAATTGGTGCTAGTGTGACTGAGTGCTTATGATATGGACAAACCCTTCATTTTCATAAATGTTAATTTTCAGAGTATCCGTGAGATGTTTGTAGTACTCGGGGGTCGCAGCTCCAAAAAGGTTGGGTGCCACTGGGATAGACAAATCTTACTGGATTACTCTCGATACTTTGAACAAACATCCGTAGCCAATAGAATATTTATCGATGGAAAACACAGTTCCGGAAACAACATTGACAATACAAAAAAAAAAAGTTGTATACTTGCTATTTGTGGAACGAGCATTTAAAAACCAAACAAACAGGAAACAGAAACCGAAAGCTTCCCAGTGCTCAATGGAGCTTCCACTGTCCTAGGTAATCCGCATAACATAACCATAATATCGCCACAGCATTCACAGTTTCTTGCTGTCTCGAAAACACCCACCTATTCATTCCTCTTCGTATTCTTGATATTACGTCTCACTGGGACAGGGGTCTGCTTCTCAGCTCTAAATGAGAGCTTTCTTTGCAAATTTGTCATTTTCGCATTCGTATATCTTGTAGCAGGTACGATGATATTCTATACAACAAGAAAGTCAAAGAAATATTTCGATACAAAAAGATCCTGGACCGGATCGGGAATCGATCCCAGACTCCTTCAGCATGGCTTGCTTAGTAACTGCGGAAGTTACCACTTGGCTGAGGAAATCACCTAACCCATTCATACCTGTTCCAATCATGTTCCAACATTGACAATTGTATAATTCACTCGGTGCACCTAAAGCTGCCGGTTTTCCAATCAGCTTTCGATTCGTGCTTCGGAGACCGGCCGCCATAGCCGTTTCGATTTCTCCATTCATCGCACTCTTAATCAATACCGTTTCGTTGGGTCTGGCTATTGAATGTGCATACAGTCCTGTGCAAAAAGTTTGGGCACACCCTTTAAAAACATATAAAAAGTGTTTTGTCCAAATCGTAGTGATATGAAGAATACACGTTAATAAAAAAATCTTATGGCTCATTAGAAAGAATCACTTTGAAAAAATCTTGACAAACAAATCTGAAAACTAATCAAAATCAATAAAAGTCATTCAAATCTTGTTGAAAGTTTTTGAAAAACTGTCGTAAATAAAACCTATTGTTTTCGAAAGAGTCATAAAGAGTTTCAATTGAACGTGTAATCCAGAGATATGTACAAAACGCTTTTTGCATGTTTTTAAAGGAGAAGACCCCATACTTTTGCACGGAAGTGTTTTGTAGCTTTTTTCCCTGTAGTACATTTCAACTGATTTATTTTTTGTTACCATTCGCAGTGATACTGAGCGTGTTCCTGGTGCTGAATGTGATCCTGGCGGTGGTGCTGCGTTTTGGCGGAAAGGGTCGCTTCCGAGGGTTCATCTGGGAGGTGCACCACACGCGGCCTGGCTACTGGCAATCATGCAACTCTTCGTGCACCTGTTCCTGAAAGGATCCGTTACAACCGAGGTAAGAGTTCCTATACGTATAAGTCGGTTTTATCATCTTCATACCGTCTCGTGTGCATTCTTCAATCTTGATTGCTACTAACAAAACAAAAAACAGCTTCAAATCGCTTCAATCAGAAAATTCAATGCATGGTTTACATCCAGTTCAGTAGGCTAACTGATGAAAGTAAACGAGATGTTCAACAGCATATTTGGAATGTGAAAAAAAATGCCGGATGAAGATCGATTGAGTAAAACAGCAGTGCGATATTTCTTCCTAAACATAAGTGTAGTGATTTGTATTATTGAAGATCAGAAGTACTGACGTCGGTTGAACATTCGACCAAAAGCATAATCTGAAATATCTCAGCAAGAATTAGAAATATTTCAGTTTTTTATGTAGTGTTCCTTGCAGTTATTCACATCTACCAATAAAAAATAGATCTCTAGAGTTAGTAGTTTATTTTTATAATGAATCTTCGAGCTGTTTTAGTGGAATACCTATAAGTAAAATGAAACTGAATTAAGCTACTAAATAAATCCACTAGAGTTTGTATCCTTCGACAGATACACGTAATTCAACCTCAACTGTAAGCCGTCGTGTGCTAGACTCGACTTGTACACGATACTGAAGACGGTCT
Source organism: Aedes aegypti (assembly GCF_002204515.2). Classification (NCBI taxonomy): domain Eukaryota; kingdom Metazoa; phylum Arthropoda; class Insecta; order Diptera; family Culicidae; genus Aedes; species Aedes aegypti. The sequence goes on from NC_035108.1 coordinate 404,585,076, forward strand.
TACTGTTGAGGTCGAGAATACGTGTATCTGTCAAACGATACAAACTGTAGTGGAATTGAATGCTATACAGTGTCTTACAGATTTTGGCAACAAGGCGTTGATTTTTATGTTGCCATAATCGGGAATTTGAAATGCTTATGTTTTTCATCATTTCAATCTCTATAAGTATCAGTAATGCATGGCAACTAATACGAATTGATGTGAACAATGTCTGGGAGCCTATTCAGTTCAGCTTTTGACCCAAAAGCATACAGGGTGTCCGCAAATTATCCGAACAAACTTTGAAGGCATGGGTCTATGCAATTAAGCGGAATAATTTCAGTATTATTGCATGGTATAATACATTGAACCAATTATATTCTTCAGCAGAAAGTTTCACACATTTCTGATTTCACAATATTTGTAAAACCAAGCCAAAAGTGTTGGAAGGTCTTAGAGAGAGCCGTTTTTTGAGCTGTTTGACGGAAGATAAAAGTCCATAGAACTCAGAGGATTTGAACTGATAAATTTTTCTTTTTCCAGCCTAACTTGAAGCCAAGGACTGTCAATTACTTCAAACAGTAATAGACAATTTAGATTAATCTATTTCAGATTGTAGGGAGAAAAATGTCTCTGAATATCATCTTTCCATATTTTGTTGTTCGGATAATTTACGAACTCTCTGTAGACATCATGCACTGATTATATGCACCATCGGCACCATTTGAAGAGCACACTTGTTGCACACAGTACAAGCGTGGCATTACTTTCAGTGGCCATTTGCGACTGTTTCTAGAGGGCAAAATGTGCAACTTTATGCTTTTAAAACGAAAACCGCCAAAGAAGTAATTTTGCTGCTGGAATTGTTGTTGAAGCAAACAAGAGGAGTAAATTTTCGAAATTAAATATTAGTGATAATTGTTGAAATTGTTTTGCTGCTGAAATTTAAAACTTCATTCATTTTATTGAGTTTCTTTTTTCACAAGAATTTTTATTACCGAATTTATGAAGAAATTGCTTGCAAATCTGTTTGGCACATATAAATGTTCAATTGATGCTTCTGATGAAAATACAATCGATACAATAGGGATCGATTGGTCGATTTTATTTCTGCGGGATTTCTGAAATATCCGTAAGAATAGAAACGGATGGCAGAAAAAACTGATTTGAAAAAAAGTTGTATTAATCATTACTTTTTCTTTTTCTTGCAAAATGATGTTGTAATTCAACGTTTATTTTTTATTATAGCAATTTTTTTGGTGAAATTGTAGAGGTGCCTGCAAATGTCTATATTAAGCATCCAAATATTCTCCCTAAACCACCTTCCAGCGGTCGCAAGAATTTGGTCGGAAAAACTCTTGATTGCTGAAGAAGCATAAATCTGGTCTAGATGGTAAAAAATAATTTCCAAATGTCTAATAAATGCGACGGGAAGGAGGAAACCACAACAATTTTTTACAATTGTACAAAGAATTTGGTACCTTAGGCTCTTCTCTTATTGGCTGTTATTCCTCCATGAACGTTTTTCAATGACTACGACAGAAACCCATTCTCAACATTTTGCCCAACATTGTCCATCTAGACTTATGAAAAAGTTTGCCAATGTTTTCCTCACCAACTGTTATTGAAATGCCAACAGAAACATCCCAAAATAAATCATTCACCAATTAATCAAAAAACTTCTTATGGACTAATCAATTAATCACGAGATAATTTAAATACATTTTCAGACTCATAACACTGCGGAACACGTTTTTGTCTCCAGCACCAAAATACCGCTATTCACTTAATTTGGCTTGCTGAATCCATAGCCGTTTTTCAGAAAATATCAAAGCACGTCTAGTTTTTTGAGTTATTGACTGTTGAAAAATGCGAAAATTGACTATTTCACCCAACTTGCATGCAAGTTTGCCAGCTTGTACGGCAATTTATTTGCTTAATTTGTCACAGAATTTTAAATGTAGTGTTTAACAACACTTTTCATCAAAAGTTTATTATGCTTTCGATGCGGAAAAGTTATTTTTTTGATGGATTAGAATTATTATTGGTAATTTTCCATATAAGAGAAACGCAGAATTTTCTATGAGACTGCAAGCATGTTGAAAAAATCGGTTTTTATCCAAAATTTAATCGTGCAATTTCAATCAAATTATATCTGAAATGAAAGTTTAAGTTCTATTTTGCATGTTTGGTGGATTAGATTACAGAAAATATAGATAAATTGTACTTTAAATTTCATGTAATCATAAATAAAACCAGTGTTTTTTCCTGTTAGCTAAAAATTGTGACGTGCTGGAACATTTCTGAGAATGGCATCAGATTCAGCAACTCCAAATCTTCTAGAGACACATAATTTGATCCTTGAGACACGCAAAAATGTCATTTTTGTTACGCTGTGTAATCAGACCACCACATATAATCCAATGATATGTTGAAAATACAAACAAACCATTTCCGATCAAACAATGTAGCCGATCATCTTAACATTTGATGCTTTTATAACACTTGCTTTGACTGTCGATTACCATCGTATTCCATGAGGCCTAATAAACTATGTGATAATAATTGATTACAGCTTGCATGCTTTATAAGACTTCTCGTATACGTTAAACAATAACTTTGAAATATGCGAGTTCTATTCATAAGCACGTTCCACATTATGTTGCTTTAGCTCGCAATGGCCACCACTATTTTTCGTTTTGACTTATTTTCACTTTTTTCTGACTCAAAAATGTAAGGTTTCAGTACCTAATAATCAATTGAAAATGTTTTTCAATGTGTTTCCCAAAATCGGGAAGGAAATGCTGCCAAAAAACGGGTGTTGCTAAAATCGAGGGTAGACAGAAAACGAAGATATGATACGTTTACATCTTTGTGGGTTATTCTATAATATTGTTCCTATAAAACTGCTATTTCCTGCGATCTTTGTGTATCGTAGGGTAGGGTAAACTTTTATTTCGTTATAGAGAGCGAGTAATGGCGCTTAAACCAAAGCTTGTAAGCTGAGACACAAGGTGTAAATACCTGTTTCCCATCCCTGGACGACAAACGCGCATGGAAAGACATTAACTTTCTTAGTTGGCGTCTCTCCAACGGTGATAGAAACATTGCATTCTCACTCTGACTCAATTACAAAATATACTACATACATTTATACATTAATACATGTTGGGGAACCCGGCATTTCTTTCCAAATTGTCCATGATAAATTCGGATTATGATACACGATTACGCAAACATGTTTTAATTCAAACACCACTTTTATTCTAGCGAACAGATCACAAACGACCGATCTGTCGCTTGCTTCGTATTTAATTGTCTACTCTCTAGTTCAATACAATTGAGAAACTACAATTCAAATCGAAATCCAATAGAGTCGTCTACAAAATAATTAAACCCAATTTTATTGATACAAACATACATACAAAATTAACTAAACATAATCATACATACACTAAATTCAATTCGGTCGCATCATCATTTATTACCCATTAACCATTACCCTTCCTATCATCCAACTCCTTGACATCTTATGACGGCGTCAGTGAATCGCTTGCCTCTCTTCAAGTAAGGTTTCATATCATCATTATCCTTTCCTTTCCTTGTAACGAAGAAGATGAGCGTGAACCGGCAATGGAAATTGTCAGGTCTGACTTCCGATTGGATAGCTATTTCTTCCAAAATAGTTGTCCATGAGCAATCGGAATAAGAGTGGAAAAGTAACTAACATGACAGTTTTTCAGTATGTCTACGAAATACTCCGTTACCACGCAACGCATAAGTGAGGGGGTGGATTCCTGGGTGAGAGTCTTCAAGGCCTTGCCCATGCCAAATTGTTGTATGGATTTACATATATCTGGAGCGCTAGAGGCTTAAATATATTTTAGCTTAATCTACTTATTCTGAAAACCGCAATTGAAGTTTTGTATAAGTGTGATATGCGGCTCTGTCTTGTTAATAGATATTTTATTTTGGACTGTGAAAATCACGTTCTCTAAAACATCCTCCATTCTTTGAAGAGAGCAAACATACTTTCATCCATTTTAATGCAATTTTCTGGCTTTTTAAAGAACAAACTTTTGAACTTGTTTTTCTTTTAGTATATTAACCAAGCCAATAAATTTGTTCTCATAACCGAGATTCAATTCTGATTCATAAAAAAAGGATCGTTTAAAATTCATTTTTTTTTTTGTGTATAAATATGGAGAACATATACGTAGATTCCATTAAATCAAGTGCGGTAAATACAACTTCAGACAAGTTCTTTATCGGCTTTCTTATAATTTCCGAATGTAAAAGTGTTTTGCATTTTATATGACTTTGTTTTAACAAAACAAACAAACAACTACCGAAAAACTAAACATTACATATATTTTGCAATTGGATTAAATGGACAAATTTGTTGTGTAATTTGCGAAAAAGTTTCACGTCTTCTCGGTGAGAATCGAACTCACGACTCCCTGTTCACTAGATAGGGCGAGTTACCCCTACACCACAAGTAGACTCATGGACGCAGAAGTTAACCTGAATTCGGTTTCAGCTCAAATAAACACGTGGTCCTCTTTTCATACACATTGCGATCAACTCGGTTAAATACAAAACAAAAATTGTGCTTCAGTCTAGTTTGATAACGTTTTTTAATAAAAAAACTTTTTTAAAAAAGTTACGTAAATATGTGAACAATCCTTCTGAAACAATAAAAACGCCAAATAACATATTAAGTTTACATCTTTCTTGCGTTACGTCCCAACTGGGACAAAAGCCTGCTTCTCAGATTTAGTGTTCTTATGAGCACTTCCATAGTTTATTAACTGAGAGCTTTCTTTGCCGAATGACAATTTTTGCATGTGTATATCGTGTGGCAGGTACAATGATACTCTATGCCCTGGGAATCGAGAAAATTTCCTTTACGAAAAGATCCCTCGGCCAGTGGGATTCGAACCCACGACCCTCAGCATGGTCATGCTGAATAGCTGCGCGTTTACCGCTACGGCTATCTGGGCCCCCTAATTACATATTTATTTAAGTTTACATATTTTATCCATAAGTCAATTAAACTAGTTTTTGGTCAAACTTCATTGTTTTATTCTGACCGTTGTGATTGCACGATAATTTTCACACTCCAGTTTGTCGCCCTTTTTGTAGATTCGACACAGTTGTACCAATGTTTTGAAGTAACCGAATTATTTCTTGTTTGATAATGATACATAAGCAAATATTAAAACTATTATTAAAATTCATGGAGTTCCTCTATGTGTACATATATGGAGATTATTATAAATTTAAGATAATTCGTTATAGACCAACTTCCTTACAAATTGATTTGGAGTTTATTTATAACTTCGTGTGTGACTGTTTTATATGACTTTATGACTTGTGTTTATAAGAGCTAATATAAAAAAATTAAAATAAATGAAGAATTTATATTTAAAACAAACAGTAAACTCTCCCTTACTCGATATTCGTTATCTCGATACCGAGTTAGAGAACTTAGTAAAAATAAGTAAAAGTTGGTTTTCATGGCTACCTCGATGGTCCCTTGGATCGCATTTGCACTGGTTTTTGTGTTCTACAACTCGATGCCTTTTTGACTCGATGGTCCCTTTAATATTCGAGTTATGGGAGTTGACTGTATATTTAGTTACTGTTCACGTTAGTAAAAGAAATATGCAGAAATTATCCAACATGGCGAAAATCATGTCAGAATATACTACAGTAACTAGAAATTGGCATCCACCTGCGGAAGCAATGAAAAATAGCTACTGTGTGCTATATTCACTTCGCATCGTTTTTTTTTTTTTTTTTGTTTGATTTTTGGTAGCCTTAGCCATCCTGTGTATGTTGAAAAACAGAAAACGTTTACTAACATTCTCAGAGATCTATGGAAAGACAGGAAAAACAAATACATTGAATCCGCGTATCATTCGAAGCGGAAAATTAGAGGCACCGTTTTTACCGTTGAAGGAAGCCACATAGAATGCTGAATTGGTTTGTTTTGGCACCGAGCGAGTAAACACAGAGATAAATATTAAACGGAACTTTTAGTTCTTCAATTCTTCCAACACGATATCCATAATTAACCGTTCGTCCAATCACTTATCCGTGATGAAATTAGCTGCATCATAATGGACAGCCTTTTCAATCATGTAATGCTGACCGGGCACAAATTGACTTAGTGGTAAACGTACAACTATTCAACAAGACTCATGTTAAGCGTGGTGGGTTCGATTCGATTAAGATATTTTAGGATGAAACAAGATATTTTCAATTCAAAACGGTCATTTTGAAGAACATTGAGCTATGTCTCAATTCGACACGTTAATTCCAGCAAGTTAAAGAAGAAGAAACTTGACAGGTTGTCAATTTTCGAAGTGTACCTTCCAGAGCTGTAATTTACCATTCAATCCAGCATGCCTTTGTTAAACGCGTGGTTTTCAACCCATCACCGGAAAGATGTCGACCATCCCGAGCAAAACTATTGTCCTTGATTAAAGGATTTGTTAAAAATCGAACAATAAAAATCCTTAACTTAACATCGATAAAATTGTGCATTTAGAACCCGCTATGCTATCGAGAACGTTTTGAATGAAGACAACTGTACACAACAGAATAATAGTAGTGGAAAGACGATTTTAATACAAAATGCTTAACTTTGGGAACTGTACATTAGACTGATGCAAATTTTGAACTTTTTGCTCCCCTATGCTTAAACGATGTCAATTATTGTGAAAATAATCCTCCAAAATTCGAAATGATTCGGAAGAGATTTGGTTGTGCACACGCTATTTGAAGTTTATATGGAAATTACTATGGAAAAAGGCAAACATTTTCTGTTCAGTCCTCTAACTGCTCGTCATAATAATCTATAGAAAAGTGAACACACTCACACACTTCCTAGCTACAAACTTTGCCGAAGACCATATTTTGATAGGACGTAGGATAATTTGTTATTATTGATAACACAGTCTAAATCATGCTGAGATAATCATTCAATTACTTTCAGAGCAACACTGCTTTTTTGCTGTAGAACATAGTAGCCTGGATTACTTTGATCTATTCTTCCGCCAGGAGAACCACTGTTGCCTGCCGAACAGCTGGTAAAGCATGCTACATGCAAAACCCACTTTATGATGATGAATAACACTTTATCCTGAGGTCTAATCAAAAAGCGGTCTTCGGCAAAGTTGTAGCTAGGAGGATTTTCACATTTAGAATTTTTTTTTTTCAACTTGTCCATAAAATGTTATGACGAAGAGATTAGAGGGCTGAACACAAATATTGGCGTTTTCCATATAAACTTCAAAATGGCGTGTGCACAGTCAAATTTCTTCCGAATCACCTCAAACTTGGGAGGCTGCTAATTTACCATAATTTAAATCGTTTAAGCATAGGGGAGCTAAAAATTTCAAAATTTGCATCACTCTACTGTACATCAAGTCTCCAACAGCTCGAAATTAGAGCATATGCATGGGAAAGACTGTTAATGACTCGATGATTCTCCTACCAATGTAGAAAGGACCGCAGTTTAGAACAAGAAAAGAAATACCTAGAGAAACTAAAATGATAGCTCAATCAGAGTGAAACGGGCAACTCTAGTCTTCAAGTCACTATCAAAAAAAAAAATCGACTATAACTGAAATTGTAACATTCATTTTTCTCGATTTTCTAAAAAATATCGACTATAGCTGAAATTGTAACATTCATTTTCTCGATTTTCTCTTACAAATTTCAATCTCATTAGCGTCCCATTCTTAGATTTTATAAGGATAAGGTTAAATATTTTGCTGTACCTTTTGGGGGAACAAATTTGAAGAATGTACATCATTTGTACTTGCAAAAACAAATATGTATTAAAATAATTAAGCCATTGTAAAACAAATATATTAATTATGTTATATATAGACTTTCTATAGTATGTGCACACAAAAACACAAGTAGCAATAATTATATAAGAATTAGGTGATAAAAATAAGGAGCCTAAAAGCAAAGAAGTTTATGTGACAGTTTAGTTTTTAAGGCTAGATTTTCAGTCACACAGAGATATAAAACAAAAGTTGAAAATATGCTAGTTTTCCTGCAGTTTTTTACAAATTGTACGAAAACAAAAAAAAAAAATGTTTCTTACAATTTGTGAAAAACTGCACAAAATTTTCATAACGATGTTTCTGAACAAAAGGATACTGGTATTAACACCCCTTTTACCACGCAAACATTATTTTCAAATTTCCTGATTGGGTCCTCCATCACCGCACTGACCTGGTTGTGGTTTTCATTACACAACGCTGAAATTGTTCGAATAGAAGGCATACCTACCGATAGTATGTGTACACGGGCAATGCAATACACACCATATCGTACCGCACTGGCGTACGCTTTGTGCAACATTGTTCAAATATGTCCTGTGGAAGGTATCGCTAACATGTCCCCATATTGCATCGTTTGAAACACCGAAACCCCTCATTCAAAAGGCAAGAGAGATCGATTCCAGAAACGTGATTGATTCCTGAAGTCACACGAATCGAAGCTGGATGGAATTCGATCCGACAAATGGTTTCAAACTGGGAATTTAGAGCCAGTTTATTTCCAATGTGCGTATAGATATGATGATTGACTTTAGATAAACGGCGTTCAAAATTGATTGAATCGGGCAGGTTGTTCACTCATGGGTATTTAATATGAACGTTTTTACATCTTTTTTATTATTTCTTGATTGATTCTAAATAATACGCAATACATTTTTGTCCAGTAGATACGTAACTTCGTGGGATAGAAGAAAATGTTACTAAAATTAATGTGAAAAAGCAAGTGAAATATACAACTGCAAAGTAAGAGGAAAGAGCCGGGCCTGGGATTGAACCCATGACCTTCTGGTAATGAAGCAGGAGCGGTAGTCATTAGACCACCAACCCCGTCCGTACACATTAAGAAAATCCTAATATTAAAGGTGATGTAAGTCAATAAACTGACGCAATAAACCAGGTCGCAAACTAGGAACAGACTTATTTTTGTGTCATAGTTGATGTACGGTCGAACTGAATCAGTTGAAATAGTATGTCTGGTATTTCTACATGATTTAAAGTGATCTCTTCAAAAATTATAGCACATATCATAATTTTAAAATTAAAAAGACATAAATTTACACGACGGTAACACATCAACGACCTACGCATTGTTGAAACGTCAAGTTTGTTTTACGATCAGTGGCGTGCCTTACAACAAATCATAGTCCAATTAAAAATCATTAGATTTATGAACATGTTCTGTGTTTCGTGAAAAGTTTCTGAAACTACTTTCTTCCTGCAACATTCAACCGTGTAAAGTCATAAGATGCAGTTACCAATAGGATTGGAGACGAAGGTGTGAGCTGTGTTCTGGAAAAACTGTCAGAGGAGGGAACTCGAACGACGGAAGAAGAGAATTGCGTATTTTTTAATTTTATTGACGGGTGTTAATGGATTAGTGATAGCAGATAAATAAAGTGAAATATATGTTTAGAAATTTTTTTTCTTGTTTTTTTTTCCGGAAACTGAAGTTGTATGTGGGCAAATTTGTTATGGATTGATTGAGGTTACGAACATGAGCTATGAGTACATTAAAATTACACACATCATCTGTGGGGTTGTAAAATTAGAAAGTTCCTCCTTCTCATCATTGTGTAAAAGTAAGATTAAATCTAATTTTGTGTCATTTAGCTCGCTTTAATATGTCGGTGCTAAATGACTCAAAATTACAAGGTTTTTTCGACGTGTATAGGGCATAACCGAGAATGAAGAGATGCGGCCACAAACTGAGTATTCTGGCGTAAAATTGTTTGATTCAGTATTATTTGTTTAGATGTTTACTAATAAGAAGCGAATGAAATGGCTTGTACTCAATGATAGAGTAGCACTAATGAACTGTACTCACACAGTCAAAAAATTATGAAGATTACACGTCATGTAAACTTCATTCATGCGATGTAAACATGACGTCATGTAAATTTAAGTCTGAAATCATGTAAAAGTGTGTTAAATGTCATGTAACCACAGAGGATCCTGCTGGATTACATCCATGGATACTCCACGCTCCAATTGTGTGCATAATATGTATCAGAAATTTACACGTTTCGTTCGAACTTTGCAGTCATACATTTTCATTAATTGAGCGATCATTACGGATTCATTTCATACACTCATCGACGAACCATTTGGTCATCACCAGGGTAACTTCCGAAAACAACAACTTCATATTCAGCACTGTTAATTAAGCTTTAATCTCGACTTAAAAGCTGCTGAAGGGCAAAAAACGCTTCAATTATCATCTTGACCCAGCCAGGGACCAAACGCTCCTACGGATAACGGAAACATTTTCGCATTGTATTCATAGCTTTTGGCCTAATTAATATGTTCTTTCTGGTTCGGACGATTTTCCCATCCATCCCATTTTTCGGCACAAGCAGGATTAAAAGATTAGCATATCAGCATTATGGATCCCAGAAGCTCGAGTTTAGGAATGGTTAGGTATACAACGTTCCACGAACTCACTCCTTACGGTCTCATAATTTTGTAGAATGGGGATGCCTATAATTTGGCAGACGTGTTAGCGACTTTGGGTCCCACATAATCAAATTTTGAAATGTAAAAAAAACACTGACATACGATTTGGGGATCCACCGGTACGGATCGAAATGATTCGCCAATTTGATGAAGAAATTGCCAAAAGAAATGAACCGATTTCTATTTTTAGCAAATGTGAACCGCTTTTTGCTTCCAGAATATTTTCCGTTCATCATTCGTAATCCACTTGTTTGCAGCCCACACGAGACTGTTCCTCGCTAAAGCCCAAGCTTCATAATTTATTTCCTCCTTTTTTCATTTTCAGAGATTCCCTCGATGGGCTGTGCTCCTTAATTTTTTAGTATACGTTACCTTGCCGGTGCTGCTCAAGTATACCGGCATCCTGCTGGGAGTCGGGTCAGTCGCAACCTACATCAACGCCATCATTGGGCTGGCCAAGAAGGAAAACTATTTTTGGGAACAGGTAAGAAAGATAAAGTTTTTCATTATTAAGGTGTAATTCTACCTGTCGGGCACCCTACCGGGTGGCATACGATTCGATCCTTAACAAGATTGAAGCAGAATTGATTGGAGGGTCTCGATACGTGGGACGACCGACGTTGTTTGGTGTGGAATCATTTTAAGGTTCTGCTGGAACTGCTTAGTAGATATTTATTGAAACTTTCTTTACATTTTCGCAGCAAGTTGCAAACATCATCTTGCTGGCGGCAGCGACGGCCATCGGTTGCTAAACTACTTTCTGGCTGAAGCGAAACAACGAAGAGCTTTTCTCGAAGCGAAACAAGGCCTAGAGGTGAAGATGCTGATCGAGGAACAATCAGCCGAGCAGGTGAGTTTGTTAAAAATAGAACAATGCATATCTTTTTGAAAAAAAAAAATTCTTCGCAGTTTCGGCTTTCAGTCTTATTAATTGTGTTAACTTACTTTTGATCATCACCGATGTTTCAGCCCCGATGTGGCTTTTGCACCATCTTCAGGGCTCGATACATTAGTCAACAAGTTAAAACTATTTTGCGACCCTTTTATACCCGATATATTAAAAATTTCATGTATGTATTGAACCTCAAAAATTACCCCATAGCCGGAACAACACGTCGATGGTGATTGAGTATTCGTGAACGAACATAATAAGAATGAAAGCTGAAACTCAGAAGTAAATCTATCAATTATCCACTCGAAACGTATGATCTAAGTAAAAAAACTCTTTCAGAGGGCTGGACAATAATAGACAAATTTTATTACTATGATTATTTGGTTGATTCTTACTTTTACTGTCTTACATAATGTCCTTCATACTAATCAAGTTTTTCTGAATATTGTGAAATCGAACATCAAGTTGTAAATTCAATTACTAATCTATCTCTCTAAAAATATTTTGAAGAACAGTTTTTGACATTCCTCATAACATACCAAAGTCTGATCTTCTTATCCCCATGTATTAACAAAAGAAACCCTATATAAATTCGTGAAGGGATTTCTCAAAAAAATGGCACAGGGAACATCAAAGAGTAGTCTAAGATTTCTTCATACTTCACCACTAATTTCAAATACAGTCAACTCTCTCTTACTCTATATTTCCTATCTCGATACCGAGTCTCTAGTATGACTCGTAATAGTTGTTTTTCATGTTTACCTAAATGGTCTCTTGGATCGCATTTGCACTCGATACCTCCCTAACATGCTAACGCTATAACTCGATACCTGGCAGGAGTTGCTTTTTAATATTTCTTACTCAATTCAAAACTAATGTTATGAATGTTATGGTGATTTTAATGGCATTTCATTGAAAGCCTTTCGCTCAAAATATTATAAAAATCGGTTGAAATTTGGAAAAATAATGGCTTATTGTGTTTTTAAACGTGAAAATTTGTAATTTTCGGTCGAAGTTGCACTGCAAAGTTCGTTTAAGGCAAACAATTGTAAAACTTTTATAGCTAAAAATGGGTACATATTTTGACACAAGTTTTTGCAGCGAAATTGTAGCCAATATGTTGAAGGTTAACTGTATGGTATTTATGTCTTTTCAAGTATTCTAGTTTTTCGTGATATATTGATTATTTCACTAAAGTGGAACTTTTGCCTCACCTTATTCTAGATTAAGATTGTCAATACGATTACCCAGTGAACCACGTATCGTATAATGATGTGCGCCAAAAATCTCATATTCATACGTCAAAAATCTGAATCGCACAATATGTCAAATCAAAACGAATAAATGTTAACACAAATTGTATATAATTCTCCACTACGATTCATTACACTGAGGAACACGTTTTTGACTCAAGCACCAAAATACCGCTATTCACTCAATTAAGGGTTGCTGAATCCATTGCCGTTTTCAAAATTATCATAGCACGTCTAGTTTTTGAGATATTAGCTGTTGAAAATGCAAAAATTGACTATTTTGGCCAACTTGCATGCAAGTTTCCCAGCTTGTAAGGCAATTTATTAGCTTAGTTTGACACATAATTCAAACTTTATGTGTATAACAATGCTTATCGGCAAAGTTTATAATATTTTCGATGCGGAAAAGTTATTTTTTGATGGTTTAAAAAAGTATTGTATTTTCCCATATGAGAGAAACGACGAATTTTGTATGGAGAAAGCAAGCATGTCGAAAAAATCGATTTAATCCAAATTTAATCGCAAAATTTCAATCAAATTTAATCCAAAATGAAAGTTTAAATGCAAAATAGCATGCTTAGTGGATTAGATCACAAAACAGTTTGATAAATTATACTTTAAATTTAATGTAAACATCAATAAAACCAGTGTTTTATACAACTTTGGTGTCCTGTAGCTAAAAATTGTGACGTGCTGGAACATTTCTGAAAATGGCATCAGATTCAGCAACCCCAAATCTACTCGAGACACATAATTTGATCCTTGAGACACGCAAAAATGTCATTTTTGTTACGCTGTGTTATCGACAAACTTTGTTGACAACAAAACCATGCCGTAAATAGTATAATCTAGAATCGCGTCAAGTTGTATAAACTGATAGATCATATATCAATGCAGATTAGCATCAAATGAAATCGCAATAACTTAGCAAAATTTGCCTACCGAGGTTGGTATCTTCTGGCGGTGGGCTTCAAAGAACAACAAAGCGTGTGTGCTGTATAGCAAATTTCCTTTCATGTTGGCAAATAATCACACCTTATTCACGTAGTGGTCTGTGGTGAAGTGGTATGATACCAGTTTAAGGACCCAAAGGTCCGGTGTTGGAGTCTCACTGTAAACTGTTTTTTTTTATTTTTATCGGAATTTTGTGACATCGTATTGCTGACTACGGAAAGTCTGAAAAAGTCGTGGGAAGTGCGTATATGACCTCCACTTTGGTGTGTACATAGCGTTTTCATGCATTTTATACGAGTGATTTGATTCATATATAATGATGTATAGCAAAAAATATACCAACCGAAATGTTGACTGGGTAGTTATACTACTTAATGCACTGCGAAAAGTGTCAGCAGTTGGGCCACACTGCACTTCACTGTAGCAACAAACCACGTTGTAGCAAATGCGGTGATGGTTCCTGCGATATGGAACCAAAGTGTACCTCTTGTGGCCAGGCTCCTCACGAGCTTACCACATGCCCGAAGTACTTAGAGTGGGAGAAACATACAATCAATTCTTTGAAGCAAGGGTCGAAGCGATCTTATGCTGAAATGCTAAAAAAATCGCTCAGACGATTGTTCCATCGACCCATTCTATTATCAGCAAAAATATCTTCAAGTCCCTGCTAGATCAAGGCTCTGACACTGAGGGGGAACAAGAGTATACCGTTATTGAGACAGGAACGAAAAGGAAGCGAGCTGTTGCAAAACGACACTCGCAACTATGCTTCATATAACGTTCCTGTTGGTCAACAAAATCATCCAACCTCTCTGGCTAAATCAAGCAGTGGCAGAAACACCAAAAAGGCTCCACCTCCTGGTTTTAAGTTCTCATCAGAAGACTTTTCGTCACTTCCAGGAACATCTAAAACCCCAGTTGTTTCATTTTCTCGCCCAAAAAATCAACAAACTCGTCAGCAGGAGCATATTAATGATACCGGAAAACAGACTCTTTCTGGGTTATTGGATATCATCTTCGAAATGTTAGAAGTCTCCTCCGCTACAAGACATGTTATGAATATGGCACTTTCTTTTAGTAAAACCTTTTTTGTAAGCAACTGACTTCAAAATCCTTGAATCTTACATATCTTTCGATGGATAATCAATCCAATGAGGTCAGGGATATGATCGAAGTCTTACAGTGGAATTTCAGAAGCAAAAAAAAATATTGAGGCGTTTAATTTTTTAGTTCAAAGCACAAGCTGTGATATGTTTGCATTTTGTGAAACATGGCTTACTTCGGATAAAGATATCACTTTCCACGATTTTAATATTGTTCGTTTGGGTCGAGCGGATGGTTATGGAGGGGTGCTCTTGGGGATCAAAAAGCTCCACTCCTTTTAAAGAATCGACTTTCCCTCGATGACAAGCATTGAAGTAGTTGCATGTCATATTACAGCCCGAGGTAAAGGCTTCAGCGTAGCTAGCATACATTAGGGATCATGCACAAATTACGTCACGCTCCAAGGGGGGGGAGGGGGTCGAGCCGAGCGTGACAAGCCTTACAAAATTTTTGGAGGGCTCATACAAAAAGTGTGACAAAGGGGGAGGGGGGAGGGGGTCGTAAAAGTGACATTATTTGTGTACCATCCCTTACGCCCAACGCTAGAATGTCTCGCAGAGATCTTGCTGCTACCGTTTTGAATCATATTACGGACACTTAAGGCCTCAGTTAAGTATAACTCATCAGAAAGCATACAAAATAAATCATTCTGTATGATTCCTCTGCGTTATCGGGCCTATGAAACACTTAACTTTCAAATGGTGGGTAATAATTTTGATTCCGCAGTATGAATAATTTAAAATAAATAGAAATGTGTGGACTTTACATGATTCTTATTCCGGACGCTTCCTTACTTTTGCCTCATATTCCGGACACTTTGATTCGAGAGTAGTGTTTGGTCCGTTGAATATGTTGCATGCTCCTTTGTGGGCGAGCGACGGAATCCGGATCAATTGTGTCCGGATCGCGTCGCGCTGGTGAAAAAACGAAGTGTGCGGGTGAATAACAAAACAAACGAAACGCGTCAGTAGTGTTTGGTCCGTTGAATCTGTTGCATGCTCCTTTGTGAGCGAGCGACGGAATGCGGATCAATTGTGGTTGGTTTGCGTAGTAACCGCACTATCGTATCCATTTCAAATTATATCTTTATCGTTTACCAAAACGAATCCTTTCCCATATCCAAAATCCCAGTGTTTTCTTTTTTTTTCTGTCAATTTATTTGGAAGGCTCGAGGCGCCGCAAGGCATAACAGAGCCGAATTCTTTGAACTATGATTAGTTACAATATTATTGTTTATTACTCTTCCGAGCAGATTTTTTTGGTCGCAACTCCGTCGAACCCGATGTTGCAAACTGCGCCCGTCGTTCACTTGCCGTTGCTTTACTCTGACAGGGTAGAGCGTCAATCATCTCCGAGAGTTTAGCTATATTTTCCCTGAAATTTGGTAATCCAAGTTGCTCCGCTGCTGCATCAATTTCTTTCAACCGTTCCTCGTCCATCTCGTCCATGTTCGGTGTAGATACCTTTGCTTCTTCTTTTTCTACCACTTCCGTATGCTGTTCCAAGATTTCTTCTTCAATGATTTCTATTATGCCATCATCCACAGTTTTCATTTTGTTCGGCGGAACAACTACTCCTCCTTGAACGACGCCAGCATAAGAAATCCCGCTCTCTACATGGTTCCGCTTCTCCGTAACTTTCACCGTCGGGCAAGAGTTCTTTCGGTGACCTTCCAACTTGCACAAGAAACACTTTTCCTTAAGTCCGTCGTGGAATATCTTCGCATTCCATTGTCCAATATTCAGCGCTGGAGGAACATCATGTTTCATCTCCATGTACACACCTCGTACACCAGTGTACAGGTGATCTAGGCCCAGACCGGTAGGAAATTTTTCCCGCAGTGTACGATGAATCTTCCCATACGTCCTAAGCACTGCACACAATGCGTCATAATCCACCTCTGGGGGGACATCGAACACACGCACATACTGTATGTCGATTCCCGCGATCAGCATTCGTAGCAGTACAGATTTACCATATTTACCAAAAAAAAAAGATTTACCACTGGAATACTTGAATGGAATATCTCCTTTATTCCGCTGCAGTGCGTCATGCATCGCAGCCTCCGTTGTGTACTTTATGCACACACTTTTATCTGCTCCCATTTTGTACACTGCTTCCATAGTAGTTGCATCTGAGTCCAGTGTTTTCAAAAAATCTGCGATTTTGACCCATGTTGGCCGAGGTAATCCAGCAGGAAATTGAAATTTTACCGTATTGGCAATCTTTTCTCAGCTCATTTCTCTTCAAACAACAAATCGTACGATAGTCCGAACAAGGCACACCAACCGACAGCAGAAAAAAAAACTACCTGCGGTTGCACTTCCAATTCTTTCGAGATAAACCGACACGTCCGACGTTGGCTAAGGCAAGAGAACGACTGAAGAACTCCAGTGTTTTCTTGTGGAAGTGCAGAGGACTCCTCGGCTTCTATAAAGCAAGTTACACGTCAACATTTCCCTCCCATCCCCAAATTGACCTGCATTCGGACGCAGCCGGCGCCGGTATTGTTTGTTATAATAATGAGAGCACCAGTACTTACACATTGAAGATGCTACTGATCCTGAGTAATGTCTGTTGGTTCCCTGTGTAAGTACAGCTGTTCTTGCAATAACGGAGTAGCAACTGCGGGCGGTCAATCATGCTCATGCTCATGCTCATATTCCGGACACTTTGATTCGAATTCCGGACAGCTCTAGAAAATCATAAATAGAAAAGTCAAATCATCAATTGAAATCGTCAAACCACTAAAGAGACGTATAAGGTAGTTGGGCATTATGAATTTGCATAGATATCTTTGAAAAATATTTATTAAAACTTGCCTTAAAAGTGAGAGCTTTTGAGCGGCAAAAACTGAAACATTTCGTGTGAAATGTTTCCCATACAAAGTAGAGTGTCCGCAATATGAAGCTGTCCGTATTATGAATCAAAACGGTATATGCGAAGCTATGCCTGCGCCATGGTTGCTCCTAGGAGATTTAATTTTCACGTTACAGCCTTGGGGGTCACCGAGGAATGACAACCGCGCAACCTTAATAAATGACCTCAGTGACTATTTCAATTTGACTATTTTAAACACTGGAGAAGCAACACAAATTAAACCTCCAGATCCTCCGAGCATGTTAGATCTCTCAATATGTTTGAATCCACTATCATTGGATTGCATGTGGAAAGTTATTCAAGATCCCCACGGTAGAATCTCAGTTACCAACCAGATCGATGTTGCCTATGACCTTACGAAGCATATCGACTGGAAACTATATGCTGAGACGATCTCCGTTGGTGTACAATCGGCTTGTACACTTCCTTCGCAGGAAGAATATCAGTTTTGGTCCGCGTTGATCATAAACAGCGCTCTACTAGCGTAGCGTAAACCGGTCCCGGGGTCTTCGGTACGTCCCGCGGTCCCGGGGTCTAGTCCGTGGTGGGATGATGAATGCACTACAGTCTATCACGAACGATCCGTCGCGTTTAAATGTTACAGAAAACGCGGCACACGGGATAATTTCGAGTGGTGTTCTTTTCTTGATCGCAAATTCAAGAATCAAATATTGGAGAAATTTTGTCAACGGGCTATCAATAGAAACCTCGTACTAGTAAATGAAGATCGCGAAAACTCTTCTCGATGGATATTCGATTTCGCGAAGAAAGTTTGCCCGGATTCCGTCCAAGTGCAAACGATAACACTGAGGAACACGTTTTTGACTCAAGCACCAAAATACCGCTATTCACTCAATTAAGGGTTGCTGAATCCATTGCCGTTTTCAAAATTATCATAGCACGTCTAGTTTTTGAGATATTAGCTGTTGAAAATGCAAAAATTGACTATTTTGGCCAACTTGCATGCAAGTTTCCCAGCTTGTAAGGCAATTTATTAGCTTAGTTTGACACATAATTCAAACTTTATGTGTATAACAATGCTTATCGGCAAAGTTTATAATATTTTCGATGCGGAAAAGTTATTTTTTGATGGTTTAAAAAAGTATTGTATTTTCCCATATGAGAGAAACGACGAATTTTGTATGAAGAAAGCAAGCATGTCGAAAAAATCGATTTAATCCAAATTTAATCGCAAAATTTCAATCAAATTTAATCCAAAATGAAAGTTTAAATGCAAAATAGCATGCTTAGTGGATTAGATCACAAAACAGTTTGATAAATTATACTTTAAATTTAATGTAAACATCAATAAAACCAGTGTTTTATACAACTTTGGTGTCCTGTAGCTAAAAATTGTGACGTGCTGGAACATTTCTGAAAATGGCATCAGATTCAGCAACCCCAAATCTACTCGAGACACATAATTTGATCCTTGAGACACGCAAAAATGTCATTTTTGTTACGCTGTGTAATTCGTGACTATCCACTCGAACGAAACGAAATGGACCTACCTACCCTTTTCGATGGCAGAATTCTTACTCGCTCTCCTTTCATGTAACAATTCTGCCCTAGGTATGGACAGGATTAAGTTCAACTTGCTCAAAAACCTCCCAGACGTCGCGAAGAGGCAATATTGTTCCGGATGATTGGAGACAGTTATTGCTATCCAATAGCCAGAAAAGCCTGCATCGGACCACAACTCGTACCGTCCAATTGCGATGTTGTCGTGTCTCCGAAAGTTTTTAGAGAAGATGATTATCTTTCGACTGGACAAATGGGTTGAATCGAATGGCCTTCTTTCAGATACGCAGTTTGGTTTCCGCAGAGGCAAGAGAACGAACGATTGTCTAGCGCTGCTTTCTACAGAAATTCAACTGGCCTACGCGCGAAAGGAACAAATGGGTTCAGTTTTCTTGGATATTAAGGGGGCTTTGGATGCTGTTTGCGTAGATGTCCTTTTTTCAGACTAACTCCACCAATGTGTACTTTCCCCGATTTTTAAGCTACAGCGTATCCAATACCGCTGTCTTCGGGTAGCGCTAGGGTGCATGAACTCGACTCATACCATGAGTTTAGAGGTATTAGCAGGAGCACTGCCTTTACCAGATCGTTTCGTGGCATTATCGTTGAGGTTACTCATTCGCTGTGAAGTGTCAAACCCATTGGTAATTGAGAATTTTGAAAAGCTAATCGAACGTAATCCACAAACAAGTTTATTTATGTCTCTGTACTATTCGTACATGACTCTGGAGGTTAACCCTTCTTCGAATATTTCCAATCGCTGTTGTTTCCCAGCCTTCATGAATAACACTGTAGTTTTTGATCTGTCCATGAGGCAAGACATCCGTGGAATTCCTGATCTGCTTCGCTCGGAGCAAATACCAAATTTTTTTGCAAGCAAAATTGGTCAAGGTTTTATACCGACGGATCAAAAAGAAATGATTCCACAGGTTTTGGTGTATTCATTGAGGTTCAAAGCGCCGCCCATAAATTTCAACACCCTTGCACCGTATATGAGCATGAGCATGATTGACCGCCCGCAGTTGCTACTTCTGCGGGCTGTACTTACACAGGGAACCAACAGATGCTACTCAGGATCAATAGCATCTTCAATGTGTAAGTACTGGTGCTCTCATTATTATAACAAACAATACCGGCGCCGGCTACGTCCGAATGCAGGTCAATTTGGGGATGGTAGGGAAATGTTGACGAGTTACTTGCTTTACGGATGCCGAGGAGTCCTCTGCACTTCCACAAGAAAACACTGGGAGTTTGGATATGGGAAAGGATTCGTTCTGGTGAACGATAAAGATAAAGTTTGAATACGTGAGGACACAATTGATCCGGATTCCATCGCTCACCCACAAAAGAGCTAGCAATAGATTCAACGGGTCAAACACTACTCACTTCACCACCCTTGCTCCGTATATGTCACAGTACTAGCGGCTATACATTACGCATTAGAGCGAATTGCCTTTCTTCCCTCTGATCAATACTTCATTTTTACTGATAGCCTCAGTTGCATAGAGGTTATTCGTTCAATATGGCCGGTAAAGCACTCTCCGTATTTCTTTAGTAAAATATGAACTATTCGGAGTGCTTTATCGAATCAATCATATACTATCGATTCTTGGCAATGAGAAAGTGGACACGCTCGCCAAAGTGGGCGCTATGGACGGTTACATTTATGACAGACAAATCGCCTTCAATGATTTTTTTACAATGGACCAATGCACGAGTTCATCATTAGACGTTTTAGCGGTGCCGTGTTATTTATGTGACCATGGAAACTAGTGAATTCGGCACCGCTCAAACGTCAAATGAGTGAACTCGTGCATTGGTCCATTGCTCGTCAGCACTCTTTGATCAGTTGGCAACAAAAATTGGATGCAGGACGCATGGGCAGATGGTTACATTCCATTCTCCCGCACTGCCGTTCTACGCATAATTGTCCTATGTTCCAAAATATGCAATCGAGAAAAACGCATTTAAAAATTTTAACACATTTAGGCCTCCTATTGACCAGGTGTGTTGTAAATTGAATTGAAATCTTCACAATAGTATAAAGAATAGCGTGTTTATTAGAGTCAAGAGTTTGTATTATGGGAATAAAGTAAATTTATCTACGAAATTCAAAGTGGGACTGTTATGCCTAGAAATACGGGGTTTTTGGTGAATTTCTACGCATAACAGTCCCACTGAGAGTAGTGACCAATTATGTGCTAAATATACTGCTGTGGATGACCGTTCTTACGTATAGATTGTACCGAATATAGAGGACGTATATCCTCAAGACTATGTTAAGGCACCTAATGAAGGCTCAAGTGACATGTGCCATACGGAGCCACGTGTGGAGAAGTGAAAAAAAAACGATTTTATAGTTTCCAAATTTGGGATGGAAAGCAAAGTTTTCTGTATGTGTGATAATGAGAAAATGTATGAGTTAGTGAAAGAAAGAGTGGATGAGTAAGTAAGAGAGTTTATATAATGTAATAAATTCCTAAATCGACTCTTCCAGCAGCAGGCTTGACAGAAACTCAT
Organism: Aedes aegypti; assembly: GCF_002204515.2. Classification (NCBI taxonomy): domain Eukaryota; kingdom Metazoa; phylum Arthropoda; class Insecta; order Diptera; family Culicidae; genus Aedes; species Aedes aegypti. The sequence goes on from NC_035108.1 coordinate 404,606,714, forward strand.
CTGCGAATTCAAGGTTATTCTTTCGAGTAAATATTTAACTCAAAATTCACGACACAAATCTTCACACGTTTTGACATTTTTTTGTACTTTGTTTGCAATACATATCATGATATTTTTGATACACCGCAAATTAAGTTTTAGAACCATCAACATATTTGCAACTTGAACCGAAGAGCCAACTATGCGGAATAACCCAGTATGTGGCCAGGTCACCTTATTCTTCTTTTGACTTGACTTTGACTTCGTCTTGACAAGATAAGTCTCAAGACCGCCAATATAATGGCTACTTCCTCTGGGGAACAAAACAGCCTGGCATGTTATCAAGTCATCCAGGAACCTTTGAATTACCCTTCTTTAGCCTTGATTTGTGAATTTATGAAGTTTGATGTTGCCAGCTAGGTTTCAGAACCGACAGTTTAGAGGCCATTTCCCCCAGGAAACCGGGAATTCAGAACAATCCGACATGTAGTCAAGTCATTCAAATACATTTGAACCACCTGTAGACTTAATTTGCAAATTCATGAAAATTGATATGTCGCAAGCCAGGTTTCAGATTCGCCAATATAATGGTCTCTTCCACTAGTGAACCGGTATTCGGACCAACCCAGCATATGGCCAAGTCATCCAAAAATGGTCGAACTATTTTTATTTGGACTTGGTTTGCTAAATTAAGAAGTTGATTCGTCGCACGCCATGGACTTGAAATTAAAGTAATTACTGTTTCTTCAAGTGGGATTATTTCAGTATTCCTCGTGATGAATCCAGAATTTCTAATCGATGACGGCGGTGTAAAAAAATTGAAAAAAATTGTGATTGACCCTGAAAGTTCAACTGAAATTCATTGAAAAACTGATGGGAAGTAATATTATTAAATTGAAATTTTTTAATCAAATTGACGTCAGACTCGCATGAATGACGAATGCATCCCGATAATACAAACACATAAAACGAGTTGTTTTCCACATGGGATGTTAAGTCAACGTAGGAAGATGTTCAAAACGATTTTCACAAACACCAGCTAATTCAAAACTCACAACTGAATATTTTGTTCAAGATTAGCGCAGCGAATTGTATAGTGTGACAGTTATGCGTAGAAATACAGTAGTGGGACAGTTATGCGTGGAAATTCAACAATGGGACAAATTGACTTGGCTTGCTTTTCATTGAGTTTCCGAACAAAGTTAATATTTGATAAGTGTTTTCTAAAACTATACGTAAAAATAAACTGTTTGATGACAAAAAGTCAAAATGCACAAAAAGTAACATGGGACAATTATGCGTATAACGGCAGCGCAGGTATCGAAGAAACCATGGTTTAAGGGCTTGGACATAAGCCGAGATTTTATCAAGGTAATGTGACGTCTCGCATTTCTATAGAATAGGGCTCATAGGCAGCAATCACTGCAGCTGTGGTGCAGGCTATCAAGACCCCAATCATGTGGTTTGGGATTGCCCCGAATACGATGTGCCAGATCCAGTTTATGTGTATCCCTCAGGGCCCAAGGGAAACTAGAAAAGAAAGACATTAGAGAGGTGTTGGGTAAACTTGACCTGGAGTATATGAATCTTGTGTATGTTTTTATCAAGCAAGTATAAATTATAGTTTAATTTCTTGTCTTGTCGTTCCACTTGTCCACCTTGTGTCTCCTTTGAAAATTGTTTTTCTTCTGCATCGTTACAGGTTGTTCAGTCTACGAATGGTTAGGCCAGCAGCAAATACGTCAAAAATTCATGCTGCTGACTGACAACGCCAAGCCCTATCACCCTATACCTTCCTATATATTATTGTTACCCCTAACCTCAACCTAACCGCGTGTTTTACGGTTCCCTAAAGCTAATACTATACTTAAGAAGCAAACTTGAAAATGTAAATATATTTCACAAAAAATCGGCTCCGTAATGCTTGATGGCGCATGAGCCTATTAAATAAATGATTATATATAAAAAAACACTGCACCAGGTCCGTCCCCAAATAAAGGCTTTATTCTTTGTTTTTCTGGTAGAATTATAACGAACCTTTTTAATGTAAACAATAAATTCAATTATTTTTGGCGGCATGAGTGTGAGCAAGTGATTTTGCATCCAAATATCATTCGTGAATATTTCGAAGCAGATCTCAAGTGATTTTGCTTTTGTGGGAGAACATCATGATTGAAATTTAAGTGTCAGTGTACCAACCATTCAATAGATCAAGGGCCATCTGAGGTGGAAAACTGAACAAATCTCGAATACTTTTTCAAATCGACGTAAGTAACTTTCATACGGTTTTGAGAACACTAATTGAGAAGAATCACAACCTGTCTTCTAAAACTGTTTTAAAATAAATGACCTTTTTAACATTTTTTCGCCGTTTACATCGCTCGAATTTTGCATACAATCAGATCGCGTTCAAAAACTAGGTAGTTTCTATTATTTTCAACAAAAATAATTATAAAAAATGATAAGCCGTTTCATACAGTTACTTTCGACGTTTTTCTACCAGTGTAAAATCGGCTTAAGTAGTGTTTTGCTTTGATCAGTGGTTAAGTCACTTTGTCTCTCTATACAGCGGGGCGGCGAAAGTAGTGGTTAGGTTAGGAAAGTTGAAAATCTTACTTTCGTCGTTTCGTAAATCCGGAAATTAAACGTTCTTAAAGTGAAAAATTTAATTGGGTAGAAGCGGAACATGTGGAATTTCGTCCACGAAACACGTAGGATCAATAAAGTAAGTTTATTCACTTTTCTGACTTGAGACTATTTGAATAAGTTTTCGAGAAATATTCATTAGCTATATAGTGCCAGTAACATTTTTTTTCAAATGTTCTGAATTTTGTGATCCTAAAAAGCTAAAAAAAATATGTTTTTACCAAACAGTTCAGAGTCCTAATGTCTGTCTGATAGTGATAGAGTTGATCGTAATTTTGATCCCCAGATGTCGCTAGTGGTATTTCTAGTAAACGCGATATCGACAACATTTATTTACTGGAATTGTGTGAAAAGTCTTTTCCATGCATAATCAAAATGCAAAGGGATTTCTGTACTGAAAAATTTGATACTCAACGCGTACCCGGGTAGAGAATTACAAATGTATAACAAAATTTACCATTAAAATAGAATGTTTAACTGAACAAGCTTTTCACGTTTAGATAAAAATAATGTTAAATTTATTTCTTTGACTTGAATATCAAAATTTAGCATCACTTTTTTTCCTTCTTGATAATCTTTAACGAATAGTAAAATAAGCTATTTTGGTAAAATTTTATATTGGTTTGTTCTCATTAATCATGTCGACGAAAAAATGGGCGGTAACCATTCGATTATACTGGAGCTGAAAAGTTAACCACTGGGAAGCAAGATACGTTCAGTTAATTTCCATTGTCATTAAAATCACATTTCTTCTGTCCGCAATACCCTACGGGTTACCGTCCCACCCACCACGAAGTGGAACCATCAAACAGACCTAAATTGTCACATTAACCTTTTGGATTTTTTTTCGCCCCATTCCGACGAACAAGACTCAAATAATTATCCATTTTGTTTTTTTTTTCTTTTCTTATTCTCCCGCTGTTTCAAGGAACGATTACTTCTCTCGGTACTGCCGGAGCACGTCGCGGTGAAAATGCGACAAGATCTGGGATCCACCAACTCGGAGCAGTTCAAAAAAATCTACATGAGTCGCCACGAAAATGTCAGGTAAGAATAACAATCTTGGCCGTAGAAAATGGAGAAATTATGGATAATGTTGTCACAAAGAAACAAGGAACGTGGGTGGTTGATGGAAACACAGAGATGATGACAACCGAATCTAATCGAGTTAAGATAATCTTTCTTTTATTTTTCGTTGTATTTTGCGCGCCGCGATGTGTTTGTGCATTACAAAAATTGTGATATACCTATAAGCAACGTGGCAGAATTTTACTAATCAGTCTTCTATTGTCTTATATCAAGTTAACAACAAACACATAAAAATAAAAATCGAAATTTGAAATAAGATTTACCAAATTGCTAACATAAATTGAAATTATTGATAACAAGTCATAACAAATTATGTTATTTTTTGTTGAAATTAGAATAATAGTGGTAATCTCGCCAAGGGAGAAAAGCCACTCTAATAAAAATATATGACTATACTAATATTAAAATAAGCAATCTTGTTTTTTTTCTCTATCATATTGCTCAAAAGGGTTTGATTGCAACTTCCATTTATAATATCAAGTTGAGAAAGTTATATCAAAATTGGTTTCTGATTACTTTATTTGACATCATTTTGATAATAGTTAGTTTACCCAATTCACTCGGGCCAGTTTACAGTAACCAGCTAACTAACAAACGGCGGCGATAACTGGAGTTGAATATAGTAGTATGAAGAAAGCTGCCGGCTATAGATCTGGACCCAGTCGCTTCATCCGACCAACTGAACCGGTTCGAACGGATAAACGATATTGAATTTCCATTAATTTTCCTTTCAGTTCGACATCAGCGCTTTTTCAGCGCTCTGGCAGATTTTTTTCTCTCTCGCAAGAGCTCGTTTCGTATAGTATTCATAATCTCGGCAATAGATTTGGTTGACGTGGACTGTTGCTGATAGCGGTTTGATTGTCAAATAAAAGCTCAAATGTGTTGTGGCCTAATTCAGATTTGAACTGCAAAAAAAAAAACAAGTTTTTATTACTACCTTGTTTGGCATTAAAATCACCAACGAAAAAAGGAACAGATTTATTGCGAGTCAATTTCCGCAAGTAAATTAAGAGCAGATGAGCATGTTGTCCATTTCATTGAAAAGTCAATCTTTGGTTTTGAAACGTTTCAAATGACGAAAAATAAGTTGATCTATTATTCGCCTATGATTGATGATAGCAACACCATCACATGCTCTATCCAAGCTATCATTTCGATATAAGGTACTCCGGGGCGAGTGAGAATCCGGGGAAAGTGAGACTTTCCATCATAGCTCATTTAAGAAAAGTTTCTGAAGAAGGTATTCTTCTAGAAATTATAAAAATGTGTTTAGTACAAACAATATTATTAGATTTGTAACCATGTAACCATGTGCCCCACCATGGTGGGGTAAGTGGATCATCAATGAAAAAAAAATCTATTCTCAGACCAAATGTGATGTAATAATGATATTACATAAATTACATAACATGAAAATGATCTACATTTTACCAAAATATTATGAAAAATATTAAAATACTGTTTCACACAAATTGGAACAGAATATTTTGGTGAAAATTCATCCATTTTATACCCTTTAGTTGTAGGATTATTTCAGTTATTTAGGATGTATTCCAGTTTCTAAAAAGCTTGATTATCTGAAACGAATAAAGTTTGTGATTAGGTAGTTGAAGCGGACAATTACAACAATTTCATAACAATCAACAAACAATGGCGATGGTATGAACCAGTGCTAAGCTGATGTGAAAACCAAAAAATGCATTTGATGCAAATTGATGTACATCGTGCACTGAATAAGTGGTCCACCCCTTGACCGTCTCCTGTCATGACCGCGAAGGTAACTTGTTGACAGACAAAATCTTGGTGGCTGCTAGGTGGAAAGAACACTTCGAGTAATTGTTGAATGGAGAGAACACGAGCGCGTCTGAGAACAGATTAATCATCAGCAACGATGGACAAGCTGTGGAGCCCCCGACGCTATATGAGGTTACAAGAGCGATCAAGGAGTTGAAGAACTGTAAAAGCTGCTGGAAAAGACGAGCTCCCGGTTGAACTTTTCAAGCACGGTAGTAAGCAGCTATACGAAATACTGCATCGTACTCTGTTAAGCATATGGGAGGTACCAAATAATATCGCGTGTTCTGTTCGACAGATTGAGACCGCTGGAGGAGTCCTTCGTCGGCGAATACCAAGCTGGTTTTCGTGAGGGCCAATCAACGACGGATCAAATGTTTACCTTGCGACAAATCTTTGATAAGTTCCGGGAATACAACTTGCAGACTCACCATCTGTTCATTCGCCTTGGAATCCGGCGTACGATTTAGTAAAGAGAAATGAGTTATAGCAGATAATGATAGAACACGGTTTTTCGGCGAAACTGATTAGACTGATTCGTGCAACGTTGGATGGATCGAAATCAAGTGTGCGGGTTGCGGATGAGACTTCAACGTCCTTCGTAAGCTTAGATGGATTGAAACAAGGAGATGCGCTTTCGAACCTTTTTGTTCAACATTGCTCTCGAAGGAGCTGTGAGGAGAGCGGGTGTGCAAAGAAGCGTTACCATCGTCACCCGGTCGCATATGATCCTGGGTTTTGCGGACGATATCGATATATTCGGAATTGATCGTCGAGCCGTAGAAGAGACATTCGTGCCTTTTCAAAGGGAGACAGCGAGGATTGGACTTACCGTCAATACCAGCAAAATAAAGTACATGATCGCTGGTAGACAGCATGGTTCCAATCGTGACGTTGGTAGTGAAGTGGTGCTGGGTGGTGAAAAATTTGAAGTAGTGGAAGAATTTGTGTATCTTGATACTTTAGTGACATGCGATGAAGTTACCCGACACGTGAAAAGGCATCTTGCAGCTGCGAATAGGGCTTTTTACGGGCTCCGTAACCAGCTTAAGTCCCGTAGCCTGCAGACGAAAACAAAATTCGCGCTATATAGGACACTAATCCTTCCGGTTGCTCTATATGGTCATGAATCCTGGACGTTAAAAGAGGTCGACCGGAAAGCGTTTGGAGTTTTTGAGCGTAAAGTTCTGCGAACAATACTCTGTGGTAAACAAGAAAATGACATCTGGCGGCGTCGCATGAATCACGAGTTGCACCAAGCATATAAAGAAGTGGATATTATCAAGCTCATAAAACACGGCAGGCTGCGTTGGGTTGGTCACGTGGTACGAGTGCCGGAAGAACGACAAAATAATTTTCAGTAGAGAACCCGGACGAGGCTTAACCTCCAAATAGTAACTCAGGATGTTACAATCAAGCATTTGTGTAAGGGAAACTCTGAAAAATGACGTTTAGAGGATGCCCCGTTGAGGTTTTTGAAAAAAAAAAAGTTAGATCTTCATGAGTTATGTCAAACAAATATATCTAGTTCAGCGAAATTTTATAAAACTCAGCTTTTGTAATTTTTGGAGATCCCAGATAGTCATTCACTGTATATTTTGCATAAAAATTTTGTACGCTTCTACTCGATGGAATGCGCAGTCCCTTCAATCTAGCATGCTTTGATACCTCTGTAAATAGATACCTCGCTAATTCGATGCTATCTGTTTAAGTTTCTCATGTTAGTTTACCTCTCTAACTCGATATTTTCATGAAAAGTTCCAAATGTTAATAAATTTCACGAATTTGAATATTATGATTTAATTGATAGTAAAGTTAAGGTTTACTGACAATTTCTGAGCGATAAAATTTTCAATTTTTGCAGACCGTTAGTGTCACATAGGTAAATGTGGTAAAATTGTATTATTTTTCACGTTAAAATTACTATTTCGAATGTATTTTGTCAAAATAATAAAAACTTTAAAATTTGATAAAAAAATGTAGAATAAAAACGTATTAAAAAAATCATAGTTTTCGAATATTCAAAAAATCAGTGTGTAAAGTTTTCGTGTAAAACATACAATGAATGATTTTTACCAGATATCTTGGACTCTAGAATCTGCAAATAATATAAAAATATGGGTTTTATAAAATTGTTCTGAACTTGAAATATTTGTCGCGAAAATAGGACTTGTTTCAAAAATCTCGGCGGGGCAACCTCTAAACGTCATTGCTCAGAGTTCCCCTAATACAATGATGGGTCTTGGGATTAGTTTACCATTGTCAATGTTGAAAATTCAACTAACAGAATGCTGAGTAAATTTTTTAAGCTTTTCTGTGTATCTGCCTGGTATGAATCACCAATTGTTTTGCGTGAAGGGCAATCCCAAAAGTTACACTTGTGATTGCCTGAGCAATTTGCACATACTAACCATTAGGTACCTTCTTCCACAACCTCCACGAATCCTACATTGAGCATTCATTTGGTAATGTTTGGCTGAGGGGTGCGGTCTCGAACATTTTGGTCATTCAATTTGAACACAATTTTTTGCACCAGTGCTACCCGTTGTTTGTTTGCTTGTATCGCAGGAAACCATTTTCAAGGTGCAAACTTAAAATGATTCACACTAAGCTTCTGCAATTTGATGAGGGCAATAAGTCGAATGAATCAGCTGAAACAGATAGTTTCTGACCGCATGTTAGTGTAAATATATTTCACGAAAGTTCTGAAAATAGCATGCATCAATAAGACCAAGTAAAACGTTTCATCGACAGTTGATTATTTCTGTGTCACACAAAATGTATATATTAAATGTATTTGGTATAAATGTTTTGTAGCGTGACGAAATAATGACCGCACAGTTCTAGGCACACTCAAAGTTATCCCATTTTATTACAAAAAACTAAATGAAATTCTTGAAAAAGATCTTTGCGACAATTGTCAGATTGTGTTCTCTTTTCCATAATGATTACTTGGAATGCGGAACAGTATGCGCCGCCGCCATCTTTTCGAATTCAACATGTTCCTAGCAACCGTTGGATACTCAAATGCATTTCAATGCGGATACTCAATTGATCTTGGCTGCTGTCAAATCCATTAGGTGGGATTGGGGTTACCATATACGTGGGAAAATCTAAGTGAACCGTTTATTTCATTTTTTTATCTCTTCATGTGCACATTCACTGGAGAGACTTTTTAAGACGACTTTGAACAAACGTTTAATTTTGTCGTCATAAGACAATAATTCATGCTTCTTGTCTTTACGATGTTTGACAAACAGTTTGCGATCTTTAAGGGCTTCCAGCAAAACTCAGTAGCCTTTTTTCTTTACGATTTGAGAGGAAACTTTGATTCATCTAATGGAGTTCTAAAGATGTTCTGCCTAAATCCTCCAAATTGGAAAATACTGATTACGATTGGTGGAACCCTTTGCTTTCTTACTTGAATCGAAGAGCCTGGGCTAGAAGCTGCATCGAGCTGCTGCTCTGAAAATTTGTCTAAAGTATCGAATTGATTACGCATTTCGATACAATTTCTGGAAACATTTTTGGAAGGAATCATCTTTCCGATCATATCAAGTGATTATATAGGAGATTTTTTCCCAAGACGATGTCCAAGAAGGATTACCACTGGCAATGGGTTATTTTTTCATCAGCAGGATGTCTTTCTCGGCTGAAAGCTGAATGAGCCCAAGGTACGAGAACAGTAGTCTAATCAATAAACTTTTCCAGCCGTTCTACTCGAACCATCGTAATTACCACAAGATAAGTTTTCTTCTACGAACATTCGGATTCCCTCGGCAAAACAAAGTTATTCAGCCACTGCCGAACTGAAAACGTTATGAGAGAAAGCATAATTCGATGAGGCTCTCTCAGATAAGTCTTTTCTTGTTTCCTTTCCAACTTTTCCATACAACGTGTTTCCCCAGAGGTATTAACCCTTGGCACCTCGCAGAGTCTGTTTTCCGGAGTAACACCTTCCCACGCAATTAACTCCCGCTGACGACGGACGTCCGCCAGGCCTATCATCTCACCCCAACTCACTTCTTCTTATTTTTCTTGACATTACGCCCCTATTGCGACAGAGCTTACTCATCAGACTACTTTCACAGTGATTGATTGAGAGCTTTCATTATCAAAGTTGCTACTCTTCTTCTTCTTCTTGGCATTTACATCCTCACTGGGACAGAGTCTGTTCCTTAGCTTATGAGCATTTCCACAGTTGCCAAAGTTGTAATTTTCGCATTGGTATATCGTATGACAGGTACGATGATACTCTATGCCCAGGGAAGTCAAGGAAATTTCCATTACGAAAAGATCCTGGACTGACCGGGAATCGAACCCAGACACCTTCAGCATGGGTTTGCCGTGGACATTACCTCTAGGTCAAAGAAGTTCTCTTTTGTAACCCACCCATTATTATTAGACGGTGTGAGTGTGAAGGTTAGCTTTCGCCGTTGGCGACGAGACGAACCGTATCCTAATTACTTCCTTGGAAATTTTTAACAACACCCTCCCATTTCCTGTCGTCTACTATTCCTTCGATGTCTGGTTTCCATCGTCGTCTCTCAACCCAAAGTAGAAAAAAAACAAGCCCCTAATAAGGGACTTCCAGGCAGTGAGCTTGTTGTAGCTTATGTTCCTACTAAATTTTAAATGAACCAAAGTAGCGAAGGTGACTTCATTGAGAGAGAGAAAGGTGGAATCGCGACAACATGGCTTAAATATTCATTGAACCGGAATACTGGTCGATCCACGTTTCGAGGAATGTTTTACAGCATTGCAAATTGCGATGCATTTGTGAAAAACGAACTAGCTAGAAAAAAAAAATGCATACTTTCATCAACTGGGAGTTGTTAGCTTATTTATTATAAATAAAAGGATAGGGGAAGTCGTGGCAAAATGAACACCGTGCCTTTTACCGAGAAAAACCAAATTCGATTGAGTTTATATCAAGCATGAACAATTTAAAGAATAAATAGGTGTGTTCGGGTTGATACAGAGGTCAATTGAAGTGAAATTATCAAAAAAAGTAAAATTTTAGAAAACCACGTTCGAAAATTAGAACTGAAGTAACTTTTAGCTGGTGCGTCTTGAGGTTTTTCAGTGAGGTGAATATCGCTATGATATAACGTCAAATCTGATACCTTTACATTTATTTTTGTAGCCCATTCATTAATGGATACATTTTCTGGAGTGCAATGTATTTTTTTTTTTGTAATGTTTGTTTTGCTCACGTTTTTGGCATGATGTTCATTCTACCACCAACAGCTGTTCGTTTTACCCACATAGTGCAAATAAAATGAACATTTGCATCGTCTTTTGCTAGCGATAAAAATACGTGAAAATTTAGCTATTTCAGTCTGAATTCGTGTCGCTGCTTTGGATAGCATCCCTATTTTTGATGTTGTGCGAAAGAACTATACGAATACCTCGGTTTTCTATCCGAAACAAGATGATATCCTTAAGGTGTTCATTTTACCACCCCTTGTTATCCGACGTTATCAATGATCCGAGGTAGACAAATTCGTCCACCACCTCGAACTCATCCCCGTCGATCGTCACGCGTCTGCCTATGCGAGCTCTATCGCGCTCGGTTCCTCCAGCCAGCAGATATTTCGTCTTCGACATATTTACCTTCAATCCAACCCGATCTGCTTCACGTTTCAGCTTGGTATACTGTTCAGCAACCACCTGGAACGTTCTTCCGACAATGTCCACGTCGTCAGCGAAACAAATGAACTGGCTGGATTTATTGAAGATCGTGCCCCGCATGTTGAAGCCCGCCCGTTTCATAACACCTTCTAGCGCAATATTGAACAGGAGGCAGGAAAGACCATCGCCTTGTCGAAGTCCTTTGCGTGTTTCAAACGGGTCCGATAATGCACCCGATATCTTCACACAGCACTGTACACTATCCATCGTTGCTTTGATCAGTCTAGTCAGTTTCCCGGGAAAACCATTCTCGTCCATAATCTTCCATAGCTCTTCGTGGTCGATAGTATCATAAGCCGCTTTGAAATCGATGAATAGGTGGTGCGTAGGGACTTGATATTCGCGACACTTTTGGAGGATCTGCCGCAACATAAAGATTTGGTCTGTCGTCGATCGCCCATCCACAAAACCGGCTTGGTAACTTCCCACAAGTCTGCTTGCCAGTGGCGAAAGACGGCGGAAGATGATCTGGGAAACCACTTTATAGGCTGCATTAAGAATGGTGATCGCTCGATAGTTCTCACATTCTAACTTGTCACCCTTTTTGTATATTGGGTATATTATTCCCTCCTTCCACTCCTCCGGTAGCTGTTCTGTATCCCAGATCCTGGCTATCAATCGGTGCAGACAAGTGGCCAACCTGTCCGGGCCCATTTTAATAAGTTCCGCTCCAATACCATCCTTTCCAGCTGCTTTGTTGTTCTTGCGCTGTTTGATAGCATCCTTAACTTCACCTATTGTGGGAGTTGGCACGTCTCCCTCATCCGCCGTACTGATGAAGCCATCCCTCATGCTGTCTTGATCTTCCTCCTCTGCGCCGTTTAGGTGTTCATCGTAGTGCTGCTTCCACCTTTCAATCACCTCACGTTCGTCCGTCAAGATACCTCCATCCTTATCCCGGCACATTTCGGCTCGCGGCACAAAGCCTTTGCGCGATGCATTTAGTTTCTTGTAGAACTTTCGTGTTTCTTGAGAACGATACAGCTGCTCCATCTCTGCGCACTCCAACTCTTCCAGGCGGCGCTTCTTATCCCGGAATAGATGGGTTTGCTGTTTTCGCTTCTGTTTGTATCGTTCCACGTTTTGACGGGTGCCTTGCTGCAGCATCATCGCCCGCGCTACATTCTTCTCGTCCAAAACCATCTGACATAGTTTCATATTTCATTGCTACATTTTTCTAATTTTTGGCCGAGCGGTTCCACGCGAAATCGTCCATAAAATGCTGAAATCTGACATGTACCATTCCGATTTGGATGAAACTGCGCAGATGTATTAAGTATATGAGACGAAAATTATCTTATATAATTGGGGATCTTTTAGAATCGAGAGTAACTTCTGATAAGGGCGTATGTATTTTTGGCACCACCATTTAAAAAAAATAGTACCTCGGAAACCGTTTGTTATAGAGAAATAGTGTCTGAGGAGGGATGGTAGACAATCACATAGGCTTTGTAAAAAAAATATACACTGAAAAAATAAATACTTTTATCTTCATGAAAAAATCGAAATTAAACCTTAAAACACAAATTGCAAAAAATAGCAATCACACGACGCGACGCGAGACAGGACACAACACTTATGGTTCTTACAAACGTTAAAAGGACATATAAGTTACCTTTTTTTTAACGACCGGTTTCGGGCTTGATGCTGCCCATCATCAGGACGATGTCCAACCGTTTAACGTTCAGGACTATGTCCAACCGTTAAACGTTTGTAAGAACCATAAGTGTTGTGTCCTGTCTCGCGTCGCGTCGTGTGATTGTGATATAGTTCTTACGTTGCACAAAACCCAAAATAATGAGTGCAAAAAATAGTTATCTTCGATTTTTTTCAATTTTTTTCTGTAAAATTTCAATGTAAAACCAGATGTTTTAAGCACAGTTTCAACATGGTGCAATCTAAAATAGAAAAGTTTTTCTAAGAGCAACTTTTGATGCATTTCTGAAAATTCAATTTCTGGCCGTAGAAAAGACGTTTTGATGCTGTAATTTGATTCTTCATCCAAAAACAATTCAAAATGCTAATAACAATGATCTTCCTAAAACTGATTCTTCATCCAAAAACAATTCAAAATGCTAATAACAATGATCTTCCTAAAACTAGCCGTTTTCTAGATATTTAGGATTCAATTATATTAATGTCATAAAACTTAAGAAAATACGCCCGTTTCATAAGTTACTCCAGATGCTCCACCAACAATGTTACGTTTATCTCTTTCCACGGCTAGTTTTAGGAAGATCATTGTTATTAGCATTTTGAATTGTTTTTGGGTGAAGAATCATATTACAGCATCAAAACGTCTTTTCTACGGCCAGAAATTGAATTTTCAGAAACGCACCAAAAGTTGCTCTTAGAAAAACTTTTTTATTTTAGATTGCACCATGTTGAAACTGTGCTTAAAACATCTGGTTTTACATTGAAATTTTACAGAAAAAATTTGAAAAAAATCGAAGATACCTATTTTTTGCAATTTGTGTTTTAAGGTTTAACTTCGATTTTTTCATGAAAATAAAAGTATTTTTTTCAGTGTATATTTTTTTTACAAAGCCTGTTTGATTGTCTACCATCCCTCCTCAGACACTTTTTCTCTATAACAAACGGTTTCCGAGGTACATTTTTTTAAAATGGTGATGCTAAAAATACTTACGCCCTTATCAGAAGTTACTCTTGATTTTAAATGGTCTCCACCAGTGGAAAAAACTTATTCTATTATATTGAAACTATGTGCAAAATTCCATTTGAATCCAAGGTAGTCGAGTTTCATCGTTTACCGATTTGGCGTGGAACCGCTCGGCCGCTCATTTATATGGAGCCCGACCATTGTGTATTGTCTGCTGGTCTTCCGCCTTATGTGTCGGATATGCCCGGAACTTCAATATCTTGGTAGAGCACGGTACTAAAGGGCGAACACGAAATTATTGCGACACATTCAACAGGGCATAACTTTTCTACCATTGGGTAAAAATCAATCAAATTTTGCACACTTTCTCATTGATGTGGTGTACTGTTTACATGCTGTCAAACTCGAAGTCGTGTTTTTCTATTCAACGAAAATGGAGTTGAACCAACGCGAGTCGAGAGAACAAATTCTTTCCAAACACCTGGAATTTCCTGAACTGTCACACCGGCAGTTGGAAAAAATGTTGAATATTCACCACTCAACCGTCTCCAGAGTGTAAAAGCGGTTCCAGGAGCGGTTGACGTTGGACCACAGCAAAGGTGCTGGAAGAAAATCGGGACCAGAGAACAAAAAGACAGAGGGAAAGGTGAAGCGGATGATTAAAGCAAATCCCAACGTCTCAAGCCGTGATTTGGCTGAAAAAATAGGCATGTCGCAGAGCTACATCCAGAATGCAAAGAAGAGAGCTGGACTACATACATACAAGGTACAGAACTTCCCAAACCGCGATGAGCGGCAACAATCGACGGCTAAAACTCGGGCACGGAAACTCTACGAGAAGATGCTGACAAAATATGGCTACTGTGTGATGGACGACGAAACGTATATAAAAGCCGATTTTAAGCAAATTCCGGGGTTGGAGTTTTTCACCGGCAAGAGCAAGTTCGATGTGAACGGCCAATTTAACCTTTCAGTCGTCGCGCGGTTTGTCACCGTCAGAACCACCGCGCTACTGTTGTGAACGAATAGCGAGCAGTGTTGTACAAAATCCAACAGCGCGACGACTGAAGTGTTAAGAAGAAGAAAATGTCGAAGTTCGCCTCCAAATATCTCATTTGGCAGGCCATCTGCTCTTGCGAACTGAGGAGTGAGCCTTTCGTGACAAAGGGCACAGTAAATGGCGAGATCTACAAATCTGAGTGCCTCGAGAAGCGCCTTTTGCCGTTCTTGCAGCAGCACGACAAAGCTCCGACATTTTGGCCAGACTTGACATCATGCCACTATTCTAAAAGTGTCCTGGAGTGGTATGAGGCCAATTCTGTCCATTTTATTCCAAAGGACATGAATCCGCCAAACTGTCCGCAGCTGCGCCCTGTGGAGCAGTACTGGGCAATAATGAAGCGGGAACTTCGGAAGAGCAAGAATTACTGTCGGGAAGGACATGTTAAGAAAATGGGAAAAAACTGAGAAACTGGTACCGAATGACACTGTAAAGACTTTGATTGAGCGCATCAAGCGAAAATGCCTTCAATTTTACACTCAAGGCTCCATCGATTAACTTTTCTTTTGATTTTTGAAGTAAATAAGTTAAGATCGAACCCTTACCGATCCTCAACAATCATCCATACACCAATCGCTTTATTGGTGTATCATCATTTTCATCATTCCCGGCAACAACAACAACAACGACGACGTCCACCACACCGACGACGATAGCCCAGCTAGTAGAACGGAAACAGTAGTCTAGCATCAGCATTTCATCACCTGACAACATAGGTAGCATTTACGTGGACAACCCCCGAACGAGACCACTAAACGAAGCCACAGCCCTTTAGACCCGCGGCATCAGCAGTTCTTCCACAGCAACAGCATAAGCATTGCAGTAGGTAGTGAGGTTTGATCGTAATCAATAATTGAATAAAGGTTCAGTTCGTTTTAGGCAGTAGATCGAATAAGTTCTTTTTTTAAAACTTAGTCTGGGTGACACCCTTCTTCACTAATATATGTATAGAACTACCCTAAAATTTTGGATTGATTCTAAACATTATAACAAAATTGGCATGACATTTTCGGTGTCTCAATAATTTCGTGTCCGCCCTTTAGTTTGAGAGCTGAACACAAAAGTTTGATCATTTCCATGGTAATTTCCATGCAAATTTTAGATGGCATTTGCACAGCCAAATTTCTACTAAATCATCTCAAACTTTGGGAGAATATTTTTTATTATTTTCGACACCGTTTAAGCAGGTAGGTCTTAAAACTGCATCTATTACCTATGTCCTTCAAAATTACAGGTTGGGTTTAGTATGTATGTTGCGTTTATTACTGCATGCTACGGATTCTTGTCCGTAAAACTGAATGAAATTCAGTATAAACCTAAGCATTCTTATATTCGCATTAGGTGTTTATTTTTTTGAAATATGTGGCCAAGAAAAATCTCGTTAATTTGGGTTCCCTGGATCTGACATCTGCGAGCGACATCAAAAAACGTAAATTTACAGTTCACATTATGTAATTTTCAGCCTTTCGAATTCTAATTTCATACGAGTATATTTTCGGTAGACCTAGGCTCAGTTTTACACGAAAGCCGTGTTATTACAGATAAAGTATTGAAAATTTATGCTGTTTCAATAATTGCATGTAGTAGAGATTTACATTACGGGTAATAATTATCATTTCCAAGAGTAAAAAAGCCCATACTTCTAAATACGAAAAGCTCTGCCATCCAGCGGTAACTTTAAATTTTCAATCCAAACCGACTGCTGCCTAGCACCACCCACTCGAAGATGAGGCCAATTTGCCACAGTTCACTGCGGTCGCCAAAGGCTTCCGAAGCGATGCGATGTCGTCGTCGTCTCGCCGATCCCAGAAAGATAAACATCTGGTTGTGATAACAAATTTACATCGTGCCATGGGACATCTTCATTCGAGCCTCCATACGGACTACTGATTGAGGCGTCATACCTTTGATATGGTGGTGGTGGGTTTGATTTTGTAGGCCGATGTTTTTGCTTCACTACATATTTGCAATTCAAGATGAGATCCAGTTAAAAATTGTTCAGAAGACAAGTTGAAAACAGACACAGTTCCAATTCGAACGTAGCGCCCTGTAAAAGTAGAAGCAGTACGAGACATCTCGCACAAATACCAAATCTGACAGGGTTTTGCAGGGGTTTCATTGTTTGAGCTCAATCTGGGAATACGTACATCTTCACGGTCGACAAAACACGTCTCTATGGGGGCGCTTCGCAAGATTTGCCGGCTGTCTGTAGTTGTTTTGTTGATTTATTCCTTCATGGTGCTGTTGGATTTTTTTTCCCGTCGGTGATTTTGCTGACTGATGGAAAATCTTTCGTGCAAGTTTGTCGAAATGGTTTCTTCTGGTAAAGTGATTGCAGAACTTTTTGATAATATGTTCTGCTTGTGATTTATTGAACGAGACTTTGTTTTTTTTTGTGCTGGCTTAATCTGTAATAATAACTGTACCATTCAAGCGGAAACATAGGCTACGTAAAAATAATCTAAATCCATGGATGTTCATTTAATAACACCGTTAAAATATAAAACAACGAGCCTTGATCAAGCAGAAACTATCTACCTCCACCGTTCAGGTGAAATCCACGCGCAAATAACAAATTTCCATAATCTCGCTCAAGGATTTGTCGGGTCTAATTTTCTAACGTAAAACACATTTCCGCGAACGAGCCACATCATCATACCCCACTAGCCAACGCCAACGTCGTCGTTGCCGTTGGCTTATCGGATAAAACCGAAGCGTGCTTCCTTTGCAGTGGAATATTCGCCAAATGCACTGCATCCATTCGACCGCATAAAATCCACACCTTCATTCCACAGTTTCCCGCAAAATTTCTCATCTGATTTCCCATTTTCTCTCTCTCTTTCTTCCTTTGTGCAGTATTCTGTATGCTGATATAGTTGGCTTTACCGCCATCTCATCGACCTACTCGGCCCAGGATCTGGTGAAAATTTTAAACGAACTTTTCGCACGATTTGATCGTCTGGCAGAGGTAAGTTTTCCACCGGTTATCATTTCAGGATTATGTTTCCGACTTCCCCGGGCATCACCGTTGTCGTGAAATGTGAAATTGAATGTGTCAAAGAGTGTTTTAAAGCAATCGAAATACTTCATCAGCATTTCACAGAAAGTTGAGCACAATTGAAATGAAATTAAATAATGTTCATCAGATGATTCGCAATAGTTTTCTCAAGCTGGTACATGAAATTGATTTAGTCTGAATAAGGAATGAGACGGCTGACTCGGTTGACGAAATCGCTTCATAGCCATTTGAACGTGAAAGTTTTGATGTTCCAGAGTGATTTAATTCACAAGATTTTCTTTTCTCCGTTTTCATCATACAGTTGATACTACTGGGCATTCTCTATTTACTGAAAAGATGAAACAAAGTTTACTTGCTGAACGGTTTTTTTTTTTTCGTGTTCACTATGGTCAAAACTGCACAGTTATGTGACCAAAATTTTGGGAGTGAATCATTTAACGAAAAAATTGGGGTGGGTAATGTCTGTTACATTATCGCGGGGTTGACGTAGGACTACTATGGACACAACTTCGATCAATTCTGGGTCAGACTCTTACAACAGTGCGGTAGCTTTTTGTAGGTGATAGGATATTTAATGATAGATGATAGGTGCTGTGATTGTGAATATTCAATTACGTTTTTGTTTTAAGGGAGATCTGTCACTTGGTTTGGAAGCTTTTTCAGAGTTCCGGATTTCAAAGTAAAATACTTTAGAAAGGATTTGATTGATTATGTTTGAATGACAGTGAAGTTTGGGTATGAGTGTAATGTAAGATTATTGATTATTTGTCATGTGTATGGATTTGTAAGTGTACTAGTTTTGTGTTGTTATTGATCAGATGAAGTTTTCAGAAATTAACCATTTTTTTCCGCTTGGATCGCATCTCAGCAGGCAACAGATCGGCTTGCTCTGACCGGTCGTGCTTCTCAGGCACAGACATCGATAGCAAAGGACCCTCCCCCACCCTCGTTTGTCTTGCTTTGCTGTCTTTTCAAAAGCATTCTAAATTTGCCCCATTTTTTGTAGAATGTGTTAATTTTCTAATCAAAGTGTTCCCATAAAATATGAAACATCAAAGACGCTGTTGGAAATGCCACTCTATTTTACAATCGTAGTGAAATGCTGAGCACTCACCCCGACGGCACTGCAGCAGCGTCCGCGAGTACAGTCTCAAATTGTTGAGTCATAAATTATTCATGGCAAATGAAATTTTGTATGAAGCTGTGAAATTGATCTACGAATATAAGAAGTCATAAAGTCGGAAATATTTTTCTTTTAACTATTTTCCACTAATTTGATGGCCCTAAAAAGGGCCGATGGCTTAGTTAGCTTCGATGTTCTTACAGATAAATAACACTGCGAGATGTTATCAGTTGATTGCCATGGTCAAACGGGGAATCCTCAACTCAAATGTAGAAATTTGAGCAAGTTATTTGCTTTAACGACGAACCAGCCAAATGTTTCGTGGCGTGGATGGCGCACAACAGCAACAGGTAGTGGATCACCGGGCTTAAGTCGAAATCTGAAAACGTTGCTCTCTCTTGAAATCTTGAGCGATTTCACTAGTCCAACGCTTGATTAGCAGCTCCTCGGTATTTGTTCTAAACGGGATTGCTTCTTGACCACCAATGCTGATTTTATCACGAGTCGAAATCTTGAAGCGCGGCGCCGATGACGATGGCTGGGTGAACGCAAACAAGCGGTGAACCGCAAAGCGTGAATGACTCGCTCGACCGTGTTCACAGCTCAACCGCAAATTTTCCTGTGGACTGCTTCCTCTTCTTCTTCTTTGCGGTGACAGCGGTGCACCGCGGTGATGGCTTTGGCTTCGGACGGCATCTTGTCTCGGTCGGTCGACGGTCCGTTTGATTTGAGCGAAGCAAGACAAACGGGGGGGGGGGGGGTCCTTCGCTATCAATGTCTGTGCCTGAGAAGCACGCCCGGTCAGAGCAAGCCAATCTGTAGCCTGCTGAGATGCGATCCAATCGGAGAGTGAAAAGCAAATCACGTCAACTTTTCTCTAGCACCCCTATTTATAGATTTGCTTGAAATCAACGTTTTCTTTTAAACCAGTTATTAAACTATTTGGACAAGTATGCGGGATTCAATAAGTTAACGACATGAATCTTTGATGTCGTGTCTTCCGATTGAGGTGCTAATCAAGGAATTTCGTTAAGCCAGAAAAAAGTTATAAACGTTTAAAATATTTCATGCCAACATAACGCTCTTGGTTATGAAATTTAAATTTCACCCCTGTATAGAAAGACGTAGTTCTACGTCAAAACAGAATTGTCGTTGGATTGTCTTTGTCATTAATATGGCCTCACGGAACTTCGTAGAGTTGTATCTTTTAACTAGCGATGGGCGATTTTGAATCGATGTTCCGAAAATCGATTTTTTTGTTCCGATTAATCGATTTTTTGAATCGATGTTAGCAGCACTCAAAATCGAGTGAATCGATTTTCTTCATTCGATTTTCTGTTTCGATTCAAAATTATGTAATTGATTGGAATTTTTAAATGAGTTGATGAAGTTTTGAATCAGCCTCAAAGGGTTCAACATATATTTTATAATATCAAACGTTATTCAATCGGAGGAATTTAACAATCACGTGTAATTTCTTTGGTCTTATTTTGAAAGCTTGTTCTTGTAAATTTCCATATGAGCTTGACATTTGAATCGATTCAAAAACATCGATTCAAATGATTCAATTTAATCGGTGAATCGATTCTACACATTGAATTTGAATCGATTCAGTAACATCGATGTTCTGGTCAAATTTGTCCAACGCTACTTTTAACCCAAGACCGGTCATATCATGTACTGAGTACACTTTCGCGCAAAAAAAATTTGGGTTCACCCCCCAAAAATATATACAAAAGTGATTTGTCCTTAACTCAGTGATTATACGTCTAATTGAAACTCTCTATGGCGCATTCGAAAGGCAATGTGCTAATCTTATTTCGTAGGTATTTTAACATATTTTTTTTAAATTTTGTTCAATAATCTCTTTTTTCAGGTCAGCTTAGATAGCCGCGTAGCGTCGGTAGTGATTGTTTCAATTAACACTACGGAGTGCCTGTTCCGGTGATAAAAGTCCACCTCATAGGTGATCCCTAATTCATAGTGTGATGCGGCTTCATGAGTCTAAATAAAACCTACCGCAGACAGAGACTGTGGAGTACCAGGGCACAGTATTGTGTCCTTCATGCGCTACCTAGAGCAATTCTGTAGGCGATCTTGAGTTTCTCTGAGACAATCAGCTGACCTTCTTCAGTCTCAAGCCTGAGTCTAAATAAGGGTGGGAATATGAATATGTTAATAATTAGTTCAAATTACTACCTGTACGGATTCCCATAATGCGTTTTGCACTGTGTCCTCTGTGCTTTTTCGCATTTGGCAACTTTCAATTGATACCGATCTGGATTTTTCGATACTGGTCTTTTTCGTGCTAAGATTGCAAAAAGCTTAATCCTACCTAGTTTAGGTAGTGGCTACGCCTAGGATTGCTTAGATCAATCTTCTGCCTAAAAGAACAGCAAAGATCAATTTTGGTAGAGCTGAAGTGGCGCTAGTTCAAGAACCTTACTTTCGTAAAGAAAATTCTATCAAGGTAACCTTGTTGTTCGAGCCACTGTGTGACAGCTCGAAGGTTTTTGAACTTAAAACTGTGACCCCCGGATGCTGCAATAAATTCCAAACGCGACAACAGAAATGCAGCGAGTCAAACGAAACGTGGAGAGGCAAGAGAGAGATCGACAACGGCAGAGCAAGAGCGACTGAAAGAGGAGAAATCTACCAGTGTTTTTTGAGCCACCAAGCGAACAAATTAAACTTTGTAAAAGTGTAAAAAAAATATGAAACAGTATTTCTCGTTTTTCCAAAATTAATCTTCCGAATTTTTGCTTGGTGGTTTCGTCAGTTTACCGGTCCGGATTTCATCGATTTGGTTTTGCTAGTTCCGTCGTACAGTCCGCTACACTTGTGGACTCTTGTGGAGTTTTTACTATTTTCAGTAAACATGAAATGGCGAACTCGCGTGCCATACCTCGTGCATGCGTGCTCGTTGACGGAACAATCGTTGCTACCGTCAAACGGGGTATCTTGCAACAGGGGTGAAACTTGCAACACATCGACATGTAACCGAACAGTCGTTTTGTTCAGCATTGAGTTAAATTATTATGATTTATTCCGCCGTTTATAGACCTTAGGTATACAACAGAAGGTTTTGGCAAAGGTTTGGGTATCGTTTATTTTTTGGTGAGTTTGCTGGAGGTGAAAATCATATTAAAATTTGGATTGTATAAAACTAATGTTGAAAAACGTTCTTTGTACCACACAAACGGTAGAAATATGTCATTCGAGGCATTTGCTATCAGTTACAGTACTTAGTATTGTACAAATTGACAACATAAAAGTTTTGACATTTTTTTGCTTAAACACTATAAAAATTCAAAAACGTTTTTGACTACCCTTGTGGGGTAACTTGCAACAGCAATTTTGATCTCAATTGTTTGATATTTGCTGCCGTTTGTAATCGAAAACACATGAAAAAATTGAACATATATTTGTACAGTAACATTGAAATGTTTGTACCTCAATCAATTCAATACACTTTTTGTATTGACAATTTTGGACAATTTAAATAATTCGTATTATTATTAGATTTAGTCTTATTTTCTTCAAGTAAATGAAGAATAATTTAGAAAATCTGCATAAAAATTAACTTACAGATCAGTCATTGGGAACTCTCTGCATGAAATGTGATGGGAGTTATGCCAAAACCCAACAGAGACCATTTTAAAACATACATATCAATATGTTATACGTCGCTTTGATTTAAATATGTCTAAAAAATAATTTATGTGAAGTAAAACCTAAAATACCATTGTATTTGTAGAAAAGTTGCATTAAAACGTTTTGATGGCTTTCCAATAACTGTCAAGACTTATGATATGCTAGAATTTTCCAGTGTGGACACCCTATGCAATGCCAATGAAGTTTTCAATCAAATTGGTTCAATACTCATAATTCAATCAATAATATTTAGTTTTCTTAGAGAAAACTAGCCTGTTTCTGATAATTGTCATGCTTTTACTGTAGAAAATTATTGAATGACCATAATAACACGAAAAAGGATACATTTTTAATAGTGTACTTTAGGTAGCACTGTGTGTTGCATGTTACCCCACATCAGGGGTAGCATTAAACATGCATATTTTTCGTCTCTCCTGATTCCAGAAAACTAAATACTGATAAAATTAATACCGCGTGGTATTCTTTACGTAGCAATTAGGGTACCAGATGGTTTTTGTCTCATCTGAATCCTCAATTTTTTCATCCATATTGCTTTGAAGTTGAAAATTGTTGCAAGTTACCCCGTTTGACGGTACACTTATTTCTGAGTTAACAACCAGA
Source organism: Aedes aegypti (assembly GCF_002204515.2). Taxonomy (NCBI): domain Eukaryota; kingdom Metazoa; phylum Arthropoda; class Insecta; order Diptera; family Culicidae; genus Aedes; species Aedes aegypti. The sequence goes on from NC_035108.1 coordinate 404,630,016, forward strand.
GGTGTATGTGCTGTCACAATATAAGTTTTGGTTGGTGACCTCAATAGGAAATACGTCTATTGTTCGGTTTATTTACCACATGAAGAACTATCCCCAACTGATGGTTTCAAACGAGTTGTCTTACACTGTGTAGACCTTCTGTTGATTGTAAGCAGTGATGATAATGCTCATCAAATCATCTGCGGCAGGTCATATAATAATTTGAGAGGCTTCAGTCTAGAGAAAATTAAAAGTACAGATCTTTGATAACTTTCAACAGGCCCAACCTTCATCAGTATTCAGAAGAGTAGATGTGTTAGACATAATACGCTGCTCGCTCAGAATCAGTCTCGACTCACGAGTTGCCGAAAAGAAAAGTATCCGATGAGGAATCTTTGAACATTCGAAAGTTACTTCGCAGACTTTGCGTTTTAGGAATACCCGGTTAACAAACTGAGAACTCTCAGGACTCATGAAATATTGAGGTAGACAATCCTGTAGTCCTGATGAACTGCATCGAACAGGAGGTGGTGGAAGTAGAGGAGCTTGAGACCAAGCAGAAGGGCACGACTGAGGAACGCCATCAGAAGACGAAAGCGGTGGAGAAAAAAGAAAAAGAAGAAGGACAAACGTTGCCAATCACTGTTGATTTACCGCATCCACGACAGTCAACCCGATTACATCCACGACAGACCGACCCCAAAAGTGTTTTGGCTAGCGCTGCAGCGGATTTTCGAGCGACGGAGCATTGCTAGTCGCTTGCGTCTAAAGAAGAAAAGATTACTCTTCGGCAAGATGGCGCCAGCCTGCAAGAGCACCTCCTCCGGTTTAACCGATTTGTTCGGGAATACAAATCCACCGGTGCTGGCATTGATGATTTCGATGATCGTCGTGACTGCCATCGAGACAATGTCGGAATAGTTGAGATTACTCGACGAAGAAACGAAGCGGAAGAGTGCAGATGACGAATCTCTTTCGACGAAGCCGAATGCAGCAACTTCCTCCGGATCACGAGCTCGAAATTCATCGAACAGAAGAAGAAAGCGTGGAAGTGTTTTGTCTGCGGCCAAGAGGGGCACAGTGTCATCCAATATCCGGAAAAGAAAAAGAAGAACGACTCGAAGATGACGAGTGCTCACTACGGTGCTGGCGGAAAAGGTGTGTGTTTCAGATTTAATGGACCATCCCTTACACGCCGGAACAGAACGGCGTCAGCGAACTTATGAATAGGAAAGGATAAGGATAAGGCGCGCTCCTTGATGCACGATTCTGGAATCGACATGAAGTTCTGGGTGCGGCAATCCAAACTACGGTGTTTTTGTCAAACCGCAGTCCAGCGAGTGCTCTTTTGACAGCATAAAGCGTGAGCCGGATCTGAAAAAGATGCGAGCGTTCGGTGGATGTCTACGAGCACATTCCAAATAAACACTGGCGAAATCATGACGAGAAGTGTTTATTGACTACCGCGTCTGGAATCCAAGATGGTAGGCCTTTGCAGTCGAGCGTGACGTGGTTTTCGTCGAAAGTGGTAGAAGCAAAGTTTCCCTGGTTCGAGTCAGCAGTTCAGCAAGTCAGGACCACAGAGAAAATAGAGAAACTTTAAAGTAGATGGAGTACCGTGTACCTTTTAATTCCATCAACATTAACATCAAGACCACGTTTTTGTAATTTATAGTAGTGTACAAAAAAGCTTCAAAAGCCTGGCCTGTTGTGTGTCTGTACGGTTAAAGACTCGCGTTAGGCGTGCTTAACCACTAAAAAACTTTCTCTACTGCTCCTGTGCCTCGATCTCCCCCGAAACTATATTACACAACTAGATCGGGGGAGGGCTGTGCTCATGCAGTTTGTCAGTCGCAGCCTCTAGCTGTTTTGCTAGTTCGCTGTTGGAGCTTGATGTCGTCAAAAACGCTGCTCACTACGATATTCTATGGTGTCTCTGCGACTACTGGTTTTGTCCAATTGGCGGTTGAGGATCTTGCCGGAGCTTTGGACAGCTTTCTGTGCGACAAAGCATACTTCTCTTAGGCTGGCTTAGTGTTGAACTACTACTTGATGCTCATGTGTATTTCGTTGTTCTACACAGATAAAAATAGTTAAATTTCAAAGTAGTGTTAGAAATTCATCTATTGTTACAGCATTACGTTTAATTTTCATCTAAAGATGCTTGAATGTTACATGATCGTGTAAATTCAAAGTATATTCGATTGAAAAATGAGAGATTGATCGTTGACATTTCAGTTTATTTTGATGTTCCAAATATGTGCATGAAAATAAACTTTAATTTACAACATATTTTTAGCTGTGTACGACGACACGTTACTGCTACTGCTATTTGAGCTCTCCTGATTAACCAGTTGGATGCCCAGGTCGGTCCAGCGATTCCGGTTTGAGGATGGCTTCCGGTACACTGGCGCTCCGACCACTCAAGCCGTTGATACGATTCGTACTGCTCAGAGTCCCCGGCGGTGGATCTATCCTACTCTGACGATTTCCCCGGCGGCGGAAGATCTCCCGAACCGATGCTATCCGGGCAAATGCCGAGGTCGGTCCTGCGATTCCGGTTCACCGTCGCCCCGACGACCATTTTCCGGTACTGTTTCGTGAATTACTCAGCTAGATCCCGGCAGTGGACTCAGCCTACTCCGACTCGACGTTGGCTGACCAAGTGCCAGGGTCGATTCTGCAATTCCAGTTGGAGGATGACTTCAGGTTACGCCCGCTCTACTCGGTCTAGTCCCCGACAGAGCATCTAGCCTACTCCGATCACGACCTGGAGTTCTCTGGTCTTCACGCCATTTCCTTTGCAGCAACGACATAATCTGAATCAGAACTCTTTTTTGAGCTTGTAAAGATGTCCAAGTAAACGAAATTCGCTAAACTAATGGTGACTTAATTTCTTCTGATGAAAAAGTTTATGTATGTTTATTCAATAAACATTTTACCGGACATAGAATATATAGGTGAACCAAATTGTCTTTTCATAAAGTTACGTGTCTGTGGTTTCGGTTTGTAGTATCGTAACTACTGAATCGATTGATGACCACTTAATAGTTTTGCTCCTTTCAAATCTCCAGTAGCAGTTGGTTATCCTGTTTGCTGTTATATCCTGTTATGCTCCAGAAGGGATTTGAGTCCCACTGAATTCTCGACTGACGAGTTCTTATAAAACTCCAATAAAATAGCACAAATTTGACTGAAAATTTCACATAGTGTATCATTGTCCAACATCATTCTGCATCCACAAGCATCGCCATCCATCCCAATGGCTTCACTGTGCGCTCACAGCATCACGTCAACTTTTATTGGACTTCCAAAACAAGTTTTATGACTTAAATTCCTTCTTTTTTTCTCTTTTTTCCCCGTCGGACGCTTGTTTGGCACCATTCCCAGAAATACCAGCAATTAAGGATAAAGATCCTGGGCGATTGCTACTACTGCATCAGTGGAGCTCCCGTAGAACGACCGGATCACGCCGTCCTTTGCGTCCACATGGGTTTGTCGATGGTGAAGGCTATCAAGTGAGTTTAATTTAATTAGAAGCCCTGGACCAATTGGCAGTAATTAGAGCCACAGAGCGACAGAGAAAGTGGTCCAGTGACTGATTCTTGTTTGTTTGCCTCGATGTTTTATTGTGTTCGCAGATACGTCCAGCAGAAGACAAATTCTCCCGTTGACATGCGAGTGGGAATCCACACGGGAGCTGTCCTGGCGGGAATCCTCGGTCAACGCCAGTGGCAGTTCGACGTGTATTCCAAGGATGTCGAGCTGGCCAACAAGATGGAATCCAGCGGCAAAGCCGGGTAAGTGTTAGGGAGGGGGATGAGGGCCAAATTTTCCACCGGTACTAACACAGTGTAACGCACAAAATGTGAACAAAATTCTGATTTCACCCATACTAGCAAAACCAAATTTGGATTTTAACAGTTAAGTTAGAAATTTGGTGTTCAGCTCTATTCTTTTTCAATACGGCATAAATAGGTATGCCATAAAGCCATAAACTAATGACAATTTCTCAATGCAACCTTCGGATAAAATGATCTTCACACAAAAAAAAGTTGTGTTAATATATCGTGGCGCTATTTTAATTGTTTTATTGAGTTCTAGTACAAAAATTCTAAAAAAGTGGTATTCTTTTACATTTTTTGTTTATTATCATTCACCGTTCAGATTTTAGCATGAGTATTGTCTTAAAAAATAAGCTCTCAGTTATTACAAGCATGAATATAAACTAATCTGAAGTCCTAGTTTTGTTTGCATTCGATGACCTCAGATATGATGCACTGTGTTATTATTGCTTCCTATCTAACCCCACTAACCCTAATTATCGGATGCAACAACACGCGTGTTGGTGGTGAAAATCCAACCATATCCCCACGGTCATTTGGCCACACCGATGGTTGTTCGTCATTGAAATGCTAACGTTACCACACATACACTAACCGAAAAACTCCCCCACTCTAATGAAAACAAACAGCCGCGTTCACTTGTCGGAAAAAACGTTGAGCTTCCTGAACGGGGAATTCGAGGTGGAACCGGCGTACGGCGAGAAACGGGAGGAAGCACTGCGGATAGCCGGGCTAAAGACGTACTTTATTACCAAAGTATTAAAACCGGTGAGTGGATACTTTATGCTATGTGATGTGTATTCGGAAATCTACTTAGGGAGTAACAAGCTTTGGGATTTGTTCTGAGATAGGATGGTGGGCGTTGGCATTGACATGTTCCGAAGGACGTAAATATTTGTCTAGGGTAGGGGTTCCTGATATTAGACCTGAAGCTCGTGATCATAATCAAGGAATATATGAAAGGTAAACTGGTAGTGCGTTCTTCCACATTTTGTCCCTAAACAGCCATCGTCATACAGTGACAAGATTCTGGCTCATCCTGAATTCTGTTTTAAGTGTGGCTCTGTCTGCGAATGGCCTCAAAAGTCCATTCACAAATTTTACTCTATAACAATTTTTCTTTTTCTATAATAACGAGATTTTTAGCTATAACTTTTTTATCATATATAACTATCTCAGAAATGTAACAATAACCTCTGCACCCTTATTGCGTGAAACTATGAGGGGCAACCACACGGGATACATTTCATACTACAATTTCCTGAGAAAGGTTCCACAAGCAGTTCTTCCAAAAATAACTTCCGATTTTTTTCAGGCATCCCTCAATTAGTTTTTCAAAGTACTAATGCAAGAAAACCGACATAATTTCGTCCAATAATTTTGCTCGTGTTTACTGTACAAGTTTCCTCAGGATTTGTTTTACGCTTTTCCTCCAGATACTTTGCATTCTTCCTCTAGAAACTCCTTGGCCTTCCTTGAGCATTGGGATCATTTTTGGTAAAAACTGTAACGTTGTAGGAAGAAGAGATATAAATCTGAAATTTTCTAACTTTTTCTAACTGCTGAAAGCGAACATCTTTGTGCTAAAAGAAGCTTTCAGTGACATCGAGGAGAGGCGTCACAAAAAAAAGTAACGCATTATGCATTAAGGAGAAACATTTCAGAATCCAAAGATGGGCGTCACAATGGCCAACTTGTGCCCTTACTCACGTTTTCAAAGGCACAAAACTGAAGAACTAGTTGCCAAACAATTTTGATCTTCTTATTTTAAGCATTCCGCTTGTGCACAAAGCCAAAATAAAAAGTGCTCTACTATTGAATAATTTCTTCACAAGATTATTGCCTTTAAAGTTTTAGTGCAATCTTAGAAGATTGATTCCAGTGTTTGGATTTCGATCAGAATAAGCCGATCGAACCATATTCGGAGAGTGTAACAGTTCGCGAACCATTGCAGTTCGTGGCACATCGCATTCGGAGAGCCCTATGAATGTAAACACACTCTCTCGTTTGGTACGTGGCACGAGAGCTTTCGAGAACACCAACTCTCACATACTGCAATAGTATCGAGTCGTTCGGGTGATTTATGTTTTGCATAAAATTGGTAATAACTTTCATATTTATTGATAACACTGCGGAACACGCTTTTGTCTCCAGCACCAAAATACCGCTATTCACTTAAGTAAGGGTTGCTGAATCCATTGCCGTTTTCAGAAATATCACAGCACGTCTAGTTTTTGAGATATTGACTGTTGAAAATGCAAAAAAATGACTATTTCAGCCAACTTGCATGCAAGTTTGCTAGCTTGTAAGGTAATATATTGGCTTAATTTGCCACAGAACTCAAACTTTATGTGTATAACAATACTTATCATCAAAGTTTGTAATACTTTCAATGCGGAAAAGTTATTGTTTAATGATTTAGAGAATTTTTGTATTTTGTCATATAGAAGAAACGAAGAATTTTGTATGGAGACTGCAAGCATGTTGAAAAAATCGGTTTAATCGAAATTTAATCGCGCGATTTCAATCAAATTATGTCTGAACTGAATGTTCAAGTTCTATTTTGCATGTTTGGTGGATTAGATTACAAAAATTTTTGATAAATTGTACATTAAATTTCATGTAAACATGAATAAAACCAGTGTTTTATACAACTTTGGCGACCTGTAGCTAAAAATTGTGACGTGCTGGAACATTTCTGAGAACGGCACCAGATTCAGCAACCCCAAATCTACTAGTGACACATAATTTGATCCTTGAGACACGCAAAAATGTCATTTTTGTTACGCTGTGTAATGCAACCTTTAACAACCTAATTATAATCTATTGGATCATTGAACATCTCTTTGGTTGCAAACATAGCGCAGAAAATGGAAAATATTCGCCTCTGTTTCTTGATCAGAATGAGAGATGGTCAGCGAATGTTACAAGTGTTGACACACAGTGATCGGCGCCAAACAATGAGTGGTGTGTGTCTGTCTTGTTTATGTTCATGGCTCGTTATCTTCAACGAACGGCAAATGTCATGGGTATTGCATGAATGTAGGCGAATAAATGGGATGAAATTATTGCTCGTGTGTCAATGATCGTTAAATTTTCCAAAGCCTGATTGATTTCAAACTGTTTCACCTTAAAGGTCAAAAATGACATTTTAAAACGCACCAAAAAATCAATTTTTGGACCAATTTTCGTTCTCTAAGCTTTATATGAAAAATATGTAACACTAAAATGGAACACCTTTTGTAAGTATGGCCATTGTAGGCACAAGGCCACAAGGATACCTAGAACCTGTTTCAGAAGGATTGACACATTTGGGGCGATCCATTAATTACGTAAGACAAATTTCAGGGTTTTTCAACCCCCCCTCCCCCCATGGTAAGATTTTTTGTATGAAAATCAAAAATAAATTGTATGGCGCGTAAGAATTCTTAGACCACCCCTCCCCCCATAAACCCTTACGTAATTAATGGACAGCCCCTTTCATATTCATAAGTTCATACGCATGTATTGTACGACGGTTCAAATTTTATGGTTCATTCCGATTTACAAGAGCATCAATAGGACCAACAATAAGATTTGGCCTAGAGTTTCCAATCCCGGGATTTCCGTTTCCCGGGAAATGATTTTCTGTATCCCGGGATTCCAGTATTGCCCGGGAAACTCTATTTAAATACAGAATTGACCATCTATATTGAAATTAAAACCATCGTACAATTTACTTTTCATATCATACCAAACAATGTCCTCACTAGAAGATATGCGACGAGTTTGTGAGTTGAAATATTGGTGAAAATCATTCGAAAAAATGGAGCAAATTTGGATGCAATTCACTGACATTTTGTACGTGATTTTTGCATGGCTTATTTCACAGCTTTTTTTTCTGTTTCTGTTCGGTATGAACCACTGCGACCAGTTTTCTTTGATCTTTTGTGGTATACCCGTGTCCTTTGTTTAGTGCATGTCGTTCTACTCCATTACTATTGAGAAATAATGAAGTAGTCGTTTTTTATACAAATATCATTCTTTACCATTTTGCAAAGAGCCTCTTTAGAAAAAGATACCGCTATTTATACCTTTTGGAGAAAACAGTTTGTCAACATTAAACACTAAATTTCACAGCTTAGGGGAACGTGGGGCAAGATGAGCACCCCTTGTTTGTGTCGTTCTTACCGAAGTTTATCAAGAAAATATTTGAGGTTCTGATGAATATCATTAAAATGATCTGACGACCATATAATTCAACCCAAAAATTTACAACACAACGTAAATATTGTAAAAATACATAGTAGTTCAAAAATTTACCCATTTCATATAAGATTTGATCATTTAAAAGTAACATTTTTTGTTGCGTAAACAAATTCATTCATATGTTTTTGGCCGTATAGTTATAGAGCAATCTTCTGTAGATAATCTGGAGCAAAACTTTTATCAAATTACACAAATTTTTCAATTGTTTTGATTATATTAAAAAGTTTGCACCCTTGGGGCAAGATGAGCACCATGCTCAAAATTAAGTAAAAATGTGAAATTATGAAACACATTTAGCTGTGGGCTTGACTTATGGTATCCGCTTTGTACAAAACTTTTTTTTTTTTAATATATTGACAAACAACACATTTGATAGTTTTTTAAGTAAAAGATTAGCAATTTATTAAAAATTATTTATTTTTTGATAAAAGCTTAAAAAATTAAGCTAGTTGAAAATAAATAGCATCCGAAATTAAAAATAATATCTTCGGATATTACAAGCATTGAAAAATAGTAGGTTTCTCTAGTAAATTTTATAAATTTTATCTTTTTATGGGGGTGCCCATTTTGCCCCGGACTATTTTTGACCGATGATAAAAAAGCTATTTTTAACGTGTTATTTGGAAAACTATTTATAACTTTTTGATACTTTTAATGGTTGGAGGTCAAAGTAATAATGTAAAAGATAAGGATGGTTACCAATTTTACCAAAATAATAACGTTCAAGTAGGATTTAATCGCGCTTATCCTTAGGGTGCTCATCTTGCCCCGCCTGACCCTACTGTTTGGCAATTCAACGTTTGCCGGGACAACTAGTTTGCAGAACAAAACGAAACAAATTTCGAGGAATCTATTTCATGATTTGAGTAGGATTATAAAGTTTTATAGGTTTCTATTTGGTTGGTTTTTATTCTAGTGAAAAGCTTCATTAAATGCTGCCAAATATTATTTTAACTTCATACGATTTGGTTCCACATATAGTTTTTCTTATATTTATAAACTTTTTTGTTATAAAGCCTAGCAAACAACAAAGTCAATTTTTGTTTTTGAAGAACATAAATAAATTACTCACAAAAAAAGCGGAACGTTGTACAAATGCAATGGGATAAAATATTATATACATAAAATACGAATTATTTAAAAAATTTCCCAGGATCCCGGGAATTCCCGGGAAATGACAAAATTGGAAAATTGGAAACTCTAATTTGCCCAGATTTGGTCGGAGTATTCCAGAACCGGTTCCGGTAGGGTGTGATGCGGACATTTTTAGACCATCATATCTTCTTCTTCTGTTCTTATGACCCACTGTGACCATTATTTAGATTTAATGTGACATTATCCGTATCTTTAGTGTATAGCGCATGTCGCATTACTTTACTTCCATTGATAGGTAATGAAATATCTATTTCAGTACAGTTCATGTTTTCATGCCTCAGACATTGCTAAAAATCGAATATGATGAAAAGGTTCCGTTTTATACATCCTTCAGAGACTTACATCTTAGCAAAAGCTTGCCCCTTAATCTAACAAAATAGATGTTTTTGGAGAATTCAAATCAGTCAACGACCATGAATCGGAACTCTAGTCCTTTTTTCCCTTTTAGTTTAGTCCCAGAAAAATACTACAAAAAGGGACTTTGTACTAGCAGCAAAGTCGAATCGAGCTAGAATATTTGTTAAGTAATCAGAATTCATGTGAGTCCACGTGAATTACCAGTACTAACAGTTCTTGTTGAGTTAAAACTCATGATTGTTGTCCTGGATACAAGTGTACTCTCAGGACTGGCAAACTCCGAGTCTTTAACCAACTGGTTGTCTATGTTCGAATTTTATCGTGAATTTGTAGAGCAAAATTCAGGAAAATAAAATTTAAGAGGAATTCTTGATAAGAAAACATGGCATAAGCCTTTTAAGTTTAAGTTGAAGCAAAAGTTTAACTGTTTGCTAAAGTCCAAGAATTTTTAGTCAGGACGCAATTATTATATAAATATGAATGCTGAAAGCAATTTTCGGGAAATTCAAACATAAGTTAACCTTCCGTGGCGAAAATTTTTCCATTGGTTAGGTAAGGGTGAAAGAACGCCAAATTTACGGAATGATTTCGGGAAAGATCTTTGATTGAAATCTTATTTTAAGTGGAATCTTTAAAAAATTCAAACAATATAATAACTTTCGTAGTAAATTAGTATATTTTTGATTTTTTTTATCATCGGACGGAGGAGTAGGGTAACGGCATCATCCTGCCCCCTCTGGCTACACCCATGCGACAGCTCATGATTTTTCATCCAGATTTAAATTGACACGATATCAAATAATATATAAAATTCTTCTTCTTGTTTCTGACGTTACGTCCCAACCGGGATAGGGCCTGCTTCTCATCTTAGTGTTTCTATGAGAACTTCTACAGCTATTTGATGAATGCTTTCGACTGTGATGACTAATTTCTTTCTGAAGTTTTATCGGCTCTATCAGTCTTGGGGCAGCCAAAACGACTTTTGCTTCTACTTCTCCGACGTTTCGGTGTTTATTGAGTCTTCTTCAAGGCAGCTCTAAGCGCTTAAAGAAGACGAAATATACGCCGAAACGTCGGAGAAGTGAGAGTCGGATAACCAAAAATGATCCTCGAGCGGTGGGATTCGAACTCGTGCCCACAGCATGATCTTGCTGAAAACTGTGCGTTTATTCTCAGGTAGTCCTCTCGAAATTCCTCTAGGAATTATTTCTGAGATTTCCATTAGAGATCGCTCCAGGAATTCTCCCGGAGATTACACCAGAAATCTAGGGATCGTACTTCATGAATTCCTTTAGGGATTCCTCAAAAGATTCCTACAACAATTATCTCATGGATACCTTCAATGTTTTCTGTAGGTAATCCTTCAGGGATCCCGATTCTTTTTTTTTTAGAAGTTCGTTCTGGGCTTCCAAATTCTCCGGAGATTCCTCAAGAATTCTCCTAGAAAATCCTATAGAGATTCATCCATTAATTCGTCCCGGGATTTCATAAAAAAAAATAAGAATACTTCCAGGGTTTTCTCCGCGATTTTTTAGAAATTCCTACGGGAACTCCTTTCCTGAAGATGTTTATTTGTGAAAATTCTAGATATGTTCCAGTAGGGATTGCTAGTGCAATACTTGGAGAACCTATGGAAAAAAAATCAGAAAAATCTATATAATAGTATACCATAGGAATCCCCAGTTAAAGTCCTGGAAGAATTCCTTGAGAAGTTCTTGCATGGGCCTATGGAGGGATTTTCCAGGAGAACTCCTGAAGAAATCCCTGGAGCATCCATTTTTTTCGGCAGTCTTTATTTTGACCGGATTTTTTTATAATAAAGACTGCGTAGACGAAAAGCATGTTTTATTAAAATATAAAGTCGCTTCTCTACTACCTCTTTCCTGGGACAATTTCTAGTAGAAATCATGTAGAGATTATTCTGGGACAATCTTTGGTGAAATTCCTGATGAAAACCTAGAAAAATCTCAGCAGGAATCCTTGTAGAGATTTTCATCGAGAGATCCCTGAATGAAGTCTCTGGATAAACTCCTGTAGGATATGTAAGTTAATTCTTTGGAAGTAGCCCAGGAAGACTCACTGTAGAGTTTGTGCTGGTGGAATCCATAGAGAAATCCTTGGAAAACACCTGGAGATATTTTTCTAGAGACATCCCTGGAATAAACCTTGTAGGAATCCATGGAGAAATTCCTGGGGAAATCTCTGGAGTAATCAATGAAGAGATTTCCCAGGTAGATATTTTACTGGAGGATTTTTTGTGAGGATTGTCTTAATGTAATCCTTGGAGAATTTGGCGAATTTCACGCAGGAATTCATGGAACAATCTCAGGAGAAATTTCAAGAGAAATATTTTGAGGAATCCTCTGAGAACGAATCCCAGATTAAATTCCTGGCGAATCTGGAGAAATCATTGAAGTGAGTCATGTAGTGGTTTTCCTGGTGGTAACTCTGGGAGAGTTCCTGTAGGAAATTTTTAAGGAATCCCATGAAGAATTCGTGTGTTGTAAAACACCTGGAGGAATCTCTAGAGAGATTCCTGAAAACCTTGAAGAAAGCAAATAATAAACTCTGTACTAGATATTATTGGTTAAATCTTGCAATATGCGAGATGTTTCAGATAAACTTTATTTTTTATACTTCCTCAAGGAATAAAAAATTGAAATACTAAATTTGAGGAATTTCGGTTAAATTCTTGGATTACTTTTCGAAGGTAATATTAACAATTTTTGAAACACAAAAAAAAACTTTTTGAGAAATCCTTAAGCGAACCTCAGTGAGATTTCCTGAACTAAAACCTCACAGAAATGTCTAGAGAAAACCCTGGTATGTCATTCAATATAATAGCAGCAGTAATTCCTAGAATTTTCCGAGAAGAAAAGCTTAGAAAAAAATAGAGAATAAACCGAATCCAAATATCTGAGATACGTTGCAAACTTTCTTGAAAAAAAAAGGGTTACTAGAGAAATTACTTTAAGATTGCATTGAACTTTTTGAGGCAAATTACTGATAGGTTGTCTAAAGTATTCCTGCGTAGAATCGCTCGGTAGAGTTTTTGAAAAAATAAAGAATGAAAAATGCGATAATCTCAGAAGCTTATGATAGAGTTACCCGTAATGATCTGAAAAAACAAAATCAGTATGGCGTAAGAGCACCAGAAAAACAATTAATAGAATAATCTACAATACACTTGATTATTCTCAGGCTGCATTTTAAAAAAATTCAAGTGAAAATTTTAAGAAAGGAGACTTTTGGAGGGATCCTTAAAGGAATTTTTATGGCAGAATTTTGAAATAGTTAGGGGCCGTCCATAATGACGTAGCATTTTTTCACTGATTTTTTACACCCCCCTCCCCCCTCGTAGCATTTCGTCACAAATGCTGGTACTCCCCCTGGAAAATACGTAGCATGTCGAGCACCCCCCCCCCCCCCCCCTATTTTTTTTTTATTTGTTTTCCTTAATGCCTGGGTTGAAACAAAAAATTGGAATTGAGAAGTTCCATACAAAGTTTGATATTGATTACTGACTGAAATGAAGGATTATCTATTCTAATAGTTTGATATACAGTAGCGCTAAAAAGTTATTTGTAAAAATTTTAAATAAACATTTTCCTTGGTTTTGGTTTCCAGTTTCTTATAGACTATATTACTATTGCTGTTTCTTACCATAAAAAACAAGTTTACTATAAAAATGTGAAATTTTTTTCTATTGTATTGATTGAAGCTTGTTACTGTCGAGCTAGGGTCCAATATATTTTATAATATATTGAACAAAAATTTCGTTATATTAGAAGATTGTTTTTTTTTTAATTATTCGTTGTTAGGAAATAGATTTCAATGAAGATGATCAAGAAAATATATTAATTAGAAATGAATCATCGTTAATATTATCTAATTTCAAAATCATTTTAGCAAACAGTGGTCAGATACATAAAAGATTAAACTTGAAATATTTGGAATGTTTAAAAAAATTTTAGCGATTATTATACAAATACAATAATCTCTATTTATATTTCAGTTGATTTTCCTTATCGTTTCCATACTGAATTGATCTTACAAATTACCGAGTTATTAACAAAATTTAATGATAGGGCAATTTTATTAACACTCGAATCTATTATCCTCATTAATATTCAGGCTATTCCATCAAGAGCATTGATATATCAAAACAAATGATTCCTGCAACATTGAAGGCATAATTCACGGAATAAATCTCTTGCTTTAAATGTAATATTTGCCAAGAAGAGCATATTTTATTTTCTTGAAGAAATAAAGCCCCAACAGAAAATATGGATAAAACTAAAACGGCTGACTTTATGTCATGTTAACAAATGGCAAAAAAAATGTACTCCAAGTAGTTAGAGCATTGATTTTTAATCAATTCATTAAACTTATTTCGTTTATTTATAAATTTATTAATTTGGACACGAAATATAATATAATATTGACATAAGTATTTAAAGCTTCAAAACATCTGTTTGATTGCATTTATCAAGAAAATCTGAAGTTTCATAGATATTTTTTCAATCTTGTCATATGAATGTTTTGAAGCTTAATCATAATGTTATAACCAAGTTTATAAGTAAAAAAAAAAGAAGTGTCATAAAAAATAATTGTATGCAATTTTTCTCAGCGCCTTTTTTTTACGGACTTGATTCAAAATGCTACGTCCACTAGCTAGGACCCCTCCCTCCCCCTCGTCACACTTCGTCACAAAATCGTGAAGACCCCCTCCCCCCTAAAAAGCTACGTCATTTATGGACGACCCCTTATGAGGAGCAATTCTTAAAGGATTTTTTTTAAGGAATTACTAGAAAATGTCTAAGGAGACACACAGGCAAAATTTTATAAACAATTTATGAAAACCAATTATTGAAGTAATTCCGGACCGAATTTAGATAAAATGCATGAAGAAGCTTCTTCAAAAATATGTAGAAGAATTCCCGAAGGTGTCATTTAAGACGAATACTGGGAGAAGTCCGTTTAGAGCTCCGAATAAGTTCTTTGCTAGAACTCCAAACCAATTCATGAAGCCATATTTTTGTGTTTTGAAGAAACTTTGGATGAGTACACGAATTCGAGTTGAGAAAAATTCGTTGCGAAATTATCGCACAGGCTTCAGAGAAATTTACAGAAGGATGTATAGATAAACTTCTAGAAAAAATCTGGCATTCCTAAAAATAATCTGGAGGTTAACTGCCTGGCTTAGGATTCGCTGGAGAAGTTCCATATTCTACTAGGAACAATTTTTGGAATTGACCCTGGAGTAATTATTGAACCTAGATGAGTAAGATGAAGAAAGAACCCCAGGTGGAATTCATGTAGAATATGCGCAGCTATCCTTGACGAATTGTTCGTCGAATTCCCAGATGAATATAATGTGATATCTTGGAATAAAACTTTAGATCTTTATATTCCATTTTGATCAATCGTCGCAAGCTGCGTTCGAATAATTTCTTGGTGAGATCTTTAGTAGAAGTCTGTTTATTTTATGGAATTCAAAAGTTCTTTAATAAATCGATCGTTCAATTCAACTAGAGTTTGTATTGTTTGTAAGTCGAGTCCAGTACACGACTCTGAAGACGGCCTTACAGTTGAAGTCGAAATACGCGTATCTGTTAAAGGATACAAACTCTAGTGTCATCAAATCGTATAGCACTAAATTCAGATTTCATTTATTTATTAATGATGTAGACAATCGTTAAAAATAAGCCCTGCTTTTGAATTCGTATGGAATTGTTTTCTATTGAAAACGTGAGAGCAACGCTAAAATCTGCGAAGATATTTACCAGAGGTCTGATTTCAAGCTAAAATTTAGGAATGATTCATAAAGTTTATTACGGGGCAAATATTCATAAAAAAATGAATGCTGAAGACAATTTCGAAACCATTCATACAAACAATTACCAGTTGGTTTTTAATATTATAATTCCTACGATCTTGGGAGACATATGATTGACTTTACGTCAACAGACTGAAATAAATTTACTGGAGTATGTGAAGATCTATGGAACAGTTACCCTTTATCGAACAGTCTACCATTTTTACCCTTGTTATCGATTTTTCCTTCACTCCACAGGAACCCGTCCCATAAACGCTTAACATGTCTTCGGTTTACAAGTTGTTCTATCAAATTTACGACATAAATTTGATTCCATGTTCTACTTTCACTTCTCTTACCCACTCCTCCGCCACCGATGGCAGACATTACTACTTACAACGATTGGATACCGTAACACCGTTCCCTCACGATTGAACACAACGGATTGAAGGATGTCCTGGCAAGCATGCCAGACTTTCCGACAGGAGTCACGGCACCGGAATGTTCAATCATTTCCGATAAGATATTTAATGGCTTCCTCGACAGAAATTTCCCATCATCGCGATGGCACTTTCTTCGAAAAAATTTGATTCACATTCGCGTGTCGTGATAACACCCGCTCTTACCAGACTGCCGAAATTGTTTCTCCACCCTGACTCAATTTGCGATTTTTGTATGACGATGACTTTCAGCTACCACACAAGGCCAAGTGGCGAACATGCACGTGTCTAACGGAACAGATAGTTTCAACTTGCTGGCTTTTTGGTTTGCTGACCTCAGGCCATTATGTTGGCTATTGGATGTGGGTTACTCGTTCATGTGTGTCTCTCAGAGAGAAAAGTACACCAGACTTTAAAGTGTATGTCCCTATGGGAGCTATTATTCTAGCTTATTGGCCAAACGTACGTATTTACTAGGGTGTTTCAAAACTTCACTTTGCCGATAGCTTAATTGGAGGTTCAATCCCAAAGCTCTTTTTAAATCTCAATTTTAGAACACCCTAATATACTCATAGTCCCGTACACTGCACGAGCTGGTTTGCTGCACGCAGAGCTCTTCCAGAAACAATATAAATTTATCGCCATCCCATTCATCCGGGAGAGCTCATAAACCATGTGTTTCCAATGGAGTTTTTGAGTGGACAGTTCATTTGGCTTCCACATTCCAACCGAGGTCGGGGGAGTCGAGGATAATCCAGTTTAGCTCCAATGGCGATAGATACACGCTCAACAACTTTGGACACATGTCCGGACCGACCGCATGACAACGCTTTCGACGTGGCTGTAAAATGAGTGAAGCATTGGCCGGAAATTTATTTTCCACCGTGTTATAGTTTCTAGCAAGTTTGTCAATCCATCTACGGTGGTGACCCAGTGTAGGTTGCCATGCAGATAGATTCAATGCTGGTGAAAAGTTGTCCGATGAATTTGGGTTCTTGTTTTTTGTCGCAGTCATGTCGTAAATGTATGACGAACTAACCTCGGAGTTAGTGTTTGATAAATGTAAATGCAAAATATTGAGGTGAAACGTCCAACTGCAGTATTCCATTACCTTCTTCTTCTTGGTATTACGTCCTCCCGGGACAGATCTTGCTTAGTGCTCTTATGAGCACTTCCACAGATATTAACTGAGAGCTTGCTTTGCCAAAGTTGCCATTTTTGCATGCGTGTATCGTGTGGCAAGTACAATGATACTCTATTCCCAGGGAAATCAAGGAAATCACCAATACGAATAGATCCTAGACCGACCGGGAGTGGATTCCCAAACACCTTCAGCATGGCTATGCTTTGTAGCCACGAACTCAAATTACTCGACTAAGAAAGGCCGCTGTATTCCATTGTTTTTGTATGAACAAAAGTTACTGACTTTACTGTTTTAATAAAGTAAAAGTATTCATTTTCAACCAATGACACATTATCGGCCGATTTATGCGATTTTGGCCTACTTTCATACAAAAACTATACGAACATCTCTAGTAAAATCACGAAAGTTGCTTAAAAATCAAACTGAAAAAACCCGGTTTGTCGTTCAAAAGTAACTAAAACAAAAACAAATATTTAAAAAGTTTGGAGCCCCGATATTTTTTTTAAAAAGGCATATGAAAATATTGGCAACATGGCACTGACAAATTGCACCATGTTCACAACCTAGGCAGACACCTTCGCACCATGGCCTGCAATTCGTAATAAACAAATCTGTGCACGATAAACCAAAACCGATCAAAGTTATGGTAAAAAGTGAGCTGTCATTATGTAATCTGTCTCTCAACAAACGACTTTTTACCGATTTAGTGGTGCTAAAAATCTGAAAAATATTTCTGCTCAGAAAACGTTAAGCTGTCATGTGGAACTTGACAACTTCGGGAAAAATCAATAATCCAATTCTTGGAACCATCATCTCGCTCCATCATCCCCTATGAGTCTCAAACAAAATAAACGAGTAAGAAAGGTTCATTGAGGTTTTTTAAAGGCTCTGAGCACGTGATCCCTGTGATACTGTAGTTCTGGCGGGAGTGGTGATATATGTAAATTAGATAGAAAGGAGAAATCTTGATAATTACATCCATGTATAATGAACAATCTAGCAATTCGAGTAATCATGTGCTTCCCAGAGGACATCATTTGTATTTTTAGAGACTTCACAATGTACTTCAACGAAACTGATGGCCTCTTTTAACCGACCACTGAAAAAGATTACTGTTGTTGTATTGAATTTTTGCCACGTAATAGGAATAGATTTGACTTTTTTCAAAACAAAAGTGCATGGAGAATAGTTTTCCTATGATATGATCATAAACCTGCTGGTTATACTTTCGCAAAAAGATTGTGAAATAAATAATAAACAAATATTGTATGATGGAGCTTTGAGAAACACTATTTCAGGAAGTTGGAGCCCTGATAATTAATTTTCTTCTTCTTGGCATTACGTCCACACTGGGACAGAGCCTGCTTCTAAGCTTAGTGTTCAATGAGCATTTCCACAAATATTAGCTGAGAGCTTTCGTATTCCTATATCGTGTGGCAGGTACCATGATACTCTATGTCCAGTAGGCCTTCCCTTATTTTTTCGAAAATGCGAAAGTTCTAAGTTCGTCATTGTAAAGTGCTCGTTTTGGTAAGAAAAAAAAAACAGGTAAAAATTTGAAGTCCATGTGGGGGACACACAGTGGCAGGCTTTCATACAAAGGTCGGACAAAACCATAAATACGTCCCAAATTGCTTGATAAATGGTTATCTATAACTATCTTGGTTTCCTGATACCATCCCGTTGGAAAAAAAAAACTGTCAAATTGAAAATTCGATTTTCTAGTGAAGTTTGTCCAAAACAAGTTTTTTCGTCCAATACAATTAGAAGGCTGTAATGCAGCAATTTGTGTATAATACACATTATACAGATTTGGCTGATGAAACAGATAAATTATAATTAAATATAAAAATTGAATTTTCAGAGAGGGGCAAAAAAAAACTATTGCTCGATAGAGAGTGACTTATTTTCACGGAGCGCTTCACATTAAACGGAGAAAGTTTTAAAAATTTATCAAAATTTTGAAGAAAGATTGCGAAAAACATTTTTTGCTACAAATACCAACTTGATATGTTAAAAATTTATGTTATTATAGTCAAATCTAAGGCTCAAGACTACGCCTTCAAATGAACCATGTTGAGCTTAAATCGGTTATGATTTCGTTGAGATACAGCTGTTTGAAGTTTGCTAGGTAAACCATAGTTGAAGAATTTTTAGCAGTCCAATTTGGCTGACTTTCCCGCACTTACGATGCTGCCAAAAGAAAAACAAACAGATCAATCTCAAATTTGGGAAATCGTCTCCAAATGGCATAGAAGCCTATAGAAAATATTACCAAGTGATTTTGAGAACATGAATTTTTGAGGTTTTGTCCGGCCATGCGTGGGACTGTGGGACGGTCATCTACGTATTAGGCGTAAATGACCCCGTGCGCAAAATCGAGCTCGCTGCTCTAGTGCATGCAGCATGAGTACGAAAGCCACCAGTAACCAGGCTTCTTCCCTGCTCTTGACTTATCCTCTTTCTCCCCTTTTAATGATCAACTACAAAAGAGAAGCGATTTTACCCACACACAAACTGAGCGTACTTGATCTGCGGAATGAAGAGTTTACAAGTTTGTCTTTGCTTATTTTCATTCCCACTGTGGTGAAGAGTTTGTTTTGAAAACCTCAGCGCTTAAAAGAGGAAGAGTTTATTTTTTCCCTTTCTCAGTTAGGGGGAGAGCATTTTTTCCCATTTCTCAGTTCGGGGAAGAGAACTTTCAGACAGCTCTTCGTTGTCTCTTTGTAGCTCTTTGCCCAAAAGGGCAAAGAGGAAAGCAAAATCATGCTCTTGCGTTGACGGAGAAACCAACCTCAGTTCATCCCAAAAGCAATGATGATGTGTTTGCAGAGCATCACAGTAAGCTAGAGCTGTCAATAATGGAAGATGTGCGTTTGGATAGAGCCAACGTTTCTCTCCACTCTCTCAGCCACGGATTATTCAACCAACATCGAATGCTGACTCATAATTGTTGTGAGCGTACGAGGTCGCTCCATCTATCAGATCAAGATGAGCAAAATAAAGCCTGCCAGTAACAAATTGTCCTGCGCGAATTTTATGTCAGCGTGCAGTGTTATGAAGATCTCTACAGTATAAAATATTATTTTACTTAGGGCCGATTTCTTCACCACCGCTTATGCCTCAAACCTAGTTTAACGATATGGGTAAGTATGGTTTACGGCTTAAGCCATGGTGAAGAAATCAGCCCCTTAAAATTCTATGCTGATTATCAATTTGTTACTAGTGGCTTTTCCTACTCATATTGCGTACACTAGAGTAGCGATCTTTATTAAGCACACGGGGGTCATCTACACCTAATACCTTTAGAGTCGTTGGGGGACCACTTAGCGCCAACGTACGGACTTCAAATTTTTACCTGATTTTTTTCTTACCAAAACGAGCAATTTACAAATAAGACGCACTTATAGCTTTTCGCATTTTCGAAAAATAAGGGACAGCGTAAAGCCCAGGAAAGTCAAGGAAATTTCCGTTACAAAAAGATCCTGGACCGACTGGGAATCGAACCCAGAAACCTTCAGCATGGCTTTGATTTGTAGCTTCGGACTCTAACCACACGGCTAAGGGAGGCCCATTCAAAAAAAATAAAAATGTATCCGAAGTTTCCGGTTTTACAGATAACTTTGAATATTTACTTACTTATTTGGCTTTACTTTAATTATCTTGATAAAGTCTCGCCAACAATATTTCACCAATTCACTCGGTTCATGGCCGCTTCTCTCGACTGTGACCCACGCTCTCCAGGTCCTGGTGCACCTGGTCAATCCACCTAGCTCGCTGCGCCCCACGCCTTCTTGTTCCGACCGGATTCGTAGCGAACACCATTTTTACAGGGTTGTTGTCCAGCATTCTTGCAACATGACCTGCCCAGCGTATCCTTCCAGCTTTAGCTACCTTCACGATACTGGGTTCGCCGAAGAGTTGAGCGAGCTCGTGGTTCATCCTTCACCGCCACACGCCGTTCCCCTGCACGCCGCCGAAGATCGTCCTTAGCACTCGGCGTTCGAAAACCCCAAGAGCTTGCAAGTCCTCTAGTCCTCGAGCATAGTCCACGTCTCATGCCCATAGAGGACTACCGGTCTTATGAGCGTTTTGTACATCATGCATTTCGTGCGGGGGTGAAAATCTGACCAACTTTGAATTATTCTAACAATGAATGTAGGAAAATTGAAGTTTTTTGTAATTTCACAATCAAATTTTCATGCCACACACCGTCGAGTGCTTTTTCTTTGTCTAAAAGAGCAAAACCAGCAAAATAGGCTTCAAATTTGTAACACTTAAAAGATGATGAGTGGTTAAATGTCTATGTCAGAATACAAATTGTTCATTATCATTCCGTTCAAAATTACCTCTTAAAAAAGTTTACTGATTTTTTTTTACTTGCTCGCTAGTTCACAGGCTCAAGCGCCATCTGGCTTAAAGGAGCCGAATTAACAATTCTGTTCAATTCTTAATATCAAAAGTTAGCTTTGGGGAATCGTAAAGCTCGCGGTTTGGTCGAGGTTAGGGAAAACAAATGTTGTAGATAAGGATGGGGTTACAGATCTTTCCTTTGACATTCAACAGCATAGTTTTCTGCCGGTTTTACTGCTTATCAACGTAGAGCAGACATAACAACAACCTGTAACAACACAAAAAAACGGATTTCGAGAGGAAACAACGCGGGGGAAGGGATTAAACTGCAACTTCAATTCTCTTCAAGAACTCGAAAACGAGTCTCATATAATTGAGATCCCGCTTACCTACCTACATCTCTAATGTCTTCCTTTTCTGGTTTTCCTTGGGCCCTTAAGATAGCAGGTAGCACAAATTAGATCTGGCAATATCGTGTTCGCTGCATTCCCATAATATATGGTTGATATCTTGGAAGCCTGCACCACAGCTGCAATGATTTCTGCCTGTAAGCCCTATTCTGTAAAAGTGCGAGCCCAGTGAGTAGTGATTGGACATGAGTCAACACATTACCTTAATAAAGTCTCGACTTAAGTTCAACCCTTTGAACCACGGTTTCTTCATTACCTGTGGAATATTTTAATGTTACTACCTTTCCAAGTCTCCACCTAAGACAAGACGTGTCAGGGCAAAGTACAAAAAACGAAACCAATTGCCTGTCAAAAAAGACCACTTCTCATTGGTCGTATTGGCAAAAGCCTACTTTCACATCGTTGAGTTGGATTGCAACAAGGCACTTTGTTGCAAGCTCGGCCGTGTTGCTAGTGCATAAGTTAGAGTTTTTATCAAAAGTTTGAAAATTTACATGAACTCTTTTTGTTTCAAATCTATTTTTATTCGATGTTAAACTTTCCGCTTGTGCTCCTGTAATGCTATAAAATGTAAATATAAAATACCTAATTGAGAGCAATATAATAGATATCGTATCCATTTTCTCTAAACTATCGCCGGCTTTATATTCTTCTTCTTTCTGGCGTTAAGTCCCAACTGAGACAAAGCCTGCTTCTCAGATTATTGTACTTATGAGCACTTCCACAGTTATTAACTGAGAGCTTTCTTTGCCGATTGACCATTTTTGCACGTGTATATCGTGTGGCAGGTACGAAGATACTCTATGCCCTGGGAATCGAGAAAATTTCCTTTACGAAAAGATCCTCGACCAGCGGGATTCGAATCCACGACCCTCAGCATGGTCATGCTGAATAGCTGCGCGTTTACCGCTACGGCTATCTGGGCCCCTCACCGGCTTTATATATTAACCTAATTTAGAAAAAAGCTAGCATTTTTTATTGTACTGAATGAATGAAGCATGTAAGAAGCAACCGAATTATGAGCCTTGATATTTGAATTTGTTCACAAGATTTACTATAAAAGGAAACCAGTGCTACGGTTTTTCTAGACACCAACACGTTAATGCTTCCAGTGGACGGATTTGTCCTTTGAAGGAAGCACCACACTAGACAACGGACTAGCATGCAACGCCCAGTGGCACAGTCGGAAAACATTCCTCACGAAAAGTTTACCGGACTGAAGCGGGAATCGAACCCTCACTCCTTGACACGATGCGGCTAAATGCCTGACGACACTAACCGCACGGCCACGAAGGTTTTGGTATAGTCAAAGTTATCTACTGTAAAACAATGGGGCAGTCATAGTTGAGCTGTCACGTCCTATCCTAGGTCTCCACAAACGTATTTTGACAGCTACTAAAGGTACGCTGCATTATTGTTTATCTTACACGAAAATACTCACACAGATAAATAGTTATGAAAATTCGTCAGATTTGTACTGAAATCTGAATATAAATTCAATTTATAAAATTGGCTTGATTAGGGGTATCAAGTTTTTTACATACCATGATTCTACGTTAAAAATTGAGTCAGGATCGAAAGTTTCATAGTTTTCCGTGCCCTGTCAGTATAGAAATCGCTTTTGAATCATTGCTCGTCTAATGTTAGTAAGGGACGAGCTGTCATTATGTAAATTGAAATGTCATTGAGTCTACAGATTTAAATCTTCATTAAGATTAATCAATCAACAGAGGAGAAAGTCCGAAAACAATCGAAATAATGGTTAACCTACTACCGCATCGAAAAGGAACCAATCGGTGGGAAATAGTAGCATTAAAAAGTACTGTTTTTGTAGCACTGAAATAGTAGTTTTACACAACAAGTTGCAGAATGATGATTTTTACAGCACGAGTTGTACATTTATCGAACGAGGCTTGCCGAGTTGAATAACTACGACGAGTGCTGTAAAAATCGAATTCTGCAAAGAGTTGCGTTTTTTGCAATTTCGCAGAAGATCACTTGAGGGTATCAGAAATTATATCGAAATGCATTAACCATTATTTGACAATTTCTGAAAAATTATTGTGGAATAATTCATTACGCAATTCAGTACAGTTGCGTAACGAAAACGCGTTGCGTAATGAATCATTACAGCACTTGTTTCAGTTGCGTAATGACAATTAACATACTGCATAATTCAGTGCAGGAAAGTAGACCGTTTCATGACAGATTGGCGTTATGGAAAACAGCCTATTACGATGAGAAATTGCAAAAAAAAAAACTGTTTTATTGCTTTAGCTAGTTTTAAAAACTTCCGACAGCAGAAAGAATTTGTGTATGCACAGCACGAGGGTACAGTGTGAGTTGTGTTTGATCCTTCGACCTTGACGCTTGTTCCCGCGGGGGCCGGCAATGAGGGCAGGATCAAACATGTCGCGCGTCGGTCGAGTGTAAGTGACCTTCGACCTTGACGCTTGTTCCTGCAGGGGCCGGCGATAAGGGCAGGATCAAACATGTCGCGCATTAATAATTAAAACAAGTATTTATCGGGCAACGGACTCATGTTCCGTAACCGGTCGTTTGAGAACGTCGCGACCCATTGGAAGTCCACACAATAGAAACCTCAGCCAGCGCAGTTGCTGGATAGTGTAGTGTGATATTCGCTACCTAAAACAATGCGCTCTCGGGCTAGGCATTGGATATATATAGAAAGCGTTGTGTTTGGATGGGCATCTAATTCTTCCGAAAGAGGTGCACTTTGCGAAAAAGGACCACGTGATTATTGAGCTGAAATCGAATTCAGGTTAACTTCTGCGTTCATGAGTCCTCTCATGGCGTAGTGGTAACGCGCCCCAACTAGAGATCGGGGAGTCGTGAGTTCGATTCTCACTGAGAAGAACTTGTGTGAACTGAGTGTAACTTTTTTCGCAAATCTTCACATCAATTTGTCCATCTAATCCAATTGCAAATTATTTGTAATGTTTAGCTTTTCGGTAGTTGTTATTTATCATGGTCTAATCACTTATCAAAGTGAATCCTGTGACCCAACGATCCTCCCCATTAACAAACATCCCTCCCAGTAACCTTTGTGGAGATGCAGAGGCAAACACGGTCTCCAAAAAGCAAAGGTTACACACTAACATTCCTTCCCCAATCCCACCTGACTGCAAGGACGTGGCCGGCGCCGTTATTGATCATGTATAAACAGAGGCACTGAATTATGCACACTGAAGGCCAATCCCAGCCGATCTTCTAGTTGATTCTTTGTGCATTTTCACTGACTTCGGTCAATCACGGAATAGCAGCCATTGATATGTGTAGTCAGTCTAAGCTAAGCTAAGCTAAGCACAGCACGAGGGTACAGTGTGCACTGAACAGTAAACATTAATTTGTCAAGCTCAATTTCCGTTCTTCTGGGCTTCAATATTGTCCTTCCTTGAACATCGATACAAAGCAAGACACTGCTGGATACAGCTCAACTATTACCCAATTGAATTTATTCGATTGTTTCAGCACTCAATCATCAGGCACTATGTCGCCTTCAATAGCGAAACCCCCGTAGTAGATAGTATGAACGAGAAGCAAAAACAGACAGAGTCCGTAATTGTTTTTTCCACTTTTCCGGTTTCCTGTTTGCGAGCGAATCAATCTTCGCCGGTACCGTTCCGAGAATGTATTTTCCATGGCCAAACATGTGCCTATCTCTGGTTTGCTATCCAGTCTTCAATGGCTGAGATGCCTTTCGTTGACATCGTGTCCATACTTTGCCTTGTGTTTTGTCAACGTGAGAAAAAAAGGGATATGTATAGATTTTTTGGATGACAATTCAGTCAAACTGCTGTTACTTCAGGTTCAAACTACGTTTTCACCAAGCAAAACTTTAAAAACAACTTTTTTGATTCTATCAAACCGAAGTTTTTAGTTCAATTCTATGCAGCTTTCTTCTACGAAAATAATACTTTCTAGTTTACTTTCTGTGAGAACGTTGAAACATCATCTTTTTTTATTTTTCTTGGCATTTACGTCTTCACTGGGCAGAGCCTGCCTCTCAGCGTAGTGTTCTTATGAGCACTTCCACAGTTATTAACTGAGAGCTTTCTTTGCCAAAGTTACCATTTGCGCATTCGTATATCGTGTGGCAGGTACGATGATACTCTATGCCCAGGGAAGTCAAAGAAATTTCCTTTGCGAAAAAATCCTGCACTGACCGGGAATCGAACCCAGACACCTTCAGCATGGCTTTGCTTTGTAACTGCGGACTCTAACCACTTGGCTAAGGAAGGCCCCAACGTTGAAACATGAGGATGCAAAATAATGAAAGACGATTATTCTGAAACGAATTCTATCATAACATTGATCAACTGAAGTGTTTCCACTTCCATTCATCTCTGACTAAATGAGAGATATTTATTGATCCATTTTCCTAGTAACTAGACATTTTCCAGGAAAGAAAAATCAGAGAAAAACTTCACCTGCCAAGATCTGAGAATGCTCTTGATTAATATTTCCTTGAAGAAAGCTATTTCTCTCTATGTGCCGGGTGCTATCATAAATTTCCCTAAATGAATAAAAAATTATTCCTGCAGTTCCCGCTTCTTCGAGTATAATATGGTTAAAACTTGACACAAAGTCCACCCCGGCTTGACTTGGCTCTGTCTATGCATGTGTCTTATACTACCATGTACCATTAGGGTAGCCGAAAACTTATTTTTCTGTGTTCAATTGTCTACTTGTGCAATAGCTTGATTGAATGGTTAACAAATAACAAATACTTTTAATTAAATTTGAACTCAGAAACATTGAGTTTTTAAGAAATTACAAATAATAACGATATTTGTGAGTTATGTTTGATCCTTCGACCTTGACGCTTGCTCCTATGGGGGCCGGCGATGAAAGCAGGATCAAACATGTCGCGCGTCGGTCGAGTGAAAGTGAAAAAGTGGCGTGATCGTTTAGTTATGTTTGATCCTTCGACCTTGACGCTTGCTCCTACGGGGGCCGGCGATGAGGGCAGGATCAAACATGTCGCGCGTCGGTCGAGTGAAAGTGAAAAAGTGGCGTGATCGTTTAGTTGTGTTTGATCCTTCGACCTTGACGCTTGCTCCTACGGGGGCCGGCGATGAGGGCAGGATCAAACATGACGCGCGTCGGTCGAGTGAAAGTGAAAAAGTGGCGTGATCGTTTAGTTATGTTTGATCCTTCGACCTTGACGCTTGCTCCTATGGGGGCCGGCGATGAAAGCAGGATCAAACATGTCGCGCGTCGGTCGAGTGAAAGTGAAAAAGTGGCGTGATCGTTTAGTTATGTTTGATCCTTCGACCTTGACGCTTGCTCCTACGGGGGCCGGCGATGAGGGCAGGATCAAACATGTCGCGCGATCGGTCGGGTAAAGTGAAAAAGTGGCGCGTTCGATTAGTTCTTTTTGATCTTTCGAAGTTGACACTTGCTCCTGGACAGTGCAGCAAGAAAGCCCGAGCAGTCGTCAGTTGTTTTCCCTCTCGGGTCGTGCGCCTATTTTCTCTGAGTGCTTTTATATAGCCGATCAAATGAGTGAAGCTGAAAGTGGATTGTTGCTGCTCAAGGATGACGGATCAATTGGTGAGCTCGTTTCATGCTACTATTTCTAATCTATAAAATATGTATGACTGCACCTTTAATCGTTACAACGGTGAGACGTAAATATGATTTTTCAACAAACTATGAAAGGTTCGTCACTGTGAGTGTCGACATAAATTCTGATTCATAAATTATTAATGTCTAATTTTTTTTTTCAAAACACCTTTTTCTTTTACCTTTATTTTTGTAATTAAAAAAAAACTTTGAATGGTTCGACACTACGAGTGTAGACTTGCGAAAGGTTCACTTTATTCAACAAACTTTGAAAGGTTCGTCACGTCAAGTGTCGGCATAATTTTTCTCTACATAGATATTGTTCATATCAAATGAAAAAATAATATTTACATATAAGCATGTTTATATCTCACCAATAATTATTTATCATGGTCTAATCGCTTATCAAAGTGAATCCTGTGACCCAACGATCCTTCCCATTAACAAACATCCCTCCCAGTAACCTTTGTGGAGATGCAGAGGCAAACACGGTCTCCAAATAGCAAAGGTTACACACTAACATTCCTTCCCCCAATCCCACCTGACTGCAAGGACGTGGCCGGCGCCGTTATTGACCATGTATAAATAGAGGCACTGAATTATGCACACTGAAGAAGATTATGGCCAATCCCAGCCGATCTTCTAGTTGATTCTTTGTGCATTTTCACTGACTCCGGTCAATCACGGAATAGCAACCATTGATATGTGTAGTCAGTCTAAGCTAAGCTAAGCTAAGCTAATTACAAATAATAACGATATTTGTATGATCGGGCTACATATAAAGCTTCGTTTTAATATAAGGACTGTTTCATTCACCCTAACCTACATCCCTCCACTGCAAGACTGCAATGTAGACAGACAAGTGCCTGGTGAGTGCTCGAAACTGCATGTCTCTACCCTACATCACATCTCGTCAAACGCTTGTGTTTCGCTACGGAACTTTGCACTGTGAAATGTGCAAAGTAAAATTTCCTGAATAACGGTTCGTCTCGGTTGGAAAGCGGTAAAAAACTTTATGCAGCGTTGAATTTCTTTAGGATCACAGTCTGCTGGTGTGGCCAAAGTAAATGTTTTTGATAATCATGTTAAAATACATTACTTAAAAACACTTTCTTTCACCCTTACTTCTGCTGCTAGTCTGATCCATTATGGACCAAATAAACTTGAAATTCTAAAAACTACCATTACGTTCGGTAATGACTATTATCCAAGTTACCTCAAAAACTGGAAAAGAATGTTCGAAGGATCATATGGCATCTAAACACTTATCTTTCATCATTTTTCGCAACTACAATAACAGACTCATCAGTCAAGGAATCCCTATGGAGTTTCTTGACCAACCTGTTTAAGTTATTGGAAGAAACATAAGCAATCAAGCATATGAATTTTTCCCAAAGTTATCAAATTTTATTTTCACGTGGCAGTTCATCATTTTATGAGCACAACAATCTATTATTAGATATTTTCTCAATCTCTTAATCGTGAGAAATCAATAAAAAAAGCAAAAATAAAATGTTGCTCATTGAACGGATAACATAATGAAAGCTCACTTTTTACCATTAAGGTGAAACAGTTTGGAATACATTTCCCAAGATTGCACTAAACCTTCGAAGGCACTAATCTCGCGAAGGAAGCAATAAACACCAGTGCACTTTTTATTTTGACTTCGTGCACTAGTAGAAATCCTAAGATCAGAAGATCAGAGATTACTATTTCTTTAGTTTTGTGTCTTTGGAAACGTAACTAGAGGCACAAGTCAGACACGGGCAGTTACAGAATTGCTAAATGTCAGTAATTTATGACTATTTTCTATCTGCCTCTCTTTCATTCTTGAGGCTTTTTTCAAGCTATTCGTGGATTCGCCTGGGTTGAAGCATCGCCAAACTTCAACCCATGTGAAATGACAGTTAGCGTTAGCATGGTTAAGGTATACTTCGTAGCAATATTAATGTGTCATTTGATAATCTCATCCAGACTACTTTCATGTTCCTGGCTGGGGAGTACATTTGGCCAAATCTGAAACATCATTACCAAATTCATGAATATTGCTATCCCTGGCCACGCCCATCTTTACCGCTACTTGGGATAGGGGAAGGAAATGTTGATGCAGCACTCACTTAATGAGAGGCCACCGACTCAGCGACGCCCTCATAAGTGCTACGGAGGTGCAGATTAGGAGGTATATCAAGCCAGGTTAGGGTTCGCCTGAAAAGCTTGCGATGGACATGGACCCAGAGCATTTAATTTAATAATTTGAATGCCGGCATTCAAATGAGGGAAAAGCATGTTCTACTTACAGTTTAGTTGATTACACTACGAAAACGGTTGTGATTTTCTGCTCAGAAAACTGTAACAAGCAGAACCGATTCCTCCAGGGTCATTAGATTAATCCAAATAAAAAAAAGAAACGGAGGAAAAAAAACGTGGCTATCATTGCATGCAAGACACTATCAGGTGCGTATCAATCGAATCGCAAAAAAAAAACGAAATCAACAAACAAAAAAACGTTCGAACAGCGTACGACCAATTTTACGACATGTGACAGGCCAAAACGCGTAAATCGAACAAATATATCGTATTTCGAATAAATGAGAGAAAAATATGTCGAATTACAACGCGAAATTCAGTTGCACAAAAATGGAAACTGGTCCATATTTAAATCAGATATCCATTCAGGCTTGGACCTCTTAATTCCGTGATCACGAACCGACGACACACAACATCACAAACATAAACAAACGAATCGTTCCTATGGCATCTATCAAGATTTAACTATTGCAATTGCAAACTGAATTCCGAATACTAAGATGGAACAAACTCACCCGATCCTCCAACCGGGTATTAGCAGGTAAAAAAAAATCGGTGACTATTTTTATTTGTGAGTGTTCTACAGAACACTACTGTACACGCTGTGTCCAAACCAGCAGATTATGAAAATTTAATGTGCCTCAGATTTTTGTCCGCTTGAGTTCAGTTTTTTGGAAATATATTTTCGTATTCAGAATTTTTTTAAATATTCCATCGGTGAAATTTTGATATATTTTTTCACTTTTTAGCTATTTTTTTCATATATGAGTAATTCTCGCTGAGACCAGCTGCTGAATGTATAAATTTATACTCATTCGAAAGCTCTTGTCGAGAAACTAAAGGAACTGCATTCGGTAGGTCAAATAGATGGACCCCTCGATAGTTATAATCAAAATAGTTATTGAGGACCCCTCGATTTTTGTCAATTCTTGCTCCACTCAAACTGCCATAACTCGAAAATTTCTTCAACAACCCCTGCACAATAACATGGTTTTGGAAAGAGAAAACATAGGAGCTTCATTTGGAGAAATAAAAATATTTGTCGGCCATATTGAATTTGGCCGCCATACTGGATTTTATCAGAAATATTGAATTTTCATGGTGTTCGCAACCACCGATTCTAAAAGTTTTTGCATCACTGGAAATCTAAGCTAGTTTTACACATAAAATGAAAAAATGTTTTTTTGATCAAAAGTCATGTGCGATTTTGTAGACCATTTCTTATCGCGCTGGTGTAATTTTCATGCATATAACAGTGCGGAAGCGATTTGCGCTTGCTATGATGTATTTGAAATGTGAAAAATTATCTCTATTGCTGTTTGCATTTGACGTGCAGATCCAGTCTAACTGAGCTTCAATCGCAGTAACACAAAGTTACCAAAGGATACTTAGCAGCGTCGAAGTTCAATGGAATAAGCCAAATTTGGGTTTTTTCAAGTTTACCTAACGTTAAGTTGTTTTAACCCACTACGGAGACTTCGAAAACTAACGCTGGGTAGATTTTTGTTTTGCACTAGGTTTTGTTTTTCGCTGCTGTCAAACGGAAACTACCTAATGATAGGTATATGTCAGATAACCCAAATTTGGGTTATCCCACGTATGAGCCTATTAGTGTCAAAAGAAGTCAAAGGCGGGTTGATTTGTTGCTCCGTGTAGGTTTTCTTAATAAATAGTTTGCAGTTTGTCAATGCTCTGTTGTCTAAATTTTTTTTTCTTAAAAAGTTTAATATGTTATATGGTGTTGAAGTCATTTTTGAATGACGAATTTGAAAATAAAATAATGTCAACACCTCTCGAAACCCCAACTATTCTTTATCAAACTATTAGAGATTCCTGCATGATTCTTGATCATTCAGGGAGAAATCGTTTAGAAATTTTTATTTGAAAAATTGTATCAGCCCAGCAAATGGAGAAAAAAGTTTAAAATGCTGCCCTTTCGATTGAAATCGCCTGAATGTCTAATATGCTGATCATCATTGGAAGTTTTGGAAATATCCACCGGTTCGGAGTTATTCCGGTGGGTCACTGGATCAAGTCGAATAAAAATGACCCCAACTTTCTTTTCAATCAACTTAGACAAATTTTAGACTAATTTCTAACTCTTAGACAAGATTGACGCATCCTTCAATAGTCGAGAGCTGTCCTGGCCACGTCCTTGCGAAAGCTGGGAAATGGGAAAGGATGATTAATTTAATACCTATTTAAGAAAAATGCATAGAACTCTACGACCTCTCATAGGTGTTTGAGATGTTGTGGAATGTTTATGGAAAGGGTAGTGCCATGGGATACGTTTGGTAGACGTTCCAGCCGATAAATGTTATATTTCTAGAAATAAATTCAAAAAAGTTTCCGAATCGTGCAGGTTTTTTTCCAAGGATCCTTCCGAGAATTTCTGCAGCAGTCTTCCAGTATTCCAAACAGAAACTCCTTCGGGACATCTCAAAGCTTTTTTAAGAAATTCCTTCAGAGAAGCCACCATGATCGTTTTACATGTTTTTTCTATGTATTTCAAGATTCCTAAGATTCTTTATAATTACTTTTTATTTGGGTTACTGTATTATTCCAGATGTTCTCTTTGGAATCCTTGTAGAGCTTATAGACTGATTCCTATATTCAGATTTATTTACAATATTTACAATTCTGTCGAGAATTCTACAAAAAAACCATTGGCAATTTAACTACTTCATTTCCGGGCTCTCATGATTGACTCCAATTTAGCCACAAGTATTGTTTCAAAGATTCCTAATAATTATTCTGAATTCTTCCTGGCGCATTTTAAAAGTTATTCTCCGAAAATTACTGTAGAAATTTATTGTACGGTTCCGTTAGAAGAAAGTTCAATATAAATAATCGAAAAATTTCACATTTATGACATCATTTGAATTATTTCTCTGAAAAACCTGATAACATACCCATATCAAAAACGAAAATAACTGGTTATACTAAACATTGAACACTTTATTACAATTGAATTGAATTCAGTACAATTGAAATTTTTACTTCTCAAAGCCTAAGAGTTTTTTAAGGAATTCTCAGTGCACGACAAACCTCTTAAAATCTTCGGAAAGTGCCGGGTAAACCGTTGATATCTCCCTTGAACACTTCCAAGACCTTGGTAAACGTTTCGATCAAAGACAAATTACAAAGACTATTACTCCCAAAAAGGTTTTTTGGAGCATCACAACAAAGATAATCTTAACGGGATTTCTGGACGATGTTCCTTGCGAATTTGTCTCCTGAGTATTCATGGCATGTACTGCTTTGAAAAAGTACTGTATAATTTTCAATTATGCTTGCAGATATTAACACCTTCTTTGTAGGAAATAATTTGATGAACAAGGTCTTTCGATGAAAAACCATGAAAAATTTGAGCAAATTTGCTTAAGATTTCCAGCGATTTTTCACAAGTCCGCACAGTTTTAACAAGACCAGAAGGCTCAAAGGTTCTCAAGAGGTTTTGAAGCTCCTATGAAGTTTTCTGAAGTTTCCTAAGAACCACATTGGATTCCCAATAGAGTTCCCAAAATGATCACGAAGGCTTCTTTGGGGAAATTTAAAGCGTTTTCAGAACTTCTCAAAGATTACCCAGTGATTCCCAGCTCAAATATTTACAAACAGTTTTCTGAAAATTTTACAAGTGGTTCAAAGAAATTGTCAGGCGTTCTAAATCACCCTAAAGGTGTACAAAGGTTTTCATGGATTATGCAGTGATTTGCATGGGAATTTTATTAATATGTTAATCACTTATTCGAAGAATTGCTACCCAAAGTTTTAATGGCGATTCAAAATATCTCAAAAAAGTTTGCTATGCTACTATCAGAATTTAGACTATTTACAGCAATTGAAAGTCAAGAATTTTGATAACATTGGAGGATTGCAAAGTAGAAATTTATACCAAACGTGGCAAGCTGCAATTTCAAGGCCATATACGATACTATCGGTCTGAAGAGGCATGAAAGATTATCTAATTGAAAATTTTCGGATTACGAAAATTTTCTGTTCAAGTACCATCAAATTTACGTCATTTCATTTTTACATCGTGTATTTTGCTTACCATGAAATTTACGTCACATGTAATATCAGTTTGTTCTTAGTATGTAGGTGTATCGACCAAGTAAACTAGAGCTAGGAAACGCTGAATATTCCAGGCTCAAGAGAATCGAAGAGTCAGACATAGTACCAGCTAACTTAAAATCCCAGGACATTCACCAGGAAAGTTGGAAAAACGAGAGTGCACGGAACTATCATTTTGTATGGGACGATACATAGCGTTTTTCAACAGTCTACTTGATGGCAAGACGAAGTTTGCCGGGACAACGTAAAATAAGTATGTTGCCAAGGATTTCCAAAAAAATCCCGAAGTGGGTTTCAAGAGATTCTCAAAAAGTTCTTAGGAGATCCCAAATGTCTTCTGAATAATTCCATAACATTTTCAGCTTTTTCTGAGACTTTCTTAGAGGTTTTGAAACAGATTTTTCAACGCGAATTCGTTTTCTGAGTCTCCACCTTTTTGAAAAAAATAGTTTTGTTATTCGACTTCGAACCGTTCCTCTTGGGACAACGCCAGCTTTTCAGTTTAGTTTTCTAATGAGAACATCCACATATATTACCTGAGCCTTCTTTGCCAATTGACCCCTTTTTTACGAAGATAGCCGATGCCCTGGAAAATCAGAACGATATTTTCGACCGCCGGGTTTCCCACTCTTATCTTGGTCTTGCTGAATAGTTACGCACGGTGTCTTTTTCATGTAACTTTATAACAAAAAAATCGGCATGTCTCAAATTTGGACCAATGAAAGACAAGACCTTCCTCTTTCATTTGCTGTTAAAATGAAAATAATCCATCGGGGGGTCTAGTGCAATTTTTTTTTTTAAATTTTGTTGTTCGTAATATCATTTCAAATGCACCGTAAATTAATAAATTTTGATGAGGTGAACTGTTCAAACGGATTTAGATGAAAATGTTGCAAAAATCTAGTCTCAATATCATGTAGATTTTTTTAAATTTTCGAGTTGCCTCTAATTTGCTTTCATCCATTGTTGGAATTTTTTTTTTTTTTTTTTTTTTTTTTTTTTTTTAAGACACTACACGTTAATGCTTCCAGTGGGCTATTTGCCCTTTGAAGGAAGCACCACACTAGACAACGGACTAGCATGCAACGCCCAGTGGCACAGTCAGAAAACATTCCTCTCGAAAAGTTTTTGGCCTGAGGCGGGAATCGAACCCACGCTCCTTAGCACGATGCGGCTAAATGCCTCGGTGACACTAACCGCACGGCTACGAAGCCACACAAATAATAATTTGCATTGCTTTTAAAACTTAGTGTGTCAAACAACCTCTTTTCAATTTTTATTTGTTACTCAAGAGCAATATTCATCTTTCTGACTTGGTTTAGGAACAAGCGATCGAAAGACAAAAGGTCGAAAGGACAATAAGTCGAAAGGACAATAAGTCGAAAGACAACAGGAAGACAAGACAAATGGTCGAAAATGCAAAAGGTCAAAAGGACCAAAGGTTGAAAGTGATTTGCATTATGGGAAGTTAAATCATTTTTGAAAGAAGATTTTTGACCTTTAATCTCCTCTTTATTCCTCTTCGATCTTTTACCCTTTCGACCTTATGTCGTAGATTCTAGGAAATTGACAAGTTCACACTTGTGCCAATGATAGACGCAATATAACATTTCATAAATCCAATATTCCAAACCAATTGCAATAGCAATGGAATGTTGACACTATTGTTCATGTGTTTGTTGTGCGAATTGACATTACATTGCTTTTGTTTGCGATGGTAAAACAAACAGAATTGCTGACAAATATTCTCAGATTAGCAGCCAGTCTAGGGCTGAAAATCTCGTAAATGAAGATAAGAATATAAACAATAATGACGAATATACACTTCCATTTTAAAATGATAGTAGAAAAAGTGCAAATTTATCCATACAAACATCGAAAGGTTTTATTCATTACAAATCTACCTGTGAAAGATTGATCTTGTGATCGTAACATTTTGCTCAGCGATCTCAATAAGTGCTGTAATGTTCAGTTTTACCATAGTTTTATTAGAGTTGTACGGCATTCTGTACTAATTCATAAAACAAATACATTTAATCAGCTTAAAAATGTTACTCAGTAATTTTACGATTTTTCTAGCTTAACAACGAAATCATACGAAGCTTCAACAAAAAAATCAGGTGAATCATAAAGGTCTCCGATTACACCAAAAAAGGAGCCAAAAACGGTGAACTTTTTGCATACAGACTTGTTTGCTATTTATATCCAGCAGATCTCAAGTACTATGTTTTCTATAGCTTTGTTGTGTTCTAAACTTATAAAAGCGCCAGCTCGAACGACTTTTGATGCTAATCTTCCATCAATAGACGATCGAGTTGGCGCTATAATTGAATTAGAAAAGTCAAAATCATGAAGTTTGAGCCGTCGGATGCCTAGTTTTGGTGCTAAAACTTAGTGGTCCCAAATTACGGGTTTTCCGGTGGTCATTTCGGTGCTCCAAAAGAACCATTTTGGCAAAATAAATTCAAACATAATAAATCGTTATGAGTTAGACACAATTCATTTGGTTTTTTGACATCAATCCGAGTAATTTCATCGAATTGTCCAGCTTGGCTACCTTCCGGGTCTCCAGGAACCGATTCCGCATGAACCATACTGAACCGAGTTTTTCAAGGGATGTGTACCGGTAATTGGTTCCTTATTATTGATAAATTTTATGACAAAATATCCATCAACCGAATAGTACCGATGTGAATTACATACACAAAACTGCGATGGAAACTTACTTTTCGGATGTTCCGGGTTTCCGGAACCGGGTATGAATAACTAAATGATTTCAGAATCTCTATTTACAGTCCACGTAAATCTCTATTCAACAATATGAGGACGCTTCAGACTACTTGCGCAACTACGGGTTGTCGAAGTAAGGGTCTCTAAAGGGACTTTTTTTCAGATGTAGCAGGTTCCTGGTGGCCACAGTGACGCAATTCCGGATCTGCGGATGGGTTTCCGAAACTGGACATGTGTGCCTTTCATTTCAGCCTAACAGTACTAATTTTGGTCAACACACTGATTTTTTTCGAGCTGTTTTAATTTTCGGGTCGAAAACGACCCTAAGTCACAATTTGTAACTTTTATTTTATGTAAGCTCCCTAAGAGGCCATTAAAAACTTTTGTTTCCGCAAAAATATATGTTCCCACAAAAAATACAATTGTCAGGAAACGTCAAATTGCTAGGTTATTTTTATCAAAAGTTACAATGATTTGAATTTTGAAATAGGTCGAAAACGACCCAAGGTCCTTACTAAGGTTAAGCTATATCCCAAACACCGTAAACAAATTGAAAAAAAAAAATATTGTTCTAGACCCCCCGACCGATTATTTTCGTTTTGGTTGCATATGAAAGAGGAGAATCATGGCTTTATTGTGTCAAAATTTCAGACATGCCGAATTTTTTGTT
The DNA here is from genome assembly GCF_002204515.2 of Aedes aegypti. Lineage (NCBI taxonomy): Eukaryota > Metazoa > Arthropoda > Insecta > Diptera > Culicidae > Aedes > Aedes aegypti. Next base: position 404,667,135 of record NC_035108.1, read on the forward strand.
TTGAAATTGTTCTGCGAAACACACCGTGATACGATTCTACCGCTTAGAATATTGGTTTGAGAAAGAAGTGCACTCTTTGATTATGCTTCTGGACATCAAAACCTGTAGAGTAAAGTGGGGCAAGAGTTTCTTTTTAAGATTTCTAGCTCAATTCAAAACAAATCTTATAAATGTCGTGGTGGTTCGAATTCTATTTAAGTAAGAGACTTTCACTCCAAATATCATGAAAATTGATTGTGATTTGGAAAAGTTATGACTATTTGTTGTTTTTCGACGTTATTATTGTAATTTTCGGTCAAACTTTCGTTGCATGGAACCAAATGAAGATAAAATCTTTTTCAATATTTTATGTAAGGGCGTTTCTAGGCCTATCATAAGGATGCATTGAGTGTATTAGTTTTTGCATAAATGCTTGGAAACAATTTTTGGCCCATAGTAGGGCAAAAGTTCGAATCAGCGGGGCAAAAGTTCGACCCATGTATAAACTCACGTAAAAAATTGCAAATTGCGTAAGATCAACACATTATCTTCAAATTAAGCTAAATTTTCCTGATCGTGCGAAAAATGTCACCAAAATTTTACATTTCCACTTAGTTTGGCAAAAAACTGCTATTTTTGAGTAAATTACAATTAACCCTGTTTTGGGCAATTTTTTGATGACAATTTAGTGTGTATTTTTCGGCAAACTTAAGTTTACGGCTGTTATAAAGTATGCCTGTCATAAAATTATCGATATTTTGTGTTTTAGCCAGCGAACTTTTGCCCCACACTAGATTCGAACTCTTGCCCCACCGGTGGGGCAAAAGTTCGAATAAGACAATCATTTTTGAAACTGTTATAACTAAAAATGGTTAAATAATTTGACACAAGTTTGTTCAGCAAAATTGTAGCCAATATGTTGAAGGTTCACTGTATGGTATTTTTTCTGTTTCAACCGCTATTGTTTTCCTGGAAACTTTGATTATACCACTAAGGTCGAACTTTTGCCCCACCTTACTCTACTGCCCATAAACGCACAATTGAAATAAACGCAAATATTGAAAAGAATACTTCAAACATGACTTTCGAAAAATTAAATTAATTAACTCATTACGCGTGGTAAAGATGGACAAATTATGAATGAAATTATGAAAAAAAAAATCCACGTGCTCGGCTGGGATTTCAACCCAGGACTCTTGTATGCTAGACGAGCGCTTTACCAACTAAGCTACCGAGCCACTTAGTGACCCAATAACTGAGTCTAGCATACAAGAGTCCTGGGCTCAAATCCCAGCCGAGCACGTGGATTTTTTTCATAATTTCACCCATAATTTGTCCATCTTCACCACGCGTAATGAGTTAATTAATTTAATAACGACCCGGATTGGATTACCGAACAGCTCAATATAAGCGTCAATTTATGTCTTTCGACTTTTATGACCCCTTCTGTCAAGGGGTTACATACATATTACGTAAATTATTCAGAAGAGTAGAGAAATCAACTGAATATTTATGAGAACATATGAAAGGTTCATGCTAAAATTTTAAATCTGGGGTTAATACATATGATTCACTTGTTTTTATGGAATGTACAAGAAAAGATAGGGTGTAGTAAATACTGCTTGCAAATCTGCTCAAAATTTGAAAAATCAAGGGGTGTGGGTTTACCCCGACCACTCCTTCAATATAACTTTCTTACAAATCCAATTAAGATGCCTTCTAAGAGAAAAGCTCACCATCCTATCGTCGAACATCAGAAGATATTAAAAATACCTTGGCTGCTTCCATGAGTGCGCGTAATCTAAGGTTTTTCACATTGTTTACGCTTATTCATTTCCTCTATTTATCTACTTATAACCGGCATACCAACATCGCCCCCACCCTGCTGTTCATCATTCAGTTCTGTCCCGCCGAGCACCGAATGAACGGCTCCGCAGATCCCAAGGATGTCGTTATCGAACCGGATGGGCCGTCGGAAGTGTTTCGCGATGACGAAGAACCCAAGGTAAGATGCTTGCTGAGTAATCGGAAATATGCCACCAACGTGTGAAGGCTTCTTCTGTAGTACAGTGAACTCTCTATAACTCGAAATTGAACGCTATAACTCGAGTTGACAAGATATCGCGTTATTGACAATTGACTATACTTACTTATGCTTTTCATACTATTCCCCCAATAGACACCGGCAAACGATGTCGAGGCCAATGCCGGGCTGGACCAGAAGGAGAAGGAAATGGCCGCCGAAGACTACAAGGTGCGACTCCGGAAGGAGTTGGTCAGCCGCGATGGCCATCGGGAAATCTACAAGGACATCAATGCGCTGCTGTGGTTCAAGAACGGCGACATCGAGCAGGCCTACACACAGTACCGACAGCCGCACAGCTCCATCCCGCTGCTGGCGGCAATAGTTGTGCAGTTCGCTGGGATGATTTTCTCCTACCTGGTGCTTCCGCGGTAAGTGTACATTGATTCCGGGGATAATTCTAGAATAAAACATGAATAGGGTGGAACAATCTTTACAAACAGAGTTTACCTTGACATGCCGACTTCTATCATAATTTCAAAATATTTGTTTAATTTTTTTTTCTAACTGATTCTTATGGAAGACAATAGAAAATACATTCTATGACACTTACATGTCAATATTGAAACAGATATTAAAAAAAAACTCATTGATGTGCGTTGATATGCTCAGCAGTGGTAGAAGCAGTGTCGAACATGTCGCAGACTTATTCCGCAGTTCAATTCCCGTTTTGGCTAGATTGTTAAAAGTCAGATAATTTTGTTTTTCAAAGTCAGATATAATTTTGCTGCAGTCGGTGTATATTTTGTAGCAATTTTTATTATTTTAACAGTTTGTCAGCTTATTTTAATTCACATTCTTTAAAAAAAATAACATCATTTGTTAAAATACTGTTTTGCCCTTCTGATCGGCTTGCCACCTATGGTCGAGAAAGTAATTGGCACAAATTTCCCCATGTTTTGGTAAATTTTCTGAAACTGAAAGCTTATGTTGTTTCCGTTTAGATTTGGCGGATTCTGCTCAAATTTTTCACAGTAGATTGTAGGGGTAGATTTGGTAGATCTTACTCCTGTACCTGATAATAAGATGAATTTTACAAAAAATCTAATTTCTAATTCAAAGTTCTAATGGACCAGGAAAAGACGGGATAAGCTTCGGTTTACAAATGTTGTTTCGTATATTTTACATGTAAATTTAGAACTATCTTCACAGACGAATGCAATTTACCAATGACTCTCTTTTTCTCACTTTCAGTACAACGCTACACTTCGATATCGTCACCCCACCGCTAGTGATTATCTTTATCTTGGTCTTTATATCGGTAGCAGAAAGCTTTCCAAAGGTAAGTTACGTAAATGCCATGAAATTATAATATTTCTTTAAATGATACCAACAAGTGGACAATATTGTACTTTGCAGAAACTACTCTCACTCAACATTTGATCATTATGCAACATTTTTCACACAGTTTAAAGCCGTTGATAAAGTCCTACGTTTAGTTAATATCAATCAAGCTTCTACAGCTGAGCGGTTCCACAGAAAATGACGACTTTTTTCCCAAATTTCATTTTTATATTTTTTGATTTGGATGAAATTTTGCACATGCTTTCTTTATGCCCAAAAATGCCTTTTTGCATCATCGGCTCGCCATTTTGAATCTAGCCTTACTTTTGAGAAGGGCCTAAGAAAAAAAATCCTTAATAATTTTCAAAAAATTATAACTTAGAAACGGTTTGTCCGATCAGTTTGGTGCCTTCCGCAAAGTTTTAGGTTATTGTTGGGACTATCTGGAAAAAAATATACACTGTAAAAAAAATGTTGTAATTTTTTATATATCGAAAATAAAGCTTAAAAATCAATTTTCTCAAAAATTGTAATTTTTGATTTTTTTTATTTTTTTATATGTTAAAGTAGACAAAAAATGAAGTCTTTTGCACAGTGGGTCAAGATGGAGAAATCATGGACAAAAAAGTTATGATTTTTTTAAAATAGGTGAATTTTTGAAAATGGTCATAATAAACTTTTTAAATATTTTTAAACTCGATTTTATGAAAGTACGCAAAATTTACAACAAAAAAGGTATATGGAAAAATCAGGCTAACTTTAACCGTTTTAAAGATACAGCGATTTTAATACAAAATTATGATATAGTCATTATAATATAACTTAGAAACGGTTGGTCCGATCAGTTTGGAGTCTTCCGCAAAGTTTTAGATTATTGTTGGGACTATCTGGAAAAAAAATATACACTGTAAAAAAATATGTTGTAATTTTTTATATATCGAAAATAAAGCTTAAAAATCAATTTTCTCAAAAATCGTGTTTTGATTTTTTTTTTATATGTTAAAGTAGACAAAAAATGAAGTCTTTTGTACAGTGGGTCAAGATGGAGAAATCATGGACAAAAAAGTTATGATTTAAAAAAAAAGGTGGTTCACCTCGATTGTCAGAAAATAATTCTGATAGAAATTTCATTGCTTTCACATTACGAAGCTCATTTATTATCTCAATGTGACTGTTATGCGATTATAATTACCAATGTGACAAAACAACTTGGTATATCAATTTTCTAGGACAATCTCACAGATTTCAGTAAGTTGATCGAAAGTATTTATCATTTGATGACACTACATGGTATTTATGCCATTTTATCAAAAATGTCGAATGTGACTGTTTTGCAGTTATGGGTATACCACCAATACAACAATCGAAATTGTATTGAAATGAACCAAAGATAACATATATCCAGAGTGGCAACGAAGGGAATGTAAATAACTATTTTTGGTATAACTTTTGAATTAATCACGCCACTCATATCCCAGATAATTGAGTCTAAGATATGTTGTGTCTAGGTGAATGAATGGAATGATTTTAGATAACAAAAGCTTTTTCACGAAACAGGAAGTATTTTGATAGGAAATAATATTTTCGAAAAGATCACATTCTGTGTTAATTAAACATGAGTATGAGTATGAAAGTATGACAGAAAACATTTACATTTTATGAAAATATAATAAATGTGTTTTATCTTCAAACATTATTTTGCAACGTTATTGAACGCCCCGATCTTATTGTTTGCAATCTTTGCATCAACTGGTCTACTGCTCGAATCATATGGTTTTTGTTTATTATTTTCAATGACATGATGTCTTCTATACTAGATATACCACATTCCAGCAGCTAGGAGTTGGTACAACTTTTCAACTCGCTTTCACTACTAAGTTATGGAAGTATGGAAACTTGATATCACATAACATATGTGATTATGTGATATCAAGTTTCCATACCTCCTGTCAGTATCTCTTAAGTAGGACATTCTAAGAGATTGACATAAACCACGTGATCATTCAACATATTCTGTATGTGTGAGGATTTAATTACCTGTTATTTAAGTCTTGTTTTGCATGTATAGCCTCAACCTAAAAAGCAATATACAGGATCTTCAGCTTAAAATTCAATGATAGAATACAAAAGTACAAAACGGAATAAAAACAACTCTTAACTAACAATCTAGGGGCCTTCCTTAGCCGAGTGGTTAGAGTCCGCAGCTACAAAGCAAAGCCATGCTGAAGGTGTCTGGGTTCGATTACCGGTCGATCCAGAATCATATCGTAATGGAAATTTTCTTGACTTCCCTGCGCATAGAGTATCATCGTACCTGCCACACGATATACGAATGCGAAATTGGCAACTTTGGCAAAGAAAGCTCTTAGTTAATAACTGTGTAAGTGCAGGCTCTGTCCTATTGAAGACGTAATGCCGAGAAAAAGAACTAACAATCTAAACTTTTCAGAGAAATCATTCGTGCAATTATTTTGAAAATATTATAATTTATATTATTATTAATGTAATCGAAGCTAACATTGAAATGAGAAAAAAACGATGCATAACTTAAACTTGATAGTAGACTAACTGTTGCATTATCAACGCTTATCATTCCCAGAATCGCATGCAAATGCAACCCAGGATGAAAAAATAAAATGAATATATTCGCACAACAGCTCAACAAAAGCACCCCATCGCTTTTCATCACGCTTTACTCGAAGCATATAACGAGCGATAAAAAATAATTCCCGACTGATTTTCCCACTTGTTTCACCACCACCCGACTAAGGGTACATAACAAAATTATATCAGCACATGTTATTATGTGTTAAGGTTTTTTCGAACATAGGTTGTTACAAACTTGATGCAGGATGTTGTTAAAATAACTAAAATTATAACAAAAAATGTATGAATGGTAACATAAACATAATAAAATGTGTTATAATTCTATCAAAAACATATCAAATCAAGTTATAATGTTTGATACAAAGTATCAAAATTATAATACTGTTCGATATACGATAATATTGTATATTTTTGAGGTGCATAACTATCTATTTATTTTGTTATAAAGTTATTAAAAATGAACAAAAAATATCTTAAAGGGAAATAAAACACATTATGATATATTTTTGTTTTATTATGTTCTGTGGATAACGGAGCCTAACAAAATTATATCATAATATGATATGCATATCATATTTTGATAAAATTTTATTATATTTTTGTTACAAGCCTCTAGTCGGGTAACTATCTATTTATTTTGTTATAAAGTTATTAAAAATGAACAAAAAAATATCTTAAAGGGAAATAAAACACATTATGATATATTTTTGTTTTATTATGTTCTGTGGATAACGGAGCCTAACAAAATTATATCATAATATGATATGCATATCATATTTTGATAAAATTTTATTATATTTTTGTTACAAGCCTCTAGTCGGGCAGCCAGGACACAATAGGAAGAAAAAAAATTCATACCTGGTGTGAAAATAGAAAATGCTTGAAAAGCAAAACAGTTAGACGATAGAATGTATGTAGAGAAACATCAGCAGCCATATTCAAATGCTTTCACTTCCCGAACATCTGCTAGCATTCGCTTAGTCTGGAATTCCGGATAACCTCTTCCACCTCGTCGCTAATCCATTCGCATTTCCTCAATCATCACCATCTTCATCATCTCAGGGCAAACATAAGGACTGTATCGAATAATAATTGGCAACATATTCAACTGTACCTGTCCCAGACAAGTTGTGTCGATTATTACCTTTTTAGTGATTCTGCATGCAATGTCTTCTTCTTCTTCTTCTTCTTCTTGACATTAACGTCTTCACTGGGACAGAGCCAGCTACTCAGCGTAGTGTTCTAGAAGCACTTTTACAGTTATTAACTGAGAGCTTTCCTTGTCAAAATTGCCATTTTCGCAGTTGTATTCCATGTGGCAAGTATGATGATACTCTATGCCCAGGGAAGGCAAGGATATTTCCATTAGGAAAATATCCTAGACCGACCGGGAATCGAACCCAGATACCTTCAGCATGGCTTTGCTTTGTAGCTGCGGAGTCTAACCACTCGACTAAGGAAGGCCCTTAGTCAAGGGTTTGACAGATATTTCAGATAAAAAAATGCATTAAACTTGGAGAACAAGCATCTTGAATGTAGCTAACTTCTCTTCGATACTGACCTTACAGTCTCGTGTTGCTCGCGAAGCAGAAATAAAAGAAATATAAATCATTATAATTTGAAATAAAAAAAAATACCGTAGTCATTTGGATCCTGGGACGTTGGGGACGCCCTCGCTCTTTTACTGGAGAGTAACCAGGACGCATTAGAAGACCCAAGACCATCGTTTGCAGCTTTAGCGAGCACCGTCGCCGGGTTCACAATAGAATGACAGAGGGAAAATGCTGTATTCTGTTCCCGGTATTGTTTTTCCGCATCATATTTTTATTCTGTGTCTGTGAGTTGGAGCTTTATTCTATGCTAGACACTCAAGGGAAGCAGCGTGAAATAGACTGCCCGTGAACACAGTTAATTGCTGGTGCGGCGAGAACTGTCACTTAAAATGGTTACACGATATATGATGGTAACTATCAACAATTAATTTTACGTGATACCTGTGATGTTGACGTGCCTGCGGGTTAGAGCATTTCATTTCCGCACGGAGACATTATTGCGTTTGTGATTTACGGGGCATTCCAAATTGCAACATTGTTTGAACGTCGGATGTAGAAATCTGTATAGCACAAAGGAAAGTGTAGTTATCGGTTTGGTTTTGCGTGCCAATTACTTTAGTATGTAATGTAAAGGAGGTATAAATGCCTTACGGATTCATACACTGAAATTTCAATTTATGATCTAACTGAAAGATATTTCTGTTGAATCAGTCTAATGATCGAGGAATCGTGAGTTCGATTTTTACCGCTTAGACCTATAACTTTTTAGCAAAAGGGGAATCGCATCGAAGCCAAACCTCAAATTTTCAAGAGCACAAATCTAAAGAACCAGAAAGTGGATTGATCTTAAATTTTAATGAATTGGTCACACGATGTGGTGTCCAGGGGTCTTTACGTGGTGTAGGAGCAACGCGTCTTTTCTACTGAACAAGGAATCGTGAGTTCGATTCTCACCGAGAAGAAGGGTAACTTTTCGCAAAAATTTCACATCAATTTGCCTATTTAATTCAATTACATAGTATATGTGGAGCATCATTAACACTACAAGTAGCGCATCCCTTGCTACATCTTCCATGCAACACTTTGCGATTTACTCGCATGATACATTGAGACAACCAGAATGAAAACAAAATGTATTCACTTGCATTGACTCTATTGAACTAATCAAATATGGAACTATGACATATTCAAATCTAGAATGTATTGCTTTTGGACCTATATAAGGTCCCAGTCGTCCCATATATGTAATATTAAGTTTTACGATAGTTGTTCAAAATTCCATTCGGATGGTTAGTCGTAAACAATTAATCATAATTAAGAAGGATATATTACTTTTACCTAACCTAAATACAATGCCTGGGCGAGAACGCATTGAGAGTCGCGAGTTCGATTCTCACTGAGAAGACGCGTAACTTTTTTGCGAATTTCACTTTAATTTGTCTATTTTATCAAAATGCAAAGCATACATTTTATAGTTTTGTGGTTAAAATTTGATGCATTCTTGCCCAAGAGCATCCGTAACACGTCTGAGAAGAAATATAAAAGAGCAATCAATAATGGCCCTCAGCGTTATAATTGTCACTGAACACATTATATATTTCGTATTGAATGGTTCTTCCGAGACATTAACAATCCTATGAAAAGGAAAACTCCCATAAGAGTGTTTTATAAATGGGAATAAATTAAAATTTAATTCACTCTCCAGTTGGGTCGGTTCATTTGCATCGTCTCCCAGCATTCGAATGGAGCTCCTTTCAAAAGGTTCGAAAGATGTCTTGTTAAGTAGGTACGAAACACTCCGCATATTGCTTCTAACGACCAGACGGTTTTACACGTGACGCACTGCAAATCTCCGATCTGGGTGGTGCGGTGAATTATGGTTTACGACACGTATCCACATACACAAAACCTCACTGCAAAAGACATTTACATCATTTGAATGAGATGTGCTTGGCTCTGACTGTTGATTTCCTTCTCTCGTTCGAATTTCAGATTCTGCCGGCGTTTATCACGTTGAACAGTAAACGGTTTAACGATTGTGTCGGCTTACGCACATCAACGGCCGTGATTATCGTGCTGCTTTTAGGAATATCTAATGCTGGCGATATGGTAAGTATGCCTGCAGTCGGTTCGTAATCCATCAGTCCATTTGTAATGCAGTAGTGTTCATCATTCCGGAAATCTATCATTCGAGAAGTATTTTTTTAAATATTGGTAATTTAGAAAGAAGATGAAAATTTCAATAAAAACTCAGATCAAGAAGAAAGACATATCTCTGTGCAAAAATATCCCTTTAAAGGTATAGACGACTTTGTAGCATTCTTCAGCTCATATCATCGGACACAATAGATAATTTCTCAATATTTTTACAGTGCAGAGGGATATTTGCACCTCTAAGTGCATCCGAAAAAATGGAAGCCGATAAACAGTCCGGAATTTGGGTGTAAATGTAGTTTACACCTCCTATTTCACTTGTGATTCTATGTGATGTGAACAAAACTAATTTGTCCATATAGGGCAGTGGTCACCAAACTGCGGCCCGCGGGCACCGCATGCGTCTATGAACGACTTTAAGAACATAATAAAACGCAAATTTTCATGCAAAAATATTGATGATATCTATTTTGGTTCAAAAGTTATTAAAGTTTTTCTACTTAAAATCCTTTGTTTTTCAAGGCATTTTATTAGAGTTACAAAAATAACACATCTGTAATTTTTTGATATAATATACAATTTTATTTTGTCTTTTGAATGCCGTCAAAAGATATTTTTTATGTTTGCCCCAATCAGAGATATTCACAATCAAAGTAGGCATGTTTTTGAGAGAAAAACAATAATAACTCCTAAACGGAAGGAGATAGCGAGTTTCTTCACTCACCAAATTACGCATTTTTTAAAGCTCTGAAAGTGTTTCATAGACTACTTTGATGAGAAATTTGAATTGAAAACTCTAGAGCCAGAAAACCAGTTTTGTTCGGACCACCCTATGTCACCGTAGGAAAAAAGCTCTAAATCGGTCAATTTAAGAGATACAAAAAAACTTTTTTTAGCAAAGTTGCTTGAAATTGAATGGTCTACAACTTTGCTGAAGCATGTATAATATAATTTCTACAAATAAGAAAGTTAGTTACACAATTTCTATGAAAATGTGGTCCACCCTAATTTTCAATAACACCAAATAAAGGGCTTAACTAATACAAACAACTTTGTAGAAGACCGTTTTTGTCTAATGTTTCATTCTAAAGCTCAAAATGCATCTTTCCGCGTAAAACTGATTCCTGGACCACTGTGCAGTGTGACTATTGTCGGCAGCCTAATTATCTTCGGCAATTTTTCCATAAGAACTGCTGGTGAATCTCTTCGGCAGCTCCAAATCAGTCGCATTTTGAAGCGTGTTCATTTGAATTGACGACATCTCTGGCGATATTGTTTATTCAGTTTCGGAAATCTCGTTAGCGGGAAGCAGGCAGAACAAAGAATCATCTGAATGTTTTCATTGATGTGTTTTGATACAAAAATACCGTGTATTTGTGGTTTGAAATTTGGTTGCCGATAATAGTCGAATGGTGCCGAAGCCGTAAGTCTCCCTATCTATGATTACATGTCGTATTAAAACTCTCTTCGGCTCATTCGAAACGCGGTGAATTAATCTTACTTCGTAAGTATCCAGTAGGGTGCGGCTTGTTCTTAGAAATGTCTCAAAACCAAAAAATGCTTGTGCTCTTCTAAATTTCAATTACAAAAAAATGGAAATCTCAAATTTTGTGCAAAAAATATTAAGATTTAGAGGTGGCACAAGCAACTTGAAGGTGAATTTTCAAGTTATAAAATGTGACCTTCTGTGAAATCTTCATAAATTTTCCAACCAATTTTGAAGTTTTAAGCATCATTCACTTCAAAATTAAATTAATGAAAAGTTTGTAGAAAACCAAAAATCTCTAGAATCAAAACTAGTCTTAGTTAAAAGCCGTTTTCCTCATTTTACAAAAAAAAAAAATATTTAACCTTAACTTCATAAATACTTATTCGATTTCAGATCTTTTGACATCCTTTTAAGCTAACTTAGTAATTTCCATACTGTGTATACAACGATTTCAATATAATCAGTTGTTTGACTAAGTTATTTAACAAAAACTACACAAAACATGATTTTTTTTATGAAAGACCAAATTTTCGAATTATTGAATTTATACTGTTTAACCAAAGCTTATGATGCATCTTAGCCGAGTGGTTAGAGTCCGCGGTTACAAAGCAAAGCCATGCTGAAGGTGTCTAGGTTCAATTCCCGGTCGGTCCAGGATCTTTTCGTATTGGAAATTTCCTTGACTTCCCTGGGCATAGAGTATCATCGTACCTGCCACACGATTTACGAATGCAAAAATAGCAACTTAGGCAAAGAAAGCTCTCAGTAAATAACTGTGGAAGTGCTCATAAGAACACTAAGCTGAGTAGCCGGCTCTGTACCAGTGGGGACGTTAATGCCAAGAAGAAGAAGAAGAAGAAGAAGAAGATGCATCTTAATAAAAGGCTTCACTTTAATTTTATAGCTTGAAAATTCACCTTCAAGTCGCTTGCGGATTTAGTTATTTGGCTCTTTTCAGATTTTTCCGCCAAATTTTTTCACGTATGTTTTCTTATGCTGTACTGGTTTAAAATTTTGGTCGATGCATTGCTGATAATATGAGACATGTTTATCAGTGTGAATAGGTATCCTCAAAACGTTACAGCTCGTACAAAAAAAAGGAAGAATCTTTATACAAAAAAGTTTTACGGAGGGGTGGGTTTGACTTGACCATTTTTGGCGTTATGAAATTTGTGAATGAAGTGTATGGGAGAAGTTGGTAGGTCATTTGGCATAAAGCTGTTTGGCATAAATTCGGTTGACATAAAGATCAATAGTTATACAGTGGTCGTTTGACATAATGATCGATTGGCATAATAGTCGTTAGACCAGTGATGCATTTGAACGCGTTCAGTTCTCGTTCCAGGACAATTTGTTGAACTCAGTTATCAAGTAGACTTGAACATTGTTCAGTTCTAAAATAGTAATCCCTATTCTTGAAAATTGACGCCGTTTAATTCATACATTACTCATGTGAAAGCTTCGATTATAATTGTGAGCTGAAAGAACCGTTCTTAAGCAGCAGCAAGCTCTTGCTCGCAAATTCATTGACTACTGCGTTCTCGTTCAAATTTGGCTCTGGCTTCGTTCACTTTTGGCTCGTGTTCAGTTCAAAATGTATCACTGCGTTATACATAATGGATCTGAAACCAACGAATTTTTAATTGTCACCTGGTAGGTGGTCATTTGACATAAAGGTCATTTGGTATTAAGACAAAAATGTGTTCTTCATAATGTCGTTTGACATAAAGTCTATAGGCATAAGGGTCTTTTGGCATAATCCGATTTGGCATAATAGTCGTTTGGCATAATGAGCCTAAAACCAAGGATCTTTTGAGGTTTCATCCATTTTTTACGTTTCTCTTGAATCTCACTGACGACATCACACGCATATTGTGAAATTAATGGATTTTGTTTTGAATGACATTTTATTCAACAATCCCATGCTCATGAATGTTCTAAGGCATACGGCTCATTGACTACCGACAGTGAAAACAGTGCAAATAGAAAATTTTTATTGACTCAGCGATTGCCCTTCTACCCTTCATTCTTTTTAGTTGCGCAATGGAAAATAATTTTGTCTCTTTTGTGGAAGGATTCTGATGGAAATTCTAAAAGAATTCTGATGCGACTTCATGCCAAACGGGGTTACTATTGAAGTATTGGAAGGATTCTGATGGGAATCCCGGACGGACTCTGATGTGAATTCTGGAAGGTTTCTGAAGGATATCCTGGAAGAGTTCTGATGTAATCCTGGAAAGATTCTGATGGCAATCCAGGAAGGGTCCTGATGTGAATCCTTGAAAGACTCTAAAGGAAATCCTGAGAGGATTCTGACTTTAATTCTGGAAGAGTTCTGATTTTAATCCTGAAAGGATTCTGATGTGAATCTGAAGGATTTTGATGGAAATTTTGGAAGGGTTCTGATGTAACTTCTGGAAGGATTGTGATTTGAATCCTAGGTGGATTCTGATGGAAATCCTGAAAGGTTTTGAATGAAAATCCTGGAAAGGTTTTTAAGGAAATTCTGGAAGGATTATGATGTGAATCCTGGAACGATTCTGATGTGGATCCTCTAAGGATTCTGACGTGAATCCTGAAAGGGTTTTGATTTCAATCCTGAAAGGATTCTGATGTGAATCCTGGAAGGATTTTGATGTGAATCCTAGAAGGATTCAGATGTGAGTCCTGGAAGGACTTTGATGTGACCTTATGCCAAACGTTTTTATGCCAAACGGGGTATAGTCATAAGTGAAATACTGGAAGGATTCTAACGGGAATCCCGGAAGGACTCTGACGTAATCCTGGAAACCCGAGCAGAAGAAAATAACTACCGAATACCAAATTGAGGTATTCCATATCAGATAATTTCCAATACTTACAACCTGAATGAAGTATGAATGAGCCCTGCATAATAGGTAAAACACCTCAAATAATACCTTCTGCATATTCTACAAATACCAAGCTGATAGCTAGATCAGGTATTGTAATATCTAAATAATACGTGATAGATTTTCATATAAAAGCGATTTTTTCAATAAAAGTTCAATACCTCCAGCAGTCCTCAATAGCTATCGAATACCAAAATGAAGTATTTTTTATTGTTTTAAACATGTTTTTCAAATACCATTATAATATCAAAATGAAGTATTGACAACTGAACAATACCTAATTATGGTATGATACCAAAATAAGGTATGCATAAGTGACTACGAGTTATTCTTTCCTCCTCGGAAAGATTCTGATGCAAATCCTGGAAGAATCCTGATGTAAAATCTGGAAGGATTCTGTTGTGGATCCTGGAAAGGCTCTAAAGGAAATCCTGGAAGGCTTCTGACTTTAATTCTGGAACGGTTCTGATTTTTATCCTGGAAGGATTCTGATGTGAATCCTGAAGGATTTTGATGGAAATTTTGGAAGGATTCTGAAGTAAATTCTGAAAGGATTGTGATTTGAATCCTTCATGGTTTCCATGATGGAAAGGTTTGGAGTGAAAATTCTGGAAGGGTTCTAAAGGAAAACCTGGAAAGATTCTGATGTGAATCCAGCTAGGATTCTGATATGACCTCATGCCAAACGGGGTATAGTCATGGGTGAAGTACTGCAACGATTGTGAGGAGGAAGGATACTCATGTGAATCTGAGAAGAATCCTGATGTGAATCCGAGAAGGATTCTGATGGGAATCCTGGAATGATTCTGATAGAAATTCTGGAGGGATTCTGAAGGGAATTCTAGGAGGATTCTGTTGGAAATCCGGTAAGATTTTGATTGGAATCCTGGAAGAATTTTAATAGAAAGGAAGATTGACTGAACTTTGATGATGATAATTAGAGATTTTGGCTTTCAGTCACGAATTAAGCGAAACGAATAATTAACGCTTTAATCGTGACTGAATGTTCTAAACCGAAATCTCCAATTTTGATGGGAATAATGAAAATATTTTAATGGAAATCCTGAAGAGATTCTGATGGGAGTCCTGAAAGGATTCAAACCCACGATCATCTCATGAGACTTCTGGAATGATATTTACCACTTGAATTGGGAGTACTGAAAGAATTTTAATGTGAATCCTGAATAAATTCAGATCAGAATCCAGAGGGAATTCTGATAACAATTCTGCTGGAAATCCTGTGAGATTTCCGATTCAGAGAGGAGCCTGGAACAATTCTGATAAGAAAACTGAGACAATTTTGATAAGAATCCCCAAAGGAAACGTTGGAGGATTCTAATGAGAATTTATAGATGATCCTGAGAGGATTCCGATGAGAATTTTGAGAGGGCTCTGATGAGAATCCGGAGAAAGTTCTGATGAGAATCCGGAGAAAGTTCTGATGAGTATTCTATGAAAAAGAAAATCCATGGAGAGTTCTGATGAGAATGCTGAGAGGATTTTGACTACAGTTTAATCGACTCATGGAACAAAAATTGCTTCACTGTATATTCCTGAGGGGGTTCAGATGAGAATCTTGAGAGTATGCTGATGGCAATTCAGATGGGATCCCAGAGAATGATGGGATGGGCGTCACGAGAGATTCTGATGAAAATCTAGAAAGATTCTAATAAGATAGGGAAAGGATTCTGATAAAAGTCTGAGAGAAACCTGATAAGAATCCCTATGATAAGAATTCTTGATGAGAATCCTGAGAGGTCTCTGAATAGAATGTTGAGAATTATGGCAACAATCCTGAGATGATTATGATATATATCCATAGAGGATTCTTAATAGAATCCATGGAGGTTTATAAATAAAATCCTTGGAGGATTCTAATTAGAATTTTGCGATGATTTTGGTGAGGATCCCGAGAGATTTTTGATGAAAAACCTGAAAAGATTTTGATAAGAATGCATAGAGGATTTAGATGGCAATCTTGAGAGGATATTGATAAGACACCTGATGTAAATCTTGAGAGGATTCTGTTGACATCCCGGGGAGTATTGTGATAGGAATCCAAAGAGAATTCTGATGTCAATTCAAAAAGCGTTCTGAAGAGAATTCGAAAAGGATTCTGATAAGATCTAATCGAAAGCTGCCCATCGGTCAAATGTACATATCCTGATACGAATCATATTCTGATACGAATCTATAGGAAATTCTGATGAGAATCCAAGAAGGATTCAGATGATATTCTTAAGAGGATGCCGATTAGAATTCGGACAGGAAACTCAAAGAGTGTTCTGATAAGGTTGTTGGATAGATTTCGATGAGAATCTTGGAATAATCCTTCACACATTTGGATAGATTCTGATTAGGATCCTAAGATTTCATGTTTCGAAGGATTCTGATAAAAAAATGCGAAGAGGATTCTGAATGCATTATCGTAACAATCCTGAGAGGATAATGGTAGAAATCCTTAGAGATCCTTCTTGATAGAATCTTCCATGGATTATGAACAAAAAAAAATACTTAAAGGACTCTAATGGAAGTCTTGAGATGATTCTAGTTAGAATCCCGAGAGAGTTTTGAAGAAAAAATTGACAAGTTTTTGATGAGAATGTATAGAGGATTCTGATGGAAATCCTGAGAGGATATTGTTGAGATACCTGATGTAAATCCTGAGAGAATTTGAAAAGGGTTCTGAAGATAATACGAAAACAGTTCTGATGAGATCCTAATGAGAGCTGCCCATCCGTCAAGTATCCGTGAATGGACGGATCCTGGAGAATCCATAGAAAATTATGATTAGGATCCGAGAAAGATTATGATGATAGTTTTTAGAAGAGCCCGATAACAATCCGGAGAAAATTCTAATGAAAATCCAAAAAGTGTTCTGATGAGTTTATTGGAAAAAAATTGAAGAGAATCCTGGAACAATCCTTCACACATTTCAATGGATTTTGGTTAGATTTCCCAGAAGTTTATGATGAGAATCCTGAAAGGATTTTTATGAGAATCTTGAGTAGATTGATAGTCAGTTTCAAGCTTTTTATATTTTATTTTCAAAAACTTGAATTCACTAAAGTTTACTATAGTTTTAATATATGAGCTTAGAAGCCAAAGTGTTACCTGTTTCTGAAATTTAAATATTTCGTTTTTTACAGTTCAGCTCGATCGAACTAGTTTGATTTGATGCTGATAGTTTCCAATTATGTGGATCTAACTGGATTGTCTGCATCTAGATATTGAAAGAGAGCGTAAGATGAAAGAATCTCTCATTGTAAGATAGTAAACGACCTAAGTAAAGTTCGACTAGAGTAATTCAATTATTGATCTATTGTGACAAAATGTAACAGTGTCGTCTATGTCTTTTCAGGGTTCCATTAACCTTTCTTAGGTTGCAGTCAACCTTTCTGAGAAACCATTTCTCACACGTAAATGAAGTTCACTTCATGACCTCTTTAATTAAAAAATCTTCAATAAGAGTCTAGGCATATGTTGGACCCAATCCAATCGTGTGACAGAAAGCTTTTCAATCATCATCGATCAAAACCGGAATTTATGAGCCTATGTACTCTCTACACACCGTCATTTCATGTTACGCCCTGTGGGTGGGTGGGTCGGTGGATGCCATTCACTTATTTCTTTCCCTCGTCATCCTACAATCCATTAGCTGGCAGCTTCCGTGCGGACCCCGCTGCACCTGAACGTCACCAACGCGTCCTTCCTGTCGAGCGAAATGCACCCGTCAACCATTTGTTTGTTTCCGTCGTACTTCAGCAACTTTACCGTTCTGATCTTGGTGGCCGTTTCCATTATCACTCAGCTGTCGCATCTGAGCAAAATTGCATTAATGGTCGCCATTGCCGGTAAGTTTGGGATGATGAGATGAGGTCGGGAATAGCGGTGGGATTGGGTTTGGGTTCGTGAGGGAATGGGGTAATATGCGCCTCAAATTTAAACTGTGAATTTCGTCGAAAACTTCACAGCTAAAAATATGTTGTAAATTTAAGTTTATTTTTTATATATATTTTATTTGGAGCATCAAAATAAACCTAAATTTCAACGACCAATCCATTATTTTTCAATCGAATTAACTTCAAATTTACACGATCATGTAATGTTCAACCATTTTTAGTTGAAAATTGAATGTATATTCATTTAAATTTACATGATGCTGTAACAACACACGAATTTGATTTATTTTTACAGTAGACTTCAGTTTACATCACATAGAAAATTAAATATTTTTTCTGTGTTCATTCTAATAGGCTCCTAAAAAAATTAAAACCGGAGTTGGTACTTAACCATTAAATTCCACTAGAGTTTGTATCCTTTAACAGATACGCGTAATTCGACCTCAACTGCAAGGCTGTCTGCAGTGTCGTGTGCTAGAGTCTACTGTATCGACTGAAGTCGGGTCTAGTGCACGACTGAACAACCTTAAAGTTGAGGTCGAAATACGCGTATCTGTCAAAGGAAACAAACTTTAGTGGAATTATATTATAAAGTTCCTACTAAATTCGGCTTTCGTTTATTTATACGTATACGTATTCCACTAAGCAGCTCGAAGTTAAGATCCTAAAGGCCTTTTCCAATTTATATAAAAAACGGCCTTCTTCCTATGATCATTTACTTTACTGACATGGTATAATTAGTAATCACCCTGTACATATTATATATCTTGGACAGCGCTTTTCACATCGTGCTCATTATTGAACCATTACCTCAAAAAATATCAACTTTTTGCTTTGAAATAAGGTTTGATATTGAAATAAACCAAGCCATATCTAGAACTTTCTTTTAAGACCACTGTTTTGTTCCCTAGAACTGTGCACTTGAAAATTTAGAAGTGGTTTTTAATATATCTCCACCTAATGTTATTTTCGACGTTATCGTAGATGACATAACAAAGTTTTTACGAGTCTCTTACACAGCGGTGTCAAAATCTCGTTCATTGATGAACATTCATTTACCTCCAATAATTTTGCGAAAACCTTTACCATTTGGGCTAAGATTTCGTTATTGGATGGTTAAAAATATTGTCGGGGAAATTTATCCCATACATTTTGCATGGGACAGTTTTAGCTGCAAAATTGGGTTTTCTTGAATTTGGTATAGAGCGCAAATCTGAAAGTTGAAGATATTCAAATTACTCCGACAGAATATACTTTAAAACTTTTTAAGTGTGAAAGTTTTATCGGGGTACTTATTTTCGTCGGATGCAACTTCGATAACAATCAAAAATTCGATACCGTGATAGTAAATTTTATAATATTTCACGAGTTTTATCAAAATTAAGATTTTTTTTCCGTGAGTGCTGAACTTGTGGTTAATTCATTCATGCACATTAGTGTAGGCTTAAAAATATTTCGCTACAGAATGTTGCTCAGTTGTTTGAACTAAAAACAAAAGATAGAAAACTTCTTAACCAAAGAAATTTTACCATTTTCAAACCAAGAATTTTGAAATATTTGACAAATAAAATTTCATTTTGATGCGTATAATTGTCACAATATAAGCCTGAAGTAAAAAAGCTTTCTCAATCAAATGAAACAAACTTTTTTAAATAAGAATTATATTAAATTTAAAAACAATCAAAACTAAGGTGAAAAATAATCGAAAAAACTCAAATTTTTTCGAGCACAAATCTGGAGAATCGAACATCCGTTTGAGCTGAAAACTTGATCGATTAGTCACCAACATCAAGTGACCATTCGATCAAATTTTCAGTTTAAACGAATGTTTAGTTCTCCATACTTGTGTGGCTAACATAAATCTTATTTCATTATTTTCATAGGAATTTTAGGGTCTATATTCTATACGTTCAAGCTAAAAACTTAATCGATTGGTGATGACCGATCGAATAAGTTTTCAGCTCAAACGGGTTTTCGGTTCTCCAGATTTGTGCTCTTGAAAATTTCGAGTTTGGCTTTGATTCATCTTCACTTTAAGCCTGTAAAAAGTTCAGTTTTCAAACGGAATGGTGATGAAGAACAGGTGCTCCGCACAACAATTTTATTTCAAAAAGTATTCTGCTAGCCGAAAAGGTTGGAAACCCCTGATCTTGGAGATATTGCGGTGACGCATTTTACACCTTGTTCCCCTACATGATGATTTAGTGTTTAACCGGGTAGTTGAGATGAAAGGTGAAGATTAATTAGTACGTAGCAAGCTGTTCTGGAGTTTACCGTATGATTGGTTCGGTTTTCTGGTCGAACAATACCCGGGGAGCTAAGTGGAAAGCAAATTGTCGTCGATTATATCTAAATATCATCACAGCAGTAAGATTGATTGTGTGAAGTTGGGTGCATATCTAAATTATCGGATCGATTGCAACTGTTTAGTGCACTAAATAAAGCAATCGGCTTGTGGGGTATTATTTGGCCAGCAGGTGGATTATAATTATAATGTTATTTTATAGTGTAGTATGGCATACCTCAAACTCATAGTACACTGCAAACACACGCTATCCTGAAAGTAGGTTATTGATGTATAACTTTGATTTATATCAAGCCGAAATGCTTCTCGATCACAGCAATCAAATTATTGATGGTAAATGTACAAGCGAATGCAACCAATTGCAAAACATTACAAATAACATAAGCAAACCACGCACTATGATCAACAGAACCACGGCATAGAAATTAACAAGGTAGGCTCTTTACTGGTATAAACATTGAATTTGATTGTAAACATGTGACGTCATTCCTATCGTACCATGCACCGATGCACGAGTTCACTATCTGACATTTGAGCGGTGCCGAGATATTTACGTAGAAATAGTAACCAGTGAATTCAGCACCGCTCAAACGTCAAATGACGTCGTCAAGTAGCTGTCAGTTTTCGAAATATATTACCGTGAACAGAACGTATGTATATGTAACGTTACAATTGGCATTTACCAATGCGACGAAAAAGAAATAACAATTGGTCACTCGGTACGTGCAACAGTAAGGTAAATGTTCTAATAGTGGAGGTACTAAGCACGGTTCAACTTCATTTAACCCCACAATCCACAAAATTCATTGCGGTATCTGTTGTTTTCTTATGGAATCTTCCATTATAGGAACACTTTATCGCGACTATTGGTACAAGTGAGAAAAGTTTAAGAAGTTTTGGTGATATTTCATCCATTTTTAAGCGATTTGAACGATGTTTTCAGCTATTTCGTGTATCAATAAGCCAATACATCGATTGGTGATGTCGGATTTGCAGCTAATGCAATTAAATCAGTGTAAATTGCACTACCGCAACTATAGGAACACCCACAACTAATGGATCATTTACTCTAATTTCTTCGACTTCATAGGAAGCAGTCACATACCCCAGACAACCAAAATGTACGTATAACGAAATCACCTGGAGGCTTTATATGTGCAAAATTCCACTTATAAGATGTCGCGAAAAGGCCTTCTACGTACAAAAGTGGAGGCGATATGCGTGCATGTATTATGTGATAAATAATAACATACAATGCGAGTGTATAAATATTCTACCGAACCAACCTGTGATCTTATGCGACTTAACTTATGATAACAAATGTTGATTTGACAGCTGCTACGGATTGATGCGACTTACTTCCCAAGTAGCACTGGTAACAAATGCAATATTTTAGAAAAATAAAACAAATTACATTGCCGTTGCATTTCAGATATTTTGTAGCATATCTTATTAATGATTTTCAATTTTGGTTACTAAACTATTACATTGTAACTTACGCTTTGTTTACATTACATAGGTGTTGCATTTTTACTTGCATGTAGCTTATCCTAGAGCTGTCAAAATAAATGAGTTACATTGAAATTGAATCTGTGGTTGCAAAGAAACAAATAACACGCTAGGTTACATACAGATTGCTAAGTCACATGTATGTAACAGCATGAAGTTTGTTTACCATTTGTCATAGGGGAAGGGGTGAAAAAATGAACAGGATGATAAAATGAATACTGAACTTGTTACTCATGAACAACAAATTTCAATAATTTTAATTACGCACGGATGATTTAGAGCATAAATAGGAGTGTTTTCGTTGATACGGAGATAAATTGAAGTCAGAACCACGTTCAGTAATTAAAACTGATGTAATTTTAGGCACGGATAAGGTTTTTCAATGAGGTGAATATCGTAATAATATGATGTCGAAGCAGAAACCTTTATAACTGTTTTCGAAGGGATTGTAATCATTTATAGATGTTTTTTTAGGACTGATAAAAAAAAAATCAAAAATGTTTGTTTTGCTCGTGTGTTTTACCACCAACATAAAATGAACATTTCCATAATATTTAAACGACGATGAAAGTATGTGAAAATTTAGCTGTCTTAGTCTTAATGAATCAATGCACGAGTTCACTAGTTGACGTTTGAGCGGTGCCGTGTTATTTACGTGACCATGGCAACGAGTGAATTCGGCACCGCTCAAACGTCAAATTAGTGAACACGTGCATTGGTTCATAGGCCAGGAGAAGTGGATGAACTTGTCATTCATTTTCCTGTCAATTTTCATACAAAATCTACTTTTTCTCTGCTATAAATTCACTCTGGGTGAACCACTGCCCCTGGCCTATTCGTGTCGTTGCGTTAATTAAAATCTTCATTTTTGATGTTGTGCGATAGAACTAGTTATAATTAATAAACAAATTAATATATGAGGGACAATTACTGCGAGTAGACATATCACAGAACATCGAGTTACGTTTGTAATGTTCTTTTTACTACTTATGTGGGGAACGCCAATCTTTGAGCCGATGACACGGAATGGCGAGAATTTGTTTAAGGGGTCAGGATCCGTCATCAACTCAATAATTTTCAAAAGCAGTTTTTACGTTCAAAATCATGAATATATTCATGTGTTCACTGTATTTTATTCTCCAACCGAAACACAGTGAACACATTTTTGAATGTCAGTTTTGAACAGAAAAATGGCTGTTGAAGTTTGGATGATTACGATGACGGATCCTTGAACCTTAAAGTGTTTGGGTCCTCTAGACAATTTGTAATCAAACGTCAACATTCCACCGGAGAATCGCTAGTGTTTGGAGGTGATGTTTACTTCAAAATTTCGAAATCAACATCTCCAACTTAGTTCTAATACCCTCCGTCCACGAATTATTGTGGCGCGTCGATCGTCGCAAGTTTCTCGTTAAACAGTCAATCCCGTAAATGATTGTGTTTTGTTAAGCTTAATTACTTTAAGACGAAAGCAGTCAGTGGCTGTCTTCTTTGTTGAAATTTGTTCTGGGATTCCAACTCCCACAGGGTCCACTAATGCACTGTCATAGTTTGTATTACGTGCAATAAATATGTTAAATTTGTCCTTGAAAAACTTATCGAAGGACCTAAACTTTAATCAACTCGTGGGGGCAAAACCCTACCCCCTATTTCATAACACCAAAACAGCTGTTGAATTCAAATTCTACCAAACCTAATGCCACGCGGAAGTAACGCGCAAATTAGAACCTTACAAATGTAAATATTTCGCATCAGCATGTATCTATTCTTGAACAATAACGTCAGAACAAACGCCTGTAGGTATGCATCATATATGCAGAATCGATGAAGAGAAATCACTCATGTTAGTTAGGCCCTTTTGAAGTAACAGCACAGAAATGCACAAGGGGCTACCATTAGCAACGCGGTTATTTTTTCCCAATTTTAGATCCACCTTCCCCCTAGTAGTCATTTGTCCATACACAAAATTTACTATTTGTATGGACCATGGTCATTGGGCTGAATCTCTCCCTTCCCCCAATAAACGACTACGTGGTTTATGGATGACCCATAAGCACGCATTTTTTTAATTGACTTATTAACCCTAGAAATACTCAAATGGATGGATGTTGTTTCTACTATTTGATAGAGAACATATTTGTACATTCGATTATAATAAAAAAAACATATATTTCACATCTAAATTGCTATTTTCCTTATCATGGCCATATTACCCTCAGTCCATAATATTGGCACAAATTGATCAATTTCTAAATTCAATTCGTTGATTCACTTCAGGACGCAAGATTGCATTATTTCCTAGCGTCTTTTAGTGAAAAAATGTTAACAAACTCGCATCTTGTCACCTTTGTTCACAGAAGAGAGGATCGATGAAGAGAAATCGAACATGCGACTTGCGCTCTTATTATAGCACACGCTTGAATTTGCCTTCTTTCGAGCTATTTGAGCCATTTGAGCACGTCACAAACCGTGTGCTTTCTTGGACGGAGCATTTAATTTTCATACTTTTGTAAGGTTCCAGTCAATTGGCTTAGGGGATTTTTGCACATTATTTGATGATTTTTCGCAAATTCTTCGTTTTTCCCATTAAAAGCAAGACGATATTATTTAGGTGTTCATTTTAATACCCCTTCCCCTATTGACAGCAGTGTAATTTATTGGCAGTTTCAGTATAGTTACACATCAGTTTCAAAATAACATAAGATTTCTGGGCGACTAACGTGTAACAAACGAGTAACTTGCTGACAGTGGTTAACACTACATGTCAAAAGTTTTCATACGTATTGTTAATTTTGACATAAGAACTTTACTATTTTATGACTAGTTATTGTTTTCATAGATATTTTTCCAGTGATTAATTAAAATTGTTGAATTTACAATTTGCAGCCTCTCTAACAGCTTTTTAATAGATGTCATCAATTTAGATTGGCTGTCCTCAAACAGTTATTCGGAAGTGTATCTGCAGCAAGATGAAATTAAATGGCGATTAATGATAGGCAACCCAGAAAATCCAACTGCGGGACACAAAACAACGTGATTTTGGAATCACAATCTACACAAACAATTAAATTAAAATCAAAAACACTGCTGATTTGAGTTACAGTGCCAATTTCCATTTTTTTTTTGCGTCAGTTCTAATGGAATAATATCTCAACAATCCAGGTATCATGAGTTATTCAATATAAAAATATTATCTATTTTATGAGCGCGTCAATTTTGAGCAAGTAAAATGATTGATTTCACCACAAATTCAAATCGGCATGTTAAATCTATTATGTACTTGTGAATAATTACGCGTTCTAAAATCATTCGTATTTCTTTTATTGACATTCAATTCTATAATGGTTGTTCAATTTTAAAATTGTCGGAAAGTAACAACAACTTCAACGCCGTTTCATTTATTTTGTCGCAGGAAAACCCATGCGTAATCAACAAATTACATAGCAGTCGCTTGTTAACTTATTATGTAACGAACAAACAAGTTACATAAGGCTCGACTTTTTGCGCTTTTTCGGTTACATAGCAGTATTTTTTCATGTTGCTAATGTATCATATTGTAACTATTGAATATGTCAAGTAGCCGTTGCTGTAAGCTACTTGGGGATTTTTTTTTATTATCGTACAAATTGGGCCGAAGGGTCTCAGATTTTCATGAAACTTTTTCCACAGGCAGGGCTCATGGATATATGAATAAAAAAAAATTGAGAAAAATTCAGGGTCGCCTATTTTTCCGGAAAACTCAGGTGGAAATTTTTTGTTTTCCCTTGACACTACTTACTTTGAAAAATCATAACTCAAGAACGAAGCATCGTAGAAACAAAGTTTTTATATGAAAATTTAAGCAAATTTTCTCAGAAATCCAAAAAAAATATGAACTGGAAAAAGTTTTCCACAAAATTTTTCACCGTTAGGGAAATTCATAAAGAAAAGCTGGAAAATCTATGCCCGAACTCGCGGAAATTTTTTATTAAAATATTTTTGAGAAGGAAACTTTATAAACTTCAATTTTAGTAACTTTTAGGATGTACTTTTTTTTTGTTCCTGAGTTATGGTCAATTTTGTGAAAAATGACCATATTAGCCTTTTCTTTGAAAACAAATCTTTGCATTTTTTACAAAATTGACCATAGATCAGGAACTAAAGAAAAGTACATCCTAAAAGTTACCAGAATTGAAGTTTATAAAGTTTCTTTCTTAAAAATATTTTTTTTTTAAATTTCCGCGAGTTCGGGCATAGATTTTCCAGCTTTTCTTTATGAATTTCCCAAACGGTGGAAAATTTTGTGGAAAACTTTTTCCAGTTCATATTTTTTTTGGATTTCTGAGAAAATTTGCTTAAATTTTCATACAAAAACTTTGTTTCTACAATGTTTCGTTCTTGAGTTATGATTTTTCAAAGAAAAGTCTTATATGACACATCTGGACATTTTTCACAAAATTGGCCATAACTCAAAAACGAAAAAAAAGTGCATTCCAAAAATTTCAGTGATTAAGGCTTATAAAATTACCTTCTCGAAAATTTTTTTGAAAATTTTCCACGAGTTCGGGCATAGTTTTTCCGGCTTTTCTTTACGAATTTTCCCAACGGTGGAAAATTTTGTGGAAAACTTTTTCCAGTTCATATTTTTTTTTGGATTTTTGAGAAAATTTGCTTAAATTTTCATATAAAAACTTTGTTTCTACGATGCTTCGTTCTTGAGTTATGATTTTTCAAAGTAAGTAGTGTCAAGGGAAAACAAAAAAATTCCACCTGAGTTTTCCGGAAAAATAGGCGACCCTGAATTTTTCTCAATTTTTTTTTATTCATATATCCATGAGCCCTGCCTGTGGAAAGTTTCATGAAAATCTGAGACCCTTCGGCCCAAACCCGTACGGTAATAAAAAAAAATCCCCACTTGTAACAATATGTGCTGCTTGGGTTTGTACGAGTGTACGAGACGAAACAAAATGTATAAATGAACTCAGAAAAGAAGTGTTTTATGCGAGGAAACTCATCAAACTGACGAGTTTATCCACGGTGTTTTGCGGGTTTGATGTAATTAGTATGAATAAACGAGTTGTAACGTGAACTTTCATGCGATGTCTGGTTGTCTGGGACACTCCGATACATTGAAGGACCGGAAGTTCCAACTCGATATGTAACGAATACCGTGCGTCTCCATTTATTCAAAAGCACTATGAAATCAAAAAATAAAACACTCTTCAACTGTGTGTACCGTTTTGACTCATATTCCGAACACTTGAGGCCAACAGTGCTATCAAATACATCTGAAAGGCTTATGTTGGCTGATATTTGTGAAAATTGTAATTCCTTCGCAAAGTATAGCTGTTAGCTCTTGGGTGTGTCGATAGAAATGTTTATTATAACTTATTTAGTATTGTTTTTTTTTCGTAAAAGTGTGGAGTGTGTTCATTCTGTCTCAAGTTCTGAACAGCACGAATAGATCGTGTTCAAATAATTAATTTCGTAAATAAATTTATCAGAGCTAATTTCACTGATATCGAACTAGAGACTCATCACTAATCCAGAAGTAAAAAATAAATTGGAATTCGTTAAAATTGAATTTCAATTGACTGCCATTTCGTGGTAATTTGGTGATATATTTCAGCGACACCTTTCAATTAAATCGCCATACAAAAACCGAGTGTTCGGAATATGAGTCTGTTCGGAATTTGAGGCAAAACAGTATGTTAATTATAGTAACTTTTTGGAACATTCTTCCAGTTATCAAAACATTGTTGCAGCATACAGTACAAAAACACTTTGGGAATATTTTTGTATATACAATCAATCATATGACAAATTAATTATGCGGGTGAGAGCATGGCATCGAAAATAATTCCCCCATTGTATTCTTCCTTACACCTGGACGCAGCTATTCACTGTTATATCAACATATTTCACCTGGATGAAGCGTTCCGAAACGAGGATTTCGAGATAATGAATGTGTAAATAAATCACCTACATAACTTCTAATTTGACCTACACCGACTCCACATCCTCCTCAATTTTAGCACTTTAGGCTCACACCGTTCCGGATAACAATTCCACAAACAGCATTCATTCCATGTATTTTTTTCGTACACGTTATGTTGCGACCCAAAAAAAGAGGTCCAAAAGTCCCTAATTTATTTTTCATTACTCGTATCCTGTGAACCCAATTAACACCACTCCATTCTTGCAGATTTCCCTTGCGATATACCCTGTCGGCGTTGCTGATGGCAGTGACGATAGCACTTTCGCTCCTGGCGCGGCATGTAAGTATGCGAATTCATAGGACCGTAAGATGGGGTAACTTTGATAGTTTTTTTATGGAAGAAAAATATTTGATTATGTATATTAACACTCGTTGTTGCAATAAAAAAAAGGGGACAGTTATGCTTTTGTAGAAGTTTAGTAAACCCTCTTTTTCAAAGTTACACCCTTTTATGCCAAAAAAAAAACAAACGTGATGCTGTCTCTCTGATGGCCGTTTCCAATCGTTTTCTCCCACAGATCGATAAGGTGGACCGGGTAATATTCATGTGGAAAACGGAAGTCAGCGACCAAAAGGAACGGGCCAGTGACATGCGCCGGCGTAACGAGGCCCTGGTCTACAATGTGCTTCCGATGCATGTGGCAGAGCATTTCATGGGCAACCGGAAGCGATCCCACGACGATTTGTACTCGCAGAGTTACGCAGAGGTGGGAGTGCTGTTTGCCAGCATGCCCAACTTTTCCGACTTTTACTCGGAGGAAACGGTCAACAACCAAGGGTTGGAGTGTTTGCGTTTCCTGAACGAGGTTATATCGGACTTTGATGCGGTAAGTGGATTTTGCTTGAGATAAAGGAAAGAATTATGAGAAGGCAATTTGTTTCGACAGCTTCTCGAGTTGCCTCAATTCCAAGATGTTATCAAAATCAAGACAATCGGGTCGACTTACATGGCGGCAAGTGGACTGAACCCATCGCGGATCGTTAAACCGGAGGATCCCATTTCGGTCCGATGGGCGCATTTGGCACTGCTGGTCGAGTTTGCTCTGGAGCTTAAGAAGGCTCTGCAAGGAATCAACGAACAATCATTCAACCATTTTGTTCTGAAGATGGGAGTCAATCATGGTCCAATAACGGCAGGTGTCATCGGTGCACGGAAGCCACACTACGACATCTGGGGCAATACTGTGAACGTGGCGTCTCGGATGGAGAGTACTGGAAAAGCTGGAGCCATTCAGGTTTGTATGAGGTGCAAATAGATATTTGGCCACCGGAATATTTCCGAGGTATAATTAACGTTTTTGCATGTAATTCTTGAATGAACTTTACAAGATGGAAAAATTTGCTACGTCCATGATGAGGTCAGCTGTATAATATCCTTATTCAATCGAATATGCTTTCCTCCAGGTCACGGAAGAAACCTGCCAAATCCTGCAAACCTTCGGCTACACATTCGAGCAGCGAGGGTTGGTGGCCGTGAAAGGCAAGGGCCAACTGATGACGTATTACCTGCAGGGAAAAATCCCGAAAAATGCTTCCCCCATCCTGCCGGTAACCACGATGGAAACCGTTCAGGAAGTGGACGAACCCAAAGAATCTCCACCGGCGCTTCCAACGGAATCCCCTGCTCACCAAATCACGTCGGTCTCTTCCAGCACCACCAGCCCCAACAGCGTTCGCCTAAATCAGGAATACGTCGAGATGAAGGTAAGCAGTACATCGAATACGATAACTTCGAACGAAAACCACCGGCAACAGGCTGCAGACCTGCAGCAGTTGAACAGTACTACTAATACTACTGTGGTCAGTGCGGCGGAGCAGAAGTCGGAGGGCGGCGGGGTGAAAATACTATTCAACGGGGAAACCGAAGAGGCGGATGTGAAAACGCCACTCCTCGACGATAAGAACAGCACAAATGCGAACCACTTTAGCGAGGGCGAAAAGGATGCACTAATAGAGAATAGCAATTAGGTGGCTTTTGCGGGTATACCTTAGGCGGAAAGGGCAACAATCGGGGTTCTTTGGTAGATGACATACGAGAATGCATGTTGATATTTTTTTATACTTGGTTTTATGCTTCTATTCGATGGGATGGAATTATTCTTTTTGAGATATAAAGAAATTTTGATTTATCTTTTATTGAAGATCATTTGAAAGTAGATCCCTTAGTTCTTTGAACCAGATGTTTAAAATCTCTATACATTTCTTATTGTAAGCGCCATTCAGTGAATTAGGTCTTCCGATAGCAATTTGATTATTTTCAGAAATAACAGAAATATTTTTTTAATTTCTTTATTAGTATCATTCCAAACATTACATTCATTTCTTATATCTAGGTGTTCTGTGTTATTAGACAACACTATCATCCTAATTTGGTAAAACAAATTCAAGATTTTATTAACATTTTGTTAACAACATATAACATTTCATTTGCCGTAGCAATTCAGATTTTTTACAGGTGAGTTGATTTCACCTGCTTATAAGAGAAAAAAAATGCTTTCAATATACTTAACCTAACTTAACCTAAACATATAACGCATTAATCGTGACAATAGAAGATTGTAACGATTTTTGCCTGAAATTATTTATTATTTTATTTGACATTTGTTCCAATGTTTCAACATTGGATATTTTATGTAACTCATTGGTACTATACCAGGAAGGAAGCCTCAGAATCATTTTCAAAATTATATTTTGAATTCTCTGCAGAGCTTTCTTCCTGGTATTACAACAGCTAGTGCATATTGGTACAGCATACAACATGGCTGGCCTAAAAATTTGTTTGAATATCAAAAGCTTGTTCTTAAAACAAAGTTTTGATTTTATATTAATAAGGGGATAAAGACATTTTACATATTTATTACATTTGGCTTGAATGCCCTCAATGTGATTTTTGAAAGTTAAATTCTAATCAAGCATGAGCCCTAGATTCATCTGACCAATTTATTGGAATCCCTCTCATCGTGACAACATGTCTACTTGAAGGTTTCAAATATAGAGCTTTTGGTTTATGTGGGAATATTATTAGTTGAGTTTTGGAAGCATTAGGAGAAATCTTCCATTTTTGCAAGTATGAAGAAAAAATATCCAAATTTTTTTGCAATCGACTATAGATGACACGCAGGCTTCGACCTTTGGCGGAGAGGCCTGTGTCATCCGCAAACAAAGATTTTTGACATCCCTGAGGTAACTCAGGTAAGTCAGATGTGAAAATATTGTATAATATTGGTCCCAAAATGCTGCCTTGGGGAACACCAGCTCTTACAGGAAGTCTTTCAGATCTGGAGTTCTGATAATTAACCTGAAGTGTACGATTTGACAGATAACTTTGAATTATTCTAACAATGTATGTTGGAAAATTAAAATTTTTCAATTTTACAATCAAACCTTCATGCCAAACACTGTCGAATGCTTTTTCTATGTCTAGAAGGGCAAGACCAGTAGAATAGCCTTCAGATTTGTTGGAACGGATCAAATTTGTTACACGTAAAAGTTGATGAGTGGTCGAATGTCCATGGCGGAATCCGAACTGTTCATTGGCAAAAATTGAATTTTCGTTGATGTGGGCCATCATTCTGTTCAAAATAACCTTTTCAAAAAGTTTACTGATGGAGGAAAGCAAACTGATTGGACGATAGCTAGAAGCTTCTGCAGGATTTTTGTCTGGTTTTAAAATTGGAACAACCTTAGCATTTTTCCATTAGTCAGGAAAATATGCTAATTGAAAACATTTGTTAAATATATCAACTAGAAATGATAAGCTACTTTCTGGAAGTTTCTTGATGAGGATGTAGAAAATTCCATCATCGCCAGGAGCTTTCATATTTTTGAATTTTTTAATAATAGTTCTCACTTCTTCCAAATCAGTCTCCCAGGCATTTTCGAAAACGTTCTCTTGATTGAGAATATTTTCGAACTCCTGAGTAACTTGATTTTCAATTGGACTAGTAAGTCCTAAATTAAAATTGTGCGCACTTTCAAACTGCATAGCAAGTTTTTGAGCTTTTTCGCAATTAGTTAGTAATAATTTGTTTTTCTCTTTCAATGCCGGTATAGGCTTCTGAGGTTTTTTCAAGATTTTAGATAATTTCCAAAAGGGCTTAGAGCCAGGGTCCAATTGAGAAATTTTATTTTCAAAATTTTTGTTTCTTAATTGAGCAAAACGCTTTTTGATTTCTTTCTGCAAATCCTGCCATATAATTTTCATAGCAGGATAGCGAGTGCGTTGAAATTGCCTTCTCCTCACGTTTTTAAGATGGATCAAGAGTTTAAGATCATCGTCTATAATCACGGATTCAAATTTTACTTCACATTTTGGAATTGCAATGCTTCTGGCTTCAACAATGGAATTTGTTAAAGTTTCAAGAGCATTGTCAATATCAATTTAAGTTTCTAAAGAAATGTTAACATCAAGATTAGAGTCAACATACGTTTCATATATATTCCAGTCGGCTCGTAAATAATTGAAAGTGGAGCTGATAGGATTGAGAATCGCTTCATGCGATATTTGAAATGTAACAGGGACATGATCAGAATCAAAATCAGCATGAGTAACTAATTGGCTACAAAGATGACTAGAGTCAGTTAAGACCAAGTCAATCGTAGATGGATTTCTAGAAGAGGAAAAACATGTAGGGCTATCAGGGTATTGAATTGAGAAATATCCTGAAGAGCACTCATCAAATAAAATTCTGCCGTTGGAATTACTTTGAGAATTATTCCATGACCGATGTTTGGCATTAAAGTCACCAATGACAAAAAATTTTGACTTATTGCGAGTCAATTTTCGCAAGTCAGTTTGGAGCAAATTAACTTGCTGTCCAGAGCATTGAAAAGGCAAATAGGCAGCTATGAAAGTATATTTACCAAACTGTGTTTCAACAGAAACACCTAAAGTTTCAAAAACTTTAGTTTCAAATGACGAAAACAGTTGATGTTTTATACGCCTATGAATGATGATTGCAACCCCCCCACATGCCCCATCAAGTCGATCATTTCGATAAACAAAAAAGTTAGGATCTTTTTTTAGTTTGGATCCCGGTTTTAAATAAGTTTCGATAATCACTGCTATATGCACGTTATTAGCTGTAAGAAAATTAAACAGCTCGTCCTCTTTACCATTCAGAGAACGAGCATTCCAATTTAAAATATTTAAATTATTATTTGGATCCATTAGAAAAACGTAATCCAATAACAATTTGATTTGTAAATTTAACACCTACTTGGACTGCTTCAGTCATAGTGGTGGCTTTGAACATTGGATCAATCATTAGATTCAATTGTTCAGTTAGAAAATTAAAATCAGAGGCAGACATGTCATGCGATTTCCCATTGGAATTTCCGGTAGACGAAGAAGAGGAGTTACCTGTGGCGGTAGAGTTTTTTCCATTTGATTTGAAACAAGTAGAATGGGTACCCATGGATCGAACAGGGGAGGAGTTCAAATTTCCTGCTACGATATCGGCAAAGGATTTACCGTGGGTAGATACATTCGAAATTGAAAGATTCGAACGGCTACCCGACGGATTAAAATTAGTTTGTGAATGAGCATGATTATGATCTTCCTGATGGGTATGATTCATGATCAAGCGATCGTTAACTGAAAAATGAGCATTGTTCGATACTCTACCAGGCAAATTGCGGAAACGACCGTTATCGTAACGGATATTATCTTTCATCTGCCTGGCACGAGCCTCAATGACCCTTTTGCGTGAAGGGCATTCCTAAAAGTTAGCGTTATGAGGGCCCTTGCAATTGGCACATTCAAACTTTCTGGTATCTTCTTTCACAGGACAGACGTCCTTAGCGTGAGAAGAACCTCCGCAAATCATGCATTTGGCATCCATGCGACAATTTTTTGTACCATGACCCCACTTTTGGCACCGACGGCACTGAGTGGGGTTCTGGTAATTTCCTCCAGGTTTCTGGAAATGTTCCCATGTCACACGGACATCGAACAAAAGTTTTGCTTTTTCTAAAGCTTTAATATTATTTAGCTCTTTTTTGTTAAAGTGAACTTAATAATATTTTTGAGAAAGCCCTTTCCGAACAATGCCAGATTGGGTTCTGTTTTTCATAATGATTACTTGGACTGGGGAAAATCCAAGTAAATCATTTATTCCATTTTTGATCTCTTCAGGTGACTTATAGCCACTTGAAAGACCTTTCAAGACAACTTTGAACAAACGTTCAGTTTTGTCGTCATAAGTAAAAAAATTGTGCTTCTTCTTTTCAAGATGTCTGAGAAGAAGTTCACGATCTTTAAGAGTTTCCGGCAAAACGCGACAGTCTCCTTTCTTTGCGATTTGGAAGGAAACCTTGATTCCCTTAATGGAGTTCAAGATCTCCTGCCTAAATCCCCCAAATTCGGAACAACTGACCACGATAGGCGGCACTCTTTGCTTCCTCACTTGAATCAAAGAGCCTGGGCTAGAGGCTGCTTCGATTTGGTGTTCGGAAAATTTGTCTAGAGCATCGAACTGATTGCTCATTTCGATACAATTATTCATTTCACCCTTGGAAGAAAGTTCGCATTCCGGGGAAGCGTCCTTTCTTCCATTCTTGCCACGTGTAGTGACAGTTTTAAAACCCAATGCTGTGTGCATTTGAAATGCAAATATCAAATGCGGGAACACCAAACGCGGTAAGATTTTTCACAAGGAAGGAGAAGTCAAAGTATGATTTTCTATGTTAGGTTGGCGGTGATATGGATCATGGGTGCTAAGTATCCTTTGATTACTTTCAACCAGATTTGCATTTGAATTGAAATAGATTTGCACGTCTTACACCATAACGCACCACGGAAAGGTGATCTACCATCGTTACGGATTTGAGCAGTGTGTAACATCAAACTGTAACTGGCAAATCACTCATCACGCAGACAACCGCATAGGAAGGGAGCAAACGACTTCCTTCGTAATCCGGACCGAGACGACACAAACACACTGTAGTCATCTCGCCCAACACATATCCTCCTTTCTCTCCGGAGAAAAACAAATCATCTATGAAATAAAGTATTATGAAGAAAAATAACCTCGGTAGCTACTGCCTCACCGATGCGTAAGAAGGGTATTCAGCCTTCTTCAAATGAATCAAACTCTCTTCGCAAACTCCATAAAAAGAATTCTGGAGAAGTACGTCAGTCCTCCATCAAGCATCATCTTTGAAAAAAGCAGCAGAATGCGTAGGATCGACTCGGTGCCTCGGTAAGACATACGAATGTTTAGCCATGATCAATATGGACGAATTCTTCAACCTTCCACCTACCTTCAATATTCCGTTGTCATACATGGGTTTTTTTTAAAGTTATCCTTTAACACGGTTCGTTGTTCTCGATGCGGTTAATTTCATGTCGCAAGATTTCATGTTGCACAGCTTCGATAATCACGTCCAGTGATTGCCGTAATTCGGGAATGGTGAGGTAACAATTCTGAGTACGAAGCTTCAGATCCTTAATCTTGCAGTTCGAGACGAACCGCTTCACATACAAAATCACTCTCTGCAGCTTCCGGAATGAGCTAAACTTGGCAAACACGGGAAGATTAGCTGCATCGTACACGATTGCAGAAGCAAAGAATGTCAATATCATCTCAGGCAACTCTTCATCGAATAGCGTTCCTGGTGTTTTGGATTCGTAATTTGCTGATTATAGGGACAGAGGGCCGTTCCACCACAACTCATTAGAAACCAAGGCTCTAGGCAGGTTTCCTTTTGACACAATATCTACTGGGTTCTCCTTTTCGGGTGCGTGGTGTAATCCTTGGTACTAGAAACGACCTCCGCAACTCGATTCCTGACAAACACCTGAAGTGACGTTAGATGTTTACGGGGCCATGCTCACGCTATGTCTGAACCAGACGATTATAAAAATCGAATGTACATTGGATTTTTTCTCGCTAGAGATCAGTATTTGGTCTATATTTTCATAATCGGAAGGTTTTAAAATATTCTATCGGTGAAATTTTTTCCATACATTTTGTATGGGCGGAAATGCGTCGAAAACTTGATTTTCATGGGGTTTAGTATGAAAAATGGCTAAAAAGTGGAAAAAATCAAAAATTCCCCGATGGAATATTTTAAAACTTTCCGATTATGAAAATATAACCCAAATGCTAAACTCTAGCGAGAAAAAATCCGATGTACATTTGATTTTTATAATCGTCTGGTTCAGACATAGCGTGAGGCTGGCTGGGACCAAAGAGTAACGTCCTCAAATGTCACCTTCATTAATCCAACCATCCTGACAACCAGTCGTGATAAAAGTTGAGCAGCTAACAACTCTTTCTTTGGAATACTCAATTCGCTTACCGGAGTGACTCTCGATTAACTGCATAGCAATCGTATTTCAGTTCTGCTATCTAAAAATACGGTCCTTACAAAACTTCACCATACACAGAAATCAAGGCGCCTTAAAACCCATTTTATCTAGCTACTACTTCACCGATATGTACTGAATACTCTACAAAAAGAATTCTGGAGAAGTACGTCCAAGCATCATCTTTGAAAAAAAAAATCAGCAGGATGCGTATACTTCTTTGAGCAGTACAGTACTTAGTCACCTTGCTTCTTGCAGTCGCATGTTCCTCTCAAATAATCAATACCGATAACCCACGTAAAACATTCCTTTTTGCAACGGTCAAGTTCCGGACACTCTTTATGATACCTT
Organism: Aedes aegypti; assembly: GCF_002204515.2. NCBI lineage: Eukaryota > Metazoa > Arthropoda > Insecta > Diptera > Culicidae > Aedes > Aedes aegypti. Next base: position 404,703,509 of record NC_035108.1, read on the forward strand.
GAGATCTGGAATAGTGTCATAAAACATCCTGAACACGTCCTTAGCCAAGTCATGCAAAATACCAAATCCTGCAACGTAGTCTTGTTTAAAGAACTTCTATGAATAAGTGCCCATAAACACATTGAAAAGTGATAACTCCAGTCAAAACAAAAAAGAAGACATAATCCATGATCTGCAATACGGAATCCATATCCAAAAACTAATCAACGAACCATGATGGAATCACAGTCACTTCCACTTTCGGCATTCCTGCATAACATCTGGAGTGGATAGTTTCTATCGCAACAGAGTCTCTCACGTCTCATTACGTTTTATATCTCCGTGCAAATGATCACAGCTTCCAGATTGAACTGCTATCACATTCTAGATCTTGACAAAAAATACAGTACAATGAGTCACAGTGAAAATCGTTCACCCTCATATTTTTCTTTAACCCGTATAGGCCTGAGTGAAAGCAAAAATACTAAAACTCTTACCACTCAGTGAATACTAAACGGATTCAAATATTTTTTTTGTCAGTATACTGGCCCACATATATAGTTTCTAGAAATGGCCGGAGGAACTCGGGAATACCCTGTAGCCGGAGTTATTGCGATGGGTTACTGGGTCAAGTCGTGTAGAAAAAGGCGATTTTTTGGGACATGCCAAATTATCTTTATTTATTTACAATGGCATTCATTTTATTTTGCATAAATCATTAGGATCTGATATTCAAAATTATAAATGAATAGTTTTGCACCGTTTAGAGTGTACCAGATGCTACCACTCGGGCTTAATGTCCTGAAGAACCGACTCTAGATTTGTTAGGTATTAAACCGTTTCAAATCTCTAAAAGTATAGATCGAACATAATAGTTCACTAAAATGCATTCCCATAAGCTTGATACAGATGTTAACATACAAATTGTGCACTTTATTATAAATTTGAGGCATCCCGGGGACCCAAAAATGGTCATTTGTAGGATCAATCAAATTTAGTTGACATAATTATTCAATTTAATCGATTATCAAAAGGATTACGCTGATTCATTTTTCTTAAAACTCCTTGATGTAGTGGCCACATTATATCCGATTCTGGAAATTATCTGTGATTTGAAATTTGCCTACCTCCAGGGGCACAGACGCACAAAACCCTTGTCACTCGACCTGATCCACCGCAATAACTCCGGCCACAGGAACATTCCCGAAATTCTTTGACCACTTTTAGAAACTAGATATGTGTATATGTATACTGACAAAAAATAATTAAAATCCGTTAAGTATTCGCTGAGCGGTGAAAGTTTTAGTAATTTTTCTTTCACTTAGGCCTATACGGGTTAAAAGTTCTGTTATAACTGTATATAAAAAAGCTGTGGTTTTCTAATTCAAACAATTATTTGCATACTTCATTGTGGCACTGTTTTTATAAATATTAAAAACGAAATGGAATTGAAAATTAATAAAGTAAATTTTAACCTTAAAAATAAATCACATTGAAAATCGTCCAGCGATATCAATTTATAGTTGATCTAAAAGAATAATCAATTTTTCAGGTGTCAACCCATAAACTAGTATCGAGTAGATAAGCTTTTGTTCTTCAAAACTTCCCTGAGACGATTTGGCATTCACGAGACGCGACGGAGACAAGACATAACACTTATCGTACTTACAAATCGTCAAAAAGTTTTAAAAATTACCTTTTCGTCGACCGGTTTCGGGCGCGATATAGCCCATCTTAGGGACCGCTACGGCTATCTGTGCGACGGCTCAAAATTCATGATTTTTTATCCGGAGCATCATAGATAAAATGCCAAAGACCAATATGAGGTTCTGGCCACATCCGGACACCCTGAGATCGGTTCCGGCAGGGCCTCAGTGGCACACTTTTGCAATCCTTATCCCTCATATCGTGCGACGGCTCAAAAATTATGATTTTTATGCTGCACATCACAGCTTTAATGCCATGGATCAATATAAGGTTCTGGTAGCATGCGAATACTCCAGAAATTGTTCTGATAAGGCTTCATCCTATCGACTCAAGGAGGTTTCAATATGGAAACCATCTTCGTTAAATCCATTATAATAGCTTTAAATCCATATCGATAAATCCAAAAGACATTTCTGGCTAACCGTTTTTGTTAACATAAAAAATAACACGATAAAAAACGTTTTCTTATTTTATTCCTTTTATCGCGGATTTCAATATTCTCTCCAGATAACCGAGTCCGACCTATATTTGAATCTACAGACATATTATGATTAGTTGAGTTCGTTTTTCATTACACAATGCAACTAAATTATCTTTTGGAACTATTAAAATGTATATATAAAAAAATTATCATGAGATAGTCCCCGATCTTTTTGAAGCTCACCATGTTCAAAATAGGTATATTAAATCCGTGCTTATAACTACAAAACAATGAATAAAAACAACTGTTCGATTTTGACACGGTTCTATATTTGAAATATGATTTTTTTGGAATTCTACCAAAATTAAACGGGCACTATATCTTATCAAAATTTATATAGTCCCTTTCATAAATCTTGTTGGAAAAATAAAATATTCAGAGAATTTTCTAAGACATTCGCTACAAATTCTCTTGACTATTTCATCCTACATTTCCTTTGTGACAACATGTTGTTATTTTGGAATTCATTTGCCATGTCAAATATATTCTTATAAAATTTTTTGTTTACCTTGATGCAATTCAATAGAGCTAAGTATAATTTTATTTTTAGAATATCAGTTCATCTACTGGCAGCAATCTTTCAAATTTAAATAATAAAGAAATTTGAAAATGTCTTTGAAAGTCATATGTTGAACTTCTATATCATTTGTTAACCTTTGATGCTGGTTTACAAACTAAAAAAGAAAGCATTTACAAACATTTTTGAGAAATTTTATTTAGTCCTAATACGTTTTGAAAATGTCAAACGAAATTTTCGTTAAAGGATTTTATGTTAACAACTCCAAATCAATATCTAAAGTGAAACAGTTGTGACCTTGAATGAACGTAATCACCAATGATGGCAGAGGGATTTGTGCGAAAGTATTGTACCATGAATTTGTAGGAGCATTATGTGCACACAATGATATAGAATTTCTTCTAGAGTTTTTTTTTTTGCTAAAACACCGTCAAAAAGTGTGTGTGATTTATATTTTATTGTTAGTATAAATATGAATAAACTTGGAAAAATTCACACTCATTTTCTTAATTTGTGTTCGTCCTTAAAATTAAGGCATTTCTTTACACCTTGTATCCCTTACTATAGTTGCTGACGAAAGTATTGAAATTAGTTGCCAAGCTCTTCCTCCCAACCAAATTCACCTAGCATCAATTTCTCCAGACTACCAAGCTCCTTCCAATACTGTTGACCAGTTCCTTAGATGAGTCAGCATTCACTTCTCACTAAATTCGTAAGACGCGTATTGACCTTCAAATCTTAGATCCTTGTCCATTCTACCTCTTCCTCCAGACTACAGCTCAGCCTCTAGGCTATATCTCCACGAAGAGGTTCTGTTTCCGCGTCCAGGCTCTGCCTCCAAGTCCAGGTTCTTCTTCTTCTTCTTTCTGGCATTAAGTCCCCACTGGAACAGAGCCTGCTCCTCAGCTTAGTATTCTTATGAGCACTTCCACAGTTATTAACTGAGAGCTTACTGTGCCAATGACCATTTTAGCATGCGTATATCGTGTAGCAGGTACGTAGATACTCTTTGCCTGGGAAGTCGAGAAAATTTCCAACCCGAAAAGATCCTCGACCAGCAGGATTCGAACCCACGACTCTCAGCTTGGTCTTGCTGAATAGCTGCGCGTTTTACCGCTACGGCTATCTGGGCCCCTTCCTAGTCCAGGTTCTGTTTCCTTATGGTCACTCTTTGAACCAGCCTCAGCATCTCGCTAAGATTTCAAGAGTATCCATTTCAAGTGTCTGGACAGATCCTTTATATTGTTTTATTGGGTGATGCTGTTGGATAAACAATTCGGTATATCGTTTTCGCCCCCATGACCCTCACTTGATCTTACTGAATTGCTGCGCATTAACCGCTACGGCTTCTTTGGTACCCGCTATTATTTGCATTGAGATTGCTAAAAAAAATATGCATTACTAAAAGTATGTCGTCTACCAAATAACCCCATTGCCGAACGAATCACACTCAAAGGCTAGCTTTATAGTTGATCTAGTAATAATAAAATGAAAAGAATAACACTAATAGATGTGCTACATTAGAAAGTAAGTAGAATATAGACAGAGAGAGATCTTCGCAGACAAAAGTAGAAGCAAGCAAACCGGTTAAAAATGCCACTTAAAGAGGCGAGTGTACACGATATGAACGACCGAGAAGGAGCAACGATTGGCAGGTGCGAACGGAGAGGAACAAACACTTTTGATGAGTTTTGGTCGTTTTCAAACAGCAAGTAGCCGTTTTTGTGATAAGTTATTTTTCACTTCTAACCCTTGCGTTGTGTAGTGCAATTCTATGCGATATTGCAGGTGAAAAAATGACAAGACTGCCGTAAACTAAGTTTTACTCTACTAAAAAAAGACAATGAAATTATAAAACCATTATTTCGTACCATTCCTGTCGCTGTCATTAGCTATCATGACCTGAAAGAAAAAAAAAAACATCAACTCTAAAAACCCCTCATGAGCACTTCCATTCGCAATTGACGATTGTTTGACTAATCATTAAGGCACAAATATTGGTTTAGAAACGTGCGCAGAGTAAAACATTGTGCCGTTCAAACACGGTAACTCCAAAAGAAAACATTCCACCGAGCAAAGAAAGAAACTCTCGCTGAGCAGTTCCGCCCCCTGAACAAAAGAATAACCAAGCAAGACTAGATATGTATTAGATGGAAACATTCAGAAAATTTATAGAGTGAAATCAATTGAACCTTTGGTCATACACACATTAAATACGACGGCATAAACTTAAATATAAATCATAAAACACAAACCAAATACGACAGAGACATTAGCAGTAAAAACAGTCATTACATATCGAATAATCTGGAACAGGTTACATTGAAACGTTGTTCTTTGGAAAAAGCTCATACTGAAAAAGGAAACACCGTTGATCGAATAGTCATCGATGTAATTTAGAGTCATGCTGAACACCAGATGTAAGCCCAATAGGCACAAATATATGGAAGAGAACAAGCCATCTCTGCAGCCCAGTTACTTCCAATTAGAAGCACATTTGGTTGTCACATTACCCCTCCATGTGATTTGGTTCTAAAACTTTGGTTCGGTTGAGGAATCTCAGTACAAAATGTTTACCAACTCCAAGACGACTTTTTACTGTTTCAATCGAGAGTAGTGTTTAGTAGGGAAATCTAAAAAAGAAACGTGGAACAAAGCAACATTTTTATGAAAAAGGTATTATATGGGAATGCAGATTTCTATTGTTGGTTAGAGATTAAATCTGAAACTTTGTTGGGTATAGGTTAATAAGATGGAACTAATATAAGAAAAAATAGAGCAAACAACAGCTGTGGTGGAAGTTATAAAAAACATGCGAAACAAAATCATGACGAGCATAGAATAAACCCAGTGGAAAACAATGTGAGTGATAATCTGATAACCGTTTCAGCAATGTATTGTACGTAGAAAAAACACTGATTATTTAATCCGAAATATCCTTCTGATTTTTTTTTTCAATTATAAAATGTATTTGCTGCCATACAGCCTGTGTCTCAGACAATTGTTTCTCAAAAAAAATATAAAATCGTTTTAAAAGGGATGGTACACAAATTATGTCACCCTAAATTTAGACTTTTTCAACCCCCTCCCTCCCCCTTTGTCACGCTTTTTGGATGAGTTCTTTAAAAAAAAAGAGAGCGTGAAATAATTTTTTGAACGATCCCAAAGATTAATGATAACAAAAATATGTGTTTCTAGGATCGAAAAAAGTTGTTTCAGAGAACTGTTGTCACTATACAAGCTCTTGCTATGACGGACTTTCATCTGTAGTATGGGACTAACTGCTCTTCTACGCTTACTTGACAAAATGGGAAGCTATGTGACAAAATGGGAAGAACTACTAAAAATGTTGTCTTATTTCTGAAATCGAGCCTTGCCGAAATCGAGAGGGTTAGGTCTTTTTATGGTGTATTTTTAACACAAATTATTGCGAATTGAATTGGAAATCTATCCATTAACATCAATTTTTACAAATGTAAGACATTATAAAAAAGAAGGCTAAAACCTAATAAATATTGGAAACTTTTCTATTTTGGAACAACCCAAGAAGAAGAACGAATGTTGCAAAAATCGAGCAATGCCAAAATAGAACAAGCACTGTAAACACCTTGTTTTTTTTTTAGCTCGGCAATTCATATCTCGGATTCAAAATTTGAACCGAGATTCGACTATCAAATTGTCAAGTCAGGTCAGGTCAGGTCGAAACACAATAGGGTAACCCAGTATAATATGCCCCTTAAAAAAATGAAAAATCTCTGTCAAAAGCACTATCTCTAATGGGAAAGCCTATCTCACTAGTTGTTCAATTAATGCAAAAAAGTTTTCTTCAAAATCTACTTAATAACATTTTCAGTAAAATTACATCTAAATCCCGCTTTTCAAAAAGAGCCTGGACAATATGCCCCAGCATCAGTATAGTATGCCCCACAACAAACGGGTAGTACGCCCCATGACTAATGGACTGTATGCTCCACAACATATTGGATATATGGCCCAGGACTGTCAGCTGCTTATACACGCTAAAAAAAACTGGTAAGCAGCTTGCTCTTGAATAGATGGCATCAAGAGTGGGGCATATCGTCCGGCCGGTGGTGGGGCATACTGCCCAGAAATGAGAGGTTGTTGAAAAATGAATATTCCAGTGAATTTTCACTCTTTTTGGTCATTTTGACTAATGATACTCGTTCATTATTTCCAGCGTATTGGTTGTTTAGATGTTATTGCAACTTTTGATACTATTTGAACTATCTCTGATTTGCTGTGCGTTACAACTGTAAAATTTTCATAGTGAGACAGTCTCATGAATAGTAAGGATTCCCGGTCATGTTATATTGAATCTGGTTCATCAAATAACTGAGAGGGGCATATTGCCCGGGTGTGGCGTATAACAGCGCGTTACCTTACCTACTCGGCATTCATTTCCTGAGATCTCATGAAGTTGATTGCCGGTCATTCGGTTGTTGTCATCTAAGTTGAAATTAATCGAAATTTGACATTCTAAATTTAATATGTATGTGTGGAAAAAAAGTTCAAAAAATTATTATCTCTTACAACTTGCCCCTGAAGAGTACCCTGAAGAGTCAACACGTTGTTCTTCGACTCCAGAACTGTTTGTTCCATATGCTCCAGAGTCCGGCTGGTATGCAGTTATTTTTTTTTATATATCAGGGTACAAAAAAGCTTCAAAAGCCAGGCCTGTTGTGTGTTGGCACGCACAGAAAAAAATGTTTAATTTTCTATGTGATGTAAACTGATGTCTAATGTAAAAATAAATCAAATTCGTGGGTTATTACAGCATCATATAAACTTAAATGAATATACATTTAATTTTCAACTAGAAATGATTGAATATTACATGATCGTGTAAATTTAGAGTGAATTCGATTGAAAAATAATGGAATAGTCGTTGAAATTTAGGTTTATTTTGATGCTCCAAATATGTGCATGAAAATAAACTTAAATTTACAACATTTTTTTAGCTGTGCGGTGTGGGACTCACGTTAGGCGTGCTTAACCACTAAAAAACTTTCCCTACTGCTCCTGTGCTTCGACCTGGACCCCGGCGGTGGACTCAGCCCACTCCGACTCGACGTTGGTTGGCCAAGTGCCAGGGTCGGTTCTGCAATTCCGGTTGGAGGATGACTTCCGGTTTGCAGGCGCCCCGACGACTATTAACCGATACTACGCTACGCCCGCTCTACTCAGTCTAGTCCCCGACGGAGGATCTAGCCTACTTCGATCGCGACCCGGAGCTCTCTGGTCTTCACGCCATCTCCTTTGGAGCAAGGACATAATCGCCGTTATTCCCCTGTTCACCGCATTCCAGGTGCTTTCATGATGGCACATGTTCTGCACGATGTTATCCGGATTTAGGACGTTTGCGGTTTCTGGCATCATCTCGCTTCGTATATCCGTGAATCGAGGGCAGTCGAATATAACGTGCTCCGGTGTCTCCTCGATATTTGGACAGCCCGGACAATGTGGAGATTCTGCGTGTCCAAATCTGTGCAGATATTTCCGGAAGCATCCATGGCCTGACAGAAACTGGGTCAGGAAGAAGTTAACGGTATGCAGTAATAGTGCAAGTATAACACACCACACTCACCCACACAGCACTGTAAAGTTTAGGGAATAATAGTTGAAATTGTACCCATTAGTTTATTCAGTTAAACCATTCCAAACCCCCACCCCCCCCCCCCCCCCCTACACCTACTCGATAAATCAGTATATGGTTTATTCTAGCGATAGTTTAGTAATGGCATAGTTTATTCTGATCGTAAAGTCAACCATGAAGGCATTACACCGAGTACCCATCGATCATCACAAGTAATGAAATAATACCTTCGTATCTCTGTCATCTGTCACTGTTACTCAAATATGCAGCTGACATTCATTGTATGCGCTACGATGCCTCCGCAATCAAATTTAAATCTAATGCCGCAATTGAAGTATTCCAGTCTGCGCGATCATCTAATCACGTCATGCACATATTAAAATGCCTTGCCATATATCTGATCGTGGTTCAAGCCACCATCGTCAGTGATCAAACGTGTTCTCGACATCGCCAACTAGCCAAACATCGCTTCTATGCGCTTCGCCATTGTCAACGGTCGAATCGTACCATAATCGGTCTAATCAACGTCAAAAACGTCGGCGAGTGTGCGGAATATGCCAGAAAGAAACGCGGAATGGCATTCAACTTTGGGCCCAAAGATCGCAACGAAACGAATTTGTTCGATGCGCTAAAGGCCCAGCAGAGCGCCAAATCCAATCGATCCAGTGTTCCTCCGAAAGGCACGGATACTATAACTACCGATCCGGAAGAGTTCTTCAACTGTCAGGTTCTAGAATGTCCGGAGTATCGAAACCTGTCAACCATTGTCAACGATACCCGCTTCGATTACTACAGTTTGTATACAAGAGAACCACGTGAGTATTTTTTGAGATTCTGATGAACATTTTTTGTACATCCAATGACATTCTAGCCTCAGAAAACGCCACTTGTCTTCCATCGGTGGGAATGTTTGTGATGGACGATCGCAAGCTGAACTACTCCCTGGCGTTCAATGAATGTCGCTCAATGGGAGGTAGTTTGGCTCACGTGGCCAGCGAAGCGCGAACAAATCAGATCACAAAGATGTTGATCAAGGAAATGAGCAAAAGGAATATAACCACTAGCAATAAAACAATGGATGGAGCTTACGTGGGATTGAATGAGACCATTAGGGGAGCATTTTTTACGTCCGGAAATGAACCGTTGGAGTGTTTCCTGTACCGAGCATGGGCTCCGGGCAATCCCAGGTAGGTCGAAATCATAAAACTCTTAGTAACTTAAGATTCCCAAACAGTTTTAACGGCAGACGCGCAGCAATTCAGCAAGATCATGCTAAAGATGGTGAGAGACCATGAGTCCTCTCGTGGTGTAAGAGGGGTAACGCGCCCTATCAGATGAACAGGGAGCTGTGAGTTCGATTCTCACCGAGCAGACGTGTAACTTTTTCGCAAATTTCACTTCAATTTGACCATTCAATCCAATTGCAAAATATAGTTATTTAATGTTCAGTTTTACGGTAGTTGTTCAAAATCGGCTGGTTAGCCGTAAACGATAAATCAAAACTAAAAAGTATAAGATTGTAAGTTGTCGTACACTAATCTCCGAACCTCTTCAAAAATTTCAGTAAAACTCGGCAACCTGGCTGCGTCGCCATAACACCCAACAGCTCCTGGATCGTTCAAAACTGCAACAAACCACTCAGATTCATCTGTGAACTGCACACTACTGGACCTCCACGGTACAAACCTTCGCTGAAACGTAAATGCTTCCTGAAGCGTCCCAACAACCGCCTTGCTCCAGGGCGTTATGGTTCCACGACTTGAATAAAACTTCCAACTTCTCGATTGTTCCATTTATTCAACGATTTTAAATATAATGAGTAAAAAATAAATATAAAATAATCTTTGGTAATTCTCGGTTTCCTTTTGAGCTATGAACGCGATTGATTTAATGCAATGCACACCTACACAGAGCTTAGAGCCTGAAGATAATGTATACAGCCTACATGAACACCTACTAATCAATTAATTCCGTCCTATTTGTGCTACGCTAAAAAGTATTATTGTTATCGATTGCTCCACTGCATGCAGCTTCAATTATCTAAATTATACTTCAATTCTCCGTATAAATTTCGAAAATCATATTGCTTCCTTTAAGCGTAATTCAATAATTTGGCCAATTCCTTTGATTGATAAAACGTTGTTTCGATTTCAGCAAATACAAAACTCCAGCGCATCAGTTCAGCAGCAACAGCACCCGTGATTTTGTTCCAGTGTATGTTAGATTTCAGAATTCAACGATTGGGGTTTCTTGTCAGATGCAACATTTGCGGTAGGCTTAGGCCTTCTTCTTGCCTTTAGCGGCCAACAGCTCGTCGATGAACTTCTCCACATCCGCGAAGATTTCCTCCGGCGCACGCTCAGCGTTAATCTGAAAATGTTACACGCGGTTATGCCATACCTCTAAAGAAGATTGCACGAAATCTTACTCTTTTCAATTGAGTTGGATATTGGACTAAAATTTTCTCCGTGTTTTCCCGGAAGGTGGCAATACGGGTCTTCAGGGTTTCCTCGTTGTCATCAGCCCGAACGGTGGCTGACTCTGAAGCACGCTTCAGGATTCGGGCTACCAGGGTTTCCTAACGTAGCATAAATAACAGAATGTTAGTGATGTATTGTGAGAAAGTGATGATGATCTACACAATAATATTTAATCAGTAAATGAGTGGACATCGCGGGTGCTATGAAACAAATTCTTCATGTCTTTTGACAGATACGCGTATTTCGACCTCAACTGTAAGGCCGTCTTCAGTGTCGTGTACTAGCAAGTCGAGTGTAGTACACGACACTGAAGACGGCCTTACAGTTGAGGTCGAAATACGCGTATATGTCAAAGGATTTAAACTCTAGTGGAATTAAATGGTAAGTCGGTTTTTCATCTACTTAGAGGTATTCCACTAAACAGCTCGAAGATTTATTATCAAATTCTTGCCACTAACGGAAGATTCGATAGTATTCCCGGCAACCAATTTAAACAACTCTTTGATTTGATGGGGAACAAAAAGGTGTCGCCGACCGTGTTAATTATTTTTGAATTTGCTAGATTTCTTGAACTCCATTAGGGCAATCAAGGTTTTCTTCCGAATCGCGTACAAAGCATACTGCAGCGTTTTGTCGAAAACTCGGATCGCGAACTACTTTCCATTTTATTCAATAACATTTATCCGAATGACGCTGGTCCAAATGGCACGTGAATATTAATAGCCCGAATATGAAAAACTCCAACGCCACTATTGTTGCGACAGTATAAAACGAAAGAATTGCATATGTTACAAAACTTTAGAAATGAATTTCCCCGATGAAAAGATCTAATATTTCGTCTTTTTTTCTGGCCAACCGACACCTTTTGGCATCGGTTGTAGTTTTTCTACGTTCGCCTAAACACGGACGCTCAGGGAGGCCTCCAAACACACCTGAGACACTACATATCGAACCTATCAACACATGGCTCTATTATTCAAGCTATGTATTAAGGATAAGGTTGTTGCTGTGTGCGCTTGATAGGTAGGGTAAGTGTTCCCTTAGTTGTGGGTGTTCCTATAGTTACAGTACACAGTTCGAACGAAACGTGTAAATTTCTGAGACATATAATGCACATACTGGAGCGTGGCAAATCATGGATATTTACATGTTATATCATGTAAACTTCAATTATATGTCATGTAATCCAGCAGGATTCTCTGCGATTACGTGACATATAACACATATTTACATGATTTCAGACTTAAATTTACATGACGTAATGTTTACATCGCATAAATGAAGTTTACATGACGTGTAATCTTCATTATTTTTAACTGTGTAGGGCCGTTTTCACTGATCATATTACATTAGCCACCGAACCGACACTAGCAAATCTACGTATTGGCTTGTTGATACACGGAGTAGTTGAAAAGAGCGTTCAAATTGTTTCAAAACTGATGAAATATCACTAAAATTGCGAAAACTTGTCTTACTTGTACCAATAGTTGCGGTAAAGTGTTCCTATAGTGGAGGATCCCATAAGAAAACAATAGATAACGCAACTATAGGAACACAAATTAAAAATATACCGCAACTAAAGGAACAGTGTACCAATAGTGGAGGTATTATTTTTCACTGACATGCCGTGCATTACAGCGATGAAATCATTTTTCTCATTAAGTCAATGGTCGTTACATCCCGTTGCAACATTAACATGTACATTAATTGCGCTTCTTGAATTTAGGCGGTTGAATGAAGTTCAATCGTGCTTAGTACCTCCACTATTGGTACATCTACCCTAAGATCTACGGTAAGATTTTTAACAAGGAAGGCGAAGTCAAAGATCAATTTTCTTTGCTAGGTAAGCGGTGATATGGATCATAGTTGCTAAGTATCTATCCTTTGGTTACTTTGTGTTACCGCTAGTGACGTAGAATCGTCTTAGGTGCACCAATATTTACCACATTGATGCTAAACTCAGGATTTAACGAGTGTCCAGTAAAAAATGAGAATGATTTCATTACCTTTCTGTAATTAAATGAAAAGCGTATTTTTCTCTCCATGAAAATTGCTCTCTGAACCCCCTAAAAATGGGCGGTGTGTTTCTTTTCGCTCGTGTGCTGTCAGTTCAATCGAAGATGGCATCGAAACAGCAAACACACTGCAAGCGTGTTGTACGGTTTTACAGTACGTACCGAAAGAAAGTCCTTAGCAACCATGCCGTCCCATTGATGATTTTTTCGGTTCCCGATATCCACGCTCAGACGGTTTGACCAACATTGACTTCTACCCCAAGTTAGTCAAACCGCTTTATGTTTATGCAGCCGTTTGACCGACTATCAAAGTTCGTTGCAGAAATACTATAATCCTTTGCTGTTCTGAATGATCTAGGCAAGTTTAGTGGATATGTGTCTAGTAGATATTTCTGTGGCTGTGGGGGATTATTTCTACGGTTTTTAGGGTAAGGAAGAGCAGAACTTTCAAAGTTTAAGTACCGAATGAAATGGATATTGATGAGGAATTCCAGTTACAATTTGCACTAAGTATTCCAGCTACTATTCTAAAATTATGAAAGGTCTTTGTCGGGGATTATTCTGAGAAGTAATCGATATGGGAATTGCTATGGGAATTTTTTCATACATTCTATCCAGAATCGGTTTCCCTTAGTTATTCTACTTCGGAGTTTTTTCTGGAATCCATGGAATATACTAGGGATTCCACCAGAAATTATTCCTAGGATTCTACCTGGAATTTTTAGCAATTACTCCTCTATAAGTTTATTCACAGATTCAACCAGAAATTCCTCCGGGTAAAATCTTTCAGGCATACCTTCAGGTAGCATTAATCCAGAGATTCATTCAAAGGTTCATCTACAAATTATTCAGGATATCTTTCATTGATTAATTGAAACATCAATCAAAAAAATCCTCAAACAATTTCTTCAATGATTCTTCAGGGCTTACTTCAAAGCTGCCTCCAAGAATTCTTACAGTGATTGCAATAACAGTTTCATCAAAGATTCCTTCAGGAATTCCTTTAGAAGTTAGTTTCAAGGATTCCATCACGCATTACCCAGGAATCACATCACAATTTTATTCACAAACTTCTCGAGGGATTCCTCATGAAGTTCATCACCAGAAATACCCCCAGGGATTTCACAAGGCCTTTTTTCATGGCTTCCTTCTAGGATTCCTTCTTGAGTTTCACCAGGAGTTCTATAAGAAAATCCACCAAAAATTCCTTCAGCAATTCTTCCTAGTATTTTTTACAGATTCCTCCGAGAATTTATTCACAAACTCCCCAAGGGATTTCTTCAATGGTTCATCCAATGCTTCCTTCAAGAGTTCAACGAAAACATCTTCCAAAGATTTGTTTAGGAATAACTCCTTCTAAATTTCAGTAATTACAAAACAAATTCTTCCGCATAATTTCCCTGTGATTATACCTGGAATTCCTCTATAAACATTGAAACGGATTGCTCAATAAATCCTTCCCAAGAGATTTCATAAAAAATTCCATCAAAAATCCTTCTATCAAAAATTTTACAGTGATTCTTCTAGTGATTTCCCTAAGAATTTCTTCTCAGATTCCTCCACAAAATCCTTCAGCGATTAATCCAAACATTCTTCCAGGGATTGCTTCATAGATTCCTACACGATTTTCTTTAGAAATTACTCACTAAAATCTTGCAGAAATACATGCAGAGATTTACTCCAGGAAATAATTCATCAAGGAATTCCTCCAGAAATTCCACCAAGAATTGCTACAAGGATTCTACCAGGAAACTTCAGGAATTACACAAGAAATACTGCAAAAAATACAATACACGAGATTTTACTAGAAATTCATTTGGTGATTCCTCCAAGAATTTCTAAAATCACTCAATGGATTTTTCCAGAAATATTCCAAAAAAACATTTCCAGGTGTTTCTTCAGGGATTCAACCTGAAAGCATTTAGATAAATCCTTTGTTTAATCCTCTGAGTAAATATGAGAACAAAAGTTCAACCAATTGAACGCAATGAAAACTCTGAATTGATTCTAAGAAAGAATATCTTAGTACCGACACGTTAATGCTTCCAGTGGACGATTATGTCCTTTGAAGGAAGAACCACACTAGACAACGGACTAGCATGCAACGCCCAGTGGCACAGTCGAAATACATTCCTTACGAAAAGTTTTCCGGACTGAAGCGGGAATCGAACCCACACTCCCTAGCACGATGCGGCTAAATGCCTGGTGACACTAACCGCACGGCTACGAAGCCCACAAAAAAGTAAAACCCTCTTAGTATTTTCTAGTAGAACTTCTTGAGAAACTCTGGTGGAAATTCTGGCGAAGCTCTGGTGATATTCCAGTGTTAATCCTGAAAGAACTTCTTATGAAATTTCCTAAAAAAAAACTCCTCTCGCGAAATATTACTGATGAAATCATTAAAGAGAATACTGGTGATGTCTTTGAAGCAATTACTGCTGGAATCTTTATAGGAAATTGTAATCCCTTGTGAAATTCGTTATTGGATCTTCGAAGATCATCTTGGCGGAATCCTTGGAAAATTTTGGTTCAAAATGTTTTGGAAGAACATCTGAAGGATTTTTTGAATTACGGTAAAAGTATTGGTGGAGTTTCTGAAAGAACTTTTAGTGGAATTCCTATGAGAATTTAAGCTGCAATCCTTGTAGGTTTTCCTGGTGGAAATCTTGAAGAAATACCTGGGAGAATTCTAGATGGAATTCATGGAGGAACCTCTGGAAGAATCTTTAGATGAATCCCTAGAGGATTTTTGAGGGGGATTTTTAGTTGGAAGCCTAGCGGAATTTTCGAAGCTATGAAGTTAGTGGAGCTAGAGTTACTGACGAAATTCTTGGAGGAATCCCTGAAGGAATTCCTGATAACCCTTGCGAATCCTTGAAGATAATTTGGGAGAAAATCCGAGAGGGATTCTTGAAGAAATTGGAGATTATTCTTTGAGAAATTTTGGCAGAAGTCCCTTGAGAAATTCGGGGAAACATCTTTTAAGGAATTCCGATAGTAATCCCTTGAAGAATTCCTAAAGAAATCTCTTGAAGAATTGTTTATAGAAACCCCTGGAATGAAATTCTGGTAGAATCTCTTAATATATTCCCTTATATAATTCTGATGGAACCTATAATAACCCTAGAGAAATTCCGGATGGAACCTTTAGAAGGTTTCCTGATAGAATCCTTGACAGACCCTCTGATAGAACTCCATAAGGTGTTCATGATACAATTCCAGGAAGATTTTAAAATGAAATCTTAGAAGTATTTCTAATATAATCCATGGGAAAACTTCTGATGGAATCCCTGCAGAAACTCCTAATGAAATCTATAGAAAACTCCCCTTTTCTTCCTATAGTAAACCCCTGCTTATGCCGCCTCTTATTCCGACTCTTCATCAACCGAAAAACCCAAAAAATCATTAGAAAATGTACCTACTTCTAGTCACCTCTGATCTCCCTCTGATTTCGTTTTCACTGCGGAACACTTTTTTGTCGCAAGCATCAAAATACTGCTATTTATTTAAATTGGAGTTGTTCAGCTTGTATGACGATTTAGTCGTTTAATTTGCCACAGAATTCAAACTTCATGTGTATAACAACATATACCTACCACACAATTCATAACATTTTCGTTGCTCAAAAGATATTTTTGCAATTCCGTTGTATATCAGCCTACTTTTTAACATGAAATTGATCAACATAACGGCCTACTTTTCCAACCAAGAGAAACAGTGCTGAAAAGTGCTACTTTTCAGCACTAAAAACGGTATCGAAAAGTAGCACTTTTCAGCACTGTTCAGGGAGATGTCATATCAACATCTGATTGCCTCTATACGTCATTTATTGAACTGCTCTGAATCTCTAAATAACTAGGTCTGGTTGAACATTCATTGGTATTATCAGCTCTATTCATGAGACTTTCAGCCCGTGGCTGGTTCGTCTCCGGTAAAGAAATTGTGCATCCGTTTGAAGATCCGAATTGAGTCGTATCGGATCGTCAAATGGATATAAAGTCAGGGGCTATTTGAATGTGATGGATTATGAGTTGGAATCTGTTGGAATAGTATCGTCTTGCGGACGATCACTTCTTGCCGGCGAGTTCATTCTTGCCGGGAGCTTGATGTGGCGGTTCGTGCAGGCAATTCAGCACAAAATAATAACTTTGATATTGAAGGAAAATTGTATGCAGCGTCTTACCTGATCAGTCATTGAAAATGGAATCGGCAATGGAAGTGGGAAAATATGTGACAGTCATTCCACAGCCTACCTGATTGAGGAAAAGTGTGCTGTTACTACGCATGAAAGCTCATGTGGGTTTTCTTGAAATATGTTTATGATCCAAGAAATGATCTAATTATAACGGCCTGTTTCGTAATTGCAAAAAAAGTTGTACACAACTCGTTGCAAAACTCGATTTTTTCAGCACTCTTCGTATTTATCCAACTCGGCAAGCCTCGTTGGATAAATGTACGACTCGTGCTGAAAAAATCATCATTTTGCAACTTGTTGCTTAAATAACTATTGTTGATGGTTTAGAAAAGTAATAAATTTGCCATTTAAGAACAATGAAGAATTTTACATTAAGACTGGAAGCATGTTGAAAAAGTCGATTTAATCTTAGTTTAATCGTGTAATTCAAAACAAATTATATATTAAATGATCACTCACGCCGAGGACCTGAGATCAAATCCCTTCCACGAAATCACTTGTAATGAAAAAAATATAGTGACGATATCCTTCGGAAGGGAAGTAAAGCCGTTAGTCCCGAGATGAACTAGCCCAGGGCTAAAAATCTCGTTAAAATTGATGAAAAAAAATCTTGAGACACGTAAAAATGTCATTCTTTTTAAACTGTGTTTTCTATCTGAACAATGGAACCAAATGATTGATGCAATATTCAAAAACACCGCTATGGCTGAAGCAGTCCACGTTGGTGTAAAATTTATCAATAAAATTGTTATTGGACTACGTTTCTGTAACGGAAATTATCAAAAATTTTGAAAATACCTCTTATGCTAATTCCGTTCTTGAAAGAGGAAAACAAATTATTACTTACTAATTTCGAAAAAGCTGAAAACATGCTATGCAGTTTGAAAGCGCGCACAATTTCAATATAGGACTCACTAATCCAATTGAAAATCAAGTTACTCAGGACTTCGTAAACATTCTCAATCAAGAGAACGTTTTCGAAAATTCCTGGGAGACTGATGTGGAAGAAGTGAGAACTTTTATTGAAAATTCAAAAATAAGTACGAACAGGAGCTTTCATATTTTTGAATTTTTCAATAATTGTTTTAACTTCTTCCAAATCACTCTCCCAGGAATTTTCAAAAACGTTATCTTGATGGAATTTTATATAAATTTTATGTATGAAGTTCAGTATCTAGGGCTAATGCTAGATAAAAATTTACCTTTCAAAAATCACATTGAGTACATTCAAACCAAATGTAACATATATAAAAAATGTCTGTATCTCATTAAGAGAAACCATTAAAAAGCTTCTGATCCACAAAACCATTTTTAGGAAGGCCAAGTTGTACTAATATGGACTAGCTGTTTTAATACTAGGAAGAAAGCTCTGCAGAGGACTCAAAATAAAATTTTGATAATAATTCTGAATTTGCTGATAAAATACTAATGAGAAATCCAATTTTGAAACTCTGACACAAATGTCGAAAAAAATTATCAATAATTTTAGATCGTTTCAATCCTCTATAGTCACGATAAGTGCTTTTAATATATAATAAAAGTTAGGTTAAGTTTATTAGGAAGCTTTTTTAATCTTAAATTATTAAATTTTATGCACTTGTAATAAATTTTGAGTTTGATCCGAAATATCTAGATTTTTATAATAAATGTAATGGCAGTAAATAAAAAAAATGCTGAAGGTCATTTGCATTTATAACCCAATACAGATTAAGTACGGACAAAATATGTTGTATCCATTTCAAGTTTTATCTTTGTGCTACCTTGTAGAAGAATTACATCAAAATCATCATTCATTGCCATACACAGCAAACCGAGAAACAACACTCTTCATCCAACACCGGAAAGGCACGGAAATCACGAAACACGTGTCACGCGCTAATTGATAGGTCAATTCCGAAGCAGCACCATCCATCCAGATTCGCGAACACTTTCGTGCAAAAGCTTGTTGCCCCGAAAAAAAATCGGCGCCTCCAAAGCTAACTGCTGCACTTTTGGTGCATCATTTCGGGTTTGAACTTGCATGCACACACAGGTGCAGCAGCAGCAGCTTCGTTGTCTTACGGTCGAATCAGCATTGAAGCGCTGGCAAAAAATCGATAAACTGTTCTATTCTGGCGCGCGTGCAAATTTCGTAATCGCTATCTTAGCTATGGCTGTTTGGGGTTCTCTGAAAGTCAGTGGAGGCAAGCAGTAAGTTTAAATTTGTCCTCAACGGGAATTTTTGAATTGACAAAAATCGCATTTCACAGGGGAGTGACTCCAGTTTCGCAGAGTATGCGTTTCTCCGAAACGCTAACGGCTGCCTTAGGAAACCGCAAAAGCAAGTACAAAGATGTTTCCAAAGATCTGAACACCTACATCAACAAGGAGGAAGAGGATAAAACTATTGCCGTTGCTCCGTTCAGTGTGAACAAAATCAAAGCGATGATGCAGAAGGTGATCCGTTCACAGTTCATCATTCGCGATGAGGATGGAGATCTCATCAAGTGGATCTACAATCCGGAGAAGAACCTCGAGATGAGCCAGAAGATTGCCAAGAGCATTAAGGATCGTATCAGGAGTTACAACTTTTCGCGGTATAGGATTGTTAGTATTTGTTCGATTGTTGAGAAAGATGGTCAGGGAGTGTACTACAAGATGAAGTACATCTTGGATCCTTACTTGGATAACTACATTCAGTACGTACATGACATGGCCAAGTTCTGGATTATTGCAACTGTTGTACTAGTGCACAAAGATTGAAGGATTTCAATAAACTTACGTTTGAGCATTCGAAGTACAGAATGATGTCCACCGGTGCGATGAATTTCTCGAACTCGGGACCCTGGGCTGGTTCACGAGGATATCTGGAAATTAACGTAAAATTCGGTTATGGTAAGTAGAACAAAAAATCAACTTCTCCCGTCTTACCCATCAATCAAGTAACCAACGGTACTGCTCAGGGCCTTAGCCATGGCAGCCTCCAGCAGCTTCAGCACGGCCTCGTTCGGAACCAGGATGCCTTGCTTCATCATCTCCTGCAGTTCCTTGCCCTTGTCTGAACCGGAAGCAACTTCCTCTCGCAGCAGGTCACCCGTACTGAAGTGCGAGAAGTTGTACTTGGCTACAATCTTCTCACATTGGGTTCCTTTTCCGCAGCCTGGGCCTCCGAGGACCCAGATGATCGGTACATTGGCATCGCGCATCGACTGTGTTTCAAGGAGATATAAAATTAATAATTATAGCAAATATTCCAATACAAGTTGCACCACGACCACAGACAAACGGATATAACATTTCAAATGCAGTGCTTATCAGAAAAGTATGCAATACCCACCAACCACCACAAGTATGGAATCGCTTTATCAAGTTATTCAATATCCCAGATAAATGCTGAACCACGAAAAGTTTAGCTTTACTCGAAAACTGGAATATTTATTATGAAATATCTTGGGATTCCTACAAATTTACAGTGCTACTGTCAGTAAAGTTGTTCTGGAGCCTTGTGAAGGTCACAGGGTGGAACATTACAGTATGGCCCATAAAAAAATGCGAAAATCTTTATATCATGCTTTATGGTAGTTTTTACATGGAAAATATGAATGAAACATAAATATTATTCATTACGTGTATTGTTTAATCTATTTAGACTCAGTTTTTTGCATTGGACATGATTTTTATCTGTTATTTTCACCTTACCAGAGAAAAATTGGAAACATCCCTTTAAATTTTATCATGCGGACGTCAAGTTCAATATCTGTGTGATGAAAGCTTCTAAAACATCAACGATGGCGCGAGATACTTCACAGGCCTTGTCTCCAGCATACGCCCATATCAAATGATAGAATTGGTTCATACCTGGGTCATTGTAGAGTTAAACATACTTTCGAAAAAAACGACTCATTTTGGAGAGCTTTAATTGAACCTTAATATAAGTGTGATAAGCGGCTCTGTTTTGCTCAAAATCTATGAGCTAGTATTGATATAAGTTGTCTCTAACCGAAGGAACCAATTTCATCCTCAAAAATCTGTTATAGGCTTCCATATTTATTTTTGATTCAACTTTAACAAAAAATAAAGGCATATCAAAACCTATAAGACGCAAATGCCCTCAAAACTATGACCCTAGCAAAATATTTTATTGTTATCATGAAAAACACGTTCTCTAAGAACTCCTCCATCCTCTGATACTAAACAAACTCAAATTTTCAACAATAAAATGTGATTTTTGAAGGTGGAAAGTTTATCACCAGAGTATACGACAATCAGACGCTGTTTCTAGCTTTGGGTGGACAAAACCTTTGAACTTCTTTGCTTTATTACATTATTTAGGACAGTAAGAAAAATATGACAACAATTGTCCTGGATAGCGAAGTTATGTCAGAATATATTACAATAATCAGAAATTACATTCACTAGCAAAGACAATAAAAATAAGGATGGGGATGCTAAATTCACGTTCAAACAATTTTCGCATTTTTTTATGGGCCATACTGTAGATGAAAAATTTTGAGAGAATTGCGAAGTAAAGAGTGCTGATTTCAGTTCTTTCAAAGCATTCAAATTTTTCTGAAATACTTTGAATGCTTTGAAAAATGTAAGTTGAAAAGAACTGTCAGTTCAAATGGGAGTCGCTGTAGAAAATTTCTGCAAGGAATCGATGAGAAATTTCTTTAGCGATTCTTTTTTAGTAGCAAATCAAGCTTCAAAATACAAATGCAGCACATACAAATACATGCACCATGTAACGTAAAACTCGAGTTGCAATTCTTGATTATGCGATTCTATACTTATGATGTATAGTATAACCCTAAAATCGTCTAAATC
Source organism: Aedes aegypti (assembly GCF_002204515.2). Taxonomy (NCBI): domain Eukaryota; kingdom Metazoa; phylum Arthropoda; class Insecta; order Diptera; family Culicidae; genus Aedes; species Aedes aegypti. The sequence goes on from NC_035108.1 coordinate 404,725,303, forward strand.
TTATATTTGTTTGTCTGAACATCAAATGACATTGATCAACGGAAGTGACATCTATGGATTTATGTGCGGATGAGTCAAACTACAAAATATGCCGAGTGAGCGTTAGCTTGTGTGTTAAATGAAAGCAGCAACGGCACTCTACTTTAGGCGATCAGAGTCAAGTTGCATGAAACCAAAGGCAAAGGCTAGCGGTTACGCACTAGGCTGAACAAAGTTTTATCATCATCGCAATGCAATGGTCTCATGCAACTCACATTCTCGCAGGTGGGTGTTTGTGGAGCGGAAGCGCTGACCGCTTGTTCTTTCTGCTTGGACTCGTGCTCCATCGCCATCTGGTGACACATGAATAACTGCCAGGAGTGATGGCCGCGGGTTCCATATGTTTTTACAATAGATGAAATGGTTTGTGGGTGACATGACGTAGACAGACGGATTTGAGGCGGAAAATATTGTACCGGTAAGAAATTATTGTTTGGAAACAATGAGACGAACAATGATTGATGTATTGTGATGAAGCTTTCATCAAGATTTTGACGTTTTACGAGATCGAGAAAAGGAATTTGTGTAAAACCGAATGAGAAATCTTGATACCTTGATACCTGTAAATTAAATCTAATAAGACTCATTACAGGATTCGATAAAAACTCATCAAAAAACTTGTCAAAAAATGCCAAAACCCTTTGAAAGAATTTGAAACAATCAGAATCTAATTAGTAATCTTAGACAAGCATATCGTTAAAACTAACACACAGTATCTTACCAGTCCGATTCACTTGATTATATTTTAATTAAGATTTTTGTAATGGTTTCTCTGAAATTTCTTCTCTTTAATTAATGTTCGAAGATTTCTTGTAAGAATTCTTTTTGAGAGTTCTCAATAATTCTTCCATGGATACCTATAAGAATAGTTCTCTTGGTGTTGACAGGAATTTTTCCTTCAATTTTCCAACAATTTCGCGAAGTGTATCTTTAGGAATTCAGCCAATTCTGTAGTTTCTTCATGAATCTTCACAGCAAATGTATCGCTGAAATATTTATCAAATGCTGTTGCAGGAATTAATTAGCATTCATTTTAAATTTTGGGGAAAGGGAGAAAATATCTTCAATTATTATTCCCACCAACTCATTGAAATCACTGAAGAAAGCTTTTTGAACAAAGTAAGGATTTCGGAACTTTTCGACCAATTTCAAATCAGCTTCCATATTACACTTTCAAAGCTTTCATCACTAGTTTTACATCACAGAGTTTTTTTTTTTGTAACATTTTTAAATTCAACTCATGTGCGCTCTTAAAAATAATGGAAATCACTGTGGACGTAATTCACAGTATGACTAAATGGCACATGATGTAAATGATAAAACGACACAAAAATGTGTCCCTGGAGATGTGTTCAACAAAATATGTTCTTTTACACGTTAAAGAACACGATAACGATGTCAGGAATTTGAAATGTGACATAAATTCACGTCATTCGGCTCGCTTCTTTTATGTGCATCCAAAAGACGTAAAATCACTTTGACGATCTGTTATCTCGTAAAAAAAATCTATGGTTGAATAGGTATTTATGTGGACTATGTAGAGATACTACAATCTTTATAAGGTGCAGTGGGGGAAGTGTATCAGTGGGGTAAGTGGATTATTCGTCAATATTAAGCATAAAAACTTGAATATGTTGAATGTTTTCGCACCTTTGTTTCGTTTAAGGTTATATTCTTACGCCCACACTAATACTATTGCAAAACTGGTACTACACGTACAATAACACAAGCAAACTTGTAAGCTGCAAAAATTAATTATTTAAAAAAATTTTTCCATTAACCAAAAATCCATTGTTTCTCTGTCTAAAATCGAATACTATTAGTTTTTTCGACACATGGTGAGCATTTTAGTTCTAATTGGATGAATTACAATAAAAAAAATATGTGTTTTTTATAAATAAATACAGATATGTTATACATGGTACACTTACCCCTACTTTTAATGGGGTGGGGTAAGTGGATCAAGTATTATCATCATATATTGGCAGACTGTTTACAAGAATTTTAATAAGTTTTAATATCCGCAAATATTGTTTTCGTTTAGCTTTATTCGTTCCCAGCTAAAATTTGTCAAATTAACTATAGAAAATTTGAATTAATCCACATAAAAAGTTGTTTAACCTTTCTGATATAAAAACAAAAATATAAAAGAAAAAAAAAAATTTCAAAATTCACACAAAACTTTTCGTGGTTTATCTAAGATTGGTTGAAAAAAAGCAAAATATACTAATTTTCCGATTGAAAGCATATTATCGTACCTTATTTGGCCATATAAATTGTTCTAGACAGATGATACAAATATATTCATAAATAGAATAGAAGAATTGCAGTTTGTTATTCAAAAGTAAATGTAACTAGTATTTTTAAACTACGAGTGATTTTCGAAAACATCGTTAGGAATAATCCTACAATATTTCTGTATATATCACATAAGTTATTTTTTACAATTTTCTGGGGGGGGTTTATATGGTAAATAGTCATTTCGATTGAATTTCATATGAAAATTCAATTAATCTAAATTACCCCCGAATTTATTCATATCTTGGGTAAGTTTGACCTTGCACAACAAAATACTAGAATCAAATAATTGATCAAAAATATTAAAATATTTATACATATAAATGAATGAAGTGTTGATCGCTATCATACTGACTAGTATTTTAACCATCAAAAAAAGCAATTATAAATTAATATTTAGATTGGAAATTTTGCTTAGCATCAATACAAACAATGCAATGTATGTGTGTGGCTGACTTGTAATCCAAACCATCTTTCCGGTTTGAAAACACATGTCAATTACCTCATTATATATCACTTCATCCAATAAACCATGAAGCGAATTAACGAACAGATGCTAAGTTTGTATAATAGCGAACTACAAATATTTTCATTCTTGGTGCAACCAAAAATAAACCATAATATTATCACATACCCAGTCTTACATCTGTTTCCTCCCTCAACTTTTCTGCTTTATTTCAACAATCGTGACAATGTGAAAAATATTTTCACAAACGTTAAAAAAAACTTTAACCCACAAAGGGACTGAGAAACAAGTCGTTCTCTCGCATTCACTGGTCATCCGCATTTGCCGAACGTCACTCCCAACATCACATGCCACTGTAGCTAACGCGCGAATCGTGCGCGCGGGTTTTTCTTCAATCCCAAGCAAACCGCTCGACAATGGTCCAATGAGCTTATTTTTAGAAACTATAACAAACCTAATTGGCGATATCCTAGACCGAGACATTCAGTGAAACGCACACCGATTGGCTGGCATGGCATTGGCCCTGAAAGCAAGGTTCAAGGTTCTATCTGTGACAAATGGCTACTAAAGCCTTGGCAATCTTCCAAACACCTCAAAGTGCTCTCATATCGCCATCATCATAACTTTTCCTGCTTACATAATTCCCCCCTGTCTCGTAAGAAGTCGCAATCTTGATTCACGCCTCATCACTTCATATAATTTGCTATGAACGTTCTGTTTAGATGATAATTGACACTGCACTTACCATGATTGCAAACTTGGCTAGGCACGCCTTCTGGACAAAATCCACAAGAAGTTCTGACGGGGGTGGCGAAGATCAACTGCCTTCGTGCCGGTGCGCGGAATCACGGGGAGATTTCACAGCTGGAGCAAATCGCACCACTATAACCTCTCAGCGCGACGAGCTGTAAAGTGAGACTGATTGCGTTGTTCGCGGAAAGATTGCGGCGACTAAGTAGGAATGGGTTGCGATTACTTAGAGTCCATGCGTCGCCACTCACTTTCTCTCTCACTCTGTTGATGAGATTCGTTCTATGGTATGATGTTTAACGTGTGGATTGGTAATTACTGCTGAGCCACCCACCGCTATAACTCGCTACGGCTCCCGGTGATCTGCAAACAGAAATAACGATATTTGCATATGTACACAATCTTGGGTTGTATCGCTCGATGCCAGCTAATAGGAATGAAAGCAGGTATTTGCAGTTATTCATAACAAAATAAACAATAACATTTTCGATTTGATTGAATATCAATCACTATATTACGCAATATTCTTCTTTTTTTATTCAATTGCATTTCTCGGTTTTGATTTTTTTATCATTTAAGTTTAAATCATAAATACAGTCAACTCTCCCTTACACGATATTCCGTATCTCGTTCCTTGGATAGCAGTTGCATTAGGTTTGTGTTCTGTACCTCCAATAGAAATATTAGTAGTAGAACGCTAGTGGCGCTGTAATCACAAAACTGATTTCAATTATTTTTACCTTCAGTTCAGGATTTTCATTGTTTGTTAAATGCCAATGATTTGTTTTGGTTTTTAAAATTGATTTGACACTTTGAGGCCCGGTACTCAGGCTGTCAGCGCTTGGCAAACTAGATGTTGGTAACTCAAACAGTAGCGACATTAGCATTCTTGTTAATTCTTCTACTATACCTCCCTAACTCGATGGTCCCTTCAATATTAATGAAGTGAAAGTTGACTGTAAATGAAAAACTGAATTTGGTACTCTACCATTTAATTCCACTAGACTCTAGTGCAATTTAATGGTATAGTAGTAAATTCGAGTTTTCATTTATGTATAGATATTCGAGATATTGTTTTGAAAATGTATTATTTAACCTCTAAATTCGACATGCTGAGTGCTATCAAGGTGAAAAATTCATTCTAATACTTAAAATCAAGATGGCGTCAAAATCCAAGATGGTCGCCAGATTTTATCACTCAAAATAATACTCTTATTCTTCACTCGACTCAAATAAAATACCAACTGTTGAAAATTTGTTTCGTTTTTAAACAAAAATAATGTTTGAAATGATTGCACTTGCCATATACGTCAAAATCGTAGAATATGATTTAGAAAATCGTTCATTTCATAACGTAAATACTATTACTCGCCTAGTTTCTGTAGCTATCTTACACAATTTTTCCTCAGCTTCTCAGAATTCAAAACAAGCGGTGCGCTAATGGTGAAAAAACGAATTTTCTAACAAAATTCAAGATGGCAGCCAAATTCAAAATGGCCGCCATTTTTTTTAACTTTAAATAATATCTATATCCTTTCTCTATACGATGCCACTAAGTTTGCTATATGTTCCAAGCGAAATGTGAGACATATCACGTGAAAACATACCCAATATTTATCAAAAAATGGGCTTTTTCGCAAACTGTTTAGCTAGCTGGCGTACGAGGGGTTCACCAATTTGAGAAAACCAAAAGGACCACCCTTAAGTTTTATCGGAAACTAGCGATCAGTGAAATAAAATTGGAATTCTGAGGAAGGGTGCCGATGGCGGCCTGGTTTCAGCGAGAATTGCTCAAAGAAGATTAATTTTTTCATCAAAAAAAAATGTTTTTGGGTAGTTTTTGTTTAATAACTAAGTCAAATCCATTTTGTAGGAAAATTTCACAATCGATTGATTATTTATGAAGTTATGGTCAAACAAAGATGAAATTTTTAGTGAAATGAGAAAAAAACTGGAGAAAACTATTTTTAACTAAGATTAGTTTCGATTTTAGACAAATTCGATGATTAACAAAGTTTTCAGTAATTTAATTTTGAAGATAATGGTCCTAAAAGTTTAAAAATTGGCTAGAAAATTTGAGCAATGAGCGTTTATGTTTCTGGACAGATACAGATTTTGACAACTTTTAAAAACCTTACACACTTAAATTATTTTACGGATTCCTGTAAAATTTCAACAGCTGAACAGTTCGGTGAAATAAAATAACGGAGTACAGTAAATTTTTACAGTATTCGGTGAAAAATCACCGGAATCCGCAAAATTTCGACGGAATTACGGTGTTTTATTTCACCGAACTGTTCAGCTGTTGAGGTTAAGGTGAAATTCACCGTAAGAGCTTAGTGTGTATAACGTAATTTTCAGATTCCTCCAAGAATACTGAACCGATGTGTATGATTTTTTCAGAGTAGCTCCTTGTTACCTGGCATTGTTTAGTACACATTTTATTTTTTGATAAATTGGCCAAAAACAAAATGGCCGCCAAAGACATTTTATGTAGAAAGTGTCGGCTCCCCAAGGAACAGAGTAGTGTTTGATCTTTCGACCTTGACGCTTGCTCCTGCGGGGCCAGGATCAAACATGTTGTGCATCACACGAGTAAAGTGAAAAAGTGCCGCGTTCGTCAAGAAAGCCCGAGAAGTCGTCAGTTGTTTTCCCTCTCGGGTCGCGCACCTATTTTCTCTGAGTGCTTTTATTTAGCCGAGCAAACGAGTTAAGCTGAATGTGGATTGTTGCTGTTCAGTCAAGGATGACGGATCAATTGGTGAGCTCGTTTCATGTTACTATTTCTAATCTTTTCAATATATATGACTGCACATTTCATCGTTATAACAGTGGGACGTAACCCCTTTCTTTTTACCTTTATTTTTTGTAATAAATACAAAAAAATTTGAATGGTTCGACACTACAAGTGTAGACTTGCGAAAGGTTCACTTAATTCAACAAACTTTGGATGGTTCGTCACTGTAAGTTTCGGCATAAGAATAAGAGTGTTAGGAATGTTACATTCAGGTATTTGTTCAACAAACTTTGAATGGTTTGTCACCTTAAATGTCGGCATAATTTTCCTCTACATAGAAATTGTTCATATCAAATGAATATATTATATTTACATATAAACATGTTTATATCTCACAAATAATTATTTATCATGGTCTAATCGCTTATCAAAGTGAATCCTGTGACCCAACGATCCTTCCCATTAACAAACATCCCTCCCAGTAACTTTGTGGAGATGCAGAGGCAAACACGGTCTCCAAATAGCAAAGGTTACACACCCTTATTGACCCAATATTAATAGAGGCACTGAATTATGCACACTGAAGTACCGTTTTGATTCATATTACGGACAGCTTCTTTGTCCGGTATGGGAAACATTTCACACGAAATGTTTCAATTTTTGCCGTTCAAAAGTTCACTATTTTGCGACTCGTTTTTATAAGCTAATTCATAAATATGTATGCAAATTAATAATGCCCAACTGCCTTAGACGTCTCTTTAGCGGTTTAACGATTTCAATTGATGATTTGACTTTTCTATAAATGATTTTCATGAGATGTTCTTCTTCTTCTTTTCTGGCGTTACGTCCCCACTGGGACAGAGCCTGCTTCTCAGCTTAGTGTTCTTATGAGCACTTCCACAGTTATTAACTGAGAGCTTACTGTGCCAATGACCATTTTTGCATGCGTATATCGTGTGGCAGGTACGAAGATACTCTATGCCCTGGGAAGTCGAGAAAATTTCCAACCCGAAAAGATCCTCGACCGGTGGGATTCGAACCCACGACCCTCAGCTTGGTCTTGCTGAATAGCTGCGCGTTTACCGCTACGGCTATCTGGGCCCCATGAGATGTCCGGAATTCGAATCAAAGTGTCCGGAATATGAGGCAAAAGTGAGGAAGCGTCCGGAATAAGAATCATCAAAAGGCCATACATTTCAATTTATTTTAAGTTATTCAAGTTGCGGAAGCGTATTATATACCCACCATTCTAAAGTTAAGGGTTCCCAGCGCTCGATAATGCTGAGGAATCATACATAATGATTTATTTTGTATGCTCTACGCTGTGCTAAACTTCCCTGAGGCCTTAAGTGTCCGTAATACGAATCAAAACGGTAGATTATGGCCAATCCCAGCCGAACTTCTAGTTGATTCTTTGTGCATTTTTAGTGACTTCGGTCAATCACGAAATAGCAACCATTGATAAATATGTGTAGTCAGTCTAAGCTAAGCTAAGCTAAGCGAAAATGTCGGCTCCCCAAGGAACATCGGAATATCTTCAAAACTAGATCACCAATGATCAATATCGACACGGATTCTTAAACTAGAAGAGTTTTTTGAGGTCTTGTGAAAAAATGGTGCAAAAATATTGAGAAACAAAAAAGTTGTCGCGATTTGATTTTTTTTTTTTGGCGGTAAAAATTAAGCTGCCGGTAGAGGGGTTAAGGTGATTTGAGTTCATTAGAGCATACAAATAATATTGGTTTCAGAACTATTGAAATATAAACCGCGCCCTACTCTACACTCAGATGTTGTCGAAATCACATTGCCTCGTTATGGATGATGAGACGTATGTAAAACCAGACTTCCGGCAGCTTCCGGGGCTTTTATCACTGCTCATCATAAATATGATGTCCCTGAAAACGTTAGAAAGCAGAAGATGTCAAAGTTTGTCATAATAAATATGATTTGGCAAGCAATTTTCTAGTGTGGAAAACGGAGCACCCCATTCTTGGCAACTGGAACGGTCAATGGGTAGATGTACCAAAAGGAATGCCTCCAAAAGCGTCTACTTTCTCTTCTGAGATCACACGATGGTCCTTCGATTTTATAAGGAGGCCAGTTTCGTACCGAAGCATCCCAACTCCCTCAACGCATTGGAACTGCGGTCAATTTAAAAGTACTGGGCCATCATGAAGCAGGTACTCCTACGGCCTCCTACGGAAGTGAAATCGGAATGAAATGAAGAAAAAATGAACTGCCACGCAAAAATATGTTGGTCCAAGTGTAGTACAGAACATTTGAGAATGTGAAGCGAAAAGTTCGTCTATTTGGATATGGAATTGAAATTAAACAGAACAAACATGGAAATATATTAATGAAATATTTTATTTTACTCCCTCTAAGTTGTGTGAAGATGATTCGTTGAACGTGCGAATTTTTCCAAATATTTGTGTGTGTCGCAATTTGATTCCGTACACTCTTGTTTTCACGTGCCATCGGAGTGATTTTATATCCCAACTTTTGCGTGCGAGATTGTGACGAGGACGGATTACCAACTGCTGAGCTCGTTTCATGCTAGTGATAAAACAAATTTGTATTGTGGTAATGTTACATTTATAAATTCGTTAAACAAACTAGGGACATTTCGTCACAATAAGTATCGGCATAAGCTCTTATTCCAATTTTACAGAAAAATGAGACATATACATATTATTTTGTTTGTTTTTCGAAATTACTAAAAATAACCTTTGAATAGTTAGAATTACTAAAATAAACCTTTGAATAATTATAGAAATTAAATTTTCTTGTGAACTAATCTGTAATCTTATGCGATTTCATTTATGATAACAAATGTTGATTTGACAGCTGCTGCGGATTGATTCGACTTACTTTGTACGAGTATGCGGGACAAAACCGAAATGCACAAACGAATTCTAAAAGTAGCATTTTATGCAAGGAATCTCATCAATCGGACAATTTCATCAACCGTGTAGTGCGGATGTGATGAAATTTGTATGAATGAACGAGTCATTACGTGAACTGTAATGCGACTTCTGGTAACCTGGGTAGGAATCGGCATTTTGGTACTATGCGTTGAAAATACGTTGAGTTATACATCGAAGTTGATCTGGAATTCCATGAATAGCTTGTTTCATTGAGGAATTCGTGAAGAGTACACGTGGAGGGTTATAACATGGAAGACTTATGTCAGATAACATGTACTAAAGATTTGATGAATTTTGACTGAGTATTCAGTTTGAATATTTTCGATATCGATTGTGTTGCTCACTCCACATTCTTAGCGAGAGCTCCCAGAATCGATTCTTTAGTGGTAAAACCCCTGCCAGTACCTCCAGGCTTGCATTATGTGTCAAGTGCACACACCCTAAGGCGATATGCAAACAATGATATTGAATTCGTTTCAACTTAATGAGATGTCTATTTGCTGCTGAGATAAAACAGAAATATCCATAATCTAGAACAGAGAGAATTGTTGTTTTATAGAGTTCTATGAGGTCTTTCGGGTGAGCACCCCACCATGTTCCGGTAATTGTTTGAAGAAAATTGATCCTTTATTGGCATTTTCTACCAAATACTAAGTATAGATTCGCCAAGTGCATTTTGAATCAAATCAGACCCCAAGATATTTTGAAGTCAAAGTGTAGAAGCTTTAACTGGGCTGGATTCCGGTTCCTATAAAAAACTACCAGTTGAGTTTTTTGCGGTGCAAACTTGATTATTAAATTTCTGACCCAAGTAGATAGATTATCAAGGGAATTTTGCAATGGTCTTTGCAAGATGTCAGCTCAAAGGCCCTCAATAGCACCACAGCATCATATGCAAGTTGTCTTTCCGTGCATGGTTCTTCCAAACAGTTTTCAATATCTTTAACATAAAAATTATAAAGCAAGGGACTTAAACATGAGCCTTGGGGAAGGCCCATATAGCTAATAATGGAAGTTGTCAGTTGGCCGAGAGTGAAGAGTGAAGTCTTTTTGAATGCGTTAACATCAAGATATATCTTAAATCTAACTACTACAACACACAAAAATTTTCAAAATATGAAGACATCAAAGTATGGCGAAATAGGGAACGAACGGTATGAATTGTGATCAGACGCTGGCTTTTGAATAGCTTTTACTTTGACCAGTCTCCATTTAAGTGGAACAATGTTGTGCTCCATGAATGAATTTAACAGGCCAAGCTATTGATGATCCTTTATTACTTTAATACACCACAAATGTCATTCTCCCCTCGTGCGCAAAAATTATGAAAATTTGAAGATTGCGCGTTTGTTGGATAAAACCACTATAGGTGTCCTTAATTAATTGGGTTAAACCTCACAAATACCTCAAATCCTTCCCTCGACTTTTTATCTTCTTTTAATTAAAAAATACTCTTTCGAGTTTGGCTGCCATAGTGGCTTATTGAAATCATAGCTACAATTACAGTCATAGGAGAACGTTGACTATTATTTGAAACTTTATGTTTATAGTGTCGGTTCTTTAAAACAATGTTTTCATGAATAAAAGCTTTTAATTTATCAAAAAAGGCCTTCGTTTGTATACGGTATTGGTCAAAACATTGCTTTTTTGATTTTCCATACAAAACAATCAACATTGTTAAGCTTATAACTGGGATCTATTTATGGACCGGTTTGAATGAAATTTTTACAGCACTTGAATTTTAAATCAATTAAATCAGACAACTTGAATTTTAAATCAATTTTGGTTAAAATATACATCGTCATATGACAATAAACATACTTTAGAATAAGTAAATTACTGGATTTTTTTAAACATCTTTGTACAACTCTTTCCATTTTTTATGTTGACTGACAAATTGTGATTGTTTCAAAAAGCTTTCACTAATCGAACTGTTTATGAGATTAGTCCAACATTTTTGGGTTTATTAAATATGTTAACTACTCATTTCCGATACAATTTTAAAAATTCTGGTAAACTCAAGTTCACACTTTTTCATTTGTGCTCTTTCATTCAACCGAAACGCATAATCGTCACATCTTTGCTTGATTTACTATTCGTATCGGACATTATAAGCAAAATAATTCTCTGAACATTTTTTCTTAGTGCCGTATCTACATAAGTATACGAATATATGATAATTACCACGTGCTGGTGAGCAAAAAAATAAAACACGCTGCCCTAGCTTCTCAGAGTGAATAAACAAAATCTCTCGGTTGATCAATCTCATTCTCAATTACTTCATCTTCTGCTGTGTGGTAAGTGTATGTTTATGCGGATGCTGTGTATCATCATAAATTAGTGCTCGTCGCGTCATAAGTCCTCCAATTAAACAAATTTGAGGGTTTTATTTTTGTCTTACACAATATTTTTCACGTTCATATAGATGTTATTTGGCAAACAGAACAAAGCGATTTCTTTAATTTTTTAGCGAAGATAACATTAGTCTATTTTCATCAACTCACGTAATGTTGACCGAAGGGCAAACACTGCCCCATTATCGGGTTCACGGTTAAAACCACATATTTTTGTCCAAATTAGACTATCACAGACTCGACAGCCACACTTTGTATCGATTAAACATTAACCACTCGAGGATTTCTAACGAAACCATCACATTTCGTCGATTTCTCGGTCACATAACCCTTTCGGTTCGAGGCCCTTCATGCACGATTCCTTCCTTCTAATCTAAGACGTATAAGAAAATAATTACCTGGTACCACTTCGAGTTTCCAGTTCCGATGAAAAATTCATACACACCGCACCATCCACATGCTGTGGGAAAAATCTCAGCTGCAGCGCTTCGGAGACCCTTTAATAACGATCCACAAATGAAACACAAAATCAACAGCGACCGCTAGCTAGTAAGTAACGTGTGATTTTGTACCCTCTTCGACTTTTCGTGTGATGGATGGATTGGGATTTTTACGGATTTTTCCTTGGTCAATTATTCAAAAACTCGTCATCGCTCGATTCCGAGTGCACTTTTTCTCTTTCTCTAGGACTGGCTGTCAACTCAGATGAGGCCACTGCCATAGACACTCGACGCTAAACCTACAGATCTCGCATAACTTATGATCTCGCCCTAAAAGCCATTGGTAACCATGTGTGTAGTTCATTGTTTCTGAGCATTTGAATGGATTTACACGTTGTTTAACAACTCTATGGTGAAGAAAGTATCATTATCTACCTACCAGCGATGTTGGTTTGGATGTTTATTCCTTCACTTCCTCAGAAACAACGAACTACATACATGGTTACCAATGGCTTTTAGGGCGTTATCTCAGAGTATGCGAGAGATATCTATATAGTTGAAATTGATTCAGGGACAATGACGAATATGTCAGTGTTTTTAAATTTTATTTTGGTCCCAATCTCTCTCAGAGCTTGCTCAGACTGCAATTTTTGCTCTATTTGCGAATCGGATGAGCATCAGTTCACAAACACTGATTATCGTGAGCGAATATTGATTACTTGGCAGCCACTATCACAATGCAGTAAGTGATCAATTTGTTAAAAACATTTTCATTCAAATTCAATGAAATCTCGCATACTCTGAGATAACGCCCTAAAAGCCATTGGTAACCATGTATGTAGTTCGTTGTTTCTGAGGAAGTGAAGGAATAAACATCCAAACCAACATCGCTGGTAGGTAGATAATGATACTTTCTTCACCATAGAGTTGTTAAACAACGTGTAAATCCATTCAAATGCTCAGAAACAATGAACTACACACATGGTTACCAATGGCTTTTAGGGCGAGATCATAAGTTATGCGAGAAATGTTCATGAAAATTATTGTTACTTCTATTCAGACAGCGAGTCAAAGATACTAAGTGATGAATTTTCATGTTCAATGCTTCCATTCTGAGTGAAAATATTGCTTTCGATTATTTGGTAAACGGAAATTATCTTCCTCTTAAAAATTAATAATGTAATAATATATTATCGATAGTATTGGCCAAGAGCTAATAAAATGATTTTAAAAGTATCAGAGAATCATTCACAGCATTTTGCAAAGCATGCATAACCACAAATGCATCCAACAAGTGCATTCTCTCTTCCACACTAGCACATGCATTCATGCACTCAACTGAATGGTAGTAAGATCTAGAAAGTTGACTCTCCGTTTGTTTATCTGCATGCCAGAACACACAACATAAATACCTATGAAATAAATTTGCGCAAACGCGAGAAACGCACACAAACTGGCTACCGTGAGAGAAGATTTGCACTTTCGATTGAGAGTGAGCACCGTAAAAGAGGGTGAAGTTGATTGTCACGGTTTTTCGATGATGGTTTTCGAGGTTTCATTTTTGAGTGTAAGAACAGAGTGAGGTGGGTCCGAATCATCCAGTACCCCCTCAAAATTTGAATGGTAATAAAAAATTTAAAAAAAAAAACTTTTTCAATGATTCTAACGTGGAGAAGAATATTCTGAATCATTTTACATTTTACGGATCTGAATCGCGCAACAACCGAAAGATTAATCGTCCGACTGTCGCTCGATTGGTTACCGCTAAAACGCAATTTTTTGATATCTACATAGCAAAAAATACCGTGAACTGAAAAGCATAAATATCCTGGAAATTTGATTCGAGAATTCGTATTTTCTGAATAATTGAAACATCTCTAGTAAAAACGGTAGTCACACTAACATTCCTTCCCTTCCCCGATGACCGTAAGGACGTGGCCGGCGCCGTCATAGACTTTAAAAATTTGAGCTCTCGATTTGTGCACTTTGAGAATGGTAAGCTAATCCCAAGCCCCATTCATTAAATCTCAGTGCAACTTCGATTGTTCTGGTCAATCACGGAGTAGCAACTACGAATGGTACGGTCTATCTATCTATCTATCTATCTTATGGTTATGCTTAAATTTCTTCAGAAAAATTTTCTTCCAAAACTGTTCTGCATGTGTTACTCTAGAAATCTGATGTAAATTGGATAAGGATGTGGAGAGATTCGTTGAGTAATTTGCAAATTACTCTGTTAAAAACCAGGAGTTTTTGGTGTAGTTTGACCATCACCAGATAGTTAGCGCTACGATAGGTCCTGTCGTCGATAATGTCGAAGACGTGTCGTTCATCAATCAGAACGCGGTTGATTTGTGATTCTGTCTGCTGTGGTGATCTCCAGGTGTATCGGTATGGGACGCTGTGCTGAAAGTAGGTGCTGCGAATGGTTATATTCTTGGAGGCACCGTAATCAATTAGTCGTAAGTCGTTTTCTTCGTCAATCGGTGAGCGTTGAACTTTCCAATAGTCGGTCTGAACTCCTCCTCCTGGCCAACCTGAGCGTTGAGATCTCCTATGATTATTTTGACGTCGAGGCTTGGGCAACTATCGTACTCGCGTAAAGAGTGTCTTTATCATCATCAGTGCTTCATTTATTTTGCTGAAGTTGATGAACCGGCCTTCGATCCTCAACTTGTACCTTAAAGTTGTTCCCAGCTCGTGTGTGTTTCCGCAGTTCTGGTAGATGGTATGGCTACCGCTAAACTTTCGCACCATTGATCCCCTCCAACACACTTCCTGCAACGCTACGATGCTGAATCCGCGGTCCTTCGACACATCGGCGAATATGCGTGTGCTCCCGATGAAGTTGAGAGATTTGCAGTCTCACGTACCGAGTTTCCAATCGCTAGTCCATTTCCGTCGCTGTGGTTTTCCCCGATTATCCCGGTTTGTATTCTCTCGTTGATTATTCGTTGCTTGATTTTTTTGCGGCTGGCTTGCATGGCTTGACACCAACCCCCTAAATTTCCAGAGAACCATTCGGAGGGTCATAGTACACAGTTTAGCTTAGAGTCCTTCTCTGGCACTCGGACGATGATCAGCCGCCCCTGACATGGGAAACAGACGCTGTTGTGAGCTGCTCCTAACATAGAATACAGACGTTCCAGGTTTCCAGAAATAAAAGAAAACCCCACCTTTCCTGTCAGCATACGACCAAAGTTCCCACTGGGGTTGGTTACCAGATTTTCCCAAAGGATGCTTGTACCCCGGCCAGTACCGAGAGATAGGAATGGCTGGGCAGGAGGCTAAGGGCCATACAGAAGGGTCTATTTTGTTCCTTCAGGTACGCGAGGTACCAATGGTACGCCATGCCCAGCATTTACCAATAACATGTTAACGATAAAACTAGTTATGATTGCATTTTCTTTCTTAATTTATCGTTATTTTGTTACTCACCTCTACCCACCTCTCAAGTAAGTCAGCTCTATCCAAGTAGACATTACACTACACACGGTGTAAGGATGGATGACAATTTCACCACCAGTAGAAGATCCTTCAGACGAATCAAACAGCATGTGTGATTGGTTTTCCCATGTGCCTGTCCTCATATATCGGTAAATTGACACTTCCATCTGCACCCGGCGCTCAAATTGACGAAATGAAGCACCAACAACTGGAGAAACTTTTATCCAACTAGCGAGACAAAGTAAATAATTGATGTTTGGTACTTTTGTCTCACTTGACTGTTGGAAATTTTAACACGACATCCGTCACGAATGATATTGTACCCTCGAAGGCCCCAGCGAGGTGAAAGTTAAATCCAAGTTCCATGGAGGTTAAAAATTCTAAACTGGATGATACCTAGTCGTTAATAATTTAAGCTGAGATGTGGACACGTGTTGGGTTTGATGATGGGACGTGACGACGAGTCGTTTATCGATTTCGTTCATAATCGTTTTCCAGGTGACATGGGTGGAATTTTATGTATGTGTTTAAGTAGTCTGTAGGGGTATTTTTTTCCCTAGACACATCAGGATGAGTAATGAGTATGGCTTACAAACAAGTGGGTAGTGGTTAATTAAATGTGATTGATTGAAACTGCGACTCAACAAATCATGTTTATTATTTATTGAATGCGGAAAGAATTTTGACAGTTAAACAAATTTAAAAAATCGATAGTGTTTGAGCTATCATTAAAGCAGTTATAAAATCGATTTTTCGCTAAAGTCAAATAGAAACAACTGCCTTCAAAGTAAACAGTAACCGACTTTTGAATTTTGAGTTTTTATTGATATTATATGTCAAACAGAGCTCTATATAACTGAGAGAACATATTGGATAGCTTTCTTGACCTTTACAGGATTTTGTTTCCGAACTCTGTTGGAATGACTTCGATGCAGCTGGTAGTCGAAACTGAGCAAGCAAGAGAAGAACCTCCTATTGATGTTTACTGGCCATATTTTGGTTTTATAAAGTCGGATCAGAAAATAATATAATAATCCGACTATATTATGCTATCTGAATCAGAACCTGATTTTAGAAGTGATATGTGATAGGTGATAAACTAACAACAATCAATAAAAGTGTTTCTGGAATAATGCTACAATAACATAACTTCCATTCAAAAAAATTGATAATCGTTTGTGATTAGGGTAAGTGTTCCAAAAATTCATCATACATCATCATATGCTCATTCTACTCATAATTAACTACTTGATCCATCTCTTAGTTTTTGTACTTTTGATTATATGACAATATATATGATACAAAAATATATAATCGACTTTCTAATCGCCTCCTTTGAAGCGTGCGATGAATTATGGAACAATCCTCCTGTAAATTATCCTTCAATAACATGGATTTATATTCCTTCAAACTGCTTCAAAATTTAATCTTTAAGAATGAAGTTTCTCGGATTGGATTACCATTAATCGAATATCTGATGTGTACAATCCAGAAAAAAATGTAAAACATGAGCGTTACATCTGTCTAAATGAATACTGTGGAAATATTGATTGTGAAGAAAAGTGAGTGCTTCTAAAAAGCCTACCAAGATCTATTAGATCTATTTTAGTTAGTAGCATCAGACATTTAAGCTAAAGCTACGATTATGTAGAATTATTTTTTAAAGGTTGTTTCTTTAACTGTTGATTATCTTTCTATTCATTTCATCTATCTTTATGTATTGCCTTTATTAAAAAAATATTATTAATACATTCCCTTAGAACTATAGTTTGGATCATACATTTCAACGGGAATTCGCACAGAATATATTGTGCTAAAATTTCTGGTGGATTAATGGACAAACCACCAGAACAAAATAATTAGGAATTACAGTAAAGTTACCTACAAGTTATCGTTTGAGAAACCTCAAAATGTTAACACTGTGATAAATTTGTGCAACATTCTTTAAAAATTTTCAGAAAATCAAAAATTATTTTTATGTTTGCCTCAATCAGAGATATTCACAATCAAAACAGGCTTGTTTTTGTGAGAAAAACAACAATAACTCCCAAACGGAAGAAGATAGCGAGTTTCTTCACTCACAAAATTACGCATTTTTCAAAGTTCTAAAAGTGTTTCATAGACTAATTTGAATTGAAAACGTTAGAGCCAGAAAACCAGTTTTGTTCGGACCACCCTATGTCACCGTAGGAAAAAAGCTCAAAATCGGTCAGTTTAAGAGATACAACAAAACTTTTCTAACAAAGTTGCTTGAAATTGAATGGTCTACATCTTTGCTGAAGCATGTATAATATAATTTCTACAAATAAGAAAGTTAGTTACACAATTTCTATGAAAATGTGGTCCACCCTAATTTTCAATAACACCATACAAAGGGCTTAAACAGTACAAACAACTTTGTAGAAGACCGTTTTCGTCTAAGGTTTCATTCTAAAACTCAAAATGCATCTTTCCGCGTAAATGTGATTCCTGGACCACTGTGCATTGTCCAATCATAATGGTATATTATAGAAGAAAAGAAAGCTATTATAGAGAGTAATATTTGCGTAGAATAACACATCCTTGAAATATGCATGCCTTTTTTAAAAGAGATGTTCGAAAATCTTTAAAACAATGACGTATCGCCCTAAGTTTGAGCTCAATTACTAATTATTTTGAAAATAGGAAAATAGTTTTGATCCCGCAAGCATGATCAAATATAATCATAATTAAAAGTATGAATGTATTTTGTACCATGTTAAAACTAAATATGGACAAATTACAATTTTGGTCAAGCACCCCTTGTCACCCAGTTTCGGACAGCTTGATTTGTTATATGAAATCTTTGTAATTTTTGCACCAGTGTCTGAAAATATATTAATTTTTCATGGATTTCGTCGATCATGGTATCAAACATGCAATAAAAATAAGAAGTATAAATATTCAGAACAACATCTTATAATGTGTTATTTTTCAGCATATATAAAAAAAGTTTTCGATCGATCAAAAATGTCATCAAAATGTAATGTCAAATTTCATATTAATATTGTCAAATTTATTTCTGTATGCTACAAAAAATGGTAATTTTTAACATAAATGGGTAACAGAATCACATAAAACCAATATTATTTGAATTATGAATTTAGCGGCTTAAGTGTCCGGTACTGGGGGATCTCCCCCTACTTTGAGGTATGTTTTTATAAAATCTGGGGTGTAATTTTTACATATGCTCTTAACAGCTTAACAGAAGAAAGCTGAAAAAATCCCTGGAAGAATCGCTGATTGGATTCGTGGTATTTAAACCTTGGGCAAACTTCTCGAATAGTTTCTGCGCTGTTCTGTTGTTTACAACACTGGTGAAAAAAACTTAACTAGGGTTGTCATGTCTATTTCGGCTTAAACCAGCCGACGGTGTTTTTGAAAATACCTGAAGGTCGTAGACACAAAAGTCAATTTGGACAAATTGAGTTGTAAAATTGTGAAAAATAATAGAATCGTTCTGGTGGGCTTCGATCCCACGACTCTCCCGTTGGGCATCTCAGAGAGCCGAAGAAGGTGTAGGGTTGTGACAAACACAAACAAACAAACTGTTGCTAGACTATGTTTTTGTTTTTAAATGATACGTAAGGTGCAACTCAACCATATTACAACTAGATTGAAACAAACAAACTTCTAGCTGTCATACACGTACTTTAGTGCAACTTTCTCGCAACTGGGATGAATTTTCTTGAGTTGTGGCTATGGGAACGAAAATCGAATGCAAGTTGCGGATGCTTTTAATGAAAGTAATTTGAAACATAACATTAAAACCGGCATTTTGGGAGAAGCTTCAAGAGTATGTTTGAAAAGTTGCTGAAAACATCTTGATAAATTTGATTTCAATGCTATTTGCAAGGGACATTTGCAGCAAATTTTGTCGTTTTAAAATGTTGAACGTCAAACAAGGAGTGAAATGCATGTTCATTTGAACGGCAATCAAACTTTATGAGCCTTGATATTGATATGCAACCGAACTAGAACCAGGTAAGTTACAGATGCATTTATTGACACGCGATTGAAACCATTTTTGAAAAGTATCTCTTTAGAAGATGTTGGTGTGAAAAGATGAAAGTCGCTCCTTTCGTTGTTGTTCGAGGTTGGATTAAACACGTGATCAGAGGTTCATTTTTGATACTTTCTTGGCAAAGCCTTCCATCCGGAGATGGAAGGGTCAGATGATCCACCTGATCTTCCGGATGATACGGTAGTCAGGGTTGGTAAAAAATCTGAAATTCATTCTACAGTAGCCAAACAAAGTCAATCGCAGTCAACGAAGCCAGTGAAACTCACGCCTACCGGTGCTGTAGGCAAAGAGCCTTGAAAATTGCAAAACACCCGTTGCTAAGGGCAACCCAAAATTACTGTAGAAAAATGTTCTATTTCCTGCAGCATTTCCCGCATTTAGAGCCTTCAATGACACTAACGATTTAGAAAATTCATGCACCCAACATAGGCTACTTGATGAGATTCACGTTTTTGAACTACTGTACTGGGAAAGTAAATTACGCGAAATTCAAGCCTACTACTATTACCATTCCCAGCACTGACGGTAGTCGATAAAATTAATATGACCCATTAGGAAAACGTTAATCATGAAAAATGCAACTCGAACGGTCCCCTTGAGGCGTCCAGAGTAAGGTATCCAGTATCCTGAAAGTGCCTACACGGTTTTCTTTTGAAAAATCGATAAACTTCTCAATCTTTTGCTGATCTTTACCGAATTGAACCAAAAGTTCAAAACGGTCAAAGAAATCAAGCAAGTTGGGCTGTGCAACATTCGAGTGACGATGTCCGATAGAAACGAAACACAAGAAGTTTTTGTCCTCTCTCGGTTCAAGGGACATTACAGTACTAACATGTTTGAAACACCCTATCAGCAATTGAAACTATTTGTATTAAGCTGGTTTTAAAAAACAACCTT
The DNA here is from genome assembly GCF_002204515.2 of Aedes aegypti. Classification (NCBI taxonomy): domain Eukaryota; kingdom Metazoa; phylum Arthropoda; class Insecta; order Diptera; family Culicidae; genus Aedes; species Aedes aegypti. Next base: position 404,745,700 of record NC_035108.1, read on the forward strand.
AACACTACTAGGGTGTTTTTGTGTTTTTGAAAGTACGTTACGCGTATATAATTTGGCCACTTCCATTTGCTTTTGCTGCAAATGGCCAAATTACATTCGCAAAACGGTATGTCCAAAATACTTTGATCACTCTACTTGAACACATTTCTTCCGTATTCGTAAAGATGAGGATTTTATTAAAAAAAAATATAAAGTTTTTTGTCCTTATTTTACTTGCTCTGTTTCGCAAAGATTGCATTTTATCTATGAAGTAGAAACTTTTTAACGGAATTTTTTTTTATTCTGGCACGATTTTCGCCAATGTGCGGGATTTAGAGTAAGTGAGCACTTTAGATTGGCGATGTTTTAGAATAACCTAGAAGCTAATTTTGTCCCATATGATTCTTCCGTCTCCAAATGAGGCTTGGCTAGATTTGGATGATTAGCAAAACTCAGCTTTAAAATACCGAAGACAGATTCATAACATCAAATGCCATGAACCAAGTGAAGCCTAAGCAGATGTTTATTGCAGGTTACCAACGGTATCCTAATATCTGTAATCAGATTATGATCACTTTCGACAAGGACACATAATTCACGTTGATTAAATTAAAAGTGATATGTCAATATCGGTTATGAAAATATTGTATAAGACGAACAGAAACTTTCTTTGCCTATGCTATCATTGAGAGCCTTGTTCGATTCGAAAATAACTGGTTTTATATTGAAACCAGTAATCAATTCTTGCTGAGCAAAATACAACGAATACCTCGTGAGTATGATTCTGAGATACAGCTGAGTCAAATACTAATGAAAATTAAGATTGACTATTTTGTTTGAGTGTAGTAAAAAATAATTTGAAACAATTGGAAGCAAAAGTTTCACCAAATTCATATAATTGAATTTCGTGTTAATCTACAGAACACCTGTTATTACATGATTCATCGTGGAAAAGATGATACCTATGCTCCCCCATCAAGCCCATCTTCCGTCTGTAATGATCCCTTCGCAACCACACTGCTAGGCCCCCAAGTCGTTTTCCGGAAAGCGATGACCCACATGCTTTTAAATCTTGGTACGCGTTGCTCCACCGGACAGTCTTCAAACAAACGCCCACCACATTCGACTGTTTCGGTTCCGTTCCGATTGTACCGAGCGCGACCAACGAGGAGCAGGACGGAGGGCTTCGAGACGGATAGGTACTCCCGATCAATTATTAACACGCGCTTTTTTCCAACCGTTCGGACTCTCGGTTCCCGTACACGATTAGTACACAAAGACTACATACGCTCACATGTCTCTGCGCGAGTGATGCACGGTTACTTCGGGCTGTGAATTGCCGGGTGAACCAATAGGAAATAGGTAAAAAAGCTCCACCCGGCTCATCCGACATTGACAGTGAGTGGCGGCATTTGGAACGGTTAACATGTGCTGCCTGTCGTCGATCCGTCGTTCGAGTCTCGTCCTTGTCGTTGCGCCGTCGGGTTGCCTCCGTTGAATCCGGTGTACTGTGAATCCCCTTTTGTGATGAGTGCGAGGTATCCTTGTAAGGATTTTATAACGATTTGTCGTGTTGAAAGCGGTGTTTCGAAAAACAGTGCTAATGAAACCCCACCGGACCAATTACATACAAGCCCTGAAGAAATCGTGACATTGTAGTGCTGCTGTTTACCATGTCGAATCAACAGGACCAAAGCGAGGACTAATATTCCATTTTTTCTGTTTTGACCATCACCAAGGCACAAACCACGCGAACGCATCATGCATGTTGTACATACATGTTGGCATTCGTTGAGTTCAGGACAACAGCATTATCATGATGGCTAATTATGATGTTGTCCGTTTAGAGACGTCTCCTCGGTCTAACGAGTGTGGAACATAACAATTCTGTGCTCATGAACAAAGCTAATGGCGATGTCCTGGAATGAAATCTAAGTTAACCATTACTTAGCTCAACTTGCACGACCTTCAATACTCTTCGGAAAGTTCGATTAGGGGTATCCTGTAAACATAGTTTGGACATATTTACTGAATCCTGAACATAATTTAGCTACTACAGCTCTTCATTCATTGGAAGTGGTAAAGTCTGTTCATTTAAGGCGAAGTAGGCCGTCATTGAAATTTGTACGCGTTGTTGATGGTTGTTGCTAATTCATCTCACGGTTTTGAATCAAAGAAAATCAGTTGGTTTTACACTGACACAGCTGAAAAACTATCAGCATACTTTACGCATGTTAGCGCGTACAGTGATCCTTTTTCAAGCCAATACAAACTTTCAAAACAGAATTTTATCACTTTGAAATTGCAAGCTTCCAAGTCATCATCGCTGCCAAAACGAATGACGGGCTACTTAGCCTTAAGAAAGTGGATACGTGTTTTCTACAGTAAACTGTTTATTTTCGAACAAATTCATGAGTTCACCTAAAATGCATGGAAATCAACGTAATTTCGTCCAAATTCACATAAATTTGAACATTTATTGAGCATTGCTGAATAATGCTCTTACTTTTCTATTAAGGTTCTGCACAACTTTTTCCGTAACTTTTCGTTGTGCTGCTGATCACATTTTCTTGAAAAAAATCGATGGAGCTTGCTTCTCTTCCATCCATCTTAAGATGCCGTTTGATTATTGCCCAATGTATTTCAATGGGGCATAGTTCACTTTTTAATGCATTTAGTTCTGTAATTTTCGCTGTTGATTGAACCCGTCGTGAAATATGTAGTATTTTCATAACGCAGGAGCAAATTGATTGCCATACCAAATCATTTTTCCCATTTTTTTTTTCTGTTGGGATGTATCGTACGTCGTCAGGAATATCTGTTTTCGCCACAGCGTTGAAAAAACTCAATTTAGACACTTCGCGAGTTTAGCCAAATCTCGGAATGACAGTTTTTCTGAACACCATTTGGTCGCCGTTAAGTCAGAGGGGACCAAGTACAAAACTTGAGAAAATTAGATTATTCTCTCATTAGATGCAAAATTTACTTTACCTCCGTTACACTTTGATCAGATTTGAAGAATGCTGTAAACTGCGAGAGATATGTAATAAATTTACTTTGGATGATCAACAAAAATCGATAAAAGTGTGCAGTCAGAATGGACCAAGTGCTTATTACCATAACAGCGAAAATGATCAGCGCGCTCAGGAATGCGAGGAAATGAAAGACATTTCAGGAGATTTGTCAGATTTTTCGACATTGAATCATTATTCTACTTATCCATCAATAGAAATTTATAAATATTACATGATTCGATGCATTTGATTTTGATTTTTGACCATTTACCATATTCGGATGGGTGGTCAGAAATTGCAACAAATTCTGTGCAGACAGAGCGGACCAAGTGTTGAAAAGCAATAAAATGATTGATTACTGCAATTTTTGAGTTAATTTCAGAGTCCGATAGAAGTTTACGGTAGTTCTATGGTGTATGTATGGAATGTCCTACGATCCGCTTATTGGACCAGCATATTTTGGTCGGGACTCAAGATTTTCACTTGGTCCACTCTGACTGAACGCATATTTGAATATTTCTGGTCCTGACCCTGCGAAACCCTACTTTTCAAGCTATCGTAATGCCACTGATTTTGGTATTTACTATATGAATTATTCAAGAATTCACGATACTGGTGTCGAAGGGTCTTGATAATCTGCTTATCTTAGAGATATGCACCCAGTTTGACCATGCGAGCATTAAATGATTGTTATTTTTCAAGAAATTGTTCAGTCAGAGTGAACCAGCTCACTGAACGGTGGTCGTTGGTTCAGTCAGAGTGGACCAAGTACTCATAGTCCATCAAAAAATCGTTCTATCAGAGGTTTGGATTATGATTTTTCATGATTATCACTTCACATTATATTGTTTGAAAGTAACATAAAGACGTGTAAAAATATTGAACCGAAATTTAAACGAGTTCAAAAATTACAGAGCGTTAGACTTCAAACCCATTTTTCTCAAAATATCAAAAATGTCACTTGGTCCACTCTGACTTAACGCCGACCATTTGTGCAGAAAAAAAATGCGTATCACCATGTCAATCCGACGCATCGCTTGGAATTTATATTTTTTTTTATTTCAACTTTCGTCTGCTGTCAAAATAAACACTTGAGTACACACTGAAACAAAATTTTATTTGTTTTTATGGAATTTCTACACCAAAATGTTAACGTTCATAGGATGATAAATTCCAACGCCTTCCAACCGGTGCTCCACGGTCTCTTAGAGGGCCGTGACAACATCTCAGCGGGTCTGCGAAGCTGTTTCATGATTAATAAGTAGTTTATAAAACTGTTGCGCTATTTTATCAGTCGAGTCGAACAAAATGACTCGAGTAGAATATTTGTCGACCAAAAACTTCTCACGAGACACAATTTTTTATCGTCACTCGAGTTTATCGTCAGTCGGAAGTCGCTTGGTCACTTACGCAATATGTGTTTTACTCAACAGTGACTACAGATAAGTTGCATGAATCTGCTCGATTTATAAAATATGACCCTAATTGTGACGAATCTCTTACTTCACTTGCTTTACAAGAGACATTATTGACGAGTTTCAAATTTATGACGTCTCAATTTTTGTAATTTGGTTCATGATTTTATAGTCCTAAAATCAGTGACTCATTGTCTTGATTGTTTGTTTGTCTTGTACAATTACAACAAATTTGTATGGTCTAAATAACTATATAAGGTTTTACCGGTTCCATGGCACAATAATACTGGACGTCAGTATGATTTCGATTTAGTGAATTTAACCCTTCTACCGGCCGCTTCATTTTTTAGCACAAGAAAAAAAAATTCAAATCGCGATAATATATTGATTATTGGTGATTGGTGATCTGGTTTTAAAGATATTCCAATGTTCCTTGGGGAACCAACATTTTCCATATAAAATATCTTGGGTTACCATTTTGTTTTACGTCAACTTATCGACCAAATAAAATGTGGGCTAAGCATTGCCATGTAATAAGGAGCTACTCTGAAAAAATTATACAAATTGGTTGAGTATTCTTAGAGATATCTGAAAATTACGATTTGAAGTTTTTTGAAGTTTTCTAGATCTTGATTTGGCCAGCGTGGTATCAGAAACACGTTCTTCTTCTTTCTGGTGCTACGTCCTAACTGGGATAAAGCCTGCTTCTCAGATTAGTGTTCTTATGAGCAATTCCACAGTTATTAACTGAGAGCTTTCTTTGCCGAATGACCATTTTTGCATGTGTATATCCGTGTGGCAGGTACGAAGATACTCTATGCCCTGGGAATCGAGTAAATTTCCTTTACGAAAAGATCCTCGACCAGTGGGATTCAAACCCACGACCCTCAGCATGGTCATGCTGAATAGCTACGCGTTTACCGCTACGGCTATCTGGGCCCACATCAGCAACATAAATGTTCATTACTCAAAGACGGCTGCACCAAATTGCATAATTTTTTCACATCATACTCTCATGATTGTATTGTTCCTAAGAGTGAATATCCGGATACGATGAAAATACTGTAGCCTGAGATATATACATGGGTTATGGTTATGCGTCGGTCCCCCAAGGATTTTCGGTATATCTCTGGATCCAGATGATCAATAATCAATGTTGATACAGATTCTAAAACTAGAAAAGGTTTTTGAGAACTTATGTAAAAATAGTACAAAAATACCGAGAAACAAAAAAGTTATCGCGATTTGAATTTTTTCCTTGGGGTAAAAAATGAAGCTGCTGGTAGAGGGGTTAAATAAAAATCTGAAGCGACGGGATTGAAGAAATTTGAAATTTTTCACGGTTTCCCCTGGCGCTAGTAAGAAATATTCAATTTTCCCTACCTCAAGGTACCTTCGACAAAGATATTCAGCAGATTGAGGGCATCTGAAAATGAAAACAATTGGTGCCAATGTGTGGCAGATCAGAAATTATTAGCAATGTGTTATTCAAACAATAATTAAGTGTGCCATATAGCCTAAAGATGATTTGGAATTGCTGTTCGAATTCTGTTTGAATTCATACCCGTGGACAAATCAGCAACAATATGCAAAAGTAATGTTGCTCTAGAGACTATATGCCTATCACGCCAGAAGATTGGAGTCTTCGGCAAAGATATTCAGTTATCGTGATACTGGAGATTGGAAAAAATGTTAATAGCTAGGTTGAATTCTCAATCAGACTTTTCATGGCTAGGTAGCCCTTGATTAGTTGATAAGGATCTTAAAATATAGACAATTGAAGAAAATTTGGTACTAGTGCCACTTAGTGAGTAAATTCTCATTCAGACTCTTCATCAACAGATAGCCCTTATTATGCTGAACAGATTTGCCGAGGACAACAACCTTCTTCTTCTTACTTAAGTAAGGATCTTAAGTAACAGAAAATTGAAGAAAAATTGTTACCAGCTACATCTAGTGAATAAATTCTCAATAAGATTTGTCACCTCCAGATAGCCCCCAGTCTGCTGAATATCTTTGCCGAAGACACCAACCTTCTAGCTGATAAGGATCTTGAGAAATAAGAATAAAAATTGTCGATTGCGCCACCTAGTGAATGAGTTCTCAATCGGTTTTTCATTGCCAGATAGCCCTTGATCTGCTGAATAACTTTACCGAAGACACCAACATTGTAGCTCATTTTGATGTTGAAATATCAGTTTGAGGCCAAACTCGGACCCCTCGTGTCCACATTTTTTTTTCCATTGCCTAAAAAAAAGAGGAGTCAAGGGAGATCGCCTGGTAGCCCATGATCTGATCAAAAATTTTGCCTAAGACACCAAACTTCTAACTGATAACGATATTGAGGTAGAGAAGATTTTTTTACTAGCACCATCTAGCGGATGAATTTCAAATCAGACACTTTGCCGAGAGATAGTCCTTGGTCTGCAGAACAGCTTTACCGAAGACAACAACCTTCTAGCTGATAAAGATCTTGAGATATATACAATTGAAGAAAATGTATCACTATCGCCACCTAACAAGAACATTCTCAATCAGATTTTACATCATCAGATAGCCATTGATCTGCTGAATAACTTTACCGAAGACATCAATCTTCTAGCTCATTTGGATGTTAAAATATCAGTTTGATGCCAATTTTGGACCCCTCGTGTCCACGCTTTTCTCGTTACCTAGAAAAGAGGAAGGGTCAGGGGGGATATATCATCCAAGAATTGTTAGACCAACTAATCGCATCTACTTCAAAAATTATTTCAAATTAATTCATCTACTGGTTTTTGAATTGAGCTTTTGAGGGTTTCATAAACTTCAATTTCGAGAACATTAAATTATAGGGGTCGGCGAGATGTTTGAAAAAATACAAAGGGGGTGGCAGCTTCAAAAAGATTGGGAACCACTGGAATAGGCATTGGTGTGGACGTGGAGGACTTCAAGTTCAGCTCTTTTTAATTTCAAATCCTCCTTCGTTTTTTTCCAAAAAAAAATCTAACAAAATATATTCAAAAGTTGTGTATCTTTAAAAGTGTAATCGAAATTCAAATTATTTTGCTCATTAAATTTTAAGAATTCTTATTTTATTTGCAACACATCGTACTAGATTCTTGGCTCAATATTTCCTCAACATTGAAATTTAAATTTGCTTTCTGGTTTCAAAGATTACTTATTAAGATGAACTGGGAAAAGCAAGCCGAGCATCACTTAGAACTTTTCGTTTGCAGTCCTACACAAGAAGGTTCTTACCTTCAGTCCTTTTCATGCTGGTGCGCCTCACCAATCCCGAAGAAAATTGTTCTTGAAAAGTTTGGGAACCTCTGATGTATGATATTTCATATCATATGAATAAAAAAACATACAATCATAGCAGAATTTGATTTGATATGTTATCATCATCCTGAACATCTTCGAATGACTATCTAATAACATAATAAATTATCATGATTTGTTATATGCACAAATACTAAATATAATTAGAATAACAAACTTCGTCATCATAGCAAAATAAAATATAATGTTTATATGCAATAACACAGCGTAACAAGAATGACATTTTTGCGTGTCTCAAGGATCAAATTATGTGTCTCTAGTAGATTTGAAGTTGCTGAATCTAATGCCGTTCTCTGAAATGTCCCAGCACGTCACAATTTTTAGCTACAGGTCGCCCAAGTTGTATAAAACACTGCTTTAATTGATGTTTACATAAAATTTAAAGTATGATTTATCAAACTTTTTTGTGATCTAATCCAGCAATCATGCAAAATAGGACTTAAACTTACAATTAAGATATAATTTGGTTGAAACTGCACCTTGAAATTTGAATAAAATCGATTTTTTCAACATGCTTGCGGTCTCCATACAAAACTCTTTGTTTCTCTTATATGGCAAAACACAATACTTATCTAAATCACCAAAAAATAACTTTTGAGCATCGAAAGTATTATGATTATGATATTATGATTATGAAAGTATTTGTTGATAAGTATTGTTATTCACATTAAGTTTGAATTGTGTGCCGTGAATTGTGTTTTTAGCGAATAAATTGCCATACAAGCTGACAAACTTGCATGCAGGTTGGTTGATATCGTTTAAGTTTGCATTTTCAACAGCCAATATCTCAGAAACTAGACGTGCTATGACATTTTTGAAAACAACAATGGATTCAGCAACCCTAAATTAAGTAAATAGCGATATTTTGATGCATGAGACAAAAACGTGTTCAGCAGTGTAATTATATGGTCTTAATATCAAATTTTGCCTTCATAGCTACAGAACTACTAAATAAGAAGTATTGCAATAGGGTCCTAAAGCCCTGTCCCAATTTCAGAACCTGTTGGGGAGGAAGCCAAATTTGGCGCGATAATCCAAAGATTGAGAGTAGCATTCTCGATAGCAGCTTCAATGCTGAAATTCAATTTATTTCACTTAATTATATTCTAAATCAATTTAGTTTAATTATATTCAAACGCTTATGTTTAGGGCAGAAACACATGTTTACTATTTATTATAATGGTTTTCGTTGGGTTAAGTTCAAAAAACATTTTTTTACGCTTTTTGAGATTTTGTCACACCCCTTGGATTAAACTCAAATTTTGGATGTATTTTGTTTTCCGTGTCCCTTCCGAAATGTCAGATAGGAACAACCCCCCGTGTTAAACCTTAAAGCCTTGTGGCATTTTTGTCGACAAAGTGAACATCAAATATGATCAAAAGTGTCAAGGTTCATATTTAGAACTATTTTTAAAATTAAAGTTAAAATATATTATAGCCGTTATTTAAGCTGAAAAATTGCTAAAGTAGTCACAAGAACATGCTCTTTTGTATTATTAAGTAAAAACAAGAGTTCATAAAACATTTTGGGACCCAATTGGATGGCGAACACTGTTATTTCAGAAAAATACTTCAATACAATAATTTTTTGTTTGTTTTAAGTTACAATTGCAGACAAAGAATTCTAACAACATAGTTTACCGTTTTTTTCAACACGTGCACCAACACGTGAAGCACTTATCTAGTTATTATTTTGTAATCAATATCTCATAATTTTCTCTTGGCTATATTTTTGCTCATAAAATGCTTTGTCATAAAAATAGAAAAATTAAAAACTATTTGTTTTATTCATAATTAAAAAAAAACATTTTTTTTTCTTAAGGTAGAATTTGAAATTTATTTAAAATTATCTTCTATCCGTTGATTGCCAAATAGAAAAAAATATACAGAATGAGAGACAGCAGATAGTTATTCAAAAAAAATTACAATTCCATGACTAACATTGGTTTAGAGTGTATGTTTCAAAAAAAATATAATTCCACACAAAGAATGTTGTTGATTTTCCATAATACATCATTTTTTAGAAAGTACTTGCAGGGATTATTTTACATGAAAAAAAATACAAGAGATTAATCAGAAACTAATTAAATACCAGATATCCATTTAAAAACACTGTTTAAAGTATTTTTGCACAACTATCGATAATTTGCACAAGTTACACTGGGACACACATACACATATTTAGCATACTCTTTAACACACAATCATCTTATTATCCTTAAAATCAGAAAAAAATATTTGAAAACTATATTTGATCAAACAAACTCTCATATCAAACTCCAGTATATCTAGAATCTCTATCTCTAGAATTTTATAAATAAATTCTGGATGTTTTGTCAAAAACTTTTTTGTCAAATTTAATTTGAATTGTTACAGGTGAGTATTCCCAAAAATGGTTTCGAAAGTTTTAGCAAATAATTACTTAAGCGTTTTCTTTTCTTAGTAATCAATTAAGCCAATACGCATATGATTTTGACTTTTTGTCAAATCATATGTGTATCTTTAAAGCATTCGAATGCCTATAAAGGAAACAACGCATTTACATATCTGGCAAGCTTTTGGCTAATATTTCAAGTGGAAATCCCTGGAACAATTCATTAAAAACTACTGGAGGAATTCTTTTTGGTTTCCCTGGAGGTAAATCTCTGTAGAGGTCGTTATAGAACTTCCTTACATAGAATGATCCTCAAGGATAAAAGTAGCCCTTGGACTGCTTAATGAATTTCTAAATAACTTATAGTAAAATATATTCCCTTATGGATTGCCAAAATAAATATTAGAAAGTTTTAAAATCTTGGAGGAGTCTCTGGTAAAATTTAAAGAAGTCTAAGACAAAAGTCTGGAAAAACTTTTGGAAAAGTTTCCGTAGGAATGTGTGGTCAAAAAACTACTACCAGTATTTTTCTGTATTTTATTTTCAATATTCGTGAAGCAAGCAATAAAGGAATCTTACAAGGGAATCTAAATAATTTCAAAATGGTACCCTAAGTAATTTTCAAAATCCTTAGAAATTCCTAGAAAAATTTAAAATAAATAACTTGGACGATTTTCAAAGTGAAATCATACCAGACTAGTGAGAGCATAGGTTCTCAAACTTTTTGGATGCGCGACCCATTTAGCCATCCGACTTATTTTACTCGATCCCGCATTGTAGAATGGTAAAAAATGGATTTTATGTAAAACATGATCAAAGTTTATACTTTACCCAATGCCGAGAAATCGCTTAATATTCGACAATACTATTTTCCTCTCTCAACATAAGGCAAAATAATATAAGAGCGTATTTTACTTCGAGAAAAATCATATTGATCATCTTAAAATTATTCAATTTGTTGAATGTTTTAAACAGCTCTGTCAAAACCTGATTAGTGGCTAGTTATTAAAAATACTTGAATTTAAAGAGAAGAATCTACAAAATTCCATAAGCAGACTGGATTTTTAAGAAACCAGATGGTAGTTTTAGAAATTCAACTACAAGCATATGAAGCTAAGAATTTTTCAACATTAGCAATACTTTCAAAATTAAATATTGTACATATGTTGAACAATAAATTAATAGTTCAAGAATAGATACAATCATAATGGTAGATCAAACTCGTACCAATACAATGTTTTTGTCCAATACTCAAGGCAGCGAAAAGAGCGTATAAACTAAAGAGTTGATGATGACCATGGTTGACCGCCCGCAGTTGCTACTCCGTTATTGCAAGAATAGCTGTACTTACATAAGGAACCGACAGACGCTATTAAGAATCAGAAGCATCCTCAATGTGTAAATAATGGTGCTCTCATTATTATAACATACAATACCGGCGCCAGCTACGTCCGAATGCATGACAATTTGGGGATGGGGGGGAAACGTTGATGTGTTACTTGTTTAAAGAAGCCGAGGAGTCCTCTGCACTTCCACAAGAAAACACTGGGAGTTTGGAAATGGGAAAGGATTCGTTTTGGTAAACGATAAATATGTAATTTGAAATGAATACGTTAGCATACAAACGGACGAGTAATACCGATAATGCTAAGCGAACAAGACACGATCCGGATTCCGTTGCTCGCTCGTATTGAGCACTACTGTCAATATTTTTTTTTACTCGCATGCTTTGTTTTTTTTTTCGCACAACGTGAACCGGACACAATTGATCTGGATTCCGTCACTTGCCAACAAAGAAGCATGCCACAGATTGAACGGATCAAACACTACTCAGAGCGTATAAAGTAAAGAGTTCACAAAAAACAAAGAAGTAGATTAAATTTCTGAAGAGCTTCATAGCAGCTCGGATCCAGTTCATTAACTCAAATGAGTTCACCAAGACCTACACTTTATTCATTAACAATTACTATCCAAATATTAGTGGTAAATTAAAACTTTAAATTTTGTGGTTGCTATCGATTATGACGGCATATTTTTTTACTGGGTTTTATCGGCACTACCAGTCTTTAAGCAACTAAACGCTAAATCCTTGAAAAAGACTAAATATACGCAGAAACGTCGGAAATTTGAAGAAAAAGTCGTTTAAGAGAGGTAGAGACGATCAAACCCGGAAAGAAATGAAATCTGTAAAAAAAATCATTTAAAAAAAGGCTGGAATCCTCTGCTTCATTACTGAAATATAAATTACTCTTAGGCCTCAGTAGCACGTCATTCGTTTTTTAGACATGTTGACTTTTCAACTCGCATTTGCAAAGTAATAAAACTCAGTCGTCATAGTTAATATTGGTTCAGAAAAGAATCACTATTTGTACCTACATGCAGAAAGTATCCTAACACTTTTCCAGCTATGGCAGTACACAACCAGCTGATTTAAATCACAATCGTGAGACGAATTAGCCGCAATAATGACAATTAATGACGAACTGCCTTATAGGAACCTATGCCTAAGAAAAAACATTAGGTATAGTCCTTAGGGAACGTAAACCCTGAAAACTCCTATTACAGAGTTATTGTTGGAATCCTCGTAGTGATTTTTGTATATTTTTCTGAAGAAAGTAATGGGGATTTTTCTAGAAATTCTAGAAAGAACTCAGAGGGAAATTTTGGAAGAACCTCCAAGAAAGAACTGAGCAGTTCTGATCTGTGGTGAAATAGCCTGAGTGGTTGCCAGCATGCTGGTGGAATTTGTAGAGCAATTTATGTAAACTTCATTCGGGTGAAATTTGCAAAATAAATTCCCTCAAAGTAATAGCCGTGTATCCGAATCACTTAACGTTCAACGCTCCGTTATTGTACACATAGTCATCATTGAAACTTCAAAACCAGTTTATCTGTTCAAAATTAAAAATTATTCGATCAAAATGTGTTCACTGTGTTTCGGTTGGAAAATAGAAAACAGTGAATTTTCTTAATCTTGAACGAAAAAACTACTTTTGGAAATTCCGAAATCAATGACGGATCCCTCCGCCTTAAAAGTACTAAAACTAAACTACAGATCTATTATTATTGCGGAGGATGTTATATCCTCAGCACCAGAACATGCTGCAGAAAGTATATCCTTGTGACTAGGGCAAGTTTCTGTGATGTAAAGCTTGTTAAAGAAGATACTCAATGAGAACAAAACTAGACTGTTCCAAGTGGAGATGTGCCACGTCGTTACCGCCTGCCAGTGACCAAACGATTCGTGCAGCAGGATCATCATCCACAAACGGGCTAGGGCTACTGAGGCCATCAGAACGCGTACAAATATCGTGTGTTTAATTTGATATGGCTCCATATGGGTGATGAGCAAGACGACTGCTCCCCGCATACATATGAGCACGAGCCGCATTTTCTCCACGTTCCCGCGCTGAATGATTGACAATTTGAGTGAGATTTATTGATTTTTCCTACGTCAATTGTACCCACCGGGATATCGTGACCGCGATGAGTTGAATTCCTGCACTAGATATGAGAATCGCTCCAGTCTGGGTTGAGCATTTGCTGCTTTTCATTGATTTTTGAACCTCTCAAATCCTTACCATTGGACATTTCACATCTTATGAATGTTCACAAATTTTGATAACTTCGCTCAAACGAGCTGCGAACACAGACGGCGCATTTGTTAAACATGAATTATTGACTGCGTCGGTCACATTTCCACATACCTTCGTTATGCTCATGGCATCGTATCTTTGTTCCACGTGGACAGACCTTCAAAGGATGTCACTCGTGACAAACATGGATGACCTAGAGGACTCACACTGATCGTCGTCAAAGTTCAAGGAACGGCCTTGTTGGATATGGTGGCACATCGATAACTGTAACCATGTATCGTTCGATACTTATGAGTGAAAAGCCAACAAATAAGACAATGGGTAGACCCAAGTAACAATTTCAATGCTTACTAATTTTAGCAGTTATTTATTGAGGTTTTATTAGTGGTGCATTCAATCATAACAGATTAAATAATGCATTGAGCAAAACTAAACGGTCTTTTCAGTAATCAAGATACTTAAATCTGCTTATAAATCGAGAAGATATCAAGAGAAAGTGCTTATGAGAATACATTATCTAACGTCTGTTTTGGAAAGTTTTTAAATCTTCAAAATTCAATATTGACAACTCACGTTTTCATTTTGGCTGCTAACCGAGCACTTAATTCAGAACCACTATTACACGTATCACCCTGATTTGTTACGCCGGAAAACCATGCTCAGACATTATCTGTCACAGCTCATTTCGCTTTACTGAATCGTTAGTTGCCTCATTTGAAAGATGAATGCCGGTTGTTGCTCGGCCCTTACGTAAACCAGCCTGTGTTCGTGGTGTTCGTCGACTACTCAAGCGGAATTTGTTTATTTGTTTCTTGTAGATCGGGTGTATGAGACCATCCAACCAATTTGTTGGCATTTCTTCGTACTGATTCTAAATATTCAAACTTTCATTCAGCCATTAGTCCCCAATAATTTACCAAAACTTTGATATTTGGTCAATTCTGAATCTGAACTACTTTATCAACAATTGTGTACCTGAAGAACTCATATTTATATTCTTTTTGATGACGATATTGTACCATTACTATTCGAGACTAAATGGAACCAACAATTATCTCCATAGCAAAGTACATATTAAAACGAGAAAATGCTATGTACATGGAAATGTATTTGTCAAACCGTGACGGTGCTCATGTGTACAAATGCGACCACCGGTAGATGCTTCCAACACACGCCAAGAACGTTTTTCCGGGAAGCAAACGTCAATCACCAAATTTTGTCACACGTCCGTGGCGTTGGAAAGAAATATAGTGCATGAATTAGACAAAACTTGCGACTCATTGTCGGCAATCACCTCAATCTGATTTCGCGATAAGACACAACAAAAATTATCGCAAAATAAAGGTGACTCACGGTCCATGGGCTTTTCCTGTCTTCGTGGTCGAGGTTGAGTTCTAAACAGTTCACAGTCATTGATGTTTACCATTTCCCGCGAGTGGAAAAAGGGAAACCTTGCGTATCGGCAAATATATAATTATACTTATTTCAAAGCAAACAAAAACATCCCTTCGCCAGGTCAAAACACAATCTATTATGGATGAACGAGTGTGCACACGGCGAATGAAAGTGCTGAAATGATTTGAACCTCACAAAAACACTTATAACTATTGGTGCTGCGATAAACGAGCATCGAATATTTGAGCCATTAAAGAATGGCCATTTCAGCTCAATAAACTACTACTAAAGGAATCTAATTGGAGTCCTTGTGTAATCGTTATCTTTATATGGTTGATTTTTGAAAGAAGTTCACGGTGATGGTTAAAGCAAAAAAGGAATAAAGTTTTTTTTTTTGACGACTGTAGTGTATGTGTTAACCAAGGTGTCAAAATCCAAAAGCAAAAATACAGATTGAGATCTAAAAAATATTCATCCGGAAGATTTGCGATAAAAAGTGAACAAAAATAAATTATATGTGATCCAAGAAGTTATCACAAATCATAGAAACACGAATGGATAATGGGTATTTGTTTGGATACAGGTAAGTGCATTGTGGCAGTAAAATGAATATTTAAGTTACAGGTTAATATAACTATTTCGATCATATAGTGATTTTGGGGTTTCGTCCCATATAATTTATTGCAAAGCATAACTAAGTCAATGAATATGCTAAAATGTAGAGAAAAGTTTCCTCTTTGAGATAAATATACTCACATGGTAATGTATAGCCCATAATACATCGACATGAATGGAATTGTGAAGCACTGTATTTCATTATTTTGGACACCCCAATACATGTTGGACCCACAAAGTATACATTTTGGACTTTTGGAGTTTACATTGGAGACAAAGTTTAAGATACTGTTTGTTCAATATGGCATAGTCCAATCATTCGATTAGCAATTGAAAACTGAAGAAATTTTATGTTTTTAGCCTAGAAATTTGAAAAAAGTTTTTGTTTACATTCGTAACCATTCTGACGTCTTTAATATCAGTGTGTAACGTGTTGTTGTAACGGTTACGTGGATGAACCGATTGAATTAAATTAATGTCAGTCATAATTAAAATATATTCCATGTGCAAACGCTTGATGCAAGAGTACAGCAGTTCTATATATTCAAATAACATGCAAACTGAGTTGCTCTTTAGATTTAAACCGGGAAATTTGTTGAAAAATGACCCAGAGGGTCCAAAATATATTAGTTATCCTACATCTGAAGCATTCGAAACGTCAAGAAAAACTTAAACATAGACGTACGATACACGGTGTAATATTTTCCAAACTAGAACATCTAAATAAATATCTAACTGATACAGCGTCGGTTGTATTGATTGATGTATTGATATGCAAATTTAAAAACGGCGAGGAATGCCGGTTTAGGAACTTTCATAAAATCCTTTTTTTTTTTTTTTTTTTTTTTTTTTTTTTTTTTTTTTTTTTTTTTTTTTTTTTTTTTTTTTTTTTTTTTTTTTTTTGTATCATTCCAAACATTACATTCATTTTTTATATCTAGGTGTTCTGTGTTATTTGACAACACTATCATCCTAATTTGGTAAAACAAATTTAAGATTTAATTAACATTTTGTTAACAACATATTACATTTCATTTGCCGTAGCAGTTCAGTTTTTTTTACAGGTGAGTTGATTTCACCTGCTTATAAGAGAAAAAAAAAACGTTTTTAATATACTTAACCTAACTTAACCTAAACATATAACGCATTAATCGTGGCAATAGAAGATTGCAACGATTTTTGCCTGAAATTATTAATGATTGTATTTGACATTTGTTCCAATGTTTCAACATTGGATATTCTATGTAACTCATTGGTACTATACCAGGGAGGAAGCCTCAGAATCATTTTCAAAATTTTATTTTGAATTCTCTGCAGAGCTTTCTTCCTGGTATTACAACAGCTAGTCCATATTGGTACAGCATACAACATGGCTGGCCTGAAAATTTGTTTGAATATCAAAAGCTTGTTTTTAAGACAAAGTTTTGATTTTCTATTAATAAGGGGATAAAGACATTTTACATATTTATTACATTTGGCTTGAATGCCCTCAATGTGATTTTTGAAAGTTAAATTCTTATCAAGCATGAGCCCTAGATACTTAACTTCATCTGACCAATTTATTGGAACCCCTCTCATTGTGACAACATGTCTACTTGAAGGTTTCAAATAAAGAGCTTTTGGTTTATGTGGGAATATTATTAGTTGAGTTTTGGAAGCATTAGGAGAAATCTTCCATATTTGCAAGTATGAAGAAAAAATATCCAAACTTTTTTGCAATCGACTACAGATGACACGCAGGCTTCGTCCTTTGGCGGAGAGGCCTGTGTCATCCGCAAACAAAGATTTTTGACATCCCTGAGGTAGCTCAGGTAAGTCAGATGTGAAAATATTGTATAATATTGGTCCCAAAATGCTGCCTTGAGGAACACCAGCTCTTACAGGAAGTCTTTCAGATCTGGAGTTCTGATAATTAACCTGAAGTGTACGATTTGACAGATAACTTTGAATTATTCTAACAATGTATGTTGGAAAATTAAAGTTTTTCAATTTTACAATCAAACCTTCATGCCAAACACTGTCGAATGCTTTTTCTATGTCTAGAAGAGCAAGACCAATAGAATAGCCTTCAGATTTATTGGAACGGATCAAATTTGTTACACGTAAAAGTTGATGAGTGGTCGAATGTCCATGGCGGAATCCGAACTGTTCATTGGCAAAAATTGAATTTTCGTTGATGTGGGCCATCATTCTGTTCAAAATAACCTTTTCAAAAAGTTTACTGATGGAGGAAAGCAAACTGATTGGACGATAGCTAGAAGCTTCTGCAGGATTTTTGTCTGGTTTTAAAATTGGAACAACCTTAGCATTTTTCCATTTGTCAGGAAAATATGCTAATTGAAAACATTTCTTAAATATATCAACTAAAAATGATAAGATGATCAAGATTAGAGTCAACATACGTTTCATATATATTCCAGTCGGCTCGTAAATAATTGAAAGTGGAGCTGATAGGATTGAGAAATGTAACAGGGACATGATCAGAATCAAAATCAGCATGAGTAACTAATTGGCTACAAAGATGACTAGAGTCGGTTAAGACCAAGTCAATCGTAGATGGATTTCTAGAAGAGGAAAAACATGTAGGGCTATCAGGGTATTGAATTGAGATATATCCTGAAGAGCACTCATCAAATACAATTCTGCCGTTGGAATTACTTTGAGAATTATTCCATGACCGATGTTTGGCATTAAAGTCACCAATGACAAAAAATTTTGACTTATTGCGAGTCAATTTTCGCAAGTCAGTTTGGAGCAAATTAACTTGCTGCCCAGAGCATTGAAAAGGCAAATAGGCAGCTATGAAAGTATATTTACCAAACTGTGTTTCAACAGATGAAAACAGTTGATGTTTTATACGCCTATGAATGATGATTGCAACTCCCCCACATGCCCCATCAAGTCGATCATTACGATAAACAAAAAAGTTAGGATCTCTTTTGAGTTTAGATCCAGGTTTTAAATACGTTTCGGTAATAACTGCTATATGCACGTTATTAACCGTAAGAAAATTAAACAGCTCGTCCTCTTTACCATTCAGAGAACGAGCATTCCAATTTAAAATATTTAAATTATTATTTGGATCCATTAGAAAAACGTAATCCAATAACAATTTGATTTGTAAATTTTACACCTACTTGGACTGCTTCAGTCATAGTGGTGGCTTTGAACATTGCATCAATCATTAGATTCAATTGTTCAGTTAGAAAATTAAAATCAGAGGCAGACATGTCATGTGATTTCCCATTGGAATTTCCGGTAGACGAAGAAGCGGAGTTACCTGTGGCGGTAGGGTTTTTTCCATTTGATTTGAAACAAGTAGAATGGGTACCCATGGATCGAACAGGGGAAGAGTTCGAATTTCCTGCTACGATATCGGCAAAGGATTTACCGTGGGTAGATACATTCGAAATAGAAAGATTCGAACGGCTACCCGACGGATTAAAATTAGTTTGTGAATGAGCATGATTATGATCTTCCTGATGGGTATGATTCATGATCAAGCGATCGTTAACTGAAAAATGAGCATTGTTCGATACTCTACCAGGCAAATTCCGGAAACGACCGTTATCGTAACGAATATTATCTTTCATCTGCCTGGCACGAGCCTCAATGACCTTTTTGCGTGAAGGACAATTCCAAAAATTGGACTTATGGTTAGCCCCGCAATTACAGCATATGAATTTGGTGGTATCTTCCTTCACTGGACAGACGTCTTTGGCGTGAGAAGAACCTCCGCAAATCATGCATTTAGCATCCATGCGACAATTTTTTGTACCATGACCCCACTTTTGGCACCGACGGCACTGAGTGGGGTTCTGGTAATTTCCTCCAGGTTTCTGGAAATGTTCCCATGTCACACGGACATCAAACAAAAGTTTTGCTTTTTCTAAAGCTTTAATATTATTTAGTTCTTTTTTGTTAAAGTGAACTAAATAAAATTCTTGAGAAAGCCCTTTCCGAACAATGCCAGATTGGGTTCTCTTTTTCATAATGATTACTTGGACTGGGGAAAATCCAAGTAAATCATTTATTCCATTTTTGATCTCTTCAGGTGATTTATAGTCACTTGAGAGACCTTTCAAGACAACTTTGAACAAACGTTCAGTTTTGTCGTCATAAGTGAAAAATTTGTGCTTCTTCTCTTCAAGATGTTTGAGAAGAAGCTCACGATCTTTAAGAGTTTCCGGCAAAACGCGACAGTCTCCTTTCTTTGCGATTTGGAAGGAAACCTTGATTCCCCTAATGGAGTTCAAGATCTCCTGCCTAAATCCCCCAAATTCGGAACAACTGACCACGATAGGCGGCACTCTTTGCTTCCTCACTTGAATCAAAGAGCCTGGGCTAGAGGCTGCTTCGATTTGGTGTTCGGAAAATTTGTCTAGAGCATCGAACTGATTGCTCATTTCGATACAATTATTCATTTCGCATTCCGGGGAAGCGTCCTTTCTTCCATTCTTGCCACGTGTAGCGACAGTTTTAAAACCCACTTTTTTGGAAGGAAGTAGTGAAGTCAGAGATTCACCCTTCCTTTTGTTTGTTGTTGATACCATGTTTAATTAATAAACGAAAGAAGACGTGACCTTCGAAAGGTTTTTTCCCAAGACGGTGTCCAAGAAGGATTACCACCGCTAGCTTTCGCCAACGGGTCCAACGAAAAATCGAAGGCACGGGTCCAAACAAGGATCGTAAAGGGATCAATAGTAGAAAAAATAGTACTGAAAAGTACTGTTTTAGTAGCACTGAAAAGTACCGTTTTTAATTTTAGCACTGAAAAGTACTGTTTTTGTAGCACTGAAAAGTACTGTTTTATTGCTTTAGGTAGTTTTTAAGAAAACTTCCAAGAGCAGAGAGAATTCGTGTACGCACAGCACGAAGGTACGATGCGCACTGATAAAATCCTTTAATTGTGCCTATCGCCCTACTAATATGTAAGATTAGGCTGACCATACCTCCCGTATTTAACGGGACAGTATCGTTTTCATCACCTTGACGAGCTGTCCCGTCATTTTATTGGAAATGCTCAAATTCTCCCGTTTCTTTTTTGGAGAATTATACTGTACTTTACACATCAGTTAATACCAAAAACAGCAGTATAATAAACGGTTTTTATTTATTTTCAGAGTTTTATGTCTCAATATTGTGTTTCAGTAGTTATCAATTTTTCATTCAAAGTTAAACAAATGTTGTAGACAGCATATGTATCTGATTATTTTTTGAGTTTTATATGCTATTTCTTAAAGTATGTTTAGGTTTCCTTTAGTCATTTTTTTTTTGTTTATTAAACAATATAATAAGTTTGAAAAATTCAGGTTCAATGAAACATTTTTTTATATTTATATACAACTGCATCCCAAAATTGAGGTTGAAATTGGAAAGACTTTTTTTAGTCCAGCAATCGAAACTATTTTCAATCCCCTTCCAAATTTTCTTATACAAAACCTAAAAATAGTTTTTCTTTGAAACGCTTATGAATATTATCGATCATACCCTAAGGTCATTAATCGATATCATGTATTACTTAAATCTTTCTAGTGAACCTAAAAGTGTAATTTTTGAGAAAAAAAAGAAGTAAGGGGCTGTCCATTAACCACATGGTTATTTTATTTTTATTTATTTTTTTCCAGAAACCCCCCCCCCCCCCCCCCCCCCCCCTTCGTGGTCATTTGTCTATACAAAAAAAAAATTACAGACCGTGGTCCGACCAGGCCCCCCTCCCGCCATAAATGTCTACGTGGTTCATGGATGACCCCTAAACTGTATTTAATACATTTTTCATATAAATCTCTGAACCTCAAAGGTATACTATCTAACAAACATTGTAAATTATATTGAACGACAATTATTTTTTTACTACAGTGAAACCTCCATGAGTCGATATTGACGGGAATATCGACTCATGGAAATATCGAGTGAAACAGAAATCCTTTGGAAAGCTGTTTCGTGGGACTATCACAGTAACCATGAAATTTCTTGTTTGGTTCCATGAGTCGAAATCGAGTCATGAAACATCGACTCATGAAGGTTTCACTGTATTGACACTTTAAAAAAGATTAAAAAAGAAAGTCTAAAGCCCCAAACACAATGTGAACGGCAGCACGGTACAACGGCAAAACGGCAAGCCCATCTAGATCTACACTTCACTTGTCAAAACTATGACATGTCAATCAAACCGGTGTTGCCGTTTTGCCGTTCTTGCCGTAATGCCGTTGCATTGTGTTTGGCCCTTAAGAGACATTCATTCTTAATGATTTGATATCATAACTACAAAAACATATTCGTCTTACTAGGCAAATTCTAGAATCAAATTGTTTGCAGTAAAAATTGTAATGAACTTTTAGGATAATAAATCTTCGAGCTGTTTAGTGGAATACCTATAAGTAAATGAATACTGAATTAAATACTATACAAACTTTGAAATTTTCAAAGACCGATATTACTCAGAAATCATTGAATAAATTTCTAGGCAGTTTCCAAGTTTTTTATATCATGTAAAGCAACTTTAACTATCGATACGCAATAGATTTGAAAAAAGTGTATTTTTTCAAATAAATCATGAAGTATTACAACAACTTTTTAGCCCAGGGCTAAAAATCTCGTTAATAAAGATAGAAAAAAAGGACAAATTCTACTAATCCAGAGTCATTTTTTTCGCATTGAAAATTGTAACGATTTTTTAAGTAAAACTTTTAAAGATAAATATTCCCCAGAAATCAAACTGCTCCTAACACATTTTCCTTTATACCCTCTGATTAGGGTTTTGGTACCGGTAGTATCTGAAATACGTAATGAATTCCGAATTCTCAAACAAAAATCATGTTTGGCTAATGTTTTCTGTGAAATGATCATATAAACGGTTCAGCAATCACGTTGTTGTAATTTTAGAATGCTTATAAATAAACTTAGATTGTCGTTACCATCAGAACTCCTGATGGTGGCATATCACGTGACAGCTAGAAATATAAAGTTTTTCAATGAGGCGCCGCCCACAAATTACTTAATGCCTTAGAGGGAAAGGGGGGGGAGCTCAAGCGTTACGGCTCATATAAAAGTTTGAAATTGTTCATACAAAATGCGTTACGAACGACTCCCCCCGAAAATTTCCAAATTTAGTGTTACGTAATAAATGTACGCTACCTGATTGATATAAAGAGAATTACTATCTACTCGGGTGATTTCACGAATCACTTTGGCATTAGGGCCTCGGCCTAATCGCCTGAAACATTGATCAAAGAAACACTTTAATACGACGCATACTGTGGCCAAATATGAGCCCGACAGCTTTAAAAAAAACCTGACAAAGTGAATCAAAAATGCCAAGAATATGATCCGGCCCCTAAGCATTATAAAACTACAAGAATGTCTTTTCCAAAAAAAAAATAAAATAAACTCAATAAGTTTAGTCCACATCATATTTTGGTTTTCTTATGAAAAATATAAAAAATATATCTCGATTTATCTGAATAACAAATCAGTACCTATAGTTTCCCAGTACTACCGGTATTGACTGTTGCAGTACCGTAGAACTGGTACTCAGCAAAAGTGGTCGGTATCGGAAACCCTACATCTGATTGATTTTTAGCTCTGACATCGTCTTTCGTAAAAACGAAGTATTGCATGAAATTGCTTTGAATAAAACTGTATTAGATTCCCAGAAACTAGTGTGGGATCAAATCACTCCGGGGATCAAGTCTACCTACTCTTTGAAGGACACTTACTACATTTTGGGTGAATAATCCGAATGTTTTGAAAATAAATAAAACAGTCATCCAAGCCATGCACATGTTTTCGGTTATTTGCAACGCTAAACTTACTTGATACTCGATTGACTACAATCCGCTACATTGAATCTACGCCAAATGGATAATTCTTCTCCATTGGGCTCGGTTCTACGTGGCATTCAGTCCTCCTCAACTACAAAAAGCCAGCGTGCGCTGCCTACCACGATGCCGACGGCCTACTCCAGGTTCTCTACTGAATATTATTTTTGCTTGTCGTTCTTCCGGCATTCGTACCATGTGACCAGTTCAACGTATCCTGTCGTGTTTTATGAGCTAGACAATATCCGTTTCTTGATGTACTTGGTACAACTCATCATTTATGCGACGCCGCCAGATGTCATTTTTTTGTTTAACGCCGAGTACTTTTCCCAGCACTTTACACTCAAAAAGTCCCAACGCTTTCCGGTCGACCTTTTTAACGTCCAGGATTCATGGCCGTATAAAGCAACCGGAAGAATTAGTAACGCGAATTTTGTCTTCGTCTGCAGGCTTTGGGATTTTAGCTGGTCACGGAGCCTGTGAAAAGCCCTATTTGCAGCACCAAGACGCCTTTTCAACTGGCGAGTAACATCATTATTGCACCTCATTCAAGTATTAAGATACACAAATCGATACGCACTTGATCCGCCCACCTAGCTCGCTGCGCTCCACGTCTTCTCGTACCAACCGTATCCGCCACACACCGTTTTCCTGCAACCCGGACAGATCGTCCTAAGCACCCGACGTTCGAAGACTCCAAGTGCTTGCAA
The DNA here is from genome assembly GCF_002204515.2 of Aedes aegypti. Lineage (NCBI taxonomy): Eukaryota > Metazoa > Arthropoda > Insecta > Diptera > Culicidae > Aedes > Aedes aegypti. The sequence continues at coordinate 404,769,942 of NC_035108.1, forward strand.
GTCCTCCTCAAGCATCGTCCACGTTTCATGCCCGTAGAGGACTACCGGCCTTGTGGGCGTTTTTTTAAAGGTACATTTGGTGCGGGTGTGAATCTTTTTTGACCACAGCTTCCTGTGGAGGCCATAGTAGGCCCGACTTCCACTGATATTGCGCCTCCGTATTTCACGGCTAACGTTATTGTCAGGCGTCAGCAAGGATCCAATGTAGACGAACTCGTCGACTAACCTTCGCTGCCTCGCTTTTCAGGCGGGTGTACAGGTCTGCCACCTTTTCAAATGTTCGGCCGACAATGCCAATAACATTACCTTGTCGAAGTCCTTGGCGGGATCCAAATGAACTGGAATGTTCGCCTGAAACCATCAGACCTTCCATCATTTCTCTTATCAGTCTCGTGAGCTTCCCGGGAAAGCTGTTCTCGTCCATGATTTTCCATAGCTCTACGTTGTCGATACTATCGTATGCCGCCTAGAAATCGATGAAAAGGTGATGCGATGGGACCAGGTATTCACGACATTTTTGGAGGATGTGCCGTACAGTGAAGATCTGGTCCGTTGTCGATCGGCCGTCAACTGATAACTTCCCACGAACTCGTTTAATATAGGTGACAGACGACGGAAGATGATCTGGGATAATACTTTGTAGAATGGTGATCAACAATCTAACTTGTCGTCTTACTTGTAGATGGGCCAAATTATTCCTTCCTTCCACTCCGCCTGTAGCTGTTCTTTTTCCCAGATTGTGCCTATCAGCCGGTGTAGACAAATGGCCAGCCTCTCCGGGCCCATCTTTATGAGTTCAGCACCGATACCATCATTACTAGCAGCTTTATTGTCTTAATCTGGTGAATGGCATCCTCAACCTCCCTCAAAGTAAGGGCTGGTTGTTTTCCAGCGCCTGCAGTACTGACGAAGGCATTTCCTTCGTTGTCTCGACCTTCATTGTCTGCTCTCAGCTTCATTCAGGTGTTCGTCGGAGTGCTGCTTCCACCTTTTGATCACATCACGCTCGTCCGTCAAGATGCTCCCATCCTTATCCCTACACATCTCGGCTAGCGGCACGAAGCCGTTACGGGATGCGTTGAGCTTCTGATAGAACTTACGTGTGTCTTGAGACCGGCACAGCTGTTCCATATACTCAGACTTCGTCACCTTCAGGCGGCGTTTTTCTTCCGAAAGGGGCGTTTCTGCTGATGCCGTTTCCATCTATTACGTTCCACGTTCTGCTGGGTCCCTTGCTGCAGCATGACCGCCCGCGTTGCATTCTTATTCTCCAGAATCTGCCTACATTCCTCGTCGAACCAATCGTTCCGTCTACTCCGTCCCACGTACCCGACGTTGCTCTCAGCTGCATTGTTGATGGCTGCTTTCGCCCTTCTCCAGCAGTCACCAAGAGGGGCTTCATCCAGCTGAATCTATGACAAAAGGTCGAAAGGACAGAAAGTCGAAAGACAAAAGGTCGAAAGGACAAAAGGTCGAAGAACAAAAAAGGAGGGACAAAAGGTCGAAAATCTGTTTTCAAAGAAGGAAATATTTCCCACCAAGCAAATCATTTTCAACTTTTGTCCTTTCGACCTTTTGTCTTTCGACCTTCTGTCCTTTCGACCTTTTGTCTTTCGACCTTTTGTCCATAAACCCATCCAGCTCACCCTCTTCCAGTAGTGCAGACTCGAAATGCTACGCGTATGCAGCTGCGACATCCGGTTGCTTAAGCCGCTCTAGGTCATACCGGGGCAGCCGTCGGTACCGTACGTCGTTAACGACGGAGAGTTTTGGGCGCAGTTTAACCATCACTAGATAGTGGTCATAGTTGGTGTAAGCGCCACGATAGGTCCTAACGTCGATAATGTCGGAGAAGTGCCGTCCATCACAAATGTGTATCGAATAGACATTCTAAAACTTCTTTATCAGAAGAAGTAAATTCATAATTAGGTAAACGAATTTTATTCACTTGGAAATCCTTAAATTTTGCTAGGATTTTTTTCAGACGACTGACTCCATTCAAACTGGAAACATTTGTACAAAGGTTTTTCCAGCTGGATCGTTCAGCAGAATGAAGAGCCTTCTTGTAAGCCTTACGAGCTGACTTGAACGATACTTCTACATTGTTTCCAAAGTCTAGTCAGTTCAGATTTCCACTGTGGAGTGTCTCTTTAGTCTTCTCAGACCGCAGAGAACATGCTTCTTCAAAAGCTTCCATTATGTAGAATGTTGTAATATTAATGACATCATCCATATCACTAGGATTTTCAAAAGGCGGAGAATATCCATTAAATTTTGTAGCTATATAGAGTTTCCAGTTAGTTGTCTGGGGATTCCTAAAACGTAAAATTTGTGAAGAATTATCATTCGAATGAATACAATTTGTTGAAGAATTATGCATTCGAATTCCAATTTGTCAACTCATGACAGATTCTGTCCGAGCAGATCGTTATGTCTAACACTTCTTCTCTAGTAGATACCATGAATTTTGGGCGATTATAGACTTCATGAGGTGGACTTCTACCACCGGAACAGGCAGTCCGTAGTGCTAATTATTTGCCAATTGAAACAATCGCTACGGACACTACGCGGCTATTCAGGCTAATCGGGAGAAGGAGGATAATATTAATGATTAACTCCTGACGTGCCCAACCAGCCGTTAAATTGTTTTGAAAGCTACTGATCTCACATTTGGTCGCCATACGCGTCGTATTAAAGTGCTACTTATTGCAAAATTTCAGATAATTCTTCCACTCATGCTAAAGTGAAGTAGTTTTTTCAACATATAAAGAATCCAGGGCGCGAGAAGTGGCACTCGACACTGAAGAAGTCTATAAATCGCAGACGAATTAGGCCTATCTGTCAGGATAAGCAACATATTAGAGTTTAAAGGTATTTGCTCGCCTTACTAGTGATTTTAGTATTTTATTTTTTTTTGCAAAAAGTGAAGTATTAAAGTTCAATTCGTAGTTTTTTTATCTTAACATACTCTAATAATCCCTCCCCTAAATTTAATAAAAAAGTGAACTGGAGTGTAGGTTTGAAAACTTTTCTTGACTTCCCAGGACATACAGTTTTGTCAAAGTTTGTCCTACTCATAGTTTCGAGTGCGGTCGCGAGAATGGGATTATTTTTGTAAAACAAATTGATTAAAATTGAATTTTTGACAAAGGACAAATTTTTACATATTATTTTCCATACTTCTCTTTTCGCAGACAAAAGCAACACTACACAGGAGGTGGACGAGTCAGACTGGAAAGGCGGCGGAAGAGGCGGCGACACACGTTCGGCCATCGTTCGCTCGCCGACTCTCGGTGGGGGCAGTCCGATCAACGCCGGCGCCGGAATGCACAACACCGGCAAAGTCAAATTCGACCCGCCAAAGGTCCCGGTCATCTTCGTGCTCGGTGGCCCCGGTAGTGGCAAAGTGACCCACTGCGACACGCTGATGCAGGAGCGCCGAGGGGTCACCCACATCAACATGATGGACCTGCTACAGCAGTACGCCATCGGAAACGGTGAGTCACGCGCAACGTGTAGGGGAAGTGGTGGTAAAATGAACACGTTAAGAATTTGATTTCTTGATCATGCTGATTAGTTGCACGTTTACCGTTACAGCTATCTGTAACACTTGAAATGATATATAGTTGAACATAGTTTGTCCCATCTCCAAGTTGGTAGAACAATCAAAGGGCCAAATATGAGACAAGTTTTAAAAATCTTCTAAAATTTTTAATAATTTTATTGGATGTAACTCATTAGTACTATCACAGGAAGCGAGCTTCAGAATCACTTTCAAAATTTTATTTTGAATCCTCTGCAGAGCTTCTTCCTGGTATTACAACAGCTAGTCCATATTTATACAGCATACAACATGGCTGGCCTGAAAATTTGTTTGAAAATCAAAAGCTTTTTCTTAGGACAAAGTTTTGATTTTCTGTTAATAAGTGGATACAGACATTTTATATATTTGTTACATTTGGCTTGAATGCCCTCAATTTGATTTTTGAAAGTCAATTTTTTATCTAGCATGAGCTGTAGTTATTGGGATCCCTCTCATCGTGACAACATGTCTACTTGCAGGTTCCAAATAAATAATTTGTGGTTTATGTGGGAATATTATTAGTTGAGTTTTGGAGAAATCTTCTGTTTTTGCAAGCATGAAAAAAACATTCATACTTTTTTTGCAATCTACTACAGATGACATGCAGGCTTCGTCCAGTGGCCTGTGGCCGCAAACAAAGAAGAACAAGAAGAAACATCCCTGAGGTAACTCAGGTAAGTCTGATGTAAAAATGCTGCCTTAAGGAACACCAGCTCTTACAGGAAGTCTTTCAGAATTGGAGTTCTGATAAATAAAATGAAGTTGTCGAATCGACAGATAAATTTGGATTATTCTAACAATGTATGTTGGAAAATTAAAGTTTTTCAATTTTACAATCAAGACTTCATGCCAATCACTGTCGATTGCTTTTTACATGTCTAGAAAAGCAAGACCTGCAGAATAGTGTTCAGATTTGTTTACACGTAAAAGTTGATGAGTGGTCGATTGTCCATGTCGGAATTCGAACTGTTTATTGGCAAAATAATCAATTTGCTTGAATGTGGACCATCATTGTGTTCAAAATGACCTTTTCGCAAAGTTTACTGATAGAGAAAAGCAAGCTAATTGGACGATAGTTAGAGGCTTCTGCAGGATTTTTGTCTAGTTTTAGAATTGGTACAACCTTGGCATTTTTCCATTTGTCAACAAAATATGCCAACTGCAAACATTTGCTAAATAAATCAACCAAAAATGATAAGCTACTCTCGGGAAGTTTCTTGATGAGGATGTAAAAAATCCATCATATCGCCACTGCCTTCTATATTAATAATAGTTCTCACTTCTTCTAAATCAGCCCTCAGGAATTTTCGAAAATGTTCTCTTGATAGAGAATGTCCTGAGTAATTTCAATTAGACTAATGAGTCCTAAATTAAAATTATGCGCGTTTTCAAACTGCATAGCAATTTTTTGAGCTTATTAGCAATTAGTTTGCAATAATTTGTTTTCCTCTTTCATCAGCAAAGTGCTCATTTTACCCCCACGTCCCTTACCCTCTGTCGGTATGTAGCTCTTCCACACATGAACCACGTAACCATGCCGTGGCACTGAAGAACTTGAGTTTTGTAATGTATCAATTATTGATGTCCTCAAAACGGCGGCGTGACATCCAATAATGCTTGAAAGTGAAATATCCCACTTTGCGAACGATTCGATTTTGCTATCGTATGGTGGCCGTCCTTTGTCATTCCAAGAACTTCCTTCCCACCCTCACACAACCGTTGTTGATTGTCTGGGTCCATCGATTTTCGATACGACTTGATTTCTGCCCCCTTCTTAATGCATCCAGGCTTGTTGATAGTTAACTGAAATATTAATTAAGGTCAAATAATATAGTTTGTACGGCCATTAACTGTATGGCTCTTGATTTCCATACGAGAAACAGGCATTAGTGAATGCAGCCTAGAACATCTGTACGCGTTGTGGTGATGAATGAATGTTTTTCGCCGCTGAGGTGGTGTTTTGAACTTGATAGATGGCTGAGTACTCAATCTTTGAAGCGAAGATTTTGTCCACTTTCGATTAACATGCGTCTAATAACAAAGAGCGATTCGTATCAGCTGAAATTTTAGAATTTCGGTGTGCTGCAGAAATTCCTGATATAAAATACTCATTATACCTCTGCAGATCGTCTAATTCTTAGCTTAATGAAGTTCATACAGACTTATCTGCCCATAACTGGATATTAGTAACATTTGCATTTCATGCAGATTTAACATGTCTCGAGCCTTTATGACTCATCGAACAAATCAAAAGCCCCGTCATCCACATATGTATGTAATCTAATCATCAATCCTCATCCTTTTCGTTCCCACAGATATGCAGGACTTCTCCCAGCTATCATCCAGAACTGTAACGGAGGTGTTAATGCTCGAAATGAAAATGTCCCCAGCTGCCAAAACCTACCTGGTCTCCGGGTATCCACGTTCCATGCGGGACGTGGTGGAATACTCCGAAAAGGTAGGTATCCATCACAACTAACCACGAATCCGAACTAACCACGTGGCTCACGCTAATTTTAAAAACAATAGTCAATGATTGATTTCTGCCTGGCAGTTACCTGCGTGGGACTACAAAAATAGTCTTCGGTGTATTATTAGTGTAGTTGGAGATAGAGAGAGGGACACATCAAGTTGCTGACGTAAAACTATTTACATACTGTAACAATCGGCAGTGATTTTGTAGACGAAACCGAATTAATCCTAACTACGTGCCCACTTATGATGCTAATGACACAATGTAGCACTGAATCTATTTTTGATTTCAACCTTGTAAAATTGATTTCAATTGGTGGACATTTTTGGGTGTGTCTAATAGAGGTGTCAGTAGGCCTATCGACGAAATAATGTGCAGGTTGAGTTTCAAAGGTCGATCTTTCAACTTAAACAATATCAATTTGTACACGCCATACTTCGGGAGGCGCTGATATTGATAAAAATGCATTTCACGCGGAACTTGAACTCCCCATTGAGATCGATGGCATTTCTCCGAAATTGTCGAAGTCAGGACCTATCGTGGCGCTAACATCGAGTTTGACTACTACCTAGTAAGCAGCCGGATGTCGCCACATCATACTAGATAAATGGGATGGGCAGGATATGTTGTAATATTGCCGGAGAATGGATAAAGGCGGTCATGAACTGAGTAAAGGCTGGTTTGCTACTGGCTAGAAAAGTAATCGCCTATCTCGATGCGTGGAAAATTTATTTCCAGAAATGGTCTAGAAAATCACCTTTTTCTGATCGCAGTACGCAGGTGAGAAGAAATGTCATTTCTGGTAGAAATTTCTTGACTCATTCAGTCAATGATTTTCTTTACGTAAAAGACACCGTCACGTTAATGCTTTCAGTGGACGATTGCCCTTTGAAGGAAGCATCAAATTAGACAACGGACTAGCATGCAACGCCCAGTGGCACAGCCGAATTGCATTTCTGACGAAAAGTTTTCCGGACTGATGCGGGAATCGAACCCCAAATATGTTTCATCGTCCATCAGAAGTCACCCGTCGAACTTGGTCAGCACCTGGTCGTATAGCCTCCGAGCACGGATTTTGGCCACACTATTCTGTTTTATGGTCCGATTTGGCTGTTGGCTAGCTCGATACGACTTGATGCCTTCCTGGAGTCGAGTTCTCCTCATGGTACTGTTTTCTGGCCAAATCACGGTCCGACAGATTGGGGTTCCTCTTAATCGTTTCAAAATCTTACCACGCAGTTTCCGATCGACAGTTCCACTCGGACGATTGGCTTGAGGCTTTCGAATCGTCGTAAATTTTTCCTTATATCGTTTGATAACGCGCCATACGGTATTTCTGGGCAATTTCAGCTGTTTAGCTTGCCTAGATGCAGACCACAATGGATTTTCCAAATAACCGTGCAGAATTTTTTCCCTTCTTTCGGATTCCATGTTGATTGTTTACAAAGTACAGTCGATTTGCGGAATTTCAAAAATACATACGTGAAGCTGACAAAATTCCCGACACGTGGACGCCAAGAACTTCGAAATCCATCCACAAGGAGCGCCACAAGGCGGCATCCACAAATTACGTAACGCTCTAGGGGGAGGGGGGAGTAGGCTCATGCGTTACGGCTCACACAAAAATTTAAAAATTTTCATTCAAAAAGCGTTACGGAGGGGGGATCGAAAATTTCCAATTTTAGCGTTACGTAATAAATGGACGCTGCCAATATGAGCAAAAGTTTGTTTCAATTCTAAATGAAGCAAGCTTTACTAAAAATGGGACATGGATTTAGGACCCTATTTTAGTTGAAGAGAGAGAAGGTCGCTGTTTTTATTATTGAATTAGATTTAATTAAAACACGGACTTTTAAAAGACTTTTATTGAAATAGTAACCAAGTCTCTAAAAAGAGATTTCCCAGGTAACCTCAAGCATTAGAACATTGCACGTATTCTACTGCTTATCAACAATACTGATGCGACATTGCTTTTATTCGACAAATTTATATCAATATAGCATTAACGCTACATTACAAATGTATCAATACTCTAATATTACTTTATGAATTGCTTGGTTGCTTTATAAACATTCTTGCACTATATAAGGGCCCTTTTCCACTTTTAAACTACTTTAGTGGTAGGCTTACGGCAATGTAGCTGCTATATATAAGCAATGATATGCTCCATGGTTACTTGGGTTGCTGCTACCGTCCTAAAGGTTCGTTGAAGCCCTATACGAAACATTCGTAGGGTTTGAATACAGTCCTAACGTTTCTTATAAAACCTTGTTTTTATTGAATAACACAATAGAGCGTGTTATTGCTAATACTTTGGCACATTTTCCCACTCAAATAACGGCTATATCATATTGAAACTTTATTTTTAAAATGGATCATTAAAATAACCAAAACGACCGCTATGGGAAGCATAGATAGCGCCACCGTAGCCTTGTGTATTTGGCAGAACAGCATTGCTGTCACAATGTTAAATCACATATACAGTGGCGCCTTTGTTTTGATGCGCTGAGCACTGACAAAAACTAGCTTCAATGATCCATTGGATCAAATTTGAACCTTGACAATTTTTATCATGTAGCTGCTATATATAAGCAATGATATGCTCCATGGTTACTTGGGTTGCTGCTACCGTCCTAAAGGTTCGTTGAAGCCCTATACGAAACATTCGTAGGGTTTGAATACAGTCCTAACGTTTCTTATAAAACCTTGTTTTTATTGAATAACACAATAGAGCGTGTTATTGCTAATACTTTGGCACATTTTCCCACTCAAATAACGGCTATATCATATTGAAACTTTATTTTTAAAATGGATCATTAAAATAACCAAAACGACCGCTATGGGAAGCATAGATAGCGCCACCGTAGCCTTGTGTATTTGACAGAACAGCATTGCTGTCACAATGTTAAATCACATATACAGTGGCGCCTTTGTTTTGATGCGCTGAGCACTGACAAAAACTAGCTTCAATGATCCATTGGATCAAATTTGAACCTTGACAATTTTTATCATATTTGACGTTCACTTAGCCTTTTTGTCGGCTATAAAGCTTCAACTTTTTAACACTAGGGTTGTTCTTATCCGACATTTCGAAAGGGACACGGAACACAAGATACACTCAAAATTTGTGTTTCAACGAAGGGGTGTGACAAATGAATCTATGATATTTCGTGTCATTTGGTCGACATTTGGGTACACACTGATTGAGATTGAAAGAGCGGAAACATTTATGGTAGGAGCTAGTGATTCTTTATAGAGAGATAAGCGGAAGTAAAATGGCATGATTGGGCAACAGACCAGCAGTGCTGATTTTGCTCGGCGTCGAGAATAATATTGTAACACGGACATGACTTCCTCATAGCTAAAAAGTGTATTTTGTTTTTTTGTAGATCTTTGAGCTACATATCCAAACTAATGAACAGTCGAAAAAATCAACAACTAAAAATCGCATTGACAAAAATTTAAAAAAGAAAAATATTTCATATTTTTGCTTCATGCAAAATTACTTTTACCGAAATAATTTCAAGCGGATTACATTACTCTTCAAGAAAAGTTCAAAACAAACATAACGCATGTTCCTTTGGCTCACACTTTGACAGCTCTCGCTGCTCGATTGGCTCACACTTTGACAGAAATGTCAGCTTCCGCGAATCTCTCTTATAAAGGATTACTAGTAGGAGCTATTACTGGAGGTTGCAGATGCAAGAACAACATGATAGAGTGCAAGAAATCTGCATTGGTTTACTGGTATTCATGAAGTTTATTCATGCTTTTAATAAGCGACGTGAGATATTTTGGGATTCCAGTTAATCTTCCAGACTCTCCGAAAATTGACATTGTTGACGTTACTTGATGTCATTTTTCTCATTCAGGTTTGTTCTGCGAATCGGATGAATCGCGACGAGCTGATCTCAAATAGGAGCAAGTAAACTTCCATAATTCAAGTCAACTCGTCTCAACTCACGCGATACATGGGATAAACACAATTATCTTGTATGATTATTTTCGATTTAGTTATTATTCAACTTAATATCGATAGAATTCATCAACTCCGCTATCAAACCCACATGTTTGCCCAAGGAATGTGATTTAGCTGGAAGTAACGATAATTCATCATAAGTAGGAAACGTATCCTACAGGCGGAACTTCCTATGGACTCCGTCAAAATCATTTCCTAAAATCCATGGTCATCAAAACTCGTGCCCGCATTTCAAATTCTTACCACAGTTGTAGGTACGCTGTAAAACTTGATGCTTAATAAAGCTTCCGAGCACTTATGCGTGGCGCGAAAAATTCTAACGCTGACCATCTTGAAATACGCTTGTAGATCGTCGCAGTTACTTCAAATAGTTTTGGTGTCTTCTGCGCGATCATGCCTTGAACAATCAGGAATATTCGCGCAGAAGACACCAACACGATTTGAAGCATCTGCGACAATCTACAAGCACTTTGAGAAGTTTTGAAGATCGCCGTCGTGATAGATAATCGCGCAATGCAATCGCGAGTACACTCGAAGTTGTCATAGGATAAAAATCATCAAATATATATAAAGAACGATGAGATTTTTAAAGAATAATAAACTCAACCATGTTCAATATTACAATAACTGAGCAACGAAGATAATAAGGAGATTTTTTTTGCAAATGATGATGACATTTAGAAAGAACAAAGAATTATGTTTCCAACATTGAACAATGAGTACCAGGAACAATTGAGGTTAAAAGGTGTAATACACCCCCTTGAAGAAATATTGCTCTATCGCAGCAGCAAATGCATCACTTCTAAAGTTTTTATGTCAAGGTGTTCCTTATTTAGTTGGTCATGCTCAGTACGTAACTTTCTCTTTCCAGATTGCTTCAAAAAAGTGTACAAGACGTTTTTTGTAATCGACCCCAATGCAATATCATTTTTCGCCAATATTTAAGATATGTGATCATATTTAAGTGTAAAAGAAGCTTCAATCCCGTGAAAATGAAGAGTGGTTTTTGCCCCGTTGGGCGCCTTACACCGAGTTACCCTACCTCTGAACTTCTGCAAAATTTTGTGAAATAAAACGTCCCGTCTTCCTATTCAAAATTGGATGAAGAATGAGTACATGTACAAAAATAATTAATCCTATATATACACTAATACATGCATGCTAACCACGCTATGAAGCGTAGGTAAAAAATATGAAAATATTCGTCATTAGCTTCTGATGAAAAGTTTGTTTGCTCAAAATAGTTAAGATCATTCATTGTGCAAAATGTATCGTTTCACAAAACGATATGTCGTACAAAATAATGTTTCAAGGTAATTCGACCTAATGTCCCTTCGACCAAATGTGCTTTCGACCAAATGTCATTCGACCAAATGTCCCAAAGCCGTGACAAATTCGGAAAAACCGGAAACAATTGTTTTTTGGACGTAAACCAAAGAAAAACGTTTAAAAATTAAGTAAATTTGTGTTTGGTACTGAAATTGACAACGGGCTATAGGAACCAATTACGCCCGAATATCCGATTACTCAACATTGCAACCGTTTTGTCTCAAATTCCAAACATAACTTACACTCACGTGCTAATTGAATTTGAATCTATGACATATGGTCGAATAACATTTAGTCGAATGACGTTTGATCGAAAGTACATTTGGTCGAATGAACATTTCGTCGAATGGACATTTGGTCGAAAAGGTTTGATTGCAACAGAAAGCATAAGATATTTGTTTGAACCGATGTTTCGTGGAGAGAACATGTGGTCGAAACTAAACAGCATGGAAGCAAAGTCTTACGTTTAGTTTCATTATCGTCAAGAGTAGCATTTTGTCGCTAATACGCAGAATGATCGAAGAATTGAAACAAGTATCATCCCTTTTTACAATAAGCTATCATCATACTGATCAACATCTTGCGTTTTTGACGTTTCATGCTGCTTTTCCATTTAGTCATGTTCTGCAAGTTGAGATAAGCTGGTCTTAAATAGAGACTTTTGTCACCTCAGCCAACTCGTCTTCCCTTACCCGATACTTAGAATAAACACAATTTTCTTGTTCAATTATTCAAAGCTCCTACTGCATACTCTGTAATGCACCCAGTGTCATCAACACCGACAGCAAAGTCATATATTTGCTTGAGAAATGTTATTAAGTTGGAAGTCACAATAAGCCAATTGGTTATAAAGAGAGTTACTTCGCCATAAACATTTTCCTCGAAGAAAATTTTTCCTGCCGTTTTAAGTCTGATTCCTACATTCAAAAATCTTGCCCTCATCCGTAAGCCCAAAAGTAAAAAAAAAATCGTGAGAACTCACTCCAATCCATCAGATCAGCAGTTCATTACGAAGAACGATGACATTTAAAAAGAATAATTAATTCCATAAATCATCATGTTTACATGGCAAAGAATGATGATATTTTAAAAGAATAATAAATTCACTAGATCTAAATATTTCAGTCAATGTACAAAAAACTACTTTAAAAAATATCATTTGAATAATCATCGAAATCCTAGATGTTGGCATAATTTTAAATCACTAAAAAATACATAGATGTATTGAATTTAAAAATATTTCTTCAAAAAATGTCCCGTTTTTCATACAACAGGTAATAATTCAGGTTATTCAAAAGAATAGGATGCCCAGCTACTTGGGCACTTTAATGATTACTTTGGCATCGGTGCTTTTTCTCGGCCGATTGGTCTGTAACTTTGCAATAAAAAGCACTTCAATACAACGCATATTATGATCAAATATGAGCTTAGTAGCTTCCCAAAAAAAACCCACTGCCCAAGTGAATCAAAAGTGCGAAGAATAGGATCCGGCTCCCTACGTTATCTTACCAACTTTTCAAAACTAAGAAAACAAAAATCAATTTTACCAACTGACATTTCAATAAAGCATTTCAAAATAAGCTTTCGACCAAATGTCCATTCGACCAAATGTCCCTTCTACCAAATGTACTTTCGACCAAATGGCATTCGACGAAATGTCCTGAAGCCCTAAAATTTCCCTTAAATAACAACCAAAACTCTCTATAGCTCATTCGAAAGCTAGTTTTACTTCGTTGGTATTTTGTCCAAAACTTTTTTGAGTTTTGTTTTCTAAATTTTTACTCGAAGTTGAGACATTTTTCAAAAACTTCACTGAAAAAACATGAATAATTTTCTCAGCATTGGATCGACCAAAATGTTCAACCGGTACGGCATGATTGAATTCACTGAAACTCACTTAAAACACGAAAATTTGTGAAATTTTGTACCAACTATGTACGTTTCATAATTAAGTTTAGATTAGATTATAGACAAGAAATTTGGGTATATTTTTTGGGGTAAACCCAAACTTTTGCATGAGAGTGTGCAGTTGATTTTAAACAGTGATTTTAACTAAACAAAACATAAGTCCAAATCAATTTCTCAACTTCTTCTTTTACAATGCAGGTTCTCAATATTTAACAGTATAGAAATATTAGTTTAAAGCTTCAAAATCGCCACTGTTCGGAAATTGAAACAAACGATATGAACTTTTATTTCCGACTTACACAGTTATCCTCTCCATACAAAAGTTGGAAATAAGTCTTGAAATACATTTTCCATGTTCGAATGAAGTTTCTTCATTCTGTTTGGCTAGATCGTGGATTTTTTGCATCTATTTATCTTTATCGCTTGGTTAACCCATTTTGAAATGATTTCATTATATATCAGAATTCTATATTCTCAACATAACATAACATAACAGCCTATAGGGGCTGTTTGGGCACGTCAGGAGTTAATCATCAATGTTAACTTCCTTTTCCCGATCAGCCTAGATAGCCGAGTAGTGCCGGTAGCGGTTGTTTCAATTGGCTAAGAATTAACACTACGGACTGCCTGTTCCGGTGGTAAAAGTCCACCTAATAGGTGACCCTTACTTCATGCGGCTTTAAGCTTACCGTGCCTAAGAATGAATGGTTAGGGGGGTCGAAATAAAACCTAATCGCAAACGGAGCCTGTGGAGTACCAGGGCGCCCTCTACAGTATTATGCCCTTCCTGTGCTACCCGGAGCAATGGTGCAGGTGACCTTGTGTTTCTCCGAGATAATCGGCTGCCTTTCTTCAGTCTCAAGCCTGAGGCTAAATAAGGGTGGGATTATTAATACGTTGTAATTTAGTTTAAAATTTTCACCTCTATGGTTTCGCATTATGCGTATTACACAGTGTAGTCTGTGCTTTTCGCCTTTGGCGTCTTTTAAGAGATACCGATCTGGTTTTGCGCTGCTGATCTTTTTCGTTCTGAGATTGCGAAAAGCTTAATCCTGCCTAGTTTGGTTAGTGGCTACGGTTAGGATAGCTTAGTCAGACCAATCTTCAGCATAAAATATCAGCAACGATTAATCTGTGTAGACTAATGCAAATGGCACAGTTCAAATGGCGCAAAAACCTTACTTTTGTGAACTTTTTTCTAGGTAACCTTGTGGAGCCGGTGAATTGGGACACAATTGTCCTTGCTTCGAGTGAATCCCACAATTGCTTGTCACTTTGTTCCTCACAACTCCCTTCGCGGGACGAGTTGACGTCTGGCTATTTGTAAAGGAATATGTCAGATAGTTAGGCTGCTTTTAAAGCTCTTGCTTAGGCCAACTCGAAGTCTAAGCTTGTTATCGCAGGTCGAACTCAATTTGAGGAACTGAATTCAGTGAACTCTGTAAAACTTATATGGGTCCTTGCTATTCTTCCATTGCTGGGAATGAATTGGCTTATGAATTAGCTCGCAATGGAGCATCGCATGACTTCATTGGCTCTCAGGTAGCTATTCCAATTTCGAAGTGCTGGGTGAAGCTTCAGAAATTCTTGGGCGGCAGCTCAGCACAAGCAATATTGGAATAATTTTGAGTCATGTCGTTAAACAAAATTGTACATCACTGAGCCATCCCAAAGGTGGCTAAGTATTTAATAATCTGTCAAAGCAGAATTGCAGTCTCTTGGTAACAACCTTGACTGGCCACAGCCGACTCAACTATCAAATGGCAAATATTCAGTGTGTTGATACATTTCTTTGTGATAGTTCTGATTCCGATTATGGAACTTCTTATCACCTGATATGTAACTATACAATCTTCGCGTAATTGCGATTCCAATTACTTAGTTAACACTTATTAAGTGAAACTGGTTTCCGAAACCTGAATTTTCAGGACATTCTGTTATTCTTAACCCGCTGTGGTAATGAGCTATATTCTCTCTTTACGCTCATGCGTTTTACAATGTCCTTTTTAGGGCGCTGTTCGAACCCATTGTAGTATGGAGCTACATGCTCTCAATTCGCTTATGCGATTTTCCCTCTTCAAGGGACCCCACTCCTAGTTCCTCCCATCTTTTCCGTCCCTTTCCCCTCCCTTCAGGTAGATGATGAAATAGGCTCAAATATGGCGGTGGCACAAATCTCCCAAATGGCGGGGAACGTGCCTCTGGAGCCGGCCTTCTGATACCTGATAACATATTTGCTTCGTCAAGGTATACGGCACATGAGCCCTGTTAGTGAGTAATTTGAAATTGAAATCCTCAAGTTTAGTTTTATAAGTTTTCTGTTGAATGGTTTTCAAACAAATAGAAAATTAAAAATTACACCCGAACAAAAGTATTCACTTCACTCATCAATATATGACCATAGTCACTGTTGCCGAAACCAATCCGGTTGGACAACCGACAGAAAATCTATGTTGCGCAAGTTCGGTTTAGGATTTACCGATACTTGACAGAAAAATGTTCGAATTAAGACTTATGTGATATGTTAATATGTTAATAATTGATACATTTAAAATTTAAGTAATATTTCATCAATTCAAAAAAAAAAATAACACTAACTTATATTTGTCATTTTGTTTTCTACCAACCAGATCCAAGTGATCAACGGTGTGATATTGATATCCTGGCGCCAGACAATCCTTCAGCGCCAGATAGACTACGGTGCCAAGCTAGGCCACGTGGTCTTGTCGCTCGCCAAGATGGAGCTGGAGAACTTCTTCAAGAATGTCATGCCCGTGGCGGACTATTTCGACCAGAGCGATATGCTCATTGCGGTAAGTGGTGTATCCCTCAAAAGGATTTCACTTTTCAGTTTGAGATCTCAATATCTCCTTACAGATCAACGGAGAACGCGCCCCCTCCGAGGTGTACAAAGACTTCCGGTCGGCCGTGCTCGACATTCTCGGGGCACAGGAGAACCAGGAAGCGCTGCTGAATGGAGTCGCAGGTATGGGTAGGGGCGTAGACGACATTCCCGGCAGTATAGTTAGCGTAGACACGGCACCTAGTCAAAATAAAGTCATTGCAGCTTCGGCCAGGGCGGCACATCAAGTAGAAATCAATAATCGCAATCGGTCCCCGTCGCCACCACCAGCTCTACCAACATCTCCAGCAGCAATGGCCGGAAATGCAGCTGCTGCTGCCCAATTGATACGGCAACAACAACCACGTGCTAGTTTAGGAGTTCCAGCACCCGCAGCACCTCGCCAGGACATTCCCGTCCAGCATGGGACTTCTCTGAGGCCCGGACAGATTCCACCAATCATTTGGGTTATCGGTGGGCCCGGCAGCAATAAGGCGACGCTTTGCTTGAAAACGGTCGGAATCAATCCTGGGTGGGGTCACTTTAGGTATGGAGCAATGCATACAAAATCACGGAGACGCGTGGTCGCTAATGGCAAAGTATTGTTTGTAATGTGTCTAATTACAGCGTGGGGCGTTTATTGCGAGCCATAGCTGAATCGGATCCACGGGTCGGGACAGATAATTACGCCGTCAAGGAAGCAATTACGGCCGGTGAAATGGTTCCTAAGAAATCGATAGAACAGTTGATCGAAAATCAACTGGCTCAGCTGAGCGACAAACGGGGCGTCATCATCGACGGGTATCCAAGGGATATGAAACAAGTGCGGGATTTCGAACAGAAGGTACCTACTTCAGAAATGGTCATTTCACTTACAGCTATCTCTCGATATACGACGGACTTCGTCAATACAGTTTCCATGTAGGAGGGAACCACCTAGAAGGAAACTCGCAGCTTATGAAATTTCGGTTAGTTGATTCCAACATGGAATATCTGTTAAGCTTACGACATAGAAGTTCCATATCTTCGACAAAAATAAGCTACGGGTCTCCATCTACGCGGTACCATTTACCATCTTTCATCGGGGGATAGCTGTAGTATTTGAAACAATAATTCTTATTCTTTTAACCTTCAAACCTTCAGTACCACCAATCGCCGCCCATAATCCTCCTGGACTGTTCGAAACTTCAGCTCGGCCGGGGCCGACTGGACGATACCGTATCTTCCTTCCGACGGCGGTTAGAGCTGTTCCGCGAACTAACCCTCCCAATGCTCAAGGAAATGGACACCGCTGGCCGGTTGACCATCGTAAGTGTATTGACTTTCCTTTCTCTAACATCGTCATCATCGGTTATCTATTATTCACGGCGGAAAACTCAATGTCAAAAGCAACCGAAGAAGCCAAGTTTCAATGTCTGCACTCAAGGTTCTGCCCGTTTTGGAACCGTATTCCGTGCATGAGCGAATGCTGGACAATATATTCAAATTGAGCCATAATTCCTTCATCTGTCGGTGAATAATGGATGACCGGATGAGTTCAACTGCAGGAATTTAGCGGTGTTGTCAGCGTCGTTAACCTAACGAAGACGTTGATTCGAACTTACTATTCTCGTGTCTATATAATTTTGAAATTCTTTTTTTAGTATCATTTCGATCGTTACATTCATTTCTTATATCTAGATGTTTATTCTAATTTGGTAAAACTAAACTAAGCTTGATTAATGTTAATTTGTGGTTAACAACGTTCCTATATATTCCAACTATATTCTCTATTATATTTCAAGGTCGACGGTGACACCGACAGCCCAACTGTGCAGCGGGAATTCGAACGCATCGTTCGGGACAACATCCAGAAAGTTCTGAGCGAGACCAACAGGGATATTACACCGGTCAAAATCGGCACTTTCAAGAATGCCATTCAGCAGGGTCGCAATTCGGCGGCTCAGAAGAACGCCGACGCAATCGTTCATGACTTGGACGCAGACGTTCCGGGGGTCGTTCCAACCATCAGCCATCACGTGAGTTTGGCCAACGGTCATTTGGGAGGGGCAGTCGCGGCCGGTGGAGCTACTCGGAATGGATTCATACCGAATGGGCGACCCAATTTCCGAAACATGCTACAGGAAGCGGATAGCTTTGATTCTCACATGTAGAAGATCACCCATTCAAGTAGGCCAGAACCAAGGTGTAGCAGCCATAGTTAATAAGTACAAAATATTGCTCGTTACTGTACCGGTATCGATTTGGATACCTTCACCGAATCAAATAATCAGAGAGTATAAAACCATAGCTTTAAAACGGTTCGAGAAGGTTTATTGAAGATTAAGTGAATATTTTTAAATTGGCTTAGTGCCAAATGTTGTTATGGCATTTTTTGATTACTGAATAAACTAATAGCAATTAATGTGAATAAGTATATCATCGACAGGAAAAAAAATAAACGTGCAGTGTAATAAAAACGATAAATACCTAATAAACATTTTAAGTTATGAACAACATTAGGTTTTGGACGTAGAGCTTTAATGCTGATACTTTTAGATCACTTTATCATTATGGAAAACAAGCATAATAAAGTTTATTCAGTGAAGCTGTTTTGCTGAGACATGTTTCAAGTGACACTATATTCGAAAATATCCGAAGAATAGTTTTTCGATGTTGCAGGATAAAATCACTTTTCTCTATTTCTTTTCTCGATATTTCGTCCCCTTAAAAATTGTGTAATTTATATATGATAATGTTTCCGATCAAAGATTGTCAATTTCACCCCAAGTTGGACCGTGAAAAAAGTGTGCGCGCTCCTTCAAAGTGTAATAGCAGCTAAGACTGATTCCTTGTAGTTCAAGGAACAAGTGCACCGAATAAGTCGAGAGTGCAAACATGCACTCTTATCATACTTTTTCTTCACTTTACAACTTTTGTAATTTCACCCAAATTTGGGGCGCAATATTTCGAATTAACATCGTCATTTTGGGTAACATTTGAGTTTTTTTTTTGTATTATACATTATCTTATAATTACTGCCTAATTATTATAATAACTAGTGGTCCCGGCAAACTTCGTCTTGCCATCAAGTAGGCTATTGAAAAATGCTTCTGATCGTCCCATAAAAAATGACAGTCCCGTGCACGCTCGTATTTTCAAACTTTCTCGGTGACTATCCTGGGTTTTTTTATACACACAAACACGTCGGAACCCTTGACGAACAAAACGAAGAAAGAATCATTCAAATCCGTTGACCCGTTCGTTAGCCATTTCGTGACATACAAACACCATTCCATTTTTATTTATATAGATTGCTTAATTGAAACCGCAAACTTAAGGGTGGCCCATTTCGAATAAAAATGTTTGGCATAAAGTAGTTTCATACCAGAATCCTTTAAAGAAACCATATAATTCTCATTTTGCTTATGATAAACGCCTTTATGCGAAACCTCCAGCTCATCGTCATGGCATAACAACCGCATGCCACGTGTGTCGCGCAAAATTTTAGAAGTCACTGAAACTAGATCGAGATTGATCTTGGCACGATCAAGCGTTCTCGACGAAAAATGGAAAATTGTAAGTAGGAATAATTATTATGGATCCGACAGAAATAAAGACAAACATTTTTATAAATAAGGTACCGTGGGGCAAGTGGGTAATGGAATTCGCATAGTTGAGATTCTTCAAATTCTAGAGACTTTAAATTGAAACAAATGAGGTCGTGTATATTTTTTAGCTTGACTCCCACCAAATATAAGCAGCTTGCTGAAATTAATTTTTATGAAAAATTGAAGAAAAAAATACAGAAAAAGTTTTTGAAAAATGTCTCCTTACTTTTCATTTGCCCTAAAAGTGGGGCAAGTGAAAAGTTTACCGTTTTGAACAATAATTTCAAAAACAAACAGTTATATTCACGATTTCTGTTAGCTTTAACATTTGTTAAGGCTTCCCAATGAACAATAACACAAGTAACATGTAAACAAATAAAATGTTATTCTTTTCACTTGAATTTTTTTCTGTTCAGCTATGTTAGTTGAAATGATTCGACAACATTATAAGTGCAACATTTTCAATGTTAGTTCTTACATTATAGGACAGCAATTGCATTTCTGCTCTGTAGAATTTCCACCGCTCGTTATTTGTTTTCGAGAAAGTCGGATATGTCGTCGGATAACTCTTCGGGAGAAATCAAACGGAATTCTTCAAAAACGTATTTAGAATATATTTTATGTGGTAGACCTATACCCCATTTTTATGTTTTGAACTAGCTTTACATAGACATTCCACGAGATTTCCGTGTGTTCTCTAATATTGCAACTTTTCAGTCAACGTCTTCCTTTTAATTGGCTGCCCGAAGTAGACATATGAATATTGAAATGTTTGGCAACATCTTTTAAAGAAGTTCAATGATTTCTAATAGCTTTTAACGCTTGAGTATAGTGTTTCTTGAATTATCAACACGTTATGTTTTTCTATGATAATTGCGAACCATGTTTAGTTATGGCTACTTAAAGAGAAAACACAAAATCAATCTCTAATGATAAACTTTTCACTTGCCCCACCTAATAAGAAAATTGACGATGTTTAAATTTAGTTATTTTTAGGTCTACGTCGAATTAATTCTAAAACTTTTTTTATTGCAGTTTGAAACTGTCACAGAGGACAACTAAGAAGTGGTACAGGAAATTATTTTCCGCAACTTTTTTCCACTGAAAATATTAAAATAAGATTGTACGCCGCCAACTTGTTACGGAGTAACAGTTGAGAGGTTAACAATTTTTCGCTCTATTATGCAATAATGGCTGAAAAATCTCAGAAATCTCTTACCTATCGTATTGTTCTCAATGGCCTCAAAGGTTTACGCATAAGTTTAATTCACATATTCAGTAAAATACATCAATTGTTTTCACTTACCCCATTTACCCACTTGCCCCGCGGTACCTTAATAAAAATGTGTTTCATGATTGTTAAGGCCGCACGGAACGTCATCATAATCAACCTATCCATTTCAAGAAGCAAATCCCAAGAACCACTCCATATATCGATGCGAAAATGTATCACTATGATTCTATAGATTCTACCCCATTACCTCGAATGTCACTTCCCCGAATGCCATCACCCCGAATTCCATTACCCCGAATGTACCATTACCCCGAATTCCATCACCCCGAATGCTATTTCCCCGAATTTACAATTATTTTGACATGATGATATTGATGACATTTCCCCATGATTTTGGAATTCGGGGTAATGTCATTCGGAGTGATGGGTCGTTCGGGGTTTGAAATTCGGGGTAATGGCGTTCGGGTTAATGTCATTCGGGGTAATGGGATTCGGGGTAATGGGGTAGAATCGATTCTATATATGTGTTACGACGCGTTAGTGGGAGGTGGCCGTGATATGGTGAATCATATCAATTAGATAAAAACGCGATCGTAACAGTGGCGACTCGGGTGCGCGAGTTTTTGTTTCGTTTTCGCGAAGTTAAAAGTGAAAATACAAAATCGCGCCTCCCACGCGGAAAAAGCGCAAGCTTCCATCGCCTTCAGAGGACGATTCCGAGATGTCGAACGGAGACGCCCAACAAGGAGCACCGTTGGCCATGGATGCACTCATCCTCCAGGTGCTTAACCAGCTTCAGCAGCAGCAGCTTGTGACGAACGAGCTCCTTCGCAACCAGCAGCAATCCAACGAGCAGCAGCGCGTGTTCATCCAGCAGCAGGAGAACACCCTCCGGAACATTCAGGTCCAAGTTCCTGCGAATCCTGAATCGATCCTCGACTCGTTGGCATCGAACGTAAAAGAGTTCCGGTATGACACCGAGAACAGCATCACCTTTTCATCGTGGTTTTCGCGGTACGAAGAGTTGTTCGCCAACGACGCTGCACGGCTTGACGATCAGGCTAAGGTTAGGTTGCTCATGCGAAAGCTCGGCATCTCCGAGCACGAGCGCTATTGCAGTTTCATCCTGCCAAGGACTTCGAAGGATTTCACCTTTGCCGAAACTGTAACCAAGCTGAAGGGACTTTTTGGAGCTTCGGAATCGCTGATAAGCAAACGTTATCGTTGCCTCCAAATCGCTAAAAATTCCGCCGAGGATTTCGTGACGTACACGTGTCGAATCAACAAGACCTGCGTCGAATTTGAGTTGGGAAATCTCTCGGAGGAGCAATTTAAAGTGCTGATTTTCGTCTGTGGTTTGACGTCGGAAGCGGATGCCGAAATCCGGACTCGGTTGCTGGCACGAATCGAGGAAAAGAACGACGTTACTCTCGAACAGTTGTCCGCTGAATGTCAGCGTATGCTGAATCTTCGGCACGATACCGCCATGATCGAGGCTTCCAACAGCACAGTGAATGCCATCAAACAGCGATTCCACAAACATTCCCGACCCTGGAAACATTCCTCCAGTCCATCATCGTCGACTTCGTCCAGCGAAGGCAAGAAGAAATTGCCACCCAGCCCTTGCTGGAAATGCGGATCGATGCACTACGTGCGCGATTGCAGATTTAAAGACCATAAGTGTTCAGTGTGTAACCAGTGTGGACACAAAGAAGGTTATTGTGACAGTGACAAAAAGACCCCTAAGAAGAGGGTGAAGAGACGATCAAGAAATGTCACAGTAGAGACAAAGACTGTTCAAGTGTCAGTGAATAATGTGCGAGAAAGAAGAAAATTCGTTCCGGTCTTTCTGAACGGTGTCGCGGTTCGATTACAGTTCGACTCTGCGTCGGACATCACCGTTGTCTCCAGTGGGACCTGGAAGCAGCTCGGACAACCTCCAACCAGACCACCATCAGTGAATGCGAAGACAGCATCGGGCGATCCTTTGAACCTGCTATCGGAGTTCGATTGCTCGATCACCATGAATGACGTAACTCTAGTAGGTACTATCTACGTCGTTCCGCAGGAGCTGCACATATTAGGCCTGGATTTGGTGGAGAAGTTCAAGCTTGATGCCGTGCCGATGAACGTTTTCTGTCGCCAGGTGAACGATTCCTCTTCCTCCATGGTCGAGCGGCTCAAGACCGCTTTTCCGCAAGTTTTCAGCACCAGTCTTGGTCGGTGTACCAAAACAACAGTGAAGCTAGACCTCAAGCCAGACCAGCGTCCAGTGTTTCGACCCAAGCGCCCCGTGGCCTACGCCATGTATCAAGCCGTCGATGAGGAATTGGACCGTCTAGAGCGCTTGAAGATCATCTCTCCCACCGACTACTCTGACTGGGCCGCACCGATTGTAGTGGTACGGAAAGCAAGCGGAGCGATTAGAATTTGTGGTGATTATTCAACCGGCCTAAATGACGCCATTCAGCCTCATCAATACCCGCTACCACTACCGCAAGACATCTTCGTCAAGCTCGCCAATTGCAAGGTGTTCAGCATTATCGACATGTCGGAATCATACCTCCAAGTCGCCGTCGATGAACCAACGAGTACGCTCCTCACTATCAACACTCACCGGGGTCTCTACAAGGTGAATCGCCTGGCGCCCGGAGTGAAAGCTGCCCCAGGAGCTTTTCAGCAACTCGTCGACACCATGCTGGCGGGACTCAAGCACACTTGCGGTTATATCGATGACGTAATCGTCGGTGGAGAAAATGAGGAGGAACATTGGCAGAACCTGAATGCGCTCTTTCAGCGCCTGCAAGAGTTTGGGTTTACGGTTCGCTTGGAGAAGTGTTCATTTGGCGCGAGCAGATAAAATATCTGGCACACATGCTCGACCAGCACGGAATTCGTCCCGATCCAGCGAAAGTAGAGGCCATCAAGCAAATGCCGGCGCCCAAGGACGTGTCGGAAGTTCGGTCGTTTCTCGGAGCCGTAAACTATTACGGGAAATTTGTACCGAAAATGCGAGCTCTACGATTTCCGTTGGATGAACTATTGAAGAACGATGAGAAATTTGTGTGGACGTCACAGTGTCAGCAAGCCTTCGACGGATTCAAAACCATTCTTTCGTCGGATCTGCTTTTGACCCATTACAACCCCAACCTTGACATAATCGTGTCAGCCGATGCGTCATCAGTCGGCTTGGGAGCGACCATCAGTCATCGCTTCCCGGATGGGTCAATAAAAGTCGTCCAGCACGCCTCAAGAGCTTTGGCACCTGCAGAGCGCAACTACAGCCAAACCGACAGAGAAGGGTTAGCCATCATTTATGCGGTAACCAAATTCCACCGTATGATTTTTGGTCGTAAGTTCCTGCTTCAAACTGACCACCAGCCACTACTGCGCATCTTCGGTAGCAAAAAGGGCATCCCGGTATATACAGCCAACCGATTGCAGCGCTGGGCCCTAACGCTACTCTCCTATGACTTCACCATCAAGTACGTGGCAACCGAAAAATTCGGCGACGCTGATATCCTTTCTCGCCTCATCAACCACCATGCGAAACCCGAAGAAGACTTCGTAATCGCATCCGTCACGCTGGAGTGTGATATGAGGTCAGTAGTATGTGATAGTTTTAACGTGTTTCCTTTGAGTTTTAAAGCAGTACAACAAAGCACCAAGTCGGATCCGGTGCTCAAGAAGGTCTACCAGTACATCCAAGAAGGCTGGCCGAAGTCCCTAGCCAGTAACGCCGATCGAGAACTTGTCCGTTTCAACAACCGCCGTGAATCTCTCTCCACAGTGCAAGGCTGCATCCTCTTTGGTGAAAGCTAGTGATTCCAACTCCTCTGCGCAAGCGATGCCTCGAAGAACTCCACCGAGGGCACCCCGGAATACAGCGGATGAAGGCACTTTCGCGCAGCTACGTTTATTGGCCATCGCTCGACAACGAAGTGGCCGATTACGTGAAGGCCTGTTCTCCTTGTGCATTGACAGCGAAGTCACCCGCAGCAGCCACACCCATACCGTGGCCTAAGCCAATCCGTCCCTGGCAACGAGTGCATGTTGACTACGCCGGCCCCATCGACGGTGACTATTTTCTGCTCGCCGTAGATTCCTACTCGTAATGGCCGGAAGTCATCCGCACACGCCGTATCACGGCGTCAGCAACGATCAACATCCTTCGCAGCATTTTCGCTCGCCTAGGGATGCCAGAAACGCTTGTGTCCGACAACGGCACCCAATTTAGCAGTGTGGAATTCGCTCAATTCTGCTCGGCAAATGGGATCGACCACGTAACCACTGCGCCATTCCACCCACAATCCAATGGGCAGGCGGAACGGTTCGTCGATACCTTCAAGCGTGCGATTTAAAAAACTCGAAGAAGGGAGAAGTTCAACCGATGAAGTATTGGAAACGTTCCTGCTGGCCTACCGTAGTACTCCAAACCCATCAGCACCCGATGGTCTCTCGCCGTCGGAAATCATGTTCGGACGTCGCATACGCACCTGTCTCGAACTGCTACGTCCGGTAGCCGAGCGTCCTCCACCGGTACCACCACCGGTTGACCAGAAGAAGCTAAATATGAGGTCCTTCATTGCCAACGACCTTGTCTACGTCAAGATCTACGCCAAGAACGCCTGGAACTGGATTCCCGGCAAAATTGTTGAAAAAGTTGGACAAGTCATGTTCAACGTTCTCACCGAAACTGGTCGCTTGGTCCGGTCGCATCTGAATCAGCTGAGAAGTCGAGCATCATCCGGTCTCGATAATGGTCCCGAAGTCAACAAGCCGTCAAGACAGAAACAACCTCCATTGAACGTCCTTCTCGATGCTTGGAACCCGTCATCCACGAAAGGTTCAAGCAGCGAAACAACAGCTACAACTTCGAACATCAGCGACACGATTCGGATTCCATCGTTATCACCACCTTGTCCGGTCATGAATTCAGACCTGACGTCCTCGTCCTCAAGCACCACATCTTCCAGCTTCGAGTCGGCTGCCGCTAGCACGCCGACAGTACAGCCAAGATTACTTCACACTCAATTTTCGTTTCTCAGTTCGGTAATTTATTTTACGGTTCTCGACTGTAAAATGTAAAGTTTACCGACTTATCAGCTTCTTTTGTTGAAGTTTACTGTTATTCAGTATACATTTTAAACTTTTACTGAATACAGTAATTGAAATTGCTGAGTATATCGTAAATGTTTGAATTTACTGGAACTCATCAGTAAAAAGAAAAAGCCAGTAAAAATAATTACTGAATTATCGGTTCAGGATATGCTTTTACTGAACAGTCCTCAAAACGAAACAAAAACATTATCGAGCGCATGCATAGAAATGTCAAAAACGATTCGGTGACTTTATCACAAATTTCAACGGATTCTTTCTTTCGCTTCTCGAAGGAAATCGGTTTTGATGTTTTATACTGTGCTTGGCTTACTCATGGTAGGTACATTTATTAATTATTTGGCTCCCGACTATCGGATATTGCAGAAAAGGAGAATCGTTTTGCGATCGAACAAATAATTAGATTTCATTCAATCGATCAAATCGTTGCAAATTAATTTCGTTGGTGGTGAAAAGCAGGAGCAGGTCTTACCGTTACCAATTGTTACATTTTCCTGTAATTCCTTCTCAAATTCCTTCGCGATTCAACACATTCCTAGAAATAATCGAGTGAACAAATCTCGTTAAGATTCCGCGATTGTCAGTAATCCTGTTCTGCTACGCAAACAAAATTTGTATTGCCTTTGTTGAATCCTACCATGAGGAGCTGGCATAGGTATTTGTTGTTGAAAAGCTCTGCCAAGAATGTGCAAGGGCGGAAATTCTGGTTGATGAAATGCACAATTGAATAAATCTAAGAGGAAAAACGGGAATATTTAAGAATACTGGGTTTCATTTAATAAGCTGAGAAACTCAGCAAATAATTGTAAATAAACAAATTTCACCGAAAAAGCCAGCATTGCATGTGCAGCAAAAACTACTGATAAAGTCAGCATTTTTTGACAACGCATGAATCTATAGCTTTACGGAGTTTTCGGTAGCATTATTTTTTACTGAGTTAACTCTGCTGTTCAAAAACCCAGTAAAATTTTACCGACTTCGGTAATCAAATCTAAGTGTGTTCGTCGCTCTTCCAGACCGAGAAGACCGCCAGCGAGGTTCAACCTGTACCAACGGTTCTAAAAAGGGGAGATGTTGAGACAACGGAACAGAAGCGTTGGGAACACTGCCTCAGCGCACAGATTCACCATCGCTTTCCAGCTGGGCTCATCGGTGACAGCTACATGCTGCCACACGATAGACGTCAGAAGCATAAACCGGATACCGCAAATCATAGTTGTCATGCTCTATTGTACTGTGCCTCTTATCATTCATTCGAGTGTATACTTTTAACCACAGGACTGAAACGGCTGTCATCCACGAATTATTGAAGTGAAGCCAAAAATTTGGTGCTGGAGAAGGTGCTGATTTGACAGCTCGTCCAAAAATACCGTTTTAGGCACGAGACACACTCGTTTTCGAATGCGACATTCATATTTTACCTATCAATCTGGTGTTGAGTACGTATTATTTTATCCAGTTTTTCTGTAATTGCTAGATAATTTAGCCACATTTTATTAGGTACAACGATAAACGATTATCAATAGTATAATGCTTTTCTCATACGACATTTGTCGCTTTCGCACGGGGTCTGATGAGGGCAAAGCCTAAATTTGTTTACTCCAGCACTAGCGCCACACAGATGGTGGTAGGCTTCAATAACTAGCGCTTTCTTCAGGGGGTTGCTTTTAACACGTTAAGTCGAGTCCTTTTATTAAAATTGTTTGTTCGCTTACGAACGCGTTTTTATCTAATTGATATGATTCACCATATCACGGCCACCTCCCACTAACGCGTCGTAACAATATGTAGTGCACAACCCGATAAATTTTCAGCTTCATCGGTTCACTAAAACTCGAGATTTGCTTCCACAATGTTTTGATGATTATCGTTAGAGTGAGACGAAAGATAGGGAAAATAACACGGTCTCCCGTGTCCCCTTAATCATTTATATATTTGATAATCACCACGCGAGAAAAATATCTGATTTCTGATCAATAATATTTTTTATTTTCCAGAAATCCAGAGTCAGCATCTTCGAAGCAGATAACAACTCTTCCCAATCGCCGGTACGCCGAATTTTTACATGAACCGGACTCCGAGACGAGAAATTATGGACATGCTTATTCGATGGAGGACATGCCGGGGTTATGTCAACCATGTTGTTGCAAAAATGGAACGGACTGCTAGAACAAAGCGATGGGAAATTAAAAAAAATATTTTGTGAATTTCAAGTGTATATGCGTATGGAATTAATAAAAATAAAATTTTGCACATCGATTACTCAACGTAAAGAGCTGCTAATCTAAATTTAGCATTTATAATTTCATTAATCATCATTCTAAAGCAGCTCAAAAATAGTCCTAAAATGCATAAAAACTATGCATTTTCGAATGGATTACAAATCTACGTTTAAGATTAGAAATGACTAAACAATAGTCATTGGTAAACTAAACTGCATAAAATTCACTCTGTCTTCTTGTATTTTAGATATTTTATGCATGAACCCAGGCAAACCGGGATTATGCATGAAAAATAGTCATTAATGATTTTATTTATTTCTGAGTGTGGGTGCCCTTGCAATGTTACGACTCATAAAAAAATTGTAGAATATTCATACAAAAAGCGTTACGAAAGGGTGGGTGGGTTTCAAAAATGACCATTTTCGGCGTTATAAAATATGTGAATAAACCCATAGAGTATCATCGTATTTTCCATACGATATACGAATGCAAAATAGCAACTTTGGCAAAGAAAACTTTCAGTTAATAACTGTGAAAGTGCTCATAAGAACACTAAGCTGAGAAGCAGGTTCTGACCCAGTGAGGACGTAATACCAAGAAGAAGAAGAAGATCCAGGATCTCTTCTGGGGATTTCATGAAGAAATTCTTCTGGACATTTTCTCCAAAAATTCCTTCGAGAATTTTTCCAGAGTATTTATTTGGAGATTTCCTCCAGGATTTTCAAGGATTGCTCCGGGGGTATCCCCCAAGAACACCTCCAGTGATTTTCTCCGGGAATTCCACAGGAGATTTCCTCCAAAAAATACTGTTGGTATTTCCTGCGGGATTTTCTCCATAGTTCATACAGGATTTTTTTCGGAGATTCTATAAAAAATATTGCTGGAGGAATTAGCAATTGCTTCAGAATCCCTGTAGGAATTCCTTTGGAGATTCTTCAAAAATTTCTCCAGAGATCCTCATGGAATTTCTCCGTAGTTCATCTACCAATTCCTTCAAATTTCTCTGACAATTATTTTGTAACGCGACAGGTATTTTTTTCAAATTTCCTCTGTAGTTCCTCATGTTTTTTTTTCGGATTTTCTCCAGGAATTCTTCAGAATTTCTCTAGTAGTTCTTTTGGAATCCTCCGGAGTTCAATTAGGAATTTTCCAGGAGTTACTTCTGAAAGTCTAGTCGAGTCTAGTACAAGACACTGAAGACGGCCTTACTGTTGAGGTCGAAATACGCGTATCTATCAAAGGATACAAACTCTAGTGGAATTAAATGGTATAGTACTAAATTCGGGTTTTTCATCTACTTATAAGTATTCTACTAAACAGCTCGAAGATTTATTATACTTCTGAAAATTAAATACATTTCCTCCGGGTAATCATCCAGAGTTCCTTAGGCAATTTCTCATGAATTTCCCCGGAAATTCCTCTAGACGTCCTCCAGCGATTCCTGCAGAGTTCTTCGTGAAATTCCTTCGGAGTTCCTCCTGGATATTTTTAAGTTCTTCCAGAAATTCCTCTGGATTTCATAAAGCAATTCCTTGGAACTTCCTTCGGATTTCGACCGAAAATTCTTTCAGAAACTCCTCTGGAGTTCTTGCAGAACCTTCTCTTCTTTTTCCACCGGGAATTTCTTCGTATTTTGTGTTTAGTTTCTGCAAGATTTTTTTTGGTGTTCCTCTAGAAACGTGGAGTTCTACAGAATGCACCCGGAGTTTCTTCAGGAACGCATCCGGAGTTCCTCTTGGAATAGCTTAGGGCTCATTCACAAATTTCATAACGCTCTAAGGGTGGGTGTGTATTCTTGTGGTGTTATAGCTCATACAAAATTTGTAGAATATTCATACAAAAAGCGTTATCAGGGTGGGTGTCAAAAATTACCATTTGTGGCGTTATGAAATTTATGAATAAACCCTTAGGAGTTTCTATAGAATTTTGTCCTGAATTCCTCCGGAAATTTCTTCAGAGTTCCTTCAATCTTCCCCTGGAATTTCATAGCAGTTCTTCTGAAAAAGTCTCCGGAGCTGCATCTAGAATTCCTTCGGAGCTCTGCCGTAAAATCCTTCGGAATTCTTCCAGGAATTCTTTTGAGATTCATCCGGGTACGCTTTCGGGAGATTTTTTCCATGAAATTTTCCGGTTTTTTCAAACAAGCGCTCTTCCGGGGATTTCCCAAAGGATTCCCCCGATGATTTTTTCTAAGGATTTCTCCAGGGATTTTCCCCCAAAAACATTCAAGGATTCTCTCCAAGAATTTTTCTGGGGATCTCGTCCAGAAAATCTTTCGGGGATTTCATAAGAGAATTTCGGGATATTTTCAGAGAATTGGGTCCTAAAATGTTTAATGAATTCTTGTTTTTATTTAATAATACGAAAGAGCATGTTATTGCAACTACTTAAGCAAGTTTTTCAGCTCAAATAACGGCTATAACATTTTTAAATTTAAATTTTAAAAATGGTTCCTAATATGAACCTGACACTTGTGATCTTGTTTGACATTCACTTTTTCGACAAAAATGCCACAGGGCATATAGTGTTAACACTGGGGTTGTTCCTATCTGACATTTGGAAGGGACACGGAAAAAAATATACCCAACATTTGAGATTAAACCAAAGGGTGTGACAAAATCTCAAAAATCATACAAAAATGTTTTTTGTACTTAAACCAATGAAAATCATTTAAAAATTGAGTAAACTTGTGTTTCTGCCCTAACCTGAAGCGTTTAGTACTAAAATTGAGACAGGGCTTTAGGACCCTATTCATCCTGATTTTCCTTTAGGGATTTCGCTGGGGATTTACACTAGGAATTTCTCCGGAGATTTCCTCCAAGAGTTCCTACGGAGATTTCAATGATTTCTCAGGGGAATTCCAATTGCAATTCCTCTGGAAATTTTCGCCAGAAATTCCTCAAACGCTATTTTTTCGAGCATTTTTTTAGGAATTCCTCGGAAAATTTCGTTAAAAAATTCCTTCGGTATTTCCTCTGGGGATTTCCTCTTCTCCAGGATTTCCTACGGGAATTTCAAGGATTTCTCCGAAGATATCCCCCAAGAACTCCTTCGGACATATTCTCCAAGAATGCCTCAGGGGAATTGCATATGAAATACCTCCTGGGATTTCGTTCAGGGCTCCGCCTGAAATGCCTTTAGAGCTCCGCCGTGAATGCTTCGAAGTTCTTCCGTGAATTTCTTTGGAGTTCATCCAGGCACTCCTTCAAAATTCCTGTGGGAATTCCATAGGAGCTCCACCGGAAATTTCTCAGAGTTTAATTCCAAAATTCATCCAAAGATTTTCTCGTTTTTTTCCGGAGTTCCTCCAGGAATTCCACCGTACTTCCTTCAGGAATTTACCCGTGAGTTGTTCCAAGAATCCCGCTGGAAGTTCCACCAGGAATTCTACCGGAGTTCCTCCAAGAATCCCACCAAACGTTCCTCCAGGAATGCTCTTAGGAATTTTGCACGATCCCCCCGGGAGTTATTCAGGAATTCCCCCTCCATTAATTCCTCTAGGAGATCCTCCAAGAATTTCTGAGGATTCCGTTCCCAGGAGATCCTCAAAAATTTTTATCGGGAATTCCAAGAAGCATTCCTAAGTCCGTCTTCTAGGTCGTAATTCTTCCGGAAATTACGAGACAAGTTCCACCGCTACGCAGATATAAATATGCAAAACGCCAAGAATTCCTTAGTCCGCCAGGAACTTCAAAATAAATGAACTCTGCCAGGAATCGCATTCTTCCGGTGGTTTTTACGTGAATTTCTACAATTTTGATTTGTTTTTTATGGGAAAACGGACAATCAACCGGAATAACTAAAACACTACACTAGTTTAATGAACTTAAACTAACAAACAACTTTATTCTTTAGCAAAAGGTTAACATAGTCTTGTTTGCTCGACAACTGTTTCACGAATGAGGTAGTAACCACGGCATAAAAAATTAACAAGGCAGGCTCTTCACTGATGTAAACATCAAGTTTGGTTGAAAACATGTGACGTCACTCCTATCGTACCATATACCATCCGGACCACTAGATCAATTTTTTTGAAAATTTGTTCGAGGTGGATAGGAATGACGTCGTCAAGTAGCTGTCAGTTTTCGGAATATATCACCTTCTTAAATATAGTACACCGTGGTAGTAACAAAAAGCGCGCGCTAACCGCACGGTGATGACAGTAATGGCGCGCTAGCTAAAAGCAACTTCAGTGATGCGCACGCTAAGAGCATCTCCACAGTAGGGGTTGGAAATTGGTACCTCAACACCCTCGCTCAATTTCCGAACTTCATCAATCCCAAATTGTTACGATGTTGCAGAAACGCCTTACCAGGTAATCCCTTCGTCATAACGTCTGCAAGCTGATTTGCACTTGGAATATATCGTACTGCTACCTGCCCTCGCTGAATCAGTTCTCGTACGAATCGGAATTTTATATCAATGTGTTTCAATCTTCCGACATCTCGTTCATCCTCCACGACTCGAATGGTTGACTGGTTGTCCTCGAAGTAAACTATTGGTTCTTCCAGCTTCACTCCTAGTTCCTTTAGCAACCGAGTCAGCCAGATTCCATGACAAACTGTGACACACAAAGCGATGAGCTCTGCCTCAGTAGATGAGAGTGAGACCGTTGATTGTTTCCTTGTTAGCCAACTGACCGTGCATCCGTGCACACGAAAAAACAAATCCTGTCAGCGAGCGTCGATCTACCAGGTCGTTAGCCCAGTCTGCGTCTGAGTATGCTTCCATTGCCGGCGCTTCATCGTCTCCTCGAAATACCAGCCCAAGGTCAATAGTACCACGTATGTACCGAAGAATGCGCTTCAAATGTACCCAGTGCTCTTCCGTAGGGCAACTTTGAAATTGGCTGAAATAATTTACAGCCGCACACAGGTCAGGTCGAGATGTCAACGTAACGTACATTAAACATCCAACCAACTCTCGATATGGCTTGTCCGTCCGCATCGATTCTTCTCCTTTCTTGAGCCGCAACCTGCATTCCATCGGTGTTGATACTGGTTTACAATCACTCATGTTGAACCGTTTTAAAAGTCCTTCCAGAAAACTCCGCTGAGTAATTCTCAATAACCTTTCCTCGACATTTCGTTCGATTTTCATGCCGAGAAAACAGTTAATTTCCCCAACGTCAGTCATTTCGATTTCCGTCGAAAGGCACTTTTTCACAACTTCAATAAGCTTCAAGTGTCGTCCAATAAGCAAAACGTCATCCACATAAAGTACAAGAAACATTTTATTCTGTCCCGTACCCTTCACATATAAACACTTATCACTTGTGCTTCGACGGAACCCAAGTCTCTCCACAAAACTATGAAAACGTTCATTCCATGCTCTTGACGCCTGCTTCAGTCCATAGAGCGATTTATTCAATTTACACACTAGGTTCTTCCCTTTCACATATCCTTCCGGTTGAGTCATGTAAATTTCTTCAGATATCGATCCGTTCAGAAAAGCCGACTTCACGTCCATTTGGTGGACTGTCATCTTTTCTTGGTTTGCAATGGCTAAAACTGCACGGAGCGTGTCCAGCTTTGCCACCGGGGAATACGTTTCGGAATAGTCAAATCCGTATCGCTGCGTAAACCCCCGTGCCACAAGTCTTGCTTTGTACCGATCTTCTTCGCCGTTTTCACTTCTCTTCACCCGGAAAACCCACTTACAGGATATCGGAGCACGCCCTTCTGGAAGTTTCACTAGTGTCCACGTATGATTCCGCTCCAGTGCATCGATCTCTTCTTGAATAGCTGTCTTCCATTTTGGCCAATCCGCTCGTTTTTCCATCTCACTCAACGAACTAGGTAAGTTCTCCACGTAGCTCGTAGCGTTCAACGCATATCCGGTAATGTTCATATCATAATCACTGTGCCAAGAAGGAGCATGTCGATTCCGCCGCGGCCGCCAGTCACTCCTGGCTTCTTCACTCATTTCCTGCGATATTTCTCCACGAAGCGTATCGTCCCCACAGGATTCATATTCTCCCTCATTGTCCTCTTCATTTTGCTCCAGGTCACTTTGCTCTTCTGCGTCTTCATGTTCATTCGCCGGATCGGTTACTTCTTCACTTTCATCATCACTAGAATCCGCTTCTCGGGAAGATACAGGAACCCGAACGATTTCACTGTTTTCAATACTTCTTCTAGGATCCGCTTGCTTCACACCTCTATCCTCGACAAAAATCACGTCTCGTGCCACCACAATCCGCTTCCGCCTTGGATCCCATACTCGATAGCCGTTATGTGAGTATCCGATGAAAACTCCTTTCCATGATTTGCCGTCGAGTTTCCTCCGCAGCTCCTTCGGAATGTGCACAAAAACATCCGATCCGAATACTCGAAGCTTTTCCACGTTTGGTTTCTTTCCTTCCCACATTTCGAAAGGTGTCTTCTTCTCGCCGATAGCCCTTGCTGGACTGCGATTCGCCAAAAACGCCGCAGTTTGAACAGCGGAACCCCACAGCTCACTACTCACCCCAGAATCTTGCAGCATCGATCGTGTCTTCTCTACAAGCGTTCTGTTCATGCGTTCGCTGGTACCGTTTTGTTCCGGCGTGTACGGCACCGTCCACTCTATTTGCACACCCTTCTCCTTGCAAAAACTCAGGAAAGCCCGATTCTTGTACTCCGTACCGTTGTCGCAACGAAAACGCGAGATACTTCTTCCGAACTTCGCGGACACTATGGCTTCATATTCGCGGAAAACGTCCACTACCTGATCCTTCGAACTGATTAAGCACACGACGGTGAAACGGCTCCAGTCGTCAATGAAAGTCACAAAGTATTTTTCTTCATCGACGCCCACCGGTGTCACCGGGCCACATACGTCCGAATGTATGAGCTCTAGCACTCGCGTCGACCGTCGCTCTTCTCCAACCGAAAATGGCTTTCTTGATTGCTTGCCGACGATGCAAGGCTCACACACGATTTCGTCCGCGAATTTTCCATCCATATTCACTTTCATACCGGTTACCATATTATTACGTATCAAAAGTTTCAAGTTCTTTCCACTCAAATGGCCGTACCGGCGATGCCAAATCTCAAGCCCTTTCGGTATCCGCCCACACGAATAGTACGAAGAGTCTTTATGCACTTTTTCGCGGTATAAGTCCAGTTCATATAATTTACCGCGCCGGTTACCCACCGCAACTGCACCGGATTCTCGTTCAATCGACACTTTACCCTCCGCGAAAATCACTTTTAGTTCGGCCGTCTCCATTTTTCTCACTGATAGCAGATTTACTCTCGCTTCGGGAATGAACAACACATTTTTCAAAGTAATCGGAATCGACTTACCATTCACTTGAGAGTAAAGTTGTACCTCACCGTGTTCCTTTGCGACGATGCACTCTCCTTCCTTGGCTACTGCGATCTGCATCGGATTCTTCATCGGCGACAGCTGCTTGAACAAACTCTTGTCGTTTGTCAAGTGCTCCGACGAACCCGAATCGACGATCCATCCAACTTCACGGCTTGAGAATTTCCTTGCACCAGCAAAACACACACCATTTTCTTCTTCTCCCAAATGCGCACTACTCCTATTCGATCCCTTCCTTTTCTTCTCCGGGCACTCGGACAATTTATGTCCCTCTTTGTGGCAACCAAAACACTTGAACTGTTTCTTCTGATACTGGCCGGTTTTCTTCTTACTCGCTCCAGAAAATGCTGCTGAATCACCAGCCGGCAGGCTAGCTTCCACACCACCACTTTTCTGCTTAATCTCTTCGTCAAGCAGACGACACTTCACGAATTCGATTGTCAAATTTTCTTCCGGCATTGTTTCCAACGCCGTCACGACGGTAGCAAATGCCGGCCCCAACGTCAGCAAAAGATGACAAACAATATCCAGATCGTCGATTTGTGCTCCGGTGCTTTTATACTCCCGCACAATTTTGTCGAACACGAGGAAATGCTCCTGTAAACTTCCCCTCTCGTGACGGAGTGTCAGCATATTTCTTTTCAGGTGCAAACGGCTAGCTATGCTCTTCCGTTCGAACACCCGCTGCAACGCCGACCAGATTGCTTTCGGCGTCGGCTGATCCTGAACGTATTCCAGCTGATTATCATGAATCCGAGAAATCAATAAAGATTTGCACCGACGATCTTTTTTCATCCGCGCAGCAAACTGCTTCTTCTTATCCGCCTGGACAGCAGCAGTATCAGCTGCTTCGATTTTCAGTTCTTCCACTTCCGCGATTTCCCGACTGATGCACTCGGTTAACTCGTGCTCTTCCAGCACAACCAGCATCCGGTACTTCCACGCCGGATAGTTCGAACCATCGAATAACGGAACGCGCACGAAATCGTCCTTCTCCATCTTCTCGAATTTTTACTATTTGCGATTTACTGGGCCATAACCTTATGGGAAAACGGACAATCAACCGGAATAACTAAAACACTACACTAGTTTAATGAACTTAAACTAACAAACAACTTTATTCTTTAGCAAAAGGTTAACATAGTCTTGTTTGCTCGACAACTGTTTCACGAATGAGGTAGTAACAAAAAGCGCGCGCTAACCGCACGGTGATGACAGTAATGGCGCGCTAGCTAAAAGCAACCCGACTAAGGGTACATAACAAAATTATATCAGCATATGTTATTATGTTATAAGTTTTTTTCGAACATAGGTTGTTACAAACTTGATGCAGGATGTTGTTAAAATAACTAAAATTATAACAAAAAGTGTATGAATAGTAACATAAACATAACAAAATGTGTTTTAATTCTATCAAAAACATATCAAAACAAGTTATAATATTTGATACAAAGTATCAAAATTATAATACTGTTCGATATACGATAATATTGTATATTCTTGAAATGCATAACTATCTATTTATTTTGTTATAAAGTTGTTAAAAATGAACAAAAAAATATCTTAAAGGGAAATAAAACACATTATGTTATATTTCTGTTTTATTATGTCCTATGGATAACGGAGCCTAACAAAATTATATCATAATATGATATGCATATCATATTCTGATAAAATTTTATTATATTTTTGTTACAAGCCTCTAGTCGGGAACTTCAGTGATGCGCACGCTAAGAGCATCTCCACAGTAGGGGTTGGAAATTGGTACCTCAACAGTTTTGTTTATCACGTTCGAAATGGATCAGGAAAATAAAACAACCGGTGAATGCGCGTGATGTTTGGTCTATTTTTACTGGTCTAATAAATTTTGACAGGTCCATTTTTGGAATAAATTTGGAACAAAAAATGGACAACCGGTGAAGTTGCCCTAATGTGATGGTGCAAAACCGAACGCAGCCCAAAGTGTTATTATTAAAAAGGTCCTATTTTTCAAATGGTGATTACCTATTTAAATTATTTAAGATCAATTTGCTAGAGCTTCAATATATCAATAAACTGTGCAATAAATATTGCATAATGTCATTAATCCATTACTATCACAGTCATCGAAACTTCAGGTTGGAGAAAAGAATACATTGAACACATTTTCGTGTAAATTTTCTTCATTTCGAACGAACGAAAATTCCAATGACGGCCCCCTTAAAGGATTTCCAGATTGTAGATGAAAATTTGTAATTTTTCAGCTTAGGAACGAACATCTTCCTTATATTTTCCTAGGATTTTTATTTGTAATTGTAAACTAAAGAATTGCTCCTCCGGAAATTCGCGTGCTCCCTGGATAAAATTCTGCTAAACGTTGAGCCGACGAGATGTTTTTCGGATTTTACATCAATCAACTTTTTAAACGGTCTAAACGGTTCATACATATCTGCATTTATGTTTGACAAACTACAAAACCTGCAGCTTTCTATCAGAAAAAGCAAGAAAATTTCATTTTTATAACTCCTCAAAGGGCTTCAAATAAGCGAGCTACAACTTATAAGAACATAACTGCCATTACAACTTACTACTCCGGTGTTTGTGGAATGTAATGTGAAGTTTCAACAATATCATAGATAATTCTACCAAACCATCCAAGAGGCGCTACTGACTAGTAATAATACACTATTGTGCATCGTGGTTCATTGGTTTTTATCAGGGCTCTCGTTCGTGAGAGCAGAATCTCGACTCGCCATTTGCCGACGTAAAAAAAATCGTATCGGCTTATCCATCTACGCTCAGATGAGCTCATTCATATATTTCATAACACTGAAATAGGCCATTTTGAATACACACCCACTCCCTAATAACGCTTTTTTGTATGCACCGTAACATCGTTTTGCACCTTTGGGGTCATGCACAAATTACGTCACGCTCTAAGGGGGGGAGGGGGTCGAGCAAAAGGTGACAAGCCTTACAAAATTTTCGGAGGACTCATACAAAAAGTGTGACAAAGGGGGGGAGGGGGTCGGAAAAATTGGAATTTAGCGTGACATAATTTGTGTACCATCCCTTTTCAATAATTCCATGGCGCTATTTTAAGGATGTTACAGCTCATACAAAATTTGTAAAATACTCATACATAATGCGTTACGAATGGGTGGGTGGGTATCGATAATGGCCGTTTTTGGCGTTAAGAAATTTGTGAATAAACCCTAAAGACTCCCACTCACCATCTCTCCAGCATTATGAAATTTGTGAATGAACCCCTTATGAGTCTCCGGTGGAGTTGCTTTTATTATTGTGAATTTTCTTGGAAGATGGATTTGAAGGGATATTGCTTCAGCTGGTTTGAAATCTGCGGTAAATTTCAAGGGGCACTCCAATACATTCAGGCGGTATGAATATCCTCTAACTCAATAGGATTGTGGCTCGCAGTTACTCACAATTCACATAAAACATCTGCGAATAGACGATTCTAGATATATCCATTACATTGAAGTCCAGTTTCGAACACATTTCTAAATATTTGATTGAAATTTAAGTAATTGAAAACTTAACCAAAATAAAATTTTCCAAATATGCATCAAAACGCCCCTCAAAATATGCTTCCCTCCAGCTCGTAGCATAAGCCATTTTACGAGACAGTCGGTTGACGTTTTCTGGTGGACCGCTCATTGTTATTGTTTTAAAAACTAGCATGATAAGTGAATGGCGCTGGTAACGTTTTTGTTGGTGATGACATTTTCGCCTCATTCTGGCTATTTTTCTACGCGGTTACATGTCTGATGTTACCAGTAAAAAAAATAAAATCTTCCCTGACTGCTAATTTTAATTTTACTGGGGAAGATTGAAAATCTCGTTGCACGCCATTAATGAATGAGCTCCTCCCAAATGTGGCACTAGAAGAAACGTAAATAAATGGGCCCGCCAGCAAGTTTCAAAGCTGATAAACAAACAAAAAACATATGATTCGAAACGTCTCATAAAATGGCTTCTAAGCAACATAAAAACAATTGTCAAAAGGAATCAAAACAAACCACACAAAAATCGTGGTAGTGAAAAGGCAATCTAACGTACGTGTTGCACCAACAGCAACGGTGTATACAAAAATGTCAGAAAATCAGTCGATTTCGAATACCGTGGTGCATCAATGCCCGGACGCTTAAGTCAGTGGTCACCAAACTGCGGCCCGCGGGCCGCATGCGGCCCTCGAGAAGGTTTTGTGCGGCCCGCGAATGGATTTTAAATATTAATGTTATATTGTTTTGATATTAATGTTAATAATCCTTTGCTCTTGAAACTTTGGTCTTGAAAAGTCAATTTTCGAAATCACACATTTGATAGTATCTGCGTTCATTCATCTTCATGACATAAGGAGTAGCATGAATTTGACTTTTTTATCAATTAATTATCAGCTCACAATCATTCAAAGATTCAAAGTTTCTAAAACCCTTAAATTTTCTTGAATTTCTAAAGAAGATCTAGTACATAGCACCCTGCAAAAAATCTTCAAATCCCCACTATTCTGAACATACTTCAGTTTAAAAAATTGTGCCATATGTGCTTATTCTGCGAGACGTGTGAGGTGAGATGAGTCGAATGAGGTGACAATTGTCGACTCGCTCCCATTTGATTAACATTAGTCGTCTCACGTCACTCGAGGTGAGAGCGACTCATCTCGACTCACACGCCGCGCAGAATAAGCACAATTATCTTAGTCTAGTGGAGGTGTCCGCAGAATTATGTTATTCGAAATATTTCAAGATTAAATGCTTTTTGAATGTTTGCAAATTTTTCGATCTTCCATAAAAAATGGTTAACTTTGATGAGCTGACTGAGTATACTAATGTTGTATACTAATTTTTGTATAGCTTTTTCACATTTAAATAATGGCGCGTACATGGTTGGTTTGAGTTTTCACAGAATTTTCGTGTTTTAAGAAAGTTCAGGTGAACCCAAACTTTTGCACGATGGCTTGAATGACTGCTCCTTTGATTTTGAATAGTTTTCAGATTTTTCGCTAAAATTTTGTGAGTGCTCTTCAAAAAACATATGATTATGATTTTAATGAGACATTGATTCAAAATTTTGGTCAATCCAATGCTGAGAAAATCATCCATGTTTTTTGAAAAATGTCACAACTTTAAGTAAAATTTAGTACACAAAATTCAAAATCAATTTTCATGAATTCTGTTACATTACCTAACATAATTAAAATTAAATACAGCTGTTAAAATTAATCCTTGCAAATCTTGCGGCCCGCGACTCATTTTGAAAGCGGTGAAATGGCCCGTATAGTCGGTTAGGCTGAGGACCACTGGCTTAAGTCAACACAAATATTCAAATTCTAATATGAAGGTGTTGTTTTGGAAAATCCTTGATGTTGTAGCGTTTTGGACATTGTTTTAATCGAGATCTTCACGAGAGTGATGAAAATTTTGGTAAAAACCATGTTTTTAGCTTGAAATCATTCAAATATTGAAGCATGTCTGGTCTATAAATCCGGACACCTGATGCAAGTATTGTCTTTAAATCCGGACACTTTTGGATCAAAATCCAGACAACTGTTTTAAAGCATGTTATTTTCGTTTAATTTTAATGAAAATTATATCAACATATAATCAAAAATAAATCTCTAATAAACTCGATGTCCTCCTTTGCCATATAATATCAAAGAAAATAGCACGTTTGTGATGTTGATAGTTTGATTACCTGAGCTGAAGCTAATGTGTCTTGATCTGCAGTTGATGGGGCTTGAACTGTTATCAAGGAAGATATACTCATTCTATTCAACATTCTTTTAAATTCTGATAACTTACTACACTTTTCATAGTTATTTTTCATGTTCTCTCTTGGTTGTTCTTCCTTGAAACACACTTACACCAGTCAAATCTGGGTCTTTTAAACGATGTCCGGATCTTAAAACACTGGCTCGTTATCCCGGACAGTCTATTTACACACCAATCAAAACATGTTTTCAGCATTTTTAGCATCAAAGGAGTTACAGAACATTTAATATATATTTTCTTAAACACTTATGATTAAACTTTCTATGGAAATATTATTTCACTAGCTTTTTCCTTCGTCCAAACACCGTTCACGCGTTCGTCGATTCGGTTTCTTGAGTTGGGGTTTGTACCCGCGACGAAATGACGTCCAACATGAACAAATTATTTGTTTTTATTTTTATTAATTATTTGACAGTGGTTACTAGATTCAAAATGAAATAAAGTGACAGCACTGTTAAAATAAAAGAAGAGAATAAAAACAAACAAATATTACTTAATTTTTACTTTAATTAGTTTAATATAACCAAAGTGTCCGGTTATTCGCTCCCAATACGCCAATTCGTCCGGTGGGGTGTGCTGCTGTCGTCATGATGATGGTTGACGAGAGCAATGCCAAACCATTCATGGTTTCAAACATTCGGAACAAAAATATTTATTTTCACCGCTTACTTCACTTATGTATGAAATTGAATGAGATCCAATGATAGAGAATTCATTTATCTACCCAATGGTGTTTTTAGGGACAAGCGGAGAATGTCCCGAAGCGTATTTTATTCAAGCGCAAAAATCGCTCAGGCGAAAGTTCCAATGAAACTAACCTCACATATCCTGGTTTTCCAACCTCAAACTACCTAGTGCTTCTACCAGCCGGATCTCAATTTTTATGAAAGTACAGTGGGGATTCGCTCGTTGGGGTCCGCTACATGGAAGGACTCGATGGTTGAATATTCGCTGGTTGGAAAATATTCCAGCTTAAAAGCACTCAAATGTCAAGAGTTGTTGTCAAACTGACTTTAACGTCTGAGTACCGTCGCATTGAAGTCTTCATATACAGAACAAATGCGTATGTAATTTGCGTTTCGTGACGATTTGCTCTCCAGTTTGCGTTAGTGTGGAACATTTTCACCAGCTGTCAGTCGTTCCAACTAACGGGTCGGATTCGCTTGATGGAAGGCAGTCGTGTTCCAACCAGCGAATCCCCACTGTAGTGCAATAATACAAAAAACAAACGTATGTAGAACATAGAGAATGGATATTCCTACCTTTTCCCGCCTAACTGTTTCACTGTGAACCCGTCTTATATCAGGAAAATAATAGTAGTTTGCGGAACAAGTTGCAGAATGATGATTTTTACAGCACGAGTCGTAAATTTATCCTACGAGCTTGCCGAGTGCTGTAAAAATCGAGTTTTGCAACGAGTTACGTACAACATTTTTTGCAATTTCGTAGAAGACCACTTGAATGGTATCAGAAATTGTATCGGAATGCATTCACCATTATTTTACAATTCTGAGGAATTGTTGTGTTATGATTCATTACGCAGCTCAAAACAGTTTGAGTAATGAGAAAGCGTTACGTAATGAATCATTACAGGACTGGTTTCAGTTAGGTAATGAATATTCCCGCACTTGCGTACTCCAGTGCAGGAAAGTAGGCCGTTTCATGACAGATTGGCGTGATGGAAAAACAGCATTTACGATGAGAAATTGCAAAAAACATTTTTCCCCCACAGCGGCATGTGATGGATGCATGAAAATCAAATCTCTCATCATCTGACTAGTTGCGCTACTAAAGTATAGATTTCTAACGTATGTTGCGTTTTTGCGATTGGAAGCGTATTGGTACCGTCCGGATTTTGATTCACCACGGTACATCTCTCTCTTTCATCGACCGACGATTTGAGGAACGGCGGTTTATAACCGCCGTGTCCAATCTGGAAATCTCCGTACAATACTTCCCAGCTTTTACTCCGTCTGCCTCCATTCTAGTACTGCAAATCATGTCAAGACAATCCGATATAAATAACTATGCTTCTCTGTTTTGTTTTGGCTCTTCTTCCGTAGCTTGGCAAATGAAATTTACTACCGTGCGTCGTATTTTTCGGCTGATACGGATCGAAAGTTAATATTATTATAATTTTTTTCTTTGGGTGTCTAGTTAGACGGCTAAGACCGATCACGGTCCATCTCGCCAATTATTATTATTGAAGAAGAACAGTCAGATTATAAAAAAATAACACCGAACATCAATCGACACAAACATGTCCCGTATAAAAATGGAGTGCGATCCGATGACCTCGCTTCGTCATCGACTCGGCAAGGAGCTTGTCTGCATCGAATATCCCGGCGTAGTGCGAAATCCGGACC
This sequence comes from Aedes aegypti, assembly GCF_002204515.2. Taxonomy (NCBI): domain Eukaryota; kingdom Metazoa; phylum Arthropoda; class Insecta; order Diptera; family Culicidae; genus Aedes; species Aedes aegypti. Next base: position 404,813,668 of record NC_035108.1, read on the forward strand.
GGATGATGGCATCGCTCGGAGGAGCCGCGAACTTAGTACAGTAAGTGTTACTTGCATCTTCCAAGGTGGCGACCTAGTCGGGAATTCTCCATTATTTCCTTGAAATTTTGGGATCGATACATTCTAAAAAATGAGATTCTGGCGAATACTATAGAATTCTCAGGAATTTGTTTTTCGATTCTGAGTGGCCACCCTGGATGGGAAAAAGTTCTTCGTTAATATCTAAGTTCTTTTCTTCAGGCAATCTGTGCGGAAAAACGTCGTCTAGAGCTGAGATTCCGTCCGGAATCGATCTACTCGAAGCCGGCTTTCGGAGATCGCCACAACAAAACTGGATTAGTTCTGAGGATAAGGACACGTCGTAAGCGTAGCCAGCCGAACGAGGTGGAGATCCGGTCGTTGGAGATTGCAGTCGAGTCGGCCTGGTATTTAGATTCGAGAGCATGTGTGACTTCCAGTTGTTGCCGGCCTTTCGGAATAAATTGACCTCAGCGGTGAATGCTTGTATGAGCAGTTGGTTCCGAAAGGAGTTTCGACGACGGCCTTGACGGAAGGATCTGAAGGCATTCCGTACTTTTTGCCCCCAATCACATTCAGTCGCTTTGACACGGCCCCAGTTGAGCATCTTCAAGGCGAAGGACATTCTTGCCGATATGATGGGAGCAACGGAGAAGGAGCGCGCGAAAAGGACTAAGCACGGAATTTATGTGTCCTTTAATTTGCCTGGATCCTCTTCCAACCGAAGCCAATGCCTTAGCATTGGAAACTATCAAGAGCCGGAACGTCCGACAGGAAGTGATTGCAATGGTCACGAAGAAAATTCGAGGAACGTCCAATCTGGACCAAGACTGCCTCAAAGGAAGCCTCCAGTTGAGGCGAGGACGACATCCGTTTACTTGCTCCCCAAGCTTGGCCTTCTATTTCGTAAATGGACCATGGCGTGGAACGTGGGTCCGTTTCGGGTACGATCCGCGAAAATTGGTTCGAATCTCGCTACTATCAGTTGCTGGATTTCCGTGTCCCGAGCCGTTGGCGCCATGCACGACAAGGTCAAAGTTAAACGGACCCAAAATCCGGTGCGCCCTTGTATGCGTTTCTCCAATCCGGCTCGAACAATCGTGACCCGAGCAAACCGAGCGTCAATCGGACCGCGGGCCAAGCAAAGCGATTACGTTTTTACCCCGGACACATTGCCACAGGTGAGAATCATCTTCTACCAGTACTGTGACGTAAAGGTGCCCAGAATTCAAGCAAATGCTGAGAAGATCCCAACGCCGCTGATGGGAGCGGCTTGCAACGAAAAGACCGGATGGTTGCCGCCGAGATTCGACGAACAGTGTCGAGACATTTTGACGGAGATTGTCCTGACCAATTTCAAGGAGAAGAAGGGTGACGATCGGCCAGCACCAGTGCCAGCGAGTTCGAGACGGGGGATGAGACTTCGATGACCTATGACGAGGAGGAAGACACTGATATTGAAATTGGGGCGGAGAAGTTCATGAAAAGTACGTTTAAGTAGAATGGAAGAAATAAATTAATAATCGTTCGCGAATCCCATTTTGTGTTTTATTATGATGAATTCATCCTTTTTGGGACCAGCAATGTAGAGGGGGAAAGGTCAGGAATTTGAAACTACGTACCGAATAACACAGGCGAATACTGACGTAAAACAGAAATTTCAGGATGTATGAACTTAACTTAAGTCTGTGAAAAGAACCTGCTACTACAAGATATCTATACAACAATCCGAAATCCAGATGTCATTTGGAATACTACTCTCCCAATTCTTCCAGCAATTTTCAAAGGATACTTCAAGGGATTTCTTTAGAAGTTGTTTCAGGAATTCCTTGAACACTTTCAACGTGACTACCACCAATAATTTTCTAGGAATTACTTTAAAAAAATTCCAAGACTTTCCAAGCACTTTCTCCAAATATTTTCACTAACTTTTCAAACGAATTCTCCAGCTGTTACACTAAGAGATCTTAAGATTCCCACTGAATTTCTTCCAAGAAGACCAGCAAGAGTAATCATGAGTTTTTAATGAAATTTGTTTGAGGATTTCAATTCTACGCCATTTCATCCAAAAAATCCACGAGGGGTTATCCGAGTAAATCTATTAAGGGGCAGGATCCGTCATCAATTTTTGATTTTAAGAGCAGTATTTTCCCAATGTTATGGATTTTACGCCACCTGAGTAAATCCAGAACCTTGGTATTTTTTTTTTTTTTTTTTTCTATTTTCCAACCGAAACACAGGGACATTTCACGCAATGAAATATTCAAACTTTGATAACTTTTTTATTTCTCGATCTTTTGGCACAATTTCTCACAAGCTGTGAATGAAATTATCGCGGAAATAAGACGAAAATAGGCATTTTTCAAGCAACCCGACAATTAGTTGCAGCCTTTATCTGCGAGAAACAGATCACGTGAACTGCTATAATTATTGATCATTGTACTGACGAAAAGCCAAGCTCGATCCGATGATATGCATCGATCCAATTTAATCGGCTCTAAACTTATCGCCAATAATTATCACAAGAGAAATGACAAAAATGTTTACCGGCCGACGGATTCGAGCCCATAATATAAATTCTCTGCTGCAGATCTCGTGAGAGCACACTCTCGCAGTGCTGGACGGGTAGGATATTATCGCATACGCAGTGTCGTAAAAATCAGCCGAATGATACCCCGATCAGTGCGAAAACGAACAAAAAACAAACTCCGCTAGCAAGAAGCCAATCTGACTCGAGTGCGAATGCGACCGAGAAAGAGAGTGGGTGCAAACACGCACACATTCAGTTTCACCCACTGTTGGTGTCATTTCAAAATTCAGTTTCACCTAGAGGCACTGAAATTGAAAATTGAATATAAAAAAATACAAATGAATTTATATTACTGGTATAAGAAAACGGCAATGTGATGCCTCCAGTTGATGAATCATGATTGTCTTTTATAAAAAAATACAACTTTTGCAATTGCGATGTTTTGTGGGGTATTCTGAAGGAAATGATTTTTTTCACTAGTGAAATTGAATTGAATGTCAGTAGTGGATGAGAATTAGTGTAGCAAAGTAATTGAAAAACTGAATGCACGTTCTACCAGATTCGTGCATGTATTGTCAAACAAATTCACACAAAGAAGAATTCAATGATGACGGAGCCTACTGAGGATCGGCGTTGGTTGACTGTATATTGAATTATGCAGACACTGCGCATACGTCTCTTTTCCTCCGAAAATCGGCTTGAGCGATAGGCTTACGATAATCGCCGTGACCGATAATTTCACTCCCTGCTCACAAGTTTCAAAAAAAAACTCTTCTAGTTTAAGTATCTATGTCAATATCTGTCATTGATGATCTGGTTTTAAAGATATTCTGATGTTCCTTAGAGGACGAAATTCTCCATTTAAAATATCTTTTGGTGGTCATTTTTTGTTTACGTCATTTATTGTGGCGCTCATTTTAAATTCACATCAAAAACTCAAGTAGGCTTGGATTTTTTCGTTTTTAAGGACGCAATGTTTCAATTTGCTTAATCTGAAAACATTTGGTGATTTTATTAACACTGTGACGGTATATCGACATTTCAGATAATCGCATTACGTGGATTTATCTTGCAGAGCACAATATCAAAAAAAAAATTAAAATGCCGGCTACACAAAGCTAGATGATAAGGAGCTACTCTGAAAAAATCATGCAAATCGGATAAATATTCTAGGAGATATCTAAAAATTACGATATGATGTATTTTTTAAATTTTTAAGGGCCCAGATAGCCGTAGCGGTAAACGCGCAGCTATTCAGCATGACCAAGCTGAGGGTCGTGGGTTCGAATCCACCGGTCGAGGATCTTTTCGGATTGGAAAATTTCTCGACTTCCCAGGGCATTAGTATCTTCGTACTTGCCACCGATATACACATGCAAAAATGGTCATTGGCAAAGTAAGCTCTCAGTTAATAACTGTGGAAGTGCTCATAAGAACACTAAGCTGAGAAGCAGGCTCTGTCCCAGTGGGGAGTAACGCCAGAAAGAAGAAGAAGAAGATCTTATTAGGCCAGCGTAGTACCAGATACATACACACTAGACCTGTTCACTTTTTCTAAGGTACCCGTGCCACATCAAATTCTGAACTTATTTATCAAAACAAGTTATTTATCTGTCCAAAAATGATACAATTTGGTAAAGTTTTAGAGGTGTATCAAATCGATTTTGTGGTTTTTTGGACTATTTCCCCGAAATGCGTTCCTGAAACCCAGAAAAATCATTGAAAATTATTCGAAATACCACTAGCCTTTTTCTAACACAATAGTCTATCACTTTGCCGAAGACACTAGGGTGTTTTGACCGCTTCTTCATTATGCTTTTAACGTAATTAGTCAAAAAATCTCGAAAAACGCAATATATTTTTCCAGTTTGCCATATCAATTTCGATAAAAATCTTATTATATTTTGTATCCAATTCAACTATCTATTTGATCTAAATGTTACGAACATATCGTTCATACATCATTTTCATGTGAGAATTGAATTTCACTTCGAAATAATTGAAAGTGTATCACTCTATACCCTAAAATCTCATAGGGTTGCCAACACAATTACACTCTATGAAAACCACAGTTACCCATGATTTAGACGTCATGTCTTTGAACCCTACTGTCCATCATCATCGGCTCAAAATAGAGTTGATGGTAAGGTTTGGTTCTAAGGATCAGAAGATCCACGGTTCAAGTGCAAGGAATAATCTTTTTTTCCATAATCAACAGTAATCGTAGCTTATCATCACAATCTTCGGTTAACAACACCCCTCCATCGTAAAGATTTTTGTGTGAATATTTTACAAGTTTTGTATGAGCCGTAATATCATAGAGTCACCGAAGCCCCCTTTTCAGCGTCATGGAATTTGTGAATAAGCCCGTGCAATTCGACCATTGATGCTATGCTTGATACATTATAACTATTAGTTTTATTTAGGTTATGTTGTGGTACGATGTTGGTTTACTCTTCAAATACTGGAAGACTCATTAGAGCTCTAGTTCTCAAGGCTGTTGCTACGCTGATTTAACTTGAGACATCACTTGTAGTTGCCTTTATATATCAAAAGGTAGTTCTTCATGTAACGTGCTTTTTTAGAATGGTACTGTGTTAAGGAACAAAATATTTCATCCCGTGTTAGTGAAATTTGAGCATGAAAATGTTCCAAATTAGGTCAAATAGTTACAAATCTTAGCTTGATTGGTGTGAAAAACAAACAAACAAGATTATCTCTTGTACTTGAACCTTGAATCTTCTGATCGTCAGGCCCAAACCTTACCATCGACTCTATATTAAGCCGATGGCGATAGACTGTAGGGTTCAAAGATATGACATCTAAATCATGGGTAACTGTGGTTTTCATAGAGTGTAATTGTGTTGGCAACCCTATGAGATTTTAGGGTACAGAGTGATACACTTTCATTTATTTCGCAGCGAAAATCAATTCTCACATGAAAATGATGTATGAACGATATGTTCGTAACACTTAGATCAAATAGATAGTTGAATTGGATACAAAATATCAGTGTTGCGATGGATCTTCTTCGTGAACAATGATCGACGCATCTTCGCGATCCAACATTCGCCAAAATTCATTTTTCATTTTTGAGTCACGAAGAGCATCGCAAAAAGCGAACGGATGCAACGCCGAAGAAGCAAAATGAACACACCGATAAGTGGTTCGCGAAGCCTTTCCACTCGTAGGATTCATTTATCCACGCGCTGTTCATTCTGGTGATTCATTGCAAGGTTGCTTCTTCTCGTAAAGTCAAGCAAACACTCCACGCTAAGCCAGCTCCACGCAGCGCATGTATTAAAACTACACATAATGAGGCAACCAATGCAGAACTGGCTGACTGAGTGAAAATTATGTGTAGGTCGCACTCATTCTGTGAGTTGCCGACGTGTTGGCCTTCGGCTGTGCGGAGATCGATGGAAACGGAACAGTTAATGATCTCCCGCGCGGCAGCAAACAGACCGTTGGTAAGATGGGGAGTTTTCTGAGATGTTTTCTAGCGAAAAGCCGGAAGATGGTCGCAAATGCGAAAGTTTTTTTCCCCATTTGCTTCCACTTCGGCTATTCAAATGAAAAAAATCTCTGAAAAACTTTAAAATTGGAACTGAATTTCGCATTCCAAGCGTTCCTCATCTGTGCTCATTTCATTCATTCAGTTTTGTTTACCACCGTTTGCACAAAACTGTGTACAGCCCAGCCCTGTCGTCGTAAAATTTGAGCTTCTTAGTCGTCCCTTTTTGAGGGGGGCGTTACTATAGCCCAGAGGGCGCTTCTGTTTCCAGGCGTTATGATGTTTTCTCCTAAGAAATATCACACATATTTTAGTATATAGGGATCCACTATGACGGAGGTTATATTTGCTATTGGTTTTCGGCTTTTAGTCTGTACAGATCATAAACGGAAATCCAAAAACCCTTAGCAACATGTAATATAAAATAATTACAAATATCACAAATATTTCAATATACATTCCTAACAAACGAGAACTAATATGCTTTTGCACGTATTTAGTTTGTATTCCATTTCTATTAAAATATGGAACGAAGATATCGAGTACATGGGTTTAAAATGATTCAGTTGATAAATTTGCTAATGTAACAAGTGAAAATTATTTACTCCTTGTACCATTTGAAACTACCATAAGAATGCCTGTGACTATTTATTAGAATCTGACAACTAAGACTATTACGATATGCACTTTAAAATTAATCTCAATCCATGAAATAAACTCAGTCTTTTAACATTTTGAGTAATTTTTTTTTTGATTTTTATTTATGAGGGTTTAAACTTGATTAGCCAGTTCATTCGCCTCGCAATTTTAATTAACCAAAACGCTTCTCCTCTAGTTTTATGAAATTGAAGCGAAATACGACACAAACTATAATTCTAATTATGTATGCCAATGGTAATCACATTTCAGCGATAATTACTCAACCATAACTCGAAACATTTTTTGACGAAGTATTATGCGTATTCTCAGTCCTGTCAGACTAAGAAAATTTGATTAGGAAGCAAAGAAAAGTTTTTTCTTCAAAAAAATAAATAAAATAATTATGTTAACAAAGACTTTTTTGAGTTTTCTAAAAGCAGGACATCTAGAACGTTCGAACTTTTTTTAACTTTAAGAAGAGGTGAATCTTCTTTCTGGCATTACGTCCCCACCGAGACAGAACCTGCTTCTCAGCTTAGTGTTCTTATGAGCACTTCCACAGTAATCAACTGAGAGCTTACTGTGCCAATGACCATTTTTTTGCATGCGTAGAGTAAGGTGGGGCAAAAGTTCGACCTTAGTGGTATAATCAAAGTTTCCAGGAAAATAATAGCAGATGAAACAAAACAAATACCATACAGCGAACCTTCATCATATTGGCTATAACTTTGCTGAACAAACTTGTGTCAAAATATTTACCCATTTTTCGTTAAAAACAGTTTAAAAATTGATTGTCTTAAACGAACTTTTGCCCCACCGGTGGGGCAAAAGTTCGAATCTAGTGTGGGGCAAAAGTTCGTTATCTAAAACACAAAATATCAATACTTTTATGCCAGGCATACTTTATACCAGCCGTAAACTTATGTTTGCCGAAAAATACACACTAAATTTTCATCAAAAAATGCCCAAAACAGGGTTAATTGTAATACACCCAAAAAATAGCAGTTTTTCGCAAAACTAAGTGAAAATGTAAAATTTTTGTGAGATTTTTCGCACGATCAGGCAAATTTCGATGAATTTAGATTTCGGAAAATTTGATAATTTTTCCGTGGGTTTTTACATGGGTCGAACTTTTGCCCCGCAGATTCGAACTTTTGCCCCGCTATGAGCCAAAAATTGATTGCAACTATTTATGGAAAAACTAATACACGTCAAAGCATCCTTATGATAGGCCTAGAAACGCCCTTACATAAAATATTGAAAAATATTTTATCTTCATTTGGCTCCATGCATCGAAAGTTTGACCAAAAATTACAATATTTACGTCGAAAAACAACAAATAGCCATAACTTTCCCAAATCTCAATCGATTTTTATGATATTTAGAGTGAAAGTATCTTACTTGAATAGCATTCGAACCACCATGAAATTTCTAAGCTTTGATTTGATTTGAGCTAGAAATCTTAAAAAGAAACTCTTGCCCCACTCGAACTTTTGCCCCACTTTACTCTATATCGTGTGGCAGGTACGATGATATTCTATGCCCTGGGAAGTCGAGAATATTTCCAACCCGAAAAGATCCTCGACCGGTGAGAGTCGAACCCACGACCCTCAGCTTGGTCTTGCTGAATAGCTGCACGTTTACCGCTACGGCTGGCTTAAATTAAAATAAAATTTCGCTCTTGAAGTGATATCAAAATGAAAAACCTGACTTAATCCACCGATGGTGAGACTGAACCCTTCTTACATTTCCATACAGGTATGAGATAATTATTATTCATCATTCATTTGGAACCTTGTACCAGTACAGTGGGGTTTCGCTCGTTGGGGTTCCGCTAAATGGAATGACTCGATGGTTGGATGTTCGCTGGTTGGAAAATATTCCAACTAAAAGCACTCAAATGTCAACAGAAAATGTCAAACTGACTTTGACGTCTGAGAATCGTCGCTTTGAAGTCTCCATATATAGAATAAATGCGTATGTAATGTGCGTTTTGTGGCGATTTGCTGTCCAGATGCGTTCGTGTGGAGCATTTTCACCAGCTGTCAGTCTTTCCTACTAACGAGTCGGATTCGCTAGATGGAAGGCAGTCGTGTTCCAACCAGCGAATCCCCGGTGTATAACTAAACTTTAGGATGTTGTGACTATGTTCTATCTGCCCTAATAGTTTAATGGTTTGCGAAAAAGTCCAGGAAACTGAACGTCAAAAGGCGGATATCGAACTTTATTAGTTTTCATACGCTTATTATCATAGTTTAAGAGGGTCTATAAACTCATGTTGCCATCCTGTAAAATAATATCGAAAAATGAAAAATTGATGTCCTAAAATGATTTTGCCAGCGATTTTTTTAAGATTTATGTGCAGGTTTAAATTAAAAAAAAGGGGAATTTTAGAGATTTTTGAAAATAATGATTTTTATCTCTGTAATTTATAATTCGATTGCTATATGATTGTGAATGATATCCGAGCTTTCAATCGACGAAAAAAGAGCTTAAATTGGATTTAAAATAGCTGAAAAATTGATCAAAATGTAAAAAATATGAATATTTCAGAGAATTTTTTTTTCCAGTACTTTAAAAAATTCTTCCAATGATATCTCTGAAACTAGTAATCCGATTTCAATGAAAATTTGAAGGCTTATGATTGAATGTCAGAGCTTTCATTAGCCGATAAAAGAACTTAAATCGGTTCAAAAATGGCTGAGATATCGATCAAAATGCAGACAGTTGAAAATATAAGAATATGCTTTTTCTAGTACTTCACGATACTGTTTGAATCATAACTCTGTAACGAAATGTCCGATCGCAATGAAATTCAATAGCGTTCTATGGGAATGTTGTAGCTTTCTTTTAGAGCTAAAAGTGTTTAAATCGGTTGACAAACGGCTGAGATAATTGAGTGACATTTTTTGTAACACACTTCAAGCGATCTTTATACCCTTCTTATGGTTGTAAGAAGGGTAAAAAGAGGAATTTTAGAGATTTTTTTGGATAAAATCGATTTTTATCTCTGTAACTTTACGTTCGATTGCAGCATGTTTATGAATGATGTCAAAGCTTTCAATCGATGGAAAAAGTGCTCAAATCGGATTAAAAATAGCTGAAATTATAAGATTTATGTGCAATTTGAAATTAAAAAAAAAGAGGAATTTTAGAGATTTTTTTGGATAAAATCGATTTTTATCTCTGTAACTTTACGTTCGATTGCAGCATGTTTATGAATGATGTCAAAGCTTTCAATCGATGGAAAAAGTGCTCAAATCGGATTAAAAATAGCTGAAATTATAAGATTTATGTGCAATTTGAAATTGAAAAAAGAGGAAATTTAGAGATTTTTTTGGATAAAATCGATTTTTATCTCTGTAACTTTACGTTCGATTGCAGCATGTTTATGAATGATGTCAAAGCTTTCAATCGATGGAAAAAGAGCTCAAATCGGATCAAAAATAGCTGAGAAATTGATCAAAATGTAAAAAATTGAATATTCTAAAATAAACTTATTTATTTCCAGTACTTTACAAAATTCTTCTATTGATATCTCTGTAACAAATAATCCGATTTCAATGAAAATTTGAAGGGTTATGAATGAATGTTAGAGCTTCCATAAGTCGAAAAAGAACTCGAATCGGTTCAAAAATGGCTGAGAAATTGATCAAAATGCAAACAGTTGAAAGTAATAAAATATGCTTTTTCTAGTACTTCACGATACTGTTTGAATCATAACTCTGTAACGAAATGTCCGATCGCAATGAAATTCAATAGCGTTCTATGGGAATGTTGTAGCTTTCATTTAGAGCTAAAAGTGTTTAAATCGGTTGACAAACAGCTGAGATAATTGAGTGACATTTTTTGTAACACACACACACACATACACACACACATACACACACACATACACACACACATACACACACATACACACACACATACACACAAAGCGGTGGGAGCTAGGGACTTGTTCCCTAGCGCCAATGAAAAACCACCAGTTGGCTTGACCGGGCCCTGGTTCCGGTTTACCGGTTTCCAGTCAGCCCAAGGGGAGGTTGTCTAGGGCGTGGCGGGGGTTCAATGCAGGGCTCTGTTGAACTCCTACAAAAACCCACAGGTCCGCAATCACACCTCCGTACAAGCGACCCGTACCGCTTTCAAAGTACTCTAGCCCATCACCAGGAGCGCCACCCGGCGCATTAGGATCCAGGCCAGCAAGATCCTGATTATGGAAGACTGGCAGCATAAGAACATGGACACGACTATGGACCACGCATAGGAACTACGCTACAGAGCTGACAGTCGTACTATTCTACACCCTTAGTAAGGATGGATGACACCTCCCTGAAACGGCGAGTGGGTTAATGGTACGGTTGCCCCCGTCCCGTTAAAACCTTGGCAGGCCTCCAAGTACGTTCCAAACCCGCCACCTTAGCTGGTGGAAGTAGGCTCAGTTGAACCTTTCCTGACTTGCGCCGATCTGGCTCTGAACTTGGCACCCCATAAGGGGCCGGGTCAACCCTAGCATGGCGTCACTGCTGGCAAACATCACCATGGGATCACGAAGGCGACTACTTACGACGGGCGAGGATAGCGGCTTAGAGGGGGGACCCACTAAAATGGAGAATTTCCAAAACAATGCCGAAACAATGGAGTTTAATGCAGCAGGAGTTGAGAACGCTAGCGCGTTCCAGAAAAGCGGTAAGGTGCCACGATCGCCGGTGCACACCACGGAGAATATACCGACGGCTAGCAGTAGCTCGAAGCAATGTGAAACACAGGGACCACAAGGAGGATTAGGGATTCAAAGTCCAGTGTTCACACCGAAATCGAGCAATAACACTCAAGGAGGCCAACTACCTGAAAACTTGAGGTTGACTGAGGTGAAGAATAAGGTCGATGAACTCATCCAGTTCGTTAAGGACCGGCACAATGTGCATACTGTGATCAAGAGCAAGCTGACGAGCATCAAATCCGCTGTCAACGCTGCCATGAAGGAGCAGGAAGCGCTGATCATGAGGGCAGAGTTTGCCGAAAAATCACTGAAGAAGGTTACGGAGCAAGCAGCGGCTGACAAGCTTAGGACCCCAAAGGTACGTAGTGACAAGCCTACGAAGAAGCGAGATAGAGAGTCACCAGGAGAAGAGGAAGACCCAAAAAAGCAGCGCAACGATCAAGGAAAAAATGTGCCGAAAAAAGACAAGAATGGTGAAGGATGGCAAACCGTCGTAAACGCCAAAGATAAAAAAAGGAAACAGAATGAGAAGGTGGAGAAGAAAAAGGACGGGAAGAAGAAAGCGAAGCGACGTCCGCAGTGGTCGAAAGGGGATGCCATACTTGTTAAGGCAAACGACCAAATAACGTACGCAGATATCCTTCGGAAAGTTAAGGACGATCCGAACTTGAAGGACCTCGGAGAAAACGTGATTAGGACGCGGCGCACCCAGAAAGGGGAAATGCTGTTTGAGCTGAAGAGTGACCCAGCGATCAAGAGCTCGGCCTATCAGGAGCTAGTCGCGAAATCTTTGGCGAACGAGGCGGACGTTAGAGCACTTACTCAGGAAGCAGTTGTTGAGTGCAGATACCTGGACGAGATTACAACTGTGGACGAAGTGAGTGAGGAGCTGCGTAAGCAATGCAACCTTGGTGAGGAGGCCATGGCAATCCGTCTGAGGAAGTCGTACGACGGCACACTGTCAGCGACAATTCGGCTACCAGTCGACACGGCGAACAAACTGGTGGAGAAAGGCAAGATAAGAATTGGCTGGTCGATATGCCCACTGAGACTTGTCACGCGAGCAGATAGGCCACCGATGCGTTGCTTCAAGTGCATGGACTTCGGACACCCGGCGGCGAGCTGTAAAGGCCCAGACAGAACCGAACTGTGCAGGAAATGTGGAGATAGAGGTCACTTTGGGAAAGACTGCAAGAATAGACCAAGGTGCTTGCTCTGCTCATCGGAGGAAGGAAACACCCATTCGACGGGTAGCTTCAATTGCCGCGCGTACCAAAAGGCGATCGCAGCCCAACAGTAACGGAGGTAACGCAGATCAACCTGAATCACTGCGACACCGCACAGCAACTGTTTTGGCAGTCGACAACAGAAACTAAGTGCGACGTTGCGATAATAGCTGAACCGTATCGAGTACCACTCAATAACGCCAATTGGGTGGCGGATAGTACAGGCGCAGCGGCGATACAAGTGACGGGTAGGTTTCCTATCCAGGAAGTGGTTGCCAGCTCAAACGCGGGGTTCGTGATCGCCAAAATCAACGGAATCTACTTTTGCAGCTGCTACGCGCCTCCAAGATGGACGCTCGAAGAATTTGGTCATATGTTGGAGGAGTTGACCGACGAGCTAGTTGGTCGAAAACCAGTGCTGATTGGAGGTGACTTCAATGCATGGGCCGTGGAGTGGGGTAGCAGGGTAACCAATGCCAGAGGTTACAACCTACTGGAGGCTCTAGCAAACCAAGACGTAGTATTGTGCAACGAAGGCACCGTTAGCACATTTCGGAAAGACGGACGGGAGTCGATCATTGACCTAACATTTTGTAGCCCATCACTGGCGGGCAACATGAACTGGAGGGTAAGCGAAGAGTACACCCATAGCGATCACCTGGCGATACGCTACAGTATTGGCCGGCGGAACACTGCGGCAGTGCAGAGGAACCCAATTGGCGACCGGCAGTGGAAGACTAAGGCTTTCGACAAAGATCTCTTTGTTGAGGCACTTCGCGCCGACAGCGATGCCCTGAACTTGGATGCGGTAGGGCTGACAACAGCGATGGCAAGGGCATGTGATACAACGATGCCACGGAAACGGGAGCCCCGCAACGATCGACGTCCCGCGTACTGGTGGAACGAGACACTCAACGAACTCCGAGCTGCTTGCCTTAAAGCCAGGAGGCGTTACCAGAGAGCAACGAACGTAGAAATCAAAGAGGAGCGGAAGGTCGTTTTCCAAGCAGCCAGAGCTGCTTTCAAACGCGAGATAACACTGAGCAAGTCTGAGTGCTACAAGCAGCTGTGCCGAGAAGCTGACGCCAACCCCTGGGGGGACGCTTATCGAGTGGTCATGGCAAAAGTTAAGGGTCCATCAATTCCGGTTGAAACGTGTGCTGAAAAGCTGAGGGTTATTGTTGAGGGTCTCTTCCCAACGCATGATCCGACACCGTGGCCACCCACGCCGTATGTCGACGAGGAAGAAGCAATCACTGAAGATCGTCAGGTTTCCAATAACGAGCTTGTAGCAGCGGCGAAAGCATTGAAGGTAAAAAAGGCCCCCGGACCGGATGGAATACCGAATGTGGCACTAAAAGCGGCGATTCCAGCGTATCCGGATATGTTCCGGAAAGTGATGCAGAAATGCCTGGACGAAGGTCTTTTCCCAGATATATGGAAGATCCAGAAGCTGGTGCTGCTACCGAAGCCAGGAAAACCACCCGGTGATGCTTCATCATACAGGCCTATATGCTTGCTGGATACACTGGGCAAACTCTTGGAACGGGTCATCCTAAACAGGGTGGCTAAATGTACGGAGAGCGCGAACGGACTATCAGAAAGGCAGTTCGGATTCCGGAAGGGAAAATCGACGGTAGACGCTATTCGGACGGTCCTGGAGAGGGCCGAGAAGGCATCGAAGCAAAAGCGAAGAGGGAATCGTTACTGCGCCGTAGTTACGATAGACGTTAAGAACGCGTTCAATAGTGCCAGTTGGGAGGCCATCGCCACAGCGTTGCATAGAATGCGGGTTCCTGACTATCTGTGCCGAATTCTACAGAGTTACTTCGAGAATCGGGTGTTGGTGTATGCAACCGACGCCGGCCGAAAGGAGTTAAGAGTAACGGCGGGAGTTCCTCAAGGGTCCATACTGGGTCCGACGCTGTGGAATGGGATGTACGACGGGGTCCTATCATTGGAGTTACCCATGGGCGTCGAGATCGTCGGCTTCGCTGATGACGTCGTCCTAACTGTAATAGGCGAAACGCTGGAAGAAGTGGAAGTGCTAACAACGGAGGCAATGGGTACGGTTGAGAACTGGATGAATGCAGTCAAGCTGAAAATAGCCCACCACAAAACGGAGGTGCTATTAGTCAGCAATCGCAAAGCGGTTCAACACGCTGAGATTACCGTCGGGGGACATGTCATAGCGTCACAGCGGTCACTCAGACACCTGGGCGTGATGATAGACGATCGGCTAAATTTCAACAGCCACGTCGACTATGCATGTGAGAAGGCGGCAAGGGCGACCAACGCACTCACAAGGATCATGCCGAATGCTCATGGTCCGAGAAGCAGTAGGAGGCGTCTTCTGGCTAGCGTATTATCGTCGATACTGCGATACGGAGTTCCGGCCTGGGGCGCAGCACTGCAAACCAAGCGCAATCGGGATAAGCTCAACAGCACGTTCCGGATCATGGCTATGAGAATAGCAAGCGCATACAGAACAATATCGTCGGAGGCGGTATTTGTGATCACCGGGATGACCCCGTTTTGCATCACCCTGGGAGAAGACATCGAGTGTTATCAGCGGAGAGGCACTAGTCAGGTGAGGAAATTGGCGAGGATCGGCTCGCTGGGCAAGTGGCAGCAAGAATGGGACGCCTCTGAGAAAGGTAGATGGACCCACAGACTCATCCCGAATGTGTCGACCTGGGTAAACAGGAAGCATGGCGAAGTAAACTTCCACCTGACACAGTTCCTGTCAGGTCACGGTTGCTTCAAGCAGTATTTACATCGGTTCGGCCACGCGCCGTCACCGTTCTGTCCTGTGTGTAGTGAAAGAGAGGAAACGCCGGAACATGTTGTTTTCGACTGCCCGAGGTTCAACATGGAACGAAGCGCGGCGGTGGCTGCTTTTGGACAGGATTTCAATGCAGACATGATTGTAAGCAAAATGATAGGCGATGCTAACCTTTGGAATCTGGTGGAAAAAATGGTGGTGGAGATAACATCTATCTTGCAGAGAAACTGGCGGGAAGAGCAGCGAAGCGAGAGGCAGAGAGCAGTGCCTGGCATCGGGTCGTCGGGGCGCTAACGAACCGGAAGTCAACCCCCAACCGGAATCGTTTGACCGACCTCGGCACTCGAGTCAGCCTGACGAAGAAAGAAGGCGAAGATCTCCCCTGCGATAGCCGCCGGTAGTCGGGGCACCATCAGTGCGGACGTCTCCCCAACCGGTACTGGTGACAACCTCCGACGCCGGGGGAAGTCAGGAGGAGAAGGAAGCGAGAAGGGATGAACGATGGAAGGAGAAAGAAAAGCGGAAGAAGGTGGAACGGCAGTCTGCTCAACATGCAAGAGCAAACCACTGGCAGACTGCGCAGAGTGCAAGAGCACAGAGCGGGAAAACGTCAAGAACGTAAGAGAAGTGCAGATGCACAGCCCCCCCCGACGAAGTCGCATCTAGTGGAATCCGGGGGGATCCAGGCTACCGCCGAAAGTGAGGACTAGGTTTTAGTGGATAGGCACGCAAGTGAATCCCACACAGTGCCAATAATTAACAGGCCAGGTTTTTGAAACTTTTTTGATACCCCACTATAATAAAAAAAAAAAAAAAAAAACACACACATACACACACACATACACACACACATACACACACACGGACATGTGCTCAGTTCGTCGAGCTCTATCGATTGGTATATGAGACTTGGCCCTCCGGGCCTCGGATCAAAAGTCGGTTTTTCAAGCGATCTTTATACCCTTCTTATGGTTGTAAGAAGGGTAAAAAGAGGAAATTTAGAGATTTTTTTGGATAAAATCGATTTTTATCTCTGTAACTTTACGTTCGATTGCAGCATGTTTATGAATGATGTCAAAGCTTTCAATCGATGGAAAAAGAGCTCAAATCGGATCAAAAATAGCTGAGAAATTGATCAAAATGTAAAAAATTGAATATTCTAAAATAAACTTATTTATTTCCAGTACTTTACAAAATTCTTCTATTGATATCTCTGTAACAAATAATCCGATTTCAATGAAAATTTGAAGGGTTATGAATGAATGTTAGAGCTTCCATAAGTCGATAAAAGAACTCGAATCGGTTCAAAAATGGCTGAGAAATTGATCAAAATGCAAACAGTTGAAAGTAATAAAATATGCTTTTTCTAGTACTTCACGATACTGTTTGAATCATAACTCTGTAACGAAATGTCCGATCGCAATGAAATTCAATAGCGTTCTATGGGAATGTTGTAGCTTTCATTTAGAGCTAAAAGTGTTTAAATCGGTTGACAAACAGCTGAGATAATTGAGTGACATTTTTTGTAACACACACACACACATACACACACACATACACACACACATACACACACACGGACATGTGCTCAGTTCGTCGAGCTCTATCGATTGGTATATGAGACTTGGCCCTCCGGGCCTCGGATCAAAAGTCGGTTTTTCAAGCGATCTTTATACCCTTCTTATGGTTGTAAGAAGGGTAAAAAGAGGAAATTTAGAGATTTTTTTGGATAAAATCGATTTTTATCTCTGTAACTTTACGTTCGATTGCAGCATGTTTATGAATGATGTCAAAGCTTTCAATCGATGGAAAAAGAGCTCAAATCGGATCAAAAATAGCTGAGAAATTGATCAAAATGTAAAAAATTGAATATTCTAAAATAAACTTATTTATTTCCAGTACTTTACAAAATTCTTCTATTGATATCTCTGTAACAAATAATCCGATTTCAATGAAAATTTGAAGGGTTATGAATGAATGTTAGAGCTTCCATAAGTCGATAAAAGAACTCGAATCGGTTCAAAAATGGCTGAGAAATTGATCAAAATGCAAACAGTTGAAAGTAATAAAATATGCTTTTTCTAGTACTTCACGATACTGTTTGAATCATAACTCTGTAACGAAATGTCCGATCGCAATGAAATTCAATAGCGTTCTATGGGAATGTTGTAGCTTTCATTTAGAGCTAAAAGTGTTTAAATCGGTTGACAAACAGCTGAGATAATTGAGTGACATTTTTTGTAACACACACACACACACATACACACACACATACACACACACATACACACACACATACACACACACACATACACACACACATACACACACACATACACACACACATACACACACACATACACACACATACACACACACGGACATGTGCTCAGTTCGTCGAGCTCTATCGATTGGTATCCCGAGCAAAGTAGAATAACAACAGGATAACATCATAATAACTATTTGCGTTATCTAGTAATCCTTTTGTTTTTTGTGTTATCAACTCAATGTGTAAAATGAAAACTGATTTTGTTATCAAATGTTATCAAAGAAAAAAACACATTTCGTCGTCTATGGATTTATTTATTTTTTCATCGATATTTTTACAACATACTTTCCTAATTTATTTGTGTGTTGGGCTTGCAAGTCGAAATGTAATTTACAACGATATTTCCTTTGAGTATCGAAACACTAACACAAGGACGAATATTGTTTTTGATTGGCTTCAGATGATACTCAGCACTATTTTTATACGAGTACATGTTGTTATAGATTTCGATAACATTTAATTTCTTGCCAATGATGTAGATTTGATCGTTTCGATCGACTAGCACATTTTCAACTTGGAAAAAATCTGAACCAATTTTTACAAAAGAATCGTCGTAGCCTAACTTATCACAACTCTCCCGAGTACAATAGTGAACGCCTTCATAAGTGAATTTTACATGGTGACTGAATTCTCGTTCCGACACTTTATCGTCAATTTTCAACGTATCAGGTAGCTCATATAATGATTCATTATCAAACTTCAAATGGTATATTGGCTTAGAGCTCCACAGTTGAGAGAGCCACGTTTTGATCAGTTCATTTTCCGAAAAGGAAACATTGTGGCAAATACGATTCAATATAAATTTGTTAGTTATTTGAATAACTGGATGATTATTACCGGTCCTGAATCCCAAAATCATTCCGTTCCCATTTTCATATGGGTACAGTGAAGAGTTCCACAATGCTCCAAAATCCCTTGCACTATCAGCTAGGTGAGTCAGCACGTGAACATTGAAGCACATATTCTCTTCTCCATACAAAACTTGAAATTTGCGAACAAAATCCTTCAGTTGTTTTTTCACTTTGTCAATAGTTTTCTGAGTTAAATGTAGATCAAGTAGTTCAAGTATACAAGTGGAAAGTAGCATGAAATGATCCAAATACTTTTTTGGCAGAATACCAACAGTACAAGGATAAAAATAGTGGAACAGCATATTCTCACAGTCACTCGCTTTATTTTTTTTCATGTCCTCGATTTTTCCCGGATATCGCGAAAATGAACTCGGAGTTCTGATGGCCACCATTCTGCTTTCAACTACGGTCAACTGTTGTCCAATGTAATGAGGCTTAGTGTGATTGGACGATGCAGTGAAAAGCTCCCATAGTTGTTTAACAACACCCAACAAAACCGAATGCATGTAGTCGGGTGGAAAGCCTTAAAAATAAAGAGGAAAATTTATTGAGTGATTGTCAAACATTTTAAAGAATATATTACCTCTCACTACATCGAAATGTGGTATGGATAGAAACACCGATAGCCCTTTTATTCCTTTTAGGGGCAAACCAGTGTTATGAGCCTCTATCATCAGGCGACGTGTTTCGCAATGTTGTCTATTTTCACTCGATCTAAATGGATATCGTATTTGATTTCCATTAACTACTTTACCCTCATGGTAGCAAACAGAACAACCAAATTTTCCATTGAACTGTGTAGAATTTTGAAGCTTGGGTCTAGCAACAGAATCCAAGCAGTTTTGTATAGTCAATACGGTGTAGACGTCAGAATCTATAGTGAATCCATTGCCCATTTTTACCATTTCTTCACAAAACTCCTTGAAGAAAAGCGGCATGTTTGGCTCGCCTTTGGTTAACCATATAGCGGCCATTAACAAATTGTTCTTATCAAATCGAATACGTGGTGGCAAATTGTTGATGACGACAAATATGGGGTAGCATGGCTTATTGATATTCCACCGGTATGCTGCAGCTCCATCTGTATTCACTGACAAAGTTATGATTTTTCCACTGACTTTTGTTTTAATTTCATTAACCACATCTCCTTTATTTATATCACTTATGGCCTCGCTTGCAATAAGAGCCTCATAATCCGTTATTTCCTTGCGGTATTTGATGACTGTTTCCCGTAATTGATGTTCAATTGGAATAGTAATGAAAAAGTCAAATTTGTCACCACCACATTCAGGAATGGGGCAAACAGCTTGCTTCTCTGGAACTGATTTTCCCATTCCACATTGACATTCAGTGCAATAATACACCCTGGAAAACTTATGTGGATTAGGAAAAGAAGCCATGAATGTTTCAAAACATTCTGGAAATAATTTAGAGCCTGTCATTAAGTTTATCATTTTAAGCAGATCTACTAAAGCTTTCTGCGTTAGGTGATGCTTAATATAATAGTTCAGAATCATATAGCGAGCTTCTTCTTTGGTCAGATCTGAATCAAATTTCATTGTGGGGTTTCTATCTGGAAGTATCTGAAACATAAAAAGAAAAATACGTTGTAATATTTTGTACATAAGCAAATATAACGTTATTGGAATAACGTGAACGCACAAAACTTCACGCGACATTCTTCTGACGAAACGATGCTCTGCATTTTTTGCTCCCTGTTAATATATTTTATTTTTATAGTAGGTTTATATTGCAAATTTGATTCAAGTTCCGAGCGTCGTTTAATCAGCTGAAGGTTGCGTGATATTTTTATTAACGCCATTTATTAATGACTGATAAGTACTCTCAGAATTATTTGTCTCGTTCCCATCATCATTCCAATTTTCTACACTCAAATTCTCGGATGTGTTTAAGGAACCAGAACGTGGAATACTTTCAGAAATAATTTCGTTAACATCTTGTCCAGTTATATTCTGAACAAGAGGTTCAGGTTCTGTGGGAGCTCCCAATTGGGCAGGCCTAGTACAACTTAACTCAGGTTGGGAGATGAAATCTGCCTTAGGCTTTTTTCTCTAAAACACAACAAAGTAGTTTAAATTTGATTCTTGATGTTCGTTAGGAAAACGTACCTTTTGTAAATATTTTTTGTTTTGAAACTCGTTGCATATAAAATAATGTCGTTTATTGCGTCGATCACTCATATTGATGCTTCTATTTTTACTCTCGAATTCTTGAAAATTTACAAAAATAAACCGTGCCAAATTTAAAGATTTTTACAAGATTTAAAGTGGGTCATTCACACAAAAACACTTCATTTAAGGTGATACGTGAGCGAAGGCTCTAGCCGTTTTTCTAACGTATGTTTATAAGCATAAATTAATTTATATGTTAAGCTTATATAATTATTAAAAGTTTCAGGATTAAAGAAACGCGAACAAAATTGCTTGACTAGTTATTGATGGAGAGGGTTTACATACGAAAGCGATTTAAAATATTTTATTGGCAATAATGCAGTACTACCTTAAACGCACTAGCATACCGCATACTGAAACATTCAGTAGGCAAAAATCAAATGCATAATTTTACTCCAAACTCAACATTTTTACTAGTGTTACTCAATTGGTAACGAAAACAAATTTGGAAAATAGTTCCACAAATATTATTTTAATAGAAAAACAATAAATAACAGATTTGAAGAATAATTTATTATCGATAATTTATTGTAATTTTCAATTTTGTCCGATTATTTTACCAGTTTAACCTATTGTGCGCTGACACCGCCACACTGATGCTTTTTGTTTACCCGCTGTCAGTTTTCGTTTGCCGCAGTTAAACTCGTGTTGTTTTCTCGCGTTCGCAGCAGTTTTAACGTAAGAATTCGGTAGTATATATAATAAAATACTCGGTAAAATACATAAAAAAAATGGCCCGCAAAAGATTAAATGTTGCCAAGAAGCGTGTTTTGAAGAAGGCATCCAACAAAAATGCAGATTTTGTCGTGCAATCACTACCAGAGCTGAAGGTAAACATAACCTCAATAATATTAGAAAATTTTCTCAAATCTCCCCCATATCTAACACCAAAACAATATTTTTCATGTAGCATGAACAATTGGAACAGCCAATACACAGAAAAGACGGTGATGCAACGGCGGAACAACTTATCGATATCCCGTCGGAATCATCCGGTAAGGAAACGGTGACAACGCCTGCGTACAATTTTGGAAGATATTCTGACGACGAAGACGTGGATATGGTTGAACAACCGTCTTTGGCCATCGCTTCGCAAATTCCCCGAACCTATCGTCGCAAGAAATCCATCGAGAATCTTCTCCAAGACTGGGAAGTTCCAGCAGTCCCATGCGAACTCAGTGGCAGTAATCCGGACAGCACAATTCAGATTGTGCACATCGAATCACTCTACGAAAGCACCAATGTTGCTAATGGAACGCCTGATGTAGTCATTTTGAACGCTCAGCCAGGTAATTATTGAAATTATTTTGTATGTTCTACGCCCGGATCCTATTCTTGGCACTTTTGATTCACTTCGACAGTGTTTTTTTAAGCTTATGAGTGCATATTTAGCCACAATATTGAAGGACTACTTATTGCTAAGTTTTTGACAATTCGGCCAAGAAAAAAACCCATGCCAAAGTGAATCATGAAAGTGCTCAAGTAGCTCTGCATCTATGATTTTTATTATAAACATGTGTGTTTTACAGTATGTTCGTGTGGAAAATTTGAGGAGCTTGAGAAATACATCAAATTGTCGGAGTGTCTCCAGAAGGAGAAGGAAACCTTGCTACTCAAGAACGCCAAGCTGGAGGCTCAAAACGCCAAGCTACAGGATTCTCTGACGTCTAAGCTTCTACCAACGCCTGATAAACCTTTCAAAGAAGAAGAAGAAGGTTTTCTGGACAGTGAAACATTACAGCGAATGTCTCACGAAGCCAGCGATAAAGATTATCTCTTCCTCAAATTTGTCATGATGAAGCTCTTTCCAGAAGGTTTTGTTGGGCGCTCAGTAACAGGGCGTACATCAAATAACCCATCAGGTCGTCGAAAAAAAATTGGAGGTGGCGTGTCGGATGATCTAACAGGCAATGGAACTGCGAAAGAAACTTTCAAGGTTCCGTTGGATCCTGTGAAAGTCAAATGGATAAAAAGTAAATACACATGCAATTTGGTTTTGTATTTTTATTGATATATTTTCTAATTTTAGGACGCCTTTATGATCGACGTTTGTTTCTTGGTGATGACGCAGCAACGGCCAATACGTGCTACAGAGGTGCGGGACGTTTGATGACTCGGATTATTGCTAACGCTTCTAGATGATTAGCAGATATAATGCTTTTTTAAACTGTTGCTAACTATTGAAGCACATCGTTGCTTCATCCAACCTTTACTACTAATCTTTGTTGAACTGTTGATTTTAATCCCTTACTTGTAGAAATGTTCCGCGGAAATTTCTGTATTGATTTTTGTTTGTTTAGATCAAAACGATATAGAAGAAGCGATGTTATTTTTCTGTTGAGATAATAAAAATGTTGTTGTTACTCATACTTTATTCATTTTATGGAACAGAACTCTTGAAAATTCTGCATTATAAGGAAGCAGCACATACAAACGATGGCTGAAAATACCTACGTGATAACTCAATTTGTTATCAAATAATTTAGAATTTCAGTTATCATTGATCGATGATAATAACCAATTGATAACAAAATATGTTATCGACAATCAATATTTGCGTTACAGGATCAGTTTTCAAGTTGATCATAGTGATAATAAAAAAAGTTATCCTTGTGATATTGATGGATCAAATTTGTGTTCTCAATTATGTTATGTTGCCTGTTTATTCATCCAAACTGAAAACATATCAAGTTATCAAAAATTTGATAACCTGGTAACAAAAAGTGTTATTTGTTTGTTAACCAACTTTGCTCGGGATATGAGACTTGGCCCTCCGGGCCTCGGATCAAAAGTCGGTTTTTCAAGCGATCTTTATACCCTTCTTATGGTTGTAAGAAGGGTAAAAAGAGGAAATTTAGAGATTTTTTTGGATAAAATCGATTTTTATCTCTGTAACTTTACGTTCGATTGCAGCATGTTTATGAATGATGTCAAAGCTTTCAATCGATGGAAAAAGTGCTCAAATCGGATTAAAAATAGCTGAAATTATAAGATTTATGTGCAATTTGAAATTGAAAAAAGAGGAAATTTAGAGATTTTTTTGGATAAAATCGATTTTTATCTCTGTAACTTTACGTTCGATTGCAGCATGTTTATGAATGATGTCAAAGCTTTCAATCGATGGAAAAAGAGCTCAAATCGGATCAAAAATAGCTGAGAAATTGATCAAAATGTAAAAAATTGAATATTCTAAAATAAACTTATTTATTTCCAGTACTTTACAAAATTCTTCTATTGATTGATTCTATTGTGCTCAGTTCGTCGAGCTCTATCGATTGGTATATGAGACTTGGCCCTCCGGGCCTCGGATCAAAAGTCGGTTTTTCAAGCGATCTTTATACCCTTCTTATGGTTGTAAGAAGGGTAAAAAGTCAACAACTGCTCTGGATTTCAATATATTTCGCTATGGTTTTATCTTTTGTAGTTTTACGTTGGAAATATTTGTGAATCTTTGAATTGTCAAGTATCATTTACAGAATTTTATCAAATTTAATAACACGAAAATGCTGCTATTTTTGCATACTTGATTATGGAAGTTCACTTGAAAATTATTGGTCCAAAATAAACAAGGGTATGAACTGCCTGTCTTAAGAACATATAAGTTGAAAAAATTTTCAGCTATAAACATTAACATATTTCATCAAACTTCGAGAGTGGTCTTGGGCCTCTTAATAATCACGTGCTGTTATCGAAGGATCTCTAAAGATAATTTAACCAAAAATTTCTTTAATAATACCGAATATTTGGGATAAAGCGCATACAGCCCATTTAATTAAGGGATCGTGCTACTTTGCCCTACATATTGATTCCTCAAATGTCGTTTCATCGAACGTCAGTCCCTTGAATGTCTGTTCTCCGAATATCCCGTTTCATAACTTCCTACATTTCAGAGTAGTGAACGGACCAGTCATCTGGTAGCACTCTGTCACTGAGAACTATTCTTGCACCTTCATGAACTGCATCACTTCTCGAAGCGACAGGCCTTCGGAAAAATGGGATTCGAAGAAAAGGATTATTCGGGGAACTGTCATTCGCAGAAGCGACATTCGAGGAAAAGTAGCAAAATCGTTTGACAAATAGTATGGAAATATATTATAAACAACGTATGGGCCCATTCACAAATATCATAACGCTTGAGGGGGTACACTGACGAAAACGGACGTAAGATTGTCATAAGATTCGCTTATGGAATTACGACACAAGAAAAATCTTTGAAATTCATAAGACCATCGTATGATTTTCGGCAGATGTTGTTTCCATAACACACCTTGTAGGAATTTCGTAAGATGATCTTATGAACCAGCATTGACATGATAACAAAATCCATAGACAGTCTTATGAATTATCGTTCTATTCCATTCTTGGTTTCATAAGACTATCTTGTGTAATTTGAGCTTTAGATTATAAATTTCAATATATGAATTATACTAATCCGCGTTGAAAAATAGGTTAACCAACTTGCGAAAATCAAATTTTCATCCATTTTGGCATGCCGCAATTCGATTAAAGCACTTTATTGGAAGCATAAAAATCGAGTTGCGATATACGACAAAGTGGATGAAGATTCGATTTTCTCGAGTTGGCTCTCCTATTTTTTACAAGAAGCAGTATATCATAGCCGCGAAAAAATATTGAGAAAAGTTGTGAAGAACGCTTCAATTGATGCAGGTTTCACGTTAGGGGCGGTCAATGAATTACGAAGGGATTGATTGATGAGGGGGGTTTCGGATGTTTTACGCGTCATACAAATTGTCTTCAATTTTCATACAACAATCTTGCTGCTCGGATCTAATTTCACAATCTGTTCAAAATAAAGTATTAGTAACAGCGAATTTGATGACAAATAGAAAATATTTACCCTTTAATGCATTTAAAACGCAATTAGCCTGCAGAAAATCAGCAAACACGTGTCAATGTCGGAAGCCATATTGAATTTCTTATAGTGAAATGCCTGTACCGAGAAAATTTGCCTCTCGTGGTTTTTCACAATGATGAGCAATGGGGTTCATAAGCGTTCTTATGACATTGACAATTGATAGTTATGAAAACATTATACTAGTCGTATAAATCTCAATATCGTCGTATGAAATACACAAGTGTCGTATGAACCAACAAAAAAATAATAAAAAACGCGTTCATTAGTGTGATCTTATGAAAATCATGCGAGATTTTTGCCTCAGTGTAGGTGGGTGTCCTAAAGATGTTACGGCTCATACAAAAATTGAATAATGTTCACACAAAAAGTGTTACAAAAGGGGTCCCACAAAAGCGTTTGATGGGTGTCCAAAATGGTCAATTTTAGCGTTATGAAATAAATGAATGAGCCCTATAAAACGGAAAGAACTCACCAATAATACAGTGTAACTAGCGCATAAGAAACTGCAAACATGATTGACGACAATAAATAAATAAACAAATAAATATAATAAATAAATTGCTCAGCATACACAATCAACATTGATCTTGATTGCATCGCTCGTTCTCGCAAGAGCAGACGACGCAACTAAAGTACCAAATACTACTCTCCACTTGATATACGTTAGTTAAGGTCAGAGAGCAAACAAAATTTAATTCTTATTTTTACAGGGCGTTAAAATGCAGTTGATCTACGTGAAATAAAGTATTATCAGTTTATCACTTCAGGGTGTTGACACAGAATGAAAAAATTGATTGATTTTTACATGGCGTTCAATTCATTATTGTGGACTTAAATTAAATTACTGCAGGATGTTGATAGAGCTTGGAATTTTCAAGTAATGACCCACAGAGCAATGAGATCTATCTGATCTACATAGAATAAGGTCAAATTACTCCACACTGAGGCAAAAATCTCGCATGATTTTCATAAGATCACACTAATGAACGCGTTTTTTATTATTTTTTTGTTGGTTCATACGACACTTGTGTATTTCATACGACGATATTGAGATTTATACGACTAGTATAATGTTTTCATAACTATCAATTGTCAATGTCATAAGAACGCTTATGAACCCCATTGCTCATCATTGTGAAAAACCACGAGAGGCAAATTTTCTCGGTACAGGCATTTCACTATAAGAAATTCAATATGGCTTCCGACATTGACACGTGTTTGCTGATTTTCTGCAGGCTAATTGCGTTTTAAATGCATTAAAGGGTAAATATTTTCTATTTGTCATCAAATTCGCTGTTACTAATACTTTATTTTGAACAGATTGTGAAATTAGATCCGAGCAGCAAGATTGTTGTATGAAAATTGAAGACAATTTGTATGACGCGTAAAACATCCGAAACCCCCCTCATCAATCAATCCCTTCGTAATTCATTGACCGCCCCTAACGTGAAACCTGCATCAATTGAAGCGTTCTTCACAACTTTTCTCAATATTTTTTCGCGGCTATGATATACTGCTTCTTGTAAAAAATAGGAGAGCCAACTCGAGAAAATCGAATCTTCATCCACTTTGTCGTATATCGCAACTCGATTTTTATGCTTCCAATAAAGTGCTTTAATCGAATTGCGGCATGCCAAAATGGATGAAAATTTGATTTTCGCAAGTTGGTTAACCTATTTTTCAACGCGGATTAGTATAATTCATATATTGAAATTTATAATCTAAAGCTCAAATTACACAAGATAGTCTTATGAAACCAAGAATGGAATAGAACGATAATTCATAAGACTGTCTATGGATTTTGTTATCATGTCAATGCTGGTTCATAAGATCATCTTACGAAATTCCTACAAGGTGTGTTATGGAAACAACATCTGCCGAAAATCATACGATGGTCTTATGAATTTCAAAGATTTTTCTTGTGTCGTAATTCCATAAGCGAATCTTATGACAATCTTACGTCCGTTTTCGTCAGTGCAGGGCGGTAATACAGTTTGGAATATTCAATTGATGTTCTAAAGTGCGTTAAGATGCACCTGAACTACATAAGATAAGCTTGAAATATTCCAGGACGTTGAAAAGGCTAGAATTTCCAATTGATGGCATATAGGACGTTAAGAGAAACGTGAGAAAGGAACAAATTAATCCAGGGCGTTGATATATTTTGACAATTTCGATGACATCAATCAGAGCGTTGAGATGCACCTGATCTTCAAAGGATAAAGTCAAATTACTCCAGGGCGTTGATACTACTAAGAAATTTCTATTGATTTTAAACAGGGCGTAAATATCCTCCAGATCTTGCAAAGATCTACATGGAATAAATAGAATTACTTCAGATCATTGATATAGCTTGGTCGATTGATGTTATACAATTTTTTAAGATGTTTCTGAACTATGTGAAATAAGGCCAAACTACTCCAGGGCGTTGCAAAAGCTTGCAATTTTTAATTGATGTCCTACAGGGCGTTGCGATGTACCTGATCTACATAAAATAAGCTCAAATTACTCCAGGGCATTGATACAGCTTGGAATTTTCAATGGATACAGAGCATTAGGTTGCACCTGATTTACGTAAGACAAGGTCATTCGACAAGGTCGTAAGACAAGGAGAATAGATATCGAACAGGGCGTTAATATGAATTGATTACATGACACGAGTCCAAATCAATCCAGGACGTTGATACTGCATGGAGTTTTCAATTGATGTCCTACAGGGCGTTAATGTGCACCTTATCTAAGATCTACGTGAGACAAGGTTGAATTACTCCAGGGCGTCAATACAAATTGGAATTTTCAATCGATACAGGGCATTAAGGTGCACCTGATCTTCGTAAGACAAGGTCATATAAGTGAAGGGCGTTTATACATCTTAACATTTGTCCCACAGGGCGTTAAAATGCAGCTTATTTACATGTAACAAGGTCAATTCACTCCAGGGTGTTGAATATTCAATTGATGTCCTACAGGGCGCAAAGATGCACTTGGTCTACGTAAAATGAGGTCCCATTACTCCAGGACGTTGATAAAGCTTGAATTTTCAATAGATGTCCTACAGGGCGATGAGATGTATTTGATCGACATAGGATTAGGTCAAATTACTCCACAGCGTTGATAGTGCTTTCAGTTTCTATTGAGGTCACACAGGGCGTCAAGATGCACTTGATTTACTTGGGATGAGGTTAAATTAGTCTAGGGCATTGAAACAGCTGGATTTTTTTTAATAATGTCCTACAGCCCTGTACGTTAAAATGTTGCTGATCTATATGTGACAAGTTCAAATCACTCTAGGGCGTCAATAGATTGTAGCTTTCAATCGATGCAGATCATTGAGGTACACCTGATCTACGTGAGACAAGGTCAAATCAGTCAAGGGCGTTTGTACACCTTCATATTTGTCCCACAGGGCGTTAATATGCAGCTGATTTACATGAAACGAGTCCAAGTTACTCCAGGGCGTTGATAATGCTTAAAATATTCAAGTGATGTGGGGCAGGCATTGAAAATGCTCATCCTGATAGTGAAACTAGTGACGGTTTTCAACTAGGTATCGGAAAATTCATTATCGGATTCCGATTCCCGCTATTCTTGCACCTGACTGCAGTAGAAAATTGGTGAATTAAGATTGAGATGTTTTTGTTTGCGAAAGCATAATTCTATAATCCGCAAGTCGACCAACAAGCCTTACGCTTGATCTATGAGTCGATGGCATCAATTAATGGAAATAGATTGTGATTGTCAATGGCAAAATTCAGTCCATCCTATACGGGTTCAAGACAAGTGTATTATATTGAAATGTCATTGCAGAAAGCTGAAGATTGAAGTTCCCACAAAATCTTTTTTCGCAAATTCAGTGACATTTAGGTTCAATTTGGTTTACTTTGTTTTCAACCAGTTCATAGCAATCGAGGCTCGTGGTAGTGTTTCACTTTAGTGTTGCTAGGTGAAAATCCGAGCTCATTGTTTATCCCAACAGTGATCGATCATGATCACTAACTGGAGTCGAACTGAGTAGCACAGTTCGCTCGGGAAACATGGTCGCTTTGATTGTGCAAAGTTCATGCTCATTACGCTCGCTCACGTCTTCAATGCCTGATGTGGGGCGTAAAGATGGGCGTAAGGATGCACTTGGTCTACATAAGGGAGGTCAAGTTACTCTTCGGCGTTGATAAAGCTTGAATTTTTAATTTATGTCATACAGGGCGTTAGGATGCTACGGATCTATATGGGACAAAGTAAAATTACTCCAGGGCGTTGATACAGCTTGTAGTTTTCAATTTTGATCTACGTCGAATAATGTGAAATTACTCTAGGGCGTTGATACAGCTCAAAAATTTCGATGGAATTTTTACAGGGCGGTAATATGTTCAACAGAGCGTTGGTAGGTACAGGATGGAAATTTCGATTGATTTCTTATGGGGCGTTAGATTGTTGTTGATTTTGCTCATTTTTTTATATGACTTCGGGTGAAAAATTCAAAAAAAAACTGAGAAAAGCTTCTTAGTCGTCGACTAAGCGCGACTAAGCAGAACGACAGGGCTGGTACTGCCCCTTTGCACAGAATCTGTGCTGCACGAAAAGAGGCCAATTTTGTGCGCTCGGCACTCATTTTTGAGCGGAGCAAGTTTAGCGTGATTGTAGCAAGCCCGTATGAAGATGATCGAAATGAAAACTTTCCTGCTCTTCGCGAAGAACAGGCAGCGTGGATCGTACCGTTCACATTACCGAGCGATGGAAAATCACCCGATGATAGCGTCGGGAGAAACAGCGATCCGAAAATGAAACACGAACGAATGAAGCGCCCGAACGGTTGTTAGTGTTTATTCGCAGATTCTGTTTTGATGCCTACGCAAATTCATCGTGCCTCGCGTTTCCGATCGTTGTTCAGCAACATTGCAAAATATAATAAGATTTTTATAGGAATTTAAAAGACAAATTGAAAAAATATATTGCGTTTTTCGAAACTTTTTGACTAATTACGTTAAAAGAATAATGAAGAAGCGGTCAAAACACCCTAGTGTCTTCGGCAAAGTGGTAGACTATTGTGTTAGCAAAAGGCTAGTGGTATTTTCGAATAATTTTCATTGATTTTTCTGGGTTTCAGGAACGCATTTTGGGGAAAAAATCCAAAAAACCACAAAATAGATTTGATACACCTCTTAAACTTTTCCAAATTGGCTCATTTTTGGACAGATAACTTGTTTTGATAAATAAGTTCAGAATTTGATGTGGCACAGAGAGTCAGATAACTTTTTCCAAAAAGTGAACAGGTCTAATACACACTCATTAGGGGTCATGCACAAATTACGTCACGCTCCAAGGGGAGGGGAGGGGGTCAAGCCAAGCGTGACAAGCCTTACAAAATTTTCAAAGGACTCATATAAAAAACGTGACAAAGGGGGGGGGGGTCGAAATTTAGCGTGACATAATTTGTGTACCATCCCTTACTCAAAGACGGCTGCACCACATTGCTTCATTTTTCCACAACATGCTTTCATTAATGTATTGTTCCGAAGAGTTAATATCCGAATACGATTTAAATTCTGTAGCTTGAGATATTTACGTGGGTCATAGCTACGCGTCGGTCCCCCAAGGAATTTCGGAACATCTCAGGATCCAGTTGACCAATGACTAAACTCGATGACATTTCAATTCACACATTGACAGCTCGTCCCGATGTAAAATTTGCCGAGGAGTGAAGTGAATTCTACTTTCAAACGCTTTTTAAAAATAGTTCTAAGGCATGGAAAATTCTGAAACTTTGGGCTATAGCTCAATTTTTTACGTAGAATCAGCATTTGTAAAAAAAAAACTGGTGCCAACTCCTAAGGCCAACCTTAGAGAAATTTCTAGTTAAAATCTTAAAGAAATTCTAAAGGACAATTTCGTTAGAAATCCTGAGCAATCCCTGGAGAAGTTTCTGATTGAGTATTCCAACATGTTTAAAACGCGAGTCCTGGAGGACTAAGGGCTTTCTAAAAATATATCTGAATATACAATATTGGACAAAACATTTGCAAATTTTTCGATTTTCCATACAAAATGACCAACTTCGGAAAGCTAGATCTCAGTTATTTATGGACCGATTCGAATGAAACTGAACATCAAATATAACTTGAATTTTAACATATATTTTTGAATAATTTTTCCAGTCACGAGTTTATAAGTAATAACGGTTTGACTAAGAAGTAATTTTCGACGAAATATTCAAAACTTTTTATCTCAAAAGATGATAGCCCTACACAAAAACTGTCTTTAGCAAACTTATTCATCTCGTCAAAATCTACAACTTTGCTGAAGATACCATGAAGCTATTCCTTCAATATGTTTAGTTATGTCAATTATAAAAAATCGTCAAAAACTTCACTTTAGTCAAACCGTTACTGCTTTTCAACTTGTGATTGGAAAAATCACTCAAAAATATATGTTAAAATTCAAGTTATGTTTGATATTCTGTGAAAATTTCATTCAAATCGGTCCATAAATAACTGAGATATAGTTTATCAAAGTTGGTCATTTTGTATGGAAAATCGAAAAAGTTGCAAATGTTTTGTCCAATACTGTACATATGAAGGAATTCCTCGAAGAATCTATCACGTATTTTTTTCCAAATTACCATTTGAAAAACCCAGATTGTACTTTGAGAAATCTAAAACAAAATTCTTACGGATTATTTGTATTGATTTAGCTGGGAATATACCTAATATGTAGCAGATAACTTT
Organism: Aedes aegypti; assembly: GCF_002204515.2. NCBI lineage: Eukaryota > Metazoa > Arthropoda > Insecta > Diptera > Culicidae > Aedes > Aedes aegypti. Next base: position 404,846,073 of record NC_035108.1, read on the forward strand.
TGTGACAAGCATTAACACGATTCAATCAATTTGAGATATTGAAAAACGGGTTTTTTGCATGTTAGAACTGTATGATTACAATTTTAGGAAAAATAATCGGTAGATTTAGTTTTTATTTTGAAATAGTACTGTGACAGTACTGAAAAAAACTTTCAAGAAGAAGCATGCTTGTGTACTTGAAAGCTCAGTTCAGTGCACGATGATGAACAGAGCTCTTACAAACGAAATAAAAGACGGCGTTATTAGCATATACAATTGATTTGAATAGAACTTAAGCTTTGGTGTTGTTAGCACATTTATATTGGAATAGCCTCAGCATGCTCTAAAAAAATCTAGAGACCTAAATAGCTGTTAAATCACAAAAACAGTCTTAAATTTGTCATAAAGCTTTAGGAATTCTTCTAGTGTTATCTTCAGAAATTCCTTTAGAGATTTCCCTACCAATTCTATCAGCGATTTTTCAAAGAATTCTTAGACGAATTTCTCCAGAGTTTGCTCCAGGAATTCGATGAGCATTTCATCTCAAAGACTATTCCAGCATTTCCTCCGTTTTTTTTTTTTTTGCCAATGATTCACCGATTTATCCTGTCTTTGCTCTCAGAGATCTGCCAAAGAAGAGTTCTTGTGAAAATCCAGGTTTATTACTGGATTTTTAAAGAAATGAGTCAAGATGTTTTTACTTTATTACTGACAATTTTAGCCCTGGGCCTATATATTTTATAGTTTAGTATTTTTTCGAGAAACCGTGCAAATCTTTCGCCTTTCAGGCATTTTTATATGGATTCCTTCGAAAGTTTATCTACGGTTACTCCCAGAAATTGCTCTAAAATTTTCTACAGGGATTATTCGAGGAAATCCGGTAGGAACTATTCCAGGGATTTCTCTATGAATTCGGCCTGGCGTTCCTAATGAAGTTCATGCAGAAATTTATCTAGGAATTTCTTCAGCATTTTATCCAAGGTTTCCACCTGCAGCTCTTCTAAACATTTCTTCAAGTAAAATCTCCATGAATTTATCAAAACATTCACACAACGTTAAAGGAATTGTTCCAATAATCATTTCTACACAAATTTCTTCAATTGTTTTCCCATAGGAATTCCTTCAGAAAACCATACAGTTGGCTGACCATTAATTACGTAAGACAATTTTGGTAGTTTTTCGACCAAGAGATGGTAAGATTCTGCGGTAAGATTTTTTGTATGAATTTTATAAAAATATAATTTGATCGAAGCGTAAGAAGATAAAAAGACAAAAGAGAGACCAAAACGAAACCAAAAAGAGATAAAACAGAAATAAACAAACAAAATGAAACCTAACAGGAACCAGTGGATAAGAGTTTGATTCCTCATGAATTCAGACAGATTTCTTTTTTTTTTTTCAAGTTCCTTGTGACATTACGACGAATAATTCTGCTCGTAATTATTTGTGCTTATTCTGCGCGGTATGTGAGGTAAGACGAGTTGAATGAGGTGACAATTGTCGCTTCGCTCCCATTTGATTAACATCAGTCTTCTCACGTCACCCGATGAGAGAGCGACTCGTCTCGAATCACACGCTGCGCAGAATAACCACAATTGTATTAATTTTTCAATGATTTTCTCAAGGAATTTCATCAGAAATTATTACAGGTATTTGCCCAAAAATTCAAACTTATTTATTCCTTAGTTTTCCTTGGGTTAGGATATTTGAAAGATTTGCACCCTGAGGCTAGCTAATATCTTAAATTTATTTCGGATGTCTCAAAAACACAATCTGATTTTTGTAAAATATAACCACAGAGATCATCAGGAATTTTTTTCCGGTGATTCTTCGATTGATTTTCCTAGGAAATTGAAGGATGCTGGACTTCTGTTTGGATTAGAACTTCTTCAAAAACTAAACCAGAAATTTCTTCAAAGATGTCTCCAAGGAATTTTTAATAATTGTCCTTAGGAGTTTCTTTATGATTTCAACTAGGAATTTTTCAGGATATCTCTCAGAGATTTATTTAGGAATTATTACAGATTTTTTTTTTAATTTTCTAAAAGTCTTAAATTTGTGTTATGAAGATAAACTAAGTTTTTGGAGCAGATCGGGTCAAACTGTCAAATTATATATGGCTATAATGCATTATAAATTCATCACTTAACTTACTGCGACTTTTCTATCCCTATTTCCCTTTAGTTCTCGCATTCGTTTACTGCTAATAATACTAATAATTAGGCTCACTATTTGTGACTTAATGTGACTATTATGGATTCAATTTATAGATTTCCCTCAATTCGATTGGCTTTGTTTAGTACTGTCCCTACTTCGATCCCCTATTTGACAGAGAATTATGGAAATTTCACTACCTATTGTTCATTTCTTCTTCGCTATAGACTGGTGCAGATACTGTAGCATCATCGTGATTTAACAATTTGTCAAAGTATTCTTCCAGAAAATTTTCCAGACATTTCTCCATGGGAATGTGAAGCTTCAGAAGTTTGAGAAAATTTGACAATAAAAAATCGTGAAGTTCTGATATTTTTAGGGTGACCTGTGATGAAACTTCTGAAAGTTTTCAAGTCACCCTAGATGAGTAAGGGTTATTAGAAGAACTCATAGACACTTGAGGTAATTTTAGAAGACTTTCTAGTTAGGATGGTTGAAAAACGAACAAATCAATCAAAACTCTTGATAATATCCTGCAGCATTTCCTGAAGGAACTCCTTGAAAAACATCGGTAAATACCCCTTACAACCGTGTAGGATTTTCTGGAAAAATGCTGCAATGTTAATTATTATGGAACCTTCTTGCAGATTTTTTGAGCAATGTTTGAAAGAATTGCAGTTTTGATTCTTCGGTGAAATTCTGGAAAAAATCCTAGAAAAGAAAAATCTAGAGGAACTCAATGAGAAAGCACAGGGTTGGGTTTGAGGAATGCTTTGAAAAGTTTTCAATAGATTTTCCTGAATAATCCATGGTTTGAAGAATTTCATTGGAGTTACCGTAGAAGACCACTTGAGGGTATCAGAAATTATATCGGAATGCGTTCACCCTTTATTAACAATTCCTGAAAAAAAATGTTATGTACGTTACGTTCATTGTTATGTTTATTACGCAGCTCAAAACAGTTGCGTAATAAGAAAGCGTTGCGTAATAACTATTCTCGCACCGTATACTTCAAGGCAGGAAAGTAGGCCGTTTCATAACAGATTAGCTTGATGAAAAACAGCCTATTACGATGAGAAATTGCAAAAAGATAGTAATGTTGAAGCGCTCGAGAATTTCCTGGAGCAAATTTTGGAAAAATTTATCAATACATTCTTTGAAAAATCGCTGGAAGAATTGGTAGAGGAATCTCTAAAAGAATTTCTGTAGGAATCCCTGGAAGTATTTTAGATGCAATCACCAGGATGATTCCTGAAGCTTTTCCTCTCGAGCAATCTGAGATTTTTTTTTGAAGAATTAGTGGAAAAGTCTCGTACCAGTTTCTGAAGGTTTCTCAGGAGTCGGCATGATTTCACATCACAGTTCACTGCAAGCAAAATATAGAAAAAAAAGATTTTAGAGACCATTTTGGCTAAAAAATAAAAACTTTAGAGACCTTTGACCAAAAATAGGCTTGTATTAAAATAGAGCCAAGTCTCTAAAAAGAGATCTGCTACCAGCCCTAAAATTGATAAACCAATTGTTTCGACATTTCAAATTGAAAGTTGTAAGAAATTCCAGATTTCTTTTCCAAAATCAGTTTTTTTTTATTTCAGATAATTTAAAAAAATTGTGCATGAAGTCATTACTGATCAGAAAATATTCATAAAATTCAATCATGTCTTAGAAAGATTCGCACTGAACAGCTCAAAGAACGTTACAATCGTTACTATCGATAGCGAAATTTTTTGGAAGATTTTGACGCGAAAACCCTTTGTGATGGTAGAATCATGAATTACTGCCTCAAAGAAATTTCCTTAATTATTATCGAAATTCCCTGATAATTTCAGGGTTTGTCCAGGGAGTAGATACCATGTTAATAGTCGACCCCAGGATATTATAGGTATACAGAGCTTCGATTGATTTCGTTTTTAAGCTCTTCATTTAGGAAATCATCTAAAACTTTCACAAGAGTCCTGGAGTTCTGTCAGAGATCCTTGAAGATATTTTGAACGGAAATCTTAGGAGAAGTCTTAGGACAATCAGTGGACGAAACACTGGGTACATTTTTTTATCCTTGCTTAGAATAAAAAAAACCTCTAGGTTAAATTCTTGAAGGTATCCAAAACTACCTCAGAAAGACCGTAAGTCACTAAATGAACTCCTAAAGAAATTATCAGAGAAAAATATGAATGAAAACTTTGGGCGGCAGCTAATACCTTTGATGATGGAATTTTTCGTAGTGCCACTAATAAATAAAAAAAAAACAACATGTAGGATAAAGAACTACTTGTTCCCTCCTATGAATCATCGACATGGGGGGTTTTTCTCGGCCAAATTGTCTGAAACTTTGCAATCAGAAGCATATCAAATCGGACGCATATTATGGCCGACTGAAGACAACCTTACAGTTAAGGTCGAAGCACGCGTATCTGTCAAAGGATTCAAACTCTAGCGGAATTAAATGCAAGAGTACTAAATTTGATTTTATAGATACTAACCACCTAGCTCGTTGCGCTCCTCTTCGTCTTGTACCGCCCGATTCGAGGTGAATACCATTTTTGAGGGATTGTTATACGGCATACTCACAACGTGCCCTGCCCATCGTACCCTTCCAGCTTTGGCGACGTTCTGGATATTGTGTTCACCGTAGAGTTGCGCAAGCTCGTTGTTCATTCATTCTACTTCATACAGCGTTCTCACATACTCTGCCAAAGAGCGTTCTAAGCACACGTCGTTCGAAAACTTTCTTCGCCTTTGTAGGTCAACTTCGAGCATTGCGCATGTGTTGATACGTCTTCGCATCTCTGTGCTGCAGTTGTTATCCGACGTTAACATACCTACCTAAATAGCCTCAAAATTTATGGGGAAAAGCGAAAAACAAACTCGGGAATTTATTTTAAAGTTTTAAGTAACGACACCGTGTTTGGCGAAACATTACTTGTAGCAGAATTCTTCAATTAGTAACAGGTAATCTTGATTCATGTGATAATATAGGTAATTTTTATTCTTTGCCAAATACATTGTACAACAACATATCGGTTTTAACGCTATTATTCAAGGTAAGCCCGGATGTTTCAACTTAATGATCGCTGAATTCAGCGATCAGCAAACCAAAAGATCAATTTGAACATAAAAAATGCCTGCTTGACAAACCCTTTTCTCTAATGCAGCGTCGACAGCTTTCCAAACGGGTATATTCAAAGCAAATTCTAGCCGAGCTGTCTCACCAAAATGACACCAATCTAACAAGCACAGTCTCGTTGCTTCCCCCAAACTAAAACCACTGTCGAACTTATACTCTCAAACCGATCTCGATCTACGAACTACAGACTTAAAAAGAACGAAATGCTTTCCCCCCATTGCTGAACCGAGCCCAGATTTACTGTGGCAACTGGAGCAGTGTCGTTTGTCCAGCCGGCAGATAGGCCACACCTCGGGACCGGCTCATCTGGTAGGCAATGTCTTCCGCGGCTTCGATTCTTCGCAGTTCAACCAAGCCATCACCGCTATCGGCAAACGATTTCGCCAGCAGGGCAGCAGCTTCGGCGTCACCCTCGGCCGAAATGATGGCAGCCTTCTTCATCTGTTCGGCCTTCTCGACCATGAACCGGGCCTTCTCGGCTTCCTGTTGAGCGACCTGTTTCATTTCGACGGCCTGTGTGAATTCCTTGCCGAAGGTCAAATGCGTGATGGAAATATCGTCCAGAATCACTCCGAACTGGGCGGCACGTTCCGTCAAATCATCGGACACCTTCTGTGAGACCATCTCACGTTGGGTGATCAACTCTCCGGCATCGAATTGCGCCACGACTGCTTTCAAGACTTCAGTGGTAATTGATGGCAGAACACGCTCGTCGTAATCCTGACCCAGAATGGTGTAGATTTTCGGCAGCTGGTCGGGAATTGGCCGGAACAGAATACGCAGCGTGATGTTCACGTTTTGCAAATCCTTACTTCCGGTCACGACCGGAACGTTTCTAGGCTGGGATCGGATATCGAAGATGATCGGTCGCTGAACCCACGGAACGAAGAAATGGGTTCCCTCGCCAGAGACCTGCTGCTTGACTCCGGTAAAACGATCGAAGATTACAGCCCGGTGGCCACCATCAACTATAAATGAAGAAATGAAATGCATTAAATTAGCAGACTGGTAGCGGTTAAGCGACATCGGACGTGTTCGCCAAACTCAATCTATTTCCACTAGACGAGCGCCAAAAGATACCGAAGTAAAGCAGGATCAGATGAATGGGAGATCTGGCTCCCTAGGTACAAAAAATAGCACTGTAAAGTAATGTTTTTCGTAGCACTCATAAGTACTGTTTTATTGTTTCAGGTTGTTCCTAAACCTCCGTCAGCAGAAGGAATTTGTGCATGCACAGTACGAGATTATGATGCGCTCTGTTTCCTGTACATTGTTCGACTAAGTATTCGCAGTGCAACAGATAAGCCTAAATGAAAGAGAGCTGGCTACGAACCATTATATAACGCTGAATTGACGACTCCGCCGACGATCGCGACTCCCAGTCCAAGCTGGCCGATACGGTTCAGGAATTGTGTGGCCATTGTGGTTTAGTCTGAAAAGTGAAAAGTACAAACTTAATTTTCAATCACAAAGTAATCGAAATTATTTACATTGAATTTCAACAAAATTTCGTCATTCTTGCGGCAGCCCCTAGGAGCAGTCGAGAGGTTAGGTTTTCGGCACCTATCCGACAATCTTGTTTCGTGGTGAAATTCAAAGCTAAGCACATATTTTTACCGGAAAACAGCAACTTACCTTTTTGAAGAATCCTGAGATGTAAATTGATTAGATTACGCTGCTAAATGCTTCCGATTTCAGAGGATTTTGCGTAACAGCAAAAAAGTGAACTTTACGAACGAAGTAAAATGCGTGCAATTTTCGGAAAAGTAATTTTGATTTTGACGTTTTCTCTGTTTGCCGTGTTGACGTTTCGGAGTTTGTTTTGTTCTTACTTTCAGTTCTCAATCAGGGGTTGAAACGAAATTTCAAGGTTATTAGTGGGGTGTGACTGAAATGAAAACTGGGAATGGAGAACCAGGGGGGTATACGCAACGAGGAAGGTCTACCGTTCATGTTTTGTGAGTGTTTCGGGTTAAAGTCCCTCTCAAACAACAACAACAACAACATCACAACGCTGCTAGACATCCCGTTGTTGGAGTGTTGAAAAGCATCAGCGTTCACTGCTTGGCTTGGCCTGCGTTTTCGACCTGTGCTGTTTGGCTGGCACGCATGAGAGATGATTATTCGGCGAGCTTTGTTCGTAGTTGACAGTCATATACCCACCTTGTGGAGAACATCATCGTAGCACGCAGTTGAGAAGAAATGTCATTTCAAAGGGGGCTTTCTGTAGGAAATTCTTGACACATTCAGTCAAGGAATTCCTCTACTTTTCCTGAGCGAAACAGTATATTGTGCTCTGCAAGATAAATCCACGTAATGCGATTATCTGGAAATGTCGATATACCGTCGCAGTGATAATAAAAATCACCAAATGTTTCAGATTTAGTAAATTTGAAACATTTGCGTCCTTGAAGAATGAAAAAATCCAAGCCTACACTAGAAAAATTCCTCATATCGTTGGTATTTGTTTCACACATAGTAATTTGCAATTTGTGTCGAAACATGTTGATTATGTGTGAGACAAATAATTTGAGTTCATTCAGAATATATTAAAACTATGTGTCAGTCCACATGGTAATCATTTTTGAAAACCATGAGTTTCATAAAGATAATATATGAATAAAATTATTGATTCTAGCTCGGATTAGCTCAGGATTAATTTGCATTCAAAACTCTTAATCACATATAACAATGAAATATGGTAGTTGTTTATTGCTCTTTCAATCACGCTACTTATAAAATCATCCAAAAATTACATTTTTACTATGGTCCAGCATGTACCAATGAAGAAACCGGGAGATTTTCTGGTGTTGCGGAACTGGATGAATAAGGGAATGGTGGCCGCTGTTCAGGGGTGGTTTAGCTGCCTGCCTTCCTTGGAGTTTCGTAGCGGGAAAATCTTCAATCGCGATGCGCTCCGTCTTCGCCAGATATGCAGCCATTATAGATGAGGAGTTTGTGGTTTCGGCGTGGTTTCCGATGATTCGGAATCGCAGTACACAAGCTTCCTTTGGTTCCACCTTCTCGGAATAAAACTGTAAAAAAATAATAATTCAATAAGTTCAGCTTAAGTTTCCAATTAATATTAAAAAAAAACTCACCAATCTACTTGCTGAAAACTGCAGTTGAAAGTCTACAGATTTAGGTTTACAAAATGGTTGATCTGCTCCTAATCTGTTTTTGTCGTTTTCGTTGTTGATGTTCACGAGTTCATTTTCCATATACGCGTTATGTGTGAAACCACATAGATTTTTGCTATGTGGATTCACACATATTTTTGATTCACAACACCAAGGTTCATTCAATCTCATTTAAATAAATTCAATGTGTGAGATAGGATCTAATATTGATGTGTCGATACACATGTAGAAAATTATTACAATTTTTGCAGTGTACTTGAATTTTGACATTGCGATTAAATTGCGCGCATATCTTCTGCGCGTTACCGCCGCCGCTGGATGTGGATTTAAAATGAGCGCCGCAATATAATATATTTTGTCAGTTATGATATTGCGGCGCTCATTTTAAATCCACATCCAGCGGCGGCGGTAACGCGCAGAAGATATGCGCGCAATTTAATCGCAATGTCAAAATTCAAGTAGGCTTGGATTTTTTCATTCTTCAAGGACGCAAATGTTTCAAATTTACTAAATCTGAAACATTTGGTGATTTTTATTATCACTGCGACGGTATATCGACATTTCCAGATAATCGCATTACGTGGATTTATCTTGCAGAGCACAATAAATGATTAAATAATATATCATAAAGCAACTCAAAAAAGTTGGGGCCCATTCACAAATTTCATAACGATGAAGGGGGTGGGTGGGTGTCCTTAAGATGTTACAGCTCATACACAATTCGAAAAATATTCATACACAATCTTCTTCTTGGCATTAACGTCCTCGATGGGACAGTGCCTGCTTCTCAGCATAGACACCGACACGTTAATGCTTCCAATGGACGATTTGCCCTTTGAAGGAAGTACCACACTAGACTAGCATGCAACGCCCAGTGGCACAATAGGGTCCTAAAGACCTGTCCCGATTTTAATGCCAAACGCTTAAGTTTAGGCTTAAAACACATGTTTACTCAATTTTTTAATGTTTTTCTTTAGTTTAAGTCCAAAAAACATTTTTTTTTATTTTGTCACGTTCCTTGGCTTAAACTCAAATTTTGGGTGTATTTTGCTTTCCGTGTCCCTTCCAAAATGTCAGATAGGAACAACCCCGGTGTTAAAACTGAAAGCTCTATGATGTTTTTGTCGACTAAGCGAACGTCAAACATGATCAAAAGTGTCAAGGTTCATTTATGGTCCCAATTTTTAAAATAAAGTTTCAATATGATATAGCCGTTATTTGAGCGGGAAAAATTTCTAAAATAGTTGCAGTAACATGTCTTTCGTGTCATTAAATAAAAACAAGATTTCATTAAACATTTTAGGACTTAATTGAAATACATTTCTGACGAAAATTTTTCCGGACTGAAGCGGGAATCGAACACACACTCCTTGACTCAATGCGGCTAAATGCTTGGGAACACTAACCACACGGCCACGAAGCCCACAAGTGTTCTTATGAGCACTTCCACAGTTATTAACTGAGAGCTTTCTATGCCAAAGTTGCCATTTTTGCATTCGTATATCGTGTGGCAGGTATCAAGGTATTCAAGAGGGAGGTAATCTAATATGTCAGATTTACCACAGACAAATAGACGTCACACTCTCACTGATGTCCATCGACCACCTTTTTAACGGCCGATTCAAATATATGATAGGTGGAGAATCCACCACCCGCAGCGCTCCCATAATTTTTGTTCGCGTTGACTATGATTTTGATCGAGATTTGTTCTATGTGTTACGTCAGTTTGTCTGTGGTTCGCTTATCAGGCACATAGCTTGACCAGTTTTCGGTTTCATTTCACTAAATCACTTCATAACTCACGGATTATCAAGCGCAAAATACGTATTGAATGTTCCTTTAGACTCATAGGGTACCGTTTGTGAAAACGTAGATCTTCAAATGGTGTACTTAATTACACAATATGAAATATACTTTAACTTTTTATTATTTGTCGGCCGAGTTACTTAAAAGCACGTTTACTCCGGCAGCGTACTTCAACACTTCTGTTCTATCGATACCGTTTTCCAACTCGTCCCTTATGATTACACTGATAAAAATACACTGATAGGCAAAATAAAGTGCCCACCTTACCAGTTTTCGAATTTCTCTCATTTATTTGGTTCACATTAAAGTTAACACACTTAAATCTTTTTTGATATTTTATTTTTGATATTATTTTAAAGTTGCACTTACGAAAATTTGATAAAAAAAAGAATTTTACTGAAAGAAAAAGAAAATCAATTTGTATTGGAAAAAAATAGTGACAAAATAAAGTACCCACTTCCTTCTTGGCCCCAGAAAAGATGATTTAAGAAAAATAAAAAGCATTTTAATAGTTAATGTGTCCTCCTTTGACCTTAAGGACTTGCTGGAGGCGCTTCGGCATGCTTTTCACCAGGTTTTGTAGGTGTTGTGGTTCTAGTTCTTCCCAGGCGCGCTTCAAGGCTTCAAAATAATTATTTTTGTTGGTAACACCAGTTTTGTCAACCCTGGCATCGAGAATCGCCCACAAATTCTCGATGGGGTTGAGGTCTGAGCTTTGTGGAGGCCATTCCAGCGGTTTAATCCGACAAGATCGGAAGAAAGACTTGGTCTTCTTGGCAGTATGCTTCGGGTCGTTGTTCTAGAGAAATATGAAATTCTCGATGTCAGGGTTGACAAAACTGGTGTTACCAACAAAAATAATTATTTTGAAGCCTTGGAGCGCGCCTGGGAAGAACTAGAACCACAAAACCTGGTGAAAAGCATGCCGAAGCGCCTACAGCAAGTCCTTAAGGCCAAAAGAGGACACATTAACTATAAAATTGCTTTTTATTTTTCTTAAATCATCTTTTCTGGGGCCAAGAACGAAGTGGGCACTTTATTTTGTCACTATTTTTTTTTCATTACAAATTGATTTTCTTTTTCTTTGAGTAAAATTCTTTTTTTTTATCGAAATTTCGTAAGTGCAACTTTAAAATAATATCAAAAATAAAATATCAAAAAATATTTAAGTGTGTTAACTTTAATGTGAACCAAATCAATGAGAGAAATTTGAAAACTGGTAAGATGGGCTCTTTATTTTGCCTATCAGTGTATAATCATGAAACTCAGATGCCACATTCTCCCTTTACTTATTATTAGATTCTACTGTTTTAAAATAGTCTTGCAAATACCTGTGAACCCTGTGCTCTCTGCGTTCTCTAGAATTTATCACCCGATTAGATGGTGACAAGTTTCCAGTTGCCACAGTTGATGTTTCTTCACCTGTCGTGCTTTCTGCGTAAGGCTCTGTATCTTCGCTGATTCGTTTTAAATGTGCTACATTCCTGTGATACGTCCGGCCTGTTTCCATTGACTTCAGTTCAACCTCCGTACCTGATCTCTTGAGTATCTGGAATCGTTCGTGGCCAAAATTTCCGGAAAGTTTATCCCGCAGTACACGTCCAAAAATCAAGGGTTTGTTCACAAATTTCATAACGCCAAAAATGGCCATTTTTGACACCCACCCACCCCCTTGTAACGCTTTTTATATGAGTGTTCAACAAATTTTGTATGAGCTGTAACACGCCAAGGACACCCACCCACCCCCTTCAGCATAATGAAATTTGTGAATGGCCCCATATATTCTTTTTCTCTGGAGAACACCGCTTATCCTTCTGAGCGAATGCGCTAAGGGTTCATTCAAATATTACGTAACGCTAAATTTGTCACATATAGACCCCCTCCCACCCCCACGTAACAGCTTTTGTATGGAAAATTTTAAATTCTTGTATGGACCGTAACACTATGTCAGACCGCCTCCCTCTCCCTGTTGCGTTACGTAATATTTGAACGAACCCTAACAATCCAACGTTCCTATCCATCTATAGTGGTTATCACGCCCAATGGTATGGGTGCCCTAGTGTAGAAGTAGTTGTGAACCTTAGAGGAAAACAATATGCACTCTGTCTCGAAAAACACCCAGAATCCGGGTGTAAATCTTTCAAATTGGGTAATATTTCCATATGCATTTTGATGAGTCTGGAAAGCGTGTGCAAGTTTCTTTGAGGAAAACAAAAACAAACTGTGTATGACGAGCGGGTGCTAGTCTACGTGTGTTCAAATGTCACTAAGCTCTATGAATCTTTCAGGCAATGGACATGCCCTATATCAACTGCAGCGATTTGCAGTAGACAGGATGTCCCGGGCCCGATCTATCTGACAAGCCAATCGAGCCAGGGCTACCACATACAGATTTATCTGTATTACACAGATTTTTTTTATTCTGACACAGGTCCAATTTGTATGGTACACAGATTTTCTTTCAACAATTTTTGTATGGACACAGATTTTTTTGTATGGGACACAGATTTTCTAACCTGGTGGATACAGATTTTCTATCAAATCATCTGGCAGCTCTGAATCGAGCCCTCTGTCACCATAGAAGATAGTGGGTAGTATGAATAAAAAACTTTGAACTTTACTACATGTAGCATCTACTCAAAAACAAAATCCACAAAGTTTACTACACTTTTGGTATGAATAAAAAACTTTTCGAACATGTAGTACTTACTACTTTCGAACATGAGCAGTGACTGAAGCTGCACGTAAAGAAATTTCCATCCAGAGTGCAGAGTGATTCTGCACGTAAAGAACAATCTATTCAGAGTGACGCCTAAAATTAATACAATCATGCATATGAAGAAAATGCATCCCGCATAGAAAAATCCAATTTGTCTTATAGTCAAAACCACAAATGTCTTCCAACTGAAACGGTTAGCGTATCGCGAACAGTTGTTATGTTGTAAAACAATAAGGAACCCAAAGCTGTATACTGTAAAGAACAGCTTGACTAAATCAAATCAAATAGTGACAATATGTTTGAAAGCTCAGATATTGTTGAACAATACGGGGATGTAAATCTGTGGAAAATAGTGGAAACGTTTATGCAATGTTCGTCGAATGGTTTTTGTGTTTATGAGACGAACATCACTTACACACTTGCATTTAACTATATTTTACTATTTTTTAACAGTTTGGCAAATTGTTGAACGCATTGATATGTGTGAGAAAATTTTCATCAATATATTAGACACGCTTAAAAATCAACACACATGCTATTTAGGGTCTGTCTCATTTGGGGAATTAAATTGAAATCGAAATTAAATTTGACAGTTCGAAAATTATTTCCCCTCCAATTTATCAATGAACTGTCAAATTTAATTTTTCCTTGGTCCAATTCACTAACGTTGTCGGATTGTCGGTGTTTAGCTTACAGGTAGAAGTTAAAGCATGAAACATTATTAATAACAAATTATTACAATATGAGCAGTAATTTCATAAGTTATTATCAATAATACTGATGTATTGTTGTGTATGGATAGATTTTATCGCAAAGGCTTCAGTTAATTCCTCTAGAATATTATTGCTGAAACTTTCATCTCAGGGTATTTTGCAAAATATTTAAAATAACTAACCCATAGCACGTATTATTTACAAGAGACGTTGAGTTTAACGTTAATAGTCAAATATTTTTAGATGAGTACCTAGTTAAACGTTTTGGCATCTTTAATAAATGTTTTTTCACCATCACATGGTAATTTGATGCCTTAAATACTCAAATCTATGACTGGATAGATGAATTTTGTTGTGAATTCAATAACAACATTTAATAACTTCCAAATATTTAATACATCAAGTACAGTGGTTACACTATTATGCGTCATTTCCATTTGAATTGAATGCGTAACTACTTGTCTATTACGCTTTGTATTGGAAACCCGTTTTTGTCAGACTAATGAAAGATTACAAAAAAAAAAAACAAACAAAAAATAGTACAAAACTCTTTTTAAATATTTCTTAGAAATTCTAACAATCTTTTCGATAACGAATAGACTTCGATAAGATTTTAGCCAAAAATGTATTTAAGAATACCTTCAGTAATTACCCCAGAGAGTTTTTCCAGTAATTATTTCCGGAATGTCTCTAGTTAATTGTCAGGGATTTTTTTCAAATGAAAAATTTCTGAAAAAAATCTAAGATTAAATAAAAAAATAAATTCAATTGGATTAAACGAAACTTCTGTACCTTTAAACTTTTGAAGGATCTAAAATCTAAATAAAACGAAAAGATAATTATTGCTAAAAATAATCAATCAAATTAAATCAGACATCCCTGAAGAAATTGTGTATAAAGAAGGAATTACTAGAATAATTTTGGTTTTATTTGTTAACTCAATATTTTACGGATTCCAATGAAATCTCAGTAGCTGAACATAGTTTGGTGATGTAAATTAATAATCTAGAATAAACCTTTCTGGAGCTCCTGTACAAAGTGAGGAAATTTATCGAACAATACCCAAGAAACAAATTTTGGGCGGTTAATAAACATGTATGCTGAACTAGTGCTTAACAACAGCTGTGGCTGTTGAACAAAATTATATGCTGTATAAAGTGATGATCAAATGTTGCATAAATTCTGAACAGCGCTTTTGTTCCTCACTTTCATGTTATTTTAAAAGCTCGTTGAACCAAAGTTGATACAACGTTCGTTGATAACTTAGTTTGGTTGTCTAATAGTATCTCTTTAATAGTAGAAGACGAGCTGTTTCTACGGATTCAGATTCTGTTGTTCTATACGTGACATTAAGTTAACAAGCTTTAACAACACTTTGTTTCATCAATTTTCAACAATGGTGCAGAACTACAGTGAATTTAAACATGTTTGCTTGAAAATGCTTTGAACTCAACGTTTTAACCAACTACAAGACATTGCGCGAAATCTGAAAGCTCTTCAACATACAATTAAAAACCAACTTCCTAACAAACAGTTTTTGCTTTGATAAAGGTTTCTCAAAGCTGCTTTATTAGTTGTTTAATGATTGTCTTAATTAAAAAGAAATTATTATTCAAGCGTTATTCGCCCAGAAATGGAGAATCTATTCAATAACAACCATTTTATTAACGTTATATAGTGCATGTTTATTCAATGATCTTACCTCGGCCGTTCAACAGTAGTAACATTATAAGTAGACTCTAAAATGTTTATTCAACTTTAAACCACCAGTTATCCATCGAACAGTGTTGAAACAGGGTTGTATAACGAGTAATAAATAAATTGTGGATGAAAAGTTGTAGAAGTCTTTATTACCTATTGCAACCGTTATTCAAAATAATAGTCTATGTACAGTATTAATTCAACCACATGTTTTCATAACGAGATTATTCGTCTATTGTGAAACTGTAATAAAGGTGATAGCTTTGATAAGTCTTGCTTTTGAGACCTTTTCACAAACAATGTTCAACAATGGTGTTTACATACACCGAAGGCAAGCAAAAGACTTAGACGATGTTTAAACAACATATGTACGATAACTTGTTCGATTATCTTATTGTATCTTTAAATACTGCTTTGAACCTGCAGATGTTTGTTACCTTGTTTGGAGCAGTCAAGATACATGCGCCTATAAATCGGAAGGTCCTGAGTTCGAGTCCCGGCATCACAAAAATGGTTAAACAATTGAAATTCAATAATTATGCATCAAATTATAGCTACACATGTAATAAAGTGTACAAATAGATACATTTTTTTATATTTTCCTTATCAAATAAATATTGAAGAAACATCTAAGAAACCTCTTTTGCTACGTTTATACAACCAATTCTATAAATAAATATGATACCCATTCAAGTCGAACGAAGCACTAAAACAAACTGTGTTCAGCATGTTTTTCCGTTGAGCGAATGTTGAACAAGGGCTTCTATTTTGTGTACTCATGATCATAAGTAATAATTGCATCAACAACTTTTGAATAAATGTTAAACAAGCATCTCTTCATGCTCTATGGATATCTGGTGGTTTAAATATTGAATAAACATTGTAGTAGCTATTTATGATGCTACAACTGTTGAACAGCCGTGGTAATATCATCGAATAAACATGTACTATATTACGTTAATAAAATGGTAATTGTTGAATAGATTCTCCATTTATGGGCGAATAAGGCTTGAATAATAGTTTTATTTTCACTAAGTCAATGATAAAGCGACTAAAAGTTTAATAAAACAGCTCTGAGAAACTTTTCTTAAGGCCAGAATTGTTTCTTGGGTAGTTGAAAGAAAACCTAGATTATAATTAGAAAATTTCTGTAGTAAGGAGGAGTTCCTGATGGTTTTCTATAAGAAACCTCTGAAGAAATCACTAGAGTTATTGAAGTATTAAATTGAGAAATCCGTAAAGAAATACTTGAAGAACCTGTGGAATAGTGACGTAAGAATATCTGAAGGCATCTATGGAGAATTATACACGAGGATTATTTCTCGAGGAAAAAAGAAATTAGCATTTTGATGACTTTAGAGTACTTCTTAGAGGCCTTAATAAAGACCAAGTCTTTTCAGAGACCTGCTACCAGCCTGCATTTTGTTGGCACGGTAAAGTATGACCAGTTTCAACCGCATCGAGGTCGTACAAGCTCCTCAAGTTGTGCAATATCATTTTCGCCACTAATTTCTCAAAATCATCCGATAATCCCAGCTGGGTAGATCAGTCAATGTTTCTATCCATTTTGAGTTATGTTTACAGCTTATCTCCTAAGGTATTGTCATTTGTCGTTGGCCGGAAACTCCTTCAAGGGAACCACTCTAGCCGGCTTGTCCTCATGTTTACACAAGCTGATTACAAACTGCAGCCAAAAGTTAAGCCTACGGGAAAAAATAAATTGATTTAGCATAAATCTTCCTCTTTATAATACTATCTGGTAAAAAGAATGTTGCATTTCATCCAGCAATCTGTTATTCACTTGCCTGCCGTCACTGAGTGGAAAAAATGGCAAAATAGTTCTGGCCGAACATTTTTCTGTCGTTTTACTCACTTGTGTTGATTTTCGAACTGGTTTTATTCTGTTTAGGCAGCCGGAAGATCCTCCCGATGGCTGTCGCGTAAATTACCTCAGTGGAATCAAAACTGTATAAACAACGATTAGGATCGAGAGAATAATCACCAATCTGTCAAAAATAAGTCTACTCTGGAGTAGACTTATTTTTGATAGATCGAAATCGGAGGGGAAATAATTTTCGAACTGTCAGATTTAAGTTCGATTTCAATTTAATTCCCCAAATGGGACAGACCCTTAGCTTTCACGCAATTATTAATTAAACGTTATTTCATGGCATCACACATTTTGATGAAAAATGTGTAACAAAGAATTTTTTATGGTGGTCTTGTATGTTTTTTTTATGTTTTAAATCAAATAAATTAAAAAATATATATATTTTTAGAAGCCAAGTAAAACTTAAATGTGTGTAAATGGTTTTTAGCGTGTTTCATTTCTGTTTATGTTTTGCTAGCAGAAACTAGAGTGAAAAGAATCCGTTGTTAATCCAGCGATCAGAACGAATCTTCAAAATGTGTGCTTGGTCGTAATCCATCGGTAAGTGTTTCATGCATTCATATTTCCTCTATATCTTATAATTTCTTTCTGTTTTGTAAAAGTTTTCATTCTCTCCCACAGCAGTCATTTTCCGTTGACGAAGGGCCGGAATGGAAGTTTCGGCAAGTTCCCGGACAGCTGAAAACGAACATTTATTCTCCATTTGCAAGGACTAGACTTCTCCATTCGCAAAGACTAGACTTCTCCATTCGCAAGGACTAGACTTCTCCATTCGCAAGGACTAGACTCAAGCCAGAACCAGGGAGAGAAGGCGAATCAGACGAATTCGATGTTTTCTTTGTTGTTCTTTCCTAACGCCCACATCCGTGAGGGTTCTAACAAGGGTTCATTCACAAATTTCATAACGTCGGAAATAGTCATTTTCGACACCTTCCCACCCCCTCGTAACGCTTTTAGTATGAATATTTTTCGAATTTTGTATGACCTGTAACATTTCGAGGACACCCATCCATCTTCTTCAGCATTATGAAATTTGTGAACAGGCCCTAAAAGCAATTTATGTAACTTCCGCAGTTATTTAGGTCATGGAAGAATAAAATGTGTATGACAGAGTAAAATAATAAAAAATAAAACAAAATTTGCAGTACAATTTTTCATTGCTTATAATATAAACATAAAGGAACAGTATCATTTGTGGTAAAAATACCATATCACACTGTAAACATACTATTACACATACTTTATTTAGTTTCATTCAAACTTTATAGTCCCACTATTCTGAAACTGTTTCCTTTACAGTAAATTGATCAAAAAATGGATAGTATATGGACAATTGGGCAAATTGTAACGAAAAAAAATTGTTCGGGAAAATCGGCGTTTTTGAATGGTTACATAACTAAACCGCCTATTCCCCATACTGTACTTTGTCCAATAACCATTCCCCAGACTGTTAAAACCATTCATGATACGGTAGGCATATTGTTATTTTAGGCGTTATTGAGCATTTTGCACCTTATTAGACTATTGTGCAGAAATTTTTTGCACAGTGAACATTTGCACACCTCACATGACCGTTTGACAACGTGCTTGGATACTAACTTTTCTATCTTTGTTTTTATTTTTCGCGAACGGTTAGCATAACATAATTGACTTATACACCAATTAACAAAATTTACCCGGTCCAGGAATACAATCCGAAAATTGTCAGAAACGCCACCGGAAGAATGCTCAAGTGCCCATTACATAAATTATACATAACGATGAAGGTTTTCGTTCGGCCCTCAACGTGGAGTACCTGGGTGAACCGATAGACTAAGGTTCATTTTTGACACCCACAAACCTCCACTTTTTGTAATAACTGTAACATTTGGGAACAGTTGCCCACCCACAGCGTTGAGAAATTTGTGAATAAGCCCTTCCGTTAGGAGGAATACTGAATCGCTAATCGATTACGCCCTAAATCTGCGGGAAAAGGATCTGATTCAGAAGAAGATTTTGATGATGATCATTCTGGATTCAGCAAACAATAGCTTCTCAAAGAAAAAACTTCCCAATGAGCTTTACGGCTGCTCGCTATTGGTTGCCGTTCACGATTTCAAGGATCGTTCGTGGGGAAAATAAGTATTTTAGTGGGGTGAAGCTGGCAATTCTTCTTCTTCTTCTTTCTTCTTTCTGGCGTTACGTCCCCACTGGGACAGAGCCTGCTTCTCAGCTTAGTGTTCTTATGAGCACTTCCACAGTTATTAACTGAGAGCTTACTATGCCAATGACCATTTTTGCATGTGTATATCGTGTGGCAGGTACGAAGATACTCTATGCCCTGGGAAGTCGAGAAAATTTCCAACCCGAAAAGATCCTCGACCGGTGGGATTCGAACCCACAACCCTCAGCTTGGTCTTGCTGAATAGCTGCGCGTTTACCGCTACGGCTATCTGGGCCCCACGATGGATAATTTTCACTCCAATGCTGGTCGCTTGCAAATAAACACAACAATAAAGAAGTTTTGATGCAATCTATTTGACTGCTTTGAATTAAATATTTTGAAACGTCATAAACAGCTTTCAAAGCATACGCCTACTGATGTTAGTGGGTGTGCAAATTGTATCTCACTCTTAAACAGTTTCATTAGAATCTAAAAATTCGTGCAACAGTCAATATATGGAATTGTTTAGATATTGTTATAAATTGTTGGGGAGAGTTTCGGATACAGTACAAATATGGTTCATATTTATGCGGGATGGAATCTAATCGATTACGCGACAATTTGCACAAATCATGAAGGTGCTGTTATTTGACAAAATTTGTAGTGTAATTTTGCGATTAGTCTGGTATTCTTTTTATGTCTATGATTTTATGATGATGGTACATCAAAGAATTTTCTGGGTGGTTTTCGGCCTTCGCCAACGCCAGTGATTGATGATTTTTTAAATACTAGCTTAACATCTATGAAGAGATCTTGAGATTACAGCTATCAAATTTGGAACCATATATTTTCTAGCACCAGTACTGAGATTCTGGTGAAATTGAGGAATCCCATTGAAATCTATAAAATATTTACCGACATTCAAAGCTTTGCTTCCACCGCAATCTCATAGATTCTTACAAAAATACCGTCTCAAAGAAACCCACTGAATTCCAAGAGATTAATATTCGGAATCCCATTCCCACCCCAATTCTAGAGTTTTTAACAGATTCCTAATATTTCCGCAATATTCCTAGAGGTTGTCCGACATTTCGCGGTAAACCATTCCGCGGTCAACCATTTCGCGGTGTACCATTTCGCGGTTTGTATCATTTTGCGGTTTACCGTCTTGCGGTTAGTACCATTTCGCGGTATGCCGTTTCGCGGTCTATACCATTTCGCGGTGTGGCTTTTCCCACGAGTTGCACTGAAAATTGTTGGCATTATCACTAATAATATTTTCATCGGTGATTTACCCTTCTTTTGAACACAGGCAGTCCTTCAAATTGCTCTGTTAAGATAGATCTCATCTTGGCCTAAACCGCGAAACGGTACACCGCGAAATGGTACTGACCGCGAATTGACGTGCCGCCAAATGGTACTAGCCGCGAAATGTCGTACCGCGAAATGACAAACCGCGAAATGGTACACCGCGAAGTGGATTACCGCAAAATGTTATACAATCTTCCTAGAATGGTATTTAAACTTCCAGAATTATCACAAAAAATCCGACATCCCTATCGGAATCCCAAAGTTCCTACAGGAATTCCGGAATTCAAAAGGAAATCTGAGATGTCAGAGTTTACAAGTAAAATTTCAAATTACATTATAAATATCTGAATTCCTACCGACATCCTAAAATTCCTAGAAAATAACATAATTATCGTAATGCCAGAATTCACACGGATATTACAAATTGCTACTGCCGGTAATCTTACCGGAATCTCAGCATTGGCGGGGCGAATGTTTTCGTAACCTCAGAATTCCTAAGCAAAACTCAAAATACCTTCCGAAATATCAAAACTCATATCGTTTTCCCATGATTTTTCCTCAAAAGTAAATTATTCCATTAAATTCCGCAATCTCAAAGCATGTGTAGCAACATCTGAAGCTAACTACCAGTAGCTTTGTAGTAAATGCTACCTTTATTCATAGCAATGCGTTGTTTGTAGTATGTTCGAAAGGTGTAGAAAGGAAAATGACACAAATATGTTCCACTCGTGTTCCACATATAGCGTTTACTACCGAGAATGTAGTAAACTCAACTTAACTACATTTTATTCATACGGCCCAGTGTCTCCATCATGTCGATAGCCTGGAATCTTTGCACTAATCTTGAAAGAAATCTCACACCCCTGCACAGAATGAGAACTGTCATCACCTTATAACGAAAGTGATAGCAAAACAAAATTCTAGCGTAACATTTGAAAAGGGCCTATCTGCAAAACGTAAACATTGAGAAATTCTCAATTGAAGATTCCGTACCATATTTATAATTCCTATTTTAAACCCATTCGCATTTTTACTAGTTTCATACCTGTGTTCGACACCCATTAAAGCCTGTTGCGTGGCCCATTATGTTTCTAATCTCAAATAACACAACAACTCGTAAAAATTGTTGAATTCAAACATCATCGGCAGATAGGCCCTATTATGAATCTTCAAACCAGTTAGGCCCTTTCAGTTAGGCCCTTTGATTGAACGTGGTTTCAGTTAGGCCCTTTTACAATTTGCTAATTTTATTGATTTTTGAATTGGTTTGCATAAACCTTGAACAAAATTTAGCGATTATGTGAAAAAACACTATATAATAGCTAAATATTGGAAATTTTCGGTTGAAGATTCAGTACCATATTGATTATTCCTATTTCAAACCCATTCGATTTTTACTAGTTTCATACTTGGGGAAGATCCAAAAATGACGTCCATCGTTTTTCGGTATTTCTAGAATCCTTCTACCACCTCTGTCACGCTTTTTCTAATACCCAATCCATGCACTGTCACATTTTCGTACATCCCCCCATTGAAGGAGGCCCCAATCGATGGACGTCATTTTCGGATAACCCCTTGTGTTCGACACTTATAATGGTCTATTACGTGGCTCACAACGATTTGAATTTGAAATAGCACAATAACTTGTAAAAATAGTTCAATTCAAACATCATCCGCAGATAGGCCCTTTAACGAATTTTCAAACCAGTTAGGCCCTTTTTGAATTTGCTAATTTTATTGATTATTGAAGTGATTTGCATAATTCTTCGACAACATTTAATCACAGACAAACAGACGTAACACTTAGAACAAATCTCGATCAAAATCATAGTCACGAGGACATGTACGCCCAATGCTAAAATTAGTGTGTTTGGCCGACAGGCCAACAGATGGCGTTAGTGTGTAAACGTCAAACGCGAACAAAAACTATGCGAGCGCTGCGGGTGGTCGATTGGCCACCTGCTATATTTTTGATTCGACCGTTAAAAAGGTGGTCGATGGACAACGATGAGAGTGTGACGTCTGTTTGTCTGTGATTTAATGATTATGTGAGAAAACAACACAATATCATACAAGCTAAATATTGGAAACTATTCTCAGCAACATATTGATTATTGATATTTCAAACCCATTCACTTTTTTTTACTAGTTTTATACTTGTGTTAGACACTCATTATGGTTTATTACGTGGCCCAGAACGTTAGTAATCTCAAATAGCATAACGACTCGTGAAAATGGTTGCATTCAAATATCATCAGCAGTTAGGCCCTTCAATGAATCTTCAAACCAGTTAGGCCCTTTCAGTTAGGCCCTTCGATTGGACATGGTTTCAGTTAGGCCCCTCCAGTTAGGCCCTTTTATTAAACATAGTTCCAGTTAGGCCCTTTTGGAATTTGTTGATTTTATTGCTTATTGAAGTGATTTTCATAGTTTTTAAATAAAATAAAGCGAGAGAAAACAATGTAATAGCTAAATGTTGGATATTCTCGGTTGAAGGTTCAGTACCTTATTGATTACATCTATTTCAAACCCATTCACTTTTTTACTTGTTTAATACTTGAGGGCCTTCCTTAGCCGAGCAGTTTAAGTCCGCGGCTACAAAGCAAAGCCATTCTGAAGGTATCTGAGTTCCATTCCCGGTCGGTCCAGGTTTTTTCGTAATGGAAATTTCCTTTACTTTCCTGAATATAGAGTACCTTCGTACTTGTCACACGATATATGAATGCGAAAATGGCAACTTGTCAAAGAAAGCTCTCAGTTTATAACTGTGGAAGTACTCATTGAACACAAAGCTTAGAAGCAGGCTCTGTCCCAGTGAGGACGTAATGCCAAGAAGAAGTATAAGAAGAATTCTCGCAGGGCTGTTACAAAAACAAACGAATTTGTTTTTGTGAAAATCGCGACTTTGGAACTCGATACACAACTAGAGGCAACAAATAAAAATTAACAAATAAAAATAATTCAAAATTTTTAATGTAGGATAGGTGTACCAGTTATGGACATAGTGGTTCCCTATTTCGCCATATGTGATTACTTTAATGTCTTCAAAATTTGAAAATGTTTGTTTGTTGTAGTAGTTAGATTTAACATATATCTTGATGTAAAAACATTCATAAAGATTTAAAATGTAAAAGTTATTCAAATTTTACACGTGGCCAAATAGGGAACCACTATGGCCATAACTGGTACACTTTCCCTAATTGATTTTTTTTTTCAGGATAAAAAATCAGTTTTTCAACTAACTTCGCATTAAGATTATGATAAAACTAGTAAAAAAGAGAATGGGCTTGAAATAGGAATCAATATAGTACTGAATCTTCAATAAAGAATTTTTATTAATCAATGTTGATTTTCTCACATACCTAATCGATTGATTTTGATCTAAAACTTAGAAAATCACTTCAATAATCAACAAAATTAACAAATTACAAAAGGGCCTAACTGGAACTAAGTTTAATAAAAAGGCCTAACTGGAGGGGCCTAACTGAAACCATGTTCAATCAAAGGGCCTAACTGAAAGGGCCTAACTGGTTTGCAGACTCGTTAAAGGGCCTATCTGCCGATGATGTTTGAATTCAACCCTTTTCACGAGTTGTTTTGTTATTTAAGATTTAAAACGTTATGGGCCACCTAGTAGACTATTATGAGTGTCGAACACAAGTATAAAACTAGTAAATAGGAGAAAGGGTTTGAAATATGAATAATCAATATAGTACTGAATCTTCAATATAGAATTTTCAATATTCAATGTTGATTTTCTCACATAATCGATTGATTTTGTTCTAAAACTTTGAAAATCTATT
The DNA here is from genome assembly GCF_002204515.2 of Aedes aegypti. NCBI lineage: Eukaryota > Metazoa > Arthropoda > Insecta > Diptera > Culicidae > Aedes > Aedes aegypti. The sequence goes on from NC_035108.1 coordinate 404,870,557, forward strand.
CAATAATCAATAAAATTAACAAATTCCAAAAGGGCCTAACTGGAACTATGTTAAATAAGAGGGCCTAACTGGAGGGGCCTAACTGAAACCATGTTCAATCAAAAGGCCTAACTGAAAGGGCCTAACTGTTTTGCAGACTCGTTAAAGGGCCTATCTGCCGATGATGTTTGGATTCAACCATTTTCACGAGTTGTTTTGTTATTTAAGATTTAAAACGTTATGGGCCACCTAGTAGACTATTATGAGTGTCGAACACAAGTATAAAACTAGTAAATAGGAGAAAGGGTTTGAAATATGAATAATCAATATAGTACTGAATCTTCAATATAGAATTTTCAATATTCAATGTTGATTTTCTCACATAATCGATTGATTTTGTTCTAAAACTTTGAAAATCTATTCAATAATCAATAAAATTAACAAATTCCAAAAGGGCCTAACTGGAACTATGTTAAATAAGAGGGCCTAACTGGAGGGGCCTAACTGAAACCATGTTCAATCAAAAGGCCTAACTGAAAGGGCCTAACTGTTTTGCAGACTCGTTAAAGGGCCTATCTGCCGATGATGTTTGGATTCAACCATTTTCACGAGTTGTTTTGTTATTTAAGATTTAAAACGTTATGGGCCACCTAGTAGACTATTATGAGTGTCGAACACAAGTATAAAACTAGTAAATAGGAGAAAGGGTTTGAAATATGAATAATCAATATAGTACTGAATCTTCAATAAAGAATTTTCAATATTCAATATTGATTTTCTCACATAATCGATTGATTTTGTTCTAAAACTTTGAAAATCTATTCAATAATCAATAAAATTAACAAATTCCAAAAGGGCCTAACTGGAACTATGTTAAATAAGAGGGCCTAACTGGAGGGGCCTAACTGAAACCATGTTCAATTAAAGGGCCTAATTGAAAGGGCCTAACTGGTTTGAAGACTCGTAAAAGGGCCTATCTGCCGATGATGTTTGAATTCAACATTTTTTACTAGTTTCTATGTTATGTTAGATTTAAAACGTTACGTGGCTCAGTAATAGACTATGAGTGTCGAACAAAAGTTTAAAACTATTAGATAGCAATGAGTTTAAAATAGTAACAATCAATATGTTACAGAATCTTCAATCGAGCATTTCTCAATTTTTACGTTATGCTGATCACTATACAAGGGCTAAATATTGACAAATATGGAGGAAAATTAAAAATGCACGGAAGGGCCAATCTGATTTTGATGGAAATTTTCAGTTAGGCCCTTTTATGACCAGTTAGGCCCTCTTAGTTTTATCATTTTCAGATAGGCCCTTTTAAATTTGAATAAAATTTCCATTAATAATGCATTTTGCATGCCCGTAAGAGTATGTAGAAGTAATTTACGTAAAAAATGATACGAATAATGAATAATCAAGTTTGTTTACATTTTGCAGTTAGGCCCTTTTCAAATGTTACGCTAGAATTAGTAATCAGAAAAGTGAAATTTATCAGCGGAAGGAAACAGCTCATCCTAATTCCAGCCTTTCCCCATGGATTTAATCCAGGATTACGAGCAGCAGTACGCTGTTCTCACGGCGGAAATAACCGCCCAAATCGGTCGCCTTAGCACATCGTCCGGAGGTAAGTCCTAGCGCTAGATATCCTCTAAAATATGTTGGCCAAGATTCCCCCTCTCCGACAGGCGAACGAAACAAACTGATATCGGATATCGATCGGCAGCTGGAGGAATCCCAGGAGTTGCTGGAACAGATTGGGCTGGAAATCCGGGACATTCCGCAAGCGAACCGACCGGGGTACACTTCGCGGCTCAATTGTTACCAGGCCGAGTGGAAGCGACTGCAGCAGGAATTCACCAATGCCAAAAAAGAACGATCCAAGGGGTACGACTCGGTGGATGAGTTTGACGAGATTGGCATCCAGGAAGACCAGAAACGGAGGCTGCTGGACAATAGCGAACGGCTGGAACGGACGGGTAATCAGCTGAGGGACAGCTATCGGGTAGTGCTGGAGACAGAACAGATCGGCAATCAGGTGATGCAGGATTTGAGCCAACAACGGGAAACGATTCAACGGGCGAGAGGACGGGTTGGTTACCGGGATTTTGTACGAAAGCGATTTATCTAACGATATTTTTCGTTTTAGCTACGTGAAACCGACGCCGAGCTGGGACGATCTTCGAGACTGCTGAATTCCATGATGATGCGAGCATTGCGGGAGAAAATTGTTCTGGTTTCCGTGGCCATCGCGATATTCCTTGTACTGTTTCTGAGTATTTACTTTTCGATTTCATCGGATTAGGATAGAGATGTGTGATCATATGTTATACAGTCATGTAATAGCCTATTTTATTTAGATGTCTAACTCACAAAGCTGTGTATGTTTTTAGTAACGATAATCCTTATTGTTTCCTGTAAATGATTGACTATACGATATCATCCGTAAATAAATACGAAAACATTCCTGAAAACAGCCCACAACTTTATTAAAATATATAAAATACTAATCAAATGCGGAGATCAGCCAGTCCATGACTGATAATCTCTAGTACTCTAAAACAGTAATATCAACCAGTCAAACGCCCCAACCAAAAAAAAAAATCCTACATTAATAGTACTTTGGAATGATAAGTCCTTTCATCATATCGAAACTGTTCCCATCAGGATGAACACAGATCGGTTTACCCTCCTTGTTCGTATTGACCAACAGAAAGCCATATTCGTCGATTCCTGAGATTGTTCCAGCAATTTCCTCTCCGTCTTCGCTTTTGACGATCACAGATCTGTTACTGTGTAGCCAATATTTGTAATACAAATCATACAGGTCTTGCAAATCGTCCTTTTCCTGTACTGAAACGTATATTCGATCTATTTCATTGAAGATGTACGCCAACGTTTGTTCGATTCCCAGTAAAGGCAAACTTGTGCCTTTAAGTTTGTTGTACTCCCTGATCAAATCATTGATGCACATTGTGGGTTTCGAATTGCTGAGATTCACGCCACAGCCCACGTTAACAACGGCTTCCATCCCGCAGAGCTGCGAATTTATGATCAATCCTCCAATTTTCGTACAGCCATTTGCATAGATATCGTTGGGCCATTTAACTCGGATATCAAGCTTCTCATAGCCTGGTATGCTTCGAATCGCTTTCACGACAGCGACGGCCACCAGATGCTGAATCATGGGCAATCTCTGCCCAAGGGCGCTGGCCAAGGGAACGTGAAGCTGTAGCGAGAACATGGCGCAACCTTCCGGGCTCAGCCACTGGTTGTTGTTCCGTCCGCTGCCTCGGCTTTGACACCGGGAAATGACTGCGAATCCATCACTCCACGTGGTGTTAGAAACGACATCCATCGAACTGGTTACCATTGGGCAGTAAATTGCGGTCCGACCCAGGAAGGATGTTTTTAAAGTGCTGAAATAGTCTTCAACTGAGAAATCTTCTGGATGGCGGTCAACCAGGACCATAAGTTTGGTTTCCGAAGATGCAGGGAGATTCTCTGAGCTGTTGCAAAACCGCATTTCAAGGTTTGTCAGATTGAGAACCTTTTGTGTGCTTTTTAGGAAGTTGTTCTTTTCATGTAAGCTGCCAATCAGAAAGGCATTTTTGTACTGGATTTGCTCTTGATGCATACATTCCTTAATACTAATCTCCAAATGCTTGTCTAGTAAATGCTTGAGTATGTCCCTTTCAGGCTCTCTGTCTAGATTTAAATGTAGTTGAGTGAAGATACCGTTTCCTTTAGTGTCCAAACATTTCAAATTCAAAATGCTTGGCGTGTTGAAAGTGCTCTCCCTCGCCAAAATCTTAATCCTCAGTTCTTGTTCAACGCCGGCTGAATTCCTTGCAACTTCTCTGCATTCATCTTCCTCCGCAGTCCAGTCTAATATCTCCTGTTCCATCGTCGTATTTTGCCACCTATCGTAGCTCAGTAATACGCTCTCATTTCTACTCTCATCATCCTTCACTCGGTTCGGCAAAACCAACCTCAGTAAATTGGAACAAACTGCCATTACTTTCCCACCACCCAGAAAGTAATCAACTGCCACCCTCGCCACACCTTCATCAAGCTGCCCGTGAACCATCAGCAGTGCGGTACTGTCCAACCAGGCCCGTGCTTCCATTTGCCCCTCCGTCATCGGATAAACCGTGTAGGTATCAACTCGTACCAGGCCACGAAGCATATCGACCATACATGCCTTTGCGGAAGGTTCTGGGGCATATGCCAGAATGTTCGGGGGTTTCGTTTGATTCGTCATACTGGTGGTAAAGCCAAATCCAATCCTGCTGGCGCCTTGTATCCGAAGCAGATCGTTCCGAAGGTTGTTTGTCGTTACTAAGCTTCTTGCACCTAGAAAGCAGTAAATTCTATTCATTATTTTAGTAAGCTCAAGTTTTCGAATACGATGAGTATACAGGAATCGTTAAGTGGTTTTGTACCATACCTTTAACTACGTTTCGTAACATCTTGCTATCACCGATCTTCCAGCGTGGCACATATAAGTTGATGATAGTTTACAAATAAGAGAATTTTTTAAATGCTTCTTCACGTAATATTCGTAACATACGGAATGTATTAGTAATTGCGCTACATTTATATAATCAATCTTGCAAACTGAAACTGACAGTATTCAAAATGATTTTTATTAGGCTAAGAGGCGTGAGACCGCCAACCTTCCGACGCAGTAATGGGCATGAAGGCGCAATATTATCCAAGGTTTTGAACTGATATTTGGGATGTTAAATTTAAGCTCATTTCCAAACATAACACAATACTCAAGTGAAGGCACCACGTAAGCCTCGAATAACGAATTGATTTACATAATTTAAGCGTTGAATTACGGATTCACTACAGTGCCATTAGATTTCTAAATCACACAATCATCTGAATTCAAGACTAACAATTCAAAAGGCCTCATATCCAAAAAGTAAACAATGAGAAAAATGCAATCTTGTTTTGTCAAACAATAAATCAAATTTAAATTATGAATTTAAGCATTGTATGTTATTTTATCGTCCAGAAAGTCGATGGATAAACTGATTTATAGCTATGAGTATTCATTACTATCATTTGAGCAAAAAATCCTGCTAAAAAAACGAGTCAAAAGAAATGAGGCTTTTATTTCACCAAAAGCTGTGCAGCCCTTTTCATTTGTGCCCATAGACGCCGGCCGACGCTGATGAGGCCTGTGAGTTGACGCCTTTGTTTACTCTAAAATGTGTTGAGGCCTTCTAGTTGTGGCTTGTTTTTTCATCATCTTCTGATGTGGCCTTTTGAAAATCATTCAAAATTGATGATGAAATAAGAAATTTGAAGTGTAGAAGAGTGTTAAGTGGTGAAGTAAAGTACATGGAGATCCCTACAGCAAGAGAAGATTTGTGCGGTCGATTAAATATGTGATTGATTGAACCCTTCGTCATCCATGAACATTATGTATGTGCTACGCGAGTTTGTCGTCGTGAAAATGTATGGAAATATTGGTTCATTTGAAATAATATTGCAATTGAACGTTATTTTTCATGCAATTGAAACAAAATCGTGTTTTTGTTGATAATTTGTGAAATACAGACAGACTGACACAGGTATTATTAGGTGGTATGATACAAAATACATCAGTCTACAGGAACCCGACGGAAAACTTGATAATGTTCGCCGTTTAGACAACCACTGTATAAAATAATACAAGGAGCAGTCGCTCCGTAATATAATCTGCATCTACTCAGTGAATTTGGAACGTTTTTCGCAATCTACATTGCAATTTTGATGTTTGTTTAACAGGCCTCAACTCGGTTTCCGTCAGATATAGAAATGAGGCCTTTTTGAGAAAAGGCCGCATTTGCGATGAATATCCTGGTTAGCGGAAAATGAGATGGGGCCTTTTAGAAAAATGTTATTTTTTCAACTTTTATGCATATTTTTAAATGACTATTGTATGTTTTAGTAAGAATAGGCTCTTATACACTGAAATCAGCTGAAAACCGATTTGTTTAGATTTTGGACTTGAGGCCTTTTCAATTGTTGGTCTTGAATTTGCTTCATCATACTGAGGTGGAAAGCGTAATGAGAGTGCGATAATCACCTAGTCGCGTGATAACAGCAAACAGCGCTGTCAAAGAACAATAATCAAAACAAAACATGGCAGAAAATCAGTAATGGGAAGTGTTACCATTCAGTGCAAAATGTGTAGTACTAGAATAAAGAGCATCTTCATACACGCAGGGCTGGTAGCAGGTCTCTTTTTGGAGACGGTCCAGAGACGAATTTCCTTGGTATTTTAACCTTTCTACCAACGCGTAACCATATTCTTCTTCTTCTTGGCGTTATGTCCTCACTGGGACAGAGCCTGCTTCTCAGCCTAGTGTTTTTATGAGCACTTCCACAGTTATTAACTGAGAGCTTTCTTTGCCAATGTTGCCATTTTTGCATTCGTATATCGTGTGGCAGGTACGATGATACCAAAGACAAATTAAACCCAAGGAACAATTGGTAGCTTTTAAGATACTTACGTGCTTAATACAAGCTGCATAGCAGCAACCATTGCTGAACAAATTTTTAGTTGAATCATTAATTGAATAAAATTAATTTCCTCTTATAAAAAGCTGTTATTCCACTTGCAGTTTGTGTTTTGAATAAGAGCTGAATAAACCTCCGAAAATGCAAATATAATAGCTTTTGTTCTACAACACATAAGAAGTTTTACAATTGGCTGATTAAAAGCTTCTATAGGTTGTAGTCATCATTTTAGTAGAATATTGAACATTTGATTAACAACAAATCGTACAAAAGTTTTAGTGTCTAATACTTGAAATGTTGACCAGCATGATTAGTAAAACTTATAAACAATGTGAATAACAGTATATGAGTATGCTCTTATTCAAGCAAAACATATTATGTCTTTTTATGTTATTTTCAAATGTTTCAAATGTTTTTCAAATCAAATCCAAGACGTGTATGCGATGGATGGATTAACGTAATGGACGTAATGGCGACGTAATGGATCAACGAGGGTAAAGTTCGAATCACATTGGATTAAAAATATCAACATTTAAATTTTTCAAATGTAGTGATCATCATCTGCGACGTTATTGATATCGAAAAAAGTTATTAATCATAACATTTTTAATGATAATCGAAGTATAAATAATAATTTAACAATAGTTACATGAAAGTGGTTACCCAACTTATAGTCCAGTGTCACAAATGAACATATACATAGTTAATTATTGTTGAATAATGGTGACAGCTGAAAAAATGCCCTACAAAGAGCTGAGAAGATGGTACCATCAGTGCACCAGTTTCCGCTCATGTTCCAGTAGCCCGCTCACACTGAAAAAAGATAAGTTTACACAACGAAAATTTGAAAACTTTAGCCACTATACAATTCTAATCGACAAATAGAATCATACTGTGGACATTTTTTTGTGTATTTACTCAAATTACCTTACTTTTTGAACTTGTGAGCGGGCTACTGGAACATGAGCGGGTACTGGTACGTTGACGGTATTTAGATCCAAATTTAAGTCAATGTTCAACATTTTTCATTGGAATGAATAATAGTAGAATCAACACTTATTAAACTTCTCCAAAGAATCTCTGCCGACTTGTCAAGATTGTTTTACTAATGAGTTGAACAAGTCATTTTTCCTTCTATTAAAGAGCCAATATTCCACCAAACAAATATAATTATGTAAACAGATGTACAGTAGACGAACTAACGTTTTGGTTGCTTCGCACTTCAGCTGTTTCCATGTTTAACATGAACATGATTAAAAGCTGAATATTTTATAAAATCCTAATACAATATAGATATATCATCCGAGCAAGTCATCCAAAGAAGTCCAAAATAACGATTACTAAACACATTGTTCAGCAACAAAGAAGCCTTACAAAAGAGTGTCATGTCTACCTATCTCAAGTGATATTAATTATTGTACCTTTTGACTTGGTACCTTTTATCTGTTCGTACCTACGGTATTTCTGAGCTATAAGTACTGGCTGCAGTTGGCGCAGAAGGGGAACTTCCCGAACTGTGGACAGATTAACATATTAATTTTATTCTTTATTTTCAGGATATAAAAGTGGCGACGAGGATCATGGAAAGTGTTGAAGATAATCGATTTTCTTTGGGGTGGCGAACTGCCAATTGTATCTGGTTTTGAAAGTGTGGTGAAATTGCCGATTTGAGTTGAACCAAATTGCTCTTCAGAGCTGACGAAATTGTCGTTTATTGTGAACATAGTTGTTCTTTTGTGAAGCAATTGCTGTATTGAGATGAACGACATTGTTCTTTAGTGTTGGCGAATTTGTCAAATGCAATGTTGAGCAGTAAAATCCAATGATTTGAATGTTTTGTTGTAGTCATGGAATTAGCCAATTTGCGCATTTAAGATAAGATCGTGGAATTCTATGGATATATTTTCGATTGTTCGTTGTATGAGTTGTTGCAACTTGTAGGTGGCTTTTAAAGAGTTATTAGAAAGTTTCTAAAGGGGAAAGGACTGTCATGTCTACCTATCTCAAGTGATATTAATTATTGTACCTTTTGACTTGGTACCTTTTATCTGTTCGTACCTACGGTATTTCTGAGCTATAAGTACTGGCTGCAGTTGGTGCAGAAGGGAGACTTCCCGGACTGTGGACTGATTAACATATTATTTTATTCTTTATTTACAGGATATAAAAAAGAGGTCACACCATAGCCAAATTTTTGAAAAATGGACAAAATATCTAAAAATTGCGTTGTATTCCTAATGTATTGCAATGTTCAACTTACTAATATTATTATTATTTATCTTTATTTAAGTGGCTTTTCGCCCTTGGCGAAACATGTTGGATATAATAATGATGCTTTCTCAATACAATATTCAATTATGTTTAGAAAATATTTTGAATCAGTCTTCTGACATAGGATTATTGATTGAAATATATTTTATATTTGTATAATGTTTAATAGATGGAAAAAGTACGACAAATAATTAAAATATTAACCTAGTAGAAATATTATACATTCAATAAATGAATTTTAGTATAGTTAGATGAACAATTCAATTAAAGTTTCAACAAGTTAAAACTTATTATGAAATTCGATTAATCAGCTAAGTTTTTACTTTGTGAATAAACTTTATTTTTGACCAGCATTGAAATAAATTTTCTCACTGGGCGCTATAAATAGCCGACTGAGTTCAGCTATCATCAGTACTGAACAGCAGCAGAAGTAATGCGCTTATTCAGTTGTTGATCAGCATAGCACGTGTTGATTAGTTATTGTTGAATAGAAGCTCAAGCATGATCAATAATCAGCTGCAAGAGGTTTATATTGGGCACGGGTAGGCTGATATATGAATTCAAAAATAGCGCAGATGGCAAGGTACACCGCTGATGATGGGAAGGTCTCGAGTTTGAATCCAATATCCAGGTAATTATTAAAAGTGGTTATTAATTCATGGTAAAAGTATACACTGCGTTTGGTGTACAGTGTTAGCGATTTTTTATCATTTATTTGTTTTCAATTAATTTTGTGACAGTTGAATAAAAGCTGGGATAAATGTTTATAAAGCGATTTTGAAGTCGTAGAATGAAGTCAATATACAACGACACGCTTTATAACTTCTCCAAATTTGTGTGAACAACGCCTGAACAAAGGCTTCACTTGGAAATAATTAAAATGTTGTTAAACATGATGCTGAATTACACTGCAATAATGTAGTTTGTTAAACTAGCGTTGTTAAATCATCAATCCTTATTAAGCTAAGTGAAACCTGAATAAACATCATTACAATATATGATTATAGTCACTAAATGATAAGAAGCTTAATAATTTCGCCAGATTTGCTTGAACAATGTGTACGTAGCAGCTGCAAAGTAATATAATAAAGCAACTATTCAGTATGTAGTTGTGAAAAATTGCTTAATAAATGATAATAAAATAGGCAAATGTTTCTTGGGAAGACCCCCATGTCCCTTGCAGTTGCCCAAAATTTTATGGCTCATAAGGTAATCTAGAATGCCGTGAAAAGTGTACTGCGATCTGTCAAACTTGGGTACTTTTTACACTACCGAGGGACCAAATGCAGTACTAGAAGTGGTACCTAATCAGAGCCCGAGTGGGACGGACCTGATGATACTCTATGCCCATGGAAGTCAAGGAAATTTCCATTACAAAAATATCCTAAACCAGCCGGGAATCGAACCCAGACACCTTCAGCATGGCTTTACTTTGTAGCCGCGGAATCTAACCACTCGGCTAAGGAAGGTCCCCTGAAATCTTTCTCTTATAAAAGGAAATTCCGTATACTGGAGTTCTGCCGGACATTGTCCTGGAATTATTCTGGAAAATTTTCGAGAATTCTAAAAAAATGCACTACGACATTCTTTTGTAATCCCTGGGAATTTCCTGAAAGTCTTACAGAGATTTTTCCGAAACTACTTCTGGGATTTTTTTGATATCACATTCAAAAATACATTTGTAATTCAACCCTAAATCCTCATGGGACTCTTTGAATCCTTAAGTAATTATTCCATAAATCCCTCCAGAATTCATTCAGAAATCTTTGATTCTTTCACAAATTATCCCAGGATTCTCCCGGAAATCCTTCTACAATTCCAGGAAAACTTCCGTTAGCTTCCTAGAATGACATCTGGATGATATATTTCCGGATGAATCTCAAAAGGTTTCAATGAGCAGAAATAACTTCAGCAGGTGAATTTCCGAAAGTATCCTAGGGAGATACTCGAAAGAATAATCACACGGAGATTTCTTGAAAAATCCAGGAGCAATGCCCAGAAGTATCTTAGAAGTAAATTCTACTTATAGAAATTTAGTAGAAACTTCCGAGAAAACATTTCTAAAAATTTGATTTCCAGGATTTTAAAAGAAAAGGAGATACACGCAAAAATCACAGATAAATTTCTGCAAGAATCCTAAAAATATGTACAGAATGTACAGCGGGGTGCCCCGCTCAAGTGTCACAATTCTCAGACCGAATAAATTTAGTACACCGGTGGATTAGACCATTGCGTTTGGGCCTTTCGCTTTCGTCACAACTCAACAACTTAGCACGATCCACCTCGGGATGGATTGGTGAGCTATCTGGTTGTTGCAGATGAACAACTTATCGTGCAGCGCGACATCGCATCTTAACTCACCAAAGAAACGGCCAGTTGAGATTAACAACAGCCCTATAGCAGTCGGGTTCAGAATGAGCCTCTGTACGTGCCATAAATTCTTTTGTTCTCATGACTTTTACTGTGCGCCGTGTGTTGGTGCTGTCTCGTTCTCTCTCACGGGCAACTTGAAAACAGGGCGCACAGTAAAAGTCAAACGTTTTATAGCATGCATAGGCTCATGGGTACCACCTTCAGGGTGGCCACCCAATTTCGATTTTGAAATTCCCGCTTTTTTCCCGGTTTTCCCGGTATATTTTGCAAAATTTTCCCGGTTTTTTATTCATTCTTTCCAACGACTTTAATTGACTTTTCCTAAATCATTTCTATGAAAAGCACTGCAACATCTTTTTTAAATCGGTTTAAATTTTTTTAATTGTTTTTCCATAGTAATTTGATTCAGATTGTTCTAATCTATATAGAAGGTTCTATACCATTTCCCGGAAATCATTTCCCGGATACCCCATTTCCCGGAAAGACATTTCCCGGAAAGATATTCAAGTATCACTAAAATAATGACCGTCAATGAAATCTATTCAACTTTTTTTTTCAGTTAGTAAGGGAGGTTAAGGTTTGGGCTAGATGTTCAATTAGATCGAGCATTTTTATGGCTTATGATAAGTTTAAAGTCCTAATAAAAATTATACCGAACGACTCGCTGAACTCTTACGTTAAAAAGGCTGTTTCTCCGTTGTGAAAAGAATAAGCTAAACTTGTGGTTGCTAGAAATTATTTAGTTTACTAAGTACTATCAGAAGGATTAAAGCAAATCGATGCTACAGAAAGACGAATAAGTCGTAAACCGTTTTAGTAACAGTCAAAAGCTGACTACAAACGCAATGCGAAAACGTATGCTGGCAGCTATTACTGCTAGCAGAGAAGAGAAAAATTGCTTACATTGACTATTCCTTGAACTAACACTAAAGAGCTGTATATCAATGATGATTTATGCTTCTTTCGGAATAAACTGTTCTTTGAAATTCATTACAAATGTATGCTAACTGTAGTTCATTATGGTTTTCAATTTCGGCCAAACGGCATTCGGCCAAACGGCATTCGGCCAAATGACCCTTTCGTCCAAATGGCGTTCGGCCAAACGGCATTCGGCCAAATGACCCGGAACCCTTCTTTCATACATAGGCTGTTCTTTTAAGTTGTGTCATGAAAACAAATGGCAATGTTCAGACTGATAAACAAATACATCAACATGAATTCCAATTATAGCTACTGCTATTTACATAGATAATCACCCTTCTTTTGAACAATTGTCGTTCTTCCGAAATATACCGACAGAAAAATGTTAGGCGAGAAGGCTGCTAATATTGAACATCATAAATTTTCCCTTCTTTCAAACTAAGGTTATTCTGTTAAGTCATTGATTAGCATAAGCATAAGCATAGATGACCGTACAATTCGTAGTTGCTACTCCGTGATTGACCAGAACAATCGAAGTTGCACAGGGAATTAATGAATGGGGCTTGGGATTAGCTTACCATTCTTCAATGTGCACAAATCGAGAGCTCAAATTTAAAAGTCAATAACGGCGCCGGCCACGTCCTTACGGTCATCGGGGAAGGGAAGGAATGTTAGTGTGACTACCGTTGTTACTAGAGACCGAGATCACCTCTGCATCTCCACGGTTGTCATGGAGAGGATATTGGGTTAGTGGGATAAGGTAAAGATCTGGGAGTCACCAATGTTTGGTGATGCGATCCATGATATAATCATGCCTAACCGGATTCGCGAAATAATTCGATAATCGCATTAAACGCCGAACAAGTGTTCGTCACTCGCCCACGCAAGAGCAAGCGACGCGATCAATAGATCAAACACTACTAGCGATCCGCGGCGCTTTTTCATTTCTCTGAGCGAACGACGCGTGACAAGTTTGATCCTGCCCCCATCGCCCGCCCCCGCAGGAGCAAGTGTCAAGGTCGAAGGATCAAACACTACTAACGAACCGATCACTTTTTCACTGCTTCACTACCGACGCTCGACATGTTTGATCCTGCCCTCATCACCCGCCCCAGCAGGAGCAAGTGTCAAGGTCGAAAGATCAAACACTACTAACGAACCGATCACTTTTTCACTGCTTCACTACCGACGCGCGACATGTTTGATCCTGCCCTCTTCACCCGCTCCCGCAGGAGCAAGTGTCAAGGTCGAAGGATCAAACACTACTAACGAACCGATCACTTTTTCACCGCTTCACTACCGACGCGCGACATGTTTGATCCTGCCCCCATCACCCGCCCCAGCAGGAGCAAGTGTCAAGGTCGAAAGATCAAACACTACTAACGAACCGATCACTTTTTCACTGCTTCACTACCGACGCGCGACATGTTTGATCCTGCCCTCTTCACCCGCTCCCGCAGGAGCAAGTGTCAAGGTCGAAGGATCAAACACTACTAACGAACCGATCACTTTTTCACCGCTTCACTACCGACGCGCGACATGTTTGATCCTGCCCCCATCACCCGCCCCAGCAGGAGCAAGTGTCAAGGTCGAAAGATCAAACACTACTAACGAACCGATCACTTTTTCACTGCTTCACTACCGACGCGCGACATGTTTGATCCTGCCCTCTTCACCCGCTCCCGCAGGAGCAAGTGTCAAGGTCGAAGGATCAAACACTACTAACGAACCGATCACTTTTTCACCGCTTCACTACCGACGCTCGACATGTTTGATCCTGCCCTCATCACTCGCCCCAGCAGGAGCAAGCGTCAAGGTCGAAGGATCAAACACTACTAACGAACCGATCACTTTTTCACCGCTTCACTACCGACGCTCGACATGTTTGATCCTGCCCTCATCACCCGCTCCCGCAGGAGCAAGTGTCAAGGCAAAGACAAATTAAAGACCTCCATGTCCCTTGCAGTTACATAAAATTTTTTGGCTCATAAGGTAATCTAGAATGCCGTGAAAAGTGTACTGCGATCTGTCAAACTTGGGTACCTTTTGTACTACCGAGGGACCAAATGCAGTACTAGAAGTGGTACCCAAACTGATCCCGAGTGTGACGGACCTGGTCAAGGTCGAAGGATCAAACACTACTAACGAACCGATCACTTTTCCACCGCTTCACTACCGACGCGCGACATGTTTGATCCTGCCCTCATCACCCGCTCCCGCAGGAGCAAGCGTCAAGGTCGAAGGATCAAACACTACTCTATTCTGTTAAGTCATTGATTTGTACACAAATTATTTCACGCTAAAACTAGACATGTTTGACCAAACCCCCCCCCTTGTCAATTTAGTAGGCTTTGTGATGCTTCCTACAACTCCTTCTCCACCTTTGGAATGAGATATTAGCATAAACTTTATCCTGTTATGTGGGTTTTTAATTAATATCATCTTCTTCTTTTTTTCTGACATGACGTTCTAACTGGGACAATGTCTGCTTATCGATTCCATGTGCATATTAGTTCTCCCACAGTAATCAACTGATAATATTTTTCGCCAATTGACGAAGAAATTCTATACCCTCGAAAATAGAAGAATTTGCCAACCCGAAAAGATTCTCGATAGGCGGGATTGGAATCCGCGACAATTATCTGTGGTCCGCGTTGATCTTTACAAATATGACACTCAGGCAAATGGAATTGAAATACATACAAACTATTTATGATAAGTCGTTATGAGAAATCGGATTGAAATTCACACATTTGCCTTGTCAAACAAGATTTGAGAACAAAAATCGAGTCAAAGACCTTGGGCGCTTTCATCTTTCATAAGAAAAATAGGTATGAATTTTGATAGTCCAGTTCGCTTCGTGTAGGGTTCTTGTAAGCCCTTCAGTTTTGGCAGTTCTATGGCAAAACAAAATCCGCGAAAGTTTATTATTGTTGCATTCCGGGAAGTGGCATTCCGGGAAATGGTTTTCCGGGAAATGTCATAGAATCATATAGAATGTTATTCTGAAAACTATGGCATAGTATAGTATTCATCTGAATCGATTTGTCTCGCGTTCGTCGGAAATCAATGGAGCTCTGGAGCATAGGAAAGAGATTGTACACGACATGAAATTGAATTGAATTTAATTTGAATGCTATAACCATATTTATTGTAGATAACATTTAAAACAAGCTTAGAATTTTTATGTTCAAGTTTCAAGATCTAGAGAACCTGAAAACCGTTCGCTTTGAAAATTTGATGGATTGGTTGCATTATGGTGAGCATAAAACGATCAAAATTTCAGCTCAGAGCTCTGTTCGGTTCTCTAGACTCGTTCTCTTGAAATTTCAAGGTTTGGCTTTGGTTTATAATCATCTTAAGTGCATCTTAGTGCTGAATTTTAGATAGTTTGGCCGACAAAAGCCCCAGGTGCCTAAGTAAATCATCAAGATGCCCAAGTAGTTCTTTACCGTCATTAAAATTGTTTCAATTCTTAATTCTTTGAATTTTCTTCATAAAAATAAAGAGTTCTCTAAAGCAAATGAGTTCAAGGTATGGATGAAACAAGGGCACACATATAGAAGCACTTACTTAGGGCTCACTCAAGTTGTGGTATTCAGCAATTACAGAAGAGTGCTAAACTAATCTGCAATAAGTAATTAAACTTCGATTCAAAAATTCGAGTACAAAAAGTTAGAGAAAAGTTGAAAAAACATTAGCCCTGACAGTGCAAGACGAAAAATTAAAAAAAAAATGAAACGTTGCTAAGAAAAGAGTGAAACATTTTTTAAGAAATATGTAGAAATTAAATCATTAATGTTTGAAAGATATTTGTTCAAAATTACGGATGCCTCATGGCAATATCATTAAACATAACTACTTTCTATAACTTATTTTGGAGGTTGGTTTGTAGATTACAGCTTGAAGATGAATGGACAAAACGATTTTCCCGGTGATCTTCTCAAATTCCCGGTTTTTCCCGTCTTTTTCCCGGTGGATCCAAATTCCCGTCTTTTTCCCGCTTTTCCCGTTTTTCCCGGTTCGGTGGCCACCCTGCACCTTAGTACTGCATTTGATCCCTTTGTAACCAAGTTTGAAAGATCGCAGTAAACTTTACACGGTATACGCCTTTTCATGTGACAGATCCGTCTATGCATTTGTTTACATCGGTGGAGGAGCGGTGCTAACACGGGCCTGTCATTTTCATAGAAGAACTGTCAAAGTGCTTCCCGAGCAGCTGATTTGAGACGTCATGTGAATAGGCCTATTCTAGATTTTGCTTTATTACCTCATGTGCCATAAAATTTTGGGCAACTACAGTTGCATGCAAGGAATATGGAGGTCTTTATTTCGTATTTGGTACTATGTTTTAAATTGATAATTGTTCTGACTAATAAGGCATATTTGTCTGTGCTTCAGAGACCTCTCGCTTGAAACAAAAAGAGATCGATCTGGAACCAAAAAGAGACTTAACAGGAATCAATGTAGCTTGGGGGTAGCATACCATCTTCAATGTATAATTTCTGGAACTCTGAAATTAGTAAGGGGTCGTCCATAAACCACATGGTCATTTAGGTGGAAGTGGGGAGTTGAGAAATCTGTCTATTGACTACGGTTCATACTAATTTCTAAATTGCATAAGGAAAAAAGTTGGAGGGGTTGTGTGCAAGACACGACCGCAATGTTGACGTTGGATAACCTTAGGCTCCCCATTAAACATTTGACAGCTCAACAGCCGACTAAATTGGTTGAAAAATCGGTCGATTGTTGCACCGACGCTTATGGAAGATTAACACAGCGATCAACCGAATATCACCCAATTTAATTGGGTGGGCCGACGCAATCCTACTAAATAGGTGGATAAATCGGTATTTTTAGTAAAATCCAAGCAAGTTGACCTACTAAACATCAGATTTCCTCGGTCACCCGATTTAATCTAGCGATTAGTCAGTTGATCGCTGTGTTAAACTTCCATAAGCGTCGGTGCAACAATCGACCGATTTTTCAACCAATTTAGTCGGCTGTTGAACTGTCAAATGTTTAATGGGGCTGGTTCAAAAAGGAAATGGTTTCAAAAATGGTCTTAATGAAGGGCCGATTATTTGGGCGGTTTTACACATAGTTCAGTTTAACGCAGCATATTTCGATTATTCCAAAATTGTTTAGAGTGAGAGAATGATATTTTTTGTAAGAAATATGATTCAAAACAACTCATACTCTTGGAGGCCCTGAAAAACTATAAGGGTACATCCCTATGGGGTTATACGAACTGGTAATTTAACCAAATTTGATCTCGTTCTTGTTGCTTGTTTTGACTTCATATTGTTTTCAGTGTTCGAAACTTTCGTAAATATTCATACATATAACGAATTGCAGCCAAGTGTACGTTTAATCATATCCCAAATTTACATTATCTTTATCAGATGAACGTGAGTTCGTTTTAACATTACAATTTGGTCAACCATTCGTCATATTTATCTATGAAAATGTGAAATTTCACTTCACAAAGAATATTTAACAGCAATGTGTCTATAGAAAGTTATTCGATGATTGTAATGAAAGCTCCAGTCATCGCTTTGTTGATCTTATGGATTGAGAGAAATATTATTCATTGCTTGGCAATGTGATAAATAAAGTCGGAAAAATTACTCTCAACTCTTTTACGCACATTCGGTGGCCCTGAAAAGGGCTAAAGGCTTTGTTAGCTCGGATGCTGTCATAGATAAATAGCACTACAGGATGTTATCAGTTGATTGCCATGGTTAAACGGGGAATCCTCGACGCAAATGTATAAATTTGAATAAATTCTCTGCTTATACGACGAGCCAGCTGAATGTTTCCTGGCAGGTATATGCTGATGGCACACATCAGCAAAAGGTATTGGATCACACGGCTGAAGTCGAAATCTGGAAATGTAGCTCAAGCAGTGAATCAAATTGTCATCAAAGCAGACGAAAAACAAACAACAAAGCGAGCTCGCTCACAACCGTTTGTTCCAACTGTTGCGGATAAAGATACAATAAAAAGCAAAATTGTCATGACAATCGCAGAGCGCAACATTGTTGCAACCTTTTCAACTCGCGATTAATTAGTTGTTTTAAAAACAAAACCTAATTTGTTTTATTGATGCTGTTCGATAATGTTTCAATGTTTACCAACACGGAAAAAGTTCTCGAAAATTGCAATGCGAAGCCCAGAAAATCGCTGCGCACGTGGTGATCGATCATTGTCATATTCCGTTCAAGTGGTGATAAACTGATGTTGCGGATCGAAATTGTTGCAACATGAATAAGAGATGACAATGTCTTTGTTGCTGCGAGTTGGATGACAATTGATTCACTGAGCTCAAGTTTGAAACCTTGAGCGAGTTCACAAGCCAAACGCACGATTTGCTTAAGAATAGTGGTAATGGTACCTAACGGGCTAGCTCCAAAGCCATCGTCATCGCCGCCGCAAATCAATTCGCGACTACGAAACAAAAAGAGATTTACAAAGCACTCGCACTTATGGAAAACCTCGTAAGGAACTGTCACCGTGTGCGTGAAAAAAAAAGCAAAAAATATATCTCTCCTTGATTTTTTCACAGAAAACCGAAGAAAACATCAGCAGCTTCGTAGTCCCGAATCTTGCGTCTTCCTCTTTTGACGACACAAATTGAACTGTGACGCGACGCGGGTGCAAAGGCAAAGCGAAAATGGGCCCTATTCTGAATATCACTTTCACGCTTACTTACACTTCACCTTCCAGTCACTTCACTTGTTTTGCTCTATTCCCGTTGTCACGGACGGTGAAGTGATTGAAAATGAACTCAGTGGAGTGACAACTGCAGTGAAGTGGTATTCATAATAGCTTTTTTTATAGTGAGATGCCACGAATAGTCACTAGTTGCGTTGAATGGTTTTTAAACATGATGAGGTAATAGAAATGTCTTCGTTTATTATTTGCCTGATTAGAATTGTTCAATTTTGAATCAATGTATCGATAATTACATAAAGATTAAAATACAGGTTTGTTTGGTGTGATTTTGAAAGTAGATTTGAAACTTTCGCGCGGATATGAACTATTAAATTTCAATCAGATTATCCAAATTATTATCAAAATTCGAATGACTTAACAGTTTTAATTGATTATGTAGAACATGAGATAAGTCTAACAAGAATTGCATTTGTGTTCCTATAAGCGTGGGATGCCTTTTGAATTTTATAGGCAAGGATTTACTGGTTTGGTAGAGAATTAGAAAAAGGGTTTTGTCGACTACTAAATACTTTAATGTATTTTAAATAGTGGTGAACGCAAACAGGACTTCAATTATAGGGAATCTTGAATACATTTCGAGATAGATCAATTTATCAGCTTTTAATAGTCTATCACGTTTAAAATATTAAATGTTCTTTTTAAAGTACGGAGCGCTTATCGGCAGAAGATCTAGCTCAATACTTTGTTAACAACAACTAAATCTATGCTAATTTTATTAGATTAAATCAGAAACTTTTTTAGAGTTGGATAGAAGAGATAATATCCACATCTTTCGATTTTCATGTACAATGATTCGTTGTAGTCCTTTTTTTCAATAAACTTTTTATCTGTGAGTTTATTGAAGAAAGGCTGGTTTACTGCTGAACAGAAAAGTAATCGCTTATCTCGATGCGGGTGAAATTCAAATCTATTCAGAATTGTTCAATGATTTAATTTTTCTTTAATGGCAGTACCCAGTTGAGAAGAAATTTAAATTGAAATATAGCTCTTTGTTGAAAATATCATGATCCTTTCGGTCAAGAAATTTGAAGTTAACAATGAAACAATTTATGTTTTTGAGCCTCCTCCAGTAGCTCCAACTACGTAGTTATTATTCCGCTACATTTTTTTTACATGTGTAGGCCCACATCTATTGTCTAATTTGCAATTACAAAAATGTTCATGAGATTTCTGTCAATAAGCAGAAATTTTCAACAGCGACTCCCGTTTGAGTTGACCTTTCTTTCCTTTGCGTATAGCGAGCGGAAAAAAATGTTTTGTTCGATTCTTGCCTCACTTTCCCACAAACAAATAAAGGCCAATACATTACTTTTTAACAGCAAATCAGGACTAAATATAGTGTTCTGCTTCCACGAATAACAAAAACATAAGATTTGTTAAACAAAAAGCATAAAAAATGCTGTTTTAAACTTGTTCTTTTTTACGTGACGACTCTTCACCTACCCGAACGGCGGTGAAAAGTTTCCACTTCAAGTGATTGCTTTTGTCGATCTTCGCCGGGTAGCGTGCCATTCGTAATAGCTCGTGTTCATGCGATCTATCACTTGCGATGAACTTCTCCACATTTTCTCACTTAGGTGATATCCGTAATAGGAAAGTGATCACTTCACCTATTTGTCACCGTGAGTGAAATCCGGAATAGGGCCCAATGACTCGCCCGACCGTGTTCACAGACTGATCGCAAAAAGAAGACTGAGGGAAGAAGCAGGACCGGTGCGCTTTTATAGTGGAAAGCGGAACCCAAAAATGTCCTTGAACGTGATTAGGTTAGATAGATGGTTAGATAAGAAATGGGTCAACATTTTACGATTTTTCAATAGTTTGTTGCCAATAATCAATAGTGTCCTCCATTTGAATCGACGCGTAGATAAATTTCCGATCGATTGATGTATAAATATTGAAAATCTATCGATAAATGGCTGAGTTATTAGCGGTCAAAACCTGACCATTTTTCGTTACTTGCTCAATTTTTCGTTTTTTGGAATTGTCAACGTCAAAAGACCACAAAAGGAAGGGGAGTCCGAAAAAAGGGTCCTAAAGCCCTGTCCCAATTTTAGTGCCAAACGTTTAAGTTTAGGCCAAAAACACATGTTTACTCAATTTTCTAATGTTTTCCGTTGGTTTAAGCCCAAAAAACATTTTTTTAGATTTTGTCACATCCTTTGGCTTAAACTCAAATTTTGGGTGTATTTTTTTTTTTTCGTGTCCCTTACGAAATGTCAGATAGAAACAACCCCCGTGGTCGAACTAAAACCCCTGTGGTGTTTTTGTCGACTAAGCGAACGTCAAACATGATCAAAAGTGTCAAGGTTCATTTATGGACCAAATTTTAAAATTAAAGTTTTAACATGATATAGCCATTATTTGAGCGGGAAAAATTGCTAAAGTAGTTACAGTAACATGCTTTTTCGGATTATTAAATAAAAACAAGATTTCATTAAAAGTTTTAGGACCCAATTAAAAAAAACACCTTGATTAATGTCGTAACATGATAATCAAATCTATACAGAAATATTAATTTCTATTATTTCTAACTTATAACAACGTTTTCTATCTTTGTTTCAATTTGTACACTTTTTGTATGTGTTTTTTTGTGAACCTCCAACCATGACAAACCAAACTAATCGAGCCCCAGCCTTTTCCAACCACGACTTGAATGACAGGCAACCGAATAACGACTAACTGCCCCGTATTTTTATCCAAGAGTGGTAGTAGACTGAGCGATGACTTAACACACAGACTACACTGAGAAAAATCTACACGTCAAGGTCGTGTGTTTTACTTATAGATTTGCGCAATGAGGAAAACCACATGATTTGAGTGTGGTAGCCATATGGATTTCATCATTGATTTCACGGTATAATAACATGTGTATCAACATTAGGTTGTCATGTGAAACAAACATGAATTTCCAAATATTAAATCATGAAACCCAACTGATTTGCTCATTGAATTCGAAATGTAGTAGCTTTAGATAGTCATGTGTGATAGAACATAAATGTCATGGGGCTGAAAGAAGAAATTTGGTAGAAAAACTTTTGCTCCCCAAAATATGGATCCGAGGCTCCTCTGCTTGTCGCAAGCTCTCTTGATTTTTTTCAAACCCGTGAGCCAGCAACAAGCGGGGCGCCGCAAATCCATAATTTGGGAAGCTAGGGATAAGCATATTCCATTTTTTTCGAAACTGAAAGCCAGGAAAATCTGTTAGTGGAATCCGATTTTTCTACTAAACTATACATTATAATCAATGTTTTCTTATAGAAAGGTAGAATTCTCGTACATCGGTCAACTTCACTAATAAAAGAAAAATCGAATTCACAAATTTTCATCTAACACTTTCAGCTTCAAAATTTGCTTCTTCTCTTTGGAAGCATGATGATGACTGTCGTTCGACACGAGGTCCAACCGCAATTCAGTTCACTATGCATCCCATGGGTTGATCACAAACAATTTAGAAGCTTTGAACATGGAAATCGATAGCATAGCTCATGGATTTCATCATAACAATCTCATTGCGCAAATCAATGAATCGACCAACTTGAACATGATGATTATGACACAAGATAACCATAAGCAAAACACACTGATTCCGTGTTGGAGTGATGATCTATGCGTCCATAGGTTGACACATACGAATCTGATGAGAAAGCTTCGGGAACTTATGTGGAAAAAATATGGAATCCCTGTTGTCGGTTGATGAATCAATCCATGAAGCAAAACACAGGAATTTAATGTGTAACACACACGAAGTTTGCAAGAAAATCATAGCAAATCGATATGGACGTTCATGAATCGATCCATAATTTTAAACACACAGATCGAGCGTGTGGATTTTTATCAGTGTACAGACTCGATTAGCCAGTCTAGGGATGTGCAAAATAATTACTACAACCAGAATATAGTCTCTACAGGCCTCATTTAGACTTATACTGGCTTACATTCGGCCATCCTGCTTATCTCCGTCTCGGAGATACGCTCTACGCATTATTGCCTAAAAGTTGTTCTGTAGCGTATTGACAATTCATCACGTTCCATTGTCAATGCTTAGTAACTCACAAGATCCGTTACTATGCATAATTTTATAGAAGTACAGCCAATTAACAGCAACTCACAAAGAACCGTTACTGATCAGCCGTTGCCTTTGGCCTCCAAAATGTCACGTGGTAAGACATCACCAACTAAAACTACTCTTCACATAACTCAAGACACCACTCCTGTGTATAGCAAGCGTGTTCTTTCCGCATTATTTTTTTTTTCAATCTAAGCAACCAACGTTTGAACAAAAACAGTTTTTTTTATTAAATTCAAAACAGATCGATAACAAATTAATCGTTTAATTATGTTGAACTCTCCAACACCTTTTAGCATCCTTGTTCCTTCGTGGCTGTGAATAAAGTTTATCAAATAATAATTAATAATCATATACTTTTTGACTATCTGCAGGTTTGTACCTGGTTCAATCCCCGTTGATTTCGCTGTTGTCTTCCTCACAGACTTCTGGAAAATCATCTTCTGGCGGATGACCCCACAACTTGATCTTGTCCGCTGCATACACCGATTCAAATGCTTTCTGCGTTACTTGTGTAGCAGGAGTATCCTTGACTACATATCGGTCGGCATCAAGAACTTTATCGATCACGTAAGGGCCACGGTATCGCGGCATCAATTTCCGAGATCCACCGTCAGCTGGAGGCTCATAACGCAGAAGAACCAAATCACCTTCTTTATACGACTGAGGAGCTTTGTGAGAAGCGTTATACCGTTCAGCTTGTTGTTTAGAGTTGCGAGTCATTCTTTCAAGAGCCTTTTGTCTTATTTCTGGAAGCAGCTCGTTATCCTCAACGATATCGGATTCATCCCGTAATGCATTAAGCAGCTTATTGCTCAATATATTTCGTGGACGGTAACCACACAGCAAAAAATAATGTAATCCGCATCGATGTAATTCATGTCGATGTATGAACATTCCGACGTAACCGCTAATTTCATATGCAATATAGCATCTTTTTGATCCTATATTACATCGCCTCGAAATTACACAGAATCAACGTTACCATTTTTCTTCACATCGTATTTGTGTAATAATCACACCTAAACCAATCCAACATTACACAGAAGCAGATGCAACCAAGTCGTTCTAACTTATGTGTGTGATATTACACAATTTCGATGTCATTTTGCATTCAGCACCAATGCAATGATACATCTTGCAACACTGCTCATACTTTGTTTTGGTCAGCGGTTCAAGATGGCCGGCGTGGCAGCAGTCCGCGATCGCGATTTTTTTTTATACGGATTTATTGTCGCGAAAACTCCCGGAATCTTATTTGTAAAAGTAAAAAGTAGTGCTTTTATATCCGACGAATTCTGTAGTCGTTCGTAGCCAATGCGAATTGTAATGTGGTGAAAAAAAATTCAAATAGAAAAAACCCTACCAGTGGCCGCAGCAAAAGTGTCCTACCAAGCAGTGCGATACTCGAGAAAAACTTCGACCAGCGATAACCGTAATCCTGATGACAACCCTCGGAGTCCGGAAAGAGGATCGCTGAGGCAATCCATCACACCGTCGCTCTTGGCGGTTTCCCTATTGATGTGGCGAAGAGGATCCAGTTTTTTCGCCGGATTTGTCCATAGAATCACCGGTGCCGGAAATCGCCATCTGGTGGAGTTCTGCGCCGGAAGGATGAATCTGGTCAACAAGATGGTTCACCCGGAAAACCGGAAGAGGCTGGTCTACGTGTACCAGGCAGAAAACGGGTTGATCCACATTTGCTGGAAGAATCGCACGACGGGAAACGTGGAGGACGATCTGATTGTGTTTCCAGACGATGGCGAGTTTAAAAAGATCGAGAACGTAAATAATGGGCGGGTGTTCCTGTTGAAGTTTAAGAGTTCGAGCCGTCGGCTGTTCTTCTGGATGCAGGAACCGAAGACGGATAAGGATGAGGAGTGGTGCCGCCGTATTAACGAGTTGATCAACAATTCGCCGTCGTCGAACAATCTGGGAGAGAGATCGGGACGCGGCGGAAATGGAAGCGACAATGGGGACCTGCAGTACATCATGTAAAACATGTCCCAGCAGCAGCTGATGCAGTTGTTTGGACGACCGATGGGAGGATTGTGCAGCTTGCTAGGGTGGATGAGGTGAGTTTCAGAGGGGAGTTTTATTTTGGGGACCATATGACAGGGCTGGTAGCTAGACATTTTTTAATGAGTTGGTCACTTAATTCTGGATCTATTTTCGCTTGATATATTCTTGTTTTATTTATGATTTCGCCCTAAATGCCATTGGTAACCAAGTGTTAAGCTTGTTATTACTGCGCCAACGAATAGATTTACAAGTTATTTAACAATGCTACGATGAAAAGAAAATCTTCTATATTTCCAAATGGAGATAGGTTTTATTTTGGTCCTTCCTTTTGCACAAAAACAACGAGCTACACACTCGGTTACCATTGGCTTTTAGGGCGAGATCATAAGATATGCGAGTATTGCAGTATGTATACCGTGTCCTCTGTTTAGTGCATATTAGAGTGATGCAAATTTTGAAAGTTTGGCTCCCCTATGTATTCTTTCAAAGTATGAAATGATTCGGAAGAAATTTGACTGTACACACGCCATTTGAAGTTTATATGGAGATTACTATGAAAACGACAACTTTTTATGTTCAGCCCTCTATCTATTCATCATAATATTTTATGGAAAACTGAACAAACTCTTCTCATGTAAAATCATTTCAGCTACAAAGCCTACAGCTACAGCTGCCGAAGACCACATTTTGATTGGACGTCAGGATAAATTGTTATTCATCATCATAAAGTAGGTTTGCATGTATGATGCTTCACGAACTGATCGGCAGGTGCTCCTGGTGGGAAGAATGGATCAAAGTAATCCAGGCTACTATGTTCTATAGCAAAAAAGCAGTGCTGCTCTGAAAGTGATTGAATGATCATTAGACTGATGCAAATTTTGAAGTTTTTGCTCCCCTATGCTTAAACGATGTCAATTATGATGAAAATGATCCTCCCAAAATTTGAAGTGATTCGGAAGAATTCTGGTTGTGCAATGGCGTGTGTTTATGAAGTTTATATAGAAATTACTATGGAAAAGGCAAACCTTTGGTGTTCAGTCCTCGTCACAATAATCTATGGAAAAGTGAACACACTCATCTCATGTGCGAACTTCTCAGCTACAACTTTGTCGAAGACCACATTTTGATGGGCCGTAAGGATAGTTTGTTATTATTGATATCAAAGTCTATATCATGCTGAGATGATCATTCAATTACTTTCAGAGCAACACTGCTATTTTGCTGTAGAACATAGTAGCCTTTGATACTTTGATCTATTCTTCCCGCCAGGAGCACCTGCCGATCAGTTTGTGAAGCATGCTACATGCAAACCGACTTTGTGATCATGAATAACAATTTATCCTGAGGTCCGATCAAAAAGAGGTCTTCGGCAAAGTTATTGCTGGGAAGTTTTCACATGAGATGAGTGTGTTCACTTTTCCATAAAATATTATGACGAAGAGATAGAGGGCTGAACACAAAAGTCTGACGTTTTCCATAGAAATCTCCATATAAACTTCAAATGGCGTGTGCACAACCAAATTTCTTCCGAATTATTTTAAACTTTGGAAGGATGCTATTAGAATTAGAAAAACATTCTTACGAAAAGCGTTACGAAGGGATGGGTGGGTGTCGAAAATGGCCATTTTCAGCGTTATGAAATTCGTGAACAAACCTTAATAACAAATTATCCGTCCTATCAAAATATGGTCTTCGGGAAAGTTGTTGCTCAGAAGATTTCACTTGAGAAGAGTTTGTTCACTTTTGCATAGAACATAATGACGAGCAGTTACAGGTTTGCTTTTTTACAATAATTTTTGATATAAACTTCAAATGGCGTGTGCACAACGAATTTTCTTCCAAATCACTTAACATTTTGGAAGAATGATTTTCATCATTATTGACACCGTTTAAGCATAGGGAAGCAAAAACTTGAACATTTGCATCAGTCTAGTGCATATGTTGCATTACTTTGTCACTATCGAGAAGTGATGATTATTTCACTGAAATTTTCTAAACGACCTAAGTAACATCGAGATTTTATCAATGATTACGAGTGGATTATTTTAGGTGTATATGATTTTTATTCAATAACTAACTTTTGGTTTTGGGAACTAATATATAAGCCGCACACTACTGAACTATTTCTCGAAAACTTTTTCAAACAGACTCAAGTCAAAAAAGTATACAAACTTACTTTATCGATTCTACGTGTTTCGCAGACGAAATTCTACACAGTTTGCTCTGAATCAACTCGATTTTAAAACGTTAAATTTCTGGATTTACAAAACGACGAAAGCAAGATTTTCAACTTTTGCAACGTAACCACTACTTTCGCCGCTCCGCTGTATGGAAAGACAAAGTGACTTAACCACGAATCAAAACAAAACACTACTTGAGTCTTTTTTAACGTCGCAAGTAACTGAATAAATCGGCTTATCGTTTTGTAATATTTTTTTGTGGGAAATAACAGGAACTCCCTAGTTGTTGAACGCCAGCTCATTGTATGTAAAATTTAGGTAATGTATTGAGGATTTTGCCCTCTAATAGACACACACCTAAATAATTTTGTCACACCAAAATATTCTCCCACCATGTTTGCCATATATTGGATGGCGTCGTAGCTAAAAAACCAACAAGTAACGCACATGTAACGCATTATGTTCGATTGTACATAGAATGCAAGGTGCGTGCTTCTATGAAAGGGCCATATAAACTGACGTTTGACTATTTATTTTTCCACATTGAAAATGTGCATGAGGATCTATTCATTAATTAAACGAACAATACACTACGAAAAAATGTTAAAAAGGTTACTCATTTCAAAACAGTTTTAGAAGACAGGTTGTGATTCTTCTGAATTAATTTTCTGAAAACCGTATGGACCTTACGATGTCGATTTGAAAAAGTAATCGAGATTTATTTCAATAGGCGTACAGGGCTTGTAACAGGTCTGTTTTAGAGGTTTGGTCACTATTTTAATGCAAGTCTCTATTTTAAATGAAAATACTCAAAATCTCTTATTATTGCCATAATGGACTCTGAGGTCAATTTTTATTTCTATGTCTCCCGAATCGAATGCACGGTGCTTCAATTACCGTCATTATCAAATAAAATATACCATCCAAACGGCAGTCGGCAGTTGATTCCTGACATTGTTCTGCACCTCTGGGCCGAATTTGAAAAAAATCCTTAGGCAGAATTTCGAGTTACGCCCTTTTGAAGTTTATATGACAGAAATCACATGATGTATACCACTTTAACTTGTTAAAACAAACAGAATAAAATTTTGTAGTTTTGTTTTTTTTTCATCTGGTTTAAGATATTGAAAAAATCTTTTTTCTAAATTTTTTCTAGACCGACATTTGAAAAGGGCCAATGCTATGTTAAGTTATTACTAATCAGCCAATGCTCGAAACATGATATCTAGGCATATGTGAAGTTTGAGTGTTACGATCAACTTTGATATGGTCATTGTTTAGCTATATTGATTTGTATGTATTTCAATTATACTTTGTCCCTTTTCTAATGTCAGTCTAGAAAATATGTGTACGTATAAATTTTCTGCAACTTGCTTAATTTAATGAAATAAGAACAACCGCAAAGGTGTAATGATTATGTAAGCACCCAACCGTTGATTATAGATGGAACGAAATTCACCATGCAATATTCTTTCCATACACTTCAAAAGGGCGTATCTATAAATCCTGTTCAAGAATTGTTCAAACATATTTGAATGCTTTGGCCCTTTTTTTTTTAAATCACTATCAGGAGTTGATTGGTAGATATCATGTTTCGAGTATTAGCTGATTAGTAATAACTAAACATAGCATTGCCCTTTTTCAAATGTCAGTCTAGATAAATTTAAGAAAAAAGTTTTTTTCAGTGTCTTAAATCAGATGAAAAAAACTAAACTACAAAATTTTATAATAATCTCTTTTTTTAAGCAAGTTAAAGTGGCATACATCATGTGATTTTTGTCATAAAAACTTCAAAAGGGCGTAACTCAAAATTCTGCCTAAGGATTTTTTTCAAATTCAGCTCAGAGGTGCAGAACAACGTCAGGAATCAACTGCCGACTGCCGTTTGGATGGTATATTTTATTTGATAATAACGGTAATTGGAGCACCGTGGAATGAATGAATCGTGGTGTAAAGTTCTACAAATTCCACATACATATACTTTCAGAGATTTTTACGCAATTATTTCATATGCTTTTCTAGGATTTTCCTTGCAGATTTCTTTGGGAAAACCACCAGTAACTCTTTTTGTGTTGTCTTCAGATGATTCTTCTGGATTACTTTTCAAAACTCCTAAAAAATCGCTTTGGAAATACCCTTACAGATTTTTACACCAATTGGCCCAGGAATTTTCCTAGCGATCATCATTTACTTATTTTTCCTAGATAGTCTTCCTGCGATTTCTCCAGTTGATACTCTAGGAGGTGATTTCTACAAGAGTTCTTTCAAGAAAATTCGCAACGATATTTTACAGATTTTTTAGAAATTTCTTTAGGGATTTTTTACAAGATTTTGGCCAATTTTTTCCATATTTTTTCAAGAAAACTTCTCTAAAAAATCGTTTGCAGTCTCTCAACGAGTTGCTTCAAAAACCCTCCAGGGATTATTCTAGAAAATCTATTATTCCAGGAGTTGCTTAATGCATTATACCAATACCTCATAAATTTCCTCGTGATATCTCTCTAGAAATTTCTCCAGTATTTTATGAAGGATTTACTCCTCCAATTCTTACAAAATTTCTCGATTGATTTCTTTAGTGTAGTCTTCATCGAAAGACTTTACGCCAGCAAATAGTATACCAATTATTCCAGTAATTCCTTCGATAATAATTATTCTTTAGGGATTCCATCCGATGTTTTGTCATGGAGTTCCTGCTAACAATTCGAATAGATATTAACCAGATATTCGATTAATTAATTTCAATGATTATCGTAGATTTTCATCTATAGAATCCTCCAAGACTTCCTCAAGAATTTAGATTTCTACAGAAATTTCTATAGAAATTACTTTAGGATTTCCTTCAGGAGAATGTCTCCGAGGTTTTTTTTTCGGAAATCTCTTCAGTGACACTCGCTAGAGACATCACTGTTGAGAAGGATAGAACTAGGTATATAGTATCTCGATGATCATGAAAAAGAATGAACATAGGAGGCTTTGAGAAAAAGAAATGTCACGATGAGGAATAAAACGAATCAGTCTTTCAACGAACGTAATGAAGCACAGAAGTGAGAAGAACAGCTTGGCAACCACCGGTCACAACAATCACTAGATTAAATTCTCGCATACTCTGAGATAACGCCCTAAAAGCCATTGGTAGCCACGTGTGTAGCTCGTTGTTTCTGAGCAAATGAAAGAATAAGCATCCAAACCAACATCACGGGCAGGTAGATAATGATCCTTTCTTCCCCATAGCGTTGTGAAATAACATGAAAATCCATTCAAATGCTCAGAAACAATGAGCTACACACATGGTTACCAATTGCTTTTAGGGCGAGATCAGAAGTTATGCGAGAATTCTTCTATGAGTTATTTAAAGAAATCTTTGTGGTTAAAATTCGTACCAAAAACGAACATGTTGAATTTAAATAGAGCAGTAGAAATAGACCAGACGCACCGGTTGTCCCCAGTGAAATTATCGGATAAATTCTCCGAAAATATCCCCCAAGAAAGTTCTGGATAAGATGCCTTAAGGAATTTCATAATATAATTCCCTGAGGAATTTCTGCTGGAGTTCTCTACAGAAATTTATGAGCGTCCCCAGAGAAATTCAAGAGAAAATCTCCGTATAAATTCTCTAAAAAAAATCTCCGATTGAATTGCTGAAGAAAATTCTGGACAAAATCCCTGGAGAAAATCCCCGGAGTAGGATCCTTGAAATTCCCGGATAAATTCTTGGAGGGAACCCTTAGGAGGTTCTAGAGGAAATCGCCGGAGACATTCCTGGTGCGAATGCCAGAAAAATTCCTGGAAGAAATCTTCGGATGAATTCACTGAAAAAATCCCCGCAGGAATTGCTTTTGAAAATCTTCTGAGAAATTTCTGGAGCAAATCTCCGGAGAAATTCTTGGAAGAAAATGCTTGAAGGAACCCTTGGGAATAATCTCCGGAAGAATATCTGTATAAAATCCCCAGGGGCATCCCTGGTGGAAATCTCCAAAGCAAGTTGAGAAAATGGGTAACGGGAATAGAAGCAAAGAAGTGTAAGTGGCAGAAACCTAGTTTTGAGATAATCGACTTTGAAGTTTTTTTTCAATTTTTTTTTTCATTTCATACTAATTGTACAAGAACCAAAAAACAAGCCAATCTCCTATAAATTAATATTATTTTTCCTTTTTGACAGAATTACCTGAAAATTCCGTCGGAAAGCTTGAACAAGAATTTTTAGTATATTCGATTTAAAAACCGACCAAATTGTCCCCATTTTGCGTTTGGGCCTTTCAATGAATAACCGGGAAAATTTTGAAAATTATACCGGGAAAACCGGGAAAAAAGCGGGAATTTCAAAATGGATATTTGGTGGCCACCCTGAATTCCTGGACGATACTCCCTAAGGAATTCCTGAATAAAATCACCGTAGGAGTTCTTGGGGGATATCACAGCATGAATCTTTGAGATCACGAATCGCTTGAGGAAATCTGGTGCAAACTCCCAGAAAAAAATCCAGGAGACCTCCGTATAAATTCTATGAAAAATTACCGAAGGAATTTAAGAAGAAAATCCGCGGAGGAATTCCTAGAGCAAATTCTCAGCAGAAGATCCTGGGGAAAATCCCTGGAAGAATACGTGGAGAAATTTCCCGGAGAAAATCCCGGAGTGGAATTCCTGGACGAAATCCCTGGACAAATTTCTAGTGCACATCCCCAGAGAAATTCTTGGTTAAATTCTCCCAAAATATCCCGAACGAATTTCTGGAGAAAATGCCTAGAGGAGTTAAATAAATAAATCGCCGGAGGAAATCTTCGGATCATTTCTATGAAAAAAAAATCCATAATGAACTGCTGAAGAAAATTTAGGCCGAAATTCCTGGAATAATTTCTGGTTGAATTCCCCTGAAAAATTCCTGGAGAAAAAAAAATCCCCGGAATAGTTCCTGGAGGATATTCCAGGGGAATCGTTGAAATTCTCGGAGGAATTTCTGGAGGAAATTCTTTAAGAAGTTCCTGGAGGAAACCTCCTAAGGGATTTCTGGAGGAAATTCCTAGAGGAAATCGCCGAAGACATTCCTGGTGCAAATTCCAAAGAAATTTCTGGAGGAAATCTTCGGATGAATTCCCAAGTAACAATTTCAGTGCTTTTTGATCTTAGATGTTATTTATGGAGGTTTTATTAGAGATGTATTAATTCCTAACAGTTTTAATAAAGCATTGCAAAGTGCCAAACGTTCTTTTCGGTAAAACCCACTTTAAAATGCTTTGTACATATCTACAAGAGCTTCCGTTAAAACTTATTTGCTGGCCACATTTTTTGATAATAAATTGTATTTCGAAGGAGCTGTGTAGTGTATATTAAAACCTATACTTAAAACCTCATCTTGCTTGTCTTGTCAAGGCATAAGTAAAACTTCTAAGACTACGCTAAGTCATGTTAAAGCCTTCTTAAATCTCAACTATCTGATGCATGTTATTGGAATGCAGTCTGCGTGTGGTTATCAATATCATTATGTTGATAATGATAATCACGTAGTGAATTATGGATTTATCAGAACGCAAACATAGAAATGACAAATATTCCTCTCAAAGAATTAACAGACTACCGCATATTTTTCCCATACTTGCCTGAACTTCCCGTTCTAGTGGGACAACTATGCTGGACACAACAGCTGACCTACACGAAAAAAGGTTTCATTTTTCAGGCACTTATCATTTACCGTTTTCTGCATCAATACAACCGATCAAGCACGACGGGCTTTATTATAACAATTCATTCCAATTACACAGTTAGACACATAACGACACAAATTTAATAAAATGAATCGCATCACAAAATTGAATCTTCCGATTTGTTTACCTTTTTGACAGCATCAGCTTTCCTGAGTGCATTAAGTTTATGTCAAGGCTCCCAAAAAACCAATTCGTCTTAGTGCAGAACAAATATTCTGATTTAGGAATATTTTAGCCAGTGAGGGTTTTGCGCACGGGTTCTTAAGGTCAAAAGCGTTTATGAATGATTATATTGTTCGGAATAATAACCAATTGATCTTAAACCATCCCACACAAGACCAGCAAGATTTAACTGGATGGAATCCATTTTTATTGTCGCCGTTTTGGATTGATAATTACAATATGCGTGGGAAATTTAAATTTATGATTGAGATGAGCATGAAATCATTCTGAAAATGGAATGGAGTAAAATATTGGATAGCCAATAATGATGTCGTAATTGTGGCGCGTTGCTGTAAATCGAAAAATTTTATGTCATTCCACCAGTAAATTTTTATTGGCAGGAATTTCAAGCGATCGTAAGGAAATTTTCTGCCACGCAAAAAATGATTATTTTAATTGATTATTATGAGTCGGCAGACATCATGATGGTTTCAATATCAAAAAAAAATTTATGGTTTATAAACAAATTATTGGTTGATGTTTGTTCAATCATAAGCTCTTAACATTGGTTTTATTCCGTGTATTAGGATATCGTTAAAGATTTAATACCGCTAGTTGAGCTCAAAAAGGCTATACAATAGCTCTTATGAATGTTTTATAGCATACTACAAGGGTAGATGTATTCATACGATATAAAACTAAGAAGTTTAGAAACGGTTTTAAGGTAAAGCCTTAACAACCTCCTGTAGTGTGGGCCTTTTTGGGCTTAACGGAGTTTTTTCAAAGGTTTATTAAGGTTATTAAGACTAATAAGTTCTAAAATGAGTTTTAACGATATGGTGGTAACAACAGCTTGTAGTAAATGAAAAAACTAAAAATGTTACTTGGGTTCTCTGAAAAAATCCCCGCAGGAATTGCTTTTGGAAACAATCTGCGAAAATTCTGGAGGAAATTCCCGAAAGAATTCTGGAGAAAAATCCTCGGAGGGATTCTTGGAAATTATCTCCGGAGAAATTTCTGTATAAAATCCCCAGAGGAATTTCTGGTAGAAATCTTCTTAGGGAGCAATCCTTGAGGTCACCGGAGGAATCCCTTGAGAAAATCTGGTGCAAAAATTCCTGGAGACAATCTCCGAATAAATTCTCTGAAAAAATCTCCGAAGGAATTAAAGGAGACAATCCGCGGAGTTATTTCTTAATGAATTTCTGGACAAAAATCCCTAGAGAAATTCCTGGACGAATTCTTCAGAGAAATTCTTGGAAATTCCCTGAAGAATTCCTGGGTAAAATCCCCAGAGAAATTCTTGGAAAAAACTCTCCGGAGGTATTTCTGGAGAAAATCACCAGAGGAATTCTTAGAGCAAATTCCCAGGATGAATTCCTGGAGAAAATCCCTGGAAGAGTTCATGGAGAAGTTTCCCGGAGGAAATCCCCAGTGGAATTCCTGGACGAAATCCCTGGACAAATTTCTAGTGCAAATCCCCAAAGAAATTCCTGGTGAAAATTCTCGTATAAATTCTCCCTAAATGTCCCCGTAGGAATTTCTGGAGAAAATGCCTGGAGGAGTTTTATAAGTAAATTCCCGGATAAATTCCGGGTGGAGATCTCCAGAGAAATTTCTGGACAGAATCCTCAGAGAAATTCCTGGAGGAAATCTCCGGATAAATTCTCTGAAAAAAAAAACCCTTAATGAGTTGCTAAAGAAAGTTCTGGACGAAATCCTTGGAAGAAGTTCTGGCTGAATTCCCCTGAAGAAGTCCTGGAGAAAATCTCCGGTGTAGTTCTTGGAAGATATCCCGAGGGAATGCTTGAAATTCCCGGAGAAATTCCTTGAGAAATTCTTGAAAGAGTTCCTGGAGGAAATCCTGTAAGGAATTTATGGAGGAAATTCCTAGAGGAAATCGCCGGAGACATTTCTGGTGCAAATTCCAAAGAAATTCCCGGAGGAAATCTTCGGATGAATCCCCCCAGGAATTGCTTTTGGAAATACTCTGCGAAATTTCTGGAGAAAATTCCCGAAAGGAGGGAAATTCTCAGAGGGATTCTTAAGAATAATATCCAAAGAAATTTCTGTATAAAATCCCCAGAGGAATTCCTTGTAGAAATCTCCAAAGAAGTTCCTGTACGAAACCCACTAAGGAATTCCCGAAGAAAATCCCCGAAGGAGTTCTTGAGGGCTATCCCAGGAGGAATCCCTTGAGGAAATTTGGTGCAAATTCCTGGAGACAATCTCCGAATAAATTCTCTGAAAAAATTCCCGAAGGAATTAAAGGAGACAATCCGTGGAGGAATTTCTTAATGAATTTCTGGACAAAAGCCCTAGGGAAATTCCTGGACGAATTCTTCAGAGGAATTCTTGGAAATTCATTGAAGAATTCCTGGATAAAATCCCCGGAGAAATTCTTGGAAAAAACTCTCCGGAGGTATTTCTGGAGAAAATCGCCGGAGGCATTCTTAGAGCAAATTCCCAGGAGGAATTCCTGGAGAAAATCCCTGGAAGTGTTCATGGAGAAATTTCCCGGAGGGCGAAAATTCTCGGATAAATTCTCCCTGAATATCCCCGAAGGAATTTCTGGAGAAAATGCCTGGAGGGTTTTATAAGTAAATTCCCGGAAAAATTCCTAATGGAGATCTCCAGAGAAATTTCTGGACAGAATCCTCAGAGAAATTCCTGGAGGAAATCTCCGGATAAATTCTCTGAAAAAAAATCGCCAATGAATTGCTGAAGAAAATTCTAGACAAAATCCTTGGAAGAATTTCTGGCTGAATTCCCCTGAAGAATTCCTGGAGAAAATCCCCAGAGTAGTTCTTGGAAGGTATCTCTGGGGATACTTGAAATTCCCGGAGGAATTTCTGGAGGAAATTCTTAAAGAAGTTCCTGGAGGAAACCTCCTAAGGAATCCCTAGAGGAAATCGCCGAAGACATTCCTGGTGCAAATTCCAAAGAAATTCCTGCAGGAAATCTTCGGATGAATTTTCTGAAAAAATCCCCGCAGGATATGCTTTTGGAAATATTCTGCGAAATTTCTGGAGAAAAATTCCCGAATTCTGGAGGGAAATCCTCCGAGGGGTTTTTGGGAAGATTCCCTGGAAAAATTTCTGTATAAAATCCCCAGATGAATTCCTTGTAGAAATCTCCAAAGAAATTCCTGAACTAAACCTCTAAGGAATCCCCGATGAAAATCCCCGGAGGAAGAATCCTTGAGGAAATTTGGTGCAAAAATCCTTGGAGACAATCTCCGAATAAATTCTCTGAAAAAATCCCCGAAGGAATTAAAGGAGACAACCCGCGGAGGAATTTCTTAATGAATTTCTAGGCGAAAATTCCTAGAGAAATTCCGGGACGAATTCTTGTAAATTCCCCTGAAGAATTCCTGGATAAAATCCCCGGAGAAATTCTTGAAAAAAACTCTTCGAAAGTATTTTTGAAGAAAATCCCTTTAGGAATTCCCAGAGCAAATTCCCAGGAGGAATTCCTTGGAAAAATCCCTGGATGAATTCATGAAGAAATTTCCCGGAGGAAATCCCCAGTGGAATTCTTGGACGAAATCCCTGGACAAATATCTAGGAAAATTCTCCCTAAATATCTCCGAAGGAATTTCTGGAGAAAATGCCTGGAGGAGTTTTATAATTAAATCTTCGGAGGAATTCCTGGTGGAGATCTCCAGAGAAATTTGTGGACAGAATCCTCAGACTAATTCCTGGAGGAAATCTCCGGATCAATTCTCTGAAAAAAAATCCCTAATGAATTGCTGAAGAAAATTCTGGACGAAATCCCTGGAAGAATTTCTGGGTGAATTCCCCTAAAGAAGTCCTGGAGAAAATCCTTGGACTAGTTCTTGGAGGATATCCCGGGGGAATCCTTGAAATTCTCGGAAGAAAAAATCCCCGCAGGAAATATTCTGCGAAATTGCTGGAGAAAATTCCCGAAAGAATTCTGGAGGGAAATCCTCGGAGGGGTTTTTGGGAAGATTCTCCGGAGAACTTTCTGTATAAAATCCCCAGAGGAATTCTTTGTAGAAATCTCCAAAAAAAAATCCTGGACGAAATACCCTAAGGATTTTGCGAAGAAAACCCCCGGAGGAGTTCTTTGGGGATATCCCAGGAGGAATCCTTGAGGTCACCGGAGGAATCCCTTGAGGAAATCCGCTGCAAAAATTCCTGGAGACAATCTCCTAATAAATTCTCTGAAAAAAATCCCGGAGGAAATCTCCAAGGGAATTTCAACAGAATGACAAGAAAAGGAATTTCTTGCGAAATACCTACCTGATTTTCAAGGCGAGGAAACTGTTTAAAAAATTTCTAAAATTTCATCTGAACTCATGGCAAGAGGTATTCCTGAAGCGAATTTGTTAAAATTTTTGCATCTAAGATTTCCCCCAAAACAAAGAAATAATTTAGGATCTCAAAAACCGATATTTCTGTTGCATATTTAAAAAGAAATTTCATTTTACATAATACTACTTTCTGAAGTATTGAATATAGACCTATCGGTCCTGAATATGTATAAAATAATCCAATTTTTTCATTTCTTTTTTCAGATCGGTAGGAAAAACATGGCTGAGGCAATTTAAACACATCCTTGAGTGCCTTCAGACTTGTGTTTTATTTGGAAGGGTTCACTGCGGTTCCTCGGATTCATCATCTGAAACGTCCTAGTTATTATGCTCCATAATTTAACCCAAGATCAGTCGCATGCGTGTACAGAGTACACGCACCCTGAGGAAAGGTCGATTTTCATAAACAACACGAGCGAGGTGGTGCTGGAGATGGCTGAATGCGTGACCGCTCTTGAGTTAAATAATTGTTTAGTACAATAAAAATGTATATATTATGCAATAAAAAGTAATTGATGATTGTCATGACTCTGTACTAATATTCTCCGTTTTAATAATAATAATAATATATTTTTTTGAAACATGTTTTATCTTGTTATTAACAAATTCTTCTCAATGGTTGATTAATTTGCTTTTATCTATTTCAAAATTCTAATACCTAACTCAACTTTCATGTGTAAAACTCGATTTTAAATCATAAACATGATTTAAGATCGAAAAAGGATCAAAAGCAATTTAATCAACCATTGAGCAGAATTTGTGATCGCTTTTTCCTACTAAATCCCTTAGATTACATAGCTTCCGTATTACATTGCATCGATTACATCGTATTGTGTACGTTGAAACTATTACATCGGAAAAATTACATCGGTCGCATTTATTACACCAACAGCTCACGAGTACGTCGGGCCGTGTAATATCACGCAACCGAGGGAACGACTTGGTTGCAGCAGTTTCGATGTAATATTCAACAACTTTTTTTGCTGTGCAAGCAGTAAGACTTGCGGACTCTCTCCCGTGGTTCGATTTTTCATAGTATTCATAGCCCACTGAACAGCAGGTAGATTCAAATCCCAATCACGTTCGTCCGTGTCCGTAGAAAAGCATTTCAACGCATTAGTTACGTACTGGAAACACCTCTCTATTTGTCCATTCCTCTAGGTGTTTTCGCTGCTACTGGTGAATGTTAATATCTCGTTCTTCACAGAATTCGGCGAACGTCTTTGCCATGAATGCGGCTCCTCTGTCGGTCACAAGAATCTTGGGTGTGCCAAAATACTGTGAAATTTCCTTCAGTACTGAAATCACTCCAGTTGTACTGCAAGTTTTAGTGGGGCGCAAAATAATGAATCTTGTGAAGGCATCGATGATACCGAGGACCTGAGTATTCTGTCGTTTACTTTTAGGAAAAGGGCCACAATAGTCAGCATGGATTACCCAGAAAGGAATAGGTTGCTTCAGGTGAGTATGAATAGACCATTTCCGTAAGACCTTACCCCCTATTTTTATATTTTTCTTCGAAAGACGATTATTTTTAATGATTATTGACGCTTTCAGATCTAATTTATATGCACTCCTGATTTTATTGTAAATTTTTGAAAATTCGAGAATTTACCAATTTTGAGTAGTGCGGCACAGTTGTTTCAACCCTGTGGGTAAACAAAGTGGAGATTTTCCCACAACTTTCAAAACCCCTGCGCTGAGTGTTTGTAGATATGACGAAATGTCAATGTCAAATCAAGCACACGAGACGACACGACAAAATGGAGAAATTTGAGAGAAATCTGAGGTCCGATGGGCAAGCTTCGTTGTAAATGAAGCCCATCCTTTACTATTGTACTTATAATAAAAACTTTTACCGGAAGACGACTGCTAATAGACCGTTTTAAGCTTAGCAAGTGATGGAATTCTCCTTGGAAGCATTTCTGCAACGCTGCGGAACGTTTTCTACAAGAGGGGCATATTGGCCGGTTTGTTTTGAAACGTCAAGAATTGGACCGTTTGCAGATAACG
This sequence comes from Aedes aegypti, assembly GCF_002204515.2. Lineage (NCBI taxonomy): Eukaryota > Metazoa > Arthropoda > Insecta > Diptera > Culicidae > Aedes > Aedes aegypti. The sequence goes on from NC_035108.1 coordinate 404,909,842, forward strand.
TCTTGTACTCGCTTTAGAAGCTACCTGGCAAGAGAAAGTTGCATGCAAAGCATGATTAACTAAGTAAATAACACTTTGACACCAAAAACTGTATAAGTAATGGATTTGCCACTGCGATAGAGCAGTTTTTCCTTAGGGGGGCCTATACCTGTTTACCCTACCGTTTGATATCTGCTGCTTATGTCGTCAAGCTGTTCCGGAACCATATGACCAATGGATTATACATACTTCCCCATTTTACCACTCTCGTAGGTCTCCCCGAAAAATCTGCAAACGGTCCAATTCTTGACGTTTCAAAACAAACCGGCCAATTATGCCCCTCTTGTAGAAAACGTTCCGCAGCGTTGCAGAAATGCTTCCAAGGAGAATTCCATCACTTGCTAAGCTTAAAACGGTCTATTAGCAGTCGTCTTCCGGTAAAAGTTTTTATTATAAGTACAATAGTAAAGGATGGGCTTCATTTACAACGAAGCTTGCCCATCGGACCTCAGATTTCTCTCAGATTTCTCCATTTTGTCGTGTCGTCTCGTGTGCTTGATTTGACATTGACATTTCGTCATATCTACAAACACTCAGCGCAGGGGTTTTGAAAGTTGTGGGAAAATCTCCACTTTGTTTACCCACAGGGTTGAAACAACTGTGCCGCACTACTCAAAATTGGTAAATTCTCGAATTTTCAAAAATTTACAATAAAATCAGGAGTGCATATAAATTAGATCTGAAAGCGTCAATAATCATTAAAAATAATCGTCTTTCGAAGAAAATATAAAAATAGGGGGTAAGGTCTGACGGAAATGGTCTATTGTAATCCGCGTTTCGTCAAGTCCCCGCTTGTTCGCTGCGCACTCAATGCAACATTTTACGTACTGTCTTATGAAAGCATTCATATTTTCGAACCAGAAGTCCTGATTCACCAACTCGGTCGTTTTCTCTATACCCGGATGCCCCATATCATCGTGCAACGACTTCACAACATGGAAGCGTACTTTCGTTGGCACAACAAATTTCAATCCATTTGGAGTTATACGAAAAATGCGACCGTTAACCTCTTCATAGTTCTTGACGATATCCTTCTCGGGTGTCAATAATCCCTCTAACATTTTTTAATAGAAATATTAGTAGTAGAACGCTAGTAGCGCTGTTGTCACAAAACTGATTTTAATTATTATTACCTTTAATTATGGTTTTTCATTGTTTGTTCAATGCCTTGTCGTTGTTTATGTTTTTATAATTAATTTGACACTTTGATGCCCGGTACTCAGGCTGTCAGTTCGTGGCAAACTAGATGTTGGTAACACGAACAGCAGCGACATTAGCATTCTTAGGTTAATGCTTCTACTCATTTTTTTACCTTGCAGATTTTTTCCATCTTGTAGTTGAAGTGCAGCAACCCAATCGAAGCTATCCACATTTATCGCCATGACTCGTTCAGTTTCTTCAGTAGGTCGTACTACATTTCGGCTGAGACTATCAACATGATTCATTTGCCGTCCAGATCGAAATTTCAAATCAAAAGAGAACTCTTGAATTGTTAACCACCATCGAGCTATACGAGGATTGAGTTCTTTCTTAGCTCGCGTTAAAGCTAGCGACTGGCAGTCTGTGTAAACGGTGAAGTGTTTGTTAAGCAAGTAGTAGCGAAATTTTTTCAAACTTTCAACTACGGCCAAAACTTCTAATTCATAGCTGTGGTATCGGGATTCTGGATCGGTTGTAGCTCTACTGAAATACATTACTGGTTGAGCTTCGTGTTTCTCATTGACCTGTATGAGAATTCCCTGCTAACCCAAAGCTACTCGCGTCGCAATGAACTTCATGTTCAAGACTGGGATTGTACAAAGCCAGAACCGGCCGCCTAGTTAATGCAAATTTCAGATTCTGGAATGCATTCTCCTCCACTTCACCCCAAACAAAGGGAACCTTACCAGTAAGCCTTGTGAGTGGAGCTGCTATTTGACCGTAATTTTGTACGAAGCGACGAAAATATCCTGTGAGACCCAAAAACTGTCTAACGCCTCTTGGATCAACAGGAACAGGAAACTTCTCAACGGCTTCAGTTTTAGTTTCTCCAGGACATACACATCCCTCCGTGACGACATGTCCCAGATATTCTAACGATGTTTTGAAGAATTCGCATTTACTCACCTTAAGCGTCATACCTGATTTTGAAACCTCGATAAGAAAGCGTTCAAGTAGTGCCAAATTTTCTTCCTCCGTCTTGGTGGCAATCAGGACGTCGTCGAAATAGAATGAAATACCCTCTTCTTTCAATGGCTCAATGATTTTGCTCATCGTTCGGCAAAATACACTGACGGAGTTGGAAAGACCAAATGGCACACGCTTGAATTGATATTGACCATCCGGTGTAACGAAGGCGGTGTATTTGCGGGAGTCCTCAGCAACGCCGATTTGAAGGTAACCATTCATCATATCCAACAATGTGAACACACGTTTGCCGCTCAAATTGTTGATCTCTTCTTCTACGAGATTGCTGGGAAAATATTCCTTTTCGATGATGGCATTAAGCATACGGTAATCCACGCACATCCGATGTCCACCAGTGCGTTTTGGTACGATTACTACTGGGCTGGCAAACTCAGACGTTGACTCCTCTATAATGTCGTTCTCGAGAAGGTCTTTTATTTCGTTCTGCAAGTATTTGCGCTGACCGTATGCAACCCTATAGGGAACATGTCTTACCACCTTATCTTCCTTGAGTGAGATGCGCATTGTTTCGATATCCGTGTAACCGATTCCTTGAGGTTCAATGCGAAACAATTACGATAACGATTAACCAGTTCAACCAGTTGTAACTTTACGTTTTCGGGTGAAGCCGGTTCAACATTCAGATCGTCGATTGTCAGTGGTGGTCGAACAGTATTCCCGGATTTCACTTTCTCAACGATCGATGATTTCTCACATTGGATGGTCAGTGTATCTGCTGTCTTCAACACACTTACGCCTGCTTTACGGAAGAAATCATCCCCTACTAGGATGTCATACTGCATTACATCATCTGGAACAACTAGAATCCTCAGTTCATTCACGATTCCATCTATTTCGATATTTCCGTTACAGCTCCAACTGTTACGCACACACCACCAGCAAATCCTTTGAGCAGTGACCTCTCATATTCAACATTAATCGCCAGTGTCCTCGCAATATGTTCTTTCATAAGCGTTCTCTCACTACCTAAGTCAATGAAGGCAGTAAGCTGAAATCCTTTGATGATAGCGATTTTTGTGTAAACCACATTGTTTACATGGTGGCGCGGTTCTGTACCACCTCGGAACGAAAATCCTTGCGTTGAGGGCATTTGCGCGCGAGATGGTCCTCAGATCGGCAAATAAAGCACTGTCTTTTCTGACTTGTCGGAGTTTGTGTCAGCTTCCTCGACGAACCTGGCTGCGGATCAGTGCTGGCTGGAGTCTTGTTTTGGTTAACAGTGTCAACTCGACTGTTATCTGTAGATTTTCTGGCGTCCATTGATTTTCGACCGATTGTCTTGTTCATCCCAAATCGTCCAGCGTTAGCAGCATCTCGCCTTTCTCCATCCTTCGTCGCTCGTTCTACCCGGATCAATGCATTCAGGAACTGCGGCAGAGTAACGGCTGGATCCTGCGCCATGACGGCACGAGTCGAAGCATACGGAAGGCCTTTAATCAATAGTGTTTGATCAAATCATCCGACAGTCTTATCTTCCGACCCAAGGCGACTGTTTCGTGAAAATAAGATTCCACTGATTGGTCTGGCTTTCGTTTCAAGTTGAGAAGTTTTTTGTGAATTCCAGCCGTGTCAACGACAGTGGGGAAATTTTTCCAATAACCTCATTCTGAAGAGCTCCCAAGTGCGAAGCTCTTGCTTACAGCCATCAACCAAAACTTTGCTGGCCCTTTGAGGCGCATGCAGGCATACAATAGTGTCCGTCTCGGGTCCCATCCGAAGATCTCTGCCATGGAATCTACTTCGTTGAGCCACTCTTCTGCGGATTGACCACGATTCGTGTCTGGATCGAATTCGGATATGATCGCCTCCACCTCGTTTTGAGCGCATCGCGAGGCCTCCATCTTGTTCGTCTCGATGGTTAACTCGTCTCGGATGACGATCATAATCAACACGCACACGGTTCATGTTGACTATTTAAATAATTGATTATTAACGGTAACCAAGCAAAATCATTTTCAGGACTGTAACTGTAACTGTAGCTGTAACTGATTTGTCGTATACGTAGAAAACAAGAAGCTTTTGGCTAACAATGGCCGATGACAGGCTAAAACAATCGAAGTGAATTTATCTTTAAGCGATTTGTTCTGAGGCGAATTCATAAACACTTACAATAATTTTCTTCGGAAGAAATCTTGCTCACTACACAAGAGTATTCTTTGCTAGCTCTACTTTTTATCAATTTAATTTTGCACAGTAATCGCGAAGCGTCCGATCGACTGACAAAATATTTTAGCAATGGCGGTCTTTTTGCATTTTCGAACTAACGTACTCAATAAATTTCACCAATACATCATCGCTTAACGTTTTTGCATCACACACATTCCTCCATAGTCTCATTACATCCATGGGCGGCCGCCACACACACACAAACAACACATACTTTTCAACAAACAAATAAATGACAATTAAAACACGATGAACACATGTGATAGTTTATGAATTTTCTCTTATCAGATTCACCGGAAGTCAACACATGCGCAATTATTTGCACATTTTTCTTACCCATTACAATACAATCCCATAATGAATGGCGTGCGGATTGTAATCCAATATGTAGCGTGTAAACTCGATCTAGTCATAAACCTTCCACTTCTGCAACATATATCATACTTACAATTACACTTTCCTATGTAATTCGCAAAATGATCGTGCGAATCGAATCCCACTTCTGAAATGTGAACCTCCAACCATGGACAAACCAAACTAATCGAGCCCCAGCCTTTTCCAACCACGACTTGAATGACAGGCAACCGAATAACGACTAACTGCCCCGTATTTTTATCCAAGAGTGGTAGTAGACTGAGCGATGACTTAACACACAGACTACAGACTCGATTAGCCAGTCTAGGGATGTGCAAAATAATTACTACAACCAGAATATAGTCTCTACAGGCCTCATTTAGACTTATACTGGCTTACATTTTTACGAATTTCGTGCTTTAGTTCCTCCAATCTAGTCCACACTCTCAACATTCTCCAACCCACTATCAATGATGTCAATTACTGAGTCGTCCGAAGACGGTCTTCGTCAAGGTTGTAGCTGATCAATGTATCTAACAGCATCAGCGTTACTCTAACCCTTAGGAGTATATGGAAAAACACTATGACCGATTGAATGAATTGCTTCCCGGATAAAAACGTATCATTCAGTGAATGGAATAAACATTATGTACAATATAACGTATTGGATACAATACAGCGTATTGTAAATTGAATGTCGAAGCAATATATTCTTGTTTGGATATACAATTCAACAACAATATAATATATTGTAACAGAACATTGCATTGTTTTTAATTGGTTTTATACCTTACATTTTGGTCAAATTCCTATTTTCGCGTAAATCAACTGTTGCTTTTTTCTATGTAGCTTTGCTGAAAGAAATAAACAAAACAAGTTCAGAAAGCAAGAAATGTTGGGTAAAAAATATTCGAAAAGTAAAAATAAGTAGTTTTTTAGAAGTCACTTGACATTAGCTGTACGACGAATGCAACCATGATACAGTTCGTTGAATTGTTTTTATATTGTACAACAATACACGAATTGCTCATAAAGACAATACATGGACAATATATCGTATTGTATTTTCAAAATGTTTGTATGAGAAAATATCTATATTTGTATTGTTACGATACTTAACCACCCATACATTATATTGCAAAAATCTCATATACCATACAGTGCACTGTTCAAAAACAATATATTGTACTGTAATTGTATTGTCATTTTACAATATACTGTATTATATTTCCAATATATTGAATGGTACTGTTTCAATACGTTTATATTGTTTTTGTATTGTATTTTTTTATCCGGGGTTTGCTTTTTTTCATAGTAGTTCCCATACAAACTTGAAGGGCTTGTGCAGTCTCAGCTTTCATCTAAATAAGCCTCAAATTTTGAGAGGACACTCAGAATTTGATCTAGAATCGAAATAAGGCGGTTGTGAAGGAAGGATGATTTTTTGAAACCACTTTACTACCCTATATATTTGAATAAAAATTAATAAAACGAGCTCACCAATTAGGCCTCATTTCATTAGCTTATTTTCCCCTTCAACTTTATGACACTTCACTGCAACAGTATCGCTCATGCCTTATTTCCGCTCAATAGTGTAAAAATTGATTTTTCGTGTCAAAAACCAACATTTTTCGCATTAATGCATTTTTAGTAAAGTTCGTCACGAAATCTGTTTGCCGTGAGCGGAAATAGAACACTTAGATGCAGCACAAAGGCAATTAAATATTTGTTTATGAGTTTTTCTATTTCTTTTATTCTGCCGCTGATTATTCTATACTTGAGCTACATTGTGACATAAAAATAGTATTGATCGAAACAATATTTATTTTATAATAAACATGTAGACACGAATGCCATGACAAATGGTAAAGTGTCTTAAATAAAACATAAAAATAATAATAATAATAAACATTTGAAACACATAACTTCCCTAAAATGAGGCGGAATCTGGTGCACTGATGGTATTTAATAAAAAAAATCGTAAAGAAGGTTTTAGAACGATAAATTGATCACTGATTGATTGCTGTTTTAGGCAGGTACCGAAAATTGGGGCGAATGAAACACTCTCCGACATGTTTGAATATGTTCAACTTAAAACCGTGTAGATAAAACCATTTTTATTACTCTCAAATGGGTCCCGTCTTCCTTAGCTGAGACCCCAATTGCCATTAAAAACAAAAATTATTCGTACAAATATGTGTAAAAATTGGTATGTTTCAATTCACCCCGCAATGGGGCGAATAGAAACAACTGTTCTGTAAATATCGATACTTTTTTCATTTAAATGGAAAAATAAACACTTGTTCGAGTGCATCTTAAAGAATATCATAAACGAATTCAAGTAGTAAAGAAAAAAAATTGAAATTATTAAAAAACATCATGTTACAAATTGTCAAAAATGGCGGATGTTTCAAGCTATCAAAAATGGGTTGAGATTTCAATATTTTCTTCTTATTTTGTTTTAGCAAAATGTGGCAAAATTAATGATTTGAAAATAGTCTGTCGATACTCTGTTAACTATTGAACTAATGGAAAAAATATATTTCAGTAGGGTTTTTTAAAGTTTTATCTTTACATAAAAGACGCATTTCTTCTACCTGTAGGTCACTTTGTTTCTATTCGCCCCACTTTTTCTATTCACCCCGTTTTACGGTACTTTGGATTTAGTATTAAGCGACCATATATGTCCGCAAAACGCGAGACGCCTTGTCAGATCTTTGTTCCCAATCAAACATTTTCTGTAATCGATATGTATTTCTACGACCATTTTAGATCCAAATCATGGTCTGAATACTTTTTCAGTCAACCAAATAATTTTGACGCATGTAATATCATGTTGAAAATTGCGCTGTTCCGCGAAACGAGGGACGTCTGGTCTCTTTAATTTAGTACATAATCGTCAAATATTATTTCGTCATAATTTAATTGAACACAGATTAGAAAAGAATTGCTACTCGACTTTAGTCATAGTTTACACCTTATTTGATAGAAAAAGAAGATAGATAAATCATTACAACAAATCTAGCTAGAGAAACGACTTTCGGATTAAACAAAATAAAACTTACCGACATGGTTCCGTAAATTTTTTTTAACCGGATTTATTCTTTTTTCCATTAGCATGTTCTTATATAGTACACCTCCTCCTGCTTCCCCCTTGGCTTCCACACTCGAACCACGGTCACAAGCGCCTTACTTGCTCTTGCTGGCGGCCTTGGCCGGGGTCTTCTGGATCTTCGGTGGCTTGCTGATGGGCTTGCCGAGCTGTTGGGCCTTCAGCACCTTGACGCCTTCTGTCATACGATCAGGAATGCACGGACGATGCGTTCACGGAGACAACGATGGCAGAGGACACCACCGAAGGTTCGGGTCACGGTCTTCAGACGGCGGCACATACGTGGGCGCTCGCTCGGCCGGGATGGCTTGATTCCGCTCAGCTTCTCCTTGCACTGGCCGCATTTTTGGCACGGTGCGCTGCTTCTTGACGTACAGGTACACCAGACGGCCACCGGGCGTGCGGACACTGAAAGAGAGAGAGCATTTGTGGTTAGTGAACAATCGACAATATCTCCAATACAAAACGATTTCATCCAAAAACTAACACCAGAACAACTGTTGACATTCGATGGAAGTATTGAATCGTCATGTATTTCGCGGACAGATCAATAGGCAAAGGAATGTCTCGGTTTGTTCCTTGCACAATTTGTAGCACTAATCAACTAGCGGGTTCGTTGACCAATGGTAAGCAAAAATTATGCGACTTTCTCTCTTTAGAATTGTTGTTCCGTGTTAGTTTTCGGGCATTTGTTTTAAACATGGCACATTTGTTTCACATTTCTCCAAAAAGTTGTAAATTTTAAGTTGAAACCTACAAACTTTATTGGAGAAAGCAAGCTGATAACTTGAACATTTTGTTAATAAATGTTCAAGCTGTTTAGTGGAATGCCTATAAGTAATGAAACCCCGAATTTAGTACTATAACCATTTTAATTCATCTAGAGTTTGTATCCTTTGACAGATACGCGTATTTCGACCTCAAACTGTAAGGCCGTCTTCAGTGTCGTGTACTACACTCGGGATGAAATGCTGCAGGAACTACTTTATTTACGAATTAATTGACGAATTCCCGGAAAAACTCTAAAAAAGGTGCTCGAATACTTTTTTTTTTGAGCAATTCTTAAGAGTGACCGTGGATGAACTCTTGAAGGAATCCATATGAAAATGTCTATACGAATTGGCCGTAAATTGGAGCAGAAATCCCTAAGCGATTGCCTTAAAAACTCAGTAAAAACCAATGCCAGGGTTATACCGACTGAATATTTTAAATGATGAATCTCTGGAAAAATATTCTTTCATAATTTCTTAGAAGTAGAGTTCATCCAGTGATTCTTCAATCGATTTTGCTGAAATTCGTCCAAGATTTCTGTAAGGGGTCTAGTTCCTAAAAGTAGGTATTCGAGTAGGAACCTCAGGAGAAAAAAAACTGAAAGTTTACCTGTAGGAATCTGCGATAAACCTTAAGAATCTGTGGAATGTCACGTAATAATCTGAAGTATTTCTTAAATCCTCTAGTATTCTTCTTTATGATTCACTACAATGAAAAATAAGGAGTAAAGTAACGTTATAGACTGTTTCGGTCAAAATAGAGACTTGAAGAAACCTTATTAAGTATTAACCATTAGTGTTATTGAACAAAATCGACAATATCTTCAGCACAACCAATCCAATTTCCCCCTGAAACTAACAGCAGGAACAGCTGTGACCATTCGATGGAAGTATTGAATCGTCATATAATTCGCGGACAGATCAATAGGCAAAGGAATGTCTTGGTTTGTTCTTGCACAATTTGTAGCACTAATCAACTAGAGGTTTGTATCGTGACCAATGGTAGCAAAAAATTATGCGACTTTCTCGCTTAAGAATGGTTGTTCCGTGTTAGTTTCTGGGGAATTAATTTGTCATATCCGATGGAAGTGCTGATACTCGATTGTCCCCGGATTGGGAACCGAATTCAACAGGCAAAAGGATATGGCTATTGGTTTCTCTAGCACTAACAGGTAGCATCATAAAGTCACAATTGTTTTCGAACTTTCTGATGGTAGCAAAAAGTTGTGCGGTCAATCAATTCAAATGCCCCCGGGGAAGATAGTATCCGTGGAATACTTACACACGTCGCTTGTTGGACTTGGTGTTGTAAGACAGACGTCTTCTCAGAGTCAATCGCTGGACCATCTTGGGCGAGTTAGCTAAAAAGTGAAAACAATGAATTACAATCACTGCCGATTAGTTCATAAAACGACTCCGTTTTCTTCGAATCGCCATCTCAGGGAAGCAATCCGGATGTGCCGTACGGACTTCACTGGGAAATAACCCCCTCCGGTTCCCTAACCAGCGGACGAAAAACATTCAAAAACAAAATCCCACTCCGGCAAAATTCAGGTTAGAGACCAGACGTCAACAAATCGCCACCGGGTTTCAAAACACCGTCCTCCGAACCGAAATCCATCACTTATTTCGCAATTTCTCCACGGCAACATTTCGGCAGCACATCCGAATTGATTTCCCCGCGATTTCGCACAAAATAAAACGGCGTATTTTATCGAAAATTTCGCGCACCTTGACAAAATGTGTCTACTTTATTCAAACTAAAGTGACGGAAAGGAAGACAACTCCGATGGTTGACGTTTGGGCGGAAGCACGCGAACGCGAAGATTACGATGGACGACGCGAAAGCTGTCAAAAAATCGGGAGTTTGCGTTTGCGCGCGGCACGCTAATTTGAAACCAACACAGCCAATGTGCTTTATATCACATTGCCACACAGCTACCACGCACTTGGTTGTACACTAGGGTGTCCCAAATATAAAGTCAAAAAGTTAACTTGCTCGCTTAATTTAATGGTGTAATTAAATTACCACGTATGGCGAAATAGGGAACCATTATGTCCGCAACTGTGCACCTACCTAATCAATTTGAACACTAAGTTTTCACCAGTGGCGCTGTTTGTTTGCTGGGTCTCGCAGGAAACCATATTCAAGAGTGCACTCTTAATACTTCACACTGGGTTACTGCGACTGAACCCCCTCTTAATTTTCATGCAAATCTTGAAATATGTTTCTTGTGACGAATTGTGTTTGTCGTATAGTCCCTCAAACGTCATTCAAAGTTCTCTGCTCCCGAAATTTTGCTCTCCGATCTCTCTCTGGAGAGCTTGAATGTGTTTCAAACACCCATTGACTTTCCTCAAAGTTTGTTAACATTTGGACTCGATTGGGCTTTATATGAAATATGGATATGTTCATACGAAAGTCTTCGGGAAGTTGATTGTTGTCCTAACAATTCTATTCTTACCCCATAACTACTTATTCATTACAAACACGATGCCTCGATTAAAGGTTACCGAAGGAACAACAGGAAAGGATTTTTTGAGTTTCTTATCGTTTTTGCCGACGGATTTTATTCTCCGCTCAAAAGTGGCTCAAATTTTATGAATAATTACTAGACAAAAACGAAGACATTGGATCAGAGCTCATCTTTTTTTTTTGTTCGGAGTAATGATACCACTGAACATAAATCTTTACGATTCGATTAAAACCACGCAAATCAAAAATTCGTCAGTCGAAGTATGGTTGTATCAAAGACAAATGTCAAACGGAATAAGCATGAATTAAAAATCATAAAATTGAGAAAAATAAATTTTTATTCGATACTTGTAAAAAAATGTCAAAACAAAATAAATTCTTTTTTGGTTTTTGATTTTGATACTCCTTGACTCTTCTTAGTAATTCATCCGAAACAAACATAACCTCGATTTCAAATGTTTGGCTCCGAAAATAGGCCAGGGGAAGTGGTTCACCTAGAGTGAATTTCTGTCAAAGAAAAAGTAGATTTGTATGAGAATTGACAGAAAAATGAATGACAAGTTCATCCACTTCTCCTGGCCTATCAGGCTCCCCGCTTGACAAGCATATCGAGTCTAATCCGCAACACCCAGCTTCACACAAAACTTCTGCCAAAAGACAAATTAAAGACCTCCATGTCCCTTGCAGTTGCCCAAAATTTTATGGCTCATAAGGTAATCTAGAATGCCGTGAAAGTGTACTGCGATCTGTCAAACTTGGGTACCCTTTTGTACTACCGAGGGACCAAATGCCAGTACTAGAAGTGGTACCCAATCTGAGCCCGAGTGTGACGAACCTGCTTCTGCAGTTTGAGGCAGGTACGTACAATAGTGATGCCGCGTAGGAAAATTTGGTTACCCTAGATGAGGGCATACATTGCAGTAGTGAAAATTTTTATTCCCATAAATTCTTTGTATAAAAACAATAACCTACATACTCGGTACCCATGGCTATTGGGGCGAGATCATAAATTATGCGAGAATTTAGTAGAACAAAGACAGAGGACTGACACGGCTGTCATCCTGCATACATTTGGGCTCTTCCTCAACATCGTTTTTGGTACTTCGCGTTTGGTACCTACTTTCTGGTCGGTTTGCCCTAACTTACTCCTGATTTTCGAGTACATGGCTCATTGGCTGCTAGTGCTAGTTTCTGTCAATTAAATATATTGCGTTGAATCGTCGTGTTTGATGGCGCTTTTGCTTTTTTTTCAGCATTTTGTTTAATGTTTTACGCATCAGTGAGGTATCATTGATATCACCTATCCAAAAAATCATATGTTTTGTCAGTCCCAAACGAATCAAAACAAAGACACTAGACGTCATGTTGAATCAATGTTGGGTAGCTAATTATGACTCATTTCACCCCCCCTGCACAAAGACATTTCTCGCTTGATTTATGATCTTACCTTAAAAAAAGTCATTGGTAACCAAGTTTGTAGCTTTTACACTTATTTGGACAATGCCCACGATGAAGAGAACATCCTCCTCTATCTCCCATTGGTGATAGTTTTTATCTTGGTCCATTCATTAGCTTAACGCTTCAGTCGCTGTTGTATTTTGTACAACACTGCTCGTTTTTCATTCACAGTAGCGGTGGTTTTTGACGCGCAAACGGCTGGAAGGTTAAAAACAATGAGCAAGATCATAATTTATATGAGAAATGTTTTTTTTTATAATAAAACTAGGGGAAAAGCCCTGAGTCCGCGGCTACAAAGCAAAATCATGCTGAAGGTGTCTGAGTTCGATTCCCGATCAGTTCAGGATCTTTTCGTAACGAAAATGACCTTGATTTCTCTGGGCATAGTGTATCATCGATATACGATATAACGAATGCGAAAATGGCAACTTTGGCAAAGAAAGTTCTCCAGGTTAATAACAGTGGAAGTGCTCATTGAATACTAAGCTGAGAAGCAATGCCCAGAGAGGACTTAAAGCCAAGAAGCGGAAAAAGGTTCATGTTCCAAAAAACGAATCATATTTTCGACAACATGTCATTATAAAAGAATATCCCACAGACAAACAGACCTAACTGCTAGAACAATTATCAATTCAAAACATAGTGTCGTGAACATTACCGCCCAATGCTAAAACCACTGTTTTTGGCCAACCGCGAACTAGGTGGCGGTAGTGCGCAAACGTCAAACTTGAACAAAGGTGATGCGGGCGCCACGAGTGGCCCGTCGGCCAACTACCAAATATTAGAATTGAGCGCTATTCAGCTGTACGATGAAAATAATTCAAGTGTTACGTCTGTTTGTCTGTGGAATATCTAAAACGTATCATAAAATGCCTTATAATATGTTCACCAATGACAAATTGCCCTTATCTAATATTTGTCCGTATTTGTTTTTATTTTCCGTGTGGGTTGAGGAACGCAACTGGTATGGCATCTGAGAGAGAACTCGCGAAGAGGAAAAATATCAACGTCATATGCAGCCAAGATTCCCCTCTTACGAAACGTCAAATGCAGCCCACCGTTTTTATGGCTGAAAAAGTGAGAAGTATTGTGTTCAAAGTAAACTGTTATTAAAAATCTCAGTCTGCGGAGCAGTTTTTTCCAAAGTTGCTGATAAATCTAAGCAGAAGATTAATTATTTCTAATGTCTGCTACATTTGCTGGCATGAAATTTCACTCAAACGGCTATTTATGATTCGATGTGATGCAAACTCAATCATTTTTTGCTGAGAGGTTCATGTGAGGATTTGAACAGCATGCACATAATTGGTATAAACACAAAGTGGAATAAGAAAAAAACTCAGCAATCACAGAAAAAGAAGACCGTCTTCGCGAGTCTCGTCTCAAGTATGCATAACGCAAACTTAAGAGACTTCAACCCTGACTAGAAGAAAGAAAGTCGAAAGAAACGAGCGAGAGAAAGGACAGGAATCAAAACAAAAATCTGTCAAAAATCGAAGAAATTTGATAGACGATTAATTAAATCAGTGCGGAGAAGAAAAATCTCCTCCCTGCTCCTAGAAAAATAGCGAAATTTTCAAGCATTCAACACCGTATCCTCAGGATTGCTGTGATATCAGTTTTTTAAGGTGAAACAAGTCTCCGATACCTGTCTGGTAACAATTTTTTGCCGGCCAGCAAAAGTTCCGGAAGCAATACAAAGGAAAGTGGATCGTTCCGGTGGCGAAGGTGGATTTGGCAGTGGCGGTGCCCAGCGTCAGGCAATGGCCACGGTGCGTATCCCGGAGCAGAAAGTGATCCTTTGCGGCGAGTACGGCGTCGGAAAGAGTTCCATATTTCGACGGTTTGCTACCAACAGTTTCGTGACGGGCAACGGACCGGCAGTCGACCCTTGGGTTGGACCATTACGATCGGAGTTTTGCCGTTGGGGATAAGGCCATCAAGGTGAGGGGGAGGGGTTAAGAGCCAGTTTGCGACGAGCCGCAACCCCCTTTTTGTATCGATGTTCTCCAATCGGGCTGACATTTCAGGTGTCTGCCAAATTTCAGATTACAGGGCTGGTAGAGGTATCTTTTTAGAGACTTGCAATCTATTTTAATGCAAGTCCCTACAATTCTCGGTTTTTGATGGAAGGTATCTGAAGTCTCCGTTTTTAACCAGAATGTACAACCACTATTTTCCTTCTCTATGCAGTGAACTATGATTTGAAATACCTAATCAGTAATTTCCACAGGGATTACTCTGAAAATATTTCAAAATGCTATTCCAGGATTCGCTTCAGAGATTTTTCCACCAATTACTTTTCAAATTTAAATTTTCATATAAATTCCATCGTGAATTTTAAATTTAACCATGAATTATTTCTAGGTATTATTATAGGAAATTCTGGGAAATGAATTAAGAACTCAGCCAGGAATTCGACAAGGAATTAACCATCTCATTTGAGGTTTCATCGGTGAAAATTTCTTTCGAGGTTTCACACCAGCCATTATTTTGACAATTTTTCCACTTCTTTTCAATGTTTTTAAAGAAATTCCTTCAGAAAATCCTGCAAATTTTATCCAGAGATTTGGTTAATTACTATTCTTGAATAATAATGTTTAGTAATTCAACCAGAAAAATTAAGGTTTTTCTTCTTCAGAAGTCAAGGAGTTCTTTCAGAGATCCTCGCAAGAGTTCAACAGAAAATTCCACAGAAGTTTCATAAGAGATTATCAAAGGAATTGTTTGTGCAAATTTTCAGGGATTATTTCTCCAATAAGTTCTTTGAAAACTTGTTTGAAAACTATCTGAAGGTATCCACATAGGAATTATTGGTTTGAATCTTGAAGAAAAACTGAAAAAACAATTCTGGATGAAATACTAAGAAATCAATTGAGGCATATCTGGAGAAACTATTGCTTGAGATTCGGAAGATATCCTTAACGAAAATTTTGGACTAAATCGATAGAAGAAACACTGGATTAACTCCTGAAGGACTTGAAGTTTTCTTGAGAAATTTACGAAAGAATCTTTGGAGGAATTCCTGAAGAAATTCATGGTTGAGTGTCCCTGGAGTAATTTCCAGGGTTGCCCTTTAAAAAATCCTGGTTGAATTTTTAAGAGTATCTTCAACTTGGATTCGTGGAGGAATTCTTTAATAATGCCGTTAAAAAATAAATGAATGCCTGCAAAAATCTTCGAAATGATACCAGAATGAAGGAAACACTGGGCAAAATCCCAAGGTAGTTTCCGATGAAATTTCTGGAAAAATGAATCTTGAGAAATTTTATACAGTAATATGAGCAGTACAAGTATATCAAAAAATCCAAAACTATTCAGAAACATGAAATTTGTATAGAAAATCTGTAATCTGTTGAGTTCTGTTTCAATTATTTGTTTTCTTGGTTAATGTATGGTCTCTTTTTGGTTTCTTTATTGTGCTCTGCAAGATAAATCCACGTAATGCGATTATCTGAAAATGTCGATATACCGTCACAATGATAATGGAAATCACCAAATGTTTCAGATTTAGCAAATTTGAAACATTTGCGTCCTTGAAGAACGAAAAAATCCAAGCCTACTTGAATTTTGACGTTGCGTTTGAATTGCGCGCATATCTTCTGCGCGTTACCACCGCCGCTGGATGTGGATTTAATATAAGCGCCGCAATACTTTCAAGCATTGAGTCTCTAAAGTTTCTATTTTAAAGTCTCTCAGTCGCTTCCAGTCCTGCAATATTCTACAGGATTTCTTTCATGAAAATCATAAAAAGTTTTCCCCAGTTTTTGAAGAAACTCGTTAAGGCTTTTTTCTGGATTCTACGCCGATATTTTTCAGTAATTTTAATTCAACCATTGTCAAACGAATTTATTTACAATTTATCCAAGGAATTGGTCCAAAATTCTTCCAAGGTTTATTTCTGAAAATCTATCAAACACTTCCAGAAGTTTCTCAATAAATTCGATCATCATTAAGTTCCCCCTCCAATATTTCATCCATGAATTACTCCTGCAGTTTTTACAAGCAATTCTTGAGTATTTTTTCAAGAAAAATCTCCATAGATTCTTTAAAATTTCATTTGAGGTTTCACACCAGCAAATTATACAGCAATTATTACGATTTGTTATACACACGTTTCTTGATAAAAAAAAACATGATTTCCCATACAAATTTCAAATCGCGTTCTAAAACCAGGCACGGACAATTCTTAAAGGATGGATGCTGACTCATTTTTTCCATCGTAGATTCAAAATATGGAAAACATTAGATACCTTTAACTTCTAGCAGTTGGCGCCAACATCACAAAATTTCGAAGTGATTACTACCACTGAAAAATAGACATAATATGTTGTCATTTTAGTTTTGACACCATCCTATGATTATATTTCATAGGAGATTCCTATAGAATTTGGTTCAGCTATACTTCCGGATGTGTTCCAAGGATTTCTCTGATAATGTATTAAAAAATGTATTTGATAACTTCCTAGAGACATCCGTGAAAAAAATCCTGGATATTTTTTTCACGAATTTCCTTGGGTCTTTTCTACTGGACTTTTTGAAGAAATCTCTAGACTAATTTCAATGGTATTCTAAAGATACCGAGGAATGCTAGTGATACCTCCAGAGATTTTTTATGGAATATTTTCAGGAACTCCTCCAGGAATGCTACCAACGATTTCTAAAGGCATGCTTAGAATAATTTCCTCAAAATTCGATTCACAAAATTCTTCAGCACTCCAATGTTACTACCTCCAGTTCACAGATATCCTCCAGGCATTTTTTCAATGGACTTCTCCTAAAAACTCCCTAGGTTTCTCAATCAACTTCTAGCAAGTTTCTCCCAGATCCTGCATAAGTTCTTCCACAATGGTTTATTCCAGATTTTTTTGAAAAAAAAAAAAATACTTTAGACATTTTTTCTGAGAAACCCAGTAATAATTACCGCGCCATTTCAATTCTTCAATAAATTCGACCTGGTATTGCTCATTAAATTTCTCTTGGCATTTCATCAAATATCAATATTATTCCTGTGGTTCAAACAAAATTTCCAAGTTTTCATGGATTGTTCACAACTGCATTCGAGGTTTCCACCAGCAATTATTTTCATTTATTTTGTCCAATTTTTTTCAAGGATTCTCCTAAAAGTCTTGCTGGATATTATGTATTTCTTTTACTACTGGACTGCGAAGTGTGGCTCCATAAGTGCGAACATGCGAATAAAAGAGCGAGATTGCATCGAAGCATGTTGGTGTCTTCAGAGCACTTATTCTTTGGACTGCGATGAATAACTCCGCTGAAGACACCGACTCGATTTGAAGCATCTCGCACTTTTATTAGCGTTCCCGCATTTGTAAAAACTTCTGCGATAGTCCAGTGGTGAATGAAATGCGCAATATTATTCAGAGATTCAATTTTTTTTGTAAATTTATCTTGGCAATTTATGAAGAAAATTATAGAAATAATTTCATCGAGCATCCAGGAGTTTCTTTTTTCAAAATTCTAACTTAGAATTCACACAAGTTCCAGCAGAGGTTACTCTAGAATTTCCTAAAGATACTCTTCACAGATATGTCAAAATTTTCTTCAAAAAATCTGAAAATTTTACTTTTAAGTTCCTCAGGAAATTTAAAAAAAGGCTAAAGGAACTCCTGTAGGAACTTTGATTTCTGGAAGCTACTCAAAACGGTGATGTTGAAGAAAGCCCTAGGGAAATCAATGGATAATTTTCTGAAGAACTTAGATCTTCCTTGAAAAATGAAACGATCTCTGAAGGGATTCCTGATCCTTAGAAATTCTCGGAATAATTACTTCGAAAGTTTGTAAAAAAAAAAACACAAATCAAACTAATGAAGAGATCTTCGGAAAGCTCTAACTAAAGTACGGTGCTGCCATCTGGAAAAAGTTTACTCTGTGCGTGAAGCGTCAAAAATTTTACCCGGCAAGGTATAGAAAGTGAAATTTCAAATGCTTATGTAAAATTATCTACAATAGCTATTTAAAATCTTTTCAATACATGTTGATAAACTTTTGATGGGCTACGTTATAAAATAATGTAATTTTTATATTTTTTCCTCAATATTCTGCGGATTCTATAGCTTATCATAAATCTAACCCAGTACACTTAACAGAATTTAATTAAATTATGTTTTGTTTTTTTAGAAGCATTTGAAAATTGACTTCCTATGCTTTGCCATGTAAAGAAATCGGAGCCTCACGCATAGGGTCAACTGTGGTAATTGCCTTCGTCATCGCGAATTAGAACAAACGGATATTTTATTTTATTGAAGTGAAAAATACTTTATCGCTAGATTTGTTTGTTTAGGTGTTTTGAAGCCGAACTGTTTTTAGTCATCTAATATGGGAAATTCGTCAATAATTTATGTATTTTAAAACCTGGAAATATTAAGGAATTTTATTTCTGTAAATGAATAGACACCCTGCTTATGCTTATCATAAATTGGTTTATATTTAAGTTTAGGGGAGTTCTCGATTCTCGCTTGGATTGAGGGTCGGATACTGATGATTGTATTACCATTTCAGCTCCAACTCTGGGATACCGGTGGCATGGAGAGGGTCGCTTCCGTCACTTCCAGCTATTACAAGTTTGCAGAAGCCGCCCTGCTGGTGTTCGCGCTGGACAACCCGGCGTCGTTCCATTCGTTGTCCCAGCACATGCTGGACGTGGTGACCTATGCGGAGAATGCCAAGATTTTTCTAGTCGGAAACAAGGTCGACATGGAGCAAACCGGGGATCCGGAAGTGTCCGACGCGGACATGGAATCGTTCTGCGAGCAGTGCCACAGTTTGATCAGTGCAACTTACAAGACTTCGTGCAAGACGGGCGAAGGCCTGGAGGAAATGTTCCAGGACATTGCCAACAGCTTGGTGGAGTCGAACCGATCGCGGCTGGAACTGCAGGCGCTGGATTCGCACGGTTTCAAGATCGAACCGCCGGAGGAGTTTGGAGAGCCGTCTTGTCTTTGCTAGTATTTCGTGCCCTAAGTGAATTAGGGCAAATGAAAATGGAACTCATACTAATCATTTTTTTTGTACTGAGGGGAAGTTCTTGCAGCAAGGCCGTCCGGATTCGTAAGGGGGATTCACTTAGAGGTGTTTGGTGGGGTAGAGTTTAATCTTGCGCATTGTGATTCGATTGTAGGTTGTAGACGTTATCGAACAGTTTGTGAACCTTCGTAAATTTTCCGGCTAACCGGAAGTGATTGCCAATTTTCGCTGTTTAGCATGATAGACACGTTCAGAGTGCCATAAGAATCGGTATAGATGTAAATTTCGGAACGGATCTACAACTACTTAATTTTATTTCTCTTCAAATGGTCACGATATGATAGTTTTATTGTTTTAATTTGTGAAATCAATGATGGGGGCAGATTTCAAAGAAGCTGCTGGAAAATAGTAACTCATTTGATTATTGGGAACATTTATGAACAATTGATCAAAATGAAAGACAACTAATAACTGACTAATTATTATACATACAATTAACTACATATAATGATAACATTGTAATGGCTTTTAAATCAACACCGTAATTAGCGCTATCATAATGTAAAATTACATCGATATTATTGCTACATAATTGTGGATCGCGCTATTGGTAAAATTAGTTTTAGTGCTATGTAGTTGCAAATTATATGATATAGTGTAGAAATCGTTTTTTAAACTACCAATAAAGGCAATGATATTTAGAAGTAACTTGGATGCGTGTTTTTTGTTTAGAAAATTAAAGCCTTCAATCATGAAAAAATGCTCTTCAAGCTTAATATGTGTAGTCAAAATTGAATGCGATCTATAATTTAAAAATCCGAAAATAATTACTACGTGGTTTCTGCCAGTTCCTTGGGGGACTGACATTTTCCATACAAAATGTCTATGGCCGCCATTTTCCCTGGGCTTGGGATTATATTTTCCAGGGAGCGATGAATTTTGATAATTGATCGCTGTTGTTAGTAGCTTTGATTAGATGTTGGGTGAATTTCAAAGCAATGGCAACCTTTTTATTACAAAATTTAGATTTTCTCTTCTGACCTAAAGATTCTGGTTAAACTACTGCATAGTACGGCTATCACTCATCAAAATTACTTTCACTTCGGGAAATAATTTCAAACTGGCGAGAAGATTACAAACTGAGGGTGGGTTAGGAGCACAGTCAGACCCTTGAATGTGCAATGTGGGGTAGTAATTGGGAATACCATTGACGGTTTGTAATCTTCTATGAGGTTTTCGAAAACTAACAGAGCGCGTGCACCGGGTTGCGGATAGGAGCAAAGGGAGATCAATAGCATCTACCTAAAATAATAAAGCAAAAAGCCGTTCCATGATTAGGTAATGTTTAGCGATCTTCTATGGTGTTCTAGTACTATAAAATTCTTCACTCACTGGGAATTCTGGCCTTGATAATATCAATAGTGCTAAACATAAAATAATACCTAATATTCAATAAGTACAATGTAGCTTCAATGTAGTAATAAATGAAATAAAATCAATTTTCTATACTTGACAAGGTTTTGAAGACAATCAATGAGTGAAAGAACTACCTAAGGACTGTTCATTTTATAAAGTGGACACCTTGTACATGCTGTATCTTTTTAATTTATCAATGAAATTTCAATCGGTTTTCTGCACATCGTTTGACTAGTATTGTACAATGTTGTGATAATAAAAATTCTCCAAAATTAATTAAATTTCACACGAATATGGAACAACGATTAGAACGGTCGGTTTTTGGAGGTTATCAAAATCAATGATTGTTAGAAATTGGCTGGAAAATTCGACAATTTACATTTTTTATCTTCAAAAAAAGCTTGTTCTTCAAAAGTATCATCAACTAGAAGCCTGATGGAAAAAATCAAGTTATTTTTGGAACAACAATTTTACAGATATAATAACATCATTTTTCCCCTATATTTTTAGAGAAAACCATTTTAAAATTGAAGGGGATCGGTATGAGTAGAATTTTTTTGGTTAAAAGTACGTCCTGACGGAAGTCCTAATATAGTATTAATATGAAAAATGACTTACGCCTTCATAGAGTTACTTATTAAGTCCCCAGGTGACATTTAAAGCACAATAGATACACAATTGCTTTATTCTTAGAAGACCTTTCAAAGTACATTGACAGTCATCAAAATTGGCAACACTGCTGTAATAAAATCGACTTCATTTTGCACCTATTATTTTTGTAATATGTTGTTCTGAGATTATCAATTGAAATTTTCGGAGAAAACCATTTACAATTTGCTGCAGATCGATAAATATGCGTACACGATTTTAAAAGTATGAAACTTTTTAGTAAAACTACCATAAACAGTAAAACTTGTGCTTAGGACTGTGGTTTAAACGTACGATTTGGCTCTCGTTTGCACAAATATAGTTTATTTAGTAAACCAGACCAGTTTTGAACACGCTTTTTACTTTCCTCTTTTGCTGGGAGTGAAAGGATGGTGTATCAGCAAATTTGGCCATAAATGGGTGCATAACTAAAGTTACCTAATGTCAGAGAATGGTGGAATATAGTTGATTTTTTTAAAAGCTATACCTTTTGTAGAATAGTAAAGGATACAAACATACAATATGTTCATAAAAATTAGGATTTTTGTTTTGCGAAAAATAATGTTAAACTTTGACGAACAGCTTTTCTTAGGAGTTTTTGGAAAAATTATTTGGCTCTTCAACCAAAAGCATTTTCTAAGATCTTATATTTTAATAGTATTGTAGAATAATAGTTGAACGATGCACAGAAAACCGATTACGATTTTATCAATAAATAAAAAGATATAGCAAAAACAAAGTGTCCACTTTATAAAATTAACAGTCCTTATTAGAAAAGCCACATCAGATAAGGCTATACATATACAAATGTTGGTCATAGGGTCATGCCGAGCATTCGGTATGTATGTCTATGACTGATTCTGATCTAATAGGGGCAATAGGGGCACTAGAAGACCACGCGGACAATTTCGAAACAAATTATTTTTATGCATCGGTCTTATGATCCGGAAGGCTCAGCTATGCTGTAATGTCATTTTTCAAACTATTCATTAGTGTTGTTTAATTGTTTATTATTCTAACAAAATTACATAATTATTCATTACTAATCACTGTTCCCATATTCTCTCTTTCTCACCTTCTTATCTGTTGCATGATTATGATCATTACTAATATAATGCATGAGCATGCACAATAAGAATAATTTCATAATTGTAAGCAGTCAATGGATAACTGGATAGAATAGCTTCGAAAATGATGCTCAAAACAGAATAATTCTGGTCAGGAAAGTATTAACATCATGAGTAAGTAACACATTTCATTTTAATAATATCAAATATTTTTATATAAATCAGCACAGCCAATCAGTGAACTGAATTATAATTTTATATCTGTACATGATAAAAACAGATAAAGTTTGTAAAGTTATCACCGTCGATTGAATTGCGTTCTTTATAGTAATGTTCAATCATTATCAAAAGCTCTCATTGCCCCACCAAACGCTGCAAAATGAAAATGTCTAAGGCCGCCATTTTGTGTTTGGTCAATTTATCAAAACAGTAAATATGGGCTATATACAGCTAGGTGATAAGGAGCTACTCTGAAAAAATCATAAAGATCAGTTGAACATTCTAGGAGATATCTGAAAATTACGATATGATGTTTTTAAAAGTTTTCAAGCTCTTTATTTGGCCAGCGTGGTACCAGACACATAAATGCTCATTATGCAAAGACAACTGCACCAAATTGCGTCATTTTTTCACAACATACTCTTGTATTGTTCTGAAAAGTGACTATCCGAATACGATAAAAATTCTGTAGCCTATTTACGTGGGTTATAGCTACGCGTCGGTCCCCCAAGTAATTACGGAATATCTCAGGATCCAGTTGACCAATGATCAATATCGACGCAGATTCTAGAACTAGAAGAGTTTTTTGAGCACTTTTGAAATAATGGTGCAAAAATATAGAGAAACAAAAAAGTTATCAATTAAAAATGGGGTAAAAAATTAAGCTGCCGGTAGAGGGGTTAATCATAGATTTAATCACAATTTGTGATTAAAAATTGTGATTAATTTGCTGTAAAGAATACTAAAAGTTTCTTATGTGGGATTAATCGTTAATCATAAATAATATTCATCATAATCTAGTGTATAACCTATTAGTTGCATACTTCAAGGCGTTTAGTGCATACTTTTGGGCATTTAATCATTAGCCAATAAATGATTATTCACTAATCATTGATTAATCATAAAAATGGTGATTAAATGACTTTGGAGATGCCCTAAACGCCTTGATATATACAACGAATGTGTCTTACAGTTGAAAATAGTTAGCTTTAGCCATGATTAAAGAACAAAATCTTAGTAAAATAGCTTTTCGTATGGTTTATCGTTTAATCATCAAATTTTTAATCATGATTAACTTAACGCTCTGGTTTCTGGACAGCATGATGCCGGGATTAAAAAGAAAAACATAACTTTTTGATAAACTCTACCTAAATATATAAAGCAGTACAGTGACAGAAGATTGTAACAATATTTGCTTAATATTATTGATAATTTTATTCGAGCTTGTTGCACGAAATACAGTTTTGTGCAACAACATCTGCAGATGGCGGTAGGTTGAAATGTCAAACAAGAAGTTAACCGATGCGCGCGTTCCTGGTTGTGAGGTTTGCTACATAGAGAATTTGAAGTTATCGTTAATATGTGGTCGCTGGAAATTTCGTCAGTGTTACGTCTGTTTGTCTGTGATTAAACTTTGAAATTCAACATGATACGTCCTATTGTGGATAATTTTCTTTGAAATAAGTGAGTTTTTCCAAAATAAACTGTTTCAATAATAAAAAACTATACTTGTAACTCTGTATAACATACAAACAGATGTAACATTTAGATCAAATCGCGAACAAAATCATAGCCGCGAAAACATGTGGTGGATTGACCACCTACCATATTTTTGAATCGTTAAAAAGGTGGTCGATGAACATCGATGAGAGTGTGATGTCTGTTTGCTGTTGTCTGTATGTTTTAAAAACTGATTTCAGTACCTATCCTGACAATAATCTGCATCTGCAATCAAGCATTGCATTCACATTTGAAGAGTCCAAAATAGTCCATTGTACGAGACGTTTTTGAACAGCTGATCGCTTATTTTATGAATAAACTTTTGACAGGAGGCGGTGTCGTAACGTGTGAATTTATTATACATGCTTCAAAGTGATTTGTTCAACTGTTGAACAAATCACTCTGAAGCATGTATAATAAATTGTTGTCACAGTCTGTGCAGTTGTTCAGCTTCAAATGTAATTTGGGTATTGTTACAGCGTGGCTCGTTCGGAATCGACCGACAGTAGGCTCACCTGTAGACGGACAGAAGGACCAAATGTTACAGCGTGGCTCGTTCGGAATCGACCGACAGTAGGCTCACCTGTAGACGGACAGAAGGACCAAATGTTACAGCGTGGCTCGTTCGGAATCGACCGACAGTAGGCTCACCTGTAGACGGACAGAAGGACCAAATGTTACAGCGTGGCTCGTTCGGAATCGACCGACAGTAGGCTCACCTGAAGACAGACAGAAGTAACTGCTTTTTGGGGGAGAGGAGCACCAGTTTTGGCTCCAGCCAGGTTCCACGATATGCAGCACTTCAAACACGTGACTCAAGCGAAACACTTCCACGGAACAAACCACTCAATTCCACTCGGATAACTAATTGGCGTAAATATGAACTAAAAACTCATTTAAACTGACTATTAAACTAATTTTATTAACTATTTTAAAAACGTTTTACAATTGCTTCCTTGCTACACAAAAATGCTTCCTTCTTCTCGAATATTTTTTTCACTTCTGATTTTCAATTTGAATTTTTTCCCGCTTGCTACGATCGCGAGTTCGCCGTTGCCACGGCAACCTGCTCACGTGGCTGCGACGACAAGTTCGGCGTCGGGTGCCTGCGGTACCCGAGTAAAAATATTTGCGTTGCTCATAATGTTCGCAACATTCTCCGGGCCAGACTTCGAGCTGATGGGATTCAACAATACAATCTTGCTGACCGGTCTCTTGTACGTTGACTTCGATGTTCGGACGTCCACTGTTCTTATCTTGTCGTCAGGGCCCCGGTAAACTCGCTCTACTACGCCTTTTGGCCAGTTGCCACGATGCAAAGTCTCATCTACCAGCATCACCAAGTCACCAACCTTAAACTCATGGTACATCCTGTTGTCGGGCCATTTGCGACTCCGGATCAGCTCCGGACGATAATCTGCTACCCACCTACGCCAAAAACGATCCGCATAAATCTGGGAATGCTTGTAGGCTGCACGACAATCTAGATCTCGTTCATCGAAATCATGGTCGAATTGGATCACGTTGTTCCGTCCTAACAACAGCATGTTCGGCGTCAGTGGTTCCGGATCCAGAGGGTCATCAGTAACGTGTGTCAACGGTCGATTGTTGACGGTGTTCATTGCCTCACACAAAGCTGTCCGAAGCACCAGGTCTGTGGGATGTCGATCGTGTAACATAGCACGAAGCGCGGTTTTAACAGAACGCACTAGTCGCTCCCAGCATCCTCCAAAATGGGGAGCACCAGGGGGTATGAACTTCCATTCCACACCTCTGACGCTCAGTGACTCCTCAATCTGCGGCTGGTCCAATGTCTTCACAAGCGTCTTGATTTCTTGATCAGCACCGGTGAAGTTGGTGCCGTTGTCGGTCATGATGCACTGCGGCAGTCCACGGACGGACATGAAGCATCGTATTGCCATTATACAGCTGTTTGTATCGAGGGATGGCACCACCTCCAGATGTACCGCTCTTGACGTCATACACGTGAACAATACAACCCATCTTTTTTCCACACGACGGCCGACCTTCACAGACAGCGGCCCGAAATAGTCTATGCCGGTACAGGTGAATGGATACACGAACGGTGTTGTTCGCTCCGGCGGTAGCATTCCCATCTGGGGAGCGGTAGGTTTTGCTCTCAGCTCTTTACACTTCACACAGGACATCGCATACTTCTTGACTTGCGAACGAATTTTCAGTATACGATGGCGTTCTTTGATGCTGTTGATTATGGTTTCCGTACCTTGGTGAGCGTTGGCAATGTGGTACACACGAATCAACAGTGTTGAAAACGGATGGTTATCCGGAAGAATCACCGGATTGTTCACTTCGAACGATTTGCTGTTGTCTTGAATGCGACCTCGCATACGGATGATCCCGTTATGGAGAAACGGCGAATATGTTTTTAGGCGACTGCCACTCTTCACGTAGCCTGACTTCTTCAGGCTGCACAGTTCATCCCCGAAAACCTCTGACTGTACTTTCTCATACCAAGCTCTTCTAGCATCTTCCATGTCTCGTACGGTTATCATCAGTCGCTTAGGTTTTTCGTGTCTCGGCAATACTAACAGCTTTCTCATTTTCAGATAGTACGCAGTTGATCTGATCAGCCGGTTGAAGTCAGAGAATCTGGCAATGTCAGGAAGATCAAGTATTTTCTCTTCGAACGCTGCGCAACACAGCGGATCGGCCATGGGTATATCCTTGCACTCTAGCTCGCTATGGAAATTCGCTAACTCCGCAGAGGACATCTGTAGCTGTTCATCAACCGGCCAGTGAGCATTTTCACGATAGAGGAAATCTGGACCTCGCAACCATTCCTGCATGTCGCCAAATTTTGAAAACTTCGTTGCCAAGTCAGCCACGTTCAGCTGCGACGGAATCCAGTGCCACAAATCAACTCCATGACCATTCTCTTTAATCTTCATCACTCGAGCACCGACGTACGCCGTCAGCTTCTGGTTCGAGCTCAGCCAGCCTAGGCAGATCTTCGAATCGGTCCAAAAGTACACTTTGGTAATGTCCACCATCATCTCCGTTTGAAGCACACTTATCATCTGGCTTGCCAGGACACATCCTTGTAGCTCTAGTCGCGGAACAGTCTGCGACTTCAGGGGCGCTACTCTTGATTTCACATACACTAGGGCAACGTGTAATTTTCCCTTCCGACGGTGAACCATGTAGACCACGCAGGCATAAGCCTTATCGCTCGCGTCACAGAAAGCGTGCAGTTCGACATCACCAAACGATGGAATCGCTGGGTAGTAGTACCTTGGCAATCGAATTTCTCCCAGTCTTGCGGTTTCGTTCAGCCATTCTATCCATCGTGGCACCAGGCCGTCAGGAATTTCGTCGTCCCATCCAGACTGTAGACGCCACAGCTCTTGAAATATGAGTTTCAGCTGAATCGTGATCGGACTAAGCAAACACAGCGGATCAAAGATGCCCATCATAAACTTCAACAGTTCTCGCTTCGTTGGCACCGCTTCGCCAGATCGGAATCGCTGGTTCAGTTTTGGGAAGTTAAGCGGAAATACAAACTCATCGGACTGCAGGTCCCACCTGATTCCGAGCACACGGACATCACTCTGCTTCTCCGCTACAATTTCAGCATCGAGAGAATCCAACACGGCTTTCGAATTGGACGAAAACTTCACCAGTTTAAATCCACCTTTATCGTGCACCTCGATCACACGTTGAACCAGTTCGATGGCGGCTTCCTCGGTATCTGCACAGTCGAAATAATCATCGACGTAATGCTGTTTGACGACAGCTCGTTCAACGCCGGGATATTTTTCGTCCAGCTCCTTCGCATTGAAGTTTTTGATGAACTGTGCCATTGATGGAGACGAAACAGCACCGAATATCATCACTTGCATCACGTACACGTTTGGAGGATCCGTACGGTTCATACCGCGCCATAAGAAACGTTGGGAATCTTGATCTTCTCTACGAATGAGGACTTGATGGAACATTTCTCTTATGTCCGCAACGAAGGCAATTTTCTTCATTCGGGCCCGTATCAGGATCGCAATCAACGGAGGAACGAAATCCGGACCCTTCAGTAGCAAATCGTTCAGAGAAAACCCGTACGACTTTGCTTTAGCGTCCATGACTAATCGAAACTTTTCATCGGTCGCCACGCTGAAGTGAGGCAGGTACCAGGTGTTCGGTGTTTCAGCTAGCTCTTCTAGCTCTAACTGCCTAGCGTATCCCTTATCGACATAATCCTGAATTTTCGCGCAGTAACGATCAGCAAACTCAGGATTGGAGTCCATCTTTTTCTCGATGATTTGGAGACGCCTCAAGGCTTGAGGTTTGCTATCCGGGAAGACGAAGTTGTTGTATTTGTAAATCTGACCAACTTCAAAACGTTCACCACGTCGTCTAATTGAACGGTGCATGATGTCCAATGCACGTTGATCTTCGTCGGCTATTTTCACCGACTGGCCAGTAATCCCGAAGTCTTCAACCTTGTACATCTGCTTCACAAGATCAGTAAGCTCGCTATCATCGTTGTCAGAACACAGGAATGCGTGATGGTTGCTCGATCCTACAATAGTCGGGTCGACTACTCCGTGGATTGTCCATCCTAGATGGCATCGAGTCAGCTGCAAGCCGTCAAGCGAGTATTGCACCGTCTTCAGAGGCACAATCAGACCCGCGTTATTCGATCCAATTAGCATACAGGGACATGCATCTTGAATCGCCGCTAGCTTGTTCTCATCGAGCATAGGATATAGCTGCCTTACCTTCGCCATATCGAATTTTACCGCTGGCAGTGCGATATTCTCTACTGTTTGGATGTTGCTCACTTCGTACAGTTTTGCTTGCTCCGAAGGTCCAGAAATGCGGAACGACAGCATCATTGACTGCTCCTCCTTGTGTAGAATACCATTCGTCCAACGATAGCTCACGGGGGCGATCGGTCCTCGCAGTCCGATACTTTCAGCAACGGCAGCATCCATCATCGACAGCGACGAACCTTCATCAAACAGCGCAAAAACTTCCTCGACTCCTTGTGGACCATGGATTCTCACTTTTCCTACTCGAAGCAGCGTGTTCATGTTTCTACCGTTGACGTTGCACACGTTCTCACGATTGTTCTGCACGTCCGGACGGTTGAATCCAGAATTCCTTGTTGGTTCCTCGGAATGGACCAGTTCGTGATGATTCTTGTTGCAGATGGAGCACTTTCTATCAGCTTTGCAGTTCTTTCGTGCATGGTCCGACTTCAGACAGATGTAACAAACCTTGCAAGAGTTTGCTGCGGATCGACGTTGACCAACCGATAATTTCCGGAATTGCTCGCACTTCTCCAGGCCAGAATGAGAACTTGCCGAGCACAGGGGACACTTCTTCGTTGCTTCGTCGTCGCGACGGTTGACGTTCAGAACCATCGGCTTCTGCTTCTGCTGATAGCTGGGTTTCTTGACACTGAAAACAGGATTTAGACTCGCAAGTTGGTTGTCCATCTCATCCTCCAACCAACGAGAGAAAGTGTCGAACTCAATAGCAATGCCTTCCTTTATCAGAGCGGCCTTATGCCGAACCCACATCTGTTTGCTGAAAGCAGGAAGTTTTTCAGCCAGGTGAGAGATGAGTTCGGGATTCATAAGATAGTTGTTGGCCCTCGCGTTGGTCATCGCTACCTTGGTACCAATTACCGCATTGTAAAAGGCACGGAAGGACTCGATGTTTCCCTCTTTCACGTAATCCAGGTTTCTCAGTGTTTCCAGTCGGTTGGCAACCACCCACTCAGTTCGACCAAAGTTTGACTTCAGCATTCGCAGAATTTGCTCCACATTCTCAGGGGATGAAAGCAACGATTCCACGGTTTTTCGCGCCTTTCCATGAAGCGCTTTGTTCAGTCGTCTCAGATTATCGCGATCTGACAACTGAAACTCCTCAGTGGATGTTCTGAACTCATTTTCAAAAACTGTCCACTCCATCACGTCGCCGGAGAAAGGGGGCAGATCCCTCATGTTTCTGCTTTGCAACGCTCTAAACGCTTGCGACAGAACCTCGTTCACAGCCGGTTCGAGAACCGACGCGTTCCTCGCACCGATCGCTACCATATTTGGCTCGCCGCCGGTTGGCGACCAATTGTTTCCACGTCCTGCCGTTGCATTCTTCATAGTAGGTGCCGATGGGTTGCGCTTGCTGGGTGCAGATGGATACCACACATTGGGCGCCGGCGTGTCTGGATCTCGCGAAAATTGATGATTCATCCAGGGCGACGATTCAACTAACATGCTAGTTGGTCTTACCTTTTTCGTATCGGCAAGCCAATCTACAACGCGTTTCGACGTACTAGTACACGCACTTGATCTGCTCGTAGTAGTAGACCCACGACTTGAACAGGACTGCAGCTCAAACTTCTTCAACTCACGCTCTCGTTGCCGCTTCAAGAATTCCGTTTTCCTCTCCTCGGTCTTCAGTGCCAGGTCATGTTGGATTTGCAGCTCGGCCAATTGCTTCTCAGCAACGATCCTGTCGCGTTCGATGGACGCTTGCAATTCAGCCTCCTCGTTCTGCTCCTCCAGATCCAGAAGCTTAAGTTGGCTGTCAGTGTTACTGCTCCGTGAGGTCCGCGATCCTTTAGATCGCAATTGGGATTTGGCAGATTTCGATACACCGGAAACGACAGATTTGTTTTGCGGCGCCGTACCTTGCTGAGCAGGAACGTTTTCCCCCCCGTGGGGATGGTTGGGTGGAGTACGAAGCATACTACTTTGCTTCGGAAATTCTACTACGTAATTATCTAAACGCTTAGGAACTACACCTTTATTCGTTCTTCCAGAGCGACGTACCTGTGGTTCCATATAGACCGTTCGTAGGCATTCGAAGGACCAAATGTTACAGCGTGGCTCGTTCGGAATCGACCGACAGTAGGCTCACCTGTAGACGGACAGAAGGACCAAATGTTACAGCGTGGCTCGTTCGGAATCGACCGACAGTAGGCTCACCTGTAGACGGACAGAAGGACCAAATGTTACAGCGTGGCTCGTTCGGAATCGACCGACAGTAGGCTCACCTGTAGACGGACAGAAGGACCAAATGTTACAGCGTGGCTCGTTCGGAATCGACCGACAGTAGGCTCACCTGTAGACGGACAGAAGGACCAAATGTTACAGCGTGGCTCGTTCGGAATCGACCGACAGTAGGCTCACCTGTAGACGGACAGAAGGACCAAATGTTACAGCGTGGCTCGTTCGGAATCGACCGACAGTAGGCTCACCTGAAGACAGACAGAAGTAACTGCTTTTTGGGGGAGAGGAGCACCAGTTTTGGCTCCAGCCAGGTTCCACGATATGCAGCACTTCAAACACGTGACTCAAGCGAAACACTTCCACGGAACAAACCACTCAATTTCACTCGGATAACTAATTGGCGTAAATATGAACTAAAAACTCATTTAAACTGACTATTAAACTAATTTATTAACTATTTTAAAAACGTTTTACAATTGCTTCCTTGCTACACAAAAATGCTTCCTTCTTCTCGAATATTTTTTTCACTTCTGATTTTCAATTTGAATTTTTTCCCGCTTGCTACGATCGCGAGTTCGCCGTTGCCACGGCAACCTGCTCACGTGGCTGCGACGACAAGTTCGGCGTCGGGTGCCTGCGGTACCCGAGTAAAAATATTTGCGTTGCTCATAATGTTCGCAACAGGTATAAAAAATAGTATTTCTCATAATTTTACCTTAGCTGTAATCTGAACAGCGTTGAAATTTAGTTTACAATGTGGTATTTTCGAATTGTGTTAGGTGTATACGTATACAAACATGAAATTGGGCCATTTTAAGACACAAATTCAATACTTTTCTGTTATTCCATAGGTAATGTAAATGGAAACATTTTATGACTGTCGAATACTAGAGAATGTCCATCATTACTCATGAAGTATTTTAAACACAATATGTCATTTAATAGTTTTTTACCAACTTCATGTGAAACCAATGCCCTGTACGGGTATGAAATTGAGCCATTTACGTATGAGTTCGAAATTGAGTAAATTTACGAATAATATGATCGGAATTTTTTTATTAATTCAAAAATTAAATTTTCAAAGCTTCTCACTCTTGTTGGTAGGATTTTCGTTTCCGTGTATCTAAATCACGCAACCTGACTTTGAGCTAAACCCGCGAACAGCTAAAAAACAAAGGAAAACAAAAACAATCAAACACAAAGCAAAAAGTCAAAAAGACAACGAGAGGTTTTTAATTCGGTTCGCGATTAAAAATGGCCGTGTCCAGTGCGAGTGTTGGTGTTGTTATTTTGGTGTTTATCTTGCTGTATTCGGACGCCGCGGGAACAACCGACACAGGTAGGTGCAGATTTTCGCGCTGGCCGGCCCGGTCCCACCGACGGCAGGTGAATCCAGTGGGATTTCCGGCCGGGAAACGATTCCCAAAGCGAAGGCTGCGCGACTCACTGGCGCTCCAATCGGAATTTTGTTATGGCCTTTCCTTTGCCGTGTGCGAGAAAGAGACCGAGTGCGATTGTTATTGTTCCGATCGGATGGATGCGGGAATTTATTTTCGTTTTGTTTGGATGAAGGTCGCGATGGTTCAGCGATAGTCGGATCTTGGAGGATTAGGAAATCACGATGGTCAGCGTTAGCGTTATCGGTCTAATGTCCGAAAAGTTTGAAAAGTTCAACCTCCGGATTGTATGTTCATTGCTTTCTTACTCATTGGCATCCAATGAGAATGATTGTCTTTCATTGACGATATGTCATACTGTGTTTCATATCAGAATCTTCCTAATATTCAATCATGGTGGAAATATGTTGCTTGTCAGCCCGGCTAGCTCAGTCGGTAGAGCATGAGACTCTTAATCTCAGGGTCGTGGGTTCGAGCCCCACGTTGGGCGCAGAATTATTTTGATGGGAGTCACTGATAATTTGCAGGAGTGGGACCACCACCCATTTATCTTGTGTCAGAACATTACAATAGCAACTTACACGCAAAACTGTTAAAAAAGGCTGATAGAAGCATTAGCATAAGCTTAGGCGCTTATCAGCGAAGCCGACAAATTAACTGGATCTTGCACTTCGTCCGTAGAACAGAGGCAATTGAACTGCACGGAAGTTTATAGCCATACGAAATCTTTTTTGCCAGAGACATCCTTTCACAACTCGCAATGGATTGTTAAGAAGTTAAATTCACAGATATCAAACATCTAAGTCCAACTTCATCAAGCTGTGTACAGAATCAAAGGTGAACAATCCCGGAATCTGGTGTATGCCCAACTCTCATTTTTGAAGGTAAAATAAATAAATTACAAGCTGACAAATCTGATCTTCTCTTATTTTAAACTTTCTTCAAGGCGCAATGCTAACAAAAAGATAGAGCTTCGTCAAATCAACACTCATCAACCGTTGCAGAACCAACTCTGCAGAGCACTAATCCGGTTACAGGAAGGAACAGTGACATGGCACTTGTAGATTCCAAAGGGAAATCGGATTTTACCTCTTAGACGAAATCGAACCCTTCACACTTAAATTATTTTACGGATTCCTGTAAAAATCTCAACAGCTGAACAGTTCGGTGAAATATATTAACGGAGTACGGTAAATTTTTACAGTATTCGGTGAAAAATCACCGGAATCCGTAAAATTTCGACGGAATTACGGTGTTTTATTTCACCGAACTGTTCAGCTGTTAAGATTACGGTGAAATTCACCGTAAGAGCTTAGTGTGTTCTAGCCATAATCAGATTAGAAACATCGAACGAAAGGATCCTTGTTGATTGTGCTCAACGCATATGGTTTTTACGTATGACGATAAAACTGAAAGTTTGTTGAAGGTCAGCTTGAAAGGTCTTTCAAATGACTAAATCACCCGAAGGGATCAAAAATAGAATAAGTCAAAGTAATCATTATGAGAAAGAGAACCTAATATGACATTCATCGAAAATGACTTTCTCAATGATATTAAATATTTAATTCTCTTTGACAAAAGCCTAGGGCCAGAACCTCATTCAGTGCAATCGGTGCCAAAAGTGGGGTCATGATACCAAACATTGCCGCATGGATGCTAAATGCATGATTTGCGAAAGTTTTTCTCACGCTACGGAAGGAAGATACCAAAAAAAAATGAATAAATTGCGAGGGCAACCATAAGTCTAACTTTTGGGATTGCCCTTCGCGTAAACGAATCGTTGAGGCTCGTACCAGGCAAATGGACGGCCACATTTTCCGTAGCCGGAATTCCCCTGGCAGAATCTCCAACAATTCTCATTTTTTTAGTTAACTTTCGTTTGCCTAATAATCATACCCATCAGGGTAAAGTTTTATATTAGTATAGGTTAAGGTATTATAGCCATCAGGTATTATATTGAGGCCAACAGCCAATAACCAATTTTGTCGCAGGTAGTTCCAGCTCCTCTCCTTCAAAATTTCTTCCTACGGATAATGGTTAGAATTATTTCTAATCATATGGAAACATTCATGCTTATGCCGCCACAGTTAACTGCTATTCCATCTCTTCATGAACGGAAAATCTCAACAGAAAAGGTACCTACTTCTAGTCACATGTTCTGCAAAGTTACTTTCAGAACCGGGACGTGTTTTACGACACAAACCAGGGACGGATTTCAATTGGAGTAATGTCGGGAGTTTCACAGGGATCCATACTTGGTCCAACTCTGTGGAATATGATGAACGATGAAGTGCAAACCTTGACACTTTCGAACGAAGTCGAGATCGTCGGGTTCGCAGATGACGTCGTTCTTGCGATAACTGGCGAGACTGCGGAGGAGGTGGAGATGCTGACGGTGGAATCGCTAGACATCATTGATGACTGGAGTCAAACTGCAGTTGGCTCATCTCAAAACGGAGGTGGTGCTGGTTAGGAACTGCCAGGCGGTTCAGCAGTTCGAGATCAACGTCGGAGGACACGCAATCTCATCGAAGCGCTCCCTAAAGCACCTTGGAGTAATGGTCGACGACAGTCTAAACTTCAACAGCCACGTAGACTATGCCTGCGAAAAGGCAGCGAAAGCAGCTGTAGCTCGGATTATGTCCAACATTGGAGGATATCATACTGAGTCCATACTGAGGTACGGAGTTCCTGCTTGGGCTGTAGCGTTGGGAACCAAACGTAATCGAGAAAAGCTGGCAGGTACGTTCCGGCTCATGGCTATACGTGTGGCGAGTGCCTACCGCACTATATAGTCGGAGGCAGTGTGCGTTATCCCCGGTTGAACCCCATCTGCATCACTCTGGCTCTGGCATCACATAGCATGCTACCAGTAAAGAGACACAATGAATGTGAGGAATATCATCAGAATGGATACGAGATGGCAGCAGGAGTCGAATAACTCGGGAAAATGAAGGTGGATCCACAGTAGACAGTTTCACAAAAATCAAAATTTCTGGGATTCAACCAGTCACCCCCAAGTCCTAGTTACAATACTAAAACAAACTACCAGACAAATTTTCATCCAATTTGGAGAAGATTAGGAGGTGCCTCAAGTCAAAATCGTGTTTTTTTTGGCTATTTTTTACATTCAAAAAATTCTACCGAGAATTTGGAAAAATGAAAATCAAAATAAATACCACTGGTTGAACGTATTATTAGTACTTTACAACTTTTGAGAACACTGTATGCCGATTAGAGATGGTTTTGACCTCATAAAATTGATTTCTGTTCATTAATGTACCTGTAAAACATACATTTCTCTACAGTTTTTGTTCTACGAGATTCTTAACCTCATGCCTAATCGTAAAAGTTCAATCGTAGAATCATTCCTTTGTCATTTCTGAACATTATTGTAGTACATCATTTTTGTCTCCGAATTACAGATAAATTGTAAAAAATCGTCGGAAATACGACATTCCTCATTCCCCTGCATTTAGAGCTGCTGCACAAATGGCGCAATTGCTGACATGTTACAAACTTGAACATAGTAGCTTTGCTTTTTCAATGATGGATGATGATTGAAGACAACATATAGCAAATGTCATCAACGCAGTCGTGTTTCAAACAACATTCGCATTTGATGCCAAACAATTGCATATGTAATATAGCCCCGAAGTCAAGCTTCTCGACTACCGATCTTGAGGATCAGAGTTTGATTCTTTTTTTCGAATAACACCAATGTTTATTATATGCAGCATATAAAAAGGACTAAAGGCGCAAATCACTACTTGAGCATTTCTCTTCATTCACTTAGGAGTGGGAGTTGTTCTATTGATTAAGACTCAGCCCTAAGAAACACTTTTGAACAATAAATCGTGATGAAATTTGTTGGCCTCAAGTCATTTGGTCCATTGGAAAAAAAGAACACTCTAAATAAACTCGCGTAATCAAACTCTGATCCTCAAGATCAGTAGTCGAGAAGCTTGACCTCCGGGCTATATCACATATGTAAATGCTTGGCATCAAATGCGAATGTTGTTTGAAACACGACTGCGTTGATGACATTTGCTATATGTTGTCTTCAATCATCATCCATCATTGAAAAAGCAAAGCTACTATGTTCAATTTTGTAACATGTCAGCAATTGCGCCATTTGGCAGCAGCTCTAAATGCAGGGGAATGAGGAATGTCGTATTTTCGACGATTTTTTACAATTTATCTGTAATTCGGATACAAAAATGATGTACTACAATAATGTTCAGAAATGACAAAGGAATGATTCTACGATTGAACTTTTATGATTAGGCATGTGGTTCAGAATCTCGTAGAACAAAAACTGTAGAGAAATATATGTTTTACAGGTACTTAAATAAACAGAAATCAATTTTATGAGGTCAAAACCATCTCTAATCGGCATACAGTGTTCTCAAAAGCTGTAAAGTACTAATAATACGTTCAACCAGTGGTATTCATTCTGATTTTCATTTTTCCAAATTCTTGTTAGAATTTTTTGAATGTAAAAAATAGCCAAAAAACACAAATTCGACTTGAGGCACCTCCTAATCTTCTCCAAATTGGATGAAAATTTGCCTGGTAGTTTGTTTTAGTATTGCAACTAGGACTTGGGGGTGACTGGTAGAATCCCAGAAATTTTGATTTTTGTGAAACTGTCTAATCCACAGGCTAATTACTAACTTGTCGGTGTGGGCGACCAGACAACATGGAGAACTTTTTCCTGACCCAGTTTTTGTCAGGTCATGGATGTGTCCTCGATTCAGGGATATACGAAGCGAGATGATGTCAGAAACCGCAAGCGTCCTAAATCCGGACAACATCGTGCATACCATGTACCAGCATGAAAGCACTTGGAATGCGATGAACAGGGGGCTAACGGCGATTATGTCGTTGCTGCAAAGGAGATGGCGTGAAGACCAAAGAGCTCCGGGTCGCGATCGGAGTTAGCTAGATCCTGCGTCCGGGACTAGACCGAGCAGAGCGGACGTAGCGTATTATCGATAATAAGTTTTCAGGGCGGTAATACGGTCGTCGGAAGTCATCCTCCAACCGGAATTGCAGAACCGATCCTGGCATTTGGCCGAACAACGTCGAATCGGAATCCACCGCCGGGGTCTAGCTGAGTAATTCGCGAAATATCACCGGCAAAAGGTCGTCGGGACGCGTGTGAACCGGAAGTTTCTCCATCGGAATCGCAGGACCGACCTCGACATCTGCACGGCCAGCTTCGGAGTAGGCTAAGTCCACCGTCGGAGACTAGTTGAGTGGATCACGTAGTTGCACCGGCAAATGATCTTCGGGCCCTTGTGAACCAGAAGCTTCCATCCACCGGAATTGTAGGACCGACCTGGACAGATTTTCCGCCGCCAGGGAATCTTCGGAGTAGGATAGATCCAACGCCGGGACTACTCTGAGTAGTACGTAGCGTATCACCTTGAGTCGTCGGAGCGCCAGTGAACCAAAAGCCATTCTCTAACCGGAATCGCTGGACCGACCTCGGCATCCAACTGGTCAACCAGGAGAGCTCGAACAGCAACAACGGAGAACGCATCGTCGTAGAGCAACGATATGCACATAAGCGTCCAGTAGAAGTTCAACAGGGCTCTGAGTAGAATGTGTCGTCGATCAGAAAGCTGCCAAATCCCCGACGAGATCTTCAACACCGTATAAATGTCGTAGTGAGCAGAACAGCTAGAGGCTGAGATTGACGAAGTGCATGGGCACAGAAGTGCATGAGCACAGCCCTCCCCCGATGAAGTTGCGTGTTGTAGTTCCGGGGGAGTTCGAGGCACAGGAGCAGTAGGGAAAGTTTTTTTTAGTGGTTAAGCACGTCTAACGTAAGTCCCCTACCGTGCCAATAAACAACAGGCCAGGCTTTTGAAGCTTTTTTGTACCCTACTATAAAAAAACATGTCTGTCTCTGATTTTGATTTTTCAACTGAACAACTGAATCAAATAATTGATGCAATATTCAAAAACACCACTATGGCTGAAGCAAGTTAGTGTAAAATTTACTAATAAAATTGTTATTAAATTACGTTTCTATAATGGATCCAAATATATATTTTATTTTTAATATTTTGAATTACAATGCTCGTTCTTTAAATAGTAAAGAGAAAGAGCTGTTTAGTTTTCTAACAGGTTAATTTTCAAGTTATAAAAAATGACCTTCAGTAAAGTAACCATAACTTTGTTATTTTTCAACCGATTTTAAAACTTAGCATCGATACCTTCAAAATTAAAAACTTTGTAGAACACAAAATTTGTCTAAAACCAAAACAAATTTTAGTAAAAAGCAATTTATTTAAAATTTTTCCTCACTTTACTAAAAATTTAAACTTTGTTTGACCATAACTTCATGCTTACTCAAACGATTCCAAATCTTTTTGCATGCTTTTGAAGCGAATTCAATTGTTTTTAAACCTCTCATACATCACATTTCACTAACAAAAATATCTTGACCAAGTTATTCAGCAAAAACTGCACTAAAACATGATTTTTCAACGAAAAAGGCCAGTTTTTTTTTTAATTTTTGCCAGTTAAATATTATCCCTAAAGCTGAAACAGGTTCTTCTCATTTGTTAATCCTTTGGAAAGGACTTTGCAACAATGTTTAAATAATTTGGAAACAAAAATATGTTTGTATCTGTTAGAATATGTATGCACTATTCAACTCCCAATTATGGCAAGATGCTTTATAAATTCAAGTTTTATAGAAAAAATGATATTTCCGGCAAAAAACTTAAATAATCCAAAGGAATTTGATTTTTTCATTAAAAAATCATGTTTTTGGGTAATTTTTGTTAAATACCTAAGTCAAAATTATTTTTTAGAAAAATATGTTGTATGAACAGTTTGAAAACAACTAAATTCGCTTCGAAAACATGTAAAAAGATTCGGAATCGATTGAGTATTAATGAAGTTATGGTCAAACAAAAATTATGTTTCTAGTAAAATGAAGAAAAATTTGGATAAAAGTATTTTTAACTAAAACAAGTTTTTATTTTAGACAAGTTTGATGTTCTACAAAGTTTTTATAAATTTAATTTGACAGAAAATGATGCTAAAAGTTTCAAAATCGGTTGAAAAATAACATAGTTATGTTTATTTCACTGAAGGTCATTTTTTATAACATGAAAATTCAGCTTCATGACGATTGCGCCACCTTTAAATGTTAATATTTTTGGCTCAGATTTTGAGGTTTCTCTTTTTGTGTGATTTGAATTCAGTAGAGCACACGAATTTTTGGTTTTGAGACTTTTGAAAAATAAGCCGCACCCTACACACTTAAATTATTTTGCGGATTCCTGTGAAATCTCAACAGCTGAACAGTTCGGTGAAATAAATTAACGAGGTACGGTAAATTTTTACAGTAATAGTTAAAAAATCACCGTAATCCTTTAAATTCCGACGAAATACGGTGTTTTATTTCACCGAACTGTTCAGCTGTTGAGATTACGGTAAAATTCACCGTAGTGTGTTTAGCGTGTAAGGTATAGCTCTAAACAAATTAATTATATTCTGACATTAAATAACTTTTGTGATTTATCTATTTATGGCCAAATTTGCTGATGCACCATCCTTTCACTCCCAGCAAAAGAGAAAAGTAAAAACATTGTTCAAAATTAGTTTAGATTACTAAAGATACTATATTTGTATAAACGAGAGCTAAATCGTGAGTTAAAATCGCAGTCTTAAGTATAAATTTTACTTTATGGTCGTATTACTAAAAAGTCTCAGTTTTTTAAAATCATGTATGCATATTTATCGATGTACAGCAAATTGTAAACGTTTTTCTCTGAATATTTCAATTGGTAATCTCAGAATACAATATTATGAAAATAATATGTGGAAAATAAAATCGTTTTTATTTCAGCAGTGTTGCCAATTTTGATGATTGTCATTGTACCTTGAAAGGTGTAATCTAATCTAAAAATAAAGCAATTGTTTTCTATTGTGCTTTAAATGTGACGTGGGGACTAAATAAGTAACTCTATGAAGGGGTAAGTTATTTTTCACATTAATACTATATTAGCACTTCCGCCAGGACATACTTTAAACCAAAAAAAAAAAACTCATATCAGTTCCCTTTAAACTTAAAATATTATATTTAAAATATTTTATTTCCAAATATATTTTAAAAATATCGGGGAAAAATTATTTTATTATATCTGTAAATATGTACAGTATTGGACAAAACATTTGCAACTTTTTCGATTTTCCATACAAAATGGTCAACTTCGGAGGCTTAGATCTCAGTTATTTGAAGACCGATTTGAATGAAATTTTCACAGCACATCAGACATGACTTGAATTTTACCATATATTTTTGAGCGATTTTTTCAATAACGAGTTCAGAAGCAATAACGGCTTAACTAAAGGGGAGTTTTTGACAAAATTTCATAATTTACGTAATTAAAAAAGTTAAAGGAATAGCTTCATGGTATCTTCGACAAAGCTGTAGATTTAGCAAAAAATAAACAAGTTTGCTGAAGACATTTCTAGTGTAGGGCTTTCCTATTTTCAGATAAATCGTTTATAATTTTGAGTTAAGAAAATCACTTTAGTCAAACCGTTATTACTTTTGAACCTGTGCTTAGAAAAATCGTTCGAAAATATATGTTAAAATTCCAATACTTGTTGTCCAATACTGTAGCTCCAAAAATAACTTGATTTTTTTTCTATAAGGCATCTGATTGATGATGCTTTCAAAGAACAAGCCTTTTTTGGAAATAAAAAATATAGATTGTCGAATTTTCAAGCCAATTTCTAACAATCATTGATTTGGATAACCTCCAAAAATCGACCGTTCTAAACGTTGTTCCATATTCGTGTGAAATTTAATTATTTTGGAGATTTTTTTTAATATCACAACATTGTACAATACTAGTCGAACCATGCACAGTGGTCCAGTTTTCAAGATGCATTCGAAACTAGAAGAGCTATGCCAGCAAATCTTGGGCGCGGTGATCGATAATTCTGATCAGTCGCACAGAGGGATCGGTTAAAGGCTTGGAATCCACCATTCCACCGTGTCCCGCGTTGTGAAGATGTTCCAGGAGACAAACACCATCGAGCGATTGCTGGAATCGACCGAAAACCGAAAACGGAATACACAGAGAAGGCACGGAAGATAAGGCAGTACTTTCAGAATAACCCGAACCTTTCCACCCGAGACGTGGCCAAAAACGTCAATTCGTCGAAGTGGTTCGTCCAGCAGACCATGAATTGGGCTGGGCTACGTGTTTTTAAGGTCAGATAGGCGCCAAATGGACTGTCAAGCAAAACACGATGGCCCAATTGCGGATACCGAACAAATTCCCGGCCTCAAGTTTTTTAAGTTTTTTGTCGGTACGTCCCGCATGGAGGTACCAGAAAAGTTCGTTACAAACGGCACCATACACGGGCAAATTTATCGAGAGGAATGCTTGCAGAAGCGCTTGCTGCCCTTCCTCCGCTCTGACCGTGGTCCCACACTGTTCTGGCCGGAACTTGCTTCGTACCATTACGCTAAGCTTGTAATGGATTAGTACGACGAAGCGAAGGGCGTTAATGTTGTCCCGAAAGAGGGGAACCCGCCAAATACACCAGAACTTCGTCCAATCGAAAAGAAGAAGTTGAAGAAAATCAAAAAAAAAACATTCAAAACCGATGAAGCTTTGAGGAAAAATTGGGAAAAGTTGTGTAAGAAAGATGGGAAAACCCTCGCCCATGATCTCATAAGCAGTGTTGGGGGAGGAAATTCAATAAATAAATTATGCCAAAACATAGCTAATTTATAATTATTTAATCCCTGAAAATTTGAGAAGTATCCGATTTAAAATGAATTTTTGGTGACCATATTTGTGTGTCTCATTTTGTTCGAGTCCAGTCTTCATTGCCCCGTATGTTCATATTGCTTTCATTGTCCCTATTATTTTGTTAACAAAATGTTAATAAATGCTTAATTTAGTTTTACCAAATTAGGATGAAAGTGTTGTCTTACACAGAATACCTAGATATAAGCAATGAATGGAATGTTCAAATGATACTTATAGCAGTCAATTGCAATTTTTAGAACGAAAACGTTCAATGATTTAAAAAGGACGGGGTTGGTGGTCTGATGGCTACCGCTTCTGCTTCATAAGCAGAAGGTCATGGGTTCAATCCCAGGCCCGTCCCTTTCCTCGTACTTTGT
The DNA here is from genome assembly GCF_002204515.2 of Aedes aegypti. Classification (NCBI taxonomy): domain Eukaryota; kingdom Metazoa; phylum Arthropoda; class Insecta; order Diptera; family Culicidae; genus Aedes; species Aedes aegypti. The sequence continues at coordinate 404,952,807 of NC_035108.1, forward strand.
AGTTGTATATCTCTCACTTGCTTCTATCTTCCATTCTAAATCTATCACACTCAAACTATTCGTTCATAGCAAACGCTAGAACCAGAGACGGACAAGAAACCGTCTCCTCAACGCTTCCATTCTTCCACGCGCATGCCTTTCCTTACGCCTGATTCATAGGCAGTCTGCTAACCACAAAAGCAAACCTTTCTGCCATGCCTTTCCCCCAATCCATACACTCCCGCATGAACTGGCGTAGATGCAGTGGTATATACGGTCTACGTGGGAGCCAATATAATACATCATCAATTCCTCCCCCTTCCCCACATTGGTCTGCATTCTGACGTGGCAGGCAGGGTTGCGATGGATCTTCTTCGTGAACAATGATCGACGCATCTTCGCGATCCAACATTCGCCAAAATTCATTTTTCATTTTTGCGTCACGAAGAGCATCGCAAAAAGCGAACGGATGCAACGTCGAAGAAGCAAAATGAACACACCGATAAGTGGTTCGCGAAGCCTCTCCCCTCGTAGGATTCATTTATCTACGTGCTGTTCATTCTCGTGATTCATTGCAAGGTTGCTTCTTCTCGTAAAGTCAAGCAAACACTCCACGCTAAGCCAGCTCCACGCAGCGCATGTGTTGAAACTACACAGAATGAGGCAACCAATGCAGAATTGGCTGACTAAGTGAAAATTCTGAGTAGGTCGCACTAATTCTGTGAGTTGCCGACGTTTTCGCCTTCGGCTGTCCGAGATCGATGGAAAGGGAACTGTCAATGATATCCCGCGTGGTAGCAAACAGTTGGCCGTTGGTAAGATGGGGAGTTTTCTGAGATGTTTTCAAGCGAAAAGCCGGAAGGTGGTCGCAAATGCGAAAGTTTTTTCCCCATTTGCTTCCGCTTCGGCTATTCAAATGAAAAAATCTCTGAAAATCTTTAAAATTGGAATGTTTTTTTTTATGTTTTCAGAAGCAAAACAAAAATGGAAACGAATTCCGCATTCCAAGCGTTCCTCCTCTGTGCGCAATTCACTCATTCAGTTTTGTTTACCAGCGTTTGCACAAAACTGTGTACAGCCCCTTTGCACAGAATCTGTGCTGCACGAAAAGAGGCCAATTTTGTGCGCTCGGCACTCATTTTTGAGCGGAGCAAGTTTAGCGTGATTGTTGCAAGCCCACATGAAGATGATCGAAATGAATATTTTTCTGTTCTTCGCGAAGAGCAGGCGGCGTGGATCGTACCGTTCACATTACCAAGCGATGGAAAATCACCCGATGATAGCGTCGGGAGAAACAGCGATCCGAAAATGAAACACGAACGAATAAAGCGCCCGAACGGTTGTTTGTGTTTATTCGCAGATTCTGTTTTGATGCCTACGAAAATTCATCGTGCCTCGCGTTTCCGATCGTTGTTCAGCAACATTGGTGGCAGGCACCATTGTCGTCTAAAAATAGAAGATCACCAGCACTTATACACTGAGGATGCCTGTTAGTCTCAAGCAGTCATTCGGTTGGTTCCTTGTGTAAGTGCAGCTGATCTGGCGATACTGGAGTAGCATCCACGGGCGGCCAATCTAGCTCAAGCTCAAGCGAAAACTTTCAATGATTCAAAAAACGTATGGCGAAATAGGGAACCACTATGGCCATAACTGGTCCACCTACCCTACGTCACATAAAACCAATAATTTCAAATTTCTGAATATATCGGATTAAGTTTCTGGTATTGGGGGATCTCCCCCTATTCATCGCTTTATCCGATGAGTACAGTAAATAAACCTGGCATCAACCGTTCCATTGGGACACATCCATTCTTCTCCTTTTCAAAGGGGAAAACCTTTAAAATATTCTGCTGCCTTTCTTGGTATGTACCTACTCGTCGGCTCATTATTTGCCGTTTGCTTGAATTTTTAATTATCACTAAATATTTATGCAGTCCCGCCAGATTGGAGAGATGCAAGACGACGAGAGTCCGCTGAACTCCGGTAAGCGTTCGGCCACCACAAGCCATAAGTACCCAGTGAGAAGGAATCATCGAATAATAATCAACAACGCACAATAAATGGTAAAAAAGTTGTCTTACCTTGACGGGTATGGGTCGCGTCGCTGTCGATATGGGCTTTCATCTCTGGAGGAGTCGGATTCAAGTTTCCATCGTTCGGTTCGGTCGGTCAGTACTTACGCATCCCCGTTTACGGAACTGCTGTTGACGGCGACGCGCAAACATCTCCGATAAGGCAACGAGCACGTATCACTTACCAGCATTATGGGAAAATTTTCCAACGCATCCCCGAAGAGAGGACGCCGAGATTCCGCGAGGGTTTTTTTCTGTGTTCGTTCGATTCCCGCGTACACTTGTTTGCTTCCCGTTTAATCAGACTGTGAAACATCGAACCTGATGCACAAGAAACGGTGGAACATCGTTGTGGTTTCTTATATCTAAGAATCAATTGATGATTTCAAAATATCTGACTACAGATTGTCCAATGATTAATTAATTAATAAATAAGTTAATGAAAAATTCAAATGATAATTTAATTTCAAATTTCATCCAACAATGTCAGAAAGGTCGAGTCCAGAATTAGATGAATGAATCCTTTTTTCTACATTCGCGCTGAAACTCACATATCATAAATTATCGCAGCGCGAAAGCTGATTTCCAAGGAATCACATACAAAACCTATAAATGGACATACGGCGACCCGTGATGCGATGGCGCGCTTTAAGTACTTTTTGGCCAATTGTTGTGCGGAAATTACAGTTTCGAGCAAGAATCCTGGCCGCCGCAGTAAGGGCGTAAGGGGGTCATCATCGATGTGAAGATGGACGGCTGCAGTTTGGACGACGTGCCGGACGCCATGCTGGGATCCCTTCAAGCAGATGGGCATCTCGGCTTGTCAGGATGGTATGATTTGTTGCTTTCCTGGAATTGATTGTTTTGAGATGAAGTTGGTATAGATGGTGAGAATGAATTACGGAAAGAGTTGTGATTGTTTGAAGAGTTAGTTTATTTTGCTAAAGCTGTCATGCTAAATTAAACAAAAGTTTAAAAATCATTCATTCGTCCAATCACTTAACGGACATTTTTCACAATATTAAGCGTGTCAAATTTCTTCTCGTTGTGTAGACTCTGAATGCTTGAATAAATTCTTATATTATTAGAAGAGATTGTTGCGTTATGTAAAGTAATCTTCTTCTTCTTGGCATTACGTCGTCACTGGGACAAAGCCTGCTTCTCAGCTTAGTGTTCAAAAAAATAGTTGTATTTTCTTTTGCAAATATTTTGCCATTGACCTGATTTCTACTACCCATCAATTTTTGTTCTAGTTTTACTTGGTTATCCCTTCTTTTCTTTATTCTCACGTTATGTTCCAGGTTAGTGTTTTTGTTAATCGCATGTGCATGTATAGGGTGATGTGCTAGTAGCCATCGTATTAAGCATTGATCAGTGAGAACTGCAAATTCCCCAGTATTGCAGTGAATGATGCTGATACAAACCGATGCCAAACAATTCTTTCTCAAAACGGCTTTAGCATTGTACAATAACATTTTGATAAATCTTGATCTCTTTTTGGAAATAATGCAAAGAAAACCCAGTGAACCAAAAATCTCATATTCATACGTCAAAAATCAGAATCGCACAATATGTCAAATCAAAACGAATAAATGTTAACACAAATTGTATATAATTCTCCACTACGATTCATTGTCGACAAACTTTGTTGACAACAAACCATGCCGTAAATAGTATAATCTAGAATCGCATCAAGTTGTATAGATCACGTTTTTTTTCGCATTTTCGCTGGTGGTTTGGCTGGTGCTATGCCACTCTTTCGTTTGTGATAAGTGTGATTTTGATGAAATATTGCAGTATCATCAGTTATATAGTTCTAACGTTGGATATTGCCATTTAGTACATTGTTATGTTGAAAAGAATACGGTTTAAATTGTGAAAAGGCTTCGGTTATGATTATTGTGCTAGGTGCTAGGAGTGATTATTTCAATCCAGAATCAATTGTCCAGTTTGTATGGCTTACAGTAAAGTGATTGAAATGAGTAGTGTTGGATCCGCTGAATCTGTTGCATGCTCCTTGTGGGCGAGCGACGGAATCCGGATCCATTGTGTCCGGTTCGCGTTGCGCGGAAGAAAAAAACGAAATGCGCCGGTGAAAAACAAAAAAAAAAACGCATCAGTAGAGTTTGATACGTTGAACCTGTTGTATGCTCCTGTCGAGCGAGCAACGAAATCAGTATCGTGTCTGGTTTGGATAGTGCGGTCATTCGTGTATATGCTCACGTATTCATTTCGAATTATATATTTACCGTTTACCAAAACGAATCCTTTCCCATATCCAAACTCCCAGTGTTTTCTTGTGGAAGTGTAGAGGACTTCTCGGCTTCTGTAAAGCAAGTAACACGTCAACATTTCCCTCCCATTCCCAAATTGACCTGCATTCGGACGCAGCCGGCGCCGGTATTGTTTATTATAATAATAAGAGCACCAGTATTTACACATTGAGGATGATACTGATCCCGAGTAGCGTCTGTTGGTTCCCTGTGTAAGTACAGCTGTTCTTGCAATAACGGGCGATCAATCATGCTCATGCTCATGCTCATGCTCTAGAATCGCATCAAGTTGTATAAACTGACAGATCATATATCAATGTAGATTAGCATCAAATGAAATCGCAATAACCTAGCAAAATTTGCCACCCGAGGTCGGTATCTTCTGGCGGTGGGCTTCAAAGAATAACAAAGCGTGTGTGCTGTGCAAATAATCACACCATATTCATGTAGCGGTCTGTGGTGTAGTGGTATGGTACCGGTTTAGGGATCCAAAGGTCCGGTGTTCGAGTCTCACTGGAAACTTTTTTTTATTTTTATCGGAATTTTGTGGCATCGTATTGCTGATTATGGAAAGTCTGAAAAAGTCGTGCGAAGTGCGTATATGGCCTCCACTTTGGTGTGTATATAGCGTTTTCATGCATTTTATACGAGTGATTTGATTTATATATAATGATGTAAAGCAAAAAACATACCAACCGAAATGTTGACTGGGAATGCATCTTACCGTGTTCTCAATCCGTCGTATCGTTTTCAACTCCGTCGCAATCAGTTTCCAGATTCGTCTCACAACTTACCGCTCACTGTGTGTATTGAGTGGTTAAAAGTTTTTTTTTTAAACACAACATATCAACGCTATAATAAAATGTTTTACTAGAATATATAGATCTACGGGCATCTCCCTCCATTCCTTCAGCATGATGGAAAATACTAATTTCCTTTAACATTAATTGTTCGTCATCAAAATTCAGCCCAAACATATGAACACAATTCCTTTTGACCGTACAATTATGGCATTTGCTCACAGTACAGCGAAAACAACACAATCAAAGGAAGCGTATTTTTACGTCGAGCATCGCGCACACATTGATGCGCACAAGCTTTTTTTTCTCAGTACGACGGATTGAAATTTGTTTACATTCTCAATTATACGCGACGGTTGAGGAAATTTCGTAAAATTTGGTGATTTATTGAAGTTTTACGGCGTGTGATTCGAATGAAATCCTTCAGTGAAGAAGTACGAAGGTTTTCCATAGTGAAAATAAGTGCCCGGTGAAGTAAGTCACCCACGGGGGCGGGAAGAAACTTGTGTTTGAAAGTTGTGTGGCTCAGTCGATCTCTAAGCATTTCTCTCAAATCGTGTTCGTCCATGCGATTACGGTGAAAAAGTGCAAAGTGGATAATTGAACTGAAGTTATTTACCGAAATACAGTAGTTTTATTGCATTTTTGGTGTAGAAGTGTACAAACCATATCAGCTTTCACAAAATTACACTTGGATAATGAATCTATGTTGCAGGTAAGTTTGAATATCCGCCGTAGTGGAGCATTTAAAGTTTGATACGACGAATAGTAGCGCTTACGACGAAGTAGAACAAAACCCTATACACCCGATTCTGTTTTTGCACGGGGGGTGCGTACCGTGCAAAAAAAGTTTTCAGTTCAAAATTTCAAAAACCGTGCAAAAAAGTAACACCATGTCTCGAAGTTTCATGCAAAAATAAGGTTTTGATAGAAAAAAATGTATGGAAACTTTTTTTGCACGGCCGTGTAAAAAAAAAAATCCGTGCAAAACAGAATCGGGTGTATGCGTATATTCTATGCCTTGGGAAGCCAAGAAAATCTCCAACCTGTTAAGACCCTCAAGTAGTATGATTTGAACCCACGACTCTCAGTTATCAACTACTGCTATTTTCCTTATTAGTTATCCTGTAAAGCTTGGTCAATGCTAATAAAGAGTTCACCTTAATCTTCAATATGATTTATGATAGTAGTACTCGTTCGTTTCTCCTTATGCAATGCACGTACAGCTATTGAAATCAACCGAACAAAATATAAGTTCGATCTGCGATTCAAACCGCCTGGTTTATTGCTTTGTCGTAATAAAAAGCTTAGATTTCCAACATTTATGATTCCAATAAATGTCTTCCTCGAGCGGCAATCGACTCACGTGGTCACTTGTTTCCAAAGTCCGAACGGACAATAATATTACCCCAGGAATAAATCTTATGCCGCTTCGATACACTTGTAAACGCGTCACGATTCACTGATTTCAGTGCGACTCCTCGACAAACCCATAAAAGTGACTATTATGCTTTGCTGCGGAAGAACGCTAGGAATAACACTTGTGCCACGACCAGAACTAAGGTACAAACGACAAACGTCAAATCTCGTATCCCGCAACGAGGACAATAAAGCTATTAGGGCCATAAAATCCTCCCGGGACGCAACCAGTGAACCATCGCAGCTTTAGAATCCCGTGGACTAATTGTAGTATTATGATCGCATCACATCCCGTCCTGGATTTAGTCCGGAAAGTAGCGATCGGTTTTCTGAATGAAATCTGATGCCCGCTGACGCCAAGCCCGTTTCAAAGGAAGAAACACTCTAGGAGTCACGTATTGCTGTTCAGTGTCGTTCTTATTCAGAATGCTATGTAGTCGCATAGCCCAACATCAAACGAACCAACTTATAATGTTTAAATTACTTAATCCTCTCATTTGGGTGGAATTAGTCGAAGCGTCGAATATCCTCCCATTTTTAGGGATAGACGTTTGAACTTTCTATTCCGATGATTGTCTCACTTGCAGGGTTTCCTACTTGTACCAGCGATTAAGTTTTTCGCTCGATGTAGGTATCTACTTTCCTTCAAACAACCAGAGTGACAAACACTCTGACACGCACTAACGGTCCCCTTCAGCGAAACGACACAATTTCCGACTTTCCCACGGAACGACTTTGCGCGCGACGTGATCAGCATCGGATCGATGGAAAATCAATTTCCCCCGCAATTTTCCCATCAAATGCGCTGCGCGGACGCCGCAGGAACCGGTATTGTCTCTCACTGATATCACTACCCGTATGTGTTATTGGAATAATGCGATTGGACTTATAACGGCATCAATGTCCGATGTTAGTGAGAAACGTGATAGGGTTTTTTCTTCTGCTTCTCAACAATTCAATCAAGTTCCATGGAAACGAAGGATGTCTCTCAAAAAGGAAAGTCAACAGCTATCTCTCTCGGCCGCTTTTGTCAAAGATCGATACTATCAATCTTTATTTTCTTATGTAGGTATGGGATGAAGACGAACGGTAAAGTTATTTTGTCTTTTCAATTACCGTCGATGGGGGTGACAATGGGTCTAGGGGGTGAGATTGGGTCTAGGGGGTGAGATTGGGTCAAAACGGAAAAATATGTTTTGTGAAATATTTCAGCTAATAACGCTGATAGTACTAAAATTAATAATTCATATGTTAGGGAACACATTATTACACATAATTTATTACAATATACATTTTTAGAAATAGTAGTTTTTGTTTACTACATCAATAAACTTGCATGTTGAAACTAGATAAAATTTACAACATTAAATTTCTCCTGTACAAAGTATCACGCATGTACTCTAGCCTCTATCGTTGTATTAGTAGAATGTTGAATATCTTTTCATTACACATCACAGGTATTTTCCGGAATCTGTTTGATTTTCCCACAAAAAAATCATTTTTTTCGGTACGATGTCTAAAACATTGAAAATGGGGGTGAGATTGGGTCAAGCAAGAACGATAGTAAATGAAATTCCAAGTCCACTTTTTTGACATATTACGGTGCCGGGTGTTCTCTTTTTTCATTAAGATGTGTTTATTCTTTCTATATACAGCATCTCTGAAACATCAAACAAGTCTACTTGAGTATTCCGTGCATTGAATAACAATATAACGCATTTTGACAACTTCTCAAACCAGCAACTGTGTTTCGTGCGCAGCAACATCGTAAATTTTTATCAAAAGGGTGTTTTTGTTTTTTTTTTTTTTTCAAAATTTGATTATTTGTCAGTGTTTTCATATAATAGAAACATCTCACGGAAGTACAAATGAGTTGGATCGCTGAAATACTGGGATTATGACGTCAACTTCTGCCTGAAATTTATTGATCGTGGAATGTCACACCGATATTCAACTATTTGCGAAGGTTTAAAATAATCTCTGTTTCAGTACACCTTTGGGGAAACTGAATGGGCTTTATAGCAATGGGAATGAGACTTTGAAGACAATTTGAGGGAAAAACCAAGAAAATGTATGTTAACTTGACGATAAATGTTGGGTTTACATATTTTTTCTCATAGCTCTTCAATTTTCTGTATAATCTTTCCTTTAAGTGGTTTTATCATACTTACATACTCTTTTTGTCTTGTTTGCATCGTTTTTTATCAATATTTTTCAGTTGTGAAAGGTTTTGAAATCATATTCTCAAAAACAAGTTATTTTAATTACAGTGACCCAATGTCACCCCCTCTATGGGGTGAGATTGGTTCATTTTTCATTCTCTTGTGGTGCCGCTGTTAATAAATATTTGTCTTTTTTGAACAGTTGTTAATGTAGCATCAAAGTACATACACACCAAATTTGAAGTTTATTGGAGTTAAAGTGCGATAGTTATTCAAAAAATAAATCGCACATATCCGTTTTTGACCCATTGTCACCCCCAACAACGGTATTGAATGAAATTCGCTAAAACTTATGGTGGTTTTCATGATTAAAAAAAAAATAATTATTTGAAATTTAAAAAATAAAGATTTTGAAGTTTTTAAACTTTTTGGAAATGTTGATCTTTTGGTTGTTTATCTCACAATACCCCTAGTTCAAGTGAACGAACCAACACAGTTGTCTCCATTTTCATTACAGCAATTACAACACGAACCAAAACAAGTGGCGCCACCTAACCGCAGCCGGTTTTTGACTGGCTGTCCATCATCGCACTTGTCGGTCGTTGTCTTAAAGCAGGTGGTGGCCCTGCTCATTGGACAATCCGCGGTGACCGTCACACCAGGAACAAACCAGTCATCAGTAGATACTAAGGGTCCACTACTCTTGTGGAAACCTTGCATTCCGACATGTTTTGCTGGATGTTATCGAGTTATAAATAAACACAGCAAAGTACACGGTGATGATATTTCCTGCGATTTGTGCGCATTTTCATTTACCACCATGGAACCGGAATAAATCGATTCAATTCCCATGATTGACAATTGGTTTTATTGCAGACTAGTGGGTCTCAAGCTCTTCGGTGCGAACCATGAGCATAGACAACTAGCCTTGGTTTTTATGAGTATCTGAAATAAAAAGCCTCCAACAGATTATAGTAATTTTTATAAGTGCTTTTCCTAACGAATTTTAACCAAATAGTTGTGTCATGAGAAACCTTATAAGGAATCTTGAAGAACTTCGACCATCAGTAAATTTATTCTCCCAATAATGCCACACACTCAAATTATTTCGCCGGCCTTGGCAAAACGTATCGCCGGGAACCCCGATCTCAATACTTTCCAAGATTTCGGCAATCCAATTTTTTACCGAGATCTCACTGGATGAATTCATTGAGAAATCCCAGGAACAATGCTTCATCACAACTTCTGGAAAATGCTGGAAGAATCTCTGGAGTGTATTACTGCGTAAAAAGACAAAGGAATTTTTACCATGCGTAAAACTTACACATGCACTGCCTGTACGGAAGAGTTCTATGTATAATTATGAAATTCTCTTCTCAATCACCTTGCCTAAGTTTGGTACAAAACGTTCCCAAAAATTTGAACAACTGCAAATAATCATAGCAAAATATCAAAGTTTTTGCCCAAATAGGCTAGAAACCAAGAGATCCAATCTTACGAAAAATGTCTAAAACAATAGCCTAACAAATCCCTTAAGCTAATGGCATGGTATTGATTTCAAACGCACAAAAAATTCAAATGAAGAATCAAAACAAAAACACAAGCTCCCCTCTCGACCTCGACACCACTTTATCATAACGCGAGGAAAACCATCTCAAAAAGGAAAGAAACGCAACAAAACGGCTTCGGAACCGTGGTCGATTGCTTTCCGCTTTCCACGTCTCTCGTTCCGTTTCGTACCCCGGTCGGTGTCATATGTGCTTCGCGGGACTTTGGGAAACGCGCCACTGAACCGACTGGCGCCAGAGTCGCCGCGCGATGTGGTGATTAAAAACGCGAAGCCTATAAACACTGTCGTGCAAAAGTTTATGGTCATCTCCTAAAAAAAAAACAGTGAAGTTCAAAACTATTAAAACAATCATTCAAGTCATCACGCAAAAGTTTGGAGTAACCTGAGATGCATGCAAACCACTTTTGTCAATATGTTTGCCATTTTCAATACTTTCAATAGTTTTTGGCTTAAAAAATAGGACGTACATAATTGGTATAAGATTTTGCAGAATTTCCGTGTTTGAAATAAAATCTAGTGACCCCAAACTTTTTATTGAAGGCGACATACCATATAGAGTTTCGATTGACGAGAAATCCCAGACATATCTCGCGTTCAGTATCATAAGGGCGTAACTGCAATGATCGATTTATCTTCATCAATTTTGATTCAGCCAATTACCTAGCCGGGCGACTGTTTTCTACTGCTATTTTCAATTCAGTAGAAAGAACTCATTGTCCTTCATCTTGTTGCATCGTAAAATGTTACCAAAAACGATTGAACTTCGTGTACTAATCAAAAGAGAGAATCGACGAAGAGAAATCGATCACTGCAGATACGCCTGTATGATACTCAATGCGAGATATGGACAAAACACTTTCGTATGTTATTCAGGAAGTGACTCCAAACTTTTGCACGGCAGTGTAGATACCAGCACAACGTGACGACACGGCCGGTTAGGTTAGAGGCGAAAAAAGCCTCAAAGTTTTGATTTAAACGTGCGATCCTTCTCGCGCACAGCGGGGTCGATCCATCGATCAAATGGGCCATTCCAGCCTCCTCACCATCCGCAAACGTGCATTCTAATGATGATAATGGTTTTGTTGTGTGTGGGGATGTCAGTGGGATCACTGACGTGTGCGATGATCGTCGACGCCACCGTGGTGTGGATACTCGGAAAAATGGCGGGCGTTCAATGGTGATTGGCGGAATCATGGTACCGTTTTGTCTCAAGTTCCGAATATGACTCATATTCCGTACAATGTCGATTTCAAAGGTAATAATTGATATTTTCGCAATGTTTTAAAGCAGAGGACTTGATTTATACGAAAATTAATCATCCAATGAAGAAATTTGAGTGATTTTCTTGTAAAATCCCTTTAAAAAGTCGAGTGCTCGGAATAAGAGTCATGTTCGGAATTCTAGGCAAAACGGCATTGATATGACCCCCATGAGCAGGTTTTTGATTCTTCGTGGCCTGTGATATTATTGAAAATAAATAACCTTTAAAAGCCCGAGATTGATCTTGAATTTTTAAATGGCCATAATTCGAAAACCAGTAGATCAATTAATTTGAAATAAATTTTTAAGTAAATGCGATTAGTTGGTCTTACAATCCTTGGGTGAGACATCTACCCTGATCCCTCCCCCTTTTTTTAATAACGAAAATTGCGTGGACACGAGGGGTCCAAAGTTGGCCTCAAACCGATATCTCAACATCCAAGAGCTAGAATTTTGGTATCTTCGGCAAACTTATTCGGCATACCGAGGGCTATCTGGCCTTCGGCAAAGCTGTTCAACATATCAAGAGCTCTCTGGCGGTAAAAAGCCTGATTGGAAATTCATCCGCTAGGTGGCGCTAGTAAAATAAAATCTTCAATCTTTATTACCTCAAGATCCTTAAGCAGATTTAGGGCTGGAGGGCTGGAGGTGAAAAATCTAATTGAAAATTTATCCGCTTGGTGGCGCTTGAGATCTTGAGATATAAAACAAATTTTCATCATGAAATTCACTTAAGATGCTTATTAGTTAGAAGATTGGCATCTTCGGCAAAGCTGTTCATCAGAATATATGGCGGTGAAGAGTCTCAATAAGAATTAATCCGCTAGGTGGCACTAGTATTTTTTTTTTTAATTTTCTGTATCTTAAGGTCCTTATCAACTAAAAGGTTGGTGTCTTCGGCATAGTAGACCAAGGGCTATCTATCAGTAAAGAGTCTGATTGGAAATTCATCCACTAGGTGGCGCTAATAGAAATAAATCTTTAATCTTATCTACCTCTTTCTTATTCGCTAGAAGGTTGATATAATATATTCAGCAAATTGAAGGAAGAGGTGAAAAAAATGGCGCTTAAGGTGAAGATGAATCGACGCCATACTTCAAATTTTCAAGAGCACAGATCTGGCGAACCAAACACCCGTTTGATCTGAAAACCTAATCGATTGGTCACAACCAGCTAGTGACCAATCGATTAAGTTTTCAGCTTAAACGGATGTTTGGTTCTCCAGATCCGTGCTCTTGAAAATTTCAAGTTTGGCTTCGATTCATCTTCACCTTAAAAAATACAAAATCTTCACAACTGCGCTCCAACAGACTATAAGGGAAGTCATGAAAACCATCTTTTTTGGTTCTATAACTCAATTAAATGATTCTGAATATAGCGGAATATCATTGCCAGAGACTTCAACCTTCTAGTTGATAAGGATCTTGAACAACAATATTGTTGCTGATTTGCTACGTTCATGTGTCAATCAGGTTTTGAACGGCCATTTCAAATCTGATCAGCGTTTTTTTTTGTACCGTAATTTCGGGTGAAATTGATATTATTTCACGGGTTTTCTGATCTGTTTTCTATGATGTTGTCAATGCCAAACAATTGAATGCAGGAGAACAAGTACGCCGGTGTGCCTCATTGGCTCATGTAACGAAATTTTCTAACAAATGTGATTTTGGTGCTAAAAATTATCTCTAAAATAAAAAAAAAATCGTGGGATTCCATTTCGGGGTAAGATTGATCACTTATCATTGATTGTTTGTTTTGAAAACAATTCTATCTACTTAATTTGGGCTCCCGGAATCCGAATATGCTTGTTAAATTCTTAACAACAAAATATTTACAAAAATAATTCGTAACTTAATTTTAAGAATACCACGTAAAACGCCTAAATGTAGGCAATTTCCAAAATAATTTCAAACTATCTAACAGAACTTCTATTATTTTAACATATATTTTTTGTTTTGTTCTGCATTTTTACAGATTTTTTTTTAATGAGCATTCTTTAACATCAAAAACTTTACAGCACACAATTTGACCATTGTTAAGACAAATGACGTTCATTTACTTTAGGTTACATTGATATCGGCGCTCTCACCTTACCGAACATTTTCCCCCGAATTTACGGTAGTCACTCCATAACTATTTGAATCGCATTGGTACCGTAATCCGGGGTAACATTGATCATTTTTTTAGTTTTTCTTAAATTTTTCATTTCACAATACAAATGTTACAAGTTTTATATTTTTAAAACAAGTACTGGCACCACAGCTCCTAACTATATACTTCATTTTGCTTTTCGAAAGATTTAAACATGTTTAAATAAATGTTTTAAGTCATTTTTGATTCAGCTGATATGGGGTAACATTGATCACCCAAGTAAACAACGTTCGGTAATATTGGAAATAACGTTACTTACTAAAATCATGGCCCCTGAAGCCGAATATGAAGACTAACCTCTTACAAGTCATTTACTTTTTGAGTTATTTCAAAATTAAAAACACTTTGAACCGCGGAATACGCCTAAAAGTAGGCAATTTCCTAAGGAAATTCTACATTCTTAATTGTAATTAGTTAATGTTGCCTAATTGAATATACTTATAAAAGATTTGACAACGGAATCGTCATATTTAGTAACAATCGCATTTTTCTTGATCACATCATCTGCAGAAGTCATGTGAGACATGAATTTTCGGTAGTGTCAGTCAAAATGATAGAAATCATTGTTTCAAAAAGTTGACGAATTTACGCATGAAGTATACGCAATTTTGGTAAAAACCTTAGTTTTCATTAGCTTATGAATGTAAGAAAGAGAGGTACCATTCATGATTCGAACATGCTTCATCAATAAATCTTTATTTGATCTTTTAACTAGATGAGTCATTCCGATCAATGTTACCCCGCTGATCAATGTTTCCCCGGATTACGGTAATAATTTCTGGTCGGCCATATATTGTTGCCAATATTTGTCATCTCCAGATAGTCCTTATTCTGCTGAATATCTTTGCTGAAGGCACCAACCTTCTTGCTGACAAGGATCTTGGTGTAGAGTAGATTGAAGATTCCATTTTACTAGCGCCACCCAGCGCATGAATTTCCAATCAGCTCTTCACCGCCAGATAGCTCTTGATCTGCTGAATAGCTTTGTCGAAATCATCTAGCTGATTAGGATCTTAAGATATTGTACGGAGATTTCCAGATTGGACACGGCGCACAGTGCGTTGAATGTATGGAGCTGCGGGACAAAAATCGAAACTAGAAGATTAAGCCATTTGAGCACCTTGGTATGGAAGGGAAAGTTGTTTCTGGTCAAAAGAACTACAATTTGCATAAATGACATATAATATACGCATAATCGCAAAACTGTCCCAAGCGCCAATTCATATTTTTTCCAAGAAAAACCATGCCATTTGTACTTTTATTGCTCATAATGATGTAAGAAGTTATTTGCAAATATGTCTCTTATCACTCGTAGTTGCAAAAGTGGCTTATACGCCTTTATGGAAAAAATCGCATTTTTTTTTAAATTTTCAGTTTTTTATATGAAATTTGATTAAAATCTTGGAAACTACATTTGAAATTTATTATTTTAAGCATAAACTTGCTCTGGTGTAATGTCTGGTTGAGCCGAGACCACATAGTGTTGCAAGATTTTCGGATTTTCCATCACAAACAACTCATTTTCATACTTGTGCTGGTTAAAGTATACCCCTAAAAATAGTCAAAAATCTCAAAGAGTTGCAGGGAGTTGCAGCTGTATCTTTCAGGCCTTTTACATGACACTCTAAAAAACATGTCTGTGAGTGATTTAAGGTGGAACTCGGTGGAACTTTTTTTGAATCGATTATCAAAGTTGCATGTTAGTATTTCATAAGTTTGATTTCATAGCCAACTCGACGTATCGATTTCTCATATACAAAGTTAAAATTGGTGTTATTATGCCATCAAATATACTTTACCAACCTCCAGCCATGTTCTCTTTTGGATTTTGATTAAATACATTGGTTTCAAAACTCTCCGTACTAGTTGAAAGGAATGTTGAAAACATGCGACAAAATTTAGCTTTTCTGCTTCTCCGACAATGGATGCTTTCGAAGCTTGTTGTAGTAATTTTAGTGCTTTTTATGTCTTATAAATACTTGTTTCAATAGCGGATGCCATCTATAAACACTTGTGGATACTTATTATCGCAGAATAAAATAACTTGAAATTTGATTTTTGTCTATGGAGCAACGCACTGTGCGGCGGTACCGCCGTTCCTCAAATCGCCGTCCAAATCGTCGGTCGGACACTTTGACATTTTTTATGCACCGTTGCCGTAGGTGCAACACGTACGTGAGATTGCCTTTTCACTACCGCGATTTTTGTGTGGTTTGTTTTGATTCCTTTTGACAATTTTTTATGTTACTTATGCTACGAGCTGGAGGGAAGCATATTGGGAGGGGCGTTTTGATGCATATTTGGAAAATTTGATTTTGGTAAAGTTTTCAATTACTTTGATTTCAATCAAATATTAAGAAATGTGTGGACTTCAATGTAGTGGTTATATCTAGAATCGTCGCTTTACAGATGTTTTATGTTTATCGTGAGTAACTGCGAGCCACAATCCTATTTAGTTAGAGGATATTCATACCGCCTGAATATATTGGAGTGCCCCTTGAAATTTACCGCTGATTTCGAACCAGCTCAAGCAATGTCCCTTCAAATCCATCTTCCAAGAAAATTCACAATACAAAAAAATGTTACAGCATCATCTGTTGAATAAATTCTCATTCGGTCTCTTCACCGCCATAGAGCCCCTTCTAATATGCTAGGAGAAGTGGATGAACAAGGATGAATCTGTCATTCAAATACTTGTCAAATGTCATACAAAATCTACTTTTTCTCAGCGATAAGTTCATCCCTCATTCATGCTAGGTGAACCACTTCCCCTAGCCTATAAGGATCTTGAGATACAGAAAATTGAAGACAATTTGATACTAGTGCCACCTAGGGGATTATTCTCTATTATTTTTTTCACTTCCAGATAGCCCTTAATCTGCTGACTCTCTTTATCGAAGACACCAACGTTCTAGAGGATAGCAATCTTTGAGTAGAAAAGATTGAAGATATCTTTTAGCTAGTGCCACCTAGCGGATGAATTTCCAATCAGACTCTTTTCCGCCAGATAGATCTTAAACTACAGAACAGCTTTGCCGAAGACACCAACCTTCTATCTGATTAGGATCTTGAGATAAAGACAATTGAAGAAAAAATGTCACTAGCGCCACCTAGCGGGAAAATTCTCAATCAGGCCCTTCACCGCCAGATAGCCCTTGATCTGCTGAACAGCTTTGCCGAAGACACCAAACTTTTAGCTCAGTTGGATGTTGAGATACCGATTTGAGGCTAATTTTGGACCCCTCGTGTCCACGTTTTTTGAGAACCTTTTAAAATTTTACACATGTTTTCGAGGGAAGTTTTGAAAAATAATAAAATTTTTAGGACATGGCAAATCAGGTTTGAAATATAATTCTTTTTTCCTAAACACAATCCGAGAAAACAATCAAAACTTCCCCCAGGTTAACTTTGTAAGTACTCCAATGAACGGAGCTAGTTAAGGAAAAAATCGGCAACTCTAGAATACCATTGAATTTGGAATCGGAATTTTTGCTATGCTAAAAGTTCATCTTCATGTTAAAAAAAACATTTATTCTTATTTTTTCAAGTATTTTGAAGCAGTTTATGTATCATCTTTACTCACCCTGAACAGTTAGTGCCCAGTAAACACACGATCGTTTATGATAGCGTATAGGAGTACACAAGTGGAGGCGATATATGTTCATTTTGCATGCAGCCTTATGACACATGTACGTATATCGCCTCCACTTCTGTATTCTTATGCACTATCGTATACGATTTTGTGTTTACTGGGTGTTATTTTAGTGCAATATGTTAGTCCTTTAATTCTCATCATTATTCAAACGCGTTCTTCAACTTCTAAAAGTTATCTAACCTTTTATGATCATTATCAACACTTACCCACCCGTTCTTCTTTTCCAGCGGTTATGGAACAATTGACTCATTACAATTGCCGATATAAGTTGATTACAAAATCGATTGTGTGCATCGCAGCCTCTCTCGTCGTGACGTGTCACGATGAGATGATTGAGCTGTTTGATCCTGACTCCTAACGTTGGAATTGCAAGGTCGCCCAAGGTTGTCAAGTACTGTTGTAGGCACCTGGGGTTTCCTCAAGTTTACTGGTGCCTAGCTGAACCTTAATTAACTCTCAATCGCAGTAAAGTGGTCGCAGCGCGGGGTGGGACATTATTAATGATCGGCAACCAATTGTGTAATCGATGTTTGTCGGTGAAGGTATCGCTTCGATGAGCTAATCGCTAATTTATGACTGCTAACTGATTACGGTTTTGTGTTCTTCTGTTTATTTGCAGGTAAACTTACTCATGCAAAGATGGAAATACATCAGCTGTATTCGTAAGTAAATGTATTCAAAGTAAAGCTGTTAAGATTGTTGAACAAATGTGTTTTACGAATTCCAGAAGACAAGCATAGATAAAAGGATTACCTTTGAAATGATAATCCACAGTGGAAACAATCGGATCTTGAAGTTTATGTCCCTAAGAGGATCGATCACTCTCACGGCAGATGATCTGAACGTCCGCATTGTTGTCTAGACCTTAGGTTAATTTACCGCCCAAAAAACGTTAAAAAAATGCTAAAACATCTCATATCAATGCCATTGTGCTTCAGCCAAGATGTCCAGTCGCGTTTCAGTCAATTTACAAAATTAATTTTCTGTCAGAGGTTAAGCAGTACTATCATAAATTTACTTTTTGGCGCTCATCGATGATCGCACCAGCAACGACGGAACCGTTCTCGCAATGTTCAACACCTTGTTCGCACTGATGGTGATCAAGGCTCGTCAGGGAGTCATCGCGACGGCGACTCGATTTGGGAAAGCTGAACCGTCGTCATCCTGGTTCATCGTCAACAACTACGGGACTCAGATGAGATGGGTTCAGCAGATGAGCGAAGCAGACCAAAAAAAAAACGATTAAATGTTTAAAAATTAATTTCTTGCCACCTTTTTGTAGCTAATAACGCTGATGGTTCCAGCAAGTCGCGATTGTGGTTATTATTCTTCTCGTATATACGTTCGTTCGTTCTCTTTTTGGACCTCTGTTCGTCTTCTATCTCCATGGTGGGGCTCATTTCCATAGAAGATGGGCCCGGGGCGGCAGTAGGGGCCGGAGGTTAGAACCGGAGCAATGAAGCAACACGCGTGATGTGAGAGAGATTTGAAAAGAAACCAAAAATCATCTCCATCACGAGCCCGTCATCATCGCGCCATCTCTCCGAGTAGCCTCCGGAGACGATCGATGCCATGGAACGTGTTCTCTGTGATGCCTCCTTTTTGGGTTCCATCCACCAATGGCGTGATGAGGTGAGGGTTGAGAATCTTCAGAGGTTCTCCAGACATTTCTTCAAAATTCCAATTCAAATGCTCTAGGGAAACCTTTGGGGCCTTCCTTAGCCGAGTGGTTAGAGTCCACGGCTACAAAGCAAAGCCATGCTTAATGCGTATTGGTTCGATTACTGGTCGGTCCAGGATTTTTTCGTAATAGAATTTTCCTTGACTTCCCTGGGCTTATAGTATCATCGTAACTGCCACACGATATACGAATGCGAAAATGGCAACTTTGGCAAATAAAGCTCTCAGTTAATAACTGTGGAAGTGCTCTTAGAACACTACGCTGAGTAGACGGCTCTGTCGCAGTGGGGACGTTAATGCCAAGAAGAAGAAGGGAAACCTTCAGTAATTTGTCATGAAATTCCTCCAGTGATTTCTCGTGAGAAATTTAGAGCAAGTCCTACTCCAAGAAATTCAGTTATTCTTTTACCGATCTCTCCAGTTAATACTCTAGAACATCTGTTTTGTTAAAAAATTATTCCAGAAAATCCTACAAGATTTTTTCTAGAAATACTTCAATAATTGCTTAGCAGATTCCTCCAGGTCGTATTCCACAGAATCTATATGGAACTTTTCATTGAATTCATCAATAAACTTGACAAGGGTTCCTTCATGTAGTTTTCCCAGTAATTTTCTTCCGAGATTGTTCCTGCGGGGATTGATTCTGCTTCTTCTTCAGGTATTTATCAAGTAAATTGTTCATAGATTCTTCAAAATTTTATTCAGAAAAAGTAACAGTACATGTAATTCATACAATTATACATACATTTTTCTAAGGATTCCTCGCCTGGTTTTTTCAGAGGTTCATCTAGAAAATCCTGCTGAATAATGTCAAAGGTTTTTATTGTTAACTAGTGGTCCCGGCAAACTTCGTCATCAAGTAGGCTGTTGTAAAACGTCATGTAATTCTCCATACAAAATGACACATTAGTCTTCTCAATAGAAATATTAGATTTAGAACGCTAGAGGCGCTGTGTGTCCCATACTGTGGCTGTGATGGTGATGAATCAACCACAGTAGCCTTGATTTTTATTGGCGCGATCCAACGGTACGCAAAGTGTCAAATTGATTGTTTTGTTTCTAACTTATGTGTTGGCGCGGGAAAAGAGGTAAAATGACCTCTGTCCCCGGAACAACAACGGATGGAAAACTCACATGAAAAGAAGTCTTTTGAGTCGCAGTTTGACGTACTCCATTGGCCGCAATTTGAATTACATGGAAGCTTTCGTGTGTCCCACGAACGCAAGCGATACGCACCATGCCTTGTGAGGGCTAAATCTACGAGCGACCTAGAATAGTGAAGAAGCATTTTAATATTTCAGTCGTATGTTTGACTGATCATCCATCTAACACAATAATCACACGTGCAACAGCACACCTAATCGAGAGTATCTTCTTTACTGCCCATAACTGCATAACAGTCACATTCGACATTTTTGGTAAATTGGAGTTAACACCATGGAGAGTCATCAAATGATAAATACTTTCGATCAACTTACTGAAATCTGTGAGATTGTTCTGGAAAATTCGAAAAATATACCAAGTTGTTTTGTCACATTGGCAATTGTAACCGCATAACAGTCACATTGAGATTATACATAAGCCTCATAATGTAGTAGCAACGAAATTTCTATCAGAATTATTTTCTGACTATTCACCCAATATGCGAAATGAATTGTACAAAATTTCAGCCTCAAATAAGCTCTTTTGAATTCTTAATGATTTTTTGAAATTTTAGTTTCCTCCCATACTGCAGTAAAATGCAAACTTGTTATTCCATTTACTCAATGCCTACTTTTGTCGAATGTTACAAATATGCAGTTATGGGCAGTTTAGGTAGAATATAATTTTCAGGACACACGAAAGACTATTTGTTTCAACAAGCCACGAAAGGCGCGCGAAGGCAAGGAAACCGGACGGGATTAATGTTTTGGTTCTGAAAGCAGGTTGCTATGGTGAAATTGAAAAAAAGTGACACTTTGAGTACCACATTCAAAAATTACATACTAGATGTTGGTCACAGCATTAACAGCGACAATAGCGGTCTAATCTTTATGTCTATTGTCTTCTCCCGTTTTTCCAATTATTACGGAGACTTTCCCAAACTTTTTTCTCGCTCAATCACGTCGCATCCCTTGTCGAGCTCATCTGTGAAAAACTTACGTCGATCCGTTCATCCGTTCTCAAGCCATTTCGTGTCATACAAACACCATCACATTTGTATTTATATAGAAGATAGATAGATTTTTGCAATAACAATTTTAGTTGTTTTTCCTGGAAAATTTCCTCCAAGAATTAAAAAAAAAATAAGGAGTTTAATCGCAGATTCTCGCAGGTATTCTTTACTTCTGGAGTTTATCATTTATTGCATCAGGATTTGCATCAGTGATATTCATGAAATATTCTATAAAAAAAACCTTACGTGAACTATTCTATAAAAAATAAATAACCGAATACTAGGGCTCCAATTTCATCAATTGCATGGACAAATTGTTCGAAAAAATCTGGATTTGAATACTTTTTAGGAAATATCTGGGAGAAACATGAAGAAATCTTAAAAAAATCTGGAGTGATTCCTGAAAGTATCCTTAGAGAAATTTCAAAATTTGAAGAAATTGTAGAGGAGATCCTAAAAATTGCTGAAGGAATCTCTTAAGTGTTCCTCAGAGATATTACTGATTGAATTGAGCATGAGCATGAGCATGAGCATAATTGACCGTCCACAGTTGCTACTCCGTTATTGCAAGAACAGCTGTACTTACACAGGGAATCAACAGACACTACTCGGGATCAGTAGTATCCTCAATGTGTAAGTACTGGTGCTCTCATAATTATAACAAACAATAACGGTGCCGGGTGCGCTCGAATGCAGGTCAATTTAAGGATGGGAGGGAAATGTTGACGTGTTACTTGCTTTATGGAAGCCGAGGAGTCCTCTGCACTTCCACAAGTAGACACTGGGGGAGTTTGGATATGGGAAAGGCTTAGATAGAGGATTAGTTTTGGTAAACGATAAATATATAATTTCAAATGAATGCACCTAACCGGATTCGCGATGTTACTCGTTAAAAGCATTGAACGCCGAACAAGTGTTCGTCGCTCGCCCTATAGGAGCAAGCGACAAGATCAAAGGATCAAACACTACTAACGCGATCCGATACTATTCCACCGTGCTACGCGAACGACGCGCGACTTGTTTGATCCTGCCCTCATCGCCCGCCTCCACAGGAGCAAGCGTCAAGGTCGAAGGATCGAACAGAACTCTCAGAGATATTACTGGTTGAATTCTTGAAGAAGTCCCTCATAAAATCTTTGAGAAATTTTAGGCAGTTTCATGGAAGAATCAGTGGATGAATTCTAGGAGGTTTGGTGACTTCCTTGAGAAATTTATGGAAGTATATTTTAAAGATTTCCTGAACGAATTTCCGAAGAAAACTCTGAAGGAATTTCTAGAGGTATCCTTGGAAAAAATGCTGTTAGTATTGAAGAAGGCATCCTGAACGAAACGGGTCAAAATAACTGTAGTTGTAAACGCGCAGCTATTCAGCTGCGTCATGGGTTCAGCTGCGAACAGTGGAGTCGAGGATCTTCTTGGGTTGGAAATTTTTGTCGGCTTCCCAGGGTATCTTTGTGCTTACCACAAGGAGTATATAAGTTTACCACAATTCTATTTAAAACCACTGAAAAATGATCGAATTGCGGTAAATTTAAACTTACATGAACAGTAATGCTAGAATTTGCTTCCCAGATTTCCATAGGACCATCTCATGAGATTCCTCCGGAAATTCTTGCAGAGCTTTTCGGAATTTGTCTGGGAATACCTTTATAAATTTATTTATGAATTTGTAGATCTTCCAGAGGTTCATTCAAGAATTCCTCCAGAAGTTTCTTCAGGGATTCCTCCTGAAAATTTGGGAGGCATTCTACAAGAAATTCCCACATGATTTTTTTCAGGTATTCTCCAGTTGTTGCTTATGACATTTCTATAGGAAGTCTTCCAGAATCTTCTTCCAGGGTTTTATCCGTTTACTTTTCCTTGGATTTATTCAACAATTTGTTCAGAGATTACTTCGAAAATTCCTCTTGAGACTTCAGATTAGCATTAGCATTAAGCAATTCGCACAAATTCGTAGGTGGTACACTGCCCATACTCGCATTACAGTCCCATTTTATATGGGATTTCCTATATAAATGGGACTGTTATGCGAGTATGGGCAGTACAGTGCTAGACCATTGTATGAGGGTCATGCATTGCAGAATTCGCTCTCATTTGAGTATCAAGCACGTACCTGGAATTCTACCAGTTATTTTTCCTTGAATCCTCCACAATTACCTCCTGGTATTTTTCCTTGATTTCGTCCTGGGATTGTTCCAGAATTTCGTTTCAGCATTCTTCCAGGAATTCTTCCAATGATTCCTACGGGGATTTATCCCCGGGATTCTTTAGGATTTTCACTTGTTATATATTCTTTAGAATTTTCACTAGTTATAATAACAGGGATCCTTCCAGGAATTACTCCTGATATTCTATCTGAGATGCCCGATATTACTTTTGAGATAACCTCAGAAGTTCCTCCAGTGATTCCTTGTAAAAATGTTTGAGGGATTCTACCAGGAATTCTACCAAAAATTCGTCCGGAAATTTCTTTAAAAATTGCTTCAAAGATTCTTCCAGAAATTCTAGCAGGTGCGTTTCAAGGGATTTGTCCAGATATTTCTCACGAGATTACTCCAGTCTCTGGAGCTTCCGCTTAGTAATTCATCCAGTTGTTATTCCTGTTTTTTTCCAGAAATAGGTCCAAATATACCTTTAGGGTTTCCTCTCAAGAAACTCAGAAGTTATTTGAGAAATATCTTGAAAAATCCTAGAAAAGAAAATAAAAACATGCTCAAAGAATTCCTGCAGGAATTCTAAGAGGCATTGATTGAGGAATTCCTTGAACAATTCTTAGAGGCATCCCTGGAAATTTCCTAATTACTTGTAACTTTTGGTGCAATGTTTGGAATACTCTATGGAAGAAGCTTTGAAAAAATACTTGTAGTTACTAATCGAGGAATGCGTGAATAAATTTATGAGAGAATTACAAGAGGAATCCATCGAAAAAAAAAAAAACTCATATAATCTCTGGAATAGAATATTGCGACTTTTACACCCATTTAGAGTCATCCAAAATTTCTTATTATCGCAGTCAAAGCTCTCACAAGATTTCGCAGTGCAAATGTATACAAGCTAGGTCTGTCATAATTTAGGTTGTTTCAGATTTTTGACAGTTGGTCAGTTAGACTATATGTCTCAGCGAAATTATGCTTGGAGGGATGTCTAAATTATCACAGAAAGCTCAATATTCGTGAAAGACCGAATACTCAGCTATTCTATGTCGTAGAATAGGTTCCTCAACTTTTCGGATGCAAGATTTAGTAGATAGATAAACATCAAATGGCGATGGATCAGAATGTATATCCATAGACAAACAGACGTAACAGCTAGAACAATTATTAGTTCGAAACATGGTCAAGCGAACATTAACGCCCAATGCTAAAAATACTTTATTTGGTCAACCGATAATTAGGTAGCGGTAGTGTGCAAACGTGAAACTTGAATTAAAGCGATACAAAAAGATCAATCTTAAATAATGTAACTGTTAAAGAGGAAGAGAAAATGTCTAACTTTTCTATACATTTTTTTTCTTTTCAATGCATTTGAATCCTTGTACCTTTTAATTCCGCCCTAAATGCTTATCTTTGACAGATACGCGTATTTCGACTAGCACTTGCAGACTTCTTCAGTGTCAGTTACTCGTATCCAGTAAAACGAAATACGCGTATCTGTCAAAGATAAGCATTTAGGGCGGAATTAAAAGGTACAAGGTACTCCAATCTACATTTTTTTAAATACTAATTCAAAATTGAACTATTCTTTCAGAGAGGGATGATCTGAAAACTCTACAATGACTCTTTCTGGGATATCTCCAAGGATTCTTGAGGGATTACAGATATGCTTCCTGGAGTCTTTCAGTAATTAACTTAGATAATCCTTCAGAGACTCATACAAGAGTTTCTCCAGAGACTTGTGCAGGGATTTCTTTAGGAAAATCTCAACAGGGATTCTTGCAGAGATTACTTCAGCTTTTCCTTCAGGAATTACTCCAAGGATCGCTCCAGAAAAAAATCTACATGTTTTCCTCTAGAAACTGCGATGAACTGGTAGAGAATATTTTAATATTCCAGGGATTTCTTTAGACATTCATCCATAGGCTCCTGCAAGAATTTCTCCAGAGATTCTTCCAGAAACTTAACCGGGGATTCCTCCATGGATTGATCAAGATTTTTTCTAGAGGTTACTCCAGGGATTGCTCCAGGAATCTCTCCAGGAATTATTATTCTTTTTGAGGAATTCATGGGCGAATTTCTGTAAAAATTTCTATAGGAATCCTTGGATGAATCTCTAAAGATTTTTTTGGAGGCCCAGAACGCATCTCTGGAAAAATCAAGCGTAATCCCTGGAGGGTTAGCTGAAAATTCCCTTAAATAAATCATAGAGTGATTTTCCTGATGGAATCCATGCGAAAATTACTGAAAGAAACTCTTGAGGAATCCCTATAAGAATTTATGAAGTTATTTCTTGTTGAATCCCTAAATGAATTTTTGGTAGAATCTGCACGCGGAAGAGTTCCTGATGGAAATTGATAGCGAACAAAAGTTCTTCCTGGAGGAATTTTTGGTAAGCATTTTTACCAGTGTAGGGAATTTGTCAGCGATACAATGTTTTTTTTACTTATACATTCTCTTGCCGAATGTTGCCGATTATTTATATTATCATTTTGCTTACAATTTGACACTAATGGAAATTTAATGTTTGGGAAGCTCATAGAATGGCAGCTTTCTAGCACGACCAAGCTGAGGGGAATGCGTATGGGTTTGATCCTACCGGTCGAGGATCTTTTTGGATCGGAAATGTTCTTGACTTACCATGTCTATTTAGATCTGGATGAAAAATCATCAATTTTGAGCTATCGCATCATGGAGCTATATAATGGTCTGAAAATGTACACATGTCAACATGTCCACATTCCAGAATACCCCGAGCGATTCAAAGTCATGGTTATTTTTTTATCCTTAATGCATAATGTGTCACTTTTAGAGGTCGCTGAATGCTTCTTTTTGCATGAAAATGTTCGTTTTCAAAAGATAGGAATAATCAGAAAATTTCAGATTTCTATCTCGTTTCTCGACAAAGTTACAGCTCCTTTACCGCACCGATTGGTCAAAAATTACCCCAATGCACAAGGAAGAAGTAGTATTGTCAGCTACAGGTATCGTCAATACAAATTTGAATTATCGTGTTAGTCAACTTTGAAGAACAATCGAAATCGTTATCTTCAAAATTTAATGACGTTAACGTGATGATATAGTGTATAGACAATGGAGCAGTATTGCTATCCAAAACCAGAATTTGAACTCATTTAACACATTATCAAAAACTGCTCCTTTTTTGATTTATTGATGAAAATGCTACGCAGTATGACATTTGTAAAAAATGAAGCAAATATCAGCACAAAATCGATTGCTCAGCATTGTGAAAATTAAACATAGATGTGTTTGTTCAGAAGAGTCCGATTTCGTGTTTTTTTTTTTAGAGTGAATGGCTTTTTTGAA
The DNA here is from genome assembly GCF_002204515.2 of Aedes aegypti. Taxonomy (NCBI): domain Eukaryota; kingdom Metazoa; phylum Arthropoda; class Insecta; order Diptera; family Culicidae; genus Aedes; species Aedes aegypti. The sequence goes on from NC_035108.1 coordinate 404,979,463, forward strand.
GAGTTTTCACACCATGCTTCAAGTTTGCTAAACAGCTTGAGTCTGTTTTTGGCATCTAGTTGTTGAATTTATCAAACACATAAGAGGGATTCCACGGAGGCATGCAAGTCGATTCTGATCGACCATTTCAAAAATATCTGAAACTTTGCACAGTTTTTCAGTTCCATCTAAATCGTCATTTTCCGATATCAAATCTTCAAGTTGAGTCACGACTAACTTTTCAAAAGGGTGTATGTGAAAATGGTTCAAAAATATTCAAAAAGCTGCACAGCAAAAACGGTTCGTTCGATTGTTAGACAACTAGAGAAACAAAGTTAGACAACTAAATAAAGATTCCAAAAAAAATACACACAGTAAAAAATTTTTTTTTTTGCATTCAAAAACATCATTTTCGTCACAAAAACTCAAATATCTCAAAACCCTATCGGAATACCAACGTAATTTTTTGAGGGAAAACGGTCCATTATATTAGCTATCTACCATAAAAATTTGATGGTAAGCCAATAAACAAAAAAGTTATGACATTTCAAATATTTCACAAATTTGACACTTAGTGAAATTTTTTTTTTCATTGTTAATTTTTTTTAGGACCGCAGTTTGTTGCTGAATTTTTTGTTAAGGGTACCACATGAGGTTAACAAGTTGTTTTCATGATATTTTATTTAATTATTCATAACTATTATAGCATCTATTAGAAAGTTAGACGCGATCCAGTGTTGTGATCTAAAGTCTTGATAGTGTCATATTTTTTATAGTACGTAACTGAAGAAAAATTCTCTCAATAGTGTTGAAACCTTTTGATAAAAGAAACCTATAAGAAATCTAATATTGAAGACAAAAGCTACAAAAAAAGTTTTCTATACAGGTATACGACTAGTTTACCTGCAAAAAGTTTACCTCGTAGAGAACAAGGCGGGTCTATACCCAGGTGATCTAGTATACGTAAAGCAGGTCGGTTTTCTCGGCGCTGGTTTTCTCCACAAAGTTAAAATCTGATTACACCTGGGTATAGACCCGCCTTGGTAGAGAATAGACTTTGTTAATCATTTTTGGGAGAAAGCGAGTAATTTCAACAACATCAAAAACATGATAGGTACATAACATGAACATACTCACGAAAAAGCTAAAAATATACTACCACTACGGTTATAAAAGATTTAATTGTAAAATTTTTCTTCAGTCAAGCAAACGACACCAAACTAGTCAGTAAAAACTTAAAAATGATTTTGTTTATTAAATTCTAACGAGCAACATGAGTAGTCGCTTTCTCAACTGTTGCAGGCCGTTTGCAGAAAAAAAGTGTTCGAAAGAGCTACGAAATCTCACCGAAAGCACCATAGATAAACTGAAAGCGGCTGGTTATGCTCCAATGTCTACATTGAATACAAATTTACGCATTTGTACGTCCTGCCGTTTAAACGTTGACAAACGGGCAATCTGTACATCATCGGTGGATCAGGTTGCAGGAAGTTCGAAAACAACAACAACTGAGGAATTACTAGATGCACCGACAACAACTGAAGAGTTACCAGAAGTACCAAGTGCAGATAGTCTTGCCACGGTACCATCAGCGACATCTGTTTCAACAAATCTATCAGAAGATGAGTGCATCCAAAAGGTCAACATCGAACGCTTCAACGAAGGGATAGCTGGAATAAAAGTGACTCCGATTAAATGGACGAAGATGGGTTACGTCAATTATTAACGAAAATATTAAGGTAGGTTTTTCCTCATTTGCAAGCCTTCGTCCAAGGCAATGCAAGCTTCTATCCAATTCAGGAACACATAATGTTTGTGTGTGCACAACACACGAAAATATTAACCTAATCTTACATAGTTTGAAAAGAATCAATTTATCAAAGGATATTAAAATGTTAACTGGTAGTCTTTTGTGTGAAAATACAACATCAAATTGCTATCTACGATCTTGTTCGGATTGTCCAGATTCTTCATCATTGGAAAATACTTTATTCGCTGAGTTTGAAGAAAATTATATTGATCAGTTATCATTTGAGCAATGGGTGACCACGGATAGGTGTGACCTAGAAACTATTGTAAAACCTGTAGATGAGTTTGTGTCATTTTTTTGCTTGAAATTAGAAAGTTTAATTCCTCACGACTTTATTAAAACAGAGCAATCCCGCTTTTTAAAAAATACGAAAAATACATTACAGGATGGTGAATTTTTAGTCATTTGTGATTTTTCTGAAAACTATAGCTTTGTATTGCAAGATGAAGTGCAGTCCCATCACTGGAACGTACAACAAGCTACAATTCATCCATTCGTTATTTATTTCAATGGAAGTACGCAAATTGAACATTTTAGTTTTATTGTAATTTCCGAAGATTTAAGACACGACTCAGTATCTGTAAATTTGTTCATTGCCAAAATGATTAACTTTTTACGCGTTGATAAGGATAAAGAAATCAGAAAGATATATTTCATTTCTGATGGAGCAGCATCGCAGTACAAAAACCGTAAGAATTTTTCGAGCCTATGTCAATTTAAATCAAAGTACGGAATTGATGCAGAATGGCATTTCTTTGCTACGTCACATGGCAAAGGTCCTTGTGATGCTATTGGAGGAACCATAAAGCGCATGGCCACAAGAGCAAGTTTAGCCAAAGAACGTGAGCATCCAATTAAAACTGCAAAAGAACTATTTGATTGGGCGAATCGCAGAAAAGAAGAAGATTTAACAAAATTATCATTTTGTTTTACTACTACTGAAGAGTACGAATTAACGGCATCAGAGCTCAGCGAGCAATATAATAACGCGAAAACGATCCAAGGAACCCAAAAATTTCACTGTTTCATTCCATTGTCAGAAAATAAAATTAAAGCAAAACTATACTCGAACTGTACTGATAATGATGCAAAAGTGTTCGATATTGTTAAAAAATTGAATAACAATAAATAAATAAATAAGTATTAATAAAATGTTTTCATGATCTCATAACGCATACCCAAATCCAAAACTTTTAAAGTTTATATATAACATTTAGAAACTCATCGATCATACTCTAAAAAAAAAATATCCTGGTAAAAAAAAATTTATTTTCGTGTAATCTGTTAATTCATTTTAATTTATACATATATACATATACATATAATATTTATACATATACATAATATTTATACATATAATGTACATAATACTAATGAATACATGAAAACGACTTGTTTAATTCACGCAAGGTCCTTAACAATAAAATCAGCAACAAACTGCTAAAAATCTCGTTAATAAAGTCAAACCAACCAACCAACCAACAAACTGCGGTTCCCGTAATAATTTACACCGAAAAATTTTATTTTTTTCTACTAAATGTGAAAATTGTGACATGTTTGAAATGTCATAACTTTTTTGTTTATTGGTTTACCATCACCAAATTTTTATGGTAGATAGCTAATATAATGGACCGTTTTCCCTCAAAAAATTACGTTGGTATTCCGATAGGGTTTTGAGATATTTGAGTTTTTGTGTCAAAAATTATGTTTTTTAATGCAAAAATTTTTTTTTTTTACTGTGTGTATTTTTTTTGGAACCCAGATAGCCGTAGCGGTAAACGCGCAGCTATTCAGCATGACCATGCTGAGGGTCGTGGGTTCGAGTCCCACTGGTCGAGGATCTTTTCGTAAAGGAAATTTTCTCGATTCCCAGGGCATAGAGTATCTTCGTACCTGCCACACGATATACACATGCAAAAATGGTCAATGGGCAAAGAAAGCTCTCAGTTAATAACTGTGGAAGTGCTCATAAGAACACTAATCTGAGAAGCAGGCTTTGTCCCAGTTGGGACGTAACGCCAGAAAGAAGAAGATTTTTTTTGGAATCTTTATTTAGTTGTCTAACTTTGTTTCTTTAGTTGTCTAACAATCGAACGAACCGTTTTTGCTGTGCAGCTTTTTGAATATTTTTGAACCATTTTCACATACACCCTTTTGAAAAGCTAGTCGTGACTCAACTTGAAGATTTGATATCGGAAAATGACGATTTAGATGGAACTGGAAAACTGTGCAAAGTTTCAGCTCAATAGAAAAAAAATGAATTAAAAAATTTACCAAATTTTGGTGCTGTTGCTTGGAATCACTCATAATAATCATTCGACCTAAATTACCTAAATTTATAAGCGATTCTTTTCCCTACAACGGTCTTATGCACGCCTATGGGCTCAACACGAATCAAAACCTGGAGCAGCGCTGCTCAGAATGAGGTGAAATTCGAGATGTCCGATATGATTTGGTTCTTGTGCATCCGTCGTACGGGTTGAGTTCTGTGCATGCTGAAAAAAGGGTTAGCGCAGTGAACCGACGATGTTCCAATATCGATAGCCCGATGAAAGTTCCGGCCTATGCCGACTCAGAGCTCTAACCATCGCCGAGAACTGCCTTTTAAGAGCACAATCTGCCTGCCAGAGATCGCGCCCGATCAGCTGAAAACCGGATCGGAGAAGGCCAGCGCAATTACCAAGGAAGCGTGTGCTCCATATGGTTGAAACGGGGCACACAGCAAGAAGCGCGAGAACAGCACATGCAGCGGGCTCGCAGCGAGGCAGGATAATGATGAATAATTTCATTCATCAGCACAGCATCGCTTCCAAAAAGCTACCCCATCTCTCCCGATGCGTATTACACCGGAAAGCTCGTGCAGCTAGGTGCACCAATTTGCATCAATCTGCTCCGGTTCCATGTTCTTCGTTTTTGTTTCGTCCGAAACCGTGCCCACGGAAACAAATGATAACGATTTTTCACCACCATTTTTGCCTTCGAGGAAACTCCCTGGCATTATTTCTGACCTCGGTTGCTAATCTGTTTCCAGAGATCTGCTTCTTTGGCCGGAGCGATCTTTTCCCTAATTAGGGCCTTATTGTTAGCACGCTGGCCAAAGCATCGCGCATTATTACAAACAGGTTTCGGATTTTGATTTGTGCCTGAACTTTAAGTTAAGCCTACCGGCCGGCACCTGTCAGTTACTTATACCGAGAAACCCAACCGCACTGGCACTGGCGCTGGTGTTGAAAAGTATCGCGTTCGGTGGTAACACCTCGCGCGTCCAGCGCCAACGATTCTTCACTATTGGATGCTAATTCGTCTCATTCAGGACTGGTAGCTACTATGTAAGGAACAAATAATGTTGTTATATTTAGTTATATGAATAGATTGAGTCTCAAGATTGAACCTGGATTACAATGATTCTTACCCGAAGTGTTTTATAAATTCTATCTGAACTACACAAGGAAGTTCTATTCTATTCTAGAAAGTTTTTCCCAAACCTTCCATTAAAAATAGAGATCTTGAGTCGTGCATTAAAATAGTGACCAAGTCGATAAAAAGAGCCCTGCTACCAGCCCTGCTCTTTGCGCATTGCTTGCTGATGTTCCGACCGTCGACGGCTATTGAATCGAATTCGCGCTTGAGATGTTGTGGCACAAGGCACTCCTTCGCGAACGGTATCACGTATGCTTGTCGTCTTTTTTTATCGGGAGCTGGGATCAACTGTGCTGTTGCTATTGCCAACACGGGGTAGATCGCATCGCGCCAAGAAGACGGGAACAAGATAGATGTCCGTTACTTCCACTCCTCGAGAGCCACTCGCCGCAGAAGAGGAGGTTGTTCAACTTGCGGTACAGCTTGTTCCGCGTGACCTTGGGGTGCAGAAAAGGCCTTGTCTCGGAGTGGGTTGGAAACAAATCACCGAGATGTCCAGGGGGCGGTAGCGGGGATCAATCCGTGTTGGACAAATTTGTTCGAATGATGTTTGTGCACTGCACAATGTGCAAGGATTGATTTGAGACGCGATGTATAGTTTATCATCTTCTACTATGGCGTACCATAAAGAATATGGACAATTCTTACAGGGAGCATTGTAAAACTATCTACATTTTGGATTACATGTAAAGAATTGAAATCCCACCCAATTTTAGCTTAATGTTGGGGGGCCGTTACCTCTGGTTTGAATGAAAAACCTCTCGACAGCAGTGTTTAGAGTACACAGCTTCAAAGCTAAAATTTATTAATGAAATATACTTTTTGCACTTAAAGTAAAGATAAAATCACTTACATTCTAGTTTCTATTACAATAACCCTTGAGGAACAAACCCGCCACCCTTTCTTATTCTATTTCAATTTACAACTAATCCAATTCAATACGCTTCCACATAGCTATATGCAACAACCTCAATGTTGCCAGTTTCACCACAAATTCATCGCAACAAGTACATATATCCAAAAGTGGTTCAAGTCCTGTCTAGTTTTTATTGTATACTTCTCATATTTGTAATCTGGCTTTGTGACGTAATTATCACATCGTCTTTTGCTCAAAGTAGAACGCAAATTTCATAGGTTTTATCTTAGATATGTCTCATTACATTTGATTTGCAAGTGGTCGACAGGCAGACTGAACTATATGATATTTTGGTCTTGTGAAGTTAAGCCAAAGTCTCCATCAATTCTAATTCTACCGATGCTTCCTTATGAATCCCTTCAGGAAATCCTCGAGAAAATCATTCAGGAAATCCTTCGTGAATCCCTTCAGGAAATTCTCCAGAAATTACTTCAAAAATACTTTCAGGTATTCCTCTAGGAATTCCTTACAAGAATTTCTGAAGGAATTGTTTTCAAAAATTGCTCCAGGAATCCTTTTGAGGAATTCCTCCAGGTATCCCGTTGAGGAATACATCATAAGATCCCTTTTAAAAATTCGTCCTGACATTCCTTTGAGGAATTCGTTCAGGAATTTTATTAGGAAATCTTCATAAAATCCCATCAGGAGTTCCTACAGGCATCCCATCTAGAAATTCTCCCAAAATTTTTGCAAAGATTTCTTCAGGAATCCGTTCAGGAAATTCTCCAGAGATTCATTTGAAAATGTTTTAACGAATTCCTCCAGGGTTTCCGTCATGGGAACCTCTCGGAAAATCCTCTGGAAGCTGCACCGAAAATTCTACCTTATCCTTCAAGGAATTTCTTCAGAAATCCTCTTAGGAATTTCTTCAAGAATTGGTTGAAGAATGCGAATCTATGACATTTGGTCGAATGACATTTCGTCGAATGAATATTTGGTCGAAAAGAATTTAATTGCTTTGAGAAGCAAATGTTATTTGGTCGAAAGGGAATTTGAAGGATTATTTTACAGAGTGACATTTTGTCATCACAGTGATTGCGTTACTTACGTTTTTTTTTTACGTTTTTTACTATTATTTCTCATTCAGGCCAGTCGGATGAAACGCGATAAGCTGATTTCAAAAAAAGTAACTCAACTCTTGTCACACCAGTCAGCATTTCTCACCTCACCCGATACAGAGAATGAACACGAGTCTCTTGTTTGATTTTCTTCGTTTGAATTATTTATCCACTTCTTATCATTCAAAGTCGTCGACACCGTCATCATATTTGCTCTAGGAATATATTTTAGCTGGAAGTCACAAAAACCTAATTCACGATGAGCAGAAAAACTTATCATATAGACGGCCCTTTTGAAGCATTTCGTTATAAGTGTCGACGTATAAAAGTGCATGTGATGCAGACAATTCGAGGTGACCAAATAGTTCTATGCCTATTCCAAGTCCGCATTCCATAATCTTTACCAAGTTCAAACGAACTAAGATCTGGAAATCAGACAAGTTTCGGAGCACTCACACTGAATATCATCAGATAAAGATCAACAGTTGGAAATTTGGGAAGAATAATAATTTCAACAAAGTTTGATATTCTTCTAACTGAATAATTACAAAACTAATTGGAAGGCATTTTCCAAAGAATGATGATATTTAGAAAGAATTATAAATTCAACAAAACAAAAAATCAACATCGGTTAATTTGGGAAAAAAAAAATATTTATCGGGTGAAATAAAAAGGTCCGTCTAGCTATCCAACAACGACTGAAGAATAAAATGATTTCACCAAGTTTCTTACTATAATTTTGGAAAAAAAACTGCCTATCATGAATTCACTATGGCTCTAAAATACATCAAGAGTCAAAAATGCAAAATCCATGCGAAAACTTTCACCGACAGAATATTTTTAAACCTTCCAGCTACAAAATATTAGCCCAAATGCTGATCATCCTTCTATGTATTACTTATACGTCATTTTATCGCTGACGGCTCCAGAAATACTTCAGCAATCCCTTCATGAGTTACTGCGGGAATTCGACAAGGGATTCCTCCAAGAATTTCTGCATGAAAATATCTACAGGGATTCCTTTAAAGATTTCGCCAGTTCCTACAGGAATGTCTTCATAGATTCCTCCAGTAAAACCTTTACTGGGATTTTTTATCTCCATAGATTCCTCCAGGATCTGTTTCAAAAATTCTTCCAGGGGTGCTCCGGAGTTTCTCCGGAGATCTCCTGGGATTTTTCAAGCAATTTCTTATAGTATTTTTTCAGAGATTCCATTAGTAAAACTTCCAGATACTTTTCCAAGGATTCCTCCAGGAAAATCTTTGCAAAAATTCTTGCAGAGATATCTTAAAGGCTTTCACCAGGAATTCCTCCAGAAGTTACAGAGATTGTCCTACTCTTCTAGGATTAGTCAAGATATTTCTCTAGTGATTTCTCCAGAGTTTCCTCCGAGGGTTCCTCCACAGATACATACAAAGACAGCCCGAAGTAGTCCTCTCTGGATTCGTCCAGAATTATTCCGGAGATTTCTTCTGAGATTCCTCCACGGTTTACTCCATAGATTCTACCAGCAATTCCTCAAGGGATTTCCTGAAATTCTCCCAGGGAACCGCTAGAAAAAAGCTACATGATTTACTCCGAGAATTTCTACAGTGTTTCCCAGCAATTTCTCCAGAGATTCGTATTTGGCGTCTAAAAATGCTCCGGGATTCCTCTAAGAGTTTCACTTGAAATTCATATAGAGATTCTCTCAAGAATGCTTGCAGGAATTCATCAGAAATTATCGTAAGAATTTCAACAGGTATTTCTTCCGGGACTCCTCCACGGATCACTCCTGAGATTCTACCAGAAATTCCTGCAGGAATTCCTCCAGAATTTCTCAAGGAATTCCTCAAGAATTTCCTCTATGAATTCTCCCAAGAAAATCATTACATGACTTAATCAAAAGATTTCTCCAGATATCCCCCAAGAATTTCTCCAGGGATTTAGCGTTAGCGTTAGCGTAGTTACGGTATACTTCGTAGATTGGATACTAGCAACATTCATGTTTCTTTTTAATAATCTCATCCTGACTACTTTCAGGAACAAGGCAGGGGAGTATACCTTGTCCAAATCATAAACAAGAATACTAAAAGCATGAATATCACTTTTCCCGGCCACGCCCATCTTTACCGTAACTTGTGATAGGGGAAGGAAATGTTGATGCAGCACTTACTTAATGAGAGGCCACCGACTCAGCGACACCCTCATAAGTGCTACGGAGTTGGAGGTTGGGGAAGGTATATTGTCAGGATTCGCCTAGAAAGCTGGCGATAGACCATAAACATTTGTTGTTTAAGTGTTTTCAATTTAATCTTTTGAATGCTGGCAATCAAAAGAGAAAACAATAGTTTATTTATAGTATGCATAGTATTTCGCGAAATGCTTGTCGATTGTGCAGTAATATTTTTGCTCAATAGCCAGTAAAAAGCAAAACCGATCCCTCCAGGGTCATCGGATTGTATAAAATAACAATACGCTTAAAAAAAAAACCGGCGACGAAAACTCCTCTTGGTTCATCTTGGAGGGATTCTCCAGTAAAAGCAACATAAATTCCTTTTGAAAAACCTCTTAATTAATTCCTCCAGTGATTTTTTCTGGGATTTCATCAGAAATTTCTCCATTGATTCCTGCAATGATTATTCTAGAGATATGTCCAGATACATCTCTACAGGGGTTCTTTTTCAGGGATTTCTCTACGAAGTCCACTAGTAAAATCTCTTCAATAATTCTTTCTGGGATACCTCCAAAAATTCTCCAGGGATTTCAGAGATGCCTCCAAAAGTCCTTCAGCTTAACTGAACTTCAACTCAACTTCCTTCAACTTATTTAAATGAGTCTTCAGAGATTTCATCCAGAGAATCCAGGTATTTTCTATGAAAATCTCTACAGGAATTCCTGCAGATATTTTTTCAGGAGTTTCTCCAAGGATTGCTTCTGAAAAAAAATCTACATGTTTTTCTTTAAAAATGGTTCCAGGGATGAGCTGGTAGAGAATCAACTGTATATCTTAATGATATATGCCTTTTGTCTACGCAGTCTTTATTATAAAAAAGCCGTCGAAAAAAGAAAGACTGTGTAGCTAAAAAGCATGTTTGGTGTTCCAAGGATTTCTGCAGGAGTTCCTCCCGAAATTTTTTCGGGTATTTTTCCATAGACTCCTGCAAGAAATTCTCCAGGGATTCTTCCAAAAATTCAACCGGATATTCTTCTAGGGATTACTCTAGATTTTTTCTCGAGCTACTTCCAGGGATTTCTCAAAAAAAAAAAAACTTCCTGGATGAAACACAAATAAAAAAAAAATCGTGGAGGGAACCCTGGAGGAATTCCTATTATTATTGATGATATTATATTTTGATGATATTTCTAGAGAAATTCTTGAAGGCCCAAACCGCAGCTCTGAAAAAAATTCAAGGGGAATCCCTGGGAGGATTACCTGGAATAATTCATGTAGCGATTTTCCTGAAAGAATCATTGAAGAAAATTCTCGAGGAATCCCTATAGGAATTCATGAAGTTATTTCTTTTAGAATACCTAGAAGAATTTACGGAAGATTTCCTGGAGAAAATCTCAGGAATATTTCTTAGAGGAATCTCGAGAAAATAATACTTGAAGGAATTCCTGTAAAAGTTCCCTGAAAAATCCCAGTAAAGATTTTACTGGAGGATTCTATGAAAGTATCACTGGAAGCATTATGACTGAAACTTCTGGTGAAATCGCAAGAAGAATTCCTGTAGAAATATCCCTGTAAAAATTCCTGAAATTTCAGTCCTTGGAGGAATCCCTTGAGGAAATATTGACAAAATTCTTGAACGAATTGCTAAAGGTATTTCTGGAGCCCTATCGGAACCGGTCGAGAAAATCTGATAGCGAACATAAGTTGGTCCTGAAGTAGTCTGACAAAACTACTAGTGGAATCCCAGGAGGAATAGCTGTTAGGACTACGATGGAGGTTACCTTGGAGGAATTTCTGGTAAAATCCTTGGAGGAATCTTAGAGAGAGATATTCCGAGAGCAATTCTTGAAAAATCTCTGCATGTTTTCCTTGAGGATTTACTAGAGTCCTACTTGGATTGGTCGCAAAATTTATGTTTCTGTCAAAAATTCGTCAGTGATCAAATGTATGTTCACTTTTGATTACACGTCCAATTGAAACTATCTATGGCGCATTCGAAAGACAATGAGTTATTCTTTCTTCGTAGCTATTTTGAAAAGATTTTCTGCAATTTGTTTATTAAATTTTTACTTAAAGTTGTGACATTTTTCGAAAAACATGCTGAAAAAAAACATGGTTAATTTTATCAGCATTGGATGGACCAAAATTTTAAATAAGTGCGTCATTACAACCGCAATCGTACGTTCTTTGTAGAGCACTTGCGAAAATTAGCCGGAAAAATATAGAAACTATTTAATATTATAAATCTAGACATTCAAGTCATCATGCAAAAGCTTTAGGGTTTCGTTTCTTTCATATAAAGCTCGAAAAACGAAAATTGGTTTAAAATTAATTTTTGAGTCATAGGTCATTTTTGATCCTTAATGCCTAATGTGTCACTTTTTTTTCTTTAGGAGCTGCTGAAAAGTTCTTTTAGCACGAAAAGTAAGAAAATTTCAGATTTTTATCTTTTTTTCTACAAAATAAAAGCTACTTTACTGTGCCGATTGGCCAAAAATGGCCCCAAATTAACCTTCCAGTCGTCGCGCGGTTTGCCACCGTCAGAGCCACCACGCTGCTGTTGTGAATGAAAAGCGAAGTATTTTCAACAGTTTTGTACAAAATACAACAGCGCGACGACTGAAGTGTTAACAAGAAAGGTTAAGAGGATGATCATATGGAGTTTCTCATTGAATGCCACAAATATTAATTTGACGTAAATACTTCAGGAATATGTTGCTCGATCAGAGGATTACAATAGAATTATTACAAAGTTGGTTATTTAGATAGGTCGTTTTGTGTAGTAAAAGATGTTATAATTTTGGCTGGTTTGTTGTTAAAATAAAAAAAAAACATCAACAGTTCATCTACAATGAACAAAATTGAAACAAAGTATGTTATAATTTAAATAAAATATTACTCATTATGCTATAAATTGCACAACAATATAACTCATTTTGTTATCTTCCATAACTGACCTATAACTAAATTTGTTATTTTTTATATAAATTAAAACTTACGATGTATAATTTATTGCTCTTAGATACTTTATAACAAGTTGTGTTATAATTATAATTATAATTAAAACAAAATTTAAATAACTTTTGTTAATTTAACTGATTTTGTTTTAATTGTATAAAAACTTCCTCAACCAATTCAGAAGAAGTTGGAAGCCCTAAAAAATAAAGCAAAATGTGATGTTTGTAACAAGTTGTGATACAATTGTCTTACAGTTTTGTTGTAATCAGCTGGTCGGGTGAAGGAAGTTTGAAGAACGCAAACATCGATTATTTAATTAGCAGTTTAATTTAGTTCTCTATATGCATGCACCTAAAAATTCAAAATTATCTTCACTTTAGGCCATTTCTAAGGAAAAACTTGAATGAACAAATTCTCTGGAATATTTCTGGCAGACTGTGGCATTTTTGTCGACTAAGTGAACGTCAAACATGATCAAAAGTGTCAAGGTTCATGTTTGGAACAATTTTTAAAATCAAATTTTAAATATGTTATAGCCGTTATTTGAGCTGGAAAAATTGCTAAGGTAGTTGCAAAAACATGCTCTTTGGTATTATTAAACACAAACAAGAATTTATTAAACATTTTAGGACTCAATTCCAATTTTGAGGAGTTTCTGGAGAAATTTTCGAAGAGATGCATTATGAAATTCTTAAAGAGTTTTATGGAGAGACTCTGGAGAAATTGCTGGTCTTCTTAGTTTTCTTCTTATTGGGATTACGTCCTCACTGCGACAGAGCCTGCTTCTCAGTTTAGTGTTCAATGAGCAGTTCCACAATTATTAACTAAGAGCTTTCTTAGCCAAAGTTGCCATTTTGGCATTTGTTTTCATGTGGCAGGTACGACGATACTCTTTGACCAGGGAAGGCAAGAAAATTTCCATTACAAAAATATCCTGGACCGATCGGGAGTCTGACCCAGACACCTGCAGTATGGCTTTGCTTTGTAGCCGCGAACTCTAACTACTCCGCTAAGGAAGGTCCCAGGAATTGCTGGTTTTGCCATGATTTTTGGAGTAATTCCTAAAACGATTCTTGGAAGGATACCTGGAGAAACTCTTTAAGGCACACCTTACCGAATCCCGAGAAGGGACTTCTAGAGAAAATCTCGAAAGATGTTTCAAATCAGTTTTGGTATTCCGGAAGGGTTGAAAATTTCTTAAGGGATTCTTGGAGGGGTTTCTGGAGAAAATCGTAAGGAAATTTATTGAGAAACTCTTAAAATCACTCCCGGTGGAATTGTTGAAGGTATTCCTGGGCAAAACCTCGAAGAAATTCTCGGAGAAATACTTGGAGGATTTCCTGGAAAACTTATGGTTGGATCTCTAGATCACGAAGAAAGGGTTGAATATTTTTTTTATGAGACCTTCAATAAGTTACTCCCGAAGTTATTGGAAAATTTGCAATAACATTTTCGGTAACACAATTTTTTAAATTCGTATTGAATATGTTTGGGGTTTTCTGAAGATATCTTATGTGCATTTTTTCAAAAATGTTCGACCTAATCTAACTTATTAGCGTATTGGAGAATAATTCAGAAATAGGGAATAATTCAAAAGCTGCTTGCCAGCAATAGTTTTAAATTTGAAGGCGAGAACAAAGAAGACAACCTAAAGAAACCCAGCATCCGATTGTTTTCCAATCATATACGATGTTCTATTCCAAAGTAATAGAAAACGCCTCTTGTCTTCGCTACCGAAGAATGCATAATGTATAGACATGCGCGCCACATGATATTTTATTCATATACTGCACCTCATTTCCAATGCGAGATGCCAACGCGGCCAACCTCGATATTAATAGATTGTAAGACGAAACAGTTGCGCGCGCAGCTTCCTTCCTTATTTCTACTCCAGAAGCTCTCGCGGCAGGACATCCATTTGAAAGTTCAATTCCCATAAACTGGAAAGGAGGTACCGTTCGACTGATTATGCCACAGCGGCTCTCCGACTGCGTCTATTCATATCTTATGGATTTATTCGTTTGCTGCGGCGGCGGTGAACCAGTCGTATATGGGGTTCCATTTTAGCGTTCAAACGACTTGGTTATGGTACAATTCAAATCATTGCCAGCAGTGTTCGGATTCTAGAATATTCATTTCTGTAGATGAGGAACCGGCACATAAAAATGGTAATTGCTATGACCATATTCCGGCTATGGTTGTCATCGACGATTACGTTCATATTAACTTTGAATCGTTTTGAAATGGTTATTCGGGAGGAGGGAAAAACCTAATGGTTTTCAACAATATAGAATGGTTTTGCGTTCAATTGCTGTTTTGGTGCATTCACCGTGACAATTATCTGGTGACAAAACAAACTCTCAATATTTCGATGTATTCAAAAAAAGAAAAACTTAGTTTTCAGAATGTTATTCAGTAATGTTACAAGTGACAGTTTGATTTTTTTTGGTGTTTTAAAGATAGTATTGAGTATGTAATTAAAACCATTTTAAAATCTGCATGTTTTTTAGATATGTTCATACAGTATAGCCAGTATTTTTTGAATAACACCACCTTATTTGACAAAGCTTGTAATGTCGTCGTCTTTCGCACTCAAAATATATGACAAAACTCGTTTGTCACGATGCAGTTTTAAAGAGGTTTCAATGAAGTATCCATTGCACAACACAGTTACATCTATCCCAATAAAATACATTCCTGTTTTCAGTTTGTAAGTTGTTTAGTTTTAACGATACCGCTTCAATTACAAACAATCATAAATTATTCAGAAACTATCCAACGGGTGGATTCGGATGTCATTATTAACCCATAAAACTGGGCACAATATCGCAGTCACATCGTAAAGTCCCATTGATCTCCTACCGGAATGAATATGCAGAAAAAAAAAACAACTTAATTGATAGTAAAACCGCTCATGTGCTCAGATATTTCACCGCGGCGCGGCGGTGGATTCTTGTCGGCAAGATACTGCCATCTACAGTTTTTACAATGTAATATAACGAGATGGACGCCAATCGTGGGGTAAGCCTGCGGCAGATAGCGACAGTTGCCTCGACAGTTAGTTAATATGAATGGACAAGTTTTGACAGTCTGTCATAATTGCCACTGCTGCCGCTTCTACTACATACTAAAATACTACTGACCTACACAATATTCTCACATGAGGAGATCTACACTTGGGGACGGATTAAGGCATCAACCCATGACGGAGCACTTTCCTCTCTCCGGATGATGGTGGGGAACCTATTTATAGGCGGGAGCAACCGTAAATCACGAATGCCGACTTTAATCAAGCAGCAATATGGATTGCGCACATATCGGTTAATCATTGTCAGCCAAGATGGTTGGATTTTACTACATTGTAAGAAGCGTACAGGATAAATCCGAAACGTATGGCACGTCCATTACGTTTCAAATTAGTTAGCGTAATTAAGATAAGGCGAACAAATGATATAGCGGCTGTCAATTGATATTAACACAGATGTTTTTTTAGGCAGATGATTTATTTAGTAGCAAATTGTGAAGGAAGTATATTGGGGTTTATTTAATGAAACAATTACTGAATTGCATGCATGTTTCATCCGATTAATGAGATAACAAACTTTGAAACTTTCATAATGATTTTTTAGTAGAATGCATACATGGATAGCTCGAGGAATTTTCTGAAATAACTCTTCATATACTTTACAGGTAGAGCTCTTGACAATTTATCTTTTCGAGGAAGTTCTTAAAGGAATTTTCTAAAAACACTCGTGAAGCAATATCCGGGAATAATACTTGGAGCAATTTGAGAACGCATCCCTAGCAACATCATTGGAGGTTTACAGATGATGTCTTAGGAAATTCTTGAACAATTTCTGAAAGAGCTCTCAAGAAGGAGTATTGCGAGCATATTCTGAAAAAATCACTGAAGAAATCACTACAAGAGCGCATAGAATTGTTTTTTTTTTTACAAAATTTCCGAAGGAATTTCCAGAACAAACCATGTAGAAATCCATGGGAGAAAGCCTTCAGCACTTGCTGGTTGAATTTGTAAAGAACTCCTATCAAGAATGTTCAAATGTATTTCTGAAGAAAATAATGCAAGAATTCCTTGAGAACTCGGATCCTCACCGGACAATTCTCGGAGGCATGTTTGGTGTAATTTTTAAAGAAATGCTTGCAGGAAGCTTATTATTTCTTTTGATGATTTTTCTTGATTAATTTTGGAAGTATTTCCGGAACAATCTCCATTGAACACGTTGGTAGAGCTTGTGAACACCATGAAACATTTTTAGAGATATAACCAGATCGATTTTTGGAAGAATTCATCAAATAAACCCTGTCTATATGGAAAGCAAAATCATTGGACGTATTTCTGTTGGTATTCCTGATTGCACGGAAGTATCTCTGGATGAATTTATGAAATAGGTTCCGGGATATATGGAATCCTAGGCTCCAGCTACGTTTAGAGGCGTATTTTGAGGAATTCTTGAAGAAACCCTTAGAAGAACTCCCAAAGACATATTTATAGGAAGTTTTTTTTATCTCGAAAATTACTGGAAGAATCACTAAAAAATAACGTTTTTAACCCTTTAATACCCATATTTTTATTTTCGATCGAAAAGGTATTTCCTTTTTTTTTGTTATCTAAAATAGTTCTAAGCACGTCAGACATTTCGTCGAAAGGCGTTTGATCGAAAGTACATTTGGTCCAATGGACATTCAAAAGACAAAAAAGACAATTTACACCGTCTTCAGGCTGCACAGACTGAACAATCACGAACATTAGGCAACGGATAACTCGATACTCCCAGTAGCCCAGTGATAAATTTTTCGTTTGACGAAAAGATTCCACCGACTGGAGTGGCAATCGAACCCACGCTTCGTGTCATTCACAATACTCCTAAACGACTGACGCCGCTAATCGCACGGCCACGAAGCCCACAAATAAATAATGGCGAAGTACATCAAAAGTGCCATCTATATGATAAGTTTTTCTACTCAAATGTCCTTTCGACCAAATGTTTTTTCGACCAAATGTTCTTTCAACTAAATGTCATTCAACCAAACGTCATTCGACTAAATGTCACTCGACCAAATGTGATAGATTCGTTTTGGGCAATGATTCTTTTTTGATGATATGATGATGATATGGTTCTACCATCTATTGTAGCAAGGCATCTGCCTATAGCACTGGAATAATCTGAAAAGCGATTTGATCAAGATTGTACTTTTGTTCGTGAGCAGTCAGTCTTCTGTATGAAGGGCCAAAAATGGATGTGCGGACCCACAAGCATAGACACTTGCACGAAACCCGCGGCAGGGGAAAAGAATCTCCTTCCAGAAGAAAGTTTTCACGAACAACTGTAAAATCAAGCCCTCGATTGACAGTATACTCCCAATAGATGGGGTCGAAGAGCCCGCCCTCAATCCACGAAATGTTAACAACAGGGAGGAGGCAGTCCCAGGCTCCCTGTCCAGATCGCTTCAATCGGGTGCCCTGTTGGTCCCTCCCGTACCCCGTTATTTATAGTAGTATGTTTATGTAATATACAATCGGTTACAATTCATCTTACCTTTATTTGTTTGTATTTAAGTACGATTTTTTTTTATCAGTATTCACCCTTTATTGTGTTCTACAGTAGCTATTCCTATTAATGTATCTCTATACATTTAATCCCTATTTATCCTTTGTAGTTCATTGACGTGTTGCCGTGATTATCAATTAATAGTATATTTTTGCGTAAAACCGACGTTATTTTGGCCGTTTTATTATTATTATTATTTTTTTTCTTATCGTTTTACTTGTAAGTCATATTACTTTTGTTTGTGGGTAACATTTATCTGACATTAACTAAGCTGAACATGACCCTCCATGGCTACATTGATTATATTGAAATTTACCACTGCAATTACTGCTACTAATAAATTTGCTTTAATTAAGGTGAAGATGAATCAAAGCCAAACCTCAAATCCTCAAGAGCAAGGATCTGGTGAACCAAGCACCCGTTCAAGCTGAAAATCTTATCGATTGGTCACCAGCTGGTGGTGAACAGTCGATCAGGTCCCCAGCTCAAACGGATGCCCGGCTCTCCAGACCCGTGCCCCTGAACATCTGAACCCCGGCTTCGACTCATCTTCACCTTAACCTAAACATTTTATTCGATTACGTGTCCCGTTACAGCTATTTCCATATTTGGGCAATGATTCTTTTTTATTCGCAAACTAGTTGTCCCCTGGGAGGGAGAAACCAATACAAAATTTCTGTACGTCATAGTGAGCCGGGATTCCGCTGTCACGAACTGTCACTGTGAGCCCAGATCTCAAACATTGGACTAACATGGAAAAAGCGCGTAACTGATTAAAACACATTTTCGTATTTCATCAAAAGTGACAAAAATAGAATGAAAATCAATTCATGCACACAATGCAAGTAATGTTACGTGAGCACCTTTCAATCGGATGGAATATAATGCATTGAAAATCGCATCGTTTTACTTTTTCCAATAAAAATGAATATTTAGTGCATAGAAAACTGTGGCTCTTTTTCCATGTTTGTCAGGAAAAATCGAAAGTACACAACAAAAGAAAACTAGCGATTTTCCACAAGCCTGCCTTGATTGTTGTTGGCAAGCTGGAATTATCTTGCAGTTCAAACAAACATTGTTCTATATTTCGTGTGTAGTATCGGTGCCTCCCTCCCAGGTTGTCCCGGCAAACTTTGTTTTGCCATCAAGTAGGCTGTTGAAAAACGCCATGAAACGATCCGTCCAAAATGAGAGTTTCGGTTACTCCCACTTTTTTCGGCTTTTCCGTTCAATACCCTGTGTTTTTTATAGACACAAACACGTCAGAACACTTTGGAATCATAACTATGGAAGAATCTTCAAGATCTGATAACCCGTGTTCAAGCCATTTCGCGACATACAAACACCACTCAATTTTTATTATCTAAATTCAATAATCCTTTTCTACATGCATTAACCTTCCTTTTTCTTAGATTAAGAGGAAAATAACCATCATCGTTCTACAAATTTTCAAAACCAGTTTTCTCGCTCAAAATTTAATCAATGTCCATAAAAATCTATCATTGTATTGCATTTGCCTTCTGTAATGCGATGATAGATTTTCATGAGGATTTATCAAACCGGATGCGACGACTTTTCAAAAATCGAGAAAAATTGGCGTATCTCGGCGGGGAGGGCCCGCGCGATTCCAAATGACTTCCTACCATTTATTTCGTCGTTTTCAGCTTTGACCACGCTACAATCTCGCCAGCAAACAAGGAGTGAAGTCGCTGTCGCATATAGCATCATCAAAGGCGGTACGTGATCTTCTTCCCAAAGGAAACCGTTTCCGTGGAATCAATTTGTATTCGAGCTGTCCCAAGTTTGCGTGTTAAGTTAGATAGTTCGAGCGAGAAATTTGCTACTGCAGTTACGCGATTGCCTTACAGCATAAATATGTGCTCTGAAGACGCTTTCAATGATTTATTGCTTGTCCGAGAAATTTTGCACAACGATTACTTGTTCAGTCGTTAGAGGGGCACACTAAACGTGTTATTTAGGCAAATTTTACACCATTTCGTTCAAAGATGGATGAATTCCCCTTCATTCGACAAGGCAAACCCTTCAGGGCAGTACAAAACCCTCGAGGAGTTTTACAACAAAAGCGCATTCGAATTTGTTTAACCACTCGTACCTTCATCCTAGAGAGGCGAAATGCTGCTGTTTATTCAAATATATCGGTGCGCACACATATTTTGTCTGCGCACAGCTTCTTTCATTTCCCTATGAAAAGCGTAAATGCCGGTCTTAAGTACCCATTTGGAGAGAAATTATTCTGCTCATAAAGAATGGGCCGTTTTTCTGCTAGTTTGCCGATCAGAGGGCTGAGGGGTCGCGGCAGGGAAGAGTGGCGTTTACTTATACGGAACCATACCTCACCGGTTCTGAAATATTGCGCGTTTTATGAGTAAATATAATCTCACTTTAAGTCTCCAGAAATGCTCTTTAACATTTCCACCTCGATCCGTTCGCGAGCTCGCGCTATTTAACAAGTAAATTATGGAAAATCATAAAGAATAATAGCACCCGAAGAGGAGCTGATGTTGACTTGCATCGAGTGGCCGGTGTGTGTGGGCCTCCGACGTTTACTGGGGGGTTTGTGCGCAAATTTCTAAATTTATGCACAAGTGGATGCTTTTTAATTCTGGCCTGTTTGAGCGACGACGTGTGCACTTGAATTAATACGTTGCTGGATGGTGGGTTTCTTGAGCAAATATAAGGATTGTTATTGGTGCCGATGAATGCTACTGTTTAAATAGACGAGGGTTTACTCTGCTCTGACTTTTTTCACGGTACATTGTTGTAAATCATAATCAGTATTGCCATCTGACTTACCTGAGTTGTCTCAGGGATGTCAAAAATCTTTGTTTGCGGATGACCCATGCCTCTCCGCCAAAAGACGAGGCCTGCGTGTCATTTGTAGTAGATTGCAAAAAAAAAAATTGGATATTTTTTCGTCATACTTACAAAAATGGAAGATTTCTCCTAATGCTTCTAAAACTCAACTTATAATATTCCCACATAAACCAAAAGCTCTTTATTTGAAACCTTCAAGTAGACATGTTGTCACGATGAGAGGGGTTCCAATAAATTGGTCAGATGAAGTTAAGTATCTAGGGCTCATTATAGATAAAAATTCAACTTTCAAAAATCATATTGAAGGCATTCAAGCCAAATGTAACAAATATACAAATTGTCTGTATCCACTTATTGATAGAACATCAAAATTTTGTCTTAAGAATAAGCTTTTGATATTCAAACAAAATTTCAGGCGTGCCATGTTGTATGCTGCACCAATATAGATTAGCTCTTGTAATACTGGGAAGAAAGCTCTGCTGAGGATTCAAACTATAATTTTGAAAATGATTCTGAAGCTCCCTCACTGATATAGTATAGTTAGGTGAGGTTAATTCAAAGCGTTTTTGTCTCTAATAAAATGGTAAAACAAACTCACCTGTAAAAATTCTGAACTGCTATGGCAAATGAAATTTAATATATTGTTAACAAAATGTTAAGGTGAAGATGAATCGAAGCCAAACCTTAAATTTTCAAGAGCACAAATCTGGAGAACCTAATACCCGTTTGAGCTGAAAACTTAATCGATTGGTCACCTCCAGCGAGTGACCAATCAATTAAGTTTTCAGCTAAAACGGATGCTTGGTTGTCCAGATCCGTGTTCTTGATAATTTGAGGTTTGGCTTCGATTCATCTTCACCTTAATAAATGCTAAGTTTTACCACATTAGGATGATAGTGTAACACAGAACACCTAGATATAAGAAATGAATGGAATGCTTGAAATCATAATAAAATAATAAAAAAGTAACCAATATTGCAACAATTTATAGTACGAAATCTTACCGCATAGAAGAAAATGAGGATATCTATGTGCGCACTGTTAGATGTCATCTATACAAAACATATGAATTTTTACTTATGATTACGTACGGATTATTTTAGGTTAAAGAGTTGAACAAAAATGCTAATTTGGAAATTCATCTAAGAAAATAATCTATTATCCGTAAAATCTTTTCAGGAAAAAAAAACAGAAAAGTAAAATGTTTAATAAATTAAATATTTATTAAACCTTACGGATTAGCTAACAAAGAAAATGTTATCCAGAAAGTACAAGATCTTATATTATACTGATCATACATTAGGTACGCCATACTCATAATGGACAATATAATGGACAAATAGGCTTCTGTGGAAATTCTTGTAAAAACTGGTGTGGAGACATCTGTGGAGATATGTCATGAACTCTATAAAGATCTTTGTGGCGTCTTCTTTGGAGGACTCCAAAGACTTCATTAGAGACTTCTTCGGAAACTTTTGTGGAAACCAAATAGTTAAAGGTCTGTACCATATCAAACATTTTAGGCAACTGAATTTGATTGTACACATCCTAAGGCCTGTAATCTATGAAGACCTAGGAGGGCCACAACATCGTACACTTGGGCAATACTACTCTAGTTGCTTCTAACGTTTTGGATCGCCGAATAGTCTGCGTAGAGCCAGTGTATTCGTGGTCTTCCAAGAAGTCGCCTAACTCTACTTGATTCCCATCTAAATATTTTGTTTTGTAATATTTTCTTTTGACATTTTTACTAAGTGACAAGCATATGGCTTCTGGTGACATTCTTCACGTCTGTCACTCTCTGGCACTCTTCATCGAACCAGTCGTTTCGTCTTAAATCGTTGATCAGTGGCAATCACTTAATGCGCCGTTGTGGTTACAGCTTCGTGGATAGGGTCCCACAGGCTGTTGGCATCTCCAGAAACGTTGATTCTTCCCAACTGCTTGTCTATCTGCTGGTTGTACAGTGTATCTACCTATCGACAAGCATTAGATATTGAAGCGCAGCGTTCTGTTAGTTCTGGAACTTGTGACACTGTACAACCGCGCCCGAATTTTAGCTAAAACTAGCAGCAAAGATTACAAGCCGCAGGCCCTCATCATTGGTAACATAATGGAGGCTTTCCTTTTGAATGGCGGATCGGAAGAAGTCTTCTTTTCCGATCTGCGCATTTGCGTCGCCGATGAATATCTTGACATCTTCTTTCGGACAATCTCCGTAGGCCTTATCTTGGCTTTCATAGAATTCATTCTTCATGTCATCGTTCATTGGCGCATATATGCTGATTAGGCTGTAGTTGAAGAACTTGGCCTTCATTCTCAATACACAGATTAGGTCGGTTTCTCTATAAATCCAACTCCACGTTCTACTCTGTTGCTGCCGATGAAGTAGTTGTGGTACTTGAATGAAGTGTTGGCGATGGGATCCACCACTCGAGATTCACGTTCTTCGGTGTTGGGCAACCGTATTTCCTGAGTAGCTGCCACGTTCACGTCGACATTCTGCAGTTCACGAGCCAGGAGCACCACACGCGCGGGTTCATTCAATGTTCTCATGTTCCGAAATCTGACTTTCCAATTGAGGGCCATTATTTGTTGCCATAAAATCAATCCGATTGCTCTACTTCGATAGGCCACCTAACCAAGGTTGCGCTACCTACATCGTGCTAGTGGGGCTGCCTCTTCGGTGCTGACACGGTACAGCATTGTCCGATTTTCTTTACGTGATGACCTCGATCATAGCCATAACAACCAGCCACCTTTGTCGGGGATTTGGACCTGTAGCTCTGACATTCTCGATTCTAGTACACGACACTGAAGACGGCCTTACAGTTGATGTCGAAATATGCGTATCTGTCGAAGGATACACACTCTAGTGAAATTAAATGGTATAGCATTAAATCCGATTCTCATTTACTTATAGGTGTTCCACTAAATCGCTCGAAGATTTTTTCATCAACATGAAATTCATTTCCCATTTCGTAATTTCCTTTGTAGAAAACATAGGTTTTTGTTATTATTTTTTTCGTGGAAATATGGAGGAGGATCAAACAGGAAATAAAGCAGTAGGAAAAAAACATGGGAAGGAACAAAGCCAAAAAAATGGGAGTGACCCATTTCGCATAAAGACGTTTCGCATAAGGACGTTTCGCATACAGACGTTTGGCATAATGGACATTTCGCATATAGCAGTTTCATACAAGAACAGGTAGAATTTTAAAAAAGCATATACAGTTAACTCTCCCTTACTCGATATTCCGAGTTAGAGAACCATAGTAAAAGTTGGTTTTCATGGCGAACTCGATGGTCCCTTAGATCGCAGTTGCACTGGTTTTGTGTTCTGTTCCTCGCTACTTCCCTAACTCGATGGCAGAGCATTAATGATTAACGAGTCGCAATGATTGATTAAGTGATTAATGATTAAATTCAAGTTCATCATGATTAATGATTATGATTTATGATTAAATTTTTTGAAGTCATGATTAATGATTGTGATTGATGATTAAGCCAAAGTATGATTAATGATTATGATTAATGATTAAATTTCAATTTTAGATGATTAATGATTAAACTCAGTATGGTCAGTGATTATGATTAATGATTATGATTAACCCTTACGTGAATAATGTCAAATTTGATCAAAATTTTTAATTTCACAATATTATTTATTTTTAAATTATCATTTATTGTATTTATATTGAGAACGTCGCGACATATTGCGAGCCTGCACTATACAAATCGCGTCCAGCACGTTTTTGGCCAGTAGTATGTGGTCTTTATATACCCAATAACTAGTGCACTCTCGGCTTAGGCATTCAACAGTAGAAACCGTTGTGTCCATGGGTCCTCTCGTGGTGTAGGGGTAACGCGCCCTATCTAGTGAACAGGGAGTCGTGAGTTCGATTCGCACCGAGAAGACGTCTTATTTTATCGCAAATTTCATATCAATTTTTCCCATTAAATCCAATTGAGGAAGTATATGGTATGTTTAATTTTACGATAGTTGTTCAAAATAATGTTTTTCAGTCGTCTTCTAACGAAATTCCGTAAATATCAGGATTGCTGTTTGTCTTCAGAACTGCGGGTATCGATTCGAAAATTACGACGATTCCGGATTAAATTCCGTGGAGTACTGTAGAAGCCCCCCTAACATTCAGTAGCCACTTTCATATCGAGTCCCAAATGTTAAGAGTATCATGATTAAAAAGTTAATGATTGAACGAAAAATCATGCTGAGAACTGTTTGATTCAGATTTTTCTTAATCATAAGTGTACCAATAAATTTTCAAGAGTGTGATGAATATGTTGCATACTAAAAGTTGTTTAGGGCATCTAATGTCATTTAATTTTATGATTAATCATTAATCATCCATTAACTAATGATTAAATGCCCGAAAAGATGCACTAAACCACTTAAAGTATGCAATAAATGGGTTATACACTGAGGATTATTTGTTAAGTAATATCATCATCATTATCTAATGATGATGATATTACTTAACAAACAATCCTAAATACAAATCTTTTGAACTCGTTATTGATTGCTCCGGTTCAAAAGCCAGTATCCTGGAGAAAGTGGCCAATATATTGGCCTTTTGAAGCGTAGCTTGCGACACATTCATGAATTGTCAAGTTTTAAGTGGATGTTTTTCATGCACTTGATCATATGCCGGGGTGTTAAGGTTTGTTGATTTCCCGGGGAAAGTATTCAAAATATTGCTAAAAAACTAGTCGGATTTCAACACTTCACCTCATAAAAGAAAGAAGACTGTAGAAAAAATCATAAGTAAGGTGAGCAAACTCCGGTAAAAAGTTAAATGGTATTTGCTCGCCTTTCTAGTGATTTTTAGTACTTTTTTGTATAGTGAAGTGTTAGTTATCCGGGGTAACATTGATCAGTTTTTAGGATATTTCTTGAATACTTAATTTGAAAATGCAAATGTTGCATGTTTTATATTTTTAAAACAAGTACTGCCACCCATAGCTCGTAACTATATACCGTATTTCATTTTTTGAAAGATTTAAGCATGTTTGAAAAAATGTTTTAGGCGAGTTTTTTATTTAGCTGATATGGGGTAACATTGATCACCTATGTAAACATCGATGAATTATTTTGAAAACGTCGTTACTTACTTAAATCATGTCCCCTGAAGCCGAATATGAAGGCCAAACTCTTACAAGTCATTTAGTTTTTGAGTTGTTTTAAAATTAAAAACACTTTAAACCGCAGAATACGCCTAAATGTAGGCAATTTCCTAAGGAAATTCTACATCCTTAACATTAATTTATCAATGTTGCTTAATTGAACATACTTATGAATGTTTTGATAACTGTATCGTTTTCGGCGAATCCATTTTTAGTGATAATCACATTTTTCTTGTTTATGTGGTTTGCAGATTTCATGTGAGACATGAATCTTCGGTAGTGTCATCCTTTACCATTGAAATCATAATTTCGAAAAGTTGACAAATTTACGCATTGAGTAAACGCAATTTTCTCAAAAATCTTATTTTTTATTGGCTCATGAATATAAGAAAAAGAAACGCCATTCATGCTTTGGAAATATTTCATCAATGAATGATGTTACGAACTTTTTACGAGATGAGTCATTCCGATCAATGTTACCCCGCTGATCAGTGATACCCAAGATTACGGTACTCCAATAATTCCTCCGAAGTGAAAGTGAAGCATTATATTGGTAGTTCTGAAACCAAGCTTTCCATCTTAAACTTCATTCAAACGAAGCCATAGATTTAACTCCCATGAGAATTATTGAAGTATAAGATATCATTTTTATATTATTTTTCGGAAGAATTGTTAGGGGAACCAAAGTTTTGTAATTGTCCGTACCCTGAAACTATTTCAATAGCACGTATGAAAATCTCTTTTGAATCAACCACCCCCTCCATAAATTTAACTTCGACAAGATTTAATAATTAATAATATCAATCTAAAGATATTTAAGCGCAATAAATTGTGAAATAATAAGAAAAATGTGATCTTTCGAACAAGCTACAAAACACTGCAAATATTTCATCACTGAACAACCCCATTCTTGGAGAAATGTTGAGTAAAATCAGTTTGATCATTGGGTTGGAATTTCCTAACGAGATTTTTACGAGAAACTGGAAACATATTTTTTCTAACAATGTTGTAAAGGAATTTTCACCCTTCCTTGTTCTGAATTAGATTTCAGTAAAAATGGTTTTAAATTAAAAATTTGCTTCAAAAGATTTTTATTTTAGATTTATTGCTAACCAAGGGAAAACTTGAAATAATCCGTTTGTTGCATACTTCAAGGCGTTTAGTGCATACTTTCGGGCATTTAATCATTAGCCTTTGAATGATTAATAATTAATAAAAAATTAATAATGATTATTGATAAAAATGTTGATCAAATTAAATTTTGAAAACTCTCATACAAAAAGCATTACGGAGAGGGGAGGGTTTAAAATTTTTATTTTTAGCGCTACGGATGCAACGAATGAGCCATAAACATGAAAATGAATTAGGGTAGGTGTACCAGTTATGGCCATAGTGGTTCCTTATTTCGCCATGCGTGATAATTTGAATGTCTCAACATTTTTAAAAGTTTTTTTTTTTGTGTTTTAGCAGTAAGATTAACGATATATCTTGATGTTAAAACATTCAAAAAGATTTAACATGTAAAAGTTTTCCGAATTTCGCATATGGCCAAATAGGGAACCACTATGTCTATAACTGGTACACTTTCCCTACTTTACTCATTATTGAAGAGGATAATTCAAATTGAAAAGCTTTAAGGCCCAAGTAAAAATGGTGAAAAATCAAAACTGAAAAAGCAATTTTCTCTTTCATTTAGTAGATATCTTCAGGCGATGTAGGATTGCAAACATCAAACGTGAACAAAGGCAGCAAGGAGCTATTGACAGAAATACCACCTACTAGGGGAAAAGGACAAATTTTCGTTCTTGAAAATTTTGTGCAAATTTTCGGATTTTCATACAAAGTACACAAACATCTTATGAACGGCTAGAAAACTAGTGCTCGGTCGAAATTTTATGATCAGCGCCTATAAGCAGCAATCCTTCATGAAGAATGGTACCACTAACAAGCGTCCAACTGGGTCTTCGGATTCGGATCAAATACAACTGAGAAAATGCACCTTCTTACTCGAAGGAAATATTTAAGGATCTTTTTTAGTCTTATGGTAACGTCCGCGGATATACAGCAAAGCCATGTTGTACTTGGTTTGAATTTTGAATTTCCGAGGGCATAAGCTATCAGCGTTCTTGTCACACGATATAAGAAATGCAAAATTTATTTATACATTAGAAAGCAATGTTGAAATATTTGTCGAATTTAGCTCAATGATTGATTGATGATTGATTAAATGTTTGATTTATGATTAAGATTATGATTACTGAATAAAATTGGCGATCTTTATGATTATGATTAATGATTAATGATTAAAACATTAAAATGCAATGATTATGATTAGCGATTAATGATTAATTCTTGATTTTTTGTGATTAATGATTAACATTTTTGATTTATCATAATCATTAATCATGATTAATTTTATGATTAATCATTAACGCTCTGCTCGATGGTCCCTTCAATATCGAGTAAGGGAGAGATGACTGTAATTCTCATTATGCCGAATGTCCATTATGCCAAACGTCAGTATGCAAAACGTCCTTATGCGAAACGTCTTTATGCGAAATGTCCCACCTCCAAAAAAAATCTTGTATTTCTTCCGATGTCAACTCAGTTTTAACTGTTAAATTATGTTAAATATTATTTAGTGTTTGGTTGTCCTACCTGGCGTTCATAGTCACGGCAAAGTCTCCCACAGTTTCCAGGGGGTCAGAGTATCAAAATTTACAATCATTTGGGCGGCGTCTAACATCACACTAAAACGGCACAGCATCTACGCAAACCTCAAACACTCATAAATTATCGTCTAAAAGCCATCGCGTTGATCCCTCCCATGTCGTGGTGTCTCCAAAAAATTTGCCACTAACGCAGCTGGGGGTTAAATTTCGAAGCATTGTAAAAACCTCATTCAGCTAATCTTCTTTACTAATTAGTGAACGCTGGTGACGCAACGGATGCCGCCCGTGCAAGAAAGGAACCGTCTCATCATTTTCGTACAATCGCCAGAAACGTGGTTCCTTCTAAGCGCTTACCTTCGCCCGATTGACAGACGCGTGCGCTCGTGTACTTACTCATATACAGTATTGGACATCACATCTGCAACCTTTTTGATTGTCCATACAAAATGGTCAACTTTGGAGAGTTAGCTAACATAACTGAAATCTAGCCTACCAAAGCAGACAGTTTTGTATGGAAAATCTAAAACGTTGCAAATCTTCTTCTTCTTTTTTTGCCTTACATCCCAACTAGGATAGAGCTTGCTGCGTTTTTCCACAGTTATGAACTGATAGATTTCTTTGTCAATTGACCATTTTTGCATGTGTATATCGTGGGCCAAGTACAAAGACACACTGTGCCCTAGGAAATCGAGAAAACACATTTTACAGAAAGGTCCTTGACCGATGGGGTTCGAACCCACGACCCTCAGCTTGGTCTTGCTATGTAGTTTCGCGTTTACTATTACAGTTACCATGGGCTCCCAATCAAGGGTTGCAAATATATTATCCAATACTGTAGAAGGTGTCCGGTTACCTGTGTCGTACACGCAAGAACTGATGACCGGTCGTAAACGATAATGGTGATTGTTCAATCACAGATAAAGGTGTCCTCGGTCGGACATTGCCAGGGTGACCCATTATTTTCGTTGCCAAGATTGTGCAAATCGAGTAGCCACGAGTGGTATAGATTATAACAAACTGTCCGAAGCACTCCATTACCGGTTCTGAAGGCGTTCATGCAATCTCCATTGAGTACCTGTACCTCCTCCTGCACTTCAGGCGGGTTCAACTGGGGGCGCAATTCAAGATTTGATTTCATATAATGGGAGACGATTAATCGATAAATTAACACCCATCAATTCAAACACGCCTCCTTGTCGTCCACCATTTCGTCCTTCCAGCAGGCAAAACGAAACCTGCTAGGCCTGTCTAATATTCGACCATTACGCAGCAGCATTACCTTGCAGGTGCGAAAGTCAACATTTGAGACACGTTGCAATTGCTACTCATACAGCCATTCGTTTGCGCACATAAGAATAAATTGGTTTTCGATTTGAAGCGCGAGCTCTCGGTCACCCATTCAAGTGAGCCTCAAATTGCCCATCAGCGGGATTTATGATGTTGTTCACCGGCAGTCTATTCGATTAGTCACAACCGAATGGCAACAATGGTTGTTAGCTGTTGATGTTCGGCTCCGGGGGACAAACCGTGTTTTCATCGCCATTTGAATAGTCCATTCAAGGGGATTTATTGACAACAATTTGTTGTCAAGTCGTAAAAACGATCATCAATAGGCTGATGGAGCGAAAGCCTATTATCTGCGTATGTGTTTTTATCCGGAAGATACTTTTCTGTAATTGGATTTTTAGCCAGATTAAGTTACGCCCAGGAAGTGAAGCTGCTTTTGCGGTTATTTTCCAGACTGACATCGATCAATTACTTTTAGGTTGTTAAAACAGGAATTGAATGAAATGCAATCCATTTTGAAACACTCAAAACTGATCTCCGTAAACAAGTTCTTCCGGGGGAATTGTACAGCATAATCGGAAATTTCGGAAAATAAGAGACTACTGTTTCCTTCTCCATTTCAGAACTTCTAATCTGCCGGTACTGTTCAGCAGCATGACCAGCATACCTCCCTCTCACGTATACACTCAGCAGGAAGTAACATTTCCAGAACCTTTCTAATTACTACCTTCAGACATCGCTTTACCAACAACAGTTTCCATATTCTGGCCCGCAATCGTTCTTCTTGCTCTCCATCTCAATTAGTGACTTCCCATCGAAGTACGCAGCGAATGTACGTGCACTGGCAGCAAGTGCGCGCAAATGCGTAAAGAACTCTGAAATCTGCCGACACTGATGGGCGGTACGCACTCGAGAGGTGATCGATCATCTGCCATTTAGCCGTCAGACAGAAGAACCCGACACGGGATCAGAGCGCATCAGTAACGCACATCCTCCAGAGAGGGTTGTTTTTTCAACACTTCTTTCGTTAATCGCTTGCAGGTGCAGAAGTTCTGAAAATAAAGTTCAAATTCATATTATACATCCAGTCACGGATCCTGTTCTAAATACACAGCGTAACAAAAATGACATTTTTGCGTGTCTCAAGGATCAAATTATGTGTCTCTAGTAGATAGAACTTTTATTTAAGATTTAGATTAAAATGTACGATTAAATGTAATCAAATCTAATTTATCAGCCCCCATACAAAATTCTTCATTTGTCTGATATGGCAAAATACAATACATTTCTAAACCGTTAAAAAAATTCTTCTGAGCATCGAAAGTGTTATGAACTTTGTTGATAAGTATTGTTTTACACATGAAGTTCAAATTCTGTGGCAAACTTGCATGCAAGTTTGCTGAAATAGTTAAATTTTGTATTTTGTAAATTGTTGATCTAAAAATTGATTTTGAAATTTACCGTTTCGTAACTTGTGTACTATAGAGACCGTATTATGCTATCATGCTGCTACTCAGCTATTCTTTTTTAATTTTTGCTATAAAATATAATTAAAAGTGAAGTTCCTTGAAACATTTGCAAAGCATGATTTCTTATTAAATACCACTCCAATAACACGAATTGCTATTCACTTGTTATTCAAAACCTACTAAATAGCTTTGCTTTCGAAGGTACTCCGGGGCAAGAGAGAATCCGCGGTAAATGGGATCTTCCGTTATACTAATTTAGGAAAAGCTTTTTTTTCTGTTTAGCACAATGTCCTTAGCACAAAAAATATTGTTATTTTTATTACCATGTAATAGCAGTAACAGTTGTCAATTCAACGTCATTTTCAACTTGCATGATAAATTGTGACACGTTTCACCTCTTTCAGCTCGCAAAAAATAATTGGGTTATACATCGAATTAGGGTCAGTAAGCTACAGTTTCAAGTATAATACTTACAAGCTGCTTACGATTTACGGTATTTTGTTTTCATTTCATATGAAAATTTCTATGGTCCCACTTACCCCAAAATATCTTTATACCCGGGGTAAGTGGTAACACAAGAAATCAAAACTTTTTCTATACTTTTCAAACATTTTCTTAGAGAGTACCATTTTGTTCAAACTATCTTTTTTTTTTGGTCCCACTTTCCCCGGGGTACCTTAAACTTTTTTTTTATGCATTCAGCATTACTCGTAATGAAGAGCATACTATGGATCATTGTATATAATTTTATTATCATATGATACTTGTTTATCTGCAGTTTTTATCTGTATTAATCCTCAAAAGCACAGCTTTGGTGAAGAAATATTACAAGAGTACTGGACAGAATTAACTGATTAACATGAATCTTTTATTGCAACCTCAAAACTAAACTCAATTTCACTCAGCAGAAAATTCACAAGTATGCAAACACAATTTTTTATTTGTTACAAATCTCCTATTTTGCAAAAAAAAACGACAAAAGGTCATTCTAGCAGAACATTGCAAGTTTGTAGTTTTTAGTTGTGGGCTTCGTAGTCGTGCTATTAGTGTCACCAAGGCATTTAGCCGCATCGCGCTAGGGAGTGTGGGTTCGATTCCTGCCGCAGACCCAGTGGCGTCTCGTCCTAAGGTGCACTTGGTGCACTGCACAGTCAAAGATTTCAAACTAACAAATTAAATATATATATTATAATTCTCAATACTTCCAACATTCATAATGTGTAGTTGCTTGAAAATGTTGTTTGATTTCTTCACCTTCAACTGGTCCATCGCCCTCAGTGAACAAACCGTTTGATTCTCCCCCCCAATGGTCTTGCTCAACCAGCAAGCGAAAACAGTGAAGCAAACAAGACAAACTGCCATGCGTCTCCATCGTATTGCAGAGAATGTTCATTTCAGCCGTGCACTCTTTCTTGTCCACGAAAACAGCGTGTATGGACACAGCAGGAATGTGCATTTGTATTGACATTTCTAGAGCAACAGTGGCGTTGTATAGGTAAAATCTGGTTCACTCCAATTTGTGCACCCGAGAGAGAAATTGCCCATGACGCTCGCATTGGTTTGCAAGAATTGAGAA
Source organism: Aedes aegypti (assembly GCF_002204515.2). Classification (NCBI taxonomy): domain Eukaryota; kingdom Metazoa; phylum Arthropoda; class Insecta; order Diptera; family Culicidae; genus Aedes; species Aedes aegypti. The sequence goes on from NC_035108.1 coordinate 405,012,313, forward strand.
AGCGCGCGCAACTGGCGTCACGACGTCTGCTGTTGGAAGAGAAAGCGTCAACGCCATACATGCTTTGTGTGTATGTATGTTGCATTAGAGTGATGCAAATTTTGAAATGTTTGCTCCCCTATGCTTAAACGATTTTAATTATGGTAAAGAGAGTCCTCCCAAAGTATGAAGTGATTCGGAAGAAATTTGGCTGTGCACACGCCATTTGAAGTTTATATGGAGATTACTATGGAAAACGCCAATATTTTGTGTTCAGCCCTCTAACACGTCATCATAATATTTTAGGTAAAAGTGAACACACTCATCTTATGAGAAAACTTCCCAGCTACAACTTTGCCAAAGACCACTTTTTGATTGGACCTCACGATAAATTGTTATTCTTCATCATAAAGTTGGTTTGCATGTAGCATGCTTCACCAACTGTTCGGCAGGCAACAGCGGTGCTCCTGGCGGGAAGCATAGGTCAAAGTAATCCAGGCTACTATGTTCTACAGCAAAACAGCAGTGTTGCTCTGAAAGTAATTGAATGATCATCTCAGCACGATTTGGACTTTGTTATCAATAATAACAAATAATCCTTACGTCCCATCGAAATGTGGTCTTCGGCAAAGTTGTAGCTGGGAAGTTTTCACATAGGATGAGTGTTTTCACTTTTACCTAAAATATTATGATGACGTGTTAGAGGACTGAACACAAAAGATTGGCGTTTTCCATAGTAATCTCCATATAAACTTCAAATAGCGTGTGCATAACCAAATTTCTTCCGAATCACTTCAAATTTTGGGAGGATCATTTTCATCATAATTGACATCGTTTAAGCATAGGGGAGCAAAAACTTCAAAACTTGCATCAGTCTAATGTTGCATGGAGCTTCCAGGTGTCGCGCGATAGTAGGCGCAATATTGATTGGAACCAATACTAGATGTTATAAACATATTGGCCAAATTGATTATGTTTTATCTTATTAAATACACAAAATTCATGTGGCTTTGAATTGATTTATAAACTATGTGTAAATATAGTTTTTCTTGCTCAACAGACCGACAACTGATAAATTGTGGTGGGCGTAAAGTGGGTTTCAGCGTTCAACAGTCAGTCATCATTTCACTTGAAAGCTTTGATGTATCCACAAAAGTACCGTTTTGATTCATATTACGGACATTTAAGGACTCAGTGAAGTATATCCCAGCATAGAGCATACAAAATAAATCATTATGTATGATACCTTAGCGTTATCGAGCGTAGGAAGCCCTTATCTTTCGAAAGGTGGGTAAAGAATACGCTTCGGCAACTTGAATAATTTTAAATAAATCAAAATGTGTGGCCTTTACATGATTCTTATTCCGGACGCTTCCTCAATTTTGCCTCATATTCCGGACACTTTGAATCGAATTCCGGACAGCTCATGATAATCAATAATGGAACAGTCAAATCATCAATTGAAATCTTCAAACCACTAAATAGACATCCAAGGTAGTTGGGCATTATAAATATTCGAAGATATTTATGGAAAAAGCTTACTAAAAAGAGCCTCGAAATTGGGAACTTTTGAACGGCAAAAATTGAAACATTTCGTGTGAAATGTTTCCCATACAAAGTAGAGTGTCCGGAATTTGAAGCTGTCCGTAATATGAATCAAAACGGTATACAAAGAGATGTACCAGCGCTGGACATCGTCAAAAAGCTAAGATATCGTGATACAATTGACAAGCTGTAAATAACAAGAATTATTATATAGAATAACAACGTTAGGAATAATGGAGATACGGAATTTCGCGAAAGCCACGAAATCCACGGAATTTATCCTTCATCGCGAAACTTGGAAAATAACGCGTAAATAGTTGAATTCTGAAGGTTTTTATGATAATCTCAGAAAAGTTCAGATTTTTGCTCATAAGAATTGTTTTTTTGTTTGTAAGCCGAGTTTCATATAAAAAATGTGCTAATCGTTTAGTTTCAAATTAAACGTCTTTCTTCTTGCTTTAAATTTGATAATATGATATTAAAATTATTATCTCAGTTCGCAAAATACGAAAAATGATTGAAATTTATGCATATAAAGGTCATTTTTACTGTAAATATACATTTTTATGTCAAATATTATCAAACTATGGGACCGCGATTAATACGCAAAATTTTTCATCGCCTTGGTATCAGCGAAATTTTGAGAATTTTCCTTTTCCCTAAACATTGTATATTGGAATCATCCAAAATTCTTAAAACTTACAACTAGTGATTGAAACGAAGAAAACAAACAAAAAATACGTCCAATAAGCAACAAATATAATAGCTTCCAGACACTTCAAGATTGCATACAGTATTGGATATTACATTTTAAGGTGTTAATAATAAGAAATTACATTTTAAGCTGAAACGTTTAAAAATTTTTTAAAATCAATTGAAAAATTCGTATTCATAATTCAAAATGAACGGTTTGTGCGAGTCAGTGCACAGGTAATCAAATTCCTCACGGGACGCCTCTGCTCAGACCGAATAACTTTTCGAGAGGAATGTTTTCCAACTGTGTGCTGTATGCTTGTCCGTTGTCAAGTATGGTGCTAATAGCCCACTGGAAGCATTAACGTGTAGTATCTTTTTTTGTAATTCTTGTGATTTTGAAATTACTTATGAGTAAATTTAAGTGAAAAACTATGGAAGTTTTAAATGCCCATAACTCATGGAGTTGGTTCGATAAAATTTTTATTTTAGCAGCATTCGAAAGGCCATACATTAGACAACTTTCGCTGTAAAAAACTGTGAGAACATCATTTTTGTAAATTTAGAAAATTCGCTTTAAAAATATACTTAAAATAATCTAACAATCATTGAGGAAACCAAGGTTACCAAAAAGTGTGCAGGTGTGGAAAATTATTGATAGCATAAAAGTAAAATCATATTGCTACTACTTGAACAAATTTTGTATTAACTAATTTCTCCATAAAGCTTCATATGGAAAAGTTGTAGATCAAATCAAAACCTACAACCTTGCTGAAGGCAGCACGCCGTTGACTTTTGAATCTTATGAGTTATTGGTGAATTTCAAGTTTTTTAAGTCTATTTTGAAAGTGAATTTTCTAAATTTACAAAAATTAGATTCTCACAGTTTTTACAAAAAAGTTGCCTTATGTATGGTGTATAGAATTTTCAAAGCCAACCATTATTTGAAAAACTGACAAACTTTTGATAAGTTGTGCTAAAAACCTTTACATAAGTTTTGTGTTTCTTTCGTTTAAATACCATTTATCGCCTCTGATTACGTCATTCATTGACATAAGGCAAAGCTGGTAAAAACAAAAAAAAAAAAGTAAAAAAAAATAATAAAAAAATAACAGGGATATTACCTATAGGTTATTCTTGCAGCAATCGAACAAAATTTTGTTCTACCATCAAATTCTTACCAGCTCGTCCTTATTTCAATGAATGAATGAAAACTTATGTATATAACAGTTTTTAGCACAATTTATTAATAAAAATAGTAGGCTTTGGCAAATGGACATCTTCAGCAATTGTTTTCAGCTTAAAATAACGATTGATTTTGCCGAAAAAATCATATATCTAAATTTAAATTCGACCGAAATGGAGTGATATAGTGAGTCTTTCGCTTAGGACCTTTTTGCGAATAGCAAATATACAAGCAATGTAAAAAGCAAATAGCTAAGTACATTGAGCTACCAGTAAACAGCAAGAATGCTCATGATTATGTTGAACCTTTGTTTTTATTGGAAAACTTTTACACTGTTTTATAAAATAATTTTTAACCTTATTATAAACTTTGCTACTTCCAGACCGCATATAAAAAAATATTAAAAAAAAATAATATCCTTGAAAAAAATAGACATGAATGCTCTGACCTTTCGTAAGGGGATGGCGATGAAAACACCTGCCCGAACTTGCCCGATCGCAATAATGACCTATACGCAATATCTCTGTTTTTTGAACATTTTACTTCAAAAAATCAAACAATCAACAATCAATCAAAGGTAATAAATAATACCATCAAATTTTCACCAGACCTGCTTTATGTTAATTAATGAGATAATCATAGGTGGTATATGGTATTTTTATGGTAAAATTACAAGTAAAACTAAAAAAATTCGCTTTTTAGCTTATTTTTTTAAATGTCTATATTTTTTTTTAAATAATAGGCCTTGGAAATTTGACGTCTTCAGCAATTGTTTTCAGCATAAAATAACGATCAACTTTGCCGAAGAAACCATACACCTAGACTGCAATTTGATCGAAATGGTGTATGAGTCATTTATGCGAATAACACTTGATAACTTCAAAATCACAAGACTTACAAACTTGTAATATTGAGCAAAACTGTGTATCATTACTTCATCTACAACTCTTCTGAAGACCACATTCACGTAAAGCTGAAAACAAAAAAGTTAGACCATATTAAAGCCTGTCCACGTTAAATTTCGGACACCCAAATAATGGCAGCAAAAAAAAGTTCGAGAATTTTACAGAAAGAAGGATTAACATCCTTGTCAACTGTTTATTTTGTAGATATAACTCTTTTATTCTGAAATAAACAATTGTTTTTGTTGAATTATGAGTAACTTTTTTTTGCTGCCATTATTTGGGTGTCCGAAATTTATCGTGGACAGGCTTTACCTTATTTTTCGGGCCCACCCTAAGTTAAAACTTTCAGAATCAATTTACTTAGCTCAAATAAAGAGTTAGATCAATAGTGTTTTCGACAAAGTTGTTCAAAATAACATTTTCTAAAAGTTTGTAGAAGAGCGCAGCAATAAATTTCATAAAACAAAAAAGTTGGAGTCAAAATTGAAACTTAAATAATTTCTGTGAAGACTTTGAACGTTTAAAATCGACGAGAACAGAGAAAACATTTTTTTCCTGCTAAATTGTCGATTCGGACCATTGTGCACTGTATACTTCAGTGCAGGAAAGTAGGCCGTTTCATGACAGATTGGCGTGATGAAAAACAGCCTAATACGATGAGAAATTGTAGAAAAAGATGATTTTAAATTACTAATGTTAACCCCATACTAAGTTTTTAATCATGCGCTCGGCTGTGCGAATCTCGGTTTCTCAAATTTAACCGAGAGTCAGCTAACAAGTTGTCAGGTTGCTTAGCAACGAAGCACGTATAACTGATATTCGGCTTTTATTTCGTTAGATCTCAGGAAATTTGATTGCCGACTACTCGGCTGTGCAAATATCGGTTAAAATAAGCCGAGATTCGGAATTCTAGATTAAGTGTGCACATTTGAAATTTACTATCCACTAGTATAAGAAACGTATTTCAATACACGGTTTGAACTAATGTTTGTAGTTTTCAAGTCACTTATTATCTGTTTCATTGACAACAAAGCTGCCCATAAAGGCATAACTGTCCCACACACTTAATTTAGAATGCCGAATCTCGGCTAATTTTAAACGAGATCCGCACAGCCGAGTAATCGGCAAACCAATTTCCAGGGATCTCAGCAAATAAAAGCCGAGTGTCAGTAAATCGCGCTCCGTTGCTAAGCAATCGGACAATTTGTTAGCTGAGTCTCGGTTAAAATCGGGAAACCGAGATTCGCACAGCCGAGCTCGTGAAATAAATCTGAGTGTGCATATTGAAAAAGTAGGCATTGAGAAAACACCGCTCAAAGTTTGAAGTTTGACTTCACATACAAATGTTCATGATTTTCTAGTAAATTTCTACTTGCCCTACTCATTCAGCGCAACCTCACAGGTAACTAATTTTGATTCTATTGATCATCAAAAAAATATAAACTTGAATACAATTCACGTTTCGCAGTTGCTATTTCGGTTGAAAGTTCATATAGAGACTGTTATGCCTTTATTTTTCAATATGGGACTGCACCAGCTTCATATTTTTCCACAACATTTTCAAACAAAGTGTGTTATTTTTTATGTGCATAGTAAAGTACATATTAAAACATGAAAGTTGCGACGAAAAAGGTGTTGATTAGAAAATCCATATGGAACAGTTATGCTTTTATGGGCAGAAAACGCATCGTCGACTTTCAAACAGTAGGGTAAAATGGTTCAAAATGCCACTTTAAGGATTTGTATCGTTTTCTTGTAATAAGATTCACACGACAAGGCCAATCGAAGTTTTAACAGTTACTTCACAATGTTTGCTAGGTACCATCATGAAAACATTTTCCAAATTTGAGCTTTTTCACGGTTTCAACAAATCGTGTCGAAAAGTTGGTTGATAAATGGGGGTGGTTCAAAATGACCAAATACATAGATGTTGTAAAATGTCATTGAGTATAGAGAACGAAGAGTCAGCAATCAAGCTTCTCCATAAGTTTACCCTGTGTCTGCTACCATCTTATGGAGAAGCTTGGTTGCTTATTCGTTAACAAAATTATCGGAAAAGCGAATGACTTAGACAAAAAAGTGAAAAATTGTTGAATATTTGAACATCGTTTAGCAAAGAATACAAATTGGAGAGTTCTAGAAATAATCCGATTAGCCGAGTCATTTTACCTCATTTTGGGCTGTGTTTCCCTACAAAAAAAAATCGTCGCCAGCAAATAAGTCCAGGGCGATGATTCATCCTTGTGTTAGAATGATCAATGAAACTTCAAATTCTGGCGGCAGGTTGCTTCTCGGCGATTTTGACGACGATTATTGCAAATAGTCGCGCCATATCGATGAAAAATTAACAACATTTTGATCATTTTAAACACTAAAGTCACTATTAGTTTGCTGCCTGTTTGCTCCCAGCCCTGAGGACTTCAAACTTGATCATTTTGTTTGGCCATACGGCTAAAGCGTACTTTATTTCACCCAGTACCCAGTACCCAGCAAATGGAAACATAATTTAGAACTATACCATTTGATTACACTGGAGTTTGTAACCTTTGACAGATACGATTATTTCGACTTCAACAGTAAGACCGTTTTCAGTGTCGTGTACTAGCACACGTACTAAGATATTTTGAAATACGGCAAAGAAAAACTCGTCAATCAACCGATTGTATTCATAAGATAGTGCAGATGTGACTTTTACGTAAATCCTTGTGCAATTTCTGACTGTTTGTTCCTGTACAACAGTAATTAATTGAGAAAGAACAAGATTTCATATCAGTGATTTCAAAGAAACCTATTTTATTTTTTGCAATAAATATCTACTGTAACAGCAGGAAACCTCTGCTTCTTATGAAATCCCACCGGCCACGAAAGCAGCAGATAAGTATAGTTCAGCTCCGGCCCCAATCCATTACTTTGTATTGAACCAACTGCCAGTCAATCTCTGCTACCATCATCATCAACACCAAATGGGGCATTTTCCCTAGCCCTAAGTACAGTACTTATTCCCAGTTGCGCTCTGCGTCATCCATCCGTCGATCTCCAGATCTTTATGGGAAGAAATTGATAAAAGTTTCCGGGGCACGCGGTGAAAAAGAATTGCCCAATTTTTGAACCCTTGATAGGTTCCGTTTAGTCCACGTAAAAAAAAGCAAGATTGGATCCATCAGCGTGCTAAAAAGACGTGGAATTATTTTCTCGCTACTTTACGAGCGCAATTTCGGGGCTCGGGCTTTTACGAGGCTCATCAGTAAAGTTCATGCCCCATTGGGAACCGCCACCAATCGCAAACCGTCGAAAACTGGGTTTTGTGGTTTTGCTGCGGAGATCTTCCACTCCTTCGGTGGCGGTGATGAAGCGAAAACTTCACGGGTCTTTTTTGTGCTGGTTGCAGGTCTTGTTTTCAGAGATTTGTTCCTTAGTTTAATGTAAGTCTTACTTATTTCAGAGACTTTTTCCTATTATTATGAATATGACCTCAGCGAAAAGCTTTGCGAATTCTTTTAGTAATTTCTACAGAGATTTCTTTTGAAAAACTTTCAAGGGCAATCATTCAGGTATTTCTTTTAAAATCCCCTGTCATTTCTCTCAGGAGTTCGTCAAAAAAATTTTCCAGTGATTTTTCAAAGGACACTTAAAGGAATCTCTCCAAAATTTGCTGCAGGAAATCCAACGCTACTATTAGTAATATCCTCCACATTTTCCAGAAACTATTGCAGGATTTTCACAGAGTCTGACACGAGGTCTCCTATGTTTCTATTTTTTAAGACACCCAGTCGCTACCAGCCCTGGCTTCGCTGAAAGAGGTTGGCGCTGGAGACCACAGCCCGCGAGTAGTTCAATAAAAAAAAATATATATACGCGCTGTGCCTACGTATCGAAGATGTGGAGAAGCGATAAACAGGGGTAAGAAATCGTAATGGCAATCTGTTTACAAATTGTCTAATTGCGACCATTTGAACGATTGCAATTGCGGCCATTTGCGGGCAAATTGAATCCGAATGGGGATAAATTGCCGACCCGGGAGTAATCGTTCGGATCACACCGGGGGAAGTGCGCAAAATAAGGGCTTTTAGCGAGGGCTGGTCAAAAGGTTAGTGCCGAAGAGTAGGACCTCTGCTCTCGCCCAGGGACCCATTATTGGACCTCCTCTCGGTGGAGGTAAGCAATTTGCAATCTGCGGTAATGGTGGAGTATGGATTACACTCGGTAAGTGCCTCAACGAGTGCTGGATGGACGATGCCGGAGGTCGAAGGGTAATCGATGATGGTACTCGATGATGCAAGTAGTCTAAATTTTGTGAGAAAATTATGGCTCCGGACCAATTTTGGCTAATTGTGTGTAATGGAACAAAATGTTTGTACCTACGAAGTCTCAAAAATTGGAATTGCTTCTTATGGTTTTACTCGTTCCATTAGTTCGTAAATGAGTTTAATACGATTACCTCTAGAGCGAATAATCTTCTCGGCTAAAAAAAGACGCGCGATGATTCTGCTCTGACCTTAGGTAGTTTCAAAAAATAAGCATAGAGAGTTTGTTCGAGATAATTTTGAAATATTTTTTGGCATGTTAAGATTTGTTTTAAATAATAAGTAGGTAATAATAATTTACCGCACAGTTTTCAATCATATCTGTACTGGTCACAAAAGCATAATAATTAAATAAGTAACGGAAAATCGAATTTTGTACTATACCTTATTTTTCCAACTGGAGTTTGTTCCTTCGACAGATACGCGTATTTCGACTTCATCTGTAGGGCCGTCGTCAGTGTCATGTATCAGACTCTAAACTATTTCGTAGATTCTAAATATTTTTCAGTTCTCAAAATGTAAAGGAGGGTTGTAATGCATGTTTCAATGGTTATAAAATTTACCATGTTTTTTTTATTGTAACTTTTGAAAAAATTCACAATTTCAAATAAAAGTTTAAAAAACAACATTTAAAATTGTTTTTCATCCAACTACTTACGAAGTCAGAGTAACTCATTGCCGTTTGAATGAGCCATAAATGGTGTCAAATAGACGTATAATCACAGAAGTATGTATAACACACTGTTGATCGTGTTTTGGGGGTAAGCCTAATATTTTGCAGGGGAGTGTACGTTTATTTTTTGCTAAATAATAGTGCCAAAATAATTCATCAGTGCGATGCTACTAAACGTATATGGAATGCAGAAAGGAATAAGAAAATTATGAACATTTTTATGGAAAAACAAACTTCACTATATACATTGTCAAGAATACGCACACCATCTATTTTCACAACAAGCCCAAGCAAGAAAGCCCGAGCAAGAAAGCCCGAGCAGTCGTCAGTTGTTTTCCCTCTCGGGTCGCGCGCCTATTTTCTCTGAGTGCTTTTATATAGCCGAACGAACGAGTGAAGCTGAAAGTGGATTGTTGCTGCTCAGTCAAGGTTGACGGATCAATTGGTGAGCTCGTTTCATGCTACTATTTCTAATCTAAAAAAAATGTATGTTTGCGCATTTAATCGTTACAACGGTGGGACGTAAATATGATTTTTCAACAAACTATGAATGGTTCGTCACTGTGAGTGTCGACATAAACTCTGATTCATGAATTATTTATGTTTAACATTTTTTTTATGAAATCAAAACATTTTTTTTTATGAAATCAAAAAAAAAAAAAAACTTTGAATGGTTCGACACTACAAGTGTAGACTTGCGAAAGGTTCACTTTATTCAACAAACTTTGGATGGTTCGCCACTGTAAGTGTCGGCATAAGAATAAGAAGGTTCTATGAAGTTCCAGCCAATCGAGTTTTTTGTTTCTTTTCAAATAAGTAAAATAAAATATAATAACACAAGCTTTCGTTCTGACAGCTGTAGGAATGTTACATTTAGGTATTTGTTCAACAAACTTTGAATGGTTCGTCACCTCAAGTGTCGGCATAATTCTGTTCTACATATAAATTGTTCATATCAAATGAAAATATTATATTTACATATAAGCATGTTTATACCTCACAAATAATTATTTATCATGGTCTAACCGCTTATCAAAGTGAATCCTGTGACCCAACGATCCTCCCCATTAACAAACAGTACTCCCAGTAACCTTTGTGGAGATGCAGAGGCAAACACGGTCTCCAAATAGCAAAGGTTACACACTAACATTCCTTCCCCATATCCCACCTGACTGCAAGGACGTGGCCGACGCCGTTATTGACTCTGTATAAATAGAGGCATTGAATTATGCACACTGAAGAAGATCATGGTCAATCCCAGCCGAACTTCTAGTTGATTCTTTGTGCATTTTCACTGACTTAAGTCAATCACGGAATAGCAACCATTGATATGTGTAGGCAGTCTAAGCTTAGCTAAGCTAAGCCTATGGCTGGTTCATCTCCAAACGAGAGAATATGCTAGGAGCTTCGTATGCTGAAATCAAATTTTGTCACCTAAGTGGATCAGTCTCCCATCACGCGATACATAGGATACACAGTATTGTGTTGTTTGATTATTTTGGATTGAATAGATTATCTACTTATTATCAATCGCAACAATAATTAACCATGAGTATGGTAATGTATCTTATTTACAGACTTTTGATGCACTTCGTCAAAATCGTTTCCTGAAAATCATGGCTATCAAAATTGGCCCTTTAATTCTACGTATAAAAGTGGGTAAAACGCAGACACTTCAAGGTGATCAAATTATTCTATAGCCAATTGTACCAGGTTTGGTCTCCGCATTCCAAATTCTTACCCACGGTCACACTGTTAAACTTGATAAAAGGTTCCGAACACTGACTCTTGAAGTGGTATTTGGATAAAGATCCGCAGTTGTATATAAAGAACGATGATATTTTGAAAGAATAATAATTTCTTTTTTTCTATCTTTATTAACGAGATTTTTAGCCCTGGGCTAGGTCATCTCGGGACCAACGGTTTTACTTCCCTTCCGAAGGAAGTCTTCACTGAATTTTTTTTTAGTGACTATCTCGGGGATGGGATTCGATCCCAGGTCCTCGACGTGAGAGGCGTGTGTTCTAACCACTACACCAGGTCCGTCCCCCAAAGAATAATAAATTCAATAATGTTTATCATTCCAATGACTGAGCGAAGAGAATATTTAGGATTTTTTCCAAGGAATGATCATATGTAAATTCAACAATTATCCAAAACTGGCTGGTGAATAAGAACATTTTCAAGAATATTTTATCCTATATAAACACTATCACACATTCTAACCACGTTGTAATGCGTAGGTAATAATTACTTATCACGTAGATAGATCGTTATTCACTTCTAATGAAAAGTATGTTTGCCCAAAATAAATTTAAGATTATCCATTGCGCAAACGATCTTATTGCAACTTACAATGATTTAAAATATGGGTTGTTGCATTTTCCCATCATATCAATTTGAAATACCTAAGTCTAAAACTGTTTCAGAATTCAAAATTTGTAATGCCTGCACCTTAAATATAACTTATTTGTGATTTTTCCTGAGAATCCCATCAAAATTGATTGAACGATGGTGGAGATTCAAAATTTATAAATTTTATGTCGGCACCCAATACTGTAAAGGTTAAGTATCCAACTTATTTCCGATATTGATCCTTTTTGTCAAAAATATTGTAACGTTTCATTTGGTTTCTTGTGTAAGTGCAGCTGGCCTGGCGATACGAATCTATGACAATTGGTCGAAAGACACTTGGTCAAATGAGATTTAGATGAATGACGTTTGGTCGAAAGTACATTTGGTTGCAACAGAAAACATATGACATTTGGTCGAACTGAAATTTCATAGATGTGGTCGAATCTAAATAGTATGAAAACAAAGTTTTATGTTTAGTCCGATTATCGTCGAAAGTAACATTTTGTCGCTATCGCACAGAGTGATTGAATGATTAGAAGAAAAAGTATCAGCCATTTTACTAACAATCTATATGCGATTAGCAACATTTTGTTATTCAATTTGATAGACCCTACGCTTACAACATATTGATCAACCCCTTTCGTTTTTTTGACGTTTCATGCTGCTTTTATATTCAGGCATGTCCTGCGAGCCGAGACAAGCTGATCTTGAATGGAAACAATCCGACTCTTGTCACCTCAGTCAACTCGTCTTCCCTTACCCGATACATAATAAGCACAATTTTCTTGTTTGATTATTCGAAGCTTCTACCGCAAACTCTGTTATTCAACCGAGGTCATCAACACCGTCAGCAAAAGCATATATTGAAGAATGTTATTAAACTGTAAGTCTCAATAAGCTAATTGACCATATGTTGAGTAATGGACATTTAAAACTAACTTCGCCAAAAAGTGTTTCCTTGAAGCAATTTTTTTCTGCCGTTCCATTAAAAAATCTTATCCTCGTCCGTAAGCTGCAAGACCCGGAATTCAAAGAAAGATTTCGAGTACTCTCTCCAAATGCTACTATCAGATGAAGATTAACAGTTCATTAAAAAAATCGATGCAATTCCAAAAGAATAATATTTAAATTCAAAAAAATCATATTGTTGAGTAATAAAATAACTTGATGAACCGTTTTTTAGAGAATGATGATATTTTAACAGAATAATAAATTCACTAGAGCTAAATATTTTAGTCAATGTGCAAACAAATAAATATGAAATTTAAAAATATGACTACACAAAATTCCCTGTTTCCAACAACAGATAATAATTCAGATAATTTAAACGAATAACGTATCTTCCCAACTTTGCAAAACCTAGGCAACAATAATGAATTGTACTAAATGATCTTTCAATACAGTTTCAGAAAAGCGTTTGACCTAATTTCCATTCTACTAAACGTCATTCGACCAAATGTCATTCGATGAAATGTTCTAAATCCTTTCCACCAAATGTCCATTCGACCAAATGTCATTCGATCAAGCGTCATTCGACCAAATGTCAATCGACGAAATGTCCTAAAGCCAATGTCAAGCGTGTGCTAGAATAAGGGCGTAAGTCGGATGATCGATTCCTCTTCATCGATCCTCTCTTCTATGAATGAAGGTGACAAGATGCAAGTTTGTCGGCATTTTTTCACTGCAGACCGCTTGGTAGCGATGCAATCTTGCGTCCTGAGGTGAACAAATGCTACAAAACTTGCATCTTGTCACTTGTATTCGCAGAAGAGAGGATCTATGAAGAGAAATCGATCATGCGACTTACGCCCTTATTCCAGCACACGCTTGATGTAACAAAAGTCATATATCATATATGATAGATATTTATGTGCAATCTTAAAATTACATTGTTGCTGCTTTGAAAATGAGCTATAAATAGTTCCCAAACTAAAAGAGAAATAAATATATTATTCGTCAATTGAACTAGCGACCTCTTTAGCGATAGCTACATGCCCGAGCTCTCTCAGCTGTCTCACCATCTTGGCAAGTGATTGATAACAGTTGAACAGGTACTGCCAAAAAATAATGTAATCACAGCATCGCTTCGATGGTTGGTGCGGCGGTTCCATCGAGAAGTGATTGAAAGAGCAGTCAACAATGCGGAGCGTCCTCTCGGTCGCCTAAGGGGTTATTCACAAATTTCATAACGCCAAAAAGAACCCCCGTAACGCTTTTTGTATGAATATTTTATACATATTGTATAAGCCGTAACATCTCGAGGACATCCACCCTAATTATTAAGAGTGGCTGGGTTTATTTTGAGGCAGATTCATGTAAAAGCGGAGTATACTGAAATTTAGTTGGAACCATCATACCCCATGATTGAAGATATTTATTATTTTCAGAAAAATTGATGAACCAGGGAAGCCATTCCCTGGAATATAAGTAAATGTCTCACGTTTAGTATCATATAGCCTGATGGCCATAGGCGCCAACTTGTGACGTAGTAGGGAGGGGCGAAGCTATCCAAAACTGATCAAAATGGGTTCCGAGCAAATACGCATCTTTTCACAAGAATATGGATGAAATGCATAGATTTTGTCACCAGGCAATGTTTGGTTTCGCTTAATCGATTTTCGCGTAGGATTGTTAAGCGAAATACAATTGATTTTCTTTGGTTTTAATCGCATTATAAAGAAGGACGATTATCATCGTTCTTCCTACTGCAACAAAAAGAGCAGTAGTTATCATCCACTTGGCCAAGTTATGAACGAAAGAGAAAATCGATCATTGCAGTTACGCCGTAATGATACTAGACGCGAGAAGTGAGCAAAAAATGGCTATCTAGTGCTTCTCTGAGCATACTATTGTCTTGATTGATTACGGAACCAAAATTCCAGGAACGTTGATTGATACCTTCCTTCCGAAGCTTGTGATCAAATCATTTGCGATAAAATTATGATATTTGAATTGATGATATTCTATTTGAAGCAATGCTTCATCATCCATTAGCTATATTATCAGTAATTATTAGACACATTTTGTGTCACATCGCTTACGCATCTAAACTTCTTAGATATAGTCGAATTTGTCACTCCGTACCTGCTAGTTCTTACGCATAGTGCATAATGTCACCGCATTCGCGGCCAGAACGGCCCCAGGTTAGGTCTCTCATCATCCATCATAATGAGTAATTACCCGTCGCCAAGTGTGTGGATGACCGGTTCACCACCGTTCGCATTCAATACACTCAAATCACGGCGTCGTCGTGACTTTATGCTTGACCGGTGCAAGCAACCCGAATTCGGGCACTATTTAACCACCGTTTTCCGCATTCTGGCAAAATTTTCCAAAAAGATGGCGCCAAGCAATCGGCGTGCACGCGTGCACACTGCAGTGCAAGAATCGCGATGTATCAAACCTGCATGACAATTAACGGTGATTTGCACTCTTCTACAGTATTTGACAATATATTTATTTTTTTTTATTTTACACACAAAATAAGTTAACTTTGGAAGGCGAGATCTCAGTACTTTATAATTTGAACTTGAATTTCAACGTAATTTTTCTATTCAAGAGATCAACATTTTTAACGATTTGACTGAAGTAAAACTTTTGTCGAAAAACGATAAATCCTCAAATCAAACCACTTTGCTGAAATTTTGTTGGAATGTTTAAATTATTATAAAAATACAGTGACAAATTTATGCTATGTCTGAGTTGCTGTGAAAATTTCATACAAATAGGTTCACCACATAACTCTAAAGTAGACCGTTTTGTATGGAAAATTTAAAAAGTTGCAAGTGTATTGTCCAATACTGTGAATGGACGATCGTTGTAGAGCGGTGACTTTCTTGGCGTTTGTCATCCATCGTCTATTGCAAACATTCGTCCATTTGTCATTTTTGTCATATGCATCGGATCGTGTAATCATGCGTTGTCGCCACGCCACGGTGAGGCATGTGATGTTCTCCGACTAATAAAGTGGAATTTTGGCGCCACCGGTATGTTTCCTAGTAGTTATAATTGTGGGATACCGATATTGGGTGTCTTGATGTAGCTTACCGTGGGATGGCATAAAATTTGATAGTTTACCATGAAAGGAAGTAGCGGTGTTTTTGTTTGTGAACGGATCAGATTTTACGAATATCGAACGTGCGTGTTGTTCAATGGAGTGGCGCCAACTCCTACGATAAACGATTATCGCTTACGCGCCTAATTATGCAATTGACACAGTTGATTAACACGTCGTTGAATATGGTCAAATGTTCTGTAGATTTAAATACCCGAGTATGAAAAAAATGCTGTAAAACACCAAGTGAAGGTATTGAATACAAAGTAATTTTCAATACCAATGACCTGGAAAAAGTATTAAAGAGCCCTGCATAACATGTGAATTGCCATAGATAATATTTGATGCATAACGTATTTTTAATATTCCCCTGGTTTCAATTCAAGTCATCTCACTATCCACAAGAGAAGCAATTCCTACTACTCTGTTATGCATATGATCAATGCTCATTGAATGTTTTACATACCTACTGTAACACTTCCGCCTAGACTCTTCAACATAGTTCTAAATTTAAATAGATGAAATCGACACTATGTTGCCTCATAGCACAGCATAGTGATGGCAGTGTTTAGTCGACTCGAGAGAGACGACGGAAACTGACGCCCGGGTGGTTGGGCCCTCAGCATGCATTGCCGAGTGTTGCACCATCATCCGAAACAGTAGTGTCCAGAATGTGCATAGAAAAACTACAGTGGGAAAGATATTCGAATATGCTGAGCTATTTCCTCTACTGCTGCGGCGGGTATTAGTGTATCGATACAAAGCAAGCGCACATTATGTTAGTTTTGACAGCTCCATCGATATTGAGTTTCACAGTTTAGATGATGATCGTTAAGCATCATTTGCTGGATGCTTAAGGCTAAATGATCAGGGCCGGTCATAATCATAGGAAAAAAAAAATACATTTTCAAAATTTTGTTAAATTTGTAAAATATAATTCAAATAAAAAAAGCCTTGAACTTTTTGAGGCTAAAGTATAACAATCCGAAATGGAGCAAATCTACACGAGAAGAGCTAGATGGCATTAAAAATTAAGAATTTAAGCAGGATTTGAAAAAATTTACATTTTGAAAGTAATCACAGCAATTTGACGTCTCCTACGTACAGCAGAGGCCACCCAGGCCTTAGCCTGACTGGTAAGGTAAGTACACAGCAATTTGGAGGCTAAGGATTCTGGGCAAAGTAAATTGATAAACGAACAGAAAGTTATGTAAGTTCTAAGGATTGATGCTATAAATTTAAAAATCTAAATTTTATAGGAATTACGAGCATGGATCCCACTTAATTTGGAGGCTAGTCAATTTATCATAGCAAATTGATCAATGTAATACATAGAAAGTTGCTGACAATGAAAATCATACTATCAGATTATTTTGCATATAGTTTCTATCAAACCATTAATGGCATGGTTAATTGAAAGTCACATTACATCGTAGTATTGTATTATTTCACTGTAGCAGAATTCATCTGGGATCGAACGTAGTGCCGGACGAATAAATTCAACTGTTTTATTTTTTCAATAACAGAATTATTTCATATCTCTTTCTAGCATTCAGCCATTCCATGTAAAACCGAATTCCGTGAAAATTTGAAAAATAAGGATATAGGTCTTTTTGGATTTTTTTTTTATTACGTTGACCATTTCCGAAGAAGGGTAACCAGATTTTGCAAACAAATTATTTAGAAACAAATTATAACTTATAACAAACTTATAACAATTATAACAAACGGTTCAAGTTTGACCGAATTTCAATTTGGACGAAATGAAAGCTAAAGATTTTGACTTTTCAAGAAAAATATAAAATTTCACAAAAATTGGTTTTTAACATGAAACAAGATCAAAAATTTCTGTTGTTTTTTCTCATGTTTTGAAGGCTTCGGGACAAAAGGGGCTATTGCTGTTCTCATTTTTTCTTGAAAGTTCAGAAAATGTTACGTTTACTGTCAAATTTTCAACGATGTATAATTTTAGTTTTTGAGATATGTTTTTTTTTGAAAATAATAAATCAGTCATTTTTCATCGGCATACACTGTAGGTCTCAGCCCATTTGATATTTTATTTTAAAAAAAATCATAACTTTTGAACAGCTCAACCGATTCCTAATCTTTTTTCATGGAACAAAAGATTTCAACTGTTCTTTAAAATTATACAACACTGAAAAAAAAAAATTACATGAAAAAATATAAAACTAGATTTTGAATTCCGTCCAGAATGAGTCGAAAAGATTAAAAATCGTGCTCGTTAATCTTTGATTTGGGATTACAATTTACACATGTTTTTAGTATAGTAGAATAAGTGTTTTCCATAGATAAATTGATCATTTTGACTCAAGATTAACTTCTGAAAATGATGAGTTTTTGCATGCAACTTATTTGAAAACTTCTCGTTCCAAAAATGTCGATTTCAGAGAAAAATGCTCTATGGAGAAGTTAAAGTGGACCGTCTGGACTACAAGACATCAGTTCAAGAAAATGTTTAATTTTTTTTATCATAAAAACTTCAAAAATAAAACTTAAGCTTTAAATTATACAAAAAAAAAATTTTTTTTTTTTAAATTTTCACTATAGAATCTTAAGAGGAAAGATATGTGTCGGACTAAGCTTCATGATGGAGACATTTCTAATGAAAAAGTTTTTCTAAGAACATCTTCAAATAACAACTTTGTTTTTTTTTTTCAATTAGGCCGGAACAAATCTTAAATTTTTTTTGTCGCTTTCCATCAAAATGTGTCGAGGGGGGTGACAAAAAATAATAAAATGGAAATTCAGGTAAATTTATATTGTTTTTCTTATATGCTGCAAAACCATGTTTTTGCAGCATATACCCGCCAATCAAAATGTTTTAAAGTATTATCATTTTTTTCATAACATTGATCGTACATATAACATTTTTTATAATTAGAATTTTCATATCAAAAGTCTCCAGGTTTTTACACATAATCTTGGGTTTTGGTGAGAAAAAATACTAAATTGATAAAATCAACAAAAACACTGCGAAAATGTTCCACTAAGAACTTGAAATTAAACTTACAGTGTTTTAATTTGATATGACATGTAAGTTATATCCTTCTGAATGTAAACATATTTCATTAGCTTTGAATAAAATTGAAGGAAATCGGCATTGTGAGATATATTGCCCTTCTACGCCCACTTGTGCCATGTTCTTTGCAAACCTCAAAGACGAAATACAAAACTAGCTAAAAAAGCAAAATAGTGAAAACCTATACTGAAAATAAATCATTTTATTTATTTCCCCCCTCTGTTTTTTTCAAAAATCGTAAGGGGGGTTAAAATTTTAAATTTGTTTCAGCCTAAAATACGTTATTATGAATAAGTATAAATCTTGACATTATTTTTAACCATAATGATTTTCATGATCAATTCTTAGAAGTAGCGCCATTTTCGAGTTATTTCAAGTTTAATGAAAAAATTGGCCATTTTCATCAGTTGTTCGCGATTCTCAATCAAGAAAAAT
Organism: Aedes aegypti; assembly: GCF_002204515.2. Classification (NCBI taxonomy): domain Eukaryota; kingdom Metazoa; phylum Arthropoda; class Insecta; order Diptera; family Culicidae; genus Aedes; species Aedes aegypti. Next base: position 405,031,482 of record NC_035108.1, read on the forward strand.
ATGTCAGTAAAGATAAATATGAACATTACCCTCAAAACACAGAACAGATAGCCATCCTAGAACAAAAAGTAATTTTCATCTAGAGTACAGGAAAATGTGAAGAAGAGTAGGCGAATAAAACATTGTTTGCCCCACTGGAATTTACAGTGCATCATATTGACGTTAATTTCGTCTAAAATGATCTGCCTCGCTCGTATAATTTGTTTGACGTTATGTCAACACTGTTGATTCGCCAGCACAGTAAGCCTTGCAGCCTCGCAGTGCACCTAAATCAAAACATTTGGCATCAAAAGCCTGACACGCTTTGAATTGCAAAGACGAGCATTTTTCCACTGATTATTGTCTTTTGATGTTCTTTTGGATTTCTTTGGGGATGTGTGACAAATTGTGTGGCAACTGATAATATCGTTTATGTGCGACTCTAGTTTCCTAAATGAAAAAACAACTACAAACCTCCCCCGCCCTTTGGTGTACTGTGAATGAATTTGTTATCAAACTTATATGGAAAAACAAACGTCCACCGTTTTCAAGCAATAAATAAATGTCAACCATAGTTTTTCTTGTCGAGCTTGATTATTTCAAGCCTCAAAAACGCCTTCACCCAACGGCATTTCCAACACGATCGCACTAACACTCTCGTGAAGGATGCGGTTGAAATTATTCAATGTTTAATTCCAATGTATCGAGTTTTGTTTATTGCTTTCCATCAAAGGATTGCTATGATGTAAAAGAAGCAGATACCTCCGTCTGATGTGCAAATTTTTAGACGAGTGCAAGGTTGATCAATTTGTTGCGGTGTTATGTTATTTAGTTTCTTTGAATTACATTAATACAATTTTACTCTGCTTTGGCACCACAATTTGGAATGCATAAAAAAGATTTGTCTCCGAATCCACAGACTTAGCACCCGGCATGGCACGTTGTATAGCGCATCAGATCCGCTATTCAGCCAGAATAAAATGGCTGACGTTTGAGGAGCAGAAACGATTAGGGGAAGGGGTGGTAAAATGAACACCTTAAGGAAATCATCTTGTTTCGGAAAGAAAAACAAGAAATTTGTATAGTTTTATCGCACAACATAAAAAATAGGGATGTAATCTATGGCAGCGACATGGATTCAGACTAAAACAGCTAAATTTTCACAAATTTTCATCACTATCAAAAAGTGATGCAAATGTTCATTTTACCTACACTATGTGGGTAAAATGAACAGCGATTGGTGGTAAAACGAACACCATGCAAAAAACGTGAGCAAAACAAATATTTCTGAAAATTATCATTGCCCCACCGAAAATACATCCACTTATGATTGTAACCCATTCAAAAAGAAATCTAAAGGTATCAGATTTGGCATCATATCATAACGATATTCATCTCACTGTAAAACCTCAAGTCTTCCAAGCTAAAAGTTACCTCAGTTCTAATTTTCAAACGTGGTTTTCTAAAATCTTAGTTTTCGTTAATATTTTCACTTCAATTGATCTACGTATCAACTCGAACACTCAGATTTATGCTCTAAATCATCCGTGCGTGATAAAAATTCATCGAAATTTGTTTTTTCTCGGTAAAAGGCACGGTGTTCATTTTACCACCCCTGTTCATTTTACCACCACTTCCCCTACCGAATTCCGGTGTTCAACCAAAGTTGGGATTTACAAAATCAGAAAAAAAACTAAGTAAATTTCTCAGTTTTTGTTTCTTTATTTGATGGAATTTATACTCATCTTTGGTCATTTATTCCCACGAATTTCTTAAATAGTGCGGGTCGAAGTGTGTAATTACATCGAATCAATTAGGTGTCTTAACTGCACTTGTTGAGCGTGAAATGACGAATAAATGCAATGTAGATACCCAACTAATCCGACATAATCACATAGGGCTTATTCACAAATTTCATAAAGCTGAAGGTGGTGGGTGAAGGTTGTGGGTGGGGTCATATGAAATTTGATAAATACTCATACAAAGTGCGTTACGTCAATAAAAAGGGTAGGTGGGTATTAAAAATGGTCATTTTTAGCGTTACGAAATTTGTGAACAAACCCAAACTTCTAAAATTAATATATTTATAAAATGCTTGACTTCATAAGTGCAATTATTTTTCAACAACATTCAACGAGTTAAAAATATCAATGTCACAATATGTAATGAGTTCCAAACTTGGTTGAAAAATATGCTTATGAGTTAACAAAAAAAAGTTATGTTTATGACTATTAAACCCCTAATTACCCTGGAGATGGGACAAAGTTTGAATCAATCCGATACGATTTTTTACTTAAACTGTTATGCTATTTCTGGTTGTTTGCACATTTTGAGATTTTCGGTTTTGAAGATCTATGACATAAATGAGACAATTGGCTTAATCTTGGTGTTTACTGAAATATGATTTGTGGTTATATCATAATGGTCGCAAACTATAAAACCATCTCCTCTTGATTTTTTTTGTCATTATTTGTATGTTATTAATATTCCACAAAAAAACTTCATTAACTGAAATTAACATGGAAGAACATGAATCAGATCAAGATATAACATGAGAAAAGTAAGGACAATGTAAAATCGTGGAAACCGCTAAATACGTGATATTCGGCCTACAACGTGAAATTTACTTATATGATTATCTCAGTAAACTTCTGATGTTTGGTTATCAAAATTGTTTATTAATTTTGAGTCCAGGTTCCATTAAAAATGTTCTAATCGTTTAATTTCAAGATGGACGTTTTTCTGGCTTGTTTGACTTGCTCTAAAAATTGCATCGACAATATGATATAAAACTTATGATCTCAGTTTATAAAATAATTAAAAAAAATATTTTCTTGGCATTTAGATACATAAAGAATATTTTCACTGTAACAGCCGTATCATAGCTCTTTAAGTTCAAAAAGGTGAAAAAAAAGAAAAGAACTGACACACAGATTTTTTTTTTGTTCAAAATCCTCTGAATCTAAGAAAAAAGCGTCTAGAAAATACTTGAATTATGGACACCCCAATATAAAGCGTTCATGCCATCTACCGTACCGTCAAATGGGGTGTTGGGATGAAAAAATAATTCTACCTAAATTTCGAGCAACTTCTAGTATGTCAATAATTGAACAAAATACAGTCCTACCATTCTCCCGACGTGTATATCAAAAGCCAATTACAATGAAGATGATTCTATGGCAGATTTCTGAGATAATCATAAAAATGTGTGATTTTTGACGAAAATGCAAAATGGGGTGTTAAGGAATTTGAGCTTTGTAAATAAAACTATATTTTTCCAACAGCAAAAAAAAATATTATTTTGGTCAATATCGATGATGTGTTCAATCTAAAGATGATATTACTTCAATATAATTCAAATTGGAACTCCTGCAAACGTTAACCGTTTTAATTTACCTACCAAATCTCTCATACATATTGATTCTTTTTTCAAACAAGCTATAAGTGCATCGCACAACTGTCTTGAAAGGATTTGTATGCTTATATGCAGTATTCGTATCCTAGAATAGTACAGAGCAACCTTGTCATGACTTGTCAAAAGAAGGATAATTTCAACAAGCTTTCATTTTGAATAGAGTATGTGTCTAATTTCCCTTTTCAATAAAGCACCACACCAAATAACGGATTTGCATGTAACACCTAATGGCATAATCGGAAAAAAATCCTAACGAAAAGTTTCCAATATAAAGCGGATATCGCACACACTATACTACAATGTACTCAATGCTCGACAACACTTAACACATGACCACGAGTAAAAGTTTTCCAAAAAGAGATCGGAAATAACCTTATATTATTATTGTTTATCTAGGATGTAGGTAGTTTTAAAAAAAAAATCAATAGCTTCAAAACCATCTCATATAAGATAACCATTCCTATTTCCAAACTTTTCACCAATGCGATGTTATTATCTTTTAGGTTATGGCCTTCAGTCTATTATGCTCAAAACGGATTTGAAGTTTTCATCCGACGTTTCGGACATGAACACTTAAAATCCGCTTTTGAGCATAATAGAGTGAAAGCCATAACCTAGAACATAACTATCACAGTCGTATCCCCAATTCAGTTTTAATCTACATTTTCCTAACAATTTTACCAAATTTTGAGATAAGTCTTTTCTGGTGATATTCAGTTACTTACAAAATAGTTCCCTTGACTTTCCATACAGGTTAACTTCACGGAACAACCCAAAGCTACAGTTAAACCTCCATGACTCGATATCGACTCATGGAACCATACTAGAAATAAAATTTCATGGTTACTGCGATGGTCCCTCGAAAAAGCTTTCCAAAGGATTTCTGTTCCATGACTCGATATTTCCATGAGTCGATGGTCCCTTCAATATCGACTCATGGAGGATTCACTGTATATTGAAATACATAACGGCATAAAACGAATGAGTTTAGTAACTTAGAAAAGTTAGAATAGATGATCCCTTAACACCCCACTTATTTTAAAAACGAGACTTTTTTCATAAAAGTTTCTCAAAATCGAAACCCAGATATAATTTTAAGAAGTTTTTGTCTGCACTATGATCTCAATTAAATTTACTTTTCTTCTACTGTTCGAGTTTGCGGGTTTCCAAGGAAGAAAACTGTCTTTTTAGCAGGTTGGATGTTTCCCAGCTTTTAAGCTGAAATTTATTAGATTTCATTAGTTTTTTAAAGATTACAATTGAATTTAACGCTTACATTAAGTGTTTCTTCTGCTCTCCAAGAAACCGCAAGGCAAACTAATTCAGCTCAATTTCAACACGATTTTCATTGATCCTAATCATGGCTGAAGAGAACAAAATGAATAATTGGATCGATCATAAGAAATAACAGCTTTTGCTATCAGCAATGAATTCATATTAAGGCATAACAAATTATGTTATCACTTACAACTCTATAGCAAATATTGGTTCTACACTATAGCGCTCAATTGTCTTTCTGGGTTGCCCACAAATTGGTGTCACAATCGGTTCAAACTGTATATCACCGTGCAGAGTCCAGGCTGCCGTGATACCGGTTAATAAACAGCTAAATTTGGCTTTCACAATTCTATCCGATGCTACCGATCACTAAATTTATGCGATTAACTGGCTTCTCATCTATTCTACAGCATACGCCGATGTATCATGGTGAACAGAGTCGACCAGTACACACACGCATCTCTCGCTCCGCGATTTCCTATTGTTCCCGTCGTTCTGCTGACAGTTCATGTAAGGGAGCGCTCGGGATTCACGTTACGCTTTGTCTGTTAAGAACGGTATGCAACATTCTCCTCCCCGTGTAGTACCGGCGCTCTCTCTTCTATATCCTGATCGTCGATAGTACGAACGTCCAACAGTGCCAGCTTGACGGCTGGTCTGGTGAGTGTCCCATCTTTGGTGCGCACAACTGCGCTGCGCACCTGTCCGTCACTTCCGCGCTTCACCTCGATGATCCGTCCTCTCAACCACCAATTTCGTTTATTCTCGTCCACCACTAGTACCAAATCGCCTAGTTCCAATGGCTTGACTGGCCGAAACCACTTGGTGCGCCTGGTTATTGTTGGCAGGTATTCATGGACCCAGCGCTTCCAAAAGTGATCAACTAAACACTGGGTTAGTTTCCAGCTATCACGTAGTGTTGCACCTTCAATTTCACAGACTGATCTAGGTTGAACGACCCCCTGAACGCCGTACAGGAGAAAATGGTTTGGTGTTAAGGCCTCCTGCTCCATGTCGTCAAGCGGAATGTACGTTAGCGGTCGCGAATTTACAATAGATTCCGCCTCCAGTACAACAGTTTCTAACACTTCGTCTGTTGGATGATGAGGGTACTCTGCAATTCCCGCCATTGCTACCTTGATTGAGCGAACCATTCGCTCCCAGCATCCGCCCATATGGGGAGCGGACGGGGGGTTAAAGTGCCATGTTGTCCTTGCGTTTGTGAAAGTAACTGCACAGTCTTCGTGTATGCCTTGAATTTGGTTGGCTAATATGTTACTGGCCCCCTTGAAGCATGTCCCGTTGTCGGAGTAGATTGCTGCTGGAGAACCTCTTCGGGCTACAAACCTACGGATTGCCATGATGCATGCTTTTGTTGAAAGACTATGTATAACTTCCAAGTGCACTGCACGTGTAGTGAGGCACGTGAAAAGCGCTACCCAGCGCTTCGCCAAGCTGCGGCCCACCTTCACCAAGAGCGGACCGAAGTAGTCAATGCCGGTGTAGCTAAATGCCCGAATATTCGGTGTCAGTCGGAATTCAGGAAGCGGTGCCATCATCGGTGGACGCGGAGTAGCTTTCTTGACCTTGCACCGTTGACAAGAATTCGCGACGCGTTTGATCACGCGACGTAGTTGAGGGATTCTGAATCGCCGGCGCACCTCATTAAGCACGGTTTCATGATTAATATGAACGAATCGGCGGTGATAGCTGTCGACAAGGAGCAACGTTAAGAGGTGATCTTTAGGTAGGATAATTGGATACTTAGCTTCGTATGGGGCAGTGGGTGCCGCCCCTATTCTACTGAACATCCTAATCACTCCCGCATCGTCTAAGAACAGGGAATCCTGGTAGAGTGGGCTACTCTTATCGATTGACTTCGGCGTGTCGTCAGGGTGTTGTTTATTATACTGCAGCGAATAATACTCGTCTGGGTATACTTCGAGCTGTACTTGGCGCCAGAGAAAGTTCTCAGCCTGTAGTAGTTCATCGCTAGTTAATTCACCAAAGAGTTTTGCGCCACGCATCTTCTTCAGCGAACGAAGCACGTATGCAGTTGATCGCACCAACCGGTTCCAGTTGGAGAATCGGGACACATTTATCAGCGGTGAGGGTATTTCTCGATGGAGGTGGAATACTGTCCGAAGCTCTTCCTTCGTGATGTACTTCTGCTTGGTTTGTTTTGGCCATTCATCCATCGGTAGATACAGAAAGTTTTCACCGACATAATAGCGGCTATTCGGGTTGAAATCAGGGCCACTGCCCCACTTCGTTGCGTCATCGGCCACATTTAGTTTGCTTGGTACATGGTGCCACTCGTCGACGTTAGTGCTATTTAAGATTTCACCCACGCGAAACGCTACGAACGGGTGGTATCGTCGACTGTCAGACTTGATCCAGGAAAGTACCGTTGCTGAATCAGTCCAAATGACTCGATCGGTAGGTCCAATGCGGTACAGATTGTGTTCAACAGACGACAGCCTATTACGCCAGCTTGTAGCTCCAGCCGAGGAATGGAGAGTGGTTTTAGTGGAGCCACTTTGGTTTTGGCTGCAACCAGAATGCAACGAACTGTCTCGGCTTGTACAATTCGCAAATAGGCCACGCATGCATATGCGAGTTCGCTTGCATCAACGAAAAGATGGAGCTGGATAGTGGCGGGTAGTTTACTTTCACCTTCTCCAAAGAAACATCTTGGAACTTGGACGTCGATCAGCTGCTTCAACAGTCGTGTCCAATCCTTCCACATTTCACGTAAATCGTCAGCTATTTGCTCATCCCAGTCTGTCCCGCTTCGCCAGATATGCTGCATCAGTATTTTACCATGCACGGTGAAATGAGCGATAAAACCACATGGATCGAACAGCGACATTACCAATCGCAGTACCTGCCGCTTGGTTGGTGTTACATTCTGCTCCAAAAGTTGTTCCAGTTCATCTTTCAGTGCCGTGTCGAAGGTGAACAAATCCAGGGCTGGTTTCCAAACCATGCCTAGCACACGTTCCACGTATGCCGATACATCCATGCTCAACGACTTCTTTTCCAGACTTCGTGCTTCTCCACGCTGCTATAGCACATCCACCGAATTGGACGAAAAATTGCGGATCTCAAATCCACCTTTTGCATGTACGTGCTTGACGTCTGTCACCAGTTGCACGGCTTCTTCGACAGTATCTACACTATCGAGGTAGTCATCCACGTAGTGGGCGTTGATGATGGCCTCGGCTGCTCTGGGGTATTCTGCTGCAAACTCTTCCGCATTCTTGTTTTTCACAGCTTGCGATGAACAAGGTGAACACTTTGCGCCAAAGGTAGCCACATCCATAACGTAGATCTGTGGCTGCTCCGATTGATGTTTACGAAAAAGAAACCTCTGGGATTGTTTATCGCTTGAGATGATACGGACTTGGTGGAACATCTCTCGAATATCCCCACAAATAGCTATGGATCTCTGTCTAAACCGAAGCAAGACGTCGAATAATGAAGTCAACATGTCTGGTCCTTTCAACAGCATGTCATTGAAGCAGAGACCACGAACTCGTGCTGCAGCGTCCCAAATCAAGCGAATTTTCTCCGGCTTTCTCGGATTCCGCACCACTCCAATAGGTAGGTACCACACCCGATTGGATTCTGTTGACTCTAGCTCTTCTGTAGTAATTTTGTGAGCGTACCCCTTCTTCTCATACTCATGTATTAGGGATACCACTCGCTCCCGCAATTCTGGATCTTTGTTGAAACGCCTCTCCAACGATTCTAGTCTGTGGAGGGCCAATGGATAACTATCGGGAAAGGTTGGCTGATCATACTTCCACAGCAAGCCAGTCTCAAATCCTCCTTCTATTCTACGTGTTGTACGTTCCAGAATGTTCCGGGCCCGAATGTCATCCGCGGACTCGATCGGCGAGGCTACTGCTGCTTCATCGACTTCAAAAAACTGCTTCATCAATTCGTGCAGCTCATGATTCTCAATATGCTTTTCTGTATGGATATGCAGCCGTTCAACTGACTCACATTCTCCTGCCTGCTTGCCATATACGCACCAGCCTAATCGTGTCTTGACGGCCACTGGTTCGTTAGGTCGCCCTTCTCGTGCTTTGAGAGTGGTAAGGAGCTGCACATGTTCAATGCCGATAATGATCCTTGGTGTCGCATCCACGTAGCTGTACAGTGGGAGACCTCGCATATGTGGATACCTCTTCTGTAACTCATCATAATCTAACGTCTGTCCCTGCAGTTTCAGTTGTTGTACAGTCCGCACGTTGCTCAGTTTAAACTTGCTTTTTAGCCCTCTACCGGAAATGTTCACATTGACTCGTTGTGAACCCCTTTCTTCACGAGATATGTTTCCGGTCCATCCAAGCCAGAGTGTTTCCGTTGGTCCATAGATTTCTAGTTCCGTTGCCAATTCAGTTTCCATAAGCGTAGTTTGACACCCGTCGTCTAAAAACGCAAACGTTTCCACCTTCTTTCCGTTATTTTCGAGCGTCACTGGAACATAGCGGAAAAGGCAAATGCTCAGCGTCGAGTGATGATTCTGCAAGGCCAAATGGTGGTCGACGGCAACGTTAGACGCTGCTGGTGAATGAAGTAGAGCATGGTGGTGTAGTCGACAACCATCAACCCCACATTCCTTTAATGAACGACAAGGCCATCTACGGTGTGGAATAAGACATGTTCTACAAAGGCCCTTCGAACGAATCACTTTCCATCGTCCATCCAAATCTAAAGACTTAAACTGCGGGCAGCCAGCTACCTCGTGCGCCTCGTCAGAGCAATACCAGCAAGCTCGTTTGCTTGATTCTGCGACTTGTGAACGTCTAAGATGGCTAGTAGCTGTCATATTTGGATTACCTTCGGCTTCTGCGTGAGCATACAGTTTATGGTTGTCTCGGCCCGCCTTGTTTAAACTCTGTTGGAGTTGTGTTTGCGATGGAAGTGTTACATCTGATGCGGTATCCACAAGTTCGGTCATGAACTCACCAAACGTCGCTAAGTTGACGTCGGTTTGCATACGTTTATACCACGCCCATTGCATTTTTAGTTGCGGTGGGAGTTTTTCTACTAGCTCATGTAGCAGCATCGGATTTCGGAGGTGGTCTACCAGCTGTGCCACGAACATATGGTCCACCAAGTTACGAACAGCCATTCCAAAGTTTATGATTGATTGGAGATTCTCGGCTTTTGGAGATGATACTTCGCGCAACCGCTGCATCAGAGTGTGAATTAAGACTTCCGGGCGTCCATATAATTTCCTCAGTGTCTCCATAACGTGGGGCACTGATTCTGGCATCAACAATCGACTTTTCACTGAGTCTAACGCGTGCCCCTTCAAGCAACGTTGGAGTCGAGCCAGATTCTCAGCGTCTGTGAACCCACACGCTGCCGTAGTGTTATAGAATGAACTAGAAAACAACGGCCAGTCCTGCGGATTACCGGAGAAGACGGGCAATTCCCGGGGCATTACTTGGCGTGCTGCTAATTGCGCACTAGTGGGCACCGATTGGTATGGAAATCCCAACTGCTGCTGTTCGTCACCAACTCCAGGCTGTGGAACGTGATTCGGTTGGTATGTCACTGAGCTCGGTGTTGGTCTTGGTGGCACCGGATCTTGCGAAATTATAGTTGGTCGAGAATGTACTGCGGCTGTTGGGTCTGATAGAGGAGGAATTTGGTTAAAGCGTGATGCCACATCGCCGGAGAAAATCGTGGTTGATTGAATTGCCGGAGCGCCAGCCGAGAAACCCATCGATGGTTGACCAGCAGGTAAACTTCGAAGTGATAGACCGGTGGCAAATTGTGTCGTTAGCGGCATTATCGACGGGATTGACCCAAAAGCATAATTTGAACCAGTTGGAATTGCCGGCAAGGCAGGTCTTACGCGTGTTTTTGTGGAGTGAATTTCCGGATGATTTGCAATATTACCAAATGTACCACTCACTTGGTGCTCTGGCGGTGCGGTGTAACCCGTGATGCCTGCCCGAGTTACCGGAAATGCTAACATAGGCTTCCTAGCATCCAACATTGTAGTAGTCGCTTCTGTCGGCACTATTGCATGAGAAACGGGTGGGGGAGCTCCGTTGGTTTCCGAATTCGGTGTCGATGTAGATGCTGGCACGACCATCGTACTAGATGTTGTAACCACAGCTCCTGGGATTTGTAGCCCAGATACCGTGACTGGAGTTCCGTGCGTTTGGTTGACGTTGATAATGGATGAACCAGTAACGGGAGCTTTTCCGATTGATTGTTCATTAGTTAGCCAATCTAGGACCTTCTTACGGCTGGCGCGACTGCTCAAACGGCTCATTTTCTCTTCGTCATCATCTTCCTCCAAGATAATGTTCAGCTTCTGCTGAAGGTAGGCTTCGTCCTCTTCCGCTCGTCGTTTACGGATTTCGTCCTCCTCGGCCCGTTGCTTCAGTTTCAGGGCACGCTGTTCTTCGAGCTGTTGTATCAATAATTGTTTACGCGCTTGGCTGCTAGCCGAACTTCGATTCGACTTAAGACTGCACGCACTTGCCGGTTCTGTAACTTCGCCATCTGTAGCACAGCGACTGCATCTCCAGGTCTTGTCCGGTTCGATATTGGTTTCGCTTGCACCAATGCAGTTAGGGTGGAACCACGAATCACACATATCACACCCCATCATCGAGGCGGTCGTCCCACCGTTGGTGCACACACCGCAGGTCTTAGCATGTCCCACCATCATCAACAAAAGAGGGATTCCGGTGTGCAGTGGAGGTTCTGAAATGGGCACTGTACTGCTTACTTCGCAGGTCTAATCTGCTTACTACGCAGGATCACTTACTTCGAAGGACTTTCTCGATGAACAGTTAATCTTAAAAGTTTGTTCGAGTTTGCGGGTTTCCAAGGAAGAAAACTGTCTTTTTAGCAGGTTGGATGTTTCCCAGCTTTTAAGCTGAAATTTATTAGATTTCATTAGTTTTTTAAAGATTACAATTGAATTTAACGCTTACATTAAGTGTTTCTTCTGCTCTCCAAGAAACCGCAAGGCAAACTAATTCAGCTCAATTTCAACACGATTTTCATTGATCCTAATCATGGCTGAAGAGAACAAAATGAATAATTGGATCGATCATAAGAAATAACAGCTTTTGCTATCAGCAATGAATTCATATTAAGGCATAACAAATTATGTTATCACTTACAACTCTATAGCAAATATTGGTTCTACACTATAGCGCTCAATTGTCTTTCTGGGTTGCCCACAAATTGGTGTCACAATCGGTTCAAACTGTATATCACCGTGCAGAGTCCAGGCTGCCGTGATACCGGTTAATAAACAGCTAAATTTGGCTTTCACAATTCTACCCGATGCTACCGATCACTAAATTTATGCGATTAACTGGCTTCTCATCTATTCTACAGCATACGCCGATGTATCATGGTGAACAGAGTCGACCAGTACACACACGCATCTCTCGCTCCGCGATTTCCTATTGTTCCCGTCGTTCTGCTGACAGTTCATGTAAGGGAGCGCTCGGGATTCACGTTACGCTTTGTCTGTTAAGAACGGTATGCAACATCTACGTTACTCGCGAATTTTTCTCAAATATATTTCATGGTTTTGTAGATGAATGTATTTAGCCCATAAAATTCGAACAAAAATGTTTTGAACAGTTTTCAATATCTAGCAACCACAATACTTCATATTATTAGATAGCTCCTATTACATAATGCAGCTCACAATCCTCCGAATAAATTGAGCATTTCAGATGATTTATACATAGATTATCCACGTTTCTGTGATTTGTCAAACTTGACTGAGAAGTTCAATCCCTTAAAACCCCACGAGTCCTTAACACCCCATTTTACGGTATATTTTTAATTCTAAAAATTTATGGTTTTAAAAAATCGTTCTTTACTCTGGATGGTTTACTTTCATCTTCATCAAAAAATATTGAGGGAATGTTATCGAGAACTATGTTCGATTTGTTTGATCACTTACTACACTCATTGTTGTTTAAGGAAAATAAATAAATAAAAGTCTGGAATATTGTAAGAAAATTGCATGATATTATTTTATTATATATGTGCAGTAGAACATTTACGCTTTGGCCGTTTTTTCTTACAAAATGATCAATTGGATCCAGGCTTTCAATTTTCGTTTGACCCGAAATTTTCCGCGCAGCTTGTAAATAACTTAAAATTTGCTCAGTTGGAAATCACCAGCATTTCATAAACAAACTTTTGAGATATCACAAAACTCAGATTTAGTCAAAAATGGCAATATTTTGAATAAGCAATAATTCTTAAATGAACAGATGAAGAGCAATATTCCAAGTATCATAAATTTGGTTTTTAGAATATCATTTCTTAAGTTAAGTTAAGCTTAAGTTAAGCTTGTTAAGTTAAGCTTAAGTTAAGCTTGTTAAGTGAAGCTTAAGTTAAGCTTGTTAAGTGAAACTGTCTCAAAATATTTTAAATTGAAAAATTGATTGTTATTTTTTGCAAAATTTGATGTTTGCGATAGCTAAAACTATGTGTAGAACATTGTGAATTTTTAACTAAGTAAAATTAAAGTTATGTCTGAATTGCGATTAAGATTTCAAGGTCATCTAAGCACTAGAAGCCGAAACCTTGACCTCCAAACTTGCCCATTCAAAAAACATTTATCTCATTCATGTTGAAATTCATTCAAATAAACTATTGTACGATCTGATCACTAAAACAAGGAGAAAATACAAAACCATTTTTCGTTACCCTTAAATTCAATGAAAATATTCCACTATTCCAGGAGACTACCTTTTTTGCAACAACCTTGGAGTAGAAATCTAGAAAAAAAGATTTAGACGAGTTGTCTTGTCTAATTCTGTACATTTTTCGAAAAATTTACTGTGTAAAAAGCTTTCCCGCCGCCACCAGGTGCGCTAGTGTTCATCATTCCCATCTGTTCTGTGCTCAAAACCTTTCAAATTTTAAGTTAAATTCAAAAAAAAATTCGATGATAAAATAGGCCATTTATATTAGCTATTATTATTAGTATTTCTATTAGTTATCTATAGTAAAGAGAACAATAATAATAATTCTATTAGTTATTAGTTTTCCATCAAGTACAGAAAATCGCGAATTACTAAAAAAAGTATATATAAACTTGAAATGACTCGGAAATGGGTACTTCTACATTGTTCAAGATAATCATTATGGTATAGAATAATTTCAAGATTCTTATTTCATCTTGAAAACGTATTTATTTTAAATTAATTAACTCATAACGCGTGGTAAAGATGGATAAATTATGAAAAAAATCCACGTGCTTGGTTGGCTCGTATTAAGCCATCTTAAGCCGTTTCAAGCCGTTTTAAACCGTTTTGAGCCATTTTAAGCCGTTTTAAAACCTTCTAGGCCGTTTCAAGCCGTTTTAAACCATTTTGAGCCGTTTTAAGGTATTTTAAGCCATTTGACGCCGTTTTAAGCCATTTTTAGCCGTTTAAGCCGATTTAAGCCATTCTAAGCCGTTTTAAGACGTTTTAAACCGTTTTTAAGCCATTTTAAGCCGTGTTAAGCCAAGCAAACGTTTTTAGCCATATAAGCCGTTTTAAGCCATTTTTACCTATTTTCAGCCATTTTGAACCGTTTTTGGGTGTTTTATGTGATTCTAAGCCGTTTTAAGCCATTTTAAGCCGTTTTAAGCCATTTCAAGCCATTTTTAGCCGTTTTGAACCGTTTTCGGCCATAATAAGCCGTTTGTTTTCAGCCATTTTAAGCCGTTTCAAGCCATTTTTAATCATTTTAAGCCAATTTAAGCCGTTTTAAATCGTTCTAAGCCATTTTAAGTCGGTTCTAGCCGTTTAAAGCCATTTTAAGTCGGTTCTAGCCATTTTAAGTCGTTTTAAGCCATTTTTACCCATTTTAGGCCATTTTAAGCAGTTCTAAATTGTTTTAGCCGTTTTAATCCATTTTGAGCCATTTTAACCCATTTTAAGCTATTTTAAGCAGTTCTAAATCGTTTTAAGCCTTTTAAGCCATTTTTAGGCGTATTATGCCATTTTATGCCATTTTATGCCATTTTAAGCCATTTCAAGCCATTTCAAGTCATTTCAAGCCGTTTTTAGCCGTTCATGCTATTTTAAGCCGTTTTAAACCATTTCAAGCAATTTTTACCTATTTTAAGCTAAGCCGAGCACGTGGATTTTTTCATAATTTACCCACCTTTGCCACGTGTAATGAGTTAATAAATTTAATAACCATTCGGATTGGACTATCGAAAAATTCAAGATATGTGTTACTATGTATTTATTTTGACAAAATAAAACGATATTTTGAAAATTTACCAAAAGTTGTTCTTAGAAAAAACTTTTTCATTAAAAATTTTGTTCAAAACATCTGTTTCCCAGAGTCTATATACAGAGAATTGCGCGAGGAGACTTCTTTGAATAGTTGTTCTTATTCGTCTTCGAAAACAGCCCCTATCTGTTTTGCTGGTCTGCTCGATAAGTAAAACGGTTTGACAGTTCGATAGGTAGATTTGGTTTCACTCTTTGCGCAACTCTCCATTCATAGACTCTGCTGTTTCCTAGCAAAATTATATGGTGAATATATTAAAAATGGAGTGTGTAATATAAATATTAAGTTTTATTTTTGATTTTTTATGATAAAAAAATAATTTTTCTTGTAGTTCGAACGGTTTGCTACAACCTTCGCCATAGAACATATTTCTCTAAAATTAACAGCTTCGAATTTTGATTTTTTCAATCAAATTGCTTGCAAATACTCATATGCCATTTACAAAAGGTATTCTTGGGTCAAAACGATTGATTTTTTGATCGAAAAGACTTATTCTACCATACCGAAAACATGTGCAAATTTTGGCGGTGCTTCGGAAAACTCAAGCCAGACGTTTGTTTCGGGACGCCGAGAAATTTCGCGGTTCGCGTTGTGAGAGTGCGAAAAGATATTCGTGTGCAGTTGAGAAGACATTACCTACTGGTCCGCACCTTCCCAGACAACCAAAATGTACGTATAACGAAATCACCTGGAGGCTTTGTATGTGCAAAGTTTCACTTATAAGATGTCGCGAAAAGGCCTTCTACGTACAAAAATGGAGGCGATATACGTGCATATATTATGCGATGAATATTAGCATACAATGCGAGAGTGTAAATTTTCTACCGAACTAACCTGTTATCTTATGCGACTTATCCTATGATAACAAATGTTGATTTGGCAGCTTCTACGGATTGATTCGACTTACTTTGTACAAGTGTACTGGACGAACCAAAATGTACAAATGAACTCAGAAAAAAAGCGTTTTATGCGAGTTTGCAGTTTGCATGAATAAACGAGTTATTACGTGAACTTTCATGCGACTTCTGGTTATCTGGGTCATTATCAAATCAAGGTGCGCAACATCATTATTACAAAATTTGAAATTTTTCACAGTACCGATCAAAAAGTTTAGCATCAGGTGAAATCGCTCAAAATATTTTTTTTTCTTTTGCAATTTTTTGTTCAACAACAATTTAGTAAGTAGATGAAAAAAAAAAAACGAATTCAGTACTATACCATTTAATTCCACTAGAGTTTGTATCCTTTGACAGATACGCGTATTTCGACCTCAACTGTAAGGCCGTCTTCAGTGTCGTGCACTAGGGTTCTTATAGGTATTTTACTAAACAGCTTGAAGATTTATTAACAATTTAGTAAATAATCGGCTTGTTGATATATTTGCAACTTGGGTGAAAATTGTTGAAACGAAGAAAAAGAAAAAATAAAAAATATATCAAAATACAGGTACAGTGAAAAAATTCAAATTTTGTAATAATGAAGTTGCGGAAATTTCAAATTTTGTGATAAGAAAATTTAGGATATTTGTGGTATTCTGTCAAAATCTCATGCAGATTGTTCATAGGGAAATAAAGTTACAGCATGCTGTAGTTGATCATTTTGTATGGAAATCGGCTTTCACTACTATCATTCTGAACACAACTGTAAGATCTTATGAGTCAATTCTGTACGGTTCGATGTCTCTACCCCAAGAGTCGCGAGTTCGCTTTCACCTGATCCAACCCTGGTCCAGTTGAATATACACCGCAGCATTTGTTTTGCTGGCAACGCAATCGCGTACTATTTATGAAAACACATGTTAAAATAATTACCGCAGATAAATCAACCGATTGTTGTTTAACGGATCAACGGCGGAGGGCAACAGAAAAGAAAAACGGTATTTTATTCCACTGGCGACACGATAACCAATTATTTATCGAAGGGAGATTTGCGCGCGCGCAGACTTGGATTTTATTGTGGTTCCTCGTTCTCTTCGGCGGCTGATGCGCAAATAGGGCGTAAGTACTCCACCACCACTGACTGACTGTAGCAGCGGCTTTTACCCCAATCAATTTATTAGTCCATTGTTTCTGAAGCGCGGCGCAAAAGCCTAGGCAATTTATTTGCCCACCGAAACAATAGTTTAATTTAGCAGGGGACATGCTGCGACTGGCGCGCCAGACTTCGAAACTGTTGAAAGCTCGCAGTCTTTGTAGCTAAATCACAACATATTGAACAGCGCCTTTCGGATGACCATTAGGAAGACTAATTTGGAATGACATTTCAGAAGGTGATGGGAGCGTGGTCGCCAGCTCAAACAACATTACGCTCTTGTTATTAGCCATGTGAGTACGAAGATTAATACGCATAACATTTTTCATATATGGCCACAATGAATGTTGTTCAAACATATAGTCCTCTGCTAATGAGCGAAGCCAGTGAGAAACCCATACTGAGCGGAGAAAAAAAAATCTATGACATGTCCAATTATACGTAAGGATGAGCTCTGAGAATGTTCGATTTATATTTTGAGAAACTATATTACCTGCTGTTTTCTATTTATTGAACTAGATTCAGATCAGCAATTTACTTTTATTCTTGAACCATCATTCACAGCGGAAATCAATTGACCGAATACACGTGTAATAAGTGAAGTTCAAATTTAAAACGATTTTCATCTTCATAAAAAATGATGTATATTGTTTCCCTTTGAAGGATCTGCCAAATATAAATTCCCTGCATCCAAGAACCAACCAAAATCGATTGGAAATATGAGCCAGAAATAGGCAGAATACAGTGATTCCACCAATTGAGACGTTTTAAGAAGGCGTGTTGAGAGTCTATTATCGACAAATTCCTTATAGCAGAAGGGATACTCAACATTCCAATAAATAATTTCTCATACAATTGTAAAAAATCAATATCCGCACTTCGTAAAAAAAGTTACGTAGATTGAATTAGCGTAAAAAAGAATTGCTAACTACTACTACGGAACTACTGATTGTCATCCCTCTAACAGCAGCGAAGGCCTCAAACCACAGACCATTATCGTTTTTAAATGAACGAAGAATTTCCGTTCCAATATCGGGTCGAGAGAAGATATTCATACAGCTTAGTTTAGCTTAGCTTAGACTGACTACAGATATCAATGGTTGCTATTCCGTGATTGACCGAAGTCAGTGAAAATGGACAAAGAATCAACTAGAAGATCGATTGGCCATAATCTTCTTCAGTGTGCATAATTCAGTGCCTCTATACAAGGCCACGTCCTTGCAGTCAGGTGGGATTGGGGGAAAGAATGTTAGTGTGTAACCTTTGCTATTTTGAGACCGTGTTCGCCTCTGCATCTCCACAATGTTACTGGGAGGGATGTTTGTTAATGGGGAGGATCGTTGGGTCACAGGATTCACTTTGATAAGCGATTCGACCATGATAAATAATGATTGGTGAGATATAATGCTTATATGTAAATATAATATTTTCATTTGATATGAACAATATCTATGTAGAGAAAAATTATGCCGACACTTGACGTGTCGAACCATTCAAAGTTTTTTTAAATACAAAAATAAAGGTAAAAGGAAAAAGGTCTTTTGAAAATAAAAAATTAGACATAAATAATTTATGAATCAGAGTTTATGCCGACACTCACAGTGACGAACCTTTCATAGTTTGTTGAAAAATCATATTTACGTCTCACTGTTGTAACGATGAAAGCACCAGTCTTACATATTTTATAGATTAGAAATAGTAGCATGAAACGAGCTCACCAATTGATCCGCCATCCTTGAGCAGCAACAATCCACTTTCAGCTTCACTCGTTTGCTCGGCTATATAAAAGTACTCAGAGAAAATAGGCGCGCGACTCGAGAGGGAAAACAACTGACGACTGCTCGGGCTTCCTTGACGCACTGCCCAGGAGCAAGCGTCAACGTTGAAAGATCGAAAAGAACTAATCGAACGCGGTACTTTTTCACTTTAAGGCTCCCCCAGATCTAAGCGACTTTTTACGGCGACAGCGACAAAAAATCGTCGCGATTTCGCTGATGTTTGAGCGCATTCGCGTCATGTCAGTCAAGATGGTTTCATAGAAGAGTGCTTGCAGCGACACAACAATGAAATCGCGACGATTTTTTGTCGCTGTCGCCATAAAAACTCGCGTAGATTTGGGGGAGCTTTTACTCGACAGATGCGCGACATGTTTGATCCTGCCCTCATCGCCGGCCCCCGCAGGAGCAAGCGTCAAGGTCGAAGGATCAAACACAACTCGGACGAGAGAAGATATTCATATAAATTACAAAGACTCTATTCGGATATTGCGAGTCTCCTGTAATCTGACACCAATTAGCGTTCTAGTTGGAAGAACTACTGTACACATCGAGCGGAAATGACGACCGACTATTATGGACTTCTTGGCTCGTGAACGTTATTACCTATATGTAGAAAAATGAAAAATCGAACGAGATGCCCCTGGTTTGCTACCGATTGACTGTGGCCGCAGTGCAAACTTCGACCCAACTTCTTCCACAAGCAACTACGGGGAACAAGACCAGCTCTCTCTATACCTTTTTTATGGGTAGCACATTCAAGTAGGTATACACGTACGTTACGTTACCTATAATAAAAACAAACGATTATCGTTGATTGAGCTTCAAGTGGTTGAGCTGCCGGCTCGTCGGATATCGTGAGGAGGGGGCGAGAGCAAGAAAATTGAAAAATAATAAACGGTTTCAGAACTGTTTTTGGGGAACCACTACTGGGGAGAGGCAAGATCGCCGGGAGTTGATGGTGGTGCCCGACAGTCGTTTTGCACATTTGCGCCCGTTCGGCGCAAAGAAAGCGAACGTCTGAGCTAGCCGCCGCCGTCACCTTCTTGCCTCTGTCGGGAAACCGTAACCAGCATGAATCTATTCATTTAGCTCAGATTTTTTTGCCACGAGATGCTATTTTACGAACGTGGAGTCGTCCGCCAATCCATTAGGGGATGATCGAGCTTTTTTTTGGGAGATCTTGTTCGCAACACCATTAACCGATGATCTTCTCTAGAACAAGAGTAACGAGGAAGCAAGTAGAGAGATGTTTGTGCACGTAGTCCCATTAGAAGGAAAGTCTGATTTTGGCGAACTGGGTCAGGCATAACCATATTGGCGCAACCAGAGAGAACTGGGAAAGTTTAACTGATGTCCAAGGCGCCACTCAACTCTATGGTATCGAGTATCGTGATGCGATGACCAAAAGTGGTTATATGATTGTCAACCCTCATATTTTGAATGAAAACTAATAAAACAGGGTTGAATAGGTTGAATTTTCAAATCGCGAGGGATTAATCCCATAGACAGGATTGACTTTAGGTGTTACTGCTCTTCACAGCTCATTCGTTTATAGAACAAATTTTGAGTTCCTTTTCAAAATTTGGACTAATTTAGATTCAAATAAGGGATAGAATTGGAATGCGCCAATTATCAAGGAATAACGCTCTTCAACGTACAAAAAAGTGTCACGTATTCTGTTCAACAGATTAAGACTGCTTGAAGAGTTCATAGTCGGCGAAAACTTACAAGCTGGTATTCGTGAGGACCGATAAATGACGAATCAAATGTTTACCTTGCGACGAATCCTTTCCGGGAATACGACTTGCAGACTCACCATTTGCTCATTGATTTCAAGGTGGCGTACAATTCAGTAAAAAATACAACGGGTTAAGGTAAATAATGATAGAACATGGTTTTCCGGCGAAGCTGATTAGACTGATTCGTGCAACATTAGAAGGATCGAAATCAAGTATACGGGTTGTGGACGAGATTTCAACATCCTTCGAAACCATACACGGATTGAAGCAGGGGCACAACCTATTGTTCTCTAGGTAGTGATATGTTTGAAATAGTTGAAGAATTGGTGTACCTTGGAACTCAAACGTTGTGCGATAAAAGGGGTCTTTTGCAACTGCGAGTAGGGTTTTTTACGGAATTTGTAACCAGTTTAAGCCCCGCAGCTTAAAGAGGTTGAGCTTTAGCTTGATTGGCCACCCGTGGTTGCTACTCCAGAACCAACTAGATGACTGTTTGGGACTAATAAACCCCTTAAGTGTACAAGTGCTGATGATCTACTATTTTAGGCAACAATGGCGCCTGTCACGTCAGAATACCGACCAATAAGGGGAAGGGGGAGGTGTTTATGTTGCACTTATACTGGCCTACTGTAGACCGTGCATCTTCGCCAGTTCATGTGGAAGTGGGTTGGGGGAAAGGAATGGCAGAGAGGATTGTTTTTGGTTAGCAGACTGCCTATGAATCAGGCGTAAGGCAGGGCGTGCTATATTGATAGAATAATGGAAGGGTAGGAAAACGGTTACTTGTCCGTCTCTAGTTCTAGTGTTTGCTATAAAAGAATAGATTAAGTTTGATATATTAGGATTGGAAGTTAGAAGCATGTGATAGATAAAACTACAAAGTACAACAAAGAGGGATGGGACTGGGATTGAACCCATGATCTTCTGCTTGTAAGGTAGAAGCGATAGCGATTAGACCACCAAACTTGCACTTGTTTTTGGTATGGATGAATAAGTGTTTTTCATAGATAAATCTATCATTTTGACTCAAGACTCAAGAAAATTTTTAAGAATGGTCTATGAGTTTTGCATGCAATTTATTTGAAAAATCCCTGTTTTGAAACTGTTAATTTTAGAGAAAAAAAATCTAATATATTTCAATATTTTTTTAAAATAATAATAATATTTTCAAAAAAAAAAAAAAAAAATCATACAATCTGGATAGGTTACAGATGTTTGGGAGATTCATGATGGAGGTATTTTTAGTTAAAAATGTTCTTATAAAGACAACTCTCGGTAGATTTTCAAAATCTTGTTTTTTTTTTATCAAAACAAATACGTTTTAATGTTAAAATAAGTATCTTGAGGTTACTCCAAAGCTTAATTATGCTCATGACAAACTCTCTAGAAGTAGCCATTTTCGAGTTAGTTAAGGTTTAATGCAAAATTTTGTTAAAAAAATATTACAATCGGCCATTTTTATTAGTTATTCGATGAAGATTATTGGAAGTATAGACCACATTATCGACAGTATAAATCATATTTCTCTCTACTGACTAATTTTTCTTAATGGAGAATAGCGAATGACTAGCGTAATTGACCAACTTTATTATTTAAATCATAATTTTTTGCATTGAAACACAGTTAACTCTCCATTACTCGATATTGAAAGGGCCATCGAGTTGGGAGGTATCGAGTTATAGAACACAAATCCAAAGCAAACGCGATTCAAGGGATCATTTAACTAACTCCATGTCGAGATACGGTATATCGAGTAAGGGAGAGTTGAATGTAATTCGAAAACAGCCACTCATAGAGCAATTATGGTTTAGAATAATTTGAAGATCCTCATAGTGTCAAAAAGTTGTTCCTACAAAAACTGTTTGTTAAAATTTTGTCCTATGCATCTGTTTCCTATAAAGATTCTATGGTGACATTTAAAAAAAATATTGAAAATGGCGTTTTTGTGGAATATGTATAAAATTCAAATGTTATTTTTCAAATTGTTATTTTCTTAAAAACAATCTATTATTTTTCTTGCAGTTAAACGGCTCATTTCATCTTCTCTTCAGAACATTTTTTATAGGTCATTTTCAAAAGCTATTCGTGAGTCAACATAATAATGTGGTTCATCTGTATATGTGTTGCAGTACTAGACAGAACAAAGTATGCATTGGTTGTTTTTTTCATACACAATGATCAAGGCTTCGATCTCGGCTTCTAAATGTTCGATTGATCTGGAATTTTCACCTCAGCTTTAAAGTAACTTCAATTTTACTAAATTGGAAATTCAGAGCTTTTCATTCACAAACTTTTAAATAATCGCCAATCACAAATTTTGTCAAAAAATATAAAATTTTAAATTAAAATTAATTTTTAAATGAATGTTTTCAGAGAAATATCCCTATTATTTGAAAAATTGGGCAACTTGATAAGACAGACAAGTTTGTAAAATATGTCAATATAAATATCAAATATAATTGGGGCTTTCCTTAACCGAGTGGTTCGAGTCCGCGGCTACAAAGCAAACCCATGCTGAAGGTTTCTGGGTTCGATTCCCGGTCGGTCCAAGATCTTTTCATAATGGAAATTTCCTTGACTTCTCTGGGCATAGAGTATCATCGTACTTGCCAAACGATATACGAATGCGAAAATGGCAAGGAAAGATCTCAGTTAATAACTGTGCAAGTGCTCATAAGAACACTAAGCTGAGAAGCATGTTCTGTCCCAGTGAGGACCTAATGCCAAAAAGAAGAAGAAAATCAAATATATTGTATTGATCAACACATTCCTTCAATTTGTTTATTTTTTTTTGAAGAAACTGTGGATTGTTTGACACAAAAATGTCGACATTTTTACAAACTGATAGAGGACTATTTTGATTCGAATCTTTTCCTGTGATTATATTATAAAGATGCAGAGATATACTCGGTCTTTCATGATAATATATGTTCTTTTCTGTATTTATAAAATCGTTGAATGACAAAAACTACGTGACAACCATGAAGATGCAGAGGTCAAGCATGGGAAACATTCACTCCTATATTGCGTTCCTGTCGCTCACTTCCACACGCAGTCAAGAGCGAAATTGGCCTTTTTTTCCAACCAAACTGAGTGTTTCAATTTCCAATGCGCTTTCTACTTGTCCGCCGAGCGGCAAGTTAGACAAAAACGGCAATAGAACGATTTACTACTGACTCCGTGTGCCGAAGGCATCAGATTGCTGTAGCAAATGATTATTTACATTCCGATTCCACACGAATATCATTTGTATTTGAGAACTGATGAGCGCTCACTGACTGGAAATGCACACGGCGGAATGATTCGGTGAGCGCGAAATTCGTACATTCCCCTGAATGCTTTCAGTGATTGAGTGGTGAACGCGTTCTTTTGTGTCTCCCATTGAAGAGCGGATTGGTTCTCTTTCCGCTCCATGATTCTTTTGATCTCAATCGTTTGCGATTCGTCGGGATTGCACTCACCCTAGTAGCGTTCGGCTGTCACTGAACATTCGGTACTTTGCTGTTTTTTATCGGTGGCGTTCGGGTGGGTGAGTGGCAGATGTCACACTAACAATCCTTCCCTTCCTCGTTGACTGCAAGGACGTGGCGGCGTTGTTGACTTTGAAATATTTGGAATTCTCGTTATTGTTTATCCACTTGACGGTGGTGCTTGATAGGGAATGTGAGTAACTGTGTTTGTGATTGTACTTGGTAGTCGAAATACGCCTATCTGTTAAAAGATAAGCAACTAGGGAGTCGATGTCGGTTATGGACCCTTTGCGTATTATGAACCCCCTACAGAAAAACTTAAAATTAACACTTAAAGCAACCTTATTCCTATGAAAATCCATCGGGGGAACTTCGATTGCATTGTTAGTCATGGGAATCAAATTTAAGGTCCATAATAGGAAACGTCAAATTTGTAAACATTCTCGGGATGACACTCAGAATCTGACCTGGCACTGATTCAAAATCTGACCGAGAAGTCGAGAGCATTCCTTATCACGTATTTGCGAAAGCTGGGGATGTGAAGGCATGGGCTCCTGGTTATGATATATGCAGACATCTCGCAAAACTTGTGATCTCGCCCTAAAAGCCATTGGTAACCGAGTGTGTAGCTCGTTGGTTTTAGGAAAATTAATCATCAGTTGGAGATACAGGAGGATTTTCTCTTCATCCTAGCTTTGCCAAATAACGTGTAAATCTATAAATTTGCTCAGTAACTACAAGCTACACACTCGGTTACCAATGGCTTTTGGAGCGAGATCGCAAGTTATGCGATATATGGAGAATTCATGGGGATATTGTCTACATCTCTGGTTGGGTGTCTCAAGGGTTATTGTGATCCCAAACAAATCTAGGATTATCTAAAATTGATACGATTTCGAAAGATTAGATGAACATTTATTTTTACGTATTGTTCTTTATGTCCCACATTACTAAGCATAGTTCCAAAAAACTAACCGTTTGCTTTATTTCTGTTTCGTTTCAGGTGCCTTACACATTGCATATTACTAGTTCGATCAACGATAAACTTAGGGACGAAAAGATTTATGTTATCCATACTCAATTCTTTGACATTTATACCATCATCAAAGTAACTGCACCACCACCAACATGATTGTACCAATGAAGATGATACAAAAGTAGTTGAAGAAAAAAAAAAACAATGATATCCGTTTGATATTCATAAGCAGAAAAGTGTCATTTTTGGATAGAGCAATTCTCGCTGAAACCAGGCCGCCATCGGCACCCATCGTTAGAATTCCAATGTTATGTCACTGATCGCTAGTTTTCGATAAAACTTAAGGGTGGTCCTTTCTGTTTTCTCAAATTGGTGGACCCCTCGTACGCCAGCTAGCTGAACAGTTTGCGAAAAAGCCCATTTTTTGATAAATCTTGGGTATTTCTTCAAGGGATATGTCTCATATTTCGCTTGGAACACATAGCAAACTTAGTGGCATCGTATAGAGAAAGGATAAAGCTTTCATTTAAACTTGAAAAAAATTTGGCGGCCGTTTTGGATTTGGCCGCCATCTTGAATTTTGTTTGAAAAATCGATTTTTCACCATTAGCGCACCGCTAGTTTTGAATTCTGAGATCACCATCAGAAAGCTGAGGAAAAATTGCGTAAGATAGGCTACAGAAACTAGGTGAGCAATGGTATTTACCCTATCAAATGAACGATTTTCTAAATCATGTCATACGATTTTGACGTATATGGCGAGTGCAATCAATACAATCATCATTTTTTGTACAACAAAGAAATTTGTTTGTACAACAAAGAAATTTTTTGTACAACTCATCACCGAATCCATGATATTGACGCGTCTTTAGTGTGCTTCGTGTGAAGATTACAACTTCTCGAATGGAAATACTGAAAATTTCTTGAAGGAAAATACTAAAAAAACCCGAATGAACCTCACCATTTCGTTATCGAGTTTCGAAGGCGATTGAGTATCAGCAGATTAAAATGAAACTGACAGTTCTGGGGCAAGCGCTTTGTCATTCTTTGTTTAGTTGTAAATATGAGGATGAAAACAAATAAAAAGCAACAATATAGGTGAGGGCAGCTTGATAATTTCGTCCTTGGATAAACTGAAGGAATGTACAAGTTGTTGATGCTACTCTGCGATCAATCAGGCTACTTGAAAAGTCGTTTATGTATACACTTTACATCAATCCCGCTAAACACGGTGGTTTAAATCCTTGGATGACACTTTATGAGTTCTGGCAGAGCTTCGGAAAGCCCAAGCAAGACGGTTCGTTTTCGAGACGCTGAGAAGTTTTGCGAAGTTCACTAATAAACACCCTTCCCGTGGTGATTGTGGAGATGCATTTGGAGGTATTTTCGGTTTCTAGAAGCAATACTCATTGCACCCTAACATTACTTCTCCATCCCAACTGACTGTAAGGACTTGGCTGGCGGCGTTATTGATCAATACTATTAGATCTGCTGAAATTGCAATTCGAGAGTAAGCGAAAAGTCGCATCCCTCATTCATTTGGATCCTAGTGCAATTCTTACCAGTTATGATCAATCACTGAGTAGCAACGATTGACATGTATTATAATAGTCAGTCTATGCTTTGCTTGGATGACACTTTATGAGCTGATTTGTACATTTAGTGTCGTACAGTACACTGAATGAATCCGTAGCAGCTGTCAAACATACTTATTATAGATTAAGTTTAGATTCCGGTTGCTTTGAACTGTAGAACATAAAAATGGTCAATATTGATAGCCAGTGTCGACAGACTCACACTCAAATCTTAATCAATGATCTCTCCTGTGAGAGAAAACTCATTAGAGAGCAGCTACGAAAATGTCTTGCTTGAGTTTTTCGAGCAAAGCCGCTACACGGTGTGTTTCGTAGAACAATTTCATTACAAAAAAATAGGTAAGTCTGAAACTTCGCCACAATAAAGTCTAGGTCTCTCGCGTTCATTTGCTGCGAAAACCAAAAAAATTGGTTGGGCGGTCTGGAGTATTTTTTTTTTGATTTCGAGTGACTTGTACATATGTTTGTATTTGCATATCTATGTGTTTATGTACATTGGGGCAGCTCAAAATTTAAAAATGTTCGAGAATCCAATCTCCCATATGTTTCTTATCATCCTTAGGTACTGTCCATTAATTATGTAAGGGTTTATGGGGGGAGAGGGGGTTGAGATTTCTTACGCGCCATACAATTTATTTTTAATTTTCATACAAAAAATCTTACCATAGGGGGAGGGGGGGTTGAAAACCCCCGAAAATTGTCTTACGTAATTAATGGATCGCCCCTTACTATAAAAATAGTATTCCGTGAAATTTTCAGCTTTCTAGATGGTGATTTAAAGGTGGCCCAAAGGCAAAGTAGATTTATATGGAAATTACTATATAGAAATTTTAGGATATGTTCCAAACAAGCTTTTACTGTAATGTAAGTACAAACTTATTATCCCATTGTAAAAACTCATTCTTCAAACCATAATAAAGAAATATGCTGAAAAGAGAAATTCAATCCGACGGATGGCAGAAGAGATATTCATGAGTTTGTTTGCTATTATTTAGCTTAATATGGGATTATAGCCCTGCAAACATGTACAAAAATCCAAAACAAAATTAACTCAAAGGGATTTCACTATGGGCGGTTTCCATACAGACTGGCGGCCAAAAATATTTTTTCCATATCATGTCGTATTTATGAGTTTTATGATACAAATTTGATGCTTTATTTCCAAAAACAAGTTTTCGAGACTAACTTTTGAATAGGACCTATAGCGAAATATTAAACTTTGTTACTTATAATGCTTATAAGCCATTTATGTGATTAACGTTGTGCAAACCATTATAAATATTAAAACTTACATAGAAATAATGATATGAATGATTTAACGAAATTCAGTTATTTTCTGAATTAGTTTTTAGCTGTTTTCAATAGAAAATGGTTAAAAATATTCTAAAAATTCAAAAAGCCTTAAATTAAAAAAGTGCAAATTTGTGCAGCTAAATTCTTCACGATCCTTTAGTTTACATCTCGAAGTACCCTTGGAACTAAATTTAAGCCTGGGACAACTTGGGACAAAAAAGTACTCGATGTGTTAACTATAAGCTTATTCGATTTTTTTGACCGCTTTTAAAAAAAACATCATAAAAGCCACAATTTTGAAACTTTTTTTTATTTATTTATTGCTTCTAGGAAGACTTTTTTGTAAGCTTTCAAATGGTGTAAAAACATTTTACGTAAGTATAATAGAAAAAAAGTTATATTCATTTGAGTAAACCATAGTTTTTGTCAATAAAAACAAGTTTTTCTCCATAGGCTCAACTTTGGCACCTCATATCTGAGTGTGCAATGCAAATCATGCCCTATTATTTTGGGGATTTCTTAGCAGACATGTTTACAATAAAACGGCGAACAAGAATTGAAATTTGGGGCACATCACTTTTTCGATTATTGGCCACCTGATAAGCCATAGTGGATTTGTTTCTTCAGCAACATCTTTCTTTAAGGTTTGAAGAATGAGTTTTCAATATATGATGATAAGTTTATACTTACATTTCAGTACTAGCGTATTTGGAACATTTCTCAAAATTTCGCCATAGTAATTTCCATATAAACTTCATAGTCTTTGTCACCTTTAAATCACCTCTTAAAAAGCTGAAAATTTCACAGAATACTATTATTATGGTAAGGATGCTAAGAAGCTAAAATGCTAAGGGAGATTGGATTTTCAAACAATTTTAAAATTTGAATCGCCCTAATGTACATATGTTTGGATGTATGTATAAATGAATGTACGTATGTATATCTGTAAGTAAATATTCAAGTAGGGTAGGTGTACCAGTTATGGACATAGTGGTTGCCTATTTCGCCATACGTGATTACTTTAATCCCTTCAAATTTTGAAAATTTTTGTGTGTTGTAGAAATTAGATTTCAGATATATCTTGATGTTAAAACATTCAAAAAGATTTAAAATGTGAAAGTTGACAAAATTTCCCATATGGCCAAATAGGGAACCACTATGGCCATAACTGGTACACTTTCCCTATACCAGAAATACTGGAGAATCGATATTAGTCGAGATTTCAGTGCTTTTTTTTCAAATGCAACCGGTTTTTTTTTTATAGAACTGTTACCCAGTATCTACCTAATATAATAACAAATAAAGCAACTATTTCCAATAAAAAATTAAATTATCGAGATTTGTAATTTATGTGCAAGTATATAATACATTTAAAAAGTTTCCGGTATTTCACTTTTGTATCTACGAGTAAAAAGAGAAATCTCGCATAATTTATGATCTCGTCCAATCACATTCAAGCCGTCAAAAATGATTCAGTCATACAGTTCGTCAAAAATTCGTGAAAACTGAATGTTGTTGCTTATTTCAGAAAGGACCAGATTAACAAGAAAACATTGTTTTGTGTGAGTAACCTGTGGAAATACGAGACAATGTCGAAAAGATGAGCCATCCATAATTTTTTGACTGCTGAGTTGTGTTATATTCTCACAACAGTGAGAGCAAGATCTAATTGAAAATGGTTCCCACAATTAAAATAGAATCATATTAAAAACAACATAGTACAACAAAATAATGTTGTTTTATTACCCAGTAGCTTTGTAAGCCCCGATGGTGGCTACCGTTCACGATTACTTGCAGATAGGCTCAGTCATGCAAGCGCCATTAAAAGCTCATAAAACGCAGTCCGGCTCGTTAACACCATAATTTAATTTGTCTTTATTGTTCTGGGATCGTGGTGGTGCAATCGGGAAACGACGACGCCACAGGAATGCAAATTTCTTACAATATGAATGGACAAACCCCGCAACGGGTCCAACGTCTTCTTGACACCCACTCCGTTGACGATTGCTTACGGCAGACAAGAGCGAATAATATAGATTATAGACCTTCCATTATCATCTCCGTGATCTCATTTGTTGAACTCGCGAGCAGAACGACGAACCTGTAGGACCATGAACAATTCTAATCTTATCGGGTTCTGTTGTCCTTTTCATTATCTCCTATTTTTTGTATATCTTATTATAAAAATATAACCTGTTTACCTTTTACGAGTGTTATCATTTTTTTAAGGTTAGTAACTGTTTGCTTCTTTTAAAACATTAAATCTCAATCAAATTTGGAACGATTTTCGAAATTGAGTGTTGCGGTTTGGTTTATATTGCTTAGATTTTTTCGGCATTTATATTCTGAAAACTTTGCATAATTATAAAATGACATAACAATACCATTAGGGACATTCGATTGAGATCGCGAGATTCTGAGACAGAATCTCCAGCATCAGGCAAAATTTTTGCCATCTCCTTCCCCGATTAATTTCATCACCATCATCATCATCATTACCGAGAGCGAGCCCTGAAGAGGACACTGGGCGGTATCTACACGGTGGATGTCCACAGTCCCGCTGGGAAGCGCGATATAATTGATGCGCGCCTTTGAAAACACGCCGTCCTTCACGGCGATGAGATGATGGTGTCCACTCGGATGGACGACTCGACGCACACAAGAGTAATTTGGGTAAATCATGGCCAAAATTATTTTGTCCCCTAAATGATCTGCTCATACTTGATTATTGACTAAAAAACTGTTATAACTCAGTTAGGATTAATTTCGAATCGTTTCTGGACAATTATCCATGTATCAGTGAGTATTCGTATAAAAAAAATGCCGTTGAAGACAAACAGTTTTTGAATTCATTTTTGATGACCTATCGTTTGAATATTCTACCAACAGATGGAAAATACATTTGTGCAGCATAAGTTGATGCGCCTCTAGCTCGCCAAGATAGTGAGCAATCGATGAATAATTAGAATTTTAACAGTTATTGGATATTCCAGCTCAAACATTTTTTGTAAGTATTCTCAGAAATTTATTTTCAGATATTCTTTTTCTTCTAAAAGAATATAATGCAATATTGCATCTGGAATTCATAAAATCATATTTCTTTGGCAAAGAAAGCTCTCAGTTAATAACTGTGGAAGTACTTATTGAACACTAAGCTGAGAAGCAAGCTCTGTTCCAGTGAGGAAGTGATTTCAAGAAGAAAAGAAAGAAGAAGAAGTTCAAAAGACATGGAGTTTGAAACCATGGCACCATTGTGTCTCTTACAAAGCATCTCTGTTTATTTAAAAAAATACAAAATTAAAATAAACAAATAAAAAATATTTTATGGAAAAATTATGCAGAAGCTCTTTTTGTATTCATAAACAAAAAGTTCAGTAACAAATACTTGTTTATTTTGGAAAAAATGTCCACATGCGAACAATAATTCTGATTAAATAATAAAAAAATGAAAACTCCATTAAAAAAATTGCTTTTTTGAACTCTTTCAATATTTTTTCAAAGCTATTTTACGTCTTTTCAATATAGCCATAACATGCGGCATACTATTAGCTATCTATAAAAAATATAGCGAGGTCAAAAATCTCAATTTTTCAAAATCGTAATTATGGCCACGAATTTGTTCTAGGTGCTCCTCTGTGCGACGATGCGAACCCATGCTGAAATCTGCGCTGTCACGTTGGCGGGGCCGCTCAGAAAAAAAGAGTTGATCCAGAGGGACGTTAGTCGTTAATCGAATGCGTGATTATCTTGACGGCTACTCCCTCTGGAGACTTCTGGCAGCCCCGAACTGACAGGAGCGCAAAAAGCGACACGTTTATCTCCGGATGGTGCTGTTGTAGCTTGATATCTCACAGAAGTGACGATGAGTAGTGTGATTCGGTGTTATTTTCATTGGAGGTGCTGTGTGTAACGAATAATGATAGTTCTTTTTGCTTAAATTGCCATTTTAACATTCGTATATAGTTTGGCAAATACTTTATGTCCAGAGAATTTGAGAACTAAGACATCCCGGACCGATGCGATGTCAGGCACCTTCAGTCTAGTTGTAGTATAACTGTTCTATAACTCATATGATGCTTCCATGTTCTTCTCATTGTATAACAGGCAATTAATCACCGTTTGACTTGATTTGCTTTCGTTATCATGTCTGTTTTAGCTTAAAAAAATACAAAAATTAGAGACAATTTATAAATAGGACAGTGCCAATATTTTGAAAATGACAAGGTTTAGGAGGAAACTGTCTTCTGTAAAGTTAATCACAGGACTGCTGATTTCCAGTCGGTGAATGTTTTAAATCAGAAATCACTCACCAGGTGGCGCACAAACTCCAACCATGGTCGTATATAGAAGTAATATATGATATAGTACTTAAACGCTTATTATTTCGGAAATTACTTTCCAGATAGCGCTAGTGGGCATACATTTTATTCGTTTTTATATCAGTCCACTGATGAGATGCAAAATTGATGTTTTCGTCATGTTTTCAACTAAATAAGATCTCTTTGCCTTTAAACTTATTATTTCGGAAACACGAAGGTGGACAAATAAGGACTGTTCATTTTATAAAGTGGACACCTTGTTTATGCTATATCTTTTTTTATTTATTGATGAAATCGTAAACGGTTTTCTGTGTATCGTTCAACTATTATTCTACAATTTTATGAAAATACAGAAACTTACAAAATGCTTTCGGTTGAAGAACTAAATAGTTTTTGCAAAAACTCCTAAGAAAAACTGTTCGTCAAGTTTAAGCATTATTTTTCGCATGAAAAAAATCCTAAATTTAATGAACAAATTGTATGTTGGTATCCTTTACTATTCAACTTAAGGTAGAGCTTTTAAAAACATCAATAATATTCCATCAGTTCCTGACGCTGAGTCACTTTAGTGATCTATTCCTTATGGTCAAATTTGCTGATACACCATCTTTTTACTACCAGCAAAAAAGTAAAATAATAAGCGTGTTCAAAACTGGTTTAGATTACTAAAGAAACTATATATGTATAAAAAAAAGCAAAATCTTGAGTTTTAATCGCATTCTTGGGTACCAAATTTACTCTTTATGGTCGTTTTATTGAAAAATCCCATTCTTTTAAAATTATATACGCATGTTTATCGATCTAGAGCAAACTGTAAGCGTTTTTCTCAAAATATTTTGAAAGGTAGTCTCAGAATAACACATTCTGAAAATAATACATGCAAAATAAATTTGATTTAATTCAAGCAGTGTTCCCAATCTTGATGATTGTCATTGTGCTTTGAGTGGTCTTCTGAAAATAAATTATTTGTTTTTCTATTGTGCTTAAAATATGACGTGGGGACTAAATCAGCAACTCTATGAAGGCGTAAGTTATTTTTATTATAAATACTATATTATTACTTCCGTCTGGACGTACTTTAAACCTTAAAATTCTACTCATATCAGTTCCATTTAAATTTAAGATATTTTTCTTTAAAAAAAAAAAAAAATGATAAAAAAATGATTTTATGATATCTGCAAAATTGCTTCTCCAAAAATAACTTGATATTTTTTAGCAAGCTTCTAATTGATGATGCTTTCTAAGTACAACCATTTTTTGAAAATAAAAAATATAAATTGTCGAATTTTCCTGCCGATTTTTAATAATCCTTGATTTTGATAACCTCCAAAAATCGACCGTTCTAAACGTTGTGCCTAATTAGTGTGAAATCATATTATTTTGGTAACTTTTTTATTACCACAGCATTGTACAATATTAGTCGAACGATGTACAGAAAACCGATTTCGATTTCATTGATAAATTAAAAAGATATTGCATGTCCAAAGTGTCCACTTTATAAAATGAACAGTCCTTATTGTATTCACTTATATCTCAGTCCAGCGATTTAATACAAAATTGGTGACATCGACAAATTTTATCAGTTGAAGCTATAAGTTGGCACCTAATCAAGCGCTATTGGGCAAATAATTTGTTCATCTATATCTCAATCCAGTGATTTGATAAAAAGTAGATGTCTTCGACAAAGTGGAGCAACTAAATAAGACCTATTCGCCAAAAAACATATAGGTTTAGAAATCATTCCAAAGATGGCACTAGCCGCTTTGTTCCTTGTTCGCCTATGGTGATGTTCAGTGATGAGGAATAAATATGATGTCTTCGCCTCAAAACTTATAGGTTGGGAATTGACTACGACTTACCAAGGAAACAACCAATCAGAAACTGGTTCGCCTTGATCAAAATAATGATTACTTACTATCGACTAGAGCAGCAATAGGCTATTTGAGAGTGCATGTAACCTCGTTATAACTTTTGTGTGAACCATGCCATTTATGAATTATCTTAAAAGATAACAAAAGCAAACACATGTCTTCTAGCCGTCGAATGCAGAAGATGTCCAATTGCATGCATTAGTGATACAGTAATACCAACGTGATAGAGTTGTAATGTTAACATCGGACACCCAGGAACACCCCCTACGTCTGAAAGCATGTGGTCTCAAGTATTCGGAATTACGAAATATATGCATTATTGTGATTGTGTCAAATATATATTTGGATCGCAGTCAGATTCCAGCTACACCGTGTAGTGATAGCTCGACTCAGTGAAAATATTTTAAGAAAAGTGTTCTGAAACTTTTCTATCGGCTCTCATATTTTCATCTTTAATTTTACTATTTCCTGGTAAGGGAATGTTCATAAATTACGCCACGCAAAATTTGGCCATATTCAGCCTTCAATCTTCCCACTATTTCACAGTTTTTGATTTAACTTCAATTTTTGATATAGGTCGTCACGTTTTATTGGCCCTCCTCCCCCGGGATTCGTAACGTAATTTGTGAACAAACCCTCACCTGAAGTTTTTTTTCAACTTCCTAATATTGAGTCAGCTTGCATAAAAATGTATTTCATAAATCTCTTTGATCATTTCTCATATTTTCCCCCATACAGAAGATTGATTGTACCATTTCAGCCCCCAAGTTTTCTAACAAAGTTTAACTTTGGTACACCCTTATAGACACCCTAAGGAATTTGCTTATTTTGACTAGCAAGAAAAGTTTTTTTTATGATTTTTGAAACTTATTTGTATTATTGAAAATTGTTTGAAAAATTGTATTCTTATATAACCTACAAATGCCTGGGATTCATTTAACGTGTATTATAAAAAATCGTAACTTTTATATTTTTCTACGATCAACCTATCACAGAAGAAGAGCCTGATGGTATTGAAATAATTTCAAATCTGTTTTTCCAGTTACACGGAAAATAAAAAATGTTCCAGAAAAAAATTAAAAAAATCATATTTTCAAAAGTATAGTAAAAACTCATTTTTTATTATTTCAAAAATCAGTTACCAGAAGGGGCTTTAAGAAAAAAAAATAGAAGGATAGGGATGTTCAAAAATAAAAATTATAAAAATCAAAATTCATAAATTTGCGAAGAAAAATAAATCATTTCCCAAACCGTGTTTAGAATGATTTTAGATAACGAAAAATAATATTTAGATCGCAAACAAAAATTTAGGTATTAGAGGGTTAAACATTGTTGCGAAACTATAAAATGTTTATTTTGATAAAAAAAAAAAATATGTTCATAATAAGCTTACATTTGGAAGCCATCATAAAACTAATAGGGCAAAGCGGACATCCCTATGGGGCAGTATGGGCACCTTAACGTTCATAGGAAAAAAATGTTCCGTGATGTTTCACAGGACCTCAATTTGAGATGGTCATCGAGAAAAACGTCTTTAATGAACATTTTCAGCCTCTAAATCTACAAACTATAAGTTGTTGAAAATTGTCATGTTTGATTTCCAGCATTTGTGAATTTCAGTATTTTTAATTGGAATGTTTTATAACATTTTGATGATTTAATTTCTACTTTTTTATATTATGCTTCTTAAAAATGTTTCCTTTTTCTAACAACATCGCTAACCATTTTTCAAAATATTTCCGAAATCCCCATTTACGTAATCTATGTCAATGTGCCAAACAATTGGAATATTAGAGACATATATGAAAATCAAGGTTTTTTTTTTTTAATAAAATGAAGTCCCGATAGGGTGCAGAGCTACTTGGGCACTTCCATGATTCACTTTGGCATGGGGGGTTTTTCACGGCCTAATTGTCTGAAACACAATTGCACAAAGAAGCGTTACAGTACGACGCATATTGTGTCCAAATATGAACTCTGTAGCTTTCAAACAAACCCACTGCTGAAGTGAATCAAAAGTGCCAAGAATAGGATCCGGCTTCCTATCTGTTAAAAAATAACAATTTTTCGGTGTACCTTTGAATACATGATGTTTTATGTTACATCAAGCCTTTTTATCTGTCGCGTGTTTTTGATTTTCGAAGGAATGATAAAGTGATTCAGAAGAATTACTAGTTTATCTTCTGTAAGAGTTTCTAAAAGAATATCTAGGAATTCTCCTTCAGAGATTTCTGAAAGAAAACCGATTTTTCGATGAGCTTTTTAAGAAATCCTCAAAGTAAAACTAGTGGGATTTTTTTATATAGCATTCCTAGAAAAAAACTCTGATGGAACCCCAGAGAAATGTCCTACAGGAATCGTTTGACATATTCAAGATAATACCATCAGGAATTATCTGAAGAATTTTGCAATCTTTGTTGAAGCAGCCCAATCAGCGCTCCTGTAGAAATAGCTAGGAGTGGGATATTAATCAATGCAGTCAGTGACAAAAGTTAATAACCAAATGCCGGTTTTCCATACAAAATGCTATTAGAAGATACAGAGCCTCAAACTTGGATATTTTGTATAGAAAAAACAGCATTTGGTTACTAACTTTTGTCACTGACTGAATTAGGATTATAAGAACTACTCAAGACAATATACTGGGAAAAACTTGACAATGCTTGAAGATGTTTTCAGTGCAATTTTTGGTTTGATGCAAATTCTGTATCAAACCCAGAAATAAAATGGAATATCTGAAATAATTTCCAAAAGAGACCTACTATTAGCCCCGTCAATGGGAATTGTTATGGAAAATTTATGTGAATAGAAATGAAGATTACTTCGGTTTGATTCTGAAAAAAATATCCGAAACGTTTATTCACGGAATGCAATCGACACCTTGTCCCAAACAAGGAATTTTTGTCCGTCAAAAATTCCATCCTAAACCTGTCAGGTAGTCAGATCCCATCCACCAGTTTTCGTAATTTACGACCCCGGTTCAGTTTTATTTGCCATTTCTAACGCCCAGTTCGAGCTTCAGAAGTAGCAAACCACTTTGGAATTTAACGACACCTTCCCAAAAATTCTGCCCTCAGCTGCATGCAATTATTCGCCAATGATCGGTCCCGGTCTTTGATATTCACCCAACCAAGAACAGACGTATCTTATCTCGCACACAATTTGAATTTGATCGCTTTTTTGTGACACTGCATCGGCGGGTGATTTTCTTTGTTCGCCTCGAATGCACACAAGCTGTAAATTAAATTAAGCATCCTACCAAAAAAGGGTTCTCGTCTCGGGAGAAGCACACAAAAAATGCGTCTCCAAGTCTGATCGACTGCATTCGATAAATGGTTCTGCCGGTAGCTCTGGAAGTTGACCCGACACGATTTGTTTCGTGACAAGCGTTGATGGCTGTGGCGCAAAACATTGTAGGCGCGAAAGGATTCTCGAAGACCGAGACAACGAAAAATGTGTGCAACGAATGAAAAAGTAATGAAATCTGCTTGGTAGAAAGGTGTCAAGTTGCTAACATATCACGTTTGATGAGAGTTTCTCCCTGGTATCGTATAATTGTTCTTAATTTGTTTTACAACAATTTCTCTTGTAATTGTTCTTCAAGTGGTTTTATCCAGAAACCGCGATTTCTTCAGGAATCTCTTAGAAGATATCGTAGATTTTTTTCCTTTCTTACAGGAGTTAAACTAGTGATTTCTCTGAGAATTTCTTTCAGTGATTCAACAGAGCAGAACTTCTGCACTGAACTAGTTTCAAAAATGTAGAACTTGGAAATTCGCATTTTTAGCTGTATTTTTTTTATAAATGTTCAAAAAACTGATCAATGTTACACCGAATTACGGTATTTTGGTTATTTAACATATTATATATTCCGCAGGTTCTGCAAAAATACCTTCTCAGATTCCTCAAGGAAGAATTTCAGTTTTTTTCAGTGTTTTCTACAGATTTTATTTCAGAAATACACTCAGAGACACATGCGGCGATCCTTCTATGAATTGTTCCAGTGACTCCACCAGTAATTCGTACATAAATGCCTCGAGCGTTTTTTCTTAGAAAGCTCAGTAAAAGACTTCGAAAATTTTATTCAGGAAATTCTTCAGCAGTTCAACATTGATATATCTAGTTCCCTTGAGAATTCTACCAGGACTTCCTCTAAGAAGCCTTAGATGATTCTTCTTACAGCTCCTATGCAGATTTTCAATAATGCTTGTAGTATTATACTAGGGGCTTCTTCTAGAAACTTCTTTGGATTTTCCCAGGAATTACTCCAGGCATTATTTCGAGAAATCCTGTAGGAATTTCTCTGAATTACTTCAGTAATTACTCCAATGTTCTAGGGATTCGTAACTCCTAATCTCAATAAATTTTCTTTAAATCCGTTCAAATTTTCTTCATGGAATTAATTCAGGAATTGCTTAAAGAAATTTATCACGAAAAGCTAATTAATTCTTCCCACTAGGAAATATCCACACATTCACATATTTCTTCACAAACTCCGCACGATGTTTTTGAAAGATATCTCCAAAATATTATCTAGAGTTTCGTTCATGAGTTTTCCAATAATCACTTCAGCAATTTATCCTGAGAGTTTTCCTAGACTTCCTCAAGGGTCACGTAGCTTCTTCCGAATCGCTCATTTATCCTGCAGTACATTTTTTTCCCAGGAAAATATGAAAAAAAAGTTACATTTCTTTGGTGGTTTCCTGGGTGAGTTCCCCAAAAAATGTTTGGATTAATGTTTGCAGCAATTTATAATGAATCTCCGAAGGAAATCTCTGGGATCTAATCCCTGGGATGATTCTTGAGGACTTAATCAGAGATGCTCTGAAAGCAATTTTTAGATGACATTCCAAAGATAATCTCTGAAAAATTCCCAATTGATTCCTGGAGAAAATTCTAGGAAAATCTATTTAAGAATTCTCAAGATCGGTAGAAGTTAAAATTTGATCACTATTTTAATGCAATTCTCTAAAAAGTCTATGTTTCCAATGCATGGTCTCTAAAGTCTGTGTTTTGATCGAAATGGTCCAAAAGTCACTAATTTTCTTATTCTGCTTTCAGTGCATCCTGGTGTAAATAGTGGCTTCAGTGACGATTATGCCACTATTTTGCAGATTCTTCGGGAATTTCTCTTCAGATCTATTCAGAAATTCTGCTAATGATTTTATCTGAGATAATTTCTGGAATACTTTCAGACTCCTCCAGTGATTCCTCCAGAAATAGAGATTACTGATTTCACCAATTCTTCTAGATATTCTTCCATTGGTTTCACTAGTGTATCCTAGAAGAGTTTCTTCAGAATTAGAAAATCTTTGAGCACTCCAACGCTACTATGCTCTGTAATTTGTACTCTGAAAATTTCCCCAGATATTTTCTCAGGATTTCCTCCAGATGTATTTCAACTTAAACGCTGAAATTTTCTCCAGTTGGCACTAATAGCCATCCTCTGACGAATTGTACAGGAGTTCTCTAAAGAAAATGTATGAAGGTTCATTCTTGAATTTCGAGGTAATTTGTGAAGAGTTTTTCTAAGAAACCCTACAATAACTCCCTCGACGATTTTTTTAGTTACTCTTCCAGGAATTTCATACCTATTGCTTCAAGAATTCATCCACAATTACTTAGAGATATTGCTCCAAAAAATCACCACGGGATTATTTGACGAGATCTATCAGGAACTCTGCAAAAATTCGACCAAGGATTTCTCGTGAAGTTCCTTCAGATTTTTTTTCTAGAAATTCTCGGGTGTTTCTACAATTGATTACTCCTGCAGTTCTTCTAATAATTTCTCGAATAGTTTTTCACGATAAATCTCCATGAATTCTTCAAAAAATTAAATTTGAAAGGTTTCATACTGCAGTTATTGTTCCAGTTCTTTCTCTCGATCATTCCTACACCAACTTCTTCAGGTTGGACGGAAATGTTTTTCGAGGAATGCAGGAGCATATTATCCAGAAATTCAATTGATTTTTTTTATGTTTGAAATTTATCCAGGAATCTTAATTTATCCAGTTCAACTAAGATTACTTTGGAACTTACACAAACTTCATCAAGGTTTACTTAAGAAATTTCTTTAGAAACACCTATCGGTTTGTTCTCCAAACAATATTTCCTATAGTTTTTGATAAACGTCCTTGATATTTTCTTCAAAGATATTCATGGATCGAGACCTTGAGAGGTTTTCTGAGGTCTTCCTTGAAAAATTTCTGAGGCTAATTCTCATGGAACGTTAGGAAACATCTCAAGGTTTTCTCACAAAATATTCCTAATTGAAATCTTATAAAAATCCTAAGAAATTTCTGGAAGTATCTTTGGCGAAATTACTGATTGAAATTCTGAGAACGTTCTAAAGAAAAATTTGGAGGAAATCCTAAGGAAATCGATCTCTAGAACTTGGACGTTTCTTGAAAAATTTCTGAAAGTATTCGATACGAAATTCTTGGTGAAATTCCTTATTTTGTTCGTAAAAATAAAAGAAAAGGCTGTACTCAACACGAACTGGAAAAAGTGTTACGCTTTTGCAACACATTCCAAACGTCACTGCCATCGACAGACGAGTTTCTTAACAAAAACCCAAAATTATCTGTTGTGGAACATTTGTTCAGAACAACAATACGTCAAATAGAGTATAACATTATTTGGATAACATTATTTGGAATCTCTTTTTGGATTCAAAGGACAAAATTGCCAAGAGATGGATCTGTCTGTCTGTCTTTATATTCTGTTGAGAAAATTGAAAACATGCTTTAATTTAATTCGATTAGATATTCCAAATAAAATTTAGCTTTGGGGCGAAATGGCTCAATCAAGTATATATTGGCAATTGGTTTGCTCGTTTCATCTTTTTTTTTTTCTCAAATGTAATATGTGTAGTTTATTATAACACATACTTTCGTGTTTAAAACGGTAAGTATGTTGAATTTATGCAGTTGTACAACAAACTTTGAATGGTTCGTTACTCTAACTGTCAGCAATAATTTTCTTCCATTTGCTTTTTTGATATTAGTATATCATATTTACTATCATGTTTATATCTCACAAATGATTGTTTATCATTGTCTAATCGCTTGTCAAAGTGAATCCTATAACCCACAACCCTCCCCATTTACAAACATCCTTTCCCAGTAACCCTTGTGGAGATATAGGGGTAAACATGATCTCCAAATATCAACTAGACACTAATATTCCTTCCCTCAATTCCACCTGACTGCAAGAACGTGGCCGGCACCGTTATTGACCCTGTATAAATTAAGGCACTGAACTATGCACACAGAAGAATTCTTCTAGTTCCCCTTACAAATTTCTTCAGAGATTCCATCCGAGGTTTTGCCAGGAATGCCTTCAGAAAATCCTGCAAGATATTATCGAAAGATTCAATTAATTACATTTTATTTTTGCAATTTATCTAGAAAATCTCCTAAGTTTTCCGCTAGCTAGAGTCCAAAAGTTCTTCCAGTGATCTTTGTAAGAGACTTACGCAAGTTTCATCTGAAGTTACTATAGTATTTTCTTTAGAAAAATTTATCGGATTAAAAAAAATCTATAGATTTGAGAACTTCCTTAGGAAATTTCTCCAATAATTCCTGAAACAATTCTTCAAGGAACCTAAGGATGCATCTCCGGAGTTCCTGAAAGTTTCGTTACAGAAATTTCTACTATCGACAATTTTATACAAAATCCATCAACATCTCTGCAGATTTATCTAGAGGAATTACCGGTTAAATTCTTGAATATATTCTAAAAAGAAACCCTGTAGGAAATCGTAGGGAAATCGATAGCTGAATCACTGGATAATAATTCACTGGATCTTAAGGAGTTAGAAATTTCTTTAAAAATATTTGAAAAAATCTTTCGTTGAATTTTTGACTCTGAAAGTCCGTAAAAATCACTAAAAACACTCCTTAAAAAAATCGTTGGAGAAATAGATGAATAATTTCTGATGAAAACTTTAGACTCAGTGCTGGGAATGGTAATAGTAGTAGGCTTGAATTTCGCGAAAATCACGTAGCTTTCCCAGTACAGTAGTTCAAAATCGTGAATCTCATCAAGTAGCCTATGTTGGGTGCATTTCTAAATCGTTAGTGTCATTGAAAGATCTAAATGCGGGAAATGCAGCGGGTATTTGAACATTTTTTTACAGTAATTTAGGGTTGCCCTTAGCAACTCTTATCTTTTGGATCAGGGTTTTTTGGTCCATTTTGGTCTGTTTTTTTTTCTATTTGGTCTCACTTTGATCTCTTTTTCAATACAGCCCTGATTATTGGAAACATTCTTGGAAAACCGAGAATTTGCTTGAGAAATTTCAGACAAAAACTTGGAGGAATCACTTATGTAATATCTGAAGACGTATATAAAAAAATAATTTAGGGACCTAAATGCGAAGGGGCGTAAGTGACTCTTTGGAATTCTACTGTTTCCAAGCTTTCCAACGGATTTTTTATGGGATTCTTCCGTTTATCAGAAAAAATAACAATAACATGATTCGTAGAAAAGTGACTTATTTTTGTGGCTTGCATACAATTTGTATTGCCAAATTGCAGAAAAAACTTTAAAATTAAAACTATATTTTTGTCCTGACCCCTCTAAGAAAAGTTTGCCTTGATCTCTGATGATTCTATACATCCCTGTAAAATTGCTATCCTTGGTTTTAGTTTGTTTTCTTCTTATTTTGTTGATTTCTTATTGGTCTCTTTTTGTGTCTCCAAAGTGTAATCCTGTATTGTTTGATAGATTCTTATTTCTTAAGCCTCCAACCCCCTCATCACAGTCGAGCCCATCCCGCCAGCGACCCGCAGTCATCCCGGTCCTGTGTTTGAGATCGGGAAGGAGGTCTTCCAAATTAACATCGCAGGCAAGTACACGCAAGCATCGAACAATTTCCTTCCATTCACGTCGTCTCTCGCCTCTAGTGAAGTATGCCAGCGCAGCCCATTGGACGTAAATTCACCGGACATGCATCAATTGAATTCACTGCCAGCACAGATGTGGTCACCGGGATGCACGTCGCCTGCTAGCCCAAAGGAAGCCTCCAATCCTCTCATCACAGTCGAGCCCCTCCTGCCAGCGTTCAGCAGTCATCCCGGTCCTGTGTTTGAGCATGGAGAGGAGGTCTTCCGAATCGTGAATGCAGGCAAGTACAGTCCAATGTTGAGCAACTTCTCTGCAGTAACATCCGCTGCTTCTAGTGTTTCATCGACGCCGCAATTAGACCATAACGCACAACCTCCGACGACCTGTGATGGCACATCCTCTGCACCACCCGGAAAACACTTGTTCTCACTCTACTACCAGAACGTGAGAGGCCTACGCACCAAAATATCAAAACTTCGGTTGTTATTGTCCAGTTGCGACTACGACGTGTTAGTCTTCACTGAGACTTGGCTTCGACCTGACATCGATAGTGCAGAAATTTCGCCGGATTACGTTTTTTATCGATGCGACCGTAACAGCTCTACTAGTCACTATTCAAGAGGAGGTGGGGTTTTGATTGCCGTTAAGTGCCGCTTCAAATGCGAGTTAGTTCCGCTGTCGAGTTGTGAACATCTTGAGCAAGTGACTATCCGAGTGAAGATGTCACACCGGTCACTGTAGGTCGTGGCTGTATATCTTCCCCCGAATTCTCCCACCGATGTTTACTCTGCTCATGCAAGTGCGGTTGAACACATTGCGAACATCTCGTCCAAAAAGGATATCATTCTTTCGCTTGGTGACTTCAACCTTCCCAATCTGCATTGGCAATTGGATGACGCTATGAACGGGTACATTCCATCAAACATTTCCTCTGAACCTGAACAGTCTCTTGTGGAGGCCATGTTGGCAATCGGTCTTCAACAAGTCAACAATCTCGTAAACATCAACGACAGGTTGCTAGACTTGGCATTTGTTAGTCTGCCGGAATATCTTGACCTCATTCCTCCACCTATCCCACTTTTAACCATTGACAACCATCATATGCCCTTTGTTTTAATCTTTGACGAATGTGAGGAGTTGATATCTGAACCT
The DNA here is from genome assembly GCF_002204515.2 of Aedes aegypti. Classification (NCBI taxonomy): domain Eukaryota; kingdom Metazoa; phylum Arthropoda; class Insecta; order Diptera; family Culicidae; genus Aedes; species Aedes aegypti. The sequence continues at coordinate 405,075,533 of NC_035108.1, forward strand.
GACGACTTCATCGAAAATTCCAATTTCAATTTTAATGCTTGTGATTACGACCAGCTGAACGAAGCACTTGCCGCCATTGACTGGAATGCTGTTCTACAGTGCGGCAGCGTGGATGAAATGCTAATCAGCTTCTACGACAAACTGTATGGGATTTTCAACGAGCACGTTCCCCGAAAAAGGCGAAAATTCACTTCAACTTTCAGCAAGCCCTGGTGGAGTGCAGAACTGAGCTGCCGTGAATCGCAAGTCAGTCCCATCTGCATTTTCGTCAAAATTGAGCTGAGTTCAGTTTTCAACATCTCTTGCAACGCTCTTTCAGCTACACTAATGAAATAATATAATTTGTTCGCAAAAATTAGGAAAAAACAGCAAGTCAAATTGTCCCATAATGAAAAGTAACCGCATATCAGTCCCACTACAGACTTTCGCACCGTGGAACACAAAAATGTAACTTGTTTTGATTATCTTCATATTTTTCTCGGAAATATATCGTAATGAAAAGCAAGTTGTGGAAGTTTCATTAAGATTGTAACATTTTCTAACCCTCTGGAATTTTTTGAATTTTCGTATGGAAAGCGAGTTGGAAAACTTCACAGTCCATTTTCTCAATGCCTACTTTTTACAGATGGGACTGACTTGCGATTCACGGCAGTGAGGAATCTGCGAAACATCTTAAGAAAGGCACGTAAACGGTTCTTCTTGACGAAATCAGAAAGTGAACGTGAAAACCTGCATGATGTGGAGATTGCATACAAAGAACTCTTACTATCTTCTCACGAAAACTATGTCAGCACGATCCAGACTAACGTGAAGCAAAACCCTTCGTTATTCTGGGACTTTGTGAAAAAGCAAAAAGGCACTACTCGCATCACCAGCAATGTCCATCTCAATGGTTCCCACGCTAGTACAAACAAAGAAGCCGCTGATTTGTTCGCGTCATTCTTTAAAAGTGTATTCAGCAGAGCAGCACCTGTTCCCCGTCGTGATTGTTTCGCTCACATCCCAACCATCGACATCTCGCTTCCTGTTATCCAGTTTTCCTGCAACGAAGTATTAGAAGCTATCAATGAACTCGATGTTTCGAAAGGCCAGGGCACAGACGCCGTTCCCCCTCTACTGTTGAGGAATTGCTCTACTACGTTAGCTGACCCTATCACCAAAATCTTCAATCGTTCTCTCAGTGAGAAGACATTTCCAGCATTGTGGAAACAGGCTTGCATTGTCCCTATTCACAAATCTGGGAATTGCAGTTCTGTTTCTAACTATCGTGGCGTTTCTATTCTGTGCTGCATGAGCAAAATATTTGAAAAAATGGTGCACAGCATACTGTACAATGTAGCAGTTCCAATTATCTCCAACACTCAACATGGCTTCATGAGGCGCAGGTCCACAACATCAAATCTCATGTCCTACGTTACCACACTATCTCGTGAATTGGAGCATAGACGTCAAGTTGATTCCGTATATATCGATTTCGCAAAGGCTTTTGACACCGTTCCACATGTTACAATCGTCAATAAAATGAAGCATATCGGATTTCCGGATTGGATCATAGAGTGGCTACGTTCGTATTTATCAGACCGATCCGCATACGTGGTGATCAACTCTGCGAGATCTCGATCGTTTGCCATCACATCGGGCGTACCTCAGGGTAGCGTTCTTGGACCGTTGCTATTCAACATATTTGTAAACGACTTAAGTCTTCTACTGTCGTCGTTCGTTCTCTCATTTGCTGACGATATGAAGATGTACCGTACAATATTTTCGCAGCTGGACTGTGTTGCACTTCAAGAGGATGTTAATACGCTGCTGATATGGTGCGGTGATAACGGAATGCGCGTCAACGGTACCAAGTGTATGGTTATTTCCTTCAGTAGATGCAGTGACAAAACCGTTTTTGAATACTCAATCGATTCGGTTCTTCTGCAAAGGGTGACGTCTATCTGCGACTTGGGCGTTATCATCGACGAAAAGCTAAAATTCAACGAACACATAGGGGTTACCGCGGCCAAAGCCTTTTCCGCTCTTGGATTTATTCGTCGGCATGCTGCAGATTTCACAGACATTTATGCACTGAAAATTCTCTACTGCTCACTAGTACGTAGTATACTTGAATACGCTGCTCCCGTATGGTGTCCTTATTATTCTACGCTGATTCTCAAAATTGAACGTGTACAAAGGAGATTCATTAGATTTGCACTACGCAATCTTCCGTGGAATGATCCCGTCCATCTTCCGCCTTATCCAGACCGATGCCGCTTGATCGGTTTGGAGACTCTATCACAACGACGTGTTTCGATGCAGTGTGTTTTCATTTTCGACATCATTCAGGGCAACATCGACAGCCCTGTGCTCCTTGAACAAATCCCTTTGTACGTGCCACCCCGTCAGCTTCGTTACTCCTCGATGCTAGCAATACCACACCATCGGACAAATTATGGCCATTTTAATGCACTTGACTTTTGCCTACGAGAATTCAACAGATTCAGCGATTCGTTCGATTTCAATGTGTCAAAAAATGTTTTTGTTAATAGGATAAGAGATAGAATTTAAGTAAAGTATATAATATTAAGTTTTCAGTCTGTGTGACGTGTAGTCAAAGACGGTGAATAAATAAAAAAAAACCATTTCATTCGTTTTCGTAACCTCACAACCGTCCAGTCGGATTGTGAAATTCAAGTGTTCATTCGTACCTCATTATCAAAAACTAATTGCAAGTTGCCGTGCGTTTTAATACCGTGTGATTTTCCCCGAGAAAGCATCGAATTTTAAGCAAACCCATATAATTTTCGTCCCGAATGCACTTGTTGGCTCATACGGGCCAAGGTTCAAGCCGGGCTTACTAATTACCCACGCGAAACCCACAATTTCCCCTTCGGTGGGCTAATATCTTCATCAGCCCCGACCTGTCGCATCGGAAATGCGTCACCCGTGCAATCAAAATCCATAAATTAGGCTAGGTTTTAAATGTTTCCAAAGCTGCACCTGACACTGATTGCAGTGCGAAAACATGCCAATTTGGGTTCGCGTAACGGCAGAATAAATAATCGTGTGTCGAACTTTTTTTTGGATTGTACACAGCAAAAATAAATAACAATATCACGTCATTTTCACTGCACATCAGTCGCGTCGTAATAATTGCGTAAAATTATGCTTCAAAAATTGCAATAATATAGATGAAATGACGTAAATCGATCATTCACGTCGTTTTATAGATAATATTGCAACATTTTGAATGTATTTTACGTAATTACGTTATTATTTCGATGCGATTGATTTACTGTAAAAACAACGTACAGGTCGGACTCGATTATCCGGATACTTGATTATCCGGGGACTCGATTATCCGGGATTAGATTATCCGGAATTTGTTTTTGATGTTCTTGTTTTTCAATTTTTATGCATAAATGTGAGATAATTTGGTATTGCAGTTTTGAACGTATTTTAGAAAAAAAGGTTTGAAAAAGTGGTTTTTTGTGTAGGCCGGTCAAAAAAAAAAATTTTTTTTCTTGTGACAGTAGGGGTGTTCTTAGAAAAAATGTCTGGCTACACTACCGCATTATATGAATAAAATAACAAAAAAAGATAATATTTAAGTACTTTTGTCAAAGATTTCAATTTTTTAGTGATTCGATTATCCGAAGGATTCAATTATCCAGAGTGAAAAAAGAGTGAAAAATTCCGGATAATCATGTCCGACCTGTAATACATATTACAATTTATTTTTTGCTGTGCAGCTTCGATGTTCGAAATCAATTGCAATGCTCTGTTGTATTCTGAATATTCACATCGTAAGAAACGATTGACTATTGACGAATGCAATTCCGTCAATAAATTCATCGCCACTTGAAAAGCTCTTCCGTCCATCAGGTCTTGGAACAGTCTACCACAAGTATAGCAAAGTGTACTTCTTTACACGGAATGCTAATCAGGGCAGGAAAGACGTCGTTGTTGTCAGTTCACTACAAGGACCTCGCAAGTGTCCAAGCTTCTAATTGGTATTACACACAAGTTGGCGGTAGCTACTGGGTCTGGGACTGTTGTAAACGATGAAGCCAAAACCTGCCACGGCAGGCAGTAACTAACCGACAGAATACCCAGAGCATAGAAAGAACGAAGCAAATTTTTGCGATTACCTCGGGTGGACATTTGTTAACCTTGTAGGCGACGGCTTCTTACAAGCGGCCATGGTGAATTTTGGTTGCTGAACGCAAAAGAGACCAAATTGATAGCGAATGGAGGTCTGTCGTACTGACGGCGTTTCAGAACTCTAGTTGGTAGATGAGACAGTCTTGCAGCTCTGAATGCGCTTTCGCGAACCAGTATATCAAGGAGTAAAAGTGATTGGGATTTGTTTATGTTTTGTGGACCAATTGCAACGTTCTCTCGCTTTTAGGCTAGTAAAATTATCTGATTGCGATTTAACTCGTATGGGCCTGAGTGAAAGCAAAAATTATAAAACTCTAACCGCTCAGCGAATTCTTAATGGATTCAAATAAGTTTTTATCAGTATACTGGCACACATATCCAGTTTCTAGAAGTGGACAGAGGAAAGCGGAAATATTCGTGTGGCCGGAGTTATTCCGGTGGATCACTGTGTCAGGTCGGGTGAGAAGAGTAGTTTGCGTTCGTGCACCTGGAGGTAGGCAAATTTCAAGTCACAGATAATTTTGGGAATCGACTATAATGTGGCCACCACATGACGGAATTTTAAGAAAATTTTATCAGTGTAGACCTTTTGAGAAACGATTGAATTGGATAACTATGAGTTTTGAATTTGATTAATCCTACAAATGACCATTTTTGGGTCCCGGGACACCTCAAACTTACGATAAAGTGGCCAATTTGTATCTGAACATCTGTGCCAAGCTTATGAGAACGCATTTTAGTGCACATTTATGTTTGATTTCTACTTTTCGAGAACTGAAACGGTTTAGTATCCAACAAATCTATATCCGGTTCTTCAGGGCATTACGTCCGAATGGTCACATCCGGTATATTTTAAACGATGCAAAACTCTTCATTTATAATGTTGAATATCAGATCTTAATGATTTATGCTAATTGAAATTATTGTCATTGCAAATATACAAAGGTAACTCGGCATGTCCCAAAAAAGAGCCCTTTTTACCCGACTTGACCCAGTGACCCACCGGAATAACTCCGATCACAGGAATATTTCCGAGTTCCTTTGGCTACTTCTAGAAACAAGAAATGTGGGCCAGTGGGCTGACAAAAAATCATTTGAATTCGTTAAGAATTCGCTGAACGGTCAGGGTTTCAGTATTTTTGCTTTCACTCAGGCCTATACGGGTTAAGGAATATCTGGTTGATATCTCTAATCTTGACAATGTTGTAAGAAATCTTAAAAAATCCCTGGAGTTATATCTGAAAAAAAAAAAAAAAAAAAAAATTCTTGAAGATGTTCTAAATAGGAATTTTTGAGAAAGCCATAGGGAAATCGATTAAAGCATAATTGAAAGCATGTCTGGTGCACTATCTGATAGACTCTCTGAGGTTATTTATGTGGTTATCTTTAGAAAGATTGAAAAAAAAAAACCTGATGGTATATGAAACGAAATTCTTGGAGGGATTCTTTAAAATTCCGTAAAAAAATGACTACATGCACTCTTGAAGAAATCTTTGGAGTAATATCTTATAACAGTTTGAGGTAAATGGCTAAATATATTTATAAACAATAGCTGAAGGAAACTATGAGAATAAAAACTTACACGGTAATAAAAACAGTAATACATCGGTTTAGATCTGATGGCTAATGATTTCATGACCTAACATGCCACTTTTCATTACCATTACCAAAATCGAAATTATTAATAACAGTTATCTAAATCCACGAGCAGTGCCTTTGTTTTCATGAATTTGGTTCATGATTCTAGCACACGAAGAATATAATCTGAAGTCAAATCAAGTCCTTAAAACTCTCTAATTATGTAAACACTAAATTCAAAAGTAGCAATTTCCCTTCGCGAATGCATTTTGACGGACATATAGGTGAAAACTCTTACGATACCTGCAAGCTCTGCCGATTTCTTCCAAAAAGTGTATACCATTTACTACGAAGAAGACCGCAACCGCAGTTTTTTTTTTCTAAAATGTTTTATAAATATATCCACTGAAACATTATCACAACAAGAAGTATTCAGAGCACTAAAAACCTGGACGCATCAAAAGGCGCAAGACCGGCTGATACGTGCAATATAAATAATATTTCAGAAGAGCTTACCCTTCCCTTAGAATACCTTTCCAACATGTGTCTAAATAATCGAAAATTCCCATAAGCTTGGAAATACTCGTATTTGGTCCCTGTTTTTAAATCAGGTACAAAATCTGACGTATGGAACTATCGCGAAATTACAATTATCTTTTGTATCCCCAAAATCTTCGAATCTCTCATGAATGACCCATTTTTCCAGCAAGTAAAAAATCAAATTACTTGTAGGCTATAGCTTTTTCAAGGCCGCTCAACAACTTTCAATCTAATAGGGTTTGTATCTTTCATTCTCAACGCAATTGACAAGGGCAAGCATGTAGAAGCCCTTTACACTCAGTAAGGCATTTGACCGAATCGACATACCATTATTAATCTTCAAATTGCAAAAAATAGACCATGCAAAAAATGCAGCCAGGGCTCTTGAGTTGGATTCAGTCATATCTATCACATCGGAAACAAAAAATGCGCTTTCAAAATAAACTCTCAGCACCTATTTCTACAACCTCTGGAGTACCACAAGGTTCTCATTAAGGCCCAATTCTTTTTATGTCGTATGTAAACGACATTTTCTTTATACTTAGAAAAATCAAATGTCTTATATTTGCAGACGACATGAAGCTATGTTGATGGTGTATCTTCATATTATGCAATTACGTGTTCCTCCCGAATGAGTTATTTTGGCTTGTATCGTATTTTCCCGTGTCAAATTTAAAGTGTGCTGATTCCTGTTGTTTTCTAAAGAGAAAAGGAAAGTGATTAACTTAACGATTTTCATTTTTGAACTTTGTTACCACTCCCATCTCGTTTTCCCAGCCTAATCCAAAGTTTCCAATCACCATAACTTTCCTCGCTTCCTTTCGCTTTAATCCCGAATTCGATTCGATGCCAAGTCTCCGCCACGGTGTCGCCATCAGAACCAGAAGCCACCGATCCATCCCTATATAGACCCAATTGTGGTCAAGATTTTGTGCAGCATTCACCGATCCCCCCCCCTCGACCATTTCGGTACAGCAACACGTGAGAAAAGGCAAAAAAGTGCACAAAGATCAGAATGGAGGAAAATTGCTAACCGTGGATCAGCAGCAGCCCTATTGTACCATTGTTCTCGTCTTGATCGCCATCATCTTGGACGATTCACGTTCAAGCGAAGTTACACAAAATTGAGTACGATTCGTTCAAAATCAAGCCCTTCAGGATTAACTCACCATGTGTGCAATTTTAACATATTCTTAAAATAAAAAAAAAACTGTCCTTAGGATTATTTCTTTTTCGCAAAAGATGTGACACATATAGAACCCTCACAATCCCAAGCATCTCTATACGTCGTGAAATTTGAGAAAAAAAAGCAGAAATCAGCACAAAATCCCTTTTTCAGGATGTGTTAAAATTACACACAAAGTGTGTGTTGATCCAGAAGAGCCCCATTTTGTGTAACTTTATTTTAGAGAGCTGCTCATGAAGATGGTTGGAAGAATTGGGTACGCATCTTGGGATAAGGACATATGTATATGTCATCACCAATTGAATTGAATTGATTTTTATTTATTCAAAATAATTTATTTATGTACGACATTTTGTCGCCTTGCTGCTGAATGTTTAAAATAAACCGCCGCTGGATTTGTTTGTTAATTTTTTTTCTCTACGTTGGCTGGAGGATTATGTATTTCCATACTGAGCCGAACATGACCAAATGGTGTCGGGCAGATGTGTAAAATGATCCCGACGATGCTGCGAACTTAACACCCAACTAAAACTGTGTTTATTTCTGCACATGGTCAATGGACTTTGTGTGTAGCGCTTCGATCACCCATGTATGTACATTTTCAACGGTTCTTGTGAGAGTCTCTGAGGAAAAATTCTCATCGTAAAAAGGGAAGCCCTTTCAAGACGACTTTTGTGTATGCAAATTTCACGAATGGATTCGACTTTTTTCTGTTCGGATGGATTGCTCTCTCTAGTAAATTTCTACAAAGAATGAGTTTTTACAATAGGATGATAACTTTGTACGTACATTCCAGTATTTACGTGCTTAGAACATTTTCCAAAATTTCCATTTAAACCTAAATCGTCTTTGGGCCACCTTTTAATCACCACCTAGAATGCTGAAAATTTCACCAGGGAGGGTAAGCAAGAAATGGCCGCCCCAACAACCCATCCGTCCTGAGAGGGTTAAATGAATCTTGTTTCTACTTACTCCTTAGCAGAAACATAATTCAAGCTCAGCTCTCGAGCGAAATTGTGACCAATAAAAAGTGCCGCCCGCCGGGTTGAATCCGCACCCGATATGGGAAAAGCGATCGAGAAATCCCACTTTCGATGGTGATAATTGGCGATTCAGGCTTAGAAATCGAAGCTCATTGAACATTCACTCCTTTTACGGGGGATTTATGCGATTGTCGTAAAAGTTAATGCTTGCTGCTGCCGGCAATGGGACCGTGGTGGACATTATGTGTTGTGTTTTTTAGTTAATTCAGAGCATGGCTTAAACGAGGAGTTTCTTTGAAGTGAAGGATACCGATAAAGCCGTAAGGCCAAGGGCAGTCTGCACGGATGGTTTCACCTCTTTTTAATGCCAATAAAAGTAGTTCACGACGGTTTTCGTAAAGAGTTGCCAGTTTCGAGCCATTGAAATTTGAGAATTTACATCAACGACGTACATTCCAGTAGGAAATGCACTGCATGCAACTTTGAATTTGGATTATTTATGGGATTTCAACATTTTGATTGAAATACTCAAAAAAAAAAAAATAATACAAGCTTTCCTAAAGTTTATCAACGCTCATTTTTGTAAAACCTTTTAAGCTTTTAGTAAAACTTCATATGAAAAAAAACTAATTAAATTTTTGTATCACTTTACTTTTAAAATAAGAAAAAAAATCACATGTCTACCTCGCAACAATACAAGTTTATTTTTTTTTATCTTTTCTATTTCGCAAAGTGAATGATAAATTTAGGTGATAATAAAATCCAATTATGTTCTTTTTCCAAAATCTATATTGCCGTTTCCGCAGTTCGAGGTCCGAGATCAGTCTAAACTCAGTACAGTGTACGATTCTAACTTTTTTTTTAAATTATGGTTGTGCTGCTTTCCCCCGAATGTTGACCGCTTGAATGTAAGTTTCCCGAATACCCCGTTTCCTCGAATAGCCCATTTCCCCGTAAAGTGTTTGGTACTCACTTCATACATTTTCAGGTGGTAAACAAACCGGTGCATCCTTCTTTTTTTAATTGACGATTCTTCCGAGTTTTACCATGCTCGACATATGTATTCGGCATTATGTGTTTAGTGGATAATTATAGAATATCTCCTTCTTTAGATTGCTTATCGTTTCTTCTAGTTCACTACCCTGCATTGTTCGCCTCCGAAGGTACAAGCGAAAAAATCAAAGAATCAAACAATACTCAATTTCTGAGAAATATTCTTATAATACTCCTTGAGTAATCAAGAGATATAATTTTACAAGAATACAAGAGGATCTCTTCAGACAATCCTGGTGAAAACCATAGGTCCATCAGGAGCTGCATCATCGAGAAGGATCTCCAGGAATTCTCCCAGAAGTTCCTGAAAAATTCCTCCAGATATTTTACTGCTGATGATTCTTCCATATCTCCATATGTTATTCTTAGAGTCTTTTAATGATTTCTACAGGAGTTTTCAAAGAAACAAATACAAAATTTTATTCGCAGTTTTTGAAAAGCTTCTTTCTGAAAATCCTATAAGAATTTCCTCAGGCAGTCCTACGCCGATTTTTCCATTAACTTTTAAGCCATTTCCATAAAGGTTCCTTCAAAAGATCTTTCACCGATACTTCATGAAAATGATCCAGATATTTGTTCAGGAATTATGCTGGGAAACCTGCCTGGATTTTTCTATCAATATTTTTCACAACAATAAAATAATTAAAAATATTTGCATCGCGATATCTTTTTTGTTATAGATATTTATGAATCATATTTTCACAAGTTCTCAAAAGCCTTCTACTTTTTGATACTCTAATGAATGTTTGTCCTTTACTAGCATATAAAAAATTTGCTGGTATGTCTAAGGCATACTTTTTGGAAACTTGTAGAAGGCATTGCACTGTGTTTTATTTTCTCGATTTCATGCGCTCTTTGAATAGCGCCTAAACCGTTGATTTTAGCGACATAGTTTGTTCGGAGAAGTTTCTTGGTGTATTAAAGCGCAACTTTTGACGCAAAAAGTTTTGTGATCAATCCACCTAGCAGTGAGATAGAAAAACTATTTTTTCAAAACATTTAGTTAGACATATGGTGTTTTCGGCAAAGTTGAAGAATTGGCAATTTAAAACAACTTTGTGGAAAACACGATTTTTTTAGATTACTTTTTGAGATATATGCCGTTGTATTTGAATGGCCCCTAAAAATCATACATTTTATCATAACTTTTTTACAACATTTTAACATTTCTTGCGTTTTCTACGAAGTTGTTTGTCATGAAAAAATCCATGTTTTTGCAGAACATATCATCACGCTATATTTTGAAGTAACAAAGTTATTGATAAATTACTCTTTTCTCAAGGGGTAGTTTAGGCCCCTATAACTGCCTTCGGCGCAAAATGGCGCAGACAACTTTTAAAAATCATGAAAGTACCAAATCTCCCCTTTCGGCAGTTGATAAAAACCAATGTCTATAAGCGTCTTTGCATGGGTTTTTACTATCAAACAAATAAGCTTTATTAAATCGAATTCGACCAATAATTCCTTTACTTTAAGAAATAGAGAGATACAATGTTCAGCAAAAACACGCGTTTCAAGATGTTTAACAACTTTTTAGAAGACAATAAAAATGTTAAAAATTTAAGTAAAAAGTTATGAACAAAAGTGATTTTGAACGAGTTTTTTCATACAATTTTGTGTACTTTATGTTAAAAAATTCGTAACTTTTTTACAAGATTTTTAACATTTTTCATGTCTTCTACAAAGTTGTTAAACATCTTAAAACGCGTGTTTTTGCTGAAAATCACACCTCTCTATCTGTTAAAGTGAAAGAATTATCAGTCGAATTCGTTTTAATAAGGCTTATTTGTTTGTGCAATGCAAAGACGCTTAGGTGGCATCCACAAATTACGTAACGCTCTAGGGGGAGGCGGGGAGTAGGCTCAAGCGTTACGGCCCATACAAAAATTTTAAATTTTTCATACAAAAAGCGTTACGGAGGGGGAAGAGGGGGTCAAAAATTTCCAATTTTGGCGTTACGTAATAAATGGACGCTGCCTTATAGACAAAGGTTTTTATCAACTGCCGAAAGGGGAGATATGGTACCTTCATGATATGTAAGAGTTGTCTGCGCCATTTTGCGCTGAAGCCAGTTATAGAGGCCTAAACTACCCCTTGAAAAAAGACTAATTCATGAATTACTTTGTTGCTTCAAAAGATAGCGGTATGATATGTTCAGCAAAAACACGACAAACAACTTTGTAAAAAGCACAAAAAATGTTAAAAATCTTGGAAAAAAGTTATGATAAAAAATATGATTTTTGGGGGCCATTCACATACAGTGGCATATATCTCAAAAAGTATAAGAGATAGAAAAATCGTGTCTTAGACAAAGTTGTTTCAAATTGCCAATTCTACAAGCGCATGAAATTGAGAAAATAAATCACAGTGCATTGTGTGTAGATGATTGACAAATTGAGACATGAATTTGCGAAAAAATAAAAAATACACGTTCTTGTGAGATTTGAACTCACGACTACGTATACGCTAGACCGGCGCTTTTACCAACAAAGCTACTGAACACCTTATTATTCTACGGAAGAGTACTAAACATTAACACGAGGAGAGCCGCGTTAAAATTTAAGCTGTACCTTAAATTAATTTTAATCAGCCATATCTCAGCAACGGCTCAACCGATTTTCAAAATTCTTTTACGTATCTAATGCACATATTCCACAGTTTAGTATGGTAGGAAACAATGTTCCTAGGGATGTTCAAATTTCCTCTAGAGAAAAACCAAATGCACCATCTTTTCGTATACCAAAGCGACATGAGAATCGTGCCAAATGTTAAGGCAAATCTTATAATTTGAGATGTTTCAAACCCGAATGACCCTAGATAACTAGACAAATAATGCACGTGAAGCAAAAACATATTTTGAGCATCCCTAACAAGGCAAATTTGTGTAGATTGCCAAAACCTTTAGTGCATGGTAAAGGTTTGGAATCTTCGACAAAGTATTTGGGAAAAAGTTGAACTACATGTTGATTCATTTGGATTCGATTTAGATAACATACAACTCATCGGTTTTATCTCACGAAAGGAACGTTATAGTTCAAATTTCTTTCTACAATGTTGTTCATTATTTTGACATTTTTCGACATTCATTTTTGACATTTTTCGACATAAATTTGCACATTCATGCTTGAACTGAAACATATATTTTTGATTACACTCAAAATTTAAATTACTGAAAAGACATAGAAGATGCCTTTTTTCTCAACTGTTTGTCTATGAACCAAAATTCAAAGCACTGACATGTAATTTTTTCGACATTAAGTTGATTGCAGTAGTTTACAAAACATGTTTAAGGAAAAAAATCGAGATTACACTTTATTTCGATTTAAAATTTAAAGAAATCCTAGTTTTTGAACGAACCTGTTTTTTTTCTATAAATTAAAGTTTAAAGCGGTGACATTTAGTTTTTTGTACATGTTTAACATGTTTGAACAGAAATATAAATTAAAACTCAAAATTTCTTTTACATAAAATCTACGATAAGTCCCCTACATATGAAGGAAACTTAGTTGAAATAGTTCAGTGTACATCTTTGAGATATAATTTAAATTTTAGATTACACTCAAAGTTTCTTTACAGAAAAAAAACTAAGCAAAACTTTATTTTCTACAACTATTTAACAACTTTCGAAAAGCTAAACATTACATATAATTTGCAATTGGATTAGATGGACAAATTGATGTGTAGATTTGCGAAAAAGTTACACGTCTTCTCAGTGAGAATCGAACTCACGACTCCCCCGATCTCTAGTTGGGGCGCGTTACCACTACGCCATGAGAGGACTCATGAACGCAGAAGTTAACCTGAATTCGATTTCAGCTCAATAATCACGTGGTCGTTTTTCGCAAAGTGCACCTCTTTCGGAAGAATTAGATGCCCATCCAAACACAACGCTTTCTATATATATCCAATGCCTAGCCCGAGAGCGCATTGTTTTTTAGGTATAGGAATAGCACACTACACTAGCCAGAAACTGCGCTGGCTGAGGTTTCTATTGTGTGGGCTTCCAATGGGTCGCGACGTTCTCAAACGACCGGTTACGGAACATGAGTCCGTTGCTTGATAAATACTTGTTTTTAATTATGAATCGTGGTTTTACGGCTAACCAGCCGAGTGGAAGTTTAACAACTACCGAAAAGCTAAACATTACATACAATTTGCAATTGGATTAGATGGACAAATTGATGTGTAGATTTGCGAAAAAGTTACACGTCTTCTCAGTGATCTAGCCACGTCACTCTATACGATTTCTCATATTCTTTGAACCCGAAACGATTGGTACGATTGTCCCCGATTGTTCCTAAAAACCCCACTCTACATAGTAGACCTGATCGTTTTAACGTTGATTATTAATCATTGATTATTGATGATATGCTGCAATTATCAATATTGACAAGATAAAATATAAAAGTTGTCAAATTTTTCGCTGTCGAGGATTCTTTCAAGTACTGGCTGTGTATAAGTAGACTAGACTAGACTAAATTAGACCTAGAAAAATTGATTGATTCTTTGAGAGCATTCTTGTAAAATTTGTATGAGAATGCCTGAAGGGGAGCGTTGTTGGAATCTCTGGAATAGTTCTGGGTTGAAATCTTTAAAAATACCTATAGAAATACCTAGGGAAGTCCATGGATGATATGAAGGATGAATTTATAGTGAAATTCCAGGAAGAATTCCTAGAAAAACATACTAAAGCAAAAAAGTCGAAAAATGTGTGGCATAATTTCTGAAGAAATACCTATACAAATTCCTGGCTGAATCTTTGGAGTAATTTTCGGTGATATGTTTATATACATTAAAAGAATTGTAGTGGAAAATCCTTTGAGAAATTACTGTCGCTTTTATCATAAACACAATGTTCGAGATGAACTTCCCTTGAAGCTGGTCATTGTCATAAATCTTCTAATGATTGCTTGCAATATGAACTTATAAGGCAATTATTATGTTGGGCGCTTCTTTTAGGTATTCGACGTATTTTGCAGATTTTAAGTTACGCCAAACCTTAATTTTATATAACCCAAAATAGACATTTGGGTGACCCAGAGGGCAATGCCCATAAATCATTCACATCACGAAACTTCAAAAAAAAAAGCTGATATGCAAGTAGCTGCATCTTACTCATCGATCAATGTTCAAACTAGGTCACTCGGGGCCAGCCATTCGAATCGAGTTCATCAATTATAATTATCAACGGATGTTGAACCGATCAGTAAATGAGTGCCAGTAAATTAATCACCTCATAAAATATCACCAACGCCCGTCTACACGTAAGGCTTTTTACATGGGTGCTGGAAGCTACTGGCACTGCTGTCGAATCTGTACTCAACTTAACAAGATTTCTTTTATATTAACTACTTTTCCCATCGAAGGGTCCTAAAACAGAACCCAAAGCAAGAAAAAAGGTATTCCCCGCGACAAGCAGAAGCCGAAAAACCGTTGGCAACATATTTTTCGTGTCAATTAATAAATGTCAAATAAATTAAAACAAGCCACATCGGTCGGCATGCCTCGCACCAGCACAATCTGAATATCGGCGTTGACCGAGCGCAAAAAAGTGACTTTTCTCGTTCGCATATTCCGGCCCGCGACGATCGACAAGAAAGCAAAACAAAAAGAGCAGCAGCGCGCGGTAAATTACCAGGTGAAAAGTTAATTGAAGACAGGGCGACTTCTGCTTCTTTTCACCCAAACCACTAGGGTGTCCCAGTACAGCGATTCAAAATTAAAAAAAAAAGGTTTGAAAATCTACTCTCCCATATCTATCTTAACATCCTTACCACAAAAATAGTGTTCTGTGAAATGTTCAGCTTATTCGGTGATTATTAAAAGGTGGTTCAAAGACAATGTAGGTTTATATGGAAATTATTATGGAGAAATATTGATAAATGTTCCCAAAACGTTAATATTGAAATGTTAGTACAAATTTATCGTCTCGTAGTAAAAACCTGTTTTTCAAACCATATTAATGAAAGTTGTTGAAGAGAAAAATCCTGTCAATATAGGAAATAGTTTCTAAGGTTTTCCAAAATTTAAATAATAATAAATATTTTTCAAAAAGGAGTGAGGGTCCAATTGAGAAAATTTATTTTTAAAGTTATTGTTTCTCAATTTAAAAACACATTTTCTAATTTCTTTTTGCAGATCATACGATATTATTTTCATAGCAGGTTCGCGAGTGAATTGAAAATTTGTTCTGCTAAATAAGCATACATTTCATTCTAGGGTTAAGCACCACGACTTTTCGATTTTTTTTTCTGGGACACCCTATCAACCACACTTGCTATTTAGTTTTTTGTTTCGCTTTCACGTGTTTTGGTTCGGTTTGCTGTTTTTTTCGCGCAAAGAGTTCAGTGTTCGGAAATCAAGATAAAAACGACCGCGAAGATCGATTCCGACACCAACCCATGAACCCCACCCCCTGGTACGGCAGACGAATCTCACGTATTGCGTTGTTTAGTTCTGGGATTTTTATTTTACTGCCCGTACACCTTGTTATGTTTTGGGTTTGGCGACACCGATTGTTTGTTGCCGACAAAAAAATCACAATTCGCAACAGGAAAATGCTTTTAGGCAATTACATGATCTTGAAAGGAATGGAGCCGATGGTTGTGGAAAAATGCATGGATAGGAAGCTGTGAGGGAGATTGAAATATTGTTGCACTGGAAACCAACATTGATTGTGTACATATTTGCACCATTTATTCTGTGAAAGATGTTGACCCAAGTCTAGTAGGTGTCAGTTGAAAAGATGGTTATATACTAAACTCAGTGCCAGCGTTAAGCTACGGAACATGAAAACAGTTTTACGGACAAGTGCCGTTTTGTTTAGAATTCTAGACAGCTTCACATTTCAAATACCTTTTTACTTAGTTCGTAATTTTTCAACATTGGCCGCTCAGTTCCCAACTAGTTTAGACACCCCTTTAACGATTTGTTGAATTTATTCAATCGTTTGACTTTATCAATGTTGAGTCGGTTAACTTAATCAATCCTAGAAGGGTTTCTAGAATAGGAAAATATGTAGGGCTATCATGGTATTGAATTGAGAAATATCCTGAAGAGCACTCATCAAATAAAATTCTGCCGTTGGAATTACTTTGCGGATTATTCCATGAGCAACGTTTTGCATTACAATCACCAATAACAAAAAAAAAAAATTATTACGAGTCAATTTCCGCAAGTCAGTTGAAGCAATTTAACTTGCTGTCCAGTGCATTGAAAAGGTAAATAGGCAGCTATAAAAGTATAAGTACCAAGCTGTGTCTCAAGAAGAACTCATAGCTTCAAAAGGTTTGATTTCAAATGACGAAAAAAGTTGGTGTTCTATACGCCTGAATGACGATAGCAACTCCTCCACATGATCCATAATCGATCAGTACGATAAACAAAAATCTGTTTTGATGTCGGATCCAGGTTTCAAATAAGTTTCAGTTATAACTGCTTTTTGTATGTTATTAGATGTTGGAAAATTAAACAGCTTGTCCTCTTTACAATTGCGTTGGTCATTTGATTCAATTGTACAGTTAAAAAAAAATCAAAATCAGAGGGAGAAATTTGAAAGAATTCGAATGGTTAACCGTAGGGAGAAAATTTGACAACATTAGCATAGAAATTTCCTTGGGTTAAGACTCGAACGGTTACTAGACGGAAGAAAATTAGCTTGTGGATGAGCATGATTATAATTTACCTAATGGGTATGATGACTAAGTAAGCGATCGTTAACTACAAAATGAGAATTTTTGGAGATGCTGCCTGGGGAATCCCGGCTACGAAAAACGTTGCCGTTCATCTGCCTGGTATGAACCTTCACGATTCGTTTGCGCGAAGGGCAATCCCTAACGTTAGACGTTATGGTGACACCTTGTATTACCTTGTCAGCACCCATCATGTTAAATTTGGAGATTCATTTGAACCTAATGCTGTGAATACACAGTGCGTTCAATGCACGAACATGTGTGCAAGTGATATAATAGAAAGTATACTTATATGAGGTGTATTACGAAAGTTGATGAGTGATTATCGGTGATATTAGTGATAGTGTTAAAAGCAAAAGTGTGGTAGTTATGTGACAGTGACTGATGAAATGAAATGGGGAATGAGGACCTTTCAATAAAACAATTTCGTTCTTCACTTCAACCACTTTGGTAGCATGTCAAGTCTTATCATAGTTTTATACTAGTCTGGAATACTAGACTGCAAAACTACGGCAAGGGTTGACTGCTGCTAGGGTACACAGTGACCATTTGAGCAACATTGTTTAGGAACGTCTGTGTGATGAATGTAATAGAGGCTTATAAAAGCAAATGTTGGGCAGGAACTTAGAGCAGATTAAAAGTCCCAGTACTACCCCTATCGCTACTGACAAAAAAAAAAGAGAAGAAATTTACTTAAGGTATTTGCAATTGAATTTTGGAAGCGAATATTCTAATATATATGAAAGAGTTCTTAGTATCTTTCTAGATATTTTTGGTTAAAAGCCTGGTAGTGGTATGCGTAGAATCAAATCTTAAAGTAGTTGTTTTGTAGCAAATTTTACGATAATTATGAGCAATACTCTAACGAATTCTAGAAAAAAATTTAAGAGAAGCTACGATTTGAACAACAGCGTGAAGCATTGGAAGAAACTCTTGAAAAAAATTAAATCTCTAAAGATACTGTTATAGGAATGTGATGTAGCAATGCCTAAAAAATTTACTAGTGTAACTTTTCTTTATATGATAAATTTTCTGTAAATGAAAAACGCAACAAGGTCCTTCTAGAAATTTTGAGAAATATTCCCGTATAAATCTCTTGGATGAAATTTTTATAGTTTTCATGATATCACACCCGTGAGGTCACTTCTGGAAGTAACTGCCATGGATTGTAGAGCAAGTTGTTTTTTTCTGTTAACTCTTGAACATCTACTAAGGAGAAAGGAATTTCTGGATATTTTTATTAGGTCATTTCTGAATAGATAGATTCCTGAACGCTTGGAAAATGTTTAGAATTAATGTCTGAAAGTAAAGAAAGATAAGTTGAAAGAAATCGTTTGTAAATAAAATACTTTGAATACAGCAACAGCAGCAATGGATCAATTCACAAGTTCATTATTTGACGTTTTAGCGGTGCCGTTTATTTATGTGACCATAGCAACGAGTGCATTTTAGCACCGCTCAAACGTCAAAATAGTGAACTCGTACATTGGTCCATTGAAAGTGACCAAGATTTCTTGAAGGGAGGTTCATCAATCTAAGCAGTCAGTGGGTGCAAGGGGAGGTGGAAGTGATAGCTGACGAGTATGTTTGTTTGTATCGTTTCTATGGGATTGTTACTACAGAAAACAAACCCTACTGGTGAAGTGCAAATTTTCTCTCGCATTTTTGAGCAATGCTTACTATCTTGGAGCGTCCTAGAGCAGTGGTTCTCAAACTTTTTTGAGCTTCGACCCCATTCAAAGTGCTACAAACTTTCTGCGGACCCTTTTAGTTGATGATCTCTGAACAAAAATTTATGAGATACCAAGAATAAAGGTTTATCCGAAAAACGTTCTTTACTTTTTGTTTTTACAAGATTTCTTTGAGTGTAAACAAAAGTTGCAACAGAATCCGCGAAATTCTCGTAAATATTATTTTTTTTAAATATGTTAGGATTTGACCAAATAAGCTTTTGCTCGAACCGTGTAATATATGGACGATATGAATATGATATATAAATACATGAACGATTTTTTTTCTAGCGAACGTTCGTGCATTGCACGCATAGTGTAATCAAGATGAAGTAAGAAGTAAGGTCAGCCGATATCAATTCTCGAAAACTTATTCAAACAATCTCAAGCCAGAAATGTGAACAAACTTACTTTATAGATTCTACGTGTTTCGCAGACAAAATTCTATGTGTTCCGCTCTAATTCAACTCGATTTTTCACTTCAAGAACGTTTATTTTCTGGATGTACACAACGGCGTAAGTATGATTTTCAAGTTGATTGTATGCAAAATTTAAGCGATGTACACGGCGAAAAAATGTTTAAAAGTGGATTTATTTTGAAACAGTTTTAGAAGATAGGTTGTGATTCTTCTTAATTAATTTTCTAAAAACCGTTTGAAAGTGACTTATGTCGATTTGAAAAAGGTAATCGAGAATTTATGATTTGCTGTGTTAGATGCTTAGAATTGAAATTTTGAAAATTTCTAACATACAAATTGTAACATTACACATACAACATTATTTCATGATATGAACAAAATATTCATTCGAAGTAATACAAACTCCATCGGACTTCGTAGTCGTGCGGTTAGTGTCACCAGGCCTGCACTGCCATAAACCGCAAGTCTGTCCCATCTATAAAAAGTAGGCATTGAGAAAATGGGCTTTGAATTTTCCAAACTCGTTTTCTATACGAATATTCAAAAAATTGCACAGGTTTGGAAAATGTTCAAATTTTAATGAAACTTTCACAATTTGATTTGCACTGCGATATCTTTCCGAGAAAAATATAAAGATGATCAAAACACGATTCATTTTTGTGTTACACGATGCGGAAATCTGTAGTGAGACTGATAGGCGATTATTTTTCATTATTGGACAATTTGACTTGCTGTTTTTCCGAACAAATCATATTATCTTATTAGTGCAGCTGAAAGAGCATTGGAAGATATGTTGAAAATTGAACTCAACTCAATTTTGACGAAAATGCAGATGGGACTGACTTGCGATTCACAACAGTGCATTAAATGTAAACATATAATGCGTGGGCTCGATTTCTATCCATGGCCAGAAAGTTTTTCATTAGGAATGTCTACTAATTCAGCTACTAGGAGTCGCATGCTATTCCGTTGTCCAGTGTCATCAAATCTTTGACTGGAAGCATTACCATGTCGATTTCTTCAATATATTTAAAATAATGAATCATTATTAATGATTCATAAAATGCTTTTCAATTATGATATTTTTCAGAAACATTTTATGTATAATTTCAATTCATAATATGTGGTCAAATGTCCGAACAATCGCCCAAGGTGAATATACTTCACTCTACCGTAAAACAGTTTGACACAACCCGGAAACACTTGTTTAAATTTAATCAGCTGCTAACGAGCAAGTGATGTGCTCGTCAGAATCGTGAAAAAAATTTCCCTGTTTTTCGGAACTAATAAATATCGCCCCATTACCCATTGTGACCTAGTTTTGATATCAAAGCCATAATCATGAAACCAGTCATTTGTACAGTGCTGCTGATTTACAACATGATTCTACCAGCGTCGGAAACATTGGCCGCCGACGAGTTCTGCTGTCCCTGCCCTAGGACGTATCTCCCTGTCTGCGGTAGTGACCACGTTACCCGAAGCAACTGCTGCCTGTATTTGTGTGCCAAGCTGAAAAATCCACGACTGACCGTGGCCCACAAAGGCTCCTGTGACGATCCGGACCTAGATTTATTCTTGGGAAGCTGCGAAGCCCGCATTAGCCTGTACAGACGATATCTTCAACAGGCTTCCGTAGGAAACTGCTAGCAGGGGAAACAATAAAGCCGAAGCACGAGTTGAACCCCGTTCTTTTTGTCTGCTTGCACCTCTTAGCAGTCTACCTTTTCCGAAAAGATGCTGGATGATCTGCTGCGACGACGACGACGACGGGTAGCTTCGACGATTGCGCTTTCTTTCGTGTCCTGCGCTCCCCACCAGCCGAACCTATCATTATGGCTAATTTAATTCAGCTTCTGGTAAACGCTCCCGAACTGAGGCGTATGATTAACGTCGTCTGCGCTCTGTTCCCAATTATTCTGGGGGATGTGGGACGAATGGACTCATCTGGCAACCCTCTTTGTGCACCAAACAACAGAACGAGAATATGCAAATCTTCCTTTAGATGCACTATGAGTATTTTCCATATGCAGTATTGGACAATGAAAACATACTTGACATATATGTTGAAATTCAAGATATGTTTGACGTGCTTTGAAAATGTAATTTATTTAAATCGGTCCAAAAATAACTAAGATCTTGCCTACCAATGTTGATTATTTTGTATGGAAAATCGAGAAAATTGGAAATTGTTTGTGTTAAAAAAGAAGATTTATTGGTAATTTTTAAATAAAGCCTATAGTACTAAGATACATTTTGTTTTGTTGATATGAATAATTTGACGATATTCAAATGTCGCTTGCAGCAATTTCTAGCTATTACCCAAGACCGGTTAAATCGTGTACTGAGTATATGATTCCAGGATATTCTAGAAATATCTTAGTAGAAGTTTGTGCTATGGAATGATCGAAAAGAAAAATCTATCAACATATGTATTTCTTTTGGTTTCTTGCCACCTGATCGCCCATAGTGACATGGGTGGATGAGTGCGCGAATCGATGCACCGAAGATGAGCGCGAAAATTCTCCGAAAAACAGCTTCTGATTGTAGGCTGTCTGATGTATACCTATGTAGTTCGTTGCAGCAGGATCGTTTGTTCAGGCTATTGTTAAACAGCAGTATTTTACATCGAAATCAAATTGCTTTTGGTTGGGCGGAAAATTGCAGTGTGCGCGAGCGAACGATCGAGTAAAATAATGAATTTAATGTATGCCGTTGCAACGGTTGGGATGGCGATTGGGAAGACGGGAAGAACAAAACACTAGTTATCAAAAAAGAATTAGTAAGGGGGCGAGGCATACCATGCTCAATTCAGAACAATGTTTTTGTCACCTTTCGTGTATGGAAAGGAACGAACACAATCATCACTATCCGCATTATATAAACTATTCCTTTTAAGCTATAATATTATAATTGCAATAGAGATCAGTTGAATCTCAATAGATGCTCTTTAACCTATGAAAAACAATACCCTCCAATTTGATAGTTAACTTTTAGGATAGGTGAGTTTGTGTGAGTTCAAATTCTCAGTATTATAAATTTGCAATCATCTGAGACCGGTTCCGCTGATCTCCGGTTAAGAATAACAAAATATCGATTGCTATTCAAATCAATATAAGAACTCTTTCAAACGGTTTGGAAAAAAAAATGAGGAGAATAAAAACCTAATTTCCAAATCTGTTTTAAAATAAATCTATATTTTAACATTTTCTCTCCACGTGTATCCTCAAAATATGACATGCAAGCAGCACACGTCCAAAAATTGTGATGTTCTATTATTTAATAAAAACTGATACAAAATGATACATTTGTTCAATTACTTACGACGTTTTTGTATCAGTGCAGAATCGTCTGCGATAAAATCGTAAGATCGATAGACTAAGTTTGTTTATTCTTCTGACTTGCTACTGTTTGAATAAGTTTTCGACAAATATTCTATATCAAGGCTGATTTCCTACTCCAAATGTTACCTCGTTTGGCATATGGACGTTTGTCCCAATGGAGGTTTGGCTCCATAAGGTATCTCCGCGAAATAATTCGAAACAACTCGAAAGAATAAGCTATCTAAGAAGGGAACATTCTGGTTGCATTATATGTTCTTGACTGTTGTCAAGGCCGGATTTACAAATGTGCGGCCTGGGGACCATTGTCCTGTGGGGGACTTTTTCCAGCAAAACATTTCAATACTCTCTTGCTTTAGCTTTGATCACCGTTTACTTAATCGTTTTCGGTTTATTGGTGCTTTTCCATGGATGGAGAGGATCCACCATGGCGCAAGCCGATTAGCAGCAGAAATAGTTCACATTAAGATAAATAGAGAGACAACTGTAAACTTACAACGTGACGTAGACGGATTCTCAAACACATACAACAACTTGATAAGTAAACTTAAAGACAAACAACGACGATCAGAACAACGACAAGAGGGACGAGAACATAGAGAAACGACGTAGATATTTAGAATTAAATGTGCCGACTCAACGAACGAACGGTCGACGGAATTATAAGTGTTTTCTATGTAAAATTGTAAAAAAAAGGTTTGTGAAGAATTATATTAATTGTGATTTTTTTTGTTATGTTCTATGTTTGTGTAATAGTTCATGAAGATGACCGAAAGAATAAAAGTAGGTTGAAATGTTAAAATTCATCAATGGAAGTTATTAACCCTCGACGAAAAGCACCAATGAACGATTTCAATACTTTGGAATGGATTAAAATATATTAATGTTCTTGGTAAGGTTTGCATTACTAGAAGAAATATTCTTGGTAAGATTTTCATTACCAGTTCTCCTTACCAGTCAAACTATTTTAAAAACTTCAAAAAATGCTTTCAATATCCTATAACCGTTATCAAATGTTAAATACATTATTAATGTAATAAGCGTCTTCCCCAATAAATGTGGTAATTGAGTATAGTAAATAACTAAATTTCTCACACATTACAGCCACAGACCACAGACATAGTATTCATGGACTATAGATATATGATAAAAGTCAGAATTAGGATTAATTCTGTAATATATCATCAATCTGATAATACCTGTTATAATTACGCACTAGATTTTATATGCTTACAGGTTAAATTCAATTTTTATGGGGCTCATTCTTCAACAACTAAATTCATTTGATAATTCCCTTCATGTTGATTCATCATGTTGAACATACAGATTTTTTAACTATTTTGAGTTTAATAAATCGATGTGATCGATGATTATTTTCAAAATGAATGATAAAGTCCTATAACTTGATACGCAGAAATCTAAATTGCAATCACACCTAGTCTTAAACTTTGTTGAATAAGTTTTCGTTGCAATTAGAATGGTAAGGGCACGTTCTTCGTCGTTATGTGATGTTGTACAAATTATTTAGAATTTTGGAATATCCCGCTTTATTATGAGATGTTATTAAGTGTATAAGTTGTTTACAATCCAACATGCTTAGGAAATCGTTTGCAAGTGCAAAAATATGACACTCGACTTGTTTATCCAAATCGTTCTTAAGTATTTATCAATCTTATTGTTTTTCGTGAAGTCAACTATATCTCATTTCGTCAACAAAGTCCCATGTCCCTTTCGGTACGAAGCAGCACATTTGTTCATGACATACTTTTTAAAACGACTCATTCTAAACTGGATTCAAATATCTTTCATTCTGTCTACATTTCTCCACTGTCAATAAGTTACATTGAAACCTCATCAAGGTAGGTATGGAGCTTTACAATTTACCAAGAGATATTTGTTCGTAAAGGTGTAAAATTCGTTCAAAGGGATATCGAATATTTTGTTGAAGTTATTTAATTTGAGTTTGTTTACATAAATATCACCCATTGTTCCCCCAAGTCTGCACAGTGGGCCTGGTCATTTTAATGTTTGTATCAAATCATTGATATGCTGCAAACCAATATTGGCTATGCAATCGCTTAGATTTGATAAGAATAGACAAATATCACTCATTGTTCTCAAACGCTTTGAATAATTTAAAATTTCCTGAACCACCTTGTTTCTTTCAAATCATATGATGCGATTCCAAGAAAGATTCAAACTTTGCCTTTAAAGTGGGCGCCCCTAAAGTGTGGGCGCCTGGGAACCATGGCCCTCTCGGTCTCCCCTGAAATATGGCCCTGTATACACTGCCCATAACTGCATATCAGTCACATACGACATTTTTGACAATTTCGAGTTAATACCGTGGAGAGTCATCAAATGATGTACCGTTTTGTCTCAAATTCCGAACAGACTCATATTCCGAACACTCGGTTTTTGTATGACGATATGGTTGAAATGTTTTGCTGAAATATGTCATCAAATTAGAAGGAAATGGCAGTCAATTACAATTCAGTTTTCACGATTGGAATCTATCTAATCATCACTACCTCAGGAGTAGTGATGATTATCTAGTTCGAGACCAGTAAAATAAGCTCAGATAAATTTATTTGAGAAATAACTTATTTGAATACGATTTATTCGTGCTGTTCGGAATTTGAATCAATGTGTTCGGAATATGAGACAGAACGAACACAGTGTTCATCAAAATGTTGTTCCATACTTTTACGTAAAAACAATACTAGCCAAGTTTAAATAAATAAGTTTATCGGCACACCCAACAGCTAACAGATAGACTTTGCTGAGAAATTAAAATTTTCTCAAATATCAGCTAATTTATGCCTATCAGATGCATTTGAAGTCACTATGGAGATTAAGTGTTCGGAATATGAGTCAAAACGGTATACTTTCGATCAACTTTGATTTTGTTCTAGAAAATTCGAAAAAATACCAAGTTGTTATGTCACATCGGTAATTGTAACCGCACAACAGTTACATTGAGATCACGTATGAGCCTAGTAGTGTTGTAGAAATACGATATGAGCTGAACAAAATTTCAGCCTCAAACAGGCACTTTTGAATTTTTGATATTTTTAGAAATTTTAGTTGCTTCCCATACTGCCATAAAATGCACACTTGGTGTTCCATTTGCTCACTACTTTTGTCGAATGTTACAAATATGCAGTTATGGGAAGTACAGTAGTTGACATTCATTCATTTAGTTTAGCCGAAGTCAATTTTGTTTCTATAACTACTATAACTAATACTCTTTCATGAGCGAAAGATTTACCATATTTTCACATATACTGGAGAAAAGGCGGAAAAACACAACAGATGTCATGTTTGGCCTAAAAAATCAATTATCCGCATTAAGGCTCAGGTTTCCCATTAATTGTTGCAATATTTTCATTTAGTTTCTGAAAATAATGACATAAAGTATTAAATTTTTAAGGAATTTAAAGGGTTTTTTAAATGTTTTTTTTTTGGTTTATATGTATTTCGAGAAATTAGTGAAAATACTTTTCTATGGCATTTTATGGCATGTTGTGAAATGTTTTTCTTAAAAATTATTCTTCGTTGATAACAAAGGTAATATTAAAATCTTTGCTTGATTGATTGCTATGATCAACTCAACGCAACTCAACTGAAATAAATAAAATCTACAATTCAAACCCAAAATCTTCCAAATAACTTGTAGACTATATACTGCATGATAGTTTTTTAAAAAACACTTATTAAAAAGGTTTCAATTAATTTAACACTGGACTTACACTACCCGCTATAAGTATGGAATCACATATTGCAACACTCATACTAAATATTGCAGCACCTTGGAAAGTTTAACATCACCTAAAATGAATATTATCTCGTGATTCTGAAGTTCTAGATCAATGTATTTTTGAAGTCATCTTAAAAAATACGTCTTTGAGCCCCATCGATTTTTTATTTCTGTTGAAAAAAACTGTTAGCACTGGATTTTAGGTGATGCTAAACTTAAAAGTGCTGCAATACTCAGTATTGCAACGATTCCATACTTATGGCGGGTAGTGTATATGCGGCTCGGCTAAATAAAAGTCTACGTCGATTTGCAATGAAATAGTTTTTCTGTCACTGTATGTTTGAGTGTGATACATCACCTACTCATTGAAAAGTATTTGTTATAGTATGACCACTAGCTTTTTTTTGTTACAATAAAACTCAGTAGAACTAGCAAACGAGAAATTCTTCCAAACGTCTTTACGTCAAACGTTCATTCGGCTGAACTTATATATTGGAATTTTGCTAAATTTATACGATTAACTTTTTCAAGATTTTTCAAACCTCCTACTCAGGCCTAATTGCTCTATGTATGTACAATCGACCGCCCACTGACCGGCAGTGCTTTTATGGAAGAAATTTGTCTGCATATATATGTTGATAACATTAAATATTTCTATAGATGCAGACAACTTTAGCCTAGGCGATGGAAAGTGATAGCTCTACTGCAATTCCAACGACCCATTTCAAGAATGGCTGTTCACCCGCGCGCACAGCCAGCTGCGATCCGTCACTCTTCATTATGCAGAAGCTTTACCTTCACAAAGCATCACGCCATTACCGAGCGTATTTTTAAGCTTTAATCTTGGTCGATACTCCAATGTTTAGGTTTCCTCTGTCCTTTTTCAGTTAGTGCAGTCAACATATCAGTGGCTTTCCAAGAAGTCGCTCTTGACTCTAGATAGAGTAGGAATTCGTTTGCGGCTTGACAGAAACTCGTTTGCGAGGCTAAAATGACGTTTTTCTGTGGAGTATAAATTACTCTTGCTCTAAATTCTCAACACAAATCCTTGAACGGTTCGAGTGAGAGGGCAACGAAATGCGAGGATTTTTCCAGGAACTCTGCCTCTTTCGTTGCTATGCTCACCTTTACTCAAACTTTAAATAAAACTCTTGAGTGACCCGTCAGAACAAAACAGGCCTCGCAAAGTTGTGATGGCACTCATTTTTGATGGAATTTTCCTATGTTGTA
Source organism: Aedes aegypti (assembly GCF_002204515.2). Lineage (NCBI taxonomy): Eukaryota > Metazoa > Arthropoda > Insecta > Diptera > Culicidae > Aedes > Aedes aegypti. Next base: position 405,103,190 of record NC_035108.1, read on the forward strand.
TTTTGTGTTGCATCTTCCTCGCTCTGTTTTGTTGTATTTCTGCATAGTATTCTCACGCTCCCTCGCAAAGATGCAAAAGCAACTGGCTGCTCTAGAGTATGTCACCGAGTAAGCCTGACCTGCTGGTTTCCTGCTGAACATTATTTTCTTAGTTTTTTCTTTCAATATAATTAATTATGTTTTTCTTATCATTTCAGGTACTGTCCATATGCAATAAATTGGATATGCGTAATAATAGCCTTAATCACGTAAGTTAACTAAGTTCTAAAGTATTTGATTTCGATTATGAGCTAAATTACGCGTGTGATTTTTTTTATCAGAGCTGCTTTAAGATACGCATGCTTCACATGAGGTTTTATTTTACAGAGAAACTATATAGTGAAACTGAAATTGAAACTCATTATTGAAAATGGTCTAACTGTAAACTGAATTATTGCAAACTTTAAGTTAGTTATTGCAATTTGGTAGCAAACTGCCTTATCGCTTTAAAGGAAGTAGAGTTCAATCAAGCATTAAAAATTCAAAAACGAATTAACATTTTTAGGTGACGTTAAAATCTTGGCTACGATTGTTGGATGTCACCCCATTTAACGGTATTTAAAACTCATAAAACATATAAAACCTGTAATTTTAGATCAACACATTTAAACTGCCATGAAAGTATAAATTGTTATAAAAAATATCGAAAATTTTGTACATATATTTGTTTTCAGCGTACCATAATCTACTGAACCCATTAAAATGGCTAAAGTGCGTGAATTGTGTTGTTTAGTATTATCAGTTAAAGTTTCAGTTATTTTGAAGCACATAATCGTAATTATTGTATGATATTTACAAGGCTGGTAGCGAGTCACTTTTTAGTGACTTGGTCACTTTTTTGAGGCCAGTCACTTTAAAGTCTCTTTTTTGAAGCCATTTCAACTAAAGTCACTTTTTTCGTCAAAAAGTCACTTTTTTCAACTATTTTGAGCTAAATTTCGGGAGAAAATTTTGAATCGGCCTTCTTAATTTAGGCTAAGTTTTAAATTAGCAGGGTGTCTACTACTTGAAAAATCCTGGAAAACCTGGAATTATCAGGGAATTTTATTCAGCCAGGAAAAAAAAACCTGGAATTATTATAGGATATAGCCGAAATCGCAAGGAAAATACTTCGAACCAGTAATTATTATGGCAGAATGTGTCCTTTTTGTAACACAAAACTTCTTCAATCAAAAAAAAATTTCGGCTGCGCCGCTGTTATAACTTGACTATTCAGTCAATTATTTTAAGTTATTTTTAATATTCCGAATAAAACTTGTTTAAATAAGGAAGTAGGACTTAGGATTGCTAAAATGGGAAAGGCAAGTACGATTTCCAGTTCTAGTTGGGTATCTTTCATTAGCATATGAAATAAATAATATTTGTAGGAAAAGATTAAAGCTTACAACAGGTACGAAAAATGGTATATTTTCAGGTAAGCAGATCTTTTTTAAAGGCTTGAATACTATTTTAATGCATATTTCTAAAAAGTGTTTATTTTTAGTTAAGGTCTCTAAAGACATAATCAATATGGTATCTAAAGTCACTTTTTTGCCTTAACCCTCTCATTCCCATGGTAGCTCCTGACTTACTATGGTTCTCCAACTCGATATCGAGATACGAAATATCGAGTAAGGGAGAGTTAACTGTAGATTATGATTATGAACCCTTTGAAATATTGTTTTTTGAATTACTTTTTATAAAAACGCTTTTTCATAAAGAAACTGTCGATTAAAGTCGTCGGAAATAGATGGTTAATCTGCTTGCAATGAATTCTGGTGCAACATTCTAGAGGCTCCAGACAAACCTTCAGATACTATTACGTAACTATTTATCCAGAGATTCCTTCTGGAATACTTTCAATAACTCCACCAGGAATGCCCCCAGCAATTTTTCAATGGAAGCTAGAGGAATTTCTTCTTAATTTGGTACTAAATTTTTTTAGAGCATTCCTACGCTACTACCTCCAGTAATTTGCACAGAGATTAATCTGAAGAATAAATCTCATTATTTCCTCCAGATTACTGATTCTTTCACAGATTTTTTCAATCGCTACTTCTAGGATTATTCTCGCAGACTCTACAGAAGTTTTTCCCAAAGGTTTAGTACAGAGTTTTCGAAAAAAATGACATTTTTACAAGCAACCCTACAATAATTCCTACGCCTTTTTTTATTTAATCCAAGCCTTTTTATAACAGGGTGTCTACTACCTGGAAAAACCTGGAATTATCAGGGAATTTTATTCAACCTGGAAAAAACCTTGCTACCAGCCCACAGTGATTTTTTTTGCCGATTTTGTGATCGAAATAGAATAGCGTCTAAACCGTTGGTTTTAGTGAAAAAGTTTGTTCAGAGAAGTTTCTTGATTTGTAAAAGCGCTTCTTTTGATACTAGCGACCAGGTGATTAAATCACCTAAAAGTGAGATAAGAAAATAATTTTTTTACCTGTTCGAGATAGACGGTCGGTGTCTTCAGCAAAGTTGTAGCACGTGTTAATTCAAGACACTTTGTCTAAGACACCAAATTTCTATCTCTTATACATCACAAGATATGTAATTTTTTCTTAAAATGTCCCTTAAAAATCAAAATTTTAGTATAACTTTTTTCTACAATTTTTGACATTTTTTGTATCTTCTACAAAATTGTTCAACTACCAAATCTACATGTTTTTGCTGAACATTGCAACTTGCTATCTCTTATGGTAAAATAGTTATTTTCAAATAATCGATTTTTATAGGGCTTTTTTGGACTAATAGCATTAGTTTGGACGCAGATTGACGCACATAGCGATTTGCGATTCTGAAAGGACTATTTTTTCACTTTCAAATGACACTAAGAACTTTTGGCCAGAAGCGGTATATTGATTTTTATGTTTAAACTAGTTAAACCATAAAAATGCATTTTATAGCTCCTACTCGGAGCATCGGTCTGTTTTGCCGGTAAACAAATTTAACAAACAAATGAAAATGATAAATCATGATAATAAGGAAAGGTACAACTAATTTATAATCAAATCTATACCTGTATTTGTTGAATCAGACATTTTTCAACAGTTCTCACTGAATTCACAGAGTTTCTAACAGTTATAACAAAATTCAATAATATGCACTGAATTTAAGGTGAAACTCCTTTGAATCCGTAAACTTCCGTTTCAAAGTAGTGGTACATAAAATATATTCTCTTACTAGTTGGTAATAAATAGTGTAGTTACAATTAATAAGCCGACTTAATAAATATTAGAAAACTAAAAAAGCGGAAAGTTGAGAACGGGTGATTGTTTTGAGCACGGTTCTGTAAAGTTTTATGTTGTTTCCATCAGAAATCAATGAGAAGGTGTCTTTCAATCAATAATTAATGAAAGTAAACTGAGTACGGAGTTCTACGTGTAGCGGAAATGATAAAATTGGGCAAAAAGTATTTTTCGTTAGCGGGTGAGTAAGTATAAACAAACGAGAGAATGTTCGTCGCTCGTGTTGAAAATTAGCACGATTTGTGAAATTTGGCTAGTTATGAGTTACTTTAACTACAACAATGGTAACATAACAGTGTGCTGATGTACAGTTAGCAGTTTGGGAGTGAACAATATTAGGTAAGTGAAATATTTTGAGAAAAAATGTGACCGCCGGCAAATGTGTTTGTATGTGTGAGGAGGCCATTTACCCTGCCATGCAAGGGATTCCTTCCTATATGTCCTTAAAGTTTGATTCATGTCCAATCGGCGTTCACTGTTACAGTTTTATATCAAATCAGCAAATACCTTGTCTGTATTTGTATAAGTGAAATTTACATTCACTATATAAGTGTCAGCACACATATTATTCTCGATAGTTTTTTTAAATTTTGTTCCTACATCATAGAAGAATTTGTATAACACGAAGAGGATTTTTATTGGCTATGTCGCGTATCGCGAGATTTTGAAAGGAACAAAGACATTACATGGTAGCGCCACAAATGAAAGTTGCGTGACAAACGAAGGCACCGTTAACAAATTACGTAACGCTCTATGGAGAGTCAAAAGTTGGGTCAAACGTTATGACTTAAACAAAAACAAAAAAAAAAGCATTTCCATGCTAAATGAAGTTTGTGGGTGAGGTAGTATATCAAAAATAATATAAATGGTCATAACGTATCAAATTCAACATGTTATATATGAAATAACGTTATGAAAACGAGAGAAAAGTCGTAAAACCGCAAAAAAAATGCATTTTTATGGTTTAACTAGTTTAAACATAAAAATCAATAGACCGCTTCTGGCCAAAAGTTCTTAGTGTCATTTGAAAGTGAAAAAATAGTCCTTTCAGAATCGCAAATCGCTATGTGCGTCAATCTGCGTCCAAACTAATGCTATTATTCCAAAAAAGCCCCATAAAAATCGATTATTTGAAAATAACTATTTTACCATAAGAGATAGCAAGTTGCAATGTTCAGCAAAAACATGTAGATTTGGTAGTTGAATAATTTTGTAGAAGATACAAAAAATGTCAAAAATTGTAGAAAAAAGTTATACTAAAATTTTGATTTTTAAGGGTCATTTTAGGAGAAAATTACATATCTTGTAATATATAAGAGATAGAAATTTGGTGTCTTAGACAAAGTGTCTTGAATTAACATGTGCTACAACTTTGCCGAAGACACCGACCGTCTATCTCTAACAGGTAAAAAATTATTTTCTTATCTCACTTTTAGGTGATTTAATCACCTGGCCGCTAGTATCAAAAGAAGCGCTTTTACAAATCAAGAAACTTCTCTGAACAAACTTTTTCACTAAAACCAACATTTTAGACGCTATTCTATTTCGATCACAAAATCGGCAAAAAAAATCACTGTGCAGCCCTGGATATTTACGATATTTTACAAAAGGGCAATTGAGGTAATTATCTTTAACGTTAGTCAATAATTCCGGAGAATTTATGGAAGATACGATTTAACTTTGTTACCTATTGATGTAATGTTTACATTAGAGTTTCCAAATTTCCCGGGATTTGATTTCCCGGGAAACGGGAAATAAAATTACCATTTCCCGGGAAATCCCGGGATCCCGGGAAATTCTGAAACGTGAAAATAAAGCAAATTTGGTGGAATTTTCTTTTTCAAATTATTCGTTTTTCGTGTAGGGTCGGTGTTCCCTTAGTAGACATTCCCCTATGGTCGCACTAGTGGCTTTATACGGCCGTTTTGCTACCATTACAACTTGATTTTGTTACAAAAAATATCGAAGCATAGTTTTGCTTATAATTTAAGCGCACTTACATCTATAGCAAACCTATTGTTGCTATAGTAGCCTTACTCAAATAAACTATTTTTTCATAAAACAAAATAAATAATTAAATAAGATCTTTTTATACCAATCGAAAGCTTTTGATCTACACTTCAAAAGAAAAATATAAAAGTTTTGTAAAAAAAAAGATTTTGATTTGTATGTTGCTTTGTATTGTAGGCACATGTGTGTAAAGTAGTGCAAGTGACAATGATTTTTCGTCTTTTTAATGATTTTTTTTTACAAAACTGAGATAAAAAGCTTTCAGATGACGAAAAGTAATGCCACTGGTTTTATTTTTCTATTTAATTCTTATATTTGTTCTTGGTTATGTGGTTTCAAAATTCAACATGTACATGGTATATCGACCCATACCAGTTTTATACCAGTAATGTTGTTGGTTATTTCTCTTCTTTGTGAATAATTTATTCACGTTGCTCTAAAAAAATGTTAGTTTCATTTCAAACGCTGGGCTTCAAAACAACAAAGTTTATATCATTAAGCAAAAGTCCACGTGGAATTTATTTTTGATAAATCGTATGAAGTTTAGAATAATATCCGATTCGAGTCTTTATATTAAAAATAGTGACTGTTACATCTATGAAACCTTTATAAGCCCATTCAATTCATAGAAAAGATTCCTCAAAAATTCCTCTATTTTATATAGCATAGACTCTTTTGTCAAAAACGATATTCATTTTATGAGCAACTATTTCATTACGAAAAACAAAAAATCAGCATTGAAATATAACTAGTGATGTAGTGAGTTCATTGGTTAGAAATTATATGAAAAGTAAATTGTGCGATGGTTTTTGTTTGAAAATAGATAGTGAATTCTTTTTTTATAAAACTACCCGGAAAATATGGAAATCCCGGGAAATACGGGAATCCCGGGAAATAAAAAATCATTTCCCGGGAAATCTCAATTCCCGGGAAATGTTCCCGGGAATGAAAACTCTAGTTTACATATCGTGTTTGATTAGTATTCCCACTGTTTAGGAAGCAACTCATAACAGATTTTGGATCTTCTTTTAGTAATGTATTACTTATACAGTATATGTAAGACCCATGCCAAAAAAAGGCAATTTTCTACTTCTAAAGTTACTTATACTTCTTCGTATATGTTCCGTTCCATAGAGTTTTTGTTTGTCTTGTCAACTTACCAATTAACGGCAACATATGGAGAAACCGCGTTTCTTAAACGTAAGCATGACTTGTTGATATTATTTACTAGTTCGAATCCTTGTGAAAAAGAACTAAACAGTTTTAGCGCTTAATTTACTCAAAGCTTCTAAAAATTTGTTTTTAAAGCATTGTCTGTGCACCAATTATGGCAATAGTGTTCCTATAATTCGACTTAAAAGTGTACCAATTTTGGACTATCGAATATTTGCGCGAAATGAACTCACATGCCATCTAGAGCGAATGATAATGTAGCGCTAATAAGTAGTAAAGTGATTGCTTATTAAATTTTCCTGAGATTTTGTGTTAAACAGATTGTTCAGGCCAGCAGCAAGCCACCGGGGTACTTCATCCTGTACCGCACCAGTGGACGCAGCATTCCTCATGCTGCCGGCCACAAACACTACAAATCCACCATACTGGCAGCACTTTACTCACCTTCGATCATTCCTCAGTAGCATACCTGAAATACTATCAAAACATTCAAATTAATTGAATAAGATTGAAACCAATATCTTAAGTTCTTACCATTATGATCATTTTCGATCGACATAACATTGTTATTGTTTATTTACATTTTCATTCTCTCTATTGTCTGATAGTTCCAGAATATTCAGTCCGTCAATAGTATAACAGTTTAGACACAGCACATTATTGTATACAACAATGCACATCGAGAATATTCTATGCAAGTACAATAGGGTAGAGGACTATAAATACAACACCATGTAATGTTCCAAATCAGTCTGAAATAAAACGTGAATTCGAATACATCTCTCCGTGTAATTATTCCCTACCGGATCGTGTCCGCGGGAACAGTTTGGCGCTGTAGACAGGATGCTAGTTCTTAACTAGTATCCTGGTGAATAGTAGTGAAATGTAAAGAATAGTTCGACCAGTTATTGCGAGTAGTGTTACTGCGTGAATCCACCGTGTGATCCAACATGCTAATACTTCGACTGCCGTTGACACCCTATGGCTTCGCTACGACCATTGCCTACTCTACTTGGACATCTTCACGACCATGTCGGCGGTAACATTTCGTAATCGTCAACGACAACAATTTGCTGTGAACAACGTGTACATCGCTTCTTCATATGTTCGTCGGAGCAGTTTCGCTGTGCGCAACAACCCGTTGCGTGGAACTCGTGCCCCCGAGAACTCTGCACATCGCATCAATCGGCACATCTTCGATCGCAACAATCCGTTGCATCTCCCATCGTCGAAGCGGCTACGGCAATCGCAACAATCCGTTGCCGAAGTTATTGCCTTCGAGTTGGATGTTCTTTCTTCATCAACCTTTGTCGGAGCAGTTTCCCAGTGCGCAACAATCCGTTGCCGAAACTATTGCCTCTGGAAGGCGCATCACTACATTCACGGTGTACTTCAACGTCGGAGCGGCCTCGATAAGCGCTAGTGCCTTCGAGTTGGATACCGTCACGTTTCGTATCGTGCAACAATCCGTTGCACAAATACACAAGAATCGCCGAACGGTCCCTGCCAGCCAGCGACTATTGGTTTGGGATTCACTTCATCCTCCACGTACTCACATCGCCGAAACGATCCCTGCCAGCCAGCGATTATTGTTTTCGAGGTGTGCGTCAACGTCATCTACAATTCAAATCGCCGAACGGTCCCTGCCAGACAGCGACTATTGCTTCGGGATTAACGTCATTCTCTTCAACATCCCATATCGCCGAAGCGGCCACTGCCAGCCAGCGTCGAATGCCTTCGGGATACATTTGGACATCCAAAATTCATCGAAATCATCGGAATACCCAATTCATCCTTTCAACATCGTACTATGCTGCCTATGCGATCGTCACGGTGGGCGGCGCATCGAAGCTCAAACAAAGATCAAAATCCATTCAACCATTTCATCAACGTACATTCATCAGAGATCTACGTCACGACGACAACTACCAGATTACTCGCATGCAAACTTCGTCATTAATTCCATTCATCATCTACGCCTCAACTCGATTGCTCAAGGTGGGCGGCATATCATTGTCATCGTTTCAAATCTTCAACCGCCATTCTACCAAGGTGGGCGGCATCTCACCATGTAATCAATACGATCATCTCTACTGTCATCATCACCGAATCAAGCCGATCAGAGTTACCCTTTCCCGTCTCATTATCGCAAATGACCAAAGAATCAAGAAGCTTCCCACATCATCAAAATCATCGAGGACAGATGTCATCTCATCGTCTAATCAAATTGTTCCCAATTTGGTGGGCGGAATGTTCAGGCCAGCAGCAAGCCACCGGGGTACTTCATCCTGTACCGCACCAGTGGACGCAGCATTCCTCATGCTGCCGGCCACAAACACTACAAATCCACCATACTGGCAGCACTTTACTCACCTTCGATCATTCCTCAGTAGCATACCTGAAATACTATCAAAACATTCAAATTAATTGAATAAGATTGAAACCAATATCTTAAGTTCTTACCATTATGATCATTTTCGATCGACATAACATTGTTATTGTTTATTTACATTTTCATTCTCTCTATTGTCTGATAGTTCCAGAATATTCAGTCCGTCAATAGTATAACAGTTTAGACACAGCACATTATTGTATACAACAATGCACATCGAGAATATTCTATGCAAGTACAATAGGGTAGAGGACTATAAATACAACACCATGTAATGTTCCAAATCAGTCTGAAATAAAACGTGAATTCGAATACATCTCTCCGTGTAATTATTCCCTACCGGATCGTGTCCGCGGGAACACAGATATTAAATCTATTTATCGCAATGGGTTCATGGGAACATATAAATTTTTGAAAAGGAGTCGAAATGTAGTGAAAATTCAAAATATGATACAAAACAACATTAATGAGCTCACATTACCTTTCCAATGCCTAATTTTAAGGAAAAAAGAGCGAAAATTAAAAAATAGAATATCTCTGAAACAGCCCTGAAATTAGGAGCTGCCGCTTCCGAACTTTTGATTGAAAAATCCTAGTAATTGAGTACAAAACTTGAAGGTAATGCCTTATCGAAACGTCCCGTCGTGGAAGCCGCCCGTAAAATAGCTTTACTTCTTTTATTTCATTAATCAAAAAATGTAAACAAACCGCCTTCAAATTATCGCCATAATTGGGTTCTCATACACTCTTTGTGCTAGTTATCGCCATAGTGGAAACAACACGATAAGAAAAATCTCTTTTCGTTCCCACTATTGCCATAATTGGTACTTCTACCCTACAAGTGCAAAGTACAAAACAGTATCCAATTGCATGATGAATCTTGATTCCGCCTGTCTTCTTCCAGCAAATTAATGTACAAATTGCTCAGCAGTGTAGGTTCTGTAATAGTTCAAGTTTGAAATCACACAGTCGTTATAAATTTCATATGAGAATCCAACTTCGATGACTTTCTATTGAAGCTAAACTGTTGCCGGATTGTTACATTCTTGTTCTTCAGAACGCCGACACGCATCATCCATTAGAATCGAATCCGTAGGCAGGCCTGACTGATCTCGTGAAATGAATACCTGGAGGACGACTTGAATTGGAAACCCATTCCGTGTAAAACCGCGCGCATTTTACTCCGGACCCAACGCATTCGATCGAGTACAAATTATGGACTACAACTAAAGAGCACGTATTGCTCTAATGAGAAACCTACGCTTTCGCAGTTGTTTTGCACCTCTAGCAGGGATGGTCGCAGGTCTCTTTTCCTAGATTCTTGGTCACTATTTTTATGCAAATCTCTTCTTCTTCTTGGCATTATGTCCTCACTGGGACAGAGCCTGCTTCTCAGCTTAGTGTTCAATGAGCACTTCCACAGTTACTAACTGAGAGCTTTCTTTGCCAAAGTTGCCATTTTCGCATTCGTATATCGTGTGGCAGGTACGATGATGCCCAGGGAAGTCAAGGAAATTTCCATTACGAAAAGATCCTGGACCGACCGGGAATCGAACCCAGACACCTTCAGCATGGCTTTGCTTTGTAGACCGTGGACTCTAATCACTCGGCTAAGGAAGGACCCCCAGGGTACACCGTAAATCATGTTTGTTTCAAAAACTTTGTGAAAATACCTGAATTAATTTCTGTTGGAAATACTTGCCAAAATACATTAAGTATTACCTACGAGCTGTAATTCTTGTTGTACTGCCGTAAGGAATTCCAAGAACTCTATGAAATATCCTTAGAGTAATAATTGTCTGGTCGGATTATTTTAAGCATCCTTTTAAACATCCATCTCCAAACTCCTGAATGATTTTGTTTATTTTTTTTCTTTTTAGTTTGGTCTTGTTTGCTTTTTTTTTTGTTTATTTTCGTTTTGTTTTCTTATTCATTCCTGTTTAGTTCTTTTTTTTCTGTTTGGTTTATTTTCGGTCTCATATTGATTCCTATCAGGTCTCTTTTTTCGTGTATGAGGTCTATAAAATTCCTATTTTGAGGACATTCAGTCGCTACCAGCCCTGCTCTTTGGGGAAGCTGCAACTCACAGCGCTACAATTACAACCCACCACCACTTGGCTCTGCCCGGTTTCGACATGTCGCTTGAGGTGAAACGTTAGAAGAGGCCGCTCACTCATGCTTTTTGCAATAATTAACGCGTAGGTCGCTTCAAGTGTCAGTCGGATCTGGTACAGTCATCTCTCGGTCCCCAGTTGGAGACCGGTTCCAAGACTCGGTTGGGGGTTGATAGGAACTATCTAAAATGGTCTCGCATCTTCTTTGGAGTTTGACGAATGCCGCCTCCGAGATTTGTCCGGGTTCAACGAGAAACGTAGTTTGCGTGGTAGAATAATGATAATTGAACAGTGAGATGCGTGAAATGTATTCATGTCACGTTCATGGGTCGATTTGTAGAACTAGCGAGATGCGTGAAAAATTTTCCGCTTTTAAGAGCAAAAGTAAACATCCGCCTCTTCGCACCATGAAACAGTCTGAAAGATAAATGTTCATAATGTTCTCGTGTGACACCAAGGGTGAGCATTGCTGATAGCTTCGAACCTGAATATTATTTCATTTATTTGGTACTGTTGGTTGATTCTACAAATTTATGCAATAGTAGACAGAAAAACCATTAGTTCTAATTTTATTTTAATTCATCTGACGTAATTTCATTTGTTATATTACGAAAATGAAAATTGTGACTCCTTAGAGTGCCAAGAATGCCGGCAACGTAGCAATTAAACAGTCGTTGAACTCAAATCTTGGTAAAGTTTAATCAAATTAGCTCTTATAGATATAACCCTTATTCATAATCCCCTGAAAGATTACGCTTGTAGATCTGAAGGCCAGTACTCAAAGGAGTTTTGTATATCCTTTAATAGTCGTTGAACTCAAAACATGGTAGCACCTAACTATATGAACCTATATGAATACTAGCCACGAAGCCACTAAGAAGAGACGTAACTCCCCAAAAATTAAACAAAAATAAAACTAATCCAAAAACCGCTACCGACTCGCTTAATTTTGTCCTAATTGATCGTTTCGATAATTGACAGTGCTTGTGCTGCCATAGACTTATAATTAGTATGCGGCATTCCTCGCGATTACTAGTTTGACAAAAGCGCCGCGAGGCTCGTAAATAAAAGAATTAAGCAGAATACGATTAGCTTCATGGTGCGCCTGGCTGGTCCTATACATTTCATGGTTTGATTGGAGAACTTTTTTTTTTTGATCCAGCGGTCAATCTTTGGAGCGAAATCCGCCTGTGCCGATAATTAGCATAAGCTTGTGTAATGGCGCTCTCGAAATGGGGGTATTCAATACGTTTGGATGGCGTTATACATTGCCATGGCTGAGGAATCAATTAGCAGAAACTGAATAAAGATGGCAGACGTGATGGTCCTAGAGTCATAAAATTTTGAAGGTCGTTGTATGACGCAAAATACCCTTTTTTGATCAATTTGATGAGTGATGAAATAGCTTTTCCCATAAATCAGTAGAAGATTTTTTTTAGATTATGATACTTTTACGATACATTATTGCCTTCTTCGTAAAGGCTTCGTAAAAGAAATCTAGAATTGAAACCGCGACCTTCCGCTCACAAGGCCGGAGCCCGCGTTTCAAACATAACGCAATTCCCATGGAATTGCAAACCCGGGATAACTATTCACCTGAATTCAGCGCATCGAGGAACGGGTGAAGATAATTTATTGCGGTTAAGTACAATTCAGGCTCGCAAAAAAAAATCTAGATCGTTCCACAGGGTAGTTGTTACTGGATGATTTGTGTGGTGCTGATCGAATTACATGTTGTACATCTGGTAAACAAGGCGAACGGATGACCTCCGAGCAAAAATCCTACAAAATGTGGGAAATTAAAACGCAGCTCTGTTTGAATCAGCGTTAACTTCTGGTGGTTACTGAAGCAAAGTATAAATAACCAGAGATTTTTCACGCAGAATCATTCATAACCGGGAATAAAGCCGGAAAGCTGTCAAACACTACCACTTCAAATAAGTGTCCCCGTTAAAGGCGACGCACCGAGGTGTGAAGTAAATGTGTAAAACAAAACGACTTGAAAAGCCACAAGTTTTATGCACCGGAAAACGTCGATCAAAATCTTAATCGCAATAAGGTAGAGAAAACTAAAATGAGCCGAGAGGGAGAATAAGAGAGCTGCACCAGAAACGAAACAAACCGCACACATCTCAGGATGTGACATCTCACGGTTGGATGCTGCGGCGCGCGTTCTTTGCAAATGGTATGCCTAGAACAGATGATGCTCCACAGGGCTATCAGCGTTTCTCAACTAGACGATCCGTTTCAGCATTAGCATTGAGCACAATTTGATAACATGTTATTACATGATAACAATTTGTTACTAAACGATTCCTTTCAGGATGGATGGGTCATAATGACTGAGCTTGTATCTTTGATTGTTTAAAATCAAGGACGAAAGATAATTACATACTTTCCAAGTTCCAAGATCCAATATCTTTTCTTGTTGTAAATTTTCATGGAATGGAAGATCAATAGATCTCTTAGATCTCCATGTGCTCTAGATGCTTCATTTCGCATTATTCAATTTTTATTCAGATTTAGACGTCTAAGGTTTAGATTTAGATGTCTTGGGCTCGTCAAATCAACCGAGAGTTCAACTGTCAACTGAGGATTGGATGATGTACTCAGTCAGGATGGATATTCAACCGTTGTCTTTAAGTATGAATCGCTAAACAGACACGTTTCATTGGTTTACTATACCTTTGATTCACTAGATCTTAAGACTTCAGAGCAGACTATTAACTGTCATTGAATCGTTAATTGTCCGGTCATCGGTGGTCAACCGACCGCCAAAAACACCGCGCTGGTGCTGTGTACGAAAAGCGAGTTTTTTTTTCATCTGTGTTGTGTAAAATACAATAGCGCGACTACTGAAGTGTTAAGACAGATCAATCATAAGAAATTAGTAGCGCTTGAAAAATATGGTTCTATATGGATCTTCGTTTAGGTCAGGGTTTTACAACCGGTAAAGCCATGGTAATTATGTGTATCAATGAGTAAATGTTACCCGAGGAGGAAAGAATAACTCGCAATAACTTATGCATACCATATTTTGGTATCATACCGCAATTAGGTATTGTTCAGTTATCAATACCTCATTTTTGTATTATAATGGTATTTGAAAAAAAAATGTTTAAAACAATTGAAAATACTTCATTTTGATATTCGATAGCTATTGAGGACTGCTGGAGGTATCGAACTAGTATTGAAAAATTTCACTTTTATATGAAAATCCATCATGTATTATTTAGGTATTACAATACCTGATCTAATTATCAGCTTGGTATTTGTAGAATATGCAGAAGGTATTATTTGAGGTATTTTACCTCTTATGCAGGGCTCATTCATACCTCATTCAGGTTGTAAGTATTAAAAATTATCTGGTATGGAATACCTCAATTTGGTATTCACTAGCTATTTTCTTTTGCTCGGGAAGGAATTTTTTATCTCGTTTTTTTTTTTTCCATTTACAATCGAATTGCTTTTTTGATACTACAAACACAAATATTTTCAGAATGTAACTTATTTTATTAATTATTACGGATAAAATACTTCCAATGTCATTTGTCCAATTATTACTAGCAAGCTAAGTACATTTACTCAAAATTTTCCTCACTTGCTTTGCTTGATTTATTTAAGTGTAAGCTTGAAATGAAGTTATAATCGTTGAAAGAGGTATCGATAGAAATTTTTAGTTCAACCCGACCAGTGGTTTACATCAGAGCTGTAACCGATTTTGTTATTCGGTTAACGCGTTTTTTTTCTAACAAAAGTATAAATCATTTGTTTGTACCCCGTTTGGCATAAAGTCGTTTGACATAATGAGTGATTTAGGATGAATATCGGCATTTTTTTAGGCTTTTACCAAGATCAACACCAAAGTACCTATAGCAAAAATTTTTGGTAGGTTCTCAACAAGCGTGGTGTTCGTTCAGAGATTTGTCAAACTGTGGATGTCAAAAATAGTTAGTAAACGTGTGACGATCTGGTTAAAGATCTTTTCAGAATAATAATTTACTCTACATCCCAAAACATAGACAATCTTTGAGTTTGTTGAAAATTAGCAAAGAAAGATAGCACTGCGGAACACGTTTTTGTCTCACCAAATAATCGCTATTTACTTAATAAGGGTTGCTAAATACAACACCGTTTTCATAAAGAGGGACTACTTCAGCCACCTTGTATGTAAGTTTAAAATTCCATTTTCCATCTATTTATAGAAGAATTTTAAAACGAAATCCTGGGAAAAACTGTGGAAAATTTTCTGTAGAAATGTTTGCAAAGTGTGTGTGTGTGTGTGTTTTTTTTTTTTTTTTTTTTTTTTTTTTTTTTTTTTTTTTTTTTTTTTTTTTTTTTTTTTTTTTTTAGAAGGTGGTAAATTACATTTACGAACTAACCCAGCGTTTCACGTTCGATATGGAGGCTAGTCATATCGAATTCGTCCATCGTGCGCCAGAGTGTCGGACTCCTTTATACCGACTAAAGTCCACCTTCGCCCACGAGCCATTCCCCCCGGAACTGCCTCTTGGCATTACTTCATGGGGGAGGCTATTGTGCTAAGCACTGCACTGCTCCTTCTTACGCTCCTGTACTTCCCTTGCTCTCTTCGTACTGCTGGCATCGCGCCAGGGCCATGTTTCTACTACCGCTTCTGTCATTGCTACGCTTCGTTGCTCTGCTGCGACGTGTTTGGGGCTGACATCTCGCCAGAGCCCTGCGCAACTGTTGCGCCTGCTGTTAATCCGCCGATTCTCGAGTTCTCCAGGTTGGACCAGTTGGATGCCGAGGTCGGTCCAGCGATTCCGGTTGGAGGGTAGCTTCCGGTTCACTGGCGCCCCGACGACCCAAAACTGGTGGTTGTCACGATCGCTACTCGGCATAGTCCCCGACGGTGGAGCTAGCCTACTCCAGCGGAGAGTTCCTAACGTAGGAATGTCTCCCGAAACCGATAACGTTACGCGTTTGTTCCCGCATCACTGCTGCTGACCGGTGAAGTGCCGAGGTCGATCCAGCAATTCCGGTTGGAAGATGGCTTCCGGTTCACTGGTGCCCCGACGACTTAAGCCGGTGACTCGCTACGGACTACTCAGAATAGTCCCCGACGGTGGATCTATCCTACTCCGACGAAGATTTCCCCGACGGCGGAAGATCTCCCGAACCGATGCTTTCCGGGCTGATGCCGAGGTCGGTCCTGCGATTCCGGTGGTGGGAAACTTCCGGTTCACAGGCGCCCCGACTACCATTTGCCGGAGCTGTTTCGCGATCTACTCGGCTAGTCCCCGGCGGAAGGACATAGCCTACTCCGACGCGATGTTGGTCGGTAAGTGCCGAGGTCGGTCCTGCAATTCCGGTTGGAGGATGACTTCCGGTTTGCAGGCGCCTTGACGACTTATTACCGATATTACGCTACGCCCGCTCTACTCGGTCTAGTCCCCGGCGGAGGATCTAGCCTACTCCGGTCGCGCCCGTTGGTCTCCTTCATATGCTCTCTTCAACAGGCTGACTTGTCAAGCGCCAAGGTCGGTCCGACGATTCCGGCTGCCCCAACGATTCAGAGCCATGTGCTGTCCGCTGTGTAGAGTGCCGCTGCTCCTCTCGCCATCTTCGTTGTAAAAGAGACATCATCTGAACGATAGTTCTGTTTACCGCGTCCCATTTCTCTTCGTCGGCACACATTCGTTGGACGATATTGTGCACATTAACGTCATTGCCGACGACGGATGTCATCTCGGCTCGCTCATGCTCGAAGCGCGGACATTCGAAGACCACGTGCTCAGGGGTTTCGTCAACATCGCCGCACCCGGTGCATAACGGCGATCTTGCGTGTCCAAACCTATTGAGGTATTTCTTGAAACAGCCATGGCCAGACAAAAACTGCGTCAAGTGGAAATTCACTTCTCCGTGTTTTCTGTTTACCCACGTCGACAGGCACGGAATTAGACGGTGGGTCCATCTACCGTTCTCAGCGCTATCCCATTGCTGTTGCCATTTCCTCATGGTTTCATCCCGGGCTCTTTTCCGAATTCCCCGCGTGCGTCGGTCCCTGTAGCACTCGCTGTCCTCTTCGAGTTGAAGGCTTATAGGGATCAATCCTGCAATCACACAGGCTGCCTCAGATGATATCGTACGATACGCGCTCGCCACACGCATGGCCATCAGTCTGAACGTACTGTTCAGCCGGGAGCGGTTCCTCTTCGTCTGCAGTGCTGTCACCCACACGGGACCAGCGTATCTGAGTACCGACGTCGACACGCTCGCCAGTAGTCGCTTCTTGCTGCTGCTGATCGCTGAGTTGTTGGGCATGATCCGGGATAGAGCTGATATCACCTTCACGGCCCTCTCACATGCATAATCGACATGGCTGTTGAAGCTCAGCCGATCATCGATCATCACTCCCAGGTGTCTGACTTCCCGCTTTGAGTCGATGGTACACTGTCCAACCGAGATTCTCGCCTTCTGCACTGCCTTTCGGTTGCTTATCATCACAACTTCGGTTTTGTGATGGGCTAACACAAGCTTCTTCCCTCGCATCCATTCTTCCACGGCGTCTACTGCTTCGGTAGCAAGTATCTCTACTTCCTCTAGTGATTCGCCGATGACTACGAGCACCACGTCATCCGCGAAGCCGACGATCTTCACACCCCGGGGGAAGCTCAGCTTCAACACTCCATCATACATAGCGTTCCAGAGAGTCGGGCCAAGAATAGAACCCTGTGGGACGCCCGCTGTGACTGTCGTGCACCTTTTCCCAGCGTCTGTTTCGTAGATCAGTGTACGATTTTGAAAGTAGCTCCTCAAAATCTTACAAAGATACTCGGGGACCTCCAATCTGTGCAGCGATTCGGCGATCGCAGCCCAACTGGCACTGTTGAAGGCATTTTTTACGTCTAGAGTGACCACACCGCAGTACCGATTTCCTCTCCTCTTTTGCTTCCGCGCCGTATCCATAGCTTCCACGACCGTTCGGATGGCATCAACGGTTGATCTACCTTTCCGAAAGCCGAACTGCATGTCACACAGGCCGTTTTCTCCCTCCGTGTATTTCGTAAGCCTGTTTAGGATTACTCGCTCCAGCACTTTGCCAACTGTGTCCAGCAGACATATCGGTCTATATGCTGAAGGATCTCCAGGAGGCTTGCCTGGTTTAGGCAGCAGCACCAGCTTTTGTCGCTTCCAAATGTCGGGGAAGTTACCCTCCTCGATACATTTTTGCAGTACGATCCTGAACATATCTGGGTTTTCTTGGATTGCTGCTTGCAGAGCTACGTTGGGGATACCGTCTGGTCCCGGAGCCTTCCTGGTTTTTAAGGCTTTCGCCACCGCGATCAGCTCATCATTCGTTACCTGGGCTTCTTCTTCGTCGTTATCCTGAGCTCCGTAAGGTGTGGACGGCCAGCTCGTCGGTTCGTGCCGGGGGAATAGCGCTTCAATGATGGTCTTCATCTTCTCCGGACACCTATCGGGTGGTACAGCTGGGCCCTTCAACTTCGCCATTGCAACTCTGTAGGCGTCACCCCACGGGTTTGAATTGGCGTTGCGACAGAGCTCCTCCAGACAGGCTTTCTTGCTGAGCCGAATTTCCTTGTTGAGAGCGGTTTTCGCCGCCTTGTACGCTGGTCTTCGATCTGCTCTTTCAGCGTCGTTGCGGGCTCTCTGCATCATTCTCCTAGCCCGAAAGCAGCTTGTACGCAGGTCGGCAATCGTCGAGTTCCACCAGTAAGCTGGGCGGCGACCATGTCGCGGTTTACCTTCCCTCTGCATGGTTGCATCGCACGCTCGTGCTAATGCCGCTGTCAACTCATTCGCAGTAGCGTGTTGAACATTGCGCTCCAGTCTCAACGCCTCAACAAACACCTCCTTGTCAAACTGCGACGTTTTCCACCTCCGCTCTTTCGAAGGGATCGCACGTGCTTCCAACTGCCGTCCGCTACCAATATTGTACCGAAGCGCTTGGTGGTCACTGTGCGTATACTCCTCACTCACTCGCCAGTTCAAACTTCCTGACAGCCCAGGGCTACAGAAAGTTACGTCAATAATTGACTCTCGACCATCCCGACGGTATGTGCTGGTGGTACCATCGTTGGCAACATCGACGTTTAGCCTTGCCAAGGCCTCCAGTAGACTGCTCCCTCTTGAGTTGGTGAAGCGACTGCCCCATTCTATGGCCCACGCGTTGAAATCGCCGGCTATGACGACTGGTCTGCGGTCTGTGAGCTCTTCAGTCAGCTTGTCGAGCATCTCGTTGAACTGGTCAATAGACCATCGCGGGGGTGCGTAGCAGCTACAGAAGAAGACTCCGTTAATTTTGGCTATAACAAAGCCTTCATCTGCACGATGTACCACTTCCTGGAAAGGATATCTTCCCACCGTCCATATCGCCACTGATTTTGCGTTGTCTGCTATCCAGTTCCCATCGCCGGCCGGGACACGGTATGGCTCCGAGATGATAGCCACATCGCACTTGTACTCCGCCACAGATTGCCTCAGCAAGTGTTGTGCTGTGTCACAGTGGTTGAGGTTAATTTGAATTACCTCCACTGTGGTTTGGTAGCAGTCGCCTTCATGAAGGCCGGGCATCGCAGGCCTCCTGTAACGTGGTTGTTATTATCTCCGTTAGCGCAGATCATGCACTTTGGAGGCTTCCGGCAGGCTTGCGCCTTGTGGCCTTCTTCTCCGCACCTTCTGCATAAATTACCTCTGTCCGGCCCCTTGCAGAATCTAGCCAGATGGCCGTACTCGTGGCATCTATAGCATGCTTCCGGTTTCTGAGAGACGCTCAGTGGACATACCGACCAGCCTACTTTAATCTTCTCCGTTTTAAGTGCCTTGACGGCCGCTTCAATCGGAAGCCTAATTGATGCTATTAGCATTCCGGATGGCCCCTTCCTTATGCGGATCTGCATCTGCACTTCTCCTAGCATGCACTGCTCTTTCATGGCAACCCTTACATCGTCGTCCGTAGAGATTGCGTCCAAGTTCTTGCATTCAAGGACTGCCTCCGGACACACGGCTCTCACTTCTACCGTATTACCCATGGCTTTCTCGGCGAGCTCTTTGTAGGAAGAGCTGCTGGCCATCGGGTCTCGTTTTAGCTCCAGGATCATATCTCCGGTGCGGGTGCGCCTGACTTTCCGCACGTCTGCACCCAGCTGTTCGAGCTCCGGGTTTGTCCGCATTGCACGGAGAACCTTCTCGTACGAGTCATCGCTTGCCTTGACTATAAGCGCCTCACCTCTCTTCCGGCCCTTGAAGAGGCTTTGTTTTTCGGACCTGCTCTTGGTTTTCGTCTTCCGATTTTTTGCCTTGACGATTTTCCATGGGGTATCGTTGCCTTCCTTGGTGGTTGCTGCGTTCGCTGGGCCTGACTCGTTGACGCGGGTGTCCTTGTGTTTCTTGGAACCACCCGGTCTTGCATCTCCTGGTGATGCTCTTGGCCTCTTCGGTGTGAAGGGCACGCTCTCCGTCCTCTGGGATTTGTCCCTCTTTGCGTTGGTTTCCCTCGCAAAAGTAATTGGCATCGCCGTTTGTTGAATCGGCACTTGCCTTATTTCTAAGGCAGTCTTGGCCGCCGACAACTCCTTCTCAGTCGATTCCACTTTCTGTGCAACGGCCGCCCATTCCTTGACAGCTAGTCCAAGGGTTCCTTGGATCTTCAACACCAAAGTCTTGATGTCTTTGTGCACATTACTTCTTTTATCGACGAACTCGTGCAATTCGTCCACCAGTTTCTTAGCTGCTACAACTCTCGGTAGCTTTGGCACCTTCGACCATGCACTGACCTGAGCCTGTTGCTGCTGCTGAAGCTGTTGCTGCTGCTCTCGAGGCTGCTGCTGCTGCTGCTGTTGAAGCTGTCGCTGTACCTGCTGCTCCTCCTGATTGCGCTGCTGTTGCCCTAGCTGCGATGGTGGTGACCGTACTAAGCCACCTTTAGCGAAAGGGTTCGCCGCGCCTTCTTCGATCTCAATAATACTCTCTTCCATTCTTCAGGGTCCCCCCTCTGGGCCGCTATCATTTCCCGCCGTACGTAGTCGCCTTTCATGATCCCATGGTTATCTTTGCAAGCAGGGAGGCCATGCAAGGGTTGACACGATCCCTTATGAGAATCGTGTTCAGAGCCGGATCGGCGTAGATCGGGGTTTAGTCATCCGAGCCTAGTACTCATCACTTAAGATGGACGGGATCCGAACGTATCCAGAGGCCTGCCAAGGTTTTTCTCGGGACGGGGGCAATCGCCCTTAGCCTACTCGCCGTTTCAGTCTGTGTATCACCCCTCCTTACTCGGGGGAATAGAATAACACGAACTGTCAGCTCTGTGTCGCAAATGGGTGATGTATCCGTAATCCGTTGTTCCTGTCCGTTGTGTCGACAGCCGTGGACCAGTTACTATAAATCAGATTTTAAACTGGCATCCATCCGAGGGCCGGTTGGCACTCCTAGAGGGCTATGATACTTTGAAGCGGTGACCAAGGTCGCTTGTTCAGGGCTACTGTGCAGAATACTTGATTTTTTGTATGTAGATTCACCAGAGCCACTGATGACCCCCGCCACATCGCAGTAGACCCGATGCTTGAGCCCCTGGCAGATGGACCAGCACGCTCGCCACCTCCCGAATTGCTTTTGTTGTGTGTGTGGGTGGGGTGTGTGTTGTGGGTGTGTGTGTGTGTGGTGTGTGTGGTGTGTGTGTGTGTGGTGTGTGTGTGTGTGTGTGTGTGTGTGTGTGTGTGTGTGTGTGTGTGTGTGTGTGTGTGTGTGTGTGTTTTTTTTTTTTTTTTTTTTTTCATGCATCTCTAGGAGTTAAAAAAATCTTCTCAAGACTGGCCTGTATTTGTTCATGCTCATGCCACAGTGTATGGTTTGGCACTGTGTGGGATTCGCAATGGGGCGCCTACCCACTAAAAAACAGTCTCCTAGGTACACCGTCACCGTAAAGAATTCTTCTCCGGCACCACCTTGCGGTATTACTTCGAAGAAGAGGCGACACATGCTACGCGCACCCTTCATTAAGCCCTTCGGCTCCCTCATTAATTTGTTAGTTCCTAATCCATGCCATGCTGAGCCCTTCGGCTCCCATTAATAATTTGTTAGTATTCCTAGTTTGTGATCTAAACATGCCATATTCAGCCATTCGGCTCACGATACCATGGGTGCCAGAAACTCCCTGACGAAGGAAGTTCTCTCGGTCCTGGACGCATGCCATTTAGCACTCCAGGTTCTCGCGCACTATTCGGATAGTCCCCGGCGGTGAATCTACCCTACCCCGACGAAGAGTTCCCCGGAGGTGGAAGTTCTTCCGGTACCGATGCTGCCCGGATAGGTGCTAAGGTCGATCCTGCGATTCCGGTTGGTGGATGACTTCCGGTTCACAGGTGCCCTGACGACCAATTTGGCAAGACAATTTACACCGTCTTCAGCTCAAGGCTGCACAGACTGAACAATCACAAACATTAGGCAACGGACAACACGAAACACCCAGTAGCCCAATGATGAATTTTTCGTTTGACGAAAAGTTTCCACCGACTGGAGTGGGAATCGAACCCACACTTCATGGCACAATATGCCTAAACGACTGACGCCGCTAACCGCACGGCCACGAAGCCTACAATTTCCGGGGCTTTTCCACGATCTACTCGGTCTTGTCCCCGACGGTGGATCAAGCTTACCTACCGGTTGGGTGCCGAGGTCGGTTCGGCGATTCCGGTTGGAGACTGACTTCCGGTTCACCGGCTTGTTCCTCCCTCCACTTCCGCTGAAGCAATGACATTATTTTCGTCACCGCCATGTTCACCGCGTTCCACATCACCTCATCGCTACACATTCTATCCACTACGTTGTCTACGGTTACGTCAGCACCGCAGACCGCTGTCATCTCGCTACGTTCCGTAGCAAAACGTGGACACTCGAAAATGACGTGTTCCGGCGACTCCTCTACGACTGGGCACTCAGCGCAGAGCGGCGACTCTGCGTGGCCGAACCTGTGCAGATATTTCTTGAAGCAGCCGTGACCTGACAAGAACTGCGTCAAGTGGAAGTTGACTTCTCCATGGGATCTGCTCACCCATTTCGCCAGATTTGGAATAAGGCGATAAGTCCACCTTCCCTTCTCAGCGGTATCCCACTCGCGTTGCCATTTCACCATCGTGTCGGCTCGGGCAATCTTCCGGGCTCCTCTAGTACTACTAGCTTCGTAGCACTCCTTATCCTCTTCCAAAACGTAGCCGATAGGGACCATTCCGGCAATCACGCATACTGCCTCCGAAGATATGGTTCGGTAGGCACTCGCTACCCGCATGGCCATCAGCCTATACGTGCTGCTAAGCTTGACTCGGTTCCTCTTCGTCTTCATTGCGGTTCCCCACGCCGGGCTAGCGTACCTCAGGATCGACGTAGCCACGCTAGACAATAGCCTCCGCTTACTGCTGCAAATCGCCGAGTTATTCGGCATGATCCTGGACAGCGCCGTGACTGCCCTTGCTGCTTTCTCGCACGCGTAATCGACATGGCAGTTGAAGTTCAGCCGATCGTCGATCATTACGCCGAGGTGTTTTAGCTCCCGCTTTGAGGCTATGGTGTGTTCTCCCACTGTAATCTCAGCCTTCTGCACCACTTTTCGATTGCTGATAAGCAACAGCTCCGTTTTTTGGTGGGCTATCACCAGTTTCTTCTCGTACATCCAGTTTTCGACTGCGTCCACTGCTTCTGTAGCGAGAACCTCCACCCTTTCCAGTGAGTCACCAATGACCACAAGCGTGATGTCGTCTGCAAATCCAACGATTTTGACGCCTGTTGGCAGCCTAAGCGTCAGCACTCCGTCGTACATAGCATTCCACAACGTTGGGCCCAGGATAGAGCCCTGTGGAACTCCCGCATTTACCGACCTCGTCTTCTGTCCTTCGCTAGTGCTGTAGCTCAAGACCCGGTTTTCAAAGTAGCTTCCTAGTATCTTGCACAGATAATCCGGAACCTTCATTTTATGTAACGCCACAGCAATGGCTTCCCAGCTTGCACTGTTAAAGGCGTTTCTCACATCTATCGTCACGACAGCACAGTAACGGTTACCTCTACGTTTTTTTGTTCTTGCTTTGTCGGCTGTGTCAATCACTGTTTTGATGGCATCTACCGTTGACTTTCCTTTCCGGAATCCATACTGCCACTCCGACAGTCCACGCTCTCCCTCAGTGAACGCCATCAGTCTATTGAGGATGATCCTCTCCAACAGCTTTCTGAGTGTGTCAAGCAAACATATCGGCCGAAACGAGCCTGGTTCACCGGGGGGCTTACCCGGTTTCGGTAGCAGAACCAGTTTTTGCCTTTTCCACTGTGCTGGGAAATGTCCCTCATCTAAGCAGATCTGGAGTGATGTCCGGAACATATCTGGGTTGGCCGTGATAGCTGCTTTCAACGCTACGTTGGGGATACCATCAGGGCCAGGCGCTTTCTTCGGCTTCATTTTCTTGGCCGCCTCTATGAGCTCCTCATTGGTAATGATTGCTCTTTCTTCACCTTCCTGGCCATACGGTGTCGGTGGCCAGACCGTTGGCGCGTGTTGTGGGAACAACCCGTCGACGATAATCTGCAACTTCTCTGGGCATGTTTCAGCGGGTACGGCTGGACCACTGATCTTGGCCATCGCCACCCTGTATGCATCTCCCCACGGATTTGCATTGGCATCGCGACACAACTCCTTGAAGCACGTTCTCTTGCTCAGCGAAATTTCTCTTTTCAGATCGGCTTTCGCCGCCCTCAATGTTACTCTTCGCTCTTCCCTCTCACCATCGGTTTTGGCTCTTTGCATCCGTCTCCTGGCTTGGAGACATCTTTTGCGGAGGTTGCCAAGTGTCTCATTCCACCAGTATACCGGACGACGTCTGTATTTCGGCTCGACCTTCCGTGGCATGGCAATGTCGCATGCTCGTACCATCGCAGCCGTTAACTCCTCCGATCTCAAGTTCAGAACCTGCTCTTCTCTTCTGAGGGCTTCCACGAAAAGCTCTTCGTTAAAACGTTTCGTTTTCCACATCTGCTCATGAGGTGTACTCGCTCTCTGTGAGCATTGTGTTCTTCCACCAATTCTATACCGGACCTCCTGATGATCGCTATGAGTGTACCCATCGCAGACTCTCCAGTTCAGGCCTCCCGTCAACACAGGACTACAGAAAGTGATGTCGATTATTGATTCCCGGCCATCTCTACGGTAGGTGCTGGTTGTTCCTTCGTTACCCAAGTCTACGTCCAGCCTTGCCAGCGCTTCTAGTAGACTACGCCCTCTTGGGTTGGTGAGACGGCTGCCCCACTCAACTGCCCAAGCATTGAAGTCGCCAGCGATGACGACTGGTCTCCGGTCGGCTAGCTTATCGGTTAGCTCGTCCAGCATCTCGTTGAACTGGTCCAATGTCCAGCGGGGGGGTGCGTAGCAGCTACACACGTACACATCGTTAAGCTTTGCAATAACGAAGCCTTCGTCCGCCTGGAACACTATTTCCTGGATAGGATACCTCCCCATCGTCCAGATTGCCGCTGTCTTCGCCTTATCAGCGATCCAGTTACCGTTTCCAGCTGGTACTCGATACGGCTCGGCAAGGATAGCTACGTCGCACTTCGATTCCGATACGGACTTCCACAGCAGCTGTTGCGCTGTGTCACAGTGGTTGAGGTTTAGCTGAGTTACCTCCACTGCGGTTTAGAATTTCTCGCTTGCTTGAAGGCCGGACACTTAGGGCCTCCCGTTGCGTGTCTGTTGCGACTTTTGTCCTTGCAGATCAGGCACCTTTGCTTATTGTTGCAATCTTGCGCCTTGTGACCTTCGTCGCCACACCATCTACAGAGCTTACTTCTGTCTGGTCCTTCGCAGTTCCGTGCCAGGTGGCCGTATTCCAGGCACCTGTAGCATCCCTCCGGTCTCTGGGAGATCTTCAGTGGACATACTGAACAACCGACTCGAATTTTCCCGACTTCCAGCGCTTTGTTGGCTGCGTCTACTGGGAGCTTTATGGACGCCGCCTGTGTACCAAGCGGTGCTCTTCTTAGCCGTACTGTCATCTGTACCGTTTCCAGATCGCACTGCTCCTTTATGGCGGTCCTCACTTCCTCTTCGGTGGTGATCCAATCCAGATCCCGCAATTGGAGTGTCACTTCAGGGCACATGGCTTTCACCTGCACCTTTTCGCCCATGACTCTCTCGGTTAGCTCTTTGTATGTCGAGCTTTTGTTCACCGAGTCTTTTTTTAGCTCGATGAGCATGTCTCCCGTCTGGGTGCGTCTGATCTTCTGAACGTCGGCACTAAACTCCTTTAGTTGAGGGTCCGTCCTCATGGCCCGCAAGACTTCAGCATAAGTGTCCTCGCTAGTTTTGACGACAACAGCTTCGCATTTTGCCTTCTTCCTGATTGGCCTTTGCTTTCTGGCACTCTCCTGTTTGCCTCTCTTCTTCTTGTTCCGGACCTCTTGCCATGGGATATCGCCAGGTCCCCCTCTGAGCACTTCATCCGCCGGTTTTGGATTTACGTTTTTCGGCTTCTTGGATACAGCCTGTCTTTCGTCTCCTGGTGACGACCTATGTCTTTTGGGGGTGAAACTTGGCGTAGTTCCTATTCCCGCTGACCTTTCTTTCCCCTTGCTGTCTTTCCGAGGGGCTATGCCGGTTTTTTCCGGCTGCACTACCGCAGCTGCCAGGGCCTTTTTGGTCGCCGCTAACTCGGTTTCAACAGCTTCAATCCTCTGCATCACTTTCCTCCAGTCCTTGACGGCGGATCCGAGGGTTCCTTGAATCCTTGCCACGAGGTCCTTAATGTCTTTGTGCACGTTGTGCCTCTTATCGACGAATTCCCGAAGCTCATCTACGACGGTTTTCGCCGCTTCCACCTTCGATTGCCTCGGGGGTAACTTCCACGCACTTTGCAGCTGATGTTGCTGCTGTCTCTCACGCTGCTCCTGCTCACTTTGCGACTTATCCCGCCGCTCCTGTTCACGTGTTCGCTGCTCGTGCAGCTCATCTTCGCTCTGCTGGTGTTCCAGCTGCTGCTGTTCCAGCTCCTGCTGTTGGCATTGCTTCGGTGGCGACCTCGGCAAGCCACTTTTTGCGAACGGATTCGCTGTTTCACCTACGTTGATGTTGTTAACTTCCATGCTTAAGGGTCCCCCCTCCAAGCCGCTATCTCCACCCGTCGTAAGTAGTCGTCCTTGTGATCCCATGGGTACCTTTGCTTGCAGTGAGGTCCACGCGAGGGCTGACACGGTCCTTCATGGGGTACCGGGTTCAGAGCCAGATCGACGCTAGTCAGGAATATCCATCTGAGCCTACTTCCACCAGCTAAGGTGGCGAGCTTTGAACGTACTAGGAGGCCTGCCACGGTTTTAACGGGACGGGGGCAACCGTTCCATTAGCCCACCTGCCGTTTCAGAATAGTGTCACCCATTCTTACTAAGGAAGTGGAATAGAGCGATTGTCAGCTCTATAACGTCGTGTTGATACAGTCCTTGACCTTGTCCTTGTCCTTGCAGCCAGTATGCCGTAATTAGGATCTTACTGGCATCGATCCTAATGTGCCGGTTGGCACTCCAATGGTTGGGCTAAGGCACTTTGAAAGCGGTACCAGGTCGCTTGTTCAGGGTTACTTACAGATATGTGGTTTTTTGTAGAGATTCACCAGAGCCCACTGATGAACCCCCGCCACATCCTAGGTAGACCGTGCTTGAGCCCCTGGTCAGATGGACCAGACGCTCGGCCACCTCCCGAAGGAAGTACCAAAGGTGGTATTCCATACGGCTGTATGTATGAGTTTCGCTTGGAAAGGGTAAAAATCCCAAGCTTCCACCTGGCACCTCCTCACTCTAGCTGATGTCAGAAGGACAACAGTGCCCAGGTTGCACTACCAGCTAAGTACGCAACCCTTAGCTGGCGGTCTTTGTCATCGTTAGACCCGTGGAAGCGTGAGGTAGGGGCTTGTGAGGACCAGAGCTATGTTGGACGCTCCTTCCTGGTTGTCGACTCACCATTTTGCAACCCTGTGTGTGTGTGTGTGTGTGTGTGTGTGTGTGTGTGTGTGTGTGTGTGTGTGTGTGTGTGTGTGTGTGTGTGTGTGTGTGTGTGTGTGTGTGTGTGTGTGTGTGTGTGTGTGTGTGTGTGTGTGTGTGTGTGTGTATTCCATCTAACACCCACTGTCCGGCACTGCTTTTGCAGATAGCTTCAGTCCAGGAGTTAGAAGGTGATAGCTCTATTGCAGATCCAGTGACCCATTTCAGAATGGCTGGAGAGACACGTCCATTCAGAAGTCACCTTCACTTACAATAAGCCCCGCATGTATGCATTACCGTTATCAAATGGATAATGATAATACAAACACACTTCCAAATTCTAAAAATATACTTTTTAGAATTGGCTCGTATTTAGTTTATCAAAGCAACAATCATAACCAGAACAATCTCACCGAATTCATCCAAGTCGGTCGCGGCGCCGTCATCACCATGGAAACCTGCCAAGCGCCTCACTGATCTTTTTTTTCATCATGCCGTAGATATTCGCAAATATTCAGCGAACGTAAAACAAACGGTTAATTTTCTCAACATTGTGATGAAAAGCATACGCAAATATTATTTCACAAAACAGTTGTTTCTTCAACATATGACGGGTGGCATAGCACCATTGCCGCTAAGTCGCAAAAACCGTGACAACACACACAACAACACAGCCAAACCCACGTGATTGCAGGAATTTTGTATTTCACTCATGGGCTATAATTCAAATTGTGTATCACCAGCCAAACTGCAAGAAATATCACTTCACATCACTTCTTTCTTCAAATTATCTTCCGGGTGGCATAGCACCAAAAATCGTTTAAGCACTTCACCAGCCGAATTCAATATTTTACGGTTCCGATATAAACGCGACAGCAAAAAAACAAAAGCAGCCATTCGCGCGCACAGCCTGCTGCGATCCTGTAGAAATGTTTGCAAAGTCGCTTGAAAAGTTTTGGAGATTATTTGTATGAAACTTTGCCAAAGTACGAAAATATGTGTTCTTGAAAATATTTTTTCAAAGAATCAATAATTGGAATTGTTACATAGAGTTTCCAAAGGACGTTCTTTGAAGAACCTGAAAACATTAAGGTGAAGATGAATCGAAGCCAAACATTAAATTTTTAAGAGCACGGATCTGGAGAACCGAACACCCGTTTAAGCTGAAAACTTAATCGATTGGTCCCTACCAGCTAGTGATTAATCGATTAAGTTTTCATCCTGAATGGATGTTTTGTTCTCTAGATTCGTGCTCTTGAAAATTTGAGGTTTGGCATCGATTCATCTTCACCTTAAATTAATTGACATGGTATATTGTCCATACCAAAATTGGAATTTATAAATATTGCTGAATACACTAAAGTTTGTTTTGACATGTTTTTTTGCGTTTTTTTTTTTAAATGCACTTTTTATATGGTTTTCGGCATTTACACGGTTTAATTTTACACGGATTCCGAAACTTACACGTTTTGTTTTTTACCGTGTAAAGAAAAACCTTAGTGTATGAAAATTTAAGACAAAAAGATCTTATAACTGAAAGGAAACCATAGAGAGTGCAATGACTAAAAAAACCTACAAACGAATGATACCAGAACTCGCTGGGTCTCCCCTAGGCCCCCTCCAAAAAAAAAATCCTAGCTACGCCAATGCTAAGAAGGAATTTCTGGAGTAATGACTGCAGGTATAATTAACCCCTAGGTAGCTTTATTTTTTACCACCAAAAAATATTCAAATCGCGATAACTTTTTTGTTTCTCGTTATTTTTACACCATTTCTTTTCGCAAGATCTCAAAAAACTCTTCTAGTTTAAAAAGCCCTGTTGATATTTAGCATTGGTGATCTGGTTTTGAAGATATTCCGATGTTCCTTGGGGGACCGACATTCTCCATATATAATGTATTTGGTGGCAAAATCAGGTAATGAAGGGGTACTCTGAAAAAATCGTACAAATCGGTTCAGTATTTTTGGAGCAATCTGAAAATTACGATATGAGGTTTTTTAGAGTTTTCAAGATCTTTATTTGCCCAGGGTGGTACCAGAAACCCCAGACGGCTGCATCAAATTCCTTCATTTTTTTTTTTCAACTTGCTCGCATTAATGTATCATTTTGAGGAGTGAATATCCGAATACGATAAAAATTCTGTAGCCTGAGATATTTACGTGGGTTATAGCTACGCGTCGGTCCCCCAAGGAATTCTGGAATATCTCCGGATTCAGATAACCAATTATCAATATCGACACATATTCGAAAACTAGAAGAGTTTTTTTAAGAATTTGTGAAAGAATGGTGCAAAAATATCGAGAAACAAAAAAGTTATCGCGATTTGAATATCTTTAGAAATGTTGAATGTTGATACTCGTCGTCGTGATCTTCGTTCTCATCAGTTCTTCCGTCTTCCAATATTTTGTACAAACTATGGCTATAATGAGCCTATGAGCGTGTCTCCAACAAAAACCAGTTCCGTAAAATTTTGTTGTAATATTATAATTGATTAAGTAGATGTAAACGGGGGCCCAGCTAGCCGTAGCGGTAAACGCGCAGCTATTTAGCAAGACCAAGCTGAGGGTCGTGGGTTCGAATCCCACCGGTCAAGGATCTTTTCGGGTTGGAAATTTTCTCGACTTCCCAGGGCATAGAGTTTCTTCGTACCTGCCACACGATATACACATGCAAAAATGGTCATTGGCATAGTAAGCTCAAAGTTAATAACTGTGGAAGTGCTCATTAGAACACTAAGCTGAGAAGCAGGCTCTGTCCCAATGGGACGTAACGCCAGAAAGAAGAAGATGTAAACGATTAGCTTAAGATCCGTATTGTTTTATAGTGTACTTTAGCGTTAAGAATATTGTATCATTGAGAATTTGTATTCTGTTGATGTGAAAAGAAGAGGAGGTTTTATGCCCATTTGAGAAAGAGCTTTTAAGAAAGCTCTACTCAAACGGGCTTTTCCCTGCTCCAATAAAGAATAAAGAATAAAGAATCTTTTTAGTGAATAAAGAAGCTGCCGGTAGAGGGGTCGAGGAATTCTTGGTTGAAATCTTAAAGAAATGGTATATGGAGCAATCACAGAGAAAACATTTGATTATTTTTTGCAGTAGTTTGCATGTATTCTTAGAGAAATTCTTGTCAAAGAAATGGTATATGGATTAATCTGAGAAAAAAAAATCATTCAAAAATGACTTATAAAGTTCTTGATCAATTTTTGGAGAAAATCTAAAAAAAATCGAAACCTGAGAATCGAAATTTTTGAAAGAATAAATAGATAGAAGCCCTGAGAAATCTTCAAAGTAGCACCAGAAGAAAGCTTTATTGTAATGCTTGAGTTAATTTCCGAAGAATGTTCTAAAAATAAGTCATGAAACAATGGAAGAGTGATAGCTGGCATAATGTCCCCAAAGAAAATCATATAAACACTGGAAATTGGAATAAACATGTTGGAGTATTTACTTGTTCACAATCGGGATCTTTTTGATTATTTAGGTTACACGTTGATCTCTTTTTCAGGCATTAAATCCCTGATATTCCTATTTTTCAAACATTGAAATGCTACCAGCCTTGGTTTATCGATTTTACTCATATTGTCACATGTGGTCATCCAAAACTATGAACCTAGGCGGAGCAACATTAACATTAGATCTTAAGAATTTGGCTTTCTTCCATACAAATTGGGACTAATGCATATTCTGACACTAAGTAAAAAAGGTCGTGTTCATACTTATAAAATGTCCAGAAATTCTGGTTTTAAAGAGCTGAATGACATTACCTACATCTGTACAAAAGTCATCTAAGAGGATTTTTGTTTGTTTTATGAACCCTCGAGATGCTACGACCTAGACCAGTACAACCAGCGCACCAACAGCTGCAAGTGTCTCAAGCAAAGCAAAGCACCCGACTGAAGTGTCGCAGCTTGATTACAACGGAGCAGGTTCTCCGCCGAGTTGTGCATAATTCGATTACCAGGAAGCCCCTTAACGATCCTATTGGGAGCGAACAGTGTGAACATTTTAACGACCAATAATATCTGACATAAGTACGAGCCGTTGCCGCAAAGCCTTTTGTGTAATGGAAATTACCACACTTTGTACCTCAATAAACTAACATCGGTCGCGAGGTGTCACTCATTCACGTAAGCACACACTTTGTAGAGCAACGACATCGGCCGCCATTACAGATCCGGCCATTTATTGAACGTTCAGTACGCTTGCTCCAGTTTTTTTTTCTGGTAGTCACCCATTGGAAATCATCTACATGAGCAAATTACTATATTATGGGTGTCATTATCGCTGCTCTACACGCTGTACATACGCATTATTTTTAACGGCCTCTGACTGGTCGGGCGGTGCCATCGTAGCCTTCGTCGTCATCGTCGAATCTATGACAGTTGGTCGAAAGATATTTAGTCGAATGACGTTAAGTCGAAAACACGTTTGGTCGAAAACGTTTAATGGAAATAGAAAGCAAATGACGCTTGGTTGAAGCGACATTTCGTCTAAAGAACATTTGGTCGAATCTATATAATATGGTAGCAAGTAGCATTTTGTTTCTTAGGCACAGGGTGATTGAATAATTGTAAAAAATACTAATCATAAAATTGCATTATTCACTTTGTCCATTCGATCCAAATTTCCCTTCGACTAAATGTACTTTCGACCAAATGTCGTTCGACCAAGTGTCCTAAAGCTGTCGTCGTCACCTACTCCACGTCAGGTCGCAGAGCTCGGCCCCAGCGATACCAATTACAAATCGTACCAATACACCCCGATCATAGCGATACCTACTCTAAAGAGGCAAAAAATCACTGTTTTCACACTCTGTAGCAGAGCGTCATCGGCGATAGTTGCTGCTCTACATACAGTGCTTGTCTTGTCGTCGATGTTGTTGTCGCCGTTCAGCACAAATCAGAGCAGCATTTTAACCGATCTTCTAGATGTCATGGAAATCAACGCGCGAAAGAACGTAGGTGCTTCGGTGAGCTTGGAAATTAGGTTCTTCAGTTTTAGTTCACTACCTGCCATTAAGCTTTAGAGGACGAATTTTTGCTAAGTACATTTCAACTACGGATTTAAGTTTTACTGACGTATTATTATAATCACAAAAAAAGTTTTTTTTTCGGAGTGTTCTAGGCTATTCAAAACGATCCGGAAAATCTATGTAAGGGTACATGTCAGTAAAGTATGGTAAAACAACTTCCCTTCTACCAAAGTATGTCCAGGAAGCTCCACTGGATCCCGAGAACTTCATACCGCATTTCGAAATCGTTAAAAGCGATCAATAAACTGTAAGTTTTTCAAATTATTTTGGAGTTTAAATTTTCTATTCTGTTCTTCAGAAATAAAATCCTTATAACATTTGTATGTAATAATACGACCAATGATACTTCATCGAAGTAAAACAGATATTTCAAGTTCTTCAAACTTTCATTGAGTTCAAATAGTTCAATCTACCAGCGCAACCAACGCTTGAAAGATGTTCATTTGAATGGAAATATATCTAAGTCGATCCGTTCAGTTTTATGGCTACTCGTCCAATGTATATTAGCTATTTTTTGATTTTAGTACTTTATTTTTTTTGCAAAAAGTGAAATGTTGAAGTTCAGTTAGTAGTTTTAAACATACTCTAATAATCCCTCCCTTAAATTTAATAAAAAAGGGTAGTACTTTACAGGGTGGCAACCGAACCGGGAAAAATGGGAAAAGCAGGAAAAAGACGGGAAAAACCGGGAAGTGAGATGGTCACCAGGAAAACCATTTTGAACGAACATCTTAAAGCTCTAAATTTACAAACCACCAAGTATAAGTTGCAGAAAGTTGATATGGTTTATGATATTTCCATTAAGCATCTGTATTGTTGAAAAAATAACATTTAAACATTAATGATTCAATTTCTCGTAGAAATAATCTACTTTGCTACACTAAAGTTGTTAGAAATGTTCCGAAATCGTTGGTTTTTTATTCTCTCATTACCGGGGCTTGCTTTTTTCACTAACTTATGACTCAAAGTTTTAAATCAGAGTTTCAAAACTTCTGGCAGAATTAAACCTTCATTAAACAATATGTTCATAACTTTCTTTAGTTACTTTAGTTTAGTGGGGCTTTGTTTCATCCTCACCTTAAACTTTTTTTGCTTTAATGAACTTTTCTTTTTTACGAAGAAAAAAAAATCGAAAGATTATAGATTGAAACATTTGAAATAGTATAATAGGATGCACAAAAGGGGCATATTTATAATAATGAAAATGGAATGGTGTTCATATGTCACGAGTTGGCTTGAGAACGGGACGACCGATTTTAAATTTTTTTTCACTTTTGTTGTCCTCAAGAGCTCCGGCATGTTTGAGTGGAATAGTATTTTTGAAAATCGTCCAAGAAAGTTGAGAAAACGGGAAATGTCAATTTGACATAATCTTCGGTATTATTTTCAACGCCTTTACGGCCTACTGGGCAATAAAATCTTAACGAAACTCATGGACATATCTCGAAGGGGTTTCCGGGACAATTTTAGAAAAATGGAAGTTGACGAAAGATTTAAAGAGGGCTGTCCGGAAGCATCTCAGGAAGATTTCCAGAAGAATCCTTGTAGTAGAACAATCTCAGGAGGATATCCGGAAGAATCATCGAAAAATAACCTGAAGAATTCCAGCAAGATTTCAGGGAGAATCCTAAAGAGATTACCGGACAAATTCCAGAGGGTTGGCTGGAAGAATCTTCGAAAGATATTCCGATGAATTTCAACATGATTTGCGGGAGAAGTCGAGTAGATTTACGTCCGCAAAAACATCCGAAAGTACACGAACAGAAAAAAATCTTAGAAACATTTTCGGAAGCACTTCAGAGGAATTTTTAGTAAGATTCCGGAAAAACCGGTTTGTTACTATTTCAAGCACTATGGGCGAAACTAGAAGTTTTCCACAAAGTGTACGACTGCTTGTCACTCCAACTTCGCACCATGTTTAACTTTTGGTGAGTGGTGGTGAGCTCTTCTAAATATTATAAGAAGGGATTCTTGGCAAGGTTGTGGCGAGATTCTTGTTAGATTTCCTTTTAGATTCATAGCCAATTTTAAATGAGATCTTTGCTAGAATCCCTACGGATAATAAACCGATAACCGATCAATTTCTTGAAAGTTCTATCTGAGAGATCACTGAAAAGGTTATCAGTAGATTGCTTTTATGGTTTTTTGTGAGTATCAGAATAGACCCTTGACTGATATGAACCAAAAAACAATAAAATGGCAAATTTCTTGCCAAATTATTGATGATACTGATTCTTGGTGACAGAGCAGCTAAATGTCATGAATATCACGTGACTTTGACAATTGAATATTGCTAATATCATCCTTCCCCGTGGAAAAAGTAATCGGAAAATGTTTTTCCCGGTGACTTTTCCTAACGCTTGGTAGGGTGCTAAAAGCTATTTAAAAAAAATGACATTTAACAGCACTGCTTGGTGAAGCCTTATCTCGATCACTAATTGGAGTTATCCTTGATCAATAATAAAGGTCTCATGAGGCACCTGAAGAGATTTTGTATGGATTTCTTCATATTTACTGCGACTTATTCTTATCATCCCCAAAAAAATTTCTTGAATTATGTTTTTATGAATTCATTACAAACTCTTTGATGGATAAATAAATAGCAAGGTCCTTTAGGTATTCTTAGCCAGATTTTTTATACACGCGATTCTTGAAAGAGGCAATTTTGGGTTTAGGTCAAAAGTTTTAGCCAACTTCATAGGAGATAAAAAATGTATTAGGAGATATCGTTTCTGTTTATCTCTCCTTGGATTCAACATGAGTTCCATCAGATCAAGAATTTCACAAGGAAGGGCCATGTCTTGCGCATAGCTCCGAAGACATTCTCAATAGATAGATTATCAACTATTGAGCTTTGCCCTTTTGTGGAAATAAAGTCTAAATTTAGATAAACATTGCACAAATTTGTCCATATAATTCCGAATTCTTTCTGAACTTTCTGTGAGTTCTTGTTGGTGGATGGTTTTTAGATATTTCAACAAATTGTTAATATCTTTCTGTCCAGTACGTTTTTGAAATTTGAACCGTTTGAAGCTTATAGCATTTTACAAATAAAAATAAAAAGTTAGTTTAAAGTCCTCCTAAATTTGTATGAGAAATAAACTAAAATATCAAGTCCAAAAATAGTTGTACCATCAGTTTGTTAATATTTTGGACATCCGGGAAAATACGGGAATTAGAAAATTAGTTTTGGATGGACACCCTGATACAACGTTTGCCGGGACTGCTAGTTGTTGAAGTGAATCAAAAGTGTCAAGAGTAGAAACCATCCTATTGGCACAATTTAGGGGATTAGATGCAAATGATTGTAAGTGACAGAAATCTAGTTTTGAGTTTCAAGTTTTTTCAGCAATTTTTCATACTAATTTTACGGGAATTGGATTATAGAGTAATATCCACTTTCTTACAAATTCTGAATTTACGTTAAAAATTGAACTGGAATCCAAAGTTTCACAATTTTTCGTGACTTGGAACTGTTTTTAAAATGAGCGGTTCCATTTGAATTCGAATGTCGGTTTACTTTTGTATTTTTTGATTTGGCTGAAATTTGGCAAATGCTTTCTTTATACCCAAAAATGCCTATTTGCATCATCGGTTCGCCATTTTTACCCTAGCGTTACTTTTGAGAAGGGCCTAAGAAAAAAAGCCTTAACAATTTTCAAAAAATTAAAACTCAGATACTATTTGTCTGATCGGTTTGGTGTCTTCCGCAAAGTTTTAGGTTATTGTTGGAAATATCTGGAAAAAATATACACAGTAAAAAAAATGTTTTTTTTTTTATTTGGAAAATAAAGCTTAAAAATCCATTTTCACAAAAATCGTTTTCTTGATTTTTTTTATTTTTTTATATTTTAAAGTAGACAAAAAATGGAGTCTTTTGCACAGTGGGTCAAGATGGAGAAATCATGGACAAAAAAATATGATTTTTTGAAAAAAGGTGAATTTTTGAAAATGGTCATAATAAACTTTTTAAATATTTTTCAACTCGATTTTATGAAAGTACGCAAAATTTACAACAAAGAAGGTGTACAGAAAAATCAGGCTAACTTTTACCGTTTTAATAATACAGCGATTTTAATACAAAATTATGATATAATTGTCAATTTTCGGTCATAATATAACTTAGAAACGGTTTGTCCGATCAGTTTGGTGTCTTCCGCAAAGTTTTAGGTTATTGTTGGGACTATCTGGAAAAAAAATATACACTGTAAAAAAAAATGTTATAATTTTTTATATATAGAAAATAAAGCTTAAAAATCATTTTTCTCAAAAATCGTATTTTTGATTTTTTTTTTTATATGTTGAAGTAGACAAAAAATGAAGTCTTTTGCACAGTGGGTCAAGATGGAGAAATCATGGACAAAAAAGTTATGATTTAAAAAAAAAGGTGAATTTGTTGAAAATGGTCATAATAAACTTTTCAAATGTTTCGGTAGCAATTAGCAAAACTTTCATAAAATCGGGTCGAAAAGCATTCAAAAAGTTTATTTAGACCATATTGAAAAATCAACCTTTTTTTGTCCATGATTTCTCCATCTTGAAGCACTGTGCAAAAGACTTCATTTTTTGTCTACTTTAATATATAAAAAAATAAAAAAAAACATAAATACGATTTTTAAGAAAATTGATTTTTAAGCTTTATTTTCGATATATAAAAAATTACAACATTTTTTTTTACAGTGTGTATTTTTTTCCAGATAGTCCCAACTAGTGTTGTGAAAAACTCAATTTCTCACAACTCACGCTTGAGATTTTTCATGCGTGAGTGGTCAATCATGCAACTCAGCAGTCAAAAATTCATGGATGAGTTGGCTCACCTTTTTAACTCATTGTCTCGTATTTGCACAGTTTACTCACTCGGGGCAAAAATTTCTTGTTAGACTGGTAAAATTATGTTAATCCTTTCTAACGTAAACAACAACATTCGGGTTTCACGAGTTTTTGCCGGGTTTTGCGACTGTATCATTTTTTACGGTTTGAGTTGATTGAGTTGATTTTGCATCTAAATCTCAAGCGTGAGATTTGCGAAGCGGATCTCTAATGAGTTTATTCTCACGGGAGAGCGTATTGATTGAGATTTTGAGTGTGAGTCTATCAACACTGGTCCCAACAATAACCTAAAACTTTGCGGAAGGCACCAAACTGATCGGACAAACCGTTTCTAAGTTATATTTTTTTGAAAATTATTAAGGATTTTTTTCTTAGGCCCTTCTCAAAAGTAAGGCTGGAGTCAAAATGGCGAGCCGATGATGCAAAAAGGCATTTTTGGGCATAAAGAGAGCATGTGCAAAATTTCATCCAAATCAAAAAATATAAAAATGAAATTTGGGATAAAAGTCGTCATTTTCTGTGGAACCGCTCAAATACGTTTGAAGTTAGTATGAAAATCACTTTTGAATCACCCCTCGGCAAATTTTACTTCGGGACGAGCTGTCATTATGTTAATTGAAATGTCATTGAGTCGACGGATTGAAATCTTTTTCAATCATTTGTAATATGAAAATTAAGATATTGAAGCGTAATAATATCGTGTTATACTAAGAAAAATGTGCTCTTTCGATCAAGCTACAAAAAACTGTGCATTTTTCATCATTAAACAACCCAGTTAGTAAAACTAACCCGATTGGACGGAAAAATCACCTAAAAATACAGTTGGAAAGCTTGAAGTAGAATTTTTTAGTATTTTCGTTAAAAACCCGACCGAAGGGTCATCCTTTTGCGTATGGACCTCTCGATTAAAAATCGGGAAATTTTGAAAAACATACCTGAAAAAGCGGGAATTTCAAAATGGATATTAGGTGGCCACCCTGTAATTAAACCGGGGTTTTGAAAGTATAAAATTCACCTAATTCAAAAAGCTCAATTTCTTATCCTACAGTGATCACTGATCTGTTTTAGACCCTTTTCGTTTGTTCGGCTGCAAAGCTCCTCCGACGGGGTGACGAATTCGACTCCTGCTGTTGGGTGTTCGCTTCTCATTACGCGAAAGCTCTCCGCGCACACTCTCTCGGCTTAAGGAAGAGAGGTTAGAATCGTTCGGCGCCTAATCGGAATTCGGACAGATTTTCCGACGGATGGTGGGTGGTTGGACAAATCCGACGGAGTAGCAACATCTTCGAGTCCTTGGAGTACGTTTGTAATGCGGTTTGCATAAATGTCCGCAGATCGACCGTTCACTACTATTTGGCTGCTAGATTTGTCGCTCTGATCTCAATTGCGAAGAAACCAGCTCCCACGTTAATGGGATATCTATTAACGTGATTAACGGTCTTAATGATATTTTCACATCATTCTATTTCGTGAAGGGTCTTACCTGGGTCTTCTTCACTATCTTTCACACAATTGGTAGCTAATTAAAGCCTTTTCAAATAACAGTTAGATAATCATCCTACACAGAAGTTTTATGATTTTAGTTCAATAAGGATATTAACTTTTCTGTTTATTGGCACTTACAATTTCTTCTCTTGTTCAGAATTCACCAAATTGAACTGAAAACGTGTTTTCCACAATTGACTTTCACAATAGCTTTAAACGATCCGACCAAATCAAGCACTCCAACAAAAGTGATTTGATTTTAACATGGCTATTCTTTTGTAGTCCCAAGACCTTAGAGTAGGCATTCAAATATATTGGCGCCGTAAAATTAACTATAAATCGTTATCAATAAGGACCAAAACAATTGCAACATTCTGCGCCGAGGAAAATTTTACTCTTTTCGTTATACTCGCGTACACATTCGTCTTTCAATTCAAGCAGTATGGATTGGACAATGTTGGTAGGGTTTCGAGTAGATAGAGCCATTTGCAGTATAATGATAGGCGAAAACTTTAAACTATTCATTAGGGTTATAAAGTAAACATTACACATATTGCCAACCGATGGTAATTCGGAAAAGGTCACCAAGAAAAATATTTCTGATGACTTTTTGTACGAGTAAGGCTGATATTAGAAGTATTCAACTGTCAAAGTTACACAGGCTTTGGAAAATTTAACGATCATTGACATACCAGCCAAAATTTTAACCCATTTATCGACAACAAGCATGACATTTATCGTTTGTGGAATATAACGAGCCACGAAAGGAAAAATGACAAACATACACCACCCACTGTTTGCCGCCGATCACTGTGTGTCACCACGTGTTACATTCGCTTACACACTCTCATTCTGATACATAAACAGAGGCAAATATTTTCCCTTTTCTGTGCCATGTTTGCAACCAAAGTGGTATCGCTGATCCAATAGATTATAATTAAGTTGTTTAAGGTTGCATTTCCAGAAAGTATGAAAGTTATTACTAATTCTATGCAAAACATAAATCACCCGAATGGCTCGATAACGTTGTAGTCTGTGAGAGTTGCTGCTCTTGAACGAACTCTCGCTACGTACCAAGCAAGAGAGTATTAGAACCTTCGCGTATCATGCTGTTCCATAGTTTCTTGCACCTTGAGCAGTCACATACTTTTCGTATTATTTTGACCCCTTTCGCAAAAGACTTGTTTCCCGACTGATCCAATCTCAGCAGTGGAGTAGTGATACCGGTCAGTATCAGTACCCACGCTTATGTTTTTATTGCTAAATTTTATCACCAAACTGAAACTGAATATCTTAACGGCATTATTTGCTCAATTTTTCATATAAGGGAACCAGGTGTAAAGTGCGTCATTGCAAGTTTGCTATGTCAAAAGGTGTTCTGAGCAAATCTAATAATCAAAACTTTTTAGACTGCAGTTTTCGATGTTAATTCTGTCATATCTTATAGGCAGCATCGCACCCCATCCTCCCCTACTGACAATAAGGCGACTGCATCAATCATTTCCCCGAAACTCGTTAGAAATTGGGTTCCCATAGTAAATGTTGGAATTCGTAATTCAAGTCGTAAATTTTATCCGCAAACTAATCCTTCCGAACTCAATTTGCAATTCCGCTCGGCCGTCGTCTTTTACGAGTTATTTTCGGCTGTTAGTACCTGGTAATGTGCGGCCATGTTTGGTTTGGTTCTACAACAAATAAAGTAAATTTGTCACGTCGTCCTCACCGCTTAATATTGTGTCCTACCCTGATTGATAACCGATAGTCGCTTAAATTTTATCTTATGCCAGCCTTTCATGATTGT
The DNA here is from genome assembly GCF_002204515.2 of Aedes aegypti. NCBI lineage: Eukaryota > Metazoa > Arthropoda > Insecta > Diptera > Culicidae > Aedes > Aedes aegypti. The sequence continues at coordinate 405,144,291 of NC_035108.1, forward strand.
GTAATCCGCACAAATTCAAGATTTATTAGGTTTGAAATGTCTAAATTAGGATGCTATTCATTAACATTCTTCTTGGGGGAAGTCTTCAGGACAAAGACCAACCATTATTCGAGGTTATGTGAGATGATTTTGAAAATAATAGAAACTCGTAAAATTTCGGCGATCCCCTACCGCAAACGCGCATACCTCGTAGGATCACCCGGGCTTAGTCTAGGCGGTTTCAAATTTTGATCGTTTGGAGTTTATTTGAAAACATGTTTTACTGTTTCGGGAGTTCTATGAAGCGGTGCTTTGGATTTGGCGATTTGGTGCTGCGTGTGGATCAAGGAAGCTCGTAAGTCGCACTGTTTTGTCACACACGGCAGTGAATGGAGAATAAGGCGGGCCATAAAAGTGTTTATGAGACACTAAAAATTTTAGTTTATGCGTCCGGAGAGGTCGTTCGGAGTGGCGACGCGATTTTTTTTTCTTTTCCAACCAAATCAGTCTCTGATTTCGATTAGCATAATTTCAACGTGAGTACATTCGATACCGGACCGGGCGGGGGCCATTCGTTGCGGTTACTGGGAATAGAGGCAGTTTGCATAAACATCACATCTCAACGAAAAGCGAAGAATTAAAGAAGCACATTTCACTCAGCGTGATCGAAGCTTCATCTTCAACTCGCCTTTTCATGGGACCAAATGATCAGTTTTCGTGAACAGAACGAGTATCCCCGCTGTCTGGGTGCGGATCGTAAATTTCCAGCTGAATGTGCGAAATCACTACGAACTAATCGAAAATTTACGATAACTGCACTTTGATGAAGACGATTTCCATCGGGACTAGGCTTTCGATCAAGGCGAGTTTTAGGTCCTGTGTGCTTTTGGTCGAAACTTGAGACTTACTATTTTTATATACTGCTCATGATAAAATCTCTCGTCAAACTTATATCCAGCTGTTGATTTCGCAAGCTTTGGTGTTGAAGATCGAACAGATGTGCGACACCCACGCTCGGAATTTCACGAGTCAAACTTTTCAACACTCGTTGCAATAAATTTTAGAAGCTCCCGTAATCGTCAATTTAAGCGAGATAGCAGTGGGAAGATTAAACACTCTTCGAGAGCGTAGGATCATTTTTATTTACGAAGTGACGAATGGTATAAATCTAATTAGTTTACGGCTGGTTGAAATGTTGCACACATCCTCGACACGCTTCCAATTTACATTCTACGTTCGTCGTCCGGGAACAACGCCTGCAGTTGAGAATTTCGTTCACGAAATTCATGTCGAGATAAATATCGCACCTGTTTTTATTGGCGTTTTTTTTGCGCGTGCTGAATTTCATATTTTATTCAGTAACCTTTCTAGTAACAACAAAACCCGACCCGATCGCCGTTTTGGGGGTGGTGCAGATACATATATGTATGACTCATGCCCAAAGGAGACCTTCACAATTTATGAGTGCGTTTATGACCCACATATTGCATTCGGCGCTCGTCGTCACCAAATAAAGTTAACTGGCTGCACTCCTTTCCTGTCAAAGGGGTGCGAAAATATGTGAAAACATGACATTTTAATTCATTAGTTGGCAGTAGTCTCGTACTGTGTGGTGAAACATATGGTTCGATGTTCTGTCTTTTGCTCGGTTGCTGCCTTTGACGTCCCATAATGGGCATTGATTTTGGTTTGGTTATACTTTAATTACCTAATGTGATTTTCCTGTGAGCGTATGGAGGTTGCAGCTCACTAATTGCTTTCATGAAATTTGTGCTGATGATAGCTGAGTTACATTACAAAATAAAGGAACCATTCTGTAACATTTTACATATTATACATATATTGAGGTCTTTGATCAGATTTTTTTTTTATAGAAATCCATAGGCGACTTCTGGTGATTTTTCTTTGCAAAAATAAGTTCTCCCATAGTAAATTCCGTACAAACTTTGAACAACTGGTGCTAAATTATAATTTCACCGATCGAGCTGAAATTTTGCGCAGCTGTTATGGAACCTAAAAACAATCCAAAAAGTGAACTGGAGTGAGTGAATCTAAATTTTATGTATAATCGTATCCTTGGTTTCCTTGTTCCACTTCCAACCAGATTTGATGTGCATGTCATTCGCGAAGCAAACAAACTGATCGGATCTGGTGATAATCATACCTCGACTGTTGAGACTGGATCTTTAAAAAAATTTGTCATACGCATCATTGAACAAGTGTTGTGCAAAAATCAGAAATTCTCGATATATCGGGAACATCTCTGATAGCTGCCTTGTTCTTCATTAGATGTTCAATGGCTTGAATATAATTATTCTGTGCTGACATTTTGTGCATTCGTTCTCTGTACCAGGTGTTCAGCATAATATATCACGATAATTTCACGAAGCTTTTACGGTTAACGTTGAGTATCTACTTGGACATGCAGACAAAAACTCATAGAAATTTTCAAATAAAGAAGTAAAATTACAATTTATGTTTACGATATTTAGCAACATTCCAAACCATCCACACACTTCTCGCGCTGACAAGCCACATGAATCCATCATTGATTCTTGAAAGTGAGCATCCTTTATTAAGGCTCAAGATCCCATCATTCAATCATCAGTAATCATCACAAATAAAAAAACAGTTTTTTCATTCAAATTTTGAAAAATTCCCATGAAAATCTATCGTTGCATTACACATAGTAAGTTCAATGCAATGATAGATTTTCCTAAACATTGCCTTAACTTTGAGCAAAGAAACTGGTTTTTGAAATTTGTACAACGATGATGATTATTTTCCTCTTAAGCCGTGGTAAATTCTCTGAAGTACAGAAAAATGAGACGAAATTTAGAACATTCAGGCATCAGCCCGCCGCAAGTGAGTGAGTGCTTTTGTTTACCTCTTTCCCGCTCTTGCGAATGAAAGGCACACTGCACAATCAGAAAAAAAACGTGGATAATGACAAAAATAAAAATTCATCGTCACAAACTGGTTTCGAAATTTTGCTGCGATGAAAGTAACATAATTTTAATAAAACAAATCATGATAGCATAGCATAGCATAGCATAGACTGACTGTACATTAGGGTGGTTCAAAATTTAAAAATGTTTGCGAATCCAATCTCCCATATGTTCCTTACCATCCTTAACATAAAAATAGTGTTCTGTAAAACTTTCAGCTTTCTAGGTGGTGATTTAAAGGTGGCCCAAAGACAATGTAGGTTTATATAGAAATTACTATGGAGAAATTTTGAGATATGTTTCAAACACGCTAGTACTGTAATGTAAGTACAAACTTAGTATCCCGTAGTAAAAACAAATTCTTCAAACCATAATAAAGACATTTGCTGAAGAGAGAAATTCAATCCGACGGATAGCAGAAGAGATATTCATGAGTTTGTTTGCTATTATTTAGCTTAATATGGGATTATAGCCCTGCAAACATGTACAAAAATCCCAAACAAAATTATCTCAAAAGGGGTTTGTGTCTTCAGCAACATCCTTCATTAAAGTTTGAAGAATGCGTTTTCAATATAGGATGATAAGTTTCTACTTAAATAACAGTACTAGCGTGTATGGAACATTTCTCAAGATTTCTCCATAGTAATTTCCATATAAACCTACATTGTCTTTGGGCCACCTTTAAATCACCACCTAGAAAGCTGAAAATTCCACAGAACGCTATTTTTATGGTAAGGATGGTAAGAAGCATATGGGAGATTGGATTTGCAAACATTTTTAAAATTTGAATCGCCCTACTGTACATGTCAATGGTTGCTACTCCGTGATTGATCGGAACTGGTAAGAATTGCACTACGTTCCAAATGAATAAGGGATGGGAGTTTCCGCTTACTCTCGAAGTGCAATTTCTAGCAGATCTAATATTATTGATCAATAACGGCGCCGGCCAAGTCCTTACAGTCAGTTGGGATGGGGAAGGAATGTTAGGGTGTAATGATTGTTGCTTCTAGAGACCGAGAATACCTCTGCATCTCCACATCACCACGGGAAGGGTATTTATTAGTGAGAGAGGAAAAGATCTGGGAGTCACCTCTGGTCGATGATGCGATCCATGGACAAGGGGGAAATATACGACTTATATATAAAGATAGTTTTGTATTCTTGTCTCGAGAAGTTTTTGGTAGAAGCTTTAAAAAATACGTTAACATCTATAATGTCGAACAATTCAAAAGATGTTTTTATTAATGACGAAAACTGAAAATTACATGTATATATTTTAAATTATATGAAACAGGAATAATGCCGACACTTTTATTGACGAACTATACATAGTTTGTTTGAAAATTACATATGAGTATTACTGTGCATTTTGTCTTGATATGGTAGGATTTTTTTTAAATACGTCAACAGTCCCAACGCTGTAGCCTTGAGGTTACGCTTTCTCTTCATAAGCGGAAGGTCATGGGTTCGATTCCCAGCCTCTCCACAAAAAAGCCGTCCAGCCACCAGAAGACGCCTGACGGAGAACCGTGCTTTGGGGAGCACGTCCATCCACCGTCAGTATCAGATAAGTTGAAAATAGATCTGTATCGGTAAAGAAGAAGCTACAGATCAACTGCTGATTCCGGCACAGTAGTGGCCACAAGCACAGAGTGCCTTGAAAAAAATAAAAAATCAGAATGTCGAACAATTCAAATAATGTCAAAAAGAGTAAAAAATATATGTATATTGAAATTGTTTATGAAAAAATGCATAATGCCGACACTTATAGCGACGAACCATACAGAGTTTGTTTTAATATTATTTAAAAGTTACGCTTTCAAGAAAAAATGTGTTATCACAAGCATGAAACGAACTCACCAGTTGGTAATCCATCCTCGACTGAACACAAAACTGACACTGACAGCAAAACTTCTTGGCGTCCCGAAAACGAACCGTCTTGCTTGTGCCTTCCCAAATACCTACCCAGCAAGACGCTCCGAAACAGAAAAAAAATTCTTCGGCGACGAAACCACGCGCGAAACCGTGAGCAAAATCTATCGGACGACGCAAAACCGAACTGTCCTGCTTGGGCTTCACGAAGCACTACCCAGCAAGATGCTCCAAAACAGAAAAAAATCTCCAGCGACGAAAAAACGCGCGAAACCGTGAGCAAAATCTATCGGACGACGCAAAACCGAACTGTCCTGCTTGGGCTTCACGAAGCACTACCCAGCAAGACGCTCCGAAACAGAAAAAAAAATCTCCGGCGACGAAAACACGCGCGAACCCGTGAGCAAAATCTATCGGACGACGCAAAACCGAACTGTCCTGCTTGGGCTTCACGAAGCACTACCCAGCAAGACGCTCCGAAACAGAAAAAAAATCCCCAGCGACGAAAAAACGCACGAAACCGTGAGCAAAATCTATCAGACGACGCAAAACCAAACTGTCCTGCTTGGGCTTCACGAAGCACTACCCAGCAAGACGCTCCGAAACAGAAAAAAAATCCCCAGCGACGAAAAAACGCGCGAAACCGTGAGCAAAATCTATCGGACGACGCAAAACCGAACTGTCCTGCTTGGGCTTCACGAAGCACTACCCAGCAAGATGCTCCAAAACAGAAAAAAAATCTCCAGCGACGAAAAAACGCGCGAAACCGTGAGCAAAATCTATCGGACGACGCAAAACCGAACTGTCCAGCTTGGGCTTCACGAAGCACTACCCAGCAAGATGCTTCAAAACAGAAAAAAAAAAATCTCCAGCGACGAAAAAACGCGCGAAACCGTGAGCAAAATCTATCGGACGACGCAAAACTGAACTGTCCTGCTTGGGCTTCACGAAGCACTACCCAGCAAGACGCTCCAAAACAGAAAAAAAATCCCCAGCGACGAAAAAACGCGCGAAACCGTGAGCAAAATCTATCGGACGACGCAAAACCGAACTGTCCTGCTTGGGCTTCACGAAGCACTACCCAGCAAGACGCTCCGAAACAGGAAAAAAAAATCTGCGGCGACGAAAACACGCGCGAAACCGTGAGCAAAATCTATCGGACGACGCAAAACCGAACTGTCCTGCTTGGGCTTCACGAAGCACTACCCAGCAAGACGCTCCGAAACAGAAAAAAAATCCCCAGCGACGTAAAAACGCGCGAAACCGTGAGCAAAATCTATCGGACGACGCAAAACCGAACTGTCCTGCTTGGGCTCCACGAAGCACTACCCAGCAAGACGCTCCGAAACAGAAAAAAAAATCTCCAGCGGCGAAAAAACGCGCGAAACCGTGAGCAAAATCTATCGGACGACGCAAAACCGAACTCAATTTTAATCAAACAAGTCATGATGTAGGGAAAGTGTACCAGTTATGGCCATAGTGGTTCCATATTTGACCATATGTGAAATGTAGACAGTTTTCACATTTTTAATCTCTTTGATTGTTTTAACATCAAGATATATCTTCAATCTTTCTACTACAACACACAAAACTTTTAAAAATGTGAAGGCATTCCAGAAATTGCGTGTGGCGAAATATGGAATCACTACGCCCGTAATTGGTACACTTACCCTATGTTTAAACAGTAGGGCTCCTGTGATTTACAGCTATAATCGACACAGGTTGAATTTCACCCGACATTGAGTCAACATGGAGCAACTACATGTTGATAACCGACTCGATTTTAATCCGATGTCAACTCTACATTTGTCCGACATAGAGTTCAATTTGACCCTACTTAGACCCGACATCTGGTAGACATATCAGGTGAGAAACAGTCCATATATTCCCTCTGTGATCTAATCGGCCTTACATCCTTCAGCGCCATAGCTGCCAAAGTCATATAAAACAAAAAATGTAGAAATAATGATACAATTCACATAAAGGTCACATATTTATTACTATGAAACATTGCGTTTTATAGTATTGCACTAGCCGCTTCATATACTTGTTGTTGTTAGGTTCGATTTGTGGTTTATTATTATTTTGTTATTACTCACATATAATTCAAAATGAATAAAATGTTCAAAATTAAAATTATGTTGCTACTATTTATTTGAAGAAATATTTTACTAACTTATAGATTTTACAGGTTCTGCATTTTTTTCACATTTATCCATAAAGTTGCATATGCAATTATTGTTAACATAGTTAAAACTTACAACTTTTCTGAATATAGCACACCCTTATTTTTAAAACCTTGTGAGTTACAAGCGAATTTCGAGTTTTTTAAATGTATTTTTGAAGTGAATTTTCTCAATTTAGAAAAGGACTTTCTCACAGTTTTTGCAGCGAAAGTTGCCTAATGTATGGCCTTTTGAATGCCACTAAGAGAAAAAAAATAAATTAAACTCCATGAGTTATGGATAACGAAAAAATTCATAGTTTTTCGCTTAAATTTGCTTATAACTTTAGAATCACATGAATTACAAACTTGCAATGTTCAACAAATATGTGTATAATTTCTTCCACTACAACTCTTCTGAAGACCTGTAGAACTGAGAACAAAATTTTTTGACAAAAAAAATCGGGTCTACCCTAAGTTAAAACTTTCAGAATCAATTTAATTGGTTTAGATGAAGAGTTGGATTTAAATTGTCTTTGACAAAGTTGTACAAAAAAAAACTTTTTTTTTATGTTTGCAGAAGAGCGCAGCCACAAATTTTATCAAACAAAAAGTTTAAGACAAAGTTAAATAAGGGCCACCCTATCCAATTTTTTTCTTAGAAAACTGAATTACGAATTACTTCTTTGAAAACATTATACGTCTATAATCGACGAGATCTTCTTAAATCGTTGATACGGACCATTATGCAATGTAAAAAGTTTCCAATCACTGAATGTTTCCTGATGTCGAGTGAAAAATAGGGCTATCATTTGGAATGAAAAAATCTGGCTGCCATACTAAATTTTGTCGTCATACTAGCAGTAGCACCTATTTACTCATCGCTCACCTTATTTTTGGTGCTAAAACAACGTTTTTTCTTGTAAAATTTAAGATGGTACCAATTATTTTCTTTTTATTTCAAATGAAAGCTACATCCTTCCTCTTTACGATGCCACTAAGTTTCATGAGTGTTTCTAAAAAAGTTTAAAAGTTGGGACATATCGAGCTCAGAAATACATGCAATTAAAAATATGGACCTTTTAGCAAACTGTTAAGCTTGCTGACTTACAAGGGGTTCTCGTATGTCAAACAACTTCTCGTTTTGATTAAGGGGAACAGATACAAAAAAAGGATTCTAATGATGTGTAAAAATACCAACATGTCAAAATTAGAAAAAAAAAACAAGTCGAGCACTCGACTCTGTATGTAAGTCGCTGACAAAATAGGCTTATCTGTCACAAGGTTAGCAACATATTTCAGTTCAACGGTATTTTCTCGGCTTACTAGTTATTGTCAGTATTTTCTGTTTTATTTTTCAAAATAGAGCGAAGTTTTAAAATTAAATTAGTGTTTTTTTTCTTTTATAAATACTTTAATCATTCCTCCAATCGTGAAAAACTGTAGAGAACACATCAATGCTGAATCAAAACCAACTTTAGTACTGAAACGCGTATTTCGACCTCAACTGTGTCTCTTCAGCATTGACTTGTCATAAGAGAAACTGTTGTGTGAAATCTCAATGAGATTCAGGTATCAACATTTCCCTAACTAGGCATGGTTTGAAGTATTCTTTCTAATCCTTCCGCAGAACATTGTCGATACCTCTAATAATTTTGACAGGAAAATTCTCCTAGAGCTAGCTGGGATTTTTTTTACAATAATCTTAGAAAACAATGCACATAGGTTTATGCCAGGGTTTGTAGAAAACTTTGTTCAGAGTTTTTTTTTGAAAAAAAATCTAAGATAATTTCTCCGGGAGTTCTAACGTCAATTTTTTTCCACGTATTTGTGCAAAAATTTTCTCAAGAATACCTTTTATATATTTTCACAAATTCTCATAGGAATTCCTCAAGTAATTCCTCCAGTGAGTCTAATGGTATTTTTATCGAATTACTCTATAAAGTAATTCATAGATTTCTCGTAAAGTCAATCCAGAGATTTCTCCAGAAGTTTCCCTAGAATTTCATCCATTGATCATCCCTGTAGTCTCTTTCGAAAATTTTGAGTAATTTGCTAAGCGAATTCCTCATGGATTCATTTCTTCTATAAATACATTTTTCAGAACTAATACCAGTAATTTCTCCGTTATTTTTCACATTTTCGGAGAAACTATTTCCAAGATTTTCCATGGAAACTTTTATATTTTTTTCCCAATAATCAATCTGAACAATCTTCCATGGATTTTTCACGGACCTAACATTTCCGTCAGAGACTCTTAGAGGAGTGAATTAGTTTAGAAGTTTCGTTTCCGGTCTCATAAATTCATGGTAGTCATGAATTCTTTCAACAATTTCGGTAATAAATTCTTTGGCATTCTTGAAATTACTCAAGGAAAAGCCGTTGAAGATACACTAGATAAATTGTAAACAAATTTCAGTAGAATTACCGGAAAAAGGACCTAGAACGTTGATATAAAAAAATCCTTTGCGAAATCGCTGGAATAATTTCTGGAAAAAATCTGAGAGAAATTACTAATTGTATTTCTAAAGGATATTGTAAAAAAAACTTTGCGTTAAATAATAGTTGGGTTATTTTCGGTTTGATACATTAGAGGTTTAAGGATCTTATTTTTTGGACATTCTATAGCTACCATCCCTAAAAACGGCAGAAATATGTCAAAAAAAATGGCGCACAAACTGAAATATTTGTGCACCATGAAGTTGTGCACAATGAAGTTAAAGATTAAGTAGTTGGAGTGCGTAATTATTACACGACTGAGCAAAAATGATTTTTCATTATTATTTTATGGCCGTATTTGCCGCAGATATAATTTCATTCGGTGCAAATTTGACACGGATTTAATTTTGGTCGGAATGATATTTTAAACTTTTTGAAAAAATCTTAAATTTGGAACGACAAACAAATTTATGATTTTTTTCAAAAGTAAAACTGATTGTTCTGAAATTATTCGATTTAGAGAACCATAGTAAAAGTTGGTTTTCATGGCTAACTCGATGGTACTCTGGTTTTGTGTTCTGTATCTCGATACCTCCCAGACAACCAGAATGTACGTATAACGAAATCACCTTTTGCGTTATGCGATGCTTATATGTGGAAAGTTTCACGTATAAGATGGTGCGAAAAAGCCTTATACGTACAAAAGTGGAGGCGATATATGTGCATTTTTATATGATGAAAAATAGCATGCAATGCGAGTGTATCGACTTTATTGCGAATCAATTTGTACTCTTATGCGACTTAATTCGTGATAACAAAATTCAGTTGACAGCTGCTACGGATTGATCCGACTTACTTTGTATGAGTATACGGGACAATACAAAATGTACATATGAACTCAGAAAATAACGGTTTATGCGAGGAAACCCATCAATCCAACGATTTCATCCACCATGTAATGCGGGTGTGATGCAATTTGTATAAATAAACGACTTTGTTCGTAAACTGTTATGCGACTTCTGGTTGTCTGGGCTCCCAAACTTGATGGTCCCTTCAATATAGAGTTGACTTCATTGTGAATTTTCTACTGAGTGAAATTCTAGTTGTTTCAGGTCGTTGATTCACCAATCTCAAATCCTCTCGTATCTAACACACTGGGTGGTCCTAGCAATTCGTTCCGCTAAAATCCACTCCATTAAAGTGGATTAGACACCTCCAGTGAGTGTCGGTTTCCTGTCGAGAAGAGCATCGCCATTCGCTTCACTCGACTCGCACGCAAATTCTGGCCAATTATGTCCCGCACTAATTGGATTTGTCACTCTGCTAAGCCTTCCGTCAAATCACACCCGCCCATTTGAGTGCGTCTTTGCCGCGTTATTCACACCTCCAGCTCTCCGCTCCGGTAATCGCATCATAATCGGAATTAGTAGAAAGCAAAACCGCAATCAATGATCATCCCGAGGCCCATAATATCCCAATTTATAGACGCAGACCCGCCAGAGCCAATTTGCAGAGTTTCGAAGATGTCGCGTGACACACTTCAACGAAATCTGGGCGAGAAATCTCCTCAACGCCAGCACCATCGTCAATCCGAAAATGACAGTAATCATAAAAACAAACATACGATAATCGTTATTTATGAACCGCTCGGAACGTGCATCGGATTGGTTACATACTAACAAATGCATCGGAGATTTTTGTCCGACGTGGAATGGCCGATAAGTGGGGTTTAGCGACGATTCCGCACAGAAAATGACCATTTGGATCAGGGCGTCCCAACCGGTGATCCGCGGGCCCCTAAGAGGGGCGTGACGACTTCCAGAAGTCCACCAGGGATTTTCCAGCTTCGGACATTAATAAATTTCTGGCAGGAGCTGTTGTTGTAATTTTCCCAACTACATGAAAAATGAACCAAACAGGCCCGTTACAAAGAGGTTTAATATTCTCCTGGCAGATTTACTAGACTCCAGAGAATCATTCAGAAATTCTGGATTGATAACACCCGTGACTTTTATTGCTACCTGTCAAATATATCTATTAGTTAGTTAAATATAGAATTTTTGGAAACTTTCGATTTAACGAACATCCATTTCTAGGGGATGTTTATAGAAATCCAAAGAGAGTCCCGGCGTCAAAAAAGTTGGAAACCACTGATTTGAATGGCCAAATAGAAACTTACAGTTATGACGACGAACCACCTTCGCGCGTACGGCAAATGACCGAAGACACGAGAGGAGACAAGATAATCTTCGTTGGGCGATTATTGGGCGAACTGGTGGGTGCATCTCTACAAGAAAATCCTGGCCACGGAACCAGGCAACAGATGTTGCTGCTCTCTGGAGGAAAGTAATGGCACAATCAAACAAACTGCGCGCGCGGGTGAGAGTTTTTATAAACGATCGCGTAGGTTTTTGTTTTTTTCCCTGCCTATTTGCGAGGAGACGATCTGATCTAGCGATTTATATTCACGGGAAGGTACGAGAGTGAAGTGCCGGTAGGAGTGTACGATCCCCAGATTACCTACTTATGTTGAAAGGGTTTTACGGGGGTTTAATTGAAAATTTATATCATGGGGCTCTTGTGAAACTACTGTTCGGTGTTGGGTTGATTTACAGCGTTAATGATTTTGAATGGGACGTTAATGGAGTTGACAGTTTCGATGTGGCAAATACAACACAGCATATTAATTTGTCATAGTCGAAAAATTTCATTAGTGGTCTTTAGCTTTTTTGTAATTCTTTTGCATCGTCCAACCATCTAATCCATAGAGATCATACTTCTTCTCGGCATTAACGTCCCCACTGGGACAGAGCCTGCTTCTCAGCTTAGTGTTCTTATGAGCACTTCCACTAGAGATCATATATTAAGTTGAATTCGAGCTCAGATCTTGGTCTTAGCATAGCATATCTTAGACTGACTGTAAATTAGGGTGCTGGTCATTTTTCGAAAGTTCTTTAATCCAAACAATCGTGTGTTTTTCTGAATGCAAATCACATAAAAAGGGAAATCTCTAATTTTGAGCCAAAAATTTTAAGATTTAAAGGTGGCGGAAGCGACTTGAAGATGAATTTTTAAGTTATGAAATACTACCTTCAGTGAAGTCGTCAAAACTTTGTAATTTTCCAACCAAATTAAAAGCTTTCAGCATCATTCTTTTTAAAATTAAATTCATGAAAAGTTTGTAGAGTACCAAATTTGTCTTAGTTAAAAGTAGTTTTCTCCAAATGTTTCTTACTACAAAAATCATAAAAGTAGATTGGAGTACGTTGTACCTGTTTAATCCGCCCTAAATGCTTACATTCCCGTGCATAAGTTTGGGTTCACCCCCTCAAAAACATGCAAAAGTGGTCAGTCCATATCTCTGTGGTTACACGTCCAATTGAGAGTTTCCCTGTCCAATTGAGAGTGGACCCAAACCTGTGCACGATTTGCATCTTACTGAGCGGTGAACCCAAACTTCTGCACGATGACTTGACTGACTGTTTCATAGGTTTTGAATACTTTTCAGATTTTTCCGCCAAAATTTCGTGGGGTCTCTTCAAAGAATATAAGATTACGATTCTTATGACACTTTGATTTAAAATTTTAGTCGATCCAATGCTGAGGAAATTAGATATGTTTTTTCAGTGTGTTTTTTGAAAAATGTCACAACTTTAAATTAAAATTTAGTATACAAAGTTCAAAGAATGTTTTTGGAAAAATACATACGAAGTAAGAATAACTCTTTGCCTTTCGAATGCGGCTCAGAGTGTTTCAATTGGACGTGTAACCACAGAGATATGGACTGAACACTTTTGCATGTTTTTGAGGGGGTGAACCCAAACTTTTGCACGGGAGTGTATATTTGACAGATACGCATATATCGACCTGAGAGAGAGGTGACAGCTCACTGACAGCTAGCATGTTTTCTACCCTTCTTTGACAATGGTCAGATGAACTTATTTAGGTCAAAATAATATTTACTTAATGTTGTTTATTATGAAAAAGGACATGAATACAAAAGAAATCAATAGCAGTTCGCCAACACACAACTATATTTAAGTATTCTACTTTAAAAAATGTGAAATCATCGAAAAACACCTAGAAATTAAATAATAATTACGTTTACTTGAATTTTGACGCTTTTTCACGTTCTGCCCTCCGAATGTGTTCGCTTTCCAGTGACAGTTGGTGACAGGCTCCCTTGACTTTTGGGAGCTCGCAGTCTAAGCCAGCTGTCTCCTCCACAACAAATATTGCCCCAGAAAAGTGAATTTTCTAGGGAAAATATTATATTTTTCAATTTTTTGTCTGTTAATCATCAATGCTTAACCAGAAACTGAGGTTTCTTATTCGTTAAACCTTCAAAAAAGTTTTAGAAGCAATTTTTCATAAATGGTAAAACAAAAATAATATTTGGAATTTTTAAAAATGTTTGCATTTTTCTACTTGAAGTTATAAAAAGATGCTTCACGAACTTCTATTTAACAGTAAAAATGTAATTTTCAGCAAACAATAATGAACAATTATAAAAAAGGATTTTTCAATTATAAAATCATGTTTTTGGGTCGTTTTTGTTAAATAACTTAGTCAAAACATTTTATAATTCTATGCGTTGTATACACCGTAGAAAAAAAACAACTAAATAAGATTTAAAAGCATGTAAAAAGATCAGAAATCGGATGAGTATTCATGAAGTTATGGTCAAACACAAATGTTTTTTTTTAGTAAGAAGAGGAAAAATTAAGAGAAAACTACTTTTAACTAAGACTAGTTTTGATTTTAGACCAATTTGATATTCTACACACTTTTGATAAATTTAGTTTCGAATAGAATGAAGCTAAAACCTTCAAAATTAGTTGGAAAATAACAAGGTTATGAAAACTTTACTGAGAGTCATATTTCATAACTTGAAAAATAATGTCGAAACATTCAAAAGGTGTTTTTAGTAATGTTAAAAAGAGAAAAATATTTATATATCGAAATTGTATAAAACTGGCATAATGCCAACACTTGTAGTGCTATCAGGTATCAGAAGGCTGGTTCCAAAGGCACGTTTCCCACCAGTTGGGAGATTTGTGCCCTCGCCATATATGAGCCTATTACATCATCTACCCGATGGGAGAGGAAAGGGAAGGGAAATATGGGAGGAAATGGGTTCGAACAGCGCTCTAAAAAGAGCACTGCAAAACGCATGAGCGTAAAGAGAACTTATATCTTATATCATTACTTCAGCGGGTTAAGAATAACAGAATGTCCTGAAGATTCAGGCTTCTGAATTCAGTTTCCCTTAAGAAGTGTTTACCAAGTAATTGGAATCGCATTTGCGGGAAAACTGGATAGTTACATATCAGGTGATATGAAGTTCCATAATCGGAGTCACAACTATCACACACAAATGAGTCAGCACGCTGAATATTTGTCATGAGTCGGCCAAGAGACTGCAATTCTGATTTGACAGATTTGTTAAATACTTCGCCACCTTTGGAGATGGCTCAGTAATGTACAGTTTTGTATGACGACATGACTCCAAACTATTTCAATATTGCTTGTGCTGAGTTGCCGCCCAAGAATTTATCTGAAGCTTTACCCAGCACTTCGAAATTGGAATAGCTGGCTCAGGACCAATGAAGTCATGCGATGCTCCATCGCGAGCTAGCTCATCAGCCAATTCATTTCCAGCGATGGAAAAATGGCCAGGTACCCATAAAAGGTTTACAGAGTTGACTGAATTTAGTTCCTCAATTTCAGTTCGACATGCGATAACAAGCTTCGACCTTGAGTTGACCGAAGCAAGAGCTTGTATAGCAGCCTGACTATCTGAACAGAAGTATGTGATTTTACCCATTACGCGCTGTTGAAGTGCCGATTGCACTCCACACATAAGAGCAAATATTTCCGCCTGGAAACCGGTGCAGTTTCTACCAAATGAGTAAAACTGATTCAGCCTTAGCTCACGAGAATATACACCTGCACCAGCTCTACCTTCAAGGAGGGGGCCATCAGTGTAACATACTATATTGTTTAATATACTTCTTTCCAAATAGCCAGATGTCCACTTTTCCCGTGAAAGGAATTGTGTGGTAAATGTCCTGTAAGAAAAGTGACAAGCAATTGTGAGATCACTTGGAGCAAGGACAATTCTGTCCCAATTCAATTCGCAACGTCGAAAAGGGTCTCGAGCGCTGCTGTGGGAGTTGTAGAGAACGCACCAGACATCGCCATCAAGCACATCCTTTGGAGATGGCCCAATTTTAATTGGATTATTCTCACTTCGCCCTTTTGCCACCACACAAGACATCCATATGCCAATATTTGTCGAACAACTGTTGTGTAAATCCATTTGATATACTTGGGTTTGAGGCCCCAAGTTTTACCAAAGGTTCGCCGGCATTGACCGAAGGCCATGCAAGCTTTTTTGACTCTGAAATCAATGTGAGATGTCCAAGAAAGTTTGGAATCTAGAACGACTCCGACATACTTTACCTTTAAAGATCGAATTCCATCGCGGTTTCGTCTTTTCGTAAAAAGAACAATAGATGTTTTATTCGGTTTAACCGAAAGGCCATATTGGCGACATCAACTCTCGACTACCTAAAGAGCACTTTGCATCAGGTCGAATAGGGTGCTTATGCACATACCAACTATCAACGCTAGATCGTCGTCGGCAAAACCATAAGTTGGAAAACCGCTATTATTGAGTTGCCTCAATAGCGTATCTGCTACGAGATTCCACAAAAGTGGTGACAAGACTCCCCCTTGGAGGCATCCACAAACACTCAATGCTCGAATCGCTGCTTGACGCAATGTCGAGAAGAGATGTCGGTTTCTGAGCATTTGATGAATCCAATTGGTAATCATTGTAGCCCATGGTTTCGTGCGGCTTCCAATATGGCATTGAAAGATACGTTATCAAAGGCACCCTCAATATCCAAGAGAACACCCAAGCAGGATTGCTTCTGAGCGAATGCTTTCTCGATATCGTATAGAATTTTGTGTGAAAGAGTCACAGTGGACTTTCCAGATTGGTAAGCATGTTGTAGTGACTTGTATTGACGAAGTATACAAAGTTTGTTTGAATATTACATTTAAATATCGCTTTCAGTAAAAAATGTGTTATTATAAGCATGAAACGAGCTCACCAGTAGGATATCCATCCTAGACTGAACACAAATATCTTTTCGCACTCACGTAACGCACATAAAGCATTGCCTGAATTCGAGCTCAGGTCTTTTATCAAAACCATGCATGTTATGGCAGAGCTAAGCGAAAACCGTTAGATGAAGTGATACCATTTGAGGATTCTAGAAGCCGCAAAAAGTTTCGTTAGAAGTTTTTGACCAGGCATCGATCAAACATTTCTCAATAAATTCACAAAGAATTTGTAACTACTGTGGAAAGTTTTCCTCGGAATTTATCAAAGATCATTAGAGGATTAAATAAATCATTAGGAATCTTACAATGAACTCTTCAACGATCTTGTCTTGAGAGGCGCATAGGATTCCAATTGAACTCAAATTAAAATTCATTAAGGCTCAAGGACCCATCATTCAATCATCAGCAATAATCGAAAATTAAAATCCAGTTTTTCGTTCGAATTCAAAGAAATCTCCATGAAAATCTATCATTGAAATACAGATAGTTAGTACAATGCGATGATAGATTTTCATGAACATTGCTTGGATTTTATGCGAAAAAACTGGTTTTGAAATTTGACGAACGATGATGGTTATTTTTCTCTTAAGAATTAGTTCAGAAGTCCATTAAAAACTTTACCATGATGGTCATCATACATCCTACAAAGCTGAAGGTCACTGAAGAGGTTGTTTAAGAAATAGGTAATAAGCGAAAAATTTACGATTCTTTGATCGTCAAATACGACAACAGTAATCAAAACTAAATGAACACTTATTTGAAATCAATAGCTTTATTGATGAAGGCTTTCATTTTTATTTCTCTACTCTTTATTTCACAAGTTGCATCATTCCCGATCATGCCACAATCACTTGCTTTATTGCATTATTTCCGCTTCGGAGCGCACACTTATCGCGTGTGACAAAATATAGCTTCCGGCATCTCATTTGCGATGATTTATAGCACCGATTGACCCAAAGGCATACTTTGTAGCAGCCACACATTTCTACTGATAAGAACCGATTCGTGGTGCTTTCCACACTATCATCATGTCGTCGGCCGACTGTCTAATCCAGTTCACTGATCATTCAAAAGTGTCCACCATAACGAGTTTTTTGGAGACGGAATCAATTCAATGAACCCAAACATATTTTTGCAACCCAATTTCTGATGTAACTTCTGTTCCAATTTGCAACGTTCGCTATCCAGCTCAAGAGCTCAAATGGGCGAAACCCTCTAAGCTAGTGCTTTCTACACATCCTTCCCAACCTCAATACCGGAGGATACGCTCCCACCAAATTGTATCGAGTTTCCGTCATCACATGTCATGTCGATGGGATAATTCGCGGTTAATTACGGATTGGAAACTGCCATTTGAAGGACGGCATGGTAGATCATCCATCCGTAAGTTGCCTACGTGATTTCAAATTTGTCCACTTGGATGACTTTTTGGGTCGGATCTCGTAGGCGACGTGGTTCCGAACGATGGTAGTCGGCATTCCTGGATTTGCTTTGATCTACTCTGTGGATGCGGGAGGCGACGATCCACGTAGTTGTTGCAATATCTGTCATCGGCTTGCAGTCAGCGTTATTATTTACCTAGCGGTGTTGGATTTTGTGGTTAGCTTCACTATGGGTTTAACCCTTTCAGGACGGATGGGTCATGTTGATCAATCATCATCAATCTGATGGTGATCGAACTCACGACTCCCTATTCGCTAGATGGGCGCTTCAACCTACAATCTGCGGAGCTTGTGAGAGATCTCGACGCTCGGAGGCGAAGTAATTACTTTCAACGAAAACAAACCCGTTTGAAAACTCCACAAAAAATTGTAGAGCCTACAATATCTTTAATACAATTTATGCTTTTAAATTGTAATATATGATATTTTCGCGATTGTATTATATTTCCTTGGACATTCTTCGATAAAAAAAGATGTTTTTTTTTAACTAATTTTCAAATCCGTTCGTAAAATGTGAGCTGAAAAATCGTCCTGAAAGGGTTAATTAAGCTTCTTACGGCGGTGTGCTTCGCACCAGAGGAAATCGCGACTAGAAGATGACAAAGTTTCGAGGGAGGGTAAAAAGATGCCTAATCTATCGTGAGGACCACTTAATGCGTGGGTCGATCGAATGCGTTTGTTTGTACTTGGTGGTGCGATGTTGGATAAACACACGATGAACTTTCCGTTAGTCAAATTTCCAACGATTACGATGTGCACGTTCGGACGTTGAAGTATATAGGTTTTCCCATTTTTTGTTTGTTATGGTTACGGCCCAGTGCGTAGGAAGCGACCAAGCACGAAGAAAGGCGATAGAAAGCCATGCGTGCATAAATTAGAATAAATAATTACACGATTTGTCCGAGCGTTTCCATCATATCGGTTGAGCTGAGCTGGGTCAAGAGCTAGGAGCGGTCCGCGGAAGGTTATCTGGGGGGACCGGGGCTAGGGACTAGGACTTTGAAGAAGTGAGTGGGTTTTGTGAACTGCGCTTCTGCCTCTCGCTGTTTGCTTAATTATATGCGGAAGATTTATCGTCTACTTGGGTGGTTGGTGACTCGAAAGGGAAGTTGGTGTGACAGCTCAATTAACTGATAGCATGTAAGCCATTTTCCGCACGCTTTAACCCGGATGGTATTGAATTAATTCATTGGGAGACGGTTGTTCCGAATGGCCTATACCTAGATAGGTTTGTGGAAGATACATTTAATGGGCAATCGATGCAGCTTCAACAAGTTTCAAAACTAAATGGGCATTGATATTAAACGATTTTAAACTCTTATGTGATAGAGCGCTAATTTGGAAATAGATGCACTACATGAAACCATATTCCTAACTAGATCTTTCATTTTTTTCTTCAAAGTTACAAGTTTGAACAAATGTTGGAAATATAAATACACGATGTTCATAATTTGGTGTTCTTGAGCAAAACAAGTTAGATTTTTTTAGTTCTTAATGCAGATCATCATTACAAGGAAGCATATGCTCTTTGACTTTGAAAACGATATCGACCTTATTGGAATCGATCGCAAATCAGTGGAGGAGGCCTTCGTGCCTCTGAACACTTGTGACAAGAGACAATGCATTTTCCGCGAAGTGAAAAAACGAACTGTGACTGCGAATAGTGCTCTTTACCGGATTAAGTAACCAGCTTTGGTCCCGCAACTTGCAAACGGAAACAAGCCCTGTATAAAACAATGATTTTTCCGCTAGCTCTCTACGGGCACGAAGCGAGGACGTTGAAAGAGGTGGACCGGAAAGCCTTCGGTGTTATCTAGCGTAAAGTGCTGTGGACGATACTCGGTGGGAAACTAGAAAATGATGTGTGGCACAGACGCATGGATCACGAGTTATATCAAGCGTATGCGAATATTGTTAGGCGTGTGAAATACGGCAGACTTTAGTGGGATGGTCACTTAGTGTGAATGTCGGTAAAGAGAAGGGCGAAAATAATATTCATCAGGGAACCGTCGACTTCGTGGAAGACCTCTAATATGCTTGCGTACAGAAAGGGGACCCAGATAGCCGTAGCGGTAAACGCGCAGTTATTCAGCATGACCAAGCTGAGGGTCGTGGGTTCGAATCCCACCAGTCGAGGATCTTTTCGGGTTGGAAATTTTCTCGACTTCCCAGGGCATAGAGTATCTTCGTACCTGCCACACGATATACGCATGCAAAAAATGGTCATTGGCAAAGTAAGCTCTCAGTTAATAACTGTGGAAGTGCTTATAAGAACACTAAGCTGAGAAGCAGGCTCTGTCCCAGTGGGGACGTAAACGCCAGAAAGAAGAAGAAGAAGAAGAACAGAAAGAGGACCTGGCGACTCTAACGTTCGGGGTAACTGGAGAATTATCACCAAAGATTTATGAAGATGGAGCTCTACAGTACGCCCGGCAATGGCATGACACTTTGCTGTAGCTATCAAGGTATCAATGTGAGAAATGCACATGAGTAAGTCTCCATCAAGATCGCCTTAAGACCATAGAAATGATGAACTCAACAAAACAGTTTTCCTTGTTTTGATGGACATGCCGGTCGTCGGGCTTCATCGGATCAAGAACTTGGAGAAGCCCAAACATCAACTATGTTCACTATTGAGTTGTCCCAAAAATTTCTATCAGTAAAAGTGTAGTAGATGAGAATTCTCCACAGAGAAAAAAACGAGTATGAATGACATCTCGATGAAGCGCAGAATGGCATAGAACAGAGCGATATGTGCAAATTTAATGAAACTGTCGATGGCAAGCGGAGAAAAATAGTACCCTCATTCGTCGTGTACAATAATCGTGAAGATGACTTGCTGATTAACAACATTATCTGCCAGGTGGAGAGAGCATATTGAGAGTTCGGGTTCTTATTCCTCCGTCTCAAAACAATATGGGCAACTTTTGGAAGGCATGTAAAACTGTATTTACCTACTTACCTTATTCTAGCTGAAATTCTTAAAATATTGTAGGTAGGGTACCGGTACCAATGGTTGTAATGTACCAGTAGATTGGACTATGGGATAAAACGTACATTTTTCGATAAAACCGACATGTTGTATTTTTGGTGGATGGATCGCCTCTAGTTTAGTCGATTTGCCAAATTTCAGCTTTTTATTTTATCAAAAAGTCATATAAATAATTAAGTCAACGCAAAAAATTTGCTCCCTTGCACCAATAGTTGCCGTCGGACAGCAGACTTCAAAATGGATGTATAGAAATGAAGAAAAGTCCCAGAGATGATCTTTATGCTTTATTCGGAAGATATTAGTTGCTGTTCCGAGGGAAAAATGTTAAACCTATGTGAAAAATTACCATTTTGTTTAAAATTACTTGTATCATTCCCGAACGGCTACTACTAGAGCACTAGCGCAACTACTGGATCACGTGTACCAATAGTGGCTCAAGCGATTTTATGTTAAAAAATCAGTTTTATCACTCTTTTTATATTTTTCCCACATAGTAGAGGTTGAAATCTTTCTGCTGACGCCAAAAGATCTCTGTTAAGGCTTTTCGTTATTTTCTTATGATTTTTTCTAACTTAGGTAGTCCACTAATGGCACCGGTACCATATGTAGGAGTTCATGCAGAAATTGATGTTTAAGTTTCTTAACGTGTCCTTGGAAGTTTTGATACAAGAACTTTCATGGAATTCAGGGGATATCCTTAAAACAATGCTTGTTTCATGGTATTAATCTAAAGTAAGCGCTTGTGTTCTGGTATTATTCCTTAATTTGAAAGAACTTCTGGTGCCATTCCTTAATTTGTAAATTTCTTAGGGAATTATTGAACATATCTTTGAAGCAATCGCTATTTGAAACCTGGGATAATTGTTTAGGAATATTTCAGAAGGTGAATCCTTATGGGCTTTCTACTTGAAATCTCACTGGAAACCATGCAGTCTTAGTTGTCTTTTCATTATCCTTGGAGTCACTTCTGAGAAAGTCCGAGAAAAATTGCTGCAGAAAAGTTCTGAGATTCATTTCTTTTTTGACTCGGGAAATTTTTCTATTGATAGTTTGACTAAATCATAGGAATGTATTAAGAGCAATTATAAGTTGCATTGTGGAAGCAATTATGAATCCCTGTCGCAAATTTTGGGCATATTCTAAATTTTTGCAATAATTTCTAGTGCGATTTCAAAAGGCAATCATAATAGAATATTGTGGATTTAGCACAAATTTGCATTCCGATTTTCGATCATTGACTTCCGCTCATTGATACGTTAAACATAAGATCGCAAGTAGTGCGCTGTACAGTTCATCTGATGGTTAATGCAGCACACTATTTCCGACAATATGTTTAAAGTATAGTAACAATAGCGGAAGTATATTATATGACCAACGATTTCAATTTAGTGCTGGTGCCTCAGTACTTGATGTGAAATTATTAGCAATCCAAAAAAAAAAAAATATCAAAAGTGTCTATAGATACATTTCCGGTCGAATTCAAATTCATGCGAAATCTTTAGAGATATTCATAGACGTGGAGGTAAGCCTGAAAAAAGATGGATTTATAAAGGATTGTCAATTATCTAAGGTTTTGTTGTAATTTTATTGTAGGAATCCAAGAAAGAGTCCTAGAGAATTCTCAAGAAGTGTATCTGAAAAATCTGAACGAATTCTTGGATGAAACCCTGAAGCAATTGTTTTTTTTCCTTATCATGGTTAATTTGTATCTTCTTTACCGATACAGATCTATTTTCATCTAATCTACATTTACATCACTTTCACTCTCTTCTACTTTTTTACTCTCACAACGAGCAGGTAGGAGAGTGCTCTGCCGTTGGTCCAATCAAATTCCTTATAAACCATAGTCCATTGCTCTTGCGGTGGTTCGTTTTGCCGTGTTTCTGAGTCGTTTGAGGCTCGCTGCCTGCGAAGAGGGTCAGTTTGTCTCAGTCACCATCTGATACTACCGGAGGATGGATGTGCTCCCCAAAGCATGTGGCGTCTTCTGATTGCTGGACGGGTTTTTTTCTGGAGAGGCTGGGAATCGAACCCATGACCTTCCGCTTATAAAACGAAAGCGTAACCTCAAGGCTACGGACCCCCTCTGAAGCAATTGTTGAATTGAGTACTTTACGAAATCCCTGAAAAATTTTCTAGAGAAATAATCCTGTTCCAATCTATGAAAACTCCGAGAATTATGCCAATAGACATGTTGAAAAATCGTTAAAAAAAACATAAATCTCTGAAGGAATTTCTTGAAAAATCGCTCAATGATTGTAAGAACTGTTCAAAGAAGAACGTATGGACAATTCTGGCATAATTTTTGAAGTAGTTGCTTGTATTTGTTCTGAAGGAATACTAGTAAGAATTTCTGAGAAAATAATTAAAGAAGAAAATATTGGAGATCTTTAGATCTAGTATCTTTAGACGAATTTCCTTGGGTTTCTTATTGTCAGAAAAGTCTTAGGATAAATAAATGTCTCTCCTCTTGTCTACGTCCATATGGCAACGTACGGTTCAATGAAGAGAAATGAGCTTAGTTTAAGTATCGGATAAGCAGTCTTAGAAACTATGTGCTAAGATTTTGCCATCTTGGAGAATCTTATCTTTCGTACCACATATTTCCAGGACAGACTGATTCTTGATGATTTGGATTGCACTTCTTGGACATTATCGATGGCGAAACTTATCAAGGCACTAACATCGACACTGACCACTATCACCCCAAAACTATCCGTCATCAAAAATGTTTTTTATATTGTCGGATGGTGGTGAGCTTGGAACAAAAAAGCTTCATTGTCGGATGAGGGTGATGTTGGGCTCAATGGGATCCCTCTTGTGGACTGCCGGAGCCATCGAAGATAAAGCTGACAAAAACTTCGGGTACGTGAGGACGGAACTGTCGGAACGGCTTGTTCGATGAGGAGTGCAGGCAGATTCTGGTGGAAAATAATACAGTGTAAGCATTTATATTGCATCGAAAGATCTGGCAAGCGGAGAACGATGGGATAAGAGAACTGTATCGGTATCATAGAATACGGAAATTCTATCACAAGGTTAATGCATCCCGCATGTGCTACGTGCCGCGATTCCACTTTTACAGAGATAATGATGCAAGCATCTTGATGGATAAACATAAGGTGATCGAAAGTTGGAAGCAGCACTTCAATGAACACCTGAATGACAATAAGAGCGCAGGTAATGAAGATCGAGACAACCGAGGAAATGACTAAATCAGTTCAGCGCTTGATGGAAACCAATCAGTTTCTAGTTAAAGGATGTTAAGAATGCCATTCAACTGAACAAGAATAATAATACAGCTGGTAAGGATAATTTCGTAGCTAAACTCTTCATGCGCCTGCATAGGCTGATTAACTCGAATTGAAAAACTGTACTGCTATCAAAGATGTGAAAGGAAGGAATAACACCCCCCATATACAAGAAAGGCAGTGAACTTCTTCAAAGAACCGAGAGTTTTATAACAGATCATCTTCCGAATGCAATGAAAGATTGTGGTGGATGAAATTCAACTATACAGGAAACCAGTCCAGCAACTTTGACATTTATCATCCTGTCTCGTGCGGAAATTAATTAGCTCACTACACAAATATCTTGGAACTAGAACGAGCGTGCATCTATCCTTTCGCTCATGATGCGAAATCTTACCAGAGCACTCTATTTTGACCTGGGCATGTCATAACCGTACAACCGGTACCTACTGCTGTATTGCAAATGTCGCTTCTGATTCTTTTATGCAGCAGAAATCTCTGAAACGAACAGTATCTCTACGGACAAGATTAATTTGTACCACTTCTAGACTGCACGCCTTCCTGTGTACTTACGTAGAAAATCACGTCAATCAATGGACGCGAGGTACACGATATGCTCAACAGTCCGCCAAATGATGTACATGTCCTGAATGTCCCCCGACTTGGGTGGTCGGTCACCACTCCGTAACAAACTGGGGGCATGGAGAATCTAAACCATCGAGCGAGAAATATCGGTTCGGTTCAGTTCGCAGCGGAACCGTAATGAGTTTCGCAAAGGTGTTAGGTAATGAGCGGTCGTTTATGCCCTTTTTTCCTTTCCGCATTTCGGCCAACGCGATGCAACGGCGATCGAATGATCTGTGCGTCTTCTCTCGATCATCGGAGAGCGAGCGTTCGGTTCGGGGCGTGATTATACAAATTTCCACCGGCCTACCCACACGGCTCGGTTTATGATGTGTGGTATGCCACTATAGGCGATCAGGTGGTCAAAAAACGAACATATGACTTGTTCTAGTTGATGTTTCCTGTTCATCATTCCACAGGAAATACTTCTAGTAGGATATTTCTGGAATATCAGAGCAAGATCTTTTGCAGTTTTGTTAATACAGTAATTAATATACCTATATAACTTAAGAGAGTTGGCAATATTTTTGTCACAAGATTATACAGAAATTGCCCATAGTGGCATGGTTGATCTTCTGGGGTCTGCTGATCCCCCGGGGCCCCGGAGGGGAAAGGGCCTAAGAAGGTGTCTGCAACGCCGCATGCCGTCGTCATTTGGACGTGTGTGGAGCCGCTCTGGCGGGACCCCATAACGAAGTGGGTAGGAAATAAAGGGCACAAGAACGCGTTTCTTGAGATCTAATCAAAATACGTATCGCTTTAATTCGTTTTGCTGCCTGTTTTTGACTTGGCGTTGTTGTGGCATTCTGGCGGCTGCCCGGAGTCGAAAAATACCGTTTGGAGAGCGTGACTTTTCCGCCAGGGTTTTGGGAATTGCGATGATTAGTGATCGGGATGCTGGGTAAAGGTGACGAGAGGTTAACACAGAAGGCCTCTTCTGCTAGAAAAAGAATGACGTGATTGTTCAGAAGGCATATTTACTTGCGTTTGGATGTAGAGAATATGATGAATCCTATGCAATCAATTAATCTAAAATTCTTGTTATCTTTAACACATATATGTGTTGATTCTTCTAAAGGAATTCAAGATTTTCTGTTTATATCCTCTAAATTCGCAATGCCGACTTCATTGCAGACAATGAAAATGAATCACTTTTACTCCCAGTCGTAGGCGAAGACAGTACTTTACAATTTTTATTCGACAAAACATCATATTTTGGCCTAAATCAAATTAATCACGTAAAAAACCAACAAAATTCTTACTTGGACCTCTTATTTACAAATTGCACTGAAGATTTCTGTGTGTATACATCATTATCACCTCTATGGAAAAATGAAGTATTTCACACTGCAATTGAATACTCAATCTTCATACATAAAACTTCTCTCCCCAGCGACTGGGAGTACGAGGAAGTGTCGGAATACAATAAAGCAAATTACAACGAAGCCAAACGTAGACTATGTACAATTAATTGGCAACATATCATAAGTATTGAAGGAAATGTCGACACCGAAGTATACAAGTTCCATTCAATTATTCAACAAATAATTAATGAAACTGTGCCAACAAGAAGAAAAAGACGTATACAAAATAACAAATTACCGGTGTGGTTTAGCCCACATCTGAAAAACCTAAAGAACAAGAAACAGAAAGCGCATAAATTATACAAAAAAGAAAATACTGCCACCAACTTACAAAATTATCATGACATATGTTACCAACTCAACTCATCCATTAACTCCGCACATGAAGAATATAATCGTAAGGTCGAATCCGAAGTCAAATCATGTCCTAAAAACTTTTTTAATTATGTAAACACAAAATTAAAAGGTAGCAATTTCCCTTCGCGAATGCATTTTGACGGACACAACGGTGAAAACTCTTCCGATATCTGCAACCTCTTTGCAGATTTCTTCCAAGAAGTGTATACCACCTACTCTGAAGAAGACCGCGACCGCAATTTCTTTTCTTTTTTCCCAGAAATTTCTAATAGTATATCTATTGAAAAACTATCACAACAAGAAATCTTATCGGCACTAAAAAACCTGGACGCAACTAAGGGAGCAGGACCGGATGGCATTGCACCCGTGTTCTTCAAAAATCTCTCAGAAGAACTTACCCTTCCCTTAGAACGCCTTTTCAACATTTCTCTAAATAATGGAAAATTCCCAGTAGCTTGGAAATCCTCATATTTGGAGCCTGTTTTCAAATCAGATACAAAATCTGACGTACGGAACTATCGCGGAATTGCCATTATCTCATGTATTCCCAAACTCTTCGAATCTCTCGTAAACGACAAAATTTTCCAGCAAGTAAAAAACCAAATTACTTGTATGCAGCATGGCTTTTTTAAAGGCCGCTCAACATCTTCCAATCTGCTAGAATTTGTATCTTTTATTCTCAACGCAATGGACAATGGCAAGCACGTAGAAGCCCTCTACACTGACTTCAGTAAAGCATTTGACCGAATCGACATACCATTATTAATCTTCAAATTGCAAAAAATAGGAATGGAGCCAGGACTCTTGAGTTTGATCCAGTCATATCTATCACATAGGAAACAAATTGTGCGCTTTCAAAATAAATTATCAGCACCCATTTCTGTAACCTCTGGAGTACCCCAAGGTTCTCATTTAGGCCCACTTCTTTTTATTCTGTATGTAAACGACATTTCCTTTTTACTTAGAAAAATAAAATTTCTTATATATGCAGACGACATGAAGCTCTTCATGGAAGTAAGTAATTCTAGCGAAGCAGAAGAATTCCAGAATGACATTAACTTATTCTTCACTTGGTGCCAAAAAAGTTTACTTCAGCTCAATATCACAAAATGTAATTCAATAGCATTTAGTCGAAAATATGTAACACCACCAATTGAAGTATTTTTAGGAAATCAAGTAGTGCAGAAGTGTAAAATTGTAAGGGATTTGGGCGTAATCCTAGACTCTAAACTCACTTTTGTAGAACATTATAATTCCATAATAAACAAAGCAAACATCATGCTTGGCTTCATTAAGAGGTTCAGCAACAATTTTCAAGACCCATATACTATTAAACTATTGTATACTACATATGTAAGACCAATTCTGGAATACTGTCACCTAGTATGGAACCCGTATCATGTCGTACACGAAGAACGCATAGAATCAGTACAGAAGCAATTCTTTTTATACGCCCTTCGGAAATTGAATTGGACTGTACTGTCACTTCCGTCGTATGAAGCACGCTGCATGCTCATCAACCTGGAAACACTTAAGCAACGCCGGGAATTCGCAATGATTCTCTTTATAAACAATATTATTTCGAACCGTGTAGACTCTGCTGCACTTCTTACTCAACTAAACTTCTACACACCCTCTCGGCATTTAAGAACAAGAAAATTATTTTCAGAAAAATCATGCAGAACGCATTATGCTCAAAACGGACCAATAAACCGTATGATGCGTCAGTATAATGTACATTGCGAATTCATTGGCATTACTATGTCCAAAGAGCAGCTTAAAACACAGCTAAAGAACAATAGAAGTAATCCATAGCATGTAAGAAAGTATTGTAATTATTGTATGTAGTCTACCTATGCTTGACGAAATAAATAAATAAATAAATTCACAAATTCAGGTCACGATTGGCGGTACCCCTTGTTTCTTCATGCGAATCGAAGAGCTTGGGCTATTATCGAACTGATTGCTTTTTTCGATGAATTTTTCCTTCCATCCTTAGAAGAAAGCGCTCAATCCGAAGGATCAAACTTCTTTATAACGAAATGTTACATCTGTTAACCTGCCAGCAGAACCTGGAATGGGAACTCTGCGTTTCTTCCGTTTGTCTGTGACATTCTTCTTCTTACGTCCCAATTGGGACAAAGCCTGCTTCTTAGTTTTGTTATATTATGAGCATTTCTATAGTTATTGACTGAGAGCTTTCTTTGCCGATTGACCATTTTTACATGTATGCAGCTAACTCTCCCTTACTCGATATTCTGCATCTCGAGATCATAGTAGGCTGACATAGGGTAAAGTAATAGTTGTTTGACGTTAGGGATGATCATTGTATAATAAACCCCTGAACCAACAAGACGTGTATTATTGCTACAGTTCAGAAGTGGGATAAAACCATGCTACTACGAAGTCAAAAAAACACGGAGGAAATGGAACGAATGAATTTCTCAAGCCATGATGTTGGTAGAATGTCTGCAAATTCTGGCCATCCTTTTACCAGTCCAGTATCAGAAGAGAGAATTGGAGACATGTGTTCAGAAAGGACGTGGAGAATACGAAGAAATGCACTTCAAGAAAGCGGATCACAAGCTGCAGGTATCGCCGGGCCACACGCAATGAATGCTGCTGCTTCCGCTGCCAAAATAATTTCAGGGGTTTATTATACAATGATCATCCCTAACGTCAAACAACTATTACTTTACCCTATGTCAGCCTACTATGATCTCACTACATCTCGGGCATCCTGACATTATCGATGACCTCATCGATATCACTACCTTCGGACATGTTATCACTCATCCATTTTCTCATGTTATGGGGCGAACAAACCGAATGGAATGGAGTATTTGCAATTTGAAATCCTTCTATATCAGTCACAACGTATCTATCATTAGGCAAAATTTTATGAATTTTATATGGACCTTTATATTTCGGAGCTAATTTATGAGTTTCACCAGTTTTCAGAACAATGAAATCACCTTCTTTATAAATTGTACTTTTTTTTTATCTTTTCTTATCAGTTTGTATTTTATTATAATTTTAAATAACCAAATTTTGTTGTCGGGCATTTTCGCGAATATTTGTTAAATTTAATGTTTCTAGATCTGGTTGTCTGTTAGCAACATAATTTGCAATGTTGTTATTTTCACTTTCCAAATTATTTTGATGAAATCCGAACACACTAGGATAATTGCCTATTGACCTGTTATATGTATTATTGAAAATGAATTCAACTTTTGCTAATAATTTATCCCATTTTTTACATGATTCATGACATAATTTAACAAGCATTAGTAAGTGATTTATTCATAGTTCAACTTGACCATTTGCTTCAGGTGTGTAAGCTGCAGTTTTTATATGTTCAATTTGATTGTTTGAAACAAAATCATTAAATTTTCTCGACGTGAAATACGATCCTCTATCTGTAACAATTCTATTAGGTTTACCATAGAAGTTTATGTAATTCGTCAAATGAACAATAGTTTCTTCAGAGCTAATACTTTTTTTTGGAAAATTTTGGTAAATTTTGTAAATGCATCTACCATAACTAATATATACTTTGCTTTATTTGTAGAAGGTAGCTGGATAGGTCCATAGTAATCCAAATGAATAGTGGTAAAAGGTTTATCTCCTTTATCAACATTTTTTAAAAACCCTTCTTTCTTTCCACTAGGGCTATAAAAAATACAAGTCAAACAATTGTTTACATAATTTTTAACCAACTTCTTCATTCTACTAAACCAAAATTGCTTTCTTATTTCATGCATAGTTTTTTCTACTCCAATATGACCACAATTATCATGACCTAATTTAATAACATTGTCAATCATCAATTTTGGAACAACTAATAAACGTTTGCTACCATCTTTTTTGAAAAGTACCCCATTTATAAGCTCAAAATCAGGAAAAGGAGATCTCTCCAGAAGCTCTTTAATTTTAATAATTTTCTCATCCTGTTTTCTGTAACTCGATACCTCTCTTACTCGATGGTCCCTTCAATAAAGAGTCAGGAAAAGTTGACTGTATATCGTATGGCTTACTCAAACCTACTCTATGCCCTGGAAAGTTCAGAAAATTTCCTTTTACAAAAAGATCCTCTACCGATGGGATTCGAACCCACGACCCTCAGTCTTGCTGAATAGCTGCCCGTTTACCGCTACGGATATCTGGGTTACATTACAATTCTCAAAAGTGCTAGCCAGCGCACAGTCCACACTCCGAATGCTAACTGACCCGCCGACCCTTCATCCTCACCCAATTTCCGACTGGTTGGCCGATATTTTGACGTATGAAAGAAAACGGTCGTAAGAGGTCCGCGATCGATCTTTGCTCCACCGGGAAAATCAGTGCTCCCCTTACCCCCTGGGTGCTGTCCCAATGCTTGGCGTCCATGGTGTAACTGACTTCAACATCGGCGGCGGTGGCGGCGACGGCAGTCCACGGCTACGAGTCCGACGTGACGTTTGATATGTTGCCCGGGTACGCCAACCGCCGCTGCAGAGGCGTCAAACTGACGCGCCTTTTTTGCTCTTCACACAGCGAGAGTTTCGGCGGTTCTCCGGATCACGGCGCGTCGCTCACAGGAGTAACTGGATCGAATTTCTCGCCATAAGCTGGTAGAGCTACTTTTGAATACTGTTTCCCCGATCGCATCTCCAAATGCCAGTTTCCGGAATACCCCGTTTCCTCGAATAACCTATTTCTCTAAAAAATATGTTGGCAATAGAAGATTGCAACAATTTTTGTCTAAAATGATTACTAATTTAATTTGACATTTGTTCCAATGTTTCAGCTCTAGATTTTCTATGTATCTCATTGGTACTATACCAGGAAGGAAGCTTCTTAATTATTTTCAATATTTTATTTTAGATCCTCTGCGAAGCTTTCTTCCTGAAATTGGCCCTGCCACTCCTATGTGCATCATCCTCGTCGTCGCCTCGTTACGGCGGAAAGAAGATCACGCTGAAGAATGGTGCCATCGTTTTGGGACCCTTTTTTGCGCGATTCCTCTCTCAGATGCTGCGAATCGTGGGGATTCCTATTGGGATCGGGAAGGTTGCTGCTTCGTCTCACGGGGAATCGTTCAAGCTCCGTGCGGTTGATTCCACGAGATTGGATTTTGA
This sequence comes from Aedes aegypti, assembly GCF_002204515.2. Lineage (NCBI taxonomy): Eukaryota > Metazoa > Arthropoda > Insecta > Diptera > Culicidae > Aedes > Aedes aegypti. Next base: position 405,175,977 of record NC_035108.1, read on the forward strand.
TGTGCTTCTTTTGTTGTGGTTTTGTGATGCTGGAGCGCGAGAGAAATGGATTTTTGGGGGTTCCTTTGTCCGTTTGAGTGGCAGTAAATTCAGTTGATTCATGAAGCGCTTTGAATAGTTCGGAGAAGGATTTAGATTAGTGTTTTTGTTACGGGTCGGTTGATTGATGTCTAGCAGGAATTATGGATCCAGTCTGGGCGATCCAAGGGGGTGATGAGAGGAATTCTAATTAAGTTGCGTCATAAGGTTTGAGTATTGTTGATGGCTGTTTTTCTAATACATTTTTTTGTATTTCTCATTTAACAGGTAAGCGCTAATGGAGAGTTAATTGTAACAGTTAATGATCATCGATTCCCGGAAAAACAACGGGGTGTACAGTATTATAACTGACGGGCAACAGACAGGTTTGCAAGTATTTTCAACCTTAAACGCATATCGCGTAGACACTACGTTTTCGAATTGAGTAGAACTTTGATTATGAATTAAACTTGCGTCAAGCGTAGCATTTTTCATGATTCCATCGCTCGCCTCACAGGAGCATGCAAGGGAATTAAAAAACCACACATCTTAGGCACTCCACATTTTCCCACACCCAAAATAATTCGAATGGCGGATTTCCCTCCTAACGTATTAGGTGCTAAATCCACCTATTGATGGTAAGATTCGCCTCCTAAGCGTAGATGGGCAAACCCGTCAATTGAAATCGAGCACATTGGACTTGAAAATTCGAGCAATCTAAATGTTTACGCCCGACCCACACAATTGCACAACCAATCCGAAGCCGAATGATGGCATCGGAAACGCACACTTAGGCAAATGGTCACGCGGCAAATGGATGGTGGACATGTCAGAGGAATGGAATGAATATTGCAATATAAAACGCTTTATATATTGCTTTTGTCACTTCTCCCATCAAGCCGTCGATAGGTTCGTGGAGTTAGTACTGGTTTATGAATCGGGAGGTCCTTGGTTCGATTCTGAATAAGCGCGAGTATATATTTTGTTTTTATTTTTTGGTTCTTCAGGCAAATTTATGAAATTCAACCCGATTTCTTGTGGCGAATTATCATAATAGATTCCGGTCCCTGTATTTAGATAATCATTTTGCTTGAGTGACTATCGAAATAAGGTACCGTGTGACAAATGGGTAAAGGAAATCGTATAGAGAGGGTTCTTAAAAAAAATAAAATGAATAAGATCTACTATATTTTTCAGATTGTTTCCTACTAAATCTATGCTATATTTAATGTTTGTGCCAAAGTTCAAGGTAAATATTGAAAATTTTGGAAACTAGTGGGACAAGTGAAAATATTGTCGTTTTAAATGACTGAACTGAAACTAAAAAAATAACAGTCAGATCTGTGATTTCAAATGGCCTCATTTGTTAGTGTATGAATACACAAAAAATCACACATAAATAATAAACATTTTGTTCTTTTTAAAACAATTTTCTTGAGTAAAGTTATTTATTTAGCAACAATGTTACTTTTATTGAAAGTAATAACATCATCGAAAATCAAACGCCATTCTATTTTACCGATTTTCTACTACTCATTTTATATAAAGTTAAGTTATCTCTTTTCTAAGTAATGTATTTATTGCCTTTATCGAGCGGATTTAACCCGGTCAAAAGTGTTAACATTCTTGTACCTACTGAATAAGTCATTATTTCAACCTAGTATCCAAATGCATGCGTCATCCGTTGAAGCCATTCAGAACATTACGATGTACATGTTTTTTTTTAAATTTATTTATTAGTATCATTCCAAACATTACATTCATTTCTTCTATCATCCTAATTTGGTAAAACAAATTTAAGATTTTATTAACATTTTGTTAACAACATACTACATCTCCCTGGCTCTTCACCCGAAAGGCTTTGGGGTTTCACATATTTCGACATGTTGAATCCAACAAAAACATCGTGACCTTCCCTTGTTAGCTACCCCATATACCCGATTGCCCCAAGGATCTGCCACAAGAAATTTGCCTTAGACACCAAAATATGAAAAACAAAAAAATAATAACAGTAACTGGATTCGAAACCGCAACCTTCGGATCCTTAAACATAAACCCACACCACTCGCCTATCACAAATTCTCATGTGTGGGGTTCTCTACATCACACAACATGGAACCATCTTGTCACGGAGGACAACCTGCAAGAGGAGCAAAATACAACACCCTTTGGACAGCCAAGTGCGAGAAGGGGTGAGATGATATGTTCTATAAATCTAGAAAGATTCGCGAATCAGGCGAAACTGACAAAATGTACACACTTTAAGAAAGTATAGCGTTGAAATTGTGGCTTGATTTGTCTATTCACTGCACTTGAACTTTTCCCCTATCGATAATTTAACTATTCAAAAAACGCAAATTTGTAGAAGGCGAAACTTCACGTCATGCAAAACCACACACTTCATTGATTACGCCTGTGTTTTTGTGTATCAAAGTGGTGGGCGCATCTGAAATCTAAATCAAAACACGGCGAGAGTAAAAGGCGACACTGCAAACAAAAAATAAACAAGGCGTACATGGCGGGCTTAATTGAAACCAGAATGTAAACACGGCGCAAAAGTGACAGGCGACACTGAAAATAATATCGATTATAGGCTCATAACATTGGGCGATACTGGCATTCTCGAGTACGTTTTGGGCGAAACCTTTAAAGATTTTTTGAGTACGAAATAGCTAGAGGAATTGTAGGAGATGTGTGTGGTATTGATGAGGATTTTGAAACTAGGTTTATGAAATGTGTATTAAGGTGAAAAGGTTAAAGTTTGAGTATATTTTCTCCAATTGGGATTTAAAATTGTACATGAGAATTTCATTGATTATCTTCTCATTGTTATTGATTTGTCAGATAGGCCCTTATCGCGAATCTCTCTAGAAATATATTTAAAGTACCAACGCGGTGCTGCGGGAATTTCTTACTTATACCAGAGTCAAAATCTATATGTTTGTATATCTATATTATCGGCAATGACTTATACATTTGCAGTGGAAATAGAATTTCATGCCGTGCGTGTTGGATTGGGTAATATATTAGGGAGAAACAAATAAACACACTTGACTATAACAGTCGGGCGCTTTATAAGCAGAATTTTATCGTTGACGTTTGCTGATTGATTTACTTTTCATTTATTTACATTTTGGTCTCCTATTAGTCGCATTGTCACACTATAATCTCACATTTCGCTTAGTAATAGCAAACCAATTCATAAATATCTCTTCTCCCATTTTTCAAATTTCTGTTTCATTCATGAACAAATGAAACACATGATCATTGGGCGAGCGGGGGGTTATTCGTCAAAACCACACAAAAGCACGAGGGGGGAGGAGGTGACTGAAATGTCAGGAAAAATGTTCACGTGGTTTATGGACGACCCCTAAGAAAGATATGGGGATTGGAATTTCAAACTTTTTTTAAATTTAAAACCGCTCTTATTAGCAGTCATTTACATTTACCGTTATATTTTTTTTTGTAAAGAAGATGCAATAGTACCTAACTGGAATTTACAGAAATTACAATAAGGTTTAATTATCGCACTCAACATTTTACACCAAAGCCAGATTTTCCATATTTTTGGAATTGATATACATAAATAATAATTCTCAAAAAAACTTATGTGCACAACATAATCGCAAAATAATGGTGAACGCGTCACGAAATGATTTCTTCAACCCTTAAGTGGATTTTTTGGTGTTGGTGTTCGTTCAGAGGTTTGCCAAGCCGCATAACTATATAAAACTCGTGAAGATCTTTTCCGAACAATATTTTTTCTACATCCCAGAAAATTTACTTATAATAATAATGCTCAACATATTGTCGATTTAAAGTCATGCTTTAGAGCATTCATGTGTCAAAACTATGTATCATTGCTTGACAGTTATCGAATGAGTGCAATAAAACTTATTTTAATCTGCATTTTATTATGCATATAAAAATAAACACACATTGTTTGAAAATGTATTGGAAAATATGAAGTTGGTGCAGTCCCATATTGAAAAATAAAGGCATACCAGTCTCCATATGAACTTTTAATTTAAATTTCAGCTGCAAACGTGAATTGTGTTCAAGTTTATTATTTTTTGCTGATCATTAGAAGCAAAATTAGTAAGCTATGCGGTTGTGTTAAATATGTCAGGAAGAAATGTAAGGGGTCATCCATAAATGACGTAGCTATTTAGGGGGGAGGGGGATCTTTACGGGGCCCATATAGCCGTAGTGGTAAACGCGGAGCTATTCAGCATGATCAAGCTGAGGGTCGTGGGTTCGAATCCCACCGGTCGAGGATCTTTTCGGGTTGGAAATTTTCTCGACTTCCCAGAGCATAGAGTATCTTCGTTCCTGCCACACGATATACGCAAGCAAAAATGGTCATTGGTACAGTAAGCTTTCAGTTAATAACTGTGGAAGTGCTCATAAGAACACTGAGATGCAGGCTCTGTCCTCTGTTTTGTTTGACTTGGTTTAAAAAATGATGATTCAGCTTCAAAACATTCATCAAGATTGAAAAGAAATCTGAGAAATTTTAGATTTTCTTGATAAATGCAATCAAACAGATTTTTCAAAGCTTTAAATGGTTATGTAAATATTATATTATATTCGTGTCTTAATTGATAAATTTATAAATAAACAAAATCAAAGTTTAATAGATAAATTAAAAATCAATGCTTTAACTACTTGGAGTACATTGTTTTCTCATTTGTTAACAAGTCATAAAGTCAGCCGTTTTCAAGACAATAAAATATGCTCTTTTCGGCAAATATTACATGAAACAAGATATTTATACCGTGTATTATGCATTCAATGTTGCAGGAGATCTCACTCAATCAACTCATCGATTTGTTTTGATGTATCAATGCTCTTGATGGAATAGCCTGAATATTAATGAGGACAACAGATTCGAGTGATATCGAAATTGTCCTATCATTCAATTTTATTGATAACTTGGTAATTTGATAATTTTTTATTATTTAACTGTTTCATTTTAGGTTGTGTAGGTTTATTTTATTATGAAGAAAGATAATGAAGTTCAGCTGAAATATTAATAGAGATAAATAATTTGTATAATAATCGCTAAAATTTTCTAAACATTCCAAATATATCAAGTGTAATCTTTTCTATATCTGGCCACTGATTGCCAAATGGATTTGAATTTGGATAGTAATTCATTTCGAATTAATATATTGTATTGTTCATTTTCATTGAAATCTATTTCCTAACAAAGAATAATTTAAAAAAAAAACAATCCTTTAATAACGAAATTTTTGTTCTAACTAAAAATAAACTAAAAATATATTGTACCCTAACTCAACAATAACGAGCTTCATCAATCCAATCAATTTTTTTTTCACATTTTCTATAGTAAACTTGTTTAGCTTGGTGACAACAGCAAAAGTAATACAATTTAGCCTATATGAAACTAGATACCAAAATTATGTAACAGGAACTGTGTTTATTTGAAACTGTTTTCCAAATTACTTTCGAGGGGGCCTTCCTTAGCCGAGTGGTTAGAGTCCGCGGCTACAAAGCAAAGCCATGCTGAAGGTGTCTGGGATCGATTCCCGGTCGGTCCAGGATCTTTTCGGGTTGGAAATTTTCTCGACTTCCCTGGGCATAGAGTATCATCGTACCTGCCACACGATATACGAATGCGAAAATGGCAACTTTGGCATAGAAAGCTCTCAGTTAATAACTGTGGGAGTGCTCATAAGAACACTAAGCTGAGAAGCAGGCTCTGTCCCAGTGAGGACGTCAATTCCAAGAAGAAGAAGAAGAAGAAGAAGAAGAAGAAGAAGGGGGGGGGGGTGCTTGATATGCTACGTATTTTCCAAGGGGAAGTATCAGCATTAGTGACGAAATGGTACGAGAGGGAAGGGGGGTGTAAAAAATCATTGAAAAATGCTACGTTATTTATGGACGGCCCCTAATAGAAAATTATAAACATTTGTATGAAAGAAAAACTTCAAAGTTTGAGCGCTATTTTCTCAGTGCCTACTTTTTTCAATATGGGCCTTTATGGACAGCATAAGTTGTTCTTAGAAAAACTTTCTTATCGAAAATGTCTCTGAAATTTTGTCCTGAACAATTAAATCTTATCACAATTCATAGATAGTCAAAATTAAAAATGATAAAAAAAAGATTTTTGCGTTATATAAAAATGAAATTTTGTTTTCATATTTTTCATGATAAAAAAAATCAGTATATATGTTCTCTTGACTTCTCCAAACGGTTTACTACAATCTCCCCACTGAACGTTCTGTTCTAAAATCAACATATCGGTACAATAATTCTTAAAATAAATTGCTTGCAAAAACTAATAGCCAATTTGCAGAAGTTGTTCTTGAGTCAAAATGATCGATTCATCTATAGAAAACTCTTTTACTTTTATACTAAAACCATGGTTGAAATTTAATCCCATATATGGGGCACGGTTTCTTATAATCGGCTCATTCTGGGTAGCATTCATCAGCATTGGATCGATATTTTTTAATCAATGTGAAAGTAGAACCGTGATCTTGTTTTCTTTGAATAGCACCAGCAAAAGATTCCACAGAGTTTTCATGTTTTAAAGACTATTCATTTTATAAATAGGACACCTTGTTTATGCTATATCTTTTTTATCATGTATATAAAATCCCAGAGTTTTCTGTCTGTCAGTAACGCTTTGAAAGGTTTCATTGAGCAGCATACAACAGCAATTTAAGAGCACAACAACAGTCAAATTAAGAGCACTGCAAAAGTCCATTTGAATGTAACAACATTACAATAGGGTCCTAAAGCCCTGTCCCAATTTTAGTGCCAAACGCTTACGTTCAGGCCAAAAACACATGTTTACTCAATTTTTTAATGTTTTTCATTTGTTTAAGTACAAAAAACATTTTTTCATGTTTTTATAGATTTTGTCACACTCCTTGATTTGAACTCAAATATCGGGTGTATTTTGTTTTCCGTGTCCCTTCCGAAATGTCAGATAGCAACGACCCCAGTGTTAAAATTAAAACCCCTGTGATATTTTTGTCGACTAAGCGAACGTCAAACATGATCTCAAGTGTCAAGGTTCATTTATGGATCCAATTTTGAAATTAAAGTTTAAATATGATATATCCGTTATTTGAGCGAGAAAAATTGCTAAAGTAGTTGCAGTAATATGATCTTTCGTGATATTAAATGAAAACAAGATTTAATTAACCATTTTAGGACCCTATTGCAAATTGTGGAGCACTATAACAGCTATTGCATAGGGTGTTCTAGAGTTTTCCGGAGCTTTGTCCTTCCTAATTCGTAAAAAAGTCACGATCTTTTTATCATTGTAGTTTTCTGGTTTTATGAACTTGGACGGTAATCAAAATGTAAACAAACCAACTTTATGCTGTTCGACCGCACTTAAATTCCGATGCAAGTTGAAAATGTGATTCATTACGGGTTTCGTCATTTCAATATAAGGTTCAAAAACAAATAAGATATTTGCAAAGGAAAGATAAACATGATTGTGGGCCGAATATTCTAGTTTTTTTTATTTACACAACCTTCTTGAGTCGATGTTCCATGGTTCGATATCGACTTATGAAGGCAAAATAAAAATATTTTTTTATGGTAACTATAATGGTCCCCTAAAAGAGCTTTCCAAAGCATTCCTGTTCGATGACTCGATATATTCATTAGTCGATAGTCCCCTATTTACAATTCGATTCGTTGTATATCGTTGACGATCGCCATCGCAGCACAAAGATCTATTTATTAGTATCATTCCAAACATTACATTCATTTCTTCTATCATCCTAATTTGGTAAAACAAATTTAAGATTTTATTAACATTTTGTTAACAACATACTACATCTCCCTGGCTCTTCACCCGAAAGGCTTTGGGGTTTCACATATTTCGACATGTTGAATCCAACAAAAACATCGTGACCTTCCCTTGTTAGCTACCCCATATACCCGATTGCCCCAAGGATCTGCCACAAGAAATTTGCCTTAGACACCAAAATATGAAAAACAAAAAAATAATAACAGTAACTGGATTCGAAACCGCAACCTTCGGATCCTTAAACATAAACCCACACCACTCACCTATCACAAATTCTCATGTGTGGGGTTCTCTACATCACACAACATGGAACCATCTTGTCACGGAGGACAACCTGCAAGAGGAGCAAAATACAACACCCTTTGGACAGCCAAGTGCGAGAAGGGGTGAGATGATATGTTCTATAAATCTAGAAAGATTCGCGAATCAGGCGAAACTGACAAAATGTACACACTTTAAGAAAGTATAGCGTTGAAATTGTGGCTTGATTTGTCTATTCACTGCACTTGAACTTTTCCCCTATCGATAATTTAACTATTCAAAAAACGCAAATTTGTAGAAGGCGAAACTTCACGTCATGCAAAACCACACACTTCATTGATTACGCCTGTGTTTTTGTGTATCAAAGTGGTGGGCGCATCTGAAATCTAAATCAAAACACGGCGAGAGTAAAAGGCGACACTGCAAACAAAAAATAAACAAGGCGTACATGGCGGGCTTAATTGAAACCAGAATGTAAACACGGCGCAAAAGTGACAGGCGACACTGAAAATAATATCGATTATAGGCTCATAACATTGGGCGATACTGGCATTCTCGAGTACGTTTTGGGCGAAACCTTTAAAGATTTTTTGAGTACGAAATAGCTAGAGGAATTGTAGGAGATGTGTGTGGTATTGATGAGGATTTTGAAACTAGGTTTATGAAATGTGTATTAAGGTGAAAAGGTTAAAGTTTGAGTATATTTTCTCCAATTGGGATTTAAAATTGTACATGAGAATTTCATTGATTATCTTCTCATTGTTATTGATTTGTCAGATAGGCCCTTATCGCGAATCTCTCTAGAAATATATTTAAAGTACCAACGCGGTGCTGCGGGAATTTCTTACTTATACCAGAGTCAAAATCTATATGTTTGTATATCTATATTATCGGCAATGACTTATACATTTGCAGTGGAAATAGAATTTCATGCCGTGCGTGTTGGATTGGGTAATATATTAGGGAGAAACAAATAAACACACTTGACTATAACAGTCGGGCGCTTTATAAGCAGAATTTTATCGTTGACGTTTGCTGATTGATTTACTTTTCATTTATTTACATTTTGGTCTCCTATTAGTCGCATTGTCACACTATAATCTCACATTTCGCTTAGTAATAGCAAACCAATTCATAAATATCTCTTCTCCCATTTTTCAAATTTCTGTTTCATTCATGAACAAATGAAACACATGATCATTGGGCGAGCGGGGGGTTATTCGTCAAAACCACACAAAAGCACGAGGGGGGAGGAGGTGACTGAAATGTCAGGAAAAATGTTCACGTGGTTTATGGACGACCCCTAAGAAAGATATGGGGATTGGAATTTCAAACTTTTTTTAAATTTAAAACCGCTCTTATTAGCAGTCATTTACATTTACCGTTATATTTTTTTTTGTAAAGAAGATGCAATAGTACCTAACTGGAATTTACAGAAATTACAATAAGGTTTAATTATCGCACTCAACATTTTACACCAAAGCCAGATTTTCCATATTTTTGGAATTGATATACATAAATAATAATTCTCAAAAAAACTTATGTGCACAACATAATCGCAAAATAATGGTGAACGCGTCACGAAATGATTTCTTCAACCCTTAAGTGGATTTTTTGGTGTTGGTGTTCGTTCAGAGGTTTGCCAAGCCGCATAACTATATAAAACTCGTGAAGATCTTTTCCGAACAATATTTTTTCTACATCCCAGAAAATTTACTTATAATAATAATGCTCAACATATTGTCGATTTAAAGTCATGCTTTAGAGCATTCATGTGTCAAAACTATGTATCATTGCTTGACAGTTATCGAATGAGTGCAATAAAACTTATTTTAATCTGCATTTTATTATGCATATAAAAATAAACACACATTGTTTGAAAATGTATTGGAAAATATGAAGTTGGTGCAGTCCCATATTGAAAAATAAAGGCATACCAGTCTCCATATGAACTTTTAATTTAAATTTCAGCTGCAAACGTGAATTGTGTTCAAGTTTATTATTTTTTGCTGATCATTAGAAGCAAAATTAGTAAGCTATGCGGTTGTGTTAAATATGTCAGGAAGAAATGTAAGGGGTCATCCATAAATGACGTAGCTATTTAGGGGGGAGGGGGATCTTTACGGGGCCCATATAGCCGTAGTGGTAAACGCGGAGCTATTCAGCATGATCAAGCTGAGGGTCGTGGGTTCGAATCCCACCGGTCGAGGATCTTTTCGGGTTGGAAATTTTCTCGACTTCCCAGAGCATAGAGTATCTTCGTTCCTGCCACACGATATACGCAAGCAAAAATGGTCATTGGTACAGTAAGCTTTCAGTTAATAACTGTGGAAGTGCTCATAAGAACACTGAGATGCAGGCTCTGTCCTCTGTTTTGTTTGACTTGGTTTAAAAAATGATGATTCAGCTTCAAAACATTCATCAAGATTGAAAAGAAATCTGAGAAATTTTAGATTTTCTTGATAAATGCAATCAAACAGATTTTTCAAAGCTTTAAATGGTTATGTAAATATTATATTATATTCGTGTCTTAATTGATAAATTTATAAATAAACAAAATCAAAGTTTAATAGATAAATTAAAAATCAATGCTTTAACTACTTGGAGTACATTGTTTTCTCATTTGTTAACAAGTCATAAAGTCAGCCGTTTTCAAGACAATAAAATATGCTCTTTTCGGTAAATATTACATGAAACAAGATATTTATACCGTGTATTATGCATTCAATGTTGCAGGAGATCTCACTCAATCAACTCATCGATTTGTTTTGATGTATCAATGCTCTTGATGGAATAGCCTGAATATTAATGAGGACAACAGATTCGAGTGATATCGAAATTGTCCTATCATTCAATTTTATTGATAACTTGGTAATTTGATAATTTTTTATTATTTAACTGTTTCATTTTAGGTTGTGTAGGTTTATTTTATTATGAAGAAAGATAATGAAGTTCAGCTGAAATATTAATAGAGATAAATAATTTGTATAATAATCGCTAAAATTTTCTAAACATTCCAAATATATCAAGTGTAATCTTTTCTATATCTGGCCACTGATTGCCAAATGGATTTGAATTTGGATAGTAATTCATTTCGAATTAATATATTGTATTGTTCATTTTCATTGAAATCTATTTCCTAACAAAGAATAATTTAAAAAAAAAAACAATCCTTTAATAACGAAATTTTTGTTCTAACTAAAAATAAACTAAAAATATATTGTACCCTAACTCAACAATAACGAGCTTCATCAATCCAATCAATTTTTTTTTTCACATTTTCTATAGTAAACTTGTTTAGCTTGGTGACAACAGCAAAAGTAATACAATTTAGCCTATATGAAACTAGATACCAAAATTATGTAACAGGAACTGTGTTTATTTGAAACTGTTTTCCAAATTACTTTCGAGGGGGCCTTCCTTAGCCGAGTGGTTAGAGTCCGCGGCTACAAAGCAAAGCCATGCTGAAGGTGTCTGGGATCGATTCCCGGTCGGTCCAGGATCTTTTCGGGTTGGAAATTTTCTCGACTTCCCTGGGCATAGAGTATCATCGTACCTGCCACACGATATACGAATGCGAAAATGGCAACTTTGGCATAGAAAGCTCTCAGTTAATAACTGTGGGAGTGCTCATAAGAACACTAAGCTGAGAAGCAGGCTCTGTCCCAGTGAGGACGTCAATTCCAAGAAGAAGAAGAAGAAGAAGAAGAAGAAGAAGAAGAAGAAGAAGGGGGGGGGGGTGCTTGATATGCTACGTATTTTCCAAGGGGAAGTATCAGCATTAGTGACGAAATGGTACGAGAGGGAAGGGGGGTGTAAAAAATCATTGAAAAATGCTACGTTATTTATGGACGGCCCCTAATAGAAAATTATAAACATTTGTATGAAAGAAAAACTTCAAGTTGAGCGCTATTTTCTCAGTGCCTACTTTTTTCAATATGGGCCTTTATGGACAGCATAAGTTGTTCTTAGAAAAACTTTCTTATCGAAAATGTCTCTGAAATTTTGTCCTGAACAATTAAATCTTATCACAATTCATAGATAGTCAAAATTAAAAATGATAAAAAAAAGATTTTTGCGTTATATAAAAATGAAATTTTGTTTTCATATTTTTCATGATAAAAAAAATCAGTATATATGTTCTCTTGACTTCTCCAAACGGTTTACTACAATCTCCCCACTGAACGTTCTGTTCTAAAATCAACATATCGGTACAATAATTCTTAAAATAAATTGCTTGCAAAAACTAATAGCCAATTTGCAGAAGTTGTTCTTGAGTCAAAATGATCGATTCATCTATAGAAAACTCTTTTACTTTTATACTAAAACCATGGTTGAAATTTAATCCCATATATGGGGCACGGTTTCTTATAATCGGCTCATTCTGGGTAGCATTCATCAGCATTGGATCGATATTTTTTAATCAATGTGAAAGTAGAACCGTGATCTTGTTTTCTTTGAATAGCACCAGCAAAAGATTCCACAGAGTTTTCATGTTTTAAAGACTATTCATTTTATAAATAGGACACCTTGTTTATGCTATATCTTTTTTATCATGTATATAAAATCCCAGAGTTTTCTGTCTGTCAGTAACGCTTTGAAAGGTTTCATTGAGCAGCATACAACAGCAATTTAAGAGCACAACAACAGTCAAATTAAGAGCACTGCAAAAGTCCATTTGAATGTAACAACATTACAATAGGGTCCTAAAGCCCTGTCCCAATTTTAGTGCCAAACGCTTACGTTCAGGCCAAAAACACATGTTTACTCAATTTTTTAATGTTTTTCATTTGTTTAAGTACAAAAAACATTTTTTCATGTTTTTATAGATTTTGTCACACTCCTTGATTTGAACTCAAATATCGGGTGTATTTTGTTTTCCGTGTCCCTTCCGAAATGTCAGATAGCAACGACCCCAGTGTTAAAATTAAAACCCCTGTGATATTTTTGTCGACTAAGCGAACGTCAAACATGATCTCAAGTGTCAAGGTTCATTTATGGATCCAATTTTGAAATTAAAGTTTAAATATGATATATCCGTTATTTGAGCGAGAAAAATTGCTAAAGTAGTTGCAGTAATATGATCTTTCGTGATATTAAATGAAAACAAGATTTAATTAACCATTTTAGGACCCTATTGCAAATTGTGGAGCACTATAACAGCTATTGCATAGGGTGTTCTAGAGTTTTCCGGAGCTTTGTCCTTCCTAATTCGTAAAAAAGTCACGATCTTTTTATCATTGTAGTTTTCTGGTTTTATGAACTTGGACGGTAATCAAAATGTAAACAAACCAACTTTATGCTGTTCGACCGCACTTAAATTCCGATGCAAGTTGAAAATGTGATTCATTACGGGTTTCGTCATTTCAATATAAGGTTCAAAAACAAATAAGATATTTGCAAAGGAAAGATAAACATGATTGTGGGCCGAATATTCTAGTTTTTTTTATTTACACAACCTTCTTGAGTCGATGTTCCATGGTTCGATATCGACTTATGAAGGCAAAATAAAAATATTTTTTTATGGTAACTATAATGGTCCCCTAAAAGAGCTTTCCAAAGCATTCCTGTTCGATGACTCGATATATTCATTAGTCGATAGTCCCCTAATTACAATTCGATTCGTTGTATATCGTTGACGATCGCCATCGCAGCACAAAGATCTATACAGAAATTGTAGCACTGGTTAATCGGGATTCAATAGAATATTCTAGAATTTTCAGTCAGATTCTTCTCTCTAATTTATAGAAGCTTCTGGAACTTTTGAAATATTTCACAACAGCATTTAAGGCTGTAATTATTTCAGATCAGAACAACGGCACTACAACAATGGAGTATGGTTAGAGCATAAATTTGGGCGATTTTGCGTTCATAAATATCATGCGTGTCTCAGCTTATTATTCATACACCAATGGCATATTAATCAACAAAGAAATTTCTCTGTCCATGTTATCATTTTGCAATTGAACATAAACATTATTAATCTTTGAAAGAGGTTTTTGCTTGAAAATTCTTATGGAACGTGACTAGCCACGCTGGGTTAGCTAGTTTATCAATGAAATCATAATCGGTTTTCTGTGCATCGTAATACTATTATTTTCCTCTTATATGGAAATATAAGATCTTACAAAGAAGAACAAAGAAGTTTCGACAAAAACTTCCTAGAAAAGATGTTCTTCAAACTTAAACAATATTTTTCACATACCAAAAATCCGAATTTTTATGAATGAATTGTGTTTTGGTATACTCAACTATTATACTTGGCTCCAGACCTACCAATCTTTGACCATTCTAAACATTGTTCCTTATTCGTGTGAATTATATTTATTTTGATGGCTTTTTTGTTATAACACCATCGTGCAATAATATAATAGTCTAACGATACTGTATACAGAAAACCGATTACGATTCTATTGATATATTATAAAGATATAGCTTGCACAAGGTGTCCACTTTATAAAATGATCAGTCCTTAAGTAAGTGCTACAATAGAGAATGTGGCTACTCTGGTAGGTGATAAATTATTATGAATATACATTAAACTTGTTCAACATACGATGATTAACGCTTTAAAGGAGACTTGACTGTATATCTTTATTTTGCTGGGGATAACACATGTTCACATGTTTATCAACAACATGAGCAATCATGCATATGAAACGTAAAACCACATCAACTTTGGTTACTCTTCACTTCAGTAGTAAGTTTGGAGCAGTAGATACACAGTGTGCTAGTTGATCCGATGATTATGGTTCGAATCTGGTTTGCACCCTCTCGGTTTTATGCGTATCTCCATATTTCCAATACATGCACTTAAAAGAGGCATATGTGTGGAAGTTTTATTTTTTAATACATGTGTTGGTGATGCACGCACATGAAAAAAAATACACATGCGACATCAACCAGGATCGATCCATGGTCATGAGTGTGAGAACCAAATACTATACCACAGCACTAAACCCGCTTGTTGGTATGCGTGGTGCAAAAAGCATATCAAGTTGTACTTCCCCATTTGTACCGCAAAAACTGCTCGACTCAATGACCGGATTATCTGCCTATCAATAGACGCTCAAAAACGTCATGTCGCTCAGAAGAACACTTTTCCGCCATCAATAGACGCAGAAAACGCCTATAATGACGGTTTCAACTTTTGGGTGCAAGGATAAATTCAACACTAGAAGCAAATTCTAAGGAATTGTTCTAGAATTACCATATGGTACAAGTGTTTACAGTACGATAACTACGATACGTGTGAGTTTATATATTTTGCGATCTGAAAATTCAAGAAAAGAATTGACTTTTGAAAGCATTTGAATTAGCCTCATTATAAATGAAAAAAAAAAAAGAAATCGGGAGCTTAAGGCCTATCCCTGCTTCGGCAGAAATCCTTAATCGTTATCTTGAAAACATTCTTCATGTAATAAGCAACTGTGACTAATGACACGTCCAACCATCCAACTCAGCAATACGAGAACTTATGATTATTTTCTGTGAAATCGATTGCTTCCCGTATAATTGACCAGCATCGACCGAGCAGAAATAATAATGTTCAATTGCATCGTCATGGCCCATTCCATTGCATTGGCCAAGTTTTCACTGGCGATCGTATCGCGCAATCCACGAACGCTAAGGGTTCGTTATTTTTGTCTGCCCTATCTTCTGTACCTTTTCCAGAGCAACGAGAGCACGCTTCTGCATCTTTGGCAACGAAACCATATTTCACGAATGCAGACTGCGCCCAGCATGAATGCCTTGCCTACCCTGAATCCTTTACTCCCAATGGCCAATTTTTCACCATTTCCTGATTCCACTTCATTGATTAAGCACGAAAAAATACAGAACCGAAGGTGAGCGCCCATTGGATCCGGTGTGCCGTCGTAGCCAATTCGCAATAAATTGATAAATTTGGTGAGCGTGATTCCTGTGAGCTGCCAACTAATAAATTTATACAATTTTTGCTGGTCGATCTTGCCGTCGACGTCGTCGTCGCCGGGATCGCATTGCAGTGAATTCCGCAGAAAGCGAACAGAAAAATGCTCAAATCTCGCGCAAACTATCAGCAATTGGGGAGCATTGCGAGCAGCAGCCCGCAAAAGTGTACCGTGCATAAAGGACCATAAAACCAAAATTCAAGATGACAGACTACAGATAGGGAATGCCGTGGGGCTGAGGCTGACTGAACTGGCTTGGTGGCAGACCTGGATCGCACACGCCATGTCTTACTGCCCGTTTTTATGACTTTGAGTGGTGATCTGCGTGCAACTAGCCAAAAGGTGTTTCCAAGTGTAATTTGCGCAGTTTTGAGTGGTTTATAGCGCAGTTAAAATTAAAATCAAATTCGGTATGGGTGTTCGCGCCGAGAAAAAAGATCGATCATTTCGGTATCGATTTAGCGTGCTTTCGAGTCGAAAAATTTACATGGATGAAATGATCAAGATTTTTTGTTCTCTTGAAATGGACTCGTTCCCGGATGTGTTGAATGGAGTCGCAGGAACTACATATCTATGAATTCTTGTTTGCTTATATTGTTAGAGAAAACGATCATCAAAGGTTGGAAAAGATAGAAAGCTACGTTTCAATATTCTTCCCTCATATTTGAAAATGTATGGTTCTTCTTCCTTCTAGTTTAATAACCATACTAGGAAAGAGCGTACTCCTCACTTTTGTATTCTATGAGTTCCTCCTCCTCAATTAAGTGATATATGCCAGGAATTTCTTCAAAGATATTTTGAGATATGATGAGTAATTACCCAGAAATTATTATAAGCAATTGTATGGTGATTTCAGGACATCTGTTTTTCAGGCTATGGCTGGCAGTCTGCTTTGTAGAAATATTGAAATAGTTTCTAGAGAAAAACTACGGAAAAATATAAAACCTTTGAAAAGTTTTGGGCAAAATCTGTGAAGGTAAGTAATAGGAAAGTGGAACTGCTGGAGAAATTGTTGATGGAATTTTGGTCTTTAGTCGTTAGAAAATAATATGTAGTCAATTGTAGTAAATGTTTTGGACGATTTTCTGGAGATAACTTAATTGATATTTCAATAACTATCCATGGAAAAAATAATGTTATAGGTATAATTCGATGTAGTAGATAACATTATCGTGAACCGTCGACTGGCATCACCAGTGCAATACATTTTATTTCGAGGATATTAACTGAATCGAAGGATTTTTTAAAGTTCAGTTTTAAAAAATTTCATTGTATTTTTATATATGAAGTGCACAATCCTTTGAATGTTCAGCTTTATCAGTCTACTGGAACTCGATGTTTTCAACACTTCGGTAAAAAATCATTGCCGGATACATAAACAAAATGTCATGAAATCATAAAATTTCATCTTTCATGATATCATTACAATAAGTCATGTAACCATGATTATTATTCAACAATTCGTATTCTCAGGGCGTTACACACTGTCACATTTATCATCTTAGGCTATTGCGATGGGTGATGTTCTTCAATGAAATTACGAAAATGTTTTGTTTGTAAGAATGTGTCAATTGAAGAGTTCACATTCCATGTCAAAAATAGGAATCATAAATTGAAGATAACTAAATCCAGGAATAGAGCTTATGTTTACCATTGGCGTTGCTAGGTTTTTTTTTTCTTGAGGGGCCTAGGGGCGGTCTTGCTAATTCTTAGTTTGCTAAAGTAAAGTCGGTCGCAATAATCACGATTTTTACAAATTTCGTAGTTTGCATAGATTTGTATTGATTTTAGTTGTATGTGATTTGGTCTCATATCGCTGCACATCAGTGATAGTTATAAATTTCAAATTTTACTACGGAAAATATTCATTGCTTACCTAATCAAGAAAAAGATTTCTTTCAACAATTTTTGCAAAGAACTCACGTGGAGTAGTGAGTTTGCAAGAATTCTTGAAAGATTGTCATTCTTTCACGAATTTTACAGGTGTTGAGGATTTCTTCATAAATTATTTCCGTACTTTTCCAGTGTATTTATTTTCCATGAACTCCTTTACCAGTTTTCACTGAGTTCCTTTTGGGATTACCACGAAAAACTATTCCTGGGATTTGTAGTTATTATTCAGCAGATCTTTTCATGAAGCTTCTTTCAGCATTCTGATCTTACCAAAAAATTCCTCGAAGAATCTGTATCAAATTGCTCAAAAGAATCTCTTGAAGAATTCCGAATTTTTAACAATTCTCAAAATTATAATTCATTAATTAAATCATCTTCAAGATCCCCTCAAGATCACATCTTTCCACAAATTCATCAGACAGTTTTCCCAATTTTGTTTTTGAGATTATTTTTCAAGTTTCTCTTTAGTTTCCAAATCTTTCAGAAAATCTCCCAGAACTTTTTTCAAGGCTTGATTGAAAAAATTGCAGCTAAATATATCCAAAAATTCCTGATTGAGATTATTTCTAAAGTTTCTCTTTAGTTTCCAAATCTTTTCAGCTAAATATATCCAGGACTTCCTGCACAAAATTAATTAAAAGGATTCTTGCAGGATGACAATGATTTTTGTCAAAACGGATGATTTTTTACTGAAAATATTTGTAACTAACATATATGAAAATGTTTTGCATGAACTCCGAAGTTTCATAATACTATTGAGAACAGATAAATGTTTAAACCTGAGAGAGAGAGGAGACAGCTGGCTAAGATTGCGAGCTCCCAAAAGTTAAGGGAAACCTGTCACTGGGAAACCGCACATTCGAAGGACACGTCAAATTTCAAGTAAACTTTATTAAAATTTTTAGATGTTTTTCGATGTTTTCACATTTTAAAAAGTAGAATACCTAAATATAGTTGTGTGTTGGAAAACTCCTATTGTTTTTTTTTTATATTCATATCCTTTTTCGTAGGGAACATTAAGAAGCGAATATGATTCTGACCAAAATTAGTTCATCTGACCGTTGTGTACAACCCAAGAATGAAAGAACGAAGTCAAATAAGCCAATAAAACATGTTAACTGTCAGTGAGATATCTCCTCTCTCTCTCAGAATGAAATCGTTTTTTTCGTACTTGCATAAGTTTCAAACAATTTTTTTTGGAGAGACAATTTCTAACTACGAGACAATTTCTAACTACGATGAGAGGGGTTCCAATAAATTGGTCAGATGAAGTTAAGAATCTAGGGCTCATGCTAGATAAGAATTTAACTTTCAAAAATCACATTGAGGGCATTCAAGCCAAATGTAACAAATATGCAAAATGTCTCTATCCCCTTATTGATAGAAAATCAAAACTTTGTCTTAAGAACAAGCTTTTGATATTCAAACAAATTTTCAGGCCAGCCATGTTGTATGCTGTACCAATATGGACCAGCTGTTGTAATACCAGGAAGAAAGCTCTGCAAAGAATGAATTCTAAATAAAATAAAATTTAAAAAAAGATTCTGAAGCTTCCTCCCTGGTATAGTACCAATGAGTTACATAGAATATCCAATGTTGAAACATTGGAACAAATGTCAAATAAAATAATTAATAATTTCAGGCAAAAATCGTTACAATCTTCTATTGCAGTTTCTCTTCTGCTTCAGTCTGCATCGGACGCAGTAGCAGTTTGCTCCCGGTGTATCGTAGCCAACCAACAGTTCTTTGTTCAGAACGGCCTTTGTCCGTGTGGTTAACGTTTGGTAAAAAAAATTGCGTATTGCTTGCCATGGACGCGGTTTGCAATACAGTGCAATTCAAATTCCCCGGCGGTGCTCCACAACCGCTATGGGAAGAAATTGCTGAGTTCGTGAAACAATTGCATTCGGACCCAATGCAAATTGAAGCAGTATACAGACTGCCTGGGAGAGCACTTTGTATGAAATACAAAACAGAGGAAGCAATGGAGCAAATGTTGAGGAGACCTGAATCGATAAAATTCACCTACGGTAACGGTAATACTGTGGACGTGCGATTGTCGATTGCGGGGAGAAATATAACCTACGTGCGCGTGTTTGGTATCGCTCCGGAGGTACTTGATGATGATTTGGAGATGGTATTTTCTGCTTATGGGAAAGTGGAAAGTATTGTCAGAGAAAGATTTCCAACTGGTCTGGGCCTTGACCACTTGTTCACTGGAGTTCGAGGAGTGCATCTGGAGATTAAAAAGGAAATACCCCCATCTCTTGAGATCGGTGGATGGAAGGCTAGAATTTTTTACGAGGGTCTAAGAGACAAGTGCTTTCTGTGTGGTCTACAGGGACACCATAAAGATGCTTGCCCACAGCGGAAGAACAAGAAAACAAAGCAAAAGAAGAATGGCGGACTGGTGTCCTATGCTGGAGTTGTGGAATCTGGAACGATATTGTTGTCGGATGAAGTGGAGATAATTGAAGAGGAAATTTTGGAAGAAGAAAAAGAAGCGATTTTGCAAAGTATGCAGGAAAGAATGGATCAACAAAAAATTGAACAGCAACGGAAAGAAGAAGAAGAGGCGGAGCAAAGGAGACTTAAGCAGGAAAAGCTGAATGCTGGCATAGCAAAAATAGCCAACGCGTTTCAAGCAGCGATGGATAGACACGACGCGAACGAGCGAAGGGCTAAATTTGCGGCGACAGGATCAACGTCAACGGAAATACTGCGTCCGAAGAAGACAGCAAGAAAAAGTTGATTTTTGTTAGTTTATTATATTGTAAAATTGTAATAATTTCACAATAACGAACGTTGGCTCCGTTAAGTGCAATGCACGCTTGAGCCTTTTAAATAAATGAATTGAAAAAAAAAATCTTCTATTGCCACGATTAGTGCGTTATATGTTTAGGTTAAGTTAGGTTAAGTATATTCAGAACGTTTTTTTTCTCTTATAAGCAGGTGAAATCAACTCACCTGTAAAAAATCTGAACTGCTACGGCAAATGAAATGTAATATGTTGTTAACAAAATGTTAATAAAATCATAGATTTGTGTTACCAAATTAAGAAGATAGTGTTGTCTAATAACACAGAACACCTAGATATAAGAAATGAATGAATGTAATGTTTGGAATGATACTAATGAAGAAATAAAAAAAAATGTGGCAACTTTGGCAAAGAAAGCTCTCAGTTAATAACTGTGGAAGTGCTCATAAGAACACTAGGCTGAGAAGCAGGCTCTGTCCCAGTGAGGACGTAAATGCCAAGAAGAAGAAGAAGAATGATTTAGATGTTTTCAAGATACAATTTCAAAATTTAACAAAAATATACTGGAATCTGTGGGTGCAATAAAAGAATCTGTTCAATCAAACATTAAAACCGTGAAAGCGATTTTCTGCCAAGCATAACAAAAATAATAGGGCATTCTCACAATTGCTGCTGGAATGAAAAGTTTTTAAACCATATTTTCAAGAAGCAACTTAAAAAAAAGTAAGTTTGACCATAGTATACTCTACTTAACGCTTCCATCAAGAATTTCCGAGAGATCCGAGTTGGGACATGGCATACACAGAACATTTGAAAGCATTACGTATTTTATTAAAGATACCATACTCACATCGAATATGTTTCCAGAATGAAATATGGGTAATTCGATTTATGACAACGATCTGGTTTTCATAAAGATTAGCAAGTTAAATTGTATGTGTCCCACTTGCCCCGCAGAGTGGAGTAATTTTCTTGTTATATTCCTGTTCGTACGCACATCAGCAAATATGACAAGTTGACTGATCCGTTAGATGTTAAAAATATTTGTGATATATAATTGTTCTGTATAATTTGTTCGAATCGCCAATATTTAGCATCCATTTGCCCTGGGATATCTTGCATTAGGACATCAACTATGGAACAAATTAGAGAACACAGTTTTGAGCAGACTGAAAAATTCAAATCCTGCCTCCTATTTTCTAACAACCAATGCCTAAATAAAGAATTTTTTGTATATCATTTAGATTAGGAAAAATATGAAAAAACTACACAGCAGATACTTGTTTTAATTATGAATCGTGGTTTACGGCCAACCAGCCGAGTGGAAGTTTAACAACTACCGAAAAGCTAAACATTACATATAATTTGCAATTGGATTAGATGGACAAATTGATGTGAAGATTTGCGAAAAAGTTACACGTCTTCTCAGTGAGAATCGAACTCACGACTCCCCGATCTCTAGTTGGGGCGCGTTAACCACTACGCCATGAGAGGACTAATGAACGCTGAAGTTAACCTGAATTCGATTTCAGCTCAATAATCACGTGGTCCTCTTTCGCAAAGTGCACCTCTTTTGGAAGAATTAGATGCCTATCCAAACACAACGCTTTCTATATATATCCAATGCCTAGCCCGAGAGCGCATTGTTTTTTAGATATAGGAATAGCACACTACACTAGCCAGCAACTGCGCTGGCTGAGGTTTCTATTGTGTGGGCTTCCAATGGGTCGCGACGTTCTCAAACGACCGGTTACGGAACATGAGTCCGTTGCTCGATAAATACTTGTTTTAATTCATTCGATTTTACTGAATGAGAGTAGTTTTCTTACAAACATATTGATGGACGATTGACAAATAAAACTCTCAGTCAATGAATAAGTGTCCAAATAACTAAGCTGAGAAGCAGGCTTTGTCCCAATAGGTGTGTAATGACAGACCGAAAATGAAGAAAGTTGTTGTATTCGAAAAGAAAGTGATTGTGTTCTGAAAAGAAACAGTTATATGCTATAATTGATATATTGCCATTTAACGAATAAGTGTCCTCTGACTTATAAAATCCTGAAAAACACATAGGACAACTTTGTCTATTATAACATGCAACTTCATATATCTTTGATCTATCAACTTTCATTTGAAATTTAAGCTTTTATCGAACTTGAGTGAAATTAAACTGCCTTCAATCATGATTACATTAAAAAATAATGTACTTTAAAGAACAAAAATTTAAATTAAAAAAAAAATTTTGGGATCCCTCGGTGGATTTTTTTGAGGAATACGTCAAATGAAAGCTAAAACCCTATATTTTCGAATGGTGAAAGTTTTAGCGATGCCTATTTTTGTGATAATATTGTTCTACCAGACACGCCGTGTAACCAATTCAGCGACAGCCGGACAGTTAATCTTTCGGCTGTTGCACGATTCACACTGACGCTATGTACGGCAAGCGAGGTTTTGCCACTATTATTGTACAAAATATTAAAACGAATGAAATGTATTTGTCAATTAATTCATAAATTTTTCTGCACGTTAGAATCATGCATTTTTTTTACATGTATCATCCTCTAAAATTTCTGGGAAGGGAGGAGCATGAATGATTCTGCGGGGGTAGGGGCACAAAACCAGCGAATGTTCAATCGATCAAGTCGATCTGGTGTAGTTGTTAGCACACACGCCTCTCACGACTAGGACCTGGGATCAAATCCAACCCCAGTGATAGTAACTTATGATGTAAAGGAGTCATAGTGACGACTTCCTTCCTTCGGGAAGGAAAGTAAAGCCGCTGGTCCCGAGATAAACCTCGTTAATAAATATATAAAAAAAGACAAATTTCTGAAAGAATCGAAAGTGTTTCCTCATGAAAGAATCTAGATAAATTCATGGAATTACCGCTGAAGATATTTTAAAACTAAATCTCCGAAGAATTTCTTACTGAATTTATTGGATTGGGAAATGGTTAGTTGTTTACTGGCCAGATCTTTAGCATACATCTTAATAGATCTATGGTAGATTTTCAGTAAAATATGAGGTTTCGTGATGAATCCTATGAATGATTAGTAAAATCTCTGACAGTCCCATAATAACTCTCTGGAGTCCCATAATAACTCAACTATTCATTTTAGATGCCTGAAGCATTTTGCCAGTTGTTCAAGGGTAATTTTAGTGTTTCTTCTTCTTTTTGGCATTAACGTCCTCACTGGGACAGAGCTTGCTTCTCAGCTCAGTGTTCTTATGAGCACTTCCACAGTTATTAACTGAGAGCTTATTTCTGCCAAAGGTGCCGTTTTCGCATTCGTATATCGTGTGGCAGGTACGATGATACTCTATGCCCAGGAAAGTCAAGGAAATTTACATTACGAAAAGATCCTGAAATCGAACTTAGACACCTTCAGCTCATTTCGTTGTTAAAAGTTACACAGGATATCTATAGATATTTCTTTACGTTACCATCCTCCAGCTGCTCTTCACAATTGCCGCATGGCAATGACAGTAATAATATTTATGATTTTCCAAACACAAAAAGCCACAACCTTCAGTGCTGTTTAAATGCAGATGATGATGCAAAACCAGCATGCCAGAAACCACCCTCGCCATCATCTCGTATGGCCACGGGATGCCCAGATAGCAGCGGAAAGATACCGACGCAAAATGCCCAAACCTTGAGCACCGGACACGTGGGAGGACGCCCGACAGAAGTAGTGGGGAAGTGCATTTATGGCGACGTTTGGCGACCGCGTGACCGAGACGTGCCTGACCGGTGTGCAAGCAATTGCACGGAAGAACCAAACCAAGAAACGAGGAAATCCACAAAAGAAATTCTCCATTCGACGTCAAGGCGAATTTCCTCCCGGAGCAGAAGAAGGCAAAGCATCAGAAATGCAACAAAATCGACAAAAACGTACGCCAAGGAATACATTGCAAAATAATCAGATCGAGAAAGAACGACGGACTGGACATACGGAGCACAGTGGTGAGTTTTTGTACAAAAGACGGACAAAAGCTCAAAAGTGGAGATTTAGGGATTGAAAACGATTGTTTTCCAATTTTGCTTGATTTTCATGGAAGCAAAACTAACATAATATGAGGAGTGTTGGTCTTCCAAGAAACATCGGAATATCTTCAAATCAGGTGACCAATTGATGATCGTTGATTGAAAATCGAAAAATAGAAGGATTTTTTGATAACCTGTGGAAAAATGGTGCAAAATTATAGAAAACAAAAAAAATATCACAATGCATAAAAGTTGTCACGATCCCGAAGAAATATCATTAAATGCATAGAAATCTATGAACATGTTAATAGGCAATTCTGAGATCTTCAATTTTTTAAGTTTTGGCTAGCCATAGGCCACTGTGCGACACTATGTGTGCTGCGAATGGTCATCATCAACTGCGAAAGGAAGAACTTCGCGAAAGGCGCGAGAAGACAACTGCACACGAAATCGGCAGCACAATGGCCAAGGGCTGAGTTGAATAGCTGGAAGGATCGCTCGTTACTTCCATCATTATTTCTGTTATATATTCTACCGGTCGACACCTTCGGAGCTGCGCGGTGGAAGAATGATCTGCCGGAGAATTGGAAGACGGGGTGGGGAAAAGGGGGAGTTGAGAGTCGTATTGTGAATGTGTTGAGATCAAGTGCAAGTGCACGTTCAGGAAGAGGATTCAGGTGGACCCGAGTAAGAAATTTGGATTTTAGAGGTCGATTGAGAAGCAGTCAAATATTGTTCATCATGGGTCGGTAATTTCCGGAGACTTTGGAACGCTCTAAGGCATTCAAGATATGAGATGAAAATTCTGAGATCCTAAAAAGAAACTACGAAAATTTCTTTAGAATTTTGTCATTTTCTTTTCAAGAGCGCTAGGAACCTATTTCAGAAGGAACTATGGACATTTTCAGTACCTTGTATAGTATACCATCATTGGACAGCTAAATATATAATATTTTTATTCAGATAAAAATAGACCATATCAAACATAAAAGAGGTTAGAGGTTCTATCCAATTTTCCAGTCAAATGAGCAAAATTTGATAATATGACATATTGGTATAATTTAACAGATCGACATTCACAATATTTTATTAGGAAGTTAAAAAGTCGTAAATTCGTCTACCAAAAAAACGTATGATGTTATCGGATAATAGAATAGAAATAGCAAAATTGCTTCAAGAATTCCACTAGCAATTCCTGCAGGAATTCCACCCGAGTTTTCTAAAGGAATCTCAGAGATTCCTCTAGGAATTTCACCAGAGATTCATCTGAAAGTTCTCCCAGGAAATTCTCTAGCATCACCAGTAGGGTTATTTTTCAAAAGTTCTCAAAACCAAAAATTCGCGTGCTCTTCTGGATTCCAATCCAATTAAAAGAGAAAATAGATAAATAAAAGAGAAAACTTGTTAATATATGGCAAAAGAAAAACTTGTTAATATATGGCGCAAGCGACTTCAAGGTTAAATTACCTTCAGTGAAGTATACATAACTTATTGATTTTTCAACCAATTTTGAAACTTTTAGCATCGTTCCGTTCGGAATTT
The DNA here is from genome assembly GCF_002204515.2 of Aedes aegypti. Lineage (NCBI taxonomy): Eukaryota > Metazoa > Arthropoda > Insecta > Diptera > Culicidae > Aedes > Aedes aegypti. Next base: position 405,202,166 of record NC_035108.1, read on the forward strand.
AATTTATGAAAACTTTGTAGAACATTACATTTGTCTAAAATCAAAACTAGTTTAAGTTAAAAGTAGTTTACTCCAAATTTTTCTTCATTTTACTTAAAATGTTATATTTGTTTGACCACAATTTCATCAATATTCAACCGATTCTAAATCTTTTTGCCTGCTTTTAACGCGTATATAATTGTTTTTAAACTGTTGATACAACACGTTTCACTAAAAAATTATGTTGACCAAGTTATTCATCAAAAACTGCACAAAAACAATATTTTTCAACGAAAAACGCCAGTTTTTTTTTCAAATTTTTGCCAACTAAACATTGTTTCTCAAGTTGAAACTGAGTTTGCTCATTCAAACCTCTGAAAAGAACTTTGCAACAATTTTTATTAATATTGAAACAAACTTATTTTTGCACATGTTAAAAATATATGCAACTCGTAATTAAAACAAAATGCTTTATAAACTTAAGTTCTCTAGAAAACAAAAATGCAATTTCTGGCAAAAAAAACTTAAATAATCAAAAAATTTCCCTTTCGTACTTTTGCAAACTAAGCCTTACGTTAATCACCAGGTATTCTAACAAAACTTCTACCACGGATTCTATAAAAAATTCCTTCAAAAATTTCTTCAAGTGTCCCACTGGAAATTGCTCCATGAAAATAGTTTTAAACTCTTCCAGGAATTCTCTATTAAATTTGCACTAGAAATTCCTCCGCGAATGATATAAGACAATTGTCCAGAAATTCTATAAACAACTATAATTATTATTATCTTTATGAGGGAGATTTTCAGCTCACAGCTGGTTCATTTCCAAATTCAGATAATCCTTCAAGATTCCTTAAATATTCCTCAAGTTCTTCCAGGAAATTACTTGTAACAAAAATTCCACCATGGTTTTCTTTTGCCATTCTACTATGTATTCCTCTAGAAATTCCAACAGAAATTTCTTCAACAATTTCTTTTGGAGTTCCATCAGAGATTTATCCAGGAATTGTATCTGCAACTCCCAACAAGAATTTCACCAAGGATTCCTATATGAATACCAGCAGAGATTACAGAAATTTATCCATGGATTCCACTACGGATGATATCAGGAATGCATCAGAGATTTCATTAGAAGTTCCGCAAGAGATTACGCCGGGAATAACACAAGATTTTTCTAAAAATTGCACTAGGGTTTTCTCCGTGAATTTAATAAGATATTCCTTTAGAAATTCTACCAACGATTCCTCCAGAGATGATAAGTTGAAATTCCCAATAAATTCTTCGGGTATTTCAGAAGGTTTTCCCCTAGATGTTCTTTTTTTTTTGTTTTTTTTTTTCATTCTTCATGTTTCTTTCTTCAGATGTTGGATTTTTGTATGAATTTCTCCAGAAATTTCACTAGAGATTCTATCGAAAATTCTCCTGGGATTTTTTCAGTGATTTCTCCAGGGAATTTCCGAAAGATTCCTCCTGAATAAATTCAAGGATGCGTGAATACATAATTTTAAAAAATAATCTAGTCAATATTACGTGGATTCTTTCAGGGTATCCTCCAGAAAATAATTTAGAAATTCCTCCAGAGAATCATCCACAAATTTCCTCACCGGATTACTACAGACAATGCTCCAAGTATTTATTTTTTTCAAGAATTCTTCAAAGTATTGTTTCAGCTATTCCTTCATAAATTTCTTCCATATATTCTACTAGGCATTCCTAAAGGACTTCATTTAGAAGTTCTTCGTCTTTCTTCTGCATTTCCATGCATTCCATAGTATGCATTTTCAGAGAATTTCTTTCTTTTCTTCCGTGCAAGAAGGATTCTGCCGGGAATTTTTCAAGCTACTTCTGCTATATACTCTAGAGTCCCTTTGTTGGATTCCTCTAAGAATTCCTTCAAAAATTTCTTGGGAAAATCCTGCAGGATTCTTAGAATTCGTTGATTCGTCAATAAATTTCTCCAGTAACATTCCTAAGAATTTTCATGGGATTGTTACATAGAACAGTTTTATTCGTTTTTTTAGAATCCAGGAATTCCTCCAGTGATTGCTTATGAGGTTGCTCCAGGTATTCTTCCAAGAATTCCTCAAGGAATTGTTCCAGCCATTCCTTCGGAGATATTTCCAGATACTCTTCCAGGTATATATAGAGGACTTCTTTTAGAATGTTTTCCATAGATTCTGCTGGGAAGTCCTCAAACTGCTGCTCCTTTGATACTCTAGAATTCCTCCCTAGAATTTCTTCCGGAATTTCTCTGGGGTTCCTTCGAAAATTCATCAGAAAAATCCAGCAGGGATATCTGCAGTTTTTCATCCACCATTACGATTATTCTTCAAGGAATTCATCCAGGAATTCTTTGGGGGGTTTCTCCCAATATATATTTATATTTAGGATTTTTTTCAGGAATTACTCCTGAATTATTTCAATGATGCCTGTATATATTTTTCTCTAGAGATAACCCTAGCAGTGGAAACAATTCCAGCTGCCTGAAATTCCTCCTTAGATTCCTTCAATAACTTCTTGAAGGATTCCAGCATTGCAGCAGAAGTTTTTCCAGAGACTGGTTAGGATTAACCAACGGGATGAATGTTAGTCTTTTCGGAACTTCTTCACGAATTTCTGCGATTATTATCCTGAGCTTCCATCAGAAATTATTTCAGAGATTTCTTCTGGCTTAAAGATATTTTCAGGGATTTCTCTATGAATTTCTCGAATGAATTTCAGTGTATTTTTTTTTGATGAGGTGTCAAATAAATTGGCCATTTTTTAACTTCAATGCATGATTTGTAACTTATATGTGGCGCCGTTCCTTAAAGTCGCTAAGTGTTTCTTTTAGCACAGATATGTTCGTTTCCAAAAATTGGGAAAGTATGAAAGATTCAGTTTCTTTATCTTTTCTCTACAATGTGATTGCTTATTTACTGTGTTGATATACATAAAAATAATATGTAAGATTCAGTTTTATTTGGATTGAACATAAGTATAACTCTTTAGTTTCTGCTTCCATTGCCTAAGCACCTTTCCACAGTAACCAAATTCTGAAACTAGACATGCGAGCCTTCTATTCAAGCTCAACAGAACTGAAATCGGTCTACACACTAACGAAAACAACGCTAAACCCTAATTTATAACTGTTTTATAGTTAGGTACAACAAAAAGTTACGAATTAGTTGTTAAGCTTAGAAATAAAACACGCAGGTCTTGTTTCAGAAACCTTCCGAGAGAATTAGATTTGATCACTGTGGCAAAATTCTCAGGCAATGGAAGCAAAAACTCAAGAGATATACCTTTATCCATTTCAAACAAAATTGAATCTTACATTTTATAAATAACAATACGACAACTTTATATCCCTGAAGAAGTCAAGTCAAACGGCCGAAATGTTGGATTTTAAAGAAACGTAGCGTTTTGTTTTCTTCGTAAGACTGACAAGCCAATAACTCAAAACCTTATCTTACCAGAAATCATTCAAACGATTCATCAACAGCCCGCATCGAATCTTGCAATGTCTATGTTAAAAATCATTCAGGGAACTCAAAAGATTTCTGCCGATGATTTTGCAAGTAGATCTACTACTTGGTTGAAAATATATCCGAATTCTTGTAACAATTTATCAACGGATGTCTTTAAGAATAATAGAATACTGTGTAGACATTTCTACTAAGGTTCTTATAGCTATCTTTTTTCTGAAGTTCCTTTAAGAATGTATTCAACAATTACTCCAAGGATGCTTCTAGACTTTGTTCTTTAAAATACTTCGAAATTCTTCAGCGAGTCATCAGCAATACACCATTTTTTCGCGAATCGCTCTGAACATTTGATCGGAAGCTCATTCATTGATTGTTACGAGAATTTTCATGAAATTTAACCAGAAATATTCTTCATAAAGGATATATCCGAAATGAATTCTGAGAAAGTGAGAGTATCTCTCCTTTATTGCTCTCTGTAACAATCATGATCCTCAACACATCATGAGAGGCTGTTTATCGTCTACTGCTACAGCTCTGATAATATCGGGGGGATAACAGCGCATGATAAAACCCATCTTAACAAGCTTCAAACCTGGGGGGCGCTAATGGTATAGGGTGCTCGGGATTGTTTATAATGCCAGTAAAGTAAAACACGTACCCCAAGTGGTAAATAAGCGAGTAAAATATATTTTCTCAGCGCTCTCTCTTTGGGGCTCTTCTTCGCTGCTGTTATTTATCGAGCTTGTTACAACTTGCGATCATGGACCGATACAGATGCTATGTTTTTCCTCACTTACTTTGTTCGTACTTCGGCATCAATTCAGAACGAATTCTGCAATAGCTGCCCATGATATGGCGGAATTTTCTTCAAAAACACAACGTATTTTCTGGGAGCATTATTTTTTACTCGGGTCTCCCTAGAGTATTGTTTGCAGCTTGGCGACGCTCTGCCGACGTACTTGCGTTCTCCTCGAGTTTCAATTCCCGATCTCCTTAGAAAACTAAAAAAAAAAAAATAAGAATGACCGAACCCTTGGGAATCGTCGCCGTTGGTGTGGAAAAAAGATTCCGAGTATTGAAATCGTTCCCGATCGCACCGATTTCTTGTTTTGTGTGATTTGCAATGTTGAAAATATCCGTTGCAAATAATTGCGGTCGACACCTCGACCGATTACCCCTTTGATTGCTATTCTCTTTCTTAGCTGCGCCAGATTCATGCTCGACCTACAAGATCGACAAAACGATCCGAAACGAAACGTGAATAAACACTTACCTTGAATTACACAGCAAAACGCAATTACGGCTGCAGCAAACCCTACAAATTGGCTACTTTGTATTTAAATTGACGATCCTGTTATTTGCCCGGCCAAACATGGCCAACATCACTCAACATGACGATCCAGAAAGGGTAAAATTCAATTCACGCGCTTCTCGCCGGAATCAGTTGGTCGCGTCGTCCCAAATGTGGCGTTGTCCCCGTGGGGAATCATCGTAATTATGCTTTCTCGTATCCAGGGTAGGATTTGGGCTTCGAGGGTGGAAGTGATCATATCTCACGAAGTGGGTCTTCAATACTAAATTCAGCACATTTTGTCGTGCCAAAAATTGGCGTAAAAAGCTTAATGAGATGAGATGTATAGGAAAATGTAAGGAATTCATAGGAACCTTTTTCACACTTCAAATTGTCAAAAATGAAGCCAAAAAGAATAAATACCTTCATTAGAAAATATCATAACAAACATATTTCTTAAAAGTTACAAGTGCAACGAAGCTTTATCAGTGGGATTTTGTCTACCGAGAACACCTTCCTGTGGTGATTGTGGAGATGGAGGTTGGCTGGAAAATGCTCCTTTGTCCCTCTCAAATCCGTCCCTGTTCGTACCTTACATTGGAACATGTTTGACCTTTTCTTCGTCGTCGCGCCGTCGTCGTGTCAGGGGAAACTCAGATTGATTTGCGCGGCCCAAGAGCGAAACAATTTTCTCACATAAAAGCGCGTACCATTCGGATCCCAAAAGGGCATACCGAAGGCGCATGTAGTGTATCGATTTCCTTCCCGGGCGACGATAATGGTGACGTCGGGAAAATCGTCGATTTCAAGTGCAACAGGGCTGCCACTTTTTGCACGTGACGACATTTATGGGCAGTTGAATATGTGAGAAAATGTCTCCCACTGTGCAGCGCGACGATGACAGTTCAGGCGTTTCACGCGCAGTCTAACCCAGCATGGCGAAAACTGTGATCGAGTCTAGTACTAGTCCAGAGGTTCGCAAATTATGGTTTGAAGGAACACAGAAGAAATTATTTCAATATAACCAACCAATCTTACGTCAGGATCCTTTTATTTTGCTTCAAAAAATACTTAAATTTCGATAGCTTTTTGTTTTTTGATATTACTGCACCATTTTCTGCCAAGCTTTTGAAAAACTATAGTTTCCGTATCTGCTCTGATTGTAGTTTTTTACAATTTAGTTCTGTAAATATTAGAATACTGGTGATCCCGGCAAACTTTGTCTTTCCATCAACTAGGCTGTTGAAGAAAGTTATGAAACGGCCCGTACAAAATTACAGTTCCGTGAATTCCCGTTTTTTCGACTTTCCCGTACAAAATCCTGTGCTTTCTTATGAACACAAACCCGTTGGAACACTTTAGGAATATAACAATAGAAACATTTTCAAAATCCGATTGCCCGTATTCAAGACATTTCGTGACATACAAACACCGTTCCATTTTTATTTATATAGATAGTTATTTTGGCTGCCATGGTTCACGGTCTGAACTAGTTGCACCACTGGAACAATGCCCATTGAACATCGAGCGCCTAGTGTGCCCGACAAGGCGATAATTGTCGCGTTCGAATGCCGTTGAGACCACTCGAGAAAGCATATCGACATCGACACTGTCGTTATCGATTGTCCATTTCCAGAGGCTCTCCTATCCGAAGATCAACACTGTTCACCGCGAAGCACCTGCAATTGCGTCTCTGTTTGAAAACGTTTCCACCCGAGGTCTGTGGAAACTATCATTTATGCTTGACTGATAGAAAGTACTTGAAATGATTGCTTGGCGCCATGCTTCTCCGCTAGTCGGAGTAGATTGAGTACCTGCTCATTACTAATTGGTGGAATAGAGATCCTACAAACGCCAGGAGTTCAAGTAATATCTGTATAACACCTACATGAGAGATGTCGTCAGCATGCGCTCTTTAAAAAAAAACTAATAATATTTTCAGTTCACATTCCGTATTCCGAATTCCCACACAAAGCTCCACCGTCTGCTACTTTCCATCCTATAGAGTAAGGTGGGGCAAAAGTTCGACCTTAGTTGAATAATAAATATTTCCAGAAACCAGACACAGTTGGAACAAAAAAAACACACACACACAGTTAAAGTTTGCATTCCCGGGAATTGAGATCTGTTTCCCGGGATTCCCGTATTTGCCGGGATTTTCATATTTTCCAGGTAGCTCTATATAAAAAAGAATTTACTGTATATTTTCAAACATAAACCATCGCAAAATTTACTTTTCATATAATTGTAACCAATCAACTCACTACATCACTTGTTATATTTCGATGCTAATATTATTGTTTTTTCGTAATAAAATAAATTATTTATAAAATGGATATCGTTTTTGACGGAAGAGTATATGCTATATAAAATAAAGGAGTTTCCGAAGGATCTTTTCTTTGAATTGAATAGACTTATGAAGGTTTTATGGATGTAACAGTCTTATGACCCAAGTTGGATTTTATAGTCTTATCCACCCAAGTTGGATTTTATTCTAAACTTCATACGATTTATCAAGAATAAATTCCACGTGGTTTTTTTTCTTAATGCTTTGTTGTTTTGAAACCTAGCGTTTGAAATAAAGCTAACATTGTTTTAGAGAAACATGAATAAATTAGTTACAAAGAAGAGAAATAACCAACAAATTTACTGGTACAACATAATATAGGGTCGATGTTCAAAATTTCAAAATGTTTGAGAATCCAATCTCCCATATGTTCCTTGCCATCCTTACCATACAAATAGCGTTCTGTGAAATTTTCAGCTTTCTAGGTGGTGATTTAAAGGTGGCCCAAGGACAATGTAGGTTTATATGGAAATTACTATGGAAAAATGTTGAAATATGTTCCAATCACGCTAGTACTGTAATGTAAGTACAAACTTATTATCCCACAGTAAAAACTCATGCTTCAAACCATAATAAAGAAATTTGCTGAAGAGAGGATTTCAATCCGACGGATAGCAGAAGAGATATTCATTAGTTTGTTTGCTATTATTTAGCTTAATATAGGACTATAGCCCTGCAAACATGTACAAAAACCCCAAGCAAAATTAGCTCAAATTGGATTTGTTTCTTCAGCAACATCCTTCATTAAGGCTTGGAGAATGAGTTTTCAATATGGGATGAAAAGTTTCTACTTACATTACAGTACTAGCGTGTTTGGAACATTTTTCACAATTTCTCCATAGTAATTTCCATATAAACCTACATTGTCTTTGGGCCACCTATAAATCAACACCTAGAAAGCTGAAAATTTCACAGAACACTATTTTTTATGGTAAGGATGGTAAAAATTTGTTTGCAGAGAAATAAACTCTAAATATTCATCAAAGAATTGTCCAAAACAAGGACCCAAATAAACCCAAAACTTGCTCTTTTTCACAGAACTAAGTAAAATCGTGATATTTTGGTGTTTTATATTGGCTATTTCTCTGAATTGGGATAAAATATCTGGATTTCAGGCAATTTTAAAGTTCTCAGTTTTGATACCAAACGCTTAAGCTTAGGCCAAAAACACATGTTTACTCAATTTATAAATGTTTGTCGTTGGTCAATAAAACATTTTATTTTTGTTTTTAAGATTTTGTCATACCCCTTGGTTTAAACTCAAATTTTTGGGTAAATTTTGTTTTCCGTGTCCCTTCCAAAATGTCAGATAGGAACAACCCCAGTGTTAAAACATTTGCATTTTTGTCAACAAAATGAACGTAAAACATGATCAAAAGTGTCAAGGTTCATATTTGGAACAATTTTTAAGATTAAATTTTAAATATGTTATAGCCGTTATTTGAGCTAGAAAAATTGCTCAAGTAGTTACAAGAACATGCTTTTTCGTACTATTGAATAAAAACAAGAATTAATTAAACATTTTAGGACTCAATTGCGCTACGACTCATACAAAAATTTGAAAATATTCATATAAAAAGCTTTGCGGAGGAGGAGGATGTAGTCGAAAATTGTAAAATTTAGCGTTACGCAATAAATAGACGCTGTTTGATATTTGTAGTGAAAGCCTCTCACTTGAAAAGCATCCAAACCACGTTACATTTATAACAATGGTTTTGAATTGAGCTAGAATCCTTGAAAAGATACTTTTGCCCCACTTTACTCTAGAGTCATTTTAGGATTCCTACTTCAAATCAAAACAAATGTTATTAGTTTCATGGTGGTTAAACCCGAGCAGGTGAAAAAAGGTCAGCAATAGCTAATTTTAATATGGACATCTAAAAGTGATATTAACTTGATAGATATAAGGGATAAAAGATCTGAAAATAATATCTAAAATTTACCTCCTCCTTATTTTCGATCAAACTTTCATTATACGGCACAAAATGAAAATAAAATATTAGATTTATTATGTAAAGGTTAAGTTAGGCCTATTACAAAGATGCTTTGCGATATATTAGGTTTTACACAAATCAGACCAAACCAAGTTTTACACAAATCAAAAGTTCGAGCCGTATATGGTCGGTGTTCAGTCAGAGTGGACCAAGTGCTTTTGATGATTTCAGGAAAACTTACTCCAGAAATTCGTATTATATTTGCATAATTTGCCGTGATATTGGAACTAATGTATACGATGAAATATCTGAATCAATATTGTAGCAAAAAGATAAGAATTGTTCGAGTCCTTGACTAATCTTCACAGGGCCAAAATTTCATGTAGTCTGGTCAGTCTGAACACCGACCATATCATCTAACAAAGAACTCAAATTTAATGAAATCTAGCTGATCGTGTCAAAAAAGTAATCAGTCCGCCAAACAAAAATATTTTTGTGTATGATACAAAAAAACTGTGTTTCGCAAAGTTCTTACCAAAATTTAGTACTATTTTAATTCAAACATAATTTTACGAAGAGTTGGCGGTATTTTTTTGCAAAAAAAGTATCGATATTCTGTGTTTTAGTCAGCGAACTTTTGCCTACACTCGTTTTGAACTCTTGTACCACCAGTGAAGTAAAAGTTCTCTTTAGACATTCAATTTCAAACTGCTATAACTAAAATTAGGAAAATATTTTGCAACCAATTTTTTTTTAAAACATTGTAGTCAATGAGCTGTAGGGTAAGCTGGAGCAAAAGTTCGACCTTAGTGGAATGACCAATATTCTAAGACAGTTCTATAACAGTTGAAGAGAAATGAATATCACACAATTAACAATTTTGCTGAACAAACGTGTGTCAAAATATTTACCCATTTTTAGTTATAGTAGATTTATAATTGATTGTCTTAAACGAACATTTACCCCACTGTTAAGGCTCATGAATCCATTATTCATCATCAGGAATGAAAAACCAGTTTTTTCGTTCAAATTAAATGAAATCCTAATAAAAATCTATCATCGCATTACAGATAGCAAGTGTAAGGCAATGATAGATTATCTTTAACATTGCTTCAATTTTGAGCAAAAAAAAAACGGTTTTGAAAATTTGTAAAACCATGATGATTATTTTTCTCTTAAATCCGTTACAGACAATCAGTTGACTTCTTTCAATTCTTTAGATTGAGCCTACTATGCCATATTTCAATCAAGCACATTTTATATTTACAGGGTGTCCGCAAATTATCCGTACAAACTTTGAAGACCTGGTTCTATACAATCATGCATAATAAATTCAATATTCTTGCATGGTTTTAAACATTGACTTATTATATTCTTAAGATATAAGTTTGACACATTTCCGATTTCAAATTATTGCGAAACCAACCCAAATGTATTGATGTGTCTTAAATAGAGCTGTTTTCCGAGCTTTATGACGTACGTGAAATATCACATAGAACCGTACAATTTTCTATTTCCATTCTAACTTGAAGCCACTAACCTGTAAATTACTTCAAATAATAATAGGATAACACATCCCCAGTATGACTAGAGGCCCTCAAGAAAAACGTCTCCGAAAAAATAAATTTTTCGGATGAAATATCTGATAACTCTGCAACCGTAGAAGATATAACCTTAGTTTCTTTGGAAAAAAATTTACTACATAATAGGAAATTTTATCGTACAAAATATTATCGAAAAAAACTGTTTTTTTAAGTTATAGCATTCAATCCATTAACATCCAAACTTCTTTCTTAAAAAAAAACTCGTGAACCATAAGATGTTCTTAAGCAAATTTATTCCAAATCAGTTGTTCTAAAACATTGTTTTTCATTGTTACGTCTAAAAACATCGGCAGAAAAGTTTATATACTGATCTCTAATTTTAGGGAGTCGATGCCGGTTATGGACCCTTTGCGTATTATGGACCCCCTACAGAAAAACATAAAATTAACACTCAAAGCAACTTTATTCCTATGAAAATCCACCGGGGGAACTTCAATTTCATTGTTAGTCAGCAGTTTCAGGCAAAATATTTGGTTTAAAACGCATAAATACAGATATTTGAACAGTTTTGTAAATGAAACCACACAAGAGGGTCCATAATACGCATTTCCAGGTGGGTCCATAATAGGCTCGTTGGCAGCGAGCCGGATTACATGGGAATCAAATGGAGGGTCCATAATACGCAACGTCAAATTTGTAAACAATCCTATTATGGACCCCGGGAGGGTCCATAATAGGCATTCGGACAACAGTTTTTCAAATGCATATTTCGCTGGAAAAATCGAATGATTTTGTATGTTTCATAGACGTACTATGAAGTGAAGACATTGAATTTGTTGTTAGACTTCACAAAACGTATATGCTTCTGAGATATCATTGCGGAAAAGCGTCTAGAATTAATTTCAGCTACTAAGGGGTCCATTACTAGCATTAAAACCCTACATTACTAAAAAAATGTCAAAAAAAATTTGGAAAAACTTTTCCGAAGACACCATATATCTAAAATTGATGGTTTAGGTGTAATATATATTTTAATATTTAAGACACGGACACGTTAATGCTTCCAGTGGACCGTTATATCCTTTGAAGGAAGCACCACACTAGACAACGGACTAGCATGCATCGCCCAGTGGCACAGTCGAAATACGTTCCTGACGAAAAGATTTCCGGACTGCAGCGGGAATCGAACCCACACTTCTTGACTCAATGTGGCTAAATGTTTAGTACCGTAATCCGGGGTAACATTGATCATTTTGTTTAGTTTTTCTTAAATTTTTCATTTCACAATACAAATGTTACAAGTTTCATATTTTTAAAACAAGTACTGGCACCCACCGCTCCTAGCTATGTACTTTATTTTATTTTTCGAGAGATTTAAACATGTTTAAATAAATGTTTTAAGTGATTTTTTGATTCAGCTGATATGGGGTAACATTGATCACCCAAGTAAACAACGTTCGGTAATATTGAGAATGTCGTTACTTACTAAAATCAGGGCCCCTGAAGCCGAATATGAAGACCAAACTCTTACAAGTCATTTACTTTTTGAGTTATTTCAAAATTAAAAACACCTTGAACCGCGTAATACGCCTAAAAGTAGGCAATTTCCTCAGGAAATTCTACATTCGTAATAGTATTTAGTTAACACCCGCATTTTCCTTGATCACATCATCTGCAGAACTCATGTGGGACATGAATTTTCGGTAGTGTCAGTAAAAATGATAGAAATCATTGTTTCAAAAAGTTGACAAATTTGCGCATGAACTAAACGCAATTTTGGCAAAAACCTTAATTATCATTAGCTTATGAATATACAAAAGAGAGGCACCATTCATGGTTCGAAAATGCTTCATCGATAAATCTTTATTTGAACGTTTAACAAGATGAGTCATCCCGATCAATGTTACCCCGCTGATCAATGTTACCCCGGATTACGGTAACACTAACCGCACGGCCACGTACTCTTCCTATATATGTCTTTGGAACCAATGTGCAATGTGATTTCTTGCATTTTGAGCGACAATTCACTGTAATTAATAATATTATGAATCAAATTTATTCGAAAAACTGCCAAAAAAATGATGAGTTTAAAAGATTGGCCCTTTTTTGATTATTAACGAAGCATTGGCCTATCGAATGTTATCAAAATCCGATATGTTCACATTTTGATCATTAGACCTCTAGAATTGCAACGCGAGATTTCACATTAGATTTTCAAAAATATAATAAAAAAAAGGGTGTTCATTACAATTCACCCTGTTTTGAGTATTTTTGTGTAAAAATCATTTTATGGCTGCTGAAAATGATTTCTGTGACAAAAGTATCGATATTTTGTATTCCAGTTAGCAAACTTTTGTCCCACACTAGTTTCGAATTCAAGCTCTAGGAATTTATAAAAATTGTCATATTGTTATAAACAAAACGGGTAAACGTTTTGACAAAAGTTTGTTCAGGAAAATTCTCGAGTAACTTTTCGAACATTGAGAGGCTCTTTTTCATCAATAACTGAGCTAAACAAGCCTCTTATGTTGCGTTTTTTTTTGTATGAAATCAGCTTAGGCCAAGTACATTTTCTTTCAATTTACAGTGAGAAGCTTCCCACAAGCTTTAGTATTGTACTGTTATAATCGCAAGAGAGCGAGAAAGAATGCTTAACGGGTCGATTTGAAATGTTCCGCGAGCATTGTAGCCAATATGTTAAAGGTTCACTGTGTGATAATGGTTTCTTTTCTACTGTTTATTCTGCAAATATTGATTATTCCACTAAGGTCACACTTTTGCCCCACCTTACCCTACGATTTGAAAGCAGATTCACTTCATATTCCAGTCCGGCAAATTTGATAAACCAAGCCGCAATCGTTTCATCTCGAGCCGACTCCAAGATAAACAAATATTCCTCCGTCTTCTTGGTCGCCGGTCGTTGTCTGTCGGATCGTTTTTACTCATTCAGGCAGTGGTTTATCCGGCTTGTCGGCCATCCCAAATATTTAAACGTCTCACTTCGTACCTCTAGTAGAGACCGCGGAATGCACTGAACTTAAAATCTAATTAGCATTCAATCCATCCGCCCAGAGGTCGGTCGGTTCGCTTTATATCTTGAGCAGCTCCCGGACAGAGCACAATTCCCGATTAGATAGTGCGAGGACAGAAGGCTGTCGCCAAATTTGAATTTGGGTGTTTACGCACTGAAGACCGGTAGACGGTTGGCCAAAGAAGCTATTTTCTTGCTGGAGACAGCAGTTAGAGGCATCTTCTTCTACCAACTTCATTTTTACAAACAAGTCATTCGGGACAATGATTTATCGGGAAATTATGCTGACACTTGCAAGGGCTTGGACCCTTTGTGCGAATATTTTCCAACAATCGATTTACAGCTGGCTCTGTTAAAGTGGCTACGTCAACGACATTATTAAAATGTTAAGGGTTATCATATGCGGGGAAGCAGTGTAAATGTGAAAATTTATTACTTTCTGCAAACCAGATTCGAAAGACGGCCTGTTATGCATAACTGGGCCTTTGTACTGTCGTCGACAAAATCCAGTAGCTGCTGCTTTTCCATACAAAATGCCCATGTTGAAGACGCTGTTTTCTAATTTTGAAACTTTTGGTGTTTCTGCTGAAACATAGCTTGGTAAATACACATAGCTGTCTATTTTACTTTTCAATGCACTCGGCAGCAAGTTAATTTGCTTCGAACTGGTTTGGTGAAATTGATTCGCAATAAGTCCTGAATCCTAAAAAAAATGACAACATGAATTATGGAAAGCCCCATATCATTGTCCTAGCCGGTCTCATCAATTCGACATGATGAAATCCCATTTAATACGCCAATCTGACTCGATACCATTCCGTTGACCGCCGATTACGAACCCATTGCTGGGGGTACTTGCGAATTTAAAACATGCTCATCAACGGTGGTTATGCACATCTCATTAAAGTAATCAAGCTTTGCCAGTGGGCAGGATGGCCCCTCCCAGCCTGACTTAATTACGTCCACTTTAAAACCGATTTGTATACATACTTTCTCAGCAATGCGTCCCAATATCCATTCTCAAAGCAGTTGAATACATAGTTTGCGCGTATCTCGCGAAAATAAACAGTCCTACCAACTACCGACACCTCTTCGTGCTCTGCAACGCCAGATACAGTATTGGATAATATAAATGCAAATTTTTCGATTTGCCATACAAAATGGTCAATCCTCTAGATCTGAATTATTTATTAATCGGTTTGAGTAAAATTTTCACCGGGCTTCAGATCTAACTTGAATTTTCAACATATATGTTTGAGTGATTTTCCCAATCACGAATTCAACAGCATTAACGATGTTACTAAAGTGAATATTTTTTGATTATTTTGAAATATTTGACATATTATTAAAGTTTAAAAAGAATTGATCTATGATACTTTAAGAAAATTTACAGATTTAGACGAAATCAACAAGTTTACCAAAGACCCTTTTTGTGTAAAGCTATCTTATTTTCATAAATTTTACGTCAAAAATTCACTTTAGTCAAACAGTTTTTTTTGAATTCGTAATTGTAAAAAAATTCCAAAAATATATGCTGAATTTCAAGTTGATCATTTTGTATGGGAAATCGAAATAGTTGCAAATCTATTATCCATCACTGTAGGTATCACTGCTCAAGCACTAAATAGTTTTTTGTTGCGTTGGGTCGCCGTCACCGCCGCCACCTCCGACACCGTCATTACTATTATTTTCTGTTAATTTAATTACAAATTATGCGAGAAATCAAATTAAATCCCATCTCCACCTTTGCTGCGGTGCTCGGTAAGGGAAGCTTCCCGCGTGCCTGCAACCCATGAATGAGAGCAATGCGCATCTTGCACTCAAGTAGTCTCGTAAATAGCGGCGGCGACGATCCACTATGGGTAGTTTTCATGTAGTATGGTGGCCGAAAATTGGCACGGTCGTTTTTATCCGTATTAAGTATCAAAATAGCGCTTTCAAGCTAATTTAAGGTTGCTGAATCCATTGCCGTTTTTAAAAATATCATCGCACGTCTAGTTTTTAAGATATTGGTTGTTGAAAATACAAAGTTTTTCACAAACTTCGAAAACGGCATATTATTCAGCATCCCCAAATTTACTAGACATACATAATTTGATACTTGAGACACGCAAAAATATAATTTTTGTTTGCTGTGTATTAGAACTGACGTAGTTATGAAGGTATAAATCATTTTGTTATATTCAAACATCTCTCTATATTCAGCAGATTTAAAAGAAAAAATATTCAAAAGTCAAATGCTTAAATGAACTAGTGCAAATATGTGCAGCCAAATTGTTTCCAATCTTTTGGTTTACATCTAGAATTATCATCGAAAAGAAATTTTAGCCCGGGACAATCTGGGGCAAAAAAGTATGGGATGTGCAAAATATCTATAAAATCGTATATATTCATAGTTGCCCATGGAGTGTGTTTCTTTCAACAAAAACCTTGTGTTTGCATTGAAATCTTTTTTTTTTGCATTGCATTTTTTGCACTGTATCAACAAAATTTCTTGCTCTGATTTTACAGAAATATCTTGATTGAAGTTTTAACTATGGAATAACGAACAAGAAAATCGATCAGAATATGTCATTTTATTTCGACTTTTAACCTTCTGTCGGTCCATAGTTTTGTCGGCGGTATGCTCCTTTGTAGTTGGTCCCCAAAAGTGCATCATTTTCTTGCTCGTTTTTTTCGGTGCTGGTTTGTAATAAATCGATGTTTTCGATCCACCAGCAACGGCTTTACCCCACCTCGAAGGCTGTAATCGATCGACGATCGGGGAATTGAGAGCCGAAAGACTCTTTATTCATTCATCTGGATCCTTGAGGTTGTTGTTTCTTGCGAGGATGGAAAGGTATTTTTTATAACCTTCAACTGGGTGTTCTACTAAGGGTGTCATCTGTTATGTTTGATGTAGTTTTTCTTCCTTCGGATCATAGCACGCGTACTTTTGAAGATGTTTATGAATATCAGAGCAGAACATAGGGATGACCAAGGGCATTTTGGGACACTTGAAGACAAACTCTACAACAAAGCAGAATCTTATTGAAGAGTTTGTTTATTACAGATCTAATATTTATCATTTGAATGCTTTGAATATGATTTATGCTGTTATAAGTTTTTTCGAAATTTTGAATTTTACATGTACACGATGAAACACGTGTCAAATGTACAAATTGAAATTGAAACTGCGAAAAAAAAAACACGTGCTCCGGTGAGATCCTTTCGCAATTGGATTTAACAATATTTGATACTCTTAACGATGAAGGAACAAGCGATTGTCTAGCATTGCTTTAATCAGACATTCAACTAGTCTTTGTAGACAATGAGCAATTGCTTCTAGAAAAGCACATGAGCTTCACTTTCGATCAACTAACAACTTTCAGAATTAGTTCTATGAGCCTTCCCCCTTCCATAGTCCCTTGATATATTATTTTAATGTTCCAGATATTGACAAAATGCTTGGACTTTTTGGAAGAACAACATGTGCACGCTCAGACAACTTGCAGATGATGCAATAGTCCCTATAAATAACCCACGAGCGCAAATCTTGCGAAGACCATAGTTTAATTTCCTTGATAATCTATAAACTTGGGCTAGTATTTTAGTAATCGGAGAAAACATAATTTTAGATCTGTAGATTTGGCCAAAATTATGACAAAATCCAAACTTTTGATAATTATTGAAATATTTAAACAAATTCTGTGAAATAGGGACAAAGTTATAGTAAATTTGAAGCTCTATGTAAAAATTGTAATGTTCAATCAAAACCATGAAAATTATTTTATAAAATTATGGAAAAGCTATCACAAATGGAAAATAGTACAGTAGAATATGGAAATATAGAATTTCCGGTAGAACTTCAAATGTGTTTTAATAGTTTTACCCTGGTAGCAAAAAAAACATGAAAATGTATGGATTACCGACTATCTTTGTTTATTTTTTCAAGAATATTCCAGGGCAAAGAGCACTGTATTTTTGACTGTATGTTGGAAATATAGTTTGCTGCAGCATTATAAAAACTTGAGTAACCGTTTTAATGTTCGTCGTTTTGATCACTTTTTACTAACACTTGAGCTCTAAGATAATTATCGACATCACTTTTCGCTAGCAGCCTTGATACTTCACAGTGGAAAGGGGCGATCCATTAATAACGTAAGGGTTTATGGGGGGAGGGGGGGTTTGAGATTTCTTACGCGGCATACAATTTATTTTTAATTTTCATACAAAAAATCTTATCATGGGGGGAGGGGGGTCGAAAAATCCCGAAAATTGCCTTACGTAATAAATGGACCGCCCCAAGCCGTTTGTTTGCTATTAATTCTTAATCATTTCTTTCCAAAGGCTTCGTTTAACTGATAAATAATTTGTTCTTGTACAAAAATTTGTACAAATACTGTGAAATGTTCGAAGTTAATTATAGAATGGTTGTCAAAAAATCTTTCGAAAATGTAATGGTTGAGCTACTACAATGAAAAGAAACGTTGAATCCGTGAGTATCGAAGCGGAGCAGTATATGTAAAAGACATCCCTCTGTTTGAAAAACCTCTCACACAAACACGAGAATAAGTGGCAAGAAATTGGCAAAGAATTTATGCATCGAAGCAGTACGATTTATGGGTGTCGAACTCTTCTGGTGCATCGGTATCGTGTATGTACAACTCATAACAGAAGAACCTCGTCTTGCTGAGTAAAGGCGGCAGGATTCTTTGAAGTTTCACCGAAACGAATGTTCCTGCTCTCTATCTCGCTCATTCATCGTACGTTCTGCAGATTGATTGCATTTTTTCTATCCCTTTCTCTGTCCTTCCCGGGACTGGGGAATCGTCGATGAATGCGCGATAACCATTGCGCGAGGTGTCGGCAAATAAATTGATATCTTGCCATCGAAAATGGTACTTTTAGTGCCCGTAATAGGTGTGATCGCCATTTGTGCGGTCGCTTATCAGTCACTTCAGGTCGATGCTTATGAAAGAACGCCATACATGGCCGGCCGGCCGGGTTGTAAACATGTCGTAAATTTTAAACAGCGTTGATAACCCTCTTTTCGACTGCATTCGGGGTTGAATTCAATTTTCATAACTCAGCGAACAAACGACCTCTTTTGTACAATGGTTGGGCTTTATACAAAGAAGTGGTAAAAACTTCCAAAAATGAATTTGAAAGTTTAAATACAAGTTTATAAAATTTTGTAACGACAAATGACCACGTCTTAATTTTGGAACTGTTAAAAATGGATAAATGTTTTGACATAAGTCTATTTCAGAAAAATTGTAGCGAATATGTTAAGTGTGGTATTTATTTTTTTTTTCAACTGTCATTGCATTCTGGAAATATTTATTATTCCACTGTATCAGTTTTGGCCAAACTATATTTTTCCCGACCATTGTGCTTTGGGCGTGCACCGAGGACATTTTTCAATTGGAATAGCACCATCGGCACAAAATTATCGTTAACAAGGAAATAATACATGTTACTCAAGCCCCAATCGATTTGCATCCAAAACAAATCGCTTTCCGTCATCTAATCACCATATGGCCGACAGACAGACAGGAACCTCTGTCTCTAAACGGAACGGTTATTCGTCGGAGCGCTGCCGAGTTTGAATATCCAATCAGCGAACCCGTTTAGACTGTCCCATAAGTTAGCCGCTAATTGGCCCGGTCAATAAATCTCCCGCAATTAAGCGCTCATTTTCACACCCCGTTTCGAGGAGCACTGACTGACTGGGAGAAGCAAATAAATTTGGAAATAGCAAGATAAATGCATTGCCATTAGAAAAGTCAGTGAACATTTTGTCCGAGACCCCGAGACGTAACGAACGGCCGCGGCCGTTTCAATGATAAGCCATAGCTTATCTCTGCATAATTACATTTGTCATTCGATTGATTTGCGGAGAGTCCTTTTGTGCGGCTACCCGACGCAAATGTCGGTGGTTTTTTTGCTAATCAGTATAAAAATAACCAGACATTGGGTAGAAAAAAGCACTCCGAGAAAGGCATGATTAATTGTTGTTTCTCCGAAATAGTATGGTAGGAAATCATGGGGGATCGTAATGAAATATTAGTGTTACGCAATGAGCTTTTATTTTCAACCATGTGAGCCGGCAAAAAAAAACGATAGAAATGTGTTAACATAAGAAAAAAATGATTTCATTGTTTTTAAGATGTGTTTTTTACACAAAATGATTTTGCTCAGATCATTGAATATTAGCTTTTAGCAATCGACCTAGATTCTTGCCCACAGCTTGAAGATTACTTGAAACAAGTATATACGTAGACCGAAAAGCTAAACATTACATATATATTGCAATTGAATTAAATGGGTAAATTGATGTGAAGTTTTCCGAAAAAGTTACACGTCTTCTCGGTGAGAATAGAACTCACGACACCGGAGTCACCCAAGGAGTTGTGAGTTCGATTCTCACCGAGAAGACGTGTAACTTTTTTCGCAAAACTTCACATCAATTTGCCCATTTAATTCAATTGCAAAGTATATGTAATGTTTAGCTTTTCGGTAGTTGTTAAACATCGACTCGCTTGGCCTTTTCCCTGAGGGCACCACAACCTGGAGAGTCGACACCATAACCCTCGTCCTCGTTGTTGCTATCATCATCGTTGTACCTGTACAGGAGAAAGGAGATTTCGGGGCCAAACTGTGTCACCAGCAGTGGGCATTTTACTCAATCTACAAAAATCTGGTTGGAACACGTACGGCAGACAGTTGGACCAATTTTAGATCAACCAGAAAATCAATAATCACATAATTTGCTTGCAAAGCTATAAGAGAATCGTTCATTCTTTGCAAAAGTTTCTAGGACTTCAAAACCTGTACTGGGGCCTTCAGAAGACCGAAATACAGTCGACTCTCCATATCTCGATATGCAAGGGACTATCGATTTATAGAATTATAGAGTTATAGAATATACCGACACGAAAAATCACAAAATCGAAGGACCAAATTGCTGGGTTTCCGTTTCATATATGATCACTTCTGTAAGAAAGCAATTTTATTGTGTTGATTGTATTTTACAAACTTTTATTTGCAAACTTTTTTTAAACGCTAGAAATATCACGTTTATTTTACTGGCAATATTTTTTTTTTTTACTTACAAGTTTTTGTACTTTTTTACTCCTTGCAAGTATTTAGTTACCTCGAAACAAGAATTAGACCACATTTCCCCAAATAAGGAAGATTTTAAAATAGACATGGAGTTATGGAAAGAAATTCACCTCTCATGTGACATCGACAAGTGGAGATATCGAGTTATAGAAATATCGACTTATGGAGAGCACGATGTATGGAAATTTGAAGGGACCGAAAAATCCATCGAGTTTTAGAGTATATCGAGTTATAGAATTTCGAGTTATAGAATATCGAGTTGTGGAGAGTCGACTGTATGTCTATTTTGAAAACATAAGTAAAGCATTACTAGCTCAGAATGATTTTCCATTGGAAATCTATGATCCTTTGTTGTTATTTTTATATAATCAAGGTTAGATGAAATTATGCCTTATGCCACACCTCAATCTACCCTTTAGAAAAAGGGGAAGGGTCAAGAAACCATCTCAAGCATACCATCGTTTAGCCCAACTCTTCCCCTTGAAGTTGATTCAAAAAGTTCGTAATTCGGTTGGCTAGTTTCTGAGAACACCGGGTTAATGGGATGGGGTGTGTGGATCAAGAATAAGTTTTAATATTCTCAAATGTTGTTTTCCTTTAACTTTCTCTCATCCCTAGCATAAATTTATCAAACATTCCAGAGGAAATTTAAATTAATCCACCTATAAGTTTTTACTGCCTCTCTGGTATAAATATATGAAAAAAAGAATATTGTAAAATTCAAACATTTTTTTTGGGTTTGTCGAAGTTCAACGGCAGAGAGCAAAATATACAAATTCTTCAATTGAAAGCATATTATCGTACGCTATTTGACTGTATCAATTGTTATGAACAGATGATATAAATATATGATATATGATAAAGAAGGAAAAGATTTCAGCTTATCCACATAAAAAAGTTGGATTCAGATTATTGACGTTATCTGAACTTAAAGCTGAAGAACTTTTGATTTTTGATCACAAATTCTTGTATAAATTTATATCAGTAACTTACACAGCTTTTATTCACTTACTACTTCTAGGTATCAAGGAATACCAGAAATTTCTGGCGTATTGGATGTATTGTATTGGGAAAATAATATACTTCTTCTTTTCCAATTTTCTCTACGTCAATGATTTCTGGAACATCGGATCCATTTTCTCAAAAAAAATAGTGATGGTTTTTTGAGACAGAACTCAACTTCTGAAGAACTTTCTATCGCAATTCTTAAAATAAGATCTGGTGGAAGAAGAAGACTTCCCAGAGGATAGAACATGCCTCTCACGCCGAGAAGCTAGAATCGAATACTATCCCCAAAATAGTAACTTATGACGTAAGAGTTATAGAGACGACTTCCTTTGGAAGGTAAATAATGCCGTTTGTCCCGAGATGAACCAGCCTAGGGTTAAAAATTTCGTTATAATGATAAAATAAGCTGATTGGGAATCGTAGGGTTCGTGGGAATAGTTTATGCTATTCATGGAAAAAATCGGAAGAAAATGTGAAAAATTGTCCTCTTGAATTTTTGAATACATTTCAGGTGAAACCATGAAGAAAACTCCAGAGTGAACTAGTAACAATCATTTCAAGAATTTTAACATTTTTTAAACGCAATGGCTGAAATTCCAGAAATCCGAATGCCATAAGGATCCTGTATTTATTATTACAGTCTCCAAATAAATGATCATAAATTGCTTCCAGAAATTTCTACAATTATTCCTACACGCTCTTCCTGCGATTTTTCTAAAAATTCAGAAATTCCTCATTCCTGGTTTTGCTTTCATAAAGAAAACACAAAGAAATAATTAATGAAGTGTACGAAATTTTGGCCAGGAATAAGTCATGAACTAGTCCAATAACCTCTCCAGGATTTGTTTAACAAATTTCTCAAGCTTTCGTCAGAAAATTCCATAATGATACCTACATCCAGGCCCGGATTTGGGGGGGTGCCAAGGGGGCAAATGCCCCGGGCCTCTCGATGAAGGGGGCCCCCCGAGAAGTGAAAAAAGTGAAATACAGTTCAATGAATAATTCTTTACATTAATGATATTGAATTTGAAACCCGATACCATTTCTAACAGAGCAATTATGATATGAGATTATGTTGTACGATTATGTTACAGTAAGGACCCGATTTTGTCAGCCCCTTGATGAATTTTAGGCTGACAAAATGGGGAACCTGACAAAATCGGGTCATTTTATTTTGTTCCTGTTTTCCAAATTTTGACATGTTACATGGTTACATGGACTTTCAAGAGGGCGATGGACATGGGCGTAGCCAGTTTTTTTTAAATAGGGGGTCCCCCTCCCTTATATTGGTAATATCGATTTTTAACACTTAATAAAAGGCATTCCCATTGTCTCCTCTGGCTACGCCTATGCGTACATGACATCGAACATCATCATAAATTTTAATGTTTAAATTTAACGTGGTAAAACATAACGATAACAATTTTTTGATAAATTTTAAATAGGCTGACAAAATCGGATCAAAAAGCTGACAAAATCGGGGGTAGACAAAATCGGGGGCAGACAAAATCGTGGGCTGACAAAATCGGGTCAGTACTGTATTAGATTTACGATACGATCACTAATGAAAATCATCAAGGTTATACCAAAGACTTTGAAACTCTTTCATGTCTTGGATTGATGTTAGTATCAGGCTACTAAATTACTGTTCTATCAAACACATCAGAAGTTCTATCAAAAATTCTATATTTTCATATTCTACGGCACTCTCTTCCATTTGTGATTTTTTTTTTAAATAATTTTGTTAATATTTGAATGGTTTCGTTTAAATATTGCAATTTTCACTAGGAGCTTAGAATTCACTTAATTATGGTCCAAATGCACAGAACTTTTTTAAGCATTGCAATTTTCACTAAAAACGTAGAAATTACTATAATTTTGACCAAAATCTACATAATTTAAATACAATTACCTGTTTTCTTCGATCCCCTAATTATAAGCCCAAGGGGATACATTGTCAAAGTAATTTTGCTGTGGCTATCTACAAGTTGGCTTAGTATGCATAGTTCTTCCAAACTTTTGTCAATATCTGGAATATTGAAATTATAAAGCGAGAGACTAAGACATAAGTCTTAGGAAAAGCTAATATAGTTAATTAGTTGACCGAGACTGAAACTCATCTGCATTTCTTGAAGCAATTGCTCGTTGTTCGTAAATACTAGTTGAATATCTGATTAAAGCAACTCTAAACAATCGTTTGTTTCTTCACCGTTTCCAAAATCAAATTGAGTATTGAAAAGCATATTGTTAAATAAAGCTACAATAGGATCAAGGAAGGAAATCAGAAAATTTCAACACACAAAACAAAATAGTTAATCGATTTGCTTATTGCTTCAAAAACGACTGTCGTCCATCTTTATTAAATAAAAATATCTGTTGTAAAATTGAAAAAAAATAGATTTTTACAATTTTTTCTATTGTTATCCAAGTCTCGGTGAATTATATAGTTTTGATTTCAATTTGAACATTTTTTACTTTTTAATTTATTGAGAAAAAATCAGTCAAAATTCAATCTCATCATCTATTGTGTAAAACTTTTCAAGTATTATATACAGATGATTTATTTTACACAACGTTCACAAAGTGATGTGGGTTTAGTCAAATTGCTTAGCGTTTTCCGCCATTTTGTACCAAGGGCCCCCGTCAAGAGATCTGACCCGGGCCCCCCGAAGCCCAAATCCGGCACTGCCTCCATCAACTTAAATTAATAGCAAAGTGTAGATGAACTTTCTTTGGTATTTTGGTTCAAGTTTTTTCAAGAGTTACACCAGAATTTTTTTCAGGACTACGACTGCTCTAGAATTTCTTTCCTGGGATTCATACAGGTGAATTTCGAAGAAATTTTTCGTCCAGTGTCATCCCTCTGAGATGTCTTTTTGGGTATGAAATTTTATCGACTTGCTCAAGATGTGCTTTATGAATATCTCTAAATATGATCAGTAATGGATTCACATAGGGTTAGTGTTCCCTTAGTGGACAGTCCTCTATAGTCGCACTAGTGGCTTTTTACGGCCGTTTTGCTATAAATCTTTTCAAAATATTTTTTGACATGAAGGTCAGGAACTATTTATCTAAGTAACATTGATACACAGCTTGATTTTGTTCATAAAATGATCAAAATAATTAGTTTTGCTTAAAATTTGAGCTCCCTTGCGCCTATAGTATACCTATTGTTCCTATAGTAGCAATACTGAGAGAAAATATTTTTTATTATACGAAATAATTAATGAATTAAGAACTTTTTTACACCAAACGAAAGCTTTTGATCTACACTTTGAAGGAAAAATATAAAAACTTTTGTAAAAATACGGTTTTGATTAGTATTTTGTCAACGCCGTGATGCTAGTGCTACTATAGGAACAGAAATTAGAAATAGCTTTCAGATGATGTAAAAATAATGACGCTAGCGTTATTTTTCGATTTTATATGAATTTTTGTTCTTAGCTATGCGGCTAAGACCCTATCTCTATGCACGGTTTTTAAAATTATTCCGAATTTGAAAAACTGGAAAACTGATTTTGAAAAAGTAATTTGGAATTGAAACAGCTTTCAATTTAAAACTTCACAACTTTCATTTTATCATTTTAAGAACTGGTAGCAGGTCCTGTAAATGACTTGGTCTTTATTTTGATGCAAGTCTCTATTTTTAAAGAAAGGTCTCTAAAGTCTTAATTTTTTTAACCAAACTGGTATCTAAAGTCTTTTTTTCCTTATTTTGCTCGCAGGTTGCAGAGAAACCTTCAAAGACTGTTTCGATACTATTCAACTAATTCTTCAAATTCTCAAGCACTTCAACGTTACCATCTCTAGTAATTTGCTTAGGGATTGCTATGATTTTTTTCAATGGACTTCCTCTACATATTTTTCCAATTATCGTTCAATCGAATTTTCAGTTTCTCCTAAAGTAGTGCAGACTCACCATCTGTTTTTCATTTCAAGGCGGCGTACGAGTCAGTGACAAGAAATGAGCTGTGGCAGATAATGTCTGAACATGGTTTTCCGGCGTAACTAATTAGGCTGACATGTGCTATGCTGGATGGTTCGAAATCAAGTATTCGGATTGCAGACAGTGACGTTAGACGGGTTGAAGCAGGGAGACGCACTTTCGAATTTATTGTTCATTCAACATTGCACTGAAGGGTGCTATTAGGAGATCTGGCGTGCAGAAAATTGGCACTATTATCACAAGGTCGCACATGCTCTTTGGCTTTGCGGACGATATAGACCTAATTGGAATCGATCGCAGGTCAGTGGAAGAGGCCTTCGTGCCTCTGAAGAGGGAGACAGCGAAGATACGCCTGACCATTAATTCTACCAAAACGAAGTACATGGTTGCAGGTAGAGATAGAGTCAGGCTTGATGGTGTAGGTGCTGAGGTAGTGTTTGAAGTTGTTGAAGAATTTGTTTACCTTGGAACGACGTTTCCCGCGAAGTGAAAAGACGTGTTGGGGCTGCGAATAGGGCCTTTTAGGTCCCGCAGCTAATCTTAGAAAATCTTCGGAGTAAGATCTGAATCTTTGAACAAATACCTGAAATAATATCGGGATACCATCCGATAATATCATTGAAAAATGCGTGCAGTAATTCGAGCAGTATTATTTATCGTAATGTCACGAGGAATTAAAAAATAGAAATGTGCTCAGAGAAATCTCTGGTCTTATTTCATAAAGAAATAGCCTGATAGGGTTCGTTTTTTATTCCTGTTTGGTCTCTATTTTGTCTATTTTTTTTTTTCACGGAAAAGGTCTGTAAAGTTTTTGTTTCCAAGACACACTTTCACGACTAGCCCTGTAATTAAAAAAATATATACGGGTTTGAATAAAATGCAAATAATTCATGACATATAAAAAAATGTTATGCAGGTCGGGCTCGATTATACTAGTGTTCGATTAACGGAGGTCTAGAACCTATTAAAGTTAGTAGCAAATGAGTTTTTAACATTAACACGATTTCACTTCATTGAATATCATGGCTTTTTTGCAAGTCATTGATTACCATTTTATGAATACAATTTAGAAAACAGCGGTAAACGTTATTTGTAGTGAAAAATATTTTCACAATCGTAAGTCATTTTTTTAGTTTTTAAGCCCATTGAGTTGTCTTAAGTAACAGCCCATGGATTCCATCCGCGCGGACCAAAAAAAAATAATAGTACATGATCTGTCTTCGCACGAGTATGCAGTTATCAATAAAATTTGAGGATGGACTGATGGACTTAAAAGTTCCGTTTAGTTTACAATGCTGATCAGAGCTCGTACAAGCGATATAAAAATAATTAAGTATCCTTATCAAATACAATTCAGTTGAATACCAAATAAGCTGTGATATTATTCCACCTTGAAATAGCTTCAACGTGCATTTAAAAAACCTGGAAGCTTGAAACACTATTGAATCTAAATTATTTTGTCATTAATTTTTTATCCATCTTAAATTAGAATATTTATTGAACCAGGAATTATTTTCTAAAAGCTAGAAAACCCAACAATATGAGGGAATTTCATTACTATAAACGAGTAGATACCCTGTCCTGAGATTCTTCATCAATTTCGTCCTAAGAAGTTGTATTGTTTAAAAAAAATGGAACTGCTCAAGAAGCCTTTAATGAAAATCTTACAGATATTTAACGAACTCAAGCATTTTGAATATATACATATATTATGAGCATAATATTGAATATAAGCCATTTTGTTATTTTTCATACAAAGGTATCGAGCGTGATAATTGTATTTTTAAATTTGTTTACCGACATATCGGTCTATTTTGCTTCGAGTAAGAGGGAGCATGGAGAAGGAAGCAATGAAAACTAGATGGATAGGTACCGTAAGAGAACGGTGGGAGAAATTGGATTAAATGTTACCATATGAAACAGTATTACTTGAAACGTCCCCTATGGGAACGGCTTGGCGTGTTTTTAGAATGACATTACCAAGACAGCCTCAGGCTGTCAACAAATTTAAAAATCGAATATAAGAGCTAACAAATTTAAGCATCCTCACGAAACTTGATCAGAAATACTGCTTATAGGTTACCTTCATTAGTCTTCTTCTTCTTCTTCTTCTTCTTCTTCTTCTTCTTCTTCTTCTTCTTCTTCTTCTTCTTCTTCTTCTTCTTCTTCTTCTTCTTCTTCTTCTTCTTCTTCTTCTTCTTCTTCTTCTTCTTCTTCTTCTTGGGATTACGTCCCCACTGGGAAAGAAGTTTGTTTCCTAGCTTAATGTTCAATGAGCACTTCCACAGTTATCAACTGAGAGCTTTCTTATAGAGAGAATTTGAAAAATAAAACTTACTTCACATATGAAATGTAGTTCATTATAATCAACATATTATCTTGAAAGTTACATAATCTTTTTATTCGATTCAGAAACACATTGTATTGTTAAATTTGTACTTCCATTTCAACCAAAACAATAGTTTTACTGACAATACCGGGATCCCGGGAATTCCCCGGGACAAGCTTAGATTTTTGTCCCGAATCCCGGGACGAGCAAAATGGCCGGGAAATGGACACTCTAATTAGTATGAAATGCGTTTGTGGTTATTTTGCCTACTAAATAATCGAAGACTGCTGAGGGGTCCAAATTTGAGCTCAATTCTGTATTTTAGCGAAATAATGTTAATAAACCCAATAACGTTAAATCAAAACAAACTGGTAACTTCTTCCCATGCTCCTCATATCAGTTACATTTGTACCGACACGGGCACACCAACCGTTCACAGCTCATCAGAAAAAGAAACGACAGCATAATTAGAGCATCAGCATGTTCCATGCAGGGTCCTGTTTCCATCGTCAAACATCGATCGATCAAATTCCGACCGGGGATCGATGAGAAGTAATTTTGCGCTGACCTGCAGCTTTTGTGCGCTTCACCGTTATTGACGCCATTTACCGGTCCACTGACTGGGAGAGTCGCAACTCGACGACAGGGGCACCTCAAAAACTGCAACTTCGGCACATATGGGAAACCCGAAACCTGTCCAATCCCGGTACATTCAAAAAGGTTGTTATTTTTTTCTGTTTTTAACTGTGATTAAATGATGATTCTTGCACAACAAGATCTGTCGGAACTCAATCTCATTATGTGAGACGAAACGCGAACTGAATGCTGAGTGTGACCCAGCTTTTAGCGATTTGCTGTACAAACAAACGACGATCTCATGAATCGCGTATCGCATGGCAGTTTCCATTCCAGCTCTATAAACACCGATAAGAATCTGTTTTTGTAGAAGAATTGCAATGTCAGCTCTGTTTATACGCAGAGCATTCGTTTTTGGTCGGCTGCTGGGTTTCATTAGAAAGACTCATAAAACGAAGCGAATTTCTTTTCTAAGTTTACACAATGCAACATTTCCAAGCTTCCGAAAATGGTGCACGGCCACGAAATGGAGCAAATTTCGCCATCCCGCAGGAATTTATGTTTCCATTTTGCCGTCAAAACACCCAATAAGGAGGTTCAATGGCGGATGCTAAGGGTATGCGGTATTTCGAATGATTCCGTCTATGATGCTTGTGAAATTTCGTGGATATAATGTTGTTAATGCCTAACAACTGAATGAAGGAAAACAAATACGATGGTGAACTTCTTTTGGCTAATGTACCGAAATTTTCTAACAAATGTTAAAAATTCTGTTTAAAATATAGAAACGGGAGATTGCATTTCGGAGTCAAATTGATTACATGTTAATTAATGCGATAATGCGATAAAGGTAGGGTGCAGAGCCACTTGTGCATTTCCATGATTCATTTTAACATGGTGTTTTTCGGCCGAATTGTCTGAAACTTTGCAATAAGAAGCATTTTAATACGAGGCATATTGTGGCCAAATATGAGCTTAGAAAAATAAGCCACTGCCAAAGTGTTTAAAATGTGCCTAGAATAGGATCCGGATCCCTATTGTAGGGTTTCGTTCTACTTAGTCGTAAGTGCTTTTTTTTTTTTTTTTTTTCTTTATTTAAGTGATTTTTAACTCGTTTGGCTAGTTCATCACTGTTCGTAAGTGCTATTATTCGTCGTATCAAACTTAAAATGTTCCACTACGGCAGATATTCAAACTTAGATTCAAATTCCAAGTGTAATTTTATGGAAGCTGTTATTGTTTGTTTTGTTTTATTTACGACATTTTACACCGCTTGGTGCATTCATGTCGAAAGCTAAATTTACATTATTTTTTCTTAGACCTAGTATTATATACTTTCCATTCAGATTCGATAAATTCTTCTTCCACTGTTCTCTCACATTCCTGGTCACCCTGGTTGCACGTTCGCTTTGGTTGGTTATCTTCTTTCGTGCTGCTAGACGTTTCCGTTGACAACCGCCTTTTAGTTTTGCCTGCAGATTCTTGCTCGAAATCGGTTTCATTTGCGCTACTACCGTCGTCATCGTTGTTGTCGTTCTGTTCATCGGATTCGCTTGCAGCCGGGGGTCCATCTGCTATAACGTGCTGGTGTTCGTCGATCGTCGTACGGTCTGTAGGAGTGTTTGCTGGTTGTTGTTGTTGTTGCGTTTCATGAGTATAATTTTACATCGAAAATGCAATAAAACTACTGTATTTCGATAAATAACTTCAGTTCAATTATCCACTTTGCACTTTTTCACCGAAATCGTATGGATGAACACGATTTGAGAGAAATGCTTAGCGATCGACAGTGTCGTATCAGTTTACGATACAAGTTTCTTCCCGCCCCCTTGTGTGTCTTACTTCGCCAGGCACTTATTTTCACTATGGAAAACCTTCGTACTTTTTCACTGAACGATTTCATTCCAATTACACGCCGTAAAAATTCTAAGATTCACGAAATTTTATGGAATTTTTTCAACGACAGCGTAAAATTGAGAATGTAAACAAAGTTCAATCCGTCGTACTGAGAAAAAAAGCTTGTGCGCATAAATTTGTGCGCGATGCTCGGCGTGAAATACGATTCCTTTGATTGTGTTGTTTTCACTGCACTTCACTGTGAGCAAATGTCATGATTGTTCGGTCAAAAGGAATTATGTTCATATGGGCTAAATTTTGATGACGAACAATGAATTTTTAAGGAAATTGGTATTTTCCATGTTTTTTCCATATGTTTAGCTGTGTGCTAAAGCTGGTTTGAGAAAGAGTTGTTTGGCATCGGTTTGTATCAGCATCATTCACTGCAATACTGGGAAAATTTCAATTCTCACTGATCAATGCTTAATACGATGGATATTGGCACATTACCCTATAGAGTGAAAAAGTGCGCACTTGAATGACAAAGCACATTTTGTTTCTTCCTTTTGGGTCGAGTATGCGGATATCGGCCGAGTAATCGTGAGTTTCTGGAAAAGAATGTACAAAGAACGAGGTACGAAAGGTACGACGCATGTCGCGCAATAAGAAGTGAACCGCTCTTTCTTTGCGAGCTGCTGAGCCACCGAATCGTTCAAAAGATCCGGATCTCTAAAATGAGTGATTCGGATCGGATTCATTCACTAAAATGAGTCATTTGGCCATCTCTTGTTAGAACTCATCCTAAATAGTGCTTCATAATCCATGTATCATTTCGTTTGGTATCTGCATCGCAAAAAATGCATATCGCATACCATTAGCAGATGCACCCTTTGGGTGTAATGCTGTGCTGAATTGTTCTTTTTCTTGCCATAGCCATGTCGTCGAACTATAATTCACGCCAACTACGGAGCATAATAATGTATGCCTTCTGCAGCTTGGCGTGACCGCGAGCATGCTCAAACATAGCAATATCCAGTTCCAGTCCAACAAAGCAACAATGGCAAACATCACGAACGAACGAACCGATCGGTGTTTATGGGTGTTTTCCATTCTGGAAAAGGTTGAAACCGCACAAGATCGAGCATAACAGATCGAACCAAATTGGCAAAAACGAACACAGGAAAGCATAGAAAACCACGAGACGACGTCGGACGGAATGACCTCTGCTGCAAAGGCTATATGGGTGCGAGAAATTCGATCAGGGTCCTTCGAGCGAATTGTTTACAAGTGTGAAATATAATGCGCGATGGACTGGAACCGATAGCGTTGATCGAGGAGGGAAAATTTTCCAAGGAAAAATAAAAAAAAACTTGCACGCAATTATACTGTAGCATGTGACTTTGGTCGAGGAGAATAATTGGAGATACTAGTGATAACTACAAGGTGTTTGGTGTTAATTGAGGCCAAAAAAAATGCTTTTTTGTGATAAATGAACGTTCGAGTATCTCTGCACTAGTATCTGTTGCAGATGCCAAACCATCTGCTCCTGAAAAAGCGTTGGAAAACAGGCACAGATTTTAAATTTGAACGCATTTTTTGTAATTTGGACCATCAGACTATATATTTCAATAAAACAAAGTGATAAGATTTTCACAAGATCCAGTCAGTTTGTTTGCCTCGCGGACAACATGGATATTATTGGGAGAGAATTTGATACGGTAACAGATTTTTCCACCAGCCTGAAACGCGAAGAAAGAAAAGTCGCATTTTATATGTTAAATTTAATTATCAATTTCACGATACATAAGTATAGTCATGGTAGTAAAATATCGTAATAACTGAGTTGAATAGTGATAGCTCTTGGCCTAATGAAACCGTCAAAGAGTCCAAGTAAACAAAGAAAGCCTCTCAATGTTAGATAGGTCCTTTTGGGAAGTTGCACGAGAATTCAACATTATAAGTTTTGTTGGTTTCTATTATCACATTAACCTTCATCTTTGATCAGTAATTTATCATCTATAAGTTTTATAAACTTTTCTCGTTGTAAGAGTTTCTTTTTAATAAAAGTATCATTATATTTTTTTAAAACCATCGCAATAACTGTTTTCCCACTTTCTTCCTTTCATTGCAGGTAAAAAAAACCACGAGCAATTGCAACCAACATGGATCACGCCGATGACGGCCGCTGTCCAAACCCTCTCACCAACCAAAGTATCCAATTTCCGCCGCCATGGTCTGCAACAGGTTTCCCGCGGCCAAACAGTTTTGCTGAAACTTGGGAATAATTTATCGTCACCGTCCTGCTGAGAGTTTCGGCTTTTCGGTACGGTATGGGTTTCTGTTTACCATCGTCACCAGTCGCCGAAGTTAACTGTTTCCTAGGAATCACACCCCTGCCTTCTTTCAGCACCAGAAATGTGCCAAGATCAGCAATTCGAACTTGTATGTTTCTTTTTTTTTTTGCGAGCCGATTGTTCCTCCGGGTCGGAATGTGTTTATTTTGTTTATTCGTAATTAATCCCTCCTCTCCCGTGTTTGCGAACTATAACTGTTTATATTAATGCCAGTCAATGTGCTTACGTTTCCATTGAGGAGAAACGGTTCTCGAAACCGATTTATTGAGCTGAAACCACTTGTTTCAACAATGCAGTCATGGAGAAGGATTTATTGTGGTCCACTGTTTAGTATATACCTATAATGTCGACGAAGGCGTTAATTTATTTGTTTGTTACCGTTGGAAACTTAATCAACTTCGGGGTATTGCAAAATATGCTTTTGGTAAATTATATTTACGCTAACGTTCGATAACGTTTTTAGAATCAAATGGCTGTGTATTTCGACCTCAACTGTAAAGCCACATTCAGTGTCGTGTACTTGACTCAACTTAAAGTCGTGTCTAAGGATACAAACTCTAGAGAATTAAACTGTATAATACTGAATTCAATTGTCATCTATCTATAGGTATTCTACTAAACAGCTCGAAGATTTATTTTTATTCTGCTAGTAATTTTTCCAGAGATTTCTTCTGAACTCCTCGAGGCATACTTTCTTCTTCTTCATGGCATTTACGTCCTCACTGGGACAGAGCCTGCTTTGCAGCGTAGTGTTCTTATGAGCACTTCCACAGTTATTAACTGAGAGCTTTCTTTGCCAAAGTTGCCATACGAATTCGTATATCGTGTGGCAGATAGCCGTAGCGGTAAACGCGCAGTTATTCAGCAAGACCAAGCTGAGGGTTGTGGGTTCTAATCCCGCCGGTCAAGCATCTTTTCGAGTTGGAAATTTTCTCGACTTCCCAGGGCATAGAGTATCTTTGTACCTGCCACACGATATATACATGCAAAAATGCAGTTGGCATAGGAAGCTCTCAGTTAATAACTGTGGAAGTGCTCATAAGAACACTAAGCTGAGAAGCAGACTTTGTCTCAGTTGGGACGTAACACCAGAAAGAAGAAGAATATCGTGTGGCAGGTACGATGATACTCTCAAAACCTAAAAAACCTCAAAATCTGAGCCAAAAATATTAACATTTAGAGGTGGCGCAAGCGTCTTGAAGGTGAATTTTCAAGTTATAAAAAATGACCTTCAGTGAAGTAATCATAACTTTGCTATTTTTGAACCGATTTTAAAACTTTTAGCATCAATACCTTCAAAATTAAATTAATGAAAACTTCGCATTACATCAAATTTGTCTAAAATCAGAACAAGTTTTAGTTAAAAGTAATTTATTCCAATTTTTTCTCATTTTACTAAAAAAATCAACTTTGTTTGCCCATAACTTCATGATTACTAAACCGATTGCAAATCTTTTTACATGCTTTTAAAGCTAATTCAATTGTTTTCAAGCCTTTCATACATCACATTTCACTTAAAAAATGGCTTGACCAAGTTATTCAGCAAAAACTGCACAGAAACATGATTTTATAACGATAAATTCCTGTTTTTTTTTCAAATTTTTGCCAGTTAAATAGTATCTCTAAGGCTGAAACTGGTTTTTCTCATTTGCTAAGCCTTTGAGAAGGACTTCGCAACAATTTTTAAATAAATTGGAAACAAAAATATGTTTGCACATGTTAAAAAATATATGCACTACTCAACTCGCAATTAAAGCAAGATGCTTTTTATATTTAAGTTTTTTAGAAAAAAAGGAATTTCCGGCAAAAAAACATCTTCTTCTTCTTTCTGGCATTACGTCCCCACTGGGACAGAGCCTGCTTCTCAGCTTAGTGTTCTTATGAGCACTTCCACAGTTATTAACTGAAAGCTTACTATGCCAATGACCATGTTTGCATGCGTATATTGTGTGGCAGGTACGAAGATACTCTATGCCCTGGGAAGTCGAGAAAATTTCCAACCCGAAAAGATCCTGACCGGTGCGATTCGAACTCACGACCCTCAGCTTGGTCTTGCGGAATAGCTGCGCGTTTTCCGCTACGGCTATTTGGGCAAAAAAACATAAATAATTCAAATAAATTTGATTTTTTCATTAAAACCCATTTTTAGAAAAATATGTTGTATGAACAGATTGAAAACAACTAAATTTGCTTCAAAAACATGTAAAAAGATTCGGAATCGATTGAGCATTTATGAAGTTATGGTCAAACAAAAATGATTTTCTTAATAAAATGAGGAAAAATTTGGATAAAAGTATTTTCAACTGACTAGTTTTGATTTTAGACAAATTTATTGTTATACAAAGTTTTCAAAAAAATAATTTTTAAGATAATGATGCTAAAAGTTTCGAAATTGGTTGAAAAATAACAAAGTTATGTTTACTTCACTGAAGGTCATTTTTTATAGTTTGAAATTTCACCTTCAAGACGCTTGCGCTATCTCTAAATATTAATATTTTTGACTCAGATTTTGAGGTTTCTCTTCTAATGTGATTAGAATTCAGTAGAGCACACGAATTTTTGGTTTTGAGAACTTTTGAAACTAAGCCGCACCCTAATGTGCAGGGGATAGGCAAAATTCTGCTTTAATTCGAAAAAAAAATATGAAATTGGATGCATACGGAAGCATTCAACTGTACATTTTATTGTACTTGCAGTAATTTGTTTGGTCATGCATATTGGCTACGGGATACCGGAGCTGTTCCGGTTTTTCCGAGAACATGTCCAAATCACGTTTTTTCGTCGCATGTAGTTTTTTGTGGAGTGAAGTTGTATATGTCTGCAACTTTCCAAGAAACTAGATCCATTTGAAAAATGAATGCCACCGGACGCATTCAAGATTATTGATCATCTCTAGAAATCTTGAAGATAGATACCCATATTGATTTGGTTCCGAATTTGTGAGAAATTTGTTATTTTCACCGGGGTACCTTGAACCTGCTAGAAAGTGGTCATGGCAATGGCCATATTTCTGATGATTTTCAATTAATCTTCATGAGTCCGGGGGCATTCAATTTTCAAATAGATCTAGTTTCTTGGAATTTTTTAACATCTATACAATTTAACACCGCAAAAAAATACAAGCGACAGAAAAAAACGTGACTTCCGGAAGGAATGTTAAGACTGTATGTCTCTTTTCAGAGACTTTCTATTTCTATGCAGAGGTTTCTATTTCTATGCAAGTTTCCAAAAAGTCTTTATTTTCAATAGAAGGTCTCTAAAGTCACTATTTCAATTAAATTCATTTTTCCCCTTTTCTGTTTGCTCTCGGTGAATCCTGATGTCAAATTCTCAAAATGGCTCAAAATAAACCTTCAGAGCTTTTAGTCGACTATTCGATAGGTCCTTCAGGAATTTTCAGATTCCTTGAGGAAAATGTTCAGGAATTATTATAGTGGTTTCTCCAAAGCTTTCTTCTGAAAGTATTCAGGGACTCCTCCTCCCAAGACTGCATCTAGATCAATTCTTCCAAAATTTCCGTGATTTTTCAAGGGACGCATTGAGGAACTTCTCAAGAATTTGCTAATATCTCCACTAAATTCCATTAACCCTTATGATTTTTTACAAAGAAACACAAAAATCTATTATTTTAAAACACGCTCTGCATAAAAAGTCTTAAGAGTTTAGGGATTACTCTGATCACTTTTCTATGGATTACCTCCAAATATTTTTCTTTCATTGATTTCTCCCGTTGATAGTCTTGGAGATCTCCTAAAGTTTCTTACAGGAGTTCTTTCAAGAAGTTTCACATGGGTTCATTCCAGATTATTTTTTCTGATAAATTCATTTGATGGTTTTTCAGTTATTCTTCCAGGTAAATCCTTTTATCCCAACGAGTATTTTTACACATTTAAAATTCTTTTTATGACCGTTATCTTGGGATTCATGAAATGTTCAGCAAGGTTGGAGTTAACTTCCACTGTAACCCAATTTTCATGTTGGGTTCACAATTATTTGGTAGATGGCAACACTGCTCAAAAACAATTGAATAAACTCAAAATATTAAGTTTTCTGCAGGCTATTTAAATCAAATCTCAAGCAAACTTGAGGTATGTGTTTTGCGTTATCCATTGCATTTGGGAAAGTAAATCGCAATTATTTATGACGCTGGGAACACTGGTAAAATTAAACGAATAAGCTAAATACAGTCCAGTCTCGTATAAGGCACATGGTTAGGGGCGTTAATTACCTTGCTAATGATCGTTCTTGAGCTACCGAACAAATTTGCCGAAAAAGCCACTATTATAATTGGACAGCATTCTGAGATATAACCAAATAGAATTTATACGTTAATTATCTCCGCTTGGTGAAAAAACTCGAATTTACTTGTGTGAGTTATAACAGACCATGATATTCTAAATATCTTTGCCGAAGAAGCCATGTTTCAAGCACACTGACGCCACAAGATTGTAAATATGTATCATAGTTCAAATAATGATAGCCTATGAGCTACTGAACAAGTTTCCGAAAACGTCATCATTCTTAGCAGTCAGGATCCTAAGACATCAGCATAACAAAAGTTTGATGCTCACTAGCTTCAGCTGTTAGCAGAATTCCGAATCTTATGACTTAAATAATGATAACCAGGGCTGACAATCGTCAGATTCGAAATAAAAAAAAAAACATTGAAATCCAGTTAATAACTCAGGCAGGTCGTCGTCTAACTAACTTCAATCCAAAATCGTCAACGAGAAATTTTTTCTTCATTCCGCTTGCTACCCTTACTCTCAAGATGAAGGTGTTTACTGTATATTCGATTGCTATGCACCAAACAACGAATGCTATCACATAATTGCTTGTTTTCTCAAGCGAACCTGCTCATCATTCTACAATAGTTCTGTTAGTGAGCGCGTGTCGTTGACAATTCAGAGATCGTTTGTTCGAATCTAGACGCAATTTGTAGTTTGGTTATGTTATATTTTTTTCAAAAAATGCTCATAATCTGTCGAAGACATGATTCATATTTTTAGTCGGCTCATTGCCCCCGAACGAAGATTCGCCCGTAACGAAGGAATCGTATTTGTTCGTCATGACACCGAGCCTATATGACTGGATCTCTGCATCAAATCGTCATCCGACGCAGGTTGAGTGACGATGACGATGCTTCTTTTAGTCGCCGACTTTTTCCATTTGACTATGATGATTGTCTACCCTGCTGATAACCATTGAGCTACTGAACAAATTTGCCGAAGACGCCATCATTTTAAGTGGTCAGGATCCTGAGATATCCACATAACAAAAATTTGATGCTCACTAGCGCCGCCTGGTGGCAAAAGTTCGTATCTCAATGCCAGATGCCAGCCTTTTATCTACATCATGCGGAACATCATGACCGTCAAATATGATGACTTGTTAAGATATTGATCATTTACTTAAACGATCGTCAATCTGAATTTCGGCCGTAATAAAGTAGTCGTAAAAAAACGGTCGTAAAAAGCGGTTGGAGTGTAGTTACTGTGTCAGGCGATTTCATTTGAATTTATTCTCAGGAAATACTCCCAAAACATTCCAGGATCAGTGGAGCTAATCTATCAACAACTCTTCATTAAATTCTTAAATATTGCTAACATTTATAATTGTAGTTTTAAGTATTCCTTCAGAAAATCCATTATTTTGATTAATTAATTTATCTAAGAAACCCACCAAAACTTTTTTTAAAGTCCAGGGGTTTTTTGTTTCAAAGAACTTTGTAAGAGTTCATGAAAGTTTACTTTTAATTTTCCCTTCTGGATTTTTTCAAAAATTTCCGACATAGTTTCTAAACAATTTCTTTGAAATTTACCCTGGAGACTTCACTGGAACAATGCCTGAAAAGTTTTCTGAAGAATTGCTTGGGGAACTCATCAAAGAATATTTGGACAAACTGCCAAAGAAATCTTAGGAGGAAATTCTGAATTCTTAGAAATAGTTTTAGAGCAAAATTTTCTTGAAATTTTAAAGAAATATTTAACGATAATTGAGAGGAAATCATGAGAAAAAGATGCATGATGTTATAAACGAGAATCTTGGAAGAGCTGGTAGGGATATCGATAGTTGAAAATAATTTACATTACGGGAAAAAATATCTTAACTTCATTGGCATTATAAAAAGATGCAGTTCAAAAATATTCAGTAAAATTTGACCTCAATGACACTTATTGGTTGGTCGAGCAAAAAATATTATTTATGCATTGTTAAAATAAGAAGGTCACTTGAAGGCTTGAACATTTTCTTAAGTTTCCAGACATTTTAGTGAGATTTGTACGTTGCCAGGATTTTCTTCTCGTCAGTCTGTAAATAAAGTGTCTGTAGTAGAATACCTTGCTAAATTCCTGAAGGAGTTTTGAAAAAAAAAATGCAAGAATCTTTGGATGTATGCTTGATGGAATTACTGTAATTATCCTCTGGAAAATCAAAGGGTAAATTCGTGAAGGTTTCTCTGAAGTATTATCTGTAGGAAACTTCGAGCATATGACCGAAATAATTTGTAATGAAATTAAAGCAGAAACTTATAAGAAAATAATGCAGTAATTGATTATACACTTGTTGCAGAAACTGATTTAGGAAATTTTCCAGTTGTTCTGCCACAAAATTAGTCCAATTCCCACGGCGATTTTTTCAGTCATTTCTCAAGACATTTTTATGTGGACTCCTTCGAGAGTACATTCACAGTTTTTCTTAATAATTGCTCCAATGAAATCAATAAATTCACAATAGGTGTCTTTAGAAAAAATAATGTTTGAATTTTTAAAGTTGGGAAACTTGAAGGGTCCTTAGAAAAATGTAGGAAGTATAACAGTTAAAATTCCAGGAGGAATTCTTGAAGATTACTAAAACATAATTTTTAGATTAATTCCTCAAAAAGTCTGTAAAAATATCACTTCAGGAGTTCCTGAAGAAATTTTCTGGATTATATATGAAGGAAGATTTAAGGGGCTTTTCTTAGCCGAGTGGTCCGCGGCTACAAAGCAAAGCCATGCTGAAGGTGTCTGGGTTCGATTCCCGGTCGGTCCAGGATCTTTTCGGAACGGAAATTTCCTTGACTTCCCTGGGCATAGAGTATCATCGTACTTTCTATACGATATACGAATGCAAAAATGGCAACTTTGGCAAAGAAAGCTCTCAGTTAATAACGGTGGAAGTGCTCTTAGAACACTAAGCTGAGAAGCAGGCTCTGTCCCAGTGGGGACGTTAATGCCAAGAAGAAAAGGAAGATGATGAAAAGAAGCTTTGGGCAAATGACTGAAATAATTTATAATGAAATTCATGGAGAAAATTATGATAAAATACACGCAGTAGGGGAAAAGCACCAATTTTCGATTCGTTCATATGATTTTGGCCTACTTTGTATGAAAATACGAAAATTGGCACAGAATATTGCTTGTAATGTGTTACGAGGAATTTCCCAAAAAAAAGTGTTGAAAATCCTTTCCCTTGGTTGGTCAGATTCAATAAGGAATCAAACTATTATCTACTGATTCCTGGCACTTTTATTTTGTTGCTTTTTGGTATCTATTTTTTCTGTTATTTTTTGTTTGTTCACTTTTTTCAGGCAATAAAATTGCTTAAGTTTCTTTTTACACGACACTCAGCTACCTTCAGTTAGAGCAGTGTTTCCCAAACTTTTTTGACTTCCGCCCCCTAGAGTGTCCATCCGGGATGAAAGATCCCTGAATTTGGACAATTTCGGGATTTTCCGGGATATAACGGGATATTCAACGTTCCTGAAATCCTTGGATTCCCGAAATAAACGTAAAATTTGTTGAAACTTCAAAATTTCAATGCAAAACAATGACATTTTTCTTAGACTCGAGCATTGTCCGTTAAAATTAGGCAACAAGAGCATAGAAGAATAGGAAATAATGTATATGAAAAGACCAAATTAATAAATAAAAGTCTATAAATAAATACGGAACGAAAAAATTGAAAAAAAAAAATTATTCTTGAATTTTATTGAATAAAGTGATAAAAATGTAACAATATGTTTACACATTTCGATCAGTCTTCGTCGTTCTACTGGGTTCTTCGACATGGAATACTGATAGGGTTAAAACCAAAATCATATTTTTCTGACTTTCGACATTTTTGACTTCGAAGAACTTAAAACAATTTGGCGACTTTAATGAATAATCAGCAATAACTTCTTTTTATTATTCAGTGTAAAAATGTTGTATTGTTGCAGTTTTAATTCTTAGATTTCCTAGAAATTCTTCGATGGGTGAATCACTTGATAAATTTCTGTAGAACTTAGAAATTACGTCAATATTTAGTAAAAAATATCTTTGGATGGATTCTTGAATACGTTCCTGGTAGAATCTCGGGAGTAATTTCTGAGTTTTTTTGTTTATTGTATTTTTGAAGATATCTTGCCTAACGACCTACACCCATATCTCTACCGAAATTTTTGGTAGCATTCCTTAGGAAATTCACAAAATTAATTACTGAATGAAGACCTGAAGAAACCAGCGGGATAACACCTCAAGGAATTTTTTGACAAATGCCTGAATTAGTTTCTCATGATTTTTTTTTTGCAAAAATCATAAAAATACATTCATTAAATGAGTAACAAATACATACTTGCAATGTAGAGTCATTTCACGAGGAATAAATATAGTAATTTAAAAAACGCTTAGAAGTGTTAGAGTAATGTTTGGGCTAGTTTCGGTCTCTAAAATTCATATTTTTAAGACACTCAGGCTCTTCCGGCCCTGGAACCTGGACATTCGTTAAGAGATCAAACAACCATGTCGAAATAAATCGTTTGATGCATTACAGTGAAGCCTGACCTCCAAACAGTAATGTTCCTGTCCGTTGCTGGGCTACTTTCAAATCTTTGTCGGAGTTATGCCAGGAATCGATTGCGTAAATGCCACTACTCCGCAAAAGGAATTCCTCGCAACCCAGTTTTGATCTTAAACGCATTCGAAACTGGACGCAACACGATAAGGGAGCCATATAGAGATCATATGCTTATGGATGTTATGTGAATGCCGTCATTTCCTGTGCCGTTTTTCAGTAATGCTGAACATATGAGTCCACGATGCCAGTCCATAAAAGCATGTAAGACGACTAATCAAGTATCGAAATCAATTTGTTACCATCTTATCGCTGACGCGAGATCTGCACCCGTCACCAGAAGGTTGAACGTGTATTCGAGTATCAAGTCAATGCTTTTTGTAGCCGGTCCAAAATTATCGCTAGGATTAAAACGATATCGGTTTGGACATGATTTGTGGTGGTTACTAATATTGGACCAAATTTGATTCACTATTGCCGTGAGCTATTTCCACCAAAAAGCATAACCATTAGGGTGTCCCAGAAATAAAAAATAATAGTTCGAAAAGCAATGGTGCCCTACCCTAGAATGAAAGATATTTTTTTTTTTTTTTTTTTTTTTTATTTAACCAACAATCACTACAACTAACTGTACAATAAATCTTAAAACTAATGGCTCTCCCGGTTTATAACCATAACTGAGCCGTGATTCGATTTGATAATTTGTATGTTTTTTTTAATTTTTTTTTATTATTTTTTATTATTATTATTTATATTAATATTATTATACACTATTGACTGCATTACTACACATTTCGTAGTTATTGATCTTTCTATAAACATGAACTTCGATACATTTTTATTTTCATCAAATCCTTATTTTGTTCTTAGACATAAACACGTGGATCAGTTGTAACATCTTGATGTCTTTACAGCCCAAAATGTCTCTTATTGGAAGATAATTGCGTTTGCCTATGGCTTGTAAGTCCTTTTTGAGTTGTTCTCTACTTTCGTTGAACCGATTGCATGACCATAAAATGTGGTCAAAGTCTTCGTAGGAAACTCCACACTCGCACATATTAGAATCCGTTAAATTAATTCGATAAAGATGGCTTTTCAGGGCATAATGGTTTGAAATTAGCCGCGAGAATGTTTTAATAATCGTTCGGGTCACATCCAAGTCATGAAACCAAGGGAACTTTGAGACTTTCGGTATGATGGAATAACACCATCGCCCCATATCACTTCTATCCCATGATAATTGCCAGTCTTCCGTCATTGAAGATCGTACTGATTTAGCATATTCTCTGATTTCTGTCCCGTAATCAAACAACCTCCCTTTTAGAGCTCCCAACTTTGCTAAGTTATCAGCTTGCTCATTGCCATAGATGTTGCTATGGGCAGGTATCCAAAGGAGCTTAATCCAAAATCCTTGAGAGGTCAAAGATCTGATAATGTCCTTTATTTGTAACACTGTTTGATTTGTGTCATTGCAAATCCGATTAACCTGTAGTGCTCTCAAAGCACTGAGGCTATCGGAACATATGGTGTAACGCGTGGGAGGAAGTTGTTGGATTATTTTGCATGTGAAATAGATTGCTGTGATCTCCGCAGAAAACACCGAGCATGGATCTTGCATGCTAAAGAAATATCCTATTGTTTCATTGAATACCCCAAATCCTGCTGATCCATCAATCAGAGAACCATCGGTAAAGAAAATATTTTTAATGTCTTCAGAATTAATTTTTTGCTGAAAAATACTCGGTGCCACTCTACCTAATTGATGTTCTGGGATGTTTCTGATTTCTGCTAAAATTGAATTATCCATATCCGGTATATAGGAATGAGTTTCAACACAAAATGAAAAGTTTCTCGTTGCTGGTGGATCATTTATCTTAATCGTAATAACGTGTCGGTATGCAGATAACATTCTACAAGATGGATTTATTTCAAAAAGCTCATCTAATGTTTCTACTAACGGATGGTTTTCAGCTATGCATTTTACCAAGTATCTACAATTGAGTTCGTGGAACCTTGTCTGTAGAGATATGACACCAGCTATAACCTCCACCGACTTTGTGTGCGTAGAGTGCATTAATCCGATACTTATTCTCAAACATCGGTATTGTATTTTCTCTAATTTATGAAGGTGCGTATTGTGAGCTGATCCAAAAGTGAAACATCCATATTCGAGTACAGATAAAATTGTTGTTTTATACAGCATTATCATGTCTGTAGGATGTGCCCCCCACCATGTTCCCGTTATGGTCCTGAGGAAATTGATTCTCTTC
This sequence comes from Aedes aegypti, assembly GCF_002204515.2. Classification (NCBI taxonomy): domain Eukaryota; kingdom Metazoa; phylum Arthropoda; class Insecta; order Diptera; family Culicidae; genus Aedes; species Aedes aegypti. Next base: position 405,245,999 of record NC_035108.1, read on the forward strand.
GAACAAATTTTCTGAAGATAGGTCACATGGGCGTTCCAGGTCATTTTATAATCGAACCATATTCCCAAATACTTATGCACAGTGACATTTTCAATCTCTTCACCATATAGCCACAAAGAGAGAGTAGGTGGACTATGTTTTCTTGTAAACAGCATAGATTTGGTTTTTTCTACAGAAAATGTTAGACCATTTTCTGTTGCCCAATATTCAATGCGATCCAGAGATTGCTGCATGAAATGTTCAATAACGTATCTATCTTTTCCTGGTATAATTAGTACTGTATCATCAGCGAATTGATAGAATACACAACCATTAGGTAATATGCGACCAATATCATTCGTGTATATGTTATACAAAAATGGGCTCAAGCTAGAACCCTGCGGTATGCCGAAATAGCTGTAGCGAACTGTTTGTAGTGTATTTTTGTTGTAAAAATGCATTACTTTGAATGATAGAATATTACTCAAAAAATTGACGATTTTTGAGGGCAGACCTAGTTTATGCATCTTTTCGATAAGAATGTTAATAACGATTGAATCGTATGCTCCTGAAATATCCAGAAACACTGATGCACACTCCTGTTTTTTATTAATGCTCAATTGCACATTTGATGCTAGAAGCGCTAAGCAATCTCTTGTTCCTCGCCCTTTTCGAAATCCGTATTGGGATTCGGAGAAAATATTTTCTTTTTCTGCCCACAGCTCTAGTCGATTTAACAGCATTCGCTCTATCAATTTCCGAAGGCAGGATAACAGACAAATCGGACGGTAAGAGCTTGCTTGAGATGGGTCCTTAGTTGGTTTCAGAACACTAACTACTTTGATTTGTCTCCACTCATCGGGACAAACATTTTGCGTAAACAGATCATTGAAAATTTGCAAAAGTGTCTCTTTTGCAATTTTCGGTAGACTACTAAGAACAATCATTTTGATTTTATCTAATCCCGGAGAGGTATTGTTTGAAGATGCCAAAGCCATATTCAATTCCTCCATACTGAACGGTAAGCTTAAGTTTCCAAAAGTTTCATTTCGGTTATCAGCAAAGTTCCTTATATCCGTTGGGACATATGGTGGACAAATTTTAGACGAAAACAGATCGGCCCATTCATTAGAATACTCTGTTGTAGGCTCAGTCCGAATTCTGCTATTCCTCATCTTCCTAGCAATTGACCAAAGAGTGGAAAGTGATACATCTTTATCTAACGATTCAACAAAATTTTTCCAGTAGTTCCGTTTTTTATGCTTAGTCACTCGTGTAAATGCGGCTTCAGCTTTCTTGTATTCAAAGTAGTTTTCTCTTGATCCGGTGGACCGAAATAGTTTGAAAGCCCTCGTCTTCTCTTCCAGTTTTTCTGAGCATTCTCTATCCCACCAAAATGTAGGATTTCGAATTTTATTTTTCCTCGATTCAATCCGTTTGGTCTGAGCCTGCAACAAGCATCGTATAAGGGTATTCGAAAAATGCTCATATCTGTCCTTCGCTAATTGGAAGTTTTCTTGTGATGATAATTCTATTATTAACGTATCTTTAAATTTTGCCCAATTTATATGTTTTGTTAAATCGTATAAGATATCTTCAGAGATAACGTCTGGACCAACTGACGGAGAGAAATCTGTAATTATTGGTAGATGATCGCTGTCATTGGGATCATCTAGCACCTCCCAAGTGCAATATAATGCCAACGAACTAGAGCATAATGACAGGTCAACACAACTTGACGAATTCGGTGGACACGCAATTCTTGTGTGTGATCCATTATTCAAAATAACCAATTGGTATTCATCAATAATGTCATACAAAATATTTCCTCTCGCACTGTCTCGTGAACTGCCCCATGAAATTCCATGTGCATTTAAATCACCGACTAAGAAAAATGGTTCATTTATCTGTGAAAGCGTAGTTTGCAAGTCCCGGGCTGTACACCGACCATTTGGAGGGATGTAGGTTGATACCACGGAAACAAACACTTCATTCACTTTAATGGAAGCTCCTATACACTCTACGCTTCCTGATGAGGAAAGGTTGATAGATTTAAATTCAATACCGTTGCGCAATCCGATCATGACTCCACCGTATGGCTCAAGACGGTCTTTGCGAAGAATGTTATAATTCGGGATTCGAAAATATTTACTGTCCACAAGCCAGGTTTCACATATGCAGAAAACATCTATGTTGTTTTTCAGCAAGAGGACTTTAAGACGATCTAATTTCGGAACAACGCTGTGTGCGTTCCACTGGAGAATTTTCAAAGATTTCTTTGAGGTTAAATTAGCCATTACAGCGGTTGAGGAGTTTCAAGGGGCGTCGATAAGGAAGTTAGTTTGTTCCAAAGGGCAGTCAATAAGGGGATTACTTTGACGATCATGTCTATCCAAAACTGATCGAAGTTGAGGAATTTGCATATGGTTTTCACTAATTCCGTAACGTTTTGCCCTGAGAAACTTTGCGTTTGCTCAGCTTTTTGCTCTTGGATTTTTCTAAATCCTGGGACATCTCTACCACTCGGTAAAGGAGGGAATGGATCACGCGTGCTATGTGGGAGCTGTTGGTCATTTCTATCGTTTATTTTGTTCTTTGGATTATTTTTTTTAGAGGTTGTGTCATCTTTCGGAGAAGAGATCCTGTCGACGGACTTACCGTTGACATCCCGCTTTCTCTTTCTCCTAGGTGGTTTAAAACCACTGTTCGAGCTGTTCGTAATCATTGTCCTCATCTTCATGATGGGTCAATGCTTGATAGGTGTTTTCGGAAACGAATGTTGGATCAACTTGTTTCACCAACGTCTCGTAGGACAACCTGCTACGATTCAGCAGCAATTGTTTATTTTCTCTCTTCTTTGCTTGATAATTGCGACAGTTCTTCATGGAACCATGTGGTTCCATACACAGAAGGCACTTCTGAATAGATGTACTTGCTTCCTCGCAAGCAGCCACATCATGATTCCCTCCACATTGTCCACATCGAGGTTTCAAACTACAATACTTACTCGTGTGTCCCAGTCGACCACACTTTCGGCATAACATGATTTTCGGCGAATAAAGACGGACTTTCAATAATGCGCCGTTTATGCACAGATAATCAGGTAAAGCTGTCCCTGCAAACGTTACACGCATTGCATTTGAGGGTTTGAACGACATTTCATTGGAGGCTACTTCTTCGCGCATCGCGAGTCTTTCGCATTCCAAAACGGAAATCATGGGGAGCTGAGGATTTGTGAATTTTCCCTGGCCAATTTTCACTACTTCTTCAGGAGAAATCACTTCGTCATACACGACACCGTCGATTTCTACTTCCGCTGACGGGATGTATACTCTGTACAGTCCCTTGAACCGAGGGAGGACAACAACTTCATTTGCTTCGTTTCGATCGGACATCGTCACTCGAATTTTGCGTAGCTCAACTTGCTTGATTTCTTTGACCGTTTTGAACTTTTGGTTCAATTCGGCAGAGATCAGCAAAAGATTGAGAGGTCTGTCGATTTTTCGAAAGAAAACCGTGTAGGGACCATTGGCACTTTCAGGATAAATCCTTACTCTGGACGCCTCAAGGGGGCCATTCGAGTTGCATTTTCCATGAGAAGCATTTTCCGAAAGGGTCAAATCCATTTTATCGCCTACCGTCTCATCCGGAGGATCAGGTGGATCACCTGACCCTTCCATCTCCGGATGGAGGGCTTTGCCAAAAAAGTATCAAAAATGTACCTCTGATCACGTGTTAAATCCAACCTCGAACAACAACAAAAGGGGCGACTTATCTTTTCACACCACTCGAGTCAAAAAGCTTTGTGTACCGAACACTAGTATCTAACAATAGAACCGAACAATATAGCACGGAGAATCGGAACGAACGTCTGTCTTCACTGACCGATGAACTGCGAATGAATGAAAGATATTTTATCTATAGTATTTTTATAAAAACTGAAATACTAAAAATAGAAGGTTGATATGTTCTACAAAAATAATAGTAAAAAGGGATCTATGACAGATGACAAAATACAATATCTTGAAAGGACAGAAGATCAAAAGACAATAGGTCGATAAGACAAAAGATCGAATAACATAAAATAAGCAAAAAAATGTTGGAATTATTTTTTCAAAGAAAGATTTCGCATCATGTAAGTTATTTTGTCCTTTCGACATTTTGCATTCTAACCTTTCGTCCCTCCTGAGTTTTTTTTTTGCGGTCTATTGTCCATAAGCCTGAAAATAGCATGTCTTTCGTTGAGCACCATGATTTCTCAGAGATCGGTTTATTCTGGGACACCCTATTTCCATTCATGCATACATTACCATCTCCACTGAATTATTATCACAATAAAAAAATCTCTTCGAAACCAACTTTGTCCTTCTCTGAACGCACGAACTCTTTGGCATCGTGTGTGGCTTACGGTTTTGATTTAATTAAATAATCCATCTATCTTCGTTCGCGTTTAGGTACCTGAGCAACTCGTGCGACGACGACTCGTGGCACACGACAAAACGTAATTTAAAGCCACTCGTAAATCTACCGACAAAACTTCGAATGCCCGTTCACTCGGGGCAGACATACAACAAATTGTACGCTCGGATTGGTCCTGCTTAGCTTTGCTAGGTCGGAGATATGTGAGAGCTGAAACTAACGAACGCTATTTGTTTGCTATTTGTCGACGAAAAAAAAGTTGTTGGTGCAGTTCGCGAAATAGCTTTGATCTTACTCACCATTTTAAGGGAAGCATGTTTTGTCGATCTCTCTACATCGATTGATTTGGTATTAACCGACACCACTGAGCATAGAATGACTAAAGTTGAAAATTGAAGAAAAGGAGTTTAAATAACAAATCTTTGAGCTGTTTAATGGACTATCTATAAATATTTATTTATTTATTTATTGGTTCTATATATGTAACTGTTGAATTACGGTTGTACAGATTGTTACTTAATCTAGATTTCTTATCCTACCCGCGCAAAAAAAAAAAAAGAAAAAACGATCAACTGATGGAACATACACTTCGTAGTTGCTAATCCTCGATCAATCAGGATAGTGATATTGCACAGAGAACCACTCAGATGAAGCTTGGGTTTTTTTAGCTTTTCTTTTTAACCATCTTCAATGTACAATCACACTACCCTGGTCATTTCTAGATTGATAACGGCGCCGGCCACGTCCTTATGTCCATCGGGGAGAGGAAGGATTGCTAATTGATAGCCGTTGTTACTAGAAAACCGGAGAATCTCCTGCATTTCCCACAGCTACCTTGGAAGTAGGAGTGTTCTGTTAGTGATGGATGAGGCATTCGTCCGTATGGATACCACTGTGGTAAGCGGTTAAGTCGATAAATTCAATTCTAGCGATAGATATAACTGATGATGTTTTGCGTCATAATGACACAAAGAGATAGAGAAAGACAGCTATTAGGAATAATGTTACAAATATGTGAAAGGGACGGGCCTGGGATTGAACCCACGACTTCCTGCTTGCAAAGCAGAAGCGATAGCCATTAGACCACCAACCCCCCTTATTTCGACCTCAACTGTAAGGCCGTCTAAAAATCGAAAATCGAAAATCGAAAATCGAAAATCGAAAATCGAAAATCGAAAATCGAAAATCGAAAATCGAAAATCGAAAATCGAAAATCGAAAATCGAAAATCGAAAATCGAAAATCGAAAAATCGAAAATCGAAAATCGAAAATCGAAAATCGAAAATCAATAATCAATAATCATTAATCAATAATCAATAATCAATAATCTGTAATCAGTAATCAATAATAAAAAGGCAGTCTGGAAACAATTTAACATGACTGTTAAAAATTGACTGCTTTCGAAGTTTTGTCGCTTTCTACGTTTTGAGATTCGACGTTTCGTCTTTTGAGGTGTTGGCTTTCAATATTTTAGCTCTAAGCCCTCCATGGAATACTTCAGATTGCATACATTCCTGAAGAAATTTGTGCAGGAATGATCGGAATAATTTCTGTAGACCTTAAACGAAATTTGAAAAAGTCGGAAATTCTACTTGAGAAATTATTCGAGAAATACTTGAAAGAAGGGTTCAGGGACAAAATACCAAAACGTTAAATCCCAAAACGTCGAAATGGGTGAATTTTAAACATTGTTTGCAAGACTTAATTGTTCACGTCGGGATCGACTTCTTTCGGAAGAAAATCATTCTTCCAAGAAGTTTCGTTTCCTTCATTTTCTTTCTTTTGGACGTTTTGTCCTTCCACGTTTTGACATTCGACTTTTTCTTACCCCCCTCCCCTTAATTTATTAAACGAAAATTTCGAACCAAATCCTAACGCAATCCTAGGTCGAATTCCTGAAGGACTTAGGACTTTTTGAGAAAATTTGTGAAGCTAATCTTTAGCTTCTGAGAACATTCATGATGAAATCTCTAACATAATTTTTGGGGTTATTGTTCGAAAAATTCTTGCCCCAGTTCGTGAAGTAGTTACTTTGAACTAAATTTTTGGAGGAATTTCTTTGGATATCTGTGATTCTTTTACTATAAATTCTCTTGAATACTACAAAGCAATATCTGAAAGAATCTAAGGACAAATACTTTAATCAGTTTCTGTTATAATACATACTATACATAGCTCGTACTTTTAAGACACTCAGTCGTTGCCAGTCCTTTTCAGCCATTTTCATGTCTATTCTTTCAAGTTATTCTGCCACGGTTACTCCCAAGAAATGATTCAATAAATTCTCTAAAAAATATACAAAAAATTACTTATTTTTTACAGTACATATTCCCAAATAAATGGGACCTGAAATATCTTCAGGAATTTAGGAACTACGTTTTTAAACGACCACATTTTTCGAATAATTTCTCAAATATACAATATCATATCTTCAATTTTTTTATGATCCACACTAGCAAATTGTTACAGTAATTGACTCTGGAACTCTCCTGATTATGATTCATATCCATTTTTTTTTCTAGGGATTCCTTCAGATAGTTCTTGTTTTGTCTAGGGTGTTTTTTTTTCACTTCAAACCTCTCTTTATATTATCCAGAGATTCGATAGATAACCTTTTTAATTATTATCAGCAATTTATCTAGTAAATTTATCAATACTCAAAAATCAAAAATCAAAAAACAAAAATGAAATATTAGAAATCAAAAATCAAAAATCATCAAATACCAAAAACAATAAATCAAAATTAAAAATCAAAATTAAAAATCATCAATACTCAAAAATCAAGAATCAAAAATTAAAAATTAAAAATCAAATATCAAGAATAAAAAATAAAAAATCCAAAATCAGAGTTGGGAAAAATTATGAGACTCACACTACACTAGGCAAGCGTAACAAATCACAGTCAGCAAGCAAAGTCAGTGAAACTCACTCATATCGCTGCTGTAGGCAAAATGCATTGAAAATAGCAAAATTTTCGTTGCTAACGGCAACTACTGTAAAAAAATGTTCTATATCCCGTTCTACAGCCACGTGATTTTCGCGAAATTCAAGCCTACTACTATTACCATTCCCAGCCCTATCCAAAATCCAAAATTCAAAATCCAAACCCCAAAAGCCAAAATCCAAAATTTTAAATCCAAAATCCAAAATCCAAAATCCAATAGCCAAAATCCAAATCAAACATTTAAATCCAAAATCCAAAATCCAAAAGCCAAAAGACAAAATCCAAGATCCAAAATCCAAAATCAAAAATTAAAATCCAAAAATCAAAAATTCAAAATCAAAAATCCAATATCCAACATCCAACAAAATCCAAAATCCAAATCAAAAATAAAAATCCAAAAATAAAAAATTCAAAATCAAGAATCAGAAATACAAGATCTAACAAAATCCAAAATCCAAATCAAAATTAAAATCCAGATATCAAAATCAAAAATCTAACATCAACAAAATCCAAATCAAAAATAAAATATTCAAAATCAAAAATCCAACATCCAACAAAATCCAAAATCAAAAATCCAACATCCAACAAAATCAAAAATTAAAAATCAAAAATCAAAAATCAAAAATTAAAAATCAAAAATCAAAAATTCAACAAAATTCCAAATCCAAAATCCAAAATCAAAATTTCGATTCTGAATTCCTTATTACAAATTTCAAATTTCAAATTAAAAATCCAAAAATTAAAATTGATTATATGGCTTAAAATAGCTTTGAGTTAAAACTGCTTAAAATGACTAAAAATGTTAAAAATGGTACAAAACTAAAAATTATAATTTGCTCAAACAAAATGGCTGAATTTGCTTCGAAAGGCTTAAAACGAGGTGGAAAGGTTTAAAATAACCCAAATTGAGCCATGGATTCAAACGGCTAAAAATGGCTCAAAACGTCTTGAATGACTAAAAATGGCACAGAACAAGAAATGTATGACTGAAGTCGCCTCAAATGGCTTAAATAGTTTTAAATTACTTGAAATGGCCTAAAATGGCTTAAAACGGCTTAAAATGGTCTAAAATGGCTCAAAATCAAACGACTTAAAATGGCTTAAAACGGCATAAAATGGCTTAAAACGGTTTAAAATAGCTGAATATGGCTTTAAATAGGTTGAATGGCTAAAAACAAGAAACTCAAAATGGTTGAAGTTGCTTCAAATGACTTAAAATGGTCTAAAATGACTCAAAATCAGACGGCTTAAAATGGTTTGAATGGCTAAAAAGGATCAAAACAAGAAATTCAAAATAGCTTAAATTGCTTCAAATGGTTCAAAACTGTCTAAAATGGCTTACAATAACTTTCAACAGCTCAAAGCGGGCTAAAATAGCTCAAAATTCCAAATTCAAAATTTCCAAATTGAAGTGGTTAAAAATGGCTTGAAATAGCTTAAAGCAGCTTAGAACGGTTTAAAATGGCTCACAATTACTTGAAATGACTCAAAACGGCTTATAATTGAATTGGTAAAATGGCTTAAAGCGGCTCAAAATAGCTTGAAACGGCTAGAAAAGTCTAAAATGCCTTGAAATGGCTAAAAATGGCTTCAAACGACCTAAAATTGCTTAAAACGGTTTAAAATGGCTTAAGCCGTTTCGAAGCTGTTTTATCCGTTTAAGCCATTTTAAGCCACTTCAAGCAGTTTCAAACTATTATAAGGAATTAAGCTATTTTAAGCCGTATTAAGCTGTTAAAAGCCATTTGAGGTCGCTTTAAGCCGCTCTAAACCATATTAGACCATTTCAAACCATTAAGCTGTTTCAAGCCATTTTAATCCGTTTTACACTATCTTAAGTTATTATAAAATGTTTTAAGCCGTTTTAAGGCATTTTGAGCCGTTTCAAACCAATTTAGGCCATTTTAAGCCGTTTTAAGCAATTTCAAGCTGTTAAAACGGCTTAAATATCTAAAAAGTCTAATATGGCTTAGAATGGCTAAAAATGGCCTAAAATTGCCAAAAACGGATTAAAATGGTGTAAAACGGCTTAAAACGGCTTGGAATGCTTAAAGCTTGAAAAGGCTTAGAGTGGCCTCAAATGACTCTAACTGGCTCAAAATTGCTTAAAGTCTCAAAACGACTTAAAATAGCTAAAATGGCTTCAAAGGGATTAAAAAGGTTTTCAACAGCTGAAGCGGCTCAATATTACTTAACACTTCAGTCGTCACGCTGTTGTATATCGTACAACACCGCTGAAAAAACCTCGCTTTTCGTTCACAGCAGCAGCGCGGTGGTTCTGATGGTGGCAAACCGCGCGACGACTGTAAGGTTAACATGGTTTAAAATTGCTTAAAACGGCTAAAATTACCTAAAATGGCTTGAAACGGCTAAATTTAAAAATCAAAATATTTAAATTAAAAGGCTGAAACGTCCAAAAACGGCCTCAAATTGACTTTAAATTTCTCAAAACGTCAAAAATGACTCCCTCAACATAAATAATTCTCTTTCGCTTTGCCCATCAAAGTGCATGACAGTGTTTGTTGGAAATTTACTTCCAGCAAATTTAGATTGCGAAATGATCATAGCGTTTTACCTTCGATAGGCGTGGTCTCTCGAAGGGCTTCACAGCTTGTAGGTTGAAGCGCCCATCTTGCAAATAAGTAGTAATGAGTTCCATCCTAGCCACAGCACGTGGTTTTTTGCGCAACGCATTTAGAACGATGTTCTGTGCACCAGCATGATCTGTAGAGCGTTAGCCGCATTTGAAGATGGGGAATGTTTGTTTGGTTCATAGGTCTCGGAATTCTGCAGAAATTGTGTATTAAGAATATTAATTTTTCTACAAAGTAATAAACCTATTTCCATAATTTAAGGCGAAGACCTTGTCCCGTGGGAAACAGTTCCATTAGGAGCATTGGTCGTGTTTCCCCCTCTTATTTCACGTGATACCATAACCACTTTTCACACTTCTCCAGCATCCCAGAAGCGACCTTTTTGTCGGAAAAATCCCACATTGATTAGGAGCATGCTCGTTTGGGTCTGTCCAGCTCCCCCGGGCAAGAAGCGTTAATTGCCTAATTAACGACCATTCCTGCATAATTTGGTCACACAGACGTCCGGAGTAAATGGGGGCGGCCGTCTAGTCACCTGAAATTTGTGTGAGCGGTATTCCTACGCTACATGTGTGAGACTGAAAACATCATTGGCCCATAATGATCCGATTTGCTGCAGCTAACATAAACAGTATTGGACAAAAAGTTTGCCACTTTTTTCGATTTTCCATACACAATTGATATATGTAACTAAAAAAATAAGGGAATAAACTTTATGCTACCTTTGATACAGTTGTAGACTTAGGCGAAATTAATAAGTTTGCTAACGACAATTTTTGTGTTGGGCTTTCTTATCTTAAAATAAATTGTTTATAATTTTTCTTCTGGATATAAGCCACTAAAACATGGGGAAAGTTTTACCCAATTCGAAAAAGTAGCTTGCTGAGTTAGTAATGCTTCAAAAAATGATGTTTAAATTCAAATGATGTCTGTCGGGCTGTGGAAATTCGATTCAAATTGGTCTATTTCTGGATCAGGTCCACCGAAGTTTATAATTTAGTATGGAAAATCGAAAAAGTTGCAAAAGTACTGTCCAATACTGTACAATGAAAGATGTTGCGTTGACCATATGGTTGCTGGTATGAGCCGTTGACGACCCCACAACGGCCACTTTCTGATAAATTGATTCACAGTGTTGGATTTTGTTCAGCTCGGTGGACGTGTCGATGTTAATTAGAATCGATAAATTTTCCAACGCTGACACCTTCCTTGGAGGTGTCGGTGTGTTTTTTTCGCCTTTTATTTTTGGATCTAAAAGAACAAACCCGTGTTGATGAGACGAAATTTGATGACATGGTGGTTATGGATAGCATTGAAACCGGTAACAAACGTGTGTGATTAATCAAACGGTGGAGTCTCGACAATGTGATAATGATTGGGAGAGATTTGCGTTTGAATCACATGCAAATGGTCATCCGGTTGCCGTTTCGAAACCCCATTCAAATTCCTTGAAAATCATTTCCCCTTCACAACAAAGCACTATTTAATACACTAGCATAAAAAGCAATAACTTGGCACATGTCATCCAAGATTATAATCTCATACGTTTAATGACAAATAATTATATTAATAAGTTGTTTATGTGTATTTCAATTTTTATGACACAAGTTTCCGCAACTTTTTTTAATGCAACCCCTTTCACGTTGATTGCGTTCATGGACACTGACATCGAAGGTGGAATTGACATAAACGATGGGCTCTAGCCTTTGGAATACGCAGCGAGAAGGAACAGAGCAAAATAAGATCTGTGCAAATTCGAGTGGCCCAGATAGCCGTAGCGGTAAACGCGCAGGTATTCAGCATGACCAAGCTGAGGGTCGTGGGTTCGAATCCCACTGGTCGAGGATCTTTTCGGGTTGGAAATTTTCTCGACTTCCCAGGGCATAGAGTATCTTCGTACCTGCCACACGATATACACATGCAAAAATGGTCATTGGCATAGTAAGCTCTCAGTTAATAACTGTGGAAGTGCTCATAAGAACACTAAGCTGAGAAGCAGGCTCTGTCCCAGTGGGGACGTACGCCAGAAAGAAGAAGAAGAAGCAAATTCGAGAGCGAAAATTGTCCCCAAATTTGTTCATTTGGAACCCAAAAGCTGCTTTGCAAATTTGAACAGATTTTTCCTAGAGGAACTGAATGAGCTTGAAATTTTTATGAAGAAAATTGACCAAATATAAGGGAAAATATATAATATTTAATAAATCTTTGAGTTGTTTATTGGAATACCTATAAGTAAATTTAAACCGAATTCAGTACTATTAATTTCAGTAGAAATCCTTTAATTTTAATTTCAGTAGAGTTCCATTTACAGATACGCGTATTTCCGCATCAGCTGTAAGGCCGTCTTCTGTGTCGCGTACTAGACTAGGACATTTACTTATGATTCTATTTAAATTTTCGACCATCGTAGTCGATGAGTTTCTTTCATGATTGATTTGAAGATCACCGGAAAGTAATTTATTAAATATATTGTTAGTAAATTTTTCCCCAACTTGAACTACTTTTGTTCAAGTTAGTGTGTTTATTGTAATTGTGCTGATAAGAAATTTAAATCAGAGAAGAACCTTTGTAGTAAAACAAAATAGTTTGTTGATGAACGTGATTGAACTCAAATATGAGTATGATTGTTGATCCAGCGAAGAATGAAAAATAAAGAAGATCCAAAGCAACGTGCGAAACATATTTCAAAGAGACGATAATGAAAATGTTTGCAAAGATGTATCAATAAATTCATCTGTAACATTAATAGTTTTAGTTCTATTGCATATTAGCATCAAAAGTTCATAAAGTTTCATTGTCGTTCCATAAACTTGTCTTTCACCTTGTTTCTGACGTGAATCATTGCTGAAACGAAATTTGCTGAAAATGTTCTTTACAAACAGGAATGAAGCTAAGTTTATCAAGATGTATATTACACTGATAGGCAAAATAAAGTGCCCACCACATCAGTTTTCGAATTTCTCTCATTGATTCGGTTCAAATTAAAGTTAACACACTTAAATCTTTTTTGATATTTTATTTTTGATATTCTTTTAAAGTTGCACTTACGAAAATTTGATAAAAAAAGAATTTTACTCAAAGAAAAAGAAAATCAATTTGTATTGAAAAAAAGTAGTGACAAAATAAAGTGCCCACTTCCTTCTTGACCCCAGAAAAGATGATTTAAGAAAAATAACAAGCAAATTTATAGTTAATGTGTCCTCCTTTGGCCTTAAGGACTTGCTGGAGGCGCTTCGGCATGCTTTTTACCAGGTTTTGTAGGTGTTGTGGTTCTAGTTCTTCCCAGGCGCGCTTCAAGGCTTCAAAATAATTATTTTTGTTGGTAACACCAGTTTTGTCAACCCTGGCATCGAGAATCGCCCACAAATTCTTGATAAGGTTGAGGTCTGGGCTTTGTGGAGGCCATTCCGGCGGTTTAATGCGACAAGACCGGAAGAAAGACTTGGTCTTCTTGGCAGTATGCTTCGGGTCGTTGTTCTAGAGAAATATGAACTTCTCTTCAAGGCCCGTCTGGATCAGCGAAACCTCCAGATTTTCCCGCAAGATGTTGATGTAGGAATCTGCCGTCATGATTCCGTCGGTTTTCACGAGGCTTCCTACTCCACTCCATGAAAAACACCCCCAGACCATCACATTTCCTCCTCCATGCTTCACCGTTCCTTGGATGTGGCGCTCTGCACCACACACGAGCCCGCCGCTTTTGGTTAAACAGCTCGAGCTTCAGGAGCGCTACATCCAAGGAACGGTGACGCATAGAGGTGTGATGTGATGAAATGGGATGGTCTGGGGGTGTTTTTCATGGAATGGAGTAGGAAGCTTCGTGAAAACCGACGGAATAATGACGGCAGATTCCTACATCAACATCTTGCGGGAAAATCTGGAGGTTTCGCTGATCCAGACGGGCCTTGAAGAGAAATTCATATTTCCAGGGCTGTTATAACAGGCGCGAATTTCGCGATTCTCGCGGATTTCGCGATTTTCGCGGATTTGTAGCGGATTTGGCCAGCCAAGCGCGAAAATCGCGGGTGAATAAAATTCTGTCGCGAAAATCGCGGATTTCCCAAATCATGCAACAAAAACTGCAGTTATATACATACAGTCGTGATTTGATAATAAGAAAATTTCTATTTAAAACAAAAAAAATCATGTCTCTTTTTGAGAGGACTAAAGTTCAGTTAGTATAGTCACTGATATCGAAAATGTTGTTCAGGGAAATATAAAAAAACAGTAACATTATATTTGTAAATCATTCTCATTTTATTTGAAGTCATATTTCTCGAGGGTCGCTAGGCAATCAAGAGATCGTTCTTCCCTAAATTCTTAATGACATTAATCTAATTTTTTATTTGTGTTTACGGCGATCGGTAGGTTTTTGGTTAAATAGATTAAACTGGAAATAGAAAATTTTCATTTCTTTCTCGTTAAAAATCTTAGAAAATGGCGCTTATTTCGCTTGGTTTTTCAAATATCTGAAATCAGACATGAGTTAATATAATATGTCAAGACATTAAACCATATAGGAATTTGTGCGGATAATATGCGGACACTCTGGCTGAGTTTTGGCGCTGCAGTCATAGTTGGTTACCCTATGAAATCTTATCATCAATAGAAAAGTTTAAAACAATATATAGCTCCGCAGTCAAATTAGCAGTTTTGTCAGTGAAGAGCATTGTAAATCTAGAAGATAAAAATTACTTGAAGTTAATAGAAAGCAACACTGAAAATTGTATATATAATTAATGCAATAGTGGATGTAGAGATTATTCGAATCACAAAAATTTATCGAATTTATAGAATTATCGAGTTATAGAATGTACCGAAACAAAAAATCACAAAATCGAAGGAACACATTTCTGTATTTCTAATACATAAATGATCACCTCTGTAAGATAGTAATATTATTTTGTAGATTGTACTCTACATACTATTATTTGAAAACTTTTTTCGTAATGCTCGAAAAATCATATTATTTTGACTGACAATTCTTTTTATTTTCATGTTTTTCAATTTGTATTACAACTTGCAAGTAATTTTTCATCTCCAAACAAGAATTAGACTACGTTACCCCAAATAAAAAAGATTTTAAAGTATATATCGAGTTATGGAGAAAAAATTCCCTCTCACCTGACATCGACTAGTGGAGATATCGAGTTATAGAAATATCGACTTATGGAGAGCACGATGTATGGAAATTTGAAGGGACCGAAAAATCCATCGACTTATAGAGAACATCGAGTTGTGGAGAGTCGACTGTATATGAAAATCGGCTTTCACTACTATTATTCTGAACACAACTGTATGTACCAGTGTTGAAACTGAACGTGTTCAGTTTGCGTTCCAGTTCAATTTTTTGAAGGAGAGATCAAGTAGGCTTGAACATTGATCAGTTCAAAAATTTTAACTCAGAAGAGCTGAAAAGTGAACGCGAAAGGAAAATTGTTTCATGGCGGATTAAAAACAAATTTAAAAGCAGAAGCTGTGAGGGACATTTAAGGTTCCATACATTGTGCGTGATATGGACTCAACATAGTTTAAAAAAGTGTTTTTTGGTTTTGTGCTTCATAGTGCATTTTAAGGTGAACGGGCATGTATAGTCCAATGTACTGCCAATGACTAATGAATATTACTGAAAAAAAAAATGTATTGCTGTTTGCATTTGAGATGCAAATGTTGAGTAAACGTCCTCCAAATGCGGTAACACAAAGTATTCAAAGGACACATAGCAACGATTGCATAAATCACCGCCGCCCTAGCAAGCAGTGTTGCCACATTATTTTCGAATTTCATCTGTGTTTTAGGTTGAAAAAATCTTTTTTATCTAAAATCAACCTCCAAAAATCTTAGTAAAAATCAGTATTGCGCAAAAATTTGAAATTTAACTTTTTATTTCAAAAAGAACCTTTACAAACTAATTATGGCTGTTCTTGGCATGTCAACAATTTTTAATTTGAAGTTATTCTACTGAAACTAAGAAGAAAATGCATAATTGTTCCTTGAAATTTAAAATTCTAAAGAATTCAAGAAAAAATAAGTAATGGCATTTTTACTCAATATCTTCCACATCCATGTCCCAAACTTGTGTAATATCCTAAAATCTTTATCTAAAAAACCTGTCATCTTTGATCACAGATATTTGTAGGCAAGAACAAGTAATAATATGTGTAGTTACAGATAAATTTGTGTAGCAGTGACAATAACAATTTTCATAAAAACAAATTTGGTATGAATGTTAAATTATCACAACAATCTTAAGTACTTTTACTCCATGTATTGCATGAAAAAAATACACTATTGACGATCTAATTTTATTAATGGCAATATTTTCGCTCTCGATAACATAACCACTTAAAATATACTGTGAACTTAGATGAGAGAAAATTGTAAAATTAATGTGTACGTTTTTCTTCTTAAGTTATCATTAATAACTTCATTTTGCATCTCCTATTGTATGCAAAGATCATATCGAATTGTGTTAAGTATAGTTGCAAACTAGGCCTCCTCTCTGCTTGTAGTGACGCTACCATTTATTGAATTGCACGATTTTCTACAAAAAATATATTGAAATGTTGATGACAAATACATTTCGAGTGATATTGTTGAATACGATTTTTCCGATGTGAAACTCGAATTATTGGATTTTTCTACAACTTGTTTTGCTCAATGGTAGATACTTTAAGATAAGGCGGAAATATTCACTTTAAGTACCATTAAAAACTAGTTTTTGATCATGCACGTTTTCGCATTTTTTTTTATAATGAATAGTAAAGATGTTAATGAAACAGATTTTTTTTTTCGGCGCGGATTGGTGTTTCTAGGCGCGGATCGAATTTCTCCAGTCGCGATTTTCGCGGATACGGTTTTAAGATTTTTGTAACAGCCCTGTATTTCTCTAGAACAACGACCCGAAGCATACTGCCAAGAAGACCAAGTCTTTCTTCCGGTCTTGTCGAATTAAACCGCTGGAATGGCCTCCACAAAGCCCAGACCTCAACCCCATCAAGAATTTGTGGATGATTCTCGATGCCAGGGTTGACAAAACTGGTGTTACCAACAAAAATAATTATTTTGAAGCCTTGAAGCGCGCCTGGGAAGAACTAGAACCACAACACCTACAAAACCTGGTGAAAAGCATGCCGAAGCGCCTCCAGCAAGTCCTTAAGGCCAAAGGAGAACACATTAACTATAAATTTGCTTTTTATTTTTCTTAAATCATCTTTTCTGGGGTCAAGAAGGAAGTGGGCACTTTATTTTGTCACTACTTTTTTTTCAATACAAATTGATTTTCTTTTTCTTTGAGTAAAACTCTTTTTTTATCAAATTTTTGTAAGTGCAACTTTAAAAGATTATCAAAAATGAAATATCAAAAAAGGTTCAAGTGTGTTAACTTTAATTTGAACCGAATTAATGGGAATTTAGTACTATACCATTTAATTCCACTAGAGTTTGTATCCTTTGACAGATACGCGTACTTCGACCTCAACTGTAAGGCCGTCTTCAGTGTCGTGTACTAGACTAAGTCGAGTCTAGTACACGACACTGAAGACGGCCTTACAGTTGAGGTCGAAATACGCGTATCTGTCAAAGGATACAAACTCTAGTGGAATTCAATGGTATAGTACTGAATTCGGTTTTTTAATCTACAAAAATATAGATTGTCGAATTTTCTGCAAATTTCTAATAATTATTGATTTTGATAACCTCTAAAAATCGACCGTTCTAAAAGTTGTGCCTTATTCATGTGAAATCTGATTATTTTGGTGGCTTTTTTGTCAACACAACATTGTTCAACATCAGTCGAACGATATACGGAAAACCAACTGCGATTTCATAATTTAATTAAAAAGATATTGCACTTAATAAAATAAACAGTCATTATATGTGTATCTAAACCTATCAGCCATCAAATGACTATTCTATATCAGTGGTTCTCAACTATTTTGAAGTTGTGGCTTCGGTACTTTTCGTAATTTTCAATGCTTTCTTCGAGAACTCCTTTACCCGTTTTCACGGAGTTCGTCCTAGGATTTCCACAGGAAACCATTCCCAGACTTTCCGATCCAACCAGAAAACTTTTCGAAGAATCTCTATCGAGCTGCTTAAATTTATTTTTTTCAGAATTCCGCCAGAGAATGCATTAGAAATGTTTTAAATCATTTCTCCTTAGAGCTCCTCTACGTACTTATTACATAAAAATTCTAATTGTTTGTAAAATTAATTAATAATTTGTTTAGGATTTTCAGGAATTACTGAGGATTTCTCCAAAAAAAACATAAAACAGTACAAAAACCTAGGAGTTTCACCAAAAGGAACATTTTGCTTATGGAGTTCTCCCTAATGTTTTGCTACAGGATTGTTTGAAAAAATCACAACAAAAAATCGTCAGACCACATGCAAAAAAAAATCTTCCATGTGTAAACTCTAAAGATTCCTCGTATATTCCACAAAAAAATTCAAATTTTAATATTATTAAAAAATATGAAATGAATTTTTTTTTTCAATATTATTAAAAAATATTATTCATGATTTCTCAAAGAAGTTCTCCGCATTTTTTTTATTTCGCCGATTATTATTTTATAGATTTTTCTAAAGCTCTTCCGGAAATCTTATTTTTTATATTTTTTATAAATGCTCAACTAATAAATGGTTTAAGATTTCTAACATTCCTATAAAGCTTCTAGCGGAATACGTCCAACTATTCTTTCAAAAACTCTTCCACGGATTTCTTTGAAAATTATATTATTGTTCCCTTGAGATTCTCCAGAAAAAATACCAGAGATTCATCCAAGTATTTTCCATAGTTTTTTTTTTTTCTTTAAACCGCACTAACGATTCTTTTGAGAATTTTTAGAAGATGTATTTCATAAGATTAACTAAGATTTTGCAATTAATTCTTGAACCTCTTAAAAATAATTCTCATGAAGTTCTATCAAGTATTATTTCATGTTCTAGAAATGACTAAATTATTTTCAAATGTTAATCTCAGGATTTTTTCATAAATAACATTTTAAAAAATTTCACTACTCCATGAATAGGTATATCAGTATGTTTAGGGATTGCTGGGACGCTGTATTGCGTTTTACCTTGAAAATTTGTTGAGGAACACTTGGAAACATTTGTTGAGGACTTTTGATTAACTTCGCGGAAGAATTTGTAATTATTTTTTGAGGAAAAATAAAGAAATTCACAGAAAAACATTCCTAGCAGAACTTTCAGCGAAATATCTCAGTATTAGGTATGATAGAATCAATGATATTTTGGAGGAATTGCGAGGAAAAACTGAACTTTTGAAAGATTAAAAATGTTACTTTAGAAAAATCGGGGAACATATTCCGGAATCAATTTGCTAATAAAATGTAGACATAGAAACTAATTCTAACAGTAACCAATCGATCCACCGTTCGGCTGTTAAGCTTTTGGTTGCCACACGATCCATCGAAGTCAGGACAGCTACGCTGATGTTGTGTAAGACAAGCGATGATTTTAACTATAGTTGTACAACATGAAATAACGTAACTAGTGAAGAGATTTTTTTCAAGCACAAGAGTCGTGCGCATTAATTCAGAAGATTTTTCTTCATGTTAGATTGTTTTTTCTTTTATTTTTATTTTCATTGTCATCAAAAATCCTGGGGGTTAGGGGGGTCCGTAGCCTTGAGGTTACGCTTTCGCTTCATAAGCGGAAGGTCATGGATTCAATTCCCAGCCCCTCCAAAAAAATAACTCGTCCAGCCACCAGAAGACGCCGCACGGAGGACCGTGCCTAGGGGAGCACATCCATCCTCCGTCAGTGTCAGATGGTGACTGAGACAAACTGACCCACTTCGCAGGCAGCTAGCCTCAAACGACTCAGGAACACGGCAAAACGAACCAGCGCAAGAGCAATGGACTATGGCTTATGTAAATCGATTGGACCAACAGCAGAGCACTCTCCTACCTGCTCGATGTGAGAGCAAAAGAGCAGAAGGGAGCGAAAGCAGATGTAAATATAGATTAGTTAAAAATAGAACTGTATCGGTAAGGAAGATACAGATAAACTGATTCCGGCACAGTAGTGGCCACGAGCACGGAGTGCCTTAAAATAATAAAAAAAAAAAAAAAAATCCTGGGGGGGAATTTTTGGATGATTCTGGAGCCAATTCCTATTCCTACGCCAATGTTTGTTTTAATTCATTTTCACTTAAGTATTTTGCAAGCAATAATAAATTTCGCTGTGCTGTGCTGCTTTAGATTCGTTATATAGAATAACGGGTATGCTAAACGTTCCCGCTCATCTGTCTAGTAACAGACTTTACAATTCGTTTGCGTGAAGGGCAATTTCAAAAGTTGCACTATTTGGAGTTTTTTGCACAGGACAGACGTTCTAAGAATAATAACCTCCACTAATCATACTTTTAGCATATATGCAGCTTAGCGTGGGACAAAATTTAGATTCTCGCTCCAGTCCACTTTTTGGATTGCATTTTAGTCCTATCATAACTGTGAAAAATTTCAGCTCGAACGATGAAACTATATTTTAGCGCCAGCCGTTCAAAGTTTGTATGGGATTTACTATGGGAAAACTAACTTTTACAAAGAAAAATCGCCAGAGGTCACTCATTGACCTCTATAAAAATTCTGATCACAGACTTCGATATGTAGGTATTTGGAGCGAGAATCAACATTTTTCATATATCCGTATCCCAGGCTAATGCAGCTATGTTGGGTACCATGGCCCCACAATTAGCTTCTGCAGCGCTGAGTAATTTCCGAAAATGTTATGAGGCCACACGTAAGAAAACATAAATTTTGCCTCTTCCAAAGCTGCAACATTATTTGCACTGTTTTAGAACCAAACAAAATATTTATGAGAGGTCTTTTCGACGCCGCAAAATTAAAATCTCGCACTTTTCAAAGGTTTCCGACAAAACACGGCAGTTTTTTCTTTGTGATTTATAAGGAAGCCTCGATATGTCTGACGAACTCCATCTCCTCCTAAATCCACCAAGTTTGGAAATACTGACCTCGATTGGCGGCACTCTTTGCTTCCTCACTTTAATCGAAAATGTTTCGATTCTCTTATCGGAAAATTTATTTAACTCATTTGCTCATTTCGATACAACTTCCAGCACAGTTAGCAGTACAGTTTGAATGTATATTTTTTGGTTCCATAAGATAAGACATTTGATAATGGACATCTTCTTTATCTTCTTGTCATTACGTCATCACTGGGACAGAGCCTGCTTCTCAGCTTAGTGTTCTATGAGCAGCTTTCTTTGCCAAAGTTGCCATTTTTGCATTCGTATATCGTGTGGCAGGTATGATGATACTCTATACCCAGGGAAGTCAAGGAAATTTCCGTTACGAAAAAATCCAGGACCGACCGGGAATCAAACCCCGAAACCTTCAGCATGGCTTTGCTTTGTAGCCGCGGACTATCACCTATGGACATTAGGCCGTCCCTTATTTTTCGAAAATGCGAAATGTTATAAGTTCGTCATGCTAAAGTGCTTGTTTTGATAAGAAAAAAAAATCAGGTAAAAATTTGAAGTCCGTACATGGGCGCTAAGTGGTCCCCCAACGCCCCTGAAGGTATTAGGCGTAGATAACCCCGGGCGCATTGTCTCATGTCCTCACCAGTAACAAATTGTCCTGCGACCGTTAATAATCAGCATAGAAGTTTGTTTTCTTTGGGATGATTCAAATGTTACGTATCGCAAAATTTGCCAATTTTAGACCCCCTCCCTGCCCCACGTAACAGCTTTTGTATGAAAAATTAAAATTTTGATATGGACCGTTACACTACGGAAAACCCCCTCCCTTCCCCTGTTGCGTTACGTAATATTTGAGCGATTCCTTCGTAGTTCTGAATTTTATGTCAGCGTGCAGTTTTATGGAGATATTCACAGTATAAAATATTATTTTATTTAATATTATATGCTGTTTATCAATTTGTTACTAGGGGGTTTTCGTACTCATGTTACGTATACTAGAGCAGCGAGCTTAATTTGGCGCACGGGGCTCATCTAGCGTCCACGTACGGACTTCATATTTACTTCGAAAAATAAGGGACGACCTAATGGACATCTGTAATTTTTTTCTATGTACAGAAAAAAATCCATTTCAACGTGACATGCACCTAAAGGGAATGCCAGATTTGCCGCAAATTTACACCACACATCGTGTAAAATTACATTCCTATCTGCTACACATCGCGTAATCCAGCATGGACTCTAACCGAACACACGATAATTCGCATTACATGATGTTAATGTATTTTTACATGATGGTTATGTAAATTTACCACAATTACAGCATTTTCTTTATGTGCATGATTTAGGCGCCATCCACAAATTACGTAACACTCTAGGGGGAAGGGGAGAGTAGGCTCAACCGTTACGGATCATACAAATTTTTGAAATTTTTCATACAAAAATCGTTACGGACGGAGGGAGGGGGTCGTAAATTGTTAATTTTAGCGTTACGTAATAAACGGACGCTGCCTTAACGTTGAATTCTACTTGGATTTTTTTTGTGTTTGTATATAATCGTACGCTTAACGTTTCTGACCAAATGTGATATCCACTTCGTACCATTCGAATCAAGAACCTGTATCCCAAAAGATGACAATCCCAAATGACCACATTGCCAAAAGCCACAAATCACTCACCCACCGACACGCAGGGCAACGACTTCAAAACAACATATAGGTAGACGTGAAAAGAAATCCCAAAATCTTCCAAATCACGCTGTCAGAATCTCCCCTCGGCCGTGTGATGCGACCACAATAGCGACCTGTGGCGTTGGAAATCGTTTTTATCTCGCCTGTTTCTTCCGAGCAGCAGTTGTAGTCTTCTCATCCTCAGTCTTTGTGATAAACAAGAAGCGAAACAGTCAAGAAACTCAATCGTTTCTCGCTCCGTTCTGCGGGGACTATAACTCATCATTACCAATCCTAAAATCGATTCAATTGAACAATTACGCTCATAATTTATCTTCGGTCCCGATTGTGCACCTGAAGATGGATGATTGCCCGGGTCAGAATCGTAACAAACAACCAGAGGGAGATAAATTAACAAGCTCCCAAAGAAGGGAAACACTCTGGGTCTTACGACTACTTTTTCGTAATAATAAGACATAATCAATAGTTTCAACACAATAAGTAATAAAATTGTTTAAACAAGTACTAAAAATATAGTATTTTTCGAAAAATAATAAAAGTAGGCAATGCAAAATTGGAAACTAGCAATATAGAAAATCATTCGATATTCCTATGAAAAATTGTACACAAGTAATAAGCAGTCAAACATTAGTGTTAGAAAGAAATAACATTTTAGTGGTACATACTAAACCTAAAACACATAAAACTTTAAATGGAAAATAGAAAATAGACACTTAAAAACACTTTTATTATACACTAGTGGTCCCGGCAAACTTCGTTTAGCCATCAAGTAGGCTGTTGAAAACCGATATTGATCGTCCCATACGAAATGACAGTTCCGTTCACGCACGTTTTTCCAACTTTCCCGGTGAATATCCTGAGATTTTTGCACACACAAACACGTCGGAACCCTTGACGAACAAAACGCAGCTAGAATCATTCAAATCCGTTGACCTGTTCTAAAGCCATTTCGTGACATACAAACATCATTCCATTTTTATTTATATAGATAGATAGATAAAACAGAGACTTACAAAACATTAGAGATGGCCATCATTTTTCTAGGGCATGATAACGCTTTTCCCACAACCAAAAGCACACCACAATGGCTCCAGAACGCTTCGGCAAAGGGAATTTATCACGTCGCTCACATTTTCGCCGGCTGGATGGCACAGTGTGGCGTAATCAAAGTTTCAAACGAAAATAAATTACTCTTCATTGCGTTTGCGCGGTTCAACGGAATCCATTTGAGACGTGGTTTGGCAGCCCACGAGCAAATGATACCCGAGAATGAGAACCCGAGCTGCTGTTGCTTTTGCTGCTGGGGGGAAAACGATTAGAGACTTCTGCTCCTCGAGGCAATTTGGAAACCAAATGTGCCTGGCGCGGGTTCGTCGCTTAAATCTTTCTTCTGGGCACTGCACTTTTGTGTGTGTCGCCGTGTTTGGGCTCTAAGGTGATTTGACAGGAAATTAATGTGTCAGACCGTGATGAGATCAAATTTGTTTCATGGTGTCGTGAATTGACAAGATGGGTGACCATCAATTCAACTACAAGCTGTGAAAAAAGAAAAGGTTTGCAGCTGCAAGATTTGGATGAAGAACGATAAGAATGTTGAAAGCAAGTAGTGACTTATTACAGTTGGAAATAGATTAGTTACTTTTGCTGTTCGTTGTGATTGTGCTACTTTTCCCCGAATGTCGTTTCCCCGAATGTCGGTTCCCCGAACGCCAGTTCCCCGAATGACCCGTTTCCCCGAATGCCATTTCCCCGAATGACCCGTTTCCCCGAAAAGAGTAGCAGTTCAAATAGGTGCTATAATAGCTTTCAGTGGTAGGATGGTGAATTAGAAACAACGATAAGCAATCAAAAGAAGGAGATATTTAGTCGTTTTCGACTAGACACATGTTGCCAAAAATTCTGAGGGTGGTAAAACTAGTAAGAACCGCCAATCAAATAAAGAAGGGTGCATATCAGATGACCAGTACGTTCACCCCCCTGAAATGTATGAAGTTATGACAAATATGAGTGCCAAAAACTTTTCGGGGAAGTGGGCTATTCGGGGAAACGGGATATTCGGGGAACTGGTATTCGGGGAACTGGCGTTCGGGGAAACGACATTCGGGGAACCGACATTCGGGGAAAAGTAGCACAACCTTTGTTAAAATAACAGAAACACTTTATAGATTAGAAAATAGGCAAATAATATTTCCAGGATAAAATTATAATTCCATATTTCTGCATTTCGTCTTCTAGATATGCTTTCAAACTTTTCTCCAGTGTAATGAAATCCATTTTTTTGCCATGTCATTGTGTTTGACATCGATTAATCACGTTCACTAACGACATTGATCTGATGTTTGATTGCCCATAAGTCACAGCTCTTAGCTCTATCCCTCGGCGAAAGACCACTGACTGAAAAGCCATATCGCCCAAGATCAGCTCCACCCGTCACCGAAAGACGTTGGAGCAATACCGGCTGTCCGAATCCGGCGCATTGTCGCACTATTAGTGCGCTGTCCTGCCCAATTTTGTCAGCATCGGAGCTATTATTTGAATCCCGGACGGCGTTCGACGCGTGACTGTTGCGCGTGAAATCATTAAATTAACATTAAACCGAAATAAACTAGCGAATAATGATTTGCATAAATTTTAACCGGCTGCATGTCGTTCGAAATAAATGATCTCTATTAAACGAAAGGCGAGTCGTCGCCGGGTCGCACCGTGTAGTGTAGTGGGTGGTTCCGTGTTCCACGATCAAGATCAGGATCAAGAAGAAGGCAATTCTTCTGAGACGTTTGTGCAGATTTCGGCCGAAATTTTCGTTGACGACAATAGGGTTCCATTGATATTGGGGATTATAGATTGTAGATCTGCGATATGCCACGTAGCAAATGGAATAGATTAATGAATGTTTTGAGCTTTTTGGCGATCGAATCCGATCCGATGTGGGGGAGTGGCTTAACAAACAGATGTGCGATGGGAACATTTAAGCCGATTGGCATTTTAGGAAATATTTGGAGCTGCACGATTTCTCGTTAGAATGTCAGCGATGAATCACTGTCATCATTTTTGTGGATGCTACAGATGATGATTGCGAAGCGCCCCTAGTGTTATTCCGGGAAACCGTCCAAACCCGTTGGATCTTCCAATTTCATGGAACATCTTTCGACAAATGCAAATCCGTGACCTTCTATCACAATAGGACAAACGATAAATCCTTAGCTTAGGAGCATAGTTCTTGGAAGGTGTTGAAAGCTTCGGCCTCTTCGAATGTTTTCCGTTGTCAAATCTACAGCTTCTATGGAATAACTTATTCGCGACATTCACCGTATCAGATTTAGGCACCCTTACTCCGAAAGTCCCACTCACCGCAGGAAGATTTATAGCCTAGGTCATAGCACTGCTCCGTAGAGCTGATGGTGTTGCGATATAGACCTTCCAAGAATCGTGAACAACACCAAGGGAAGGCGTCGGTGAAAATTTAAATTTTTAATTGAAACTTATTAGCGGTCGACGGAAGCCGTGTGCATTCGATTGTTGCGTTTTGGCGGCACCTTAAATAGAGTGTCCAAATGTTTCTTTTCAAACAGCCGCATCGATTTGGGAACTTTGGATGACCACGATTAGCAGCTCTCTTTGGAAAAGGTAACGCAATTAGTTGCATTTTTTTTTTTTTTTTTTTTTTTTTTTTTTTTATAAAAGTACGTTTATTGTCGATTTTGTTTAGATAAAAATTATACAGATAATAATTTATTAAACTCCGACTTGAAAAGCAAAATTTAGTTCATCAGAATCTACCTGACCATTGCTATTATCAATGAAGGTGACGTAAACGACTAAGTGCTTCAAAATTAAAATTCTATTTCTCGTCGATAACCGCTCCAATGATGGTCGTATTAGTTCACCGCAGTCAAAAAAACGTCGATCTCCTGTTGTGACTGCCATCAGTTTTTGCCGCAACAGTCTGCTTGCTTCATGCACTCTAGCACAATCAAAAAATTTGTGCTGTAAAGTTTCAACTGCCGTACCACAGTGCAGACACTGATCCCCGTCCGATCGTCGCATTCTATACAGAAGTCGCCGGTGTGTTACCTTCTGGTTTACCCACAAGTAAAGATTGCTCTTTTCAACAGATGAAAGGCCACGCATCGAAATGTTTTTCCAAACTCGAGTCCAGTTGCTGTTCGCATTCTCCAATTCCACTTTCGGCCTATCCGTTCTCTCGATGAGGAATTGGTTGATTAGATCGGCGGAGGGGTGTTGGCGGATTTGGAAGGGGAGAGTGGGATAACTGTTCAGGATAAGCTTAATGCAAGGAAGATCAGAAATGATATTTGCTTGGGGGGGATTTACTTGGTGAAGGAGGGAAGAAAAGTAGGGAAGGGATTCGATCTCATGTAAGTGACGGTTGATTAATAATGACTTACATTTGAATGTTGGTAAGTGTAATTTCAATCCTCCATCCTCTTTTTTTCGTGCCAACTGTTGCATGGGGACGTTTGCTGTCATTCCTCGAAAAAGATATCTCCGCATAGTTGCAGTAAGTTTAGCAAGATGTGCCGCCGTTGGCGCCAACTGGGCGCCAATATACCACATCTTCGACGACAGGAAGGTGTTCAGCAATGTCACTTTCTGTTGCAGTGTTAAGCCTCGCATTGAGTGAAGCCATATTTGTCGGGTAAAGTTAGCTACCAGAGTGTCCCAGTTCAGCGAAACCATTTCCCGCACTGAGTTGGAAAAAACTACACCGAGTATTTTCATAGTATTATCAGTGCGAAGCCATGGTACAATCAGCAGGTTGTTTAGTACACCAACGTCAATCGCGATGGTTTTGGCTTCATTCATTCGTGCTCCAGATACTCGACCAAATCTCCTGAATAGATTCCTCATTTCATTGATCTGGTCTATACTGGTGCATTCATTATGGGTTTCATGGGTGTCATTTAGGGCCACCGTCCGGCCGGTTCGATAAATCCGGCACACGTAAACGGACCTGTCAACGGAAATGTTAATTGATCAATTGAAAAATGGACTACCGTTCCGACAAATGCTAGGGAGAATTTCAAATGTATGGATGTATCGACTCGTTTGAAAAATGATATTAACCCCTCTACCGGCAGCTTCATTTTTTACCACAAGAAAAAAATTCAAACCGCGATTACTTTTTTGTTTCTTGGTATTTTTGCACAATTTTTTCACAAGTTCTCAAAAAACTCTTCGAATTTAAGAATCCGTGTCGATATTGATGATTGGTGATCTGGTTTTAAAGATATTCCAATGTTCCTTGGGGGACCGACATTTTCCATATAAAATGTCTTAGGCGGCCATTTTGTTTTATGTCAATTTATCGAAAATGTGGGTAATGCCATGCCATGTAATAAGGAGCTACTTTGGAAAAAATCATACAAATTGGTTAAGAATTCTTAGAGAAATAAGAAAATTACGATATGCGGTTTTTTGAAGCTTTCAAGATCTTTATTTGGCCAGCGTGGAACCAGCTACATAAATGCTCATAACTCAAAGACGGCTGCAAAAATTGCTTCATTTTTTCACAACATACTCTCATTAATGTATTGTTCCGAAGAGTGAATGTCCGAATATGATAAAAATTCTGTAGCCTGAGTTATATGCGTGGGTTATGGTTACGCGTCGGTCCCCCAAGGAATTTCGGAATATCTCTGGATTCATATGTTGAATGATCAATGTTGACACATATTCTGAAACTAGAAGTGTTTTTTGACAACTTGTGAAAAAATGGTGCAAAAATACCGAAAAATAAAATAGTTATCGCGATTTGAATTTTTTTCTTGCGGTAAAAAATGAAGCTGCCGTTAGAGGGGTTAACTCAGAGAACTTTCCATAACTCGATATTGAAGATATCATCGAGTTAGGCGTGCAATGTACGAACGTTCGTTTAAAAAAATCCTGATGGTCGTACCAACCAATTTGTGGTACATTTATTGATCGTCATAATGTCACTGCTTCTGTTGCTGTTATCAAAGTATATCATTAACAAACAATTTCCCCAAACTATACTTTTCAGATATGAATTTATAATATTTCTCAGGAATTGATCAGTGATTGATTTGTCCAGGGTTAACCAGGACCTACGTTGTGTTTCCTTTTAGTCCCAAAGAAAGTATTTTCGAGGAATTCTCCTACGAACCCCATCAAAGATCCTTCCAAAAATCCATTGAAGAATGTATTGGATTGTCTACAGGAATCACCCAATAGAAATGTCTAGGAAATGATTTCATCGGAAACTCAAGATTTTCACGATTTCTAGAAATTCCTTGAGGACATCGTCTATTAAATATTGCACAACATTTCCTCCCATAACCATATACAGATTGCATGCTCAATATTTTCAGCGTTTCCTTAAATTTTGCTTCTCAAGGGTTTAAATGAGAAAATTAAACATTTTATTACAATGTTTCAAAATAAAAACCAAAGTTTTCTAAAAAATCTAATGTTTTTAAAACTTTTGGAAGAATCTTTTTCATTTACGTAAAATTTTATAATATGAAGAAAGATAACACTAGTAAATCTCTTAGCTTGCTACATCCCATTCCTCCAAAATTGTCTCGTGAAATCTAAACAATCACACGATGCGACGCGAGACAGGACTGTCCAACTGTTGGACATCGTCCTGATGGTGAGCAACATCAAGCCCGAAATTGGTTGTTAAAAAAGGTAATTTATATGTCCTTTTAACATGAGAAACTTAAAAGTAGATGGAGTACCGTGTACCTTTTAATTCCGCTCCTAAATGCTTATCTTAGTGGATACGAGTAACTGATACTTAAGAAGATTGCAAGTGGTAGTCGAAATACGCGTATCTGTCAAAGATAAGCATTTAGGAGCGGAATTAAAAGGTACACGGTACTCCATCTACTTTAAAGTTTCTCTATTTGAGATTCTGCTCAGAGGATTCGAACATTCCTTTAAGAGGTGTCCTTTTAACGTTTGTAAGAATCATTAGTGTTGTGTCCTGTCTCGTGTCGCGTCGTGTGATTGTGATATAGTTCTTACGTTGCACAAAACCCAAAATAATGAGTGAAATCTAAACATTTTGTAGAGTTTCCTCCAACACTTTCTATCGAAAGATGTAAATGTTTCCTTCTGTTTTTTTAATCGTTTCTTCTTAAATCACTCATTAAAAATTTTCGTATATTTTTCAACATTTTAGTGTTTACTCTAATACTTTGCTCTACGACTGTTTTAATACCTCTATCATGCTTATAAGCAAAAATGTAATTTGTATTTGAAATAGAGAATGAAACATTGCTGATCTAGATTGTGTACGAAATTATGAAGAAATCTTCCTAAAAGCACTTCTTCATATTTTTTTAAATGTTGGTACTAGTTATGATTCCAAAAAAATACTTTATAAACTTCTCAACATATATTTCCCCGAAAAAAATTACAATTGTTTCCTGGAAGTCTATAGGAAATTTTTTGTTACATTGGTACTTCCAGGGATTCTTTCACCACTTTCTCAACAAATGGTTGTATACAATACTTAAACTTTTTCAACAGTTTCTCGAGATTCCTCAAACAATGTTTTCTGGCACATATAAGATGCTTTTTCCAATCCCAGTAGTTTTTCAAGGATTTCTTTTTTTTTTTTTCCTAGATGAATAAATCGGAGTTGGGGGAAGTATTCGGTGGAAGAATTCTAGGAAGGACTCAAAATAAATTAATAGAGTTTTATTCGTGGATTTTTTTAGAGAAAAAACAGGGTAGAAGATCTGTTATGTCATGATTTTTTATTCAGATCCTAATAGACGTCATGGCTAATATCACACATAAAATTTTTATATCAGAATACCCGAAATTGTTTTCGAAACAGCCAAATAAGCAAATTTTGGTAATAAAATCAATCAGTATCATTACATGAATCTACATTCATAATTTCTACCTGGGTTACCTGGAACTGATCACAAAGGGCTCCAAGAAAACCTCCTGGGATTGCTCCAGGAATGCCTTCAAGCATTTCCTTGTGATTTTTTTAGGATTCCCTCCAGTAATTTCTTTTGAAATTGCTCAGAGCTTTCTGCAGTAATGTCTCAAGTGTTTACTCTACAAATTCCTTCAGAGATTTGTTCATGGATTTCTCCAGGGATTCCTCCAAGACTATCATCAGGAATTTCTACAACAATTTCTCTAGAGATTCTTCTAAAAATACTTTCGATCGCAACCGTATTTTAGTGTCAGATCTGATAGGGTCCCATCCATAGAGGAATTTCTGGAGAAATATCTGGAGTAACTTTGGAGGAGTTCCTGAAGAAATCCTCGGGAAGAATCTATATAGAGTTTTTCTGGAAGAAGTCTCTGGCAGCATTTCTGGAGGAATCTTTAAAAGAATACCATGATAAATCGCTTGAAGAATCCCTGAAAGGATCTCTGGAGTAATCCCTGCAGGATTTATTAGATAAATTCCAGGAGGAATTCCAGCAAAGATTTTACTGAAGGAATGATTGTAAGCATTACTATTGGAATTCTTTAGATTTTTTTTTTGCAAAAGAGGAACCCCTGAAGAAATTGTGACGTAACTTCTGGCAGAATTTCTGGATAAATTACTGAAAGTATTCCTGGAGCCCTATCAGAACCAATCTAAGAAAGGGGGTTGCGAACTAAAGTTTATCATGAAGGAATATTATGAGGAAACTACTAAACAAACACCTCCTACTGAAACTACTGAAACATGGGCAACTTCAACTAACCTGCCAGATTTTTTTTTTTTTTTTTTGAGTTAATTACTGGTGGAACACAAGAGATAATTTCTGAACGGGTTCCTGAAAAATATCTGGGAAAAATCCTGAAGGAATTTTTGAAAGAAAGTAAAAACAATATGAAAGAATTATTTAAGAAGTAATATTTGAAAGTATTTTTGAACGAATCTTGTGATAAGTTTCTGGAAAAAATTCAAGTTTTTGATTTTCACAAGAATAATAATATAGTCAAATTATAGTACAGCTTATCATAATTTACCAAACAAAACCATATAATTTTTAATTTGAAAGTTGTAGGAACGTTTATCAATTAAACATTTTGGTTAAAGATTCTTCACATTCTATGGCTTTCTTCTTCATGGGTTTTATTTGAAACATCCTTTATTTAACTTAATTTATTTTTAAAACTCCTTTCAAAAACTTTTACAAATATTCATTGAGATTTTCTTCAAGAAATGTCTCCAAAGATTTATCTACGAATTCCTCTAAATTTTTCATTATTTATTTATTTCATAGTTAAGACATTTTTTAGAGACTGCTCATCCAATTTTGCATTGTTCCTGCAGGGATTTTTGCAGGAACTCTTTCAGTTCCCTTCAAATGTTTATCCAAAAATTTATTGATGACTTTAACAAAAAAAAAAAACCTCCCGGGATTTAATGTTTGACTAGTTGACCCGGATAAAGTATTTTCTAGACTAGTTCCGATAGAGCTCCTGAGATTTCTCTAGATAGTTCTTCCAGAGACTCCTACGATGAGTCCTCCAGAAAAAAAATCCGAATAATATTCCAGGTATTTCTCCATACATTTTGCAATACGTCCAAGGAAAATTTCCAGAATAATATAGACAGAGATTTCTCCAGCAAAGTATCTACAGTAATTCTTTCACAAATGTGTCCAAGGATACCTTCAGCCATTTTCTCCAGGAAATCCTCCAAAGATGACTCTAGATATGTCTCCAAGGATTCCTTCAGCAATTTTTCCTGGTAATCTTGCTGAGATTTTTTCAGCAGTTTCTTCAAGAATTTCTCCAGAGATTACTCCAGAAAAACCCTTCCTCCAGAAATTGTTCTAAAGTTTTTTTTTCAGCAATTCCTTCAGAGATTACTCCAGAATTGAACCGTTTGGACTATGATAAAAAAATATTCACTGAAAAAATATTTTATTTATTTTCATAATAAATCTAGAATAAAACTTAAATTTTAATTTTTTTATTTTCACCATAGAATCTTGATAGTAAACAGATGTTTGGGACAAAGTTTCATGATGGAGAAATTTTTAATAAAAAAGTTTTTCTAAGAACAAGTTTTGGCCAATTTTCAAAATTTTGATCTTTGAGAACGTATTAATTCTGATGATACAATAATAATCTTGAAATTATTCTGAACCATAATGATTATATGAATAATTTCTCTAGAAGTAGACATTTTCGAATTATATCGATTTCAATGCAAAATATAATTTTTTTAATATTAAAATAGGCCATTTTCATTAGTTATTCGCGATTCTCCATCTAGGAAAATAAGTAAGTGGGAAAAATGAGGTCTTTACCTCCGAAAACGTATAATTATTTATGGAGAACCGCGAATAACTTATGAAAATGGCCGATTTTAATATATAAATTATACTTTTTTGCATTAAACTCGATATATTCCTAAAATGGCTACTCCCAGAGAAATTATTCATATAATCATTATGGTTCAGAATCAGTTCAAGATTCTTATTGTATCATTAGAACGTATTTATGATGACAAAAAAATTTGAAAATTAGACTATTTTTTTTTTTTTTTTATTAAAAAATTATCCTTCATGAAACTTTGTCCCAAAATTCTGTTTACTATCAAGATTCAATGCTGAACATTTGAAAAATATTGAAAATGGGGTTTTTGTGTAATTTAATATTTAAATTTTATTTTTGAATTTTTCATGAACTACATTAAATATTTTTTCAGTGTGTATTTTTTTTCTTGTAGGCCAAACGGTTCACTACAACTTCTTCAAAGAACATTTTTCTTTAAAATCAATAGTTTCGGAGTTATAATTTTTCGTATAAGTTGCATGCAAAAATGTTTAGGCCATTTTCATAAATCATTCTCGAATCAAAATGATCGATTTTTCTATGGAAAACACTTCTCGCGTTCAGTATCGGCGTAACTGCAATAATCGATTTTCTCTTAGGTTAATAACTTGGCTGGGCGAATGTTTTTGACTGTTATCTTTGATATAATAGAAACTGCTCATCGTACTTCATCATACTGCATCGTTAAATATTATGAAAATCGATTGAACTTCATATACTAATCCAAAGAGAAAATTGACGAAGAGAAAGACGATCACTGCAGATACGCCTGTATACTAAACGCGAGACTTATTCTATCATACCAAGAACATATACAAAATTTACTGCAAA
The DNA here is from genome assembly GCF_002204515.2 of Aedes aegypti. Taxonomy (NCBI): domain Eukaryota; kingdom Metazoa; phylum Arthropoda; class Insecta; order Diptera; family Culicidae; genus Aedes; species Aedes aegypti. Next base: position 405,279,719 of record NC_035108.1, read on the forward strand.
TCGAAGATGGTCGAGTTCTGTGTCTGGCTGATTTGACATGGAATTCGTCAATACTATTTCTTTAATTTGCTCTTAGGATTACTCCTAGAATCCTTCCAAGTATTTCTCTAGGAATTTATCTACGGATTTTGGGGGAATACCTGGAAGAATTCTTGAGATTATTTCTGAAAAAAATCCAAGAAAAATTCATGATGGAATTTCTGGAAGAATTTCTAGAAGCATTCTTTGAGAGATCCCCGAAAGTATTTCTTGAGGTCCAGAACATGAGGTCCAGAAGGTAAACTTCTAGGTAAACCCCAGTAGCATTTGTAAAAATAGTTGTGTGGTTGTAAAAATCCTTAAAGTATTTCCTCTAGCGATTTTGCTGAAGCTATCTCTAGTAGAATTGGGGGAGCAAACTCTTGAGGAATCCCGTTGAGAAACCCAGGAGAAATTCCAGGTAGAGTCCCTATAGGAATTCTTGGAGGAATCCCTGGAAAAATATCGGCAAGAATCCCTTTAGATATTTTTTTGAACGAATGTTTGGATAAGTCTGAGAATTTCTGGAGGAATATCTGAAGAAACTACATGAGATATCGCTTAAAAATACCTGGATGAATCTCTGGATCAGTCCCTGGACAAATGCTTGAAAAAGCTCATGGAGGATTTCTTGAAGATATTCCAGGTGGATAAAAATGTTACCCAAGGAATCTATGTATTGCTAAAGGTATTTCCTTTAAAACTTTTTTAGAAACTCGTTAAAGAAATCCCTTTAGATGTTTCTGAAGGAATACCAGGAATATCGCTTGGAGAAATCCCTGAAAGACTCCCTGGAGAAACTCCAGGCAGAATTTCTGGAGGAATTGCTGAAGGTACTCCTGGAGCCCTATCTGATCTGGTATAAAAAATCTGGTTGCGATCAAAACTTCTTCGTGAAGGAATCTGGCAAAATCGAAGTATGGATCATTGTAGAGATTATCTTGGATAAATTTGTGATACAATCCATGGAGGAATCTTCGTAAATTCCTGGAGAAATCTGTGGAAGAAATGCCCAAATATGTTCCTACAAAATGTTTGCTGGACGATTAACAGAACACAAAACCAGTGCAAATGATTTTCCAGGGGACCATCGAGTTAGCCATGAAAACCAATTTTCCATATGGTTCTAGCTCGATGTCGAGATATGGAATATCGAGTAAAGGAGAGTTCACTATATTGAATCTGTTAATTTAAGATTCGATTTTACAGTCGAAGCGCGTTATAACGACATCGCAAGGGACCGTCGCAATAGAGAAAAGTCGTTATAGAGAATAGATATAACATTGAAATATTTTTCATGGGACCGAAAAATGTCGCTATACAGAGCTTTTGTCGTTATAAAAGTTGTCGTTATAACGAGCTTCGACTGTATTCAAATTTGCTTTCTAAACATTGTTGAGTTGCTGAAAGGAATACAACCGATTGAAATTTAATGTATTTCAAGACTTTTACATCATCCTTTGTTTTATCTGTCATTTTAGCTAAAATCAAATCAAATAGATCTGAATTTTTTGCATGTAGAATTATATGCCTAAACTCCAAAGAAATTATTGGTTACCTAAAGAATCAAAAATCCAACTGACAGACAAGCGTATCGTCCATCAAATTGCTTGTCCATTACCAACCAAACTCCATCGAACTAATCCGAAAAATCTTAATCCTATTGATGTCACAAATTTGACACCAGGCACTTAAGTTTTTAACAGCCTCATGCCTTCGCATGATTCTCGAAAGCAGTCACGGCTACGAAACCTTATCCAATCGACATGATCTAATCATTTTCGGTCGAGCGCGAGCCGAAGCTCCGATCCAGATGTCACTCTTCAAAATTGTTCTCCATCCAAAAGTCGGGTGTCGTATTTGTGTATGTAAGTTTGAAACCATGCTCAACTTATATTCTTGCTTTGAGCTGTAAAAAGCAATAAAATGGAGCCATGAAACGATCCAATTCACCCGGTCTTCCTGCAAGTCTGGAGCAGATCATAACTTTTGAAATTTATGTAATTTCTACACTCTCACTCCTCGGAGCAATCGAGATCAAGTAGAACGAATTCTGAGAGGGCAAAGGAAGCGAGTTCCACCTCCGAGCCATTACCAATTAGGTATGCCCGGTATAACCCGGCCAGTTAATATGCACTTTATTGGGGCTCCAAGGAATCGTGCTTCTCGCTTCATTAGAATCTTTTCATTCAACCCTTCCGTTCAGTGAGTGGTCGCTCTGGAGTTGTTGTCGCCGTCTTCATCGTAAACGGACGCGACAAGAAGAGTTGATATCGTCGAGCTCGCGCGCGGTGTTCAAAAGAGGAAAGTATAAATTCATCAACAAATTAAGATAAGCGTGAAGTTCTTTGAAGAACGCCGCCCGGTGCGGTGTTCGGTTTTTGATAAAAGTGGAACTTCCTACGGAGAGTTTGGACATTGAAGGATTTGAAACTCGTTTATCCCAAGCAATGTAATGGATATCATGGAGCAATCAGAACGAATCAGTTTAGATTATGTTTTATTGAAGAGTTATGCTCTCTTAGTGCTATGAAAACAGTAATTTTCAGTGCATAATTTTCTGCCTATCGATCCTTTTTCGATCCTTGTTTGGTCCCGTGGCTTCGATTTTTCGTTGGACCCGTTAGCGAAAGCTAGCGGTAGTAATCCTTCTTGGACACCGTCTTTGGCAAAAATCCTCTTAGAAAGTATCTTCTTCTTTCGTATATTCTCTAAACAAGGAAGAGCGAATCCCTGATTCCACAATATCCTTACAAAAAAGTGGGTTTAAAACTGTCTCTAAACGTGGCAAAAAATGGAAGAAAGGACGTTTCTCCAGAATGCGCGCTTTCTTCCAAGGGTGAAATGAATATTGTTGATAATTCCAACGAAGTATGATGCTGTAGACAAATTTTCCTAACATCAAATCGAAGCAGCTTCTAGTCCAGGCTCTTTTATTACTACGGGTAACCGTTCGAATGTTTTCAACTCGAATGGCAATATCAAAGGCTATATCTCAGCCTGGTGCTAGGCAGCCATGTTTTCGAGGTCAGCATCAAACTCAAGAACAACAACGTACATTGGCGTAATCATATTAGGGACATTTTTCTCCGATATTTGAATGAGTGCCATGCTCACCATATCAACTGTAATTAACTTGCTGTACTGCAAACGAATAGTTTTCAACCGTTTGTTTGTGCTAATATAACTGTTGTTGTGAGAAAAATATTTTTTTCGGCAAAAAAGATTACGCCTTCCTCGATGATTAGTCCTTAAACGACTATTTGTTTACAAACATTGAGCTGTCAGTGGGAACCAGAGATGTTTGCTCGTTATTTTCCAATGGGGTTGTATGGGCGGTGTCAGGAGGCTGCAATATCTATGCTTACTGGGTGTCCATTCATCGGGAAAAAGCGGGGAAAATACCCGGGAATTTAATGAATGCCCCGGGAAAATATGAATTCCAGACAAGACTACCGGATTCTTTAAATTTCAAGCACAATGGGCGAAGTGTCTTTCAGAAAGTGTACGACTGCCTAACACTCTAACTAACTAACTTTTGGTGAGTTGGTAGATAGATAATTAACGATTAAGATTTTTGAAACATTTCTAGAAGGGTACTTAGTGATTCCTGGCAAGGTTTTCGGTGAGATTATTGTTAGATTTCTATTCAAATTCATGGTAAATTTTCAATAAGATCTTTGCTGGAATCCTAACTAGAATCGAATTCATAATTGACCAGTTTATTTAAAGATCTTTCTGAGAGTTCACTGAAATTGTTATAAGTAGATTGCTAATAAGGTTTGTAGTAGGTTCTAGAAAATATTTGATTTTTTCCTTGGAATATCTTCTGAAATCCTGGACAGATTCATGGAAAGTTCAGTTGAGAGGCTTTCTGGAATTATTTATGAAATTGATTCTTGATGAAGCCTTTTCTGGATTAGGTACTAGTTTGACTATGACAAAGTTCTTATGAGGCCCCTGGTGAGATTTTGTATGGATTTTTGCAGATTCACAACGAACTCTTCCAATTATTCTCAACAAATTTCATGGAATGTTCTTCGATGACTAAATTAACAGCAACATCATTTATGTACTCTTGACCACTTTTTTTTAAGTTCACGACGAGATTCTTGGCCAAATAATTTAAAGTTAACTTAGAAGATGGAATCTTAGATTTACACTCCCGTACAAAAGTTTGGATTCACCCCCTTAAAAACATACAACAGTGTTCTGCCCATATATCTGTAATTACACGTCCAATTGAAACTCTCTAAGCCATATTCGAAAGACAAAGAGTGTTTTTACTTCGTATGTATTTTTCCTAAAACATTTTTTGAATTTTGTACTCAAAGTTGTGACGTTTTTCAAAAAAACACACTGAAAAAACATAGCTGATTTCCTCAGCATTGGATCGACCAAAATTTTACAACAATGTGTCATAAGAATCGTACTCTTATACTTTTTGAAGAGCATTGACGAAATTTTTGCGGAAGAATCTGAAAACTTTTTAAAATCAAACAAACAGTAATTCAAGTCATCGTACAAAAATTTAGGTTCACTTGAGCCACACGCAAATCATTTTCGTCAATATCTCCATTTTTCAACCGATTTTAACAATTCATAGCTTTTTCAATCGCAAATAATGGCGCGAACATGATTGGTTTGGGATTTGATAGAATTTTCGTTTTTCAAGTAAGTTCAGGTTTACTCAAACTTTTGCACAAATGGTGTATTGTGCAAAAGTTTGAGTTATAGGTAAACCTAAACCACGGTGTCTTTGTGGAGTAACTTTATTACAAAAAAATAGGAAAGGCTGAAATTTCGAACTAAAAACAATTAGACTTTGCTCTTTCATTTGCGACCAAAATCAAAATAATCGGTCGGGGGGTCCAGAACATTTTTTTTTATTTTGTGTGAAGTTTTCATGGATATGTGTTTTTGTACCGACACACATTGCGTTGAACATAGATACGGGACAAACTGCAAGATCAAACCATTTGAACACCTTGGCTTGGAAGATAAAGTTGTTCTTGCTCAAAAGAGCTGTAATAAGCATATATGACATATGATATACGCATAATTGCAAAACTGTCTCAAACGTCATTTTAGTTATTGTCCACGAAAAACCTTGAAAATCGTACTTAAATTGGTCATAATGATGTAAGAAGTTATTAGGAAATATTTTTGATAGGTGAAGATGCATCGATATCAAACCTCGAATTTTCAAGAGCTTGTTTGTAGATTTGTATCTTGAGAACCTGACAACCTTTTGCGTTGAACATTTTATTGATTAGTCGCCACCAGCGAGTGACCAGTGAGTTACCGGTTATCTGCTTCTCTAGACTTGTGCTTTTGAAAATTCGAGGTTTGGCTTCTATGTATATTCACCCTTAAAACCATTGATAACCGAGTGTGTAGCTCGTAGTTATTAAGCAAATAAATGGACCAAAATAAAAACTGTCACCGCTGGGAGACAGAGAAGGATCTTCTCTTCGTCGTAGCATTGTGAAATAAAGTGTAAATCCATTCGTTTGCTCAGTAATAACAAGCTATGGCTTTTAGGGCAAGATCATATATTATGCGAGATTTCTCTTTTTACTCGTAGGGGATGGTACACAAATTATGTCACGCTAAATTTCAATTTTTTCGACCCCCTCCCCCCTTTTTTACACTTTCTGTATGAGTCCTCCGATAATTTTGTAAGGCTTGTCACGCATGGATGGTATTTGAAAAGTTTCAAATATTATATTTTTTATGTTATTTTATTACTGGCACAGTGCTTACGAAAAGATCAGAAACTAACATCATGAGGCTAAATGGGTTTGAGATTTTTGTACTTGTTTGCAGTACTGAGGGATTCCACGGAGGCATGCAAGTCGATTCTGATCGACCATTTCAAAAATATCTGAAACTTTGCACAGTTTTTCAGTTCCATCTAAATCGTCATTTTCCGATATCAAATCTTCAAGTTGAGTCACGACTATCTTTTCAAAAGGGTGTATGTGAAAATGGTTCAAAAATATTCAAAAAGCTGCACAGCAAAAACGGTTCGTTCGATTGTTAGACAACTAAAGAAACAAAGTTAGACAACTAAATAAAGATTCCAAAAAAAAAAAATACACACAGTAAAAAAATTTTTTTTTTGCATTAAAAAACAACATTTTTGTCACAAAAACTCAAATATCTCAAAACCCTATCGGAATACCAACGTAATTTTTTGAGGGAAAACGGTCCATTATATTAGCTATCTACCATAAAAATTGATGGTGATTGTAAGCCAATAAACAAAAAAGTTATGACATATCAAATATTTCACAAATTTGACACTTAGTGAAACATTTTATTTTTCATTGTTAATTTTTTTAGGACCGCAGTTTGTTGCTGAATTTTTTGTTAAGGGTACCACATGAGGTTAACAAGTTGTTTTCATGATATTTTATTTAATTATTCATAACTATTATAGCATCTATTAGAAAGTTAGACGCGATCCAGTGTTGTGATCTAAAGTCTTGATAGTGTCATATTTTTTATTGTACGTAACTGAAGAAAAATTCTCTCAATAGTGTTGAAACCTTTTGATAAAAGAAACCTATAAGAAATCTAATATTGAAGACAAAAGCTACAAAAAAAGTTTTCTATACAGGTATACGACTAGTTTACCTGCAAAAAGTTTACCTCGTAGAGAACAAGGCGGGTCTATACCCAGGTGATCTAGTATACGTAAAGCAGGTCGGTTTTCTCGGCGCTGGTTTTCTCCACAAAGTTAAAATCTGATTACACCTGGGTATAGACCCGCCTTGGTAGAGAATAGACTTTGTTAATCATATTTGGGAGAAAGCGAGTAACTTCAACAACATAAAAAACATGATAGGTACATACCATGAACATACTCACGAAAAAGCTAAAAATATACTACCACTATGGTTATAAAAGATTTAATTGTAAAATTTTTCTTCAGTCAAGCAAACGACACCAAACTAGTCAGTAAAAACTTAAAAGTGATTTTGTTTATTAAAATCTAACGAGCAACATGAGTAGTCGCTTTCTCAACTGTTGCAGGCCGTTTGCAGAAAAAAAGTGTTCGAAAGAGCTACGAAATCTCACCGAAAGCACCATAGATAAACTGAAAGCGGCTGGTTATGCTCCAATGTCTACATTGAATACAAATTTACGCATTTGTACGTCCTGCCGTTTAAACGTTGACAAACGGGCAATCTGTACATCATCGGTGGATCAGGTTGCAGGAAGTTCGAAAACAACAACAACTGAGGAATTACTAGATGCACCGACAACAACTGAGGAGTTACCAGAAGTACCAAGTGCAGATAGTCTTGCCACGGTACCATCAGCGACATCTGTTTCAACAAATCAATCAGAAGATGAGTGCATCCAGAAGGTCAACATCGAACGCTTCAACGAAGGGATAGCTGGAATAAAAGTGACTCCGATTAAATGGACGAAGATGGGTTACGTCAATTATCCCGAGAAAAAATACCGTGAAATCAACGAAGCTGTACGAAGAAACCTCTTCAAATTAGGACCTGAGGATGTGGAAAATACAGACTACGATGAGGTAATTATGAATATGAAGGAAAGGTTCTCGAATCTAGCCACGACAAGGAAAGAAAAATTATTGATTTTGTCGATGCTGCCAAGCTCGTGTTCTATTCAAGATGCCATTGATGAGTTCAAAACCAATAGAAATACAGCAAAAGAGGCAAAACAATTCAAAAATAACTGTCTTGCAACCAAAAATGCTAGGTCGAGTACTTCATTAACAGATGAGACAAAAGAAAAAATAATTCAATATAATATAGACGATGAAGTAAGTAGAGCTATGCCTGGCCAAATAGATTATGTATCTGTAAAAAAAGATGGAAAGCGTCAAGCAATCCAAAAACGATTAATGATGACTACTTTGAAAGAAGCGTATACACGCTTCAAGGAAATTAACGAAAATATTAAGGTAGGTTTTTCCTCATTTGCAAGCCTTCGTCCAAGGCAATGCAAGCTTCTATCCAATTCAGGAACACATAATGTTTGTGTGTGCACAACACACGAAAATATTAACCTAATCTTACATTGTTTGAAAAGAATCAATTTATCAAAGGATATTAAAATGTTAATTGGTAGTCTTTTGTGTGAAAATACAACATCAAATTGCTATCTACGATCTGGTTCGGATTGTCCAGATTCTTCATCATTGGAAAATACTTTATTCGCTGAGTTTGAAGAAAATTATATTGATCAGTTATCATTTGAGCAATGGGTGACCACGGATAGGTGTGACCTAGAAACTATTGTAAAACCTGTAGATGAGTTTGTGTCATTTTTTGCTTGAAATTAGAACGTTTAATTCCTCCCTCTGGGGCCCAGATAGCCGTAGCGGTAAACGCGCAGTTATTTAGTATGACCATGCTGAGGGTCGTGGGTTCGAATCCCGCTGGTCGAGGATCTTTTCGTAAAGGAAATTTTCTCGATTCCCAGGGCATAGAGTATCTTCGTACCTGCCACACGATGTACACATGCAAAAATGGTCAATCGGCAATGAAAGCTCTAGGTTAATAACTGTGGAAGTGCTCATAAGAACACTAATCTGAGAAGCAGGCTTTGTCCCAGTTGGGACGTAACGCCAGAAAAAAGAAAGAAGAAGAAGAATTCCTCACGACTTTATTAAAACAGAGCAATCCCGCTTTTTAAAAAATACGAAAAATTCTTTACAAGATGGTGAATTTTTAGTCATTTGTGAATTTTCTGAAAACTATAGCTTTGTATTGCAAGATGAAGTGCAGTCCCATCACTGGAACGTACAACAAGCTACAATTCATCCATTCGTTGTTTATTTCAATGGAAGTACGCAAATTGAACATTTTAGTTTTATTGTAATTTCCGAAGATTTAAGACACGACTCAGTATCTGTAAATTTGTTCATTGCCAAAATGATTAACGTTTTTCGCGTTGATAAGGATAAAGAAATCAGAAAGATATATTTCATGTCTGATGGAGCAGCATCGCAGTACAAAAACCGTAAGAATTTTTCGAGCCTATGTCAATTTAAATCAAAGTACGGAATTGATGCAGAATGGCATTTCTTTGCTACGTCACATGGCAAAGGTCCTTGTGATGCTATTGGAGGAACCATAAAGCGCATGGCCACAAGAGCAAGTTTAGCCAAAGAACGTGAGCATCCAATTAAAACTGCAAAAGAACTATTTGATTGGGCGAATCGCAGAAAAGAAGAAGATTTAACAAAATTATCATTTTGTTTTACTACTACTGAAGAGTACGAATTAACGGCATCAGAGCTCAGCGAGCAATATAATAACGCGAAAACGATCCAAGGAACCCAAAAAATTCACTGTTTCATTCCATTGTCGGAAAATAAAATTAAAGCAAAACTATACTCGAACTGTACTGATAATGATGCAAAAGTGTTCGATATTGTAAAAAAATGAATAACAATAAATAAATAAATAAGTATTAATAAAATGTTTTCATGATCTCATAACGCATACCCAAATCCAAAACTTTTAAAGTTTATATATAACATTTAGAAACTCATCGATCATACTCTAAAAAAATATCCTGGTAAAAAAAAATTATTTTCGTGTAATCTGTTAATTCATTTTAATTTATACATATATACATATACATATAATATTTATACATATTTATTATTTATGACATTGATCAAGTGGCCGAAAATTTTTGCTCCATTTTGAACAATTGGCTTGCTTTGAATGTCCCACGAATACGACCGTCAGTTTCGCCAGCCTGGAGTACGCCTCGCTTGCGGGAACTAAAACGCGCGCGTAATGCTTGCCAACGTAAACTACGTCGTCAACGCACGCCAAGCAATAAACGAAAATTCCAACGAGCCAGCAATGCATACCGTTTTAAAAATGCCTCTCTTTACAAGTTGTACATATTGCGTGTACAAAGAGATTTGAGAAGGAATCCTCGTGGTTTTTGGCGCTTCGTCAACTCCAAACGAAAAAGTTCTGCAATTCCAACGAACGTCTTTTTGAACGAGCAATGTGCTAGGACTGCCGTAGAATCAAGCCAATTATTCGCCAGGCACTTTGAAGCTATATTTGCTGCAAACACCGCATCAATACAGGAAGTAGCTGACGCAACTCGAGATGTCCCTGCAGATGTTGTTGATCTTAGTGCATTTACCATAAATCCCGATATGATCTTATTGGCCGCGAAAAAGCTAAAACGGTCGTATGTTCCTGGTCCTGATGGATTACCGGCAATTATTATTTGTCGTTGTATTTCTGCATTGGTACAACCATTGTGCGATATTTTCAATCAGTCACTTCAGCAAGCAAAATTTCCACGCATCTGGAAACAATCGTTCATGACACCCGTTTTCAAACGCGGTGATCGCCATGATGTTACAAACTATCGGGGTATTACAAGCCTGTCAGCTGTTTCGAAACTGTTCGAAATAATAATGTGTGGAATTATCTTCGAAACAACAAAATGCTACATCTCCGTTGAGCAACACGGATTCATGCCTAGCCGATCGGTTACTACAAACTTGTTGACTTTTACGTCAAAATGCATGAAGAGCATGGAAGAAAAGGCACAAGTTGACGTAATTTATACCGACTTAAAAGCTGCGTTCGACAAGATTGACCATCGAATACTTTTGCACAAACTGTCCCGCCTCGGAGTATCAACGCATTTGGTTTCTTGGATGGAGTCGTACCTTACGGGACGAGAGCTGCGAGTAAAAATCGATGGATGTGTATCATTACCCTTTTCGAACAAGTCTGGTGTCCCACAAGGAAGCAACCTTGGACCGTTGCTATTTATTATTTTCTTTAACGATGCTGGCTTGGTTCTCGATGAAGGATTTAAGCTGATTTATGCCGATGATCTCAAACTGTACATTGTAGTACGGACTGAAAATGATTGTATGCGTCTTCAGAACTCGTTAACACTGTTTGCCGATTGGTGCCGCAGAAACAAGCTAATTATTAGCGTAGAGAAATGTCAGGTGATCACTTTTCACCGCAAGATGCATCCAATTGTTTTTCACTACGAAATTGATGGGATCATTCTCAACAGAGTTGATCATATGACTGACTTAGGGGTTCAGCTTGATGAGAAAATGTCGTTTGAGCTGCATCGTTCTGCAATCATCTCAAAAGCAACGCGTCAGCTAGGCTTTATTTCCAAGGTTGCCAAGGATTTTTCAGACCCGCACTGCTGGAAATCATTGTATTGTTCCCTGGTACGCCCTATCTTGGAAACTGCATCCGTCGTTTGGCATCCGCACCAACTCACGTGGAGTCTAAGAATTGAACGGATTCAAAAAAGGTTCATTCGTTTGGCACTAAGAAACTTGCCATGGAGGGACCCCGATAACCTGCCACCGTATCCGGATAGATGCCGACTCCTGGGACTAGAAACATTGGATCGACGAAGAAAGGTACAGCAATCGTTGCTTATAGCGAAGTTGCTAAATGGCGAAGTCGATGCTCCAGAACTGCTTAGTTTGCTAGAATTTCGTGTTCCTAACCGAGTTCTCCGGAGTACAACACTGCTCCAATCAAGTTTCCATCGCACCGTATTTGGATACAACGAACCCATCTCAGCGTGCATCCGAGCATTCTCAGCTGTCGAAGAGTTTTTCGAGTTCGATGAACCGACGAGGCATTTTGCTAATAGAATACGATCTGTAGTTCAGTAATCTGTGTTAAGTGTATGTCATGTTCAAGTTTTTATTCATTAAGACTAATTTGTCAGATGGATTATTTTAAATACAAATACAAATACAAATACAAATACAAATACAAATAATATTTATACATATAATATACATAATACTAATGGATACATGAAAACGACTTGTTTAATTCACACAAGGCCCTTAACAATAAAATCAGCAACAAACTGCGGTTCCCGTAATAATTTACACCGAAAAAAAAATTTTTTTTTTCTACTAAATGTGAAAATTGTGACATGTTTGAAATGTCATAACTTTTTTGTTTATTGGTTTACCATCACCAAATTTTTATGGTAGATAGCTAATATAATGGACCGTTTTCCCTCCATTCCGATAGGGTTTTGAGATATTTGAGTTTTTGTGTCAAAAAATATGTTTTTTAATGCAAAAAAAAAATTTTTTTACTGTGTGTATTTTTTTTTGAATCTTTATTTAGTTGTCTAACTTTGTTTCTTTAGTTGTCTAACAATCGAACGAACCGTTTTTGCTGTGCAGCTTTTTGAATATTTTTGAATTATTTTCACATACACCCTTTTGAAAAGTTAGTCGTGACTCAACTTGAAGATTTGATATCGGAAAATGACGATTTAGATGGAACTGGAAAACTGTGCAAAGTTTCAGCTCAATAGAAAAAAATGAATTAAAAAATTTATCAAATTTTGGTGCTGTTGCTTGGAATCACTCAGTCTTCTCTTGAATCCAACATAAATTTTACTAGATCAAGATTTTTTTTTTCCAGGAACCAGCCATAAGCCATGTCCAACGCATTATTTCGAAGGTAATGTAAGGGATTGTTCATTAATTACGTAAGACAATTTCGGAGATTTCTTGACCCTACTTTAATGGCCTGGCTATTGATCTTTGCTCTTTTGTGGAAGTTTAGATACACAGAGCAGAAATTTGTTTATATAATTCCATAATATTTCTATACAACCTAGGAATTCTAAGGAGATGGACGAACCATCAGATATTTCAACAAATATTTTAAATCTTTTTGTTCAAAACTCTTTCAAAATTCAAACCGTATTTTATAAATTTATTTCAAAATAATTCATAAACATGTTAGATCCAGTTGTCCAAATTTGTTCATATTTATGCAAGTCGCAGGATTATTAAATATATTTTTAATTTCTTGGGCATTCAGAAAAAAAAACCGGAAATAAGAAAAATGTTTTTGAATGGACACCCTATGCTAATGTTGCTGCTGATAATTAAAATTACTCCTCTTCATTAACGGGAATTCCCAATAGATATCTGACCATTTGAATCAAATGATTGATGCAATGTTCAAAATCACCACTATGGCTGAAGCATTAAAAATTGGTGATAAGTTTACTATCAAAATTGTTTTTGGATTGCGTTTCTCTAATCGTTCATTTTTTATCTAATATTTTGATTTCGTTCGTTCATTGAATGAAAAAAAAAAACTTGTTTGATTTTCTAGCAGCTAATAGCACACGTATAGCAGTTATAACTGAAAGTTATTTCATACCCGGATCCAAACTTAAAAGAAATCCAAACTTTTTTGTTTATCGTAATGATCAACTGGATGGGGCATGTGGTGGAGTTGCTATCATCACTCATAGACGTATAAAAACATCCACTTTTTGCGTCATTTGAAACCAAAGTTTTCGAAACTTTGGGTGTTTCTGTTGAAACGAAGCATGGTAAATATACTTTCATAGTTGCCCATTTGTTTTTTCAATGCACTGGGCAGCAAGTTAATTTGCTTCAAACTGACTTGTGGAAATTGACTCGCACAAGTCAAAAAATTCTGTCATTGATGACTTTTTGCTAAACTTTGCTCATGGAATAATTCGCAAAGCAATTCCAATGGCAGAAGTTTATTTAATGAGTGCTCTTCATGATATTTCTCATTTCAATACCCTGCTGGTCCTTCTTGTGTTCCCTCTTCAAGAAACCCTTTTTAGATTTATTTGGTCTTAACCGACTCTAGTCACCTTTGTAGCCAACTGATTACTCACGTTGATTTTGATTCTGATCATGTCCTGGTTACATTTCAAATGTATCATGAAGCGATTCTCAATACTATCAGCTCCACCTTCAATTATTTACGAGCCGACTGGAATACATATGAACATACATCGATACATACAATGATCTTCAAACAAATTTTCAGGCCTTCCATGTTTTATGTCGTACCAATATAGACTAGCTGTTGTAATACCAGAAAAAAGCTATGCGGAGAATTCAAAATAAAATTTTGAATATGATTCTGAATCTCCCTCCGTGGTACAGTGCTAAAGAGTTACATAAAATATCCAATGTTGAAACATTGAAACAAATGTCTTTACAGATATTTCACAAAGTATCTTCAATCGCAGTTTATCCACCAACAGAATTTCACTCTTCCAAACTTTCGGGCGTTGACTCACCGCTCTGCGATTTATTCAATCGGTTCCGCCTGGTAATAAATCGCCCGGACGAGTTTGCTAATGGGATAATCCTATTGGCCATCGATTCTGCAGAAGCAAAACAACATTTATTGAATTCGGCTCGGCGAAAATCCGTGATTTATCGATCCTCGCCTGCAATCAAGCGGACTAAGCGTGACTGCGGCGGTCCCTCCCGGTTCGGGATCCAGGTGTTTCATAAATCATCACTTGAAGAACGGTTGACACTGTGTGTGTTTCGTGGAAGCCCGGGACTCCTAATAGTGTCACATAGATGAGTGGGTGCACACTTCGGCGGGGAACAGTCATAGGACCCCAAAATAGCAATATATAGTGTAGGACAATACATTTGCAACTTTTTTCGATTTTCAATAGAATAGTTTGTATCTTTTGACAGATTCGCGTATTTCGACCTCAACTGTAAGGCCGTCTTCAGTGTCGTGTACTAGACTCGACTTAAATTATGAATAATTTATTTGAAATTATAAAAGTCTTACACAGAACTGTCTTAGACATACTTGTTCATCTTGTCTAAATCTACAGCTTTGTGGAAGATACTATATCATCCATAAATATATATTGAAATTAAAATTGTTCATTTTGTATGGAAAATCGACAAAGTTGCAAATGTATTGTCCTACACTGTACAATATATTCAGGCATCGCCGGGTGTCTAATTTCCTCTTCTCTAGTTTCGGCGACGACGGTTTTGAGAATGCATCCGGATTCGACTTGGGTGGTTCCTTGATCGAGTCGTAATGGAGTGGGTTTCTTCTCCCGTTGAACTCCATTATTGTGGATCAGTGTCTTTCTAGTAAAGTAGGAGAACGTTCGTTGCTGCTCGAGAGACAGGTTATTAATAATTACACCTTCTTGCTGTGGTGGGTACCATATGGGAGTTGCTCGAAAGTCAATTGTATGCTAATGACTATAAATTGATTCGAGCATGCTAGATAAAGTGCAGCTGTTCGACGGAGCTAGTCAAATAAAGCGAACCGAAGACGTTACTCTCGAATGATGTATCTTTTTTTATCTTCAATGGTTCGATAAATCATCGCTTTATTCAAATTCTTTGGAGGATTTCATCGTGGAGGAATGATAGTTATTGCGAACGCAAGAATCTTTTCTATCCGCATTCTATTCATATTTATTGATATTTCGCGGTTTTATGAAGAGTGGCAAGTGCTCTTTAAAGAAGTACGCATAAAGTAACTGTACTTCGTATCAAATAATGAGAGAAAAACCCCTTCTCATCGTGACAACATGTCTGATTGAAGGTTTCAAATAATGTGCTTTTGGTTTATGTGGGAATATTATTGGTTGAGTTTTGGAATCATTAGGAGAAATCTTCCATTTTTGCAAGTATGAAGAAAAAATATCCAAACTTTTTTGCAATCTACTACAGATGACACACAGGCTTTGTCCTTTGGCGAAGAGGCCTGTGTCATCCGCAATCAAGGATTTTTGACATCCCTCAGGTAAGTCAGATGTAAAAATATTGCATAATATTGGTCCCAAAATGCTGCCTTGAGGAACACTAGCTCTTACAGGAAGTCTTTCAGATCTGAAGTTCTGATAATTAATCTGAAGTGCACGATTTAAAGGAATCGATAGCTACCGATAAATATCTTTTGATGTATTATCTCCACCAATAACCTATGTATTGCATGATCCAATATGAACACAGTTCACATCGCGACGAGAGATATGCACTTTGTCAAACGTTGACTTTCAGCCGAACCAGACCCAGACGCACTTCAAGTGCTTTTCCGTGCGGTTATTGATGTTGATTTTGAGTAAACGTCGTACCTTTTCCGTTGCATATCTCCGGTGGAGCAGTCGACCCCTTGTCGGACCAAGATTTGAAAAGTCGAGCACCATTTAGCGATGGGCACACAACAGCCAGCATGGCTTGGAGTTGATGGACGGAGGATCTTGGTACTTTAAACCCAACCCCGATCCCCGGTCGGTCTTGGTCAACACAGACAGGAAGATTCACCGCGCGACTCGTCACTTTTGAAGTTCTCTGTCTATATAATTAACCTAGATAAACACTAAACGGTTCAGCACCATCATATTCCAAGGGGCGCATTTGAACGGATGAACGGACGTCTGTGGATTGTTGGTTTAGTTCTCCTTCGACGATATGACTTGTTCCTGATGATTCTTCTGCTTCTTAACCTGTTAACGCCCAGCGTCTATTTTGAGACAGTCTAAGTTACATACATTTTTAATTTAATTGTGCTCTATTAGCGGTTGTCGTGAGCACTTTTATAAAACCGCTATAAGATCGTATTGTGAACAAGTGGCCCAATAGAGGTTATCATTATCATTTCAACAGTAATAATAAATCCGCTATAAATCTAACAAATACAGAGTATACATTTTGACGTGTTTCAATAATCAATTTATGTGCCTCCAGTAAATTTTGAGTTGCTGAATCTGATGCCGTTCTTAAAAATGTTCCAGCACGTCACAATTGAGTTACAAGTCACCAAAGTTATATAAAACATTGGTTTTATGGATGTTTACATACAATTTCAAGTGTGGTTTATCAAACTGTTTAGTTATCTAATCCACCAAGCATGCAAATTATAACTTCAACTTTCATGTAAGATCTTCTTCTTCTTCATGGCATTACGTTCCCACTGAGACAAAACCTGCTTCTCAGCTTAGTGTTCTTATGAACTCTTCCGCAGTTATTAACAGAGAGGACCGACCGGGAATCAAACCCAGACACCTTCAGCATGACTTTGCTTTGTAGCCGCGGACTCTAACCACTCGGCTAAGGAAGGCTCCTTTTTCATGAATTTCATGAATTTCATAATTCAATTTGAATTGAATCGACTTTTTCAACATTCTTCCTCTCTCCTCTTCCTGGCGTTACGTCCCAACTGGGACAGAGCCGGCTTCTCAGCTTAGCGTTCTTATGAGCACTTCCACAGTTATTAACTGAGAGCTTAAGAATTACCAATTGACCATTTTTGCATGTGTATATCGTGTGGCAGGCACGAAGATACTCAATGCCCTGGGAATCGAGAAAATTTCCTTTACGAAAAGATCCTCGACCGGCGGAATTCGAATCCCCGAACCTCAGCATGGTCATGCTGAATAGCTGCGCGTTTTCCGCTACGGCTATCTGGGCCCAACATACAACATTCTTGCAGTCTCCAAACAGAACTATTCGTTTTTTTCATATGACAACATACAACATTTTTCTAAATTATCAAAAAATAACTTCTCATTATCGAATGTTCTATAAACTTTGTTATTAAGTATTATTTAACACATGTAGTTTGAGTTCTGTGGCATATTGAGCAAAAAACTCATCATATAAGTTGTCTGAAATCTTTAAATTCTGCATTTTCAACAGCCAATATCTCCAAAACTAGACATGCTATCATATGAAACCGTCGATAACCCAAAGTTAAGTTAATAGGAGTATTTTAATACTTGAGACAAAAAAGTGTTCCGTAGTGATATGTATTTGTGCTCGAGAATCTTTGACAGCTGTTTTTTTTCATACTCCAGAGAAATGAAAACTAAGCAATGAAACATCCAAACTAATGTTGCACCATGATGATTTTTGTCATCGTAAAATATCGGGCTATAGGGTGAAGAACTACTTGGGCACTTCTATGATTCACTTTGGCATGGGAGTTTTCTCTCGGCCGAATTGCTTAAAACGCGCAAGAAAAGTAAACATTTCTGCCCAAGAAATGGTCAAGAAATTTTCTAAAGTGAGATCCATTTGAATTGGCAATTCTTTTCAACTGCGTACTGCGATCAAAGAAAAATGCTTTTCTTGAGCATTTCTTGCAAGAAATTTCCCACGCATCGAGATAGGCGATTACTTTTCTGTTGAAGTGCATACTTCGCTTAAATATGAACTCTGGAGCTTTTAAACACCCAAAATCATCCCCCGCCTCCCCTCCATCCTGCCCAAGTGAATCAAAAGTGTTTGAATTTGTTCTTTCAGCTCTCAAATAAATGCCATTAATGCTAAAAATTCCCCAAAAAAAAGTTTTACCCATAAAATCTAATATTTCTACGATCAAAACAAGTGTATTTGATCCAAGTATTGCCATTTTACGCTCACTTTTAATCATTTGATCTTTCAGCTTTTTTTTCTAAGAGATGGCATTCAAATCGATCATAAAAATCCTGTACTTTTTATTGTTTTAAAGTTGATTTGTTCCAGCCAACAACATACATTGCGGCTATCAGAAAGATAAAATTAAGAATTCTTGTCAACCCTAATATTATTTCTAATAGATCAAAATCAAATAAGATGGTGTAGCGATTAGTGATTTTTTTTCAGAATTGTAAAGTACGCTTATATTGCTGTTTGCGTTTGAGATGCAAATTATGTTTAACTGGGCTTCAAACGCGGCAACACAAACTAATCAAAGAACATGATCGATATCAAGGCCAATCTAGCAAAGAAAATCAATCTTTAACTTCGCCTTGTGAAAAATCTTACCGCGTTTGGTGTTCCCGCATTTGATATTTGCGTTTCAAACGCACACAGCAATATTATTCAATGAAACATTTATCGATTTAATTGTTCATGACCGTCATAAAACTCATAAAATGTGAATAAATCTATGGACTTCGTGGCCGTGTGGCTAGTGTTGTTAGGCAGTTAAGCGCATCGTGTCATGGGGCGTGGGTTGGATTCCTGCTGCAGCCAGTGAAACTTTTCGTCAGGAATGTTTCTCGGCTGTACTACTGGAGTATGCTTGTCTATTGTCTACAGTCACAGTCTGTGTTAAGTTACAGTCTGTGTTAAGTTACAGTCTGTGCAGCTAAATGGCTGAACACGGTGTCCGTGTCTTTTTATAAATGGCGCAAATACCGTTAAAGCGACGGTTAATTGACAAAAGGTTGAAAGACAAAACGTCCACTCGATAAAAGGTCGAAATTGATTTTCCTTGGTGGGAATATTTTCCTTCTTTGAAGAAATATTTCCTAACTCTTTCCCTTGATTGTCTTTTGGATCTTTTTCATTTTGACCTTCTGCCAGAGATTTTCAAAATACAGCGAAAGATATGCTTGGTGTTATGCTTGGAAAACTAGTTTATAGCTCTGATATCTTCAACTCAGAGCACATTATACTTCGGAAGGCAAGAGGCTACACAAGCGGCTCTGCAGCATTATCAAATCTCGATTACTTTTTTCAAACTAATGTAAGTAAGTTTCACACGGTTTGTGGAAAGAATATGAGTACAAATAAAACCTTGTATCCGAATCTATTTTAAAATAAATGTACCTCTTGACGTTTTTTTTCTTCACGTGTATCCTAGAAACTTTACATGCAAGCACCACAGATTTTTTTACAGCTTAATTACAAAATGATTCACTGTTTTGTTTAATTACCGACAACGTTTTTGTACCAGTGTAAGATTGACTAAAGTAGTGTTAAATCTTGATTCGTGGTATAGTTACGTTGTCTCTCCATATACCAGAGCGGTAAAAGTAGTGATTCGGTTGCGAAAGTTGTAAATCCGGAAATTAAACTTTTTTAAAGTGAAATTCAGGATAGGATTAGAGTGAAGTGTGTAGAACTTTTGCGGAACACGATGAAGCGATTATGTAAATTCGTTTACTATTCGAAGATCAGACTGTTCAAATACTTTTTCAAGAAATCTCTTTTTGAACACCTGTACACTAAGGTGTATTTAGGTGTATGAAGATCTTGAAAACGTCAGAAAACTCCATTTTTTAATTTCAAATTTTCTTGGAGATAACTCAACCGATCTTTATGATTTTTTGAGAGAAATCTTCTTATATCTGACAGTGCTTAGCCCATATTTTATTTTTTATTTTTGAATAATTGACTAAAAACAAACTGACGGCCGAATGAGTTTTATGTGGGGAATATCGGTCCCCAAGGTATTTCTGATTATATTTTAAACCAAGTTACCATATCAATATCATCATAGATTCTTAAATAAAAGAGTTTTATTAGAAACGTTGAAAAAAAAAAACAAAAAAAGTTATCGCGATTTAAATTTTTTTTTTGTGGTAAAAATGATGCTGCCGGTAGAGGAGTTAACAATGATTTAGAAGATGATCACAAGCATGATCAAACACACTACACGTTAATGCTTCCAGTGGGCTATTTGCCATTTGCAGGAAGCACCACACTAGACAACGGACTAGCATGCAACGCCCAGTGGCACAGTCGGAAAACATTCCTCTCGGAAAGTTTTTCGGCCTCAGGCGGGAATCGAACCCACGATGCGGCTAAATGCCTCGGTAACACTAACCGTACGGCTACGAATCCCACAATCAAAATCAATCAGTTTTTTGAAATAACAAATGTGTTTTGGATCATATGGAAACAAAAATTTGGCACACAGTTTTGGACAGCTTGATTTTTTAAGGATATATTTACTATTTTCACACCAGTGTCTCAAAAAAAAAAAAATCATAATTTTGATGGTTTTGGTATCAGATATGCAATTTTATATAAGAAAAAATACAAGAATATCGTAAAAATTATCATTTTTGGTTGAGAGGTTCATGTGAGCGTTTGAACGGCTTGCGCATGATTGGTATAAACACAAAGTGGAATAAAAAAAAATCTCAGCAACCACAGAAAAAGAAGACCGTCTTCGCTCTCAACCAAAAATGATTGCGTTTGCACCACACCGAATCATAAATAGCCTTTTGAGTGATATTTCACGGCAGTAAATATAGCAGCCATGAGAAATAACTAATCTAAAAAAAACTTTAGATTTATCAGAAACTTTGGAAAAAACTGCACCGCCGATTGAGGTTTTTAATTACAGTTTATTTTGAATACAATACTTTTCACTTTTACAGCCATAAAAACGGCGGACTGCATTTTGACAGTGGAATCTGGGCTGCATATGACGTTGATATTTTTCCTCTTCGCGAGTCTCTCTCAGGTTGTGACTAGTGATCCTTTATAGAGAGATAAGCGGAAGTAAAATGGAATGATTTGGCAACAGACCAGCAGTGCTGATTTTGCTCGGCGTCGGGAATAATATTGCAGGGTGGCCACCGAACCGGGAAAAACGGGAAAAGCGGGAAAAAAGACGGGAATTTGAATTCATCGGGAAAAAGACGGGAAATCCGGGAATTTGAAATGGTCACCGGGAAAATCATTTTGAACAAACATCTTCAAGCTCTAAATATACAAACCATCAAAAATAAGTTGTAGAAAGTTGATATGGTTGGTCATATTGCCATCTGTTATCTTCTATAAATAGGTTTTAAACATGATTTTCTTGTAGAAATAGTCTAGTTTGCTACACTAAAGTTGGTTGGTAATGCTTCGAAATATTTTATGACTTTGTTTCTCTTAGAAACAGCGCTTGATTTTTACTTTAACTTATCTGACTCAGAGCTTCAAAACTTTTTACAGAAGGTTTAAGCACTCAAACATATTTGATTCATAGTTTTCTTTAGTTATTTTAGTTTAGAGCGGCTGTGTTCCATCCTTACCATAAACGTATTAACTTTAATGAACTCTTCATATTATTGAAGAAATAAAAGAAGAAACATCAAAAATTGAAATACTATAAAGAGAATAATAGGATGCACAAAAGGGATATATCTGGGTATTAAAATTAAAAATGGAATGGTAATTGTATGTCACGAGTTGGCTTGAGAACGGGACGACCGATGTGAACATTTCTTCCACTTTTGTTTTCCTCAAGAGTACCGACGTGTTTGAGTGGAAGAACATTTTTCGAAATACTCCAAGAAAGTTGAGAAAACGGTAAATGCGAATTTGACATAAAATTCGGGATTTCTTTCAAAACCTTTACAGCCTACTGGACAATACGACGTTAGCCGGGACATCTAAATGTTTAAGTGAATCAAAAGTGCCAAGAATAGCAACAATGGGGTGTAAGTGATAAAATCCCATTTTTGAGAAAATTGACTTTTAAGTTTTTCCAACAATTTTTCATTCCATACATCACCTAAAAATACCGTTGAAAAGCTTAAAGTACAATTTTTTGGTATATTCAACTAAAAAAACGATTGAAGGGTCAATTTTTGCGTTGGGCCCTTCAAGAAAAAAAACGGGAAAATTTTGAAAATTATACCGGGAAAACCGGGAAAAAACGGGAATTTCAAAACGAATTTTTAGTGGCCACCCTGATATTGTAACACGGACATGACTTCCTCATTGCTAAAAAGTGTATTTTGTTTCATGGTAGATCTTTGAGCTACCCATATTCGGAGCTTGTTTAGATGGGTTTTATCACGCACTGTTATCTCCCCGATATAATCAGAGGGGCCTTCCTTAGCCGAGTGGTTAGCGTCCGCGGCCACAAAGCAAAGCCATGCTGAAGGTGTCTGGGTTCGATTCCCGGTCGGTCCAGGATCTTTTCGCAATGGACATTTCCTTGATTTCCCTGGGCATAGAGTATCATTATGCCACACGAGATACGAATGCGGAAATGGCAATTTAGGCAAAGAAAGCTCTCAGTTAATAAATTTGGAAGTGCTCTTAGAACACTAAGCTGAGTAGCCGGTTCTGTCCCAGTGGGGACGTTAATGCCAAGAAGAAGAAGATAGTCAGAGATTTAGCAGTAGACGATTAATAGACTCTCATGATATGTAGCGGATCATGATTTTTACTAAGACCGATTAGTGAGAGATTTTCTCAATTTTCTCAGAACTGTCAACCATTATCTCAAGAATGGTTGTGACCCGCACAAAAAACTATTTTTTGTACTGATACTATGTTTATTTTATAGGTTGATAACAATTTCGGGACTAGAGTAAAATTTTGGAATACCTTGGGCGTTAATGGGTTAAGGGCAATCCTCAATAGAGTTGTAGCTGCACGCAGGTGTCTGACTGAGGGTAGTCGAGGTTTGTCATTTTTGCCGTGATGGTGATCTACACTCGATTAGGGCTATCGAGAACAGTTTTATTTGACCAACCGAATGTCTTTTTGTACAAACAGAACGCATGTCGTTCTCCTTATCTGTGTTCAACCTTCTTCTGATGTGTGTCTCCATTTTTCGTATCTCTTTACAGGTAACTCAACCGTTTGCGCAACACATTTCAGCCCTCAGTGACCGCAGATCCGAGAGAAAAATCAAAGCTGACTCCGCAAGAAACAGATATATATGGTGCCATCAAGTACACGAAGCTATTAAGATTTGCTCGCGCATACATGTCTGTCAGAGAAGTGATTAATTTTTGCTGCCAAATTGGTGTACGTGGCTACTGTGTCCTTATGTGGGGGGGTGCGCAGCGCTGTAAACGGCATCCGAATTAAAACTGTCATAAATGGTATCACTATAACGTAGTGGGCAAACCTAAAAATGGAACTGCACTCAGCCTCCAATGAGATGGAGGGATTCCGAATAAAAAATTACAATTAATTCGATCGTTGAACCTATACAGACATCATAAAACCTATGGTATATTACAAAGTCTATAATTTATTTATTGTTAAATGTTTCAATAAGGTTGTAAAATTTATTGTTTTTATTGTATAATTATGTTTCTACTGTTTTTACAAGATTTTACTTATATAATTTTTTGGTGTTGTTGAAAATGCCTTGAAAACAACCAATAACAGTTCCATAAATTTTATCGTTTTGGAATTTTTGTTTTAAATTCTATCGTAAAAATATATAACGATCCTCTTTTTTATAGTGTGGAATGCTATTAACATTTAATTCAATGGTACGAAACAATCAACAGATGGTAAATGAGTTGTATAAATTTAGTTTCGTTTTATGGTTGACCAATTGGAAAACTATAAAATTGTTAGAATAAAATCTATTGCATTTTAATAATAATTTTATCAGGGGAGTCACTCACCCAAGATGACGACGCGCCTGTCAAGTGTTTGGACTTTAAGATTGAGTTGTGCCCTGCCTACCCTTACGCGTAGAGATTCGTCAAATGGAACATGGCTTTTGGGTTGCATACATGCATGCTGCATTAAACGTTTCGATTACAGGATTCAATTTAACTGATACCCATTCGTGAGCTTCGTTCCGAAATGGGTATTTTTGACGGCGCAGTGGGTTCGCATTTGGACGGTCGGCCATAAATTATGGATCGCTGTTTTCCCTTTTGGCCGAATTTGTCCGTTACGCCCCGGTTCATTGTCCAAATTGGATCGAGAAAACGGTGATCTACGTTTCAAAAATAAGTTATCATTTATTTTTGGTTGGTCAGGGTAGGTCGCTGCTTTTGAAGTGTGAGCGAATTTTTATGGGTTGATGTTTTGAAATGGAATCAATCATTCGTGTAGTGAGCCAGGCATCGCACTAATTCTCATAACTCACGATTGAAATTTTTCATCCGTGAATTGTCAATCACGAAACTCAGCAGTCAAAAAATCATGGATGAGTTGGCTCATGTATTTGCCTAATTTGTCTCGTATTTCCACAGTTTGCTCATACAATGCAATGATTTCTTGTTAGTCTGGAAGAATTTTAGTAATCCTTTCTAACGTGAACATTCGACATTTCACGACTTTTTGACGGGCTTTATGACTGAATAATTTTGAACAGCTTGAGTGTGATTGAGTGATTTTGCACGAAAAACTCACGCATGAGATTTTCGAAGCAGATTTCTAATGAATTTGATCTCGCGTTTCATTTGAGGAAACCTCCCCTAAACCACGTCGTTTATGTGAAGAGGAGGGTTATCTGGCCCAATACCACGGTCCATACCAATTGTATAACATTTGTGTGAACAAAAAGTCATTAGGTGGAGCCTGAAAATTAAAAAAAAAAAATCACGTGGATAAAGGGACAGCCCCTTACTCTCTTATCAGAATCTCACCCATGCAACAAATTCTCTTTTTTGCACTTCCTTATTGCAACTTAGGTTGCACTTTTGCATTTAGCACTTAAAACACGCCGCGGCGTGATAAATTCGTAAACATGGTTTGCATAGTTCAGCTGGACCAATCCCTTTGTCCCTCCTTCTACTCGGCTTGGTTAAGCCAGCCAAAGACGTGACCACGGTGCTCCCCTGACCGTTATTATCAGAAAAAAATCTCCATCAAATCTGTGCTCACCAGTCGATTTCTATAGTCAAGCTGCATGTTTGGGCAAAATTTAAAAAAAATCGTAGGGCCCGTTTTGAAGTTACGCCCTTTTGAGTTTGTAAGTCCACTAATTCTAAGAAAATCTGAGATATTTAAACGAGTTTTTATTGGCCGTGATTATCAGAATAGATATAACATCAAAATTTGAATCAAAGTTGGATTATATAGTTATTTGTAACTACTGAGAGGAGTTTTGAATGAGAGGATAGACGAAATTTGGAGTTACGTCCTTTTGGAAGTGTAACCATTGAAAACACTAATTTCCAATAGATTAATTAGGTAGTCTTTTAGGCAGGCATTCCGTTAAGCATGTTCAAATGTTTTCAATGCAACATTGCACTTATATGTCGCCAAAGTATTTCACAATTGATTCAAAGACTCAAGCGCTGTAAGGCATTACGGAGCAATTTTCGTGTCATTATTATTCATAAAATATTGTTATGGCCGAACTAGCTACCTTGGGCCTTCCCTAACCGAGTGGTTAGAGTCCACGACTACAAAGTAAAGCCATGCTGGAGGTGATTGGGTTCAATTCCCGTTCGGTCCAGGATCTTTTCGTAATGAATAGTTCCTTGACTTCCCTGGGCATAGAGTATGTTCGTACCTGCCACACGATATACGATGCAACAATGGCAACTCTGGCAAAGAAAGCTCTCAGTTAATAATTGTTGAAGTGCTCATTGAACACTAAGTAGAGATGCAGGCTCTGTCCCAGTTGGAACGTAATACCAATAAGAAGAAGCTCAAGCTACCGGCTATTGCGGCTAATTTTGTACTGCCCAAGAACATAAACTTCAATTGCTGAGTAATGCACAATTGGCCAAACTATAGAACTCTAGACCACTGTCAATACGTTTGTGATCAGTTGTAACATACATTAGGCGGCATGCATTTATTATGTAACGCTAAAATCGGAAATTTTCGACCCCCTCCCCCCTCCGTAACGCTTTTTGTATGAAAATTTTAAAAATTTTGTATGAGTCGTAACGCTCGAGCCTACCCTCTCCCCCCCTTCGAGCGTTACGTAATTTGTGAATGCCGCCTTACTACATTTATATTTTTCAAAAATCTACAATTTTACCATTGGGTTTCTCGGTCTTTTCGATTTCACAAACACGTAAGAGCTCTGTATAAATACAATAGTGAAAGAATTGTATAAATCAATCAGTCCATTCTCATGGTATGTCGTGAAACAAAGCCTCAGTACTTGAAATATGCTTAAGAAAAGTAAGAAACATTCGTTATTATTTGGTTTTATTGAATTTAAAATCATAACACTTTCAGAGCATTATGTTACATGTCTTCCTTGAAAATCAAACTCTCTTGAGAAGATTCTATACCTTAACTCCGAATTTCATTAACCCGAGTGAACGGGCTGATGCTATTGTCCCGAATATATAATTACCTTGTATGACATTGTCCCGTGATAATGGAATTCGAAGTAATGCCATTCTAGAAACTGGAACTTGCGAAGATGGTTTTCGGGTATTCGGGGTAATGGAATTCAAGGGGTATAATTTTGAAAAGATATATAAAATATGGTTATAACAGAGTTGTTCATGGATTTTACGTAAATTCCAGTTATGATTACCGGAAAATCGTAAATTTATCTGTGTCCCTGTTGATAACCTGCTGGACTATATACCAGAATGTGAAGTAAAGAGCTGCTTTGACTCATCACAAACGAAAAAAAGCATACTTTGGGAGCCTCACAAAGTTTTCCAAATTGACAAAGACAAATATTTAAGCTCTGTAAATGCTACAATGTTGAACTCCATTAAAAAAACAATAACGGATGTTCTAAACTTTGCATTGTTTTCTTCCATTTTGTATCGCTGCTTTCTACGTTGTTAATTTTATTTTATTCCATACACTGCTATCCATAACCGAAAACTTAACTCGTAAAGTATTCCTTGACGTATACTTCGCTTCGATGTACAATGGGTAACAATAATTGCATGCAAAATAAACTGAATCGTGAGTACATGGGTTCACCAAGCTATCCAGAATATTGTGCTACAAGAACTATTTTGGTTACATGATGAAATTAGCTCCGTATTGCCTTAAAACAATTGAGCTTATGGAAAATTAGTTGATTGTGAAATACTTTGGCGGCATATAAGTGCAATGTATCATTGAAAACATTTGAACATGCTCAAAGGTACACGGAGAGATATGAAAATACTATTTAGAGTACTAATTATTACATCTACCACATTTAAGACTTTTAATCCTTGCTAATCATATTCGTTTATACTTTCCCATGCATTTTCAAGAAATATTATTGGCGGTGCATTTGCGTTGACAGATGCTACACTTCGGACTTGGTTGTTTTTGTCTGTTGCAGATTTGTTCTATTTTCGCTCTCAGTCAGGAGCATCTTTGAGGTGTCTCCAAGTTCGCGAAATTTAGTGGATTTCAAGTATGTAGTGGCGTTTATGAGTTTTAGCTGAAAGGCTGCTACACTGTATGTAGTTTCGGAACGAAATGCTGCTATTTTTGTAGCGAAAAGTTCACTCCCCCCTGATGGAGAATATCATACTCCACATGTGCGGACAAATGGTAAGTTCCGGAATAACGTACATGTATCAGCGTACCAACCACTATCTTGGCGCACTAATCAGACTTATTTTCCATTTTCCCCATGTTTTCTCCATTACCCAGCATCGGGGGAGTAAAATATTGTCATCAAGCGAGCCAAGTGATTCTTGAATCAGCGAGGAAGATCGCAGGAAGTCGATGAATTCATCTTGTGGCAGCAGTATTTGCGATACATAATCTGTTTTTACCGAAGGTGTCTAAGCACAACGCGATAGATGATAACAACGATCATGTGACTTATTTAAATAAACCGATATTTATCATTTTGTTTCATTTCTTTACTTTGTTTGTTTTCATATTCTTCCTTGAAATCTTGAAGGTAAACAAAAGCATACCGCAGCATAAAAAAGAAAGACATTTATGCATTACGATTGATAAATGTCGTTTATACTAAGAATGATTAAACCCCAGATATGCACCCCATGGGGTGAATAGATCGAATATCATTTTAGTATGACCTTTAAGCTCTTCAGTATTTAATTATTTAAGCGTGTATTGGAAATTAGTGTTTTCAATGGTTACACTTCCAAAAGGACGAAACTCCAAATGTCGTCTATCTTCTCATTCAAAACTCTTCCCAGAATTTACAAATAACTATATACTCCAACTTTGATTCAAATTTTAATATTATATCTATTCTGATAATCACGGCCAATAAAAACTCGTTTGAATATCTCGGATTTCTTTAGAATAAATGGACTTACATATTCAAAAGGGCCTAACTCCAAAACGGGCCCTACGATTTTTTTTTAAATTTTGCCCAGACATGCAGCTTGGCTATAGAAATCGACTGGTGAGCACAGATTTGATGGAGATTTTTTTCTGATAATAACGGTCAGGGGAGCACCGTGGTGACCATACCCTGTTCCACTCCATTTCCCTGAAACAAATGTGGCGTGATCCAATCGCCCGCCAGCACTTATCAACTGGTAACGGTGCATTTCGCGTCCAGGCGAATAGTTTGGCAAATTGCAACACTACAAATTGCGTCCCGTTTTGTCCCAGCTGGCTGCCGTTCATGAATTAAACGGTCCTCTCGGGCTACAGTGACACAATTTTAAATTCGTACAGGGCTCTGTTTCCTCAGAAAGTCTGGTTAGTGGTTAGCCAGCCCAAATGGTTCCCAGATCACCCTATAATTTGATAGCTTTTAACCAATTTGATGTGGAAACAGTGCCCTGTACGGATATGAATTAGAGTCACTGTTCATGACGGGCAACGCCCGATCAATTGCTGGGTGCTGTTCAATCATTTCTACCGATCAGAATATGTCCAAGTTCAAAGTTTCAGCGCAATCGAATATTGGCACATTACTGCATGCAGTCCCCTCCGAGCAAACAGATTCCATTTTTCACAACGTCCAATTTCGAGCTTTCCTCGCTCAATTTTCCTGGAAGGGAAATATGATACGGTTTGCTTATCTGCGAAACCCAAAGCCCAGTTGACTTAGGTGTACCTTAGGATAGAAGGTAATTGCCACTGCGGCCGCTGTCGCTGATTGGATTCGATTGAATTGAAATTGTTGCTGCAATTTGCTCAGTTCGTTCCGCTGAAAGTTACCGCAATTTTGCGCCTTAGCGTACTGACAACGGCGAGGACCAAGAAGGGCGTCGTATTCCTGTAATGGTCGCTGTGAGGAAATAGCTGAGTATAAGCGCACGTACCACCTCGTGGGATCTGCCTTAGCCTAGTGGTAAAGTTCGCGGCTACAAGGCAAAGCAATGCTGAAGGTGTCTGGGAATAGCACGAGTCAGTAATAAATTTTAATTGACTTCTTTGGGCCTAGAGTTCCATCGTGCCTGCCTCACAATATACGAATGCAAAAAATGGCAACTTATTCAAAGAAACTTTCAGTTGATAACTGTGGAAGTGCTCACAAGAACAATAAGCTGAGCAGCAGGATCTGTCCCAGCGAGGACGTAATGCCAGAAGAAGAATCAAACGAACCAACGTTCAAACGGCCGGGTGGATACCCAAGATGCTCGAATGGGATACCTTTTTTTCTCACTCTCACTTCTCTGAAGGTTTTGCCTCTAAACGCGGTGTTGTACTTACTGCGTCGTACATGGATGCAATTTGCGCTTAACTGGGGAAAAAAATTTCAGCAGCTGCATTGGCTGTTACTGCCCTAATGTGAAGGGGAATACGAGAAACGGTCCATATATGTTTTTCTGAATTTATCTCTAAGAAAAATCCACAAAAAATAGCCGACGAAAATAACTAAGGACCCATTCAATTGTTCATTCTGCGTTGTACGTCACAAATTAATTTTATTTGGAGATATTCCTTAATTATGGATTTTTCACTATGATATTCATAAAATGTCGGATATAAGCTTTGTTACTCCCCAAATTTAAAGTTACGTACCATGATTTAAAAGGATTTTTTTGTGACATATCCAAAGTCCACGCCAAAGAATATGAGTAGGCTGTTACAAACAATCGGGATTCTACTTTGGATCTCATTGGTTCATACCGCGGTTTGGTTCATACTTCCACGGAGTATCTCGCATTTTAAAACGTAAGAGGAAATCATATAAAATGATTTCCTGTATTTCACTGCTTTTTTGCTTTCTTTATTATTGCTTAGTTTGGGTAGTGACCACGGTGCGGATATTTCAGAGCAATCTCCAGCATAAAAGAACAGGAACGATCATTCTTTGCAGGGGCTTGCAAAATGGTATAGCCCAAGTGGAACTTACTGTTATAAGAGGAACTTCTATCTATCAAACCTTGTGAAACCAGGTTTTGCTACTTAAAGCAATAATGAAATGGCAAACTCGTGTCCCTTGCTCCGCACATTTCTGAATTAACTATAAGGGATGCATGTGCTGTCACAATTGATGTTTCTGTAGGTGACCTCAACAGGTATTTTGTTAGAATTACTTTTCACATGATGAAACATCTCAAACTCTGATTGTGGAGAGTGGCTAATACTCATCACATCCTGGTGAAGAAATGGTGTTCCTGGGTCGCCGGAAAACTCGCAAATTTTGCAATAAATTCAGCGCATCCCGCTACCTAAATCTTTCGCAATAAAAATGGATGTATCGTGTCGGATAAGCATGAGCTGTTTGAAAGATGGACGCAATACTACGATGAACACCTGAATGGCAGTTGGAAATAAATGGTTTTGTAATGGAACTCGTAGAGATGAGCTCGGATAAGTTGGCTACTTGTCTGCACTGATTGATAGTCAGGATTGGGAATACTGAAAAGCTACTGGAAGAGTGTGATCAAGGTTTAATGTGCTCAATTTATGAGACAAACTGGAATTTAAGAACCGTGAGAACTAGTGTTCGTTCAGCTATCGCCGTGTATCGCTGATGGTAAGTAGATTTTTTGCAAGCTATCTAGCCAGCGTTCGATAACAGACCAAATCTTTACATTGCGCTGGATCTTTCAAAAGTGTCGAGTTCCTACACACCACTATCGATCATGAAGAGCTTAGAAAAATTATGGACCAATACGATTTTCCCGAAAAAAATACAAGACTTAATAAGACTACGATGGATATTGTGCAGTTATCGGACTCGTTTAGAGCACGCAAAAGACTTCGCCATTGCCTGGCCTTTCTTAGCTCCTGTTCAATATTGCGCTTGAAGGTGTTATGGAACGTGCAGGCTTCACCAAGCGGAGTACGATTTTCAATCAATCCAGCCAATTCATATGCTTCGCAGACGACGTTAATATCTTCGAAAGGATATTCCAGGTGGTTGCTGAACTGGATCTCTGGTAGTGCATAGGATTGTCGTGAAAGATTTCCATCCTGGACGATCGCTTGCTATCTCCTTGACCTTCAAATTTTGGTCTACCTCTTTTATTTATTTGTTGAGGCTGCGTAGCCATGAGCCTCTGGGTCTGCCTCTGCTGCAATGTCCTGTTAGATTCAGACGAAGACCGATCTGGACATCTAACGATCTGGTCTTGTTGCCGTTGATTTTTTGACCTGTCGCTAAGGAGAATACGGAAAGATCATATAGCTTACTCCGCATGTCCGAGCGTCGTTGTGGAAATAGAGCAACATCATCAGTCAATTCGATGTAATTTAGATGCTCCATGGTAATGGGTTGCCACAGCAACCTTCGGTTTAAATCACGATCAATAGCTCCAACCAAGATCTCATCGATTACGATGAGCAACAGGAGCGGCCATAGTATACACCCTTGCGCCTCAGTGCACCCCGCATATTTTCTTGGTTGAGCCGGTCATAAGCTTTTGCGTATTAAATGAACACCAAGTATAGGGACCCTTGGAATTCGTTGATCTGCTCCAGGATGATACAGAGTGTGACAATATGGTCCACACAAGATCGTCCGGCACGGAATCCTGTCGCGTCAATCTTCTCCTCTATCCGGTTCAGGATTACTTTGCACAGAGCTTTGAGGAATATACACAATAGCATGATGTCTCGCCAGTTATCGCAAACATCAGGTTACCCTGGACAAGGAAACCTTGTCTCTTAAAAATCTTTATATTTAATTGAGTCCAAACAATGATCTCTAAAGCCTCTTGCTTGCATTGAATCCTGATTAGCGTTGGGCAAAGTTGACCAGAACATCGATGTTACTGAATCGATTCAAATTTGATATGTCGAATCGATTCACTGATTTGATCGAATCATTTGAATCGATGTTTTTGAATCGATTCGATTTTCAAGCTAATATGAAAATTTACAAAAAAAACATGCTTTCAAAATAAGAACAAATGCATTTGCATGTAATTTTCAAATTCCTTCAACGGGATAACATTTGAAACTACAAAAATGTTAAAAAAGGCTGATTCAAAATGAGGTTTATGGTTTATCAACTCTTAAAAAAAATCTGATCAATTTCATTGTTTTGAATCGAAACACAAAATCAAATGAAGAAAATCGATTCGTTTGATATTGAGTACTCTCAACATCGATTAATCGGAACGAAAAAACCATTTCTCCCATGAACTATTCCAACGATTTTTTAAAGGGTGCTCAAAAGAATTTCTCCAGAATTCGCTTCAAAAAATCCTTGAAAACTTTAAAGCTTACATATTACTTTGCTTGTTTTTTTTTTTCAAAGCTATCCAAGAATTTCCTCCATTTTTCACTAATCCTTCAACTAATTTCTTCAGTTGTTACTGTAGGAGATCTTCAAAGGATTTCTAATGAATTTCTTCCGTGGAAATCCCCAAACGTTTATTCCAGAGTGTTTGACAAATATACCTTAAGCTTGAGCTTGAGCTTGATTGGCCGCCCGTGGTTGCTGGTGATCTTCTATTTTTAGGCAACAATGGTGCCTGCCACGTCAGAATGCAGACCAATGAGGGGAAGGGGAAGGAATTGATGATGCATTCAACTGGCTCCCACGGTTGACCGTATATACCACTGCGACAACGCCATTTCATGCGGGAAGGGTGAGAGGGTGGGGTAATTTTTATGGCAGAGAGGAGGCGGCTTTGCTGGTTTGGTCAGCAGACTGCCTATATATCAGGCGTAAAGGAAGGCATGCTATAATGATGAACGAATGGAAGCGTAGGGAAACGGTTTATTTCTAAGTAGATGAAAAAACCGAATTTAGTACTATACCATTTAATTCCACTAGAGTTTGTATCCTTTGACAGATACGCGTATTTCGACCTCAACTGTAAGGCCGTCTTCAGTGTCGTGTACTAGACTCGACTCGAAGTCTTGGTTGGACTCGAAGTCGAGTCTAGTACACGACACTGAAGACGGCCTTACAGTTGAAGTCGAAATACGCGTATCTGTCAAAGGATACAAACTCTAGTGGAATTAAATGGTATAGTACTTAATTCGGTTTTTTCATTTACTTATAGGTATTCTACTAAACAGCTCGAAGATTTATTATCATCATGGTTTATTTCTGTCCGTCTCGGGTTCTAGCAAATGATATGAACTGTGATAGATACATCAACTGTGGAGCAAGTGAAAGATACAACTACAAAGTACGAGGAAAGGGACGGGCCTGGGATTGCTTATGAAGCAGAAGCGGTAGCCATTAAACCACCAGCCCCGTAAAAAATGTTTTCGCGGCGACCTAGAATCGAACCAAGGACCCTGCGATCGTTAGGCCCGTGCGTACACCACGCGCCTACCGACGCCTTTGTCTGACAATCATAGCTTAAGACTTATTTACAAGAAACCCTGCAATAATTCCTCCACCTGATCGTGTAAATTCGTACAAGAATTCATCCATGATTTCTCTCAGAATTCCAAAATTCCATGAGATGTTCTTCAAACAAATTTCTATTTTTAAAGAATTTTTCCAGCATTTCAAGTATTATACCTGAAGTTTTACCAAATATTTACAAGAAACCCGGCAATAATTCCTCCACCTGATCGTGTAAATTCGTACAAGAATTCATCCATGATTTCTCTCAGAATTCCAAAATTCCATGAGATGTTCTTCAAACAAATTTCTATTTTTAAAGAATTTTTCCAGCATTTCAAGTATTATACCTGAAGTTTTACCAAATATTCCTTAAAAAGTAACTCAAAAAATTCACATGCAATCACCGAGAGTTTATTTAAGTTTTCACGCCGGTTTATACTACAGCGATTTTTCCAATAATTCTTCCGATCATTCCTACACAAATTTCTTTAGAAAATGTTTCCAATGTTTTTCGATAATTTTCTTTACAAAATCCTGCGGAATACTATCCCAAGATTTGATTGATTTTTTTATTATCTTAGCAAATTATCTAGGGAATTTTGTAAAACTTCCTCAAGAGTCCAAGAGTTATTGCAGAGATCCTTGTTTATTAAGTGTGACTTAAAACTTATCCAAGTTTTATCGAAAGTAACTCTTGGATTTTGTTTAAAAACACCTTACGGAATAATTTTTCAGAAGCAAATATTTGACGTTTCTTTGAAGACGTTTCTGTTAGAATTCTTGAAAAAAAATTCAAAAGAAAATTAAAAGTAGATTGGAGTACTTTGTACCTTTGAATTCCGCCTTAAATGCTTATCTTTGACAAACACGCGTATTTCTTTTTAGCTTTGACAGATACGCATATTTTGACTACCACTTGCAGTCTTTTCCAGTGTCAGTTACTCATATGCACTGGAGAAATCGTCGCATCTCTCTACCTTAAATACTAACACCAGATAAGTACCTATACAATTAATTTAAGGTAGAAAGATGCGACGATTTCTTCAGTGGATACGAGTAACTAACTGAAGAAGACTGCAAGTGGTAGTTGAAATATGCGTATCTGTCAAAGACAAGCATTTAGGGCGGAATTTAAAGGTACAAGGTACTCCAATCTACTTTTAACTTTTTCTATTGAGATTCTGCTCAGAGGATTCGAATACATTAAAAAGAGTTAAAAAAAGAAACTTTCAAGACTTACTTTAGAAAATCTTAAGGAATTACAGGAGGTTTTTCTGTAGAAATCTTAGAAGGAATCTCTACATCGATTGCTGAAGGTAACTTAAGACAAATCCCTAGTTGAAATCTTATATAAATCATTAAAGATAATTTTAAAGGAAATCCTTGATTTCCTTGAGCTATTGCTTGAATTTTAGAAGAAGCTTTGGCCGGAAATCTTGGATGATGTCCCAGGGAAATCGATGGATGAACCACTGGATAAAATCTTGGAGAAGTCGGCACATTTCTCAAATTTTTTTTTTTAAGAAATTCTATTTCTGTTGTTTTGTCTAGGAAAAACCAGGTTAATTTCTTGAGGTATTCTAAACAAAATTCTTGAAGGAAATCCTTGGAAAGTTTTCACTAAATGAATTCTTTTGTTTTTTTCCGAAGCAATATCTGAAGTTTCCTCTACTCATTTCAAAATCGACCAAAATGACATCGCGTTTGAGCCTCTAAAATATAGTAAATTTCAATTTCAAGTTTAGTGTTAAAATTGTGCACAAATTATTTTCCAACGTGCCCATGCTTTCGAACGTGGACGCGGGTTAATTGTTACGTAGGTGCGGTCCTGAGGTACGTTGAAGCAGCAAAAGTGTAAGTCAACCAACATCAAAAGTATGTAAGAAATCATCAAGAATCTATCAAAATTAACATCTTGGTAGGGTTTGCCGTAATCAACACATGACCTTTCAGAGAAACCCATCCTAGTATGGATCTCGAGAGAAATTCTTCAAGATTATCTTTGAAGTACAAACATCACAGTCCTAGTTTGAAATGGCGAGTCCTAAGTTCGCTGTTTATTTGTTTCTCAATGACACATTTTATCAGCTACCTTGCTGATTACTCCAACCAACCGAGAGAGCAACAACCCTCGCCTCCACGCTCGGTGTTGGGTGTGCAAAAGTACTCTAATCATATCGCTATCGCTCCGGTCCCAGTTGCTCTCTTGCTCACATTATTTAGTTTCACTTGCCCAGCGCAGATAGTGACCTAAGTACCATGTTGTTGTCATATTTCTTCTTTGTACCTACTCTCGGCTCGGCCCCGTGAATAGTAACTGACCAGGGCCAATCAAAATGCGCTCTTACCTGCCTCCGAACGATTTGCATCGCTCATAGATGACTTACTCGTTGCAACTAGAAATCACCGACCGAGGCCCCCGGTAGGAAAGGGAATAAAATATAGCGCAGAACCTTGTCGTCGTAGCCCGATGGAGATATGGAATGTAAAAAGTGTTTTATGGGTTTAGGTGTTGTGCCGATTGTCATCAGCACCGTGGGCGGTATCGACAATAGGTGAACCAATTTCGCAACACCCGGGTGGAATGATTTATTGGTGTTATTGTGACGCGGGGTAAGCGATTTTTTGTGCCGCTCTCTAATTTTGTTGTCTAGCAATATTTTGCTACATTTCTGAGTAACCTTATGCTTGTTCCACGATATGAAAGGATAAAAAGGAATCCGGGCTCAACCGGGATTTGAACCCGGGACCTCTCGCACCCAAAGCGAGAATCATACCCCTAGACCATTGAGCCTCATGTCGGAGCCGGGGCACCGAAATTGACAAAATAAATAGCGAATTTCGCTTTCAACGTTGCAGTGCCCGTGGTGGCCAGCGGACAGAAATAAGCGCACTGATTGGTGTTTCATTACATGGCTTTGCACACTCAGCAGCGCTGTCCGATCGGTCGCGGCGCGGTTGTTGCGAAAGTGAAAGGTAGGAGTTTTGCTGAACAATTTCATGTTGCACTCGAGTTTTTGCTT
This sequence comes from Aedes aegypti, assembly GCF_002204515.2. Taxonomy (NCBI): domain Eukaryota; kingdom Metazoa; phylum Arthropoda; class Insecta; order Diptera; family Culicidae; genus Aedes; species Aedes aegypti. The sequence continues at coordinate 405,316,668 of NC_035108.1, forward strand.
ACTTTTTGTGTGTTCACATTGATTTATTGAGGTTTGTAACGAGGCTCAATGGTCTAGGGGTATGATTCTCGCTTTGGGTGCGAGAGGTCCCGGGTTCAAATCCCGGTTGAGCCCAAATTATTTTTTATCCTTTCTTATCATGGATCATATGTAAAGTTACCCAAATCAATTAGCACGATAAGTCCTATATTTATCCATAACGGGCATATAGTGCTAATATATGGCTATTTAAAACTTTATAAGCCTTGTACCAGCTTTATATCGTCGACTTTAGTTTAATGATTAGTTATAAATTTTGGTACAATCTAACATAACAACTAATTGAATTCTTAGTAGTAGACTAGAGTAAACTCCACCAAATCTAGCAACCCTAAATGAAATCAAAAGTAGAAACACATGTCCCTAGCAAAGCATATTTTTTTCAAGGCCCAACACAGGTTTTTACTTGGGTTGCATTCGCTCGATTCCTCCTGGCTCTTCTTCCAGGAAGGGAAGCACATGCATCATAAACGTTTGAAAGGAAAAACGAAACTTCCACCGAAAGATGCGGGTAGCAGCAGCAGCAGCAGCACCAAAAACAGCACAAAACCGCTCAATTTTGTGTTTATGAAACGATTCTCACCCAAACACATATTTATGATTTATTAGCATGCATGCAAAATATGTTTTTGTAGGTTTGGTACCAACCGGGTTTGTGTGTGGCTAATTTTTCCGATTTCGTTGCCCACCACCAGATGTGACGACCGGAGCAAGATGCAAACGCGGGACAGGGTGATTAATTTGATTTAAGGTTGCACAAGCAAAGGCCACTCATTTGCTTATGTTGAACCGGAAATGAGCTTTTAAAAAACTGTGAGAACTGGTAAGAAGATTCGTTCGAGGTTTTTTTGGCTGCGAAATAAAAACCATTGACAAACTGAAAAAAAATAGTCGGGACTACTTACCAGTTGATCACTGAAAAAAGTTTTTAAAATTCAATGTAGTGTAAACTAAAGACTACTGTAAAACTAAACGAAATCCGTGTATTGTTACAGTATTATGTAAACTTAAATAAAGATTCATTCAACTTCCAACTAGAAATGATTGAATGTTACATGATCGTGTTAATTTAAAATTATTTCGATTGAAAAAGTCGTTTAAATTAAAGCTTATTTTGATACTCCAAATATGTGCATGAAAATAAACTTAAATTTAGCTGTTAAGATTCAAAGCACCCTGTTCAATACTTGTTAGGACTCGTTCCTTCGATTCGATCGACCTCTTTGAAGGAAATTTCCAAATATTCACTGAACTTATTCGCGAAGTAAGCATGGTGAATCTCTGAATTCACAGCTTCCTTCCAAAAAAGTTGGTTTTAAAACTGTTGCTAAACGTAGTAAAAATGGAGAAAGGGCGCTCCTTCGGAATTCGCACTTCCATTTCATAATGAATTGGTAAATGTTTAAAACTGTCTCGAAATGAGCAATCAATTCAATGCATCAGACAAATTTTCCAAGCAACTATCCGATGCAGCCAGGCTTTTCAATTCATGTGTAGAAGCAAAGGGTGTAGACAAACTTTTCTGAATTTGTTGGGCTTAGTTGCATGATCCTGTGGAGTGAGATATTCGTCGAGCTGTTTAATAAACTAAAACCCGAATTTAGTACTATATCGTTTAATTCTAGAGTTTGTATCCTTTGACAGATACGCGTATTTCGACCTCAACTTCTCAAAGTCGAGTCTAGCACACGACACTGAAGACGGCCTACAGCTGAAGACGAAATAGGCATATCTATCAAAGGATTCGAACTCTAGCGGAATTAAATGGCATAGTACTAAATTCGGTTTTTCGAGATATTTGTTTTCATTTGAGGATGGATTACTAACTGGTGAGCTCGTTTCATGTTTATGATAACTCATTTTTATCGTTATATAATTTTCAAACAAACTTTGGATGGTTCCTCACTACGAGTGTCGGCATAAACTTGTATTCCTGTTCTATATAATTTTAATGGTGGTAGATCATCTGGCATAAAGTCGTTTGGCATAAAGCCTTTGGCATAATGGTCATTTGGCATAAAGTCGTTTGGCATAATGATCGTTTGGCATAATTTTTACTTTTCTATTGAATCTTTCTGATGACGTCAGGCTTATTTTAGAGTCAATCGATACAAAATGACACTTTATTCAACAATCATTCGCTCTTGAATAAATTTTAGCATATTAGGGAAGTTATTGCCAACAGTATTTTATGATATATCCAGAAATTACCCTTCTTTCAAATATTAATTCTTCTTTTGAGTTTCGCTATTGAAACAAATTTTTGCACTGAAGATTTCTATATATTTAGCACAAATTTACTTTTCTTTTAGTTGTTCTATTTTTTTTCTAAATATAATGTAATCATAATTATAGGTATGAAAACTGTTGATTTAAAATTTCAATAAATTTCCCCTTCTTTTATGCATAAGCTGTTCTTTGGAGCTACATTTTTAAGTTTTTTTTTTGTTTCCAACTGACAAAAGGGCGACAATCGATAACATTGATCTGCTCAAATTATCAGCGAAAAGAGAAATCGGTTACAGCAGTTACTTCAATGGGTTGTGCTACTTTTATAGTTTTTAGCACTCATAATTGTCGTAACTTTATACAATTCAGGGTAGTGAACGAAATGACCATCTAATTTGCACCCTTCTTTATTTAATTGGCGGTTCTTTCGAGTTTTACTGTCCACAGCATTTTTACCAACATGTGTATAGCCGAGAATTATAGAATACTTCCTTTTTTTGACTGTTTATCTCTCTTTCTCGTCACCACTTTTCGGGGAAATCAGTCATTCGGAGAAATGACATTCGAGGAAAAGTAGCACAATCACTTCGATGATTCTGAACGCACTTTTTTATGTCATTTCGTTTTATTCTGCAGGAATAATTTTTGGCATTCATTCTTCTATTGGTTTAATTAAAAATTTTGCCTTCTTTTAAAGATAGGCTGTTATTTATATGTTTTAAATTTTATTATTTAATAAAGCTAAATGTCAACCATTTTTATATTTTACTGTTTTATCAATTCTTGCCAGATGTGTTGTTAGAATGATAACTACTTTAGAACCTGACAATATTCAACATATACTTTTTTTGGACAAACGCGTGATCTTCTTCCGAGATATTCTGGAAAAAATATTATTTCATTCATATTTTTGCATTATGCTGCAATAACAGATCTTTGGATTAGAGCTTCTAATACATTGCAAATAAATTTTCCCTTCTTTTATCTAGTGTTACGTCTTAACTGGAAACTTCCTTCGCCAATTTTCTATTTTCAAATATGTATATCGCAACAAGCTCAAAGATACTCTATGTTCTGGGATGTAGACAGAATTATTATTCCGAGAAGATCTTCCATCAGACTTGTCACGAGTTTTATTTTGTAATGCTCTCTAATGTCACAACAATTTTTGACATTTATAGCTTAGAAAATCTCTATACGAACACCACGCTTGTTGAGGAAATAGCAAACATTTTTGCTATGGGCTCGGTGGTGTTGATCTCGGTAAAAGCTTAAAAAATGCTGATATTAATTCTAAATCAATCATTATGCCAAACGGCTATTACACCGAATGCCATCTCCCCAAATGCCACTACCCCGAATTCCATCACCCGGAATGCTTTTTCCTCGAATGTACAATAGCTTGGGACACGGTTACATTAAAAATTTAGATTCTCGCTCCAGTCCACTTTTTGGATTGCTTTTAGGTCCCATAACAACTGTGCAAAATTTCAGCTCGATCGGAGAAACTATATTTTAGCGCCAGCCGTTCAAAGTTTGTATGGGATTTACTATGGGAAAACATACTTTTGCAAAGAAAAATCGCCAGAGGCCGCCCATTGACCTCTATAAAAATTCTGAACAAAAATCTCGATAGGCATTTCTACGATGAACAACATTGCCAAAGACCGCAAAGCAATCCGATGCTTGTGTAAAAAGTTATTAAGCATAGACTATTCAGAAATTTTGCTCGATTTTGTTATTATTGTTATTCCTTTACGTGTTAATCAACGTCGCGTTGCCAATAGGTTTTCATTGAATAACTTTTTTCACAAGTGTCGGATTGTTTCGCGGTCTTCGGCAATATTCTACATCGTAAAAATACCTATCGAGGTCTGTGTTCAGAATTTTTATAGAGATCGATGGGCGACCTCTGGCGATTTTTCTTTGCAAAAGTAAGTTTTCCCATAGTAAATCCCATACAAACTTTGAACGGCTGGCGCTAAAATATAGTTTCTCCGATCGAGCTGAAATTTTGCACAGTTGTTATGGGACCTAAAAGCAATCCAAAAAGTGGACTGGAGCGAGAATCTAAATTTTGTCCCACACTAATGTACAATTACCATCGTTGGGGTTGAGAATGGGTCAAAAAGGGATATGTACGATTTATTTATTGAACAACTATCGCAATTTAACTCCAATAAACTTCAAATTTGGTGTGTATGTATTTGGATGGTACATTAACAACTGTTCAAAAAATTAAAGAAAAATATTTATTCACAGCGGCACCACAAGTGAATGAAAAATGACCCAATCTCACCCCATAGAGGGGGTGACATTGGGTCACTGTAATTGAAATAACTTGTTTTTGAGAATTTGATTGCAAAACCATTCATTGCTGAAACATATTGATGAAATACGATTCTAACAAGACGAAAAGATATCTAATATGTTTCACAAGTATGATAAACCCACTTAGAAGAATTTTATACCAAAAAATTAAAGAGCTTTGAGAAAAAAATATACAAACCCAACATTTATAGTCAAGTTCAGTGTTGTGGAGAACTCAATTTCTTATAACTCACGCTTGAGATTTTTCATGCGTGAGTTATCAATCACGCAACTCAGCAGTCAAAAAATCATGGATGAGTTGGCTCACCTTTTTGACTCATTGTCTCGTATTTCCACAGTTTACTCACACACGGCAATAATTTCTTGTTAGTCTGGTAAAATTATAGTGATCCTTTCTAACGTAAATAACAACATTTGGGTTTCACGAGTTTTTTCCGGGTTTTGCGACTGACTCATTTTTCACGGTTTGAGTTGATTGAGTTGATTTTGCATCAAAATCTCGTGCGTAAGATTTGCGAAGCAGATCTCTAATGAGTTTGCTCTCACGGGAGAGCGTATTGATTGAGATTTGAGTGTGAGTCTATCAACACAGATCAAGTTTACATAAGTTTGCTTGTTTTTTCCCTCAAATTGTCTTCAAAGTCTTATCCCAATTATCATAAAACCTATTCAGTTTCTCCAAAAATGTACTGAAACCTTTGCAAATAGTTAAATTTCGGTGCGACATTCCACGATCAATACATTTCAGGCAGATGTTGACGTTATAATCCCGGTATTTCAGCGATTCAACTCATTTGTACTTCCGTGAAATGTTTCTATAATATGAAAACACTTTTAAATAATTATATTCCAAAAAAAAAAAAATCCACTTGATAAAATTTTACGAAGTTGCTGCACACGAAACACAGTTGCTGGTTTGAAAAGTTGTCAAAATGCGTTGCATTGTTATTCAATGCACGAAATACTCAAGTAGACTTGTTTTATGTTTCAGAGATGCTGTATTTAGAAAGAATAAACACATCTTAATAAAAAAGAGATCATCCGGCACCGTAAAATGTCAAAAAAGTGGTCTTGCAATTTCATTTACTATCGTTCTTGCTTGACCCAATCTCACCCCCATTTTTGATGTTTTAGACACCGTACCGAAAATAATTGAATTTTTGTGGAAAAATCAAATAGATTCCGGAAAATACGTGTAAAGTGTAATGAAAAGACTTTTAACCTTCTACTAATATATCGATTGTGGTTAAAGTACATGCGTGATACTTTGCACAGGAGAAATTTAATGTTGTAAATTTTATCTAGTTTCAACATACAAGTTTATTGATATAGTAAACAAAAACTACTATTTCTTAGCACTTCAGTAGTCGCGCTGTTGTATTCTGTACAACACTGGTGAAAAAAGCTCGCTTTTCGTCCACAACAGCAGCGTGGTGGTTTTGACGGTGGCGCACCGCGCGACGACTGGAAGGTTAATATGTATATTGCGATGAATTATGTGTAATGATGTGTTCCCTAACACATGAATTATAAATTTTAGTAATACCAGCGTTATTAATATTTCATAAATAATATTTTTCCGTTTTGACCCAATCTCACCCCCTAAACCCATTGTCACCCCCATCGACGGTACTATATACTTTTCTATGCACAATGATTCAAGGTATTGCACTACCCTTTCCATCAACATTCCACAACATCCCGTAACACCTATGAGAGGTCATAGAGTTCTCTGCATAAGTAGGTGTTCATTCAATCATCCTTTCCCATTCCCCAGCTTTCGCAAGGACGTGGCCAGGACAGCTCTCGATTATTGGAGGGTGCGTCAAACTTGTCTAAGAGTAACAGGTTAATCCCAAACCTCTGACTTTGGTAACGGACGGGAAGGAGGCAACCCTCATACAATGGTCTAGGACTGTACCACCTACGAATTTGTGCGAAATGCTTAATGCTAATACTAACATATTTGCCAGCTTAATAGAAGGACAATCAAATGTTTGCGGCGATATCAAGAATTTATCCAGAAAGCAGTCATAAGTCATAATTTCACTCAGAATTCATCCATCTTTACCACACGTAATGAGTTAATTCAATTAAAAAACCATATGGAGTGAATAATAAAAGAGCTCTATATGTGACAGTACATTCTTTCAATTGATAATGTTATAAAAGTCTTAGGCACTATCCACTTATCTGCATTAAATGGCCTGGAATAATGTTAAATCATGAAGGGATATTTTTCTATGTCGCACTCTGCACGCTCGGATTCATAAAGTATAGCTCGTATCAACCTGAACGAGATATGAGCTTCACATATTGTATCTGACATGCTGTCTATAGTTTCCCGTTAGTGTCATTTTTCAGCCAAACGGCATTCGGCCAAATGACACTTGTGGCCAAATGTAGAAATGGCTAATAATTGTGGATGCGGGTAACTGACACTGGCGACAAGTAATAGTCGGCTACAAGTAATAGTCGAAATATGCGTATCTGTCGAAAGATGAGCAATTAGGGTGGACTTAGAATCAAATCTACTTTTTCATGCTCTTTATTGTGGTTCTGCTCAGAGTCCTGTCGCCATGAACCCTCCAAGGATCTGACTACGATTTCTTCAAGGTCCCAAGAAGAATCTTACTTCGAATTGACCGAAACTATGACCTTTGCCAAGAAATATGCACGACTCCGAAAATCATCCAGCACTTGATTGTATGGCATGGGATTAAATACATGACCCTCTACGTAGTAATATTTAAATACCTAACGCGTTCTCAGGATCCACAAATCCACCAATAATTTTAAAACACGCTCTCCAATCAAAATTTGATACAGATGCAATCAGTACAGGAAATCATTCTGTAAAAATCTGAACTCGTAAATGAAATGTTTGAAACAAAACTAATTATGTAATCAAAACAAAAAACAAAATCTCTTGACACATGCAAACAAGAAATATACATGATTTTTACGAGCTGCTTATCACCTCTCGGGAGCGTACAATTTGTAGAATATATAGAATTTGATGAATGAATGACATTACGTTCTACAAACATGAAATTTATTATGTTGCGTAGCCATAAACAATGTTATCAGTATTTCTCGTTACACGTGGCTCATTTCAACAGCTCGTTTGCACACATCTGAGTTTGCGTGATTTACTGATTAATTTCTTCACTACTGCTCTCATCGTCGAATCAAATCCGAGCTGTTGTTGAATGAAGGAATCATAACACATCTCCATCTCCCCGGATAGACAAGCCCCAGGTTTGTCATCTTCTTGACAGTTCCGTACAAAACACCGGATGCCCCATTCAATTACTGCTAAGTAGTAGATGGATCGCGTCGTTGTGCGTCATTCTAAGGAGTCACAACGAGAAGGCGTGACGATTGTTTAGATTATTAAAGTTCCATTCAATCGATTTAACATACAAAATGCGATTCTGTTGGAAGCAAGACTGTAATTATTACACGCACCTTCCATCGAACTAAGTCAACGGAGTTGGTGAGTGGGTGAGCTTTTGCCGAGAAAACTGGATAAATCTCGTTCGTCCATTAATCACCCCTCAACGGGGTAACCGTGTTCTAGTGCTGCAATGTTGATGTTCGAAAGCTTGTTTTGCTGCTATCTACTGCATCAGATGGCACGCAGCTTCAGCTATGAATGGTTTATAACACCCACGCGCCTTGGGCTCTGGGCTGGGCTGAATCAACCGCCAACACATGCTGTATGTTCTGTCATAAGCATAAGCCAGATTATGACAAACGGATGTGAGCAGAACAAGACCCTTGAGAAGCATCGGATGAATAACCAACTCGTTCCGAGCCGGTTTGATTGTGGATCGAATGTGATAGACGTTGGATTTTACTTTGTAATGATTCTTGCGAATCTAACATACTTACTTTTTATATCAAGGGATTTTATAAGACGAATGTTGTGGAACATTAATAATAGAAAGAGGTTCATTCTCATTTTCCCAGTGATATTGTAAAAAGAAGATGATCAAATAACTATTCTTTTTATCATAATTCAAATATTCAGAAATTTATAACGATCCGTGTAACCATAGCACGCTATGTCTGAACATCGGATTTTTTCGCGCTAGAGATCAGTATTTGGTCTATATTTTTATAATTGGAAGGTTTTAAAATATTATATAAAATATTAAGTATGGGCTGAAATGCGTCAAAAACGTGATTTTCATGGGATTTTGTATGAAGAATGGCTAAAACGTGAAAAAATCAAAATATCACTGATGGAATATTTCAAAACTTTCCGATTATGAAAATATAACCCAAATAATAAACTCTATCGAGAAAAAATCCGATGTACATTCGATTTTTATAATCGTCTGGTTCAGACATAGCGTGCATAGGTCTCAACCGTGATGAGAATTTATCAGGATTTTTCACGATTTTGCATGCTTTTTTTCAAATTATATCTTTGAAATTATGAAACTTCTTTTTTTTTTCTTGGCATTTACGTTTTCACTGGGACAGAGCCTGCTCTTCAGCTTAGTGTTTAATGAGCACTTCCACATTTTTTTAACAGACAGCTTTCTTTGCCAAAGTAGCCATTTTTTTCCGTGTTTTAGATACGATGATACTCTATGCCCAGGGAAGTCGAGTTCCATTACGAAAATATCCTGGATCGATCGGGAATCCTGGGCTTTGTTGTGTAGCCGCGGACTCTAACCACTCGACTACGGAAGGCCCTAATATACAGTTTCAAAACAACTAAATTAGCATCAAAAGCATGTAAAAAGATTTGGAATCGGATGAGTATTCATGGAGTTGTGGTCAAACAAAGATTATTGTTTTAGTAGAAAGAGGAAAAATTGGTTAAAAACAACAAAGTTATGAAAACTTCACTGAAGGTCATGTTTTATATCTTGAACATTCACCTTCAAGTCACTTGCGCCACTCTCAATCTTACTATTTTGGCTCTAAGTTTCTCAAAGATTCTCTTTGTATGTGATTTAAATTCAGAAGAGTACACGAATTTTCGGTTTGGAGAACTTTCAAAAAATTAGCCGCAGTCTATCGTAGACCATTGTAATACTGATTTACTACAGAAAATATTTTGGAATTAAAAGTATTATAAACCTATTTCATTAACTCAAGGCTTTTTGAAGCGGTATGCTCAAAGGCAGGGCCAAATTTGATCTGCAGTTTCCACCAATATGTTTTTCAGTTACTGCCTTTTGTAATTAACAAAATGATTTGAGTAAAAATTTTATGTTGTAAGTTTAGTAGACATTTCATCTCCCCATAAACACAAACTCGTAAATGACGACACATAAGAGTACAAAAGTGGAGGCACAAACGTACATACGCCATTAGACTGCTAGAGAAATGTACGTATGGACTTATTTTGCGTCAACTCTAACAGATGTTGGTAGCGCCTTCTTAGACTTCAATGAAACTTTATGGATGAGTTCTGAAGATCTTGACTAAGTCAGTCACTTTGCATACTTAGTTTTTTTTTCCAAAATTTTTGTGGCCTATCATTTAAGAAGGCCTAAAAAATTTTACCCGATTTTTTTTTGCAAAATAATGTAATCGAAAAATTACAACTTCAACAAAAAAGTGCTGCATGAATAACTTGTAAATGATTGTCTAAATGTTTGAATAAAAATATTGAAAAAATCTCGTTTGTGGTCAACACTGAAAAAAAAAATTTAAAACTGTTTAATTTAATTTAATTAATGTAATTTGAAGCTTCATTAAATTCTTTTACTTGTTTTGTTTGAAAATTACACACTAAAAAAATATAAAAAATTGTATTGTCTTAAATCAATACAAAGTTTTTGTATGATTTTTTTTCCTTAAAATTGTCCATCTCGCGATGGATGGACGGTTGGTAGTGAACATAATTAACATAATCTTCTGACAAAATTTCCTTAAAATAAAAAAAAAATCGTTTTTTTCAAATCAACCTTAAGTTTTGATTTTTATTTTCAGTGCAGGCTACGAATGAGATTTTTTTCAGTATTTATATTTAAAAATTTAGAAAATTATCTGCAAGTCTTCCATGCAACACTTTTTTTTGCAAGAGTTGTCATATTTAGATTACATTATTTTGAAAAATATCGGGTAAAAAAGTTTGGCCCTTTTCAAATGATAGTCCAGATAGATTTTGGGAAAAAATAAATTTGCAAAGTGGCTTTGCACATCCAGAAAATTTTATTGAAATGTGAGATGGTACTGCCTGCTGGGTATACGATTTGGCGGCGCGAAATAGGTCATGTACGTATAGCAATTCATTTATAAACTTCAAAAAACTTGCTATTCTTCGTTCATTTTGAACTACCATAGTATAACGAAATACAAAAAAAAAATCAAGCCAATCGTTTAAGGCATAGTTTACTAAACTCGTCGCGCATTAAACGTTTTACCGCAACGTAAAATAATTGAACTATTCTGCGCAAAATGTATTGTTAGAAAGCAGGAGAAAAATCAAAACAGTTCGCCCACTTTTATAACTTTTTTTTCTTTAACCATTCAGTAGGATCCTGGGGTCCATTTTAAAGTGGTCCAGAAAGCAGATTTACGCGGAAAGTTACATTTAGAGCTCTAGAATGATATGAGAAAACAACTAACTATTACAAACAACTCTGTAGAATACAGTTACGTAAACTGTTTTGTACAAAGTTATTTGTATTAGTTACGCCTTTTGTTTGATGTTATGTAAAATTAAGGTGGTCCACATTTTCAAAGCAGAGGATTAGACAACCTTACTATTTGTAGGAATTGTGGTATACATGTTTCAGTAAAGTTCTAGACTATTCAATTTCAAGCAACTCGCTATCTCTTTCCATTTGAAAGTTTGGACCAATGCACGAGGTTCACTAATTTGACGTTTGAGCGATGCCAAATTGACTCGTTTTCATGGGTACCTGAATAACCCGGTACCGCTCAAACGTAAACGAGTGAACTCGTGCATTGGCCCATTGTTGTTTTTTTTTTTCCTTTCAAAACACGCCAATATCCAATGGTGAATATCTGACATAAAAATATCTTCTGATGGCAATCGAAAAACAAATTGAGTATCTATATTGTATCAGTATGTTCTGAAAGTCGTTAATAAACTACACAGCAAAAAAAATAGATTCACACGTAACGTAATATTAGTTTCAATCATGTAAAGAAATTTTTAATGCGTCATTCAATGATAAATCCCACAAACACATCTCTTACATCCAACATTGCAAGCAAAGTCCTTAATTTTGATCGCGAAACGTCTTCTCTCAAAGACTGTTGCAAGCAAAATGGCTCTGTTCACATGCTTTTACGATGAAAAATCCTCAATAATGCACATGAAATGAACAAGCTGTCGATCCATTCATGTGCATTATTTTTGACAGAATATTCAGCGTATAATCGTGTAAACCAAGCATTCTTGTTTGCAATTTCACTTTCAAGATGCAACTAAGCATGCAATACTGGCGAATGTTGAATGCGAGATCATGAAATGTTTCAGTTTCACTCAAGACTGCAAGCATTCCTGAATGCAATGAGGCAGTTTACATTATATATCGCTGAATATTTAGTTAGTACTCGTATTACAAGTGCTTTATCCTCGAATAGTTGGGTCATACAGAAAAATAATTGTGAAAAGAGGCAAATATTAGCTAAAACTGATCCTACATAAATCAACTTAATTTTTTTCGAAATTAGAGCGGAAAAGTATATTACTTTTAGAAGCAGTAAGTTTTATCGTTAGTTTTTCAAGTGACATGAGAATTATGTCATACCTTCATTTTTATGACAATTACCCCAGCTGCTAAAGCAATTCCCATCAAATATCATCAAGCTCAGAGCCGACCGTGTAATACACAATGAGAACAGAAATAGATTTATGTCTCCTCGATATTATTTCTGTCATTTTTTATGTTTCCTTCATTTTCAATCAAATTCTAAACAACTTTCGGGTTTCATCCCACTAGTCTTATTCTTCAATCCGCTGCTGAATGCAGTGCATTCACTGCTCTCGTCGTTGTCGATGGGAATCCCGTTGCAGCGAAAAAAAAACATAATTTTGACACCATAATCGTTTTGGATAGAAATCATAAATAATCTGACAAGGGTCAGGGTGAAGCGCAGAAGCAGAGGTGCAAGCAGAGTAGAATAACAGCGGGAAGGGATCCCAAAAACGAGTAACATCAAGAAGATTCCACGTTCGGATGGTGATGGATTCTACAAACTTCCCAACACCGGTTTACTACGAGCGAGCATTTAAGCATTTTACACACTGTTTGCCGGATTGTAGGCGAGGAGTGGAAAATCTGGAAAGCATTTAACAGATCTCATAACAAATTTGTTCCGAGCGAAAGTGAATGGCAACCGGGAAGAGTGCAACGAAGAAAACACCACATACAGAAGAAAGAAGGATCGTTCTCGAGTCGAGATCTGTTCAAGGATTCTCATCGATCGGGGGTCTTGTTTGTGTATTATCCTTCGGCACCGCATGTGGCACCCTTCAGATCCACAGCATGAATCCGATCACAGACGCTTCACGGAATAGGATTTATTCAAAAGTTGAAAAGTTGATTCGGTCTTTGTACGTTTTACGATTCTGATTTTTAGCGTTTTCATCATAATAACGAACGCAGATTTCGGCTGTGCGGCCTTGAATCTAAATTTTGTTGTTTCGATGATGTGAAATCGAACCCCACCCAGTAAGGATAATACAGATATGTTCCATTTTTGTTAACACTGCAATTTTAGTTAATAAAAATTAAATCATGATGAATTCGGAATACCGTTTTGTCTCAAATTCCAAACCTGACATATATTCCGAATGACTTCTTATAGCGATTTTTTCAAGAAAATTACTCAAATTTCATTACAGAATTCTAGTCACAGTGATTCTAGTCCTCTATACTTAAAAGTTGTAAAAATGTGAATTCTTATCTATGAAAACACTATGAGTCGTGTTCGAAATTTGAGAAGATACTATATATATTTACTCATTTGAAATAAAAGCATGAAACGAGCTCACCATTTGATCATCCATCCTTGACTGAGCAGCCACAAACAACTTTTTAGCAGATCCTTGACAAAGAAAATAACTTTTGAGACACGAGAAAAAGATCATGGTTAGAAATAAGATTTATGGTTTTGTATATCAAAAAAATACATTTTAATGATGAAACCGGAAATATTTCTCAACGGAATTGGAGCGTAACAAAAACAGAACATACCTGTACTGTCTTTTAGTTCGACTTACGCTGGTGGAGATGCAGATGACTTCTGACGCTCGCTCCTCGAACTAAAACCGAAAGTGGCAAACCGAAAAATTGATCTCCCAAATGGGACATGTCTCTCGTTGGCTGAAGGCCTCCCGCTCACACCAAAGATCGCTCATTTACATTCCATCTCAGGGGACGGATGGATGGATGGTTCGACCATATGGTTGCCATTATATGGTTCGAAAAGTACGATAATGGAATCGTTTAAAAAGTTCGAGCGCAAGAGCAAGCAGGCCGAAGTCGAAACCGTGGCCATAGATGGAAATCAATCTGCTGTGATGAGGGTGCACAAAGGCAATTGATCTACTTGCAGAAGCCAGCAGCCCGCAGCCATCCTCCGGAGATGAGTACAGGGACACAGTGAGTGCCATATGGACACGGACAGATAGTCGTCATCGTGTGTGTTCCCATTTTTGGCCGAGTTGTTCTGTGGAAACGATGATGGTGTCGGATTTCGCGTGAATTCGTCTCGGGTAATCAGTATAATCGTTGGAGAGTGGTATCTTAGCATATGGGCGGATCAGTAAATAGTCAAACTATTCTCGTTGAACTTATTATTCGACCAAGAATTTTTATTGACAGTTACACTGAAAATACACAATGAATCGTGGTTTTCTGCAACGAAACGGTTTCATAGCATAGATAAATACATTTTCGCAATATGAGCAATTTGAAGATGATAAATGAGTTCTTGTTCAATACACCAATAAATAGTATTTTCGTGATTCGAATCTGAACAGCTGGTGGAAGTATATGCAGTTTAATTCGCTCGATTAATTGAGTTCGTGAGTAAATTAGTTGAATATTCAAAATAGATGTGAAATCGATTGTTTATTCCTATTTAAACATAGACGTTGTGGTAGCTTTTGGATTCGAAAATTAGTAATAGTAGTCAAAACTATTCGCGAGCTTGAATAAAATATTTCTTCTAAGTAGAAGAGATTTATGTTATAACGTAGTTTAAATGAAATATAATTGCAGTTTGAGCTGACCATCAAAAAGGACTGCTACAAACAATAGTTTTTCTTGACGGATTCCGAACAGTAAGTATTATGGGAAACCAATGTAAACTATTTTTATAGGAACAGAAGATGCCAATTACCACTAGGGATATTTTCCCATTATTGCGATATTCCGGTAAACTTTATTTTAAATGGATATTATTGATGATTATGAAAGCATATAATATTCGAAATTAGGTTCAGCATGAATTCCTTCCAAATTAAACGAATTTGATAGTTGGATAAACAGTTCTGAATGATGATCAAAGAGAAGCTATATTTCCAACTGTAAATGTTACACAAGGTTACTTTTTTACTTTATTATACTTCAGATAGAGATTCAACACTTCACTTTTAAAATAGGACAATATTCAGGTTTTGGACAATGAAATACAATTCAATTTAAATACCGTGCATAAGTACTCGATAATAGGACGGATACCCTAAATTCTGATTGATTGACGGCATTTTTACGATATTATCGACGTCCGGACTTGGCGCTAACCAAGGCGGATTCACTTCACTGGCTACAGATTACAATGCACACACCTTGGCACTAACATCGACTCTGGGTTGAGAGACAAAACGTCAAATGCCAAAAGTTAAAGGAGAGAATTTTAGGGAATGAAAATGTCTTGAAAGAATGATTCTCTTCTGAATTTGTAAATAAATTGGACATTTGATCCCATTCGACGTTTTTGGATTCGAAGTTGTGGCATTCTATGTTTTGCCTTCCGATATTTGGCCCTAAACCCAATCAGTTCGGTTTAGGGACAAAATGTCAATAGACGAAACGTTGAAAGACTAAACGTCGAATGCCAAAACGTCAAATCCTAAAACGTCGAAAGGTAGAGAACGTCGAGAGAACAAAATTTCGAATTATTTGTTCTCTCGGAAAAGAATCATTCTTCCAGGAACATATCGTTTCCTTCCAATTCTCTCCTATCGACGTTTTGCCCTTTCGATGTTTTGTCTTTCAATGTTTTGTCACCTAACCCAGAAGCTCAACGCATCCCGTAATGGTTTCATGCCACGAGCCGAGAGGGGTAAGAATGGAAGAATGTTAATTGATGAACCGGAGGTGACCGAAAGGTGGAAGTAGCACTTTGATGAATACCTGAATGAATTTGAGAGGTCATGCAATCACGGCCAAGACAACGGA
The DNA here is from genome assembly GCF_002204515.2 of Aedes aegypti. NCBI lineage: Eukaryota > Metazoa > Arthropoda > Insecta > Diptera > Culicidae > Aedes > Aedes aegypti. The sequence goes on from NC_035108.1 coordinate 405,332,678, forward strand.
GGAAATGTCTACGTCTGTGGGCGAGGGAGATGGAGATTGCCATTTGTCAGCTCAAGAACAATAAAGCTGTTGACAAGGTCAGCTCATAAGGATAGACTCAGGGAGAATAGGAAATTGTCTGCATCATCTGTTAGGCGCAAAATGGGATACTGAACAAGCTGGTGGAAGTAAGGGATAAATATGTTCCATTTAAAACAAGAAACAACTTGGATTGTTTTTTTATCCACATCTTGGTCAATAGTAAATTATTTATTTATTTTTTTTTCAAAGAGAATCACTCTTGTGTGTAATTTTCGTCTCCTTCCAATTTTCGCTTTTGGACTTTTTGATCATTTCATTGAAACCTTTAAAACAGTGACAAACGGACTGAAAAGCGTTGGCAATTCCCAAGAATGCTTTAGGGTGCGGCTTATTTTTCAGAAACAAAAATCCGCGTACTCTTCTCAATTCAAATCACATAAAAAATGAGCGTCCAATTTTTGAACCAAAAATATTAAGATTTAGAGGTGACGCAAACGACTTGAAGGTTTTTTTAAGTTATAAAAAATGACCTTCAGTGAAGTGTACATAATCTTGTTTTTTTTTTTTTAACAATTGCGAAACATTTGGAATCAATCTCTTCAAATCTAAATTTATGAAAACTTTGCAGCACATCAAATATGACTAAATCAAAACTATCAATCTTGATTAAAAGTAGTTTTCTCCAAACTTTTTCCTCATTTTATTAAAAAAAAATCATTTTTATTTGACCATAACTTCATGAATACTCAACCGATTCCAAAGATGTTTACATACCTTTGGATCAAATTTAGTTGTTTTCAAACTGTGTTCTTTACAGTACATTTCACTTAACAATGAGTTCGACCAATTTATTTAACAATCACTTGTACGACAACATATTTTATAACGAAAAATACCAAATTTTCCATAATTTTGCTAGTAAAACATTAATTTTAAAGCTGAAACTTATTATTATAATTAACTTTTGAAAGCTCATCGTAATAATCTTTAAAATAATTGTGTATTAAAAATATTTCGACATGTGTTAAAAATTATATGCACTATTAACCTCAAATTTAAAACAAGGTGCTTTATAAACTTTAGCTTTATTATAAAAAAGTAATTTTAGACAGAAAAACTTAAATAATCCAATGAAATTTGATTATTTAAGTTTTTCTATAATTAGTTATTTTTTTGAAGAAAAGATTAAGACAAGCGTTTGGAAGTCGAGTCTAGTACACGGCACTGAAGACGGCCTTACAGTTGAGGTCGAAATACGCGTATCTGTCAAAGGATACAAACTCTAGTGGAATTAAATGGTATAGTACTAAATTCGGTTTTTTCATCTACTTATAGGTATTCTACTAAACAGCTCGAAGATTTATTAAAACTCAAAAGATAGATTTATTTTATGAAAATCCTGTTCCTTAAGAACGCTTGCTGCCCGTAGAACCGTTTCGAGAATCTACGAACGAGTTGTCGAAAGATATTTTGCAGCTAATCTTTGGTGAGCTCGTTGAAGAAACTTTTGAACAATCCATTAAGGTTTTGCTATATGGCATTTAACGTTTAAATGAAGAATAGGAACATGATGAACGAGACAGGTGACCCAAATTTTGAAACAAATTTAGGAAGCTTGTGATTTCAAATCAATATATGGCGGCTATTCAACAATATAAATTGATAGCTTTCTATTTACATCTTCTAAGTTCGTTAAACATTTGTTTCATATCGGACCAAATCAGCTAACCTTCAGTTAAAGGTAATAGTGTTCGCAGTAATTAAGAGTCATCGTCATCGGTCAATTTTCATAGTTTTCCAGGCAAAAATGTGTAATAGAAATTAGGTAGAATATTATTGTCTTTTCTGAATTGAAGAAACCGGACACACGGATTATTACATTGCTTTGTACGAAAGTGTGTGCCATTTCACACTCTAGTAAATCTCGGTACCTGTCCCCATTGAACTCTTCCATTGACGACACCTAGCATTAACCCACATTCAGAGTGTAATCTGAGTGAAGTACACCGGCAAATTCTTCATCAGATTTGTCACACACTGCAACTCACACCTCGGTAGTAATTTTTCCCCCCATTCAAGCAAATACCGCAGAAAAATATCTTCCAAGTGACGACAAAGCGTGAGTTGCTGCTTCCATGAAAGCAAACCCGATGCATTCCCCACGGCATGAATGTTCCACTCCGACGACGCACTACGGGCCATCCGGTGGTCAAAAAGTGGCTTATATGCATCATTAGTAACAAAAAATATTATTTCAGTATACTGCCCATAACTGCATATTAGTCACATTCGACATTTTTGACAATTTTGAGTTATTACCGTGGAGAGTAATCAAATGATATATTCTTTCGATCAACTTACTCAAATCTGTGATTTTGTTCTAGAAAATTCGAAAAAAATACCAAGTTGTTTTGTCACATTGGTAATTGTAACCGCATAACAGTCACATTGAGATTATGTATGAGCCTCGTACTGTACTAGCAAAGAAATTTCTATCAGAATTATTTTCTGACTATTCACCCAATATATGATATGAGCTGTACAAATTTTTAGCCTTAAATAAGCACTTTTCAGCTCCTGGTAATTTTCAGAAATTTTAGTTTCATAACATACTGCCATAAAATGCACACTTGGTACTCCATTTACTCAATGCCTTCTCTTGTCGAATGTTACCTAATATGCAGTTATGGGCAGTATAGGCCCTGTACATAAGTTTGTCTCAAAAAATTGTTTTTTGAAAACAGAACATCAAATTTGTACCACAAAGCTCATAAATATTGTTGGCCGCCTGACACTGTGAAAACTGCTCATAGTGCGACGACATCTTAGACTAGCCATTCAACTATCAGCGTATGACTGTTTTTTCACCCATCAAACAAACGTTTTACATGCACATTGCGATGCAGATTATATTGACCGTAATGGATAAATTACTTCGGGTTGCTGTTGTTGTTGTTTCTACGATAAAAGTGCATTTTAATTCGTGTTCGTTTGGCCTCCAGCGGGATTAAGTTGCAATTTTTACCTGTCATAATATTGTCTTATAAATCTCCCTCCGCTGCTGCCGGTTACGCTGAGGGCGACTACCAACTTGGCTCGGGTTTATTCATCGGGGGTGTCGCCGACGGAATCGTAGGTTTTTGTTTGCAAACTATGAATGAAAAAAGGTTACCTGATTGGTTTGTACTACCTCGAAATCTAGTAGTAAATGGGTTCGTATACAGAAGGATCAATAATGGTTTTGAGTAATTGTTTTCATTGTTTTACAACCCCATTCTGAAGTGGACTCATCGGAGCCTTCAGTTGTAAATAAGAGTTGAGGGCGTATCCCAGTGAAAGGGTGATAAACGCAGAGCTGGTAGCAGGAAGTTTTCTAGAGACTTGGTCTCTATTTTGATACAAGTCTCAGAAAAGTTTTAATGGGAAGTCTCAAAAGGCTCTTTTTAATCAAAATGATATCTAAAGTTATTTTTTTCTCTCCCTGCTTGCAGTGAATCCTGAAGTATAATTCTATGGGCTCTTAAAGGTTTAAGAGATTTTTACGCGAATATTCTACAGGTTTTTCCAAAAAATTTTCTCTGATCGCTCGAGGAAAAGCCCAAGGAATTCTTCCAGTTATTTCTAATGAAATTTCTTTAAAGATACAGTTTCCTGGATTCTGGATTTTCATCATCCATTTTACCAGAATTTCTCAAGCAATTATTCGCAGAAATCACAGAAATGTTTTCCTCAACTCTCCAGAAATTCCTAAACTCTCCAAGTTTTTCTAGGGATTTCATCAATAGATGCTCCAGCGATTTTTTCAGAAATTCCTTCAGAGATTCTACCTGGAATTCCTATAGGGGTTCGTTCAGAAGTTTCTCTCGGGATTCCAATAGGTTCCCGAAGAAATTTCCTTCGGAGATTGCACCTGGATTTCCTCTAGGATTCCTCAAGAGTTCCGCCAGGCATATTATCAGGAACCCCTCCAGTAATCCGGAGTTCCTCCAAGGATTACATTTCATTATAAAATCCTCATGGGATTCCATCATGAACACCTTCTGGGACTCCATCAGAACTTCTGTCAGGGATTCTATCAGATATTCTCCTATGGGGTTTTTCAGAAATTCCTATAGGGTTATTCTAGATTCCATCAGGGTATTTATCACGGATTCCTCCAAGAGTCCTCCAAGGGATTCTACCAGAAGTTTCTTCCAGGGGTTTCTTTAAGAGATTCTTCCAAGAACCCTTCAATTCCTCAAGGGATTCCTCCCGGATTTAATCAAGAGATGCCTCCCGAAATTCACCAAGGAATTAATTCTCAAGGAATTCCTCTTGGAATTATATCCATGGATTCTCGAGTCTTATCAGGAATTTCTCCAGGGATTTCACCAAAAATTTATTATGAGGATTTCACTCGAGAGATTCCTTCCGGAATTTGTCAAAGGTTTCCTCGTTGAACTCATCAAGGGATTCCTCTCGGAATTCATTAAGGAATAAATCCCGGAAATGTTTAAAGGGAAACTTCTCGCGGAATATCTTTAGGGATTCTTGAGGGTTTTCAGGAATTCCTCCAGCGATTTTACCAGAAATTTCTCATAAGGATTTCAGTGATCTGGGGATTCACCAGTATATGATCTAGTGACATCATCAGGAGCAAGCATGGGAAAATTCGCTCACTCACCCGAACGCTATCGATAAAATATCTGCAAAGTATCTGCTGCCACCGAATGTTCAATGACTGCCGAACGCTACTAGGGTGAGCGCAATCCCGACGAATCGTAAACGATTGAGATAAACCGAAAATGAAAAGATATACGGAGCGGACAGAGCACCTATCCTCTCTTAAATTGGAGACACGAAAGAACGCGTTCGCCATTCGATCACTGAAAGCTTCCTGCGAAATGTACAGATTTTGCGTTCACTGAAACATTTCGCCTTGTGTATTACCAGTCATTGAACGCTCTTCAGCTCTCAAATACGAATGCCACTCGTGCGGAATCGGAATGTAAAGAATCATTCGCTACAGCAATCGGATGCCTTCGGCACAAGGAGTCGGTAGTGAATCATTCTGTTGCCGTTTTTATCTAACTTGTCGCTCGGCGAACAAGAAGAAAGCGCATTGGAAATTGAAACACTCAGCTTGGTCGGAGAAACGGCGATCTCGCTCTTGACCGCTTGTGGATGTGAGCGAGAGAAATGCAATATTCGAGTGAATGTTTCCCATGCTTGATCAGGAGTTCTTCTTAGGATTCAAAACAGGAATCCATGAAAAAGTTCTCAAAAGATTTCTTTAAGGGGACACGGGAGACCGTGTTATTTTCCCTATCTTTCGTCTCACTCTAACAATAATCATCAAAACTTTGTGGAAGCAAATCTCGAGTTTTAGTGAACCGATGAAGCTGAAAATTTATCGGGTTGTGCACTACATATATAGAATCATAGTGATACATTTTCGCATCGATATATGGAGTGGTCCTTGGGATTTGCTTCTTGAAATGGATAGGGTGATTATGATGACGTCCCGTGCGGCCTTAAGGAAATGCTTTGAAGATTTCTTCAGTAAATTTTTCAGGGATTCCTTCCGAAAATTCTCCAAGGAATTTCCGAAAATCTTTCAAAAAATTTCCTAATGAATTCTTCCTTATTCTTCAGGAATTCTTCCTTAAAATTCTTAGGAGATTCCTCCAGAAAAATATTACATATATTCCTTTTCCAATTATTTCAGGGGTTCTACTAGAAGTTTCTCAGTTATTCCTTCAAAAATTCCACTTATACATAATCCAGGGATTCCTTCAGGAAATATGTCAGATTCCTCCAGAAACTTCTTCAGTGATTCATCCATAATTTTCTGCAGGAATAACGTTTCAAACTCCTATAGAAGTTATTATCAGAGATTTCTTCAGAAATATATCTGAGAGTCTGTCCATAAAATTCCAGTTCTCCTCCAAAAAATCTTTTAGAGATTACTTGTGAAATTACTTCAGAAATTCCTCCAGATATTAACATTAGAGATTAATCCATTTACTTTATGAATTGACTACAGAGCTTCTTCATAAATGACTACAGATCTATATTTTTAAAGAATTTGTTCTAAAGTTCATCTGAGAATGTTTCCAAGTACTCATATAGACATTCCTTTAAGAATTTCTCCAAAAAATCCTACAGGGATTCCTTGGTAAATTCCACTAGAAATGCTTCTATAAGTTCTACAAAAAATGCTTTTCAAGATTTCTTCAAAAATTCATACACAGCATTCCTCCAAAAATATCCTACAGATATTTACTTCTCTCCGATTCTTCCATAAAGTACTCCACAGATTTTACAGAAATTTCTTAAAGAAACCCTTCAGCAATTCCTCTAGAAATGCATCCTATAGTAGTATCTCTAGAACATAACGAATTACTTCAGGATGTTTTCAATGAAATATTCTACGATTTGCTTCAGGATTTTTTGTAGGGATTCAACTAGGAACCCGTCCAGAAATATTTACGTACGGTGCTTCAGAAACTCCTCTATGTATTTCTCCAGAGATTGCTTCTGAATTTTTACAATCTTTTCTCTTGAAATTTCTTCCAAGCTTCCACCAGAAATTTCCAGGGATTTCCCCAGAACTTATGTTTTTAATTCCTTCAGTCTTCCTCCAAAAATTTGTCAGTAACTATTTCTGGAGCTCTTGAAAAATTTCTTCACAAATTTTCTTGATAAATCATTCCGAAATTCCTTAAGAATATCTAGAGGAATTCCCACGTAACATTAGTAGCTGAACAAAAGTTTATTAAACTTAAATAAGCTAAGAGCCTTTCAGCTCATATTAAGCAAATTTTTTCATTGTGTTGCTTCAGAAATACCTCTAAATATTTCTCCAGGGAATTCCATTTCCATGATTTTTCTGTGATTTTTTCCAGTAAAATAGCCATCATCAACATCATGAAGTTTTCCGGGTATTCCTACAGGAATTTTTCCAGCGATTACTTCGAAAATATTCCAGACATTCTTCTTAAAATTTTCTGGAGATACGCCCAGAGTTTCTTCTTTGATTTCTTTCAACGATTCCTCCAGTTCTACTGATTTTTTTATGGAATGAGCCAGTAAATCTTTAATAGTATTTGCAATATTTTGTTCATGATTTTTTTAGGTATTTTTTCAGAATCATCTTAAGCAACTTCTCAAGAGATTCCTCCAGGTATGACACCGCCATGAATTCCTCAGGAAATTTATCAAGGGATTTCGAAACCTTTCATAAATTTCTTCAGAAATTCGACCAGAGATTCTTTCCAGAATATATGCAAAGATTTTTTTAAGGTATTTTTAGGTACTACGCCAAATATTCTTCATGGGATTTTTACAGTGCTACTTCCTAGAACTGTCTGTAGGAATTCCTGGAGGAATACGTAGATGAATTGCTGAAAGACTGTTGTTCAAATTTCTGAATAATTTCTGATCTCTAAAGGAATTTCTCGAGAAATCCATTTATCCTTAGAGGTATCCTGAATGAGCTTTCACAGAAATTTTTATTGAAGGAGTTTCTAGATAAAACTCTGATGTAATGTCTGAAAAAAATCTCTACAGGAATATTTTTAAACTATTCTTTTCGACACCAATTTAAGCGTTTTGAAATATATGAACAAGCCTTTATTAAAACCTAGAGCATTTTATGAAAAAAAAACCTTAAAGTAATTTCTGAAAAGTGGAATTCCTGAAATATACTTGTAGGATTTCCGGTAAAAAAAAAATCTGAAGAAATCCCTGTAGAAAAGTCCGAAGGATTCCTTGGAGGAGTTCCTACAGGAACTTATGGAAGAACCACTGAAGCCATGTTTGTAAGAATTCCTTGGAGAAAGGCCTGTAACGATTTCTGAATAAATTTCTAGTGGAATTTCCTAAAGAATTCCTGGAGGATTTTCTGTCTAAATTCATAAACGCAATTTGAGGAATTTCTGGAGGACGCCATTAAAAAAGAACTCAGAAATATTAAATAATAGGATTGAATCATTAGAAAGATAACTGAAGGGATTCTTGGAGGAACTTCTGGACCAAATTTCAGAATACTCGGAGTAACCCCGCAAATATTCCAGAAAAAAATCTGTATAGGAATCTAAGAAAGAATAACACCTTGAGGAATAATAAGATTTCTTGTAAAATCTATCGCGGAATTTCCGGAAAATAGTCCAGACGAATGTGTGAAAAAATCTCTGGAAGATTTGCTGAAGAAATCAAAGATTTTCTGAGGAATATCTGAAAAAAAAAATCTATGTATATTCATGGGGAATTTCGGAGGAAATATCTGCAAGCTTTCTAAATGAATTTTATGAAGGAATGTTTTAAGAAATACTTGGAAGAATTTGACGAAAAGTTTTCTAAGAACTGCAAGGTGGAACTCTTGGAGTAATTTCTTGATAAACTGTTGGCAGAATCTGGAAAGGAGTTTTTGGGGAACTCTTGAAGATTTTATGGTACAATTCTTGAAAGGAATTGTTGAATGAATACTGGAAAACTCCATGGGAGAATTCCGAGAAATTTTTTCAAAGAAATTACAGGAAAAATTTTTCGAGAACGTCTTTGAAGAATAATTGGAAAAAATTTCAGGATAACATTTTACTGTGATGTCTGGAGTAACTTCTGAAGTAGTCCCATGAAAAATTCAAGGCAGGTAGCGACCATACAACAAAATAATAGTGACTATAATGAACAAAACAGTGACTAAAAATTGATTTCCGCAACTGGAAACATTAGTCCGAAAACATGTGCGCGTTTTACAATCATGAATAGTAACCAACAATATTGAACACAATTTTAAAAATTCTATTCTGTTTATGTTTTGTTATGTTATTCTGTTATGTTGTTTATGCTGAGATATGTTGAATCAATCAAAGACAAGACTAGATTGCTCGTTTTCAAGAATTTAATCATCTAGGGAAAGTGTACCTGTGAATGTTTTAACATCAAGAAATATTTGATATCAAACTAGTTAAACACACAGAATGATTATAAATTTGACGATCATCAACTTATCACGTATGGTGAAAGGTCACAAGGCATATTTCCGAAAACAGGCATCATTTCATATTGAAAGTTGGTTCCTCGTGGTGTCGCGTTACGCTGGAATGTGTCTATAGCAATCTCAGGAGGAATTCTTGGAAGCAGCCTTGGAGTAAGCCCTGAAAAATTACTGATGAAATTACTTGAGGATTTTTTTTTGGATTGATCTTTGAAGTTATCAGTGGAAGAAATCCTTAATAATTTGTAGAGGAAGCTTTGAAGAAATCTCTGGAAGAATGCTCTCTGAGGGTATAATTGAAGAATTTTCCCCGGAGGAATTTCTGGTTGAATTTGTGGATAAACTAGAGGAAACCACTCAAAGATTCTGGATAGAATGTTTGAAAAAAAAAAATCCAAAGCTTTTCCCATATCAATGACTGCTCAGAATAATCCTCGACAGACACCCCTCATAATTTTAGAGTTTTCCCGGAATACTTCGTTCGAATCATAATTGGAATTCCTTATCCATATCCACTTTTTCCGGTACTTAAATTTTGAAAGCTCTGCCATCCCTTACTACGATCATTGTCCGAAAATAGTAGAAATAATCTCAGACAAATCATCCATTTAGAAAAAACTCCATATAGTTTGATGATGACTCCATTTCGGTTAAATTCTATTTACATACCGTTGAATAGTTTTAACCCTCTAATACCCAATTTTTTTTTCGAAATATTGAAAATACGTTTTTTTTATATTACACGTTAAATTAACCTCGGGTCAAATGTATAAAAATAAAAATGTTCTAACATTTTTCAAAAATAAAAAAAAGTTTCAAAAGTCATAAAAAAAACTTTCCTTATATGCGTGTTATGAGCCAAGGCTCAAGCCAACAATAAAATCATTTTTTTCTTATTGGTTTATTTAAGCAACAGAAAACTATATTTGGCAAACAAAACAATATTTAATCTAAATAAAGTGATGATTTCCATTCGAATGTTTTGGATGTTGAGTACTGAATACAAAATAGTCTTATCGAAGAGTAAATGAGAAAAAAAACGCAGTGTTGATTCGAATCGATAGTGGTAGTTGCGCCACTTAGTATCATTCGGATGCTAATGTACCTTGTCACCCGTCGGAATTCGCGCAGTTACGCGTTGACAGTTAGTATCAACATTCATCGCACTAACTTCTAACATTGTGTTCGATTTGTATCGCTCACTAAATTGTATTTCTCCTAATCCCACCAATCAGCTCTGATTTTACGAGACAACACCAACAGCTGCAATGAGTCCACACCACAGCTTTCCACCATCAATCCCCGGCCCGGCCAATCCGAGATGAATAATTTAAATTTGATTGTAATTTTATGTAATTTTTACGACACTACACCGTTCGCGATCGATCGCTTTCGTGCTCTCATTTATCTTTTTTTTCAGCACAAGACTTGGGGTCGTAAAATTGAATTCAATATCCGTGCGATGTGCGATTGACCAAATTAGCGAGAATAAGCGGACAGGGGTCCAGATAGTCGTACCGCTGCTGTTCAGCAGAACAAACCTGAGGGTCGTGGGTTCGAATGCCACAGGTCGAGAATCTTTTTGGGATGGAAACCGTGGAAATGCTCATAAGAACACTAGGCTGAGAAGTTGGCACTGTCCCTGATGGGGCGTAATTCCAAAAAGAAGAAGAAGAACCACGCAGTAACAGAAAAGAAGGGCTTCCTGACTGACGAATGGTTTGTTAACGAAAACGTCTCCGATCGGGAAGCTGGAAATACTTAATTACGTGGGCATTGGTGATCGATCCCAGCGTAAAGGTAGGCGCAATAATTGATATATAATCAGACAAACTGGAAATTAATTATGCGAATATGTAAAGCCAACGGGGATCGTAAAACACAAGCGATGGAAAGCGAAACCCTTGTGGACGGTGATAGTGATGGGAATCGATCCCGATCGATCTGGTTGTCAGTTGCTTATCTGATAGTCGTCAAGTGTGCGGATGGACTTAAAAGGGGGAATTTGATCGGGACTCATTTTTTTTTTGAATGGAACCTGTTCCGGTAGTAAAATTAAATTTATCTCCGTTCGCTGGGCTTATAACCAAGTTCGTTTGAGTTACTAAAAGCTGTTGCTATCCTACCTGGCTACGCGCACTGCATATAAAAAATGAACTAAAATGGACTTCAATTTGGTCTCAACATATAAATTTTCTATCAAATATATATCATTTCCAAATTGGCGAAAAAATGTTACTCACTGTTCACTCTTGTTGTGTACTTGCAGGTATAACAATGGAACATTGTCTTCAATCCTCGGACGAATCATGCGCAGCAGGTAATTAATTAAGGTTGTACAACTATCAAATCGAAAATTTTGAGAATTTTTTTTCCACCAAAATGACATTTTGTATATAGGACTTTAGACACTCAAAGGTCTAGCGCTGCACCATATAATGATGAACGTAATTAGTTTAGAATCCCGATCTGAATTCTTGTTTGAATTTGATGGTTCGTGGCTGTCACTCTAGTGTCGCCAGATTAACTTAACTTCTATGAAAAAAATAACTAATGTAACTGCTTGGAATTAACAAACATTTTCAGCCATAAGTGATGCTGATCTCATAAAGTTAGGCATCAATTGCACAATCCATGTCAAAATGCAGGTCGATCAATCAAATGAATCAAATGTCGAGGAAAATGTTGTTAATGGCACAAGTTCGCGATGGTTAGCGAATTGTCTCCCTCCCCTTTGTTGCCGTCTGTTCTCGCTAAATTTCTGTAATTTGTTTACCATCAGAAAATCTCTCTGGGCATTTTGTGCAGCATACATGACTAGATCTAAGCTTACATAAATTGCCACGAATGTAACTTTTTTGTTTTGTAACTTGAGATTTGTACCAAGAATTATAATACCCTATAATAATAAAACCCTAATCACTCAAGGAGTTCAACCCGCAAATCCTTCCTTCATTTCAAGTTTGCGTCCGACTTTGGTGCAAATGTGTCCCGTTTATTTTTTACCCCGTTTGTTCAATCTTCAAGTAAGGACACGCCCCTTGGACTTTGCTTAAATGCACCTACAGCCTGCGTGTTGCCCTGGCCGTGTGACTGTGGCAATCCTATGCTCACAATTTATAATTACGGTCCACTTCACGCAACTATGCGCAATTCGTCTCGAGATGTCTTGCAGTTGCAGCGTCTCGCAAGGTTGGTTGTTTTTCACCTTTTTGAGTTCTAGGGAAGGGTGTTCTGAAATGAAACCAAGAAAGTAAAATGACCCAAAGTTTTAATTCTTTTATTGGTATCACTTCAAACAATACAAAATCATCCTGATTTGGTAAAACTAAATTAGGCTTTTATTACATTTTGTTAACAACATATTTCATTTCAGCCGTAGCGATTAAGATTTTTTTTACATGTGAATTTAATCCACCTTCTTATAAGAAAAAAAGGTTTTTGAACTTAACCTATATATTTTAAGCATTCATCTTCGCAATAGAGAATTGCAACGATTGTTGTCTAAAATTATTAATAATTGTATTCGATATTTGTTCCAATGTTTCAACATTATTTATTCTATTTAACTAATTAGTACTATAACAGGGAGGGAGCTTCAGAATCATTTTCTAATTTTTATTTTGAATCCTCTGCAGAGCTTTCTTCCTGGTATTACAACAGCTAGTCCGTATTAGAACAGCATACAACATGGCTCGCCCGAAAATTTGTTTGAAGATTGTTCTTAAGACAAAGTTTTGATTTTATATTAATAAGTGGATACAAACATTTTATATACTTGCTACATTTGAGGACATTCAACTCAATGTGATTTTTTAAAGGTAATTTTTATCTAGCATGAGCCTTAAATACTTAATTTCATCTGACCAAATTAATTGGAATCCCTCTCATTTTAACAACATGTCTACTTGAAGGTTTCAAATAAAGAGCTCAAGGTTTATGTGGGAATATATTAAAGTGAGTTTCGGAAGCAGCAGGAGAATTTTTTCATTTTTGCAAGTATGAAGAGAAAATATTCAAACTTTTAGCAATCTAATACAGATGACACGCAGGCTTCGTCATTTGGCGAGGAGCCTGTGTCATCCGCAAACAAAGATTTTTTGACATCCAGCCAGATGTGAAAATATTGTACAATATTGGTCCCAAAATGCTGCCTTGAAGAACACCAGCTCTTACAGGAAGTCTTTCAGGCTTTGAGCTTTTATAATTAACCTGAAGTGTACGATTTGATAGATAACACTGGATTATTTTAACAACGATCATTTAAGTTTTAGAATTTTACGATAAAAGCTCCATGTCAAATAATATCAATTTATTTTCTATGCCTAGAAGAGTAAGACCAGTTGAATAGCCTTCAGATTTATTTATTTAAATTCATTAGAGAAACTTATTCCAATCTTAATTTCACCTGTAAATTGACCGCTAACTTGGAATGCTCCGGCCATAGTTGCGGTTTTGAACATTGCGTCAATCGTTTTGCAACATTCTACCCTACGCGCCGAACAACTGCATCAGGTCGGCACACTCGCCCAGACCGATGCAGTTGCATTTCTCTCATTTGAATATTGGCACTGCTACCGTATTACTGCTGTGTCCGTTGCCAGAGGCGATTCGTAGCGTCTTTGCATGGGCTGCTTGCTGCACCCTATTGCGAGAGAACTGCCAGCACCACATGGACAGATGGATGGACGTGCATAGCTATAGCTGCTCTCGCGAAACCCAGTGATTATAATGTCACCAATTATATCTAATCACGCGGACAAGCCCAGGGAGCATTCGCATACAACGACAACGCTGACTGACTGGGGCACTGTACCTATGCGGTTGAATTGCTAGAGGTTTGCTCGAGAGCTCAATCATTAGCTGAGTTGGGAGTTTTTAGCACATCACGGTGAAGGAGCATTTGGATATCAATATTTTCTTAAATTTGTGAGAATTTTAGAATGTGGTAATTCTGTTGATTTTGTTCTCAATATTCATTTTAATTTTAAAACTTCATATTCAATTGATTCATAGACATTGGGTTTAAATTGATTATTCAGTCTTCTGGATTAATAAAAAACGACAATATGTTTTCGTTGTCCCGGATGTTTCAGTCCTTTTTCAAGGATTCAGCATTTCGAAGATTTGAACAACAAATATTTCGAATCCTTGAAAAACGTCCGGTAAAGACGTACAACGGAAATATATAGATGAGTTGTGTAATTCAAAATACTGGATTGTCCATTTGAACCCAACATTAAAACTTTATAAGAAGACATTTAAAATAAACTCACAAATTATGTTAAAGAACAGTTTAAACATATATCATAATTTTTTTAGTAAAACCTCGATATAACGTTACTCAATTTTTATTTTCGTTACGTCATATACAATATTTTTTCCATGATTTTATTCAAAATGTATTTTTTGATGTAAGATGAACCTGAAATTTATGTTATTCACGTAGCAGGCGTTTTCAGCCTTTCTCAGAATAATTTTATTCTATCGTTTTTTTTTTACAGTAGAGTAAGGTTTACTGGTTTAATCAATGTATCCAGAAAAACTGAAGCCGATAAAAAGCAATAAATACTACTCAGTGAACCTTCAACATATTGGCTACAATTTTCCTGAACAAAGTAAGTAGAAGTAGGCATTTAGTAAACTGAATACCAAGTGTGCATTTCATGGCAGTATGGGAAGAAACTGAAATTAAAAAAATACCAAGAACTTAAAAGTGATTATTTGAAGCTGAAATTTGGTACAACTCATGTCACATGCTGGGTAAAGAGCCAGACAATAATTCTCATAAAAATTTCATTGCTACTACACTGCCCATAACTGCATATTTGTAACATTCGACAAAAGTAGGCATTGAGTAAATGGAATACCAAGTTTGCATTTTATGGCAGTATGGGAAGAAACTAAAATTTCTAAAAATTACCCGGATCTCTAAAGTGCTTATTTGAGGCTGAAATTTTGTACAACTAGTATTGCATATTGGGTGAATAGCCAGAAAATAATTTTGATGGAAATTTTATTGCTATCACAATACGAGGCTCATGTATAATCTCAATGTGACTGTTATGCGGTTACAATTACCAATGTGATAAAATAACTTGGCGTTTCTTCGAATTTCATAGAACAATATCACAGATGCCGGTAAGTTGATCGAAAGTATTTATCATTTGATAACTGTCCACGGTTTTACAGTGAAACCTCCATGAGTCGATGTTTCATGGCTCGATATCAGCGCACAGAACCATTCTAAAAACAAAATTTCATAGTAAACATGGTCCCTCAAAACAGCTTTCCAATGGATTCCAGTTCTATGACTCGATATTTTTTTTCATTTTAGGTTGTAAAAGTTTCAAAATTAATTGTCTTAAACGAACTTTTGTCCCATCGGTCATCGGGCAAGTGTTCGAATCTAGCGCTGGCTGAAACACAAAATATGATACTTTTATACAAGGTTATTGAATGGGACCTTCCTTAGCCTAGTAGTTAGAATCTGTGGCTACAAAGCAAAGCCATGCTGAAGGTGTCTGGGTTCGATTCCCGGTCGATCCAGGATCTTTTCGTAATGGAAATTTCCTTGACTTCCCTGGACATATAGTATAATCGTACCTGCGAATGCGAAAATGACAAAAAGCTGACAGGAAGTGCTCATTGAACACTAAGCTGAGAAGCAGGCTCTAACCTAATGAGGACTTAATGCCAAGAGAAGAAGAGTAAGAAAAAGATTGAATATACCCTAAAATAACGGTTTTTCGTAGAACTAAGAACAAACGTGAAATTTTGGTAACTTTTTCCTCACCATCAGGCAAATATCGCTAAAACTAAAAGTAATATGAGGAGTTTTGGCAATTTGCAAGCATTCCCGCGAAATAATATGTGGGTCGAATTTCGAAATGCGAATACATTCCAACGCAGCTTTATGATAGAATAGATAGCCTAGAAACGCCCTTACATAAAAATCGAATAATATTTTAGTTTAATTTTGATCCATGTACTGAAATTTTACAATTACAAAATACGTAAAGTTCAATTAAATTTCTCGGCTGAGCAGCTGGTCATTCAATACATTAGGATGATTCTTATTCGGTAAAAGTCAGGAGCTTCGATTGATTGACACGACAGTTGGATTATGCAAAGATTTCATATAAAATATGCAGGAATCGCTCAATAGATTTATTTGAATATTTCTTCACCAGATTGAAACACATGTATGGATTGTTTCATGAATACTGCCAATGTAATTATTTCCAGAGTTTAATATATTTACATAGTTTTAATCTATTCGATAATTCATCCTATCATTTTTTTCACAAATCAGCAAGATTTTTTTGGACAATGCTCCTGTTTCTTCTTCTGGGATTCTACAATAAATTTCTTAATGCATTTCGTCTTGGATCTCTTTCTTGGAAATTCTTTATTAAATGCGTCTAGAGATATCTCTGAGAACGTTTCCTCCAGAAATACTTTCTTGTATTCCTTCGCAGATTATTTTAAGATGAACACCAAAGAAAAAAAAGATTTTTTGTTGTAGGCAATATTTTTCGAATAATTCTATATTTTCTCAGCAACTCCACCAATGAGTTGTGTAAGATTTTTTCTTTGAATGTCCCATGCATGAATTCGTGAAATGCAAGAACTTATAGTTTAGATATTTTCTTGGAATTATATGCACGATTTATTGGAAGTATTCTTGAAATGTTTTAATTGTTAAATTCCCATTGTAACATTTAATTCCCAATATATTTTCGACCTGATATTTAACCTGAGAGTTTATAGCGAAAAACTAGTTCATAGTGAAACTTTAGGATTATTTCCTAAAGAAATGAAGTTAAAAAAATCACTTGATGAAATTCCTGAACATGAAATTCTGGTTCAATTGCTGGATTATCTTACGAACGAATTCCTGAAAAATTTCAAAATCTTGGTGCGAACTTTTCGAGAAAACTTTTCAAGAAGTTGTTATTTTTGGAATAATGCATGAAGTTTTCGAAAAATTCCTACTTTTTTAAGGATTCAAAATAACCCTCTTCAAGTTATTCTTTGAAAAGTACTATGTTTTTATTATATCAATTTTTGGAAGAATTCTCCCTGGAAGTGTTTTTAGTAAAATTTGTCAATTTTTTAAGAACTTCTGTGAGGATTTTATTGAGAAATGTTGGCAACCTTAGCTGTCCCAAATAGAATTGCAGGAGACATCTGAAAAAAATTTAAGCTAGATCATATTCTAGAACAAAAAATTAGATGAAATTCTGGAGAATTCTCTAATACAATTTCTTGGAGAAGTTTTCAAAAGTTATTCCTGAAGCCCAAACAGCAACATACTTCTTGGTAGAATTTTTGAAGGAGTTCATGGCAGAACCCGAAAAAAAAAATCAGAAGTGACGTCTGAATCAAAATTTAGAGGACTTACTTATGATATCTTAAGCATAGAGTGATCTATTGCGTATATTCTGTTTTCTAATAAATAGGAAGGCCATTGTGAAAACACAGTTGTGAGTTCTTATTGATAAATGCTTAAGAATGCTTTTGGGCTTTCCTTAGCTCCGAAGTAAAATGCGTGAGCTACAAAGCAGTACCATGCTGGGTTCCAACCACTTTTATTTTTATTTTCAAACATCCTGAAATGAATGCCTAATTCTTTTTTAAACTTCTTAAAATTTTTAAACTTCATGACGCACAGAGATGCCTTGGTATTGCGAACCTTGTTTATGTGTCATATACTTTGCAGAAGAAATGAGAAAACTTTCCATGAGCAGGCTTTTCAGTCATGAATGCGAAGCTTTGGAAAAGACTTCAAATAAAAAAATATGGCTTGGTCCAGTGAGGATGTAATTTTAGAAATACGAAGAAGAATCATGCTTTTCATATAAATTTACAACAATGAAAAAGTGTTGGTTTCGAAATTGAGCTTACTGTTCAGCAACTTTCAATTGCATTCAATGACTTAGTTTTGGTTGGTGGTTGAAGACAAAAAAAAATGTTTTTTAGTTCATAAATCACTTTTTAAAATAAAACTGCAAAAAAAAAAAATGTTATATTGAGCAAAGAAAGGTAACGTTATATCGAGGCATACCTGTATTGTTAATATAGTGGCTTCCCGATCAGACGGAAGAAACAAGATTATAACAATATGTATTCCCCTGATTCGAACTTTTTATATCACCAGTTGTTATAAAACATGTATCGTTAGTAGTTAAAATAACAAAAATTCTAACATAAGCTGCACCAAACAAAACAAAAATATAACAAATCCTATTGCAGTGAAACCTCTATGCGTCGACGTTCCATGACTCGATATCGACTCATGGAACCATACTGATTACAAAATTTCATAGTTACCATCAAATAACTTTCTAGGGCATTTGTTTCCACGACTCGATATTTCCATGAGTCGACGGTCCCTTGAGATATCGACTCATGGAGGTTTGACTGTATAATTATAACAAAATTGTTGCAGAAACACCCTTCAATGTTACAAAATAGCTAAATTATTGCAAATTATGTTATTTTTCATAACTTCCCGACCAGTGAATTACAGCAGCATGGTTACAGAGTTTGTTATTCAGATAGCGCGTGTTTTATAACGATATACACTCCCGTGCATAAGTTTGGGTTCACCCCCTTAAAAACATGCAAAAGTGTTCAGTCCATATCTCTGTGACTACTCGTCCAATTGAAACTCTCTAAGCCGCATTCGAAAGGCAAAGAGTTATTCTTACTTCGTATGTGTTTTTCCAAAAACATTCTTTGAACTTTGTATACTAAATTTTTACTTAAAATTGTGACATTTTTCAAAAAACACACTAAAAAATCATATCTAATTTCCTCAGCATTGGATCGACCAAAATTTTAAATCAAAGTGTCATTAGAATCGTAATCTTATATTCTTTGAAGAGACCCACGAAATTTTGGCGGAAAAATCTGGAAAGTATTCAAAATCAATGAAACAGTCAGTCAAGTAATCGTGCAAAAGTTTGGGTTCACCCCTCAGTATGATGTATCGTGCAAAAGTTTGGGTTCACCTGAACTTACTTAAATCTGTGAAATCTCAAACCAATCATGTACGCGCCATTATTTGCGCACAAAAAAGCTTTAAACTATTAAAATTGGTTGAAAAATGGCAGAGATATTGACAAAAATGATGTTCGTGCGGCTCAGGTGAACCCAAACTTTTGCACGATTTGCATCATACTGAGGGGTGAACCCAAACTTTTGCACGATGACTTTACTGACTGTTTCATTGATTTTGAATACTTTCCAGATTTTTCCGCCAAAATTTCGTGGGGTCTCTTCAAAGAATATAAGATTACGATTCTAATGACACTTTGATTTAAAATTTTGGTCGATCCAATGCTGAGGAACTTAGATATGATTTTTCAGTGTGTTTTTTGAAAAATGTAACAACTTTAAGTAAAAATTTAGTATAAAAAATTCAAAAAATGTTTTTGGAAAAATACATACGAAGTAAGAATAACTCTTTGCCTTTCGAATGCGGCTTAAAGAGTTTCAATTGGACATGTAATCACAGAGATATGGACAGAACACTTTTGTATGTTTTTTAGGGGGTGAACCCAAACTTTTGCACGGGAGTGTATGTTATAATTTTGGCTGATTAGTAGTTAAAATACCAAAAAATGTAACAAAATTTCCACTACAATCAACAAATTTTAAACCAAATATGTTATAATTTAAAAAACAATATAACTCAATATGTTTTCAATTGAACAAAAATATAACTTATTGTGCTTAATAAAAAGCTTTGTTATTTTCTTACCATGAAACAACACTGACCATGCTTTCATATTCTTCCATATTCATAATAAATTGGTTATTTTTTTTAACAATTTTTACTATATTTGTGACAGAATTTTGTTGTATTCAACCAGTCTGGTTCAGATGAAGCTTACAAATGCAATGTCAAAATATAACAAATGTTGTTATGAATGTGTTACATAAAATATTACCAGGTTATAACAAAGCCATGATAACAAAATTATATCAACGTCTGTTATTTTTAGCAACTGATGATAGAAATCTGATATAATCTTGTGATTCTGGTTGGATTTTTGTCGTTAACGAGCTCGCTGCTCAATGCAAATACTTGTGAAATATAGTACTCATGGCCAATTAAGTCCTTACATTTCATTTCAGTAAATTTGAGTACATTTTACAAGTATTTGAACTAGTTCTAAAAGGTGGTAGGTCATTTGGCATAAAGTCGTTTGGCATAAAGCCGTTTGGCATAAAGTCGTTTTGGCATAATGGTCATTTGGCATAAAGTCGTTTGGCATAACGGTCGTTTGGCATAATGGTCTTTTGGCATAATAGTCGTTTGGCATAATGAGTCTGAAACCAAGAATTTCTTAAAATGAGATTCGTTTTTACGTTTCTATTGAATCAGGCTTGTTGTGGAGTCAATAATTGACAATAATTGATACAAAATGTCACTTTATTCTACAATCATATGCTCTTGAATAAACTAAAGCATATTAGGAAAGTTATTGTCAAAAATATTTTATAATTTATGCTTCTTTCAAATATTGATTTTTCTTTTGAGTTTCGCTATTGGAATAATTTTTTGCGCTGAAGATTTTGATATATTTAGCACTAATTTACCCTTCTTTCAAACATTGGATTTTTTTTTAAATATGATGCAACCAAATTATAGGCATAAAACTGTTGATTTGAAATTGAAACAAATTTAACCTTCTTTTATACATTGGCTGTTCTTTTAAGATTTCTTAATTTTTTAGATATTTTGTTGTTCCCAACTGACATAATGGCGGCAATTGATAACATTGATCTGCTCAAGTTATCATGAAAAGAGAAATCGATTACTACAGTTACTTTGATGGGTTGTGCTACTTTTCCCGTAATGTCGGTTCCCCGAATGTCGTTATCCCGAACGCCAGTATCCCGAATACCAGTTCCCCGAATATCCCGCTTCAACAAAAAGTCCACTTCCCCGAAAAGTTTGTGGCACTCATACTTGTCGTAACTTTAAACATTTCAGGGTGGTGAACGAACTGGCCATCTGATATGCACCCTTCTTTATTTAATTGGCGGTTCTTTCGAGTTTTGCCGTCCTCAATATATTTGCCAACATGTGTATAGCCTAGAATGACAGAATACCTGCTTCTTTTGATTGCTTATCGTTCTTGCTCGTTCACCTTCCAGCCACTAAAGACTATTATAGCACCTATTTAAACTGCATCACTTTTCGGGGAAACGAGTCATTCTAGGAACTGGCATTCGGGGAACCGACATTCAGAGAAACGACATTCGGGGAAAAGTAGGACAAGAGCTATGATTCTGAACGCAATTTTTGATGTCTTTTCGTTTTATTATGCCGCAATAGTTTTTGGAACTACGCTAACGCTAACGCTATTATGCCGCAATAGTTTTTGGCTAACGCTAATAGTTTTTGGCTAACGCTAATAGTTTTACGCTAACGCTAACGCTTATTATGCCGCAATAGTTTTTGGCGTCCAATATTCCCTTGATTTAATCATAAATTTTGCCTTCTTATAAAAATAGGCTGTTCTTTGTATTTATACTGTTTTAAATATTATTATTTAGTCAAGCTAAACGTTCACCATTTATATATTTCGCAATTCTTGCAAGATGTAAATATTCAACATATATTTTTGCACACACAAGATCTCCTTTCAAGATATGCTGGAAAAATATTATTTCAATCACAAATTTTCCCTTCTTTCGATAATAGACAGTGATGTTGATGTACATTTTCAAAATTAAAATTTATATTAAATCGTTCAAAAGTTTTACCACATATATTTTCTTTCAAAAATGTGTTGTTCATTTGAGTTATGTTGTGAGAAGATATTTAGTGTTAGAGCCTTAAACATTTTAAACGAAAAATAATCTGCTCTCGTATATAGGCTATTTTTGCATTATGCTGCAACGATAGATCTTTGGACAAGAGCTTTTAATATTTTGCAAATAAATTTTTCCTTCTTCTACCAAGTAATTTTCATCAAGTGTTCCGTACAAACTGGGACAGAGCTTGATCTGCAGCAAAATATGTGCGTTCCCTTTATTAATAACTGCGAACTTTCTTTGCCAGCTTGGATTGTCTCTGAACGACCACCACGCTTATTGAGAAACTACGAAAAAATTTTGCTATGGGCTCAGTGGTGTTGATCTCGGTAAAAGCTTTGAAAATGCCGATATTCATTCTAACTCAATCATTATGCCAAAGGGCTATTATGCCAAACGACCATTATGCCAAACGGCCATTATGCCAAACGACTTTATGTCAAACGGCTTTATGCCAAACGACCTTATGTCAAACGGTGTACAATCTTCTAAAATAGTTTTGTGAGTACCTGACCAGTGGATTACATCAAAACTGTATCAGTATTATATCGAAATTTGTTACAAATAATCAATTTCGCTTTATATTAGGTACAAAAAAACTGAGTAGATGGAAGAAACAATAACACAAATAAAACAAAATCTGTTGCAATAACAAAGCTATTCAAATTTTATTTTAATCAACATAATTTTAGCACAGCCTGCTATAAGTTATTTAAAAGCAATTTGGAATCGAATGAAAATAACCAATGTTCTTATAATCCAGGTATGAGAAATAACAAAATGAGTGATACCGTTTTGATTCATATTACGAACAGCTTCGAGTCCCGGACACTCTTCGTTCGGAATTCGTTCATAAATCGGTAAAGTAAAAAAAAAATTGGTTGAAAATTAAGCAGATGTTTAACGGCGTTTAAGCCAAGGCTCTAGAGCCAGGGCATAAGGCTGAAATACCTAATACCATCCCTGGAAAAGGAAAACACATAGCAATGGAATGTGCAGTAACATTCTTAGTAAAGCCACTTACAACGATTTTACCTATGTTCCAAAATAAAACGGTTGGTACGGTTGTCTTCGTTTCATCCTTTATAAAATTTAAAAACTTTCGTATTCACAAGTGAATAATCTGATCGCCGTCAATTTTTAAATTATCTTTACAAACATGTTTGCACAAACGGCCTGGCCATTTCAATACTTGTAACACATTACCGATGTGTTGCAAATATTAATATTGACAAGAAAATACCAGAAGATGTTCTGTTATTCCAGGATGCTTCTCAATATAAAACGATAGTTTTGTGTAGTTTGATACATAGTGAGTTAATGTTTTGTTCATATTATAACATATTTTGTTTTACTCTTTAATGCTGTGAAAATTTTGTTGACATTTTTAATATTTTAACTACTAATCAGCCAATATTGATCTGGCATCTTAAAATCCCGAAATAAAATTAATTTTAGGTGATGCTAAACTTTTCAAGGTGTTGCAATATTCAGTATGAGTGTTGCAATTCTCGATTCAATATTCACGATGGAAAGTGTATCAAGAAATTCGATTGATTACATTTACATTTTTAAATTGTTTTACTAAACTCCGAACGTACATTCGAAACCCCTGCGGACCAGTAGCAACCGAGTCCGTTTCGAAACCAATTTCTTGTGATCGAACAAGTTTCGCAAAATGCGTCCGGAAGGGTTTGTATGGCTTTAATTTGAACCCTGGCACTGCTGTCTCGCGGTGCATGTGCAATTGCGTGGCAGTAATTAGTCCACATTAAAAGCTAATTGAAGGTGATAGATAGATTGCCCCGGGGACAGGTTGATCTGTGGGTGTGGACAACTGCCACAGCAAAAAAAAAGATGTCAGCTGATTTTTTTTTTTGGCTATGTATTAATAATTGAACGTAAAAATCGATCACATCCATTTGACAACAATACTGCACTTAAACCTTAAACCACTTAGCTCACTTCTTTCTAGGATCAATTCCAACTCATAATTTTAAATCTTTTTGAGAATTTCTCATACCTACCGGTTCTATCAGTTGCTAAGCTAGACCCTATTTTCAAATATCGCCAGCTAGTTCTGTACATTTAAAAGAC
The DNA here is from genome assembly GCF_002204515.2 of Aedes aegypti. NCBI lineage: Eukaryota > Metazoa > Arthropoda > Insecta > Diptera > Culicidae > Aedes > Aedes aegypti. The sequence continues at coordinate 405,356,613 of NC_035108.1, forward strand.
GTAAAACTACATTATATTTGCGACGAGACTGATGCACGGTTAAAATGAGGTGATATTATATTTTATTTTTTACTGTGCTTGCATTTTTTCGATCCACTGTGCATTTATCACGAAAGAATGTTGATCTTTAGGACACTTAGACTCGCCTATCAAACAAAGTTGATTCATCATCGATCAAGAAGAATTTGCCATTGTCGTCTCTCGCTCAACAAAGTGGCACACGTCACATTCGGATGAAGTCACGTTTGCCGGTCAGGCAGGCACACAGCTGTTCGCTGTTTTGTGTGAGTCATAGTCAAAGTCGAAAGTCCGCACGCGCGAGCGCAGATACCAAATGTCACCGTTTCGTTGTGTGGACGGTATGTCACCCCGAATCAATTTATGGTGAACTTTGAACAGGCGGTCCCGATCCCGTTGCGTTCCGCGGACTCCTCCGCGTGGAATGCGTTTCTGCAATGGCTTTTGCGACAGCTAAGCCGATAAATTTAAACCAATTAAAAGTCAATCGTTCGTTCATGTTTTTGCGATTGGGGTGATGTGGGTGACAAAGTATAGGTGTCTGGGTTCGATTCCCGGTCTGTTCAGGATTTTTTCGTAATATAAATTTCCTTCATTTCGTTGGGCATTGAATATCATGTATCTGCCACATGATATGCGAATGTGCTAATAGTAACTTTGGCAAGCAAAGCTGCCAGTTAATAACTGTGGAAATGCTCTAAAAACACTATGCTGAAAGGGCGGGCTCTGTCCTAGTGGAATGTAAAGCCAAGAAAAAGTAATATTCAAAATTCTTATGTCAGTAAATTACAAAGCCCATAATTTGTAAATGGTTTTACACAACCCAATACTTTAAAAGTTGCTTAATGAATGTACTCAATTGCATTCGATCATAAGCAACAATAAAACAGCAATAAACCAGAATTAGCATAGACTCAGCATTTGCATTCCTTTTAAACAATGATTTTACATACGAGATAAAACATTACTGGCCATATTGCCATCGCGATCTCGTACCTAAACCACAAGGAATAAATTAAGCCACATTTGCGTATAGAAAACAATCCATACCATCCAGAACAGCACACCTTCGGTGAGGCAGCACACGTCCTCCGCGTCGAGCCCGCGTACTTACGATAAATTATTAGCTGGCAACAAGCCATTTTCTATTAATTATTTATTGCTTTAATTATTGGAAAAGTTGCTAGTTGCAACTTGTCAGGAGTCAGGTGGAATTGTCTTTCACCCTTCTACAGCCTCCAGGCTGCTGGCATGCATTGAATAGTTGTCGTCGTCGTAGTCGTCGTGGTCGTTGAACAATGTTCAGCTACAAATTATTCCATTGCACTTTAGTGGTGTACGCCATAACGCTCAAAACGCAAATAAGAATGGTATTTTCCAACCAAAAAAAAACAATACCCAAATCCTCGCCAAAATCGTCTGTTATTTACCGTTTTGATTCATATTACGGACAGCTTCAAATTCCGGACACTTCACTTTGTATAGGAATCATTTCACACGAAATGTTTCAATTTTTTCCGTTCAAAAGTTCTCACTTCCGAGGCTCGTATTATTGAGCTTTTTTTTTATAAAAATGTATGCAAATTTATAATGCCCAACTGATTTAGACGTCTCTTTAGTGGTTTGACGATTTCTATTGATGATTTGACTTTTCTATTAATTATTTTCATGAGCTGTCCGGAATTCAAATCAAAGTGTCCGGAATGAGGCAAAAGTGAGGAAGCGTCCGGAATAAAAATCATGAAAAGGCCACACATTTTGATTCATATAAAATTATTCTATTTGAGGAAGCGTATTTTTTACCAATCATTAGTTTTCGACGCTCGATAATGCTGAGGAATTATACAGAATGTGTTGAGTTTTACTTCACTGAGGCCTTAAGTGTCCGTAATATGAATCAAAACGGTACCTTAGGTCAATAAACGGCGGAATAAATTGCATTAAGTCAACTGAATGCTAACCGAAACAACAATTCGGTTACATGATGAAGTGTTGCAAGTTTACCCCGTTTGACGGTATTTAAAAGATTGATAAATCGAATCTATGACATTTGGTCGAAAGACATTTAGTCGAATGACGTTTGGTCGAAAGTACATTTGGTCGAACGGACATTTAGTCGAATGGACATTTGGTCGAAAAGGTTTAGTAGCAACAAAATGCATATTATATTTGGTCGAACCGACATTTTGCGGAAGAGGTCGAATCTAAATAGTATGGAACAAAGTTTTACGTTCAGTCTGAGAGTGGCATTTTGTCGCTAATACAAGAGTGATGGAATAATTGAAAAAGTATTGGCCATTCTAACAACAATCTATTATGCTCATTAGCAAAATTTTGTTATTCAATTTGATGGACGCTGTCCCATATTGATCAACCTTCAGCGTTTTTGACGTTTCATGCTACTTTTTCGTTCAGGCATGTTCTGCGATTCGAGATAAGCTGATCATAAATGAAAGCAAGCCAACTTTTGTTGCCACAGTCAACTCGTCTTCCCTTACATGCATAGAAGTCACAATGAGTCAATTGGCCATAAGTAAAGTTACCGACACCTACCATTCACTTAAAGCAAATTTTTCCTACCGTTTTAATTCTGATTTCTGCATTCAAAACTCTTACCCCGTAAGCTGTAAGACCCAGATTTCAAAGAAAGAACCCGAGTACTCTCTCTGCATGCTTCCATCGGATGAAGATCAGCAGTTTATTACGAAGAACGATGACATATCACAAGAATAATAAATAATGAAAATATAATGTTCACATCGTTGAATAGCAAAATAACTTGTTGAGAAGTTTTTCAAGGAATGATGATATTTAGAAAGAATAATAAATTCACTAGAGCTGAATATTTCAGTAAATGTACAAAAAAAACTACTTCTAAGAAAAACCATTGAAATTCTACATTTTGACATAACTTCAAACTACAAATAGAAGGATGTATGAAATTAAAAAAAATAAGAGTACATTAAATGTCTCGCTTTTATTCAACTGTTGATGATTCAGATTATTCAAAAGAATACGTTATATTACCTACTTTGCAAAACCTAGAAATAATAATCAATTTTACCAAATGATAAACCATTTTTCCGTTAAAAAAATCATTCAACCAAAATAAATGTACCAAAGCAATTCGACCAAATGTCCTTTCGACCAAATGTACTTTCGACTAAATGTCATTCGACTAAATGTCATTCGACCAAACGTCATTCGACCAAATGTCATTCGACGAAATGTCCTAAAGCCCTTAAAAGATTGATAAATCATACTTTAAATTTCAAATAAACATGAAAAAAACAGTGTTTTACACAAATTTGGCGATCTGTAGAACAAAATGGTGACGTGTTGGAACATTTCTGAGAACGGATTTATATTCAGCAACCACCTACTAGATACATATAATTAAACCTTGAGACTCGCAAAAATGTTATTTTAGTTATGCAATGTTATTTTCAATGAAACTTTGTGGATGTATCAGTAGCTATCGGATATAATATTTTCCATTGTAGTTTTACTCAATTTTACAGGCTTTTTTTAATTAGAAAATGCATAATTTCAGTGAATAACAAGGGCTATTGAAAAAACACAGTGATTTTATGTTAAATTTTGTAGATTCATTCATTTCGGAAAATGCGTTTCGAGCTGGAAATGCTGCATGTCGATATGTCTGACTTTAAGAGCAATGAAACTAGTTTGTCGAAAGATTTGTTCCCGTTTGCTCTGCAAGCGGAGTGCAAATGCGGTAGAACGTATGGATACTGGGCGGCTGCATGTTTTGCAATGCATTTCGAAGATAGAACTACGAGGTAGAGCTAAGATACATGTACTATTAGACATCGAACGCGTGCCACCTATGGGTTAGAGACAAAGAATCCAGGCAACAGCGCCAACCGATGAACGAAAACGGGCACTTGAAGAACCAAAAAGGTGCCTACAATCAGGTAGCACCACCATAATGTCCCAACCCACTCGAATGGTCTTCATTACTGTTTGGGATTTAGCATTGTTTTGTTTTGATTGGTTTATGGCGTAGGCTGATGGAACCCACTTGAAATTTCCATAATCAGATTTGCCGAAGAGTACCTACTGCGTCGTCGTCTTGACGGCATCAGCAAACTCAACAGCGATGCCAGACTGACAGGGCGTTGTTGTCGAAGATTTGACTTACACTAAACAATAATTACCTATTATAAAAAAAAAAAAAATAGCAAAAATCGTTCCATATACTCATACTTGTGGGCTGGTAGTTGGTCTCTTTTTTAGAGGCTTTGTCAGTATTTTGATGCAAATCTAGAAAATGTCTCTATTGCTTTTAACACACTTACGCGATCAATTTACAGGTTCTTAAGGAGCATTTTCTCAGATTTCACAAAAAAAAATCTTATGATTATCTAAAGATTCGTTCTTCACTAATTCTTCCATCCTTTTCTCCAGAAGATCTTAGGCCGATTTCCCAGCCATATTCATAAGGATTCTTTCAAGATCAAGTTTCTCCCAGAAGTTGTTCTAAATATTCCTCCATGATTTATCGAAGGAAATGTATTACGCACTTTTCCAGGAATTTTTTCACTAGGATTTTTCTAGCTTCCCAAGTTAAATTCCATGGATTCTTGAAAATTTAAGTGAAGGTTTCACTTCATCAAACACAACAGCAATCTACATTTATTTTTACATATACATCTTCAGAGAATTCATACAAATCTTTCAGATCTTCATGTATATATTATTGAGGAACTACATTGATTCTGTTTTAAATAATTATCTTAGTAGTTTCTCTTCAAAATCTATCTAGACTTCCTCAGTAGTCCAGCAGTTTTCTCAGAGATCCTTGCTGGATGTCATAAAGAATTTTATTATAAAATAACCATAGGATTTGTTTTGGAGTTTTACATACAAAGGTATCGACCGTGATGATTTTATTTTGAAATTGTTTATCGGCATATCGGTCTAGGCTGTCTTGGTAGTGTCATTCTCAAAACACACCCAAGCCGTTCCCATAGGGGACGTTAGCCACAAGGAAGTGACGTTTCAAGTAATACTGTTTCATATGGTATGCCCTCTTCAACATCTAATCCAATTTCTCTCGCCGTTCCCTTACGGTACCTATCCATCTAGTATTCATTGCTTTCTTCTCCATGCTCCCTCTTACTTCGAGCAAAATAGACCGATATGCCGATAAACAATTTCAAAATTTGTTTTGGAGTATCTTACAGCTTGATTCAAAAAAATACCTTGATTCGGACCAACCAGTGGATTATATTGGAACTAGTGATATAATTGAGATACAATTTTTTTGGTTGGAGAGATACTGACGAGAGGAATCTCTTACGATAAGCAGAATGTTATCAACAATTAAAATGAAAAGTTTATTGCATAACAAACATTTCATGTTATTTAGAAAATTAACATGATATATCCAGGCTTGATTGATAATACTCCTCAACATCACCAGAACTCGGTAGCATCTAGCAGCGTGCTGTCTTTGCCTCTTTGTGAGGGAGCGAGAGAATACTAAGCAGAGAGGCTACGAGAAATGATCGAAGAAGATGCGACACAAAAAACAAAGCAAGCAAATTCCGTAGCAAAAGAGTGTTATCATAACTCCGCGAGGCCTGTTTCGTTCGAACGGGTCATCAAGAGTTCTTTTAAAGTGTGAGTAAGGGTAAGCACAAAAGCAAGAGAAAAAGCGTACCAGAAAAATCCTCGCATTTCGATGCACTCTCACTCGAATCGTTTGAGGATTCGTACTGTTCATTTTGAATTCAATTTCTACTCCTTAGAATAATTTGTAAATCGCTTCATTTTTGCATCACAGAAGAGTTTCTGTCAAGTCTAGCTATATCGGATTTTGAATCGAGCTACACGATATTTTTTGAAGATGCATAAACCGTGGGCGGAAAATGTCCCTAATAAAGACCTGAGAGAGAGGAGATAGCTCACTGACAGTTTGCATGTTTTCTTGCCTTTCTTGAATTCTTGGGTTGTGCACAACGGTAGATGAACTTTTTTTTGGTCAAAATCATATTAACGTTTTGTTGTTCACTATGAAAAAGGATTTGAATATAAACAAATCAAATCATTACAACTCTTTAATGAATATTCGAATCCTCTGAGCAGAATCTCAAATAGAGAAACTTTAAAGTAGATGGAGTACCGTGTACCTTTTAATTCCGCTCCTAAATGCTTATCTTTGACAGATACGCGTATTTCGACTACCACTTGCAGTCTTCTTCCCATCAGTTTCCCAAACACCACTATATTTAGGTATTCAACTTTTTTAAATGTGAAAACATCGAAAATCGCCTAGAAATTTTAAATACGTTTACTTGAATTTTGACAGTTTTTCACGCTCTGCCCTTCGAATGTGCGGTTTTCCAGTGACAGTTGATGACAGGTTCCCTTGACTTTTGGGAGCTCACAATCTAAGCCAGTTGTCTTCTCTCTCTCAGAAAAAGACAATAATAATATTTTTTGTTTCGTTTCTTCATCAACAGAGTTGGAAATTCCGTGAACCGTTTCGTATCGCATAGATTCAAAATTATATTTTTATTTCTACGATGATTAATTTTTTCAGATGTTTCTATAGGATTCTATGAAGAGATTTTTTTCATCAGCATATTCTTCCAGGGATTTCCACTGAAAATCTTTCAAATTTCTTTATAAATTCTTTCTGAAACTGAAAAGAACGGAATCCCTGTGAAAATCTCCGCAGAAAGCAGTGAGTTCATTATTCTATGAAGTAATTTCTGTAGGAATTCTTGGATATATCTTGTAATTTGTAATTACTAACTCGGAAGACTTCCTCAAGGTGTATTTGGAAACTGTTTGGAAAGAGTCTCTGATATAGCGTCGTTCTTCGTTGGGCGTCGAATTGGCATAAAATGCGTAATGTCCTGATTGATTATTGAACAACTTTCGTAAAATGAGTTGAATATATATTTTTTATTGAATAAAAACGTATTCTCATCCTTTGAGGGTATTACTAACTAGAATTGATTAGCAAAAAAAATCAAAAAAATGTGTGATGAAAAAAAGTGTTCGTGCACATAAATTTGAGTTTTTTTTTATGAAACCCTTATTTTAAAGCTTTTTTTTACAATTATGTATTAATTATAAACTATCAGCTACTGAGACTTAATTTTCTGTTGGTATCTGTTGATAGGGGCCCAGATAGCCGTAGCAGTAAACATACAGCTGTTCAAGACCAAGCTAGGGATCGGCGATTCGTTTCCCACCAGTTGAGATTTTTTTCGTATTGGGAATTCCCTCAAGTTGCCAGAGCAGTGATTCCCTAAGTGGCCCCCATGAGGACTATTTTCAGGTTTATGGGGGCGTCAATATGTAATATGGAATCTGGGGGGGGTAGGGCGAAAAGGCCAAAAAGAGGGCAAAGGTGGTACTCTATTAATCTGATTTCACAAGTATCAATTTCAACTCTAGTTATTTGTACCTCCTAACATGCTCATTTTATTATCATGATGGATAATAAATGGAAATTGATGTTGTGCTTATGTTACGATTATTGGCATTCAGGCTCTCACTTACAAAGTTTTCGAAACAACTCGTTTTGATTAGAGATGGGCAAAATTAATCGGAGTTGTTCAAAAGCACCGAATCACCGTGATTCTCTTTTGACGACAGTCGTTTCATTCGATCAGCAGTCACACAACGGATCAGATAAAAAGTGACCCGCAAAAAGAAGAAACTAATTATTTTCTCATATTCTCTTTCGTCGGCCTTATTATAACCACGCTTGGTTCGTGCCTTGCTTTGCGCGCCATACCACATTTGCAAGCACAGTTTGCCGCTGCTCCGTGTTCTCATCGCTCTCAGCATAGCAGACAAATTTGCCCCGCCCACTTGCATTACAGTCAAACGAAAGCTGAAAAGAGAAAGTACCCACTTGAATGGCAAAGCGCATAGTTTTGCATGGCTTGTTTGGTTCGGGTAGGGGAAATCGGCCAAATATCGTATTCGTGTCCGATCGTATCGTGAATTTTTAAGAAGAATGATGAAGCAAAAGAGCGTACAACAGATGGCACGCAAGTCGAGCGACACGGAATGAACTGTTGTATCTGTTTGCTCTTCCTTTACGAGCCGCTGAGCCACTAATGGTTCCAAAAGATCCGTTTCTCTAAAGCCAGTGATTTGGATCGGATACGCTCACTAAAAAGAGCAGTTTTGCCCATGTCTAGTTTTGATCGATTGGTAAATGCATTATAATCATTTCTTATTGTATTAACTATTTTATAAACAAATTTCGAATAGTTTGACCAGTAACAATCAGATGCCAACGTTAAAAACACTTACTACCGAAGACATCAATCGTTCAACTAAAAAAAGATTTGTAGAAATATCTACAACTACAAAAAAAGCTGGATTCTCATGAAATATATTGAACTATTTTCTGGATTGTACTATATTTTTCAAAAGTTTTACCGTTCCAAATATTGTCAAATATTAAGTATTGAAAATTTCTAAAGCTTATATCAACAATTTTAAAAATAAAAGATAGGATACGTGTACCAGTTATGAACATAGTGATTTCTTAGTTCGCCATGCACGATAACTTGAATTTCTTCACATTTTTAAAGGTTTTGTATGTTGTGTCAGTAAGAATTAAAATATATCTTCATGTTAAAACATTCACAAAGATGAAAAATATGAAAGCAAATAAAATTTCACATATGGCCAAACATGAAACCACTATGGCCTTAACTTAAGGGGCCCAGATAGCCGTAGCGGTAAACGCGCAGCTATTCAGCATGACCATGCTGAGGGTCGTGGGTTCGAATCCCGCTGGTCGAGGATCTTTTCGTAAAGAAAATTTTCTCGATTCCCAGAGCATTGAGTATCTTCGTACCTGCCACACGATATACACATGCAAAAATGGTCAATCGGCAGAGAAAGCTCTCAGTTAATAACTGTGGAAGTGTGCTCATAAGAACACTAATCTGAGAAGCAGGCTTTGTCCCAGTTGGGACGTAACGCCGGAAAAAAATGGCCTTAACTGGAACACTTTCCCTAGTTCAATAGGATATAGAAATTATACACTTCGGAGCGGGAATGCGGTGAATCTGTGTCTTTTTTTTTGCAGTGAAAACTTAGTCAGTAGCCAGTGAGACACATAGGTTAGTATTAAAAATAACTGAAACTGAGGGTAGAAGCACCAGTTTTGGTCATAGTGTTAATTGTAGACATGTTTATACAGCGTTTCACTAAAAAAAGGAAAAAAAGAATCATTTCGCGATTAGTAGACCACATTCTCATGGTAAAATAACATGCATTCACTCGTCCGAATTTATTGAAAAAAACAATTGATTTTCCCTATAATTCGGGCTGCTATATACCGAATTTGACCAGGATTCTAGTGGCCTATATTGACCAACGCGATTTTCAATACGTAAAAATATATCTGATCAGCTCTGATATTATGCATACGTGATATGGACTGAAAGCGTACATTTGACATAGGTACTTGCAGTGTATGTATAGAATTTCAAATTTATTTGAATACCCAGCATAATTTTAATGATATTTCTGATCAATACTTCTGTTTGTTGAAATCTGATTGTTGAAATGTAGGGAGATATATCGGATTGATTTGTACATGGTGATAGTTATCGTATGACTTTTTCATGGATATGTGAGTCGAAGAAATTGTTGATGTATATACAGTAGGGCGGTTCAAAATTTGAAAATATTTGAGAATCCAATCTCCCATATGTTCCTTACCATCGTTATCATAAAAATAGCGTTCTGTGAAATTTTCAGCTTTCTAGGTGGTGATTTAAAGGTGGCCCAAAGGCAATGTAGGTTTATATGGAAATTACTATAGATAAATTTTGAGTTATGTTCTTAACTCGCTAATACTGTAATGTAGGTACAAACTCATTAAACTGTAATGTAGGTATCAACTCATTATTAACATCATAGTAAAAACTCATTCTCCAAATCATATTAAAGAAATTTGCTGAAGAGAGAAATTCAATCCGACGGATAGCAGAAGAGATATTCATGAGTTTGTTTGCTATTATTTAGCTTAATATGGGATTATAGCCCTGCAAACATGTACAAAAATCCCAAACAAAATTAGCTCAAAAGAGATTTGTTTCTTCAGCAACATCTTTCATTAAGGTTTGAAGAATGAGTTCTCAATATGGGATGATAAGTTTATACTTACATTACAGTACTAGCGCGTTTGGAACATTTCTCAATTTTTTTCCATAGTAATTTCCATATAAACCAATGTCTTTGGGCCACCTTCAAATCACCACCTAGAAAGCTGAAAATTTCACAGAACTCTCCCAGTAAACACACCATCGTATATGGTGAGATATAAGAGTACAAATGTGGAGGCGATATACGTACATCTTGCATTCAGCCTTATGGCGCATGTATGTATATCGCCTCCACATTTGTACTCTTATGCGCTATCGTAAACGAGTTTGTGTTTACTGGGCTATTTTTATGGTATAGCATCCTTACCTTAGCATATGGGAGATTGGATTCTCAAACATTTCTAAAATTTGAATTGCCCTAATATACAGTCAGGTCTCTCATTAGACGCTGCCACCCACTTTACGCCCACCGTAATTCCTCAGCTGTCGTCAATTCATGAAATTCTGTAGGTGATGAGTTCATACTATACCTCATCCATCAATAAAAAATCAGCTTCGTCCCACTGAAAACCATTGAAAAATTGCGTTGGGATTGAAGTGGGTTTCTTACAGGAGACCTGAATGTATGCTTCAAAACCATATTAGCTTAACATTTGTTCACCTGTAAACATGATTATTTAACCTATCTGCGTTACCCTCATGATAATATAAAAATTTAAGCATAGTAAAACGTTCAATACCAATAAATCTGAAACATATCAAGGGGACGATTCGAAAAAATTGGCTCCAAGGGAGCGAGAACCAAAAAAATTTGGAAAACACTAGCATAGTGTATTTTCGTACCTGTCACATGACATACTCATGCAAAAACGGTCAATTGACAAAGAAAAGTCTCAATTGGTAACAGTGGAAGTGTTGTGGAAGAACACATAGCTGAGAACATGGCTCTGTCCCTGTTGAGACGTAACGCCAGAAACAAGAACGGCTTCTCCGTTAATATCTGAAAAAAATAAAATACTTCATTCATTTTTTTTTTCTCAAAATTTGTTGTGATATTCCAGATTGTGCAATGGACCAGTACCATCCTAATGTCACGTAGGGGGTGACGTTAGTTCTAGAAAATTCTTTGTATGATACTTTCTAGGATTTTTTTACGTATTCTTTCTATAAAATTTGGATAAATTCTCCCGAAGCAATTCTCATTGTTAAAGTAAGTAGTGTTAAAGTTAAAGGTGCAGAAATATTAGAATAACTTTCTCACAAGGTGATGTTCTGAATAATAGCAGCGCATGTCGATTTTCATACAAAATGCTCAACTTTGACATGCTGTAGTTTTATTCCCTTTCAAGCAATCGAGCTGAAATTTTCTCCACAGTACTACAAAAATGATCAATTTTGTAACTACAAAATTTCTTTTTTTTTCTGAGTCCCTGCCGAAAAGTGAGACACTAGGTGAAATTTTTCGAAAAAATAGCAATTTTTCATTTTAAAATTTTTCTTCTACAAATATTATAAACATTTTCGGTTTAGGTGTAGGTTTGATAAGTAGGAGAAGATTGTTCCAATCGTAAGTGATATACAATTTAAAACTATAATGTCAAGCCGAAATTCAAATTTTTAAAACTGCTATTTTTTCGAACAATTTCACCTAGTATCTCACTTTCCGGCAGGGGCTTAGAAAATTTTGAAATTTTGTGTTCACACAATTGGGCATATTTGTAGTTCTGTGGAGAAAATTTCAACTCGATTGCTTGAAAGGGGACAAAACTACAGCATGTCAAAGTTGAGCATTTTGTATGAAAATCGACATGCGCTGCTATTATTCAGAACAGCACTGTACACACGACGAAATTTTCGGAATATTTAGTGGAATTTCTAATGAAATTTCTGTAAAAAGCTATAGAAAAACATCGTGTTGAACTAGCATAATGTTAAAAAACACGTTAATAAAGATGAAAAAAAAAATATGGAAAAACTTTTGAAAAAAAAGTTGTAGAACTTCTTAGTTGAATCTCGATGAGTTTCAAAGAGATGTCTTAAAGAAATTCTTGAATCAATTTTTGACGATTTTTTTTGGGAGTGTTTGCACTAGTTGTAGGAAAGTTTGATGTTCGTAGAATACAGGAAATTACAGTCAACGCTCCATGAATTGATTCTGAAATGACCATCGAGTTGGGAGGTATCGAGTTTTAGAAACCACAATCATTGCAAATGTGATCCAATAATCATCGAAGAAGCCATGAAAACCAACTTTAACTATGGTTCTCTAACTCCATATCGAGATACGAAATATGGAGTAGGGGATGGAGCACAACTATATTTCAACTTTTTCGTGTGCAGTATCGTGTACTGTTCATTGCAAGATTGATCGCTGCTGTTCTTTTATGCTGAAAATAGACCCGAACTATCGCAAGCTAACCAATCGTAAAAGAGTACCAGTCAGAGAAGCACAGACACCAAACGCGAGTAAGAACAGAGTACACTGTGTAAGACGCATAACGTGATACCTTTTCGTTCATCGATTATGGTACCTTGTAATCATGCTAGTTATTCTCTGACTCCAACAAAAAATCAAGCAAAATTTAGGGAACGTCGAATATCTGAGTTAATATGAACAACCCTTCCTGGAATCGACGAAAATTTTCTTAGAAATGGCATCACTGCCGCCCTGTTGCTAACAGACATCTCCCCGTTCCGAGCTCTTGACGGACGGCATCAAAGGGGCGCAATTCCGCCACAAATTTGCCTAGCAAATAAAGTTTAATTAATCTGTCCAACAACGTCGTCGCGTTGGATGGGGAAAGAAGCCCTCAGTCTGAAGTCTGAATCAGCATGAGAGAGCAGCAATGAGTGGGTGAACGCGTGGATTGAATGCGCGTGGACCCACGCCAGGGGGGCATCCAATTAAAAGTGCATTCGGTGCAGTAATCGCCGTATATCCTCTACTCGTCGCTCTTCTTCTTCTTCTTCTTCTTCTTCATTCATTCATGGAGAAGTTCCAAGATTCTTGGACCAAGAGTAAAGATGTCTGTGCACAAAAGCGTATCGAAATTGATTTATAACCACGCGAGGATGCATACAGCTGCTTCTCGTGGACCGGTACGGTTCCGAAGATTGCGAGAAATGGAATAACAGAGATTTTGACGTGTGCGATATGTGACTCTGTGTAGAGTTTATACAAAGTACGTAAATTGTAATGGGAAAGTTGAGCATTTTATTTGCTGCATCTAGTCGAGCTAACGCTCAAGCACGCCTTTTAGAATGCCATTAAATCTGCTACGGCCGTTCTCAATTTTAATAACTCATTCCGCCTTATCCAATTGAACAGGTGTATCGAACGGAATTATGTAAATTCATAAATAACTGTCGGCCACTCCAAAACTCGCCTCTGCCAGACGCAAACCTCGGGTGCAATCCATTTTCCACGCGTTCAATGAGCAAACAGATTTTCGAATGCATGTTCCAGTAGCCAAACTGCAACCAGCCAGTTTCCCCCTTGATTCCTGATACCGATTGCCCAACACTGTTGGTTATTCAGTCGACCAGGGAGCACTCGCTTATGGCCATCCCCCGCAAAACTTGTCGCAGCACTTCAAGAGTGACCAATTAAGTGTACACTGACACTGGGCACGTTCACCACGTTGGGTTGGTCATAATTCCTGTGATCGGTATATGAATCAGGTCAGATTCTATGCCTTTAAAACCACCCACCGTGCTCCAACTAGAAGACAGATTTAAACCGAACCCCTTTGGACCCAACCGTTCCCCCCCCCCCCCAGCCAGAAGTTAATTTAAATTAAAGCGTTGCTAAAACAAATGCCGCAAAAGTGCCACTTTAAGAAACTATTAGGAACCGTTCCTCCCCAGTAGAAGTGCGGCACCGTTTCTTTTTTGGGGCGTGGGTTGACTGTGTTGCAACTTGCAACCTATAACTAGCTAGGGGTAAGATACTTACGTACGTACGTACCGACAAAAACCCAGGCAGCAGCGAATTGCACATGGCTTATAGTCGTTTTTCGAGATGCAATTACACCTAAGTAGCTGCAATGTGAGACGGAAAACGAGCAGAAATCGTTTTTGCCGTCTGGTTTGATGAATGAAATGGATGAATGGGTCTGCTGGCTGTGAATCTTGGTCTATTAGACTAACATAAGATCACAGATTTACTGTTGTGAATTAAAGACCAGTTTTGATAACAAAACAGTACATTTCAGTGCAACAAAAATAGTACTTTTCAGTAATATTTTTTCTACTACTGATCCCTTTTCGATCCTTGTTTGGACACATGCCTTTTTTCATTCGTGTTTTTTTCGTTGGACCCGTTAGCGAAAGCTAGCGGTGGTAATCCTTCGGGGGCACCGTCTTGGGAAAAAAAACCTCTAGTAGGTCACGTCTTCTTTCGTTTATTCATTAAACATGGTTGCAACCACGAGCAAAAGGAACTGTAAATCTTTGAAGCCCACACACTACCGTCGTTTCTGTTGTCGCCACCACGGTGCTCCCCTGACCGTTATTATCAGAAAAAAATTTCCATCAAATCTGTGCTCACCAGTCATTTTCTATAGCTAAGCTGCATGTCTGGGCAAAATTTCAAAAAAATCGTAGGGCCCGTTTTGCAGTTACGCCCTTTTTATTGTATAAGTCTACTAATTCAAAGGAAATCTGAGATAGTTGAACGGATTTTCATTGGCCGTGATTACCAGAAGAAATATACCATCAAAATTTGGTTCAAAGTTGGTTTATTTAGTTATTTGTAACCTCTTGGTGGAGTTTCGAAAGAGAAAGTAAGCGAAATTTGAAGTTACGCCTTTTTTGAGGTGTAACCATTGAAAACACTAATTTCAAATAGATTAATTAGGCATTCTAATACCGATAAGCATTTTCAAATACAGTCGAAGCTCGTTATAGCGACATCGCAAGGGACCGTCGGTATATGGAGATGTCGCTATAAAATCGTCGTTAAAAAGAAATTGAATGTCGTTATGGAGCATGGAGGAATAAAACGATCATAATATGTACTAAAATAGCTAAACGAATGTCGTTATATTGAGTGACTATTGAATATAACACTAATGTCGCAATAGAGAACGGTCGAAACAGAGAAATGTCGCTATAAAAGTTGAAATTAGTATGGAAATTTGAAGGGACCATCAAAAATGTCGTTATAGAGAGATTTGTCGCTATAAAAGTTGTCGTTATAACGAGCTTCGACTGTAATTTCAATGACATATTGCAACTACATGTCGCCAAAGTATTTCACAATTGATCAATTTTTCATAGGCTCAAGCGCTGTAAGGCATTACGGAGCAATTTTTGTGACATTATTATTAGTCAAAAAATATTGTTATAGCCCAACTAGCCACCCCTTTGGCTATTCCGGCTAACATTATACTGCGCTAGAACTTGAACTTCAATCGCTTATTAATGGACTATTGGGTAAACTATGGAACTCTAGACCACTGTCAATACTTTTGTGATCATTTGTAGCATACATTACTACATTTAGATTTTGCACGAATCTATAATATTTCCTTTGGGTTTCCCGGTCTTTTCGATTACACAAACCGATAAGAGCCCAGGATAAATACAATAGTGAAAGAAATGTATACATCAATTTACTCATTCTCAGGCTAACTCGTGAAGAGAAAGCATCAGTACTTGAAATACGCTTAAGGTGAAACATCTCGGAATGCAAAGATGGCCGGCACAATGGCCGACTTCTCCACCTACTCACGTTTTCGAAGGCACACAACTGGAGGAATAGTTGGCAAATGTTCCTGAGCTTCTTATTTTAAGCTTTCTGCTAGTGCACAAAGCCAAAATAAAAAGTGCACTGTTATGTGATGCTTTCTTCGCGAGATTTGTGCCTTTGAAGTTTTAGTGCAATTTTAGAAGTTGATTCCAAACTGTTTCACCTTAAGAGAAGTAAGAAACATGCGTTATTATTTGGTTTCATTGATTTCAAAATCATAACACTTGCAGAGCTTAATGTTATATATCTTCCTTATGTATCAAAACTCTCTTTAGAATATTCTAAACCTTAACCCCGAGTTTCATTTCCCCGAATATATTTATCCCGAGTTTCATCACACTGAACGCACTGTTACGGTGAATGCTATTGTCCCGAATATATTATTACCTTGAACGATATTATCCCGTGATAATGAAATTCGAAGTAAGAATATCATGGAACTGGAACTCACGGTGATGGTCTTCAGGTATTCTGGCTAATGGATCTCAAAGTTAAGGGGTAGATTAAAAAAAATAAATATGATAAACATATAGTTGTTCATGGATTCTACGTAAATTGCAGTTTTAGTTACCGGAAAATTGTAAATTGTTCTGTGGCCCTGTTGATTACCTGCCGGTCTACCTACCATAATATGGTTTGAATCCTACACAAACTGAAGATTTATATGTTAGCTTTATTTTTTTGATTGATAGCTGTGCTTGTGAAGTAATGACACACCAGCTACTATGACCCTTTACAAACGAAAAAAAAATATTTTGGTAGCTTCACAAAGTTTTTCAAACTGACAAAGACAAACAGTCAATATTAAACTCTGTAAATGCGACGATTTTGAAATCAATTAAACAAAATAATAACGGATGTTCTTAACTTTGCATTACATTCTTCCATTTTGAATCACTGCTTTCTGCGTAGTTGATTTTATTCCATACACTGCTACCCATTACGAAAAACTTAACTCTCAAGTACTTCTTGACGTAGCAATCAGAAGCATTTAAAATAATCTGAATCGTGAGTACATTGGTTCACCAACCAATCCAGAACATTGTGCTACAAGAACTAATTTGGTTACATGATGAAATCAGCTCCGTAATGCCTTAAAGCACTTGAGCCTATGGAAAATCAGTTGATAGTGAAAGACTTTTGTGGCATGTGAGTGCAATGTGTCATTGAAAACAATTGAACATGCTCAACAGTATTAGAATGCCTAATTATTCTTTTTAAAATTAATGTTTTCAATGGTTACACCTCAAAAAGGGCGTAACTTCAAATTTCGCCTATTTTCTCATTTAATACTCCACCAAGAGGTTACAAATAACTAAACAAACCAAGTTTGAACTAAATTTTGATGGTATATTTCTTCTGGTAATCACGGCCAATGAAAATCCGTTCAAATATCTCAGATTTCCTTTGAATTAGTAGACTTATACAATAAAAAGGGCATTACTGCAAAACGGGCCCTACGATTTTTTTGAAATTTTGCCCAGACATGCAGCTTAGCTATAGAAATCGACTGGTGAGCACAGATTTGATGGAGATTTTTTTCTGATAATAACGGTCAGGGGAGCACCGTGGCCACGCATCCATAGATGCTCCATCCGATGCGACTCTTGGCGGCTATTGGCTCCGTCCACCTTGCTTCTCGGATTTTCAGTGGTACGGTGAACTTCAAGTTGTCAAGACCAACCAAGAGTTTTGGCGAGACCTTTTTGTAACTGCGTATCGGCAGACTACGTTAATGCGGCGTGGTGTCCTTTCGCTTTGCAAACGGCGCACAATTTCTTCGGAGCGCGAGTGCCAGGAGTATACTGCTTCGCGTTGGAAAATGGGTTAACCAACGTGCGAAGTTCGGTTTTTGACCAACTTCGCCGCGTCGCAACTCGATTCTCAATAGTGCGCATAATGCAAATGGTGGAGAGCATAGATGCGCACTATAGCGAAGTGACTCGCGACGCGGCGAAGTTGGTTAAAAATCGAACTTCGCACGTTGGTTCACCCATTTTTAGTCGCGAAGCAGTATACCGCTGTTAGTCGCGCGACCCACTGGTGGCCAAGTAGATTCGGTGTGCGTCTGCACAAACGCTTGTTCCTTGGATTTCTGTTTTTGCTTTTGAATCTTTTCGCTGCTAGGAAAATCATCTGCTACTTCATATGCCAGCCCTACTAAAGTTGACATAAACTGCCCAAACGTACTCAGATCCACGTCAAGCCGCATACTCTTGTAAGCGGACCATTTGAGCTTGTAGGCAACAGGCTACTTTCCAACCAGATCGTGCAGCAATGATGGATTAGTTAGATTTGCCTGTTGCCCTGCATTCTTCAGGTGCTGAATCAGATTATCGACTACTAAGCCGAATTCGATGATCCCATCCAGGTCATTGATCCTTTAGAGAAGGCTGCCGACGAACTCGTTCCGTCATGGAACGAATAAGTGTCTCCGGTCGACCATACCGCATCTCCAACGTGCGGATCACGTATGGAACACTAGCCGGACATAACAGTCTGCTGCGAACAGCTTCGAGGGCTGGACCTTTGAGACAGCGTTGAAGACGGATCAGGTTTTCATCGTCAGACAATCCACAAGTAGCTGGCGATGTGTTGGGCTCTCCACGAATTCTTCTTCGTTGTAACGCCCTTGGTTGATGGACGCATCAGTTCTTCAAACCGGTTTCCGAAACCGATTCCCGCTCCGCTTTGGCCCGGGGCTGCTTGGGCGGTTGTCGCCCATATTTCGTACTGGTGGGTCGTTCCGTTGGTGGTAACCACCGCCTTTAGACAATAGGTTGTGTGGGGTGGGGTTTGAAAA
This sequence comes from Aedes aegypti, assembly GCF_002204515.2. Taxonomy (NCBI): domain Eukaryota; kingdom Metazoa; phylum Arthropoda; class Insecta; order Diptera; family Culicidae; genus Aedes; species Aedes aegypti. The sequence goes on from NC_035108.1 coordinate 405,375,301, forward strand.
AGGGGGTCAGCTTTATTTGGCAGGGTTAGAGGGGGAGAGTCTAAGCTCCTATCGGCCCTAATATCGGCTGGTTGTTGGCGGTTAGTTTTTTCTACGAATACTTGCGTTTGACCACAGCTAGGGTCAACTGCTGACGTGAATTGTTGTAACGGTCCCGCTGTCTGCTGCGTCGACTTCTCCAGCCAGTCCTCCACCTTGCTATTCGATCGTGTAGCACTGCCGACCAAACTGCCTCTGGTGCTACCGTACTCGGAAGCCTGCCGAATCAGCTTCGCTTTTTCTTTCTCGGACTGCCTCCTGATCGCCATCTGCTTCATCCGGAACTCTCGTTCGTCGGATATTTTCTTCTTCAACTCGGCTTTTGCTCCGGCGATTCGTTTGGTTTCGATTGCCAACTCTTTTTCCCGCAGTTCCGCCTCCATCTTCCGCTCGAGCCACCCTGAAGCCGCCAACTCTTCTTCTTTAATACGCTGCTGCTCTGCCTTCAACTCTGCCTCCAGTCGCCTCCGGGCACTCGACGTAGTGCTTTGTTCCCCGGTCACTTTCTTCGACTTTCGGCTGCCGACCGACGACTTCGCTCTTGACTTCTTCGACGGAACAGCTAGGGTCTGCGGTAGTGCTACCGGCGCACATTGGGGAATTCCGAACCCAAAGGTGGAAAAAATTGATAAATTTCACAATAAAAAGATAAAAAATAAGTTTTATAGCTCATTCGAAAGGAAATTTTCTCATGAATCGATTTGGTTTCATGAATGTGGGGCCACTCTGGGATAAGCTATGGTGCCCGTTTTGCCCCAATTCCTTGAAAATTTTAGATATTCATGTTGTTTTAAGTAAAACTATTTTATTGTGGAGATTATTTCCTATGAAATCCATCATTTCTAGTCCATTCAACAATGTTTCACAGAGAACGTTATAAAAAGATGGAAATTTAGGGGAATATGGGGCCAAATGTACAATGAAATAATTTTGAAGAGGAATTTTTGTTTTAAATTTTTTCAACGTGTTTTTTATTGAAATAAATTTTAAAATAGTCTAATAATCATGAATATAGCTTGCAGAAATAAGTTGTAGTAAAATTTGAAGAAAATGTATGATAATTATGTATGCTCCATGCAAAATATTTTGAATAATTTACCTTCTTATATCACAAATTCCAAACATTTCCAAACGATGTGCGATAGTTTGGGTAAACGATATTGATCTAAATGATCGATTGCCGTTAGCGTCATTGATAGGAGATAGTAGGGGCATATAGTTTTTTGGCTATTTTTGCCTCAATTCCCCTAAACACGATTTCTTTCGTAATTGATTCAACTTTTTTTTCCAAATCAAATTTATTGTGTACTGAATTGTTTGTTCTGTGTCTGATACAATATTTAAATCATAAAACATAGGAGATTTTGGGGATCTATTACACATAAACAAAAAAATAACCAAATAAAAATAGTCAAAAATGAATCTATCAAGAAATCATCAAATCATTTCATTAGTATAGTTTATAGTTACTATGTTTGTTATGTTGCCTCTACATTTGCTGTTAACAGATTGCTTGTTGGTTGACATCAATGTTCCTCATGGTGAACCTTACTTTGTTAATATTGTAAAAAGTAATTACGGTTACATTTGTTTGACTGAATTTCAAGCATGTTCAAGAGCCTTCTAAAATGCATAACATGAACAAATTAAAATTAATTTTACTCATTACGCGTGGTAAAGATGGACAAATTATGGGTGAAAATATGAAAAAAATCCACGAGCTCGGCTGGGATTTGAACCCAGGACTCTTGTATGCTAGACGAGCGCTTTACGGGCTCGGTAGCTTAGTTGGTAAAGCGCTCATCTAGCATACAAGAGTTCTGGGTTCAAATAGTAACCATGCGGATTGGATTACCGAACAGCGTCAATTTATTTTGAATTAAGCGTTATTAACTACTACATCTTCAATCAAAATGTGCCATATTTAAATATATGGAAGACTTTGTTTGTTTATGATCACTTTTTCAGTAGTAGGGTGCAGGCAGAGCTATTTGGGCACTTCCATGCAATTTTATTCTCATGAAATTTCTTCAAAATGCAATTTTAAACTCATGAAATTTCTTCAGGTATGATTGTGTAACTAATTTAATTCTGAGTGATTTGTTTCAATCAGAAAAAAACTGCAGATGGTTACTTAATGGATCCATTTTTGAGTGTTTTTATTGGTTTGTTTTTATTTATGTGTAATAGATCCCCATAATTTCCTATGTTTTAGGATTTAAATACTGTATCAACTACTGAATAAACAATTTAGTACATAATTAATTTAAATCAGAGATATCTGTTCAATTAATTTTGAAAGAAATCGTTTGGGGATTTGGGGCAAACATAGCCAAAAAACTATATGCTCCCAATATATGCTCCCACTATCTCCTATCAATGACGCTAACGGCAATCGATCATTTAGATCAATATCGTTTACCCAAACTATCGCACATCGTTTGGAAATGTTTGGAATTTGTGATATAAGAAGGTAAATTATTCACAATATTTTGCATAGAGCATAAATAATGATCATACATATTCTAAAAATTTTATTATAACTTATTTCTGCAAGCTATATTTATGATTATTAGACTATTTTAAAATTTATTTCAATATAAAAACAGGTTGAAAAAATTTAAAACAAAAATTCCTCTTCAAAAATATTGCATTGTACATTTGGCCCCATAATCCCCTAAATTTCCATCTTTTTATAACGTTCTCTGTGAAACATTGTTGAATGGACTAGAAATGATGGATTTCATGGGAAATAATCTCCACAATAAAACAGTTTTACTCAAAACAACATGAAAATCTGAAATTTTCAAGGAATCGGGGCAAAACGGGCACCATAGCTTATCCCAGAGTGGCCCCACATTCATGAAACCATCATCAATCGATTCCTGAGAAAATTTCCTTTCGAATGAGCTATAAAACTTATTTTTTATCTTTCTATTGTGGAAGTTACCAATTTTTTCCACCTTTGGGTTCGGATTTCCCCAATGTGCGGCGCTTTGGATTTCGCACCAGTTTTATTCACCTTCTTCACACCAGTTCCGGAGGGGCTTTAACCGCTGTTTATGTTTGTTGGGAGTTCACAAGATGAAAATCCATCACGTATTATTTAGGTTTTACGATACCTAATCTAGTTATCAGCTTGGTATTTGTAGAATATGCAGAAGGTATTATTTGAAGTATTTTACCTCTTATGCAGGGCTCATTCATACCTAATTCAGGTTGTAAGTATTAGAAATTATCTGGGAAGGAATACCCCAATTTGGTATTCAGTAGTTATTTTCTTCTGCGCGGGATGCGCTGAAGCTTTTCGACAGTACCTATGCCAGTTGCTAATTATTTCGTATTGCAGCTGCATAAGGACATAAGGTCCTGCAAATGACAAACGGAAACGAATTTTCCGATAATTCTCCGCGATCGCGGAATGACGCTAGACAGACTAAATTGGCTATCGACTTTAACTTAACAGACATTCCACAGAATCGAATCATTGCCAGGGTGGTATCACGGCATGGGGTTGATCCGGGTGGCCCAGCTTGACGAACTGCACACGAGCCAACGCGTCAGCCATTTTAATGCTGAACATTTCCATATAGAAATATTTGTGTGAATTGCCAGGGTGCGCGATTCGGTAAATTAATGTCCTCCGGGACAATCGCCAAGAAGGTGGGCATGATTGGCAATTGGTATCCCGTCGATGACGGCCGCTCGCGCATGCCGCGTAATGGTTGTCATAATTTATCCCGATCAGCAAGGGGTTTCTGCCATGCGGGTGTGTTGTTTTGCGGCTATGAATCGAAGTGATCAGCGCAATGAATAACTGGTTTACACCTGGGAGGGAGGCACCGATACTACACACGAAATATAAGACAACGTTATTTTGAACTGCAAGATAACTCCAGTATGCAAACAACAATCAAGGCAGGCTTCGAGAAAATCGGTAGTTTCCTTTTGTTGTGCACCTTCGATCTTTCCTGACAAACATGGAAAAAGGGCCACAGTTTTCTATGCACTAAATATTCATTTTCATTGGAAAAAGTAGAACGATGCGTTTTTCAATGCTTTATGTTCAATCAGATTAAATGGTGCTCACGTGACATTACTTGCATTATGTGCATGAATTGATTTTTATTCGATTTTTATCACTTTTGAAGAAATACGAAAATGTGTTTTAATCAGTTACGCGCTTTTTTCATGTTAGTCCAATGTTTGAGATCTGGGCTCACAGTGACAGTTCGTGACAGCGGAATCTCGGCTCACTATGACGTACAGAAATTTTGTATTGGTTTCTCCCTCCCAGGTTTACACAATTGCAGCGCGCAATAAATGGGCAACGATATGTGAGCTTTACAATTTGGGCTTAATTCAACGCTGGGGATATCCGCCTTCTATAGAATGTGATTGTTAAAATCCAGCAAATATCAAATTTCGTTTCAAATGGGTGCAGCTCGTCCAAGACACCCAACATTGGAACTTGATCGCGTTCCACCTCCCCCCATTCCCAAAAGGGTGTTGATTCCCATGCGCATCTCAACGATCCCAAAGCATCTTTTAAAAGCATAACAATGTTCCGGCTCGAGAAGGAAACGACGACGCGAAAGCATACCGCAAAGAGCCTCAACAGAAATTTACAGCCCAACAAGAGTGCTTCTCGGTGTTCTTGGGTGTTGAGATCGAACAAAAGAAGAAGTACACGAGGAGAGGTCTGGTTCGGCACTTTATGCGCTCTTGGACGGACTCTTGGAGGGAGCTACCGGTGATGCCCAACACGTGATGATACTTGTATTAGCATCCCAATGTGTTGCTGTTAGTGGCCAGAGACTGCAGAGTGCAGGCAGTGGCTGCTGTTGAAAGTCTGGGCCCAAATGTGAAGGAGCCAAGGTGATAATCGAGTGGCTACCGGAATGCGAAAAGAGAACGTTTTTGTGTTGAATAAATTTCCAAGTTTTTTCCCTAATTAGGGCTTAGGCTCTGCTCTAATTAGGAATGTGAAATCGAATGGGTATGGTAGGTAGATGTCACAGTCTTGGTACTAAATTTTTATCGGCATCGAGAGCACGAGTCTACTTGGATTCCAAAGCTCCTGCTTTCAGGGCTCAACATAAAAATCAAAGATTAAATGTTTTTAATCGCTTATCCAGTCACTATGTAGTCACTTTTTATTTTCACTTATGCTTAATTTTTGTATGCTTTTTCTTTATGACGTTATGACCATACAAATACATTACTTGGTGCTCAGCTTTGTGTTCTTCAAGCACTCTCACAGTTATGAATTAGGAACTTAATTTGCACTTGTATATCGTGTACTTGTATGTCCTGAAAAGTTTGGAAAACTTTCAATCCGAAAAGTTCCTTGAGGATAATCGAAACCATAACCACGTTTATATTATACACAGAAAAAAATCCGTTCTCGTATCCGTGAACAGCAGACGTGAACTTTTTTGAGCGTGTACTGCCATCAAAAGTCAACTATAGTCAATTGGATTCCAATATACTTTGTCTATAGCTGCAAATAGATAAGCAGTAAATGCACAGCTGTTCAGCATGACCGCTAGAGTGATGCAAATTTTGAAAATTTGGCTCCCCTATGCTTAAACGAATTTTACTATGGTGATAAGCATCCTCCCAAAGTTTGAAGTGATTCAGAAGAAATTTGATTGTGCATACGCCATTTGAAGTTTAAATGGAGATTACTATGGAAAACGTCAACCTTATTTGTTTAACTCTTTATGTCTTCGTCATACTACTATGTGGAAATGGGTGAAATATTCCCGTGTGAAATATTCCCATCTACCGTTTTGTCTCAAATTCCAAACAGACTCATATTCCGAAAATTCGGTTTTTGTATGGCGATTTGGTTGAAATAACAAGGAAATGGCAGTCAATTGCAATTCAATTTTAACGTCTCCAATATAATTTATAACGCAGAGTGTTGGAAATAAACGACTACTAAACAAGGCTATTCCTCCATATCGCAGGCTACTGACTGATATCGCTACCAGCCAACACCTCTCTTTTTTACATGTCTGGGTAAAGATATTCACAATTCATTCACTTAAAATACTACCTCTACAATTCTTACACAGAAAGAAAAATTCATGTAAATTTTAGCGTTAAATCATGCACATGGAGGGAATGCCAGAGTTGTTGGAAATTTACACGTCACATCGTGTAAAACCACAATAACATGATGTAAGTTTCCGCTATATACCGTGTAATCTAGCATGGACTCTGACCGATTACGCGACAGTTCGCAGAAATTTACATGACGTCGATGTAACTTTACACGATGTGCTATGTAAATTTCCGACAAACCTGGCATTCCCTTTATGTGCATGATTTTACGCGTAAATTCAAATGTACCCAAGTTATCTCCACTGCAGGGCGTGTGATGTACCTGCTCTCCAACAGGGAGTAGTGATGATTCTCTACACAGTTAAAATTAATGAAGTTTACACGTATGGGATGTAAACATGACGTCATGTAAATTTAAGTCTAAAATCATGTAAAAATGTGTTACATGTCATGTTATCACACAGAATCCTGCTGAATTACATGACATATAATTGAATAATATAATAATATAATATCCATGATATTCCACGCTCCAATTATGTGCATTATATGTCTCAGAAATTTACACGTTTCGTTCGAACTGTGTAGTTTGAGACCAGTAGAATCAGCTCAGATAAATTTATTTGCAAAATTATTCATTTGAATACAATTTATTCGTGCTGTTCGAAATTTGAATCAAAGTGTTCGGAATATGAGACAGAATGAACACAGTGTTCGTCATTTGAATCAAAATGTTGTTTCATACTTTAACGTTAAATCAATAATAAAACTAATTTAATCAACATTATTATTGGTACACTCAACAGCTAACAGTTATACTTTGCGAAAAAAATTAAAATTTACACAAATATCAGCCAATTTATGCCAAACAGATGCATTTCAAGTCACTGTTCGCCTTAAGTGTTCGAAATATGAGTCAAAACGGTACAACTTTGTTGGATAAATTGTTATTCATCATCATAAAGTGGGTTTACATTTTACAAGCTTCTTCAACTGTATGGCAGGCAACAGTGGTGCACCTGGCGGGTAGAATAGATCAAAGTAATCCAGGCTACTATGTTCTACAGCAAGAAAAGCAGTGTTGCTCTGAAAGTGAATGAATGAGCATCTCAGCATGATTTAGACTGGAATCAATGATAACGAATAATCCAGACCTCCAATCAAAATGTGGTCTTCCGTAAAGTGGAAAATTTCACATGTGAAGAGTTTGTTCACTTTTCCATAGACCATTATGACGAGCAGTTAAAGATCTGAACACAAAAGGTTTGCCTTTTTCATAGTAATTTCCATATAAACTTTAAATCACTTTTAATTTTGGGAGATTGATTAACATCATAACTGACACCGTTCAAGCATAGGGGAGTAAAAACTTCAAAATTTGTATCAGTTTTATGACCACGCTGCAGCTCGTGGGTTCAAATCCCTGTCCGGTCAAGGATATTTTCAGGTTGAAAATTTTCTCGTCTTTTCTCGACCAACATCGCGGGGTTTGACGGTATCACAGTCAAAGTGGACCATAGAGAAATATTCATCTGTAAAGGTGACATCCTATCCAGCACTTTGGTGCGTCTCTAAGAATTCACGATTTAGAATGGAACGGTTACTTTCATGCAGTACTTTTATGATTATTTTTTTTTATTAATCATAAGGTACCCTTGAAACTGAGGTACCGACAGGACTACAGACCAAGCCCGTGAATGTTGCTGAAACTTCTTTCCAAACCCTTTATTTTATTTTTTGAATAAATTCCTTAAAAAAATTCTAAACGAATAATCTTAGAATATCTGGAAACATTTCTGTAGATATTTTGAACGAACTCCACGAAACAAAATTTGACACTTATTCCAGGATACGGAATTCCAAGAAATGTACCGTGGACACTTACTGACTTGAACGCTTATTCTTTGCCCCCCCTCCCCCTAATCTGTGCTTTGTTCGATTCAAAAATGATTAAAATGTCAGGATAGCTGAAGCATCGTACGAAAACTACTAGTTCAAATTAAAAATGTACACGATACTATTCGTGAACATTATGCATTTTAAAGGAGGTACACGGTACTAAACTAACCTTAGTTCTCGATGTCCTCCAAAATATATTTATTTGAGCATTTCTTCTCGGATTGTTCTAGAAATTACTCAAAAAGATCATTTGGTGATTCATGCAAAAATTTCTCGAGACGATTCTTTGGGATCTCATAGAGGTTTTTGCCAATAATTTAAGCTGGGAATTTTTCTGCAGTTCTCCAGAAGATTTCTCAAAAAAATCTCCGAAAACTTTTATAGACACAATAGTTAAGTTAATAGTTCCTTTACAAAAATAAAAAATATTCGGGAGTATCTGAAGTGATATAATTCGATTACATTCAAAACGTATCGAATTTTTTTGTCTTACGATTTTTGAGGAATTCTTACAAAGAACCATTGGGATTAAATTCAGAGATTTTTACAGGACTCCATCAAATGCTTACACCAGGCTTTACTATTATTTATCTATAAACGCCCCTAAGAACACCAAAAAATCATCTGCAGAATTTAAAGGAAACTTATCAACTTATCAAGGAAAGTTATACTGCCCATAAAGGTATAACTGTCCCATATGGAAATAGTAGGCATTGAGAAAATTGCGCTCAAAGTTTAAGTTTTGTATTCTCATACAAATGTTCATAATTTTCTAGTACATTTCTGCATGCCATATTTAATTAGCACGACCGCACAGATAACTCATTTTGCTTCTAGGCATCAGTAAAAAATATAATGTTGAACACAAGTCACGTTTTGCAATTGTAATTCGGGTTGAAAGTTCATATAGAGACTGTTATGCCTTTATTTTTCAATGTGGGACTGCACCAGCTTCATATTTTTTCGCATTTTTTTAATTTTTACATGCATAGTAAAGTACATATAGAAACATAAATGTTGCGACGAAAAAAGGTGTTGGTTCGAAAATCCATATGGGACAGCTATGCTTTTATTGGAAGTATATTGCTTCTTAAAATGCACAAATTGCTGCAAAAGATTTTAAACATCTTGGATGAGTTCCTGAATCCTAGATTTTTTCTAGAAGGAATTCCTTAAGGAAAATCTGGATGAATTTTCAAAGCATTCTTGGGAAAATTCATGAAATCTCTAGATGAAATTCTGTATAATTCATACGAATTATACTTAAATGGATCCCAAGAAGGATTGCTAAGAAATTTATTGTTACTATTCTAGAGGAGTTTGTAAATATAACGTGGTTGAATTCATACATTCACTCCCGTACTAAAGTTTGGGTTCACCCCTTTAAAAACATACAAAACTGTTCAGTGCATATCTTTGTAATTACACGTCCAATAGAAACTCTCTAAGCTAACTCTAACTCTCTCATTCGAAAGGCAAAGAGTTATTCTTCATTCGTATGTATTTTTCCAAAAACATTTTTTGAATTTTGTTTACTAAATTTTTGCTTAAAGTTGTGACATTTTTCAAAAAACACACTAAAAAAATAGTCAATTTCCTCAGCATTAGATCGACCAAAATTTTTAAATAAGGTGTCATTAGAATCGTAATCTTATATTCTTTGAAGAGCACGCACTGGAAACTTTTCAAAATCAATGAAACAGTCATTCAAGTCATCGTGCAAAAGTTTGGGTTCACCTGAGCCGCACGAAAATCATTTTTGTCAATATCTCTATCATTTTTTACCCGATTTTAAAAGTTTACAGCTTCTTTGGACGCAAATAACGGCGCGTACATGATTGGTTTTAGAACTCACAGATTTTTCATGTAAAGTTCAGGTGAACCTTAACTTTTACACGATGACTTTAATGACTGTTTCATTAATTTTGCATAGTTTTCAGATTTCTCCGCAAAAAATTCGTGAGTGTTCTTCAAAGAATATAAGATTACGATTCTAATGACATCTTGTTATAAAATTTTGGTCTATCCAATGCTGACGAAATTAGCTATGTTTTTTCGGTGTGTTCTTTGAAAAATGTCACAACTTTAAGTAAAAATTTTATATACAAAAATGTTTTTGGAAGAATACATACAAATAAAGAATAACTCTTTACCTTTGAGGCTTAGAGAGTTTCAATTGGACGTGTAATCACAAAGATATGGACTGAATAGTTATGTATATTTTAAGGAGGTGAACCCAAACTTATGCACGAGAGTGTATATCTCTGTAGAAGTCTTGGTGATCTGTTTTCTTTTTTCTTGGTTTAGTTCCCGAACAAAGTTGAAAAGTAAAAAGATAACACGTTGAGTTATCGGATAACTAATATTTAATATATTAATTTGTTTTCAATGTGCTTGAATAAGCAGGCAGCTCAACAGACAAGATAAAACAATTTATACTAAAGATATCATAAGAATATCTCATTATTGTTTTGATCAGGTTGCTCAGTCCTGTTACACATACAATTTCTCCCATGTTTAACTCATTTTGTTATCAATTAGTTATGAACTTCAAAGAATGACCACAAACATTTGGCATAATTTATCCGTCGATGTCATTTCGATCTGACAGTTCAATATTCGTTGATAACTTCTCATCTTCTATATTCTGTTTACCATATAAATAAAAATGGATTGGTGTTTGTATGTCACAAAATGGATTGCGAACGAGTCACCGGATTTTCACAGTACGTTCTTTGTTGCATTCTACAAGGGATGGGTCATGATCGTGAGTAAATATATTAATGGAAATCTAACGAAAAAAAAAAAATAAAACTGGATTACACAAAGCTAACAGACAGGGATTTCACAGCCTAATGCTTGGCAGAACAACAACGTTTGACGGGATAACTAGTTGATAATAGAAAATAACACAATTAATTCATGATAATAAAACCTGTTGTTGCTATGTTATGCGGTTGTTCTTCGATTTTGCTCGGGTTGCTGGTGTTAATTTCAAAATAATCGTAGCAGATATGCCATGAGGAATCTTTGTACGAAATACTTTAAAATACAGTATAGTAAATATATAATGTGTACAGTATTCTCTAATCAATCCTTAGAAGAAATCCTAGTGTATTTCCAGAAGGAATTTAAGATCAAATATTGTTGAGAAATCTTTGAAGTAGTTTGAGGAGCATTCTCTGCAGCAAATTATAGTAAAAAAACTCACGAGGTCTTGCATTGTATCGCTTGCCCCTCCTTTATGAAAAACCCTAGCTACGCCCATGTGATTGGCGCTAGACGTGTGATTTTAAGAAACTACTCTAAAATACTGACAGTTTTTTTTTAACAGGAATCGTTGTAGGAATTTTTCGATGTAATACCTAAAGTAGTTTCTGGTCGAATCATTGAAGGCTCAACTAAAAATATATGTAAAAGACAAATTGCTCCGGCAAGCGTTCTATCGCCTTGTTATAAACTGTGCAACAGGCTTTTCGTAAAATGTCACGTTCACCTTTCATTCATATTTTCTCAGAACTTACTTAATTGTACATTTGTTGTGTGAAAATTCGTTGGCCCGTTCTCGTGCCAATTAGTGACATACAAACACCATTCCATTTTTATTTGTATAGATGGATACCCTTCAGAAATTGCTCCTACTTCCTGAAATGAATTCCTGGAGAAGTTAAAAAAAGCCCTAAAATTTTCTCGCGAATGCCTGGAATAATATCTGGATAGTAACGGAATTATATAATTCCTGTAATATTTATTAAATGAATGCAAAAAAGAATACATGGAAAGCACATTGAATTCATTTAAAAATCCCTACCTAGATAAATGCTTGGTCAAATCCTTCAAAATTCTTGTTGAAATGCATCAAGACTTCTGGATTTTGCAAGTAAATATACCACATGTTTTATGCAAAACGTTTCAATCAATTTAAGAGCTGTCATCAAACGATAGAGACCGAACAATCAACAGCTGAAAGATATTTATATTGACACGTATATTGACGCATATTTTTTTTAATTATTTAACTCACTACGCGTGCTAAAGATGTATAAATTATGAGTGGAATTATTAAAAAAAACCCATGTGCTCAGGTTGGATTTGAACCCATGACTGTTGGATGCTAGACGAGTGCTTTACCAGCCACTTGGTGGCTCAACAACTCAGAAAATTACAAGTTTCGAATTCAAGTACCAACAGCTCACGCAGACCCTTCTCATAAACCATAACCACTCACTCTACGTAAGTTCGATTTGTTTAGTGTTGAAACTGTTTGCTGATCATACCCCCATGTCATCAACGTGTCGTTCATTTTCAAGTGAAGAGATGGTTATTACAGAGAGGCAGTACACTTTGGTTCAAAAGTCGTGGGTGCGAATCCCACCTGAGCACGTGGGTTTTTTTTCAGAATTTCACTCATTTATCCATCTTAACCACGCGTAATGAGATATGTTTTGAGCTGAAAATACTGCTAATTTCTATTTTTTTTTGATAAAACACCAAGTGTTCCCATTCTTTGAACGCTTGTTAATTTGGAAGCCATTTTTTATCAAAAAATAAATTCAAACTACGATAGCTTTTTTGTTTTCTGATATGTTTGCACACTAAGTTAAAAAAACTCTTCTTCTAGAATGTGTGTTCAGTATTGTGAAAAACTCAATTTCTCATAACTCACGCTTGAGATTTTTCATGCGTCAAAAAATCAGCAGTCAAAAAATCACGAATGAGTTGGCTCACCTGTTTGACGCATTGGGCGGTATGAATGAAAAGCGTTGAAATTTACTACATGTAGCATCTACTCAAAAACAAAATCCACAAAGTTTACTAAACTTTTGGTATGAATAAAAAACCTTTCGGACATGTACTACCTACTACTTTCGAACATGAGCAGTGACTGATGCTGCACGTTAAGAAAATTCCATTAAGAGTGACACTTAAAATCAATAAAATCATGCATATATGCCAAATTTGTCGCTTTTTCACACGAAAATATGAATATTACTACATTCCCGCTATAGATCGCGTAATCAAGCATGGACACTAATTCATGTATATTATGTAATGTTACACGATTTGAAGTATAAATTTGCGATTAATCTAGCATTTCCTTTATGTGCATGTGAGTTTTATGATGATGATTACAGAGATTTTTTCAATTTTAGCTAAAAATCTGTGCCCTATAAAGAGATTATGAGATTACAGCAATTGTGGAATTATAAAGTTCCTAACATTTTCAACATTCCAGTACTGAGAATTTGATGAAAAAGCGGTAGAATTTTGAGCTTCCTCTGTGAATTAAAAAAAAACTGTATGTTGAACTCCGATGATGGATATGGAATTCTTAGTTTTTCTGTGGTATTCACGTTATTTCGGTAGGTTTCCTGGTAGTATCCCTGGAATTCTTCGAAATAAAAATAGATTCTCACAATAATGATTGAATTAAGGATTTTCTTTTACATTTTTACATTCAGACATTCGAAGGTTTATACTATAATTGAAGATTTCCTCTGAAATCCCAACGGAACTGGAAATCAAAGGGATCTAAAGTTTACAAGAATTCCAAAGATTCAGAAAAAAGTTTGCAGGAATCTCACTGAAATTTCAGAGATTCTTACAGAAATACCGTCTTGAAGATACCCGAATAATTTCAAAACATTAATAGCCAGATCGAATACCGTATATACAATATTTTCAAAAGAATCCCAAAATTGTTATAACAAATCTAGAATGCCTATCGGAAATACAGAATTACTAGGGATTCCAGAATTCAATAATTTAATAATAAGAATTACTTTATAATTAGCTGAAATCCATCCGACATCCGAGAATTTCTAAGAAACAACTAGAGTGGCCATCCCGGGACAAGAAATTCCGGCATTTGACAAATTTCGGGATTTCCCGTTTCCCGGGATTTTATTTCTGACAACCCGGGCATCCCGGGATTCCCGAAATGTACGTAGAATTTGATGAAAACCACTAAATTTCAATGAAAAACAATGACATTTTTCCTCCCTATCAACCTTATTTGATTAAGTAGTAAAGCATAGTGGAAAAGAGAATAAACGAATAATTTACCAACTGGTCAGTGTACAGACAGATCGGACTAGATGATATTTTGGCCTTGTAAAGATAAGCCAGGAACTCCACTGGTTCTGATTTTTCCGATGCTATTTTGATACAGATGTTTCATCAAACAGATAAATGGAACTCTAGAAAGATGGAAATTTCACAGAACACTATTTTTATGGTAAGGATGGTAAGAAACATACAGGAGATTAGATTCTCAAACATTTTAAAATTTTGAACCGCCCTACTGTTCATTTTATAAAGTGGACACATTGTACATGCTGTATCTTTTTAATTTATCAATGAAATTGTAATCGGTTTTCTGTACATCGATCGACTAATGTTGTACAATATTGTGATAATAAAAAAGCCACAAAAATAATTAAATTTCACTCAAATAAAGCAAAACGTTTAGAACAGTCGATTTTTGGAGGCTATCAAAAACAATAATTATTAGAAAATGGCTGAAAAATTCGACAATGTATATTTTTTTATTTACAAAAAATGCTAGTTCTTTGAAAGCATCATCAATCAGAAGCGTGCAGAAAAATATCAAGGTTATTTTGGAGCAACAATTTTCCAGATATCATAAAATCATTTATCACTGATTTTTTTAGAAAAAAATATTTTAAATTTAAATGGAACTGATATGAGTAGAATTATTAAATTTATAGTACATCCTGATGGAAGTACAAATACAGTATTAATGTGGAGAAAAACTTACGCCTTCATAGAGTTGCTAATTTGGTCCCCACGTCACATTTAAAGCACAATAGAAAAATAAATGCTTTGTTCCCAGTAGACCTTCTAAAGCACAATGACAATCAACAAAATTGGGGACACTGCTGTAATGAAATCGAATTTATTTTCCATGTATTGTTTTAATAATGTGTTATTCTGAGATTACCCATCAAAATATTTGAAGAAATATGCTTACAATCTACAGTAGATCGATAAATATGCGTACAAGATTTAAAAGTATGCGATTTTTTAATAAAGCGATCATAAAGAGAAACATTTATAGCTAAGAATGTTGTTAAGACTTGCGTTTTAGCTCTCTTTTATACAAATATAGTTTCTTCAGTAATCTAAACCATATTTCAACACGATTTTCACTTTACTGTTTTGCTTAGAGTAAAAGGATGCCGTTTTAGCAAATTTGGCCATAAAGGATTAATCTCTAGAATGATTCAGTGTCAGAGAACGGCGAAAATTATTGATTTTTTTTTTTCAAAGCGGTACCTTTTGTAGAATGATAAAGGATACCAACATACAATTCGTTCATAAAAATAAGGATTTTTGTTATGCGAAAAATAATACTTAACTTTGACGAACAGTTTTTCTTATGAATTTTCGGAAAAAACTTTTTAGGTCTTCAACCAAGAGCATTTTGTAAGATTTTATTTTTTCATGACATTGTAGAATAATAGTTGAACGATGTACAGAAAACCGATTACGATTTTATCAATAAATAAAAAAGATATAGCAAAAACAAATAGTCCACTTTATAAAATGAACAGTCCTTATTGTGAAAAATAGCAGTTTGGTTCAACCGATTTTGACTAATGAGTCTTTATATCTCTGGTACCACTCTGGGCATTTAGAGATCTCTAAACTTCAGATACATCGGAAAATTATAATTCCGATTATCGGAATTTCAGATTGTTTTGAATGGCCTCAAACATTAAACCTCATAATGACCGATGTAGTAAGCTGAAGCTTTGAACCCCAAAAATGCATATAACACAAGATAACTCACTATTGAGGTTTGAAATTTTGATCGGAACCGAAAACGAGAACGTGGGTCATGTATATTCATGAATATTTTAATGCCTATACAAGTACCAGATTATACAATATTATACTGATAGTAGTTATTGCATATAATTTTAACAAAAATTGATGTAGTTGCAGACATGTTCATGATATTTTTTCATCTGTTTATTTTATATTTTTAGATTAAAGATTCTTGCAACTTTGTCTATCGCAGAATGGCAATTACTTAATTCAATAAAAACATGTTACCCCAACAAGTTTACCTTACTGTGGATTCTGAAATCGCTCAAAACGACAGCTTGTCACCACATGCGAGTTCATCGTCTTGTTCAACGATTGTGACAGTCAACTCGATAGTGTCCAAACTTGCTAAAAACGCATCGCTCCCCTCACAAACAGTTTGCATGTGCATCAGACTGAAGCAAATGCACGCACCCGAGCCGGTCGTACCATAATTTAATTGATTTATTTGCATTTTCAATCTTTCGGTGGACGGACACCGTTAAGGTGAAGATGAATCGAAGCCAAACTTCAAATTTCCAAAAACACGGATCTAGTGAACCAGATAGCGATTTGAGCTCAAAACTGGATCGATTGGTCACCACCAGTGAGTGACCAATTGATCAAGTTTTCATCTCGTTTCGTCGTCTAGTTCTCTGAATTTATGCTCACAAATATTTGAGCTGTGGCTTCGATTCATTTTCACCTTAACGCGTTGGCTATCTGGGGTCCTGTATCTGTGTGCACACGACATGCCCCTTGGCCACCGCTCTCTTCCTTACACCCCCCTTCGGAAGCAAGTGCCCCAATAAATCATTTCACGCTTTCAATTACCTAAGCGAATGTGACACAAAGTTGTGCTCTCGGGGAGGCAATGCAATGCAGCGCGAACTCTTGGCGTGATGAACGCAACTCATCGCGCGCAAGCGGGAAAAGGGTTTCCGTCTTTTTTGCACCGTAGAAGCAGAAACAGGAAGAAAAGGTTGGTTCATCCAGGAGCAACGCGACGACGACGCTCCAACTCGAGTTTAAGTGAAAATTAATCTTAATTTAAATTTATCTCCTCCGATATGGAGTGCGAAATGTTACAGCGTTACGGCGGAGCGGTTCCCAAACTTGTTGATGTCCAGTATGCCAGTGGAGCAAGATGGGGCAAAAGGTCGACCTTTGTTGAATATTCAATATTTCCAGAAAAACCATAACAGCTGAAAAAAGAATGCCATACTTTGAACCTTCAACGTATTTGCTACAATTTTGCTCAACAAACTTGTGTCAAAATATTATCTCATTTCTATTTATATCAGATAATTTTCATTGTCATAAACTACAAGAAAATCAAGATAGATTTTTTTAGTTTCACAGCAAGTGATTCGCAGGCATCAAAATTATCAGATAGACGATGATACTATCATCTATCTGATAGACAAATGATACTATCAGTTCAGCCAGATGATACTATCACTGAGAGAACGGTTTCATCTATTTAGTATCCCTATCCCAAAAATTTCTCATGATGATACTATCAGTACAACATCTCTCACAGTTAATAATGATAGAGGTTCTATCTCTATCAATTGATAATATTATAGAATAAAAATTGTTGGACTATGGGCATAGAAAATTAACTAAATTCCATATTTAGCGGCTTCAGGAGTGTAAGAATTGTTGGAAACCCATGCAATATGGGAATTTTCGGAACGGACACGATGAGGAGATGACGGAAATCGATGTCCGACGCCATTTTGAAATCCAAGATGGCGGTCTCCGGATTAGTAAAATCATGATAACCCATGCAATATGGGTATTTTCGGTACCGGCACGATGAGGGAAATCCAAGATGGCGGCCTCCGGATTAGTAAAATCATAGAAAAACCTGTTCGATTCGTCGGATATCCTTCAACCCAATTTTACGATGTGCTCAAATTTGTTCACACTTAAACTCGCATAATGTTGTGAATTTCAGCATTTTGAAAATCCAGCAAATTTGCAAAGCTATACTTTTAAAGTCAGTTTGATTATTAACGAGTAAGTCATAAGTCTACTCGCGCTGCACAGCTTGGGAACTACTGGCGCAGCGGTTTCCTTTAACTTAAGAAGCGGAATTCAACGCACCTGCGACAAAATTGAAAATGACGGATGCCGCGCTGATTTTGTGGCAAACTCAACACTACAGCAAGTCTGCCCCAGCAAAACGTATATCGACCCGGACAGGCGGTGATGATCTCCGCGTTGCATGTTTCGTTTTAATCCGCTGGATAATCCAATTAAGCGGTAACGCGACGTTATTAAGAAACATAGCCCATAAACTTTATTCTAATTTATGCCCCCGACAGATGGGGCTTGACACGATCGAGACGGGCGGCCCAAAAGACTTTGGCTGGAAACACCAAACTGCACTTTTTCGACTTCGGTTGGCTGCGTTCGGCGTTCGGGAAAAAAAGGATGCACTTACCCGTCACAGACAGGGTGCAATAATGGAACGCAACACTTAAGCTGTGAAGAATCACGCAGTCGGTTTGTTATTTTTCAGCCGTCGGTGCGTTTGATGGTCGTCGGAGTAAACGGGGAATAAATTCTGCAGAAAGGCGTTTATTGCGGAATGCACTTAATGGTGTCAAATTTATTTCGCTTCTAAGTTAAAATGGTTTTGTTCTGAAAAATTGAAACTAATTAGTGATGCCGGACGGGGTAATGTTCGGAGCATTCGTCACGCAACGAGAATATTTCTTGAATGGCTTAGAGCCAGAATTAGATCTACGAATAAGGTTTGATATCACTGATTTGTTCAATTTGAATAAAACTACCCTAGCAAATCCTAAGATCTTTTTTTTTGTCTTTTATCTACAATTCAAATTTTACCAGATGATGTTTTTGGGAGGGAGGGAGCATCAGGGCATCATTGAATTTACAACTGGACAATGAAGTGGAGTGCCAATCGGAGTCAGGAGAAAAAGTGTTAGTCGTTCGCGTCTAGTACTTTTCTCTCCAACAGTTGTAAAAGATTTGACGCGCCCTTCTTCTAACAAACCTTTCCGTGGAAAGCTCGACAAGTATTGCAAATTCTAATACTCAATCTGTTGGATCATATGGCTGGAAGGAGATTCTCTATTTCCCGCGGGTTTCGCGTAAGTGTTTCTACTTACGGGTCCACCACCCCCCTTTTGGCCCTTCATACAGCGATATGTTGAATGCAGATTGGTAATAAAATTTGACCTTACTGTTGAGTGGAGCCGCATGCAGAGCAAGACTCAAGCAAGGATTGGTGGCTACCTACATACATACATACATACAATTCAAATTTTACCAGATGATTTGACTTTGGAACTTAGTAGAGAAACTATTCCAGATCTGCCTTTCTAAGCATCTGTAGTAGTTTAGTCGGCTTCGCAACAAGTTGCAGAATAACGATTTTGCAATTTCTTATCATAACAGGCTGTTTTTCATCACGCCAATCTGTCATGAAACGGCCTACTTTCCTGCACTGAAGTAGGCAGTGGTCTTCTACAAAATTGCAAAATATGTTGTACGTAATTCGTTGCAGAACTCGATTTTTACAGCACTCGTCGTAAATATCTTACTCGGCAAGCCTCGTAGGATAAATTTAAGACTCGTGCTGTAAAAATCATCATTCTGCAACTTGTTTCGTAATCAACTATTACAGCACGAGTCCAATATTCGTTCAGTCTTGCAGAAATGGATAACTAAGACGAGTGCTGTAAAAATCATGGTTTACAACGAATTACGTGCGACATTTTTATGCAATTTCGTAAAAGGTCACATAAGATATCAGATTTCATATCGAAATGCAATTATCAATTTCGAATAATTACTGTATAATGACTCATTATGCAACTAAACAGTTTCACATAGAAAAAGCATAGCGTTGTGGTCATTACGCAACTGTAATCTGTTGTATAGAATCTTTTTTGCAATTTATCATCGTAATTGGCTGTTATTTATAACGTCAATCTGTCATGAAAAGGCCTACTTTCCTGTACTAAATTATGCAGTGTCGCATGAGTCACTCACTACGCAACTGATTTCAATTGCGTAATGACCATTACGAAACGCTTTTTCATCACGTAATTTTTATGAGTTCACTTTAACAAAACATATGAAAATAAATAAGATCTTGAAAACTTTGTAAAAACGTGTGCAAATATTGTTCGAAATATGAATACATTTGCATTTTTCTAACTTGGTATCCCATCCTAGTGGGCTTCAATCCAAACGTGGGCTTCTTCCGGTCTCAAATCCGAGACTATCGAAATCCGATTAATCTTTACCAATCATGTTCCACGCGTGGCTTGTGACAGCAATCCCAACCCGGCAATGAAGATGAACGCTTAGCGTGCGCCAAGAGGCGGTTGCATAGCTGGCGAGTATCTCGTGCCACATTGCATCGGTCCAAATGTGTGGGAGTAAGCCGTTCTTCTTCTGGGTTTTGAACCCATACCGTTTTTGGGGGCGTCCTCAAACGGCATTTAAGTGTTCCTAATATATTGGATCATCATCATCATCTTCGTCCCCATCTCCCAGCGCCGATTGATGCCGTCAAAGAAATGCAGCGAGCGAGGGAGTAAGACACGCGTGTAACGTGTCGGGTGGATCCACCATTTCAATATATCTTCCAGTTCGCGCGGAACATAGGCGAAGCTAGAGGGGAGTGGAGAGGAGTCATTGCTCCCTCCTGATCGACGTAACCTTAATTCTAAATAAGCCGATTTGTTATTGAAGTTATTATGTTGCATGAATTTTCCAAACACTTCTGCATTTACATATATGCAAAATTGCGTCATAATATATTTCTTTGAAACCAACCAAAACTAAAGCACCTGCAAAGAATCTTTCAAAGATTTCGTCAAAAATTCACTACGAGTCTTTGCAAGACTCGATCTGCTAAAAAATATTATTATGAAATTCATCACAATTCTTGCCATCAGAACATTACTGCTTTTCATAATGGTACTACTCATAATTTTTCGTCTACATCAAAATAAAAATGAAGTACGGAAAATCTGGTTTTGGTTGGGATATTATTTTAGCACAATTAGTATTACAGTCAACTCTATTTTACTCGATATTCCATATCTCGATATCGAGTTAGTGAACCATAGTGAAAGTTGGTTTTCATGGCTACCTCGATGGTCCCTTGGATCGTCGTTGGGTTTCTTTAAAATAAACTGGATGAATTTATACGGCATCGGCAAATTAATAAATTGCAGTTTTTAATCATTTCTATCAAGGTTTCACACTTTTTTGTTAATTTTTGTGAACAATAATATTCTTCAATAACAAAAAAGTATGAAAATTTATGGCTTATTTCTCAAAATTTCTCAAAACTAAAAATTCGTGTGCTCTAATGAATTGAAATCACATTAAAAGAGAAACCTCAAAGTTTGAGCTTAAAAAATTAATATTTAGAGGTGACGCAAGCGTCTTGAAGGTGAATTTTCAGGTTATAAAAAATGGCCTTCAGTGAAATCACCATAACTATGTTATTTTTAAACCAATTTTGAAACTTTTAGCACCGTTGTCTTCAAAATTAAATTTATGAATACTTTGTATAACATCAAATTTGGCTAAAAATTGAAACTCTTGATTGGCCAATCACATTTCCCAGGCAGTGATAGGCTTTTTAAAAAAGATTTGCTAACACTATTACACTTTACACTTTATTGATTGATCAATCTAACATATTCTAACTAGTATTACACTGTTCAAAAGTTTTCGGAATTTCCTTCTGAATTTCTTTAGGATTTTTTTGCCCTTGGAATTTCTTTCGGAACTTCCTTCTGAATTTCCTTTGGGATTTCCTTCAGAATTTTCTTTGAGATTTCCTTTGGAATTTCCATCGGAATTTCCGTTGGTGTTTCTTTTGGAATTTCCTTCGAAATTTCTTTGGAATTTCATTTGACATTTATTTGGGATTCTCTTCGTAATTTATTTGGAATTTCCTTCAAAATTTTTCTTCAAATTCCTTTTGGAATTTCCTTTGGATTTTCCTTCGACATTTTCATCGGAATACCTCAGGAATATCCATTGGAATTACCTTCGGAGTTTTGTTCGGAATTACCTTCAGAATTTTTGCGCTATTTACTTTAGAATTTTCTTCGGATTTTCTTTCGGCATTTCATTTTGAACATCCTTCGGAATTACTCTTCGGATTTTTTCGGAATTTCCAATGGATTTTGATTCGGCATTTCTATCTGAATTTTCTTCGATATTTCCTTGAGAACTGTCATCGGAATTTCCATCAGAATTTACTTTGTAGTTTCCTTCGGAATTAGGTTGATTGATTGATTTGACTTTATTAACGAGATTTTTAGCCCTGGGCTAGTTCATCTCGGGACCAACGGCTTTACTTCCCTTCCGAAGGAAGTCGTCACTATAACTTTTTACGTCATAAGTGACTATGTCGGGGATGGGATTCGATCCCAGGTCCTCGGCGTGAGAGGCGAGTGTTCTAACCACTACACCAGGTCCGTCCCCTTTTCGGAATTAGGTACTCCTTTAAAATATTTATGATTTCCTTCGGAATTTGGAAATTTCGGTGGATTTTTTGGATGTCCCTTTGGAATTTTCTTCGGAAATTTCGATTGTATTTTTTTCGGAATTTGCTTTGAATGTTCCTTCGGCATTTCCATCGGAATTTCCTTTGAAATATACTTCGCAATTCCATTTGGAACTTTCTTTGGAATTTTCTTAAGCATTTCCATTGGAATTTTCTTCGGCATTTCCTTGGTAATTTTTTTTTAATTTCTTTTGAAATTTTCTTCTGTTTTTCTTTTGGGATTTCCTTCCGCATTTTCTTGTAAATTTTCTTTGAAATTTCCTTCTGAATTTATTTCTGATTTTCTTGTTTTTCTTTGGGATTTCCATTCAGCATTTTCTTTGAAATTATCTTCAGGATTCGGAATTTCCTGTGGATTTTTTTTGGAAATTTCTTTGGACATGCCTTTAAAATTTCCTTTGGGGGTTCCTTCGGAATATCCATCCTAATTTCCGGAATTTCCTTCTGAGTTTCTTCAGGAGTTATTTTTTTTTTTTTTTGACTTCGGAATTACCTTCGGAACTTCCTTCTGAATTTCCTTTGGGATTTCCTTCGTAATTTTCTTTGCAAATTCCTTTGCAATTTCCATCGGAATTTTTCTTGGAACTTTCATCGGAATTTCCTTTGGTGTTTTTTTTGGAATTTCCTTCGAAACTTCTTTGGAATTTCGTTTGATATTTATTTGGAATTCCCTTCGAAATTTGTTCAGAATTTCCTTCAGTATTTTTCTTGAAATTCCTTTCGAAATTTTCTTTGGATTTTCCTTTGTTATTTTCATCGGAAAACCTCAGGAATTTCCATTGGAATAACCTTCGGAATTTCGTTTGGAATTACCTCTAAAATTTTTACCATGTTTACTTTAGAATTTCCTTCGGTTTTTATTTCGGCATTTCCATCTGAATTTTCTTTGAAATTTCCTTGGGACCTGCCATCGGAATTGCTTTCAGAATTTTGTTTGTAATTAGGAACTCCTTTGGAATTTCTATGTTTTCCTTCGGAATTCGGAAATTTATGCGTTTTGTTTTAATTTCTCTTTGGAATTTTCTTCGGCATTTCCTTCGAAATTTTCTTTGGAATTTCGCTTGGTTTTTTTTCGGAATTTGCTTTGGATGTTCCTTCGGCATTTCCATCGGAATTTCCATTGAAACATCCTTCGCATTTCATTTGGAACTTTCTTTGAAATTTGATTTGGCATTTCCTTTGTTTTTTTCCGGAATTTCTTTTTGGAATTTTCTTTGGAATTTCCTTTATATTTTCCTTTGCCATGATCATCGGAATTCCTTTTGGAATTTTCTTCGGATATTCCTTTGGAACGTCTATCGGATTTTTCTTAATAAAATTCTTTGAAATTTCCTACGAAATTAAGAATTTTCTTCGGAGTTTCCTTTGAAATTTATCTTTCCTTTGGAACATTCTAATTTTTGGAGGAATTACTTAGACATTCTTGAGAAAATTCCAGCTTGATTCCTGTAGAAATTTCTTGAAGAATGGCGGAAGGATTCCTGCAGGAAAGTTGAAAGGAATCCGTAGAGAAATTCAAGAAACAATTTATGGAAGAATCCATTAAGAAATATCTGGAGAAAATCCTAAGGATTTTTCTGAAACATCCAGACAAATTTGTGAAAAAAATTCAAGTGAAATGCAATGAGTGGATTTTCCGAATAAATTCTGAAAGAATTCCAGAAAAAATACTAAATTCGTAGGAACTTCCGAAAGAAATTTCAAAAGAAATTCTGAAGAAAATTCCAAACGAAGTTACGAAATAATTTCTAACAGAAAATCCGAAAGAAATTTTGAAAGAACATTTGAAGGAAAATTCCATAGGAAACTCCGAAGGAAATTCCAAATGAAATTCAAAAGTAATTACAAAAGCAAATTTCAAAGGAATTCAGAAGGAATTCCAAAAGAAATTCCGAAAGGAATTTCGGAGGAAATTCCTATGTAAATTTCAAAGAAAATTCCAGAGCAAATTCCGGAGGAAATTCCAGAGAAAATTCCGAAGGAAATTTCAGAAGTGAATTTCAAAGGGATTTCCGATAGAAATTACATAGTTTTCCGAAAAAAATCAAAAGAAAATTCCTAAGGAAATTTCCTTTGGAAGTAAATATTAATGCAAATTTCGAAGGAAATTTCGAAATTTCAAAGTAAATTCCGAATTCGAAAGAAATTCCGAAGCAAATTCCAAAAAAAATCTCAAAGGAAATTCCAAAGATATTACGAAGGAAATTCCAAGAAATTTCGAAGGAATTTAAAAAACACCCTTGCTGCATGAAATAAAAATCAAAAGGAAATTCTGAACGAAATTCCATACGGATTTCCGAACGAAATTCCATACGGATTTCCGAACGAAACTTCAAAGAAATTTCCAAAAGAAATTCCAAAAAAATTTCCGAAAAAAAATTAAAGAAAGTTCCTGAGTAAATTTTAATGGAAATTCCAAAGGAAATTTCAATGGAAATTCTAGAAGAAATTCCGAAGGAATTCCAAAAGGAATTCCAAAGGAAATTCTTATGCAGCCATTCCATGAAATACCGATTTAGTGGGTCACCGAATTCCGTGAATATTTGCTATTTTGTTCCTTGTCCGAAATAAGGATACACGTGGATCCTTAACAAGGATACATTTTGGATTTTTTTTTACTTAGATGACCATTTCCGAAATTCCGCGATTTTGCGATTTTTATTTTAAAAATCATAACTTTTGCACCGCTTGACCGATCTTCGAAAATCCTAGTTGTTTAATAATGTTTTATATTTTGCATGTAAAAAAAATTCAGGGTTTTATATTTTTTTCTGAAAAGTTGAAATCTTAAGCTTTTATTCCATAAAAAAAGATTGGAAATCGGTTGAGCTGTATGAAAGTTATGATTTATTTAAAAATAAAAAATCTATTCCGCTGAGACCTACAGTGTGTGCCGATGAAAAATTACTGATCTTTTATTTTCAAAAAAATATATCTCAAAAAATAAAAAAAAAAACTTACATCGCAGAAAATTTGATAGTAAACGTAAAGTTAACCGAATTTTCAAGAAAAAAATGAGAACAGAACCCTTTTGGTCCCGAGGTCTTCAAATACGAAAAAACAGAAACAATTAATTTTTTATGTAAAAAAAAATTTCGTGAAATTTTATATTTTTTTGGAAAGTCCAAATCTTTAGTTTTCATTTCGTCTAAGAAATTGAAAATCGGTCAAGCGGTCCAAAAAGTTATGATTTTTTAAAAATAACAATTTTGAAAGATCGCGATTTTTCTGGTCACCCTATTTTGGAAATGGTCACCTTAACCCCTCTACCGGCAGCTTCAATTTTTACCGATAAAAAAATATTCAAATCGCGATAACTTTTTTGCTTCTAGATATTTTTGTACCATTTTTTCACAAGATCTCAAACAACTCTTCTAGTTTAAGAAGCCGTGTCGATATTAATCATTGGTGATCTAGTTTTGAAGATATTCCGATATTCCTTGGGGACCGACATTCTCCATATAAACTGTCTTTGGCGGCCATTTTGTTTTTAGTCAATCTATCAAAAAAATAAAATGTGCACTAAACAATGCCAAGTAATAAGGAGCTACTCTGAAAAATTCATATAAATCGGTTCAGTATTCTTTTTAGAAATTTGAAAATTACGAAATGAGTTTTTTTAGGGTTTTCAAGATCTTTATTTGTCCAGCGTGGTACCAGAAACATAAATGCTCATTACTCAAAGACGGGTGGACCAAATTGCGTCATTTTTTCACAACATACTCGCATTTATGTATCATTCCGTGGAGTGAATATCCGAATACGATTCAAATTCTGTAGCCTGAGTTATTTACGTGGGTTATGGCTACGCGCCGGTCCCCCAAGGAATTTTGGAATATCTCCAGATCCAGATGACCAATTGTCAATACCAACACATATTCTTAAACGCAAGCCCTCAATTGCGAAAAAATGGAGCAAAAATATTGAGAAACAAAAAAGTTATCGCGATTTGAATATTTTTTTAGCGGTGAAAAATGAAGCTGCCGGTAGAGGGGTTAATAAAAAAAATCCAAAAACACGTGTATCCTTATTTCGGATAAGGAACAAAATAGCAAATTTCCACGGAATTCGGTGGCCCACTAGATCGGTTTTTCATGGAATGGCTGTATGTAATATCAAAGGGAATTCCGAAAGAAATTTCAAAGAAAATTTCAACACAAATTCCGAAAATAATTCTAAAGAATATTCCGAAAAAATGAAGGAAAATTCCGAAGAAAATTCCTTAGGAAATTCCAGAAGAAATTTCAATGGAAACCCTTAGGGTAATTTCAAAAGGAAATCCGAAGAAAATTGTGAAGGGAATTCCAAAGGATATTACGGAGTAAATGCCAATGCAAATTCCGAAGGAAATTCCAAAGAAAATTCTTAAAGAAATTTCAATTCAAATTCTAAAGGGACTTCCGAAGAAGTTCCATAAAAAAATCCGAAGTAATTTCCAAAGAAAACTTCGAAGGAAAGTTCGAAGGAGATTCCAAACGAATCCGAAGGAAATTGCGTGAAATTCCATTAAAGATCCAAAAGAATTTCTTAAGGATATTCTGATTAAGTTCGTCCAGTTCCTTTCTAACCTGGAGAAATGTTCTGAAAAATTCCTGTAATATTTTCTGAAGGAATTTCCATGAAGAATTATGTTAGAATGCTTGACAAAATTTCCTCAAGAATCCTTGAAGGAGTTTATGGAGAAAATCCATCAAGGAACACTCAGAAGAAGCCTCCGCGGTGAATTCCTGTGCAAATGCTTGGAGGATTTTCTGGAGAAAATTGCTAGATTAATTCCTGAAGACATTTCCGAAGCATTTTCTGGAATTACCAAAAGAAATTCCCGGTATAATTCCTGAAGGAGAACTCTGAAGAAATTCTGTAGAAATTACCTGAAGGAATTCCCATAAAAGTTCTGGAGGAATTCCTGAAAGTCTTTAAGAAATCCCTGAAATAATCAGTAGAAGAACCATGGGAATTCCTGAAAAAAATCCAGGAGCAACTTCTTGAAGATTCTGAAATTTTCCGAATTTTCCGAGGATTTTTTGGAAATTTCCTGGCTGATTTCCAGAATATTTCTAGGAAATCTAGGAGTAATTCCAAATTGATTACCTAAATAAATTGCTGGTAGAATTTACTGAGTAGGATTTGTTGAAGGATTTTTCTAAATTGTTCCTATTGGATCCTCCAAAGGAATCACAGTACAGATTTGGGGGAAAAAATCCCGGCAAGTATATTAAAAATAACTCCGGTTTAACGTAATTCGGCATAATGACCGGACAATGTCCGGCGGATATTTGCAGATAGTATTAAACTTTGTAATTTTGACAGCCATTGTTGAAATGTCTTGAGTTCTTTTCCACATGTGATGGAAATCCTGGCTGCGCCCATGGCCCGAAAGATTCGTTTCTGGTCTATCTACCAAAGGTGACCATCTGCGTGAATTTTGCCGGTTGAACTGTACGCATGGTTGCAAATAGTAAGATGGCACTCGCGCGTAGATTTGCTGCATTAATTTTTGTGTTGGCGGAGTTCGCTGTTGAGTTGTGCAATAATCGATGTTTTGCTTCTATGTATAAGCTCAGTCTAAATAGTTTCAAAATAATTCTTGAAAATTTTGTGGAAGCTTATAACTTACCAACATTTTATACATCGTGAATGATTTCAAATTAAACCACACTGTTAAAAATAAAGTTATTAAGTTAAATATTATTGTTTTCTGATTCTTGGCGAGACGCATTATGTGTCATATTTATAAATTTCTGTAAAATTCAACAATTCCAATTCGCACAATATGTCTGTGCATCCCTTTATCAATACATCCCACAGCTTCATAAGTCGTTCATTTTTGTGGAGGAAAGGTCGCCAGCTTATACTATCCAATCGATCGTATACATAACTCGACGCTCCCCATCCATTTATGAATCCTACGCAAATCGTTGGCATTATGTTTGCAAGAGATTGCTACCATCCACAGCCATCCATCGGATCGTAAATTTCTTTCTGCTGATAGGTTTACTCGGCCCGCACCCATAGTGTGCCCACGCTGTCGTCGTCGTCCTTCTACCCATGTGGGGGACGGAAATGCTCTGCTGCAACTTTATGAATGAACGTAAATAACGAACGGAACAGAATGTCGTACATATTTTCGCCTTTGCCAACCTTAAAAATGGATTCATTCATTGAACTCAACTAGAGGGTTATGGCTCTTCTTCTTGGTGTAACACCTCAATTGGGGCAGAGTCTGCATCACAGATTTGGTTCTTATGAACACTTTCATAGTTATTAACTGAGAGGTTTCTTTGTCAATAGACAATTTATACAAGCATGAATATATTCTATGCCCATTCGATCACTGACAAACAGACGTCCCAAAAAACCAGAATGTACGTAAAACGTTATGCGTATACTTATATGTGCAAATATTCCGTATAATATATTCCAATATTTGTGCATATTTTATATGATGAAAATTGGCATACAATGCGAGTGTTTATATTTTATTGAGAGTGGATGCTTAATTTCATTCGACTTAATTTATGATAACAAAGTTTATTTGGCTGTCGGTTTGATTAAATTTACTTTGTACGTGTATACGGAATTCACCGTTTTGTGCAGGTGAGATGTAAATCGCACAAGTCAGCAACTTTTTACGTGAATTCTTTTGCGAAATCTGGTTATCTGTTATAACATATCGCAAAAATTCCTTTCAAATTCATCGCACAATTCATACCATCACCATCTGGTAGTAATGTTGCATGAAATCCTGTTTCGTGCAACAAGGCCAGCAGAAGACGCTAGTATGACACGTCAAACACGAAGAAAAACGATGCGTGCGCCTCTGGTCGTGATTAAAACCTCAAAAATAGCGAATTTTAAATTGGCAGTTAAATGAGTGGTCGATGGAGACGTCTGTGTTACGTCTGTTTATCTGTGGTATGATGTACATTGCACGAACACTGTCCAAAATATACACCAAAATCACCTTCATTGTATATAGGTACTGAACTGAATAACTAAGGGGACGGACCTGGTGTAGTGGTTAGAACACACGCCTCTCACGCCGAGGACCTGGGATCGAATCCCATCCCCGAAATAGTCACTAAAAATTTCAGTGACGACTTCCTTCGGAAGGGAAGTAAAGCCGTTGGTCCCGAGATGAACTAGCCCAGGGCTAAAAATCTCGTTAATAAAGATAGAAAAAAAAAAAAAAAAACTGAATTGAATAAATTTATGAATGAATCTGAAATCCACTGCTTTCATGACCCGAATAGGAATCGAGACAGTGTTGTAAATACTGCACGTACTACTGATAAGCTCGTTCGCTGTAATACAAATGATGATTGCACACGTCCGTGATTGTCCCGTAAATGGCAAACTGTTGCAATAAAACGCACTAGTGAATCATGCAACATGATATCGAGATAGCGGGTTCGCCATTGATGTTTTTAGTTGTTTGGGTTAAGTATTTTGCAATCTTATTATAGTTTGTCTTTTGAAAAATTGAATTAATTGTTGCTTTTCTCTTTTTTTTCTCAGGGCCCAAAGATGTGCATCAATCATCGAATGTAAATGGTAAGTGTATATTGATATTGGGTTTGTATGTAAATAATTGTAATTTTTATGGTTTTCGACTCTCATTATATTTTAGGGTGAAACTCAACATCCTCGAGATTTTACATGCTAGTTTTAACCACCAATGAACCGCATAAATATTTTTTCAAATTTTTGTCACATTATCAGTTTTGGTCATCTGTTCCATTAACTAGGTCAAAATCGTATTTCTTTATGAACATAAGCTGAAGCTCCTCCTCTGAATCGTTTGTTTGAATTCTTTTTACGAATTTATAATTGAGGATATCTACTGACAAAAGTCTGGGGAAACAACTGTAGGAAACTTTTTCCAGGAAGCTTGGAAAGCATATTCCTTGAAGCTTGGAAACCTCATATTGACAAGCTGCCATGAAGTTTGGCAACCTTCCAGCCTTGAAGCTTAACCCTCTAATACCCAAATTTTTATTTTCGATTTAAGTATTATTTGTCGTTATCTTAAATCGTTCTAAACACGTTTTGGGCATTTATTTGTTTTTATCCGCAAATTTTTAAATTTTGGTTTTTGATTTGTTAATTTTTATTTTGAATATCCCTAGCTTTTTGCATTTTTTCTTGAAGCCTTTTCTAGTTATTGATTTTTGGCAATAATAAAAATTAAAATTGTTACGGTATTTTTAAAAATATTAAATTTTTATTTATTTTTTCGGAGCGTGTTTTATTTTCCGTGTAACTAACGGAAAAACAGGTTTAAAATGATTTTAATACCACCAGGCTCTTCTTTTGTGATAGGTTAATCGTAGAAAAATATAAAAGGTACGATTTTTTATATAACACGTTAAATGAAGCCCAGGCATTTGTAGGTTATATAAGAATGCAATTTTTCAAACAATTTCTTAAAATACAAAAAAGTTTCAAAAGTCATACAATTTTTTTACTTATATGCGTGTTATGAGTCAAGGGGCTTTTGCCGGAGCGAGCGACGAGGGCAGGATCAAACATGTCGCGCGTCGGTCTAGTAAGTGAAAAAGTGGCGTGATCGGTTAGTTCTGTTTGATCTTTCGACCTTGACGCTTGTTTTTGCCGGAGCGAGCGACGAGGGCAGGATCAAACATGTCGCGCGTCGGTCTCGTAAGTGAAAAAGTGGCGTGATCGGGGAGTTCGGTTGGAGTAAGTTAAAAAGTGCCGCGATCGGTTCGTTCTTTTTGATCTTTCGACGACCTTGACGCTTGCTCCTGGGCAGTGCGTCAAGAAAGCCCGAGCTGTCGTCCGTGTTTTTTTTTTCGGGTCGCGCGCCTATTTTTTTTTTTTCTGAGTGCTAGCCGAGCAAACGAGTGAAGCTGAAAGTGGATTGTGGCTGCTCAGTCAAGGATAACGGAACAATTGGTGAGCTCGTTTCATGCTACTATTTCTAATCTATAAAATATGTATTACTGACATTTAATCGTTACAATGGTGGGATGTAAATATGATGTTTCAACAAACTATGGATGGTTCGTCACTGTGAGTGTCGACACAAACTCTGATTCATGATTTATTTATGTTTAACATTTTTTTTTTCAGAACACTCCTTATATACCTGTATTTTTGTAATTAAAAAAACTTTGAATGGTTCGACACTACAAGTGTAGACTTGCGAAAGGTTCACTTTATTCAACAAACTTTGGATGGTTCGCCACTGTAAGTGTCGGCATAAGAATAAGAGTGTTCTATGATGTCCCAACCAATTGAGTCTTTTGTTTCTTTTCAAATGAGTAAAATATAATAACACATGCTTTCGTACTGACAGCTGTAGGAATGTTACATTTAGGTATTTGTTCAACAAACTTTGAATGGTTCGTCACCTCAAGTGTCGGCATAATTTTCCTCTACATAGAAATTATATGAACAATTATATTTACGTATAAGCATGTATATATCTCACAAATCATTGTTTATCATGGTCTAATCGCTTATCAAAGTGAATCCTTTGACCCAACGATCCTCCCCATTAACAAACATCCCTCCCAGTAACCTTTGTGGAGATGCAGAGGCAAACACGGTCTCCAAATAGCAAAGGTTACACACTAACATTCCTTCCCTCAATCCCACCTGACTGCAAGGACGTGGCCGGCGCCGTTATTGACCTTGTATAAATAGAGGCACTGAATTATGCACACTGAAGAAGATTATGGCCAATCCCAGCTGAACTTCTAGTTGATTCTTTGTGCATTTTCACTGACTTCGGTCAATCACGGAATAGCAACCATTGATATGTGTAGTCAGTCTAAGCTAAGCTAAGCTAAGCTAAGCTATATGCGTGTTATGAGTCAAGGTATAAGCCAAAAATAAAATCATTTTGATTTCCGAGCTACGAAAAAATATACAAAATTCCAAAGTGTACCCCGTCTAAAGGCGGGGTTGGGTATTAGAGGGTTAAAATACTTATTCCAGGAAGCTTGGAAAACTTCTTCGAGGAACTTCGAAATCTTTTCACAGAAAACTTGGAAAGCTTCTTCCAGAATGCTTGTTAAGCTTATTGATTTGTTTCCAGGAAGCTTGTTGAGCTTCTTCTAGCCAGTTTGTTGTGTTTCTTCAAGAAGCTTGTTGAGCTTCTTCAAAAAGACTGTCTGAGTTTCATCCAGAAAGCTTGTTGAGCTTCTTTCAGGAAGCTAGTTGAGCTTCTCCTAGGAAACTTTCTAAGCTTCTTCCAGAAAGTTTGTTTAGCTTGTACCACATAGCTTGTTGAGCTTCTTCCAAAAAAAAACTTGGAAAGCTTCCTCCACGAAGTATGAAAAGCTTCTTCTAGGAAACTTGAAGAGCTTCTTCCAGGAAGCTTGTTGAGCTTCTCCCAAGATGCTGTCTAAGCCTCTTCCAGAAAGCTTCTTGAGCTACTTTCAGGAGGCTTGTTGAGCTTCTCCCAGAAAGCTTATTGAGCTTCTCCAGAAAACTTGGAAAGCTTCCTCCACGAAGCTTGGAAAGCTTCTTCTAGGAAACTTGGGGAGCTTCTTCCAGTATGCTTGATGAGTTTCTTCCAGGAAGCTTGTTGAGCTTATTCCGGGATGTTTGTTGAGCTTCTTCCAGGAAGCTTATAGAGTATCTTCCAGAAAACTTGTTGAGCTTCTTCCAGGAAGCTTGTTGAGTTTCTTCCAGGAAGCTTCCAGGAAGTTTCTTCCAGAAAATATGTTGAGCTTCTTCCAGGAAGCTTTCTAAGCTTCATCCAGGAAGCTTGTTGAGCTTCTTCTGTAAAACTTAATGAGCTTTTATCAGGGAGCTTGTTGAGTTTTTCCAGGAAGCTTGTTGAGCTTCTTCTAGGAAGATTTTTGTGTTTCTTCAGGGAGCTTGTTAAGCTTCTTCCGGGAAACTTGTTGAGAGCAAGAAGCTTTCCAAGATTCGGGCAAGAAGCTTTCTAAGCTACTTCCATTAAACTTTGATAACTTATTTCATTAAGCTTTGAAAGCTTTTTTTATTAAGCTATCAAAGCTGCTTCCATGAGGCTTAAAAAGTTTCTTCCAGGAACTTCAGAAAGCTTTTCCAAGAAGATGCTTGGAAAGATGTTTCCACGAAGCTTGGAAGGCATCTTTTAGAAAGCTCGGAAAGCTTATTTTAGGAAGCTTTAAAAGTTTATCCAGGAAGCTTGGAAAGTTTGTTTTAGGAATTTTTAGAGAGCTAGAAATGTTTCTTTCAGGAAGCTCGGATAGCAGGGTGACATTTCACTTCGTCAGAAAACTTGGCACTCAATTTCCAAATGTTAGCTACTTAAGGATTCTTCTTCTTTCTGGCATTACGTGCCCACTGGGACAGAGCCTGCTTCTCAGCTTAGTGTTCTTATGAGCACTTCCACAATTATTAACTGAGAGCTTACTGTGCCAATGACCATTTTAGCATGCGTATATCGTGTAGCAGGTACGAAGATACTCTATGCCCTGGGAAGTCGATAAAATTTCCAACCCGAAAAGATCCTCGACCGGTGGGATTCGAACCCACAACCCTCAGCTTGGTCTTGCTGAATAGCTGCGCGTTTATCGATACGGCTATCTGGGCCTTCTAACCTAAGGATGTTACAATCAAACTATTATATGGGGAAAACTCTGAGAAATGACCTATAGAGGTTGTCCCATCGAGATTTGAGATGTTTGAAAACTAGGGAAAGTGTACCAGTTATGGCCATAGTGGTTCCCTATTTGGCCATATGTGAAATTTCGATGACTTTCACATTTTTAATCTTTTTGAATGTTTTAACATCAAGATATATCCAATATCTTACTGCTAAAACACACAAAACTTTTCAAAATGTGGAGACATTTAAGTTATCACGTATGGCGAAATAGGGAACCACTATGGCCATAACTGGTACACCTACCCTATAATGTTATCGATATATTATTATTTTATAGCTTCAAAAGTTGGTTTTAAACTTGAACCTTGTAATATTGTTTATTTTCGATCGTAAATTTTGAAAGGAAAACTATGCCTTAGATATCATATCCCTAAATTTACCTGTTTAAGAGTTATTCGAGATTTACTGCGGGAAGAACGTCATACAAATGTGATCCATTTCCAACATATGTTCCCATAAACCGAATAATCTTTCAGTAAGTAAAGAATAATTCTAGCGTTAAGTTTGATACCCCAATTTTATTATACAAAAAAAAAATGTAGGGGAAGACGGGGTAAGACCGCCCACCTAAGCAATTTAATTTATGTGTCAAAATCAAGAATCAATTTTTTTTTCGACGCAGCATGTCGTTTTTTGAAGCCTTAGGCATGATCAAAAAATGTCACAGGTGTTGTATTTGTAAAAAAAAATATTTATTTATTGAAGCTTGAAAAAGTGATGTCTTATCACGATTATTTTTAACGACAGGGTATAACCGCCCACCCACGGGGTATAATCGACCACCACGATTTTCGTATACAATTTAGCGAAAAAAAAAATTATGAGTCCCGTGTGATTCTGAGAAGTATAATGTTTTATTAATTCTACATTGATTACCTAGGATATTGAATCATTTTTATGGTTAATTAATCAAAAAAACTTAGATGTATTATACTTAATAATACTTATCATCACCTTGAGACACCCATATTTTGAAGAAATATGCAGATTTGGCTTGTATTTTTAACAAAATTAATTTCATTTTACTTGAATAGTATTGTACAACATAGTTACAACTTCTTAAATTGCTTAGACAGTTTATTTAGTATACATTAGGGGTGGCGGTCTTACCCCATCAACAGTGGTCGGTTTTACCCCGCTTTTGCAATTTTCGCAACTATGGCCTTATTTCAAAGCTACAAATTTACAATTTATATTTCAATTCACTGAAGCATATTTCACATTTCTGTTAAAGCATGGACAAGTAATTTGTTATGTTTTCACAAAAAATCCCTTCCGAAATCCCTAAGTGAGCATCTATTTAATTTAGATCAAATTCAATATCGACGAGCAGAAACTTTGTTTTTGATATTTGTTATGAAACATTTAAAAAATGTCACCCTAAATGGTTCGGAATATCAAAAATCTTGTGTTTATGGAAAGTGCTTGGTGAACTTTTAAGAAAACCGACAATTTCATGCCAAACTGAAGGTGGTCCGTTTTACCCCGGCGGGCGCTCTTACCCCGTCTTCCCCTCCAGTATGGCCCATAAAAAAATGCGAAAATTGTTTGAACGTGAATTTAGAATCCACAAGCGTTAATTTCATTGTCCTTGTGAGTGAATGTAATTTCTGATTACTGTAGTATATTTTGACATAACTTCGCTATCTAGGACAATTTTTGTCATATTTTTCTTACTTTTCTAAATAATGTAATAACGAAAAGAAGTTTGAAGATTTTGTTCGCTCAAAGCTAGAAACAGCGTCTGATTGTCGTATACTCTGGTGGTAAACTTTACAGCTTCAAAAATCACATTTTATTGTTGAAAATATAAGTTTGTTTGATATCAGAGGATGGAGGAGTTCTTAGAGAACGTGTTTTTCATGGTCACAATAAAATATTTTGTCAGGGTCATAGTTTAGCGGGCATTTGCGTCTTAAGGGTTTGACACGCCCTTATTTTTTGTTAAAGTTTATTAAAAATTAAATACAGAGATCTATAACAGTTTTTTGAGAAAGAAATTTGTTCCATCGGGTAGAGACGACTAAGATCAATACTGGCTCATAGGTTTTGAGCAAAACAGAGCCGTTTATCACACTTATATGAAGGTTCAACAACGGCCGTATTTTCTAAAATATGTTTAAGTCAACAATGCTTCAGGTATGAATGATGCAATGAACTTTTTTTTGGTCAGTAGACCACCCTCACATGATAGAGCTACATTCATTTACTCGTCCAAATTCATTTCAAAGAAAAAAAAATACATTTTCCTTATAATTTTAACTCCCATACACCTAATTTGATCGGGGTACTTTTAATTTGGCCACTCTTACGAGACGTGATTGGCCAATTTAGGAATCGAAGCTGGTTCTGGTAGCGAATATTGACCAACAAGATTTTCAAAGCAAAAAAAACGATTTTATCTTAGTTTTGATCTTTACGCACATATTATGGATTGAAATCTTGCATTTGACACATTTGAAGTATAAATACGACTTCGCATTTTTATTGGCATTTTCTTTTGAGCTGGCCAAAACCGGTGCTTTCACCCAACCCAAAAAAAATTTTTTTTTCGATCCCTAGCAAGAAATATAAAAAACTATGGGTTTGATGAAATTTTGCTGAACTAGAAATATTTGTTTGACATTTCTCACGAAAATCGAACTTTTTTCAAAAATATTAACGGGGCAACATCTGAACGCCATTTCTCAGAGCTTCCTCCCATACAAATAATTGATTTTGACATCCTTAGCTACGATTTGGAGGTTGAGCCCCCAAGTTTCCTGACAAAGTGAAATTTTGGGACACCCTATTGGATAGATTCTTTCAGTTAGCTGGAAAATCTGTTTTCAGGAAGTAATAGAAGCCTTTTCCAGGACGTTGAGAATGGGTCTATCAGGAAGTTTGTAAATAATTCTTCGTTCTGAAATCTTGTAACGCTTTTTCCAAAATTATTGATATGTTTCACCTAGGAATAAACTTTGGAAAGTTTAGTAAAGTTGTAATGTAAAAATGTAAAATTGGTCTCAAATAGGAAAAGTTTGGTATAGAATTGGTAATATTTACGTATTATCGTACGTATTACACTTCTTCCATGCTTACAGATCAGCATCCCAACTAGCATCGTCACGTGATCTATCTTTTTCCCCTCGAGGCACAGTACAAAACGAGAAACAAGTTCAATAATCCAATATAACACCTCTGCGCTCGTGGGTCGTTTATTCTGCGCGAACGCCTCTCATACATACCCGGAGCATAGGGCGCGAACGGTGCGAAGGAATAAGATTAATGACTTTTCCTCTTCCAATAGAGGACGCCTTTCCTCGTGGCCGACCTTAAGTCCGTAACTGAAACCACACATATGCCATCGGAGCATTTCGCGTATGGAAAGAGTTGCTGTTGAGGTCTGCTGCCCGTAAAATACTATCCTGCAGACAAGATCTTCGTTCCGCTAAACTCGACAGATTTCCGACCACATTTCCAGGCTTTGAAGATGGTACTTGTTGCACGTCCACATGTTATAGGTTCGGTTTGTTAGGTACGGTACCGTGAACGAATGAGAGGTCATCGTCGTCATCCATGTGGTGATGATGCTCGGAAAAGGGATGCGCAACATAGGTACTGATGCGCTCTGCTTTCCGAATGCACACACAGCATCGTCGTTCGTCTCCATCGTGGTCCTGTGCATCAAATTATAGCAATTTAAAAGCGTACTCGAATGCGGTGTAAAATGCTCATTAAATCAATTTGATAAATGGTGATTGCACATGAACGGCCGAGAATTAATGATGGCTTGGCTCGGGGCTTACTTGGGACCCTTTGCTTCCGTCGTCGCCATATGAGGAAAAAAGGTGAGAACAGATCTAGAACAACGCCAAGGTACCGTATTGCGCTTGATCACGACCGATCGACCGGCTCCTGTAACGCCTTTGATTCGCGAGGTTTGCCAACGCCTGATAGGGCCGCGAGGATATCCTGGTGCTCGCGCAGTAGCATAAAACATAGTTGTATACGAGCGACTAATTTGATGACACTCCGCTGAGAAAGCGTTGCACGCGCGGGGTTCAAGCAGGCGAAGTTATCGAATTGGAAGTGCGATTATCGTAAAGTAGCATACTTTATGGTGCGTACAGCAGCGGGATTTAGAATCGCTGAGCTTTTGGAGGCTCCCTTAGCCATGGTGGTAACGTCTGCGACTACAATGCTAAATGTGTCTGGGATCGATTCCCGTCGTAATGGAAATTTTCTTTTTCTTCTCAGTAAATCGCTAGAAGTTTTCATAAGGAAACTTAACGGATAAGCAGGCTCTATCTCATTGCAACGTTTTGCCACAAAGAAGAAGAAGCTTTTTTTTTTAACTAACCATAAGGGAAGTAAACCATCGATCGCTGATATAGGGGCAGCTGGTTTGCTCACAATCCACTCCCTGATGATGGGTGCTCCGGATGTGATATCCGTGGGTTGTTAGTCTGCCATTAATTCGCACTTGATTGCGTGCCAATTGCGTCTGCGTTTCGATACTTTTCAACAAAAACGAAAATTTGCATTTAAATTAAAAACCAAAAGATTCGTATCGGATTCAGTTTTTTTGATGTTTTTGTTGAAGCGACGGTTTTACAATGTAATTACAGCCGTCGGTAAGTTGGATAATGAGTATTTCGGTAATGGCATGCATCGATTATGTACCGGTACAAAACGTCAATTGCGGATAGCACATAATTGGGTTTTTAATAAAATTACGTTTTGATGATACTCTTTA
The DNA here is from genome assembly GCF_002204515.2 of Aedes aegypti. Lineage (NCBI taxonomy): Eukaryota > Metazoa > Arthropoda > Insecta > Diptera > Culicidae > Aedes > Aedes aegypti. The sequence continues at coordinate 405,414,085 of NC_035108.1, forward strand.
AACGATGAAGCTTATGATAAAATTAATTGAAAATAATTATCATCTCTACTCTGCTTGCAACATTGTAACGAAATACGTAAGGCATCGCGTGTGCAGTGCCGGAAGCTGATTCGGAGATTGTTTAATGGGTTGTTCTGTTCCGACCTCTTTAATTTACGAGTGTGTCTACACAATGTGATCGACGTGATAGAAAATTCATATGGATGTTAATTCGAACTAAAATTTTCTTTTTTATGATATTTATTTTTAATGTTGTACCGTTTTGTCTCAAATTCAGAACATGGCTCATATCAAACACTTGACTTTTCATAACGATTTTTCAAGAGAATCACTCAAATTTCTTCACTGGGTTCTTTTCTATAATTCAAGTCCACTATATTTAAAAATTATGAAAATAATACTTTTTACCTTTTAAATCGCCACTGTTCGGAACATGAGTCATGTTTGGAATTTGAGACACAACATTAGATCTTTTGGAGAAATTCAATAAAGAGCAAAATCAACTTGAGTTGAAAAAGCTCAAATATTGAGACTATCTCTCACTTATCGCTCTATGTACCAATCATGATCCGCAACACATCATGAGAGTCTGTGTATCATCTACTGCTCCGATTGTATCAGTGGAATAGCAGTGCATGATAAATCCCATCTAAACAAGCTCCAAAGCTTCCAGGGCTTCGGGATAGGATAGGATGTTCGGGGAATGTTTGTCTGTTATCGTCTCCAATTAATTTCGGAAATTTCTGAGTGAGGACTCAGAAAATCATCGAGGAACTTCAGATAATTCTACGGGGTTTCCGCTAATATTCCTGAATGGATTATTCCAGGAATTCTAATTTGTTGTTCCTAATGCACTGCGATTTTTTAAAAGATTTTCAAAAAAAAAAACAAAAATTCATCAATGCTTCCGCATTTCCACAGGGATTTTTCAAGGAATGCCTCCAAGAACTTCTCCTACAATTGTCCAGGGATTTTTTTTTTCCAATCCTTCCCTTTATAATTTCTTCAGAGGGAAATTCCTGTAGAATTCTCTAAAGGATTTTCTGGAAAAACTTCCTAGAGGAACTGCTTTTGGAGGAACTTCTGGAAGAATTTCCTAGAAGAACTTCCGGACAAATTTCCTGGAAGAACTTCTTGTAGTGATGGAAGACCTTTTTGGCCACTTGGCACTTTAATAAACTGTTGTTAAGCTACTAATGTTACATGGGAGAACTTCCTGGGAGAGCTTCTGTAGGAGCTTCTTGGTACACCGTCCTGGTACTTTCTGAGGGATCTTCCAAAGGCACTTCCTGAAGGAGGCATGGTAGGCTTCTTGGACAGCATCTCCATAAGCTTGGACAGCATGACAGCTTGAGGATGCTGAGAGTTTGTTCCAGAAAACTTGGAAAGCTTCTTCCAGGAAGCTTGAAAAACTTGTTCCAGGAAGCTTGGAAAACTTCTTTCAGGGAGTTAGAAAAATTTCTTAAGGAAGCTTGAAAAACTTTGTCCAGGAAGCTTGAAAAGCTTCTTCCTGGGGGCCTAAAGAGTTTTTTTTTGGGAAGCTTGGAAAGCTTCTTCCAAGAAGCTTATAAAGTTTCTTCCCGAAAGCTTGGAAAGCTTCGTCCAGGAAGTTTGGAAAACTTTCTCCAGGAAGCTTGGAAAACTTGTTTCATGGAGTTTGAAAAATTTCTTCCACTTCTTCCACACTTCTTCTAGGAAGCTTGAAAAGCTTCTTTCTCGGAACATAAATAGCTTTTTTCCGGGAAGCTTGGAAAGCTTCTTCCAGGAAGCATGGAAAACTTCTTTCAGTGAGCTTGTGAAAAATTCTACCATGGAACTTGAATAACTTCTTCCAGGATGCTTAAAATGCTTCTTCCTGGGAACTCAAAGAGTTTTTTTCGGGAAGCTTGGAAAGCATGGAAAACTTTCTCCAGGAAGCGTGGAAAGCTTCTTCCAGAAATCTTGGAAGAAGCTTTCTAAGGAAGCTTGGAAAGCGTATTCCAGGAAGCTTGGAAAGCTTCTTACATAAAGCTTGGAGAGCTTCTTCCAGGAAGCTTGGTGAGCTTCTTCCAGGAAGCTTGGAAAAACTTCTTCCAGGAAGCTTGGAAAGCTTCTTCCAGGACACTTAGAAGCTTCGAGAGCTTCTTTCAAGAAGCTTGGCAATCTAGTTCCAGGATGCTCAGAAAGCTTAGAAAGCTTCTTCCACGAAGCTTGCATTGTTTCTTCTGGATGCTTGGTAGGTTTCTTCCACACACTTCGAAAAAATCATGCGATTTTACGTCTTTTGGATGCACATAAAAGAAACGAGCCAAATGACGTGAATTTGTGTCACATTTTAAATACGATGGTGTCTGATTTGGGAAATGTCAATCACAGCGGCATCGTTTTCATGTCCTTCATCATGTAAAACTACATTTTTCTTACAATACATCTTTCAGAATCCATTTTTACGTCATTTCATCACTTACATCATGTATCATTCAATCCAAATGTAAAAGTGATTTTCATTATTTTTAAGAGTGCAGAATGCTTCTAATAAGCTTTCAAAGCTCCTTTCAATCTCGAAGGAATTTCTCGAAGGTACTTCTCGAAGGAACTTCCCGAAGAAACTTGCCGATGAAACATCTTCAAGAAACTTTCCGGATGCCCTGAATGAGCCTCCAGTAGAAACTTCCCGAGGGGTCCCGATGAAACTTCTCGAAGGAACTTCCTAGATAAACTCACGAAGAACTTTTCTGGATTGAACTTCCCGAAGGAACTTCCCGAAGGAGCTTCCTGAAGAAATTTCCCGAGGAGTTTTCCCAAACAAACTTTCCGAAGGACATCTCTGAATTACTGGAGAAACTTCCTGAAGCAACTTCCTGGAAAAATTTCCTGAAGGAACTACCTGGGGGAGCTTCCCGAAGGAATTTCCCGAATGAACTACCCAAATGAATTTTCTGAAGGGACCTCTCGAAGGAACTTCCTGGATGAACTTTCTGAAAAAACTTCCTGGATGAACTTCCTGAATGAATTTCCCGTAGAAACTTACCGATGGAACTTCCTAAATGAGCTTCCCGAAGGTCCTCTCTGGATTAACTTCCCGAAGGAATGTCTCGAACGAACTTCCCGAAGAAACTTGCCAATGGAATTTTCCGAAGGAACCTCCCGAAGAAACTTCCCGGGTGAACTTACCGAACGAATTTCCCTAAGTTCCATCCCGAAGGTACTTCTCAAGGGAACTTCTCGAAGGAATTTCATGTAGGAACTTACCGAGGGAACCTTTCGCCAATACTCCCCGAATGAATTCCCCAAAGAAACTTCCTGAAGGAACTTTCTGAAGTAACTTCCTGCAGCAACTTTCTGGAAGATCTTCTTGCAGGAATTTCCTGAAACAACTAGCTAAAGGAAATTCCTTAACTCAAGAAGAATTTCTTGGATAAACAAACTTGGAAAAATTTCTTGGATAAACTACCAGAAGAAACTACCTAGAAGAACTTCCAGAGGAACTTCCTGATAGAACTACTTAGATGAACTTTTCCAATCAACAACTGGAGGTGATTTTGGCAAACAGGTAATAAATGAATCTTGGTAAGAATAAGGAGAAGTTTATCAAAAATTGTGATAAATCATATGAATTTTCACTAACTGGATGGAGCAGTAGTTCTCAAACACCCTTTGAAAGGTGCAAAAGCTGAAGGTCGCCCCTGAAAAAACATACAAAAGCATTTTGTCCGTATCTCTAATTGGAATCTATGGCTAATCTAATCAGTATGATGTGTGGCATATATTGTGGCATAACTTCAGGTGAATTTGTGATCTAATTTTATTTACTCATATTAAACGGATTCTCATCATGCTTTCTACTACTTACTACTATTACTACTTTACACTAGGAATAAGTGGACAAATTGAAGTGAAATTTGCGGGAAGGTTACCACTTTTCTCGGTATCGGTATCGTACTCACAACTCCCAGTAAACTAGACAGGGCGCGTTACCGCTACGCCACGAGAGGACCCATGAAACGCAGAAGGTAACCAGTTTTCGATTTCAACATAATCACGTGGTCCTCTTCAGAAGGCTCTTCGGCACCTTTTCGGAAGATTTAGATGTCAATTCAATAAGGATCTGAATTAGTGCTTACGTATTTTGGACCCCCTATAGAAAAACATAAATTATTATTATTTATCTTTATTTGAGTGGCTTTTCGCCCTTGGCGAGCTCGCCACTTAAAAAAAAAAACATAAAATTAACGCTCAAAGCAAACTTATTCCTATGAGAATCCACCGTTCCCCCGGTTCGATAGTATTGTTAATCAGTAGTTCTAGGCAAAATATTTGGTCTTCGGAGCATGAATACAGATATTTTAACAGTTTTGTCAATGAAACCACGCAAAAGGGTACAGAATTAGCATTTCCATGTGGGTCCATAATAGGCACGTCGGTAGCGAGCCGGATAACATGGGAATCAAATGGGTGATCCGTAATAGAAAACATCAAATTTGTAAACATTCCTATAATGGACCCTGGGAGGGTCCATAATAGGCATAAGGACAACAGTTTTCCAAATGAGTATTTCGCGAGGTAATTCGAATGATTTTGTGTTTTTCAAAAGCGCACCATGAAGTATAGACATGGAACTTGTTGAAAGGCTGCACAAAACTTATATTCATCTAACTAAGATATAATTGCAAAAGGCGTCGAGAAAGGTTCTCAGCTACTAAGGGGTCCATTACTAGCACTGAAACACTATTACACCCGATTCTGTTTTCATACATTTTTTCCGTCAAAACTTATATTTGCATGAAACGTCGAGAAATGATGTTACTTTTCTGCACGGTTTTTGAAATTTTGAACTGAAAACTTTTTTTGCACAGTGCGCATCCCCCGTGCAAAAACAGAATCGGGTGTACTTGGGAAAGGTAACAAGAATCCAAAAAATATCAAGTTGTGACTGTTCACCTAACATACTCGCAATCAAATTTCACACCAATCCAATGGAATTTGTCATTGCGCCTGCTTCGTGCTGTCTCCGAACAAATAAAGACGCTGATGACGAAATAAATCAGATTCACCTCGAGACTGACTAATCTAATAATAAGATAGTTTAATAATAGAAATAGCTGCTACATTGATTGCCCTCAGCCGCGTCGTAGATGCTCTTTAGCTGATCACCATTCGGAATCGGACAATTTACAGCGTTGATTCCTGCGACTTCACGTAGAAATTCCTCTGAGAGAAGACTCACGATTCTAGAGTTTGTTTATAAACTACAGGCAGGAGTGATTGGTTCTGAACCGCAAGAAATCCCGTCACATGATTCGTGAACAGATTCACTAAATCCCATCGCAAATCCTTACCGTCAGGAATATAAAAATTGCAGACATACCAACCACTGCTCTGGCAAGCCAGACGCATCACTTATTCGCTGCACTAGTTAAGCCATTTATTAGTCGCCATCTCGTTAAATCCCCAATGCTAAACTGCAAAACAACAACGCACCGCGTTCGTCTCGATCGTTGCGATCGAGCGTCACACGTCGCACTACGGGATGTTCGGTGAATCTAGCTGGCCAAAAGCCATTTAAAAAATTTGATTTTGATCGTTTTTGAAATCATATTCTTCATTTGACAGTTGTCTTATTTTGATCGTTTTTGAAATCATATTCTTCACTTGACAGTTGTCTTAAACTCCAGATTGCCCTCTTCATGTCAATTTTGGCAATACCTTGAAATCATAGATTGAAAATATACAAATTTGAGGTGATACTTTTTTGGCATCGTCCACAGGCATTGCTGAGTTCGTTCTCAATTGATTTTGAAGCACGTTTAAAGCAAGCGAAGAAAAACATCGCATCTGTAACGGTCCATGATCGGCAATATTTCGCAAGTTGTAACAAACTTGATAAACAGCAAAAGAGAGCTCCAAAAAGAGAGCGACGATAAAGCCTATTTTTCTCACTCATTTACTCATAGGGGTAAGTGTTTTACTTTACTGGTATGATAAACAATCACCGAACATCTTATAACATGTAGTGCCCCCAGGTTTGGTGCTTCTTTAGAAGGGTTCTATCATGCGGTGCTACCCCTCGATTTAATCAAAGCTGTAGAAGTAGGCAATAAACAGACTCTCTTGATATGTAGCGGATCATGATTGTTATAGAGAGCGATAAGTGACAGATTATCTCAATTTTCTCAGAATTCTACAGTTGATTATTTTTATAAGTTTGATGTCTCGAAATACTTTTGGCCCGCTAGATTGTCTTATCCCATAGTGCATCGGTCGGACGGGCAAAAATAGATCGCACAGATAGACGACACAAATTATCTGTAAAACCTACCGACGACCCACCGACCGACCTGCCCACTTCGCTCCACATTTGAAAATTTCTGTTAAAAATACCATTTCGTACACAGGGGTCGTGGTAGAGCGCAAAGTTCTACTTGCTTAGCCGGTCATCTACGTCTGTCTGCTCTACTCGATGTAGTGTTTTCGGAACATCATGAAGATGTGATCAAGTCGTCGTTGTCCCGCGAGATTGCGAAATAAATTTAGAGACACTACTTAGATACTTTCTCTGGCTGTTGACAAAGAGCAATATCTTTTCTTGAACAACTGTTTTGGTTGTTGCGTCGGTTAGGGTAGAATGGGAACATCTTCGGTAGTGAACCTCTAGTAGACATTTGGATAGAGATATAGACAGGACAGTCAGACAGAGTGGTGCTGAGGTTCGGTAGGTTTCGATCGGTGGTCGGTGGATGCTTTTCTCGCGCGTTTCTAAAATGTCTAGCTTGGATCCCACTCAAGGATTTCCGACCGACTGACTGTCGGGATCTATTTAGACTGCGTTGCGCGATGTGGACTAGTTGTATGTGATTATTTAATCTTCTGCGATCGTTGCTGGTTTTGGGGAATGACACGGTGGAATTTGTGTCGATTGAAGCTTAGGCGGTGTCTTCTGAATGTTTTGGAAGATTACGCTGTAAAGCTTTCTTGAGCATGGCCGTTTTCTCAAAAGAAAAAAAAACGTAGCTTTGCTACTTGCGCTCTACTGCAGTATTAGTTATACATTCAAAAAACAGATACGAGAAAATGACACTGATGGAATTGTAAGAGGCAGCCAAAACCGGTATAAATGAGGACTAAATGAGGGATGCGCTTCCTGAAGGCTTCCTTGAGAACTGTAAGTTCATGACTTCTTATAGGACAATATGTGACACTTTTTAACCCTCTTCTCTCAGTATTGAAATAGTGAGAAATAATCTAGGCTATCATCATGGGCGTAGCCAGAGGGGGGCAGAGGAGGTCTGTTGCCCCCCCCCCCCTTTCTGGCAGACGAAAAAAAAATCATTATCAATTGGTTATATCTTACCCAAGTGGTAAGAGTCCGCGTCTACAAAGCAAAGCCATGCGGTCTGAGTTGGATTCCCGATCGGTCCAGAATCTTTTCGTAATGGAAATTTCCTTGACATTATATAATAATTATGGATATGGAGTATCATCGCACTTGCCACACGACACAGCTCTCAGTTAATTACTGTGGAAGTGCTCATAAGAACACTAACTGAGAAGCAGGCTCTGTTCCAGTGAGAACGTAATGCCAAGAAGAAGAAGAATTCGAATTTTCAAATGCATTATTGTTATGTTCGATTGCGTCATTTGTTCAGTTACCTTGAAATTTGTGCATGCAGGAACTGTTCAAACAATTCGTTATGGAATCTCATGAGGGATAACTCTACATATTTATCTGAAATTCCTTGTTATTCTCCTTTTTAGATTTCTCAAGAAATTTGTTCAATAACCTTTTAATTCATTTATTCCAGAAATCGTTTCTGAGAGAAGCTCAATTTTTCCAACATGTCCTCAGCTATATCTCAAGATTCGTTTGCCTCTCACATTTTTTTTTCTAGAAATTTATCCTTGGTTTCACCCGAGAATTTCTATAAAATCTTTACAAAAATTGCTCAATTTATCTCAAGACACCTTTCAAAAATTTACTAAAGATTCTTGACAAAACTTGTTTGCATTATACAAGGAATTGCATCATGAATTGTTTCAGTTACTGGGAAGTTTGTAAGAAATTCTTCAAGTATTAGTCTAAGACGTCCAGAAGTCCGGAAGCCGGTATGGAATGTCTTCTATAAAAATCATTCAATTTTATAAGAACTTACAATAATAAGCTGATTATTTGTAGGCTCAAGTGCAAAAAGACATTACATTATAACTGCTAATATTTATCCATTGACATCTTCCAGTGTGAGTACTCGGAACCTTTACTACCTTTCAAGTTTAATGGCGTGACCATTAGTAAGTTGGGCATTGAACAATTTGGTCACCACAAATGGTTTGCATATATTTCACTTTTATACGAAGAATATAGGGGCCTATTTTGATGGTCATGGCATTTAGAAAACGATTTTTACGAAGTCCATCAAAAGATCCGCCTGAAGGATTCGTTTGCATACTCATGGTGAATAATTGTTGTTATTATGACTTCCAGCTAAATTACATTCCTTGAGCAAACATGTGGCTTTGATAGCGGAGTCGATGACTTCAATTGATAATATTTAATAATAATAATAATTAATAATAATAATAATTAATAATAATAATAATTAATAATAATAATTAATAATAATAATAATTAATAATAATAATAATTAATAATAATTCAATCGAAAATAATTTAGTCTGTGTATCGCATGAGGTGAGACGAATCGACTTAGGTGACAAAAATAACTTGCTTCCATTTGAGACAAGCTCATTGCGATTCACCCGACTCGCAAAATAAGACTGAATGAGTAAACTGACATCAACTAACGTCAACAAAGCAACGGGTCAATCGATTTTGTGGGGGAGTCTGGGTGATCAACTGGAATTCTTGTTCAAGAAATACTAGCACACTAATGCAGATTTCTTGCACTCTATCGTGTTGTCCTAGCATATGCTACCTCCAGTAATAGCACCTACCAAACTTGCTTTCCCCTTTTTCAATGAATCAATCACTGCGTTTAAACGTCAAAATGACAATCCTTAAAATAATCAGAATAATAATCGAATAAGGACTGTTCATTTTATAAAGTGGACACTTTGGACATGCAATATCTTTTTAATTTATCAATGAAATCGAAATCGGTTTTCTGTACATCGTTCGACTAATATTGTACAATGCTGTGGTAATAAAAAAGTTACCAAAATAATATGATTTCACACTAATAAGGCACAATGTTTAGAACGGTCGATTTTTGGAGGTTATCAGAATCAAGGATTATTAAAAATCGGCAGGAAAATTCGACAATTTATATTTTTTATTTTCAAAAAATGGTTGTACTTAGAAAGCATCATCAATTAGAAGCTTGCTAAAAAATATCAAGTTATTTTTGGAGAAGCAATTTTGCAGATATCATAAAATCATACGACCATACGACAATAAAGAGTAAATTTGGTACCCAAGAATGCGGTTAAAACTCAAGATTTTGCTTTTTTTTTATATATATATATAGTTTCTTTAGTAATCTAAACCAGTTTTGAACACGCTTATTACTTTACTTTTTTGCTGGTAGTAAAAAGATGGTGTATCAGCAATTTTGACCATAAGGAATAGATCACTAAAGTGACTCAGCGTCAGGAACTGATGGAATATTATTGATGTTTTTAAAAGCTCTACCTTAAGTTGAATAGTAAAGGATACCAACATACAATTTGTTCATTAATTTTAGGATTTTTTTCATGCGAAAAATAATGCTTAAACTTGACGAACAGTTTTTCTTAGGAGTTTTTGCAAAATCTATTTAGTTCTTCAACCGAAAGCATTTTGTAAGTTTCTGTATTTTCATAACATTGTAGAATAATAGTTGAACGATACACAGAAAACCGTTTACGATTTCATCAATAAATAAAAAAGATATAGCATAAACAAGGTGTCCACTTTATAAAATGAACAGTCCTTAAATTGTCGACTAAATATCCTTTCGACAACATACTAATAACGTAATTCGACTAAATGTCATTTTATCAAATGTCATAAATTCAGGAAATACGGTGTCGCCATCTGTCAAATTTGAAAGGTATCGGCACCGTTGTTTTCTAATTCCCGTAGGAGTGAAAAAGACTAGTTTTGATCTTATTATATACCCTTTAATTAATTCAAATAGGTAACGAAAACTTCCAGTCAGTTATCAGTGTTGCTCTCATGGCGTTCGTTTTTGTTTTATTCGTATTTATAATTTATCCTGTAAGAATGAAGGATTTAATGAATTGTTTAAAAAAGGATTCATGAGCACAGTCTAGGAGTTTTATGATTGCTCATTGAAACGGTTTATGGGCAAAAGGTCAAAAGACAAAACGTCGAAAGGACAAAAAGTCGAATACGATTTGCTTGGTGGGAAGTTTTTCCTTCTTTGAAAATATATTTTCGATCTATTGTCCCTTCTTTTTTGTTCTTCGACCTTTTGTCCTTTTGACCTTTTGTCTTTAGACCTTCTGTCCTTTCGACCTTTTGTCATAGATTCAATTGAAACATTGTTAAAAAATATGCATTTTTTATGCAATGTGCACTCAGTAAGTGCACATATCACATGAAAGATGTCTTGACGATTCCTGCAAGAATATCTGCATGGATTCCATAAGGGATTTTTCCAAGAATTTCATCTAGAACTCTATCTAGAAACTTTATAACTCCAGGAAGAATGAGTTAAATAAAGTCATCGTAAAAAAAATCCTCATGAATTCATGTACAATTTTCTGGAACTTGGAAATTTCCGAAGAAGAATGGAGTTGAATGGAGACGTCTTCTACGTTCAACAGAGGCCACCCAGGCCTTAGCCTGACTGGTATGGTACAGTACCTAAGGTATTAGGTTATAATTTCCTCCAGTATCATTCCAAAGTTTGTCCAGGACTTGATCTTGTAACTTCCCTAGATATTTTTGTCACATAATTTCTTTCAAATATAGAAACAGACATTCTTCCAAGGTTACATAAAAAATAGTTCAGATATTTTTTAGGAACTCATCTATTGTATTATTCAGGTTTTATTTTTAAAATTGTAATTTATCAATGAATATTTCTAAGAACACTACCAATAACTAATCTGCAGAATCAAAAGAAAATTTTTAAAGATATTATCTATTTGGAGGTGTTACTGCCAACACTGCCCTGCGGTATTATCACCGCATCAGTTTGACTGTTCCTACAACTGTCACCTCGCCAGTTGACATCTATGCAAATTAGAACGTATTCACGTTATTGCTATTGAAAGAAAGTTAGCCTAAATATTGAATAATCTTAAATTTTCTAGAATCTATACCTATGCAAGTTGGTAAAAGATGTACCTTAATTATTATATCTAAACTATCAACTTTTGTATCACAGTAAGTTATCACAGGTAATTTCCTTAAATCTAGTTTCGTAAATCAATTATATCACAGATATATACACAGTACAAACATCGAGGCAATGGGCTATTCAATGGGATATTTATAGCAAGCTGAACACCGAAATTTGTAAGTTGTATTGTGGTTATTGAACTTAATATTATAATAAAATGAACTCTTCCAGCTTACAGCTGATTCGCACCCACATCAAGGAGTTTGCGAGCTGCTATATAGAATTCGGTCGCCCTCTTTGTTCCCGCAACAGGAGGCGAACCAGCCTGTGGTTGAAAACCTCACTAATAAGGAAATAAAAAAATATATTACCTCTTGGATACCATAGATTTCTTGCATTATTTATATGAAATAATCTGAAGTATTTAAATAAAAAAATTCCAGTAAAAACTCCTGCATGGATTTGTTTTAAACCTTGGAAAATTAATGTTATTTCTCCATAAATTAGTTCTAAGACTTTCCTAGATTTCCTAGACACAACCAAAAACTATTCTGTAGAATCTAAAAGAAAATTCACGAGAATTTATTTATTGGATGGACTAAATTTTTGTAACGGAATATCTTAGAAAAACAAATCTGTGGAGGAATGAATACCTATAGAGTATAGAAGAATTCCATATCAAATCGGTCAGACAGTTTTTGAAAGTAATTTTTTCGAAAAATTCTGGTTTGGAAATTCTTGTTTTTAGAGAAAAATATTCTATGGAGAAGTTTTAGCGAACCGTTTGGGCTAGAAGAAAAAATATACACTTAAAACAAAATCTATTTTTAATCATGGATATTTCAAAAACAAAACTTAAATTTTAAATTACACAAAACCCCATTTTTATTATTTTTTTTAAATTTTCACCGAAGAATTTTGATAGGATACAGAAGGAGAAGTTTTAAATAAAAAAGTTTATCCAAGAACAACTTCTGATCATTTTTTTTTACCAAAATGAATATGTTTTGATGAAACAATAAGTATCTTGAAATAATCCTAAACCATAATGATTATCACGATCAATTTTCTAGAAGCAGTCATTTTCAAGTTATATCAAGTGTAATACAAAAATGTACTTTTTCAATAATAAAATAGGCTATTTCTATTCGCGATATTCTTCTTTAAAAGTTATACATAGAACATTTTTCTCTAATATCAAGAATTTTGAAAAAACAATTCCCAATAAATTGCTTGCAAAAACCCATAGGCCATTTTAAAAAGTTATTCTTAAGTCAAAATGATCGATTTATCAATGGAAATGGTGTGAAATTCAATCCAAATCGATCGATCCAAACACGATTTTCATTTTTCCGACTCATTCTGGATGGAATCCTTCTATTGTATTTAGGAACAAATTTCCTGAAGAAGCTCCATGATTAATTTTTCATGAACTCTTGAGAAAATTTGTGTAAAAATCTCTGGATTAAATTATGAAGGAATGTTTCAACTTATGCTCATAGGATTGTTAATTCGTGCTCCTGAGAAACCCACAGAGAAACTTTTATAGCAACCTTCGTAGGGCTTTAAGTGATCTGAGAGTAATTCTTGACTAATTGTTAGCGTCTAGTCTTAAAGCATCCTTGAAAAATTAAATTTACAAAAAATCCCTAGAAGACCTTTCGGAAAAAAAAATTCTTCAAATGTTTTTATCAAAAACGAGTTTTGAACTCCACTTTGCTCATTGTAAATGAACAGATTCTTCATTATTGAAGGAAGAGACTTTTTGTGAATATGTGAAATCTTTAAATGTATTTTATTGCGAACCTAATTGAACCAAGACGTGTTTTGAACTCCACTTGTCATGGGCAGTTTCTTCATATTTTAAGAAAAATGTTTTTAATGAATACTTGAGAAATTTAGTAGAGACTTATGGGAGAATCTCTGTGAAGCCTCCTGAGTTATGGAGATTTCTTCGAAGATTCTTTTGAACAGTCCTGTGAATTTGTTTATGAAGACTTGTGAAGACTTCAGCGGAACTTTATGTATAGATTGTTGGAAAAATATTGTATAGACTTCTATGAAGAATCCTGTTGTGACCTCTGAAGAGACCTATGTGAAGATTTCTTTGGATACTTATGCGGAGATCCCTGTGCAATCGTCTGTAGATTCATCTATCGACTCCTCTGTTAATATCATACTTACCTGTGGAAACTACTGTGGTCGATGAGTTAAACTCTGTGGAAACCCCGTAGGAATCCGCAGCGGAAACCCTTGCGGTAATCCCTGTTCCTCTGTTCAGATCTCCTTGTTTACCACTGGGTTAATGAATTTTGTTCATGCTTCTAATTTGAAATAAAACTTCCCTAGTAAGATGCGTAAAAAAGTTTTGTTTTTATTATAGAAATATGTATGATGAAATAATATAAAAAAGACTAAATCTCGTGAAAGATGTTAAAAAACTGTTATGCCCGTTCTGGTCTTGATAAAATTATGTTAACGAGTTTCATTTAGTTTAATAAGAGCATGAAACGAGCTCACCAGCTGAGATAATAACTAAGAAACCGCGTTCAGCTTCTTCACCAACAAAATGGCCTGCTTGGGCCATCAAGATGCAATCTACAGAGCAATAAATAAAACATGTCCATGCAAATGTGAGAACTTGAATTAACAAGTTGTAATTTGGATAATCGATTTCTATTAAACAAAATTCAGGGTATTTAACATGTAATAGTATGTAATGGCACTTATTAATACACCCAATTATTAATAACATTCGCCTAGTAAGATGCTTAAAAATGTTTGACTTAGGTTATGGAAATATGATGAATTAATATAAACAAATTAGATCTCGTGAAAACTGTTTTATTTATCAAATCCTGGTAGTTCAGTGTGGATCTTTTGATTCCAGTGTCCTAGAATTCTAGTGTGGATCTAGGAATTCCAGTGAGGATTCTGGGATTCCAGTGTGGCCCCTAGAATTTCAACATAGATCCGAGAAAGTCAATGCGGATTCTGGGATTCCATTATGGATTCTGGGTTACCAGTATGGATTCTGGAGTTCCAGTGTCAATCCAGGTGTTGCAGTATGAATCATGGTGTTCCAGTATGGATGTCAAGATTGTATTGGATCCTGGAACTGTTGTGTGATTCGTAGTGTTCAGTGTAGATCTTGGTATTCAAAGTCGAGTCTGGTACACGAAACTGAAGATGGCTTTCGAGTTGAGGTCGAAATACGCGTATTTCTCAAAGGATACAAACTCCAGCGGAATTCAATATTATAGTACTAAATTCGGTTTTCCATTTATTTAATTCAACAAAGTTTCTCCATGTATAGTCTGCATTTATGCAATGTGTATTTCTAATTAATCGCATAGGAGAGTAAAATGTTAATGGTTACGAGAGAAACATAAATGTTTTTCAGCATATATTAAGAACGTCAATCCTTCCGCCATTTTCCCTCAGTGTTCAAACACGCTCCGCAATAAGTCGCAATTTGGTACAGTACTCCTGGTAGAGTTTCCGAGCACAGCGTAGTTGGGTTTTCGCTATTTTCCGCCATCAGACAAAACAGCTGCCGATGCCGTGCATCATCCTGTCCTCCCTTTTCCCCGCGACACAGGATACTCTTGAGCTTTCTATGCAAGCGAAACCTCCATCCATTTCGTTCTCGAGACATGGCCCACATAAATACGCTTAAAAATCGCACACATTAGCAGATCAAACGTTCAACTTAGTTTCGGGGCGAGACTCTCTCGTCAAGCACGAGAGTTCACGGCAGCCAGACGTTTTGTTTTTAGGAATATTACTAAATAGCAACGATTCACACCGCAACCCGGTTCCCCCCGGTCGGTCGGTGTAAGATTAGACATGTTGTCTGGGAATGCAATGACAAATGATGTCTTCTCAAGATCTTCGGAACATGTGGGAGATTGACGATGGACGGTCGCGCGTGTGGCCATTTGACGGTGAGTTATGACATTTTGTTCGGTCGGCAAATGGCTATTTCGGTTGGGATGCTTCATTCACTCGAAGTACATTTTCTCGACTCTGTTGGAAGAACAATCCCACCATCGATACGATAGAGCGTATCGAAACGACACTAATCGAAAAGAATAGCGTATTCCATATTGTCTGACGCGAGATGTAGAATGAAGGGAAAATCCCGTGGCAACAAGTTCTCCATGGAGAGGAAACGACGGCGATGGTGCATTGAATATGACTGGAGAAAAAGAACCAAACAAAACACGCTTCCAACGAAAAAGACCTGTGCCAAAGGAAAGAAATCGTTTGTAATATTTATCTCATTTCAATACACCATCATCTTTCAAACCTCATCCTCATCATTGTAGTCATCATCGTATTTTTTACGCTTTTCTCCTCTCGACGTTTCGTTCTTTTCTTCTTCGGAGCTGGTATCTGATATTTTCCGATCGTTTTTACACTCGTTTCTGGATGTTCTGCCAACAGGCAAGGTGCATGAAAACGAGGTGTTGCTTTTGCTGAAAACAGTTCTCTACATTTTCAGTGTGTATCGTACTGTCGTGCTGTTGATTCAAGTCAGGAAGCAAAGGGTGCCGCCAAACAGGGACATAATTTTCGAATTTGTTGGATACTGGACAAAAGATCTTCTTCTTCTTTTCTGACATTACGTCCTCACTGGCAGAGCCTGCTTCTCAGCTTAGTATTCAATGAGCATTTCCAAAGTTATTAACTGAGAGCTTTCTTTGCCAAAGTTGCCATTTTCGCATACGTATATCGTGTGGCTAGTACGATGATACACTATGCCCAGGGAAGTCAAGGAAATTTCCTTCTATGAAAAGATCCTGTACCGAGCGGGAATAGAACCTGACTCTAACCACTCGGCTATGGAAGGCCCCACTGGACAAAAGATTTTGAGCATTAGGCGAAGGTTTCTTTCCTAATTCAAAAAGGCGTCTTTTGAAGATCGCGAAATACTTCTTAAGCATTTTGAAGAGAAGATACACAGCTTTTATTTAAGTGAACGAACGAAATAAAAAAAAGAACTCAATCTGGCAATCACTTGAATGATCTTTCTCAAAAAATCTATTTAGTTCACATTAACAAAAGTGATCCGTTAAATATGAAAGCTTTGAGAAAATCAAAACATTCATTAATTTATTTAGTCAACATCTAAATTGATAAAACTGAATTAACAATTTCACGCCACAATACTCGGTTCGTGGCCGCATCTCGCCATCCTCGGTTCTGCCCCACGCTCGCCAAATCGATACGCACTTGATCCGCCTACCTAGCTCGCTGTGTTCCACGCCTTCTTGTACCAATCGGATCCGAAGCGAACACCATCTTTGCAGGGTTGCTGTCCGGCATTCTTGCAACATGCCTTGCCCATCGTACCCTTAGCTTTGGCCATCTTCTGGATACTGGGTTCGCCGTAGAGTTGGGCGAGCTCGTGGTTCGACTAACTCGACGAACTCGTCGTCTACCTCGAACATATTCCCGTCTATCGTAACACTGCTACCTAGACGAGCCCTGTCCCGCTCGGTCCACCAGCCAGCATGTACTTTGTCTTGGACGCATTCACCACCATTCCAACTTTTGCTGCCTCGCGTTTCAGGCGAGTGTACCAGGTCTGCCACCTTTTCAAATGTTCGGCCGACAATGTCCATATCATCCGCGAAGCAAACAAATTGACTGAGTCTCCCCGGCTTCTAAGTCTGACTCTCCGCATAGCACTTTTTAACAATCTAACACAATATTGAACAACAGGCACGAGAGTCCATCAGCTTGTCGTAGTCCCCGACGGAATTCAAACGAACTGGAATGTTCACCTAAAACCTTCACACAATTTTACACACCTTCCATCGTTGCTCTTATCAGTAACGTAAGCTTCCCGGGAAAACTGTTCTCGTTCATAATTTTCCATAGCTCTACACGGTTGATACTATCGAATGTCGTCTTGAAATCGATGAAAAGGTGATGCGTTGGGACCTGGTATTCACGACATTTTTGAAGGATTTGCCTTACAGCAAAGATCCGTTGTCTAACGGCCGTCAACGACAACTTCCCACGAACTCGTATATTACATGTGACAGACGACGGAAGATGTTTTGGGACAATACTTTGTAGGCCGCATTTTGAATGGTGATCGCTCGAAAGTTCTCACAATCTAACTTGTCGCCTTTCTTATAGATGGGGCATATTACTCCTTCGGTAGCTGTTCTGATTCCCAAATGGTACCTATCAGCCGATGCAGACAAATGACCAGCCCTCCCGGGCCCATCTTTATGAGTTCAGCTCCGATACCATCTTTACCAGCAGCTTAATTGTTCTTGAGCTGATGAATGGTATCCTTAACCTTCCTCAAAGTGGGGGCTGGTTGGTTTCCATCCTCCGCAGTGACAAAGGCATTTCCTCCGTTGTCTCGTCCTTCATTGCCTGTGCTTTCAGTGCCATTCAGTTGCTCATCGAAGTGCTGTTTCCACCTTTCGATCACCTCACGGTCGTCCGTCAGAATGCTCCTATCCTTATCCCGGCACTTCTCGACTCGCGGCACGAAGCCGTTGCGGGATGCGTCGAGCTTCTGATAGAACTTACGTGTTTCTTGAGACCCCGGCACAGCTGTTCGATCTCCTCGCACTCCGTCTCCTCCAGACGGCGTTTTTTCTCCCGAATGAGGCGGGTCTGCTGTTGCTGTTTCCGTCTATAATGTTCCACGTTCCGCCCGCGCTGCATTCTTCTCCTCTGGCTGAAGAATCTGCCCACATTCCTTGTTGAACCAATTGTTCCGTCGACTCCGTCCCACGTACCCGACGTTGCTTTCAGCTGCATTTGCATTGTTGATGGCTGCTTTCACTGTTCTCCAGCAGTTTTCAAAATGGGCTTCATTCAGCTTGGTAGTGCAGTCTCGAGATTTACGTGTAGCGAATTTGATTCCTTTACCTAAATCTGAAGGCTATTTAACTTGTCTTGTTCCAGACATAAAAAAAAACATTCGACAGTGTATGGCGTTAAGATTTGATTGTACAACTAGGAACTTCAATTTTACAACGTACATTGTTAGAAAAAATAATTTTTTTTCTGCTAAATTATACATTTTAGCAGGGCGGTAGCTAATGTCTTTTATGAGGGTTTCACATTATTCCAATACAAATCTCCAAAAATTCTCTTTATTAATAGATGGACCCAAACAGTCCACCTAGTCAACCAAGAATTGTAGAGGTTCCAGAAGGTGTCTTCAGGAATTCTTGTTGTTCAGAAAATCTCGTCCGAGGAAAAATTTCAGCAAATCTGCATGTGAATTTGTGGAAAATATCTTATGGAACATTTTCAGGATGAAAATAGCACTCAAAGTTTAAAGTTTGTCTTCTCATACAAATTTTTATTATTTTCTAGTACATTTCTGAATGTCCTAATCATTTGGCATCATCGCACAAATAACACATTTTGCTTCTATTAACCAGCAAAAAATATATACTTGAACACAATTCACGTTTTCAGTTGCTATATGGATTGGAAGTTCATATAGAGACTGTTATGCCTTTATTTTTCAATATAGGACTGCACTAATCTCATATTTTCCGCAACATTTTTAAACAAAGTATGTAAATTTTGATATGCATAGTAAAGTTTATATTATACCATACATGTTGCGATGAAAAAAGGTGTTGATTCGAAAACCCATATGGGAAAGTTATGCTTTTATGGGCAGTATAGTTGACGGTAAAAAAAAGGTTGAGATATATTTTCTTTATACTTGCAAAATATGAGGAGTACCCCTAGTGTTTCAGCTGTTCAGCAGACGTAGGACTATCTGGCGGGAAGATTAGGATTCGGAATTCTTCCGCTAGGTGGCGTTAGTAACAAATTTTCTTCGATCTTCCGTATCGCAAGATCCCCATTAGCTAGGTTGTTGGTGACTTCGGTGATGCTGTTCAGCAGGTCAAAGGTTATCCGGTTTCAGTCGCTAGATGGCGTTAGTTAAAAAAAATCAATCTTCTTCAGCTCAAGATCATGATATGCTGGAAAGGTTGTTGTCTTCATCAAAGCTGTTCAACAGATGCAGGGCTATCTGATGGTGAATAATCTGATTAGAATTTCATTCGCTAGGTGATACTAGTACTAATTTTCTTAAATGTGTAGACTTCGTGGCCGTGCGGTTATTGGCGTCAATCATGCAGGCGTAGGGGAAGGGGTGGTAGAGCCTTTAACCGAGGAAAAACAAATTTCGATGAATTTTTATCATGCATGGACGATTTAGAGTATCAATCGGAGTGTTTGAGTTGATATGTAGGTCAATTAAAGTGAAAATATAAACGAAAACCAAGATTAATAAAAACAATGATATGATGTCAAATCGGATACCTTTAGATTTTTTTTTGAATGGGTTACAATCATTAATGGATATATTTTTCGTAAGGCAATGAAAATGTTCAGAAATATTTGTTTCGCTCATGTTTTTTTTTGGAAGATGTTCGTTTTACAACCAACAGCTTTTAATTTTACCTACATAGTGCACGTATAATGAGCGATAAAAATATGTGAAAATTTAGTTATTTCAGTTTGAATGACTACAGATAACATCCCTATTTTTGATGTTGTGCGATAGAACGCCTAAGGTGCCACGAAGCGTAGGTTCGATTACCACTCCAGTCAGCGGGAAATCTTTTTGTCAAACGAAAAATCCTTCACTGGGCTACTGGGTGTTCCGTGTAGTCCGTTGCCTTTGGCTGAAGACGGTGTAAATGTCTTCTTTTTTTATATTCTGTATCTCTAGATCCTGATCAGCTAGAAGGTTGGTGCAAGAAGACACCAACCTTCTAGCTGATCACCTTCTGCTGCCTTGGTCTTCCTCCTCTGCGCCATTCAGGTGATCATCGTGGTGCTGATTCCACCTTTCAATCACCTTACGTTCGCCCGTCAAGATACCTCGATCCTTATCCCGGCACATTTCGACAGCCTTTGCGGGATGCATTGAGTAGAACTTTCGCGTTTCTTGAGAACGATATAGCTGGTTCATCTCTTCACCCACCAACTCATCCAGGATTTTCATCCCGGAATAGATGGGTTTGCTGTCTTCGCTTCTGTTTGTATCGTTCCACGTTTTGACGGGTGTCTTGCTTTCAGCATAATCGCCCGCGCTGCATTCTTCTCGTCCATAACTGTCTGACACTCATTGTCGAACCAACCGTTCCGTCGATTTCCTTCCACGAAGCCAATGGCACCTTCTACTGCGTTGTTAATGCATTGTTAATGGATTACTGAATATCGCTAAATCATTCATATCATCATTTCTATGTAAGTTCTAATATTTATGATGATTTGCACAACGTTAATCGCATAAATGGCTCATATGAATCATCAAAACTTATTATATCGCTATAGGCCCTATTGAAAAGTTAGTCTCGAAAACTTGTTTTTTTAAATAAAACATCAAATTTGTATCAAAAAACTCATAAATACGACATGAGATGGAAAAAATATTTTTGGCCGCCAGTCTGTATAGAAACCGCCCATAGTGTAATGGCTGCTTTGACACCACTCCTATAAGTGCATCCAATTTTCAACATATAAAACACAAACAGCCCCAATATTTTGTACCTAAAATATAATTTGCTTCTTATTCATACAAGTTTGTGATACAAAGCCGTTTTTTTTTTTTTTGAATGAGCCTGTAGGAGTGAAAAAAATCTTCAAAGCCGTTATCTAATAATGTAGCCGTATGCGTGTGGAAAGTTTTATTTGTATCGTATTCAGTGGTTTTTGCCGATATTTTTCAGGATGCCGAAAACACAGACAAACAGACGTCACACTCTCATGATTGTCCATCGACCACCTTTTTAACCGTCGATTCAAATATATTGTTGGTGGTCAATCCACCACCCGCAGCGCTCGCATCGTTTTTGTTCACGTTTGACGTTTACACACTACCGCCATCTATTGGCGCATCAGCCAAACATATCGGTTTTAGCATTGGGCGTACATGTTCTCTCGACTATGATTTTGATTGCGATTTGTTCTAAGTGTTACTTCCGTTTGTCTGTGCCGAAAGGATCGTTTTTGGACGAAACGACCTTTGAATTAAAGGTTGTCGGACACAGTAACCGTGCGCTTGTCAAGAGGATCGGCAGAGGACAAATAGTCTTTCGAAATTTCTTGAAAAAAGGTGGAGATTCGGTTTCGGAAGCAACTCTAAAATCACTAATCAGGAACGGAACCACATCATCCAGCTTGGTGGGAACGGAAGGTTGAATTCGTCTAGAATAAAAAGGGAACTCGGTCTGACAATATCGACAAGATGTGTCTCTCAAATAGAACAATAATCTAGACATATGGTTTACAAGAAAAAAAACAAAAAAAAAAGTTCTTCACCGAAGCACATTCAACCAAGGTTGGGTTATGCGACAAACCATATGTCCTGGAAGTAGATACGGAACAACTTAATAATTTCTGACGAAAAAAAGCTCAATCTTGATAGTGCTTTAAATGCGTATAACGCTCTACCATGTGGAATCCAGCATTAGCAAATTTGACCAACCAATAGGAATTAAAAAATGGTCACCAGAAAAAACATTTTCCGATGACTTTCTCCACGGGGAAAGATGATATTAGCAATATTCAAATGTCAAAGTCACATTTATATTTAACAGCACTAGTTCTGACTGCTGTGATTATTATTGGCACGATCTACGAAAAAATCCAGAGGTGAAACTGAGCAGAAATTTCGGAGGACGAAGTCTGATAGTGTGGGCTGCTTTTTCACGTTAAAAAAAACACCGATTGCAACCATTTCTACCAGAATGAACTCCAAAAACTATGTCTAACTATTGATTTGACGTTTTGATTACATTTACGGAGGACGAGTTGGATAACAAGTTCACTTTCCAGCAAGATAACGCCTGCAATCCACGTCAGCAAGCATCTAAACAGTGGTTTTCTAAACGAGACATTCCGCTCTTGGACTGGCCAACACGAAGCCTGGATTTAAATCCCATTGAGAATCTTTTGGGAATTCTATCACGACGGGTATACAGTGAAGAACGGCAGTTTGTATCGGTTAGAGAGCTTGCAGCACTGTAAGGGAAGAATGGAGAAAAATTCCTCTGAAAATGTTGCAAAAGCTAATTGATCCTATTCCAAAAGTATTTATGAAATAATTCTGAAAATGGGAACGAAACGAAGAACTAAAGTTGATATTAAATGTTGTTTACTGTACTTTTAAGAAATAAATTGAGTTACACTTATATGAATTTCCCTATAAAAACGTGTTTTGTTTTCTTATTTGAAGCTCCTAGTGAATTACAGGGGATAGGCAAAATGATTGAGATAGGCAAAATTTTGCCCAAATTCAAATGCTTATAACTCTATGAAAAATGAATGAAATTGGATGCATCTGGAAGCAGTCGACGGCAAATTTGGTCCAGTTTTAGGAACTTCCTTGGCCATGCATATTGGCCACTGGACACCGGAGATGTTCCGGATTTTCTGAGGTCATGTCCAAATGTCATTTTTTCTGTCGCTTGTATTTTTGTGCGGTGTAAAGTTAGATAGATGTTTGCAATTTTCCTAGAAACTAGAACTAATAGGAAGTTGAATGCCACCAGACGCATTAAGATTGGTTGGAAATCTTCAGAAATATGACCATTTCCGTAAAACTGGTTCCGGAAAGCATGGTCAGTCATGTTTGTATTTCCAATCATGTAAATATTATCCGGAGCTATATCCAAGTGGACATCAACCTTAAAAATGATGTTTCCTGCAGCGTATTCAGAACCATTAGATGCACAGACCACTCTATAGAAGGTTCCAGGTGCCCTGGGGGAAGTGGTCAATTAGGAACATATCTGGAACCATATCAATATGGGCATCAAACTTCATGATTTTCAAAGGTTATGCTTTCCGAAGCATTTCCAGCACCACCGGCTGCCATGACCACTTTATAGTAGATTCCAGGTGCCTCGGGGATGTAGCCAATTCAAAACATGTCCGAAAACACATCAATATGGGTAAAAACATCAAGATTTTTGAAGGTGATGCTAACAGAAGTATTTACAGCGCAACTTATTTATATGACCACTGTATAGTAGGTTCCATGGGCCCTGGGGGATGAGGTCATGTTTCGAGTTGGCCACATCTCTAGGAGCCCCTGGAATATACTATAGAGTGATTATTATATCTTGTGGTTCTGAAAATGCTCGCCATTTTCCAAGTCACATGGATCTTACTGTTTATGGTAGAATGTGATTCTAAACAGATGAACGGACATGTTCCGAATCGGCCACATCCCCCGGGGCACCTGGAACCTACTATAAAGTGGTTATGGCAGCCGGTGATGCTGGAAATGCTTCGGAAAGCATAACCTTTGAAAATAATGAAGTTTGATGCCCATATTGATATGGGTCCGGATATGTTCCTAATTGACCACTTCCTCCAGGGCACCTGGAACGTTCTATAGAGTGGTCTGTGCATCTAATGGTTCTGAATACGCTGCAGGAAACATCATTTTTAAGGTTGGTGTCCGCTTGGATATAGCTCCGGATAATATTTACATGATTGGAAATACAAACATGACTGACCATGCTTTCCGGAACCAGTTTTACGGAAATGGTCATATTTCTGAAGATTTCCAACCAATTTTAATGCGTCCGGTGGCATTCAACTTCCTATTAGTTCTAGTTTCTAGGAAAATTGCAAACATCTATCTAACTTTACACCACACAAAAATACAAGCGACAGAAAAAATGACATTTGGACATGACCTCAGAAAATCCGGAACATCTCCGGTGTCCAGTGGCCAATATGCATGGCCAAGGAAGTTCCTAAAACTGGACCAAATTTGCCGTCGACTGCTTCCAGATGCATCCAATTTCATCCATTTTTCATAAAGTTATAAGCATTTGAATTTGGGCAAAATTTTGCCTATCTCAATCATTTTGCCTATCCTTTGTACCGTAATTCGGGGTGTAGTTGATCAGCGGGGAGAAGTTGATCATTCCTGTACCCACATGTATAGAATGTTATAAGAGCCATGACCCGATTTCAATTATCACAATTTCTGAGTTGTGGCATTACCTGATAGCTTCTCTTGATTTTCATAAATTCGGTTTGGCATTCAGGGTAATTATTTCATGGAAAACAGATTTTTTAAGAAATGTTTGATGAACTGTCGAAGGGTTCTTCTCCAAACAATCGACTATTTCCACGACTATAAAAAGCTACAATTTTAATAAACTGTTTCATACATTCCAGATATGTTCTGTGTACCCAGTTTTGAATTTGTATTGAGGATACAAATTCTTTTTTTAGAGAAAAAATTATCTTTTTGCAAGAGGGTTGCTAATTTCAAAGAAAATTGCCTACCTTTAGGCGTTTAATGTGGTGTAATCTGTAATCCACAACTTTCAATTAAAAAAATAACCGATTTATCAAGAAGTTGTAAGATTTTTGAGTCTAGATTCAGATTCAGAGACCCCAAATTTAGTGAATAGCATGTTTCTTTATTTTAGGAAACCTATCGCAGTAATTGATCAACTTCACCCCGGAATCAAAAACACCACTTTTTGATATCTTAAAAATGTTTTCGTTATTATAATAATAATTCGTCAAAATTTTAAACATTCAACCAGTACAGTTTTTAAAATTATTTAGATGATAATACATGCATCCTGCTAGGAATTATAGCACAGAATCGCTCAAAAGTGATCAACTTCCCCCCAGTTTACGGTATGTGTTAACAAACTGTTAAAAATGTTATAATTTGCGATTGTGATGTTTCATTTATCTATTTGACCTTTGTCTCGTGCGTTACTCTGAAAACTTCTTCTTTTTTGGCATTACGTCCTCACTGGGACAGAGCCTGCTTCTGAGCTTAGTGTTCAATGAGCACTTCCACAATTATTAACTGAGAGCTTTCTTTGCCAAAGTTGCCATTTTCGCATTCGTGTATCGTGTGGCAGGTACGATTATACTCTATACCCAGGGAAGTCAAGGAAATTTCCATTACGAAAAAATCCTGGACCGACCGGAAATCGAACCCAGATACCTTCAGCATGGCTGTGCTTTGTAGCTGCGGACTCTAACCACTCGGCTAAGGAAGGCCCCTGTGAATAGTATAATTTGTAAATTTGAATTTCCGACAAATTCTATTTTCTGTTGAATTGAATTCTTGTTTTTAATTATGAATCGTGGTTTTACGGCTAACCAGCCGAGTGGAAGTTTAACAACTACCGAAAAGCTAAACAGTTTAGCTTTTTCGGTAGTTGTTCAACAGAAAATGTTTCATGAAATTCCTTGGAAAACATATAAACTTTCCAATAAGTTTTCTGCTACAATTTCAAAGATAAATCATGAAGCAATTTCTTGTGCTCCATCTTACTGTTTCTTACTGCATACACCTTGTGCTCTGATCAACTTGCATTCTGTAACGTTTTTCGGGTGTTAAGGAATCAGATTTTATTATTTTTTCTCGTTGCCCATTTGAGCACAGGAAAGCGATGAACCGTGCCCGGCTGCTGCTGTTTCTGCCGTGGCTACGCAAGGTCCATGGTGTGAGGTTATAGGAAGACAACCACTACCATGGTCCATGGAAGCAGACCCGAAGAATAAACGAACGAACGAAAAGAACTTCGAAGAATAACTCCAAAACAAAACAGTGCTCTTCTTTCCGGCGGGATGTTCTTGGTCTTCTTGACCGCAGCCAGCCAAGCCAAAGACTTGGCAATTTTTCGCCTCCTTCCCTTACCCAAACCCTTCTGAAACGGGAGAAGCCAGACTTGGACGTGCGAAGGCGAGAAGTTCGAAAACCGGCCAAGGTAGTGTAACACACTTCGATTCGACACTTTGGATTATTTATGCAGATGTTTTCCGAAACCACACACTCTCTCTCGCACACCGAACAGACCGATGAACGTTTAGGCCATTAGGCCATTTCATTGCCGTTTGTTGAGTTCAAGTTGGTTTCAATTTCTAAAGATCTTTGGCAGCCACTCGAAGAAGAACGCGCTTGGTGATAGTGGTGTTGGTGGCGATGATGGTTTGGACGCTTCCAGACGATGCACTATGGTTAGAAGGTGGGCAAAACATCTAAAACCAATGTAGTGTTCTCCGAATGGTATTTTTCTTCGGTTACCTTAACACTTTTAACATGTCTACTTGAAGGTTTCCAATAAAGAGCTTTTGGTTTATGTAGGAATATTATTAGTTGAGTTTTGGAAGCATTAGTTGAAATCTTTCATTCTGGCAAGTATGATGAAAAAATATACAAACTTTTTTACAATATACTACAGATGACTCTCAGGCTTCGTACTTTGGCGGAGAGGCCTATGTCATCCACAAACAAAGATTTTTGACACCCCTAAAGTAGCTCAGGTAAGTCAGATGTTCATACTAGGAGTATTGATAATAAACCTGAAGTTGAAAAATTAAAGTTTTTTAATATACATGTGTTAAATTTAGACAAGTAAAAAAAAGTTTTATGTTTTGGTTTCAATTTATTCTGGATCATCCCACAGTGCCGTTGGTCCACATGAAGACTGAAAAAAAGATCCATCAATAAAGGGGGAACACCATTATCAAGATTCATATTGATACTCATCGGCGAGGGGATTGCAGACAGTATCTCTGGACCTGCGATGGACAGAAAAATGAGATGAATACATTTTTGGACGGACTTTGTTGAGGTTGAGGGAAGGCCGTGGACGCGCGCGGGGTGATAGCCCTATTGAATAATCAAGCAGCAGTCTTTTCACTCCTCCCGAGGTTGTTATTGCAACGAACGGTTAGAAGGAGAAGAATCTCCTTTGTACTTTACTTGACTGGAGGGAAGATGCTGTTGTCGAGTTGGGTACGATGGAAGTGATGGAAAAAAGCTATCAAAATCAATTTTTATGATAATGAGAGTAGGAATGAGCACGGAAAAACGTGGAAAAAAAGTGGAATGAAATTACGTCCCTTTGTAAATGGCACCGTCACGTTTCACGGGGGGTTGATTTCGGAGGGGATCGGGAGGATTAGGATGATCATGACGTTGACTTCGATCAGAACCAGGAATTGTTTCTTTACGGTTGTTTTGCTACGGTCAAAGGGGAACCAAATGGAAAATATACATGTGCATGATTGGTTTTTGTTTGTTGGATTATCTCTGTTGGTTTAGATAGAATAGCATATTCTCCTTTGAAAATTCCTGAAATATTCTAAAGTTCTAGACGGAAAAGCCGGGTACCTATATTCTGCTTCTCTGCTACTTTTACTATAGCTCTATTCGACGTTACTTGAACTGTTTCTCATGTATTGTAAAATTTTCTTTCTGAATTTCTGACATAATTTTTTCCACATTTTTATTTTTGGGGTGACCCATTTCGCATAGAGACGTTTCGCATAAGGGCGTTTGGCATAAAGCAGTTCCATATAAGAACAGGTAGCATTTTAAAGAAGGCATATAATTCTCATTATTCCAAACGTCCATTATGTGAAACGTCCACCAAGAAAATAATGCGAAATGTCCTTATGCGAATCGTCTTTATGCGAATCGTCCCACCCCCTATTTTTTCACTATGTCATGATAATTGTGTTAATGACTACGTTAGCGTGAATAAATGATATATTTTTTTGAAATTTCACACATATTTCAACAATTCAATTATTTAAAAGTGTATAAAATTTCCTTCTCTACGTGTTAGTTATTTGAAAAATAATCAGACAAAATGAAATCAATCACCACAACATCAATTTTAAATACATTCTATTGTATCACTAATTATAAAATTGCATGTGGGTATTTTTGAGACTGTTATAAAGGTTTGCGACTACTTCTATGTACACTTTTTACTCACTCACGTTGGTTCCTTCGCCGTTATTATCAAATAAAAATATGGCATATATACCTACTCTACAACTATATACATACTTTACAACTCTGGGCAGATTTAAACACTTCTCTCGTAATTTCCAGTTACGCCCTTTTGAAGGCGTAACTGTCAAAAAAGTTGGTTTTTAATATATAAGCAAATGTATTTCAATACCGGAAGCCGGTTTGGAATGACATAAAATCATTTAATTTTACAATAACTTACCATAATTAGCTGAATGTGTGCAGGCTCAAATGCTATAAAACAATACGGAGCCGATTCAATTTTGTAATTACTTACAATTATTACTCAATAGTTCGAGGATCACAACACCCGTAGCTTTAAACATATACAATACTGAATAGAATTAAGTGCGCATTGAACGTTTTTTACACAAAACGGTCAAGCTCGGAAGTCTTGATCACGGCTTCTGGCCCGATTGTTACAGTCACCGCAGCCACAAATTTCGCTCAACTTTAGAATCACAATACTCGAAACAAAAACTTCAAAGTTATTGAAAATCTCCTATTTTATGGAAAAACAGCATACATTTACATTGGAGATATTTTGAAAACAATCAGTTTTATTGAAGAATGTTATTCTACGAACTTGTGTGCCTCATCAAATTTTAAGATTTTGCACAAGGGCCTATAGCTCTAAGTATTTCCATGAAAAAAATATTTCGAATTCAAATTTTCATCATTTTTTATCAAAATTGCATCTTTAAACTTAAAAAAATTCTGATGGAAAGCTCTAAATTTGCAAAAAAATATATTAAAATCTCAGATCAATCTGAGCATAAGGAACCAAGATCTAAGCATCCAAACTTGACAATTTTGTCTGAAAAAAGAAGACCAATGTATACATTATTCTGACCAGTACTGTACATATGACTAGCGCGTAGGTTCAGGCTAGTATGATGACATCTAAGCCAAATGAGAGATAAAAGCAATTCGTGATATCCTTGAATTCAGTGTGTTTTTATTCTGCAGAGAAATAACTTTTTATCTGGACTAGTTGGTTGAAAGGCCGATCTAACACACACTGTGTCTCGTATTTTAGTAACACAAATACTGAAAATGTTAAACTAATTTACAGGCTTCGTTCAAGACGTTAAATCCGATAAGAAGAGCCAATGAAGGGCAACAATGTGTCATACAATAAAAGCATCGAACTGAAAACCTTTGATATTCCATATAAGAGGTTGACTGTAAACCATCTTTGAGTTTTGAACAAATACACTAATAAAAATAATAAATCATGCAAAATGGGTCATGAAGGGTTCCAAAAAGTCGTTCGCCGTTTGAAAACTGTGAACCCTTTGTAAATCGGCTCCGTAATGCCTTATAGCGCTTCAGCCTGCGCATAATCAGTTAATTATGGTAAGTCCTTGTTAAACTAAATGATTTTATATATTTGAAATACATTTTTAATTAATTAATACATGAGGCATGTACCGAAAATCCGAATTATTATCCGTGATAATGAGTCACCTCCGTGGACCATTACAATACTATTGAATTATCCGTTGAACACTTTTTAAAGAATTAAAACAGCTAAGTTTTTAAAAAGTTACAGCGCTCAAAGTTCACCAAATGAGGGGCCCAAATGCAATGGCGTGTAAGTTACAATTTAATGGATTAAGAGATAAGTATACTAAAAAAATTCTACTGTTTGCATGCTTCCCAACAGTATTTTTGGTGTTTTTTTTGTCCAACTGGTAAACTTTTATAATTCGTAGAAGATTGGTTTAGTGTTTTGACTCACATACAAATTGTATGGGGGTTTATACTGTAATAGTGGTGGGTTGATCTTCGAATTCTAATTATGCTTTATAATTGTTGAAAAAAAAATACAAAGTCTATTTTCTCAAACTAGGTTTTTATCACTGTATGAATCCGTTCAAATGTTTGCCTATCCCAATTGTTTGGACCACTGGCTGAAAATTTCTCGGTGTTCTCGAACCTTTGATCTTCAATTTATGTGCGTAGCCAGAGAGCGGTATAGCGGATGGAAAAAATGAAATGCTACGGAAATACAGTATTCAGCCAAAAAAATTCTTTAGCAGTCTGAAAAAATCTTACTAGGATTCTTTCAAAAATCGGTTGTGGAACTCTAAAGACGGATTCCATGTCCAATCGGTCAGTCACAGAACTCGACCATCTTCGATTTGAATAAAATTTTGCACATGTTTTGTGTATGGTAGAAAAAGTGTTTTCCATAGAAAAATTGATCATTTTGACTCAAGTGTAACTTTTGAAAATGGTCTATAAATTTTTGCTTGCAACTTATTTGAAAAATTCTAACTCCAAGACTGTTGATTTTAGTGAAAAATGTTCTATGGAGAAGTTGTAGTGAACCGTTTGGACTATAAGAAAAAAATATACACTATACATTTATTTTCATAGAAAAATCAAAAATAAAACTTGAATTATAAATTACACAAAAACCCCATTTTAAATATTTTTTTAATTTTCACCATAGAATCTTGATAGTAAAAACACAGACAAACAGACGTAATACTGACGAAATTTCCATCGACCACTCATTTAACGATCATTTCAAATTCGTTATGTTACAAATCTCACAACCAGAGGTGCGCGCATCGTTTTTCTTTGCGTTTGACGTTTCACACTACCGCCATCTGCCGGTCTTGTTGCACGAAACACCTTTTCGTGCAACATGCTCACCAGATGATGATGGTGTAAACTGGGCGATGGGTTTTGAAGAAATTTGTTCTAAGTGTTACGTCTGTTTGTCTGTGGTAAAAATATGTTTAGGACAGAGTTTCATGATGGAGAAATTTTAAATAAAAAAGTTTTTCTAAGAACAACTTTTGGTCGATTTCCCAAATATTGATATTTTGTCAAAATAAATACGTTCTGATGATGCAGTAAGCATCTTGAAATTATTATAAGCCATAATGACTATATGAATAATTTCTCTAGAAGTAGCCATTTTCGAATTATATCGAGTTTAATGCAAAAACTAGTGTTTAAATATTAAAATAAGCCATTTTCATAAGTTATTCGCGTTTCTCTATTAATAATAATACGCTTTCGAGAGTAATGACCATATTTCTTTCACTCACTTATTTTCCTTGAGGGAGAATCACGAATAACTAATGAAAATGGCCTATTTTAATATTTAAATAATATTTTTTGCATTAACCTCGATATAACTTGAAAATGGCTACTTCTAGAGAAATTATACATGTTATCATTATGGCTTAGAATCATTTCAAGATGCTTACTGTATCATCAGAACGAATTTATTTTGACAAAATATCAAAATTTTGAAAATCGAACAAAAGTTGTTCTTAGAAAAACTTTTTTATTAAAAATTTCTCCATCATGAAACTTTGTCCCAAACATCTGTTTACTATCAAGATTCTATGGTGAAAATTTAAAAAATATTAAAAAAGTGGTTTTTGTGTATTTTAAAATTTAAGTTTTATTTTTGAATTTTTTATGAAAATTAATAAAATATTTTTTCAGTGTATTTTTTTTTCTTACAGTCCAAACGGTTCACTACAACTTCTTCATAGAACATTTTTCTCTAAAATCAACAGTTTCGGAGTTAGAACTTTTCAAATAAGTTGCATTTAAAAATTTATAGGCCATTTTCAAAAGTTACACTTGAGTTAAAATGATCAATTTTTCTATGGAAAACACTTATTCTACCATACCAAAAACATGTGCAAAATGTAATCCAAATCGAAGACTATCGAGCACGATTTTTATTTTTTTTTTCGACTCATTCTGGATGGAATTCATCTAAAGGCTCCTGCATGTAAATGCAGGTAAAGTAAAGTGCAAAGTAAATCAATTTAAAAATTCTTCAAAGCATTCGTTAAGAAATATCCCCAGGGATTCCTATATACATAATCTTCCTGAGAATCCTCAATATCTTGAGTTTCTTCTAAAACTACTCCTGAGATTTTTCTTCAGCCCTTTCATCTATTTGTCCAGCCTTCAGCAATACGCAAGTAACCACTAGCAAAGTTCAATCCAATGGACGCAGTGGCTTAACCTTCCCAACAAATAAAAACCACTTAGCGTGCTAGTTCTCATTCTTGGGCTTATAGGACTATTGTATGGCTAATATAGGGCATGTCATCTGTATAACAGCACTATAAGAATGCTATTTGGTTACTTGGGCACCTTCATTATTTTTTTGTTTTGTTTTTGAAAATGCCTCTAGGACTTTTTCCAGAAGATCATCAATGAATACCTCCGAGGTTTTTTTTTTCTAAATTTTGTAAGAATATTCCTATAAATATTCATCTAGTGCAATTCTTAAGATGTTTCTTCAAAAACACAACCAATTGCTCCATGTATTGTGCCAGGAATATTAAAAAAGGACATACTGGGAAGTTTATGAAGATTTATCCAAGTATTCGTCCAACATAACACCTTTAGAGTTTCTTCTACGTATTCTTCGAAAATGTTCTTCATGTACCCCATCTCGAACTCCTCCACGAATAATACCCGAAATTGCACTAAAAAAAAGAATAATATTTTTATTGATCATAAAACCATCCAGATTTCTTTTCTTAAAATATACATAGCAATCACCCAAAATATGTCTTCAGAAATATATCCTCATGATTCTAGAGGCGGCTTTTAACCTAACTTTTTATATGTTATACGATACTATAAATTGTTATTATTACACTGAGGCGAATGAACTGGCTAATCAAGTTTAAAGCCTCATAAATAAATACAAAAAAATATGTTATTTAGGCTAATTTACAACCTAATGCAAAAAACTAAGGTTGTGAAAATACTTGAACTGCTATACGTATAAAAAGTAAGGTAAGAGGTTAGGGAATCGCCACTGCATGATTCTCTTCATGTATTACCATAAAACTTGAGGAAATTCTTCGAGGACCTACAGAAACTAAAAACATGTTCCAGCATTCCTAAAGGCAGGAATTCTCCAAGAAAATCCTTCAGAGATATTTCCAACGGCAATGTCATACCGATTTGGGCATCAAGGCGCTAATTTTATGTTGCCAAATCTGGGATGTGGTCAAATTCTGGAATTTCAAATTACTCATATTTTTACCATTGTACTCTTTAAAAGTTTCATAGCAACTACTACGAATGGCGTAGAAAATATCTGGGAGCTTATTTCGATTCAGATTTTAACCCAAGAGCAGAGACATCATATACTGAGTAGCACCATCTGAAAAGCACGCTAGCTGTGCACAGTACAAGCGTGGTGTTATTTGCGGTGACCATTTGCGATTGTTCTAGAATGCAAACGTGCAGCTCTTTGAAACCAGCTGGTTATGAATATGGGTTCGGCGTAGGATCTTGACATTTTTCAAAGCTTCTGTAGACACTAGCAGGGCAAATCTAATGACGTTTTATATAACATAAGTCGTAAAATCACTAAGAGTGCTTTAAAAAACTATTCCTGTACCAAGTTGAAATTTTGGAATACATTTTACAAACTTTCCGTTGCAGATTGAACTTCTGGATGTATCCCTAAATGTTTATAGACATCTAATTGCAAACTCAAGAAACAAATTTTAACAGATTTTTGGAGGAATGCCAAAAAAAAGATTAATGCACTAATTGTCGGTATAGTTTTTTCAATAATTCATAGATATATCCTAGGATAGTTTCCAGGAATAATGCCCAAAGGAAAATCTAAGTGCTCGATAAATTATGGAAAAAGTTCTTTAATAAAATCTTAGATTGATTCCCGAACAATCCATAGATGAATTCTGAATAGTTATTTTTATTTTTTGCTGAAACCCAAATCAATACTCATGACAATCTGCAATTACTTTCTGTTATGCAGTGATATTAATTAATATTTCGTTAAACTTGAACGAAATAACTGACTTTTAATTTTTGATGATTAAATGATATGAAAATGAATTTTTGGATTCTTTAATAAGGCATATCATTCTGTTTATAATGTCCAATATACGAAATGTCCTAACTATCAGATGGTAAACAACACCTTCGTAATTCAAATTTCGATTCGATTATGATCTATTTCTCGCAGCATCCAATTTCTCCTACGCATCCGCTGTCGCCTAGTTTTTCCCAATCACCCTAGCACGAAGCATCAGTTTCGATCTCCTCTAGCCGCTCTATTCTATCTCCATCCATCTTAGACCGGCGACTGTTTTTGTACTACAAAACCGCGCATCCACGCAATGCTCGCTCAAGAGTGCAGCCAGAATCGGATGGACGGAGGAGGGTGAGGAGTACGCTTCCCATTCAATGTTTATATTTTATCACCCACTGCAACCGCTCCTCGCCGTGTTTGTACCATTGTACCGAGGGGAGGGGGGCCAGGGCAGCGGGTTGAACGTGTTGGCGTGAGGCTAGAGCAAAACAGCGCAAAGTCGCGCTCCCCATCTCAACAAACCAACGTCCGTCCGTTTTATTATTTATAAGATTTCCTTGTAGAGACAGTGAGAGCAGCGCAATATTCGTGGGCATTTGGAATAAAGCAAAACCAAAGCCCCATTCCCAGTGTGTTATGTTTATACGGAGAATCGGGAAATGAGCAGCGTGAGCCGCTCCGCGTCCCTCCTTTTGAGTTGCTTCCCTCCATGCTCGTGCAATCGAACAAGAGAGAGAGATAATTCGGATCGGTTTTGAGGTAACCTTACAATAGAAATGGGAGAGAGTGGAAAAGTGTCCCCCCATTGAAGGCCCCTTCGAGAGTGCGCATAAAAAAGGAAAACAGAGAAAATTAAGAACGAACGTGCTCACCACGCGAGAGTCTCGGCCGATGCGGAGGTGGTTCTCCGCTTTGAAGAGAGCTTCGCAGCCGAATACAGGTAGCGAGTGAGCACGAAGCGGAGCCGGAGAGCGGATTCGGTGGACCAGAGTCGCACAGTACTGGCTGGACCGTGGAAGCGTTGTGTTGTGTTTTGCTCGTTACTCCGCGTTCGTTTGGTCGTTCGATTTTTTCTTGGGGGGATTTAACTTCCCAAATCGGAAGAAAATCACAGCTTCGGGGGTGGTGATCGATCCCATCGGTGATTTCAGCGTCGGGAAGATTCAGTTAGATATTGGTGAATGGGAATCGAGACCGTATGCTGCGACACAAGGATTACGTCACGGTTCGTTACATTCGGTAGAACACTTTTTCCAGCTCGGTCTGGGAAAATCTCTCGGGAAAACAGTCAGCGCTGGGTACGGTGCAGAAGTGAACATCCCGGAAAACGGAAATGAGCATACGAGGCAGGGAAATTTATGTGGAAATTAGATTATCGTCGAAGAAGCATAGTGTAGTGAGTGTTTAACAAATGTGGGAGATTTTGGCCTGCGGAAACAACGAAGAATACTTCGAGTGTTCGTTTCAGTGAATATCGGTCCCGGTTGAGTGTGACGTATGGAAACTCGCGCAATCAGTGCTGAGAACAGAAGCGAAGAAACTTGTTATACGTCTTTCCTCGTGCAGTTTGATTGGTATTTGTATACAAATCTCGGATTCTCCAGACGCGCGCGAGAAATGTTTTGACGCAAACTCGGAAGAAGTCCATACGAGACTGAATCAAGCAAAAATCTGTTATAAATAAAATTGTAATTTATAACGGAGCGGATTTTTCCTTCGGAGTTTATCTCGAGGTCTGCAATCGATCATTTTTTTCCGACGGGCCCGAGCAGGGAGTGGAAAAGGCCCAAACGTTGACTGGGGAGCGTGCGATAATTGACGATTTGACAGTTCGCAGCTTCAAGGTAACACAATCCTTCGTTCGGACGTCCGGGAGGAATCGCCCGAGGGGACTATTATTTATTGAACTGTGGTGCTCCAAAGAAAGACGGAGACGAAGACGACAAGGACAAAAGGAAAATCTGCCAAAAACAAAAGATCCATCGTTCTGGACTGGACGACAGTGCGAAGCATAGGAGGAAGCATAAAGAGATCGGACGAAGGAGATCTTCGGTTTACCTCTCTGCTGAAGACCCCGGGAGGTGTGTGTATGCAACCGGCACCGGAGCAGCGGAGAACAATTCCTACCTTCGCAAGACTCGGGTCGAGACTTGGCTGCTGCTGCTGCTCTGCTCTCGTCGTCGTCTTCGTGAGTGTCTAGAAGAGGAGCCTGCTGCCAAAGGAGGAGTACGAGGAACGGCAGACGCCCGAGGAAGATCCAGACATGGCGCCGAAATACAGAAAAAAGAAGGCAAATGGTAAATAATAAATTAGAAAAATATATATTTTTCTCCTGATTTTTTTTCGGTCTCTCGGTTGCTCCGTTTCCAGAGCCGAGGCCAGGTTGAGCCTCTGAGCCTAAATCGAGCTGCGCCGAGTAAGGTGCTACCCCAGAATGAGGCTTCGGGTTTATTTGGGTCGCGTAAGGCGATTTCGTATGTTTTTTTTCGGGGCAAGTGGTTCCCAAAGTTGTAGGGCCTGAAGGGGATTTATTGCAGTTACAGGTACCTAGAGACACTTTCTCAAAATAATCCATTTAAAGGCACTTAACTCTCGTTCTTGTTCATACGGAAAGGAATGAAGTTGTAACAGTTATATTAACCTTCTGATGGTTGAAGAATTGCATGGAAATCGCTTTTTAACAGGTTTGATTTTATTCAGGTTTTAAAGATTAGTCTTTATCTGTAGGTTAGTCTTAAAACCAAAGTGACACTAGATTTTTTTAATTTCTTCATCTGACCAATTCATTGAAACCCCTTTCATCGTGATAACATATCTACTTCAAGGTTTCAAATAAAGAGCTTTTCGTTTATGTGGAAATATTATTAGTTGAGTTTTGGAAGCATTAGGAGAAATCTTCCATTTTTGCAAGTAAGAAAAAAAATATCCAAACTCTTTTGCAATCTACTACAGATGACACGCAGGGTTCGTCCTTTGGCATCCACAAACAAAGATTTTTGGCATCCCTGAGATCACTCAGGCTAGTCAGATGTGAAAATATTGTATAAAATTGGTCCCAAAATGCTGCCTTGAAAAACACCAGCTCGTACAGGAAGCCTTTCAGACCTGGAGTTCTGATAATTAACCTGAAGTGTACGATTTGACAGATAACTTTGAATTATTCTAACAATGTATGTTGGAAAATTTAAGTTTTTTTAATTTTACGATCAAACCTTCATGCCAAATACTGTCGAATGCTTTACGATATCTAGAAGAGCAAGATCAGTAGAATAGCCTTCAGATTTGTTGGAACGGATCAAATTTGTTACAAATAAAAATTGATGAGTGGTCGAATATCCATGGCGGAATCCGAACTGTTCATTGGCAAAAAATTGATTTTTCGTTAATGTGGACCACCATTCTGATCAAAATAACCTTTTCGAAAAGTTTACTGATGGAGGAACGCAAACTGATTGAACGATAGCTAGAAGCTTCTGCAGGATTTTTGTCTGGTCTTAAAATTTATACAACCTTAGCATTTTTCCATTTGTCAGGAAAATATGCTAACTGAAAACATTTGTTGAATATATCAACTAAAAACGATAAGCTACTTTCTGGAAGTTTCTTGATGAGGATGTAGAAAATTTCATCATCGCCAGGAGCTTTCATAGTTTTGAATTTTTTAATAATAGTTCTCAATTCTTACAAATCAGTCTCCCAGGAATTTTCGAAAATGTTCTCTTGATTGAGAATATTTTCGAAGTCCTGAGTAACTTGATTTTCAATGGGACTAGTAATCCTAAAATAAAATTGTGCGCGCTTTCTAACTGCATAGCAAGTCTTTGAACTTTTTCGCAATTGGTTAGTAATAATTTGTTTTCCTCTTTCAATGCCGGTATTGACTTCTGAGGTTTTTTTAAAATTTTAGGTAATTTCCAAAAGGGCTTAGAGCCAGGGCCCAAATTGAGAAATTTTATTTTCAAAATTTTTGTTTCTTAATTGTGAAAAACGTTTTTTGATTTCTTTCTGCAAATCCTGCCATATAATTTTCATAGCAGGATCGCGAGTGCGTTGAAATTGCCTTCTCCTCACGTTTTTAAGACGGATCAAGAGTTTAAGATCATCGTCTATAATCACGGAATCAAATTTTACTTCACATTTTGGAATTGAAATTCTCCTGGCTTTAACAATGGAATTTGTTAAAGATTCAAGAGCATTGTCAATATCAAGTTTTGTTTGTAAAGAAATGTTAACATCAAGATTAGAGTCAATATACGTTTCATATATATTCCAGTCGGCTCGAAAATAATTGAAAGTGGAGCTGATAGGATTGAAAATGGCTTCATGGGATATTTGAAATGTAACAGGGACATGATCAGACTCAAAATCAACATGAGTAACTAATTGGCTAACTAAGTAACTAATTGGCTAGAGTCGGTTAAGACCAAATCAATCGTAGATGGATTTCTAGAAGAGGTAAAACTTGTAGGACTATCAGGGTATTGAATTGAGAAATATCCTGAAGAGCACTCATCAAATAAAATTCTGCCGTTGGAATTATTTTGAAAATTATTCCATGACCGATGTTTGGCATTAAAGTCACCAATGACAAAAAAATTTGACTTATTGCGAGTCAATTTTCGCAAGTCAGTTTGGAGCAAATTAACTTGCTGTCCAGAGCATTGAAAAGGCGAATAGGCAGCTATGAAAGTATATTTACCAACTTGTGCTTCAACAGAGACACCCAAATGTTTCGAAAAATTTGATTCCAAATGACGAAAAACGTTGTTGATTTTATACGCCTCAGAAACAAGAAATGTTGGTTCCAAACGACGAAAAAAGTTGTTGTTTCTTACGCCCCACAAACAGTTTGAGAACCCCTGCCGCACACGATATTATTATTACGATTTATAGTAGTGGGATGTGTTTTTCATCTTTCCACGTTATTTTTTCGCTCTCGGGTCGAGGCCATGGCTCTATCTTTGATTGTACGGCTAGCTGAAGATGCTGCTGCTGCTCGGGGTTGTCAGGTTGAAATTTAATAATACGGAGCACCCAGATATTGATTAAATCCGGGCTTCGCCGGTCGGGAACGCCTTCACTTAAGAGGTGTTAAATCGGGCTACGATTCCGTTGGAATAACCCGAGCTTAGTTGCTCGTTTGATCGCGTAAGCCAATTTCCACCGATTTCTGTCGCAAAGAATGCTTTCTTCGAACCATCCAAAATTCACCATCGAAACGGTTTCAAGTTTTCCAAAGAACCATAAATCAACAGCCGAGATCTCTGCTCGATCTCCAGCTGCAATCGTTCTTGATTGTGTTCAAATACAGAAAATGAAGCAGTCGTCGATAATTGCGACTTGAATGGTGAACGGTGAAGCTTCCCCCAGGTGAGGCTCGAAAGTAGAGAAGAGCAGAGCAGAGCAGAGCCGAGAGCGCGAGTTCGTTAAACCCATTCTTCATGGGCGCTTATCAGTAGGAGCGCCCGTAACAACATTCGGCCGTTTGACAGGAGACGTGTGCGATAAGATTTCCCCCAATAACATTACACAGTTTCTCCTGGGTTGCGTCTGACGTTCCACCACCACCACCGGTTGATGTCTCGCTTTTTTGAATCGGAGGTTTCGTAGAATCGTTGTTGGGTCAGGGAGTCAGTTGATGTAATTTTTCGGGACGTTTAAACTTCAAAACGGATTTCGATTTGGACTTAAAGGAAATGGCAAAAAAATGACCTAAATTTGCAACAAAAAATAGATTTATTGTGAGTCAATTTCCGCAAATCAGTTTGAACCAAATGAACTTACTGTCATGTGCATTGAAAAGACAAATATGAAGTTATGAAAGTATATTTCCCAAGCTATGTCAACAGAAAAGCCAAAAGTTTCAAAAATTTTGGTTTCAGATGACGAAATATGTTGGTTTTAAATGTCGAAAATGTTTAGTGACGAAATTTTTTTTGTTTTATTCGCCTATGATCATTTTGATAAACGTAAAAGTTTGCATCTCTTTTTAGTTAAAATGCATGCTTCAGTAACAAAGTTATCAACTGTTGAAAAATTACATAACGATAACGAGCAATCTAAGTTTATTGTCAGCTTTGTGTTCAATGAGCACTTCCACAGTTATTAACTGAGAGCTTTCTTTGCCTAAGTTGCCATTTTTGCATTCGTACATCGTGTGGCAGGTACGACGATAGTTTATGCCCAGGGAAGTCAAGGAAGTTTCCATTACGAAAAGATTCTGAACCGACCGGGAATCGAACCCAGAAACCTCTAGCATGGATTTGCTTTGTAGCCGCGAACTAAATCCGGCAAATTCGAACGATCACGATTTGCTTCTTCAATTAAATCAAAGAGCTTGGACTAGATCCTGCTTCGATTTTTGCTCGCCCAATGCATCGAACTGATTGCTCATTTCGCTGTTTTTAACTAAAGTCCCCTCGTTTCCAAAAGTATGAAGACTCCAATACTAGAGATTCACCTGTCCTTTTAAGGCAGCATCCGTTCTCTTCCTGGGGTAGCTCCATCTTTCGTAATCAAAAACCACAAGTGTTGTGGCGACGAAACTGGTTTCGACTGACTGTTGTGCGTCCATATTTTTAATGAATTCGTCTTCACTTTCCGATTGGAAATTATCTCTCTACACGTACCTCTACGTAGAAAAGTCCGAGCTCAGAGAAGAAGCATGTCGACATTTCCGCTTCCCCGTTCACCCTTTTCCACGATCGTCAAATTTAAACGAATCGAAAAAGGTGTCGCACTGTATCCGAAACG
Organism: Aedes aegypti; assembly: GCF_002204515.2. Classification (NCBI taxonomy): domain Eukaryota; kingdom Metazoa; phylum Arthropoda; class Insecta; order Diptera; family Culicidae; genus Aedes; species Aedes aegypti. The sequence goes on from NC_035108.1 coordinate 405,454,799, forward strand.
CATCCAATTCGAATGCATATTCGGTTTTCGATTGGTACTCGATGCACCGAAGAAAGAAATTAATTTGGACAATTCCGTGTGGACGGAGCAGCGGTGGGGAAACCTCCGAATTCGACGACGGAGCTAGAATAATAATCACTTTCCTTATCGCTTCTTCGGCCGCAGCAAAGGTATGTCTTGTCTTGATTGTCCGGTTCGAGTTAATTTTCGAGGGAACTTTTCCCTCAATTCGGTTTGGCTGAGGGACGACAACGGGTACCAAAGGGAAATTCCATTTTAATTAATTGAAGAGTACGTTCACGTGCACTTTCAGTTGATCACGTTTTACTTTTATGCTCAGAATGTTTCGGGGAAGGAACTTCAGGTTTGACGGGAAGCCGGTTCAAATGGCAGGTTTTAACGAGTTCAGACGTTTTTTTAATAGGAAGAAATCTAAATGGTGCCTAGAATTCCTCAAAATCCGCTTTGAATTTTTCCTTGCCTCCAAAATATAATGCATAACCAATGGAAAGATCTCACCGTAGATGGATTAATTCAAATTTCTGAAGTGGTAATCCAGCTTTACGAATTCTGACAGTCGTCGGTACCGCGTAGAGCTGGACGAATACCGAACTGCACCGACTGGATGCGGTTTAATCCGTATCTAATCTGCTGAAAAATCTTTCTCGTTCTCCGCATTTCGTTTCTTTCTATTATACCGAGCTGAGAGGGCATTTAATTTGATACACTACCACCGCCGGTCCACCCGATTCGGTTCCCAGTGCATGTGATCGCGGCCTTTGCGACTGATTCTGCTTTGTGCATAGGCGAAGCAAGAGGGGGTTCACGGTGGCTTATCGATTGATTTTCTCAAGAACTCCTGTAAGAAGTCTTCTACAAAATCTCCTATGAATTTCTTTGAGAATGTTTGTGAAATGGCTTAAAAAAATCACAAAGAACTTTACTTAGGACTCTTCTAAACTTGTGTGTAGGAATAATTGAAAAAATATACTTCAAAAGTACATAAAAAATACTTCATGAATCTATTCAATCCTTTTTTCAAAGATAGCTGAGAAACATTTTATGAAGTTTTCCAGGATTATTCCAAGCATTCGTCTAGATTCGTCCTCCATGTTTTTTTTATTTAGACATTCGCTCTGAAGTTGGTTCAGCAATTACAACGAATATCTTTTAATACCCAATCAATAGATTCTACCATATTCAGGTTTCCCATTACACCGAATGCCCTTGATCCGAATATCGTCACCCCGAATGACATTACCCAGAATTCTACTATCACGGAGCAATGTCATTCGATGTAATGGTGTATGCGGGGTAACATCATTCGGGATTATGATACATTCGGGTTGATGACATTCGGGGTAATGATGTTTAAGGGGATGGAGTAGAATCGGCCTCGATTCTACCCCATTACCTCGATTCCCATTACCCCGAATACCGTCCACCAGAATGTACCATAATTTACGAACGACCCATAACCCCGAATGACATTACTCCGAATTCCATTATCGTAGAGCAATGTGATTCGAAATAATTGTACATTCGGATTTATAATATTTGGGGTTATGGTGCATTCCGGGTGATGGCAAAAAATCTCCATCAAATATGAGTTGACCCATCGTTTTCTATGGCTAAGGCACCTTATAAGGTGCATGTCTGTGTGAAATTGAAAAAAATCCGTAGGGCCCGTTTTAAAGTTACGTCCTTTTGAAATTATAAGTCCGTGTTTTCAAAGGAAATCAGTGATTTTAAACGGTTTTTCGTTTACCCTGATTATAACAAAACATATACCATCAAAACATAATTGAAAGTTGGTTTTTCTAGTGACCTGTAACTTCTAGATTTTTTTAATCACAAGATCGACGAGAAGGCTTCCAGAGCTTCTCAGGAGAAGCCTTCCAGAGCTTTTCAGGAGAAGCCTTCCAGAGCTTCTAGGAGAAACCCCCAGAGCTATCAGGAAAAGCCTTCTAGAACTTCTCAGAGAAGTTATTCAGAACTTCTTGGAGAAACCTTCCAAAGCTTCTAGGAGAAGCCTTCCAAAGCTTCTAGGAGAAGCCTTCCAGAGCTACTCGGAGAAGACTTCCAGAGCTTCTCGAAGAAGCCTTCCAGATCTTCTCGATGAAGAATTCCAAAGCTTCTCGTAGAAACCTTCCAGAGCTTCTCTTCTCGAAGAGGTCTTTCAGAGCTTCTGGGAGAAGCCTTCCAGAGCTTCTAGGAAAAGCCTACCAGAGCTTCTAGGAAAAGCCTTCCGGAACTTCTAGGAGAAGCCTTCCAGAGCGATTCTACCCCATTACCCCGAATGCCATTTCCCCGATTGCCATCGCCCCGAATTCCATTACCCCGAATGTACCATTACCCCGAATTCCATCACCCCGAATGCAATTTCCCCGAATTTACAATTATCATGACATGATGATATTGATGACATTTCCCCGCGATATTGGAATTTGGAGTAATGTCATTCGGGGTGATGGGACGTTCGGGGTTTTGGAATTCGGGGTAATGGCGTTCAGGTTAATGGCATTCGGGGTAATGGGATTCGGGGTAATGGGGTAGAATCTCCAGAGCTTCTCAGGAGAAACTTTCCAGAGCTTTTTACGAGAGGCCTTCCAGAGCTTCTCGGGAAAAGCTTTCCAGAACTTCTAGGAGAAGCCTTCCGGAACTTCTAGGAGAAGTCTTCCAGAGTTTCTCATGAGAAGCCTTCCAGAGCTTCTCAGGAGAAGTCTTCCAGAGCTTCTCAGGAGAAGCCTTCCAGATCTTCTCAGGAGAATCCTTTTAGAGCTTCTCAGGAGCCACCTTCCAGAGCTTCTTAGGTGAAATCTTTCAAAGCCTCTTGGGAAAAGCGTTCCAGAGCTTCTAGGACAAGCCTTACGGTTCTAGCAAAAGGAAAACTTCTAGGAAAAGCATGCCAGAGCTTCTATAAGGCTTCTAGGAAAAAAAACTTCCAGAGTTTCTCAGTAGAAACCTTCCAGAGCTCTTTAGGAGAATCCTTCCAAAGCTTCTCAGAAGAAGCCTTCTAGAGCTTCTCAGGAGAAACCTTCCAGAACTTCTCGGGAAAATTCTCCAGAGCTTCTCAGGAGAAACCTTCCAGAGCTTCTCAGGAAAATTCTCCAGAGCTTCTCAGGAGAAGCCTTCAAGAGTATCTCTGGAGAAGCCTTCCAGTGCTTCTGCGAGAAGATTTCCAGAGCTTTTCATTGGAACCTTCCAGAGCTTCTCAGGAGAATTCTGCAGATCTTCTTAGGAGAAGCTTTTCAGAGCTTCTCAAGTTTAGAGTTTAAAGACATTACGGAGCCAATTTTTTAATATTATGAATCGTGAAATGATGTTTACAGAAGAGCACTTCTATTTATCATTTTTTAAACTTCACAGTTGCTACGAAAACATTTACAAAAACTTAAGCTCACGATTGTTTGCTGCTGTCTGTGCTTCTTTGCTGCATTTTATTTTTCCGATATCGAGTCTAACTCTGTTGTATAGTACAATCATATTCATTGTAATTCCAGTGAGAGCCATGTGTGAACGAAAATTGAATGCTAACACATTAAAAAGCATACAGTTCAAGATAAAACAGCTTGTGGGTGAGATTTTTTTTATTTTGCCTTTAGCGGTTTAGTATGTGGCTGTAGTTTATTATCTTGATAGGTATAGTTACTGATTGAAATGAAGGCGAAGAAACAAATATTAATTTTAAGTAGGATTCAAACAATTTTATGGTGGATCAGCATAATAACCAACTATGCCAACAGGACAATTTACGATTTTCTGAAAACCAAGCTGAAAGTTGTACAGAATTCATGAACAACTTTGTTTTCATTATAATTTGGTTGTTGAATTCTGACCATGCCACTTTCCTGCTATGATCTATGCTCAACTTGGAACATCTTATGCGAATCAAACTAATAAGCCATGAACAATCAATAATATTCAATGACTCCTACTTTTCATAAGCATCTTTCAAGTATTGCTAAATTCTCTTTGTTCACACGCCTTACACTGAAATTACATTGATTAAGATTTATGTAAAGTGCAACAGAGTTAGACTCGATCAAAAAGCAGCATAAAAAAACTAAAGTTTATAAAGAAGTTTTCAGGCAAAGTTGAATAAAAAGATGGTAAATGTATGTGCTCAGGTTTACCTAGTTATATAGACAATCTTCCATGTTTCATAAGAATATAAAATTGGCTCCGTAATGTTTAAAAGCACTTGAGCCTATGAACAATTACTTGTCTATGAAAAACTAATGCGACCTACATCACCAGTCAATATCAACGGCATTTGAACGTTATTGACGATATTGAAGAGCCTTTTTCACTGCTAGGTGGATTGATCATAAAACTTTTTTCGTCAAAAGTTGCGCTTTAATATACCAAGAAACTTCTCGCAACAAACTATATCGCTAAAATCAACGGTTTGGGCGCTATTCAAAAAGCGCATGAAATCGAGAAAATAAAACACAGTGCATTGGTGGTAAACCCGTGTTCTTTGTTTAGTACATGTCGTTCTTCTCCATTACTATTGAGAGATATTGAAGTAGTTGCTTTCTAAACAACTATCATTCTCTATTATTTTGCAAAGGGCCTATTTACAGATACACATTTTGAGAAAAATAGTATCCCTGAAATATTTCTTAGAGAGATTCCAAGTACGCTTCCCGAAGAAATTTGAAGGAAATGCGTTTTAGCAGCTAAACAAATTCCGAAAGAGTCATTACTTGGATGCTTCGACGAAAACTTCCTTGGAAAATCCCAAAAGAAATCCTTTAAGTAGCCATGATGATAATAAACCTGCTAACTGTTCAGTGGAATACCTATAGACGATTTCTTTATTAGGAGAGTCTCCAGTTTCTGGAGGAATATCTAATAGAATTTCTTGAAAATCTCTCCGTGAGAGTATTAAAATTAAATCTAGAGCTATTCTGGACGGATTTTCTGGAGGAATCATTCAAAGAACTTCTTGCAGTATGGTCTCAGAAATTATGAAATTGAATTGACTCCTCCTAGAGCTTCTTAAGTTCTTTTTCGAGTCTAATCAAATTGACACTAATCAAATCTTCAGACTTTTTTCACTCCTTCCAAAAACATTAACTGAATCCTTGACCAAGTTCAAATATCAAACTACATTTTGGACTCCTCTTTGCCCACTGTAATAGAAGAAGAATGGTTTAAATCCTACATAGGATCTAAGAAACGTTTAACGTCTTCAAGATCGTTCGTTGCCCCTGATAAAAATCCTGAATATGTCCATGAAATGCGCTGATGGTGCGACTGTCAACTGTGGTTTAATTCAACAGGAAATTCTTTCCGCCGTTCCTCAGATTCGTGCGGGTCTCCCCTCTCACGCGAGTAGGGCCGTCCGTTTGTGTCAATGCTGGAAGACGTGTTGAATAAACGATTTTTTAATTTTAATTAATTAACTGTTTTTTTTTTTCGGTGAAGTTCATTCCGAATAAAGAACCGAATTCTCCCGAGCTGCCTCCGATTCCAGGGAAAACGAACGATATGCTTTGTTGCTCTCAGAGCTGTTCTTGGTAAGAATGGGTATGCATCGTTGTTTGGTGAGAATTCTAAACGTTTTTCGTTTGCATTGCAGTCAGAAATTTGTTTGTGCTATTTCAATTTCTCTGTGGGACAATCATCTTCACAAAGAAGATCCTTAGAAACATGTGACAAAGGAAGACAGAATGTGCAAATTTGACACACTTTTTCTGCCAGTGTCTCTCGTTCTTGACGATCGAAATTATTTTGTCGATTGCTGCTCTCCAGCACTGCACATGTTGCACCGAAAATTCTCGCATTTTTCTAAGTGAACAGAATGTAAACCGGCACACAACAGAGTGCAACAAATGAATGCATTCACAGTTTCGTTTGATCACTTTTTTTTTGGAAACCGACTCTTTTCGGTCGAAACTTGCTTTGAAGGCACACAAATCTATACGAACAAAGCAAAGCTGTGAATAACGAGAGAAAAAAAAATCCAACGTCAGTAGGAACATGAATGCACTGTGCCCAAAGGTATATGCTGCTAGTCCTTTTTCAGAAAACGAAACGAAAATGCCTCTCGCCTCGTCTTCCACACCCTCGACTTCTCAGCATGGAGTTGGATCCTTTGAGTTTGCCCATCCCAAAAGGCGGACGACGGCCACACTACAATGTACGCCATAAATTAGGCATTGAGAATGCACCACAGCAAACTGACTTGCTAGCTGCCGGCTTCACAGTTGTCTAGAATTGGAAAATCTTAGTCCAGAATTGTCTCTTTATCAGTAACTTTTTGAAATGTTTCATGCAGTACTACGACATATATTATAGAGCACTAAAAGGGTTAATTTGAATGTCAAATCATTTAGAAAGGGGCTGTCCATTAATTATGTAAGGGTTTATGGGGGAGGGGGGTTTTGAGATTTCTTAAGCGCCATACAATTTATTTTTAATTTTCATACAAAAAATCTTACCATGGGGGGAGAGGGGGTTGAAAAACCCCGAACATTGTCTTACGTAATTAGTGGATCGCCCCAAAGACGACCTTAAATAAGCGAACACTACAAAAGTTCTCTCTAATTTTTACAATGTTCTGGGACTTTTGAAATGTTCCACAATAGAAGAAATGCTGCAATTGCGTTTAAGGCTGTAAGTATTGAGATTGGAACATTACAACAACATTAAGACAACGTTCTCAATAAAGCATGGTTGGAGCATAAATTTAAGAGATTGATTTGTGCCATGGACCTTAGGACCTGTGATCGAATCCCTTTCCATCCATGTTTTTACCAGCTTTTTCCAAACTGGGACCTCTGTGCACCTGTAAGCCAGCCGAGAACCAACACGAAACCCCGTTTCCTGGTCCCGGGTGTTAAATTGCATGAGGGCTTTGATTACCCTGACACAAACCGAAAACGGAGACGGAACAAAGATCAGCTCTGTTCTCTTCGTAGCTCGACATAGTCAGCAGCAGAATCCAGATCTGAAACGAAATCTGAACCAAGAGCTGGAAGCCACGACGATGGTTTCTAGGATACCACCATTGGTCGTCGTCGTCGTTGTTGTCCACCAAGGACAGAGTTCCCGAAAGATTTATGCTTGCGGTACGATCCGAAGTCAAATCCAGTGCGACGAGGGAAAATCGTAAAATTTAATGTTTCTCCTTCTCGCTTCTGCTCTTCGTATAGGAGTTTCTGGTTCTGTGTTTGGTTTGGTTTCTTCCTATTCTTCATCTTCCGATATTCTTGCACGATCGTTTTCGGCTTCAGTCTAGGAAACGTATAGTATAGTTATTGTTTGCCTTTCTACTTGGGTTCGCGGCCAGGGAGAATGTCATCTTTGGCTGGATAAATTTGAATTTCAAATCAGTTACATGACATTTGTTTGAGGCATTTAGGCGTTCGGATGGGATGAATCGTGCGGGAAGAACGAGGGACAATTCTAATGGTCTTATGGTAAACACTCGAAAAGTTCTCCCGGAATGGACGAGAACTGTGATCGAGCTAGTGAGATAGTAGAACATACGATGAATTATCATTGGAATTCCAGAAGTGTGAAGATTTGAATACGCTTGGGAAATATCTATGAACAGCGAACAACCGAATAAGTTCAGTAAACAACTTTTTTTGAGAATCTTTGCACTCTTTTTAAATGTTTGCATGAAACGGTACGCTTTGAAGATCATTAACCCCTTTTTTCTATCTCAGAGGGCGAAATGAAGTTCAAAGTGTCGATCACCATGTTCATTGTGTATAGACTGAAATGATCCTTTGGTTTTGTTTCTTATAGATATAATTGGGAAAGTGACTCCCAGATCCCAATAACCCAATATCCTTTCCATGACAGCTGTGGAGATGCAGAGGTATATTTGGTCTTTAGTAACAATGGTTGCCTAACTAACATTCCTTCCCTTCTAACTTCAAGTTGGTAGTCTACAGTCAAGGGGCCTGATATGAAAAGAGACTTTAAAGTCTTCGCGGGCCGCACAAAAAGTTGTTATTCTACAAAATTGTTTGTCTTTCCAAGTCCTTGTGTGTTTGATGAAACAAAAGCCTTCAAAAATTCCTGAAGGATATACTAGAAGCGACTCAGTGATTGAATTGAACGATGATTTTTCATTCAAAGTATTTTTTGTTTCTAATGGTTTTTTGAAGACTTCATTGTTATTAAATCAAAAGTTTAAAATTTCTAAGTCTATAAGGCAAATATTATAGATTACGTAGAAGAGCCTTTTGCTAACAGTAGCTCAAAAAACTTTTTTCATCAAAGCTCAAATAACGCTCATGTTTTCGAACACCACGAAAATTGCATCATCGACGAAGTCGCAACTAAATGCGTCCCGACATCGCCGTTTTGTCCCCATCAACCTAATTCATCCGTTCCGGAAGAAAAACAATAACAACCGTTAAAAGATCCCAACACTTTGTTATTCCGACGGCGACGACGACGGCTGCTGCGTTGCGAAAGAGGCGGGCCGCGGATTTTCGCCGAAAAGCCGCATACTTTCCCGTCCGAATCCCGTTCCCTGACGCAACAAGAAAACAAACCTCGCGCACGTTTGAGCTATTGGCCGTCCGTCCGTCCGTCACTACACATCTTTGCATACCGGCGATTGAATCGCCGTAGTCTACATTCTCGTAAGAAAGGCAAGACACGAACTGTGAAAATAAAACAAAATATACAACAAAATCTAGTCTACCACTTCCTAAACTCATTAGTTGCATTCCCTGCTTTTCGTCTGGTGCACAGCTTCCTCGTGTCTCGCGCTCTTAAGATCATCGAATGTGCGCACAGATACAGTGAGGTTCCGTTTTTGGCATCATATTGCCAAAAAAACAGAGGGTTCTCAAAATAAATTTTACCAAGATTTCTAAAAAATATTTCGAGAAAATACAAACATAATTGTCAAACCATTTGAATTGGAATGAAAAAAAATTTTTTTTGGAAAAATTGATTGAAAAACTTTTGGAGGAAACGCAAAAGGAATTTTCAGCATAATGCATTAGAAAATTGATGAAACATATTTCGAAAATTCCGCTAAAAACATAAATATTATTTTTGAAGGAGTTTCTACTTCTTTCCTGTGATAATAGCTAAAGGAATCCTGGAATATTTTTGAACCAGTTCTCAAAAGAATCTTTGCACGTGTTCCAAGAAATATTTAGTTAAACATTCTCGATCCTGGAATATCATGTGGAAGAATATTCTGAATCTTTGAATATCCGGGCAAATTCTTCAGCAACCTCTTGAACTGACATGACGTAAAGATTGTGCCATTTTTTTGTACGTCAATTCTTCTAATGACTCCTTGAAGAGCAGTTATACAGCACGTTCGAATGCATCTCAAACTTGCCGTATTTTCATATCTAGTTGAATTTTCATCAATATTCATGATGGTGTGGCTAGAGAAATGCTTTACAAAACTTATTGTAACTCTGGGATACTTAGAGCCTTATAAGAAAAAACTTGTCTGGAAGCCCCTCATGAATCAGATATCAGTGGGATTCCGTTTTTGGCATGCTTCATTTTTGGCACCCCCCGATTTTGGCAACAAAATGGATTCGTTTTCGGCAACATATTTGAGTACAATGGAAAAATGTAAACTTTTGTAAATATCATTGGGTGTTTTGTTTTAGTCATGTAAATAGCAGGTCAGCTTTATACCGACCGCATTCCATAGCTACACAATCATCCATATTTTCCAAAACTACACTAACTTTTGGGGGTAATAGTGTGTAACATTTTCACTTCGGAATCAGTATCTCAACTTGATTCCCTACTTTTTTTCTCAGGCATTAATAATAGCCCACTTGAGTCTCCCGGTCTGCCACTGAATAAAAAACCCTTGTTCTGCAAATTTGGAACCGTTCGTTTCTACAACGCACAATATCTACAACAATTATATGACTCACACAGAGTTTAAAACAGAAACTACGCTTTGTTCCCAATAAAATCGTTTAAGCGGGCAATGATTACGATTGAGAGTGTTTTAAATGTTTGTCTGTTGTATGAGTGTGAATGTTGATCTATCTGCGTTAATTATTAAAAAAAAAAACTACGTTCCCCCTTTAGTAGAGATTCTATGTGACGTTCGAGTTTTAAAAGACGATTCAATATTTTCCACCACACTGCTCACACTAGAAGTAAGTGTCAAATCAAGATTTTTAATCAAGTACACAGGTCAAATAAAAAATCAAAATGTTCCTTACGAGATCCTTGGGATCCTAAGCTTGAATAAATAGTTTCCTAACGAGATCCTGGAAAGTACTTGCATGATCCTAGGCATTTCTTGTGGGCTTCGGAGTATGTTTAGCAAATTCTTGAGGATACTGAGTGCAATCTCGCGATTCTTAGTAGACTAGACTGGCCCTTAAACAAAAAAGTTGTAAAATTCAACGGGGCACCCCCTAGATATGTGCCTTAGGGTAAGAAAAAAGCTCTCTCAAAATTTCAACTCATTTGGTTGCTCCCCCAGCTGGCGCATTCAATTCAAAGTTTGTATGGAATATTCGTCTCAAATATATTGAAAATTGACCCTATGCCACTGTTTCGTCTCGTACACTAGTTAATCGCGTTAAATTGAGCCCAGAATGACAAATTCACAAGTTGATATGCTAATGAACATAATTGCCGAAGGTTGTATCTTGATTGAAGCTCATTTTCATTAAGCTTTCAGTTGTTGAAAGTTAGGCTTAGATCAGCACGCCCGTACAATCACACATGTGCATGCACCTTGTGCCGCAGCTCGCCCAGCGTCATAGGTGGCTATGATGCGCTTAGTGGCTACCACCCAGCTAAGCTGAAGGAAAACTAAGCAATATTGCAAATCTACTTCAGATAGTTAAAACACCAACTTTATCAATTTTAAACATCATACAACCTTCTACAATATTGTTTGCTATAGTATAAAGTAGTGTTTTTGACACTCTGGGTTCAATTGAACGCGATCAACAATTTTCCTGACTCAAACAGTAGATGATGTGCTGTTTCCTGTATGTTGGAGCTGAAAATCCCATATTAACTTCAATTCAATTGCGCCAGCTCATGGAACGACCAAATTAGCTGAAACTTTCAGGAAGTCTTCCTCTAACCCTAAAGAATAATCCTGGTGGGTGCCCCGTGGAATTATACAACTTTATTTTTCACCCATACTAAGCTGGGCCAGTCTATTAGTAGACATTAGGGGTTTCTAGCGGGATCCTGAGACGGTACAATTAGTTATTAGCGAAGCCGCGCAGAATCTAACGATTTCTAGTAGATTCGGAAGATTTCTGAGGCGTTCTGTAATTTCCTAGCAAGTAAATGTGGATTTCTGAGGTTATTTTGAGTATTTCTGTCAAAATCTCTTGAAATCTAGGCGATATCACAGGAATCCAAGCGAGATGCCTCATAGTTCTTGCGGAATCCTGTGGATTTCGAGCACTTGAAGATTTCCATCAGACTCTTGAGACTCTTGGGAACCTGCAAATTTCCTTTGATTGCACATGATTGGCTTCATTCACTTGTTTAACTTGGTCGCAGGTTTAGCATCTCTATTCCATTCCTTTTATAATCATTCCTCTATGAATTTTATATTCATATTTCTATGGATTCTGTTTTTGCACGGGGGATGCGTACGGTGCAAAAAATGTTTCCAATTCAAACGTTCAAATCCCGTGTAAAAGTAACACCATTGCTAGAAGTTTCATGCAAAAATAAGGTTTTGGCGGAAAAAAATGTATGGAAACTTTTTTTGTAGCGCACATTGGAAAAAAAAAACCGTGCAATAACAAAATCGGGTGTATTCTGTTAAAAAAAACATAATTTTTGTGTACAGAAATTGGTTTAAGTTGTTCATGCTTGCCTTTCTAACTTCAGTCAATCAATCAATATGAGATGCTTTACTTTGTTCATTAAATTGATTAAAAAAATAATATTCATTTTTGTAACAACCATTTTTTTTTTTCTAAATAGTGTTATAATTAAACCTATTGTATTTCAGTATTCTTATGTACAGTTTTAGGAATTGTTTTAAGCGATATGTCAAACGGCTGCCACAATTAACAATATGGGTCTATAGATTCCTAGCATAGTCCTATCCTACAGAAATCTGCATTGAAATGGATCGTACCGAAGTCTGGTTATCATGAAATAACATAACAAAGTTCTTAATGATATTCTTGAACAAATTATTTGAAGAAAGGATTAAAAAGGATATCAGTTCCGTTTTTGGCAACAGAAAATGTCGGCCTTGTTACCAAAAACGGAATCCCACTCTATTAAGCGTTTATGGCCAAGAATGATCCTTTGGGTAACTCGTTATATATCTGTGCCATCTCTTGTATACCAGAATTAATTTTCTTAGAAAATTTTCAGGAGATTGCGACCCATGTTATCTGAGGTGCATTAATAAGTGCTGGTAGTAGCCATAAGCCTAGGCCATTGCATGTCCCTTCCGAGATCAGCCCATCGAATGAATCTAAAACAACTAGAATAACCTGTCAATACAATTTTTTTTTTTTTTTTTATTTATTTCATAATTCATCGAACAAAAATGTCTACATGAATATTCTTAATTTTAACGTTAAACATCACAAATTTCTAGAATATAAACGATTACGGAAGACATCAATACTCATATTAAAATCAAACAGGTCATACACACAGTTAAAAACTTCGCACATCCTTCGAATTGGCTCATGCTGAGCGTAGTCAGTTCGTTGGAAATCCAGCCTAAGGAAATTTCGAGTACGTAGGGGTCTGGGTAATACATTCAAATTGATTCTGGATAGAATAAAAGGAGCATCAATGTTCGCGGTAATGATTTTTCCAGCGAAAACGGCTATCATCATCTTTCTCCGTTTTTCAAGTGTGTCCAGTTCCAACAAGCGGCATCGGTTCTCATATGGAGGAAGCTCATCAGGGTTGCTCCATGGAAGAAACCGCAATGCGTACCGGATAAATTTAGCCTGTATTGACTCGATTCGCTTTATCCAGACGTCGTGGTACGGACTCCACACAGTAGAAGCGGTTTCAAGTGTTGAACGTACCAAAGAACAGTAGAGAGCCTTTAAACAATGTGGATCGGTGAACTCCTTAGACAGACGAAAGATAAATCCTAAGCTCCTGTTGGCTTTAGCAATAATGTACGAGTAGTGTTCTCTGAATGTAAGCTGACTATCAAGAATCACCCCGAGGTCTCTAAAGCTTGCAACTCTTTCAATCGCATTTCCTCTGATTGTGTAAGGCCATATCAAAAGATTCCTACATCGTGAGAATGATATCACAGCACATTTTCCAACGCTTATGCACATAAAGTTGGCCTCGCACCACTGGGAAAACAAATCTAAGAGTCTCTGTAGTTGCCTACAGTCGTCTGCAGATTTAACGATAAGAAATATTTTCAAATCATCCGCATATACTAATCGGCATCCAGCAGGTATAACAAGGCACACATCATTGAAATACAATGAGAAGAGTAACGGTCCAAGGTTGCTTCCTTGAGGAACACCTGAATGGTTAGTGAACGCAACTGACTGACAATTGCCCAGCTTCACACACAACTGTCGATTCACGAGGTACGATTTCAACCATTGCACAAAATCCGTCGGTGATCCCAGTCGATGTATTTTTCGGAGCAGTAGCTGATGGTTGACTCGATCAAATGCAGCTTTCAGATCCGTATAAACCGTATCAATTTGAGCATCTTCTCCCATATTGGTGATACAGAAAGAAGTAAATTGTACTAGATTCGTTGAAATAGATCTTCTAGGATAGAAACCATGCTGGTCCGGCGAAATATAAGCTTTTGATGCGCGCAGAAGGTCTTGGCTTACTAGAGTTTCCAACAACTTAGATCCAGCACAGAGTGAAGTTATTCCTCTATAGTTCGCCACGTCCCTCTTATCGCCCTTTTTAAACACAGGAAACATCACAGAGTCCTTCCACCGGTTGGGAAACGTAGATTGCCGGATAGAGCTGTTGCAAATGTAGCGTAGTGGTTCGCATAGTGCATTTGAACATTTTTTCAGCACAATCGTCGGAATTCCGTCTGGACCGACCGCAGTTGAGGACTTTATTTTGCGCAATGCTGATAAAATATCGTTAGCTGAAAAATCGCAAGTGTGGAAATCAAGTATATTTTCAGGTACATATCTGATTGCGTCATCAAGTTGTTCAGTAGTAGCAGTGGTGTCGTCAAAAAAACTTGAAAAGTGTTTAGCAAATAAATTGCAGATACCATCAAGAGAGTCTGAAGAATCGTTTTCGTAAAACATGGAGGTTGGCAATCCACATTCCTTACGTTTCTCATTCACGAATGACCAAAATCGTTTTGGGTTCTGCCTAAGGTTCGTTTGCGTACGTCTAGCGTGTCTTTCGTATAATGTGCGGTTGTAACATTTATACTTGGTGCTCGCAACAATAAATGATCTTCTCGTAAATGGGTTCCGGTGTCTTGAATACTTTCGTAAAGCTGCCGCCCTCTGACGTTTCAATCTTCTAAGAGTTCCATTTGACCACACCGGCTTACGAGGTGATCGGCGTAGTGGAACATGGAGTCTAAACAGTTCAGTCAGTGTACTGACAAAGTAATTCAACGCAGCGTTAACGTTTTCTGCCGCATACAAAGGAGTCCAATCAGTTATTTGAAATGCTTGATTAAGCTCTTCAAAATCGGTTCGGTTAAAATCGTACGCAGCAAGCTCAACGATATCTCTGAATTGTGTAACAGATTGACAATGATAGACGACTAAAAACGGCGGGTGGTGCGGATCCACACGAGTCAATGGTTCAGGCGGATCATATAGGATACACTTTTCCGCGATATCATCGTTTACGAGCAAAAGATCCAGAGTTCTGTTGAGAGCATTTTTAAAGGGGTTGACTTGCGTCATATTCAGCAATGAAAGTCCATCTAGCAGGATTGCGCTAGTCACGGTGGTAGTCGAAAGCTGATGATCCACAATCAAACCGTGTCCGGAGGAAAGGCACCATGTCAAGCTCGGTTGATTGAAATCACCAAACAGCATATGTGAATCATGTAGCCCAGATGCATTAACAATTGTTTCTTGAGAGTTGACCAAAGTGCTAATAGTACCTGAGTCAGATGCAACATCTGGTGGTATATAGACGACTCCGACATAAGTTGTACTAGCAGACACTTCAATTTTGATCCATAGATGCTCAATTGTATCAATGCGAGCGATATCGATACGTGAAGAAGCAAGCCTGTTGTTGACGGCAATAAGAACGCCACCACCTCTAGACTTTCCACAGCGCGATGAATCGCGATCCTGTCGGTAGACAGTATACAGCTGTCCAAATAATTGTGGGGATTGAATTTCCGAGTTCAACCATGTTTCTGTCAGTACGACAATATCATACTCGGCGTCCATTACGGTCAGGTCTTAGAAGTATGATACCATTAGATTACTTAAATCCACAATCAAAACCGACATGACATGAAAGCCACTATAAATGCTTTTGAACACAAGCAGTACCAAATTTGCTGTGATTTTCATAAACTGTTTAAGCTCAAGTAGGCTGGCCATTCATTGTAGCGGATGTAGAATGTCAAGAATACATGCATATAAAGATTGGTGATTCCATGAAAATTTCCGAACACATCCCACGGTAAAATAGTGCTTATGTTAACCCAATAGTTCGAAAGATTTTTAAAACAAAGATTTGAGATTGAGAGGGCAGAATATCTACTTAGTTCAATCGTACTTTGCTAGAAATTCTCTACCTACGTGAATTTTAAAAATTTTAAGGTTTATTATAATCAAGGGGATTGGTTGTGTTAAGAAGTGCATGGTGTTTCCCTTCTCTCCCCTACCCTCTTTTCTGGCAGATTGAAATAAGTGAATTTTGTTCGTTATTTTCCGAAACTATTCAATCTTTTGTCTATTTCTAATAAATTTACTCATAAATATTTGCTACTTATTACAGATAATCAATTTAACTAATCATAATATTCATTTCGATGTTTGAACTCGGAAAAGTCCTAAGGTCGTTTGTACCACAAATCCTTGATAGTTAACAAAAAGGGTTTGCGAAATTGATTTTATGCCATTCACAGACCATCAAAAATAACTAGTACGCTATTGATATATGTTTTGAAAATTCTAGTCTAGGCCATCCAAACTACTCTGAAGTTATTGCCTTAAAAATCTACTTGTTCTACTGTAGACGGAGTTTGTGGTCTAATGGGTACCGCTTCTGCTTTATAAGCCGAAGGTTATGGGTTCAATCCCAGGCCCGTCCTGTTCCTCGTACATTGTAGTTGTATCGTTCACTTGCTTCTATCTTCCATTCATAATCTATCACAGTTCATAGCATTTTATAGAACCAGAGACGGACAAAACAACCGTTTCCCTTTGCTTCCATTCTTCCATCACTATAGCACGCTCTTCCTCACGCCTAGTATATAGGCAGTCTGTAAACCAAACAGCAAGCCTCTCTGCCATAAAATTATACCAGCTCTACTCCTTCCCGCATGAACTTAGGTAGATGCAGGAGTAAATCCGGTCTACTGTGGGATCCAGTTTAATGCATCATCAAGTCCTCCCTCTTCTCCTCATCGGTCTGTATTCTGACGAGGCGGGCGTCATTGTTGTCTAAAAATATAAAATCACCAGCACTTATAGACTGAGGGTGTCTGTTAGTCCCAAGCATTCATTCGATTGATTTCTTGTATGATTGCAGCTGATCTGGCAATACTGGAGTAGAAAACAACGGGCGGCCAATCAAGCTCAAGTTCAAGCTCAATCTACGTGTTCTACTGTAATTTATATGCACTCTACGCATGCAGAAGACATCCTCTCATGGTACCTTGGAATAATGCAAATAGACAATTATTGTGTCATGTAGACATCTAAGGTATTCGCCTCCAAAATACTTTGAAGTTGTTTCCTAAAATTTTAAATATTCAACCACATTTTTATGACACGGCTACTAACAAAATCGATAGTTTTGGGCTTGCTCCGCAACACCCAACTTAGAAGATTTTCGTACGTTTTTTGATAATCTATGTCTTGGAAAGTACTCCGGAGTTGAAGTTTTCAATATCTACCATCTCTGCTGAAATGACCACATCCAAAGCCCACAAGGCTTACATTTGTCTTTGTGTACAACAGCTTATAATGAAGTAAACGCCAGCCACATTGCTCTGGAGTTAAGATTTCCATGTATTACATGCTCTACAATAAATTCTAGTTGGTCTACACATGCGGTACACATCCGTTGCTTCTCCATAGTACCGAGAATCCATTTTCTGCATTAGTCAAACATTGTAAGGTATCAAAGGGACATTCAATATCTTTTAGAGTTTGTTTCTCAAATTATGAAACTCACTGGACTTATTCGCTTCATCTCAAAACGTAAGTAGCTCTTGGTACGTTCAATAGTCTAGGTAAATTCGAATATTCTTAGGTTGAGATGTTTAAGATCTATAGCTTCTACTATACTCAATCAATAATACTCATCATAGTACAAGTCGGACTCAATTATTCGGAGTATCGATTTATTTTTCACTCCGGATAATTGAATCCTCCGGATAATCGGACCACTAAAAAAATAAAATCTACGGTAAAAGAATTTTAATGTTATCATTTCTCATTATTTTATTGATGCATACAAACTGAAAAACAATGATATAAAAAGACATAATCGAGTCTAAAATTTCGGATAATCGAATCCCGGATAATCGAGTCTCCGGATAATCGAGTCCGACCTGTATCATAAAATACCGCATGGAGCATTCCAAAACCGAAGCATGCCTAAAACGGAACCCCACTGTAGTCGGAAACTCGGGATGAATCGTTGAACCAGTTCGCGCTTTCTTATTTCTAAACAAACCCAGCAGCAGCAGCTACAGCACCCCGTCATCGTCGCTCATCCACCTCGATCTCGAATACTTACTGTAACGCACGTTGGGTACCGAGATCTATATGGCTGATGATGTGCGTTTGCTCGCCGAGTGCTCCAATTCCAACAACTCGGATGCGGCTCAATCTGCGCTTCTAAAAATAGCGCTACGCACATCATCACGATGACCTATGCGAAGTGCTTGCTGCAATCATCGTTGTCTGCTGAGCGCGTATCAGCGCAGCAGCAGCAGCAGTTCGGCCAATCTAATCGTCGGTTCCGAGGAAGATGACCTCCGAACCGGAAAAGCTTGCTCGGATTTGTTTACCGCGAAGACGAGCCAAGCACCGGGCTGTCTCCGAAACACTTCGCACATCGTCACCGTCAACGAGGTGGTGCGAGGTCGCCGAAGTGGATGATAAGACGAAATGACCTTTCCTTTTCACCCGTATCGAGTGATATGCTTCGCGCGCGGTCGCCTTTCGTGCTCGGAACCGGCGAGGTGCGCTGTAGAGAAGGGTGCCTATCAATCCGTTCGGCGGCTTTACCGAAACGAGACGGTGACCGCCGAAGACATGCACCGGTGTAAACAAAAGCATTAATTAGTGCCGATTATTGCGCACTCGCTTGGGTTGAATTACTACTAGCTTCTAGCACGCTTTCGCTTTGTTCGCGGCGACCGGTTAGAACAGGGACTGGTCAACGTACGACCGGCGGGCCACACCCGGCTCGTGACCAATTTTAAGCGTGAACAAAAGTTCTTGCAAAATCATTTTTATTTGCTTTATTATAGTGGCTTTTTTCTTTTGACGTGTTCGCCACTACTTCTTGTAAAAAAGTCAAATTGGCTAACCACAATTTCACTGGCAAATAGACTGCTTTTTTACAAAATCTTCAGGTCTATTTATAGACAATCTTGAGAAGGATTCCAGCAGGAATCTTGTTGGAGTTTTCCAAAATAGGCTAATTTCTGTCAGTAGTATTCTTTCAGAATTTTTACGGGCTTCACTGAATTCTAGCCAGGATTATTATCAAGTCCAAGACTTTAATATCACAAAATACCGGATTTCTGAATCAATCAAGATTCTCACTATATTAGGAACCACATTGTTCCCACATGTTCCGGAGAAAGATTTTGAAATAATCCTTTGGGAAGATTTTGACGGAATCAAAGGCACAATTCTCATAGAATTCTGAGCAGTATGGATTCTGAGATTTTTCACCTTAAACAATTTTGCCCGCCACTCAGTATCATTTCTAAGATGTGGCCCGCCGTTCAAATAAAAAGTTGGCTACCCCTGAGTTAGAAGCTTTGCGTTGCGGTTTTGATGGAGCGACCGCCGGGGTGAGAGCAAGCATCGCGTGAGTAGCTGTGCTCTATCGAAGAAGAACAAATAGGTCTGCGGGTAGCGTCATGCTCGGCTGGAAATCGCGTAGATATATGTATTGTGATTTTATTGAACGGAATTAAAAGTTCATTTCCCGGGCAATTAGCGACCATAATTGGGCCACAATTTGGGGCGTTTATTGAGGGCTGGTGTGAGTTATTGATGATGGAAACTTCCAACGATAGTCACGTGGTGGAACAAAATGGGTTCATTGATTATCAGCGTTTCTAGGAAGTGATTGAGGCTTGAAGAAACACCATTGATCAGAAGATTTAAGATTGGAATTGAAAAACTTTCGAACTTGTGTAATATCTTCATCTAAATTACCTGAAGTATTACTGCAGTACCAAATTCATTTTTTTACAAAAGTTGTTTGGATCTTTCAGAATTCTAGAGCTTCTAATGCAAAAATCTAGACCTAACAACTAAGATTTTGCAGAGCTTTGATATTTGCAGTCCTGCAGTTGTTCTCATCAGCATATTTAACCTTTTGTCATAATATTAGAATATTTGCTGCATATTTTTAGAAATTATAAGTTTAAATGAGGTTCTATCGGAGTCTTTGAACAAGCATAAAATTTCTTATACATCTTGGAATTATGTCACCAATGGGATAGAGACTGCTTTTAGCTAAAATTGCCGTTTTTTGCATTTGAGCATCTTGTGGCAAGTACAATGATATGAAGGATTCCCACGAAATATCACTGAACCGAACGGGAATCGAACCCAGACACCTTCAGCATGGGTTTGTTTGCTTTGTAGCCGCGGATGATACCACTATGCTAAAGAATCCCTTTTCTCAAGGATATTTATTAATTTCCAACTGTGTTGGGACATTTGGGACCCGTCTCAACTTCTCTATTCAACTTTCACAAATCTTCAATCGAACCTTACTGTCCCAATTCCCTATCCGTCAACCTGAAACAACGCCCATAACTATAAATTGTCCACCCAGTCGTTCAATTCCTCCCACATTGGATAGTCCATTGTGAGTGTCATGCCAGTGCAAACACGGTCGCAAATCCTGCCTTTTAATTATGTTCGGTACGGTCCGGCTACGTTGGCCGTATTCTTACCGGAGGTGTTTATACGATCGAAACACCCCCACACGTTTACCGTGTAAACCCGCCCTCTCGGATTCAACGACCCAACGACAACGTCGTCGAAAACAACGGCCAAGTGACACACTCTGGTGAAACGGCATAAGGTCCCTCCTAAAATCCCAAATGATGATGATTGCTGAAAATTACTCTTTTATTGGGCGATAAATAATATTCAACTTTGGCTCGAGTAGAGTGACAAAATCATCGGACCGACGACCGACGTTGATGAAGAGACGCGAAATCACAACCGCCCCGTCGGTCTTTTCGGTCGAACAGTACGCGCAGATGCCAAGAGTTGGACAGCGAGGTTAAGTAGTTGACAGAAAACGAATTCCGTTTGGTTCCGTGCGGATCTGGTTTGGGATTGAGGGTTTTTAATTTACGATACTGCCAAGGTGAAATATGTGGAAAGGAATGGACGCGAATGATGAGGGCGAAATTATTGCGCTGCGAGATAATGATGCTTTACGACCTTGGATCATATGGCGAGAGTGTAGATGAATTCCGTTAGACCTGTCCTGTCGCCTGCGCTGTTGATCGAACGCAAGGCCTATATAGCTTTATAAGGAGGCCACTTATCGGCCATAACTTGGTGGTAGCAGCAATAATAAAAAAGCAAAAATACGAAATAAGCGGTATCAGAAACATAATTATTGTCAGTCAAATAAGTGGTCAACGAGGTGAGTAAAGCAGAACTCAAAAACAGACAGGAAGACAACTACGTAACAAAGAAGCTGTTGAGAGTTCAACAGCAGCAGCAGCAGCTCCCAGAAAACCATTAATATTAATAATAAAAATAAATAACAACAGCCATAATAATGATAATGTAATAATTGCCGAATTAAGAAACAGTTTAACATGTTTACGAACGCGTGAGCAGTACGCGGTAGCATCGAAGCGAGACGACACCCGAAAAAAGATGGAGGAGGAGGCCGAGAAGTGTCCGAAGACGTCCGATCAGGCGGAGAAAAAATCAATAACACATTTAATTTTAAGACGAACTGCGATCGTGATCGTCGTCGTCTTCGTCTTCGGTTGAGCGAACGAAAGCCCGAATGGCGCGCCAGCTGGCCGAAGAAGAACGTCAGCTCAAGGCAGAAGAGGGTCGTCGCGATCACTTGCCCGAAGAAGGGAGGAATCCTGGCTGCTTGTTTGAGACGACGACATTGTAATTACCGCTGCTGGAACGAAGTGAAAGCACTCAGTCCCGTCTCGAGTGGGTAAATCACTGTTCCGCGCGCGCAATGGAGATCAGCGAGATCGCGTTTGCCCCCAAAAGACGATAATTAGTAGCCTGGCAAGACTAACTACGGTGCTGCGCAGAAAAGGGTATGATTGATTAAGTGTCGTTCAGCTCAAGGAGGCTAATGATAAGGTGCCCAGAATTCCCATCATTGTCCAATATATTCACACCTAGGCGAGCAACGTGGAGGTACTTGATCGCCGGTAAAAAGTCGTCCCCGAGTGACAAGTGGGCGGACTTCTTCACATTGTTTATGGGACATTATCGAGTTATGCGAGGGAAGCCATGTGTGTCGCCATTGAGAGTGCGGCGGACCACGCGGGTAGCGTCCTGGGTTATTATGCGAAGCGGCGACATCTTGCCCGAACGTTTATGATTTCGGCAGCCCACACGAGGAGGTCTGTACGTGGGGCTGCCGTGGCGTCTCAGTATTGTTGCAGACTTGTTTCAAGTTTGCCTGTGAAGAATGATCGGTTGGACAACTTTAAAAAACTTCATGGAATTCAGATTATAGTTACAGAGCATGAATTTCAGCTCAACTCACAAATTAAGGTGTCATTTTTAGAATGATCTTTTCCACTATTTATCTCAACAGCTGCCGTTCTAGCTGAAGAAACAGTTTCATTATATAAAATCCTTGATCTTTATAGTACCTTTCCTTCATGGCTAACCTGAGCAAGCTAGTAGCATAAATTTCCTTATCCCCCCAATCTATACAATCCAGAGGTACATAGAGACCGTAGTGGAAGTGATAAATGTAACATCATTCCCTCTTTCTTCTTCTCATTGGTTTAAATCCTGAAATTGCAGGCGCCATTTTTCCAGAAAAAATGAAGATCACCACACTGAAGGTGCCTGTCTGCCCTAAATAGTCATCTAATTGATTCCCAGTATAGCTGATTAGGAAATACTAATCTAATTTGTTTCCAAGCTAATCAGTCAATAGAGTAGCAACTAAGGGCACCAATCAGACGCAAACTAAAGCTCTTAAGCTGCCAAGAAACATTCTTACATAAAGATGCAATGAGTTTTTGCCAGATTTCTTTCGGAAGATCAGTAAGTTATTATCAAATCAAGCGAAAAACCTGAATCAACTTTAAATGCATTTCATAAAAAAAACTTGTATGCTGGAAGAATGACTAGAAGATGGAATGTCAATGGGAAATAATTCGAGGATACCTATGATACTCGATTAAAGAATTTTTTTCCGAGGGAATCTTTGAAGGAACACTTAAAAAAATTGAGAGGCCCAAATGCAAAGGGGTGTAAGCAGACGTAACAATGAAAACAAAAGCGATGTATTTTAAATCTGATACAGTTGCAATAGTTATAGTAATTCTGAAACTTAAGACTAATATGTTAAATTAGAGGCCGGATATACAATATTATTTAACTGAAAAAGTCGCCAATCATTTCACTTGCAAAATTTAATTATTTTTGTTTGTAAACTTTCCAAGAAAATGTTCTCAATATATTCTTAGGAGAGTTCTAGCTCTCACAATCGCTGCGAGATATTCGCAAATAAACTGCAGAAGCAAATTATAAAGAAAGCTTTAGGACTCGAAGGAATGCTTATTCTCTTATACGGTTTTGCAGGAGCTATTTCAAGAGATTCGGAGAACCACTATGAATTCCTTCAGTCTATTATGCTCAAAAACGGATTTTAAGTTTTCATCCGACGTTTCGGACACAATAAATGTGTCCGAAACGTCGGATGAAAACTTAAAATCCGTTTTTGAGCATAATAGACTGAAGGCCATAACCTACAACACTTGCTGAAGATGTTTCAGAGAAAATTTTACCATAGCTTTTCAATACACTATGTAATGAACAAAAAAAAAGTTTTATGATTTTAGAGTTTATTTTTTAATTATTTGCTTTACCTGAGATTTCCTTCGGGACTCGATAGGGATCAACTTATCGGTTAATAGTATAGCGTTTCTGATGATGTTTATGGACGAGCCTTTCAAGCTTCATGACAAAATTCTTGGCTTAATCCGGAATCCGAATGCCTAACAAAATCATGGAGAAAGTCTTTGCAAGTTCCTGATAAATTTATGGATTATTTTTTCGTTATTGTGCATAGCACGCAAATTTCTCACACCGAAGATCTTGAAAATTATCTGTAGATATGTAGATCACCTGCACTTACACAAAGAACTAACCAGATGACTGCTTGGGACTAACAGACACCCGCAGTGTATAAGGTGGCGATCTTCTATGTTTAGGCAACAATGACGCCTGCCTCGTCAGAATGCAAACCAATTTGAGGAAGGGGGATGAATTGATGTTGCAGTTAAAACTAGCCCACAGTAGACCGGCTATACCCCTGCATCTACGCCAGTTCAAGCGGGAAGGTATTGGGGTAAGGTAATTTTATGGCAGAGAGGCTTGCTTTTTGGTTAGCAGACTGGCTGTTATCAGGCATCAGCGTACTATAATGATGGAAAAGGCGAATGGTTTCTAATCCGTCTCTGGTTCTAGGGTTTGCTTTGAACGAATGGTTTAAGTGTAATAGATTAAGAGTGGAAATACAAAGTATAAGGAAGCGGACGAGCCTGGGATGGAACCCATGACCTTCTGTTTATGAAGCAGAAATGGTAGCTATTGGACCACTGACTCCGTCATTTTCAAAATGAAATCCGTCAATAATCTCGCAATTCATCAAAGGATCTACAGAACTGTGTAGTTTCTGCCCCAACATTTCTTATAGCTCACCCAGAGACAAAATCAGATTTTTACGAATTCTTGTCAAACATTCTCTTGAGATATTGATTCTTACGAATATTTGATTTGTTCCTGTTTGAATTTCTAGCGTTTTTTGGCCGATTTCTGATTATCATCATTTCCCTGAAAACTTTCTGCTAAGATTCTGTAGATTGCTTTGATCAACTTTTTCTGAAATTTTGGCGGATTTATGCAAAACTCGGAATCATCACGATGATTGATCGCAGGGTTGGTAGTAGGTCTCTTTTCAGAAAAATAATCACAATTTCAATGCAATAATCATAATTTAATTGCAAAAAGTGTCTATTTTTTTCAATGAGTGTTAAAGATAGTCCCTTTTTAAGGCAAATAATAATGAAATAATACTTTTTTTGTCATTTTACGCTGGAATTCTTTCCTTGTGTTCGTTAGACAAAACATACTCAGAAGCAGTGCTGTTAAATGTCAATATTTTGGAAATTAATTAAAATGCTTATAGCACCCTTGCGTGCAAAATATCGCATTAGCAAATATTGGATACCGATAGTAATTCGTAAAAGGTCACCGGGAAAAATATTTTCCGATTACATTTTCCACTATAAACGATGATATTGGTAATATTCAAATGTCAAAGTCACGTGATATTCATGACATTTAACAGCCCTGCTCAGAAGTATTGTTCATAAATTTTAAAAGTATTGTTCATAAATTGCTCTAGTAAAATGAAAGCAATTGGAAAATTTTTAAAGAAATTCTAGACGAAAATTTGGAAGAATTCCTAAAAAGATCCGTAGTAAAACACCTGGATATATTCCTGGATTGATCCCTTGAGTAATATATAAACAATACGCGAACTATTGGAATTTGCTCTAGTTCAACTTCTAGAGAAATTCAAGTAAGAATATTATAGAAAAAGAGAATTTTTGCCTGTAGAATTCTGAGAAAAAGATTTGTAGGTAAGATAAGTGAGATCCCTGCCACAAAAAATCCTGATACGCCGTAGCAATTCCTTATTCTTGAAATAAGTACAGTAATTTCTCGATTATATCACGGATCCAAAATTTTTTGGAGTGATATACCCGAGCGTGATATAATAAAAAAGTTTTTTTTTTCCATATATTTTTCATCAAAATGTGAGCTTTATATTGTAGAAATTGAACGAATTAAATGAAAATCACGTGAGAGATGGGTCAAATAGATATATGCTGATTGATTAGGGTTATTTTTAGTTGTAAAATGTATGAAATTCAAACAATTATTATGGCGTGATAAAATCGAACATTAAAGCGTGCCTAAATCGAGAGTGATATAATGAAGCGATATTAATACGAGCAGTGATAAAATCGAGAAACTACTGTATGTGTAACCCTTGAAGTAGAGCTGACAATCGTCAGATTCGTCACCGACTTGAGACGAAATAAAAAATATCGTCATTCAGTTTAATGACTCTGGAGGTCTCGTCACCGACAAAAGAATTCACGACTTACTGCAACCTCAAATAGTCAGTAAACAAAGTTTTCCTCATTCCTTTTGCTCCTCTTTCTCAAAAGAAGAAGTCGTTTATTGGTTATTCGTTTACAGCCCACCAAACGACGAATGCCATCACAGAATTGCTTATATTGGCGATTGAACCCGTTCTCCTCATGATTCTACATTAGCTCTGTTGGTAAGCGCGTAAAGTTGACGATTGAGACATCGTTTGTTCGAATCGGAACGTGTTCTGTTTTTTTAAGGCTCATAATCTGTCGACGACACGATTCATATTTTAGTCGACTCAGAGCTCACGAACGAAAAATCGACTATAAACGAAATAAGCTTATTTTCTTTGGAAATTCGTAGAGATTTCCCTAAGATCTCCAAAATAAATTTATAATGGATTACACGAGAACACCGTAAAATATACGTGCAGGAATCATAGAATGATGTTTTCAGTAGTTACTGGTGGGAATTCAGAAAAAAAACTCAAAAGCATTTGAGGTTGAAGAATTTTAGGATGAATCCTCAGAATATTTCTTGGAGATGTTCTTAGAGGAATCATAGAATGAGTTCAACGTTAACTCATTAGAAGTAGCATTCTTCAGTAAATTCTTATAGGTAATTATTGGAAATTTTAAAATCATTACGGAAATGCATGGAGTATTTTCTTCTTACATTCTTAGATGAGTTCATGGAATAATTCATAGGAGGATCCCAGAAAAATTCCAATGGTAGTTGTTAAGGAAATATTTGAGAAATACTAGAACTAACCTATGAAAAATAGTTTGATTTATATTGAGAAGAATCACGTGATTTTAGGATATTTTTTTTTCGAAAATTTCAAGCGGGTTTTCCTACTTTTCCCCGAATGTCGGTTCCCAAAAAAACGTTCCCCTGAACGCCACTTCTACGAATATCCCGAATAACCCATTTAACCGAAAAGTATCTGGAAGCCTACAATGACTGCATATCTTTTTCTTTTGAAAGCTTCTCATTCTTACTAGTTCGCCACCCTGTTACTGAAAACTAACGAAACTGGTCATTCGGGGAAATGACATTCGAGGAACAGGGTCATTCGGAGAACTGGCGTTCTTGGAAACAACATTCGGGGAGAAGCAGCACAATCTTTCAAGAGGTGTAGGAGTAATTTTTTGAACATTTTTTGAGGAATCTTGGGTAAGAAATCTTAAAAGAGCCGTGGAAGCCCTGCTGATTTATATTAAAAATATGGAGTATATTTTTGAATCCTGATATGGAGTATATTTTTGATCCTGAAAGAATACCTGATGGAGTTTCTGGAGAATATTTTTTGAGAAGTGCAAGAATAAATAGTAAAATTCTTTTGCACTGTGAAGTATTTGGGGAAATAATCTATTCTTGGTGTTCTTGAAGACAGTTCTGTAGTATTTCTTGTTGAAATCCTCAGTTATACCAGGAAATCCTCAACAAATTATTACTAAACAACTGGATGATATATTCAACTAACAATTAAAATTTATGTGTAATAAGTACGTAGTTTACCTTCATGGAGAAATATTTAAAATTCGAGATTCTTTAAAAGCTTGTTTTGAGCAAATTGATACAGATTCTTCGAAAAAAAAAATATGGTCAGATTAGAAAGCCTAAAGAAACTCCAAGAAAAAAATCTGTTGAACAATAGCTACTAATCCCATGGTTTTCCGTGGGAGTCCCAGCAGGAACTCAGTGAAAACTGATAAAGGCGTTCTTGGAGAATGCACTGGAAAAGTACGGAAATAGTTTATGAAAAGGTCCCCGATACCTGAAAAGTTCGTGCATAACTACAAAGGAATATTCAAGACAAGGAATGAATATTTTCCGTAATGAAACACAAGTATTACTGATATGCAGAAATATGAGACAAGATCACAAACTGATAAAATCAAAGCAAAGTTATGCAAACTACGAAATTTGTGAAAATCATGATCATGATCTGTAAATCAAGAATCCCTCCAGAAAAAAAAATCCTAGCTATACCAATGAGCAAATACCGTTTCGATTCATATTACAGTCACTTAAGGCCTCGGGGAAGTGAAACTCATAAAAAAACATATAAAATAAATTATTCTGAACGATTGCTTTGCGTTCTCGAGCCTTCAAAGCATAACTTTCGAATGGTGACTGAAGATTTTGATTTCGCAACATGAATAATTTTAAATCAATAGAAATGTTAAAATTTATGATTTCATGCACACAACTGTATACTAATCAACTTCTATTCCTCTCCATTTTTTTCCAGGTAAGTCCGACGGACATCAAATCAGGTTAAATCACAGCTTCTGGAAAACCATAAATCACCCCAATGATGGGGCGTCGTGGCTAATCAACCGCCTACCGCTCCACGCGGAGCTCCCAAGAGATTGCCTCACGATCGCAACTAGTAACCGTTCGAACCATATTTGATTGTTAGTCAACATCTCAAGGCCTATCCCTCAGAAGCTACGCCACCGCCATCTGACAAGCTACCGTCTATCCCACACCTACATGATGAAATTGATTAAAATTTATATGCGATACACATTTTATTTCAAACCCGTGGAATTGGGCGACTCGGCCCGTAACCGATCACGCTTTTGACACATTGTTTCAAGCAGCGCAGCACGAGAGGGCATATGAAACCAATATCGTCGTCTTCACATATGTGTGAACAAGCAGCAAGTCAATGGGTTCCGAAGTAAATATTCTCATTCTTCAAACGAAACAGTAAACATCGGCCCAGATCTGGAGGAACGGCAGCGCAAACGGAAGTTCATTGAAGAAGCCTGCTTGCGAGGCGTAATTATGGGAAAGAGTATAAATAGAGCACTTTTCCTTCGTCATTTGTTAAATCCAATTTGCGACTTGTCCGCGCGAAAGTACAGTATTGGACAATAGAACTTAAACTTTTTCGATTCTCCGTACAAAAAAGGTCAACTTTAAGATTAGAGTTATTTATGGACCAATTTGAATGACAATTTTAAGTTATGTCTGATCGATCCATCTATAAGCTATCAAAGTTGATCATTTTGAATGGAAAATCGTTAAAGTTGCAAATATATTGTCCAGCACTATAAGTTTGCAAAGAAAGTTCTCAGTTAGTGAAACAAACAATACTCTCTGGTGATGTTCACGCAGTCTTCAATGTATGCCAGCAGATTGAAATCACGCTCGATTGCGTTATTTTCGAAACATGACTCTTGTTGGATCACGTCTTATATGTCTTTCGACGATGATTGAAATCCTCATTTAGAGAGCCTTTAGCCATCTGGAGGTACACTTTTCTGTCATTACCACCGACCGATCCGGTCGATGTGATGTGGGTTGCGTCCAAATACGGAAATCTCCGCTCGTTTGTTTACCAATTACGGAGGCCCCGATCCGGGCTTACCCGGGGGGGTTCTAATGATTGATATCTCCGCACTACCAGCATCAGCTGCCTCCACACACATCTACCAGGGACCATATGGTCCGCGCCGCGCCGCACACAACAAGCGATTGCAATCACTCAAAACTGCAGGCGTGCCCACTAGGGCGGTTCAAAATTCGGAAAAATTTGTAAATTTAATCTCACATATCTTTTTTACCGTCCTTACGATAGCATAACTTCTTCTTCTTCTTTCTTCTTTCTGGCATTACGTCCCAACTGGGACAGAGCCTGCTTCTCAGATTAGTGTTCTTATGAGCACTTCCACAGTTATTAACTGAGAGCTTTCTTTGCCGATTGACCATTTTTGCATGTGTATATCGTGTGGCAGGTACGAAGATACTCTATGCCCTGGGAATCGAGAAAATTTCCTTTACGAAAAGAAC
The DNA here is from genome assembly GCF_002204515.2 of Aedes aegypti. Lineage (NCBI taxonomy): Eukaryota > Metazoa > Arthropoda > Insecta > Diptera > Culicidae > Aedes > Aedes aegypti. Next base: position 405,484,348 of record NC_035108.1, read on the forward strand.
CTCGACCAGCGGGATTCGAACCCACGACCCTCAGCATGGTCATGCTGAATAGCTGCGCGTTTACCGCTACGGCTATCTGGGCCGATAACATATTAGAACATATTTCATTGTTTTTTGCTGAGAACTTTGTTAAAGAGAGATTATCTCCTCTTTCGCTCTCTTTCGATTATAATCGAGCAATACTAAAGCTTTTAGGAAGTTTTTCACTTTAGATCGCAAGGCAATGCCCTTGGCTAGCGTTTCATACAAAAAAGCAGCAGAAGAGGTTAATGTGGCTCAATTATTGATTGAAGGGAAGAGGTCCTTTCTATATTAGATAGGTCCTTTTGAGAAGTAACGCGTGATTTCTTCATAGTAATTCCTACATAAAGCTACATCAACTTTGGGCCATCTTTAAATCACCAACGATAAATCAAAATATTTCTAAGAACACTATATTAGGTTGAAAGTATGGTAAGTAAGTTTTGAAAGCTTGAATTTTCTAATTATTTTGTATTCCGAATTGAATTTTGTATCGCCCTAGTGCTGTTAGGCCCCCAGCATCGCCAACCGCGCTTGCAGAGTGATCGATCACAGATTTCCCTTCATAACGGTAGTAAGTAGTCACTCTCGCCCTCGCTGCCTAGGGAGTTGGAATTAATCTCGCCGCATGCAGGCCAACTCCCCCACACAAACAAACAGTAGCTGCAGGACAGCACACCAAGAGAGAGAGGCTACTTATAACAGCTGCTTCGACAACGCAGCAAACGGCCCCAACTGGAGATCACGATCGTTGATCGCCGCCCCGCTAGAACACTCTAATGAAAATTCATAGTCACGACTGTTGCTCGCTGGTTGACACCAGTGATGCCAGATTTTTAGGGTATCGAATTCTACGCCATTCCCAGATTCCAATTCAACATGTTAATCAAATCAAATCGTCGTAATAAAGACAAAAATTGACAAAAAGAAATTGTATGGAGTGAAGTGCTAATATCCATCGTACTAAGCTTTGATCAGTGAGAACCAGTAATTTTCTCAGTATTGCAGTGAATGATGTTGATACAAATCGAGACCAAACAGTTCTTTCCCAAGACGGCTTTCGCATCGTACAATATTGGATTCTGATAAATCTTGATCGTTTATTGGAAATAAAACAATAAAATTATAACTTATCGTGGCCTACATTCGTCGTATCCATTTTTATATTGGTCGTAATCAGTTTTGATTCGTCTCAGCCATTAGTTGCTCACTATGATATAGTGACTGGTCAAAAAGCACCGTTTTAACGTTACAATGAAATGTTTACCTAGATTATTCAGATCTTTGGGTATCCCTTTCCCTTTCGGATTTGCCTTAAAATTCATTGGACCCACCCAAATACTACCCAAACATATAAGCACAAATACTTTTGAACGAACAAGTGCCTGATGGCTCACAGTGCAGCGAAAACAATCACAATCAAAGAATGCGTTGTCTATGCCAAAAATATTGCGCAAATAGGGTCCTAAAGCCCTTTCCCGATTTTAGTGCCAAACGCTTAAGTTTAGGCCAAAAACACATGTTTACTCAATTTTCCAATGTTTCCGTTGGTTTAAGTCCGAAAAACATTTTTTTATGTTATTTTAAATTTTGTCACACCCCTTGGCTTAAACTCAAATTTTGGGTGAATTTTGTTTTCCGTGTCCCTTCCGAAATGTCAGATAGGAACAACCCCAGTGTTAAAACTAAAACCCCTTTGGTGTTTTTGTCGACTAAGCGAACGTCAAACATGATCTCAAGTGTCAAGGTTCATTTATGGATCCAATTTTAAAATTAATGTTTAAACATGATACAGCCGTTATTTGAGCGGGAAAAATTGCTAAAGTAGTTGAAATAACATGGTCTTTCGTGTTGTTGAATAAAAACAAGATTTTATCAAAAATTTTAGGACCCAATTGATGCGCACAAGTTTCGTACAATCTGGGATAACGCCCTAAAAGCCATTGGTAACCACGTGTGTAGCTCGTTGTTTCTGAGCAAATGAATGAGCAAATATCAAAACCAACACCACTGCCAGGTAGAGAATGATCCTTTCTTGACCATAGCGTTGTTAAATACAAATGTTCCTTTAAACAACTCAGAGATTAATCAACGTCAATTCTTAAATAGGTTTTCTGGTTATCGTTTGTTTATATTCATCTTAGAGTATATTTTTAGTCTTTAGGAATCTATGAAGAAATGTATAAGGGAATACTTGGACTAATTCCTGGAAGAGCTCCTGGAGCAGTTCCAGAAAGAACTATGAAGAAATTCCTGATCGTGGAGTGACCTTTCAAGTTGAAAAAAAAAGTTGTTATATTTTGTCCGACGATTCTGCCCGTTTTGGAACCTTCTTATGGGACTAAATATTTGCAGTCTGAGACATGATACACGAAGAGTATTAAAGTAATGTTATGTCCAGCATTTAGTTGTCACGAACTGTCAGATGCAGATAGTCGATTTTTCTGGTCAAATAAGTGGAAAGTATTTGAATTATTGTCTGCAAAATTAACTAAAATAATAGCTGTTTCAAAATTCGTTTATGTAGAAGTTTGAATATTTGACTCAGAAATTAGTATGAAAATAGAAATGAAAAGAGCAAATTAAGCAACCGAAAAAAAAGAAAACTGACTAATCTCGTCTCAGATTACAGGTACTATCGAGTCCCTGAAGAGGCCCCAAACGGGCCGAAACGTCAGACAAAATAGAACAACGTTTTTTTTTTTTCAAGACTGAAAGGTCAGTCAACGATCTGTTTTCTAGAAAATCTTTCAGAAATTGCTTCATAGTTCTTTCTGAAACTGCTTCAGGAGCTCTTCCAGGAAATACTCCAGGTATTCCCTTATACATACATTCCTTCAGAGATTCCTCTTGACAATCTTCCAAGGATACTTACTCTTGTTGAGCAACTATAAACATTAGCAGAGAAAGTTGTCCGTCTCAAGCACTGGGAAAAAATACTTCGTTGAGATTGAGATTGCTTTCGTAAAATTAATAAACCTTAAAAGAATACCGAATTAAGTACTACACCATTTCATTCCACTAGAGTTTATATGTTTTGACAGATATACGTGTATTTCGACCCTAATTGTAAGGCTGTCTTCAGTGTCGTGTACTACACTTTCTAGTAAGCGACACTGAGACGGCCTTACGCGTATCTGTCAAATGATACAAATTCTAGTGGAATTAAATGATATAGTACTAAATTCGGTTCTATTTCACCTATAGGTATTCCAGCTCAAAGATTTATTATAATCAAATTCAGTACATTTTATCTACGGAATCCTTAGATCCGTAGAGGCCTTAGCCAAGGGGTTAGAGTCCGCGACTACAAAGCAAAGCCATGCAGAAGGTGTCTGGGTTCGATTCCCGGTCGGTCCAGGATCTCTTCGTAACGGAAATTTCCTTGACTTCCCTGGGCATAAAGTATCATCGTATCTGTCACACTATATACGAATGTGAAATTGGTTACTTTGGCAAAGAAAACTCTCGGTTAATAATTGTGGAAGTGCTCATAAGAACAGGCTGAGAAGCAGGCTTTATCCCAGTGAGGACGTTAATGCAAAGAAGAAGAAGAAGAAAATTCGTAGAAAATCTTCAATTCCGTGATTCTACGGGAATTCCCGCAGATCTGGCATCAGTAGGTGACACACGATACGAGTCCCGAGTTATGACCCCTTTTCGCCCCTGAATAGAAATTGATCAAAATTCAAAATGGCCCCCAAAGGAAGCCTCTTGATGCAGAGAGTGTCGAAACGACACTCCAGAGGCTACCGATAAGTCAAAGAATTAATTATCCAAAATTCAAATTAGTCGCTTCTTCCCAGATGAGGGACACGGACGCGCAGGGAATTGTCGTGTCTTCCATGTTTACACCGTCGTCAATTTGACACGTCTCTCACGCTGAATAAACATCATCCAAGCCGGGGTAAGAATGCAGCAAGCTCAGCTGCCAACACCGAGAGCTGCTTCCATTTAGAACGGCCATGATAAGTTGTCGATCAAACAGTTCGGGAAATGGGACGCATTGTGACTTGAAGGTAATCATCGTATCATCGATCGATGATAACCAAATGATGACGATGCAAGTAACTTCTCGAATAATGACCAAACTGTGGAGTCAGGCAATTATCACCCCGGTGAAAAGTGATTTACGCTCCATTGCTACAGAATTGTTAATTGAAGGTACATGTGATTTGGGCTGATGCGCGTTTGGTTTTGATTGATGTTTACATATGTTTGTTATGGGCTTTTGTTGCGAGATCAATTACTAGATAATGATTCGTTTTGTAAGGAGGGCAACTATTGGGCTGAGCAATTATGAGGTTTTGGAGTGGATGGACGTTCGAACAGAATTAGTAAGCAATTTATTTTCATTTCAAATCTAAGTTCCCGAATGAGTTTACTTATTAAGTACAAGTATCTTCTTCTTCTATCTGACGTTCACCAAGATAGAGCCTTTTCTGGATTTCATTTGGTCACGGTTACTCCTGCTGGGAGTTGAAATCAATAAACTCAGATGATAGATCATTCAATTTCTGGTTTATCTCTCCTTACACAACAGTAGGCCACCCAACTCGGAAGCGGGACGTTTTGCATAATGGGCGTTCAACATAAAAATAATCATAACGTCTCTATGCTGAACTTTGTAACTTTCCTCAGCTTCAGTGTTGAGTTGAAGTTCCGATTTCCGAACGGTCCAACACTCGATACAGAACATCCTGATTACCTCTACTAGCCAGCCATATATGGTCGTCTGCTCTGATTTGAAACTCGCCTTGATCGTCTGTCACTCGAGGCAGCTCCCGGGCGGCTCACTATAAGGCATCCATCAATCTTCCACCGTACCGTGCCGAAATAAGATTGAACCCCATACACGGAGGACAGAACGCGACCAAGACACAAACTCAGCGACAAGAATCCATCATGACACATGATGACGGTCTGTTTTCCTCGAAATGAAAAAGTTCGCGCCCCATCAATGACGCTGCGGACGCTACAAATCCCGTGACTACGCCGCTCCAACGAATGAGTCGCAAAACAAACCTGCATCTGCAAAAATAGAAATCCTGTTTCCGCCGAAAATTAGCCAGCATTCGTTGAACCGTAAGACAACAACTGGCCCCCACCGACGATACGGTTTCATTCATTGAGAAACTCGATCGTGAACCCCCTGCAGGGCTTGTGATCGCGTCTTTGCCAAGCGTTTCTTCTTGAGTGATCACCCACCACTACGCTCCACGGTTTGGGGACCTGATGGCAAAGGTACAAAATCGTTTCCTCTATTGATGACAGCGAATTGCGCCAGGGCTGTGTTGACTTCACAGACAAACAGATGTAACAACTAGCAAAATGGTCAATTTGAAACATAGTCACTTATGCGCAATGCTATGAACCCTGTATTTTGCCAAACGGTAACTAGGTGGCGGTAGTGAGCAAACGTCAAACTCGAGCGAAAGCGATGCGAGAGCCACGAGTGAACCGGACCAATTATTGAATATGAAGCAAAGTGATATTTGAACTCACGAACATTCGCATACGCTCGTTATACACAGTTTGTTTTTGTTTTCCTCAACGAAACTTGCACACACTTTCCAGACTAATCAAAATGCATATGGAAATATTATCCAATTTGAAATATTTACACCCAGATTCTGATTGTTTTTCGAAACAGAGTGCATATTGTTTTCCTCTAAGTTCACAAACACTTCTTCATTAGGGCACTTATACAATTGAGTGTGATAACCACTATTAGAATTGGGTGCATTTTAGATCAAAATGATTCTCGTGTAACTTTTCAAAAGGACCTATCTAACATAGAGACGGCCTCCTCGTTTGTCTCTCTAATCAATAACTAAACCACATTAACCTCTTCTGATGATTTTTGTATGAAACGCTAGCCAAGGACAATGTCTTTCAATCTATAGTGAAAAACTTCCCAGAAGCTTTAGTATTGCACTGTTATAATCGAAAGAGAGCGAGATACCGCAGAAATTAGAATGTTACGTCTTTTTGTCTGTGCTCCCTTCATGAATGGAACGAGTTGTAGTGAAATTCGTAAACGAATACGGAATCATCTCGCGTGGACAATGTCGACGACACATCCTACGCATTTTTTCCGGATCAACTCCATTCGATCGGAATCTAGGTTACTCCAGCCACGCACGAGGCCTCACCAATGTGAATAGTTGCTGTTGTGGTTGTGTTTTATATGGTGACATCTCGGCGTTTTAATCGGCTTTTTGGTGGCTGGGGCGGACATTTTTGCCCTGGAGCTGCGCACCGCGCGACCGAAAATCAATTAAGCCGTTTTACATATTAATAGGTCCCCGTCTGTCGGGTTGATCGGCAATTTCATTAATAATATTACAATAAATTACGACAAGATTATGAGCTATAAGCGATAAAGTGAGGTTTCGATTTTTGACGTTTTTCGGTTTGCGGCTATCGCGTTTCGTCCGAATTGATGAGAGGCAATTGTCAGAGCAGCGCCGGTAAGCCCGGTTTATGTTCGCTGTTTTTGGCGAAGATTTGAGCGGTGTCAATCGGTGTGCAATGGCGTAGCCAGGTTTTTCAACAGACCGGGAATTACCTTACGAATTTCACAGCATGAAACATAGCGCTAAGAAGTACATCCGTCCTTCTCTTTCTCACAAAATGTTCCTCTATGTTGAGAATGCGTAGAATGGGGTTTGAAATATTTGACCAGACATAAATCAACAGACAAACAGTGGTCTCAGCTTTGATCAAATAGTTGCGATGTCAAACTGAATCCAAGCGAAATATTTTACATCGTGTACTGCTTTTATTCAATTTATTGATTGGATGGAGAGTCATGTTTACGATTTAGATTATACCAGATTAGGGGGAAAATCTAAACGAACGGTTGATAGAGGTCCCATTACCCGGATGATCCGTCGGGATGACCCATTTCACATAAAGAAGACATTTGATTCTGTTCATTGCAAAGGTCCATTATGCGAAACGTTCAAACATAAATTCAAGTATGCCATACGTCCTTTTGCGAAACATTTAGCCTCCTGATTTAACCCTGGCTATTTGGGAATCCAGGATCATCCTGAGTTTATTATTGATACTAATTTATATTAGGCTCCTTGATTAATTCTCTGATGTTACCCCAACAACCCCTTCCGGCTTGTTCAAGTAATAACTCCAGAGTTCATCCATGCAGTAATCCAGATATTTACGAGCGCTAATGGCTGCCATGCATGAGCTCACTTTCTGGGAGGGATCAAACGATTTGAAGTATGGCTCGGGTCGTTTGAGAGCTGATCGATAAGTTTGATGATCGATTTTATTGAATTACTGTCAAACGACCCCAGTCAAATGTCATAACGCTTAATCCTTACCAGAAAGCGAGCAAGCTTTTGGCAGCCATTAGCGCTCGTAAAAAGCGGGATGCAAAAGATTTGTCCAATAAGTCCGGTAGGAATTCTTCCAGTAATTTATCTACACATTCCTGCAAGAGTTTGTTTTTTCATGTGTTCTCACTGAACTTTACTAAATGGCCTAGTAACAATGAGCGATTCTCTTCTCTCTCGCTTTTTTTCGATTATAACCAAGGCGGGTTCAGCCCCAGCTCTGGCTACAGAGTACAATGAACCAGCCTTGATTATAACAGTGCAATACTCAAGCTTTTGGGAAGTATTTCACAAAGATTTAAAGATTTGGCTCCTTGGCTAGCCTTTCGTACAAAAAAAAAACGCAACATTGGAGGTTAATGTGGTTCAGTAAGAGTAACGGGGGTGACTATTTTAGCGAGTAAAATGATCGGCCACGGGGCTGTCATTTTAATTTAGTCACTCATCCTCGCATAGGTCGCTACTAGGGAGTCGATGCCGTCATGAACCCTGTGCGTATTTTGGACCCCCTACAGAAAAAAAAAACATAAAATTAACACTCAAAGCAACCTTATTCCTATGAAATTCCACCGGGGGAACTTCGATCGCATTGTTAGTCATCAGTTTTAGACAAAATATTTGGTTTGAGACGCATAAATACAGATATTTGAACAGTTTTGTAAATGAAACCACACAAGAGGGTCCATAATACACATTTCCAGGTGGGTCCATAATAGGCACGTCGGCAGCGAGCCGGATTACATGGGAATCAAATGGAGGGTCCATAATAGGAAACGACAAATTTGTAAACATTCCTATTATGGACCCCGGGATGGTCCATAAAAGGCAACAACAGTTTTTCAAATGTATATTTCGCTGGAAAAATCGAATGATTTTGTTTGTTTCATAGGCGTACTATGAAGTAAAAACATTGAACTTGTTGTTAAACTCCACAAAACGTATATGCGCCTGAGATTGCGGAAAAGCGTCGAGAATGAATTTCAGCTACTAAGGGGTCCATTACTAGCATTGAAACCCTATATTTAGTAACTCGCTTCCTTACCAAATGTGGCTTTTTGGGTTGTGAAAGCAATGCTGAACATTTCAGGCAGGAAGCTTTCAGAATTCTGTTGGCATGTTTAAGACAATTTTTTGCGGAATCCTCGCAAATTCAACTGGAATCCTTGTGAATTCGACTGAAATTCTTGTATATACTACTCCTTACGAATCTGTCTGGAATCCTTTCAAATCCGAATGGAATCACTACAAATCCGACAGAAATCCTTGCGAATTTGGCTGGAATCTTACGTTTAGAATCCTTGCGAATTCGGCTGAATTCCTTGCATTTTTTATAACGAAAAACTTTGTAGAAAACACAAAAAATATCAAAATGCTTGGAAAAAAGTTAGGGGCCATTCACATACAACGGCATATATCTCAAAAAGTATAAGAGATAGAAAAATCATGTCTTCGACAAAGCTCTTTCAAATTGCCAATTCTACAACTTTGCCGAAGACACCAGATGTCTATCTAAATGTTTTGTAAAAAATAACAACTACCGAAAAGCTAAATATTACATATAATTTGCAATTGGATTAGATGGACAAATTGATGTGAAGATTTGCGAAAAAGTTACACGTCTTCTCAGTAAGAATCGAACTCACGACTCCCTGATCTCTAGTTAGGGCGCGTTACCCCTACGCCATGAAAGGACTCATGAACGCAGAAGTTAACCTGAATTCGATTTCAGCTCAATAATCACCAAAAACAAAATGGCCGCCAAAGGCAATTTATATGAAAAAATGTCGGTCCCCCAAGGAACATCGGAATATCTTCAAAACTAGATCAACAATGATTAATACCGACACGGATTCATAAACTAGAAGAGTTTTTTGAGAATTTGTGAAAAAATGGTGCAAAAATATTGAGAAACAAAAAAGTTATCGCGATTTGAATATTTTTTAGCGGTAAAAATTGAAACTGCCGGAAGAGGGGTTAATTCCTCAAGAAATCTGTAAAACAACTTCTTATGAATACTTAGAGGTATTCTGCGATATATCCAAAAAAAACGGAAGAATGCCACAAAAATCGTTGGGTTAATTTCTAGAGAAATGTAGTTCCTGATGAAAATCAAAATACAACATTTGGAGCAATACTCAAAGTGCATCTTCAAATCATTTTTTTGGTTTATTCTCTAACTCTTGCACAACGTTTTAGGAGCACTTTAAGAAGAATTCTTAAATTCTCTGATACAATCGTAGAATATTCCAGCAGGAGTTGTCGTAAGAATTCTTGAATTCAATGCCTAGTATAATTTCTTAAGTATCCCTTAAAATATTCCTGCAAACATTTTGGAGGACTCGCTGAGGGCTTTGTTGAGAAATTCCAACTACTGTCTAAAACAATTTCTGATTGATTCTTGCAGGAATACAGGGATTTATCTCAGGGCAAAAAGGAAGCCCCTCTGATCCTCTCCTGATACGCCCGTGGCGGTGCGCGATCAAGATGAAGCCATGCCCGCGTTCAGATCGCCTTGTACGGATCAAAACATAAATTAAATGCTATATAAGGGGAAATGTAAATTGGTTAAGGTCGCCCGTCTAGAGTTAAAAGAGTGTGGAGAAATCCGAGGACCTGTGGTTTTGCTCATCGCAGGTTTTGCTAAAAGTAGGTCTAACTCAATGCAAAAGCCGATTCAATTTCCTTCCAATGCCCAAGACTGGTGAAGGACACACCTCTGAAAATAATAATAGTTCTTCGAATAACGGCATTTCTCCCGCTTGAGACACGGACGATGCGTAGATCGTAGATTAATTACCACCGTAAACCAGATTAAATCACGCACAGGCACGCTGCTCTCTGTGCATTGATAGTTGTTTACGAAACCCCGTGTAAATACAGCCGCAGAGCAATCCGGTTGTTGTTTGCGCGCGCGAGAGTTCACATATCACATCACATCACAAATTAATAATTATTTTTGTCCCGCGTCCGGGAATTGTACCCTGGCCGTCCCACATGACGCCGCAAATATCATAATGCCTCTCCGCGCACCCTCTGATGCAATGCAATGACTCTCTTATCAAGATTCTCAGGAAACGTGTATTCGTATGCCTTGCACGCTGGCTGTCAACGCTGCTTTTTGTGTCTTCTTCCAGCACATGCGTCGGTTTTTCATGGAAGCAGTTAGCTGCGTAGTCTTCGTCAGCGTGATCATTCCGCTTTTACGTAGAAGTCAAAGATTAATAACATTGCGCGCTGAAACGGGCAATTATAAACATATGTGAAATCGCGTCCGTTTTTTTCTCCCATTCCTCAAACTTCTACAACGGGTTCATGTCGTCGCGTTCGGTTGTGTTTGTCCTAGCAGCACTGAATTGACTGCGGGAGAACCGCTCGATCACTGCTACAGAGATCAACCCGAAGCGAGCGCGTGATCTTTCACCAATACAGCAGTGGACGCCCGCCGCACGGAATGACACAGAGAAAACCAGTGTAGGTACGAAAGAAAAAGAATCTGGTTTACCTTTTGCAGTCCTAAAACGACGCAGCATCATATCCGAAAAGTGGACGGCGACGGAAGAAACACCCCGGAGATCTCGTTGATCGCCGCGCGCAAATGTGCGCAGCGTTTGTGACGTCGTTGCTCAGCTGCTGCGCTCATTCATGGCGATGGCGAACGATCTCACCAATACCAGCCACAATCCGCCTGCATATCAATCCCCGTTCGGTCCAGGAGTTTGAGATTACAGATTATAATTTATAGCTGCTTGGTGGCTAGCAGCAGTGAATTACCCCAACTGCCGGTTAGAGCTGCACTGTGCCCCAATACCGACCGCGAGCGTTAATCGTATATTAATAGCTGTTTAATTTTATACGCACATGTGCCTTTTGGGATGCTACGACGCCGACGACGACGACAAACATCGATGCCAGAAATCAACACACCACTACACGATCGACCGCGCGAGTGTAAGCACAGCAGATCAACGGGGGGTGAAGCGAAACGGTGCGCTCACGCCGCGAGGCGAAAGATAAGAAACATCAATTATTGACGCGTTGTCGTTCGCCTTCCGGCAATGGGGGGCTCCCTTCCGAGCGAGCGCGATCGCAGTCGACGATGCTCTATTATGATTCGCCCGCATGCCCACGAAACAATTTGCGGGGCGGGAGCGACGTGCGGATATTGGAAAGGTGATCGATTTGTGGAAATCATTGACGCGAGCGCGTGTTGATTCTCCTCTCTGATGGACGTTCGATTGGCAACAGCAGCAGGTGATCTTCGAGGGGTATCAAATGAAGGCAGCGATGACTGCTTTGGCTCATAATGGCCAATGATGGAGGATGGATCAGCGAAATCGATAAGCAAACCAGATCGGTTTCGATGACTGCACGTGTGGTTCGCTGTGAAGGATTGGCCAAACATTTCGGACGATCACCTTTAAATTATCGAACTGTTTGAATATTCTGGCTTCTTTGGGCGATGTCTTGCTAGGAGTTTCCCCATGGTTTCTTCCATACCAATCTGACACATTTGGTATTAGTCGATGGCTCCATCTACCTTTAGTGGAGTTAGCCCATTCAGCCTGCCAACCTCTGAGCGTTGTAACTTTACACGCGTAGTGGACTCCTCTGGTTCCTCTTTGGTTGAAGTATTGAACATCTTCCATGGGCGTCATCCTAGCTATGATATACACGGCCTCTTTAGAAACCGTTCGGTATGCGCATGCTACTCTTAAGCACATGATCATGTACGTGCTTTCCAACCGCTTTAGGTTTCTGTCCGTTCTAAGCGCTTTTGACCTGATTGGTCCTCCATACCTTAGTATGGATAGCGCCACGCTTGCCAGGAGCTTGTGTTTGCCGTAATTGCCAGCGGAGCTGCTAGACATCATCCTCGATAGCGCCGCTATAGTCGTAGATGCCCTTTTACAGGCATATTCGACGTGGCTAGCGAAGATCGATCATTACCCCAAGATACCTAAGGGATCACTTGGACTCTATGATGCAATCACCTACCGAGATAAGTACCCTTTGTTCGGACTTGCGGTTATTGACCACCCACACCTCAGTCTTGTGATGGGCCAGTCCTAGTTTCCTAGACCTCATTCATACCTCAACTATGGAGATAGAGTGCGCTGCTGTCAACACTATCTTCCTCCATGGATTCGCCATAGACTACTAGGGTGAAGTCGTCGCAGAAGCTAACAAACTTAACACCCGTCGGAAGGGGCAGCCGCAAAACGTAATCGTACATCACATTCCATACACCCATAACACCGGATCCTGGATTGAACCGCGTGAGTACCCGGTAATTCTAACGCTTTTCTGCCCCTCCTCTGTATCTTACAGAAGCATTCTACCATCAAATAACTGTTTCAGAAGATTTTACAGCTGCATATAACCTTCCGTATACGGAACTAGTCTGTTAAGGATTAACCTCTCCAACAACCTGCCCGTCGTATATAGCAGACAGATAGACTCGGAAGGGTAGCCAGGTGGTTTCCCCGCCTTAGGTAAAAGGGCTGACTCTTGAATCCATACATTCCCTGATCAAAACTTCGATTCTGAACATGTTCAAATCCGCATTGACTTTCGCTTTTAAGGCAAGATTCGGCATATCATCGGGTCCCGGTGCCTTATATGAAAGGAATGATTTCGCGACTTTTATAGAATACATCGTAGATACAATAAATCGATTCTCGATCGTAACAATTCGGTTGACTTTTCTGTAGTCTTAACCATTACCACTATGTATGCGTCACTCCTTACTTGATACTTGATGGGCTAGAATTCGATACGATGAATCTACGCCGAATGGATGAGTCTTCTCCACTGGGCTCGGTCCTTGACCAATCGTTTCCAGTCGCTCTGAACGTTGATGGCCCCTTAATCCTCCTCAACTACAAAAAGCCAACATATGAGCGGCCTACCACGAAGTCGGCGGTCTCGTCCGGGTTCTCTATTAGATATTATCTGGTATTATCTTTGCTTGTCGTTCTTCCGGCATACGGGCAACGTGACCGGCCCAACATAGCCTGCCGTGCTTTATGCGCAGGACAATATCCATCTCTTTATACATTTGGTACAACTCGTGATTCATGCGACGCCGCAAGATGCCGTTTTCTAATTAACCGCCGAGTATTGTTCGCAGCACTTTACGTTTAAGCTCTCCGGTCGACTTCCTTCAATGTCCATGATTCACGGCCATATAGGACAACCAGAGGGATCAGTGTCTTGTATAACGCGAGTTTTGTTTTCGTTTGCAGGCTGCGGGACTTCAGCCCGACTCGCAGCTGCAGTACGTCTTTTCACCTCGCGGGTAACATCGCTATCGCACTTTAATAGTGTTCCAGGATACACGAGTTCTTCCCCCACTTCAAACTTTTCATCACCTAGCACCATTTCGTTATCACTAACATGTCCGGATCCACGTTGACCACCAGCTATGACGTTTTTCGTCTTTGTGATGTTGATCGTGAGTCCGATCCTCGCTGTCTCTCTCTTAAAAGGCACGAACGTCCACAGCCCGAGGATAATCTCGATGATATCGATATCGTCCACAAAGCCAAGGAGCATATGAGAACAAGTTAGAGCAAGTTAGAAAGAGCATCACCCTGTTTCAATCCATCTAAGGTTACGAACGATGACGAAATATCGGCTACCACCCGCACACATGATTTCGATCCTTCAAGCGTTGCTCGTACCTAGAGTGTCCATCCCGGGACATCCTGGGACAAAAAATCCCGGGATTTGTCAAATTTTGGGATTTCCCGTTTCCCGGGATTTTATTTATGACATCCCAGGAATCCCGGGATTTCCGAAACGTACGTCGAATTTGATGAAAACCACTAAATTTCAATGAAAAACAATGACATTTTTCCTCACTATCATACTTATTTTGTAAAGTAGAAGAGTATAATGAAAAAGAGAATAAACGAGTAATTATTATCATGAAAAGATCAATTTACCAAGTAAGAAACGCATATTTTCATTTGTCTAGTTGCAAAGTTTAAATGCTTTTCTTTTCAACATTAGCCGATTTTATAAGCCCTATGCTCAGATAACAAATTTGAAAGTAAACTGCCGCAAATCACAAGTCAGTATCATCTAAAAAAGTAGGGTAACGGTCGTATTTTGGACCCCCTAAAGAAGTGATTTTACATTTCTGTCCCAATTAATTAATTGCACAGCGTAACCAAGTCAAATAACATACCAAAATGTAGAGCAATGCTTCCTCTACGAGATAAAAATGCCCATACGGGCATGTACGATCCAAAAGGCGTCGAAAATAATTGAATTGTGAAGCACTGTTTTTCAATATTTTGGACACACCAATACATTTTGGACCCTCAAAGTATATATTTTGGACCCCCGGCAATTTTTTATCGTTTGGCGACAAAGTCCATGGCACTGGTTGTATAATATGCTTGCCCATAGTCTAATCAATCGATTGACTATGGAAAAGCGAGGAAATTCTACGCTTTTAGTTCAGAAATTAGAAAAAAGTTTTTGTTTACATTTGAAAAATTTCTGACGTCTTCAATTTCTGTGTGTAACGTGTTGTAACGGTTGCATGGATGAACCGATTAAATTAAATTAATTTCAGATAAAATAAACACATTTTCCATGCACAAACGCTTGATGCAAGTGCGGAATGGTCCTATCTTTCCAAATGGCATGCGGATTATATTGGTCTTTCGATTTAAACTGGAAAATTAGCAGGAAAATGGCCCAGGGGGTCCAAAATATATAGAGGTCCAAAATATATTGGTTACCCTAGGCATTGATAAAATTGATTGAGAAGTTTTCAATCTTGTTTCCCATACAAATATTCAAATATTCCAAGCAAAATATAAAGATGACCAAATAACGATTCATTTTTGTGTTACACGATGTAAAAATCTGCAGTGGGACTGATATGCGTTTACTTTTCATTATGGGACAATTCGACTGGGTTTTGATTTTTCGTTAGTGCAGCTGAAAGATCATTAGAAATTATGATGAAAACTGATATCAACTCAATTTTAATCAAAATGCAGATGAGACTGACTTGCGATTCACGGCAATAAACTTCAGTCAATAATTTTCAGAATTAACTGCATGATCTACAATTTTTTCAACGATTTTTAATCGTTTCTTTTGTTCTAAAGTTTTTATGACTTTTCAAATGTTTGAAACCAATTGCTTTAAAATTATGACTTCAATTCATAATATAACACTTATGAATGGAAGTATGAGAATTTGAAAAAATCCATAGCAAACCCGTAATAACTCAAGCTAAGTTATGATTTTTGTTAGGCTACTTTATCAGAATAAGAAAGTCTTATGTGAAATGTGATTTGCTTTATTTGACATATTATTTTAAAAAGTTGCATTATCTATTAATCTCATTGATAAAAAATTGTACAGGTTGGATTCGAATATACGGGATTCGATTATCCGGAAATTTAGACTCGATTATCCGGAATTTGTTGTTTGATGTTCTTGTTTTTCAATTTTTAGCATAAATCTGAGATAATTTGGTATTGCAATGTACACTATGAATGGTTTTGCAGTTTTGAACGTATTTAAGAAAGGGGGGTTTGAAAAAGTGGTATTTTGTGTACGCCGTTCCAAGAAATAATTTCTGGCTACGCCACCGCATCATATAAATAAAACAACGAAAAAAGATATTATCTAAGTTCTTTCATCGAAGACTTCAATTTTTTCTTAGTGATTCGATTATCCGGAGTGAAAAAAAAATCGATACTCTGGATAATCGAGTCCGACCTGTATTGTTAAATTTGTACTTCCATTTCAACCGAAATGCTAGTTTTATTGAGATTTTTATAAATCCCGGGATCCCGGGATTTCCCGGGACGAGCATAGATTTTTGTCCCGGATCCCGGGATGAGCAAAATGGTCGGGAAATGGACACTCTACGTACCAGTAAAATCATCTTCGCTGGAAATCTACAAACAGATGATGAGTCTGCAAGTGGTACTCCCAGAATTTATCTTGGATTTTAGGTAGGGTAAACATTTGATCCGACGTTAATCGGCCCTCTCGAAAACCATCTTGGTATTCGCCGACGAAGCACTCCTCATGCGGTCATGCTGAACAGAATTCCAGACATGATTTTATACGCCGAATTAAAGAGTGTTATTCCTTGGTAATTTTCGTATTCCAGTCGATACCCTTTCTTGTACAAAGGGAGACCATGCATCACCCCACGTAATCGATAGGCAGCATAGGCTATCAAAGAATACCCGTTTCCAATTCATGATTTCCGATTGAGAGAGATATATTGCCTCCCTAAATGCTACACCACGGCTTTTCGTGTAATAGCTTCCGTTTATGCGCGTTGTAATCTTCGTCTATCCTGAAGGAAGATACAATACTGGACAGAATAAAGTACGCATTGGTCGTTTTCCCATACAAAATGGTCAAATTTGGAGATCTAAATCTCAGCTTTTAGTGTTCCGATTGATCAGAAATTTTCACCACAGCCTAGATATAACATAGATTTTACTCAATTAAAATATCACTGCATTTGAAACGCAATCTTTTAAATTATTGAAAATCTCTCAATTTGCAAAAAATAGCAAAATTTTATTTTGAAAAGATTTTGAAAACAACGCTGGTTCATCTCATATATTTGTCTAGTTTGTAGTCTAATTTTAACTGTCCTATGTCTGAAATTTTGTTGGTTCATGACTATTTAGAACCAATTTCACCTAACGTATTTTTTGGCAAACCAGAACACTCCAACTATCGATGATTTTCATATAGATTACTATGAAAAAAGAATCCTTCAGATGTTTTTCTATTTATTTTTTCACCGTTTTCCCCAGTTGTTAACAAAGGTTTATTACAGAGTTGAAAAAAAATGTTGCAGCATTTTTCAAAGAAACTCTACAATATTTCATTGATTCCAGGAATTTTCATAAGGAATATTATAGAAATTCGTCTTCGAAATTGCTCAAAAATTCCTGGTCATTGTTCGGTGAAATTGTAAACTTTTCCTAGAATTTCTCGATAAATTCCATCTCCAAAGATTTCTCTAGACTTTCATTGAAATATTATTGCTGCGGTTGAAATATTTCTTTTTAAAAATCAAATAAAACTTCCAAATCTCCATGTATTTTTTAGAACTTCTAAGGTTCCACACCAGGTAACACCACAGTAATTATTACCGTTATTGCTCCGATCATTCATAGATAAATTTCTAAAAGAATTCCGTCCGATTTTTTTCAGTAAGGCCGATACAAATATTTTATTGACTTTTTGACCCAGCGACTTTTGGACGGTTGAGAACGGTTGAGATAATAAAAAATAAGCAAAAAAAAAAATGGAAAAAAAAACTCATCGGAATGTTAAGAAATTTTGTGGAAATCTTTCAGATTTTGATAAATATTTTTTCAACTGCCCCACCAAAATATCAAATAATAATAATAAATAATAATCAAAAAACAATTTTAAAAGGTGGGAGATGAACAGTCAAATTCAAATTTGTATCGGTCTAATTTTAGGAATTTATCAAAAGAAACCAAAAAAATAATTTCATCGAGAATCCAGAAGTAGAACTCACACAAGTTTTATCAGAGGTTACCCAGGATTTTTCAAAATTTTCTCCAAAAAACTATGAAAGACATGCCTGGATGAATTACTGTAACAATTTTTTGAAGACACCCTTGGACAATATTTCAAACAAATATAGAAGAACTACTGAAAGATTTTTTTATTCTTGAAGTACGGGAATGTTGGAGGAAAACCTGGCAAAAACAATGTATACATTTTTGGAGAACTTGGAATTTCCTTTAAAAATGTCTGATACGATCTTCTAGGATGAATTACGTAGAAACATCGTGAAAAATTACTAAACAAACTCCAAAACAGATCTCCGCAATCATATGTGGTAGATAACTATAGTCAAACGAGCAGTAATACTTGTCGTAATGTCACAAGGAGTTAAAAACAGGCGTAGAAATATTTGTTTAGAAATGTCTGTTCAAATAAGGAAATCAAGCGTTGCGTAATGAATCATTACACATTAACTTTCAGAAATTGTAAAATAATGATGAACGCATTCCGATATAATTTCTGATACCCTCAAGTGGTCTTCTAAGAAAATGCAAAAAAAAATGTTGTACGTAACTCGTTGCAGAACTCGATTTTTACAGCACTCATCGTAATTATTCTACTCGGCAAGCCTCGTAGGATAAATTTACGACTCGTGCTGTAAAAATCATCATTCTGCAACTTGTTCCGTAAACTACTAGTATTCAACCGGAAAAAAAACTGGAAATATCAGGGAATTTCAATTCTGTAAATGAGTAGACACTCCCTAAAAGCTTTCTTAGTCTTGTAGTAACGAATGGCATAAAAATGAGGGAGATAGAAGCAAAGGGATGTCTGTGACAAAATCCTAGTTTTGAGAAAATCTACTTTGAGCCCTTTCAGCCCCTTCTTTTATTCTAAGAATTGCGTTTCTTTTTTGTTGCTCGGAAAAAACAATTGTTCAGGTGATTTATCTGAGCAACAGAAAAGAGACCTTGGAAACAGTAGATTTTTTAATATTCTCAACTCAAAAATATAGCCACTTTCGATTTCCAGCCTAAGATTTCATAGGGATAAAAATTTTCTTAGCTTTACTGTGTGCAAAAAATACGTTTGTCCTACCCATGGTTTCGAACGTAGACGCGCCTCTGATTTGGCGCTTTGGTTGATGCACTGCTTTGGCCAACTTTGTATGGAAATCCGAAAATTGGAATAGAATTCTTGCAGGTCGAAAATTAGCAGGCATTGCATTTCATCTCATCATTTGATCATCTGAGAAAGATATGGATCGAATAATTCAATATCATCTTAGAGCTCTTTGATCGATCTTTGATCAATATCTTTGACTCATTTGATGCTCGATGAAATCTTCCAAACACAGTAATCCATGCGGTTATGGAAAACCAATTTGACAATGCCACCGTTTGGCAATAGTTTTGAAGGGCAAACGGCAAACAAAAGTAAGTGGAAGAAACACATTTTTAAGAAAAGCAGTTCTTCATTTATTGCTGTTTGCATTTGGGATGCAAATCTAGACTAAAAGTCCTGCAAATGCGGTAACACAAAACAATCTAAGGACACCTAGCAACGATTTAAAAAATCACCGCCGCCCTAGCAAGAAAAATCTATCTTTGACATCGCATTTCTTGTAAAAAATCTTACCGCATTTGGTGTTCCCGCATTTGATATTTGCATTTCAAACGCACACAGCAATATATTTCTTGTAGGTTTTCCAGCATGTTACAACAGTGAACACAGGATACGATGTACGTGCTACCCAAAGTTGCGCGTTCTACTTGAAATTAAATGGAAGCCAGTCCTAGGGCCCTTCAGCTGGACATTCTAAATATATTTATTTTTAAATTTGATTCTTTGTGGTTCGTTTTTTTAGATGGATTGAAGCTATGTTCTAATAAAATATTCTTTAAAAGTCCGAATCTGCAATACCATATTTGCTTATATCTCCTGCATACATGCCGATAAACTTGTGAGGCTCTGGAAATTTATTCCACTATTTAGAGTAACGGAATGGAGGAGTATTTTACGCACTGTTTGTCAAATGAATTCACTGAGTTTGTTTAAAAAAATCCGGAAAATTTTCACTGGAATCTCATCAGCTGAACACTTTGGTAGGCTAAATTACCAAAAATTAAAATTTCACAGGTTCCGGTTCATTCCTTCATTTGCAACACTCATAAGACCCGACGACTTCATAAATTACGCGGCAGAGATTCGTACGTTAGCACAAACCCCATGAAGTAGAAGTCCTCATATGACCCGTTTTACAGAAAGCACAATATATGTGTTCACTTTTCTTTATAACTAAAACAGTCATCATAGAGAAGTTGACATCACAATTTAATTTAGCTGTATTACAGTTCCTTATTTCGCTATTTTTAGCTTTGAAATTCGTTAGCATTTACAATGCATCATTTTATCTTTGGCAAAGTTAGTCAGAAGAATAACACTTACAACAAATTACTGTATTGAATAATTATGCATCAGCAAATTGATTTGCATAGTAAAGAGTTGTCAAGATAATCTCTCGATATATATGATTGAAAGATGGAATCCTTCCAATGCGCTCTTGGATTGAAGATTATATCTTTCCACCATATAAAGATGATCTCTTCGATCAGATGAGATTGTAATGCCTCAAAATTAGTGCTTTTCCCTACTGGCTGCCGACAAGCTGGTTCGCCTATTATCCTGTCAACCATATAGGAAGTATCCCTATATCTTCTAGGAAATGCAGTTAGCCCGATTTTCTGTCTGAACAAATAGTGCTGAAGTCGTTTTTTTAGCTCATCGTCGTCACAGGAACATTTACAGCAAACCAACGTGACCTTATCGGTACTTGTATGTACAAACACTGTGAGTGTGTGCCTACACGGTCTGCTATTTATTCTCCCATTCAGTTCGATGTTTAATCAACGTGCTGCGCAGCCCATCCGGACCGGAGAGCCGCACGATGAGAGAGAGGAAGCACCCAGTCTCGCTTACCCTGTTGCAGCCTTTTGCCGCGAGGGGGGGTTAAAAGTATAAATATTATTATTTGTTTACATAGGGTTTTTTTTACTACTCGCATTTCCTCACATCATGCAGAATGAGTGCTCGCTTTGGCTGGGTAGAACAGAATGAAAGGTATCGGGAGGTGTTTACGTTTGCGCGAACGATTACGATTACGTTTCGTAGAAAATTCGTTGATAAAACGTCGCACGATGAACGTTGGACCGCTTAATGGCAGGTTGATCAACTGTGGGTTTCCCAACCCGTTTGAATCGCAAAACCAGACGACCAAGAGGACCTTACTAATCTTCCCCTAACATTACGTCCCAATTAGGACAGAGTCTGCTTCTCAGCTTAGTGTTCAATGAGTACTTCCACAGTAATTGAGCAAGTACGAAGGAAATTTCCATTACGAAAATATCCTGGAGCGACCAAAAATCGTACCGAGAAAACTTGAACGTGACAAGCTGCGGAGTTTACCATTAGGCTATAAAAGGCCCTACTCAAGCTTATCACACACCTCAAAAAAAAGTTGCTCCACACCACTCCCAGATGGTTGGTAATCGTTTCCACGAATTGTTGTCGACGATGATCGCTCACTGCTTCGAGTGCACCATCGACCACTGACTGCTGATAACGGGGGACTCCGTTATCATCACTCAGCCGCGAACACTCCCTCTCAAGGTGTTGCGCGGCGCGATATGGAATTGATAACGAACCGACGACGACGATCCACTCAATCGTATGGCGATGATGATAAAATTGAGGTTACTAAAACAGCACGACTTTCTTCACCTGAATCCGTAAGCAACTAATTAGCGGAAAATTCATCAAACTTTTTTGACGGAGGCCTCGATGAGAGATGGTTCGGGCGAAGATTCCGTATTTGTGTGTGTATGTCCGTGGATGTAGGCTCTCTGGTGTTTTCGTTTTGATTGATTGCTATCGATATCATGTAGCGGTGATTGCGTAGCAGCGTCCGCGTATCAGCATTCGGTTGGTTGCGCCAATTTGGACAGCTTTTGGCACCAGCATTCTTGGCACCGTCGATCCATCGATCCATCCATCCAGCGCGCACACCGTTTGATGATCCAGTCAGTGATGACCGGCGCGGTGTGAGTTGCGTAGGATGATCGATCACCTTGCTGCGCTGCCCCATTCTGCGGGATTAAGATTCTACTCGATTTCGGGCAGAAACAAAACCTGTTAGGGTCAGTGTTCCCTTAGTGGACAGTCCCCTATAGTCGCACTAGTGGCTTTTTACGGCCGTTTTGCTATGAATCTTTTCAAAATATTTTTTGACATGAAGGTCAGGAGCTATTTATCTAAGTACCATTGATACACAACATGATTTTGTTCAAAAAATGATCGAAATAATTAGTTTTGCTTAAAATTTGAGCTCCCTTGCGCCTATAGTTAACCTATTGTTCCTATAGTAGCACTACTGAGAGAAACTATTTTTTATTATACCAAATAATTAATGAATTAGGAACTTTTTTTACATCAAACGAAAGCTTTTGATCCACACTTTCAAGGAAAAATATAAAAGCTTTGTAATAATACGGTTTTGATTAGTATTTTGCCAACGCCGTGATGCTAGTGCTACTATAGGAACAGAAATTAGAAATAGTGCTACTATAGGCACATGTATTCCTATAGTGGCACAAGCGATAATAAATGCAAACATATGAGTTTTCGCAGTTTTCATATTTTTCCCACAAAACCAAGATAAAAAGCTTTCAGATGATGTAAAAATAATGACGCTAGCGTTATTTTTCGATTTTATACGAATATTTGTTCTTAGCTATGCGGCTATTGGTACATCGACCCTACGAAAAGTGAATCAGTTTTTTGCTATAATGCAAAGAGAGCAACGATGAAGGGAAATCGATCCATACGAATAAGCCCTTATGAAGAATCAATGTAGATTTCTAATGGATCCAAATAATACTTTTAATATTTTAAATTGGAAGGCTTGTTCTTTGAACGGTAAAGAGGACGAGCTGTTTAATTTTCTAACAGCTGATAACATACATATAGTACTTATTACTGAAACTTATTTGAAACCTGGATCAACTCAAAGGAGATCCAAACATGTTTGTTTATAGTAATGATCGACATAATGGGACATGTGGGGGAGTTGCAATCGTCATTCATAGGAGTATAAAACATCAACTATTTTCATCATTTGAAACTAAAGTTGTTGAAACTTTAGGTGTTTCTGTTGAAACACAGCTTTCATAGCTGCCTATATGTCTTTTCAATGCTCTGGACAGCAAATTAATTTGCTCCAAACTAACTTGCGAAAACTGACTCGCAATAATTCTTTTTTTTTGTCATTGGTGACTTAAAGCCAAACATCGGTCATGGAATAATTCGCAAAGTTTTTCAATGACAGAATTTTATTTGATGAGAGCTCTTCAGGATATTTCTCAATTCAATACCCTGATAGCCTTACATGTTTTTCCTCTTCTAGAAACCCTTGATTTGGTCTTAACCAACTCTAGTCACCTTTGTAGCTAATTTATTAAAAATTCAAAAATATGGAAGCCTTTGGCTATGATAGAATTTTCTACATCCTCATCAAGAAACTTCCAGAAAGTAGCTTATCATTATTATTTGATATATTTAACAAATGTTTTCAGTTGTCATATTTTTCTGACAAATGGAAAAATGCTACAGTTGTACCAATTTTGAAACCAGACAAAAATCCTGCAGAAGTTTCTAGCTTTCGACTAATCAGGTTGCTTTCCTCCATCAGTAAACTTTTTGGAAAGGTTCATATTGAACAGAATGATGATCCACATAAACGAAAATTCATTTTTTGCCAATGAACAGTTTGGGTTCCGCCATGGACATTCGACCACTCATCGACTTTTACGAGTAACAAATTTGATTCGTTCCAACAAATCTGGCTATTCTACTGGTCTTGCTCTTTCAGATACAGAAAAAACATTCGACAGTGTTTGTTTGTAAAATAAAAAAAAACTTTAATTAGAATAATTCAAAGTTATCTGACAAATCGTACACTTCAGGTTAATTATCAGCACTCCAGGTCTGAAAGACTTCCTGTAAGAGCTGTTGTTCCTCAAGGCATGCTGGAATCTGTGAAATATTTCCTAAACAGTCATGCACAAATTACAGAAGGTTGTCATGGAAAGTGTGTCAAGCGTGATAAAAAGGGGACAGAAGTTTTACTGAGCGAATTACTGATAAACTTGCAGCAGAACGTCAGAACAACATGACATTTAGAAGCAATCTTTGAGTGAACAATTTCAAAGCAATAATTCACTATGCTGGTCGGAACGATTGCAATGAAATGCTCAACTTTGGCATGCTCCAGTTCTATTTCATTGCGAGCAATCGAGCTAGAATGTTTCCACTGAACTACAAATACGGTAGGTGTACCAGTTATGGACATAGTGGTTCCCTATTTCGCCATACGTGATTACTTTAATGTCTTCAATTTTTGAAAACTTTTGTGTGTTGTAGTAGTTAGATTTAAGATATATCTTGATGTTAAAACATTCAAAGAGCTTTGAAATGTGAAAGTTATTAAAATTTCACATATGGCCAAATAGGGAACCACTATGGCCATAACTGGTACACTTTCCCTATATTCAATTCTGTCATTGTAAAATTTTAAATTGTTCTAAGCCCCTGCCGAAAAGTGAGGTAGGACTTGGTATTTTTTTTTCGAAATAATAGCACTTTTAATTTAAAATTTTCGTTAAACAAATATTGTAAACGTTTTCAGTTTTGGCGTATGTTTGTTACTCAAGGTGAAGATTATTCAAATAGTGAATATAAAAACTCAATATCAAACAAAAATCCCAATTTTGACAACTGCTATTGTTTCGAACATTTTAATATAATATTTCAGAAAGACAAATACCTATGTTCAATTTTGTAATTGCAAATTCTTGCCGAAATGCTCAGGAAAAATTGAAATTGTGTGCAAGATTGAACATAGGTGTTTGTAGTTCCGTGGAGATAATTGCAGTTCAATTGCTTGAGTGGGAACAAAACTAGAACATGACAAAATTGAGCATTTTGTATAAAAATTGACATGCGCTGCCACACTTCAGAACAGCACTGTATTTCTAGAAAATGGAAGTCTAGAAGTATAGTTTAAGAAATAAATTGAAGTTTATCTGGACCATGTTTAAAGAAATCCTTATAAGAAATTCTGAATGTCTTTTTAGAAGAATAAGAATATAGATAGAAGAATTGCTAGTAGTGTCCAAAGACGAATTTTGTGAATGCTAAAGGATTTTTTGGAGGGTTTCTTATGAAGAATATGTTGATTATTCCAGGAGAAATCGCTGTAAAAATTATTCAACAAACTTCTGGACTGACAAAACATTTCCGGTGGCACATTTTTTTTGCACTTCAGCTCACTTTATGACTGCAACAGAGCAGAGGGATTCCGTTTTCGACATGCTCCATTTTTGCCACCTCACGATTTTGACAACCTGTTTTGAATACCATTAAAATTCATAATTTTTTGTAATTATCATCGTGTTTGTTGCTTTAATCATTTGAGCAGCAGGTCAGCTGCATACCAACTTAATTCCAGAGTTTCATTTCATTGATATTTTCCCAAATCCCACCAACTACTAAGTGCTGTCGTACGCGCTATTTTTACTTCATCATGGTCATGTCTAAATGGTGTTGGGGATGGTCTCAACTGGGAGCCATCTTTTCTCAGACATTCATACTGTGTGGCCAGCCCACCTGAGTCTGCCAGTAAGTAGGTGATACACTCATTAGAAACCAACCAACCACTGTTCTTATTATTATGCAACTACATACATTGCGTATGTAAAAACACACCGCAGGAATAGAAACAAATAAAGTAAAAAATCGAAAGGAATTTCATAAGATAAACCGCTTTATTTTAAAAAAAATTGCAGAAATGTTAACATATAATCCACAAAAAGTATGAGTTCCATAACTGTACCCTGGAGAATCCTTACAAGATTCTTGATTTTTATTAAGGTTCTCAGACATTTAATTTCAATTCTTGAGGATGTCTGGAGATTCCTAGCGGTAACTGGGGAATTCTTTGCTGCTATTTTTGGGGATGATGTGCAAAATCTGCTGATATCTAATCTGCCCATAACTGCATATTTGTCACATTCGACATTTTTGACAATTTCGAGTTTATACCGGGGAGAGTCATCAAATGACAAATACTTTCGATCAACTTACTGAAATCTGTGAGATTGTTCTAAAAATTCGAAAAAAATACCAAGTTGTTTTGTCACATTGGCAATTGTAACCGTATAACAGTCATATTGAGATTAAACATGAGCCTCATAATGCAGTAGCAACGAAATATTTATCAGAATTATTTTCTGACTATGCACCCAATATGCAATATGAGTTGCACACACATTTCAGTCTCGAATAAGCACTTTTGAATTCTTAGTGATTTTTTGAAATTTTGAAATTTTCCTCCTATACTGCAATAACATGCAAACTTGGTATCCCATTTACTCAATGCCGTCTTTTGTCGAATGTTACAAATATGTAGTTACGGGCAGTAATAAACTGTCAAGATTTCTAGGGCGCCCTGTGAAATCCTAGCGGAATACTTTGGATTTATACTGGTATGAGCATTTCTGACGAAATTTTGGGGATTTTGAAAAGGTTTCTTGCGAAATTAAAATGATAGGAAGCTCATCATTGATGTAGTTGTTTATGTTTGCCCTGCAGTCAATCGTTTGTTATGGAATACATAGTTCTAATGATGATTTTAAAACCAATTATTGAAAAATAAAATGAAAAAATGAGTTCTGTTTTTGACAACTAAAACTTAAGACTTCGTTGCCAAAAATGGAATCCCACTGTAGCAGGTAAGAATACGCACCAAAATGGCCAAACTTGATTTGTAATGGTGTTTTTGGCAATGTTTATAAAGGTTTGACACGAAAAATGCTTTTCATATTTCCTGAAGAAATTCTTCAGCAAAACTTTTTGAAATCTATTAAAGGTCCAACCCATCCGAAGAGCTCATTAAGTCCACAAATGTATTTCTGTAACAAGCTCCTGGTCGATCATAATCCTATGAAGAGCCGTTTTCAGAATGGATACTCTCTTATAGACCAGAAATCAAGTATGTATCGCTAGCCATGGCCCCACGAGGATTTTTTTTTTTCAACCTGCTGTGCAATGGCCATTCCAGGAAAAACTTCTATGTTTCCTTTTGAGACAAATTCCTGAAAATTGTAGTTTGATAGTCTTATGGGGTCATCCATAAAGTACGTCATGCTATCAGGGGGAAAGAGGATACTCCTTATGAGTGTGGTTGCACTTGTGATCAACCTTAGAGCCTCAGGAAACCTATTCTGGAATGACCACTCCAAGTTCAGCGCATAATATGAACTCATAACAGCTAGAAACAACCTGCTAATTCAATTTCCAGAAGTTTGCATAAACACAATCAAAATAGTAGCGTCAGGACCATTTCTAGGCTAGAAAGAACCCTTTCTTTCTCACAGCTTTGATTGACAATTTGACTATCAAAATGGCGTTCCTAAAAAAGCGCTTGAACAAAAAAATTTGCAAATAAGCTAAATTATTCAAAATCACTATGAAACATTTTAATTGTTTTCAATAGTTTGACCCTTAGGTCACTTTTTTCGATGTTTGATGAGACAAATAAGCGCATAAAATAAATCAAATCATTATTGAGCTAATCGTACCAATTCGGTTTAGCAAGCGTACGTCGAAAATCAATGGATCACCTGCGCTACCATGGGAAAGAAAGGGTTAAGTAAGTCCTAGTGATCCTATTCTTTTTCTTGATGACTTGAACGATGATTTAAATAATTTTGAAAAGTGCTCTTTAAAGAATATAGGATTACGGTTGTATTGCCACATTGATTCAAAAATATAGTCAATTCAATGCTAAAAAATCGCTTTTTCCAGCATAATTTTTGAAAATATGCCGTAAGTAAATTTAATTAAGATACACTGAGAAAAATAAACAAAAATCTTAGGGCAAAATATTTGCGAAGTAAGAATGTTTCATTGCCTGTCGAAAAGAAAGTTTGAATTAGATGTGTAGACAATCGCAGAGATTAAAACACTTGTGTGTGTTTTTTGACGAGTGACGCCAATCATTTGCACGGGAATGTTGGTCATTATCAAAGATCATTCAGAATGGAGACTATCCTCTTATCTAAACAACACAAAATTCCAAATGCATCACTCTGTCAAGCTGCGTCTGTCGGGGATTCGTGCCATCGATACGCCCACCGACTGTGATCTCCGTGAAGATATATTAGCGTACGGTTCATCATAACGTCATATATATTTCTCGCGCACATGGCTGGCATTTTTGGCGTTGTCTTCGTCTTCCAATATTCGTTTCGGTAGAAATCTGCATCCGCACTCACAGATAGCCGCCTCGAAAAAAAACAACGGATATCGTTTGTACGACTGTGTATGAATAATTCATGAATCGCCCGTTCCCTCCTCTGATTGCGTCTCGCCCCTCCTCTGGAATATCTTTTGGCGGTTTATGACTCCACAGCTGGGTCTCTACGCCGAAAAAAAAAAAACCAATCACAATTAAAACGTTTCTCATTAATAAGTTTTCGACACCTTTATCAAACTTGTAAGGCACAAAACGGTTCCACGCGTAGAACACCGTATCGGTATGACAGTGTCCAGTGGACTCTGTCCAGGCTCAGCCTACTAATGAGCTTTCGTCATAAATACTTCAACTTTATTGGACGTCCCCATTTGTGCGGAAAATTGCTCCACATATGGAGTGTAAATAAATACTTAATCCTTAAAATTACAGCAAAATTCGTCGCCATTTGGTAGCGATACTTTGACGCAGCAATTGAACTTCGAGGCCCAAGGAAGGCATTTCGGCGCAAAGCTTAAGACTCCGATCCGGTGATTGATTTACGATTGCTGATAGCGGATGAAGTCCCAGCGGTTATTCATCATCATCAACGCTGACGGTTTTCGTTAGTGAACGTGGAAGATTAGATTCGGTGCCAAAAATTGTCGAATCGGTTTCGTTATCGTTGTTTGACATATGGGACATTATGCGAATAATGTGAGTTTGGAAATTTGGAAATTCGTTGGGAATTGGTCGGTTGCGAGATAATCCTTAAGAGGCGTGCAGAAACGGCTGTCAATCATGGGGGACATACATTGGGAGGTCCCAAGACAGATAGACATGTGTAAAAGCGAATGAGAGCCCCCATAATAGCAACATTTTGTTTTGGTGGGTGTTTTATTTCACTGACGTGTATTATTTTTGAATCTACATGCAATCTACAGCAGAAATATCCCTCGCTTTGGATCATATTAATAAGGCATTTATCTAGCAATGTTAGCCCTCAATTCTGATCATAGCTATAGCAAAAGATGCTTAAACAAGCTCTTACGATAAGCTGCAACAAATAGCGATCAGAATCAGAAATATTCCTAATTTTCTCCTTTTTCAATCCCTGATTTTAAATGTTTGACCAAAACACTACCTCAGTAGACTGATGCAAATTTTGAATTTTTTGCTCCCCTATGCATAAACGGTGTCAATTATAAGAAAAAACATTCTCCCAAAATTATATGTTATTTGGCAGAAATTGGGTTGTGCACACGCCTTTTGAAATTTATATGGAAATTACTATGAAAAAGGAAAACCTTTTGTGTTCAGTTTTCTAACTGCTCGTAATAATAATCTATGGAAAAGTGAACAAACTCTTCTCATGTAGAATCTTCCCAGCTACAACTTTGCTGAAGACCACATTTTTATGGGACGTAAGGATAATTTGTTATTATTGATAACAAAGTCTAAAACATGCCGAGATGATCATTCATTTACTCTCACAGCAACACTGCTTTTTTGCTTTAGAACATAGTAGCCTGGATTAGTTTGATTTATTCTACATGCCAGGAGCATCACTGTTGCCTGTCGGGCAGTTGATTAAGCATGCACAATGCATACTCAGTTTATGATTATGAATAACAATTTATCCTGACGTCCAATCAAAATGTGGTGTTCGGCAAAGTCCTTACTGAAAGGATTTCACATGAGAAGATTGTGTTCACTTTTCCATAAAATATTATGACGAAAAGATAGAGGGCTGAATACAAAATGGTGGCGTTTTCCGTAGTAATCTCTAAATATATTTAAAATGGCCTGTGTACAGTCAAGTTTCTTCCGATTCATTGCAAACTTTGGGAGGATGCTATTTACCATAATATAAGTTGTTTAAGCAAAGGGGAGCCAAAATTTCAAAAGTTGCATCACTCTTCTACCTCAGTGATCTGGAGCTTGTAGAAAATGAGATTCATGTGGTCAAATTTACGCTGAAATACTTCCCCAACAATATGCCTGGAAGATTGCTAGCTGTTTCACTGTAAAGCCTGGTTTGCTACTGAAAAGGAATCGCTAAAGAAATTTCTCGTCGATTTCTTGCAGAAATTTTCTTCAGCAATTCCCATTTGAAGTGACATTTCTTTTCAATTGCTTACTGCGGCTTGACTTACACTCAAATTTTTGGTATATTTTGTTTACTGGGTCCCCTTCGAATTGTCAGGTAGGAACAACCCCATAAGTGTTAAAAATGAAAATCGCTGTGGTGTTTTTGTCGACTAAGCGAACGTCAAACATGATCAAAAGGATCAATGTTCAGATTTGGATCCATTTTTTAAATTAAAATTTAAACACGATATAGCCGTTATTTGAGCGGAAAAACTTTCAAAAGTGGCAGCAAGAACATGCTTTAATAAAAACAAGATTTTATAAACAATTTTGAGACCCCATTTTGTGGAAAAAATGTTATGGATCTGACAAAAGTACCAATAAGGTTTATTTTAGGATGTAGACGTCTGGACTGGAAAGTGAGCCCGCATAGAAAAAAAAAGTATTTGGAACAGTTCCACGAACATAGATACCCAAGTAACCAGTAAGCACGATAATGCGGCACGGTAACAGCATTATATGCGCATATAGGATAATCATTTGATGCATGTCAGTTTATATACGCATATAATGCTATTATAATGCCAGAAAAGGCGAAACAGCATGTCATTATAGTGCCAAGATATAACCGTGCTTCTCTGCACCACTGATGCTGATATAAGACCACGTGAGAAACGTCAGTTGTTTTCGCCAGGTTTTTAGGGCGAATATTTTGTGCTTTCGTGTACGCAGCCAGAGAGCTTTCGCGTATGCGGCCAAGCAACTGGTACACGAGGTAAATAAATGAATGAATTAAAACGGAAACCTATAGTATATAAAAAATGTATTAAAATGATACAGATAGTACTTCACCGTATCAGACATATTCGTTTTGGTAGTTTTCATCCTTTTGAGGACTTGCAATTGCCACATTTTGATCAACGTTTTATGATGATGAAATTCCTTATTTTGCGTCTCGAACCTGCGATACCCGTATTGTTGAGTTGTTGTCCTGCTCCTTTGCTCCTACGGCCACATAAGATGAATAGTATTGGAAAGAAAAGTGACCAAATTAAACCATCACTTTTCCCCGTCATAAAACCTGCAATTGTAGTAGTGAGAAGATTTATGTTTGACTCCCTCTTACCACTATATGCAAACACAAAGCACGTGGTATATCTGTCAAAACGCTGGATGGCATTTAAACATGCCCTGTATTCGAATATAAAGCCAATATAGTGCTTATTTAATGCCTGTATGCATCAGGCTTAGAAGCATTAATGATGCTGTAATAGGGTTTCTATGCAGCGGAAGTGCTGTTATAAGGTGTGTAAGCATTTGTGGTGCTATTATAATGCATGTACGCATCTATAATGCTGATTAAGGGCTTATTATTAGTGCTTATGGTTACTTGGAGAGTTATTGCGGTGGTTAACTGGGTCAAGTCGGGTAGAAAAAGGTGATTTTTTGGGACATGCCAAGTAATCTTCATTTATTTTCAATGGGAATCATTTTAATTTGCATAAATCATCAATATCTGCTGTTCAACATTATAAATTAATAGTTTTGCACCGTTTAGAATGTATCAGATGCGGCCACTCGGATTTAAGCCCTGAAGAACCGGCTCTACATTTGTTAGGTACTAAACCGTTTCAAATCTCTAAAATTATAGATCGAACATAGTAGTTCACTAAAATGCGTTCCCATAAGCTTGACACAGATATTGTGATACTAATTGTGCACTTTATCATAAATTTGAGGCATTCTGGAGACCCAAAAATGGTCATTTGTAGGATCAATCAAATGCAGTTGATATACTTATTCAATTTAATCGATTATCAGAAGGTTTACGCTGATGCGTTTTTCTTGAAACTCCTTGATTTAGTGGCCACATTATAGCCAATTCTGGAAATTATCTGTGCTTTGAAATTTGCCTACCTCCAGGGGCACAGAAGCACAGAACCCTTGTCACCCGACCTGACTCAGTGATCCACCACAACAACTCCGGACACATGAACATTCCCGAGATCCTTTGACCACTTTTAGAAACTAGATATGTGGGCGAGTATACTGACAAAAAATAATCAAAATCCATTAAGTATTCGCTGAGCGGTAAGAGTTTTAGTAATTTTTATTTCACTCAGGCCTATACGGGTTAATCAAAGACCGTAGCATCGTGTACTGAGTATACGCATCTTTTTATACACAGCACTGGAATTTTTGTCGCAAACATTAAAAATGCTTGCATAATTGTTGGAGAAATTCCAACGAAATATTTGATGGAGTTTCTGCACGTTGAACCATTTACCAATAAAATTTAGATTGTAAAGTAGAGTTACAATTATAGCCCGAAAGTTTCTTGATTCGGTGATATCCAATTTACACCATTGCAATGAATCGCAAATTAAATTGAGTTGATATCAGTATTCAACATATCTTCCAATGACGACTAAGTGTCTTGGGAATAGAAACTTTAGAGACAACTTGCCTGAAAAAAGAGACCAAATATGAATCAAAAATAGTTAAAAAGGGGACAAATAACGAACCAAGATAACAAAACGAAACCTAATAGGAATCTGGAGATAAGATTGTTATTCTTACCAGACATTTCTCTGAGAATAGATGAATATATTGGGGATTTCTCATGATATCACGAAAGGTATTACTGCTCGTATTTCTATATGAATTTCTACATAATCCTCCAGGAATTGATTCAAGTAGAAGTATTTGCCCAAAGATTTCTTCAAGAGTTCATTTCGTGATTTTTATGGAATTTCTAAGGATTCTTAAATTTCGTTTTAGGAAATGAGGAAATCTACTAAAGGTAGCAACAGTAATTATCTAATATATTTCATCAAGTTCTCCTCCAAAGATTCTTCGGATTTTTTGCTAAAGAAAGTCATCCAAGAATTTATTTAATGATTCAACTATCTTTCATTCTAGAATTTCCTCCTAGGTTCTCGTTTAGAAAATTTGCAAGAATTCAAATAGTATTTTATCCAGGCATTTTCCACAAAGTTGTCGTTCAAGATTGCTTTAAGATTCCTACAGGAATTCTTCCACGAACCTTTTTGAAATCTTCAAAACCTTTTAAAAAAAATCGGTTAAATTTCAGGGGCGCCTCCAGGAAAGTGTCATGATTTTTGTTCAGAAATTAATTGATTTTTTTTTATATAGCTCGGGATGAATTCCAAATATAAATCCTTAATTAATATCTTATGAATCCTGATTGAGTTCTAGAATAACCCTTGAATAACTCCCACAAGGTTGGGTGTAAGAACTTCTAGACTCTCGAGGAAATCTTGGAGGAATTCCTAAACAAATTGCTAGTTACTAACCTACAGGAATTCCTTGAAAACTATCGGACGCGTTTCCTAAAGAAATTTATGTGGTACAGAGCGGAGGAACTATCTGGTGTGAAATCCGAAATAAATAAATTTTACCAAATATAATAGATTTTACATAAGAAATTATTTGGAATGTAAGTAGCATAAAACTTTGAATTACTACAGCAATTCCTGTGTGAATGTGGATGAGTTATTGTAAATCAAACGAAAATGCCAGGAACAATAACTAGAGAAACTGTGTGTGTGTGTGTGTGTATACAATCCACCTCCCACTGACCGGCAGTGCTTTTATGGAAGAAAATTGTATGCATGTATTTATTGATACCCTTCGATATCTTTATATCTGCAGACAATTTTAGCCCAGGAGATGAAAGGTGATAGCTCTACTGAAATTCCAACGACCCTTTTCAAGAATGGCAGTAAATACACACACATTCTGAGGTCATTTTCATATACAGTAAGCCCCGCATAAAAACACCCAGATATCAAATGGATATCTGAAATGTTTTTACACTTCCTGAATCGAAAATTAAATTTTCGACCCTGGCACGTATTTAGTTTCATAGGGTAATAGGTGAGTAAATAATAATAAAGAATGAATTTACCAGGATGTAACGCTGTTTCTCCCGTCGCCGCACTGTGCTTACCGCAAAATACTACACACTTTCACTACACTATACACGTAACATGATCGATTCTGACCGTATCACCTGCCCCGGCAGGAGCAAGCGTCACGGTCAAAGGATCACCGAACAATAACTAGAGAAACTGGCGTTGAAATTGGTTCTACACCAATCTTTCTGGAAATTCTGAACTAAATGCTTCAAAAATTCTGGAATGAACCTTTCTGGATTTTCTTGGAAAAAAATCTTGTAGGAATCTTTGGAAAATCTCCTAAAGTAACAACTGGGACAATCCATGAAAGAGTTAGTCGACAAATTTCTGGTGGTATTACTGAGAATTACTTTCACCATAATCCATAAATTACTGAAGCATCGAAGTGCTTAAGGATTCCACGTAGTAAAATATTAAGTAATTCCTATAAGCATCTCTTGAAACACCGATGGAAGATTGGCTTGTAGAATAAGTAAAGGAATCTGAAGAGGAATTTCTGGAGGGATCTCTGAAGAAGCCGTTGAAAGTATGCAAGAAGAAATCTCTAAAGATAACTCTAGCAGAAATCCTGAAGCTCTTTCTCGAGGAATCTGAGAAAAAAATCTTAAGAATTTCTGAAGATTTTTTTTCTAGACCTGTTAAATTTAGCAGCAGGATTCACTGCAAGAAAAATAAGGAAAAAAGAGACTTAAGCAACCATTTTTGTTAAAATGCTGGCTTTATAAACCTACCGTCAGATTTATTGGGGACTTGCATTAAAAAAAGTAGGTGTTTTTTTGCATGGTTTCAAATGAAAAATTTCTACCCCATCAACTCAAAATTAGGTTAGCGCACGAACCCTCGAAACTTAGAGGAATGAACTCACTTTTGAATACTTCGTTTTCTCCGTGTATGTTATCCATCTTTCAATGAACTAAATTTTATCTATGTGATTTTCATGAATTTCTCGCGATGAAAAAATCTGAAAAATATAATGTTGTGCTCAGAAAACGTTAAGCTACATGTGGAAACAAATTTCGATAACTTTGAAGAAAAAAACAATTCTACACACTCAGTAATTGCATCACAAATTCAATCAAAAACTCCTTCAAGATTTTTACAGCCAGAAATTCAATCCGGAAATCATTGGAAGCTGTTTGACAGCCATGTGTTTGCCACACCTCCATTTTCGGTCACATGAAAAGACCAGAATATCGGTCAAAAGCTACTTTGGGGAAATTGGCAGACATCCGGAAAGCAGCTTTTCCATTAATATTGGAATAAACTGCTGTAAAACTATCAAGCATTACGCTGCTCATGTTTACTGTCAACAAATGGAACCTTCTCAGTGGAGGGAGACTTGTAAAAGCTAATGTATTTTCATTTACTTCATGCCGGCATTAGTCGCTAATCGTTCGTCTCGCAAACCAATCTTCCAAATTCTCCCTAGCAAGACATTCTATCTTCTTTTGCAGTTAAATTTCGTCAAATTAATAATGAAAAACACATGTTGTTGTTGTAGGTACTGTGATTTTATTCGCTTTCGCAGCTGTCAAAACATAAACATAAAACAAAGCGAGCATCACAGTTGAGAGGAGAAAACGAACCGCACGACGCATGCGCGCTCTCGATTGCTCTCAATTTTTGCTCTTGAAGCAAACGTAACGCCTCTTCTCGATAACGCTTATTCGAGATCAACGCCGTGTTTGCGTCTCGGCTATAAATAACAACAACGTTGCTTACACTGTAAATCGTTTGTGGTCAGAGAGCAAAAATAAAACGCGACGATTCGTCGTCACTTTATTGCGGCGCTCATTTTAAATTCACATCCAGCGGCGGCGGTAACGCGCAGATAATACGCGCGTAATTCAAACGCAACGTCAAATTCCAAGTAGGCTTGGATTGTTCCGTACTGCAAGGACGCAAATGTTCCAAAGTTGCCAAATCTGAAACATTTGTTGATTTTTATTTTCACTGCGACGGTATATCGAGATTTTCATATAAACGCATTCCGTGGATTTCTTTTGCAGAGCACAATAGGATAGGCCAAGACGTGCGCGATGGTTCATAAATTAATCTTGGCGCTTTCATCAACAATGGACTCGAATCATATATTTTCGCGTCTGTCCCCTCATGAGATAAACACCTTCATAATGCACCCACATTTTTATAAGAACAATTGAAATTAATTGCCTTCTTCTTTATCTCTTCTCATTTTAGCGCGCGCACTTCAGTGCTACTGTGAAGGGCATTGCCCGGGAAACCTGCAGAATGGAACGTGCGAAACACGGCCCGGAGGGTCGTGCTTTGCTGCCGTGGAGGAAGTGACCGATGATGAAACGGGCCTAACCGTGCCGGAATGGAGCCACGGGTGTATGCCACCGGAGCAAAACGGAGGGCTGCTGCAGGTGGGTTTCTTAGGAAATTCTGTTCAAAATCTAATATAAATACAACCTAATTCAAATCGAATCCAATTCTAAGCTTGTTCAAGTTCATTCTAAGGGATGGTACACAAATGATGTCACGCTAAATTTCAACTTTTTTGACCACCTCCACCCCCCCCCCCCTTTGTCACGTTTTTTGTATGAGTCCTCCAAAAATTTTGTGAGGCTTGTCACGCTTGGCTCGATCCCCCCCTTGGAGCGTGACGTAATTTGTGCATGGCCCCTAAATACAATTTAAATTCAAATCAATTCAAAATCGAATCCAATTCAAATTCAATCCAAACCAAATTCACTACAAATCCAATCCAATCCAAATCGATTCGAAATCGAATCCAAATCCAATCAAAATTCAATTCAAATCCAATGCAACTCAAATATAATCTAAACCAAACGCAATCCAAATCTATTCAAAATCGAATCGAGTCTAATCCAATTGAATCCATTTGAAATCGAATCCAATGCAAATCCAATCCAAATCCGATCCAATTCATTATCAATCCAATTCAAAGCCAATTCGAATCAAATCCCACCCAAATTTAGTGCAATTTCAGTTCAAATCGAATCCAAATCCAATGCAAATCTAATCAAAATCCAATTCGAATTCAATCCAAATCAAATCCAATCCAACCCAATTCAAATCCAATCGTTTTCAAATATAATCCAAATCAAATTCAATCCAAATCCCAATACAATCAAAATTCAAATCCAATTTTAATCCAACCCATATCCCATCCAAATTCAGCCCAAATCCAATCCAAATCCCATCCAAATCCCATCCAAATTCAATCCAATATAAATCCAAATCCAATTCATGTCCAATCCATATCTAATTTAAATTCAATCCAAATCCCAAATTCAGTCCAAATCCAATCCAAATCTAAATTAAATCCAATTCAAGGCCAATTCAAATCCAATTTAAATCCAATCCAAACCAATCTAAATCCCATCAAAAATCAATCCGAATTCAGTCTCCAATCCAAATTCTGTCCAAATTAAATCTAAATCCAATTCATGTCCAATCCAATTTAAATTCAACCCAAGTCCCACCAAAATTCAGTCCAAATCCAATTCAAATCCCAACTAAATTCAATCCTTATTCATTCCAAATCCAATCCAAATCTAATCCAAACCCAATCTATATCCAACCCAAATTCAGTCTAATTCAATCCAAATTAAATCCAAATCTAAATCCTATCCAAACAAACTCAAGTCCAATCCAAATCCAATTTAAATCCAATCCAATCCAAATCCAAATTAAATCCTATCCAAATCCAACTCATGTCCAATCCAAATCCAACCCAAATCCCACCCAAATGCAGTCCAAATCCAATCCAATTCCATCCAAATTCAATCCAAATTTAGTCCGAATTCAATCCAAATCCAATCCAAGTACAATTTAAGTCCAATACAATTTCAATCCAAATCCAACCTAAATTCCATATAAATTCAATCTAAATGCAGTCCAAATCCAATCTAAATCCAATTCCAATCCAAATACCACCCAAATTCAGTCCAAATCTAATCCAAATCTAAATTCAATCCAAATGCCATCCAAATTCAATCTAAAAAATCCCTGCCAAATCCAAATTCAACCCAAATCTGAACCCAATCAAATCCAAATCCAATTTAAACCCAATCCAATCCAAATTCAATCCAAATCCAATTCAAATCCAAATTTCAATCCAATCCAATTTCAAATGCAAATCGTCGAAATTTAAATCACCCATCTAACGTTCCGTATTCTCCCTCTTCCCCAACAGTGCAAAGTCGGCGTCCAATCCCCGCAGATCCACGGCAAGTCGATCGTCTGCTGCGACGGCGAGGACTTCTGCAACAAGGACCTCCTGCCGGAATACGTCCCGAAAACGACCACCCCGC
Source organism: Aedes aegypti (assembly GCF_002204515.2). NCBI lineage: Eukaryota > Metazoa > Arthropoda > Insecta > Diptera > Culicidae > Aedes > Aedes aegypti. Next base: position 405,522,953 of record NC_035108.1, read on the forward strand.
CTCCGATGTCCAACGTAACCGACCACAACGGCCACCACACGCTGGCCCTCCTAGCTTCCTTCATCATCTGCGCGGTTGCCTTCATAGTGGTGGTCATAGCGGCCTACGTCATATTCAAAAAGCGCGAAAAGAGGAAACCCCACTGTCTGATCGATTCCGTTTGCAATCCGAATCTGTCGCCGTTGGCTGATCTGGTGGAACAGAGTAGTGGGTCTGGATCGGGACTGCCTCTTCTGGTGCAGCGAACCATTGCCAAGCAGATCCAGATGGTTCATTCCGTCGGGAAGGGACGCTACGGTGAGGTCTGGCTGGCCAAGTGGCGCGACGAAAGGGTTGCCGTCAAGATCTTCCACACCACCGAGGAAGCTTCCTGGTTCCGGGAGACGGAAATCTACCAAACCGTTCTGATGAGACACGAAAACATTCTTGGATTTATCGCGGCGGACATCAAGGGAACTGGCACGTGGACGCAAATGTTGCTCATAACCGACTACCATGAGTTGGGAAGCTTGTACGATTACCTGCAGAAACGAGTTCTTAATCCGCATATGCTTAAGACTTTGGCACTTTCCCTTGCATCCGGCCTAGCACATCTCCATACGGAAATCTTCGGAACACCGGGCAAACCAGCGATCTCCCATCGGGACATCAAAAGTAAAAACATCCTCGTCAAACGCAATGGACAGTGTGCGATTGCAGATTTTGGCCTGGCGGTGAAGTATTCCAGCGAATCGGACGAGATTGAAATCGCCAACAACACCCGCGTAGGAACTCGTCGCTACATGGCCCCGGAAGCGCTGAACGAAACCCTGGACACGACGGTCTTCGAGAGCTTCAAGCAAGCGGACATGTACTCGCTGGGATTGGTCTTCTGGGAAATGGCTCGTCGCTGCATCAGCACCATCCGCGGAACGAAGAACACAACCTGCGAGGACTATGCCCTGCCGTATCAGGATGTGGTCCCGTCGGATCCCAGCTTCGAGGACATGTACGCCGTGGTGTGCGTCAAGGGCGTTCGGCCGCCCATTCCCCTGCGATGGCAAGACGAGGAGATACTGGTAGTATTATCCAAGATGATGCAGGAATGCTGGCACCCGAATCCGGCCGTCCGGTTGACGGCCCTGCGGGTCAAGAAGACCCTCGGCAAGCTGGAGACAGACTGTTCGATTAAGATAGTGTAAATTGCGGCGCGAATGATCGTGTGAATCGAGTGAATATGGTGTGCGAAGGTGCGAATGTTGACGAGCATTAGTGCGATTTTATTTATTCTACAGTACTGTTTTATTTCCGGAATGCGTCTTATTTGAATATAGACTCTAGCCTTGTAAGTTTTCAACAACGTGTAGCACTAGTTGGTAAGCATATTTTTCAAGAACCGATTGTTGAAATGTTAGCGGAAGAAGGATAAAATCAAGTTGCCATAAAGCATTCATACAATTTCAAGACACAAACAGTGTGAGCAAGTTTAAACAGTAGCGAAATTTTGAGAAGCGTCTTAAAACGATGTAAATAAAAATCTCTTTCGTTTTAATCGAATGCAACTCGTTCGTATTTGCGATTTTGATGTTCGATCTGTGCTCCCAATAATTCATTACGCTCTATTGTTACTAGCTTTAACGTTTTGAGAAGTGAAAATGCCATATAGTTGTAAAATAAAGATTTCACCAAAATGTACGATTGAACAAGCAAATAAAAAATCGGATAAAACTTTAGCTCAGTGATTTTTAGATAGCATAGCCGTGGTCACGGCCAAGGAAGTGCCCAGAGATTAAAAGTGTATGCCTTATTTTATGACGATGATGAACAGCTATTTGGAGGCCTTGCAGTTTTACATTTTTTCCGTGATAAAAAGATCACACTTTCAACAAACTCACAACAATAGCGAAATATGTCCCTTATTTTTAGGAAGGGAACAGAGTTTTATTCTCAAAAAACAGAAATGCTTCTGGTTAAGTTTCCGACTTTCGGGAAACTTCCATGCAATGCAATTTTCGTTGGAAAGCAAACAAACAAGCCGTAATATAGTATTGTACATAGGAAAAACGTTTTTTTTAACTGACTTAGTAGATAAACTTATGCTCTCCTATTTTAAAACGTGAAGATTTCTTATTTGACTGTGACACGCCATGGTTGTCGCGCGTTGAAATCACGTTTCACCTTATTGTCCCCTTGTAAATAGAAACAGAAACAGTGTAGGAAAGCCTTTAGGAATAATCTAGAACATTAGTGCAAAACAACAAAAAAAAAAACGAAGAAAAAGTGTTTCTTATTAAAAATTACTCTGTAAAGTCTCCGACACGAGATATGTGGATGATTATTTTTTAGACGCCTAGTGTTTTATATAGATGGATGTTTATGTGCGAAGCGATGTGTTATTTGTATTAAAAGTACAGAAGAACAATATGTTGATAACAATAAAAATTCTATAAAAATTTATATAAAACTTGTGTTTCCATTGCGAAGAAGAATAGTATCCTGACTTTTTCCTTTCTTTCTAAACCTTATACACGCATTCATAAGAAAAGGGAGGTGATGAGTGAGAGAACAAAAGAATAAGTCTCCCTCTGAATAAAATTAACAAACTCGATGAGTATTTTTCATCGTGGCGTGTATGCAGATTTCCGGTTACTACTCGTGAAAAGCTTGAATATTACGTCGAGAAGACAAATTTTTGGACGTAAGCAGACTGCAACCAATACTTCAAAAGCGTCCAATAATAAAAAACGATAGAATAGTTAGATATTCCAGTTTTTGCGGATTTATTTGGGGCTACAAACAAATCGCGATAGGAACTTGTATGGGATTTTGTATAGGATAACCTGATTTTTTTACATTGTTTTTTTAGGCTCCCAATATCATTTTATTTTATTTTATTGGTGTACATATAAGGGGTTCACTGCCCATAAATGCAGGTCAGTCTCATGTTTGCTGGATTTCCTATTCACATGGGACAATTATGTGATTATGGGCAGTTCAGGGGCCATATGCCCAGCATAAGAAAGGATTTGAAAATCGGCCAACAATTGGCATATTTATAAGATTAAAACATACGATCTTTACAAATTTAGTTTTACTTTGCAGGAGAAACTAAAAACTACTGAAAAACTTTTAAGACATAACATTCTGACAATAAATGCTGATTTTCATTTTAACTGTTGTGTAATATGTAATTTCAATCTCCAAATAACGAGACAGTTTGAGCATTTCCCATGGCGTTTACAAATAAAAAAGTAAGAGGTTGTTTCCGAGATACGACCGCCAAGTTGACGTTGGATAACGTTAGCTTCTTCTATTTCCTGATTTAGGACCGTCACGAACTTATGAAAGATTTCTAGGTACTGACAAAAAATCTAATCAATTTTCAAACTATTTGTTGCATGTCAATTCTGATCTATTATGGACATTGAGTGTTATTATTTGGTTGGTTCGGTTAACACTTCAACACCGATAGAACCGGTCGATGGAAGATGAAGCATGAGCGGTAACTTTTGCTCTCCAAACAAATCTACTGGTTGAACGTTAGGTCCATTCATGATCCACTAAGATTGGTTGCTTTAGTGAATTCCGAAGCCAGTTTAAGGTTGAGGCTCTTGTCCATGAAGTCCGCTAACTCTGTGTACTTCCTCTTTGCTCAAATCGATGTCGAAGTTACCTGTCACGATGATTGGCATGGTCTCCTTTTGATACTCGAAGAAATTCCGCGCCATAAAGAACTTCTTCTGCTTCATTGTGGTATCCGGAGAAATGTAGAAGCAAACCAGTACTGCCCGACAATTTATTATAGTGATCTCGGCAGCGCAAATATCACCATAATCATCTGACAAGCCCAGCTCCACATCATAACAGGTGCAGAGTTTGTGAATCTTGTGCGCCACAGCAATCGTTGTTGCTGGCGGTGAAATCGATCAGGACTTCTTTATTAAGGCCACGGGACGGTGTTTTAATCACCCTCTCCATTTGAAAAGTTAATCTCAAGTACCACTCAATATATCGATGCGGAAAATGTATCACCAGCATTATATATATGTAGTGCACAACCCATTAAATTTTCAGTTTAATCGGTTCACTAAAACTAGAGATTTGCTTCTGCAAAGTTTTGATGATAATAGGGCGATATTCAAAACTGAAAAGGCAATAGATGGCTCTTTTTCAATGGTAGTAAAAACGAAATCCTGAAGCAAAGAAAGCACCACGGAAGATGAACTAAACACAAAAAGTTATGTTTTCACTTTACACTTGATTTCTAATTACTACTTTTTTGATTCAGTTTCCTAATTGCGAGCAATTTACGATTTTCATTATTTTCCATACGTTTTGACAGCTCTCCGACTACCATTCTTCCATGCGCTTGTGTTGAAAGTTTGAGAAATTTGAGAATCCAGCGTAGCGCGATCAGTGAGAGGAATACAAACATCAGTGTCGCCGCTCAGCGGCCGGTAAGAGAAACTGAATGTTTGAAAGGTTGTTGTCTGCAATTCTTGCCGCTGGCGCCAACTGTTAGTGGTTATGAACGAAATAAACAGTCGTTACCCTATTGTTTGAGTGATAGATAGGGAAAATAACACGGTCTCCCGTGTCACTTTAAGACCGATCTGCGATTCCAGAGCGCGACCGTCATGGCCCTGCAGGAAGTGAGCGTGGCCTAACTTGTCGGTTTGTTTGAGGATACCAACCTGTACGCGATCCACGCCAAGCGTGTCACCATCATGCCGAAGTACATCCAGCTGGCTCGTCGTATCCGTGGCGCAGGCGCTTAAATTGCATTGAAGCACTATTTCAAACAACAACCCTTTACAGGGCCAGTATTGATTAATTAATATTTAGTTATCAATAGTAATTTCGAATGATAAGTTTTCAATGGAGATAAATGGCAAGCAAAGTTTTATCTAGTTTCCCGTCGCTCGGGTCGGGCGGCGGTAGCATTTTTGCAGTCTTCTCTGTGTGTGTATTGCTGTGTGCGTTTGAAATGCAAATATCAAATGCGGGAACACCAATCGCGGTAAGATTTTCCACAAGAAATGCGATGTCAAAGATACATTTTTCTTGCTAGGTCGGCGGTGATTTAGAATATCGTTGCTAGGTATCCTTTGATTGTTTTGGGTTACCGCATTTGGAGGATGTTTAGTCAAGCTTTGCAGCTCAAATGCAAACAGCAATATTTCGATTCGATCGACAATTTCTTACCTTAGAATAGCAGATGATGCTCCTCCTTTCATATTCTTCGTTTTCTTATCTGGGAAATAGGCTATATGAAACTGATGTCTGGGTAAGGGATGTACAGATTAGCATTATGCTGTTATTGCAACCCGACGGCACTGCAGCAGCATCCTCGGAAACAGCTCCAAATTGCCGTATTGTCAATTATTCGTAATAAATCAATTATTGTATGATGCTATGAGATGAATTAAGAGATTATAGCAAGTATGTGGTAAACACATTAGGGAATATTATTCAAATAACTCTTTAAAACACATTTGTTGGCTCTCAAAAGGGCCGATTGAGTTGTTGAATTTGCGTAATACGGACACATTTTGACGGCGCACTGGTTTCAATCCTCCTCGCCCGATGAGATTTGCGGTGCGGATGACGATGTGCGCTTCAACAAGCGGCTTTGGTCGATTTTCTTCAGCCATCTCGTACAAATTAGGGAATATTACACGGACGGTGACGGCTGTGCCGCTCGATCTAATGAACCAGAATGACCGCGCTAGCCTCCCGCATGGCAATGACAGCGGAGCACTGGCTGGTAGCGACCTGGGAGGGAGGCACCGATACTACACACGAAATATAGAACAACATTTGTTTGAACTGCAAGATAACTCCAGCTTGCCAACAACAATCAAGGCAGGCTTGGGGAAAACCGCTAGTTTTCTTTTGTTGTGTACTTTCGATCTTTCCTGACAAACATGGAAAAAGGGCCACAGTTTTCTATGCAATAAATAATAATTTTCATTGGAAAAAGTAAAACGATGCGTTTTTCAATGCTTTATATTCAATCAGTTGGAAGGTGCTCCCGTGACATTACTTACATTTTGTGTATGAATTGATTTTCATTCAATTTTTGTCACTTTTGATGAAATGCGAAAATGTGTTTTAATCAGTTACGCGCTTTTTCCATGTTAGTCCAATGTTTGAGATCTGGGCTCGCAGTGACAGTTCGTGACAGCGGAATCTCGGCTCGCTGTGATGTACAGAAATTTTGAATTGGTTTCTCCCTCCCAGGTAGCGACGATTTCTGGCCGAAAACGATTATGCTGGCTGGTGAACTCAAATGAGCGGCTTCAGTTGCTGCGGCTCCGAAATGCGTGGTTCTTCGGTTCTAATGCGTGTTGTATTCGCGTCCTATTGAAAACTGAACTGAGGACGCGAATGACTCTCGAAATTTGCTCGCCGACCGTGTTCACAGTCAGACGGCAAAAAAAAAAGAATGAGGGAAGAAGCAGGGTGCGGTGCGCTTTTATAGTGGGAAGCGGAACCGAAAAATGTGCTTGAACGTGATTGATTAGATAAGAAAGGGGTCAACGTTTTACGATATTTCAATAGTTTGTTGCTAATAATCAATAGTGTCCTCCATTTGGATCGACGCGTAGATAAATTTCCAATCGATTCATGGATAAATATTGAAAATATATCGATAAATGACTGAGTTATTAGCGGTCAAAACCTGACCATTTTTCGTTACATGCTCAATTTTTCGTTTTTCTGAATTGTACCCCCATATGTTGCCGTAAGACGTTATCCAACGTCAAAACGTTAAGAAATAGCATGCTCCGTGTTAACAAAGATGTCAAGTTTTCAAACAAGCAGTTAATACCAAAAAATTGAAACATTGAAACACTGCCCTTCTACTTGTCCCATGGTCCATGTTAACCTTATGGACCGCGGGATAAATATGCGTAAAACGGCAGAACAGCGGTAGTATAATTTCATTTGAGTCTCGAGTTGTTTTATTTACCAATTTTGAGTAAATACTAGTCGCGTGCACGTTACGCAATACACAGTGTGCAGTGTGTACAGTAAATTGCATATATAAAGGCGTTTTAACCCACTTACTCATAATCCATGCGTTACTACCTTCAGCTCAGTTAACACTACTCACGCTAATAATATTTTGAAGATCCAACGCGGATAAAAATGAAAACCCGGAAAATGTTTTTTTTAATACCAAAATTTAAGCACACGGCTTCAAGTTGGTTTCCACTGGGGGGTACTTTGTTGCGTACCCACGGAGGTTCGGGAGGCTTTTAGGGTTAAAAACTCCACAGAGCCAAAGTTATGAATAATTTTTTAATGTTAAACTTTTCCAACTGCGCCGCTTTAAACATACTACTTAACTCGTTATATCCTCTAGATGTCCAATGAACTTTATTTTTCAGAGTAAAATACTCCGCTTTCAATCTTCAGTAAGGTGTCTGCTTAAGTAGATTTTTCCAATGAAAACAATGAGCATAAACAAAGCATTAATAATTCTTATTTTATACTACACATTATTCAGTTCTGGTGGTTTCCCAACGAAATTTATTATTCAATTGTTTCTTAGTGCATAGAAACGTGAATAAAAATCTCAAACTTGAGATTTTTGTGGTTCAACTTGTTACGAAAGCGATGAATTGAGAATTTTGACAACATTTAACCATAAAACAGATGATTAGAAACTTGATTAATTGTTGATGAGAAGATTTGGCGAAATAACACAACGATTTCTATTTTCCATAACATTTTCTATTGAGCACTCGGTTGGGGCAACATGTTCTCCATTGGTCGGGGCAGAGAGATCCATTCCAAAATAAACTATCGTAAAGTACCCATATTTTATGCGCGGTTGGCTGTTTTTTTTTTTTTGAATAAGTTCACTTCAGCCATGGTTATATAACATGCAATTATATAGTCCAATATGTATCAACAAATATGGATAAACGGGCATCGCATCATTTTATTTTGACATGCATTCACGCATCCGACTCCCTGTGTTATTTCTACAATAACACCATATATCGTGATGATAATTAATCTTCGAGCTGTTTAGTAGAATACCTATAAGTAGATGAAAAAAAACGAATTTAGTGCTATACCATTTAATTCCACTAGAGTTTGTATCATTTGACAGATACGCGTATTTCGACCTCAACTGTAAGGCCGTCTTCAGTGTCGTGTACTATACTCGAGTCGAAATACGCGTATCTGTCAAATCATACAAACTCTATTGGAATTCTAGAAAGATTCGCGAATCAGGCGAAACTGACAAAATGTACACAATTGAAGAAAATATAGCGTTGAAATTGTAGCTCGATTGTCTATTCACTGCACTTGAACTTTTCCCCTATTGATAATTTAACTATTCAAAAAACGCAAATTTGTAGAAGACGAAAATTCACCTCATGCCAAACCACACACTTTATTGATTACGCCTGTGTTTTTGTTTATCAAAGTGATGGGCGCATCTGAAATCTAAATCAAAACACGGCGAGAGTAAACGGCGACACTGCAAACAAAAAATAAACAAGGCGTACATGGCGGACTTAATTGAAACCAGAATGTAAACACGGCGCAAAAGTAATCGGCGACACTGAAAATAATATCGATTACAGGCTCATAACATTGGGCGATACTGGCATCCTTGAGTGCGTTTAAGGCGAAACCTTATAATATTTTTTTAGTACGAAATAGCTAGGGAAATTGTAGGAGATGTGTGTGGTATTGATGAGGATTTTAAAACTAGGTTTATGAAATGTGTATTAAAGTGGAAAGGTTAAAGTTTGACTATATTTTCTCCAATTGGGATTAAAAATTGTACATGAGAATTTCATTGGTTATTTTCTCATTGTTATTGATTTGTCAGATAGGCCCTTATCGCGAATCCCTCTCGAATTAAATGGTATAGTACTAAATTCGGTTTTTTCATCTACCATACATCGGTTAATTTTCTCAATACTGTCGTACTTTAATTTGTAATCTATCTATTATAATCATAATCCACCCAACTATTTATTTTTTTTGAGTTAATTATAGAGGTTTTAAACCACCCAATTATTTACAAAAATAGCTATGAACGGAAAAACGAACGGCTGTGAGCAGACTCTGCTCATCCAGCAATCACGCTCTTTTTACATTTGTTTTGTTCTGGATCTCCGACGCAAGAATCGGTGCGCAAATCCGTTCACGAACCAACGTGAGCGTGTGAGCGTGGATCCTGCTGAATATTGGTTCATTTTGCGTAAACAGCATGATTCTTTCCACCACTGCTCTACGGCGAACCCAGCATCCTGAAGGTGGCTAAAGCTGCAAGGATACGCTGGGCAGGGCATATTGCAATAACGCCGGACAGCAGCCCTGTAAAGATGGTGTTCGCCACGAATACGGTTGGTTTTCACTTGAAGGTGGTCATTATTCTAAAACTGAAAGTTTTTTTAAATTCATAAGTGCGCCAATGAAGTAAAAAACGTAGTACCGTAATCCGGGGTAACATTGATCATTTTTTTTTTTTGAATATTTCTCAAACATTTGATTTGAAAACGCATGTGTTGCAAATTTTAAATTTTTAAAACAAGTACTGCCACCCATTGTTCGTGTTTATGTACTGTATTTTGTTTTTTGAAAGTTTAAAGCATGTTTAAAAAAATGTTTTAAGTGAGTTTTTGATTTAGCTGATATGGGGTAACATTGATCACACTATGAAAACATCGTTCGGTAATACTGAAAATATCATTACTTACTAAAATCATGGTCCCTGAAGCCGAATATGAAGGTCAAACTCTTATAAGTCATTTACTTTTTGAGTTATTTTAAAATTAAAAACACCTTGAATTGTGGAATACGCCTAAATGTATGCAATTTCCTAAGGAAATTCTTCACGCTTTATAATAATTTGTGAATTATGTTTTATTGAATTTATTTATGAAAATTTTGACAACGGAGTCGTTTTCGGCGATGTCATTTTTAGTAACAACCGCATTTCTCTTGCTCATATCGTTTACAGAACTCATGTGAGACATGATTCTTTTATGGTGTCATCCATAATCATGAAAATCATTGTTTAAAAAAGTTGAAAAATTTACGCATGAACACAACTTTATTTTCACAAAAACCATATTGTTTATTAGCTCATGATTAGAAGAAAGAGAATCGCCATTCATGCATTGAAAATATTTCATCAACAAATGTTGATTCGAGTTTTTTACGAAGAGGGTCATTGCGATCAATTTCACCCCGCTGATCAATATTACCCCGGATTACGGTACCGTAATCTGGGGGAAAATTGATCACTATTTTACAACTTTTTGTTGTGTTATCCTTCAGAATTCAAATATTGTTAAATGAATTTCGTTTATGTAATCCATTTTTCATGAAATAATATTATCATAAAAATAGTTTTAATAACAAAAAATTAAAATGACACACTGAGGCAAAATTGATCATCATATAACAAAGTAGGTTAAAGAATAAGAAACATTGTTTGGATTTCGATCAGAATAAGCCGATCGAACCATATTCGGAGAGTGTAACAGTTCGCAAACCATAGCAGTTCGTGGCACATCGCATTGGGAGAGCCCTATGAATGTAAACATTTACTCTCACGTTTGGTACGTGGCACGAGAGCGTTTAAGAGCAGCAACTCTCACAGACTGCCATTCGGGTGATTTATGTTTTGCATATAATTGGTAATAACTTTCATATTTTCTGATAATGCAGCCTTTAACAACCTAACTATAATCTATTGGACCATTGGACACCCCTTTGGTTGCAAACATAGCACGAAAATAAAAATATATTCGCCTGTTTCTTGATCAAAATGAGTGTGGGTCAGCGAATGTTACAAGTGTTGACACACAGTAATCGGGGCCAAACAGTGGGTGGTGTGTGTCTGTCTTGTTTTAGTTCATGGCTCGTTAAATTCCACGAACGATAAATGTCATGGGTGTTGTATGAATGCAGGCGGATAAATGGGCTAAAATTATGACTCGTGTGTCAATGATCGTTAAATTTTCCAAAGCCTGATAAGAAATTTCCCTGTCTACTAAATTTTGGTCTCCTGAATCTTAAAATGTCAAAATTCTTACAACTCGAGTATTTGATCATTTTATTTGAAAATTAAACTTTGAAAATCTTCCTAATACGCCTAAATGTAGGCAAAAAGAATAAACGGTTTTATGAGCAAATTAACTATACATGCTGTGCTGTATGATGTCACAAAAGAGTTCATTAGTTCATACTTAGACTTACAAAACATTTTGAACACTTAAAGTTAACATGTAGACACCAGTGGATTGTTTAGCACAGACATTTACAACTGTATTGCTTACACCTTTAAAAACTAAATATTTCTATGCAAAACTGACCCTAATAAGAATAAAATCGTTCAAAATCATCATTAGACATGTATAAACTATAAAACATGGAAGGTGTGTGGTGCCAACGAAACCTTCAGCATCCTTGGAAGGATTTTTTTTTTTTGATAACGACCTGATCAAATTCGCCCCCGGATTACGGTACTCGCAAACTAATTATATTTTTTTTTTTCAATTTTTCTCGGAGAATAGAATTTAATGATGAGGTACTTTTTAGCCTCTTGGTAACGTCCAAGACTATGAGTTAAGAGTGTCTAAGATCAATTCCAGGTACATATTGAAATTAATCTTCTAGATTGGTTAAAACATCAATATTTGCAGTTATTGTTGAATAATATCTCACAAAACTGTGAGATTGTTTTGTATTGTAATGCTCAGAAACAGGTTTTGAGGTAGTGGGAATGCAACGCCAATACAGAAGGCAAAATTGCTATACAAAATTAAAATAGCAAAAAATAACTTCTTGTAAATTTGTATTTTTTTGCTCAGAGACATTTTGGCAGTTTTTTTTTTTCATGATAGTCTTAAAAGATAGAAATACTAAACGTACTTTGTGCAATAGCTAGATACATTTCAAATTATTAATTATGTTCCGGATTGGAGGAAAATACATCTGGTCACTTTCAAGCGTTAAATTTTGAACTACGGAATACGCTAATAAGTAGGCAATTTCCTATGGATATTTTGCATTTTAAAACTATTTTTAGACCGGAATTGGAATTGTTTCAGCAAGAAACGATGATTCTAGTTATCACGAAAAGGTTCATTCCTTTCAATGTTTTCCCGTTTTACGACTGGAATATGTTCGGGCATGCGAAAGAGCTTATCTGAATTTCAGGATTTATCTTGATATTGCTAAAAACTACTAAAGTATTTATTTATTTTCAACTATTATAGCACATTATAGTTTTGTGAAAATGTTGGTTGTTCCACCAAGGTGGAATGTGATAAATAAATTGTTGCACCACCTAAAACAACACCTAGACCTCCGGCAAGGCAGTGGGTAATACCTTAAGGCTAAAGAAGGCCCTAAATAAACTGTAAGTGTATGATATATATTACACTTACATTTAGATCATAATAAATGCACATTTCATTAAGGACAACGAGGAGAGTAACTCGAGTTATCCTTCTCGGTAGCATGGTCTTGATTTATATAATAATAAATAATAACGAAAAATTGTATGGATTATGAACGACACATACATATGTACCAAACATCCAAATTGCCTCTTTGGTAAAACAACAAATTTGTGAGGGCAAGTCCTTCCTCACGGCACGTAGCATCTCATCCAATAACAGCTGTTTCCGCGTGTTCCTCGAATGAAAACATATTAATCACGCTTCTGGCTGCTTTCTGTACCCGCACCGAACAACCGCAGCTGTAATTCCAAACATCAGTCCGAACTTATTAATAGGATTTATCAAGTTCAATCCCATCTCACAAATAATAAACATGAATCTTCATTAGCACCGTAGCGAGATGTTTCCAAGTTCCGCATGCTCGCGATGTTGTTTCAATTTGGTGGACCGATTTTCCCAGGCTTTGAAGTTGCCGTACGACTGCTCAATTGGACGTTGCCTCGCTAAAGGGAGGCCCACCACCGTTGATGATGTTATTTTCCAAAATATTCAAAAAAATGAAAGATAAACAGTAGTTTCTTTGTGGTGCGACTGTTGGGGATTCTCCACTTGATGCGAGTAAATTCCTTATTTTTAGCACGACCGCGAACTTCAGTCAATCACACAGGCCGAGTTGCCTTTAGCCAAATACGCATTCATTTCCCTCATACCATTGGAAAGCATAAATACGGGCATAGAACATTTTCACGTCAGGGGGGGCTTGGAGGAGAATGAGGTCGCCCCAAACAATTCAAAACAAAAATAGTAACCGATATTTGGTTGGAGTAATTTTAGCTCCATATTTTCAGACTCTGCGAAAGAATGCAACTGGCTATATGGTGCCATCCATAGATTGATGGTGATAGAAGGATACACGCTGAGAAAACTTCGGTCATTTTCAGTCGGAAAATTATTAATTTCTACATTTTGTGACACAGCGAAACATTTTTGAGGTCAACGAATATAAATGAAATTCTGACTTCAGCTCCTGAAAGTACATGCCCATTAGGTCGATTCAAGAATTAAAATGTTTGAAAACCCAATTCCATATCTTCCATATCATCCTTACCATAAAAAAAGTTCTGTGAAGTTTTCCGCTTTCTGGCAGGATGGCAAATCGACCACGTTTTGATCGATGGACGGCACTCCTCCGAATCGACGTAGGGACCTATCGTGGCGCTAACATCGACTCTGACCACTATCTGGTGATGGATTAAACTGCGCCCAAAACTCTCCGTCGTTAACAACGTACGGTTCCAACAACCGTCATAGATCAGATCATAGAGCGGTATAAGCAACCGGATGTCGCAACTGACTGGGGCCTTCCATAGCCGAGTGGTTAGAGTCCGCGGCTACATATCAACGCCATGCTGAAGGTGTCTGGATTCGATTCCCGGTCGGTCCTGGATCTTTTCGTAAAAGAAATTTCCTTGACTTCCCTGGGCATAAAGTATCATTGTACCGTAAAACGGGGTAACTTTGATAATGCGGGTAACTTTGATAATGCGAGACTCTCAACATACTAAGCGAAATAACAAAGTTCCTGTTAATCTGTTAAGCAAAACGAATGCAAAAGTAAGGAGTATTAGTATGACACTTCATGTTAAAGCTATTTCCGTTGGAATCAAGTACATTTGAGGATTTATATGCAAATATGGAAAATTTATGAGATTTTAGCAATTTTGAAATGCTCTCAAACAATCTGTTCTACGATCACTATTTGATGAAGTCATAATGAATTCGTCACTTATACTTGATAGCCTAGTTATAGTAGAACTCGAATTCGGTCTCAAAACTCTTAGCGAATACTATTTTTACAAACTGGGACCATTTTTGTAATCTAAGTCAGAAATTTCCATATAGCGTTAAACGCCTAAAGATATGCAACGCCCTACAAATGTTCCGTAATTCATTCAATTTTATTCGAGTGATGCTCCATTATCAAAGTTACCCCAAAACAGAAAACCGACTTTCGATTCTATGAAAAATTATATATCCATTAAGAATAAATCTATTGGAAATCTATCAACTGGAATCGATAGCTAGGATACCAGTACTTGTTTTAAAAATATGAATTGAAATTCTTTGAAACAGCATGCATAAATATTCAAGTTTTCTTCGAAAAAACTATCAAAGTTACCCCGTTTTACGGTACCTGCCATACGATATACGAATGCGAAAATGGCAACTTTAGCAAAGAAAGCTCTCATTTAATAACTGTGGAAGTGGCTCTGTCCCAGTGAGGACGTTAATGCCAAGAAGAAGAAGAAGATGTCACAACTGCGTACGCGCAGCACCTCGAGGCTGCGTTACTGGAAGAGGGTGAGCTGGATGAAGCCCCTCTTGAGGACTGCTGGAGAACAGTAAAAGCAGCCATCAACGATGCACCTGAGAGCAATGTCGGGTACGTGGGATGGTGTCGACGGAACGATTGGTTCGACGAGGAATGTAGGTAGATTCTGGAGGAGAAGAATGCTGCGCGGGTCATGCTGCAGCAAGGGACCCGACAGAACGTGGAACGTTATAGACAGAAACGGCAACAGCACACCCACCTCTTTCGGGAGAAAAAAATGCCGCCTGGAGGAGACGGAGTGCGAGGAGATGGAAGAGCTGTCTGAAGAAAAACGTAAGTTCTATCAGAAGCTCGACGCATCCCGCAACGGCTTCGTGCCGCGTGCCGTGTGCAGGGATGAGGATGGGACCATTTTGACGGACGAGCGTGAAATGATCGAAAGATGGAAGCAGCACTTCGACGAACACCTGAATGGCGCTGAGAGCATCTACAATGAAGGTCGGGACAACAGAGGAAATGCCTTCGTCGGTACTGCGGAGGATGGAAACCAACCAGCCCCCACTTTGAGGGAGGTTAAGGATGCCATTCACCAGCTCAAGAACAATAAAGCTGCTGATAAGGATGGTATCGAAGCTGAACTCATAAAGATGGGCCTGGAGAGGCTGGTCATTTGTTTGCACCGGCTGATAGGCACAATTCCACAGAACAGTACCGGAGGAGTGGAAGGAAGGCGTGATATGCCCCATCTACAAGAAAGGCGACTAGTTAGATTGTGAGAACTTTCGAGCGATCACCATTCTAAAAGCGGCCTACAAAGTATTATCCCAGATCATCTTCCGTCGTCTGTCACCTATAGTAAGCGAGTTCGTGGGCAGTTGACAAGCCGGCGCCGTTGTCGGCCGATCGACTTTACTGTACGACAAATCCTCCAAAAATGTCGTGAATACCAGGTCCCAACGCATCACCTTTTCATCGATTTCAAGGCGGCATACGATAGTATCGACCGCGTAGAGCTATGGAAAATCATGGACGAGAACAGCTTTCCCGGGAAGCTCACGAGACTGATAAGAGCGACGATGGAAGGTGTGCAAAATTGTGTGAAGGTTTCAGGCGAACACTCCAGTTCGTTTGGATCCCACCGGGGACTACGACAAGGTGATGGACTTTCGTGCCTGTTGTTCAATATTGCGCTAGAAGGTGTTATGCGGAGAGCCGGGCTTAACAGCCGGGGTACGATTTTTACGAGATCCAATCAATTTGTTTGCTTCGCGGATGATATGGACATCGTCGGCCGAACATTTGAAAAGGTGGCAGACCTGTACACTCGCCTGAAACGCAAGGCAGCAAAAGTTGGACTGGTGGTGAATGCGGCCAAGACGAAGTACATGCTAGCTGGTGGGGCCGAGCGCGACAGGGCTCGCCTAGGTAGCAGTGTTACGATAGACGGGGATACGTTCGAGGTGATCGACGAGTTCGTCTACCTTGGATCCTTGATGACGGCTGACAATAACGTTAGCCGTGAAATACGGAGGCGCATCATCAGTGGAAGTCGGGCCTACTATGGCCTCCAGAAGAAGCTGCGGTCAAAAAAAATTCACGCCCGCACCAAATGTACCATGTACAGAACGCTCATAAGGCCGGTAGTCCTCTTCGGGCATGAAACGTGGACGATGCTCGAGGAGGACCTGCAAGCACTTGGAGTCTTCGAACGTCGGGTGCTTAGGACGATCTTCGGCGGTGTGCAGGAGAACGGTGTGTGGCGGCGAAGGATGAATCACGAGCTCGCCCAACTCTACGGCGAACCCAGTATCCAGAAGGTGGCTAAAGCTGGAAGGATACGATGGGCAGGGCATGTTGCAAGAATGCCGGACAGCAACCCTGCAAAGATGGTATTCGCTTCGGATCCGGTTGGTACAAGAAGGCGTGGAGCGCAGCGAGCTAGGTGGGCGGATCAAGTGCGTATCGATTTGGCGAGCGTGGGGCAGAACCGAGGATGGAGAGATGCGGCCACGAACCGAGTATTGTGGCGTGAAATTGTTGATTCAGTGTTATCTGTCTAGATGCTAACTAAATAAATGAATAAACATATGCTTTTCAAGTGAAATTTTCAAAAAATATAAAAAAAATCAATGTTACCCCGGATTACAGTACTAGACAACAGCATTGAATTTGATAGAATATTACACTGAACCTTGTGCCCTTGTGCTTTAGTAAAGTATTCAGAGGATATTATAAGTTTAAAAGGTGACTAGCGACATTTTTCTCGAAAATTGACTATAAAAAGTTAAAGGCGTAGATCGCCAAGTCTTCAATCGAGTTCCTTGTGTTTTACGTCGGTGTTCTGCTGGTTTTCAAACTATGCCATGCTATGGAGATACCCTTTTTTTCTCCCACACTTTTAAGAATCTTTGATTGTACGAAATTAATCGAAAAAAATACCACTCTCTTTCCATAGACTAGCCTCTTCTTAGGCTGTGAACCGTTTCACCGTTTCTTTTAAGTTTTAATTAAAATTTGACATTTCGATAGTTATTTTCCCCTCAAATGGTTAGATTGAACTTCGCGGTCGACCCATTTGAGTTTTGACAGTCGTGTAGTATTTCAGAACAAAGTTGACAGATAAATAGTTATTCTCAAATTACCGGGAGTAGAAAATAACTTTTGAGCTGTCAAGGTTAACCATGCTCCAGAGCAGGGTTATTTTCAACCGGAGGGGAAATAACTATCGAACAGTCAAATTTTAACTAAAAGTTAATCGAATTGGCGAAACGGTTCACAGCCTTAATCATGCGATATATCTTGATTATTCTAAGAGTCGGAAGAGGTAAGACTTGGTGTCAAATGAGGTGTCAAAACTGGACACGCTGTTATTTATTTGATATTGCCATCTCACGTTATTCGAGGTGCCAGCATCTCGTTCCCGATTTTCAGAAAAAACCTTGTGCATTTGAGCAAGCCTTCCAGCATGTTCCCATTGGGCCACCAACCATGTACGGCTCATATTCATGGACGCTCCCATATTGGCTCATACTAGGTATTTTAGAGAATTCAACCATGATGCAGATCTTATCGTATCCATATTTTTGCTCATTCTGAAGTTTCTAGGATGCTGTCTTTGATTTCCAAAAAATAAATCAAATTAGTTTTCAAAATAAGTAAAATGTTGAAAAAATAGAAATTGAAGCTCCTGTAACTACCATGATGTTTTTCCAAACAAATATAAATAGTGAATTTTTATGCCGTGCTTTGTACCATCAGACCGACCCTTGTTGTTTCGCGTTTCAGCCGGGTGAATAAATTTGCACCATTTCTAATTTTCTACCAATAATATCCACGTCGTCCGCGGAGCAGACTAAATGTCCGGATCTCGTGAAAATCGTACCTCGACTGTTGAGTCAGGCTCTCCGCATGACACCCTCTAGCGCAATGTTGAACAACAGGCACGAAAGTCCATACCCTTGTCGTAGTCCCCGGTGGGATACGAACGAAGTGGAGTGTTCACAGATCTTCACGCAGTTTTGCACACTGTCCATCGTTGCTTTAATCAATCTTGTGAGCTTCCCGAGAGAGCTGTTCTCGTCCATAATCTTCCATAGCACTACAGGCCAATACTGTCGTATGTCGCTTTGAAATCGATGAACAGGTGGTGCGTGCACTATCCTAAACGCCGCCGCCAGGTCCCTGGTACTCAAATGATCTTGTCGAGCGGCCATCGATGAAACCTGCTCGATAACTTCTCAGGAACTTAGGGGGGTCCCGTAGCCTCGAGGTTACGCTTTCGCTTCGTAAGCGGAAGGTCATGGGTTCGATTCCCAATCCTCCCTCACAAAAAACTCCGTCCAGTCACCAGAAGACGCCGCACGAAGGACCGTGTATTGGGGAAACACATCCATCCTCCGTCAGTATCAGATGGTGACTGAGATAAATTGACCCTCTTTGTAGGCTGTTGCCTCACACGACACGGAAAACATGGCAAAATGAACCACCGCACACCAATGGACTACGGCTATATGGATATGAATTGGACCAACGGCAGCTCTCTCCTCTACCTGCTCGGTATGAGAGAAATAGCAATAAGGATATAAGTAGATATGATAATCGGCATAGTAGTGGCCAAGTGCACGGAGTGCCTAACAAATAATAAAAAAAAACTTCTCACGAAATCGTTTGCTATAGGTGAAAAACGGAAGATAATCTGGAATAGCACTCTATAGGCGGCGTTTAGGATAGTGATTGTACGATAGTTTTCACACTCCAGATTGTCGCCCTTTTTGTAGACGGGGCATATAATGCCTTGCTTACACTCCTCCGGTTGCTGTTCCGTCACCCAGATTCTGACTATCAGCCGATACCAACAAGCGGCTAACATCTCCGGGTCCATCTGAATGAGTTTGGCTCCGATACTATCCTTACCAGTGGCCTTGTTGTTCTTGAGCTGTTCAATGGCATCCTTAACTTCCCCCATAGTGGGAGCTGGTTGGTCCGCAGTGCTGACGTAGCCATCACCTTCACTGTCCTGACCTTCTGTGCCTGTAACCTCTGCGCTATTTAGTCGTTCATCGTAGTGATGCTTCCACCCTTCAACCACCTTGCGTCCGTCCGTCAAGTTGCTTCCATTCTTATCCCTGCACATTTTAGCTCACGGCATGAAAACTTTGCGGGATTCGTTCAGCTTCTGTTAGAACTTCCGCGTTTCTTGAGAACGGTAATGCAACTCCATCTCTTGGCAGTCCACCTCTTCCAAGTGGCGCTTTTTTGTCCCGGAATAGGCGGGTTTGCTGTTTCCGCCTATGTCTGTATCGTTCTACGTTTGCCGCGTACCATGCAGCAGCATTGCAGCTCGCGTTGCATTCTTCTCCTTCAAAACATCCAGGCACTCCTCGTCGAAACAATCACATCGCTTCTTCAGCTCCGTTCCACGTATCCAAAAATGCTTCCAGCAACGTCGTTAATGGCTGCTATGACTGTCCTCCAGCAGTCTTCCAGAGGGGCTCCATCAAGCTCGCCCTCATCCAGCAACGCTGCCTCAAGACGCTGCGCGTACGCATTGACGACGTCTGTTTGTTTCGGTCACGCTAGATTGTAGCCAGGCGGGCGTCGGTACCGTACATCGTTGATGACGGATAGTTTTGGGCGCAGTTTCACCATTACCAGGTAGTGGTCGGAGTCAATGTTAGCGCCACGATAGGTTCTGACGTCGGTTATGTCGGAGAAGTGCCGTCCATCGATCAAAACGTGGTCGATTTGCGATGCTGTCTGCTCAGGTGATCTCCAGGTGTACTGATTCGGGAGGCTGTTCTGGAAATAGGTTCTACGAATAGCCATATTCTTGGAGGTGACGAAATCTTTCAGTCGTAGGCCGTTCTCGATCGTCAGCCGGTGGGCGCTGAACTTTTCAATCGTCGGTCTGAATTCTTCCTCCTGGCCATACTGAGCGTTCAAATCTCCTATGATGATCTTGACGTCGTGGCTTGGGCTGCGGTCGTATTCGCGTTCAAGCTGCTCGTAAAATGCGTCGAAGGGTCTTGATAATTTGTTTATCTTAGGATACGTACCCAGTTTGACCATGCAAGTATTCAATGATTGTTATTTTCCTAGAAATTGTGCATTCAGGGTGAACCAACTCAATGAACGGTGGTCTTTAGTTCAGTCAGAGTGGACGAAGTACCCACAGTCCATCAAAAAATCGTTCTATCAGAGATTTGGATTATGATTTTTCATGATTATCACTTCACATTATATTGTTTGAAAGTAACACAAATATGTGTAGAAATATTGAACCAAAATTTTAAGCAGTTAAAAAATTATAAAGCGTTACACTTTACGCCCATTTTTCTCAAAATATGAAAAATGTCACTTGGTCCAGTCTGATTTAACGCCGACCAACTGACAGGCCGTATTTAGTGTCGTGTATAGACTTTTAATGTTCTTGTTTTAAAACCAAATTAGTCATGTTTTGAAAAAAAAAAAAAACAAAAAAATATTTGTTTAAAACAAAAAGAAGTTTGTAGAGATCGAAACCGTAGCCAAATCCAATCAGTGGGTAAAGGTAAGTTATACGAAAAAAATGAGATGTACAACTCTAACTAATCTCGCGTTCAGTATCATATGGGCGTAGCTGCAGTGATCGATTTCTCTTAATCGATTTTCTCTTTAGACAATTATTTAGCCAGGAGACTAGCAAATATTCATGTAGTACCTAAACACTAAAACTGGTCACTCGTCGTTCTTCCAATACAGTGGGGATTCGCTGGATGGAATACGACTGCCTTCCAATTTGCGAATTTGACCCGTTAGTTTGTAACGAAGTAACGAGTCCTGACTTTCGGCAGCCTAAACGCCACTCTCTGAAGGGAGAGACTGCTGAGGCTGTTTGGGGGCCCAGCAGAGGCTTTTCAAATATGGCAGTTAATAGACTGCTCAAACACTCGAATACATTACAACTAATCCCAAAATGCAATAAGTCAAGGACAAACTCCAAAATAAAACTCAGAACAAACTAACTAATCAAAGTAGAAAATAAGATCGAAATGATAGCCAACTGAATTAATTAAATTCGAACAAGAAACGTCTGCCTTCCTAGACGTAATCACAGTTTGCTCTAAATTTCGTGTATTTCAAATATTTTATTCAAATATTTACAGAGTCCTGTCTGCAAGTTTCAGCTTATTACCTATCTAGTTTTCCCTTAATACTAGCCTTATTGTCTAGATCTGACCTTTCGGTAAATGCAACGGGAACAAACAAAGCAGCAAAATTCCTCGAAGCGAATCTTCTCGGTGGAGATGCTCTTATCCGTCGGCGAACAATTCGGAAACGAGTTCTCACAGCGCTGGCGTGCAATACCGTGATTGCTTCTATGCTCGATTATGCTTGAGACGTAGACGAACAGTACTCCCTCACTACCGCGCTATTTCAATATCGCAAATTCAAAACACGCAACGGTGGTGTATTCGACCGACTCGCAGGCGATAACCTTGGCGCAAACAGTTGAACCGATGTCACGCCGGTGGTTGTTCTTGTAGCACCACGTAATCTTGGCGTGTGACACAAGGCGGTGGGCGACGGGTGGGGAGGTAACACTTGCGGTGAGAACTCCGCTTACTGGTCAAGTACTATCCGAGAATCTTCAAAATTGTCTTACGTAATTATTTGACAAACCCTAACACGGTGAGTAGAAACAAAGGTCGTAGTTGCAACGTTGTCGCTTCCAAACAGTTTGATAATAAATAATAGAAAAATACCACGAATTACATACCGTTCCATTTTACATTACGGACGTTTATAACCACAGTGAGGTATCACTCATCAAAAATCAATAAATTATATAATCATTAATGATACGTAGGTACTATCAAGCCTCGATAACACTTAAAATGAATCGGTTTAGAATCTTACTTCTAAGATTGCACTAAAACTTCAAATGCACTAATATCGCGAAACATCCAACAACAATTAATATTTTATTTTGACCTTGTGCACTAGCAGAAAGCTTAAATTAAGAAGATCAGGAACGTTCACCTACTATATCTCCAGTTTAGTGCCTTTGAAAACGTGACAAGTCGACCATTGTGACGGCCATCTTTGGATTCCGAGATGTTTCACCTTAACATTTGAGTGGTGGATAAAGATTTTGGTTCTGGAACTTGAATAAATATAAATGTGTGGCCTTCTCATGAACCTTAGATTTGAATTTAGGATTGCAAATGGAAAGCATTACTAAATAAACCATATGACTAACTGATTTCGTTAAACCGATGGAGAGACGTCTAAAATAGTTAAGCACTGTATTTATCATATTTATGGAAAATGTTTATTAAAATTATTCTCGAAGGTAGAAGTATTTGAAAGGCAAATATTGAAACATTTCAAGTGAAACATATCCCATTTAAAGATGAGCGTCCGGATTCCAAATCTGTTCGGAAATTGAATGAAAACGTTAAAAAAAGACTTGATCCCTGTTTTTTTTAAATTATTTATTAGCTTGATTCCAAACATTACATTCATTTTTTTATATCTAGGTGTTCCGTGTTAGATAACTCAATCATCCTAATTTAGTAAAACTATACAGGTCGGACTCGATTATCCGGAATATCGATTATTTTTTCATTCATTTTTTTCATTTCGAATCCTCCGGATAATCGGATTACTAAGAAAAAAATTGAAATCTTCTTAAAAAGAACTTTAATATTATCTTTTTTTGTTGTTTTATTTATATGATGCGGTGGCGTAGCCAGAAACTGTTTCTAGGAACTGTAGGGGTCTTTACAAGAAAAACAAATTTTTGATCAGCATAAACAAAAAAACACTTTTTCAAACGCCCCTTTTCTTAAATACGTGCAAAATTGTAAAATCATTGATATTGTATATTGCAATACCAAATTATCTAATATTTATGCAAAAAAAAAAAGAAATACAAGCACATCAAAAAACAAATTCCGGATAATCGAGTCCAAAATTCCGGATAATCGAATCCCGGATAATTTTTTTTTTATCTTTATTAACGAGATTTTTAGCCCTGGGCTAGTTCATCTCGGGACCAACGGCTTTACTTCACTTGACGATTCGATCCCAGGTCCTCGGCGTGAGAGGCGTGTGTTCTAACCACTACACCAGGTCCGTCCCCTAAATCCCGGATAATCGAGTCCGACCTGTATTAACATTTTTTTTTACATCATACAGTCTAAGCTTGTTATAACGACATCGCAAGGGACCGTCGTAATAAGGAAAAGTCGTTATAGAGAACGGCTAGAACATTGGAAATTTTTTCAAGGGACCGAAAAATGTCGTTATAGAGAGCTTTTATCACTATAAAAGTTGTCGGTATAACGAGCTTCCACTGTATTACATTTCATTTGTCATAGCAGTTCAAATTTTTTACAGGTGAGTTAATTCCATCTGTTTATAAGAGTAAAAAAACGCTTTCAATTAACTTAACCTTGACATATATCGCCCTTCCTTAGCCGAGTGGTTAGAGTCCGCGGCTACAAAGCAAAGCCATGCTGAAGGTGTCTGGGTTCGATTCCCGGTCGGTCCAGGATCTTTTCGTAATGGAAATTTCCTTGACTTCCCTGGGCATAGGGTATCATCGTACCTGCCACACGATATACGAATGCGAAAATGGCAACTTTGGCAAAGAAAGCTCTCAGCCAATAACTGTGGAAGTGCTCATAAGAACACTAAGCTGAGAAGCAGGCTCTGTCCCAGCGAGGACGTAAATGCCAAGAAGAATAAAATATAACGCATTTATCATGGCAATAGAAGATTGCAACGATTTTTGTCTAAAATTATTAGTTACTAGTGGTCCCGGCAAACTTCGTCTTGCCATCAAGTAGGCTATTGAAAAACGCTTTTGATCGTCCCATATAAAATGACAGTTTCGTTCGCGCTTGTTTTTTCAACTTTGCCGGAGAATATCCAAGGATTTTTATACACACAAACACGTCGGAACCCTTAACGAACAAAACTGAGAAAGAATCATTCAGATCCGTTGACCCGTTCGTAAGCCATTTCGTGACATACAAACACCATTCCATTTTTATTTATATAGATTTTATTCAACATTTGTTCCAATGTTTCAACATTGGATATTCTATGTAACTCATTAGTACTATACCAGAGAGGGAGCTTCAGGATCATTTTCAAAATTTTATAATGAATCCTATGCAGAAGGGGGTACCCGGTATGATGAAAGAAATATCCAAACTTTTTTGCAATCTGCTACAGATGACACGCAGGCTTCGTCCTTTGGAGGAGAGTCATGTGCCATCCGCAAACAAAGATTTTTGACATCCCTGAGGAAACTCAGGTAAGTCAGATGTGAAAATATTGTATAATATTGATCCCACAATGCTTCCTTGAGGAACACTAGCTCTTACAAGAAGTCTTTCAGACTTAAAGTTTTGATAATTAACCTGAAGTGTAATAAGAGAGTAAGATTTGACAGATAACTTTGGATTATTCTAAAAATGTTAGATTCAATTTTACAATCAAGCCTTCATGCCAAACACTGTTGAATGTTTTTTCTATGTCAAGAAGAGCAAGACCTGTAGAATAGCCTTCAGGATTGTTGGAACGAATCAAATTTGTTACACGTAGAAGTTTATAAATGGTCGAATGTCCATGTCGGAATCCGAACTGTATATCGGAAAACATTTAATTTTCATTGATGTAGACCATCATTCTGTTGAAAATGATCTTTTCAAAAAGTTTGTCCGGTTTAATATTGGTACAACCTTGGCATTTTTCAACAATATATCAACCAAGAATGATAAGCTACTCTCTGGCAGTTTCTTGATGAGGATGTAGAAATTTCCATCATCGCCAGTGGCTTTTATTTTATTTTTTCAATTGGACATACAAAAAATCGTAATAGTTCAAATCCCCCGTTATGCATATGAAGGGATGTAACTGTAACGTAATAAATGTACATAGTGCCAATTTATCAAAAAGCTGAAATTGTGCCTTAATGTCATTTTTTCATTTTTTTTTACTGAAATACTATGAAAAACTGAAAATGAAGGCCACGGTTTGCCAGAAACGGTTACTAACGCAAAATAAAAATGTCCAAGAATTTGGCACCTACCATTTGAAAGATATAGTATTCAAGCATCTTCTCCGTGAATATAAAATATTCTAACGAGGAAATCGAAAGTTAAAGTGATTTGAAGGTTTTGAGCTATATTGGAAGGGATTTTCACTTACTTAAAAATATTCCCCAACGGTGCTTCATTATTAATCTGTAAATCAGCTTTGCATTAAGCATTCAAAACATATAATATCCAACCATCTTCTCAGTAAATTTATAATCAATTCTTCGACAAAATTAGAAGTTACAGTGATTTGTATATTTACCATTATTTCAATGAAGCTTAAATAAGAGCGTTTTTATATGGCTTTGCTATATTAATGTAGATAATTAACAAATAATAAACAAATTGGACTGACACTGGGCATTCAAAAGATATAGTAGTCAAGCATCTACACAGTTAGTTTGAGAAAACTTTTTCGAAAGACAACATAACTGGAGTAGCTTTGAATGGTAGGTGCAAATTCTTGGACATTTTTGTGAGCCATGACAAGCTCACAAAAGTTTTATTATATGAAGAATATTTTGTCTAAGGTTGCTCTGAGAAATTACCATAGTTTATGATATACAGCTACTAAGCAAATCGCACTGTGTTGTAGAAGAGGAGCACTATAACATAGTTTTAAAAATATTCAATCATTCTCAAAACATTTCCCTCCGTGTCTCGGCGGAACGTCGTTTGATGAATTATTCGAAAAAGCAGGTCGACTCACCTTTCTCTCGGCTTGGACAGCTGCTGATGGCAAACGCTTAACCACGCCATCATCAGCGAGCGAACCAACCAACGCGAGGAGAAAAGCCATTGACGGCATTCGGTTACAAATAAACTGACAAATTTTCGACTTCTTTTCGGTTCACCTTCGATCCCCGTCTTCGTCGAGTCGCAAAAAGCAAAATCTTATGACGAAAATGAGCTCGCATTCCGTTGTTTTTTTTTTTTTATTTTCAACAACGACTTAGTCATGAGACATGATTTCAGTCGTCACCGATGAAAAACCAGGAAGTAAAATCTTAGCCCTTCTGAAAAGTAAATAGTTTTAGTTGACACGTCAGCGGTACGTCACATTTCAACTAATTATAACTGAACGAAACATGAAAATCTCTTAGGGTAAGTCGCCATATGTTAAAGTTGTTGAACGCTGCGTAATCTCGCTAATTGTTGAACACCTTTTAAGAAAAGTATGGACTGTTCAATGTTTGGTATGGCTCTTGCAAATGATTCAATCGAGAGGATTGTTGAAATGTCGATATAATTTGCAGTTTTTGACAGAAACCAGTTCCATTTTCTGATAAAACTCCTTCAAATTCTGCTGGGATTCTACCTGAATTCAAACCAGCACATACTCAATAAATTTAATTATCATAATATGCTTTTTTGTTCTATGTGCCCGAGGAATTTCTTTAAGAACTATTCCAACGATTTTTGAAATAGTAGTTAAAAGCTATCCTGATAAAACTACTATATGAGTTCTTTTTTTTTGCTATAATCTTTTACTCTACCTACCAGAGTTCCTTCAATCCCAGGAATTTTCCAATATTTTAATCTGAAATTTAATTAAGAGCAATGAAGAAACGTTTCCAGAGAAGAAATTCAACCATTTACTTCCAAGTATTTTCCTAGAAATTTCAAAGGCTATTATTCCAAGGATTCTCAAGGACGCTTAATGATTCCTCAGATAATTACTAGAAAAATGAGTAGTAACGATTCTTCCAGTGATTTTTGTAGAATTTTCTCCAAAAAATTCGAAATCATTACGGCAAGCAAATTTTTACCAAGAGCTCTGATAAGAGTTCTCAAGAATCATCTCTTGTAAATCTAGATATTTTTAAGTCAGTAGTTCCTCTAGTGTTTTCCCAGTATTGTGTTAGATATTACTTCATCGTTTTAAAGTATTTCTTACCAAGAAGAAAAAATATTTAAGAGAAATTTGAGAAATCATTTGGGGTAACTACATTAAATTGCTCAACAGATTATTTAAAGTATGGTGATGTATAAAGTTTGCTTCAATGCCAAAATATCGACTAAGGGGGGGTTGACTGTTTGCATATTGTTGTTCAGTCATTTCAAGTGTCATCCACAAATATCACAATGAAACCCATATTTCAAAACTCGTCGTCACTTAATATCATTGCTAGCCATAAAATTCACCCATAAACAAGTGCATAAAATTGCTCTTGAAGAGGTCATAAAGTTGACTAGAGAACATTAATCTTCTACGGTGGTAGATAAATGTAATTTGAAAAATCGTATCTTTACGAATTGTTGCAATCCATCAACATGTTTGGGACTCTCAAGCTGAATCGAATTTTCGAAAACTCAAACAAACTAGTCTCAGCTAAGCATAGTTTTTTTTATATAAATAAGCGGATGAATCAGCTCAGTTCATAGTTATCAAATGTAGGATAATAAATCACACAGAAAATAGCACGAATGCGTTCTAAATGAGAAAATTCCATCACGGACCTCTATAGACAACAACGCAACGGCTCACATCACACAGCAGTAAGATGACCAAACCAGTCGCTCGTCGCAACCAGTAGCCATACCAGCTCCAATCGTGTAGAGTTGTTGTTCTTCATGGCATTGCGTCCCCACTGGAACAGAGCCTGTTTCCCAGCTTTAAGTAATTAACTGAGAGCTTTCTTTGGCAAAGTTGCCATTTTCGCATTCGTATATCGTGTGACAGGTACGAAGATACTTTATACCCAGGAAAGTCAAGAAAATTTCCATTACTAAAAAATTCTGGCCGCATCGGAAATAGAACCGAGGTACCTTCAGCATGGCTTTGCTTTGTGACCGCAGACTTTATCGCTAGGCTAGAGAAGGCCCCAATCGTGTAGACACGGTATCCAAATAGACGGACCACATTCCAAAGTGCTATAGACTAAGCACGAATAAATAAACACAGAAATTCGTTCATCACTTTATAATTCATTTTGTTGAGATGGAGCAGTAGGGATTGACTCAAACACCACCCCTCCCAAAATACTCCTCCACAAACTGGTATCATTCGATTCACTGAACAGGTCCTTTTGCTCTCGAGCTTTGCGCGCCAAATTTTCGCTCATGGTCGAGCGCGCCAACAGGCAATGAATCTGTAAATTTATTGTTATTTTTTCTGCAATAATGTATCACAAGTTGTTCGCCAGTCATGGTACATTGGAGATAGAATAGGCCGGGACGATGGAAAAATTGGCGGCGAATGGAATTTCGGGCGAAGTGGGTGGCAGATTTGAAGACCAGACACGCGAACCATTCAAGCGCAGGCATCGTCGAGTTGGGCACCGGAAAAAATGTTCGACTATTGCGTCCATATTTGTATTGATGAATTCTATTTGATTTTTTCTCTGTGCACATTGCAAAAACATCAAGGAAAAATGGGTACGTTTCGGGGAAACAGACACCAGATATTTAAATGTGACATAAATGAACATGGAAACCATTCGATTCATATGCGAGCAGTGGAATCACGATGCTGTATCGCTTTTATCTAGTCATGTCGAAGAGAGTGTTGTAAAAAGCATCTATTGTATAAAATGTAGCAAAGCATACCTTATTACTGTTGTAGTTTTATGACAATCATGTTGTGAATGCTATTCATAAACTTCGAGGCGAAATGAGGAATTTCCTCTACCTAGATTGTAATTGATTGTAAGGGGCCCAGATAGCCGTAGCCGTAAGTGGTTAATAACTGTGGAAGTGCTCATAAGAACACTAATCTGAGAAGCAGGCTTTGTCCCAGTTAGGACTTAACGCCAGAAAGAAGAAGAAGAAGAAGATTGTAATTGATTTGACTATGATAAGGTAAACTAACGGCCCAGATAGCCGTAGTGGTAAACGCGCAGCTATTCAGTATGACCATGCTGAGGGTCGTGGGTTCGAATCCCGCTGGTGGAGGATCGTTTCGTAAAGGAAATTTTCTCGATTCCCAGGGCATAGAGTATCTTCGTACCTGCCACACGATAAACATATGCAAAGATGGTCAATCGGCAAAGAGAGCTCTCAGTTAATAACTGTGGAAGTGCTCATAAGAACACTAATCTGAGAAGCAGGCGTTGTCCCAGTTGGGACGTAACGCCAGAAAGAAGAAGAACAAGATGGTTACTGGTACCGTAAAACGGGGTAACTTTGATAGTGCTAGACCCACTTCATGTCAAAGCTATTTTCGGTGGAATCAAGTGCATTTGAGGATTTACATGCAAATATAAAAAAATTACAAGATTTTAGCATTTTTGCAACTTTTACAAAAAATCTGTTCTACGATCACTATTTGATAAATTCATAATAAGTTCGTCGCTTAATCATGACAGCCTAGTTATAGTAGAACATGAATTCAGTCTCAAATCCCTTAGCGAAAATCATTTTTACCAGTCTCCTAAGAGCATCCTTCTGCTCCCAGATTTAAACAAGCATGCTTTGAAATCATCTCAATGCGCGGGATCGTTTTGAATCTTGATTTTTCCAATCTCAGCGTGCGGGATTTATGCAAGGATTCAATCCCACGATTGAATCTCTGTCATTATGCTCATAGTCAATCGATTGAAGGTAAAATGTTCTTCGTATGGAATATTTGACGTTTTCTTAAGGGATTTGGACAAATAAAACCTGACTACCGATCAAGAGACACAGTAATATGTAAGGCAATGAAATTCAGCAAATAAAAATAGAGTAGAAATGGTATCATACCACTGAAAATTGGAACTACTTGTGGTTATTTTCACTCAAGGAGAAATTAATTTAGACAAAAATTCGAACGCTGGAGTTTCGTTGAATCCAGAATTGTTTCAAAGGAAATTCAATCATTTGTTTGTGATTTATATTTTCAGTTCAAGAGCTCGGATTTCCGTCTACATGATGAGTCATCCGTCAGGTCAGAATACTACCAAAAATTGTTGCTAGTTTCCAGAAACTGTTCACTGGAAGCAGCCGTGCATCATAAAATCTTTTAGATACATTCCAAATGAGTCCTGTCAGACAAAAGTTTTCATCCGATATTGAATGAAATATCAATGCTTACTCGATTAATTTACCCGGCCAACAATCGATCAAGGATTGAATCCTGGCACGGTGCTCCAATTACCGTTATTATCAAATAAAATATACCATTCAAACGGCAGTCAGCAGTTGATTCCTGACGTTGTTCTGCACCCCTGGGCCGGTTTTTAAAAAAATCCTTAGTCAGAATTTTGAGTTACGCCCTTTTGAAGTTTATATGATAGAAATCACACGAAATATGCCACATTAACTTGTTTAAACAAAGAGATTATAATAAAATTTTGTAGTTTTAATTTTTTATATGGTTTAAAATATTAAAAAATACATTTTTCTAAAAATTTTCTCGACCGACATTTGAAAAGGGCCAATGCTATGTCTAGTTATTACTAATAAGCCAATACACGAAAAATGATATCTACCAAATTAACGCCTTACAGTGATTTTAGGAAATTGTCCAAAGCATTCAAATATTGTATGAAAAATTCTTGGACAGGATATGCAGATACGCCCTTTTGAAATGTATGGAAAGAATATGGAGTATGGGATATGGTGGATTCTGCTCCATCTGTGATCAACGGTTAGCTAGGTGCATACATAATCATTACACTTTTGCGATTGTTCTTATTTCATTCAATTTAGCAAGTTGTATAGATGCAATGATTCAAATTGTATTCAAATGTAAAGCCTGGTTTGCTACTGAAAAGGAATCGCTAAAGAAATTTCCCGTCGATTCCTTGCAGAAATTTTCTACAGCGACTCCCATTTGAACTGAAATTTCTTTTCAACTGCGTACTGCGATCCGAAAAAAGCGCATTCTTGAGCGAATCCTTGCAGAAATTTCCCATGCATCAAGATAGGCCGAGAAATTACTTGTCAGCAGCGAATCAGGCTTAACGCAGAATTTTCCAATTTGAGACCCCCTTTCCTCCCCCACGTTATAGCTTTTGTATGGAAAATGTAACACTACCGAACCTCCTCGTTACGTAATATTTGAACGATTCCAAATTTACACGTACACATGTTGTCTATACTGACATTGAAAACGGACCAAAGTATAATTGAAATATACACATTTCAATATAGCTGAACAATGACTGTATCAAAGCTGACCGAAACACTCGAACATCACTTATCTTTATCTATATTATATATTCATACATACATACTTCTATTCTAATCTGTTCTATTCTATTCAATTATACTCTACTTAAATTTATTCTACTCTGAGCAACCCTACTTGTTCTTATACATATTTTTACAAATGGACAATGTAAAAATTAACAACTGTGATTTGAACGGTACTCTTTCGATATTTCTACGGCTTTTTAGCGCTCCCAGCTCTGTTAAAAATTGCTATGCACAGATTCTGACTCCTAATGCGTGCTTCTCATATGATCCATAAAAATGAAGATTTGAATTATTATTTCACAGTAAGTCCAAATAAGGGTTTCAACTTATATATGATAGTTTTTATGTATTTTAACGATCTTAAGCATTTTGTATTAAATGCTTTTCATTTGAGCTGGATCTTCGTTTTATAGGTAATTTGAACAAGTTTGTCAAAAGCTGGGAAGAGCAGAGTCTGACAAAATCTTTGAAATATCATATCACCATGTTTAATGTAAAAGACATCTGCAATGCAACTGGTCGAGGAGTAGGCTGACATAATGAGCTGGCGTCGTAGTCTGTGCATAGCGCTGTTTCACAGACCTGTCAGCGCTATAAAGTCGAACAAACATCGAAAGTGTATCGTTCAATTCTTTTGCGCGCAGTTGTTGATTACAACATTGGCATTTGTAAAAATAGATAAATAGAACAAGTAGGGTGGATCAGAATAGAATAAATTTAAGTAGAGTAGAATTGAATAGAATAGAACAGATTAGAATAGAAAAGAATTAAATAGAATTGAATAGAATATAGAATATAGAATTATATAGATACAGATATGTTATGTTCGAATGTTGCGATCAACTTTGATGTTCAGTAATATTGATGTGTATATATTTCAATTATACTTTGGCCCTTTTATAATGTCAATCTAGACAATATGTGTACGTGTAAATTTTGTGCAACTTGCTAAATTGAATGAAATAAGAACAACCGCAGAGGTGTAATGATTATGTATGCACCTAACCGTTGATTATAGATGAAACGGAATTCACTATGCAATATTCTTTCCATACACTTCCAAAGGGAGTATCTGCATATCCTGTCAAAGAATTATTCATTCATATTTGAATGCTTTGGACAGTTCCTAAAATCACTATCAGGCGTTAGATTGTTAGATATAATTGTTCGTGTATTGGTTGATATGTAATAACTAGACATATCATTGGCCCTTTTCAAATGTTGGTCTAGAATTTTTTTTATGAAAATGTTTCAATATCTAAAACCATATAAAAATTCAAAACTACAATTTTTTGTATAATCTCTTTGTTTAAACAAGTAAAAATGGCATATTTCAAGTGATTTCTATCATATAAACTTCAAAAGGGCGTAACTCAAAATTCCGACTAAGGATTTTTTTCAAAATCGACCCAGAGGTGCAGAACAACGTTAGGAATCAACTGCTGACTGCTGTTTGAATGGTATATTTTATTTGATAATAACGGTAATTGGAACACCGTGCCTGGGATTCAATCCTCTCATACACGTGGCATGATTCATTGCATGCCTGGATTTGAACAAAAGGTGCGCGCGGAATTAATCTTGCTCTGATGGTTTTCGATCTCAGCAGCTCTTGGAGTGGGATTTTTTGAAGACTGATTTTTACCAGAGACGAGACTCGCAGAGACGGTCTTCTTTTTCTGTGATTGCTGAGTTTTTTTTCGTATTCCACTCTGTGTTTACATCAATCATGCGCAAGCCGTTCAAACCCTCACATGAACATCTCAGCAAAAAATCATTGCGTTTGCACCACACCGAAGCATAAATAGCCTTTTGATTGAAATTTCATGCCAGCAAACGTAGCAGACAATAAAAATAACTAGTCCTGTGTTTAGATTCATCAAATTCTTTGGAAAAACTGCTCTGCAGACTGAGGTTTTTATTAACAGTTTATTTTGAGTACAATACTTTTCACTTTTTCAGCCATAAAAAACGACGGGCTGCATTTGACGTTTCGTGACAGCGGAATCTGGGCTGCATATGACGTTGATATTTTTCCTCTTCGCGAGTCTCTCTCAGATTTTTACAAACTGGGACCATTTTTGTAATTGGAATCCATATAGCGTTAGAAATTTCCATATAGCGTTAAACAACTAGAGGTATGCAACGCCCTATAAATGTTCCGTAAATCATTATATTTTGTTCGATTAATACTCCATTATCAAAGTTACCCCAAAACAGAAAACCGACTTTGGATTATATGAAAAATAATATATCCATTCAGTATAAATCTTTTGGCAATCTATCAAGTGCAATCGATAGCTAGGATGTCAGTACTTGTTTTAAAAATATAATTTGTAATTATTTGAAACAGTATGCATAAATATTGAAGTTTTCTTCGAAAAAACTATTAAAGTAACCCCGTTTTACTGTAATTCAATCTCCATGCAATCCGACAAGTCATATCGTTATTGTAAAAATAGCAAAATATAGAAAAAATGTGGTATGCTTCAATAACACTGCGGAAAGTACCAAAATACCGCAATTTACTAAATTAACGATTACTGAATCCATTACCGTTTTCAAAAATATCATAGCACTGTAGTTCTTGAGACATTGACTGTTGAAACGCAAATTATGACTATTTCAGCAAACTAGCATGCAAGTTTGCCAGCTTGTATGGCAATTTATTCGCTTAATTTGCCACAGAATACAAACTGCATGTGTATAACAATTATTATCTACAAAGTTCATAATACTTTCGATGCTCAAAAGTTATTTTTTTATAGTTTCGAAGAGTATTGTATTTTGCCATATATGAGAAACGAAGCTTTTTTCAATGCAGACTGCAAGCATGTTGGAAAAATCGATTAAATCTAAATTTAATCAAGCAATTTCAACCAAATTATATCTACAGTATAGTCATATAGCGCATGCTTGGTAGATTAGATCACAACAAAGTTTGATAAATCATGCTTTAAATTTCATGTGAATATCAATCAAAACATTGTTTTATATGACTTTGGCGACCGGTAGCTAAAAATTGTGACGTGCTGAAACATTTCTGAGAAAGTATCAGATACAGCAACCCCAAATCTACTAGAGACACATAATTTGATCCTTAAGACACGCAAAAATGTCATTTTT
Organism: Aedes aegypti; assembly: GCF_002204515.2. NCBI lineage: Eukaryota > Metazoa > Arthropoda > Insecta > Diptera > Culicidae > Aedes > Aedes aegypti. Next base: position 405,557,551 of record NC_035108.1, read on the forward strand.
GTTACGCTGTCTATTAGAATATAAATTCCATTTGAAGAAGTCAATTGGTCACAATATGTTACTTTTCAGACATTCACTGTCAAGGCAAAGGGCTTAGTCAGGATTTCCATTCCTCTGGATAACGGTTTCTTACAAAACAACATTGCAAGCGTGTGCTAGAATAAGGGCGTAAGTCGCATGATCGATTTCTCTTCATCGATCCTCAATCCGTTAATAAAGACGACAAGACGCAAGTTTGTCAGCAGTTTTTACCTCAGGAGGCAAGATTGCATTACCGCCTAGTGTCATGAAGTGAAAAAATGCCAACAAACCCGCATCTTGTCACCTTTATTCACAGAAGAGAGGATCGACGAAGAGAAATCGATCATGCGACTCACGCACTTATTCTAGCACACGCTTGATTTTCTTTTACACTTTTTGGGACGTAGGGTAGATGTACCAAAAGTGGAGGTACTAAGCACGATTGAACTTCATTTAAACGCCCAAATTCAAGATGCGCAATTAATGTACATGTTGATGCTGTAACGGGAAGTAACGACCGTCGACTTAATAAGAAAAATGATTTCATCGCAATAATCCACGGCATGTCAGTGAAAAATAATACCTCCACTATTGGTACACTGTTCCTTTAGTTGTGGTACATTTTTAATTTGTGTTCTTCCTATAGTTGCGGTATACGTTGTTTTCTTATGGGATCCTCCACTATAGGAACACTTTACCGCAACTATTGGTACAAGCAAGTAAAGTTTTTGAAATTTTAGTGATATTTCATCAGTTTTAAAGCAATTTGAACGCTCTTTTCAACTATTCCGTGTAGGGAAGAATGAGAGAGTGAAAGATATGAAAGGTAGAACGCATGTCGCACAACAGGGAGTGAAGCGCATTTGTTTTCGTTCGTTCTTCCTTTACGAACCGCTGAGCCACTGAACCGTTCAAAATATCCGGTTCACTGTAATGAGTAATTCGGATCGGATCTGTTAAATAAAATGAGCTGTTTTGCCCATCTCTAATTGGTAAGGCATATCATTTATGAATTAATAAATGCTGCTTGGATAATTGGCAAGAATTTTGAAATTCGAGTGACAAAGAAAGTTGGTGTCATTTCATTTGTCCTTATGTTACTATCTTTCCTTGTTTCAAAAACGTGACTGCAAGTAGAAATTTTATTTGTACATTCTCTAGAATAATATCAAATCACTACGTATGTAATAGCTATTCATATCGCATAAATATAAAGGATCCAGATTTATGTAATTGTGTAGAATTTTATGAAAATATTGAACATATAGTGTTTGTATGCTCCAGATTTATGGTAGCCATAAAGATGTAAGAAACTACTCATTTTTATAGTCTGCACTAACGTAAGAACTACACGACATTCACGAGACGCGACGGAGGCAAGACATAACACTTATCGTTCTTACAAATCGTCAAAAAGTTTTAAAAATTACCTTTTCGTCGACCGGTTTCGGGCGCGATATAGCCCATCTTCGGGACAATGTCCGACCGGAATCTCCGAACTTGAAAAAAAAAAAATATCTGCATAAGAAATGATTAGATTAATTTCTTAAAACCCTGCATGAAATTTCGAAAAAAATGTGTTATCATTCTTGAATGAAATGAAACCACAAAGCGTTTCTAGATTGTTTTACGAAGGAACTCCAGAAAAAAATTAAATTCATGTATCAGATTTTGAGATAAATGTTGTGGATTCCATGCCACTTTTAAATGGTCCGTCAAAAAAAAAAAACTGTTGCGATCGCGGGAGGTGCTTCTGAGATTGACTCTTTCAGCAGAAATTAAGACCAGTATATTTGTCTTCTGTCAGCTTCAAAAGCTATGTATAACATATATTATAAAAGGTATCTATTTACAATAAGTTTTACTCACAAATTCGGTGACAAAATGCAGGAAGCAATTGATTTTAGTACGCACCATCATCTTCGCACAGCAATTTACTTCTGATTGTTATCTATGTTTTGTATTTGTTCCTGATGAATGCTAACTGTCACTATGCGTATTGCGATAAATGCTGGAATGCACATTCCTGGAATGTCTATATAGTATTATTGCAAACTGCATTGACCATTTTTCTGTAGTAAGATAATTGGTAGTTTTTTTCTTTTATTGTGTGGTTTTTGCCCTAAGCTGCTTTCCAGGAAATCAACAAATAAAATAAAACGCTGAAAGAATTCAAGAAGCAAAATAAGTGGAATTTCTGGGAAAATGTTATCAATTTATTTTCGACAAACTACGTAGGGCAGGAATTTATCCTATAAACGATTGAATTTATTTTAAAGTTATTAGGGGGAGATCCCCCAGTGCCGGACAGCACCCAATACCGGACAAAGTCGAAACATAGAGAATTCATGGTTCAATCAAGATGGTTTATTCGTAGAAAAGAAAGCTATTATGTAGACTAATGTTTGCGTAGAATAACACATCCTTGAAATATGCATGCTTTTTTTTTAAAAAGTGGAAAAGTTTAAAAATCTTTAAAAAATTGACGTATCCCCTTAATTTTGAGCCTATTTAGTAATTATTTTGAATATGAAAAAATACTTTGGATCACGCAAGCATGATCGAACATAATCCTAATTTGATAGTATGAATGTATTTTGTCCCATAATTGAACTAAATATGGACAAATTACAATTTTCGTTAAGCACCTCCTGTCCCTCAGTTTCAGACAGCTTGATTTGTTATATGATATCTTTGTAATTATTGCGTCAGTGTCTCAAAATACTTTCATTTTTCATGGGTTCCGTCGATCATGGTATCAAACATGCAATAAAACTAAGAAAAACGAACATTCAGAACAACATCGTAAAATGTGCTATTTTTCATCATATATGGAAGAGGTTTTTGATAGGCAAACTGCAAACTAAGAAAAACTTAAATTATTCTTGTAAATGTTGCAAATGCATTGAATTGGTAATTATAAACTATTTCTATAGTGTACACATTCAATGATGTTCAAATTTGCAGAATTCGAGGCATTTCCAGATCGTGTCCGGTATTGGGTGCCACCTTTCAAGATCGATCAATTCGGTACTAAAATACATCATCAAAATGCAATGTCAAAATTCATATTTGTATTTTCAAATTTATTTTTGTACACTATAAAAATAATAATATTTATCATAAATGGGTAACACGGGCCCATAAAATCAATATTTTTCGAATGATGAATATGGTGGCTTAAGTGTCCGGTACTGGGGGATCTCCCCCTACGCTTAAAAGTCACGTTTCCCCTTTTCCTGTTATAAAAACCAGTTTGCGAGAGGATGCCAGAAAAAGTTTGTGAATAATTTTTTCGAGGTGCTAGTAGTGGACTACCTACAAACTTTATAAAAAAAACTAAATATGCTTCAAAGGAATCTTTACAGAAATTTCTCTAATTTCTTTTGAAATAAATCTTAAAATAATTGTAGAAGAAATGCCTGGATGAATCATAAAGATTAGTCTTAAGATATTCGAAATAAAATCTGTTGTAATACTTGGAAAAACTTAAGAAAGACATTTGGATGAACATATAGAGGAAAGGCTTGTTCATCAATCCGGAATAGATTTTTTAAGTTATTAGCTTTTGTTTGTTTATTGCTTGAACGATCCCCTTTCCCATTTCCTTCACTGACTACGACTATGTTTGAAGGCATGCATAGTGTCAACCATAATTTCATAGAAATATTTCCAGCACTTTTTTATCACAAAATAAAATCAATCTTCAAAAAGTTTGTTTTTTTCCATAGAACCTACCTTGCAAAATTTTCCTAGAAATTCCATCTGGGATTTCTGTATGCATTAAGAAGATGTGCCTCTAGAAGCAGCTTATCTTATAAAAAAATAGACTCAGGCTCGGATGAGTATAGTCTTGAAGGGACATCGCTATTGTTAACCCATGATGTTTTAACAATCAGTATTCTTTTTCTTATTTCTTGCGTTGTGTCCCAACTGAGCTAGAACTTGTTCTTCACATTTGTAAGTCCAACTTGAGACTTTTCTTAGAATTTTTATAGATTTGTTTTTCCAAGGTTTTCCGATTCCGTTGCAAAAATACAAGATATATTTGTTGGTTCATAGAGGCCTCACCCAGACGTGGTCCTCTCTTGCAAGAAAAAAAAACTTTCGAGCGGTTTCAGGAATTATTGCAAAATTTAATTCATAAATATGTAATTCAGAACACTTTTTCCGAGCCGGAAAAATTTCCAATGAAAAAGATACTGGATGGATTTCACGCCAACTCGACAAAGGGATTGGCAGCACTCCTTCAGAATTCAATGAAACTTTCTGGGTGTGAAGACTATGTGAAACTAAGATACTTTACACACATTGTTTTTTCATAATCGATCTAGACTAACATTTGGAAAGGATCAAAGTTTTTATTACTTATTTTTTAAAACCCGTATAACTCGTATAACATACAAAAAAGTGTTGTATGGGGGACTGTCGTGAAATTTCCTGAAGTTTTAGAAAACATATTAAAAAAATTAAAAAAAAAACAACATTTTCTACACTGAAAAAACAATGATTCTAAATTATAAAATAGATTAAAAAACGGTCATTTCAGATTTTGATCGTTCTTAGGCAAAAAGTTTCGCAATTAAGTTTATTAAAAGTCGTCCATACAATGCAAATTGGGAATATTTAAGAAAAAAACAGTTTTTCTAACAACGAATTTTTCAAGCCCAGAATTTTTTTTTTATCAAAAATTTTGTTCGTCAAATATGATCGTGTTTTCAAGTGATAAATGAGTTTGAATCAGAAAATAGATTGTATTTTTTATTGAGAATAGTTAAAAAAACGGATTTATTCAGTAATTATGTTTTTTAAATGAAGGCAATCAATGGACTTTGCCTCTGCCTATGAGATTATCAACTCCGTCTAACAACTCGACGGGTTTTATAGTTTGAAAGATATCACAACAGTATTGCAAACATTGCAAAGTAACAACCTTATCCATACCTAATTAAATTCTCTTCTAGAAAAAGTTTTGTAAAAAAAAAAACTTACTACTTACTTACTACTGGTAATTAGCGACTTTTCTGAAAATTATAGTTTTTTCATACAAAACGCTGCTCAAGGATATAACTGGAATAATTCCCAAGCAACGATACACCTATTCGAGATTTACTATAAAAGAGATAATAAATTGAAAAACGTTATTTCATTATAATACCAGAAGTGTTGACCCATGACACAGTAGCAGTTCAGCTATTTATATCAAAATTGATAAATTTTGTTGAACAAAAAATAAATTTCTCAAAAGTTATTTTTATGTCAGATAGAGCTGCAGCTCATTATAAAAAAAAAATGCCAGCTCATGTAATTTCAAGAAAATACATGGATTGGGAGCAGAGTGGCACATTTTTGCCACATCCCACGGCAAAGGCCCCTGTGACGCTATTGGTGGCACTCTCAATCGAATGGCAAAAAGAGCAAGTCTTGCAAAAGACTATGGAAACACAATTGCAACTCCGCGAGAACTATTCGACTGGGCAGTGTAACAAACTGATACATGTATCACCAAATTAAATTTCTGTTATGTATCTAATGATGTTAAATGTTTGACCCATAACGCGGGTAGATCACCTTTTCGTGGTGCGTTATGGGGTAAAGATCTACCAGTGAACCCTAGTCCAAACTGCTTCAAACGAAGAGAACAGGATGTTATAGTAATCAAAGGAACACTTTTAGTCCTTGTTACATTTTAAACCTTGTTGAAAGTGACAAGTCTCGGTTTTCCCAGTTGCCGAGAATGATCTCGAGACAAGGAAAAAAATGAGTCGAATTCAACAATTTGTTTTCTAATCTTTTATTTATTTCGTTCTCTAGTTTGAAGAAGTAAGGACTAGGAGTCTGATGCATGGACAATATCGGTGTAATTTCTTGGCTTTATCGAGGGATCCGATTTTGCCTGATAAAGGGGCGCGCCTGTGGAGAGTGCATGCACCACACTCTTCGAAGGGTAGGAACCTTTCAGTTAGAATCCTTTCCTGTTCTCAAGTTAGGAATTACAACTGTAAGAAAACCGAATGCTTTATCACTTCTCGATAGTGACAAAGTAGAACGACATGCACTACACAAAGGACACGGGATATACTACAATAGATCAAATATTGGTCGCAGTGGTTTATGTTCCGAACAGAAAAAAAATGTTAAATGTTGTTGAGGAATTGTTTGATAAGGTAAAAAACTGTCCCTGGTACTCAAAAATATCATTGTTTTATGCCTATTAGTGATACACATTGCAGCCAAAGGGTATACCAATTCAGAGGATGAACCAAAAATATTCAATTTATTCAGTTAAGCCCAAAAATAATGTAAATATTCATGTGCAGATACTACGTTTTAGGATATATAGCAATAATAAATATAATAATGCATGATAAAAAAACAAACCACGACTTTTTTTCATTAGCATAATATTTACCCTTTCCAGACACCTGTTAAGATTGGCTTTGATCAAATAAAAAATAAAATATTATTGTGATATCTTTCCAACCATAAAAAAACCATCGGTTTGTTAGACGGAGTTGATTTTCTCATAAGCGGTTTGGTGCAAGATCAATTGTATTTAATTAAAAAAAAACTCTATATAATTCCGTTTAATTTCTTTTAAGTACTCCCAATAGAACAAATTTAATCTATTTTGTGATTGAAACTCATTAATTACTTGAAAATATGATCATACTAGATTATTTAAAGCGAAAAAAAAAAATTCAAAATTCATTTTGGACTTAAAAAATTCGATGTAAGAAAAACTGTTTTCCCTAAAATATGCCTAACTTGCAATGTATGGACGACTTTTAGTAAATTTAATTACAAAACTGATCAAAATCAGAAATGGCCTTTTTTTTAAATCGACTTGAATGTTTAGAATCACTATTTTTATGTTTTTTATTTTTTCAATATATTTTTCTAAAACGGCCAGTAAACATGCAGTTATTCAGCAAGACTATGCTGAGGTGCCTGTGTTCGATTCCCGGTCGGTCCAGGATCTTTTTGAAATGGAAGTTTTCTTGACTACCACACGATATACGAATGCGAAATTTCAACTTTGGCAAAGAGAGCACTCAGTTAAGAACACTAAGCTGAGAAGCAGACTTTGTCCCAGTAGGGACGCTAGAAATATGAAGAATAACACTTGCTGCTAAAACTATAGTATGTTAACATTGGTGATTCCCTTCGAGACTATACTCGTCTGAACCTGAGCCTATAATATTAATTTTTAGAGAAAACCATGCTTTAAGAACCACTTACTATGATGACTGTTAACGCCATTTTATAGCGTCTGCTAAAAACTGAACAACGGAGATCGGTATTGATAGCAAAAATTGGAAAATTATTATTGACTCCATAAATAGCAGTAGACGGGCATGAACATTCTGCGTGGCGCCCCTGAAAGTCGTAAAGTAATCTGTTAATGAGCAAAATATAGTAGCTCCATATACTGCAGTGAGTCGGCAGAGCCAACGCCAAGTACCAAATCCACTTGCCATGCAGACTGGAATCAATCGACGGCAGAGCTGCTGAGTGAAGGAATTGCGTTTATTGAACGTTCCGAAGGTGCATAAAAAATGAAAGATTTTTTTCTCTAGCCTAGTGAGCGCCTCACTGCAGGAATATATTTATGTCGGGTGTAGTTGAAAGACGATAGACAGCTAGGAAAAAATGTATGAGTAAATAGAAAATTATTTAGTAAGTGCTCTCCGGGGAGAGAAGCAAAACTCTTGACTAAAATGAGTAATTTTTAAGCAGCTAGAATGACGTAGGTACGCACACTTTTCTTTCTTACCGAAGAGTGGTTGAAAAATACTTGGTGGTAGTCAATCACCATAAACGTCAGTTTTCAGCAGCGTAGGAAATCTGTTGAATGATACACAGACGTATTTACCATAATGCTGTATGTTCAAAAATTCAATAATATTTCTATAGATGATTTGTTTTCAATTAAAAGTCATACGCGGCTAACGGTCGTTTCTAAGCTCTTTAGATGGCTCGTCTGATCTCGTCTCGCGGTGACACTATCAAACCGTCCGTCATAAGGAAGGTGCCGCAAAATTTGCCAACTTGACGCGTAAAATTAGCTCTTTCATCCAAAATGTAGAGATGAATCTGTGACACACTGAGGGAAAATATTTGAATCTATTCCCTGTACTTATAAACTGCAAACATTTATCTCACGGTGTATCTGTGCATGGAACGGATTTATCTAGCGGAGTTTAGGGCAAGTGTGCAATAGGGTCAAGAAGGTCATTTCATCTTTTACAACAACAAGTAATTTTGTTTTTTTTTTTCGACTATAACAATATGTTTCATTATATGTCTGAGTACAAACTACAACATATAATGAAAATTTCCATATATATTTTTTATCTGTTGTTGTATGAACAACCATATATCAGTGGTTCTTTAATTAGTTTACGAACGAGATCGGGGCTTCGTAAATTGAATTGGTTCGTAAATCAGTGTGCGCCATACCCTCGTGCTTTGTGTGAACATTTTTCTTTCTGCTTTCGGAAGTTTTAACCAATTTTTCTTAAATATTTTGAATTGGAATGATAGTTATTTTAATGGTAAAGAGAATGAGTTGTTTAATTTTCTAACAGTTAATAACATACATTTAGCAGTTATTACTAAAACTTATTTGAAACCTGGATCGAAACTCAAAATAGATCCGAACTTTTTTGTTTATCGTAATGATTGACTGGATGGCGCATGTGGTGAAGTTGCAATTATCATTCATAGGCGTATAAAACAATAAACTTCGTTATTTGAAACGAATGTTTTTGAAACTTTGGGTGTTTCTGTTCAATAGTTGGTAAATATACTTTCATAGCAGCGTATTTGCCTTTCCAATTCACTGGGCAAAAAATTAATTTGCTTCAAATTGACTTGTGGAAATTTACTCGCAATAAGTCAAAAAAAAATTGTCCTTGGTTACCTTAAAGCAAAAAAACGCTTATTCGAAATGCTATTCCCAGAATTTTATTTGATGAGTGCTTTTCAGGATATTTCTTGATTCAATGCCCTGAAAGTCCTAACCGTTCATCGTGATGTCAAATTGATATTTGATAAGCTCTGGACGAATTGCATTATGTGGCACACCTGCCCCATATTCCGCTACTATTCACACCGGTTGGCACCGCTTCAAACATTGACGTCGAAGTCGTCGTGGCCGCGGCAGTTGGCCAGCCAGCAGTGCCACGATCGAAATCAACCTGCAGAATGTTGATTCTGATTCTGCACATTGAGCGCGCAAACGGCTGCCGCATTTTCCGTTCCTTTATAGTGGATTATCACTGGCGCGTGTGGTGGAAAAATTCTCTCACGATTGCTCACTTTTCATCGCTCTTCGGAAGATCGCCACCGTAGACTCGTTTGACCCCATCCTCGACCTGTGCTGACGAAGACGACGACGACGACGACGCAGACGGTGAACGGTGGGGGTGGATGAGTGTTTCGCTGTCCGTTCGACCGTAGTATGGCTTTGCTGCTTTTCCATGCTATATACTCTGACACTTTTCGACTTCAGATGCTGTCAATCTAATCTCCTGCTGGTGGATACTCCTGCTGCGTTCGTGTGTAAGTCATACGTGTGTGGCTTTGAACGGCTCGCTGGGGTACGGTAGGTTAGCAGATTGTGAACTGAATATACTGTTCGATTAGTGTGATGAATAGAAGTTAGATGATAATGTATGGGGATGATATCCCGTTTGCCGAATGGATGTTTAGCCGAATAAGGTGTATTTGCAAAATAATGCGAAACAATTCGAAAGAACAGTCTCATTAAAATAAGTGAAAATCTAACTGAATTATCAGCTTAGCGCCAATAACTATTGAAATAGTAAAATGATATAATGAATCTTCGAAATGTTTGGGTGTATATCTATAAACAAATTAAAACAGAATTTGGTACTTAAATACCCAATTGAAGTGTACTCAAGCTATTCGAATATACAACATGTACCGAAACTTGTAAGTTACAGAGGGGGAAGCGTACCAGTGGGGTAAGTGGATCATTTCGATATACTGTCAACTCTCCCTTACTCGATATTGAAGGGACCATCGAGTTAGGGAGGTATCTAGTTACAGAACACAAAACCAGTGTAACTGCGATCCAAGGGACCATCGAGGTAGCCATGAAAACCAACTTTTACTATGGTTCTCTAACTCGATATCGAGATGCGGAATAAGCATAGCATAAGCATAAGCATAGATGACCGTACAATTCATAGTTGCTACTCCGTGATTGACCAGAACAATCGAAGTTGCACAGGGAATTAATGAATGGGGCTTGGGATTAGCTTACCATTCTTCAATGTGCACAAATCGAGAGCTCAAATTTAAAAGTCAATAACGGCGCCGGCCACGTCCTTACGGTCATCGGGGAAGGGAAGGAATGTTAGTGTGACTACCGTTGTTACTAGAGACCGAGATCACCTCTGCATCTCCACGGTTGTCATGGAGAGGATATTGGGTTAGTGGGATAAGGTAAAGATCTGGGAGTCACCAATGTTTGGTGATGCGAGCCATGATATAATCACGCCTAACCGGATTCGCGAAATAATTCGATAATCGCATTAAACGCCGAACAAGTGTTCGTCACTCGCCCACGCAAGAGCAAGCGACGCGATCAATAGATCAAACACTACTAGCGATCCGCGGCGCTTTTTCATTTCTCTGAGCGAACGACGCGCGACAAGTTTGATCCTGCCCTCATCACCCGCTCCCGCAGGAGCCAGCGTCAAGGTGGAAGGATCAAACACTACTAACGAACCGATCACTTTTTCACCGCTTCACTACCGACGCGCGACATGTTTGATCCTGCCCTCATCACCCGCCCCAGCAGGAGCAAGTGTCAAGGTCGAAGGATCAAACACTACTCTATTCAAAAGATGTTTTTATTAATGACGAAAACTGAAAATTACATGTATATATTTTAAATTATATGAAACAGGAATAATGCCGACACTTGTAGTGACGAACTATACATAGTTTGTTTGAAAATTACATATGAGTAATACTGTGCATTTTGTCTCGATATGGTACAAGTTTTAAAAAATACGTCAACATTCACAATGTCGAACAATTCAAAAGATAATTTTTAATAACGTATAAAAGAGACAAATATATGTATATTGAAATTGTATAAGAAAAAAACATAATGCCGACACTTATAGTGACGAACCATACAAAGTTTGTTTTAAAATTACTTAAAAGTTACGCTTTCAAGAAAATATGTGTTATCACAAGAATGAAACGAACTCACCAGTTGGTAATCCATCCTCGACTGAACACAAAACTGATACTGACAGCAAAACTTCTTGGCGTCCCGAAAACAAACCGTCTTGCTTGTGCCTTCCAAATACCTACCCAGCAAGACGCTCCAAAACAGAAAAAAAAATCTTAGGAGCCGAAAACACGCGCGAAACCGTGAGCCAAATCTATCGGACGACGCAAAACCGAACTGTCCTGCTTGGGCTTCACGAAGCACTACCCAGCAGGACGCTTGGAAACAGGAAAAAAAAAAATTCAGGCGACGAAAACATGCGCGAAACCGTGAGCCAAATCTATCGGACGACGCAAAACCGAACTGTCCTGCTTGGGCTTCACGAAGCACTACCCAGCAAGACGCTTGAAAACAGGAAAAAAAAATCTCCGGCGACGAAAACATGCGCGAAACCGTGAGCCAAATTTATCGGACGACGCAAAACCGAACTGTCCTGCTTGGGCTTCACAAAGCACCTCTAACTCGATATCGAGATGCGGAATACCGAGTAAGGGAGAGTTAACTGTATAAATAAAAATAAAATGAATGTTGAGCTTTCAAACATACTGTGTTGTAGTTTTAAATCATATAAGGCATCATTCTTAGAGTGATAGTTTTGATATTTATGTATAGTAACCCGATCAGAGAGGCATAACAAAATTATAACAACCTGAGATATTTTTATCAAAAATTATTTTATAACACAGGTTGATAAAAAGTATACCTCGTTAGATGATAAAATATCAAAAATTATAACAAAAAAACCTCTACGAGAAACAAAATTATATCAAGCGTTGATATAATTTTATCAAATTTAAAACATATTGAGATATGATACGCCAAATAGAAAAAAGGCAGTCATAACAACTGTTGTTACAAATGAGATATAAAAACTGCTTTAAAATAACAACATTATATCAAGGATTGATAAAACATTTTATAACTAATTTTGTTATAAATGAGATCAAATTCTAGGTTCAATATTCTTTCAATTAATACAGATAAAAAATATTTAACTTTCGTTTATGTTTTATTTACCGCTTATTTTTTCATATTGAAAATTCGAAGAAATTCGAAAAATATATATTTTTGAGCTCCTACAATCTCAGATTTCTGATAGTACTTTGCTAAACTGTGAAAAAAATCTAGTTAAATTTGTCAAAGAGTTTCAGAAAACTTTTGGTGTAGAAAATGTAGTCTACAACATTCATCTGGCAACTCATTTAGTAGAGTCAGTTAGGAATTTGGGAGCACTGTGGAACCCCTCTCTTTTTCCTTACGAAAATGGGAATGGCATGCTCATTAATTTCCATACGTCAAACATTCATCCAGTCATCCAAGTTGCCTCAAAGTTTATTTTGAATCGCATATGTCACCATACACAAATAGCTAGCAACAGCACTACAAAAAATTGGATTAAAAATATTTGGTCTTCACCTCGGAAAAACCCTGCATATAATCATAAAATTAAATCTGTGCTCCCAGATGACTTGAAATGTGATGAAGATGTATCCTAAAAAGTATTTAGCGATGTTGGTAGATGGTACTGTAATGGGTTCAAAATTTGCACTAAGTCTACATGTGCCAGATTTTCGTACGACGATTCGTTCGTAAATATTAACGATAAATTCTTTCATATCTTACGTATTCTAATTCGTCCCCTTGATGCTACAACTAGATAACTCGAAATTTGAAATTTTTGACTTCAATTTGTCAAAACAGTTTTCTTAATTAGATCTGCAAAATATCCACAGGTCTTAAGCGTGTGATTCAAAATATACAAGTTAAAGATTATTTTTCAATCATAATCTCTGCGATTAACCATCACCTTGTTAAACGGTCATACTTTCAAAGTTGCACATCTCAAAATTTTGATTTTCGAGTTATCTAGTTGTAGCATTAAGGGGACGAATTGATAACGACGATAAGGCTTATATTTTGGGACAAAAGTTAGTAACTAAAAAGTTGTACGGTAATATGTTTACTTATAAATATTCAGAAGGCACTGTACTATTTAGAATTACAAATACATTGAAACAATGTGTAAGCGTAACAGTAAAGCCGAATGACGGAAATTCCGAGAACAAAAGTTTTATTTCAATTTGTAAATCTAGAACGCAAGTAGATTAAATAAATTTGAGCATTCAGGAAAAAGGTGTTAACGATTCTAATTATTTCATGGCTAAATGTCTTATTGTATCACGCAAAACTTGGTAATTCTCGACATGCATGGTCGGTTCAAAAATGGTTTATGTTTTGTATCGCAATATCTTCCTTCGCTTGAAATGGTGATCCATAAATGACCCACCACCCCCCTACCCTTCTCTCTTTTAAGTATAAAATAATTTATGCACGACCCCATACTCATTAAATTCAAATAAAAAGCAATTTAAACTTGTTAAAATTTTAATATAAAGCAATTCCAAATATATTTCAAAAATATAACTCATTTTGATATAATTTTGATACGACTCAAAACTATTTTCACATCACATTTTAAAAAAATATCTAAATATAACATACTTTGATAAAAATATCAAACCTTGTTATAATTTTGTTAAGTTTTTGATATGCCTTTCTGATCGGGAAGTGGTGAACTGGGTGGTAAGAGAGCAATCGAAGCCACGTGATTATACGAACTGCGGCCTCAGACCCTCATCTCCTCGGAATAACCTTACGGTATTTCTTCGGGGAGGGGACAGTGTATAGCCAATATATGTAGCAGAAGTAGCCCAGGAAATCTGCTTCTCCTAGCCGACTTAAACAATGTTACGGGGAACTACCCAAGTAACCACAAGCATTATAACATTGCACGTATTCTACTGCATATCAACACCATTGATGTAACATTGCTTTTATTCGACATATTTCAAGAGTTGTCAAGCAATGAAGCATTAACTCTACATTACAAATGTATCAATGCACTAATATCACTTTATAAATTGCACTGTTGCACTAATGTTACTTTATAAATTGCTTCATTGCTTTATCGTCGTTTTTGCATTAGTGCAACTGTAAAAGGGCCCTTTTCCACTTTTAAACTACTTTAATGGTAGGCTTACGGCAATGCAGCTGCATTATATATGCAATGATATAATGCTCCATGGTTACTTGGGTAGCCTCGGCTGGCTAATCCTCTGCAGCCAACTCTTGGTCGGCGCAACTCTAACGCAATGTGAGTGACAACCGTAGTTTCTGCATTCCAGCACTCGGCATCCGCACACATTCTCTCTATTATATTGTCGGTGACGTGTCCCCTTCGCATGTGAAAATCGACCACGACAAGCTCCGCTGTTTCGTCCACACAAGCACAATTGGGGCACGCAGGATATTCTGAGTGCTCGAACCTATGCAGGTACTACCTATAGCAACCATGCCCTGACAGAAACTGCGTCAGGTGGAGGTTCACTTTCCCATGGTTTCTTTCATACCAATCTGAAACATTTGGTATCATCCAATGGTTCCATCCAGTCTTCAAAATTGCCTTTGCTTTGCGTTGCTTTGATAAAAAAAAACAATGAGAAAGAGAATACACGATCCTTATTTTTCAATCCAACTAGGTTTTGATATGAACATATCATTACGGTGAAAATACTGCATCATTTATCTGAATCATTTGTACCTCATTCAACAAGGTTCGCTATGCTGCAGATGGGTAACAAACTTTGTTGGTAGGCTTGGCAACCAATACTGTTTTCTTTTCTTCGCGATTTCACTAAGTGATCGTCAAATTATTTCTCAAAATGGTAAACGATCTTGTGTAATAGAGTGATTCTTCTAAAACATCTAGATGTTCAAAATTCAACGCATCTAGGGTTGTTGCTCTACGTTGTTGTTGAGTATCAGTTGAATTGTAGCGCTGAATTGTAGCGCTGTTTGAATGAGGAACTGACTCTGATCTTCGATACACTGTTATTTAATACTTCACAATATTTTATCCTATGTTTTATGGCAATAAAAATCTCTTGAAATGTCTGAAAAAGATCCACAACAGGAAAAAAACATGGAAAAATTTGTTTCAACATACCGTTAAGTCATCAGTCACCGTGCGGCCTCCATTCACCGTGCACATATACAAATTCCCAGAGAATATTCATACAATTTTCACAAATTATTCTTTTGTCAGCAAAATAGGATAAAACTGATGAATAAAGTAGTTTTTGTCACAAAGCATTTTGAAAAACCTAGTTTGTGTCGTCAAAATCATGGGATTCTGTTTGATAATGAATTTTTTCAACACTCTTAGTAGAAACGCCAAAAATTCACATTTTTCATTTTAACATCAGAGTATACAATTTTTCAAAATTTCAACAAGTTTTCACTGTGGATACTATTAGTAAGATGTATTTCATCGTATGAGCATGCAAATTAAAAATTTTTATTGTGTCTCAGTCGAAACCAAATGCACGGTGAATGGACCCTTTTCAATATATCAAGCGTGTGCTAGAATAAGGGCGTAAGTCGCATGATCGATTTCTCTTCGTCGAACCACTCTTCTATGAATAAAGGTGACAAGATGCGGGTTGGTCATCATTTTTTCACCTCAGGACGCAAGATTGCATCGCTGCCTAGCGTCCTGAAGTAAAAAAAAATACTAACAGACCCGCTCCTTGTCACCTTTATTAACAGAAGAGAGGATCGATGAAGAGAAATCAATCATGCGACTTACGCCCTTATTCTAGCATACGCTTGATATATGATTCTTATTACCGTGCATTCGTGTAAAAGGCTTAAAATTATCCGGTAATATTCAACTTATTGTTATGCCGTGATTAAACTACTTCATATTTAGTTTCTAAGTGAATTTGGAATGGTTTGGTCCTCCTTTATCGACCCAAGTAACACCGAAAACCGATACCAGATAGCAGATTTTGTCATATAATAGTTATAATAGTGAATACCATGACATCTTGTGCTATAAAACAGTTATAAAATAGCTCCCAGAAAACAAATCATTTCAAAACTGTTAATTAAACTTTATGAATCGGAGATTATAAATTCAAGCTGAAATAATGTGTTTTTAACGTTTATTATACAAGATTGAAACATCGATAAAACCGTCGAAATTGATAAATCATGTGTGCCATTTTGATATCATTCGACTATTGAAGAAGAGTCGAAAACGCCATATTCATGCCCTCTGGAGAAAAATCAAACGGAATCGAAATGCAACGAAATCGCTTAGCGATGGTTCTTGGAAGTCGGTTACTTTTCATAATGACAAAAAAAACAACTGGATTGAAAATATTACCGTTAAGAATGTAAAAAAATCGCAGAAACTGCTGAAAAAAGTAACAGCTTTCGAGCCATAAGTGGTCACACATATCACCTCAAATAGGCATTTTTTTTCAAGCTTAATACAAATTCTTCCAATTTCGTTTGCCTCTTCTTCTAGGATTCCCTGTTTTAGCCATGAACTTTACGAATTGCCAATTTCTAATGGTTTTTTTTTGCAACGTGATAGACGCATCACATAATCCGGAGCGTTTCCTGTACAAGGGACACCTGAAATCACCTATCACTGAATTCAACATAATATCAAATTGCTCTGGTAGCAAAAAGCATAGGTTCCCAATGATGATTTTTCACGAGTATTTATTGAAATAAAGCAGCTCTTTTCCCCTGTGTTGGCTGCATTCATTGTAGTCGAATATGCTCCCCAATCGATGAATAAAAAACAGCTACTGTACGAGTTTTTTTTTCGGAAACATTACTGCAAATTATACAATGTTTACATTTGTCAACCGATGTTTGACGTTTGACGGATAAAAAATCGATTCACTAAGCAAGAAGCTATAAAAAAGTTGTTTGGGTATTATTATTATTCTTTTTTTTTCTATCTTTATTAACGAGATTTTTAGCCCTGGGCTAGTTCATCTCGGGACCAACGGCTTTACTTCCCTTCCGAAGGAAGTCGTCACTGAAATTTTGGGTGACTATCTCGGGAATGGGATTCGATCCCAGGTCCTCGGCGTGAGAGGCGTGTGTTCTAACCGCTACACCAGGTCCATCCCCCCATTATTATTATTATCGAAAGAACAATAAAATAAATTCTCAAAGAGAATGTTGAAAAGATGTTCTCAAGATATATTATAAACGTTATTATAAATTTATCAAAAATCCTTAGTTATGATGCTCTGAAGATGTTATTCCAACGTAATTTCAGCTTATTTCAGAATAAAAACTAAACCATTTCACATTTTGCCAAATAAATAATCTAGATTACAGTACCGCTTGAAAATTTGATTCACCTTAACTCGAATCAATTGAAGCCGCATGTCGATGATATTAACCAGAAAATTTTGTTGGAAATCTGGGTTCAATTCAGTGAATTAAGCAATCATGGCAAGATATGTATAAAAATAGTAACAGTTTAGAGTGTGACCGATATGATCAGAGTAATATCAAAATAATTGAGTAGTTCGAACATTTTCGGACAGTGCTGTAAGTTTAAATAAAAGTATGCCATATTATGTTTTCGTTAGAATTGAAGCAAATTCATCAAAACAACACAATTTTGGTAGATTTGTATTATATTTAAGGATTATTAATTAATGATGCATGGGCCATATGCATTATTAAAGAGTAAAACTGAAAGTTTCACCATATATTTTGATCCGTATATTAAACTTCCCAAGTATCGATGAACATGATCCACTTTCGTTTATCTTAATTTCAGTGATAATAAAGAATCATAAATATGATAACTTGAAAAATATTTTTCAGGTTGGAATAGTCATGTATATTATGACGATAAATTTGTTTTGATTTTGCTGTAAGTTCATTCGTTTTGCATATATCTTGACCTAGGGGCCCAAATAGCCGTAGCGGTAAACGCGCAGCTATTCAGCAAGACCAAGCTGAGGGTCGTGGGTTCGAATCCCACCGGTCGAGGATCTTTTCGGGTTGGAAATTTTCTCGACTTCCCAGGGCATAGAGTATCTTCGTACCTGCCACACGATATACGCATGCAAAAATGGTCATTGGCATAGTAAGCTCTCAGTTAATAACTGTGGAAGTGCTCATAAGAACACTAAGCTGAGCAGCAGGCTCTGTCCCAGTGGGGACGTAACACCAGAAAAGAAGAAGAAGAATATCTTGACGTTGCACATTCTAATGAGATAGTGTGTAATACAAATGTGTTTTTAAAGCTATATAGCTTACAAATAATATCACAACAACCAAAACATTTGACAGTATTATAAATAACAATCTTATACGTTATTTACACTTTCAAATACCTCAATGACAACAAATGAACTATGTCGCTCTATACTCTTGATTTGTGAGTCTTTAGCACTGAAAAATAACATAATTAGAACAAATGATCATCGCAACTTAAATTTGCATCTAATTGTGTGGGGGTTTGTTTATAAATTGTCGATTGCATGTGATTTTAGCTAGTTGTCAGATCTATCAGATGTTATATAAGCCACCATTTTTTGTGCTGTTTAAGCTATACAAGTGTTAGATATAAAGTAAATATCACTAGAAGAATACAACAGAATATGTTAAAAACTTGAATTATTAAGGTACAGTGGGGGAAGTGTATCAGTGGGGTAAGTGGATCATTCGTCAATATTAAGCATTAATACTTGAATATGTTGAATGTTTTCGCACCATTGCTTCGTTTGAGGTTATATTCTTACGCCCACACTGATACTATTGCAAAACTAGTACTGCACGTACACTAACACAAGCAAACTTGTTAGTTTCAAAAATTAATTATTTTGAAAATTGTTTTCCATCAATCAAAAATCCACTGTATCTCTGCCTACACGGTGTCTCTGGTAGAACAACATTAATATAAAAAAATCAGTATCGCTTAAACATCCACCAAATGAAAGCTTAGGCTTTCCCCTTTCATTTGACACCTGTTTGGAAATGTTCTATCGGGGGGTCCTGAACATTTTTTTTTTCAAAATAGTACAATGCCGTTTTTTTAGTACTAATTTCTGAATTATGGTTCACACAGTCATTTTCTTTCATGCTTATCTAGGTAGCCATGAGAAATTTTACTAATTAATAGAAAGGATTTAGCATTATACCATTCTATTTGAACCAATTACAAACACGACATATCGATAAAGTAAATACGGTTAATACGGCTTAAAAATGCTCACTATTGTACATTACTACAGCTCAAAGAAGCTGTCGATCATATGCTTCGGAGTTCTCCGGAACCTTAACATGATTCCAAGCAACTTGGAAATCGAAATGTATAGTTTCACTGGCTTACTTCCCGTATTTGCTCAAACCACTTTCTGTGATTTTATAAAACTCCGGGATATGATAGCGCAATTATGGAACTTCGAGCTATTGGGTGAGCAATTCATGCTTTTGAAAAGTTCTCAACCTTTTCTGCAAAATCATCATCCTGACTCGTTTGAAAACAACTTTTATGTACCTGATCAAAATGATCAAGCGCCTGAAATACATTAATTTACAGAACAGTACGATAAATTACAATTGCTAGCAAACTTAGATTTCACTTCCAAAACATGCCGATTTTCCAAAAGCTTCTGACAGTTTCAGCTGGTGAATCCACATTTGCTGTGGCGTTGGCACAGATGATAAAAGAATTAATTTTAAGGTAATCTTTATGAATCACACAATCAAACTGCTGATGCTTACCCATTCCTCGACGTTATTTGGATCAATGTATTATACTTTTTTGTCAATTAGATTTTCAACACCTAGGGGAAATCAGGGTAAAACCGACACTGTGGGTAAGATCGACACCCTTTGATTTTTCATGTTTTGAGCAGATTTTCATACAGTTTCCACCACGCTCTATCTTAACTTGTGAAATATTGTGTTTCGAAAGACATTACAATTGACGCTACCAATAAACTGCCAAAATAAACAACAAAATCATATTGGATAACATAGAAACAACAGCAGTTGCAGTATTTCGCTGTTATTCTCTAACTATTTCGCATGTAATTTCTTTTAAATGTCATTATTTAATCTGCGTCTACATGCTTATTAACTATTATTACGTTGGTACAACATGAAGGAGAAATTATTTTTTGGTTTTTCGACAGCTGAAAACGCTATTGAAAAATAAATGTCCACTCGGGGTAAGATCGACACTTTCATTTGGGGTAAAATCGACACCTTTCTTTGCTTCATAATCTAACTTCTGGGAATCTTTCTAATCGGAGGACTATCTCTGTAGTTTATGTGAGTCTTTATTTTCGAATTCCAGTGAAGTTCACGGATAGCGAACTTGTTAACATATAAAATATGACACAATATGACTTGCCACAAGCTATCATTAAGTAGTAAATAAAATATTTCTATGTTATCACGTTTTAACTTATTTGATGAAGCTTGAAGAGGTTTTTCTCATTTAAAATTCATGAATTAATAGAATTTGAAATATTTTCACATAAACTAATCTTATTGTGTATTTACAAACCATTAGATTCGACAGTTTTTATTTTCTAAAAATAAATAAACTTTTCTGTTTTGTAATAATATAACAGTATTTATTTTCACAACCAATCATACGCCACAACTTTATCTTCGTAAACATTCCATAAACACAAATTAATAATATCCATGTGTATTCATTCCAACTTTATAATCTTAGCATGGGACATTTGAAATTTTCACATATATATAGTGGATCTTTGACCCCTCCTCAATAATTTACGTAATATGTGTATAATCCTTTAGAGGAAGGGGTCATAAATGTCGAAAGTCATGTTTAAAGCATTCTTTTGAATATGCAATGTGATGGTGATGTTCACAACGTATAAATTCTACTCAAAGTGCATGTGTCGGTTTTACCCCAACGGGGTGTCGATCTTACCCGCACTCTCAATTTTCTCACCTAAAAATGATGAAATATCAATGTGATTTAAATCACTATATAACCTTAATATATCATCCAGCGATTGCAAGGATTGATAGATTTATAACCAATATGTGATTCTACAACAATTTTAGGTTTGTTTAACAAGCTTAAGTACACAAATTTTATCAATAAGCTTAGGGTGTCGGTTTTACCCCGAATTCCCCTAGTGTTATATGCAAGGAAGGTGGTGGGCAATTTGTTCGTCGGGTGATCCATCGTGCAGTGGATAGTAAATACAATTGAAGTACTGCTCCGCCAGTTTATGGTCCGTATGTGACCAAGTATTCGTGGATGACCAGCTACATTGGATAGATCTTTTTTTGTGTGGTACATATATTTGTAGGACAATACCAGACTTTAATTCTGATGTCGTAAAGAATGTGCTGTTCAATAATATCAAACAGTATTGCTGATAACGGTTGCAGACACATATTTTTTAAATACAATACGCAAATCTTCGAACGATTGTCTTCGTGGCTTTTCGGTTTCATGTTTCAGGTCTCCTGATAGAATGTAGTGTAAATATATATTTATTAATAGGTGTGAAATTGGGATATATTTATTGTAATTATTAACAGGCATACCTCTAATCATCAAACCAAAATGTTGATCCAAAACAATGGATTTATAAACATATCACGCGACACAAGCACAAATTTTTCGCTATACCACCTTAAAACGTGACAACTTAAGCAATGCAGCGTTATAACACAGCGCCAATTTCCCTACCATTGATGCCAATTTGGTTGTTTGGGGAATCTGTGGAACCATTTGTAATGTAATGATCCATGAATAAATGTTTTCTCTAACGCTTTGTTTATTACTAATCGTAAATAGCATTATCTTATGAAAATATATTTGAATTTTAAAACGGTAGCATACAACTGAATCTAAATAAGGGTCATTTATTGAAAATCTTTTAAATCTCTTAACATTTTTTTATTTAAAATTTTAAATACTATTTACAACCATTTTAGTTTTGTATAAATAAATAAATTTTGATAAAAAAAATAAACAATTTTACTATTTACTGAATTTATAATCAACTGAACAGCAACACTGCCAAACAAAAACAAGCTTGTTTTATGGAAATCTGGACAAACATTTAAAAAGGGTACATCGACATTGGTAAACAATGGCTTTGTAAGACGCTGTTGAGCCCAATTTAACTCGATCACGCTCACCAATACTACATCAGGAAGAGCTAACACTAATCTTTTTGATTGTGGTGTTAGTTTGCAGGGGCGAGCTAAAAAGGGCTCAACGTTTCTAAAAAAAGGCTCCATCCCTTTTCAAATGTTTGTCCAGGAATATTTGTCATGGCCTTCTACGGTTCGATTGAGTTGTCATCATATGGTACAAGCGATTCATTGTATCATACTATTGGTGGAAGAAGATCACCTATGGTACGTATCTCTTACTAAAAAAAAAAATGTTCAGGACCCCCCGATAGAACATTTTCAAACCGATCTCAAATGAAAGGGGAAAGCCTAAGCTTTCATTTGGTGGGTGTTTCAGCGATACTGATTTTTTTATTTTAATGTTTTCTACCAGAGACACCGTGCCTAAAGTCGAATACTATTAGTTTTTTCGACACGTGGTGAGCATTTTAGTTCTAATTGAATGAATCACAATGAAAAATATGTGATTTTTTATAAATAAATACAGATATATTCTACATTTCAATGGGGTAGGGTAAGTGGATCAAGTATTATTATTATTTATTGGAAGACTGTATACGATAATTTTAAAATGTTTTAGTATCCGCAAATGTTATTTTCCCTTAACTTTATTCATTCCCAGCTTAAATTTGTCAAATTGTCAAAGAAAATTTGAATTAATCCACCTAAAAGTTTTTTAACTTTTCTGGTATATAAAAAATAATAATTTCAAAATTTACACGTAATTTTCCGTGGTTTATCTAAGCTGAGTTGTAGAAGAGCGAAATATACAAATTTTCCAATTGAAAGTATATGATCGTACCTTATTTGACCATATAAATTATTCTAGACAGATGATACAAATTTATTCATAAATAGAATAAAAGGATTTCAGTTTGTTATTCAAAAGAAAATGTAACTAATATTTTTAAATTACAAGTGTTTGTATAAAACATTGCTAGGAATAATCCTACAATATTTATATATAAATCCTACAATACTTCTATATAATGGATGAATTTTCTTCAAATTATTCTAGCTACAATATATTTTTTGTTCGAATTAGTGGGAATCAATGTATAATATATGTATATACATATATCTTGATTAAATTAAGATACTTTTTAATTTCAAAGTATTAAAATATAACACTACTAGCACTAATTACAAGATCATTAGTAATACCATTTGTACTATACATAATTACACCACATTTGTTTTGAGAACAAAAGTTTGTTATTGGTGATCCACTTACCCCACCATGGTGGGGCACGTCGGGGTGCATGTAGCATGCTTCACCAACTGTTTAGCAGGCAACATTGGTGCTCCTGGCGGGAAGAATAGATCAAAGTAATCCAGGCTACTATGTTCTACAGCAAAAAAACAGTGTTGCTCTGAAAGTAATTGAATGATCATCTCAGCATGATGTAGACTTTGGTATCAATTTTAACAAATTATCCTTACGGCCCATCAAAATGTGATCTTCGGCAAAGTTGTAGCTGGGAAGTTTCCACATTAGATGAGTGTGTTCACTTTTCCATAGATTATTATGACGAGCTGTTAGAGGACTGAACACAAAAGGTTTGCCTTTTCCATAGTAATTTTCATATAAACTTCAAATAGCGTGTGCAAAACCAAATTTCTTCTGAATCACTTCAAATTTTGGGAGGATCATTTTCATCATAATTGACATCGTTTAAGCATAGGGGAGCAAAAACTTCAAAATTTGCATCAGTCTATTGCACAGTGTTCCAGTTGATGCTGTCTTGAGGTTCAGCTACCACATATTCTTCGAGCTGCCTTTTCTTTCTGGGGTGGATTCGCTTTTCTTCGGCTCTCACTGACATGTAACGCTCTCTGTTGTCGGGTACCGACCAAAAGCATACGGTTTCTTTATGTCTGTCACTCTCTGGCACTCTTCATGGAACCAGTCGTTTCGTCTTCGTCGTTGACCAGTGACAATCACTTCCCGCGCCGTTGTTGTCACAGCTTCGTGGATAGGGTCCCTAAGGCTGTGGACATCTCCCGAAACGTCGATTCTTCCCAACTGCTCTAGCTGTCTAGCTGTTGGCGGTACTGTGCTATTACTCCATTAGTCGACAAGCGTTGGATATTGAAGCACAGCGTGACATGCTACTATGGTGAGCTGTAATGCGCATGCGATGTTAAAGTGTAACCTACTTAACTTCTATTCAACATTACACAGCTTTAGTATCTTTGTTTTCGATTGCCATTTGTTTAATTTTCTAAAACTAGTTTATTTCAAGGGAAATTGTAAGAATATTCTCTCGTTTTTCTGATACAGAGAACCCTTAGTTTAGTCGATTCGGCGTTTTTCAATTTTTTAAAAAATTGGTTTCAATTCATTTCTTGATTTATTTAGTGATTGATTATGTTAATTTATTACCAGAAATAATATATCATAAGTAATAAGCATAAATAAACTATTAAGGGTTTAATATTGCTACCTTATTATTATTTTATGCTACTCAAATTTCTATAAATACCGTGAAAATTTCAAAGCTGAGTAAAACAGCATAGATTCTCACAATCGTTGATGCTACCCTACTCACAGATACCTTCATTGAGTCGAACGTGTTATCTGCGTACATTAACTGTGTTCTGCCTCCCCCATTCCGTTGTGACGGCATCATTTTGCCGCCGGTGGTGCTGGTTGAACCAATCGGCATAACCCATCAGCCTCTAACTGGCCTGGCAAAACATCCTCAAAAAAAGATGAGACGAACGAAGGAGACTCTCGCATTTTCCAAAGGCAAAATATACACGCTTTCTAGAGCTACTTATAGCGATTTGCTGAACACCACACCTCCAATTTCCGGGAAAGGGGTGTGGAGGGTGGCTCCCGCTGCCCCACTCGCGGTTTTCCAAATGCGGTTTTCACCAGGAGCTAAGGCCACCCACCGCCGTTCGTCCGTTGCATCTTATCCATCTTCGACATTGTGTGGAGGAGTTTTTAAATATAAATGATGTTGAATGATATTTTCGCTTTAGTTAGTTATTGAACGGCTCTCGGTTAATTAACTCATCACGTCCACAAGTCGGTTCGTAGTGCAAAAGGCAAAGGCAGAGAAAGGCTCTCAAAAGGCATTAAAAAAGGGATAAAAGTGGAGTGAAAGTGCAACCGAAGGCAAAAAGTGCTTGTGTGATTTAAGCTGATAATCCAGTTACTCAGTTCATCGGTATCCCGTGCACGCGTCAAATCAGTTAAAAATGATGGTAATTTTTCTTTTTAAGTTCGCCCTTCTATGCTACTATACATACATATTCGAAGCTGTATCAGTTGGTGGAAGGAATTTTCCTTCGTTTGAGGGATTTGATAGTTTGAATAATGTGCATCGATTTTTCAAGTCTTTGAATTATACCGAACTTCAACACCGCACGTCTCAATTGAAATAAACTGAATAGGAAATTGGCTGACGAGTGAAGAAAACCTTCGGAAATGAATGGACTTTTTTCGATGAAAAAAAGAAACTACCGGCGGTACAGTGCTACAAGAAAGAGTTTGTTTTGAATGACCGCTGTGGCTTCCTCCAAGTTACTCTGTAGGAGTTTGTTTGCCCCCTCCACGTGGCACTTAAAGTAAGGTGCAATAAATAAAATCATCCGAGCAGCAGAAAAGGTGGAAAATTTCTATAGAACCGCCGTCGAATGGAATGGGTTGGAAAACTGCAATCAATCATCTCGCCCACAACCTGTTCGGATTAATTATTCAATTCAGAGAATGCAGCGTGTCGTTATAAGAAAACTTTTACGGTGGACCAAGGCAAAGGAGGGGGAGTAACTGTAACTACCGTATTGAGACTAGCCCGTGCTCGGTTGAGATTGTACGGAAAATAAGAGTCATCCCGTGTCTCATAAATCTTCAATTAAGCTATTCATCTACCTTGGATCGAAACTATCTCTGACATCGTGCTTGGCAGAGGAAACTATTATTATGGTCGACTCACCTTTACCGAAGTATCATAGCGTGATTTTTTTTACGGTCACTTTTACCGGTCATAATTATAAACGTAGAGAAAAAATGATTCGCGAATGAACACGTGATTTAATATCGCCATCCAATCTGAGGACTGAAAATCAATTTTGTTTGAACAGCCATTTTCACGATCACGGTCGATTGTTGGTGTGCCAAGTGGAATGTGCTTTCGTATGATAGATTTGAGTGCAAATCTAAGAGCAATGATGTGAAAAATGTGACGGTGAATTGATCCAAGTGATTGTCCAATGCCTCTGTCGGGATGGAATGTTTGACGGCTGCATTAAACATGAATCTGGTTGATCTGAGGAATTATCGAAAACATGTATTTCATGATATTTTTGGCACAGAGGAAATCAATTATCAAAATTATTGCTGAATATAATTCAGAATGGAAACATTATTAGGAACTAAGGAAGATAGTCGAGGTTATTCAAAAGTTGTGTGATTTGAAAACTGGGTTTTGAGGAATGTGCCAACATTGCATATGTCGAAGTATAGCAAAAAAAAAGGTACGTTCAAACGTAGTTCATTTGCAAATGTTTAAAACATATTGCAATACTTAACCACAAATATTGTTATACTTGGTCTACGGATCCCTAGGGTCCCGTAACGACCTCTCAGATGAGCTCAGAGTACACAGCGCAACAAAAATGACACTTTTGCGTGTCTCAAGGATCAAATTATGTGTCTCTAGTAGATTTGGGGTTGCTGAATCTGATGCCGTTCTCAGAAATTTCCCAGCACGTCACAATTTTTAGCTACAGGTCGCCAAAGTTGTATAAAACATAACAAACTTTCGTTTTAGATATATTTTGGTTGAAATTTCACGATTAAATTTAGATTAAACCGATTTTTTCAACATGCTTGCAGTCTCCATGCAAAAATCTTCGTTTCTCTTATATGGCAAAACACAATACTTTTCTAAACCATCAAAAAATAGCTTTTGCGCATCAAAAGCATTATGAACATTGATGATTAGTATTGTTATACACATAAAGTTTGAATGCTGTGGCAAATTATGCAAATAAATTGCCTTACAAGCTGACAAACTTGCATGCACGTTGGCTGAAATAGTCAATTTTTGCATTTTCAACAACCAATATCTCAAAAACTAGACGTGCTATGATATTTCTGTAAACGGCAATTGATTCAGCAACCCCTAATTATGTAAATAGAGTTATTTTGATGCTGGAGACAAAAACGTGTTCCGCAGTGGTATTGGTATTGTGATACAATAAAAGATATAGGTTCAATTATAACTAAATGGGAAAAACATAAGAAAAAGTTTAACCAAAACAATCAATAAAATAATTAACAACAAGCAATAAGTAGGAGCAGATTTGCAGTAAACAAATCAATAGCACTTTAGAATCTATTTTTCACCAAAACCATTGCAAAAAAGCAATATTTAAAATATTTTATTTTTTTAATTCTAATAGTGCGATATTCAAAACAGAAAAGGCAACAAAATCTTGAAGCAAAGAAAGCACCATGGAAGATGAACTAAAAACAAAAAGTTATCTATTCTCATTACGCTTGATTTCTAATCACTACTTTTTCGATCCAGTTTCCTATAATTGCCAGTAATTTACGTTTTTCATCATTTTCCATACGTTTTGACAGCTCTCGACCTCTCGACTACCATTCTTCCATGCGCTTGTGTTGGAAGTTTAAGAAATTTGAGAATCCAGCGTAGCGCGATCAGTGAGTGGAAAACAAACATCAGTGTCGCTGCTCGGCGGCCAATGAGAGAAACTGAATGTTCGAAAGGTTGTTGTCTGTACTTTTTACCGATGTCGCCAACTTTTAGCGGTTATGAACGAAATAAACAGTCGTTACCCTATCACTTTTTCATAAAACACAGAGTGTTCTCCTTATTCAAACTTTTGTTAATTTGGCTGCCAAAACCCAATTAATAATGATGCCGTTTCGTAGCTGATTTTCAACAAGACTTATAATCCGAATTTTTGACATATCCTACGGAAACAGGTATTCCGGGAAATTCTGAAAAATAAAGTGAAAATAAAGAAAATTTGACGATTTTTTTAACTTTTCGTATCCTACCATAATATATTTCATACCATTAAATAATCATCAGTCTTATTTGTGAGTTGTTTACTTATGCATCTCCAATTGTTTTTTCTGGCTGTTGGGTTCGTGTTTAACGCAAGGCTTAAAACAAAAAAGTTTACAAAATTAAGCAAAAGTCCATGCAATAACAAGAAGAGTGGATTTCATACTTGACAAATCGTGTAGAGCTCCAATCACATTTGCCGAAACTGAATCAATCATTTCAAGTAGGTATTAGACTAAGAACCAACGATTGTAATACGTATACGTATACGTTGAAATTGTGACTGTTACATTAACCATTAAAAGCCAGAGGTGAACCTTAAATTTTTAAATGGCCACAATTCGTAGACCAGTAGATCCATTAATTTGAAATAAATTTCAAAGTAAATGTGGTTAGTTGTTCTTATTATCCTTGGGCGAGACATCCCCCCTAACGGGAGGGGTTTTCAAGATAACAGAAAAAGTGAGACAAGGGCTCCTAAATTAGTTTCAAACGGATATATCAACATCCAAATGAGCTAGAATTTTGGTGTCTTTGACAAAGTTATTAAGCAGATTAAGGGCTATCTGGCGGTGAAGGGGCTGATCGAGAAATTTCCCGCTAGATGGCTCTAGTGACAATATTTCTTCAATTGTCTGTATCTCAAGATCCTTATCAGCTAGAAGATTGATATCTTCGGCAAAGCTGTTCAGTAGATCAAGAGCTATCTTCGGTGAAGAGTCTAACTGGAAATTCATCCGCTAGGTGGCTATTATACAGTGAATTGTGGGCGAAAGTTTAGACAAGTGGAGGCGTATAGATGATAGTACTAAAATACCAAACTGACATCTCATCTTTTATGTTACGACAACAGCACAGGCTAAATGTTTTTGGACAGTCGCGAATAATTCTTTATCCCTGAAGAAGATCCAAATTGGGATCGAAACGTTGGAGCCAAGAAAATAAATTCGTGAGCCCTTCATAAGACTGCAAGCCAGAATCGAATTCTTTAAAAGCAAAAACCCAGAATATCATTAGATACAACAATGCATTTATGTAATTTTTAAGCGAACTATGAATGGTTCGTCACTACTAGTGTCTGAATGAGCACTTATTCCTGTTTTATTGAGTTCCAATGACAACATACTTTCCTTGTTTTGTTAGTACTGTTAGTACTAAGAACAACCTCTGAATAGTTATTATATTGAGCTCAGGTGAAGAACTAGCCATTCGTCAATGTGCTAAAATTCACCTTAATAAAGAAAAAAAAAAGTTATTATATTATTAGTTATTATGACTGCCTTCGAATTTTTCTTTATCATTCATCAACATCTTTTCATCGCGATACAGTTCAAAACTAGTTTTAAGTGAGAGTATTATTTTTCCTCCTTATTCATGCAGTGTACCATCGACCAAAAGTGACTCCTAGTCCCAGATCGTATTCCTCCTTCACTAATAAACACTCTTCCCGTGGCAATTGTGGAAATGCAGAGGTATTCTTCGTCTCAAGAAGCAGACTCTTAACAATAGTTTAAATTACGGTGGACGCAATTCTCGTTACGACTGCATGACACATGATGTAAGTGATGGAACGAAACAAAAACGTGTCCTTGAAGGTGTATTGAACAAATAATGTAATTTAACATGTTAAAGGACACGAAAACGATGGAACTGTGATCGACATTTCCAGAATTATCCACTGAATTTTTTTTTAATTTTACACAAATTGACATCATTCGACTCGCATCTTTTATGTACATCCAAAAGACGTAAAATCACATGATTTTTTGGAGTGTGCAACAATCATCACATTCAACATTCCTTCCCTATCCCAACTGACTGAAAGGACTTGGCCGGTGCCGTTATTGATCAATAATGTGAGAGCTGCTAAGATGTGCACTTAGAGAGTAAGTGGAAAGCTCCTTCCCTTGTGCAGCCCACAGACGCTCAGACGGTTTGACCAACATTGACTCCGCACCCAAGTTAATCAAACCGATTTATGTTGATGCAAAGTTCGTTGCAGCAACACGACATTTCTTCGCGTGTGTTTAATGATTTCGGCAAGTCTAGTGAACATGTGATTGTTATTTTATCGATGAGGAGTTCCAGTTATAATTCACACGAAGTATTCTGGCAAAACTCTGAAATTTAGAGGGGTCTCTGTCGGTGAATATTCTGAGCAGTCAACGATTTAGGGATGGCTATGGGATTTTTTCCAAACATTCTATCCAATATCTTTTAGGGTCGATTTCTTCACCTTCGCTTTAGCCTTAAACCACGTTTACCCATATGATTAAATTAGTTTTAAGGCTTAAGCGGAGGTGAAGAAATAGACCCTTAGTGATTTTCTCTAGTTATTCTACTTTGAAGTTTTTTCAGGAACCCATGAGTTATACTAAGGATTCCACCAAAAAATTTTCCTCGAGTTCTACCAAAACAATGAACAATAATTCCTCTAGAAATTTATCCTCAGAATCAACCAGAAATTTCTACGGAGAAAATCCTTCAGGCATATTTTCAGGTGGCATTCTTCCAGAGATTCCTTCAAAGGTTCCACTACAAATTATTGAGGATTTCCTCCACTGATTCTTTCAAAGATCAATAAAAAAATCCTCAAGTAATTTCTTCCGTAGTTCTTCAGGACTTACTACAGAGCTACCTCCAAGAATTCCTCCTGAGATTGCTATAACAATTTCTTCAACGATTCCTTCAGGTATTTCCCGAGAAATTTGTTCCAAGGATTCAATCGCGCGTTTCCCAGGAAGCACATGACGAATTCTTTCAGATACTTCTCAATGGATTCCTCAAGAAGAAATTCTCCCAAAGATTTCACCAGGACTTTTTTCAGGGCTACCTCCTAGGATTTCTCCTCAAATTCCACTAGGAGTTGCTTCAGAAATTCCACCAGCAATTTCTTCATCGATTCTTTCTAGTACTTTTCTACTAGAATTTTTCTAAAGTTCCCTATAATCCCTGGAGGAGATTTATACAAAACTTCCCTAGGGATTTATTTAGTGATTGATGCAATGCTTCTTTCAAGAATCGCACCCAAAAAATCATCCTAAGATTTATTTAATAATTCCTCCAGCGAAACTTCAGAAATTTCTAAACAGATTAAACACTGTTCTAAACAGTGTTCTGTTCTGGATTTTTTTCTGCGATTTCACCAGGAATTCCTTTAGAATTTCTTAAAGGGATTGGTCAAGAAATCCCTTCCCAGAAATTAATACAGGAATTCCATCAAAAACTACCAAGAATTTCCACAAGGAATTGCTCTTGTCAAAAATTTTCCAGTGATTCTTTTAGTGAATTCCCCAGTTAACCCTCGACAGATTCCCCAAGAAAATCCTTCACCGATTTTTTGTAGAAATTCCCTTAAAAAAATCCTACATAAATACTTGCAGAGATTTACTCCAAGAACTCTTACAATGATTCTACCCAGAATTTATCCAAGGATTCATCAAGGAGGGGTTCCACCTAGAACTCCTCCAAGGATGCCATCAGGAAGCTTTCAGGGATTCTACTAGAAATACTGCAAACGAATTCATCAAAACATCCTACACGGGATATCAGCAGGAATTCCTTTAAAGAATCCGCTTGCGATTTTTTGAAAGGTTCTTCCATGTTGTTCTCCGGTATTCTTCTAAAGAGTTTTCAATAAATTCTTTTATATATTCCACCAGCGTTTCATTCAATGATTCTTTCTTGTATCTCTGAAGGAAGTTTCTGCAGGAATTACTTCAACAATCAATAAATTTCTAAATAATATATAAATTTCCTTCCTTTCAATAAATTTCCTAAATGAATTTATCCACCAATTCTTTCCAGTATTTCTTGAAGGATTTTTTCCAAGAAATCGACAAGGAATTACCTAAGAATCCATTAGGAACTTCTTCATGGATTGCTTTAAAAATTGTTCCGGAAATATATTAAGGGATTTCTCTAGGGAATTTTTCTCTTTGGTGATTCCTCCAAGGATTTTTCAAGCAATTCTCTATGGATTTTTTTCAGAAATTTTCTAAACAAATTCTTCAGGGATTCATCTTATTAGTAAATAACAGTTAATTCCTTGGAGGAATGTCTGATAACCCTGAAGGGAAATTCAAATAAAACCTGGCGAAACTCTGGTAGATTTTGTTTGGTGGAAATACTAGCAAATCTGGTGATATGTTCAGTGTTAACCCTAGAAGAACTCCTTGTGAAATTCCTTAATAAACATTTCTCTTGGAAAATTGCAGGTGAAATAATTACAGAAAATACTGGTGAAATCTCTGAAGGAATCACTGGTGGAACCTTCATAGGAAATTGTGGTCAAATCCCAAGAAAATACGTTATTGGATCATTGGAGTTCATCTTGGCGGAATCCACGGAGGAACCTCTGGTGGGATTCACAGAGGAATCTCTGAAGAAATTCCTGTTTTGAGTCCCGCTATCAGGACGTCAATACTGGTGGATTCCCAAATTTCTGGTGAAATCCATATAAGAGATATCTGGAAAAATCACTGGAAGAATTCCTGAAAGCCCCCAAGAATCCCTGGAGTTATTCCGCGTGAAATTCCTTGAAATAATCCGGGGGAACCCATTGAGCATCTCCGGGATGGATTACCTTGATGAATTCCACGAGGAATCTCTTGAGTAATTCCGGTGATAAAATCCTTATAATTAATTTCTGATCAAATCCCTAGAGTGATACATGATAACCCTCGAGAATCCTTGGAGATATTCCGGGAGGAATTCCTTAAGGATTTATTCCTTGAGGAATTTGGGGAGGCATCCCTTGATTGATTCCAGGAGAAATCCCTGTAGAAATATCGGAAGGACTCCTTTGAAGAGTTCCTGGATGAATCTCTTGAAGAATCCGCTAGAGAAACCACTGGTAGAAAATTCGGGTAGAATCCCCGGAACTTATCGGTAAGAGTCAGTTGTATATAGCCTGATGGAACCCAGAATGACTCTTGAGGGATTACTGAAGGAACTCTTAGAAGAATTCCTGGTATCCTTGATGGATCTTCTGATGGAAAAACCCAAAGAAATTTAATGAAGAACTTCTGATGAAATCCCTAGAGAAACTCCTTATGGAATCCTTCAAAGAACTTGTGATGTCTGGAGGAATTCCTGATGGAATCATTAGAGAAACACCCTACATAATATTTTGATAGAAACCCTGGATAAATTCCAGGTGGAAAATCTAAAGAAAATCCTTGAAGGAACTCTTCACGGAATCTCTAAAAGAACTCCTGATGTAATCCTCAGAAGAACTCCTGATGTTATCACTAGAAGAACTACTGATGTAATCCCTGGAGGAGTTCCAGGTGGAATATCTTTAAAAACTTCTGATATAATTTATATGTATTTACTGACGGAATCTCTATAGAAGCTCCTGTTAAAATTAATGATGATTTCTGAAGGAATTCCTGATGAAATCCCTGGAGGGATTCCTTATGCAGTCTCTAAAAGAAATCCTGATGCATTTCCTTGAGAAACTCCGGATATAATTTCTGGAAGAATTCCAGGTGAAACATCTGAAGGAAAACCTGATGGAATCCCTTTAACTCTTGATGAAATCCCTGGAAGAAATTCCTGATAAGATTCCAGATAACACTCCTGATAGAATTTCTAAAGGAATTCCTTATGATATCCGTCCCTCGGAGAACTCCTGATGCAATCTCTGGAGGAACTACTGAGAGAATCTCTGGGGGAATGCCAGGTGGAATCTCTGAAGGAACTCTTGAGGGAATCCCTGGAGAAACTTCTGATGAAATCCCCAGAAGAGCTCTGGTGAAAGCCCCAATGGTAGTCCTGATAGAGAATCCTTTTAAGAATTCTTGATGAAATCTCTGGAAGGAATTCCTGATGACACTTCTGATAGAATCTCTAGAGGAACTCCTTATAATATTCCTAGAAGATATCCCCCCCTCGGGGAATTCCTGATATAATCTCTGGAGGAATTTCTGATAGAATCTCTGAAGGAATGCCAGGTGGAATCTCTGAAGGAACTATCGATTGTTGCCTGAGAAGAACCCTGATGGTTGCCCTAAAAGTACTCCTGATAGAATCGCTATGGGAGTTCCTGATAAAACCCTGGAGGAACTCCTAATGGAATCCTTGAAGGAATTTTTAAAGATATTCTTGAAGGAATTCCTGATGGAATCATTGAAGGAACTCTTGATGAAATCCCGAGAAGAATTCCTGATGAAATCTATGGAGGAATTCCAAGTGGAATCTCTAAAAGAACTCCTGATGGAATCCTTGGAGAAATTTCTGATGGAATTGCTAGAGGAACTCCTGATGGATTCCCTAGATTAGTTCCAAATATAATTCCTGAGGAACTCCTGATGGAATCCCTAGAAGAACGTCTTATGAAATTCCCAGAAGAACACTTGATGGAATCCTTAGAGGAATTTATGAAGGAATTTATAAAGAAACTTCCGCTGGAGTCTCAAGAGGAACTTATAATAAGAACTGATCATTATTTAATTAATATGGGGGTTTTAATATCCATATGGGTTGAAGCACAATTAACTGGCAAATTTCAAACGATTCGTCTTACAAAACTCTTATTCAACAACCAGAACAAAACTGCTGAAATAGTACAAGTTCCTCTATTCGAAGAGTTTTTTATGCAAATGAGAAGGCCTACGCATTCGCGAGACATTTGACTCGAGGTAGACAAATTTGTTTGTATTAAAAACTTATTTCATGTAGATTGTTTAAGAAAAACCATAAATTAATTACTGGAGCAGGAATGAGGCTCTACTCAATGCACTATGTATCAATTGAAAACATAAGGCATTCATTTTTTTTTTTTTTGAATGTATAAAACAATCTAATACCGTATTGAATCGGTACAATAGGTACTTCAGTGCAAGATTTTTTGTCTAATTTTTAATAATCTGCCCCTCTGGCAGAAAAGTTAAACGTGTGGATTATCGTTGGCTTCCGCTGACCTTTGCACACCTAAACGAACCTTATACTGGCACCTATAGTGGAGTATTCTAGACTTTCGTGGACCTTTACGGACTTTTGCGACACGTCGCAGAGCTTTACAAACTTTACAAACTATACAGATTTTTTCGAATCTTCGTAGACTTTCTACACTACGGCCATTTTGTCCCATTTGCTTGTATGAAAAGCTTAAAATCAGGGTCATATTTGAAAACTTCTAAGAGACCTCTGGATATGCTTGTAAATTTTAAGACTTACACTCCATTGTAAGAGGTATGCAAGGCGGAAAACATAAAACATTCGTATTATCAATTACATTATTCCGTTATTTTATTGTTGTTGTTTGGGGAGTTAAGGGTATATTCCATACTGGATATCCACCCATAGACTATCTTGTGGATAGAGAATCATGAACCTGGTTTCCAGCAATTCAAACCCTCGATCTAGTTCGCAAATTGAGGTTCCAATGTATACCAATACAGAACCGTCACTTCCTTTGCAACGGCGGAAGGGACGACCGCAATTTAAGTACGCAATTAACGAACCATAAACAAATTTTCGATTTATGAACTTCTCAATTATTCCCTCAGTACCCGATTGCCAAATGGGAATCTATTTCCGAATTGCATGAAAATAAATATTTATTTATACTCCCAGACACCAAAGCGTTCGGGACGGGATGACCGACAGCAGTGGGTAATTAAGATTTAAAATTATTCGGTTTTATAATTCATTATAAACACTGCCCGAGGGAGAACCGGTCGCCCAGTCCCCCAGCCAAGAACCTACACCCGGCAAGAGTAATCGAAGACATTAATCTCGAACATGTACCAACTGTGATTGCCGGAATTATCGACGTCCATGGACACTTCTAGCAACCACTACTGGCCGTCAGTTGGGCTGGGGGATTTTTGGCATTTGTAATAAAGTATTTCACGAACACATTCTGAGGGAAGTTAATGGCAAATTTACAGCTTTCGGGTAACTTCTTCGTCTGGATGAGATCGATCACCAACACAGCTGATTCGACAACTTTGCAAAGGGATTTTTTTAGGGTTAAATAGTCAAAAATATTATCAAGAATTAATGGACAAATGTTTGTTGATTACTTTAAACTATAATAGTAATGATTGAGAATAGTTGTCATGAAGCATGTATGTATACTTATGTAAAACAACAAAAAATACTGAATTTTTCGCTTAGAACATTAATCCCTGGCGGTATCAAATCTTATGAGTTCGTTGGGGCTATCTATTAGTCTCATCGTCTTTTCTTGGAACTCATGTCATCTCTAATCATATTTCTTGATAGAACTTTTTTAAAATCCTGTGGATCTGTTCTCTCTTCATTAGAAGCAATGTTTGATTACGAACCTTAAAAAAAGAAAAAAAAATGTATAGGCAATAGACAAAACGTTAAAACATCTCATGATCAAAAGGCCGAAAAATATGTGCAAAAGTTGCGACATTTTGTCCTTCTATTGGTTTTAGATATTGTATCCATTTGTGTTGTCAAATATTCGAAAAACTGATTATAAAATGTAATTTGGCCATTTTTCTCACACCAAAACGCTTCTGTGCACAAGATTCCTTTGGAGACATACATTTTTGGGGCCACAGTGGCGCATCTGTCATTCAGTAAATAATTTTTCGACTCTCAATTTCACACTTGGATTGCCAAGCTCTCCCGGTCTCACAGGCATCAGTCGATGGTCAATAAATAAATACCTATCAGTGGACGGTACAGTGCCGAGCCAAATAATTTGTTACTGTAATTAAATAAGAAATGTGTAAATTAATGCAACTCTTATAATGTAAAGAGAGAATTCATCAAATCAGAATCAAGTAGAATGGAAATCCTGACTTACTTACATACTAAAGAGCTTTTTCACAATTAGTAAGTAATAATTTGTTTTCCTCTTTCAAGACTGGAATTGACTTCTGAGGTGTATGAAATTTTTTGGATAATTTCC
This sequence comes from Aedes aegypti, assembly GCF_002204515.2. NCBI lineage: Eukaryota > Metazoa > Arthropoda > Insecta > Diptera > Culicidae > Aedes > Aedes aegypti. The sequence goes on from NC_035108.1 coordinate 405,594,821, forward strand.
AAAAGGGCTTAAGGCCAGGGTTCAGTTGAGAAATTTTATTTCCAAACTTTTGTTTCTTAATTAAGAAAACCTTTTTTAAATTCATTTTGCAGTATCTGTCATATAATTTTCATAGCAGAAACGCGAGTGCGTTGAAATTACCTTCTCTTCACGTTTTAAAGATGGATTAGGAGTTAAGGATCATCGTCTATAATCACGGATTCAAATTTTACTTCACATTTTAGTATGGCAAAGCCTCGTGCTTCAACCATGGAATTCGTCAAAATTTCGAGAGCATTGTCAACATTAAATTTTGTTTGCAAAGAAAATTCATGTTTCATATGTATTCCAATCGGCTCGTAAATAATTGAAAGCGGAGCTGATAGGATACAGAATTGCTTCATGGGATATTTGAAATGTAACAGGCAGAATCAAAATCAGCATTAGTTGGCAACAAAGGTGGCTAGAGTCGCTTAAAACCAAATCAATCGTAGAAGGGTTTCTTGAAAAAGAAAAACAAGTAGGGCTTTCAGAGTGTTGAATCGAGCAATATCCTGAAGAGCACTTCAAAAATTAAATTCTGTCGTTGGAATTGCTTTGCGAATTATTACAGGAGCGATGTTTGGCATTGAAGTCACCGATGACAATTTTTTGTTTGACTCATTGCGAAGTTAATTAATTTGCTGCCCAGTGCATTGAAATGGAAAATAGGCAGCTATGGAAGTATATTTACCAAGCTGTGTTTCAACAAAAACAATCAAAGTTTCAAAAAAAAAAATGGTTTCAAATGACGAAAAAAGTTGTTATTTCACACGTCAATCAATGATCAATCAATCAATGATGATAGCAACTCCATCACATGCTCCATCCAAGCGATCATTACGATATACAAAAAAGTTTGGATCTATTTTTAGTTTGACGTTTCAAATAAGTTTCAGTAATAACTGCTATATGTTTGATATTAACTGTTAGTAAATCAAACAGCTCGTCCTCTTTACCTCATTTCAAATAAAAATTTGGATCCATTAGAGAATCGTAATCCGACAACTATTTTATTAGTAAATGTATCACCAACTTGGACTGCTTCAGCCTTTGTGGTGGTTCTGAACATAGCATCAATTATTTGATACAATTGTTCAGATAATAAATCAAAGCAGAAAGAGTCATGTTTCCATTGACAAAGCTTAATTTTATTTTCTGGATGGGGCCTAGAAACTTCTAGTTTAACTGATTTAGTGTCAGTCGCAATTATCACGATTTGCACAAATTTTGTAGATTGCATGTATTTGTTTTGTTTTTGATTTTGTGTTATATCGCTGTATATTTTTACTACGGAAAACATTTATTGTTTGTCTTATTTAGTAAAAAAATATTCAAGAATTCTACCTTTCATTAAACTTCAACAAACTTTTTAGGTTTTCAACCATATGCTTTTAAGAGATTCCTCTGGGAATTTCCCAGTCGGTCCAGGATCTTTTCGTAATGGAAATTTCCTTGACTTCCCTGGGCATAGAGTATCATCGTATCTGCCACACGATATACGAATGCGAAAATGGCAACTAAGGCAAAGAAAGCTCTCAGTTAAAAACTGTGGATGTGCTCTTAGAATACTACGCTGAGTAGCCGGCTCTGTCCCAATGGGGACGTTAATGCCAAGAAGAAGAAGAAGAAGAAGAAGAAGAAGAAGAAGAAGAACAAATCTTGATACAATTTTGCTGCATTTTTGTTGTAATCCACTGGTCGGGAACGGATGGAATTTTTATTGAAGGTGATTGCCTCTAACTTCTTAGAGTTAGTTTTGAACTCGAACGTTTTCTGATACTATGGGGAACGTATTGATGTTGAAACCATGTTTTCCTGCTTGCAGAAATTCCAAACAAACTTTTTGGTGGGTCTATTTTTAATTATTGCGGTAGAACTGTAGCAGTTCAACTTGAAAATATTGGCAGTATATATAAATAACATTGCCAAAGATATTTTATGGTGAAATTCATAATTGAAGATTTCACTGATATGAAATTAAAACAAATGCTTGAAGGAATACCTCTACAAATTTCGTTATGAATATATCAACGAATCCCTTCCCCTTTCCCAGTTATTTTGCTCAATTTTTCTCCACAAATTCCATTCCTGCTATGCTAATTTCGGAAGCAAAAGTATATCTGGAGGTTTGCAACGAATTGCCTCTGGAGGCAGAAGACATTTCAAAAACACATTTCGTAGGTAATTATTATTGAATAATCCGGATTTAAAGCAGAGTTTTCAGAAAAAAAAACACAATGATTTATGACGCAATTTTTTATGTGTCTTGGACTTTTGATGAAAGAATAATCTTGACTTCTCGAAAGAATTCATAATAAATTTTTTGAAAACCAAAAAAAACTATTTTTTGCAGAGGAATTTCTAGTACTGAAATACGAATATTATATTGAAATGTTGAGTAATATTTTTAAGTTGAATCCGGGAGCATATACCGGAATCAATTTGTGGATAACAATTAGACATAGAAGGAATGGTTTTCTTCCAGGATGAATTCACGTTGAAACGTCGTGGGCTTTGTGGCTGTGCGGTTAGTGTTACCAAGCATTTAGCCGCATCGAGTCAAGGAATGTGGGTTCGATTCTTGGTTCAGTCTGGAAAACTTTTCGTGAGGAAGGTTTATCATCTGTGCCACTGGGCATTGCATGCTTGTCCGTTATCTAGTGTGGTGCTTCCTTCAAATGCCAAATCGTCCACTTGAAGCATTAACGTGTCAGTGTGCCATTTTTAACAATATATTTTTTTCTAATTTCCACGAGATTTGTAGCAAAAGTTCTGAAGACACCCTTCGATTCCTTGAGCAATTTGACTACAAGGATAAAAATCTGATCCCCACACCATGATTTACAAATCATGAAATAAATAAATTTGTTAGGTCATAATATCAGGATCACAAATCATGATTCCTGGAGTCATAATCATGATTCCTCATAAGCGTAACATCCAGTGTGAAAACACTAAGCGGCGCACTTTGCTTCATCTCATTCGTATCGATCACGAAGTGGTTGAGTGGTAGAGTACGTGGCTCACAATCGGAAGGTTCTTGGCTCGAATCTCAATGTATGCTATATTTAACTTTTTTTTTATTTTGTCGATCATAAACCAATGCGCGACTCAGCATTTTTGGCATTTGAATCATGATTCCGAGCAATCAGCTACAAAAACCTAACGCGTGTGTTGCGTTACGGCAATCTGACTCATGATATCATGAGTCCAAATCATGGTGTATTTTCATAAGACGAAAACACGCTGGAATCATGATATCATGAGTCATAATCTTGTTTTTGAATTCTGTTTTCTACCCGTGTATACTAAAAATTTTCAAGCAAAATATTTTTCGATTCAAAAGATCAAAATTCAAAAAAAATGTCAATTTCATGTCATCCATTTGAAGAAAACTCAGCCAGGTTGAAATTATTTGAAAAGATCTGTTATGAAACAAGCCGCATTTTTCGCCAAACAATTCCTTTTTTATTGTTTAAGTAGTTTCTTTGATAATTTTACCTATTTTTTTTTTATAAATTTAGTTGAACATTAAATGAGTTGTAGTTAATGTATGATTTATTTGGCGAATTACTGTAAGGGAAAGCAGTACAACCGCTCACTTCGAGCAGGAAATTCTCAAAACATGGGAACTCATAATGCAGTGAATATGCTGCTTTATGCTAAAACATTTGAAACAGCAATGTTTCCATTATTTAAAAATAAACAAATTTAGGGAACCGAATTTCCAGGATTCTGGAGTTAGGGTGTTCTAGTAGATGGTTAATCTTTTGGTTGTCGCGTGATTCACTGAGATCAGAATCGATACGCTTATGTTGTGTACAACAAGCGAGGTTTTCCCAATATTGTTGTAAAAAAAAAACAAGAGTACCTACGACTAAATAGTTTTGTTTTGTTGGAATAATAATAGTCATGTTAATTGATTCAGAAGTTTTTTCTTTACGTCAAATTCATGTTTCTTATTTTTTATATTTATTATTATCCTAAATAATGAAGGATGAGTGGGGAGGGGTCCGTGCTTGAATGATTCTGGACGGGGCTCTGCACCCCCTCCCTGTGCCTACGCCAATGCATTGTAGAAAAATCTCCTTTTTGGTTGTCATCATCCTCGATAATTAAAATGGCAAACGAACCTCTCGGTTTGAGGGTCAAGACAAAATTGATTTATTCAGTTATCCAAAATTATTCTGACACTTATTTAGTTCGGAGACACTTGAAAGCACTTATGTATTGTTATGTATTTGATCACCAATCAGTGATCGACACCGAAAAAGAGAATGCTCAGAGAGAGAGAGATACGGAGAAGGCTAATTGCGCCAAACCGAATTGCGCTTGACGACCACACGCTGTTTGCGTGTTCAGAATGTAATATGATCCCAGCCTATTTTTTTGCCGGGTCAGGCTTTAAGTCATCGAACTGCTTTATGGGCTCATATTCGTTCGCCGCATAAATCAGTTCGATGGCATTGTAAAACGTTTGCTATTTTCTTTGTGGGGTGCCACTAGAGTGGTCCCTTAAAATTTGGAAATGGGATTTGCTAACATGTGGGATGCACATGCCACACCATCCCCCTAACGGAAAGTGATTGGTTGTAGATGATTTCAAGTGTCTCTCACAAAATTGGATGTATAAATTTTCATTTCCTCTTTTTATCGAGTCCTCTCAATTTTATAAAATTGTAACTTTTCGCTATTTGTTTGGATGTATCAATGTATGTTGTATTCATGTCTATATGTATGTATGTTTTCTATGAATCCTTCCCTTCCCCCTTTGGAAAAGCCTCAGCATATATTTTTTTTTTTTATAATTTTAGTAACCTAGATTTATGTACCTCAACTGTTTTCTTATCTTTTTGTATGATTGCGTTTGAATCGGTTAACTTTATTATTTTATAAGGTCCTGAATGTACCTGATCTAATTTGTAGTTGTTTTCGGATTTTAAGAATACTAAATCTCCTATATTTATTGGTGTAGTTTTAATGTTTTCGTTCATTCGATTTGTCCTTAGTGTTTTACTTTTTACTATTTTCTGCAAAACTTTTGAATGAGCAATCTGTAATTTATATCTTAGTTCGTGATTGTATGAATCATGGTTATAAAGTGGATCAATTTTTTGGGTTGCCAAAAATTGTATGTCATTGCACTTTCTTCCAAAAATGAGCTCAAAGGGTGTGTATTCATGGTCTGCACTCGGTGTAGTATTATATGAAAAATAGTAATGTGGTATCCATTCATCCCAATCTGATTTGGATTCATTAGAGAAAATCCGTAGGTATTCGTTTAAACACCTATGGTTTCTTTCTAATGCTCCTATCGTCTGTGGATGATATGCGGTAGAACATGTATGGTTTATATTTAGTAGCTTACATATTTCGTCAAACACTCCTTTATACTCCGTTCCTTGATCGGTTTTTATACTTTTCATGGGTCCGAAGTTTAAAATGCAATGTTGGACAACTGCTTTCGCTATTGTGTATGAAGATTTATCTGGTATCGGAACGATTATTACGAATTTAGTAAAATCACACTGCATAGTTACAGCGTAACGATTTCCATTCTCAGTAAGTGAAAATGGTCCGACAGTGTCTATCGACAGAACATCGAAAGGTTTGACTGGTGTTGATGTAATTACTAATTTAGATTTAATTGAAGGAAAATTTTTATTAAGCTTACATTCTACGCAAGATTTGACGTAGTTTGATATGGTTTCTTTCATATTCTGCCACGTGTACATGGATTTCACTTTTCGGTATAACCGGTTAATACCTAGGTGTCCTCCTGTGGGCGAGTTATGAAACTTGTTTAGTACATTATTTACCTGTTCTTGATTTGTCAAAAGCCTAGGTTTTTCGAATAATAATATGGTCGTATTCCTTAGAATATCATTACCGATTTGTTTAAATTTTTGAATATCAATGTATTTGAATATAAGATCGTTTGTTGCGATCGCTAGCATGTATGAATTGTTTCTTTTATTTGTTATTTTTGGGGCCCCCTTTTCAATTTCCTTCATTATTGTTTGTATTGTTACTATTTTATTTATATTGTCGTTATTACTTTGGATTTTCAGCCCGAAGGCCGTTCCCTTAGTATAATTTTTATTAAAAATTACTATATCTAGTGAATTATCGATATTATGTACAAAACTTAATTTCGGCAGAACAAAAGCTTCCTCATTACTAACTGTTTCGTACACAAAAAGTTGATCAGGCTTTTGTGACTGAACGTTAGGATGTGTAACGCTGTTTTGCCTTTTATGTATGGATCGTGTTACTACATACATCTGTTTGAGAGATTCAGTACAAATTTGAATTCTCGAAAGGGCATCTGATACTACGTTAGACCTTCCTTTTATATATTCCACTTCGAAGTCAAATTCCTCCAAATCCAGTCGCATTCGGGTGAGTTTGGAAGAAGGTTCCTTCATTGAGAATAGGTAAACAAGAGGCCTATGGTCCGTTCTTATTTTAAACTTACGACCGTAAAGGTATGGTCGAAAATGTTGAACCGCCCAATGGATTGCGGTAAACTCCTGTTCGATTGTAGATTTGTTGGATTCGCCTTTTGTAAAAACTTTACTGGCGAATGAAATAGGTAGTTCAACACCATCATGTAGCTGAGCAAGAACTGCTCCACAGGCTACATTTGAGGCGTCTGTAGTTAAAATAAATTCTTTTCTAAAGTCGGGAGATTTTAGGATATTTGGTGATAGTAAAGACCGTTTAAGGGAGTCAAATGCTTGTTGACAAGCATCACTCCACTGAAATGGTACGTTTTTTCTTAGAAGTACATTGAGCGGGTTTGTAATAAGAGCAAAGTTTGGTATAAAACGACGATAATAATTACAAAAAGCAACGAATCGACGAGTTTCGTCTGTATTCGTTGGTACAGGAAAATTCTTAATGACTGTGTATTTATTTTTGTCAGGTTGTATTCCGCTTGCGGATATATGATGCCCTAAATAGGTAACATCTGCTTTAAAAAAATTGCACTTGTGAGGGTTAAGTTTGAGGTTGTATTTCCTCAGACGTTGAAAAACTTCTTTAAGATTGGCAATATGGTGATTTATTGAGCACCCGATGACAATGATGTCATCGATATATAGGAATGCAGTTTCGGGAGGAAGACCGCTTAATGCAATCGTCATCATCCTTTGAAAGCTATTCGGGCTAATATTCAGCCCGAATGGCAGTGCCCTGAATTCGATGAGAAAGCTGTATATTTTTTACTTTCTTCACTTAACGGGATTTGATGAAATCCAGATTTAAGGTCGAGCGTCGAAAAATACTTCGCTCGTCCTAGTTGGTCTAAGATTTCATCTATCCTTGGCAATGGAAATTTATCTATGCTTATTTTTTTATTTAATTGGCGAAAATCCACTACTAGGCGCCAAGTTTTATCGCCCGTAGCGGACTTTTTCGGTACTAGAAGTATTGGGTTATTGTACGGGGAAACTGAATTTTGAATTATTTTATTTTTCAGCATGTTTCGGACTTGAATTTCCATCTCATGCTTTTGTGCTTCCGGAATCCTGTAATTTTTAATATACGTGGGACTCGGATCATTTAGATGTATCGTTTGCTTGTAAAAATTATTTTCTGTCAGTTCGTCGTCGGTCAATGCGAAAACATCACTGAACTCTTCAAAAAGATTTTCGAGCTTGCCTTTGAGTTTTGTATCAGTTACGTTCAATTTCAATTCATTTAATAGTGCTTGCTTCCTGTGAGTATTGTTTGCTGATTTATTTATATTAAATGCTTCGTAATTTGAGATTGGTACTAGTTTTGGTATAAAATCATTTGGAATTTGCACCGTTTCATCTAAAGTGTTCATGATTTTAACATAAGGGTAATTTGTGCTAATTATGCCATTAGCACAGAAAACTCCATGTTGAATTTCCTGTGCTATGGTAACGCTATCCTCAATATTGCCAAAATGCAGTCGTTTTAATACTTCGCATCGTGGTGGAATAAAGTATTTACCTCTCAGGTGATTGGTTATAGGAATTTCGAGGGTGTTTTCTGAAGTTCTGATTGACAATATCCAGGTATTATAATCAATATTGCATTTCCAACCTGCAAGGAAATCTCTACCGAGAATTCCATCGGTAGGAATTGGGAAATTTTCGTCCACGATGTGGAAATTTTGGGCTAAATTTTGGTTATAAATTTTGATTTGCACTAAAGTGTCTCCTAGAGTGGATGTTGTTCCATTCCCTATACCGATTACGTTGCATTTGTTCGTTGGTCGATAAATTTGGCTTGGTTTAACTTTGTTTGATTTTAAGACTGATATATCAGATCCACTGTCCACCATGAAGATGCACGGTGTTTCTGATGCATCAATATTAAGACATACGAAATTCGAGGCAGCTACATTTATTGCGTATGCTGCCCGAACGTTACCCCTAAAGGGTGTTGCTGTATTGATTGTACCCCTAAAGGGCGTTGTGGCTGCTGATAGTTCACGGGCGATACTAAAGGGGGTATTTGCTGCTGAAAACTTGGCAGTTGTTGTTGATATCCCTCATTTGCACTTTGGGCAATAAACATTCCATGATTTGATAAAGGAAATCCACGATTTGGAAATGAATTTCCACGACTTGACCAACCTCCTCTTTGATGTGGATATCGCTGATATCCTCTGCTTTGACGGAAACTTCCGCGATTGTGACCAAAATTTCCATGGTTGTACTGATGAAAATTTCCACTGTTGTGCTGTTGAAATCTGCCGCGATTATTTTGCGTTTGGTGGGCTCGAGCACGACCTCGAGCTCCATCTCTTGATGTCCACATTATTCGAGTAGTATTTTGACTTGTTTCTCCAGTAATTGGGCTGGATTGTGCATTTTCTTGCAATTTCTGAATTGCATCATTAATATTGGTAAAATTACCTGCTTTAAGAACAATGCGTGCTTCATTGTTCTTAGTGCTCCTGATGAGAGCATCTACGCCATGTTTTGTGGCCATTTTCTGTGCTGTAGCTTCAGGTATGTTGTCACCCAAATACACCGATTTTAGCTGCGCGATAATTTTGTCGACTTGTTCACAAAAGTCAGTCACGTTGTCCGTTTGTTTAATTGCAGCGAGTTTAGCTATGAGGTTTTCTGTTGTTATTTTTGACATGCAGTGATTTTTAACAGCGTCTAGAGTTTCGTTAAGGGTTTGATTTTCATTCACGGCCTGACGAGCTTTGCCGGTTAAACGAGTTCTTACGAACCGCACCACCGTGGCTTCGGCAGCATTTTTCTGGGCAGGGGTTGCCTCCGCAAATGTTTCCTCTACGTTTGAGTGAAACAACCTCACTGCGTCCAGAAAAGTTGTTAAATGTTCTGATGTGCCGTCGTAAATTTGCACTAGGGCTGTGCCCAATTTCAGATCGACTTTAGGAGTCGCCATTGTCGTGATATTTATGACTCCTGATTTCGCGTCGTTTACTTTTATTTTCCGTTTTATTATTTCGGTTATTTCAAAATATGCTTGAAGATTTAATCAGAAAGTTCAAATTTGCTAACGATATTTCCTCTTCGAACTCTATAAGTCTTTGTTCAACATCGGCATAGAGTTCATGAGCATATTTAAATTTTGCTTGAAGAGTTTCGGTTCTATAATTCGTATTTATGGACTTTTTTAGATTATTGGCAAGTCTAATAAACTGACCAACATCCTCTTCAAGCTGTATCATTAATATTTTGCTAATCTTATATCTATAAACATTAAAAGTAAAAACAAATCCTTTACTTATCTTACAACCATTCCACCCGTTTAGCGGAGGCGCACTCCTCGACGCTGAATTCTGGTTCGATTGCTGTTCCTTGTGGCGGAGGCGCACTCCTCTACGCTCGCTTTTAATGATGATTCACTTTTCTGCTGCTATTCGCTGCTACTGTTGCCGGCCTCAGGCAAGGGTCTCGCGTTCATTCATCATGTTAGATTCGGCTACTTTCTTTATTATGGGCTACTGCCCCACTGTTTATCTCTTAGAGGCGAGATAGATGCCTGAAAAAAAACTGACCGTTTTTCGAGTTCGACACTGTTTGTACTTTTTTTTTTAAACCTCACTTAGTTTATTTATTATGCTTCCGTGAATGTTCCTTATACATGCGGTAAAACATGATTAGTAGTTGTAGTACTACTAGTATTAGAATAATGTTCAGTTTAATATCGTTTTTCTGGTGTAAACTTTCGTGTACTTCTAATCTATTGAGTACTTGGACCTGTGGGTCACCTTTATTTTCCGTGTTCTTGGACTCCGTAGTGCCCATGTTGCTGATTCACTCAAACTACACTGTTCTAACGCTCCTTGTCCGTTTTATTTCACTTCAGTTAGTTCGTTAATATGGCAAATTGTGCCTTTTCCATTCCTTTAGCCCACTCGGTGATTATTTGCTGCATTAATGCCACTGTTGCGCACATCAAAATTAATGCTAGCATTATAATTAAGATCGATGTCACCGTCATGGTGCAAAATCTTCACTTCAAAATCTTCACAACTGTTTTTCACACTTTTTCACTTTGGTAGCCTGTCACTTTGGTAGCCATGTAGAAAAAGTCTCCTTTTTGGTTGTCATCATCCTCGATAATTAAAATGGCAAACGAACCTCTCGGTTTGAGGGTCAAGACAAAATTGATTTATTCAGTTATCCAAAATTATTCTGACACTTATTTAGTTCGGAGACACTTGAAAGCACTTATGTATTGTTATGTATTTGATCACCAATCAGTGATCGACACCGAAAAAGAGAATGCTCAGAGAGAGAGAGATACGGAGAAGGCTAATTGCGCCAAACCGAATTGCGCTTGACGACCACACGCTGTTTGCGTGTTCAGAATGTAATATGATCCCAGCCTATTTTTTTGCCGGGTCAGGCTTTAAGTCATCGAACTGCTTTATGGGCTCATATTCGTTCGCCGCATAAATCAGTTCGATGGCATTGTAAAACGTTTGCTATTTTCTTTGTGGGGTGCCACTAGAGTGGTCCCTTAAAATTTGGAAATGGGATTTGCTAACATGTGGGATGCACATGCCACAGCATGTTATTAGAAGCAGGTACATTTTCTGATGATTTTCTGTTCGGATTTGCCGTTGATGAAGAAACGAAATAGAAGTGACTTACGGCGGCATAAGCATGGGTATTTCCATTTGATTTGAAACATATCAAACGGTTACCCGATAAAAGAATATTTGAAGAGGAGAAACTGAAGTTACCTGCGACAACATTGGCATAGGAGTTTCTTTGTGAGTTTTAATTCGAAATAAAAAAACTCGAACCTGGTTGCCAGACGGAATAAAATTAGCTTGATAATAATTTACCTAATGGCTTTGATAAATATGCAAGCGATAATTAACTTAAAAATGAGAAGTGTTGGAGATTCTGGCTGAGGAATTTCGGCTACAAAAAACATTACCTTTTATCTGCCTGGTGCGAACCTCAACGATTTGTTTGCGCAAAGGGCAATCACAAAAGTTAGACTTGCTCCACAATTTGCGCATAAAAACTTTTTGCTATCTTTCTTTACAGGACAAACGATCTTAAGGTGAGAAGAACCTCCGCAAATCATACATTTAGCATCCATGCGATAATGTTTGGTACCATGACCCCACTTTTGGCACCGACGGCACTGAGTGGGGTTTTGGAAATTTCCTCCAGGTTTTTGCAAATTAGTCTTGCTTTTCCTAAAGCTCCAATATTATCTAGATAACTTTTTTAAAAGGAACTGAATAATATTCTTGAGAAAGTCCAGATTGGGTTCTCATTTTAATAATGATTACTTGGACTGGGGAAATTCCAAGTATTTATTCCATATTTGATCTCTTCAGAAGACTTATAGTAAATTGAAAGACCTTTCAAAACGATCTTGAACGAACGTTCAGTTTTATCGTCATAGGTAAAAATATCATTCCTCTTTTTAATGTACTCGAATCCTCTGAGTAGGATCTCAATGAAGAAACAAAAAAGTAGATTGGAGTACCTTGCACCTTTTAATTCCGCCCTAGTTTCTTATCTTTGATAGATATGCGTATTTCGACTACCACTTGCAGCCTTTTTCAGTGTCAGGTACTCGCATCCACTCGTATCCGTAAAATTATGCTTCTTTCCTTCAAGATGTTTGAGAAGAAGTTTGCGATCTTGAGGAGTTTCCGGCAAAACGCGACAGTCTCCTTTCTTTGCGATTTGGAAGGAAACCTTGATTCCCCTAATGGAGTTCAAGATCTCCTGCCTAAATCCCCCAAATTCTGAACAACTGACCACGATGGGCGGCACCCTTTGTTTCCTCACTTGAATCAAAAAGCCTGGGCTAGAGGTTGCAAAGATGTGATGTTTTTTGAGGGGAGTTGTGAATTAAGAGATTCACCCTTGCTTTTGTTCGTGGAAGCAACCATATTCAGTGAATACATAGAAGTGACCTTCTAAGAGGTTTTTCCCTAAATGGTATCCAAGTAGGATTACCACCTTTTAGCTTTATGCCAATTTGTCCAACGAAAAAATTCTACTGTATTGAATTTATTGCTCATATTGATACAATTTTCAACATTATCTATTTCTCTTTTCAAAGCAAGCGTCTTTTAGGATTATTTCTTATATTCTCCAAATTTTGGTCTTTGTAATAAAAGGGGCCCAGATAGCCGTAGCGGCAAACGCACAGTTATTCAGTATGACCATGCTGAGGGTCGTGGATTCGAATCCCGCTGGTCGAGGATCTTTTCGTAAAGGAAATTTTCTCGATTCCCAGGGCATAGAGTATCTTCGTACCTGCCACACGATATACACATGCAGAAATGGTCATTCGGCAAAGAAAGCTCTCAGTTAATAACTGTGGAAGTGCTCATAAGAACACTAAGCTGAGAAGCAAGATCTGTCCCAGTTGGGACGTAATGCCAAAAAGAAGAAGAATAAAACTGGAACTTATGTTTTGTTTTAAACTTCGAAAATTGTTGACAATGAAAAGTCTTTGACATCGACATCTTGTCCAAAGTAACACAAATTTAATTTGTCCCGTAATGTAGCAAATCTTTCACACCACCCTGTTGATAAACAAACATGCCACTTGCAGTTCGTGTCAGTTTACCGCTCTGTTACCGATGTTCTTTCATCACCAGCAGCACCACCACCGGCCAAAAAACGGATTCCTATTCGGGACCGCCAAGGGTTTGGCAATTGGTCCACTCATAGACTTCCTCCTGCGTATCCTCGCCCAGTACCACCAATCCCCATACCCCACCAAAAATGCAATGCCGGACAGCTTACGAAATTGGCAACTTCCCCGTTTTTTTTTTGTTTTTGCTCCGAAAAGAAAGCAGGTCCCAATAATCCGATTTCAGGTTCAGTTTGATTTGTTAGGTATCGGCGTTCGGTTCGATTGCGCACCTCCGGTTCTGGTTGGCGCAACTCTTCTGCCTCTTGTTCTGCCCGATGGGTTGCGGTCAATCGGAAACAAAAATTGGTGATCAGTCGAAGATCTAGGTCGGACCTAGAAAGACAGAGAATTGATCAGTCGTCGTCGTGCGATCGCGGTTTGGTCCCATTTTTTTGGATTTGGACTTAAATCTTTAACACCTGGTTGGTGTTTGTCCCTCTAGTCTATTTTATTGGAAACTACCGGCTCCAGCATGGCTTCCAAAAACCTTCGCCGAGCGAGCAGTATTGCAGTTTACGACGTGAGTGTTTCTCCACTTATAATTGTTTCCGTTTCCGTTCAGTGTCGGGAGGAGAAGACGGCGTGGTTTTCATTGGTTTGAAATTAATTCAGACGAATCGGGATGGCTCTGGTCCGGTTTCAATTAGTGGCTGAGAAGTAAATAGTTAACGACATCGTTTCCCGGAATAACACTTGCCTGGCTGGCACAATTTGGTTGATTTAGTGCGAAATTGACGATGGATTTGGATTGTGATGTGTGGTCAGAAGTGCATTAAAGAAACAGTGTGTTTGTGTTGAAGTGAATATTTTGATTCTAAATGGGTTATGCTACCAGTAGGTACTTGACAAATCTAGATTCGAGATTTGAAAATTATTAGAATCGAATTTAATATAACTTACACCGCTTTCAGCTAAGATCCCAAACTCATGGTAGCGACAAGAGGTAAAGAAATGCAGTCAAGCATCGAACCGCTTGTTCCATTATTGAGTCACGGCAATCAACTACCCTGATCAAAGACAGCCTCATATTCATTGTGAAGATACTCCACATATGATGAAAACATTAATTTGTGCGCAGACCTTTCAATTTTCGTTGAAATGTCTGTGTTCCTAGTTTCAGGTGGTATTGATAGGTATCAGAAGTGACACTACTACTCAGTAAAAGATTTACAACACAAATATTTGAATTATTGCAAAGAACCCATTTTGTAAAAAGTGGCATAAGTTTGTATTGGAAACATTTTGAAAATAATCAATTTTACTGAAAAATGTTATTGTACAATCTTGTATATCTCAAGAAATTGATCAATTTTGTAAAAGGGAGTATTGCTTTAAATAACTTCATTTGAAAATTACTTCTGTTTTTTGTCAAAATTAAAGATTTGCAATAACTCAAAAGTTTGTTTGCGAAAAGGTCTGCTTGTACAGTTTAGCAAATTTCAAGTTATTTTTGAGCTGTGGTGAAAATTTCACCACAGTCAACGAAGTATTGTCAACGAAAGGTTAATGATAAAATAAAGGTAAAGGAAACTTCAACCCAAATTTTAACCGAAATAGAATTGGCGTTGAAATATGGGACTATAATTTATCACCTAAGTCATAGATTTGTTTCGCTATTTTGTATGTCTATTGCAAACGAAGCGTACCTAATTAAATTAAGTATATGATACATTTTTTTGGTTTGGAGTAGGATGATAAGTGAAGTATTGATATTCCAGAGACACAGAAACTATGCTACGGAATTTTAAGAATGAAGATGAAATCTATCGCACAATTCTTGGATATATTTTCCAGGGAAACTCATCAGCTATATTTTTAGACTTCACATACAGTTCCAAACGACATTTCGTGTGAAATTTTAGGTAGATCTTCTGAAGGTACTAGTTTACAAAAAAAAATCTGTGTGAAACACTTTCCAAAAACAAAATCATCGGCGGCTTTATTGAAAATAGGGCTTTGTAAAAAAAAATCATAAATTATGCAATAAAATTTTCCATTTTTTTTTATTTATCAATTTGCCACCCAAAATACCATGCCCACACAGTTACGGATCACCCACAGTGACGGATCACTTTGGCGTTCAACATCGGATAACTCGCTCAAAACATAAACGTTGACCTAAAACATATTTTTCCCATGTTATACTATTTGTCTTCTACCATTTGTAATGCTAAGCACAACATTCAACCGCTAAATAACAGTGTATTTGACAAATGTTTAGTTGATACCACACAGCTATCATTATATGGTCATTTTCTGTAAGAAGTGCCGTCAGCATTCATTCGCCATTCATTCGCCCCCACAGGTGGTACAAATGTTATACTATAAAACATGCTCGTTCGTTTCGATATAGTATGAATTCATCTGTGGAAAACATTTTTCTCGATTGTTGATTCTAAATACCGAATATTGGCACTTCTAACTAGTGATCCATAATATGGACCAGGAAATGATTGTTTACCACGGTTATGGATCTCTTCCAAATAATGTAGAGTTCTACCATTTTAAGCATTGGATTCGACATTTTCAGGCAATAGCACTAAGGATAAAACTAATAAAACAACAAGGTTTGGAAATTTCATTTTTTAGCAGACAAAAATAGGTGGAAAACTTGGTGTGGAGCGAAAACAGTACATGTCTCACTTACTACAATGCAGTATCACAACAAAAATGGCATTTTACCCTTGTTTCCAGCTATAACGCTGCTATTTTTTGCAGTAATATGTGACATATTGATAACTTTCGCCAAATCATGGAATACAGATGGATTGAGTTAAAAATCTCTTGATTTTGCGCACTGATCCGTAATATGTCACAATTTGATCCATAATATGAAAATTGATCCATAATATGGTTTTCAGAAACCGATAATTTTTTTATTTTTTATGCAATCCTATGTAAATATTGCACTCAAAACAGTTTACTAACCGAAGTTCCAATTTAAAAAGATTCAATTCGTGCTTTTAAATTATAATTTTACGTTTTCCATGTCGTTTTATTGAATTTTATAGGTTGGACTCCACACTATTTGATCCATAACTGTGGGGTCATGGTATACAGGGGCTTTAATCCAATTTTTTGCTTAATTTGATTCAAATCACTGTTAGATTTTCTTAAAAAAATGTCCAGCTTCATTATACTGCCCATAACTGCATAACACTCACATTCGACATTTTTGACAAATTGGAGTTAATACCATGGAGAGGGTGCGGCTTATTTTTCAAAAGTTCTCAAAACCGGAAATTCGTGTGCTCTACTGAATTCAAATCATATAAAAAGAGAAACCTCAAAATTTTCAAGTTATAAAAAAAAACCTTCAGTGAAGTAAACATAACTCTGTTATTTTTCAACTGATTTTGAAACTTTTTGCACCATTATCTTCCAAATTAAATTTATGAAAACTTTGTAGAACAAAGAGTTTGTCGAAAATCAAAACTTGTCTGAGTTAAAAAAAACTTTTATCCAAATTTTTCCTTATTTTACCTAAAAATTAATTTTTGTTTGACCATAACTTCATACATACTCAATCGATTCCGAATCTTTTTACATGTTTTTGAAGAAAATTTAGTTGTTTTCAAACTTTTTTCTAAAAAATGGTTTTGATTTAGTTATTTAACAAAAACTACCCAAAAACATGTTTTTTTTCAATGAAAAAATCAAATTTCTTTAGATTGTTCAAGTTTTTCGCCAGAAATTGCATTTTTTCTATAAAACTTAAATTTATAAAGCATCTTGCCTCATTTACGAGTTGAATAGTGCATATATTTTTTAACACATGCAAACATATTTTTGTTTTAATATTATTTAAAACTTGTTGTAAAAACCTTTTCAAAGGTTTAACAAATGAGAAAAACCAGTTTCCGCTTTATAGATAATATTTAACTGGCAAAGATTAGAAAAAACTGGCATTTTTCGATAAAAAACATATTTTTATGCAGTTTTTGCTGAATAAGTTGGTCAAGACATTTTTTTTAGTGAAATGTGATGTATGAAAGGTTTGAAAACAATTGAATTAGCTTTAAAAGCATGTAAAAAGATTTGGAATCGGTTGAGTAATCATAAAAGTATGGTCAAACAAAGATGAAATTTTTAATAAAATGAGGAAAATTTTGGAATGAATTACTTTTAAATAAAACTTGTTTGGATTTTAGACAAATTTGGTGTTAAACGAAGTTTTCATAAATTTAATTTTAAAGGTATTGATGCTAAAAGTTTGAAAATCGGTTGAAAAATAACAAATTTGTGTGTACTTCACTAAAGGTCATTTATTATAACCTGAAAATTCACCTTCAAGACGCTTGCGCCACCTCTAAATGTTAATATTTTTAGCTCAGATTTTGAGGTTTCTCTTTTTTAATGAGTTAGTTTAATTCAGTGCTCTAGAATTATTGGTTTTGAGAACTTTTGAAAAATAAGCCGCACCCAAATGGAGAGTCATCAAATGATAAATACTTTCGATCTCCTAACAGAAATCTGTGAGTATGTTCTAGAAAATTAAAAAAAAAAAAAACAGTTGTTTTGTCACATTGGTAATTATAACCCAGGCCTGCCCAACCTTTTTGGCTCTTTTTAGACATAAATGGTTGATGCGTTTGCAAGAATAGACCGATATGAACAAAATTAGTCTCAAATGAAAGCTTCGTTTTATATATGTCTAATCTATGCTGAAAATTTGAAATTTGTATCAAACTCTTCGCTAACGATGCATCAAAGGGAAAAATCAGTCCGGCCCGCGGGCCGGATCATTTTTTATATTTAATGGCGTCGGTAGCAAAAAGGTTGATACAAATTTCAAATTTTTCAGCACGGATTAGACAGATATACCTCAAAGCTTTCATTTGCTACTAATTTTGTTCATATCGGTCTATTCTTGCGAACGCACCAACCATTTATGTCGAAAAAGAACCAAAAAGGTTGGGCAGGCCTGTTATAACCGCATAACAGTCACATTGAGATTATAAATGAGCCTCATAATGTAATAGCAATGGAATTTCTATCAGAATTAGTGAGATAGTGTGAGATATGAGTTTTACAAAATATCAGCCTCAAATAATCACTTTGAGTTCCTGCTATTTTTTTTTTATTTTAGTTTCCTCCCATACTGCCATGAAATGCACACTTGGTATTCAATTTACTCAATGCCTACTTTAGTCGAATGTTACAAATATGCAGTTATGGGCAGTATAGTTTTTCGTCTCAAATGTAACATCCCAAGTAACAATTTTAGTTTTACGAATTACTTCCAGGGTGCTATAAATAAACGCCCATAAAACCATGGTCAAGGCACGGTTGCCTTCATCGCATCCCCCAAAACCTCTTGTAGATTAGAACGTGACTAGTTGGCCCACTCTGAAAGAGGCTATGAAGAGTATAATTATGTCACACGAATAAAGCAAAATAGCATTTATGATAGCTATTTTGAGGCCACCTTTTCTGGATGAATGTAGCTTCATCTTGAAAATGATTTTATCATAACTATTGCCGAATTTATTCCAACGTAAACAAAACAAAATTAGATTGAAAACACGTCTGTGATAATTTATTTCTCAGTGCTTTTTATTTGAAGTGATTTATTTGGATATAGCGCTCGAATCTTTAGTGTCGAGTGAGATTTACTATGAAATGTGATGAGAAAGAAGTAAATTTGCCGGTGCCCCCTCTGAAAGTGGCGTATTTCTAGTTATTTAGCATTTGCAATCGCCAGGTGAAGAATTCAACATTTCTTGGTTTGACTGGGTAGTAAATGTGCTTTAAATTATATTCAGTCAGTTAAATCATCACACCATAGCATCTCACGAGTGAATTCCTGGAGACAATATGATTTGAAAAAGTGAAATTGTGGCAACCGGAGTGTAATTAATATGGCGGAACCATAATTGATAGATTGCCATCGACAAATGCTGTTTTGTTATCATAAATACATAAATAAGGGCACGCTGTTATGATTCGGCATTTGTGGATGTAAAATTGCCTTAATAAATGATGATTGAAGATGATTCAGCTTTTTTCGCTTTTTATGGTAACTAAGCAGCATTTCACATAGTTTGACAGTTCAGTCGTGCTGTTTTGAAGAAAATACGCAAAAAAAGGAAAACGCATATCAGTTTTGCATTTCACCATTAGGAATAGAGTAAGGTGGGGCAAAAGTTCGACCTTAGTGGTATAATCAAAGTTTCCAGGAAAACAATAGCAGTTAAAACAAAACAAATACCATACAGTGAACCTTCAACATATTGGCTATAGTTTTGCTGAAAAAACTTGTGTCAAAATATTTACCCATTTTTAGTTATAACCTTAATTTTCCGGCAACGCAGTCTTTATTAAAGTAAAACGGGGTGCTTATTTGCCCGACCGGTGGGGCAAGAGTTCGAATCTAGTGTGGGGCAAAAGTTCGCTGGCTAAAACACAAAATTTCGATCCTTTTATGACAGGCATACTTTACACCAGCCGTAAACTTAAGTTTGCCGAAAAATACACACTAAATTTTCATCAAAAAATTGCCCAAACCGAGTTAATTGTAATACACTCAAAAATAGCAGTTTTTCGCAAAACAAAGTGGAAATGTAAAATTTTGGTGACAATTTTCACACGATCAGACAAATTTAACTAAATTTGAAGATAATATGTGGATTTTAGGCAATTTGCAAATTTTTCCGTGATTTTATACATGGGTCGAACTTTTGCCCCGCTGATTCGAACTTTTGCCCCACTATGGGCCAAAAATTGTTTTCAAGCAATTATGCAAAAACTAATACACCTCAAAGCAACCTTATGATAGGCCTAGAAACACCCTCACATAAAATATTGGAAAAGATTTTATCTTCAATTGGTTCCAGGCAACGAAAGTTTGACCAATAATTACAATATTCACGTCGAAAAACAACAAATCGCCATAACTATTCCAAATCTCAATCGATTTTTATGATATTTGGAGTGAAAGTCGCTTGAATAGCATTCGAACCACCATGACATTTATAAGATTTGTTTTGAATTAAGCTAGAAATCTCAAAAAGAAACTCTTACCCCACTCGAACTTTTGCCCACTTTACTCTAAGTAATCCTTGGTAATAACGCAATGTTAGTGACGTTATATCGGTGTGGTAAGTATTAAATTAGCAATGCAAATAGTGCTTTCGCATCTTATGAGTCCCAATACTGATTTGTGAGGTATAAATAAGGTAAGTCATCAGAAACCAAGTGGAAGTCATGCAGCTTAAAAGTAGCTTTTATGACAACAAGCTGTATTATATGAGTCTTTTATCATGCTTGCCGTTCCGCTATCATTGCGTTTGGGACTTTAAAAGATTTGCAGAGACATTCGATCTTAGTCATGACACAAGGTTGGATGTTGTTAGTGGCGAGGCGACCGACTTGGTATACGTGTCCTTCAGTTTTTTTTTTATATTGAAAGGATATGATCGAAAGTTTGACTCTCATGACTCCACCTTAAATGTGAAAATTCCTTACATCATCATCATGAAATTCATGTTTTCAATCTCTCTTGGAGTTCATTAAAAAAATTAAAAACTACTAGTAACTGGAAACATTACTTTCATTTGCTTCGCCAGTAATTCTTTCAGACACTTTTCACAGATATTTTTTTCTTTTTATCGTTAAATTATACGTTTCAAATTCTTATTGGAAGTCTGCAGGAATCATCTGTGCAAAATAGCGTTAGCGTTAGCGTTAGCGTAGTTACGGTATACTTCGTAGATTGGATACTAGCAACATTCATGTTTCTTTTTAATAGTCTCGTCCTGACTACTTTCAAGAACAAGGCAGGGGAGTATACCTTGTTCAAATCATAAACAAGACTACTAAAAGCATGAATATCGCTATTCCCGGCCACGCCCATCTTTACCGTAACTTGGGATAGGGGAAGGAAATGTTGATGTAGCACTTACTTAATGAGAGGCCACCGACTCAGCGACACCCTCATAAGTGCTACGGAGTTGGAGGTTGGGGAAGGTATATTGTCAGGATTCGCCTAGAAAGCTGGCGATAGACCATAAATATTTGTTGTTTAAGCGTTTTCAAATTAATCTTTTGAATGCCGGCAATCAAAAGAGAAAACAATAGCTTATTTATAGTATAAATAGTATTTCGCGAAATGCTTGTCGATTGTGCAGTAATATTTTTGCTCAATAACCAGTAAAAAGCAAAACCGATC
Organism: Aedes aegypti; assembly: GCF_002204515.2. Lineage (NCBI taxonomy): Eukaryota > Metazoa > Arthropoda > Insecta > Diptera > Culicidae > Aedes > Aedes aegypti. The sequence continues at coordinate 405,616,152 of NC_035108.1, forward strand.
CCTCCAGGGTCATCGGATTGTATAAAATAACGATACGCGTAAAAAAAAAAATCACGCCTATTGAAAAACTGTACTGTGCCCATTGAAAAACTGTACTGTATTTTTAGATAATCGAAAAACGAAAGGAAGCGCGTTCGAACTAAACACCCTAGGATAACACAGTCGGTTTTTCTGCTCAAAATTATACGAAAAGCAGAATCGATCCCTCCAGGGTCATCGAACGGTTAAAAAGCATCCACGACCGATTGTTAGTTGCGTAACACCCGCCCGGACAGAATGCGCAATCTGAACATAATTATCAAACTCCGAAAATAACATTTTCCGTTCAAGAAACGATCAGAAGTTCCACGACGCGGACAAAAACGATCCGGAAGACTCACAAAAGAAAAAGTATCATACTGGAACAAACTCACCGGATTGATTCTCTAAATTTATGTGCTGCCTGTCACTTCCGGATGGTTCGGTGAACTTAGGGCAGCCAAAAACCAACAGTACTGAGGACACAAATCAAACAAATCACTTTTTCATTTTTCACTTTTCACTATTCCATTTCTGAATGTCTGAACTGTCCTGCTTGGGCTTCACGAAGCACTACCCAGCAAGACGCTCCAAAACAGGAAAAAACAAAACAATCATCTCCGGCGACGAAAACATGCGCGAAACCGTGAGCTAAATCCATCGGACTACGCAAAACCGAACTGTCCTGCTTGGGCTTCACGAAGCACTACCCAGCAAGACGCTCCAAAACAGGAAAAAAAAAAATCTCCGACGACGAAAACATGCGCGAAATTGTGAGCTAAATCTATCGGACGACGCAAAACCGAACTGTCCTGCTTGGGCTTCACGAAGCACTACCCAACAAGACGCTCCAAAACAGGAAAAAAAAAAAATCTCCGGCGACGAAAACATGCGCGAAATTGTGAGCTAAATCTATCGGACGACGCAAAACCGAACTGTCCTGCTTGGGCTTCACGAAGCACTACCCAGCAAGACGCTCCAAAACAGGAAAAAACAAAACAAACATCTCCGGCGACGAAAACATGCGCGAAACCGTGAGCTAAATCCATCGGACTACGCAAAACCGAACTGTCCTGCTTGGGCTTCACGAAGCACTCCAGGAATCATCTGTGCAAAATACGTCAGTAAGTCCATATAGACTAGATGCAATTAATTGAATTACATGCTTTGGATCCAAATAAAAACATGTATGCTCATCTACATAAATAAAAATGAAATATTGTTTGTATGTCACGAAATGGCTTGCGAACAGGTTACCAAATTTTGTGTGTACCAATAGTAGTAGATATTCAATGGGAAAGTCGATAAAACGGGACAGGGATACCGAAAGGAAGGAATTTAGCCATTGAGGAATTTGGCTTAAAATTAAGTTGGCAACTCATACCGTAAATTCTTTGGACAGACGGAACTCCTTGAAATTTTATTGTAGAAATTTATTACTTCACTCGTTATTAACATTCAATTTCCAACAATTCGCAAATCTTTTTTCAATTGTGAAGGTTTTGTTTATTTATGCATGACTTAAACAACATTAATTTTCTGATAAGGTTGTCATTCAAATTCCAAGTAACATCTTCCGAACGGCTTGGGAGCGTGAAAAGAGAGAGTCAAAAAAATCCGTCCGATATATCTACAAAATGTTTCCTGCCATCGCACCATCGCTCATAAATTCCTCATTTTCTGACTCACTCAACCGAGGATTTGTGTGACATTTCCATCGTTCCCCGAACAGATGTCAAATATTTTTTCCCCCTTACACATGCCATCATCTATGCGGTAGGAAACGAGAAATCATCTACCGCACAAAATGGATCAATTAATTTTAAACCGCAGCCACTGGGATGGGTTTACTGCAACCTTCATCTCGCGTGAATCAATCGTTAATGATTATGTCACTGCACCTTGGCTCACGATCAATAAATTCTTGCCCGATTGCAACGTTCATCAGTAGTGGAGGTTATTTTTCGAATTCGGAGAAAGGATTCCATTCAATGCTTTTGCTACAAAATTTCAAACAGTTGAATTTTCCAATAATATACTCACGATATCTGAATTATTTGAGAAAGAACTACTAATTAAGAAATTATTGGACGAAAATTTTTGTACAAATTTATCTCTATAGATTTCTAGTAAAACATGACGTGGATGTTGAAAATGTTGAAAAAAAAAGTGTTGAATCTGTTATAACATAAAACGTTAAACTTTTGAATATTCGAATTATTAATTTCATTAAACCATTTTCCTTTCGTTTATTTCATTCCACAGGAAGATGAAGAGCAGAGGCTTATCATTATGCGCAAAGCATTCCAGATGTTCGACACGACCAAGTGTGGTTTCATCGACACGGTCAAAATCTCCACCATTCTGAACACATTGGGCCAACAGTTTGACGAAGGTGAGCTGCAGGACCTGATCGACGAGGAAGATCCAGAGGAAACCGGAAGGGTAAACTTCGATCAGTTCGCCAACATTGCCTCCAACTTCCTGATAGAGGACGAAGACTCGGAAGCCATCCAGCAGGAACTGAAAGAAGCCTTCAGAATGTACGATCGCGAGGGTAACGGCTACATTACCACCAGGTGAGCGTGTGTTAAATTCTTTGATGAGTATGAGTCTTTGATTATAAATTCATTGCTTCATCATCATTTAAACTTTTTACGGCTTCTCACACATTCATGGTTGCAAAAGTGAAACGTATCCCGGTAACATAATTCTCCTATATGAAGATAACCTAAAAATGTCTTTTCTGATTTCAATATCAATTTTTTTGTCCGCCCTCCACTCGCCTGCAGCATTAGTTCGAAGCAAGCGAGTAGCTGACAGACAGACAGTAATCCTACATTGAATTATTAAGTACCCATCTAGCACACAAATGTGTCGTGTCTAGTAGCATCATGTGCAGGGCGGAAAATCATTCATGGAGTAACATTGAGTCCATGTAGCGTTCAGCCATAACGTTGTCGTCGTCGTCACCGTGTCAGAATGTTCCTTCCCGGAAGACATTCCCATTCGTTTGGGCATTCGCCAGTGAAATTGAAACCTGAAAGCATTTGCGCATACCTGTTCGAGAACGATGGTTGTGCCATTCTTGACTCACCGATGGAAGAGGTTGGAACAAGCGTTGATTCCGATCCTTAATGATGGTACCAATTAATTTGTGACTGTATCAAAAGAAGCTCATACAGCTACGGTATCGGACAAATAAAAATGCACCAAAGCCGCTTTCCAACACAAAATTATCAACTTCAGATAGCAATACTTCCACCGCTTCAAAAACGATTCTTTTCATTTTTCTGTGATGAACTAAAATTTACCTCAATTTAAAAAAAATGATGTGAAAAGTATTGATTTTAAAGTTACAGATGGGTTGAATTATGACAAAATAATTCACCAAGACAAAAAATACTCTAGAGAAAAAAATATACGTTGAATCCAAGTAGATGTCATAGCGTGCCAAAATTTCAAACGGACAAGACATTGAAACGAGAAAATGGAAAGGGAACGAACATTGTCAATGATTGTCTTACGTTACTGGGAATTCGATATTGTCCTTTCAACGTTTTGTCATTTTCGAGGGTTTGGGATACGACGTTTTGGCTTTAAAACTTTTGTCTTTCTACGTTTTGTCTTTGGACATTTTGTCCCTAAACCAGAGGCGTGTGAACGTTTAACATCATGGGTAGAACGAACGTTAGCAAATATTTTGTGCATAGTGAAGCTAAGAAAAATGGTAACTCTGGACTGGAAATCGAAAGTTACTATATTTGACAAGCTGAAACGCTAAAAGATGTGAGTAACATTTTGGTCCATTGTGAGTTGAGTTGAGTTATGGAAATTCTTATTTTACTGACTCCTATACAATTTGTATATAATGCAAAATAGCTGAAAAAATTTAAAAGTATATAAAACTAAGTTTTCGTCACTGACACTTTTTAGCTCATTTCCATGCCAGTCGTTACTACAAGACTAAGAAAGCTTTTCGTCCTTACAAAGCTGGTAGCGACTGAGTGCCTTCAAAGTAGAAAATTCAAAAGACTCAAAAAAAAAAAAGAGATATAAAAAGATCCAAAATGAGGATCCAGGAATTGTCTCCAGGGTAAAGCCAAGGAATTGTTTTTATGTATTCGTGAGGTATCTCTGAAGAAAATCCTAGAGTTCACTTGGGTAAGTTTTAAATTATCCCTTAATAAACAATAAATAACTTCTGGACGTTTGAGGAAGTTAAAGAAAATTTCCTAGATAATTTGCTAAGATAATCGAAAAAATGTCAACCGAATCTCGGGATAGTATTCAGCACGATTTTCAAAGATATTTTTCAAAAAACGTTGGACAGAATCTCTCTTCTTTTTGTAGGTATGATCGTAGGAATTATTGAAAAAAAAAGCTGTACAATAAACTGGGAGGAAATCTTAAATAAACTTCTGAGTGTTGCATGGGAATTTTTTTCACTCTTTAAGAAATGTTTGGTAAAACTGTAAGGGTTAAACTTGGATGAAATGCTAGAAAAAATCCTATAAAAATAGATTTGTTCGAAAACTTCCTCAAGGAATTTTGGATTTTTGCGTGGAAACGTGGATGAAATGTTGAACAAAGCTGAACAGGCAGTGAATTATTGCAGGGTTTATTGAAAAAGCTATTTTTTCAAACACTCTGGAATATAACTTAGTCAATTTCCCGGAAGAAGTTCTGTAGAAGTTCTTTGAAAAATCTTCTAGAGTAATAACTGGAGAATTCGGTTGAAAAGTGAAAAAAGTGGAAAGTGGAATGATATCTAGATGAGGTGGAGGTAACAGCTTTGCAATTCTCAAGGATTTCTTGGAACAAATTTTGGAGCAATTCTTCTAAGCATCCTTTGAAAAATCGCTGAAAGAATTTCTGGGAAAGTTGACAGTGAAATAGAAAAATTTCTAGAGCGATCCCTGTAGGAGACCCTGAAAGTATTCTAAATAAAATCACTATGATAATTCCTGAAGCTGATCGAATTTGTAAGCATATTGAACAGATGATAATTGAATGTTTAATTGATTTTTTAAGGTTTCTGCTGATTTTATTTTTTGTTGAATCGTGAGTGGGATAATGCTTTGACTGTCCTAGTCAGGTGTTTTTGTGCATAGTACATGTCCTACCTGTCCTACCCACTGCCCTAAACCATCATGGTCGGGGCATAGAGTATGCTTGCCACAAGATAAACGAATGCGATGATGGCAATTTTAGGCAAAGGAAGTCTCCCAGACAACCAGAAGTCGCCTGAAAATTTACGTAATAACTTGTTAAATCATACAAATACCATGAAACCCGCAAAACACGGTGGATAAAATCGTCAGATTGATGAGTTTAATCGCAAAACATACTTTTTTTCTGAGTTCGTTTGTACATTTTGTTTCGTCCCGTACACTCGTACAAAGTAAGTCGAATCAATCCGTAGCAGCTGTCAAATCAACATTTGTTACCGTCGTTGGGGGTGACAATGGGTCAAAAAGGGATATGTGCGATTTATTTTTTAAATAACTATCGCAATTTAACTCCAATAAACTTCAAATTTGGTGTGTATGTACTTTGATGGTACATTAACAACTGTTCGAAAAATTAAAGACAAATATTTATTCACAGCGGCACCACAAGTGAATAAAAAATGACCCAATTTCACCCCATAGAGGGGGTGACATTGGGTCACTATAATTGAAATAACTTGTTTTTGAGAATTTGATTTCAAAATCATTCACAACTGAAAAATATTGACAAAAAACGATGCAAACAAGACAAAAAGATATCTAAGATGTTTCACAAGTGTGATAAACCCACTTAAAAGAAAGATTATACAGAAAATTGAAGAGCTATGAGAAAAAATATGTAAACCCAACATTTATCGTCAAGTTTACATAAATTTTCCCTCAAAATGTTTTCAAAGTCTCATCCCCATTACTATAAAGCTCATTTAGTTTCCCCAAAGGTGTACTGAAACAGTGATTAGTTTAAACCTTCACAAATAGTTAAATTTCGGTGCGACATTCCACGATCAATAAATTTCAGGCAGCAGTTGACATCATAATCCCAGTATTTCAGCGATCCAACTCATTTGTACTTCCGTGAGATGTTTCTTTAATATGAAAACACTGATAAATAATCAAATTTAGAAAAAACACCCTTTTGATAAAAATTTACGATGTTGCTGCGCACGAAACACAGTTGCTGGTTTGAGAAGTTGTCAAAATGCGTTGTATTGTTATTCAATGCACGGAATACTCAAGTAGACTTGTTTGATGTTTCAGAGATGCTGTATTTAGAAAGAATAAACACATCTTAATGAAAAAAGAGAACACCCGGCACCGTAAAATGTCAAAAAAATGGACTTGGAATTTCATTTACTATCGTTCTTGCTTGACCCAATCTCACCCCCATTTTCAATGTTTTAGACATCGTACCGAAAAAAATGATTTTTTTGTGGTAAAACCAAACAGATTCCGGAAAATACCTGTGATGTGTAATGAAAAGACTTTCAACATTCTACTAATACAACGATAGAGGCTAGAGTACATGCGTGATACTTTGTACAGGAGAAATTTAATGTTGTAAATTTTATCTAGTTTCAACATGCAAGTTTATTGATGTAGTAAACAAAAACTACTATTTCTAAAAATGTATATTGTTATGAATTATGTGTAATAATATGTTCCCTAATATATGAATTATTAATTTTAGTAATATCAGCGTTATTAGCTGAAATATTTCACAAAACATATTTTTCCGTTTTGACCCAATCTCACCCCCTAGACCCATTGTCACCCCCATCGACGGTATCATAAGTTAAGTCGCATAAGATCACAGGTTAGTTCGGTAGAAAATTTATACACTCGCATTGTATGCCATTATTCATCACATAATATATGCACGTATATCGCATCCACTTTTGTACGTAGAAGGCCTTTTCGCGACATCTTACAAGTGGAATTTTGCACATGTAGAGTAAAGTGGGGCAAAAGTTCGAGTGGGGTAAGAGTTTCTTCTTAAGATTTTTAGCTCAATTCAAAACAAATCTTATAAATGTCATTGTGGTTCGAATGCTATTCAAGTAAGAGACTTTTACTCCAAAAATCATAAAAATCGATTGAGATTTGGAAAAGTTATGGCTATTTGTTGTTTTTCGACGTGAATATTGTAATTTTTGGTCAAACTTTCGTTGCATGGAACCAATTGAAGATAAAATCTTTTTCAATATTTTATGTAAGGGCGTTTCTAGGCCTATCATAAGGTTGCTTTGACGTGTATTAGATTTTGCATAAATGCTTGAAAACAATTTTTGGCCCATAGTGGGGCAAAAGTTCGAATCAGCGGGGCAAAAGTTTGACCCATGTATAAAATCACGGAAAACTTTTCATATTGCCTAAAATCAACATATTATCTTTAAATTTAGTTAAATTTGTCTGATCGTGTGAAAAATGTCACCAAAATTTTACATTTCCACTTAGTTTTGCGAAAAACTGCTATTTTTGAGTATATTACAATTAACCCGGTTTTGGGCAATTTTTTATGAAAATTTAGTGTGTATTTTTCGGCAAACTTAAGTTTACGGCTGGTGTAAAGTATGCCTGTCATAGAAGGATCGATATTTAGTGTTTTAGTCGGCGAACTTTTGCCCCACACTAGATTCGAACTCTTGCCCCACCGGTGGGGCAAAAGTTCGAATAAGACAATAAATTTTGAAATTGTTATAACTAAAAATGGGTAAATATTTGGTCACAAGTTTGTTCAGCAAAATTATAGCCAATATGTTGAAGGTTCACTGTATGGTATTTGTTTTGTTTTAACTGCTATTTTTTTCCTGGAAACATTGATTATACCACTAAGGTCGAACTTTTGCCCCACCTTACTCTAAAGCCTCCAGGTGATTTCGTTATACGTACATTTTGGTTGTCTGGGTTATTTATCTATTGCTCTGAAATTCTAGTTGTTGTCGATATTGTTAATTTGTGGACTATATTTGCTATAATTGTGAACTAATTAACTTAAGTTCGTAATCTACAGATACAGACAGCGCCTAACTAACGCTGCTGAGAGATTTTGTTCTGCCCTAACAGCGATCGCTTGTTTCTTTATCTATATGCTTACTTTTGAAAATACTTGGTTTGGTATAATCAAAAATGTATTTTGAAGCAAAAAGTTAAGATATAATTTTCAAAACTGTCGCGAAGCACCAAGTGCTATTTTAAATTCACCGCAAACATCGTCCTGGGAACATAGCGATAACAGCGCAACCACCATGTTGCTACTTAGTACTATACCATTTAATTCCACTAGAGTTTGTATCCTTTGACATATACAAACTCAAGTGGAATTTAAGACAAAACGTTGAAAGACAAAATGTCAAATGTTAAAATGTCGAATCCTAAACCGTCAAATGCCACAGCGTCAAAAAAAAATGAAACGGCGAAATGACAAAATGTTGAAAGGGCATTCAAGGGCCTTATATTTTGGATCAACGTTGTGAAAATCCCAAATATTCATATCTCATGCTTGAGATTTTTCTCGCTTGAGTTTTTTCACGCAATTCAGCAGCCAAAAACTCTTGCATAAGTTGGCTTTTCCATATGACTCTTTTGATTGTATCTCTACAGTTTTTTTTCACGTCAAGCAATTATCATTTTTCCAGCTACAGATATAACAAACCTTTCAAATGTAAACATGGGCCGATCCGATGGGCTTTATGATTGAATTATTTTTGACGGCTTGATCATGAGCAAGTGATTTTGCATCAAAATCTCATAAGTGTGTTTTGCGAAGCAGATCTCAAATGATTTTGCCCTCGCGGGAGAACTCATTGATTGGGATTTAAGTATGAGTCTACCAACACTGGTTGGGATTTATACCAACCATCGATTCTTAGCAGGGTCCCAACAACGAATCCCTTCTGTAGTACGTATTAAAAAACTTCCTAAAATATTGAATAATATCTGTTTCCAAAACACAAATCAATAAATCGAGTCAACCCGAGTAGAAGTGAAGTTCTGACAATCAAAATGTGATATTGACTTGATTAACATAAGTGATGAAAAATCTGCGAATAATATCAAAATGTTGTGCCCGAAACTTCTGATCAGTAGCGAAATTAGATGTTTGCAGATCTGATAAATAGCTCGCATCTACTCGTCAGATCTTACAAAAGCCAAACATGGTATGCCAAGGTTGTGTGACTTCTGAAATTGAACAACTTTGTGGAACAGACCTACTTTCCACAACTTACCGTTTTCGAATTAAATTAAAAAGTTTCTCGGTTACTAACTTTTGTCTTTGAACAACCCTCTGAAACTCTATGTAAAATGACTGAAATGAAATAATTCCTTTACAGGCAAACTTTCAAGTTATGTGTAGTTCGTCATCCAAATTTCAGCCAATTCGGACTACCAGAAGCTGAGATACAGCACCCAAAACTTGGGCATTTTTTATGGAAAAACAGCATTTGATTACTAACTTATGTCACTGACTGTATGATTAGAAATAAACAAGTGGTTCTAATTATTTTCCATATTCAAAATCATTTTAATTTAAGTTCAAAATTAAGGCGATACGTTAATTATGTTTCAGTTTTAAAAAATCGCTGTGTTTTTTTTAAGGGCGTGCATATTTTAAGGATGTGTTATTCTACGCAAAAATAACTCTTCATAATATTTTTCTTTTTTATAATACACCATAGTGACTGGACCATGATTTTTCAATTTCTCGGCAGTGTACTGTATTGGGTGCTGTCCGGTACTGGGGACCTCCCCGTATGACTAAATGTCATTCGACCAACTGTCCTAAGCCACCTGAGTAAATTTACTCCAAATTTGCTTTTCCGTTAGCTTTACGGAATATGAAACATGTTTCAGAAAACAAAAGTAGGAATTTTTGTATTCCAACACGATAGGTGAAAACTCAACGCTACTCATATGGACAATCACGAAAACTGTGAAAAATTCGTAAAAGAATATTGATTTGAAGCGGAAGAGATAGATGTTACATAGAGGTACAGAGGAGAAGAAGCGAGGAGCGTTTCTAAGTTATGAAAATGTTCTCATCAATGAATTCAAATATACCATATGCCGAATAGTGGTGATTTCAATATTCACAACTTTTAGGTACAGAGTATTTGAAGGATAGTAGAACTGATCATCTTGGGAAGAAATATATATGAGTCATAATCGGAAGTTGACACAAAACAATACAACATCTCTTAAAAACAAAAGAGAATGATATTCGTATTTCATTTTCGATACATTTCACTTTTACCCTATGAAGTTCCAGGTATCCAAGCAATTTTCCAGCCTGGCTTTCTTGCTACTTAAACTACTTTGTATGGAAATTTCAAAATAGGCACCGAAATCTTTTAGAATGCAAATTAATGATTTTCTCATGTTCGAGGAATTATTAATGACGCCATAAGTTAAAGAATGTTCTGAATCTGCAAAATCAATGTGTATAGCTACTAATTTATAATTTATTCTAGATCCAAATATCTACAGTACTCATTCGAGCAGCTATTCAGAAAGATCATGCGTACGAATAAATGCAATAATGTGCAATCGGCATAGAAAGCTCTCAGTTAAGGTGACAATGGATTGAAGTCAAACTCCAAATTTTCAAGAGCACAAATCTGAAGAACTGAACACCCGTTTGAGCTGAAATCTTAATTGATTGCTCACCACCACCTAGTGACCAATCGGTTAAGTTTTTAGCTGGAACTGATGTTTGATGCTCCAGATTTGTGCTCTTGAGAATTTGAGATTTAGCTTCGATTCACCTTCACCTTAAAGCTATGTAAGTTTCAAAAGAACACTCGTTTGACAGGTTCAGTATCAGCTGGGACGTAACGCCTGAAAGAAAAATACAACGTGAATATTAACATAAATTACCATTTTGAATCGTCGCTATTCCCGAACTGATTGAAACGGTCATTTACGAGTCAATTTGTGTCGCAATTCCACGTCATAAAATCACATGAAACAGACCGACCGTGTCAAATATTTTATGGCCCTTCAACCAAAATGTGACCGCTGAAGTGTCCTCCAATCATCATAAAATGTTTCAAAATCATTCACATTCACTCCTGCACGCTTCTCATCGAGTAGGTATGAGGAAAACAAGTGTGGTTCATTTCGGAGGAGACGCATGGTCTCTCAATTTAACTTACAAGTAAACTGTCAGCCCACAGACCGTAGAGTAAGAGTAAAGGTGCGAACATTTCGACGACAGGTTGTTTGTTTGTTTCTATCAGTATGAAGGTGTACGGTTTGGAGAAACGACACATAGGGAAAGTGTATCAGCTATGGCTAAAGTGGTTCCTTATTCGGCCATTGGGAAATTCTCTTGCATATGTGAATTCACATTTGGATTTTTTTTTAATGTTTTAACATCAAGATAAATATTTACAAACAAAATGATTTAAAATTTGAAAACAAATTATCACGCATGCGAAACAGGAACTGGTACACCTACCCTACAGCACTTTATTTAGAAACATTCAGGTGGGAAACGTTTTTATTAACATGACAGCAAGGGCCTTACGAGAACAAATCACTATATTAAAAATATCAACAACTCTGTTAGATTATCTCCACCGAGCAACAGAGCGTAACATGAAGGTGGCAATTCATCCGCTGACCAGCTGGTCCCCGATTGGCCAAATTGGAATGTAAGCTCTCGAAAAAAAAATCGTTCATCCACTTGTCATCCCCGGAAATATGCGCGTGTCGTCGTTATTGGCGTCCAGCCGATGGATTTGTAAGTGTTTATTTTTACATCACCACTTGCTCCCATAAAAGTCATTCCGGAGATTTATCTATCCGAGGTGTTTCTCAGCTTGATTCGAAGTTTTTTTTTCTTCCTTCATTCTCCAAGTGGTTTTCCACTATCCCGTCAGTTAGAGAAACAACAAACGTCATGATGTTCGAGAGGGTTTCCAAGAGTGGCCAATGATTTTTTGTTTAGTTTTAGAAGTTATGGATTTGTTATTTTTTCTTTCTATTTAGGTGTGTAACAATTTTGATTTTTCTTTATAAAAAAAATATTACGATCTTCTATAATGCTACTATAATTTCCGATTTACATGTGTTATGTAAATTACTTTCCAGCAATCGATATCTACTTAAAATTCATTTCTGTTTTGTGAAAGTTAAACTACTTCTTAATGAAAGTTTCACGATATGCTTTTCACTTCGATATCTTTCTGAGAAAAATAAAAAGATGATCAAAACACGTTCCACTTTTGTGTTAGACGGTGCGAAAATCTGCAGTGGTAGTGATATGCGGTTACTTTTCATTATGGGACAATTTGACTTGCTATTTTTTCCTACTTTTTCCGAACGAATCTTATTATCTACAGTGAGAGGCAAAATAAAGTGCCCACCTTACCAGTTTTCGAATTTCTCTCATTGATTTGGTTCAAATTAAAGTTAACACACCTAAATCTTTTGTGATATTTTATTTTTGATGTTCTTTTAAAGTTGCACTTACGAAATTTTGATAAAAAAAAGAATTTTACTTAAAGAAAAAGAAAATCAATTTGTATTGAAAAAAAAGTAGTGACAAAAATAAGTGCCCACTTCCTTCTTGGCCCCAGAAAAGATGATTTAAGAAAAATAAAAAGCAATTTAATAGTTAATGTGTCCTCCTTTGGCCTTAAGGACTTGCTGGAGGCTCTTCGGCATGCTTTTCACCAGGTTTTGTAGGTGTTGTGGATCTAGTTCTTCCCAGGCGCGCTCCAAGGCTTCAAAATAATTATTTTTGTTGGTAACACCAGTTTTTTCAACCCTGGCATCGAGAATCGCCCACAAATTCTCGATGGGGTTGAGGTCTGGGCTTTGTGGAGGCCATTCCAGCGGTTTAATCCGACAAGACCGGAAAAAAGACTTGGTCTTCTTTCCAGTATGCTTCGGGTCGTTGTTCTAGAGAAATATGAATTTCTCTTCAAGGCCCGTCTGGATCAGCGAAACCTCCAGATTTTCCAGCAAGATGTTAATGTAGGAATCTGCCATCATTATTCCGTCGATTTTCACGAGGTTTTCTACTCCACTCCATGAAAAACACCCCCAGACCATCACATTTCCTCCTCCATGCTTCACCGTTCCTTGGATGTGGTGCTCTGCATCACACACGAGCCCGCCGCTCTCGGTTAGACAGCTCGAGCTTCAGGAGCGCCACATCCAAGGAACGGTGACGCATGGAAGTGTGATGTGATGAAATGTGATGGTCTGGGGGTGTTTTTCATGGAGTGGAGTAGGAAGCGTCGTGAAAATCGACGGAATAATGACGGCAGATTCCTACATTAACATCTTGCTGGAAAATCTGGAGGTTTCGCTGATCCAGACGGGCCTTGAAGAGAAATTCATATTTCTCTAGAACAACGACCCGAAGCATACTGGAAAGAAGACCAAGTCTTTCTTCCGGTCTTGTCGGATTAAACCGCTGGAATGGCCTCCACAAAGCCCAGACCTCAACCCCATCGAGAATTTGTGGGCGATTCTCGATGCTAGGGTTGAAAAAACTGGTGTTACCAACAAAAATAATTATTTTGAAGCCTTGGAGCGCGCCTGGGAAGAACTAGATCCACAACACCTACAAAACCTGGTGAAAAGCATGCCGAAGAGCCTCCAGCAAGTCCTTAAGGCCAAAGGAGGACACATTAACTATTAAATTGCTTTTTATTTTTCTTAAATCATCTTTTCTGGGGCCAAGAAGGAAGTGGGCACTTATTTTTGTCACTACTTTTTTTTCAATACAAATTGATTTTCTTTTTCTTTAAGTAAAATTCTTTTTTTAATCAAAATTTCGTAAGTGCAACTTTAAAAGAACATCAAAAATAAAATATCACAAAAGATTTAGGTGTGTTAACTTTAATTTGAACCAAATCAATGAGAGAAATTCGAAAACTGGTAAGGTGGGCACTTTATTTTGCCTCTCACTGTAATTAGGGCAGCTGAAAGAGCATTGAAAGATATGTTAAAAACTGAACTCAACTCAATTTTGATGAAAATGCATCTGAAGAAAACAGATATTTGATCATCTGATATTATGAAACTTTTTGGTTATGAAGAGTTGACAGTAACCTGAAATAGATTTTAAAAATCGGCATGAGCTCCGGAAGGCGTTGGGCAACACTGGACTGAGCTAAGGTGCTCAATTTCGTTCGGTTGTGCCGTGGTGACACGGAACAGATGTTACTAGGTGTAGCTAGTATCTAGGCTAGACGAGAAGAGTGCGCAAAACTGTGTTGTGGTCATTGAGGTATCGTGCGAAGAATTCCTTCCACATTGAGTCGTTAGATTGGAATGTGTTGCAGCTGCTTTTGGGATTGAGTCATTTATTAATAATTCATACGAAGATGATACACAGGAAAGGAAGCGATGGGTATGTGTGAAGAAAAATCATCATGACTAGCCATCGGATTGATACACAAACATCAGCGTAAACAAGATTTGGACACGATGTTTTCTAGAAGTTTTCGATACAGGGGAAATTGAACTGAAATGCCACATGAAGAGTATCCTGATTTAATCCTGATGACGCCAATTACACGCAACCTATATTTATGCAAATGCTATGTACATAGTGTGATGCATGGATACCTCGCAATCAACACGTTAATATACCGTTAAACAGTACTCAGTGATCAGAATTACGAATAATAAATGTGTTGTGAGCTTTAAATTGAAATTTTATATTAGAGTATTTCAAAAGTAACTGCATTTAAAAATGTCATGAATATCACATGACTATAACAATTCCATATGTATTGCGAAAATCTTCCATCCTCATGGAAAAAAGTTGAAGAAATACCTCCAGGCATTCCTCATGGATTCCAACAAAAGCTACTGCGAGGATTACTTTAGGATTTCTTCCAGAAATTTCGTAACAAACAGTTTACGAGATCTGTCCCCGCATCCTCTGGAACAAATTGACCAAGTTCATTCGCCTCAATCTTCAATTTTTTTTTAATTTTTCAGAGAATAAACTTGTGGAATTCCTGGATTTAACTTCGTAGGGAACAATCAAGGCGCAAAAACACCAAAAGTAATTAAATGTAGAATCTTTATAAGAATTTTGCGGTTAAAAGAATTGAGGTCTCTTCAATCAGTCGATATTTTTTCTAAAGAGATTTTTGTGAAAAGTATGATTGCAGAATACAAACTATATGAATTCTTCTGACATAATGCTTAGAGTTACTTGTGGTGATTAAATTAAAATAACTTAGGAATCTTAGGATTAACGCTCATTTGAATCACTGAGAGAATTCTTTGTTACAATGCTTGATATAAGATATAATATAAGATTAAAATGAATAAGATTAAAATAAACGGATGCCTGGAAGAAGTTTTGAACCGATTTGCAAAGGATAATGAAGTATGAACGCGCAGCTATACAGCAAGACCAAGCTGAGGGTTGTGGGTTGGAATCCCACCGGTCGAGGATTTTTTTCGGGTTGGAAATTCTCGGATTTCCCCGTACCTGCCACACGATATACGAATGCAAAAATGGTCATTGGCACAGTAAGCTCTCAGTTCATAACTGTGGAGCTGAGAAGCAGGCTCTGTCCCAGTGGGGACGTAATGCCAGAAAGAAGAAGAAGTAAGCTTGGCATAATTCCATGGCCAATTACAAAAAAAAATACAGGAGAAATCTCTTCGATAATTTATGAAAAACTCTGAACAAATTCCTGGAAAAATCGATGAAACAATTAGAAAAATCAAAATAAATAATTTAAGACATTTTTTGAGTTATTCCACGAGAAATCTCTAGAGCAATACTCGATTGTATCCAAAGTTCCATATTTCCTGAATTTCGAATCCTTGAAGAAATCCTAGGATAATTTATGAACGATTCCTTGAAAAATCATGGTAGGATTTCTGAAGAATACTCTGGTATCGATCGAAGAAATTTTTTTTAAATTCTTAATGAAATTAAGAGTCATCGTAAAATAAACTCCTGGAATATAATTATTACCTTTCTATAATGGTATATAACCATTACCACTTTAAACTGCTGGAAAATTCTCTTAAATTATCCTTAAAAAAAAGAAGCTGGTTGGGTTGTACAGGGAAAGCTGAAACCAGGATTCACTCGAAGAGCCCCAGGGTATGATTATTGGCAAGACCATGCTGCAGGTTATGAGTTCAAATCCCGCTGGACAAGGATCTTCCCCTAATTAATTGATCAATAATCAAGGGAAGCTCCTAGTTAATAATTGTGAAATTCACAAGGAATACTAAACTGCAGAGCAGACTTGTCTCTCTAGGAACATAACGCCAAAACGAAAAAAAAAATCTCTAAAATATCTTCCGCGTGTTCTCAGAGATATTTTGGTATGATTTTTTGAAGTATTCCTGAAGTAATTGAAAGCTACTGATGATTTTTTCCGTGAAAGATGTTCTTGTAGTCGTTGACTTTTAATTGTAATTTTCGCAAAAACAAAATTGATTTTGACTTTTCAATTCTCCAACTTTGAATTTTTCGTATCAAATTTTGAATTTCGAAAACATATAGGGTGTCCCAGAAAGTATGGGCACGACTTCTATAACAAAAATCACAATATTTTTTCAAACAAATAAATATTTTTATATTTTTGTTTTTATACTCGGGGCATTTTGCCGCCTGTAAAATTTTGTTTGAAAAAAAAAATTTAAATTGTTTTTTTAAATTAAAAAAATCAATTCTTATCTAGCTAGCAAAGACCCTACTTTTGTGCTTTGTTGGAACTTAATTAGTCATGGATGATTTTTTACAAAATCCTTCGATGTGGTGAGTTCAATTACAATGCATCTAAGATGCTCCACAAGAATTTTTGTTAAAAAAAATTCATTTTGTTTTGCTAGTAGACATTTGACAAAATGGTAAAAATCTCACAAATCGCAAGTTTTTCTCTCCACATACGATAGTTTCACGACATGATAGTGTTACAGGTATTTTCAATGAAAATAAAATTATTTCATTGCAAATTTACTTATGCCAAATATCTTAACTTGTGGATAGGCATCAAAAATTTAAGGTTTTTACACGTTTAATTGGATATAAACGGACTTGAACTTGACCCTTTAAAAAGCCGACCACAACTGAAATCGGATATTTAGTTTATAGTAATATTTCATATATTAAGTTAAAAATTTGCAATACTATTAGTGATAGTCTGATCATATATCGTATCGGAAATGATAAATGTATTTTTTCAGATTTTTATTGTACATACTTTATGACCCAATACTAATCTCGTACAACAAAGTCGCTCAGAAATAACGCGATTTGTGCAAAACTAATAATAAGAGCTTCCAGAAATGTAACACCATCAACAAACAGGTAGCGAAAAAATCGTTCAAAATTAAAAATCTACTCTTGATAAGTAAGAGAATGAAATGTGTGAAAATCAGATTTTTATCTACATTTGTCTTGAAATGACAGTATGGTAAAGTCGTGCCCATACTTTCTGGGACACCCTATATTTATCGAAATCACTGCACTGCACTGCTTTATGTTTCACAACCAGTTTTGATTTTCGCCTCCTTAAACCTATACATACTTTCTTCAATTTTAAAATCGAGAATTACTAAAGTGAAACACTGTAATTAAAGGTAAATTTTTTCCTCCTGTTTCAATTCAAAACTTCTTCGAATATATTTTTGTTTGTATGGTTAACGTCGTCGGTAATTGATGCTTTTAACCCTCTAATACCCAACCCCGCCTTTAAACGGGGTACACTTTGGAATTTTGTATATTTTTTGGTGGCTCGAAAATCAAAATGATTTTATTTTTGGTTTAAGCCTTAGCTCATAACAAACATATAAGGAAAATTATTTCTGACTTTAGAAACTTTTTTGTATATTTGGAAAATGTTTGATAAATTGTATTTTTTGTAACCTAGAAATGCCTGGGGTTCATTTAACGTGTAATACAAAAAACCATAAGTTTTTTACCTACAATCAACCTATCGCAGAAGAAGAGCCTGGTGGTATTAAAATAATTTCAAACCTGTTTTTCCGTTAGTTACACGGAAAATAAAGTATGCTTCGAAAAAAAAAAATAATATTTTCAAAAGTACCGCAAAATTAATTTTTTATTATTGCCAAAAATCAACAACCAGAAAAGGCTTCAAGAAAAAATGAAAAAAATATACGGATGTTCAAAAAAAAAATATTAAAATCAAAAACCAAAATTGAAAAATATCGCGAATAAAAATAAATTATTGCCCAAAACATGTTTGGAATGATTTTAGTTAACGAAAAATAATATTTGGATCGAAAATAAAAATGTGGGTATTAGAGGGTTAACGTCGACACCTGATTACTAAGGCACTAATGTACAGTAATGATTGAAACGATTTTAACAAAATATAAAAAAGTTGTGTCGAAAAGCATATGTCATAATTTGTGATATTAGCAGCGCAATTCTGAAGATGTTTTAACAAATAAAACAAAAAAATATTTTGTTTTAAATTTCTCTAGTTTTTTTTCCTAATTTACGCTTACATTAAAACACTTTCAACGTCATCTACAAGTAGATAACGTAGATATGAATACGTTATCTTTTGGATATATGTCGATTAATCCAATTGGCAATGCATAATTCACAGCACTACGGAATATTTTTTGTCTCAATATACTGACGTTTTCAAAAATATCATAACACGTCTAGTTGTTGAGATATTGGCTGTTAAAAACACAGAAATTGACGATTACAGCCATCTTGCATGCAAGTTTGCTAAGTTGTATGGCAATTTATTTGCTTAATGTGCTATAAAATTCTTAATTCATGTGTCAAATAATATTTAACAACAAAGTTCCTAATAATTTCGAAGCATAAAAATTGTTTTTTGACGGTTTAGAAAAGTGTTGTATTTTTCCATGAAAAAGAAACGAAGAAATATGTATAGATAGTGCAAGTTTGTTGAAAAAAAAAACGTTTTATTCTAAATTGAATCATGCAATTTAAACAAAATTATATCCAAAACGTAAGTTGAAGTCATATTTTGCATGTTTGGTGGATTATATCACTTAAAAGTTTGATAAATCATACCTTAAATTTCGTGGCATCCAGGCAAAATCGGCATCACAATTTACACCGTCTTCAGCCAAAGGCTGCACAGACTGAACGATCACTAACATTAGGCAACGGACAACATGAAACATCCAGTAGCCCAGTGATGAATTTTTCGTTTGACGAAAAGTTTCCACCGACTGGAGCGGGAATCGAACCCACGCCTCATGGCACAATACGCCTAAACGACTGACGCCGCTAACCGCACGGCCACGAAGCCCACGTGTTACGTTGTGTAGTAAATGTCAATACCTGAGCGTAAAAAAGAAAGCTCAACAAACACACGGTGCTCTCCAGATCGTTTTTATTCAAAACTGTGCTCACCAGTCGTTTTCTATAGCTAAGCTGCATGTCCTGGCCTTGCCCTAAATTAAAAAAGAAATGTAGGACCCATTTTAAAGTTAAGTTCTTTTGATTTTATAAGTCTACAAATTCAAAGGCAGCCTAATATGTTTAAATGGGTTTTCATTGGCCACGATTATCAGAGGAAATATATCATCAAAATTTGATTTAAAGTTGGTTTGTTTAATAATTTGATCCTCTGGGCGGAGTTTTAAATAAGGATATAGACAAAAAATGGAGTTATGCCCATTTAAGGTGTACCCATTGAAATACTAATTTTAAATATAATAACAAGGTATTCTTATACCGTTAAGCATGTTCAAATGTTTTCAATAACACATTGAACTAATTTTTCAAAAGCTCAAGCGCTGCAAGGCATTATGGAGCCATTTTTTATCATTATTATTATTCATAAAATATTGTAATAGCCCAGCTAGCTACCACTCGGCTGCTCCGGCTAACTTTGTACTGCCCCAGAACTGAAACCTCAATTGTTGAGTAATGCACTTTTGACCAAACAATGGAATTTGAAATCATAACACATACGGAGCTTAAATTTACATATCTTCCTTAAAAATCAAAATCCCTCTTGAGAAAATTCTATACGTAACCCCGAATGTCGATAACCCGAGTATCATCAACCTGAACGCACTATTACACTGAATGCTATTGTCCCGAATATAAAATTACCTTTAATGAAATTGCCCCGTGAAAATGGAGTTCGAAGTAATACCATTATTGGAACTGGTATCGAGCTGAAGACTGGTTTATTCGGAGTAATGAAATTCAGAGTAAAAGGGTATATTTTTAAAAGATATATAAAATATGGTAGAAACAGAGTTGTTCATGAATTCTTTATAAAATTCCAGTTTTGGTTACCGGGAAATCGTAAATTGTTTTGTAGTCTAATTGGTTACCTGCTGGTCTACCTACCTACCTTTTTTCGATCGCAAACTGTGCTTGTGAAGTTAAGACTCACCAGCTGCTAAGACCTTTCATAAACGAAAAATAAATCATACTTTGGGAGCTATACATACTTTTCCAAGCTGACGAAGTCAAACATTGAAAATTAAGGCTCGGTTAAACAAAATAATAACGAATGTTCAAAATATTGCATTATTTTCTTCCATTTTGTATCTCTGCTTCTACAGCGTTAATTTTCTTTTGTTCCATACACTACTACCCATAGCCGAAAACTCAAGTCCGAAAGTATTCCTTGACATATACTTGTGCTTCGATATGCAACATGTAGCAATAAGATGCATGTAAATAATCTGAATCGTGAATACATGGGTCCAGCAAACTAGCCAGAATATTGTGCTACAAAAACAAATTTGGTTACATGATGAAATCAGCTTCGTAATGCCTCAAGTGCTAGAACCTTTGAAAAATCAGTTGATTTTGAAAGACTTTTGCGGGATGTAAGTGGGATGTGTCATTGAAAACATTTGAACATCTTTGACGGTATTGAAGTGCCTGATTAGTGGTTTCAATGGTCACACCTTAAATAGAGCGAAACTCCATTTTTTTATGTTCGTCAAAGACTGTGAAATTGCAAATAACTATATAAACCTACTTTGATTTAAATTTAAATATAATACTTATCCTGATAATCACAGCCAACGAAAATCTATTTGAACATCTCTGATTTCCTATTAATTTGTGAACTTATACTATCAAAAGAGCGTAACTTGAAAACGAGCCCTACGATTTTAAAAAATATTCTGCCCAGATTAGCGTCGCATCTTATGAGTGATTTGTTTAGATTTTAAAGCAATATGTTCTAAGAAAAACCATGCAGAATTTCTGAAGAAGTTACAGAAGAAACACAGAAGAAATCTAACATAAATTACTTGGAGTTTTTTGCTGTTTTTTTTTTTGAAAGGATGTTCTAAAAAACTTTTTTGGCCTGATAAATCTACACACTTATTTAAAAAATTGCTCTAGAGAAATTTTTGGAAATTGTATGATAAAAAAAGATTGATTTTTTTATGTACCAATTGAATCCATATTTTAGGATGAAAAACCATAAATCTTGGCTGTAAATCGTATACGGGTAGATATCAGAATCGAAAAACAAGATTATGACTCTTTATATCACGGTTTCAGAGTGTTTTCAGCTTATGAAAATACACCATGATTTGGACTAATGATATCACTAGTCTGATTGCCGTAACGCAACACACGCGTTATGTTTTTGTTGCGGATCCGATGTCCGTTTATGATCAACAATATTAAAAAAATAGATAAAAATTAAAGCTAGAGCAAGATTCGAATCAAGAACCGTCTGATTGAGAGTCTCGCACCCTACCACACTACCACTTTATCATGTTGAATTATAGGTGATCGAAATTAATGAAACCATGCAATGCACCCCGTTTAGTGTTGTCTGTCTGGATGTTACGCTTATGAGGAACCATGATTTGTGGTCCTGATATCATGACCTAACCAGATTATGAATTTCATTACTTTAAAACCATGATTTTGAAATCATATTTTTTCCCGTGTAATTATATAGATCTAGCATGTAAATCTTGTTTAAATGCATAGTAAATATTCTTCTTGAGAATATTTTGCAAAATCACTAGAAGAAATTCTTCATGTTTTTTTTAAATAAGATTTCCTGAATAGTAATTTGGTTTTATTTCCGGTTTTGACCATTGAATCCATAATATTATTTATTAGCATTAAACTTAATAATCTCTATAAAAACATATTTGAATATTCCTTTAGAAAGAAATTGTTGACAGTGGGTCTGGCCATTTCGATATTTGTATCATATCGCTGATACTCTGTAAATATTAATACTGACATGAAAATACCTCAATAAATTTCTCCAGACAGAAATTGTTGAATCTGTCTTTTTTAAAAACAAAATCTACAATTAGAGTCTGCCAGATATTATTTCTTACTTCTTGAAGAAAACACAAAAATTCTCACTCACATATTTTTTTTTTACTGATTCTACAAGAAATAATCTTGATATTTCATCATGAATTCCAGCAAAACGCCTTGAATTTCATCTTTAATATTGCCACATTTACACAAGAAGAAAACAACGTTCTTTCAAAGAACAATCATGGAAAGTTATTCAAAAATATCATATAGCAGTTTTGCAGAAAATCGTCAAGTAGTCTAAAAACATCTTTACAAACTTTTAAAAGCATGCAAAATGTCGTTTATGAATACTCTTCAAAATATCTTCACATAATCTATACTATGTGGTCACATAGCCTATGAAATATCTACGAAATAAAAACATTGTTCACCACTACATTGAACCAAAATACCCAAGTAACACCGAAAACATAAATCCAAATTTAAAAATACACAGTTTGTCCTACAATGGTTGCTAGAAAGTTTTTGAAACATGTCATGTCTCACGTAAGTCGTTATTTTGTTTTGTTAAACCTTTCAATATTGAACTTGAATGGAGATGTTCTGCTAAGGCATATAATTTGTTTTGCAATACAAATCTACCATTTTGCTGAAAATGTTCTAATTATGTTTACTATGTTTCAACCATATTATGTTTTATATTTGTCTTCTTATGTTTATCAAAACATGTGTTGGGTTATATGTCTTATTTCTGTTGTTTTAGACATGTGCGACAAATAAACAGACTCAATATGTCATATTCATATTACATGTATGTCATAATATATACTCTTTTCAAACACGTTCTGAATAAACAAATTATGTTTATTTTCAGTCAAATATAAGTTTTTCTAGTTGTCTATAAAACAAATGCAACAAAAGTGACATTTAATACTTTTGATAGCATGGATAATACACTGCCGGCTAAGAAATTCGCCATGTGGTGTTCACTGAATACTTCTAAGCAAATGTTTTGAGTAAATTATTATTTTTAAGGTATACTCTAAATACCGATTTATCAATTTATATGAATGAATAGAGTGTGGTGGATGTTTGCCACTGTTTAGTACGAAAAAGGTTCAATGGAATTACCTAACTCGCTTACAGTTGTGTTCATGCAGGGCTTACGTGTTTTTGTGAAAAATTGTAGGAAAAAAATATAAAGACTTAGAAAACACTTCATAGTCATTTGGTATAGGAGTTTTCCGTCAACAAAATTGTAACATAAAGTTTGCCGGAATAGTTTTTGGTAAAAACCTGATTAGACTATTTTATTTCGGGTACAAATCAACAACGGTTCGTGAGATTTGAGAAGCAAATTCCATTTATGCTGTCATACCCGGATAAAAACGTATCATTCAGTGAATGGAATAAACCATTAATGTACAATATAACGTATTGGATACAATACAGCGTATTGTAATTGAATGTCGAAGCAATATTATTCATGTTTGGATATACAATTCAAAAACAATATAATATGTTGTAACAGAACATTGTATTGTTTTTAATTGGTTTTATACCTTACAATTTTGGTCAAATTCCTATTTTCGCATAAAACAACTGTTGCTTTTTTCTATGTAGCTTTGCTGAAAGAAATAAACAAAACAAGTTCAAAAAGCAAGAAATGTTGGGTGGAAAATATTCAAAAAGTCAAAATAAGTAGTTTTTTAGAAGTCACTTGACATTAGCTGACATGCAACCATGATACAGTTTGTTGAATTGTTTTTGTATTGTACAACAATACACGAATTGCTTATCAAGACAATACATGAACAATATATCATATTGTGTTTTCAAAATATTTGTATGAGAAAATATCTATATTTGTATTGTTACGATACTTAACCACCCATACATTATATTGCAAAAATCTCATATACCATACAGTGAACTGTTGAAAACAATATATTGTACTGTAATTGTATTGTCATTGTACAAAATACTGTATTGTATTTCCAATATATTGAATGGTACTGTTTCAATACGTTATATTGTTTTTGTATTGTATTTTTTATCCGGGTAGTCAAGTGATTTATCAAACTTATATCACACTGTAAATTTATGATCACACTAGTTGTCCCTGAAAACTTTTCACTGCCTTGAATGAAACAATGGCAAATGATTGGCAATGAAATTTTTGTCTTTTCCCAAAACACTCGTCATGCAGTGTGTCTAAGGGGACCATCTTTTATTTTTGAATTTAATTTTGAATATTTACCATAACGATGAGATTTTTGTTCTGAAGCTTTGAAAAAAGTAATAATAGTTCAGTAAAAGTTCAGTGTATTAGTAGAAAACAAAATAATGACCTAATTTGCAAAATGCGATGATTCCTTTTTGGAAATATTTAATTGGCTTGATGTCGAAAAATGTATATTGAACGATTTATAAGGGCGAATTGATTTTTTCGAAGCAAAAGTGCATATTTCACCATAATTTTTGATTCGCATATCAATTTTGTGTTAAATAACAGTTATCAATCAATAACAGTTATGCAATCAAAAATGAAAGCTTGTCAATGTTTGCACTTTTACATTTTTCATTATCGACCATCCAATGCATTTCCACTACCAAATGTTCTCAGTATTTTGTTGCGTTAATGGTTTGTTGGACAAAGTATAATACATAATTATGTATACCTAAACCCATATGATACATGATTTTGACAACAAAAATATGTTGCACAAGCTCCACCTTCTGCGCTTTTCCAGTCATATATAAGTATGAATTCCAGTTTTTTCGCTATGAAACAGAACATTCTCATTAGTCATATTAAAGTCATTGTGATTTATATGAGACATGTTGTGTTACTTGGGTAATGGCGTACCCAAATTACATACGCAACATTCAGCAACTTCAGCTCTCTGCGAATCAGCACCATCGAAAAACGAAGTCACGATTGAACTCCTCATGCCCTGTCAATTTATTCGTCCCTCTTGCAATCCCACCATAATTTAATCAAACCGTTATCCACTTTACCCGACTTGTGTTCATATTCATCACCATTAGCAAATTGGCTGCATTAGTGGTCGAAAAATAACTTTCTCTGATTTCATTGTTTCACTATTTTCTTCTCGTCCTGCACACGCAAACAGCACGCTGAAAGAGATCTTGGCCGCTCTGGACGATAAGCTAACGAATGACGATTTGGATGGCATGATCAACGAAATCGATGCTGACGGTTCGGGAACTGTTGATTTTGATGGTAGGCAACCTTTTTCCTTTTCCTTTTTTTCTACATAGAAGCATAATACGATAGCCAATGACCAATGAGTATGCTAATGTTTCTTTTATCCTTTTCAATTCCATTATCATCGTGTAGAGTTCATGGAGATGATGACCGGAGAATAAGCCGAGTTAAACCGAAGCTGTTCCCCAAACAACACGCGATACACGTTCTTGCCAACAGTAGCGAAACAAAAAAAAAACAACGACTTTGTAGCAATCGTAGCGAGCTCCATAATAGAAACATTCTGCTGAATTTCTCTGCTTGGCCACTATTACATCATCAATGCGCTCCAGCTGGCGTCACTCACGTAAAACTGCTTGGAATTCAATCAGAGCTTTCAATCAACAACCATGCAAAGCGTGTTGGCAAACCAGAATAGGTATTTTTCATAAACTGTGTACCACCACCTCCACTAGGCAATGTAGAATTCCATCAACAAAAAAAGCACTATGAACAGCACATGCTTCTAGTGAATGAAACCCCTCCATCCTTTTGAATCACGTACTACTTTTCATTTCTGTCTGTTTTCCATCTTTTGAAAAAGATCTGTTCTATCCCTCATTTTCCACAAGCTATTCTATAGGCATCTATTTTCAAGCATTGGAAAATATTTTTCCCTTTCGTTTTTTTTTCTGTTTCCTCTACCCTCTCTTACAAAAGCTTTTTAGTTCGCGAGAATTCAAATTGACTTGCAATTGAATTTGCCCTATAAAATTACCACCACTTTTTTCCCCGATGCCATAGAACTTCTTGTTTTCCATTCAACATCTGTCCCACTTTTCCACTCCAAAGCTTTTATCCTCCGTTCTCATTTGCATCTCACACTATCCTCCTCTGTTGGGTCATTGGGATTCTGTCTGTGAAGGCAGCCATCGACAAACCCAGCGAAACACACAATTATTGTTCAATGTAGGTATCGATAAGAAAATGTATGACGTAATGAAACTGCAGGAAATAAAGTGCCGTTATTTATTTACTGGTGTGTTTTATTCATGAGATGACAAAAGCCAATCTTATATGTCTACTCCAAGTGAGCTCCTAATTGACATTACGACATCACTGGGACCGTGACTGCTTCTTAGCTTAGAGTTACATGAGTACTTCGAGGAGGCGATTCGATTGGCTATTAATGATATTTTTTCAAATTGTTTTGTATCTACTAAGCGCAAAAAACCCTTATTCTACCAAACATTCGTTAACCCGTATAGGCCTAGAACCCGTATGGACCTACATTGAAATAAAAAATACTAAAACTCTCACCGCTCACTGAATATTTAATGGATTTCAATTAAATTTGGCAGTATACTCGTACACATATCTGGTTTCTAAAAGTGGCCAAACGATTTCGGGGATGTTTCTGTGGACGGAGTTATTACTAGTTTTACTAGTTTTGAAACACTACACTATTAGAATCTGCGTTGCAATACTCGTCACACCGATCGGATGCTGGTTCATAGCTCCACTACCAGCTGCGGGTAGCGCGGAAGTCTGTATCTCAGGTGCCGTAGTAGTCGTCGTTGTGGTGGTCGTTGTCTCACGATCGCCCAGAACCTCATTCGCTGCAGGGGATTGCATCGTCGAACAGGCCCCGCCGAGTTGCATTCGACTCCTCCACTGTCGTACCTTACTATTACTGCTCTGCTGGGAACGTAGACTTCTATCTGCAGCTTCTACCAGCTCTTCCTCCATCAAGCGAAACTTCTCCTCTTCGTAGGCCCTCTGTATTTCCAGCTTTCTGCGTTCCAATTCTCCCTCCTTCTGTATGCGTGCGAGTTCGACTTTCCGTTCTTGCTCCCGAAGTTCCAAATTTAACATCCTCTCGGCTAGAGCTTTCTCGACCTCGAGCCGTTCCAGATTAAGTCGAGCTCGAGCACTCGCATTCGAGATCGAAGATCTTCTGGACGATACGGAAAGGGCATCGGTGGGTGGCAATCTCAAATCTCCAGCTTTTTTCAACGGTGGTTGCGGAGGAGTAGTGTTAAAACAGTTCGTGCAGACGAAACTCTTCTCACTGATGCTATCACTCACTCCTACGCACCCGAAATGCCACCAAGAATCACATCGGTCACACTGGACCAAGGAATCATCCGTCTGGATACCGCATGCCTGACACGTGTCCATTGCGTGTGCTAAAGTGATCGATATAGAATCGATCTTTTAGATTGTTGAGAACAGAGTGTTCAGATGGTTCGGACCACTTTTAAGCGAACTCGTTTTTGTGGGATATCAAAGTTGCTAAAAGCTATAAATTTTATTAGTTCAGCATATTATAGCTTAATTGTAATACTTACATCGAGTCTAACCTCACTCTCCTCTAGGTCCTCTCAACAAAATAGGTCCTGCTGCCTGTACGTTCCTTCAATCTATATTGCATGGTAATTAATATCTATTCTAGTCATAGTTCATAAGTGTTACTTACTATTTTTAAGGAAAACGTAGTTAAGTTCAGCAATTTTTAACGTAGTGTGTAAGTTTTAATTCAATTTTAGTAAATACAAGGAAAAAAACAACTTCTTGTGCTACACTTTTATCTGCGTGAGGCTAATCAAACAATGGATAATCCATCCCAATCTGTTCCCGTGGCCTACCTTCCTAGGTCGATCGCCGTTAGGTAGAACGATGCGTCAATCGTTGTTGCTCAGTTGGGGGGTCTTCGACAGTGATTCCCAAGTCGGCAACATGCTTATTTTCATGGAAATTGTCAATTTTTAGAGGTTTGGAGTATATTTTCAAGGGTTGTAAGCATTTTGTCGCAATTTTCAGTTATGTGGTGATCAATTTCGCCCCAAAGTGTGATTTTCACTTTTCAATTTTTATTCTTATTTTACATAATGCTAAATGTTATATTATATAAAAAATCAGTTGCGTAGACTGGTAGAGATCAACGAAGTTCTTGTTGTGCCAAAATTTGTTTTACAATATCTAACCTATCAGTGCAATATAACAAAAAGTTGTTAGAGAGTGGTCAATTTGCCCCCGGATTACGGTATCTTATGATCATCTGAAAACAAATTACAGCTATAATGCTAGAACTTCTAAATGATCCAAAGTTTTATGAGATGAAGTTTTGTTTGAACTCAGTCTTTGTAGCTTTTTATGAAGGTATCTCAGGAACAAGTGGTCGGTGTTCAGACAGACTGAACCAAGTACTTTTTCATGGTTTTAGGAAAACGTAGCCCAGGCATTGGAAATGTAAAAATAATGACATCATTCGCTGTAATAATGTAACTTATCTATTTGATGATACATCTGTATCAAAACAGCATTGGGAAAATTAAAATTGATGAAGTTCTTAATGTGTCTTTTGAACGTCAAATTATCATCTAGTCCGATCTGTCTGAGCACCGACCAAGTAATGAAATAATCTCCAAATGACTTACTGAAAGTATTTCTGAACGAATTCCTATTAGAATCTAGAACCACGTAAAAAGTTCCTGATGTAACTTTTTTTTTTTTGCAGAAATCAACAAAAACATATTTTAATATTTTTTGTAGAATTAAAGAAGTATTGAAAATTTCATTAAAACTTTAGGAACTCTTAAAAAAAATCCTTCAAGAAACATTCTACAAATTCCTTGAAGAATTTGTGGATGACAGCCTTCTTTAGCCGAGTGGTTAGAGTCCGCGGCTACAAAGCAAAGCCATGCTGAAGGTGTCTGTGTTCGATTCCCGGTTGGTCCAGGATCTTTTCGTAATGGAAATTTCCTTGACTTCCTTGGGCATAGAGTATCATTGTACCTGCCAAACGAGGTACGAATGCGAAAATGGCAACTTTGGCAAAGAAAGCTCTCAGTTAATAACTGTGGAAGTGCTCATTGCACACTAAGCTGAGAAGCAGGCTCTGTCCCAGTGAGGACGTTAATGTTAAGAAGAAGAAACCTTTCAACGTAAAAACATCGCGCAAAGGATGCAAGTTATTCCGTTCGTGAAAGAATTACTAGAATAACGTACGGAACAATTCCTGAAAAAAAATCTGCAAAAATCCTTAGAGAAATTACCTAATAAAAGTAATAAAAGTAGCAAATAATATTGACAAAACCTTTTTTTTTTAAGTTATTTCAGAAGAGTTTGTTAATGAATGCGTAAAGAATTTGTTGCAAGTAATTTTAATAAAATTCGATAATAAATACATGGCGGAATCCATAGAATTATTTTTTCTAAACCTAGAAATCCCCAATCCCCCCACTGGTGGAAATAATACCCAAAAACATTCCGGAAAATTTTCTTTAAAAAACTGCTGAAACATTACAGAAAGAGTTCCTGCTTCCTTTGGGCGATTTGCCTTTTGAAGAAAGCACCACACTAGACAATGGACTAACATGCCACGTCCAGTGGCACGATCGGAATACGTTCCTGACGAAAAGCCTTCCAGACTGCAGTGAGAATCGACCCTACGCTTCTTGGATCGGAGCGGCTCTTGCTTGGTAACACTAATCGCACGGCCACGAAGCCCACAGAAATTACTGAAGAGTTTTTTTTTTGCATGAATGAAGCAATTAAAGGAACTCTTGGGTGAATTCTTTCGTAAATACCAATAATTTTTAAAATTCTTGCGTAAATTCCATGAGGAAGTTTCTTTGAAAAAATATTTTCTTAAAGGAACCTTCTTCTACAAGAATCCCGTTAAAAACTTAAAGAGTCCTACGAGGAATTCTTAGAAAATTTTGGGAACAAATCCTTGAATGAATTCTCTGAAAATTAAACGGAGCTCATCTGAGAAGTATTGTAAAAATCCTAGACTTTTTATTTAAGTTGAGGTCTCTATTTAAAGAAATTCCTACAGGAATTCAGGAAGCAATCATTAGGAAAATTCCTGAAGAATTAACCCTAAAAAGGGGTGGACGTCGTCCACTGGACGATTTATTTGAATTTGCATATTTCTCTCATATCTTTTGTCCCAATTGATTCATTCTCAAACTTTTAACAGTTTTGTGTAGTTGCATCTCCAAATGCATGTATGTACGGGCGGAAATGTGGTATATTCTCTATTAAATATATTTTGAATGTATTTATGTGAATGTATATGAATATAGTATGTTGCGAGCACATGTGGGGCCTTGTTGAGCAACTATAATCACTTGACCATTTGACGTGTTCAGATACAGGAAGCCGGAAGACTTAATATGCCGAAGAACCAACCCAAATCAAATGTTGATTTCCACACTGTGTCATCTAAAATCTTATTTACTTAACAAGGGATAACCATTGGAAGCCTTTCTGGATATTTTGAATGGAGGTGACCATTTTTTTTCAATTCCTGAGCCTCCTTTCCTCTTTTCAGTTAATAAAAGTTCGATTTTTGTCATTATAAAACAGATATTATGCGAAATATCAAATAATACGTAAAGGGGCCATTTTGAGTTTCGCTAGGTAGCCCTGGTATATGCTTTTGGAATTTTAATTCATGATTTTAACAAAATATAAATAGGTACATAAATGAAAACTTGAAGAAAATTCGCATACGACAAATATAAAAGCCAACTGCTTTGAGAAGGTAAAACTAGTGGATGCTTAATTTGAGCATTCTGGATATATTCGATTTTTTACTGAAATTCAGATTTATAAAAAAACTTTGTTCCAATAATAATTTTTTGTAATTTTGATTCTATTGGGTAGGAAGGAAAGATGAAAATCTTATAAATTATCTGATGAAACCTCTCTGGAATTTCTCAGAATCTTTACACAATTATCATCAGTATCCTCTCATTACTCTCATCAGAATCTGTTCATGGTTCCAATCAAAATTCTCGCATCAGCATCATCACAGGATTCACATCAGCTACCTCGCAGAATTTACACAAAAAATCTCTCAGAATTATCTCTGAATTGTAATCAGAATACTCAAAGAATCCTTTTAAGATTCTCCTCTTGGGATTCACATCAGGATCCTCCTGGGATGTGCTTTAGAATCCTTTTTGTTTCTCATCAGAATTTTAAGGTATATTGTATTAATTAACTCAGTACACGTGGTAACGATGGATAAATTATGAGCAGTGCTGTAAACATTCAACACTTTGCGCGACGTTCGTTTCGTTGCCATGGTCAGCAGTCACAGCACGAGTTTTAGAATGAACGTCGACAAACACAAAAAAAAGTATCAATTGAATGTCGTCTGACACGATGACATTTGCATAAATCATAAGTTTTGCATAGAATTTAGACATCGGATAATAAACAGCATGAATAGTTTGATCTTGCCTGTTATGTCGAATGTGACAGACTTACAGTGAAAGCAGAACAGAAAAAAACAAAACCGTAATGCTCATTAGCGAAGCTGTCATGGACAGTGGCATTCAATTGACATTTTTCTTTTCGACATTCGTTTGATCGCTCGTGTTGCGCATGTGGGAAGCGCTGCCGAATATCAGCGAAAACATGTCGACTACCGTAATTGCTTACAACACTGATCTTGAATGATATTACGAACAAATTCCACGTGCTAAGGTGGAATTCCGTTGCTTAGTTGGTAATGCACTCGTCTCGCATACAAGAGTCATGGATTCGAATCCGACCTGAGCGCGTGAAGTTTTTTTTTTCACAATTTTACTCATAATTTATTCATCGCGTACTGAATAAATCAATTTTTTGAGGATTATTTTTAAAATTCGCTTAGAATTTGCATCAGTCTTGTCTCAAATTTTTCATAAGAATTCTTCAAACAGTCTTTTTGAATTCGATGTAAGAAATTAAAGATTCTCATTAGAATCTTTTTATTATTCTCTATCGAATCTTTTGATGATTCTAAAAAAATCTGTTCATGATATTAATCAGAATTTTAATAACGTACTACCAGAACGTTGGCGGTATGCGTAGCAAAATTCGTTCATTTTTTCTAACCTCTGTTTCACTTGACTATGATGTCATCGTTTTTACCGAAACATGGCTGTATGACGGGATACGTAACTCAGAGCTGACTGAGGAATATACGATTTATCGCTGTGATCGCAATTCAGCATCTAGCAACTTTACTCGTGGCGGAGGGGTTTTGATCGCTGTAAGAAAAACTTTGCCATGCTCATCCGTACACCTCCATGATAGCCAGCATCTAGAACAAGTAGACGTATCCATCAAACTACCACATCAGTATGTTTATGTTTGCCCTATTTACATTCGCCCGAACAGTGATCCAACCATATATTCTACGCACTCTTCATCTATTTGCCAAATTCTTGACATGGCTAACACCGATGATTCCGTGGTTGTCGTTGGTGATTACAACCTACCCCGCTTAACATGGCACTTTGATGACGAAGTTGATTGCTACTTGCCTATTAACGCTTCTTCTGAACAAGAAATCACGCTCACCGAAAATATACTTGCATCTGGACTTAAACAGATTTGCGACGTTACAAATGAAAACGGAAGATTACTGGACTTGGCATTTGTGAATACTGTTGCCTATGTAGAATGCATTGAACCTCCATCAGCTATTCTACACGTGGACAGGCATCATACGCCATTTGTTTTGAGAATTGACGTTCAGCACAATGATGAGTCTGAACCCCCACCCTCACCGTTCGACGATATTTTCGATTTTAACCTCTGTGATTACGATGCATTAATTGATGCCCTTTCTCAGTATGATTGGAATGTCATGCTACTTGGCTTGACCACGGATGAAGCCGTATCGCGTTTTTTCGATACGATCCACGACCTTCTTCGACGATTTGCTCCGCTCGCTCGTCGTCATACAACCCGCACAAACCGGAAACCCTGGTGGAACTCGGAACTTCAACATCTGAAAAACGTTCTTCGCAAGGCACGGAAACGCTTTTTTCGAAACATAACTGTTCAAAATGGACTATCAGTTAGACTTCTGGAGGATGAACTCAAGAGTAAAATGGACTTGCAATACCGAATGTATTTAGGAAATTTGCAGGATGACCTAAAGGTGAACCCATCCAACTTTTGGAGATTCATCAAAAATAAACGTTGCGCCAATACCATTCCTTCCAACATCACATACCATGGACAAAGTTCGCACTCGACAGTTGAAGCCACCGAATTATTCGCTGAATTTTTCAAAACTGTATACAGTTCTCCTATCAGTACCATATCCGATGACTACCTTCAGAGTTTACCGTCATACAATATTCATCTTCCTCCGATATCCGTGACTAGTAACGACGCACTCGCCTCATTGCAAAGATTGGACCCCAAGAAAGGCCCTGGCCCTGACGGTTTGCCGTCAGTTTTTTTAACACGTTGCGCTGTTCAATTAGCAACACCTGTTTCGCTCATTTTCAACAAGTCCATCGCGGAGGGAACTTTCCCTAGGGAATGGAAATCTGCCGCCGTTACACCGATCCACAAGACAGGAAGCATCCATTCTGCGGAAAATTACAGAGGGATTTCCATTCTGTGCCATTTATCGAATGTTCTGGAATCGATTATCTACGATAAACTGTATGCAGCTGCTCAACCAATACTCTCAGAATTCCAGCACGGTTTCGTGAAAAAACGTTCGACGGTGACGAATCTGCTTTCATATATAAGCACGCTGAATAGTAGCTTGGAAAAGCGGTTACAAATCGACTCGATCTATATCGATTTCTCGAAAGCCTTCGACAAGGTTCCGCATGAATTAGCATTGAAGGAACTTGATCGTCTAGGATTTCCGGTATGGATTGTACAATGGCTTCGCTCTTATCTATCGGAAAGAACATCGTTCGTGAAAATAGGATGCCACAAGTCAGAATCGTTTCGCACGAAATCGGGCGTGCCTCAAGGTAGTCACCTAGGGCCACTGCTTTTCATAATTTTTGTCAATGACCTGTGCACTTATCTAGAGTCGTGCAAACTTATGTATGCTGACGACCTAAAACTGTACAGAATAGTAACCTCTGTGTTAGATTGCGTCGTTCTCCAATCAGATGTACAGCGGTTAGAAGAATGGTGCAGCTTGAACGGCATGGAAGTGAATGCCAGCAAATGTAAAATAATTCGATTCAACAGAACCCGATCCGATATAGTCTTTGACTACAAGCTGATGGACAAGACTCTAGAGAAGGTCACATCAATACGGGACCTAGGTCTGATTGTGGACAACAAACTACGCTTTTCTGAACACATTTCAGCAACAATCGCCAAAGCTTTCGTCGTACTCGGATTTGTGCGGTGTAACGCTGCTGACTTCGAAGATGTTTATACGCTGAAAGCTCTATATTGTTCGTTAGTACGCAGCATTTTGGAGTACGCGGTCCAAGTCTGGTCTCCCTATCATGCCATCCAAGCAAACAGGATTGAACGAGTCCAGAAGAAGTTCTTGCGATTTGCACTCAGGAGGCTGCCGTGGAATGACCCGTTGCGTCTACCACCGTATGAGCAAAGATGCCAACTTATCTCCCTGGAGACGCTTGCTTCGAGAAGGACACTTTCTGAGCGAATGTTCGTATTCGACGTGCTGTCTGGCAATTTGGATTGCCCAGAACTTCTCCAAAGGATTAATTTCTCCGTTCCGTCACGTTCGCTCCGTAGACATTCTGCACTGTGGCTGCCCAGGCATCGCACAAATTTCGGCGAGAATAATCCGATAGATCGCTGTTGTCGCAAATTCAATGAAATACAGTTAACTCTCTCTTACTCGATATTCCGTATCTCGATATCGAGTTAGAGAACCATAGTAAAAGTTGGTTTTCATGGCTACCTCGATGGTCCCTTGGATCACAGTTGCATTGGTTTTGTGTTCTGTAACTCGATACCTCCCTAACTCGATGGTCCCTTCAATATCGAGTAAGGGAGAGTTGACTGTAGCTCATCTACATGAATTTGGCATATCCAAAAATGTTTTTAAATGTTGCATCCGTAATGTTTTATAGTTTTAAGCATCAGTCTGTAGAGTTTTTGTTTTAACTGATTCTAATATGACCCTTTTCAGGATTCTAATCAGAATCCTCTAAGGATTCTCATCAGAATCCTCTCAAGATTCTCATCAGAATCCTCGTAGCATCTTATCGATATCCTTCCAGTTTTCTGAATCCGGATTCCAATTTCAACGGTATCCTATTCTTTGTGGATACATTTTGACGTAAAACTAATCCCCATACACAAAACTGTTATATTTTTGAGAATTGATTAAAGATATCGAAAGATATGAGCAAACTAGTGCGTCTATGCTTTCGAAGGGTTATATGACATAGTTTTCTGGAGGAATCCATGAAAAAAATCCTAGAGAAAACTCTAGTGAATAACTAGGTGAAATCCCACACAAAAACTCTGTACAAATACTTAAAAAAAACACCTGAAAAGGGTAGCACTAAAATGAAGAAAATCAAGAGGAATTCTTAAAACAATCTATGAAGAAGCCTTTAGAAAAAATCTCATAGAAAACTCTGGAAAAGTTTATAGAGAAATCTATGTAGAAATTCCTAGGTGAACCTCACAAGGGATTTGTTGGATTTGTGTAGAAAACTCTGAAGAAAATCCAATATAAGATTTCAAGAAGAAATGTTTGGGAAAAAAATCTATAGTAGTTTAAGGAGGAGCTTATAAAAGAAATCAAAGTGACATGAGGAATTGCTAGGGTGATTTCTTGGGTAAATTAATAGGAGTGTAAAATTGAGAGAAAAGTTGGACGAGTTCTCGGACGAATAGATCAAAGAAAATCTGAAATAATTTCAGGAAAAAAGGAAAGAATTAATGAAGCAGTTCTTAAATGTACCATAAAACGGGGTATCGTTGATTGTTGTGGAGGTTTTATGTTTTTGGTGGAACTGGCAACACTAATGGAGCTATATACGAATTCTATCATAACTTACGAGCAGTGTATATTGAGAGAAAGCACGTTAAAGCTAAGTTGATGGTTGAAGAGTTGTTCTTCGGCATGTAATAAAATACTAATATGTAAGTCTTATTGTAAATTTAGTTAACTTAGTTCAAATAATAAATGAAATAAATTTCTAGCGTTGAAGCTGATCAAACAGAATCTGCAGTTAATACGTGTTCCAGAACCGAGACTACCCAACATTGATAACGCGGGTAACGTTTATAGTGAGAGACCCACAACATATTGAACAAAATAACATAATTTCTGTTAATCAGTCGAGCAAAATTAATGCAAAAGTCAGGAGAATTAGTATTACTCTTTATGTTAGAGCTTTCGTTGGAATCGACAACATTTGAAGCTTTATATTCAAATATGAGATGAGATTTTAGCATTTTTGAAACTTTTACAAATAATGTGTTCTACCATCATTATTTGATGAGAATATAAAGTGTTTGTCGGTTATCCCTGAAAGCCCAGTTACAGTCCGGTCTCAAATATCTTAGCGAAAATAATTTTCACAAATTGGGGCCATTTTTGCAATCGAGGTCAAACATGATATAAAACCCCTATACCGTTTTGATTCATATTACGGACACTTAAGGCCTCAGTGAAGTATAACCCAGCTTGGAGCTTGAGCTTGAGCTTGAGCTTGAGCTTGAGCTTGAGCTTGAGCTTGATTGGCCGCCCGTGGATGCACTCCAGTATCGCCAGATCAGCTGCACTTACACAAGGAACCAACCGAATGGCTGCTTGGGACTAACAGACATCCTCAGTGTATAAGTGCTGGTGATCTTCTATTTTTAGGCAACAATGGCACCTGCCACGTCAGAATGCAGACCAATGAGGGGAAGGGGGAGGAATTGATGATGCATTGAACTGGCTCCCACGTAGACCGTATATTCCACTGCATCCACGCCAGTTCATGCGGGAGTGTATGGATTGGGGGAAAGGCATGGCAGAGAGGTTTGCTTTTGTGGTTAGCAGACTGCCTATGTATCAGGCGTAAGAAAGGCGTGCGCGTGGAAGTAGGAATCGTTAGGGAAACGGTTTCTTGTCCGTCTCTGGTTCTAGCGTTTGCTATGAACGAATAGTTTGAGTGTGATATATTTAGAATGGAAGATAGAAGCGAAACGGTTTCTTGTCCGTCTCTGGTTCTAGCGTTTGCTATGAACGAATAGTTTGAGTGTGATATATTTAGAATGGAAGAGAGAAGCAAGTGAGAGATATACAACTACAAAGTACGAGGAAAGAAACGGGCCTGGGATTGAACCCATGACCTTCTGCATATGAAGCAGAAGCGGTAGCCATCAGACCACCAACCCCACAACCACAGTGAAGTATAACCCAGCTTGGACCATACAAAATAAATCATTCTGTATGATTTTTTAGCGTTATCGAGCGTCGGAAGCCCTTAACTTTCGGGTGGTGGGTAAAGAATACGCGTCCGCAACTTGAATAATTTTAAATATATCAAAACGTGTGACCTTTTCATGATTCTTATTCCGGACGCTCCCTCACTTTTGCCTCATATTCCGGACGCTTTGATTCGAATTACGGACAGCTCATGCTAATCATTAATGGAACAGTCAAATCATCAATTGAAATCGTTCAACCACTTAAGAGACGTCTAAGGTAGTTGGGCATTATAAATTTGCAATGATATTTATGGAAAAAACCTGATAAAACGAGCCTCAAAAATGAGAACTTTTGGAAGGCGAAAATTGAAACATTTCGTGTGAAATGTTTCCCATACAAACGAGAGTGTCCGGAATTTGAAGCTATCCGTAATATGAATCAAAACGGTACACCGCCCTATTTATTCTAAACAATTCATTCAGTTTTATTCGAAGAATACTTTTCCATCTTTCAAAAACGTTTTACTTATGTTGAATTCAATGTCGAAAAGTGAATATCAATTGATAAATTTTCAGAAATATTATGTTATACCAATTCATACAGGTTTTTGTCATGTATGTTTGATGATTTTGTAGGTGATTTTTTCTATGGATTCCATTATTTTATGAACAAAATCATGTTCTCTATTATAGTCTCCAATCAAGTAACAACTGCAATGATGTCAAACAGAGGTTTGGTTGTCGATTTTCATGTGTTTACATACCCATTATCAAAATTACACCGAAACCGAAAATCAACTTTCTATTAAATGAAAAATTATCGGCCCATTCAAAATGAATTGTTGTGTAACCTAAAAACTACATTCGATAACTGATAAACACCGGTACTTGTTTTAAAAATATTAATTAGAAAAAAAAAACTTTTAAATTGGATGCAGAAATATTCAAATTTTCTTCCAAAAACCTATCAAAGTTACACACTCCGAAAAAATCATGAGATTTTACGTCTTTTGGATGCACATAAAAGAAACGAGCCAAATGACGTGAATTTTTGTACGATGGTGTCTGATTCGGGAAATGTTAATCATAGCGTGATCGTTTTCATGTCCTTCATCATATAAAATTACATTTTTCTTCAATACATCTTCCACAACCCTTTTTTACATCATTTCACCACTTACACCATGTGTCATTCAGTCACAATGTGAATTACGTCCGGAGTGATTTTCATTATTTTTAAGAGTGTACCACGTTTTTCGGTACCATTCATTGAATGACTTTTTCGGGAATGCCTGGTGAATTCCTTGTACACATTTTAGGACAAATCTCTTCTAAACATCAAGAGATTTTCTATACGAAGTTCTTTGTATTCCAAAGCGGAATTTACGAAAGGGATCCAAAGAGGTTTTTATGGATTTTTAATGAGATTTAAGAAATATAGTTGAAGTTATAGTTCTAATTCATTTTTAACAGGTTTTCTGGCTATTTAGAGATTTTATAGGTTTCTTAGGGTCTTCTTCCGTATTACGGGTAGATTACTTTGTTTAACAGTTCTTGTTGACAGTTTTGTAACGGTTACGCAAACATAGAATGAAACAAGCCACTATTACGATGTAGCAGAATAACTTAATCAGCACCATGGTTTCAACTCATGAGTCAGGGTATTCTTCCTACTAGAATAAGTTATGAAATTAAAATATCTTATCAGATTAAAAAATTGTTTAACTTCACAGCTTAACTATGGCGTAGAAGTAGAAGCTAAACTTTTGCTATACTACAATACCGATGCGTGGTTAAAATCAGTTAGTGGTTAAAATTAGTTAGTTAAAATCAGGTCAGTGTTCTAAATTTAAATTACGCCTTTGAAATGGTTACAAACTGTTTTCATCATAATAAATAGCGGAATAGAACAGACACTTCACAAAATAATAAGGAGTGATAATGGTATTAAAATGATAAGTTCATTATTCATAAAAAGTAGGTATGTGAACGCGCGCCATGGCACCCAATGACATTCTTACTGATTATCAAGAGGTATCAGGTATAAGGCTTCCTAAAGCTTGCAAAAAAGATATCGTAACCCCAATCTCTTAAAAGCTTATGTATACCACTTATGATTTTTTGAAAATATATCCAAAAACCCCTTGAGAACCCAATATGACGTTTTGAATTTTTTTTTCTGGAGTTCTTCGGAATGCTTTGGGAATTCCTGTAATTTTTTTTTGGAAACCATTTGAGAAAGCTTAAAACTCCATTTGATGCCCTTCGAGAATTTTTTGAAAACATTTGTAAAAATAGTTGTGTTTGCTTGTATTAATTAAACAAAGTCATATATTTTAACTACAAACGAACCAAAACAATGAAATATATTGTCAGAAAACCGAATAGCAAGATCTGTTACAATTCTGCTGTAATTCTCTGGTTGGGTATCATCTTAGACCCATAAAGAAGATGAGACTTAGGTTATAATTTGGTAGAACGTATATATGATCTTCCCGCGTTACGGTTCAATTTTTTTTTCTTACGTTCATATTTAATTTACGATCCTTCATTTATATTTTCAACCTTTTAGTGGTAACTTGCAACGCAGGAGCTCGTTTTTGATTGAATATACCGTTTTGATTCATATTACGGACAGCTTCAAATTCCGGACACTCTCGTTTGTATGGGAAACATTTCACACGAAATGTTTCAATTTTCGCCGTCCAAAAGTTCTCATTTTCGAGACTCGTTTTATTAGGTTTTTTCCATTAATATCATTGCAAATTTATAATTCCATACTACCTTAGACGTCTCTTAAGTGGTTGAACGATTTCAATTGATGATTTGACTGTTCCATTAATGATTATCATGAGCTGTCCGTAATTCGAATCAAAGCGTCCGGAATATGAGGCAAAAGTGAGGGAGCGTCCGGAATAAGAATCATGAAAAGGCCACACGTTTTGATTTATTTAAAATTATTCAAGTTGCGGACGCGTATTCTTTACCCATCATCCGAAAGTTAAGGGCTTCCGACGCTCGATAACGCTAAAAAATCATAAAGAATGATTTATTTTGTATGGTCCAAGCTGGGTTATACTTCACTGAGGCCTTAAGTGTCCGTAATATGAATCAAAACGGTACTCAGTAAGGAGATGGACGTAAGGCCAAGAAGGTATCGTTTTCATGTTTAAAGAGGGAATTCGGTTTGTAAGTAAACATTAAGAAATAATCATGTTCTGGTTTATTATTTTTGTTCACATTTATATAGAAAAAAAAACTATTAATTCCTGCTTCAGATTCGTTAACACCATTTATTACATAACATTTTTGCACGTTCATCTGTTATTTTCCCTTAGAGATATTAGGCGATAAATGTTTCACGCCTATAATCTTTTGTTTCCTCACAAATCGTAAAACTTTCCACATAGTTACTCACCAGTGAAACACTTTTTATCTTTTGGCTTTTCAGTGCGATGGGCTCCTCGATACAGTGGCCTCAATGCGAAGTATTACTTCAATCTATATCTTTATGCGTCGGTTTTGCCCTTTTTCAACATTACCCACACTAAAGCACCATTCCATAGATCAAAAGACACTCTCTCCACCTTATTTATATTGAACCGCAAACAAAATCAGTAGCTTCATTGTTCAGAATTGAAATCAAACCAGAAAGTAAACCGAAATTCAATAGCACGTAAAAAGCTGAAGCTCAGATTGATTTCCCTTTTCACCTATCTCACTTAAAAATAAGTATTGACAGACAACTACCGAAAAGCTAAACATTACATATAATTTGCAATTGGATTAGATGGACAAATTGATGTGAAGATTTGCGAAAAAGTTACACGTCTTCTCAGTGAGAATCGAACTCACGACTCCCCGATCTCTAGTTGGGGCGCGTTAACCACTACGCCATGAGAGGACTCATGAACGCAGAAGTTAACCTGAATTCGATTTCAGCTCAATAATCACGTGATCCTCTTTCGCAAAGTGCACCTCTTTCGGAAGAATTAGATGCCCATCCAAACACAACGCTTTCTATATATATCCAATGCCTAGCCCGAGAGCGCATTGTTTTTTAGATATAGGAATAGCACACTACACTAGCCAGCAACTGCGCTGGCTGAGGTTTCTATTGTGTGGGCTTCCAATGGGTCGCGACGTTCTCAAACGACCGGTTACGGAACATGAGTCCGTTGCTCGATAAATACTTGTTTTAATTATGAATCGTGGTTTACGGCCAACCAGCCGAGTGGAAGTTTAACAACTACCGAAAAGCTAAACATTACATATAATTTGCAATTGGATTAGATGGACAAATTGATGTGAAGATTTGCGAAAAAGTTACACGTCTTCTCAGTGAGAATCGAACTCACGACTCCCCGATCTCTAGTTGGGGCGCGTTAACCACTACGCCATGAGAGGACTCATGAACGCAGAAGTTAACCTGAATTCGATTTCAGCTCAATAATCACGTGGTCCTCTTTCGCAAAGTGCACCTCTTTCGGAAGAATTAGATGCCCATCCAAACACAACGCTTTCTATATATATCCAATGCCTAGCCCGAGAGCGCATTGTTTTTTAGATATAGGAATAGCACACTACACTAGCCAGCAACTGCGCTGGCTGAGGTTTCTATTGTGTGGGCTTCCAATGGGTCGCGACGTTCTCAAACGACCGGTTACGGAACATGAGTCCGTTGCTCGATAAATACTTGTTTTAATTATGAATCGTGGTTTACGGCCAACCAGCCGAGTGGAAGTTTAACAACTACCGAAAAGCTAAACATTACATATAATTTGCAATTGGATTAGATGGACAAATTGATGTGAAGATTTGCGAAAAAGTTACACGTCTTCTCAGTGAGAATCGAACTCACGACTCCCCGATCTCTAGTTGGGGCGCGTTAACCACTACGCCATGAGAGGACTCATGAACGCAGAAGTTAACCTGAATTCGATTTCAGCTCAATAATCACGTGGTCCTCTTTCGCAAAGTGCACCTCTTTCGGAAGAATTAGATGCCCATCCAAACACAACGCTTTCTATATATATCCAATCCCTAGCCCGAGAGCGCATTGTTTTTTTAGATATAGGAATAGCACACTACACTAGCCAGCAACTGCGCTGGCTGAGGTTTCTATTGTGTGGGCTTCCAATGGGTCGCGACGTTCTCAAACGACCGGTTACGGAACATGAGTCCGTTGCTCGATAAATACTTGTTTTAATTATGAATCGTGGTTTACGGCAAACCAGCCGAGTGGAAGTTTTAACAACTACCGAAAAGCTAAACATTACATATAATTTGCAATTGGATTAGATGGACAAATTGATGTGAAGATTTGCGAAAAAGTTACACGTCTTCTCAGTGAGAATCGAACTCACGACTCCCCGATCTCTAGTTGGGGCGCGTTAACCACTACGCCATGAGAGGACTCATGAACGCAGAAGTTAACCTGAATTCGATTTCAGCTCAATAATAGTTCGATTCTCACTGAGAAGACGTGTAACTTTTTCGCAAATCTTCACATCAATTTGTCCATCTAATCCAATTGCAAATTATATGTAATGTTTAGCTTTTCGGTAGTTGTTAAAACTTCCACTCGGCTGGTTGGCCGTAAACCACGATTCATAATTAAAAACAAGTATTTATCGAGCAACGGACTCATGTTCCGTAACCGGTCGTTTGAGAACGTCGCGACCCATTGGAAGCCCACACAATAGAAACCTCAGCCAGCGCAGTTGCTGGCTAGTGTAGTGTGCTATTCCTATATCTAAAAAAACAATGCGCTCTCGGGCTAGGGATTGGATATATATAGAAAGCGTTGTGTTTGGATGGGCATCTAATTCTTCCGAAAGAGGTGCACTTTGCGAAAGAGGACCACGTGATTATTGAGCTGAAATCGAATTCAGGTTAACTTCTGCGTTCATGAGTCCTCTCATGGCGTAGTGGTTAACGCGCCCCAACTAGAGATCGGGGAGTCGTGAGTTCGATTCTCACTGAGAAGACGTGTAACTTTTTCGCAAATCTTCACATCAATTTGTCCATCTAATCCAATTGCAAATTATATGTAATGTTTAGCTTTTCGGTAGTTGTTAAACTTCCACTCGGCTGGTTGGCCGTAAACCACGATTCATAATTAAAACAAGTATTTATCGAGCAACGGACTCATGTTCCGTAACCGGTCGTTTGAGAACGTCGCGACCCATTGGAAGCCCACACAATAGAAACCTCAGCCAGCGCAGTTGCTGGCTAGTGTAGTGTGCTATTCCTATATCTAAAAAACAATGCGCTCTCGGGCTAGGCATTGGATATATATAGAAAGCGTTGTGTTTGGATGGGCATCTAATTCTTCCGAAAGAGGTGCACTTTGCGAAAGAGGACCACGTGATTATTGAGCTGAAATCGAATTCAGGTTAACTTCTGCGTTCATGAGTCCTCTCATGGCGTAGTGGTTAACGCGCCCCAACTAGAGATCGGGGAGTCGTGAGTTCGATTCTCACTGAGAAGACGTGTAACTTTTTCGCAAATCTTCACATCAATTTGTCCATCTAATCCAATTGCAAATTATATGTAATGTTTAGCTTTTCGGTAGTTGTTAAACTTCCACTCGGCTGGTTGGCCGTAAACCACGATTCATAATTAAAACAAGTAAGTATTGACAGGTTATGAATTCTAGTCCACCATGCATC
This sequence comes from Aedes aegypti, assembly GCF_002204515.2. Taxonomy (NCBI): domain Eukaryota; kingdom Metazoa; phylum Arthropoda; class Insecta; order Diptera; family Culicidae; genus Aedes; species Aedes aegypti. Next base: position 405,660,468 of record NC_035108.1, read on the forward strand.
CATTAACACGTTAACCTTGGCAATTTTGTAATGAAATTTTTCGATAAATCAATAAGTTTCATAATAAATCTTCGAGCTGTTATGCTGAGAATACCTATAAGTAGATGAAAACACCAAATTTAGTACTATACCATACAGTGCCGGATTTGAGCTTCGGGGGGCCCGGGTTAGATCTCATAAAGGGGGCCCCTCAATACAAAATTCAGCACGTTTCGAGATTCCACAATTTATAGTTTTAAATTTGAGTTTTGAATGAGATGTTCGGTCCTAGCCCCAAATGCAAAGGGGCTTACGTGACATTTTGATCGGTTATAAGCAATATACATTGCAAAAAAATCGACTTTTTTCGAGCTTCCCAAAAGTTTTTAGATGATTTTTCCAATGGGAAACATCTGATAATTTGTACAAGATTGATCAGTTTTTTTTGGCTTCTATATAATTTGTATGGATTGAAAATTGCTAAGTAACTTCAAGGTCGTTTTTCAAAGCTTTCAATCCCTTTATGTAGAAAATTGCATCTTGTCACTCTTCTATTTTTTTTTTAGTTTAGCCAAAAGGAACAAAATAACTAGTTGATATAATGAGAAACACGTTCTTCTAAATTGTATATGTAATGATCCTTCGTTTATAGAAATTTTAAAACACGAGCAAAGGTAGTATCAAGAATCCAACAATTTTGACTCAGACAGGGTAATGCTACTTTGTCACTCTCAAAAAACGCCCTTCTCTTCTCCAGGCACTACATATCCAGGAGAGTCGCTGGCAATCATCATTATCGCAACATCGAAAGTTTCAAGATGCTTAACGAACTATCTATTATGAAATCTAAAAGTAGGTTGTTGTGTACATTTTATATGGAATTTATAGATGGGCCAGTACAACTTCATCAACTACGGCATACAAAATAGAAAACAACTTAAAAACTAACTATCGCGTCACAAAATAATTTCCCGAATCCGGGCCTAATATCATTTAATTCCAAACTCTAGTGGAATTAAATGGTATACTACTAAATTTGTTTATTTCATCTACTGATAAGTTTCAATTTTTACAAATTGTGGAACAGTCTTGATATTTATAAAATGTGTTTTGTAAAATTCATGTTGTTCGAGAATTGGACTTAACATTTTTATTTTAAGTTTCAAGTTCTTAGGTTTTATACGAATCAGACTTGGCAGGAAAATTGTTGAAAAAGTAGTTATATTCTCAGCTACCTAGAAAAAAGGTTTCATCACCAGTAGTTGAATTATCCCTGTTTTTTGCTCTCAATTTCACTCCCAGAAATTCGTGCTTTTTCCGCTCGCCTTGATGAACAGGAAATCATATCAGATGGAGACGCACCATAGCTTACTCCCGTTTATTGGCAGTTCCTCCCCAACAGTAGGCATCTTTTTTCTTGCGCCTCGGAAGTTTTCTTATTTTTTGTGCCATGTGCGGAAAAGGATTGTGTAAGATGTTTGGCTTTTTACGGAGTGAATCTGGTCGGAGGCGGTAGGAATATTTATTTCCCTTGTATGGTAATAAAATCTAGCATTTGTTACCAGCAGGGCCTCCGTAATATTTTTTTTTTATAATTTGAGTTGAAACTTTTTCTTATTGGCCAAATATGTCCATTTTGTATTTCCAGATTGTATTGATTTATTTAGTCAGCTTTTGTCTCAATACTTGAATACATTTCATAATCTTTTGGGTTTCTTTTTATTTTAACCGAATTGTAAAATTTGCAGAGCTATGTACGTCACCTTGCTTGTAAAATGGCAAAAGTCAGCTGATATCGTTAAGCTTTCCAACGGATTATTGCGAGCTCATCACAATAATGGTCCATGTCTGCGTCGTCTTCGGCAAATTATTTATGATGAGGTGAAATAGAGTGGAGTTTGTCTAACGGCACATGAAAAGTACTTCGTGCCATAATGTGAGCTACATCTAGGATAACGCATCCAAGCTGATACACGTTGATTAAATTATGTGACGTATTATGGACATGAGCATGAATGAGTTCAAGTTCGATGGAATGGTGGGATTCCATAACACATAACCGTTTTTTCCTGCCATAACATATTAGATTTAGCTCATTTTTTCTACCACCTGACGATGTGCTGCTAAATGATTCTTTTCAACGTGAAAGTTGAGGAAAGGAAAATAGAATCAACAATTATGCTAATTCAAAAACTCATCGCCATGGCATAATTTGCATGTCCGATGAATGGCTGTACTGTACATTTTATGGCTTGGAAAAAAAGAAATCATGATTTGTACCTCGGTTGTGAATTAAATTTCCCCACAAGACCAACCGATTGTGGAAAACTCAATTTATGGATTCTATTTTTATAATGAAAAGCTTAAAACGGATACAAACATTTGTTAGACTGGCGAGATTTTCACCTCACGTGCGGGTTGAGATACAAGTGGTATACTTGCAGGCTGAACGATGTTAATTCGTGGTTGAATTGAAGTTCACGATTTTTCTCCCTCAAATTTGGATTGTTTATATCGAGCTAAAACCGAAAATTTGTTGAGCTGTGTTTAAGTAGATTTAGCTTATTTTTATTCAATAGAAAGGGTTTCAAAAAGGTATCCCCAGCTCTGCAGTAAGTCTGCAAAACTAGACCATGCTTCGAATACATGAGGTCGTTGAAATTCAAGTGTCTTAGCAGATCTTTGTTGATTTCTCGATATCCCATTCATACTTTTTAAGTACGAATTATTTTCACATCTTGTTGTGACCCTTTGATTAATTTTTATAGAAATCTCTGAAGTCATTTCTATGAGGATATTTATGAAAAAAGCCTGATAAATTGCTGAAAGAATTCTTACAATTAATAATAAACGAATTCAGGTAGGAGTACAATGTTAATGCCATGGAAAAATTTCACGATTCATCCATAAAATAAACCTTAAAAAATTATAATTGAACTTTTTGAACGTTCTCCAGGAGTACTCCCTGTTTTTTTCAAAGAAATTTCCGCAAAAATACCTGTAAAAAATAGAGAAACCTACAATGGATTGTTTTGAGAATTTTACCGAGAAATAATTTGAGAACTGTTTTGCAAAAGTCTTTGTAGAAATTCCTCAAGAAGCACCTTGCATAAAACTTGAAAAAAAAACTTTTTTTCGGTAATATTTTATGTCGATAATCTTTTATTCATTCCATTATTTGAGAAATGTAATCCATTCATAAACCGCTCTAGATCGACCTTAGAATCTATCTGTCGTTCAAATTTATTATGGCGTTTTTCAATACATTGCATCCCTGAAGTCAAATCTGACAATGTATGTACACATAAATCGAAGCTCAATGACCTGGTTTTGGATTCAATACCCTTTCTGCCGTTCGACTTCCCGCGCCTCCATTGCCACCCAAAAGCCTTCCGTTTTCAATTAATATTCATTCACAACCCTTATCATCTCGCGTTTTATGGCATGCTCTCTCTCGCTTCGTTTTTCCATTCTACAATGAGCGCTTCTAAGGCCTCCTTCAAATGGAAGGGCATTTGATTAACACTCCACACGCGGAAATTCTCCAATCAATCTGATTAAGAGCGTCTCTTATCATTACAGCGTTTGGTCGGAGCATTTCTCAGAGAAACGTGAATCAAAAACTCTCTCTCGCACATTGAGTATGACTAGCACCATCATGCACATAACTTCCGCGTTCCACATCGAGATACGTACCACCCTACTAAGGGTATGTGATGTTGCGAACGATTCTTTCAAAAAGCCGTCGAAACGGAATTCAGACGAAATTTATGTTATCCAATTTCGTTTATTTCTTCAAATTGACTATATATCGTCGATATTTGCGAAAAATGCACAACAAACGAAATATTATGGAATGTTGCGAAGAAGAACATTCAAAACATTGCTTACTGAGAGGTAATATTTTCTGTAATAACTTTATAGAAGGAGGGAAATATTCTGTAATGAGCTGAGGGCCCGGGTCATATCTCATGAAGGGGCTCTCTATACAAAATTCATTTGAGTTTTGAACGAAATGGTCGATCCAAACATATGAAGGGCCCAAATTCAAAGCAGTGTAAAGGACACTTTCGTTTGTTAGCTACAGTATGGCCCATAAAAAAATGCAAAAATTGTTTGAACGTGAATTTAGCATCCACAAGCGTTATTTTCATTGTTTTTGCTGGTGAATGTAATTTCTGATTATTTTAGTATATTCTGTTACAACTTCGCTACCCAGGACAATTGTTGTCATATTTTTCTTACTGTCCTAAATAATGTAATAAAGCAAAGAAGTTCAAAGGTTTTGTCCGCCTAAAGCTAGAAACAGCGTCTGATTGACGTATACTCTGGTGATAAACTTTCCACCTTTAAAAATCACACTTTATTGTTGAAAATTTTAGTTTGTTTGGTATCATAGGAGGGAGGAGTTCTTAGAGAACGTGTTTTTCATGATCACAATAAAATATTTTGTTAGGGCCATAGTTTTGGGGGCATTTGCGTCTTATAGGTTTGATATGCCTTAATTTTTTGTCAAAGTTGAATAAAAAATAAATACGGAGGCCTTTGACAGATTTTTGCAGATGAAATTTGTTCCTTTGGTTAGATACAACGTATATCAATACTAGCTCATAGGTTTTGAGCAAAACGAAGCCGCTTATCACACTTATATGGAGGTTCAAACAAAGCTCTCCAAAATGAGCCGTTTTTCGAAAATATGTTTTTGTCTCCAATGACCCAGGTATGAACCAATTCTATTATTTGATCTGGGCGTATGCTGGAGACAAGGCCTGTGAAGAATCTCACGCCATCATTGATGTTTAAGAAGCTTCCATCACACAGATATTGAACTCGACCTCCGCATGATAAAATTTAAAGGGATATTTCCAATCCCTCTCTGGTAAGGTGAAAGTAACAGATAAAAATCAGGTCCAAAGCAAAAAACTGAGTCTAAATAGATTAAACAATACAAGTAATGAATAATATTTATGTTTCATTCACATTTTCCATGTTAAAACTACCATAAAACGTGATATGACGATTTTCGCATTTTTTTATGGGCCATACTGTATATACATTGAAAAGTTCGACTGTTTTCAAGCTTTCCAATAATTTTTTATGTGATTTTTGCGTCCGAAGGGCCCATACTTTCTGGGACACCCTATATTTCTGACAAAAAAAAACAAAGAATAATTGATTTGCGAAAAACTTTGGAAATACAAGCCAATGATTCAAACTGATGAGTCAACTCATGCTGATGCTTTGACTTTTGAGTTGCATGAGCTACATTGCCGTTATACGCATAATTGTTACATGTTCCAAAATATAAAAGAAAAACGGGATATAAGTTTTTGGCACATTTATTCTCCGTATTGATAAACGTTATGACAAATTTGAGCAATATAAAGCAATGGGTATTCTTTATTGTCAATATTTGGCTTTAGCGAAAGAATGTGCATTTTGCTATGAAATTCAAAGTTGGACGGTTATGACTAGAAATACCGAGTTTTGGAGGGATTTCTACGAACAAGAGTCCCACTAGTTGTAGCAGAAAGATTTTGGCCAATCACATTTGTCTTGATGGTAGCTTTGACATGAATTTGAAGTTGACAAAGTTGAAGGAAAAGTCGTATGAAAGAAGTGAAGGTAAGAAAGTGAGACCGAAGAAGAGACTCTTTCAAAAGTTTCAGGAAAATCATTTACATGAATGCAACTTCACACCGCACAAAAATACAAGCGACAGACGATATATGATTTAGACATGAATTCGGAAATTCAGGGACATCTAATGTTCAGACGCCAATATGCATGGCCAAGCAAATTATTGAAACTATATCAAATTTGCCGTCAAATGCTACCATATGCACCCAATTTATTTTTTTTAAATGTTTTTTTTTTTTAATTCAGGCAGAATTTTGCCTATTTCAATTAATTGTCTATCCCTCCTGTACAATAATCTTATAACACTATGATGTGAAACGGGCAATGTTCCACAAGGGATGTAAAGCCAAAGTAAGAAGATGATATAAAAACGATTTTACACAGCTCATTGAAACCTATAAATTTACACTTTATTTAACATTGATGCTGAGAAATACATAGAACTTCAGTAGCGAGACAGTTATGCGTAGAAATATAGCAGTAGGACGAATTGACTTGGTATGCTTTTAAAATAGTCTTTGAACAAATTTTTGTTCAAATTGTTTTATAATAATATAGGTTAAAATAAAGTTTCTGGCTACAAAAACTGTAAAATGACAAAAAGTAACATGGAACAATTATGCGTACCGTCGATGGGGGTGACAATGGGCCTAGGGGGTGAGATTGGGTCAAGACGGAAAAATATGTTTTGTGAAATATTTCAGCTAAAAACGCTGATATTACTAAAATTAATAATTCATATGTCAGGGAACATATTATTGCACATAATTCATAACAATATACATTTTTAGAAATAGTAGTTTTTGTTTACTACATCAATAAACTTGCATGTTGAAACTAGATAAAATTTACAACATTAAATTTCTCCTGTACAAAGTATCACGCATGTACTCTAGCCTCTATCGTTGTATTAGTAGAATGTTGAAAGTCTTTTCATTACACATCATAGGTATTTTCCGGAATCTGTTTCCCACAAAAAAATCATTTTTTTCGGTACAATGTCTAAAACATTGGGTGAGATTGGGTCAAGCAAGAACGATAGTAAATGAAATTCCAAGTCCACTTTTTTGACATTTTACGGTGCCGGGTGTTCTCTTTTTTCATTAAGATGTGTTTATTCTTTCTAAATACAGCATCTCTGAAAGATCAAACAAGTCTACTTGAGTATTCCGTGCATTGAATAACAATACAACACATTTTGACAAATTCTCAAACCAGCAACTGTGTTTCGTGCGCAGCAACATCGTAAATTTTTATCAAAAGGGTGTTTTTTTCTAAATTTGATTATTTATCAGTTTTTTTTTTCATATTATAGAAACATCTCACGGAAGTACAAATGAGTTGGATCGCTGAAATACTGGGATTATGACGTCAACTTCTGCCTGGAATTTATTGATCGTGGAATATCGCACCGAAATTTAACTATTTGCGAAGGATTAAAATAATCACTGTTTCAGTACAACCTTTGGGGAAACTGAATGGGCTTTATAGCAACGGGGATGAGACTTTGAAGACAATTTGAGGGAAAAACCAAGAAAATTTATGTAAACTTGACGATGAATGTTGGGTTTATATATTTTTTCTCATAGCTCTTCAATTTTCAGAATAATCTTTCTTTTAAGTGGGTTTATCATACTTGTGAAACATCTTAGATATCTTTTTATCTTGTTTGCATCGTTTTTTGTCAATATTTTTCTGTTGTGAATGGTTTTGAAATCATATTCTCAAAAACAAGTTATTTCAATTACAGTGACCCAATGTCACCCCCTCTATGGGGTGAGATTGGGTCATTTTTCATTCACTTGTGGTGCCGCTGTGAATAAATGTTTGTCTTCAATTTGTTGAACAGTTGTTAATGTACCATCAAAGTACATACACACCAAATTTGAAGTTTATTGGAGTTAAATTGCGATAGTTATTCAAAAAATAAATCGCACATATCCCTTTATGACCCATTGTCACCCCCAACGACGGTATATGAGAATTTGATATTTTAGCAAAGCAGTTCGTATCTAGTTTCACGAAACATCTCCATACTTTGTTTCGTTTCGACGTAATTAGTACTAGGTATTTCATAAACCGCCTATTGCATGTCGCATACCCTTACATCCAACACAATGTTTATCGTATGGTACCGCATCATAACAGTCCAACCCGGCCAACTCCAGAGAGGGATGTGTACAATAGACACTTGAAAAGTGCGATTTCTTTAATTCTTGTGTATCATAGAATTGAGTGCATCATATGTCATAATATAACTAAACTGCAACTTTAAACATGATTCACTTACAAAAAATTGTCCGAATGAACGTTTAGCCCAATTTGCCCATTTCAAAATAATAGTCTGTTCTTTTGAATTATACTGTTACAGTAGGCATTTACACTATGCTGATAGTACTTCAAACATATTTTTCCCTTCTTTGAAGGTAGGCTATTCCTTTGAGTTGTTTCGCATTATTTAGCAAATATTCTTTATTTGGCCTAATCCACATATGCCGAACATCCGTATGGAAAACGGGATGTCAACTGGGAAATTTTCCTGAATACTTAATTTTTGATTTTTGACTCAAGGAAGTTAGAACAAAATGATCAGTTCAGATTTAGTAATCCTATCGGTTCAGTTCCAAATTCATGAACACCACAAGCGATTGTATTTAGGGCTACCCAGAAGAGCGAGAGCACCATTCTCTCGCAAGAGCAGCGTGATTTTCCCAACCATCAACAACGATGCCTTGTTTGATCTTTTCCCAGCTTCGCCATCGTGAGTGAGTGAGTGAGCAGCATCAGGGTGGAAAATCGCTCTCACAGTAGCAGCAGCATGTCTCAGGTCAACCCTAGGGCTGAATTTTGGAAAATTTTCCTCGCTCTGTTATAATCGGCTCGTCACACGGAACGGGTGTTCGCTGCGTTCGGTTCCAGGAGGTTTCTGATTGGTGGCACTGAGTTTGTGTATGGTGGAAGTAAAATTTGGAACATCAGCCCGTGGATCAGATTAGATGCGGAAGAGTGCAGGAGTTTTCCCAGCATTGGTCGGGAAATTTGAGTGAAGAAGTGCACTGATATCAATTGGTGGCGGAAGTGCTCTTGCAAAGTTTGACCTCTTCTCCGGAGGTTGAAAAACTAGGTCCCCCAGGAAAACTCTACTGCTGCCACTTGACTGTGCTGCGGTTGCTGGGTCACGGAAGCTGTGGTTTTTGCTGCTGCAGATTTCAACCTCGGTGAGCATTTCCCCACTGACAAAACAAAGATAAGCGTTATTTGCTGGGCCGAAGTGAGTGGGTAGTGAAAATCTTCGCTGATGCTGTGTTAGCTGGATTGAATGTGCTTTTTGTGGCTTTGTTCTGCTTTTCATCGCAAATGAGATGATTTTGGCGTTGGTATGATTAAGAGGATTGCAAGAGAACGTCTCGTGTTAAAAAGGAAATCTGGTGAAGTCATAGTCATTTATTATATTGAGTGAACTGTATCTAAATCAAGTGAAAAAGATAGCCTGTTCTGACGAATTGTGCGGATTGTGCATTTTCCCCGAAAACATTCAACCAGGTTTTGGGGCCTCCGATGCACATAAACCAACACACCAGCAGAGGTAAAACGCTTCTACCCAGAGATGGTGCAAGCATACAACTTTGACTACGTCATAGAGTTAGTGGCATAAGAAGAGAGAGATACAGAGAGAGCACGTTGTCGAATAAAGTGAGCAACAGACTTCCCTGAAGTAGTGACGTCGTCACAACCCGTTGCGTGAATATATCGTGCTGGTTACTCAAAAGCGTGCGTGGAGTTCGGAACGTGAAGTGAATAATCAGGAAATTTATCCTGCCGATGAGCAGTGAGCAAAAGAAATAGTGAGAGGTGTGTGTGTGAAGTGGCTTGTAGAAGAGCCGATTGAAGCGGGATTCAATTTGTTGGAGAACGAAACCCAGGAAGAGGAATATATCGAGGAGGAACTAACGGGAAGGCGTACGCCAGTGGGTGAACAATTTTGGCCGAAAAGGAAAATGGTGCCAAGGTAAGCTTACAAGCAATTACAGCAATCTTTATTTATGTGTGGAGGCGGCAAGGCAAAAGGGTTATAGAGAAACATTTAAGGAAAAATTTACAAGCCTATATTTTTTGGAGATAATAATCGTTCGTAGGAGAGCAGTAACTAGGAAACGCATTCAGAAACTATAATGCTATAACAGCAAGTCTCGTGTAGTCAAGTAAGAATCCTAAGATTTCGACTTTGTGAAACTTAGCTAAACTTATGAATTCGCTTAGAGATTATTGGTGTTCTCGGATACATGGTGAACTACCACCGAAGAAAATTATAAAACGTTTTCATAATTCTCGAATGCTCTCTTATTTTGACCTCAAAGACAATATTTATTCTGATATCAGGGTGTAACTTTTGTAGCAATCAGTAGATTGTCAATACCGTTTAGATTCATATTACGGACGCTTAAGGTTTCAGTGAAGTATAACTCACAAAAAAGCATGTAAAATAAATCACTCCGTATGATTCCTCCGCGTTATCGAACCTTCAAGCCCCTTAACTTTCGAATGGTGAGTGAAGATTTCGATTCCGAAATATGAATAATTTTAAATAAATAGAGATGTGTGTACTTTACATGATTCTAATTCCGGACGCTTCCTTACTTTTGCCTCATATTCTGGACACTTCGATTCTAATTCCCGACAGGTCAAATAAACCATTAATAGAAAAGTCAAATCATCAAATGAAATCGTTAAACCACTAGAGAGACGTCTAAGGAAGCTGGGCATTATAAATGTTCATAGCTATCTATGGAAAATGCTTGTTAAAACGAGTTTTGAAAGTGAGAACTTTTGAACGGCAAAAATTGAAACATTTCGTGTGAAATGTTTCCCATACAGAGTGTCCGAAATTCGAAACTGTCCGCTTGTAGAAAACCGGTTCCAATTACAATGTGGGCCATATGTAGCACTGTCGTCGATAAATTCATCTTAATAGAGAAGTAACAAGTAATAATTTTGATACCTTCTAGTCTTAGATGTTATTTATTGATGTTTTATTAGATGTGCATTTAATCAGAACAGATGTAATAAAGCATTAAATATTGAAAAATGCTTTGTAGATACCTATAGATGCACTTGCAAAAATGTTATTAGACGACCAAGTTCGTTGGCAAAGATTTGTGTTTAGAAGAAACTGTTTAATGTCCATTAATGCCAATTCGTAAAAGCTCATCTTGCTTGTCTTACAAAGAATGTGATAAAACTCCTAAGACTGCACAAACTCACGTTAAAGTATTCCCAATTCTAAGCTGTCTGATATATGTTACAGGAATTCAGTTTATAGTATCATAATGTCGATTGATAATCATATGAAAAAAGAACGGTGCTAAATTCTGAGTAAGCCAGAACAAGAAAAAACAAATTGCAAATCATCCACTCGTATCTATATTAGACGTGCTAAAAAACTAAAAGAGACTACTAAAAAACTTTCCCTACTGCTCCTGTGCATTTCGTTCCTTCACGAAAAGTCGTTCTCCGCTTCTGCATTTTGAGCCCTCCTGGTTGACCAGCTGGATGCCGAAGTCGGTCCAGCGATTCTGGTTGGAGGATGACTTCCGGTTTGCAGGCGCCCCGACGGCTTATTACCGATAGGTACTACGCTACGCCCGCTCTATTCGGTCTAGTACCCGACGGAGGATCTAGCCTACTCCGAGCGCGACCCGAAGCTTTCTGGTCTTTGTGTCATCTCCTTTCTTCTGGTCTTTATGTCTTTATGTCATCAGGAACGACATAGGTAATTTGCGTTATCCCTCTGTTCATCGCATTCCAAGTGCTTTCATGCTGGCAGATGTTCTGCACGATGTTGTCTGGATTTAGGACGCTTGCGGTTTCTGACATAATCTCGCTTCGTATCAGAGTTGCTCGCTGTCACTATCAACGCTTAAAATTTACTGATTTGTACAGGCCGACTGCGATAAAATTCTGATTAATCTATATTACCGTTTTGATTCATATTACGGACACTTAAGGCCTCAGTGAAGTGATACTTATCGAAAAGCACATACAATTAATCAGTTTGTATGATTCCTTCGCGTCATCGAGCCTTAAAAACCCTTAGTTTTTGAATGGTGGGTGAAGATTTTGATTCCGCAACATGAATAATTTTAAACAAATGAAAATATGTGGACTTCCCATGATTCTTATTCCGGACGCTTCCTTACTTTTGCTTTGATTTCCGGAAACTTTGATTCCAATTCCGGACAGCTCATGAAAATCATAAATCGAGAAGTCAAATTATCGATTGAAATTTCCAAACCACTCAACAGACGTCTTAAGCAATTGGGCATTGTAAATTTTCATAGATATTCATGAAAAATTCTTATTAAAAAAGGCTTTGAAAGTGCGAACTTTTGAACGGCAAAAATTGAAACATTTCGTGTGAGTGTCCGGAATTAAAAGCTGTCCGTAATATGAATCAAAACGGTACATCAACATCATGCTGTCTACTTCATCACCAGTGCATTGATGGTGATAAACTATGGATATCACTGATGGATTAAGTTTAGCCTTAAATTAAGTAAATAAAATAGCAATTTATCAGTACGATATTTTTGACAGTGCTGCAAACAGATTAAAACAATGTGTTGGTCACTGAAAAACATTAAAAGCATGGATAATTACCACGTACTCACTCATTCTGCAGTGATTATGATCTAGAGTGCGATGTCGCATCACTGCTGTTGGTTGTCAAATCAAAATGATATTAATAGCTCGCAAGTGATATTGATAGTTTTAGAGCATCAGCCATCAGCTGATATGATTGATATTAAGCAACTCTGCTGCGTACCGCTTTGACTCATATTCCGAACACTTGAGCCCAACAGTGACTTCAAATGCATCTGATTGGCATAAATTGGCTGATATTCGTTTAAATTTTAATTATTTCGCAAAGTCTAACAGTTAGCTCTTGAGTGTACCGATAATAATGTTGATTTGGTTAGTTTTAATATTGGTTGTACCGTAAAACGGGGTAACTTTGATAGTTTTTTCCGAAGAAAACTTGAATATTTATGCATGCTGTTTCAAAGAATAATAATTTATGTTTTTAAAACAAGTACTGGCATCCTAGCTATCGATTGCAGTCGATAGATTTCCAAAAGATTTATTATGAATGGATATATAATTTTTCATATGATCGAAAGTTGGTTTTTTGTTTTGGGGTAACTTTGATAATGGAGTAGGAATCGAACAAAATTGAATGAATAACGAACATTTGTAGGGCATTGCATACCTCTAGGCGTTTAACGTTGTATGGAAATTTCTGACTTAGATTACAAAAATGGTCCCAGTTTGTGAAAATGCTATTCGCTAAGAGATTTGAGATCATATTCAAGTTCTATGATAACTAGGCTATCAAAGATAAGTGGCCAACTATTAAAAACTACGTCAAATAGTGATCGTAGAACAGATTGTTTGTAAACGTTTCGAAAATGATAAAATTGTGTCAATTTTTAATATTCTTATAAAAAGCTTCAAATGCACTTGATTCCAATGAAAATAGCTTTGACATGAAGTGTCGTACTAATACTTTTTACTTTTGCATTCGTTTTGCTTAACTGATTAGCAGAAACTTCGTTATTTCGTTCAATATGTTGTGGGTCTCGCACTATCAAATTTACCCGCATTATCAAAGTTACCCCGTTTTACGGTACTTAAAAGTATGGAACAACATTTTGATTCAAATGCCGAACACTGTGTTTATTCTGTCTCATATTCCGAACACCTTGATTCAAATTCCGAACAGCACAAATAAACCGCATTCAAATGAAAAATTTCGCAAATTAATTTATTTGAGCTTTTTCTACTGGTCTCAAACTAGAGAATCATCACTACTCCTGCGGAATAAATTATATTGGAGACGTTAAAATTGAATTGCAATTGACTACCATTTCCTTGTAATTTGATGACATATTTCAGTGAAACATTTCAACCAAATCGCCATACAAAAACCGAGTGTTCGGAATATGAGTCTGTTCGGAATTTGAGACAAAACGGTATATCCATGAAGCGAAGGCAGTCGAATTTAACGTGCTCCGGTGTTTCCCCGATATTTATACAGGCCGGACAATGTGGAGACTCTGCGTGTCCGAATCTGAGCAAATATTTCCGGAAGCATCCATGGCCTGACAAAACTGGGTTAGGAAGAAGTTAGCTTCTCCATGTTTCCTGTTCGTCCACACCAACACGTTAGGAATCAGTCTGTGGGTCCACCTTCCTTCCTCCTAGTTATTCCACTCCTGCTGCCACTTGGCCATTGTATCCAATCTGATGGTATTTCTCACATTCCTTGTGTCCCTTTTCTGGTAGCTTTGCTATGACCTCAGCCAGAGTGATGCAGATGGGGATCATTTCGGCGACAATTACACCAAGGTGCTTTAAAGAGCGCTTCGATGAGATTGCTTGTCCTTCGGCGTAAATCCCGAACTGCTGAACCACCTTGCAGTTGCTGACCAGCACCTCCTCCGTTTTGTGATGAGCCAACTGCAGCTTGATTTCAGTCATCCCCGATTCAATGGTATCTAGCAATTCCGTTGTCAGCATCTCCACCTCCTTCGCTATATGAAGCAGGATCTCCTGGCGGTTTTCCCGATTTTGGCAGCAACATCAGCTTCTGCACATTCCATCTGTCTGGGTAGCAGCCTTCCGCTAGACACATCTGCAACGCTGTCGTCCTAAATATATCTGAGAACAGCTTCAATCCTTTCACAACCGTTATCAGCTCGGCTTTAGAAATTTGGATACCAGCATTTTCTTCAACAACGTCAGCGAACGATGTGGGTGGCCACGCATAGGAAGCATGCGTAGGAAAGAGACCATCCACTATCAACTTCAGTTTGTCGGGGCACATTTCAGCTGGTGTTACTGGGCCCTTAATCATCGCCATAACCACTGTATAGACGTTGGCCCAGGGATTCGTGTCAGCTTCCCAGCGCAACTCCTTGCAGCTGTTCGATTTCTTCCGTTTGAACACGCCTCTAGCCAGCCAGTAGGTCATGCTGCTTCCATGCTGACTTCAGATCTAGCTCTTCGCACGCGTCTTCTGGCTCTTAAGCAGACTGCATGGAGAGTGCTGAGTCTGTCGTTCCACCAGTTTTCAGGACGCAACTGATTCCTTGGCTCCAGTTTTCTCGGCATAGTTGCGTCACACGCTCTCGCCAACGCTTCTGTCAGCTCCTGCATCCATGTTTGGAGCGTCGCTTACTGCTCGAAGTTTCTCGAGGAAAAGATCCTTGCCGGAATGCTCCGTCTTTCACCTACGTTCTCCATTCCTTCTCTGACCAAAGCAGTAGTGGATCGCTTGAGGGTCACTGTGGGTGTATTCTTCGCTAACTCTCCAGTTCATATTGGTGATCAGCGACGGACTGCAAAAGGTCATATCGATGACGGATTCCCTACCGTCTTTGTGAAATGCGCTAGCGAGACCGTCGTTGCATAGCCTTACGTCGAGCTTTGCTAAGGCTTCCAGCAAACTGTAACCTCAAGCATTGGTCAGAATGCTACCCCTCTCCACGGACCAAGCATTGAAGTCTCCTCCGATTACCGACGTTCGACCGATCAGCTTGTCAGTTAGCACATCCACCATCTGGATATACTGCTCTAGTGTACACCTCCTTTCATTTTTCGACAGTTCTAACTTTGCTGAGAGCATTAGGTTTAAGCAAAGGCTCCAAAAAATCTATTAGTCTTACTACATAACTAATAATTTTCTTGAAAAAGCTACCGTGTAAGTCAGCCATCTTCTTAGTTTTTGAAGATAAATTCGACTGGGGTGTTTGAGGTTTAAACTACGTTTATTTGGCTTTCTCAGTCATGGGAAAAAATCAAAACGGTATGTTTTGCTTTACCCGACGTTTTATTGGGCCTATTTCAAATGTATACTGAAAATAGAGAAACATTTTAAAACACTTTTTTACACAACATATAATACAATACACTCTTGCAGTCCCGAGCAGAAGAAAATAACTACTGAATACCAAATTGAGGTATTCCATACCAGATAATTTCCAATACTTACAACCTGAATGAGGTATGAATGAGCCCTGCATAAGAGGTAAAATACCTCAAATAATACCTTCTGCATATTCTACAAATACCAAGTTGATAATTAGATCAGATATTGCAATACCTAAATAATACTTGATGGATTTTCATATAAAAGTGAAATTTTTCAATAATAGTTCAATACCTCCAGCAGCCCTCAATACCTATCGAATACTAAAATGAAGTATTTTTAATTGTTTTAATTTTTTTTTTTCAAATACCATTATAATACCAAAATGAGGTATTGATAACTGTACAATACCTAATTGGGGTATGATACCAAAATATGGTATGCATAAGTTATTGCCGAGTTATTCTTTCCTCCTCGGGGTGTCAACCGTTTTTTGTCAGTTTTTAACAATAATTGCCGTTTTTTGATAGCGAGCTTCCTGTACATCTAAATAATTGTAACAATTTACTATTAACAAACAAAAAGAGAGAGAGAGATAAGTTGATTGGACTTACAATTTTACACATAGATTAATAATTTTGGGACACTGAGACACTATGGCTATTATCAACGACTTGAACTACGCTAAACGAGAGACGAACACCATCGGAAGTACTATGAACTTTGTTGATAAGTTTTATTTTACACATGAAGTTTGAATTCTGTGACAAATTAGGCAAATAAATTGCCATACAAGCTGGCAAACTTGCATGCAAGTTGGCTGAAATAGTCAAATTTTGTATTTTCAACAGTCAATAACTCAGAAACTAGACGTGCTATGATATTTTTGAAAACGGCAATGGATTCAGCACGACTTAATTGAGTAAACAGCGGTATTTTAGTGCTTGAGACAAAAACGTGTTCCGCAGTGTTATCTATCTCGTTTTTCTGACATATGATATGATTTTTATTACCATTATTCAATGTAGCACGTCATACTAACGTCAAACTTGAAAACGAGCCGGGGGTAAAATTAAAACATTGCCATTTTATAGTCTTAAAATGAATATTTGCTTAACGTGTCCGTTATGCCCCTAATTCTCCTATGTGCTCGGTAGAAATATGGGAAACAACAAGAAAATAACAGTATTTGAATAACTTTAAAAAGAAGCTAACTTTACCATACAGGGTGTCCGCAAATTATCCGAACAGCAAAATATTGGAAACATGATCTCGCATTGAAAACAATGAAATATCTATGTGTTAATCACCAGTCTGCGCCGTCGCCATCGTTTCGAATCCAACATGATCTGAGCAATCGTTGGATACTCAAGTGCTTTTCAATGTGGATACTCAATTGATCTTGGCTACTGTCAAATCCATTAGGTGGGATTGGGGTTGCCATAAACGTGGTGTTAACACAAAATACAACTTCAAATAATTTCGAAATGATTGCTTGTTACTGAGATAGGCAAATTTATATTTTTCGGAGACAATTTTCTTGAGGGCCGCTAGTCATACTGGAGACGTGTTATCCCTAAAATCTAAAATATATGAATCCAAACGTCCTATTATTATTTGATGTTACCTGCAGTTTAGTGGCTTCAAGTTAGACTGGGAATAGAAAATTATACGGTCAAATTCAGTGTGCTCTATGGTCATTTCTCTTCCGTCATGAAGCTCGAAAAACAGTCCCTTTTAAGACACCTCAATACATTTGGCTTGGTTTTGCAAACATTAGAAACCGGAAATGCGTCAAACTTATTTCTCAAGAATATAATAAACTAATGTTTAAAACCATGCGAGAATATTGAATTTATTATGCTAGATTGTATAGTGCCATGTTTCAAAGTTTGTACGGACAATTTGCGGACACCCTGTATTTTGTAGCGCAACTAATAACACAAACGTTTATATTTTTTAAGTAGACACCGACACGTTAATGCTTCAAGTGGACGATTTGTTCTTTGAAGGAAGCACCACACTAGATAACGGACTAGCATGCAACGCCCAGTGGCACAGTCGAAATACATTCCTGATGAAAAGTTATACGGACTGAAGTTGGAATGGAACCCACACTCATTGACACGATGTGGCTAAAGGTTCGGTAACACTAACTGCATGACCACAAAGTCCATAAATACGAAAATCATACAGAGCAAATTCTGTTATCAAAGATTGCTTCAATGAAGCATTACTGCAGTATGTTCGTGAAAATAAATTAACAATCAAGAGAAAACATTTCCCATCGACATTTTTCAAGACCGAAACTGAACATGTAAGTTTATGTTCTACAAATTGCCAAATAATAACTTACCATCAACTACCTAGTAGGCAGTATCAATACCGGTACCGTTCTGTTCTACCCAGGAGCAATTTTCACCACATTTAGAGATCCTATCGCGAGAACCATTTCTCACTACCCTGCCATTTCTAGCGTACCGAGTTCAATGTGTGGTTACGGCAACCAGCTTCTACCTGGCAATTGGTGGAAAAAGTTTTCCACTGAAAATGCATTTCATGACCCAGGGATGTAGGGTATGCTTACTAATAGTGTACCATCTAGAAACTTGGAACGCTATTTCCTGGTGTAAAGTTAAAATTGAATTTTAAAAGAATAGTATATTTCCGATTCAAACACTAAGCTAGAAGTCATTTTTTTCTTTCAGTAGAATCCAAGAGGTCCGATAATCCCAGAGGGGCCATGATAGACGTAGCGATAAACGCGCAACTATTCAGCATGAACATGTCAAGGGTCGTGGGTTCGAATCCCACTGGTCGAGGATCTTTTCGTAAAGGAAATATTCTCAATTCCCAGGGCATAGAGTATCTTCGTACCTGCCACACGATATACACATACAAAAATGGTCAATCGGCAAAGAAAGCTCTCAGTTAATAACTGTGGAAGTGCTCATAAGAACACTAATCTGAGAAGCAGGCTTTGTCACAGTTGGGACGTAACGCCAGAATTCTTCTGAAGAAGGTCCGATAGTCCATATAGAGTTTAACGTACCATTCAACTTCACAAGTACATTCAATTCTGCTCCAGGATCGACATTCTTACAGTCCCCCATCAAAACGGGAGTGACTGGTGCAAATTGGCTCTCGATTGGAAATTGAACAACACGTCGAAGAAAACGTCCAACGGAAACAGGAAACTGGTAGGTGAAAAAGGCAAAACGAGTGCCAGTTAATCATACACCTTCTGCTAGGGCAGCTAGTGCTAGTAGGAAATGGATCATCATGGAGGTGGTGTGGTCGGGGACCAAGCTGTCGATCGATAAGAAGGACGATTTTTATAGCACGTCATGCAATGTGCTTTCCTATGCCTCAGTCTGAGCTGATTGGCAGTACAATGCCGTCGCCTAACTATCAAGCAAAATATGACTGGTATGTGCTATAAATGAACTTCCGTCATTCGACGGTTACGGCGGAAAAGCGGCGGAAGGGCGTCTCCAACAATTCCCTTTTCTGGCTGTATACCATCGTCAGTTGCCTCTCGTGACTGCTGTCGATGAATATCGTTGAGCCTACAGGCCGCATGATAGCATTCATTGGGTAAAACTTCTTATGCTTGATTGACATTATGTAATTTTATCGGCCGTCAGTGTTGCAGGATGGTCGTCGGGACATACTTGAACTTTGGGTGCTTTGGACTGTATAGACCTGCGAACGAGAAGACGAGTTTAGGCAAATGAACATGAACGTCACGTTTCTATCACACTGAAATCTCCATTTGCGTAAAGGGTTGGACGTACGTTAATTGATTTTTACGTATGGTACCCCGGGGAAAGTGGGACCTGAAACATGGCAGTTCAAATTGTTCTATATAATTTCCGAAGATAAATATTTTTTTCGAATATAATGGCAGTATTAGAGTTTTCAATTTTCCCGGGATTTGACTTCCCGGGAAACGGAAATGAAAATTTTCATTTCCCGGGAATTCCCGGGATCCCGGGAAATTCATGAAAACCATGAAAATCAAGCTTTGATGGAGTGTTTTTGAATTATATATTATAATTTAGACCAGTAAATGTGTACGGTTATTTATTTTTTATAAGTAATTTGTTTACATTTCCCAAAAAAAAATCTTTGTCTTCGTTTTATGCTAGGATTCAAAACAAAACAAAAATATAAATTTAAACAAAAATCCATGTAGAGGTCATTCTAGACAAATCGTTTAAAGTTCAAATAATATTTGCCAACATTAAATCAGTCTTTTCGAACAATAAATAAAAAACCAACTAGTCTTTCGTTGAAAATTGAGACTGTTACACAGCTTAACAAAAATGACATTTTTGCGTGTCTCAAACATCAAATTTTGTGTTTCTAGTAGATTAGGGGTCGCTGAATCTAATGCCGTTCTTATATATTTCCCTGCACGTCACACATTTTAACTACACTTCGCCAAAGTTATATAAAACACTGATTTAGTTGATGTTTCCATGAAATTAAAGATATGATTCATCAAATTTTTTTGTGATCTAGTCTAGCAATCATGCATATTTCATATTTCATTTCAGATATAATTATATTGAAACTGCGCGATAAAATTTAGATTAAATCGATTTTTTCAACATGCTTGGAGTCTCTATACAAAACTCTTCATTTCTCTTATATGGTAAAATACAATACTTTTCTTGCATGCAAGTTGGCTGATAAAATAAAATTTTGCATTTTCAACAGCCAATATTTCAAAAACTAGACGTGATATTATATTTTTGAACACGGCAATGGATTCACAAACCCTTAATTAAGTAAATATCCTTTAAGTTGTGTAGTATATAAACATTCTTGGCAAAAAATTGTTAGAAGCATATGCATTTTTCGATAACTATTACGAGAAGATTACGATTGCGGGGCCTTCCTTAGCCGAGTGGTTAGAGTCCGCGGCTACAAAGCAAAGCCATGCTGAAGGTGTCTGGGTTCGATTCGGTCCAGGATCTTTTCGTAATGGAAATTTCCTTGACTTCCCTGGGCATAAAGTATCATCGTACCTGCCACACGATATACGAATGCGAAAATGGCAAATTTGGCAAAGAAAGCTCTCAGTCAATAACTGTGGAAGTGTTCAGAAGCTAAGCAATACATAACACATAACACTTAGCTGAGAAACCGGCTCTGTCCCAGTGGGAACGTGATGCCAAAAAGAAGAGTAAATTGAACAATGTTTTTCATTTGAATATAGATGATCAATTCACCATTGAAATAGAACTTCCCGGGAAATACGGGAATCCCGGGAAGGCGAAAATAATTTCCCGGGAAACGGGAATCCCGGGAAATCTCATTTCGCGGGAAATGTTCCCGGGATTGAAAACTCTAGGCAGTATATTTGCTACTGTGAAGTGAGAAGTGATAGTAACGATATATTGAACACTTGAAAATCAAGTCGGAAAAATGAGTTTTATGACGCAGTTACTCCGCTCGGCGGGGCAAGTGGCACACATTCGTTTCAATTTGTTAACCGACCTTAAAGTATTGAATGCTTTTTAAAGAATACTCGATCATAGTTTTCTTGTTTGACATATATGTGATGTAATTAAAGGTATAAAATACGTAACGCATTTAGAAAAAAAATCTTCGTTGGATTAAATATTACATCATACTTATGATTTCATAAAAATACTTTATAAAAGCGTCATATAATAAAAAAAAATCTGATCGCATGGAATTTATTGTTAATTTTGTTGAACCCATTTTGTGTTTAGCAGCAACAAAACAAGACCAATAAAAGATTACTCATACTCAATCCTGGCGGAAATGCTTCACCCAATAGTCAATCAATACAATAACCCTTGAACTGAGTTCACGAACAGCCATGAGATGTACCGTTTTGACTCATATTCCGAACACTTAAGGCCAACAGTGACTTCAAATGCATCTGATTGGCATAAATTGGTTGATATTTGTGTAAATTTTAATTTCTTCGCAAAGTCTAACTGTTAGCTGTTGAGTGTACCAATAAAAATGTTGATTAAATTAGTTTTTTTTTATTGTTTAAACGTAAAAATATGGAACAACATTTTGATTCAAATGCCGAACACTGTGTTTATTCTGTCTCATATTCCGAACACCTTGATTCAAATTCCGAACAGCACGAATAAATCGCATTCAAATGAATAATTATGCAAATAAATTTATCTGAGCTTGTTCTACTGGTCTCAAACTAGAGAATCATCACTACTCCCGTGGTACAAATGATATTGGAAACGTTAAAATTGAATTGGAATTAACTGCCATTTCCTTGTAATTTGATGACATATTTCAGCGAAACATTTCAACCAAATCGCCATACAAAACCGAGTGTTCGGAATTTGAGACAAAACGGTATTTGTCGGTATGTTCCAAAAGCTGCATGATAGAAGGTTCATGGGAAGGTAGCAGCAAATAAGGTCGTAGATTATGATTGAATTCCGTCTGGGTTGGTCTCTCTGCAGTCTCTGTTATTTTTAGATATACCACACCGTTTTCGATCACCGACAGTCAGTTAGGGCCGCGGATACAAGCCATTGTACCAACATATCCCAAGCAATAATGATTATCGTTGCTAAGTACGCTTCCTTGGCCAGTCGCACAGAAGTTCAATTTTCAAAAAAGCTGAGAGAAACTCAAATTTTCAACTAATAAGCGAAGTCAAAAATGCATCTGGCAGCGTCCATTTATTACGTAACGCTAAAATTGAAAATTTTCGACCATCTCCCCCCCCCCCGTCCGTAACGCTTTTTGTATGAAAATTTTTAAATTTTTGTATGAGCCGTAACACTTGAGCCTACTCCCCCCCTCCCCCTAGAGCGTTACGTAATTTGTGGATGCCGCCTCTTCAATATCAGATGATTAAAAATTCGTAAGAAAATTACACAAGAAAATATGTTCATCAAAACTAAAAGAATATTTGTATTTTTTTCCATGTTTTCTTAAATCTGAACAACTGTGAGTCGGTCGCTGATGGTTGTTGCTCTCCTCTATGAATAAATAAACTGAATAGCCAGGTAAAATACAGACGCCTTCATTGTTGCGGCTGCTAGAAGGAGCGCGGCACCCTTATCGTCATCGCCTTGATTGAATGGATTGTATTTCCATCCGCTTACAGGACTTTCCGGTGCAACACGAAAAGAGCCTGAACGGTTTGAGAGTCATGGAGTGCGAAGGTGATGGAGGAGACTAGGTTCAGTCTTGGATGAAGAATTGAAATAGCTAAAGAAGAATCTAAAACTTGTTTTTTTTTTTGCCTTCAGGGTTAAATACCTTTCTGTGATAGAACGGTAACACCTTGAATGGAAAATTTGGCACGTGAGATTGAATCCTGGGTTTATAGCTGTAGAAACGTCTATCAGCTATTCTTTTAAAAGTTGTTTTATAGCTTCTTTTATGTTTTTGATGTGATATAATTCCATTCATGCTATAGACACTTCAAATTTCATAAAACGGCTAAGTACACTCCCATGCAAAAGTTTGGGTTCACCCCCTCAAAAATATACAAAAGTGTTTTATCCATAACTTTGTGATTACACGTGCAATTTAAACTCTCTACGGCTCATTCAGAAAACAATAAGTTATTCTTATTTTGATTTTTTTTTTGAATTTTGTTTACTAAATTTTCACTTAAAGTTATGATGTTTTAAAAATAAAACGGCTTCGTAGGTGAACCCAAACTTTTGCACGATGATTTGAATGACTATTTTATTGATAATAAATAATTTTCAGATTTTTTCCACTGAAGTTTCGTTAGTGCTCTGAAAAAATATAGGGATATGGTTCTAATGACGCACTAATTTTAAATTTTAACCAATATATATCGACAAAATACTTGTTTTTCAGGGGATGAACCCAACTTTTGCACGGGAATGCTTTTACATTGCACTGATTTATAACATTATAAGCTCTATTGACTCCACTGAAACCTCCATTTTCGTTAATTCTATCTACGTAAATTCTATTTACGTAACATTACGTAAATGAAGTAACTATGCATTAGAGGAAACGTTACATTAATTTAAATGTGTTGTATACTCGGAAATTGAAGCATGTGCTGAACCAAAGATAGATCTTAAAGGTAGCCATATCCTTCGTAATGATCTAAGATATATCTTCTTAAACTGACGAACATATAGGTACAGAGATATTTAGATTTACAAAAGAATCGTCATCAGGAGCTTGCCATTACAATTCATTCTGAGATAAGCCGGGATTCGTCGCGGATCCCTTTCAAAATCTTCAGCAATTCGACACGCCATCTGCTAATCGCTAAGGACGAAGAGATCTGCGGAGCTCCATCTATTAGTCAAGAGGGTCCCAAAAAGAAACCCAACAATCGACAGCAGTCAACGGTGCGCATTCCTGGTTGGCCGCACAGTCAGATATTGGTCGCGTGCCTCATATTCTACTTCTGCCATTCGCCTCTAATCCGCCCCATTGCTTGCTTAGAATTCATTACCCCGTGAACCACACCATCTTCCACTCGTCACCCCGCCATCGACTCAAAGCCAAGTTCACGCAGCGTTCCACCAACGAGCTGTCTAGAGCATCCTGGATCTATGGGTAATAAAGTGTCTAAATTTACTACTGAACTTTGACCACTAGGACTAGCAAGGTGGTCAAAGCAACCTACGCATAACCTCCAACGACCCAGGGACTCGAGGACCAAAAAACCTTGATTGCACAGTTCGAACGAAACGTGTAAATTTCTGAGACATATAATACACATTATTGGAGCATGCTATATAATGGTTATTTGCATGACATGTCATGTAAACTTCAATTATATGTCATGTAATCCAGCAGGATTCTGTGTGATTACATGACATATAACACAAATTTACATGATTCCAGACTTAAATTTACATGACATCATGTTTACATCACATAAATGAAGTTTACATGACGTGTAATCTTCATTATTTTTAACTGTTGGGAATACTCGCCCCGTAGGTTGCCGTTAGCTTTAGACCAGCAACTAGGGGTTTGGGACGCTTCCCCGTTCGGATACGCCGAGCACCCAGTAAACACAAACTCGTATACGATAGCGCATATGAGTACAAATGTGGAGGCGATATACGCACATGCGCCATTAGACTGCATGCAAAATGTACGTTTATCGCCTCCACATTTGTACTCTTATATCCAATAATTTACGATCACGTGTTTACTGGGTACATCCTCGAAGGCTATGAGGCCGTACCAAGGACGATATCACACCTAGTGGATAAATTCTCACTAAGATTGTCTACCGACATATAGACCTTGTTCTGCTGAACAGCTTTGCCGATGACACCAATCTACTAACTAATGAGGATTTTGATCGAATCGAAGAATCGAGAAAAAAAATTGTCACTAGCGCCACCCAGTCTTCTAAGATCACCCTTCTGCTCCAAGATTCGATTTCATCTCAATGATCGGGATCCTTTCGAATCCTGATTTTTGAATCTCAGCGTGCGTGATTCATGCAAGGATATCACAGCACAATTTTTGCTAAATCAAGACATGCTCACACTGAACTGGAATAGTGACGCTGAACTCCCAAGTTTCACTCGGATTATCAACGACCTGAAAGAATGCTATCAAAAATTGTCCTAGGATTTAATCCTCTCATACACGTGACAGGATTCATTGCATGCCTGAATACAGATATAGCGTTCAGTATCATAAGGGTGCAACTGCAATGATCGGTTTCTCTTCATCGATTATCTCTTTGGCTAATTACTTGGCTAGACTACTGTTTTCGATTTCTATTTTTGATTCAGTATAAAGCAGTCATCGCCCTTCATTATCCTTTCATCGTAAAATGTTACAAAAATCGATTGAGTTTCGTGTGATGAGATAATCGACGAAGAGAAATCGATCACTGCAGATACGCGGAATGATACTCAACGAGTGAGATGATTGTATAAATTCTATCACTGCGCCGCCTAGCAGATGAATTCTCAATCAGATTTTTCATGGCGAAATAGCCCTTGATCTGCTGAACAGCTTTGCTGAAGACACCAATCAACTAGCTCATTTGTATGTTGAAATTTCTGTTCAAAGCCAATTTTGGACCCATCGTGTCCACGCTCTTTTGTTTACCTAGAAAAAGGAGAGGGGTCGGGGGGTTGTCTCACCTAAAAATATAAGAACAACTAATTGATCTACTAGTCTCCGAATCGTGGTCATTTAAAAATTCAAGGTTCGTCTCGTGCTCGTGAACAGGCTTGATTTTTTGGTGAATACTTTGGAATTTTTGAGAAGTGCAAATATGAACGTTGAACCACATACAAACAGACGTAACAATGACGAAATTTCAATCGACCACTCATTAAACGATCATCTCAAATTCGCTATGTCCAAATCTTACAACCAGAGGCGCGTGTATCGTTTTTCTTCGCATTTGAAGTTTCACACAACCGCCATCTTCCGGTCTTATTGCACGAAAAACCTTTTCGTGCACCATACTCACCAGATGATGATGGTGTAAACTGGGCGAAAGATTTTGAAGTAATTTGTTCTAAGAGTTAAGTCTGTTTGTCTGTGGTTGAAAGTTAACAAAAAATGTCTTTATTATTTCAGAATTGTTGGTGAATACTTTGATATTTCTGAGAATTTTTTTAAATAAACTGGGAATGTTAATGGACAACAAGAAATGCCTAGATTACTTCTAAACATTTAGTTATTTCGAGTATTCTGGATACCAATATTATTTTTGAATATTTGATGAGTTCTAAGGATTTCTTGGGAATATTTGGTCAAAATTTAATGTTGAAAGCAAATGTCAAGAATATTTTTGAAGCGTTTGTGACAATGATCCTCAAACAAATATTATACTTTATTATAATATTTCAAAAATGATGTCAGAATTTGCCTTCATCGTATCCCCCAAAACCTCTTGTAGGCTAGAACGTAACTAGTTGGCCCACTCTGAAAGAGGCTATGAAGTGTACATTTATGTCACACATATAAAGCAAAATAGCATTGATGGTAGCTATTTTAAGACCGCCTAT
Source organism: Aedes aegypti (assembly GCF_002204515.2). Lineage (NCBI taxonomy): Eukaryota > Metazoa > Arthropoda > Insecta > Diptera > Culicidae > Aedes > Aedes aegypti. The sequence goes on from NC_035108.1 coordinate 405,687,027, forward strand.
TCTAGATGAATGTTACTTCATCTTTAAAATGATTCTATTATAACGTAGATCTTTCCTGGATTTATTCCAACGTAAACAAAACAAAATAAGATTGAAAACACGACTGTGATAATTTATTTCGTAGCGCGTTTTTTCTTTAGTAATTTATTTGGATATAGTGCTAAAATCTTTATTGCCGAGTTAGATTTTCTGTGAAATGTTATGAGAAATAAGTAAATTTGCCTGTGCCACCTCCTAAAGTGGCATATTTCTAGTTATTTGGCAATTGCTAAAATAAATCGTCAGGTGAAGAATTCAACATTTCTTGGTATGATTGGGCTGTAATGGTGCTTTAAATTATATTCAGTCAGTTTATTCAATAGAAATATAAGTAGTAGAATGCTAGTGGCGCTGTTATCACAAAACAGAATAATTTTATTAATACTTACTATTGAATTTTTTGATTGTTTGTTCAGTGCCATGCCCAAGTAGCACTGGTAACAAGTGCAATATTTTAGAAAAATAAAACAAATTACATTGCCGTTACATTTCAGATAATTTGTAGCATATCTTTTCAATTTTGGTACTAAGCTATTGCATTGTAACTTACGCTTTGTTTACATTACATAGGTGTTGCATTTTTACTTGCATGTAACTTAGCCTAGAGCTGTCAAAATGAATAAGTTACATTGAAATTGAATCTTTGGTTGCAAAGAAACAACTAACACACTAGGTTACATACAGATTGCTAAGTCACATGTGTGTAACAGCATGAAGTTTGTTTACCATGTGTCATAGGGGAAGGGGTGAAAAAATGAACAGGATGGTAAAACGAACACCGAACTTGTTACACATGAACAACAAATTTCAATAATTTTTATTAAGCATGAATGATTTAGAACATAAATAAGAATGTTCTTGTTAATGTGGAGATAAATTGAAGTCAAAACCAGTTCAGAAATTTAAACTGATGTAATTATAGGCACGTAGGTGTTGAGGTTTTTCAATGAGGTGAATATCGTAATGATATGATATCGAATTAGAAACTTTTAGAACTGTTTTCGAAGGATTTATAATCATTTATAGATGTTTTTTCAGGACTGTGATAAAAAAATTCAAAAATGTTTAAATTGACACTTATATTGAGCTGTTCGGTAATCCAATCCGCATGGTTATTAAATTAATTAACTCATCATGCTCGTCTAGCATACAAGAGTCCTGGGTTCAAATCCCAGCCGAGCACGTGGATTTTTTCATAATTTCACCCATAATGTCTCCATCTTTACCACGCATTCATTTTTTTCATTTATTTAATTAACATCTACACAGATAACACTGAATCAACAATTTCACGCCACAATACTCGGTTCGTGGCCTCATCTCTCCATCCTCGGTTCTGCCCCACGCTCGCCAAATCGATACGCACTTGATCCGCCCACCTAGCTCGCTGCGCTCCACGCCTTCTTGTACCAACCGGATCCGAAGCGAACACCATCTTCGCAGAGTTGCTGTCCGGCATTCTTGCAACATGCCCTGCCCATCGTATCCACGCGTAATGAGTTAATTAATTCAAAAATGTTTGTTTTGCTGGTGTGTTTTACCTCCAACATAAAAAAAAACATTTCCATAATATTTTAATAACGATAAAAATATGTGAAAACTAAGCTATCTTAGTCTTAATTCGTGTCGCTGCGTTAATTAACATCTCTATATTTGATCTTGTGCGATAAAACTAGTTATCTATATAAATAAAAATGGAGTGGTGTTTGTATGTCACGAAATGACTTGAGAACGGGTCAACGGATTAACGCAAGTTTTTCACCGTTACACTCCACAAGGGATGCGACGTGTTTGTGCGGGGAAAAAGTTCGGGAAAGTATCTGGAATAATTGGAAAAAGACTAAGGTTCATTTTGTATGGGGGAATTCTTGACGTTTTCCAACAGCCTACTTGATGGCAAGACGAAGTTTGCCGGGACCACTAGTAATAAATAAAAAAATTAATAAATGAAGGACAATTTCGCGAGTAGACATATCACAGAACATCGAGTGTCATAGTTTGTATTACGTGCAATAAATATGTTAAATTTGTGCTTGAAAAACTTATCGAAGGACCTAAACTGTAATCAACTCGTGGGGGCAAAACCCCCACCTTCTATTTCATAACACCAAACCAGCTGTTGACTTCAAATTCTACCAAATGCAATGTCACGTTGAAGTAACGCGCAAATTAGAACCTTACAAATGTACATTTATCGCATCAGCATGTATCTATTATTGAACAATAACATCAGAACAAACGCCTGTAGATATGCATTATATATGCAAGCATGAGTGAGTGCGTACGTTTACTGCACCACTAACCCGCATAGACAAAATTTGAGTTGTTTTTTCATAAGAGTTTATCTTCATCGTTGCTCTCTTTGCGTCATAGCTGAAAACTGATTCTCCTTACGTAATACATTTTTATGTTATAGGATAAAGAATCACTTTATTTTGTTCCTTTAACAAGAAATATCATAGATTTATCTAATTTAGCGAAGTTATTAGCAAAAGAGAGAATAGATGAAGAGAAATCGCTCATGTCAGTTAGACCCTATGAAAGTGACAGCACAGCGATGCAGTTAAGGGGCTACCATTAGCAACGCGGCAATTTTTCCACAATTTTAGACCCCACTTCCCTCCTAGTGGTCATTTGTCCATACACAAATTTTAAAATTTGTATGGACCGTGGTCATTGGGCAGAACCTCTCCCCTCCCCCATTTTTTTAATTGATTTATTAACCTAGAAATACTCTAATGGATGGATGTTGTTTCTACTGTTTGATAGAGAACATATTTGTATATCCGATCATAGTTAAAAAAGAGCATGTTTTTCACATCTAAATCGCTATTTCGCTTATCATGGGCATATTACCGTCAGTCCCTAATATTGGCACAAATTGATCAAGTGAAAAATCGATAACAAACCCGCATCCTGTCACCATTATTCACAAAAGAGAGGATCGATGAAAAGAAATCGATCATGCGACTTGCGCATACGCTTGAATTTGACTTCTTTCGAGCTATTTGAGCACGTCGCAAACAATGTGCTTTCTTGGATGGAGCATTTAATTTTCATACCTTTGTAAAGTTCTAGTCAATTAGCTTAGGGATTTTTGCATATTATTTAGTGATTTATCGTAAATTTATAGTTTTTCCCATTAGAAGCAAGACGATATCCTTAAGGTGTTCATTTTAATACACCCTCCCCTATTGACAGCAGCGTAATTTATTGGAAGTTTCAGTATAGTTACACATCAGTTTCAAAATAACATAAGATTTCTGGATAACTGATGTGTAACAAACGGGTAACCTGCTGACAGTGGTCAACACTACATGCCAAAAGTTTTCATACGTATTGTGAATTTTGATATAAGAACTTCACTATTTTATGACCAGGTATTGTTTTCATAGATATTTTTCCAGTGATGAATTAAAATTGTTGGATTCACAATATGCTTTTTAATAACTTTTTAATAGTTGTCATCATTTTAGATTGGCTGTCTTCAAACAGTTATTCGGAAGTGTATCTGCAGCAAGATGAAATTAAATGGCGGTTTATGATAGGCAATCAAGAAAATCCAACAGCGGGACACGAAAAACGTGATTTTGTAATCACAAACAATAAAATGCATATTAGAAACACTGCTGATTTGAGTAACAGTGTTAATTTCCATTTCGTATGGCAGTTACAATGGCATATTATCTAAGCAATTCAAGTATCATGTATAATTCAATTTAAAATTATAAGACATTTCACGAGCGCGTCAATTTTGAGCAAGTAAGATGATTGATTACACCACAAATTTGAATCTGCATGTTAAATTTAATAAGTACTTGTCAATAATTACGCGTTCGAAGATCATACGCATAACTTTTGTTAACATTCAATTCTAAAATGGTTGTTCGGTTTCAAAACTGTCAGAATGAAACAATAAGTTCAACGCCGTTTCAATTATTTTGTCGCTGGAAAACCCATGCGTAACCTACAAATTGCATATCCGTCGCCAGCAAACTTCTTATGTAACGATCAACAAGTTACATATGGCTCGACTTTTTGCGCTTTTTCGGTTACATAGCAGTATGTTTCCATGTTACAATATTTCCTATTGTAACTATTGAACATGTTAAGTACTCGTTGCTGTTACTTACTTGTAACAATGCGTGCTGCTTGGGATGTAGTAGAAAATGTTTAATTATGGTCACAAAAACTAATTTGACACTTATAGACCCGGTACTCAAGCAAACTAGGTGTTGGTCACACGAACAGTTGTGACATTAGCATTCAAAGCCTAATGCTTCTGCTGTTTATTCATCACACCATAGCATCTTGTGAGCAAATTCATTGAGATAATATGATTTGAAAAAATGAAATTGTGGCAACCGGAGTGAAATTAATATGGCGGATCCATAATTGATAGATTGCCATCGACAAATGCTGTTTTGTCATCATAAATACACAAATAAGGGCACACTGTTATACTTCGGCATTTGTAGATGTAAAATTGCCTTACAAAATGCTGATTGAAGATGATTCAGCTTTTTTACGATTTATATGGTAACCAAGTAGCATTCAACAAAGTTTGCAGTTTGGGTGTGCTATTATGAAGAATATACGCAAAAACAATGAAAACGGACATTAGTTTGCCGTTTTTTCGCCAGGAATAAGTGTTTGCAATGCATCGCAATGCATCTGAAGAGCCCAAACACTGATTTGAGAACTATAAATAAGGTAAGTTATCAAGATTCAAGTGCAAGTCAATCAGTTTGAAAGCAGCTTTTATGACAACAAGGGTCACAAATAAGTGTCATTCAGCCACCACTATTAGTTTAAATGAGGTATTATATACTGAAATAAAGCTGGTTTTGTAGCCAGGAAATTTTAACTTTATAGTTTGACTCTAAAAGGTTTTGAAAACAACTAAGAGCTGACTTAGAAAATATCATCTTCCACCAACGTTAAATGTCGCCTCTAGCTATCATAGCATTCACGTAACTGTAATAAAACATTAATAAATCCACACGAATGCCAAATTGCTGTGGAATTATTATTTGGGCGTAGTTCGTTTCAGTATTCCTGAGCATTCATCACTATTCCGGAAAAGAAGATAGAAAATTCCATTGTTCTCAGACTGTCTTATATTACTCAAATTTTACCCAGTGTTTATAAGTTCACCAAAAGTGCGAAGAAAATCTCAGTATTTTTCGTTGTCTTCATCAGTTCATCCACTCTTAGAAACAGTTTAGAATTTTTTAATATTAATAAATGTTTCTTGGTTTCACTCAAAATTAGCAATTTTGTATCTGTATCCATTGAATTTCTAAAAATATAATCTAAGGGAAGATCCAAATATAACGTCCATCGTTTTTCGGGATTTCTAGAAGCCCCCTCCCTCCTCTGTCACGCTTTTTCCAATACCTAATACATGCACTGCCACATTTTGGTAGACCCCCTCCCCTCCCCTAAATGATGGACGTTATTTTTGGATGACCCCTAATCTGATTCACCAAGAACAAGCTTGATGCAAATTATTAATATTCACAGAAATAAATCCTTTACAGAGTAAATCAATTTACTCAAAATAGAAGTTACGCTCATGCTTCAACGCAATGCAAATAGCAAGTATAGACACTTTTCCTATAGACTCATGAATGAGGATTTTATAGAGCCAAACAAATTGACAATGGACGTTCTCCGTTTTGTGCCGTTCGCAACTATTGGTACAAGTAAGAAAAGTTTTACCAATTTAAGAGATATTTCATCAGTTTTAACGCAATTTGAACGCTGCTATTTCGTGTATCAGCAAGCAAGTACGACGATTGGAAGTGTCGGTTCTGTGGCTATGCAATAACATCCATGAAAATGGCACTACCGCAACTATAGGAACACCCTCAATTAATGGATCACTTACCCTATATATCAGCCATTCCATGAAAGACCGATCTAGTGGGTCACAGAATTCCGTGAAAATTTGCTATTTTGTTTCTTATCCGAAATAAGGATACATGTGTTTTTAGATTTTTTGATTAGGGTGACCATTTCCGAAATAGAGTGACCAGAAAAATCGCGATCTTGCAAAATTTTTATTAAAAAAAAATAATATAACGTTTGAACCACGTGACCGATTTTCAATTTTCTTGGACAAAATGAAAGCCAAAGAATTTGACTTTTCAAGAAAAATATTGGCTTAGCTTAGCTTAGCTTAGCTTAGCTTAGCTAGCTTAGCTTAGACAGACTACACATATCAATGGTTGCTATTCCGTGATTGACCGAAGTCAGTGAAAATGCACAAAGAATCAACTAGAAGTTCGGCTGGGATTGGCCATAATCTTCTTCAGTGTGCATAATTCAGTGCCTCTATTTATACATGGTCAATAACGGCGCCGGCCACGTCCTTACAGTCAGGTGGGATTGAGGGAAGGAATGTTAGTGTGTAACCTTTGCTATTTGGAGACCGTGTTTGCCTCTGCATCTCCACAAAGGTTTCTGGGAGGGATGTTTGTTAATGGGGAGGATCGTTGGGTCAAAGGATTGACTTTGATAAGTGATTAGACCATGATAAATAGTTATTTGTCCAATATAAATCTGCTTTTATGAAAATATAATATTTTCATTTGATATGAACAATTTCTATGTAGAGGACAGTGAATCAATTGTCACCCAACACGCAGCAACAAAGACATTGTCATCTCCGACTCTTGTTGCAACAATTTCGTTCCGCAACATCAGTTTATAATCACTTGAACAGAATATGACAATGATGGATCACCACGTGCGCAGCGATTTTCTGGGCTTCGCATTGTAATTTTCGAGAACTTTCTCCGTGTTGGTAAACATTGACACATTATCGAACAGCATCCATAAAACATTTTGATTGTATCCTTATCCGCAACAGTTGGGACAAACGGTTGTGAGCGAGCTTGCTTTGTTGTTTGTTTTTTGTCTATTTTGATGATAATTTGATTCACTGGTAGAGGAAAATTATGCCGACACTTGAGGTGACGAACCATTCAAAGTTTGTTGAACAAATACCTAAATGAAACATTCCTACAGCTGTCAAGACGAAAGCATGTGTTATTACATTTTACTTATTTGAAAAGAAAAAAAACTCGATTGGCTGGAACATCATAGAACACTCTCATTCTTATGCCGACACTTACAGTGGCGAACCATCCAAAGTTTGTTGAATAAAATGAACCCTTCGCAAGTCCACACCTATAGTGTCGAACCATTCAAAGTTTTTCCAGTTACTAAAACATAGATAAAAAGAAAGGGGTGTTATGAAAACAAAAAAAAATGTTGAACATAAATAACTCATGATTTAGAGTTCATGCCGACACTCACAGTGACGAACCATTCACGTCCCACCGTTGTATCGATTAAATGTGCAGTCATACACATTTTATGAAACAAGCTCACCAATTGATCCGTCATCCCCGACTGAGCAGCAACAATCCACTTTCAGCTTAACTCGTTTGCTCGGCCATATAAAAGCACTCAGAGAAAATAGGCGCACGACCCGAGAGGGAAAACAACTGACGACTGCTCGAGCTTTCTTGACGCACTGCCAAGGAGCAAGCGTCAAGGTCGAAGATCAAACAGAACTAACTGATCGCGGAACTTTTTCACTTCACTCGACCGACGCGCGACATGTTTGATCCTGCCCTCGTCACCCGCTCTTGCAGAAGCAAGCGTCAAGGTCGAAAGATCAAACAAAACTCTTTTCAAGAAAAATATACAATTTCACAAAAATTGTTTTTTTTACATGAAAAATATATCTAAAATTTCCGGTTTTTGGAATTCGTGCTCTTGAAAATTTAATGTTTGGCTTCGATTCACCTTCACCTTAATGGTATTCAAAAATGTTGCCAAAACCGGATCCATTTTGTTTCCCAAAATCGGGAGGTGCCAAAAATGAGGCATGCCAAAAACGGAATCCCACTGTATAAATTACAATTAAAGCGAATATCTGATTAACTTAAAAGCTTTGAGTACGTCTTTTTTAATCAATAAACTAAACATGGTCTGGACTGCCACAATATCGACAAAATGAGGTCTAAATCAAAGGGCCCAGATAGCCGTAGCGGTAAACGCGCAGTTATTCAGCAAGACCAAGCTGAGGGTCGTGGGTTCGAATGCCACCGGTCGAGGATCTTTTCGTAAAGGAAATTTTCTCGACTTCCCAGGGCATAGAGTATCTTCGTACCTGCCACACGATATACGCATGGAAAAATGGTCATTGGCAAAGTAAGCTCTCAGTTAATAACTATGGAAGTGCTCATAAGAAAACTAAGCTTAGAAGCAATCAAATGTAGATTTCTTTAAAAAAATCTCAAGAAATGACTATGAAACAGTTTCTGATAAATATTACCTTATTACCATAGCCCATAGCTATCTTGAAAACAATCTCATGGTTAGAATTTTTAGAAAATGGTACAACATAAAATGAAAATTAATCGTGTAAGAAAAGCCATAAATTGAGCGAAGGAAATTACCCAACATTTTTTTTAATCTTGTCGTGGTTATGCCGCACATATGGTTTCATATGGCAATAGAGATATGGAATAAAATTACATTAATGGAAGATTTTTTTTTCCTGTGTTGGGTGTATAATCACTGCGACCATTTGTTTGATCTATTGTGATACACCACCCATTTTAATGTATAACCGTATTCAAGGTGATAGATTACTATGATTAGTTATCCTCAACTCATGATTTCGGTATTTTCAAAATGGGGAATAATATGTCGTATAAACCGAACTACTTTGAATGGAGCTAAGGACCATATATCAGAGGGCTGTAGAAACCCTTGATCAAGATACTTTAATCTCACAGCAAAAAGTGCAACGCAGTTACACAGAAGGTGTTCAGAGGTTTCTGTTTCCTCACTACAAAAGCGACAAACATCATCTTCAATTCTTTTGATCAGTCGTAAATAATATTTAACTAAACAATGTCCTGTAATTAGTCCTGTGTATGCACACAGGTCTTTTTTGACAGGGCAAGAAGTTTTTGTGTATTTAATTTATTGGGTGTTATAAACTTTTTAGATTGGCGGGCTTCAACAGTTTTATTCCAATTGGTATTTACCATGGATTTTTCCCAGTTCCTGAGCTCCATTTTAATGGAGCATGGTGAGACTCCACAGAAAGGCTCTGGCCCTTGTAATTGTTGAGATGATCCAACTCTTGCCAGCTCATCTGCTTTTTCATTTCCTTCTATTCCCTGATGCCCAGGCACCCAGTAAAGAACTATAGTATTATTTACCGATAATTTTTGAAGTAAGAGAGTACATTCCCAAACCAACTTTGAAGTACATGTGTATGATTTCAAAGCAGCGAGCGCTGCTTGGCTATCAGAAAAAATGCATATGTTGGAATGCTTGTATTTTCTTTTTAAGCAAATAGAAGCACATTCTAGTATAGCTTGTATTTCAGCCTGGAAGACGGTTGGCCATCTACCCATTGAGACTGATAAACATACACCGGGACCAGTAACACCAGCTCCCACTTGATCGTTTTGTTTGGAACCATCAGTATAGAAGACTATTGAACCTGAGCGAATTTGTGGTCCTCCCACATCCCAGACAGAGCGATCCGGCTCTACTACATTGTACCTAAATTAATCAAAATTAAATCAAAAGATCAAGATCAAAATTAAATGTCGTTTCCATCCAGTCATTGTTGACTGTAACTAATGGATTAATTAGAACTTTTTTCAAAATTTCCAAATGACCTTTTATGTCACCATCATAAAGAACCGTAGTTCGTTTAAGCCGTAGTGCGGCTTTTCCAGCTTCTAGTTGAACGAATTGATACAGAGGGAGTAGATTAAGCATTGCATCTAGTGCTTTTGTAGGTGTGCTGCGCATTGCGCCTGTTATGGATATAGTAGCCAGCCTTTGTATTTTTTTTCTTATTTTTTTATTGCACACTTTTCCAAAGTCTTCGGCTACCATACTAATGAAGCATACGTAATGGAAGATTTAGGACGTAAAGGGAAAAAATATCAGTTGAAATGGCAACCAGAACATAATAACCAATAACATTTTATGCTAGTGTTGTCACAAATTGCCTTGATTCTAATTAATCCTCGCAAAGGGAGATCAACTCATTTATCAATAGCAGCTAGATTTGGAGAGCGCTATAGCGACACTAGTCTAACCGCCACTACTAAATACCTCCCATCCTTTTCCCCTTTTAGATTGTTTCCATTCTGCTCATAAACCATATATAAAAGCCCTATTTACTGTTCATATTCAGGAGGAATTATAATTCTTGTTTGAATTGCTAGTTTGAAATTGGAGTATTTCGTTGCTCTGAAAATGGAACCATTCCACTATTCATCCTGACATAGTCAAACAAAATTGTGTCTGCGAAATTATGCTTCCTATTATTTTCCACTGCGTTTATTTTGATGATGATCCCATGGAGGCTTTTTTCCCTTACTGGAATGGTGGGAGACGTAAATACCAAGATGAATAAACAAGAGCAAACAAGATTGTGGCGCCGAACTTCGCGATATGTTTAAACATTGATGGAATTTTTCACGCTCTAGTTGACTGGATAAAGTCTTTTGCTTCTTGTGCCAAATTCAACGAAACTGCTTTTTGTGCTTCAGGCGATGTGGAAAAGTTTGGGTTATATACACAGAGACTCATTAAAAACAACGTTTGGTTTGATATCCAGCCTCTTAGGAGGCAGTTCACGGTTTACGGCTTATTATCGAACTTGCATGAATCTCCGATATTTTTTGAACTTTGGTAACTTTCAAACCAAGACAACCAGAATGTACGTATAATGAATGTAGGTAGAAATTATGCTCATTTTGAAACATTGCATCGTTAATTTGGTCTCTACATATACTAAATCATACATCCAACGCTCAGTGTTTAAAATAGCTTTCAATGCAATAAAATATATTGCAACTGACCACCGTTTCTTTCAAATTCAATGACACATTTCTGTGACATATTTCAACAAAATCTCCATACGAAGTTAAATTGCTCGAAATATGCGTATGTTTGAAAGTTGAGACAAAACGGTATTAAAATCTTAAGAAATGTCCCAACGAGTTACTCTTTGCGATACTCTCGTAAACGATTCATGCATCCTGTTGAGTTAAAAAAACTGCGCATGCACTTGTATTTTTGATAGATACAGATTTCGTATGCAGATGATGTTCAATCGATTATTAAATCGAACATACCTGGGGCTGCACAACTCTCATAAATTCCATCTTTCTTCTAATGATGCATGTCATTCAAAACACTTCAACTGTCTACAACAGGTTATAACACTTCCACCATTTGTGCATCCGAAACCCCTTGACATGGAGGACAACGACACCGTTCGAAACACACAAAGTATCACTTCACACAGCATAAACATTAGAGAAAACTCCTTCCTCTCTTCCAGGCGCTCGAAATTTGCATATTTGTGATACTGTCCATAAAAGCATAACTGTCTCATAGGGAAAGAATAGGCGTTGATAAAATAGCGCTCAAGGTGTAAAGTTTGTCTTCTTATACAGATGCTTATAATTTTCTAGTACATTTCTACATGCCATATTCATTTAGCACCGCCGCATAGATATCACATTTTGTTTCTTATGATTAGAAAAACACATAAATTCGAACACAATTCATGATTTGCAATTGAATTGAAAGTTCATATACTTCCATGCATTCATTTTTCTTTATGGAACTGCACAAACTTCATATTTTTCCATAAAATTCCCAATCAAAGTGTATTAGTTCCATTATGCGTACTAAAGTTTATATTGAAACATGAATGTTGTGATGAACAAAGGTGTTTTCTTGAAAATCTACTTGGGACAGTGATGCTTTTATGGGCAGTGATAGGTGTACGTACAACCAAAAAGCCACCTTTCCAGCGTCCCTGTCATTGCAAATGAAAAAGCACTTTGCTCGACGTGCATACATCGTATCCAATGTGCCAGCCCGGCTCGTGACACACAACTTAAATTACTCGAGCTGCTGCTTTGTACTGTCAGCAGCAAGCCAGCAGCTGACAGCGAGCCAGAAAACGGAGCAATAGAAGTGCAATTGACATCAACATTTTCTAATTCGTTGCTCATTGATGTCACACATTCGGCTTGAAGCTAACCGGGATATGACAAACGGGAAAAGTGTGCCAAATATTTGAGTCAAGATCTTTACATCGGTTTCATTTCTGGTTTGGGTCGGTTATTCTGATTTTGTGCGGTCGGATGGGGCATCTATGGTGATTCGACATAATCATAAACAGGGATGAATCAAGGAAATTTTTACTGTACTAATCAATAAATCCTACTAAAGCACTATTTAAACAGTTCTAAAAAATAATGAACATATTTCCAAAAAAATAGACCAAGCTAAGTGTCCTGAGTTTGGTTTGAAAACCACTGGTCAAGGATCTTTTCTTTTTTAGGCTTCCCTAGAGTATCTTCGTACCTGCCACACGAAATGCATATGCAAAAATGGTCAATCGTCAAAGAATGCTCTCAGTTAATAACTTTGAAAATACACATAAGAACCCTTTACTGAAAAGCAGACTCTGTTTCAGATGGGACGTAACACAAGAAAAAAGAAGAAAACAAACTCTAATTTGATGAACGGCAACATTCATTTGTCGCTAGACATTTCGATTCCTTCCCCAATCTCAAGCTGCTGAGTCATAATTTATTGGAAATCCTGACGAAAAACTCTCAGTTGTTCGGTACAGCTGAACGATAGGAAAAAAAACAGAATCGGACAAAACAACAGCCATAAAATTGACTTGGCCACCATAATCGTTTGGAGAAACTGTACGATGGCCGTCGCTGAGACTAGAGTAGTAGCACACAAACTGCTGATTGGAATACAAACATCGTTTTTTTTTTTCTATTAGCCCTTTGCCGCCATCGGTGATTTGGGAAAATTGTATACATTTGTTAGTCAAGCTTTTTCGATGGCCAAGAAGAACCCTTACTTGACTCATTTGAAACTACGTCAATGAAATGTAGCCACCGATAAATATTCTCCCAAAAGACAATATGCCTCAAATGATTGTACAATGTTAACTTTTCACGAAAAAGTTAAATGATTGATCAGGATTATCTTACCTTGCGTTTTCAAAAGATAGTTTGGGATCCTTTCACTGCATCACTTATCAGAGAATAACATAACGCACAAAATTTATGTCAGAACAATTTTAACAAGCATATCTTCTTCTTCTTTATGGCATTACGTCCTCACTGGGACAAAGCCTGATTCTCAGTTTATTATTCTTATGAGCACTTCCAACGTTATTAACTGAGAGCTTTCTTTGCTAAAGTTGCCAATTTCGCATTCGTATATCGTGTGGCAGGTACGATGATACTCTATGCCCAGGGAAGTCAAGGAAATTTCCATTATAAAAAGATCCTGGACCGACCGGAAATCGTACCCAGACACCTTCAGTATGGCTTTGCTTTGTAGCCGCGGACTCTAATCACTCGGCTAAGGAAGGCCCCAAACATAATGTCATATGCAAGAAGCTAGTAAACTAGACCTTCAACATGGTCGTGGGTTTGAATCTCGAGGTCGAGGATTTTTTCGGGTTGTAATTTTTTTAAGTATTTTTCTGCTTGCCAGATGATGACTGTGGAAGACTTCATTAGAGGGTAAATTCATGAATGATTTTAGTCAAAACAAACAAGAGACTTATGATGAACAAATGTTTTGGTTCCTTAAATCTATATGGGATTGATGTGCTTATAAGAAATATAGAAGCATAGTGAAAGTTGATTTTCATGGTTACATGGATGGTATTTTGAACGACAGCTGCACCGAGATCATTCTGCGCCTCTGAATCAATTTTAAAAAAGTCCCTAGGAGGAATCTTAAGATATCTTGATTTGGAGTTTTCAGCTAAAAATTTTGAAATCCATATTAAAATTACGCACTAGCAGCAATTACCCACAAGCTTCCAACTTGTACTTAATTGTTACCGTTGTTCGAATTAGAAATATTCACGACTTACCAAAATAAAACTCAATGAATATTCAATGTTGTTATTCTGAAGAAAATGATATAAGTATAAATTCAATAAAATAATAACTAGAATATAAAGCATGTGGTACCTGTAATACACAGTCAATTACAGCACTTATCAACTGTTCGTTGTAAATCTGAGAATTCATTTTCACAAAATTCGCAGCTCACTAAAGTTTGCCTTATTTCATTTGCTGAATGTTCTTCCCCCTGTCCTTAAAGAGCCACCGGAAGTATCAGCCTGTTATACAGGGAAAATCGACATTATTTTTTAATTTGGGCATACTTGCAATCATATTTCTCTTCACATTATTATAGAAAACTGATTTGCAAAAAAACTGACGATCAAAGCACTTTTTAATGTTTTACTATAAAGAATCGCCGTATCTCGTAAGATATAATCATTGCGGAAGTGTTTGTTTTGGCGAAATTATTAACACAAGGGAGAATCAATGTAGTCAGATAAGCGTTTAAAGAGCTATAAGTGTAGAGATCTTGTTTCCTTTTCTATGTTGTGGATTTCTAAGCTGATTACGCAAATTTATAAAATATTTTATTCTTGGCTAGATGTATATTAAACTAAACAGAAAACATGACAATGGTGTTTTCCGTTTTGATAAACATGTATTCTGGCTAATAATAAGATATTTTATGGATTAGCGTAATCAGCTCACGTCACGTCAAAAGTGTTCCACGCCATACAATTTGGTTCGCAGCTGCCTCCATCCATGCTCGGCGGCGGCCCACACTCGCCAGATCTTGCAGCACCTGGTTAGTCCACCGTGCCGCGGTGCTTCTCGTCTTGTTGTACCTGCCGGATCGGAAGTGAACACCATTTTTGCAGGGTTGTTGTCAGGCATTCTTACAACATGTCCCGCCAAACGCTTTCTTCCAGCTTTTGCTACAGTCATGATGCGTAGAGTACAGCGAGCTCGTGGTTCATCCGCCACACTCCATTCTCATGCATATCGCCAAAGATTCAAAGATTCGTTTGAAGACTCCGAGTGCTTGCGGGTCCTCTTCGAATATCGTCCACTTTCCATGCCCGTAAAGGACCAGGCCACCGTTTTGTACATGGTACATTTGGTGCGGGGACGAATCTTTTTTGACCGCAGGTTCCTCTGGAGCCCATAGTGGGCACCACTTCCACAGATGATGTGTCTTCGTATTTCACAGCTAAAATCGTTGTCCGCCTTCAGCAAGGATCAAAGTTAAATAAATTCATCTACCATCTCGAAGATGTCCCCGTCAATCGTAATGCTAATTCCTTGGCGAGCTCTTTCGCGTTCGGCTTTGCCCACCAGCATGTACTTTGTTTTCGACATATTCACCACCAGTCTTATTCTTGTTGCTTTGCGTTTCAGGCGGGTGTACATTTCTACCACCGTTCCAGATGTTCTTCCGATTATATCCATGTTATCAGCAAAGCAAACGAATTGACTGGACCTTGTGAAAATCGTGCCTCGGCTGTTAAACCCGGCTCTTCGCAAGACTCGCTCCAGTGCAATCTTGAACAACAGGCACGAAAGTCCATCACCTTTTCTTATCCCCCGGCGGGATTCGAACAAACTGGAATGTTCGCCCGTAATCTTTACGCAGTTCTGCACACCGTCCATCGTCGCTCTAAACAGTCTTATGAGCTTCCCGGGGAAGCTGTTCTCGTCCATGATTCTCCATAGCTCTATGCGGTCGATACTGTTGTATGCCGCTTCAAAATCAATGAATATTCCCGACATTTTTGGAGGATTTACCGTACTGTAAAGTTTTGCTCCGTCGTCGAGCGGCCGTTCACGAAACCGGCTTGATAACTTCCCACGAACTCATTTGCTATTGGTGATAGACGACAGAAGACCATCGATGCGAGCAGTAAAATTAAACATTGTTCAAAATACATTATAAATTGGTGACATAAATTACCTTGAAATCTAACTTTAAGAAAAAAAATAAGGTAAAATGTACCCTCAAGACGGAAAAGTTTTTATTAATACTAGATAATATCGAGATAATATCGAGAACCATTAGCAGTCATTCTCATTACCAGTTAAATACTCGCATTCAGTGTGGAAACGTTTGTATACCTTTATTGTGTTCGTATATCTTATACAGAACCAGATAGCGTTAGCGTTAGCGTTAGCGTAGTTACGGTATACTTCGTAGATTGGATACTAGCAACATTCATGTTTCTTTTTAATAATCTCATCCTGACTACTTTCAAGAACAAGGCAGGGGAGTATACCTTGTTCAAATCATAAACAAGAATACTAAAAGCATGAATATCGCTATTCCCGGCCACGCCCATCTTTACCGTAACTTGGGATAGGGAAGGAAATGTTGATGTAGCACTTACTTAATGAGAGGCCACCGACTCAGCGACACCCTCATAAGTGCTACGGAGTTGGAGGTTGGGGAAGGTATATTGTCATGATTCGCCTAGAAAGCTGGCGATAGACCATAAATATTTGTTGTTTAAGCGTTTTCAAATTAATCTTTTGAATGCCGGCAATCAAAAGAGAAAACAATAGCTTATTTATAGTACAAATAGTATTTCGCGAAATGCTTGTCGATTGTGCAGTAATATTTATGCTCAATAACCAGTAAAAAGCAAAACCGATGCCTCCAGGGTCATCGGATTGTATAAAAAAACGATACGCGTAAAAAAAAAACACGCCTATTGAAAAACTTTACTGTGCCCATTAAAAAACTGTACTGGGTGGTACTGTATTTTTAGATAATCGAAAAACGAAAGGAAGCGCGTTCGAACTAAACACCCTGGGATAACACAGTCGGTTTTTCTGCTCAAAATTATACGAAAAGCAGAATCGATCCCTCCAGGGTTATCGAACGGTTAAAAAGCATCCACAACCGATTGTTAGTTGCGTAACACCCGCCCGGACAGAATGCGCAATCTGAACATAATTATCAAACTCCGAAAATAATATTTTCCGTTCAAGAAACGATCAGAAGCTCCACGACGCGGACAAAAACGATCCGGAAGGCTTACAAAAGAAAAAAAAACGTTTGTATACCTTTATTGTGTTCGTATATCTTATACAGAACCAGATAATACTTAAACTCGAATAGACACTCAAATGGATCAGGATTCCAATCCAGCCATAATTGTCGTACATAGCAATGCTGGTTACCACATAGATAAGGAAAAGATAATGCTAACTTCAAACAGATCTATCCCAAATAGCTTCAAGTCAACTGTACTACATAATATGTCGTTGTATCCAATGGAACCTCACATAATTTGCTGCATCAACAAATGCTAAGAGCCATAGAGTTATTTGCTCATCGAATAAACTTTGGTGCGTGTACACAGGTAAGCGCAATGCAGTTCACGTACCAATTAGTTTTGCTTGGTTTGGTAGCGTGACCACAGTGATTCACTGTTTTTAGTGCTATAAAGCGGTTGAAAACTGAAGTGGCTTCAGATTTGTTTCCCAATAGATTGAAAATTTATTCGATGTTTTGCCAACTTTCGTTCACTCTTGAGGGTTCGGTACTGTATATGATGATAAAATCAATATACTTTCAGTGTTCCTTTTACTTGTTCGAGCTAATACACTTTCAATACCTTCCCGGAGAGATTGCTCAATGAGGTAATTCATGTGGTAGGTTCAGAAGTAATCTTTTCATAGAATACCATGCGTCTCCATTTGATATCTGTAAGTACATGTTTAGCAGCAAATACATCTTCGTTTTCTACTAACGCACATTAGGGATCTTCTTTTGCTTCTTTCTGTCGTTAGATCCCATCTGAGACAGAGCCTGCTTCTTAGCTTAGTGTTCCAAATGAGAACTTCCACACCAATCAATTGAGAGCTTTCTATCTCAATTGATCATTTTAGCATATTTCTTTACAAACACGAAAATAGTCTAATGCCCTGGGAAATCCTTGACCGATGGGATTCGAGCCCACAACCATCAGCGTAGCCTTGTTGAATAGCAGCGCGTTTGCCTCTACGGTTTTTCAGGCTCATTTGGGAGGATCTATGAAGTCTTAGAAGACATACATAACTGGGAGTTTTGGAGTTAAAATTCAAGTGTATTCGTCCAGTAAATTCAGGTCAGAGCACAATCATCAGACAATCAATCTAATCTTATCGGAAATGTACCAGACATAATTTTTACCATCTCTCCGAGCCACCCAATCAATCATTGATTCCGTCAGCTTCATCTTCCACTTGCCGCAGAAAGCTCTTCTACGCTATCAAATGACTCCATCATCGGCCCGTAAAAATTATTTCCAAACGACTTACTCAATAATTTCTTCCGGTTCTTTTGTGTCCGTTCTGCAACCGTTTTATGTTTCATTAAGCATAGAGCAAAGCGCAGTATTTGGCAGTATGAGGGCAGTAGGTACCAACCCAGCAGCGTTCCGAAACCCAATGATTGGTTGGTCGATTAACCTCAAGTTGGCCCCCAGCTAGCGTCAACCGAGGTGCTGATATAATAAATCATTTCACATACATTAAAAACTGACAATGGATAGTGGCAGAGGAAGAAAAAGCGAGAAACTGCAAAAGCCGTCCAAACCGTTACAACCTCGGAGGAAATAAAAGTAAATCACGACAATGAAAAACCACACAAAAGGCCACCTCAAACCTATGGAAGCGGTATAATTAGAAAAGTTTACTCCTTTGAACCGTACAAAGTTTTTTGATTGTACGGAAGGGTGAGTTCATTGATCCACCTTAGAAAAAAAAGAAGATTTTGTGACAAAGAGGCATGGATTTTCCAAAACCTTGATGGCCTTCGTCGGAAGCAAGAGCCCATTTGAACATAGAATAGATAAAACTTTATCGGTACACAAAGGTAAGGGATACCTAAACGATAACGGATCAGCTCCCCGTTTATCATCATATAAAGTTAATTTTGTTAGGTAATTAATTACTTCCTCTACACATGGGTTGAACGACATATAATATGAAGTACACATGCCATGAACGCGTTGCCTGGATTCACAATTTACATGCGACAATTATTCTAGTAAACGCCATGTCGTATAATACAGTTTTTTTTCTAATTACTATCTTTTCACATTAACTTTATTTTTTACAACTAGGTATTCTATGTTAGGACTTAGTAAAACTAAATTAAGCTATTATTAAAAATTTTGTAAACAACATACTACATTTCACTTACCATAGAAGTTCAGAACTTTACAGGTGAATTGAATTCACCTTTCATGTTTCCAATTCGTGTTTTATGATCATCGCAATAATCGCCAAAGAAACAATTTTTCATTGTGCCACACTGAAAAACAACTTCCTTAGCACACCTGTTCGAAGAGAACTATTTTTACCTACACTTCATTTCCGCAAAGGCTATGGAACGCACTACTGTAGCCTATGCCATACCAGAATCAACAGAAAACCCCTACTGAAGCCGCACTGAGGCGCCTCCAACGTGGCAATTTAAATGCTAATTTAACCTGCTGCACCATCTTGATTAAGATTTTTCTTGCTCAACTCGCCATGCATGTGTGGCTGTCGTATGTATTAACTTTTTGCCGCCAACATAAGAATGGGTACGCAGCCTATAAAGCTGTGCCATTGAATTATGCTAAAACAAGGTAAATGCTTGTGGCTTATATTTTCTTTAGAGTGTTTTTTAGGTGTCAAAAGTGCCGACGGACGTTATGAAGACAAAAAAGGAATCTAGCCGACGGCGTATATTTAAAAGAGGAGAGTCAGCTACAGTCAGACATCAACAACAGAAAGACAGAGACTTAATGATGATCCAGATCATGATTGTTTGGGACCAATATTATACAATATTTTCACATCTAACTTACCTTAGTTACCTCAGGGACGTCAAAAATCTTTGTTTGTGGATGATACAGGCTTCTCCGCCGAAGGACGAAGCCTGCGTGTCATCTGTAGTCGATTGCAAAAAAGTTTGGATATTATTTTTTTCATACTTGCAAAAATGGAAGATTTCTCCTAATGCTTCCTAAACTCAACTACTAATATTCCCACATAAACCTTCAAGTAAACATGTTGTCACGATGAGAGGGGTTCCAATAAATTGGTTAGATAAAGGTAAGTATCTAGGGCTCACGCTAGATAAAAATTTAACTTTCAAAAATCATATTGAGGGCATTCAAGCCAAATGTAACAAATATATAAAATGTCTGTATCCACTTATCAACCGAAAAACAAAATTTTGTCTTAAGAACAAGCTTTTGATTTTCAAATGAATTTTCAGGCCAGCTGTTGTAATACTAGGAAGAAAACTCTGCAGATGATTAATATTAAAATTTTTAAAATGATTTTGAAGCTCTCTTCCTGCTATAGCACTAGTGAGTTACATAGAATATCCATTTTTGAAGCATTGGAACAAATGTCAAATAAAATAATTAATAATTTTAGGCAAAAATCGTTAGAATCTTCTATTGTCACGATTAATGCGTTATATATTTAGGTTAAATTAGGTTAAGATCATGATTTTTAGTCCATTGAAGAGCATTAATAAGCTTTTAACTTTGCCTTGGTCAAGGGATTAAATCTCAACGATACTCTCCATGTGACATTCAGCATTTGACCTTGTATTACCAAAAATGAAAAACTTTTTCTCCCCTCGTCTGCCTTATCGATGACAACCATCCTCTACACATTTTCCCATTGCAGATTGTTTGAAGACGCAAGCGAAATTGAGCGCAAATTTATGACCTGTCTAAATATAAATTATCTTCCCGAGCCACAACCAAAACCGTATCGTCATCGTCTTAAGTGTGTAAAGTGTGCTCGACCGTAATCTAATTGCAAGTAGAATTATTTATTAATGAGCGAAGTTTAACAAGGCTGTGTTTTTGTCTACATTAGGGACTACAACAGTTGTAGCCATTGTGGTCGACGGGTAAACAAATATTTCAGTTAATAACTGTTGATGTACTCATAGAACAATCACTTAGCTAAGGAGCAGGCTTTGTTTTTGTTTGGACGTTACACAACTAAAACGAAGAAAATGGCTACAAATAACAGCACGCTGATTTTATGTACAAGGAGCGAGCTTTACAGATGGTGATCGTTCGTATGGTTTACGTGGATCTAATGTTTGGTGGTTTTGCAACTAGTAAAGAACAGAACTGATTATTTACAGTATTCCATTATGCTGAACTAATTGCTTCATTTATTGGCTGAAACTTCAGGCTTCGTCAAAAGCTCTCTTTATAAAATTCGTTGAGAATCCTTCACGGATCTGGATACAAACCCGCATAAAATTCATCATTAAGTTCCCATCTTTCTTTTAAGGATCTTGCAAGCAGAACTTGTTTCGCCGAATAATCCTTAGTGATTGGTCCATGGATTATTAGCAGTCAAGTCAGCAGTCAAATGATTTCTCCACAATCATCCGCTCAGTGCTGTTAACATTCGTCACTTTGCGCGACGTTCGTTTCGTTGCCATGGTCAGCAGTCACAGTACTAGCTTTGGAATGAACGTCGACAAACACAAAAAAAGTATCAATTGAATGTCGTCTTACTCGATGACATATGCATAAATCAAAGGTTTTGCATAAAATTTAAACATCGGATCCTAAACAAAATGAATAGTTCGACCTGCTTGTTATGTCGAATGTGACACACATACAATGAGAGCAGAACAACAAAACAACAAAACCGTATCGTTTCCTAGCGAAGCTATCGTGGTCAGTGGCATTCAATTGATATTTTTCTTCTCGACATTCGTTTGATCGCTCGTGTTGTGCATGTTTAAGTGAAGCGCTGCCGAATATCAGCGAAATCGTGTCGACTACCGTGATTGCTTACAACACTGCATCCGCTACCATCGCCTCTCACACACACAGCACAAGCGGTAGAGTGGACATCGAGAAATAAAAAAAAAACTGTGGAATGAATGTCGTCTGACACGACGACATTTTCCCAAATCATTAATGTTGCAGCCTAACGTACCTCGTCCTGATAACCCATTTAGCCTTCGACCTAACGAAATTCGACATAATGACCGAACACTAACTGAAAACATCTCAAAGAATTCCTACTGGAATTCTTACAGAATTTAGGCATACAACCACTTCAAACATCTTCTTCTAGTGCTCCATTGAATGATCTTAAGAAATTTTTTTGAGAAATGTTATCAACATTTTTTGTAGTAAAGTTTGATTGATTTTTATTTCACGAATTTTCAGTAGTGAATTTTTGCCTTGGGTGAATATTTACTTGGGTAAAGTTATTATAACAATGTGTTTGACGTTCCTCCCAGGAGGACAATTTTGCTCAAAGATTTTAAAATATTATTCTAAAACTTCACTAGTCACTTATATTAGTTACTTCATGTGACTTCCAGATATTTTTTTTCTATTTTCTTATGGAATTTCACCAAAACATTTACGAATTTGTATATCTCAGATAATTAGCAATTATTTTTGCCTTCTTGAGTGAAGTCTTCATAACCATTTTTATTTTCTAATCAATCTTGAAACTTCATTCAAAACTCAAGTTATGAAAAGTTTGTACATCATGAAATTTCACTACCTAAAAAATAATGCGCTCTCGGGCTAGTCCATGCATATATATAGAAAGCGTTCTGTTTCGATCCAGACAACCAGATTGTACGTATAACGGACTCACTTTTTGCGTTATGCGATGCTTATATGTGGAAAGTTTCACGTATAAGATGGTGCGAAAAGGCCTTCTACGTACAAAAGTGGAGGCGATATACGTGCATTTTTATATGATGAAAAACAACATGCAATAAGGGTGTATCGATTTTATTGCGAACCAATCTGTACTCTTATGCGACTTAATTTATGATAACAAAGTTCATTTGACGGCTGCTACGGATTGATCCGACTATCTTTGTACGAGTATACGGCGCGAAACAAAATGTACATATGAACTCATAAAATAACGTTTTATGCGAGGAAATCCATAAATCAAACGATTTCAACCACAATCTAGTGCGGTTGTGATGCAATTTGTATAAATAAACGACTTAGTTTGTAAACTGTTATGCGACTTCTGGTTGTCTGGGGATGGGCATCTAATTCTTCCGAAAGAGGTGCACTTCGCGAAAAAGGACCACTTCTGCGTCCATGAGTCCTCTCATGGCGTAGGGGTAACGCGCCCTAACTAGAGATCAGGGAGTCGTGAGTTCGATTCTCACTGAGAAGACGTGTAACTTTTTCGCAAAACTTCACATCAATTTGTCCATTTAATCCAATTGCAAAGTATATGTAATGTTTAGCTTTTCGGTAGTTGTTAAACTTCCACTCGGCTGGTTAGCCGTAAACCACGAAAACTTCTTGACTACTCAACCGATTCCAAATCTTTTTACACAATTTTGAAGTTAATTTGGTTGTTTTCATACTGTATATCTGAACAACACAGTTAATTACAAAAATGAAATTGTTCTTCAACAAAACTATCCAAACTAATATTTTCGGGATTTTCAATTTTTTCGCCGGAAATTACTTTTATTTATTAATAAACTGAAAACTGTTTTGTCATAAAATTCATTAAAATGTGTTGCTAATGTCTTATAAAAGGCTTGACAAATAAGAAAACCAGCTTCAGCTTTAGTATTCAAATTGAAATTGAGTACTTAGTATTGAAATATTTGGTATTTTTCGTTAAAAATTTTAGGTTAGGGCAGTTTATGTCAAATAACTTTTTCGTTTCTCAATAGTTTTGCGCCAATTTTTCACAAGTTCTCAAAAAAACTCTGTGTGTCAATATTGACCATAACTCATCTGGTTTTAAAGATTCTCCAATATTCCTTGGGGGACCGACACTCCCCATTTAAAATTTCTTTGGCCGCCATTTTATTTTTGATCAATTTATCAAACAACAAAATATGGGCTATACAATTTCAAGTAATGAAGAGCTTCTCTAGAAAAATCAATCGGTTTATTTGTCTTCACGAAATCTAAAAATGTTAATTCGATGTTTTTTTTAAGTTTTCAGTTCTTTTTCGGCCAGGATGGTATCAGAATTCTGCAGAAACGTAAATGCTTATAACTCAAAAAACGGTTGCACCAATTTACTTAGTTTTTACACAACAGACTCTCAAACGATATTGATTCAAATAAAGAATAGTCGTGTTGTATATAAAGTTAAAAACAACTTAATAAACTATAAAATCATGTAAACAATTAAAATCGGTTGAGTACTCATGAAGTAATGGTAAAATAAAGAATTGGTTTAGGAACATGAGGAAAAAAATGGGGAAAATGCAACTTTTAACTTAAAACTAGTTTTGATATAAGACAATTTTAATGTTCCACAACCTTTTCAAAAATTTAATTTTATAAAGGATGATGCTAAAAGCTTTAACATTGGTTCGAGAATTACAAAGTTATGAGGATTTAACTGAAGGTCATATCTTATAACTTGGGAATTCACCTTCAAGCGGCTTGCGCCATCTATTAATCTTAACATTCTTGGCTTAAATTTTGAAGTTCTTTTTTTTTTTTCAACGATCCAAACCCAAATGCAACTATTTCTTCAGAAACTTCTAAGCGATTCAACAAGAATTTGTCCAAAACTTCTTCTACATATTTTTTCAGGTCTTCTTAAAAGAGCAATCAGTTAATCAAGAAAATCTTCCAAGTGTTTAAGTCAACTCTATAGAGTTCCAAAAATATGTTTTGATTGATGTTTTTTTTTTCTTGTATTCCTCCGTAAGTAATTTTGTAAGAACTAAAACAATTTGACCACAATTTTCACTAAGGACAGTTTTAGAGATTTCTGACGCGATATACAATTCATTTTTAACTTTCATACAAAAAAAAACTTGCCATGGGGGGAGATGGGTTTAAAAAAACCCCGAAAATTGTCTTACGTAATTAATGGATCGCTCCTAAAGATTACTGCCGATTTTTTTTCTTAGATGTTTAAAAGATTTTTTTTCGAAAAAATAACTACAACAGTTCTTGCAGTAATTTCTTCTAGAGTTATACTATAAGTTTGAGGACTTCCACGTGTTCATTCAGGAAGATTTGTAAGAATATCAACAATTTTTTTTCCTGAATTTTTATGAAACATTTCTGAAGATTTTTTCTATGGTTTTTACAGACGACATTTTAAGGAAGCCTTTAGTACATTTCATCGAGAATCGTTAAAAGATATGTTTAAAAAATTAATTCTGAGTGTAATGCCTTCAAACCAACTAAATCTTTTGAATGCACAAAAATAAAATCGCAAAGTAGTGTGTGGTCTTCTGATTCCGTTGCTCTTGCGGGATGAGCGATAAAATCGAGATTCGAGTTGTGCGAGTGCAGAAAAAAAAAACTGGTGAGTTCGTTTCATGCTTATGATAACACTTTTTATGGTGGCAACGATACGTTTATATATTGTTCAACCAAACTATAGATGGTACATCACTCAAGTGTCGACATAATCCCTTATCCCTGTTTCTTCTTCTTCTTCTTCTTCTTTCTGGCGTTACGTCCCAACTGGGACAAAGCCTGCTTCTCAGATTAGTGTTCTTATGAGCACTTCCACAGTTATTAACTGAGAGCTTTCTTTGCCGATTGACCATTTTTGCATGTGTATATCGTGTGGCAGGTACGAAGATACTCTATGCCCTGGGAATCGAGAAAAATTCCTTTACGAAGTTCCTCGACCAGCGGGATTCGAACCCACGACCCTCAGCATGGTCATGCTGAATAGCTGCGCATTTGCCGCTACGGCTATCTGGGCCCCTATCCCTGTTTCATATAAGTTAAATATACACATTACGGCGGTTCAAAATTTAAAAATATTTGAGAATGCAATCTCCCATATGCTTCTTACTTTCCTTACCGTAAAAATAGTGTTCTGTGAAATTTTTAGCTTTTTAGGTGGTGATTTAAAGGTGTCCCAAAGACAATGTAAGTTTATTCGGAAATTACTATGGAGAAATTTTAAAATACGTTCCAAACACGCTAGTACTTTAATATAATTACAAACTTATTATCCTTTAGTAAAAACTCATTCTTCAAACCATAATAAAGAAATTTGCTGAAGAGAGAATTTCAATCCGACTGATAGCAGAAAATATATTCACGAGTTTGTTTGCTACTATTTAGCTTAATATGGGATTATAGCCCTGTAAACATGTACACAAATTCCAAACAAAATTAGCTCGAAAGAGATTTGTTTCTTCAGCAACATCCTTCATTAAGATTTGAAGAATGAGTTTTCACTATGGGATGATAAGTTTCTACTTACATTATAGTACTAGCGTGTTTGGAACATTTCTCAAAATTTCTACATAGCAATTTCCATATAAATCTACATTGTCTTTGGACCACCTTTAAATCACCAGCTAGAAAGCTGAATTTTTCACAGAACACTATTTTTATGGTAAAGATGGAAAGGAACATATGGGAGATTGAATTTTCAAACATTTTTTAAATTTGAATTGCCCTAATACGTCACTACTAAAAATAACCTGTAAATAGCACAACATTATGAAAGTCGACGTACTTTTTTAATCTTCTACCAATACACATAATAGAAGTAGAAATCAAGCCCAAAATGAGGTACCCACTTTAATATTTGCAAGGTCTTCGAAATTTCAAAAGAGTTATGCCACCAATACATTAATCGACCTTGAAGTGAACCAAAGAAAACATATATCCAGAATAGCAACGAAAAGAAGGAAATGAAAATAACTATATAAGTACAACTATATAATTGGACGATTGTCTCTCATATCCGAGATAATTGAGCCAATGTATAAGATATCTATGTGTTTCTAGCACAAACCCAACAATATCAATGTGTTCCACGTCAAACCCTGTATAATATTATGTATTCTTCGATTCAAACTTCGGTTTATACTTAGGTGCAAATAATGGCACAAAGCAAACAGACAAAGAACTGTTCAAATCTACGCGGATAAATTTCTACCAGCATTTACGGAACTTCATGGTATAAATCACAAGACCCTTGAGGCTGGAATAAATGTTTTATTTTAGCAGATCAACTTAGATCAATATTTTAGGTAACATTTAACGGTAATTTTATCAATAAACAAATAATTAAATTTTAAATTTTAAAGAACACGAACAAACATTTATTTTCCTTTTCTCCTATTTCAGGTCACCGTGACTTTGAGCGCTTGTTGAGAGGAAATGAAAGTTGATTTACACCACAACAGTAACAACACCTCGTCGCCACATTTCTGGATTGTAAGTATCTCTGCCTTCCATGACTACCACATACCCCTTCCAGTTACTGTTATGAAACGAAACATAATTCTTTACCCCACAATCCTAACATAATGACCCTGGAATTCCACTTCTAACCAAAGTTAGTACATAGACACAAGTTTCACTCCAGTTGTGGCCCTAGATGGCGACCTATGCCCCAAACCACAATGACTGACACTACAGAGGGCCTCTGATGGACAGCCACCAACATCATCAATTCTTATTTGTCACAATTAATGTGATTTATTGCCTTCGGTTGTGGTTCGGTATGTTGGCATCTTTATAGTCGAAGTGGCAGATCATTTTTTCTCGTTCTCCTTTCCTATAATCCTAGTGAGAAAAGGAAGCTCTTTTTTCCATTAACCAACCACAGATGGACGAAAACAGAGAGATATCTCTGACCGGAGTCGATTCAGATATAAAAAATTGCTCACTAGGGGGAGATAAAGTTAAGCTTTTTCATTTGTTCACGAAATGTTGTGGGGTCTTACTTGAAAAATCCTTGGAAAGGAATCTTTTTTTTTTGCGAATTTGGTATAGTAATTTATGGAATCCATAAAACATGGAAAACAAACAAACATTAATGGCACGATCACGATGTACACAGATTAGTTCAACTAGGGTCTATCAGAAAATTAAAATGCGTGAAAAACATTACAAGCCAACTTAACTTATGAGAAAGATCTCTCGAAAGATTTGTATTGTACATAATCACAGTGCTCTCCTGACCGTTATTATCAGAAAAAACATCCGTCCAATCTATGCTCACCAGTCGTTTTCTATAAAGCTAAACTGCATGTCTAAGCAAAATTAAAAAAAAAAAATCGTAGGCTCGTTTTGATGTTACGCCCTTAAGAGTGTATAAGATAACAAATTCAAAAGAAATCAGGGATCTTAAAGCGAGTTTTCGTTGGTCGTGATTATAAGATAAAATATACCATTGAAATTTGATTCAAAGTTGGTTTATTTAGTTATTTGTAACATTTGGGTAGAGTTTTGAATCAAGGAGTTTGAATGAAGGATCAACAAAAAATTGAGTTGAGATGAAACCATTAAAAACACGAATTAAAAAAAGGCTTTCTAATGCTGTTAAGAACACATTGCACTTACACTCCCGTGCAAAAGTATGGGTTCACCCCCTAAAAAATTTACAAATGTGTTATCCCAATATCTCTGTGATTACATGTCCATTTGAAACTCTCTATGGCGCATTCGAAAGCCAATTCTACTTCATAGGTATTTTCCCAAAAACAGTTTATGAATTTTGTATACAAAGTTTTTACTTTAAGTTGTGGCATTTTTCAAAAAACACAGTGAAAAAAACATGGTTGATTTCCTCAGCATTGGATTGACCAATATTGTAAATCAATGTGTCATTAGATCCGCAATCTTATATTCCGTGAAGGGCGCTCATGAAATTTTTGGCGGAAAAATCGAAAAACTATTCAAAATCAATGAAACAGTCATTCAAGTCAACGTGCGAAAGGTTGGGTTCACCCATCAGTATGATGCGTATTGTGAAAAAGTTTGGGATCACCTGAGCCGCACGCACATTCAAACGAAAATAATGGCGCGTACATGATTGGTTTGGGATTTCACAGAATTTTCAGGTGAACCCAAACTTTTGCACGATGACTTGAATGACTGTTTCATTGATTTTGAATAGTTTTCAGATTTTTCCGCCAAAATTTCGTGAGCGCCTTTCGAAGAATATAAGATAACGAATCTAATGACACATTGATTTAAAATTTTGACAATACTGTGAATCCAATACTAAGGAATCAGCCTTGTTTTTTCAGTGTGTTTTTTTAAATGTCACAACTTTAAGTAAAAATTTAGTATACAAAATTAAGAAACTGTTCTTGGAAAAACACCTACGAAATGAGAACAACTCATTGTCTTTCAAATGCACCATAGCGAGTATCAACCGGAAGTGCAATCACTGAAATATGAACGAAACTCATTTGTATGTTTTTGCGGAGCCAATTTCAACATGCAACCACAAGTAGGTAGACCAGCATGATATCAACAGCCTGTTGATTGGGCACATCCCCCGGGGCACCTGGAACCTACTATAAAGTGGTTATGGCAGCCGGTGATGCTGGAAATGCTTCGGAAAGCATAACCTTTGAAAATAATGAAGTTTGATGCCCATATTGATATGGTTCCGGATATATTCCTAATTGACCACTTCCCCCAGGGCACCTGGAACGTTCTATAGAGTGGTCTGTGCATCTAATGGTTCTGAATACGCTGCAGGAAACATCATTTTTAAGGTTGGTGTCCGCTTGGATATAGCTCCGGATAATATTTACATGATTGGAAATACAAACATGACTGACCATGCTTTCCGGAACCAGTTTTACGGAAATGGTAATATTTCTGAAGATTTCCAACCAATCTTAATGCGTCCGGTGGCATTCAACTTCCTATTAGTTCTAGTTTCTAGGAAATTGCAAACATCTATCTAACTTTACACCACACAAAAATACAAGCGACAGAAAAAATGACATTTGGACATGACCTCAGAAAATCCGGAACATCTCCGGTGTCCAGTGGCCAATATGCATGGCCAAGGAAGTTCCTAAAACTGGACCAAATTTGCCGTCGACTGCTTCCAGATGCATCCAATTTCATCCATTTTTCATAAAGTTATAAGCATTTGAATTTGGGCAAAATTTTGCCTATCTCAATCATTTTGCCTATCCCCTGTATTTGATATCGAACTACTTGAACACACAAAATAATTAAAAATTTGAAAACAAATAAATTTATACGTATGGCGAAATAAGGCACCATTATGTCCATAACTAGTACACTTACCCTATTGGTTTTTAAGAAAGACTAGTAAAATTAAGCTCTGCAAGTGTTATGATTCATGATACTTAAAAAATAAAAAATAGAGGGTCGGATCCTATCCTTGACTTTTTTGATTCACTTCGGCAATGGGGTTTCTTGAAAGCAGTTTTATGCAAAAAGAGGCATTTTGAGCTTTAGAATGAAACATTAGACGAAAACGATCTTCTACAAAGTTGTTTGTATTAGTTGTGCCCTTCGTTTGGTGTTATTGAAAATTAGGGTGGACCACATTTTCATAGAAATTATGTAACTAACTTTCTCATTTGTAGAAATTATATTATACATGCTTCAGCAAGACCATTCAACTTCAAGCAACTTTGCCAAAAAAAAAAATGTGTATCTCTTAAATTGACCGATTTAGAGCTTTTTCCTACGGTGACATAGGCTGGTCCGAACAAAACTGGTGTTCTGGCTATTGCATTTTCAATTCAAATATCTCATCAAAGTAGTCTATGAAACACTTTTAGAGCATTGAAAAATGCGAATCTATGACATTTGGTCGAAAGACATTTGGTCGAATGACATTTAGTCGAATGACGTTTGGTCGAAAGTACATTTGGTCGAATGGACATTTCGTCGAATGGACATTTGGTCGAAAAGGTTTAGTTGCAACAGAAAGCATATGATACTTGGTCGAACCGACATTTCGTGGAAAGATAAGTGATCGAATCTTAATCGTATGGAAACAGAGTTTTACGTTTAGTCTGACTATAGTCGAGAGCAGCACTTTGTCGCTAATACAAGAGAGATTGAATAATTGAAAAAGTATCAGCCATTTTACTAACAATCTCTGAATGATTAGCAAAATTTTGATATTCAATTTGATGGACGCTCTCTTAACATATTGATCAACCTCTTGCGTTTTTAATGTTTCATGCTGCTTTTTCGTTCAGGCATGTTCTGCAATTCGAGATAAGTTGATCTTAAATGGAAGCACAATTTTCTTTTTTAATAATGCAAAGCTTCTACTGCAAACTATGTTATTCATCCGAGGTCATCAAAGCCATATATTTGCTTGAAGATTTTTTTTGAGCTGGAAGTAACAATAAGCCAATTGGCCATAAATGTTTTCCCTCAAGCAACTTTTTCCTGCCGTTTTAATTATGATTTCCGCATTCAAAAATCTTACCCACTTTCGTAAGCGGAAAGACCCGGAATTCAAAGAAAGATCCCAAGCACTCTCTCCGAATTCTTCCATCAGATGAAGATCAGCAGTTCATTTTGATTTAGTAATAAGAGCAATAAATAATGCAAGCCTTCACAACGTTGAGTAATAAAAGAAAAATTTGAGCATTTTTTCAAAGAATGATGATAATTTCAAAGAATAATAAATTCACTAGAGCTAAATATTTTAGTCAATGTATAAAACAACTATTTCCGAAAATTTCATTTAATCAAAAGATGTATGGAATTTGAGAATAAGACGACATTCAATGTCCCATTTTTTATTCAACAACAGGTAATGATTCAGATTACTTAAAATAATACATTATCTCACCAACTTTGCAAAACTTAGAAAATAATAATTAATTTAACCGAGTGATAATAAACAATTTAAAAATAAGCTTTCAACCAAATTTCCGTTCAACTAAACGTCATTCCAGCAAAAAAAAAAGTTCCAAAGCAATTCGACCAAATGTCCATTCGACCAAATGTCCTTTCGACCAAATGTACTTTCGACCAAATGTACTTTCGACCAAATGTCATTCGACCAAACGTCATTCGACCAAATGTCATTCGACGAAATGTCCTTAAGCCGAAAAATGCGTAATTCGGTGAGTAAAGAAACTCTCTATCTCCTTCCGTTTGAGAGTTATTGTTGTTTTTCTCACAGTACAAAGTTTGCTGGAACAGCCGAGGGGGCAGCTAGTTGGGCTATAACAATATTTCTCGAAAACTTATTCAAACAGATTCAAGTCAGAGAATTGAACAAACTTACTTTGTCAATCCTACGTGTTTTGCAGACGAAATTCTACACGTTCCGCTTTAAGCCAACTTGATTTTTCACAATTAGAACATTTAATTTCAGGATTTACAAAACGGCGTAAGTAAGGTTTCAACTTTCGCAACCTAACCATTACTTTCACCGCTCCGTTATATGGAGAGACAATGTGACTTAACCACGAATCAAAACAAAACACTACTTGAGTAGATTTAACACTGGTACAAAAACGTCGTAAGTAACTGAATAAAACGGCTTATCATTTTGTCATACATTTTTTGGGAGAAACGATAGAAACTACCTAGTATTTCAACGCGAGCTGATTGTATAAAAAAATTAAGCGAAGTACACGGCGAAAAAATGTTAAAAAGAGAATTCATTTTAAAACAGATGTAGGAGACAGGCTTTAATTCTTCTTTATTTTTTTTTCAAAACCGTATGAAAGTTACTTTCGTCGATTTGAAAAAGTAATCGAGAATTTTATGAATAATAAAAATACTGCAACATTCGCTCCGTAATGCCTTATAGCGCTTGAGTCTATGAACAATTAGTAAATTGTGAAAGACTTTTGCGGCAAGTAAGTGCAATGTGTCATTGGAAACATTTGAACATGCTTAACTGTATGAGAATACTTAATTAATCTATTTAAAAGTAGTGCATTTAATGGCTACACTTAAAAAAGGGCGTGACTCAAAATTTCGTCAAACTTCTCATTCAAAACACAGCTCAAAAGAAACAAATAATTGAATTCTCTGATAATCACGGCAAATGAAAACCCGCTTAAATATCTCAGATTTATTTTGAATTTTGGGACTCTAACACAATCAAAAGGGCGTAACGAAAAAAATCTCGCTGCTATTTTTCTCGCGCTTGTCAATTTTATATTCTGCTGACAAAATATTATGGCTGGTTATAGCTAAAATCGTAAGCGAGGTGTTTTTGGTGATTTTTTTTTGTTTGAAACGTAGATGAGTAGTAGAGCTATTGTCGGAAGAGAAATGTGTTGCGTGCCGAATGTCCGAAGTTTCGCTATTAGTGGTAAAACGAATACTCTTACTGACCTTTCCCATCTTTACTAATTGTTATCCGGTTGGAGGATTTGGTGAGTTTGTTCAATTTTGTTATTCGGAATTCAGTTTACAATTGAAATAGTTGAATTTTAATTGCTATAACCGGAACGATTCGATTTTTGTTGTTTTTTTTTTTTTTTTTGTAATGTTGTGTATCGTAGGTTTGCGATCACGGAACAAAGATGTCCGCGCCTGGAGTAGTGTTTCGTCATAACATTCTGTTGCTTGCTCCTACGGGGAGTGGAAGACGGAATCGTGTCAATCGTGTTTGGTTTCGTTTTGTACGGTTACGATAAAACATCGCGAGGTTCGTTAGTAGTATTTGGTCATTCGATTCGGTTGCTTGCTCGTAGGGGGTAAAAGATAACGACGCGTAATTGCATTTTTTTCTCGAGCGTGTGCGTAAAACTTTTTTTTGTTGATTCCGATGACCCTGAAGGGATTGACTTTGCTTTTTACAGAGCAAAATTTCACTATCGTTAAACGCGCATTGTTTTCCTTTTTTTACGGGAAACAATATTGTTCAAATTGTAAATAAAGCATTGTTGCTTTCTTTTGATTACCGCCATTCAAAAGATTAAGTAAGAAACAATTAAATATCAAATGCTTTGGGTCCATCGCCAGCTTTTCTAGCGAATCCTAGCGACCTACTACCTTTCCCAACCACCAACTCCGTGGCACTTATAAAAGTGTCACTGAGTCGGAGGCCTCTCGTTAAGTAAGTGCTACATAAACATTTCCTTCCCCAATCCCAAGTTTCGGTAAACATGGGCGTGGTCGGGAATAGCGATATTCATGGTTTTGGTATTCTTGTTTCAGATTAGATCAAGGTTAACTACCAAGCCTTGTTCCTGAAAGCAGTCTAGATGAGACTATCAAAGATAAAACATAAATATAGCTAGTATCCAATCTATGAAGTAACTACGCTAACTCTAACGCTAACGCTAACACAGTCAAAAGGGCGTAACTTTAAAATGGGCCCTCCGCTTTTTTTTAAATTTTTCCCAGACATACAGCATACCATCAAATTACTGGTTAGCACGGATTTGATGGAGATTTTTTATGATAATAACTCTGGAGCACCGTAATAATCTTAAGTTGGAAGCCTATATTGTCAAAAAGATATGCACTTTATAAATAACTATTTGATTACAGAAAAACAAAAAATAAACATTAAAATATAACTATTGAACTAGTGCGGGTATTAGTTGGTATGACATAAAAAAGTAAATTGTGCGATAGTTATTGTATGAATATAAATGACCAATTCAACAAATAAATATGATTTCCCAGGAAATATGGGAATCTCGGAAAACAGAAAATAATTTCCAGGGTAACGGGAATCCCCTTGAAATCTCATCTCATTTCTCGATGACTACGTAAAAGATTTCCTGTACTGATTTCTTATACGCTTAGTTAAATGGAAAATTCTCTAGATCAAAATCCTCTATTAATTAATCTTGTAATTCATTGTGTGTTTAAAGAAATCCTACCCAATTTCCGATACTAGTTATTGAAAAAATCATAAGATAATCTTCTCCTGATTTTTTGGTGAAATGTAATAACAATTCTTGGAAGAATTCATGTTTCTAGAAGAACTTATGAAGAAATTGCTTATTGTTTTTCACTGAATAGTTCGAAGTACTTTCTACAATAATTTCAAGAAGAATTCTTAGGGTATAATCCTTGCAAGATTATCTCGTAAACTTTCTGAAAAATGTTCATTGAAATGTATAGAAATATAGAGAAAACCTATACGTTATTCAAGAAGTAAACCTAGATGAAATTTCTTTTGTCTTGTCTTTTTCGAAAATTTGTTGCGCACATCAATATTGATTATATAACAACTAGTAGTTCATTTGGCAAAATCCCCTTTTGAAGTATGTTCCACTTAGAATTTGTCCGCTTAAAACGAACGATTTCTCCAAGAGGAAAAACCCTTACAAGAAATCTTAATGCATCATTTTCTAGCACTTTTATTAAATTTTAGGTTAATGAATCGGAAACAATATTTACTCCGGTTGAGTTTTCTAACTTTTTGTTGGATTCCACTCATCATTTTTTGCACAGTACCATTGGCTACTTTAAAAACTGGACTCGTAAAAAATGAGACACACAAAAGTGATCACCAAAAATTCATTTTATTCATTAAAGTTCCTTCCTCAAGGTGAATGCTTCTACATTTCTCTTAACACTGCTCATGAGATCTTGAACGAGGCTTTATACATCTATCTTACACAATTTCTCCCAGTTTTTCTTCAAAGCTGGTTTTGGATGTTTTCCGTTTTTTTTTTCAACTGCTTCTTCCTTATCGCCCAAAACTTTTCGATCGAACTCTGGTGTATTTGGTGGGTTCGCCTCCTTCGGGACAACATAAACACCCTTCGCTACGTACCAATCCATTACAGGCTTGGCATAATGACACGAAGCGAGATCCGGCCAGACCAGCGTGGGACCACGGTGAGAGCGGAGGAAGGGCAGCAAGCGCTTCTGCAAGCATTCCTCTCCATTATGGTTTATGGTTTCGGTTGTAACGAACGGCTTGCTGTAGCGTCCGCACTCGCAAATCGCCTGCCACAACAGGTACTTCTTCACGAATTTGTCCATCTTTCTCTTCCGGACCCTCCATAACCTCCCGACAAAAAACTCCAGGCTGAGGATTTGTTTGGCGTCCGCCTCGATATATGTATGTCTCGTCGTCCATGACTTGACCAGCCACTCACGGTACAGCTTCCGCGCACGCAATTTAGCCACCGTGTCAGTTCGGTTTGGCGCTTTCCTGACCTTTAAGGTGATTTTAGAACGAAGCCACACCTCAAATTTTCAAGAGCACAAGACTTGAGAACCAAACAGCGCTCCGCGGTAAAAATCTATACCATTGGTCACCACCAGGAAGCAAGCAAGTTGATTGGTTTTCTATGCGATCTGTTGTCAGATACTCTCGTCTTGTGCACTTGAAAATTCAAAGTTTGGCTTCGTTTTATAATCACCTTAAAACTCGTAGCCCAGCCCGCTTCATGGTCTGCTGGACGAACCACTTCGACGAAAGGAACTTTTTGGCCACGTCTCGGGTGGAAAGGTTCTGGTTATTTTTAAAGTGCTGCCTTATCTTCTGCGCCTTCTTTGGATATTCCGTTTGCGGTTTTCAGCCGCTTCCGGCGCGTTCGATAGTTTCCGTCTACCGGAACATCTTCACAACGCGGGACCCGGTGTAATGGTGGATTCCAAGCCTTGTGCCGATCCATCTGTGCGAATGACCAGGATCACCGTGCCAAAATTTAATGGCGTAGCTTTTTTTTGTTTCGAACGCATCTTGAAAACTACTTGACAGATCGCGAAACGTAATACTCTAAACTAGTATTACCCAACAATTTCATTATTTTTTACCCACGCGATAAAAGTTACACCCAAAACAAAGTGTCGCTTTTTTCCAAGTCAAAAAATCATTTGAATCCATTAAGAATTCGCTGAGTGGTGATGGTTTTAGAATTTTTGCTTTCACTCAGGCGTATACGGGTTAATCTCATCTAGTGCGTCCACCTTACTAGATGAAAATATAAAATTTCTTACGATTATTTCTCTCGACTGTATCTACGATAACTTTTTAACATGTGTATAAATCATGATGGTTTTTTAGCATTGAATAACCGTTTCTTTCGAATTAAATTCTGTAATAAGTTCATCTCTATGATTTATGGATGCACTAAAATATGTAGTTAATAAGAAGCGGCTAAATACTAAATGCAACAGACTTTATACCAGATTTATGACATATTCCTTATAAGATTCGATGCAGATTGAAGAAAAAAAAATGGTAGGGACCTTCAAAAAACATAAGATCATAAGGCAAATCATAGCGAGCAGTGTACAGTTTTTTTCTTACCCTTAAACCAGTACAAAAATCCCAAGCATTATTCAATTTAATTCTCGTTTCTCTCTTGCCCATCTTTGCAGGGTGCACTCTGGTGTACATTCGGTGTCATCATATTTGGAGCTGTGGCCGTAATTTCATGTTGGATAAAAAGATGCAGGTAAATATAGAGGATCCAACACCAACCCCCAACCACCCCATACAAATTATGCTGATTCTGCTCTGCCACACTGTTGTCACTGTACTTACACCTCTATCCAAGTGGGAGGTGGCACAGCAGGAAAACTTTTTCCCATTTTCCAGCACCGTTGTCGCATCATCGTCATATGTATTGCGGCACGGATTTTACATGACACTACTGTCTCTATATCGCAACGTTTCTTCCTGGCATCCCCGTCGTTTGCTAACGAGTGTATTTGTTTTTCCACGGAATAATGTACTAACTATAAGCAGCAGCAGTACCGTTTGCGGATTTGTTTCTCTATTTATAGCACCCAGTGAAGATATTTTCGTATCGGAAAAGTGTACGTGTGCGGATAAGTTCGGTATATCTAACTCACCATAATTCCAGTGGAGCAGTGTTTGTGTGTATGTGCGCTATTGATAACCTTGCCTGAAAGCTGGTTAGAGGATTCTTCGTGATACTGAGTGAAAAACGAACCAGGCTTAGAACAAACCAGCTTTGTTGTGTATTAATAGTTAACCTTGGA
The DNA here is from genome assembly GCF_002204515.2 of Aedes aegypti. NCBI lineage: Eukaryota > Metazoa > Arthropoda > Insecta > Diptera > Culicidae > Aedes > Aedes aegypti. The sequence continues at coordinate 405,724,684 of NC_035108.1, forward strand.
ATTGACTAGAATGGAGGCGGCTATGCAACAAAGTGAGTGCTGATGGAAGATTTTTTAAATCTAGTGATAGAAGGTTCGGTAATCTGAATTTCCGTTTCCGAGTGTATAACCTTAGATATATGTGTGCTGCATTCAGTAAGTATACGCTAAAGCTGGCTTTTGCTGATCCTAATACGTACGTGTGAATTGAACCGCTATGTTTCCTTCTTGTGCTCCTTGGTTGAGATTGTAATGCACTCATTAGGGTGACCCATGATTATAAAATTATTAAAAAGTTAAATTTGTTCATTTGAACCCCCATAAGCTAATGTAAAAGTTTGAGCGAAATCCATTAACTCTAAGGGAGAGCTAAATGAGCGTGTAGTTTGAATGGAAAATATATAAATGGACCACCCTAAGACTCATACGCCGTTCTTTTAAACTCACATTGCTGATAAATCCAACTATCGGTGACACCATCAGGAGAGCAATGGGTTTGATACGAGCTATAGATTTGAATGCTAGAATCCGAAACACACCGGGGAACGTTCTCGGTGATCGGAATCGTTCCCAAACGGAACAACAGAAAAAGGAGAATGCCTTTACAATTGATTGCAACATCGTGAATGTCTGTCTGATTGGATTGGGGCATTAGTGAAGTGGTAAGTTGCAAACGTTGCAGGCATTTGACTGCCCTGCCCTTACTCGGATGTCTTTCCCAACTGTGAAAAGTGAGCATTGAAGAAACGAACGTTGAGATAAGCTTTTAAATACAAACCAGTTATCAATAAAATGAAGTCCAAATTACGCTTCGCATAATTTTACAAGTTTATTAATAATAATCAAACTGTAACCAACAAAAATACTATTTTTTATTTCTGTGAAATTCTTCGACAGGCATGAGCTCCTGTTATTTAAGTTTCTGTACATCTCTAACACGCAGTAAAAACTGGCTTAGGGCAACTTCACCGATGGTCTAAATCATGGGTTGGTTCCAAATTTTTGGGCCATGTTTAAAATTAGAGCTTGCACCGGTGTTGCAAATAATGTTCCAATTTTATTTTACACCAGTTTTCTGGTCTATTTTTTTGGAACAGGCTAGCTGCGTGGTCTATTTAAGAGAATCCATTCGGGTACGTATTTTCATCAGAAACTTTTTTCTGTGATTATCGTCCAGGATTTTCTCCGGGGGTTTCCTCCAGGAATTTAAGGATTTTCTACAAAAATTACTCTGGAGAATTGCACTAGTACTTTTTTTAAAAGTTTCGTCCAAAAATACTTCAGAAGATTTTGTCTAGAAATTCATTAATAAGTTTCTCCCAGGATTTTATTTAGAAATTTCTTCGGAGACATTTTCAGGAAATTTATCCGAAGATTTCATCCAAGAATATCTCTGGGGATTTGCACCAAAAAAAAATTCCGTGAATTTCTCCGGAGATATCCCTCAAGACCTCAGGATTTTCTCCAGAAATTCTTTCGGGGATTTTTTCAGAGAATTCATAAGGGGATTTCCTCCAGCAACTTCTCTTTGGATTTAAACCAGGATTTTTCCGGCGATATCCACAGGAAATCCTCCGGGAATTATCTCCACAAATTTCACAGGGGTTTTTTAGTAGCTATTACTCTAGGGATTTCGTCTAGAAATTCTTCCGGGGATTTCCACCAATAAGCCCCTCCAAGGATTTCCTCCCGAAACTCCTCCTGGGATTTCCTTCAGAAAACCCTCCGGGAATTTCATCCAGGAAATCCTCTGATGATTTGCTCTAGAAAATCATCTAGAGATTTGTTCAAAGAATTCGCCCGGGGATTTTCCCCCAAGAACTACTCTGGGATTTTCTCCAGGAATTTTTAAGGGATTTCTAATAGCAATTTGAGGATTTCATCCAGAAATTCTTCCGGAGATTTACTCTAGAAGCACCTCCAAAGATTTTTCCAGAGATTTCAGTAAGAAATTCCTCCGGGGATTTTTCAGAGCATTTATCCGTAGATTTCCTTTAGGAATTCTGGAGATGTGCACCAGGAATTTTTCTGGGAGATTTCTTCCTGGAATACCCCCAGGGATTTCGTCAAAAATTTTCTCTGGATTTTTCGTCCAGAAATTCATTAGGAAATACCTCCAGAAATTTTCTCCAGAAATTGTTTTTCCAGAGATTTCCTCCAGGAAATTCTTAAGGGAGTTGCACCAGAAGATTCTTTGGAGATTTGCTCTATAAATTCCTCCAGGGATTTCAAGAATTTCTCCGGGGATATCCATCCAGAGGGTTTTCTCCAGGAATTCCACAGGGGATTTTCAATACCTATTCCTCCAGGCATTTTCTTCAGGAATTTCTCCAGCATTTTTTCCGGACATTTTCTCCAGAAATTGCTCCAGTGATTTTTTCAAAGAATTCCTCCAGGAATCTTCCAAGAACTACTCTTAAGGTTTTCACAAGGATTTCCTCCGGGGCCTAGAATTTCCTTCAGGGATTCCTCCGGAGATTTTTTTTTTTTCAATAATTCCTCCGGGATTTCTTTTGGAGCTCCACCGGAAATTTCCTCAGATTTTCTCCATAATTCGTCCTGCTTTTTTTCGAAATATTTCCAGGAATTCTCCAAAGCTTCTAAAAAAAAAGAGAAACCTCCATCAATCGATTACTGAACTGCCCATAACTGCATAACAGTCACATTCGACATTTTTGACAAATTGGAGTTAATACCGGGGAGAGTCATCAAATGATAAATACTTTTGATCAACTTACTAAAATCTGTGAGTTTGTTCTAGAAAATTCGAAAAAAAAAATAGCAAGTTGTTTTGTCACACTGGCAATTGTAACCGCATAACAGTCACATTGAGATTATACATGAGCATCATAATGTAGTAGCAACAAAATTTCTATCAGATTTTTTTCTGACTATTCACCCAACATGCGGTATGAATTGTACAAAATTTCAGCCTCAAATAAGCTCTTTTGAATTCTCAATGATTTTTTTTTTTATTTTAGTTTCCTCCCATTCTGCAGTAAAATACAAACTTGGTATCCCATTTACTCAATGCCTACTTTTGTCGAATGTTACAAATATGCAGTTATGGGCAGTGAAGTTCCCATCGATTCACGGAACAGAAATGATTTGGAAAGTAGTTTGAAAGGACCATCGGTAAACAGGAAATGTCAGTTGTTGTTGGTTCATGCGTCGATATCGAATAATGGAACATCGACTCATGGAAGTTTTACTGTAATTGCTCGGAAATGCTCCAGAGTTCCTCTAGAAATTCTTCTGAAGTTGCTTCGAATAATTCACTACATTCCCTCCAGGAGTTTGTCCAGAGGTCCTCAGGAAATTTCTCAAAAGTTTCTCTGGTAATTTCTCTAGAATTCCTCAGGAAATTCCTCCAGATTTTTTCTTAAGTCCTTCAAGAAATTCTTCCAGATTTCCATCAGCAGTTCTTCTGGATTTCATCTAGCAATTCCTCGGAACGTCCTTCGAATTTCCACCGGCAATTCTTTTAGATTTCTTCCTAGAAAGTTCCTCCAGAGTTTCATTCCAACGGTGGGAACTCGAATTTCCTCTTTAGTTACTCCAGGCATTTCTTCGGAGACCGTCAAGCAATTACCCCGGAGTTTCCCTAGAAGCGCCTCCAGAGTTCCTCCAGAAACACATCCGGAGTATCTCCAGGAACACCTCCTAAGTTCCTCCAGGAATTGCTTCGCAGTAGCTCCAAGATTTCCTTTGGGGATTTTCTAGGATTTTGTCCAGAATTCCTACAGGAATTCCTTTAGAAATCCTTCGGAGCTTCACCGGTAATTCCTCCTGAGTTGCTCCAGAAATTCCTCTGAAGTTCTTTCAGCAATGCTATTGGATTTTATCCAGCATATCCTTCGAAGTATCTCCGAAGCTTCAGGAGGAACTCCGGAAGAATTGTTGGAGGATCTGTAGAGGAATTCATGGGGGTAACCCGGAAAATTCCTGGAGGAATCCCTGAAAGAACTACGCAATAATTCCATAAGAGCTAATAAGGAAATCCAAAGATATGCTGAATTAAATCCAGAAGAATTGCTGAAAGAACTTCTAAAGAATTTTCTCTGGGGATTTCATCCAGAAAATTTCTCCGGGGATTTCATTAAGAAATTCCTCCGGGTATTTTCTCCAGAAATTCTTTCGAGGGATCCAGAGATTTCCTCCAGGAATTCCTCAGGGGATTTGCACCATGAATTACTACGGAGATGTTTTCGGAATTTCTTGGTAGTTCCTCCATCATTAACTTCGTCATTTCTTCAGAAATTCCTTCAGAGTTCCCCTATAAATTCGTCGGGATTTCTCTCAGGAATTCTTTCAGAATACTTGCAAGGAATTTCTTCGGAACTCCATCGGGAAGCTCTTCAAAGTATAGTAGTTACTATGGGAATTTCTTCGGAGCTCCACCGGTTTTTTTTTTTCATGAATTCTCAAGGAATTCTTTTAGTATTCCATCAGAAATGTCTCAGAATCCTCCATAAATATCTCAAAGTACCTTCAGGAATTCCTTTGGAGATTCTCCAAGATATTCGCCACAGTTCCTCCGAGGTTTCCTTCTTAGATACTTTAGGAATTTCTTCGGAGTTTCTCTAAAAAAATATCCCACAGTTTCTCTAGCAATTTTTTCGGAGTCGCTGCAGGAATTCCTTTGGAAATTCTTCGGAGTTCCTTAATGAGTTTCTTCGAAGTTTCTCCGGGAGTTACTTCAGATTTCATCCGGGAATTCTTCTGGAGCCCCATCGGGAAATCCTTCGTATTTCCTCTATGTTTCCTCCAGGATTTTTTTTTCGGAAATTCTACAGAAATTCTTCAGAGTTTCTTTAGTAGTTCTTTAGAAATCCTCCGGAATTCCACTACGAATTCTCCTGGAGTTACTTCGGAAAATTATACACATTTCCTCCGGGAAATCCTTCAGAGTTTACCAAAAAAAATCTCAAGAGTTTTTCCGTGAATTTCTCTAGACGTTTTCCAGTAATTCCTCCAGAGTTCCTCGTGTAATTCCTCTGGAGTTTCTCCAGTAATTATTTTAAGTTCTTCTCTGGCGATTTAATTATGAAATTCCAGGCATTTTCTCCAGGAATTCATCAGGGGATTTTTTTAAGAGAATTTATCCGGGCATTTCCTCCAGGAATTTCTCCGGAGATTTGCACCAGGAATTTCTCCAGAAATTCCTCCAGATTTTTTTTCAAAATTACCTCCGAGGATTTGCATCAAGAACTCCGGAGATTTTCCCCAGGAATTCTTCAGGGGATTTCCAGTAGCAATTCCTCCGGGGATTTTGACCAGGAATTCATTAATAAATGTTTCCAAAGATTATCTCCAGGTATTTCTCTGGGGATCCCCTGAGGATTCCCTCCGGGGATTTTCTCCAGAGACTTCCTCAGGAGAGTTTCTCCAGAGATTTCTTCGGGGATATCCCCTAGAATTCAATGATTCTCTCCAAGAATTCCTCTGGGGATCTCGTCCAGAACATCTTTTGGGGACTTCCTAAGAGGATTTTCTCTAGACATTTCTTCGGGATGTTGTCAGAGAATTTATTCGGAGTTTTCCTCTAGGTATTGCGCTGGGGAATTACACTATGAATTTCTCCGAAGATTTCCTCCAAGAGTTCCTACGGAGATTTCAATAATTCCGCAGGAGAATTCCAATAGCAATTCCTCCGGGGATTTCGTCCAGGAAATCCTCCGAAGATTTCAAGGATTTCTCCGGAGACATCTCAAAGAACTCCTCCGGAGATTTTCACCATCAGGGGATAACCAACAGCTATTCTTTCGAGCATTTCGTCTGGAAATTCCGCCGGAAATTTCATTAAAAAATTTCTTCGGTATTTCCTCCAGGAATTCCTCCGGGGATTCCTTCTCCTCCAGGATTTCCAACGGGAATTTCAAAAATTCCTCCGAAGATATCCCCCAAGAATACCTTGGGACATTTTCTCCAGGAATTCCTCAGGGGAATTCCGGTAGAAATAGCTCCTGGGATTTCATTCAGAACTCCGCCTAGAATCCCATTGGAGCTGCGCCGTGAATGCCTCGATGTTCCTCTTTGGAGTTCATCCGAGCACTCCTTCGAAGTTCTTTCGGGAATTTCTTAGGAGCTCCACCGGAAATTCCAAAGAAGTTACTTTCGCAATTCCTCCGGAGTTTTTCCCGGATTTTTTCCGGAGTTTCTCCTGGAATTCCACCGTATTTCTAATTTATTTCTGTTGGACGAAACCACCTAAAATGCGATTGTAGAGCTTAGAAACAATCGATTTTTTTAGAATACTTAACTCAAAACCTACCCCCCTTTTCATTTGGGCTCCTCATTTATGGAATTCCTGAGGATATTAGGAAATTTGCACAGGATTATTGATGCATAACTAGAAATTACGTTGACCGACGTTACTTATATTTTTTCTGCGTATGTCCGTGTGAAAACGCATTTTGTATCCAAAAGTACGTCTCTTTTGGAACTATCAAAGTCTAACAAGAATTTATATTGTTTCAAGAGAAAAATTTATGTTGAATTCTATATCGCATAACCTAATTGTAAAATTCGAAAGTAATACTTACTGCTTTGAGAACAAACGCTCATCAACATATACAATATATTCGTATGAGTACCTTCTTTTGGCAAAACCCATAAGCATCGAAAACGGAATGAATTATTCATATTCACGATGTGAGTTGAGTGTTTACATCCAGAAAATGGTAACCCCATATTCAGTGATCCGTATCCATCGTCACCTCTCTCTCTCTCTCTCTCGGTGCCACATTGTGCACCAAGTGCTGCACGTAAAATATGCTGCACTGCTGCTGTTACTGTTGTGTCGTAACCGATTGCCTTGCAGCCAGAAGTGGTTATTGTTAAAGGGTTGATAGGAAAATCTGTTACAACAGTACGACCGCAAAGCGTGACGCTGATTGAGGAGGCGTTGACTTAAATGGGGAGGAAAATTGTTGCTCTTATATATTGTGCAAAACACGCTCCGGTGATTATGTCACTCCTTAAACCAAAGCCAATCGGGGATATTAGCATAATAGCTTTTTAGATTGTTGAAAACTACGGTGGCCAGTGGTCTTTGAAAATGGAAATTCAATTATTTGAAAAGAGCGATTTAAAGCTGAAGCTGATTACTGATGATCGAAATATCAATTCTTCAGTCTTTAAAAGGCAGAATTTTCTGAAAAAAATGGTGGCCTAAATTGGTTTGTTTAGTGTTGAAAAAAAATGTTTTGTTTTTATTGTTTGCAGGTTGCATTGAGTCCATTGTTCTGTGTGTAATTTTATACACTCCAATATCTTGATTCTATTATTCTAAATGATTCAATCAGATTGAAACCTATAAACTCAATGACACTTGACTTCACAAAATGACAGCTGACCCTTGGAAAAAACATAAACTTTCAACAAGTTTTTCAAATAGTTCTAGGATACCAACAACTTGGAACCAAAAATTTTGGATTCTGGTTAATCTTTAACGTAGATTCAGGATATGTAAAAAAAAACTTGATACCCCTAACAACTTAATTGTCCACACGACAAATTTGCGCTCTACTTAATAATTGAGATATACAGTATCGGACAAAACATTTGCAACTTTTTCGATTTTTCATACAAAATGACCAACTTTGGTAAGCTATATCTCAGTTATTTTTTAACCGATTTGAATGAAATTTCGGCAGAATATCAGACATAACTTGAATTTTAACATATATTTTTGAGTGATTTTTCCAATCACAAGGTCAAAAGCAGTAACGGTTTGACTAAAGTGAATTTTTTGACGATTTTTTATAAGTGATATAACTAAACATTTTGAAGGAATAGCTTCATGGTATCTTCAGCAAAGTTGTAGATGTTAACGAGATGAACAAGTTTGCTGAAGACAGTTTTTGTGTAGGGCTATCAGATTTTGAGATAAATAGTTTTGAATTTTTCGTCGAAAATTACACTTTAGTTAAACCGTTATAACTTATAAACTCGTGATTGGAAAAAATATTCAAAAATATATGTTAAAATTCAAGTTATATCTGATGTTCTCTGAAAATTTTATTCAAATCGGTCCATAAATAACTGAGATCTAGCTTACCAAAGTTGGTCATTTTGTATGGAAAATCGAAAAAGTTGCAAATGTTTTGTCCAATACTGTACATATGGTAAGGGTATGAATTTGTTAGACGCCCCACTGTATGATGAAGTTTGAGGATAAAATTAGTGAAGATAAATCCCGAATAGCAGATACGCCCTTGTGAAACTAAACGCGTGAAATCCTTTGTGGGTTTCCTCAAATTTAATTTCATGATTCATTTTACTTTGTAGCTTGAACCCGGTGCTAATCTTCCTACGCGTATTTGTCAGTCACAGGGAATGATAAGAGTTGTAAATCAATCCCGATCAGCATCTATCTTTTCACATTATACTAATCGCCATAGAGTTTTAAAATGCATGTAGCTATTCGTTCTCGGAAGCGTTTTCTGCTGTTTGCAGTTGGTGGTACAGAAACGGCCACCGCCTTCACTGATGAACGCCGCACCACTAAAGCTATGCAAATGTGACGGGGAGCAACAGCAGACTTGAGCAATGAACTTTCACCTTTTGTTTCCGGTGTGCGAACGTGGGTATTGGATTCATATAGAGAAATATGTATGTAGTTGATATGTGTGAGCTGGATACGTGTACATATAATGAACAAAGTGACGTGGGAAGGATGAAAACCGTATACGCTACCAATACAGCTCACTAGCCCACATAAGCTTCCGTTATCGTGTAGAATTCCGGTAATTTCAATCTAATTGATAAGTTTACTTCTTAGTGCGTCATTCAAATGTCGAAATCATTCGAGTAGGGTAGCACCCAATGGAGAACGAAAACTTGATCCGGGACGAAATATGTAATAGAATTGCTGGCAAATGTTCCAAACCTTGCAAATGTTACACTTGGTAAAAACAAGCTAAGCTTGCAACAAATTGAAATAAATGGCGAAACCCATCCATACATTACATTCATTGATTTATGATCAAAGTCGAGATTTTGTTTCTTCAGGATTTTTTCAATGAATTCTCACAAGAATATCATCTAGAATTATACTAGATTTTTTTCAGTAAAAAATTTCAGCGAGCGTAAAACATCTTAATGTAATTTGTTCTTTATTTTTGAATTCAAGAAGTCTTTCAAAATTCGAAATTTATTATTATTTTAGGTGATATCCATACAAACGCCATTAGGATGCATGCAAAATGTTCGTGTATCACCTCCACCGTTATACTCCTCAACCCTATAATAAACGATCGTCTGTTTACTGGGTCATCTACCAAAAAATACGTAATATTATTCTGAACGCGTAAATAATCTTTACAGTACTGGCTGCCGATATCATTGTTTCAAAATTCTGTACCTTTGCTATCATTTAATCGATTTTGATGAAACTTTCCGAAAAAAACACAAATTAGGTTGCCAGTACAAATTGTATAGAACTGAAGCAAAAAAGATAATAACATAATAACAAATAGTCCTTAAACAAATCTTTTGACGTCAACGAAAGTTTTTTTTTTTTTTTTGTATAAAAATTTTGTTTATTTAGTCGTAGAGCATCAATAACAAATTCGAACGTAAAAACTAATCTTCTAGATTTAAAGTGAAGCTCACCAACATCGACTCTTATTAACATATAATTTCAAGGATTTCACCTCTTCTCGTTGATGCACTGTTGGCCAAAATTGGTCGGATGAGATCGTCGAATGAAAGTCTGTGCTGGAAAAAGTTACACGTCTTCTCAGTGACAATGAGTCCGTTGCTCGAAAAATACTTGTTTTTAATTATGAATCGTGTGTGTGTGTGTGTGTGTATGTACAATCCACCTCCCACTGACCGGCAGTGCTTTTATGGAAGAAAATTGTATGCATGTATTTTTGATACCCTTCGATATCTTTATATCTGCAGACAATTTTAGCCCGGGAGATGAAAGGTGATAGCTCTACTGAAATTCCAACGACCCATTTCAAGAATGGCAGTAAATACACACACATTCTGAGGTCATTTTCATATACAGTAAGCCCCGCATAAAAACACCCAGACATCAAATGGATATATGAAATGTTTTTACACTTCCCGAATCGAAAATTAAATTTTCGACCCTGGCACGTATTTAGTTTCAAATGATAATAGGTGAGTAAATAATAATAATGAACGATTTTACCTGGATGTAATGCTCTTTTTTTCCGTCGCCACACTGAACTTACCGCCAAATACTATACACTTTTTCACTGCACTCTGTTTTTAATTATGAATCGTGGTAATTAAAAACAAGTATTTATCGAGACTTATGTTCCGTAACCGGTCGTTTGAGAACGTCGCGACCCATTCGAAGCCCACACAATAGAAACCTCAGCCAGCACAGTTGCTGGCTAGTGTAGTGTGCTATTTCAATACCTAAAATATAATGCGCTCTCGGGCTAGGCATTGGATATAAATAGAAAGCGTTGTGTTTGGATGGGCATCTAATTCTTCCGAAAGAAGTGCACTTTGCGAAAAAGGGCCACGTGATTATTGAGCTGAAATCGAATTCAGGTTAACTTCTGCGTCCATGAGTCCTCTCATGGCGTAGGGGTAACGCGCCCTAACTAGAGATCAGGGAGTCGTGCGTTCGATTCTCACTGAGAAGACGTGTAACTTTTTCGCAAAACTTCACATCAATTTGTCCATTTAATCCAATTGCAAAGTATATGTAATGTTTAGCTTTTCGGTAGTTGTTAAACTTCCACTCGGCTGGTTAGCGATACACCACGATTCATAATTAAAAACAAGTATGTAAATCCATTCAATTGCTCAGAAACAACGAGCTACACACATGGTTACCAATGGCTTTTGGGGCGAGATCATAAGTTATGCGAGATTTCAACTTTATATTTCTACTATATAACTCTTCCGAGTCTCCCTTGGGAACCCCTACAGAGCTCATGGCTTCCAACCACTCCCGGTAAACTAGCTCAGTAACAAGAGACCCCTGAACTATGTCGCAGGGTCGGTATGTTACTGGGTAATCGGAGGGGCTTCACGAACAAAGTATGAAAACAGGGAACTTTCACATTTTTAAACATTTCATTGGCCCTTGTGTGGCGTGTGGGTGTGGGTCGAACATTTGTGTGGCGTGTAAGCGAGTTTGGGAATTGCTGCTGCAGCTACCGATTCTTCTTCTTCATCGCGTTGGCCCACACGGCTGCTCCTGCACTACCGTGTGACCAGAAACTCGCAGCGAGGCAGCTCGGGGTTGCTGAATAGGTGGATTGGCTGCATCCAGCGGGCGTTGCTGGAATGGTTTCGGTGGACAGGCGTCTTCCTTCATTGGCGTAGTCGACACGACCCAGGACGAGACCGGAATGACCGTGCTGAGAAGGGATCCTCCTTGATGGTTAAGGTCGAAGGTCTGAGGGAATTATCTGGAACCGGACGAGGACGAATCCTTGGCAGTTCGCAACAACTAGAACACGTTCGGTAATAATGCTAGTAATTTCAAACAAAATAACTGATTTTTACATAAGTTTGACACTTTTTCCTCTTTCGAATGAACTATAAACTTAAACTCTGCGACACTTGTTCATGTTTATACACCTATTTAAAAATCTGCACCCATCAGTTGATCCACTATTGGAATACGACGGCAACTATTGGTGCAAAGGCTGATTTTCTTTTTTACGAAAACCTATTTTTTAAATAACTTTTTGATAAAATAAAAAGATAAAATTTGACAAATCGGCTGAACAAGAGGTGATTTATCCTCCAAAATAGAGCGTAGGTCGATTTTATGGAAAAATGTACGTCTTGTTCCATAGTCCAATCGAATGGTACATTACAACTATAGTAACCACTAGTTGTATTTAAAAAAAATTAATCCGTTGATGGTTCTGGATTTAGGTCCGAATTCATTGGGAAAAAAAGCTAGAAATGAAAGTTATAAAGAAAACAGTAGAAACTCAATCAAAAAATTACAAAAATAGAATGGTGTTTGTATGTCACGAAATGGCTTCAGAACGGGAGAACCGATTTGCACAATTCTTTCACTGTTGTCTTCTTTAAGGGTTCCGACGTGTCCAGGTGTAGAAATAGTTAAGGAATGTTTTCGGAAAAAATCGGTTAAACGGAAGCGAATTAATACGTCTTTTTGTTTGGGATAAATATTTCATGGCATTTTTCAACAGCCAACTTGATGGCAAGACGAAGTTTGCCGGGACCACTAGTTTGATATAATATATAACCTGTTTCAGTTTGGAAACTATTGTGGTCATTTTGCATGGTCACCGGATATCGGTAACGGTTTGGACCCTAAAGGGCTACTTTTAGGATGTCATGCACTAATACCTATCGACGGCTCAAAATTCATGATTTTTCATTCGTGATAAATACCGCGTCATGAATTATAAAATAATTCTGACCATTTTGTGACAGATACCAATAGGGTTCTAAATTGCGGATAGAGGACCACTTTAGATGTTGTCATATAATGGCTTGAATTTTATGATTTTCCACTTCAAAGTGAATTGACATCATCTCACATACTTTCTTTTATTTCTAGAATTGCAACCCGCCTGATCAGAGCGTGTTTTTTAGCATACTTTTTCACGGGTTGTTTCCCATTATTGACCTGAAAACATTGTTTGATATGTATTTTTTTTGTATTTCACTATCACTTTAATTTAGAAATACCCAAAGTACACAACAATAAATAAATTGTAATGTGCGGTCATTTTAGTTGCACATCACTCTCGTCGCGCATATGATGTACAATTACATCTTTTAAACGTACTAAAACTAGCCGGAGGCAGTTGAAAATAGGCCTAGCGATCGATAGACCTGTTTGAATAAGGAACAAAATAAAAGTAAAAAAAAATCGAATGGAATTTGAACTACGATTCAGCGAGTTATCCTCTCAGTCATCTCACCACATTGAAGGAGTATTGATAAATTGGAAACAAGTTATGTGTTGATGGTCAAGAGGGATTTGTTTGTATTCACTTCGATGTCACTCATTTACATTTAAAGCGGAATATTGTAGAAAATTGGATTTCATCGAATGAAATTACATACGTTCAAATAATGGTATTTAGCCGATATTTACGTCGGCGAATATTAATTATTATTATACTGTGTAACAAAACCCTACTTAAGTGTGAAACCGTCACTGAACAAAAAATGAATAATATAAATTATTTGTGATTTTTCCTGAAAAACACATCCCACAACTCACCTCTACAATTCCAATTCTGTACATAAAATGTACTTCAATGTTAGTACATACAGCTCCAGCAAATTTTGCCAAACTTCTTAGGCAAGTGGGTGTCCTGATCGCGCGTGTGCCGAGAAGGACAAACGAACAAAAAGCTTCTTCCCTCCTCCCTATAGTAGATACGTTTGGGATGGATAATTGAGCTACCTATTGCGACTGGGTGTAACTCCTACGCGGTGGCATTTTGCCTACGACCACCACTCGAGAGTATTTTGAATGCCAAAAATCGCTACTGCGCGAAACGATGAAAGGCGAAACAAACGAGAAGGTGGAGAAAAATATGAATCTGGAAAAGGTTATAATACCGGATAAACACCCACCTACCATTTTGGGCGAATCTGCTTGAGGCATGTTACCATGCCGAGTCTAGTGGATTGATGTAGGGTAAAGTGGGGTAAACGTTCGAGTAGGGCAAGAGAAGATTTCCAGCTCAATTCAAAACAAACGTTAGGAATGGTTTAAATTTAATTAAGAGACTTCCACCCCAAAAATTATGAATTAGTTGAGTGTTTGGAAAACGCTTTTGGTCCATAGTAGATCATAAATGAGTCACAAGATAGCATTTTGAATTACGAATTTAGAGGCTTCTGTGTCTGGCACAATAGCATCTCTCCCTATATCATTAACCCTCTAATACCCAAATTTTTATTTTCGATTTAAGTATTATTTTTCGTTATCTAAAATCGTTCTAAACACGTTTTGGGCATTTATTTATTTTTATTCGCAAATTTTTAAGTTTTGGTTTTTGATTTTTATAATTTTTATTTTTGAACATCCCTAGCTTTTTTCTTTTTTTCTTGAAGCCTTCTCTAGTTGTTGATTTTTGGCAATAATAAAAATTTTAATTGTTACGGTATTTTGAAAAATATTAAATTTTTAATTTTTTTTCGGAGCGTATTTTATTTTCCGTGTAACTAACGGAAAAACAGGTTTGAAATGATTTTAATACCACCAGGCTCTTCGTTTGTGATAGGTTAATCGTAGAAAAATATAAAAGGTACGATTTTTTATATTACACGTTAAATGAAGCCCAGGCATTTGTAGGTTATATAAGAATGCAATTTTTCAAACAATTTCTAAAAATACAAAAAAGTTTCAAAAGTCATAAAAAACTTTTCTTATATGCGTGTTATGAGTCAAGGTATAAGCCAAAAATAAAATAATTTCGATTTCCGAGCTACGAAAAAATATGCAAAATTCCAAAGTGTACCCCGTCTAAAGGCGGGGTTGGGTATTAGAGGGTTAAGTATGTCTGTTGCAAAATATTAATACTCAATGCTTCAGTGAGCGAAAATATTCTTCCAACGATGGGGCAAAAAATTGTTTAAGACAATCAATTTTAAAACAGTAATAACTGTAAATTTTTTGATCAGAACAGTAGTCAATAGATCAAAGATAAACTGTGTGGTATATATTTTATTTCAACTGTTAAAGTTGCCCCGCGTTGCTCTAAGCAATAAACAAAAAAACCAAAAAAGTTTATCACTTGTATAGTAATCATTTGGTGGGAGGTAGAATACAAAGGATTCACATTTCAATAACACGGCAAAGGACATGTGAAACAACGTAGATATCAACATGAACCAGTGATTTGATACCAGTTTCAATTTAACGACCCAAATGCGTCCTCGCACGTGCGTGTTCCGAACGAAATGCATAAATTTGAAACACGCCTCACATATGTATTTATATATCTATATGCTACATGAGAAGTACCGTCGTAGTCAAGAGTCTCCAAGATGCATATCTGCTAGACTTGTTTCGGTGTGCTTTATGTTGATGTCGAGTTTACCAGACCGTAGAATGGAATGCTGGAACCTGAGCGAAGCACATATAGCACTCATATTTGCACAGTACACCTTGCCCATCCTTCGTCCGTCCGCTGGAATCTGGTTAAAAATGGAAGTTCAAGAGTCATTAGAAAGTAAAGCACATGGAAAAACAAAGCAAAATGTCAGAGCCCGCAGCATTTCAATTTTTCTTGCTCTGTGATGGGAAACTTTTTGCACATCTGTGGTCCCAACCGGGGATTGTGATACAACAGCAGGCGCATACCACCACCCACTAGCCTCCCCCGCCGCGTCTTGTCAGTTGAAGTGAATTCGGATTACTTCAATTTACTTGCACAGTTAGTGTCTATCTATGTGGAACTTGTCGTGTCAGCCAAATAGATTGATTTAATCAGAATACAGCTGAGAAAACGCGGTGGGAGGCCAGTGGGTTGAACCGCCCTACATGGAGGGAAAACTGTCGTAGCTAGGATTCCATTGAATAACCATACGTAGCTTGACGTGTAGGTGTAGGGGAGAGTACTCTAAATCATACCATGGAGTAAAATGGATCATAGGAAAAAAAATCTTTGCTGATTTACCACTTCATTTCCCGCAAAACGGGTTGAACATATTTTTTGCTTGATCTTTTATGACAATTTACATTTATTAATTTCCTCGATTTTCACAAAAATATGTGTCATTTATACGTGTTATTGCAGTTTTTTAGAAACATTTGAATGTTTTCAATAGTTTGACCAAATTTTCAATTAAATTGCATGCAATAACCATTAACCCCTCTACCGAAACGCGATTACTATTTACTTTGTTTTATGACATTTTGCACCATTATTTCAAAAGTTTGAAAAAACTTGTTTTTGTTCTAAAGCCTTCGTCAATTTTGATCATGGACAGCATTCGCCAGTTTGATCATGGACACTTCCGCTTTGAAATTTCTTTAACCTTTATTTTGTTTCCAATCAATTTATCAATTTATTAATTTTAATTATTATTTATTTTTAGCTAAAATTACAAAATTCTTAAAACAATCTTTGTAATCATTATCATAAAATTCACATGTACATAAAAGGAATGCTAGATTTAACGCAAATTCATACTTCAAATTGTGTCAAATTACACAATTTACATGAATAAGTGTCCATGCTCGATAACGCGATGTACATATGGCGGGAATGTAGTAATATTAGTATTTTCACATGATTTGTCGTGTGGATAAGCGACAAATTTGACATATATGCATGATATATTGATTTCAAGTGTCACTCTGAATTGAATTTTCTTAACGTGTAGCATCACTCTGCACTCTGAATAGAATTTTCTTAAAGTACTGCATCAGTCTCTGCTCATGTTCGAAAGTAGTAGGTACTACATGCTCGAAAGGTTTTTTATTCATACCAAAAATGTAGTAAACTTTGTGGATTTTGTTTTTGAGTAGATGCTACATGTAGTAGAGTTCAACGCTTTTTATTACCGTCCAATATATCTCTTCTGTATTTCATATGAAAACAAGTGTTCCAAATCTAACACTTAATTCACAATAGCCACTAGATTCACTGCGCTTAAACTGAAATTTTATGAATGAAAAATGTATGTGTTCAATCTTCCAAATCATTTTGCGCAAAATAAATATTCAAAGAATCTCAATAGAGGAACAAAAAATATATTGGAGTTCCTTGTACTGCCCTAATCGCTTATCTTTGACAGATACGCGTATTTCGACTACACTAAAAACATCTCTTCGTATCCAAAATCCATTTCGTAAAACAAGATTTCGTACATATAACGCTATTTTCATTCATTGTACGAATTATTTGTACTTGACAGAATTTCGCGATTCAGTGACTTTTCGAAATAATCGTAAGATGTACGATATACAATTCGTAGATGTGCGTTATCGTGTTGTTTGTATTACGAAACTGATCGTTTAATCTACGAAATCATTCGTTGTTTTCTGCAACGAAAGCTTTCGTAGACACATTTCGTAAAATACAACATGACACGACCGCAGCGCGTATAAATGTTCGTTCTGAATACAAAACAAACGAATTTCGATTACGAAATGTTTAGTACATTATAACAATCATTGTTTGTTTTGATTTCGAGCTTGAATCATATTACGAAGCTGGTTGAATACATTTTACGAAACTGTTTCGTTGCAGAAAACAACGAATAATTTCGTAGTTCAAACGAACGATTTCGTAATATAAAACAATATATATTTTCAGTGTACCACTTGTAGCCACTTAATGGATACGAGTAACTGGCACTGAAGAAGGCTACAAGTGGTAGTCGAATAACGCGTATTTGTAAAAGATAAGCAACAAGCAACTAACACTTTAATTTGGAATTTACCCTTTCTGAAGTTATAAAAAGTTCTATCAATATATACTGACTGTCCTTTTAAGTCATATCGTTCTCACAATTACTGGCATTGCACTTACCAAAAATATTCTAGATCCCGGGCAAACGGAAAAATCAAATACACATCTCAAAACGAACAAATTATGATCGCATAACTCTATTTGATATTGAAAAGATGCTCGAAAATTTTATAAATCTCAGCGCATTAGCTCAACATCTGAAAATATGTAAACAAGATCAAAATTAGTTCTTTGACATGAAACAAAACACATTCAACAGCAAAATGGCGGGACTGAACAGTGTGACGTCAGAACAACTGCTGGGAGCAAATAGTAGTCTCATGCTCTTATTTCTCCTGATAGTCATAACCGATTGGTTGGCATCACTGTATATAGATCAGATGGTCGAGGGTTCGTTTCTGGTTGCCGGCATTTTGATTATTTTTATTCTTCGCCATTTGTCAGATCATACATATTTTGATATTGATTTGTTGGTCAATCAATAAACTTGCCAGATATTGTTTTGATCTTATAATATCTTAATAAGATATTATTTAATACTTCTCCATATTAATTTTTGATATTATTTTTATCATTATTAATTTGAATTTTCCGGAAACGTGCATTAAGCTTAAGGGCCAAGAACGAGTATAACCCAAGAAGTGATTTTAGATAAGTGGTTTCTCAAAGAAATTATTCAAAAGTGTTGAAAAAATATTTAAAAAAAGCCCCAGCTATGAACATTGCGTTACTGAGGCAAGGCGAGTAGCATTTACATTGCGGAACATTTTTTATTCTCAAGCACCAATAAATTGTTGTTGGCAGTTGAAAATGCATTATTGAACGGTTTTAGTCAACTTGCAAGCATGTTTACCAGCTAGAATGGCGATTCATATGCTTCAGCTAGCACAGAATTCAAACTGTTTATGTTATATAGAATACTTATTAACAAAGTTGATAATGCTTTCTTAGCACAAATAGTTATTTATGCAACAAATTGCAATATAGTTAATTTTTTCAGCACCAGCGTACATTCATCATTCGAGGCTCGCCGAGTTGACTAAATACGACGAGTGCTGAAAAAAACGAGTTTTGAAACGAGTTGCTTACAACTTTTTTTTTTTTTGTAATTACGAAAAATGCCATTGAGCATAAACTTATTTCAAGAAAATTTACATGAGCTTCCATGCGTAGTAACAATTAAGCCGTTTCAAAGACTGATTAGTTAAAACGCCTCATACAACTCTTCTACAATATATAAGTTATTACTTTGTGCTGAACTGTCGCATAAAGCTTTTGTCTTTGTCGAGAGTGAACTAACAAACTCTTCTGATTCCTCTACGTCGAAAAGACGATCCTATTTCAACTTTGTATCCCTCACAGTTAACTTTATATCCGTTGGACGATCCGAACCCGATTAAATTCGAATCTTCAAATAGGCTAGTTGGTTCAGTTATCTAAATATTCACAGCAATTCGATAAAAAACCTATAGAAGCAATCAGATGTTAATTGGACAACTCCCAAAACAGTACTGAAAAGTGTTACTTTTCGATATCGACGGATTTCACGCCAACTCGACAAAGGGATTGACAGCACCCCTTCAGAATTCAATGAAACTTTCTGGGTGGGAAGACTATGTGAAACTAAGATACTTTACATACATTGTTTTTTCAAAATCGATCTAGACTAACATGTGGAAAGGGTCAAAGTTTTTTATACTTTTTTTATAACTCGTACAACTCGAAAACGGTAAGACCTACAAAAAAGTGTTGTATGGAGGACTGTCGTGAAATTTCCTGACGTTTCAGAAAAAAATATTGAAAAAAATAAAAACACATTTTCTACACTGAAAAAAAAAATCAAAATTTTAAAGTCGATTTAAAAAAAAGGGCCGTTTCAGATTTTGATCTTCCTTAAGCAAAAAGTTTCGTAATTAAATTTACTAAAAGTCATCCATACATTGCAAATTGGGCATATTTTAGGGAAAAAAGTTTTTCTAACATCGAGTTTTTTAAGTCCAGAATGAATTTTTTATTTTATTTTTATTTCGCTTTAAATAGTCTAGTATCATATTTTCAAGTGATAAATGAGTTTTAATCGTAGTATCTGCACATGAAAATTTACATTATTTTTGGGCTTTACTGAATAAATTGAATATTTTTGGTTCATCCTCTGAATTGGTATACCGTTTGGCTGCAATTTGTGTTTCACTAATAGGCATAAAACAATGATATTTTCGGGTACCAGGGACAGTTTTAACCTTATCAAACAATTCCACCAACTCCTCTGACATTTTAACATATTGTTCATTGGCCGTTTTTTTTTAAATCGACTTTAAAGTTTTGAATCATTTTTTTTTCAGTGTAGAAAATGTTTTTTGTTTTTTCATTTTTTTTTTCTGAAACGTCAGGAAATTTCACGACAGTCAACCATACAACACTTTTTTGTAGGTCTTATCGTTTTTGAGTTATACGGGTTTATAAAAAAAGTAAAAAAAAAAACTTTGACCCTTTCCATATGTTAATCTAGATAGATTTTGAAAAAACCAGATATGCAAAGTATCTTAGTTTCACATACTTTTGACATCCAGAAAGTTTCATTGAATTCTGAAGGGGTGCTGCCAATCGCGTGTCGAGTTGGCGTGAAATCCGTCGATCGTTACCGTTAGTTCTGTAAAGTAGTACTTTTCAGCACTGTTTCTTTTGGTAGGAAAAGTAGATCGTTTAGTTGTTGAATTTCCTGATATGGAATTGATAAAAGCATTCATTTAAGAAGACAAATTTCAAACTTTGATCGTCATTTTCTCAATGCCGACATATTCCATACGGGATAGTTATGTCTTTAAAGGCAGTGCAAAAGTGAAAAGTGGAAGTGAAAGTCAATTTAATCAAAATTTTAAATTTTATTCTACAGTTTTGGAATGCGACATTCATAAGTTATATATAATTCTAGTGTTAAGTGCGTATTACTTTATTAAGTTTTCTGTAATTGCTAGATAATTTATCTACATATTATTAGGCACAATGATAAACGATTATCAATAGTATAATTTTTTGCTCACACGACATTTATCGTTTGATAAGGGCAAAGCCTGAATTTGCTTACCCGGGTAGAGGAGAACTGCAAAAGAATACCAAAACTTACCATTAAAATTGAATGTTTGAATAGCAAAATTTGTTCTTTGTTTGTTTGAAATAATAGATAATATAACAAAAATAATAACTAAGTTTATATGGAATAAAAACTAAATAATATCATATTTTGCCATTGTAATAACAAAATAATAGCAACAATATAGGCAACCGTAAATAAAAAAATATGTTATTATTAAGATATTGATAACAAAATAATAACTAAATAAGCTATTCAAGAGTAGATCAAAATAATGGTAATCTTAGATCTTTGACTTTAATATCTAAATTGAGCATGATTAAAAAATAAACTTTTTGCTGTCCGGCAAAAAACATTTGCTTTTTAAATCTTCAGTGAATATCATACAAATTGTAAAATGAGCTATTATTGCAAAATTTAATTTTGTTTTTTTTCGCATGAATGATTCAAATAAAGTTTTCAAATATCAAAATAATGTCATATATTACTGTAATGGAGATGTTTGTTGTTCTTTAGATATTTAATGTTTTTTTAGTATTCCCGGGTAGAGGAGAATTGCAAAAGAATAACAAAACTTACCATTAAAATTGAATGTTTGAATAGCAAAATTTGTTCTTTGTTTGTTTGAAATAAGAGATAATATAACAAAAATAATAATAAAGTTTGGCAAAAAAACTAAATAATATCATATTTTGCCATTGTAATAACAAAGTAATAGCAAAAATATAGGCAACCGTATATAACAGAATATGTTATTATTTAGATATTGATAACAAAATAATAACTAAATAAGCTATTCACGAGTAGATCAAAATAATGGTAACTTTAGTTCTTTGACTTTAATATCTAAATTTTGCATGATTGAAAAATAAACTTTTTGCTTTCCTGCAAAAAGCATTTGTTTTTTAAATCTTCAGTGAATATCATACGAATTGTAAAATGAGCTATTATGGCAAAATTTGATGTTGGTTTGTTCTCATGAATTATTTAAATAAAGTTTTCAAATATCAAAATAATGACATATTTTACTGTGATGGCGATGTTTGTTATTCTTTAGATATTTAATGTTTTTTAGTATTTTTGCACAAATAAATTTTACCATGATAGTATATTTTGTTATTGATTAGTTATTACATGACTTTCAAGTATAACATACCAATGACAAATTTTGCTATGATTGTATGTTTTACTATTGATGAGATATTTATGTCATATATTAATAACATAATAATGGTTAAACTACATATGATTGCAAAATTTGTTCTTATTTTACCATTATTTTGTTATTCACCTCTACCCAGGTACTAACAATAACACTAACGCTATACAGATGGTAACTGGCTTCAAGAACTAGTGCTTTCTACAGCGGGTCGGTTTCAACCTAATACTATGGGAAAGAGCGTATTATAACTTTCTGTCCTACCTTTCGAATTGGGTTTTACTCTAGTGAGTTGTGCGTAGGTACATGGACGATGGAATCCCGACATTGCTTAATTCTGTCATAGGGGAGACTATGATCCGTCCATCACTGAGTAGTTGTCAATAAGCCTTTTTTTCAAATCTCATATCTAGGAAAGAAACAGTGGTTTGCATGTATGGATAAATGTAGTACAAGCATTTCAATTTTTTATACTTGAACACATAATTGTAATGAGAGATTTATCAGATCTATGTTGGCAACTAGACCCTTATTGTCATACAATGTAGATACTCGTCTACAATCAATTCATACAACGCAGAATCGCTTGGGCACTTCCATGATTCACTTTAGCATGGGGGGTATTCTCGGCCGAATTGTCTGATACTATGCAATATGAAGCGCTTCAATACGACGCATAGTGTGGCCAAATATGAGCTCTGTTGCTTTCAAAAAACCCTACTGCCGAAGAGATTCAAAAGTGCCAAGAATAGGATCCGGTTCCCTATCTGAATGCAGCCCACAAAGGTATTCTAGAGGGTACTGATTCGTCCCTATGTAATGCTAACATTGTTGTGCAGGAAAAAGTAAACCCACGCTATGTGCACTGACTTCAACTCATTACGATTCCACGTTTCCAGTAGCCTGTAGCTAGGCAGAAGCAAAAGCCAGCCATCGCGGAAGCCACACACAAAACCCACAGTTGAAAAACACAGACAAACATACGTAACACTCCAAACGAGTCGCGATGAAAATCATAGTCATTGGAGCATGAAAGTCTAATTACTAAAATTACTGTATTTGGTAGATGGACCAACAGGTGGCGGTAGTGGTGAACGTCAGCATGGACAACGTACCATAAATTCAAATCAACCGTTATAAAGTTAATCGATGTTAATAGTGTGACGTCTGTTTGTCTGTGGTGGAACGGAAGCCCCTATATCTCGCTAGGTCTTTGTCGGTAAGTCAGCCGGTCATGATTTCGCAGTGTCTCATTTCATCGTGAACGGTGGTGAAAAACGGGCGCGTTATCCTTCGCCGGAGAAAACGTTTCTCCAGTCGAATTAGATTTCCTGCTTCGGGATCGTGAAGTTCTGCGCGTTTGTTGTCACTGTGAAGAGCTGGAAGGAAGAACATTTGGAGAAGTTTAAACGTGGCGCGAGAGTGTGATTGATGACCTGTCAAGACGGAACGTGGAAAGCTAAATTGGATGCGAAATTTATTAGGAAGATTTCGAACCTGGATAAGCGCGGAAGTGATGAAAAGTGAAGTTAACTCGAAAAAATGAAAAGTATAAAGAGTGCTAATTCGAAGAAGAGCTACGGCAAGAAGCAATTGTTCTAGATTTAGTGCATGGTAAACCTGAAAATTCAAAAATCAATTAAATCGTGCGTGTGCAAGTTTCCAATATCCCAACCCCTTAGCAATGTGATTATAATTTGCAGCTTTGCACCGATGAATAATGGGATTCGAAAATTGCGGAAACAAATCCCATTCACGCCAACAGGAAACATAAAAGTGCTGCGTGTGGAGTTTATGGGAGGGAGAAACCGAGCCGGAGCGAATGTGGAGCGCAATAAATAATTAAAAATCTAGTGTGAACAGTATCGATTTTCGTTCCTTGTCACATTCCGCCGAACGTGATGAGAGGTTTCCACGTTTTACTTGTAGGGACAGAGCAAACAATGCAATAATCCGTAATGTACACATGGTGCCCCGAGGGACAGTTGTCTTTTTTCTGTACTTTTGACCAGTCAATATGTAGAAATAAGAAGTACATCATATTCAAATATTCATTATATTGGAAAGTACCTTCGAAAACAAAATTATCAATTTATAGATAGTTCCAACTTTATGTAAATTGTTTTTCGCATTTACCGTTGTATTGCTGCAAATGTTTCTATACTGAGTTGGCGTGTGTTTCATATCGTTCTTGCCGCGGTCTTCGGCGAAAAACGACTTTTTGTAGTGCCATATAGGTACTCAACGAATGTGTGTAGCAACAAATTGCTAACGCTTTACCCAGACACCCTTGAACAGAATGGTGGCAACACGTGCATTTTATGTCATACGTTCAGAATTTATGTACTGACGCTGAACCATATTTCATATATGTTAACAAGAACTAGGCTAGATGCGGGTGGCAAATTAGTGTGGCAATTGAAATGATTGATTGATGGATATGCGATGCTACTTTTTCACGATCGTAAATTGAACAGTTGAAGAGATTTCAACAATATTATATGGAAAAAATCTTCTAAAAACTTATCGAGATTAGATCTGTGCACCGTCGATGCTTTTTGCGTCACAGCGACGAGATATTTTTACAACGTTTATGATTTTTTCTACAGGAATTCTCACAAAAATTCGTCAAGGGATCTCTCACAAAACTGCTAAAGCTTTCGAAGGATTAAAACAGAAGTCATGACACGAGGTTTCCAAAAACTAGACCAGTGATTCCCGTAAAAATAACACCATAAACTGCCTTTGGTAGGATTTTTTTATTCAAGAAAAAACAAACTTTAGAAGTATCCACAAGCGTTTCTTGAATTCCGCCATGAATCACTCCCAGGAATCTTCTAGTAATTAACCTAAGACAAATTTCATGTCAATTCGGTCAGTCACAGTCAATTTTGCAGTCAATGATTTTGTTCGTTTATTTGAAACTTAATCGCATTGAACCATTTAATCAGTTAGTACAGGATGGAGCCAGGCTACTCGTAGCAACTCGAGGTTAATGGTCACAATTTTGGGAAAGAAGGGCATGATAAGTATTGAGTTAAGGGCTCTCTGCAGCTTATCCGGTGGTAGCTGAATCGTGTCATGACGTTGGTACCAACTTCTTGCTGGTATTCGTCTGCCGGATGGCTGGATCCTCAATCCAACACAAAGGGGACAACACTTACACTTACTTGATGGGCTACAATTCGCTACGATGAATCTGCGCCGAATGGATGAGTCTTCTCCACTGGGCTCGGTCCTGGGCCAATCGCTTCCAGTCGCCCTGAACGTTAAGTGCCCTTAAGTCCTCCTCAACCGCAAAAAGCCATCGTGTGCGCGGCCTACCACGAAGTCGGCGGCCTCGTCCGGGTTCTCTGTTGAATATTATCTTTGCTTGTCGTTCTTCCGGCATACGGGCAACGTGACCAGCCCAACGCAGCCTGCCGTGTTTTATGCGCTTGACAATATCCACCTCTTTATACACTTGGTACAACTCGTGATTCATGCGACGCCGCCAGATGCCGTTTTCTAGTTTACCGCCGAGTATTGTTCGCAGCACTTTACGTTCAAACACCCCGAAAGCTCTCCGGTCGACTTCCTTCAATGTCCATGATTCATGGCCATAAAGGACAACCGGAAGGATCAGTGTCTTGTATAACGCGAGTTTTGTTTTCGTTTGCAGGCTACGGGACTTCAGCTGGTTACGGAGCCCGTAGAAAGCCCGACTCGCAGCTGCAATACGTCTTTTCACCTCGCGGGTAACATCATTATCGCATGTCACTAGTGTTCCAAGATACACAAATTCTTCCACCACTTCAAACTTATCACCACCTAGCACCATTTCGCTACCACTAACACGTCCGGACCCACGTTGACCACCAGCTATCATGTACTTCGTTTTTGTGGTGTTGATCGTGAGCCCGATTCTCGCTGTCTCCCTCTTGAAAGGCACGAACACCTCTTCCACTGCCCGACGGTCAATCCCGATGATGTCGATATCGTCCGCGAAGCCAAGGAGCATATGAGAACGTGTGATAATGGTACCGCTTCTCTGCACACCGGCTCTCCTGATAGCACCTTCGAGTGCTATGTTAAACAGCAAGTTAGAAAGAGCGTCACCCTGTTTCAATCCATCTAAGGTTACGAACGATGATGAAATCTCGTCCACCACCCGCACACTTGATTTTGATCCATCAAGCGTTGCACGAATCAGTCTAATCAGCTTCGCCGGAAAGCCATGTTCGGACATAATTTGCCACAACTCGTTTCTCTTCACTGAATCGTACGCTGCTTTGAAATCTACAAACAGATGATGAGTCTGCAAGTTGTACTCCCGGAATTAATCTAGGATCTAGGGGGACAACACACAATATAAAAAAACTGGAGAAGAACACAGGAGAAAGACAAGCGAAGAAAATCGTAAATGGCGACCATATAAATGAAATCGCCCAGCACATCTCAAACAGGAACATTGATTGATTGATTGATTGATTTGACTTTATTAACGAGATTTTTAGCCCTGGGCTAGTTCATCTCGGGACCAACGGCTTTACTTCCCTTCCGAAGGAAGTCGTCACTATAACTTTTTACGTCATAAGTGACTATGTCGGGGATGGGATTCGATCCCAGGTCCTCGGCGTGAGAGGCGAGTGTTCTAACCACTACACCAGGTCCGTCCCCTTGAAAACAGGAACAAAAGGTTGTCTACCTCGGACCGCAAGAATATCCAAAATTTGCGCTCTAAAGGAGCCAATATCCGGGCATTTCCAAACTACGTAATCGATGTCATCATAATCGGAACCACACTCATTACAAATATTGCTCACCGCAAGGTTAATCCTGTCCAAATGTGCATATATAGTGAAAAATGGTTGGACTTAAGTCTTGATATAACACGAATGAAATCTCGATTTACGTCCAAACCTTTCCACCACGCTCGCAAGGAAACTCTAGAACTTATGGAATGTAACCACCGTCCCAGTTGGCCATTTAACCAATCGCTTTGCTGACCAAGGAGAGAATTTTAACGTGCTAAATGAAAAAAAAACCATCGTGTGAAATTCTTCTATCAAAAATCTCACCTTCCTCAGCACCGACCTTTGCGAGAGAGTCCGCCTTCCCATTGCCATAAGTTAAGCAATGTGAGGGGACCCAATACAGAGGTAATCTTATATGATTTTTTGACCAGTGCCTCCATCTGCTCTCTTATTTTTGAAAGAAAGTAAGATGCATGCCTAACAGATTTCATCTAACGGAGTGTTTCAATAGAACTGAGGCTATTCGAGAAAATGTAGAAGTGGTCTGGTTGCTACCAGCTTAGCTACGTAAGCTGTGCAAGGCTCCTGAAGTTTTCCCAAGGCGGAAGTGTTTTCATTGAAGACACCGAATCCTCTGGATCCATTGCACATTGGTCTCGAAGCCATCTAGGATATCAAAAATGTTTGCCCCTAAACCGTCAGTTTTAGATATATGATGTCTTCGAGATAGTTTCTCCATTGTTTTCAGTGATGTGAAATTAGGGTGGCCCGCATGGTTAATGAGTTCAGAATATAAACTATTCATCTGACTCATTTAGGTCTATACAATGTTTTAGAACAACCAATTTGGAGCAATTTTGCCTAAGATCCCAAATATTTATTGCTTATGGTTCGCGAGTTATGATTTTTTTAACAACAAAGATAGGTTCTGAAAAATCTTTTTTTCGTGATAATTTTTTATACGATAATTTCTCGTAGAAACTTTGTTCCGAGCGCTTTGAGAACTTTTTATTGCGCAGCTTGTCTGTATTTTGCATTCGTATATCGTGTGTTAGGTACGATGATACTATGTGTCTAAGAATGTCAAGTAAATTTCCTTCACGAAAAAAAAACTGCACTGCAATCTACAGACCTCAAAATATGCGTTTCAATTAGCTCTAAAGTTAATGAGAAAACAAATTTGCTGAGAAAACTGAAATAAAAAAATAAATTAGACACAAAAATCTATTTTTTATAGGCCACCCTACCTCAATTTACGAAAAATGCTTTAAAATTATCAATTTGAGAGCTGGAAATTTTTTTTTCTTCAGCTTGAAACTTACTGATTTTCATTTTTTAGGATTATCTTTTTTCACAAAGGGCCACCCTAATTTACGTTCCGACCAATAAAATGTAGAATAGTTTAACATCGAATTTTCCAATTGATTGTTTTGACTCAAAAATAACTTTTAAAAATTACCTATGGGTTTTTACAAGCAATTTATTTGAAAAATTCTAGTTTAAAAACTGTTGATTTTAGAGAAAGAAGTAAAAATATTTGTTTTCTATCACCAAAAATTCAAAAATACACAAAAAAAAATTTTAATATGTTTTGAATTTTTACAATAGAATCTTGATAGGAAACAGATGTTTGGATCAAAGTTGCATGATGGAGAAATTTTAAATGAAAAAAATGTCTTTTGAACAACTTTTGGTTCATGTTATTATTGATTTTGGTTTTTTGTCAAAATAAATACGTTCGGATAACAATCTTGAAATAATTCTTAATCATAATGGTTAGCATGATCACTTTTCTAGAGTAGTCATTTCCTAATTAAATCAGGCCTATTGCAAAAATAAAAAATAATAATAAAATAGGCAATTTTCAATAGTTTTTTGCAATTCTCACACAAGAACAAAAGGTTTTCGTAAGGATAGGCCATATTTCTCTCTACTAAATTAATTTTCTTGATGGAGAATCACGAATAACTAATGTAAATGAAACATTTAATTATGTTATTATTAATTTCTGCATTAAACTTGAAACAACTCAAAAATTGATATCGCTAGAGCAGTGATCATGGAAGTGATTATGATTTAGAATAATTACAAGATTCTCATTTTATCTTTAAAACGTATTCATTTCGACAAGATATCAAAATTTTGAAAATCCACCCAAAAGTTATTTGAAAAACTTTTTTATTCAAAATCCATCATGAAACTTTGTCATAATCATTTGTTTTCTATCAAGATACAATGGGGAAATTTTGAAAAAATGTTAAAAATGGGGTCTTTGTGTAAATTAAAATCTAAGTTTTATATTTGATTTTTTCATGCTCGGATTGTACCAGGAGTTTCTGCCAGCAATTCTCTGAGATTCTTCTGAAGATTTTTCCATTAATATGATCATTGATTTATTCCTTTGGCACTCTTAAGGACTCCTTTAAAAGTTGCACCCTTAATGACTCCTATAAAAGTTAAAAGGCGATGTCTGCGATTTTAAAAGATTCCTACTTAACTGCCGTAGCAATAGCATCGGGTATTTTTCAGAGTGTTATACTTTACTTTTCGTTTAAAATTATAACAAACTTTATCTTATACATGTTGCATTTACTAATGATTCAAACAGGAATTTGTCCCTGAAAACGATATGAATGATCTCAGGTAGTTTAATGCAAGCTTCTATAAAGTTTACTGTTAGGGTACAAATCTTAGATCACTCCAAAACAATATTTTTTTCTCGAGTTCCGCAAATCACTGCAAGAAAAAAATTAAAAAATCATGTGTAAATCCCCAGTAGAAAAATTTTTTGGAGTAATTCCAGAAAAAAATCTATAAAATGCTCTAAAAAAATTTGTAAAGGCTCGTTTAGGAATATTTATCTACGAATCTCTGGAAGAGAAAATTTATTCCATTCGAGTTTAAAGGATTTCCAAGAATAGCTCATGAGGAAATTATTTAAGCAGGTCTATCAGGATTTTTATGCTTATCAGGATGCTGGAAGTCTTCTAAAAATTGATTCGGATATTTCTTACAGAATGTCTCAGGTAAATCCTCCACAAATAAATTTCTACTCCACTGATAGGATTCTCCTGTCAATTCATGATTTTTCTAAGGATACTTCCAGAAACTATTTCTAGCTTTGTGCAGAGATTTCTAACCTTCCTTCAACCAACATGTTTTTCACATGCTGGAAAGCACACAAAATGTGCAAAAGTGTTCCTTCCGAAATTTTCAGAACATTCAAAAAAACTACTAGTTCATGGTCAGAAAAACTTGTGACTATGGCTTCGGAGTTATTCCGGATTGTCTTGGGGTGCCAAAATTGGCCAAATCATCCATTTACCGGATATCTAATGGATCTGACGAGCTTGTTGTCTTCGACAAAGTTGTTAAGCAGATCAAGGACTATCTTTTTTTTTTTTTTTTTTTTTAAATCTTTATTAGAGTGTATTTTAACGCACGAGGGCTAGTTCTACACTGCAAGGACTATCTGTCAATAATAAACTAAATTGAGATTTCATCCGCTAGGTGACACTAGCAACAAATTTCTTTCAATCTTCTATATCCTAGCTAGAAGGTTGTTTTCTTTAGCAAAGTTGTTAAGGAGATCAGTGGCTACCTAAAAGTAACAAATATAATTCGAAATTTATCCGCCAGATAACGCTAGTAACAAATTTACTTCAATTTTCAATATATCTAGACCCCGATAAGCTAGAAGGTTGGTATCTTCGGCAAAGTTGCTCAGCATTTCAAGGGCGATAGCAGTGACAAATATGACTGTGAATTTATTCACTAGGTGACGCTGGTAACAAATTCAATCTCGCTTCAAGTTAGTTCAAAATCCATCTTCATTATTTCGAGTCCTGATGGGCTAGAAGGTTGGTGTCTTCGACAAAGTTGTTCAGCAGATCATTTCGCTTGGATAAATGGAAATAACAGTAAGAAAATGAATGACCGGTTTCAGTGGAAAATTCAAAAACCTTAACTTATCAAACATTACAAAATATTTATTTGAAGTCATTTTTATAATAACAGCCTTTTAACTTTCTGCTTAAACAATCTACTTTATTTTAATGACATGGTACTAACTGATACTCTGTCAAGCTGCTTTTGAACTTTACAAAATGTGTTTGATTCACAACAAAAATTAAAACTATATGTTATACTACTTATAAGCATATATGCTACATCCACTAGTTAAGGAATTCCCTCTATCCTTGTCAAATTTTGTCACAAATTCGTTAATACCCCCTCCTCCTAAAATGCTACGTCATTCATAGATGACTCCTAAGCTATCAGATCAAAAGCATTCAATCAGATTGAGGGCGATGAAAAATATATCGCTAGGTGGCTTCAGTTTTGTAAAAACTTTCTTCTCAAGAAACTGATGTGCCAGAAGGTTGGTTTGTTCGGCAAAGTTGTGCAATATACCACGGGTCATCTGAAGTATAAAACTGAATTAATTTTTAAACGCTAGATGGTACTCCATTTCAAATTTTCTCCGATCTAGATCCTAAACAGCTAAATGTTTGGTGTTTTTATCAAACATTTCAAAGCCTCAGTATCTATTGAAGTGAAAAAATTGATCCAAATTTTGTTCAAAACGTAAAATTATTCGACGAAAATGTGTTCCCTGTGTTTCGGATGGATAATAGAATACAGTGAACACATTTTCATGTCAAGCTAAGTTTTTTTTTTTTTTTTTTTTGAACGAAGAAACTACTTGTGTAAATTATTGAATCAAGGACTAATCCTGCCCCTTTAACAAGATATTCTTTAAATGGATGATTTTGGCACCCTAAGACCATTCGGAACCACTTAGACCATATTTACAAGTTTTTTTTTCGGAAAATTCTGAAAATTTCAACATTTTCCATTCAGAAACAAAAGTTTTAAGCACATTTCAGTGTGTTTTTCAGCGTGCGAAAAGTTAACGGAATTTTATGTTCTTGATTATGAACACTTTTATATTAGATGAACATTTCTTTATTAGGTTTTCTATAAGTCGGCACTGCCGACATACAAATTTTCTGATACACCTGCCGTCCAATTAGTCCGTTTCTGTCACACTGCCGTTTTGATAAATTAACTCATAATCCGAGATTCCCTCGAATGTCACCGCGAACACTCTCGTAGCTCCATCAAGCTACACCGCCAATTGCCATCGCTGCCCACAATCCGTGATCCATGCCCATCGGCCAGAATTTGGTCACGCTCTGTCGCAAACTACCAAAACTCAGTGATGGCGTTCCATGCCATGCCAAGTGTACCTACAATATTTTGCTCCTATTTAGGATACAACGAACAAACATCATCAATCATCTCAGTCGCAACAAACTCATTCGGAACAAGTGCGCGCCAAGCAGAGGCGAACTCATCTGCATCAGCGAACAAAACTATCAACTCCGACAACTGCGGTACCAACGGCTGCAACTGTGTCGGATAGTGCAACCGAACCAATTCTATCACCGGTGGTCTCGCACGCAAGTTCCGACCGACAGGTTTTCAACAGCCATCAACCTGTCGTATCTAATCCGCTTGCTTCTCTTCCACCTTTACCCCCCGGCAAGTTACCGAGGAGTAATAGTTTGATCCTGGGTGCCAATTTTCAAACAACATCCACGACAAACGCCACCACTACTACCACCAACAACACAACCACCCCAGCAACGAACGCCAATCCGGCGGTGTCATTTTCCCTGTACAAGACAATCAATACCGTTATCAAAAGTGGCCGGAAGATTATCGTTCGCGTTTGTGACGTCTCTAATGTAAAGACCAAACTCAGAATGTTCAACCTGTACTCGACGATGAACAAGCGCAATGGCGCGGAAGAGAAGGAAGCCCGGGTTATGGAAACCACAGGCCATGATCGGTTCTGCCAGGAGCGGCCATCGAGGTAAGGAATAAAATGATTGACATTTGGTAAGGCTGTATATTACTTTTTTACACGTATCGTGCACATATACACACGTTTAGCACAGACAAACAGACGTCACACTCTCATCATTGTCCATCGACCACCTTTTTAACGGCCGATTCAAAAATATGTTAGGTGGCCAATCCGCTACCCGCAGCGCTTGCTTCGTTTTTGTTCGTGTTTGACGTTTACACACTACCGCCATCTGTTGGCCCGTCGGCCAAACACGCTGATTTTAGCATTGGGCGTACGTGTCCTCGTGACTATGATTTTGATCTAGATTTGTTCTAAGTGTTACGTCTGTTTGTCTGTGCGTTTAGTATTCAATACAGCATGGAACAACATTTTACATACGAATAATCTAGACAATGTCCTTCCATAGAATTAAAAAAAAATCGGTGAAATAAGAATAGAAAATTTTTAAAACTCTCTTAATTAGGCCAAACGAAGTACCTATCCTAATTATTGATCCATAATAGAGTATATGGCCTCTTAGAGGAGTACATGACCTACCTTTCCAGTTCAAACTTGACATTTTCTTCTTCTTCATTAGTAGCATTCCAAACATTAAATTAATTTCTTATATTTAGCTGTTAAGTTACATTGGTATTCTATGTAACTCAGAACTATACCAGTAAGAGAGCTGCAGAATCATTTTCATTTTTTTTTTCATTTGAATTCTCGGTAGAGCTTTCTTTCTGGTATTACAACAGCTAGCCCATATTGGGGGCCGTCCATAAATGACGTAGCATTTTTTCACTGATTTTTTACACCCTCCTCCCCCCTCGTAGCATTTAGTCACAAATGCTGATATTCCCCCTTGGAAAATACGAAGCATATCAAGCACTCCCCCTTACCAATTGGGCTAAAACAAAACAGTAAAATCCAAAAATTCAAAACAAATTTTGATATTATCTGATATTATTTACTGATTGAAACGTCAGTATAATATATCGAATAATACTTTGATATACCGCAGCGCTCAAAAAAAATTGGAAAATAGTCTGAACAAACTTATTTATTTTTTTAAAACAAATAATTTTGGGGTCTAGTTTATTCAGGTTAATTGTAATTTGTAGTACTTTTGCTGTTGTTGAAACCTCTGACAAGTTTACAGCAGAAAATGCTTAATAAAGGTAAAAATCTTGATCGGAATGATAAAACCACCAGCAATGAATAAGGGTTCAACCCATTTTATAATGTATTAAACAGACATTTTGTTACATTAGAGGATTTTTTTTAATTATTCGTGGTTAAGAAACAGATTTCAGTGAATATGATCCTCTTTCGCTGAATTACCGTGTAATTGAAAAAAAAAACTGAATGATAAGATAATTTCAATAACACTCGAATTTGATATTCTCATTATTATCCAGGCTGTTCCATCAAGAACATTGATGTATCAAAACAAACCAATGAGTTGACTGAGTGGAAATCTCCTGCAATATTGAACGCACTTTACTAATATTTTCTTTAACTATAAAAACGTTAATATTTGTCCAAAATGAGCATATTGTATTCTTTTGAAGAATCAAAGTATCCTTGAAGGATGCTTCAAGAATCCTTGGAGGATGCTTCTTGAATCCTTGGACGATGCTTCCAGAATCCTTGGAGGATGCTTACAGAATCCTTAAAGGATGCTTCCAGAATCCCTTGAGGATGTTTCCCGATTTCTTGGATGATCCTTCCTGAATCCTTGTAGGATACTTACAGAGTTCTTGCAGGATGCATC
Organism: Aedes aegypti; assembly: GCF_002204515.2. NCBI lineage: Eukaryota > Metazoa > Arthropoda > Insecta > Diptera > Culicidae > Aedes > Aedes aegypti. Next base: position 405,758,706 of record NC_035108.1, read on the forward strand.
CAGAATACTTGGAGGATGCTTCTAAAATGCTGGGAGGATGGTTCCAGAATCCTTAGATGATGCCTTCAGAATCCTTGAAGGATGTTTCTAGAATCCTTGACGGATGTTTCCAGGATCTTTAAATGATGTTTCCAGAACTCTTGAACAATGTTTCCAGACCCTTGAAGGATGTTTCCAGAATCTTCAAAAGATATTTCCAGAATCCTTGGAGGATGCTTCTAGACTCCTTCTATGGTGCCACCAGTATACTTCCAGAAACCTTGAGGGATACTTCCAGAATGCTGGAAAGCCTCCAGAATCCTTGGAGGATGCTTATAGAATCCTTGGAGGATGGTTACAGAATCCTTTAAGGATGCTTCCAGAATCCTTGGAATATGCGTCTAGAATTCTTGTAAATTGCTTCCAAAATCTTAGGACTTAAGAATCTTTTAAGGACGCTTGCAGAATCCATGATGGATGCTTCCAGAATCCTCGGAGGATGCTTCCACAATCCTTGGAGGACGCTTGCAGAATTCTTCGAAGATGCCTCCACAATTGTTGAAGGATGTTTCCAGAATCATTGGAGGAAGTTTCCAGAACCCTTGAAGGATGTTTCTGGAATTTTTGGAGGATGCTTTCATAATCCTTGGAGGATGCTTCCAGAATCCTTGAAGAATGCTTCCAAAATCCTTAGAGATTGCATTCAGAATCTAATGACAATCCATCAAGAATCGTTGAATGATTCTTCAAGAACACTTGGAGGATGCTGCCAGAATCCTTAAAGGATGCTTCCTGAATCCTTGGATCATGCTTCCAGAGTCCTTGAAGGGTGCGTCCACAATCCATGGAGGATGCTTCTAGAATCCTTGGAGGATGCTTCTAGAATCCTTGGAGAATGCTTCCAAAATCCTTGAAGAATGTTTCCAGAATCCTTAAAGGATGCTTCCAGAATCCCTGGGGAATATAATAACTTGTTCAGTTTCAGTTCTTAACTAAAACAGATCAACTCAGATTTGATATAGAATCAATGGGTGAGAAGTTAAATTTCTTTTTCCACCCTCTGTCTGTGCGGGGAGTAAATTTACCTAAAATTTCAAATCGTAATAACTTCGTGGAATTTCAATCGATTTTCGATTTTTCTGCTGGCTTGAAAATAAACATTCAATTCAGTTTTACTTAAAAATATAGGAAAATTCAAAAGAGGAGAGGAGGGGTTATAGTGAAAAAAGAAAAAGAGAACGTGAAATTTGGAATCTTTGGACGTTTATATCTCAGAAACAGTTTTACATAAAACTACACTTTCTTCGATTGAGATTTGCAACAGGGATGGAACTACTGTGTTGCACATTGGTTAGTTGGGAATTCCACTGCATGATGGAGCTATCATAGAAAACATTAATTTCTGACACCCCCCCCCCCCCCCCTTTTTTTATTTTAGAAAACTATTTTTACAAAATTCATATGCGAAACAAACAACTCGTGGATATGCACCATTGTGCACACAAATCGAACCACTAACATAAAAAAAATCAGCCCTTCAAAGTTCTCTGGGGTCATATTGACCCCAAAAAACAGACAGAAGGTTAAAACACCCTACTACACATATATTTTTAAAACAATCACAATCTCAACTGACACGAAAAACCAAATTCAAACATCAGTTTTCTCCCACACGGTGCTGATTGCTCTCTGGGTCTGGATGTTGAACAATGCCTGGTACGCAATAATTGTCCTCACCGTTAACATTATGCTCGCAGAGAATGGAGTTGCATGGAGTTTGATGACTTTCACCCAATTCATTGCATGCGTCGGTGAGTAGGAGTAAAGCTTTAGCTTTAACCTTTGCTTCTGCACCATGCTCTGCACCAAATGTTGATACATGCACCCTAGCACACGTCGGGATACAAATTAGCAACTGTTCGTATTGTAGCACAGTGTTTACAAATATTATCCTCCATTATTGATATGAATGACAAAAATGCGCATATCACTCCAAAACTTTGAAATGCAGGAAACTCAACATGCCGAAATATTTACCACCACACTTTGAATCATTTTAGGTTTCTAATAAGAAAAAAAGCAATGAGTCGAGCAAACGATGAGTATTACAACTTTTCACTAACTTCTTCCAGATCCAGCTACCGTCGCAAAAAGAGAAAGATGCGACGAGCGCAATCAGCGGCCGAGTTCAACGAACCTCGAACAGAAGTGCCAACAGTCACAGCGGCCAGCAAACGAATGCTGTTCAGGTGAGATTCCTGAGTTTAAGCAAAAATTACGGATTTTGGAATTTCTCATCTCATAAAACTTAAGGTGAAGATGAATCGTAGTCACTTTCAAGAGTTCAAATCTGGAGAACTAGATATCCGATCAAGCTAACCTCTCTGGTGGTGACCAATCGATCACATTTTCAGCCTAATCGCTTGTCTGATTCTTCAGATTTGTGGGAAAAATGGGGTATGGCTGCAATTCACATTCACCTTAAAGTTATTTCACCTATCGAATACCCAAAACTAATAATCTCGTCTCTTCTTTCCGCAGAGGCCGCTCGGTCAGCTCGGACCACGACAACAACTCCGAATCGGAACATTCCGAACGGTCCCCGCTGGTCAGTGCCAAACTGGACTCGCTGGCCAAGCTGCTCTTCAGCCGAAGTTTGCTCCAGGATGCAACCGGCAGCTCGTCCGCCAAAGACAACGAATCGCCGACAAGGTTTCTATTCCAAAACCTTTCTTTACAAACCTCTCTCTCTCGCATCGCTCTTTCACGTATATATAAAACATTCATATATTATGTAGTGTATACCTTTATGACAGTTTACTTTATTGTTGGTTAATGTTACGTATATGCTGCATTTGGATATAATTCACACACGTTCACGTTTTATAAATAACCGAAACGGAAAAAAAATCTCACATTCTTCCTTATCATCCACTTTTTAGTTATAGTTTTCAATTTAACATTTTGAATTGATTTAGTTTTTTCTTCTTGTTTGGTTAATCTTTCTCTCGATAGAATTAAAGAATTTTGATCTCAATCAAATATCTGTTATTCCTATCATATTCTATAGATGATTGATTCAAACGTTAGGAGTGTTTTTAGCGCGCCTGGATTACATAGCTAAACAAATCATGCAAATGGCAGCTTTAGATGCTAGAACTAAGAGCATAGAGATAAACTGAGCAGGTGCCTAGAAGCTGTGGATGGATGGTTGCATTTAGTGGTTGAAAACTGTTCAAACATAACGTGCTGAAGTATTCAACAAATAATAATTCAAACTGCATGTAGCACGAATAATTCCACATTTTTGGTCTGAAACATTTGGTGAATTTTAGGAATTTTAAAATAAATTTGGAATGGCCGTAAGAAATTCAACAATCTAAATATTTTTCAAGGGATGAAATGTTTTTACTGTTATAACGAGCTTTGACTGTATATTAGACTGGCCCTTTAACAAAAAAGTTGGAAAACTTAACGGGCACCCCCTAGATATATGCCTTAGGTTAAGAGAAAAGCTCTTTCAAAATTTCAACTCGATTGGTTGCTCCATCAGCTGACACATTCCATTCAAAGTTTGAATGGGATATTTGTCCCAAATATACTGAAAATTGACCCTACGTCACTCTTTCGTTCCACATATTAGTTGATAGCGTTCAAATGAGCCCAGAATGACAAATACGCTAATTGATACCCTAATGAACATAATTGCAGAAGATTGTATCTGGATATAAGCTCATTTTCAATAACATTTCAGTTGTTTGCTTTGATCAGCACTCCTGTACAATCAAATAAATGCATGCGCTTTGTGCAATAGCTCGCCCACCGTCATAGGTGGCTATGCTGCGCTTAGTGGCTACCATCAAGCTGTGTTGAAGAAACAAAGCAGTATTGCGCGAGCCTAACAAATCTACTTCAGATAGTCAAAACACCAATTTTATCAATTTTAATCATGATACAACAGGGTGGTTCAGAATTCAAAAATGTTTGAAAATCCAATCTCCCATATCTTTCTTACCCTCCTTACCATTAAAATAGTGTTATGTGAAATTTTGAAAATTGTTCCAAACACGTTAGTACCAGAATGTAAGCCTAAACTCATCATCCCATAGTGAAAACTCATTCTTCAAACCATAATAAGAAATTTGCTGAAGAGAGCAATGCGATCTGATGGATAGAGATAGAGATATTCATGAGTTTGTTTGCTATTATTTAGCTTAATATGGGATTATAGCCCTGAAAACATCTACAAAAATCACAAACAAAATTAACTCAATTGTGATTTCTATCTTCAGCAACATCCTTCATTAAGGTTTGAGAATGAGTTTTCACTATGGGATGATTAGTTCGTGCTTCTTCTTCTTTCTGGCGTTACGTCCCCACTGGAACAGAGCCTGCTTCTCAGCTTTCTTATGAGCACTTCCACAGTTATTAACTGAGAGTTTACTATGCCAATGGCATGTGTATATCGTGTGGCAGGTACGAAGATACTCTATGCCCTGGGAGTCGAGAAAATTTCCAACCCGAGAAGATCCTCGACCGGTGGGATTCGAACCCACGACCCTCAGCTTGGTCTTGCTGAATTGCTGCGCGTTTACCGCTACGGCTATCTGGGCCCCATTCGTGTTGACACTACTGTATTTACGTGTTTAGAACATTTTTCAAAATTTTTCCGTGGTTATTACCATATAAACCTACTTTGTCTTTGGGCTGCAAAACGGTGAGTCGACAACTAGGAAGGAGCGTTCAACACAGTTCTGGTCCTCACAAGTTCCTACCTCACGCTTCCACGGGTCAAACGATGACAAAGACCGCCAGCTAAGGATTGCGTACTTAGCTGGTAGTGCAGCCTGGGCACTGTTGTCCTTCTGACATCAGCTAGATTAAGGAGGTACGTCTCGAGCGTCTGTTCACCAGGAGGTGCGGCTCAATCAGCGCACATTGGGGAAATCCGAACTTAAAGGTGGAAAAAATTGATAACTTTCACAATAGAAAGACTAAAAATAAGTTTTATAGCTTGTTCGAAAGGAAATTTTCTCAGGAATCGATTGGTGATGGTTTCATAAACGTGTGATCGCTCTGGGATAAGCAATGGTGCCCGTTTTGCCCTGATTCCTTGGAAATTTTTGATTTTCATGTTGTTTTGTGTAAAATTGTTTTATTATGGAGATTATTTCCGATGAACTCCGTCATTTCTAGTCCATTCAACAATGTTCAAAAGAGAACGTTATAAAAATATGGAATTTTAGGGGATTATGGGGCCAAATGAACAGTAAAATATTTTTGAGGAGGATTTTTTGTTTTTCATTTTTTCAACGTGTTTTTTATTGAAATAAATACTAAAATAGTAAAATAACCATAAATATAGCTTGCAGAAAAAAGTTGTAGTGAAATTTATAGAAAATATATGATAATTAATTATGCTCTTTGCACAGGATTGTGAACCATAATAACTGTTTACAATATTAACACAGTATGATTCACCAAGAGGGACATAAATGTCAACTAACAAGCAATCTGTTTGTAGAGGGCGGAAACATAACAAACATAGTAGTATATATTATACTAATTGAATGAATGATCGATTTTGGAAAAAATCTAGAATTGAGCATGGTTAGCAACTGCATTTTCACTTTTATTGTCACTTTTTCTCTAGTGTATGATGGCAATTGAAATATTGTAATACGAAATATCCGTAAAAAGACAAAATTATTCCCGAATAATTTCTTGTAAAATGCAATTTAACTTTCATGAAATTACTACAGTAGTGATTGTGTAACTAACCTGATATGTAATTTGTTTCAATCAGAAGAAAACGACAGATGGTTTCTTGGTGGATTCATTTTTGTTTTTTTATTTGGTTATTTTTTTGTTTGTTTGTAAAGGATCCCCAAAATCTCCTACGTTTTATGCTTTAAATATTGTATTAGATACAGAATAAACAAATCAGTACATAATAAATTTAATTTTGAGATATCTGTTTAATTAATTCTGAACTAAATCGTTTTTAGGGGAATTGGGGCAAAAATAGCCAAAAACCTATATGCTCCCACTACCTGCTATCAATGAGGCTAACGGCAATCGATCATTTAGATCAATAACGTGTACCCAAACTATTGCATATCGTTTGGAAATGTTTGGAATTTGTGATATAAGAAGGTTAATTATTCACAATATTGTGCATAGAGCATAATTAATTATCATACATTTCTTATAAATTTTACTACAACTTATTTCTGCAAGCTACATTTATGGTTATTTTACTATTTTTGTATTTATTTCAATAAAAAAACACGTTGAAAAAATGAAAAACAATAAATCCTCTTAAAAAAATATTTCATTGTTCATTTGGCCCTATAATCCCCTAAATTTTCATTTTTTTATAAGGTTATCTATAAAAAAAATGTTGAATGAATTAGGGATGATGGAATTCATCGGAAATATTCTCCACAATAAAACAATTTTACACAAAACAACATGAAAATCAAAAATTTTCAAGGAATCGGGGTAAAACGGGCACCATTGCTCATCCCAGAGCGATCCCACATTCATGAAACCATCACCAATCGATTTCTGAGAAAATTTCCTTTCGAACAAGCTATAAAACTTATTTTTTATCTCTCTATTGTGAAAGTTATCAATTTTTTGGGTTCCCAATGTGCAGCGTCTGTTCTGGTAACCAGCGGCTGAGTATGAAATGCTGAATCGCGCACAGCTAAATCCAAGGTGGTAGCCCCATCAGCGCGATCGTCCTAGTGTTAGTTGGGACGTTAAACAGAGCTGGCACGATGGCGCTCTGGCGAGACAGGAGTGTTGGCGTAGGCCCAATAAGCCACCCGTAAAAAACCTTATTGCGAATAACATAGGAGATAATACGACCCGGAACAATCGGCAAAGACCCACGCGACGAAATAAGGATTACGATTGGAAACTTGGAACATGGAACTGCAAGTCACTTGGTTTCGCAGGTTGCGACAGGATAGTCTATGATGAACTACATCCCCGTAACTTCGATATCGTAGCGCTGCAGGAACTTTGTTGGACTGGACAGAAGGTGTGGAAAAGCGGGCATCGAGCGGCTACTTTCTACCAAAGCTGTGGCACCACAAATGAGCTAGGAACTGGCTTCATAGTGTTGGGCAAGATGCGACAACGCGTTATCGGGTGGCAGCCGATCAACGCAAGGATGTGCAAGATGAGGATTAAAGGCCGTTTCTTCAACTACAGCATCATCAACGTACACTGCCCACACGAAGGGAGACCCGACGACGAGAAGGAGACGTTTTACGCGCAGCTGGAGCAGATTTATGACGGATGCTCTCCGCGTGACGTGAAACTCGTTGTTGGCGACATGAACGCACAGGTAGGACGAGAGGAGATGTACAGACCGGTGATCGGGCGGAACAGTCTGCATGCCGTATCTAACGACAACGGCCAACGATGCGTCAACTTTGCAGCCTCTCGTGGTATGGTAGTCCGAAGCACCTTCTTCCCCCGCAAAGATATCCATAAGACCACCTGGAGATCACCCGATAACCTAACCGAGAACCAAATCGACCACGTTCTAATCGACGGAAAATTCTTCTCTGACATTACCAATGTTCGCACATACCGCAGTGCGAATATAGATTCGGATCACTATCTAGTTGCTGTATGTATGCGCTCAAAACTTTCGACGGTGAACAACTCGCGTCGAAGCCAAACGCCGCGGCTTAACATCGAGCGGCTACGGGACTCAGAAGTAGCCCAAGAATACGCGCAGCAGTTGGAAGTGGCCCTACCAACGGAAGAGCAGCTTGGCGCCGCCACCCTTGAAGATGGCTGGAGGCACATAAGATCCACCATAGGTAGCACCGCAACAGCAGCACTAGGTCCAGCGGCCCCGAATCAGAGAAACGACTGGTACGACGGCGAATGCGAGCAGTTGAATAATGAGAAGAATGCAGCTTGGGCGAGAATGCTGCAACACCGCACGAGAGCGAACGAGGCACGGTTTAAACAGGCGCGGAACAGACAAAACTCGATCTTCCGAAGAAAAAAACGCCATCTAGAAGAACGAGATCGCGAAGCGATGGAAGAGCTGTTCCGCGCTAAAGACACACGGAAGTTCTACGAGAAGCTTAACCGTTCGCGCAAAGGCTTTGTGCCACAAGCCGACATGTGCAGAGACTGTGACGGAAATCTTCTCACGAACGAACGTGAGGTGGTCGAAAGGTGGCGGCAGCACTACGACGAGCACCTTAATGGTGATGTGAGCAGTACCGGAGGTGGCACGGAAATAACTTTGGGAGCGAGCACGCGCGGACGACGAAAGACTTCCGCCTCCAGATCTCCAAGAGGTAGAAACGGAGATTAGACGGTTGAAAAACAACAAAGCCGCTGGAGTGGACCAACTTCCGAGCGAGTTGCTAAAATACGGTGGTGATGCACTGGCAAGAGCGCTGCACTGGGTTATTTCCGAGTTTTGGGAGGAGGAAGTATTGCCGGAGGAGTGGATGGAAGGTGTCGTGTGTCCCATCTACAAAAAGGGCGACAAGTTGGACTGCGCCAATTATCGTGCGATCACAATTTTGAGCGCCGCCTACAAGGTACTCTCCCAAATTCTATGCCGCCGTCTATCACCAATTGCTAGAGAATTCGTTGGACAATATCCGGCAGGATTTATGGGTGAACGAGCAACAACGGACCAGATATTCGCCATCCGCCAGGTGTTGCAGAAATGCCGCGAATACAATGTACCCACACATCATTTATTCATCGATTTTAAATCGGCCAATCGATCGAGAAAAGCTATGGCAGATTATGCACGAATACGGTTTCCCGGACAAACTGATAAGATTGATCAAGGCGACGATGGAGCGAGTGATGTGCGCAGTCCGAGTATCAGGGACACTCTCGAGTCCCTTCGAATCTCGCAAAGGGTTACGGCAAGGTGATGGCCTTTCGTGTTTACTGTTCAACATTGCTTTAGAAGGTGTGATAAGAAGAGCGGGGATAGACACGAGTGGCACGATTTTCAGAAAGTCCGTTCAGTTACTTGGTTTCGCCGACGACATTGATACTGTTGCACGCAACTTTGAGACGATGGCGGACACGTACATCCGACTAAGCGCTGAAGCTAGGCGAATCGGACTGAACATCAATGTGTCAAAGACGAAGTACATGATAGCGAGGGGTTCAAGACACGGCACGCCCCCCACCTCGAGTTCATATTGACGGTGATGAAATCGAGGTTGTCGAGCAAAGTTCGCCATCGCACGAAGTTGACCATCTACAAGACGCTGATTAGACCGGTACTCCTCTATGGGTACGAAACATGGACCCTACGTGCAGAGGATCAACACGCCCTTGGTGTTTTCGAACGGAAGGTGTTGCGGACCATCTACGGTGGAGTGCAGATGGAAGACGGAACGTGGAGAAGGCGGATGAACCATGAATTGCACCAGCTGCTGGGAGAACCAACCATTGTCCACCTCGCAAAAATTGGGAGGCTGCGGTGGGCCGGGCATGTCATCAGAATGTCGGATACCAACCCGGTGAAAATGGTTCTCGAAAACAATCCAACCGGCACAAGACGACGTGGTGCGCAGCGAGCAAGATGGGTCGATCAAGTTGAGGACGATCTGCGGACCCTTCGCAGAATGCGTGGCTGGCGACGGGCAGCCATGGACCGAGTCGAATGGAGACGTCTCCTACGTACAGCAGAGGCCACCCAGGCCTTAGCCTGACTGGTAAGGTAAAGTTGTCTGTGGGCCACCTTTAAATCACCACCTAGAAAGTTGAAAATTTCACAGAACACTATTTGTATGGTAAAAATAATAAGGAAGATATGGGAGATTGAATTTTCAAACATTTTTGAATTCTGAACCGCCTTAATGATACAACTTTCTACAATTTTGTTCGCTATGGTATCAAGAAGTGTTTTTGACATTCTGGGTTCAATTGAACGCGATCAGCATTTTGCCTGAACCAAACAGTAGATGATGTTCTGTTCCCATATGTATGAGCTGGAAATCCCATATTAACTTCAATTCAAATGCGCCAGCTCATGGCACGACCAAATGAGCTGAAATTTTCAGGAAGTCTTCCTTTTACCCTAAGAAATAATCCTGGGGGTGCCCCGTGGAATTATACAACTCTTAAAATTTTCAAGAAAGATCACAAAACTCTTCTAGTTTTTGAGACCATCATGCTTTCAGATGCCGAATTGTTCCGGATGCCCAATTCCCCCAATTGGCCACTATATTTACAGATCAAAACCTACCTTGTGACTTATCAAACTTAATGAATTAACAAAACAGATCTGCATGAATATGGTTCAAGCATTTTTGGATTACTTGGCTACATACCGGGGTGTTCCGCATATCAGGTTCTCCGTAGGAAGTGTTATTATATTGGTGATCCTAACACCTAAATTGCGACATATCAAATTTCATGATTTTGTGAACCAATTCTAACAAACGATGATTTCAGAGCTTTTGGTTTATTTGTCCATATGACTAGGCCACATGACGGTGTGTTCCAAATATTTTACAATCCTGTTTTATGAAGACAGAATTTTTTTTATTTGCATACAAGCCTGTATCATAACTCATTTTGTTAGAAAAAAAGTGCTAATCTGATTGAGAATTGACTGTAACAAATTTGGTTATTTATTTTTACAGTCAATTCTCTTTAACTCGATATTGACTAAACCCTCAAATACGGGAGATTGTAGAACATAAAGTCATCGCGATTCAAAAGAGTTGGGGAGATTTTATACTGACAGTTTTGTAGTAATAGTCTAGATAACACTCTGATTAGATATATGTTTTTATAAATATATGTTTTCAATTTGAACAAATATAAAACAGTTATTGTTATTATACAGTGAAACCTTCATGAGTCACTGATCCATGACTCGATATCAACTACACTCAAATAATTATTCATGCTGTTGCAAAATGATGATTTTTTCAGCATGAGTCATACATTTATGAATTGGATAAACACGAAGAGTGCTGAAAAAATCGAGTTTTGCAACGCGTTTTATACGCCTTTTTTTTGCAATTACGAAAAATACCGTTCAGAAATAGAAGGCAGCCCACATGGACATGGACCAGGGACGAAAAATATCATGCTCACTATACTCAATTCACTGACATTTATGCCACCATCAAAGTAACCGCACCACCACCAATGGACCAATGCACGGGTTCACTATTTGACGTTTGAGCGGTGCCGTGTTATTTATGTGCCCATGGCAACGCGTGAATTTGGCACCGCTCAAACGTCAAATTAGTGAACTCGTGCATTGGTCCATAAGTTGACGTTTGAGCGGTACCGAGTTCACTGGTTTCCATGGTCACGGTAATAACACGGCACCGCTGAAACGTCAATGAGTGAACGCGTGCATTGGTCCCTATGATTGTACTAATGAATATGGCACAAATTTTAATAAAAAAAAACACTAACAACGATGCCCGCTTTTCGTTATTGTTTTTGATCATCAGAAGTGTCCGTTTTAGAAAGGAGATAATGAAATTCACGTATATTAAAAAAAATATGCTGTGATACGGGTAATGAACGATCCGATGCACGGAATCGATTATATTGACGCGTCTCTAGTGTGCTTCTTGCGAAAATAACAACTTCCCGAAGCGAAATGTAAAAAAGTCAAGCTGGTTCGAATGAACCTCATTTTTTGTTTCCGATGATCACAAAGCTGTTGAGTATCAGCAGGTTAAAAGTAAACTGACAATCTTGCGGCAAGCGCTTTGCCAATATGTGTTGTGTTGTTAAGGTGAGGATAAAAAACAATAAAAATCAACGACCATTTTACCAAGCAAATGTCAATATTGGCGAGGGTAGTTTGAGTATTTTCGTCCCTTGTATCGACTCAGAGTTTTCGATAACGTAGGCTATGATACACATAAATTATGATACAGTCATAAATTTTTACTGTTCCATCGGTATCACATTTGAACTATATTTTAAACAGGTAAGACGCTGACTTCACATGCAATTTTCTGCCATATTTTACACACAGTTGCTTCCCATGATGATAGAAAAGGCCTGGCTCACACCGATGCAAAAAGGTTCGGATTTCTTATGAATTAATTTGTTAACTTCACTGCATCTTATAGATCTGCTGGACGATTCGATTCTTACATAATCATTCAACCAATGTAGAATCAGAAATTTGTTGAATAATCCAGAACAATTAGAGTAGAGACGTGTGATAAGACTTATTCAAAAGTGGACGACTCCAAAAAGCAGTGTTGAAAAGTGCTACTTTCCAGCACCGTTAACAGTACTGAAAAGTAGAATTTTTCAGCAGAGTCTCGACTGGTAAAAAAGTAGGTTCATCTCGTTGATTAAAAGAAGGTTAAGAGGAAAATAACCATCATCGTTTTATAAATTTTCAAAACCAGTTTTATTTTTTTGCTCAAAATCGGAGCAATGCTCAAGAAAATCTATCATTGCATTTCACTTTCATAAGGATTGATTGAAATTTGAACGAAAAAACTGGTTTTTAATTTTTGATGATTGCTAATGATTGAATGATGGATTCTTGATTACTATGACTCGACCAGTGTTGATAGACTCACACTCAAAATCTCAATCAATACGCTTTCCCGTGAGAGCAAACTCATTAGAGATCTGCTTCGCAAATCTCACGCTTGAGATTTTGATGCAAAATCAACTCAATCAACTCAAACCGTAAAAAATGATTCAGTCGCTAAACCCGACAAAAACTCGTAAAACCCGAATGTTGTTGTTTACGTTAGAAAGGATTCACATAATTTTACCAGACTAACAAGAAATTATTGCCGTGTGTGTGTAAACTGTGGAAATACGAGACAATGAGTTAAAAAGGTGAGCCAATTCATCAATGATTTTTTGACTGCTGAGTTGCATGATTTACAACTCACGCATGAAAAATCTCAAGCGTGAGTTGTGAGAAATTGAGTTTTTCACAACACTGGACTCGACATTTCTATGAGTCGATGGTCCCTTCATGTACCGACTTATTGACTATAGCTGATTTGTTTCAATTGAGTTATGAGTGGAGGGAAACGTCTGTGGTCGTGAATAGGTTTTTCTGTGTGATCAGAAATTATGGTGAGGATTTTACCACAATTTTTCCAAATATTTTTTTTTAAGGAATTTTCTCACAAACTTCTCCGGAAATCTTTCAGTAATAACTCGATGAAAATTCAGCAATTTCTATAAGAATTTATACAAGAATCACTACAAGATTAACATATAATTCTATCAGAAATTTCTTTAAGGAAACCTTCAATGATTTAACGTAGTAATCCTTCAGGAATCTCTCCAGTAACTCTTGCAGTAACTACTTCTGAAAAATTGGCCTTATCTGAAATGCATGAATCACTCCATATTGTCTCTTCGTAAGTTTTTTGAAAGAGCTTCTCTATGTATTTCTATAAAAATCTCGCCAAGTATTTCTTCAAAAATTTTTCTAAGGCCCTAAATGAAGAATCTTGCCAGTGATTTTACCTGGAATGTCTATATAAATTCAATTATAAATGTGGGCAGTAATGGTCAGACGAGTGTTGCCAGGGTTATTTTCTGCTTCTTTATTTTGTTCAGAGGTTCCATTAAACTCTCCTGAGATCTTTTTTTGTAAAATTTCTGCAGATTTGTAGCAAAGTACCTCGAACGATTTTGCCCGAAAAAAAATGATATGCGAGCATTTTATTAAATGTCGTTTAGCTTTACGGGAAGCACCATGTTTCTGAATGTTCTCTAATAAAAAGTAACAATTACTGACATCATCACATATTCTCCCTTCACATACAAAAGTGTATTGTCCATATTTCTGTGAATACACGTCCAATTGATACTCTCTATGCATTCGAAAGCCAATAAGTTAATGTTACTTCGTAGTTATTTTCCCAAAAACAGTTTATGGATTTTGTATACTAAATTTTTACTTAAAATTGTGACATTAAAAAAAACACACTGAAAAAACATGGCTAACTTGGCCAAAATTTTAAATCAATGTGTCATTAGAATCGTAATCTTATATTCTTTAAAGAGCGCTCACGAACTTTTGTCGGAAAATTTGAAAACTATTCAAAATTAATGAACCAGTCATTCAAGTCAGTATGATGCGTATCGTGCAAAAGTTTGGAATCACCTAAGCCGCACGTAAATTACCGATGTCAATAGTTTACAGCTTTTTCAAACAAAAATAATGACGCGTACATGATTGGTTTGAGATTTCACAGAATTTTCGTGTTTTAAATAAGTTCAGGTGAACCCAAACTTTTGCACGATGATTTGAATGACTGTTTCATTGAGTTTTCAGATTTTTCCGCCAAAATTTCGGGACCGCTCTTCAAAGAATATAAGATTACGAGTCACACAATAATTTAAAATTTTGGTCGATCCAATGCTGAGAAAATTAACCATGTTTTTCCAGTATGTTTTTAGAAAAATATTGCAACTTCATGTAAAAATTTAGTACATAAAATTAAGAAAACCTTTTTTTGAAAAACACTTACGAAGTAAGAATAACTCATTGTCTTTCAAATGCGCCATAGAGAGTATCAATTGGACGTGTAATGACAGAGACATGGACAAAACACTTTTGTATGTTTTTTAAGGGGTGAACCCAAGCTTTTGCACGGAAATGTATGTTAAGAGCAGTTAATTTTTAGTTGATTGTGCTAATTTGGTGTGTATGAAATGTGGCACACTTCTAATGTCCAGTAGTTTTGAAGAGATGATGTTGAGGAGTTATATTAATTTCAGGGGAAGGGGGAATCACTAAAATTAGGGAAGAAATTGCAAGAAAACAAACTTTACATGAATGTGGTGTAGATTGGTGATTTGAGGTTAAGATTTTTTTTTTCAACGTTATCGTGAGGGTTTTCACTTATTCGATTCATTTGTGTATTACAGCTACCCAGCTTATATAAAAATTATTTAAATTTCACGTTATTTATACAAAATAGATACAATATTTTGATAGTTTGCTATGAAATCTACATAAAATACAAGTATATCTATTTGTGTGGGTTTTCAGTATGCAAAATTGAGAAGAGATCAAATGAAAAGAAGTTCGCAT
The DNA here is from genome assembly GCF_002204515.2 of Aedes aegypti. Lineage (NCBI taxonomy): Eukaryota > Metazoa > Arthropoda > Insecta > Diptera > Culicidae > Aedes > Aedes aegypti. Next base: position 405,773,761 of record NC_035108.1, read on the forward strand.
AAGAAATAAAGAAACTGTACCTTTAGAATCAATGCTCATACAGTTATTTGGACATAAGTTGAAAAAACCGAGCTCCAAACACAGAGCTCGCAACAAAAACAAAAAAAAAATGCCTCCATAATTCAGATTTCATAAGGCAAAACAACCATCCTCGAGAATCAACAATCAAACCCGGAACGGAAAACAAGGTCAAGCATTTGTTTCTGCGCTAATTGGAGGAAAATAAAAATTTTACAATGAGCCTCCATCCTTCCTCGAGGCTGGTTAAGCTCGTCCTTCATGTCCTTCATGGCACAACAACCACTATGCAACCGTCGTCCGTCAGAGCGAACAAAGAACAATCCATGGATCATGCAGTAGTGCATCACGAAAATGCATGCAGAAAAAGAAACGTTCTTCAACTTTAATTGTACCGTGAACAGCTGCCTAGGTACCTGTCATTCAGCGCCCTGTCTGAGTGAAACGGCAGAAATATCTTAATGCTGCTTTTCCTAATTACGTTAGCGACGACTGCTAGAGTCCTAGTTTTAGATTACCTTAGTTTTCCCTACCAATTATCCACGAGCAGGTTTTGTTGCCTTTTTTCATTTCTTGATTTTTTTTATGTTTCAAATTTACATCACCGAGCATCCGACAGGAAATTTACACTCCATAGTTGAAAGCAAACCGAAAATTAATCAACAATAAGTATAACGCCTTATCAGTAAGATCCAAATTATTGTAATAAGTTAATTGTAAGGAATAAAAAGCTGTAAATCAAAATTGTTATTTCATTAACAAAAACAGATAAAGTTTGTATAACAAGAAAAAACTCACTAACAAAAAACCAACACATTGAAACAGAAATCAGAGCCAGATGATTGAAATCCTTTTCGAAAATGGAGTGCAGTTTCTTCAAAACTCCCCAACACTTTCTGATTTAGTTCAATACATAATCGTAGCTCTCTTTTATCGTTCGTTTTATTTTCTCCAAGCTATATATATATATATATATATATATATATATATATATATATATATATATATATATATATATATATATATATATATATATATATATATATATATATATATATATATATAATATATATATATATATATATATATATATATATATATATATATATATATATATATATATATATATATATATATATATATATATATATATATATATATATATATATATATATATATATATATATATATATATATATATATATATATATATATATATATATATATATATATATATATATATATATATATATATATATATATATATATATATATATATATATATATATATATATATATATATATATATATATATATATATACATATATCTACTCTAGAAAAACCATTTTACTACCGTTTTTCATTCCACATTATTGTATACTGTAACATGATTGTTGTTGTTCCGAGTTAATTGCTAGAGCTCTTTCTTCGCACATATTAGTCCAAGCCATACAGACTCATTGTGACACCATATTTACCCAGTCAGCCATCCTCCTAAATTGAACGAGCAACACGATATACCCAAGCGGAACATCCGTTACACAAATGCGTAGATCAGCGCCGTCGCATCCCAGAGCCGGCAATACAGTTAGACGGTCTTCTCAGCCAGGAGAGCTGAACCGGATGTGTCCAATCCCGCCCCCTTGCAACATTCTCCTAGCTTCCTAGCATCAGACTTTTGCTACTGCCATTGATGGTGCAACAAAACGTTGTGTGTATGTGAATATTAGACTATTATGTTGTTCGTTGGACATTTTACGTGTTTATCTTCCCCTTGGTATCAATATTCTTGCCAACCATTGTCTTTGCGCCAGAAACTTTCTTTCCAACACGCTTCCAATGGCCCGACTCTGTCTTCGATTTCTTTCCCTTCTCATCTTCGCCTTATCTTCTGTACCGTCAATCAATATCTTCTCTACCGTTTCTACTGTTTTGTTTGTGGATATACGGAAGCGTTTCATATGTGTCCATCTAATCCAGGTGATTGTGTCGTTTCTATGTTGTTATTGGCATTATGTCATCGAGTAAACTTATTGCGTGATCAAAGTTTTCGATTAATTTCATTTGCGTGGACCTACGTGGATCTATATTCAATATAGGTGAACATCAAAACTATAATTTACTCTAAGATACTCAATTACTGATTGAACCACCGTGCGTCTCCATTTATGGAATATACCATGATCACTAGCCTGGGACACGGTTATATGAAAAATTTAGATTCTCGCTCCAGTCCACTTTTTGGATTGCATTCAGGTCCCATAACAACTGTGCAAAATTTCAGCTAGATCGGAGAAACTATATTTTAGCGCCAGCCGTTCCAAGTTTGTATGAAATTTGCTATGGGAAAACTTACTTTTACAAAGAAAAATTGCCAGAGATCGCCCATTGTCCTCTATAAAAATTCTGAACACAGATCTCGATTGGTATTTCTACGGTGAACAATATTGCCGAAGACCGCAAAGCAATCCTATACTTGTATATGCGGCAACCATTCATCGGTTGAAGTAGTTTTATCGGTAGCTGACATAAATTTTGGTACGGGTGTCCTTTAGCAAGCTGGTGGTGACCAATTTACAGCACAGAGCTCTTTCTGGTAGTCAATGTTTCGGTGTTTGACTTTGTTTTAAAATTTATTAGTTCTTACACGGATAAAAATCTGATCTCCACACCATGATTTACAAATCATGAAATTCATAAATTGGTTAGGTCATGATATCAGGATCACAAATCATGGTTCCTGGAGTCATAATCATGATTCCTCATAAGCGTAACATCCAGTATGAAAACACTAAGCGGCGCACTTTGCCTCATCACATTCGTATCGATCACTCACATTTCAAGATGACAAAGCGGTTGAGTGGTAGAGTACGCGACTCACAATCGGAAGGTTCTTGGATCGAATCTTGATGTATGCTGTTTTTACATTTTTTTTATTTTTCTCGATCATAAACGGATGCGCGGCTCAGCATTTTTGGAATTTGAATCATGATTCCGAGCAATCAGCTACAAAAACCTAACGCGTGTGTTGCGTTACGGCAATCTGACTCATGATATCATGAGTCCAAATCATGGTGTATTTTCATAAGACGAAAACACGCTGGAATCATGATATCATGAGTCATAATCTTGTTTTTGGGTTCTGATTTCTACCCGTGTAAGGATAATGGTATTTTTATAGACAGTTCTGAAGGATTTTTAGAAATTTGACTAGAAATTTAGGCTAGAAATGACACCAGAAGGTTTTTGCTTGTCTTACTAGTGATTCTTAGTTTCTGCAGATACTATGCTGCTTGTAAATTAGAACTTCTCTCAATATATCATCAGAATTTATTTAAAGCTTCGGTAAGAAACTCTTTCAATGATTTCTTTAACAATTTATCTGTAATGTCATCACCAATTTATGCAGGAATTTACTTCAATACATACAGGAATTACGCCAAAATTTAAACGTCAATTTCTCAGTATTCTTCTGTCAGTACACTTTGGTACACTTTGGTTTAAGGACAACATGTCAAAAGAAAATTTCATGGAAGAATGATTCTCTTTCGAAAGAATAAACAACTCATCACGTTCCAAGCGCTTTTTTTAACCACGATGACATTGTGAAAAAAGAAATCTGGAAACAATCCCAAATCGCTGTTGCAATGTTACTACTTTCTAGGTTTTATCCCTTTCGACGTTTTGGGATTCCACCTTTTGGCATTCGACGTTCTGTCTTTCAATGTTTTGTCTTTCGGCATTTTGCCCTAAGCCGACCTGGGTTGAGTGACAAAACACCGAAAAATGAAACGTCGAAAGGACAAAACTTCGAAGGGACAAAACGTCTAAAATATAGGTTGAGTGACGAAACGTCAAATTCCGTAACGTCGACTGCTATAATGTCAAAAGCACAAAACGTCGACGGGTCAAAACGTCGATTTCTTGGAAGAATGATTTTCCTCCGCAAGAATAAATAATTCAGTTATTCCAAACGTTATTCATAGCATATTTGATCGACCCCGATGTGAAAAAAGTCTGGTAAACAATGCTGAAAATTCGGTTTAAGCTTGCACACTCAGATTAGATTACTGGGGTCGGTAAACTTTTACTGGGTTTTTGAATTACCCAAAAAGTCAGTAAAATGTAAATTATCGTCATGCATGATTGAATGGCAAATATCGCCAGTTTTTATTTTTCATTGGTAATTGGTATTAAAATATAGCCCACCGCAAAATTTCAAATAAAAATTCATGTTTTTCGATTTTTAACATTTTTTTTTTAGTTTACTGACTTTCTCGGTAGTGCAAAAACCCAGTAATTTTTACCGAACAGATTAAGTGTGTGAGCTTGATTGGCTGCCCGTGGTTGCTACTCCAGTATCGCCAGATCAGTTAAACTTACACAAGGAACCAACCATATGACTGCTTGGGACTAACAGGCAACCTCAATGTATAAGTGCAGGGAGGTTCGAACGACAGAAAATATGAGAAAGTCTCCGCAATAGTCGAAAAAAGGAAAATAAAAATCTGCCATTTTGTGTGGGGATTGCATACCATTTTTCAACAGCCTACTTGATGGCAAGACGACATTTGCCGGGACTACTAGTGTTCAGTGTTGTGAAAAACTCAATTTCTCACAACTCACGCTTGAGATTTTTCATGCATGAGTTGTCAATCACGCAACTCAGCAGTCAAAAAGTCACATTTTTCACTCATTGTCTCGTATTTCCACAGTTTACTCACAAACGGCAATAATTTCTTGTTAGTCTGGTAAAATTATAGTAATCCTTTCTAACGTAAACAACAACATTCGGGTTTCATGAGTTTTGGCCGGGTTTTGCGACTGAATCATTTTTTACGGTTTGAGTTGATTGAGTTGATTTTGCATCAAAATATCAAGCGTGAGATTTGCGTAGCAGATCTCTAATGAGTTTGCTCTCACGGGAGAGCGTATTGATTAACATTCGAGTCTATCAACACTGCTAGTGTTTAAATAAATATGTCTGGAAATTCAAACCTTCAAAAGAATTCTGCAGTTTTTCTCGAAATACAATTCTGAAGCAATTTTGTACCAAATTCTTTACGTTTCCTCAGATTGTATGTATAAATTGCGGTCATATACCGCAGGGAACTTTGTTTGATTTTGAGCTTACTACTGGTCAACGATCGATTCAGCAATCCTTCTAACCGGAAATGTTCCAAACCGTTAACTGGACCCACCACGCACAAACTAGAAGAATAGGATAGGTAGGACATGTTGTTAGAATGGCCAACACCAATTCTGCATACATGACTTCCACATCTGATGAGGTATTACAGAGAAGATAATTTATTTGCCAAATTTTCCAAAAAATCCCAAAAAAAACGTGGTTATTGCATGCATATGGTCTATTGTACTATTGATCATAATTTGCAACATAAATAAACACATGTCTTTGCTAAATTTGATTTTTTTTTACAATTTCCAGAACTTCCATTTGTTTGGAAATGTGCACTAAATGGAAATTTTGCAACGATTTGAAACACTGGTAACAGCGTTTCTGTTGAATTTCCTTTCCATTAATAACAGTGTTCCAAGAAGATGGAAGATAAGTTGATGCAAATTTGCATTCTTAATCACAACCGACGCAGGAAAGAAACCAGAAAAGGGCATTTTTCCTCCTATGTCCCTTCGACAAGCTGTTCACACTGAACGTGGCTGATAAGGAACGATGTTTCTAGACGAAGATGAGGGAAGATGACTATGACGAGGATGATGACGATGATGACACTGTTGAAGATGAGCACGACTCTAAGCACAATGATGTATCAAAAGAAACCGGCTGAGGCTGAAGAAATGATTGTCGAGGTGATTACGGTCTCATTTATGGTAATAGGGCGGAAATTATGGGCACCGTACGCCCAGACGATGCTTAATGCGGATGTTGCCTTCACTCGGATGGGATGTGTATCTGCATTCTAAAGTAAACTGCAATTAATTTACATGGCGGCGAGCAAGATAGACACAGACGATTTAATGGCATGCAGTTACGAAACAAATTGTGAAATTATAGTTCATTGTCGGAATGAATGCATACGGATAATATTAGAGTTGGATTAAATGTTGTAAATCTAGTTCTAAAGTCCTGAATCATGTTTCATTTTGTATTAATCAGGTCAAGATTCTATTTTCCAAAGCATATCAAATCCAAGAATATTCAAGCGGCAATAGCAATTGCAATTGGATAGTATAGAAGTGAATATATAATATATAATTAATTATATATGAAAGGTTTCACTGATATCAGTTTGTTTAAATGTTGCGGAATATCTACCAGAGTTTGCTTGCATCTGAACTATTCGATGTTTTTTTTTATATTATGGACATTTTTTACAAGTCGAAATATTCTCCAAAAATTTCACATTTGCAAGCAAATGCTGACCGCATCCATATGCTATCCAATGGCGAATGTCATAAACTAGCGAAACTCGGCAAAATCAACTAGGTCAAACGATGCTGAGTGGCTCCACATTTCCTCGATTCACCTTCGCTTGTCCCTGCAAAATCCCTAACAATAAAATTACAGATTTTTTCAAATCCCTACACAAACAGCTGAATCCTTTGCTGGTGACGATTGCATAAATGACGTAAGCAACAGTGTTTCATATAATTTTGTGGATAAAGCACAAGACACGCTTTGGTATCAGTCTCGTAGACGATGGTTAAACTTAACATTCTTTTGATATAAATAGGACATTGCTGCGGTCACTCTGTGATTTACAGAAAGTTGACGGTAAAACTTACGTCACATTTACGATCGTAACTACCAGACGCCACATGAGCTGCAAAGCTTGCTCCATAGGGTAAAGAGCTACATGGGCATCTTCATGATTCACTTTAGCATTGAGGGTTTTGCTCTGGCCGAATGGCTTGAAATTTGGCAATAAGAGCCTTTCCATACACCGCAAATTGTGGCCAAGCATAAGCACAGTAACTTTGAAAACCCTACTGTGTGCCAAAGTGAATTTAAAGTGCCAAGAATAGGAGACGATTCTCTTTATACAATGCGTCAGGAAAAAAGTCTCAATTTGATTCCAACCATTCCTGCTCTACCCAAGTGAAACGTATCCCAGAAAAGTTTCATTTTATTATGCCATTAAATGGATTGAAAGCAGATCGAGGAAGCGCTGCTACTGTCCCCAACTTTTATAATCCATTACGACAGCGAGAGTGTAGCCTGCAGAATAGGGGTTTGAAGCTTGAAATTGATTCACCACTATCATTCATTGCTGTGATTGATTTTAACGAAAAAAAACATACCGTGTTTATTTAAAAAGTATTTTTGACACGCTAATAGTTTGTCACCACTATTTCGAAATTCATATGTTGATAATGACGTATGTATATTCATTCATTTTAGATTTTCAAGCGTTGGATAACATGTGACTAGAGTAACATGTGACAAGGACGAACCAACAGTTGCAAACCTCCCAGTCATACCGAGCGCACTTCGACTAATTCTTGATAATTCTATCATTAATCACCGAGTAAAAAAGTCAGCTCTAACTGTTGAGGGTGAATTTTTTCAGTTACCTACTTATACCTACAGCTCCCTAACCTTATGGCTGCAGAAATAATTCCAAAATTGTGTCTAGATTTTCTATAATACCTCCAGAATGTCTCCAAACATTTTAGCCTATGAAAAAGATCCCTTTCAGGATTCTCAGACATGAATTACCAGTACGGTTCCTTAGACAAGTAATTCTTCAGGAATTTCAAGAGCATTTTTTCATAAACTTCACAATATATTTCATATATTTGTTTCTCGAAGATTTCTTCTAATAAATTTATTTACTTAAAAAATGTGCGTTATACAGGAATCAGGTGTTCATTCAGGAAATGATCCATGGAAACACTTTGAAGCATTCCTTCAATTCATTTTTCAGGGATCCTTTCAGTAGTTTCCTAATGAACTCTTTATAAATACTACAAAATATATCTCTGTGATTTCATCAGGAAAGTATTGAGGAAATATTTTTCAGGATTTTTCCTAATGACCTTTGAATTTTTGGATATTTTTTTAGGACTTCTTCTCCAGAAGACTCCTATAGGAATTCCTCCAGAGAATCTGGTCAGGAAAAAAACACTAAATATACCTTTATGCATTCGACAAGGTTTCATCATTGTTTTTTTAGAGATTCAAGTAAGATTTTTTCTGGAGATTAATATAAAAACTTCCAATAATTTCAATATTCCTCCAACTATTTCTTCGGAAAACACCTTGCATTGTCCAAAAATAATGAAAAGGATTCCGTATAAAGATTTATACATGTGTTTTTCTGAGAGTAAATGCTAAGTAAAATTATCCACCGTCATTCACACTCACTCACGGCAGACGACACCCGAAGGATGACATTTTTGCGTTTTTGGGAAATTGTGTTCTGTCGGACGTTTTCGGTACTACGGAACACAAAGTTTTTATTAATAAATTTACCAGGTCCTAACTCCTAAACATTCAATAGTATAATATTGGATTTAATTATATGGGACATTGAGTTTTAAATGTAACAAGATAAAGATAAAATTCGCACTATATGTATACAGTAATCCTTTCGGTTACTCTATGAGGCTTTGCACTGTTTTGATTTTTTTATAGAATTTTGACGTTTGACTGGCCTTTTTATTTACTATTTTCATGGGAGAGTGTAAGAGAGAGGATGATTTTTGTGCAGATCCCCAAGCGGCCATGAATCCTGGACGTTTAAATAGGTTGACCGGAAAACGTTTGAATTTTGTGAAAGTACTGTGGACAATACTCGACGGTACGAGAAGAAAATGGCATCTGGCGGTGCCACATAAGTCATGAATTGTACCAAGTATATAGAGAAGTCGCTATTATCAAGTTCATAAAACATGGCTGGCTGTGTTGGGCTGGCCACGAAGTACAAATGCCGGAAGAACGACAAGCAAAAATAAAATTCACGTGAGAATCCGGACGCAGCCGTCGGCATCATAGTAGGCCGCGCACACGATGGCTTTTTGCAGTTGAGGAAGGCTTAAGTGCACTCAACTTGAAGCAATTGGTTCAGGACGAAGTCCAGTGAAACAGAATTATCCATTCGGCGTAGATTCACAGCTACGTTGAATCTGTAGCCCATAAAGTAAGAGGGCTTTCAAAACTTATCGTAGACCTTCCAGAAGAGTATGTATAGAAATCTGTGTACGAATTCCTTCCAGAAACTCTGAAGGATTTCTAGCTTTCTACTACATTGTTTTAGATGTTTATACAATAAATCTACAATTCTTCGAATAACTTCTGGTGAAATCGGAGAGGAATATTTAAAGAAATTGTAGTTTAGTTAGGAGTTTAGTATTTTTTATTATTTACTACTGGTTCCAACAAACTTTGTCTTGCCATCAAAAAGGCTGTTGAAAACGCAAGGAAACGTTCCGTACAAAATGACAGTTCTTTTAACTTTGTTCTTTTCGACTTTTCCGTTCAATATCATGTGCTTTTAATACACAAACAAGTCGGAACAATTAAAGAACAAAACTATGGAAGAGTGTTCAAAATCCGATAGCTCGTTTTCAAGCCATTTGGTGGCATTCAAACATTTTTCCTTTTTTATTTATGTAGATTGAATAAATTTATATAGGGTAATGAGCAACACGGACATTTCATGATTAATTTTGGCATGCGAGGGTTTTACCGGTTAAATTGTCTGTAACTATTCAATAAAAAGCAATTCAATACGAATCAAATTGAGGCCAAAAATAAGCTTAAAAGCTTTGAAAAACCTTACTGTCAAGTGAATCAGAAGTGTTCAGAATAGGATCCGGCCATTCTAAGTATGTACAAAAAGGATGCAAATTTTCCATACATTTTCCAAAAATAAACCTACACTATTCCAGGCATCCCTGTAGAGATTGATCTACATGTTTTCTTGAGAATAATTGCTAAACAGGGATTGAATTCTGAAAAAAAATTAGGAATATTTCTTATTTATCGCTCTCTGTAACAATAATGATCCACAACACATCCTGAGAGCCTTTGTATATCATCTTCTGTTACAACTCTGATTAGATTAGAGGGATAACAGTTCATGATAAAATCCATGTAAATAAGCTGCAAACCGGGGGAACACTATTGCTATCGGATATTAGGAGACTGATTATCATGCCAGTAAATTACAACACCTATCCCCAATGGTAAAAAAAGAGAGAAAAAAGGGTTTTAATATCTCTCTCTCTTTGGGGCTCTCGTTCGCTGCTGTTAGTGCTGTTAATTATGGAGCTTGTTACAACTTGCGATACATTGCCGATCATTGAACGATACTGACGGAATATTTTTCTTCGCTTGCTTTTATCGTGCTTCAAAATGAGAACGGATTCTACAATGCCTGCTGCTAAGTTAAAATTTCCTAGGATTTCGCCTGAGATACCCTAGGGATTTTTTCCTACAATTTCTCCGAAGCTTCGTCCAGATTGTTTTCCAGGAACTTATTTGGGGATTTCTCCAGATACATTTTTCCATGTTCTTCGATAATTTCTTCAGAGATTCCATAAGTATTTTTTATTTTGAAAATTGCTCTAAAAACGTCTTCAAAAATTTCTCCTTGGGATCCTATCTTGGATTCATGAAGAAAGAATTCTTCAGGTTCTTCCATGAATTTTTCGATTATTCCTAAAATTTCACCTTCGAGTTCTCCATGGATACCTTATAGAAACCATGGAGGTGATCTCGGTCTCTAGTAGCAATGGACGTCACACTAACATTCCTTACCATTCTTGATGACCGTAAGTACATGGTCGGCGCCGTAATTGACATTACTAAGATGGAAGTTTATTTTATTTGATTTTGAATTAGGCTATTTCCTATGGGTGCTTTGAATATGTTCTGTTCACTTCTGGTTTCCATGGTGCATCATAGGGTTTTGTTTGTTTTTATATATGACTACTTCCTCCAAGATCAATGGATGTGCAAATTGTTGCATTTTTCATATTTTGTGGATGCTAACCATCATGAGGTTTTTCGAAAATGTAGCTATTGGTAACCCTAATTTAGGTAGACATATCAATGCTTTGTTCATTCCAACTCTTAGTAGGGTATTGAGCATTATACCCTACTAAGAATTGGAATGAACAAAGCATTGATATGTCTACCTAAATTAGGGTTACCAATAGCTACATTTTCGAAAAACCTCATGATGGTTAGCATCCACAAAATATGAGAAATGCAACAATTTGAGTAAATTACATGAAGCATGGGCTGTTTCTTAATTATGCAAGCTATTTTTTGGTTTCTTTCAAACCCTCTTTCCTCTATTATGGTATATTTTGTTACGATTGATAGTCACTCTTTTCCACTAACAATTGTAATGGAAAGGGCTCATATTAATGGATGCCCATATTAGTGTTACCGGTATACTTCCAATCTGTCAAAAATAAAAATAAATCAATCAAAATTATTTTTTTTAATAACCGATGCAATATAATTCTGTAAGTTCTATGATCAACAAAAAATCCAATGAAGCCACAATTATCTCACGATGTAGGAAATCGTTCGCAATCCATTTTCAAAACCCACACGTATGTTTCCAATGTATAGCAATCCTACAACGACGTCCACAATCACAATCGTCACTATCATTTTTATGTGCGGCGGCGACAGCATGGCTTCGGGACGAAAATGGCAAATCATCAGGAAGAACATCGTTTTAAACGATGCGTTTGATTGTTTTCCCGCCTGACCGGAAGCAATCTATTTTTCGACCGGATTGATACGACCCTCCCTTGAGCTTGTCCGAATGGTTCTCGTTCCGCGCTCGTTTGTGCCACGTAGGTATATCCGCAGAAGGGGGTGAAATGTAGAGAACTACATTTTTTCGACTTTTCCGCCCTCTAGGTTCTAGAAGACAATGCTAGATTTTGGTGATGCAATGTTCTGACTTCCTGTCCTCCAACAATGTTTTCGACAACCGGATAAATGTACACGGCCAAAACTGAACCTCCCATAACTAACGCAATCCCGTTGGGTCTTTCTGCTTGTTTCTTCCAGGAACAATGTTCGCTACCAGTACACCGCTCTGGACAGCGGTATCGGAGCACCGGATCGGAGTCCTCGGGAGCGGGCGGCACGGGATCGAGCCTTCACGGCCTGCCAGGAATGGCTGCAGCACTCGGGAGGCCGATACGAAGCGATAGCACACCTAGATGACATCGGGTCACGCTCGAACAAGCACTGGTTTCTGCTGAATGATTGCACGGTAAGTGGGTGTAATCCTTTTTTGTGCGCCAGCACTTATGAGATAGTGGACAAAAGACATCGGGATGCCCGAAATCCAAATTACAAGCAAAACGCTGGGATAACACAAGTGTGTTAACATAACCCTAACCAAGATTTATAGAACAGCTTATGAAAAACTCTCTAAAGGCAAAGATGGTTCATTCTAACCATCTTTGTCTATAGAACAGTGATGCTCACACTGCAGCATATTGCGGGCCAAATCACAGTTCTTCCTTTATAATGATTCTATGAAAATTCATGTTCTTCTTAACTTCTCATTTATGTAGTAATGAATTGACAAACATTACGGAAATCGTTGAGTTATCCATTCATATGCTTCATGAAAGTGCTTATTTTTGAGAAGAATTTGATTCTATAATTATTGATTAGTTATCTCTTTCGCAACCTTGATGATAATGTTTCTCTTACTTGGTAAAACTTGGTTCATGAGGATTATATGTAACTCATTGGCTATGCTACACTCAAGACATAGAGAGAGAAAAAAGTGTATATGAGTCCAGTGCAAGTTGAGTCGTGTGAAAAATTATGTGCAGTATAATTCGTTCAGAAAAGGCCATAATTTTTTTAAATTCAAATGAAATTACAAGGCTTTTTAGAAAATAGTGTTTCTTATACAAAACCAAATGTGCAAATATTAATTTACTTGCGTAGTCTTACTAATAAAAGATTAACATTATCCCTTTTATTCATTCTCAATTTAGGCCGCCCCAAATTGTTTGATTGTTTTACGAAACTGCTATGAACAGATTTAGGAACATGTTTAGAATTTTTAAATTTCATTTGACTTTTTGGTTTTAGCCAGTGATTATAAACATTTACAAATTATTTATTTATACAACGAATTAAAAAAGTGTACCCGAATTATTATTAAACCGAGTTCAGATTTATGCCCGGTTTATGGTTTTTCCAAAGTTTAATGAAAATATTTAAAGTTGTGGTTTTCAGTCATCCAATAATCATTCGTTGAACAAACATAGTGATCCAGAAATTTTCAAACAAGAACCAAAATAATACACCGTAATTTTTAGCAAATTTTAAATACAATAAGTTATAATATAAATAAAAACAATAACCTGTTCACTTATGGAATGGTTAAAAGACTTTACACTTATAAATTCTGAGTTCTATGTTCTATGGAGAAACAAAACCATCCGTACAAATCATTATAATTTTCCGTTTAGTTTTATGAAAAGTTAAGAGTTATGCCGTGATTTAAAATTATCAGTATACAACCATTATACTCGTATGCCCTTAGGGTGAAGATGAATCGAAGCCGAACCTTCAATTTTCAAGAGCACGAATCTGGTGAACTGAACATCCGTTCAAGCTAAAAACTTAATCGATAGATCACTAGGTGGGGGTGATCAATCGATTAAGTTTTCAGCTCAAATGGGTGTTCGTGTCCGTGCTCTTGTAAATTTGAAGTTTGGCCTCGATTCATCTTTATCTTAAACCTGTATTCTATTAAGTTCTTTAAGGGCCAGGAACATCGGTACTTATGAATACCATGCTCTTTCGACCTATATGTATGGTTAAGGGTCTTTGCCATATTAAAAACCACCAAAAGAGTACTTATCACACCAGTAGATTGAAGGTATTCATTCCTGGATGTTTTTGGATGAACTAGACGACCTCTCATACTCACTTACTTACCAAAACTGTGTTCTTGACAAACCAAACGGTTCTTCAAAATATGACAAGCTTCTATGGTCCATAATTGTAAATTATTCTTCTACATAGAAATGATGAATAGATCTCAATTAACTCATGTCGAATGATATGCCCAAACTCCATGGAGTTCTTGGAAGACCTTAACTTGCACACATTTTAGCCTGATAAAGAATGAAATAAATCAATAATATTGTTGCGACGTGTTGCAGTGGACTGTAAACTGCTGGCTACCAAGCTGCCTTCATGCAGCGTGTCAGGCGATCAGCGCCCAGTCCCCATAGAAATCGGTGAAGGCAAACTGCCACCATGCAGCGACGAACTCCAATCAATCGAGGAAAATATTTTTTTACTCTAAGCTCTGAAAAGGTCTGTGGTCGATACACAGGCGACTGGTGGACCAAGGAATTTTGGCTCGAGAGAAAACGCTACACGCAAGCCTTCTTCTTCATTATATCCATTCACTTTCAATTACTACATAACTTCTTCCACACAACTTTCTTCGGCCAGTTTCGGCTCTCCGGCTCGACTTCTCCTCTCTTCAGTGTTGTTGCGTTTCTTCTCACTGCTTCTGTCTGCTCTCTCTGAGCTGCGCCACCAAACTGATGCTCGCGCTAACAGGTACCTACACATTGTTTATTGTCATTTCTTTTGCAACGAATGCGTACGATGACGATGGTTTCCCGTTGGGTGGGGCTTCCGTTGAATGCGCTTCTGCTTCAGTTTGCTGCACCGCGGACTGAACATGCTGCCACCCGGGAACACTGATGATTCCTTAGGATTCGCTTCTGATGAATGTACTGGATTTCCCTCTAGTATAAGCAGGGGCGCAAATTTGTGGATTGGCTTCTCGAAAATATTGCTTCTGTCACGGACATCAACGACTCGAGTAAGATCATCGGGACCCTATTTTTACTGTTGAGGTAGCACGTTGTCTTCTTTCAAGAGCACGACGCCTTCATACAAAAGATGAAAAAAGTCTTAAAATAGATTTCTCATATTCTTATAAAGTTTCTTTACTCTGATTGACAAGATTGTTCATGTTTTGGAACTATTTGTCATCATTGTATGATTAAACCGTTTTTAGGTAATTTCCTAATTTATTAGAATTTTATGTTTTCAACTTGTGTTTTGGCTTCGTCAAGCTATACGGCACTTGAGCCCAGCTAGTGAATGGTTTGAAATGGAATTTTTCAGTATCGTCATATTAGTATATTATGAAATGATTTTTTAACAAATGTGCCTTTTGATTAGCACCTAAACAGAAATATTAATTACACTCATTAATATATTACCGTATTCCGAATTATCACATTCAATCCGGTTAGTCAAACGACAGAAAACCTATGTTGCGCAAGTTTGCGCAAGATGAGTCTATCACAGACAAACAGACGTCACACTCTCATCGATGTCCATCGACCACCTTTTTAACGGCCGATTCAAATATATGGTAGGTGGCCAATCCACCACCCGCAGCGCTCGCATCGTTTTTGTTCGCGTTTGACGTTTACACACTACCGCCATCTGTTGGTCCATCGGCCAAACACACCGATTTTAGCATTGGGCGTACATGTCATCGTGACTATGCTTTTGATCGGGATTTTTTCTAAGTGTTACGTCTGTTTGTCTGTGAGTCTATGATTTACCAAAACTTGATTGAAAAACCTTCAATTTAAGATTAGTGTCATAAGTGTCATATTTTGGGAATTAATAGTACAAGTCAGTTTTTCGACTATTTTTCGCTCTCGCATCACTGTGCGACGGTGTTAGGGACTACATTGACGTGCTTCTTCGTCCATTTTGAACGACATTGAAGCTCTACCAAATATTATTTCGACCAGCGATTCCAAAAATGCTGTCAAAGAAGCTGAATGTGCTGCCATTTTGATAGTCGGTTTAGATGAATTTCATCAAGACAAGACTCAGGAATAGCCTTTAAAAGTTTATTGATAATAAACTGTCATGGGGTCAGAACATTTGGGTCATTGGGGTCAGAGGATTGCGCAAAAATGGGGTCTCGAATTGAGAATGGCATCAATTTGGCAAAGTAAAGTCGCAAATTCCATAATTCTCAGAGAGGCGTATTGATAGATTTTCTTGAGCACAGATTTAAAACTTTAAACACCTGCCTTTCATAACCCTCCAAAATAAGATGCGTTAGAGGAGATCGTAGTCCATTTATTCTCCTTGACTTGACAGAATTGTAATAGCTTTCCGTTGGTTAGGTCAGACTTGAAGAGCTCGTATAACTCTTGTAGCTCTAATCTCACGCTCATGAAATTCGTTCAATTGTCGCTGTAAACTTCCTCCGGAACTCCTCTTATCGGAACATATCATTGTAGTGCAGCTAAAACTGCTTCAGTGGATAGGTTCTACACCACCGCCAAGTGCATTGCCTTCGATACCATACAGATAAATACACTAATGTGGCTACATTTCACTGGATCTGCTTTCCTAGCAAAATCTACTCCAACTCTCCAACGTAGATACAGCGGTGAGCGATAAGAGGGCAAATCTTTCATGAATTTTTCTGCAAGCTTTGGGTTCGGTTTTAAGCAAAGTGATGTAGTTTCTAGTTACGCTTCGTATCATTGATCTGGCGTTCAAAATCCAGTAAAGTTCTCGTAAGGCCGCCATCGCGCTATTTGGTCCTGCATGTAAGTACTCGCGGTGTACAGCAGCAATTAGTCTTCCTTGTTGCAGGGTGCTTGTTTGGGATGATCTATAGGTGCTTCGCTTCGTATGGCAATTTGCATTGACTATTTCAACCTCCAAGTAATCCGTCCTCCAAGAAGGGATTCAGATCGCGAATCGCTCACATGTTTCGCCTGTATCAAGGCGATCGATTTCATCATGAAATTCGGTTCTTTGAATGGCTTGGATAAATCGTTTTGTCGCTTCTTGTATTCAGGGATCGTTGGATTCATTGCAGTGCTTCGTTCATCAGTCTTACGGCATTTTTTGATAAACCTCAGAACGTAGGCAATGATCCTCTGCGTCTTCCGTTTCATTTCATTTATTTAGTTAACATCTTGACAGATAACACTGAATCAACAATTTCACGCCACAGTACTCGGTTCGTGGCCGCATCTCTCCATCCTTGGTTCTGCCCACGCTCGCCAAATCGCTACGCACTTGATCCCCCTCCTAGTTCGCTGCACTCCACGTCTTCTTGTACCAACCGGATCCGAAGCGAACACCATCTTTGCAGGGTTGCTGTCCGGCATTCTTGCAACATGCCCTGTCCATCGTATCCTTCCAACTTTGGCCACCTTCGGGATACTGCAAAGCTAAAAAATGTTGTAAATTTAAGTTTATTTTCATGCACACATTTGGAGCATCAAAATAAACCTAAATTTCAACGACCAATCCATTATTTTTCAATCGATTTCACTTTAAATTTACATGATCATGTAATATTCAACTATTTGCAATTGAAAATTGAATGTATATTCATTTAAGTTAACATGATGCTGTAGCAACACACGAATATGATTTATTTTTACAGTACACTTCAGTTTACATCACATTGAATTTTTTTTTCTGTGTGGGTTCGCCGTAGAGTTGGGCGAGCTCGTGGTTCATCCTTCGCCGACACACACCATTTTCCTGCACACCGCCAAAGATCGTCCTAAGCACCCGACGTTCGAAGACTCTAAGTGCTTGCAAGTCCTCCTCGAGCATCGTTCACGTTTCATGCCGGTAGAGGACTAGGGTTTCGTTCTACTTCGTCATAAGAGCTACTATTCGTCGTATCAAGCTTGAAATGTTCCACTACGGCGGATATTCCAACTTACCTGCAACAAAGATTCATTCATTGTGAAAGCTTTTATGATTCGTCCACCTGTACACCAAAAATGCAATGAAACTACTGTATTTCGATGAATAACTTCAGTTCAATTATCCACTTTACACTTTTTCACCGAAATCGCATGGACGAACACGATTTGATAGAAATGCTTAGCGATCGACATCAGTCACACCACTTTCCAACACAAGTTTCTTCCCGCCCCCTGTGTGACTAACATCGCTGGGCACTTATTTTCACTATGGAAAACCTTCGTACTTCTTCACTGAAGGATTTCATTCAAATCACACGCCGTAAAACTTCAATAAATCCCCAAATTTTACGAAATTTATCAACCGCCGCGTATAATTGAGAATGTAAACAAAGTTCAATCCGTCGTACTGAGAAAAAAAAGTTTGTGCGCATCAATGTGTGCGCGACGCTCGACGTAAAAATACGGTTCCTTTGATAGTGTTGTTTTCGCTGTACTGTGAGCAAATGCCAGAATTGTACGGTCAAAAGGAATTGTGTTCATATGTTTGGGCTGAATTTTGATGAGGAACAATTAGTTTTAAAGAAAATTAGTATATTCCATCATGCTGTAGGAATGGAGGGAGATGCCCGTAGATCTATATTTTCTAGTAAAACATTTTATTATAGCGTTGATATGTTGTGTTTTGACCACTCAATACATCAAAGTGAGCCGTAAGTTGTGAGACGAATCTGGAAACTGATTGCGACGGAGTTAAAAACGATACGACGGATTGAGAATACGGTAAGATGCATTTTCTTTGCATTATTTTCAAAAGGAGATCAAGATTTATCAAAATGTTACTGTACAATGCTAAAGCCGTTTTGAGAAAGAATTGTTTGGCAACACTGATCACTGATCAATGCTTAATACGATGGATACTAGCACATCACCCTACCGGCCTTATGAGCGTTTTGTACATAGTACATTTGATGCGGGTGTGAATCTTTTTTGACCACAGCTTCTTGTGGAGGCCATAGTAGGCCCGACTTCCGCTGATGATGTGTCTTCGTATTCCACGGCTAACGTTATTGTCAGCCGTCAGCAAGGATCCAAGGTAGACAAACTCGTCAACCACCTCGAACGTATCCCCGTTAGCGTTGGGCAAATTTGTCCAGAACATCGATGTTACTGAATCGATTCACATTTGAACTGTCAAATCGATTCACCGATTTAATCGAATCCTTTGCATCGATGTTTTTGAATCGATTCAAATCGGTTGAAAATTGAAATTTATGAAGTTTGAAATGAGACCAAATGCATTTGTGTTCGATTTCAACATATTTCAATCAAATCAGTTTTGAAAATCAATCGAACCGATTTACTACTTCAAGGCTAGTTCAAACTGTGGTTTCTTCTTCACAAACTTATTAAGAAATTTAACGATTTCAACAAAATGAATCGAATCAAAAAATCGAATGAAGAGAATCGATTCACCCGATTTTAGGTGCTCCAAACATTAATCGGAATGCAAACATCGATTCAAAATTGCCCAACGCTAATCCCCGTATATCGTAACACTGCTATTTAGGCAAGCCCTGTTGCGCTTGGCCCAACCAGCTAGCATGTACTTTGTCTTGGACGCATTCACCACCAGTCCAACTTTTACTGCCTCGCGTTTCAGGCGGGTATACAGGTTTGTCACCTTTTCAAATGTTCGGCCGACAATGTCCGTATCATCCGCGAAGTAAACAAATTGACTGGATGTCGTAAAAATTGCACTCCGAGTGTTGAGCCCGGCTCTCCGCATAACACCTTCTAGCGCAATATTGAACAACAGGCACCAAAGTCCATCACCTTGTCGTAGTCCCCGGCGGGATCCAAACGAACTGAAATGTTCGCCTGAAACCTTCACACATTTTTGCACATCTTCCATCATCGCTCTTATCAGTCTCGCGAGCTTCCCGGGAAAGCTGTTCTCGTCCATGATTTTCCATAGCTATACGTGGTCGACACTATCGTATACCGCCTTGAAATCGATGAAAAGGTAATGCGTTGGGACCTGGTATTCACGACATTTTTGGAGGATTTGCCGTACAGTAAAGATCAGGTCCGTTGTCGATCGGCCGTTAACGAAGCCGGCTTGATAACTTCCCACGAACTCGTTTACTGCTTCCACCTCGATCGCCTCACGCTCGACCGTCAAAATGCTACCATCCTTATCCCTGCACATTTCGACTCGCGGCACGATACCGTTGCGGGATGCGTTGAGCTTCTGATAGAACTTACGTGTTTCTTGAGACCAGCACAGCTGTTCCATCTCCTCGCACTCCGTCTCCTCCAGGTGGTGTTTTTTCTCCCAAAGGAGGTGGGTCTGCTGCTGCCGTTTCTGTCTATAACGCTCCACGTTCTGCCGGGTACTTTGGTGCAGCATGACCGCCCCCTCTGCATTCTTCTCCTCCAGAATCTGCCTACATTCCTCGTCGAACCAATCGTTTCGTCGACTCCGTCCCACGTAACCGACGTTGCTCTCAGCTGCATTGTTGATGACTGCCTTCACTGTTCTTCGGCAGTCCTCAAGAGGGGCTCCAGCTCACCCTCTTCCGGTAATGCAGCCTCGAGGTGCTGCGCGTATGGCGCTGTGATATCCGGTTGCTTGAACCGCTCTAGGTCATACCGGGGTAGCCGTCGGTACTTTATGTTTTTAACGACGGAGAGTTTTGGGCGAAGTTTAACCATCATCAGATAGTGGTCAGAGTCGCTGTTAGCGCCACGATAGGTCCTGACGTCGATAATGTCGGAGAAGTGCCGTCCATCAATCAGAACGTGGTTGATTTGTGATTTTTTCTGCTGTGGTGATCTCCAGGTGTATCGGTATGGAAGGCTGTCCTGGAAGTAGGTGCTACGAATTGCCATATTCTTGAAGGCGGTGAAATCAATTAGTCATAAGCCGTTTTTGTTCGTCAGTCGGTGGGCGCTGAACTTTCCAATAGTCGGTCTGTACTCCTCCTTCTGGGCAACCTGAGCGTTTAGATCTCCTATGATGATTTTGATAGATTGTAAGATTGCGTCCTTGTAATCATCAGTGCTTCCGAAGTGTGGGCTATTCGCGTTGATTATGCTGAAGTTAAAGAATCGGCCTTTGATTCTTAACCGACACATTCGTTCATTGATCGGCTACCACCCGATCACGAACCTTTGTACCCATCACTATTAAAGGTGTTCCCGGCTCACGTGTGTTGCCGCAGCTCTGGTAGATGGTATGATTACCTCTAAACGTTCGCACCATTGCTCCTGCCCAGCACATCTCCTGATACGATGCTGAAATCGCGGATCTTTAGAACATCGGTACATTCATTACAGACGCTCATGGTTTGTAGAAGCAAACCTCCGTTGGGTTCAGGTTATAGAATCCTTACGTACGGAAGTAGAGTCTGGCTTCTTTAAGGAAGCAAATTAGGGCCGCCAATGAAGCAGGGTCGTTCACGAGGACGTCACGAATATTGCCGAGAATGTTATTTGTTCTTCTGTGGTGTTCGTAAAGAGGGTAGTGTTTAAATATCAAAAACTAATTTTAGTTGTTATTATTTTTGTATTTCCAGATACGAACCGATCGTCTGATGACGCTGCTTCCATTACCTCCCGATTGCATTGCCTTAGAGGAGCTGCCGCCGTCCGAGTGTCCCCAGGGCGTCCTGATGGAGCTGCTCGGTTCGCTACAGCATCCGTACATCTATCCCGTGTTAGATTTAGGCTTTTTCCCGACCGATTCCCACCATTACGCGTGTCTCGTGATGCCCTTCAATCAGCGTGGCAGCCTGAAGGATCTCATTTATAAGGTAATTACGACCGGGCCTTTATCTGTATAACTCAATTTTCATTATTTGATGGCAACGGCTTGACGAATTCCGACGCAGAATGGTGACGGCAATAATCAACGCGTGCGTTGTCTTCGGCCATCAGATATACAAAACCCTACCGCGCTAGGGTGGCCCATAATAATTAAACTACAAACAACTTAAGTTACACCCTCAAATTTGTTCATTTGGATCATCAAGAAATACCGTGAAAATGTTAACGGAATTAGTTAACAGTCCTTAAATGTTTTCCCACGTAATTGGTGGATTTCCCCCATACGAACTTCAAGCTCGTTTAGACACCTCTCAAAGTTGATGTATTTTGTTCAAATTTTCACAATCACTTACGGGGGTTCAAATGAACAAATTCAGGGGTTGTAACTTAAGAACTTAACAAGTAGCTATTTTCCCTATAAAAATGGGCCACCTTACTATCGCACTCATCATCATCGTCCCCAACGAGCGATGGGTACCAAGCAAATGAATGCAAACATAATTTAAAATTCAATTTTGTTTTTTATCACGTACGCCGCACTCCACAGGGAGAGAATGATGGCGCAATCATTTGATTGTTTTTTTTTCTCTACATATATTTCTCCACTTCATGCTCGCCATTTTCTATGCTGTTCAACCCAAAAAAAAAACGTGCAGTCCCAGTGGAACGAACCGTGGAGTCGGAAGTATACAAGGAAGTCCACCTGCTTGCCACTGTCCCAGGTGCAACGATTAGGACGTCAAATTTTAGAGGCTTTGTTATTTCTTAAGGAACGAGGCATTCCATCGCACGGTCATTTGCATAGCGGAAACGTTATCCTTCAGAATGGCGTTGCCAGGTGAGTTGTAACGTCGGAACATTGGGCATTTGGATGGACGATTGACGATTACCAGAGAGCGCTTTACATGTTTGACGCCATGTTCATTAAGTAGAATTGCCCTTAATTTGTGGCGATCCAGTAACTCATAGTGGTGTTGTGTTTTTCCAAAAAAAAATCAAATTAAGTAGGGAGCTGGATCCTATTCTTCGCACTTTTGATTTACTGCGGCAGTGGGGTTTTTTGATAGCTACAGAGCTTATATTTGGCCACAATAAACATCATACTGAAGTGCTTTTTATAGCAAAGTTTCAGACAATTCGGCAGAGAAAAACCACCCATGCCAAAATGAATCATGGAAGTGCCCAAGTGGTTCTGCACCATATATAAAATTATCCTATCATGTAGATCAGCGGTTTTCGGAACATACTCCACGAAGCATTCACAAGTGCTCATCAAAAAGGTAGTTTATTTTTATGTATATTTTTTCAAAACTACTCTTGAAAACAAGCTTTGTTTAGACATTTCTACGCATGATTTTCTCCGTCCGCATGAATTTTCAACGATTCCAGGAACACCAGAAGTTAGAACATTAACAAAGTAGGAAATATCACAATGCAGAAAGAATAAAAGGCCGACATGACTGAAAGGTGGAAAATACTAGAGAATACTAGAGTACCTATAAACAAGAGCAACGTCATGTTCCAGTTTTGACAGGTCTTCTGTTCGATTGGAATGGACCAATGCACGAGTTCATTATTTGACATTTGAGAAGAGTCGTGTTATTTATGTGACCATGGTAACGAGTGAATTCGGTACCGCTCAAACGTCAAATTAGTGAACTCGTGCATTGGTTCATACGGTTTTGTATGGAAATGACAATTCACCGCTGTTCTAATTTTGACATTGACGCCACTCTTATTTAAATCCACACTGGAAAATATCAAGGGGCAGAAGACACCAAAAAACAGAAAGTATCAAAATAGAGTAGAGCTAAAGGTAGAAAATTAAATAGGGTTCATGCTGAATTTCAAAGAAATTTGAGCAGAAATATCAATAAAATAAAGTGGAATATATAAAGAGATTACAGAATGATTTGTAATCAACTCCATCACTACTTACATCTCTACCTGACAACTTAAACAACCCTGGAACAATATTTGGACCTGAATAGCTTTTTGAGTAAAGTCAACCTTACATTGTTGTCATTATGTTTATTAAGTCACAGTCAAAATGCGTAAGATTTATAATCCTTAAGCAACATCCACTTTAAGCTTTTTTAAAAAACTTACAACTGCGTCATTACTACTTGATGCTCTAGACTTTGAATGAATCATCATACATTCAAGCAGGATTCTTCATGGATACGCACCACATTAGCAAAATCCCGCGCGTGAGCTCACTGAACACGTGACTAGCATACCGACGTGCTTGTTGTTTGATTTCTTATTCTCACGGCACGCCCCCTCGAGAGTCCCACTGAGGATTTTTGGTTACATTGTTGTCCTAAGCGTGTCAGTAAAATCGTCACGCAACACAGGATTTCAGCAGTCGTAAAGTAAAAAGCCAATACTTCCTTTCTAGCTATAAACATATATATAACGATATAGACTTCATATATCCGCGTTATTTATGGATTCATTATCATAAAAGAAAACAAATACACATCCAAAAATATTGGACTATTTATATCAGCTTCCGCTGTCTTGTTTCACTTCTTTCTCTTTCTATTTTGAATTATGTCCTTACTGGAACAGAACAGGTGAGCGCTTTCAATACTATTGGATGAAAGCTCTCTTTAGCAAAGTTGACATTTTTTGCATTCCAAATCGTTTAACAGACATGATGACATTTCATTCCAAAAGAAGCATTTCACATTTCGACTTCTTTTCGAAAATATTTGTACTCCCATGGACCCATTTCGATAAATTGATTAAATACCTATTTAACACGATTTTTTAAGAAAATTTTATAAGCAATCACTTCATTACTTATCAGCATTGCATTATCATTCGCTCTAGATGATGTTTGAGTTCACTTCGAGCAAATAATTGATAGTCCACAATAGGGCGATATTCTAAACTGGAAAAGCAATAGATGGCCCTTTTTCAGTGGTAGTAAAAACGAAACCCTGAAGCAAAGAAAACACCACGGGAGATGAACTAAACACAAAAAGTTATGTATTCACTCCTCACTTGATTTCTAATCACTACTTTTTTGATCCAGTTTTCTGGACGGAAGAGAGTTTGCTCTACGAACGTTACAACTTGTAGTCGAAACTTGTAACCTTTTAAGCAATCACCAAGTGAATAATTGTCGAATTGCTCATCTAGCATACGATAGTCGTGAGTATCAATCCCATCTGACCATGTAGATTTTCACATAATTTCACTCATAATTTGTCCATCATTGAAAGCACGCAATGAGTTAATTATTACTATGAATTGAGCTAGTAAAAGTTATTCCAGAAATTCTACTTAAAATTTCTCCACAAATTCTACAAGGAATAAATAAAATTATAAAATCAACACTTTCAAACTAAAACAAGTTAATGCCCTCAAAGCATCAAAACGTCTTCAAAATGAATACGATGTTGTGATAGCAAAAAAGCTACAGAAATAATTAAATTTCGCACGAATAAGCAACAGTGTTTGGGGGCCCACATAGCCGTAGCGGTAAACGCGCAGCTATTCAGCAAGACCAAGCTGAGGGTCATGGTTTCGAATCCCACCGGTCGAGGATCTTTTCGGGTTGGAAATTTTCTCGACTTCCCAGGGCATAGAGTATCTTCGTACCTGCCACACGATATACGCATGCAAAAATGGTAATTGGCATAGTAAGCTCTCAGTTATTAACTGTGGAAGTGCTCATAAGAACACTAAGCTGAGAAGCAGGCTTTGTCCCAGTGGGGACGTAACGCCAGAAAGAAGAAGAAGAAGCAACAGTGTTTAGATCGGTCGATTGTGGAACGTTTTCAAAATAAAACCATCAGAAACTGGCTGAAAGATTTGACGATCTATATTTTTATATTGAAAAGGCCTCAATTCTTCATCAGTAAAAAGCCTTTTGAAAAAAAAGCAAGTTTATCATTAAAACTATTTGTGGGCTTCATGGCCGTGCGGTTAGTTTCGTTAGACATTTAATCGCATCGTGTCCGTCGTGTGGGTCCGATTCTCTCTTCAGACCGGAAAACTTTTCGCGAGGAGTGTTTTCCGACTGTGCCACTGGGCGTTGCATGCTAGTCCGTTGTCTAGTGTGGTGCTTCCTGCAAAGAACAAAATCGTTCACTGGAAGCATTCATGTGTTGGTGTCTTTTTCAAGCCATTTTTGGAGAAAAAAATATTTTCAATTGAAATGGAACTAAAATTGGCGGATTTTTTGGTATACACTAATTTTGATAAAATGCAACATCTTAACGACCAATTTGACGAGTATACCCCATTCGGCATAAATATGTTAGGCATAAGGACGTTTGGCATAAGGATGTTAGGCATAATGGACGTTAGGCATAATGGACGTTAGGCATAATGGACGTTAGGCATAACGGATGTTAGGCATAAAATACGTTAGGCATAATGGACGTTTGGCATAAAACAACTTGCGTGTATGTCATTTGGAACTCGTCTTTAGATCGAATTGTTCGAGCCTATTTACAAATACCATTACGCTAATGGGGGTAAGTAGGTCCTTAAGATGTAACAGCTCGTAAAAAATATTGCAAAATTCATACAAAAAGCGTTACGAGGGGGTGGTTTGGTTGTTTTGTCACAAATGAAAATTTTAAGCGTCATGAAATTTCATAATTATATCGCAAGATATGGAAGTATATACAAGTAATTATAATGCAAATGGTTCACTCAAAGACAACAATCAAGAGCCATGTCAAGAATTTATGTTATGATTAGTGACACAAAATTCAAAAAAAAAATCTGGTGGTGGCGTTACATTCCTGCTCTGAGTCAGCGCATCAATTTAGTGTAGATAGAACATTTCCTTTGCCTCTTCTTCAAACCATTTATAATAATTATTAATAATTTTTTATCAGTTGCTTTTCAATATGCGAGTTTTACATAAATCACTTGAAAAATATTTTTCGTCGAATTCGTCGAGTTTGAAAAATTAATATGATAAAGTAAATACTTTAGATACAGAAGTCAATTTCGAATTAATCGTAACACAGTATTTAGCATGGAGAATTCATCGGCATTCAGGTTCAAAAAATATTCTCGATTTTATTGCATAGAGCTCCTACAACTCATGATTTCCAAGTGATCCAAGTGGGGGGACGGACCTGGTGTAGTGGTTAGAACACACACCTCTCACGCCGAGGACCTGGGATCGAAACCCATCCCCGAGATAGTCACTAAAAATTTTCAGTGACGACTTCCTTCGGAAGGGAAGTAAAGCCGTTGGTCCCGAGATGAACTAGCCCAGGGCTAAAAATCTCGTTAACAAAAATAAAAAATAAATAAAAAAAAGTGATCCACATTATCATTCAAGAGCTAGTCGATGTGAAAATTATTGATGGAAATGTTTACATATTTAATTCCAATAACTATTAGAATCCAAAGAACAGTCAAAAATACAAAAATCGACTTTTTTCATTTCTTTGCCGATGAAAGATTTGTTAATATGTCGCAAGCTTTTTTTGACTACCCTAACTAACTTTTAGTGGAAAAAGATAAAAGGTGCATGCAAGTTTGATAATATGTGTGTTAGTGTGTTTTAGCAAACCGTGTTTTTAATACTAGCTACTAATATAGTTCTTGATGAACACTTTCGCTTTCAAAGTGCTGTTATTTTGGTCGTAATAAAAAATGCGTGGTGCAGTCAGAGATAAATATAATCATCTTATTCAGTTTAATACTCACTATCGTTTAATACAACTGTTATCAGTTAGGTTCAAGCTCTCGCTGCAACCAGACGTGTTTTCAATTTTACTCCGTATCGATTTCTTTTCTCGTCTCGCTTCTAGTCTCCCACTGCGGTGCGGAGAACGTTTCTAGCGTCAGACTTTCTGGCGACAATAAGTATTGTGCTATCCAACGCGTTAGCAACTATGACCGCCGTGCGTGCCCGTGAAAATACCTTCAAGGTTGACTTGTCGAACTTTCCCAAGCGCCCTTCGTTCGAAGAAATCCATGGATTCATACATGAGACGATTGGTCTCACCGTGGACCAAGTGCTGCGCCTGCAGATGAACCACGCACAAAATTGTGCGCATGTTAAGTGCTGTGACCTGAAGACTGCTCAGGATGTGGTTGACCGTCACAACAACC
The DNA here is from genome assembly GCF_002204515.2 of Aedes aegypti. Classification (NCBI taxonomy): domain Eukaryota; kingdom Metazoa; phylum Arthropoda; class Insecta; order Diptera; family Culicidae; genus Aedes; species Aedes aegypti. Next base: position 405,801,422 of record NC_035108.1, read on the forward strand.
GACACGAGTTCGAAGTCAACAAAACAAAAATCAAAGTTCGTTTGGCAATGGATGATGGAGGCGTGGAGGTAAAAATCCACGACTTGTCCGAAAACGTTCGGAATGAGGAGATTACGTCATACCTGATGCAATTTGGAGACGTAGTTTCAATTAAGGAACAAGTTTGGGGAGAAAATTTCGCCTTCAAAGGCGTGTCATCCGGAGTACGAGTGGCCAAAGTCATCCTGCGACGTCACATCAAATCATTTGTGACCATTTGTGGCGAGGAGACTCTGATTTCTTACCGAAATCAGCCTCAATGGTGCAAGCATTGTACGAACCCATCACATCCAGGGAGTACATGTGTCGAAAATAAAAAGTTACTGGGACAAAAGATCGACCTCAACAACAGGTTGAAAGCAGCGCAAAATAAGTCGAGCTACGCCAGCGTGCTAAACCAGTCGGCAAGTGTAGCCTCGCTTATGCCTGAGTTTGTTGGTACCAATCTGAACCAACTGAACGAAGCCGCTCGCTCATCTCGAGCGCAAACAGTAGCTGATGAAGCTGCTGCGTCCTCCAGCGCAAACGTCTCCACACCCTCCAAATACCACGAACGAATGGAGGAGAACGAAGGAATGGTAAACACCGTTGAATTCGCTTCTACTGCTGCTGTTGTTGCTGATGCTGCCACTGCCCCCGCTGCCCCCGCTGCCACCGATGTCACTGCTGTTGCTGCTGCTGCTGTCGTTGCTGTTCCTGTTGTCGCTGATGGTACACCGGAGGATCAATCCACCCAACAAGATGCGCAGACCCGCCCTGATGCCAACATTACTGCGCCCTGTCATGTGAGTGCGTTTAAGATTCCCACAAATCCCACCCCATCCAAACCTATTTCCATGCTGATTTCCGAAAGCGAGAGTAACGAATCGTCCACCGAAAGTGGACCATTCACAAAAGTCAAACGTGCAAGGGGGCGTCCGAAAAAACAGAAACTGGACGTCACTTCACCCGTGTTTGTCGATTCTGCCTAAAAATACTAACGACGTTCTGAAAGTTATCCGATGATCCTTAACTAATCATATGCACCCTAATCCCATCCTAATTATTAACCTCGAGTCAGTCGCGAGTATGTTCGGCTCCCCGTCTTGTAACACGATATTATGAACCACCCTATCCGAAGCTACAATATTGGTTCGATTAATATCAACGCTGTGTCCAACCCAAACAAAATTGCTTCTCTCCGCTCATTCGTTCGTTTGGTCGATTTAGATATTATTCTCCTACAAGAGGTTGAATCTGCAAATTTGTGTATCCCTGGTTATAACGTTATTACCAATATAGACGAGAACAAACGAGGAACCGCAATCGCTCTAAAAGTCCATATACCTTATTCTAATGTCCAAAGAAGTCTAAATAGTCGTATTCTTACAGTTAAGGTTTCGGATTCCGTTACAATCTGCAATGTTTACGCGTACTCTGGCACCCAGAACTTTTCTGCTCGTGAAAAACTATTCAGAGAACAGCTACCCTTCTACCTGCAAAATGCTGCCGCACATCTAATAGTGGGCGGTGATTTCAATTGCGTGATTGCTGCCACAGGGACAAGCAATTTTAGCATGTCTCTGAAGCATTTAGTAGATAATCTGCATCTTTCTGATACGTGGGACTGTCTCCATGGAAACTCTATTGATTACAGTTTTATTCGCCCAAACTCTGCCTCTCGTTTAGATCGGATATACGTTTCAAGGTCGCTTGTTCCGCATCTCCGCACTTCTGAATTGTTGGCTACGTCCTTTTCAGATCATAAGGCGTGTAAGATTCGTTGCTGTCTTCCAAATCTGGGCAAACCACACGGGAGAGGTTATTGGTCCATCCGTGCGCATGTTCTCAATGAAGACAATTTGGATGAGTTTCGACAAAAGTGGAATCGTTGGTTGCGCGACCGTCGTAACTATAACAGTTGGATGTCATGGTGAATTGAATGTGCTAAGCCGAAAATTAGAAATTTTTTCAGATGGAAAACTAATGAATCTTTTCGTGTGTTTCACGCAACCAACGAACTGTTGTATCGTCGACTACGAGATGCGTATAGTGAATTATACCAAAACCCCAATGGACTATCTAAAGTCAACGAAATTAAAGCGAAAATGCTGCAAGTTCAAAGTCACTTCTCCAAAGCATACGAACGTTTGAATGATCGTTTTGTATGTGGCGAAAAAGTATCTGTTTTCCAAATAGCTGAACGTTATAGGAAGAAAACTGTGATCAGTTCTATCCAACATCAGGAGCATTGCCTCACAGATGTTTCTGAAATAGAAAATCATGTTTATGAGTTTTTCAAAGATTTGTATACTGCAGAGGCCCTCGATGATAGTGAAAATTTTCCAACCACTCGAGTAATCCCTCCAGACTCTAATACAAATAATGCCATGATGAACGAAATCACAACCGCGGAAATTTTCTTCGCAATCAGAGAAAGTGCTTCTAGAAAATCACCCGGGAACGATGGAATTCCTAAAGAGTTTTTCTTGAAGGCTTTTGATATTATTCATCCTCAACTTAACTTGATCATGAACGAAGCTTTAAGAGGAAACATTCCTGAGCAATTTGTTGAAGGAGTTATCGTTTTGTGTAGGAAGAAATCGAATGACAAAACGATAGAAGGATATAGACCAATCAGTCTCCTAAACTATGATTATAAGCTTCTCTCAAGAATTCTTAAACAGCGATTAGAAAAAGTTATGATTGAAAATAATGTTCTAACTTCTAGTCAAAAATGTTCAAATTCCGAACGTAACATCTTTGAAGCGATTCACTCCATCAAAGATCGTATTGCTGAGCTCAATTGCCGCCGTGTTTCCGGAAAACTGATTTCTTTTGACCTCGATCATGCATTTGATCGAGTCAGTAAAGATTTTCTACTGGTTGTGATGCGGAACTTTCATTTGAATCAAAATTTCGTAGAACTCTTAGGGAAGATTATGTCCGCTTCAAGTTCTCGCTTGCTCATAAATGGAAATCTAACTCCTAAGTTCCCAATCCAACGCTCCGTTCGACAAGGAGACCCCCTGAGTATGCACCTTTTTGTCCTTTACCTCCATCCCCTCCTGGTCAAGTTACGCACCATCTGCAATCACCCGTTGGATTTAGTAGTAGCGTATGCTGATGATATATCGATTGTGATAACTGACATGCGCAAACTGAACATCATTAAGCAAGCATTTCTGGACTTCGGCCGGTGCTCAGGGTCGCTTTTGAATTTCGTTTGCTGTTAACATCGGGATCCAACGAAGCAACAATGATGCTGTCTGGCCACGAGTGTGTGAATCCGTCAAGATACTTGGAGTAACATTCTTCAACTCGCAGAAGAAAACAATTGATTTCAACTGGGGCGAAGCTATAAGGAATACGTCTCGGTTGATGTGGTTGTTCAAACCCAGAAATCTAAACCTACAGCAGAAGGTGGTGGTGCTTAATATGTTTGTAACATCGAAGCTATGGTTTTTGGCATCTGTGATAAGTATTCCAAATCAAGCAGTGGCACGTATTACTTCTCACATAGGAAACTTCATCTGAGAGAGGTATTCATTCAGGGTTCCCATTGAACAACTCACCTTGCCCAAAAACCTAGGTGGTCTCAACTTGCATCTCCCGATGCATAAATACAAGGCTTTGTTGATCACGAGGTTTCTCAAAGAACAGCAACATACACCTTTTGCTAGATGCTTTAACCACTACCTTCAGAATCCTCCCAACGTATCTGCGATCCCCGCACTCTATCCTTGTTTGAAAAGCATTGCAAAGGTACTTCCCTACATTCCTGGACAAATTAAGGAAAACCCTTCGACAGCTGCTCTGCACAACTACTTCCGTGAAAAATTAAAACAGCCAAAAATTGTTGAAGAAAACCCAAGAGCAAACTGGACGAGAATCTGGAGAAATATACGGACAAAAGGACTCACATCGACGGAACAATCCACGTACTACTTGCTAGTGAATGGAAAGATTCCACATGCTGCCCTTCTACATCGACAAAACCGTGCACAAAGTTCCATGTGTCATCAGTGCCCTAACACTGTAGAAGATTTAGAACATAAATTCACCGCTTGTCGTCAAACAAATGCCCTATGGAATCATCTTCACCCACGGTTGGAAGCAACCATAGGTAGGAGGGTATGCTTCAACGAACTCCGGCTACCAGAGCTGGAGAATGTAGCCAGAAACAGAAAATACCAGGCATTAAAGCTATTTATTGTTTATGTAAATTTTGTTTTAGATGCCAACAACGACCTATCTGTTGATGCCTTAGATTTTGTTTTAAATTGTTCGTAAAAGTTAAATGTGTACACGTCTAGTTCAATAAAGTTCCAATAAATGTGTTTAAAAAAAAAATTATAATGGAATGTTTGCAACAGCAGTACCCCCACAAAATTCCAATATGAGCAGTTTTTCATTCCAAATAAGCACTAATTTCCTTATACTGTTCTAGGTACTAAAATCATCCACGCAGGGATTTCGCATGTATTGCTATCACAATTTGTAATTTTAATTTCTTTTAGTATAGAAACTTTAAAAAATAACTTATAGAATTCCCAATATAATTATCAAGCAGTTTTTGATTGAATTCTCGAAGAGATCTTGGATGAGTCATAAGAGAATTTATCGGGAAATCTATAGAAAGTTAGTTGCATATTTGTAGTAATCTCTAAAAATGACTGAAAGGTAAACCATCTAAAAATCTAAGGTTATTGAAATTTTTTGGTTCCCTTTCTGGGCAAGAGTCAAATAATTGAGAGAGTCCAGATAAGAAGAAAATAAAATTCTGAACCGTTTTCAGGAAATTGACATTCATTTTTAGTCAGGCCCAATTATCTTAAATTGAAAAAAGAGAATACCTGGGACAATTTCCAAAACTTCAATGTCCATATTATTCGGGTTGCATTGAGAAATTATTCTATAATTCTAAAAAATTACATTTAGTTTCCTGATTCCATCAATCCACCAGGTAAAAAAAAAGTTGTTCAAGAAAATTAGAGGGCACAGAGTTTCTTTGCGCTTGCCATACGATATACTAAATAAAAAAATAATGCAAAAAATAGCTCTCAGTTAATATATGCGTAGGTACTCACAAGATCACTTAGCTGAGAAGCAGGAAGAATATTTGGGTGTGATATCGCCTTTCACTTGCATTATGTTAGATCTCTTCTTTTTGAAAAAAAATACATTTTGTGCTTTCGCTATTTACTAATACAGCCGTTTCAAAAACTGTCCCATTCGAGCCCTACCGGAACCGAATTAAAAATATCCTGATGGGTCCAAGACCGCTATTTTTACTTATGCCATCATGCTTATTCAATACAATATGAAAAATCATAGATTTCGAATCTTCACCGTCACCGAAAAGTCAATAATTATTTCAGGTCTACCAGAACCGATATCGGAAAATCCGGATAGGGCCATTTCTTGTTATTGGGTTATGGAACCATGTATATTTACCTATGGATAGAAAGTCATGAACTTCAAGCCGTTGAACGCAACGAATACCAGATGACTATGTGGCCACAATGGTCTTTTACGATCTTAAACTGCTCAGGACAGTATCGTTATATCTAATGGTCCATCATATAATGCTTGAATCGATGTTCTAGAGTGATTTAATATATTTACTATTGAGTATCTGGTTTAGGCTGCATTAGGTACACCACGTGAATTTGGCCCTTTTTAAAAAGTACGTCAGTTTTCAAAATCATTCATAACTTGGCGGAATCATCAAAATCGGTTGGAAATTGACAAAGTTATCGCAAATTGAAGAAAAATATTTGATGGATTTTTTCATGTTGGTACTGTGAAGATTAAATGAGTTATTCCACGAATTTTTTAAGTCCGTTCCCGCCAGTTCCTTTTTTAAATCAATCTGGTAAATTTGTTTTCTTTGCAAAGCATTTTAATCTGTTCTGTAGCAAGCAAAGACAGCATATGGATTATCCTTAAATTAACGAAAATTCTTATACGACTGGAAGGCAAATCCATCGGAATAGTAATACAAAGTGGAAGATAAAATAATACAATGAATAAAAGTGACTAATATATATACGCAGACAATGTACCACATTGCCAAACTGGAAAAGGCGTCTGTCTAGCTGCCACGGATGTAACGAACCCGAACTAAAGTGCCAAACAAACTCGACTACCACCCACTACTGCAAAGGGGAAATGGTGCTAAACGAACCTCGTTGGTTGAATTAGTCTAGAGTGGAAAACTTCGTTTATTAAATTCCAGCTTTCTTACCGCAAAATGAGTTGAACAGATTAGTTTTATGGTACTTTGTTGTACGCAAACCACTATGCAATATATCCTACATTTTTTATTACATACTTTGGCACATTTTTTTGAGGTAGCAATGCAAGATTTCTTAGAACAATCCTGTGGATATGGTTTCATGTTTTATTCCAATAAACACTTATTTTTTAATTTCTGAACGTTTAAAATTATGAAAAATCAATATATTTTATAATGGGTTGTAAACCAAACAATAATCTTTGAATAGTCTTAAAGAATCAAAACTGTAAGTGGTGCATTCAAGATCATTCTCCCCTCGTGGCTTTTCGTGGGATCGCGTGACCTAACCGCAGCAGGAAAGCCCCAGTCGACAAATAACATGCAAGAAAGTGGTTTACCATTTCCGACGACTACATCGATGTCACAGCCGTTGACGTCGTTGAAGGATGTATCTATCCAACAGTGGCCGCGCCAAGCATGTCAGTTCTAACAAAAAGTAAACGGCTGGTGTGGTTTAATGCTGAAGTGACGATTGGGGCAAAATTTAATGGCGGGATTTTGCTGTACCGCCGCCGCGCCGTCATTTTCGGTGATAAACGATTTGGGTTACCATAAATAAATAGTTGATTTGTGTTTGTCGCATACTAGTGAATTAGTGGAAGCTTATTGTGGAAAGGCGTGCTTTTCTCTTTATTTATGTCCAAAACTTTATGGACCATGCTCATTGTCATCTGTTCAAGTACAACTGAACCAAAAACTTTTGTGTTATAGAAAAATGCATAACATTTTAGTGAAAACACTTATGTCACTTTCTCTTTTATTTTTACTGTCGTTTCTTGTTCTTGCATTATCATATCATGTTTCCTAATAACTTTATTAGTATTATTTCAAATATTACATTCATTCATTTATTATATCTAGGTGTTCTTTATTAGGTAAATCAATTATAGGGAAGTCTTTCATATTCGTACCGGTTCGTCTACTTATTCCCTGTTGATTTGTATCCTCATTGTAACATATAATATAATAGTTCTTCAAACTTCTTTTAACATTTCACATATATTATTCTATACGCAATGTCTTGTATCAAATTCAGCTTCATTCTTCTTCCATTTTCATTTCATTCTCAATATTCATTTACCACTTCACGTTGTTCTACTTCTTCAGCTCCACTTTGCGTTCCACATTTTTTATTATAGCATTATCATTTATCAATCATTGCCCAATCTATTTTCAGAAGCTAATCTCAAGTTCTAATTCATATATTTAATAAAGAATTTGTCATCATATTTGAATATGCATAGTGGACAACCGTAAATAAATTACTTTGGAAATTGATACAAATTGTCAGCCTTGTTGGTCCACTAGAACTCAAGATTTGCCTCTTCAAAGTTTTGATGATGATGATCATAAAGAGTAAAAAAATATGGAAATTAGCATGGCGTTCCGTGTTATCTTATACCAATACTTCCACCTTGAAGTAAATAAACCACAGTTTTCAAGAAGGCCCCTCTTAAAAAAATTGTAACAGTAGCTTTCAGCTGTAGCGCTACTGCTTCCGCAGTAGATATAAATACAAAGTAAAACCATTATCTGGTAATCACGTTTATCCAATCTACTCCCCCTCTCAATGCTGGCTGCCCCATTAACACCATCCATTTTTTCTGCTTCTTTAAATCCACAGATTATCGGGTCTAGAAAACGGTTTGCTCGGACTGAGCTCGCGAGTGAATGCCGTGGTGTGGGCCCGCACGGCTCCGGATATTGACAACATCGACGTCATCTGCTTCGGCCACTTGCTGTTCGAGATGTGCGCCGGCTACGAGCTTTCCTCGCCCCAGCCGACCCCAGGACACTATCAGCTGGATCTGGAGCGCTATCCACAGGTTGTATGCTACACACCCGGCTGGCTCCGGTCGGTTCTTTGTGTCAGGTTGCCTTAACCCACCCTTCCTTCTGTTGCCTCCTTCCGATCTCCATGACAAACAATCTGCTACCGGTTGGCAGGCAGGTAACATCCGACAGTGGCAGTTGGATGTTATCAATGTCAGCACAGAGCACGGATAAAACACACCAACCCACAGTGGGATATTTCGTCATATTAGCGCTTATGATAAACTGCGCCTTAATTATCAATATTAACTTCTCAAACTTTTGTTTAAGACATATTTTGGTTCAAATTGCGCGATGTGTCATCGATTTTATTGAATTTAAGAACCTGCTTGCACCCTGTTTACAAAATTAGCCGTTTCTTTTATATGACCAGATAAAATACTTTCCCTAATAAACAAGAAAGTATCTTTTATTAAACGGAAGATTTACAAACCTCGTTGATTTGTAATCTTCAGCACCTAAAAACTGATTTCTGTATCAAATTTAGCACATAAATCAGCATACAAGCTGGTAAACTTGCAAGCAAGTTGACTAAATCTATAAATAATCCATTTTTAATCATCAATATCTCAAAACCAGATGTACTGTGACGTTTATGAAAATGACAATGAATTCAGCGACCTCAAATTAAGTAAATAGCGGTATTTTGGTGCTTTAGACAAAACTTATTCCATTGTGTAATCCCTTAAAAGTGGATGTTTCGAAATAACTTTTGCATTGACTCCATGACGCAAGGCTCATTTATCAAAAGCGCTAAAATGTCAAAATCTCCCATTGTGCAACCGTCACATTCAGCGTCTAGCGAAAGCGGCCGTTTTCACACCGTGGACTTCGAGCAAGGTGAAAAAACTGTCCCATGCTTCGCATAGAAAAAGCCTAAGGAAATGGATAACGACCGTGTGACATTTTGATTTCACCTGCTTTTCCACCTGCCCTTGCACCTTTTGACCCACCACCCCCCCATTCACGTCCAAGATCCATCGATGTCGATTGATTTTCCACTTTATTTATTTTCCATGCTCATTCGTGCTTCGCTGGCTACCTACTATTTTTCAGGTCGTTGACGTGCTGCAGATGATATTCGAATCCCCGGACGGGCGCTACCCGACAGTCGAAGAACTGGTCCTTTGTGATATATTTCGCAATATCGATTTAAGAGAACTGCGAGGAACATGTGTGCCTGTAAGTAGTATTAGAATTCGAATTTATTTGCATAATTCAGTAGTTTAAGGAGAATCACTACATTTATCTAATGATACAGATAGTAGGAATGATTTTATAGAGAATATAGAATTGCTAACCCGTACATTACGATTGAATCCAAAAATTCATTATACTATAGCAACAATCAAAGTCAGTAATTTTCAAAATGATATTGAAAACTTTTTGAACATCATCGTAATAAAGGTCTTAAAGGGGCAATGATGTTTTAAATGACCTCAGAAATTATATTCACCAATTCCTTGCAAACGCGGGTAGAGGAGAATTGCAAAAGAATAACAAAACTTACAATTAAAATAGAATGTTTGAATAGCAAAATTTGTTCCTTGTTTGTTTGAAATAATAGTTATATAACAAAAATAATAATTAAGTTTGTATGGCATAAAAACTAAATAATATCATATTTTGCCATTGTAATAACTAAATAATAACAAAAATATAGGCAACAGTCAATAACAAAATATGTTATTATTTAGATATTTATACCAAAATAAGTTATTCACGAGTAGATCAAAATAATGGTAATTTTAGTTCTTTGACTTGAATATCTAAATTTGGAATAATTGAAAAATAAACTTTTGGTTACCGGCAAAAAAACGTTTGCCTTTTATATCATACGAATAGTAAAATAAGATATTATGGCAAAATTTGATATTGATTTGTTCTCATGAATTATTCAAATGAAGTTTTAAAATATCAAAGCAATGACTTATTTTACTGTGATGGTAAGGTTTGTTATTTTTGAATATTTAATGTTTTTTTTTTGTATTTTAGCACAAATATCAAATTGACTATGATAGCATATTTTGTTATTAATTAGTTATTACATGATTTTGAATTTTGCTATGATTGTATGTTTTGCCATTGATGAGATATTTGTGTCATACATTAATAACATAATAAAGGTTAAACTAGATATTATTGCAAAATTTCTTGTTATTTTATCCTTATTTTGTTATTTACCTCTACCCGGGAAATGACAATAACGGACACCCTCCGCATTCTTTTGTGTAAACCTATTCTAAATAAGAACGTAAACCCTACGTAAATATTGCAGTGGCAAAGTTAAGCCAAAAATGTGACTTAAATTTGAGCATGAGCATGAGCATGATTGACCGCCCGCAGTTGCTACTCCGTTATTGCAAGAACAGTTGTACTTACACATGGAACCAACAAATGCTACTCAGGATCAGTAGCATCTTCAATATGTAAGTACTGGTGCTCTCATTATTATAACAAACAATACCGGCGCCGGCTGCGTCCGAATGCAGGTCAATTTGGGAATGGGAGGGAAATGTTGACGTGTTACTTGCTTTATGGAAGCCGAGGAGTCCTCTGCACTTCCACAAGAAAACACTGGGAGTTTGGATATGGGCAAGGATTCGATAAAGATATATTTTTAAATGAATACGTGAACATATACACGAATGATCGATACCGATAGTGTGGTTACTATGCGAACCGGACACGATCCGGATTCCGTCGCTCACCCACAAAGGAGCATGCAACAGATTCAATGGATCAAACACTACTGACACGTCGATTTTTTTCACTCGCACACTTTGTTTTCGTTGTTTTCTTCCGAAAAACACGAATTGGACACAATTGTACGGATTCCGCCGCTCGCTCTCAAAGGAGCATGCAACAGATTCAACGGAACAAACACTACTCCCAAAAATGTGACTTAAAGTTATCGACTAACCAACGGGTTCGACGAATATTTTTAGACGGTTTGCAAAACAAAATAAAGATTTGATCAATGACGGACTAGTAATTTAGCTATTGCCAGAGTTGCCTTCAGAGTTTTTCAATAATATTCGAAATTGAATTTGGTATTCTCAAGAATATCTTCCGTAATTTATTCAACTTCTGTCTTGAGACATCTTCAGCATATTTATTAATCCATACATTTCTTCTCAAATTCCCTTCCTGGGAATTTCGTAGGAGATTCTCAACTATCTCCATACAAGAGTTAATTCGAAATTGCTTGCGAACCTTCAAGAGTGCATTAATGGTGTCCTTATTTGATTCTTCCAGAATTAGGATCGGCAATAGCACATAAATTTAATCTTCGAAACATTCACCAAGAGTTTCAAAAGTTTTTTTTTTTGCTTTAGGATTGCTTAGTGTAATTTCTCATGTATTTTAACACTAGGAGCCCAGGGATCAAATAACAGTTGTTCAAAATTCTTTCACGCATCTCATGTCTATATTCCATATTTGATTAGAATAAGAAAAAATGTTCCTAGGGGTGTCCAAATTTTCTCCAACACAATTTTTTTCACACACTGAGGTGGTATTAGAATGGTGTCAAATCTTACCGCAAATGTTATAATTTCAAGTTTTTCAAACCAGCGACCCTAGTTATCTAAAAAAATAATGAATGTGAAGGAAAAAAAATTGAGCATCCCTAACGAGGCAGATATTTGTATATCGCAAAACTCGCAAGCCAAAACTTTCAGTGCTCTGGCTATACATGCTAGAGGTTTAGAAACTTCGACAAAGTATTTTGAGCTAGGTTACACTAGATTTTGATCCCCTTGAATTTGATCTAAATAACTTATAACTGTTCTTGATCAGTTCTATCTCTTGGTAGGAACATCCAAGATAAAAACTTCTGTCATGTTGTTCAATTATAAAATTTTGAAATAATTTGCTTGCAGAATTGCAGCGAACATGTCTGAGCAGAACTATAAATGTACACTCAAAATTTAAATTACTGAAAATAATCAAGAAATATTTACCTTTTATTCTTAACAGTTTGACTATGAACTTAAATTGAAAGCACTTTTTTCGACATTAAATTAATAACAGAAGTCTAGAGATCGTTTTTAAGTAAAAAGAGAAATTCTAGATTACACTCAAAACTATTTTGAATAAAAAAGTTAAAGAAATCCTATTTTTTAACCTGTCTGTCTATAAATCAAATTTCACAGCGATTTTTTTTCAGCATAAACTGGATTGTAAATGTCCAGTCAACACGTTTGAGCAGAATTAGAAATTTGTGTAATCCAACTCAATTTTTTTTTTTTGCTTAAGACCTACGAAAACCTTGAATTTCCATCATGTTTTTCTGTAAAACAATGTTCAAAGCAATGACATGCAGTTTTTAAGAAGAAATCTAGTGGACATGTTTGGCATAGCATAGCATAGCATAGACTGACTGTACATTTCAATGGTTGCTACTCCGTGATTGATCGGAACTGGTAATAATTGCACTGCGATCCAAATGAATAAGGGATGGGAGTTTCCGCTTACTCTCGGAGTGCAATTTTAGCAGCTCTAATATTGTTGATCAATAACGGCGCCGGCCAAGTCCTTACAGTCAGTTGGGATGGGGAAGGAATGTTAGGGTGTAATGATTGTTGCTTCTAGAGACCGAGAATACCTCTGCATCTCCACAATCACCACGGGAAGGGTGTTTATTAGTGGAGAAGGAAAAGATCTGGGAGTCACCTTTGGTCGGTGATGCGATCCATGGATAAGGAGAAAAAATACGGTTTATACTTAAAGCTAGTTTTTAGTTTTGTCTCAAAAAGTTTTTGGTAGAAGATTTGAAATAAACGTCAACATCTGTAATGTCGAACCATTCAAAAGATGTTTTTATTAATGGCGAAAAAAAAATATATGCGTATGTTTTAAATTATATGAAACAGGAATAATGCCGACACTTGTAGTGAAGAACCATACATAGTTTGTTCGAAAATTACATAAAAGTTTTACTGAACATTTATGCCTCAAGAAGAAAAGTTTTTGGTAGAAGTTTCAAAATAAACGTCGACATTCATAATGCCGAACGATTCAAAAAATATTTTAAGTAATGTCAAAAAGTTTCTATGTTTATTAGAATTGTATAAAACAGGCACTATGCCGAACCATACAAAGTTTGATTGAATATTACAAAAAAAATAACGTTTACAGGAAAAAATGTGTTATCATAAGCATGAAACGAGCTCACCATTTGGTAATCCAACCTCGACTGAATACTCGCACTCACACAGCGTGCCGCACTCACACGCGAACCGAAAACCAAACTCCCGGCGTCCTGAAAACGAAGCGTCTTGTTTGGGCTTTCCAAAACACTGCCCAGCAAAACCCGCGAACCGGAAACCGAACTCCCGACGTCCCGAAAACGAAACGTCTTGCTTGGGCTTTCCAAAACACTGCCCAGCAAAACCCGCGTAACGAAAACCAAACTCCCGGCGTCCTAAAAACGAATCGTCTTGTTTGGGCTTTCCAAAACACTCTTTTTAACTCGCTTTTCAAGAAGAAATCTAGTGGACATGTTTGGGAAGAAAAAGTAAATTTTAGATACACTCAAAATTTATTTTACTAAAAAAAATACGGAAATACTTATTTTATTATAACTATTTGCTTACAAATCGAGTTTCAAAGCGATGACATGTAGTTTCTAGGTCTAATGAGCATATATAGCAATTTTAGATCACACTCAAAATTTCTGTCTAAAATTCAAATCTAAGAAACTTTTTTTTTCAAGTATGTTTGCCAGTAAACCAAAACTCAAAGCAATGAAATGCGTTTTTTTTTTCGAATTAAAATTTTCGCAAATCATCGCATTGAATTTAGATTTACAGAAAATAGACAGTTGCTAAAAGTAAGGTTTTCGTAATTTTAATGAAAAAAAATTGAGTATAACCAAAAAGTCTTCGTTATAAATTTCAATTTACCTGCAAAAGTTAAAAAAATACAGGTTTTCATAGTTTTATAAGCACAGTAAACTCTGCCTTACTCGCTATCTCGCACCTCCATATTGAGTTAGAGAGCCATAATAAAAGTCGGTATAAAACGGTAAAGTCGGTATATAAAACTACGAAGTGCCTTTAACTCAATAACTTAAGATAGACTGACTATTTTGAGAACTTTTATGGGTGCGTTCATTTTGAATAGTATTTGTATCTCTTGCTGTAATAATTTAGAAATTTAGAATTCTCTGAATGTTTTATCGAATGAACGCTTCAAATTTGAATTTACATGTAAAAATAAGGGTTTTTTTAGTTATGTTCAGTTGTTTAAATTTTGAGCGTAATAAAATATGTCTATTTTATCTTAACTCTTAAATCTGATCCAAAGTTCCTTTTTCTGCTCAAACATAGGTACTGTTCTTGTTCAATAAAATTTATGTCGAAAAACTACATGTCGTCGGTTTGATACTTGTTTTGAAGGCTCTTCATTAAAACAAATAAGTTTTTTCGTATTTTTTTTTTTTTTGTGAAAGAAACTGTGAGTGTATCCAAAAGTTACTATTTCTGTCCAAACATATTCACTAGATTTCTACAAATGAATTAATGCCACTAAAACTACATATCATTGCTTTGAACATTGTTTCACAGGCAAAGAGGATGGAAACTTAGGATTTTTCGTAGGTTTTTCAATAAAAGAAAACTTGAGTGTAATCCACAATTCATATTTCTGCTCAAACATGTTCACTGAACTCATCAAATATATTTTATGTTGAAAAACTACATGTTTTCACTTTGAAATTTGATTTGGAAACAGATAAAAAAAACTAGGAATTAGTGAAGTTTTTAAGTAAAATAAATTTTGAGTGTAATTTCGAATGTCTATTAGTAACCAAAAATTTTCACTGGAATACTCCAATCAAATTTATGTCAAAAAAAAACTACATGTCATTGCATTATATTTCGGTTCATAGGCAGATTGTTAAATTGTGCGTACAATCAAAAATTTATATTCCTGCTCAAACATTTTCACTGTACCTATTCAAGCAAATTTGTATTCAAAAAAAATTGTTAAAATGTCCCATAGAACTACATTGCAGTAGGAAGTTTTGAAATTGATCTAGACAATCTAGATCAAAGCGGGATCAAAATGTAGTGCAACTTATTTCAAAATACTTTGTCGAAGATACCAAACCTTTCATACATATCCAAAGCACTCGAAGCTTAGCTGTCAAAATTTGCGACCTACCAAAATTTACCTCGGGGCTCCGCGTAAAACGCGATCCTAACTACAGTACCTGCTGCAAGAATTCTTTGTTGTGATGCCTCGAGTGATTCCTAGAAAAAAAATGGAAAGGCACACCTGTCGTACATTCTTCAGCAAATTTGTTGTATTCGACTAGATTCACATATTTTACTTACACAACTTTACTGCACATAGCTGCATATTTGTCAAATTCAACATTATTGTCAATTTCCAGTTAATACCGTGGAGAGTCATCAAATGATAAACACTTTCAATCAACTTACTAAAAGATTGTTCTAGCAAATTTCGGAAAAAAAAAATCCAAGTTGTTTTGTCATATTGGTAATTGTAATCGCATAACAGTCAAGTTGAGATTTTAAATGAACCTCATAATGTAGTAGCAATGAAATTTTTTCTGAATATTTTCCCAATATGTGATATTAGCTTTACAAAACTTCAGCCTTCAATATGCATCTTTGAGTTCTTGATAATTTTTAAAAAAGTTAGTGTCTTCCCATACTGCCATAAAATGCATACTTGAGCTCCATTTACTCAATGCCTACTTTTGTCGAACGTTACAAATATGGAGTTATGGACAGTTTATCAGTAAAACAAAACAATGTAGAGCCTATATTGCGTAACATTTTTGTTTCACATTTCTCCAAAAAGTTATACCTGAAAAAGTTGTAGATTTAGTTAAATTTTGAACTTTGTCAGTTATACATGAAAACAAAGTGAACATTTTCAACTAAAATGAATGTTCTCACTGTTTTGCAGGAAAAGTATTAGGAATATGTTAGTTGTTTCTATGAGCGTTAAGCGTGTAATTTTAATTAATGGCGTATCCTACACTTTTTCACCACTAATTACTACCGCCAGATAGTCCATGATCTGATAAACTGCTTTGCTGAATACTCCAACCTTCTAGCGTATCGGGATATTGAGATGCAGAGGTTTGAATAAAATGGTTTACACACCCAAACAGATTTCCTACTGCCAGATAGCCCGAAGACTCCAACTGCCTAGTTCTTCAGGATCTAGAGATAATCATTATTTTTTTCAAACTCATTGCTCTGCATGCTCTACGAACATGAAATAAACTTTTACAAATGAAAATTATGCATAAGGATTTTATGGTTGCGATATTAATGAAACCTCTATGAATCGATGTTCCAGGACTCGATATCGACTCATGGAACCATACGAAAAACAAAATTTCATAATTGCTACGATGGTCCCCTCAAAGAGCTTCCACAAGAATTTGTTTCCACAACTCGATATTTCCATGAGTTGATGGTCCCTTCAGATATCGACCCATGGAGGTTTGACTGCAGAACTTTTCTAACTTAAGCTCTCCGTTTACAACTAAATATTGAACATTGGGTGTAAAAACCGTGTTGTGGGACTATGAAAAAATGCTACACCATTTATCAACCATCCACCTTGGGTCAAAAACTTTAATGGAAGTTTATATGTATGGTTTATAATCACGGCAATGCGTTGTTTATATTTTATAACGTTGATTTAAACGTTATAGAATTGCAATCTAATTGAAAATACACTAACTATACCATTACCTTGTCTCTACTTTCATGAACCCCTACCGAAATCTCAATTGGCGCCGCCGGCAGTCCTTCAAACATGGTTTGAGTAGCTCTACGTTGAGTCTGTTGAACGCCGTTCGCCGACGACAGGGTGCGATACTAAGTGGATCATACAGCGAAGGCAGCTCGCCATGCACTCCACCGTCAACACCACGTGAGCGGAAAACCGGGTGTGTAATCATTACCTGAACAAACTGTGCTACACAAAGACAAACCAAAATCGTCCATACTCATATATGCAGAATACATTCCTGTCAATGCAGATTTTCCTTTGTAATCAGATCTCATCCACATACAGAAGACTTAACACAATTTGTTTTTTTTTATTATCTTTATCTTTTTCTCGGTTTCTGTGCCTTATGTTTCACGGAAAATTTAAGCTGTTCTCTATCAGTTTGCTTCATGTACATAAAATTAATGTTTCCTCTCCAATAGCTTTCATCGTTTTCAGTTGTACTGACTGACTGTCTTTATGTTTTCTTCCTCACTGCGCCTTTCTGTTCGAATGAAACAAAAAAAACGTCTTTATCTTCCGATGTTATGCCAATTTATGCACTGCCACAATATCAGTGACACTGATGATGATGATGATAACGATGATGTTTATTGGAAGACCAAGTGCCACACTCCGGGCAAACAAAAAACAATGTAGCAATCTTGTAGCAACTTTCTCGTCGAACAGAAAGTTGAATTCCGCAAAGAGAAACCCCATCTGAAACGATTATTACGAAGCGCGAAATCGATGAGACACCATGGGCCTCCATCAAAGCTGCTCGCTATCCCACTGAATTACTACATTTAGCAGTACACCCAGGGTACACTGTATCACAATCCAATCCACCAAACTCCTCTAGCTATCTTGCGCATTTGTTGGCGTGTCCTCTGAGCACCTCTTGCTGAAATCGATCTCATTTCACGGCGTCGTAACTTGGAAGAAATCTAGGTAATGATCCAAACTTGGAAACACGTGCTCGGCACAGTGGGGTGGAAGAGAATATTGCTAGACAAAACATACAATCAGATCGCTGTAAGTTATTCAATGAGGCAGCTTCGATAGAAAAAATCTTTCAAATGGGACGGCGCAGTAGGCATAAATACGTCCGCCATACGGATAATTGCCATAGTTACCATAACAGACGTTAGCCATAAAAACAACACTAAGATAAATCAGCATTGTTTTTTCATAAGGGCTTATTTCTCTTCATCGTTGCTCTTTTTGTGTACAGAAAATTGATTCTCATTTCATAACATATGTTTGTGCTGAACAATATCTTGCTTCATTAACAAGAAACATTACAGATTCATCTAATTGAGCGAAGTTATTATCGAAAGAGAGAAACGATGAAAAGAAATCTCGCTCATGTCCTTGAAGAAACAGTATAGTAATGTTGATGAAATAAGTCAGCATGAATTGACGTTTGTTATAATTTATTTCCCCCGATTACTCAAATTAGAATTGATAAGAATTCACATTGTAAGCATGTTGTTTCCAGGGTCCCGGAATCGGCTCCAAAGCATCACAGAATACTTGTAAATGACTCTATGTTGCAAGAAATTACTCAATTTACGTCATACATATTATACACCTGGTGAAAAATCTTGAAGATTGATATATCGCATGATAGAATTTATATCATAGGATTGATTTCCTTCTAACGTATTAATGCATAATAGGGTTTCATCTCGACCTTCGTTATGCACAATTGTTAAAATTTTCAAAAAAATACTCAAGTCTACAGTGCCTCTGATACTTATGTTCTAAATATAACTGCGATACCCCACTGTGTAGCACCTGCGGAAACTTTCAAACAAAAAGAATCAACAACTTTTCCCCGCTACTCATTCCAGATTGAAGGCCCCTGATATTGATAGGAAGTCTTTAGGAACGTAGGAACGAAACACTAGATTAGCTCTTAAGCTTTCTCTATCTCGGTTATAACGCTATAGCAATTCCAGGAAGCCATGCTATTGGCCAATGGATTTTAGGTATAATACGATAAGAATCTAAATAAATAACAGACTTCCCATGCAGTGTGGTTCAAATTTCAGAAGAGTAAGTAACTTTTTCCCTCAACTCTGTTGTTTTGTCCGAAAACGTTTTGGTTTATTTGGTTTATCTTTGGTTGCCACTTGTCTTTCATTGCCTCGAAGCCTGTCGCTTAGAATTAGTAGGAACACTTTCTCTCCTCGTTTCGCCGCCAATACACACATCACACAGAGATCAGCAGCATGGAGTCTGAAAAAAGGAGCTTACAAATAGTGGATATTACATGTTACTTGATTTATGAACCAGAACCAGCACTTGCTCATAAGTATTCACAAAACGGCATAACATTCGATCGATAAAGACAACTCTTCTGAATAAGTTTCTTATCTTCTATATTCAAAAAAAGCTAAAAACCAACTAAACTTCATTTTTTAAAAAATAAAGAATTCATTCTAGATACAATAATCTCTCACTATCTTAGAGTAGACCTCCTGTCCTCTCAGAAGACAATGGTTCTCGATGTCTAGTTTCCCCAAAATCGATATGTTAGATATCGAATGTGTGCAAAATTTGTGAAAATATAAATCTCCCGTGCAAAATCATACTCATTTGAAATTTGAAAATGAGAATAATAAATTTTAATGTAAAACAACATATTTTGTAAAATTTAATTTTGCACAGGAGCGTACCAATAGAACTCTCGTCGAAATTGTGTTGTCATCATGACTCATCCGAATCATCCAGGGTATCATCCGATCACCGATCATCAACTCACAATCGCAAGCTCATCACAACTTTCTAATTGTTTTACTATTCTTTTGTTTTCGGTTGGACTACCTCAAATTTCTTCTTTAGCAACCATCATCAATCATATTATGACGCGTTTGATTTTCGACTTGCCTAACCGCGAATGTTGTTGTTGCAAAAATGCAAACTAAAGAGAGAAGCCGTGCGTAAATGTGGTGTTTGTAAGAATTCGAAATTATTATTTAAATAATTAGATAAAAATGAAAATCAGTTGTATGTGTGGAACTTTGAAAAATATGCTTTTGATAGGTAAGGAATTACATACTATGCTTTTGGTAGTGCTAAGTTGTATGCTAGCGAGTGGTATTTTTAATGCAGATGCTAATTCACCCATTTCTCATTGAAATTATGTATAAATCCAAATGCAAAGTTGCCGAAACTATTCAAGGTACCTACACCAGATCTTTACCAGAGTTCAAAGATCAATTGCCATCGACTTTTTCTTCATTTCAACACTTTAACACGTAAATATAATAAAACATTTACTCGAGTTTGATGATCTAACTTGTTGAAAAATGACACACCATTGCAATTAACCCGTATAGGCCTGAGTGGAAAAAAAATAAAACTCTCACCACTCGGCGAATACCGTTTCGATTCATATTACGGACAGCTTCAAATTCCGGGCACTCTTTTAATGAGCATTAACGTCTCTTTAGTGGTTTGACGATTAAAATTGATTATTTAATTTTGTTATTTATAATTTGCTTGAGCTGTCCGGAATTCGAATCAAAGTATCCGGGATATGAGGCAAAAGTGAGGAAGCGTCCGGAATTATAATCATGGAAAGTCCACACATTTCTATTTATTTAAAATTATTCATGGTGCTGAACCAAAACCTTCACTCACTATTCGAAAGTTAAATGTTGTGTAGGCATGATAACGCGAAGGAGTCATACAGAATGATTTATTTTATATGCTTTTTGATGAGTTATGGTTCACTGAGGCCTTAAGTGTCCGTAATATGAATCAAAACGGTTTCCAATTATTTGTTTGTCAGTATACTCGTAAACATATCTAGTTTCTAAAAATCAACGGATCTCGGGAATGTTTCTGTGGCCGGAGTTATTCCGGTGGGTCACTGGATCACGTCGGGTGAAAAGGGTTCTGTGCTTATGTCCCCCTGGAGGTAGGCAAATTCCAAGTCACAGATAATTTCAGGAATCAGTATGAATAATGTGGTTACTATACCAAGCAGTTTAAAGATAAACGCATCAGCATAAACCATTTGAGAAACGATTAAATTGGATAACCAAGTGTCCTACATTTGATTGACCCTACAAATGACATTTTTCTGGTCCTTGAGACGCCTCGAATTTACGATGAAGTGGCCAATTTGTATCTGCTTATTTGTGTCATGCTTATGGGAACCCATTTTAGTAAACTATTATGTTCAACCTTTACTTTTTTATAATTGTATCCAACAAATCTTTAGCCGGTTCTCCAGGTCATTAAGTCCGGGTGGTCACGTCCGGTACGTTCTATTGCACCTGTTGCAGCAATTAATTTATAATGTTGAATATCAGATCATAATAACTTATGCCAATTAAAATGATTTTCATTGAAAATAAATAAAGATTACTTAGCATGTCCCAAAAAAGCCCTTTTTACCCGACTTGACCAAGTGACCCACCAGAGTAACTCCGATCACAGGAATATTCCCGAGTTCCTCTGGCCACTTCTAGAAACTAGATAAAATTATTCGAATCTGTTGAGTATTCGCTGAGCAGTTGAGTGTTTGATTATTTTTGCTGTCACTCAGGCCTATACGGGTTAAAAACATAAACAATTTCTTTGAAAAGGTTCCAGGAATATTATATCTCCGTGAACAATAGCACTTTATTCTTATTCGAAAATACCTATAAAAATATCTCGAAGAGCTCCAGGATTTCTATAGAAGTCTTGTTTTTCGAAGTATTTATTTTAAGATTGCTATGAGAATCATACTAGAAATAACATTCTGACAACTACAGAATTGGGATTCGTATTCCCATAGTTGGTTGGTTGGTTTGACTTTATTAACGGGGGCTAGTTCATCTCGGGACCAACGGCTTTACTTCCCTTCCGAAGGAAACCGTCACTATAACTTTTTACGTCATAAGTGGCTATGTCGGGGATGGGATTCGATCCCAGGTCCTCGGCGTGAGAGGCGAGTGTTCTAACCACTACACCAGGTCCGTCCCCTATTCCCATAGTTTTCCATGGAACATGTATTACTAAAATGATAAATGGGCAAAACAAATGATAAGTAGATGAAAAAACCGAATTTAGTACTATACCATTTAATTCCACTAGAGTTTGTATCTTTTGACAGATACGCGTATTTCGACCTCAACTGTAAGGCCGTCTTCAGTGTCGTGTACTAGACTCGACTAGTCGAGTCTAGTACACGACACTGAAGACGGCCTAGAATTATGGAGTCCAAGCCTTTTGCCGATCCCTCTGTGCGACTGACCAGGATTAGAGTTACATATTTCTCAGGAGCACATAAATGTACTGACGAGCCTCCAACCAAACCGTCTCTCAGCTCATCGGAATCCTAGTGTGCTGCGCTAGACGGAGGCTCACGAAAATTTTAAAAGCGCGCGCTAGGTGATGTGCTCCTGGGGAGACTCGTCTCCCCGTTCGGCGCTACGGCTCGCCATCGGTATCCAAGTTGTGAAACAACTGCTTAGTAACGAAGAGCCTCTACAACTATTTTCGCTTCATTATATAGGTGTCTAGATGGTCTACATGATATGGTCGAAGACTCGCGATCCAAGAGTTACAATTTCGATCCTCTTTGAAAACTTTTGTAATCACTTCAATTATTGTGCTGAATTTTAAACAGCACATGTGACGGAGCACATAAGACCGCAGTGAGACACATCTCAAGAAAAATGAGGCGCACCGAAAAAGGTCTCACAATGTACAGCGCTCCCGTGTGCTTGCAAGCAATGAGGCTCCTGCACCTAAGGCTACAGCACGTGCACAGTAACTCTAACCAGGATTATCGATCACCGCGCCCAAGATTTGCTGGTGTAGCTCTTCATGTTTCGAATGCATCTGAAAAACTAAATACTCGACAGATCGTGATTTAATTTTTTACAATAAACATAACACTTTTAACTAGTGTTACTCAAAATTTCATTAATTTTTACCCATGCGATAAAAAGTTACACCCAAAACAAAATGTCACATTTTTTCCGAGTTCAATCTTTAGTCTAAGATGACATTAGATTAATCTTCTACATATATTTTAGGATTTTAAATGCGATTCCTCTCGTACTTGATTCTAATTATACTTCAGGAAACTCCATGACAAAATGCAATCTACCACCTGATGAGAGAGAGGAGACAGCTGGCTAGATTTCAAGCTCCCAAAAATCAAGGGAACCTGTCACCAACTGTCACTTGAAAACCGCACAGTCGAAGGGCAGAGCGTGGAAAGCCGTCAAAATTCAAGTGAACGTAATTTAAATTTCTAGGTTAAAAAAAAATAAACACCTAAATATAGTTGTGTGTTGGCAAACTGCTATTGATTATTTCATATTCATAACCTTTTTCATAGTGAACAACAAGAATGGAATTTGATTTTGACCAGAATATTGTAAATTTTACACCTTATCGAACGCGACGATTTGTAATATTGCCAAAATCGTCGCCAGCCAACCAGCCGCTACGAATTTTACGTTTATCAGTCTTACCAACACAACGGAAACTCACCTCCTTTGATTTGTTTGCTGGCAACGATTTTGTCGGTCTGTTTGAAAGTGGACGTCGCGTTTTGTTGTTCATGAAACAGACAAAAAGTTCATCTGACCATGGACCGATGCACGAGTTCACTAATTTGACGTTTGAGCGGTGCCGTATTCACTCGTTGCCATGATCACATAAAAAACACGTTTCCGCTAAAACGTCAAATAATGAACTCGTGCATTGGTTCATTGCGTACAACACAAGAATTAAAAAAAAATCAAAGAAGGCGAGAAAACATGACAACTGTCAGTGAGGTGTCTCCTCTCTCAGGCCACAACTAATCAAAAAGCTGGTTCAATGAAGCTTTCGAGAAATCCTTCAATTACTATTTCATAAATTCTTCCAGAAATTTCCCTTCCTCTGTGGACTTCATACAGAATTTACACCGTTCCACTGAGAACATCTCCAAGCATTGCCAAGAAGTAGTTTTAAAATACATATTATTCTAGCAATTTTTTTCAGGAATGCTGCACAGGCTTCTTTAAAGAAGTTTGCAGAATCCTTAAGTTGATTTTAATTTGTTTAGGGATATTCCCAGTATATTTTATCCCATGAAAAGAACTTATAAAAATTCCTGCAAAAATATCTCCAGGCATTGAAGTATCTTGCCTAGCAATTCACTCTAGAGCTATTTTAAGGATTTCTTAATAAGGTCCTTTAAAATATCATATAGAGATTTCAGAAATTTCTAAAAATTCAAGAGTTTCAATAAATTACCTAGAAGTACCAAAAGTATTCTAGTATGCTAATATTTGTTCTCAGAATTCCTTCAAACATTGAAACAGAAATTCTTTCAAGGATTCATTAAAATATTATGCAGAGATTTGTAATTATCGGGTAAGTCAACCGAGGGCACCGCAGAGACTTCCTGACTCAAAACCTCAGGGTCGGCACGCTCACCAATACAACCCACGGTCAGGAAATTCTCGCTCTTAAATTAGTCAACCACAGAACTTCTTCATACAATTTATTGGCAGGCTAGTGTCACTTTCACTTTCTTAACCTAATCTAACCTTATGCGGGCCCCTTTTTGCTCTTCGCCACCATACTTCTTCAGGCTCTTTGCAATGACGGCTGTAGTTCTCCGAGGCAGATCGGTGCGGGACAATGCAGCACCGTGATTTGATGTAAAGCTCTTTGAGCACCGTAATTTGATGTAAAGCTCTTTTATGAACCTCTGTTGGAATTTTGGTAAGCTAAGAGTAATTTTTGACTCTTCGAGCACTTGTCGATGTTAACTCTAAAAGAATTTTAGAGAGTATGTCAGAAAGAATTTCTATTCTATTCTATTCTAGTGCTAGCACAGCCAATAATGAAAAGCATCCTGGAAATATCAGCGTTTCTGCTGGTATTTTCTTGTCAGTATTAATATTTGCAGCATATCATCAGTATTATGACACAAATATTAAAATGGCCAGGCCCACTAATGGAGTTGAAGATAATTCAAAAATTAACGGCAATCAGATTATTCACTCATGAATAACATGAATGACGAAATTTTTGAATTTGGTGGCAGAAGAAACGGGGACAACCGTACCAACCGTTTCATTGTTGGGAAATGGGAATTTTTGTGTAGGAAGTTGCTGGGAGTGGCGAAGCTAAGAAGGTTAAAGCACACTCCAATGGGCCCGTGTCTTGTCTCTTAGGATGGGATACAGGAATTTCTTCCTTGTATCCGGGCTAGAGAGTATGTCAGAAAGAATTTGTAAAAAAAATGAAAAACCTTTTTTATTGCATTTTTTAGACATATCCCTGATTTTTTTTTTCTTTTCAGAAAGAGCAATCCTTAGATATATTTCATTTGGAATCTCTTGAGAAATAGCTCCAAAAGAATCGTTGGAATAATCCTTGTTGGTATTTTGGAATATGTATGACAGTGTCCAAGAAAAACTACTAGGAGCAATGTCTAAAGAAATATTTCGATATCCCAAGTAACAAAAATAGGGTAAAAGTACTCATTTTCGACCTAGCGCTAATTTTTGATCCATTCATACTATTTTGGCCTAATTTGTATGAACATTCTAAAATTGACACATATTTATTGTGGGTCAAAAATTAGTGCTTTTCCCCTACATTAAATTTGGAATAAAAAACATTGACAGTATCCTTAAAACAATCTCTAGAAGAATTACGAGTGCAGGCCTCTAAGAAATTTAAGAGGTAAGGAAATGAAGGAATCTGCTGAGAAATTTATTGTACTATTAGTTAACGTTCAGAATTTAAAAAATACTTGGGAAATCTTTGGAGTACTTTACGGAGGAATCTCGGCAACAAATGGCAGTATAAAACACAGGAGTCCATGTATTTTTTAAAGTTTAACATGTGACCGAACCTGAAAAAAACACTAAAAACTAATCCTGGAAAAATCTCTACAGATAGATGGGGGAATGTATGATGAATTCCTTGGAGGAAAAATTCGAAATTTAATTTGTTTTAGGGATGCCTGCTGAAATTTGGGAGTTATTTCTGAAAAAAATGTTAGAGGAATCTTTTTGAGGAATCCTTAAAAGAACTGTATGAATTTGTTTATATTATGTGTCAATAACTGGCCAGTGTAAAATTGCTGGTCATTATTTCTGGGTCATCTACACTGGATCTCTAGCAATTGAATTTTCCAACATTTTTCCAAGCCGTTTATGAAAACTAAATTGAATCAAGATGAGTGTTTGGACTATGCTCACTGCGTATGAAAAAGGAAAATGGATATCCCACATAATTTAACGTATCATGCAAAGAGGAGCAGAGGTTGTGTATAATGACCACTTTTGCGTAAAATTCGTTAATGAACTTTAGCAGTCGTCCATAAATCAATAAGTAGGAGGTAGTAGGGAGGAATTCCTGGAGGAAGTGTTGGAAAATTAGGACGCGTAATTCCATTACACAAATCTTGAGGAATTACTGAGTTCTCAATTAAAATTGTTTTGATCATTTCTGAGGGGAACACATGAAAATGAGATTCCTGCAAAATATTTTGTAAAATTATTAAGAAACGCCTAGTATATTCCAAAAATTAAAACATATTATTTGAAGAAATATCTTGCAAAACACTAATGTAAAATCTCTGGATTTGGTTGCTTTGCACAGTTTGGTGAGAAATCCAGGCAGAAACCTTTGATTCCTTCTTAGAACTTGAAGTTAGTTAGTTCTAGAATTAATTTTCGGAGGTACTGTGTTATTTTTTAAATAGTGTCTGCAAAGAAACCTGGAACAATTTTTAGAGCACTACTGAAAGGTTTTATGAATCAATTATTTAAAAAATTCCCAGCAATATTTCCTGAAGGGCACTCAAGAAAAATAGCTAGACGACTTCATGGAGAAAATTTTCTGAATTGAATACTGTGCACTGTGTTTTAATTCCTCGTTTTCATGCGCTTTTTGAATAGCGCCCTAACCGTTGATTTTAGCGATATAGTTTGTTCGGAGAAGTTTCTTGGTATATTAAGGCGCAACTTTTGACGAAAAAAATTTTGTGATCAATCCACCTAGCAGTGAGATAGAAAAACTATTTTTTCAAAACATTTAGATAGACATATGGTGTCTTCGGCAAAGTTGTAGAATTGGCAATTTGAAACAACTTTGTTGAAGACACAATTTTTCTATCTCTTATACTTTTTGAGATATATGCCGTTGTATGTGAATGACCCCTAAAAATCATATTTTTTATCATAACTTTTTTCCAAGATTTTTAACATTTTTTGTGTTTTCTACAAAGTTGTTTGTCATAGAAAAACCCGTATTTTTGCTGAACATATCATCACCCTATCTTTTGAAGTAACAAAGTTATTCATGAATTACTCTTTTTTTCAAGGGGTAGTTTAGGCCTCTATAACTGGCTTCGGCGCAAAATGGCGCAGACAACTCTTACAAATCATGAAAATACCTTATCTCCCCTTTTGGCAGTTGATAAAAACTTTTGTCTATAAGCGTCTTTGCATGGGTTTTTACTATCAAACAAATAAGCCTTATTAAAACGAATTCGACTGATAATTCTTTTAATTTAAGAGATAGAGAGGTGTAATGTTCAGCAAAAACACGCGTTTCAAGATGTTTAACAACTTTGTAGAAGACATGAAAAATGTTAAAAATTTAAGTAAAAAGTTATAATCGAAAATGATTTTAAATTATTTTTTTCATACAAATTTGTGTACTTTAAGTTAAAAAATTCGTAACTCTTTTACAAGATTTTTAACATTTTTCATGTCTTCTACAAAGTTGTTAAACATCTTAAAACGCGTGTTTTTGCTGAACATTGCACCTCTCTATCTCTTAAAGTAAAAGAATTATCAGTCGAATTCGTTTTAATAAGGCTTATTTGTTTGATAGTAAAAACCCATGCAAAGACGCTTATAGACAAAAGTTTTTATCAACTGCCAAAAGGGGAGATAAGGTACTTTTATGATTTGTAAGAGTTGTCTGCGCCATTTTGCGCCGAAGCCAGTTATAGAGGCCTAAACTACCCCTTGAAAAAATAGTAATTCATGAATAACTTTGTTACTTCAAAAGATAGGGTGATGATATGTTCAGCAAAAATACGGGTTTTTCTATGACAAACAACTTTGTAGAAAACACAAAAAATGTTAAAAATCTTGGAAAAAAGTTATGATAAAAAATATGATTTTTAGGGGTCATTCACATACAACGGCATATATCTCAAAAAGTATAAGAGATAGAAAAATTGTGTCTTCAACAAAGTTGTTTCAAATTGCCAATTCTACAACTTTGCCGAAGACACCATATGTCTATCTAAATGTTTTGAAAAAATAGTTTTTCTATCTCACTGCTAGGTGGATTGATCACAAAATTTTTTTCGTCAAAAGTTGCGCCTTAATATACCAAGAAACTTCTCCGAACAAACTATATCGCTAAAATCAACGGTTAGGGCGCTATTCAAAAAGCGCATGAAAACGAGGAATTAAAACACAGTGCTGTGGAATAATTTGCAAATTTTGCGGAAAGCATCCTTACCTTACGAGCTCTTTGACGTTTTTAGACTGATTCCCCGTAACATCTTTGATATATTTTTGAAGAATCCCGAAAGTTTGTCGGATGCCTAGTATTCTCCAAATTCAACTATTCAACAAGAATCCCAGAGACAAGCTTTGGGAAACACTAACACATACCGTAAGGACGCCATTCACCGCTCATTTAACAGCATTTCAGCATGTTAAATTCTGTCAAAAATCAGTCGTTTGATATGTTTCATAACTTTTTGCGTCAGACGCAAGATAAACCATTTGTTTTTGTAGGAAAAAAGTTGAAATGTGAAAAATGTATAATGGTACCAAATGACATGTATGACATGTATGTTTAGGGCGCCATTCACCGTTCATCCTAAGTATGAGGCCCTATGCACAGTACTAGTTGGAATGAATTTACTTTCATTAGCTGGTTGTTATCTTTGTACTGTAGTACGACAATATATTTAACATTAGCAGCTAAGAAGCATGTTTTGATCTGCCACAGTTAATTCATTGTTGAACTCATATTTATTGCCTTAAACAGCCTAAAATTATTTTTTTGAAAAAAGGTTTCATATAAATTTCATTCTAATACAACCCATCTTGGTATACCAATACATGCTAATAAATTTTATAGCAAAAATTTGTTCAGATTTATCAAAATAACTCAATGAGCGGTGAATGGAGCATGAGCGGTAAATGGCGCCCTTACCTCTTTCTTCGTGACAACGCAGGAAACGTTTTCTTGCCGGCCTACACTGACCATCAGGCTACTGCCATCAGAACAAAAATCGATCCAATATTAATATTTGGTATTATTTTTACTCGCATTTCAATATCACGGTTTGCCTTATCTGGTCTAGATCTTCTGATGAAATTCTTAATTTTCATAGAATTTTTATCAAACAACATACGAGAACAGTGAGGAAACTTATGTATTCCGAAGCTAATTGGATCTATACTAGCAATAGAGTCATTTATATAACCTCTTACCATCGACAATATTTTTTTGGTGTCTTTACCATCAAAATTTTCCTATCTTTCCTTTTTATAAATTTATAGACTATATTACGACTAATTCTAACATATATCAAATATATTAACAAATCAATTGGTAGTCAATCAATTAAGTAGACGAAAATCCGAATTTAGTACTATACCATTTAATTCCATCAGAGTTTGAATCCTTTGACAGATACGCGTATTTCGACCTCAACTGTAAGGCCGTCTTCAGTGACAAGTCGAGTCTAGTACACGACACTGAAGATGGCCTTACATTTGAGGTCGAAATACGCGTATCTGTCAAAGGATTCAAACTCTAGTGGAATTAAATGGTATAGTACTAAATTCGGTTTTTCATCTACTTATAGGTATTCTACTAAACAGCTCGAAGATTTATTATAATCAATCAATTGCTAAACATTCAGTTGATATCAAAAAACCATGACAAAGTACGCTGACCTGACGATATATTCAAATTCAGTAGCCACATTTATCCATTCCAAGCATAGAACATCACCAAATAAACGCTATCAGAAATCTCCAAAGTATCTTATCGGCTAATCCCGTGAACCGTATCTATAATTGAATTTACGGCGCGATTACCTCCATCCCCGTCACGTCGTCATTTCATTCGCGCTAACCTCAGCCCATTATAGTTTTTATTGCAATTTCCGACAGTTAAAAATACATCCACCTACCTGTAGGCATGCTTATCTCATTCTCGCAGTTTATGTGTTTGCTTTCCATGTGTTCAACCTGGACCTGGCGCATCCCTCTCAATCAATGGCTTTATGAAAGTAGTTAGTTTTTTTTCCGAACCCTCCCTGAAATTCCATGCACTCTATCTCTCTCTGGATTATCGGTGTTCTATTCTGACCTTGCTTTCAATCCTCATGCAGTACATCCACACTCTAGCATCCAACTCTGCAGTTCAAACACCAATCGATATTGATATCAGAGCTAACTAGCATTTAAAAGTAGATTTGAACCATTCCAGAATATCTAATTGTTGGCGAGGCTCGCTAGGGTCTCGTCATGTGTGAGTGGAACCATATAACAATGCCAGCTTATGTTGTGTTTTATCTTTTCTCTTTTCTTTTTCTGGTTCTTCGTTTGTTGCCAAATAATCAATATCAACAACATCATAACCAACCAAATAGTGATGTAGAATCCTCCGATCTGTCTAGTAGTGATTCCGAAGATCTGTTAGATGAAATAGTTATAGCATCAGCCCGTATCGACGATCCCGCCCATTACGACCCACTGAGCTCGCCGATACATTACTGTGACAATAACGTTCAGTCGGACGATAACAGCAATAGTAATACAATCATTCGTATAGATTCGATCGAGTCCCAGGGCTCAACGTCGTCGTCCGCTGGCTCGATACAACTACAACAGTTGAATCCATCATCTGCGTGCAAGAACCTCAAGTCACGCCGAATGGAATACAGCCGCCGAGGAATGATCCTCGGCCTCAGCAATCCCTCTCAGGATTCCGCCTTTGGCTCAATGACCGACGGCGAATCTTCCCGAGCGTCCAGCTTTAAACTTAGCAGCTTTGCATCGATGAATTCGCCGATTGACGAAGGGGTTGAAGATCTACTGGTTGAAAACGGAACAGAAACCATTGCTACCACCATGGCTGGACTGAAGTACATCGATTCAACGGGCTCCTCACCTTGCCATGATGATCATGCTAGCATATCACCCAGGGACAGTCAACCAGGGCCGTCATCTTCTCGGGATATCTCACCGAATCATTCAGCTCGATACCTAGAACCTCCAAAACTAGTGATAAACAATCATTCATCTACAACGACCAACGCCTCGCTATGCTATACATCATCACCGCTACGTAAATGTGCCACAACGGAAGTATTCTCTCAGAAATACAGGGTATCTTCATTCGAAGACATGTCCTATTCGTCCCGCACGGCCAATAAATCTATTAAAAACAGCACTCGTAAGATTTTCCGTTCATTTGAAGAAGAACGCCGCATCGATACCGCATTCATGCCCATCGAAACTAGTTCAGCCCAACATACCGGGCGCCAAGGTCAGAACCAATTACATCCTAAGAAGACTCGTCAACAGTCCACATCGACGCTACATCATCAGCTATCGCTACCCCCAACGTTGACACCGACCTCTCCAAAACAACTCGTTACCCCCGCTCAGTACAATCAACTAACGAAGAAAAAGAATGCTTCGTTCCAAAATCTCCAAAGCTTAGCTGCTGCCCGAGACAAAACGTACCAGTGGCGAACTAAGCTCATCAAGTCCAACGAATGTCTGTTCGAAACGTCCTTCAATATGTCTCCCTCGTCAACGACTCAGAGTGAGATCGACCGACTACTCAGCCATGGAAGCTCAACCCACGAACTGGCCACTACTTCCGCAGCTACAACAGGGGCAGAGATTGAACGATTCATCCTCACTCCCGAGCCGGTTGTTATGAACCCTCGACGAACACGGGCTGATCGACAGCAACTGTTCAGCTTGGCCAAGTTCAAGCACAGCACCATCCTGGACAGTATCTCACTGGAAAACCTATCCGAAGAAGGTAAACGGGAAAGTGATCCAACCGTCAGCAGTACCTCGAACTGTTCAACCAAGAGCTGTTCCTGGGATGATCGCACCGAGATCGAGGCGCGTAAGCTGGAGAACTCTTCTACCGATGACACCAGCAGTGATCAGGACAGTAGCAGTGTGACCGATTCGCTTCTTCGATCTCCAATTAGCAGGCACGATCAGCGAAGCCGCGGAAGTGGCAGTAGCAGTGCGGCCGAAGTCCGGAAGTATCTCGATGACACTGCTGGCAGTGACGGAGGCTTCGGCAGTGGCAACGAGGAGAAGACGCCCCTTCTCGAGGGCATGGAACTGTCCCCGATCTCACCTACTGAGTCGGAACAAATGTTGTGATAATATAGTAGTAGCTCCGTAAACTATTTTTCTACCGATTTTAATTCAGTTTGATATGAGGTACTAGTGTCTAAGCGAGGAGAGAGCGAGTAGCGAAACAATTCGAATATTAGGCGGAAATCGGTGATCCGTATAGGGCGGTAGAGAAACGACGAAAGGGAAACGAAGAAAATACAGGTCTTTTAGGGAAACTTTTAGTCAAATATTCTTCGAACGTAACCATTGTAGCACGCGGAAACAATATGATTCAACGACAACTGGTAGCTCAATTTTACCGAATTAAGACTCCGCATTAGTCGCGAATGTTTAGGAGGAAACGTTTTAAAGGAAACTAAATAGTCTCTTTAACAAATATCACATAAAATCTCTGATTTTTTTTTTCAAGTACAATTCAATAGGACAACAAAATCACTAGCTAAAAGAATCAAGTTAACTGATTAGAGCAGAGACTTAACTAGAATAACCATCTTGAAATTTTAATATACTATGGAGGATGGGTAGAGATGTTGAAGCGGAATGGAAGCCCAGCGTTCGTCCCTTCATGGATGACTTCTATGATCCCATTGAGTGATTCTGGATGAATCGTTCAATGGAATACGGTTAACCGTGCCCACGTATAGAGTGTTTCGATCACTTGAAACACGATGAACAGCATACTGCAATCACTTAAAACACGATGAACAGCATACTTCGAGGATGTAGAACAGTGCTTCTCAACCGGTAATCCGCGGATCTCCAGGAGGCTGTGACGACTTCTCAGGGGGACCGCGAAGCCATAGAGAATAAAAATCGTGTTTTTCTTGATTGATTGATTGATGTCAGGAAAAGTGAGTCAGGAATTTCTTGCCTAGCTTTTGTTTAGCAAGATAGGTACAATCTATTACTGAAGGCCCAAACGCAATGAAAGCGGAACGGCAACGGAAAGCGGAACCGGTTCGCCATGATGAACTATAACATGCTAATCGACTCAGTGTTGCTTCACTTTCGTTGACAGCTCAATCGAGATGATGTGATTCATGCTGGCGAACCGGTTTCGCATTCCGTTGCCGTTCCGCTATCATTGCGTTTGGGCCTTTACTGTAGAGATTTACAGCCTGTTACTGGGCTGTAGATATTTGATCTTTCAAATGTTTTCAAAGTGTAACTCATTTTTTTGAAATCACCTACGCTAATACTAATAAAACACTTCCAATTTTGTCAATAAGAAAGCATCGCAGAATTCGTACTCAATTGATTTCGAAGCATGAAGAGAAGTTAACATTCCATCTGTAGCAGTTGGCAATGTATCGCAAGTTGTAACAAGCTAGACAAATAAAAGCCCAAACGCAGTGATTGCGGAACGGCAATGGAAAGCGGAACCGATTCGCCAGCATGAACTATACCATGCTTGTCGGCTCAGTGTTGATTCCATTTCATTCGTTGATAGCTCAATCTAGATGGTGTGATTCATGCTGGCGAACTGATTCTGCTATCCGTTGCCGTTCCGCTATCATTGCGTTTGGGCCTTAAGGTGAAACATCTCGGAATCCAAAGATGGCCGGCACAAAAGCCGACTTGTGCCCCTACTCACGTTTTCAACACTAAACTGGAGAAAGAAGGCAATCGTTTCTGATCTTCTTATTTTAAGCTTTCTGCTAGTGCATAAAGTTAAAATAAAAAGTACACTGCAGTTGGATGTTTTCTTCGCAAGATTTGTGCCTTTTAAGTTTCAGTGCAATCTTAAAAGTTGATTCCAAACTGTTTCTTAAGAGCAACGAATGAGAGTCCCAAAGCGAGAGCGCTGATATAAGTTTAATCCATTTTTCTCGCTTGTTTACCATTGAGGGTGGGTGTTTAATTTTACTGGCTAAAAACCCCGAACATCCGATAGCAATAGTTTTCCCACATTTGAAGCTTATTTAGAGGGATTGTATCATGCACTGCTATCCCCCCGATCTAATTAGAGCTGTAGCAGCATACGATGAACATGCTATCATAAAGTGCTGCAAATCAAGGTTATTACAGAGAGCGATAAGTGAGAAATTCTCTCAACTTTCTTTCAGGATTCAACCCCTGAAAATAACCAATAAGATATTGAAAGCCAAGCCTAAGGAGGATAGATTTGATAGTTCTGGAGAATTGTACCATTAAATGTCAATTATTCATTTAGAAATTGTTTTTTAATTGCTTCCCAATTGTCTCGAAAAATCATATAGGGATTTCTAGGTGAACTTCCAGAAAATACCTAATGAAAACGTCTGTTATGACCACGGGGTATTACGTAATGACTACTAAGTAAGTCATCCCAGATATTTATTATTCTTATTCTCCCGGGAATACTTGATGTTCTTTACACCAGGATTGCATTTTATTACCTTAAATACTCCTAAAAAATATTCTGAAAAATTGCTTATTATATTTTTTTATAGTTTTTCTCGAACTAAGGCTATCTTTTTCCAAAGATTCTTCAGGAAATTTCAATTTATTGTTGTTTCCAACGCTCAGAATTTTCCATAAGACACGATAATTCCTCAGGTAATGACACCAGAAACTCTTCATGGAATTATTCCAGGAATTTCCCGGAGGTTTATTACAGAAATTCCTTTACAGATTGCTTCATAATGTTTTCCACAAGTTTATTTGAATTGATCCCTAAATTCCTCCAAGAGCTCCTCTGGAAACTTTTCCTGGGATTACCATAGGAATTTTTCCAGGATTTCAACCGGGTTTGCAGAGATTTTTTTAAAGAAATCTCCAGAAAATCATCTAAAAATCAATCCGAAAGTCCGGGAATGACTCCAGGGATCCCCCAAAAAAAAAAAAAATAATGGAATAATTCCAGAAATTCCTCCGGGATTTTATCCGACAATTCCTACTGAATTTCCTCCTTTCCTTCTAATTCCATAATCTAGAAATTCTTCCAGGAATTATTTCGGTAATATCTTCAGGGGTTTCTCCAAGAAAGTCTGTTTTGAAAAACTACTCCCAGCTTTTTCCATGGAAAGCTCTTAAAAATTCCCCAGGGAAAAAATAAGTAATCCCTTCAGGAAACATCCTGTGGATTTTTTCAGAAATATCTGCCAAACTCTTCAAAATATTGCTCTAAGAATTTTTCCAACAATTGCTCTCGAGTTTATCTAAGAATGCATTCAAAATTTAGCTCGGAATTTTCATGAAGAGTTTTATAAGGAATTTTCTCAGTAATTTCTGAAGTATATCTCTTTGAAACATTTATAAGAATTCATCCAGGAACTATTTAGAAAGTTCTTCCGCAATTTTTCATGCATTTTTCTGAGAATTCCTTCAGGATTTCCACAGTGAAGTCTAGCTAGAATTTTTTCAGGAAATTATTTTAGAAATTCCTGTAGATAATTACATTAGAAGCTTTTCAGGAACTTCAGGATTTGCCTAAAATATCTACAGATGGGAATTCTTGGAGAGATTTGTAGCATGAATTACGAAAATAAAACTGAATTTTCTCTGAAGCAGCCCCAGAGGAACCGCTTGAAATATTAAAATTATATTATATTATAACGTTACAACTAAGTTTTTGTAGGCACTTTAAAAGGAATTTCTATAAGAAGTTTCCTGTAGAAATCTCTAAAGAAATATTGAAAAAAATCTTACAATAATATCTGCAGGAATTTCTAGAGAAATTCCTGGACAAACTTCCGCAAGAACTCCTAGAGGAGTTTCCAAGCATATTCCTAGTGGAACATCCACAGGAAAACAAAAAGCAGAAATCCTTCCGTAGGAACTCCTACAGTAACTGCTGGGTTAGCTTTTGAAGGAACTCATGGGAAATTTTACGGAGCTTCAGAAGAAATTCCGAGCAGAACATCCAGAATGAACTTTCTAGGGAACTTCCGGAGGAACTTCTAGCGGAATTTTCTGGAGAAACTCCTGGCGAAACGTCCACAATAACTCCTAGGGAAGAAACATCCGGAAGAACTCCTTGGTGAACTTCCGGGAGGAACTCCTGGACAATTATAGGAGTAATTCGTTGAAGAAGGAACTTTGAGAGGAACTTCCCAGGATAAATCCTTGAGAAACTTCGAGAAGAACTTCTAGAGAACTTGCTGAAAGAACTCCTAGATGAACTTTCGGAATAATCCGGGGGAAGTTGCGGGATACATTTTACAGCAATTTTCAGACAAATTTGCTTCTTGAAATCCAAGGAGAATTTCTGGAAGACCATCTAGAGGACTTACAGAGAAACTCCAAGTAAAACTTCCGAAAGAAATCCGGGGAACTTTCGGAAGAAATTCTTGAGAAACTTCTGGAGGAGCTTCTTTGGAAATTCCTAGAGGAATTTTCAAGTAAACTGCTACAGAAATGTTCAGAGGAACTCATACAGAAACTTTCAGAAGAACTCCCACAGGAACTCCTTCAAGAACTTCCGGAGGAACCCATAAAAGAACTTTTGGAGGAACTCCTACAGAAGCTTCCGGAAGAACTCCTACTGGAACTTCCGGAGGAGCTTCTACAGGAACTTCCAGAAGAACACCTACAGGAAATCTGAAGGAACTTCTGTCGGAATTCTTATAGGAACTTAGGGAGGAGATTGTACAGGAACTTACGAACGAACTCCAACAGAAACTTCCTGAGGAACTCGAACAAGAACTTCCGATAGAACTTCTAGTGGAACTTTCGGAAAATATCCTAGAGAAACTTCCAGGAAAATTCCGAAGACCTCCTAGAAGAATTTCAGGAAAAAAAAACTCTTAGAAGAACTTCCGAGAGTTCCGAAACTTTTAGGAACTTCGAGACGAACTCCTTGAGGAGCTTCCGAAAAAATCAAATGGAGCTTCCGGAGAAAATTTTAGAGAGTCTTTAGAGAAAGAAATTTTAAAATAAATTACGGAAAATCTAGTAGAGCTTCCGCAGTAATTTGGAGAGGAACTTCCAGGAGAAGTTTTTTGAGAAATTTCAGAGGAACTTCAAGAGGACTTACTGGAAGGTCTCCTAGAGGAGTTTTTTTGGAAAATTCCAGGCGATAAATTCTACTGCAACTTCCAGAAGAAATCTCTAGAAATTTCCGGAGAAACTTTTAATGAAACTTCCGGAAGAAATCCGAGTAACTCTCGGAAGATTTTTTTCAGGAACTTATGGAGGAGCTTCTAGAGGGATTTTCTGGTGAACTGTTACAGGAACGTCCAGAGGAACTCCTGCAATAGCTTTCGGAGGAACTCCAAGAAAAACTTTCAAAAGAACTCGTACAAGAACTTCCGGATGAACTCCTATTGAAACTTCTGGGAGAACTTCCGGATTAACTCCTACATCCGAAGAAACTCTTAGAGGAACAGCCGGAAACAATCCTAGAGAAACTCCCGGAAAAGTCCGAAAGAAACTTCCGAAGACCTCCTTGAGAAATCCAAGGCAAAACTCCTAGAAAAAATTCCAGAGGAACTTCCGGATGAAATTCTAAGATATCTACTGGGGGCATTTTAGAGGATCTTCTGAAAGAAATTCTAAAGCAACTTACGGAAACACACCTAGAGGAACTTCCGGAATAACTCCTAGTGAAACATCCAGAGAAACTTCTACAGGAGCTTCTGGTGAAATTTCCGGAGGAGCTCTTAAAGGAACTCCCAAAGGAGTTTCCAGAATAATTTTTAGAGGAATTCCTAAGGGACTTCC
This sequence comes from Aedes aegypti, assembly GCF_002204515.2. Lineage (NCBI taxonomy): Eukaryota > Metazoa > Arthropoda > Insecta > Diptera > Culicidae > Aedes > Aedes aegypti. Next base: position 405,839,381 of record NC_035108.1, read on the forward strand.
GGAGGAATTTCAGAATAATCTTTCGAAGGAATTTCCGGAGAAACTTCCGAAGACGATCCCAAAGGAATTGCTGAATGAATTTCTGCAGACACTCGTGATTTTAAACAGACATCAGAAAGTTAAAAGGGGTCGGCAGCAGCAGCTGTAGGATTTTGGCAATATTACTGTTAGTTAAGAAAAGGGAGAAGTAAAATTATTATATCAGCTATCAAACAATATCATCACTCAGCCATTCCATGAGAAACCGATCAAGTGGGTCACCGAATTCCGGGAAAATTTGCTATTTCCTTATCCGAAATAAGGATATACGTGTTTTTGGATTTTTTGATTAGAGTGACTATTTCCAAAATAGGGTGACCAGAAAAATCGCGATTTTGCTTAATTTTTATTTAAAAAAAAAATCATAACCTTTGAACCGTTCCAGCGATTTCCAATTCTGAGACCTACAGTGCGTGCCGATGAAAAATGACTGATTTTTTTTACTTTCCAAAAAATATATCTCTAAAACTAAAAAACATACATCGCTGAAAATTTCCAACAGCAATAGCCCCTTTGGTCCCGAGACCTTCAAAACACGAAACGGAAATTAATGATTTTTTTCATGTGAAAAAACAATTTTTATAAAATGTTACATTTCCCCTAAAAAGTCAAAATCTTTCGCATTCATTTCATCCTAAAAGATTGAAAATCTGTCGAACGGTTCAAAAGGTATGATTTTTTTTTAAATAAAAATTAAGCAAAATCGCGATTTTTCTGGTCACCCTATTTTGGAAATGGTCACCCTAATCAAAAAATCCAAAAACTCGTGTATCCCCATTTCGGATAAGGAACAAAATAGTAAATTTTCACGGAATTCGGTGACCCACTAAATCGTTTTTTCATGGAATGGCTGCACTATAATATACAGTGTGAACGGGTTCCTTGCTACATTTATATCACTTTGCTTGTATCAAAATAAAATTCTGTAGTCTGAACAAGGCATTACCAAGTCATGTTAATTATTTAATTATTTAACATCCCGAATATCAGGTAAAAATACCTTGAGAAAATTGAGAAAATACCTTGAGAAATCCTGGAAATATCTTTGATGAATTGCTGGTCAAAGTTGTTGTTAGAATGCTCCCAAATTCAAAGACGTATCTTATATCCGGTCCATGTTTCTCGATCGTCCCACACTTCCAAGACCACCTAGCTCGTTGCACCCCTCTCCGTCTTGTACCCGCCGAATTTAGAAAGAACACCATTTTTCGCGCGAATGTTGTCCGGCATTCTCACAACGTGCCCCGCCCATTGTACCCTTCTAGCTACCTGTCTTATCAACATATTGTACATGGCACACTTGATACGCTATAGTACCAGGTGGTAGATCTATCCTTCTCAGACGAAGAATGATAGACCTCCCAAGGAACAATTGGTAGCTTTTAAAGCTACTTACATGTTTAATACAAGCTGCATAGCAGCAACCATTGCTGAACAAATTTTTAGTTGAATCATTAATTGAATAAAATTAATTTCCGCTTATAAAAAAGCTGTTATTCCACTTGAAGTTTGTGTTTTAAATAAGAGCTGAATAAACTTCCGAAAATGCAAATATAGTAGCTTTTGTTCTACAACACATAAGAAGTTTAACAATTGACTGATTAAAAGCTTCTATAGGTTGTAGTCAGGTAGGTAGGTAGGTTGATTAACAACAAATCGTACAAAAGTTTCAGTGTCTTATACTTAAAATGTTGACCAGCATGATTAGTAAAACTTAAAAACAATGCGAATAACAGTATATGAGTATGCTTTTATTCAAGCAAAACATATCATGTCTCTTTATGTTATTTTCAAATGTTTCAAATGTTTTTCAAATCAAATCTAAGACATGTAGGTGACTATGGATCAACGAGGGTAATGTTCGAATTGGATTGAAAACATCATTATTTAAATTTGCCAAATGTAGTGATCATCATCTGCGACGTTATTAATATCGGAAAAAGTTACTAACCATAACATTTTTAATGATAATCGAATAATTTAACAATAATAACATGAAAGTTGTTACCAAACATTACAGTCCAGAGTCACAAATAAACATACATATTCAATTATTGTTTAATAATGGTGACAGCTGAAAAAATGCCCTAAAAAGAGCTGAGAAGATGCTATTTAGATCCAAATTTAAGACAATGTTCAACATTTGTCATTGGAATGAATAATAGTAGTATCAACACTTATTAAACTTCCCCAAAGAATCTCTGCCGACTTGTCAAGATTGTTTTACTAATGAGTTGAACAAGTCATTTTTCTTTCTATTAAAGAGCCAATATTCCACCAAACAAATATAATTGTGTGAACAGATGTATAGGAGACGAACTAACGTTTTGGTTGCTTCGCACTTCAGCTGTTTCCATGCTTAACATGAGCATGATTTAAAGCTGAATAGGTATTTTATAAAATCTTAATTCAACATAGATATATCATCCGAGCAGTTAATCCAAAGAAGGCCAAAGTAACGATTAATAAACGCATTGTTCAGCAACAAATAAGCCTTACAAAAGAGGTCACACCATAGCCAAATTTTCGGAAAATGGACAAAATATTTAAAAATTGCGTTGTAATCCTAATGTATTACAATGTTCAACTTACTAATATTATTATTATTTATCTTTATTTGAGTGGATTATCACCCTTGGCGAGTTCATCACTAACTTACTAATATATATAAACATATTGGATACAATAATAAATGATGCTTTCTCAATACAATTATTCAATTATATTTAGAAAATATTTTGAATCAGTCTTCTGATATAGGATTATTTTGAAAAACAAAAAGAGCACATTTAACATACAAATGGTTGAAATATACTTTATATTTCTATAATGCTTAGTATATGGAAAAGTACGACAAATACTTAAAATATTAATCTTATAAAAAAATTATATATGAAATAAATTTATTAAATTAAAGTTTTAACAAGTTAAAACTTGTTATGAAATTCGATTAATTATTTCAGACTTTTTACTTTGTGAATAAACTTTATTTTTGACCAGCATTGACATAGATTTTCTCACTGTGTGCTATAAATAGCCGACTGAATTCAGCTCGCATCAGTACTGAACAGCAGCAGAAGTAATGCGCTTGTTCAGTTGTTGATCAGCATACCACGTGTTGATTAGACATTGTTGAACAGAAGCTCAAGCATTATCAATGTTCAACTACAAGAGGTTTATATTGGGCACTGGAAAGCTGATATATGAATTCAAGGATGGCACAGATGGCAAGGTATACCGCTGACGATGAGAAGGTCTCGAGTTTGAATCCAGTATCCAGGTAATTATTGAATTGAAAGTGGTTATTAATTCATAGTAAAAGTGTACGCTACATTTGATATATACGGTGTTAGCGATTTTTAGTCATTTATTTGTTTTCAATTAATTTTGTGGCAGTTGAATAAAAGCTGAGATAAATGCTTATAAAGCGATTTTGAAGTAGTAGAATAAAGTCAATACGACGACACGCTTTATAACTTCTCCAAATTTGTGTGAACAACGCCTGAACAAAGGTTTCACATGCAAATAATTAAAATGTTGTTAAACATGATGCTGAATTAAACTGCAATAATGTTGTTTGTTAAATTAGCGTTGTTAAATCATCAATCCTGAAACCCTGAATAAACATCATTTCAATATATTATTACAGTCACTAAATGATTTGTAGCCTAATAATTTCGCCAGATTTGCTTGAACAATGTGTGCGTAGCAGCTGCAAAGTAATATAATAAAGCAACTATTCAGTATGTAGTTGTGAAAAATTGCCTAATAAATGATTATAAAATAGGCAAATGTTTCTTGGGCTTCCAAACCGATGCTATCCGAGTAGATGCTGATGTCAGCTCAGTGATTTTAGGTTACTCTCGGTTCACAGGCGCTTCAACGACCATTACCAATGTTACATAAAAATGGCCCTTTCTTGGAGTCAACGTCTCGTTAGCATATTGCTTCGTCATATGCTATTTTTTGATATTTTTTGTAGAAGATCGAAAATTACTTCTTCCAACAAGGTACGAACGTCCAACGGCTTCCAATCGTTGCTATTCCCTACCCAAATAGCCAAGAGGGCAGAACCGGATATCCATAAACCAGATGGCAGAAACTTCGGAGTGCTACAACGGACAGACGAATGGAAACTCGATGCAAAGAAAGTCAATCAACTACAGTAACCAGTATTCACACAATAAATTAAATGATAAATTGAAGCGGATAACCTTCAACCGAAAATGAAAGCCTCTAGCTATAAATAAATGCTATTGAAAATAGTTCTTAACGTCTCAGAACACACTTATATTTTGATATGTGAAAAGACGAGAGTTGGGAAGTGTTGAGCTGAGCGGACGATTATACGAACGTCATCGATTGTTATAATTTATGTAAATCGAAACCACTAAAAAACTGTTAAAAAAGTTCATTATTTTATCAATAAAAAATAGAAATTAGGTAATCCCGATTGAAAATTGCCAAAACTTTCGATTGTTTTGTACGATAGAAAATCGTTCCATCCTGATACAACTACGATTGCCGCTTGGTGATCTAACTTATGACGTAAAATCGTTCTTGATTTATATTTCATTCCCAACGTGGCAAACAAAAATAGCAATGCTTTTTTCTTGTAGATTCATTTCACTTTCGCTGGTGGAAGATAGTATGAGATAATAACCTTAAGCCGTCCCAATGAGATCAATTACTATCATGCTCCGAGTATATGTTATAATCTAAACTAAAATCCTGAACATGAAGCAAATGATCTTCTTTTTCAACTAACTTAAGTCTACTTCTATTGATGATATTGATAATAATAACGATTGTAATTATTAAGTACGTGAGAGTATTCAATAAGACCCCATCAGCACATATGTTGTTCAGGATTTATTTGCATACAAGCTTTTTCTATTAACATAAGATACTTTTTATGTCAAATTTACCCAACAGGAGTCTGCACTTGTTTAGATCGTTTTCTCCAAATCGTCAAAAATGACAAATGAACGAGCATCTATAGTCAACAAATTTAATTAAAATACAATTGTTATATCATCAAAGAGTTTTACAGATTTTATCACAAATTCAAACATTTAAAAAAAACTGATGAGAAAAAGAAATCATATTTCGCAAGTAACACTAATGCAAACAATTTCATTTCTGGGTCCAAACAACATGAGCATAGTGTTATGAAATCTGCAAACAAAACTATTTGTTAATTCATTTTCCCGAGAAGTAAAAAGAATCCGTTTCACAAACAAACTCCTTTAAAACCGCTAAGCTAAATGCAGAAAACAATATAGAATATAAGAACTACCTTGTAGGATGCAAACTTCATCATGAAGATTTCAAACATAAATGCAAGAAAAAATCCATATATTCCGAGCTTGAATATTAGAAGAAGCAGCGCAACACCTAGAGGAGAGGACCTGTTCAGCAAAATGTCCATCGATACCGAATTAACCCTAACACTACATTTAGAGTGTGATGCCAAATTCCTGATGTTCCGAAAAAAGAAAACAATAAATCTCACCACTGCTAGATAAATGAAAACTTCAAAACCATAGATCTCACCCCATGTAAAAGCCACGACGACTCTGTGTGGAGCCCACATCACTGAATAGGTACCATAGTCACAGAATAAACTTCATTCTACCTTTCACTCCGAGACGATTCAAATTCATATCAGCAAAGACAAAGCAATAAAAATGGAGAAATATCTAGAAAACCCCAATAGAACAAAAGGTACGTTATTTAAGTCCGAAATTCCTGATTGAATGCATACGTAACTGAAAAAATAAAAAAATCGTGATACGACTTTTAATTAGTTTTACAATTCAATTCTATTATTTCTGAACTTATTATTCAGAATAGGTGCATCAGTTTTAGCCAGCTGTTTCTTAGCTTAGTTTTTCAAAGCACTGTCACAATTATTCGCTGAGAGCTTTCTATTCCACAATTAACATATTTGCATTTCTATATATTCGATGGTACTCTTTGACCAGGGCCCTGCAGCGTAGTCCAGGAAATTTCTTGACCTTTCGGTAATAGAACCATCAAATATCTTAACTAAGCAAAGTACTTTTTTCACGTTTAAAAGCGCGTTGGCGAAAATTGACTTGGTGTACCAGTTTTAGACGGTTCCTTAATTGTCATTTCATTTATTTAGTTAACATCTAGACAGATAACACTGAATCAACCATTTCACGCCACAATACGTGGCCGCATCTCTCCATCCTCGGTTCTGCCCCACGCTCGCCAAATCGATACGCACTTGATCCGCTCACCTAGCTCTCTGCGCTCCACGTCTTCTTGTATCAACCGGATCCGAAGCGAACACCATCTTTGCAGAGTGGCTGTCCGGCATTCTTGCAACATGCTCTGTCCATCGTATCCTTCCAGCTTTGGCCACCTTCTGAATACTGGGTTCGCCGTAGAGTTAGGCGAGCTCGTTGTTCATCCTTCGCCGACACACGCCGTTTTCCTGCACACCGCCGAAGATCGTCCTAAGCACCCGGCGTTCGTAAGCTCCAAGTGATTGCAGGTCCTCCTCGAGCATCGTCCACGTTTCATGCCCGTAGAGCACTACCGGCCTTATGAGTGTTTTGTACATGGTACACTTGGTGTGGGCGTGAACCTTCTTTGACCGCAGCTTCTTCCACTGATGATGCGCCTCCGTATTTCACGGCTAACATTATTATCAGCCGTCAGCAAGGATCCAAGGTAGACGAAGTCGTCGACCACCTCGAACGTATCCCCGTCTATCGCAACACTGCTACCTAGGCGAGCCCTGTCACGCTCGGCCGCACCAGCTAGCATGTACTTTGTCTTGGACGCATTCACCACCAGTCCAACTTTTGCTTCCTTGCGTTTCAGGCAGGTGTACAGGTCTGCCACCGTTTCAAATGTTCGGCCGACAATGTCCATATCATCCGCGAAGCAAACAAATTGACTGTATCTCGTAAAAATCGTACCCCGGCTGTTAAGCCCGGCTCTCCGCATAACACCTTCTAGCGCAATATTGAACAACAGGCACGAAAGTCCATCACCTTGTCGTAGTCCCCGGTGGGATCCAAACGAACTGGAGTGTTTGCCTGAAACCTTCACACAATTTTGCACACCTTCCATCGTCGCTCTTATCAGTCTCGTGAGCTTCCCGGGAAAGTTGTTCTCGTCCATGATTTTTCATAGCTCTACGCGGTCGATACTGTCGTATGTCGCCTTGGAATCGATGAAAAGGCGATGCGTTGGGACCTGGTATTCACGACATTTTTGGAGGATTTGCCGTACAATAAAGATCTGGTCCGTTGTCGATCGGCCGTTAACGAAGCTGGCTTGATAACTTCCCACGAACTCGTTTACTACAGGTGACGGACGACGGAAGATAATCTGGGATAATACTTTGTCACATTTAGAATGGTGATCGCTCGGAAGTTCTCACAATCTATCAAGTATCAGGTATCAGAAGGCCGGCGCCAAAGGCACGTTCCCCGCCAGTTGGGAGATTTGTGCCATCGCCATATTTGAGCCTATTTCATCATCTACCCGACGGCAGAGGAAAGGGAAGGAAAAGATGGGTGGAAATAGGAGTGGGGTCCCTTGAAGAGGGAAGATCGCATAAGCGAAATGAGAACATGTAGCTTAGAGTGATGCAAATTTTGAAATGTTTGCTCCCCTATGCTTAAACGATTTCAATTATGATAAAAAGCATCCTCTCAAAGTTTGAAGTGATTCGGAAGAAATTTGACTGTGCACACGCCATTTGAAGTTTATATGGAGATTACTATGGAAAACGCCAATCTTTTGTGTTCAGCTCTCTATCTCTTCGTCACATTATTTTATGGAAAAGTGAACAAATTCTTCTAATGTGAAATCCTCCCAGCTACAACTTTGCCGAAGATCACTTTTTGATTGGACGCCAGGATAAATTGTTATTCATCATCATAAAGTTGGTTTGCATGTTGCATGCTTCACCAACTGTTCGGCAGGCAACAGTGGTGCTCCTGGCGGGAAGAATAGATCAAAGTAATCCAGGCTACTATGTTCTACAGCAAAACAGCAGTGTTGCTCTGAATGTAATTGAATGATCATCTCAGCATGATTTAGACTTTGTTATCAATAATAACAAATTATCCTTACGTCCCATCGCAATGTGGTCTTCGGCAAAGTTGTAGCTGGGAAGTTTTCACATGAGAGGACTGTGTTCACTTTTCCATAGATTATTATTACGAGCAGTTAGAGGACTAAACACAAAAGGTTTGCCTTTCCCATAGTTATTCCCATATAAACTTCAAATAGCGTGTGCACAACCAAATTTCTTCCGAATCGCTTCAAATTTTGGGAGGATTATTTTCATCATAATTGACATCGTTTAAGCATAGGGGAGAAAAAAATTCAAAATTTGCATCAGTCTAATGTAGCTCCATACCACAATGGGTTCGAACAGCGCCCTAAAAAGGGCACTGCAAAACGCATGAGCGTAAAGAGAGCTTATAGCTCATTACCACAGCGGGTTAAGAATAACAGAATGTCCTAAAGATTCAGGCTTCTGAATTCAGTTTCACTTAGTAAGTGTTTACCAAGTAATTGGAATCGCATTTGCGCAAAAACTGGACAGTTACATATCAGGTGATACGAAGTTCCATAATCGGAGTCACAACTATCACACACAAATGAGTCAGCACGCTGAATATTTGCCATGTGATAGTTGATTCGACAGTGGCCTGTCAACGCTCTGACCAAGAGACTGCAATTCTGCTTTGACAGATTTGTTAAATACTTCGCCACCCTTGGAGATGGCTCAGTAATGTACAATTTTGTTTGACGACATGACTCCAAACTATTCCAATATTGCTTGTGCTGAGTTGCCGCCCAAGAGTTTATCTAAAGCTTCACCCAGCACTTCGAAATTGGAATAGCCGGTTCAGGACCAATGAAGTCATACGATGCTCCATCGCGAGCTAGCTCATCAGCCAATACATTTCCAGCGATGGAAGAATAGCCAGGTACCCATACAAGGCTTACAGAGTTGACTGAATTCAGTTCCTCAATTTGAGTTCGACATACGATAACAAGCTTCGACCTTGAGTTGGCCGAAGCGAGAGCTTTTATAGCAGCCTGACTATCTCAACAGAAGTATATGACTTTACCCATTACGCGCTGTTGAAGTGCTGATTGCACTCCACACATAAGAGTAAATATTTCCGCCTGAAAAACGGTGCAGTTTCTACCAAGTGAGTAAAACTGATTCAGCCTTAGCTCACGAGAATATACTCCTGCACCAGCTCTACCTTCAAGAAGGGAGCCATCAGTGTAACATACTATATTGGTTGATATACTTCTTTCCAAATAGCCAGACGTCCACTCTTCCCGTGAAGGGAATTGTGTGGTAAATGTTCTGTAAGGAAAGTGACAAGCAATTGTGAGATCACTTGGAGCAAGGACAATTTTGTCCCAATTCACCAAAAGTGGAAACAACGAAGTGTGTGTAGATCTACGATTCACTGGATTTTTCTCCAGTAGATCCAGTACCCATAAACGGTAAGAGCAAGAAAGTGCAAGCTTTTTTGACTTTGAAATCAATGTGAGGTGTTCATGAAAGTTTGGAATCTAGAATGACTCCGACATACTTTACTTGATCAGTCACATTCATCTCAGTGCAAAAAAGACGTAAAGGTCGAATTCTATCGCGGTTTCGTCTTTCCGTAAAAAGAACAATAGATTTTTTATTCGGGTTAACCGAGAGGCCATATTGGCGACACCAACTCTCGACTAGGGTAGAAGCACCGGTTTTGGCCATACGCCAGTTGTAGCCATAGGGGATTATACACCGTTTTACACAGCCAATCAGCATGAAACCTTTTGTGGTCAGTAGATCACATTCACATGATTAAGCTACATTCATTTACTTGTCCAAATTGATTCAAAACATAAGAAAAACAATTAATTTTCTTTATAATTTTAACTCCCATACACCTAACTTGGCCAGGGCACTCCTAATTTGGCCACTCTCATGAGAAATCAATGCGATTGACCAATTTAGGAACTGAAGTTAAATCTCTGGCCGAAACTGGTTCCGTTGGCCTATATTGACCAACGAGATTTTCAAAGCGAAAAAATGGTTATAGCCTGGGAGGGAGGCACCGATACTACACACGAAATATAGAACAACGTTTGTTTAAATTGCAAGATAACTCCAGCTTGCCAACAACAATCAAGGCAGGCTTGGAGAAAACCACTAGTTTTCTTTTGTTGTGTACTTTCGATCTTTCCAGACAAACATGGAAAAAGGGCCACAGTTTTCTATGCACTAAGTATTAATTTTCATTGGAAATAAGTAAAACGATGCGTTTTTCAATGCTTCATATTCAACCAGTTGAAAGGTGTTCACGTGACATTACTTGCATTATGTACATGAATTGATTTTCATTCAATTTTTGTCACTTTTGATGAAATGCGAAATTGTGTTTCAATCAGTTACGCGCTTTTTCCATGTTAGTCCAATGTTTGAGATCTGGGCTCACAGTGACAGTTCGTGACAGCGGAATCCCGGCTCACTATGACGTACAGAAATTTTGTATTGGTTTCTCCCTCCCAGATAGCTCAGTTTTGATATTTTACACACATAACATGGATTGAAAGCTTGCGTTTGACATATTTGTAGTATAAACGGCTTCCCATTTAATTTTTATTAACATTTTCTCTTAGGCTGGCCAAAACCGGTGCTTTTACCCTACCTGAAGAGCACTTTGCATCAGGTCGGATAGCGTGCTTATGCACATACCAACTATCAGAGCTAGATAGTCGTCGGCAAATCCATAAGTTGGAAATCCGCAATTATTGAGTTGCCTCAATAGCGTATCTGCTACGAGATTCCACAAAAGTGGTGACAAGACTCCAAGACTCCAAGACAAGACTGGGGGCATCCGCAAACACTCAATTTTCGAATCGCTGCTTGACGCAATGTCGAGAAGAGACGTCGGTTTTCCATTGTAGGTAGCCCATGGTTTCGTGCGGCTTCCAATATGACATCGAAAGACACGTTATCAAAGGCACCCTCAATATCTAAGAAAACACCCAAGCAGGATTGCTTCTGAGCGAATGCTTTCTCGATATCGTATACAACTTTGTGTAAAAGAGTCACAGTAGACTTTCCAGATTGGTAAGCATGTTGATTCACATGAAGAGGCATATTTGCCAAATAAACATCACGGATGTGATGATCGATAATGCGTCCCAGACATTTCAGAAGAAAAGAGGTCAGACTGATTGGTCTAAAACTCTTCGCTTCTTCATACGACGCACGTCCTCCTTTCGGGACAAACTTTACAGTAATATCACGCCATGATCTGGGAATGTACCCGGTAGCAAAACTGCTTACAAGTAGCTTTTTCAAAACATGTTTGATAAACTCAAATCCCTTTTGGAGCAGAACAGGATAAATCCCATCGGCTCCTGGAGATTTGAAAGGAGCAAAACTATTAAGTGCCCATTGAATCGATTCAGTAGTTACGATACTGCGAGCCGAGGCCAGAGACTCGTAACTACATGAAAAGACATTTGGATCATCCGTAGATGCTATGTCCACACATCCGGGAAAGTGTATATTGAATAAACATTCTAAAACTTCTTCATCGGAAGAAGTAAAGTCACCATTAGGTAAGCGAATTTCGTTCACTTAGAAATCCTTAGATTTTGCAAGAACTTTGTTCAGCCGACTGACTTCTCTCAAACTGGAAACATTTTTACAAAGGTTTTTCCAGCCGGATCGATTCTTTTGGCTAGAATAATAATAGCCTTTGAGTCACCGAACGCCTTCTTTCTAATTGGCCAGGAGCATGAGATATCTGCAAAACAAGAGTTGAGTGCTCACTAGCGCAGCTTGGTGGCAAAATCTCAAATCTCTGGGCTAGAATAATGATAGCCTTTGGCTATCGAACATTTTTTTTGGAATACGCCATCTTTCCAAGCGGTCAGGCTCCTGAGATATTCACAAAATATATGTTTAATGGTCAATACCGCCGCATGGTGGCAAAATTCCGAATCTTTTTATGCTTTTATAATGATATATCAAGCTATAGCGCTTGAGCTGCTGAACATCTTTCACCATCTTCTAAGTAGTCAGGATCCTAAGATATCAGAATAACAAAATTTTGAAGCCCACTAGCGTCGCCTAATGACAGGACTCCGAAGCTCAATGATCACCGCATGCCCTTTTTCTACTGAACAATTTCTACTTAACAATTGTAATTCTTTTTATTTTTTTTTCTTTATAGTATATGTTAAAATCCTTCGATTAACGCCATAAGATCATTTCTGTGACTTCTTGTGCTTATGTTATGAATTGTGTTTAGGAAATCCACTAGGGTGCCGGTACCACTATATGGGTTAAAATACATAAGACGGAATCACTGAAGACATTTGTGAAAGAATTACTGGAATAATAGCTGTAGTTTCTGATGATGTTTGCTAGTGGTGTTAATAAATGTTTGAAAGAATTGCAGTCAATAAAATACTAGAGAAATTTTTGAAAGCACTGCATGAGGAATTCGAAGTTATTGACGAATTCCTGGAAGAGTTCTCAATACATTTCCTGGAATAATCCCTGGGGTTCTTTTTTTAGTAATCCATGAGGAAAAATAGGAAGCTGTATCTAATTCTTGACACTTTTGATTCACCTCGGCAGTAGGTTTTTTTGAAAGCTACTGAGTTCATATTTGGCCGCAATATGCGTTGTAAGTGTTTCTTATTGCAAAATTTCGTATGATTCAGCCGAGAAAAAACACCATGCCAAAGTGAATCATGTAAGTGCCCGAGTAGGTCGATACCCTATGGATGGAACGACCGATTCTTAACGGTATCTATATAAAAATGTCAGGAATAGTAACTGGAAAAACCGGTGTAAATAGAAACACAGAGAAATTCGAACAGGATTTTCTGTAAAAAGCTCTGTACGAGTTTGCAAAAACTCTGGAACAAACGTATTTTCTTAGAAGAACTTTTGTAGGAATTTTTGGAGGATGATCCTTATAGTAAAAACTAGACAAATCTGCGGAAGAAATAGTTAGTGGAAAAGCACCACTTTTTGACCCATTCATACGATTTCGGCCAAAATTGGCACAGAATGCTTGTAGGTCGAAAATGTAGTGCTATTCTCCTATGACTTCTGGAAGATTTGATAAATTATTTGGAATGTTCCCCGGAAGAATCCTCGAAAACATTCCAAAAGAATCTTCTGGAGAAATTAGTCGAAGCTTTTCATCGAGGAATCTGAGATGAACTTCCCGAAGAACCTATGGAACAGGCGCAAAGAATTTCTGAAGGTTTCGCTTGTGCCTCTACAATTTCGCACCAAGATACGCTGCATGCAGAAAAAGTAAAATGTGACTTCAGAGATAATTAAGGGTAAAGATAGGTATTTCAAAGACCATTTATTGAAAATGAAGATTTTTAGGAGGCTTGCTACCATTTTTGCTCTAAGATTTGATTAAAATTTTACTAATTGATTAGTGCTAATTGTTTAGCCATTTTTTCATGCTTGAGAAACTACCTTGTTGAAAACCATTCCTTCGAATGCAGCGAACCTTAAAATTCGTCAACCGCAGATGTTTGACCTCGTTTTTAAAATCACCATTGACCAATTTATCCTATTTTACCTAACCAACTAAAGCGAAGCGACAACTATCAATTAATTATGTTCAACATCCTTGACATGCTTAATCAATCCTTACAAAAAATGTTGCATCTTGAATACTGGAAGGATAGAATATAGGGAAATCATGTTAGATTTACACTTCAAGACACCTTATGGATTAATACATTGGAGTTTCTTTCTGTTTTCATAAACACGGTTCGGGTAATTTTTCACTTTTATTGTTATATATTTCATAAAATAAACATTTCAATACACTTTTGTTTGTTTTTTTTTCTTTTATCATGTTTTGCTTCAATATGAAAACAAAAATGAAAAATTCTTTTTTTCCTTAAGCGTTTTGTGGTATATCAGCATAGTGTTTGCTTGTTATTCAATATTTAGTTCAATGTTATTCCCTATGTTTCATCTGCTGACTCAATGTTCTACATCATACCTTGCCTCGAGCAACTCCTCATCTGCTACACCCTATCAGTAGTGTCCAATGTTACATTTACAACCGACTATTTTGTTTAGCATTCAGTACGTATTACGGTGCCAAGTCGTCAAATGCACTATTTCCCGTCGGTTATGGCGCATCCGCGTATTAGAAAGAAAAACAAAATTCGAGGCCGTCGACCGACACCTCATCTTTTTTGGCTGCCACACAAAAACACCGACGCGCAACAATCCGCAAACGGTTGGATAGGTCAGTGTGTTTATTTGTTTTCCCTGTCGCTAACTGGATGGTGTAATAAGTGTTTTTCCCTTTTCAAAAGGTCTAAAATGTTCCTTGGCACAGTTTGTTCGTTATTTCGATCTAATGATAATTGGTTATTTTTGTGTCGTTGTACTTTCATACTTTAGTTCAGTGTCCTCTCTAATTTACAGTTTTCTGTACTGTACAACTATCAGTTCTGCATGCTAAAATGGAACAATATAGATTTGAGCGCTTGACATAGCAAATAGGAGTTGGTACACACTATCAAATACGCCTGGTTCAGCTAAGTACACGCCTGGAAGGAAATTTTTCGACCTGCTTTTTCGCTGAATTTAGTCAAAGACCCGCTTTTTGGTTTGGAACGTATTTTAAAGCGATTTTTTCCAGGGGCAAACTAGGCTTTCTCCGTAGAATATGTGCTTCTCGACAACTAGTCACCTAATGCTGCTTTAGTGCTGGGTAGGTATTTATATCTTGTTTTATGCTCACTTAGCAGAACCCACGAATATTACGCTAAAAGTCAATAGTAATGTAAATCACAGCATCTAAAAGTTACCTAACCGGTAGAAGTAAGTTGTTTTATGTGTTTTGATTTGATCGGTAAATTATGTTTAATTTCGATATGAATTCAGATTGATGAAGAAGTTATTAGCTATTTTGAAACACTGATCCAAATTAAACAGCCAACTTCTACTCGGTTAGGTCACTTTAACTAAATATATCGTTCCTAATAAGTGCATTCAGCCCACAGACTCCTTTTACCATATTGTCTATCGAATACCTATAAGTGAGCCTTTCACTTAGACGAAACTACAAATGATGAGAAACCAAACAAATGCCTCAATCAAGGGCTAGCGGAAAAGCTGTACAATTATAATATTGGTGTAATTACTTTCGCAATTCCCGTTTATATGGCATCCAGTCCAAATATTGTGCGCGGAGCTCTCAATCAAATCGGAAACCATAGAAACTTCTTTAACGTCGTCCAAATTAAAAACGCTAGCACATTGCCATTTTTGTTTTTGTTCCCAATGCCAAGGATGCTTCCTATGCAACATTTATTCTCTAGATTCTAGATTTGGTTGAGTTTGGCTTGATCCACATCGGAATTAACACCTATATTTGTACTAGAAGCTATTTAAAGCATGGCAAAACAGGATGCGAAGAGAAGATCAAATAAAAAATTAATATAATTTCTTATCGACTTCATCTGTTTTTTTACTAAGTCTATTGCCTTACAACTAAAACAATTATATTGCCAAACAAGGTTAGCAGAATTGAAGTTTTGTTCTCCTCTTTTGGGTTCAACCAATTTCAAACTAATAAAAAACAAATTGGTAATTCAATGAATAGAAAAAAACAAAACCAGGAAAGCATTCTTCCGTAGAACCGAAAAATAATAACGAAAAAACGATTACCTCCGAAACAAACGATCAGTCTCTCGGTCATTCAAGATTTGTAATCTTCTTTTTTTACACTTGTACGGTTGAAGCTCGCGCTAGTTACCCGCGCATCGAATCGTTCTTTCGCTCACGAAGCAACTGTGTGTAGCTCTGTGCTTCCAAACACGGTCTTAAAGTCTAAATTTGTTTGCCTTGAAAAATATAATCAATGTCTTCTCTATATAAATATCCCTTAATAACGTGGTGTATATAAACAACGGTGTGCAATAAAAAAGAACAATTACACCTGACTCTCTTTCTCCTGCGACTCATCTGCGCTCGGTTCCATATTTCTGTACACGTGTAGATCTCATTCTTAGAGATCTACGTAAAAATCGCAAATACAATGCACGATGAAGGCAGGGTTGTCCAGCTCGAGCAAGCCAAACGCTGCCCCCGCTTCCATCCGTTCTCCGGTGGCTCCGTCACTACTGCTGCCGCTGCTGCTGTTGCTTCTCTCCGGGAATAGTAACGCTGCCAGGGCCGGAAAACAGTGATCGCAGTTGGTTTCCGTTGCCGTTGCTACCTGGCAGTACTCCCGCTCTCAGTTGCCGACAATCAGGTCGGTCGGGTTGATTTCGTTGGTCAGTACGTACACGACGGCCTCGTAGGTGGCCATCATGATGGCCGTATTCGGGATCTGACGGACCAGTTGTGTGCCAAGACCACTGGCGGGATGAGATAGGGAAAGAGGTTGTTAATACACATGTTGGAATTGGTGGGCATTGGAATGATTCTAATTATGAAATATTTGCTCCCATGCTAAAAATGATGTCAAATACGGTAAAGACATCCTCCCAAAGTTCAATGATTAGGATTAAATTTGACTGAGTACACGTCATTGAAGTGAAATAGCTAGCAATCCAATTGTACAATGTACCAAAGGCACAACAACAGCTAGGAATCCAAATGCAACAATGTACCAAAACTTCGATGGCACAAATCTCGTGAAAGAAGCATCAAACGACAATGAAATTTTTGTTTTAGCTTTTCACAGTAGCAAAAAGTTTGAAACAAGAAGATCGATTGCGTACGTTCATTATGATAGCTTTGTTTGGATTCCGAAATATCTCACCGTAACCCCTTCCTCATGACTTTATTTTTTTTAGTGAATGGCAAGAAATTCTTCAAATAAAAAGAAGTTGTAGATTTTGCCTAAATCTATCGAAATAGCAAAAAAAAAAGTATTTTGAAAATCAATTCTGATTCGATTGAAGTAATATGTTAACTATTTGAGTGCTCTGATAATGCCAATGTTCAATCATTCTCTCTACTTTCGCCATTACTGGAATCAGGGTGCTCATTCAAAACTAGTTTTCCAACTCCCGGATTTATCCCATATGCCTAAAAATTCATATCGTTATCCTGTAAGTTGATGTTTTCCAGCCATTCAATAGAAAGTTTTGATGTTTGATTTGAATTTCGAAATATTTGTTTTCTAACCTTTAATTAATTCATAATGAATTCGGAGAAAATTTTTAAATTATATCACACTGTTATACACAAAGATTTAGACTAAACTAAGAACTCCCGTGTGTGATTATTTACTTCAGGATGGTCATTGGTCATGCATTCGCAATGTATCATAAAGCCAATAATCTCCACCAGTATCTCAACAAGAGACCGATATCTTTTCTTAGGCATTCATATTGAGTGACCAGCCCACTTGAATCTGCCCCTAGGTGATACACTAAAACACTTTCAAATTTGGAACAGCTTGTTTGAACAAAGCACAAGCACCGACATAAGAAGAGCAACGAAATCTATGACTCACACAGAGTTACAATCATAAATCTCGTCTCACCTTTTTGCTCACTGTCTTTATTATTATGGATTTACTTAAATTGCGTATGTAAAAACACACTGAAGTAATAGATACAAATACAGCAAAATGTCGTTTAAGAAATTTCATTAAATTAATTGCGTTATTCTGGAAAATTGCAGAAGTGTCAACATATAATCCATAAAAAGAGTTCATATAGTAAATTTGGGTATCATTTTTTTTTAATTCCACCGGCACTATGACAAATGCAAATACTGTCCAAATTACATTTTATTTTCAACCATCTCATTGATGCGTGCAATAAATACGATTGAGAGTGTTTTAACTTTTTGTCTGTGGTATTGGTGTAAATATTGATCTTTTTGCATCAACTATTTAGAGCTACGTTCCCTCTTTGCTATAGACTCTGTAAGGCGTTAGATTTGTTGTTAAGAGGCGATCCAGAATTCTATACAAGATTGTTAACCAAGGATACGGCCTTCCTTAGCCGAGCGGTTAGAGTCCACAAAGCAAAGCCATGCTGGAGGTGTCTGGGTTCGATTCCCGGTCGGTCCAGGATCTTTTCGTAAACGAAATTTCCTTGACTTCCCTGGGCATAAAGTATCATCGTACCTGCCACACGATGTACGAATGCGAAAATGGCAACTTTGGCAAAGAAGAAGAAGAAGAAGAAGAAGGGTCTCAACGTAATCAAAATGTTTCTTACGAGCTGGGTCTATGAGTTTCCTAACCGTACCCTGGAAAATCTTCAAGAGATTCTTGGTTCTTAGGGGACTTTTCAGAAATGTTAAAGGATTCATGAGAATGTCTGCAGATTCGAAGTGGACACTGAGGGTTTCTTGTGGGATCCTGAGAATGTATAATTGGTTATGGGGGATTATGCCCAAAAATTTGGTGATTCCTAATAAACTCTTAAGATTTCTAAAGCGTCCTATAAATTTTAAGCGGGATAATGTGCAGCGCTAGTGGTATTTTGAACATTTCTGGCGAAATATTGAGGATTTTGAAAAGGTTTCCAGAGGAAATTGATGATAATAATAATAAACTTTACATGAGGAACCTTTGGAGCATGTGTGAAAAACCTGTGCGTTGCATATTAATCTCTGGTGCATTATACGAAAAATCATGGCAAGTATTTTTTCTAAGATTACAGTTCTTATAATTAAATATAGAGGCATTTTAGAAACTTGCATTCAAGTAGTAGCCAGGTCACTAAAAAGCTCTCTTGGATGATGAATACCTAGTTATCCTGGCGTCCAATCAAAATGAGTCATTTAGCTATGTTGTAGCTAGGAAGATATAACTCGAGAAGAGTTTAATATCATTGTCAAAGGAAATCATGAAGAGTTAGAGGACTAAATACAAATTTCTTCTAATCTTTAGGAGGATGATATTTACCATAATGGACAACGTTCAAGCATAGGAGAAACACTACAAAATCTTTATCAGTCTACTGGGCATCGTCTTACTTACCGGTACAATCCGGCCTTGCCTTCCTCCTTCCAGACGGTGTGGATAGTTTGCCAAAAGCTGCGATACTTGTTACCCTCCTCGCGCAACCTGGTGCGGGCGACTTCGTGCGGGTAGGCCACAACGGAGGCAATCGTCTTGGACGTAGCTCCGGCCGCCATAAACTCGAGGAAGTCTCGGGACGTCTTATTGTCCGTGGGGTGCGCTTCGCGTAGCTCATTCTACACGAATTTCCACAAGTGGGTGAGGTGGGAGAAGGAAAACCAAAGAGTGACGCATTAGTACGTTTCGCGTGATCTTAGTGATATCCGTCGTTTATTCGACTTCGTCTGCAGGACGAAGACAGTGTGTGGTTTGTAACAAGAACTAGACACACGCAACAAGGGACGAACCGATCCCGTCGTCGACCGTCATGGTGCAGTGGCGGTGACGGCAGCGTTTGTCCGATGTCCGAATTGATGGATTGGAATTTGAGAATTGAGAATGGAACGGAAAGCAGATGATGATCTGGTTTTTTTTATGTTTTCTAAAAAATGAACTTAGTGTAATTATTATATAATGATTTTTAACTCATACTATGCGGATTTGTGCTTGCTTTTTCGGACAACTCCCCCTTACACATAATACACACACTTATGGTGAAGGGCGAGAGGGCACGAGCGAGCGATGAACGACACGGTAGATATCGTGGGAATATGCGTGTGTCTGAGACTAAAAAATACGAGAAAAAAAATACACAAACGAGAAATTTAGCGATACAGATTGCGGCATGTGCAGTGTCGAATGGGGACAGTCGAAGAGTTGCGCGAACGTAAAACCCGTTCGCGCTGAAACACTCCCGTGCAAAAGTTTGGGTTCACCCCTTAAAAAACCTACTAAAGTGTTTTGTCCATATTTCTGTGATTGCAAGCCTTATTGAAATTCTCTATGGCTCATTCGAGAGGTAATGAGTTTTTCTTATTACGCAAGGGATTTTAACGAAAACATTTTATGAATTTTGTTTACTGAATTTTTACTTACATTTAAAATTTTACTAATATTCCACTGACAAAACTTGGCTGATTTGAAAAAAAACATATACAAACTTATTGCCTTTCGAATAAGCCATACAGAGATCCAATTGAACGTGTATTCACCGAGATAAGAACACTTTTGTATGTTATTCAGGTGAACCGAAACTTATGCACAAGATTGTATGTGTTTGGCCTTTTTCCCTTTTTTTTTTGATGACCAAGCAATCATTGAATGCGTGAAATCTGTGTAGGTTTTGATCGGAAACGTAATTCATGCAATTTGGGAAAATATAATTTTGATAACAAACAAATGGAATGAGTCTAATGGCACCGCGATAAAGCACGAAACAATCGAAGGGAAAAAGGCCAAGTCAAACACATGACTTCTATCTCTTCCAGGCTGCTGGTTAACTCACTTAGCTGAGCAAGCCTGTCCAAACGACTGCAACATGCGTTTCTTTTTAGTTCGTTAGGTCAATAGACATACGAGACAATGGGGATGCTGATCCCGACAGACACATACACATGAGAGGTACACACACAGATGGACTCGCGTGAATTCACAGTAGACGGTGGAGGTACCACGGGGACCACGGCGCAGAACTCGTCCTCCTCAGTTCTCCCTCTTTCGCTGTCTGTCTCTCTCACTGTAGCTCTCCACTAACTCGCCAGAACACAGACTTCAGCGACGGGCAGACCGGTGAACATGCACATATGAGACCTACAAAACTATGACTGTGTATACGAGAATTTTATGTTGAGCAAATTACCATCGTCTCTTACGACTGATTCCAATTACGACCAATCGCACAGCGACAGTTGCCGTTGGCACCCTGGACAGCTCAGGAAACCAAGCAAGGAAAAAACACTTCTTCCACGGCCCATGCATGGCTCGTTCAGAGAATTTTACTCTTTCGGTTAATACCCCGATCTCATCAAGCAGTCATTGGTTTGCTCTCTGAGGTGATCATTTTTTGGTTTGATTGGATGTTGGATGTTTCAGAGAGTCTCGTGCGTGTGAATGTGATCGTAACGGGACACAAACCCACCCACACACACATGAGGTGCAGAACGCACAATGTTAGGATTAGCAAAGAAGCGAACACATACAACTATAAATAAATGAGGGAAGAAAAAGATGTTCTCGTTAAATTATGCCAGCGCGCTCCGAGGATACATACCAGTTTCTTTTTGAGCGCCTCGTAGATCACGAAGTGGATCACCGTTTCCGAGATGCCGAAGTAGCTGGCGGTGATGCCCTTGTAGAAGCCTCGGATGCCCTGGGTGGCGTAAATTCGCTTCACACACTCCGTCACGGTCATTTTGGCTTTGGAGTTGTAATCCAGCTGGAGCCGCGTCTTGACGAACCAGATCGGATTGGTTAGGGTGGCGGACACGAATCCGGCACAGGATGCACTCATAATGTGCACCAGCGGTGAGTTGGCTGGAATGATACTGGAAAGGTAAAAAAAGGGGAAACGTTAGTTGAATTCTCGACAGAATTGGTCTTCGTGATGATACTTACCCAACCGCGTTCAGTGTATTCTTGGTCTTAGAGTAAGCACAGAAGTAGAACGCCCGGGAAGGCGCCACACCAACGATGTTCGGGCCGAGGCCTTTGAACAGGGCGCGGGAGCCTTCGGTTTGGACAATGTGCTTCAAGCATTGCCAGATCGAGATCGATTGGACCGATGTCGAGAGACCACACTGGGGGATCGCAAGAATCTATGGAAGATACGGACGAAACGGGAAAGCGATGAATTATTAGAAGACGATTCTCAGTGGGACAGCGAGTAGGATGATGTGCGAGGTTATAGGAAGCGATCACACAGTCAAGGCTAGTAGTAACTGAAAGTCTTAAAAATAAAAACTTCAGGGATCTCATTCCTTAAAAAAGAGACCAACCAAGAATTAAAAAGAGGCCTTACAGGCAGCAAAAGAATCCAAATAGGAGCCAGGACATAACAATCCTTCCAGTCATTTTTTTAAGAACGTGTTTAAAAGAAGAAAAAAATGCGACCAGTATTACTCAGACAAGTATGTATTAGTGCTCGTTTTAGACTTTAGAGACCATGGTTAAAAAAACGACTGTGGAATAAACGATTGAAGTTGTTCTAGGAAGTACTTTTGATGGAATCGTCGAAAGATCCGCTAGAGTAACTACTGAAGAATTCGGTGAAAATGGCAATGTAAAAATTTGGATCTGGAGGGAAAATATTCCGAGTATGATGCAATTACTGAAATATGAAAATTACTGGAGGTAGGTAGTTGCGTTGGATTGCCCGAAAACGAATCTGGAGAATTTCCTGTATACATCTCTTGAAAGATCTGTAGAGGAATTTCTAAGAGAATTTCCGGTGAAAATTTCTAGAGATATGCCACGATAATTCTCCGAATGTAAAACAGAAGAAATCATTGGATGAATTCGTAGAAGAATTACTGAAGATTCAGAATCTGAGAAGAAGGTCTTGAAGAACCAGTAAATTATTCTCGTAAGTGTTACTGGTCATTTTTCTGGAACATCTAGAATTTTTATCAGGTTTCATTTAAAGGAGAACAAGGAAAATTATTTCTTCAAAGTCTTCCATTAAAACAGTGACCAAGCACTTCAAAAGAGACCTACAACCAGCTCTGTGCGGTTTATCGTTATGTTAGTTTGCATATGAAACCTGTTAAAACCGAACTTCGGTCATTCAGGCGGATGCCGGTCAAGGATTCTGTACTTTTCCACCGTGCCGATAACCCACGAGCCTGAACCCAATCCGGTTTGACGCAAACATCTTCGCCGGCTGTCTAATCATTCGAATGATTCTAGGCGCATCCCCGTAACCGGATTGAATTACAAGAAGCTCAGCGCGCACACTTGATGTAATGTAACCAACTCTTCTAGAACAATGGCGCAACGAGGCGAGATCAATTCGATAATCCGGTTCAATCCAAACCCCTGAGCCGGTTACAATGACCGGAATAAATCCCATCTCGCACCGAAAGGTTATCACTGGTCCACCATTCGAGCTGTTGTTTGTCGAGTCAACGAGAGTTATACGAGTACTGCGCGTGTGGATCCTATGCATCCAAACCGTGTCGTCTCAGTTAGGTATTTCATCATTCTCGATGTCATTCCATGTGGACAGGAAAAAGCACCGGAATATTTCTCATCAGCACAATCGTAACTGGCTTATCAGCTAGCTTGTTACAATCGCGCACCCTCGTCCTACTGCTTCTTCCAAGAAGACTTTGATTCGAAACCGCTTTAAACCTGCTTCCGAACCGGTTCTTGGGTACTGACTGGGCTGGTGCAAGCTAACATCACAAAAATAACTACACTCTTCAAGATTAGTCGAGGTGCACTTTGTTCGAGCCTTACACCTTGGCTGTACGTTCTAAATGACCGATACGTGGTCGCAACGAGCAAACTGAATGGTGTTAGGCTTGATGAGCACTCGCAATGCCAATGAGGGGGTGTTGGTGGTGGTTATTGTGAATCCAATGGGATTTGAATCGTTAGTTTTGTGTGGCTCAGAATAGAAATCGACGCGCAATAGGGTGCTCTCAATTCAAAGCTGCTTTAATAATTGCGGCGATCTACAGACTGTTATGCTTCAGTTAAGCTTTAGCGTGGATCATGAGCTTAAGACACTTGACAATATGATCTCTTCAAATATAGTGAGCGCAGATGATGGCGATACAATGATCAACTAGATGCCGGAAACAGAAGACGCAAAGCGTTATGCAGAAGCCACTCACCGATGGGCGCCGTCGACTGAGAATGGAACTGGGACATACTCGCTGTCTGTTGGAATGGTTGTGGTGGTGGTCCGCGTTGGTCGAAGTTCGCAACTGATGGTGGTGCTCGTTGGCGAACAGTTTCCCACGGGCTTCTTCCGACCCTCCGGTAGGCGTTGACGAAGCAGCAGCAGCAGCAATACGGGGCGGTATACTATGTATAAACGACGCGGACGAACTTTGCAGACGAGTTTTGACCACTTCCAGCGGGCATGTTACTACGGCGCCAGCAGTACCTGCGATACTGGAATGGAAGAAAAAGCAGATGGGGAAGAGGTCAGTTACGGATTACAATTGAGAAAATGAAGGAAATTTGAAAGCTTAAGATCTGTAGCCATTTTTTTTTCTACCAATTTTCAAAGCATACCACAAAAATTACTCCAGAATTAATACTCAACAGGACATACAGTCTAAATCTCTAGAAAATTCTCCTACCTTTTAGAAGTTCTATAAAGTTTCCTATAAAGTTAATTACAAGTATAACTACCGACATTCCCCCAGGAACTTTTTTAGGGATTCCTTCTGGAGCTCCTACAAAAAAAATCCCAAAAAGGCCTAAATGAATGTATTTAGCAATTGATCCAGAAAATCTTCTAGGTATAGCTTTTTCAAGGGGTTTCTTCATGACTTTCATTAAGCACTTCTACAACGATACTTAATTTCTTTAAAGATATAGCATACACACAAAAAAAATATTTAAATTTCAACATAGTGTAAACTGAAATGTAGTGTAAAAAATAAATCAAATTCGTGCGTTGTAAATTTAAAGTAAATTCGATTTAAAAATAATGGATTGGTCGTTAAAATTTAGGTTCATTGTGATGCTCCAAATATGTGCATGAAAATAAACTTAAATTTATAACATTTTTTTAGCTGTGATAGCATAGAACAGCCGGCCGTACATTATCCTGGAGTAACTATTAGAAGAAACGTTAGAAATGCTAGGAAATTAGCCTGGTATGCTTTTCAACGATACTGAAGTCCTTACGATCAGCGGAGATGGGAAAGGAAATGGTGATTAAAAGTCTACTAATTAAAGATGACCGTTGGTTCATCTAAGTGCATCTCTATATTTTTTTATAGAGACTCCTTTCGTCAATACCTCGAAAAAAAAATCTTGAATATCACACACATTCTTGTTTACGGCGGATACAACTTTCTATCGAATCCTATTCGTTCGAATCCATGGTCCACTTAATTTTGCTGGCGTTAACGAGAATTCAAAATGGTTTTCGA
The DNA here is from genome assembly GCF_002204515.2 of Aedes aegypti. Lineage (NCBI taxonomy): Eukaryota > Metazoa > Arthropoda > Insecta > Diptera > Culicidae > Aedes > Aedes aegypti. The sequence continues at coordinate 405,864,483 of NC_035108.1, forward strand.
TTGAAAGAGTATTCGAACGTAAACAAGAATATGGGTATATATTTTATAAGAATAGTTATTGCGTTTTAATCATAAATGTATATATTCTTCTTTGAAGCTACTCAGGATTTCCTCCTTGTTTTTTAGGATTTCCTGGCGATTTTAACCATGAATTTATCTAAGGATACCTCCAGGAATTCTTGTGTAACTTTCAAAATGGCATATATAACATTGAGAGGCTCTCTTTGTTTACTTTCCTTTCAAGGGGGCAGAATCCGTCATCGATTTGAGAAATTTCAAAAGCAGTTTGTTCGTCAAAAGTCATGAAAATTCAGTTGAAAATGTGTTCACTATATTCTATTCGCTAACCGAAGTACAATGAACACTTTTTCATCGAATATTTTTCAATTTTGAAAAGAAATACCACGATGATTACGAATACGGATTCTTAAATGCTAACCAATAATTGAGTTTTTTTTTGTATAAAACACTAATCAAGGACATTGCCTTTCGATCTACAGTGAAAACTCATAAAAGCTCGACCCAAATCTTTCAATTTCCTAGGAATTCTCTCAGAAGTTTTGTCCAGAACTTTTTTTTAAAGGATTTAATCAGAGTATCTCCAGAAATTACTCCAGAGATTCCTTTAGAGACTGATTTGACATTTACTTTGAAATTTCTTCAGAAATTTCTTAATAAAAGTGCACAATAAATTGACCCATCAATTCATCCGGTATTTTCTTTACAATTTTTCTCTTACAATTTCATTCAGGATTTTTTAGATTTTATTTGGGAATTTATCGTAGGATACCTCCAGAAATCATGCCAGGCATTTCTTCAAAGCTTTTTTAAGAAATTTTACCAGAATTTTTTAAATTTTTGAGAGGTATTTTCCAAGGAGATCCTAAAGTAATCACGCCACGTCTGAATCAGGAGATTATAAAAATCTAATGTACATCGGATTTTTTCTCGCTATACATTAGTATTCGCTCAATATTTTCATAATCGAAAGGTTTCAAAATATTATATCGTCAATTTCGATTTTTCCCATGTTCTAGCTATTTTTTATACTAAAATCTATGTAAATCGCGCTGTGTGACCCATTTCTGCCTATACAAAATGTATGTTAAAAATTTCACCAATAGAATATTTTGAAATTTTCTGATTATGAAAATATAGACCGAATACTGATCTCTAGCGAGAAAAAATCCGATATACATTACATTTTTATAATTCACTGCACAGTGGTCCAGGAATCAGTTTTACGCGGAAAGATGCATTTTGAGCTTTAGAATGAAACATTAGACAAAAACGGTCTTCTACAAAGTTGTTTGTATTAGTTAAGCCCTTTGTTTGGTGTTATTGAAAATTAGGGTGGACCACATTTTCATAGAAATTGTGTAACTAACTTTATTATTTGTAGAAATTATATTATACATGTTTCAGCAAAGTTGTAGACCATTCAATTTCAAGCAACTTTGCCAAAAAAAGTTTTTTTGTATCTCTTAAATTGACCGATTTAGAGCTTTTTTCCTACAGTGACATAGGGTGGTCCGAACAAAACTGGTTTTCTGGCTCTAAAGTTTTCAATTCAAATTTCTCATCAAAGTAATCTATGAAACACTTTTAGAGCTTTAAAAAATGCGTAATTTGGTGAGTGAAGAAACTCGCTATCTCCTTCCGTTTAGGAGTTATTGTTGTTTTTCTCTCAAAAACATGCCTACTTTGATTGTGAATATCTCTGATTGGGGCAAACATAAAAAATATCTTTTGACGGCATTCAAAAGACAAAATAAAATTGTATATTATATCAAAAAATTACAGATGTGTTATTTTTGTAACTCTAATAAAATGCCTTGAAAAATAAAGGATTTTAAACAGAAAAACTTTAATAACTTTTAAACTAAAATAGATGTCATCAATATTTTTGCATGAAAATTTGCGTTTTGTTAAATTCTTAAAGTCGTTCATAGACCGCTTTGACGAGAAATCTGAAATAAGAAAGATAGGGCTCTTAAACTATTTTGAAGATTTTCATAGTATGTATTTCTTTATTATTTCGCATTTTGAGCATGAAAATGAAATTTTAGACAAAAATGATCTTCTACAAAATTGTTTCTTAAAATGTAAGCTTTCATACTATGTCATTTGAAACTAGGGTGGTCCACAATATCACACATATCATATAATCAACTTTTTTATTTGCAAAAATACTGATATATGCTCTTCGGCAAAGCGGTAGAACTTGAAATTTTGATCAACTTTGCCAAAAAAAGTTTTTATGTAGCTCAAAATTTGACCAATCTAGAGCATTTTTTCCTAATCATCGCTGGGTGGTTCAACAAAAATCAGTTTTTTAACTCTAGTTTTTTCAATATTATTTTCTCGTCAAAGTCGTCTATGAACGACTTTTAGAACTTAACAAAACGCAAATTTTCATGCCAAAATATTGTTGATATCTATTTTAGTTCAAAAGTTATTAAAGTTTTTGTGATAAAAAATATTTGACTTTAAAGACGTTTTATTAGAGTTACAAAAATAACACATCTGTAATTTTTTGATATAATATACAATTTTATTTTGTCCTTTGAATGCCGTCAAAAGATATTTGTTATGTTTGCCCCAATCAGAGAAATTCACAATCAAAGTAGGCATGTTTTTGAGAGAAAAACAACAATAACTCCTAAACGGAAGGAGATAGCGAGTTTCTTCACTCACCAAATTACGCATTTTTTAAAGCTCTCAAAGTGTTTCATAGATTACTTTGATGAGAAATGTGAATTAAAAACTCTAGAGCCAGAAAACCAGTTTTGTTCGGACCACCCTAGGTCACAGTAGGAAAAAAGCTCTAAATCGGTCAATTTAAGAGATACAAAAAAACTTTTTTTGGCAAAGTTGCTTGAAATTGAATGTTCTACAATTTTGCTGAAGCATGTATAATATAATTTCTACAAATAAGAAAGTTAGTTACACAATTTCTAGGAAAATGTAGTCCACCCTAATTTTCAATAAAACCAAACAAAGGGCTCAACTAATACAAACAACTTTGTAGAAGACCGTTTTTGTCTAATGTTTCATTCTAAAGCTCAAAATGCATCTTTCCGCGTAAAACTGATTCCTGGACCATAGTGCACTGGTACAGACACAGCGTGAATCACGGATGTAATCTCTTAAGAAATATAGGTTAAACTGATGCAGTAGAGAGTACTTTTACTGTAGAAAATTTACCGTGAAAATTACCCAAGAAACCTTTGTAAAAGTTTGCAGGAAGGATTAGGATGAAATGCTGGATATAACTGTGATAAAAAATCTGGAGGAAAATCATGTAGATGCTTAATGAGGGAGCCCTATATGAATTAACGGAAAAATCCTGGAGTAATTTTTGTAGAGATGTCTGGGAAATTTTCTGTAGGAATCCCTGAAGAAATTAGAGGAAATATCCTGAAAAACTTCCTGAAGGATTCAAAAACTCTGGAATCAACCTTTGTTGGTTTTCCTGGAATCATTACTGTAGGAAATTTCTGGAGGAGTTCCGGAATGCATTGCTGGAGAAATTTTATAAGGAATCACTGTAAGCATTTTTAAAGTTCTTACTCGAGAAATTGTCGAAAAAATAAATGATTTTGCTGATTCTTTTTTCAATTGGACATCAACGAACGACATTACATTACCCAAGTAGAAGCTATGAGCAAGATATTTATGACATTTCATCGGACAGCATTAAAATCACATTGATAACATGTTTATTGTTAATCCAAAATTTCTTAATTTGAAGACAGCTATTACTTGCGATTGGATTTTAAACTCCGGCTAATCAATGGTTGTACTTTTTGAAATACTTATCCAGGGAACGTCAGAAATTACAAAGGTAGAAGCAACTTTTTTATGTTTTATATTCTGGTCTGGAGAAAAATTACATATGTAATTACGATTAACATTTTATTATTTAATGCAATATAGCGTGCAGCCTCGAAGTGGTCTTTTTCACGGTGTTTTCACATTTAATTCCGACTTTTTTTCGCCAAGAATCCATAATTGTCACGTTTTCTACATTTTCCATGAATTAAAGCCGATGTCCGAGAATCGAAGTGTCCGATTGATTCGAACCAATATGGTATCTACACTAGGAACTTTCTATTACGGAACCAGTAGGAAAGATCCTGAAAAACTTTCTGAAGGATGACCCGAAATAATTTAATACAACGTCTAATTGCATAAGATTAAAAATCATGATTCTTGGTGACGCATGAGAAGTCTCTCGCATCTAATATCACATTGCAGTACCATGCACAACACACAAAACCTCATCGTAAATCACTAAACAAAGCAAGCAAAAATGTCGCCCAGCAGAAGATAAGATATGGCCTCCCACTACCATTACCTTCACGGCTACTCATCGGACCACGATGGACATTCTCAGAGATATTTCTAACACGACTAAATATAGCTCCTTAATGGCTTCAATTACACAACGACCATTAGCGGTTGTACCATCTTATCCGGAAATAGGACTTGAAAGTTGTTCTGGGATACAACTAGTTATCCCTAGCCATTGGAACCTGTAGGAACAGCCAAGTAGTGGCAAGCTGAAGCGCATAGGTTATCTCCAAGCTGACCTGAATGATCATCAATCGACGCAACAACAGCAGTCACTCGGCTATGACACGACACATTTCCTATACATCTCAATCGTGACGTTTCAATGAATGATCGTGCATCGCTTGCCCAGAGTAGCCGTCACTAACCGACAAACCGTGTGCACTCATTGCAGAAACCATTGCGCGAGATAGTGCAATTGATTTACTACTTTCTTCGGTGTACCGGTTCAATCCCAGAACAAACTGGTAATCTACTACTGAACCAATGAGTCGCCGTCCTCCTACTAACTATATACATATACGCTCTGGAAGGCTGTGCGCTACTTTCGAGAACGCGATATGGCTCTATAATTCTTGGAGTAAACAAGTGGCGTGAGGGGCCGATCTTGGATTAGACCGATTTCATTAGAATCGAGCTCCTTGGCCGTCGAGTTGTTTACTCTGCCTATGGCGCCTCACATTTTGACGAATGACGCTCGAAAATGTATATTGTGTCCCGATGATGATGGTGAAATGCAGGGCCGGTGATGATTGATGGACCGATTGATTGCGCAAAATGTCATTTTCTGACAGAAGCCGCCCGATGATGAGGATGTTGGTCATTGGCGAGTTGGCGAGTATGTTGTTCTTTTCCTTTTTGGCATGGCGGTCCTACTTGGATACAGCTTGGTGTTCTATGATCACTTCCACAGTTATTTGCCAAAACTTCGCACTTCGTATGACATCTACGACGATATTCAATGCCCAGGGAAGTCATGAAAATTTGCATTACGAAAAGATCCTGAACCGACCGAGAATCGAACCCAGACACCTTCAGCTCTGTAGCCGCGGACGTTACCACTAGGCTAAGGAAGGTCCCCAAGTGTGTCGTACAGACTGATAAATGTCACGTAAACAGCTCAAAACCAGATCTCAATCCTTCGAGTTTTTCAGTCGAAGTCACGTAGGCCATTATTGCCATCATCGCGTCATGTAGCACGTCACGTACTAACAACCCTACTAGTCCAATCGATAGTAGTAGTTGCCTGGTTAGCAATGTGTTCTGTAGTTCTTGTCGCGACGTCAATCCACGCTACGTAAGACGATCGTGTAGGGAGATCACCTCCCGTGCTTGTTCCCGCACCAGCATGGTCGTCGTCATCATGTGCTGATCACGCTCCAATCACATGTTGATTCACCTCTTTTCGTTTTCTTGATTCGCATGTCTTGAGATCTGCGGTGCGCGGGCAGGGCGCGACCGCACGCTTCGCTGAATGGGAAAGATCTTTGGACTTTGCACCGTCACAGCAGAAATACGGAGCGATAGTGTCGCGCTGCGATCGGTGCCAAAAACCCGTGCATCCGAGGCTATTCTGCAACCAGTTTCACGATACGCGCTGACTCTCTAAAATTGGACCACAGGCAAGTGGATCTGACCTTTCCCGGCAGCAGTATTGCGATGCGGTATACGGGAAATTAACGGCGTTTTTCGAAATTTCACACCTTTTTGAGTGGATGCTTAGGGTACGGATCCAAGTGATCCTATTTTTATCATATTGCAACAAAGTAATTTGTTTTATTTATAGATCGTTTTCTCGTTTAGTAACTTGGAATTACCTATGATTGATACTTTAATTGAAACAAATCCTCATCTAAAAGCGATCCCTCTCACCGAACATTGGTTCCGCACCCTACTACCGACGCACGCCTTCGTTCGAGGTGATCTGATATTTAAAGATCAAAACTTCGTGCGTCTTCTGCCGCATTTTTCGAATCATTCTGCCCGTTTTTTGCACGGCGCTCGTGTACGATTTCTGTTTATTTTGACGCTACTTTTAGCTCGGAAAAATGGCGAGAATAAGACAAAAAACTCAACTTTTATTTTATCGTTTGTTTTCATCGGCCTTGCAATCGGAGAATAAGGTTGTTCCGCTTATAAAATCATATTCCTTCTTCGTATTCTTTTTCTGAAGCGCGTGCACGATCGGACCAAGTCTTGAACATCCTTGACCGCGGGGTCATTTGTTTTGGCTCGGAATTGCATATCATTCAACAACTCCTCCGTCTGCGGAACTTAGGAAAACGTATCGTATTGTAAGGCGTAATTTCTCAGATATTATCGCATTCGGATTGCAACCGAAGGTGAACACTGTACTTAGTTAAACAACGTATACAACGTTAAATAAAAGATTGATAAGGGTTCCTTTCTGCCTGCAATCAGTGCAGAGCAATTACGATTTACTATGAGTTGATAAGGCGCTGCGCCGTCTTGAAAGTGCAATCCGACTGACAAGTATTTATCAAATTTCATTGACATTTTTGCGACGTTTTCCCACTTTACGACCATCATGATTCCAAGTTAAACCGGTTCGCTTTGGGAGGTCCGAGCTCCACAGACCCTGCCACAATCTCAGACTCTGGACCAGAAGTTTGTTTGTAAAATAAAAATTTCGATTCGTGCTACTTTTCCATCGCCTCCGCGTGGCAGACAATCAAATGACGTCAATGGCCGAAGAACTTTGGCGATAACCGGAACACGCGAGAAGTTTACTTTTCATCGGAACCGACGGATTAGGGTTTCACACAGCCTCGGAACAGCTCACGCGGGTCACCCGGGTTATCCTCGAGGCATTAAAAATAGGTTGTTTGCTTCCATAATTGTACGGAGCACGTGCAGTTCCCCAATTGGAGCTATCTGCGCTGGAGGAAGGCAGGAAAAAACAAGCCTCCATCCATCAATCAGAGTGAACCGAATCGCAAAAGGAAAAATCCAGCTTCCAGCTTTGAAGTTGTTTGTTTTAAAATTATCTCCGGCGACGACCGGCGCTGCCGCAGTTCTTCGTATTTAAATGCGAAAATGATGAGCGCACCATGGGTCAATCTAGCGCGATAGCTCCAGTTTGAACCGGTCCCGTAGATTGCGCGTTCGATCGGTGTCCAGTCTGAAAGAACTATTAGCACATCTCCGCATGTACGCAGCATCTAAGCGGTTGAGTTGTCTCTGCCGAGGTTTGCTGAATCGCAGGATGTTGTCCTTTGCCATTAGATAAGTTCCTAGACGACAAAGTAGGTCCACGGCTTCGCTATCGTCTCAAGCCGCGCATTGCACCCGAGGAGGCGTATCTCAAACCAGCCTACAAATAAAGAAGGGGCGTGCAGTGTATGAGAAATTTATCTTGCTCATTAGAGGGATCAGCGTAACCTGAACGTTCCTGTTCCTCTCTATAACCCGGAGGCCATAAATCACGAGCTTTCTTTTGTGCAATCGAGTGCGCGGGTTACGCTTCTATGACTGGTAATCACACACGGGGGTAATTAGCATCCTGCACGGAGAATCTTTATTGTTCGCGAAAGGTTGCAACTGGGCGCTAACATTGTTAGCGCTTTTATTCTTCCAATCGGTTTATTAAACGGGTAAATTGTAGAAAGGGTAGCAGCAACCGGACCTGAGGGTGGGTGGGTGTTAATTGAAAGTGGCGATCCATATGGGATGAACTGCCACTTTTTGCGCCACAATTGACCGAGTGCGAAACTGAATACGGGTTGAGATTGTCCAAAATTTTCCATGAGCTGCGCAGTTTCTGTGACTTTTCGGTAATAAGAAATCCACAAGAAAATTAGTTCAAATCTACACTAACATGTGATAAGAACGGATCAAACTTTGCAAATCGGAGCTTCTCTTGCCTACCATTTCGTAAAATACTTGTATTCTCTCACCAATAATTACACTACCCGCCATAAGTATGGAATCGCATCATCTAGTATTGCAACACCTCAATTGAATATTGCAGCACCCCAAAAAGTTTAGCATCACCCGTAAGCTATTACACTAATGACGCAATATCTTGGAAACCTTACTTTCTAGAAAGCTGCGGTCTTCAGCAAAGTTGTTCAGAAGCCTTACGGCGTTTATCAGCTGACATTTTTAATGCGCCATTTTGCCGCTACGTGGCGCTAGTGTGCATGTAAATTGGTCATATTTTAGACGGCTCTAGCTCATGAACCTGACCACTTAGAATGTTCGTGTCTTCAGCAAAAATGTTTAGAAGCTCAAAACCAATCTGAGGCAGCACTGATTGGTTAGCAATTTTGCCGCTACGTGGTGCTAGTGTGCATGTAAATTGGTCATATTTTAGACGGCTCTAGCTCATGAACCTGACCACTTAGAATGTTCGTGTCTTCAGCAAAGTTGTTCAGAAGCTTAAAAGCAATGTGAAACAGCACTGATTGGTTAGCAATTTTGCCGCTACGTGGCGCTAATGTGCAAGTAAATTGGTCATATTTTAGACGGCTCTGGCTCATGAACCTGACCACTTACCTGACTCAGAAGCTTAAAAGCAATGTGAAACAGCACTGATTGGTTAGCAATTTTGCCGCTACGTGGCGCTAGTGTGCATGTAAATTGGTCATATTTTAGACTTTAGATTTTTACACACATTCCATTTCCAAACATTGAGTTTTAAAACAATGTTTAGGAAAAAATTATGTGAAAATTCCGTATGGAACTCTTTGAATTATACTAAAATGAATTCCAAGAAGAGCTTCGAGGCAATTATTTATGCTATTTCTAATGATTTTCTAAATCAAGAGGATTTTTTCCTCTTTAGGAATTTCTGTGTTCTGTGAGAAATTTTTAGATAATTCATCGATCATGTATAACTAGGAACTCAGGTTGATTCCATTTGTTTTACTGGACAAAGCAAAATTGGCGATCAAAGGGACCACAACGAATCGAATCTTTGGAATTTTTCCAATAGGTAAATCTGCAAGACTTTAAATAGACCCGTCACTCAACATTGAAATAAGACGCGTTTAGGACTTTACTAAGCTTACTATGAAAAAAATACGGTGGGTATCTTATATAGTTTTATGTTTCATGCAAAAAGAGTGTAATGTATAATGATCGTTTTGTCGTGAAAATCGTGAATGAAATGTTAAGAATCGATCTTCTCAAGCCACCCCCCCCCCCCCTGATGAAAAAACCTGGCTACGCCAATGGGCATCGACCCCTTAGGGACCGTTCAAATATTACGTAACGCAACAGGGGAGGGAGGGGGTCTTACATAGTGTTACGGTTCGAAAAAAATTTAAAATTTTCTATACAAAAGTTGTTACGTGGAGGTGAAAGGGGGTCTAAAATTGACAAATTTTGCGTTACGTATTTTTTTTAATGAACTCTTAAAAGTCCATGCAAGTTCTTGACGCGGTTCACAAGCAATCATTAACACGTCGAAATTTGAAAAACAGGAACATGATAAAATGACCCGATTTTGTCAGGCTCCCATTTTGTCAGCCTAAAATTCATCGAGGGGCTGACAAAATCGGGTCCCCACTGTATTATATTCCACAATGTTTTGAATTTTGTCTAAGTAAACAGGTTCGTAGAAAATGCCTTCTTCTAAATATTTGCTGAAGATTCGAACATTCTAGGTGGTCAAGATCATGTGCTACAGCCCGCGAAAATATAACCAAATCTACCTGCACATCTGAGAGAGAGGAGACAGATGGCTTAGATTGCGAGTTCCCAAAAGACAAGGGAACCTGTCATAAACTGACACTGGAAAACCACACATTTGAAGAGCAAAGCGTAAAATACCGTCAGAATTTAGGTAAAGGTAATTCAACTTTCTAGGTGTTTTTCGATGACTGCACATTATAAAAAGTTAAATACTAAAATATAGTCGTGTGTTGGCAAACTGCTATTGTTTTTTTTTATTCATACCTTTTTCACAGTGAACAACAATGAGTGAATGATTTTGACCAAAATAAGATCATTAGACCGTTGTGCACAACCCAAGAACTAAAGAAAGAAGTCTAAGAAGGCAAGAAACTTGCCAACTGTCAGTGAGCTGTCTCCTCTCTCAGCTGTACGCTAGCACCACATAGCGGCAAAATTGCTGACCAATCAGTGCTGCCTCACATTGCTGTTAAGCTTCTGAACAACTTTGCTGAAGACACGAACATTCTAAGTGGTCAGGTTCATGAGCCAGAGCCGTCTAAAATATGACCAATTTACATGCACACTAGCGCCACGTAGCGGCAAAATTGCTAATCAATCAGTGCTGCCTCAGATTGCTTTTAAGCTTCTGAACAACTTTGCTGAAGACACGAACATTCTAAGTGGTCAGGTTCATGAGCCAGAGCCGTCTAAAATATGACCAATTTACATGCACACTAGCGCCACGTAGCGGCAAAATTGCTAACCAATCAGTGCTGCCTCAGATTGCTTTTAAGCTTCTGAATAACTTTGCTGAAGACACGAACATTCTAAGTAATCAGGTTCATGAGCTAGAGCCGTCTAAAATATGACCAAATTACATGCACACTAGCGCCACGTAGCGGAAAAATGGCGCATTAAAAATGTCAGCTGATGAACGCCGTAAGGCTTCTGAACAACTTTGCTGAAGACCGCAGCTTTCTAGAAAGTAAGGTTTCCAAGATATTGCGTCATTAGTGTAATAGCTTACGGGTGATGCTAAACTTTTTGGGGGGTGCTGCAATATTCAATTGAGGTGTTGCAATACTAGATGATGCGATTCCATACTTATGGCGGGTAGTGTAGTTCAAATCTAGACTAATTTGTGATGAGGGCGGAACAAATTATGAAAATCAAAGCTTCTCTAGCCTACCATTTCGACTTATTTGTGTTATCTTTTACTAATAACCAATAGATCTGAATCTCATCTTCTTATTAATAGTAAAAGTTTTCTAGAATAAGTTGAAACGAGCCTGGGCTAAACGATAAAAGCATTGGTTATCAAAGATTTTATTATTATCTTTATTAACGAGATTTGCAGGCCGAGGCTTTATCAACGATACTTATAAAATAACTTATAATTTATGTACAAACGAAATTGTTCGAAATTTCAAACTATAATTTTGGTCCGCTGCATTTGACTATTCAATGAAATTTTAAGATTCATTCCACCATTTCATAGAATTTTCAGATATTTATAACGAAATTTCATTGCCGATTGAAAGCTTATATTTATAAAAATATCTCTTCGTGTACTTTTTTCATCATTGATAACCAAACCACAATTAAATTTGCATGCAACTCTAAATCTTTCGATATATACTGCATACATTATCAATAGATATTTAACAGCGTAGTAATAACCGAAAGAGAAAGATAGAGGAGACAATTATATAGGTAGTTCTGCGAGTTTAGATTGGATTGGACTGATTGGATTCATGGTTTGGGAGTTAAGCGACCGAAATTGAGTAAAACTTTGCGTTTTTTGCCTTTGCTAGACGAAATCTTTCCAAAATGAACATCGATCCGTAGCATAAATAGGTGGACCCTCTTCAGATTCAAGTATCCTTGGTAAATTCCTCGCAGTAAATTTAAGGATTCATACCCAATTTAAGGATTTCAACCCAAACTCAACCGAAAAAATCACTTGGTTGAAATATCGATGAAATCCTTCAGAAAAAAATCGTGATAACAATCGTAGTTTTGATGAAATTCTTGATTAATTCCGTTAGTAGAGTTTCTTTAAACGGCTCCATCACAAAATCATGCATGTAACTTATCTCGTGAAAATGACTCATTGTCGTGTATTTCAACATCGTTACTCACATAAAGCAGTAACCTCTTGTTTGTCTGTTAAAATAACAACGAACCTTCTTAACGTAAACAACATTTGAAAAAAACAACAGCTTTTGTGAATGAATCATTTTTGACTTTTGTGAATGAATCATTTTTGACTTTTGTGAATTGAATCATTTTTGACGACACGAACGTGAGTGAGTTGATTTTACATGTAAATCTCAAATATGAGAATTGCAACTTTGTCCTCGCTGGAGAGCTCAATTAAATAACCTTTTTCTCGAAGCCGGGCCAATCTGCCACAAACGCTGCTACATCTGTTACACTTGACGTTAAAAATGGCGACTCACCTATAAACCACGGCTTGTTTCTAAGCTCAGCAATCGTTGGGATAGCTTGAGATATGCTGTGAAATCTCGCAGGGCTCCGATTCGTCTTGGTCCCGCCGTAATAGAGTACTTGGACTTAAAACTGAAATAAGACAGGCTAAATGATGTCCCCCAATCAGTGGTAACCTGCTCACACTCAAATCTCAATAAATGAGCTCTCCCGCGACAGCAAACTCATTAGAGTTTTGCTTCGAAAATGCTTGAGTTGTTCGTTCAAGATCACTCAAACACACTCAAGTCGTCAAAAATGATTCAGTTTTGAAACTGCCTGCCAAAAACTCGTGAAACCGAATATTGCTTTGGAAAGGATGGAATGCTTTAGAACGGATTACTATAATTCTATCAGACTAACAAGAAAAAGAAATCAAATATTTACAAAAAAATGTGAGAAAAGCTGCCGAAGATCTCTCCAAGAAACTAACGATTTTTCTACAAAATATCAGAAATCATTAACTATCTCTCAAGTAACCAATAATTAGCCATGATCCAAAAGTTATCAGGCAGTCAACTTTTGGATCCCCTGGAAAAAAAAACTAATTTCGCTTATAGGGTACCGGTGCCATTAGTGGACTACCTTAGCTATGGAAAATCATAACAAAATAACGAAAAGCCTTAACAGATATCTTTTGGCGTCAACAGAAAGATTTCAACCTCTACTATATGGGAAAAATATAAAAAGAGTGATAAAACTATTTTTTTAACATACAATTGCTTGAACCACTATTGGTACACGTGTTCCAGTAGTTGCGCTAGTGCTCCAGTAGTAGACGTTCGAGAATGATACAAGGAATTTTAAACAAAATGGTAATTTTTTACATAGGTTTAACATTTTTCCCTAGGAACAGCAACTAATATCTTTCGAATGAAGCATAGAGATCAACTCTGGGACTTTTCTTCATTTTTATACATCCATTTTAAAATCTGCTTCCATCCGTTAATCCACTACTGGAACACGACGGCAACTATTGGTGTAAGGGAGCAATTTTTTTGCGTAAACTTAATTATTTATACAACTTTTTGATAGAATAAAATGCTGAAATTTAGCAAATCGACTAAACTAGAAGCGATCTATCCACCAAAAATAACACGAAAAATGTACGTTTTATTCCATAGTCCAATCTACTGGTACATTACAACCATTGGTACCGGCACCCTAGTACTTTTTCCCGGTGCGTTTTACAAGTTCCCGGATATTTGCCGTATTTTTCGCGGTCATTTGGAAAGGTTTATCTCGCTTTTCCCGGATTTTCCGGATGGATGAAATAGGACTTCCCATTTGATTGTTAATGACATTTTTTTCTTAGGACCACCAGTGCTTTCATTTTAGTAGAACTATAATGAATGCTGTAAATCTTTTTCAAGATTTCTGTAACGATCCTGACCAACTACTTCAGTAACGATTTTCTTACGATTTTCTTACAATGTTCTAAGTAAGATGTTTGTAAAAGTAGTTTTATAGTCAACACTACTAGTTATACAACATAATTCAAGAAAAAAATCGCACTGAATAGAAGACCCGAGTAAAGCTCGCTTTTCAGATGAAATGTCTGAAGATTGATTGATTTTTTACTTCACGAGACATTCGATTAGACATTTTGGCGAAGCATTTCACAACACATATTCTTAAACTATTTCAGTTGGCTCTTCGAAAATGTAGTCTGACAGCGTCTACAGCTTGTTAGTTACTTGTTCCTCGACGATTCATTTTTTTGCATCGCACCCAACTCATTTTCTAAATTTAGAAAAAAATATGTATGCGAAAAAGATTTCTCTTCTAAGGTCTTCTAAGCGGCAATGAGGTCATTCGGTTTCTGTGCAACGAGACACAACCAATCCGGCCGGATGATGCCAGGTTCACTGTCCGATGGTGAAATATTCGTCCCTAATAAACAGGCTGTTTGTGCACTTTCGCTGATGGCGACGACAAATTATTCCTGCCATCATCTTGGTCGTCGTCGTCGCAATTACAGTTTTGTTTACTACAAAGTATACGATCCACTTGGCATTCGTTGAATCATCCAAACCTAGCATTAATTAGGGAAAAATATACTGATTCATCGCTGGGAAGGTATTCTCTCGAGATTAATTAACATTCCGGTATCAAACATTAAGCTACTGAGCAAGTTATTCATTAAAGCAGATTGCATCGGCAGCAGATAACGAGAATTCAACCTTCCATTTTGCCCCTTGCTGCGAGTGGACTTTGATATTTGTAGTCTCCGTCGGGGACCTTATCAGTGGACTTCCTCGAGCGCTAAATCTGTCATGCGCTCGCCAAAATTGATTGACGTTCGGCCATTGCCAAGGCTGAAATTGCATTTTGCGAAGGAGAAGTCAATCGTTGAATCGATTTTGCTATCATTGCCAGTGTCAGGGAATTTCGGAATCGAATGTCACAACAAAGGTTATTTGATCGATATGGAAGTATCGAACCCGAACGCTGGGTTGAAACAAAGTTAAGCCGTGAAAAACAACACCCTTCCGTATCGATTCAACAAAAGTGGTGCTTAACCTACTTTATGAACAGTGCAGAAGGTGCAGTAGTTATGGCTTCTCTCTGTCACGTCAACGTGACAGGATGTGCAGAAAAAAAGGTTTATTCCGCTCGGAGCATGTAACTCATTACCCTGTTATGCAAAAAAACAAACAAACTCGTATCCGTTGTTAGTTTTGCAAAACGAAGTAAATTGAAACGCGACACGTCATGTTTGATCAATACTGCTCCATTGTCATCATAAATCACGTTGACATCGTATTAGTTGGAGGAAGCAGAATATTTATGAGCAAGACTTTCCCAGAGAACAGGATACCTCGTATATCATCTTTCTCAAAACATAATCAACAGTCCACTTGTTTACTTGGCTTACGAATGCTACGTGATTCTATGATGATCAAAATATATCATAAGGGTGTTTCAAAAAGCCAATTTTCGCTACAAACCGTACATTTAATTGTAGGTCAGATTTTGAGTATTCTGACCTAGAATCGAGTGAGCTGTGTGGAGCTAAAGCGATATTTTCAGCCACCCTAATGTATCGTGTTTACTCTTGCACGATATTAGTAATAGCTGAAGGGTTCCACTGACGGAAATAACATGTTGACGGTTCACATTACTACATCCATTTCCTAATCGTTTTCCTATAAAAATCCCTCGCTATGACGTACTTCAAGATGACCTCGACCAATCGTATCAGGAAAAATCACGTACCCCCAATTGAACCATCGCGTAATCTTCTACGAATTGAACTCAAAACAAAACGCATACGGTTTCTGCTATTGTATTATAAGGCGGATTATTCCACTCATTGCAGCTTCGCTATCAAGCGTTCTTATCAAATCCCGTTTACGGCTACCGGGGTTGAACCGGTTTCAGAAAAGACCTATCTTGCGGTCCGGCTAAATATACCACAATGTGGGAGATTACTTTCGAACTTTTCCTTACGAAATGGCCCCTGTTCTAGCGATATAGTCACAACCACATCCAACGAGACTGGCGTCGTCGTCGTAAATTAATCAAAATGGTAGCCATGCACTCGAGTCATGATCAATCAACTTTTTGCGACGCCTAAGCAATTTGCATCAATTGAGTCCGCCGGTTTTGGGCGATGATAAGATACGTCTGTGCGGAGGTTGCAAAGCTTTAACTAAGGTCAACAGGCGCTGATTGGACCTGCGTTATCTAATCATTAAGTTTGGAGTGGAGAGTTTCCGCTGAGAAGAAGTGCATCTGGACACCCTGGCAGTGTAACCAGTTTTACATTTGTAGTTTATCATGGGGGTCAAACTCGCACTTACATTATAACAAAGAAACAATTCTTACAGCAAAAAAATCCAGACCGAGCCAAGTGCCTGCTGATATTACGATGACATTGGTAATTTCTACTGTATGCGATCATTGGGTACGCGCGAAGCGCGATAAGGCCGACCTCATCATACTGAACTTTTTCCGCTTTTTGGGCCACAAATCTCATCGGTTCAAGTGGAAGGACAAGGCCTCTCCTCAACCGAGTAATCAATCCGGTCAGTATTGCGCTAGGCGATCGTCTGGTTCACAAAGGGGGCAACAACCATCCACCAGCAGAGCGCCAATCGTACCGCGAAGACTCCGTTCGGTTTGCATAAGGATTGTTCAATCCGAGACATGACTTCCTCAAAGCTTACGAGGTTCAATGAAGCGTGTCGCACCGCCACACAAGGAGTACACAAGTCCAGCCAAAACAACGGCTCCACGCGACGATCGTTGAATAAACACACGACTTGTACTGATCGACCAGTGGCGGCGGTTAATAATCGCATTCGGGCGGAGGTCTATTTTTAGATCGACCAAGGCACCACCATAACAGCAGAGCTTTTCGCAAACGAGAAGGGACTCTTCTACAAACAGAGTGGTTTGCATGGTGAAATTACGGCTCGCCGATGACAGTGGCTGAGTGAATGAAGCGCATCGTTGTGAAACCGCGAAATGTTAACTTGAATGTGCTAGTAGTAGTGAGAGTGACTTGCCAGTTATCATCCACTGATTGCCACAAGAACTAGTTCGGGATAGGATTCAACCACTCGACTGAATCCAACAGAAATAGTATTTAATCATGATATCTTGATTTATATGCTTCTCTTAAAATCTGGTTATCATCAAATTTAATTAATTTCTAATTGTCACATTGTGGCGAAAATTTTAACGAATGTATGATATTGTCATCAGATCGATAATTCAAATGAAAACCAGTTTTAAACACAATGACAATCTTGTATTTTACAATGGGATGTAGGACACCTATAGACAGAGATTGATCATTGGCTCTTATCTGCAATGTTTTTCGAATTCTATTGATCGTTGCTCTCTTTGCGTTATTACAGAAAACTGATTAGGTTTTCTAACAATATTTCGATACTGCTCGAAAACGGATCATTATAACATACTTCCCATACTACATAAGTGCACCCAGAGCAAGGTCTCTGATACAAACATTGAAATAGACCGCTACATGTTCAGAAATTGTATTGAAATCTTACTATTTGTGTATACACAATGGTATTATACAACTTTTGTTAGAGTTTTATGTAGAATTGTAATCCCAAGCAGAACCAAAGTGCTGATAATCAAATCATGATACTGAAAGTCTTAGCAAAATTTGATGTTCGAAGATCTGACGAATCGCTCGTTGCTATTGGTTGGATCTCGTAGAAGCTTAATATGGTATGATGATGGTATTCAACAAAAACAAAACTAAACAAATCGAAGGAATAGCTTCACGGTATCATTTTTGCAAGATGGACAAGTTTGCCGAAGACAGTTTTTGTGTAGGGTTATTAGATTTTAAAATAAATAATTTTGATCAAATCATTATCACTCGTAAACTCATGATTGGAAAAATTATTGAGAAATATATGCTAAAATTCAAGTTATGTGTGATGTGATTTCATCCAAATCGATCCATAAATAACTGAGATCTAGCTTATCAATGTTAACCATTTTGTATTGAAAATCGTAAAAATTGCAAATGTTTTGTCCAATACTGTATATCTGTCAATCTGTCAGGTTAATATCATATTTAGATATTTAGGCTTAAAATGTGTGTGTACCCACAAGTTTTGTGAAATGAAGAGTTTTGATTTATTGATTTTGGCGAAGTTTATTGATGATACAGAGGATTCATGAAGAGAAGTCTATTTCATTCGTTGGGCTCTTATGAAGCAACAGTTTCGTTTTACATAGACTGTTTTAATGTACATAAATCAGTCAAATGACACATATCTACACGCAAAAAAATTGTGCGGTATAAACTACCATTTTAGGGGGTTAACTTAAGCGCTCGCACCGGCAATATTCAGCAGACCAGAAATGCGCTTGATTTTACCATGTTTGTTGTTGAAATCAGATTGTTGTAAATTCTTTCTGTCAAATGTACCAGTAATGTGGTGGGATGTACCGTAAACATAGTAAATTGGTCTGAAATTCCATGGTAGTTTCAAGAATGGGCGTAGTCAGCTACAGTAGTAATATTTACCACAGAATTTTTTCCCGTGTATAATGAACGATAGGCATAATTTCCTAAATGCAAATTGAAATCGGTAATGTGAAAAGTGATCTGATTTTTTCGATAATTGTGAAATATGTCCTTTGAAATGCAGCCGTCCTAGGTCAATTTATGGGATGAAACTTGAATAAATAATCAACATAACAATGCTGTAAAGAGCAGTGTTGATAGACTCACACTCAAAGCTCAATCAATACGCTCTCCCGTGAGAGAAAACTCATTGGAGATCTGCTTCGCAAATCCCACGCTTGAGATTCTGATGTAAAATCAACTCAATCAACTCAAACCGTAAAAAATGATTCAGTCGCAAAACCCGGCAAAAACTCGTGAAACCCAAATGTTGTTGTTAACGTTAGAAAGGATTACTATATTTTTACCAGACTAACAAGAAATTATTGCCGTGTATATCTTAGTTCGTTTCCCAGTCGATCCAGGATCGTTTTGTTTTCTTCACTTCCGCGAAATATAATCGTGCTCGTGTATCATGCACAAAAAAAGAATGCAAATGACTATTTTGGCACAGCAAAGTTTAAGCTAATAACTATGGAAGTGCTCCTAGGCTGTTTACAAACTTACAAAAGAAAAACTACTATTATTTTGAGCGATTTCACCTGGTGTTTAACTTTTTAGCCGGTAGTGTGAAAATTTTCAAAATTTGTGATAATGAAATTGAGTATATTTGTAGTTCACTGCCAAAATTTCATGCCGATTGCTCATATGGAAAAAAAATCAGTATGCCAAAGTTGAGCATTTTGTATGAAAATCAGCTTTCACTACTATTATTCTGAAAACAACTGTAAGTATTAGAATATAACAGTTTATCAATTTTTGTGGGAAATAATAAAAACTCCCTAGTTTTATAACGCGAGCTGATTGCATGCCAAATTTAAGCGAAAAATGTTAGAAAGGGGATATAGCATAGTTCTATAAGACATGTTGTGATTCTTCTTAATTGATTTTCTCAAAATCGTATAATTGATACTTACGTCGATTTAAAAAGTAATTTGTCAAAATTATCAGTACTTTATTTTTTTCTGGTGGCACAAATTAAAATAGCAGTTATTCGTAGTAAAACATGCGACAAAGTAAGAAAAAATCAAAGTAAATTTTCTTTTGAGTATTTATATTTGAAAATCACTCATTGAACTTTAACACTTCACTTCACTTTTGCAAAAAATAAAATACTAAAAATCACTAGTAAGGTGAGCAAATACCTTTAAACTCTAATATGTTGCTTATCTTGACAGATAGGCCTATTTCGTCTGCGACTTACTTCTTCAGTGTCGAGTGCGCGACTTTTACGAAAGTGAAATGTTAAAGTTCAATTAGTTGTTTTCAAACATTTTCTAATAATCCCTCCCGAAATTTAAAAAATGTAGTATTTATTTTTGTTTTTAAAACTACATCTATACATTTAGTACTTCAGTATTAGTTGAAACTTACATAAACATATGAGCATAAGTAGAAAAAAGGCAGAAATTTCTGTTTTTTTTTTGTATATTTTCAGTAATACATAGTGTTAAAATGTCGAACCGTAGTACTCTTTTGTCTCAAATTCTGAACGTAACTTATATTTACTCCGAACAATAGTCGAGGTTCCGAATATGTGTCATGATCGGAATTTTAGAACGGTACACACAAATAGAATATAATCCAAGGTTGCTGCTAAATAATTACGCATCAAATAAGACAAAAACATGCATACTTTCAAAAACTTCAATAAACTTGCACATTCATGTTGGATCACTGCGCAATTTTGGAACACTTGCTTCTCTCAAATCAAAGAACTAGTGTATTGCATTCGCAATGATCGAAAGTAAATGAGCAATTTTATCAAAGTTTTACGAGGTGTGTACTGTGCACATTTGCTTAAGCGTCTTATATGGTACGGAATCCACAATAACTTTAAATTTGGATATGCGGAGATAGTTAAAAATGCATTGATTAAATGATTTTGTATAGAAAATAAGAGGAAAAAAGCAAAATGTGCCAAATGAAGGATTTCCTACATTCTGCACAAAAAGGGACTATTGCCAAGCGATTACTTATGGTATGTTTTATACTCTGAAACAGATAAATGATAAAATGCTTGGTTTTAAGGTAATTATAAAACGAAGTCAAATTTTGAATTTTCAAGTGCACAAGACTGGAGAATCTGACAATAGTTCGTGTTGAAAATCAATCAAATTGCTTGCTTGCTGGTAGCGACCAATGGGATAAATTTCCAACGCGAAGCGCTGTTTGGTTCTTAAGTCTTGTGCTCTTGAAAATTTGAGGTGTGGCTTCGTACTTTATTCACCTTAAGGGCGTACTTCGCCTTATTATGGTTTATACAGGGCTGGTAACGGCCGAACAACAAATAGCTACTTTTTAGTAATTGATATGTATTTCTAAGAACAATAACGAAAATGATAATCATCATTTTGATTTCAAGTTTTGTGCCTTTCCATTCCGCCTTAATTGCTAATCGTTTGACAGATACACGTATTTCAACTACGGGTTCTGTCAAAAAATAAGCAAAAAGGGCGAAATTGAAAGCTACAATACTCGAAATCAAGAAAAAAATTCTATAAAAAAAAATATTACGGCCATTTATAAACTTGATAACGCTGGGTGTCCTTGTGATGTAACAGCTTCTACAAAATGTGTACATTAATCATAAAATAAGCGTACGAGGGGGTGTGTGGGTGTTCGAAATGGCCATTTTTGGCGTCATGATATTTGTGAATAAACCCTCACACATGAGTAGATGAAAAAACCGAATTAAATGGTATAGTACTAAATTCGGTTTTCATTTACTTATAGGTATTCTACTGAACAGCTCGAAGATTTATTAACCTCACACATGATTCAAATACCAGCAATTGTAATTGAAATAATAGATCAATACTGAAAACGATAAAATCAAACAAATGAATTGAAATTGTAATTTAAATATCCAGACCTGTTTCCACTCAAATTCCAAGGCCAAACAGGAGCCCCTAAATATAGTAAAGCGTAATATCAGTGAAAGCCTTTCCGCCTCCACCCGGCCTTCTGCTTCTGGTTTGCCAAAAGCACCGCGGATAGCACTCCCATCCCTTTCCTTTTCGCACGCTCGTTCGCAAACAGAAGGGCATTTTTCGGAGCTGTACCCGAACCAAAACAAACCGAACCCTCCCCGGTTTGTTGTCTCAAGTTCAAGGTCATGCTATTACGTTGCATCGAAAACTACGGCGCAAATTTTGTTTTGCCGCCTGATGTTCCAGCAGAGCGGAGTTGTATACAACTCTTCACAGCAAATTGCATTAGGACGGCGTATCGATGGTCAGAGCTTTGCCATTAGTTTTTATATGTTCGCTTGTGCGTCTCTTTGTATTGCATTGCATTGTATACGCAGAGATACACACCCTGCTGCGTTCGGGTTGATGGTATGAGAGCTGGACTCTAATGGTTTCCAAGCTCGCAGTGACCAATCAAGCGTATTCCCTGTAGTAAGATACTTTATCGCTAGCTTGAAATGCAAATATCAATTATTAATGGATACTGCAGTTATGGCTTTTGCACTGCCTCGAAGGCTAATAGAGATCCGTGCTATTGCATTTCACAGAGGAATTTAATCTACACTACCCGCCAAAAGAATGGAATCACTTCGCGGAGTTCTGAAAATTGTAACACTTCAAAGAGTTCATAATCATCGTTAAGCATAAATTGCTGTTGCAGAGATTCTAAAGTTTTCTCCGAGTGTTGCAATACTCAGTGAAGCGATTCCATACTCTCTAAGGGCAGTGTACCTACGTGTAGAAAAAATGAAAACAAGTTTCTAAAAATAGACCTGCCCAGCCTAGCGTGTAGGTACTTCGATACGAATAACAAATCAACGACTCGCTGGTACAAACTGGTACGGTCTCGCGTTAGGCATCATGCGATAAAAACGCTGGAAATAGAATTCCAAAAAAAAATAATAGACATCCTCTCATTCCAGGAGAGTTTACCTGACAACCTGTATTGCGTTCTAGAAACCGGTCAACATCAACAGCCAGCAAGGGGCGCCCTTGGCTGAAAATGGTTATCAACAACCGCCGCCGAAAATAGCTCCTTGGCCGTACTCATCCGAAGGCAGAGAGGTGGGTGGAGCTTTTCTTGTTCTTTTGCTTCGAAAAAGGGACCCCTCGCAAGTTTCGCATGTACTGTTGCTTAGGTCAATATTTATCTGCCAAGGTTCGCACTGCGGAAGGAAGGATGAGGCATGGAATGCGTACCAGCGGTTCGACACGTACGCACTCGGGGTTTGTCTGTGGTTGTTACGATAGGGGTACGTACGTATGACTCCGATATGGTGTGTAACCGATGTAAAGCTGTATTTGGGTATGAATTTTCAATCGAGCTGGAAAATCGTACACTGTTAATTTGAATTAGTTATCACAATATGTTTGTTGTTTGTTTAGCAATTATAAACGTAAGATACAGCATGACTCAGACTTCCAATCGACAGTACATTAGTTTTGTCAAATCAAATTGCTCCAGAGATTCCTCTCGTGATTTATTCTTCAATTATTTGTTAGGGATTTTTTTTCAGAAATCACTAGAAGAGTTGATAAATATTCCTAAATTAATGTCATACGATTTTTTTTTAGAAATTCCTAGTAAACTACTGCAAGAATTTCCGAAAGTCCATCATTTGGACTCTTCAGGAAGGATTCTTTTGATAATTTGCGAGAATAATTATTGAAAAAATAGCCAATTCAATTCCTGGATAGAATCTTCCATAATTTTCTTAAGAAATTCTTTGAAAAACTTTCCTTGCAATCCTTGAATAAATTTCTGATCAAATAAAATTCAATATGGCGTCTAAAATCAAAATGGCTGCCAACATTTTTAAACTTCAAACGAAAGCTACTTCTTTCCTCCATACGATGCCACTAAGTTTTCTCAATATTTCAAGGGAAAACACTCAAGATTGGATTTTTCTCAAATTATTTAGTTCGCTGGCTGCCCCTCGTCGATTTGAGTTCACCAAAATACTTTTCTAGTTTTGACATACAGTGGGGTCTTCCTTAGCCGAGTGGTTATAGCCCGCGGCTACAAAGCAAAGTCATGCTGAAGGTGTCTGGGTTCGATTCCCGGTCGGTCCAGGATCTTTTCGTAATGGAAATTTCATTGACTTCTCCATAGAGTATAATCGTACCTGCCACTCGATATACGAATGCGAAAATGACAACATTGGCATAGAAAGCTCTCAGTTAATAACTGTGGAAGTGCTCATAAGAACACTAAACTGAGAAACATGCTCTATCCCAGTGAAGATGTTAATGCCATGAAGAAGTAGAAGAAGTTGGAACTGCTAATATTCAGTATTAAGAATCAACGATTTATATTATTGAATCTCAGTGGACGAGCAATTGGTATGCTATAAAATTTGTATTTTATCACCTGTGGGACCTTATGGATGAAATAATATGACTTGGCAAAAATATGTCTTACGTCAACGTGTATGTTTTGAGCGAGTTGTCGGATGTTCAACGCCATAGTGATTCCAAGAGGATTTACTTCGAAATTTCCTTTGGAATCCTTTCAAGAATTCAACCATTTTTTCCGGAAATAACTCCAAAGATGAACCAGCGAAATAATTCCCGATAGCTCAAATGCTATAATTGAGGCAGATTAAGCCGTATCCGCCCAGCAAATGAAAAAATTCGTTCAAATTGCTGCCATTTCAGCAATTCTTTATGAATTGCCTACGTTTCAGCTCGAATGGACTCGTCTGAATGTTGAGCTTTTCGAGGACCGTTAGATTATTTGGTAATGTGCACCGATTGACAATTATTCTGGTGCATCAAGTGGAGTTGAAGTGAGATTTATACCAAGTAGTTGAGTTGACGAAAAAGGGGAATGAAGTCATTTCCAAAAATTTCAATGATCATCGAAAAATAAGACATCTAGACGATTTCATTCGAGCTAAATCGAAGGTTTTCCGTCAAGATTTACCGAAATTGCATCGATTTGAACTTTTTTTGCTATTTGCTCAGTGGATATTGTTTAATTGTTCTGATCTGATCTTGTATAAGTTGATATGCCTCAACATTTAAGTAACTCGGGTTAGAATTTCGCCTACAATATTTTTGTTTGGGATTTCTGAAAACTTTCAATCAAAATCTCTTGCGAAACTTCTTTAGAAATTTCTGATGAGCTCCTGCAAGGCACTCCGAAAGAAATCCTGGACTTTTGAGGAAGTCTTGGAGGATTCTCTAGATGAAAAATGCAAAGATAATCTAATTTTTGGATAACAACGAAAAGATAATAAATCTTCGAGCTGTTTAGTAGAATACCTATAAGTAGATGAAAAAACCGAATTTAGTACTATACCATTTAATTCCACTAGAGTTTGTATCCTTTGACAGATACGCGTATTTCGACCTCAACTGTATACCTCGTATAAAAAACTTTGAAAAATCTGCTAGAGTATTAACTGCAGAAATCGGCTTAAGAATGACTGAGAAAATAATTGTCAGAAATTATGTGATTGTTGATCTGTGAAAATTAATGGAGGTGGTAGTAGCGTTCGAGTGTTTTCTTGAAGCAAATTTTAGGAGAAATTCCTCTAAGTATCCCTTGAGAAATCGCAAGAGAAATTTCTGGGCGAATTCTTTGGAGAATTGATGGAAAATATCTAGAAGTATTTCTGAGGGATTCCGAGAGGGAGTTCCGGAAAGCATTCCAGAAGTAACTTCTGTAGAAACCACTAGAAGAATCTATTGAGCTTTTTCGCGAGTATCAGCAAATAAATTCGGGTAGAATCTCGGAGGGCATCTCCACAGCCTCTATATAAGACTTGCATTTAAATATTGACCAAGATATCAAAAAAGAAACCTTCTATCAGCCCTAAACCACCCAAAATCGTTCAACTAAAGCCAATACTTATAAGTATACCCTCCAACGAATAGATGTATGAATGTGTCATGTGTCTCGATCACGTTGGGACATACTAATTAGTAATAGTTGGAGTGCTGAAGGATTTCCTGGAGAAAATTCGGGAGTAATTTCTCTAAGCATCGCTAGAGGAATTTTTGGCGGAATTTTTGGGAGAGTTATTACTGGAGGGATCCCTGGGAAAGTTCCTGGAAGTATTCCAGAAAAAAAAATATCTGTTGAAAGCTTTAGAAGAAATCCTGAAGCATTTCCTTTAGATTCATCTTCAACAAGGAAAAGGAAGTAAGGGATTTCAGAGATCATATTCTGGTAAAAATGGAGATTTTAGAAACCTTCCATTAAGAATATTGAATACTTTTTAGAAACTACTAGTCCTAATCCACCCCAAATCATTGCAATTCAGAAGTCATTTTATTCAGTACTTTACTCATTTTATTGGTATGAAAATTTAATCTTTAATTATTCATTTAATCTGTAATTGTAATCATTCAATAAAATTAGAGCCAATACTTACCCTCCAGCGAATAGATGTATGAATGTGTCTCGATCACGTTGGGACATACTTTTTCCGGCCGTGTCTTTCTGGGCAGTTTGTCTTCACAGTGTATCGTCACCAGGGGGAAAAATAAACTCTCGCACAGAGTGGTGCTAACACGCTGGTAACCCGCACGGAGTTTCTGGTTTTATTTCGTTATCAGCCGCACTGTAGTGGTAAATGTCCCACACACGCAAATTCCCGTTACTACCACAAACGATTCCGCACTTATCTCTCTTAAGGTCTGTTCCGTTCGGAATGCAAAATATCCTTCTCGATGTATAGCACAACGTAGCTAGATCCTTCCCCTAACAGGACTGAATGTTTATATCTACCCTCAAAGCTTTCTTTGGACACAGGACTTTCTAAGAAATCCGCGTAACAGTCACATTCTACACCTGACCACTTTTCAAACGCGGAAAGAGCAACTTTCACGCCTCTTCGACGGCACAGCCCGAGAAAGGGGCCAAGCCCTAGCGCTCCCCACTAGGCTCCGGCGGAGCGAGCTCTGAACTCTTTACTTGCCACTTCAGTCCGGATCGGGGTGTGATGTAATCACAAGCACTTCTACACGAGTCGTTCCCTCCCCCGTTCACTCCGGGATGCTGTTGTCGATTGAACCGGTTTTGCCGAATTCTACCAGGTTCTACGATGCAAGTCGAACGCAAATAAAAAACGCACCCGAAACGAGGACAAATCCGAGAAAACCGGAATCCTTTTCGCTCTCTTCCGATGTGTGTTGACTGACTTCGTCGGGGAACCAGAAGTGCAAAGTTGAGGTTAGGTTTCCACTAGCTTCTTGGGAGTGCGAACTGGAAAATTGTCCGCTAGCTGGACACTAGAATTTATAATCACGAGCTTCTTCGATGACGCAATGACGTCACAATAACGGGAAGTTTACCACAAGTTAGTTCTAATTCGTGCAGCAATAATAATTTTTCAATCACTTTCAATATTGGGAGAATCTTGCACCACTAGACAAAAGTAAGTACACTGTCACTAACACAACGATAGAATTTTCTCTTCTATTTTGATTCTGTGCAATCACAACATTCACTTACGGAGAAAACTGTTTTCAGGTCTGGTCGCTTTGGTGGCTAGTCGAAGACTGAAAGCACGAAGCGAGAGCAAACGAACTTGTACTACTTCGACTCGACTTCGACTTTTTCATTCGAGATCACGACGGCGACGGTACGTTGCTGATGTTTATCTCGGTTTTATGTGTGAAAAACAGGGACAGAACATTCATTGTCATTTTTTCAACACTACACGATGACAGTTCCCGATGAGAATTTTTATAAGTGCGAGCGAGATGGGTTCATGCTTTTTAATATCGAACATCGAAAATGGAAAACATCGAACACACGATAAACCCGATTTACGCATAAAGTGTTTTTCAGTTTTTCTGTCGTTTTGAAGATTCTACCTCAATAGCCCGAAAGTCATTTTACCCGACTATAAGGTACTCTGTTTTTGAGAAAACTCCAGATTTTTTCAAATTTTTTGGCATAATGAGAATTTTTAATGCCCATGGAAAATAGTTAGATGCTTCCTATAGTTTATTATATACCGTCAGTGATTTTTCAGAGGAATTCTTCTTGAAATTCTTTTTGGAATACTTCAAGCTATTCGGAAACATTTTTAAGAATTTATACAAGAGGGGCCCAAATAGCCGTAGCGGTAAACGCGCAGCTATTCAGCAAGACCAAGCTGAGGGTCGTGGGTTCGAATCCCACCGGTCGAGGATCTTTTCGGGTTGGAAATTTTCTCGACTTCCCAGGGCATAGAGTATCTTCGTACCTGCCACACGATATACGCATGCAAAAATGGTCATTGGCATAGTAAGCTCTCAGTTAATAACTGTGGAAGTGCTCATAAGAACACTAAGCTGAGAAGCTGGCTCTGTCCCAGTGGGGACGTAACGCCAGAAAAGAAGAAGACAAGATTTATCCAATGGATCATTGAAGGTTGTTTTTGCAAGTGCTCACCGCATCAAAACAAAGGCGCCACTGTATATGGGATTTAACATTGTGACAGCATTGCTGTTGTGTCAAACACACAAGGCTACGGTGGCGCTATCTATGCTTTCCATAGCGGCCGTTTTGGTTATTTTAATGATCCATTCATTCCATGTTTGATTCCTTGGCGTTGATTGGGACTTCTGGGAGGAATATTATGAAGTTCTTAGATACTTTCTGAATCATTATTGATTTCTAGATACATTCGATTCTGTTTTTGCACGGGGGATGCGTACCGTCACGGTACTACCGTGCAAAATAAGTTTTCAGTTCAAAATTTCAAAAACCGTGCAAAAAAAAACTAACATCATTTCTCGACGTTTCATGCAAAAATAAGCTTTTGGTGCAAAAAAAATGTATGAAAACTATGGTGCAAAAGGTATGGAAAAATCGTGCAAAAACAGAATCGGGTGTATTCTGCTGTTTGGCAAATCAAAACTGCAAAAAAGTCTTAAGGCTAAGTAGCCCGTCATTCGTTTTGGCAACAATGATGACTTTTCAGCTTGCATTTCAAAGTGATAAAACTCAGCCTTGATAATTTATATTGATTTGAAAAAGTATCACAGTATGCTTTTTCCTTTAATTGTTCTCCAGAAATCCTTGATTGAATGCATTCAACGACTAAAAAAAAGTTTGTTCAGACTAACCTCTAAGACTCCCCCAAAAACTCTTTTGCATTCCTTCTGGCAGAGATTTCTTAAGAAATAGCTCCCAATTTGCAGTTGTTTGTTCAGTAGTATTCAGATATTATCCTAGCAATTTCGCTAGAAATGCTGATTGGACTTGTGCGAGGAAGTTTGCAAGAATTATGGGAATAATTAGAATTAGTTTATGAAATTTTCCTGTATATTTCTTCAAGCACTCCTTTTGAGATTATTCTTGAAATTACTATATTATAATGATTCCTGTAAGATTATTTTCTGGCATTTCTCTGAAGCTATTTTAAGGATATCTTAATTAGTTCGATTCCCCAAAAATTCACAAACAAATTTCCAAAATTTGGAAACATGAGGTTTATAAGTTTAATCCCTCTACCGGCAGCTTCATTTTTTACCATTAAAATAATATTCAAATCACGATAACTTTTTTGTTTCTTTATACTTTTGCACCATTTTTTCCTAAGTTTTCAAAAAACTCTTCTAGTTTAAGAATCCGTGACGATATTGATCATTGGTGATCTGGTTTTGAAGATATTCCGATGTTCCTTGGGGGACCGACAATCTCCATATAAAATGTCTTAGGCAGCTATTTTGTTTTTGGTCAATTTATCAAAAAAATAAAATGTGTGCTATACAATGCCAGGTAATAAGGAGCTACTCTGAAAAAATACTACAAAACGGTTCATTATTCTTGAAGATATCTGAAAATTACGACTTGAGGTTTTTAAGAGTTTTCAAGATCTTTATTTGTCCAGCGTGGTACCAGAAACATAAATGCTCATAACTCAAAGACGGCTGCAGCAAATTGCTTCATTTTTTCACAACATACTCTCATTGATGTACTGTTTCGAAAAGTAAATATCCGAATACGATAAAAATTCCTTAATCTGAGATATTTACGTGGGTCATGGCAACGCGTCGGTCCCCCAAGGAGTTTCGGAATATCTCCGCATTCAGATGATCAATTCTCGAAGACTTATTCAAACAGAGTCAAGTCAGAAAACTTAACAAACTTACTTCATCAATTCTATGTGTTTCGCAGACGAAATTTAACACGTTCCGCTCTAAACCAACTCGATTTTTTACTTTTTTAAACGTTTAATTTCCGGATTTACAAAACGACGAAAGTAATATTCTCCACTTTCGCAACCTAACCGCTACTTTCACCGCTCTGTTGTATGGGAGACAAAGTGACTTAACCACGAATCAAAACAAAACACTACTTGAGTCGATTTCACACTGGTTCAAAAACGTCGTAAGTAACTGATTGAAACGGCTAATCATTTTGTCATACAATTTTTGTGGGAAGTGTTAGAAACTACTTTGAGTTTGAACGCGAGTTGATTGCATGCAAAATCTAAGCGATGTACATGGTAAAAAAATGTTAAAAAGGGGATTCATTTTAAAACAGTTTTAGAAGAAAGGTTGTGAATCTTCTTAATTAATTTTCTCAAAACCGTATGAAAACTACTTACGTCGATTTGAAAAAGTAATCGAGAATTCTCGCGTAACTTTTCAAAACGGCCTATCTAACAATTCACACATTTCGAGTAAATCGAGCTTGAAGGTTGTGAAAATATATTTTGAAACTGTATCAAAACGAAACAATTTTTCCCCACTGTGTTGCTTGTAGAGGGAAGCAGTGTAATAGAGTTCAACGTATGAAATGAAATTTTGTCAATTTATTTGGAAATTACACTGAAATCTATAAAAACATCAAATAGGACGTTTTGACCAAAAATATGTACATAGGATAAATCACATAGGTCGTTCTGTTTCAACAAATGTTACATTGGACATTCATTTCTGTCATTTTGTTTCAGTTATAGTAACATCGGATATTTTGATTTGAGCACACAACAATCATGTTTTATTTCATTTTGTATCCACGTGCGTTGAACTGCTTCAACATTCAAGTTGAACTGCTCATTTTGTTGCGGTGTGATAATCGCAGGCACCAGCTGTGCTTTGTTTTTATTCATTTGAAGAAGAGACGAATGACCTTCGGGAAATGATGACGATGACGGTGCCGTCGATTGTGTTGTAGGAAACCAATGCCAAACAAATACATACAGCTTCTCCGCTCTTCGGCGAATGATTGCTCTGCAAATATATGTACGCAAGTCGCGCATGCACGTTGCTCGTGTTGCTGCCGTGAAGCATATGTATATGCTTCATCGACCATGGATCTGAATCGGATTGATACAATAAGATCATGATGCTGAATATCATTTCCCTATATGCACTCAATTCGCTGATAATCAACATTTTGTTGCGGTGTGCTAATCGGAGACACCAGCTGTACTTTGTTTTGATTCATTCAATCCCACGACGTCACTTCTTCCCATCCGTCTATGTGTCCTATGTAACAACAGAAGGAGGGGAAACGTTGAGCTGTATGTAGGACATTTTGCTCTCTCACTGATTCTCCCTCAATTTCCCCCCCGTGTTTATGACGGCCCACATGATCGTGTGAGAGTTTCCCACTGCATGACGTGGTGGTGGCGATGGCTGTGTTGCAATCAGCAGCCGTCGGTTGAAACAAGAAATTGCGGTGGGGAATGATGACGATGACGACGCCGTCCATCTTGTTGTAGGAACTCGAGAAAGGAGCCCACGTCTAACAAATACATACAGCTTCTCCTCTCTTCGGTGGTTGATCGCTCTGCAAATATGTGTGAGCAAGTCGCGCATGTACGTTGCTCGTGTTGCTGCCGGGAAGCATATTTATATGCTTGATCGACCATGCATCTGAATCAGATTGATACAATGACATCATGATGCTCAATCTTGTGCTCAATATCATTCCCCTATATGCACGCAATGCGGTAATAATATGAAAAGAGATGTTGCAGCTGATCCAATCCAGCGAAACGGTAAAACATGGTTTGGCAAAAAGACCAAAATACAGTTTTGTGTAACTCATTCTCTTTTTGTCACTTTAGCGTTTTCAATTTTGCGAGGCAGTGCGACTCTGAAAATATCGACTGAAATTATTGAGAAGCAGTTATTATGGCATTCTATGCATCTAAGTAGTGTCATTCCTTTCCGAACGCTAGCCAGTATCGGTTGTGTTTTGCGCAGTTTCTTTATCGTTCAAAGCAAATTGCTTTCACAGCGAAGTGAACCGTTTTTTCCCCTCGCGTTGCGTGGTTTTTACGGCGTTACACTTTCCAGTAGAAAGAAACGATCATCCACGTTTCGGATCACGGAAGCAGCCAGCCTTTAGCCTAGCCTATTGGTTGGACTGTCCAGCTTTACCGAAGGCCATTCGTCGCAACATTGTGGCATCCCCATCATTGCCATCATCATCATCATCAGCATCAGCAACAGCAGCACAGAAGAGGCCTCAAATCATCGTTGCTGTGTTGCTGTTGCGAACATTATGAGCAACGCAAATATTTTTACTCGGGTACCGCAGGCACCCGACGCCGAACTTGTCGTCGCAGCCACGTGAGCAGGTTGCCGTGGCAACGGCGAACTCGCGATCGTAGCAAGCGGGAAAAAATTCAAATTGAAAATCAGAAGTGAAAAAAATATTCGAGAAGAAGGAAGCATTTTTGTGTAGCAAGGAAGCAATTGTAAAACGTTTTTAAAATAGTTAATAAAATTAGTTTAATAGTCAGTTTAAATGAGTTTTTAGTTCATATTTACGCCAATTAGTTATCCGAGTGGAATTGAGTGG
Organism: Aedes aegypti; assembly: GCF_002204515.2. Classification (NCBI taxonomy): domain Eukaryota; kingdom Metazoa; phylum Arthropoda; class Insecta; order Diptera; family Culicidae; genus Aedes; species Aedes aegypti. Next base: position 405,896,824 of record NC_035108.1, read on the forward strand.
TTTGTTCCGTGGAAGTGTTTCGCTTGAGTCACGTGTTTGAAGTGCTGCATATCGTGGAACCTGGCTGGAGCCAAAACTGGTGCTCCTCTCCCCCAAAAAGCAGTTACTTCTGTCTGTCTTCAGGTGAGCCTACTGTCGGTCGATTCCGAACGAGCCACGCTGTAACATTTGGTCCTTCTGTCCGTCTACAGGTGAGCCTACTGTCGGTCGATTCCGAACGAGCCACGCTGTAACATTTGGTCCTTCTGTCCGTCTACAGGTGAGCCTACTGTCGGTCGATTCCGAACGAGCCACGCTGTAACATTTGGTCCTTCTGTCCGTCTACAGGTGAGCCTACTGTCGGTCGATTCCGAACGAGCCACGCTGTAACATTTGGTCCTTCTGTCCGTCTACAGGTGAGCCTACTGTCGGTCGATTCCGAACGAGCCACGCTGTAACATTTGGTCCTTCTGTCCGTCTACAGGTGAGCCTACTGTCGGTCGATTCCGAACGAGCCACGCTGTAACATTTGGTCCTTCTGTCCGTCTACAGGTGAGCCTACTGTCGGTCGATTCCGAACGAGCCACGCTGTAACATTTGGTCCTTCTGTCCGTCTACAGGTGAGCCTACTGTCGGTCGATTCCGAACGAGCCACGCTGTAACATTTGGTCCTTCTGTCCGTCTACAGGTGAGCCTACTGTCGGTCGATTCCGAACGAGCCACGCTGTAACATTTGGTCCTTCTGTCCGTCTACAGGTGAGCCTACTGTCGGTCGATTCCGAACGAGCCACGCTGTAACATTTGGTCCTTCTGTCCGTCTACAGGTGAGCCTACTGTCGGTCGATTCCGAACGAGCCACGCTGTAACATTTGGTCCTTCTGTCCGTCTACAGGTGAGCCTACTGTCGGTCGATTCCGAACGAGCCACGCTGTAACATTTGGTCCTTCTGTCCGTCTACAGGTGAGCCTACTGTCGGTCGATTCCGAACGAGCCACGCTGTAACATTTGGTCCTTCTGTCCGTCTACAGGTGAGCCTACTGTCGGTCGATTCCGAACGAGCCACGCTGTAACATTTGGTCCTTCTGTCCGTCTACAGGTGAGCCTACTGTCGGTCGATTCCGAACGAGCCACGCTGTAACATTTGGTCCTTCTGTCCGTCTACAGGTGAGCCTACTGTCGGTCGATTCCGAACGAGCCACGCTGTAACATTTGGTCCTTCTGTCCGTCTACAGGTGAGCCTACTGTCGGTCGATTCCGAACGAGCCACGCTGTAACATTTGGTCCTTCTGTCCGTCTACAGGTGAGCCTACTGTCGGTCGATTCCGAACGAGCCACGCTGTAACATTTGGTCCTTCTGTCCGTCTACAGGTGAGCCTACTGTCGGTCGATTCCGAACGAGCCACGCTGTAACATTTGGTCCTTCGAATGCCTACGAACGGTCTATATGGAACCACAGGTACGTCGCTCTGGAAGAACGAATAAAGGTGTAGTTCCTAAGCGTTTAGATAATTACGTAGTAGAATTTCCGAAGCAAAGTAGTATGCTTCGTACTCCACCCAACCATCCCCACGGGGGGGAAAACGTTCCTGCTCAGCAAGGTACGGCGCCGGAAAACAAATCTGTCGTTTCCGGTGTATCGAAATCTGCCAAATCCCAATTGCGATCTAAAGGATCGCGGACCTCACGGAGCAGCAACACTGACAGCCAACTTAAGCTTCTGGATCTGGAGGAGCAGAACGAGGAGGCTGAATTGCAAGCGTCCATCGAACGCGACAGGATCGTTGCTGAGAAGCAATTGGCCGAGCTGCAAATCCAACATGACCTGGCACTGAAGACCGAGCAGAGGAAAACGGAATTCTTGAAGCGGCAACGAGAGCGTGAGTTGAAGAAGTTTGAGCTGCAGTCCTGTTCAAGTCGTGGGTCTACTACTACGAGCAGATCAAGTACGTGTACTAGTACGTCGAAACGCGTTGTAGATTGGCTTGCCGATACGAAAAAGGTAAGACCAACTAGCATGTTAGTTGAATCGTCGCCCTGGATGGATCATCAATTTTCGCGAGATCCAGACACGCCGGCGCCCAATGTGTGGTATCCATCTGCACCCAGCAAGCGCAACCCATCGGCACCTACTATGAAGAATGCAACGGCAGGACGTGGAAACAATTGGTCGCCAACCGGCGGCGAGTCAAACATGGCAGCGATCGGTGCGAGGAACGCGTCGGTTCTCGAACCGGCTGTGAACGAGGTTCTGTCGCAAGCGTTTAGAGCGTTGCAAAGCAGAAACATGAGGGATCTGCCCCCTTTCTCCGGCGACGTGATGGAGTGGACAGTTTTCGAAAATGAGTTCAGAACATCCACTGAGGAGTTTCAGTTGTCAGATCGCGATAATCTGAGACGACTGAACAAAGCGCTTCATGGAAAGGCGCGAAAAACCGTGGAATCGTTGCTTTCATCCCCTGAGAATGTGGAGCAGATTCTGCGAATGCTGAAGTCAAACTTTGGTCGAACTGAGTGGATGGTTGCCAACCGACTGGAGACACTGAGAAACCTAGATTACGTGAAAGAGGGAAACATCGAGTCCTTCCGTGCCTTTTACAATGCGGTAATTGGTACCAAGGTAGCGATGGCCAACGCGAGGGCCAACAACTATCTTATGAATCCCGAACTCATCTCTCACCTGGCTGAAAAACTTCCTGCTTTCAGCAAACAGATGTGGGTTCGGCATAAGGCCGCTCTGATAAAGGAAGGCATTGCTATTGAGTTCGACACTTTCTCTCGTTGGTTGGAGGATGAGATGGACAACCAACTTGCGAGTCTAAATCCTGTTTTCAGTGTCAAGAAACCCAGCTATCAGCAGAAGCAGAAGCCGATGGTTCTGAACGTCAACCGTCGCGACGACGAAGCAACGAAGAAGTGTCCCCTGTGCTCGACAAGTTCTCACTCTGGCCTGGAGAAGTGCGAGCAATTCCGGAAATTATCGGTTGGTCAACGTCGATCCGCAGCAAACTCTTGCAAGGTTTGTTACATCTGTCTGAAGTCGGACCATGCACGAAAGAACTGCAAAGCTGATAGAAAGTGCTCCATCTGCAACAAGAATCATCACGAACTGGTCCATTCCGAGGAACCAACAAGGAATTCTGGATTCAACCGTCCGGACGTGCAGAACAATCGCGAGAACGTGTGCAACGTCAACGGTAGAAACATGAACACGCTGCTTCGAGTAGGAAAGGTGAGAATCCATGGTCCACGAGGAGTCGAGGAAGTTTTTGCGCTGTTTGATGAAGGTTCGTCGCTGTCGATGATGGATGCTGCCGTTGCTGAAAGCATCGGACTGCGAGGACCGATCGCCCCCGTGAGCTATCGTTGGACGAATGGTATCCTACACAAGGAGGAGCAGTCAATGATGCTGTCGTTCCGCATTTCTGGACCTTCGGAGCAAGCAAAACTGTACGAAGTGAGCAACATCCAAACAGTAGAGAATATCGCACTGCCAGCGGTAAAATTCGATATGGCGAAGGTAAGGCAGCTATATCCTATGCTCGATGAGAACAAGCTAGCGGCGATTCAAGATGCATGTCCCTGTATGCTAATTGGATCGAATAACGCGGGTCTGATTGTGCCTCTGAAGACGGTGCAATACTCGCTTGACGGCTTGCAGCTGACTCGATGCCATCTAGGATGGACAATCCACGGAGTAGTCGACCCGACTATTGTAGGATCGAGCAACCATCACGCATTCCTGTGTTCTGACAACGATGATAGCGAGCTTACTGATCTTGTGAAGCAGATGTACAAGGTTGAAGACTTCGGGATTACTGGCCAGTCGGTGAAAATAGCCGACGAAGATCAACGTGCATTGGACATCATGCACCGTTCAATTAGACGACGTGGTGAACGTTTTGAAGTTGGTCAGATTTACAAATACAACAACTTCGTCTTCCCGGATAGCAAACCTCAAGCCTTGAGGCGTCTCCAAATCATCGAGAAAAAGATGGACTCCAATCCTGAGTTTGCTGATCGTTACTGCGCGAAAATTCAGGATTATGTCGATAAGGGATACGCTAGGCAGTTAGAGCTAGAAGAGCTAGCTGAAACACCGAACACCTGGTACCTGCCTCACTTCAGCGTGGCGACCGATGAAAAGTTTCGATTAGTCATGGACGCTAAAGCAAAGTCGTACGGGTTTTCTCTGAACGATTTGCTACTGAAGGGTCCGGATTTCGTTCCTCCGTTGATTGCGATCCTGATACGGGCCCGAATGAAGAAAATTGCCTTCGTTGCGGACATAAGAGAAATGTTCCATCAAGTCCTCATTCGTAGAGAAGATCAAGATTCCCAACGTTTCTTATGGCGCGGTATGAACCGTACGGATCCTCCCAACGTGTACGTGATGCAAGTGATGATATTCGGTGCTGTTTCGTCTCCATCAATGGCACAGTTCATCAAAAACTTCAATGCGAAGGAGCTGGACGAAAAATATCCCGGCGTTGAACGAGCTGTCGTCAAACAGCATTACGTCGATGATTATTTCGACTGTGCAGATACCGAGGAAGCCGCCATCGAACTGGTTCAACGTGTGATCGAGGTGCACGATAAAGGTGGATTTAAACTGGTGAAGTTTTCGTCCAATTCGAAAGCCGTGTTGGATTCCCTCGATGCTGAAATTGTAGCGGAGAAGCAGAGTGATGTCCGTGTGCTCGGAATCAGGTGGGACCTGCAGTCCGATGAGTTTGTATTTCCGCTTAACTTCCCAAAACTGAACCAGCGATTCCGATCTGGCGAAGCGGTGCCAACGAAGCGAGAACTGTTGAAGTTTATGATGGGCATCTTTGATCCGCTGTGTTTGCTTAGTCCGATCACGATTCAGCTGAAACTCATATTTCAAGAGCTGTGGCGTCTACAGTCTGGATGGGACGACGAAATTCCTGACGGCCTGGTGCCACGATGGATAGAATGGCTGAACGAAACCGCAAGACTGGGAGAAATTCGATTGCCAAGGTACTACTACCCAGCGATTCCATCGTTTGGTGATGTCGAACTGCACGCTTTCTGTGACGCGAGCGATAAGGCTTATGCCTGCGTGGTCTACATGGTTCACCGTCGGAAGGGAAAATTACACGTTGCCCTAGTGTATGCGAAATCAAGAGTAGCGCCCCTGAAGTCGCAGACTGTTCCGCGACTAGAGCTACAAGGATGTGTCCTGGCAAGCCAGATGATAAGTGTGCTTCAAACGGAGATGATGGTGGACATTACCAAAGTGTACTTTTGGACCGATTCGAAGATCTGCCTAGGCTGGCTGAGCTCGAACCAGAAGCTGACGGCGTACGTCGGTGCTCGAGTGATGAAGATTAAAGAGAATGGTCATGGAGTTGATTTGTGGCACTGGATTCCGTCGCAGCTGAACGTGGCTGACTTGGCAACGAAGTTTTCAAAATTTGGCGACATGCAGGAATGGTTGCGAGGTCCAGATTTCCTCTATCGTGAAAATGCTCACTGGCCGGTTGATGAACAGCTACAGATGTCCTCTGCGGAGTTAGCGAATTTCCATAGCGAGCTAGAGTGCAAGGATATACCCATGGCCGATCCGCTGTGTTGCGCAGCGTTCGAAGAGAAAATACTTGATCTTCCTGACATTGCCAGATTCTCTGACTTCAACCGGCTGATCAGATCAACTGCGTACTATCTGAAAATGAGAAAGCTGTTAGTATTGCCGAGACACGAAAAACCTAAGCGACTGATGATAACCGTACGAGACATGGAAGATGCTAGAAGAGCTTGGTATGAGAAAGTACAGTCAGAGGTTTTCGGGGATGAACTGTGCAGCCTGAAGAAGTCAGGCTACGTGAAGAGTGGCAGTCGCCTAAAAACATATTCGCCGTTTCTCCATAACGGGATCATCCGTATGCGAGGTCGCATTCAAGACAACAGCAAATCGTTCGAAGTGAACAATCCGGTGATTCTTCCGGATAACCATCCGTTTTCAACACTGTTGATTCGTGTGTACCACATTGCCAACGCTCACCAAGGTACGGAAACCATAATCAACAGCATCAAAGAACGCCATCGTATACTGAAAATTCGTTCGCAAGTCAAGAAGTATGCGATGTCCTGTGTGAAGTGTAAAGAGCTGAGAGCAAAACCTACCGCTCCCCAGATGGGAATGCTACCGCCGGAGCGAACAACACCGTTCGTGTATCCATTCACCTGTACCGGCATAGACTATTTCGGGCCGCTGTCTGTGAAGGTCGGCCGTCGTGTGGAAAAAAGATGGGTTGTATTGTTCACGTGTATGACGTCAAGAGCGGTACATCTGGAGGTGGTGCCATCCCTCGATACAAACAGCTGTATAATGGCAATACGATGCTTCATGTCCGTCCGTGGACTGCCGCAGTGCATCATGACCGACAACGGCACCAACTTCACCGGTGCTGATCAAGAAATCAAGACGCTTGTGAAGACATTGGACCAGCCGCAGATTGAGGAGTCACTGAGCGTCAGAGGTGTGGAATGGAAGTTCATACCCCCTGGTGCTCCCCATTTTGGAGGATGCTGGGAGCGACTAGTGCGTTCTGTTAAAACCGCGCTTCGTGCTATGTTACACGATCGACATCCCACAGACCTGGTGCTTCGGACAGCTTTGTGTGAGGCAATGAACACCGTCAACAATCGACCGTTGACACACGTTACTGATGACCCTCTGGATCCGGAACCACTGACGCCGAACATGCTGTTGTTAGGACGGAACAACGTGATCCAATTCGACCATGATTTCGATGAACGAGATCTAGATTGTCGTGCAGCCTACAAGCATTCCCAGATTTATGCGGATCGTTTTTGGCGTAGGTGGGTAGCAGATTATCGTCCGGAGCTGATCCGGAGTCGCAAATGGCCCGACAACAGGATGTACCATGAGTTTAAGGTTGGTGACTTGGTGATGCTGGTAGATGAGACTTTGCATCGTGGCAACTGGCCAAAAGGCGTAGTAGAGCGAGTTTACCGGGGCCCTGACGACAAGATAAGAACAGTGGACGTCCGAACATCGAAGTCAACGTACAAGAGACCGGTCAGCAAGATTGTATTGTTGAATCCCATCAGCTCGAAGTCTGGCCCGGAGAATGTTGCGAACATTATGAGCAACGCAAATATTTTTACTCGGGTACCGCAGGCACCCGACGCCGAACTTGTCGTCGCAGCCACGTGAGCAGGTTGCCGTGGCAACGGCGAACTCGCGATCGTAGCAAGCGGGAAAAAATTCAAATTGAAAATCAGAAGTGAAAAAAATATTCGAGAAGAAGGAAGCATTTTTGTGTAGCAAGGAAGCAATTGTAAAACGTTTTTAAAATAGTTAATAAAATTAGTTTAATAGTCAGTTTAAATGAGTTTTTAGTTCATATTTACGCCAATTAGTTATCCGAGTGGAATTGAGTGGTTTGTTCCGTGGAAGTGTTTCGCTTGAGTCACGTGTTTGAAGTGCTGCATATCGTGGAACCTGGCTGGAGCCAAAACTGGTGCTCCTCTCCCCCAAAAAGCAGTTACTTCTGTCTGTCTTCAGGTGAGCCTACTGTCGGTCGATTCCGAACGAGCCACGCTGTAACATTTGGTCCTTCTGTCCGTCTACAGGTGAGCCTACTGTCGGTCGATTCCGAACGAGCCACGCTGTAACATTTGGTCCTTCTGTCCGTCTACAGGTGAGCCTACTGTCGGTCGATTCCGAACGAGCCACGCTGTAACATTTGGTCCTTCTGTCCGTCTACAGGTGAGCCTACTGTCGGTCGATTCCGAACGAGCCACGCTGTAACATTTGGTCCTTCTGTCCGTCTACAGGTGAGCCTACTGTCGGTCGATTCCGAACGAGCCACGCTGTAACATTTGGTCCTTCTGTCCGTCTACAGGTGAGCCTACTGTCGGTCGATTCCGAACGAGCCACGCTGTAACATTTGGTCCTTCTGTCCGTCTACAGGTGAGCCTACTGTCGGTCGATTCCGAACGAGCCACGCTGTAACAGTTGCCTACCGGGTGCCTATCGTTGCGAACAGCAAGTCCCGGACAATACATTCATCTGCGGATCTGCACGTGTTTACGAAAAACAACAGCAGTGCAGAGAAGCCAGTCGGTTACATTGGATGAATAGGTATTTATTTCGTTCTGCCGATCTCTTTTGTCTGCCCGCCTATCTTTCTTCTCGACGCTAGCCGGTGATCAACTCACCTACCAGTGTGTAGTTGCCTTTTTGCGTTAATTATTTTTCTTACTATTTTTTTTTTTTTTTCATTTTTTTATTATTAGTGATTAATTTACCTAAAGGTAAATTTGTCTACTTCAGTATTATTTTTTTTTTGTTCATATTTTTTTTTCTTTTGTTTTAAGGTGATTGATTCACCTGAAGTGCAAACGAACTTAACCGCACTTTTAAATTTACAATAAGTTGTTATTTATTTCGTTATTATTATTGTTAAGTGCAAATATTGTTCAAAATCTATCTGCTGGGTGCTAAAAATTGATTGCACATACGATTTTGAATTCTTCCTGGTGGGGTAATCTCACCCCACAATGGAACCAAACGATAAAGGCGGGGGTCCGTCGCAATACGAAATATCCTCGGATGATGAATCAAATCCAAACCGGTCAAATGTCGTTCTAACATCGATTCCGCAGAATATCACGGAAATGGAGACCAACGAAGTCTCACCCACCCTCCCTATCACCCCGCAAGGATACGCATTCCGTACAAACGGTTCATCTAGCCCTATCCCCTCGGAAGATGGTGAATCGATTGAATCTCCGTCATATGAATGTTTGGCCTCTGCTCAAGTGCCGATGGATACCTCCTCCAATACACGTAATGTAAGCCAACCCCTAATGCTCTCCTCCTCTTCTGGTACTGTTAAGGAAGCGACCCCCCGCCTAAAAGCCTATCCACCCAGATCTAAGGGTCCCTTTCTGGTTTTCTTTCGGCCCAAAGGCAAACCATTGAACAAATTGCAAATAGAAAAAGATCTGGCAAAGTCGTTTCGGGGCATCGAATCAGTAGATGCTCCTAGTCGTGACAAATTGCGTGTCACGGTTAGTGATCGTGAACAGGCCAATAAGATTGTTGCCTACAAACTCTTCTCGATGGAGTACAGAGTATACCTTCCAAGTCGAGAAATTGAGATCGCAGGAGTGGTCACCGAACCGTTTTTGAGTTGCGCTGACATCAAATCTGGTGTTGGAGGATTTAAAAACCGTGCCGTCCATCCGGTCGCCATACTTGATGCCAGACAAATGAACCAGGTGGCTCCTGATGGCACAAAACAGCCGTCGAATTCGTTTTGTGTAACTTTCTCTGGATCGGCGCTTCCGGACTACTTGGTGATCGGGAAACTTCGGTTGCCCGTTCGCCTCTATAAACCGACGGTTATGCACTGTGATAAGTGCCAGCAAATTGGTCATACATCACCTTTCTGCTGTAACAAGCCACGGTGTGCAAAATGCGGTGAGCTACATGTGCAGGGTGCCTGCAGTTCTGATCCCAAGTGTTCATGCTGTGGTCAAGCTCCACATGAGCTCACTGCATGCCCGAAGTTTATAGAGCGGGAGAAACATCAGATACGCTCTCTAAAACAACGGTCAAAGCAATCTTACGCAGAAATGCTAAAGAAGATCGCACCGACTGTTGTTCCACCAGCCCACTCTATCGCTAGTAACAACCTCTTTACTACCCTGCCTGATGATGACCAAGGCTCTGACTCTGAGGCGGGTGAAGAATATAATGTTATACAAACAGGAACAAAGCGAAAGCGAGCTATAGCACGAAGGCACCGTCAGCAGCCTTCTCATGTTCCTGTTGCTCAACAGAATTCTCGACTCTCCCTGAAAAAGTCAAGAAGTGACGGAAATACCACTAAAGTTACTCCCCCAGGTTTTAAATTCAAACCTGGAGATTTCCCTTCACTTCCGGGATCATCTAAAACCCCAGATGTCCCAGTTTTTCGCCCGGAAAGCCAACAAACAAACATCTTCACATCTCGACAAGAACATGTCGAAACTTCCGACAAAATAACGCTTTCTGGGATCGTGGAAATCATCTTCGAAGTAATGGAAGTCTCTCCCGCAATAAGAAACCTTATTAGTAAGGCACTTTCTTTCATAAAACCTCTTCTGAAGCGTCTGGCTTCAAAATGGCCGATTCTTGAATCGTTCATATCTTTCGATGGATAATACATCCAATGAGGTCGGGGATATGGTCGAAATCCTACAGTGGAATAGGGTCCTAGAGCCCTGTCCCTATTTTAGTGCCAAACGCTTAAGTTTAGGCCAATAACACATGTTTACTCAATTTTCTAATGTTTTTCGTTGGTTTGAGCGCAAAAAACATTTTTTTAAATTTTGTCACACCCCTTGGCTTAAACTCAAATTTTGGGTGTATTTTGTTTTCCGTGTCCCTTCCGAAATGTCAGATAGGAACAACCCCAGTGGTCGAACTAAAACCCCTGTGGTGTTTTTGTCGACTAAGCAAACGTCAAACATGACCTTAAGTGTCAAGGTTCATTTATGGACCAAATTTTTAAATTAAAGTTTAAACATGATATAGCCGTTATTTGAGCGGAAAAAATTGCTAAAGTAGTTGCAGTAAGGTGCTCTTTCGTGTTATTGAATAAAAACAAGATTTCATTAAACATTTTAGGACCCAATTGCAGAAGCATTACTAAAAATATTGAAGCGTTTAAGTATTTAGTTCACAGCACACGCTGTGACGTATTTGCTCTCAGTGAAACATGGCTAACTTCTGATAAGAATCTCTCTTTCCACGATTTCAACATTATTCGCCAAGATCGTGGGGATGGTTATGGAGGGGTATTGTTGGGGATCAACAAGCTCCACTCCTTTTATAGAATTGATTTTCCCCCGATGACAGGCACTGAAGTAGTCGCATGTCAGGTTACCATACGAGGAAAAAGCTTTAGCATAGCAAGTACGTACCTACCGCCTAGTGCCAGGATATCTCGCAGAGAGCTTACAGCCATCTGCTGTGCTATGCCAGCCCCACGGTTGATTGTAGGTGATTTAAATTCACACGGTACAGCCTGGGGGTCAATGTACGACGACAACCGTTCAACCTTGATATACGACCTATGCGACGACTTCAACTTGACTATTTTAAACACTGGGGAAGCAACACGTATCAAACCTCCAGCTCCTCCAAGTATTTTAGACCTCTCAATCTGTTCGAATTCATTATCATTGGATTGCACGTGGAAAGTAATTCAAGATCCCCATGGTAGTGATCACCTGCCTATCAAAATTTCAATTTCCAATGATTCGTGTCAGGCTCGCCAGATCGACGTAGCATACGACCTCACCAAGCACATTGACTGGGGAAAATATGCTAAAGCGATCTCCGATGGCGAGCAGTCGGTCGATGCTCTTCCTCCGTTGGAAGAGTATCAGTTCTTATCCGAGTTAATTATCAACAGTGCTATTGAAGCACAGCGTCGACCAATACCGGGAGCGAAAGTTCGAAGACGGCCACCCACCCCTTGGTGGGATGATGAGTGCACCGCAGTATATCGGGAAAAGTCCGTCGCGTTTAAAGAATACCGGAAACGCGGTTCTCGTGAAACTATGAGCGCTATACCTCTCTTGAACGCAAGTTTGGTAGCCTCGTCAAAGCGAAGAAAAAAGGATATTGGCGCAATTTCGTAAACGGGCTTTCTAGGGAAACTTCCATAACAACATTATGGACCGTCGGGAGAAGAATGCGGAACGCGACAGCGGTAAATGAAGACAAAGAACACTCTTCTCGGTGGATCTTCCAGTTCGCCAAGAAAGTGTGTCCTGATTCCGTTCCAGTACACGGAAAGGTTCGCGTTAACTTGACCGAAAGAAACGAAGTTGATAGACCCTTTTCGATGCTAGAATTCTCACTTGCTCTCCTTTCATGTAACAATTCTGCCCCAGGAATGGATAGGATTAAGTTCAACTTGCTCAAAAACCTCCCAGACGTCGCGAAGAGGCGCTTGTTGAACTTATTCAATCAGTTTCTGGAAAGCAACATTGTTCCGGATGATTGGAGACAAGTGAGAGTGATTGCCATCCAAAAGCCCGGAAAACCCGCGTCGGATTACAACTCGTACCGCCCTATCGCGATGCTGTCCTGTTTACGCAAGCTGTTAGAGAAGATGATTCTTCATCGGCTTGACAAATGGGTTGAATCGAACGGTTTTCTATCAGATACACAATTTGGTTTCCGCAGAGGCAAAGGAACGAGCGACTGTCTTGCGCTGCTTTCGACAGAAATTCAACTGGCCTATGCTCAAAAGGAGCAAATGGGATCAGTGTTTTTGGACATTAAGGGAGCTTTTGATTCAGTATGCATAGATGTCCTTTCAGACCAACTCCACGACTGTGGGCTTTCACCATTATTAAACAGCTATTTGTACAATTTGTTGTCTGAGAAACGTATGAGCTTTTCTCACGGTACCTCAACAGCTTCACGAATTAGTTACATGGGTCTCCCCCAGGGCTCATGCTTAAGCCCCCTTCTTTACAATTTTTATGTCAGAGACATTGATGATTGTCTCGTGGGAAATTGCTCGCTAAGACAGCTTGCAGATGATGCCGTTGTTTCTGTTACAGGACCAGGGGCGGATGATTTGCAAAGACCACTGCAAGATACTCTTGACAATTTGTCTACTTGGGCCTTAAAGCTGGGTATCGAATTCTCTCCGGAGAAAACTGAGTCGGTTGTCTTTTCTAAGAAGCATGTCCCAGCACAGTTGGGGCTTCAAATCATGGGTAAGGAACTAACTCAGAGTCTTTCACATATGTATCTTGGGGTCTGGTTCGACTCCAAATGCACTTGGGGAAAGCACATTAAGTATCTGTATCAGAAATGCCAACAACGAATCAACTTCATGCGCACACTGACCGGAACATGGTGGGGAGCCCACCCGGACGATCTGATTATGTTATACTGCACTACAATCCTCTCGGTCCTTGAATACGGTAGCTTTTGTTTCCAATCCGCCGCGAAAACACACATTCTGAAGCTTGAGCGTATCCAGTATCGCTGTCTTCGAATCGCGTTAGGCTGTATGAACTCGACTCATACAATGAGTTTAGAGGTATTAGCAGGAGTTCTTCCTTTATCAGATCGTTTCGCGGAATTGTCCCTCCGGTTCCTCATCCGCTGTGAGGTATTAAACCCATTGGTTATTGAAAACTTTGAAAAGCTAATCGAACGAAATCCTCAAACAAAATTCATGACACTGTACTACTGGTACATGAGTCTGGAGATTAACCCTTCTTTGAATGCTCCCAATCGTAGTTGCTTCCCAAATCTCTCCAACTCCACTGTAGGTTTTGATCTGACCATGAGGCGAGAAACCCATGGAATTCCAGATCTGCTCCGATCGGAGTTCATACCACTAATTTTTGCAAACAAGTTCGGCCAGGTCAGCAGCGACAGAACGTTTTATACTGACGGATCAAAAACAAATGATTCCACTGGATTTGGTGTATACAACGAATTTCATAGCGCCGCCCACAAACTTCAGAACCCTTGTTCAGTATACGTCGCAGAATTAGCGGCTATACACTATGCATTAGAGCGAATTGCCTCTCTTCCCTCTGATCGATATTTCATTTTTACGGATAGTCTCAGCTCCATCGAGGCTATACGTTCAATGAGGCCGGTAAAGCACTCACCGTATTTTCTCAGTGAAATACGATCTAAATTGAGTGCTTTGTCGAATCATACCATCACCTTGGTTTGGGTCCCCTCGCATTGCTCGATTCCGGGCAATGAGAAAGCGGACGCACTCGCCAAGGTGGGCGCTATGGAAGGCGATATTTATGATCGACAAATCGCCTTTGAAGAATTTTTCACAATTGCTCGTCAGCAGACCTTGCTCAGTTGGCAACAAAAATGGGATAAAGGGGATTTGGGCAGGTGGTTACATTCCATTCTCCCGCAGGTGTCGAAGAAGTCGTGGTTTAAAGGGATGAACATGAGTCGCGACTTTATCAAGATAATGTGTCGGCTGATGTCCAACCACTACTCGTTAGGCTCGCATCTCTATCGAATAGGGCTCGCAGATAATAATCGATGTGGTTGTGGAGCTGGTTACCAAGACATCAACCATGTTGTCTGGTACTGTCCCGAATACGGAATTGCCAGATCAAATCTACGTATATCTCTCAGGGCCCGAGGAAAACCAGACAAGGAAGACATTAGAGATGTGTTGGGTAGACTGGACTTTGACTACATGTTACTTGTTTACAAGTTCTTGAAGCAAATCGACGTTTTTGTTTGATAATATGCTTTTTGTTCCGCTTGTCCACCTCGTATACCCCTTCCCGTTTTTTGGATGTCCACCTTGTTTCCCTCGAAACCCGTTTGTTTGTACCGTTACAGGTTGTCGTCATGTCCACTCTGCGTTGATCAGCACCAATAACGCCACTACAATATGCTGCTGTTGAAGATCAACGAGTAAACCCAAAATTCCCATCCCTTCCAAAAATGATTGTACTCCTTAACCTCGACCAAACCGCGAGTTTTACGGTTCCCCAAAACTAACCTAGATAATAAGAAGCAAATATGATTTTGTAAAATAAATCAATTGAATCCGGCTCCGTAATGCCTAAGAGCGCTTGAGCCTGCCAAATAAATGATAAGATAAAAAAAAAAAATCGAAGTAGTGTCTCAGACACGCTTCTACAAATCATTCTACCTTTTAAACTCCATTCCAAAGCTTTATTCAGGAATGTCCAATGTAACATTAGAATCGTGTTTATTCATAAATGTTACATAGGACATGTGGTTGGTTCTCTGATCAAAGGTCCAATGTAACAATTGATTAAAAGCGATGCAGTTTTGAACATTGGTCATTTTGTTAAGCTTTGAATAGATTAATTTGTTGTTAATATATCAGAACGAGTGTTCTAGTGTGCTGCTAAGTGGTGCAACGCAAATGGTTTGCAATGATAATCTCGATTTGTTTACATTTGTTACTTAGGACGTTTTGAAAAGTTACGCGAGAATTATCAATATCGACAAAGATTCTAAAACAAGAAGAGTTTTTTGAGAACTTGTGGAAAAATAGTTTTTGAGGAGATTTTTCGAGGTTAACTTACTAAAGCTATCAGCACACACTTTGCCAAGTGTGCAAATATTTGGCTATTTGACGTTTGCCTAACGTTTGTCGTTTGACTATTGTTTGCCAAAGGTCAGTACACAGTGGACAAACATTTGACGAACTCTTATTTGTGCAGGTTTGCCACAGTGTTCGAGTGCCGACTTGACCAAATAAAAATTATTTCGGCTTACTTTCGAAGTACCGTAAATTCGGGTGAAATTGATTACCGTGTCACACAATTTTATTTCTTCCCAATGGAGCACAAATATCAATGTAACCTGCAGTGATGAACGTTGTTTGTCGTAACTATTGTCGAATTGTTTGTTGTGACGTTTTTTTGCGTTAAAAATGTTTATTTCTATGAAAATAATGTAAAATTTCAAAATCATGTTCAGTGCAGTATCGACAAACATGCATAAATTTCTAGTTCTAAACAAGGATTTGAACAGGGTATAAACTTGAAAGTTTGTCAGGATGCTTAAAACATATCCCCAAACCAGATTTCATCATCGAAACTCTTAACAATTTGCTCATTCAGTTGAAATAAATGAATTTCTATTCGATATCAGGAAATTCCTTAGGAAATTGCCTATATTTAGGCGTTTTCCGCGTAATTCTTCAAATTTAATAATTCATTATTTATATGAATATTGTATTATTAAGAATTTGGCAGGCATATACGGATTCAGGGAACTCAAATTCAGTAGGTAGAGTTGTTTTAAGAACTAACAATAATCGCATTGACAAGTGATCAATTTCACCCCGAAATGAAATCCCCCAATTTTTTTTATTTTGGAGATGATTTTCAATGGTAAAATCACATTTGTTAGAAAATGTCGGTACATGAGCCTGTGAGGCTCACCATCGTACTTGTTTTCATGCACTTTGTTGTTTGGCATTGTCAACATTATAGAAAACAAACAAGGAAAACCGTGGAAACTGATCAATTTCACCCGAAATTACGGTATACATTTTGCCATATCTGCAAGTATTGGCTGTTACAAAGTAAGACAAATATTTGCACAAGAATGTTTTTGCAAATTTATTTGATCAGTACAAACACACGATAAATAAATTTGTCAAAATTTGGCAAATATTTGCACACATGGCAAAGTGTGTACTGATAGCATCCCGGTCAACCAGTCAGTGATTTTCGATAGCGATCGATATAGATTCGTTTTGAACCGTTAGCGATCGCCATCGTTGGTCAAAGATCTATAAAGAATTATGAAGACTGGTTGGTCGGGATAGAGGTTAAAACTCTTTTTCAGAAGCATTGCGATAATTTTAGAGGTTTTAAGGAAATATCCCAAAAACTGATAGCTCAGCTGAAATGAGCTGTATAAACAGCATTATAACAGCAGCTACCAATGTTACTTGTGATAGCTATATCCACTCTTTTTAAGAATTAGGTGGGGCAAGTGTGCCACCCGAGGCAAGAGTGCTACCAATTTCACACAGATCAAATAAATTTTCTAATGTTTAACCCAGGGTTTATTATTATATAAGGGTATATAAGTAAGTATTATTTAAACTCTAATTGAGGTTTGTGTAAATATTACGGTGACAAATTTTTACTACGAAATATTTAAAAAAAATCTAACCCGTCAACGCGAAAATTGCAAAATACTATAAAAATGTAAGACTGACATCCATTTAATAAAAAAAAAACAATGATTCTTTCGCACAACAACTATGATTTACGTTTGTTCAATACAGTTGTGAAGAAAAATTTTCAAAAAGTTCTTTTGACATTTAGTTTTGCACATAGAAAAACAGTATATTTTATAGAGCAAGAGGGATTATTATTATTATCTTTATTATCGAGATTTTCAGCCTGTGGCTGGTTCGTCTCCAGAGAGCAAGAGGGACACCGCAGTTTCCTCATATAAACGAAATTAAATTTTGTTTGTCTTGGCTTATATTGCATTGAATGGATGTTTTCCATTTAATTGAAATCAAAATACAGTAATGTCCCGATTTTGTCAGCCCTGCATTTAGGGTTGACAAAATCGGGGAAGAGCTAAAATCGGGAAAAAATTCGACGGGTTTCAAGTTTTATTTTAACTTAAGGACTTAGTTTTATGATTTTGTTAATATTAACATTGTTTTTTTTTTGGTTCCATTTCTTATGTACCGTTGGATTACATTGATTGGTAACTTTGATAAGTTTTTTGGATAATTATTGAAAATTAAATATTTCACAATTTGGGTCTTTACATGATTGTATAGACGTAGCCAAGGTAATAATGAACTTAATGCACCCAATATTGCCAGTATAGATGTGCTTAAAATAAATATCAATTTAAGGCTGACAAAATCGGGCAAAAAAGGATGCTAAAATCGGGGGCAGACAAAATCGGGCCAAAAAGGGTGCTAAAATCGGGGGTAGATATAATTGGGGGTAGATGAAATCGGGGGCTGACAAAATCGGGTCATTACTGTAAACCATCTAGGACATTCAAAAAGCTTTCTAAATAGTTTTACTATTATTCCGACAGCTAAATATCGAAAAAAAATTTGAAAACTATTGAAACTAACTTGTAAAATACGTTTTTTGAACCTAATCATTAGTATTTTTTATCTGCTTTCATTGTAACAACAAACTAATATTTTGGTTGATTTTGACAAATACTTGGTTTATTTTTACCATAAAACAGGTGGTTTAATTTTCACTCGTTTAGTTATTTTTAATCTAAAATATTAAATTGAGGGAACCAAAGTCAAGTTTTAAATTAAACTAATATTTTGTTAGCATCAAAAACATACAAAATAATAGTTTGGAATGAGCTTCCAATATAGTTCTTGATTGTTGTCTTTGAGTTCGGTTATAGTAGTTACAGTTGTGTTCAGAATAATAGTAGTGAAAGCCGATTTTCATACAAAATGCTCAACTTTGGCATGTTGTAACTCTGTTTCAGCAATCGGCATGAAATTTTGACGGAAAACTACAAATATCCCTAATTTCATTATCACAAAATAGAGAAGGTACACAAATTATGTCACGCTAAAATTTGACTTTTTCGACCACCGATTTCCGTGCCTAGAAAAAATAAACAAAATTCCAAAAGAAGGCGGTGTTGGATCAAGTAAAAAGAACTGTAAACAATTGGCGATCACGAAGGTAATTACCACAGATGACCCTATGCGCGAAGCTTCGATTTTTTACATGGCAAAGCATAGGTAGCCAATTTTCAATTGCTTCTAAAAATTCGAAACACAATTTAATTAAATCCTGTTAAGTGTACGGGGTTAGACTTGTGATAAGCTACAGAATCCGCAGAACATTTAGGAAAAAATATATTAATTAAAATAATGTAGCCCATTAAAAGTCTATCAACATGTACTGAAAAGATTTTAAATAGCTATTGTAGTTAAATTTATATAAGCATTTGACTTCCCATACCTTGCCGGGTAAAATTTTCGACGCTTCACGCATCGAGTAAACTTTTTCCAGATGGCAGCACCGTACCTTCGTTGACTAAAATTGGTTTGTTAAAGGAATCCTGTTACATATGATTTGAGGCCTAAGCGGCGGTGAAGAAACCGCTTATAAAACGCAAAAAAATGGTGTTACACTTAGAAAAATGTGCTCTTTTGATCAAACTACAAAAAACCCAATTATTGATAATTTGTTTTCTTTATGTATTAAAACACTCTCCAAAAGGCATGAAATGTTGGCTAAGAATCAGAATTTCTGTCAAAATATTGTTAGACGTCGAAAGCCTTATTTTGTTCTAGTCATGATAATTTATGATAATTTAACCACATTTTCAAATTCTTAGTATTTTTAATAACTTTTATCAAGGCCTATTTGGATGAACCTCAATTCAATAACTTATGGCGTTATTTTAAGAAACATCATTCAATCAATCTCATATCTGAGGGATGCTTATCTTGCCCCGTCCTACCCTACTTGACAGCTGCCAAAAACTTGTTTTAACAACAGAAGCATTAGATAGATATATAGATTATAGATATTTTTATTTAAGAGATTTGCAATCCAAGGCTCACTCATCTCTCTTAAAAGAAACATTCTTATTAGGCGGTTCATGATTTCGAGTGACAAACTGAATCCAGCTAAAACAAAAATACTAATAAAGATTTCAATCTGTAGACCTTATAACATTTTAATTAACATAACCGTAATAAAACATGCCGAAAGGTGATTCGAAAGTGATTTCCATACTTTCATACATTTCAAATGTGTTTTAAAAATAGTTACATGGAATATAGAAAATTTTAAAACTTCCGACGCAATTTTTAACATAGAATCATAATTTAATTTTTACAAAATTAAAAACTGTTATTTTATTTCGTCAAAATATATTTTGTTTTGGACACAATAACAGTTTTTTTTTAAACTGGGAACTCCTAAACAACTCAATTTAATTAAAAAATCCTCAAGATAACCTTCGGATTATCATATAAGTAATCATAGTTGTTTCAATTTTGTATAGCTTCTTGGAAAGTCTTACAAATAATTCAATGTATTTCACCTTAATTTATAAATAGAATATTAAAAACAGTTGAGCAAGGGCGGTTTGCCGAGGTCGCCATGAGACCACGCTACGGCTCTAACTGCTGGAAAACTCCAAGAAATCAAAATAGAATTTAAACAGTGTGTCCTCTGAGTGCGAGTATGAGTTCGGATAACAATGATTCTGCTGCTTCTTTTGGGGGTGGCTGTTGAACTACATGTATTTCAAATGATGACTTTTTAATTTCGCGTTCGTTACATATGCAGATGAATTCAAGCTGTTGCAATTTCACCACCTGTACGAGAACTAACGGTAGAAGCTTATCGATAATGTTTTTGTTTGTATGCTACAATAGACGAACAATTTTTGTCCGATTTTGTCGGCACTATTTAGTAAAATAAAATAAATGTAAAACAAAACAATATTCACCAATTTACATATCATAAACAGTGCTCTCCGTATATAAAGAGAAAGAATTGGAAATATTTCGTTTGAGGTTTTTTTTCTTCTATGACATGTTTATGTATACGGAAAATATAGACGACTTACGGTTGGTACGAGTCTTGGCATACATTACATATATATTAAGTTGATTTGGAATGGCCCTTGATTAATCTGTGCTTGTTGGTTCTTAAATAAGTGACTGTGACTGCTTGTTCTTGTTTGCAAGTAATACTTTCCCTCCTATAACACAAAAGAACTGGGTTGTAACTTCTACTTTACATATGTGAGTCAGAGCTACTTACTACTTTTGAATGGAGCATATTGTAAATCCCAATCTTGGTCATTATGCTCCCTCGCTTACTCCTTGTCTCCCATCTTAACCTTGGAGGTCATGTAGATGCCAACAATCAGTCCGAACAAACCGATAGCCGATCCGAAGATTTCCACGATGAGAATCTTGACGAACAGAGCAGAGTTGGCCGCATCTGCCAGAGCAGCACCGGAACCCACAATTCCGACAGCGATACCACAGAACAGATTAACCAGACCGACGGCCAGGCCAGCACCGAACATTACATAACCGGAGAACCAGTTGTTGTACCGGACGTTCTCGTTGGCCACAATCGTTCCCCAGGAGAAGCTTTCCAACATACCGGACAGGACGATAGCCGTGATCAGACCGTAAATGGCAACAGCCTCGCAGAAGATAACCGAGATCAAATTCTTGGTCTTGATCCTGGGCGCTTTGACACCCCCGCCAACGATGCTGACTCCGGTCGTGTGGATTCCCATGGCCGCTCCGACGACGGACAGCGCGACGGCAAATCCGATGCCCAGGGTGGCCCACATGTAGGGGGAGGTCTCCTCCAGGAACCATCCGACGCTGACCCGTTCCCCTTTGCCCGTCAGGACGTGGTACAGGATCAACACTGTTGACACCGAGACCAGGGTGCCAGTGAAGGAGTAACCGAGAGTGTATCGCATCTTGGCGGATGTTGGCTGAAACGTAAACACAGTTCCGACACTATTTTATCCTCAACGCACGGTTCTGCGATATTTTTGGGGGCGACACTTACCTGCTGGGGGAGTTTTTCCGAGTTTTTCCTCGCAGAATACACAATCAGTCAGTCACTTGATCCTTTGATGTCATATGACCCACAGAGAGAAAACACGAAGAAAAGCCAGTGACAGCTCGCGTTGACAGTCCGGATTTTTTTGTGTTTGATGACTGACTTTTTTGATCGATTTTTCTGAGTCATTCAACAGGGGTATGATTCGTCGATTCAGAGATAAAAATCGACATCTTCTATACACGGAAAAAACAGTTTACCTAATTTTTGAGTTGAGTTTACCCAAAATTAAGTATATCGATTATTCTCTCAACCCAAAATCTCTCGGTATTCTCTCTCTTCCCCACCAATGTTGTCAAAAACAGAGAGAGCTGCACCTACCCAATGGGGGTAGTTCGGCCCAATAAGCCAAATTTGGGTAAATGCATTATTCTCAAGCTTGGGTTGAATGAACTCAATTCTGCGTTGAATCAAACCAAATTTAGGTAATTTTTTCTTATGGCTTCAAAGGCAAAGTACCTAATGGAGGCCTTAGAAATTTGGCCAAATTTGGGTTAATGGGCTCAACTACGGTTTTGCGTTGATACAACTCAGATTTGAGTAGTTCCGCGTTGCCGTGTAGAGCTTAGTGACATTTGAACACACGTAGATCTCACTGTAAACTCGGCAGTACCCTTTAATTTGTAAAAAGTACCCACTTTTTTCTCATATATGGAGCTGTCAAAATAAGGGGTATTTCAAATATTAGCATACACGGAGAAATATTTTTACCTAATTTTTGAGTTTACTTTACCCAAAATTAAGTATATTGATTATAGTTTCAACCCAAAATCTCTCGGTTTTCTCTTTCTCCCACACGAATGTTGTCAAAAATAGAGAGAGCTGCATCTACCCAATGGGGGTACTTTGGCCCAATAAGCCAAATTTGGGTACATGCAACTTTTCTTATGTTTGGGTCGAAAGAACTCAATTTTGCGTTAAATCAACCCAAAATTGAGTATATTTTTCTAATGGAATTAAAGCCAAACTACCTAGTGGGGACCTTGGAAATTTAGCCAAAATTGAGTTATTGGGCTCAACTACGGAATTGCGTTGAAACAACCCAAAATTGAGTTGAATTCCGTCTCCGTGTAGAGGGTAATCTACACAGCCAATTCAGATTACCGACCCCAGTAAAATTTTACTGGGTTTTGGAACTACGGTTTTTTCGGTAATTTTTACGATTACCGAAAAAAACCAGTAAATCACAATATGTTTTGATTGATGGAAATTACTGACTTAAGCTAAGTATGCTGTTTCGCTCAAGAAAAGTAAAGAAATTCCTTGACTGAATGGGTCAAGAAATTTCCTACAGAGAGCCCCCTTTGAAGTGACATTTCTTCTCAACTGCGTACTGCGATCAGAAAAAAGTGATTTTCTTGACCATTTCTTGGGAGAAATTTTCCACGCATCGAGATAGGCGATTCCTTTTCTTGTCAGTAGCAAACCGGCCTTTAGTCAGTAAAATTGTAGAGCGTTTTTACTGGCTTTCCAGTTTTCCATGCTCCATGCTTTGCTTTTCCGGATACTGTTTTTTCAGAAATCAATACAAATTAAAACCCAATCGACATGAACATGGACATCGACATGCATTTTTCGTACGAATAAACATCTACGGTATGCTCATATCTCAGTGGAAGTAATCGAAAAATGTGTGACAAAATCATTATTTTGATGGTTTGCATACAAGAGGCAAACTCAATGATGCAGATGAATTTACCTCTTGTTTGTAAACCAACCGAATTTACCAACGTAAGCAGTCCTGAGCCTTTTTGGTTGCTTAAAATGGTTGAGTTTCTCACTAAATTTCGACTACTTACCACAAGAAAGTGCAAAATAAGTGCAGGACAAGATTGGTTGCCATAGCCGTGTCTCCCGGCGCCGGACGATTTTACAGCAGGAGATTCTCTTCTCATTTGACACTTCCCCGCATGCGCATAAGTTTGTTTTGATTTTATTTTGACGACAAGTCAGTAAAAAACATCAACTACTGAATAGTCGGTAATTGTTTTTACTGACTTTTCAGCCTGTTCGGTAATGCTGGAAAATTTGGTCTGACAGCAACCGTAGTTCAGTAAAAAGTAAAAATTATTACTGAACCTCAGAAGTTTTCAATCAAAAAGCTGAAAGTTCGGTATTTTTTATGATTTACAATCCGTACTGTTGATTGCGCCCATTGTGCGCCATCGCACCTCCCATCAGTTGCTTTATTCCCGGCTGCCATGTTAGGTTCGACAGATCGTGTAAAGTCATCTGACAATAAGCAAAGTAAAAAGAAACCTGTTCACTTGAAGTTTATAAAGTAGACACGTTGAACGTGAGTCAATCTTATAGCCTAGTGTTCTCTAAATTAATATCGAAATACTTAAATTGTAGTTGAATTTATCAAAGAATTAAATTACTATTCCGAACAAATTAGTTGGTTGTCGGTAAGAATAGAATTATATTATAATCAAGAAATTCGTCAATCCTACAAATGAATTATTATAGGTTATAGCGAGTAACTATGAGGCGGGAGTGATTATAAACAGCAAAGATTATTCAGAAAATGGAGGTGAACTATTTATACAATTAATTATTAAATTCTCAATTAACCTAATTAATAATAGTAGATTCGCCGAAAGTATCTAAATCCTTGAACGGTCGCCCGGGACTCGAAAGTTATAAAACCCACAAACGTGAGTAATAGCATAACCTAAAAGGAAAATACTAAGAAGAAAAATTATGTATTTCAGGAAGTTTTTAATACTGTCATCTCTAATAAAGCATATTCAAAAACTACGGAATTCGGTCTATATCGTTGCTGGACGCATCAATTTAAAAACTTCGTTTTCCAGACGACTCAAGGAGATACTGAACGATGCCACCACTAGCTCCACCTCCCGAACGCAGTTGTTCGATGTGCCAATCCGAAGATGACAGTCAGATGGTATGTTGTGATAAGTGTAGCGACTGGTTTCACTTCGACTGCGTCGGAGTGACAGAGGCCATTGCAAATCACCCATGGATCTGTCCGAACTGCGTCAAGGCCTCAACAAACGAACCGCCATCCGTGCCAAGCGTTTCGCCGCCAGTGGCTCCAACGACTAGTGAGCCTTCTCAAAGCCTTCCCGCTTTCACATCAGCCCCGTTACATCCATCTGCCCCGTCATCTCATTCCGTGCCACCAACCCTATCAACGTTGCCTTCACAGCACCTACAGTTACCTGTTGAACTACAGTTGAAAATGCTTGAAGAAGAGCGGGAAATAGAACGGAAATACCTTCAGCGAAAGTACCAACTGATGATGGAAGCATCTGGCACAAGCAACACTCAACCGTCAATCTCCCATGCTGTACAAGATTAAAGTTTTCGACAACCACCATGTCATTCGTCACCGCTACGACCAGCTCAACCTACAGCACCATAGCTTCACATCCTTGAGGGTACAAATAGTCCAAATGAAACTGTGCTGCTCAACTCGAGCCAAATTGCTGCGCGTCATGCGGTTGCCAAAGAGTTGCCTGTGTATAGCGGTGAACCAGAGGAGTGGTCACTTTTTATTGCAACATACGAGAATACTACAAGGCTATGTGGATATACACCTGAAGAAAATATGGTTCGATTGCAGCGCTGCCTTCGAGGTAAAGCCCTGGAAGCTGTGAAGTGTCAGCTTCTACACCCAGCCAATCTGGATTTCGCACTATCCACTTTGAAAATGCTATTCGGTCGACCCGAGATTATTGTGCACACCCTCATCGAAAAGATCAACAGAATCCCCGCACCCAAGGCGGACAAGTTAAACACGATTTGATTTTGAGTTGATTTTGCACTAGCCGTTCGAAATATGGTGGCCACCGTGAAAGCCTGCAAGTTAGAAGAACACTTGTATAACATCACTCTTCTCCAAGGCCTAGTGGAGCGGCTACCGCCGATGGTGAAGCTGAATTGGGCCACATATCGTGTTCAACTGCCCAGAGTCTCTCTCAAAACGTCCGCTATGGAAAGCATAGATAGCGCCACCGTAGCCTTGTGTGTTTGGCAGAACAGCAATGCTGTCACAATGTTAAATCCCATATACAGTGGCGCCTTTGTTTTGATGCGGTGACCACTTGCAAAAACTACCTTCAATGGTCCATTGAAAGCACGTGGTTTTCGCAAAATGACAGCACTGTATCTATGTATTAGTGATAGATATCAGGAGTCACTGAACACGATGAGTGTGCTTGCTGTCTAGTCTATGTACTGTATTTCGAAGTTGAAGGTTCTGTATGAGAAGTGACCGCTGCGCTTATATTTGGAGACATGGACAGAAAAAATGCTCCAACACAATATAAGAATAAAACAAAAACGGTACATTCTACGTCTTGATAAAAAAGCTATGCTTTATAAATGAATCACTTATCAAACTTTTGAATTGTTTATAAATTCATTAATTGAATTAGACACGAATTTAAACTAATATTCACGTATTTTTTTGAAGGTGTGTAAAATCTGTTTGATTGACTGTTTAACGATAAACTTGCGACGATCGACGCGCCACCATATTTCATATAACGAAGGGTATTAGAACTAACTTGGAGGTGATGATTGGGAGGTTATTTGGCACTTTGGAGGTTAAAATCACCTCCAAACACTATAGTGATTTTGCGGTGGGATGTTGACGTTTGATCACGAATAGCATTTATTGAGAAAATTTAAAATTTCTAAGTAAATTTGTATTCTAATCAAATTTAATTTTTGAAGATGAATCATCAAATTAAAAATCGTTTAGAAACTCAAACAAAAAACAAAGTTTGGTAATAAAAATTGTTTGTCAATGTTATTTTAGCGCTACTCTTTTTACCGACATGATTTAAAATGCTACGTCCACTAGTTGGGACCCCTCCCTCCCCATCGTCACAAATTCGTGAAGCCCCCCTCTCCCTGCAATGCTACGTCATGTATGGACGACCCCTTGCCACCTTTATTTACAGAAGAAAGGATCGATGAAGAGAAATCGATCATACCACTTACGCCCTTATTCTAGCACACGCTTGATTTATGTTGTAGTTAGCGAACGTTTACTGTAGCTTTTCATGCCTTTGAACAAAACCAAAATAAAAACAGTGTGTCGCAACAATTTTTCACTTGAGTTTCAATATTTTCAGTTTTGTGCAAAGATTTAACGAAAAAAATTGCAGTAGCCCTGCAGTAAAGTTTTAAAATCTGAGTGCGGTCTGCCAATGGCAGATTCTACCACCGATCAGCAGCAAGACGAACCTAACGGATTGACATTGTTCGACATCGCCTGGGACGATGTTCTGTTTGCCAAAGTGCTTCCCCTGCTGTCGCTGCGGGATTTGTTCAACCTCCGGTGCTGTTCCCGGTTGAGCAAACACTTCGTGGATAACGGCTTCCGGCGAATGCGAGTGTTGAATTTGTCCGGAAATAACAATCGATACATCGAACGGGGCTTCCAGGTGGGAGCGGGCCATTTGGCATAAGGTCATTTGGCATAACGCCATTTGGCATAAAGGACATTTGGCATAACGGTCATTTGGCATAACGGACATTTGGCATAATTTTTAACTAAGTGAAAGATGAGGGTCATTTGGCATAACGGACATTTGGCATAATTTCAATATATTTTCTGTACATACTTAAATTGAAGATTTTAGCATTTTATTACTGTTTTATTTTAGTAACAGCTGAATCTGTTCTATAATAATTTATTTATTCTCTTCTCTGGCAAGCCGCCGAAGAAGACAATAAGTGCGATATGAATCCATCAGAAGAATCCGGTTAAATCATACCACCGAATTCAATCGGACTGTAAACTTTGTAGATGTATTTTATACGACTTATGTTGACTTCCAATCCGGTGATATCGCTTACTAATAGACGAAATACCGATAAAGAAAAAGATGGTGAATTTCTTTCAGAAGCTTCCAAGTTAATCAAAAACAACTAAAAAACGATGCACTTTTTCTTTCTATATAAATACACGTTTTATATTTGATTTTATATGCTCTGTAAGAGCTCTAAGAGAATGATAAAATCAACCCGTTAATTCAGGACGAAGTTGTGAACTCTTTACATCGCGTCAAGACTCTGAGGTGACGGTTAATTCGCCTCTGGATTACCAAAGGTATAATAAGGTTTCAAGTGTTTTATTGATCTCATCAGATTTTTTCCTTCTTTTGCACATAGACTATTCATTCGAGTTATACTGGTTTCATTACTATTGAAAATAGTTCAGCTTATATTTTAATTGGGAATTTTACCTTCTTTAAATAATCGGAAGTTCTTTGTAGTTGTCCTGATAAAACTATTATATGCATTAAACTTGCCTAAATTTTCATAAGAGATTTTTCCTTCTTTTGATCATAGGCTGTTCTTTCAAGAGTGAAGTATTTCTCATAGTTATTGATGTTAAAGCTTATAATAAGGGCATCAGGGGTAATATGCACCCCAGGAGTAAAACTACTTTTTGGGGATTCTATGAATATTTTAGAAAAATTTAGACATTTTCCTGAAAGTTGAATTTGTAAAATCGCATGTTGTGGGCAGAGCCGTAGCGTGGGTTCATGGCGCCCTTGGCGAACTTCCATTTAAGCGCCTCTCAATCAAAACTGTACACATCCATTTAACATGGTGAGAGTTAACGTGAACTATATCATTAGAATTCATTAGAAAAGAATCGTAGGATGCTAGAAATTTAGAACATATTTGATTATTGAGTTAATTCCTGCAGGACAAAACGCAAATTCTTTTATCTATTAGGGCAGATTGCCAACTATTGCACAGACTAAAAACGTGCCAATTATTGAACAACCCGTGTATTCCTTATGGATGTGCAATAATTGGAGTGTTTTTAGTCTATGCTATATTTTGCTATTTATCCTAAATGTTATTTGAAAAATTCCCAAGAATATTACAATTTATATAATAAAAAACAAATATGAAAAATCGGTGTTCTAACAATTTTTTGGTGCCAATTTTAGTAAAATGTTTATTTGAAGAAAAATTCTTCTAAACATTTTAAAAATATTGATTAAAAAAAATAAAAGCTTCTTTATCCGATATTTATATCATATGACACTAATAGTACAACCTTGAAAAAAAACCAAAGCCATACGCTTATGTGTTACACTTTTCACCACACTGCTGCCGTATAAGGCTTGCGAGCTTTTCTTAACAGTGTTGTACAAAATACAACAGCACGACTACTGAAGTGTTAAAAACGTAAATAAAAAAAATCATTTTTCATAAAAAAAAAATTAGTGCTAAAAAAATTTTTTTTCAATTCACGTTGTCTTGGCCAAGACATTTTCATAAAGTATCATTTAAAAAAGTAATTTTAAATGAATTTTCAAGGAATGGGATACGTCATCTATAGCTTTCTGAAAACCAAAAATGAGTATATCAATCCTACTGATTCCATTTTTTTGTAAAATCAAATGGCTATCAGCTAGCGTACAATATTTTTAAGTGTTATTAAAAATGTACCACTGATTTGGGAAGAATAATTCGCAGAATGCTGTGCGGATTTGGCCGGAGTTAAATTCTTAGAAAACCACACCCTGGATTGAATATGTCATCAAGATGGTTTAAAAAGTTCAAAAGTGTCGGTGAACCGCAAAGCGTTCTATCATAACCACACATAGTTTATATAGAAGACCATGATTATTTGAGAATCTCGACAATTTTTTGGTTGAATCCAGTCAAATACTATGTTAGATTCATGCTCAGTATTTCATGAAAATTTCTTTCAGGATCCATATTGTGATTCATAGAGATTGTGTTTGAATTCAATATGTATTTTCAAACTTTATCATTTGTGTCACGCGTGTTGGCGCCCCCTTAAGGCTGGCGCCCTTGGCGGGTGCCAACCTGGCCAACCGCACGCTACGGCACTGGTTGTGGGTCACTCCTATCCGCCCTTGACGAATCTTTTCCAATTGTTTTACAAATACTCATAAAAGGCACCGTGGGGTTGTTTTGCCTCAAGAGTGCATATTACCCCAGAATGCCTTACGTCTTATTCAATTTTTTTTTCCTTAACTTGGGTGAGATGTCATTCTCCTCCAAGTTTAAGATTGCAACTTGTGAACTGAACTCTGCATCGTTGCTTGCGTATAGCAATAAACTACTCGGGGAATATTTAAGTCAAAGAAACCAAGAGCTATGACATATATTACTTAGTACGATCCGAGGGATCAAAGCAACCCGATCTAGCAGAAGGACGAAAAAGTGTTAAACCTTTTTGGTTACTGTCAAAATCTAACTACAAACATCTGTAGGTGGCTATCACCGCTAGCAGAGAAGTGAATAAGTGCTTACATTTAGGATGTACTTTTTTCAGCACGAACTGTTTCTTGAGCTACTACTCAAAAGCTAATTATGTGTATATCAATGATGGTGTAACTTTCTTCATGAATAAGCTGAATAAGTTCATTGAAATTCATTATAAATCCATGCTAACAGTAGTTCAATTTCGGCCGAACGGCATTCGGCCAAATGACCCGGAACCGAAAATGCTGAACATATTATCAGAAGCAACTATGGCTGTAAAATCAATAAATCGAGACGAAAACCTCATGTCCGCCTAAACTAGCTTCCTGAACCAGTGTGCAGTGCTTGATCGGGTTCGTTTTTAATTTCAAATTAAGAAATATTGCGTCACTGATTGACACCCTAGTTCATCTTCTGTTATCCTGTTTAGTCATGATATTTATCTAGAGATTTACCCTTCTTTTAAACATAAGGTATTCTTTCGAGGGTTTTTGCTATAGCGATTCGACGCGTTATTTTATTATATAGGAATTTGCCCTTCTTTCTAACATGACTTTTTCTTTTGCGTAATATTTATTACAACAGTTTTTTCACATAGAAGAAGGAGTATCTGAATAAAATATAAAATACCAATAAATCATAAATACTAAATAACCCTTACTTTTCAGATGGTTTGATGTTATGCCAAATGTCCGACATGCCAAATGACCTTTACTTCACATATGGTTTGATATTATGCCAATTGATTCTTACTTTACATATGGCTTGATATTATGCCAAATGACCCTTTATTTTCACAATGTTCAAAATTATGCCAAATGACCGTTATGCCAAATGGCTGTTATGCCAAATGTCCTTTATGCCAAATGGCGTTATGCCAAATGACCTTATGCCAAATGGCTTTATGCCAAATGACCCAGACCCCTTCCAGGTTGTGTCCCGTAACTCCCGGAACATCCGTACGGTTAACTTGGCCAAATGCAGCTGGCTGCACGATGGGCTTTTATCGAGCTTTCTACAATGCAACACCAAAATTACACGGATAAATCTGAGCGAATGCGCAAATATAACATCCGCTTCACTGCAGCCGATCATTATCGAGTGCAAGGAGCTGACTGTGCTGAAATTGGCCCACTGTAATTGGCTAACCATTGGCGCAATGGAAGCCTTAACACTGCATCATTCCAAAATTCAGGAGCTGGATATCTCCCACTGTAATTCACTGAACGAGCGGTGCATTTCAGTGTTTCTTTTAAACTGTCGTCGACTTCACACACTTTCGTTGGCTTACCTGCCCAGTGTGACCGACAATTTGCTGTACTCGATTGCCAAAAATAGCAAAGAAATCCGGCATTTAAACGTGATTGGATGCCAGATGGTTACAGACCGGGGCATAGGGTGAGAAAATTGCAATGCTTACCTTACGATTCGTTCAAATTAATCATATCATCTTTTCAGGGCGCTTTCTCTTTACTGCAAAAAATTGGAGTCACTCATGGTACGTGACTGTCCCTTCATCACCGAGCGAAGTTTGTCCCTTCTACGGGGAAAAGTCTTCATCGACAGGCCACGGAACTACCAGCAACAGCTGCACGTGGCACCAAACATGGGATTCCCGAGACTTTTTCTACAGGTATAAAGGGCCACTAGTACACACCTCCAGGATACATGGTTAACTAAACATATTTATATGGGAACATAATGATTAGGAAGAGAAAACCGATGTCTATATAATTATCTCAAAACAGAAATATTTATTGTAATTATAGTTCATTGTATTATACTTTTTTGCTGAAGTATATCGTTAGATTATTAAATTATTCACATTAAAAACTATTCTTGAGCCTTAACAAACTGTCCTGATTTTGGCTTATTCTTCTTCTTATTGGGATTTGTATGCTGGGCTGTCTTCGGTCTACCTTTTCCTCCTTTGTTAAAACTTTTCTTCATTTGGACCGTTTTGTCCCCCAGTTTTGCCTTCTTTGCGCCCTTTTCATTGTCTTCCTTGTTACGTTTTCGTTTCTGCTGTTTTTTCTCGAAGTTGTCAGTCTTCTTAGATTTTACCCGCTCTACATGAACGGCCTTACCAGCAAGCATTTCTTTATCGAGCTTCAACGCTTCTTCGACGGACGCGGCATCTGCAAACGTGATAAACGCGTAGCCCCGCTTGGAGATTATTCTACTGGACTGGATTTCACCTGCCTTGCAGAAGAAATCATCCAACTCCTTCTTGGACAGTTGGTAGTTGATATGGCCAACGAAAATTGTAGTCTTCATGTCGTCATCTCCGGATGCAGTGTCCTTCTTCTCTACCTTTTTCTTTGCATCCTTAGCTTCTTCTTCTTCATCATCATCATCATCATCATCATCTTCCTCCTGTTCGGCAGCGTCGTCTTTCTCCTGCTCAGCAACTTCTTCGTCTGATTGCTCTTCCAGCTCTTCATCCTCGCCAGCATCAGAATCCTCCTCCTCGTCCTTTTCTTCCTCTTCTTCTTGGTGTTTCACCAATTTCGGTGAAGGTTTCTGTTGCTGCTTCTTTCCCTTGACTGCCATTTCTGTAAGAAGACAAGTTTCATGGATTACTCATCAGTTCAAAATATGTAATGTAATTGGTGTACACATGGAGCTGTGTTATAAAGGATTATTGATTTTGGGATCAACCTTCACTTAGAGCGTAATGTCCGCGACTATAAAGCAAAGCCATGTTGAAGGTTTCAGGGTTCGACGAGGGATTTCCTTGGGGTTCATATTCACACATTTCTTAACACCAGCTATTTTTTACATCCAGCCGCCTCATAGTGATACTTTTTATGAATGTTCCACAAATTTTATTTGTTGGCCCTTCATGCAACAGTATTATTGACTTCAATATGTAGTTTCCTTAAAATTTCCTTGACTTGATAAAAAGTGTAAGCTAACAAGTTACCGTAAGAATAAATAAACAAATTACAAACTACAATGGATAATAATTGAAAATTCACCTTGCTATCCATTATTACTGTATACTGAGCAAGACTCAAGCTGAGGATGATGGCTATCTACATACATGCCCAGACGTTGAATTTTGCTAACAAACATTCTACAATTTTCAATTGAGTTTAGTGAATAATTTATCTGGAAGTGCTCATTAAACACTAAGATAAGAGACAAGCTCGGTCTCAGCGGGAGAATCTTAGTGCATCTCTTATGGAGTGCATTTCTTATGGAAAAACTGCTGAAGAAAATGAAAGTGCCGACAATATTCACACTGTCATGACATGTTCGAAGCGTTGTAAACACGCTTCCAAAGAGCTTTTAACAAGTCTGTCGGTGTGAATCGATAGAGGATTGAGCAGCGCATAAACGTAAACAGACAAACACGTAATTTGTTTGATATGTCCGAGAAAATTACAAAAGAAGCGCGCCATCGGCTTAGGCTGCCGAGAATACGTAAGTTCCCCTATGTCTAATCAACTTCATTGAATCCTGTTAATAGCTTAGCTTAGCTTAGACTGACTACACATATCAATGGTTGCTATTCCGTAATTGACCGAAGTCAGTGAAAATGCACAAAGAATCAACTAGAAGTTCGGCTGGGATTGGCCATAACCTTCTTCAGTGTGCATAATTCAGTGACTCTATTTATACAGGGTCAATAACGGCGCCGGCCACATCCTTGCAGTCAGGTGGGATTGAGGGAAGGAATGTTAGTGTGTAACCTTTGCTATTTGGAGACCGTGTTTGCCTCTGCATCTCCACAAAGGTTACTGGGAGGGATCTTTGTTAATGGGGAGGATCGTTGGGTCACAGGATTCACTTTGATAAGCGATTAGACCATGATAAATAATTATTTGTGAGATATAAACATGCTTATATGTAAATATAATATTTTCATTTGATATGAACAATTTCCACACTTGAGGTGACGAACCATTCAAAGTTTGTTGTAACATTCCTAACACTCTTATTCTTGTGCCGACACTTACAGTGACGAACCATCCAAAGTTTGTTGAATAAAATGAACCTACTTGTAGTGTCGAACCAGGTCCGTCACACTCGGGCTCAGATTGGGTACCACTTCTAGTACTGCATTTCGTCCCTCGGTAGTACAAAAGGTACCCAAGCTTGACAGATCGCAGTACACTTTTCACGGCATTCTAGATTACCTTGTGAGCCATAAAATTTTGGGCAACTGCAAGGGACATGGAGGTCTTTAATTTGTCTTTGGTCGAACCATTCAAAGTTTTTTTTTTAATTACAAAAACAAAGGTAAAAAGAAAGAAGTGTTTTGAAAAAAAAATTAAACATAAAGCATTCGTGGACCAGAGTTTATGTCGACACTCACACATTCATAGTTTTTTGTAAAATCATATTTACGATTAAATGTGCAGTCATACATATTTTATAGATTAGAAATAGTAGCATGAAACGAGCTCACCAATTGATCCGTCATCCTTGACTGAGCAGCAACTATCCACTTTCAGCTTCACTCGTTTGCTCGGCAATATAAAAGCACTCAGATAAAATAGGCGCGCGACCCGAGAGGGAAAACAACTGACGACTTCTCGGGCTTTCTTGACGCACTGCCCAGGAGCAAGAGTCAAAGTAGAAGGATCAATAAGAACTCTCAACTTCATTGAATCCTGTTAATGTTACAAAACTAATTTGATACATATTTGAATCCAGGTTTTTAAAAGCGCTAATGGCTGCCGCAAACAGGCTCGTTTTCTGGTAGGGACTTGTCGATTTGACGTTTGGCTTGGGTCGTTTTTTATTGAACGCACCCAAGCTAAACGTCAAATCGTTTAATCCGTACCAGAAAGCGAGCATGTTTGCGGCAGCCATTAGCGCTCGTAAAAAGCTAGATAGGATTGTTCCCATCTAAGTAAACACAAAAAATCCATCCACGTATAATCGAAACCCCGGTTTATTTTGTATTGCAATTTTTTAGTTTGATATATGCTCAATATTTTTTTTGCATTTCGTTCGAAAACGTTCAAATTTTCTCAATTGCAGGGCTAGTAGCGATTGAGTTTCTTGAAAATGATTATTTCCCATGGGATTCCCTTCGAGAACTTTCCTAAGGAATTTATCAAAGAATTTTGTTTTGGATACCTCAAGATCACAACCTGTTTTTTTGCCAAATATAACTACAAAATAATTTCAGAGATCATCAGGAATTCATATAAAGATTCTTTCAGATATTTTTTAAGAAAGCCGTAAGTCCTCCAGGATTTTATCCGGTGATTCTTCAATCGATTTTCCTAGGATATCCTCCAAAACTTTTGTTTTAAACTTCGTCGAAAAATCGACCCGAAGTTTCTCCGGAGATTTCTTAAAAATTCTCCTTCAGAATTTCTTCCAAGATTTTGAATAAATATTTCTTTAAAATTTGAGAATTTGAATGTTAATAAAAAAAATCGTCAGCAGATTTTAAAGTTCTGATGACACTTGGATAACTTTATAAGTCACCCTTCATGAATGAATGTTACTAGAAGTCAAAAGCGCCTAGTACGAGCAGAAAAATTAAAGCGGTTGGAAAGCACGTACAGGATTATATGCTTAAGAGTAGCAAGTGCATACCGGACGGTATCTAAAGAGGCCGTGTGCATCATATCCGAGATGACGCCCATCGGGCTCATCATCAAGTAAGATGTTCAATGCTTCAACCAAAGAGGTACCAGAGGAGTCCGTGACACGTGTAAAGAGGAAACGCTCAGAAGCTGGCAGCAGGAATGGGATAACTCCACTAAAGGTAGATGGACCCATCGGCTAATTCCAAATGTGTCAGATTGGTATGGAAGAAACCATGGGGAAGTGAACTTCCACCTGACGCAGTTTCTGTCAGGAAATGGTTGCTATATACAGTACCTGCATAGGTTCGAGCACTCAGAATCTCCTGCGTGCCCCAATTGTGCTGGTGTGGAGGAAACAGTGGAGCATGTCGTGTTCGATTGCCCCCGTTTCATTGTTGTGAGAGGTCGCATGCTCACTACATGCGGAGGGGACACGTCCCCCGACTATATAATAAGAGAATGTGTGCGGATGCCGAGTGCTGGAATGCAGTAACTACGGCTGTCACTCACAGAATTGTTAGAATTGCAGCACCTATGGCGCGTCGACCAAGAGTTGGGGCTTGTTCATATATTTCATAACGCTTAAATTGGCCTTTTTGGACACCCACCCACCCCCTCGTGACGCTTTTGTATTGATGGTCTAATATTTTTGTATGAGCCATGTGGAGTTTTGCTATCTGCACTTCTTGACAGCTTGAGTAATAATAATCTGTACTAAAGGCATGGCCTGCTAAGTATGATGCTAAACTACCACATCTCCTTTTCTTTAATTCAGAATGTAAATTTTTCGCTATTAGCAAGCAAGCATTTTTACTAAAACATGTCATGATGGATCTATTTACTGAACTTATTGCATCAACACAGCGGTGCAACCACGATAATTCACTTTGTAGTATTGTTAAACATGCTAGAATACGGTGATAGAACTTTACCATTTTGTAGCCTTTTCACCCACTTCACTCGAAGGATCGATTCCGTTGGTAATCAACTATCCACGCTACCAGATTTGGTAAGCTTGTACTGAAATACTTTTCTGAAAATTTTAACATTTCAGTCGTCGCGCTGTTGTATTTTGTACAACTCTGGTGAAAAACCGTCGTAACCATTGTTAGTTCCTAAGGTCATCGATTTCTGAACCGATCGCTCCCTTCTAAGGCGAGCATTTTTCTCTACAAACCGCCGCACCCAACAGTTCGAAACTGTCGCTACGGCTGCTCCCTTCTAAGGCGAGCAATTTTTCCACCGGACCCTACGGATCGTATCCGTCGCTAGGGTTGCTCCCTTTTGAGGCGAGCATCTTTCTCTACCGCCGGACCCGACAATTCGAAATTGTCGCTACGGCTGCTCCTCTCTGAGGCGAGCAATTTGTCTTACCACCGGACCCAACAGATCGTATCCGTTGCTTCGGTTGCTCCCTTTTGAGGCAAGCATTTATTATCTATGTAGATACAACCGACAGTTCAAAACTGTCGCTACGGTAGCTCCCTTTTGAGCATTTAACACCAGACCCGATAGATCGAATCTATCGCTTTGGCAATGGTTTTTGTTAATAAAACTTACTTCATTTAGAATTTTCGAAAAATTCTAATTACTTAAGACTCACGATCCAAGAGTTACAATCCCATCCTCGTCGCCAATGTGGAGTTTTGCTATCTGCACTTCTTGACAGCTTGAGTAATAATAATCTGTACTAAAGGCATGGCCTGCTAAGTATGATGCTAAACTACCACAAGCCATAACAACGTACGGACACCCACCCACCCCCTAAAGCGTTATGAAATTTGTGAATGGGCCCTTGGCTGCAGAGGATTAGCCCTGCCGAGGCTGGTCCCATGTGACATTGTTTAAGTCAACTAGGAGTTTGCCTAGGCTACTTCTGCTACACGTGTTGTGCTATATGCACTGTTCCATCCCCGAAATACTGTAAGGTGGTTCCGGGGAGATAAGGGTCTGAGGCCAAGGGTAATGCCGATGCACTGTTCACCACTTGAACAATTCTAGAAGAATTTCTCAAGTACAGTGCATAGGCTGGTTTTATCGGGTCGTCGTTGGTGCGTCATCCCCGCATTTCCTGAGTTACCTTCTTAGGGGATCTGTTTGCAGATTTCCTCCTTGTAAAAAAAGAAGAATTCATAGACCCTTGAAGAAATTTTAGAAGAATTTCTAGTTAAATTGTTAGGATTATTGAAAATAAAAAAAAAACAATCAAAACTCTGGATCATATCCTGCAGGATTTTCTGAATGAACTTGTTAAAAAACATCGGACGGAAATCCTTAACAAAATTTGTAGGAATAATCGGAGGATTTTCTGGAAAAAAGGAGCAAAGTTAACTAGTATGGAACGTTAAATAATCTTTTGTGCATTCAACGAGACTTTTGTGCGAAATTCTTTGAGAAATGTTCGGAAGAACTGCGTTTGTAATCCTTGGATGAAATTCTAGAGAAACTCAGGGTCGAATTTCAGGATTTCAGAATTCTTTTAAAAGTGCTCAATAGATTTTCTAAAATAACCCCTTGAGGAATTTTTGGGGAAATTCTTTGGAGTTACCGTGCATGAAATGACGTAAAAATTCTTGTCGGGTTTCTTTAAAAAAATTCCTTGTACAATGTTATTCAAAAATTTTGGAATTAACCATTCCGGGGTTTCTTGAAAGATATTATGTAAAAATCTTTGGAACGAATTTCTGGAGAGATTTCTGTAGAGATGAGTCCCTGAAACTATTACAGATGAAATCTCTGGAACACCCACAAAGATAATTTCTGGAGCTTTTCCTCGAGAAATCAAAGATGAAA
Source organism: Aedes aegypti (assembly GCF_002204515.2). Taxonomy (NCBI): domain Eukaryota; kingdom Metazoa; phylum Arthropoda; class Insecta; order Diptera; family Culicidae; genus Aedes; species Aedes aegypti. The sequence continues at coordinate 405,934,560 of NC_035108.1, forward strand.
TTCTTTTAGAATAGTCTCGTAAGTCTCAAAAGATTTTTCTTAAGCCTGCAGAATTTACATCAGAACTAACTGCAAGCAAGATAAGGATAAAAGAGACTTTGGAAACTATTTTGGTTTCCAGTAGTAAAAAGAGACTGGCATAAAAATTAAGACCAAGTCTGTGAAAAAAAGACCTGTTCCAAGCATTGTTGATTGTTTCGACATTTTAAATTGTTGGTGGTGGTTTGAATCACTTTCCAGTTTTTCAAATTTCTAATAACATGAAGATATGTGAATCCATTATTTATCAATTTTAAAGATCTCGCATAACTTGTGATCTCACCATAAAAGCCATCGGTAACCGAGTGTGTGTAGCTCCTTGTTTCTAAGCAAATGAATGGACCAGGATGAAAACTACCACTACTGCAAGACAGAGGAGGATCTTTTCTTCATCGTAGCATTGTTGAATAATGTGTATATCCATTCGTTTGATAGGTAACAACAAGCTACACACTTGGTTACCAATGGCTTTTAGGGCGAGATCACAAGTTATGCGAGTTATAAACATATTCTATCATACATTACAGGCTCAAAAAGTTTTCCTGACTTTTATCGAAATTACCTGAGAATTCCAGATTCAATAAAATTCCGATAATTCCAGATTTTCCCAGGTAGTACACTAACAAACTACATTTATGTGAAGGACAGTTAACAGTTATTAAAATTGGGTCCTAAAATGTTTGATAAAATCTTGTTTTTATTCAACAACACGAAAGAGCATGTTACTTCAACTACTTTAGCAATTTTTCCCGCTCAAATAACGGCTATATCATGTTTAAACATTAATTTTAAAATTGGGTCCATAAATGAACCTTGACACTTGAGATCATGTTTGACGTTCGCTTTGCCGACAAAAACACCACAGGGGTTTTAGTTTTAACACTGGGGTTGTTCCTATCTGACATTTCGGAAGGGACACGGAAAACAAAATTCACCCAAAATTTGAGTTTAAGCCAAGGGGTGTGACAAAATCTAAAATAAACATAAAAAAATGTTTTTCGGACTTAAACCAACGGAAAACATTGGAAAATTGAGTAAACATGTGTTTTTGGCCTAAACTTAAGCGTTTGGCACTAAAATCGGGACAGGGCTTTAGTACCCCATTCAAAGAAGACTGTTCATAATCTATCTAGTTTGATAGTTATGGGATCGTTCAAATATTACGTAACACAACAGGGGGAGGGAGGGGGTCTCACATAGTGTTACGGTTCATACAAAAATTTAAAATTTTCCATACAAAAGCTGTTACGTGGGGGTGGGAGGGCGTCTAAAATTGCCAAATTTTGCGTTACGTAATATTTGAATGAACCCTATATCTGCTTAACTACTTTGGAAAATGTTGAATGGAGTTTTATTGATAATTAAAAAAAATCTCTGAGAAATCATATTGATAATATTAAAAAATCTTTTGATTTACTTTTAATTTACTAATCTTAGTTTGAAGACACTCGGAAAATGCTTTCAATTATATGAATGATTTCTTTTTTTGAGTGCGTCAAACATTTTTATACTTCCTATAATTGGTGGCGCACTTTGCGGGGTCCAACCCACGAAAAAGCGGCGGAAATGTTAGATGTTGGTGTTAGATGGTGGTTCAATACTAGCGCGGAAACCCCAAAATCTAGCCAGAAAAAACTTCCTAAATTCAGCTTCGAATTTGCTGCAGCTGGAAAATCTGATCCTAGATTCAAGCTGCTAGCTTGATTTGCGAATAGATTAGTGTCCGTACTTGCGGAAGCTGGCTAAGCCCGTTGGGAGGTAAATCCGTTACAAAAGATCACAGATGAAGCATCGTTTTATGGTTTAAGGTCGGTTTGCTACTGACAAGAAAAGGAATCGCCTATCTCGATGCGTGGAAAATTTCTCCCAAGAAATGGTCAAGAAAATCACTTTTTTCTGATCGCAGTACGCAGTTGAGAAGAAATGTCACTTCAAAGGGGGCTCTCAGTAGGAAATTTCTTGACCCTTTCAGTCAAGGAATTTCTTTACTTTTCTTGAGCGAAACAGCATACTTAGCTTTAACCTTGAAATATTTTTTTTAATCGCCGGCCAGCCGCCATCAATGTGAAACGGTGGAACTATTTCTTGCGCTAATACGTACCTTAATATTTTCCTGCTTGAATTCACTTGAAACCAATGTCGAATCGAGTATCCTACTAATGAACTGGTTTATTTGGCTGAATTAATCACTTTTTGCACGGTTTATCTTATTTAATTCGGAACCTTCTCCGGCTTGACTTTAAAGCATGGACGAACACGAGGTTTGTTTGTTTTCTTTGCTTTGCTGCCTGCGCATTTCAGTTTTGAAGTCTACTCACAAGTCTCCACAAAATGATTGATAGCCACTCTGAATGAATTTCACACAAAATGTAAAACAAAATCAAAATTAGTAAAATGAACTGTTATTCAAGGTTTTGTTGGAAGAATGTAGTAAAAATAAAACTAAAGTAAACTTCAAATAGTAGGGAGTTGTGCTTCAGCACTAGACGTATTCAAATGTCTGGAAGTTTCTCAGTCAACCAATATTTTTATTTTTCATGTCAAAATGAACTTCTGTTCAAAATTTCAGTCAATTTGGAGAAAATTTAGATGTGCTTAAAATCAATTATGTGTTTTTGAACTATTTTCAAGCTTTGAAAATTCATAACTACTGAACGGAACATTAAAACTTATCGGAAATACTTCAACACATTCTGAAAAAGTGCTTTTGTTTTCCTTATAAAAATGCCGGATTATCAAAGTTAATACATTGATGAATGTTTGCTATCTATTTCTCATTCATTCTGCTCTGATTTGTTACTCTAACTATAGTTATATATATCATTTCGACTGGGTCAATTTTAGGGCTAATTCACAAATTTAATAACGGTGGTGGGTGGGTGTCCTCATGATGTTTGAAACACATCAAACATGACAAACAGACAAAACAGTTATGTAGAACAATTATCAATATAAAGCATAGTACCGCGATCATTAACACCCACTGCTAAAAATACTGATTTTTGATACGGAAACTGGGTGGCAATAGTGCGAAAACGTCATAATCGAAAAAAAGCGATACGAGCGCCTCGAGTGAGCACACTACCCGAATAAAAAATACAATACAAAAACAATATAACGTATTGTAACAGTACCATTCAGTATATTGGAAATACAATACAGTGTATGTAAAATGACAATACAATTACAGTACAATATATTGTTTTGAACAGTTCACTGTATGGTATATGAGATTTTTGCAATATAATGTATGGGTGGTTAAGTATCGTAACAATACAAATATAGATATTTTCTCATACAAACATTTTGAAAATACAATACGATATAATGTTCATGAATTGTCTTGATTAGCAATTCGTGTATTGTTTTTCAATACAAAAACAATTCAACGAACTGTATCATGGTTGCATTCGTCGTTACAGCTAATGTCAAGTGACTTCTAAAAAACTACTTATTTTTACTTTTTGAATATTTTTCACCCAACATTTCTTGCTTTCTGAACTTGTTTTGTTTATTTCTTTCAGCAAAGCTACATAGAAAAAAGCAACAGTTGTTTTACACGAAAATAGGAATTTGACCAAAATTGTAAGGTATAAAACCAATTACATACAATACAATGTTCTGTTACAATATATTATATTGTTTTTGAATTGTATATCCAAACAAGAATAATATTGCTTCGACATTCAATTACAATACGCTGTATTGTATCCAATACGTTATATTGTACATTAATGGTTTATTCCATTCACTGAATGATACGTTTTTATCCGGGTAATATTATAAGGATTGAGATTTTGGCAACGTGATTTTTGGCATGTTGCTAAAATCGAACGGCACTGTATATCAAACTGGACTAAATTTTATTATGTGTGTTTGTAGACTGTTCGTGACAGTTTGTTTGACATGTCTCAATCATCAATGATAGCGTAACAATCATTGATGATTTCATTCCAGTGTAAGAGCAGGTTTGTGTTGTCTTTCGCCTTTATCACCGGGTTAGTCATCAGGCGGTATTTATCGGAAGAGGATTGATAATAATTCTGAGTGCATCCGGACTTTGTTTGTCCAACACCGAAAGTAAATCGCAGTTGAGTAAACGTATAAGCTCATTTCCCTCTAAAATCAAAGGTTCATTGAACCGTGCATGCACCTGAGCCGAATCGTCAGAATGGTGGTCCGACACAACGCAAGTGGCTGGGACGAATTCGTCAAGCTGGCCGAAAGCCTCGAGGGAAAGGGCGAACCGGTGCACGTTTTCTTCAAGGGCGACAAGGATGAGAAGGGAGACAGCTGGTGCCCGTACTGCGTGAAAGGTGGGTGGTGCTTTTGGTCTATCTTTGACTGTCTTTGGGATTGGGAGGATGATCAAAATTTTAGAGGGAATACTTGGGAAAGGTAACATGTCCTGTTTAAACTCAATTATATAATTAGTGGGAATCTATCATCAAAGAGTATTCAAAAGGCTTGGTTTGGATAGCACCCGGTTGAATTGGTTATTGGTGGGATGCTATATGGCAGTATGGGGGAGAAGATAAATTACACATTTACAATCCATGCGATAAGATAAGCAGTCCCTTAACACCCATAAGCGATTGTTACATTAATTATCACCCCCATCATGTGTTCGTTCCGTTTATCGAAACATTAACGAAATTACATTAATTGCTCTTATTTCTTCCAGCGGCGCCGGTTGTGGAGGAAGCATTGAAGTTGGCTCCGGAAAACAGTCACTTCATCACCGTCGTCATCGATCGTCCATTGTAAGTTAAATATTAGTTCAGAATAATGTGTCATCGAGCTAGCAAACACAGCAAGTTCTCTGGGTTATTGATTTTTCTAGCGTGATAAGGCTTTAAACCAGGCCGGGCGAGCATATATCTTCGTTTATATGTGGGTTAAGCATACCAATAAATCCAAAAGGAATGGTTTTGAAATTCTATGGCGCTCTAAACAAGACATCATGAGCATTATTGAATATCATCAACAATTTTCTGGAGAAATTCCTGAAAAAAACCTTTATATGCCTAGAAACAAACCGGCAGAAATTTCGTTACACATTATATTAAAGTGCATTTTAAAATAAATTACCATTTGATCACTTTGGAAAAATATACAAAAGCTCTAAAAATGTCCAGCAAATTTCTTCAAGGCGACACGGGAGACCGTGTTATTTTCTCTATCTTTTATCTCATTCTAACTATTCACCCTCATTCTTGTTTACGGCGGATCCAACTTTCGATCGAATCCTATTCGTTCGAATCCATTGCCCATTTGATTTTGCTGGCGTAAACGAGAATGCGAAAAGGTTTTCGATCGAAAGCGCATTCGAACGTAAACAAGAATAGAGGTGATTATCATTAAAACTTTGTAGAAGGAATTCTCAAATTTTAGTCAACCGATGAAGCCTTAAAAAATAATTATAGATTGTATCCAGGATTCCTTCAGAATCTCATTGAAGATTCTTTGTAAACTTTGCCATGTACTATACTAGGTATGTAGGGATACCGCTACACTTTTTTATATTTATGGAAGGATTATTAGAAGTCGAGCTATTTGCTCGTCTTGCTGGTTGTTTTTTAGTATTTTCTTTTTTTTTTTGCAAAAGTGAAGTGAAGTGTTAAAATGTTTTTCTTATACCGGTATGCCAAAGAAGAATCTTACTTAGAATTCCATCAGAAACTTTTCTAATAGTCTGTCAGAATAACACCATGGATGTGGCGTAATAATCTCTAATAATTTTACCTAATATTATTTGAATGACAAAGTTTTTGTGGAATCATTTCCCAGATTCTGTAGGAATTCTGCTCTGAATTATGTGAAAAGCTTGTCCGGGATTCATTTCAAAATTCCGCATTGGAATTTATGCAAATGTTGTCCAAGATTTAAAAAGCAATCTGCTGTTAGGAATTCATCTATGATTCTAATGGAATCCCACAACTGTTCCTTATCTGAGACATCTTTGGTGTGAAGTTGGTGGTAATCCTGTCTTGGATCCTGTTAGATCGACTCTATATTCTGTGAGAATTTTGCCTAAGGAATTCTGTTAGAACTCTGCGAAAATAAAATTACAATACAATACGTTTCTAAAGGATCAAATCGTGTGTCTTTAGTAAACTAGTAGATTTGAAGTTGATGGTACCGCTTTCACAATCAAAAGCGTTGATAATTTTAATTCATCGTCGACGTTTCGATCCTATGGTTTGGATCTTCTTCAGGGCTCGAAGTTAACCAACTTGTTAAGGCTAATTAGCCCGTCATTCATTGTGGCAGCCATGATGACTTTGAAGCTTGCAATTTGAAAGTGATAAAACACAATCTTGAAAGTTTATACTGATTTGAAAAAGTATCACTGTACGCGCTAACATTCATAAAGTATGCTGATACTTTTTCAGCTGCGTCAGTGCAAAACCAACTGATTTTCTTTTATTCAAAACAGTGAGATGAGTTAGCAACAATCATCAACGACGCTTACAAATTTCAATGACGGCCTACTTCGCCTTAAGTTTCCTCATTAATAAATGCGGTACCCTTACTGGTCATAATGGGTAGTTGCCAGGTCTGTGCACACGTCTCGCTCACGGATGTGCGCCAAAGTTGCATAAAATACTGGTTTCGTTAACCCTCTAATACCCAACCCAACCGCCTTGGAATTTTGTGTATTTTTTCGTAGCTCGGAAATTAAAATGATTTTATTTTTGGCCTAAACCTTGACTCATAACACGCATATAAGAAAAGTTTTTTTTATGATTTTTGAAACTTTTTTGTATTATTGAAAATTGTTTGAAAAATTGTATTCTTATATAACCTACAAATGCCTGGGATTCATTTAACGTGTATTATAAAAAATCGTACCTTTTGTATTTTTCTACGATCAACCTATCACAGAAGAAGAGCCTGATAGCATTGAAATGATTTCAAATCTGTTTTTCCGTTAGTTGGAAAATGAAAAATGTTCCAGAAAAAAATTAAAAAATTCATATTTTCAAAAGTATAGTAAAAACTCAAATGTTTATTATTGTCAAAAATCAGTTACCAGAAGAGGCTTCAAGAAAAAATTGAAAAGGATAGGGATGTTCAAAAATAAAAATAATAAAAATCAAAAACCAAAATTCATAAATTTGCGAAGAAAAATAAATCATTGCCCAAACCGTGTTTAGAATGATTTTAGATAACGAAAAATAATATTTAGATCGAAAACAAAAATTTGGGTTTTAGAGGGTTAATGTTTCTATGAAATTTAATCTATAATTTATAAACCTTTTTAGCTATCTAATGCACCGAGCGTGCAGAATAGGTCGTAAACTTAAATGTAGGATATAGTTTAGTTTGCCTAAATTACACGATTCAATTTCTATACATTCAACTTTTTCGACACGCCTGGAGTCTTCATACAAAATTCTTTATTTGTTTTATTTGGCCAAATAAAATTCTTTCATAGCAAAAAAGCAATCATCAAAATAATACTTTACGCATCGTTCATTTATCTAACGAGGCTTGCCGAGTTGGATAATTAGGCAGCTTACATTTATTACACATTTATAAAGTTTTATCACCGCATGACTTTATTATTATGAAATTTTATTGTTTTTTTTTCGGTAAATACAATACCTATACTCAGAGTGAAAGGGAGTAACGAAAGTAATGAACTGACAAGATGGATAGAATCGCAAGCGAGCGACGAGAGAAATGAATAGAAGTTGAGAATTTGTTTTAACAGAGGGCCATATGTGTGAACAACACAATCGAAACGACAAATCGTTGCCTAACGTCCTGGTCTTGAACGGCTAGATGTTGTAGTGTTGGTCACTACTAACACTAGACAGGCAAAAAATTGTCGCCTCGACCTGTTAACTATATTTTTCGGCGTTTATAACAGTTCTATCGATTGTTGGCATGTTTTCGGAGATTGATACGCAAAACATAAATCACTCTTATGGCTCGATACCGTTGTAGTCTGTGAGAGTTACTGCTCTTGAACGCCTCTCGCCATGTACCAAACGAGAGAGTGAATATAAACATTCATAGGGCTCCCTGATTGCAATGTGCCAAGAGCTGTTAGGGTTCATGAACTGTTACACTCTCAGAATATGGTTCGATCGGCTTATTCGGATCAAAATCCAAACACTGCTTTTCAACTGTAACAAATGGGATCCGATTGATCCCTTTTCGATTCTTGTAGGATAGGTGTCTTTGAATATAAGAAATGAATATAATGTTTAAAATGATACTAATAAATGTGTATCTTTTGCTTTCAGCTGGAAGGATCTGAACAATCCCTTCCGCAAGGATCCCCGTACCCATCTGGTGTTTTTGCCAACGCTGCTGCGCTGGAAGTCCCCGCAACGTCTGGACGGCGAGCAGGTATCCAACAAGGATTTGGTCGAGATGCTGCTGTCCGATGAAGACTGAATCCGGCGGCCTTTCGGAGCATTAATCTCTGCTGGTCTTAAGTGGAAAGGTGTAATTTTTGTATTCGCTTATGTAGTGTAGGTATAATAAACGGCCACACGCTTTGTTTTACTGTCACAGCATTTACTAATCAGTATCCTAGTATTATTCCCAATGATAAGTCACCTCCATTTAATTAATAATTACTCTTATACTTTTTGATTTCGATCATGATCACGTGAATGTTAACAAGCTGAGCCCGAGCACTCGGAGTCAATAGCTTATAAAACTTGTGATAATACTGCACCAGCTGAGCCAAGGCCAGCTGCAAAAGCTGCGATCCAGTCACAAGCGATGGGAATGATAAGAACACCTCACGATTCAGCTCCTCCAGAGACTTCTTCCAATTAGCAGAAAAGTTCGCCACCAGCTGCAGTGAGCGTCGCTCCTGACGCTTGAATTCTTCGGTCTGTTCCTTCTCCAACATCTGTTCACAGTCCTTGACGTACTGGATGATACCCCCAAGATGTGGTGCCAGTATTTCTTCGACATATTCAGAACTTCGAGTGCTAAGCAGCTCGCGGAATGCTTCGGCTTCCTTGGAATTATCTCTCGTTCGTTCCATCAGGACGCCCAGGACCAAATCGTAATTGTTGATCAGGTAGATCAACTGCTCCTTACGGGTCGTGAAAATCGCTGCCATGCGAAGCATGAAGCATTTCACCTCCTCCTGCAGTTCCAACAGCAGATGGCTGACCAACTCGTTCGGGAAGTTCTCTGATATTCCAACAATGGCAGCGGAAAATTCCGCATACCGTCGCGTAATCTATTAAGGGGAAACAGCAATCAATTGAGGGAATTTTCAAGCGTGTTTCAAGTACTACTTACATAGTGCGGGCCGGTTTCTTTAGGGAACTTGGTGGGATCGCACTCCTGGATGCTCTGGATGTTCATTCGGAACACGTGTTCGAAGCGGGGCCAGATGACTGCCTGCAGGTTGTCCCAGTACCTTTGCAACAAAATTGAACATAATTTTATTCGAAATTCTAGAGTGGACTTTTGCAGAAATAAGTTCAAACTACTTGAAATCACAAAGTCAAAACTATTGGATAATAGAAACACAGTTTTTTCAGCCTAAATACGATAATGTTTTTATGATGATGAGTTCGATTTCAAACTTTTAAACAGTATTATGTTTGTTACAGAGAATTTCAAAAAAAATGTCTGGAGAAAGCTCATTTAGAGGAAATTTTAAAGCATTAGGGAAGTGTTTTAAACGTAAAATCTCGAGGAATCATTGAAAGAGCTTCAGGAGGAATCCTGAGAAGCCGACACGCTGATTTAGTGTAAGAGAAAATTTGATGTAACTTAAGTATCAATTTGCAAGTATGGTTTTGCATTGAGGATTTCAATCTTACCTGTCCAATGCAGGAACGCATCGTTTGTGGCACATCAGCTGATAGCGCAGACAAAGTTGGATGCACAAAAAGAGGGCAATGGTATCATAACAGTCCTGAACGTATGTTTCTAGATTTTTCTGAAAAGGAACAAGCAAAGCTAGGAAACGACTCTGTATACTTCGAATCGCCAAACAACTTACAATCAACAAGGCCATCGTTTTGCCCATTATCTGGTTGAACAGTTCCTGCGCTTGGGCGCCCCGCACTATGAAAAATTCCGTCACAAACAGATACTCGCGGCAAGCATTGTCCACCAAGGCGTACTGTTCCGACCGGAACAGCGACTCGTACGGATAGCGAATTTTCTGCTGGGCATGGGGAACGATGATGGGTGCCTCCAGCTGCTGGTTAAGTACATCGCCACGATCTCCGATCGAGAACACCGTGCTCTTGTTCTTCAGGGAACTCGTTTTGGAAAAGATGCTCCTCGTGACCGTGTCCTCCAGGCCCATCAGATCGTCTTTGGAGACGGCTTCCTCGAATTTGAGCGCCGCCAGCCGTGTCGAGTAGCTCTTGAAGTAGCTGTAGTAGATTTTGCCCATCGTATCGATATACTCGTTACATATTTCCTGTGCTACTATGCGTTCGTTCGAGAGAATAAACTCGAAGAAAAATTTAAACTTCAGCATTGCATTCTGCGGGATTTGGTAGTTGGTCATCGGTTTGCGGAATTTGTAGATTTGTTCCATTAGGTAAACCCTCAACTTGCTCATTGCTTTAATCTTCAATTTCTGCAACACATCGCTGACGTCTTGTGAGGATTTGGACTCCTTGAAATTAAGTTCCTTCATCAGGCTGAGCTTATGGTTCAGTTCATTCAGATGAGTCACGAATTCTTTTTCCGTTACAGCCGTGTCCATGATCGTGCTGAAAAAAGCCTTTGAATTAAACCGTCTTTCTAAAACTATTGGCGTAAATAATTAAGACCTGGCCAACCCAAACTTGAGCTTGCACCCTTCACTCCCTAAACATTTTTGAAACAGAATATTGAATAATTATTTTTGAAATTTCTGTAAAAACTATGTGCAAAATTTTAAAAAACTTGTGGATTTTAATATACAGGCTTTCTATAATTTGACCAGAAAAAAAACAGAATGGCAACATTTGAAAAAATGCATTCTTAGTATGTTCCTCCACCGAAAATGTTCACCGTGTGCGGAAATTGGAACACTTAGACACAGTCACAAATGCAATAAGGACCCATTCTCAAATGTCATAACGGAGCACTTTTGCGGTGAAACGATAAAAGAGGAGCAATGGAAAATACGTATAGACCATTGGAATCCATCGACAGCGACTTAAAATCTCTGGGTGGCTATGAAACCTTCGATAATCTGGAATATTCGTTGTTGCGGAAAACAAAGTTTAACACAACCTTGGTTCGGTGGGCAGTACTGGAACACTATGGATGGACTATTGTTTCAAGTACAGTGTTGTTGCTGTTTCCAAAACCGATGGACTTCCGTCAACGTGTAAACCCGAGTTTGGACGGAGGAAGTGGTCTTGGTTATGTGGATAGACCAACAGAAAGTCTTGGCGCCCGGTTACATATATAGCAGATGGAACAATGCGCCAATAACCCAAGGCTCTCAAAAATGAAAAATGCACTCTTTGTTGACTACCGAAAAACTCCCGACGAATGCCTCAAGCGTAACTTGCAATCATTGGCGGTAACAGCGGATTCACGATCCTGGAGTACAAAGACATCAAACGTGAAATCTGGTGAGATCGTTTTTAATACTTTATATTATCATGATTGTACAAATTGCACACATGGTCTCATTTTTGGTGAGTTAAACCATGTATTCATAATCTTGGTATTCCAAAATTAGAATTTATCTCGTTTCAGAGAGCGAGCAAAGGCGCTTGAACCAAGGCTCTAGAGCCAGGACATGAGGAAGAATTGCCTATGTCCCATCCTAGGAGAACAACAATGGAGTGTGCATTAACTTATGCTTAGATTAGATTAGATTAGATTAAAATAAAAAAAAATGTTTTGATTCAGATTCTTTTAAATAAATGAAAACCCGAATTTACCTAGTACTTAATTCCACTAGAGTTTGTATCCTTTGACAGATACGCGTATTTCAACTGTAAAGGCATCTTCAGTGTCGTGTATTAGAAGTCGCCTTTTTTTAGGTCTAGTGGATATTTACGCTTATGATCAAAACTCATTGTCCTCAAGGGTACTTACGTTATCATTTCCTCCGGCACAGCCATATCCTCGATGAACTGCGACAGCTGAGCCCTGACCGACTGTCGATTGGTCAGCTGCACCGACATCGACACTGATTTTTTCTGCAACGTCGTAATCTCGGTGCTGATGTTGTTCAAGGCATCCTGGATGTCCATCAGCATCGATTCCATCCGCTCCAGTATGGTGGACGTGTCCCCAATCTGGTTGTGCAGATTGGCAATGTTTTGACTCTCCTTGATGTAGTCCTCGATGGATCGGTTTTCCACCTCCTTGAACTCCTTCTCGATCTGGGCCGAGTACTGGCGCAGATCGGTGCCCGTTTTGAGTATTTCCTGCACTTCATCGTCCTCTATTTGGTCCGAACTGGACATTATGGATTTCCGAATAATTCCGATGGGCAGCGAAAAAACTTCTACTGGGACGAAAATGAAAACATTTGCTGACGTTTTGGCTTTCGATGATGGAAAATGACCATCAGTAAACTCTCCAAATTGTTACTGATTAACCATCAAAACACGAACGTCTCGAGCACGGTTAAACGTTTTCATACATTTTGGAGCACATGTTTCCTCACACTGAAATGAATTTTATTGTAGAAACTGCTGAATCCATCGTAAAATTAAGAACTGCACCAACGATTTTCGGCCGACTACATTAATCTGTTAACTCTACCAAAACATAGTCAACATCACTACACAAGAAAATATAGTCTGATTTTTTTAACCAGATTTGTAGTATTTATGACTGGAAACATCGTTTACATCGGTGGAGGACCGGTGCATACACGAGGCTGTCATTTTCATAGAACTGTCAAAAAGCTTCCCGATCAGCTGTTTTGGAACGTCGGGGAGCCGCAAATCCATAATTTGGGAAGCACGGGAGATGCATATTTCATTTCATTCGAAGCTGAAAGCTAGGAAAATTTGTTAGTGGAATCCGATTTTTCTCTAACACCATACATCATATCCAATACTGGAAGTAATGCATTTTATTTATAGAAAATTAGAATGAACTCCTCATCTTCACTCGGACATCTTCACTAAGAGAAAAAAAACGAATCCGCAAATTTTCCTCTAACACTTTCAGCTTCAGAATTTGCTTCTTTACTTTGGAACATGATGATGACTGTCGTTCGACACGAGGTCCGACTGCAATTCAGTTCGCTATGGATTGATCACCAACAATTTAGAAATTTGGAACAAGGAAATCGACAGCAAGCTCATCGATTTCAAATCGACCAACTTTTAACATGATGATCATGACACAAAATAGCCATAAGTTAAACACACTGAATCCGTGTTGGGTGATGATCTATGCACCCATAGGTTGACGCACACGAATTTGAAAAGGAAAGCTTCAAGAACATATGTGCGTAAAACTTTGGAATTCATGTTGTCGGTTGATGAATCAGTCCATGGAGCAAAACTAAAGAATTGAATGTGTAACACACACGAAGTTTGTAAGAAAATCACAGCAAATCGACATAGACGTTCATGAATCGATCCATAATTTCAAACACACGGATCAAACGTGTGGATTTTTATCAGTGTAGCCGAGTGGTTAGAGTCCGCGGCTACGAAGCAAAGCCATGCTGAAGATGTCTGGGTTCGATTTCCGGTCGGTCCAGGATCTTTTCGTAATGGAAATTTCTTTGACTTCCCTGGGCATGAAGTATCATCGGTCACTCGATATACGAATACGAAAATAGCAATTTTGACAAAGAAAGCTCTCAGTGATAACTGTGGAAGTGGTCATTAGAACACTAAGCTGAGAAGCAGGCTATGTCCCAGTGAGGACGTAATGCCAAGATGGTTCCCAAAGTGGGCTATGGGGCTCTGCACAAAAATCTTTCTCTCTCCTTTACTCTTACATAAAATTTGTAAACAACAAGGCCAGTAAACGTCAAAATCCCATACAAAATGGTGGGTCTCGTGGCCGTGCGGTTAGCGTCGTCAGGCATTTAAACGCATCGTGTCATGGGGTGTGGGTTCGATTCCCGCTTCAGCCATTGAAACTTTTCGTCAAGAATGTTTCGTGGCTGTGCCACACGCAGCGAACTGGACTATCGAAATTCATACATTTTGCCTTATGAAAGGTGGAACGATTATTGCAATGCGAGCGCTTTATGTACCGTTCTAGCATCAATCCACATCAAGGCGTGGATAGACGCGTGGTATACGCACGGGCCTACCGATCGCAAGGTTCCTGGTTCGATTCCAGGTTGCCGCGTAAACATATTTTGTTTTCAAATTTTGGTTTCATAAGGCAAATTTATGAATGTCAACCCGATTCCTTGTGGCGAATTTTCATAAGGGATTCTTATGTATTTCCATACTCCATTTGCCTGAGTGCACTGGAGCATGCTTGTCCTTTGTCTAGTGTTAAGTTACAGTCTGTGCAGCTAAATGGCTGAAGACGGTGTCCGTGTCTTTTTTTTTTTTTAATCAAAACAGTGCAGAGCCCTCACATTTAAGGTGACACCAGAGATCGTGTTATTTTCTCTATCTATAGAATCATAGTGATACATTTTTCGCATCGATATAGGATTGGTTCTTGGGATTTGCTTCTTGAAATGGATAGGGTGATTATGATGACGTCCCGTGCGGCCTTAATCTGAACACTTTTTAATTTGTACCCCGCTAATTTGCACATCGTTCAGATTAAAAATGGTTTAAACGTCATTCAGCTCATGGAACGGAGTACAGTCAACTTTCGTTCGTTGCACTAAACCTGCAGCCCACTTAGTGAAAGACTTTCACTAATCGGGCTGAGTTTCGAGCTGTCAAATAACATTGAACAAAAGAAAAACAGAGCTACCAACATTGATAAATTGCGTCTTATGTCAGAAAATGACGTTTGGCTTCGTTTTAGGTGGGCCATAGCCCAACTAACGGGAGCCCAATTAAAACGTAGCCCACTTAAAGATAGTGCAACGAACGAAATTCGGCTGTATAGTGAAATGGAACGCTGTGGAACAAAACACAGAATCAAAACAAAACAGCCAAAGGTAAGGTGACCAGACGTCCCGCGTTTCGCGGGACAACGCAATTTTCAACATGATATTACTTCGTCAAAACTAATTGTTTGACTAAACTGAGAAATTAGATCATGATTTAGACCTAAAATGTTTGTAGAATACACATCCAATACGAATCATGTTTAATTGGGAACGAGATCTGACAGGGTGTCCCGCGTTTCGCGGGACATATATGGTCGCTTTAGCCAAAGGGGTAACCAGAAGAACCCCGATGGTTTGCATGAGGTACCGCTCAAATTAGCGGGGGTGATGTAAGTTTTTTTAATGCTTTGACACATGAGATTATCCAGTTTCAGCCTTAATGGGCCCCACCTAACCAAGACTTTGTTTAATCTTTTGAATAGCAAGAATGCTTTAAATAAATTGTGCTGGAACAAAAGTTGTCAGCAATTACCTAAATTTATCTAAAGCTTGAGGCCTCAACTTCATTCCAATAACTACTTTACAATATTGAACTGAATTAGTTTATGCTGAAACTGATTGGCCACTGCCCTGTCGACGATGGATTCTCAATTGGTGAACAGATTTTTTTAGGACAACTGTTTTAATGTTACGTTAATGCATTTATTAAAAAGTAGATGTACCGAATATCATCAGAGGACCACGTTCTCAAACGATCGGTTACGGAACATGAGTCCGTTGCTCGATAAATACTTGTTTTTAATTATGAATCGTGGTTCACGGCTAACCAGCCGAGTGGAAGTTTAACAAATACCGAAAAGCTAAACATCATGTTCCGTAACCGGTCGTTTGAGAACGTCGCGACCCATTGGAAGCCCACACAATAGAAACCTCAGCCAGCGCAGTTGCTGGCTAGTGTAATGTGCTATTTCAATACCTAAAAATAATGCGCTCTCGGGCTTGGCATTGGATATATATAGAAAGCGTTGTGTTTGGATGGGCATCTAATTCTTCCGAAAGAGGTGCACTTTGCGAAAAAGGACCACGTGATTATTGAGCCGAAATCGAATTCAGGTTAACTTCTGCCACAGACAAACAGACGTAACACTTAGAACAAATTTCTTCAAAATCCATCTCGTGAGCATGTTCCAAAATGGTGTTTCGTGCAACAAGACCGGCAGATGGCGGTAGTGTGAAACGTCAAACGCGAACAAAAACGATGTACGTGCCTCTGGTTGTGAGATTTGTAACACAGCGAATTTAAAATGATCGTTAAATGAGTGGTCGATGGAAATTTCGGCAGTGTTACGTCTGTTTGTCTGTGCTTCTGCGTTCATGAGTCCTCTCATGGCGTAAAAGTAACGCGCACTAACTAGAGATCAGGGAGTCGTGAGTTCGATTCTCACTGAGCAGACGTGTAACTTTTTCGCAAAACTTCACATCAATTTGTCCATTTAATCCAATTGCAAACTATATGTAATATTTAGCTTTTCGGTAGTTGTTAAACTTCCACTCGACTGGTTAGCCGTAAACCACGATTCATAAAATAAAAACAAGTATTCCTTTCTTTGCCCAACGACCGTAACATTAAAACTCAATATAGATGACTTTTTCAATGGGGCTCTGCACAAACATTATTCTTTCTCTTTTACTCCTCCATGAATTTAGTAAACAATAAGGCCAGTAAATGTCAAACTTCCAAGCAAAATCAAAACAGAGCAGAACCCCATTGAGGTTCAATGAATCGCATCACATTACGGAGTAGCAACTACGAATGGATCATTGAAGGTAGTTGTTGTCAGTGCTCACCGCATCAAAACAAACGCGTCACTGTATATGGGACTTAACATTGTAACAGCATTGCTGTTCTGTCGAACACACAAGGCTACGGTGGCGCTATCTATGCTTTCCATAGCGGCCGTTTTGGTTATTTTAATGATCCATTGTACGGTCATCTATGCTCATGCTCAATGGACTAATGCACGTGTTCACGACTTTGACGTTTTAGCGATGCCGAATTCATTTGTTGCCATGGTCACGTAAATAACACGGCACCGCTCAAACGTTAGATAGTGAACACGTGCATTGGTCCATAGTTCATTTCACGGCGAAATTCTCTCTCTTTCGTTCTTCAACAAAACTTGAAAACAACGGTGTCAGTTCCTGTCAACTTTGACAGGTACTGGCACTGTTGTTTTCAGATTTCCCAAAAGAGAGAAAGAGAGCGATTTTGTGATGACGTCACCGTGCAATGGGCAATAGTGTGGGACAAAATTTAGATTCTCGCTCCAGTCCACTTTTTGGATTGCATTTAGATCCCATAACAACTGCAAAATTTCAGCTCGATCGGTGAAACCATATTTTAGCGCCAGCCGTTCAAAGTTTGTATGGGATTTACTACCTATGGGAAAACTTACTTTTGCAAAGAAAAATCGCCAGAGGTCGTCCATTGACCTTTAAAAAAATATGAACACGGATCTCGATTTTTTCACAAGCATCGGATTGCTTTGCGGTCTTCGGCAATGCTGTTCATCGTAGAAATCGAGATCTGTGTTCAGAATTTTTATAGAGGACAATGAGTTTTCCCATAGTAAATCCCATACAAACTTTGAACGGCTGGCGCTAAAATATAGTTTTACCGATCGAGCTGAAATTTTACACAGTAGTGATGGGACCTAATTTAAAATGCAATCCAAAAAGTGGACTGGAGCGAGAATCTAAATTTTTGACCTGACAAAAGGTTAATCCATCAGGTTTGCGTGTAAATAATAAAATACAAATACAAGATATCGAACCAAAAATTTCGAAATTGTTTGAAAAATAACGAAGTTATGTAAAGTTCACTCAGGGTCATATTTTATATCCTAAAGTCTGTTGCGTTTTAAACCTTGAAGGATTATCATTTTATTTGATTTGAATTCAAAAGAGCATAAGAACTGTTACTTTTAAGAACTTTTGAAATATAAGCCGCACCTTACTGTTGATACTGTTGAATGCTTAACGGAATTATCAATATTCTTCGAAAAAAGTTTCTATTCACGCCTTTTTACGGTAGCTAGATTCGATGATTGTGATATTTTTTCCAAACAAAACTATCACAAATTTCGATAAGTTTGTATTTTATTGTATTATCAATCATAAATTTAGGTAAATTCAAACGTACGCATAAGTATAATTCTTCCTCAACTTACAAAAGTGTGCCTCCCTTCCTTAGTGGCTTAGTAACCGTCATCGTCCTCCTCGGCCATCTCCTTAGCCAATTCCAGGTCTTGCTGTTCGCGTTCGCGACGTTCCTCGGCACTCTCCAGTTCCTTCCCGTAGGACTTCGGTGGATATCGCATGGCCTTCACGCTCTGGTTGTGCAAATCCAGGCAGAAAGTGATGCGTTGATGGAACGCCAGCTGCGGTTCACGGGTCGAGTAAATGTCCGTGCTTTCCTTGCTGCGCATGTATCCTTTCTCCGGGTCCAAAGTGGCCTCAATGACTCCGTCACGGATGGCCTTGGCCACGATAAATTCGGCATCCTCGTGCGAATCTAGTCCCAACTTACGGGCAATGTCCTGAGGGCTGATACGACTGTAGGACAGTCCAATCGAGCGGATAGCCGTTTTGATGACGTTATGACGGAGACGGATAATCAAAGTAAAAGTGTGATCCTGGCGGAACTGGTCGCCAAAATTTTCTAGGACTTCTCCGAAGCGTTGCAAATTTCCCATGCGAACGGCTTGAGTCAGCTGGAAGTATGGTCCTAAAGAACGGCGCAAGGCGGACTGTCGGAAGACCTGTCTCTCCGGAATATCTCCCAGGAGGAGCTCAACGACGATGACCAACTTTTGAACGGTTTGACGAAAACCAACGGCTGCTTGCTGGGGAGCTTTGCGCAGAGCTTGCACCAAATGCTTATGAGCAGCACTGTAATCCAACTTGGCAGCCTTTATGCGCCCCAAATAGTACAGGAAACGAGCCCATTCATTATTGCTAGCCGTTTCGGGGAAAACGGATTTGTTGACCAGTTTATCCGCCTGGTCATACAGCGAATAGTGTAAATAGTTGCGCAACAGACAGTTAATCAGCACCGCTTGGCCTTCGAAATCGTTCCTCAGCGTAGCAGTTCTCAGTCTCGAATGCAAGAATCCTCGAATGCTTTCCAAATCCCCATTCAGCTCAGCTACCCTTGAATGATAGAAGTAGCTCTTGGCAGCAATCAAATCCAAAGACCTTCTGTTCTGTCCAACGATTTTGGCCATCAAGTCCTGGGAACACTTGGCCGCCTTGGCCAGTTCATTCTTGTCCAAAAGTCTCACCAACAAAAGCAAATGGAAATAAGCGTCAACCTCGGGTAGGGGACTCTTGATAGCGGCCCTCGGTCTGGGCATCTCCGGTTCCTGCATTCCCTCCGGATAGTCCTCGATATACGCCATGATTCCCTCCCGTTCGGCCCCAGCTGGGAACAACTGCACAGCCAATGACCTCACCACCACCAAACTCAGCTTCCGGCGGGTGTTCGGAAGTGACCTCAGCACACGCAGAATAAACCTCGGTTCCTTACTGGCGACCGCTTTGTCGATCTGCCTTGCGTGTTCACGAATCTCCTGCACCGTCAGCAGTTCTGCGTCCTTTTTCGCTGCTTCCACATCTTCGGCACTCTCCATTTCCACATCCTGGATGGCCGGAGCAGGTTCCGCTGCTTGGGTTACCATTTTTAAACGTTCTAGGTTCACGAAAAATGGATGATTTTACAAAAATTTGCACCAATTTATTTGCACTGACCGCTCCGAGAGGCTTTTGTGTTTTCAACTTTACTTCACGCTGTCAAACAGATTTGTGTCGAGTCATGGAAATTCGAGCAGCTTGAAGGTGGCGGCGATGGTCCAACCGAGGTGAAAAGGAAAGGTGGGAACATTGTGGGGATACACGCAAAAAAAAAAATGAACGAATCCAACAGATTCCTCAATATTATGTTTTTAAATAAAGCATCTGTCAACTTTGTTCTGAAATAACTACTCGACTGTCAAAGCTCAAATGGGTCGACCGCGATGTTCAATTTAGGCTGTGAACCGTTTCACCAGTTCGTTTAACTATTTGTTAAAACTTGACATTTCAATAGTTATTTTACCCTCACATGGTTAAATTGAACATCGCAGTCGACCCATTTGAGCTTTGACAGTCGAGTAGTTATTTCAGAACAAAGTTGACAGATGGTTAGTTATTCTCAAATTCACGAGAGCAAAAAATAACCACAGACAAACAGACGTCACACTCTCATCATTGTCCATCGACCACCTTTTTAACGGTCGATTCAAAAATATGGTAGGTGGCCAATCCGTCACCCACAGCGCTCGCATCGTTTTTGTTCGTGTTTGACGTTTACACACTACCGCCATCTGTTGGCCTATCGGCCAAACGCACCGATTTTAGAATTGGGCGTACATGTCCTCGGTACTATGATTTTGATCGAGATTTGTTCTAAGTGTTACGTCTGTTTGTCTGTGAAATAACTTTTGAACTGTCAAGTTTAACCATGCTCCAGAGCAGGGTTATTTCTAACACGCAGCGAACTGGACTATCGAAATTCATACATTTTGCCTTATGAAAGATGAAACGATTATCGCAATACGAACGCTTTATGTATCGTTTTAGCATCACTCCACATCAAGGCGTTGATAGGCGCGGGATGTACGCACGAGCCTATCGATCGCAAGGTCCTTGGTTCGATTCCAGGCTGCCGCGGAAACTATTTTTGTTTTCAAATTTCGGTTTCATAAGGTAAATTTATGAATTTCAACCCGATTTCTTGTGGCGAATTTTCATAAGGGGTTCCTATGTTTATCGATAGTCCATTTGCCTGAGTGAACCGGGAGTTCTGTTTGATCTTTCGACCTTGACACTTGCTTTTGCCGGGGCGAGCGACGAGGGCTGGATCAAACATGTCACGCGTTGTTCTAGTAAGTGAAAAAGTGGCGTGATCGGTGAGTTCGGTTGGAGTAACTGAAAAAGTGCCGCGATCGGTTAGTTCTGTTTGATCCTTCGACCTTGACGCTTGCTCCTGGGCAGTGCGTCAAGAAAGCCCGAACAGTTTTTTTTATTCTTTTTGGGTCGCGCGCTTATTTTTTTTTTCCTGAGTGCTTTTTTATAGCCAAGCAAACGAGTGAAGCCGAAAGTGGATTGTGGCTGCTCAGTCAAGGATAACGGATCAATTGGTGAGCTCGTTTCATGCTATTATTTCTAATCTATAAAATATGTATGACTGCACATTCAATCGTTACAATGGTGGGATGTAAATATGATTTTTCAACAAACTATGGACGGTTCGTCACTGTGAGTGTCGACACAAACTCTGATTCATGATTTATTTATGTTTAACATTTTTTTTTCAGAACACCTTTTATATACCTTTATTTTTGTAATTAAAAAAACTTTGAATGGTTCGACACTACAAGTGTAGACTTGCGAAAGGTTCACTTTATTCAACAAACTTTGGATGGTTCGCCACTGTAAGTGTCGGCATAAGAATAAGAGTGTTCTATGATGTCCCAACCAATCGAGTTTTTTGTTTTTTTTTTCAAATGAGTAAAATATAATAACACATGCTTTCGTCCTGAAAGCTGTAGGAATGTTACATTTAGGTATTTGTTCAACAAACTTTAAATGGTTCGTCACCTCAAGTTTCGGCATAATTTTCCTCTACATAGAAATTGTTCATATCAAATGAAAATATTATATTTACGTATAAGCATGTATATATCTCACAAATCATTGTTTATCATGGTCTAATCGCTTATCAAAGTGAATCCTATGACCCAACGATCCTCCCCATTAACAAACATCCCTCCCAGTAACCTCTGTGGAGATGCAGAGGCAAACACGGTCTCCAAAAAGCAAAGGTTACACACTAACATTCCTTCCCCCGATCCCACCTGACTGCAAGGACGTGGCCGGCGCCGTTATTGACCCTGTATAAATAGAGGCACTGAATTATGCACACTGAAGAAGATTATGGCCAATCCCAGCCGAACTTCTAGTTGATTCTTTGTGCATTTTCACTGACTTCGGTCAATCACGGAATAGCAACCATTGATATGTGTAGTCAGTCTAAGCTAAGCTAAGCTAAGCTAAGTCCATTTGCCTGAGTGAACCGGAGGGGAAATACTATCGAGCTGTCAAATTTTAACTAAAAGTTAAACGAACTGGGTGAAACGGTTCACAGCCTTAACCATTTGAGGGGAAAAACTATCGAAATGTCAAATTTTAACTAAATTAAATTAAACTATAGATATCTCGCATACTCTGAGATAACGCCCTAAAAGCCATTGGTAGCCACGTGTGTAGCTCGTTGTTTCTGAGCAAAAGATAGAATAACCATCCAAATCAACATCACGGGCAGTTAGATAATGATGCTTTCTTTACCATAGCGTTGTTAAATAACATGAAACTCCATTCAAATGCTCAGAAACAACGAGCTACACACATGGTTACCAATGGCTTTTAGGGCGAGATCAGAAGTTATGCGAGATATAAATTAAACGAACTCTCGCGTAACAATTCTAAAGGGCCAATGATCAAATTGTAAACAAATCGGGTTTTGATACCATTCGATAGCATCTCCCAACACCCACAAACTATGCAAACAATGTCAACAAAATCATAAAACTTACCGTTATAAACTCGGTTTTCAAAACGGCCAATAACCACCTTTTTTCCAAATCATTTATTGGCCCCCGCTCGAAAAGGCCAATGATTGGTTCTCGCTCCATCAAGAGGGCCTACAATCGGAAAATTTCGCAAACTGTCATTGGCCTTAGCATGGTGAGAGGCCAATGACTCTCTCTTGCTCAATCATTGAAAACCGAAAAGGCCTAGCCTTGGGCCAAGCACTCTAATAAAATTATATTTTGGCCAATAAAAAAGGCCCATGCCTTGATGAAAATCGAAAATGGGCCAAGCATTTAAACTCATCAATTTTTCCACATTTTTGTTAGTTTTCAGAATAAAATCGATTATTAGCGTGTAGTAATAGTAAATCATCACTCAACTAGCAAGAAATCACATTAATTGATTTGAATACTGAAAAATAGGAATTGAAAATGTGGTGAATAATATTCAAATCGAATTTTCTGAAAGTCAACGATCTGAGGATTGGCCCTTTTGAATTGTTACGCGAGAACTGTTGAAACGGTTCACAGCCTAACAAATTTTGTCCCTGATATGAACTGCTCGAACTACATCACGTCAGAGAAACCTGCGCGTTTTGGCAACACTTGATTGAAAACGTCAAAAATCATCGTGACGTGAAATCGTGCCGTCAGATTGCAAAAAATCGGAAAATCCATCCGCAGAGCCTCGATATTTTTTATCTGCGGATTCAAAAATTTTGTATTTTGTCCTATAATTTGGACATTGTTAATTAAATTATTGTGCAAAAATGTGGTCCGACACTTTGCTGATCGTTTTCATATCCGTGTGCACAGCATTCCTCGGTGAAGGTACTTATCAATTGTCCTGCAGGTAAGGAGTTGTGGAAAATTGTCTCAATGTACAAATTTTTGTCCCGCACAGGATTAACCTGGCTGATGGTCTACCGGACAGAGAAGTACCAGAAACTGAAGGGCGAAGTTGAGAAACAGAGCAAGAAGTGTAAGTTTTGGTTAATGGCCTCTACACGTGATGTATGCTAACAATTTTTCATTCAATTGCAGTGGAGAAACGAAAGGAAACTCACGGCGATTCGCTGGACAAGTCGCACAAGAAGAAAATCGAACGCGATGAGGAGAAGCTCAAGAACAACAACCGGGATCTGTCGCTTGTCAAAATGAAGTCCATGTTTGCGACGGGTTTTGCCTTCACGGCACTGCTCAGCATGTTCAATAGCATGTAAGTTGCGTTTGGAAAATGGTTTCACTTAGGTATTCGCGGTGCTCCCTAGATCGTTATTATCGAAAAAAATCTCGATCTTATCTTAGTTCTTCAGCCGTTTCCTATGGCTAAGCTGCATGTCTGGGCAAAATTTTATTTTAGGTTCACTTATCAAAAGAAATCAGAGGAATTTAAACCGGTTTACATTCATCAGATGAATTGATGAAAATTCATCCTCTAAATTTGTGAAAAACTTTTATATCATATTATAAATTGTGCTTAAAACTCAAAACTCCACTTAACTTAAAAACGTGCCCTACGATTTCTTTAGCATCTTGCGCAAACATGCAGTTTAGTTAACGGAAAAGTGGTGAGCACACATCTGATGAAGATTTTTCTGATGATAACGGTCTAGAGAGCATTGTGATACTTTGATGTACATTTTACGATTTTTTCCCTTAGCTTCGACGGCCGCATAGTGGCTCGATTACCGTTCACTCCCATCTCCTGGATCCAGGGCCTGAGTCATCGCAACCTGCCCGGGGACGACTACACCGAGTGTTCCTTCATCTTCCTGTACATCCTGTGTACGATGTCCATTCGCCAGAACATTCAGAAGCTGCTGGGATTCGCCCCGTCGCGAGCGGCAAGCAAGCAAGCTGGTGGCCTCTTCGGACCCACTCCGGGACAGTTTAAATAGGAACGTAGCAGGTGGAGAGCGAGTAGCCAAATTCGATGTTTACTCATAATTTGTTATTTCGTTTGTGCTTGGTTTTAAGGACGACACGGGAAAGCCATTTAGATGATGTAAGTTTCGAGTTTAGTTCGTCTAAGATGAAAAAAATGAAAATTTATATTATGTAAATTCGAAATTTTCATCTTTTAGTGTGTGAAAATCTAGTAACTTATGCATCAATAATATCAGCCAGTAAAGTTACAATATAAGACAATACATTTGTAAATATTTACATTTCCCATACAAAATGGTCATCCTTATGGTGTTATTTGTAAGTTATTAATTGACCGATTTGAATGAAATTTTCACAGTTTTTCAGACATAGGTCTTTTTGCACTAAATTAAGTTGAGTATCTATTAACTATAAAAGTTTACAAAGTCGCTTTTTTGTCCAAAATAGACGAGATGAACAAGTTTGCCAAATACAGTTTTTGTGTGGGGCTTCCATATTTTCAGATAAGCCGTTTATAATTTTTGGTCCAAAATTTCACTATAGTCAAATTATTACTTTTAAACACGAAAAATGATTCAAAAATATTTGTTAAAATTGAAGTTACGTCTGACATGCATTCGGTCTATAAATACCTAATTGAGATACAGCCTACCGAAGTTGATCATTTTGTATGGAAAATCGAAAAATGATGTATTGTCCAATAATGTTCGTGTTCCTTGGAATATGGAGAATATGGAGGACCGAGCGTCCCGTGTCCCTTTAACTAGTAAAAATTCGGGAGCCACAGAACCAAAAAGTTAGACGTTTCACAATGTGAGAGAAATACTTCAGTTTTTGTTATGATTTGCCTGAGGCCAAACCACATCATCCTACTATTTATTAGACTAGATCAGAAGTTTTCTTCTCCTCACTTGGGTCTCGGAGCTCTGCTCAATCATTAAAGTTAACAATCATTCTCATATTGAAATGAAAATTTGGCCACCATAGGGCAACAATGTACATTTTATGTGTAGCAGTACAAGTAAATGCGAAGCGTAGCATTGTGCGATTTCGGCGTTTCAGCTAACAAACGTTAATTCAAGACGGTTCAGTTTCTTCGCAGTAATTTTGCTAACTCAGTTTCACTTAGCTGTGAGTAGTCGTTTATGGTATTTTTGTTCCGACTATCAGTTACCGCCAAATCGTTCAGAGCCACGGAAATAAAATACAATAAAGTAATTTAACGATAAAGATGTTTTAATCTACAGTTGTTTCTGTGTCACACAATGTTTGCTTCGAAAATGGGTTGATCCACTAGGATTCGGTCGAATCCAAACCTCGTCAGGTCAATCGTTCGGTACTCGCCATCAATGATCATCTCGGAAATCGCCCGCCCAACAGCTGGGGTTTGTTGAATGCCTTTTAATAGAAGAAAAAAATGTTATAACGTCGGTAATGGTTGAATGGTATTCCAGGGCTGGTAGCAGGTTTCTTTTAGAGACTTCGTCACTATTTTGATTAAAGACTCAAATTTAATCAAAATGGTTTCTAAAGTCATTTTTTCTCACCCTGCTTGGATTTCAAAATTTTAGAGGCTCCAGACAAACATCTAGAGACTATCACGTGTATATCCTTTATGAATTTCTTCTCATGTTCATCGTCGAAAAGCTTCAAGAAATCTTCAAATGATTCCTCCAGAGATTACTTCTGGAATACTTTCGGAAATGCTTTGGGGATCTGTTGAAAGATTTGTCCACCAATTCGTTAGTAAATATCTCAATGAATTTCTGGAGGTATCGCTGAAGGAATCTCTTGATTTATTCCTGAAGTAAAAAACCTAGTTGAAATCTTAACCCCTTGTTGCCTTCAACTTCTTTTATTGTCTTGGAGCTCTGAACAAAATTTGGTTCAATAAAAGTTGTAGGATATTGTCTAAATTTATCAAATTCGCAAAAAAAAGTTCTGATTGTAAATCAATAGTTATTAGTTTGTTTATCAATAGTTACAGTATTGGATCAACAATATCTACGTTACAATATCGAACCGAATCCTAAGGAACCAGTGGAGGTATCTCTGGTGAAGTTGCTGTTTGCTGAATTCTTGAAGATGTCCCAAACTTAACGGTAAAGCGATGGAAAAATCACAGAAAAAATCTTGGAGGACTTAGGGCTTTCTTGAAATACTTCTGACATTTAGAGGAACTCATGAAAAAGTAGTGGTAGAATCTTTGCAGTTATTTGTAATTATTTTTCTTAGAACACTTGCAGGTTAATCTTTTTAACGAATCTTGACCGAACTTCTGGGCGTAACTCCAGCAATTTTCAAGAGATGCTTAGAGGAATTTATTAATAATATCCACAGGGATTAATTTAAAAAATATTTCAGGGGCTATCTCAGAATGTTTTTCAGATAGTTTTCTACTGTTTTTTCCACCGATTTTTCTTTTTGTTATACTAGAAAATCTTCCAAATATTCCTATTTTTATTCAAAAAATCTTCAAAGATTAAAATAAATCAATTATAAATGAAAAAGAAAATATTCCTCATGAAGTACCACTAAAAAATTCTCCAAGAATGTCATCCAAGAATTATTCCTGTAGTTCTTCCGAACATTTTTCGAGTAATTTTCTAAGTACAATTTTCATGGATTTTTCAAAAGTTTCACACCAGTTGAAATTACAGCAATTATTCCTAAGATCATTCTTCAGGGATTCTATCCGATGATTTAAATTTCCAGGATTTTCCTATCGGCAAGATATTCTTCAGAGATTCGATTTGTTTGTTTCAAATTTATCAGCAATTTATCTTGGAAATCCTTCCATACTTCCACGAGAATCCAGGAGTTATTTCAGAGATGCTTGTGGAGGTTCATCACATGCCACTTTGGCACATACACAAGATTCATTAGAGGTTACCTTAACCGTTTCCTTCACACGACTTTGACCGACTATTTCTTTATACAAAAAAGCGTTTTATAAAAAGCGCTTGAACAAACAATGTTGCAAATGAGCCAAATTAGTCGAAATCAGTTTTAAAGAATGCGTTAATAATTTTACTATGAGACCCCAAGAAACATTTGCCTATTTTATAATCATTTATTAAGCAATTTTTCACAACTACATACTGAATAGTTGCTTTATTATATTACTTTGCAGCTGCTACGCACACATTGTTCAAGCAAATCTGGCGAAATTATTAAGCTTCTCATCATTTAGTGACTGTAATCATATATTGTAATGATGTTTATTCAGGTTTCACTCAGCTTAATAAGGTTTGATGATTTAACAACGCTAGTTTAACAAACAACATTATTGCAGTTTAATTCAGCATCATGTTTAACAACATTTTAACTATTTGCAAGTGAAGCCTTTGTTCAGGCGTTGTTCACACAAATTTGGAGAAGTTATAAAGCGTGTCGTTGTATATTGACTTAATTCTACAACTTCAAAATCGCTTTATAAGCATTCATCTCAGCTTTTATTCAACTGCCACAAAATTGATTGAAAACAAATAAATGATCAAAAATAGTCAACACTTTATACATCAAATGCAGTGTATACCTTTACCATGAATTAATAACCACACTTTTAATAATTACCTCAATACTGGATTCAAACTCGAGACCTTCCCATCGTCAGCGGTATACCTTGCCATCTGCGCCATCCTTGAATTCATATATCAGCCTTCCAGTGCCCAATATAAACCTCTTGTAGCTGATTATTGATCATGCTTGAGCTTCTATTCAACAATAACTAATCAACACGTGCTATGCTGATCAACAACTGAATAAGCGCATTACTTCTGCTGCTGTTCAGTACTGATGCGAGCTGAACTCAGTCGGCTATTTATAGCGCACAGTGAGAAAATTTATTTCAATGCTGGTCAAAAATAAAGTCTATTCACAAAGTAAAAGCAGTCTGAAATGATTAATCGAATTTCATAATAAGTTTTAACTTGTTAAAACTTTAATTGAATTGTTCATCTAACTATACTGAAATTCATTTATTAAATGTATAATATTTCTACTAAGTTAATATTTTAATTATTTGTCGTATTTTTTCTATCTATTAAACATTATACAAATATAAAATATATTTCAATCAATAATCCTATGTGAGAAGACTGATTCAAAATATTTTCTAAACATAATTGAATATTGTATTGAGAAAGCATCAGTTATTATTGTATCCAACATGTTTTTATATATTAGTAAGTTAGTGGCGAATTCGCCAAGGGCGAAAAGCCACTCAAATAAAAATAAATATTAATAATATTAGTAAGTTGAACATTGCAATACATTAGGAATACAACGCAATTTTTAGATATTTTGTCCATTTTTCGAAAATTTGGCTATGGTGTGACCTCTTTTGTAAGGCTTCTTTGTTGCTGAACAATGTGTTTAGTAATCGTTATTTTGGACTTCTTTGGATAACCTGCTCGGATGATATATCTATGTTGTATTAGGATTTTATGAAATAGCTATTCAGCTTTTGATCATGTTCATGATAAACATGGAACAGCTGAAGTGCGAAGCAACCGAAACTTTAGTTCGTCTCCTGTACATCTGTTTACACAATTATATTTGTTTGGTGGAATATTGGCAATTTAATAGAAGGAAAAATGACTTGTTCAACTCATTAGTAAAACAATTTTGACAAGTCGGCAGAGATTCTTTGGAGAAGTTTAATAAGTGTTGATTCTACTATTGTTCATTCCAATGAAAAATGTTGTACATTGACTTAAATTTGGATCTAAATACCATCTTCTCAGCTCTTTGTAGGGCATTTTTTCAGCTTCTTTTCACTTTCATGTAACTGTTGTTAAATTATTATTTATACTTCGATTATCATTAAACATGTTATGATTAGTAACTTTTTCCGATATCAATAACATCGCAGATGATGATCACTTCATGTGGAAAATTTAAATTTTGATATTTTTAATCCAATGTGATTCGAACTTTACCCTCGTTGATCCATTACGTCGCCATTACGTCCATTACGTTAATCCATCCATCGCATACACGTCTTGGATTTGATTTGAAAAACATTTGAAACATTTGAAAATAACATAAAAAGACATAATATGTTTTACTTGAATAAGATCATACTCATGTACTGTTATTCACATTGTTTATAAGTTTTACTAATCAAGCTGGTCAACATTTTAAGTATTAGACACTAAAACTTTTGTACGATTTGTTGTTAATCAAATGTTCAATATGCTACTAAAATGATTACTACAACCTATAGAAGCTTTTAATCAGTCAATTGTTAAACTTCTTATGTGTTGTAGAACAAAAGCTACTATATTTGCATTTTCGGAGGTTTATTCAGCTTTTATTCAAAACACAAACTGCAAGTGGAATAACAGCTTTTTTATGAGCGGAAATTAATTTTATTCAATTAATGATTCAACTAATAATTTGTTCAGCAATGGTTGCTGCTATGCAGCTTGTATTAAACACGTAAGTATCTTTAAAGCTACCAATTGTTCCTTGGGCAGTTAGTTGACTATGTACAGTACTGGACAGAATAAAGTACACATTTGCCGTTTTTCCATACAAAATAGTCAAGTTTGGAGATCTGAATTTCAGCTTCTAGTCAGGGGCCAAGTCTCCAGCATAAGTTTAAAAACTCACACCTTCCATAATACACCGGACCGGGGATTTTGGAGTATGGGAAGTAGGCAACGCAACATCTTTGACCAGAAGGTTCTTTAAGTTTTGCTTCTACTCTAGATTTCCACTACACGTATGAATTGAGCAAGATCAAAAGAAAATGAATCAGTCATACATATAGCGGTAGTGAAGTGTTTTGCCTAAGGATTTGAGAATGGAGGGATTTTGTGTGGTGTTTTGTAAATCGCTCTGTGGAACAAATGTGTTATTAGTTAAATAATAAGATAATCTGATTTACCTTTCAATTAGTGATAAGAATGATTATAAACATTTTATACTCATCTTTTTTTTTCGGCCATTACGCTGCCATGATAAGGGATGTTCGCCCTCTCCGTTAAATTGTTCCTCATGATATGGCGGGTTAGATATGAAAACAAGGATAAAGAGAGAAGGAATGTTAGTGATTGTTACATGCTTTATTGCAGTATTGGCCTACATTGAAGTCATACAAAATTCACTCTTTGGATTCTCACGATAACAATCCCTGAAACTAATGATGAACAATAAAAAATGAATCCGAAAGAGCGAAAACCTTGAAGTTTCAATGTAGGACAATTCAGCTTTATTGCATGTGAGAAGTTCTTGGTGATATTCTCACAACGGCGATTCAGAATGGTTCGACGGATGTAGATAAAAGATCATTATGATGAAATTAACGCGACGACATGTTAGTAAGCTCAGAACGATTATTGTATTTGCTACTATTAATTTAAATAGTTAAGCGAAGGGTCGGTTATTGTATATGACTGTTTAGATAAGCAAAAGTAAAGCACCTTGAACGCGAAGTAATGACCTTCTATCCCATCTTCAAGTGCTCCCCACAAGCACAACACTTCATTCTGGCACTTTAGAACATCCATGTTGTAACTTGTTCACACAAGAAATCTGCCACGACACATATGACCCTCTGTTAAAACAAATTTTCAACTTCTATTCATTTCTCTCGTCGCTCGCTTGCGATTCTATCCATCTTGTCATTTCATTACTTTCGTTACTCCCTTTCACTCTGAGTATAGGTATTGTTATTCACCGAAAAAAGCCAATAAATTTTCATAATAATAAAGTCATGCGGTGATTAAACCTTATAAATGAAGAGATCATTGTCATGGAGTTTCTCGGAAGCTTCATGGGACTTGTTTTCGAAGCCAAAGAGTGAATTTTGTATGACTTGAGTGTATGCCAATACTGCAATAGAGCATGTAACAATCACTAACATTTCTTCTCTCCTTGTCTGTTTTCATATCTAACCCGCCATTATTACGAGGAATAATTCATCGGGAGAGGCATGGCAGCTTAATGGCCGATAAAAGGATGAGTACCACGTTTCTGTAAACATTCTTATTACTAATTAAAAGGTAAATCAGATTAACTAATTATTTAACTAATAACAAATTTGTCCCACAGAGCTATTTACAAAACACCACACAAAATCTTTCCTTTCCAATTTCCTTGGGCAAAACACTTCACTACCGCTATATGTATGACTGATTCATGTTATATAGACCTTGCATTATTCATACGTGTAGTGGAAGTCTTGAGTAGAAGCAAAACTTAAAAAAAAACCAGGTCAAAGATGTTGCGATGCCTACTTCCTAAAAACTCCAAAACTCCCGGTGTATTATGGAAGGTGTGAGAACTTATGCAGGAGACTTGACCCTTGACCTCCTTGTACATCAATAATATAAAAAAAAGGTTTTCCAAACATTTCTCCAATACTTGCTGCAAATATGGAATTTCTAGAGGCATCTCTGGGGAAATAACTGATCAAAGGTGTTCAAAACGGGAAGCTTTGTTGATGATTCATAAATTGAATTGAAGTGAATGAAAATTGTGATTATTTTAGAGTTACTGTACATGTGCTGAAGCATTAGGTGCAGGAGCCTCATTGCTTGCAAGCGCACAGGTGCGCTGTACATTGTGAGACCTTTTTTGGTGCGCATCATTTTTCTTGAGATGTGTCTCACTGCGGTCTCATGTGCTCTGTCACATGTGCTGTTTAAAATTCAGCGCAATAATTTAAGTGACTACAAAAGTTATCAACGAGGATCGAAATTGTAACTCTCGGATCGCGAGTCATCGACCATATCATATAGACCATCTAGACACCTGTATAATGAGGCGAAAATAGTTGTAGAGGCTCTTCGTTACTAAGCAGTTATTTCACAACTTGGATACCGATGGCGAGCCGTAGCGCCGAGCAGCGCATGAGACGAGTCTCCCTGAGAGCACATCAGCTAGCGCGCTTTTAAAATTTTCGTGAGCCTCCGGCTAGCGCAGCACATTAGGATTCCGATGAGTCGAGATACAGTTTGGTTGGAGGCTCGTCAGTACATTTATGTGCTCCTGAGAAATATGTAACTCTAGATTATTTTGATATAACGAAGTATGAAGGTTTTTTTTTAGATTTATCGTTAATCCTGAGAATTATTCATCATTATCTAGTAGATAACCTATTTGTTGCAGACTTCAAGGTGTTTAGTTCATATTTTTTGCATTTAATCACTAGCCAACGAATGACTATTTATTCATCATTGAATAATCATAAAACAATGGCCTTGGAGATGCCTGAACGCTTTCAAGTACGTCAAACGGGGTGACTTGCAACACTTTTCAACTTCAATCAAACAAAACCATGATCTAAACGTAATCTAAAAATCTAAATTCCATGTAGAACTTTGAATGGTCGGCTCGCCTACAGAATGAGATGATAGAAAATTGAATCGAATTATTTTGTCATCTCAAAAGTCATCAAAAAGGTGAAATTTTTTAAATGTCCTTGTGCGGGGTGACTTGCAACACTCACTGCTAATTTAGTTTTTTCCAACAAAATGTTGATATTTTTTATTAGTCACACTTGTTAAGTATTGTTATTCATGTATTTAAAGCATTCGAACCAGTACACGGACATTTAGAATTCATTTTTGTAAGAAAATAATTGAGCTATTTTTGTATGGGAAAAAGAGGCGTTAAATCATCAAGGTCCAATATCTTAACTGAACAATATTTTTAACGAGTGTTTGTAGTTGATTGATGAATTATTACTCTTTTGATTATAAAGTAGACCTAACACAAAAAAAATTAACTTTTATAAAACTCTAAATTGCTTAGAAATAAAGTGTTGCAAGTCACCCCGCAGAGGTACATGTGTATAAAATTATTTTTATTAAAAAGTTGTTGCTACAATTTCGTAAAATAAAGTTATTAGTTATAGAAATAACTTGTAGAGTATTACTTTTGTACATCAAATCTATCTCATGTTTTCAGGTCACAATTTCGAACCTCCATCAAATATCAGTTTTCTAGACATTTAAAAGAATTATGTTTATTGTATGAACATATTTATAATAACAGTTTTAATCGTGGCCCCTACTTGAATTGTGAGTCACACGTATTGAAGCACCGATTTAAAACGAATTTTCTATTAAAAATTGTGTTTTATTGTGAAATTTAGTTGTAAATTACAATGTGTTGCAAGTCACCCCGCCGTTGCAAGTCACCCCGTTTGACGGTATCCAACGAATGTGTCATACACTTTAAAATGATTAGATTTACTCATGATTGAAGACCTGTTAAACTTAGGACTTGCTAGTAAAATTTCTGGGAGGAATTCCTGATATAATCTTTGAGGCAGTGTTGTTCAGACTCATTTCCCCGAAAATAACATTTTCCAAACTACGAAGCCACAAACTACTACAACCATGCTCTGTCCTCCTAAGATAGAAAAGCAGATGGTTAAGCTTGAGTACTGCACACAAAATCGATCAATTCTGATCCCAGAGAGCCACAATTCAAGTTTCGGTGAAATGAAATGAGTGAGTGAGTGAGTGCGAATCATTTCACCGAAACTTGAATTGCGGTCCACCGAGATCGAAACTGTCGGATCCCTTGTGCAACAATCAAGCCCAACCACCTCCCCCTCCATCTCAGGAATACAACGCACAGTTATAACAGTTCATGGCTTCACAATTCGAATTTCGGGGAAATGAGTCTGGTCAACACTGCTTTGAGGTAGTTTCTGTGGTTCTTATCAGAAAAAAAAACATGTTGAAGATATTCGAAACAAAATGCTTCGAGGAATTCCTTAGGAAGTCTGTAAAATAATCACTAAATGAGCTCTTTGAACAGTCAAACTATTATCTCCTGGTTCCTATTTGGTCTCTTTTTAGTCAGAAAAGACGTCTACCACTACCAGCTCCAAACTTCAGTTACTTACCATGTCCACTGAATCCGGTCGCAATGTACAAATTGTTGTAGTACGGATGCGGTCCAATGATCCCGTTTTCGTCGAACGTGTTGTACTCGTAGTATCCTGCCCATGCGCTTTTCACTTTGATTGCCTCGAAATCGGGAACCAATTTCGCCAAATTTGGCCATACGTTGCTATCGAAGTACGAGTAGTCCACATCCAAATTATCCACCGGAGGCTCTTCCGAAGGCAGTGGGCTTTTACCTGCCAAATAGTTGCCGCCCAAGCCATCTCTCCTGAAATAGGTTCCGGTGGGGTCAATCGTCAGTGGGGTATTGATTCCCGGACCGTTATCATTTTCGCATTGGTACACGTATACGTATCGTTTCCTTGGTTCCACTGGTAGGGGCACCGAGAGCATTCCCTTCCCCGTTCCAATGCGCGCCAGTTTGGCAACCTCCCCGGATTGAGCGCCGGTTGCAATTATTACGACGGAGAACTTTATGTCTCGAATTTCACCGTCCTTCATTTTTAGGTATGCCTTTTCGAGTCCTTCGTACTCTCCTGGATTTACTCCCTCGGCGAGGATATCCGGATGGGGTCGGAACTCAAAGCCCACCAGCTCGGCTTCCGTGTAGTGAGCGCCATACTCGATGGCACGCTTTTTGAATCCCGTTAGCAACGCCCACGGATCGAACCATCCTTCCTTTTCCAACCCGTGGCATCCAAGAGCGATTCCTTCGGTATTCATCCACGGAAATCGTTCTTTCAATCGGGCAGCCGTTAGTATTTCATTCTTGGCACCCAACGTGTTCTGTAACCTTGAATTCTCTTGAAGCTGTTCTGCTCCCTGTTCAGAGGCCAGCATCAAGTAGCCATAAGGGGTGAAGTTAACGGCCACATCATCCCCTAGATGCTCCTTAATATTCCTCATGAAATCGGCTCCGTACAAACTCATCTGGATGTTCTCCACGATGGAAAACTGCTGTCTCAATCCACCCACAGACAAACAGGTGGAAGCTTGCTGATAAGTGGAATCTTTCTCCACCACCACCACATTCAAACCGGACCGCGCTCGTTTCTTCAACCAGTAAGCAATCGAAGATCCAACGCCACCTCCCCCAATGATAAGTACGTCACAGTGGCTCTGGAAATCTTCTCTCCGGTATCGCTCCAGATAGTTATCCACGTCTTCCGAAGCCGTCTTCCCCTTAGGCAGAATGAATTTCTTAATCTTTTTCATGTCGTTGCCCAGAATCTTCATCGTCCGTGACACCGGATTTTCCAGATTGGCTTCCACTTGTTCCGGCTTAAAGCCCTGATCATCCTTCTTCTGTCCGGAGTCGGAACTGAACTTTCTCACCGCACTAGCACCCAGAGACCGCAGTCCACGCGGACGGATTAACGATAGATTTCGGCCCAAACGAAGCATTGTGCGTTGTTTCTGGCAAATACCGTAAAACAGACTGACAAGTTTTTCCACTCGTCGCAAATTGTATTAGCACTCTTTTATTCTGCTTATCTTATCAGTAAAAGCACCCTTGTTTAATATTTCATACGCCAACCAACCATCAGACGAGTATTATTTACCAGCTCCTTTTCTAACGACTATTTGCGTAGCTTATAGAAATATGCTCATTCATTTCGAGAGGGATTCGCGATAAGGGCCTATCTGACAAATCAATAACAATGAGAAAATAACCAATGAAGTTTTCATGTGCAATTTTTAATCCCAATTGGAGAAAATATACTCCAACTTTAACTATGTCACATTAATACACATTTCATAAACCTAGTTTCAAAATCCCCATCAATACCACACTCATCTCCTTCAATTTTCCTAGCTATTTCGTAATAAAAAAATATTATAAGGTTTCGCCTTAAACGCACTCATGAATGCCAGTATCGCCCAATGTTATGAGCCTGTAATCGATATTATTTTCAGTGTCGCCTATTACTTTTGCGCCGTGTTTTCATTCTGGTTTCAATTAAGCCCGCCATGTACGCCTTGTTTAGTTTTTGTTTGCAGTGTCGCCGTTTACTCTCGCCGTGTTTTGATTTTGATTTCATATGCGCCCATCACTTTGATAAACAAAAACACAGGCGTAATCAATACAGTGTGTAGTTTTGCATGAGGTGAAGTTTCGTCTTCTACAAATTTGCGTTTTTTGAATAGTTCAATTATCGAAAGGGGAAAAGTTCAAGTGCAGTGAATAGACAATCAGGCTACAACTTCACCGCTATAGTTTCTTAAATTGTGTACATTTTGTCAGTTTCGCCTAATTCGCGAATCTTTCTAGATTTCTTTTCCAATGGCACTCCGGAAATGCGGGAATCTGTAATAAAATTAGGAAATGATTCGGAAGTTCCACTTACATCAATACCGAACATGTACCGTATTATATAACCCACTGCCCAAACTAAAAGTAGAGTTTAAACCTTAATATTTATATTACACTTTTTATAAACTTCTTCTTGGACAACTAAACTAATTTTTAAAACACTTCTAGAAAGATTCGCGAATTAGGCGAAACTGACAAAATGTACACAATTTAAGAAACTATAGCGGTGAAGTTGTAGCCTGATTGTCTATTCACTGCACTTGAACTTTTCCCCTTTCGATAATTGAACTATTCAAAAAACGCAAATTTGTAGAAGACGAAACTTCACCTCATGCAAAACTACACACTGTATTGATTACGCCTGTGTTTTTGTTTATCAAAGTGATGGGCGCATATGAAATCAAAATCAAAACACGGCGAGAGTAAACGGCGACACTGCAAACAAAAACTAAACAAGGCGTACATGGCGGGCTTAATTGAAACCAGAATGAAAACACGGCGCAAAAGTAATAGGCGACACTGAAAATAATATCGATTACAGGCTCATAACATTGGGCGATACTGGCATTCATGAGTGCGTTTAAGGCGAAACCTTATAATATTTTTTTATTACGAAATAGCTAGGAAAATTGAAGGAGATGAGTGTGGTATTGATGGGGATTTTGAAACTAGGTTTATGAAATGTGTATTAATGTGACATAGTTAAAGTTGGAGTATATTTTCTCCAATTGGGATTAAAAATTGCACATGAAAACTTCATTGGTTATTTTCTCATTGTTATTGATTTGTCAGATAGGCCCTTATCGCGAATCCCTCTCGGACTTTTAATTCATTACATTCCTAGTTTTTACACAATCGATGGTAAAGATAGCCCGGTTATTCGTAAAACGTACCATCTGTTTGTAAACATTAGCTGTGTTCAACGAGCTGCTCGAACTTGGTTGCAACCACTTGCGAGTCAGCTTTTGGTGTTCATTGAGCCACTCCAACCTACTTCGAGTCGCTCGGGTTTGTGTTCATTGAGCCGAGTCC
This sequence comes from Aedes aegypti, assembly GCF_002204515.2. Classification (NCBI taxonomy): domain Eukaryota; kingdom Metazoa; phylum Arthropoda; class Insecta; order Diptera; family Culicidae; genus Aedes; species Aedes aegypti. The sequence continues at coordinate 405,972,345 of NC_035108.1, forward strand.
AACCAACTCCGAGTCGCTCGAAACAGGTTGGAAGCTAGAGTCCGAGCTAGTTCAACCAGCTCGCAGTAGCTCATGTTTTTGACGTTTAAAACGTAAACATTGAGAAAAAAAAGCAAAATTCCGAAGCGATACGGATTGTTAAGTGCGCGAATTTTTTTTCACGTGGAATTCCGGTAAATTAGTAAAAATAGTAAAAAGAGCGTTCATTGAGAAAGCAGCTTGGAGTTGCTCGAAGTAGCTTTGACAGTTATTTGTTGACAAAAAATACGAGCTACACTGAACCGATTATTCATTTCAGATCTATCTGAAAACACATATAGTTTTTTTCCATATAGCTTTTCACATAACGCTCATCAATTCATCACATGAACTCGCGAGATTTCATTTTAATCAGATTCATCTGATAAAACACATACCCTTCATGCAAACTGAAAATGAAAACCAATGGATGTTGTCAATCAATGTTATGTTGAATTCCGATGACAAGTATTAGTATTGTCAGTGATTTTTACATTATAGTTTAATAAGCTTGCGATGATTTCATTTCAGTTTTTTCAATAGGATTAAGAAAACAATATATAATTATATTGAAGAAATGTTTATTTGATAAATTATCTGCGTTGACCTAAAGGATTAGTTACAATCAATTGAGCTTGTCCTAGGTTTCATTCGAAAATATAATGTTTCAATATTATCATCATAATCTGTGAGTAAGTGATGCATTAAACACGTTGGATAGCCAGCTAACTTCCAATGTAAGTGATGTCTCCTGTAAATACGAGTCTAAATTAATTAACATTTATTTACATTCAATTAATAAATATTTAACTTACCCTTCTTTCATACATTCGCTAACTATTTCACAATTCCAGTTCATGTCCAGTTTAAATTGAAACTTTCTTTAAACCACCACAATTAAATATTGAGAGCCAAACCGCCATCATGAAAGTACGAAAATGAGACTAGATTTTCACATCGGCAAATCACATAGCATTCATCGGATAACATACATGACTTTTGTTCATATACAATCCATAGTGTTGATAAATGAATGGTATGAAATTTCATAATGTGTTTTATGTGTTCTTTGAATGAATATCAATGGAAGCACATAACATGAATCGGATTTCAATTATTGCAAGGGTATGTGAGGTTTTTAATACTTTCTATGATATTTCTTGGTTCAGTGTAGTACAACCAACCCCGAGCAAGTTCGATCAAAGTCATTGAACACAGCTATTAATCCGCAAAAAAACGAGTTCCAGCCAGTGACAGTTTATTTGACATTTGGGATGACATTTCTGCTGCACTTTTCGTCAGGGCTTCGCTTTCGTGCAGTTCGACTTTTGCGACCGACACTGAAAAATCATTTCAATAAATCAAGGTACCTACACGGGAAAAAAATCTGTGGTAAAAATTACAAATTTAGCTGACTACGCCCATTCTTGAAACTACCATGGAATTTCAGACCAATTTACTATGTTTACGGTACATCCCACCACATTACTGGTACATTTGACAGAAATAATTTATAACAATCTGATTTAGACTACGGACATGGTAAAATCAAGCGCATTTCTGGTCTGCTGAAAATTGTCGGTGCGAGCGCTTAAGTTAACCCCCTAAAATGGTAGTTTTTACCGCACAATTTTTTTGCGTGTAGAAAAAGACTTGATCCAAATAATGGTATGAGCACAGACAAACAGACGAAACACTGACGAAATTTCCATCGACCACTCATTTAACGATCATTTTAAATTCGTTATGTTACAAATCTCACAACCAGAGGCGCACGCATCGTTTTTCTTCGTATTTTACGTTTCACACTACCGCCACCTGCCGGTCTTGTTGCACGAAATACCTTTTCGTACAACATGCTCACCAGATGATGATGGTGTAAACTGGGCGATGGATTTTGAAGAAATTTGTTCTAAGGCCCCAAGCACAATGTGAACGGCAACGCGGTACAACGGCAAAACGGCATGCCCATTTTGATCTACACTTTACTTATCAATCCCATGTTGACTAAATCCTTTTCAGCATTGACTTGACAAGTAGAGTGTAGCTCAAGATGGGCTTGCCGTTTTGCCGTTGTACCGCGCTGCCGCTCACATTGTGCTTGGGGCTTAAGTGTTACGTCTGTTTGTCTGTGGTATGAGCCTTTACATGTGACAGATCCGTATATCAATTTGTTTACATCGGTGGAGGACCGGTGCAAACACGAGTCTGTCATTTCCATAGAAGAACTTTCAAAGAGCTTCCCGATCAGCTGATTTGAAACGTCTTATGAATAGGCCTATCGCGACTCCAGTTGGAAGCCGAAATCATCGACACGCGACAAAAGATTTTTCTCAAAATCTGTGCGTTAAATTGACCTTTTAACGGGCATAGTGCGTTAGACAGCGGATCTTGTGAGCTACCCAGCGAACCTTGCCCGACGTAACTCCGAATCATAAGTTTGGAGAAAATCTGATTTTTGCGTGTCGAAAATTCCGGTTTTCAACTGTGTGAATATAATATTATTGGTGATCTAACGCAAAGCTAAAATGGGAAGATGGCGCTGTCCTAGAATGATGATTAGCGAATCCAAGTCGATGTAACTTGTGATAACTTTGGAAGAAAAATCACCACAATCGTTTGACTAATTATAAGGTGGCAATTTAAAACACAGGGAAGCGTAGCCGCGGACTCTAACCACTCGGCGTGGGCCTTCCTTAGCCGAGTGGTTATTATGCGTGGTGCGAAAAATTCTCGCGCCGGCGATCTTAAAAAAACGCTTGAAGATTGCCACATGCACTTTAAATTGTGTTGGTGTCTTCTGCGCGATCATACCTTGGACAATCAGGAATAATCGCGCAGAAAGCACCAAAACTATCTGAAGTAGCTACGGCGATCTACAACAATTTTAAGAAGTTTTCGAAACCGCTTTCGCGATAAATAATCGCGCAATGCACAGTAGAGTCCGCGGCTACAAAGCAAAGCCATGCTGAAGGTGTCTGGGTTCGATTCCCGGTCAGTCCAGGATCTTTTCGTAATGGAAATTTCCTTGACTTCCCTGGACATAGAGTATCATCGTACCTGCCACACGAGATACGAATGCGAAAATGGCAACTTAGGCAAAGAAAACTCTCAGTTAATAACTGTGGAAGTGCTCATAAGAACACCAAGCCGAGAAGCAGGCTCTGTTCCAGTGAGGACGTAAATGCCAAGAAGAAGAAGGAAGCGTAAAAATTCATTTGAATTTGCAAAACTTTCTCAACATAACCTCACATATGATCACCAATGCGTTCGTTAGAAATGAAGACCTGACGATAGTGACAAAATGTACACAATTCTAGAACATGGGGTTTATTCACAATTTTCATTATGCCAAAAATTATCATTTTTGACACCCACTCACGCATTTTGTATGAATTATTTTTTTAATTTTGTGTGAGCTGTAACATCTTAATGACACCCACCCAGGCTTTATTTTGCTCATCTTCATCGGACAGATGGGACAAACTCGTACGCTCACAACAATTATGAATCAGCATTCGATGTGCATTGTAAAAATCCGTGGCTGAGAGAGCTGAGAGGAACTTTGGCTCAAGCCAAATGCACATCTTTCATTTGATAGCTCTTGCTTACTGCGAAGCTTTTCGAACACATCATCATTGCTTTCGGGATGAACTGAGGTTGGTTGCTCCCTCAACGCAAAAAGACAGCAAAGAGCAGTCTGAAAATGCTTTTCTCCGAACTAAGAAATGGGAAAAAATGCTCTGCCCCGAACTGAGAAAGGGGAAAACAATCTCTTTCTCTTTGGAGCACTGAGGTTGTCAAAACAAACTCTTCATAACTGTGGAAATGAAAAAAGCAAACACAAACGTACACAAACAGAGTATGGATGCTCAGTGTGTATGTGGGTAAAAATGCTTTTCTTTTGTAGTTGATCGTTGAAAGGGGGAGAAAGATGGTAAATCAAGAGCAAGGAAGAAGCCTGCACCCACCCATCCCCCTCAGCGTTATGAAATTTGTGAATGGATTTATAAAGCATTAAAATTGTAGCTTGATTACTCACTGCACTTTAACTTTTCCCCTACTGATAATTTAACTATTCAAAAAACGCAAAACTTCACCTCATGCAAAACAACCCGCATAGAAAAATACAATTTGCCGCACATTCCGAACAGTAAGTATCTTATAACTGATAAGGTAAATGTTTCACAAACAGTTGCTATTGTGTTGAATAATATGAAGCACAAAGTGAATAACTATAAAATGTTGTTTAAGTAATTCATACCAAACAGTAAAAATATAACTTAGTGTGCTGATATTGTTCAACTATATTGGAACGAAATTTCTTTCGATATTTTTGAAATGTTTTATTCCCTTTTGTCGAATGGTTTTACTGCATTTACTATATATAACTTATTTCCAACAGTTTGGCAAACAGTTGCCCGCTTTGGTATTTGTGAGTGATTTTCATTATGCACGCTTGAAAAATTATTAGTAGCTGTATGCTAATGAAAATAAATGTTAATATTTTTATTGAAAAAATAAGCACATATTTTTACAAAATTGTTGTAACATATTCCTTAAACAAACTCAAACTGTATTTGATTCATAGACAAAATTTAAAAAAATAGAAAAGTAAAAATTTATTTTGATCAAAGTATGAAGGATATACAAACGCTGAGTTGATGTTTTTTAAGCGTGCATTTTCCTGCACAGATTTTGCAACCGCCAAAGAAAGACGAAAAAAATGAAAACAAATTGAAATCTTCTAGGTTCCGCGAGTTTGTTCGGTTTCCACGTTCCAGAGGACTTGCCAAGCGGTATCGCTGCCTACTTCCAATGCCGCACTGTTTGACGGATATACGAAACATAAGTACTTAACCGTGGGTCAAAGGTAAAACAAAATACCGAACATTTTCGTCAATTGGGTCCTAAAATGTTTAATGAATTCTCGTTTTTATTCAATAATACGAAAGAGCATGTTCTTGCAACTACTTTAGCAAGTTTTCCCGCTCAAATAACGGCTATATCATTTTTTAACTTCAATTTTAAAAATGGTTCCAAATATCAACCTTGACACTTGTGATCTTGTTTGACATTCACTTTTTCGACAAAAATGCCAAAGGGCATATAGTTTTAACACTGGGGTTGTTCCTATCTGACATTTCAGAAGGGACACGGAAAACAAAATACAGTGGGGTTCCGTTTTTGGCATGCTCCGTTTTTGGCATGCTCCGATTTTGGCACCCCCCGATTTTGGCAACAAAATGGATCCGTTTTTGGCAACATTTTTCAATACCATTAAAATTTGTAAATTTTTGTAAATATTATCGTGTCTGTTGCTTTAGTCACTTGAATAGCATGTCAACTCCACACCGATTACATTCCAGAGCTCCATTTTCGTCGATGTTTCTCCAAATCTCACCAACTACTAGGACTCGCGTACGCGCTTATTTACTTCAGAATGGTCATTGGTCATAGATTGGCAACGTTTCATGAGGCCAATAATCTCCACCAGTATCTCAACTAAAGACCAATCTCTTTTCTAAGGCATTCATATTGAGTGACCAGCCCACTTGAGTCTGCTGAGGTGATACAATAAAAACACTGTTCTTTAGATTTGGAACAGCTTGTTTGAACAAAGCATTAGCACCGACATAAGAGCAACAAAATGACTCACACAGAGTTACAATGATAAATTTGGTCTCATCTTGTTGGCTCACTGTCTTTATTATTATGAATTTACATACATTGCGCATGTACACACAGCAATAATAGATATAAATATTTACAGCAAGATGTCGTGTATCATAACATTTAATTTTCATTAAATAACATGACAAATGCAGATACAGTCCAAACTACAATTTATTCTCAATAATTGAATAATAATAATAATAATAATAATCATTGAAGCGCGCGATAAATACGACTGAGAGTGTTTAACATTTTGTCTGTGGTATTGGTGTGTATATTGATCTTTCTGCGTCCACTATTTAATGCTACGTTCCCTCTTTTCTATAGACCCTGTAAGGCGTTATATTTGTTAAGAGACGATCCAAAATTCTGTACAAGGTTGTTATTCATGGATACGGGTCTCAACATCATCAAAATGTTTCTTACGAGCTGAGTCTATGAGTTTCCTAACTGTACCCTGGAGAATCCTTAAGGAATTCTTGGTTCTTGTGTTCATGAGGATATCTACAGATTCCAAGTGGACATTGAGGGCTTCTTGAGGGATCCTTAGAGTGTATAAATGGTTATGGAGGATTTTGTCCAAAATCTGGTGATTCCTGATAAACTCTAGGGCGTCCTGTTAATTTTCTGCGGGATAATGTGAATTTCTAGCAGTATTTTAATATTTCCGGCGAAAGCTTGGGGATTTTGAAAAGGTTCCCAGAGGAATTTGAGGTGTGCTAGTGGTAGCCTAAAAATAATAAACTTTTATTTTTTTCATTGGAGACTTGAGAATTTTCTGCAACATCGCAGCGGAATTCCAAGAAGTTAACTCCTAGCAAAATCCATAGCAAGATCCTGAGAACTCTAAGATGCGAGATCCTACGGATAATTGGCAAGATGCTTCAGAGCACAAGCGTTTTTTTTCTGTAGATCTCTTATGAGAACCTGAAGATTCCTTTAAGGTTCTTGAGGTTCATAACAGGATTCTGTCAATTTCGGTTGATTTCATAAAGTAGCTGTAAAATATATCAAAATTAATTAAAAATTATTTCAAGTAAAAATTTAATTCTACAAAATTACAAGTCACATTTACGCATCATCTCATGTTTATGTTTCCCCTTTTGATAAAGTCAACCATTCATTATAAAATGCTTTATTTTATCAGAAACATAAATTGAAGGAGCAATTCTAAACTTACCGAGTTTTTCAAATTTTACGCTTAAGTCCAAAAGTTAAACTGATTTTAAATGTTCATTTAATAAGAAAAAAAGCTCATGCCGTTTCGCAATACTCAGCGCTTTTGATTCTTAAATACATCTTTTTAAGAAAACACATTTTTTTTCGTTTCCTTTCATAGTTTTAAGAAAATGTCCAGTTCTTCAATAAAAGTCACTTATGGGATTATAGGTTTTACAAGGCCTGCTTATACAAAAAATATACATAAAGCTTCTAAAAAATAATTGAAGACGTTAAGGCGTAAAAACGCCACCAGAAAAACGTTTGCCAGATTTAACATTATGGGGCTATAGATTCATAGCATAGTATACTTTTTCGAAGGCTCAACGCCTTATGGTTCCATAAAAATGATGTATTAACATTGTAATGATGTTTTCAAAACCAATAGTTGAAAACTAAAATTTGAAATATGGGTTCCGATTTTGGCATGGTTCCGTTTTTGGCAACTGAAAATTTCAACTTTGTTGCCAAAAACGGAATCCCACTGTATACCCAAAATTCGAGTTTAAACCAAGGGGTGTGACAAAATCTCAAAAATCATAAAAAAAATGTTTTTTGTACTTAAACCAATGAAAATCATTTAAAAAATGAGTAAACATGTTTTTCTGCCCTAAACTTAAGCGTTTGGTAATAAAATTGAGACAGGGCTTTAGGACCCTATAGGGTAACGACTGTTTATTTCGTTCATAACCGCTAACAGTTGGCGCCAGCAGCAAAAAGTACAGACAATAACCTTTCGAACATTCAGTTTCTCTTACCGGCCGCCGAGCGTCGACACTGATGTTTGTATGCCACTCACTGATCGCGCTACGCTGGATTCTCAAATTTCTCAAACTTTCAACACAAGCGCATGGAAGAATGGTAGTCGGAGAACTGTCAAAACTTATGGAAACTAATGAAAATCGTAAAATACTTGCAATTAGGAAACTGAATCAAAAAAGTAGTGATTACAAATCAAGTGTAAAGTGAATACTTAACTTTTTGTGTTTAGTTCATCTTCCGCGGTGCTTTCTTTGCTTCAGGATTTCGTTTTTACTACCATTGAAAAAGAGCCATCTATTGCCTTTTCAGTTTTGAATATCGCCCTATTGCAGCTCAATCAAATCAAAGGCCGGAAAAGGGTAGTAGCGTCGTCAAATCATCGTCCCACTGCTCTCAGGTAAACATTAAAAGAAATATTTGTCAACTCAAGTTTTAATATGTTTTTGTTACAATGCAGTTTCTCGAGAACCGGACCAATTTCGACTCGGATGTTGCTAGCAAGTACCACCATCCAAGGAAGATGCCAACCCTTCCTCAATTCGTCCTGTGGAAGCGGAAACTACGAGCAACGTATTTTGGACAAAAAAGCTGTGATTCTCGTTCGTTACTTTTAATTTGATAATTCCTGATATTTTATTGCAGGCATAGTTCGATTATATTTCATTTACATATAAAAAATAATAAAACTATTTGTTTCAAATATTTACAGTGAGAAATAATGTAATAAAAACATTTATCACCAAATTCGAATTTTCTTTATCTCAATGTATAAACGTATCAGTACAGTATAGTGTTAGAAACTAGAATTAGTAGACCAGTTTTGAATATGCTCTGGCAGTAGGCCATGAAAATTTGAATTGTACTATATATACCACCCGTGTACTTCAACTCTTTCTCTTTCTCCAATAAACCTTGTACTAGTTAACATCATGTTTCATATCAGGTTATGGGCTCTCCGCGTAACCATAGCAACCGCGAGTAAGTACGCCGCAATCGGCGGGTGAAATTTTTTTTTTCGCGCGTGTGGCGAGTAAGTTTTTTGGTAGCGTGGTTTCGTCGTTTTTCAAAATCGGAAAATTTCGCGAAAACGGAAATGGAGGAAGACAGAACGCAGCGCGTGTACCTGTTCGACGGGACAAATTTTTCAAATTGGAGTTTCCGGATGGAGTCGTACCTGGAAGAGTTGGGTTTGCTCCATTGCATCGAGAAGACTCTGGAAGAAGAAGATTTTTTCCCGGTGGATGAAGAGGACTCGGCAGCGGTGAAGAAGGAAAAGGAAGACCAGCGGACCAAGCGGAAGCAAGAAGACGCCAAATGCAAGTCGATCCTGATCCACAAAATCGCGGATTCCCAGTTGGAATACATCCGCGGAAAATCGTCCCCCAGAGCGATTTGGACCACGCTGCAGCACACATTCGAGCGGAAAGGAGTTTCAGGCGTATTCTACCTTTTGAAACAACTTGCCGGAATGAAGCACGACGAGAGACAAACAATGGAGGAGCACATCCTAGCGTTCGAAAAGACTATTCGAGAGCTAGAATCGGCGGAAATAAAATTCGACAACGATTCACGGTACTAGAAACGTTACCGGTGGAGCAGTGCTCGATGGAATTTGTCAAGTCAAGGCTGCTCAGCGAGGACGCAAAACGGCAGCACAACGGGGACAGACCGGACACGAGCACAGCTTTCGCTGGACGAAGCGGTAAGTTTGTGTTTAAGTGCCACGCTTGCGGAAAGCCCGGACACAAGCGCGTGAATTGTCCGGAAAACGTTAAAAATGAACGCCCTGCATCGAAACCGGAAAAACACAAGAAGAAGAGTAAAGCGCACGTGGCGGAATCTGGTGGTGACGTGGCCTTCATGACGGTTGACGGCGACCCACCCGGAGGAAAATTTCGTTGGATATTGGACAGTGGCGCATCCGAGCACATGGTAAACGACAAAAGTTTTTTGCAAAATGTGCGCACGTTGGATACGCCTATCGTCATTAACGTCGCCAAGTCTGGAGTGTCGCTAACCAGCCGTGTTACCGGCGAAATGAAAATGATTGCCAACGTGGAAGGCAAGCAGCTCACTTGCACGGCTCACAACGTGCTTTATGTGCCAGGATTGTATGCAAATTTGTTCTCCGTGAAGCGAGTTGCAGAACGTAACATGGAAGTGACATTTGGCAAGGATGGTGCGCGAATCACACGTGGTTCCGAAGTGGTGTGCACTGCGAGTCGGAAAGGCCGACTATACGAATTGGACGTGGATGTACCGAAGATTGAGTCTGCCATGGTCGCTGATCCAGAGAGTAAGTTGACGTTGTGGCATCGAAGGTACGGCCACATTGGGAATACTGGATTGGTGAAGCTCGTCCGAAGTGGCATGGTCGAAGGCATCGATGTCGGCGGAAATTTGAAACAGGATGCAGGTGTTTGCGAACCGTGCATGATGGGGAAGCAGTTAAACCTCGTTCTTCGCGTCCTTTGGAACTGATCCACACTGACGTATGCGGTCCGTTCACACCAGCCTCTTGGGACGGCCAGAAGATTTTCGTCAGTTTCATCGACGACTTCACACACTTTACGGCGGTGTATGCGTTGAAATCGAAGAGCGATGTACTCGACGCTTTTCAAAAATATGCTGCGATGGCCACCGTGCATTTTGGAAATCGAATCGCCCGGTTGAGGAGCGACAACGGCGGTGAGTACATTAATGCCAACTTTATAAAGTACTGTGAAGACGCAGGAATCGTAATGGAGCCAACCGTGCCGTACACGCCCCAGCAAAACGGCGTTGCAGAACGGATGAACAGGACCATCATGGAACGAGCGCGATCAATGCTGGACGATGCAGGATTCAAACGGTCTATGTGGAGCGAGGCGGTTCTGACCGCAGTACACTTAATCAACCGAAGTCCTACTGCAGCCTTGGACGAGAATAAAACGCCATACGAGATGTGGTTCGGGCACAAGCCAAATGTGTCCGGACTGCGTGTCTTCGGAAGCAAGGCATATTGTCACGTGCCCAAGGAGAAGCGGACAAAGCTTGATGCGAAGAGTCAAGTGTGTTACTTGGTTGGCTACGGAATCAACGGATATCGTGTGTGGGACCCCGTGCGAAGGAAGATCGTCATCGCTCGGGACGTGGTCATCGATGAATTGAGGGCCAAACGTCGGGTGGAAGTTTATACTAACGACCACTTGGTGTCCGACCGGCCGGTAACTTTGGATGAAGAACCGGAACAGCGAAATGAAGCAAGCCGTGATCAAAATTCTGAGCCAGCGATTGACGAATCCGAAGATGAAGCTGCTGGTGGCTGTGACACATCGATTGAAAAGTTTGGAAGTGCCGAAGACGATGAAGTTCCAGTACGGCGGAGCGGGAGACTCCGTAAACAACCTGCTCGTTTTTCCGATTATGAAGTATGCATTGCTTTTGCGTTGAATGCGGAAAACTACGTTGAAGCTTTGCCAGACGACATCAACGAGCTTCGAAAGCGTGACGATTGGCCAGAATGGAAGCGTGCAATCGACGACGAAATGCGTGCGCTGGAGAAGAATAACACGTGGGACATCGTAGACCTTCCAGCTGGTGCTCGACCGGTTCCCTGCAAGTGGGTATTCAAAATAAAATATAACGATAATGGTTCGATCGACAGGCATAAGGCAAGGCTCGTGGCCAAAGGGTGTTCTCAACGCCAAGGCTACGATTACCAGGAAACATATGCTCCAGTGGTTCGTATGACAACCGTCAGGACCCTGCTATCGGTGGCGGTGCAGAGAAATCTCCATTTGCACCAGATGGATGTGCGCACAGCGTTCCTTAATGGGAAGCTATCGGAAACCGTGTACATGCGGCAACCACCAGGATTTGAGAGGGGGAACAAGGTGTGCAAATTAAACAAATCCTTGTACGGCCTGAAGCAGGCACCACGAAGTTGGAACGAGCGTTTCAATAGCTTCATCCTGAAGCTCGGGTTTCAGCGCCACAATACGACAGCTGCCTGTACACGAGAAAGGTCAACGGTGTATGGATGTACCTTGTCCTGTACGTCGATGACATCGTTTTGGCTTCAAGTTCCCTGGAAGAAATTCGAAACATTAAGCAACGTTTGGCAAACGAGTTCGAGATGGACGACATGCAGGAGATGAAAAACTTCCTGGGCATGCGGATTCAGTATAACATGGAAAAAGGTACGTTGTTGTTGAATCAAACTAAATACATTTCTGCTCTGTTGAAGCGTTTCGGCATGGACGGCTGTAAGCCGGCGTCAACTCCTTTGGACGCTAATCTGAAGTTGGAGAGAAAAAAGATGGCGACGAAGCGACCCAATACCCTTACCGGGAGCTAGTAGGTTGTTTGACCTATTTGATGCTTTCAACTCGTCCCGATATTAGCATCGCGGTGAACACCATGAGTCGGTTCCAAAGTGGTGCAACCGATGTGCATTGGAGCCATTTGAAACGTGTGTTGCGGTATCTCCAAGGTACCAAGCACCTTTCATTGGAGTATCGACGTGACGCTTGTGCCGATCCACTCATTGGATTTGCAGACGCTGATTGGGGTAGCGACATGGACGACCACCGTCGCTCAACAAGTGGTTATGTGTTCCAAGTCTATGGTAACACTGTGTCGTGGACAACACGGAAACAGGCAACGATCTCTTTGTCATCGACAGAGGCGGAATATGTATCCCTGAGCCAATCATCGTGCGAAGCAATTTGGTTGCGAAATCTGCTCACCGAATTTGGAGTCACCATGACAAATCCTTTGGTGATTTACGAGGACAACCAGTCCTGCATACACATCGCCGAAGAGCCTCGCGACCAGAAACGGATGAAGCATCTGGACATCCGTTACAACTTCATCAGAGAATGTGTCCAGAACAACGTCATCAATGTGAAGTACATCCCGACTGGAGACCAACTGGCTGATGTCTTCACGAAGGGCCTACCTGCTGCTGCTTTCCTGAAGCATCGATCCACACTGGGTCTAAGAGGGGGTGTTAGAAACTAGAATTAGTAGACCAGTTTTGAATATGCTCTGGCAGTAGGCCATGAAAATTTGAATTGTACTATATATACCACCCGTGTACTTCAACTCTTTCTCTTTCTCCAATAAACCTTGTACTAGTTAACATCATGTTTCATATCATATAGAATATTGTTAAACTACCGTAACTTACCATAAATAAACAATTACGTATACGTTATTTCTTTTCATTTTTATTTTATAGTTGTACTATTTTATAACTGTTTGCGAAAAGGTGGATTGCACGAAGAAATGGACAATATATCCGTCATTTGGCAAACTGTAAACGACAAATTTTGTTTGAAAAAATCGACGTTTTTGAATGGTTACATAACTTAACCGCCTATTCCCCATACTGTTATTTTCCTGATTACAATTTCCCAAACAGGCAAAACCGTTCATGGTAGGGTTGGTTTATTGTTATTTTTTATGTTATTAGGAATTATCGCGATATTGTTTTACATTGTAATGGATAGTTCGTGAAACAGTAGATATACGGTTCATGATTATGCGGGAACACACTTCATTGATTACGTTCTTCTTCTTTCTGGCGTTACGTCCTCACTGAGACAGAGCCTGCTTCTCAGCTTAATGTTCCTATGAGCACTTCCACAGTTATTAACTGAGAGCTTACTATGCCAATGACCATTTCTGCATGTGTATATCGTGTGGCAGGTACGATTATACCAGGTCCGTCACACTCGGGCTCAGATTGGGTACCACTTCTAGTACTGCATTTGGTCCCTCGGTAGTACAAAAGGTACCCAAGTTTGACAGATCGCAGTACACTTTGAGCGGCATTCTAGATTACCTTATGAGCCATAAAATTTTGAGCAACTGCAAGGGACATGGGGGTCTTTAATTTGTCTTTGATTATACTCTATGCCCTGGGAGGTCGAGAAAATTTCAAACCCGAAAAGATTCTCGACCAGTGGGATTCGAACCCACGAGCCTCAGCTTGGTCTTGCTGAATAGCTGAGCGTTTACCGCTAGGGCCCAGATCCCTCATTGATTACGTTTGTGTTTTTGTTTTTCGAAGTGATGGGCGAAATCAACTAACCCCCTGAAGAAAGCGCTAGTTATTGAAGCCAGCCACCTTCTGTGTGGCGCTAATGCTGAGTAAACAAATTTAGGCCTTACCCTCATCAAACTCCGCACGGAATCGACAGATGTCGCATGAGGAAAAAAAAATATATTATGTATCCGAAATCAAGACCAACATTTATTCAAAATTATTGTTTTCTCAGGCCCCGTGCGTCGCAGCTAATATGTGAATAGTGCGCTGTGTTCATAAAAATCGTAAGAATGCAGCGCCACACTAAAAAACTGATTTCAAAATGCGGCGAGTTGAGGCGCGTCGCGAGTCTCACTGGCGCGATCCGGTTTGGTGGCGGTGCGACAATACTATCGATAATCGTTGTGCTTTATAAAATGTGGGTAAAATATCTGGCAATTACAGAAAACTAGATTAGGTAATACGCCCTTAACACTAGAATGGGGTTTATTCACAAATTGCATAACGCCAAAAATGGGCATTTTTGACACCCACCCACGCCCTCGTAACACCTTTTGTATAGAAATCCTTCAAATTTGGTATGGGCCCATTCATATATTTCATAACGCTGGAAGGGGTGCCACGCTAAAAAAAATAAATGCTTAAAACTCATACTAAAATCAAAGACAAATTAAAGACCCCCATGTCCCTTGCAGTTGCCCAAAATTTTATGGCTCATAAGGTAATCAAGAATGCCGTTCAAAGTGTACTGCGATCTGTCAAACTTGGGTACCTTTTGCACTACCGAGGGACCAAATGCAGTACTAGAAGTGGTACCCAATCTGAGCCCGAGTGGGACGGACCTGCTAAAATCATATTCGGGCCATTCACCCCATGAAATATTCTTTTAAAGTATAAACGATATTTAAGGGTTTATTCACAAATTTCATAACGCCAAAAATGGTCATTTTTGACATCCACCCACCCCCTCGTAACGCATTTTGTATGGATATTTTTCGAATTTTGTATGAACTGTAACATCATAAGGACACCCACCCACCCCCTTTAGCGTTATGAAATTTGTGAATGGGCCCTAAAGCCCCAAGCACAATGTGAGCGGCAGCGCGGTACAACGGCAAAACGGCAAGCCCATCTTGAGCTACATTCTACTTGTCAAGTCAATGTTGAAAAGGATTTAGTCAACATGAGATTGATAAGTAAAGTGTAGATCCAGATGGGCATGCCGTTTTGCCGTTATACCGCGTTGCCGTTCACATTGTGCTTGGGGCCTAAAGCCCCAAGCACAATGTGAGCGGCAGCACGGTACAGCGGCAAAACGGCAAGCCCATCTTGAGCTACACTCTACTTGTCAAGTAAATGTTGAAAAGGATTTATTCAACATTGGATTGATAAGTAAAGGGTAGATCAAGATGGGAATGCCGTGTTGCCGTTGTGCCGCGTTGTCGTTCACATTGTGCTTGGGGCTTAAGAATGGTAATGCATAATGGGGCAATATAATTTAGTTGCCGCTATTTGTGTTTACATTTAAAACCGAAATCCAGGAATATAAAAATCACATCAAGTAAAAACAGATTGATAAAAAAACATATTTATTTCATTAAATAAAAGTACACTATCGCTTTTTGTGTCCTACGAAAATGCAGTGTTCCGACGTTACATATATTGAACCCACAGTTGCATGAGCGTATCCTAAGTGTAATCGGAACAGAATCCCTGACAAGGTCCCGGTGAGTATAGGCAAATTTAATGCGCCACCAGCATAGAGGTCGCTAGGTAAGAAGGAGAGAACTGTCATTGAAAATGTTTGTTTACGTCCAAAACTCAATTTTTTTACCCAAAAATTAGCTCATTATCAATTAATTATTAAACTTTTTTTCCATTGGCATAATCATTTTGACCCATTATTCTTGCGATACGCATGATTTCACAACAAATTTAGCCACAAACAAAGAATCCGGATGTTTATAACCTATGTAGCCAAACAAGAATTTTCCAATTTTATCCCACAAATCGTACATGAGCACTGACCGGATCTGTACATTTTGGAAGAAAAAAAAAAAGTTTATCATGTTTTTCAATGATCTCTGATCGTCTACAACATAACTATTTCGAGAAAAAGTGTAATATGTGTGCTCCCTCCTATGCTGCACACGGTGCGTTCTCAACCCAACCTCTTTTATGACGGTTCTCCTACTAGCCACCAGATGTCGAAGTGATCGTTCAGCTTTGAAAATATTACCTTCCGGCTCGCTTCCCGGTATACAAGGGCGTTGGTGAACCTTCCTCTGGAATCGCTAATTAGTTTAACTTGCCAGTCAAGGGTGATTTGCAGAGTAGAAGATAAAATCCACTAACATCCTCGGGAGCGTCTGCTTCGTCTAGCTTCTAGCTCGAATTAGTAGCCACATTTTGTTTTCGACGCGAGCAGCAAGAGCTGAAACTGTAAAAGAAAATGACCAAGTCCCATGTGTTGCTCATAATAGTCGAAATGCATTGCAAATAATAATTTTCTAAAATGCATGGCGAAGTATAAAACATATGTGATGGTGCATATTTCATATGCTGGGCAATGCATAAAATTAAAAAGTACAACGACTGTAATAGTCAACACCCTAATTAATATTTTCGAAGTTCTCCGTGTGGGTGGGTGTCCTAACGATGTTACGGCCCATACAAAAATTGAATAATATTCATACAAAAATTGTTACAAAGGGGTGGGTGGGAGTCAAAAATGGCCAATTTCAGCGTTATGAAATAAATGAATGAGCCCTATGAGCTCTAACATTTCAAAGACACCCACCCACCCCCTTCAACGTTATGAAATTTGTGAATGGGCCCATGATAGGTAAAATATGAATGTCGCATTTCAAAACTAGTGTGTCTCGTGCCTAAAACAGTATTTTTGGACGAGCTGTTAAATCAGCACCATCTTCAACACCAAATTTTTGGCTTCACTCCAGTTATTCGTGTTTGACAGCCGTTTCAGTCCTGTGAATTTTGTATGACCTGTAACATTTTGAAGACACCCACCCAGCATTATGAAATATGTGAATGGGCCCATAGTAAATTGATTTAAAATTCCATGGTAGTTGTAAGAGTTGTATTGGGATTTCGTTACCGGAACTCGGAATTGTAAAACGCGGATACTTCGAGAACAATTAAGGAGCTTTATTAAAATGCGACTATACTGCACGATGTGCAAAATTGAAAGAGAAAGAACAATTTGAATATGGGTCGCAGCTTACTACTACCTTGTTGGGTTGGTTGCTATGCAACAGGCATTGCCACCCAGCATGGATGGAATGACCAGAATAGCCGATTGCTACTTGGATTACACCCCCTCTCAATCCGCTATTCCGAGACGACGTCCAAGTTGTCCCAATCGACTGGCATCCATCGGCTTAGTAAAAAGGTCAGCTAGTTGATCTTCGGTGCGTACATATTCAATCTTCACACTGCCGTTGGAAATATGATCGCGAACAAAATGATGCCTTACATCTATATGCTTCGACCTTTTTGATTCGCAGTTCTTTGCCATTCCAATACAACCTTGGTTGTCCTCGTAGATTGTAACTGGAATGTTGGAGCTCTTCAACTTCAGATCATCCAGGATACCAGATAGCCAAACTGCTTCGGAAACCGCGGAGCTGAGGGCGATATACTCAGCCTCGCTGGATGAAGTAGCCACCGTAGTTTGCTTCTTACTTGACCAGCTGACGAGATTACCGAAAACGAGGAAAATGAATCCACTCACCGACTTACGATCTTCGACGTCCGAAGCCCAGTCCGCATCGACGTAACCAACCAATGGCTCGGCAGATTCGGTTCGCTTGTACTCCAAACATTTAGTTTTGGTTCCTTTGATGAACCGGACCACCCTTTTCAAGCTCTGCCAATGTTGTGTGGTTGGCTTCTGTTGAAATCGTCCTAAGAATCCAACGGAATAGCAGATGTCCGGCCTGGTGCACAACATCACGTACATCAACGACCCCAGAAGTTCTCTGTACGGACGATCCGTTGGTTCCCCGGTTCGAGTTAATTGGATTCCTTTTTCCATTGGAGTCTTCACTGGATTACAGTCCACCATATCGAAGCGCGCCAAAAGTTTGTCTACGTTAGCTTTGTTACGTTTTGTATGTTTAGCGATATTGTATCAGGAGAAAACTTTGACAACCAATAAGATTATAACACAAAAACAGTAAGACATTGCTCCGCCAGTCAAAGTTTAAGCACCACTGCGACAACCATCCGTCACCAGCCTGCCGAATAACATCAGCACAGCAAATCATTCTCAATACATAAGCGCACTCAAGTACATAAGGGAACGAAGACGAAACAACTCCACACCTAACAGCACGGATGGAAGAGCCGTAGGAGAAGAAGCGATCTCTACGGTGACGTTGCTCAGCATATGCGGGAGAGTGATTGCCCGAAGGCCGACACACACACACGCCAACCAAAGCCAGCACGATTGAGCTAGGGCGAGAAAGATTTTTTATCGTCGTTCCATTGTCAGTCCCAATGATGCGATCGGTCGGTTCGGTTTAATAAGCGGATTTTGCCACAAAAAGTTAGTGCCGTTTAAAGCCCGCGAAAGAGAACTTTTGCAGTTTTCCATAGTGAAAGGTTACATAGTTGTTACCGCCCGTGGCGGAAAATATCCGGACGCGAAAGGCACCAGAGCTCATCATCGTCACGTGGCCATACGGTGAAAGGAAGGATCACGGTTTTCGCGGCAAATATCAACGACCTAGAAGGCACGAAGAAGCATTTTAGAGTGGTGAGTCAAATTGTAGATTGACAACGAAGTGGGAGCTAATTTTGTACATCATTCAGGCCAACCGCTTCGAAACCGACATGATTGTCCGATCACGAGATCATCGCTGGCATCAGGACGGGCACGCATTGTTCAACAATAAGAACGCCGCAAATCCATTGTCTGCTGACGCTACTGCTCGAATCGCGATTCCGACGGAAAGAAAGGGGGTAGGTACGCTACATTGTGTGGGCAAAATGGCCGACTAATCCGTTCCTGATTTAGGGACGATTTTGCATCCACCAATAGCGCATAGCCACTGCAAGAGCCGTAGGAGGACCTCGAAGCGAGCCAGGTTGGCTGTCGCTTCCCTCGAAGCACCCACACACGACGAGAAACCCCTTATTGGGTATGTGTAGCCGGCAATCAAGAACGAGCAGTCACTAACCGGCAGAACAACAGGGTTTTTTCGTTGCAGTTTTGTTCTTTGGCTCATCGAAGGAAGGCCCAGCGAGTCTACACTCAGGGGTTCCCAACACCGCGGTGGAGGATCGTCCGTAGCCATATCAGCAGTTGACATTTGGCACATCGGAGGAAGAGCGGACTGTGACTCACGACCAGGGGTTCCCAACACAGTAGTGCAAGGTCGTCGGCGGTGAATGACCGTCGAGAGCTAGCCGCTTCAGCTGAGGGGGTGCAGGAGCACAGAGCGTGCGACGACGGCGAGCGCAGACCGTCAGAAAGAATGCGGAGGCTGGTGGAGCTAAAGGCGGCGGGAGCATAATGGCCGGTGCCGTGAGTACCAGAAATCTAGGATTAAGCCACTACATGTAAGAAGAGATAGAATATAGGCCTCGAGGTCAAGTTTAGGAGTCAGGTAGTCATGATGGCACCCAATATATGCATTTAAAATGAATTACTCGTTTTGTGATTGAGTTGGAGCCCTTTGCCTTCAGTGTTTGTGCCGAATCCCCTTTTGATAATGGTAGTTCTGCTCTACCGGGTCGGGAACTTGCAACACTGGCGCCCAACTGAAAATCCACAACATTTAGCTACCGTTCAGCGATTTTTTTGGTTTTGTTGAGCTTTTTGGTTTTGTGCATTTGATTATCCGGCCTTGATAATCAAGGATATTTTAACCCTTACGCATAAGATTTGATATTAAGATATGGATTATACACATTTGACTGACGAAGAAGTGACTTACGAGTTGGCTTTACGCCACGTAGTCAACCTAGGTCCGACTACCCACAGAGGGAAGGTTCTCCGCCTCAAGGCTCTAATCCAAGAGGAGAATCTTAGAGATAGTAAGCCCACTAGCTCGGAACATGTCATGAGTTCCCAATCCAATATAGAACTTTGCGAGTCGCAAGTTCAGCAGCTACATATTAGCACCGAAGCAGCCATTCGGGCAGCTGATAATGCAGCTTTGAGTCAAATTCGGACACGTCTTTACCACTATCGCGACCGTTTGAAGCTAATCCGCCCTCCGAGTGAGTTGCGGGAGACGCATGGCATGCTAACCGTGCATGTCGACGTGTTGTTGAACAAAATCTACGGGACAAGTGTAGTGAGTGGTGTACCAAGGAGTGAGAGTGTTGTGAGTCAAGCACCGTCAACCGGTGCAGTGAGACGAAGCAGTGGCGAGAACGAAGGAGCAGTTGGAGGAACGACGGATGCCACGATTCCGGTAGGCGATTCTTCGAGGCAAGACTCCACACCACCACCGGTGACGTCATTCTCTGGTGGGCAAGGACGAGGATTGCTGTTTTCGAGTTCGTTTCGAGACCGAGGCAACGAAGACACTGGGGAAAGGGAGTTTGGACAGCAAGCCGCATCACCACCACCTTCCTACCATCCCCGGGATCGCAATCCATGGAACTCCACGACACGGGAACACCAGTCGCTAGAAACCCGTGAACTGCAAGCAAGGATCACGGAGATGCAGGAGAGAGAACAGCGGATGCGCGAAGAATACTACCGAATGCGAGATGATTTGGAGCGGTTGATTCGCCGAGAACGACCTGCGCCGGAGCGAGCGGACGAAAGGAGAATCCAGAAGGCGGTGCACAACTGGCCATTCAAGTTCCGAGGCGAGAAGGACACGACGTCACTCAACGTGTTCCTGGATCGTGTGGAGACTTTTGCGAGGTCGGAAGGAATGAGCGACGCTACTCTTCTGAGCTCTATCAAGCACCTTCTTCAAGAGGACGCCATTGACTGGTATGCGCGAGCAACGTCACAGAACCTTTTGCGGACCTGGGACCAGTTCAAGCGAGAGATCCGCAGAGAATTTTTGCCCAGCGGTTACTCCCAAATTCTTCGTCTGGAGGCCAGCTTCAGATTCCAAGGAAGGGAGGAATCCTTCGCGAAATTCTACCGCGACATTTCGGCGCTCTTCCGCTTCGTGGATCCACCAATTCCGAACGATGAGAAGTTCTTCCTGGTAAAGAAGAACATGAACGAGAACTACGCAGCTATCGTCACAGCAGCAAGACCACGTTCACTGGAAGAAATGGTAGAAGTTTGCACCGGTTACGACGAGACAAAGATGCTCCTGAATAGGCAACGCCGTATTCCAATTCCCCACAGCGCGCTTCTCGAGCCGAACTTCGCCACGCCAGTAGCAACCAACAGACCACCACCGATTCAGCATCAGCAGCAGCCACACCGGTTCAGCAGGGTCCATGTGGTGGAGCTGGAAGAAAACCACCATGAAAGAGAAGCAGGGGAAGAGCAGTGTGAAGACGCATGGCAACACACCATCGACGAGCTTGTTGAACAAGTCAACGCGCTTAAGATGAACCTGGAGCGAAGATCGACGAGGCCAAGTTTTACCACACGCGACGAAAGACAATTCAGATCGACAGACAGGCTCAACCGAACCGAAGCTAACGTTTTGGGGGCAGGGCGGCAGCAAGCAAGAGAGACGCAAGCACAGCAGCAGCGACCGCAAGCCGCACCATATGAACCACGTCAGCCACAACAGCAGCCAGAACAGGTTCAAAGAGGACAGGGCTGGCAAGCACGACAGTGTACTTTTCGCACGGTAGAGGAATCAAACGAAAACAATCGAAGAAGCTACCGTCTACAGCCAGAACCGGTCAGCCAACCGGAAAGTCACCATGAAGAACAGCAAGGAGCTCCGAACAATCAGCGGCTAGTGATGGTTTGCTGGAACTGCGACGAGGAAGGTCACAGATTCATGGACTGTCCGAAGCCGCAAGCGATCCTCTTCTGCTACCGGTGTGGGCGGAAAGGCTACTCGTTGCGCAGTTGCTTCACATGCCGCACGGACGCGGTAAACTATCCAGCGGAGAACCAGCAGTAGAGGGGAGCAGCTCTCCGCACAACTTCGGAGACCCCTCCGTTATACCCGAATTCGACAACATCAACTCCGTCATCATCAATCTCGGAAGCGACAATAGACCGCACGCCGTTATTTCAGTGCTAGGAAAGGAACTCACAGCTTTGCTGGACAGCGGAGCGAACTGCTCTCTGCTAGGAGGAGCAAGAGCCAAGCTAGCAGAGGAATGCGGTTTGCAGAAAGGAACCGTCTGTGGTGGAATAAAAACGGCGGACGGCACAAAACATAGAATAACAAATTTCGTCTATCTTCCTATCGTATACAACAACCGCAACGAAGTTCTTCCAGTGCTACTGGTGCCTTCCATTCCGGATTGCATCATTCTCGGAATGAACTTCTGGGAAAAGTTTGGAGTTAAAGCGGTGTGTTGCACAGACGAATCCCAGCAGGAAGAGGAAGAAGGCAGCGAAGAACAAGAGATGAAGCAGCTAAGTCCCGAACAGAAGAGACGTCTAGAGCAGGCGATCCAAAAGTTCCCGAAAGCGGTTGAAGGCAAGCTAGGACGTACCAGGCTGTACGAGCATCGAATAGACGTAGGAAACGCACCGCCACGGAAGCAACGGCACTATCCCATGTCGCCGTATGTTCTGCAGGAGGTGAATAGAGAGATCGACCGAATGTTAGCGCTGGACGTGATCGAGGAGGCGCAGTTCTCGCCATGGAACAACCCGCTGGTCGCCGTCAAGAAGAAGACTGGGCAATATCGCGTTTGCCTGGACGCTAGACACCTCAACTCCATCATGGTGAACGAGGGCTACCCGATTCCCCAGATCGCGGCGATTACCAACAACCTCCGGAGCAGCAAGTATATCTCGTCCATCGACCTCAAGGATGCCTTCTGGCAACTACCTCTCCATTCCGGTTCGAGGCCGCTAACAGCATTCACCGTCCCATCCAGAGGCCACTTCCAGTTCAAGGTGGTCCCATTCGGATTATGTACAGCTAGTCAAGCTTTGGCGCGACTTATGACACACCTATTCGCCGACTTAGAACCGCTGGTATTTCATTACCTCGATGACATCATCATCTGCTCCGAGACCTTCGAAGAACACATAGCACTTCTTGAAGAAGTTGCCCGCCGGCTATGCCAAGCAAATCTCACGATTTCGGCGGAAAAATCGAAGTTCTGCAGGAAGAGCATGAAGTACCTCGGCTACGTGATTGACGAGCAAGGCTGGCGTGTAGATGATGAAAAAATCCAAGCGATCGTGCAGTTTCCAACTCCAACGACAAGGAAAGAAGTACAGCGTTTTCTCGGTGTCTGCAATTGGTACCGACGCTTTATCGCCGGATTCTCGCAACTGGCGGCTCCGTTAACGAACCTGACATCAGGCAAGGCCAAGTTCCGCTGGAATCCGATCGCCGAAGAAGCGTTCCTCAAGCTAAAAGCAGCCCTAGTTTCGGCGCCGGTGCTAGCGATGCCCGACTACAGCAAGCCATTCGCCATAGCGTGCGATGCCAGTGATACTGCAATTGGAGCGGTGCTAACGCAGGAGATTAACGACGAGGAGCACCCAATCAGCTATTTCTCGCAGAAGCTGTCAGCGTCAGAAAGAAAGTACTCAGTCACGGAGCGAGAGTGTCTTGCGGTGATCCGAGCGATCGAGAAGTTTAGAGGATACGTAGAAGGAATCCGATTCGTCGTGCACTGCGATCATGCAGCGCTCAGCTACCTGAAGTCCATGAAGAACCCGACGGCGCTGATGAGTCGTTGGCTGCTACGTCTGAACGCGTTCGACTTTGAGATCCGGTACAGGAAGGGATCTATCAACGTTGTTCCAGATGCTCTCTCGAGAACGGTGGCTGAAGCGGTGCTCACGGTTGATCAGGTGCAAGATCCGTGGTACAAGCAGCTAATCGAAAGGGTAAAGAGCGAAGGAGACCAGTTCCCGGACTTTCGCATTGCAAACGATACGCTGTTCAAGAACTGCCGCTGCAAGGACGAAGTAGGAGCGGTCTATCACAAGTGGAAGCAATGTGTTCCGAAAGAGGAGAGACTTCAGTTGATCCGACGATTCCACGACGAGCCAGCAGCAGCGCATCTAGGCTTCTACAAAACCTGGCACAAGCTCCAAGCCCACTACTACTGGCCGCAAATGCAGCTGGAGATTAACGACTACGTGAGGAACTGTGCAACCTGTAAAGCGTGCAAAGCACCAGGGAAGAGAATGATGCCGCAGATGGGAAACCCGAAGCCGGCGAAGACTCCTTGGGAGATGATTTCGGTGGATTTTGTCGGTCCGCTTACACGTTCCAAACGAGGAAACACGGTGCTGTTAGTAGTAGTAGATTGGGTGAGCAAGTACGTGATCGTTAAGCCAATGCGCGCAGCGGATTCGCAGAAGATGGTGGAGTTCCTAGAAGAAGAAGTTTGTCTAAAGTTCTCTCGCCCACGGTTAATACTGTCTGACAACGGGAAGCAATTCGAATCGATGGTCTTCAAATCCTGGTTGGCGAAGCACAAGATCGGACATATGAAGACGGCTTTCTACTGTCCACAGGTCAACAACGCAGAACGCGTCAACCGCGTCGTAGTAACCTGTATTCGGGCGTTGCTGGACGGCGATCACCGAGAGTGGGACGAAAAGCTACCGGCAATCACGGCGGCGATAAACGCAGCTCGGCACGAGGCGACGGGTGTGAGTCCGCACGAAGCCAACTTTGGGCGAAACCTGTTGTTGCACACAGACCTCTACACACAGCAGGAGCTCAACACGCCAGAAGATCCGAAGGTAGCCGCAGGACCTGAGACTCTCAGCAATTCGTCGAATCCAGAAGCTGATCATCGAGCGGATCAAGAACAGCCACCAGCGGGCGAAGCAGCGATACAACCTTCGCACAAGAACAGTAGCGTTCAAGGCAGGAGATTTGGTTTGGCGACGATCGTTCGTTCTCTCGTCAAAGGCGGATCAGATCAACAGCAAGCTAGAGCCGAAATTCGTTCCGGCGATCGTGAAGGAAATCCTCGGGGTGAACCTCTACGTGTTGGAAGATGTTCTAAGCGGCAAGAAAGGAAGATTCCACGCGAAGGACATCAAGGCAGACTAAGCGAATGTGTTCAAGCTATGCAAACAGGCGGTGCCTGTCAACGAGCAAGCAAAACGCTGAAGAAAACACCATCATTGGGCACAATTACAGCGACCAGGAGGGCAGAGAAGATCGATCCTGACTCTGCACTTCCGTTACATCGATTTGAAGACATCATCCACGGGGATCTTCGTTCCTAGAAGCGAGATTCCGGACCGGTCGAGCTATGTACCCAGGCGGTGCCTGTAGACCAACAACAGTAGCGATCAAAAACACCATTTTGGGAGCATCAACCACGAAGACTGAGTGAGACGAACCGCTGCAATATCACTCACCTCAGCAACACCGATTGTGAGTCGACAGCAAGGATTTCCGTTCATCCGAGCGAGGTTCCACAACGATAAAGCTATGTCCACAGGCAGTGCCTGTCAACCATGAGTACCAAGCTTCAAAAACACGTACCAAGCGGGAAAATGGCAAAAGTCAGGTGTGATGAGCAATAACTTCAATACGACTACCTCTCCACCTCGACAGATTCGTCAGCTTTGTTGTAGATCACGATCAACGCTAGAGACAGTACACGATTTGCGATCCCATCCTTCAGAAATCAGGACAGGCACAGTAGCAGGCAGGAGAAACAACAAGCGGTACCGAAATACTTCCATCGCGCCAGGAAGCGTACCGCGCGCCGTTCGCGAAGCGGGAGAAATCGCACCCTGTGTCTTTGGAAACGGGGAGCAGGGATCTCTGCAGTGCACCAGCTGGCTTTCGGATAGGAGGAGTGGAGAGTCGGAGATCGACGACCAACCATCGGTTCGACGCGGCTCAAAGCTTACGGCCACTATCAGGCGCGGTGAAATCGCATCTGGTATCACTGAGAGAGGAGGAGTCGAGGCGAGGCCTACGCGGGCAAGGGAGATTGGGACCCTGAAAGCCATCGTGAGTAGGGAGGCTCCAAATACCAACAAGGAGAACGCAGCAAGACATCAGCCTACAGCGGGCGAGGGAGATTGGGACCCTGAAAGCCATCGTGAGTAGGGAGGCTCCAAATACCAACAAGGAGAACGCAGCAAGACATCAGCCTACAGCGGGCGAGGGAGATTGGGACCCTGAAAGCCATCGTGAGTAGGGAGGCTCCAAATACCATTACAAGCACCTAGCAAATCGACGGCCTACAGCGGGCAAGGGAGACTGGGACCCTGAAAACCGTCGTGAGTAGGGAGGCTCCAGATACCAAAAACAGGACAATGAATCAAGCGTAGCGACATCCCGAGAAGCACCATCATCAAGCCATGTCGGCAGCATCATGCCAACCAGGAAGAGAAACACTCACACATAAACACACCTAGTGGTCAGGCCGTTAGCCGATCGTGACAAATCGAGCACATCATCAACAATACGACCACCCTCACTACACAGAGCTATGAGTGGCACCACTACGAAGAAACGAAACACGATCTCGGCAATCCAGCCAATCCACGACTGGAGCAGTGCACACGAACCCTCAAGTGTTTCCAGTCAATTCGAATGCGTGGCCAAGGGTTAAAGATCTGGGGGTCGTCATGGAATCTTCATCCCAACGGTAACGCGACCAGGGGCGCGGTAAAACCCTATTTCTCGGGCCCATGACGATTTAGTCGCGGAAATGCTTCTTTTCTCAGTATATCCGCACAAACCAAAACAAAACCATTTTTCCTTAGTCTGTAAATATAGCTTCTTAATGTTTAGTGTGCAATTAAGCCTATTCTGGTCAACACAGTAGGCTAGAATCCAATTTGAATGATGATTTGCCGTAGGATTTGATGAAGCTGGACAAGGACTTTGGTCAGAGACGATTTGAGAGGTCGAAAAATCTGCCAGGCGCAGCTGGCGTAAAATTTGGTATAGATTAAGATTATGTAATTAAGGCGATAGTGAAGATCTGATTTGGCAAGCAGCCGAGGCTTGCGTATGATGAAGTTTAGTAGAGTTAAGCACACGATGTAACTTGAGGTCTGCTCAAGAGCTCAGTTGACCGACTTGTCTCTGACCATCATCCTAGGAGGATGATTAAAGATTTGTTGGAATTTTTCATGAATTGTTTGATCACCAATTCATGAAAAATTCTTCCGCTACGGTAGAGTTGTGTTACGTTTTGTATGTTTAGCGATATTGTATCAGGAGAAAACTTTGACAACCAATAAGATTATAACACAAAAACAGTAAGACATTGCTCCGCCAGTCAAAGTTTAAGCACCACTGCGACAACCATCCGTCACCAGCCTGCCGAATAACATCAGCACAGCAAATCATTCTCAATACATAAGCGCACTCAAGTACATAAGGGAACGAAGACGAAACAACTCCACACCTAACAGCACGGATGGAAGAGCCGTAGGAGAAGAAGCGATCTCTACGGTGACGTTGCTCAGCATATGCGGGAGAGTGATTGCCCGAAGGCCGACACACACACACGCCAACCAAAGCCAGCACGATTGAGCTAGGGCGAGAAAGATTTTTTATCGTCGTTCCATTGTCAGTCCCAATGATGCGATCGGTCGGTTCGGTTTAATAAGCGGATTTTGCCACAAAAAGTTAGTGCCGTTTAAAGCCCGCGAAAGAGAACTTTTGCAGTTTTCCATAGTGAAAGGTTACATAGTTGTTACCGCCCGTGGCGGAAAATATCCGGACGCGAAAGGCACCAGAGCTCATCATCGTCACGTGGCCATACGGTGAAAGGAAGGATCACGGTTTTCGCGGCAAATATCAACGACCTAGAAGGCACGAAGAAGCATTTTAGAGTGGTGAGTCAAATTGTAGATTGACAACGAAGTGGGAGCTAATTTTGTACATCATTCAGGCCAACCGCTTCGAAACCGACATGATTGTCCGATCACGAGATCATCGCTGGCATCAGGACGGGCACGCATTGTTCAACAATAAGAACGCCGCAAATCCATTGTCTGCTGACGCTACTGCTCGAATCGCGATTCCGACGGAAAGAAAGGGGGTAGGTACGCTACATTGTGTGGGCAAAATGGCCGACTAATCCGTTCCTGATTTAGGGACGATTTTGCATCCACCAATAGCGCATAGCCACTGCAAGAGCCGTAGGAGGACCTCGAAGCGAGCCAGGTTGGCTGTCGCTTCCCTCGAAGCACCCACACACGACGAGAAACCCCTTATTGGGTATGTGTAGCCGGCAATCAAGAACGAGCAGTCACTAACCGGCAGAACAACAGGGTTTTTTCGTTGCAGTTTTGTTCTTTGGCTCATCGAAGGAAGGCCCAGCGAGTCTACACTCAGGGGTTCCCAACACCGCGGTGGAGGATCGTCCGTAGCCATATCAGCAGTTGACATTTGGCACATCGGAGGAAGAGCGGACTGTGACTCACGACCAGGGGTTCCCAACACAGTAGTGCAAGGTCGTCGGCGGTGAATGACCGTCGAGAGCTAGCCGCTTCAGCTGAGGGGGTGCAGGAGCACAGAGCGTGCGACGACGGCGAGCGCAGACCGTCAGAAAGAATGCGGAGGCTGGTGGAGCTAAAGGCGGCGGGAGCATAATGGCCGGTGCCGTGAGTACCAGAAATCTAGGATTAAGCCACTACATGTAAGAAGAGATAGAATATAGGCCTCGAGGTCAAGTTTAGGAGTCAGGTAGTCATGATGGCACCCAATATATGCATTTAAAATGAATTACTCGTTTTGTGATTGAGTTGGAGCCCTTTGCCTTCAGTGTTTGTGCCGAATCCCCTTTTGATAATGGTAGTTCTGCTCTACCGGGTCGGGAACTTGCAACAGCTTCTTGCGTTAAACGTAAACTTCCACGCCTAACATCGTAGTCCAAACGCATGCCAAGGAAATGGCTGACTTCCCCGCAATCGGTCATCGCAAACATCGTGGTTAATTGCCTTTTCAGCTTCAAGATGGTCATTGGGTTCCTTCCACATATCAGCAGGTCATCCACATACAGAACGATATAGATTTCGTTACCATCCTGAATCCTAGTATAGAGGCAGTAATCATGCCGGGAGCGTGTGAAACCCAATTTCAATAATTGTTCATTGAATTTCTCATTCCAGCATCTTGGCGATTGTTTCAAGCCATAGAGAGACTTGAGAAGTTGGCATACTGTGTTCGACGGTGCTTTGACTCCATCAGGGACCGCCATGTAGATGTTTTCCTTCAACTCACCGTACAGGAAGGCTGTCTTGACGTCCATGTGGTGAAAGGAAAAACCTTGGTGAACGCCCGCTGCCAGTATCGTTCGAATTGTGGCCAGCTTCGCCACGGGGGCAAACGTCTCTTCATAATCCAGCCCAGCCTTTTGAAGAAAACCTTTGGCGACAAGTCGCGCCTTGTACCGCACTGGATTTCCATTCACATCGTCCTTGACTCGGAACACCCATTTGGCCTTAAGGGGTTTGATGCCATCCGGGCACTTGACGAAACGCCACACGTTGTTTGCAGCCATCGAATGCAGCTCGTCCTTAACGGCACCAAGCCATTGTTGTCGGTCGTCACGTTGCATGATGTCGTCATAACGCATGGGTACATCTGTGGAAATCGATTCGCCAGAAGTTGCTCTATAGTTTACAAAGTAATCGAACAACTTACCAGGAAGCCTGCGCTCCCGTTCGCTACGCCTCGACACCGGCTCACTCGGAGTTTCGTGTCTTTCAATTTGCGAAGGGAGCGCGTCTGCTGAATCCTCGTAGTCCGTTGAAATGTCGCCATCCTCAATAGTGCCACCAGCAGCCTCATCACCACCAGAATCGCTTTCAGCTTCGTTAGGCACAATGCCAAGATCTTCATCTGCAGAGCTTTCCCCCTCTTGCTCGAAAGGGAAATTCACCACCAGTGGAACATCGTCGACAGGCTTCAGCTGAGCATACGGAAAAGTATCTTCGTCGAATTTTACGTCACGAGCAATTCTCACCTTTCGCGCTTGCATGTCCCAAAGTCGATATCCGTTGGGTGCGTAGCCGATCATAATCATCTCACGGCTCTTTGGATCCAACTTTTTGCGCTGCTGATTTGGAATCCATGCAAAACACCGACACCCAAATACTCGTAACTTGTCCAAACTTGGCTTCGAACCAAACCATCTTTCAGCCGGAGAAACACCGACCGGTAGGGCAACCGTGGGGCTTCGGTTCAACAAGTACACGCACGCCAACGCCGCTTCGGACCAAAGATATTTTGGTACACCAGAATCAATCAGAACAGCACGAATTCTTTCTACGAGAGATCGGTTGAACCTCTCAGCAACCCCGTTTTGTTGAGGTGTATACGCAACGGTGCTTTCAATTTGGATGCCTTTTCGCTTGTAATACTGTTTCTGGGCGTTAGAACAGTATTCTCTCCCTTGGTCAACGGTGATTTTCGAAATCTGCAACCCAAATGCGGCGGAAACTGTGGCTTCATACTCACGAAATTTTTCAAAGACGTTGGATTTCTTCTTAAGCAGGTAGATCATCGCAAAATGTGTGTAGTCGTCGATGAAGGAAACGATGTACTTTGACCCGTCCCAGGCTGTCGGGTCGATTGGGCCACACACGTCGGAGTGAATGCGCTCGAGGGGGCGACTTGCATGACTTCTAGTTCCATTGAACGGCTCACGACACTGTTTCCCTTGCACGCAAGCTTCACAAAAACCGACCGTGGGTAGCTTCTTGATTCCTTGCAGCATACCTTCTCTAAGCATGGTGTCCATTCCATGTTGGCTGATATGACCCAGCCGCCGATGCCACAGCGTGCCCGGATCCGTCTCACAGACATTCGCGCAAACGTTTTCCAACGTCAGCACTATTTCGTATAAGCTACCTACCAACTTGCCGGTCGCTAAAATTTCGCCACGTTTCTTCAACAGAGCCTTGTTGTCGGAGAACACTACATCGATGCCAGCTCGTGCCAGCTTTTTCACCGACATCAAATTTTCTCTCAGGTCCGGGACAAAGAGGACATCCTTCATGTTGAACAGGACCCCCTTGTTGCTCGTTGCATCAATCTTACCGATCGTCCTGGCAACCATCTCCTGACCTTCTTTTGCCACTTTTATTTCTATTGGGCGCACTAGCGTTTCGAACGACGAGAAAAAAGATTTTTGACTCACCAAATGATCGCTGCAGCCAGAGTCCAATTTGAACGCCACAGTGTTGGTCCGGTCACGTTTTGATAACGATGCGTCCGCCATGAAGCTCACCGCGCTTCTTTTAACGCAGTTGGCTTCGCGTTTTCCTCGCCCGTTGCTATGGGCGTTACCACGTGCACCGTTGCTATGCCCATCGTCTTGACCACGTTGCTTGCAATCTTTTTTCATGTGACCACGCATGCCACATTTGTGGCACTTACCATCGAATTTGCGTTGACTGCTTCCGGAAAATGCGGCTGGCTTGTCTTCGCTGGCATCTTCTTGTCGATCCGACCGTTTTGACTCCTCAGCCAAAAGCCGTTGCTTCACCAAATCGAGCGTTAAATCCTCTTCGCTTACGTTTTCCAGCGCCGTCACCAACGGGTCGTACGAGTCCGGTAGCGTCAGGAAAAGTTGAGACACCAGATCCCCTTCCGCTAGGGTTGCACCGGCCGTTTTGAGCTTTCGTACAAGCCCATCGAATTCCACCAGATGACTCCGCATACCGTTGCCTTCTTTCATCCGGAGCCGTGCCAGTTGCTTCCTTATCAACGTCTGGCTGGCTACGGACTTTTTCGCGTACGTTGCCTCCAGACTCTCCCACATTTCTTTTGCGGTTGCCTTTTCCCGAACGACTTCCAAGCACTCGTCGGAAATAAAACTCACCAACAGTGATTTCGCCTTCCGGTCCATTTCCACGAACTTCGCTCGATCAGCTTCTACTTCCGGGGCTTCCCCGGTGAGAACCACTGACACGCCAGCTGCTTCGATGAAAAGCTTCACCCGGTAACTCCAATTCTGGAACTCGCTTCCATTCCCGCGGAACTGCGGAATTCCGTGCGCCAGCTCTTTCTGTGTGGTGCCCATAACCTATTGGGATTTCGTTACCGGAACTCGGAATTATAAAACGCGGATACTTCGAGAACAATTATTGCGGCGCTCATTTTAAATCCACATCCAGCGGCGGCGGTAACGCGCAAAAGATATGCGCGCAATTCAAACGCAACGTCAAAACTCAAGTAGGCTTGGATTTGTTCGTACTTCAAGGACGCAAATGTTTCAAATTTGCTAAATCTGAAACATTTGGTGATTTTTACTATCACTGCGACGGTATATCAAGATTTTCAGATAATCGCATTACGTGGATTTAACTTGCAGAGCACAATAAGGAGCTTTATTAAAATGCGACTATACTGCACGATGTGCAAAATTGAAAGAGAAAGAACAATTTGAATATGGGTCGCAGCTTACTACTACCTTGTTGGGTTGGTTGCTATGCAACAGGCATTGCCACCCAGCATGGATGGAATGACCAGAATAGCCGATTGCTACTTGGATTACAAGTTGGCATAGGCCTATTCAAATGACGTCTCAAATCAGCTGATCGGGAAGCACTTTGACATTTCTTCTATGAAAATGACAGGCCCGTGTTAGCACCGGTCCTCCACCGATGTAAACAAATGCATTGACGGATCTGTCACATGAAAAGGCCTATAGTAATTTTTACATCAGAATTTTTCCCGTGTAGGCCATTTTCAAATGTCTTGCTAGGCTGCTTTTCGTGCACTCGGCCTCTACTGTTTTTCGTGCGGCTCGGTAGAAAAAACTCGCAAGCAGACCAAAAAAAACCGAAGAAAACTTTTCTCGATGGTGGTCAGCAAACGTCGCGCGTTTGATTTACGGTGGAAGATTTTTGCAAATTGTTCCGATTTTATCGCGTTGAAACCGGGTAAAAAGTAGTGTATTCGATTCGGTTTCGGTGGCGGAACGGAAATTGTGTGGACAATATTGGTGGCTTTGGAGAATAAGTGCTGAATTTCGGGAGGTAAGTTCGGCTGGGCGGAGGAAATGTGGCAGCTCTAGAATAGCAGTGGGGTGAGGAGCAAATTTCGAAAGGGGGTAGCGCTAGTGCGGCTGAAACCGGCTTCTTCCCCACAGAAGCAAATGGGGTTGGGGTAATAATGATGACAAAAGTGTCGTTATTATTGAGGGAACTATTATTATTCCATTAAGTGAGCTTATCCTTGAGATTATGAAATAATGTAGTTTTATTTTGGCTTCAGGATGCGACGTAAGGCTGCAGAGAAGGCGAAAAGTTCGCCGGAAAAGGTGTCCCGGAGAACAACCCGCCGTGGACGGAAATCTCCTTCGGCAAGTCCGGAAAGAGAGGAATCAGCTGCCAAGGAACAGTCTGATGAGGAGCAGCAAGCAGCAGAACCTGCGGAACAACGTAAATCGGATAATAGTGGATCCGAGCCGGAGGAAGAAGAGGCACCAAGAAGAGGACGTGCTCGAAGATCTTCACGGGCTAAGGCATCGGAGGAGAAAACAATCACCAGACCTCGTAGAAGTTCCAGACGCAAGTCCCAATCGGTAGAGCCTTCAGATAGGGAAGAGAGCGAAAAAGAGGAAAACGGTGAGAACTCTAATGAAAAAGACGCTGCCGTTATGGAAACGATTCCGGAAGAGAAACCAGAAGAAGTTCAAGAACCCGTTTCTAAGTCGCCTGAACCTAAGAAAGATGATAATTCACAAGATGCAAAGGAAGAAGTAGTCATAGAAGAGACTAAAACCGAACATAAGGTTATTAATAAAGAGAAATCAGAAGATGAAGAAACTACAGACAAGCAAAACGGTGAACAGGATGAAACCGAAAAACCAGTAGAAAGTCAGAAGGACGTCGAAGAATCTAAACCAGAACTTTGCGACCAGTCTCGTGAATCTGGAGAGGTTGATTCGGAGAGTGTTCAGGAAGAAGAAAGCCAACAGGCTTCAGAGGAGAAACCGACCAAGGAAGCATCCCCTGAAAAGGAAGCTTCTGAGGAGGAATCTTCTTCGGAAAAAGATATCCGAAAATCGGAATCACCTAAGCCAGTGCGAAAATCCCGTTTCAGGTCACGTACTAAATCACCCGTTGCACGAGAATTGCCCTCTGAGCCAACGCAGCAGGATAATGGCGATGACAAAAATGATGACGAATTGGAAGCTGGAGAAATCAAAGACGATGATACCCCAAAACGAAGCCCTGAGAAAAAGCCAACGGAAGAGAAGCCTTTACGAAGGCCCTTACAGCGCAAAAGGCGATGGTTATCGTCAAAATCAGACACTAAGGCATCTGTAATAACGATATCCACTGATTCATTGAAAAACATTATCTCCGAACCGGTTCAACCAGTTCCACTGTCGGACGTGAAACTTGAGTCCTCCCCGGAACCGGAGGAAATCGTCGACAGCAATGAGGAGCAGCCGTCCGGAGAGCGACGTCGTTCCAAAGATAAGCTATCAATCGAATCCTTAGAAAAAGAAAACATCGAAGAGCAGGACCACAAGGCCCCCAAACCGACGGAAAAACTGCTGGGCAATCGCAAGATTAGCATCGTTAGTGACGATGGAAACACGGCTATTGCCAGACCTCCGAGTCCGGCGAAGCACCATTCCAGCAACATATTGTACATTACCAATTTGGTCCGGCCGTTTACGGTGCTGCAGCTGAAAAGCCTGCTGGCACGTACCGGCAAAATAGTCGAGAACGGGTTCTGGATCGACAAGATCAAGTCGAAGTGCTTCGTGAAGTACGAAACCGAAGAGTAAGTATCGTGAGAATATTACTAATAGTATTAGTTATGTGACTTGTAAATTCCTATTACATAAAAAGAATTAGTACGATCCTACAAACCCATATAACAAGTCAGCTATACTTATAACATCCCAAGAAATAAAAGAAATTTAACTAATAATAACATTAGTTAAAAAATAGATTCTTTATGCAACGCAAATCATTAGTACTTGAAATATTAAATTTTGTATCTTATAGTTTGATGATAG
Organism: Aedes aegypti; assembly: GCF_002204515.2. NCBI lineage: Eukaryota > Metazoa > Arthropoda > Insecta > Diptera > Culicidae > Aedes > Aedes aegypti. The sequence continues at coordinate 406,007,140 of NC_035108.1, forward strand.
TACACAAATTGCAGCGTTCTGAAATGTGTCCTTTTTCCCACAGTGAAGCCGTGGAGACCCGTCACGCATTGCACGGTGTCCGGTGGCCGGCATCGAATCCGAAATGCTTGCACGTCGATTTCGGAACCGAATCGGCCATGGAGAAGGCGATCATTTCCACGCTGGATGACGCTGGAACCACGCGCATCACGATGGACAGCGCAAAGGACGCCAAAGAATTCGGATGGAGCCGTGATTCTTTGAAACAGGAAGAGGTATGTGAAGAAAGAAAGCAAACGCTTTTGATCAATTGACTGATAAACATATGATCGTTTTCGTTCCTGATAGGAGACCCACGTGGTACGACCGGTGCGTGAATGGGATCTTGGAAAGAAAGATACATTCGACCGGGAAGACCGTGGACGGGCAGAAGGAGACAGAGGCGGTCGGGAGAGGGAGCGAGAGCGGGAACGCGATCGGGATCGCGAACGCGAGAGGGACCGGGATCGGAGCGGACGTGTCGACGAGGGACGTGGGGATCGTGGCCGGAGGCGTTCATCGGAGCGCGAATTCGGACGGGATAGAGATCGAAGACGCGGCAGCACCAGTGTTTCGCCAGGTAGGTTCCAGTGTACTGAGAAATTCTCTCTGAGAGAGATGTTTAAAATTACCTACGCTTCAATCGTGTAAGTAAAAAAACTGAATTCGGTTGGTCGTTAGGAGACTGCATACCTTATCTATGATCGAAGACGTTTTTTATGGCTTCTCGATTTTTCACAATTCTTAACACACTTCTTGTCATAACTCAGATTTATTGGACAACCCCTTTACACCGTGGTTTTCAAAGTAGCAGTTTTAAAACTCTGTCGATAAAAATAAAGAAAGTTTATCAAGTTTATCATATTTTTGATTCATTTCGTCATGGGTTTTGAAAAAGCAATGTGTCAAAACTAGCCAAAGGATACATTGTATAAAAGACCATCTTATGATTTGAGTGTCTAAAATATCTATGCCAAAGTGAATTAAGTAGTTCAGTTACGGAGCCACGAAGGTCAGTTAAAAAGAGCTAGATGATTCATGAAGTCCTTAGCCAAAAAATGACGGGGTTGGTGGTTCAATGGCTACCGCTTCTGCTTCATAAAGCAGAAGGTCATGAGTTCAATCCCAAGTTCGTCCCTTTCATCGTACTTTGTAGTTGTATTTTTCATTCACTTCTATCTTCCCCTCTCAATCTATCACAGTTGATCTATTGGTTCAAAGCATTTGCTCTCTGCCATAAAATTACTACCCCTACACCTTCCCGCAAGAACTGGCGTAGATGCAAGGGCATGTTTTGAAAAATTTAACAATCATTGACACATGAGCCAAAATTTGAAGCCATTTATCCGCCTGCATTCACACAACACGCATGACATTTATCGTTCGTGGAAGATAACGAGCCACGAAAGGAAAAAAAGACAGACATAGTGGTTTCTGCGATCGTGTACCTACACGTTACATGTCACCAACACTACATAAAGATTGCTGGTTGAAAATATAAATAAAGATCAGCTGTTCCCAGCAAAATCAAATGGCAGTATTTTCAACCAGCAAATTTGCGCACGTGTTCGTGACACCGCTCGGCGAGAGCTCAATACACCACTGACTGTTGGGCGCTGATCGCTGTGTGTCACCACGTGTTACATTCGCTGACACACTCTCTTTCAATAAACAAAGGCGAATATTTTAAATTTTCTGTGCTATGTTTGCAACTACAATGTTGTTCGATGGTCCAATAGATTATAAGGTACAGTGGGGGAAGTGTATCAGTGGGGTAAGTGGATCATTTGTCAATATAAAGCATAAATACTTGAATATGTTGAATGTTTTCGCACCATTGCTTCGTTTTAGGTTATGTTTTTACGCCCACACTGATACTATTGCAAAACTAGTACTACACGTACACTAACACAAGCAAACTTGTTAGCTGCAAAAAGTAATTAATTTGAAAATTGTTTTCCATCAATCAAAAATCCATTGTATCTCTGTCTTAAATCGAATTCTATTAGTTTTTTCGACACATGGTAAACATTTCAGTTCTAATTGAATGAATTACAATGAAAAATATGTGATTTTTATAAATAAATACAGATATATTGTACATGGTACACTTACCCCTACTTTCTAATGGGGTAGGGTAAGTGGATCAAGTATTATTATCATTTATTGGCAGACTGCTTACGAGAATTTTAATAGGCTTATATATCCGCAAATGTTGTTTTCCTTTATTTTGTTCCATTCCCAGCTTGAATTTGTCAAATTGACCATATAAAATTTGAATTAATCCACCTAAAAGTTTTTTTTAACCTTTCTGGTAGAAAAAAATATAAAAAGAATAATAATTTCAAAATTCACACGAAACTTTATCTCACGTGGTTTATCTAAGTTGAGTTGTAAAAGAGCAAAATATATCAATTTTCCAATCGAAAGCATAGTATCGTACCTTATTTGACCATATAAATTGTTCTAGACAGATGATACACATATATTCATAAATAAAATAAAACGATTTCAGTTTGTTATTCAAAAGTAAATGTAACTAATATTTTTAAACCAAGAGTGTCTTTCGAAAATATCGTTAGGAATTATCTTACAATACTTCTGTATAACTTATGCGTATAAATGGATGAATTTTCTCCAATTTTTTCTACTTACAATGTATTTTTTTTTGTTCAAATTAGTATGAGCTAATATATACATACTTTTTATTATATTTTGATTAAATAAAGATACTTTTAATTTTAAAGTATTAAAATGTAACATTACTAGCACTAATAACAAAAACGAGGGTTATATGATTCTTATTAAACATAAGCACACTACATTTGTTTCGAGAACAGATTTTTTTTTAATGGTGATCCACTTACCCCACCATGGTGGGACAAGTGGATCATTTGGCGCAAATTTTTAAGTCTCTCATACTCAATACATAACAATCAGAAAAACCAGAATAAGTGACGATTTGAAGTATAATAGTCCCTTATTTGTTATCCACAGAAAAATGTTTGAGTTACATTATTCACGTTAGCTGTACATAACATTGAAGCTAACTATTGATTTTTCTGTATCCACTTACCCCACGGTACCTTAATTAAGTTGTTTAAGGTTGTATTAGCAAAAAATATGGAAGGTTTTACTAATTCTACGCAAAACATAATATACTCGCATGGCTCGACACCGTTGTAGTCTGTGAGAGTTATTGCTCTTGAACGCTCTCTCGCCACGCATCAAACGAGAGAGTGAATATAAATTCATAGGGCTCTCCGATTGCAATGTGCCACGAACTGTTATGGTTCGTGAACTGTTACACTCTCTGAATATGGGCTCATTCATTTATTTCATAACGCTGAAATTGGCCATTTCGGATACCCACCCACCCCCTTGTAACGCTTTTTGTATGAATATTATTCAGTTTTTGTATGGATCGTAACATTGTTTGGACACCCACCCACCCCCTCCAGCGTTATGAAATTTGTGAATGGGCCCATATGGTTCGATCGGCTTATTCGGATCGAAATCCAAACACTGTAGCAAGGGTATAGCCAGTCTACTGTTGTCCAGTTTTGAATACATAATCAATTTCTAGCCCTCCCCCTCATTGGTAAGTATTCTGGCATGGCAGGCGCCATTGTTGCCTAAAAATATAAGATCACCAACACTTATACATTCAGCGTGTCTGTTAGTCCCAAGCAGTTATCTGGCTGGTTCCTTGTGTAAGTGCAGCTGATCTGGCGATGCTGGAGTAGCCAATCAAGCTCAAGCTAAAGCTATAATACAATCCGTGATAGTGACTAGCTATTACTGAACACCACTCTCAAAATAAACGCAATCGTTATATGCTCTGCAAAATATGTAATTCACTTAGTTTTCTAAGTTTTCCAAAACAATTTTTGTTATGACTTTTCAAAAAAAAAGTTGTTTTTCAAGTTATGCAAGTTTTGTGAGCAAACAATTGTACAAAATTTTCTTTGGTCATAAAAACGAGGGGTCCATTTATTTGATCAAGCACTTTCAATACTTACCTACTCGACAAAAGCGTTTCATACAAGCCTAATATTAAACATTGTGAGAAACCAAAATAAACTCATTGTGACCTGTTGTAATGACAATTTGTAACAAACCTGTTTATTTTTGCAGCGAGGAAGTTCAAAAAGAAGGAAAATGAACCACCCATCAGGCTGTTGGATGATCTTTTCAGGAAAACTAAAACAACACCTTGCATATACTGGTTGCCACTGACAGCCGAACAGGTTGGTAGAAATGAAACATTTTTGGACATAAGTCATATGAAACGATTCAATTTTCCATTCAGATCACCGTTAAGGACGAGCAACGCCGCAAGGAGTTGGCAGAGACCCAGCGCCGCCAGGAGGAGTCACGTAAGCAGGAGGAAGAGCGTCGCAAAGAGCGTGAACGACGTGATCGTGAGCGCCGAGAGCGGCCACGTTCCAACTCGAGAGATCGTCGTCGTCGTTCGCGATCTCGGGACGACAATAGGCGTAGGCACAGATAGATTCCTAACAACGGAAAACGCCACCGCTGATAATGCGGAAGCGAGGGAGCAAGTAATAGAACTGGTACTTACTCCCAAATATTGAAGGAAATTTGATTGACCTATTATATATGTTAACCCTGCAGAGATCGCGAACGGATCAAAAGGACGTTGCAGATACGATCGGTGAGAGAGAAAGAGAAAGGGAGAAACATGTTTTGGGAGATCCCGTTCGTCATTTCTTGTCACCGGCGACGAAGTCAAATAGGGTCTGTGCAGAATGTTTTTGTTTCTTATAATCTTTGCTTCTTACCTTAGGATTTAGCGTTTCCCGGTCTTTGATCCAAGTTTTTCGATTCTGTATTCCTTTTTATTCTACAGTCAACAGCTGTTCACGTTTTTTGGAGCGAATTTAAACGTTCGCTGTCAGTTTTCGAACTCTACCTTTCTTGAGTTTACTCTGACTACCCAACATTATTATCTTTTTAAGTTTATTACAGGAAGTTAGATTTGATCGATCGTATTTTCCCATCTATATCTAGCAAACGATTGTTTCGTTTTTGGAAGCAAAACAGTTTTTGCTATGATACTTCATTCTTACCCAATGAACCTTATTCAATTCATTAATATTTTTACGAAATGAGCTACATTTTATAATTCATGGAGAAATTATAAGTACATATATAGATAGGAATAGTACAGCCGCGCAGTAAACGTGTAGTGTCCAGCACCAGTTCGTCCAATCCTAAATGATATCTAGCGGAAACGGAGTTGCAGTTACACAATGACCGAGACAGCCAAACAAGACCCTAATCACCAAAAACAAAACCCAGCATCAAGAAAATTACAGCTCAATAAGCAACCTTCTCTTCTGTATATTGTGTATTTCTATCAGAAGCTGAACTCGCTCGAGAAGGCACGCACATGATCTCTGGGATATCGTGGTTTAGATTCTACAACCACACTGGTGAGCGATGTCCACTCCACTCAATCTGATCTGGGTCTATGTTCTCAAATGCAGGCGATATCGTTATGAGGAGAAAGAGGATCACTTTGCCATCATCTATCCGGTCAAGTTCTGTCATCAAATGATGTTGCTAATAAGAGCCAGCTGCACTTATACACGATACAAAAACACGAGAAAGGCTAACACAGTTTGACTGGATACAGGACTGAATCGAAGCACAGTAACCGTCATGATTGCAGCGCCTTAACCACCACAATTTGCTGTGTCAATCCGGAGCAAGTCAGCACTGCAGCAAGCTTCTCGTGGAAACTCGCCTGTCTCCGATTTGTGACTGGGGAAAACATCGTTGGAAGCTACTTGCTTTGAAGGATGGAAACAATCGAATGAACTAAATGTAGCCAACCCCAAATGAATGCAGAATAATTAGAATTGGTAGTGAACAAAATGTCAACTATTCGTTTATCTCGTAACACAAATAGTAGAGTTCTTTTTCTTTGTGTTGGGTGACAAAATGTGTGAAGTGGCACCAATGCAAACTTTTTACGAACGAATGAATTCGCCAGTAAGTAATTGGTAGTCTAACCGTATTTGGTAAACTTTGATTCCTACTCAAGGGATGAGAATAAAGCATAAACATTAGTAATCCAATTCCAGTTTTTCTCTTTTGCAATAGGACAAAAAGTTCCCAAATTCTCACTCTAAGCCGTATCCTAAGCGCCGATCATAGTTGAAGAACCATAATCTATATTTAATGGGCTGTTGGGTTTTGATCTCGAAACTTGTAACCTTCTGAACAATTAAATCCACCCTTATTTTTGTTTACGTTCGAATAGACTTTCGATCGAAAATCGTTTTGCATTCCCGTTTACGCCAGCAAACTCAAGTGGACAATAGATGCGAACGAATAGAATTCTATTGAAAGTTAGATACGCCGTAAACAAGAAGAGAGGTGTTTAAGCGGAAAGATTAAAAAATAAAGTCCATCGTTTTTCGATATTTCAAGACTCTCTCTTACACCTTCGGTGAAGCATTTTCCCATTATACTGCCACTTTTGTAGAGTTCGCGAATCCAAAATCTCTTACCTCACTCGTAGGTTAAGCCCGATTTTTTTTTAGTAATGACTGGAGAGATTCCATATAATTTCCTAGAGGTCTCCTAGAATCTCTGAAGTAATATCTAAAGCACAGACAAACATACGTCACACTCTGATCATTGTCCATCGACCACCTTTTAACGGTCGATTAAAATATATTGTAGTTGGCCAATCCACCACCCGAAACGCTCGCATCGTTTTTGTTCGCGTTTGACGTTTACACATCACCGCCATCTGTTGGTCCATCGGCCAAACACGTACAAGTTTTCTCGACTATAATTTTGATCGCGATTTGTTCTAAGTGGTACGTCTGTTTATCTGTGCCTAAAGGTTTATTTAAGGGCGCTTCTGGTTGCATTCTCAGAGTATTTTTTAATTCGTTAGGATTAATGTTTAATTTTTACGTTTTTTTGTTTTCTCTGTGAACTTTTTTCTAGATACAGGCTTAATAAAGTTCCCATTTTTCTTACACTCAGTCGCAACCAGTCCTGATTTAAAAAGGTCTTGAAGTATACGGAAGAAGTTTGGTATTTTATTCAATTATATTTGTAGAAAATACTATATAATTGACATTTTCTGAAAGTTATACAAAAGTCAGTTTTATCCTGCAGTTTCTGTCGATAATATGTAACAACAATTGCCTGGTTGGAAACATCTGGAATGTAGTTGATTAGATTAGGCCATTATGCAGTAAAAACATAATCTCCATTGTCTCCGACTAATGACAATTTTGGCAGTTTACGTGGCACCTGATTCCATTTACATTGCACCGACATCCTCCGGTGGTATCGCCGGGACCGCGTGGTCCCCAACGCGGTCCTCTAGTGGCCCAGCACACATGGGTCTTACAAACGCTGCAGATTATCGCATCACATCCAGCGATCTTTGTCAGCGCGATGCGACACTTTGGACACCGCATAGCCATTCCGGTAGAGACCATTCTGTCGATTTCCTCCTGCGAGAGCCTGTCCGTGGTCTGTGCTACGCTTTTATCCTTGAATGCTTGACAGGTTATACCAGCATGTAATGCCTGTAGATATTAGGAAATAGCTAATCCAGGATAGATATACTGATCGCTCTACCTGTGCCAAATCGCTAAGCCCTCGCCTAACGATAAATAAGAGAACAAAATTGATGTTTTACTTCAGTGTATTTTTTCTAGTATTAATAAAGATGCAGTTCAGATCGAACGCAATTTATTTCGATTCGACGCAAATCACCCGAAAACCAATTCTGACTGAGCTATTTCTATAAACATTTGGTCCTATCGAACCTGATTTAATTAAGTATGGTTTTTCGAGTTGATTTGGGCCGAATTTCAGTGAATAGTTGTGATTTTGCGCGAATTTGCACCGTGTGCAAATAGTTTGGCGTTCCGCCATTTGCCGCTTCGTTCCTGCAATCATTGCTTGTGTGCGAGTGCGAATTATGACGTGTCCGGAACACGAAAACAAAATGGAGTACTTTGAAAGAGTTGCTCGTGGCAACTGAACTAAGACGAGTACAAGTGAAAATTCAGATGCTGCCATGCAGCAAGTGCAAATGAACTTGTAATCGAAAACAAACTAAAACATTCGGTGCTGCTCGTAGCAGCTAAGTGGTATCGAACAGAGAAAAAGTGCACATGAGGGATAAAAATACCAGATATGAAACCCCAAAAGTTCAGCGAAACATAACCCCGAAGAATTTGTTGGATGCGCTGCTTGGTTCGGTGCAGAATAGTTCTCCATCGGAAACGGAGTCGAATCTTCCTCCAACGAATCCGGTATCGAATCGTCAGCCTACAGAAACTGTAGCACAGCAGAAAGCAGCTCAAGCAAAACGTTTGGAAAAGCAAAAAATGGAGCAGAAACTCGAAAGGCTATTAGATCGGCGCGATTTGTTGAAGATGAAGCTTCTTCAAATCGAAGAGACGCTGGAAGTGCAAGTGAACAACATTCACTGGCTGAATTTACAGCTGGAAACATACGGAGATGCTACGACGACAACGAGAAGATCCATTCGGAGCTTTGCGATATCGTTTCTCGTGAGCAACGGAAGGCTTTTACGGAGGTTTATTTGCAGTTTGACCGGTACTACAACAATTTGTTTGTACAAATCCAGACTGCAATAGCAAAACTGCAAAGCGAAGAGAAAGTTAAGCAAGAGATGGAGAAGTGCTCATCGGCCGTACCGCAGCAATCGTTCATGGCGAATCCCACGGTTCCGCACCTGCAAGTTCCGTTGCCGACCTTCGATGGTAGTCTCGAGAACTGGTACACGTTTAAGTGCATGTTCCAGACTATCATGGACAGATATCCCAACGAGTCTCCTGCGATCAAGCTATACCATCTAAAGAATTCACTTACCGGAAGCGCATCTGATAAGATTGATCAGGATGTGATCAATAATAATGATTACAAAGCGGCATGGAAAGTACTCGAAGACGCGTATGAAGATAAAAGGCTAATCATCGATACCCACATCGATGCCCTGGAGATGCTACCCAGGATGACACGTGAAAACGGAGAAGAATTGCGAAAGCTGATTGAAAGCTGTTCGAAACATGTTGATGCCCTCAAAAATCTTCAACTACCAGCAGAAGGACTAGGTGAAATGATTCTCATCAACACAGTGGCCAAACGTTTAGACAAGGTAACGCGAACGCTGTGGGAGTCGCAGTTGGATCAAGAAGAGTGCCCGTCTTTTAGCGAGATGATGGATTTCCTACGTGAACGATGCAGAATACTCCAGAAAGTGAAAGGCTACCCGGAACATCGAGTGCAAGCTACCGCAGTCAAGCAAAAAGGAAAACCAGAGCAGAGGAACTTGCCGGCGAAGAACTTCGTCCAAGTATTCAAGGAATGTTGTCCGTGTTGCAGCAGTGATCACGCGATCTACAAATGTGAAGAGTTTCGGAAGTTATGTGTGTCCGATCGCTACTGCAAAGTGAAAGCAAGCGGTTTATGCTTTAACTGCCTACGTCGCGGTCATCGTACGGTAGATTGTAAGTCCGAGCAATTATGCAAGACGTGTCGGAGAAAGCACCATAGCCTCCTGCACGATGACAAGGCTGTAGCGAAGAAAGAGCAACCTATCTCCGTTCCACCCGCCGCTGGTACTATCGCCGATGAATTACCTGCTGTCCAAACCCAAGGATCTGTTAATTGCGCTCAAGTACCAAACATGAAGAAACAAGTGTTGCTCTCTACTGCAAACGTTCTGGTTTGCGGATCAGGAGGATTGAAATTGGCATGTCGTGCTCTTCTAGATTCTGGGTCTGATTCTAATATCATGTCTGAGGAGCTCGCGAGGAGTCTAAATGTTGCCTGGGAGCGGATCGATTTGCCGATTACAGGATTGAACAATTCTGAAACTCAGGTGAAGTATAAGCTACGAACGAAGATCATTTCTCGTGTAAATCAGTTCAGCGTTATTTTGGACTTCCTGGTGGTATCCAAAGTCACCACCAACTTGCCAATGGTCGAAGTCGACATACGCTCGTGGCCGATTCCGGCTGGTCTGTCTTTGGCCGACCCGTCTTTCCACGTTCCTGACGAGGTTCAGCTCATCATCGGCGCCGAGCTGTTCTACGATTTGCTAATGCAAGGAAGAATGAAGATAAGCGACGAATGCCCTACGTTGGTAGAAACGCGACTAGGCTGGATCGTTAGCGGTTCGGTTTTCACCTGCAGCAAGAAGATTCAACGCAACGTCTGCAATCTATCTGTCACCAATGAAGATTTGAATCGAACCTTGTCGAAGTTTTGGGAATTAGAAGCTTGTGGAGAGGCTTCTCCACTCAACGCACAGGAGCACGCTGTTGAAACGCATTTTGAACGAACGGTTTCACGAGATGCTAGCGGTAGGTACATTGTGAGACTTCCATTCAACAAACTGAAGGACAAACTCGGCGACTCTTATGAAACTGCTCGTCGTCGGTTGGAGAAGTTGTTGCGCACATTTGTTGACGACTCGAAACGAATCCGCTACACAGCATTTATGACCGAGTACCTATCCTTAGGTCATATGGTGGAGGTGACGGACGACCCTTTGGATGGACATTTTCTGCCGCATCACGCGGTTTATAAGGAAGCAAGCTCGACGACAAAGCTCCGCGTAGTTTTCGATGCTTCTTCGAAAACGACGACCGGATTGTCACTGAACGATGCGCTGAACGTAGGACCGACCGTGCAAAGTGATTTGCTATCAATTATACTACGGTTCTGTTCTCATCAAGTTGTTTTAACGGCGGATATTCCAAAAATGTACCGTCAGGTACGAGTTCATGAAGCTGATCGGTATTACCAAAGAATACTGTGGCTCAACGATAAGAATGAAATCGCAACCTTTGAATTGGCCACTGTTACTTATGGTTGTTCCAGTGCACCGTATCTTGCAACAAAAGTACTTCTTCAACTGGCCAAGGACGAAAAACACGATCTACCACTTGCGGCGAAGATAGTGATAGAAGACAGCTATATTGATGACTTTCTTACTGGAGGAAAGACAGCAGAGTGATCCAGATCTACCACCAGTTGTCGGATATGCTGAAGCGAGGAGGCTTCGGTGTCCATAAATTTTGCTCCAACGATGTCACTGTACTCAGCAATATTCCAGAAGAACTCCAGGAGACCCGAATGGATTTTGAAAATGCCGACGTTAACACCACTATCAAGACCCTTGGAATTATTTGGAATCCGGATCAAGATTACTTCAGCTTCTACGTGAAAACTTTCGATTCTCAGAAGGTTTTTCCACCAACGAAGCGAAGCGTACTATCATATATTGGCCAACTGTTCGATCCTTTGGGTTTTCTCGGGCCAATCATCACAACGGCAAAGCTAATTATGCAAGACCTTTGGCGCCTTGGCTTGTCCTGGGATCAACCATTACCACAACAGCAGATGGAGGAGTGGCAAGAATTTCGACAGCAACTTCCGATGGTTAATGAAATGAAGAAGAAGCGATGCGTGGTTGCTGAAACAGGAAACGATGTGGAACTCCATGGATTCTCTGATGCTTCTACAAGGGCCTACGGTGCAGTCCTGTATACCAGATGTGTTTCTGCAGATGGATCGATATACACCGAATTAGTTTGCAGCAAGTCACGGGTTGCTCCACTCAAGCCAACCACTATTCCCCGGCTGGAACTATGCGGAGCCTTGCTTCTGGCTCACCTGGTGACGAAAACAGTGGCGGCTATGAAGATACCTTTCAAAAGTGTGACACTTTGGTGTGACTCACAAGCTAAGATAAGACGTGACAGGTCATAGTACAAAAACGAAACCAATTGCCTGTCAAAAAAGACCACTTCTCATTGGTCGTTTTGGCAAAGGCCTACTTTTACATCGTTGAGTTTGATTGCAACAGGGCACTTTGTTGCTAGTCCGGCCGTGTTGCTAGTTCATACATTAGAGTTTTTATCAAAAGTTTGGAAATTTTTCATTAAATCTTTTTCTAACAAATCAATTTATATCGATATTAAGTTCAAAGCATGTGCTCCTACACTGAGAAAAATCTACACGTCAAGGTCGTGTGTTTTACTTATAGATTTGCGCAATGAGGAAAACCACATGATTTGAGTGTGGTAGCCATATGGATTTCATCATTGATTTCACGGTATAATAACATGTGTATCAACATTAGGTTTTCATGTGAAACAAACATGAATTTCCAAATATTAAATCATGAAAACCAACTGATTTGCTTATTGAATTCGAAATGTAGTAGCTTTAGATAGTCATGTGTGATAGAACATAAATTTCATGGGACTGATAGAAGAAATTTGGTAGAAAAACTTTTGCTCCCCAAAATATGGATCCGAGGCTCCTCTGCTTGTCGCAAGCCCTCTTGATTTTTTTTTCAAACCCGTGAGCCAGCAACAAGCGGGGCGCCGCAAATCCATAATTTGGGAAGCCAGGGATAAGCATATTCCATTTTTTTCGAAACTGAAAGCCAGGAAAATCTGTTAGTGGAATTCGATTTTTCTACTAAACTATACATTATAATCAATGTTTTCTTATAGAAAGGCAGAATTCTCTTATATCGGTCAACTTCACTAATAAAAGGAAAATCGAATTCACAAATTTTCATCTAACACTTTCAGCTTCAAAATTTGCTTCTTCTCTTTGGAAGCATGATGATGACTGTCGTTCGACACGAGGTCCAACCGCAATTCAGTTCACTATGCATCCCATGGGTTGATCACAAATAATTTAGAAGCTTTGAACATGGAAATCGATAGCATAGCTCATGGATTTCATTATAACAATCTCATTGCGCAAATCAATGAATCGACCAACTTGAACATGATGATTATGACACAAGATAACCATAAGCAAAACACACTGAATCCGTGTTGGAGTGATGATCTATGCGTCCATAGGTTGACGCATACGAATCTGAAGAGAAAGCTTCGGGAACTTATGTGGAAAAAATATGGAATCCCTGTTGTCGGTTGATGAATCAATCCATGAAGCAAAACACAGGAATTTAATGTGTAACACACACGAAGTTTGCAAGAAAATCATAGCAAATCGATATGGACGTTCATGAATCGATCCATAATTTTAAACACACAGATCGAGCGTGTGGATTTTTATCAGTGTACAATTTTAAAACAAATAAAAATACCTAATTGAGACGAATAAGATGGAATTTGTGTCAATCCGCTCTAAAAATATCGCTGGTTTGGAATTTTAACCTGACTTATAACAAATATAGCTTCCTCTATTGCACTAAATGAATGAAGCGTGCATAAAACAATCAAATTATGAGCTTTGAATTTTAAATGTGTTAACAAGATTTGCTACAAAAGGTTGCTGGTAACACTGGATTTTGTATCGTCAAGGCTATCGACTGAAAAACAACGGGGTAGTCTTAATTGAGCTGTCACGTCCTGTCCTAGCTCACAAGTGGTGTTATGTTGGTTGAAAAAATCACCGCTTGCTATGAATCAGTTTGTTTCCAACCGTGTAGCAAGTATTGTCGAGTTGACGCAGGACTACGAATGGCATTATGTGCGGTCTGAGAACAATCCGGCTGATTTAATTTCACGTGGGTTGATGCCTGATGCTCTCAAGGAGCATAATCTCTGGTGGAAGGGATCATCTATCCTAAATGAAATCAAACCCCGTACAGACGAGTATGACGATTCTATCGAGCTGCCAGAACAACGAAAGGTCACAACAGTCAGTGCAACAAAAAAGGTATCACCGATCAATTTTAATCGACTCAGTAACTTTCGACGTTTGCAAAGAGCGTGGGTGTACGTTCTGCGATTCATTGCAAACATCCGCACGAAAACAAGAAACATTTCAGAGCCGACCGCAGTAGAAATGGACAAAGCATTGCTCATTATTGTGAAACTAGTTCAACAAGAAGCATTTTTGGATTTGTTCAAGCTACTATCTTGTGGTTCGCAGAAACGAAACAACTATAGTGGATTGTCTCCATTTGTGGATTCGGATGGGCTGATCAGGGTAGGAGGTCGGCTCAAATATTCATCGATCCCGTACGATGGAAAACACCAGCTCTTGTTACCTGATAAGCATCAAGTCACTCTAGCTTTAATACGGAAGCTACACGAAGAACATTTGCACGTTGGGCAACGCGGTTTGTTGTCTATTGTACGTGAGAGGTTCTGGCCAATCAACGCAAAATCATTGATCAAGAAAACGATTGCTACCTGTTACGTTTGCTGCAGAAACAATCCACGACCATCAAGTCAGTATATGGGAAATCTACCAGACTATCGCATCACACCGTCGCCAGTGTTTGCGAACACAGGAGTGGACTACGCCGGTCCAATCGTATTGAAGGAAGCTGGAAGAAAAACGGTTCCGTACAAGGCATATATTGCGGTGTTCATTTGTCTGGCGACTAAGGCCATCCATCTTGAGGTGGTTTCTAATTTAACCACTGACAACTTTATCGCGGCCTTACAGCGTTTCGTAAGTAGACGTGGTATGATAAGCAACATTTACTCGGACAATGGAACCACGTTTGTTGGAGCAAACCATGAATTGGCTGCACTGCGAACATTATTTGAAGATCAGATCCATCAAAGAAAGCTAAACGATTTTTGCATAACCAAGGGTATAGTGGCACTTTATTCCCCCCCGGAGTCCCCATTTCGGGGGCATCTGGGAAGCCGGTGTCAAATCAGCAAAACACCACTTGAAACGTGTGGTCGGCGAGACTAAGTTGACGTACGAAGAAATGGCTACATTCCTGGCTCAAACTGAAGCTATTTTGAATAGTCGGCCGCTCATCCCGGTATCAGATGACCCAAACGACGTTGAAGTTTTAACACCTTCCCATTTTTTAATTGGACGATCCGCTGTGTGTCTTCCGGAACCATCCTACGACCAAGAGAAAATCGGCCGGCTCAGCCGCTGGCAACACATCAACCTGATGAAGGAGCATTTTTGGAAACGTTGGTCAGCCGAATATTTGCATCATCTTCAATCACGTCCAAAGTGGCACAACGGTATCACCAAATTTGAAGTAGGATCGCTGGTTGTGCTCAAGGATGACAACACCCCGCCCCACCAATGGCGTATTGGTCGCATACAGACCACTCATCCAGGGAAGGATGGGATTGTGCGAGTGGTTACTATAAAAACATCGACAGGAGAGTATCGAAGAGCAGTTACCAAGGTGTGTGTACTTCCATTGATTGATCCAGAGGAATCAACGGCGGGAGAATGATCGCTCTACCTGTGCCAAATCGCTAAGCCCTCGCCTAACGATAAATAAGAGAAAAAAATTGATGTTTTACTTCAGTGTATTTTTTCTAGTATTAATAAAGATGCAGTTCAGATCGAACGCAATTTATTTCGATTCGACGCAAATCACCCGAAAACCAATTCTGACTGAGCTATTTCTATAAACATATACAGTTTATTAAATGGAATGAATACGTTTTAACACGCTTTCTTGTTTGCAGTTCAGTGTTACTTTATAGTGCAAGCTTCATTAACCCCTCTGCTAGCTGCATCAATTTTTTATAACAAAAATAAAATAATTAAATTGCGATAACTTTTTTTTGGGGGGAACGTCATTTGGCATAAAGCCGTTTGGCATAAAATAATTTGGCATAACGGTCGTTTGGCATAACAGTCATTTGGCATAATCATTGAAAACTGAGTTGAGGAAAAGTGTTTATGGATACTACCTATTTTCCTATTATTGCAATTTAGTGGTTTGTGCGCACCATTGAAAATCTGACAATACTACTATGTTTTTGGCGTTATCATTGTTAATATTCTCATATTTGATTATTCCTTCTTTTGATCATATGCTGTTCTTTCTAATTAAGTTGTTAAATTGGCATTGTAAATACTAACATTTTCATTGACAATTTTGCCTTCTTTCCTACGTTGGCATTATAACCGCTAACATTTTCATCGACGATTTCCCTTCTTTTGATCACAAGCTCTTCTTTTAAGTAGCACTATTTATTTTTCTATTTTTTTATGCCAAACGTCCATTATGCCAAATGACTTTATGCCAAACGGGGTAGCCCCCTTTTTTTGTTTTTCGATATTTTTGTACCATTTTTACAAGTTATTAAATTCTACTTTCAGAATCTGTTTCGATTTTGATCATTAGTCAGGGTGCCAACTACCTGAAAAAACCTGGAATTACCAGGGCATTTTGTTCAACCTGGAGAAGACCTGGAATTCTCAGTGAATTTCGGCTACAATCAGGGAAATTATTTTGAATTATATGGCAGAACATTTCTTTCTGCGACACAATATCTTTTTAATAAAAAAAACATAAATTCCTTTATCAAAACGCTTCTTGTGATGTTTAGTCCTTTAGTTTAATATTTTTTATTTACTCAGCATAAAATAATATTTAGACAATGAATCAGAACTTTATATTGGTGGGGATTGCTCATCAAACCTTCCGGTCCGCCTCATAGTTACGTACTATTTGGTGCTGGGTGTAGTTCTTGTTTTTCCAGCTGTATTGAAAAGCATGAGCCATAGTCTTTGGCATACAATCGGATCTATCTTTAGCAGAAAAGAACCGAAATGTCTATCGACGACCGGTGATTGCTAGCAGATATAGTGGAGAGCTTGTCTTGAAACGTTCATCGCTTCAAGCTAGTTGAAAAACTGAATACACTGATTGCCTGTCGATCAGAGCCGAACTAGGCATAGATCGTATACATACATCTGAATCTACATGTCTCCGATGTATTACATCGTTCCAGGTGGGAGTTATCTGATATGTGAATATGGTACCATAACAGAATTTTCCATCTGAACGAAGTGATAAATCATAATATTCCGCAAACTGTATCACACATCTACAGAATGTATTGCGTGAAGTTAAGACACAGCAGAGTATTGGGTACATAGGACCAAGTCCCTGCCGGGTGGCGCGAAACTGATGAGCGATAGACAATAGAATCAACAACACTGCCATAAGGAATAGTAAGCATGTGACTATTGTCGAAACTATGATTAGGAGGCAAATCAACATCCCAAGATCAAATTTTTGTTACAACCCAATGTAGGTATTATTAAATTAGGCTGTAGAAAATGATAAATATCTGATCACTTAGGAACCTTGCAACAGGTAATAAATGCTCGTAGTCTGTTTTCTTCGAATACACATGTATAAATTGTTAAAATTGCCGAATCATACGCGGAATTTATTAAACGGATCATGGAATTAGGACTGAAATCATAATGATGATAGATTATCAACTTTCCTTTCGTCTTGCTATTTGTTACCGTTAGAATCACCAAACTGATTGGTTTCCCACTACTTACACCAATACAACAGCACGAAAACTGAAGTATTATAATCGCGCGTTGGAACTTTCAATATCCATATATTACATCAATAGTGAATTCTTGTATGTAGCCAGTATAAATAACAGAATCATCAACTTCTTGAACATTCTTTAACTGAAAACAGAATGCTTGTTTTATCAAACATGCTCAATCTGCACATAAAATCTCGGATCCAAATAGTTTTCTAAATAAAATTGTGTCTAAATAAAACGTGTAGGCCAACAAAACATAATTGAGTAGGAGTTTACAAGTTACTTAGCACATGAAAAGCAGTTTAAATTAATCTATTACTAGATCAACACTAATGCTCACATTTTTATATTCTCATTTCATCATGGTCCTCATTGCTCGAGCGGAGACCAACACCCTGGAGATGGAAAAAATCGACAGCGCTACGATAAGGAAACGTAACAGATGAGAAACTATCGATACATTTATCAATTATAAAACCCCGTTTTAATGTTAACACTTTGTTTCTGTTTTTTCTGTTTTTTTTTCGTTTCAGCAATCAAATAACCGAACCAACTCTACTATCTTTTCATTTCTTCTTCGTTATACTTATAGTCCTTCTGGCACTGAACCGAGTGGTGCGCCTTCCGCTTTCTTACTGGTGCTGTTTTTCCTGTACATTTGGCATAGTGTCGGAGGTGGTGTACTGTATTTGCTATACAACGCGCTACTTTCGATATTGTGCTTGGCGTGTGGGGAAGCAGTACTAGTGGTGAAGCGGAAGGCGCCATTCGGTTTAGTGCCAGAGGGACTATATCTATTTAATGTATCTGAAGCTTGTGGGACCGCTTTAATTCCGGCGCCTGCTTGTGGAAGATCCCGGTGTGCTAAACGGTATAGGACATGTTAACGGGGGAGGCTTGGTAGGTCCTCACCCAGCCCGTGTCTAGATGGGCGGATAATTGTCTGCCAGGGTGTGGATTGAGCAATTACAATTACAATTACAATGAATCAGAACTTTATATTGCTAAGTTGGTTATAGTTCCCAGATCCCAGGTTGATCGAGTTATTCCTACGCCTATTTTTTTCATTTATTCCAGGCATTTTCATAAGGATTATCTCGAAAATTCATCTACGAATACCGATTGGTATGATTTTTCTTAAGAGAAGCTCTTCACCTCACCCCTACCTGACATTGTATAGTCCATAAATAATTAGTTGATAAACTGACTAAGCACAAAATGGCGGTCAAAGAAATTTTATATGGGGAATGTCGGTCCATCAAGGAACATCGGAATATCTTCCAAGTCAGATGACCAATGATCAATACCGATGCAGATGCTGAAAATAAAAGCGTTTTTTGAGACTTGTGATAAAATGTGCAAAAATATCAGGAAACAAAAAAGTTAACGCGATTTGATTTTTTTTTTTGAGTGGTAAAAATTTGCAGCTGCTGGTAGAGGGGATAATCGATGTTCCATGACTTCACTCGGAATCATAGAAGCGACTGTGTATGGAATATTTGAAGTGAATTCGAATCGATTCATACTTTCCATAAAAGTATAACTGCCGATATCGAAAGAGTAGGCATATACCACCGCAAAGAGAACGCATTTTGCTTCTATTGGTTCATTTCCGAAAGTCTTCGTTAAAACATGAATGTTGCGATGAATGAAGGCGTTGTTTCGAAAATCCATATAAGACAATTATGCTTTTATCGGCAGCATAAACTAATATGAATCAAAAAAACCCTCCATTATCAACTTACGAAGGTTTGATCGTATTGAAATGAATGCCGGAAATCCGCACAGTATTCCACTTATATATTTCTATAAATTTGTGGATTGATAAGAAAAGCCATAACATAAAAGAATTATAGCAAAACCATTTATTTATTATAAAAACATCTGTTGCTGTTTTGTCAATTACTGTATACTTACATCGTGGAATTTATTCGTCTGAGTGAATGCAGTTCGTCAAGAAACACCTGTAACTCGTCATTAAACAGCTGAAACGCATAAAGCCTGCACTCCAAGAAACCGAAACGTGGCGTGGGATTACTGAATCAATCATTTTGGTACTGACAAACAGACGTAAAACCCGATTATTTTTTGTCGTACCTACAGGAAAACAGTGCTCAATTGTAATTTTTTGCAACTTGGCCAATTATTCAGCCTTGGGGCTCGTATCGCTCGTGTTCCAGTTTGATGTTTGCTCATTGGCGCCACCTAATTTACCGGTTGGCCAAACACTGTATTTTTAAGCGAAGTATGCACAAGGGCAATTCAAATTAAAAAAAAAAAAAAAACCCTGGTGTAGTGGTTAGAACACACGCCTCTCACGCCGAGGACCTGGGATCGAATCCCATCCTCGTGATAGTCACTAAAAATTTCAGTGACGACTTCCTTCGGAAGGGAAGTAAAGCCGTTGTTCCAAACACGCTAGTACTGTAATGTAAGTGGAAACTGATCACCCCATAGTGAAAACTCATTCTTCAAACCTCAATGAAGAATGTTGCTGAAGAAGCAAATCCCTTTTGAGCTAGTTTGTTTTGGATTTTTGTACATGTTTGCAGGGCTATAATCTCATATTAAACAAAATAATAGCAAACAAACTCATGAATTACTCTTGTGCTATCCGTCGGATTGAATTGCTCTCTTCAGCAAATTTCTTTATTATGGTTTGAAGAATGAGTTTCCACTATGGGATGATAAGTTTGTACTTACATTACAGAACTAGCGTGTTTGGAACATATCTCAAAATTTCTCCATAGTAACTTCCATATAAACCTACATTGTCTTTGGGCCACCTTTAAATCACCACCTAGAAAGCTGAAAATTTCACAGAACATCATTTTTATGGTAAGGATAATAAGGAGCATATGGGAGATTGGATTCTCGAACATTTTCAACTTTTGAACCGCCCTAGTATGCACTTCAACAGAAAAGTAATCGCCTATCGCGTGGAAAATTTCTTGCAAGAAATGCTCAAGAAAAGCATTTTTCTATGATCGCAGTACGCAGTTGAAAAGAAATGTCATTTCAAATGAAGCTCAATGTAGGAAATTTCTTGACCATTTGGTCGGCGTTAAGTCAGAGTGCACCAAGTGACATTTTTCATGTTTTGAGAAAAATGGGTTTGAAGCCTAACGCTCTGTAATTTTTGAACTCGTTCAAATTTTGGTTCAATATTTCTACACATCTTTGTGTTACTTCCAAACAATATAATGTGAAGTGATAATCATTAAAAATCATAATCCAAACTTCTGATTGAACGATGTTTTGATGGACTATGTGTATTTGGTCCATTCTGACTGAACTAAAGACCACCGTTTAGTGAGTTGGTTCTCTCTCACTGAACAATTTCAAGGAAAATAACAATCATTTAATGCTTGCATGGTCAAACTGGCTGCATATCTCTAAAATAAGCAGATTATCAAGACCTTTCGACGCCAGTATCGTAAGTCCATTCATCAATACCGAAATCAGTGGCATTACGATAGCTTGAAAATAAAGGTTTGGCAGGGTCAGGGCATTGAAGACCATAAATATTCAAATATGTGTTCAGTCAGAGTGGACCAAGTGAAAATCCTGAGTATCGATTAAAATATACTGATACAATAAGCGGTTTCTAGCACATTCCATACATACGCCATAGAACTACCATAAACTTCAATCGGACTATGAAATTGACTCAAAAAAAAAATGCAATAATCAATCAGTTTCTTGCTTTTCAACACTTGGTCCGTTCTGTCTGCACAGAAATTGTTGCAATTTCTGACCACCCATCCAAATACGGTAAATGGTCAAAAATCAAAATCAAATGCAACAAATTTAGTAATATTTATAAATTTGTTTTGATTGATAAGTAGAAGAATCATTCGATGTCGAAAAATGTGACAAATTTCTTGAAATGTTTTTCATTTCCTTTCATTCCTCAGCGCCTTGATCATTTTCGCTATTATGGTAGGGTAGAAGCACCGGTTTTGGCCATACGCCAGTTATGGCCATAGTGGATTATACTCCGTTTTACATAGCCAATCAGCATAAAACCTTTTGTGTTCAGTAGATTACAATCACATGATAGAGCTACATTTATTTTCTCGTCCGATTTGATTCAAAACATAAGAAAAAACAATTCATTTTCCTTATAATTTAAACTTCATACACCTAATTTGGCCAAGGTACTTCTAATTTGGCGACTCTCATGAGAAATCAATGTTATTGGCTGATTTAGGAATCGAAGTCAAATCTCAGGTCGAAAGTGGTTCTGGTGGCCTATATTGACCAACAAGATTTTCAAAGCGAAAAAGTGGTTTTAGCTCGGTTTCGATATTTTTCATATAGAATATGGATTGCAAGCTTGCATTTGACATATTTGTTGTACAAATACGGCTTCCCATATAATTTTTATGGACATTCTCTCTTAGGCTGGCCAAAACCGGTGCTTTTACCCTAATAAGCACTTGGTCCACTCTGACTGCACACTTTTATCGATTTTGATTGATTATCCAAAGAAAATTTGTTACATATCTCTCGCAGTTTACAGCATTCATCAAATCTGATCAAAGTGAAACGGAGGTAAGGTAATTTCGCATCTAATAAGAGAACAATCAAATTTTCCCATGTTTTGTATTTGGTCCCCTCTGACTTAACGCCGACCATTTTGAGCAGAATTTTTTACTTTTCTTGAGCGGAACAGCATACCTAGCTTTAGCCAAAATTTTGCACAGTTGTTATGAGACCCAGCGAGAATAACACTAGTGACTATATTTTAAATTGATAATTGTTCCAGTTGTTACGTCTGTTTGTCTGTGATTTTACTCACCTCACATGGCACACAATTTTGCGCTTTGCAAACTGGACAGTGGAACACCGTGACGTTATCCTCGACCAAACACCAGCCAGCACAATCCGGGGTTTTACAGTGGAAAGCATTGTCCGCCGAAAGTTCCGCTTTTTTCAATGATCGTTCCAAGTAACAGTTGTACTCTTCAGCGTTCAGAAGGTTTTTAATGTCAAGGTGTTGGATAACACTCTCACAGGACCTATTGCTATCTTTGATGGGGCACTTTATATCCACATCCTCGGCGAGGTTTATCAGCTTGACAAGACATTCGCAGCACAGACAGTGGAAGCACTCGGTCAAAATAACGCCTTTGTAAGCTTGACACGTGTCCATGCAGATGGGACATTCAAACGTTTCGGGATTCAAAACCACACTTGCTTCAGTGGCAATCTTGAGCAGATCCAGCTGCATCTGGATTGACTCTGTGGCTTCTTGTAGTGCTCCAATTTGGCGGCTCATAAAGCCAGTGCACTCTTGTGGGCTCAGCAGCATGTCGATTTCCCGTTGTTCCAGAATTCCGACGCACTCGTAGCGACCCTTGGGAAATGGACAACGTACGGTTGAGCCCCTCAGGAGGGATATCTTCAGGCAACAAATGCAGAAAGTATGCAAACAGTTGACCAACACTATTCCTAATCTTGGTTTAATCAGTTTATCACACAGTTGACACAAACTTGGTTCTGCATTGAAGTTTAGTGATCTTTTGTTCATTTCCAAGAGCTGTTCGTACTGGCTGCCGGTAGAAGAAGCCATGGTTGAGTAACAGATTTTTTGCGATGTCTCTACTGTGACCTCTATAGTACTGTAATAACGGTTTGGGATTTTTGAGATTTCGTTAACTTGACGTCTTCAATGTATGACACTTATTTCACTCGTTATTCAAGATTAGATAAACACGTTTTAGGTACCATTCAAAGTCTATCCCACGTATCCATTTTGTTCTATCGAACAACAACGAATTAAAAATCAGAAGAATCAAATTTCATCAGGCGGCAGAAACCAACTTCGTTTATCTAACGATCCATTTTTCGCTTACGGTGCTGCTCTTTAGGGACGATGTGTTGTTACTGTTGAGAGGTTGGCGCAAATCCTATAGCGAAGTTGCATTGAGCTGAATAACTTGGCAAAGGTATCAAAGTATGGGTTTTGGAGCGTGCTATTATGTATTTTGTCGTTGATAGTAGGGTAAAATGGTCCAAAATGCCACTTTAAGGATTTGTTTCGTTTTCTTGTAATAAGATCCACATTTGAAGGCCATTCGAAGTCTTAACAGTAATTGAACATAATAAATCTTTGAGCTGTTTAGTGGAATACCTATAAGTAGATACCATCCGTATCTTTTGGAAAACTAACACTACTAGACATTTTCGCAGCACTAAAAAATCTGGACGGATCTAAGGGTGCAGGACCAGATGGCATTGTACCCGTGTTCTTCAAGAATCTTTCTGAAGAGCTTACCCTTCCCTTAGAACGCCTTTTCAACATGTATCTAAATAATGGTAAATTCCTAGAAGCTTGGAAATCCTCGTATTTGGTACCTGTTTTTAAATCAGGCACGAAATCTGACATACGGAACTATCGCGGAATTGCCATTATCTCTTGTATCCCCAAACTTTTCGAATCTCTCGTGAACGCCAAAATTTTCCAGCAAGTAAGAAATCAAATTATCAACACGTAGCATGGCTTTTTTAAAGGCCGCTCGACAACTTCCAATCTGATAGAATTTGTATCGTTCATTCTTAACGCAATGGACAAGGGCAACGTAGAAGCCCTATAAACTGACTTCAGTAAGGCATTTGACCAGACTATTGACATGCCCTATATCAACTGCAGTGATTCGCAGTAGACAGGATGTCCCGGGCCCGATCTATCTGACAAGCCAATCGGGCCCTCTGTCACCATAGAAGATGGTTTATTCATCCATGTCAATAGCCTGCATTTGACCGAATCGACATACCATTATTAATCTTCAACATGCAAAAAAAAAATAGGAATGAAGCCAGGACTTTAGAGTTGGATCCAGTCGTATCTATCACATCGGGAACAAATAGTGCGCTTTCAAAATAAATTCTCAGCACTTATTTCTGTAACCTCTGGAGTACCCCAAGGTTCTCATTTAGGCCCACTTCTTTTTACTTTGTATGTAATCGACATTTCCTTTATACTTAGAAAAATAAAATTTGTTATATGTATATGCAGACGACATGAAGCTCTTCATGGAAGTAAGTAATTCTAGCGAAGCAGAAGAATCCAGAGTGAAATTAACTTATTCTTCACTTGGTGCAGAAAAAGTAAAAGTAAAAATGTAATTCAATAGCATTTAGTCGAAAACATGCGACACCTCCAATTGAAGTATTTTTAGGAAATCAAGTAGTAAAGAAGTGTAAAATTGTTAGGGATTTGAGCGTAATCCTAGACTCAAATCTTTTGATTATCTGAGCAATTCTCGCTGAAACCAGGCCGCCATCGGCACCCATCGTTAGAATTCCAATTTTATGTCTCTGATCGCTAGCTTTCGATAAAACTTAAGGGTGGTCCTTTTTGTTTTCTCAAATTGGGTCCTAAAATATTTCATGAATTCTTGTTTTTATTTAATAATACGAAAGAGCATGTTCTTGCAACTACTTTAGCATTTTTTCTAACTCAAATAACGGCTATAACATTTTTAAACTTCAATTTTAAAAATGATTCCAAATATGAACCTTGACACTTGTGATCATGTTTGACATTCACAGTTTCGACAAAAATGCCACAGGGCATATAGTTTTAACACTGGGGTTGTTCCTATCTGACATTTCAGCAGGGACACGGAAAACAAAATATACCAAAAATTTGAGTTTAAACCAAAAGGTGGGACAAAATCTCAAAAATCATAAAAAAATGTTTTTTGGATTTAAACAAATGAAAATCATTTAAAAATTGAGTAAACATGTGTTTTTGCCCTAAACTTAAGCGTTTGATACTAAAATTGGGACAGGGCTTTAGGACCCAATTGGTGGACCCCTTGTACGCCAGCTAGCTAAACAGTTTGCAAAAAAGCCCATTTTTTTGATAAATCTTGGGTATTTCTTCACGTGATATGTCTCATATTTCCCTTGGAACACATACCAAACTTAATGGCATCGTTTAGAGAAAGGATATAGCTTTCATTTCAAGTTTAAAAAAATCCGGCGGCCATTTTGAATTTGGCCGCCATCTTGAATTTTGTTAGAAAAATCGTTTTTTCACCATTAGCGCACCGCTCGTTTTGAATTCTGAGATCACCATCAGAAAGCTGAGGAAAAATTGCGTAAGATAGGCTACAGAAACTAGGTGTGCAATGGTATTTACCCTATGAAATGAACGATTTTCTAAAACATGTTCCACGATTTTGACGTATATGGCGAGTGCAATCAATGAAAACATCATTTTTGGTACAACAAAGATACAAGTTTTCAATAGTTGGTGTATTTTTCGAGTCAGATGAAGAATAGGAGTATTATTTTGAGTGAAAAAATCTGGCGGCCATCTTGGATTTTGACGCCATCTTGGTTTTAAGTAGTAGAATGAGTTTTCACCTTGATAACACTCAACATGTTGAATTTTAATGCCACCGTTACACTTACTATTCTTCTTGTTCTTCTTTTTCCTGACGTTACGTCCCTACTGGAATAGAGCCAGCCCCTAAGCTTCAAAAATAAATTAACAAGTAGAATTTTTTAACGCTTATTTGCCACCTGAATGATTGTTCTGCATATCTGCGAGTTGAAAAATAGCATTAATTCTTTCATTTATTTGGTCTAAAACCATTGATAGAAATGAACAATCTGTTGAACAGCTAAAATAAGATAAGAAATAAAGAATCTGTTTGTTTTTTACGGGGATCTTTAATTAATTAAACATGAAGAGCGCTGAGATGGTAAAAAATCATTCTACTGCTAAAAACTAAGATGGCGTCGAAATCCAAGATGGCCACCAGATTTTCCAAACTCAAAATGATTCACCTGAGTTTCGGCATTACGTCCACATTAGAACACAGCCTGCTTCTCACCTTTCAATTTCGCTATTTTTCACATGCATGTTGGGTGTTAGTAAAAACAATACTTTATGATTCAGAAAATCAAGGATTTTTTTTGCTTAAAAATTTAAGATTTCCATTCTAAATTAATGCATTTTTGGAAATGTTTTACGTTAAAACTACAGATATTACCACAAAACTTACTAATGTCCCAACGCACAATTTATAAACTTTATTCGATGACAAAATAAGATAAGGGAAAAAAAAAATTGTTTATTTCAATCATTGTTTTTGGACGGTTTTTATTCATTAAATTTATTTATTCATAATAACTGAATTCAAAGATATGTCGAAGAAATATTCTGTTATTAAAAATCGAATTATAAAAGAAAATTCCTATTTAATAACCTGTATTTATAACTAATAAAGCTGAGTATCAGGCTCGGTTCCACTAGGGACGTAACGTCAGGAAAATGAAGAATAATAAGAAGAAGAGTATACGTAACCTTGTTTTTATTGGTAACCTCTAAATTCGACATGCTGAGTGCTAGCAAGGTGAAAAATTCATTCTACTAGTCAAAATCAAGATGGCGTCAAAATCCAAGATGGCCGCCAGATTTTATCACTCTAAATAATACTCCTATTCTTCATCTGACTCGAAAAATACACCAACTATTGAAAACTTGTATCTTTGTTGTACAAAAAATGATGTTTTCATTGATTGCACTCGCCATATACGTCAAAATCGTGGAACATGTTTTAGAAAATCGTTCATTTCATAGGGTAAATACCATTGCACACCTAGTTTCTGTAGCCTATCTTACGCAATTTTTCCTCAGCTTTCTGATGGTGATCTCAGAATTCAAAACGAGCGGTGCGCTAATGGTGAAAAAACGATTTTTCTAACAAAATTCAAGATGGCGGCCAAATTCAAAATGGCCGCCGGATTTTTTTAACTTCAAATGAAAGCTATATCCTTTCTCTATACGATGCCATTAAGTTAGGTATGTGTTCCAAGGGAAAATGTCTCATATTTGAAGAAATGCCCAAGATTTATCAAAAAATGGGCTTTTTTGCAAACTGTTTAGCTAGCTGGCGTACGAGGGGTCCACCAATTTGAGAAAACAAAAAGGACCACCCTTAAGTTTTATCGAAAGCTAGCGATCAGTGACATAAAATTGGAATTCTAACGATGGGTGCCGATGGCGGCCTGGTTTCAGCGAGAATTGCTCATCTATAGATTCGAAGGATTTCTTGTAGAATAGTCCTGATAGTTAGAATGTTAGGAATATAAAACATGTTGTAAAGTCTTCGACACATTTTAGGGTTGACTGGCGACTAGATTTTTTTTGAGAAATAGTTCAGCCAAGTAATATTTTTGAACTTGAAACACTGTGCTCTGGGGGGATCTCTGAAAAATTCCCGATGGAAAAAGTTATGTAAAAAAAGGTTGATTTACATGTACAATTGCTGTAGCGTTGTTTGCTATAATTTTTTTTTTTAGTTCAAAAACTAACAGCAAGAGGCGCGCACATTGGGTTCATTGGCGTTTAGCGTTTCAAACAGTTCAAACATTATTGACAGACATGAACGTGGGATGACGAGAGTATGTGTGAACTGGGTGATGGATTTAAATGAAAATGGTTCTACTTAGGTATTCCGTCCTGTAAGTCACTGAGAAGTTCAATATGAGTAGTATTCCTAAAAATATTTGTATTAATACGAAATCGTGTTTAATTTATTCTAATTCAATGTTACATATGTTTAGTTATTGTAAATCTGATACAATGCGTAGAGTGTTAAGAACAAAAGGTGAGACAAGATAACTATTGCTTAGAAACCCTTGAACAAAGACTGCTTTGAACAGGTTAATCTCAAATGCCCTAGTATAAGATGACCGGTAGTGTCGTGAATAGGATACTTATTTGCATGATTTCAAAGTTATCCAGCTTGCCTTTTTTTGCATTTCCAGAAAGATTAATTAAAGGGGGCTTCAAGGAGCCCACTTCAATTGCAATTGGCACTTACCACAGATTATGTTGTCACATCCACCATCCTTCGTCAGTACGAAACGACAATTGTGACATCGCATTGCCGTATGCGTTGCAATCATGCGGTCAATTTCTTCCACAGAAAGATGAGATTCGTAATCTATGTTCAATCTTTCGTTATATTCTTCGCAGTTCATGCCGGTATGGACAGCCTGTTTGGAAAACGAAAATTATTCATTAGGGTCTGTCTACTTACGATTGTGCTATCCTGGACGAGTGCAATTTCCCAAAAAAATGTAGGTAGCCAAGTTAAAAACTTTAGAATATATTGAGACCATTTGTCCAGATTGAGCAGGATATATCCTGAGTTTGAATTTGCAGCGTCCTGATGACTATATAGACTCTCAAAATCGATGCATAGATAACCAAGGGATCACAAAGGCGACTATTGCAGCGGAGATGGATAGCGGCGTTTAGGGGGATCCATAAAAGATGATTCATCAAAACAAACAACTAGCGGAATGTGAAGGAAATGTTTCTGGACCCATAAGAAACCGGCTAAGGTTCCCGCCAGGAAAGGGGCCACCAACATCAACTCAAGCCTAGACACTGTGACGACGACAGTCACTGGAAGGATACGCTGGGCAGGGCATGTTGCAAGAATGCAACCTATAAGCAACTAACACAAAAAGTACTTGGCGACGATGTTGAAATAAGATCCCTGAAGTGACTCTCCAATATAAAAATCTGTATGAAGTCACCGATCGACGTAGCCAGCAAGGCCATCCACCTTAGAAAGGGCGAGGTAATGCGATAAGGCTGTCAGTTGCAGAGCTTAGCTTAGCTTAGCTTAGCTTAGACTGACTACACATTTCAATGGTTGCTATTCCGTGATTGACCGAAGTCAGTGAAAATGCACAAAGAATCAACTAGAAGTTCGGCTGGGATTGGCCATAATCTTCTTCAGTGTGCATAATTCAGTGCCTCTATTTATACATGGTCAATAACGGCGCCGGCCACGTCCTTGCAGTCAGGTGGGATTGGGGGAAGGAATGTTAGTTTGTAACCTTTGCTATTTGGAGACCGTGTTTGCCTCTGCATCTCCACAAAGGTTACTAGGAGGGATGTTTGTTAATGGGGAGGATCGTTAGGTCACAGGATTCACTTTGATAAGTCATTAGACCATGATAAATAATTTTTTGTGAGATACAAACATGCTTATACGTAAATATAATATTTTCATTTGATATGAACAATATTTATGTAGGGTAGGTGTACCAGCCATGGACATAGTGGCTCCCTATTTCGCCATACGTAATAACTTTAAAGTCTTAAAATTTTGAAAATTTTTGTTTGTCGTTAGATTTAAGATATATCTTGATGTTAAAACATTCAAAAAGATATAAAATGTGAAACTTATCAAAATTTCACATATGGCCAAATAGGGAACCACTATGGCCACAACCGGTACACCCACCCTAGAGAAAAATTATGCCGACACTGCTGACGAACCTATCAAAGTTTGTTGAATAAAGTGAACCTTTAGCAAGTCAACACTCGTAGTGTCGAATCATTCAAAGTTTTTTTTAATTACAAAAATAAAGGTAAAAAGAAGATGGTGTTTTGAAAAAAAAAAAATAGACGTAAATAATTTATGAATCAGAGTTTACGTCGACGAGTGACGAACTATTCATAGTTTATTGAAAAATCATATGTACATCTCACCGTTGTAACGATTAAAGGTGCAGTCATACATATTTTATAGATTAGAAATAGTAGCATGAAACGAGCTCACCAATTGATCCGTCATCCTTGAGAAGCAACAATCCACTTTCAGCTTCGCTCGTTTGCTCGGTTATATAAAAGCACTCAGAGAAAATAGGCGCGCGACCCGACAGGGAAAACAACTGACGACTGCTCGGGTTTACTTGACGCACTGCCCAGGAGCAAGCGTCAAAGTCGAAAGATCAAAAAGGACTGATCGAACGCGGCACTTTTTCATTTTACTCGACCGATGCGCGACATGTTTGATCCTGCCCTTATCGCCGGCCCCCGCAGGAGCAAGCGTCAAGGTCGAAGGTTCAAACACAACCGCGATAAGGCTGTCAGTTGCAGAGGCCGACAAAGCGAAGAACTTGGGCATACTCAAGGTAGGCAGGTCGGTTTGCCGGTAACTCGACCCAAGCCCGAGGTTGGAAAACAGCGGAACGGAACAATCTGGACCTAAACGGTGAAGAGCAAGTTGCTGTGATATAACGAGCGCGTGATGCTTCCTAGCCGAGAAAAGCCCCTCCTATAGAGAACAGGCCGCCGGTGTACTGATGGTGCGAATCAATTGCAAATTTTTGAGTAATCTGCCTTCGGGCTAGACGAAGATTGCAACAGGCACACACAAAAAGGAGATCAAGAATCGAAAACGGGTATGCTTTGATAGTCTATGTCAGAGTGCCAACTGGACTTCGTGGGGTGACGCCTTCGGAGTGGTAATGGTCACGGCATACAAATTTACTAATAATTAAGTACACCGTGGGTAATGGCTAAGATCAAAGATGCCATAGCGCCCGAGTAGCTGCGATCGATAATTTCCCCGTATCATCCCACAAGCCCATAGCCCCCAGCGCCGCATGCGACGAATGAAGGACAGGTACTGACAGCGTTATTTTCAGATTTCTCAAAAGAGAGAAAGAGAGCTGTAGTGATTTGCGGTAAAACCGATGTAAGCAGTGATCATGTAGTTAATTGCCAATCATGTAAGTAAGTGCAAGTGCTCATCCTCTCAACAGCGCCATCAACGGTGATCGGTTTTTTTTTTGGAGGCGTACTCTAGCTTGCGAATAGCGGAAGCTCTTTGACAGCCGATTTAAGGGTTCATTCAAATATTACGTAACGAAAAATTTGCCAATTTTGGACCCCCTCCCTCCCCCACGTAACAGCTTTTGTATGGAAAATTTTAAATTTTTGTATGGACCGTAACACTAGGTAAGACCCCCTCCCTCCCCCTGTTGCGTTACGTAATATTTGAACAATCCCTTAAATTAAGTTTCGATCTAGCCAAATTCTAGCTTTGGCTGCTGATTGAAGATGGACGGTCGCGGTTACCACAATCTAAGACCAACCTAATAATCCTAGACCACAATGGCCATTATGATCACTACAAAAGCGATCTTCTGATGACGTCACCGTGCAATTGGCAATAGGGTAAGTGTTCCCTTAGTTGTGGGTGTTCCTACACGGATAAATATTTTTACCTAATTTTTGAGTTTACTTTACCCAAAATTATGTATATCGATTATAGTTTCAACCCAAAATCTCTCGGTTTTCTCTTTCTCCCACACGAATGTTGTCAAAAATAGAGAGAGCTGCATCTACCCAATGGGGGTACTTTGGCCCAATAAGCCAAATTTGGGTAAATGCAACTTTTCTTATGTTTGGGTCGAAAGAACTCAATTTTGCGTTAAATCAACCCAAAATTGAGTATATTTTTCTAATGGAATTAAAGCCAAACTACCTACACTCAAAAAAATCCAAACGTCATTGCTACGTGAAAAATCACGTAGATCATTCCAAATTCATTTTGCCTCCACTTCATCTGACTAAGATAAAGATCACTGAGCCATTCATAACCACCAAATAGTAACTCGGTCATTGTTACTGTGGTTACCAATCGCACTTACGTGAAATTCACGTAGGTGCCTAAGTTCATTTTGACATCTGCATATTGTACGTACATTCGGTGTTGAGCGCAAATCAGAAGATGGCGCCCGCTTGATTTTTGAAGAACTTCAGAAGCTGCTGAACTTTAAACCCTGTGTTAGATTGATTTCAAAGTAAATATGCTTTGAATACCGAAGGATCCCTACATTACTTCATAGTTTATACCTGATGTATATCCTCTATCAATTATAGCACGCGAAAGCTACAACAAGACAGAACAAACTCACAACATTTGGGAAACAGGATTCAAAATGCTCAGATTAAATATAAAAATATCACATTCTTTTAGGTTTGTTTACATTTTCCAATTGGGAATTAGTTTTCTTCCAAAGCCTATTAGAGATAAGGTTGGTCTTTATTCCAGTTAAATTTAATGCAAACCCATCAAGGTCCTATTGCAACGTTTCGTAAAGGCTACCGGAAAATCCACGTAGCTCCACGTGTAGCGCCGGTGGAATGGACGAAGTTCAAAAATTCATGCGTTCATTCTGGGCTACCTACGATTAACGTAAGAGCTACGTGAAAAGTGCGATGGAAAAAAACCACGTATGTTTTCACGTAACAATGACGTTTGGATTATTTTGAGTGTAGTGGAGACCTTGGAAATTTAGCCAAAATTGCGTTATTGGGCTCAACTACGGAATTGCGTTGAAACAACCCAAAATTGAGTAGGATTCCGTCTCCATATATAGTTGCGGTAGTGTCGTTTTCACTGATTTTTTTTACATTAGCCACAGAACCGACACTGCTAATTGACGTATTGGCTTGTTGATACACGGAATAGTTGAAAAGAGCGTTCAAATTGCTTTAAAACTGATGAAATATCACCAAAATTACTGAAAGTTCTCTTGTACCAATAGTATCGGTAAAGTGTTTCTATAGTGTAGGATCCCATAAAAAATAACGGATACCGCAACTATAGGGACACAAATTAAAAATATACCGCAACTTAAGGAACAGTGTATTAATAGTGGAGGCACGCAAGCATGGGAAAATTCACTCACTCACCCATTTGGTGACCCAATAACTGAGTTGGTTACAAGTTTAGTAGTTTAGAATTCAAATCCCTACAGACCACGCAGACCCTTTTCATAATTACACACACTCTTCGCGCGTGTGTAGTAAAATGAGATGGATGGATCTGGGTTATGAAAAGGGTCTGCGTGGTCTGTGGGGATTTGAATTCTAAACTTGTAACCAACTCAGTTATTGAGTCACCAAGTGGCTCGGTAGCTTAGTTGGTGAAGCGCTCGTCTAGCATACAAGAGTCCTGGGTTCAAATCCCAGCCGAGCACGTATTTTTTTTTCAAAATTTCACCCATAATTCGTCCATCTTTACCACGCGTAATGAGTTTATTAACATAGGTTAAGTGAAGTTCAATCGTACCTTCACTATTGGTACATCTACCCTAGTCTGTAATAGTAATAGTGTGTAATAGTGAGCTGTCAAAGTCCAAGATTAATCGAAGGGCCTTTTAGGGTCTGTCTCAATTGGGCTATTAAAAATAATTCACACTTAAATTTGACAGTTCGAAAATATTTTTTCTTACAAACGATTAATGAACTGTCAAATATTAATTTTTGCTGGTCCAATTCGCGAAAGTTGCCGAACCTACGTTATCATGATTTATGATGATTCGTGAAAACAAAATGCTTCATTCTAGTTTGTTTGTCTGTTGAAAATTGTTTCGAATCATTGGAAGTGTTTTAGCCAAGTCAAGCAAATAGTTTTTTTTTTTTTTATCAAACATATGAGATATGTTGTAATAATGTTCAACATTTCTGATCTCTAGGGAACAAGACTCTGCAAATATGCCGTCAATGTATCGTCAGCCTTGATGAGGAAAATTGTATTACTTTTGTCGGCGCTTGCGGTTAAAGTTAGAAACGGCTTCCGAAGTTGGATTATTTTTAAATCTATGCGAGGTCGGAAGTGGTGCATTCGATTCGCATCCGAATGCGGCTCTTATACGCCCTACTTCTAAAGAGTGGTATCTTGCAAGGATTCTGAGAAAACTCCATTTTCGGCAAACTGCATTTTCAAACGATTGATCGAACTTATAATTATGTTGAAGTTTCCATTATGACTATGACGGATCGTTGAACGTTGATCCTAATAGAAATTGAGACATTTTTAAGCCTCGAAAATGCAGTTTTTAAATACTGGATCCTTAATTATTGAGGGTCTTGGCTCGTTTGTAGTGAAGACACGAACACGTAACGTAACGAACAAACTAGCTTTATTGATAACACGTCTTAACTGGTTGGAGTATTGGGATGGAATAGCTTGTTAGGAAAAATAACAGAGGGCGGTTGCTATGATAGTAACACCTAGGGTTAGGGCGATTGCTACTATGTTAATACCCCCTCTCAATCGGCCATTCCAATTTGGCTGCATAGCTCATCTAGTCGTTTCTGGTCCATTGGCTTCGTGAACATATCTGCTAGCTGATGCTGAGTTGCAACATGTTCAATCTTCAGACGTCCATTCGCAATATGATCAGGCAAGAAATGATGCTTTATGTCGATGTGTTTCGATCGTTTCGATTCAAAGTTCCGGGCCATTCCGATACATCCTTGATTATCTTCGTAAATAACGAAGGCTTCGTCCTTTTGCTTCAGTTGTAGATCTTCAAGTACCCCTGCTATCCATATTCCTTCTGACGCTGCGGAACTCAAAGCTACATATTCAGCTTCGCTGGACGAAGTAGCAACTGTAGTCTGCTTCTTGCTTGACCAAGACACCAGATTTCCAAACACCTCAAACACATAGCCGCTCACCGACTTCCTGTCCAAAGTATCCGATGCCCAGTCAGCGTCTGCATAACCGATCAAAATTTCCGCATCATTGTTTCGCTTAAACTCCAAATGCCTTGACTTCCTTCCCTTCAGGTAGCGTACCACTCTTTTCAAACATTTCCAGTGAGATGATGAAGGTTTCTGTTGAAAACGCCCCAGATAACTAACGGGAAAACACAGGTCTGGTCTGGTACACAGCATTATATACATTATGGTACCCAGCAGTTCACGATACGGTTCATTTGTAGATTCTCCATCTTCGTGCAGCAAAAGTCCTTTTTCAAGTGGTGTTTTAACTGGATTACAATCCGACATTTGGAAACGATTCAACATCTTTTCAATATTTGACACTTGCGATAAACGTATTCTGGTGCGATGAGTTTCAAGATTGACGATTTCTTCCTACCAACGATCAGCAGGTCATCTACGTAAAGCACGATGTAGATCTCATCTCCAGGTAGAATTCTTGTATATAAACAATAGTCGTGCATTGATCGTTTGAATCCTAGTTCTAACAGCTTCTGGTTGAACTTCTCGTTCCAACAACGCGGGGATTGTTTCAACCCGTATAGTGACTTGACTAATCGACATACAGTGTTTGGTGGTGCATCGACGCCATCTGGAATTTCCATGAAAATCGTTTCCTTCAATTCTCCATGCAGGAAAGCCGTTTTCACGTCCATTTGATGGAAATGAAAACCTTGATGGATGCCGGCTGACAGTATGATCCGAATTGTGGTTAACTTTGCAACGGGCGCAAATATTTCGTCATAGTCCAGTCCTTGTTTTTGAAGAAAAACTTTAACAACCAGTCGGGCTTTATATCGTACTGGCTGACCGTTTACGTCCTCCTTCACTCGGAAAATCCATTTTGACTTCAGCGGTTTAACACCTGCCGGACAGCTCGTGAAGTACCACACGTGATTCTCATCCATCGAACGAAGCTCGTCTTCCACCGCTTTCAGCCAGACTTTTCGATCGGGGCGGCCATTGATTTCAGCGAATGTCTCGGGGGCATCTGGTAGAAGTAAACTGGCAGAAGTTGCTCTATACCCAGTTAAGTAATCTAACAACTTACCGGGTAACCTGCGCTCCCGTCCGCTGTGCCTCGACTCTTGTAGCGGTCGTTCTGTTTGCAGAGGGAGCGCGTCGCTGAACTCTTCTTCCGGTTCACTTTCACGAGCATCGACTTGCTCATAATTATCAGGGACAGCAACATCTTCGTTCTGGGCTTCGCTTTCCGTTTCCGCCTCGACTTCAACTTCACCTTCCCCCTCTTGCTCGAAAGGGAACCGAACTAGCAATGGCACATCTTTTTCAGGCTTCATGTTCTCAATGTCAGCGTATGGAAACGAATTCTCATCAAACTTAACGTCCCTCGCAATGATTATCTTCCTCGATTTCTTGTCCCATAGCCGGTAGCCATTAGGGGCATAACCAATCATTACCATTTCGCGGCTTTTCGAATCCAGCTTCTTCCTATTCTGCGCCGGTATCCATGCAAAACTTTTGCATCCGAAGATCCGTAATTTATCTAAATTTGGTTTGGAGTTGAACCACAGCTCCGCCGGAGATACACCACTTGGCAAGGCTGATGTAGGGCTTCGATTCAAAAGATAGACGCACGCCAGGGCTGCTTCGGACCATAAGTTTTTCGGTACCAGTGAATCGATGAGGACTGAACGGATTCTCTCTACGAGTGTTCGGTTGAACCGCTCCGCAACACCATTTTGTTGTGGCGTGTACGCCACCGTGGGTTCTACTTGGATACCTTTCTGCTTGTAGTAGTTTTTCTGATCAGTTGAAAAATACTCCCGTCCTTGATCCACCGTCATCCGCGAAATCGGCTTGCCAATCATCGCTGTCACTGCTGCTTCATATTCTTTGAACTTCACAAAAACTTCGGATTTTCTTTTTATCGGATAGATCATTCCAAAGTGGCTGTAGTCATCAATGAAGCTAACAAAATATCGGGACCCGTCCCATGCTGCAGGGTCGATAAGCCCACACACATCCGAATGGATTCTCTCAAGGGGGCGAGTTGCTCGGATTCTGGTTCCATTAAAAGGTTCCCTACATTGCTTACCTTGGATACATGCTTCGCAGATGCCGATCTTGGGTGCTTTCCTCATTCCTTTTAATTCACCATTTCGGGCCATCGTTTCAAGTCCTTGTTGGCTGATATGGCCTAATCTGCGATGCCACAGTTTTCCGGTATCGACGTCACACATATTTGCACAACGATCCTGTAGAAACAGCTCTATCTCGAACAAGTTGCCTTTAAGGTATCCAGTTGCCAGCACGCTTCCGTTCTTCTTCAAAACTGCCGTATCTCCGGAGAACAGCACATCGATACCAGCTTTCGTCATTTTCTTGACCGACATTAAGTTCTCCCTTAAGTCTGGCACGAGTAGAACATTCTTGACGTTAAACGGCACTCCTCGGTTACTAACAGCGTTGATTTCTCCGATCGTCTTGGCTATCATTGCTTGGCCTTCCTTTGCAACTTTAATTTCTACCGGATCGTCCAACTTGCGCAGGTTTGCAAATACGGAGCTTTCACTTACCAAGTGATCACTGCATCCGGAATCTAATTTGAAAACGATCCTTCCGGCTCTCTTGCGTCTACATGGGTCCACATCCGCCATGAAACTCACCGCATTTTTCACAACTGAATTTGCTTCACTTTTGCTTTGTAGACGGCAATCTTTCTTGTAATGACCCCGCCTACCGCATCCGTGGCACTTTCCGTTGAACTTTTGCTGTTTCTTTTGCTTGTGTCCATGGCCAGTAAACGCTGCCGGTTTCACCTCTTCGAATTCGATCAGTCCGTTTCGATTCTTCTGCTAATAACCGTTGCTTGACGAAATCCAGCGTTAACTCTTTCTCAGCCACGTTCTCCAAAGCCGTTACAAGTGGGTCGTAGGTATCAGGTAACGTTAAGAAAAGCTGCGACACCAGATCTGCCTCCACCAAAGTCGCGCCGGCCGTCTTCAGCTTTCTTACCAATCCATCGAACTCCAGAAAATGGCTTCTCATGTCGATTCCGTTCTTCATACGGAGGCGCGCTAGTTGCTTCCGGATGAGATTCTGGCTGGCAACGGACTTCTTAGCGTATGTTACCTCCAAACTTTCCCACATCAGCTTAGTTGTCGTCTTTTCGCGAACTACCTCCAGACAGTCGTCCGCCAGGCAGCTAACCAACAGCGCTTTTCCCTTACGATCCTTTTCAACGAATTTCGTCCACTCGGCTGCTTGTTCCGGCACATCTTCCGTTAGCACCTCCGAGACTCCGGCCGCTTCCAGGAAAAGCCTGACACGGTAGCTCCAATTTTCGTATCCTCCAATATTTCCGCGAAATTGCGGGATTCCATGAGCGAGATCCTTCTGCGTGGTGCCCATAACCTATTGAGGGTCTTGGCTCGTTTGTAGTGAAGACACGAACACGTAACGTAACGAACAAACTAGCTTTATTGATAACACGTCTTAACTGGTTGGAGTATTGGGATGGAATAGCTTGTTAGGAAAAATAACAGAGGGCGGTTGCTATGATAGTAACACCTAGGGTTAGGGCGATTGCTACTATGTTAATATTAATGTTATGCACAATTCTTTTTATTATGAGCTAAATGTTTATCTACGTAGGTGTTTTATGCAAGGCCTCTGACGAGCTTCATCAGATCTATAGTCAAAGTCGTCGTAGTCCTTTGATGCTGCATTATATTCTCAACGTTCGACAATTCCAGTAAGAACGTAGTTTGGTTATCTATCATTGATGCGATACATCGAATTAAATGATCATAATTTGTCGTAAATGGGGCGTGACAATGAGTAGTTGGTTATTAGAACAACTCCGTCCACAATTCCGACCATGAATCCCCTGGCTTCATCTTCAAAGCTAAATAGTTTAGATAGAAAAGTAGATGCCGAACAAATTTGTTATTGATGGAAAACACTTTGAAAATAGTCGCCTTGCTTTCCTGCTGCAGCCATGGTAATTGAACGAGAATCGTTATCATATTGTTGAAACAAACGTAAGCAATTAATGTAACTTTTCTTACGGTTCCTGATTCCAATCCTGTGGGGGTGGCGTCTCGTCAGCGAAATCCGAAACATTCAAGTTCGCATGATTATCAACGAGTAGTTCAACCAGACTCCAGTTCCGCCGTTCCACGGCTACATGTAGAGAACTGATGAACTTCTTTTGGGCACATAGACGGGAATTCGGATTTTTCACCAATAGCAACTCAGCTTTCTCAATCATAATCTTCTTGATGCAGGCTATAAAGTGTGCCTTGGCGGCGTTTGTTCCAACATGCACTTTATTTTGGACACTAGAAGCTCGACATACTCCAAATTTCCGCAGGTCCTTGGCCTTGCATGGTGCACCTTGATGAGACTATTTTGGTTGATTTCGGCTTGAGATATACTGGAAATCATCGGGTCTCCTGTGGTCGCAGCTTTCCAGATGTTTTGTCCGTCGAAATGCTTTGCGAGTACCTTGTCAGCTGTTCAGGAAACAATTCTGGTTGTGAGGATTTCATCCCACCCTTGCAAGTTCCGTCACTGAGAAAAAGTGATCGTAAATATAGCTATTCTGGTCAGAATATTTCGTTAAACTTAGGGCCCATTCACAAATTTCATAACGCTGAAGGGGGTGGGTGGGTGTCCTCGTGATGTTACGGCTCATACAAAATTTGTAAAATATTCATACTAAAAGAGTTACGAGGGGGTGGGTGGGTGTCGAAAATGGCCATTTTTGGCGTTATGAAATTTGTGAATAAACCCTTACTTTTACTGGTCTTGGATCTTGCGAAGGCAGCAGGAATGTCCGACCGCAGATGAATTACCGGATAGGGGAAACAACATTATGTTGGAAGTAAACAACAAACACCGATCGCCCGAGCGAGCGAGAAAGAAATTAACTATCGATCTGTCAAATTTAAGTCTGCTCTGCAGCAGACTTATTTTTGACAGATCGAAATCAGGGGTGGAATAATTATCGAACTGTCAAGTTTAAGTACGAATTATTTTTAATAGCCCAATTGAGACAGACCCTTAGATACCTTGGTCAAGTCGTTGACTGCCCAGTTGCATCGTAACGTCCAGAGGTGTAGAATGTGTTACGATGCTACTATCTCACAAGCCTTTACTTCTGTCGGGGTCCGGTGGAGAATAGCACAATCTCATCTTCCCCAAAAAATGACTTACCTCACACAGCAAGCAGTTCTGAGCGCTGCATATGGGACACTGGAACACGGTGACGCTGTCCTGAATCTCCAAGATGCACCATCCGAGGCAATTCGGGGTCTTACAGTGGAAAGCGCCGGTAATCGAGATCTCGGCCTGTTCCAAAGACCGCTTTAGATAGACGCTGTAGTCATGTTCGCTGAGAAGACTCCTGATCTCCTGGTCTTGGATTACGGTTTCGCAGGAGGCGTTCCGATCCTTGAAAGGACATCGAACTTCTACATCTTGGGCATGCTTGATGGAGTTGGCCAAACACTCGCGACAGAAGCAATGAAAGCAATCATGCAGGGTCACGCCATCGTTCACTCCAAACTCGCCGTAACAAATGGGACACTCGAAGGGCTCGGCATTCGGTACCAAACAGGAATCGGTCAGCGTGACCAGAAGTTTCAGTTCGGCTGGCAGTGAATCAGTCCTTTCCTTCTGCAAAGAATCGGAAATGCTCTTGAGCGAATTCTGTCGGCGCTTCATCAATAACTGGTACTCTTCGGCATTCAACAGTGCTTCCAGCTCTCGTTGCTCCAAATTTCCTACGCATTCATAGCGAGCATTCGGGAACGGACATCCGGTGCTGTTACCAACCCGGAGAGACGTTTTCAGGCAACCGATACAGAAGCTGTGTACAATTTGAAGAGGACCACTCCGGATCCGGCGGGTGTCATCGCGTCGCAAAGGTTGCACGGGTTCGGTTCCTCGTTACGGACCAGATCCTGCTTGTCCAAAGCCAGCAGTTGATGATATTGATCACCGGCAGAGGCACACTCTGCGACTGGAGGATTGGCTTCCTGCTGAGGGAATGGAAAAGGTATTATAGCACGACTGTATTTCTGTTGGATAACTTACCGTATCCATTGCGTGTTTTTTTTTATTAGAAAAATAGATTATTATTCAAATGTTTCGAAATCAAAATTCGCAAAATTAAAAAATTTAAATAATTGCAGCAGGGGGTTGGGAAACGGTTAAACCCGTTAAACCAGTAGTGTTACATGGTGTTACTGTCGACAGAGTCGAATCAAGGGTGGAAGAAGGCGGCTGAAACGCCCAATTAAACATTTGACAGTTTAGGGACCGTTCAAATATTACGTAACGCAACAGGGGGAGGGAGGGGGTCTTACATAGTGTTACGGCCCATACAAAAAATAAAAATTTTCCATACAAAAGCTGTTACGTGGGGGTGGGAGGGGGTTTAAAATTGACAAATTTTGTGTTACGTAATATTTGAATGAACCCTTACCAGCCGACTAAATTGGTTGAAAAATCGGTCGATTGTTGCACCGACGCTTATGGAAGATTAACATAGGGATCAACCGAATATCACCCGATTTAATTGGGTGGACCAACGCAATCCTACTAAATAGGTAGATAAATCGGTATTTTAAGTAAAATCCAAGCAAGTTCACCTACTAAACTCGGTCACCCGATTTAATCTAGCGATTGGTCAGTTGATCGCTGTGTTAAACTTCCATAAGCGTCGGTGCAACAATCGGCTGATTTATCAACCAATTTAGTCGGCTGTTGAACTGTCAAATGTTTAATGGGGCGGCTAGACACTAAATACCCGACAAAAGAATGTTAAATCTCGCTCCGACGATCTTAAAAATGCTTGTAAATCGTCGCAAATCATTTGGAGTCTTCTGCGTTTATCGGACAATCAGTACACTGAAACATGCGTTGATGTAATGAGAACCATGAACGTGTTTTTGAATTTACTATTCCAACCACGATTGAGCTATCATGAACGCTTTTTATTTGCGTTTTGATCTCTCTCAATCCAACCGCATCTATAGCCGAGCGGTTAGCGTTCGCACTTGACAATCGCCAGACACTCGGTTTAATTCTGGTCTGCTGCAAGATTTTAACCATAATATAGTAAATTTTACTATACAATATGGTGTCATGGTAAAATTGAATGCACAAAATATTCTAAATAAATGCGATTTAATAATCGCGCAATGCTCGGTACACTGAATTGTAAGACTTTGTTGATCTATAAAAATGGAATGATGCTATATCTTCAACTATGCTACTCTGGGTTCCCGTGAATCATGCCTTAAGATGATTATAGAACGAAGCCACATCTCGAATCTTTAAGAGCACAAGTCTTGAGAACTAAACAGTGCTTCGCATTGAAAATTTATTCGGTTGATCACTATCAGCAAGCAAGCAGTTTGATAGATTTTCAACGCGAAAAACTGTCAGATGCTCCTGACTTGTGCACTTGAAAAATCAAAGTTCCCCTCCGATCTCTAATCACCTTAAATTATTGATTAATCTAGGTGCATATTACTAAGTTGATTGTTTATTAACTAAATAAATTGACGTGAACCACTATTTTGTTCAATTGTGTGTTCATATTCCTTTGCGATATATACCCATTAAAATTAATTCAATGAGTTAGTTGGATTCTAATATTAATGTGTCGATACACATATAGAAAATCATTACAATTTTTGCAGTGTACGATCGGACTGATTGATGGAGTCAGTGGAGTACATACGACCCACCGTTTTGAACAAAAATAGAGAATCTCTAGAGTTTTCTGCATGAATATATGTATTTCGTGAAGTTGGCGGCACGATTTTTTTAGAGCAAATCCACATCGGCACTGAATGTACTACTGCAGAAAAATACAACGGAACCGATTATGGATGAGTTAGTCGGACGAATAATGGATTCACATCGTAGGAACATCCATAAGGCATCACTAGTACTTCTGCTGGCTACAGGCTACAGCTACAGGCCGAAAAATAAACCAAAATTGAATGAAGAGTGCAAAATTGTCGTCGAGTGTTTCCTTAAACCTTTCCCTAGAGTCTTCCACAATCTGAAACACTATAACTTGGTTAGCTAGGAAACGACACAACACCAAGTTTTGCTCTACTGTTTGCCTCCATCTCAATGTCAATGCACGTCAATGGTTAACTTTGATGCGCTACCTGTTTTTGATTATGGGGGGATTTTGTAAACCCAAGATAAAAAAGAAAAGGTCGAATACCTGTTTTTATTGGAATTTTGATGTTTTTGCTACATTCGACCTTATGCGCAATAGCACCAATGAACAAATTTTTACTGTTCCTTATTTTTGTTAATTACGTAAAAGTGTCAATTTATTTTTTATTTTACACACTTAAATTATTTTACCGACTTCAGTTAAACGTTTTGCCCTATAAATGAAGAGTTGAACGAAGAGTGAAACCAAATCTACCTATCGAACTCTCAAACCGTCTACCTATCGAGCAGACCAGCAAAACAGATAGGGGCTATTTTCGAAGACGAAGAAGAACAACCATTTAAAGAAGCCTCTTCGCGCAACTCTCCATTCTCCCAACAGCTGAATGTTGTTTGGCAATTTTCAATGCCAAATCTCGGTACTTCAATACAGTACCAGAATTACGGCCTAACTGAAACATGTAACCAAATTGAGTTTTATTCACTTAACAGTTTATTTGATAAATTACAATCATATAATGCACAGCTGTTCCTTAAAAATAACATTTTTCACGAAATAAGTGAGAAAAACATAAAGGCGCATTTAATATTCTCTTTCGATATACTGCTTCACATTGAAAAATGGGTTTGATTTTTGACCAACTTCGCCGCGTCGCAATTCGATTCTCAATAGTGCGCATAATGCACACGGTGGAGGGCATAGATGTGCACCATACCGAAGTGACTCGTGACGTGGCGAAGTTGGTCAAAAATCGAACTTCGCACGTTGATTCACCCGTT
Organism: Aedes aegypti; assembly: GCF_002204515.2. Taxonomy (NCBI): domain Eukaryota; kingdom Metazoa; phylum Arthropoda; class Insecta; order Diptera; family Culicidae; genus Aedes; species Aedes aegypti. The sequence continues at coordinate 406,050,784 of NC_035108.1, forward strand.
TTTGATCGCGAATCTGTATACGAACTCTGATGTCAATTTCGCCCATCTTCCTTCCCTTGCGGTAACCAGGCGCATTTGAGATTCAGTGTGGCAGCAGGGCGCATTTGGAACTGAGTGTGCAGAAGGGCGATTTTGATGAAGGTTCGTGTGAAAGAGCGTAGCTAAACGGCGATGCTGATGATAATCAAACCAGAAGGACGAGGTCAAAAGGCGTGATCGCTGCTGTCAAACTGAAGGAGACGAAAAACCGAGGGGCCCAACAATTCTAAATTTAAATTAATGGCGCATGATGCATTTTTATGTTTTTTAACATGTTGTTCATAATTTGAAAATAAATCAAACCAAGTAATATTGTAATGGATTATACAAAAATGCATCATGCGCTTAAATCGATCGGAAACATAATACAGTCGAATTTCGATCGTTGCACTACGATTAATTGCACTTCGTTTTAATTGGGCTCCCGTTAAGTGGGCAAGCCAACGAAAGCAAACGTCACTTTCTGACATAAACCGTAATTTGTCAATGTTGGTAGCACTGAATTTCTTTTGTAATCGGCTATTTGACAGCTCAAAACTTAGCTCGATTAGTGAAAGTCTTTCACTAGTGGGCCACGGGTTTAGTGCAACGAACGAAAGTTGACTATATAGAATTGGAATTATATCCGCTGAACTTCAAACCGATTTTACTGAGAATGTATTAGTGTTCATATTTGCCATAATTCTGACTCTGTATTGACTTATTTCGGCAATCCAAATTTGTTTGCCGAGATTCGCTAAACGTTTACCGAGATCTAGGTAAAAGTTACTAGTTATCAGCAACAAAATTACTATGGAGAATGGCCAATTTGAAACGGTATGGGTCACTGTACACATATCTTCCTCTCTCTTTCACTCTTACATAAAATTTGTAAACAACAAGGCCAGTAAACCTCAAAATCCCATACACAATCAAAACATTGCAGAGCCCTATAAGAGAGGATCGATGAAGAAAAACCAGGCTATGGACGTGCCCTATATCAACTGCAGCGATTTGCAGTAAACAGGATGTCCCGGGCCCGATCCATCTGACAAGCCAATCGAGCTCTCTGTCACCATGGAAGATGGTGTCTCCACCCATGTCGATAGCCTGAGAAAAACTGACCATGTTCTTTAGGCCCTTATTCTTACACACTCTTGATATTTAACAGCCGCCCACCACCCCTGTTGCGGACCGTTATTGTAACACCAGATAACCCCTCCCAACTGTCATGCAACCTGTCAAAAGTTTCGCGAGAGCGCTGTCAGGGAAGCGTCACGCCGCGAATGCCGTCGTGCGCGCGTTACCTCGCTGGCAAGCAAATTTCCCCCATTTGATGATGATCCAAGTTAGCCGAACTCGGCCACCTTTGTGGGTGAAATGCCCGGACTCCTGAGTGGAGCGAACACTGAAGAGCAAGAAGAGGAAGACCGTATACGCGAGAGAGCAGCCAGAAGCAAAAGGAAGGAAAATTATATTGGCCCTAGACATTCTTGGTGCGATTCGTCGTCGTCGTCGCGTTTTTTTCCGAATGTGTGGTGAAAAATCGGATCGCGAGTTTCGGAACTAGACCAAGAAGGAAAAACGGTCGGAACAAAGCTTTCCCCGGGGGCTATCCGGATGTTTGTAGTTTCTCCAATCGAAAAGTGCGTGAGAGTGTTTTCCCGTTCCTTTTTTTCTGGTGCTACCATCTTCCTCTTTTTCTCTTTGCGGTATTGTACTCTTATGATGGTGGCGCAGGAAGTGTAAATTTGTGGCCCAGCAAAGGTTTTCGGAACGCAACGGGTAACTTCCAATTGCCAATAGCCTAGTCCCGAACGGGAAATTCGGGTAAAAGTGCAGCAGCCCGCTAATGGAGAAGAGGAAAATCCGTGAACGAAGGCTTGTGTGAAAATTTTTCTTCTTTTCCTCTTGCTGAATGGATCAGTAAGCAGTAAGTGGAACCAAAAGACGAAAGCGTTGGAGGAGGAGGAGGAGGAAGTAGCTGAAATTTTCTGACTGACAGTAGAGAGAAAGACAGCAGCAAAAGAGTTTGCGGAGCACCCCTTATTAAAAAAAAAAAACGGCGAAGAAGAATCAGAAATCCGAAGAAAGAAGACGTCGTAGCAAGACACAAGAACAACAACAAGAAGAAAAAACCTCGAAGAAAATCGCAATCTCCCCAAAAGAAGAGAACGCAACAGAAAGCAAGACAAAAGACAGAAGAGGAGATATTTTACGTTTTTATTTTGTACGGTTTTCGGCTTCTTGTTTTCCGCCCAAGTGGATAGTACTTCAAGACAAACAATAGAAAAGGCCTCAATGTCCAGAATGTAAACAAAGCGGTTTGCTGCGCTGATTGATATGTATAAAAAGCCTATTATTATTGAAACATACAGTCACGGCCGAAATAAAGTGCCCACTTGCTTGCAATCACGCAAATTGACGAAAATAGTGTGTTAAAACGAGAAATTCTTTCGTTAAAATGTGTGCACTTCATATATAACATATCTAGCCAAACATTTGGAAAGCGCCTAACTGCAAAATGTAAACACTATCGCATAACACATGATCTCACCCTAAAAGCCATTGGTAACCGAGTGTGTAACCTGTTGTTACTAAGCAAACGAATGGATTTCCACGTTATTTAACAATGTTACGGCGAAGAAAAGATTCTCCTCTATCTCCCAGTGGTGATAGTTTTTGTTTTGGTCCATTAATTTGTTCCTTGACATGGCTTAAAGTTGTAAATACTAACATGTTCTCGTTTTGCCAATAAATTACAATTACAATTACAAAAACAACGAGCTACACACCCGGTTACCAATAGTTTTTAGGGTGAGATTTTAAGTTATGTAGGAATTACCCCTACATACTCCCACGAACATGTAAAACGCATTTCTAGAGGTGCTTTTGTCCAAATTTCAAAAGGGCCTGCATTCTAACACCTACAAAGGGCTAATTGAAAATTTACATCGAAATCAGATTGGCCATTTAGCTATTGTGTTGTTCATACAAGTCTACTCGGGCACTTCCATGATTAACTTTAGCATGATGAAATTCTCGGCAGAATTGTCTTAAACTTTGCAATAAGAAGCGCTTGAACAAGACGCATATTGTAGCCAACTCACTAGCTTTTAAAAAATTCCACAGCCGAAGTGAATCAATAGTGCTAATAATATGATCTGGCTCCTAATTGTTTGATTTTGTTCAAGAATCATGCAAATATCTTCAATAGTGAATCAAATTAACAAATTCCAAAAGGGTCTAACTAAATCCATGTTCAATCAAAGGGCCAAACTGGTTTAAAGATTCGTGTGGTACTTCTTGACTTGACAGCTTGATTAATAATGAACTCTTTTAAAAGCACGGCCTGCTCAGTGTAATGCTTAACTACCACATCTCCTTGTCTTCGACAGAAGCTTTTGCTCTAGAAGATGGACTAGATGATATTTTGGCTTGTTAAAGACATTAAGAACTCCATCAGTTCTGATGTTTCTAATGCTATTCTGATGCCTGGGGTACGTTTTTCTGAAACCATTGAAAAACATTTGGTCCAGTCTGTCTGAGCAGCGACCACATAGGATCGCTATTTTGCTCTAAGTAGACAACTTTTATTTCACAACTAAGTTCACAATTCTAGTCTGGTCTGGTGGTCTGCCTCAAATTTGTTTTTGACTATCTCCTCCTACGGACACAGTTTTTTGGACCCGATTGGTTGGATTCACTAAGAGCGCTTCCTGTTGAAGTGAGCATTTGGTTTCGCTAGACCCAATGGATCATATTCGTCCCTTCAACTGTTATCTTCAAATGACACAAAAGCTGAAAACTGTCGTTAGACCTGCTTCCTCCAAAAGCGAGCGTTTAGGCACATTTTTTATGTGAGTTACACTTTCCTTTCCAGCTGAATTAATAGTGGCTGATTCCGGCTGTGAGTGGCTGATTTATCTAATTCCTTATGTCTGTCTTTTCAGTTCAGTATTCAGAATTTGATTATTTTAATATATGGCCTTTTGCTCAGGTCTGCATTTTCGATTGCAATATAATTCACTTGTCTCTTTCCCATTATGAGAAACAGTTTTGCTTTACCGGCCATTTTCCTTGCCTTCTCCAACTTATTTTTCAACCGTCGTTAAGGCGTCTCCCTCTCATGAGGCGAAACATACTTATTGCCTTCTCTGGTCGGATTTTCATCCACCATTTAGGCGTCTCCCTTATTTAAGGCGAGAAATTCTTGCCTTCTCCGGTTTTTTCACCGTTAAGGCGTCTTCCTACCATTAGGCGAGACATTTCTCTTGCCCTCTCCGGTCGGATTTACATCCGCCGTTAAGGCGTCTCCCTATTTTTAGGCGAGACTTTTCGTTTTCCCTCATACCTGATCCGATCAGATGTTATCCGTCAGAAATGCAGGTGTATCTTATAGTTACCCTTAATCGATGAGTTCAGAATCAACTTGAGGTCCGTTCCGTTCCTATATGGATTCCGGCTGTGGGTTCTTACTCGTCGCCAATGTGGTACTTCTTGACTTGACAGCTTGATTAATACTCTTTTAAAAGCACGGCCTGCTCAGTGTAATGCTTAACTACCACAATTAGTAAAAGGGCTAATCTGCTTATGATGGCTGAAAAAGTGAATGGGTTCAAAACAAAAGGAATGGTCCAATGCACGAGTTCACTAGTTTGACGTTTGAGCGGTGCCGAATTCACTCGTTGCCATGGTCACATAAATAACACGGCACCGCTCAAAAGTCAAATAGTGAACTCGTGCATTGGTCAATAATGGACCAATGCACGAGTTCACTATTTGACGTTTGAGCGGTGCCGTATTCAGCCTCCTGACACCGCCTATACAACCCCATTGAAAAATAACGAGCAAACATCTCTGGTTCCTACTGGGAAGTGGTTCCCACTGACAGCTCAATGTTTGTCAACAAATAACCGTTTGAGGAATAACAATCTATGATGGCGAAATCTTTTTCTCCGAAAAAAATCTTTTCCCGCATAACAACAGCTATTCGAACAAACAAACGGTTGCAAACTATTGGATTGCAGTACAGCAAGTCAATTTGGGTTGATGTGATTAGCTAGAAACACATTTTAGTATTGGAGGAAAAATCCCTAATATGATTAGGCCAATGTACGTTGTTGCTCTTGAGTTTGATGCTGACCACGAAAACATGGCTGCCTAGCACCAGGTTGGCCGTATTATTTACGTGACCATGGCAACTAGTGAATTCGGCACCGCTCAAACGTCAAATTAGTGAACTCGTGCATCGGTCCATGGTACTGAGTCTTCAATCGCTAATTTCTCAATGTCTACGTTTTGCAGATAACCTCTTTTCAAATATTCCGACAAAATAGGATAATTTGTCCAAAGTTTCTCGTCACAAACTTAATGTTTTAGCTGTTCAGGATTGTAGGGGGACGTTTTGAAGTGATTTGTGATACCAAGACCCCACAGTTATGGATCAATTCTCGCATAACTTATGATCTTGCCCTAAAAGATATAACGGATATAACTGTGTACTTGATGTCAGATGATACATTTAAGAAAGATTGAAGCGTTTGTTCCTTTATATAAGAGATGTAAAAATACCATAGGTACCGTATTAGTTTAATCGACTACTGCTCAAAATTACAGTTTAAGAGATATCCCATTACTGCCATACATCCGTTTTATTAGACATGTGTTGTTTACCATATGAACCTTTGTCGATAGGGTGCAAATTAGATAATATTGATGAGTTTTTGATGATGAAAACCTCAAACAATGTGATCCATGTGAAATCTATGCAAAAATCAAGAAACACGTATGTTTATTCACCTATATCATTCAAAAAATGAATTATTAGATGCCTCTAATGGGATCATTGACCAAAAGGTCTCATCTTATCATGCTAGCTGTCCTATTCAACAAAGGTCATCTAACAGGGATGTGCCTTGGTGGAATGACAAGCTGACAGGATTGAGGAAGAAATCCAGGTGGTTGTTTAATAGAGCAAAAATCTCTTCAGATTGGGTTGAATACAAAAAAGCCCTAACAGAATACAACAGAGAACTAAGGCACGCCAAACGTAAGGACTGGAGACGGGTATGCGAAAGCATCAACAACGCTCCTGCAGCTGCAAGGCAACACAAAGTCCTTTCAAAAGACCATTCAAATGGTCTGGGTAGCCTTAAAAAATAAGACGGCAGTTTTACTGTTGACTCTTCTAAAACACTGGAAGTAATGATGAGAACTCATTTCCCTGAATCGATCCCATATTCGGATGAAGAACTGGTCTCAAATGAGACAAGACATGTATGCTCGATAAATGCCTATCAGAAAGCTTGTGAAATCTTCACGCCTTCGATGGTCGAATAAGCATTGAGTACTTTTCAGCCTTCCAAATTTGCCGGGAAAGATGACATTTCCCAGGCTTACTGCAACAAGGAAAAGAGATGTTTTGTCTGCTCTTAACCGAAATATTCAAAGCAAGTGTTGCGCTTTCAAATATTCCAAAAGCGTGGCAAAAGGTTCGAGCTGGAAGAAATAGTAAAACAACTCCCAAAGCCTTTAGACCTATAAGCCTTTCCTCTGTTCTTTTAAAGACAATGGAAAAAATAATCGATGATTTCATCAAGTCAACAAGTTTAATAGAAATGTCTCTTTGTAAATATCAATTTGCGTATCAATCAGGTAAATCTACCATTACGGCGCTGCAGTCGCTGGTAAATAAAATCAAGAAATCTCTTGAAGCCAAAGAAATAGCCGTGGTTGCTTTTCTCGATATTGAAGGAGCATTCGATAATGAATTTTATAGCTCTATGAGTTCAGACATGGAAGCAAGGGGCTTGGATAAAAGTGGTATCGAATGGGTTATGACTATGCTCAAGGATCGGACAATTTCTGCTGATCTAGGAGGTGCGCAAATATCTATAAGATCTACTAAGGGATGTCCTCAAGGAGGAGTGCTATCGCCCTTACTGTGATCTCTTGTAGTAGACGAACTCCTTAGAAATCTAAAAGATCAAGGTTCTGAGGTTATTGGATATGCCGATTATGTGGCCATCTTGGTTCGTGGAAAATTTGATAACACGATTTCCGATCGGTTGCAAACTGCCTTAAACATTTCTCTCAAATAGTGTCGAAAAGAGGGTTAAACGTAAACCCTTCAAAAACTATTATCGTGCCTTTTACCAGAAGGAAAAAGGTAAAGCTTACACAGCCTTCTTTGAATGGAGTTCAAATTCAATTTTCGGAAGAAGTTGAACACCTTGGAATTACTTTGGATAAGAAATTGAACTGGAACTCTCATCTGAGCAAGGTCATAAGTAAGGGTACTAATGCCCTATGGATCTGCAATGAAGCCCTAGGAAAATCTTGGGGACTGTGACCTAATATGGTAAACTGGATTTATTCAGCAATAGTCCGACCAAAAATTACTTATGCTTCACTGGTATGGTGGTCCAAGACAAATGAAGTAACCGCTCAGAAGAAGCTGGCTAAGTTGCAAAGACTTGCTTGTATATCAATGACAGGGGCAATCGAAAGTACACCGGTTGCCGTGGATGCCATTCTTAATATACTGCTTTTGCATCAATTCATTTCACTGCAAACTGCAAAAAATTGGGTTTATTCTACGAGTGGCGTGAGGCGACAATTGTCGGTGTCGTATAGCGGGGTGACAATTCTCGACTCGAGTGAAGTGACTCTCCATTTGATTTGCACGGCGAGTCACTACTCGAGTCGAGAATTGTCACCTCGCTATACGAGACCGACAATTGTCACCTCACGCCACTCGTAGAATTAACCCAAATACCTTGCAGTTTATTCGTTATAATAAAATACTGGATGGTGATTTCATTGGTCACGTGAAGATCATCAAGTAATTTAATTTGAATTCAAATATGAAAACAATAGAAGATTGGATGACAACGAAGACCCTTTAAAGTGGGTAAACCAAGCCGCTATATTTGAGATTCTAAAGGCATTCACATGTAGATCAAAGTTAGTGTGCGAATCCATTCTTTCTCTGAAGCAATTGACCAAAAGGATCGAAGTTACACTGTACTGGGTGCCAGGCCATTGCGGAATAGAGGGAAATGAAATCGCCGACATGAATCGTTCTGTGGTGTTCCTGAGTGAACACTCAGGATAAAACTGAAAAATTGGGAAATGTCTATAGTAGAATCCAATTGGAACGTCACGGATACATCCAAGCAAGCGAAAAGATTTATAAAACCCAGTCTAGCAATAGCCCGGGCTATACTGAATCTTTATAAAGGAAATCTTAGGGTAATATCTGGCCTGATGACCGGTCACTGCCCAAGTAGTTATCATCTTAAAAAGATAGGAAAGTTCCAATCCTCTGAATGTCGTTTTTGTCAAGCTGAAAACGAAACTGCTGAGTATTTACTCTGCAACTGCGGAGCATTGCTTAATCAAAGAATGTAAACATTTGGAAAGGGTTATTAGAGCCCTTGGAAATTTGGCAAGGTAGTCCTAAAAATAAAAGGCTCTACAGATGAGGAAAAATATCATTCAAAACCAATTGAAATCTCAAGTAGGGAAATAGAGGGATAATGGACACCAGCCTGTTCATTATGCCTCTAATGCCGCTAGCACTTGTTTTGGTCATGTTTTTGGTAGATTATTCTATATAACAAGACTGATTTGTCCAGTTTTTTTTTATTCACTGATTTGTCCAACCGTATAACCGGTTAAAATACATTTCACAACTAAACAGGTTTTGATCTCCGTTAAATTATCGGAAATCACTTCAAACGTCTTCCGAAAGTATTAAAAAGCTAAAACTGCAAGTTTGTGACGAAAAACTTAAGGAAAGTAAGAGTAAATTTTTGCTAAGTGAAGGAAACGACACGTGGGCATTTAACATTTTGTTTCTGCTTTTTAAAAACCAATACAGTGAAACTTCTATGACTTGACATCGATTGAAAACGGCCTTACAGTTGAGGTCGAAATACTCGTATTTAGCAAAGGATACAAACACTAGTGGAATCAAATGGTATAGTACTAAATTCGGGCATTCATCTTCTCAATACTTCATAATTACTATGATGATACCCTCAAGAGCCTGAAGCCTTGTTTTCATAATAAAGATGAAGAGTGTCACACTACTTTTTTTAAGGATCCTGATATGAATTTGAAATCAATGAACTCTTTTAATCTTTCTGGACGATAAAATGCTATAAAATTAATTGATAAATATCCTATATACATTGATAATCATTGTTTGACGAAATTTGATTGCGTTTTTTCTCTTTGTTTAGCTCTTGGAGTTGTGGCCTTTTCAATTGTTCGCTTTGTACTTTTATTTTTAATCTTTAAAATTGATCTACCATACCATACCTAAGAAATAAGAATAAATCCGTCCACTTCATACAAGGATTCTACAAACATTCCCAAGAAAATCATTCCCCAATCAACTAACAATTAGCAAAGTTGTTTTTTATTATGCCAAATTGCTTTGTAATAATGTCAGATAATGTCTGGAATACGTCTCTGAATCAATAATCTGTATTACGTTGATGTGACAAGATATCCATCACTGTTCTGCACAATATAATGATACACTCTTCTATCGATGGTATCTCAAAATTTGAACAAACGGTATAATTTAATTTATTAATATCTAGTGACGCGCCCTTCTTTTATCCTTTTTTTAATGTCTCTGACTAATGCAAGAAGTAAATTTTCTAAGGGGAAGCCCATGACATCGAGCCATTTGGCATAATTATATTGAACACTGAGTGATCATTTGGCATAATGCTTTACCAAAGATGAGTTGAGAAAGGATCTTGAACATCTTGTGGCTTGTTCATTGTCGGTTGTTCGGAAAAGGTTTGATTACTAGAAAACATCAGGATATAAATGATATTATATTACTATCCCAGGGGTTCCCAAACTTTTTGTAATCACGGCGCCCTTTGACATTTTTTATCAGAAGCGCGGCGCACTATTATCATTTTATACAAAAATATGAATATTTTCGACAAAGTTTCTGCCAGACTTTTCATGCTAGAACAAAATCTACTTTTGCAAAAAGTACGTTCTTTGATAATTCGATAAAATTATTGATATGAAAAACAATTGCACATTTTTTTTTACAAAAAATAGGAATCTGCAAAAAATATTAAATTATATTTTGAACTATCACAGTTTCTGGTGTTTCTGGATCCTGTAGTGAACTTTAAATTCTTGCTAAATTTGCGCCGCTTGTATTGTAAAAGCATAAAAATAGAAAAAAACGACAAATTTTGATCGAAGCAGGATTTAAAAAAAATCGTCAAAGGATTCCTTTAAATTCGAGACTATAAAAATGTCTTTACATTTGCGAAAGATTTTAACATGGTTAACATTTTTGCATCAGAATAAGAAATAAGAAAAGTTAAATTGTTTCTCCCAGTGTTGTGAAACCCCCTTCTCGATATAACTAAGCGACTTTAATTTTGATAAGGAGAATAAAAATTATGGCATTTTCCAGGTTAGTTTACTTTTTGACATATGATCGCAGAAATGAGTCAGCCTAGGGCTGCAATTCTCTTAAACAATTAATAACATAAGTTCTTCCGTTTCTATGAAAATGTGTAGTATAACACAGGTAAACAGAGGAAGAGCAAGCAAGCAAGATGAAAAAATCATAGTGGAGCTTTTAACAACACTATGTAACTCCATCCAGCCTGAAGATCTGTTTGTTACTGAGATCCCTACCAGCAAGGTTGTGACTATAGCGTAATAACAATTTGATATCATTTATAGAGGATGTTGTTTCAGAACTTCATCAATATATAAACTCTGAGAAAGTTCTAACTAATCCTACAGAAAACTCTATTACAGTAGACGTTCGGTCGGTGCAAACGGTTTAACTGCAATGCTTTTTAACTGCAAGTCCGGTAACTGCAACAATTCTCCAGTTATCGCACCACCAAACGTCAAAATGGTGCGCCATGTTAGCCCCTGTTAGTCCAAATGAACAGTCGAATGAATTTCACGTTCATTTTACGTCAGTTGATGGGTTGTTGACGTTTGTCAGTCGTTGCAGTTATCGAATTTCGTTCGCTAAGTGATACGTAAACATGTTGCAGTTACCGAACGTCTACTGTATATACCTTTACAATGTGATTCTATAACATTCCCCAGAAAACCATTCCCCCGAAAACCATTCCCCAGAATTCCGTTCCCCAGAATGAACCATTCCCCAGAAAATCGTTCCCCAGAATGTAACATTCCCCAGAATTCCATTCCCCAGAATGCACCATTCCCCAGAAAGCTATATGAATATCCATTTTTTTTTCTTTTTTTAATTATTGCTTTGCGTGAGTCACCTTATGTGGGGGCGCAGATTGTCGTAGCGGTAAACGCGCAGCTATTCAGCAAGACCAAGATGAGGGTCGTGAGCTCGTATCCCACCGGTCGAGGATCTTTTCGGGTTGGAAATTTTCTCGACTTCCCAGGGCATAGAGTATCTTCGTACCTGCCACACGATATACGCATGCAAAAATGGTCATTGGCATAGTAAGCTCTCAGTTAATAACTGTGGAAGTGCTCATAAGAACACTAAGCTGAGAAGCAGGCTCTGTCCCAGTAGGAACGTAACGCCAGAAAAGAGGAAGAAGAGTCACTTATGTGACAGGCTAAGGTCTGATGTGACAAAACAAATATGTAGGTAGGAGGGTTAGGGACATAATGAACACACGGGGCGAAATGGACACCCCCTTACTCTCTGGGAATATGCATATTTCAGCAAAACTTTATAAACTGTACGAAATCTGTATTGTATATGAACGTTTTGACGGTATAAAAGTTTACGCTTTGCTTCATTTGTCCTCTGAAATTCTACTATATTTTTTTCTCAGCTTCAAATTAGTTTATAAGCAAAGCAGAGGAAGCGGTGGATTTATTTTAGAGCAAAGAAACATATTTCCATTCTATGTAAAATAAGCATTTACCTAATGTGTCCAATATGCCCATAATCCCCCTATTCATGAGTATTTTGCATATTATTATAATACACCCTTTTTTTAATACATTCCCATAAAATATACAGACTATATGTTTATTTTTGCATATATAGTGATGCACCCTTCTTTCAGTGTTATCTCATTAATGATATAGGCAAAATATATCGATGGAGAGCCCATATAGCAAAAGGTCACTTGGCATAAAATAATTTGGTATAAAACCATTTGCCATCCAGCCATACTTATGCTCCTTCTTTTCAAAAAGGATGTTCTTCATGTCATGCCAAATGGTCATTGGTCAAATAACCATTATACCAAATGGTCCTTGATCATTTAATCAATCATGCCAAATGCCTTCTTTCCATTTGGTATTCTTACGGAAAATTTTGTCTATATCGTCAACAGGATAAGACTGAAAGAAGGGTGTATCACTATTTTGTGCAAAATTAAACAAGTCATTTGTAATTTAGACTTGACGCAAAGAAGGGCGTATCATTTTAATGTGCAGAATAGTAAGTTTTTATTCTGCCGAGTTTACGTAATCATTATATCGGAAACGTATAATATGATACTACGAACGTCTTTATTCTAATCGGTGTAGCCCTAAAAAGTAAGAGGTGATGCACCTTCTTAAAACATTGATGAAAAGCTGCATACATCACTACATTTGATAAAAATTGGACATACATGTGGAATTATACATTTGGAATCTACTATACCGAAAGAAGGGTGTAGCTCTATTTTGTGCAGAGTAGTGATGAGTTGTTCTTCTTCTTCTTTCTGGCGTTACGTCCCCACTGGGACAGAGCCTGCTTCTCAGCTTAGTGTTCTTATGAGCACTTCCACAGTTATTAACTGAGAGCTTACTATGCCAATGACCATTTTTGCATGCGTATATCGTGTGGCAGGTACGAAGATACTCTATGCCCTGGGAAGTCGAGAAAATTTCCAACCCGAAAAGATCCTCGACCAGTGGGATTCGAACCCACGACCCTCAGCTTGGTCTTGCTGAATAGCTGCGCGTTTACCGCTACGGCTATCTGGGCCCCTTAAGTGATGAGTTGTATATTCTTTTAAATAAATATTGGATATTGTGTTTCCCCATAGACTGATCTATCAGTTTTTATAAGTGCCAATAAAAGTGAAACTACTGTGATAGTTCATTTGCAAATGAAATTTGAATTATGCGTTAAGTGTTCATAATTAGTAGCACCAATGCTAATCTTCTCATGTACCGTAAAGTGCCCTAATTCAGCGCATTGCCTAATTCCGCGCATTTCATACAAAATTATTTACATATGGAAATACAGATCAATACTGCAGCAACTTTTAACGCCATTTGATGCTACTTTGATTTAGAATAAGTTTGAATAACAAATAAAAGCAAATAGAGCAATTTTTCGCGGCGTAAAAAAATAATCAGAGGAGGCCCGTCTGAGTAGACGCCATTTTTTCAATTTCCTTAGCGTCCGTGCTAAGACTGTAGGACACAAACAAACGTGATTTCTATATTGAAAATGTTTTGTTATGTATGCAATATTCTATGAAACTACTTGCTACAGATGTGTTTCATGATGCTTCTATGAAATCTTATCAAATGTTAGCATAATTATTGAGATTTATCCCAAAAAGTATTGCGCGGCATTAGGGTACGTCATTTTTCATAAGTCCCTAATTCCGCGCACTGCTATTTACAGAACAACAAACAAGTAAAACATGCTATATTGGTCTTCACAGCTGAATATTTATCTGAGGAAGTATTTTCATGCATAAATACGTTTCGCAAACAACCGGAATATTGGGAAAGCCTTCTGGCCTTTCTTCTGGAATAACATGCAACCCCAAAGCTGACAAGGAAAAGGAAAAATATCAACGCCTCCGCAGTCGCGAAACGTCCAAATGCTGAAAAATTGAAAAGTATTGTATTCAAAATAAACTGTTATAAAAACCTCAGTGTTCCAATGCTGCTGATAAATCTAAACACAAGACTATAGTTATTTCAAATGTCTGCAACTTTTTCTGGCATAAAATTTCACTTCAAAGGCTTTTTATGTTTCGGTGTGATGCAATCGCAATTGCATATTTGCTGGGATGTTCATGTGAGGGTTTGCGCATGATTGATACAAACACAGAGGAATAAGTAAAAAAGCAATGACAGAATAAGAAGACCGTCTTCGCAAGTCTCGTCTCAGGAAAAGACTATAACAAATGTTTATCCTTATTTCATGTGATAGTCAAAAAATTATAAAAAAGTCTACGTTACGGCTCATACAAAACTTTACTTTTTTTTTCATACAAAAAGTGTTGTGGAGGGGGTAGGGGGTTGAAAATGTTCAATTTCAGCGTTACGTAATGAATGGATACTGCCTCATACAAAATTAATGTTAATTTGATTGTTTTGCAAGTGCGCGGAATTAGGCATTCTTCTGCGCGGAATATGGAAAAGCGTTAAAAAAATGCGCGGAATTAAGCAATGTCAACGAGTGAACTATTTCAAAAAAAAATCACAATTGTGACGTGTGAATACAGTCTAGTTTATATTTTTGCCATAATCTAAAACAGATTTGCTAGCGATCCACCCATAAAGCTTTTTTGTTGATGCAATACTAATTTTTAATTAAGCATTTGAAATGTTTTATTCGTTAACTGCGCTGAATTACGGCACTTTACGGTACTTGTAAACAACTTTGTATGGAGTTTAATTTTCAAGTTTTTTAAATAGATTATTTCAAAACTTTAAAGTAGGTATATAATTTTCTGGGGAATGGTCCATTCTGGGGATTGGTTTTCTGGGGAATGGTTCATTCTGGGGAGTGAAATTCTGGGGAATGGTACATTCTGGGGAATGAGATTCTGGGGAATGGAATTCTGGGGAATGGGTTTCGGGGGAATGGTTTTCTGGGGAATGTTATAGAATCTTACAATGTTTGTCAACATAAATTTGGAACATGGAATTTGAAAAACTTTGAACATAGATATTATTTTTTTTTTTTGAACTGGTGAGCGATATCTCAAAGCTATCTTAATGTTTTCACTCCCAAAAAGTTGCATTCAACTTCTGTGGCGAGCAGCTTAATTGTCTTCTTTGTTCGATTTTCGTATTCAACTTTCGTCTGATGCTTTCGATCAATGTAATACAATTATAACATAAGTTGAGAAGGTTTGCCAGGCCTTACTTTTAATCGGCCCACGGCGCCCCTGAAAAAGATTTAAGGCGCCCCAGGGCGCCGCGGCGCACAGTTTGGGAAGCACTGTACTATCCTATCCCTTCCTCTAGTTGTTTATCAAGCATAATTTATAAAGAATCAGAGCCGTAGCGTGGTCCAATAGCGCCCTTGGCAAACCTCCATTTCAGCGCCCCCTGGACGAAGCTTATCAAAATATATAATTAAAATTCCATTGAAAATTATTTTTGAACTACTAGTGCAATTATTACATGAATTTTGATGGAAATCATCAAAGTGTCATAACTAGTCAACATATTTTCTTTAGTGATCCGACATGAAAGTACTCACAAGTGTAAAATGTCGCTAATGAAATAAAAAAATCTTAAGTTCAGAACATATTATTATTCTGTTGATTAAACTACTGTAAAAGAAGTTGTATATTCTAATTTTTTCATGAAAATGGCTTGAGAACTTATGAATGTTATCAAAAGGATGCTTTGAAAAATTCTGAAAAAATACAGTTTATGTGGCTAGATAAAATCTACAGAATTCACTTGTGTTCCAAACAAAATTTTTTATTGAAATACAAAATTGTGAATTTTATTGAAATACAAAATTGTGTACGAATCCTCTCAAACATCTTTGAGCTATTTGTTTGTGGTAGACTCTTACTGCTTTTTGTCCGGAAGAACTGGAAGGAATTAGAGAGCTTATGCCTGAAAAAATAGAATTCTAAAGCCATAGCAACTCCTTACAAAATTAAGAATATTTTACCAAGACATACCTCATAATATAATATAAGGAAAAATTGTTAAATTCCCGGAAGAATCAAAACCATCTATCCTATGGTTTAGATTCTTCGGAAATAAACATATTTTTAAAGGGTATTGTTTTTTAGAAATTTTGCGTAGATTTAAGATATTCACTTGAAATTTTATTTCAAAATAGCAATGCGGAAGAAAATTACAAATATTGCCATCAGTCCATAAAAAATACTGCAAGTATATCAAAGAGTTTTCAATTAATTTCCAAGGACTTGTTTTTACCATTGAAATTGAAAGCTTTCGTTACAGTAAACCAAAAAATGGAAATATTTGCAAAAAACTCAAATATTTTTTTTACATAACATTTTAATTGAATTTTCATCGAGGGTATATCAAATTCATGTTCCCCAAACATATTTTTGATGGAATATACTTTAAAAAACCATCAGATGAATAAGAAAAATCTCAACCAGGCCATATTTTTGAAAAATTGTCGAATCTTAACAACAATGTCTGCTACAAAAAAATCCACCATTTTTTAATCAATCTAATTTGAGCTAGTGTAGATTTTTGGAATTAATAAAAATATATTACAAATTCTAAAATTATGTTGTTGTTGAGTTGTTTAGCCAGGTTTGTTGATTAAAAACGGTCAGAGTTATCAAAAAATTACACAGGGTTCTGTTAGAATCACACCTAGAATTATGTGAAAGACCTATAAAGATAAAGCAAGAGCTCTACTCTGTAATTGATTTTGTGAGAATCTTGTCCAATTTTATGTTGAAATCCTGCCCAGAATTTAATGGATACCGTCCAGGATAGTGTTAGATTCATGCTCAGTATTCTATGAACTTTTCATTTACGATCCAGCCTGGGATTCAATGAGGTTTTGTTCTACTACTTTAGTCATTTGTCTGCAACCTAAGTCTTAATAGAATTTCAATTTGGCGTGTCAACTACTCAAAGAGACGTTGGTGGAAAGTGTTTCTTAAAGGCCCAACGCAATGATAGCGGAACGGCAACGGAAAGCGGAACCGATTCGCCAGCATGAACTATAACATGCTTATCGTTCATGTTGTTGGTTCACTTTCATTCGTTGACAGCTCAGTGGAGATGGTGTTATTCTTGCTGGCGAACCGGTTCCGCATTCCGTTGGCGTTCCGCTATCATTGCGTTTGGGCCTTTATGATTTTAACAAATAAATCGAATGAACGCAACATACAGTTTACATAATGAAAATCTTTGTTTCTTCTCATAAAAACACTTAATTTATGGGTAGTTATTCAAACTTCATACTAACAAAATATATAATGCAAAGAATGAGCCATATCTTTTGAAATGCGTTTTGCATTTTTTTTTTGTAAGAAGCCTTTCAGGATTTTCTTTAGATTTGTTTTATATTTTTCTATATTATGTCTACTAATTATAGTGTTACAAATAAGAATCCCTAATTTAATATGCATCTTCAAACATTTTACCAAGTGGTTCACGCATTTTGGCGCCCCCTTTAGGCTGGCGCCCTTGGCGGGTGCCAACCTGGCCAACTGCACGCTACGGCACTGTAAAGAATATATTGATTTCTTGGGATTAAAATTCTGGGGACTGGTTTTTGGGGAAATGTTGTAGAATTCATACAAAACGCGTAATTTATTTATTTGTATGAAGTGTATGGATTTTGACCCTGTTTGCGGATTTCATCCGCCACTGTATTTGAAAGAGTGGACATTTTTCATTGTTTCCTGCATCGCTATTCAGGTTGACGTTGGTTCCAGTGTGAAATTGCAAAAAAAAAACAAACAAAAAAAAAACTGATGCAAATCCCATTTAGTGGAATTCATACAACGCAAGGTTGTAGTTAAAAAAAGTGTTTGTGTAGATGTGCGCGTTCGTGTGAAGTAATTATTGTTCCTGGGTGCTCTTGGATGTGTGTTTGCATGGATCGTTTGTCCGTATGCCGAGAATAACAACAATAACGAAAGCGAGAAAACGCTGAACTTCCGGACCTGACCACTCAGAAAAGACATCGATTCATCGATCACAACAACCATCATCATTTGTACAACCCTTGCACGAGACGAAGGCATCAGCGAAACAACAATACCGCAGCACCGTAATACCGAGGACCGATCATCCGGCAGCAGTGGATCACAACAGAAACAAGCCCCTCTGGCCCCGGTTGACATCAAATGTGCTGCTGGAAATGATTAATACAAAGGACGAAGTCGTAAACTGGTTCAAAGAGTTACAGAGCTACAACCGGATAGATACGATGTGCACCCTGCTCAATATGTGCCTTCCATTCGAGCTGCGCTTCCTGGGGACGTGTTTGGAGGAGCTCGGCCGGCGAGATGCCCAGGAATTGCGTGGCATCGAACTGCGGGTCAACAACCCCCAGGAGTTCATCTCGGATATCGCTTCCTGCCAGAGCGGAGAACCCACGGATCGGAAGAACCGCCGGAAGATGGCCATGTTCCTGGCGCTGATCCGAGCCTGCAATCATACTTGCGTGAACGAACTGTTCAAGACGCTCGAAGGCTGGGGCAATCGGGATTTTGCGCGACTCTTTGACGAGGACGTACTGCAGGAGCTGCTGTTGGTGTACACCATGGCCACGAACCATCCCGTCTTCTCGTTCGAGCAACGCATGAAGTGCGGGGACATATTCAACAAACTGAAGAGCTGCGAGCTGAAAACCAGCTCGGGAGGAGGTGGTCATCACCCCCACCATCCCCACCAACAGGAGACTGATAGTCTATCGAATGCGACGCCCCCGCCGCCTAACAGTGCGGGGACGCCCTTGGGAATGGGACCAGGGTCGGCGCAAACTCAGCCTCCTCAGCCTCATCCCATAGCATCCCAACAGCAGCCAATCCCTATGCAAATCCCGTTGCCACCCCAGCAGGCAGTACCGCCGCCACCCACTCAACAACAGCAACAGGTTTCGCTTCCGATCCCGGGTTTTCCGCAGGCGCCGATGGCACAGGTAGGTGGCTTGTTAGCGAATCATTATTTTTAGAATTTGAAAACTCTATGCGGAATAATTTAACCGGGTTTTGGGAAATTTCATCAATTTTATGGTTGAAATCGACAGATTTTCTCAGTTTCAGATCATTTCTAATACAAGATTGGCGTAGTAGAACGTGTCTTCCCGGGTACCCATATAGGTAGAATCGAAACCCACCAGAACGGAATTCATGCTAGAATTTCTATATTTAAATTCGTCTGTATCGATACATTGTATTTACGATCTTCAGATTCCACACTGCCCATAAAAGCATAACTGTCCCGTATGGACTTTTTAGCCAACATCTTTTTGCATCGAAATATTCATGTTTCAATATATACAATGCATACAAAATTTAACATACTTTATTTGAAAATGTTGTGAAAAAATATGAAGTTGGTGCAGTCCCATATTAAAGAATAAAGGCGAACTTCCTACCCAAATAGCAACTGCAAAACATGAAGTGTGTTCTAGGTTATATTTTCTGCTGATAAATGGAGTAACCTGGTCCTTCATGGCACTGGTCAAGCTTCTATTCAACAAATATGTCGCGGCCAGAACTGCTTCATTCCACAGGTATCTTGGGACCTTCTCGATTATTGTCCTGGTTGAATCTTTCCGATACCCCGTTTTGATGTGGAGTATAGGCTATCGTTGATTCGACTTGTATACCCTTGGACGCGTAAAATTCTTCTTGAAGCTTTGAACAATACTCACGACCTTGGTCTACCGTCATTTTTGTTATTTTCTGCCGTGTTTCAGCTGTTGCCATTGCTTCATAGTTTCTGCCTTTTTCGAAAATTTCCGGTTTTTTTCAGCACGTATACAACAGCAAAATGCGAGTCATCTATAAAAGAGACAAAATAGCGTGAACCACCCCAAGCAACCGGTGTTATTGGGTCACAAACATCTGAATGGATGAGCTCAAACAATCGTGCTACGTGTACCTTTGAACGACTCTTGGCATTGTTTGGCAAATATGCAAGATGCAAGGTTCACAGAAGACCATACCTTCAGATAGTTTCGGCATCCTAGTTACCATACCTGCCAGGGTTTTCAAATTTGCGCTTCCGAAATCCCCAGTCTACGGTGCCAGAGATTTGTTTCTTCCACTTGACAAGCGTACACAGATGCTTGTTCATAGCATAATAGACATCTAGATTATAGAAATCTCCTCGTATTTGACCAGACAGCGATCACTTTGGCTTCATATTCCAGCTTCGCTGCTGTTCTTCCAAACGTTACCTTGATATCCGCACTAGCTAGTTTCTTCACAGAAAGAAGCTTTGCTCGCAGATTTGGTACGCACAGCAACATGATTATAACTTTAACTTACAAACTGTTAATTCCAGTTATGCTACCTTTACGTCAAGCTTGAATTGTTTCATTTTTCGTCGCAACATTAATTACAATCGGCTGACCTAATTTCACGAGTTTCTTGAAGCAATTCTTTTCATTGACGAGGTATTCACTGGCTCCCGAATCAAGCTTGAACACTACTTCTCTTCGAACAGCTTCTGTCGAAACGTTACCTCCACTGGCTACGTTGGCATCAACTTGAATCTTCACTCGACAATCTTTAGCCATGTTTCCTTTCTTTTGGTAACGGTTGCGGTTTTCTGTTTATTGCCAGCGAACGCTGAAGGTTTCTCCTTGTGAGTATCCATAATTCGGTCGCTTTTCTTCAATTCCTAAGTCTAGAGACGTTCTCGTACTATGTCCAACATCGAATTGTCATCACCGACATTCTTCAATGCGTTTACTAGCGGATCATACGATTCACCAAGGGTTACAAATAACTGGGAAACCAGGTCACATTCTTCTAGTTTCGCTCCGGCAGATTTCAGCTGTAGGATCAAACCATCAAAGATCTTGCTTGAGGTGCTCCCTAACAGACGTTCCTTCTCAGACATCTTCAACTTCGCGAGTTGCTTCCTGACCAGTGTTTGGCACGATACTGACTGCTTGGTATAAGGTACCGCGGGGCAAGTGGGTAAATGGGGTAAGTGAAAATAACTGGTATATTTTATTGAATATGTGAATTGAAGTTTTAAGCTCATGCGTAAACCTTTGTAGCCATTCAAAACATTACGATAGGTATGAGATTTTTCAGCCATTATTGTATAATAGAGCGAAAGATTGTTAACATGTCTTCACTCCGTAACAAGTTGGCGGCGTGCAATCTTATTTTTATATTTTCAGTGGAAAAAAGTTGCGGAAAATATGTTTTGTATCACTTTTAAGTTGTCCCCTCTGACAGGTTTAAACTGTAATAAAAAAAGTTTTAGAATTAATTCGACATAGACCTAAAAACAACTAAATTGAAACACCGTCATTTTTTAGTCACGTGGGCAAGTGAAAAGTTTCTTATTAGAGGTTGAATTTGTGTTATCTCTTTAAGTAGCTATGGACCAATGCACGAGTTCACTAATTTGACGTTTGAGCGGTGCCGAATTCACTCGTTTCCATGGTCACCTAAATAACACGGCACCGCTTAAACGTCAAATAGTGAACCTGTGCATTGGTCCATAAGTAAGTAATTATCATAGAACAACAGACCGTGCTGATAATTCAAGAAACACTATAATCAAAGCGTTAAAAGTTATTATCATGGCAAAATCATAGAAATTCTCTAAAAAAAGGCTGCCAAACATTACGATATTAATTTGTTTACTTAGGACAGTTTATTAAAAGGAAGGCGTTTATTGAAAAGTTCCAATATCAGAGAACGCACGGAAATCTTGGGGAATGTCTATGTAAAGTTAGTTCAAAACATAAAATGGGGTATAGGTCTATCCAAATAAAAAAGTTTTTAAATACTTTAAGGATTCCGTTTGATTTCTCCCGAAGAGTTATTCGACGTCAAATCCGATTTTCTTAAAAATAAATAAAGAGCGGTGGAAATTCTATAGAGCAGAAATGCAATTGTTGTCCGATGATGTATGAACTAACATTGGAAATGTTGCAGTTTTAATGTTGTCGAATCGTTTCAACAAACATAAGTGAACAAAAGAAAATTCAAGTAGCAGGTATAAAATTTTCTTTGTTTACTCGTTACTTATGTTATTGTTCATTGCACAGTGGGACGGATAGGGGTTTTAGGAGGAAAGATGGAACTCACGCATTCAATTGCGATTTTACGTAAAAATGATGTTCTACAAAGTTGTTTCTAATATAAAAACAATTTTTTTGGTCGGAACGAAAATTAGGGTGGCCCTCTGTAAAAAAAGATAACCATTGAATTTTTTTTATTTTAAGGAATATTGATATAGCTTGTTCTACAAAGTTGAAGATCGGAGAATTTTAAGCTGATTTGATAAAAAAAGTTTTTTCCTAGCTCAAAAATTGACCTTTTTAGAGCATTTTTCGCTATTGATGTAGGGTGGCCCTTCAAAAATAGGTTTTTGTGTTATTTTTTTTTAATTTTTAGATATCTCATCAAAGTTGTCATTCCTTCATATTTAGACGATTGAGACGCATATTTTAAGTTCTATACAATTTTGTCGGTGAATAGTTGTAAACATTTTTCATGAAAAACAAACGTTTTTTAACATGTAAATGTAGTTGGGGCAAAAAATATTTTTTTTTTGTATGACAATTATTATCTTTCGGCTTTAAATCGGAATAAAAAACTAACTTATTTCATGTTCTTATATACGTACTTCCGAAAAGAGTCAAAGGAGCTCAGCAATTTAAATAAGGAGAAAAGTTTTTTGAAAATAGCTTCTAAATTTACCTCACGGTTAAATTTTCTGACATGGCTCATCCCAAACTTCCGAATACTTCTGTTCTGGGATTTGCCGGGCTTTTTGGGAAACATTCTGATTGGAAGTAACGAATGCTCAAATACTAGTAATTTGTCCACCGTAGGAGATATATCGTATCTGGAACGGTATATTACTAGAGTACGATTTCTGATTATGACGCTGATTTTCAAGGCTAGATTAAGAAGAATAACTATATGCATTATTTGATCATGTTTTGATGTTTTGATTAATTAAGGCTATAATTTAGAGATGGCCATGGCTGAAAATTGAACATTATAGTAAATTTGAGAGTTCCTTCAAAAATCAGTTAGTAACGGTTATTAATATATGAACCAGTCAAATCATTAGCAAACAGATCCGCCGAAGTATAATACGATTATTCACATTTTTAAGCTGACAAACACTATCGTCATGTCAACACACATTCATTTTGTTTTCCCAACTATACAAACATATAAACATGTTTTTTTTCGTTATCAAAAAGTCTTTAACTTTTCATCAGAAAAAAATTATCAATATTCCTTTTTTTTGGCATCGCGTCCCTACTGGACAGATCATACTTCTCAGGTTTTTGTTGTTAAGAGCACTTCCACAGTTATTAACTGAGAGCTTTCTTTGCCATATTTTTTATTTTGCATTCGTATATCGTATGTATTAGTATCGATGATACTTTATGTCCAAGGAAGTAAATTAAATTTTCATTACAAAAAGACTCTTGTATCTATTTGTTTCCATTAGCTATATCTTTAATGTTTGCGTTTCAATTAGTCTTGAAAGTAATGGGAAGACAATTTTACTAAGATACTTGAAATAATAAAAATTAAACACAAAAAAAAAAAAACAATTTTTGATGGGCCACCCTACATCAATAGCGAAAAATGCTCTAAAAAGGTCAATTTTTGAGCTAGGAAAAAACTTTTTTTATCAAATCAGCTTGAAATTTTTCGATCTTCAACTTTGTAGAACAAACTATATCAATATTCCGTAAATTAAAAAAGTTTTGATGGTTATCTTTTTTAACATAGGGCCACCCTAATTTTCGTTCCGACCAAAAAAATTGTTTTTATATTAGAAACAACTTTGTAGAACATTATTTTTACGTAAAATCACAATTGAAGGCTTGAGTTCCATCTTTCCTCCTAAAACCTCAATCCGTCCCACTGTGCATTGGGACGCCTTAACAAATGTTACTTGTTGTGCTTTACTTGGTTTAAGTAATTTTTATAAGTCGGGGCAAGATGAGCACCTTTTATGGCAATAGGAACATTATTTGGAAATCATTCAAATATGCTTAGCAATGCTTGGACTAGTTGCCTTAGCTCTATTACATTTGCTGGTTAGTTTGTATTCATAAAATTGGATCGTTATATAGTCGTTTCTCATCTAATGTTTCTATTTCTAGTAAAATAAAACAAGTAATGCATTTATATCTTCTAACTAAGAATGGATTCAACAATTTTCTGCACAAACCCATTTTGGAATGCATAGTTTGATGCAAAATATACGATGCTTATCAATGATAACTTATTGATAATTTAAAAAATGCAATTTAAGAGAGTGCCCTTCTTGCCCCGCAGTATATTTATTCCAGGGATGTCTCCAGTAAAATGCCACAATTTTCAGAATTTATTATAGAATTTTTTGAAAAAAAAAATCATTGCATTTTGGAAGAAAATTATTAGCTTATGAAATGCTTATGAATCTTGTATATGTTCTAAAGTAACCATTGATGAACTTCGACAACGATCTCTAGAAGAACTCTTAGTCTGTTGAGGAAGTCTTAGAGGATTTCCTAGAAAAATGGCTAAGATAATTGAAAAAATAATCAATGGAACCTCTGAATAATACCCTGCCAAATTTAATTTCTAGCAAAATATCAGATGAAATTCGAGAAGAGATTTGTGTAGAAGTGATTGGTGAAATTTCTGTAGTTCTAAATGATGGAAAACGTTAAATGAACTTTTGAAGTATTCATGGAGAATTACTTGAGAAATTACTCGAGAAACGTTTGTAATAACTGCCTGCCCTGAAATGTAATCGGAATATCAGTTTGACAAAAACCCGTACTGATGCTGAGAGTTCAATATACGATAGCATACCTTGCACGATGAGACAGCCAGAATACAGAACATAATCGGGTTAATATCAAAGACGCATCAAATCAACCGACCCGTTATCAGTATTGGCCAGAATGATGACGTTAATCGGGATCGTCATACTTATTGGTAGTAGTGTTAATTTTCTTGATTCATATGGTCTATTTGTTGTTGCTCCGTTCGAATTATTATTCAACAGGTGCTACGGCGGCTAGTTCGAATCAGCGTTTGCAACATAGTGAGTGGCTTTCCGTCCGATCGTGGTCAATGACAGTATTGAAATACATGCAAGGCGTCGTCGTCGTCGTCGCAATCATACCGTCGACCATTGGCGAAAGTTTCTCCCATGTTGTGCGTGTGGGGCGAAATGAGTGCAATGCGCAATTTGGTAGCGAAGTTCAGCATTTGAATGATTTCCACTGCAGGTATCTAATGATGTGCAGATTTGGGGATTTAGAATGCTTGTTATCTAAGGGTGCTAGTCAGTTCTAGGTTTACTTTTATAAACACTCGTTGCCACAAAAGCCAGAAACAAAAACCTATGTAACAAAATCCAGAAAATTAATGTTTAAGTTGGAGTTTCCATAGCATCTTAAATAAAGTGCATTATACATAATTTGAATTTTATGGTATTTTCGGCTAATCAAATTCAAAAATGCGTTCAATGGATAGTCCTTGACTAAATTCAAAAATTTCTTGAAGAAAACGCGTGTTGTTTACATTTGTGACATATCATGTTTTCAGATGTTGGTCTAGAATTAATGTGCAAAACAAATCGTCTTTGCCACATTTAGCTATTTTCATATTCTCCAAAACTTGTCTAAAACATATAATTTCGACCATAGTATGTTATGATTTTGGTGGGTGTGCCAACGATTCCATCATGTTTATATCAGTAAAGTCGTAAGGGTGTACAAGATATACCACACACAACAGAGTCGATCCTGATGAGGCACACACGTATGATACACGATTATTTTGCATTCTCTCTTTCGCTACGTCTCTTGTTTGGGTGGTTGGAGCCGTTGGGGCTGTAGGAATCGGTACAGATTCATTATTTTCCCCTATTCGTATATGGATGAGAAGAAGGGGTATAATGAGCATACTGGACGAAATATCTGGAATACTTTCTCTGTAGGACATACGAACATTCGTAAATAAATACTTCTTATGATTATTTTTCAAGCTTCAGTTTGTTTTTGAGATGTGATTGAGTCAACTTTGTTCGTTTTTTAGTTCATAGTTTTTGCCTACACTGATTTGACCTTCAAACCCGTGATGTGCCTAAACAGATAAACTTCTTTTCAGGGATTTTCCATGAAATCCTACAAGAATTCCGCCCAAAAATCCTTCACCGATTGTCCCAGTCCTTAGCCATTTTTATATGAATTACTTTTCGAATTCATCTGCAGTTTCTCCACGGAAGAATTGCTCCATTAATTCTTCTGTGTATAGCGATTATGCCAGGAAATCTATTACGATTTTTTCAGGAATTTTCAATAAATTTAACCGTGAATGCCTCTTGAAGTATCTTCAAAACTCTCTCTAGGTATTTCTCCAGAATTTGAACCAGGTTTCACTCTTGCAGCTCATACAAACATTTCTCGCCTAATTTATTTATCATGTGTTTTTGCATATATTCTTCAAAAGTTCGTTTCAGGTTTCAGTTCTTTCAGAAATTCATGTAAATTTCCAGGAATTTCTACAGAAGTTTCATCAGATACTGCTTTAGGATTTCGTTTAGAAATACCTCTCGGAAATTTTCACGAATTTATCCAATAATTTCAGAATAATTTTTCTTGACAATCCCCTGGAGGCATCCCTAAAATAAATCCTAGATAAATGCTGCTTGGCTTCTCTTGAAAATTTTTTGAAGAACTTATAGAGGAATTGTTGAAATAATCTGGAGATATTACTGATCGCATTCTTGATAATATCTTAAACGAATTGTTCTAGCAGTAAATTTGACAAAAGATTCATTATATTAATTCCTAAAATACTATCTTGAAAAATATCTGAACAAATATATGAAAGTATTGTTTCAGTTTTTCTTCCAGCCATTTTAATGTTTTTCATTGGAAATTCATCCACAGTATCTTCCACAAATTGCTCCAAAACTTCCTCTAGGGATTCCAGTCAATCTGCTAAGAGTTCATTCAGAAAATCTTCTGACTGAAATCTTAAGAAATCCAAAACGAATATATTGAAACACATTCTAAGATTATAGTGGAGTCATCTCTGAAATAATTACTGGATAAAAATATTAGTGGAATTCTTGGAAAAAATAGGATTGCAAAAGGAAATCCTGAAGAATTTAATGGGATAATTAATGAATGGAATCATGAATTACTTCGGATTTCTTAGAGAAATTTCCGAAAGGATTTTTGGAGGATATTCTGAAGAAGCTCCTGATATAATCTCCGGGATTATTAAGAAAATATCATGGTTGAATTCTTCTATATATTTTGCACGAAAAAATTGGAGGAACTCCAGCCTGATGTAAAAGAAGCCCTAAATTTACTCCAAAATAAATACCGTGTCACTTTTCAAAAGGACTTATACCACAATGAGAGATTCCGCTTTCCAAAGAAAAGCTGTTCCATGGCTCGATATTTCCATGAGTCGATGGTCCCTTCAATATCGACATATAGAGGTTTCACTGTACGTTACTTCCGCTGAGGGTGTTTTTATGCCAGGTTCCCCTTTGATTCTTCGTCTTCTATAATAATAAACCGTTCTTGCGCGCATTAAACCATCAAACGCTTTGTATTCCATCTTTATTGATGTTTGTCGTCTGGAAATCACATTTATCATTAAAGGTATTCTTCATAGACGTCAAAAAGTACAATTTTTTACCATACAATTACGATTTATTTGTATCTAACCCCATATTGTTGAAAATATACAGTGACCAAACTCTTAATCAGTGGTGACCAGCGTTGCTCGCTGTCACTATCAACGCTTCAAATTTGCTGATTTGTATAGGCCGACTGCGATACAATTCGGATCAATCTATATCACATCAACATCATGCTGTCTACTCCATCACAAATGCATTGATGGCGATAGACTATGGATATCACTGATTGGTTAAGTTCAGCCTTAAATTAAGCAGTTAAAATGGCAAGTTATCAGTACGATATTTTTGACAGTGTTGCAGATAGAATGAAACTATTTGTTGGTCACTGAAAAACAAAAATAGCATGGATAATTACCACGTGGTCACTCATTCCGCAGTGATTATGATCTAGAGTGCGATGTCGCATCACTGCTGTTGGTTGTCAAATCAAAGTGATATTGATAGCTCGCAAGTGATAGTGATAGTTTTAGACCATCAGCCATCAGCTGATATGATTGATATTAAGCAACTCTGGGTGACTCGTAACCTCAATTTTTACCTGTTCTACGACCCTAAAAATGACTATTTCGGCAAATGATTATAAATCGAAAAGTTAATTATTGAAATTTCTTTTCTAACAAGTAGGGAGACTTACGACTTCGGCACCATTCGACTATTATCGGCAACCAAATTTCAAACGCCAAATACACAGTATTTTTCTATCAAAACACATCAGTGGAAACATTCAGATGATTCTTTGTTCTGCCCGCTTCCCGCTGTCGAGATTTCTGAGACTAAACAAACGATATCGCCGGAGATGTCATCAATTCAAATGAGCACGCCTCAAAATGTGACTGATTTGGAGCTGCCGAAGATATTCACCAGCAGTTGTTATGGGAAAGTTGCATCGGCATCGGCTTAAGCTGCCGAGAATACGTAAGTTCTCCTATCTACCCATTACATGCAAATTTGTTGCTAAAATTCAAGAATTTCTATTCGTGGAACAGGTTGATTTGAGGTTAGGTAATCGCCCCTGCTCTTAATAATAATACAAATTGTTCAGGGCCTTCCTTAGCCGTGTGGTTAGAGTCCGCGGCTACAAAGCAAAGCCATGCTGATGGTGTCTGGGTTCGATTCCCGGTCGGTCCAGGATCTTTTCGTAATGGAAATTTCCTTGACTTCCCTGGGCATAGAATATAATCGTACTTGCCACACGATATACGAATGCGAAAATGGCAACTTTGGCAAAGAAAGCTCTCAGTTAATAACTGTGGAATCGCTCTTAGAACACTACGCTGAGTAGCCGGCTCTGTCCCAGTGGGAACGTTAATGCCAAGAAGAAGAAGAAGAAGAAGGGCAATCCTTCCTACACTCAGAAACGCGGGAAGTCACAAAATTACTAAATTTTAGTAATTTATGACTATTTTCTATCTGCCTCTCTTTTACCCTGCAGAATATTTTATTCCTATTTGTCAATTCACCCTGGTTGAAGCATCGCTAAGCTTCAACCCAGTCGAAATGACAGTTAGTGTGAAAATTCACAGCAGAATGAAAGAAAGGCAGATAAAAAATAGTCATTAATGCATAAACTTTAGTAATTTTGTGACTATTTTTATTTCTCAGTGTAAGCTTGAACCAAAGCAACACACAGCAATAGGGTCCTAAACTGCCCATAAACGCATAACTGTCCCATGTGAATAGTAAATCCAGCAAACATGGGACTGACATGCGTTTATGGGCAGTAAAGCCCTGTCCCAATTTTAGTGCCAATCGCTTAAGTTTAAGCCAAAAACATATGTTTACTCAATTTTTTAATGTTTTTCGTTTGTTTAAGTCTAAAAAACATTTTTTCATGTTTCTTTAGATTTTGTCACACCCCATGGCTTAAACTCAAATTTTGGGAATATTTTGTTTTCCGTGTCCCTTCCGAAATGTCAGTTAGGAACAACCCCAGTGTTAAAACTAAAACCCCTGTGGTGGTGTTTTTGTAGCCTAAGCGAACGTCAACCGTGATCAAAAGTGTCAAGGTTCATTTATGGACCCAATTTTTAAATTAATGTTTAAACATGATATAGCCGTTATTTGAATGGGAAAAATTGCTTAAGTAGTTGCAGTAACATGCTCTTTCGTGTTGTTAAATAAAAACAAAATTTCATTAAATATTTTAGGACCCAATTGGGCTTTTGCACCGCCGAGAATGCAGAAAAAGCTGTTCAAGTGCAACCAAAGAGAAAGAAATGAGTAAAAAAGTCCCATAAAACGAAATGAGCGACCAAAGTGGGGGGAAACGACGAATAGCACCTCTCCAAAAACGACTGCACGCCTGTCTGCTTGCTTCGAATATGTGGTGGATCCACTAAGGCATGTCTTTTCACTGTGGGTTCGGCAAGTCCGATCTACGCTTTTGGGTGTTGTGGTGAAACAGCACCAGCCAGCAATGTCCATTAATCAAGGTCGTCTCCAATCATTTTGCTATCGCTACTCCACCGCATCAGAGGTATTGGCGCTTGCAATCGCGATAGTGATTCTTTTAACGAAGGCCTACGTTTTCATACCTATCTACGTCGAGTTTACTACAAGGGAGACCGAGCTGATGCTGCTATCACAAAGAAAACATGGGATGATTCATTCATTACTGGGAGCTTTGTGCTACGTGCTAAAACTGTACGTTTGGGAACAGAAGATGACCGGATTGAATTTAATTGCGCTAAATTCATAGTCAATTCAGAGAGCTGGATTGATGGATTAATGCCATGACAAGCAACGGATTACTCAGACAAGTTTACTAGTTTTAGCGGTCTGCAAGCAGATCATTTGTGTGGGTTTTGAATATCTTTCGATTCTACAAAATTGTAATTCAGGATTTCTTTAAAGTTCCAACCAGGAATTTCTCTAAGGGGTCGTCCATAAATGACGTAGCATTTTAGGGGGAGGGGGGTCTTCACGGATTTGTGACGATGTGTGACGAGGGGGAGGGAGGTGTCCCAACTAGTGGACGTAGCATTTTGAATAATTTTGGTAAAAAGAGTAGCATTGAAAAAACTGACAAACAGTTTTTTTCTACCAATCTTTTTTGTGTGACTTATCAAACTTGGGTTATGAAATGATGATTTAACTTCAAAACAGGTTGAAAACTTCTAAGAAATTTCAAATTTTCCAGATAAATAATATCATACAGATTTTATGAAACTTCAAATAGTTATGTGAATATTATATTGTATTCGTGTCTAAACTATTTTATTTATAAACAAACCAGTTAAAAGCTTAATAAGTTAAGTAAAAATCTATGCTTTATCGACTTGGAAAATATTGTTTTACCATTTACAAGACATAGAATCAACCGTTTTATTGATACTTACTGTTGAAGCTTTAATTCTTCGAAAGAATAAAATATGCTCATTTAGGCAAATATTAACGTAGAACATGTAAACAATAATTTTATTCAGAACATGTAAACAATAATTTTATTCAGTGCGTTAAATGCTGCAGGAGATTTGCACTCAGTCAAATCATCGAGATGTTTTGATATATCAATGCTCTTGATGGAACAGCCTGGATAATAGTTACGTACAATAATGTTTGTTTCTGAAAAGCTATGCTGGTTGAATTATAAGTCAGCATTAGAAGCTTACATCCAAGATTCCAAACTTGATCATTTTATATGACAAAAACGGCCAATGCGCACTTTTTTCATATCAAATAAATGCTAGAACACGAGAGGCTCTCATTGAAAGCATATACTAATGCTAATTCGTACTAGCTACACGAGATGTACGAATGCCAAAAAGTTCAATTGGCAAAGAAAACTCTCATGGAAAACACAACAATTAGCCGAGAAAAGGCCTGTCTACATTTGAATGTAACGCCAATAAAAGAATAAGAAGATTGTGCCTGATAAGCCAACCCCCAGAAATCTGTTTTCTAACGGTAATGGACAGCAAAAGATGAGTTGGGACAACATTTTGTAGGCCGCGTTGAGATTAGTGATCGCTTGATAGGTCTTGTAAATAGGGCACGAGTAAGTTATACTTTCTTTTCACTTACCCAGTAGCTGTCATGTTTTCCGAATCCTGACTATCGGTGCAGACAAGCAGACAATTTACTCGGGTTCGTCTAAATAAGTATAGCTCCAATAACATTCTCACGACTACCTTTACTGTTCTTAAGGTGAACCTTATTCAATCTCAAAATTTGATCGATTGGTCATCACCAGTCAGGGACCAATCGATCAAGTTTACAGCTTAAACGGTAGTCTGGTTATCCAGATTTGTGCTCTCGAAGATTTGGCTTCGATTTATCTTCAACACCAAGCTGTCTGATGTCACCTTTAAATTCACTTAATGTGGAAGTCGGTACAGCGCCTTCGTCCGCCATGCCGATTTGACCACGTCTCCTGCCATATTAGGATTTCTGCCTCCTCACAATTCAGGTGTTCATTGTAGTGCTACTTCCACCTTTCAATTACAATCATCCTTCAATTGACGATTCTCGTGCAGCCTATCAGGTTTCCCTCGTTTGGCACAGATTTTTAGGCATTGCATCTAATTAGTTGCGTCATTAGGTTGTCTGAGATTATATCGTAGCGGGCGTCGAAAGTCTTTGGCGCACTTTTGGTATAACTAGGAAGTGGTCTGTTCTATTCAAGGGCAATGTTAAGTTCTAATGTCCATCGGGTCTTCTGACTCAATGGTTCTTGTCCGTGAAATATTTTCTGACAATAGGTATAATATTAAGGGAGTAAAATGTTTATAAGATAACTAAAAATGATGATTACGTGACATAATCTTGACCAATTAGGGTGAAACATTTCGGAATCCAAGGTGCCACAATAGCCGACTTGTGCCCCTGCAATCTTAGAAGTTGATTAAAAACTGTTTCACCTTAAGTCATTAGAAGATTTGTATGACTTGGATGAACGAACAGTACCTACTTAGTTGAGAACTAAACATTTTCCGACTATCACTGCTGTTCGGTGCACCGATCAAGATCGAAAGTTGCATGCTCTCGCTCTTCGGTCATCTGTGCAGTGAGTGGAAATATTGATAAGCATCGAGTAACGTTAACACCGCCAAGCATGCATTGCACATACCGACTTATATGAGCTCATAATTAACTTTTTTCCTTCCTTTTCCCCGTTTGCAGATGATGACTGCTGATGGTAGCATGCCGGCACATATGACAGTCGAAGGCCTCCAGCAGATACAGATGCAGATACCTCAGGACTTCACGATGCCCCCGCCGACGACCGTGCCGCCCCACTGGGCGCTCCGTAATTCCGTGTTCCAGGTGGGACTAGATGTGAGTGCACCCCATGCTACTTACTCTTCTAGATCTCCCCGTACTTCTCCTTCACCAATGATCCAAACCTCTCCCGTCATCATGAATACCACCACAAACACCAGCAATCCCACCAACATCCTACCACCACAACCACAACCAAATAGTTCCATCCCTTTGCTGAGTCTTAGTCTCGGTCGGATGGGCTTCTGAAATACGCTACCCGCTGATATTCTTTTTCAGACTTCATTTCCGCCTCCATCTTCGTCGCCACATCTGAGCAATCCGTCGTCACCGATCCACAGCCGTACGGCCAGTCCGACGCGGATTCCGACGAGCAGTGTACAGCATCGGATCAGTCGGAATCAGCAACCGACTCCGAGCGAACAGCAGCAACAACAGCGTCAGCATCAGCCTCCTCAGCATATGCATCCCCCCCAAGACCATCGGGATCAGCGGGAAAGTCAGCAGCAGCAAGCGCAGCAGCAGCAGCAGCCGATGAAATCCGTTGAAGAGGTAAGCTAATCGGCTATCCTAAGTAAGCACTAGCACGCCAATTCGCCTGTTAGGCCTTATATGGCCATTGTACGGCTAATATACTGCCCATAAAAACATAACCGTCCTAATTGTTAAAAGCAGACATTGAGAAGATGTCGCCCAAAGTTTGAGATTTCAGATTTATTTTCTTGAACATGATTCCCTATTTGTAGTTCCTTTGGAGGTTGAACATTTATAAAGAGACTTATATGCCTTTATTTAACGATATTAGACTCCACTAGTGCTGTGTCGAGATAGTGTTTATCGATAATATCGATATGGGTTGCCCTTAATATCGATTTTAAATTCAATATCGTAGGACTGATAGCGAATCACTTTTTATTGATTTGCAGGGATTCTTGGCTAAATTTGTGGAAAGTTTCAGGATTCCTTAGACATTTCTGTCGGGGCTTTTTAAGATTTTTTGGTGAACATTTTAGAAACTATTTTTGGTAGGTTCATCTATTCGAATAAAATAAATATTATTTGTTTGTTATCGAAACCAGAGCGTGTTTATAATCAACAATTTGAAATAGCTATTTGTTTTTCTATATTAATAATTTTCGGTTGCAGATTGAAAGGAATTTCCAGTCTACCTTCTGAAAGCAGTTTAGGAAACTTATTCGGAAGGTGAGCCAGAAATTGTAATCCAACATTGTTAAAAGGCTTTTTAACCAGTATAGGCCTGAGTGCAAGCAAAAATGCTAAAACTCTCATCATTAAGCGAATACTTAACGGATTCCAATATTTTTTGTCAATATACTCCTACACATATCTAGTTCTGGGAATGTTCCTGTAGCCGGAGTTATTCCGGTGGGTTACTGGGGCAAGCTGGATGAAAAAGATTATTTTTTGGTACACGCCAAGTTATCTTTATTTATTTGCAGTGAAACCCATTCAATTTTCATAAATCATTAAGACCTGATATTCAACATTTTAAAAGAAGAGTTTAAGACCATTAATTATATACCGGATGTGGCCACCCGGAGTTGATGCCTAGATTTGTTGGATACTAATCCGTTTCAATTTTTGAAAAATTGATATCAAACATTAAATATCAAACAACATAGTTCATTAAAAATGCGTTCCCATAAGTTTGACACAGATGTATGGATACAAATTGACTACTTTATTATAAATTTGAGATATCCCGTGGAATTCAAAAATGGTCATTTGGTCAATCAAATGAAGAAACATGGTTATCTCATTAAATCGTTTCTCAAAAGGTTCACACTGATGCGTTTTTTTTTAATTTTTCGATATTGACTACATTATAGCCGTTTCGAGAAACTATCTGTGACTTGAAATTTGCCTTCCTACAGGAGCACAAAAGCCCAACGCCCTTTTCACCCGAACTGATCCAGTGACCCACCGGCCACATGAACATTCCCGAGTTCCTGTAGCCACTTTTAGATTTAGATCTACAATGCACACTCTCTTTTGGGCTTACTTTTCCCTGGGATTCTACTTGTCGTAATTATAGGTTAATAAGTCGTTCTTTGACAAACGCAGCCAATTCAAACAATAGTTTTCATTTTAGTGTATAACTTCTAAGAAATATTTCAAAGTACTAAAGTTTACCAAATTTCATACTTCATATGATATACTAGTTGGTATCCAGGCATGGTTATAAGAAACTTATAACCGTTTTCAACCATGTCTTTTGGACTTTTGTTTTTAGTTACTATTTGGCCACTATTTTGATTGTTTTAGTGACTGAAGTTACTATTATTTTGCTGCCCGGCCGTTACCAGTTCCTACGATTTTTTGAAGCCGATAATTATTGATATCATCAGTAGAGATAATGAACTATAGAGGAAGAATGTCGCTGGCGTTGCTGTCCGAACATCTTTTGCTGGCGGAACGAAAACCAAAGAAAACATCAGATACTTCAGTATTCGCGAATTGCGAAATTATGGGCTGCTTCAAGGGCTCTTACAGGAATTAGTTTATACAATGGCAACATGTTAATTTTCAATGTGTTTTCTATTATTTCATCAGAGCCATCCCACACAAGAAGAGGCATTAGCATGAGAGAGACGAAATGCTTTTACAATAAGTAACATGTAATATGTACACTGATGATTGACTACCGATTGAAAAGCAGTGTTTCTGCTGGTTTAAGACAGCTAAGCAATCAAACTGCTTAGATAAAATATGAAGCAGATAAAAACCTGTAAGCAGACCTGTCCTTATATATTTCAAATATGTTCTTAGTAATTGCTAGAACCAGAAAGGGACTAGAAACCGTTTCCTTCAAATTTGATCTTCCATCATTTCTATATTCTATTTCCTTACACTCGATACATTGGCAATTTGAAAAAAGGAGACCGGCGTCGTAAAAAATTGAATCTTTTCGATACCTATGAAATCCGCATTACCTTGCACAGATGCAGTGGACTCTATGGTCTGCAGTGGGCAAGATTTATTGCAACATCAATTACTCCACCTTTTTCTAACTGTTCAGTATTCTGGCGTGGCAGGTGCGCCATTGTTGCCTAAAAATAAAAGATCATCAGCACTTATACGCTGAGGGTGTCTGTTAGTCCCAGCTGGTTGGTACAGCTAATCTGGCAATATTAGAGTGGCAACCACGGGCGGACAGTCAAGTTCAAGTTCAAGCATAGCAAAGTATAGATAAAAGAAGAGTTTTACGGTGAAAAACGAATTGGTTCGAACATTCATACTGGTCGGTTACGCTTTTATGGGAGATATAGGCAGTTCAGATGTATAATAGTACAATATTAGCATATAGCGTGAATTGAAGTGCTTAAATAGTTACTTGAATGCTCTTGGAACTTTTGAACATTGAACTAATTGGGTGATTTTTTATCTTTGCAGTCATTACTGTTGGATCAAACCACGGCCATGACTCAGCTGCAGCAGCTGCGCAATGGTTATAGGCCTAGCCATAACACGCTGCCCCGCCAATCGAACAAGCAGAGCTATGTTAATCAGATTCAGTACCACCATCAGCAGCAGCAGCAGGCACACCAGCAACAGCAACAACAACAACAGTCGAACTTCCACGGCAATCCTAATCCTGGTCTGGGGATTGCATACCCAATGAATAATTTAAGTTTGATTGATCTGACGCAAAAGTCCAGCAGTGATTCTGGCAGTTCGGCAGGAGACATGTCTCCGCCGGAGACCCCTGGCCTGAATACGGCACCAGCAGCGAACAACATTGGCGGATTGATCCGAAGTAGGTCGTCGAATCTGGGCAGGATTAACGGGCGTCCGGACAAGCAACAACAGCAATTAGGTAGTTCTGTGATATATAATCCGACGGTAGCGCAACAGCAGCAATCCCAGCAGCAGCAGCAACAGGTTCAAACACAGCCACAGTTCGTCGGCGGTAGTAACGATATAATGGTAACATCAGCAACACAAAATTTAATTAGTAATAGTAATAATAATACCAATACTATGAATATTAGCAATGGAAATAACAATAGCGTAGTGTCAAACGCTCTGTTGATAGGAGCCCCGACGCAATCGGCCGGAGGTACGAACCTAGTTCTGGGCTCACAGCCACAGTTTCCCGCTCCCTATCCACCATATCATACGGCGCATTTGACAACGCGACCTGCACTCATTTCGACCCATGCGGCAACAACCCTTCCGCCGGGTACTGCATTCCGATCACCAGCAGCAACTGCTTACCACACGATGCAACACAACGGAGAGATTCTTTATCCCTACCCCACACAGGTTGCAACCGTCGGAGGAGGCGCTCCCTTGACCTTTCTGCCAGCTGCGCCAGCACCGGTAGCTACCAGTACTCAATCGCTGCAAACCTTACGGTCAGCTGGTACGTCTCAACCACCACCACCACAACCACAAACCCCCCAGCAACAGGTCCAGCAGTCCGTTCAACAGCCCCCGCTAATACAACAAAAAGTGCCCACAGCCTACACGCCACCCAGTGCTGCCGTCGTTGCTGCTGTTCCTCCCCCGCATCCACCGAGTGCCAGCACTCCAACGGGTATGTACTCTGCTCTGTCCTGCTTCAATTGCGGTTCCCAAAAACACACCGGACTAGACTGTCAGGAAGCATCCATGGAAGATGTGACGCGAAACTCGATCTACAAACTCGATTACAACGCAGCAGCGACCGCCCAACAGCTGGCCGCAGCAATAGCTGCCGGTGCGATACCGGGCCCAAATCAAGCCAACGCCATGGCCCTAGTCGCAGCCGCGAGTCTACCATCGTCCTCTACATCACCTCCCTCATCCGTTTCGGTAGCATCCCTACCTTTGTCAGCGGTGTCATCTGTTGCCGCCTCCTCGGCGTCCTCGTCATCGTCCTCTTCGTCTTCTTCTTCTTCATCATCATCGTCTTCGTCTACATCGTCGCTAACATCTTCTTCAGTCTCGT
The DNA here is from genome assembly GCF_002204515.2 of Aedes aegypti. Classification (NCBI taxonomy): domain Eukaryota; kingdom Metazoa; phylum Arthropoda; class Insecta; order Diptera; family Culicidae; genus Aedes; species Aedes aegypti. The sequence continues at coordinate 406,088,576 of NC_035108.1, forward strand.
CCTCGACGACGACACTGCCACTACCGCCACCACCACACCAACACCAACCGCAGCAGCAGCACGGATCCAATCTTATTAGCAGTAGTAGTAGTAACAATAGCTCCCTAGACGCCCCCACATCTGTATCAACACAAACAATAAATAATCAAACGGATAGCAGTAGTAGTAGCACTATCAGTAAGTGATCATCAATCTAAAACTAATCTTATAAAAAGAATGATAAAAAAAACATATTCTATAAGAAGAAAAACTAATTAAAAGTAAATAGTATACTCTGCAAAAAGATTAAAAAAAAGTCTAAAAAAGATATAGGAAACAAACAAAAACACACACAGACACATGCGGAAAAAGTCAGTCAGTAGAAAAGGGACACAAAATTAGCAAAAGAAAAACCGAAAAAAAAAACAATTGGAACAATTTTACTATTATGGTTATTGCGACAGAAGAAGAAAAAGCCGAGAACTGACATTGTGTGATGTTTATAGTGAATGATTTTTAAATAAGTGTTGGCTTTCGGAACGTGCTCCTACCGGCGAATATCTGTAACGAAAAATCGGCTATATAATTGTACTACAAGCAAAATTAACGACGAGAAGGAACCCAGTCTTCTTCAAGCGCAGGCTTTCGAAAAAAAGATGTGTGCCATTTTTTTTAAAGAAACTATTGTATTTTAACCCTAGACACGCAAGTACGATGGATGGAAACACAGGTTACAGGTGATAGTGAGACTACATAAAGCGAAAACAAAAATTGAACCAATCAAAGTGTTTGGAAGTGAGCGAGAGAGCCAAGCAAAGGAAGGGTAGGGGCACGCCATTCGGGAAGGAAATCTTATTGACTAAGATCGAGAGCACCAACTAGAAAAAGAAAACAGTCGTCAGGTTTTTTCCTTGTTTTTGTGTAGGACGAATCCAATAACCTTGTACTCAAAATATTTATTTTTTTTATATATATTTTCCCCCTATTTTTGTATATTGCCGCATATTATACTACCAACCTGAGCTTTTTTGTTCCGTAAAGTTTTTTGAGTTATCATAGGGGTAACCTACTTATCAATTATTATGCTTTAAGGACTCTGCTCTGCGGGCAGGTAAAAAAAATGTAAACAAGATCACGATCAACTTTTTAAATGTTTATTTAAATGTAGTTATGATCTAATGTAATATTGTGTAAATGTACTTGTTGATACGGTTAAGATACACGTTCTTTTGTTTTATTTTATGTCGATTGATTTTCCCTTTTGTCTTGGTTTCTGTTTGTTTAGTAGGGGTGCGGTTATGTCCAAGTAATCTAAAAAAAATCATTGGGAACGTTTTTCTTCTTCTTCTAGGCATTACGTCCTAACTGGGACCGAGCCTGTTTGTCAGTTTAGTGTTCTTATGAGCACTTCCACAGTTATTCACTGAGAGCTTTCTTTGTCAAAGTTATCATTTTCGCATTCGTATATATCGTGTGGCAGGTACGATGATACACTATGCCTAGGGAAGTCAAGAAAATTTCCATTACGAAAAAATCCGACCGGGAATTGAACCCATACACCTTCAGCATGGCTTTGCTTTGTAGCCGCGGACTCTAACCGCTCGGCTAAAAAAGGCCCGTAAGAAGTTTTATTCAGCAAAATAGTTTTTTTTAACAATAGTTCAGTTAAATAATCTTATTTGAGGTTTTTTTTATTTGCCGACTTATATTGCCGTTCTACGCATATCTGTCTTGCAGTCCATGCAATTTGGGACATGTTGGTCCTAAAAGTGCTATATATAGTAAATGGAAAATTTGCAATTTAGAAGTTTGTTTTTATATGTTCTGGATTCTTTGAAAGTTAGGCAAAGTAGACACCCATATAGATTTGGATTGTAAATCAATAGTTATTTGATTGTTTATCAATGGTTACACTGTTGGATCGTCAAGTAGGATCAAGTATGATCGTCAAGTATGATTGTTCTAATAAACTTGTAATCTTATTTCGATACCTACGTTATGATATCGTACTACTTCGAATTAGTTTATGTTCGCCGAAAAGGTGCTCTGCAGACACCATGAGCCTTAAAGGGTTAAATATTGGTTCAGTTTTTGAAAAATAAGCTTATGAGCGATAAATGACGTCTTTTGGGTACTATCTTCAATAATAGTATAATAATAATAATTACACAGGGATTACTCTAAAATGTTTTCCTAAGATTATCCCAGGAACTCCTCTAGTTAGTTTTACATTTATTCTTCCATCGTTATGGAAAGTTTTGTAAGAAATTTGTTTAGGAACATTTCCAGGAAACACAACCAAAATTCGCCCAGGAGTTGCAACGTCGATTTTTTTTAGTTATTCTTCAAGTCATTTTCATATGGACCCTTCAAAAATTCATTTAACTTCCTACATAAATTGTTTAGATAAATATTCTAGGTAATATTCTTGGAAATCGATAAAAATTCTTCCATGAATTCCTTAATAAATTTTATTACGGATTCCTCATAAAGTATCTCAAGCCGTTTCTCTGGTAATTTCTTCAGTGTTTCAGAGCAGAAACTGATGTTTCAATTCTGCAAAACATTTCTCAAATATTTTTTTCTCCGGTTAAGTGTCCATAGATTCTTAAAAATTCATTTAACAAAACAGCAATTGTTCCAGTAATACCTCCGATCATTCACCCCTATTCTTGATTACGTTCGAATGCGCTTTCGATCGAAAACCGTTTTGCATTCCCGTTTACGCCAGCAAATCAAATGGACAATGGATTCAAACGAATAAGATTCGATCGAAAGTTGGATCCGCCGTAAATAAGAATGAGAGTGATTGGGGCCCAGACAGCCGTAGCGGTAAACGCGCAGCTATTCAGCAAGACCAAGCTGAGGGTCGTGGGTTCGAATCCCACCGGTCGAGGATCTTTTCGGGTTGGAAATTTTCTCGACTTCCCAGGGCATAGAGTATCTTCGTACCTGCCACACGATATACGCATGCAAAATTGGTCATTGGCATAGTAAGCTCTCAGTTAATAACTGTGGAAGTGCTCATAAGAACACTAAGCTGAGAAGCAGGCTCTGTCCCAGTGGGGACGTAACGCCAGAAAGAAGAAGTGATTGCTTTACAAGTTTGTTCAGGGATCCATCCCGATGTAATTGCCTTCAGAGAATCCTGCAATATATTATCCAAGAATAAGATTTCATTTGTTTTTGTTTTTCCAACAATTATTTTAGCAAATTATCTAGAACATCATCCAAGACCTCATAAAAAGTCAAAGATTTCTTTCGTAGAGCCTTGAAAGAGTTCATAAGCTTAGTAATTGTACCAGAGGTCACTTTAGAATTTTTTTAGATTTAGAAGTACATCCCGTATTTTTAAACTTCCCGTCCCGCCCTCAAATGGTGTTCAGGATAGGACTGGTGTCTTTCAAAATCATCTTAATCGTCAGAGCCTGTTTTCTTATTGGGGAAAGTTAAACCATCTTTCGGATTCAAATTCTTGGGTTTGGTCTTCACGAGGTTGGGCTTTGGTCGGATATTAGGGGTATTCACTTAAGTTTGACGAGTTCGCCACGTAACGGCTTCGGTCGAATCAAGATCCCTTCTATGACGACGGCTAATTTTTTTTTCTGATAATCAATTTTCTATTGTAAATTTCTTGATTAAGCTATGTGCAAACATATTAAACGAACAGTATATCAGAATTTGTCTATAAATGACGGGGGTCGAAAATGTATACTTTGATGGTCGAAAATGTATTTGGGTGACAGAGCTTATGACTGTGACGACATGACCGTGTGAGCATTTACATATCATATAGAAAGTTTTTTTTTCTACATTTTGGCATGTTCTTTGATTTGGTTACGATGTGCAATTAATTAATTGGGGCAGAAACACAAAATACGACCATTACCCTATAGGCAGCAAAAGTGGGACAACTCTTGGCAGTATCGTTTAGTGGTTGTGCAGAGTACACATATTTTATCGTGTTTGCTCAACGATGGGCATGCGATGTTTTTCATGAGTTATTTAACAATAGTATAATTTCAGGCGTTTTAGAAGCACTGCGATCAACACGCTAATAAATTGCTGCAAATCGCATAAATACCCCCTTTTCTTCAATGTGTATCCACTATCCAGTGGTTACATTTATTATGGGTCATTATCGCCATCGACCATGTTCTTGCAGTCAGGTGGCAATACATCAATATGTTACTTTTACTGTTTGGAGACCAACCTAAACGTCGCTGGCGTCCTTTTCATGTTAGTGGTCGAGCGAACAGGCTATTTCAATGCGTCGTTGGAGCACAACTGCAAAGCGCTCAACAGTAAAGCGACGTTGCAGCGATTACCCGGATGCACAATATTTAGTACGTTGTACAGCAACATGTGATCTTCAAAGTTCATATTACTACATATTTAAAAATGAAGCTGAAGAAGGCTACGAAATAAAAATGCAGTAGGTATTTCAGTCGTATTACGTATTCGGTACCGTTACCTACCGGTTTCGTACACGGGAAAAAATTCTGTGGTAAAAATAACTATTTTACCTGACTACGCCCGTTCTTAAAACTACCATGGAAATTCAGACCAATTTACTATGTTTACGGTAGACCCCACTGCATTATTGGTACATTTGACGGAAATAATTTACAACAATCTGATTCCAATTACAGACATGGTAAAATCAAGCGCATTTCTGGTCTGCTGAAAATTGCCGGTGCGAGCGCTTAAGTTAACCCCCTAAAATGGTAGTTTTTACCGCACAATTTTTTTGCGTGTATTACCTCGGTACCGCAATCCAGGAGCAAATTGATGTTTTCCTTTGGAATTCAAATATCGTCGCATTACTTTCGACAAAATCAGAACTTCATTGGCTTTATAAGTTCAAGCATTGTTTTTTTTATGAAAAAGATACCATTTAATATTTGAAAAATATAGTTTTTATATCAAAAATTGAAAACGGCACACTGGGATGAAATTAATCAGCAGTTTTCGAATACAAAAATTTCCCTATCTACTAAATTTGGGTCTCCTGAATCTGAAAATGACGTCAAATTTCTTACAATTCGTATATTTGATCATTTTATTGCAAAATTAAACTTTGTGAATATGCATAATGCACCTAAATGTAGACAATTTTTCTTGAAATAAACACGTTATTCAAAAATAAACGGTTTTATATGCAAAAGATATACCCGTAATGCTGTATGATTTCAAATGAGTTCAGTAGTTAAAACTTAAGCTTATACAACATTTTTAACACTTAAAGTTTGCATATAAGCTTAGCACCAGCGGATTTTGTGTAAGATACCGCGGGGCAAGTGGGTAAATGGGGTAAGTTAAAATAATTTGTGGATTTTACTGAATATGTGAATTAACGTTTTAAATTCATGCGTAAACCTTTGAGGCCATTCAAAACATTACAATAGGTAAGAGATTCCTGAGATTTTTGAATCATTATTGCATAATAGAGCGAAAGATTGTTGACCTGTCAACTATAACTTTGTAACAAGTTGGTGGCGTGCAATCTTATTTTAATTTTTTTAGTGGAAAAAAGTTGCGGAAAATAATTTTCTGTACCACTTCTAAGTTGTCTTCTCTGACAGTTTCAAAATGAAATTAAATAAGTTTTAAAATTAATTCGACGTAGACCTAAAAATAACTAAATTAAAATGCCGTCAATTTTTCAATCATGTGGGGCAAGTGAAAAGTTTCTCATTAGAGATTGAATTTGTGTTTGCTCTTTAGGTTGCTATAAGTAAACAAGATTCGCAATTATAATAGAACAACAAAACGTGCTGATAATTCAAGAAACACTTAACTCAAAGCGTTAAAAGCTATTAGAATTCGTGGAACTTCTCTAAAAGATGTTGCCAAACATTACGATATTCATCTGTCTACCTCGGACAGTCGATTGACAGGAAGACGTTGAATGAAAGGTCTCAATATAAGAGAACGCACGGCAATCCGGTGGAATGTCTATGTAAAGCTGATTCAAAACATAAAAATGGGGTATAGGTCTATCCTGGGAGGGAGAAACCAATACTAAATTTCTGTACGTCATAGTGAGCCGAGATTCCGCTGTCACGAACTGTCACTGTGAGCCCAGATCTCAAACATTGGACTAACATGGAAAAAGCGCGTAACTGATTAAAACACATTTTCGCATTTCATCAAAAGTGACAAAAATTGAATGAAAATCAATTCATACACAAAATGTAAGTAATGTCACGTGAGCACATTCCAACTGATTGAATATAAAGCATTGAAAAACGCATCGTTCTACTTTTTCCAATGAAAATTATTATTTATTGCATAGAAAACTATGGCCCTTTTTCCATGTTTGTCAGGAAAGATCGAAAGTACACTACAAAAGAAAACTAGCGGTTTTCCCCAAGCCTGCCTTGATTGTTGTTGGCAAGCTGGAGTTAGGGTTTCGTTCTACTTCGTCGTAAGAGCTACTATTCGTCGTATCAAACTTAAAATGCTCCACTACGGCGGGTATTCCAACTTACCTGCAACATAGATTCATTTTCCGAATGTAATTTTGTGAAAGCTTTTATGATTCGTCCACCTGTACTCCAAAAATGCAATGAAACTACTGTATTTCGATAAATAACTTCAGTTCAATTATCCACTTTTCACTTTTTCACCGAAATCGCATGGATGAACACGATTTGAGAGAAATGCTTAGCGATCGACATCAGTCACACCACTTTCGAACACAAGTTTGTTTCCGCCCCCGTGAGTGACTTACTTCGCCAGGCACTTATTTTCACTATGGAAAACCTTCGTACTTCTTCACTGAAAGATTTCATTCCAATCACACGCCGTAAAACTTCAATTGATCACCAAACTTTACGAAATTTCCTCAACCGCCGCGTATAATTGAGAATGTAAACAAAGTTCAATCCGTCGTACTGAGAAAAAAAAGCTTGTGCGCATCAATGTGTGCGCGACGCTCGACGTAAAAATACGGTTCCTTTGATTGTGTTGTTTTCGCTGTACTGTGAGCAAATGCCATAAAAGGAATTGTGTTCATATGTTTGGGATGAATTTTGATGACGAACAATGAATTTTAAAGGAAATTAGTATATTCCACCATGCTGAAGGAATGGAGGGAGATGCCCGTAGATCTATATATTCTAGTAAAACATTTTATTATAGCGTTGATATATTGTGTTTTAACCACTCAATACATCACAGTGAGCCGTAAGTTGTGGGACGAATCTGGAAACTGATTGCGACGGAGTTGAAAACGATACGACGGATTGAGAATACGATAAGATGCATTTTCTTTGCATTATTTCCAAAAACAGATCAAGATTTATCAAAATGTTATTGTACAATGCTAAAGCCGTTTTGAGAAAGAATTGTTTGGCATCGGTTTGTATCAGCATCATTCACTGCAATACTGGGAAAATTGCAGCTCTCACTGATCAATGCTTAATACGATGGATACTAGCACATCACCCTATCTTGCAGTTCAAACAAACTTTGTTCTATATTTCGTGTGTAGTATCGGTGCCTCCCTCCCAGGGTCTATCCACACAAAAAAGATTCTAAATACTTTACTGAAGGATTCCATTCCATGAAATGATTTATCTATTATCTGACGTCATATCCGACATTCTTAAAAACAAATAACGAGCGGTGGAAATTCTACAGAGCAGAAATGCAATCGTTGTCCCAAGATGTAAGAACTAGGGGAAGACGGGGTAAGACCGCCCGCCTAAGTAATTTAATTCATAAGTCAAAATCAGGAATCAACATGAATGCTTCGTGAAGCCCAAGCAGGACAGTTCGGTTTTGCGTCGTCCGATAGATTTTGCTCACGGTTTCGCGCGTGCTTTCGTTGCCGGAGATTTTTTTTTGTTTTGGAGCGTCTTGCTGAGTAGGTATTTGGGAAAGCACAAGCAAGACGGTTTGTTTTCGGGACGCCAAGAAGTTTTGTGTTCAGTCGAGGATGGATTACCAACTGGTGAGTTCGTTTCATGCTTGTAATAACACATTTTTCTTGAAAGCGTTACATTTAAGTAATATTAAAACAAACTTTGTATGGTTCGTCACTATAAGTGTCGGCATTATGCTTTTTTCTTATACAATTTCAATATACATATATTTGTATCTTTTTGACATTTTTAAAAAATATCTTTTGAATTGTTCGACATTGTGAATGTTGACGTATTTTTTAAAAGCTCTATCATATCGAGACAAAATGCACAGTAATACTCATATGTAAATTTTAAACAAACTATGTATAGTTCGTCACTACAAGTGTCGGCATTATTCCTGTTTCATATAATTTAAAACATATACATGTTTTCGTCATTAATAAAAACGTCTTTTGAATTGTTCGACATTATAGATGTTGATGTATTTTTTAAAGCTTCTACCAAAATCTTCTCGAGACAAAAATACAAAACTAGCTTTAAATATAAGTCGTATATTTCCCCCTTGTCCATAGACCGCATCATCGACCAGAGGTGACTCCCAGATCTTTTTCTCCCTCACTAGTTTACACCCTTCCCGTGGTGATTGTGGAGATGCAGAGGTATTCTCGGTCTCTAGAAGCAACAATCATTACACCCTAACATTCCTATCCCATCCCAACTGACTGTAAGGACTTGGCCGGCGCCGTTATTGATCAATAATATTAGATCTGCTAAAATTGCACTTCGAGAGTAAGCGGAAACTCCCATCCCTTATTCATTTGGATCTTAGTGCAATTCTTACCAGTTCCGATCAATCACGGAGTAGCAACCATTGACATGTACAGTCAGTCTATGCTATGCTATGCTATGTCAAAATCAAGAATCAACAAATCCTTTTTCGACGCAGCATGTCGATTTTTGAAGCCTTAGGCATGATCACAAAATATCACAGGTGTTGTATTTCTAAAAAATATTTATTTCTTAAAGCTTTAAAAAAGTGATGTCTTATCACGATTATTTTTGGCGACGGGGTAAAACCGCCCACCCACGGGGTAAGAGCGACCACCACGATTTTCGCAAACAATTTTGAGAATAAATATATCAGTTCCCTGTGATTCTAAAAAGTATAATGTTTTATGAATTCTACATTGATTAGCTTAGATATTGAATCATTTTAAGGGTTCATTATTTCAAAAAACTTAAATATATACTTATTATTACCTTGAAACACCCATATTTTGGAAAAAAACTATGCGGATTTGGCTTGTATTTTTCACAAAATTGATTTCATTTCACTTGAATGGTAATGTACAACGTAGTTCTTCTTCTTTCTGGCGTTACGTCCCAACTGGGACATAGCCTGCTTCTCAGATTAGTGTTCTTATGACCACTTCCACAGTTATTAACTGAGAGCTATCTTTGCCGATTGACCATTTTTGCATGTGTATATCGTGTGGCAGGTACGAAGATACTTGTATGCCCTGGGAATCGAGAAAATTTCCTTTACGAAAAGATCCTCGACCAGTGGGATTCGAACCCACGACCCTCAGCATGGTCATGCTGAATAGCTGCGCGTTTACCGCTACGGCTATCTGGGCCCCAGCGTACAACGTAGTTACAACTTTTGAAATTGTTTACACATTTTTTACCCCGATTGCGCAATTTTCACTACTATGGCCTTATTTCAAAGCTTCTTTGCAATTTATATTTCACTTCACCAATGCATATTTCACATTTCTGTTAAAGCATGGACGGGTTATTTGTTATGTTTTTCCAAAAAAAAATCCCTTCCGAAATCCTTAAGTGAGCATCTGTTAAATTTAGATCAAATTCAATATCGACGAGCAGAAACTTTGTTTTTGATATTTGTTAGGAAAAATTTGATGTAAATATCACACTAAATGCTTCGAAATGTCAAAAATCTTGTGTTTATGGAAAGTGCTTGTAGAACTTTAAAGAAAATAGCCATTTTCATGCCAAACTGAAGGTGGTCCGTCTTACCCCGACGGGCGCTCTTACTCCGTCTTCCCCTAGCATTAAAGATGTTGTAGTTATAATGTTAACGAATCATTTCAACAAACATAACTGAACAGAAGAAAATTTAATTGACAAGAATAAAATTTTCTTTGCTAATATGTTACCTTACCATTCTGGCTTATTAAACGTGTCATGAAATGGGCGCTTTTATTTCGTCTCTGGTGATGGCTTAGGAAGGTATTTACAATTTGGGGGCAAAAACTAGGAACGAAACATTACTGAAAATATTAATGGTGCTTCTCTTTTTTATATTCATTAGCCTATACAAATGAAGGTCTTTGCAAACATTGAGTTTTGTTCATGTGTGAGTTTTAAAACTTTTCGAAACAATGATCTTTTTAATTATGGATGGCACCATGTCTCACATGAGTTTTGCAAATAATAAAATCAAGAAAAATGACGTTTTTACTAAAAGTGGTATCACTCGAAACAGTTGCGTCGTCAAAACTATTAAAAGCATGTCCCATTCAGCAAAAATAACGAAATACTTGGGTTAATTCTACGAGTGGCGTGAAGTGACAATTGTCGCTGTCGTATAACAAGGTGACAATTCTCGACTCGAGTGAAGTGACTCGCCGTGCAAATCAAATGGAGAGTCACTTCACTCGAGACGAGAATTGTCACCTCGTTATACGGCACCGACAATTGTCACCTCACGCCAGTCGTAGAATAAACCCAACTATACTGCCGTGAATCGCAAGTCAGTCCCATCTGTAAAAAGTAGGCATTGAGAAGAAGGGCTATGAAGTTTCCAAACTTGTTTTCCATACGAATATTAAAAAAAATCCAGAAGCTCGGAACAAGTTCAAATCTCATTGAAACTTTCGCAATTTGCTTTTCACCACGATATCTTTCCGATAAAAACATAAAGATGGACAAAACACGGTTCATTTTTGTGTTAAACGGTGAGGAAATCTGTAGTGGGACTGATATGCGGTTACTTTTCATTATGGGACATTTTGACTTGCTGTTTTTTTCTATTTTTTTCCGAACAAATCTTATCTCATTAATGCATCTGAAAGAGTATTGAAGGATATGTTAAAGGGGATGGTACACAAATTATGTCACGCTAAATTTCAACTTTTTCGACCACCTCCCCCCCCCCTTTGTGACACTTTTTGTATGAGTCCTCTGAAAATTTTGTAAGGCTTGTCACGCTTGGCTCGACCCCCTCCCCCCCTTGGAGCGTGACGTAATTTGTGCATGACCCCAAAGACTGAATTCAACTCATTTTTGACGAAAAAGCAGATGGGACTTGCGATTCACGATTGTATATAAGGAATCCAGAATATCCTTAGGAAATTGCCTACCTTTAGGCGTACTCAGCGGTTCAACGTGTTTTTAATTTTAGAACAACTTAAAAAGTAAATGACTTGTAGAGTTTGGACTGCGTATTCTGCTTAAAGGGACCCCTAGACGACCACGATAAAAATATTGTTAATACTTTTCCGCAATATTTTCACCGAGTTTGAGTCATGTTTCATTTATTTATATTTTTTAAACATATATTGGTATCCGTTGAACCATACACTGTTATTTTTTGTTTTCTGGAAATTATAAGAACGTTTAAAAAAAAATTAAGTGTGATTTTGTTGGTTTGAGGTGATATTGATCACCCAATGTTCAATGTTAACATAACAATGTTCGTTATCATCAAAAACACCGCTGCTTACTGAATTTGTGGCCTCTACTAAAACCAAATAAAAAGTCCAAAATGCAGCATTCTGTACAGTCATCCGTTTATTTAACTGAATTGAACATAGGTTATAAGAAAACTTTGACAACAGTATCTTTTTCGTGGCGTTTACAGAACTCATGAGAGACATGAATCTTTGATAGTGTCATCCATAATCATGAAAATCATCGTTATGAAATGTTAAAAAAATACAGATTAACAATGCTTGTAAAAACCTTATTTTAAAAGTTCATGAATATCAGAAATAGGGACCGATTCATGCAATGAAAATGTTTCAACGAAAAGTGTTGACTTCTGGCGTGATGGGTCACTAATGTTACCGTTATCCGGGGTAACATTGATATTTTTTTTTGGATATATCTTGAAAATTTCATTTTCAAATGCATATGTTGCAAGTTTTGTGTTTTTAAAACAAGTACTGACACCTCGTGTTCATATACTGTATTTTGTTATCTAAAAGTTCACATGCTTTGGAAAAATAAAAAAAAAAAATTGTAAATATTTTTTTTTATTTTAGTGATATGGGGCAACATTGATCATCCATGAAAACAACGTTCGGTAATATTGAAAATATCATTACTTACTAAAATCATGGTCTGTGAAGCCGAATATGAATGCCAAACTCTTACAAGTCATTCAGTTTTTAAGTTATTTCAAAATTAAAAACACCTTGAATTGTGAAATACGCCTAAATGTAGGAAATTTCCTAAGGAATTTCTGCATTCCTTATAGTAGTTTTGGAATAATACTTAACTGAACATATTCATAAAAGTTTTGACAACGGAATCGTTTTTCAGCTATGTCATTTTTAGTAACAATAGAATTTATCTTGCTCTTATCATTTTTAGAACTCATGTGATACTCGTGTCATCCATAATCATGAAAATCATTGTTTCTAAAACTTAAAATTATTACGCGTGGACACAACTTAATTTTCACAAAACCCTTAGTAATTAGCTAATAATAGAAGAAAGAGAATCACCATTCATGCATTGACAATATTTCATCGATCAATATTTATTCGAACTTTTTACGAAGAGGGTCATTGCGATCAATGTTAAACTGCTGATCAATGTTACCCCGGATAACGGTACCTCGTTTTAGGGTATCGTATAACGGGACAACTTTGATAGTTTTTGGGAGAAAATTTGAATTATTCTGCTTTATAATTTCAAGATTTTTATTTTATATTTTCGATACAAATACTGGTACCGTAATCCGGTAACGTTGATCAGCGGGGTAAAATTGATCACATTGACCCTCATCGTAAAAAAGCTAGAACCACATTTGTCGATTCAATATTTTCCATGCATGAATGGTGATTCTCTTACTTCTATTAATGAGCCAATAAACACTAAGGTTTTTACGAAAATAGCGTTGTGTCTATGCGTAATTTTCAACTTTTGAAACAACAATTTTCATGATTTTGGATGACACAATCAAAGAATCATGTTTCATATGAGTTCTGAAAACGATATGAGCAAGAGAAATGTGGTTGTTACTTAAACTGACACTGACATAGATGATTCTTTGATCGTATCGTTCATAATCATGAAAATCATTGTTTCCAAAAGTTGAAAAATTCATGCATGAACACAACTCAATTTACGCAAAACCCTTAGTAATTATTAGCTCATTAATAGAAGGGAATCACCATTCATGTATTGAAAATGTTTCATCGATAAATGTAGATAAACTTTTGACGATGAGGATCATTGCAATCAATTGTTGCAATAGAAAAAAAAAACTCCAGGATGCTGAGAAAACCGTGTTGCAAATTGTCAAACTCGGGAAGACCTCGCGAAGGACCTAATGTAGTACTAGAGGTGGTATCTATTCTGGAAAAGGAAAAACGAATAGTGAATCACTGTTAAAAACCCCGCTTTAGTTTACTATTATTCGTGTATTGAAAAAAAAAAGTTGAATTCCAAAAATTGTATTGGAATTATTATTATTAATACGAGATACCTGTTTTATTTCATAGATTGTGAATCATGTGATGCTCCAGTTTGTTTAACGGCCAAACGTTACAGATAATCGTCGGAGGACATAGAAAAGTTAACTGCCGAAATACGGACTTAAGCTTGAGAAGCAGTCACCCCCACTACTAGTGGAAACGTAAATTGTTATGTGTGCGTTGTGAAGTAATTATGGCGAGCTACCTAGGCAAATGCTAGATTATCTCCTAGATGGTTTGTGGCGTAAGACTTTTTAAGGAAACATAAACGTTCATGGGTATAACACAAGTTTCACCAAAAACCAGTAAGGATGATTAGTAATATCCAAAATGTGATGAAAACGAGGGCATGTAAGCATAAAATGTAAAACTAGAAGATCTTTCGATCATTTGCGCAAGCATCAACTGTACGATTTTAATTTGTGAGCTGGATACGTGGAAGCCAACAGTAGGGCACAACTATAATGCAAATTGTGCTGCCATCTTGCAGAACATCAATTACAGTTATCGTTTTCAGGACTCACGAGGAACATTATATTCCGCATGCTTGGCGAAATTAAAAAAAAAAGATCATTTGAAAAATGATAATTTGTTAACTTTTGATTCGTACATCGGTTAAACTGCAGATATGACTACAAAAGCGTTTCTCGTAGATGTATATTATCCGTGGAAATAAAATACCAGTAAGAACAATGAGTCATGTGAATCGAATGGGCCGTGAATTTGTTTAATATTGTGATTAATCTGTTTTGTACTGAACTTGTAAATATTGATCTAGCAGTGTAAGGACAGGTAGTAAGGTTTTGAAACACAGAAAATCAGCTGTAATGATGACTTAACATGTTTTCTGTTTATTTATTTTTATTGCAATCAAAAACAAGAAAAATCGGTTCGAAAGAATGGAACCTAAATAGGAGAGAAGACAGCAAAACCAGAAAAAAAAACGATGTAAATCGCACGTAAAGGAACTAAGAAAAATCGAAAAAAAGGATAGTCTATTATATAAAATGCTGTATTTATATATAAAAATTAACAAATAAAAATAAAACGATAATTTAAACAAGTTAAAGTTTAAGTTTAAACTATCGTTGCTGGTTGGCATACAGATATCACATGATGCAGTCCTTCAAGAGTCAAAGACCAAAGACTATAATCCGTCCGTCAATGACACGAAGTGTCTCAGTGCTGTCACCAAGCGATGAGTGGTGACTTGCCATAACTCACCACTCGCTCTTGATATGGTGACAGCAGGAGCAGTAACTTTCATAAATCAATTACCTTCCTCCGTGAAGTCGTGCTTATGGAGTCGTGGGCGATCCTGAGGTCAAATGCAGCATTGCCTGGGACCTGTACCAGTAAGTGTCCGCACTCTCTGCGGGCAGTTGAAATATACCATCTAAATGGCAACATTGTGAAAATAAATGTATGTTTTTGGACATCCGCGCCAGTTCCAGTCGTTTTTATTATACTTTGTTCTACGCACCGTAAAACGGGGTATCTTTGGTAATGCGGGTAACTTGGATAGTGCGTAACCCACCACATACTAAACGAAATATCATAATTTCTGTTAATCAGTTAAGCAAAACGAATGCAAAACTAAAGAATATTAGTATGACACTTCATGTAAGAGCGGTTTTCATTAGAATCAAGAACATTTGAGGCTTTTTATACGAATATTAAAAACTGACACAATTTTAGCATTTTCGAAACGCTTACAAACAATCTGTTCTACGCTCACTATTTGATGTAGTTTTGAATAGTTGGCCACTTATCTTTGACAGCCTAATTATCATAGAACTTGAATACGGTTAACATTTTCACAAACTGGGACAATTTTTGTAATATAAGTCAGAAATTTCCATACAACGTTAAACGCCTAGAGGTATGCAATGCCCTACAAATGTTCATTATTCATTCAATTTTGTTTGAATTATGCTCCATTATCAAAGTTACCCCAAAACAGAAAACCAACTTTCGATTATGTGGAAAATTATATATCCATTCAAAATAAATCCTTCGATAATCTATCGACTGCAATCGAGAGCTAGGATGCCAGTACTTGTTTTAAAAATATAAATTATAATTCTTTGAATCAGCATGCATAAATATTCAAGTTTTCTTCAAAAAAAAAAAACTATCAATGTTACCCCCGTTTTACGGTATTGAAAACGGTGCGTGCTGAAATAGGGTCGCATGAATGGTTACATGGGAGTCCATTATTGGACATCATACCGATAAATATCCTTTCTCAGTCTCGATTGGTGCGGAAGGTTGTTAAACAAATCTTCGATTTAATTGAGCCATTCAATTTGTCCACTGCAGCAGCCATGACACATATGGATCTTAATAGTAGATGTCATGAGACTTGACAGAAGTGTCGCATTGATGACTATTTTGAATGATTTTGTTGAGTTGTATTTGCTAGCTGTAAGGATTATGGATTTTAGTTATGGTCCATTAGTAATGTAGGTCCGAGAGATACATGGAATTTAGTGGAATGCTTGTGAGACGTACCTAAACAGAAGTAAAATGGGGCAAAGAAGCCTTAGTGATAGATATTAAAATAATTAAATGGAACCAACAAGGTTATAACGTGTGTACATATAACATTAATTACTGGAGGCTGTGTGATAGGTAACATAGCGTAACAAAAATGACATTTTTGCGTGTCTCAAGGATCAAATTATGTGTCTCTAGTAGATTTTGGGTCGCTGAATCTGATGCCGTTCTCAGAAATGTTCCAGCACGTCACAATTTTTAGCTACAGGTCGCCAAAGTTGCATAAAACACTGGTTTTATTGATGTTTACATGAAATTTTAAGTATGACTTATCAAAATTTTTTGTGATATACTCTATCAAACATGCTAAATAGGACTTGAACTTTCAATTTAGACACAATTTAGTTGAAACTTCACAATCAAATTTAGTTTAAATCGTTTTTTTCCATCATGCTTGTACACTGATAAAAATTATATGGTAATCCATACCATTACTGTTTGTTCAATTCTACTATGTCAAAAAATAGTAGAAATGATCACACTTTTTGGGACATTTACTATGCTTTAGTTCAGATAACTAAGGCATTCTGACAATGCGCATGGTAGCCCAAACTACGCTTTACAGTTAGCTGGGGTGCCAAAACAATCCGTCACGAGCTGCAAGTTTGCCAAAAATCGTTAAAATGGGATCTTTTGATTTTGTTTTGTTGTCGCTGGAATTGTGAAATTATCAAATCAAATGGAACATAATCGTGGGTTTATTTTTAGATTTTTGTTTTAAGTTATTAATAACATGATTGTCTTCCAATAACGCAGGAGGGTACTATTCAAAACAGTAAAGCGATTTAAAATTGTTGGAGCCATTGGAGGAGTGAAGGAACAAGCTATTTCTGTGGAGGTTCTTCCATTTAAAGCAAAATTCCGCCTTCATTCCGAACTACTGAATCGATAGCGGATGGTAAACTCGGAGCTAAGTGCCACGAAAAACGGTGGAGACAAATCCACGCCATCAATAACGCCACCCGTCCACCACCGGTTCAACAAGCTTCATCTGCAACACCAACATCACCCTGGCCACCAGTACCCAACCTCAATAACGATGCATCGCGAGAACCTTCGGAATCGCCTGAAACCATTCCACCTCCTCCGGTTGGTCCCGGAGGATTCATGAAAATGGGAGCTCCTATATACTGCGATCTCACACAAGGCATGCACTTCAGCTCATCAGGCGGTGATTTCATCTCTACGCTTTCACCATCCGGACGGGAATCTGTGGATCCCTTAGCCGAATTCAGAAGCCCCCGTAGCTGCAACAGCATTATGCAAATCCAGTTGGAACTGCAACAAGTGACGGCAGCTATGAATCTCGCTTTGTCGATAGCACCTTACATCATTCAGCAGCATTCGATTTTATTTAATTTATATTTAAGAAAATGTTATTCCTCCTCATGTAGAACAAAAAAAAGATAATAAAATAAATTTACCGATGTAAACAAACCAACTAAACTGTATATATCATACAACTACAGACGGGGGTTGCTCTTACTATATCCACATGATCATTATTACCAGAAACATGGTAAATTTTACTACGATGCAACTCACATAGTAAATTTTACGATGGTATAGTCACGCAAATAATAAAACATGTTCTGTTAAAATCAAGTGGTACAAATGTTTAATTTCACACTCGACATAGTTGGCGTTACTATGCTTTTCGTTTCAGTGTAGTCTTCATATATCAAGCGTGTGCTGGAATAAGGGCGTAAGTCGTATGATCGATTTCTCTTCATCGATCCTCTCTTTTGTGAATAAAGGTGACAAGATGAAAGTTTGTAAGCATATTTTCACTTCATACCGCTTGGCAGCGATGCAATCTTGCGTCCTGAGGTGAAAAAATGCTGACAAACTTGCATCTTGTCAACTTTATTCGCCGAAGAGAGGATCAATGAAGAGAAATCGTTCATGCGACTTACGCCCTTATTCCAGCACACGCTTGATATAATTCTTCGCTTCACTTATATGGCAGAATACAATACCTTTCTTAACGACCAAAAAATAACATTTTACCATTGAACATGTTATGAACTTTGTTGATAACGATTGTTTTATGCATGAAGCTTGAATTCTGTGACAAATAGGGTCCTAAAGCCCTGTCCCAATTTTAGTGCCAAACGCTTAAGTTTAGGCCAAGAACCCATGTTTACACAATTTTTTAATGTTTTCCGGTAGTTTAAGTAGAAAAACATTTTCTATGTTTATTTTAGATTTTGTCACACACCTTGGCTTTAACTCAAACTTTAGGTGTATTTTGTTTTCCGTGTCCCTACCGAAATGTCAGATAGGAACAACCCCAGTGTTAAAACTAAAACCCCTGTGGTGTTTTTGTCGACTAAGCGAACGTCAAACATGATCTTATTTACAACATGGTTCATTTATGGACCCAATTTTTAAATTCAAGTTTAAACATGATATAGCCGTTATTTGGACGGGAAAATTGCTAAAGTAGTTGCAGTAAGGTGCTCTTTTGTGTTATTGAATAAAAACAAGATTTCATTAAAAATTTTAGGACCCAATTAAGCGAATAAATTGCCGTACAAGCTGGCAAACTTGCATGCAAGTTTGCTGAAACAGTTAAATTTTGCATTTTCAACAGCCAATATCTCGAAAACTAGACGTGCCATGATATTTCTGAAAACGGCAATGGACTCAGCAACCCTTAAATTAGTAAATAGCGGTATTTTGGTGCTTGAGACAAAAACGTGTTCCGTAGTGTAATGTTTAAAAAGACAACTTACACCGTCTGTTTCGGCCAGGACGTCCTTCCCTACGTTGTGTCTTTAACCCGGACGACAAATCAAACGAGCGAAACAGTTAACCCGTATAGGCCTGAGTGAAAGCAAAAATACTGAAACCTTCACCTCTCAGAGAATTCTTAACGGATTCAAATGATTTTTTGTCAGTTCACTGGCACACATATCTAGTTTCTAGAAGTGGCCAGAGGAACTAAGAAATATTCCTGTGGCCGATTCCGGAAATTATCTGTGACTTGAAATTTGCCTACCTCCAGGGGCACAAACGCAGAGTACCCTTCTCACCCGACCTGACCCAGTGATCCACCGGATTAACTTCGACCACAGGAACATTTCCGCGTTCCTCTGTCCACTTCTAGAAACTAGATATGTGTGCCAGTATACTGACAAAAAATCATTTGAATCCGTTAAAAATTCGCTGAGCGATGAGGGTTTTAGAATTTATGCTTTCACTCAGGCCTATACGGGTTAACTTTTACTGACGATTTATTGCCACCGAGAGGCAGCGTGCCTACTCGGTGGGGGAAACGAAACAAACTACAATTCTTATTACTTTTTTGTGATCTAACCCAGTAAGCATACAAGATAGGACTTCCACTTTTATTTCTGATAGAATTTGGTTGAAATTGAAAGATAAAATTTACAATAAATCGATTTTTTCAACATGCCAGCAGTCTCCATACAAAATTCTTCATTTATCTTATATGGCAAAATACAATACTTTTATGAAACACCAAAAATAACTTTTGAGCATCGAAAGTATTATGAACTTTCTGATAAGTATTGTTATACACATACATTTTGAATTCTGTGGCAAATTAAGCAAATAAATTGCCTTACAAGCTGGAAAACTTGCATGCATGTTGACTGATATCCGACCAGTAGATTACAACAGAGTTGTAACAGATTTTGTTACTCAGTTAGTGCGTTTTTTCTTACAAAATAGGATATAATTTTGGCTGGTTAGTAGTTAAATTAACAAAAATTATAACATAATTTCCTCTACACTAAACAAAATTGTAACAAAATATGTTATAATTTAAACAAAACTTTAACTCATTATGTTTCAAATAAAACAAAAATATAACTCCTTTTAGTCTTCCCATTACAGAATTATAGGTAACAAAAAAAAAAATTAAGCATTTTTTATAACAAATCATGTTATTATTATATTTAAATTGAAACAAATTTTAACAGACTTTGTCATTAGAACTTATTTTGTTTTTACCCGTATAGGCCTGAGTGAAAGCGAAAATTCTAAAACTTTCACCGCTCAGCGAATTCTTAATGGAATCAAATGATTTTTTGTCAGTATACTGGCACACATATCTAGTTTCTAGAAGTGGACAGAGGAACGCGGAAATATTCATGTCGTCGGAGTTATACAGGTGAATCACTGGGTCAGGTCGGGTGAAAAGAGTATTGTGCGTTTGTGCCCCTGGAGGTAGCCAAATTTCAAGTCACAGATAATTTCCAGATTTTGAGTTTGTTTATCGGCATATCGGTCTATTTTTCTCGAAGTAAGAGGGAGCATGGAGAAGAAAGCAATGAATACTAGATGGATAGGTACCGTAAGGGAACGGCGAGAAAAATTGGCTTAGATGTTGAAGAGGGCGAATGAAACAGTATTACTTGAAACGTCCTTCCTTGTGGCTAATGTCCCCTATGGGAACGACTTGGGTGTGTTTTGAGAATGACACTACCAAGACAGGCTGTGAGGGGTTTTTTTCGGCCGAATTGTCTGAAACTTTACGCAATTAGTTAGAAGCACTTCAATACAACGCATGTTGTAGAAAAATAGCTTTCAGTAGCTTTCAAAAAACCCCACGGCCAAAGTGAATCGAAAGTGCCAGGGTGGTCAATACCTACTAATACTATAGCGAATCCCGGTACTCTACTGTATTCCCTTTCCAATGCATATACACTATCCATCAAAATAAACATAAAAAAATATATACATAATGCATTTACTACTGCAATAGAACAGTTTTTCCTTAAGGGAGGCGTATTACACCTTTTTACCTTACAGCTCACCAACGACGTGCTGGATTAGATTTGTAAAATGCAGTAGTTCTCAAGCTGCGCTCACCAGCGCTGCGGGCTGCCTGGAAAACTTAAAATGATTCTACAAAAATGCATATGCGTTTGTCTTTGATGGTCAATTCACAATGTATTTGATCACAATTCACAACATTGACTGTTGCAATGACTAGATATGACAGAAAAACTTAAGTTACTCATTTATATTACAATGCAGAAACAAATGTTATTTATATGTAAGAAGAAACTTAATTTTAAAATTATTAGTTATTTACCAATTTTCCAAAATGAATATAATATATTACATTTTTCATTAAATCGTGCTATTGTGTCAGTTTCATTCGTCAAAATTGAGTTGATATTAGCTTTCAAATTAACCGCATGAAAGGGAAAGCACGATTTGTTCAATAAAATTTGTAAAAAGAAACACCAAAGCGTGTCCAATAACTGAGAAGGAATCGCATATCAGATTTCTGAACTTGTAATATGAAAATGAACATCTGTTGTTCATGTGTTTTGAACATCTTGATGTTTGTAGTACCAAGAAGCAATTTGTAAAAGTCTCATTGAGATAGGACATGTTTCATTAATCTGTAAAATCTTAAAAATAAGTATGTAGAGTTTGTAAACTAGTCAGTCCATTTTTTCAAATGGGAATGACTTAAGATTCATGGTATTGCTGTTTGTACATAAAACCAAATTGGCTTTCCCAGTATATCCCTTAGGGTCCTAAAATGTAGGCACCTGGGGCTATGCCTCCATCCTCTCCTTTTACAGCGCTTTTAGCTCTAGCTGTTTAATATTTACATGGGGCCTTTCTTAGCCTTGTGGTAAAGTCCACAGCTACATAGTAAAACCATGTTGATAGTGGCTGGGTTCGATTCGCGGTTAGTCCAGGATTTTTACGTATTGTGAATTTTCTTGACTTCACTGAAGTAGGTATCACCGTACCTGCCGCACGATATACAAATGCGAAAGTGGTAGCTTTGACAACGAAATCTCTCACTTAATAACTGTGGAAATGTTAATAGACCACTAAGATGAGAAGCAGGCCCTGTCCCAGTCCCAGTGGGGAGGACACGTATGTTTAGAAGAAAAAGAGGATGTCAAATGGTCCCATCTACAAAAAAAACGACTTTTTCGCTCTCTTTCGGTAAATGCTTGATTGTTTCAAAAAAATAATTGCAGTCGACTCTCCACATCTCGATGTTCTACATTTCGATATCTCTCCCTATGTCGATGATTACTTCGGTCCCTTCATTCTGCATACGATTTCTCTCTCCATATCTTGATGTGTTCCTGTTGAGTTTTTGTTCTCAATTTTCTCTCTATATGTCGATATGAACATAATCAAAGGTTACTAGACCAGATTTAAGCAATTCAGAACAATTTGGAAACTCGAAATGAAGTTTGTTTGTTTATTATTTTCCTGGTAATGGAGTGATTTTCAATCTAGTGTTCATTAAATTATTGTTCTTTGTCTCGATCTCTCCCTATCTCGATGGTCCCTTTGATATCGAGATGTGGACAGGCGACTGTACCTTTGTTTTGGCGTAGAGTAACAGCAAAACACAACAAACACAAATGAAGTGCTGGATAATGCATTTTTGCAATTTCTCGTCGTAATAGGCTGTTTTTAATCCTGCCAATCTGTCATGAAACGGCCTACTTTCCTGCAGTATGCACTGCGGGAATAGTCATTACGCAACTGAAACCAGTGCTGTAATAATTCATTACGCAACGCTTTCTCATTACGCAACTGTTTTGAGTTGCGTAATGAATCATACGACAAATTTTTTTTTGAAATTGTAAAATAATGGGGAATGAATTTCGATATAATTTCTGATACCTTCAAGTGGTCTTCTACGAAATTGCAAAAAATGTTGTACGTAACTCATTGCAGAACTCGATTTTTACAGCACTCGTCGTAATTATGCTACTCAGCAAGCCTCGTAGGATAAATTTACGACTCGTGATGTAAAAATCATCATTCTTCAACTTGTTCCGTAAACTACTATTTCAACAGCCATGGGACAAAAAAGCTTGACAGTGTTATTTGGATACATTGTAATAAAGTTAATTAAAGTTATATTTGTTGTAATTGGTTTGAATTATACTTCATTAACAGCAAAATCTACGAAATGTTGTACAACATTGCCGTTTATTCAAAGCAAATCAATGCTCCAAAATGATTCGAAAATTGATACGATGAAACGAACTATAGCCATGTGTGTTGAAAGAAATTTAACAAATAACTTACGATGTAGTCTAACCAAATTTGCGTCCTCACCTACGCATTACTGCTGCGTCTGTCCTGCTCAAGTTTCTAATCTGCAACTTCTATTCAAACAAACCAGACTTCATTGCTTATCGTCGAATCTTGCATTTCTATCTCTGTAGTAAATTGATACGTAACGATCTGTGAAGATATAAGCATAATTAACGCACCCAATAGCTGAAGAGCATGAAAAAGAAAACACTGCCTTGTTGAATTGAACTTGAACTAGAGACTTTTATACGCCGAAAAATATCTTTTGATCTGGTTCCCCAATTTGGCACATATGCCCATCGGGAAAGAATGAATCAAACGGCAGAGAACAAGTCGCTCGTTTTGGTTGTGGCGGGCGGAAAGCAAAGCCTTGTCGGTCGCCCGTGGTGATTGTAAACAGCGAGTTCGCGCTTGTTCACGCTTTCGCTTACGCGCTGCCACACAGTGTTGTGTCTTAGGACAAAAAAGAAAAAAAAATACAAAACTATTAAATTAAATTATTTATACGACTAGCCTAATACAATTTTTTGAACAGATTTGTGAGGATTCTGTAACTTCGAGCAAATCATAATCTATCTTTTGTAGCAATAAATTTTTTTTTGTCATTGGTGACTATCATCCAATCAGTTTCCTCCAACAGGAAATTTATTGAGAAGGTCATTTTGAACTGAATCATGGTCTACAGTATGGCACATAAAAAAAATGCGAAAATCGTCATATAATGTTTTATGGTAGTTTGTATATGGAAAATGCAAACGAAACATTGATGTTATGCATTATTTGTATTATTTAACCTGTTTAAACTCTGTTTTTCGCTTTGATTTAAATCATTTAATTTCACCTTACCAGAGGGGAGTTGGAAGCATACCTTCAAATTTCATGCAGTCGTCGAAATCAACATCTTTGCGATGAAAGCTTCTAAAATATCAGCGATGAGGTGAGATTCTTCAGGCCTTGTCTCCAACATTCGCCCATATAAAATTATAGAATGGATTCATACCTGGAGCAATGGAGACTTTAAAATATTTCAGAAAAAAAAAACGGCTCATTATGGAGAGCCGTGGTTGAACCTTCATATAAGTGTGATAAGCTGCTCTGTTTTGCTCAAAACCTATGAGCTAGTATTAATATAAGTTGTCTCTAACCGAAGGAACAAATTTCTTCCTCTAAAAACCGTTATAGACCTCTGTATTTACTTTTTATTATTTTTTTATGAAAATGAAGGCATATCAAACCCATAAGACGCAAATGCCCCCAAAACTATGACCCTTACAAAATATTTCATTGTGACCATGGAAATCATGTTCTCTAAGAATTCCTCCGTCCTTTGATACCAAACATACTAATATTTGTAACAATAAAGAGTGATTTTTGAAGGTGGACAGTTTATCACCAGAGTACACGACAATCAGACGCTGTTTCTAACTTTGAGCGGACAAAACCTTTAAACTACTTTGCTTTATAACATTCTTTAGGATGATAAGAAAAATATGACAAAAATTGTCCTAGATAGCGAAGTCATGTCAAAATATACTACAATAATCAGAAATTACATTCACTAACATAAACAATAAAAATAACGCATATAGATGCAAAATTCACGTTCAAACAATTTTCGCATTTTTTTTATGGACCATACTGTACATCAACGAAACTTTAGTTTTTGCCAATGAACAGTACGGATTCCGACATGGATATTTGACCACTCATCAACTTTTACGTGTAACAAATTTGATTCGTTCCAACGAATCTGAAGGCTATTCTACTGGATGATACAGGCCTCTCCGCTAAAGGACGAAACCTGCGTGTCAGCCAAGGTGTCAGCTGTAGTAGATTGCAAAAATGTTTGGATATTTTTACTTAATACTTGCAAAAACGGAAGATTTATCTAATATTACTAATAATATTCCCGTATAATCCAAAAGCTCTATTTGAAACCTTCAGTGGACATGTTGTCATGATGAGAGAGGTTCCAATAAATTGAGCAGATGAAGTTAAGTATCTAGGGCACATGATAGATAAAAATCAACTTTCAAAAATCACATTGATGGCATTCAAGCCAAATGAAACAAATTTATAAAATGTCTATATCGCTTACAACTAAAAATAGAAACTTTGTAAGTTATGATTTTTGTCCCGAGGTCCCATACTTTCGAGCACTGTGCGCCAACCACGCCCGGTGGTCCTGGCAACCGACCAATCGTGAATGACATCCAATGTGAATCTAGTACTTAGATGTGAGTTCAGAATAGAATATCATCGTGGAACTGGTTGATTGATTGAGGAAAGATCGAATTTAATCAAGTTTCGCTCATTTCTGACAATGTTGGGCTCCGATAGTTTGAAGCAACTGCAGAAGCTGTTTAAATCGGCCAATGGTGAAAGCGATTCAGAAGACGATGAACGGTGCAATGTTGGAGGGGCTCAGCAAATAGGTAAGACTTAAATATTTTTTTGGGTGTTATATAATGATGAGTAATAACTTGGACAATTTAGGTCCTGGAGACATTGGGTCATCTTCGAAACCAAAGCATAAAAAGAAGCAGAATCAAAATCCGGAGGATCATGTGAAGACTTGCTCATACGCTCCATTGCAGAAAGAGCAAACAACAGAGCCTAAGACTATCGAGGAGTTTGAAAAACAGCTTGAAACGGAATGCGAAAATCTTTTGGAATCCCGTCCGACACCCGAGTACAAGATATCCTACAAGCAAACCGTTGGAACGGAGGACCTCTTTTTGCAGATGAGTGGGAAAACTCCCAGCACGTCCAGCTGTGAGAATATGATTGTCGAAGTTTTCCTATCGGACGAAATTGGAGTCGGAATACACCATATCGATCTCACCGTTCAGGAGCAACGAATTCTGGTCAAGTCACCGAAGTACTTCCTGGATCTTCAACTGCCCCACAAAGTAGATCCCGACAAGGGCAATGCCGCCTGGCTGTCGGAGGAAAAGGTTCTCAAGCTTACACTAAAGATGGAACGCGAGTATGACTTTGTAAATTTTTGAACTTTGTGTGCCATTCATCGCTTATTAGCATGCAATTCAGTTGTGGCAATTCACGCTGTCACAGAGTGTCGTTGGATTGTTGTTGAGTCATGCTTTGCAGGAAAAACGTGTTCAATAAAGGGTTTGATAGAGCGTTTTTAAATCGTTTCAATGAGCTTCACATGTTGGTAATAAATATGATGCTTGTTAATATTGTAATGTAGATTTGTTCGAATCAAAGTTCTTTTAGTGGTAAGGACAAACAAACAGATGTAACGATAAGTTAATTTTCTTTTTAGAAATTTTTATTCGTGAGCATTTGTAAATATTCGTAACACCGCTTAGAACAGCATATATATATGATATGGACTAGAATTCGATCTTTTGGGTATTACCGAAACAACTGTGGTTCAGACTCAATTTAAAATATCGATTTGTATCTTGAAAACTTATTCTATTCTTTTCATGTGACCCATGGAAAGAAGGTATGTTGATTTTAAAGTAGCTCTCGTTCTCTTCCTAGTAGAGCTGTTATTGCCTTCTTCCGATGTTTACTTTCACAGATTCTTTCAAGATTGGTTTTCAATGGATCTGCAAAAAATATAAAAACTATGGGTTTTACGAAACTTTGAAGAAAATTTGTTTGTTTGTTACAAACGAAAATCGGCCTTTTTTTAATCTCGACGGAGTAACCCCTAAACATCATTTCTCAGAGGTCCCATCACACAAAAGTTTGATTTTAATAGCTACCAATTGTAGAGGTTGAGCCCCCAAGTTTTCTGATAAAGAGAAATTTTGGAACACCCTAATATACAGTCAACTCTCTCTTACTCGATATTACGGTTAGAGATCACTTCGGTTCTGAACCGTTTCACTGGTACGTTTAAGTTTTAGTTAAAATTTGACTTTTCGGTAGTTATTTTCCCTCAAATGGTTAACCTTTCGGTCGTCGCGTGAATTTTTGTAACGCGAGTACAACACCCTTGGTTTTTCGATTATCCTAGGAGTCTGACCACTTAGAAAGATGACGTCTTGGCGCTAGTGAGCATGAAACTTTGGTTTCGCTGATCTCAGGATCCTGACCACTTAGAAAGATAGCGTCTTCGGCAAAGTTGTTCGGTAACTCATGGACTATCATTGTTTGAGCTAGTTGATTCAATATTTTTAGGCTGCGCTAGTGAGCATAAAACATTTGTTTCGCAAATATCTCAGGAGCCTGATCACTTAGAAAAATTGCGTCTTCGGTAGAGTTGTTCAGTAGCTCATATTCTTTCTTTGTTTATTCCTAAAAGTTTGAGATTTTGTAAAATAATGATACAGTTAACTCTCCCTTACTCGATATTCCGTATCTCAATATCGAGTTAGAGAACCATAGTAAAAGTTGGTTTTTATGGCTAACTCGATGGTTCCTTGGAACGCAGTTGTACTGCTTTTGTGTTCTGTAACTCGATACCTCCCTAACTCGATGGTCCCTTCAATATCGAGTAAGGGAGAGATGACTGTAGTTCCTGACCTTATGAACAACTTTGCCGAAAGTGCCTGTCCAGAAAGTCAATAACCTGCAGTATCCGTGAAACAAAAAATTTCATGCTCACTAGCATCGCCTGGTGGCAAAATATCATTTTTCTTGGCTCAAATAATGATAGCCCTTGTACAAAGTACAACAGCGCGACAGCCCGAAGGTTAAAATGAACTTCACGGTCGAGTTCTTACAGTCGAGTAGTATTTCAGAACAAAGTTGACAGATGATTGTTATTTTCAAATAATCGGGAGCAGAAAATAACTTTTGAACTGTCCAGTTTAACCATGCTCCAGAGCAGGGCTATTTTTAACCAGAGAGGAAATAACTATCGAACTATCAGAGAACCATAGTAGAAGTTGATTGTCATGGCTAACTTGATGGTCCCTTCGATCGCATATCCAAAAATCTCCAATGTTAGCGTTATGGAATAAATAGATGCTGTCCCATAACTGCATATTTGTCACATTCGACGTTTTGACAATTTTAAGTTAATACCGTGGAAATTTGATTATTAAAAGGGCCCATTAACATATAACATAACGTTGAAGGGGGTGGGTGGGTGTCTTCAAGATGTTACAGGTCATACAAAATTTGGAAAATATTCTTACAAAATGCTTTATGAGGGGATGGGTGGGTGTTGAAAATGGCTATTTTTGGTGTTATGAAATTTGTGAATAAACCCTAAACACTTTCGATCGACTTACTCAAATCTGTGTGATAGTTCTGGAAAATTCGAAAAAAATACCAAGTTGTTTTGTTGTATTGCTAATTGCAATTAAATAACAGTCACATTTAGATTGTACATGATCCTCATAATGCAGTGGCAATGATATTTTTCTCAAATTTATTTTCCATCAATGCACCTAATATGTGATATTACGGTTCTTTGGAAAATTTTCCGTTCTGCGGTAGCCGCCAAGTTCTACCGCAGCTGTCAAAATTCTACCGCAGGCTTGAAAATCATTGTATCATTGAACGAAACCATCTAATCTAAGTAGGTATGCCTGTAGAGTCCAAAGCATTGAAAAACAGAAGAAACAACAGTCATTACCGTGCTTTCCAAGGTATCATCGCAGCCGATCGATGATGCTTTATGAAAATCAGTAATGTGATAGCTGCGGTAGCTTTCTGTTCAACCGTAGAACGGAAAGTTATCTCTAAAATTGCAATATGATCTGTACACAATTTTAGCCGCGAGCAAGTATTGTTAAGTGTAGGGTAATTCTTAGAAACTTTAGTTCATCCCATAATAACCAATTTTTTTTTTCTCAAAATATGAAAAATGTCACTTGGGTCACTCTGAAAATCCCGACTTAACGCTGGCCATATAACTACCAAAAACTTTTATCGGACTCTGGAATCAATTACAGTCATGTCTCCCTAACTCGATATTGAAGGGACCATCGAGTTAGGGAGGTATCTAAGGGGCCATCGAGTTAGCCATGAAAACCTACTTTTACTATAGTTCTCTAACTCGATATTGAGATACGGAATATCGAGTAAGGGAGAGTTAACTGTAAAAAGTTGAAATATTCAATCAATTACCTATGACACTTGACACTGCTGTACAAACACTGGTAAGCGGTAAGTCAAAGGGGACCAAGTACAAGACATGAAAAAATAAAATGGATTATTCTGTTATTAGATTCAAAACTACCTTAGCTCCATTTCACTTTGATCAGAGAACTGCATGAGATATATGTAACAAACTTCCTTTGGATGATCAATAAAAATATGCAGTCAGTGAAGTGAAAAGAGCAGTGCGCTGGTTTTCTGGATTTTTTTGTCAGCGAATGATTCATTGTCCCATCCAACGATCGAAATTTGTAAATTTTACAGAATCGAATGTATTCCTCCTAGAGCGCTGGCTGTGGTTATATCACCGCCATTTCTGATCTTTTTGTCTTGGTGCATTTTTAGGTCCAAAATCTATCAGTAACTTTTGAATCAATAGTTTTCATACAACATTTCAATAGTTCGCAAACATTAAGTTTATTTGTAGTTCGCACAAAAAATTTAAAATAATCGATTGAGAAACGGAGGGGATGGGGTAAGTGATCCATTAGTTGTGGGTGTTCCTATAGTTGTGGTAATGCAATTTTCACTGATTTTATTACATTAGTCACAGAACCGACACTGCCAATCAACGTATTGGCTTGTTGATACACGGAATAGTTGAAAAGAGCGTTCAAATAGCTTTGAAACTGATGAAATATCACTAAAATTGCTAAAACTTTTCTTACTTGTACTAATAGTTGCGGTAAAGTGTTCCTACAGTGGAGGATTCCATAAGAAAACCACGGATACCGCAACTATAGGAACACAAATTAAAAATATACCGCAACTAAAGGAACAGTGTACCAATAGTGAACTTATTATTTTTCGCTGACATGCCGTGGGTTACTGTGATAAAATCATTTTTGTCATTAAGTCAATAGCTGTTACTTTCCGTTACAACATTACTTTTGATACTTTTTCAGCCATGCCAGTGCAAAATCAAGTGGTTTTCATTTAAGGCGTAGTAGGCCGTCATTGAAATTTGTACGCGTCGTTGATGATTGTTGCTAATTCATCTCACGATTTAGAATCAAAGAAAATCAGTTGGTTTTGCACTGACACAGCTGAAGAAGTATCAGCATACTTTATGCATGTTAGCGCGTACAGTGATACTTTTTCAAGGCAATATAAACTACCAAGACTGAAATGCAAGCTGAAAAGTCATCATTGTTGCCAAAACGAATGACGGGCTACATAGCCTTAATCGCAATATTTAGAGGAATCAGTCACAATCATCGATGCCTGATACAAATTTCAATGACGACCTACTTCGCCTTAACATGTACATTAATTGCGCTTCTTGAATTTAGGCGGTTAAATGAAGTTCAATCATGCTCAATACCTCCACTATTGGAACATTTACCCTATGTCTATCTGAAATTTACCATTTTGAATTGGAATCGGCTTAGGTGCTTTTTATATGACTTATTGTTAAATATCCTGCATTGAACATAGAAAAAAAAAGATATGATAAAAATCGTCGTACAGTAAACATCAAAATATGACAGCAATGCATATTAATCCATAATGAAAAAGAGATTCACGAACTTCACACAGTAGACAAATCTAGCTCCATACGTCAGACCCTCAAATACCTATTAGTTACGTTAATCGAATATCAATTCATCTACGTCGATAATCCTTCAATAACTTGTTATAGATATTCCTTCCCTTTTCGGCAACAGCTTGGCACATTTGCCTAATTTCTAGCAACAACTTTATCATCATTCCGATTTCGGGAGCCGTACGCAATCAATCAATCTCATCCACCTGACAATTTCCTGGATGGCATCAATACAACCGGTAGTCACACATGATCATGATCGCCTTAATCCTTTACATTCCGCGATTTTTTTTTTGGGTCCAGCGATTATCTCCTGTCTGGTTCTATTAAGAGAACATACAAACTGCTATCGTTGAGCACCGGTTAACGAAGTGTCGGTTTTGGAAACGACAAGATTTTGTTTTGGTATCCTCGAATCTTATTCATTGAGACCGGGATGTCGCTTTTCGCTGAGCAGCAAGAGAAAATCTTTGCAAGCACACAGAATCTTTTAAAGCCGGCGTCTCCCAGAGTCCGTCGTCGGCTTTCTAGCTGTGGGACGTATATTTAAATCAGTTCAGAGCGAGGCGCGCCCCAGATCGGACGCAATTTTGTAACGTGAAGGAATCGTCGCGCTTCACATACCTACGTTTTTTTTTATTCGACAAGGAGCGTTCCGAGATTTGGTGGCGTGTCTGAACGATCAAGCCATATCGGCAGGTGATTAGTTCAGAGACGACAATCAGTTCATCAGAGTGACTGCTCAGTCAGCGGTGGTGATCAATGAGTTGGAATCATTTGGTACATATCGTTTCAAGAGAGATTTGCATATCAATGATTGGAAGCAATATGCGTTTTTGTGTTGTTAATAGTTTCCAGTGATAATTGTAACGCGAAGTGCTATCCAAAAGATATAACGACGTTTGTATGATTCAAACAAATAATGTGTTAGGTTAATGTTTTGAAGGAAAAAACCCCGCTACTTTGTCTGGGAGAATTGTGGCTGGTCCTGACATTGTAGTTAATTAGAAATCCATATGAAAGTGAAAGAGTGCATCTGTGAGAAGAATAATTTCATTCAATAAAGTGAACATGTGAGCTATCACAGTCCCTTGCATAGAATATCAAACGTATCAAAAGATTGTGGGTGGCTGCGGAACAGCTGTTAGCATCTGTGAACTGTGATAGGTGGGAGTTGTAAAATTTGTTTTAAGGTAAGTAAATGCGTTATTTTTTTTATAACATATGTGTTCAATATAGCTCATTTAATTTTATCATTTTATCTCGTCCTCTGTCTGGGATGGTACACAAACTATGTCACGCTAAATTTCAATTTTTTGACCTCCTCAAACTACCTCTCACGTTTTCCTGTATGACCCAAGTAACCATAAGCACTAATAATAAGCCCTTAATCAGCATCATAGATGCATACATGCGCTATAATATCACTACAAATGCTTACACGCCTAATAACAGCACTTCTACTAGCTTAGCTTAGCTTAGACTGACTACACATATCAATGGTTGCTATTCCGTGATTGACCGAAGTCAGTGAAAATGCACAAAGAATCAACTAGAAGTTCGGCTGGGATTGGCCATAATTTTCTTCAGTGTGCATAATTCAGTGCCTCTATTTATACAGGGTCAATAACGGCGCCGGCCACGTCCTTGCAGTCAGGTGGGATTGGGGGAATTAATGTTAGTGTGTAACCTTTGCTTTTTGGAGACCGTGTTTGCCTCTGCATCTCCACAAAGGTTACTGGGAGGGATGTTTGTTAATGGGGAGGATCGTTGGGTCATAGGATTCACTTTGATAAGCGATTAGACCATGATAAACAATGATTTGTGAGATATATACATGCTTATACGTAATTATAATATTTTCATTTGATATGATCAATTTCTATGTAGAGGATAATTATGCCGACACTTGAGGTGACGAACCATTCAAAGTTTGTTGAACAAATACCTAAATGTAACATTCCTACAGCTGTCAGGACGAAAGCATGTGTTATTATATTTTACTCATTTGAAAAGAAACAAAAAACTCGATTGGTTGGGACATCATAGAACACTCTTATTCTTATGCCGACACTTACAGTGGCGAACCATCCAAAGTTTGTTGAATAAAGTGAACCTTTCGCAAGTCTACACTTGTAGTGTCGAACCATTCAAAGTTTTTTTAATTACAAAAATAAAGGTATATAAAAGGTGTTCTGAAAAAAAAAATGTTAAACATAAATAAATCATGAATCAGAGTTTGTGTCGACACTCACAGTGACGAACCATCCATAGTTTGTTGAAAAATCATATTTACATCCCACCATTGTAACGATAGAATGTGCAGTCATACATATTTTATAGATTAGAAATAGTAGCATGAAACGAGCTCACCAATTGATCCGTTATCCTTTACTGAGCAGCCACAATCCACTTTCGGCTTCACTCGTTTGCTCGGCTATAAAAAAGCACTCAGGAAAAAAAATAAGCACGCGACCCAAAAAGAATAAAAAAAACTGTTCGGGCTTTCTTGACGCACTGCCCAGGAGCAAGCGTCAAGGTCGAAGGATCAAACAGAACTAACCGATCGCGGCACTTTTTCAGTTACTCCAACCGAACTCACCGATCACGCCATTTTTTCACTTACTAGACCAACGCGCGACATGTTTGATCCTGCCCTCGTCGCTCGCCCCGGCAAAAGCAAGTGTCAAGGTCGAAAGATCAAACAGAACTCTAATAACAGCACTTCTACTGCATAGAAACCCTATTACTGCATCATTAATGCTTCTAAGCCTGATGTATGCAAGTATTAAATAAGCACTATATTGGCTCTATATTCGCACATAAGTCATGTTTAAATGTCCTCCAGTGTTTTGACAAATATACCACGTGCTTTGTATTTGCATATAGGGAGTCAAAAATGAATCTTCTCACTACTACAATCGCAGGTTTCATGACGGGGTAAAGTGATGGTTTAAATTGGTCACTTTTCTTCCCAATAATATTCATCTTATGTGGCCGAATGAGCAAAGGAGCAGGACTTCAACAACTCAACAATACGGGTGTCGCAGGTTCGAGACGCAAAATGAGGAATTTTCATCATCATAAAACAATGATCGAAATGTGGCAATGGTGAACCCTCAAAAGGATAAAAATCACCAAAATGAATAAGTCTGCTGTCTTGAATTGCTACGTTGTGGTTCCAGAAGATCCGGAATATCCGTAAAAGTGGACATGTTCTGAAAATTATGCACAAAGAAAGCAGATTTTTTGCAAACAACTTGCAGTGATGAAATTCGAATAAGTATACCGTCGTTGCCTCGGTATAATATCTTATGGCCAATTCTTATTCCTTTGGAAGATCCGGAAAATCAGGTTCAGATAGCAGCTACGACATTGATACGATTCTGAGACCACGCATGCAAATTGTTTGGAAGAAATTGCAGCTCTCTAAATCAATTGTCAGCATATGCTCATTTTTACAGATGTTCTGGATCTTCCGGAGGTCCAAGAAATGGCCATTCGAGGTCATACAGAGGTAACGATGGTATAATATTTTGAAGCTCACATATTATGTCGAATGGCCATTTGTTAATCCTCCGGAAGATCCGGAACATCCGTAAAAGTGGACATATCCTGAAAGTTGACCTAGAGAGCTGGGATTTTTTCAAACGACTTGCTTGTCATTCATTGCAAGTCGTTTAAAAAAATCTCAGCTCTCTAGAATGAATGAATTGTCTTTATTATCGAGACTTTCAGCCCTTGCTAGCTCTCTAGCTCAATTTTCAATAAATGTCCACTTTTACGGATGTTCCGGATCTTGACCGCAATCGGTTGCCCCACGATATCAAAATATTAGCCGAGGATACATGATTTCCGTTTTATGTTAAATTGGAGGGGTTCAAGCGTCATTTACTATGGTTAATTTGTTCAGAAAAAGAAGTTGATCGATTTTTTGCCCGACCTGACCCAGGGAGACACCGGAATAACTCCGGTCAAAAGAAATAAATTGGTCCACTTGTGCCAGTATATGAAACTAGAAACGTTTGGATTTCATTTAGTGAAAACCGCATCTGAATCAGTTGAATTGAATGTTCACAATAACAATTAAAAAAAATGTCATCCAGTCGGATACGGGATAACAAAACTTGATATTGTAGTGTTGCTTCTTCTCTTCTCTCTGGCGTTACGTCCCCCACTGGGACAGAGCCTGCTTCTCAGCTTAGTGTTCTTATGAGCACTTCCACAGTTATTAACTGAGAGCTTACTATGCCAATGACCATTTTTGCATGTGTATATCGTGTGGCAGGTACGAAGATACTCTATGCCCTGGGAAGTCGGGAAAATTTCCAACCCGAAAAGATCCTCGACCGGTGGGATTCGAACCCGCGACCCTCAGCTTGGTCTTGCTGAATAGCTGCGCGTTTACCGCTACGGCTATCTGGGCCCCTGTAGTGTTGCGTATCTATTAAAACTAGTAGACACGGCAAACTGCCATTAAGTAGATTTTTGAAAAACGCCATGAAACGTCCCGTACAAAAAGACAGTTCCATTTACTTCTGTTTCCTCCGACATTCCCGTTCAATATCCGGTGATTTTTTATATACATTAATATGTCGGAACATTTAAGGAACATAATCGTGGAACAATATTCACAATCCAACGTCCCGTTCGCAAGTCATTTCGTGAAAATTGTTCCATAATTATGTTCATAAAATGTTACGACGTATTTTTGTTTATAAAAATCACCGGATATTGAACGAAAATGTCAGAGAACACAGAAGTGAACGTGTCATTTTGTACGGGAAGTTTCATGGCGTTTTTTCATCGCAAATCGACCACGTTTTGATTGATGGAAGACACTTCTCGGACAGTATTGACGTCAGAACCTATCGCGGCGCAAATATTGATTCGGACTACTACCTTGTGATGGATAAAGTGCGCCAAAGACTTTCCGTAGTGAACAACATTCGGTACTGACGACCGCCACGGTACGATCTGGAACGACTCAAGCTACCCGAAGTCGCAACTGATTACGCGCAAAGCCTTGGATCTGCGTTGCCGGATGAGAGAGAGCTCACCGAAGCCTCTTGGGGACTGCTGGAGTAGTGTCAAAGCAGCCATTAACAACGCAGAAAAAGGTGCCATTGGGTTTGTGGAAGGAATTCAACGGAACGGTTGGTTAGACGAGGAGTGTTAGACGGTTTTGGACGAGAAGAATGCAGTTCGGGCGATTATGCTGCAGCAAAGCACCCGTCAAAACGTGGAACGATATAAACAGAAGCGAAGACAGCAAATTCATCTATTCCGGGATAAAAAACGCCGCCTTGAAGAGCTGACGCGCGAAGAAATGGTGCAACTGTATCGTCCTCAAGAAACGCGTAAGCTCTACAAGAAACTCAATGCATCCCGCAAAGGCTTTGTGCCGCGAGCCGAAATGTGTCGATATGAAGATGAAGGTATATTGACGGACGAACGTGAGGTGATTGAAAGGTGGAAGCAGCACTATAATGAACATCTGAATAGCGAGGAAGACCAAGGTAGCGGAAGAAATGGCTTCATCAGTACAGCGGATGAGGGAGACGTGCCAACTCCCACAATAGGTGAAGTTAAGGATGCTATCAAACAGCTCAAGAACAACAAAGCAGCTGGAAAGGATGGTATTGGAGTGGAACTTATTAAAATGGGCCCGGATCGTTTGGTTACTTGTCTGCACCGATTGAGAGCCAGGATCTGGGATACAGAACAGCTACCGGAGGAGTGGAAGGGCGGAGTACCCAGACAATTAGAAATCGCATCAAAGTTCACGTAATAACTCAATTTATTTATACAAATTACATCAAACCCGCAAAACACGGTGGATAAAATCGTCAGATTGATGAGTTTCCTGGCATAAAACACTTTATTCTGAGTTCTTTTGCACATTTTGTTTCGTCCCGTACACTCGTACAAAGTAAGTCGAATCAATCCGTAGCAGCTGTCAAATCAACATTTGTTATCATAAGTTAAATCGCATAAGACCACAGATTAGTTCGGAAGAAAATTTATACACTCGCATTGTATGCCATTTTTCATCACAAAGCCTCCAGGCGATTTCGTTATACGTACATTTTGGTTGTCTGGGTAATATACCCAATATACAAAAAGGGTGACAAGCAAGAATCGAGCGATCATCTTAACGCAGCCTATAAAGTGCTTTCCCAAATCATCTTCCGCCGTCTATCGCCACTAGCAAGCAGATTTGTGGGATGTTATCAAGCTGTTTTCGTGGACAGGTGATCGACAAGAGACCAAATCTTTATGTTGCAGCAGATCCTCCAAAAGTGTCGCGAATATTAAATCACTACGCACCCTACGCATCGATTTCAAAGCGGCCTATGATACCATCGACCGCGAAGAGCTTAGAAAAATTATGGACGAGAATGGTTTACCCGGGAAACTGACTAGACTGATCAAAGCAACGATGGATAGTGTACAGTGCTGTGTGAAGATATCGGGTGCGTTATCGAACCCGTTTGAAACACCCAAAGGACTTCGACAAAGCGATAGCCTTTCCTGCCGTTATGAAACGAGCTTCAACATGCGGGGCACGATCTTCAAATAATCCAGCCAGTTCATTTGTTTCGCTGACGACGTGGACATTATCGGAAAAACGTTCCAGGTGATTGCTGAACAGTATACCAGGCTGAAACGTGAAGCAGAACTGGTTGGATTGAAGGTAAATATGTCGAAGACGAAATAGATATTTGGATTGGATGGCTGGAGGAACCAAGCGCGATAGAGCTTGCATTGGCAGACGCGTGTTGATCGACAAAGATGAGTTCAAGGTGGTGGACGAATTTGTCTAACTGGGATCATTTGTAACGTCGGATAACAACTGCAGCAGAGAAATTCGAAGACGTATCATTTTGCCGGAAGTCGTGCTTACTACGGACTCCACAAGACCTTGTGGTCTGGTAAACTTTACCTCCGTTCTAAGTGTACCATGTACAAGACGCTGATAAGTCCGGTAGTCCTCTACGGGCAGGAGACGTGGACAATGCTGGAAGAGGACCTGCAAGCACTAGGAGTTTTTGAATGGACTTAGGACGATCTTTGGTGGAGTATGTGAGGACGGCGTATGGAGGAGAAGAATGAACCACGAGCTTGCGCAACTCTACGGTGAACCCAGTATCGAGAAAGTCGCCAGAGCTGGAAGGGTATGATGGGCGGGGCACGTTATGAGAATGGCGGGCAACAATCCCGCAAAAATGGTGTTCATCCCGAATCCGTCCGGTACAAGACGAAAAGGAGCGCAACAATCTAAGTGGTTTAACCAAGTGGAGCAGGATCTTGGAAGTGTAGGGCGATCGAGAAACTGGAGGCTAGCAGCCATAGACCGAGTTAGTTGGCGTAACATTGTGGCGCAGGTCATGTTTTCAAGGACGTATTCCATTTTAAAGTAGGTTAGTATAAAAATATTGTATATGTCAAAATAAATAATTTGTATATTCAATATTAATTAAATGGTTTTTACTGGATAAAATATAAAAAATACCATTGAATTGTAATTTTAGAGATTAAACATATCCATTCGAAAAAAAAAAACTACATTTTAAGTTTTAAAATTAAAAATAAGTATTTCGGGTGTACCGTTTTGATTCATATTACGGACAGCTTCAAATTCCGGACACTCTACTTTGTATGGGAAACATTTCAATTTCAATTTTTGCCGTTTGAAAGTTTTCACTTTCTAGGCTTGTATTGATAAGCATTTCCCATAGATATCTATGCACATTTACAATGCAACTGCCTGAGATGTCTCTTTAATGGTTTGACGATTTCTGGTGATTATATGACGTTTCTATTTATGATTTTCACAAGCTGTCCGGAATTCTAATCAAAGTGTCCGGAATATGAGGCAAAAGTAAGGAAGCGTCCGGGATGTGCGTAAGGAATGTCCACATACATTAGAAGCTCGTTATAACGACAAAAGCTCTCTAAAGGCGACATTTTCTGTTCCTTGAAAAATATGTTAGTGCAATAACTACACCGAATCCTGTTTGCATGAAACGTCGAGAAATGGTGTTACTTTTTTGCACGGTTTTTGGAATTTGAACTGAAAACTTTTTTTGTACGGTACGTATCTCCCGTGCAAAAATAGAATCGGGTGTATTCTCTATAACGACTTTTCTCTGTTGCGACGGTCCCTTGCGATGTCGTTATAACAAGCTTCGACAGTATTTCTATTAAATTCAAATTACTCATGTTGCTAAATCAAAATATTCACATACCATTCGAAAGGTAAGCAATACCTAAAGTTTTCAATCAATAATAAATTATAAAACTTGAAATAAAGGGACAACTAGGACGACACT
Source organism: Aedes aegypti (assembly GCF_002204515.2). Classification (NCBI taxonomy): domain Eukaryota; kingdom Metazoa; phylum Arthropoda; class Insecta; order Diptera; family Culicidae; genus Aedes; species Aedes aegypti. The sequence goes on from NC_035108.1 coordinate 406,127,748, forward strand.
GCTACCGAATGATGTTACACTTTGATTTTTGAATTATAAAAAGAACCATGATACTTCATTCTTCTACTTTTTTCAAAAAAGCTTCTCTGTGGTAAAATAAGACAGCACATATTTAGCAAAGCATCGCTGTTTTCTGATTGCATGTACTACTGTTCTTATCTTATCTTCACTCATTCGGATCACGCAATTCTTGATTAACACCGCACCGCGTACTCACGAGGCACGACAACAAATATTTAAATTATTAGCAACCGATGCAATGCGTAGGCGGCATACATCACATTCAGTACAGTCATGCGACGACTTTACTAACACATTATAAATTTACTTTTTACATTATCTATCATTGCCAGGATTCTGAGTGAAAAACTATTACTCATGCAAATATCGATCTTATTCAAAATCAGTTATTGTGGTTCATAGTAAGATATGTAGATCTAATGTAAAAAAAATCATCAGGATTTGTAATTTGTAGGGGATTTTCTACATTTTTTATGTCACAAATTTGAGGAAAATATTTGATATATTTACCTTAACGAAGGAAAGAGTCTTATTTATCTAATAATCGTACAATCATGCGACGATTTTACGAACACTTTTACTTGTGTAAATGTCAATCTTATTCAAAATTATTTATTGTAATTTATGGTGAGATATGTAGATCAAATGTGAAAATTATCATCGGAATTTGTAATTTTGAGGATTCTCTACATTTATGATGTTACAAATTCGAGGAAAAGTTTTGATATTCACCTTAACAAAGCAAAGAGTTTAGTTTATTTTAAAACGGAACGAGGAGTCATTGTCCAAATAATCAGATGTTCACTGTAGTAGTTTGTACCACCGACATTTCACTCGTTTCATTTACAAGCGACAGATTGCATGTGTAAAATAATCGGCGATCATCTCTGGTGATGCTGGGGAGAGGTTAATGATTCAATTAGTAGCTTGAGATCTTTAGCACCAAGCGGTCGTAACTTTACTCTGCACGTTAACTGTTCGTCGTAACGATCCACCGTAAGCGTGTTATAAACATCTTCAGTAGAACAGATGGTCTTACTCATTGAAGTGGTATGTGCATCGATTGGAACCATACGCGCAGATGATGCCGATGATCATCATCTTCTTCGACCCATTAAGCGGTCAGTTTGCTCGATAAAGTCGTTGAAACAGGGGCTAATCTTACAGCTCAATTGATTTCTTGCTTCCGCGTGATCCGGCAAGCTAGAACTTGTTCTGATGAATATACGATTATTTTGTCTATCCGAATCGTGGCACAAACTGCTTCTAAAACCGCCAGTGTGTGCTCTCTTCTCTCGAAAAGATTGCGGATATTTATAATTACCCATTAAAAATAATTTATCGAGACACTTGAATGGTCTTTCTTCTTTCACTCGTGCCAGTCAGCAGTAAATAGGATTTAAGAATGAGGTGTTGAGCTGGGGAAACACAAGCAATATGGTCAATAACGAATGAAGTTGCATGTTGCCCGATTAACCCCTCTACTGGCAACCTTATTTGTCTACCACAAAAAAAAGCATTGAATCGCTGTAAGGTTGTGTGTTCCGATATTTTGTACCATTTTCATACATGTTTTCGTAAAACTCTTCTAGATTAAAAATCTGTTTCGGCTATTGATCACCTGATTTTGGAGATATTCAGATGCTTCTTCGACGACCATGCTGTACAATGTCGGGTATTGAAGAGCTTCTCTAATTAAAAACTATGAAATCTATAAGGTGTCTCCAATACACGTATATAAAATAACAAAATGATGTTTTTTAAGTTTTCAAGATCTTTTTCCTCCCTTCTGAACTGTGTTGCAGGTCCGGCGCTACTGGGTAATTCGGAGGGGCTATGTGGATCTAAGTGTGCAGAAAGTACGGTCTTTCTTTGGCTATTGAGAAGTGTGGGGTTGTTATCATTATTCAAAAACTACTGTGGACTGTCTATCGTGTGTTTATTTGGCTAAAGTGTTTTTATGGCGGTTTAAGATTGATGGATACCTACGTTCCGATGCGATAGCGGGCCCTCGTTGATGACTGCTGATAGCAATGGCGTTTAATGGCGGTGGTTGCTGAGGATCGGGTCTGGTAATGTTGGACAAGTGGAATGGCATTGAAAATCGGCCAATTTCGTGAGCAAGGTATCCTTCTCTGTACCTTCTTTGTCGAGATCGACGGACCACGGACGAGACCATATTGGTCACGCCGAGAGGGGCCCTTTACTTTTAGGGCTCAACAGTCAGACGATCTCTTAAACGGTTCTGAGAGTTAGGTCTTTAACGGTTAGGAATAGACCGGATACCCGATCTAAACCGAAACTTGTGGATAGTGACGATGGTACTAACAAAAGGTCCCGTTAAAGAGAGAGTGGTTCAGGAATTATGGTACTGATATTATAGAGGCCAGATAATGGGGCATCCCAGCAAACATATTTGTTCACATAATTGAAATTCAACTCAGTAAAGCGAACGCTTATTCGGAAATAAAAGATTGTATAAAATGCACAGATTTCCTCTATGTGAACAAATGTGGAGGCCATATACGTACATTCCAGAAAATGCAGTGTCCCGGCCAACCAGTCTTCATAATTCTTTATAGATCTTTGACCAACGATGGCGATCGCTAACGGTTCAAAACGAATCTATATCGATTGCCATCGAAAATCACTGACTGGTTGACCGGGGTGGTGAATACAACTTCAGACGAGTTCATTTGAAGCTCTCTACAGTTTAAAATATAATACTATTTTGCACTTTATACGACTTTGTTTTAACAAACAAACAGAAATAAAAAAAGATAAAACAAGTTAGCTGCAAGCCTCCACGCAATGATCTTCAGATCGCTTAATCAAATTGGCTACTACTGCTCCGTTCAGTCACTACCCAGACAACCAGAAGTCGCATCAAAGTTCACGTAATAACTCGTTTGTTCATACACATTACATCAATCCCGCAAAAAACGGTGGATAAAATCGTCAGATTGATGAGTTTCCTCGCATAAAACGCTTTTTTCTGAGATCATATGTACACTCGTACAAAGTAAGTCGAATCAATTCGTAGCAGCTGTCAAATCAACATTGGTTATCATAAGTTAAGTCGCATAAGATGACAGGTTAGTTCGGTAGAAAATGTATACACTCGCATTGTATGCTATTATCCATCACATAATATATGTACGTATATCGCCTCCACTTTTGGACGTAGAAGGCCTTTTCGTGACATCTTATAAGTGAAATGTTGCACGCACAACGCCTCCAGGTGATTTCGTTATGCGTACATTTTGGTTGTCTGGGTATGGAATGACACGGAAATCCGGCAAATAGAAATCCAACAATATAACTCACGTACGTCATACTGCCACCCAGGTTCAAATGAGTTTGTCGTCGGTACTTTTCGTAAATACATCAGTAAAATCCAATAATTATCACAGCTTTAACATGTTCTAAATAATGAGCTTGTGTATATACCCGAATGAACGGGTCAAATGTCCTCTCCAAAGGTTCACCGAGCTTTACAATTAAACTAAACCGTACAACTAAATATTATATATACTTTGCAATGGACAAGTTTAAGATTTGGCTGGTTAGCCATAAACAATAAATCATAATTAAAAAGTGTGAAGTTAATAAAAAAACAATCAAAAACATAGCAAAAAATTTCTATCGTAAACCTTTTTTTTAAATTTTGAACATATGTTAGGGTTATTGAAATACAAAAAATATGGTAGATTAATACAGGGCAAGGGTTCGCACTTAATTTCAGAAAATGTGTATTGAACTAAAAGCATTTAAGATCTAGTTTGTAAAGTAAATTAAAACTCAACATATTATCTTCATGGCGTAGTAATAGATTTTCTAAAATTTCATTTCTATTTCAAGAAATATAACAACTATTATTACAAATCAAATGATAACTTTTGGCAAAAGTTCACATTGTGCAGGGCAAAAAGTACGCATTGAGTGAGCGACAAGGTTATGGCGTGCAAATTGTTTGGAGTCTATTTACACTTATTTGATTTTCCTGATCACAGAACATCAAGAAGAAATTCTAGGCTTTACGTCCCCCTTTACGTACACAGGCTGTTTTTTTTTTCGCTCTCATCCTAAATATAGTTGAAATTTCATATATCATAATGTTCTATATAATTGTTTTATAGATTTAATCCGTTTACAGTAGACTTTCACATTGATATGTCAAATTAAAGAAGTTGAAGGTATTTTGTTCGTATGCTTCGAAAATCTAGTACGAACATTTGCCCCACGGCGTCTGTGAACGTTTGTCCCAAAGCCAAGGTAACAATTTAAACGTCTCCTACTGAAAGAACATATTTATAAATATATTATAATATAACACTCATAAAATTACTAGAGTTTTGTTGAAACATTTATCATCAACAAATCTTATTGTATACGTTTTTAATATAGACCAAAATGGCTCAAAACACAACTTTATTTATTATATTTTTAGAACTTCGATAAAATTGTTTGTGTTTGTAACTGTTAAAAGATGACCTAATAAATTGGCAAACATACACATTGTTGCTAGTCATTAGCGTAACTTGAACTCAAATCTAGAGGGGGCTTGACCTATTTGATAAAAAAAGATCCTTGAGCAAGGTGCATACTTAGCATGCGAGTTTAAATTTTCTAGGGGGGGCTTGAACCTTTCTAGAGAGGGCTTAGACTGCCGTTATACGCATAATTGTCCCATGTTCCAAAATATGCAATCGAGAAAAACGCGTTTAAAGATTTTAACACATTTAGGCCTCGTATTGACCAGGTGTGCGGTAAATTGAATTAAAATCTTTACAATAGTATAAAGAATAGCGTGTTTATTAAAGTCAAGAGTTTGTATTATGGGTATAAAGTTAATTAAGCTACAAAAATCAAAGTGGGGCTGTTATGCCTAGAAATTAGAGGGTCTTGTCCCGGGAATCCCCCAATAACCAACTTTGCTTTCACAATCTGCTCCGACCATTATAAAAAATAATTAACAACGTCTTCAGCCAAAGGCTGCACATATTGAATATAATTAACATTAGAGAATGGACACACGGAAGTGGACCAGTGAAGATTTTTTTGTTTGACGAAAAGTTTCTTCCGACTGGGCCGGGAATCGAACCCGCACTCCATAACACAATATGCCTAAACAACTGATGGCTGCGAAGTCATTATATAGTCATTTTAGAAGAATTTGATTTTATCCCGGGATCCCGGGATTTCCCGGGATTTTGAAAAATAAAAATCCCGAATCCCGGGATTTTTTTGAGTCCGGGAAACAAGACCCTCTACTAGAAATACGGGGTTTTTGATGAATTTCTACGCATAACAGTCCCACTGATAGTAGTGACCATTTATGTGCTAAGCATACTGCTGTAGATGACCGTTCTTACGTATAGATGGTACCGAATGTAGAGGACGTATATCTTCAAGACTATGTTAAGGCACCTTATGCAGGCTCAAGTGACATGTGCCAAACGGAGCCACATGTGGGTAAGTGAAGAAATACGATTTTATAGTTTGGGATGGAAAGCAAAGTTTTCTGTATGAGTGATAATGAAAAAACTATATTAGTTAGTGAAAGAAAGAGGGGATGAGTAAGTTAGAGAGTTTATAAGATGTAATAAATTCCTATATCGACGCTTCCAACTGCAGGCTTGACAGAAATTCATCTGTGAATTCAAGGTTATTCTGCGGAGTAAATATTTAACTCAAAATTCACGACACAAATCTTCACACGATTTGACATATTTTTGGACCTTGTTTGCAAAATCATGATATTTGATACATCGCAAATTAAGTTTTAGAAACCACCAACATGTATGCTACTTGCACCGAAGAGCCAATTATCCGCAATAATCCAGTATGAGGCCAGGTCATCCAAATCCTTTTGAACTATTCTTCTTTTGACTTGACTTTGACTTCTTCTTGACTTCATCAAGTTTGATATGTCGCAAGATAGGTCTCAGGACCGCCAATATAATGGCCACTTCCTCTGGGGAACAGAATATCTAAAACAACCTGGCATGTTATCAAGTCATCCAATAACCATTGAATTACCCTTCTTTAACCTTGATTTGGGAATTTATGAAGTTTGATGTTGCTAGCTAGCTTTCAGAACCGACTGTTTAGAGGCCATTTTCCCCAGGGAACCGGGAATTTGGAACAATCCGACATGTGGTCAAGTCATTCAAATACATTTGAACCACCTTCAGACTTGATTTGCAAATTCATGAAAATTGATATGTCGCAAGCCAGGTTTCAGATTCGCCAATATAATGGCCCCTTCCACCAGCGAACCGGTATTCGGAACGGAATGTGGACAAGCCATCCAAAAACGGTCGAACTTTTCTTTTTTAGACTTGGTTTGCTAAATCATGAAGTTGATTTGTCGCAAGCCTTAGACTCAAAATTAAAGATGTTACTGATTCTTCAAGTGGGATTATTTCTGTACTCCTCGTGATGATTCCAAAATTACGGCGAATTTCTAATCGATGACCGCAGTTCCAAATACTAGAAGAATTTGACGTCGGCTCGCATGAATGATGAATGCGTCCCGATAAAACAAACACATAAAAACGGATTGCGTTTCACATGGATGTAAAGCCAACGTAAGAAGATGTTCAAAACGATTTTCCCAAACACCAGCTAATTCAAAAACTGACAACTAAATATTTTGTTCGAGATCAGCGCAGCGAATTGTATAGTGTGACAGTTATGCGTAAAAATACAGTAGTGGGACATTTATGACTTGGCTTGTTTTTTCATTGAGTTTCCGAAAAAGTTAATTTTTGGTAAGTGTTTTCTAAAACTATACGTAAAAATAAACTGTTTGATGACAAAAAGTCAAAATGCACAAAAAGTAACATGGGACAATTATGCGTATAACGGCAGTAGACCCTCCTTGCCCCCCAGTATTTACACCAATGTTGCAAGTGTTTTTGTCTGGTGTGCTGAACTGCGAACTTTTGCCCCGAATTACTTTACACTTTTGTTTTGATATCATTAAAGCCAGAAATGAAATGTGCCTAATAAAAAATCTTGAGATTGGCTAAAATTCTTAGTAAATATTATTTTTAGTTTTCGGAGAGACTTGATTCCTCTTTTTTACTATATGTTCTGAATTCAAGAAAAGTAATGATTATATATCATGTTTTATCGCCAAAGACAACTTTGAGAATTTGAAAGTTTCCAAACAGCATTTAATTGCACTACAAATATAACGTAGTTTGATTTTACTTATTTAAATCTAAAAGTTCCGCAAATTCGAAACGATTCAATGAAATTGCTTATTTATTAGGACTTTTCAAAGTTGCTCAGTAGATCTCTTTTGATTTTTTTAGAGTTACTACAAACTACTCCAGATACAAAATACTGACATTGTCTTTTGTATATTGCACAACATTACTATGAAACAATAAAACTGTTTTAGATTTCGAGAAAATAGGCCGGGTTCAAGTCTGCCCGGGTAGTATGATCCTTCTTTAGCGAGATTTGTACCTTCAATGTTTTGGTACATTATTGAATTTTGATTCCAAGCTCAGATTTTTACGTGGATTACAGCTACGCGTTTGTTCCCCAAAGGATTTCGGAATAAATGACTTCGGATTCAGTTGACCAAAATCGACACAGTTCTAAAAGTAAAAGAGTTTTTATTAAACTTGTGAAAAATAATGTGAAAAACAGAAAAGTTATCGAGATTTTAATATGTTTTTGTTGTAAAAAATGATGCTGCTAGTAGAGGGGTTTAAATTGACACAGGAACTAAAGATAAAAGAGTTGTGTTTTGAAAACTTGTGAAAAAGGTGTAAAAATATCGAAGAACAACAATGTTACGTTATTCGAATATTTAAAATTGATGCAGCTGGTTTAGGGTTCAACTACACAACGAATTGAATATGAATAATAGATCTTTATTACTGCTTACAATAACCTTTACGATTTATTTTTCAGACATTGTTCACTAATTAATTCAATACGTTTTTATTACAGATCATTCCTAACGGTGTCGATCCGTTCAAGCGGTGTTTAACAAAATCCGAAATGGTCAAACTCAGCTGTCTGATCATGCTTTTGGCGCTTAGTTTCGATGTCACACAATGTTGGAAATTTGACAGGCGTAAGTATACAATATAATTATATGGAACTTCTTTAGCTTACCGAAGCATCGTTTCATGTTTCACTTGTGTGTGACTTATTTGGGTCATCAATATCGTCATAACAACATCACGATATACAAATCAAAAAGTGTCCTGGTCAGGTTAAAAATCAAAAGAATAATTTTGGAAGTAGTCATAGAACACAAGTCTGTGTCTTCTAAGTTGTGTAACCTAAACTAATAAAGAAAGAAAAGCTAACAGCATTAGTCCTTTACAAAATAGCGAAAAATGATTTATTTGTTTTATGATCATAGTAATTGATCAAACAGTCCCAAATAGTTCCATTCTAGTAAGGACGTGTAATATGTACACCTACTGCAGCCTGTTTCACCATATTTTCGTTAAGGGGTGATACAAAAATTATGTCACGCTAAATATGACTATTTTCAAACCTTAAATCCCGACGCTGTTTGCATTACGTCTTTCGAGAAATTGATGAGATCTTTCACACTTTCGACGACCCATTTCTACGCGCATAACATACTCTGTACATGGACCCTAGCGTAACTCACGTAATACGAAAGCAACATATCCCCGAAAACCGGCTGGTTTCTATCATCGAGTCATGATTGCGTGGGAAATCTGTCAGCTTCTGTAGGAACATGACACTTTAGAGCGTGCGGCAATTAATTTTCTGAGTAGACGGCAAACATAAAATTTTGTGATTTGCTGTGAACTAATGATCGCTTGTCGTCGTTGACGCTTGATGACAGCACTATTTTATAATGTGGCACATATGATGATGACGAATATGGCAGTTCATAGGAACAGATTGGGGTCTTTCTTGGCTCTGTGATTTAGCTATATTGTAACAAGACTCGTTTTTCGATTTCCTTGTTTTTTGAAGATGTTTTTTCAAACTTCATAACTAACATTTATTCATAGGGGCACAGATAGCCATATCGGTGAACGCGCAGCAATTAAGAAAAACCAAGCTGAGGGTCGTGGGTTCGAATTCCACCGGTCCAGGATCTTTTCGTAAGGGGCCGTCCATAAATGATGTAGCATTTTTTCGATGATTTTTTACACCCCCCTTTCCCCTCTCGTAGCATTTCGTCATAAATGCTTCTACTCCTCCTTGGAAAATACGTAGCATTTCAGCCCCCTATTTTTTATAGTTTTCCTCAGGAATTGGGCTGAAACAAAACATTAAAATTTAGAAATTCAAAACTAATTTTAATATTAATTACTGACTGAAACAAACAAAACCGTAGCGCTCAAAAACAATTTGGAAAACAGTATAAACAAACTTATTTCCTGTTTAAGTTACATAATTTTGGTTCCCAGTTTAAAGGTTAAATTCAATTTGTAGTAGTTTTGCTGTTGTTATATCCTAAAACAAGTTTCATGTAAATGTAGTAGGAGGGGAAGCAATTTGTTCAGATTGATAAAACTAACAACAATGAGTAAGGATTCAATATATTTTGAACTATATTAAACAGAAATTTTGTTGTATTACAGGATTTTTTTTATTATTTGTGGTTAAGAAACAGTGAATATGATCAAAATAATACCTTAATTTGAAATGGACCTCCGTAATTCTACTCTAAATTCAAATCCATTAATCAAACAGTGACCAGATAGAGATAAAATAACAATTGAAAGATTTGAAATGTTTCCAAATATCGCGATTTTTATACAATCATCTTTATTAATATTTTAACTATATTTCATCATCCTTCTCCATACTGAAATATTCTTACTCAACTCATAATGAAACATCTATCTATATAAATAAAAATTGTATGGGGTTTTAATGTCACGAAATGGCTTGAGAACGGGCTACCAGAATTTGAAAATTCTTCCATAGGTATGTCCCTAAAGTGTTTCGACGTGTTTGTGTATATAAAAAAGCATAGGATGTTCAATGCGAAAATAAAAAAAAACAGGAGTGAATAGAACAGTTTGCGGGACCACTAGTTAATATAATAAAAATGTTTTTTCGCTGAATTACCGAGTGATATATAAAACTGAATGATAGGACAATTTCGGTAACACTCGAATTTGATGTCCTTATTATTATCCAGGCAGTTCCATCAAGAGCATTGATATATCAAAACAAATCGATGAGTTGACTGAGTGGAGATCTCCTGCAACATTGAACACACTGAATAAACATATTGTTTGAAGCTCCATAAAATCCTGATTGTATTTATCAGGACAATTGAAAATTTCTTAGAAAATAATATTGTTTTGAAGCTGAATCATCATTTTATTACCCAAGTTCAATAAGTCAGACAAAGAAGTGTGATAAAGAACTGTTTCTTTTTTTTCAGTGCTACTCTTTTTATTGAAATTATTCAAAATGCTACGTCCACTAGTTGATACCCCTCCCTCCTCCTCGTAACACATCGTCACAAATTCGTGAAGTCCCCCTCCCCCCTTAAATACTAAGTCATTTATGGACGACCCCTAATGGAATTTTTCTCGTTTCTTCATTTCTGCCACACGATATATGAATAAAAAAAATGGTAAATTGGTAAAGAAAGCTTTCAGTTAATAACTGTGTGTCATCCAAAAGTCGCTTCAAATTGCCATTTCTACAACTTCTACAAGTCTACGAGACTTCCATTTGAGTGACGACATCTGACCAATCTGAACTGAGAACATCTTCATTAAATGTCGTGCCGCAGGAACCAGATTATCTTAACCTGATCTTAACCATTTTGACTCGCAGCTTATCATGCACATTCAATAAATATGCATTTTTATTTGACACATCCAATTCTGAGTGGCAGATAAGGGAAGCTCAATTCAATCCAAACAATACCATATGCTAACGGATTTCGGTTCAACCGACCGTAACCTCCGGATTTTCTCCCTCTTTAATCAATTTCCGATCTTCTTTCTCTTCTCGGTTCTCGATCGTGATCTCGCCGGCCTGAATCGCGTTCTACTGCGTGTATGTGTGTGTGCGCGTGCTCACCCGAAGTACCCAGACTGTATGGAGACAAGCTGCCGACGAGAGTGATATCACCGCGGACGCGCAAAGTTCAACGCCGGATCGTTGTGCTGCATGATTTCTTCCGCACCAAAGTCGTTCCGCCGGCATCCAATATGTTGAGTATGGTGAGTAAGGTGGCCTATTTTTTATGAGAAAAAACTTCAAGTCCGCGGCTACAAAGCAAAGCCATGCTGAAGGTGTCTGGGTTCGATTCCCAGTCGGTCCAGGATCTTTTCGTAAAAGAAATTTTCTCGATTCCCAGGGCATAGAGTATCTTCGTACCTGCCACACGATATACGAATGCGAAAATGGCAAATTTGGCAAACAAAGCTCTTAGTTAATAACTGTGGAAGTGCTCATAAGAACACTAAGCAGAGAAGCAGGCTCTGTCCCAGTGAGGACGTTAATGCCAAGAAGAAGAAGTATGGAGAAAATCGACCAAACATATAAAAAACGGGTTTCCGATACATTTGATCGCTTTTCTCCATATAAAGTTCAAGCTCGTTTAGAATTACCTTAGAGTTAACAGATTCCACTCAGTCCAAATAAACAATTGTGGGGAATTTAACTTGATGCTTTCGTGGTATGATAATTATGGGTCACTCTAATGGTGAGCTTCCAAAAATAAGAACACCGAAAGCGTGTAGTGTTTATCGATGACAGCGACAATGTCGTTGCTTTTGATATGACATCTTTGTTGATGTGATTCGCGAAACGATCTTTCGGTAGGATGGTTGGGTTTGAGTTTACTACTAGTTTATTTTTTGCTAATGGGATATGAGTGGGAAGATAAATGACTATTTAGGTGACCCAAATATTACACGATGTCACACTGAGGAATTAGTAGCAGCTGTTGAAACCTCGTGGATGAAAGGTAGTTTAGAGAAAATGTTTTTACCTTTGATGCAGTGAATGAAGAAAGTAAAGACATTTTTTTGAACACCCTATCAGAGAAGATTTTTGTTGGTTTAAAGTGAAGATGAATCAAAAACTTTCAGACCATATTGACATAAATGGATGTTTAGGTGTACTTATATCATAAAATATTTTTATCGTGAAATGTAATTGAATTTGACAATATGGATAGAAATTTGAAATAAGCACATAAGTATACATCCCAATTTGACTGTTCGTTATAAATAACAAATTTAGTCTTATCATCAACATCGACGACAATGTTCAAATGGGGAGCAGTGACTTTTTTTTTGATTATGAATACAATATCTAAAAACGATTATTTTTTGCCAACTCACTTTATGAATTTGTTACGTTACTAGTAACATGAGTTTTTCACTACGGTATAATAACTCTTGAAAGGAATCTTCTGGTATGAAGCATCAAATAACAGATTGGAACTAAGTTTTTTCATTCGTGCACTTCAAGATGGCGTTGAATGTTAATTGTTAGACTCTTTTAGCAAAATTTTGTATTAATTTCGTGCGAAACACGATGTTTTAGCGAATAAAATCCCGTTCATTCACCGCAGGCGCTGACACTTTCGTAGCACCAATTGGCAAAACGGGTAACTCCAAATTGAATCAAGATCCTTATTTGGATGGTGAGACTGGTTGCAGCATCTAAACGCTATGCCACCTGCTGGCGCCGTGCCGATGTGATACAAGTTATACAGATTTGACCAAAAACTACACCTACTGATAGTCCGCGTGTCAATAAATCCCCCGTGGTTACTAAATGCACACTTGACACCTTCATCGTGTCAATCTCACCATTTCGGAAGTTGATATTGGCTGCAAATCCAGCATTTCAATGCATTTGGTTTTTGCGCGAATTGCTAAATTTTACTTCGATTTGCTAATTGGTCTTAAATTCAAGCCGAGTCAGCCAAGGTGTACTGCAATTTGTATGCGTGGGTTCAAAAGTTGTAATTCCATTTTAAAAACATCGGAGATTAGTTGACTTTTTTGCCTGTCATTATTTTTAGGGAAGCAAACCGATGCATTTTGGTAGCCACTCTGCAACGATAAGTCGTCACATTTGGATTTGCATAAATAATGACACATTGATGGGTTTTTTTTTGTTTATGTAATTTATGCAAATAATTTAAATATTTTTTACCTCCATTCTTCACCATAGTACGAGTTGTTTTTTTTTCTATACTTAAGACCAGCTTGTTTCATATCGTGGTCCACGATTGTTTTAAAAATTTGTACCAATGCCTTGAAATATATCAACTTTTCATTTAAATACATTTCTAATTATACTTAACCAAGCCATACCTAGAATTTTCAAGAGTTAAAAATTTAAAGAATCGTGCTGAAAATTTGATCGATTGAGTCCAATCAATCGAATTTTCATGACCTCTGTTTCGTCCTCTGTGTTCTCGAAAATTAAAAAAGAAAAAAAAGAAAACTTTTAATTCATGTTTACCTTATGATGTTTTCGACGTTAAGGTGAATAACGAAACTCAGTTTTCACGAGTTTCATGCACATGGTGTCAAAATATCGATGATTATTGAACTTTCGTGTACCTCGCATATGTGTACGAAAACGTTCAGCATTTGGGCTAAGATTTTTAAATTAAAAGTTTAAAAATATTATTTTGATGAAAATTTTCCCATTCAATTTGTATTGAACAGTTTTAGCTACAAAATTGGGGTTTCTTGAATTTGAGTTTTTGCACATCAGTATCAAGCAGTGAAAGCTGGAGGAGTAGGCGGTGCGCGAAAATGGACGGACGTATAAAATTTTGCCACTGTCAATTTGTCTCTAAAATATTGATTTTCTTCGCTATTTCTATAACAAAAAAAAATCTTTTATTTTCTTGAAAGCTCATTTGAAGTGCTCAGTGCAGTGCAGACGGAAAATTAGTGCTGATTTGAATCATTCACTTATGTACCGAGAGGGTACTCAGACGGTTGCCACCGGGTGTTAAGAAAAAAGTGCGGTGCTAGTTATTTTAAAATTTCGGTGTTTTATTGTGATTTTGATGAAATCTTTTAAGTTTATGGTGAAGTTTCGACATCAAAGTATGTAATTTCTTTGGAGTGCAAGTTGGAAAGTGTTCTTGGAGATTTTAAAACCGTTCTGTATCTGGAATGGTCTCACGTCTCACAAAAAGCGTGCTGGAAGCAGACAGTGCCCGAAATCGGATTGGAAGATTTGGTGAGTTTGTTCCGATTGTTCACTTTTGGATAAAGTATATTTTGGTGTTTTTTTGCACCCTTTTTCAATCGGCGCGTTCGTTCCACGCGACAATATACGGTAGTAGCATTAGCACGAAAAAGATTAATTTTTGTTTTTCAATTTTGTTTAGGATATCTCTTTGCTCGTAGTTAGAACGAATTTTTTTTTTTTTTAATTTATGCAATGACGAAAAAAAAGATAGTTTTTGCTTTGAAAATAAGAAACATACAAAACCTTTACCTCGGTCGTGTTTAAAACATTTTTTTTTATTCCTCGTTTTTTATACATTTTTTTTTTGGTCCGATGACCCTGGAGGGATCGGTTTCGCTCTTTGTTTGATAATGAGCGGATGATCTTGCATAAATCATTTTATCGGTGATTGGGTTGTAATTGAAAGTTTTGCAAAACACTTTTAAACATAAAAATAAATAAAAAATATTCCATATTTTGATTGCCGGCATTCAGAAGATTAAATTTCAAAACCTTAAACAACAATGCCTTGTGTCGATCGCTAGCTTTTCAGGCGAATAATATGACCTTTTACCCCTCCCAACCTCCACCTCCGTAGCACTTATGAGGGTGTCGCTGAGTCGGTGGCCTCTCGCTAAGTAAGTGCTACATCAACATTTCCTCCCCCAATTCCAAGTTACGGTAAAGATGGGCGTGGCCGGGAATAGCGATATTCATGCTTTTAGTTGTCTTGTTTAAGATTGAATCAAGGTTTACTCCCCAACCTTGTTTCTGAAAGCAGTCTGGATGAGATAATTAAAAACGAACATGAATATTGTTAGTATCCAATCTACGAAGTATACCGTAACTACGCTAACGCTAACGCTAACGCTAACGCTAAAATTGGGGTTTCTTGAATTTAAAAGAAGAAATCCAAATTTCCGGCAGAATATTTTGAAACTTTCAGGGTGTGGAAGTTTTGTTGGGATAAGTCGAAAAAAAAAAAAACAAATCTGAGGTGCATGCAACTTTGATAATAATCGAAATTTTGACACCGTGATTAAAAATTAGGAATATGTCACGCGTTTCATCAAGATTATGAATATATCCTGGAATGCTGAATTTGTGGTTTACATATTCAGACACATTAATGAAGAGTTAAAAAAGAAATGATTCGCTAAAGAAAATCGCTCAGTTGTTCGAACTAACAACAAAATTTGAAAAATTCCCCTACTAAATGTCTTATGTCTTTTCAAGTCACGACCCTTTAAATATTTAATGAAAGCTAAATATTATTTCAGTTAGATAACTAACTGTTACAGTTCAACCTTGAAATAGTTTGCTCAATAATAATACAAATCTTTTAAGATTCGAATGAAATTTTAAAAATAAAATCCAAAGTTATAAAAGATTGAGTAACACAAATTTTACTCTACACTTTTTTTTACAGAGTCTTGTAAAAAATCCAGATTTCAAACTGTGTGATGATGAGGTGATCTGCGTAACTATTTTATTTCAAAAAGTGCTCCGAGATCCAAAAAGGGCTGAAATTTTAGACATTGTTCGTCACACTATCGAAAAACATGCTCCTGCTGTTCGTCACACTATCAAAAACCTGGTCCTGCTGTTCGTCACACTATCGGAAAAACCGCTCCTGCTGAGCGAGACATACTTAAAAGATGGTAAAAAATTGAAGACAAGATTATTCGTTGCTTGATTGAAATGTATTGAACTGCCACGATCATTGCAAAACATTTTTTATTTGTCAGTTTTAATTCTCACTGAATTGTGAATTCAATAAGCTTTCAGTGATTGTAGTCTTTGAAGTATTAAGAATCACAAGTGTAATCAACAATGATATTCACAATTTCGGGCAAGTTTTCCACGATCCGTTTTTTCACACCTTGTAAACATTTAAAAAATCTTATTTTCTGGTATATGATTGAAATACAATATATCTGTAGCTGTACTTTTTATTGTAAATATTGAATTTATTTCGCATTGGAAGCAATATGAATAATTTATTTCATGGTCATTGAATTAGGTTTAAAATAAAAAAAAAGTAGATGAGGGGTGCCTGGAGATTTTTGGGGAGTAAAAAACGATAAACAATACAGACTGGAGGGGGAACAGTAAACTCCCATGTTGTAGAACAAGCTTGGAAAAAATTGAGCTGCTCTACCGTTCTCAAGAAACTCAAGAAAGACTTCGTGCCGAGATCGGAAATATGCAGAAAGGATGTGAGCATTTTGACGGACGGACGCGAAGTGTTCGAAAAAAGGGGGAAGCAGCACTACTTTGAGTATTCGAATGACGTACAAAACACAGGTACGGAAGGTATTGGATGGTTTGCTGAATATGATACACCGCGCGGCTGTTGTAAAGTTTCCAAAAGCGCGCATTTGCTCGAAATTTCACGTGGCAACTGGTCCATGAAAGGAACGGCCGCGTTTGATGAAACACCGAAATGTTATCTCCCATAAGAATGAAGTAAGAAGGGAGCAAAACCGTTCCGTTGTTCCTTTCCTCCGGGGAACGCCGCGTGTCCTTTTGAGCAAACGCGCTAATAAAAACTGTTAGGTAGGTCATGGAATGCCCAATTCGACAAAAAATGTCGATCAGAATGCACAGAGACGGGACACCCTGGGCTTGAAAGTATAAAAATAAACAAAAATAATGGCGTTTTCAGAATGTTCGTGTCTGGCCAGGTCATTTTTAAAATATACTTGAAAATTTTGCATTTTCTATTTAAATATCTAATCTAATCAATAAACCGACACAGTGTTTTATTTTCAGGACTGCAGTTTTACTGATGAGTTTTACTAAAATTGGTATGGACCCCCTCCCCTTTTTGTACCCACCCCATTTTAAAAGTATCGCAAATGGTGGAATATTTTATATAAATGGTTGAAATAAGCGATTTTAGTGATACTACAATCCACCAGCTATCTCTTCAGAAACATCGTAGTTTATGAACAGTCCCTTGAGCAACAATTTAGTAAAACATTGTATTGTCTATACATTTAAAGCTTGAGTGGAAATGGTTGAAACGATGTGTAAAGAAAGATTCTAAAACTCAAAATACAGCAGATATTTGAATTATTAAAACTACTATTTTTTTGAGCGATTTCACCTGGTGCTTAACTTTTTAGCCGGTAGTGTGAAAATTTTCAAATCTTGTGATAATGAAATTGAGCATATTTGTAGTTCACTGCCAAAACTTCATGCCGATTGCTTATATGGAAACAAAGTTACAGCATGCCAAAGTTGAGCATTTTGTTTGAAATTCGGCTCTCACTACTATCATTCTGAACACAACTATATGTAGAGATCCAAATAAACAAATAGTGCTGGAATTCAATAAGTTTTAGAACACAAAAACTTTGACTTGCTCTGATACTTGTTATACTACCAAATTAGTCTTTTAAACGATGATTTCTCTATCGCGAATTATTTTTTTTCGATAACCTCGTAGACTCCAGGTTTGTCGACCAGGCTCTCGACTAAACATTTTGTCACTAAATTCATTGGGTACACAAAACTTTAAATAATCGCAAAACCTTTATCCTGAAGTTAGTTTTTTTTGTCTTGTCGTTACCTATTCAACGAATAAATATATTCCCATCACAACCAAGTTATCAATTATGGATAACGTGTTGAGCTTGATGTGCTAACAAAACATTAATGTTCCCCGTAGGTGTCCAGCTCATTTGCATACAGGCAATAGAGATTTCATTCACGACCAAATTTTACGATCTCACGTATTACGATTTTGATATATTTTTCGAATCACGGATTATTGTATAGACCATCAGAACACGAGTATATGATCATGTTTAATCGGATGATGTTTATTAGAATGAATCACGTGCTTGTGTCCGTTGGTTTTCGTTATTATCCACAACTTATCTTTCGATGGAATCTAGCTCTAACATATAGACTTCTGATGCTTATTTTTCTCTTTTCGTTTCTACATGTCTAGAAGTGGCACTACGGAGCGGCTCGGTCGGCTCAAAAGTGGGCGGATCAGTGCCGGCTGCTAACCCACGATAGTCCGAAGGGACGCTGGCTGGACAACTACGGCGCGTGTGGTCAAAACATCTTCGTCTCCACGCATAAGGTGCCATGGTGAGTATTAATGCTGTGCTAAACTCGCAGAGATCAACGGCTTTCGATATCGTATTTCAATTTGTCAAAGAAACGAGGTAGTAATTCCATTAAGTTGTTGTCATTTAAATGGTTTTGCTTTTGATGTTTTGCGCAGTCGGTAAACGCTGCTTTTGTCGAGCTGACCTTTCAGTACAGTAAAACATGTGGCACACTAAACGGTTTGAAGTCTAGAAGGATTAAAACCAGGTTTTATGGGTTGTTCAGGTTTTATCAATTAGTATATTTAGCTTTTGATCTGTGCAATTATAAATCTTTTGATTAATCATGAGAGGTATGAAATGGAGAACTTAAATTGATGTCTTTTTCGTTTACTCTACCTAGAAAAAGAATTGAAATGTGTATCAATTTATAAATAATTCTGTACTGCACATTCACATATAGGTGGCTTCCAAAAAAGAACTTAATACCTTTTTGAAGAACGAAAGTACCTTTTTGAATTTTCCACCTCAGGGAAAGTTTGTACAAAATTCACAGCATCGTCCTAGATTAACAAGTCAATTTAACATTCTTTCTCTTGATGCTCTATATACTGACAAGCATGATTCCCCAGCACAAACTGTCATTGGGTCGCATTTATAAATGCTGCTCATCGGCGCTGTAGCAAGCTGCTTAATTTTTATTTCTCAATTCGGCCAAACAACCTTTTCGGCCAAATAGCCTAATGGCTGGACATCCTGAATAAGATGCACTACGAACTTTTGCTCCAAATTACTCTAATTGCCCATAACCTGTGCATTTGCTACATGTTGAAATTCTGAAGTTTACTACGGGAGATTTTTTGTTTCGTGTTAAAATTTAGTTAACTGAAAACGCATGTTATATGTAGCAACCTGGTTTATACGCTCAACTATCCGAACAAACTCTAGAAAAACGTGTGATTGTTCGGATAAGGTGGTGTTTGTACTCATGAGAATCCGGTTTTCTCCTTATTGAAATATTTTCGAACAAATAATCACTCTCTGCATGTTCATTTTTTAGGTTAAGGATGCATATCAATGGAAAAAATGTATTTTGGTCTTATGATCGCTTACGTCGACTATGCGTATGAACCGTCTTCGCTACCTTGCATAAAAAAGTTTAATCCAGCAATGTTTTCCTTCACTTAATTCATTTCTTCCTTTTTCCCAATTTATTTTAATCCCATATATAGTTAATACTTTATGTTTTACATTTTCGTTATTTACAGGTTATTCGCACTTAAAACGTGGTTCCTGGAGCGACAAAACTTTACATACGGATCGCACAAAAACGATCTAGTGGCGGTTGGACACTACACCCAAATGGTATGGGCAGCAACGCACAAAGTGGGCTGCGGTCTGACCAAGTGTGCACGAGGTGGTCCTCGGGGAAAGCCGTTCTACAATTATGTGTGCAACTACTGTCCAATGTAAGTTGGAAGGTTATTCGATGCAAATCGATTTGTGAAACTGCCCGCTGAACTAATCAAACAAACTGAAACTCAACTCGAGTTTAATTAAATTTGGGCGTATTTTACGCTCCATTTACCAATGAATGGCTATTTGTGCTCAAAGGTAGCAGTTGCCGACAGTTTGCGTGTTCAACGAGCAAATTTGTTACTGCAATGGTTCATTTGCATTTCGATTTTCAGCGGAAACCACGAAGATAAACTGGGCACGCCGTACAAGCGCGGCAAACCCTGCGGTTCCTGCCACCAACATTGCCACTCGAAGAAGATTAAGTAAGTGATTTTTGGGATTGTTGATTTTTCATCGTCATGAGAATTTGTTTCGTTTGGCCAATTGTAGACTATGTACCAACACTTGCAGTTCGGCCGATCTGTGGGCCAATTGTCGGGAGCTTTACAAAACATGGCCCGGCTGGCTTTGTAATACAGTGACATCGGAAGGGTTGGAACGACAACGGAGCTGCCTGGCCACCTGTACCTGCCAAGGAAAGATTCATGACTGATGCCCAAAGGAGTAAATTGTTGTTGGAATGTGTCATTGTTACTACTCATTGTGCCATATATGTATTGATAAATGCTCATGAAAAAAGTTCATATTCGAAATCATGCAGAGCCACGCTTGTATAATTAGTTTAGCTGTGGCGGTAATACATGAAATGTTAATGTAAGAATTAAATGTGATTTTTTATAATTTGTCGTAAATATTTTCATTACTTTAGAGAAATATTCCGATCAAGAAACCAAGATTATCAGTTGAATAAAACGTCTTTGTCTGGTATGATGCAGAAATATAACAGTATCGGACAAAAAAAAAAAATACTCCAGATACGTTTTCCCATTTGAAATAACAAATTTAAAACAAATTTTATCTTCGTTTTTTCTCAGCCTGTTCATTTTATAAAGTGGACACCTTGTTTATGCTTTTTCTTTTCCTATTTACAGTCAACTCTCCCTTACTCGATATTCCGTATCTCGATATCCGGTTGGAGAGCCATAGTAAAACTAGGTTTTCATGGCTAACTCGATGGTCCCTTGGATAGCAGCTGCACTGGTTTTGTGTTCTGTAACTCAATGCCTTCCTAACTCGATGGTCCCTACAATATTGAGTTGTGGAGAGTTGACTGTATTAATGAAATTGTAATAGGTTTTATATGCATCGTTTAACTACTAATCTACAATGTTCTGAAAATATAAGATCCAACAAAATGCATCCGGTTAAAGAAAAGCTGTTCTTCAAAGTTAAACATTATTTTTCGTATAACAAAACCCTAATTTTTTTGAACAAATTATATTTTGGTTTCTTTTATTATTCTATTGAAAGTATAGCCTAAAACCCCTACTTATATACCAACAATATCTGACACTAGGTAACCCTAGTGATTCAACCATTTATTGCAAAATATGCTGAAACACCATTCTTCTACTCCCAGCAAAAAGTAATATACACAGCGTCTTGAAAATTGCTTTGGATTACTAATGTAACTGTATTTATAGAATAGAGAGCTAAATCGTGAGTTTTACCCGCATTCTAAAGTATAAATTTTACTCTTTATGGTCATTTTATCGGAAAATCTAGTACTTTTACAAACATGTACATATATATACCGATCTACAGCAATTCATAAACTTTTCTCTCCAGATATTTTGATTGTTAATCTCACAATAACATAATATGAAAATAATACATGTAAAATAAATTTGATTGCATTATAGTTGCAGTGTAGCCAATTTTTAAAAGATCCTTGACCGGCGAGATTTGAACCCACGACCCTCAGCTTGGTCTTTCTGCGCGTTTACTGCAATGGCTAACTGGGCCTATCCTGAAATACAGTCTATTGTACCGTAATTCTGTCCCGCGTATGACCATACCGATTATACCACAAAATATTATTGTGATAACAAACGAGAAGAAAAATAATTCCAAGAGGTTAGCTAATTACTTGTTTAGTTGTCAGACAATCCGTATTTTACAAACTTGATTCAACATACCAATAAACCTCAGTTATCATACATGTAGACCGTGTACTTCTAGGTGATTATCATTTGAGAAACTCCAGAGATTAATTAGACATTGACGATCCATACAGACGCTTCTATGTGCGCGAAAACCTGACAATCGCCATTATTATTTTATTCAGAAATATAGTTCAAAGAAATTTCTTTCCATTAAAATATATGCCTTATTTTGCAAAATGTTAAAGATCTTGTTAACCTTATTTTGCAATTTGGAATTTTGACAAGAACGGACAAAAGTTAGTAACACCACATAAAAAATATCTGTTGGTTGGGAACCAGTAAGCATCCAAGCGTTCTAACGGTATAATTGAATACTAATGGAACTTTAACATTTTACTTCACTACCGTTCTACGCATATTTGTTCCGCGGTCCATAATGTTTGCATAGAACATGGGACAAGTAGGGCAGTCTGCCTTTTTTTAATTTATTTGGAGCAGGGAAAAGCTCTTGGGAGTGAAGGTCAAGTGTGTACTCTTCTCCAAAAGGCATAAAACCTACTCTGCTTTTCAATATATATATATATATATATACAAATAATGTGCACTTTCGAAGAGAATATGTCCTCTTTTAAGGAAGCGCCAACCATAATTACAGGAAACAAGCTAACCAACTAGTTAAATTCATTGAACTTTATATAAATTAAATTCGGTGGGATGAGCTGCTGACTATGTGCCGTTGAATGTATTGCTGTTGACGAATGTGCCGGGATTGTCAGAGACTGGCGTGTGTTTTCGGACGAGCATGTACAGTATGGCCCATAAAAAAAATGCGAAAATTGTTTAAACGTGAATATACCATCCACAAGCGTTATTTTCATTGTTTTTGATAGTGAATGTAATTTCTGATTATTGTTGTATATTCTGACATAACTTCGCTATCCAGGACATTTTTTCATATTTTTCTTACTGTCCTAAATAATGTAATAGAGCAATGAAGTTAAAGGTTTTGTCCACCCAAAGCTAGAAACAGCGTCTGATTGTCGTATACAGGGGATAGGCAAAATGATTGAGATAGGCAAAATATTGCCCAAATTCAAATGCTTATAACTTAATGAAAAATGAATGAAATTGGATGCATCTGGAAGCAGTCGACGGCAAATTTGGTCCAGTTTTAGGAACTTCCTTGGCCATACATATTGGCCACTGGACACCGGAGATGTTCCGGATTTTCTGAGGTCATGTCCAAATGTCATTTTTTCTGTCGCTTGTATTTTTGTGTGGTGTAAAGTTAGATAGATGTTTGCAATTTTCCTAGAAACTTGAACTAATAGGAAGTTGAATGCCACCGGACGCATTAAGATTGGTTGGAAATCTTCAGAAATATGACCATTTCCGTAAAACTGGTTCCAGAAAGCATGGTCAGTCATGTTTGTATTTCCAATCATGTAAATATTATCCGGAGCTATATCCAAGTGGACATCAACCTTAAAAATGATGTTTCCTGCAGCGTATTCAGAACCATTAGATGCACAGACCACTCTATAGAAGGTTCCAGGTGCCCTGGGGGAAGTGGTCAATTAGGAACATATCTGGAACCATATCAATATGGGCATCAAACTTCATGATTTTCAAAGGTTATGCTTTCCGAAGCATTTCCAGCACCACCGGCTGCCATGACCACTTTATAGTAGATTCCAGGTGCCCCGGGGATGTGGCCAATTCAAAACATGTCCGAAAACACATCAATATGGGTAAAAACATCAAGATTTTTGAAGGCGATGCTAATAGAAGTATTTACAGCGCAACTTATTTATATGACCACTGTATAGTAGGTTCCATGGGCCCTGGGGGATGAGGTCATGTTTCGAGTTGGCCACATCTCTAGGAGCCCCTGGAATATACTATAGAGTGATTATTATATCTTGTGGTTCTGAAAATGCTCGCCATTTTCCAAGTTACATGGATCATACTGTTTATGGTAGAATGTGATTCTAAACAGATGAACGGACATGTTCCGAATTGGCCACATCCCCCGGGGCACCTGGAACCTACTATAAAGTGGTTATGGAAGCCGGTGATGCTGGAAATGCTTCGGAAAGCATAACCTTTGAAAATAATGAAGTTTGATGCCCATATTGATATGGTTCCGGATCACATGGATCTTACTGTTTATGGTAGAATGTGATTCTAAACAGATGAACGGACATGTTCCTAATTGACCACTTCCCCCAGGGCACCTGGAAC
The DNA here is from genome assembly GCF_002204515.2 of Aedes aegypti. Lineage (NCBI taxonomy): Eukaryota > Metazoa > Arthropoda > Insecta > Diptera > Culicidae > Aedes > Aedes aegypti. The sequence goes on from NC_035108.1 coordinate 406,151,743, forward strand.
GTTCTATAGAGTGGTCTGTGCATCTAATGGTTCTGAATACGCTGCAGGAAACATCATTTTTAAGGTTGGTGTCCGCTTGGATATAGCTCCGGTTAATATTTACATGATTGGAAATACAAACATGACTGACCATGCTTTCCGGAACCAGTTTTACGGAAATGGTCATATTTCTGAAGATTTCCAACCAATCTTAATGCGTCCGGTGGCATTCAACTTCCTATTAGTTCTAGTTTCTAGGAAAATTGCAAACATCTATCTAACTTTACACCACACAAAAATACAAGCGACAGAAAAAATGACATTTGGACATGACCTCAGAAAATCCGGAACATCTCCGGTGTCCAGTGGCCAATATGCATGGCCAAGGAAGTTCCTAAAACTGGACCAAATTTGCCGTCGACTGCTTCCAGATGCATCCAATTTCATCCATTTTTCATAAAGTTATAAGCATTTGAATTTGGGCAAAATTTTGCCTATCTCAATCATTTTGCCTATCCCCTGTACTTTGGTGATAAACTTTCCACCTTCAAAAATCACACTTTATTGTTGAAAATTTTAGTTTGTTTGGTATCAGAGGGTGGAGGAGTTCTTAGAGAAAGTGTTTTCATGATTACAATAAAATATTTTGCTAGGGTCATAGTTTTGAGGGCATTTGCGTCTTATAGGTTTGATCTGCCTTCATTTTTTGTTAAAGTTGAATAAAAAATAAATATGGAGGCCTATAACAGATTTTTGAGGATGAAATTCGGTCCTTCGGTTACGGAGACAACTTATATTAATACTAGCTCATAGGTTTTGAGCAAAACGGAGCCGCTTACCACACTTATATGAAGGTTCAATCAAAGCTCTCCAATATGAGCCGTTTTAACGAAAATATGTTTAAGTCTTCAACGACCCAGGTATGAACCAATTCTATCATTTGATATGGACGTATGCTAGAGACAAGGCCTGTGAAGAATCTCACGCCATCGTTGGTGTTTTAGAAGCTTTCATCACACAGATATTGAACTCGACGTCCGCATGATAAAATTTGAAGGTATGCTTTCAATTCCTCTCTGGTAAGGTGAAAGTAACAGATAAAAATCATGTCCAAAGCAAAAAACAGAGCCTAAATAGATTAAACAATACAAGTAATAAATAATATTAATGTTTCATTCACATTTTCTATGTAAAAATTACCATAAAACATGATTTGACGATTTTCGCATTTTTTTATGGGCAACAACGTGGTTCTGTAAACATAAAAAAAACATCGTTACGTGCGTAGTATCACTGGCTTCGGCCAGACATATACCTGTCTATATTACGTGACAGGGAAACTGTTGTTACTGCTGACTAAGGACACCAGGATAACTTATCACTCTCTTTGCAAAAAGAAAGAAAGAAAAAAAAAACGAATATGAATATACTTAAAATCACTTGTAAGACCAGTAAATTCAAACGGGCCCAGATAGCTGTGGCAATAAACGAACAGTTTTCAACAAGACAAGAGTTGTGGGTTCGATTCCCATTGGTCAAGGGTGCTTTCGGGTTGCAAATTTTCACTTAGAATGGTTCCACTTCCAAGGGCATAGAGTATCTTCGTACCTGCCACACCATATACGAATGACATCTTCATACTGTAAACTTCTCCTTCTTCAGAATCGGACACTTTTTTCTTGACCTCGTGGATTCTCGATGACTTTTTCAGCACACTTTCCACATTTTTCTTAGCCTTTGGATCTACACACTTAGATTTTTTTCACGAGCTCGGCTGTGCGAATCTCGGTTTCCCGATTTTAACCGAGAATCAGCTAACAAAGTGTCCGGTTGCTAAGCAACGAAGAAGGATTTACTGATACTCGGCTTTTATTTGCTGAGATCTCAGGACATTTGTTTGCCGATTACTCGGCTGTGCGGATCTCGGTTAAAATTAACCGAGATTCGGCATTCTGAATTAAGTGTGTACAGACCAACGACGTATGTTTTTTCTTCTCTCACGAAAAACACTCCTAGTTACGTGCTGGACAGTCCTTTGGTTCATGAGATTTTTCACACAAATAGCACATTTTCCGGATACCACTCTTGGTCGCTTGAGGTACTGTTTTTTTCTTCTTCTTCAACATGTGACTGCTTCAAACCAAACCTTTTCGCATACTGCTGCGACGAATGCTGCAACGTGGCGTTGCGGGATTCAGCCATTTCGTAGTTCAAGGGCAAATCACACGTGGACTCAAACGTTAGGGTTTTCTCTTTTAGAAGAACTGCACGCAAACCCGAACTTTGGATTCCAGCAACGAATAGGGTAGATGTACCAATAATGGAGGTACTAAGCACGATTGAACTTCATTTAACCGCCTTAATTCAAGAAGCGCAATTAATGCACATGTTGATGTTGTAACGGGAAGTTACGGCCATTGACTTAATGAGAAAAATGATTTCATCGTAGTAATCCACGGCATGTCAGTGAAAAATAATACCTCCACTATTGGTACACTGTTCTTTTAGTTGTGGTATATTTTTAATTTGTGTTCCTATAGTTGCGCTATTCGTTGTTTTCTTATGGAACCCTCCACTATAGGACCACTTTACCGCAACTATTGGTACAAGCAAGAACAGCTTAGCAAATTTAGTGATATTTCATCAGTTTTATAGCAATTTGAAAGCTGTTTTAAACTATTCCGTGTATCAACAAGCCAATACGTCAATTGGCAGTGTCGGTTCTGTGGCTAATGCAATAAAATCAGTGAAAATGGCTCTACCGCAACTATTTTTTATACCATCGTCCGGATAGCATCATTATTCGAAACAATTAGCGATTTTGAACTTCCCATTTTGTTCTAATGATGATAATTACACAAATTCAAAAAGCAAAAATTCATAGACCTCTCAATTTTTCTAAGAATGATAGATATATAAATCACATGTGCTTCACTACGTTACTGAAAAGCATTGCGTAATGAACCATCATGCAACTCAAGTGCGTTGCGTAATGAATCATTACCAAACGCTTTTTAGTTAGGTAATAGAACTCATACGACAATGCGGGAAAGTAGGCCATTCCACGACGGGTTGGCATGATGATAAACTGTTACGATGAGAAATTGCAAAATAAGTTGCAAAACAAATTGGCTAGAATGGGCCACTGCACGAGTTCGCTAATTTGTCGTTTGAGCGATACCAAATTCACTTGTTCTCATGGTCACGTAAATAACACAACACCGCTCATAGTCACTTGATCATTGATTGGTTTGATCCTAAAATTGAAATGCACACATGGTTGCCTTGTCTGAAAAGATGTTCAATTTCAAACGAGCTATGAACTAATCTACGATGACGTCATGCTTCAACTTCCAGCGGGATCCACTTCATGTTCATTCGGTGAATATTCCTTCACTGGATGTTTGTCCGGATGTCATTTCATGTAAACGCGGCCCGCATTTAGAGTGAAAAAAAAAAAGAAAATCGACAATAAAGGAGACCGTGGATAAGTCCATTGAAGTGACATTTGTATTGTAAATTTGACTAGCCTTCACAAATTAGGCTAATATCGGGTCAAAAATTAGTTCTTGGACGAAAATTGGTTCTCTTATCTTACAATATTTGTATTTCCTCTGTTTGCTGAAATGCTTTTAATAATATGTGTAAAACACGTTAATTTTACTCTTGTTTCAAGATAAATTCATCCACACAGGAATTTTCAAACTGAATGTTTCTATATTGATAGTTAACCGTATTCATCAAACTTTAATGTTGTTATCTCTTGGCATGCATAATGCGCAAAAAACTATGAACAAAGAATGCTCCAAACTACGGCTGGCATTTCGATTCATTTTCGAATAACATTAATTAATGGCTTAATCCACGTGACTGGAATGACGACGGTCATCAACATCGTCATTCATAACATAAACTGGCTACTAATTGAGCGCTCAACATAAACTATCGTCGCAGTGGTTGGCGGAAACTACATTGTTGTTGAATGTTGGGGGAATACAAGTTCATGGCGAAATTCCCCAGAATAACAAATCAAGCATCATACCAATGCAGTGTTCTTTCCTTTGGTGGATACTTCAACTTATTAAACACATCTTGCTCTTATGGAGGTAAATGGACACATTTTGTCCCCTTAACAATTCATACTCAGTTGTGAAATCGGTTCAGTTTTTACACAATTTTAATACTTGAGTAAAGTAAAATTTGAAGGATTTCTTTTATTTGAAGATCACAAGGTTTACCATTAATCAGTCTGTATATTTTGAAGAAAACAGGGGTCACAAGCATCTAAATTTTACCTTACCAACTGTTTCATTCTAATTAATTCCAAGCGCGATCCGCTGAATTTCTGGAAATTATTCCACATTCAACTGAGCACCGATAAGAATGGTGAGAAAACCTTCGCCACTCCATTAGATGTTTCCTCCCTTCCAGATAGTCGTCTTCCAAACTTTCTGGCGATAAATAATAAAGAAGAACACTCAAATGACATTAAATCCATTCAATTTACACATTGTGGTCACCGTGCGAAAACTCCTCGGGTGCTGATCTGAGCAGAACTGCGGGCTCTCAACTCCCAAAACAGGTAGACTGCGAATGTAATAGCCGCGGGAACTTCCGCACTGATGTAGAAGAGATACCGTGGAGAACACTGTCCGGTAGAGTAAAGTAAGGCAAAAGTACGAGTAGAACAAAAGTTTCGTTCAATGATTTATAGTTCAGTTCAAAACAAATGTTATGGTAAACAAAAACCATTACAATAATCGATTAAGGTTTAAAAGTTATGACTCTTTGACTGTTTATAATGTTATAACTTAAAATGGGTAAACATTTTGACACAACTTTGTTAAGCGAATCGTAGCCTATATGGTAATGGTTCACTGGGTGTTATTCATTTCTTTTCAACTGTTATAGTTTTTCTGGATTTATTGATTATGCCGTCGAATTAAAACGTCAAACTTTTGCCCCACCTTACTCTATACGCGATGCGGTTTGTGCCGTTTGCGACCGCCATCGGCGAACAATACAAGGTCATCGTACGACAGCTTCTGTTCAATTGGTTTATTAGGGATGCTGTGTGATAAATTTTTTATGCTTAAGATTTAAAATTATAGATAGGCTGGTCATGCTAAATATTAAGTGTTTCATTATATAGAGATTGTTTTAGGTTTGAATTTTGATCATCCCTAATCAAGAAGAATTACCTCGAACTTCAGATGGAAAACCGTGTCAACGAATAGTCATTTATCATTACCGAGTCGTTTTAAATTTATGGTACTACTTGTGTTTTGCAAAGTAGCTGCCGAGATCTCATATAACATTCGAGTAATGCGTTACATCCCCCCATACTCCCATTGTTCTTAAGGAACTCGATCCGTAAGGTTTAATGAAGCTGAATTTGAATGATGGTTTTTCTTTGTTTCATGTGTTTTGAGTGTTTAGACTGTTACTTTTTTTTATTAAGAGTCTCTGATTAGATTGAGCTTTGCCGTTTTCTTTTGCAAAATGCAAACGATAGCACAAAGTGATGTGCCCCAAATTTCAATTCTTGTTCGCCATTTCATTGTAAACATGTCTGCTAAGAAATCCCCAAAATATCAGGGCATGATTTGCATTGCACACTCAGATATGAGGTGCCAAAGTTGAGCCTATGGAGAAAAACTTGTTTTTATTAACAAAAACTATGGTTTACTCAAATGAATATAACTTTTTTTTCTATAATACTTACGTAAAATTTTTTTACAACATTTGAAAGCTTACAAAAAAGGCTTCCTAGAAACAGTGAAAAAAAAAAATAAAAAAGCTTCAAAATAGTGGTTTTGATGATGTTTTTTTGTAAAGCGGTTAAAAAAAATCGAAAAAGCTTATAGTTAACATATCGAGTACTTTTTTGTCCCAAGTTGTCCCAGGCTTAAATTCAGTTCCAAGGGTACTTTGAAATGTAAACTAATGGATCGTGAAGAATTTAGCTGCACAAATTTGCACTTTTTTAATTTAAATTTTTCCAATATTTTTAACATTTTTCTATTGAAAACAGCTAAAAACTAATTCAGAAAATAAATGAATTTCGCTAAATCATTCATATCATCATTTCTATGTAAGTTTTAATATTTATAATGGTTTGCACAACGTTAATCGCATAAATGGATTATATGCATTATAAGTAACAATGTTTAATATTTCGCCATAGGCCTTGTTCAAAAGTTAGTCTCGAAAACTTGTTTTTGAAAATAAAACATCAAATTTGTATCATAAAACTCATAAATACGACATGAGATGGAAAAAATATTTTTGGCCGCCAGTCTGTAAGGAAATTGCTCATAGTGGCACAGCGTAACAAAAATGACATTTCTGCGTGTCTCAAGGATCAAATTATGTGTCTCGAGTAGATTTGGGGTTTCTGAATCTGATGCCAACGTTCCAGCACGTCACAATTTTTAGCTATAGGTCGCCAAAGTTGTATAAAACACTGATTTTATTGATGTTCACATAAAATTTAAGGTATAATTTATCAAAACTTGTTGAGATCTAATCCACTAAGTATGCTATTTTGCACTTGAATTTTTATTTTAGATTAAATTTGGATAAAATTGCGCGATTAAATTTCGATTAAACCGATTTTTTTGACATGTTTGCTGAGAGTGAATAGCGGTATTTTGGTGCTTGAGACAAAAACGTGTTCCGCAATGTAGTTTAATGGATATTTCGATTAAACAGAATGTACATTCTTAATTGTAGAAATTATTTAAGTAACGGTTCAAGCCAACGAATCATAATATTGAAAAATCTATATCAGGAAATCTGTTCGATTTAAGAAAGTCGTGCCGAAACGAAAACAAAATGGAATATGTTTTTTTTTAATACACGTTAATTAAATGTATGTTTAATCTAATTTTTTGACAAATAAATTTTTGTTTTAATTTTGCATGAATAATATACAATTAAATAACTGTATATTACTCATGCAAAATTAAAAAATAAAAGTTTATTTGCCAAAAATTTAGATTGCGGGCAGAATGCACTCTTTTTTTGGAATAAAACGCATCACCACATTGAGGCAAGTTTAGATATCATTTCCCGGGACAAGCATCAATTTTTGTCCTGAATCCCGGGACAAGCAAAACGGCCGGGAAATGGACACTCTATTTGGAACACGACTGCGTTGATGACATTTGATAGCTGTTTTCTTCAATCATCATCCATCATTGAAAAAGCAAAGCTACTACCTATGTTCAAATTTTGTAACATGTCAGCAATTGCGCTATTTGGCAGCAGCTCTAAATGCAGGGGAATGAGGAATGTCGTATTTCCGATGATTTTTTTTACAATTTATCTGTAATTCGGATACAAAAATGATGTACTACAATAATGTTCAGAAATGACAAAGGAATGATACTACGGTTGAACTTTTATGATTAGGCATGAGGTTAAGAATCTCGTAGAACAAAAACTGTAGAGAAATGTATGTTTTACAGGTACTTTAATGAACAGAAATCAATTTTATGAGGTCAAAACCATCTCTAATCGGCATACAATGTTCTCAAATGTTGTAAAATACTAATAATACGTTCAACTAGGGTGCCGGTACCAATGATTGTAATGTACCAGTAGATTGGACTATGGAATAAAACGTACATTTTTCGATAAAAACGACATGTGCTATTTTTGGTGGATAGATCGCCTCTAGTTTAGTCGATTTGTAAAATTTCAGCTTTTTATCTTATCAAAAAGTCATATAAATAATTAAGTTTACGTAAAAAATTGGCTCCCTTGCACCAATAGTAGCCGTCGTGTTCCAGTAGTGGATCAACGGTTGGAAGCAGTTTTTCAAATGGATGTATAAAAATTAAGAAAAGCCCTAGAGATGATCTTTATGCTTCATTCGAAAGATATTAATTGCTGTTCCGAGGGAAAAATGTTAAACCTTTGTAAAAATTTACTATTTTGTTTAAAATTCCTTGTATCATTCCCGAACGTCTACTACAGGAGCACTAACGCAACTACTGGAACACGTGTACCAATAGTGGCTCAAGCGATTTTATGTTGAAAAACTAGTTTTATCACTCTTTTTATATTTTTCCCATATAGTAGAGGTTGAAATCTTTCTGTTGACGCCAAAAGATCTCTGTTAGGGCTTTTCGTTATTTTGTTATGATTTTTTTATAGCTTAGGCAGTCCACTAATGGCACCGGCACCCTAGTGGTATTTATTTTGATTTTCACTTATCCAAATTCTCGTTAGAATTTTTTGAATGTAAAAAATAGCCAAATAACACATATTCGAGGCACCTCCTAATCTTCTCCAAATTGGATGAAAATTTGTCTGGTAGTTTGTTTTAGTATTGCAACTAGGACTGGGTGAATCCCAGACATTTTGATTTTTGTGAAATTTGCTTATAACAAATATGCGACCACTATATCATCAATATCACTTGCTAAGAACAAATTTACGACCACCAGTCGTGATAGAAAGTGAACACTACCATTGATTAGAACATATATGTGACCACCAGATACGCTAGCAACATCAATAATATTTGCTAAGAATAAATTTGTAACCACCAGTCAAGGTAGCAGGTGTACACCACCATTGTTTATATCAAATATGCGACCACCAGTCACGCTAGCAACATCAATAACACTTGCTAGAAACAAATTTGCGACCACCAGTCGTGATAGCAAGTGAACACCACCATTGCTTAGAACAAATATACGATTACCAGTCACGCTAGCACCATCAACAAAACTTGCTAGGAACAAATTTGCGATCACCGTTTGCGTTAAGGACTTTTTATTTTCATTGCAATCGCCAGTAAGGACATTTTCATAGCAACAACTGGTCGGGTTAAGGACATATTTTTTTTATTGCAACCATCAGTTGCATTAATGATTTTTTTTTATTTCATTGCAATCATCAGTCACGTTAAGAACATTTTTTCATAGCAACCACCATTCTTCATTTTTTATGATAAAATTCCTAGTTTTTTTATGTTTTGTGTTTGGATTGATACATTTCAACAGCCACTAGCATCAGGCAATAATCAGCTCAATATTACCGATTATCGATGCAACTTTCATAAAAATCCACCCAATCATTTATTTATTCCATTTTACAGAAATATAACCACAAAAGGTAAAAAAAAACTTTCAAAATAGTAAAGAAGAAGAGATTTGTAATTGTGCGGATCTTTCGGACATTTTCCGTCCTGCGGTAGCCGCAAAGTTCTATCGCAGGTTTGAGAATCATTCTACCATTAAATTAAAGCATTCAATCAAAGTATGCTTGTACAACAAAAAGCGCATAAAGCAGCAGAAAACAACAGCCATCCGTGTGGTTTCCAAAGCATCATTGTATTCGATTGATGATGCTTCTTAAAAATCAGTAATGTGACAGCTGCGGTAGCTTTCTGTTCAACCATAGAATGGAAAGCTATCTCCAAAATAGCAATTGAAATAAATATATAAAGACAAAATCGACAATAAAACCAGCTCACATGCTACCAAAAAATAAAAATAAAAATTCTACGAAGCTTATAAAATTTATTTTATAAATTTTGCACAGACATATTTTATCGACTCCTTCGGTAAAAAAGGTTCAATTCTAGAATTCTATTTCTGTTAAACTTACCTTTTTTCAATAAACCAATGCAGTAAAATAAGTTCCCTTTTTTGCAGAGTGTTTACTTCGTATCTGAGGTGAATTTGCCCTAGGGTTTTCAAAGTGAACATCATTTTTTCAATTGATTAAATTGTTCTGAAATAGTTGATGTACTTTTGTCAAATTTGTATATTGTGCTCTGCAAGATAAATCCACGTAATGCGATTATCTGAAAATGTCGATATACCGTCGCAGTGATAATGAAAATCATCAAATGTTTCAGATTTAGCAAATTTGAAACATTTGCGTCCTTTAAGAACGAAAAAATCCAAGCCTACTTGAATTTTGACATTGCGTTTGAATTGCGCGCATATCTTCTGCACGTTACCGCCGCCGCTGGATGTGGATTTAAAATGAGCGCCGCAATATTCGACTATTTCAATCAAAGCAATCCGTTTGATTTTTTTCCAAGCACAACAAAAAAATACCTTCGAAAGCACTATTGCGCAACTGAAACTGTTGAAAATATGCTGGTTTAGAGCAATCAATACTGATTCAACGTGTAGTGCAGCGGTCAAATATTTATCTCACCTTGTATCCTCAGTCAGCCGTAGTTTTTAACTGTTCTCAAAAAACAGAATTGTTTTTTCTACTTACCGAAATCTTTCTTTTTCAAAATCTTTTCTCATGCTGAAAATTCACCCCACAATCACTTCAAAAACACTGACTTTCACACGCTGTGTTGGAATAAACACATTTTCCTGTGGACACTCCCGTTTGCTTACAAATCCAGGCTCTCGAGGAACACGAAAATCAGTTTTAAATTCTGGCAGGTTCGCCAAATGTGGAGTTCAGAATCGAAGTGGAACATCAAAATAAACTGAGATGTCAACGATAAATCGCTTATTTTTCAATCAAATGCACCTTAAATTTACACGATCATGTAACATTCAAGCATCTTTGGTTGGAAACTAAACGAAGTGCCGTAACAATAGATGAATTTGGTTTATTTTTATTCTATGCTTCAGTTTACACTACATTGGAATTTAAATATTTTTATCTGTGTATGAAACATATATTGACTCTATTGCTAATTTAATTTAGGACTTACTAGTCCAATAGAAAATCAAGTTACACAGGACTTCGAAAATATTCTCAATCAAAAGAACGTTTTCGACTGAATTTGGAAGAAGTGAGAACTATCTCTAGAAAATTCAAAAATATGAAAGCTCCTGGCGATTATGGAATTTTCTACATCATCATCAAGAAACTTCCAAAAAGTAGCTTATTATTCTTAGTTAATATATTTAACAAATGTTTCCAGTTGGCATAGAGTTCTTTTTGATCCTTCCTGGGATTCGGTTGCATGTTCCGGTGGGACGCGCGACGGAATCAAAACAAATTGTGTTCGGTTCGCGTCATTCGAGTGCGGAATAAAATCGACAATAGTGCGTGATCTTTTGATTCAGTCGCATGTTCCGTTGGAACGCGCGACGGAATTAAAACAAATCGTGTTAGGTTCGCGTCATTCGAGAGCGGAAAAAAAATCGACAATAGTGCGTGCTCTATTGATTAGGCTGCATGTTCCGGTGGGACGCGCGACGGAGCCAAGACCAATCGTGTTCGGTTCGTGTTGATCAAGTGCGAAAAGCTTCGTTTTCAGCCGAGGATGAAGTACTGGTGAGATCGTTTCATGCTTATGATAATCCATTTTTATTTTCGCTTTACACTCGATTCTGTTTTTGCACGGATTTTGCAAAAAAAGTTTCCATACATATTTTTCCGCCAAAACCTTATTTTTGCACGAAACGTCGAGAAATGATTTTACTTTTTTGCACCGTTTTTGAAATTTTGAACTGACAATTTTTTTTGCGTCCCCCGTGCAAAAACAGAATCGGATGTATTTGAAACCTTCAAGTAGACATGTTGTCACGATGATAGGGGTTCCAAAAAATTGGTGTAACAATGTAACAATTATATAAAATGTCTCTATCCCCTTATTAATAGAAAATCAAAACTTTGCCTTAAGAACAAGTTTTTGATATTGAAACAAATTTTCAGGCCAGCCATGTTGTATGCTGTACCAATATGGACTAGCTGTTGTAATATCAGGAAGAAAGCTCTGTAGAGGATTCAAAATAAAATTTTGAAAATGATTCTGAGGCTTCCTTCCTGGTATAGTACAAATTAGTGATCGTTTATAGAGAGATTCGCGGAAGCTGACATTTCTGTCAAAGTGTGAGCCAAACGAACATGCGTTATGTTTGTTCTGAACTTTTCTTGGGTAGTAATGTAATCCGCTTGAAATTATTTCGGTAAAAGTTGTTTTGCATGAAGCAAAATATATGTAATATTTTCCTTTTATAAATGTTTGTCAATGTGATTTTTAGTTGTTGATTTTTTCTGCTGTTTATTAGTTAGAGAATGTAGCTCAAAGATCTATAATAAAACAAAATTCACTTTTTAGCAATGAGGAAGTCATGTCCGTGTTACAATTTTATTCTCGACGCCGAGCAAAATCAGCACTGGTATGTTGCCAAATCATTCCATTTTACTTCCGCTAATCTCTCTATAAAGGATCTCTAGTACAAATGAGTTACATAGAATATCCAATGTGGAATCGTTGCAACAAATGTCAAATAATATAATTAATAATTTCAGGCAAAAATCGTTGCAATCTTCTATTGCCAAGATTAATGCTATATATAGTTATTAATGCGCTTTATATGTTAAGCAAATTGAGAGCATTTTTTTTTTCTCTTATAAGCAGGTGAAATCAACTCACAAAATCTGAACTGCTTCGGCAAATGAAATGATATATGTTGTTAACAAAATGGTAATAAAATCTTAATTTTTTTTATCAAAATAGGATGATAGTGTTGTTTAACACAGAACATATAGATATAAGAAATGAATGTAATGTTTGGAATGACACTAAAAAAGAAAATACTACAAAAGAAATAAACAAAAATATTTGTAAAAATTCCTAGCTGAAATTGTTTATATCACCCAGTATGGGCATAACCACCGCTAGGAGCCAACATTTCTCTCCTGGTAATGAAATACAAACATGGAAACATGCTTTGTTTGATTGTAATTCAATTCTAGACAAACGCTCAAAACACAATAATCAAATCCGACGATTGGTTCACGATAGTCGAACAATCGTTAAGTGGAAGAATTTGAAAAACACTTGTATTTTAATGTAGGTACTTGAAATTCTTTTTCTAGAACACCCTTTATAGGTGCTCATCATCGTATCATCGCAGCCCTATTGCGTTCCACACCTGTCTTGCGCATTCGTCGTCACATTAACATTTTTACCGCATCGAACCCCTCAATTCCTGTGCACACATGAGCAACTAACTAAATACGCTTCCATGAATCCAACCGCGTGCCACCACAACACACAGTCTGTGAATGGAGGCGACGACGACGATTCCAACGCGGGACGGCGTCTTCCAACTTGCGGCAACAAACATTGTTGGTCAGTCGGTGCCGGTCGATGCATGACGAGTTTTGTTTTTAATTTGAATTATTTTTTTTTGTATTTTGCTCGTACCCTTAGGTGGGTAAATGTACTTTTGTCAGTTTTCATTCCGTACCTATCTTGGGCATTTTGATTCTGGTACTCTGGCGAGCAACAAGTGTGATATCTAACGCGACATTTGAAATGGACCTGAGTTTGAAATGATAACTATTGGATGTTTTGGAAATATTATGGAATAAAAGATAGAAGCTAACAGGAGCTCAAATCACATGCACATCACAAATTTGGCATATATTTTTCCCTAACTAACATTAGCAGATGAGACTCAAATCTTAAACGTATTTTGACAAAGTGTATGTATTTTCCTTTGAAGAATAAATCAAAAACCTTAGATTGATGTCAAAATATTAGTTATTCGTTTATTTTATTAGTTTCAGTTAATTTTTTTCTCTTATTACTGTTACCAATAGGTACAATAGCACTACTATATGTACAAGAGAGGCTAAATTTTAAACGAAATTCAATATTTTTTGGCAAAATCAAGTTACAAATCAGTGGTATTTAGATAAAGAGCTATTGACTAAAATATAATGCATCTATTTACGACTAAACAGACGTACAAAGCCATTATTGCGACTACAGGGGAATTTTCAAGAGAGCTTCACATACCTGTTCACGTTTTTATATTTTTTCATTGAACCCTTTCCACATATTACGCTAGGTATATCTGCTTGGAGTCCGTCGCCGCATCCGATTCAAACGAGCCCGCTAACTATCCAACGTCCAACGTCGATCGGCGGGCGGATGGCTTCGGCTGGTGGCCGTCTGCCTGCTGGTGATAGTCGTTGGCTAGCCGTGGTCCGTGCCGGTATTGTAGAGCTTTTCCGAGATATAGCATCCAATTGATGCCCGTCATTGCCCACAACTGATACAGTTGTTTTAGTTTTTATTTAGTGCGTGATGGTTGCCGTATTGTGTAGTACGAGCTTGACATTGTTCAATAGTGGGTGATACACCGTTTCTGGCACGTAATCTGCCCATCATGTGCTCGGAAATCGAGGGCAGTGGTGAATTTTAAACAGACACATTGTGAAGTTCAGTGAATTGAAGTTCGTTGCTCTCGTTTGATGAAATAATCGATGTGTTTACAGCTTACAACTGTTTCTGTTAGTAGAAAAGGTGTACATTAAGATGGCCTATAATGATCCAATAGCAAAAATCATAAGTACATCCCCAAAATTTGTTTATTACTGTGAAGTTACTGTGGAAAGTTGAGCGAAATCCGTTAACTCTAAGGAGACTAAACGAACTCGTGGGAGAATAGAAGATCAACCAAACATGTGGAAAAAAACTGTTCTAACTACTTGTCTGAGCATGATGCTCTGAAGTCGATGAAATTCTTTCGTTGGTGATTTGAAGATTCTAATGTGAATGGAGAAGACACTACATCAAACCGAAAGTCTTTTCGTTAAGGAACAAGAAAGTTCCCCGAGGAGGAATAGGCACCTCCACAAAAGAGGTTGTATTTCAAAAGTGATTCGATTTCGTTCAAATTTTTTGAGCCGAATTGGTCGGCGGCAATTCAGACTGGAAGAGGTACAAAACTTAGGAAAAACTGATTATTCTGTTATAAGATGCAAAATCACCTTAGATCCATTTCACTTTGATAAGATTTGACAAACAATCAGCAAAAATGATCAGCGCTCTGAGGAATGCATTTTCTCGCATTCAAGACATTCCTAGTGATTTGTCAGATTATTCAGTATCGAATGATTCTACTTCTCATCCATCAATAGAAATTCATAAAAACTACATAATTCGATGCATCTGATTTCAATTTCTGATTATTTACCATAATGCAGACAGAGTGGAGTATAAGTGTTAAAAAACAATGAACTGGTTGATTATAGTAATTTTTTAAAGTCGATTTCAAGGTCCGATAGAGATTTTTTTAGTAGTTATCCTAGAACCCGTTTATTGGACCAGTATATTTTGGCCGATACTCAAGATTTATAATTGTTCCACTCTGATTGGACGCATATTTGAATATTTCTTTTTTCTGCCCGTTCCGGGGGAAAGTCGAATTCCAGTTTCCCTAGGCATAAGTTTCTTGCTGTTTCTTCTCTATTGATAAGATAATCTACAAGTGACTAACGCAGAGGTTACCTTCCTTGGGGACCCAGGGTGTCCGCAAAGCTTCGCGAATCAGTTTTTTTTTATGAATGAAGGTGAAACTTGAGGTTTTAATTATTGCAAATTAAAAAAACATTATTCTGTATGGCGAGAATTTCGCGGATTCTTGTAAAATCCTTGGAAATATCGGAAGAAATCTTTCATCGCTTATGGTTCTCGAAGATATCTTAATTGTACACCTTGTAACATATTCGAGAAGATTCTGACTCAACTGGCAGAATTGTTATCACACTTTAGCAAGATTATTTTCAAAAGTTCCTTATCGAACACTTTGAAAGATGTATGGATTCATATGATCTTGGTATGATTCTTGCATTACACATCGTAACAAAAATACCATTTTCGTGTGTCTCAAATACTAAATCATTCAACACACTTAAATTGAATCGCAGTATTTTGTGAAATAAATCACCGAATTCGAACTGCAAACAGTAAAAATACAGATTTTCCTGTGAAATCTACTGTTTTACCGACAAAATCCGTGAAATCAGCTATTTTACCGGAGAAAATCGATGAAATCTCTTTTTTTCTACCGGAAAAAACCCTTGAAACAAACCATTTTACTGTAACCCTGTGAAATACTAACGAACAGTTCGGTAAACGCATTATTTTCACCGAACTTCTGTGAAATTGTGTGACGGCCGCCCTGGTAGACATGAGCTTCCTTTTGTTTCAGTTTTTGCACACCACTTACAAGCAGTAAAACTTGGCTTAATGGTAGCACTTCCTGATAAACTGATACTTCCTGATCGGTAGCTCGAGAGTTCTATTCCCGGTCGAACTATTATCTTGTTTTTCTTTATGATTTCGTTCAACGGTTTTACTACAGATTGTTCTGTGATTTTTCACCGAGCCTTCAGCTGTGGAGATTACGGTGAAATTTTACCGTAATCCGTATTTTTTCAAAGTGTGTATGTTTCTATTGAATTTAGGGTTACTGCTATTCTCAGAAATGTTCCAGCACCTCACAATTTTGGGCTACATGTCACCAAAGTTGGATGAAATATGATTTAATTAATATTCAGATGAAATGTAAACTACAATTTATCAAACATTTTGGAGATGACGCATTCCATGTCAAATCGGTCTGTCACAGAACTCGATCATCTTCGATTTGCTGTAAACTTTGCACATGTTTTCGCTATGGTAGAATAAGTATTTACCATTGATAAATAAATAAATCTTGACTCAAGAATAACTTCTGAAAATGCCGTTTGAGTTTTGACTTGCAATTTATTTTAAGAATTCTAGCTCCAACACTTTTGATTTTAGAGGAAAACGTTGTAAGCGGAAGTTGTAGTGAATCGTTTGGGGTACAAGAAAATAATGTACACTGGAAAATATTTCAATGTTCATCATGAAAAACTCAAAATTAAAGCTTTATTTTCAAATTACACAAAATCCCAATTTTTAATATTTTAAAAATTTTCGGAGAATTTTGATAAAATCAGTTGCAATGGACAAAGTTCACGATGGAGAAATTTTTAATACCAATTAGTTATTAGTTATTCGAAATTCTCCATCAAAAACAATAAATAAATAGAGGGAAATATGATCTATACTATTGGAAACCTATTGTTCTTAAAAAGGAATCGCGAGAAAGTAATGAAAACTTATTTTTTATCATTTCATTAATAAATTTTTGCATCAAACTTGACATCGGCTAAATTCGAAAATGGCTAATTCTAGAGAAGTGATCATGGTTCAAAATATTTTCAAGATACTATTCAAGCACCAAAACATATTTATTTAAAAAAATAAAAACAAAAGAAAAAGATTTTTATTAAAAAAACTCTCCATGTCGAAATTTTTGTTTCAAACATCTATTTCCTATCACAATATAGTTTTTTTTTACTAAAATTTACATGATGAAAAATAAAATATGTTTGCAGTGTATATTTTTCTAGTACCATAAACGGCTTGCTTCAATCTCTTCATAGAACGTTTATCTCTTAAATCAACAGTTTTCCAGTAGCTAGAGCTTCTCAAATAAATTGCATGCAAAATCCCATAGGCCATTTTCAGAACAAAAATTAATCTTCAAGCTGTTAAGTGAAATACCTATAAATAAACGAAAACAGAATTTAGTACTATATCACTTACTCTAGTGGAAGAGTTTGTATCATTTGCTAATACGTGAATTTCGACCTCAACAGGCCCTCTTCAGTGTCGTGTACTAGACTCGACTTGTCTCGTCAGTCGAGTCTAGTACTGGACACTGAAGATGACCCTACCGTTGAGGTCGAAAAACGCGTATCTGTCAAAGAATACAAACTCTAGTGGAATTAAATGGTATAGTACTTAGTACTAAATTCGGTTTTCGTTTATTTATTTTCAGAAGTTATTCTTGAGTCAAAATGATCGATTCACCTGTGGAAACACTTACTCCAAAGAGAAACAGACGTAACACTTAGAACAAATCGCGATTGAAATCATAGTCGTGAAAACATATACGCCCAATGCTAAAAGCACTATAGTTGGCCGATGGACGAACAGGTGGCGGTAGTGTGTAAATGTCAAAGGCGACGCTAGCGCTGCGCTTGCTCGGTTGACCACCAACCATATATTCGATTCGATCGTTAAATAGTTGGTCGATGGAAAATAATCAGAGTGTGACGTCTGTTTGTCTGTGCTTATTCTATCGCAATGAAAACATGTGTAGAATTTCAACTATATCGAAGATAATCGGGCATGATTTTTGTTTATGATTTCTATTCATTCTGAAAGGAATTCGTCTGATTGTACTCACCAAGTATGCAGAATAAGACTTATACTTTATGTAGGATATAGCTCGGTTTAAATTTCTGGATAAAATTTCGGTATAATCGATTTTATCAACATGCTTGCAGTATCCATACAAAATTCTTCGTTTCTTTTATATGACATGATAGAACACTTTTCTAAAGCATCAAAAAATAACTTTCGATCATCGAAAGTATTAACTTTGTTGATAAGAATTGTTTAACACATAAGGTTTAAATTATGTAGTTAATTAGGTTCATGCAAGTTGGCGATCTTGCATTCAAGTTGACTGAAATCGTTAAATAGCTAGTGTTTGTTTATTTTAATATCTCAAAATCTTGACGTGCTTTGATATTTTTGAAAAGGGCAATGAATTCAGCAACCCTAAGTTAAGTAAATAGTGGTATTTTCGTGCTTGAAAAAAAAAAATCCGCTGTGTTATCTATGGTGGACTAGGGCGATTCAAATTTTGAAAATGTTTGAAAATTCAATCTCTCATATGCTACTTACCATCCTTAGCATAAAAATAGTGTTCTGTGAAATTTTCAGCTTTCTAGGTGGTGATTTAATGGTGGCCCAAAGACAAAGTAGGTTTGAAGAATGAGTTATTACTATGGAAAAATAAGTTTGTACTTAAATTACAATACTAGCATGTTTGGAACATATCTCAAAATTTCTCCTTAGCAATTTCCATATAAACCTACATTGTCTTTGGGCCACCTTTAAATCACCACCTAGAAAGCTGAAAATTTCACAGAATACTATTTTTATAGTAAGGATGGTAAGGAACATATGGGAGATAGGATTCTCAAACATTTTTGAATTTTGAACCCTAATGGTGGACAACAGACGTAAATTTAGCCCAATGTCACCTTCTTGAAGGGATGAGATTGGATCTATTATCATACATTTTTCATTCAAAGGAAAGTGAAGTAAATGAATTTCAATTAATTGTTCAACATTCGCAAATACATTACCGTAAACATATTCTCATATTTATAAGAACATTTCAAGTCCATTTAAGAAAGTTATATAAAAATTAATCAGAACTTAGACATTTTTGGCCCAATCTCACCCCCAGTGACGGTACTTTCATTCTGAAAACATTAATTTTTATAGCTCCATGATCTTTGTAGTGTATTTAAGGGGGTCACAGCTTCAAGATGATTGGTAATCACTGTACAAATGTAAGAATTTCATCGACTTCAGCGCACTCTATGGTCAAAAATATTTTGTATATGTAGTTTTCTCATATATTAGGTAGAATTTTTTCATACAAACTTCAAGTACGTGCAGCCATACATTGAAAATATGTTTCGTTTTTTGCCAGCTTTGTGATCTCCAAGTTAAATCTCCAAGTTAAAAACAAACATTTGTTTTATAATATCAAGCATTAGGTAATCGAAATTTGTGTAATTCGTTCGAGAATAGTTAAACAAATAATTGTGTTCATCCTGTGAAATGGGACGTGTCGCCTTAGGTGAAAAAAGTTGACTCGTTGTAATGCATCTGACTCGCAGAATAAGCCTGAATAAGAAAAATGACATCAAGTAACGTCAACAACGCAAGGGGTCAATCAGTTTTGGAGGAATCTGTGTGATCAATTGGAATGCCAAAATATCGCTTGTCGCAAACCTTCAATTACAGTTTGTTCAAGAAATACCAGTACACCAATGCAGATTTCTTGCAAGAAGTTTTTTCAAGAAACACTAATATATAAAAACGGATTTATTGCACTCTATTGTGTTGTTCAATTAAACTCTTTTCGACCAAATGTCCATTCAACCAATAGTATTTTCTACTTAATGTCATTCAACCAAATATCATAGATTCATCTCGAATTGGATATTAGAAGCATCAATCTCAATAATTATTAGATATAGGGTAGGTGTACCAGTTATGGACATAGTGGTTCCCTATTTGGCCATACGTGATTACTTTTATGTCTTCAAATTTTGAAAATTTTTTGTGTTGTAGTAGTTAGATTTAGGATATATCTTGATGTTAAAACATTCAAAAAGATTTAAAATGTAAAAGTTATCAAAATTTCCCATATGGCCAAATAGGGAACCACTATGGCCATAACTGGTACACTTTCCCTATGCGTAAAAACTTGACGATCCGTTTGTTTTTAGAATATAATCAGTAAGAAGCCTAAAATATAACAGATTTATAATATCATAAAAACAAATTTAGTGCATATATAAGAGACAAATAATTTGCATTTGATGGGCACTAAAATGAGCAGAATTTTAAATTTGAAGTACGGCTTGGTGGGAGTGGCTTTTATATGAAAAATAGATTACGTTTTCATAGTGTTACTTATTTAGTCAGCACGTTATATTAAATAATAGAAATAAAACATTTTATTTTCGAAGGTTCTCTCAAACCAATTGAAAACTATATCTGCAATAAATTGCATTTTTTTTAGAAGAAATTCAAAGAAAATATTTTCAGTTCAGAGTTGAAGGATTCCACTTAAATTTTTACGGTACCTTCTAAGGCTTCATATTAAAAAATCTGGGGATTGTAAAAGATTTTTACAGGTTGATTTTTCTTCTTTATATAGGTACTAGTGGGCCACCCTAATAAACATATTTAATCATTTGTAGAAAAACCAAGCAGTTTCCCATGAAGAAATATTAAATGCTAATAAGTGATACATCAACGCTACCATGTGCTTAGTAAACTGCCAACAAACAAGAAAAGATAGTGCAATGTGCAGTGCATATTTTATGTTCGTATCAGAGTAAACATCGATCACAACTAAACCGGTGCACTCGCCG
The DNA here is from genome assembly GCF_002204515.2 of Aedes aegypti. Lineage (NCBI taxonomy): Eukaryota > Metazoa > Arthropoda > Insecta > Diptera > Culicidae > Aedes > Aedes aegypti. The sequence continues at coordinate 406,172,527 of NC_035108.1, forward strand.
GAAGTGTTGTCGCACATAGAAAAACCGAAGATCATGGAAATCGTTACGTTCAACGCAGCCCGCCAAGATTTGCTGCTAAGCTGTGGCGGTGAAGTGAAGCCCAAGCAACAGGTGCACACCAATGGGACGTTGCGATCAATTAAGCAGCGAAGAAATGCGAAACTGATTCAACAACAGCAGCAGCTTCAGAAAGTGCCCAATCGTATCGTCGTGAGTGCTGAGATAAATTATGATAAATCATCCAGTGATAGTAATAATAATAATAACAGTGCAGTGGAAAAGTGTAATGGCAGTGCTATCAGGTTGAGTGGTGGCCCGACCGGTAAAAGTGGTTCCCTTAGATCGGTTGGGGTGTCCAGTGGGAAACCGGTCAACATAACGCTGTCGAAAATGTCTCTACTGTGGAATACCAGCGGCTGGATACGCGTCTACTGCGGTCCGGATCGCAGTGATGTAAGCGGCGAAGATCCGAGTCGGATGGTGCATGTCATCACGACCGCAACCACGCTGGATGTGGTGAAAGATATGGACCTGCCGATGGAGTACACGCTCTGGGTAAGAAATTATTGATGGCTTGGCAAGTTGGCATGCTGTAAGTAAGGTATCTCCGTGGGTAAATTACTGAGTGTTCCACTGGATTAGTTCATTTGGGAATATGAGTAGTTGCTGCAATGGTCTGCAATAATGTGATAGGTGGTGTTCTATGCATGTGGTTAACATTTATTGAGATATGAAGATTGGGGATGCATGACAAGAAATGTAGCAATATCTGCATGATATTTAATATAATGTTGCATGTGTTTTGCGGGTGGGTTTCAAGTTTTTATTTTGTTTTACGGTTGATTTTAAGGTGAAGATGCATCGAAGCCACACCTCCAATATTCATAAGCACGCAGCTTATAGTTTGGAGGAAATAAGTGGACAAATGTGGATTAAAACAGTATTTCTCATACTATGCACAGTCAACGGTTTGATTGGTATAACATTTGTTCTACATCATTCAATAGGATATGGTAAATATTCCATATAATACAATAGGAACAATGGACATTCGCGATTTCCCGCGAAATTTGGCCTTGGATTGTTTCAAACATAGTTTACTGATCACAGATTGTTGTTAATGAATCGTAGTCATTCCACTTTACTATACAAGTTGTGTTGATATTCATTACGTTTGATTCGGCACGATACGTACGATATGTGGTTCACCGGGTGGATTATGTCAGCATTTCTAATATCACGGTAAAAACTCAATCAAGGTTATAATTTCGTGAGTTTTATATCTATGACCCGATTACGATAAAATTGTAGCTTACAAATAAATTCAGTTCAGTTTCACACAATTGAAATGAAATAGTTATAATAACGTAGGCTCTCATAAATATGTTTCAGACAATAAGACAATTTTTTTTAAGAATCAGAAAATAATTGCTACATGAGCAGTTTTTAACTAAATACAATATGGATGGGCATCTAATTCTTCCGAAAGAGGTGCACTTTGCGAAAAAGGACCACGTGATTATTGAGCTGAAATCGAATTCAGGTTATCTTCTGCGTCCATGAGTCCTCTCATGGCGTAGAGGTAACGCGCCCTAACTAGAGATCAGAGAGTCGTGAGTTCGATTCTTACTGAGAAGACGTGTAACTTTTTCGCAAAACTTCACACCAATTTGTCCATTTCATCCAATTGCAAAGTATATGTAATGTTTAGCTTTTCGGTAGTTGTTAAACTTCCACTCGGCTGGTTAGCCGTAAACCACGATTCATAATTGAAAACACTACACTCCCTTGCATAAGTTTGGGTACACCCCCTAAAAAACATTCAAAAGTGTTCAGTATATATCTCTGGAATTACACGTCCAATTGAAACTCTCTAAGCCGCATTAGTATGTATTTTTCAAAAAAAAAAAAAAAAAAAAAAAATGAATTTTGTACTCTAAATTTTTACTTCAAGTTGTGACATTTTCCAAAAAACGCAGTGAAAAACATAGCTAATTTCCCAAATTTTTGCACGATGACTTGAATGACTGATTTATTAATTTTGAATAGTTTTCAGATTTTTCCACAAAAACTTCGTGAGCGCTCTTCAAAGTATATAAGATTGCGATTCTAATGACACCTTGTTTTAAAATTTTGGTCGATCTAATGCTAAGGAAATTAGCTATGTTTTTCAGTGTGTTTTTTGAAAAATGTCACAACTTCAAGTAAAAATTTAGTATACAAAATTCAAAAAATGTTTTTGGAAAAATACATACGAAGTAAGAATAACTTTTTTGGACTGAACACTTTTGTATATCTTTTAGTGTGTGAACCCAAACTTATGCACGGGAGTGTATTTACGAAAAAAGGTCCAGGCGTTACAAAACTTAATGATTTTCTAATTCAAAGAATATACCAAATCTGTTTATATGTTGAGGGGCTGTCCATTAATTACGTAGGACATATTTGGGAGTTTTTCAATCCCCTCTCGCCCCCACAGTAAGATTTTTTGTATGAAAATAAAAAATATTTTTTATGGCGCATAAGGAATCGCAAACCCACTTCGAGTCGAGTCTAGTACACGACACTGAAGACGGCCTTACAGTTGAGGTCGAAATATGCGTATCTGTCAAAGTATACGAACTCTAGTAGCATTAAGGCTCAAGATTCCATCATTCAATCATCAGCAATCATCAAGACTGAAAAACCAGTTTTTTCGTTCAAATTTTTAAAAAGTCCCATGAAAATCTATCATTGCATTACTTATAGTAAGTTTAAAGCAATGATAGATTTTTTTGAACATTGCTTCAATTTTGAGCAAAAAACTGGTTTTGAAAATTTGTAAAATGTAAGATGGTTATTTTCATCTTAAACGGTATAGTACTAAATTCGGTTTTTCATTTATTTATACAAAAAAAGCTTTTCATCACTTCATGACATGAGTTTTAATTGTGTTTTAGAAGTTATTTATTAATAATCATCCATAAAAATTCAACATAAAATTGCAGCATACCGTTATGAAATGAATCCACTGAATCTTGCTTTAAATTCTCAGGATCTTGCTTAGGAGTGAGATAGGAATTGATACCTACCCAAGAGGATTTTTGAGATATAGTCTAGAATTTTAATATTCCGCTGCGATATTGCTGAAAATTCTCAAATCTCCGATGAATATTCTCAAAAGTTCATGAGGAATTGCCAGACTGCCACTAGCAATTACCAAATTCCACCGGAAACCTATTCAGAATCTTCAAGATTCAAAATATATTCAACATACAACTAGAAACCCACAGCATTCCGCTATACACATTCACGAAACGTCTTAAACATCTTAGAAGTTTGCAAGGAATCGACAGAGTCCGAACAGCATCCCCAAAAATTAATTATACATTTTCAGGATCCCGCAAGAAATCCCTAATGTCTGATAGTAATACTCAGATTTCTTTAAGTATTTCCAAGAATCCGCTAAAAATTCTCAGAAGTTCAACATAGGGACATAGACCAACTTTGGATCACCAGATTCTCGTAAGAAATTATTGATTTTTTCATGCTGTCCGCATAATTAATTGAAATCTTGATATGGCACGCACTTTGCTCCAGCCTGAGTGATATTGTTGAAGCGTTTGAAAAAAAAATCGAACTTCATACAGTGTCTCTATCGTATTAATCACACGCTTCAATGACCTTTTTGAAAATAAGTGTAGTTTAGACTGCGTAATTTAGTTATCTAGGTATTGTTAAAAATATGGATAATATGTTGACATTTCTAAAATTAACTTGAATACGAATTTGCTTTAAATACGCAATTTATTTTATGAAATACCATAAAAAGTTAAGGAAAAGTAGCTCGTCATTCGTTTCGGCATTTGCGGATTTTGCATCTCGCAATTTCAAAGCGATAAAACTCAGTCATCATTGATAATATTGGTGCAGAAAACTATCACTCGTTGCACTCAAATGCAGAATGTATGCTGATACTTTTTTAACTATGTCAGTGCAAAACAAAGTGATTTTCATTAAATCGTAATCGTAAGACGAATTAGCAACATTCATCGATTCCCAATACATATTTCAATGACGGCCTACTTCACCTTTAGAGACATCACTTTTTGCTTGATTTGCTGCTATTGTTATGGCATGCTTTTACATAAGCGATGCATTGAGCTGAAGACGCGAGACGAATTGTATGATAGAAACTTTGTGTGAGTCATAGACTTTTTGTTGCTGTTGTTTCAATGCTTGTCCTTTGTTCAAACATAATATTCCAAGTTTGACTAAAAATGTTTTTGATAAAATTCTTCTTCTTTTTGGCGTTACGTCCCAACTGGGACAAAGACTGCTTCTCAGATTAGTGTTCTTATGAGCACTTCCACAGTTATTAACTGAGAGCTTTCTTTGCCAAAGTTGCCATTTCCGCATTCGTATATCGTGTGGCAGGTATGATGATACTCTATGCCCAGGGAAGTCAAGTAAATTTCCATTACGAAAAGATCCTGGACCGACCGGGAATCGAATCCAGACACCTTCAGCATAGCTTTGCTTTGTAGCCGCAGACTCTAACCACTAGGCTAAGGAAGGCCCCAATATTTTATATTTATATTTACGTAGCTTAAATCCTTGTTCTGTTGGAATTATACCTGTGTCAACGTAAATATAAGGATTTGTTTTTGATCATTTTTATATCGACCACGACTGAAATCAAGTTTGAGGCTGTATCCAAATTTCATATACTTAAGTTTTAAATTACAATTTCATTAAATGATAGCCTGATCGAGATCATATCATAATTTTAATTGTACACGTTTTCTGACTCAGCACAAATTAGATTAGTGTGTAAATTAGATTTCTACAGTTAACTCTCCCTCGATATTCTGTACCTCGATATTTCCCCTAACTCGATGGAATGCACGGTCCCTTCAATCTAGCATGCTTCGATACCCCTGTAAGTCGATACCTCTGTCAGTCGATACCTCTCTAACTCGATGTTCCCTAACTCGATGCGATCTGTTTGAGTTTCCTTTATGTGTTTACCTTTCTAACTCGATATTTTCATGAAAAGTCCCAAATGTCTTCCAATTGTAATCAATTTCATGCATTTGAATATCATAATTAAATTGATAGTAAAATTAAGCTTTACTACCCATTTCTGGTTGATAAAATTGAACATTTTTGCAGACCATTAAAAAAGTGTCACATATGGCAAAATTGTATTATTTTTCACGTTAAAATCATTATTTTGAATGTATTTTGTCAAAATAATGAAAATTCCAAAATTTGAAAAATATGTGTTCTGTATTTCGATACCTCCCTAACTCGATGTACCCTTCAATATCGAGTTAGGGAGAGTTAACTGTATCTGCATTGGGCTTGGAAGGGAAGGCTGGTGAAGTCGTGTTCATGCTTTCTGGAACACGCTATACGTATTGATGTAAATGTGTGCTATTTAATTTTAATATTGAATATTTCGAGAAAATATTTGCATTGATGATATACACAAACAAACTATTAATGACGATATTAAACAAAGTTTGCTACGATTATGATTGCGGCACATATGAGGCCGCACTTTGCAGCAAGCATGGGAAAATTCAGTCACTCACCCGAACGCCACCGATAAAAAATAGCAAAAAATCTGCTGCTACCGAACATTCAGTGATAGCTGAATCGTACTGGGTGGAGTGTAGCATGAAAGCGTCAAAACCGATTGTGTAAAAGCAAGAATCGGAAGGAACACGAAGAGAAATGAATACCAATACACTTGTATCTGCGAGGCACGAGTGAAAGCATTAAGCATCCATTCGCCGAATGCATTGAACTGAGTGAGCGGATTCCCACTCACTGAATCATTCTGTGGTGTGGATTGCCAGTCAGTGAACACTCATCAGCACTCAAATCCGAATGCCACTCCAACGGAATCAGAATGTAAACAATCATTCGGTATGCATTCGGTTGCCTTCGGCTTTTAGAATCGGTAGCGACTCAATCAGTAGCCGTTTTTTGTTTCGCTTGGTGTTCGCCGAAGAAGCAGAATGGGCACTGGAAATTGAAACGTTCGGCTTGGTCAGAGAAACGGCTTTCTCGCTCCCGACTGTGCGTGGAAGCGAGTGAGGGAAACACAAAAACTGAGTGAGTGTTTCCCATGCTTGCTTTGCAGTCCGGTAGTGAAAGAAATACACAATATAATGAAGTCATTTGTGTAATCGAAATTCATATTGCAATTGACGTTACGCCATAGCGAAGAAGAATAAATCATCAAGCTGATATTAACTAGCCTAGACAGTGAATCAAATCTTAACCAACAGGCAACAATGAATACATTGTCCTCATCGGTTCGTACTGCAACAGTAGTATTCTTCAACAACAATTTATCAGAATTTTTACAAAATATGGCAATGATCGCTCACTGTGCGTGAAGCGATATTTTAAGCTTTGCATTGCAATTTTCGAAACTTTTTTTTTCTGTTGCTAAACATTGCTACATCGTCGAATAGCAACCATAAAACAAATTTGAGTTTGTGTTTAAAAAATTTATTAATCAAGAGTTAAAAAGGGGCAACATTGTTGGCCCTGTGTTTGTCATGACAATTTTTCTTGAAATTATAACCCGATCCGCAAAAGTTGAAACAAAGCCTCACAGGGCGTTTGCTTCGTTGTTTGTTTTTCATCTTTGTCAATGACAATTTGACAATTTTTAGCCTAGGGCTTAAATTAAATTAAATCATAAGTAAAGATAATAATAATAAGTATAATGGAAAAGTGACATCGTGTGATTAAAAACCTTGAATGTATTCCCTTCTTCTTCTTCATAGCATTACATCCCCACTGGGAATAATCATTTTTCTCAGTTCAGAGCACTTGATTAGTAATTACCTAAGAGCTTTGCCACAGCACAATAGCGCCTAATTCTAATATTTGGTAGTTGGCGCCACTCGTGGCGCTCGCATCGCTTTTGTTCGAGTTTGACGTTTGCTCACTAACGCCTCCTAGTCCGCGCTTGGCCACATAAAGTATTTTCAGCATCGGGCGTATATGTTCACGTGACTATGTTTTAGATTGATTATTGTTCTAGCTGATACGTCTGTTTGTCTGTACGCCTACTGATTTGTTTATACCTAGTCGATATATGAAGACATCACTGATTATGAAAACAAATTAGAATAATTTTAAACAAATTTACGCATAATATTTTGAAAAGTAAGTGTGATAGATTTAGACTTTTTGGTCAGTGTGCTGGAACAAGTTCATCAAAATTGTTCTTGTTAATTTTGAACCCTCGTACATATACAAATCATTATTAGTTTGTAATTGATTATGCCTATGAAGTGCTAGCTAATAAATTGAATCGAGGTTAACGTCAATATCAAATGGGTTTAATTCCATACATTCTGATTAAACTTCATAAACACGTTCTCTTACCAGGTCCAAATTGGTGGTTCCAAAACTCGTCGGCTCGAGGAAAACGAATACCCACTGCTAGTGCAGGAAGAGTTCCTCAAGTCCCTTGGCTATCTGGACGAGTCTCGACGTGCTCGACTGGGCATCGATCCGGAACTGAAACATTTGATCCGGTTCCACATTGGCCCGTCTGAGATTCCCATGTGCAAGGGCGTTCTTCGGTCTGGATCCGTGGAGATACTCAAGGGTCTGGTGTTTCCCCAATGGAGGAGACGCTATCTGTCCATCATTGGAAGCAAGCTGATTGTTTTCCCAGGTGAGTCTCGTCTTAATAGTAAAATATATGATCATTAATTACTCAATTGATGTGTTCCAGCTGGTTCATCGATGTCTCCAGAAGTTTACGAACTGTCGGGAGCGGACATCTACGAGCATTCACCCGGTTACAACCGACTGATCATAAAAATAGTGCCAAAGTCAATCGATAATAACAATGGAAGAAGTACAAAAGAGAACCTGAGTAGGTTCATAGACAGTACCAGTACGACTCAGCTTTACAATAGCACTGCTAGTGTCCACTCGATCAGCGACCGCGAGACGGTGCTATTTCTGGGCTTCGAAGAATCCTGGGAACGTGATCAGTGGAGCGGCTGGCTTTCTGAGGTAAGAACGATCATGATGCGGGCGATGCGAAAATACTGGTGTGTATGTGTGTTTGTGTCCATAAGAAATTTCCATTTAATTTGTACGGTGATGGTATGGAAGTATGAGCCAATTGTTCGGTCTTCGAAGTGAAACGATTTCCAACGGCTAAGGGTATGCGATATGTATTTTATTCAAAGCGAACTATACCACTCAATTCCACTAGATTTCTAGTACACGACACAGTAGAAGGCCCCACTGTTGAGGTTGAAATACGAGTATCTGTTAAAGGATACAAACTCTAGTGGAATTAAATGGTATACCTAGTTCGGTTTTTATTTACTTAACATGTTTTTGTTTCCGTCACTATAAAGTATATGAAATCGACTTAAACTTCGTTTTGGTATTGCATTGATCAAATCAGAAACAAAACCATACATCTTCAATGTTGCCTTGTCTTAGTGACTGGTTATGAACTTCTTAAATGGTGGTGAAGCAATTTGGTCGTTCATAAAGGTAATGTGTACTTAAATTTCGTTAAATTCTATTGGTTAGACGAGGGGATTTAGCTCTTCAAATTAGGTTTCAACGAAGTGGACGTCAGGATTTTGATATCACAAATTATTCGTACAAGGCTTTCTTGAAGAGGAAAAGCAAGTAGGGCTATCAGGGTTTTGAATTGAGAAATATACTGAAGAGCACTCGTTGAAGAAAATTCTCCCGTTGGAATTGTTTTGCGAATTAATCCTTGAGCGATGTTTTGCATTGAAATCCGAAATGACAAAAAAATGTCAGTTTGAAGCAAATTAACTTGCTTCCTGGGGAATTCCGGCTTCCAAACATGCTGCCGTCCATCTGCCTGGTACAAGCCTCAACGATTCGTTTGCGCGAAGGGCAGTCCCATAAGTTAGACTTATGGTTGCCCCCGCAATTTGTGTATACAAACTTTATGGTATCTTACTTCACAGGACGGACGTCGTTTTGACCGGTATTCGACAAAATCATTCGAAATGCCGTGTACCCTTAGCCCTGACAGGTTCGTCGGTGATGCGGTTTTCCTAAGCGAATCACTCATGCGTTACCAACCAGGTAGCCCCATTTGCTCTACACAGAAAATTGCAAGAGTGGAAGAAGCGTTCGTGTCTCACTCAGATCGAGACGTACCGATTAGGGTGTCCATCATTTGTAGCTTTTGTAGCGTGAAAAACGACCGCGACTTGGTTTGGTTCATTGTCGTAATAGGTGTGATGTCCTCTTTAATGACTACGAACACTGGGTTTGATTTGGAAATTTATTCGCTTTGTTTCAAAATTTTGCATATATTTATGGACAGAGGCTTATTTGGTAAAGATCCAATGATATACGATTTTTGGCTTGGTTTTTTTGGAAAGTTAGTATAAATGCGCATCGAAATGCACTTGTACTTAATGGCTATTTCGATTGGTAGTGTGAGAAAAGGATAATGATTGTCACCTGGCCATTGCCAACTGAAAACATTTGGTAAACATATCAACCAGAACGATAAGATACTTTCTGGCTCTTATTCAAGTCAGTCCTCCAAGAATTACGAAAAAATATCATTCGGTTTAGAATGTTTTCGGAATTAGTAAGATTTAATTTGAAATCAATAAACCTAAAATCTCGAATACTCATTCAAGCACTCAAGTCAGAAAAGTAAACAAACTTACTTTATCAAACCTACGTGTTTCGTAGACGAAATTCTACACGTTCCGTTCTAAACCAACTCGAATTTTCACTTTTAGAACGTTAAATTTCAGGCTTTACAAAACGGCGTAAGTAAGATTTTTAACTTTCGCAACCTAATAAAAAAAAACACACTACTTGAGTCGATCTAACACTGTTACAAAAACGTCGTAAGTAACTGAATGAAACGACTTATCATTGTGACATACAATTTTTGTGGGGAACGATAGAAACTGCTTATTATTTTAAAGCAAGCTGATTGAATACAAAATGTAGGCGATATACACAGTGAAGAAAAGGGGATTAATTTTAAAACAGGTTGTGATTTTTCTTAATCAATTTTCTCTAAACCGTATGAAAGTTACTTACGTCGATTTGAAAAAGCAATCGAGTAATATACTTTGAAAACTCATTGCAAGTTTTTGGGCATTTTGCTATTGTTCAATAATGTTTCGTTTAAATTTCTCTATCGTCAATGGGAAAGAAATAAAGTGGAGTATTATATAAATAATATAAAAATCAATTTAAAATAATTTAAAGTAGTATGAATGTTGCCAATGATCGTATAGAAAATTTGACATTATAGTAGGGAGACTTACGGCTTCGGCACCATTCGACTATTATCGGCAATCAAATTTTAAACGCCAAATACACAGTATTTTTCTGTCAAAACACATCAGTGGAAACATTCAGATCATTCTTCATTCTGCCCGGTTCCTGCTGGCGAGATTTCCGAGACTAAACAAACGATATCGCCGGAGATGTTATCAATTTAAATGAGCACGCCTCAAAATGCGACTGATTTTGAGCTGCCGAAGAGATTCACCAGCAGTTGTTATGGGAAAGTTGCCGAAGAGATTGAGGCTGCCGACAATAGTCACACTGACAAGGGATGTTTGCAGCGTTGTGAAAACGTTTCTAGAAGCATTTTGACAAGTCTGTTGGTGTGAATCGATAAAGGATTGAGCAACGCATAAATGTAAATAGACAAACACGGACTTTGTCTGCTGATGTCCGAGAAAATTACAAAAGAAGCACGGCATCGGCTTAAGCTGCCGAGAATACGTAAGTTCCCCTATCTATTTTATCAATGCTGTGTAAAACTTGGCACTATTAAGATAAACCTATGGGTCGGAACTAGTTCAGCTGCACAAATGACGACGATAATGACGAAAATGTATGTTTTGGGAGACAATACGCACGGCTGATAGCTATATCGCAGGCAGCGTAGCCAACAAACCGTTAAATGTTTGCGAAATCCTATGTCACGAACGATGAGCTCGATGATGATGATTTGCGTATTGCACTTGATGACGATGGTAAATTTGGGTGAACTGCCGTCGATGTTGCCATGATTGGTGTGCGGATATTAACCTTGAATTTGTTTTCACAATTCCAAAAAATGGAACTGTCAACAGATGGATTTTCCACTGGTTTGTTTCGAATGGTTTTTGATGTGAAGAAAGAAACGACCCCTTGCGATTTTTCTTGTTGGATTTGTAAAATAGTCATGGCTGTGGAACGTATGTACTACGCTTGACAGCAGATGGACTTGTGCTTTCGTTGTATACCTCACGAGCAGAACATGCATTTTCACGTCAGAAGATATGCTTGGGGTCACGCACCTTGACTCTAGCACAATGGATAATTTCACCTTCCTTTCGAAGAAAGGGAAACCCTTGGGCATAGCATTATTAAACACAATTAATTGATATTCTTTGCTTATACTACTCCCCATCCACAACAAGAAGCTTAGTAATGATTTTGATCGGTATATGATTCCACATACGGAGTTTTATGGCAGTGATTCCACCTAGTGTGAATGGATCGAACAAAAACTGTCAGTTTCATAATTTCACAAAGAAAAATCATCCAAGCGAGTGCCTTCTTTTGGAACTGGACGGTTATGGCTCACTCATTCATCATCGGTTGCAGAGACATAAGAGCAGCCGTTTTTGGTCATTATTTCTTGCCAAACAGTGATACGGTGTTTGGTTTGAAAATGCTGCACGTGGTTATGCAATGTTTCACGTTACATTTATTGGTATTTTATTGGTTGGTTTAAAAAAATAATTGATCTCAGCAGTAGAGACTGTTCAAACACAGTTGAATGATGTGGAAAATGAACAGAAATCTTTCTACAGATTATTCATTATCGAACAGAAGAAAGATATATTTTTGTCATTTTTCACGTTATTTTGAGTTTAACATTATTCAAGAACTACTTCTGATATAGGTTATCAGATCTACAGTTGTAACGAGTAACCTTGTGAGCAAGATACATACAGGATAATATAGATTCAGCCTATATTGAAATTCATCGATTGGGCTTATATGATGTTGTTCATATAGGCTCAACCAATGATTTTCCATATGTGTAGATGTGTAGGCTAATTCAACATGATTTTTCAAAACTCGTGTTTCAGATCTGTTTACGGTTATCCAATTTTTCTTTCGAGATAAGGCCTTCAGATCCATAGGCGTAATCGATGGTTTATGGGTAAGATATTCAGCCAAATAGATTCGCACAACCATATTGTGCAAATTTCTGTGGCCAATGATTATACGGGATATCCAAGAACTTCGATAAAAACAGATCTTCAGATATGCAATAGTAACTAGTGAAATATTTGAAAATAATAAATAAGGTTTTTCGTGGTGCGTGATCTATTTTTTAGCGTAACTACAAGTCTAATGCTTAAGATGCATACTCCAAATGGCTCAAACGAATCAAATCTATTAAGTGTCGTTTGAGTTTGAACCATGTTCATCAACGGTTGAGACACTACTGGCTATTCTTGTAGATCTGAAAGCTCATTGTCAAAAAACTTCATGGAATGCTCAATTGCACAAAATTATAAAAGCTTGTGCAGGGGTAAATCTCATTCATTCCCCTTCCAGATGTGATTGATTCCGCATAGTGATCCGATCAAAATAACCTTAAACAATCGTTTGACATTTACATTTTACATCTAAAAACCAGTTCTGAATATTGTTCTTGAATGACATTAAATTGCAGTTGGAACCAAATATGCGCGTACGTATTTCATTGAGCATGTTTGAGTGAAAACATTGTTCAATTATCTTTAAAAAACCACAGCTTGCAGGTGTAAAATCATGTATTTGTAGTATATTTCTTTGACGTGAAGATTTCCTGCAGGTTTACTCGTAAAACAACTTTCAATCTTATTTAGATTTTGGTTTTACCTGTTGATGTTCCCCATTTAAATATTCTAGCACACATCATGTTTGCGCGTCGTCCAACAATCTAAAAGATAATTTTATGTAATAAGCGTTTACCGTAGGAACGCTTCTAATGTGCGTTGAAAGCTCGTGCCGTTAACCCTTACGTGCTCATGATGTTTGACGAGGTGTATATGTGCTGACGGGAAAGAGCTGGTTTATGACTGATGATTCTCGAATGATTCCGATGAAATTTCAATAATCAAAAAGTATCTATTCCAATAAATACTCCAATGAAATTTTAAGACATTCAATAAAATAATCAGTTTTATTAAAATGAACATGGAAAATGTTAGTCTTCAATCTTGTCTGCTTTATCAAATTGCATTTTGTTGAAGATTTCATTGTTTTTTTTTCCGGTGGTACTACTCATATAGTAGCATAATGGCTCGAAGGCGGGCAAAATAATAATATGTTTCCCCGACTTCCTTAACACTTGTCATTCAAATACAAAGTTTGATGCAGATTCATTGACCTTGAATTGGCTGAAGCAAGAGCTTTTATAGCAGCCTGACTATCTGAACAGAAATGTATGACTTTACCTATTACGCGCTGTTGAAGTGCTGATTGCAAGGAAGGAAGGTTTTTTTGTGAAAAAGGTCCAAAATAGCAAAATTCTGCAATTTTGGACACTTTTATCTCAGAAACAGTTATACACTACCCGTCATAGATATAAACTCACTAAAATAAGTATCGCAACAGCCAATTGAACATCTCTACCCAAAAATTAAGCATTACCTCAAAATAGGTTCATTTCCATTGCTATATCTCGAGATCCATATGATTTGCAAAGAACCGATCTTCAGCAAAGTTGTGCAGTGGACCAAGGACATCCGAAAAGCAAACAGTTTGTTTCGAAGTTTTGCCGATAGGTGGTGCTAGTAAGCATGCAAAATTGAGCGTTCTCGCTTGTGATCCACAAGAGATGGAAAGATCGAGTCTTCGGCAAAATTATTTAGAAAGTCAAGGATTTTCGGTAGACAGACAGTGTGTTGCGCAATTTAGCGTCAAAATTGCACTAGTAAGCATATTAAATAAGTATCTACTCATTATCCAGATGAGATAGAAAGTTCAAGACTTCAATAAAGCTGTTTATGAAAGTCAAAGACATCCGGAAGCAAACAAAACTACCCGCTAGGTGGTGCTTGTTAGCAAAGAAAAAATGAGAATACAGTGATACCTCCATGAGTCGATGTTCCATGACTCGATATCGACTCATGGAACCATACTAAAAACAAAATTTCATGGTTACAATGATGGTCCCTAGAAGCAACTTTCCAAAGGATTGCTGTTCCATGACTCGATATTTCCATGAGTCGATGGTCCCTTCAATATCGACTTATGGAGGTTTCACTGTAATACATTTTAAAACTCCACTCGGCTGGTTAGCCGTAAACCACGAATGATAACTATTTAAACAAAAATGAATTACTTAAACTCGAAATGAATCTGACCTGAATTACTTGAAAATGAACAAACCTAAATCACATGAAAATGAAATTAATCATAATAAATCTATGAGATGCTTAGTAGAATACCTTTAAGTAGATGAAAAACCGAATTGAGTACTATGCCTTTTAATTCCACTAGAGTTTCTATCCATTGACAGACTCTAGTCAAGTCTAGTACATGACACTGAAGACGGCCTTACAGTTGAGATCGAAATTAGCGTATCTGTCAAAGAATGCAAACTCTAGTGAAATAATTCAGTTCTGAAATCCTTAAATATCAAGCAAATCAGACCGAATAACTTAAAAGTGAATTGAATTAAACTTGAAACACTTGAATATGAAGTAGATCAAACATGAATCACTTGTAAATGAATGAATCAGATCTAAATCACTCAAATATGAAGTTAATTAGTAATATGATGTAAATCAGCCCTGAATTTCTAGAAAATGAAATCAATCGTACCTGTAACACTTGAATAAAAAGTGCATCAGTTTTGATTCACTTAAAAATGAAGTAAATAGCACTAAACTGCTTGAACATGACGTGAATCATACCTGAGCAACTGGAAAATGCAGTGAGACAATACTGAATCACGTTTAGATGAATCGAACATGAGCTACTTGAATATCAAGTATTTCATACTTGAAACAGTTGAACATAAAGTAATTCATTCCTGCATCACATGAATATCAAGTGAATCAGATCTGAGTTACTTGGATTGTGAGTGATTCTATCATGCATCACTGGAATATGAAGTTCTAAATCACTTGAATATGAAGGAAATCAGTCCTGAATCACTTGAACATAAAGTGAATCAAACATAAAACACTTGAAAATGAAGTGAAACAGACATGAATCACTTGAAATCATTTGAACATTGAGTGAATCAAACCTGAAACAGTTGAGTATGAAGTGAATCAGATTTGAAACACCTGGATATGGAGCGAATTGAATCGCTTGGAAATGAATCATCTGAATATGAAGTGAATCAATCCAGAATCACTTGAAAATGAAGTGCATCTGACGTGAATCACTTGGATATGGAGCGAACCAAAACTGAATCACATGAATACGAAGTGAATTAATCTTGAGCGAAAACATGGAGTGAATCTGACATGATTTATTTGTTATGGAGAGAATTAAACCTGAAACACATAAGAGGATCAGACATGCATCACTTGAATATAAAGTCAATCAATCACATCACTGAATCACTTGAATATGAAGTGCATCAGGTAAGAATCACTGCACATGAAGTAAAACATATCTGAATCCTTAAAAGATGCATCAGATCTGAATTACTTGAATATGCAATGGATCAGACCTGATTCTGACTTTAATCACTTCCACTTCCAAATGCCAAAGGTTTTCTGAAAAACATTCTGGATATTCTATCTTTTTAAACCATTAGATTTTATACCAGTTAATCCTCCATAACATGATGTTCCGTATCTCGACAAAGAGTTGAAGAACCAGAGTAAAAGTTGGTTTACGTGGCAACCTTGGACCTCAGTAAACTGGTTATGTATTTTATAAAGGGATCATCCCTTTGATAACAAGTTCAAGATACTCAATTTTACATGTTCACTAGCGCCACCAAGGAGAATAACGAATCAAACTGTTTGACGTTCTGATTTCTTTGATTGTCTGAACAACTTTGACGAAAACTCGAACTTGCTATTTCATCAGGATAACAATATAAAACTAGCAGAAAATTCTCAATTCAACATGTTTACTACCGCTACCTAGTGACAAAAAATAGAACCATACTGTTTGCCATTTGGATGTCCTTGATCTTTGACAAAAATGCTCAATTTTACATGCATACTAGCACCACCTAGCGGCAAAATTTCAAACCAAATAGTCTATCTTCCGGATGTCTGAACAACTTTGCTTAAGACTCGAACTTTCTATTTCATATGGATCTCAAGATAGAACTTGCTTAAAATGCTCAATTTTACATGCTAACTAGCGCTACCTAGCGGCCAAAATTGCGAACCAAACTGTTTGCTTTTTGAATGTCCTTGATCTGCTGAACGGCTCACAACAGCGTTTGTCCCCCATGTCAGGGGAGGCTGATCATCGTCCGAGTGCCAGAGAAGGCCGGTTCTTCAACTTCAGCATAATAAACGTGCACAGCCCTCACTCCGGAAGCACTGATGATGACAAAGACGCTTTTTACGCGCAGCTCGAACGCGAGTACGCTGCCAAAGCCACGACGTTAAAATTATCAAAGGAGATCTAAACACTCAGGTTGGCAAGGAGGAGTTCAGACCAACTATTGGAAAGTTCAGCGCCCACTGGCTGACGAACAAAAACGGCTTACGACTTATTGATTTCGTCGCCTCTTCCAGCACAGCGTTCCATACCGCTACACCTGGGTACGTAGGACGGAGTCGACGGAACGATTGGTTCGACGAGGAATGTAGGCAGATTCTGGAGGAGAAGAATGCAGCGCGGGCGATCATGCTGCAGCAAGGGACCCGGCAGAACGTGGAACGTTATAGACGGAAACGGCAACAGAAGACCCACCTCTTTCAGGAGAAAAAAAGCCGCCTGGAGGAGATGGAACAGCTGTGCCGGTCTCAAGAAACACGCAAGTTCTATCAGAAGCTCAACGCATCCCGAAACGGCTTAGTGCCGCGAGCCGAGATGTGCAGGGATAAGGATGGGAGCATTTAGATGGACGAGTGTGAGGTGATCGAAAGGTGGAAGCAGCACTTCTACGAGCACCTGAATGGCGCTGAAATCACAGGCAATGAAGGTCGAGACAACGCAGGAAATGCCTTCGTCAGTACTGCGGAGGATGGAAACCAACAAGCTCCCACTTTGAGAGAGGTTAAGGATGCCATTCACCAGCTCAAGAACAATAAAGCTGCTGGAAAGGATGGTGTTTGCGCCGACCAACGAAAGGTTTCGTTTCAGTTCGAGTGTACTTATTCACCACTACAAGATCAATAGTTAGATAACTCGTGTCCGAGTCGAGCAGTTACCTGATAAGCGTAGATATAGTTATATCGCTCTAACCAGTGCAAATAATCAGTCTACTTCATATTCCCATATCATATCGATCGCTTCACGATCGACGATAGGGCCGATCGCAGGCAGAAACCCGATGTCCAAAAACATCGCAGCTGGTCAGTCAACCAGCAAAATTGTAGATCTTGCTAGTCTCTAATAAACCTTCCGCATGAATAGATCTCTTTCCTACAACCGTCGCGAGTTCACATTTTGTACGATTGTGAAGAAGAAAAGTGCAATAAATTCACTACCATCCCTCCGTATAAGTGCTCCCGCGTATCAATTTCACTTAGTGCAAGTTATCCGACGACTTGAACCAAGATCGTGAAGTCCGTTAAGTTCGTGAGTAAACATTTTTGGTCCTTCGAACCGGATCGTCGGAAAACGCGAAAGTGAAGTGAGAAAGTTGCCGTCTGCTGAGCTGCCGCGTGGTCGCTGATTATTCTCCACGAGGGAGAACAATAGGACACGGGCGTCTTCAACATTAAGTGTGTTTCGTCTTCGTTCATCATTACCCTCTGCCTATGCGAAGAGCTGCGGCGGATCAAGGACACTGTTCGGACCCTTAACTGCTTTTGGACACTTAGCTCACTTTATGCGCCAAATGAATTCCTTTCTTTTCTATTCCGTTTAATTTCTTGACGCTATACACTTGACGGTTGGTTTTCAAAGAGTTATGCACTAATTTCTTCGTACGTTTGTAGCATTCTGGTAAGTATTTTCTTCTCTTCTAGGTTCACCAAGGATCAGGTAAGTTCACGAGGTATCTATCTTCTTTTCAGGTCACACAGAACACAATCGATGTAAAGGGAAAACAGGTAAATATTTATTCAACAGTTACTACTGTGCACTTTATTCTTCTAGGACCGGCGTATAGAAATACGTAATTAATTCGGCGAGCTAGAGAAAAACCGGCGACCGTTCGTGATCGATCTTTATTGCGTACTGATCATATGGCGAACAGAGCGATAGCAACAAAACCAAAAATTTATTATTACCTAGGCGTATATACGCACCACAACTGATAGCGTTAAGCTTTTCGAGAGAGTGAATTTGGTTGGGAGAAATTATGCTACCGTCTAGGGATGCTCAGAAAGAGCCAAATATTAAACTAATAATGTTTGTACTTAACAGACACCATTGGAGCTACCAGACGAGACCGGACGGATTTGCCAGGATAACAGGATAAGTATAATAATAAATAATAAAGATTATTACAATTGCTTGCATGATCAAATTGTGTCGTCCATATCATTTTGCACTGAGCTGAGCCCTGACCAGTCCGCCATCTCTCTAGGCATTGTCCGCTTCGTTGGTTGGTTTGCTTTGTCCGATTCCCAGTCAAAACCCCCATTGTCCAGTCAAACCGCGTGGTCGATCCGAGTGTCGCGTTCGAGTGAAGTGCAAGTGAGATACAATAGTGTTTTATTATGTCAGTGAATGATGATTACCGACTGCTGTGTAAGCAGGAGCGTTCTCTGCGGATTTCTCTGGAGAACATGAAGGAGTTTGCTCATGCCCATCAAGCAGGAGCCGACAGACATGACGTCGATCTCCGCATCGCCAAGCTGGATGAAATATGGGAGAAATTTGTTGGTGTGCGACTGAGGATCGAGATGCTGACCGAAGATGTTGGAGATGGTGATATTTCCACTGATACCGAGGAGTCAGAGGAGGCCAAGCTGCAACGTCACATCAGGTTGCAGAAACAGCACGATCGTGATAATGCGAGAATCATTAAGGATTTCGAGAACGAAGTTTACCAGCTGAAGAAAGCCTTTTTCAGTTTACTTCAGGCTGGTCCAAGCTGCGTGCAGCAGGTTCAGCAGTATCAAAATGCAGCTGTGTCGCAGTCTAAGGTTAAGCTCCCCGAGCTAAAACTGCCTACCTTTAACGGAAGGATGTCGGATTGGGTTACATTCCGTGACACCTACAAGAACTTAATCCACAACGACAATTGCCTTTCCGACATGGATAAATTCACTTATCTCAGAACCTCTCTCACGGGCGACGCACTGCAAGAGATCGCATCGATCGAGATGTCTGCTGTCAATTATGCCATTGCGTGGGAGGCATTGGAAAATGCATTCGAGAACAAGAAGCTGCTGGTAATGACGTATTTGGATTCGTTATTTGCACTCGAGTCTCTTCGACAAGAAAGTTTCGAATCGTTGAGTAGGCTAGTGAACGGTTTTGAGAAAAACCTTCAGATGCTCACCAAGATTGGTGAAGACACGGAAGGTTGGAGCACGCTGTTGCAGTACATGCTTTGCAAGCGTCTGCATCCCACAACATTAAGGCAATGGGAGTCGCATTACAACTCTAAAGAAGTTCCCAAGTATAAGGACCTGATAAAGTTTTTGAAAAGTCACTGTTCGGTGCTGCAGTCTATCACTCCTGGAAAGCAGTTCCAAGCTGAATCGAGGAAACCTGTACGACCGTCGATAAGTCATGCTGGTGTCCAATCAACAAGTTGCTGTCCGTTTTGCGGAGAATCGGCTCACTCCGCCTTTAAGTGTGCAAAGTTTTCCAAAATGCGAATTGCGGAAAGGGTTGATGCCGTGAAGAAACACTCGCTTTGCTTGAATTGCTTGTCCTCGGGACACATTGCTCGTTTTTGCACTCGAGGATCGTGTTTCCACTGTGGTCAACGTCACCACTCGTTGCTTCACGCGAACTCGTCGACCACCGCGAATTCATCAACAAAATCTGGACAGTCAAATGGGAATCAGCCGATAAAGAAACCACAAGGACAGAACTCGCAACCACCACAAGCTAAGCCAACACCAAACGGTCAGTCAACAAACACTCAGCCTACACAAAGTGGACGCACAGATCCACAAAACTCCACCAATGCAAGTAATGCTCATTCACACACTTCCGCCACAGACTGCCCCAGTACAAGTTACCACACTGCACCTCTCTCATCAACACGCCATGTTCCACACACTGTTTTGCTCTCTACCGCTGTCGTAAACCTTTGCGATCAGTTCGGTAACACCATACTCGCTCGTGCGTTGCTGGACTCTGGGTCTCAGCGATGCTACATGTCTGAAGCTATCTCTCAAAAGCTCAAGTTCAAACGAACTCGTGAGCACCTACCGATCGCTGGTATCGGTGGGGCGCGAACTGCATCCACTAAAGCAGTTTTCGCTAAAGTTCATTCGCTCGTTTCAAAATACGTGACAAACCTTAAATTTCACGTTTTGCCTCGAGTAACTGTCGATCTCCCAACAAGAAGCATCGATATTCGATCCTGGAACGTTCCGAAGGAGTTGATTTTGGCCGATCCAACATTCCACGAATCTAGAGCAGTGGATCTGATAATTGGAGCTGAAGTGTATCTAGAGCTGATGATCGCCGAACGTCAAATCAAGCTAGGCGATTCCGGTCCGGTACTGCAGAACACGCTGCTGGGCTGGATCGTGTCCGGTGGAATTCCGAATGATTCAATCACCCTGCCATCTGTGTCAGCATGCGCTACCGAAAGAATTGAAGAAGAGTTGGCGCGGTTCTTTGAGCTGGAATCGTGTCGCACCACTAGCACGCTGTCGTTGGAAGAATCAGCATGTGAAACGCATTTTGAGAAAACGACGAAAAGAGATCCAAGCGGCCGATTCGTCGTCCAGTTGCCGAAGAAACAGTTTCTGGTTGAGCGTCTGGGAGATACGCAAGCCATCGCCACTCGTCGATTCATGGCACTCGAGAGAATATTGGACATGGATCCAGCAGGGAAGAAAATGTACATTGAGTTCATCAACGAGTACCTCCGGATGCAGCACATGCGCGAGGTTTCACCAAAAGAGTATAGCACATTTCCGGTTACGTACTTTTTACCACATCATGCGGTGCTCAAGCCCGACAGCACAACTACAAAATTGCGTGTCGTGTTTGATGCGTCATGCTTGAGTTCTTCTGGAGTTTCATTGAATGATGCGTTAATGGTGGGTCCCGTAGTCCAGGAGGATCTCACCTCAATCACATTGCGTTTTCGCCTGCGGAAGTACGCGATGACAGCCGACATCGAGAAGATGTATAGGATGATTAAGATGCACCCTCTGGACCATCCACTGCAATGTATATTGTGGAGAGAAGAATCTACAAAACCAATTCGATTTTTTGTGCTGACTACCGTCACATACGGCACGTCATCTGCGCCGTATCTAGCAACGCGCTGCCTGAAGAAGTTGGCGGAGGATGAAAAGGCTAACTTTCCTGCTGCCACTGAGACAATTATCTATGATTTTTATGTGGACGATATACTGAAGAGCGTCGACAGCGTTGAGGAAGCAGGGCAGCTTTCAAGAGATCTGATTCACGTTCTAGGAACGGCCGGACTTACGCTGAGGAAGTGGAGCTCCAATTCTCGAGAAGTGCTGGATCAGATCCCGCCTTACTTACGAGATGAACGTTCGTCATTAGATCTCGAACTCTCAACCCCCACCGTCAAGACCCTTGGAATCAAATGGGAACCTCGATTGGACATTTTCCGATTCACTGTACCTCAGTGGAACGCTGCTACTGAGATTACTAAGAGAATTATTCTGTCCGATTTCGCGAAGCTCTTCGATCCACTTGGTCTGGTTGGACCTAGCTTAGTTCCAGCTAAGGTTTTTCTCCAGGACCTTTGGAGAACAAAGTGTTCCTGGAACGATACTCTACCGGACGAGCTTCAAACTTGGTGGAGAGAATTTCGAGAAAGTTTGGAGGGCCTCACTCATCTCCAAGTCCCTCGTTGGATTGCTTTTGGAAGCGACACAATATCCGCCGAACTCCACATGTTCTGTGATGCGTCCAAGAAGGCGTATGGTGCCTGCATTTATCTGCGATGCACATCGTTCGACGGAAAAGTTACATCAGCACTGCTTACGGCAAAATCTCGAGTGGCTCCACTCGAAGACCTAGAAAAGAAGCGAAAACAAACATCTATTCCTCGCTTAGAATTATCGTCTGCACTCACAGGTGCACATTTGTACGAAAAGGTCGTGCAAAGCATAAAAATCACGGCCCAACCGTATTTTTGGACTGACTCAATGATCGTCAAATGCTGGATTGCTGCTGTTCCGTCGCGCTGGGCTATGTTCGTGGCCAATAGAGTATCCGAGATCCAGCACATCACCCGTGGAGGTATCTGGAATCATATCGCGGGACTAGACAATCCTGCGGACGTTCTGTCAAGGGGAATGGCTCCAGATCAGCTAAAAGATTACGGGATGTGGTGGCAAGGACCACCTTGGCTGTGCTTGGACAGCGCTTCCTGGCCAAAAACTGCAACCATCAACTCTGACGATTTAGATCCTGCGTTACTCGAAGAAAAAACAACGGTATCAGCTCCAGCTCAAGTTGTCGAACCCAGCCCGATCTTTGGTCTACGATCCTCACTTCAAGATCTAGTTCGCACTGTGTCCCTTATTCGGAGATTCACGTACAACTGTAGAAACACTAGCGATCGTAGAATTGGCTTCGTAACGCACGAGGAACGAGCTGAAGCCTTGCATCAGCTTCTCTCACTAGCGCAACAAGAGAGCTTCCCAGAAGATCTTGCAGCGCTGCGCAGAATTGGCGAAGTTAAGTCAACGTCAAGGCTGAGGAAGCTAGCTCCACGCATAGTGAATGGAATCCTCCTGGTCGGTGGCCGATTGCAGAATGCCAACATTTCAGCAGGGCGGAAGCATCCTGTCATCCTAGACAATAATCACCCACTATCGATCCTTATCGCCGTTCACTATCATCAGAAGAATCTGCATGCTGGACAACAACTCCTGGTGGCCAGTATGCGGGAAAAGTATTGGCCACTGTCAGCACGTAACCTGGCTCGGAAGGTCATTCATCGTTGCGTCAGATGTTTTCGCGTACGACCGACGGTTCACGAGCAACTCATGGCGGACTTACCAGCAGAACGTGTCACTCCAGCTCCACCGTTCATGCGCGTAGGAGTGGACTACTGTGGTCCGTTTTATATTCAGTATCCCTATCGCAAGGGCGGTCCAATAAAATGTTTTGTCGCAGTATTTGTATGCCTTGCTGTGAAGGCTGTTCATTTGGAGGTGGTAGGAGACCTCACGACTCAAGCTTTCCTCGCGGCACTGAGAAGGTTCGTCTCTCGCCGTGGTCGACCCGAAATTCTGATGTGCGACAACGCAACAAATTTCGTCGGAGCACGGCGTGAATTAGATGAGCTTCGTAAATTGTTCAACAATCAAGATTTCATCAAGGCGGTTACTGAGGAGACATCCTGGGAAAACATCAACTTCAAATTCATCCCTGCGAAGTCGCCAAACTTCGGAGGCCTTTGGGAGGCCGCCGTGAAGTCGATGAAGGAACATCTAAAGCGTACCCTAGGCAATACAGTTCTCGTGTCGGATGAAATGGCCACTCTTGTGGCCCAAATTGAAGCATGCCTCAATTCGAGGCCAATTACGCCACTTTCAAGCGATGCTGATGACCTGGAATTCCTAACCCCTGGCCACTTTCTGGTGGGTAGGCCTCTCACAGCAATGCCGGAACCATCTCTGCAAGACATCAACGAATCGAGGCTTTCAAAATGGCAGCGCGTGCAGTACTTCCTCCAACGCATTTGGAATCGCTGGTCAACCCAGTATTTGTCGAATTTGCAAGCCCGTACGAAATGGACCAGACAGCGGAATAATCTCTTCGTCGGCACCATGGTGCTGCTCTGCGAGGACAACGTGCCGCCTCTTAAGTGGCGAATGGGCAGAGTCACCGAGATTCACCCAGGGAAGGACGGCAACATCCGCGTCGTCAAAGTTCGCACGAAGGACGGAGACTTTCTGCGAGCAATCTCCAAAGTTTGTGTCCTGCCAATACAGGACAACGAAGGAGCGCGATCTGCAACGCGCGAGGAGGATTGATTCATGTTCCATGAAGCGTCGTCCGGCGCTGCGGAGGCCTTCGGGTCTCCGCGTTCCAGTTAAGTTTTTGTTTTTTACATTATGATCAAAAAGCTCAGGGAATGTTGTATCCTCCATAGTCCATCCACGGCGGCCGGGGCCGTCCACCCGATCTCCTGAAGTTCCGTATGTCAACTGATGATTTATGCCCAACTGAGAAGTTCTTCAAATCAACAAATCTTCAGTCTACCTGTTTACCAAAGAAGTTGTTGCGTCAAGTATTTTGTGGGGGTTGAGGAATCCCCACACAAAGTTACGTGTCCTGTATTTTGTTCGTTATTTCGTGCAATCAAACACCATTCCGTTTGATCAGCAGGGTATGTGGAGAAGATCATCGCCTTCCAAGGATGCTACTGGGTTATTCCGACGAGCCCCCTCCGACTGCAGTGAGCCCGAGACGACTAGAGCTGATTTTCCTTTGGTTTGCATCGAGCATCACGCGAAAAACGGCCCAGTCCCATGAACAACATTTCTACGCTCTGGACAGATATCCCTCAAGAAGTCCCTCAGCCGAGGTCGAAGCGTCTCTCGCCGGAGACGAGTCGTGGAGGAATCCGTGGGCGGTCCTCACGATTGAACGATAGATACCACGCATGCCTATCCGAGAGCGAAATGTGACGAGACAACAAGGATCAACAGTAGCAGAAATTCCCACACCAGTAGCCGATCGTTGATTCCGGAAAGCAACTAGTGAACCGTTTTGTGTTTAGATGTATGCCAATGCAATAGGATATAAGAAGTTAGAAGTTGTTGAAATTAGGTCATTTCAAGGCGGCCGGTATGTTTGCGCCGACCAACGAAAGGTTTCGTTTCAGTTCGAGTATACTTATTCACCACTACAAGATCAATAGTTAGATAACTCGTGTCCGAGTCGAGCAGTTACCTGATAAGCGTAGATATAGTTATATCGCTCTAACCAGTGCAAATAATCAGTCTACTTCATATTCCCATATCATATCGATCGCTTCACGATCGACGATAGGGCCGATCGCAGGCAGAAACCCGATGTCCAAAAACATCGCAGCTGGTCAGTCAACCAGCAAAATTGTAGATCTCGCTAGTCTCTAATAAACCTTCCGCATGAATAGATCTCTTTCCTACAACCGTCGCGAGTTCACATTTTGTACGATTGTGAAGAAGAAAAGTGCAATAAATTCACTACCATCCCTCCGTATAAGTGCTCCCGCGTATCAATTTCACTTAGTGCAAGTTATCCGACGACTTGAACCAAGATCGTGAAGTCCGTTAAGTTCGTGAGTAAACAGATGGTATCGGAGCTGAACTCATAAAGATGGGCCCGGAGAGGCTGGCCATTTGTCTGCACCGGCTGATAGGCATAATCTGGGAAACAGAACAGCTACCGGAGGAAGTGGTAATATGCCCTACTTACAAGAAAGGCGACAAGTTAGATTGTAAGAACTTCCGAGCGATCACCATTCTAAATGCGACCTACAAGGTATTATCCAAGATCATCTTCCGTCGTCTGCAACCTGTAGTAAACGAGGTCATGAAAAGCTATCAAGCCGGTTTCGTTGATGGCCGATCGATAACGGACCAGATCTTTACTGTACGGCAAATCTCCCAAAAATGTCGTGAATACCAGGTCCCAACGCATCGCCTTTTCATCGATTTCAAGGCAGCATACGATAGTATCGACCGCGAAGAGCTATGGAAAATTATGGACGATAAAAACTTTCCCGGGAAGCTCACGAGACTGATAAGAGCGACGATGGAAGGTGTGCAAAATTGTGAGAAGGTTTCAGGCGAACACTCCAATTCGTTTGGATTCCGCCGGGGACTACGACAAGGTGATGGACTTTCGTGCCTGTTGTTCAATATTGCACTAGAAAGTGTTATGCGGAGAGCCGGGATTAACAGCCGGGGTACGATTTTTACGATATCCAGTCAATATGTTGGATCCTTGCTGATGGCTGACAATAACGTTAGTCGTGAAATACGGAGGCGCATCATCAGTGGAAGTCGGGCCTACTATGGCTTCCAGGAGAAGCTGCGGTCAAAAAAGATTCACGCCCGTACCAAATGTACCATGTACAAAACGCTCATAAGGCCGGTAGTCCTCTACGGGCATGAAACGTGGACGATGCCCGAGGAGGACCTGCAATCACTTGGAGTCTTCGAACGTCGGGTGCTTAGGACGATCTTTGACGGTGTGCAGGAAAACGGTGTGTGGCGGCGAAAGATGAATCACGAGCTCGCCCAACTCTACGGCGAAGCTAGTATCCAGAAGGTGGCGAAAGCTGGAAGGATACGATGGGCAGGGCATGTTGCAAGAATGACGGACAGCAACCCTGTAAAGAAGGTGTTCGCTTCGGATCCGGTTGGTACAAGAAGGCGTGGAGCGCAGCGAGCTAGGTGGGCGGATCAAGCGTATCGATTTGGCGAGCGTGGGGCAGAACCGAGGATGGAGAGAATGCGAACCGAGTATTGTGGCGTGAAGTTGTTGATTCAGTGTTATCTGTTTAGATGTTAACTAAATAAATGAAATGGAATGATCTGATGAACAACTTTGCTGAAGACCGCACCATTATAGATCATCAGAATCTCGAGATATTGCATCATGAATGTTCTTGTTTTGAGGTGATGGTAAACTTTTCAGAGTTAATATTATTCACACGGCGTGTATATGGAAAAGGTTTATCACAAAAAAATAGGCATCGCTAAATCTTTCACCACTCGAAAATATAGGTTTTTAGCTTTCATTTGACGTGTTCCCCAAAAAAATCCACCGAGGGATCCCGAACATTTTTTTTTATTTAAATTTTTGTTCTTTAGAATACATTATTTTTAAATGTAATCATTGCAAAAGACAGCTGCGTTGGATAAATGTTTTATTTCCATATAAAAGTTCATAAAATAAATATATATACATATGTATTGAGTTTCATTTTGTAAAAAACAAAACTGTCCTATGTGATTTTGAGAATTTATTGAGCTATAGGACACTTTTTCGATTAGATATGTTGTAAGCTCGACTGTTCACTTATTCATACTGTGGAAGTATATCTAACCAAGCACTGTTTCTTTTCATGGTTAGAATACATTAAATTGTTTCTTCTTCTGTCTGGCATTACACCTCTGCTGGGACATAGCCTGCTTCCCAGCTTAGAGTTAGTTGAGTACTTAGTTATTGATTGAGAACTTTCTTTGATTAGATGATTCTCAAGGCTGCGGTAGAACTTTGACAGCTGCGGTAGAACTTGGCGGCTACCGCAGAACGGAAATTTTTCAAAAGAACCGTAATATTATGAGGAAGAATAAAAAGTTAAATTTCATGTGCCCACTTGCCCCGTAGAGTTGAGTAACTGCAATTTACAGTAGATTTTTATGACAAGGGTTTCAATATCTCGAAAAAATACCTTCCCATTCGTGCGGACATCAGCGAATACAGGGTGTAACTTTTGCATTTTTTTGGGCTATTTCATGAAAGCAACATCAATCAAGTGGCTGCATTTATTGGTCGTAGCAAAATGAGCTCCATACAGCATGCATTTTACATTACCTTTTGGAGCTTTTTGGGGGGTAGCGACTCAAGAGTCTACCTTGAGCTCTGCCTCTGTTTTTACAGTAGCTCCATAAACTTAAGTCAGGAGTAGTCAAATTAGGATCTCCAAATTCAAATCATGTGTCCCTTTTTTATATCAGATGTCCATGGAATTTCCGTTGCCGAGACATAATGAACAAACTTCTAAAGATATCGAATTTATCGACTGTTTCGTACTGTTTGAAAAAAAAAAAATGACTCAATGATTCTTTTGGTCTGGTCCAAACTGTTAGTACTAACTTGGTCATGGAATGGCGTTTCTTGAATCTTGATTTTCTGTTCCTCAAATGTGGCATTTTTGCTTAATTATGAAGCCAGATTGTGCCTATTGACCACGATATTTTCAAGGATATAACAGTTGAGTTTACACAACTGCAAGACTATTTTCAATTCAAAGAATCACTATTTTGGCATGTTGTTTTTTTTTTATATCATTTTAATTGTGGAAAATATGACAATATAAACCCAGCAGCAAGTGATATTGATTTGTAAAAATGGTTCAAAATAGCTCTATTTCGTATCAATCGTTTGGCAGCGTCCATTTATTACGTAACGCTAAAATCGGAAATTTTTGATCACCTCACCCCATCCCCCTCCGTAACGTTTTTTGTATGGAAAAATTAAGCGCTATTCCCCCCTCCCCCTAGAGCGTTACGTTGTTTGTGGAATTTTCAGGATGGTTGATTAGATCTCGTCGGTCGAGTATATTTTTCTTACACACAATATAAAAAAAAACAATCATGATAGGCGAATCAAACTCTCAGTTAATGAGTAACCGAAGAACTCTTATTTGAGAACCTGGCTTTGTCTCAATAGGGGTGTAATTTCAGAAAGAAGGAAAAGAAAATTAATCCTTTCTAAATATGAACAGAAACAGTTATACACTAGAATCAAATACACACTTAAATCCGAATGCCGATCTCAGCTGTGCAAATCTCGGTAAAAGGTCGTTTGTTGACATCTTAGTAAAAGTGACGTTTGGTAACGGCACCCAAAGGTGCTGTTTTAAGTACACTTGATGTTAGGCTGACATATCAGTTAAAATTAATTTTCTTACCGCTCAGCTGTGCGGATCATGGCAAAAGAATGGAAATTAGTTGAACTCAACTGAGTGTGTCCTCCACTGTACGAGTAAGTGTCGTATCCCCAAGATCACATAGGACAGTTATGTCTATTACAATATGTAATCTTATATATCTATGTTATATCAACTTTCATTTGAAATTTGGGCTACCATCGAGCTTGAGAGAAAAAAATAACTGTCTTTTACCATGATTATATTTGAAAATATTGTACTTCAAGGAACAAAAATTTAAAATAAAAAAAATGTTCGAGATCCCTCGGTGGATTTTTTTGGGGAACCCGTCAAATGAAAGCTAAAAACCTATATTTTCGAATGCTGAAAGATTTAGCGATGCCTATTTTTTTGTGATAATATTGTTCTACCAGACACGCCGTGTTCAGCTAAGTGTTGCAATACTTTTTCAAGCGAGGCCGCATTTATGACGAGTAGTGTATGTAAAGCTATACTTTTTTCGGTGCAGATTTGCAAAAGGAACAGGACCACTATAATATACAATGATTAGTTGGGAATTCCATCGTATGATGACGCTAGCTCAAAAAACATCCACTTTTTGAATTTTTTTTTTAGTAAAATTTCATAAAATTATTCTTCCAAACTGCAGAAAAAAAAAATTAAAATGCGTTTAAATATCACGAAGCTATCGCTATTTGAATTGGGGTCAATATGACCCCAATTTTGGGGACAACGTATTATTTTTGCACAGACAGAAGGTTATAAAACGTGTTAATTAATTCATTTGGTCAGTAACAACAAGCTACACACTTAATTACCAATGGTAAACTTGACGAGATCATTAATTTAGTGAGAACTCAACCTCGTTTCGAATTGTTTTTATTTGAATGTAAAAACCCTGATGAAATTGTTTGGTCAGTCTTCATAATTTTATCAGAATTAAGCTAATAGAGCAAAGAGGCATATGAATAAATTCATAGGGGTAGTTTGATGGAAAAGTACAGAGAATTAATGTTTTTCCATTTTTCTTAAAATGGCTACAACTCAAACGTTGGTTTAGTATATAAACAGCTATCTCATTCCAAATAATGTTTTCGAGCTACGGTAGAAATTTTAGAGAAATCGGAGCTCTCAAAGTCGAAAACTAAGCATACAAATTTTACCATTTTGCATAAAAAACTGCCAATGCGTTCTTTATTCTATCCATAATATTGTAAGTAGCTGGTGCAGCACATGTTTTAATTTCTGTTTTTGCCGTTTAATCGAAACTCTGATCATGCAAAAGTTCAATCGATATGTTTATCAACAAAAAATATAAAAGCCCCATTGTCGTGCACTCAAAGGTTAATCACAGGGGATCTTGCAGTAGGTAGGCGCAGTGGCAACAATTTGTCGCATGCTTCTTTGACTCCGGCGCGCTACATGTGCGCACATCCATAGCATAGCGTACATATCTGATGCGCTGCTTTCCACAGGAGCTCTCCTCGCCGATGATGTTATTGGAGTGAGTTGGGATACCTACATACAGGTGCCGTCTGAATGAGGTTACCGAGTACTTGCGGTGACTTCGGTTAGTTCTATAATAGAAGCGGAACCGTAATAGTCATAGTTGCTCTGGTGTCGCGAAACTAGTTGGGTCGAGTTTGAAGGGAACAATTTGTTCGAAAATGGTTCTGAACAAGTGTATCATCAAGACCAACGACGGTACCAATAGTATAAAATCGAACAAGAGTCGTGTTACATTTTCAGATGTGGAAACCATAGAGCTCGATTCGTTGGAAATCGATTTCGATAAAATTGATGAGATCAAAGTGTTGGAAGAAGATGTCAGTGAATGAGTGTGCTCAGTTGTTCTTGATTGGGCTATGAATGAAAAACTTGTGTCATGTTCGTTTCAGATTAAACAAGATGGCAGTGGTGATGGCGAAAAACGGTTGGATTTGGGAGATTCAGGCTTGCAGCAAATTCCGGAGATATTCCTACAATCGTGTACCACAGTAGAAGAGCTGTTGGCAGGGAAAAATAAACTTCAGGAGTTGGCGCTCAGAGCACTCGGGGAATTTGTTCAGCTGAAAGTGCTGCGACTGAATGGGAATGCACTGAAAAGTTTCCCGGACAGTCTGTACAATTTAAGAAAGTTGAAGATTTTGGACCTGGAGGAAAACGAAATACGCAAGCTTCCGGAGAAGATTGCTCTGTTGACGAGGTAAGTGATAATATTAGTTGATGTAACGAAATCTAGGTAAGGTTCATGATTCTAGCTAAAAGTTTGAGAAGGAGAGGAGTGTGAGTTCCCTTATGCGCCAAACTACATATCTGATATTATTTTATACCAAAAATAAAATATCTATTGCAACGCGAAACATTTTTTTGTCTCAAGCCTAAAAATATCGCTTTCAACTTAATTCAGGTTGCTGATTCCATAGTCATTTTCAAACATATCGTAGCACGTTTAATTTTTGAGTTGAAAATGCATTTTTAACAATGTCAGTCAAATAACATGCAAGTTTATTAGCTTATATTAATTCAAAACTTTTGCGTTAAAGAATACCACAATCCGGGGTAACATTGATGAGCTGAGTATTCTCGTAAAAAGTTCGTTTATAGATGAAATATTTTCAATTGCCTGAATGGTGATTCTCTTCCTTCTATTCATGAGCTTAAAAACATTTAGATTTTTGAGAAAATTGAGTTGTGTTTATGCGTAAAATTTTTAACATTTGGAAACAACGATTCTGATGATTATGGATGACAGGATCAAAGAATCATGACTTTCATGTGAAAATTCATTCTGAAAATTATATGATCAAGAGAAATGCGGTTGCTACTACAAGAGGCATCGGCAAAACAATTCCGTTGTCAAAACTTTTATGTGTTCAGTCAAGCATAATCCGCAAATTACATAAATACTACACATTTCGAAATGCTTTTAATTTTGAAATAACTCAAAGTAATTGACTTGTATTGTCAGAGTATGGGCTTCATATTCGGCTTCAGGGATCATAATTTTAGCAAGTAATGATATTTTCAATTTAACCGAATGTTGCTTTCATTAGCGATCAATGTTGTAACGTTCGGCGAAGGTGATATCAATTGAAACGAATTTGACTCCATTGAAGTTGGTACTTGCACCGATACATGTAAATGTCATCCACAACGATCACCAATCAACAATCGCTGTTCATGTGGAAAAGCGAAAGATGTATTTTATGAAATTCTACGACTGCACACTTTTGTTTGTCGCCATAAACGCCAACGGAAAAATGTGCTGGCATTGAACTGAAGGTTCAACGCCGGATATAATTTTCTTTCTCAGCATGATTCCACTGGTGTGGTCTGCTGGAAATGTAGCATCGATAAAGAATGAAATGATATGTGGGAGCACATATCACAATGTTACCCCATACCAGCTAAATAAAAAATAACTTAAAATATTTTTTTAAACATACTTTAAACTTTCAGAAAACAAAACACAGCATACAGACAGACACCAGCAATGGGTGTTATCATGGATTACGGTTTTGTCGACATTCACTGATGTTTTTCAACAAACCATCATCAATTGAACGGACGATCAATTGTCTTCCAAATATATTCACCGAAATTTTCATTTTTAAGAATGGCGCTTAAGTCACTTTTGGTAAAAAAAAACTTTAATACATGTGCCTATGAGACTTTATCGTGGTACATATTTGGCTGCATTTAGTTTCCTGAACTTAATATATTAATAATATTAATAAGTCTCTTATTAATATATATTAATAAGTCTCAAGATGATGCATTCATGCATCTTATCAGCAATAATCATTAAAATTTTAAAACCAAAAACCAGTAGGATACTGTGTCAAATTTAGAATATCGTGGTGGCATTTTTTCCTATGCGTTTGTTTGTCACAATCCCGCTTGGGTGTAGCCTAAATGTAGGCAAACCACGTTGTACGTGGTGAAAACATGCAAACGCTTCGAGCAAACGTGACTGCTATCGGTTAGTGATGGAAACACGTTTCTCGTTTACGCGCGCACAACGTGCTTATAGGTACCTATTTACAAACCAGATGAACAAAATCTTCGTTTTTCATATGATATGATAACTAAATCATAATGATAATGATAAATATTGTGTACCATAAAACGGGGTAACTTTGATAGTTTTTTTCGAAGAAAACTTGAATATATATGCATGCTGTTTCAAAGAATTATAATGTACATTTTTAAAACAAGTACTGGTATCCTAACTATCGATTGCAATTGGTAGATTGCCAAAAGATTTATTCTGAATGGATGTATAATTTTTCATGTTATCGTACGTCGGTTTTCTACTTTGGGGTAACTTTGATAGTCGAACAAAAACGAATGAATTACGGAACATTTATAGGGTGTTGAATACCTCTAGGCGTTTAACGCTGGAAATTGCTGACTTCGATTACAAAAATGGTCCCAGTTTGTAAAAATGGTACCGTAAAACGGGGTAACTTTGATAGTTTTTTCGAAGAAAACTTGAATATTTATGCATACTGTTTCAAAGAATTATAGTTTATATTTATAAAACAAGTACTGGCATCCTAGCTATCGATTGCAGTTGAAAGATTGGCAAAAGATTTATTTTGAATGGATATATAATTTTTCATATAATCGAAAGTCGGCTTTCTGTTTTGGGGTAACTTTGATAATGGAGTATAAATCGAACAAAATTGGATGAATTCCGGAACATTTATAGGGCATTACATACCTCTAGGCGTTTAACGTTATATGGAAATTTCTGACTTAGATTACAAAAATGGTCCCAGTTTGTGAAAATGATATTCGCTAAGAGATTTGAGACCATATTCAAGTTCTATGATAACTAGGCTGTCAAAGATAAGTGACCATCTATTCAAAACTTCATCATATAGTGGTCGTAGAACAGATTGTTGGTAAGCGTTCCAAAAATGCTAAAATCGTTTCAATTTTTAAAATTCTTATATCAAGCCTCAAATGTTCTCAATTCAAATGAAAACAGCTGTTACATGAAGTGTCATACTAATACTCTTTAGTTTTGCATTCGTTTTGCTTAACCGAGTAACAGAAATTATGATATTTGGCTTAGTATGTGGTGGGTCTCGCACTATCAAAGTTACCCGCATTATCAAAGATACCCCGTTTTACGGTATTCGCTAAGATATTTGAGACCGAATTCATGTTCTGCTACAACTAGGCTATCAAGGATAAGTGACGAACTCATTATGGCTTCATCAAATAGTGATCGTAAAACAGATTGTTTGTAAGCTTTTGAAAAATGCTAAAATCTTAAAATTTTTTAATATTTGTATATAAATCCTCAAATGTACTTGATTCCAACGAAAATAGCTTTGACGTGAAGTGTCATACTAATAATTTATACTTTTGCATTCGTTTTGCTTAACTGATTAACAGAAACTTTGTTATTTCGTTTAGTATGTTGTGGGCCTCGCACTATCAAAATTACCCGCATTATCAAAGTTACCCCGGTTTACGGTATTTTTTTCACCACTGGACTGCGAAGTGCGGCCTCATAAATGCGAAAGTGTGAATAAAAGTGCGGGATTGCATCCAATCACGTTGGTGTTTTCAGAGCACTTGTTCTCTGATTTACAAAGAATAAGTCCCCCGAAGACACCTACCCGATTTGATACTATTGCGCACTTCTATTGGCATTGCCGTACTTGTAATAACTTCTGCGATTTTTTTTTCTGTTCGGAGCATGAACCACTGCGACCAATATTTGATCCATTGTAGTATATCCTGTGTCCTTTGTTTAGTGCATGTCGTGTTACCTTATCCACTGGTGTGACTTGGTCGAAGAATTTTGACACTAGAGCGGGTCCAGATCACGTGGGGATCATACGGGAGCGTGCCCCGCTCAAGTGTCACAATTTTCAGACTGAGTGAATTTAGTACACCGGTGGATTAGACCATTGAGAAGTTATAAAGTATTCGGTTTTCTCACAGTTGTAATTCCTAACTTGGTCACAGGAAAGGATTCCAATTGAAAAGTTCCGCTATTTATACCCTTTGAAGAATGTGGTGGGTACACTTGCCACAGGCGCGCCCCTTTATCAGTCAAAATCGGATCCCTTGATAAAGCCAACAAATTACATCGATATTGTCCATGCATCAGAATCCTAGTGCTTACTTCTTCAAACTAGATAACTGAATAAATAAACGATTTGAAAACGAAGATCATTCTCAGCAACTGGGAAAACCGAGTCTTGTCACTTTCAACAAGGTTTAAAAATGTAACAAGGCCTAACAATGGTTCCTTTGATTACTATAATATCCTGTTCTCTTCGTTTCAATCAGTCAGGATTGGGGTTCACTGGTAAATCTTTACCCCATAACGCACCATGAAAAGGTGATCTACCCGCGTTATGGGTCAATCATTTAATAAAATCAACTTTAAAGGAGATAAAATATTTGGAGGAAATGCTCCAAATTTAGCCCAAAGGTTCACGAAGTGCAGAATCATATCGTGACAAGAGAATTGTTTGAAGTCGTAGCCATGCTATATTTAGCCAACTTGTAGATAAAAAAAACTTTATAGTATTAGTAGATGAAAAAAACGAATTTGGTACTATACCATTTAATTCAACTAGTTTGTATCCTTTGACAGATACCCGATGTAAGGCCGTCTTCAGTGTCGTGTACTAGTAGTACACTACTACTGACTACACTGAAAATATATATTATTTTATATTACGAAATCGTTCGTTTAAACTACAAAATTATTCGTTGTTTTCTGCAACGAAACAGTTTCGTAAAAAAAACAAGGATTGTTATAATGTACTAAACATTTCGTAATCGAAATTCGTTTGTTTCGTATTCAGAATGAACATTTATACGCGCTTCTTCTTACCTCCCTCGGCTGCGGTCGTGTCATGTTGTATTTTACGAAATGTGTCTACGAAATCTTTCGTTGCAGAAAACAATGAATGATTTCGTAGATTAAACGTTAAGTTTCGTAATACGAACAACACGATAACGCACATCTACGAATTGTATATCGTACATCTTACAGATAATTCGTACAATGAATGAAAATAGCTTTATATGTACGAAATCTTGTTTTACGAAATGGATTTTGGATAAAATACGAAGCGATGTTTTCAGTGTACTTTGTAGTATTGCTGTGTGCGTTTGAAACGCAAATATCAAATGCGGCAACACCAAACGCGGTAAGACTTTCTATAAGAAATGCGGAGTCAAATATAGATTTTTCTTGCTAGGTCGGCGGTGATTTTAAAAATCGTTGCTAGGTGACCTTTGATTGTTTTGTGTTACCGCATTTGGAACACATTTAGTCAAGATTTGCATATCAAAAACAAACAGCAATATTGAAAAATAACTGACTTGAAAATAAAATTTGATTTTTTTTACTAAAAACACTAATTTTCTTATTTTTTCAGCAAGACCTAGAAAAAAATTAAGGATTAAATGCCCTAACCTCCAATTACGAAGGCTTTTTTACGCAACTTCAATTTATGTCACTTTTTTACGCAGTGCGTAAGTTGAGTTTAGACAATTATGTGGGAAATTATGTAACGGATTGACCTCCGGTTGGGGCCATGCAATATGGGTATTTTCTGAACGGGGATGACGAAAATCGATATTGATAATTTGTTACGCTTGTAGATTCAAAGGCCTATATTCGATAGAGATCTTGAAGGACACAAGACATCCGAACAAATCGTTACAATTCACTGTTTACTCACATTAATGGTTAGGGACCTTTGGAGTATCTGAAAACTAACCTCTAATCGCTTATTACATTCGTAGATCCCAAGGCCTATATTCAATGGAGTCCTTCCGATGACTTAAATGAATGGTTAAGGGACTGTGCCATATTAAAAAACTATCGATAGACCAATGTTCACGCTTGTAGATCCTAAGGCCTTTGAGGACCTACATAGGACATCGCTACAATTTATAACAATACTCATTTTACTGCTATGAACAGATATGGGCCTGAACCATGTCAAAAAATCATCTATTGATAATTGGTTACGCTTGTAGATCCTAAGGCCTATATTAGATGAAGTCCTTGGAGGACCTAGTGCATCGCTACAAATTATAACAATAATTATTTTACTGCTATAGATAGATTTGGGCTTATGCTATTACAAAAAATCATCAAATGATCGCTAAATACGCCAGTACATTGCAAATCTATATTCCAAGAAGTTTTTGGACGAACTAGAACGCCTGTTGTACTCACTTAGTTACCAACAATCGGATCTTACAATACAAAAGATTCTTCAAAATAACACGTTCTTCAAAGGTCCAGTATTGTGAGATATTCTTCTACACAGAAATGATAAATTGATCTCCATTAGCTCATGCAGAATCATATGTCCAAACTTCAAAGAGTTCTTGGAAGACCTTAACTTGCACACATTCTAGCCTGATTATGAACCAAATATGTCAATAATATGTCATTGATACTAAAAGAGCATAATTTCTCTAAATAATAACAATTATTTTTATACAAGTATACTCCAAAAGGCAAAACCTCGTTTTACGAACTAAAATCCCTCGTTTTACGCACTGATTCAATTTACGCACCAAATT
Organism: Aedes aegypti; assembly: GCF_002204515.2. Lineage (NCBI taxonomy): Eukaryota > Metazoa > Arthropoda > Insecta > Diptera > Culicidae > Aedes > Aedes aegypti. The sequence continues at coordinate 406,210,055 of NC_035108.1, forward strand.
AATTTAAGCACCCCCGATCTAGTTCGCAAATTGAGGTTACAGTGTAATAAGGAAATTTAGTGTGAAATATGCAAAACGTATGGCCTGGGAGGGAGAAACCAATACAAAATTTCTGTACGTCATAGTGAGCCGGGATTCCGCTGTCAGGAACTGTCACTGTGAGCCCAGATCTCAAACATTGGACCAACATAGAAAAAGCGCGTAACTGATTAAAATACCTACATTTTCGCATTTCATCAAAAATGACAAAAATCGAATGAAAATCAATTCATGCTCATAATGCAAGTAATGTCACGTAAGCACCTTTCAATCTGATTGAATATAAAGCATTGAAAAACGCATCGTTTTACCTTTTCCAATGAAAATGAATATTTAGTGCATAGAAAACTGTGGCCCTTTTTCCATGATTGCAGAGTTGCTTAATATCAATCATATCAGCTGATGGCTGATGGTCTAAAACTATCACTATCATTTGCGAGCTATCAATATCACTTTGAATTGACAACCAACAGCAGTGATGCGACATCGCACTCTAGATCATAATCACTGCGGAATGAGTGACCACGTGGTAATTATTCATGCTATTACTGTTTTTCAGTGACCAACAAATAGTTTCATTCTATCTGCAACACTGTCAAAAATATCGTACTGATAACTTGCCATTTTAACTGCTTAATTTAAGACTGAACTTAACCCATCAGTGATATCCATAGTCTATCGCCATCAATGAACTTGTGATGGAGTAGACAGCATGATGTTGATGTGATATAGATTGATTCGAATTGTATCGCAGTCGGCCTGTACAAATCAGCAAATTTGAAGCGTTGATAGTGACAGCGAGCAACTCTGCATGATTGTCAGGAAAGATCGAAAGTACACAACAAAAGAAAACTAGCGATTTTCCCCAAGCCTGCCTTGATTCTTGTTGGCAAGTATCTGTGCCTCCCTCCCAGCGTATGGCAAATCAACCCATCAACAAACAGTCCACTCTCTAAGCATCAGAACACTTATTGCTGCTTGTGTTTGATGTGCAAACACAGTCTAACTGAACTTCAATCGCGGTAACATAAAGTTACCAAAGGATACTTATCAACCACGGTAAAAAGAAGCAAGGTATTATACTCTGAAAAATGACATTTAGCAGTGACGTCATTCCTATCGCAAACTCGAACGAGTGCAAAAGAAAGCAAGGCATGCTCTATTTACTATCCTGTAAGCCTGTGGACAATTCTAATATCCCTTACAATGTATGCGATACGACGCGTACGAATTGGGATGTCGGAGGTCCCAATGTTCGTCAAGGCTCCATAAAATTCTTCACGGATGGCTCAAAAATTGGGACACAAACTGGAGCAGGAATCTACGGCCCTGGGACAAACGTCTCCGTGGCGATGGGAAGCTATCCAACAGTATTCCAAGCGGAGATTTTTTCCATACTAGAATGCGTCAATATTTGTCTTAAAAAATACAGAAATGCAAATATCTGTATTTTTTCTGATAGCCAAGCTGCGTTGAAGGATGGATTTGTAGGAAATGAAAAGGCAGACGAGCTTGCTAAACAGGGTTCAAATACACAGTTCATTGGACCGGAGCCATTCTGTGGCATATCGTTATGTGTACTAAACATGGAACGAAAAAGCTGGGAACGACAAAGGGTGATGACCAATTGGATGGTCACCACAAGGTGTAATCAATCTAAAAGATTTTTAGTTCCAAATAAAACTATCACGAAAAGACTCTTAGAGCTCAACAAGAGAGTTCTTTGTATATACACTGGCCTATTAACTGGACACTGTCCAGGTAGATACCATTTAAAGAATATTGGTCAGGTTCAGAATGATATCTGTTGTTTCTGTAATATGGAACGCGAAACCTCGGAACATCTGCTCTGCAGTTGTAGTGCATTATACAAGCGCAGATCCAAATTTCTAAACGGGGGTTATTTACAACCAAGTGAAATTTGGACTGGAAATCGCAGTAAGGTTGCGAGTTTTATTAAGGTGAAACATCTTGGAATACAAAGATGGCCTTCACAATGGCCGACTTGTGCCCCTACTCACGATTTCAAAGGCACTAAACTGGAGAAATAGTTGTCAAACATATTTGATCTTCTTATTTTAAGATTTCTGCTAGTGCACAAAGACAAAATAAAAAGTTCACTGTTGTTGGATGCTTTCTTCGCGAGATTTGTGCCTTTGAAGTTTTAGTGCAATCTTAGAAATTGATTCCAAACTGTTTCACCTTAACTCTATTTTGCCTGACTGGGAAAAGACGCGTCAAAGTGCTTAAGCTGTTCACTTGATTCATGGTGGACAGTTTTAGTTCCTTCAATGATGCGAATAACAAAAAGGGACATGCCACAAAAGTTCAATCCAATGGACGCAGTGGCTTAACCTTCCCAACAAAAAAGCCTCATGCTTGACGATAGGAATGACGACACATGTTTTGATTGAAAACGGTTGTTTACACGTGGGAATAGCCTACCTTGTTGTGTCTACCGTGCTTATCAACCATGATCTATATCACCGTCAACCTAGCATAGAAATTCAAACCTTGACTTTGCCTTCCTTGTTAAAAATCTTAACGCGTTTGGTGTTCCCGCATTTGATATTTGCATTTCAAACGTACACAGTTATATTTTATCACATTAAAAGACAAAACGAAACGAAAATGTTTCAACCCTTTTTCAGTGAATTATAGTTTTTTTTAATCTGAATTGAAATACATTTTTTTGATTGAAAGCAATTATTCGCACTTGAATTGATTATGTTAATTGTTCTAGATAAACGATACAAATAGATTCACAAACACAACGAAACCGATTTCAATCGATCAGACAAAAGTACATTTAATAAATATGTTAATCCTGGAGTTCCATTCGTTAATATCTGCATAAATTATAATACAGCATTTTATTATAACTTATATGTATAAGAGGAACAAAGTTTCCAGGGAAGATGACAAGAAACAAATGATTTATTCGTAATGTATATACCGGGTACCCCCGTTGGTTTGACCACATTTAATCTCAACTCTTTTTAATCTGTACCCCGCTAATTTGCACATCGTTCAAATTAAAAATGGTTCAAACGTCATTTAGCTCATGGAACGGAGTGAAGTGAGATGAAACGCTATGGAACGGAACGCAGAATCAAAACAAAACAGTGAAAGAGGTTACCAGAAACACGTTTTTAGGGTGACTAGATGTTCAAATTAAAAATGAACCCCGCTGGTTTGCATGAGGTACCGTTCAAATTAGCGGGGGTGCACGGTAATGTATATCCCGTATAGGCCTGAGTGAATGAAAAATTACTAAAACTCTCACCGCTCAGCGAATACTTAACGGATTGAAATTATTTTTTGTCAGTATACTCGTACACATACCTAGTTTCTAAAAGTGGTCGGGGGATCTCGGGAATGTTCATGTGTCCGGAGTTATTGCGGTGGATCACTGGGTCAGGTGGGGTGACAAGGGTTCTGTGCTTCTGTGCCCCTGGAGGTAGGCAAATTTCAAGTCACAGATAATTTTCAGAATCGGCTATAATGTGGCCATTATATCAAGGATTAAAAAAAAAACGCATCAGCGTAAACCTTCTGATAATCGATTATATTAAATAATTATGTCAACTGCATTCGATTGATTCTACAAATAACCATTTTCGGGTCCCCGGAATGCCTCAAAATTATTATAAAGTGCACAGTTTGTATCTCAACATCTGTGTCAAGCTTATGGTAACGCGTTTTAGTGCACTATTATGTTCGATATATACTTTTAGATATTTGAAACGGTTCAGTACCTAGCAAATCTAGAGCCAATTCATCAGGGCATTAAGTCCCAGTAGCCGCATCTGGCACACTCTAAACGGTGCAAAACTATTATTTGTAATGTTGAAAATCAGATCTTAATGATTTATGCAAATTAAAATGTTTGCCTTTGTAAATAATTAAAGATAACTTGGCATTTCCCAAAAATATCCTTTTTTTACCTGACTTGACCCAGTAACCCACCGAAATAACTCCAACTACAGGAGTATTCCCGAATTTCTCTGACTACTTCTAGAAACTTGATATGTGGGCCAGTATACTGACAAAAAAATATTTTAATCCGTTAGATATTCGCTGAGTGGTAAGGGTTTTAGTATGTTTGCTTTCACTCAGGCCTATACGGGATATAAATCTGCATCACTCTATTAATCATAAATATGGTATAGTTTCGAATAATTAATTAAAGATTTAATTGTAACTCAAATTCTGTAACATAGCACTAAGGAATGTTTTGAGAAACCTTGTTCAGAAAGCATGTGGCGAATCTTTATCGTGCTTGGATGTTTGAGAATGTAAATTTGTGCTGGCATCGAAAGTTTTATGTTTTCCATGAGAAGCAAGTGTCATGTCTACATGTTAAAATACATATATTTACTTTGACTACGCAAATGCGTTTAATAGAGTATTCCGATATCTAAGGCCTATCTCGGGTTAACACTTAGAATTGATCATATACTTATAACTGAGAATGACATCATCCACATTTTGACCTGAAGCAAACGGCGAATAGCAATCTGTAATACGTTAGTACCATTCGGCCAAGCCGATCAGTTTCACTATGCTCTGGTCTGCACACAATGAAGCATCTGTACGCTTTTCCAAAAGTTATCCATTTGGAAAGAGGAAACGATCGTCTTGCAAGAGCTACGACGCCGTTGTTGTCCAACCGACCGACCAACACCGTCGACCGAACTGCTTGTTGCACCTGCGAAAGTGCTTTGCTTCACAGCGTCGGACATAATTGTTGAAACACGCTGAGATTTCATTTGCTATGAGTGTCTGACATTTGAAGAGAAAATACAACTTGTCTATGAAATTATTCCGATACATTTTTGGAGACTGTTTGGGCACGTCAGGAGTTAATCATCAATGTTAACTTTCCTTTTCTTTCAAATGGCTAAGAATTAACAATACGGACTGCCCGTTCCGGTAGTAAAAGTCCACCTCACAAGTAACCCCAAATTCATGCGGCTTCAAGTTTACCGTGCCCAAAAACGAATGGTTTGTGGGGTGTCTAAAAGTCTCATGCCTGAATATAAATAAGGGTGGGATCATTAACACGTTGTAATTTAGTTAAAATTTTCACCTTCATGGTTTCACATTACGCGTTTTACACACAGTGTATTATGTGCTGTCACAATTGATGTTTCTGCTCGTGACGTCAATAGGAAATATGCCTATCGTTCAGTGTAATAACCACATGATGAACCACCCTGAACTGTTACACTCTCTGAATATGACTTGATCGGCTGAATTGCTGTATTGTACGAAATAACGAGTCGCATTTATGAATCACCACTGTTCTATACGATTTTGTAATAACTTACCTATAAATTTTTCATGTACATTTAATGGTAATTTTTTTATAAGCTTAGTTAACATTATGTTGTGAAGTATAACGAAAAATTGTGTACAGCTATTGATTAAACATGTACATGTTTGTCCTTTTAACAATTAATTATTGCAATTTCTGCAGTCAATTATTCGATATTAGATGTCTTACTTTACAAGAAATATTTTGAAGAAACATTTCCAATTAAAAGAATTATGTCACGTTTGACGCTAGGGCTTAAAAGACAAACCTAGTTTTTTAGTTCATTAAGTTGAAAACATCAGTTTTGTAACTTTTTGCGGGCTTCGTGGCCGTGCGGTTAGTGTAACCAAGCATAGCCGCATCGTGTCAAGAAGTGTGGGTTCGATTTCCGCTTTTCGTCAGCAATGTATTTCGACTGTGGCACTGGATGATGCATGCTAGTCCGTTGTCTAGTGTGGTGCTTCCTTCAAGGGCAAATCGTCCACTGGAAGCATTAACGTGTCGGTGTCTTAAAAAAACACTCAGAACATATTTTTAAACAAGTTTCTAATGAAATGTATAAGTATTTTCATATTACCGTAAAGTTTTGAAGAATTTTCCAGTTTTTGAATAAAGGTCACATATGCGATTATTGTTTCAACATGGCCTAAAGATACGAATAGTATGCATGAAGCTTATAAACATCATTGAAGACATTCACGCCATAAAAAGTATGTCACAAATAACATAACGAGTCTATAGATTCGTAATATTGTCCTACCATACGGAAATCTACTTCTAAGTGGACCTTTCCGAAACCTGGTCATTATTTTGGTTCCATAAAGAATAAAGATTGGGTAACAATATCCCAATGATATTCTCAAACCCATTTATTGTTTTTGTCGTTACATCGTGTTGCCAAAAACGGAGTGCCACTGTAGTAGCATTACATATAGAAACACATATTCTGTCTATTTATTAGAATAATAATTTCAATATGCCATGCAATTCTCCGCTTATGGACTAACTGTTGTGTATTGAAACATTTGGTCAGCACATTACCGACTAAGGCAACACCGCGCGAAGCACGCGTCTTATTCACGGTGGACGATTAGTTTTTCGCGGCTTTTCGGACGGTACGGATCGTTTACAGTTTTCGCGAGTGAAGCCATACCGAACGCTGAATCACGGAGAAATCCTCTTCGTCAGACCTTCGACGGGTGTCAATTAAATTTTAACGCTTTACTGCCGAATCCTACAGCTCTGTCTTTGGATCAAGGTGCGTTTTTTTGGGTGATAGCCGTAAAACAGTGAAGTGGGCGCGTAATTCTTGCGATGAGGTGTTATTTTGATGAATGTTATGAGCAGTGAGTTACATGTTAAGTGAAAGGAGTTGGAAAATAAGTCAAGTTGCTCGAAAAAGATAACAAAAAATATCTCGGTGCTGTTTCACAGAGAATGGTAGAAAGATAACAGAAGATCAAAACGCCCAACCGAAAGTGATTTCGCATAATTCAAATTATTGAGGTGTTGTGCTGCATGCCTATGGTGCGTAAAGTTGTTGATTATTCTTACATATATTGTTTGATTTGAAGCAATACCGTGAAGATCTAGGAAGATAAACACACTGGCAAGGTTATATGGCAACAAAAACGGAACTTCAATTATTCTAAGGTTTCTACTCAAAGAGTGAAGAAGCACTACAGAACCAAGTCTTGTTCGTGATGGCTTTGAACGAAAATCAGTAGTTGTGCATCGATTGAGTTTGGGTTTGGCATTACTTGGTACTGAATGTGATTGGTAAAAGCTGCCGTCGCGTCGTTCTTCCACAGTTGACTGGTTTTCGCGGCTATATCATCAAGCGCGCGCATTCATGGCCGTTGATGAACTGCGTTTGAATTTGAAAGTGAATTTTGCCGACCGAATGGTAGGGAGATATCAAGTTGCGAAGGGAGCGTCTGCTTGCACGTGCATACATACATACATAGTCAGTGCACACGGCATATTCAGTATCGTAAGTATCGATTTGAATTTAAGTCATGGCTAAATAACACAATGTTCCCAAGATAATACGGTAGGTTGATTTGGGATAAAAAAAATGGTAATGGAAAAGATTCAAGAAGTATTCTTTCTGGATCTTTTCTGAAATTAATTATTCATTTATTGTGTAATATCTGAATGATAGCAGTACGAACTCCTTCAGGTGTTTGCAAAAAACTCTTCCTGGTATTCATCCAGGTATTAATCCATTTATTTCATTGGGGTGATTTAGAATTTCCTACAGGGAATGGTTCTGGTAATTGGTGGCAATTCTTCGACGGATATCTTTAAGATTTTCTGCAAGAATTTCGGTTCAATAATTTTTAACAAATTTTTTCCAAGGTATTCTTCACTTGAACTCCTCCAGGAACAACTCAGTTTTTCACAATTATATTACATTATCAAGGCATTTCTTAAAGTAGTTATTTAAAAAAATCAGGATTACAAAGGATATCCTGATTACAAAGGATATCTCTCCTTCTTCAAAAACTTCCTCTGCAGGGTTCAGCTGAATTTTATTCAACAATCTATAAATAAGATTTCAGGGGCCCAGATAGCGGTAGCGGTAAACGCGCTGCTATTCAGCATTCGAATCCCGCTGGTCGAGGATCTTTTCGTAAAGGAAATTTTCCCGATTCCCAGGGCATAGAGTATCTTCGTACCTGCCACACCATATACACATGCAAAAATGGTCAATCGGCAATGAAAGCTCTCAGTTAATAACTGTGGAAGTGCACATAAGAACACTAATCTGAGAAGCAGGCTTTGTCCCAGTTGGGATGTAACGCCAGAAAGAAGAAGAATAAATAAGATTTCGTCACCTTTTTCTTAAAAATAACCCATGATTTTATTTTTTGAACTCCTTTAGAATTGCTCAATTGCATTACTTCAAGATTATCACAAGACTCTAGTTTTCCTTCTTTTCCTGAGATCCCTCCATTACTTCTGATAGTGATTTTTCGAGGAATACTTAAGTTCTCATTCATTCCTTCAGAATCATATCTAAAAACTTATAGAGCCGTTCAAGACTTTTCCAACAATTTCTGCAGAATTTTTCTCTTCTTTTTTTCCTTGAAATCTGTTACATTTGGCCGTGCAAAATGTGAGATAAATTTAAGAGGAAAAATCGTAGGGGAACCTGGTCCAATTCGGACCCTGTTCTAATTCGGACCATCAAGCATTTCTCAATACTGGCGCTACTGTAAAGATCGTGGGTACCGTTTTTCTGCTCACCGTTTGGCTTAGATCTAACACAATAAATTTGACGCATTTCAGTTATTACGTTTGCTTTTTATATTAGTTTATTGTTTTGAAGTGCTCAGGTGTACTGTCAGTTGGCGTTATTTCCAAGCTTCTATAAGCGACAATAATTCTCCAATCTCTCTGTGTTATTTTATAATCGTATCACCCTAGCCTAAGCTTTCATCTGACCATATGGTTTTGATATGTCTATGCACCGTTTGTGCTCAACGAGTTTGAAAATCTCAAAATGTGTGTTGGTCCAATTCGGACCTTTTGATATGGTTCAATACGGACCTCTTGATTTTCAACGTGTACTCAGTCTATTCTAAGAGCTCCACCCCGTGAAAATCTTCCTGACTCGATCGAAAATCACAGAAGTTGTAATATTGATTAATAGTGCTTTTGTTTCTGTTGCGGTCAAGAAAATAGCTTCGCAAAAAATCTAAGAAATGAGGTAGATTAGCAAAAACTAAAGGAATCAATAAATCAGCTACTTGAAAAGCATCTCCATCAATACCACAGCCAAGCTTTATCCAAAATAGTTTGGCAATACGCTATAAAAACGTTTACGAGTACTATATAAGAACAATACAGTCAACTATCCCTTGTCCGATTTACTCTGTGTACTTGTTAACAAGCTCGAAGAAAAGCGCAGTCCCTTCAATATAGTGTACTTTGATCCATAAATATAAGTAGGTACTTCTCAAACTTGAATTTCCGAAACTTCGAGTCTGTTTGTTGTCTGTTTCAGTTTCCCATACAAGTTCACCTTTTCAACCCGATATTTCATAGCAAAGTTTTAATATGTGGAAAATTTTACAATATTCAACTTCAAAATTACTTTTTTGAATATATTTTGTTAAAATAAATAAAAAAGCTCTAAAATTTGAAAATATGTGTACTCCATCTCGATAGCTCCCATACACGATAGTTTGTTCAAAATCGAGTCAGGAAGAGTTGACTGTACCCAATTTTGAACAAGTTTCAGATATATTTTTTAATGAAATTCATATTTCACTTGAGCTTGTTCTGACTCGAATTAGTTTGAAATTTCTCACACATTGAGTTTATTTTTTATGCTTGCGCTTGCAGAAAAAGTTCAATAAGCTTTAATACCAAAATAATCTGAGTTATATTTTGTTACTAACATTGCAAATAACGATGAAATATAGGGTGGTCCGAATTAGAACATGGGGGTCCGAATTGGAACAGGGTTGGTCGAATTCGGACCTTTTGGAGAAGTTGGTGCAAACATGTCTAGCCATGTCCTGGTAGGAGCTATCACAAAACTCTCGGAGAGAAAAATGTGCGCACTGAATTGCGCTTTCATGAAAACATAAAACTTTTCATGCCGTTCATCGTGCTGAAAAGATATGGCCAAAAAACTGTTACTAGGTCCGAATTTGACCATGTTCCCCTACAAATGCATAAAACAGTATCATTTTGTAGGATTTAAGTTTAAGGGGAAAAATACAATTCAAATCATTCGATTCAATATTTCGGTTGAAATTTACAACTAAACGCTGAATTCCAACTAGTACGCAGTACTATTTTCTAACATCTCTGCCATGTAATTTTAAAGTTTTTCAAAATTAGACATTGTTTTCATAGTTTTGCCAAATATTTTAGATTTACGATTGAAAATGGGCCAGGATTCTTCGCTGGAACGAATATCTGGACAATTTAATCGATAAATAATTTTTCCAATACCTTACCTTTTTATGATCTCAAGAATGTCAAAACATAAATTTAATAGACATTACTGTATAATACTGTATAACATGTTTTAAAAATTCGTGAAAAAATAGGCGATTTCTGAACTAGATCATGTTTATGCGTAAACATGATGGTAGTTAATGGTGTATTTTTGACAGTTCACGTTTTCCAGAACTTTTTTTTGAGCGTGTAAGCTACAGAACCTTAGTACAGATGTATATCTATCACTTCTGATACATTTTAGAGTGTTACGTGACGTATAGTATTCAGTATTTATGTGAGTAATGATGATAAAGTATATACTCACTTCATAACTACATCACTTTATTTGAAGTAGGAACGTTTTTGGATATGTTCTTAATCACATTCAATCAAACTTCTGCCACCAAATTATCATGTTTGAGTAGTAAAATGAACCTGTAAAGGTTCTAGCTGCAAATATTTGCAAATAATTTAGCAGTGTGCCTTCAAAGTCCTTAGTTTTTGCCAAAAAAGGCAATGATAAAACTATTCATAGAAATTATTGCATACCAGTTTGCTTGTATCTGACTGGAATCAATATGGAAAATATTGAAAGATTCACTACTTCTACTTCAATTCTATATGGATACACTTGCAACATATTAGATTCATTTCATAAGTAGTTTTAGTGAGGACTATGAGACAATTAAATCCTAATAAATTGGTTATGTTACAACAGCCATTGTAATATATATGAAAAAACTTCACAAAGTGTAGAAGGAACGACATGAACATTTTCTTGTATTAATTTTTATCATTGAAACAATATCTTCAACAACATTCCACATATCTACATATACAGCGCAAAAACATTAAATTGTTAGAATAAAAAAATATTAAAAAGCAACAACATATTTACGAATAATTCATTGACTATTTCTTAATTGTAAGTATTTGAAACATAAGCTTAGTTACATGTAGTGGAATGTTCGTTAATTGGTTCGTAAATTGTTCCAGCGATTATCGTTGTTACTCTTTCAGAAGATTTTATAAATATTTCCGCAAAAGTCTGTACAGGAATCCATAACCTAGTATTTTAGATCTGGCCATAGAAATTCAAGAATTCCTTCTGAAATTTCTCGAAAAATAATCACACCAAAATATATATTAGTAAGTTTGTAAATATCGAATTCATAGTGGAATTTAAATAGAAATGCATCAATAAAATTCCAACCTTGATGTAAGGCACCCGGGGCAAGTACGACCTAAATAAATGATAGTTCAGACAAATTGTTCAGTATAATTTCCAAATAGAAGTCACCTTTTTTTGTGTTTTTGCAAGGAGTGCAGGGATGACACTCCAACGACGACCCACTGAAACCACCTTACGGCATTTCTTCGGGGAGGGACCAGTGCATAGCACAACACATGTTGCAGAAGTTGCCTAGGCAAATTGCATTTCCTAGGCGACTTAAACAATGTTACAAGGGACCAGCCTCGGCAGGGCTAATCTTCTGCAGCCAACTCCTAGTCGGCGCGCCATAGTGTCTGCAACTCTAACATAATATGAGTGACAGCCGTAGTTTCTGCATTCCAGCACTCGGTATCCGCACACATTCTCTCTATTATGTTGTCGGAGGATGTGTCCCCTCCGCATGGAGCGAGCATGCATTCTCACAAAATGAACCGAGGTCAATTAAAGCCAAGAAGCTATTTTCGGAAAACAAATTCCTACGAATTCCGCAGAGGAAGTTTTGGTGTTCTAAGAGGCATTTATAGATAACTGATAGTAAAACCTGAAGGAAGAATGAAATGAAGTCCTGAAAAGTCTTTGAAACAATTTCTAATGCATCTGTGGAATGATTCATATTTGAATATTTAGAGAAATCCTTATTAAAATCATTAGAGTTTTTCTAGGGAAACTACAGGATTCTTGAGCGAATAAATTTTGTAATTATTTTTCAGAACAGTCCCTTCTAAGATCCCGAAATCTTAGAATTAGCGTAGAACCTTTAAGAGAGCTGCTGTTTTTTGCGTTCAAGAATGGTTATTTTTTATAAAAATAATTTAAAATTTCTAGATAATGTACGGTACATTATTGAAAAACATCCGTAAACTTCTACAGTCAACTCTCCCTTACTCGATGTTGAAGGGACCAGTGATCAATTTCACCCCGGAATGGGTTCCTATATTTTTTTTGTTTTAGAGATGATTTTTAGCACTAAAATCACATTTGTTAGAAAATTTCGGTACATGAGCCATTAAAGCGCACCGTCGTACTTTTTTCCTGCATTTAATTGCTTGGCATTGTCAACATTATAGAAAACAGACTAGGAAAGCCATGAAAAATGATCAATTTCATCCGAAATTGCGGTACTTGGTAAAATTCCTGATCGAATCTTTGAAAAATTGCAGGAATGATTCCTCCAGGAGTTTTTTTTTTATAATCTTTGCTGTTCCAGGGTAAAATGCTCAGAATGATTGAAAAACTAGTATGGTGTAGATTGCGCAAACAAATCAGAAGAAACTTGGTGGAATTTCTGAAAGAATCGTTGAAAGATTTCTTGGAGAAATTTTAACATTTTTGAACATTTTTTTTGAGTCTAGGGTTGAATTTCATAACTAAAAACTCAATAAAATCAATAAAAAACTTTTCGAGAAATCCTTGAAGGAGTTCATGAAGTTATTCATAAATCTAGAGCAATTTCTTAAGTAATATCTTGAATTCACTAAGAAATAAAAGAAAAAGGAATTACCAAAATGATTCCTTCAAGTGTAACTCCGGGCTTAACTTCTGACCGAGTTGGAAAGGAAATACATGGATTTTTTTTTCAATATGCAGAAGAATTTCCGAAGGTGCCATATTAAGCGAATTATTGGAGGAATTCCTATAAACTTCCCAGTAAGTTCTTTGTTAGAATTCTGGAAACAATTCATTAAGCCTTGTGCTTTGAAGAAAGTTTTGGTAGCACTATAAAAATTCATTTCCAAACGGAAACCTTGAGTTATTGCTCAAGACTCGTTGAAGAAATTCGAGGTATTCTGGAATAAACTTTCGAGTGATTATTTATGAAATCTTTAAAGAATCGAATTCCTGGAAGAATTTGATATCTGATAACTTGGAATATCCTTTTGAATTCCGTAAAATATTGTTGGCAAATAAAACTTAAGATTTATTTAAGGCTGTTGATAAAATCGTCAAATGGTTTCTGGTGAGATCTTGACCAGAAGTCTAACTGTTTGGTGAAGTTTAAGAATTCGCCATGAAGTCAATCAGAACGCAATTATTTTTGAAATATGAATGCTGAAGGCAACTTCTGAAAATTCAAACATAAGCTCAGCTCAATTTCCGTGTCTTTTTTTCAATCGACCAGGGGCAAGGCAAAGCCAAATTCTTCAAATGATTTCATATTACCATACGTTCAAGTGGTTCAGGTCCGACTCTCTTCATTTTTAAGATCACGCAAATGAAGAGCAAAATACTCATGCATGAGTTGGCTAGTTCGTTTGAATTATTGTCTTGTATTATCACGGTTTTGTTGTCATATCACCGATACGCGTATTTTGACCTCAACTGTAAGGCCGTTTTCAATATCGGGTACTAGAGTCGAGTCGACTTAAACTTTCTTTATCATTATGGTTTCAACTACCCATTGAATTGAATTAAACCCCCTTGAAATTCTAAACACATTTTAGTTATGCCCGAAGTTCTCACTTACCCCAGGTTTAACTTAACCTTTATTATTGTAGGGGAACATGGTCCAATTCGGATCTAGTAATAGTTTTTTGGCATCTTTTCAGTACGATGAAAAGTTGTTTGTTTTCTTGGAAGCCTGATTTACCACGCACACTTTTCTCTCAGAAAGATTTTGTGATATCTCCTACCATGGCACAAAATACTCCTGAAGGTCCGAATTGGACCAACCCTGTTCCAATTCGGACCCCCCTGTTCTTATTCGTACCACCCTATATTTTATCGGTTTTTGCTTCAGTAGTTATGAAATATAATCCCAATTTGTTCAGTATCAAAGCTTATTGAACTTTCTCTATAAGCGCAAGCATATAATAGAAACTCAATGTTTGTAAAATTTTAATTTAGTTTGTTTCAGCTCAAATAAAATGTGAATTTCAATAAAATAAAACTATTCTCTTGGACAGGAAACTTTAATTTTTGAATTATTTATGTTTTTACGTAAATATAAGGATTTGTTTTATGACTATTTTCAAATCGACCACGGCTGGAATCGGATTTTTAGTTGCAATACAAATTTTACATGCTTTAGTTTAAAATTTCAATTTTAATAAGTGATATTCCGATCAATTATCACATCGCCATTGATAAATATATTTTATCAGATTTTTATTACACGCACTTTCTGACATAGAACATTTTTTTAAACAAAGTCGCTCAAAAATAACGCGATTTGTACAAGACTGATAAGAGATGCATAAAAAGTATGTAACGTTGTGTTGATTATTATTAAATTTTTCATTAAAAAATCGCAATATACTCTTGTTGCGTACAGTAATCAAATGTGTAAAAATCAGATTTTTATCTTCACTAGTCTTGAAATGGCAGTATGGTGAAGTCGTGCCCATACTTTCTGGGACACCCTATAAGTCTGTGGAATAGAATAATAGTCAATCAATGTTATATCAAAAATAAAATCAACTTGTACTAGTTGTGAGCAGTACTTATCTGATAAAAAGAATTCGTTGATTTTTAATTTACACATTTCTGATACTTTCGATAAATAAGATTATAAAGAAGATCATGTCGCAAGTAATAACATAAGCACCTGTAGGCATCTCCCGGCTAACAATAAAGATCGTGAACAATACTTGTCTTTTCCATCGTGTTTCACAAGACAAGCGCATAAAAAGAAGAACAATTGGCCATTTCGATTGCTTTCGGGTGCATGCAAATTGGCAAACATTTTCTTTCCAACCATCAAATAACATCACTACCTATAGCCGTTGTTGCCCAACCAGGTTATAGTCGGTCAATTTTCACCATCAGCTTTGTGCACACGTGTGCCATCTTCGCTACAGATGGGGAACACAAAAAGCAAAAGCGAAAATTCACCGCAAACCCTTAGCTCCGTCGCTGTTCTTTGCTTGACCTCTTGTTACTACCACATATCTGCCCACTTGTGGAAGTCTAGCCTTTCCGAATATCAAACTAGAAAAAAAGTATGGTGTTTTAATTTTGTTGTACCGTAAAACGGGGTATCTTTAATAATGCGGGGTCCACAACATACTAAACGAAATAACAAAATTTCTGTTAATTGGTTAAGCATAACGCATACGCAAAAATAAAAAGTATTGGTATGAAATTTCATATCAGAGGTATTTTGTTGGAATCGAGAACATTTGAGGAACGTTTCGAATATTAAAAAATGATGAGAACTCTGAAATGATGAAACGCTTACAAACAATTTGTTCCATGATTACTATTTTATAAAGTTTTGAAGAATTTATTATTTATTCTTGGCAGTTAAAGTAGAATTTGAACTCGGTTTCAAATCTCTTATCGAAAATCATTTTTACAAATCGTAGTCATTTTTATAATCAAAGCCAGAAATTTCCATATAACGTTGAACGCATGCCTACGGTAAGCAGTGCTTTACAACTTTTCGTAATTCATTCGATTTTGTTCAAAATGTACCTATTAATGTTATAAAAACGATTGATTTATATTGAATTCAATGTCCAAACATAAGAATCAATTGTTTTTTGTTCAGATATATACATTTATATAAATTCTTATAAACTAATAATGGTGTTTGACATGTTTATTATATGTATTCTGTTCTTAAATTTATAAAATCTTATCTACGTTTACTATTATTCTTCCCCAATCTGGTTCCAATCGCAATGATCTCAAACAGTAGTTAGATTTTCATGTGATTTTCATGTCAAAGCTCCACCAAAAACGAAAAACGATTTTTAATTGTATCAAAAAATATTGGTACATTTAAAATGAATCGTTATGCAATCTTTCAGTTGCAATCTATAACTTAGATACCACTACATGTTTTAAAAATTCAAAATAAAAATCTTTAAAACAAATTGAAGATAAATTCAGATTTTCTCCCGAAAATGTTAATAAAGGTACTCCATTTAACAGTACACTTTAAAATTCATATGAAGGAAACCACGTGGTGGAACTAATGTATGCTTGTGGATCATCGATGGGTTGCATGTGGCTTCTTTTTTTTGTGGGCTGAAACCTCACGCATTCGTTGGGTTAATCGCGTACGGCTATAAAGACATTATACACTAAGTCGTAATTTACTTTGTCCTTGTATGTTTTATGTAGTAGTATAAAATTTTTTTTAACTTAGTTTGGGTCATGATTAAACAACATATTAATTGCTCGTTTGTTTTTCGTTGCAGCTTGGAGGAATTGATACTGGAGAAAAATGAACTACAAGAACTGCCCAACTGTCTACAGAAGCTGATAAATTTGAAAACCTTGAATGTAGCATATAATCAGCTGGACCACCTACCCGCCTTTATGGTTAACAGCAGCAGCATGCGACCCGTTGGGTTATTCGTAAGCTTCTTATGGTATTATAGTGTTAGATACTGATAATTATGTATTTCTTATATTTGTAGCAAAGAAATGATTCCCTCAGAAATGGTCATCATAATGATCCGCTCTATAAGGAAGAGGAAAAGATTGAGCTTCCGCTAACGAAAGTCAATTTGCGAGGAAATCAGCTGAAGGGTAGCATCATCTTAGGCAACTATGGAGTATGTATCGTTTGTGGATTTGTGTTTGAATTAGATATTCAAACGTTTACTTTATTTCCAGCTCCTCACGCAGTTGGATGTTAGCGAGAATTCGATTGAGATCATGGATCTATCAGCACTGGATAAGCTGGAAACGATACAATGCTGTAGAAACAATTTGAAAGAGCTCACACTAAACGGACGACATTTGCACTCGTTGATTGCGGGTAACAACAGTAAGTAACGGTTACATATTTTTGAATTCTTTAGTTAGGTGCAAACATTACATTCTTCTTATGTTTCTAGTTAGGCAAAACTGTCATCATAATTTCTTCGTTTTTGCGTTACGTCTCTGTCATCATAATTTCTTCTTTTTTTTGCGTTACGTCTCCACTGAGACAGAGCCTGCTTCTCAGCGTAGTGTGTAAATTAAGAGCTGTTTCAGACTTATTACTGACAGCTTTCTTTGCCTAAGTTGCCGTTTTCGCATTCGTAACAGCACCCCAAAGTTATGGATCAATAAGAGTCAAATCCAACCTATTAAATTCAATGAAACATCAAAAGAAACATAAAATTTTTGATGCAAGAGTGCGAATCTTTGATTGTTTTTGATCGTAATTTCGGGATGCATAACAATTAAAAACTATCAGTTGCTGAAAACACTATTATGGATCAAATTGTGACATCAGTGAGTGGATCAGTGAGCGAAATCAAGAAGTTTTAATCCCATTCATTTATATTGCAGTGATTTGGCTAGAGTTAACATCTTATGGAAAAAATAACATACCGTACACCCCCGTTAATTTGAACGATACGCCATGCAATCCAAACATTTAGTTATCCTAGAAACGTGTTTCTGGTCATCTTTTGTTTTGATTCTGCGTTCCGTTCCACAGCGTTCCATTTCACTTTATTTCGTTCCATGAGCTAAATGACGTTCGAACCATTTTTAATCTGAACGTTGTGCAAATCAGCGGGGTACAGATTAAAAAGTGTTCAGATTAAAAGTGGTCAAACCACTACCCGGTACTGTGAGGGAATATGAACAGTAAGGGAAGGAATTTAGGAACGGATCAATAAATAAGTCATGACATCGCTTTTTATACAGTTTACACTTTAACCATTCGACTATAAGAATTATCCATGTTTTCAAGCATATTCGATCTCAAAATACATTGCTGCTCTGATTTATTATTTTTTGTGATACTGTGTTGTAGCAGTTGAGGCTTGAACTGTTTTGCTCAACAACAATAAGCTTTTCAACCATTTGTGTTTGTTCAAAAGTAATGTTTGCAACTCTTGATGTTGTAATTGTTTCATCCTTGAAGCTATTTAGAGTTGTGCATTAAGGGGATTCATAGGTATCGGCGATATCATATTGAATCAATATGATTTTTATAGTGAAGCTGCTCAGTACCCAAAGGATATCAAAGGATCGAACAATTTTATTGAACCAGTTTCATTTGTGTAATACCAAGAAATGTTATTCTGATTATCGGACTTACAATAGCTTATCGTGATGTTGGTGAATAAGTTATACTACTACTATACAATACATCAAATTACATGATTTTGAAATTTGGGGCATTGTACGATCTCTTTGTACCTTTCACAGTACGTGTTGCCAATTTTGATCTATAATCCAACCAATTTGTGAATGTTTATTAAAACTACCATGAAGTTTTAAATTTTTGAAGGTTACTGCATATTGTAGTAATACTCCATAATTTAGAACTCATTTGGTTGTTCTAGAACTGCTATTTGAGTTTTATTGGAATCGGTTCTGAGATTAAACAATGATTTTTTGTCCAATATACATAAATGGATCTATCAAGCTTTTACTTCCTCTATATATTTCTTCTTAAGAAAATTTGTGGAGAAGAATAATAACTGTGTTTCCATCAATTCCTCCAGTGTTCAAGGAATTCCAACAATTTACAATCTTTTGGAGCTTTTGCGGAAGATTTTCCAGATTACTCGAGGAAAATCTTTTGTGATGAATACTGGAATTTCTTCAGAGATTTTGTTAAGGATTTATTTAGCTTATCTTGTTTATTTCTCGTAGATGCTATAGTTCCTGCATACAAAATCATCTATAATTTAACCTACGAAAGATATGAAGAATTATTCATCTATGTCTCAAAGATTAGTTATAGCAGTGGGCAAGGTAGAATCCGGAACGTGTTTCAATTCAATTTGTTGTCTGAGCCCATTTAACGCCTTGGAAAATGTCTATGGATTCTGTATGGTTTTCTTTTCGTTTCTTCTCCGAATGCTTTGCATTTGTCAACGTTTTTTTTTCAGAAACACCTCAATGTATTCCATCATTTTTTTTGTTTAAAAGCTACAAAGCATGAACTTATGAGTTTTTTACGGCTTGCAGTCATTCTCTACTGCAAGCCGTAAAAACTCATAAGTTCCGTAAACTACTCCAAAGATTTTCATTGTTTCTGGATTAACTTATTATATTCAATGAGTTTAACTAATGATACATCCAATTTCTCAGAGGTATTTCTAGTAGGGCTTGATGTAAGCACTAAATGATGTGTGAAATAAATCTCCGGAACTATTCCTTACGCATCTTTGGACGAATTCCTGTTTGAATACTTGGAGGAGCCCTGAGGAAAATCATTAGACTTTTTCATATGGAAATCACAGGATTAATTCCTGGACAAATCAATGCGATATACGTAGGTTTTCAATAAATTCAAATTGCATGTAGGGTAGAAGCACCGGTTTTGGCCATAAATCAGTTGTAGATAGCCATGGTGGATCATACACCATTTTACATAGTCAATCAGCATGAAACTTTTTGTGTTCAGTAGATCACATTCATATGATAGAGCTACATTCAGTCACTCCTCCGAATTGATTCAAATATAAGAAAAACAATTGATTTTCCTTATAGTGTCAATTCCCATACACCTAGTTTGGCCAGGGTACTCCTAATTTGGTCATCCTCGTAAAAATTTAACAATTTAGGAACCGAAGTTAAATCTCTGGCCCATATTGACCATCGAGATTTTCAAAACGAAAAATTGGTTTTAATTTTTATTGACATTCTCTCTTAGGCTGACCAAAACGGGTATTTTTATGGAGGAATATTGGAAGTTTCTATAAAAGTTTTCGGGGAACATTTTGAGAAGTCCTCGAGAGAACCCAGACAACCAAAATGTACGTATAACGAAATTACCTGGAGGCTTTGTATGTGAAAAATTTCACTTATAAGACGTCGCGAAAAGGCCTCCTACGTACAAAAGTGAAGGCGATATACGTGCATATTTTATGTGATGAATGATAGCATACAATGCGAGAGTGTAAATTTTTTACCGAACCAACTTGTGATCTTATGCGACTCAACGTATGATAACGAATGTTGATTTGACAGCTGCTACGGATTGATTCGATTTACTCTGTACGAATGTACGGGACGAAAGAAAACGTACAAATGAACTCAGAAAAAAGCGTTTTATGCGAGGAAACTCATCAGTATGACGATTTTATCCATCGTGTTTTGCGGTTTTGATGCAGTTTGTATGAATAAATGAGTTGTTACGTGAACTCTCTTGCGACTTCTGGTTGTCTGCAAAGAGAAACTTCTGATGGAATTCCAAAGAATCGCCAGGAGAAATTTCTGCAGGAATCGCCAAAGGATTTATTTTATTTAATATCTAATGTAATTCCAAGAATGGTTCGAGAAGAAATGCTCGAATAAATGTACAGAAGAAATATAAAATCTGAAAGCAATCTTTGAAAAATTCAAATAATAACTTTTGTAGTAATCTTGACAATTTTTTTTCGTCGGTCAGGCGGGAGGGCAATAGCTCCTCCCTACCCCCCTCTTCGTTTTTCGGCTTAAATAGAAATGAATCTTTGTGAAACATATTTCACGACATAGGGTTATTTACGGCTTCGGCACCATTCGACTATTATCAGAAACCAAATTTCAAACGCCAAATACCATGCCCACACAGTTACGGATCACCCACAGTGACGGATCACTTTGGCGTTCAACATCGGATAACTCGCTCAAAACATAAACGTTGATCTAAAACTTATTTTTCCCATGTTATACTATTTGCCTTCTACCATTTGTAATGTTAAGCACAACATTCAACCACTAAATTACGGTGTATTTGACAAATGTTTAGTTGACACCACACAGCTATCATTATATGGTCGTTTTCTGTAAGAAGTGCCGTCAGCATTCATAAGCCCCCACAGGTGGTAAAATTCAAATGTTATACTATAAAACATGCTCGTTCGTTTCGATTAAGTATGAATTCATATTTGGATCACATTTTTCTCGATTGTTGATTCTAAATACCGAATATTAGCACTTCTAACTAGTGATCCATAATATGGACCAGCAAATGATTGTTTACCACGGTTATGGATCACTTCCAAATAATGTAAATTTCTGCCATTTTAAGCATTGGATTCGACATTTTCAGACAATAGCACTAAGGATAAAACTAATAAAACAACAAGGTTTGTAAATTTCATGTTTTAGCAGAGAAAAATTGGTGGAAAACTTGGTGTGGAGCGAAAACAGTACATGTCTCACTTACTACAATGCAGTATCACAACAAAAAAGGCATTTTACCCTTGTTTCCAGCTCTAACACTGCTATTTTTTGCAGTAATATGTGACATATTGATAACTTTCGCCAAATCATGGAATACAGATGCATTGAGTTAAAAATCTCTTTGTTTTGCGCACTGATCCGTAATATGTCACAATTTGATCCATAATATGAAAATTGATCCATAATATGGTTTTCAGAACCCGATACAATTTTTAACTTTTATGCAATCCTATGTAAATATTGCACTCAAAACAGTTTACTAATCGAAGTTCCAATTTGAAACGATTCAATTTGTGCTTTTAAATTACAATTTTACGTTTTCCATGTCGTTTTATTGAATTTTATAGGTTGGACTCCACACTATTTGATCAAAAACTGTGGGGTCATGGTACACTGTATTTTTCTATCAAAATACACCAATGAAGACATTCAGATGATTCTTTGTTCTGTCAGCTTCCCGCTAACGCGACTTCCAAGACTGAACAAACAATTTACTAGAGATATTATCAATTCACGCCTCAAAATGCGATTGATTTGGAGCTGCCGAACAGATTCGCCTTCAGTTCTTATAGGAAAACTGCCGAAGATAATGAGGCTGCCGACAACAGTCACACTGACAACAGATCTTCGAAACATTGTAAAAACGTTTCCTAAAAGTTGTTAAATAGATCAATAGGCGTCAATAGATAGAAGATTGTTCAGCGCATAAACGTAAACAGACTCACGCGTAATTTGTTCGCTATTGCCCGAAAAAATTGCAAAAGAAATGCGGCATCGGCATGACTGACGAGAATACGTGAATTCCTCTACCAGATGACGAGTGTAATTCAGTGATAAGTTTTCAAGATCTTAGTTTCCATTGAAAAATAAAATGTAGAAAATCTGCAGAACTTTGGCGGTTATTGTCCTTTTCAAACCCACATTTTTGGAAGGAATTTGTAAACTCAGAGATTCACCCTATCTTTTGATCGTAATGGCAACCGTAATCAAAGAAGACAATTTTCACAAGACAATGTCCAAGACGACTTACCTTCGCTAAAAAAAAATAGTTCCGCCAATGGTGAATGTAAACTCTAAAGCACGAATCCTAGAAAGGATCAAAAAGTGATCATTTTGTATAAAAATAGCACTCAAAAGCACTGTTTTCGTAGCATGGATTTATTAATAAATTAACCTAATCTACTTCCTTCTATTTGTAGACCTCACCAAAATTATGGTGCGAGCAACTCCAACAAACCTCAAGCACATCGACATCAGCTTCAACTGTCTCCGCGAGCTTCCAGATTGGCTGGTTGGATGTCACCAACTCCGCACGTTGTATGCCAACAACAATCAGCTACACGTTATATCGGAACACCTGTTGAACAACGAACATGCCACCATACTCACTCTGCACCTAGCTTATAACCATCTTACCAGTTTTCCACCGATGGTCAAACGTAAGCTGCCACTTCAAAAATTGTACCTGCAATGTAATCGCATCGAAGACCTACCGGAGAACTTTTTCATAGCGTGTGAACGCCTTACAATACTCAACATCTCCAGCAACAAGTTGATGACCTTGCCAATAATTTTCGGTACAAATTGTAATCTCGAGCGACTCTACGCTACTAATAACAATCTCACGGATCGTGTACTTGACTCACTCATTTGTTTGACTCGACTAAAAGTCTTGCACATAGGTTACAACCATCTAACAACTCTACCTGAAACATGTATTACCTGTTGGGGTGAGCTAGAAGAGTTGGTCATCTCAGGCAACCGATTAAGGCATCTCCCAGACAATCTGACTAATTTGCGAAACCTACGGGTGTTGCGAGTACATTCAAATCAACTCCAAACAATTCCTCCGCTAGCAAAGAATCTCAGTCTACGAGTTTTGGATCTGGCTCATAATCAACTCGATAAGATCAATATGGTGTCGCTCGTGTCGAAGCATCTGCAGTTTCTGGATCTATCAAGCAACACTCAGCTACAGGTTGATCCTCATCAGTTACAAGCGTGTCGATCACAAAGGCCAATGAGTTTGGTGGATGTATCCGGCAAAAATAGGCCTTCTCTACCAACTGCTCCATGGCCGTATCAGGAAAACGAAGAATATGAACCATGCTGGAAGGTTGGCTTCGCGGAAACTCCTGGCTGTCTGCCGAAGTTGTACATTTCGCAGTTACGATTACCCGGGTTTTGCAATTCGGAGGGATTGTTTGGTATGTTCGATGGAGAGGTCAACAATTTGATTCCCAATATGCTTGTGAAAACTATTCCAAAGATATTGCTGGAAGAACGAACCGTTAAGGAAACTGCCAATGACTACATGAAGTACACGCTGCTGTCAGCCCACAGGGAGTTGAAGCAGCAAGGTCAGCATGAGGCGGTCAATGTAACGTTATGTCACATATCGAGAAGTAGGGTCCCGAGCGAGATTATGAGCTATCTTCCTCAAGCGGCCAATGGGAGGAAATTCATCCTGAGAGTGGCTAGCGTGGGCGAGAGTGTTGCAGTATTGGTCAAGCATAACAGATGTGTTAAGTTGACTAATGGGAATCCTTGTAGAAGAATAGGTTTAAGTGCGAACTATCCGGTTACGGTGCCTGACCCAGAGGTTACGGAAGTTGTTCTAAGCGATACGGATGAGTATCTTGTGATAGGGAATAAAAAACTGTGGGAGGTCATTACAATGGAAACAATTGCCGAGGAAATCCGAAAGGAAGAGAACATTTTGTTGGCTGCAAAACGTGTTCAGGATATCGCACAAAGCTATGGGGCAGAAGAGAATATCAGTATTATTATTGTGAAATTCAACAATCTTGGAACAGATATTGATTATCTGATGAGAGAATTAAGGCAAACTATTAGGAAAAAGCCCACACCTGGAAGTGTAATGTCGGGGTTTTGTAAGTGTGGATGCTGTTGTGAATCGAACAATAATTGCTGCCATTCCGGCGCATCGAGCACTTTCATAAGACATCCTTCGGGCAGGAGTGATCGTTCGTCTCCAAGTGGTCAAAGTGATCAGACGTCGGGCAGTGAAACGCAAATCAATGGAATGAAACCAAGGTGTTTGGATGTCACAACACTGAGCACAAGAAAACCCAATGCATATCTCACTAACGAGCGACGGAGTCTACGAGGAGGTGTAGTCCGAGCAGTACGAGCAAGAATTGAGGAAGAAAAGGAACGAGAAGTTGAAGAATCTGATTCCGCAATGTCCGAAGAGCAGTTCAAATGTTGGGAATACATGCTGGAACAAAACACCCAGCTGTTGTTCGATAAGGAACTGAACACCATATCTCGAGCTTTTACCAAACGACCTGGATCGAATACTAACCTAGCCAGACCGCAGATGAAATCCTTGTCTTCGAGTTCCCCACAACTGGCTCACGATAGTGATAGTTGCTTCAACTCCTCTTTAAACGGTTACAATACCATGGCTCACCCAACACGTGCTACACCATTCCTTTCGAAGCATTTTGGCAGTACACGTTCCTTCCATCCAACGTCTTCACAGAACTTCTTCAAACCCATACGGTACAATACTGCGCGACCCCAACCGATCAATGCTGGCCCAAATGCTGCGTATTTCGGATCCCTTCAGCGATTGATGCCGTATAACTTGGAGTACGACTTCAACGCCATGCAGGAAAGGTACGCAGCGAACAACGAAGGAAGCGCCCTCGAATTGGATGCAGTTGATCCGGACGGAGGACGAATGCAACAATATTGGGGTGTCGCAACTACGGAACTGTGACATTATGAATACGGATGGCGGTAAAACTCACTGTAGCAGACGTAGCTGTGTTTTAAATTTAAGATGTATTTTTTGTAAAGGTCTCATTCTTATTTCGTTTAGCAATAAATTAAATAAATATGTACACATTGAATTTTACACAGTACTTAGCTATCTGTATAAGGATCTGTTTCTTTGTGTAGTTTCTACTTAAACGTTAAATGTTGTTTCTTGAAATCCTATTTACACCTTCGAACCGTGCTGCTGGATAACTTTAGGAAAATTTAGTTTAGTTTACACCTATAGATTCCATCCAACTTTTGGCTTCCTTTTAGTGAATACTAAACGCTTAATACAAACCGTGAAATTTGATTGCTGTGTGTGTGAAACAAGACTAGAGCGTTGACACGGATTCCGACGATTCTGACTAAACAAACTATGTTTCTCTGATGACAATTAGTTTCATTCAGCCCTATAACTATGTTCTTTCTATTATTGAATTAGCGTTTAAGGAACTGATTAGTGTCTGTTACTCAAAATATATACTTTGGTAAATAAATTAAAGAGATATTATAATTGATAACCGAAAAAAAATGATTGTTTTAATTCGAAACACCTTTCTGTTGAATTAATGAAAATACATGGAAGATTTATCCCTAATTTTATAAATAAGACTAGTTGAGTTTGCACTCGTTTGGACTAGCTGTCTCTCGCTTTGTTATACTATTTCAGTATATTGGTAGTTTTTGGTATTGATTCAGAATTTTATAATAACAAATAATAATTAAAAAACATCATAATTAAATGTAGTTACTCTACCTTTGCATGCTCTCTGTTGAGGAAACGTGTGTTAATAGTAACTTTATAGTTCTTTGAACTAGTAACATTGTGGAAACCACGATGGATTTTGTTTATTTACGTACAGTTTATCGATTCAAAAGGATTCGCTTTCGTATAGGCAATGGATTAAAAACCTTTAACGTATTTCAACGATACCGGCTTATTGATTTACTCATAAAACAATTTTTTTTTCTCGGGAATCAATTTGATCTTGACTTGAAGTATCAAAAGTTCTGCCGAGAGTTCCTCCTTGTTTAGGAGATTCTTGAAAAAATATCCAAGGATTTGCAAAATATCGAAACGTTCGTTCAGAGAAATCTCTGATAACTCTAATATTGAAAGTACATTAAAGTTTCCTTCTTGGATCCTCTCACAAAGAAACCCCAAAAACTACTCGATTAGGGTTGATGTACCAATAGCCGCATAGCTAAGAACAAATATTCGTATAAAATCGAAAAATAACGCTAGCGTCATTATTTTTACATCATCTGAAAGCTTTTTATCTTGGTTTTGAGGGAAAAATATGAAAACTACGGAAACTCATATGTTTGTATTCATTATCGCTTATGCCACTATAGGAATACATGAGCCTATAGTAGCACTATTTCTAATTTCTGTTCCTATAGTAGCACTAGAATCGTGGCGTTGGCAAAATACTAATCAAAACCGTATTTTTACAAAGCTTTTATATTTTTTCTTCAAAGTCTGGATCAAAAGCATTCATTTGATGTTGAAAAAGTTCTTAATTCATTAATTATTTCGTATAATAAAAAATAGTTTCACTAAGTAGTGCTACTATAGGAACAATAGGTTTACTATAGGCGCAAGGGAGCTCAAATTTTAGGCAAAACTAATTATTTCGATCATTTTTTGAACAAAATCAAAATGTGTATCAATGGTACTTAGATAAATAGCTCCTGGCCTTCATGTCAAAAAATATTTTGAAAAAAATTATAGCAAAAAGGCCGTAAAAAGCCACTAGTGCGACTATAGGGGACTGTCCACTAAGGAAACGCTGACCCTATTGGATATAATATTATACTTTCCGAATTTTTTCTCAAGAGTTCTTCGGGAATTCCTACTTGAACTTGTATTGCTCACAGTACCTTCTGAAATAATGTTGTATTCAACCCATGAGGAAATATTTCATGAGGAATTTTATCAGGAACTATCCTTAGCAGAATGAGTTATGTTATAGTTATGTTCCTAAATTGTTTCGACGTGATTGTGTGTTTAAAAATCGCAGGATATTGAACGGGAAAATCGGACAACATGGGAGTAAACGTAACTGTCATTTTGTACGGAACGTTTCATGGTGTTTTTCAACAGCCTACTTGATGACAAGACAAAGTTTGCCGGGACCACTAGAATCAAGACTAAAACTATGGATAACTCAAAATGAAACTTTTGAACAAACACCCCAAAAAATAGGAAGAGCTTCCAAAATTTAGAAAAATAAAACAAAATTAATCCTTGATATCACCATAATATTCATCAATGAACTTCTTTGAATCCCTTTTAATATTTAGGGACACATTCTTAGATGAGACTTTTGAAAAAAACCCTTTAAGAATCGTTATGAGATCCCTTGAAAAGTACCTGCAGAATCCTCTGTTAGAACTTTTAGGTGTAATGCTTCCAAGAATAATCCAAAAATATACACCTGCGAAAATATTAAAAAATATGATAATTTCAGGAGAAATCTCTAAGAAAATATCCAAATTTTTTTTGGAAAATTCCTGAAAAATAAATTAGCACGCGACACGTTTTTCAAAGTGATACTTTCCAAAAATGGTTTCAGAGATGTATCAATAAATGTATCTGTCACTTACCTAGCTCTAGTTTCGTTGCATATTAATATCAAAAGTTTATAAAGTTTAATTGCCGTTCCAATGAACTTGCGTTTTACCTTGCGTTTGACGATTAACATTATTGAAACGGCGAGATTTGCTTAGCATAACTTAGCAAGTTATGTTTTTAGCAATTGACTACTGTGATTAGTTCCAAGAGATATTTTTATTCTTGAGTTGAAACAAACTATGCTGCTTGGGAATCTCTGCAGTAATTCTTGTAAGAATTCAAAAAAAAAAAAAACTCGTTAGAAATGCCTTTATAAATCCCAGCCCAAAAAATGCTTGTAGGTGTTCTTAGTGAAATTTTTGATCGAATCCGTCACAGAGTTCTGTATTAGTACTTTCAGAATCTGTTAAAATTTCTTGATGAAATTTTTAATAATATTTCTGGAATATCTGGGGCCCAGATAGCCGTAGCGGTAAACGCGCAACTATTCAGCAAGACCAAGCTGAGGGTCGTGGGTTCGAATCCCACCGGTCGAGGATCTTTTCGGGTTGGAAATTTTCTCGACTTCCCAGGGCATAGAGTATCTTCGTACCTGCCACACGATATACACATGCAAAAATGGTCATTGGCATAGTAAGCTCTCAGTTAATAACTGTGGAAGTGCTCATAAGAACACTAAGCTGAGAAACAGGCTCTGTCCCAGTGGGGACGTAACGCCAGAAAGAAGAATCTGCAGGATTTGCTTTGAAAATACCTTATCAAAGTTAGAATTTGTCGTGAGGGGAACTGATGTAAGATTATTGTTGACTTTATTCAATTTTGCCCTCTTTTTCCGGTTTTTTGCTCTTAAAAAATATTTCAGAAGAACATGACCCGGGATTTCTGAAGGAATCTATTAATGATTTATTTCAGGATTTATTCGAGTTATACCTACATTGATTATCTAACCAACATTTTTTTCTGTCGGGGGAAAACCTTAAAATTC
The DNA here is from genome assembly GCF_002204515.2 of Aedes aegypti. NCBI lineage: Eukaryota > Metazoa > Arthropoda > Insecta > Diptera > Culicidae > Aedes > Aedes aegypti. Next base: position 406,239,030 of record NC_035108.1, read on the forward strand.
GTGCGCTTTGTGAAAAATGATATCTTTAAAAAATTAAAATTTACCTTTAATTACTAGTTATTTCTATCTTCGTCTGATTTTTCTCAACAAACTTGTTAGAAGTATTGTTGAGACGCAGCTTTATGTTGCAGCGATCAGCTAAGAAGAAATATTTTATAAAATCGAATAAATAATCCAGCGGTATTAATGAGAATCAAAAATCAGAATCGCACAACAGCCAGATTGACTGAATTGAAAGTCAGCACAACTTGTATATAATTCTCGATAGAGATTCATAAACGACAATCTATGTTGACAATAAAACATATCGTAAATAGTACGATCGCATTAAGGCTGTGAATCGTTTCACCAATTCGTTTAACTTTTAGTTGAAATTTGACATTTCGACTGTTGTTTTCCCCTCAAATGATTCAAATAAACTTCGTGTTCGACCCATTTGAGTTTTGACAGCCGAGTAGTATTTCGGAATAAAGTTGACAGATGGTTAGTTATTCTCAAATTAACGGGAGCAGAAAGTAACTTTTGAACTGTCAAGTTTAACCATGCTCCAGAGCAGGATTATTTTTAACCGGAGGGAAAATAACTATCGAATCCTCAAATTTTGACTGAAAGGTAAACAAATCGGTGTAACGGTTCACAGCCTAAGGTGTATAAACTGAAAAAAAAAAACGTATATCAATCCAGAATAGCATCAAATGAAATCGCAGTAACTTAGCAAAAAATTGCCACTCAAGCTTGGCATTTGCTGACGATTGATCTCAAAGAATAACAAAGCTAGTGTCACTGCGTATGAAGCTTGCATTCATTATGAAAAATAATCAAAAATCAATCAAATAATCACATCTTCATCTTGAGTCACTTGGATGTACAGTGGTAAGGTGTCACATTATGAATTCGGAGGTTCTGGGTTCGTGTCCTGATAAAAAACTTGTTATTTGCATCAAAATTGTGTGGCATCGCATTTGTGATCACAGTATATAGCCTTTCCGTGCATTCTAAACGAGTACGAGCTCTAGCAGTCAAGATCCAAGTTTCCAGACTTGGCCATTTTATATGAAAAACGGCAAAATGATCTGTTTTTCGCCGGTCACTGTAAGTAATGGAGCAATTTCTAGAACAATCCGAGAAGGTATGCTAGGAAAAATATACAGGGAAAATTGATGTACTAAATCCAATTATCTGCAGAATTCTGAAAACTTCCTTGAATTTATAGGATAATATCTCAAAACTACTCAAGACAAATTACTGGCAAAATCTTTAAACTAATTTCTTGGGGAATCCCTGTATAAGCCAATGCTTGGAGATTCCCTCAGTGAAATTCATGGTTTGGTGTAAACTCTGTGTTAATTCCAAAAAATAAATTGAATTTGTGGAAGAATTTATAAAAGAGTTTATTTGAATTTCTTTTAGGTTTCTCTGAGTAATATTTTTGATTAGTCGCTGATTGCATTTCATCAAGGATTTCCAGAAATAATTTTATGAAAATGAAGTTTTGAATAAATTTGTGGAGTAATTGAAAGCAAAATCTCGTTAGAGTTATCAGGATTAATTTCTAAAAGTATATCTTGAAGGATTACTATAGATACAGTCGACTCTTCACACATCAATATTCTATAACACGATATATTCTATAACTCGATGAAGTCCCTTCAAAATCATTACGGAGAGAAGTAGATATATCCTCATACATCTAAAAAAAATATATATAGATATATATACATATGTATATCTAAAAAAAATTTTCATACAGGGAAACATGTACCACAATTGGAAGTGAATAAAGACTTAAAAGTTGTAATACAACTTTAAAAATACATAAAATTTGAATATTGATTTTCAGTAAAAAATGTGATTACTCGAGCATTTTTTGTTGACTTATTGCTGAATGTGGCATCTGAGACTAATATTTGGTGGAATCCCTACAATCTTCCCGATATACTCTTTGATTGAATTACTGATACAACATTGTATTTAAAATTAAGGTTTTTTTTTTCAAAATTTCCATTGATGAATTCTTGATGGTGTCTTGAGCAGGCATTGCAGATTTCGTTCTCATTTGATTTAGAACCATGATCAAAGCAAGTGAAGTAAAACATCCATGATCGGTAATGTATCGCAAGTTGTAACAAGTTTGATAAATAAGAGCAGCGAACCACAATCCTAACGAGAAAGCGATGATAAAACTATTTTTTCTCGCTTGTCTACCAATGGGGGTAGATGTTTTATTTTACCAGGAAGAGGGATTTATAATATAATAAATATATCTTGCAGTGCTATAAATAAATATATCATGCACTGCTATCCTCCCGATCTATTCAGAGCTGTAGCAGTAAACGATAAACAGGCTCTCATAATGTGCTGCAAAGCATGATTGTTACTGTTACAAAGAGTGATAAATGAGAGACTCTCTTAATTTTCTCAGGATTCAATTCCTGGTATATAGAAAATTTTTATGAAATTTTTGTGAAAATTGCATAGAATTTCCATCATGAGATCAAGGATAAACTTCTAGTAAACTTTTGAGAGACAGACAAATATTTTGAGCTGTTGCTGAGGACTTGATAGAGAAATTCAAGCTACCTCTAGGAACAATTTCTGGAATAAATTATTTGAATAGTTTTTAGATAAATACCTTGAAGAATGTGAAGAAAAATATAATGTGCTGTTCCTGGCGAATATGTGGAGTTATCCCTTCTTCTTCTTTCTGGCGTTACGTTCCAACTGGAACAGAGCCTGCTTCTCAGCTTAGTGTTCTTATGAGCACTTCCACAGTTATTCACTGAGAGCTTACTATGCCAATGACCATTTTTGCATGTGTATATCGTATGGCAGGTACAAAGATACTCTATGCCCTGGGAAGTCGAGAAAATTTTCAACCCGAAAAGATCCTCGACCGGTGGGATTCGAACCCACGAACCTCAGCTTGGTCATGCTGAATAGCTGCGAATTTACCGCTACGGCTATCTGGAGTTATCCCTTATCGTATTCAATGACGATTATTCGAATAATTCCTCGATGATTTCTGTTAAGATCTCTGGTAGAAGTCTGATTTTTAGTTGGACTCCGAGATTATTCAAAAAGTTTCTTATGACGCAATTTTACAAAAATATGATTGTTGAAAACCATCAACAAAAATATTCATTTTTCGAAGCAAATCAGTTGATTTGATTTTGAAGTTTGAAATTAGCTCATTAAAGTTTCTATATTCACTGCCTACAAAAAAGCGATCATCCCCAATTCTAGATTAATCGATACGATAAATCAATTTAACCTAACCGAACACAGAAGCCTTTCGCGTTCTCTCTCTCTCTCTGCCCTTCGGAGACCTCAAGCACATCAGTAGTGCAGAGCCGGCGGTACATGATTGCCGTTGGTTTGCGGTATTGCTGGTACAGATGCCGCCACCGAAGGCACCGACGGAGCCGGCACAGGTTGTTGCGCTACTGCGGAAGCGACGGATCCATTCGGTGGGCAGGATTCACCGAGCCATGAATCGGGACTGGGCGGGAAATCGGGATAGCCGTGGGCTGGACTAGAATCGTTGCTCATGTCGGATACCGCACTACCGTGCATCCCGTGGGGACCCCGGGGACCTCCATGGTGCATTGAGTTGACGGGTTGACCTGCGAGTACAGGGAAAAATATGAAATCCATTAGTAGGAAGCGTTCCTCGTCGGCGGTACGGGAGCCACTTACTCACCTAGCGGAGTGTATACAATATTGTCTGGATAGGAACCGAAATGGTGACCCGGTCCCATGGGCGGAGGTGAATGACTGGATAGATATGGCGGCGGACTTCCGTTACCGTGGATGTAAGAACCCCGCCCGCTGTGGGGTGAAGCACCATCTTCTAGACCCATGTTCGAAGTACTAAAGCTATCGTTGCTAAGATCTGAAAGCATTAGCATAGAATTTGGTCATCGAAAAATGTCTCTCATTTCAAAACAGCACTCAAAACTTACCATGATGACTAAAACTATCTAGATCGATTTTCAATTCGTCCTTATCTAAGAGTTTATCGTGCCTGCTCGGTGAGCCGCCACCCTTCATTGAACGGAAATATTGACTCCATCTCGTGCGACCGGCGTCCTTTTTCAGTCGTTTTTCTTTGGCTCGTCTGAGGGGACAAACAAACAAGATGTATCATTCTGCACCCTTTTTGTGAATGGCTTTGTATCTTAACATTAACAGTTAAATATGTTCCTAAAATCTTTTCGATACAGTCCTCATTTTTGCAATACAAAGCCACTCCTATCATTTATTTCTATCATATACAGTGCATTCTCAACACGTTAAGAGGTCTTACCTATTCTGGAACCACACTTGTACTACTCGCATATCCAGTCCGGTGTCCTGGGATAACTGTTCGCGGACGTGTCGTGCTGGCTTTGGACTACTGTTGTAAGCACTCTTCAGTGTTTCCAGCTGTTTGGCGGTAATTGTTGTGCGAGGACGTTTGTTTGATGATTCACCATCCAATGATCCATCGGAGAGATATAAACCTGTGTGAGTAGGGAGTAAAATATTGAGTAAGATGATTTTTCTTGACTGATTTCGTTCACATATGTTTGACCGAACCGGATGGTCAATGGGGCCCTCGAGATGCTGATAAATGATAGCAACTTTTTGCTTGATCAAAGTGTTTCGTATGTTCTTAAACCCACCTTTGGCTTTTGCTGCCTCGTAATCGGGCTTGCAAATAAGTTTCCCATCCTCTATCAGGTAGAACTCGTCGCCAGTGTTGAGCTGCCGCGAGCACATCGAACACATAAAGCACTGCAGATGGTAGACATTGTCTTGGGCCCTTCGCACCACTTGAGTGGGTGGAATTCCTAGATCGCAAGCCGCACATTTCGTACCGTACCGCCTGTAGGACCCGCAACATACAGAAGAGAGTTAAACATTAACATATAAACAGTTTCCTTGCCTAGCGAGCTTCCAATTCCACGTACCCCATACCAAGAGGGGTTCCCAACTGGAGCCGTGATGTTTAATACTTACTTGAAAAAGTCGTCCTTGCAAAATAATTGACCGTTTCGAGCAAAACATTTCTCATTGAGCTGTATGTGACAATCGCTGCATTGAAGACACTTGGCGTGCCACGTTCGGTCAGACACCTTCAGGATAAAACGGTCCAGTATCAGCTCATGACAGCCGCCGCACTTTGGGATGGTTGCTGGAAGAGGAAACAGAAGAAATGCATAGTGAATGGGATTTGTAGAATAAATTTAAAGAGTAATGTAATTTCTTCGTATTTTAATATTTTTAGTCATGGAGTTCCTTTTAAAGGCCTAAAGTAATGAGTTCGGGGTTTACGTGTCGCCGGAGTGATTTTTCTGGTATGTATCAAGCATGTTGATGAAGTAGCTGATGACTGCTTAAACATGGACGGTTGATCAATTTGGTAAGCTCATTTCATGCTTTTATTTTATATGTATGTATATTATATTATAAAACACATTTTAATCGTGACCACGATAGGAAAGTCACTTCTATGTATTTATTCAACAAATTATGAACGGTTTATCACTAAAGGTATGACAAAAACTCTTGTTTATGCTTAAATAACATAAATAGCATTTGAAAATACATACCTTTCCTTTGACCTCATTTTTGTCATTATTGAAAAATCTTAGAAAGATTCGTTTGAAAGTGTCGTTTTATTGTAGGTCTACGTTGTTTTTAGCGATTTATAGGGGGTGGGACATTTCGCATACAGACGTTTCGCATTAGGACGTTTCGCATACGGACGTTGGACACAATGAACATTTGGCATAATCAGAATTATATGCCTTTTTCAAAATGCTACCTGTTTTTGTATGAAACTGCTTTATGCAAAACGTCCATTATGCCAAACGGGACGTATATGAAACAGCCTTATGCAGAACGTATTTATGCGAAATGGGTCACCTCCATTTATAGGCGACTTTTTGAATTGAGGTAGCATGGATCGCTTCTCTTATCAAGATGAATCCTGATTATAAAAGGTATGCCGGGGCAAGTGTGAATCCGGGGTAAATGGAACCTTTCGTCATAGCTTATTTAGGATAAGTTTTTCAATGGGGTATTATTCTACAAAATTGATACGCAATGTGTTTAGTACAAACATTGTTGCATGTTACATTGTGACATGTTTCACGTCTTGCAAAAAATAATTGCGTTATAAATCGAATTATCATAGATGAGCTACAATTGTAAGTATTATTACAAGCTGCTTAAGATAAACAGGTATTTTGTTTTCATTTCATATGAAAATTTCTATGGTCTAACTTACATGCTTCAAACATGTCTCTAGAGAGTAGTACTAAAACATTCAAACAAATGATTTTTACCAAAAAAGATAAATCCAAAATAACGTAATTGTATAAGAAAGAAAGAGAATGTATATTTTTCTGTACGTATTTTTGTTTTTATATTTTTGACATACGAATTCAAAATTGAACAAAGATGAAATTTGATATGCATCATGAGAACGATTATTTTCCATTTTTATTGAACTTTGATATTTCTACTTAACTTAGTAGTTTCAAAAAACAATTTCTTCCATTAGGTGGTTTTCTGCATTGCATTACTATAATATTTACATTTCATAAATTATTGGATTTAGTGCGATGTGACATACCAATAAATGTACGTTTTTTCCTAAAGCGTTGCGTATTTTCTGGTTGATCCTTTATGTACATTAAATATGTACCCAAAATATAAAATGTATGATTTATTAATCTTATTATTGTAATGTTTGACTTACTGATGTAACTGGATGGGCCCACTTGCCCCGTTTAGCGAGGTAACTGCATCTAATGGCTTTTTTTCTTCTAAGGCTTTCATAATTTCGAAACTATTCGATCAAATTCATGCACACACCAGCAAATATGTTGCCAAAAAATGACCGTGTTGTTGGATTTCAAAAATATTGAAAATTATATTGAACCATTTGTTTGAACTGCCGTTTTTTAGGTCCCACTTGCCCCGGGGTACCTTAATTTTTAAACCCTCCTCTTCAACCAATTTCCTACCTCAGATTTATAATCCTTCCTCTTGCTGATAACCAAAAGGTCGTGGTCAGCGCCGTCACTGTTTATGAAATATAGAGTTCTCGAAAGTGTACATTAAAGATGGAAAGCTACTCCCAAGGTCATATGTAGGTTGCTTCCTTTGTGCGGTCAACAATGCATATGTTTAATATACTTGTATCCAAATATGGTTTCTAAAACTGGAAAAGCCACTTAGAAATGTTTCTGTGGTCGGAGTTATTCCACTAGGTTACTGGATCAGGTCGATTGAAAAGGGATATTTTTTCGGGACACGTTAAATTGTCTTCATTTATGTGACATAAATCATTAAAATCTATGCAAATTTTTGGACCGCTTATTGAAAGTACTGGATGTGATCACCCGGACTTAATGCAATACAATACATAAAACATCGTTCTCAAAAATGTGTATCCATATACCTAATTTATATATTTCTCGATTACTTTTTCAAATCGACGTAAGTAATTTTCATACGGTTTTGAGAAAGTTAATTAAGAAGAATCCCAACCTTTCATCTAAAACTGTTTTAAAATGAATCCACGTTTTAACTTTTTTTTACCGTTTATATCGCTTAAATTTTGCATGCAATCAGCTCGCGTTAAAACACTAGGTATAGTTCCTATCATTTCCCACAAAAAATGTATGACAATATGATAAGCCGTTTCAATCAGTTACTTACGACGTTTTTGTACCAGTGTAAAATATACTCAAGTAGTGTTTTGTTTGGATTCGTGGTTAAGTCACTTTGTCTTCCATACAACGGAGCGGCGAAAGTAGCGGTTAGGTTGCGAAAGTGGAGAATCTTACTTTCGTCGCTTTGTAAATCTGGAAATTAAACGTTTTAAAAGTGAAAAATCGAGTTGGTTTAGAGCGGAACGTGTAGTCTTCGTCTGTAGTTCGTCTTCGAAACACGTAGGATTGATAAAGTAAGTTTGTTAACTTTTCTGACTTTAGTCTGTTTGAATAAGTCTTCGAGATTTAGAGACTTATTGACCATTTGACATACACCGGGAAACTTAAATTATGGGCATTTATAGGATAAACCAAATGTAGGCAATATGATCATCCAATTCAATCGTTTCTTAAAAGGTTAACGCTGAAAAGTTTTTTTCTTAAAATTCTTTGATAAATTGGCAACATTTTAGCTGATTCTGAATACTATCGTTGACTTGAAATTTTGGGATACAAAGGCACAGGCCCGACCTGACTCAAGGACCTGCCGGAATAACTTCGACCACTGCGAATCAAGTTCTCGGAAAGCAATGCGTTTTCGGTGAGGCTTGCCAGGATATTGAATATGTCGTATGGGAATGCGGTGAGCATCGTGGCATCAGATCTGAACTGACTGAAGCACTCCGGCTCCAAGAAAATCAACAGAAACCTGTTAGAGAACTGTTGGCGGACCTTTATTTGGAATAAGGGAACAAGGCTCAATTCTCAACAACGCGCTGATGGGGTAAAATGGCCCAACTCATTGAATCACTTTTAAAAGGATTCAATTTGTATTTTTTGTCAATCTATTGCAAAATAATTTAACTCATGTTTTATCGCATACATGCCTTGGAATAACATATTTACAGTTGTGTTCAGAATATTAGTAGTAAAGGCCAATTATCATACAAAATACTCAACTTTGGCTTGCTGTTACTTTGTTTTCCTATGAGAAATTGACAGGAAATTTTTGCAGGGATATCCTAAATTTATTTTTCACGGAATTTACATTTTTTCACGGTACCGGTTAAAAAGTTAAGCACGACCCTTTCGGCCTAACGACCATTTCGGCCTAATGGCCTTCGACCTAATAGCCTTCGGACAATCCAAACCGTAATGATTTTTTCGACAGTATTAATGATGTACGATTGTTCAATCGAGAAAATTTTTCGATTTTTTTATGTTCAGTTGAAAACAGTAAATCTTAAGGGGTTAGAAGGACACCGCAATTTATTCATATAAAACCAAATTAAATTTTGGTTTTCTTGTATAATATAGCAACAAATCAATGTTTTCTGTTTGTAATGTTTGACTGTACTATTATTCCGATAACCAAAAGGAATAAAAAAATCACCTTTTTTTTCGTAATATTACGGTTGAACTTAAAAGTCAACTTCTATCCCACAGTTGTTATCTGTACTTACACTATAATATATAATGTTATAATAATGTTAAAGATTTGTTACATTTTACTCTGGTGGTCCTCTTGATCCTATAGATCGTTTTCGATTACGTTATTTCCTATCGATTACGTTATTTAGAACAAAATCTTGCTGAGCTTGCTCTTACACTGGAGTAATCTTCTGCAATTGTGCTTATCAGCCGAGATTTCAACCTGTATTTTATAAGGTGTCCTTCATGCCGCCAGCCCTTTAAATTGGATAAAAATAATAAATACATTCAGGATATAAACGTTCGGGACAATATCTAGCAGATAAGGCTAATTAATGCAAAACTCAAGTAGTTTTTACTTGCTTCATGATTGAAAGTAACGAAACTTTTTAAACATTACCCATTTGCCAACTGTTTCTTTTACATTAATGGCTTTGCCTGGTAGCTGGCTTTAAGATATTTTCAATCATATTTATTGTTAAGGAATACTAATTTTGTAATTTTACGTTATTTTCGTTGATTATCATCATTTTTAATTGTGAGTTATCGTCTACGGATAACCAGTCGAGTATGTGTTTTAACAACTATCGAGAAACTAAACATTACACATAGGAGAAGGTTTCGACCGTGATTGTTTTGTATTATTTTTGTTTTATGGCTGTAGCGGTCATGCGACTCAAAGGTAAAGGGAGTCTATAGAAGCAAATGATGGAAACGAATAGGTGCATAGGCTTCGCAAGGGAGCGACAAGATTGAAATTTAATTAGGTGGTGAAAATTGAGCAAGCCATTTCAAAGTCAGTAAGAATCGAAGCCTCCTGTATTTTGCCTAGCTTCTCTAGTGGAAAAGGGTTGGCTTAAAGCTTTGAGCTACCATCACAGGTACACAAAATTTCAATCTTGTCGCTCCCTTGCGACGTCTATGTACCTATTCGTTTCCATCATTTGCTTCTATAGACTCCCTTTACCTTTGAGTCGCATGACCGCTACAGCCATAAAACAAAAATAATACTAAACATTACATATACTTTGCAATTAAATTAAATGAACAAATTGAAGTGAAATTTGCGAAAAAGATACACGTCTTCTTGGTGAGAATTAAACTCACGGCTCCCTGTTCGTTAGGTAGGGCAGGTTACACAACGAGAGGACTCATGGACGCATAAGTTAACCTGAATTCGATTTCAGCTCAATAATCACGTGGTTCTGTTTTCAATTTTTTTTTGAAGAATTAAATGTCCATTAAATTACAACGCTTTCTAGGCGACAGCGTATTGTTTAATAGGTATTGAAACTGATAGAGGTTGGCTGGTTTAATTTGCAATACTCTAAATATTTCTTGAGAGAGATACCTTCTAGGAAATAATTAAGTTTTATTCCCAACCCATATTGATGTAATTTCAGACGTTTATCGTATTGTCACATCTCCCGGGCAACTCGGAGCCTGCCACAGGGTTATCAGTGGAACATGTAGTCTATCACCAAAAAACAAAAACAATCACTTTTTCGGAACTGTTTATGTGGATATAGCTATTTTTGCCTGTGGGTTTCAACGGGTTTTGCTCGATAGCTGACAACCATCTTCTAAAAAGATCAATTTTGTACAAAACAGGGTATGTTTGTCTCAAATTGCGATTTCGTATGAAGATTTATTTGAAACATTACACTGAATTTCCAGAAAAGGTCAGCTCGAGGTCTATAAAACTAGTTTAGATGAATTCGTTTGATATTTTTTATACACTCTTTATTCATGCTGTTCGGCATATGAATTAAGAAGTTCGGAATATGATACATAATAAGGCCAGTGTTTGGCATTTGAAGCAAACTGTTGTTCAGTACCGTTTTGTCTCAAATTCGAAACATGACTCGTATTCCGAACACTTCACTCTCTTAGCGATTGTACAAAAAAAAAAAAAACACTCAAATTTCTATATAGGATGATCAATCCTTCTATGATTTGGGCCCTCTATATATAAATATGTATGAAAACATCAATTCGTACTTTTGAAATCTGAATACGAGTTATGTTTGAAATTCGAGACAAAACGGTACATTTGCATAAAAATGATAGAGTTAGTGATGATCAATCAAAATATTTATCAGCACACTCAATTTAGCACAGTGAATAAATTTCACAAATATGTGCTAATTCAAGACTATTAGTTAGGGGGGTCCGTAGCCTTGAGGTTACGCTGTCGCTTCATAAGCGGAAGGTCATGGATTCAATTCCCAGCCCCTCCAAAAAATAAAACCGTCCAGCCACCAGAAGACGCCGCACGGGGGACCGTGCATAGGGGAGCACATCCATCCTCCGTCAGTATCAGATGGTGACTGAGACAAATTGACCCACTTCGCAGGCAGCTGCCTCAAACGACTCAGGAAAACGGCAAAACGAACCACCGCAAAAGAGCAACGGACTATGGCTTATGGAAATCGATTGGACCAACAGCAGAGCACTCTCCTACCTGCTCGGTGTGAGAGCAAAAGAGCAGAAGAGAGTGAAAGCAAATGTAAATATAGATTAGTTAAAAATAGAACTGTATCGGTAAGGAAGATACAGATAAAACTGATTCCGGCACAGTAGTGGCCACGAGCACGGAGTGCCTTAATAAAAAAAAAAAAAAAAAAAAAAAAAAAATAAAAAAAAAAAAAAAAAGACTATTAGATGCGTTCAAAGTCGTGATATCAATGAAGGCAAAGATTGACACCTGCTGAAAAAACATGCGAAGAAAAAAAATGCGCTGCTGACATAGGGTAACGGTCATTTTTGGACCCTCTTAGTAAGTGATTTTGGGGTTTTGTATCAGTCAACTATATACACAGTGTTACCAAGTCAATGGATGTGCCAAATTGTAGAGGGAAGCTTCTTCTGTGAAATAAAAATGCTCACATGGTCATTTATGATCCATGTTGGACCTCCGATATTTTCATTTGATTGGAGACTAATTCAAAGAAACTGTTCATTTAAACTGCTTGCGTTTAGTCTAATTAGTTGATTAACATTGAAAAACGGAAATATTTTTCGCTCTTTAGTCTAGAACTTGAAAACAGTTTTTGTTTACAAAGGAAAAAACATATGATGGCTTCAATTTATGCATGAAAAGTGTTGTAATGGTTTTATGGATGGACCTATTGAAATAAATTTTTTTCTATTAAAATAAAGTCATTTTCCATGTATAAAACGTCGATGCAAGTGCGAAACACTATTATCTTTTGAATTGCGAATTGAATTGTCTTTTGGTTTGAACGGGAAAATCTGTTGGAAAATTGTCCAGGGGATCCAAAATATATAGAGATCCAAAATATATTGGTTACCCTACCCTCTGAGAATCCATTACAGCTACGGTGTCCAATAGTCGCAACCAGTTCATTTGATGAAACTTTACTAAATTTCCCAACGGATGTTACCGGTCGCATCCAATATTATCTATTTTCAAAACAGTTACGCATGATTGAATTTCTACAAATTTTTATTTATCAATCCCTGTATATTGCTTTAAAGAAACAATGACCCAATTGAAGAGCACCGAGATCTGTTTTGAACGAAAGGCTTTAAATGAGATTTATTTGTGAATTTTCTTATGTAAACTCAAAAGTCGTAAGAACAATATGAAAAATTCTTCACGGCTTAGTGGTCTATGAGAACTCTAGCAGTTATGCCTTAATTTAAAAGTAATCAATATAGGTCATGGCTGAACATTTGAGATTTGCAAACAAAGATTGAATGCATTTTCTTGTTTATCTATTTATTTCATGTCGTCAATCAGAGGTAGACTATTTTGTTAAAATTTTTAACTAATTATAATATATTTTTGAACGTTATTTTCTTAATCTAGTTCGAATTTTGATTTGACATAAATTTTTGTATCAGTTCCGATTTCGTCATAATAAAGTTAATGGTTTCACAATCTTTATTGTAAACAGACATAATTTGATTTAGAGGCTCAAATCAAAGATGTTTACCTCGTTCCACTTTTTTTTTTCAATTCAGCTGGTTGGTGTTATGCCGTGTACAAATTTTCTGTGGAAACAAGTTTTTCAAAGTGATAAAAGTGTTTTTTTTTTTTTTCGGAGACTATCTGAAGAATGATTTGAAGAGTTTTGTTTTTTTTTTTAACTTTTAATCGATTTGCTTGCGTTTTGATGGGCAGGCTAAGTTCAGGCTTACGTTATTGTTCAGTACAAATTGCAGAGGTGTTTCGAAAAAAGAAATTTGGTGATCTTTTTTTGATCAGCAGCGCATGATCGCAATGCGTGAATATTAACCATTTGTCGGCCAGAACGTCTATCGAACGTATTCACCACTATTCCACCCTTTCCACCGGTATTCCACAACATTTCGTAACACCTATGAGAGGTCGTAGAGTTCTCTACATCTTTCTTAAGTAGGTGTTCAATCAATCATCCTTTTCCGCAAGGTCGTGGCCAGGACAGCTCTCGATTATTGGAGGATGCGTCAATATTGTGTAGAAGTTAGAGGTTAGTCCCAAATTTCTGACTTTAGTAACGGACGGGAAGGAGGCAACCCTCATACAATGGTTTTTGGACTGTACCACCTACAAATGCTAATGTAAATAGAGAAACTTAAAAGTAGATGAACTACGAATGCTAATGCTAATATAGAAACTTAAAAGTAGATTGCGGAACCTTGTACCTTTTAATTTCGCCCTAAATGCTTATTTTTGACAGAAACGCGTATTTCGACTACCACTTGCAGTCTTCTTAAGAGCAAGTTACTCGTATCCACTTAAGAAATCGTTGCATCTCTCTACCTTAAATATTAACACCAGATAAGTACCTCTACAATTAATCTACCTAGGAAAGTTTAATTGTATATTGTTTTATTGTTTTATTGTTTTATTTGTTTCATTTATTCAACGGACTTTTCCAGTCTAATTGAATATACTTATTCTAGGCTGACAAAGAATCTACTTTCGATTGGAACAGAACAACGTAAAAAACACAGATTTTCATAACAAATATCTTAATACAAAACCAAATGACCAAACGGTAAAACAACAGTATAACATCTAACAGAATACTTCAACAGAAAGGAATTTTTAAGGAATAATTACATAACATCAGGTTTCCACGTACATAGCTTTTTCGTGAATTCTCGGAATTTTATGTTTTTAGGCCATACAGAAGAGGTCATTGCGGTCGATTTCCATTTTTTGTCCAGAACAACTTTAAAGGAAATATAGTCCAAATCATTGCAGGCAGTCCAGCGTGGAACAAGTTTTCGAACGTTTTTACATTCGTCATTACAAGCACCCAAACATCGAGACACCATCAGTTGAATATCTTTTTCAGATACGCTTGCATCAATGTTCGTCAGTAATAGAGCGAATCGCTCATCCACAGCGGTTGATGAATCAGATGACTGTCGGGATACTTCGGGTGTAAACGGCATTTCTCTGCGCGGGTTTATTCTACTAAGCTCACTTTCCTGTTGTGGCGATGGACGTGGAGTAGAATGTCGATCAGCAAAATTCTCATTGCATGTTGAACTTGAAGCAAGAACGGACATTATAGCTTCAACTTTACTTTTCAGCTCCTTAACGTCACGATGCAATACACCGATTGATTCCCCACCGGCATTATCGGTAGCTTCTATTTGCTTCTCTCTCCACTGCACACAATTTGACAAACAATCGTCACACAACCAAAAGCTGTTCCTATTTGGAGGTAATACAGCAGCAAGGGTTTCGCTGTTCAATCCAACACAAGCAGCGTGAAATATGTCGGTACACGATCCATTGCAATAGATGAACGGTTGATCTTTTGTTGCGACATGATGATGGCATTTTTTGCATTCCATGTTGAGTTCGACGCAGTATTTCCGATGTTTCTTGAAGATAACAAATTATTCGAAGTACGGGAGATATGCGAAATGGTCTCGTAGAAGCTATCAGTGATGCACGATAATTCGATAGATTTTTTGAAACGATTTCAAACAGGAATTCAACAATTTCGGAAAGCGGATTAAGCACAAGTCCATCAACAACAACGGTCACACACACTTTATAGTAAATGTCTTGAAAATATGTTGCAAAAAGATTGCACCTTTCTTCAGGGTTCACACTAATTTTATCATCAAGATGCATTTCAGATGGAAAGTTGTCAGATTTGATTTTAGTTTTAGCGGTAACAAAGCTTCGTAATAAAATTCAATCTCCAACTTAAAAACAAACAATTGTTATGTTGTTTCAAACATTTTGTAGTCACAATTCGTTTCTTTCGTATGTTCGTTTATAGACACTGAAATAGCCTCAACAATTATAGAGAACCATTTGATTCAACACTTGGCAACGCATTATGGTTCAATTAAGAATCAAGCTTTTACCAAAGATCAGGTTTCTTCCAATTAGCCAATAAGTATGGAAAGAATGAGCGTCATTGCGTTTCCTTTTTCTTTAGAAAACTTTAACTTTGATAATGGGTGTATTCCAACACATGAAAATCGACAACCAATCTACAGTTTGACATCGGTGCAGTTGGATACTAGTTGGAGAATGTTAATAAAGACATAGATCAGATTTTGTTCAAAAATAAACGGAAATTATGGAAAAAATCACCTACAAAAGTGTTATAAAGAATCTGTATAAATTAGTATAAAATAAGATATCGATAGTCACTTTTTGACATAGATAAAACATTTTTGACATATATAAATGTTTGTTACGAACAAAAACGAATACTTAGAGCAAATATGGTGAATAATCATAGAACAGATTGCAATGCTAGAATCTCATCGATTACCCGCATTATCAAAGATACCCCGATTTACGGTATACCTTTCACGTACGCTTTGAATTTAAATTATAATTTCTGATTGAAATGTAAAGTTTAAATATATCCATAAAAAGTAATAGGAGTTGTTAAATTGTTTTATCACTTTTACTTTCAGGAAATGTTCCATGGAATCTTGTTGAGAAAGTGTACAATCAGCATCAGATTCATTGTTGGTTTTTGAATAAATCACTTACACAGCAAAACCTCCGGCAGCTCATCCAAATTGATTGGCGGTACTCTGTACTCCGGACTAGGTGATCGTCGCAGATCCTTTTTGATGATTTCATTGTTGTTGTTGTTATTATTGATGCCCGTTAGGCTAGCCATGTAATCACTGGTATCCATCATGAGCTTCAACATTTCCATCTTGAGATGGTTTTGTGTCACGTTTGATTCACTCGTGAAAAAATTCCAGAATTCAATTCATCAACTTCTTTGATTTTCTTTCAAAATCGGATAACCCGACGTTCTTCGACCGCACACACATATAAAACACTGTTCGCCTCTCAATCACTTGTCGATCAGATTTTACGACATTCTTAATTTCGTTATTTCATTTGACCACATAAAAATTCACTGTCAGCAAATTTTCACCACCAGACGGAGACGGCGTCCGATTGAGGCATGTACACAAAATGTGGGGGGAAAACAAGACGACCGATCGATTTTCCAGTGCGGGATTTCCACCTGATGTTCCAACATCCACCACCCTCTTTTTGGATCTCACCAAAAATGCACTTGCTGACGGGTTCAGCAAGACTCGCGATACGAAAACGAAAATTACGCCGAAGTTGAGCAACGGTTACCCATCCGAAAGCGCATCCGTATCGATGGGCAGGCGAACTTATACTGAGTAAGGCACGAGTTGCCCACAAAGGCAGCACGCGACCGTTCCAAAAGCATAAACCCCCTCCCGAGTGAGGCACATTTCCACCGTCGTATGTCGTGTTATGCTTGACGTTGGTGCTGGCGTAGTGTGAGTTTTAGTACAAAGCGACCGATCACACTGATTGGGTGGTTGGTTTGAAAGTGTGTGAGCTTAGGGGTGTGGCTTCGAATCTGTTCTGTTTCGTACACTTGTTCGCTTGCAGGATGGAAGTCTGGGAATGGATCACGAGCTATTGACGGGGTGGCGATGACAGAGTTGCCAAAGTTTATGAAATGGTCTTCTAATAGCGATTTTGAATGAAATATTGATAATCCTACCAACACAATTTGAAACTTGTTTTTCAAAACGTTATCAATGTACTGGACAGAATTAAAGTACGTAGTGGTCGTTTAAAGGGTGTACGGAATCAAATTCGTTATGGATGATGAGACGTACGTTAAAGCAGCCTTTCAGCTGCTTCCGGGGCTCTAGTTCTTCACTGCTCATTATGAATTCGATGTCCCTGAAGACTTTGGAAAGCAGACAATAGTTTGCCAAAGAAATATATGATTTAGCAAGCGGAATGCGGAGCACCCCATTCGTGACAACTGGAACGATCAATGGGCAGGTGTTCCAAAAGCGTCTACTTCCTCTTCTGAGGTCACACGATGGTCCTACGATTTTCTGGCCGGATTTGGCCTCGTATGGCCATCATGAAGCAGGCACTTTGGAAGCATCCTAAGGAAATGAAATCGGAGAAAGCTATGCAGAAATAATGGTCTTTGGGGACTGTCCTGAAAAAAAGTAATCGCTCATATAGATGCGTGAAAAATTTCTCCCAAGAACTGGTCGAGTAAATTTCTTGATCATATCTGCCAATGAAATTTTTACTTTTATTGAGCAAAACAGCATGCTTAGTATTTCCAAGAGGCCACATTTTCCTCGCAATGAGTAACATATATTTGGAATTTGAGAACAATTAAAAATTGTTTCAAAATATATGTTTCAGATAGCATTCAAAGTTCTTTTTCAAATGTAGTAAAGTTTTCATCATAGAATTCTTTGTGGCTAGACTCATATGTATCTCAATCTCAATCAAATCTCAATCTCCAACGATAGCAAATTTGTTTAGAATCTGACTCAATACACGTTTCATATTTTCATTGAGAGTTATTCAAGCATAAGCAGGAAAAAATGATTAAATCATAAATCCTGCTAATAAAAATTCAAACATCTAATATGTTAGGTATGAAAATTAGTGATTTTTCTAACAAACCTTGATTCAAGTTATTTGGAACCCATCCAGTAAACAGCATATTTACTTAAGTAGAGAGATTTTTTGCAGAAAAAGATCCCTCATCGCAAGTGATTGAACCCGTCATCTCCGGATTGTCAACCGTTAGAAGAAGTCGAAGACCGACCAATTAGCTGTTAAAGGCGGCGTACCCGAAAAAGTTTCAAATTATAGGGGATTCGATACCAAAAACTTTTTTTTTACTTATCTCGTTTATTTGGTAGGCTAGGGCGCCATAGGGCATAACAGAGCTGGAATCATTCAATTTTTTACATATTTTTTACATGTCATATTTTGTAATTACTTTAAAACTATGTTAGTTTGGGTAACCGAAGTACTCGCGGTTGATTCGAGGTTAGGGATTACATTTAAACAATAGGAAAGGAAAGCATTTTTTAGGGTTTCCGTTGTACTTTTACAGTGATACTTAAAATACTTAGACTACTAGGTTGATAATGTTTGATGGGACAGGTTGTCCAGAACTGTAACGAAACTAAAAACACGTTTTTAACGGGGGAGACAACGACAAGACGAGGACAATTTGAACGGGAAAATGATAGACAGGGGACGAACGACAATCAAACTCTGACATTAATACGTTTCAAAAACATATTGATCACATTCATGTATTCTAAATCTATACCAAAAACTTGTTCCAATATTTCCGACTCTGTGGGGTGGTTTCAACTCTAAACCACATCCCCCTGCCGTTGTTGGTATGCCACTGACTCTCTATAATCCGATATTTCATTTTTCGATACCGAATAACAAAAGTCGGATTTCATGGCACCACGATTATCTAGGCTTACTCAAAAGAAAAGGACGATTTGCTTTACTCATTTTGAAAAAGTTTTACTGTACTAGTTTTTATGACTAGACATTTATTGAAACATACTGATAATTGAATCATTTGTTAGAGAAACCATATTAAATCATCGAAAATATTTAAAGAAGCAAAATAAAAGTAATTTTCATTTTATGCTTTATTTGACATAACGCTAAGCATAGATACTTGAAATCATTTTCATCTTTAACATTTAATAAAAGTATTTTCTGGTTCTTGTGTTCTGAAGTATTTTTTTTTTTCTTAAAAGCGTTTTTGGCTATTTTTTTTAATGTTTTGCTTAGTAAGTAAATTATATTGCACATTTTTAAATGCAGTTTTATGTATTAAAAAGAACTTAGATATTTTGGTTTTTTTTTCTGTTTGGAACATAAACCACTGCGACCAATATTTGATCTATTGTAGTATATCCTGTGTCCTTTGTGTAGTGCATTACGTTTTACTTTGTCACTATCGAGAAGTGAAAAAGCATTCGGTTTTCTTACAGTTGTTAATCCTAACTTGATCACAGGAAAGAATTCTAACTGAAAGGTTCCTACCCTTCGAAGAGTGTGGTGCATGCACTCTTCACAGGCGCGCCCCTCTATCAGGCAAAATCGGCCAAAATGTAAAGCCAAGAAATTACACCAATATTGTCCATACATCAGAATCCTAGTCCTTAAATCTTCAAATTAAAGAACGAAATAAATAAAAGATTAGAAAACAAATTGTTGAATTCGACTCATTTTTTTTCTTGTCTCAAGATCATTCTCGGCAACTGGGAAAACCGAGACTTGTCACTTTCAACAAGGTTTAAAATGTAACAAGGACTAATAAGTGTTCCTTTGATTACTATAACATCCTCTTCTCTTCGTTTGAAGCAGTCAGGACTAGGACCCACTGGTAGATCTTTACCCCATAACGCACCACGAAAAGGTGATCTACCCGCGTTATTCTGGTTGGTAATGTTTATCCAAAAATCTTTTGTTTTAATTTAGGTGGTAAACGTATTTATTGAAAAACCCAAAAGCATTTCAACTGAGTCCACTGAAATATTCTATATCTATCAATAATTGTGTGCATATCTCATTTAAATGTCTTGGAAAATGTAGGTACATATCAAAAGTTGCAACAATATTTCAAATCGAAAATTCACTAACGTTTAGAATAAAAAGTGGTGAAACACGCCAAAATTAATATTGAGTAATAACCATGATTACAACTCCTTTATGAAATTTTATTCATGATGGATAAAAAATTATACAGAAGGGTAGGTGTACCAGTAATGAACATAGTGGTTCCCTATTTCGCTATATGTGATTACTTTAATATCTTCCTTATTTGAACATTTTTGTGTATTATAGTTGTTGGATTTAAAATATAACTTGATGTTAAAACATTTAAAAAGATTGAAAGTATGAAAGTTATCAAAATTTCACATATGTCCAAATAGAAAACCACTATGGCCATAACTGATACACTTTCCCTACACGACCAAGTATAAATCAATATGGAATTCTGTATTTGAAAGTTGAGTGTATATACAATGTTTGCTATGATGAGTTTTCACCTTTTGCTCTCTAGTTTTCAAGATGACGTTCAAGTAAGAAGAGTAGCATGTCAAAATTTTGCTCGCGAAGCAAGACAATCCGACGTTCTCGCATGAAACTTATGTGAAGACGGATGTAAAGCAACTTCCGGGACAGGAGTTTTATACCGCAACAGGAGAAGGGAAGGTAGCCAAAATTTTCAAAACCATCAAACTATCTAAATACCTGAAACAATACCTCGCCAGGCATGCCGAATGCACGTGTGGTCTAAAAAGTGACATTTTCATCACTACGGGACCCTCAAGCAAGAGCTCTACGTCTAAGAGTGCCTCGAGAAGCGGCTGCTACCATTCCTGTAGACCTGTGATGTTCTGGTGAGACCTAGCGAGCTGCCACTATGGGAAAAAGATAATCGAGTGATACGATGCGTGGTTTTGGTACCGTAATCCGGGGTATCATTGATCAGCGGGGTAACATTGATCGGAATGAATCATCTCGTAAAAAGTTTGTATAATAATTAATTGATGAAATATTCCCAAAGCATGAATTGCGCTTCTCCTTCTTATCTTCATGAACTAATGAAAATTAAAATGTTTGCGTAAATTGCATTTACTTCATGCGTAAATTTAACAACTTTTTGAAACAACGATTTCAGTGATTAGGGATGACACCACCGAAGATTCATGTCTCACATAACTTGTGCAAGCGATATGAGCTAGGAAAATGTTATTCTTACTGAAAAACTTACATAAGAACGTTCAATTAGGTAACATGATCAAATTACTGTTAAGAATGTAGCATTTCCTTAGGAAATTGCCTACCTTTTAGGCGTATTCCACGATTCGAGGTGTTTTTAATTTTAAAATAACTCAAAAAGTAAATGACTTGTAAGCGTTTAGCCATCATATTCGGTTTCAGAAGCCATGCTTTAAGTAAGTAACGACATTTTCAATATTACCGAACGTTGTTTACATAAGTGATCAATGCTACCCCATGTCGGCTAAATGAAAAAATCGCCTGAAACATTTTTATAAACATGCATAAATCTTTCAAGAAACAAAATACAGTATATGGTCACGAGCTATTGATGGCAGTACTTGTTTCAAAAATATAAAACTTGCAACATTTGCAGTTTCAAATGAAATATTTAGGAAATATCCTAAAAAATGATCAATGTTACCTCGGATTACGGTATCCAAAATCCACAACCCTCCAAACAGCTCAGAGCTCTACCCTAACGAACGGTATTGGGTCATGTTTAGATGGAATTTTGAAAAAAAAACTAATAAGTCCATAGAAAATGAGCAACAGTTTAAATCAAACTGCCATAAATGAATTGAACTACCAAATAAAAAAAAGAAGGTTTTTGTATTGCGAATGTTGACAGGAATAAACGATTTTTTCGTTGACCATTTTTGCGCGTTCCAGTCATCCTCCCTTCTGGTATGGACCACATTTGCATTGATTTTATATTCCATAACTCGATATCTCAATTCGATACTCCCTTCAATATCGAGTTATGGAGAATTGACTGTAGTACAAAAACGTTGCTTTAGGAGTTTTGGCCGTCAAAACCATCGATCAGAGAGTGCACAACTTTAGACATCAACTGTAAATTACAAAGTAATTTGAAATAATTCATATATTTTTTTTCATTTAGTATGGTCCACATTTTTCTAGAATCAAGAGTAATTTTCAAGCAACATTGTCAAAAATAGTTTTTTGATTCATGGATTTTGATGTATTTTAGGTTTTTTTTTCTTTCAAAAAGTGTGATATAGGGAGGACGGAGCTAAATGGATAAACTTTATATTATGTAATTTAAGAAAGATTTTTAATATCCCATCAAAGTAGTCTATGAATCACGTTCAGAGATTCAAACGCGATTCTCTATTGGTTTGAAAAATATATAATGGCGTTGCTATTTAAAAATTCATGACTATTGTAAACTCTGTTCCACTTAAAATTTGGTCACACAAAATGAGTGATTTTTCGTATCATCCCGTTGGCCTCTATAATCAAAACAATACGATGAGTAATTTCTGCTTCTTTGTCAAAACATGTGTATACATTTGCGTTAGCCCTGAAGGGCTCGATTTTGTTAGTATCTTTGCGTGAAAAGTAGCTCATACCGGTTATTCGATTAGGTTCTATCGAGGCGCCGCGTTAGCATTGACGCTTGTTCAATTGAGACATAAGTATCTGAGTAACCGTACATACATTCTAGTTTTACCGACACAAATAATAGCCTGCGGCAACGGACATGTTATGCTGACGGATTCGAAAAAGAACTAGAACTGCTGTGTTCTGGATGGCGCTTGACTGTCTGTTTTTGCCTAGGGGGAATAGAGGCATTATGGACATATGGGGCGTCATGGACATTATTTTATTCTCTAAGAATGTCATCAAAATTGTATACACTGTATGGAATCTGTAGCGAGTGTGAATTGTTTGATAGTGTAAAAGCGGTAAGAGAATTTAATGTTGAGTAAAGTTGCAAACCCAGAGAAGTTTCTTCTAGATAGTTTGATTGAAGGAGAGCCTATTTACCTATTAGAATGATTGATACTTGTTCATAATATTGTATTCATCAAAATTATAGCTATACTCCAGCTAAAGCATGGTTTCATCTCTTCACATTGCATAATTATACAATATTTAGGTTTTGGACACTAAAATTCGATTTAGATTTGAACATCGTTCATCGGTCCTCCATAATAGGATGGATACTGTAGGTGTTTTGTGATGATACTATCATTATGATTTAAAAAAATAAATAAATTGAGTTTGTATTACCATTTTGTTAATCACAAAGAGCCGAATTTATTTGAATTGCAGCAATAAAAAATACACATATCTAAATCAACAATCCTTAAAATTGATTAGGAATTCGATTCGTTTTCATAATTGGAATATTGCTCTAGAAGACGATATGGCAGCACTGTATCATCTGCCCAACCTGATGGATTTCATTGAGAGTTCGATTCGTATGGCAGGATAACAGAAGCATTAAAGCGCTCACACAACCATTTGCACACTTCGGGCGGGTTATAACTTTACAAATAAACTCCGTCGGGCTGTGGCCGGATAACTATGAGTGATCCTTTCCGTTGCAAGGAATTTTGAATGTGAAATGTGATCTTAGTTTGTTGCTGGATAGAAATGCCCTTGGTACGATTTGATATATTCTTGATATTATAGAAGTACACTAAATTGGACTTCATGTGAGTCATAAATTTAAACAAACGAATTTTTTAAGTCATGATTTACATACAGAAACATATAAACAAACAACGATTGTTCGTTTTCCACATTTTTCAAATTTCAAAAGAGCATTCAGCGGAAGCATCTATTGACAGACCCATTCATTGAGCAGAAGAATGCAAGCAACAAATTACTGAACAATAAGCTCACCTGTTCGCCATCATTTGTTGTTATGTGAAAAACCGTACAATCACTGTTCCATTTACCATACGAGGGTTATGTCACGGTGGGGTAGTGGGTGGATACCGACATCAAGCTTTGCGGTTTGATGCTTGAATGGTTCATTCATTGCCAAATGTCGTTAGCACCGCAGCAATGACAGCGACAACAACATTAGAAATATCCCTTTCAGTATTCCGACATTTCAATGCACCTATGTGCACGCTTAAACGAAGTGACACGAAATTGTGTACGGTTCGCACGAAATCGGGCTCTAATGGGCCAACATATAATGTGAATTAGAAATAACACATTCTGAAAAAAAAAAAAAAAACAGGCTAAGTTCTTATTCTTTTTTGCAAAGTATGTGACACATATAAAAGCTTCGCAATCCAAAGTATCTCCGTGTGACGAGAAAATGAAGCAGAAATCAGATGTTTCAGAATCCGTAAAAAACACACATATGTGTTTATCCAGAAAAACCCGATTTTGTGTAGCTTTATTTTAGAGACAATACCTACAAGCATTTGATAGCTTTGTCACATATGGGCTAGTCATGATGATGCTACACGTTTTACAGTTTCAGTTCCGTATTCCGGTGGTTTATTGTTCATGGTTTCCAGTTTGATGAATAGCCCTTTTATCCGAATATATACTGCCGCATTTCCCGTACTGCTTTATGTACCGTATAAGACAGGTGTGGCAATAGAACCTACCATTAATCGATTGATTTTTTTTCTATCGTCTCTATCTATACCAGTTTGCAGACCAGTCAGTGG
The DNA here is from genome assembly GCF_002204515.2 of Aedes aegypti. Lineage (NCBI taxonomy): Eukaryota > Metazoa > Arthropoda > Insecta > Diptera > Culicidae > Aedes > Aedes aegypti. The sequence continues at coordinate 406,263,698 of NC_035108.1, forward strand.
GTTGAATTGTGTGGTTTGTTCGATTAGTTCCCGTTCTAATGTGACCTGTGTCAGAAGTGAATACAACATGTGGCATAATTTGGCTGATATTGTTTGCATGCCAAAAATACGATCATTAGGTCAGGTTCAAAAAGTATGTTAGGAATGAACAAAACAGGTGTATTATGCGCATACGAAAGTTAAGAAATAGGTATTTTTAGTCCAATGGTACTGATTATGGTACATTTTAAACATAATTAGCTTAGCTTTAGTTTAGACTAACTACACATATCAATGGTTGCTATTCCGTGATTGACCGAAGTTAGTGAAGATGTACGAAGAATCAACCAGAAGTTCGGCTTGGATTGGTCATAATCTTCTTCAGTGTGCTTAATTCAGTGCATCTGTTTATACAGGCCAATAACGGTGCCACGCAAAATACAACATTCCTACAGCTGTCATGACGATAGCATGTGTTATAATGTTTTACTCATATGAAAAGAAAAAAAAAACTTGATTGACTGGACCATCACAGAACACTCTTATGCCGACACTTACACTGGTGTACCTATCAAACTTTTTGTATTAAGGGAACCTTTTGCAAGTCTAGACTTATAGAGTCGAATCATTCATATTATTTTTTGATTACAAAAATAAAAGTAAAAAGATTGGGGTGTTTAAAAAACGTTTATATTCGTTTATATCGACACTAACAGTGACGAACCTTATATCGTTTGTTCAACAACCATAGTTTCGCCACACCGTTGTAACGATGAAATGTGCAGTCATACATATTTTACAGATTTGGAATAAAAGCATGGAACGAGCTCACCAATTGATCCTTTATCCACGACTGAGCAGCCACAATACACTTTACGCATACAGACTAACTGAGAAAGAAATAACTCTGGAGACGCGAGAAAAATAACATTTTTCTTTTTCGCGCAAAAACACGAAGCCGCACTGCCCAGCAAATCGCGAAAACTGAAAAACAAACATTCATTCCAACGGTGGAAAACCGAAATCGCTTGCTTGAGCTTCGAAGCGCACTGCCGGTTCTGGTACGTTTTTACCATAATAGAACAATTCCTAGAATCAATAGACATAGTTATGTAAGTTTTGAGACGAATATTTAATAAGTATCATCGTGAATGACCAGAACAATCAAAGTTGTACAGAGTGGGGCATGGGTTATTTGGGTGAAACTAGCCGTTGTACAGAATTCGAAGCGTCTCACAGTACGTTGCTCCATAGACAAAAATCAAATTTCAAGTTATTTTATTCGACAATAATAAGTATCCACAAGTGCAGATGGCATCCACTATTGAAACAAGTATTGATGAGATATACAAAGCACTAAAACTACTACAACAAGCGTCGAAAGTGACAGATGTCGGAGTGATAGAAAATTAAATTTTATCGCATGTTTTCAGCATTCCTTTCAACCAGTACGGAGAATGCTGAAACCAATCTATTCAATCAAAATCAAAAAGAGAACATGACTAAAGGTTGGTAAAGTATACTTGATGGGATAAGCACACCAATTTTAACTTTGAATATGAGAAAAGTTCAAATTGCAAGGTTTTTCTTGGAAAATAATGACATTGGCACTTGAGACAGTTTTGCGATTATGCGTATAATATGTGTCATTTATGCAAATTGTAGCTCTTTCGAACAGAAACAACTTTCCCTTCCATACCAAGGTGCTGAAATGGCTTGATCTTCCAGTTTTGATTTTTGTCCCGCATCTTCAACGCACTGTGCGTCTGGGCAATTTCAACCAACTATACTAACTATTCACGATCTGCGATACTTTTATATTTCACTACGCACCGAATAATTTTGATCCTAAACTCATCTCCCGCCTCCGCAGGAGCAAGCGACAAGATCAAAAGATCGATTGTTCCGTGAATGTGATGCAGCAGAAGATTGCAATCGAATAGTGACTCTTGAACAATTTGGCACTTGATTATTGTGGTGGCACATCATCAAACACCGGTATTTAATCATGTAGGGGAAGCATGTAGGGAGCTGGATTCAGACAATGGGGCTTACAAAGTGACAAAACAAGAAAGTAATGTGGAAATTCTTTACCCCACTAAAATTGCCAAAGCCAATAGTGGAATTTTCTATTGAATTTTGCGATGTTACTAGGACTGCCTAAAAAAGTACTTCAGAATATCTTCTCCACGATGTTCCCCGGTGTTTCCTCTAGTAATTTTTGCAGGAATTTCCAAATGGAATCCTCCACGAATCGCTGTACAGAAACTCATCCAGAGATTCCTTCAAGAATTTTTCCAATAATTTCACTAGGGATTACTCCAGAAAATCCTACACGGTTTCCGTCAGAAGTTAACATCACACAGTTTTTCAGCAATTCCGCAAAACAATCCGTCAGGAATTCTTCAAATTCCACTAAGGGTTCCTCAAAGAAATTCTACAAAGGTTTTCCGAGAACTTCCTCCAGGGGTTTCTTCAAAAATTTCACCAGGGAATTCTCCAGATAGTTACATCAGAATTTCCCCCAGAAATTTATATAAAAATCCTCACAAATTACTCAAGGTATTCTTCCTTTAAAAACCTTCCAAAATTCCTCCAGAAGATCCACCAGGGATTCCTTCAGCGGTGCATCCAGAAATGGATTACTACATGAGATTTGAGATTTTTCGAGAATTCTTCTAATAGTTATTCTTGAAAATCCACCAGAGATTTCACCTGAAATTGCATCAGGGATACCTCCAGAAATTCTTTCAGAGATTCCAGCAGAAATTCCTTCTGCGATTCTGAAAAATTTTCTTGGGTTTATTTTTTAAGACTCCATCAGGGATTACTTCAGAAATAAACATAGGAGAATCCTCCACAAATTCTATCAAGCATTCTCAAACAACTTCCTTAATGTTTCTCTGTTTTAGACATCGAATAATTCAACCGAGTACTTGAGGGATTCCTTGAGAAATTTCTTCAGGGATTCCTTCGGAATTTTCTACAGAAATTACACCATGAATTCCTAAAGAAGTTCTACCAGAAGCGCCAACAGAGATTCCTTTAGGATTCCTCCCAGATATTACAGCAGCAAATCATCCACACATTAAACCAGGATTTCCTCAGTGAACCATCCTTCTATTGGTGATTCCTCTAGAGATTTATACATAATTTTCTGCAGAAATTACGACACTACTCAACACTAGTCAGTGGCAATATTTTATCAAGTTTACAACAAAAAACTGCACAAGATCATAATTTGTTGTTCGAAAGTGAATAACTAAACATTAAACAATATCTTGTTAAGACATTACAAGACCATACTTATATCTAGAAAGTTTGGTGATTGGTCAACAAATGAATATCATGACAGACGACGAAGAATAATAAAAACAAAAGTTCGACGATATGCATTTAACCCTCGATCTACTGTTGCATAAATAGAAATGCTTACCATTAGGCTATGCCTTACAATGAAAAATTTAACCTTAACCAACCTTTTCAAAATTGAGTTCTTCAAACATCCTGCGGACTCATAAAAAATGAAAAAATCTTTTAATGAATTAATAGATACACAGGAACACCCAAAAGGAATCCACTTAAAAAAAATCTAGCTAGAAGTCTACCGAACATATTTCCTAGACACTAATATGGAAATTCTTAAAAAGGATATTTCCAACAACCAATGAAACATCTTGCAAGTCAAATAGCTGAGAAGATCCCAACTAGTGCCAACAATTTGTAAAATATATTTATAGGTGTTTGAAGTAGATTTCATCGAGAACCATCGAAAATGGTTATCCACAAGATGTGCAAGATTTCTTCTGGTATCCCTAATAATTTCACCAGAATCCGCAAAGTTCTCGCCAAAATTTTTCGAAGATAGGACTGATTTTTGAATTCCTACTGGTAGATTAGGAGAGTTCCACCAATGGCAAAAGAGTAAATAATCCTATAAATAGTTTGCCAAGATACTTCCAACCATTTTAGAGAAGGCTGACAAAATTTGACAAAGACTGAGCTTAAAATATGCCACGAATTGCCCAATGGATCGATTCAGTTCAAGTCCCGCCACAATTACACTCAATTCTGGTTTATATATTTCTATCTGCCAATATCGAAGACTTTCTCCAACAAATCTAGAAACGGTGTCAGTTTTATTTTCAAATCCGCACTGGAAAATATTCAAGCAAAAAAAGAAGTAAATTATAGTTTGCAATCTCCCAAACAAAACTAAAATAAATAATATGTTAGAAATTTGTTATTGCTAATGAAACTTTCTTGCAAAACTTGCAAAGTAAGAGATTCCTTAGATTTATTCGCCAATCAAGAAAAACGACAATTACTTTCACATGGCTTCTCAAACTCGTTGCAATGTCGTCACAGCCCTCACAGGGTCTACGGACCACTGGTTGGGAAACCCTACTATCTAATCCTGACCTAGAGATATAATGTTTCATGGAGCTACCTGTTTCGTTGCTGCAGTCTTGGGTAATCAAAATGATTGTTTTAGATTTGACCCGACGTTTCGACTCAATTCGAGTCTTCTTCAGGGTGAAAATTCTGTTTAGTCTTTCCTTGAAGAAGTCTTTGAATACCCAAGACTGCAAGGCCGAAACTAGTTTAGAATACAGTCAATCGATTTTTTTATCACTAGGGTCACCTATTGGGAAAATTTGAAACTAATTGAAATTTCCCAGGTATTGATTATTATGCTAAACAGTTTTGCATGAAATATATTTTCTACCTAATCAGAATCATGAGATATAGAAGATAGTTTTTTTCCACTAGCACCATCTATCGGGAAAATTACGAATCATTATTTTTACAGCCGAATAGTTTTTATCCTGCTGAACAGTTTTTCTGAAGATGTCATTCTTAAAGGTTAACAAAATTATGGTAAAAATGCTGCCACCTAGCTGATGAATTGCGGATCTATTTGTATTTGAAATTTTTGGACTTTTAGAACATTTCAAATACGCCATTTTTATAGCTAAACCGTATCATGAAATACAGAATTTTTAATTTATAAATGCGAAAGATTTATTAAAAGCCATATAAATTTTTATGTTATCATTCCTACCGTAATCTGAAACTTGAAGTGTTTTTTTTTTCCGAAAAGTTGAAAATAAATAATCAAAATCCGTACTTTATCGCATGTTTAAAAAAATGTAGAGTTACTTTTCCCCGAATGTCAGTTTCCCGAATGTCATTTCTCTGTGTGCAAGCTCCCCGAATGCCACTTCCTCAAATACACAATCTTCCCGAATAGTCAATTTCCTCGAAAAATTTGCGGAGCTTATAATTGCCTTAACCCTCAAATTCCCAAATTTTTATTTTTGATCTAAATATCATTTTAAGTTATCTAAAATTGTTCTAAACACGTTTTGGACAATGATTTATTTTTATTCGCAAATCTATGAAATTTGGTTTTTGATTTTTAAAATTTTTATTTTTGAACATCCCTAACCTTTATCATTTTTTCTTGAAGCCTCTTCTAGTTACTGATTTTTGGCAATAATAAAAATTCAAGTTTTTACAATACTTTTTAAAATATAAAATCTTTAATTTTTTTCTGGGATTTTTATTTATTTTCCGAGTAGTTAACGGAAAAAACAGGTTTGTAATTATTTCAATACCACCAAGCTCTTCTTCCGTGATAGGTTGATCGTAGAAAAATATAAAAGGTACGATTTTTTTATATTACACGTTAAATTAACCCCAGGCATTTGTAGGTTATATAAGAATACAATTTTTCAAACAATTTTCAAAAATACAAAACAGTTTCAAAAGTCATAAACAACTTTTCTTATATGCGTGTTATAAGTCAAGCTTTGAACCAAAAATAAAATCATTTTGATTTCCGAACTACGAAAAAATACACAAAATTCCAAAGTGTACCCCGTCTAAAGGCGGGGTTGGGTATTAGAGTGTTGACTTTATACATTTCAAGGTCATCAGATTTGTAGCTTTCTTTATATTTTCGGTGGTTCGGTCAAGTTTCACTGTTCTCAGCATTTTTGTGTTTAGAGGAGAATTGTGTACCCAATATCATCTTCTTCTAATTAATAATCGTTCTTTCTAGTTCAGCACCCTATCACTGAAGAATGTTCTTTATCCTTTTTGTGAACAGCATCACGTTTCGAGGAAACAGATCATTTGAGGAACAGGGTCATTAGGGAAACTGGCGTTTGAAGAAATGACATTCGGGGAAAAGTAGCACAATAGTAAAAAATATGTTTGTTGGATGGCGAATTACAAACAAAACAGGCCGTTTTTTCATAACATTTCTGTAAGGAGTGTTCTATGATGTTTGAAAAATACGTGCTTGCATTCAATAATATGTTAACTATTTTCGGATAATATCAGGTTAAGTATTAGTTTAACTACATGATAACTCATGATTGAGATAAGAAGATAAACTATTCAAACCGGAGATTTTTGAATTGATGTTATGTAAGCTTATCTGAAAATTATTCCATGGTTCATGTATTGTTGAATATATTATATACTGCTGTTGTTTTTACACTAACATGAAAAATAAGTTAACTTCTAGGACAAGCCTGCCCAAACCTTTTTGAATCGCTGGCAGATGCTCAGAAATAATTGGATGACCATTTTTTTTTGTTACGAAAGCAGTTCTTACATTTTAGTAAAATCGAACAAAAATGAATCATTGAAAGAAGGTTGCTTTTTATAATAATAAAAAGATTATTGCTGCTGAGAATCCTACTTGGAACTCTGTGGAAATCAATTCTTGAATTCGTTCACATGATTACGGTAGAATGCAACACAGAATTCTTTTAAAATCTCATCTTGGACTTTGCGTGGATAATGTCTAAAAAATCCTTTCCAGAATGCTGTCAGATATCTGAAACGAGTTCTGTCAAAATTTTACCTTGTATAATTTTAAAAAACCCTGAATCCTTTCGGTGCATGACAATTGCAATGTGAACATTATTTTTAGCAGAACCTTATCCACGATTCAGTTGGGAATTTTGATTCGGAATTTGAAGAATGTTTTCTCGGATTTCATAAAATAAAAATCCTGCTTTGATTTCTTTCAGAAATATGCTCAGGATTGTGGGAAAACCTCGCTTAGATGTGCGAATTAGGTTTTGGATTCGATGGTATTTCTGGCTTAGTTCCTGTGGAATCCTGTACATTCTCTGAGGAGCCTGTCCAATATTCTATAAGAATCCTGTCGAAGTTTCACTTTAAGATCATTGCAGATTTTTTTTACAAAGATTTATTTTCGAGAAATCTGTCTTATGATTGTCCAACTCTGAATTCTAGGTTCGACATTTGCTTATGCTTGAAAGAAATTCAGCCTTAACTAACAAATAGAGTGCTATTATTCTTGAACTTTTTAGTGTGTGCTGGTCAGCCCTGTTTGGACGAGAACAGCTTTCCCGGGAAGTTCACGAGACTGATAAGAGCGACGATGCAAGGTGTGCAAAATCGTGTGAAGGGGTCAGTGAACACTCCAGTTCATTTGGATCCCGCCGGGGACTACGACAAGGTGATGGACTCTCGTCCTTGTTGTTCAATATTGCGCTAGAAGATGTTATGCGGAGAGTCGGGCTTAACAACCAGGGTACGATTTTTACGAGATCCGGTCAGTTTGTTTGCTTCGCGGATGATATGGACATTGTCGGTCGAACATTTAAATAGGTGGCAGATATGTACACACGCCTGAAACGCGAGACAGCACTGGTGATGAATGCGACCAAAACAAAGTACATGCTAGCTGGTGGGGCCGAGTGCGACAGGGCTCGCCTAGGTAGCAGTGTTACGATGGACGGGGATACGTTTGAGGTGGTCGGCGAGTTCGTCTACCTTGGATCCTTGCTGACGGCTGACAATAACGTTAGCCGTGAAATACGGAGGCGCATCATCAGTCGAAATCGGGCCTACTATGGCCTCCACAAGAAGCTGCGGTCAAAAAAGATTCACACCCGCACCAAATGTACCATGTACAAAACGCTCATAAGGCCGGTAGTCCAGGCATGAAACGTGGACGATGCTCGAGGAGGACTTGCAAGCACTTGGAGTTTTCGAACGCCGGGTGCTTGGGATGATCTTTGGCGGTGTGCAGGAGAATGGTGTGTGGCGGCGAAGGATGAACCACGAACTTGCCTAACTCTACGGCGAACCCAGTACCCAGAAGGTGGCCAAAGCTGGAAGGATACGATGGGCAGGGCATGTTGCAAGAATGCCGGACAGCAACCCTGCTGTGATGGTGTTGGTTGGTACAAGAAGGCGTGGAGCGCAGCGAGCTAGGTGGGCGGATCAAGTGCGCATAGATTTAGAGAGCGTGGGGCAGAATCGAGGATGGAGAGATGCGGCCATGAACCGAGTATTATGGCGTGAAATTGTTGATTCAGTGTTATCTGTTTAGATGATGATGTTACCAATTTGTGAATTTTGTTTTTTAGATTATTTAAAAGGGTTTTACATTTGTTCATAACTAAATCATGGTATATGATTTAATGTCAAATTTCCATCTATCCAACGATACTTATAAATCTAGCAGGATAACCGTCAAGCAATTTTTTGTTGATAACCGGGTAGAAAACAACCTTACAAATTAATGACACAAATTATTGAGTCCTCAGAGTTCTTAGATCATATAAACTTGAAAGCGAAAATGGAAACTGGAATGAAGATCGACCTGGATACTGAGAGATCGGCGGCTTAACGGCAAAACTTTGTTTTGAATGTTATATAACTAATGCCAAAAAATGGTAATCGGCCGCGGTGTCGTGGCGAGGCGGTACATACCTTTATTTTTGAATTTCACTTTGTGTTGTACTTATTTTAAATTTCTTAGTTTCTGACATTGATCACATTTTTCAAATTTGTGCAGTATGTAGTAGTGATGCATGATGCAATGATGCATCATAAGATCAACCAAAGAATGAACTGATTAAATCGCTTTGATAAATAAAATAATTTTCAAGTTCAAAGAACCGATATTTCTCAACATTTAATCCAGTCTAATAATATAATCTGCCATATGATGGTAAAAAAACTCAAACAGAACCTATATCCAATTGCTCGTATCACAGTGTACTAGTTCTATTTCCTGCGAACAAAAGCTTCAAAAGAACTCCCCCGTATCCTCTACAACGGTGCACGTACCCTCGTCCAATATGCCCTTCTTCGTGAACGTGAAAGTGCACACATAAAAGCATTACTGTGGGGGCGAAAATAGACGAGTAGATCTCTAGTCAAAATACACCCTCTCTTCTGTTTCTAAGGTAGCTTTCAACCCATCCAGCGATCCAGTACAGTCCGTTGCTGGTAGAATTATGCTCTATCGGCCCATAAACTCCAAGTGTATGGTATCGGACGACGACATGACAGGCAAAAACCCCATGCTCGTTTATCCATTGGTTCAGCATTGCTAGATCCCCTCCAGCATCGTTCGGTTGAATGCAGCAGCATCCCATGCTATATAATAGAGAGCTGGAAAATGGTTCCCTCTGAGTTGCCAATGAGCCGTTCCAGAGTTGAATAGATGGCAGCTTTTCTAGACTCCCCCCCCCCCCTGAAGGCTAGCTTAGAGAATGTGTCGTCTCGTATCGAACTGAATGGGAAGAGGACTGTATTCTATGGAAAAAATGGGAGCGTTCTTTGAATGGTGTATAAATAAAAAGCGGAAACCCCTCTTCGTCGTGCGATGGAAATGACTATCTCCGTCGTGTCGTGGAAAACTGTAGGAAACCATAAAGTAGAATCGTGAGAGGTGGTGGTGTTTGGCTTCCTGGGTAAACCATTCGGTCGGGGGAAAATGCTGCAAGCAAAATCCTGAAAGTCAGACAAAAGAATATCCAGTGTTTGGGTGGGGTAAGCTAAGAGGAGCACTAATAGCTCATCTCTATACAAGTCGGTCCGTAATCGAGGGATTGTGATGGGCAAACGGGACAGTGTTCAACGTAAATAGATTAACACTCTTGAAATTTAGAAAAAAAAAACTGATTTAGAGGAAATGTTTTATTTCAGTAATGTTATTATAACTTTAAACTTTGAATAATTTGAAATTTTAATTTTAAAAACAATTTAAACTTTTTTGTTTTGAGTTTACAATGGTTAAATCGGGGGAGGTTGTTCAAACAGTGAGTGATATAAAATTTAAGCTATCACGAACGAAGCAGAAGGTGTCACCAATCGTGGTCAATCATTTCAAACTTGGTGGATTTAGGCAAGAGATCATGACCTCCAGTATTGAAATCAAGGTTTCATACCAAATATTATCGCGTTTTGCTGGACTTCTCCAACATCATAAAGTGGAGAGGCACACATTTTTTACATATGACAACAAATCTGAACGCTTTGAAAAGGTCTTTCAAGTGCACAGTGGTCCAGGAATCAGTTTTACGCGGAAAGATGCATTTTGAGCTTTAGAATGAAACATTAGACAAAAACGGTCTTCTACAAAGTTGTTTGTATTAGTTAAGCCCTTTGTTTGGTGTTATTGAAAATTAGGGTGGACCACATTTTCATAGAAATTGTGTAACTAACTTTCTTATTTGTAGAAATTATATTATACATGCTTCAGCAAAGTTATAGACCATTCAATTTCAAGCAACTTTGCCAAAAAAAGTTTTTTTGTATCTCTTAAATTGACTGATTTAGAGCTTTTTTCCAGCAGTGACATAGGGTGGTCCGAACAAAACTGGTTTTCTGGCTCTAGAGTTTTCAATTCAAATTTCTCATCAAAGTAGTCTATGAAACACTTTTAGAGCTTTAAAAAATGCGTAATTTGGTGAGTGAAGAAACTCGCTATCTCCTTCCGTTTAGGAGTTATTGTTGTTTTTCTCTCAAAAACATGCCTACTTTGATTGTGAATATCTCTGGTTGGGGCAAATATAAAAAATATCTTTTGACGGCATTCAAAAGACAAAATAAAATTGTATATTATATCAAAAAATTACAGATGTGTTATTTTTGTAACTCTAATAAAATGCCTTGAAAAACAAAGGATTTCAAGCAGAAAAACTTCAATAACTTTTGAACTAAAATAGATATCATCAATATTTTTGCATGAAAATTTGCGTTTTGTTAAGTTCTTAATGTCGTTCATAGACTGCTTTGACGAGAAATCTGAAATAAGAAAGATAGGGCTCTAAAACTATTTTGAAGATTTTTATAGTATGTATTTCTTTATTATTTTGCATTTTGAGCATGAAAATGAAATTTTAGACAAAAATGATCTTCTACAAAATTGTTTCTAAAAATGTAAGCTTTCATACTGTGTCATTTGAAACTAGGGTGGTCCACAATATCACACATATCATATAATCAACTTTTTTATTTGCAAAAATACTAGTATACGCTCTAAGGCAAAGCGGTAGAACTTGAAATTTTGATCAATTTTGCCAAAAAAAGTTTTTATGTAGCTCAAAATTTGACCAATCTAGAGCATTTTTTCCTAATCATCACAGGGTGGTCCAACAAAAATAAGTTTTTCAACTCTAGTTTTTTTAATATTATTTTCTCGTCAAAGTCGTCTATGAACGACTTTTAGAACTTAACAAAACGCAAATTTTCATGCAAAAAGATTGTTGATATCTATTTTAGTTCAAAAGTTATTAAAGTTTTTGTGATAAAAAATATTTGACTTTCAAGACGTTTTATTAGAGTTACAAAAATAACACATCTGTAATTTTTTGATATAATATACAATTTTATTTTGTCTTTTGAATGCCGTCAAAAGATATTTTTTATGTTTGCCCCAATCAAAGAAATTCACAATCAAAGTAGGCATGTTTTTGAGAGAAAAACAACAATAACTCCTAAACGGAAGGAGATAGCAAGTTTCTTCACTCACCAAATTACGCATTTTTTAAAGCTCTAAAAGTGTTTCATAGACTACTTTGATGAGAAATTTGAATTGAAAACTCTAGAGCCAGAAAACCAGTTTTGTTCGGACCACCCTAGGTCACCGTAGGAAAAAAGCTCTAAATCGGTCAATTTAAGAGATACAAAAAAACTTTTTTTGGCAAAGTTGCTTGAAATTGAATGGTCTACAACTTTGCTGAAGCATGTATAATATAATTTCTACAAATAAGAAAGTTAGTTACACAATTTCTAGGGTAATGTGGTCCACCCTAATTTTCAATAAAACCAAACAAAGGGCTCAACTAATACAAACAACTTTGTAGAAGACCGTTTTTGTCTAATGTTTCATTCTAAAGCTCAAAATGCATCTTTCCGCTTAAAACTGATTCCTGGACCATAGTGAAGTGACTATAAATCATCTGAAGGGATCAAGTTATCAAAATGAAAATTGAAATACAATCTGGCAAACTGATCTGAATAATAGGAAAATAGAGGAAATCTTTATTCGGCCTGTGACATAGGAACAGTTTTGGAAACCCGACAGTAATTTTCAAAATTTCAAGCAGTGCCGCAAATGCCAACAAGGTGCAAACATTGTCGCATGGATTCTGATTCTCGCGCTCAGTATCATAAGGGCGTACCTGCAGTGGTTCATTTCTCTTCGTCGATATTCTCTTTAGCTAATACTTGGCCAGATCAGCGGTTATTTTTAATTCATTAGATACTACTCTGCGTCCTTTGTCATCCTGCATTGAACAAAGTTCCGAAAATCGATTGAATTTCGTGATTCGACAATTTCCAAATTTAGCGTTGCTTAAACAAATCAAGAAATCCTTGAAATAATTCGAAACTTCTGAGGAAGTTTGTAAAGAATCCCCGGGTGAACTTGTTGTGAAATTCCTGGGAGAACTCCCAATATATTTTGTGGAATAATTCATGAAGGAAAATATGGAGCAATTCCTGCAATAATCTGTGGGGTGGTTTTGAAAACTACTGTAAGTATTTCTGGAAAACTGCCATGAGAACTTCAATACTGGAATAAACTTTTGTTAATTTTCCTGGAAAAAATGTGAAGGAATATTTTCTAGGTATCTCAGAGTAATAACTGGAGAAACCGGTAAAAGATATTCGAAAAGAATCTTTCTAGCTTTCTAGGGGGAATTTACGTTACAATCACATTATTGGACCGCTAAAGGATTTTCTAGAGCAAATTTTGAAGGTATTTCAAAACGGAGAATTGCTAGAGAAATCTTTTTAAAAATTTCTGTAGGGACCCTTGTAGCAGTCTTTTTATGTGTTCTTTAAAAAAGTTCTGAATAAATCTCTAAAAGAATTGAATTGAAATTTTTCCACGAAGAATATATAAACCTATTGAATGGTTTCGTAGTAATCTCTGGAGCATCAAGAATTTACATCAAGATTTTTGATAGATTTTGTTCTGCAAACCTAGAGCGTCTGTACTGATCATCGTCCGAATGTCAGAGAAGAACTCTAAGCTAAAGTGTGTAATATGGTTCTCCGGAAAACTAGGGGATTGGTGTAAGGTCGTGCAAGCCAGCCGTAAAAAAATCAAGCAACGAAAAATCAACGAGACAATCGGCGAAGACTGCAGCGACATAAAGGTACACCCCAACCTCTTTTTACGACCGTTATCGGGGGGTCGTAAAAAAAATCGGTCGTAAAAAAAATCAGGGTTATAATTATGTTATTGAAAAATGCAACGTCTAGATGCGGAAATACTGATTCGAGATCTTCGGCAAAGTTGAAGCATGGGCTGAGAACTTTCCAAAATGGCCGATCAAGTTTTCATATTTTGGTAAAAGATGGCAACACTGCTCGATTGTTATCAAAAGAGCCAATTTTATGGGGGTGTGATTTGCAAATACCAAAAAAATTTAAAGATAACGATACCGAATGTTCACCATAGTCAAAGGAAGTGTTGCGTGCCATACAATCGGCCGAATCACAAATGTTCATGTGGCTGGCAACACTGTTTAAAAAGAATAAAGTAAAGATCAAAACCATCAAACTTGAGCGGAACAGAAAAATATAATGCTTAGCAAAATAGCAATACTCTTCAACTGTAATCCAGTTTTTCATGAAGGGTCCAAATTTTTTTTCGTAGCTGGCAACACTGCTTAAGTGAAACTGTGCCACCTGGCAGTACAAGTGTGCATGCAACTATTGTTTTGCGGATATCTCAGGATCCTGACCACTTAGAAAGATGGCGTCTTCGGCAAAGTTGTTCAGTAGCTCAAGGACTATAATTATAAACGCTATGAAATTCAGAATTTTGCCACCAGGCGGCGCTAGTGAGCATGAAACTTTTGTTTTGCGGATATCTCAGGATCCTGGCCATTTAGAAAGATGGCGCCTTCGGCGAAGTTGTTCAGTAGCTCAAGGACTATCATAATTCTAGCCAAGAGATTCGAGATTTTGCCACCAGGCGGCGCTAGTGAGCATATAATTTTTGTTTTGTGGATAGCTCAGGATCCTGACCACTTAGTAAGATGGCGTCTTCGGCAAAGTTGTTCAGTAGCTCAAGGACTATCATCAGGAACGCTATGAAATTAAAAATTTTGCCACCAGGCGGCGCTAGTGAGTATGAAACTTTTGTTTTGCGGATATCTCAGGATCCTGGCCATTTAGAAAGATGGCGCCTTCGGCGAAGTTGTTCAGTAGCTCAAGGACTACCATTATTCTAGCCAAGAGATTCGAGATTTTGCCACCAGGCGGCGCTAGTGAGCATATAATTATTGTTTTCCGAATAGCTCAGGATCCTGACCACTTAGAAAGATGGCGTCTTCGGCAAAGTTGTTCAGTAACTCAAGGACTATCATCATGAACGCTATGAGGTTCAAAATTTTGCCACCAGGCGGCGCTAGTGAGCATGAATTTTTTACTTGTTTTTAATTATGAATCGTGGTACGGCTAACCAGCCGAGTGGAATTTTAACAACTACCGAAAGCTAAACATGACATATATTTTGCAATTGGATCAAATGGACAAATTGATGTGAAGTTTTGCGAAAAAGTTACACGTCTTCTCATTGAGAATCGAACTCACGACTCCCTGATCTCTAGTTAGGGCGCGTGACCACTATGCCATGAGAGGACCCATGAACGCAGAAGTTAACCAGAATTCGATTTCAGCTCAATAATCACGTGGTCCTCTTTCGCAAAGTGCACCTCTTTCGGAAGAATTAGATGCCCATCCAAACACAACGCTTTCTATATATATCCAATGCCTAGCCCAAGAACGCATTGTTTTTTATGTATGGAAATAGCACACTACACTAGCCAGCAACTGCGCTGGCTGAGGTTTCTATTGTGTGGGCTTCCAATGGGTCGCGACGTTCACAAACGTCCGGTTACGGAATAATAATTAAAAACAAGTATTTATCGAGCAATGGACTCATGTTCCGTGCCTAGAATCAGAAAATCAAGCAATAAAATTTGGAAATGATTCTGAAGCTTCCTCCCTGGGCCACTGGGTCCTGATAGCCAAATTATTGGATTGAATTTCACTTCTGCATTTGCCTCCGTCAAAAATTTTTGAACATGTTTTTTGGATCTAAAAAAAATAACTACATAATTGAAACCTCATTTTTTAAATAATCAATCATTTACCTTTGGCTTCAACACAAATGATCTGCCTCTATTTTATTTGATTTGCATCTTCCAGTTATTGACCAGGAAACCTTGAATCTAGAAGGAAATCGCTCTAATATTCCTTGTATTCAATTTTTTAATGAATAACTTACCTTCAGAAAGAAATTGCAATAATAAACTTCACTTCAAATCACAATGAAATTCTGATGATGATCCAGAGATGCTGGTTGATAATACATTATGGTTTCGATTCTGACAAACAGTTCACATGAGAGACTCGAAAATTGACCAGCCTTGTGAATGTTATATGCAAAGCTCTCACCAAGTATAGGCCAAGAACAAATAATTTTTGTATGGACTCAGAGCTTCAACTTTTATTTGAAGCCTTGTAAATCTGAACGGATTTAATGATGATGAGTATTGAAATGTTATTGAAATATGTGTGTAACGCAGGAAGTAGAGATTATATGCAATATCCGATAAGTATGCCTGTTCCAATTATTTCAGTGTACACGGAGAAAATCGATTATACTAGTTAGTGTATGGTTTAATATTTTGTCAACATTATCCTTCATTATTCGTTGAGAATCTTAAAAAATAATCACGGAACTGATATATTTTATACTTTGTTATGCTTTTCCACGATATATTTTTTGCGGTGCATATGAAAGAAATAATGCCAGTCTTGGCACTTGTACAAAATATATTTTTCTTTATTCAGCTATCAAATCGAAACGCGTTCTTTCGACAGTCTTCAACGTTTTCACAAACAATACGAATTTTAAAGAGTTTGAGTTGTTTCATCTTCAACCTGATCATATACCGTACTTGAGTAAAAACCCTAGAAAACAAGAAATGTGGGAAAACGCCACCTCCCGCCAATCTGGAAATCTGGAAGTGACAAAATACGCATTTGATGGTGAAAAAATGAGACGGATACTAATGAATATGAAGGTAAGCTCGTTTGTCCAACGCCTCTTGAAATTTGACCTCAATGACAATCTTTTTCCAGTTTATTATATGGGAGGGCTTCATTGCGCTTGTCGTTAGCAAATTAGGAAAAAACTGTGGCAAAATGATACAAGCAAATTAGGAAAAAACTGTGGCAAAATGATACAAGCATGAGGAGAATTGATGTTGTTTGAAGCGACACAAAACTTGATGAACATCAACGGTGAACAGCAACGGCAATTTATTTCGAACTGTTAAACAGACCCGAATATTATTCAAATAAAATAAATGCGCCCCAAACCAAAAACTTTTTTTCTTTCATTTTTCTTTTGTTTTTGTTTTCACAAATCAAATAAAATGGATAATTTTAATCAATGTATAGGATTTTAGATCTTTATGCATTGAATGTATAATTTCCAAAAAATCATTTGGCGATATAAATCCCGTTTATACTAGCCAATGCTTAATGCTTTAAAATGCATCACAATGAGTGAGTAGACAGAATATGGTTTTAGAGTGGTATTTAATTTATCTAGTATTTTATTTTCTTAGCGTGTAGGTCAAGCGCTATCATTATAAAAACCATGAGAGGATCCTGAGATATCCGCAAAACAAAAGTTCTATGCTCACTAGCGCCACCTGGTGGCGGAATTTTGAACCTCATAGCGTTCATAATGATAGTCCTAGAGCTACTGAACAACTTTGTCGAAGACGCCATCTTTCTAAGCGGTCAGGATCCTGAGCTATCCTCAAATCAAAAGTTCTATGCTCACTAGCGCCGCCTGGTGGCAGAATTTTGAATCTCATAGCTTTTATAGTGATAGCGCTTAAACTACTGAACAACTTTGCCGAAGACGCCATCTCTCTAAGCGGTCAGGATCCTGAGCTATTCGCAAAACCAAAATTCTATGCTCACTAGCGCCGCCTGGTGGCAAAATTTTGAACCTCGTAGCGTTTATGATGGTAGTCCTTGGGCTACTGAACAACTTTGCCGAAGGCACCATCTTTCTAAATGGCCAGGATCCTGAGATATCCGCAAAACAAAAAAATCATGCTCATTAGCGCCGCCTGGTGGCAAAATTTCGAATCTCATAGCGTTTATAATGATAGTCCTTGAGCTACAGAACAACTTTGTCGAAGACGCCATCTTTCTAAATGGCCAGGATCCTGAGATATCCGCAAAACATAAAAATCATGCTCACTAGCGCCGCCTGGTGGCAAAATTTTGAACCTTATAGCGTTTATAATGGTAGTCCTTGAGCTACTGAACAACTTTGCCGAAGGCGCCATCTTTCTAAATGGCCAGGATCCTGAGATATCCGCAAAACATAAAAATCATGCTCACTAGCGCCACCTGGTGGCAAAATTTTGAACTTCATAGCGTTCATAATGGTAGTCCTTGAGCTACTGAACAACTTTGCCGAAGACGCCATCTTTCTAAGTGGCCAGGATCCTGAGATAACCGCAAAACAAAAGTTTCATACTCACTAGCGCCGCCTGGTAGCAAAATTTTGAACCTCATAGCGTTTATAATGATAGTCCTTGAGCTACTGAACAACTTTGCCGAAGACGCCATCTTTCTAAATGGCCAGGATCCTGAGATATCCGCAAAACAAAAGTTTCATGCTCACTAGCGCCGCCTGGTGGCAAAATCTCGAATCTCTTGGCTAGAATTATGATAGTCCTTGAGCTACTGAACAACTTTGCCGAAGACGCCATCTTTCTAAGTGGTCAGGATCCTGAGATATCCGCAAAACAAATGTTTCATGCTCACTAGCGCCGCCTGGTGGCAAAATTTTGAACCTCATAGCGTTTATAATGATAGTCCTTGAGCTACTGAACAACTTTGCCGAAGACGCCATCTTTCTAAGTGGCCAGGATCCTGAGATATCCGTAAAACAAAAGTTTCATGCTCACTAGCGCCGCCTAGTGGCAGAATTCCGCAATTCAATGACCACCATATGTTAGCCCTTGAACTACTGAACAATTTTGCTGAACATCATGATCCTCTATTTTGAATACTTTTTTAGATAATGATCATTTATAAAAACGGTCGTTAATCTGAATTTCGGTCGTAAAAAAGTGGTCGGAAAAAGAACCGTCGGTAAAAAAAACGGTCGTAAAAAGAGGTTGGAGTGTACTAGCGATTGGAAGCTCGGTAATCTCTCAACTTAATCGGGAGCACACGCATACCCGTCGATGTGCTGAAGGACCGTGGATTCGGCATCGTAGCGTTGATGGAAGTGGTTTAGCAGGAATCAATGGTGTGAACTTTTAGAGGTAACTATACCAACTACGAGAGCACACACGAGCTGAGAACTGCTTTCACAGTGATGTGTGATATGCATATAAGACGGTGCAAATTGAGGTGCTTTGGCCGGTTCTTCAACTTCAGCATAATAAACGTGCATAGCCCTCACTCCGGAAGCACTGATGATGATAAAGACGCTTTTTACGCGCAGCTCAATCGCGAGTACGACAGCTGCCCAAGCCATAACGTCAAAATCATCATAGGAGCTCTCAGCGCTCAGGTTGGCCAGGAGGAGGAATTCAGACCGACTATTGGAAAGTTCAGCGCCCACCGACTGACGAACGAAAACGGCTTACGACTAATTGATTTCGCCGCCTCCAAGAATATGGCCATTTGTAGCATCTACTTCCAGCACAGCCTTCTAAACCGATACACCTGGAGATCACCACAGCAGAATCACAAATCGACCACATTCTGATTGATGGACGGCAGTTCTCCGACATTATCAACGTCAGGACCTATCGTGGCGCTTATATCGACTCTGACCTCTAGCTGGTGATGGTTAAACTGCGCCCAAAACTCTGCGTTGTTAACAACGTACGGTACCGACGGCTGCCCCGGTATGACCTAGAGCGGCTTAAGCAATTGGATGTCGCAACTGCATACGTACAGGAACTCGAGGCTGCATTACCCGATGAGGGTGAGCTGGATGAAGGATTGCTGGAGAACAGTGAAAACAGTCATCAATAATGCAGCTGAGAGCAACGTTGGGTACGTGGGACGGAGGATACGGAGTGCGAGGAGATGGATCTATGCTGGTTGAGACCAGCACACGTAAGTTCTATCAGAAGCTCAACGCATCCAGCAACGGCTTCATGCGGCGAGCCGAGATGTGCAGGGATAAAGATGGGATCATTTTGACGGACGAGCGTGAGGTGATCGAAAGGTGGAAGCAGCATTTCGACAAACATCTGAAAGGTGCTAAGAGCACAGGCAACGAAGGTCGGGATAACCGAAGAAATGCCTTCGTCAGTATTGCGGGCGATGGGAACCAACCAGCCCCTACTTTGAGGGAGGTTAAGGATGCTATTCACCAGCTCAAGAACAATAAAGCTGCTGGTAAGGATGATATCGAAGCTGAACTCATAAAGATGGGCCCGAAGAGGCTGGCCATTTGTCTGCACCGACTGATAGGCACAATCTGGGAAAAAGAACAGCTACCGGAGGAGTGGAAGGAAGGGGTAATATGCCCAATCTACAAGAAAGGCGACAAGTTAAATTGTGAGAACTTCCGAGCGATCACATTCTAAATGCGGCCTACAAAGTATTATCCCAGATCATCTTTCGTCGTCTGTCACATGCAGTAAACGAGTTCGTCGGAAGTTTTCAAGCCAGCTTCGTTGACGGCCGATCGACAACGGGCCAGATCTTTACTGTACGGCAAATCCACCAAAAGTGTCTCGCATCAACTCTACATCGATTTCAAGGCGGCATACGATAGTATCGAACGCGTAGGGCTATGGAAAATCATGGACGAGAACAGCTTTCCCGGAAAGCTCACGAGACTGATAAGAACAACGATGGAAAGTGTGCAAAATTGTGTGAAGGTTTCAAGCGAACATTCCAGTTCGTTTGGATCCCGCCGGGGGCTACGACAATGTGCCTGTTGTTTAATATTGCGCTAGAAGAAGTTATGCGGAGAGCCGGGCTGAACAGCCTGGGTACGATTTTTACGAGATCCAGTCAATTTGTTTGCTTCGCGGATGATATGGACATTGTCGGGTGAACATTTGAAAATGTGACAAACCTGTACACCCGCCAGAAAGGTGAGGCAGCAAAGGTTGGACTGGTGGTGAATGCGGCCAAGACAAAGTACATGTTAGCTGGTGGGGCCGAGCGCGACAGGGCGCGCCTAGATAGCAGTGTTACGATAGATGGGGATACGTTCGAGGTGGTCGACGAGTTCGTCTACCTTGGATCCTTGCTGACGGCTGACAATAACGTTAGCCGTGAAATACGGAGGCTCATCATCAGTGGAAGTCGGGCCTACTATGGCTTCCACAAGAAGCTGCGGTCAAAAAATATTCACATCCGCATCAAATGCACCATGTACAAAACGCTCATAAGGCCGGTAGTCCTCTATGGGCATGAAACGTGGACGATGCTCGTGGAGGACCTGCAAGCACTTGGGGTCTTCGAACGCCGGGTGCTTAGGACGATCTTTGGCGGTGTGCAGGAAAACGGTTTGTGGCGGCGAAGGATGAACCACGAGCTCGCCCTACTCTATGGCGAACCCAGTATCCAAAAGGTGGCCAAAGATGGGCAGGGCATGTTGCAAGAATGCCGGACAGCAATCCTACAAAGATGGTGTTCGTGTCAGATCCGGTTGGTACAAGACGGCATGTAGCGCAGCGAGCTAGGTGGGCGGATCAAGTGCGCATCGATTTGGCAAGCGTGTGGCAGAACCGAAGATGGAGAGATGCGGCCAAGAACCGAGTATTGTGGCGTTGAATTGTAGATTCAGCCCAAGTAACAATTCCACAGCTATTTGGCATTAGTGTGGATTTATTAATGTTTTATGACAGTTACGTGAATGCTATAATATCTAGAGGCGACATTTTACATTTTGCTAAAAGATGATATTTTGTAAGTCAGCTCTTAGTTGTTTTCAAAACCTTTTAGAGACAAAATATGAAGTCAAAATGTTATGGCTACAAAACCAGCTTTATTGCAGCATATAATATGTCATTTTAACTGCTTGTAAAGACTGGATGGCCCTTTTTTGTCACGGCTATGATAAAAGATTGATATAATACTCCTTGTTGTCATAAAAGCTGCTCTTAAACTGGTTGACTTGCACTTAAATCGTGATAACTTACCTATCAAATCAGTATTTGGACTCTTAAGATGCGATATCACCATTACCATTGAAAATTTATTACTCATCACACGCGAAAAACGCCAAACTAATATCAGTTTTCATTTTTTTTCGTATATTCTTCATAACAGCACCCTCACACTGTCAAACACGCTCAAAAGAGAGTTCTGAAAAACGTGAACTGTCAAAAACACACCATGAACTACCACCAAAGGTCACATACGCATGATCTAGTTCACGGTGTATTTTTGCTTGTTGACGAGTTCACGTCTGCTGATCACGGATACGAGAACGGATTTTTTCTGTGAACTTTGTTGAATGCTGCTTAGTTACCATCAGTGTTGTTCAGACTCATTTCCCCGAAAATAACATTTTCCGAACTATGAAGCCACGAACTACTACAACCATGCTCTATCCTCCTAAGATAGAAAAGCAGATGGTTAAGCTTGAGTACTGCACACAAAATTGATCAATTTTGATCCCGGAGAGCCACAATTCAAGTTTCGGTGAAATGAAATGAGTGAGTGAGTGAGTGCGAATCATTTCACCGAAACTTGAATTGCGGCCCACCGAGATCGAAACTGTCGGATCCCATGTGCAACACTCAAGCCCAACCACCTCCCCCTCCATCTCAGGAATACAGCGCACAGTTATAACAGTTCATGGCTTTACAATTCGAATTTCGGGGAAATGAGTCTGGTCAACACTGGTTACCATAAAATGCGAAAAAATGCTGAATCATTTTCGATCAGCATTTATTGAGGCAATTTTACATCCACAAATTCCGAACCATAACAGTGTGCCCAATAACTGAGGTCACCAAGTGGCTCGGTAGCTTAGTTGTAGCTCGTCTAGCATACACGAGTCCTGGGTTCAAATCCCAGCCGAGCACGTGGATTTTTTTTCATAATTTCACCCATAATTTGTCCAGCTTTACCAGCTCAATATAAGCGTCAATTTATATTAGAGTGTTACTGCCTCTCTGTAGTAGTCATGTCGTCACTTGAGTGAGAACGACACGTTGATAGCCTTCCCACATCTTTACTCTTCCACAATACAGTTGTTGTGGAAGGGATGTAGGTACGATAGGTAAACAGTTTTAACACTAAATAAATCGCACTCGCTCTTCCCGTGTGTGTAGTGAACATGAGATGAATGGATATGGGTTATGAAAGGGGTCCGCGTGGTCTGTAAGGATTTGAATTCAAAACTTGTAACCAACTCAGTTATTGGGTCACCAAGTGGCTCGGTAGCTTAGTTGGTAAAGCGCTCGTCTAGCATACAAGAGTCCTGGGTTCAAATCCCAGCCGAGCACGTGGATTTTTTTCATAATTTCACCCATAATTTGTCCATCTTTACCACGCGTAATGAGTTAATTAATTTGAAAGAGGCTCCCTTCAAAAGAAGTCAGTTTTAGCCAATGTACGGGTCCACTGATTTGACGTTTGCGCGGTGCCAACTTCACTTGTTACCATGGTCACATAAATCACACGGCACCGCTCGAACTCTGCATTGGTCCATTGGAGTTTAATGCGAAGTAGGCCGTCATTGAAATTTGCACGCGTCGTGATGGTTGTTGCTAATTCATCTCACGATTTCGAATTAAAGAAAATCAGTTGGTTTTGCACTGAAACAGCTGAACAAGTATCAGCATACTTTATGCATGTTAGCGCGTACAGTGAAACTTGTTCAAGTAAATACAAACTATCAAGACTGAGTTTTATTACTTTGAAATGCAAGCTGAAAAGTCATCATTGTTGCCAAAACGAATGACGGGCTACTTAGCCTTAAAGAAATATGTACCTTAAGGCGAAGTAGGCCGTCACTGAAATTTGTAAGCGTCGTTGATGATTGTTGCTAAATCATGTCACAATTTCGAATTATTGAAATTCAGTGTTTATTGCACTGATGCATCTGAAAAGGTATCACTATACTTTCTGCATGTCAGCACATATAGTAATACTTTTCCGGATCTATATGAACCGTGAGGATTGAGTGTTATTGCATTGAAATTGCGAGCAGCAAAATCAACATGGCTGTCAACACGAATGACGGGCTACTTAGCCTTAAGGCCGCACAGGACGGTGTTTTCACCCTCTCCATTTGAAGAAGCAAATGTCAAGTACCACTCAATGTATCGATGCGAAAAATGTATCACTATAATTATATATATTTAGTGCACAACCCAATAAATTGTCAGTTTAATCGGTTCACTAAAACTTAAGATTTGCTTCTGCAAAGTTTTGATGATAATTGTTAGAGTTAGACAAAAAATAGGGAAAATAAAACGGTCTCCCGTGTCACCTTAAGCATGATTCTAGCAAACTATTGTGTGTAGTCAGTCTTCGTCAATGTAAACAGTCGAAGATTAACATTACTGTTAGTCCCTATAATCGCACGAGACACTGTGTTTTGATGTTCCACCAGCATGGAATCCGGCGGAACTAGCAGCTCCATCTTCAGCACGGGAATCAATACACACCCTCGTACAGCAACGAACAGAAATGTGTACATCGTCCTGTATGTTGTTGCGCAAACGATCAGGGGGTGGCATCCGCACAATACTGCTTGGAACCAGCAGGCAGCCAGGACGTAGAGAGCGACACAGGACTACAAATTATACCGGAATAAAATTGAAATAAAAATTCATTGCTACACTTTACGGCTTGTCCCAGGGACGCAGTTATGGTTCGGATCGCTTTCTCCAACAGCACACAGCAGATGCATTGCGAAAGCATCTCCCTCTTTGCCAGATATTTTGTCGCTTCTTACACCGATAAGAAGGAAATTCTTTATCCAGCCACAGAGCCAGGGGAGTCATTGCGAAGTTTTGTACCTCGGTTAAATTTGAAAACAAGGAGGAAAAAACTTGTACGACTGTAATGGAGTGGTTTGTTTTGGTGGAATGCTGTGGGTGGTTGATTGATGGCAGACGTGCCCCCAAAAGTGTGAACTTACAGCTGACCATGCTTGAAATAGCGCATCATAAAAGTAACTCCCTCGAGATACAGTGCTGGATAGAATGAAGGATGCATTGGACTTTTTTCATACAAGATCGGAGAAATAGATCTCGGCTCTACTTGAATACCGTTCAACAACCATGACATCTTACAAAAAAAGACTTAAACTTCACTTTATTCTAATATATGCTTCCACCATTACTGTTAAAGTTGTTCATCGCATCAGTACGTCGATTTCCTAGTCTGGCAATTACCATAAATTCATTTTCGCTTCTGAAATGAAAACACTTTTCGACATTTCCAGTTGGTGCATCACAAAACTATCAGCCGCTTTATAACATTACCGGAACATTAAGTTCCATCGTTGAACTATCGGGTGCAGCACGACGGTATGGACTTCCGAACTATATTCGAGCGCTGGGAGAGCAAAAGTTAAGATGTCCTTTTATTTAATTATTTCATTATTCCTTCTGCTAAGTTTGCTCTACTTTGAACCTTGTAATGTCACGTTCTAGCATCCTGCTACGGCTAGTCTCATAGGGGTGAAATCCGTTTCTGATTTTGGTGTAGGTGCCTCCCTCCATGGCTGGATACCTTCCGATCTGATTCGATGGTGCCAGAAGTGCAATATGCTTTAATGAATATAAATGGAACAGTTTAGTTGAGCGGATGAAAATAAACGAGCAGGCAGACGTGCTGAATAATTGATTTTTATCGCCGACGTGGTGTGAACGTGGTAGGTATCGGATTTATTTACGCACGGTGCAGCTTTTGGGGAACAGAGAACTGTGACAAACCTGTACACAGTATTTCAAAGGGATATTGATAAAAATTCTACTTCGCTGTAATAAATTATGGAGGTCTGGAAAAAATATTTGATCAGAGAAATTTTGCATGCGATGAAACGTCATAAGTTCCAATTTATGTAACGTTACTGAAAGAAAGCCCAACATAACTTAGCACGAAATCTTAACATACTTACTCTCAAAAAATCATGTGATTTTAGGGTTTTTGGATGCACATAATAGAAGCGAGCCAAATGACGTAAATTTGTGTCGAAAATATCGATCACAGTTCCATAGCTATAAATACAAGAAACATGTAAAATTACTTTTTAGTTCAATACATCTTCGTGGACACGTTTTTGTGTTGTTCCATATCTTAATTCATGTGTCATTCTGTCAAAACTAAAATTTCGTTATTTCCATTATTTTTAAGACTGTAACAACGCAAACGTTACGCAAAACTTGAAAATATTGTTTCCTTTTTAAAACGGAAACCTAAAATTATAAATGATATAATATGTTGATGAGGAGAACAAAATATTGTAATTGATAAAAATTAATTTTATTACGAAACATTGTCATTGACTACATGGAAACAGTTCTAGAAACAATTTCAAAATATGTGGTACATGTGTATGTTAAAAATTGCAATTTCAATTTCATCTTACCGAAGTATTATTTTGTAAACGTGAATCAACAATGCTCAATCCTATCATCTCCGAACTCAACCGTCATTAAAATCTCGGTAGAACTTTGGAACAGCCCTCCATCATGCTCAAATTAACTAATTAAATCTGATGGCAAACGCCACACCGGTCCATTGCCCGAATCGAGCGACTTTCCTCATTTACGTGCCTTTAGTTCATAAAATCACACCGCAAAAACAATGCCCTGCCTTCCCCCGCACCTTGATTTTAGGCCAGCGGCTGTCCGTGTTGGTTATTCCAAGCATACTCGTTAATATCTTATAAAATATTCAACACAATTGTGTGTATAAATATTAAATGGCACAACTTTTCTCGCAACGGTAGCATTATCCAGCACTCCCCAGTTTGTTTCAACTTTTGCACCGACAGTCACTCTGACAACTTTCAAAGCCAGTCTCAGTCATGCTGCAAACTACAACCGGAGTTTGACGAAAAGCAGAATGTTGGCTGACTTTTCTCTTGATCCCATCTGTTTTGGGGTTACCATTGAACCACTTTCAGCCTTGCTGCCTCTGTGTGCTTTCATCCATAAATGAACAAAAACGTAAATCCTAACCTTAAAAGCATCAACAGCTTCAGGATCTTTTGTTCGAGACCTTAATGCCATTCTCGTTGTTCAGTGTACGGAATGAGCGAAGCAACTTCAGATGAAACGATTTTCCCATCCCCCACAGTTTCGCTCGCGGTCCCCCCTAGTTCTAATCTTACGCTTTTGCTTTCACCTTTTGCCTGCCATTGTACCCTGACGACGAGCGAAAGGTAGGGACATTTATGGAACTTTTTGAACGTTACCGGAGTGGCACCTGGTAGAAGTACCAGCTCTTCTACTTTGGCTCTTTGGGCATGTTCTGCTGGAAGTACAGCCCACGGTGTTCTCCAGATCATTAATATCAGAAAAAAATCCATGTCACATTTGTACTAACCAGTGAATTTCTATGGCTAAGTTGATAGATTGAAAGGGAATCAGTTAAATTGAAACAGTACATCAGATATTAGCAGGAGTACTATCTGTATCAGATCGTTTCATAGAATTGTCATTGAAGTTCTGCACTCTCTGTGAAGTGACTAACCCATTGGTAATTGAGAACTTTGAAAAGCTAATTCATTGCATTCCTCAAACGTAATAATGGCAACGTACTGTTCGTACATGACTCTGAATGTTAACTCTTCTTCATAATTGTTTCCCGGTTTCAGAATTCCTGCTTCACACACAACCCGTCATAAATACGGACTCGCTGAAAAAAGTATTGCAACACTCGGTTGAATATTGAATCACCCTCAAAAATCCTTTTAGCTTCACCGCAAAACAGGTAAATTGACAATGTTACCCAAATAACCTAGCGGGCTTGTGGTTCGGGTTTGCCTTTTCGGGCTTATAGGGTCATTGTACAACTAATTTAGGTCATGTCAGCCCTGATATAGCACGCAGGGCGAATTAAAATGCTTTTTGATTACTTGGGTATATCTCGAGATCCTTATGATTTGCAAAGAAGCGATGGTCAGCAAAGTTGTTCAGCGGATCAAAGACATCCAAAAGGTAAACAATTTGGTTCGCTAGATGGCGCTATTGAACATATAAAATTGAGCATTTTAAGCATTTGGATTTGGATTCGGATTTGGATTTAAATTTTGCCGCAAGGTGATGGTAGTGGGCAACAATGAACATCTATATAATCCAGATAATATAGAAAGTTTGAGTCTTCGACAAAGTTGTTCAGAAAGTTTGTGAATAAACATTTTGGAATATAAAATTGAGCATTTTAAGCAAGTCCTTCTTGTGATCCACATGACATGGAAAGCTCTAGTTTTTGGCATAGTTTTTCAGGAAGTCAAGTGAATCCGGAAAGCAAATCTTTTTGTTCGAACAAAAAAAAATCACTTGGTCTTACGTGCGGTTGAATCTTTATTAAGCATGTCAAGCGAGTTAAATTTGTTGATCGAGATAAGATGTTAAATTATAGTGTTGTATATCCAATGATTTTGACCTCAATCACTAGAAAATAATGTGATTCAGTACTGAATCACTAGGAAATACAGTGAATCTGAACTGAATCTCTATAGTATATGGAGTGAAACAGACCTGAAACACTTGAAAATGATGTAATTCAAACCACATTCACATAATTATGAGGTAAATCAAACAAAATTCGCTAAAAGATAAGTAGACCAATCCTGAATCATAGTTTTGGGAACTTGTAATCAGAAGACACAGTGTGTTTGTTTGACAAATTGAGACATGAATTTGCGAAAAATACACGTTTTAGTGAGACTCGAACTCACGACTCCGTGTACGCTAGACCGGCGCTTTTACCAACTAAGCTACAGAACACCTTATGATTCTGCGGAATAGAAAGCCAAACTGAATCCGAGTACTAACTATGAACACATCTCTTTTCGCAAATCCATGTCTCTTTCGGACTTAGATGTCAAACCCCCAACACGCTCACGTTTGTATCTCCCGATCGCAAGTGGGATCGTGCCGGCAAGTGTTCGGCTTATAGGTATGCGGCTGTAGAGCGTAAGAACTCAGCATCCATAAACAATTCGCTCTCACTTGCGATCGGGAGATACAAACGTGAGCGTGTTGGGGGTTTGGCATTTGGCATTTTTATTATGAGCCATATTCAGAACTAGAGGATCTTGTTTCCCGGACTCGAAAAAATCCCGGGATTCGGGATTTCATTTTTACAAATCCCGGGATTTCCCGGGATCACGGGACAAAAATCAAATGCTTCCAAAACTACTATTGAACAGTCAGAGCGGGTTTAGATGCAATGTTTAGTTTTATAGAGTAGTTTCATTATAACCGAACCTGTTTTTGAAGGTTATGTTGAATTTTTAAAGTAAAAAACAATGCTATCTTAGATTTCATTCATCAATATTTCACCTATCTGCAGTCGAAGTCTAAAATCATGTATTAAAGTTAATTTGAAATGAAAATCAATCGTTTTTCTGTGAAAATTTCGTTTAATTCGGTTCATTGGACGTTAGAATCACATTAGGCATGTTAGACCAAGAAAAGTGTAAGGTACACCGGGCAAGTTAAAACGGTTATGGGAAGATAAAAAATCAACCATCAAATCAATTGTTGACAAATGGAACAAACCGTAGATAAACCTGTTATAGATTATTGAAAATTACGTAACTAACATACCAGAGAAACACATGTTTAAGCATAAGTGGCCTTAATTCTCAATAAGAACTTTTATTGAGTAAACTAAATGCAACAATTAAACTACATTCTTGCATCAACAGTCACCAAAAAAAAAAAAAAACAAGCTGCTTGTTTTGTGTCATTATTTGAAAATAATACAACAGCACTTTCTAGTTCAACATGCAATTTCGGAAAATCCCGGGATTTCTCCGCAAATTCTACCAGATATTCGTACAGGATTTCCCAGAAACATTCTTTCAGAAATTCATCTACTCATTTTTTCAATTAATTAACTCATTACGCGTGGTAAAGATGGACAAATTATGGGTGAAATTATGAAAATATAAGCGTCAATTCATTTTTTCAGTCATTTCTATTTTGGAGTTGTAACTGGAGAAGTATTCCTACAAGAAAGCAAATTGCAACTTCTTCGCTAATTTCTTCAACCCTAGAATAAACCAGGGTTGAAGAAATAAGCGAAGAAGTTTTTCCGAGAAATCATAAAAAAGTTATCGAAAGGCTCTCGTGATTTTTTTCAGTAATGTTTTGAATTAAAAAAAATTGTACTCCCCTTCAATAGCTTCCTCACTGATTATCACATCAGTTGCTCCATATGTCCTGTCAGAGATTATTTTATAAAATTATAATATGCAATTACCCAGGAATTTCATTATAGATTAAACCGGTGATTCCTCATAAAATTCTCCAGAAAATTCCAGTTAGTTCGAAGAACTCTTGAAAGAATTTTTCAATTTAATATATCATTTGTGGTTCCATGCCACAAAGTGCAACAGAAATTATAACTGTTATTCGATCAAGAGTTTTTTTCGAAGTTTTCCGAAGATTTCTTCTAGAAAATCTTGCAGAAATTATGCAAAATTTCGATTGGTAAATTTTCCAATAATTTATTTTATCAGTTTTTTTTCTGAAGACTTCTCCAAGTCTTTCTCAAGAGTCCAGAAGAAATTCTTTTATCTCAAGGTATTTTTAAATAAATTTCTTGTTGAAACATTGAAAAAAATCTGAAGGAAATTAAAAATTTATTCAAATTAAATCCCCAAGAGGATCTTTGGAGTTGCGAATTTTATCGCATCGCTAAATGAGTTCCGCGAAAGGTCACTTCCTTGAGAAACGAATCTTCGAAGAAATCTCTGGAGTAATTTCTGAGGGTATCTTAGAAAAAAAAATCTGGATGAATTCTTTGAGGTATCCTGGAAATCTGGGAGGAATTTGTTGAGAAATTTTGAAGAAATAGCCCAATGAACTCCTTAAGAATTTTTCTAATTATAATTACTGAAGTAAACTTTCAGCAAAACTCTGAAATCAGGATGAACCTCATTTTTACCTGCTCTACAACACTAGAAATAGATATTTTGGCTGATTTATCTAATGCAGAAGATAAATACACAACATCAACTATTTCAATCAATCTTTATTCAGTCGATGCGCATTTGTTTTGAATATTCACTAATTTCTTTTGGAAGAACAGGTAGAGTTAAGTTTATGGAATCGTCACTGCCTGAATTAAATTCTCAGAAAATCATTAAATACATATATTTGGCGTAATGTCACTAGGAATCCCAACATAAATTTATAGAAAGAACATAAGTCGAAATCTCCTACGAATGATGTGAGAAAATTGGAGCAACTAGTTTCGACACTGCAGTCTTGGGTAATCAAAACTGTTTAGATTTAGGGCCACCTAACGGCAAAATTGAGAATCAATCGATTTACCATTCGGATGTCCTTGACTTTTTGAACAACTTTGCCGAAGACTTGAACTTTGTATCTCATGTGGATCACAAGATACAAGTAATAGAATGCTCAATTTCACATGCTCACTAGTACAACCTAGCGGCAAAATTCCAGACCAAATTAATTGCATTGGTCTCCTGAACAACTTGCTCAAAGACTTGAAGTTCCTACCTTATCTGGACCATCAGGTAGATGATCGTTACCGCCACCCAGCGTCAAAATTTAGAATAAATTGTTTTACCTTCCGGATGTCCTTGGCTTTCTGCACCACTTTGCCGAAGACTTGAAATTTCTATCTCATGTGGATCACAAGATAGATCATCCTTAAATGCCCAATTTCACATGCTGTATCTGTTTGAAGTAATGCTAAACTTTTCAGGGTGATTCAATATACAACTGAGTGTTGCAATACTTTTTCAAGCAAGTCCGTATTTATGACGGGTAGTGTATGTGTCGCAGAATTAGCGACTATATATTACGCATTAAAGTGAATCAAACTTTTCCCCTCTTATCAAAACTAGCTTCAAGAAAAAATCGCTGAACATGGTTTTTCCGGTGAAACTAATTGGGCTGACACATGCAACGCTGGATGGTTCGAAATCAAGTGTTCGGATTGCAGATTAGATGTCAACTTCGTTTGTGACGTTAGGCAGATTGAAGCAAGGAGACGCACTTTCGAATTTGCTCCTCAACATTGGACTCGAGGGTGCAGAGAAACGGCACTATCATCACACGGTTGCATATGCTTATTGGAATCGACCGCAGGTGAGTGAAGGGGGCCTTTGTG
Organism: Aedes aegypti; assembly: GCF_002204515.2. Taxonomy (NCBI): domain Eukaryota; kingdom Metazoa; phylum Arthropoda; class Insecta; order Diptera; family Culicidae; genus Aedes; species Aedes aegypti. Next base: position 406,295,345 of record NC_035108.1, read on the forward strand.
CCTCTGAAAAGGAAGACAGCCTGGCAATTGATTCCACTAAAACTAAGTAAATGGTTGCAGGTAGAGATAGAGGTAGGACTAGTGGTGTTGGTGATGAGGAAGTGCTTGATGGGGAAGTGTTTGAAGTTATTAAAGAGTTTGTTTAGTTTGGAACATTTAAGACATGTGACAATCACGTTTCCCGCGAAAAATTGCGACTACGAATAGAGCCTTTTACGTATTACGTGTTCAGCTTAGATCCCGCAATTTACAAACGGAAACCCAATTCGCCCTAAATAAATCATTTATTCATCTGGTGTCTCTCTACGGGCACGAAGCGTGGACATTGAAAGAGGCAGACCGGAAAGCCTTCGGTGATTTGGAGCGTAACGTGATGCGGACAATACTCGGCAGATAAATAGAAAAGGATGTGTGGCACAGACGCATGAATCACGAAGTGTATCAAAGATGTGAATATTTTCAAGCATGTGCAATACGACAGACTTCAGTGGGCAGGTCACTTAGTGCGGATGTCGGAAGAAAGAATATAGAAAATGATATTCAGCAGGTAGAGGTCGGCAACTTCGTGGAAGACCACGGATACGCTGGCTGTACGCAGTGGAAGAGAACCTGCCAATCTTAAACGTTCGGGACAACTGGAGAAGTTTCGACCAAGACAAGGTATCGAGATACCTTAGCTGCATAAAGGATGTTCCTTCACTTTTCATAGGGATCTCACATGTTTTGCTATTTCCTCTTCTTATAAGTATGAATACGTGCCTTACACAGAAACTTCAATTATTTAGTTTTTGCGATTATTCAGAGTAAAACTCTATCAAACATATTGAAAATAGCAAGGATGATCAACAAAGAAGAATGGATGTTAGCAAAAAAAAATCCAGAGGTATTTTTTGAAGGAGAAATTAAGAACATGTTATATGTGACTGTTCAAGTTATAATTTTAAATTGGCTTTGTAATGACTTTTAACGCTTGAGCCCAAACATTAAAAAAATAATGATGTTTTTCAGAATGTTTAATAAATCTATTTGATATTTAAAATTTAGACGGTTTTGCATCTAAAACAGCGTAAACCATTTTTATCGATCGATAGTTTTTTAAACTCATAGAACTGTATTGTATCTAAGTTTGAACTATGTTCAAATTGTATGTTACTTCTAGCAATTGCAGTTAATGGAAAGCCATTCAAATATCAAATGAAATCAGAATTTGAGGACATGGCTGTTGTAGTGGCTAAAACGCGTATTTCTCACTCCAAGTTCATGGGATCGGATCCTAACCATGGGATAGGCACTTGTCACTTGTCAATAACATTTTGTCCCTAAACCCTCCAAGAATGGGTGACAAAACGTTGAAAACTAAAACGTCGAACGAAACAAAATGTTGAAACGACAAATGTCGAATTATTTATTCTTTCAAAAGAGAATCGATCTACCAAAAAAATATATTCTTTTAATTCTCTTTTTGACGCTCTGTCCCTTTGACGTTTTGGCATTCGACGTTTTGGCCTTTGATGTTTTCTCTTTCGACATTTTGTCGCTCAACCTTCAACGTTTTGGGACAAATTGTCAAAAGCACAAAATCTTGAAATATTTATTCCATCATTCTTCCAATTATTTTTTCTTTTCTCAACAATTTGACATTTGACATTTTAAGATTCGATGTTTTGTCTTTCGACGTTTTGTCACCCAACCGATCTTGAAGATATAGTGACGACTTCCTTTGAAAATGATGTAAAACTGTTGGTCCCGAAATGAAAATAGCCTAGAGTTGAATTCGTTAATAAACATAAAAATCCTTCGAAAGAGTGGACGTAGCTTCAAAACGAACCCTACCATATTTGCAAAAATCCCAGATATGTACCTGAGCTAAATAAAACGACTAGTAAACACAGATTTGATGGAATTTTTTTTCTGATAAATACGGTCTGTGGAGCACCGTAACATCCTAGCATCAGTGGGATGGGTGAACGTTATGCCATCGTGTGCTTTTTTACGACGGAGGTTGGATGAAACTTGTGTCTTTTGGCCGAGTACGACCCGTCACGGAATGATTCCTTGTCTTGTCTTGTGTTCTGACCAGAAACCTGACGTTAACCTCCATTAGAGAGACGTTAAATTATATAAATGAAAAGAACTGCGACCCGGAAAGGTGAATCTAGTCGTTTATGTATTTTAATGGATGGATGAAATGAGGTGGTTTTTGGCTGATGAGAAGAGGACTTTTTGAGGTACAATTTGTTCAAATAATGTCTTTGGACATTTGGTTTGGTTTGTTCAACATAAATATTTCATTTGATTGCAGATTTTTGGAGTATATTTTTGTTAATGATCAGTTTTAACATTGAAACATTTTGAACAAAAATGATTTTCAGCACCTGTGACTCTACTGTTCAATATTGAAATGATTATGCTCTTCTAGGTATCATACATTATTTTTGATAAGGACAGTTTGCTTATTATTGCGATATTGCCTATTTTGCGGTACACAAATTAAATACACATTACACAGCGTAACAAAAATGACATTTTTGCGTGTCTCAAGGATTAAATTATGTGTCTCTAGTAGATTTGGGGTTGCTGAATCTGGTGCCATTCTCAGAAATGTTCCAGCACGTCACAATTTTTAGCTACAGGTCGCCAAAGTTGTATAAAACAATGGTTTTATTCATGTTTACATGAAATTTAAAGTACGATTTATCAAATTTTTTTGTTATCTAATCCGCCAAACATGCAAAATAGAACTTGAACTTTCATTTCAGACATAATTTGATTGAAATTGCGCGATTAAATTTCGATTAAACCGATTTTTTCAACATGCTTGCAGTCTCCATACAACATTCTTCGTTTCTTCTATATGGCAAAATACAACAATTCTCTAAACCATCAAAAAATAACTTTTCCGCATCGAAAGTATTACAAATTTTGATGATAAGTATTGTTATACACATAAAGTTTGAATTCTGTGGCAAATTAAGCCAATATATTACCTTACAAGCTGGCAAACTTGCATGCAAGTTGGCTGTAATAGTCATTTTTTGCATTTTCAACAGTCAATATCTCAAAAACTAGACGTGCTATGATATTTCTGAAAACGGCAATGGATTCAGCAACCCTTAATTTAGTGAATAGCAGTATTTTGGTGCTGGAGACAAAAACGCAGTGTTATTCATCGTGGGGTCCAGATAGCCGTAGCGGTAAACGCGCAGCTATTCAGCAAGACCAAGCTGAGGGTCGTGGGTTCGAATCCCACCAGTCGAGGATCTTTTCGTAATGGAAACTTTCTCGACTCCCAGGGCATAGAGTATCATCGTACCTGCCACACGATATACAAATGCAAAAATGTTCATTGGCATAGTAAGCTCTCAGTTAATAACTGTGGAAGTGCTCATAAGAACACTAAGCTGAGAAGCAGGCTTTGTTCCAGTTGGGACGTTACGCCAGAAAGAAGAAGAATTATTCATCGAAAACGTAACTTTCTATGAATATTATTGATGATGATGAAAGCTTACAATATTCCCAAACTGAAACAAATGAATGATGCAGCAATTAAACAATGTTGATCGTTGGAAGAACTGTTTTAAATGATGCATCAAGAATAGTCTAACCGGTCTCTCTACCTTTAGAACGCTGGTGGGATATGTTTTTTTACCTCTCACCGATCGTTGAAGGCGTTTTCGAAGTGGTAATTTTGTTTTGTAATCGAGCCCACTTGCCCAAGTGCTCTAATCACTGGAAAACTTCCATAAATATCAATAAACAATTTTGATTGCCGGGTTCTGGTTTCCGCACTTGAAATTCATATTATTAATTTAATTATCATCTCATCTCGCTCCCTTCTGCATGATCAGAAACTTCAGCAGTGAGGAAACCATACTAAATCCACTACGGCTCAAGTTTGTCGCTCAAACAATGCATACGTCGAGCATCCCTCTTTATTCGGTGAATTGTTTTTCCCCCGTGCACCATGAAAACCCTCAAAAACTTGCACCCTCGCAGAGAAACGGCATCGACATCGAGGAGGGAGCAACGAGTGGAGGGCATTGTTAGGCATCATCGGTAAATACTTGGACTCTGTGAGTACAGGGTAATTAGTATATTCTGTCAGAAAATTGAATAAGCATATGAAACAATGCTTATATGAATATAATTATCCAGTGTACATCCAATTTTGTACAACTTTAATTTTCTACAGAATTCTTATTTTTAACCAGTCGTTTCAAAAATATTACAGTTGGTACGTACCTTTTCAAGACGCAATAATAAAAAAGGCCTATTATTTTCACTGACATTTTATATAATAAAGTATTACACTAACATTTTTTCATACTAGCATCTTTTTACCATGGTTTTATGCTTTACTGACAGGAAATAGTAATAACCCTGTATAAATAGCTGCTGTCGAGTACTCAGCTCACCCCTTCATGAGGGGCAATCTGTTGCGATGATGATGTTGATGATCGGAAACTGGAGGACAACCAAAAGCAGGAAAGTCATTTCGTCGATAGAACAAACATATTTATCCCCTGGCAGTTAGTACTGCAACAACAAAAGCAGCAGCAGGTTGGTTTCGCCTGGATTGAGTCCGATGTGGCTATTGTTTGTTTGAGGAAAGCCAAAGAAATGAGGGTTCGTTTTCACAGCAAGTATTTCGTCCTAATAACTGGTAGTTGTAAATTTGAAATGGACATTTTCTGTTTACGTTTTAGTAAATGCTTTTGTCTGAACGTTTAATCATATTGAATGCTGTACAAATCAAAAAGTGATCTTTTTTGCAAACCAAATTGAAGGGTTCATCAAATTACTGTTCATAGATTCTGCAGGGTCATCTACATGGTGTCATTGTTAAACTATACAGCGTAACAAAAATGACATTTTTGCGAGTCTCTAGAACTAAATTATGTGTCTCTAGTAGATTTGGGGTTGCTGAATCTGATGCCGTTCTCATAAATGTTCCAGCACGTCACAATTTTTAGCTGTTTACATAAAATTTAAAGCCTGATTCATGAAACTTTTTTGTGATCTAATCCACCAAGCATGCAAAACAGGACTTTAACTTTCATTTAAGATATAATTTGGTTCAAATTGAACGATTAAATTGAGACTATATCGATCTCTTCAACGAGCTTGCAGTCTCCATACAAATTTCTTATTTTCTCTTATACGACAAAATACAATACGTTTCTAAACCAACAATATTAAAAACTCTCATGATAATTATTGTTATACACATAAAGTTTGAATTCTATGGAAAATTCAGCAAATAAATTGCCTTACATGCTGTCAAACTTGCACGCAAATTGGCTGATATCTCGCATAACATATGATCTCGCCCTAAAAGCCATTGGTAACCATGTGTCTAGCCCGTTGTTTCTGAGAATTTTAATGGAGTTACACGTTATTCAACAACGGTATGGTTAAGAAATGAACATTCTCTACCTGCCAGTGGTGTTGGTAACGAGCTTATTCATTCATTTGCTCAGAAATAACGAGCTACACACGTGGTTACCATTGGCTTTCAAGGCGTTATCCCAGATTATGCGAGATATAGTCAAATTTTGCATTTTCAACAACCAATCTCTCAAAAACTAGACGTGCTATGGTATTTTTGAAAACGGCAATGGATTCAGCAACCCTTAATTAGGTAAATAGCGGTATTTTGATGCTTGAGACAAAAACGTGTTCCGCATTTATTTATAACATCCAGAGAACGTCCCCAAGAGTCAAGGGCGCAACCAGGTCACACCCCTCCTCAGAGCCAGATGAAATGTAGGCCTATTATCTACATTTTAGAAATTCAGCTCTCTACATTCTATAAACGCCAGAGCAGTAAGTGGGTGCAGTTAGTATTGACACTATTTCTTTCGGTGATCAACGGTTTGTACAGTTTCTTTGACGTCTCCAATCAAATGAAAACACCGGAGGTCCAAAATATATACATTGAGGGTCCAAAATGCACTAGGGTGTCCAAAATACTAGAAAACAGTGCTTCATAATTTAACTATTTCCGGCGTATTTACCGTGGGAACATTTTTATTTCACAGAAGAAGCTTTTACATTTTCTACATTTTGGCATATTCATTGACTCGGTTACGCTGTGTAAATAATTATTTGGTACAAAAACCCAAAATGCCTTTAATAGAGGATCCAAAATACGACCGGTACCCTAGTGTACCTACGAACCCGATCTGCTTATTTTAAGGGTAATCAATGTATTTTGGACCTCTACATATGTTGGACCCCCTGAGCCATTTTCCAACAAATTGAATAGTTCAAATCAAAAGGTTAACTCAATTTGCAAATTATTTCGAAATTTAGGACTGTTTCACACTTTTATCAACCGTTTGTACATTGAAAATGGCTGGAATTATTTTTGTTTCAATTGGTTCATCCATATCATTCGTTACAACACGTTTCACACAAAAATTGAAGCCGTCAGAAATGTTTTAAAATTAAATTATTCCCAAGCTTCTGGACCAAGAAGCAAAAATTCTTCACGCTTTCCATTGTCCATTGTAGATTATGTTCAAGAATATTAAACCAACAATTTCTTTGACTAAGGGCAACCAATATATTTTGGACACCCCGGGGCCATTTTCCTGCAAATTCCCCAGTATGAATCGAAAGACCAACTCAATTCGCATGCCATTTGGAAAGATAGGACTGTTCCTTGCATCAACCGTTTGTACAAAACAAAAGTGTTTATTTTATCTGAAATTAATTTAATTTAATCGGTTCATCCATGCAACCGTTACAACACGTTACACACAGAAAATGAAGCCGTCAGAAATTTTTGAAATGTAAACAAAAACTTTTTTTTCGAATTTCTAGACAAAAGCGTAGAATTTCTTTGGGAGAAGTGTTTGGTCCGTTGAATCTGTTGCTTGCTCCTTTGTAGGCGAGCGACAGAATCCGGATCAATTGCGTCCGGCTCGCGTTGCGCTGGTGAAAAAAACGAAGTGAGCGTGTGAAAAACGAAACGCGTCAGTAGTGTTTGGTGCGTTGAATCTGTTGCTTGCTCCTTTGTGGGCGAGCGACGGAATCCGGATCAATCATGGTTGGTTTGCGTAGTAATCGCACTATCGGTATCGATCATCCGTGTAAAGGCTTTTGTATTCATTTCAAGTTATATCTTTATCGTTTACCAAAACGAATCCTTTCCCATATCCAAAATCCCAGTGTTTTCTTGTAGAAGTGCAGAGGACTCCTCGGCTTCTATAAAGCAAGTTACACGTCAACATTGCCCTCCCATCCTCAAATTGACCTGCATTCGGACGCAGCCGGCGCCGGTATTGTTTGTTGTAATAATGAGAGCACCAGTACTTACACATTGAAGATGCTACTGATCCCGAGTAATGTCTGTTGGTTCCCTGTGTAAGTATAGCTGTTCTTGCGATAACGGAGTAGCAACTGCGGGCGGTCAATCATGCTCAAAAGCGTAGAATTTCTTTGGTTTTCCATTGTCAATGGATTGATTAGACTATGGGCAGGCAAATTATACCAACATTGTCATGGACTTTGTCGTCATGCGATAAAAAATGCCGAGTGTCCAAAGTATAAACTTTGAGGGTCCAAAATGTATAGGAGTGTCCGAAATAATTAAAAACAGTGCTGCACAATTCATTTATTTTCGACGTTTTTTGGATCCTACATGACCGTATGGGCATTTCTATTTCGTAGAGGAAGTTTTTCTCTACATTTTGACATGTTCTTTGACTTGGTTAAGCTGTGTAATAAATTGATTGGGACAAAATACTAGAATCACTTCCTTAGGGGGTCCAAAATACGACCGTTACCATAGTCTCCAATCAAATGAAAATGCCGGGGATCTAAAATATATACTTTGAGGGTCCGAAATGTATGGGGATATCCAAAATAATGAAAAACAATGGTTTACAATTCAATAGTTTCGAAGTACTTTCGATTATACATGACCATTAGAGCAGTTCAAAAAGTTTTGAAAATATAATTTCCCATATCTTCCTCACCATCGTGACGATAAAAAAATAATGTACTTCATAAATTTTGGTTTGTTCGGTGGAGATTTAAAGATGACCCAAAGACGACCCAAAGACAAATCATTTTTGAGCTAATTTTGATTAAGATTTTTAAGGAAGTTTTTTTTATTGACATTTTCACTATGAGATGATAAACATTTTACCAAATTTCTCCATAGTATTTTCTATACAAACCTACATTGTCATGGGCCACCTTCAAATAAAAAAAACGATGCAAATTTTACAGAGTACTATTTCAATCGTAAGCATGGTAAGGAAGATGGGGCCTTCATTAGCCGAGTGGTTAGAGTCCACGGCTACAAAGCACAGCCATGCTGAAGGTGTCTGGGTTCGATTCCCGGTCGGTCCAGGATCTTTTCGTAAAGAAAGTCTCCTTGTCTTCCCTAAGCATACAGTATCATCGTACCTGCCGCACGTAATACGACTTCGAAAATGGCAACTTTGGCAGAGAAGCTCTCAGTTAATAACTGTGGGAATGCTCAGAAGAACAAGCTGAGAAACAGGCTTTGTCCCAATGAGAACGTTATGCCGAAAAAACGGTAAGGAAGATTGAAAACTTTTTTGAATTTTGAACTGCCATAATGACCATGTGTGTATTTTTATCTTATAAAAAAAGTTTTTCAAATCTCAAAATCACTTCCTGAGAGGGATCAAAATACGATCGTTTCTCTATTGACTGATCCGCTACTTATATATGATGCCTTCTTTACTAATCCAACATATTCTAAGCAACCGTTGGTTACTTAAATGCATTTCAATATGAATATTCAATTGGTCTTGGCTACTGTCGAACCAATTAGGTGGGATTGGGTTTGTCATATACGTGGCGCATTTGCCCAAAATTCCACGCGGTGAGTGGTTTAGGAAGTGAACAACCGCGTATGATGAAATATTGCAAATGTAATGTCCCATAAGAATGAGGTAAAAAGAGAGCAAAACCGCGTCTCTTAAGGTGAAGATGAGTCTAAGACAAACTTCAAATTTTCAAGAGCACGGATCTGGAGAACCAAACATCCGTTTAAGCTGAAAATCTAATCGATTGGTCACTAGCTGGTAGTGACCAATCGATAAGGTTTTCAGCACAAACGGATGTTTGGTTCTCCAGATCCGTGCTCTTGAAAATTTTAACTTTGGCTTCGATTCATTTTCACCTTAAACTAGCCTGAACAGGCCAAAACGCTAATTATCGTTTCTGAAAAATGGCTCAAGACCTCTTGGGCTCTTTTCAAATGTATGTCCAGAATTGTTTGAGGACCGATGCATAAACAGGGCTGTCATTTTTATAGAAGAACTGTCAAAGTGCTTGAAGATCAAGAAAAGGGATGGTACACAAATTATGTCACGCTAAATTTCGACTTTTTGGACCACCTCCCCTCTTGTCACGCTTTTTTATGAGTCCTCTCGCTTCAAAAGTAGTCACAAAACTGACTCTCTTGATCGCTAGTCAGTTTTCTTTTCCACGGTTTTGTTTCGCTTTGTCCGTTTTCGTTTCTTTCGCCGTTCGTTTCGTTTTGATCGTGATTTGTCATCTCTAATACACGCTCTAAACAATGCAAGACGAATCGTAATTATTTTACTCTAATTTTGTTCATATTAAACACTTCATCGACCTTATCCACCACACAGTGGTTGTTACTTTTTTTCGGAGTACGCGTGTCCTTTTGAGCAATTCTCGCATAACTTATGATCTCGCCCCAAAAGCCGTTGGTAACCAAATGTGTAGCTCGTTGTTTTTAAGCAAATGAATGGACCGAGATCAAAACTATCCCCACTGGGCCATAAAGGAGGATCTTCTCTTCATCGTAGCATGGTTGAATCACTTGTAAATCCATTTGTTTGTGGATACATACCATTATCCGGGGGTAAATTGAAAATGACAGTTTAGGGCAAAATTGACAATAGAGTTTGAAAGTAGAAAAAAATATTTATTCACTAAGTTTAGGCTTCTTGAAATAGAAAATGGGGTTATTCAACCGCAAAAACAAACTTTTGAAATCAGCATTATACGCCTTATAGTGTCGTTGTACTTGTAACACGATTAACCAATACAAAAATGATTAATTGACAATATAGCACACACCTATTAACTGTAGATGTGCTCATTACAACACTTAGCTGAGAAGTAGGTCCTGCCCCAGTTGGGACGTAACACTAGGAAACAGAAGATTGTGTAACGTCCATATGCGATCTTGGAGGATTTTTTCGTCATGGAATTTTCCTTGAATTCCCTGGACATAGAGTACCTGCCAGTCTGCTACAGTGCCACACGATATACGAATGCGAAAATGACATCTTTAGCATGAGAAGTTCTCAGTTAATAACTGTGGATGTGCTCATTAGAACACTAAGCTGAGAAGCAGGCTCTGTCTCAGTGAGGACGTAATGCCAAGAAGAAGAAGAAGAAGAAGAATGAGAAGAAGACGTAAGGACGTTTCTAGGCCTATCTTAAGGATACTTTGAGGCGTATTTTTTATTAACGCTCGGAAACCAATTTTGGTACACAGAGGGGAAAAAGTTCGAATTAATCGAATATGCATGATCGTTTTTACTTACACACTAAGCTAATTCACCGTAATCTCAATAGTTGAACCACAGACAAACAGACGTAACACTTAGAACAAATCTCGATCCAAATCATAGTCACGAGGACATGTACGCCCAATGCTAGAATTAGTGTGTTTGGCCGACGAGCCAACAGATGGCGGTAGTGTGTAAACGTCAAACGCGAACAAAAACGATGCGAGCGCTGCGGGTGGCGGATTGGCCACCTACCATATTTTTAAATCGACCGTTGAAAAGGTGGTCGATGGACAATGATGAGAGTGTGACGTCTGTTTGTCTGTGGTTGAACGGTTTGGTAAAATAAAACACCGTAGTTCCGTCGAAATTTTACAGATTCCGATGAATTTTTACCGAATACTGTAAAAAATTACCGTACTCCGTTAATTTATAACCGTTATAACTGAACTGTTCAGCTGTTGAGATTTTACAGGAATCCGTTATAGTAGTTTACGAAACAAGTTGCAGAATGATGATTTTTACAGCACGAGTCGTAAATTTATAATTACGACGAGTGCTGTAAAAATCGAGTTCTGCAACGAGTTACGTACAACATGTTTTGCAGTTTCGTAGCAGACCACTTGAGGGTATCAGAAATTATATCGGAATGCATTCACCATCATTTTGCAATTTCTGAAAAAATGTTGTGTAATGATTCATTACGCAACTCAAAATTGTTGCGTAATGAGAAAGCGTTGCGTAATGAATCATTACAGCACTGATTTCAGTTGCGTAATGGCTATTCCCGCACTGCATACTTCAGTGCAGGGAAGTAGGCCGTTTCATGACAGATTGGCGTGATGAAAAACAGCCTATTACGATGAGGAATTGCAAAATAGTAGTTTTTGCCATTACGTTGCATACAAACCCACTTTAGATCAAGGAAATGATCTACATAAGAGCCTACTTTTCCTAGCAACGAAAACAGTGCTGAAAAGTGCTACTTTTCAGCACCCTTTTCGGTGCTGAAAAGTAACAATTTTCAGTTCTGTTTTGGGAGTCATCAACTAAACATTTGCATCTCCTCATACACCATTCCTTGAGTTACCTTGTACATCTCAATGACTACACGGAGAAATCAGAATACCCAAAAAATAAGTTCTTTTAACTCAAATTTGGGTAAACTGCATTTACACTGAGAACAGCGTTGCGGTTGAAAATACTATATCAGAGGGTTAAATTAAATACACAACACCACTTGATTTGTGCAGACTAAATTCGCATTTATTTAGAATATTTTGTGCATTCAGTTTTACCATGGCACCATTTGTATAGTAAAGATTACTATATCATGGTTAAAAACTTGCAGCAGACCAGTATCGAACCGAGGATCTGGCGATTGTCAAGCGCGAACGCTAGCCGCTCGGCTATCGACGCGGTTAGATTGAGAGGGAACAAAACGCACATAAAAAGCGTTCATGATAGCTCAATCGTGGTTGGAATAGTAAATTTAAAAACACGTTCATGGTTCTCATTACTGCAACGCTTGTTTCAGTGTAGTTTTTACCCACGGTTGGGTTGTTTTGCCTCTCTCGCAACAGCAATGTTGTCAAAAACAGAGAGAGACGCACCGACCCAGCGTCGAAGTTCAATGGAATAAGCCAAATTTGAGTTCTTTCGAGTTTACCTAAAACTTTGGAAGCTAACGCTGGGTAGATTTTTTTTTGCACTGAATTGTTTGTTTTGCCGCTGTCAAATGGAAACAACCTAATGTTAGGTATATATCAGGTAACCACCGAAGAGCCGAATTGCGTCAAAAGAAGTCAAAGTTGGGTTGATTTGCGGCTCCGTGTAGGTTTTGACCATGCTCCTGCTTCTGCAACCATTACGCCATCTGTATCCCACTTTAGTGAGTCCAATGAGTCATTCTGATTTAGATGACCTCAGTGTACGAAAAGGTTGCTGTTCGTTGCGAAATCCTAAAATGTCCGGAACGTAGCTTCGCACTCCTTCAGGGTTTGTGCAGGCAGTTTGGCACATGATAAATAACTAGCTTAAATAAGTCGTCTTCTTACCTAGTCCGTCGTCGAATTCAGATCAATTTTGAAGCGAGAAAATTTGTGACTGTCATACTCAAGACGGTAGACACAACAAGGTAGGCTATTCCCACATGTAAACAACGATTTTCAATCAAAACATGTGTCGTCATTCCTATCGCCAAGCATGGAGCTAGAAGGATAGTAAAAGAGAGTAGGCGTTGCTTTCTCTTGTACTCGTTAGAGATTGCGATAGGAATGACGTCACTACCAAGTGTCATTTTTCGGAATATAATACCTTGTTTCTTTTTATCGTGCTCAAGATCATTTGCTGTGTCACAGCCTACCTGATTGGAAACTAAATGTACAACTCGTGCTGAAAAAATCATCATTTTGCAACTTGTAGCATAAAATAATTTAAGTGTGTAGTTTTTTGTTTTAGTTACTCTTATTTACCAATTTTTTAATGAAAATTTAGTAGGTATGTATTTTTCTGAAAACAATAGTCTATGGTCGGTATAAAGTATGCCTGCCATAAAAGTATCGATATTTCGTTTTTAGACCAACGAACTTCTGCCTCACACCTGATTCTAACTCCCTCTTGACTGGTGAGGCAAACGTTCGTTTGAGAAATCAATTATAAAACTTTTTCTAACTAAAATGGGTACATATTTCGACAAGTTGTGTGCTTTGTACAATTGCTTATATCATTACAATAAAAATGAGCATATTTGAGGTTCTCTGCCAAAATCTTATGATAGTCTCTCATGGGGAAATAAAGTTACACCATGACAGAGTTGAGGATTTTTTAAAACAATGCATCTCAGCTCGTGGTCTGATTTGTTTCTTCGCTGTATTCTTCTAGAATTTCACATTGTTTCCTGAGATTTTACTTAAATGTGCCTAATGTGACTCACAATAATTGAAATAGTCTCCAATATACAGTACTGGACAGAATAAAGTACGCGTTAGACGTTTTTTTTTATACAAAATGGTCAAGTTTGGAGGTCTGGATATCGGCTCCTAATGATCCGATTTACCTGATATTCCAGCTTATGATAATCACGTGATGTTCTCGCGATCAGTATCATACAGGCGTATATGCAGGGATCGATTTTGCTTCTTTTATTTTCACTTTGGATTAGAATATGAAATTAAATCGTTTTCGGAACATTTTGCGACGCTGCATGACGAAGAACGATGAGTACTTCTCACTGAAGCTGCGGAGAAAATTTCAGGACAATCGGAGCACTAGAACTTCACACAAATTTTGTATTGAAAAACGGCCATTGCGTACTTAAATTTGTCCATTACTGTACTTGATTTATAAAACCAGGGTCCATTTATAGGGCACTTGCTTATAATATAATTTTGATATGATTTGCCATTCGTCTAGCTCTAAGATACAGCTAAGAAGGAATTTATCGCTTGGGTCTAAATAAGATGCACTCGTGAATCAGCTTTCTAGATCATTGTGTTTTCATACAAAATCTGTAAAATATTCGGCTTGGTTCATATCTCTCCCATTTGTCGCACCCACCAACGCAGCGTACCTACTTTATGTCAAAAATGTCATATCAATTAACCACTTTTCCGTGCAATACTGTTCCGGTGTAATCCATCCCTACCCCATACAATTGACCTTAATTTATTTATTTTTCCTTCTGCAGTTACTTTCCTTCCACATGACTGGATTTAGTTTCCAGTTGGTAATGATCCTTGAAAATACTGGGTGCTGGAAAATGCATATAAATGTCAATAAGGCATTTACGAGAATTACCATCGCATTTTATCCATTTTTGTCACCCTCCGGCGGCAGAACCTTTCTAGTTCTTTCGCAGACGATAACAATAATCCCTTCGAGGTGGCTAGCCGACAGTGCTAAATTGTTGAGGCAACAAACGGCAAACAGAGAGAATGTGGTAAAGGATATCAATCCATTACAGCACACTTAACCGAAGCAGAAGTATTTAATGCGTTTAATGCGAAGCCCATAACAAAAGGCCAAGATTTTCATCGCTTCTCCCATGTCCCTGGCTGTTATGGCTCAATAGCACTGAACTGGTAGGAAACTGATTCCACCAGGACTAATCTGGGTGACATTTGAACAGATGGCGCAGAACCTGTCTTTGCTACTGGCGTTACAAGCGTGATGATAGATGCGACTCTCTGTGATGTCGAGGCAGAATAAGCGGTGATTTGGAACGAGAACTTACTGAGAGGGAACCAATGTCCGATGAAAGGTATTTAATCCTTCTATTTTTTATTCGTGAATATCACTTTATACATTACAATCATTTCTTAAATCTAGGTGTTCTCTATTTGACAACACTATCATCATAATTTGGTAAGACTAAAGTAAGCTATTATCAACACTTTGTTAAAAACATATGTACTTATGTTTTCCTCTTTCAATAGCGGAATTGCCGTGTCAGATTTTTACAGGATGAGTAGCCAATTGGTTACAATGTTGACTAGAGTCGGTTAAAACCAATTCAATCTGAGAAAGTTTTCATGATAGTAAAACAAAGCAAGTAGGGCTATCAGGGTATTGAATTGAAATATCCCAAAGAGCACTCATCAAATAAAATTCTGCTGTTGTAAACTCTTTGAAAACTGTTTCACGAGCTATGTTTGGCATTAAAGCCTGCAATGATAAGAAAAATAACTGTGTTTTAGCAGATTAGGTTGGAATTTTGATTTAGAGTGTCCTCGTCAGAAAACAGTGTCTTGGTTAGCAGTACATTATATTGCATTCTGTGTACAGAAACATCCAAATAGGGTAGGTGTACCAGTTATGGCCATAGTGGTTCCCTATTTCGCCATACGTGATAATCTGAATGTCTTCACATTTTGAAAAGTTTTGTGTATTTTACTAGTAAGATATAGGATATATCTTGATGTTGAAACATTCAAAAAGATTAAAAATGTGAAAGTCATCGAAATTTCACATATGGCCAAATAGGGAACCACTATGGCCATAACTGGTACACTTTCCCTATAAGCCCATTTGTATTTAAAAAAAAGCATAAGAGTATTCAGATGGAATCAGAAAGAAAAAGTAAAAAACATATTTGGTGAATATTTAAATATTTGTTAATTAACGGAAGAAAGTATGTAATATATAATATGTATTGTACTTAGAGTAAATTCATCCATTTATACACGTAAGTTATTCAGAAGTATTGTAGGATTATTCCTAACGATGTTTTCGAAAAACACCCGTAGTTTGAAAATATTAATAACATTTATTTTTGAATAACAAACTGAAATCCTTTTATTATATTTATGAATATGTTTGTTTCTTTGGCTAAAATAATTTATATGATCAAATAAGGTACGATAATATGTATTCAATTAAAGAATTAGTATACTTTGCATTTTTGCAACTCAGCTTAGATAAACCAAGAAAAGTTTCGTTTGAATTTTGAAATTATTATTTTTTTACCAGAAAGGTTAAAAAAACTTTAGGGTGAATTAATTCAAATTCTCTATGGTCAATTTGACAAATTTGAGCTGGGAATGAAAAAAAATAACGGAAAACAACATTTGCGGATATTAAAACTTGTTAATTTTTTTGTAAGCAATCTGCTAATAAATGATAATAATACTTGATCCACTTACCCCACCCCATTCAAAAGTAGGGGTAAGTGTACCATGTACAATATATCTGTATTTATTTTTAAAAATCATATATTTTTCATTGTGATTTATTCAATTAGAACTGAAATGTTCACCATGTGTCGAAAAAACTGATAGTATTCGATTTTGGACAGAGATACAATAGATTTTTGATTGATGGAAAACAATTTTGAAATGAATTAATTTTTGCAGCCAACAAGTTTGCTTGTAATAGTGTACGTGTAGGACCAGTTTTGCAATAGTATTAGTATAGACGTAAGAATATAACCTAAAACGATGCAATGGTGCAAAAACATTCAAAATATTCAAGTATTTATACTTAATATTGACGAATGATCCACTTACCCCAAAGGTTCACTTCCCCCACTGTACCTTAAACAAAGGTAGGACACTGCAAAATTCTTGAAAAAGTACCCCATTGCATGCTATTCGTAATCCATCTGCTTTTCAACACATTGTGAGGCTATTATCATTATTATTATTTCTACTTAATATATTCACTCAACAAAATTCTCCGGTTGGTGAGGGGCTGTCTGAGTATGAACAATAATACACTTGCCTGCAACCATACGAACTTTTCTTTTTTATTTAGCACCGAGCTGGTAATTCCCAACCTCCACATGTCTTAAACGCACCCAAGGAATTACAAAGGATTGGTTACCATGAGTGTTTCGCTTAGAGGGGTGTTTCAGAGTTTTGGCAAAGGACGATACTTGGTTCGCACACAAACAAAATTGCGATAAACATTTATCACTCGACGAGCCACAACTTTTGTTCACGACGAAAGGAATACTGCATTTGGTATTACCTAACTCGATGCTGGTACTCTGCCATGTAGGGGGTGACGGAAAATATACAACGAAAGCAAAATCTACACTGCAAAGTGGAAATCTCAATGGGTCTCAAGCCGGCTTTCCAGCGATTATCACCCATTTACAACATTTGTCACCATGAGGACAGATATATATTGGACCAATTGGTCCTTTACGGCGTTCTTTTTTCGTCTGCATGCGAGTTAAATTTAGGCAGAAGGAAGGATTTTGTGTAATGTGATGCAAAATGGGCCATGAATATCAATGTGCTGCTAAATGATTAGCCAGAAAAATATCTGGGACTGAGTTATTGCATTTAAAATGAAGCAATGTTCTTTGAATCGTTGTGTGTGTAACTCGATTATACGTTTTTTTTATGTTTTTTTAGTCTACTGTCGCTTGAGGTGACATTGGGTCATGTTCCATTTACTAGAACAATAAAGTTTTAAAAAATCGAATTTAGTACTATACCATTTAATTCCACTAGAGTTTGTATCCTTTGACAGATACGCGTATTTCGACCTCAACTGTAAGGCTGTCTTCAGTGTCATGTACTAGATTCGACTTTTTATTTGTAGCTTTACTGGTTCATGGGGTAGCGGAATTTGGGGCAAGTGTGCCACCTTAAGCAAATTGTTCTCTAACTTTGCCTAACGCTTATAAAATCCACCAATTTAGCCTCATGATGGTAGTTTCACATCTTTTCATAACCACTGTGCCATTTGAAAAGTAAATAACTTCAAAAAGTATTAGTTTTGAAGCTTGTCACATAACATCCAAAATAACCTATTTTTCGTCACTATGGGGCAAGTGTGCCAGCCATATGGGGCAAGACGGCCACCGAATTAAAATCGCATGTAATTCTACTTGTAATGGAATTTTCTTTATTTCCTATTAATATTGCTTACAAAGCAGACGCTAATCGATTATTTAAAAAAAAATAATTTGAAGTTTACCGAAATAAGGGGATGCTTTATAACAGGGCACAAAACATGCGTAACTCTCTATTACTCAATTCAAATAACTAAAAGGGTTATTTTTGTCTCCATTCAAAACAATATATGTATCACCCTTATACTACGGCGAATATGTATAATATAACACTAGATCAGCACTAAATAACGGTAAAATATTGATGTAGATATGTAAAACGGTACTTAATAAGCCGAACAACATGTTATTATTGAATATTTTGATAAAAAATCACTTTGGGGGCAAACATGTCAGTTATTCCCCTACTATTCTTCAGAAACCACTACTGGTGCCTCATTTTGGTTCATTATTATGATTTTGTTGATGATGTTTACATTTTTATAAATTTCACTCAAGAAATTTTCGTTTACCAAATAGGTGGCAATTGTAAAAAGAGCCTCATTACATTACGTTATATTCAACTAGAATAAATGGTGCTCTCGTGACGTTACTTTTGAATGTGCATGAATTGATTCTAATTCGATTTTTGCTACTTTGGATGAAATGTAAAAATATGCTTTGACTAAATACGCGCTTTTATCATGTTTGTCCATTGTTTAAGATCCGGGCTCACAGTGACAGTTCATGACAGCAAAATCTCGGCTCACTGTGACGTAGAGAAATTTTGCATTGGTTTCCCCCTCCCAGGTCCTTTTTATCAGTATATATTAAGGAAAAAAATCCCTACAATTAATTTGAGTCCTCAATATTATGAACAATGTGAATTTGGTTTGTTTTACATAATCAAAATTGTACCAACTTTAAAATGGTTTTATTTATTTATATAAATTTATTTTGTATGAATCAGGGGTCACGGTCTTACCCCATGAACAGTTGTCGGTTTTTACTCGCTTAGGCAATTTTCTTCCTTAGAATACTTTAAATTTATATTTAGACCCAGCCAACAAATATGTTCACATAACTGAGACTTCAAGCGAATAAGTGAACACTTATTCGGTAAAAACAGATTGTATAAAACGCACACATTCCCTCTATTCGCACAAATCTGGAGGCCATATACGTACATTTCAAAAAAATTATCATGATCAATACAACTCCAGACAATTTGATTTGGCGTTCACTATAATTTCATGTATGATTGTGTATTGCAGTTTATATGACTTAATTTTTACAAACAAATAAAATTAAAACGAATAAAATAGAACAAACCAAGCCTCGAACCCCCACTGACCCTTAGATTACTGGCCTGATACACTACCACTATACCGCGCAGTTGTTGTTACAGAACTTGGTATTTAAGCAAATATCAATGAAACACTGTAGAGCATCGTAAGTGAATGTTATTAATCTTAATTGTCATTTGGCAAATGACCAAACCAGTGCAACACTGAATGTTTCATGTTAACGTTTGCAGTTGGAACGAAGTGCAGCAATCTGTCATAGACATCGTACGAAAATACTGATGCAAAGTGATTTCATCGTTTTTCTGTTGAACGGTGATGTTCTTTTAATGAGTAAGTCAATACTTATGTTTATGAATTCCACCATTTCTGTTTATGTTGGGTTCTTGCCTTGTATAACTTTATTTCTACATCAGATGAACTCATATGTAATCTCACATTGATGATTATAATAGAGTCATACCAAGTGAAGTTAAAATCATAATGAAATGACAGTTTAAAGTTACATATTTGGTCAGACTAAATTGGAATTCTATGAGATGCAAATTCAAGTCAGATGAAATTTATTACTTTATTAACGATTTCAATCAGTTCAGTTTTGCATCATATCCAATTCCAACGGAAATTGTACATTTATACAATTTGAAATGAACATCCTTATATGATCTCTGGTTTGCTGGGGACATTGCTGGGTAACTTACTGTGTTTCAAAAAAAAAAATCCCATTCGGGATTCTGAGGTTACCATCTGTCAAATTCAGATCAAATTCAAAATCATGAGCAAAAATATCACCCAAAATACTTCGGAAGTAAACATTCAAGAAAACCGCCATTTCCGTGCCAAATAGGTTTCCGCATATAAAAATCACATTCCCCTCTACTGACTTATTGTTTTTGATTGATACAAGCGGTAAACTTACGAAAATGATTTATTTGATCATTTTGTTTTATAAACTTTTGCATTGAACTCGAGAAAACTCGAAAATGGCTACTTCTAGACAAGAGATCATGACAATCATTATGGTTCAGAATAACTTAAGGTGAAACATCTTGGAATCCAAAGATGACCGTCACAATGGCCGATTTGTGCCCCTACTCACGTTTTCAAAGTCACTAAACTGGAGGAATAGTTGGCAAACGTTTCTGGTCTTCTTATTTTAAGCTTTCTACTAGTGCACGGAGCCGAAATAATAAGCGCACTGTTGTTGGATGCTTTTTACTCAAGATTTGTGCCTTTAAAGTTTCAGTGTAATCTTAGAAGTTGATTCCAAACTGTTTCACTTTAAGGATTCTTATTTTATCATCAAACCGTATAATTCAAACAAAAAAACAAAATCTCGAAAATCGACCAAAAGTTGTTCTTAGGATTTTTTAATTCTCCATCATGCAATTTTGTTCCATAGATTCGTATAAAACAACTCCGCAGGGAGTTGCGGGGTCATAGCGATCATAGCGATTTGTACGGTATAAAGAAGCTCTTCTTTAAATATTTGAAGTACCTACGACGATTAGTAATAATTTTATAAGATTAACGACACTTGAACATAAATTTGCATTCGAAGATGTTGAATCTATATAAGAATGAGTTATCGACCAGAAATAAGTATATTGAAACCAAAATTTGCACGGGTTTTGGTGAAATTTGATTAGTTGAGTTTTGAAGCAAAATTTTAGGTTTTCAAACATGTGCAACTATTTAACGTCTGAACATGTAGAAATTTCTCGTACGTATTCTCAACTATCTGATATAGTAGAATAATATTTGACTTTGTTTTCAACTAAAAAATCAGGGGGGTTGTGTACAAGACACGACCGCATGACGTTAACTACGCCAAGTGATTTTCTGCATTTGAATTTTAGTCGATTGTCATAGTTTCAGCCTTTCTTTAGTTCAAACTCAAACATAATATCGTAACGGTCGCAACATTATAGATTTTCAAATGACACCCAGTATATTGCCGTAAGACGTAGTTAACGTCAATATATTGCATTTCAACGGCACAGCAGCAGCGTCCTCGGAAACATCCTCAAATTGCCGTATTGTCAATTATTCGTAATAAATTAATTATTGTATGCTGCTATGCGATGAATTGAGAAATTATAGCAAGTATGTGGTAAACACATTAGGGAATATTACACAATCAACTCTTTAAAACAGATTTGTTGGCTCTGAAAAGGGCCGATTAAATTGTTCAATTTGCGTAACACGGATCCACTTTGACGGCGCACTGGTTGCAATCCTCCTCGCCCGATGAGATTTGCGGTGCGGATGACGATGTGCGCTTCAACAAGCGGCTTTGGTCGATTTTCTTCAGCCATCTCGTACAAACAGCTTGCCTCTGGTAGCGAGGAGCTGAGCAGGTTTGAAAGAGCTCTTACCAGCTCGAAAGCGAAAACAGAATCAAACCGAATTCAACGAAGAAGGGATGCTTTATACCCTTAGAATAGCAGGTGATGCTACTCCTTTCAAATTCTTCGTTTTCTTATCTGGGAAATAGGCTATATGAAACTGATGTCTGGGTAAGGGAATTACAAGATTAGCATTATGCTGTTATTGCATCCCGACGGCACTGCAGCAGCGTCCTCGGAAACATCCTCAAATTGCCGTATTGTCAATAATTCGTAATAAATCAATTATTGTATGCTGCTATGAGATGAATTAAGAAATTATAGCAAGTATGTGGTAAACACATTAGGGAATATTACACAATCAACTCTTTAAAACACATTTGTTGGCTCCGGAAAGGGCCGATTGAATTGTTGAATTTGCGTAACACGGACACATTTTGACGGCGCACTGGTTGCAATCCTCCTCGCCCGGTGAGATTTTCGGTGCTGATGACGATGTGCGCTTCAACAAGCGGCTTCAGTCGTGGCGGCGTGTTGTTGTTCCATTCGCGTTCCATTGAAAACTGAGCTGAGAATGCGAAAGGCACTCGAGACTTGCTCGCCGACCATGTTCACAGTCTGACGGCAAAAAGAAGAATGAGCGAAGAAGCAGGAATCGGTCTGGTTTTATAGTGCGAAGCGGAACGCAAAAGAAGCGTGGAAAACTGCTTGCACGTGATTGGACATTTTCCAAATTTTCAATAGTTTATTGTCGATATTCAATAGTTTTCTCCATTCGAGAAAATTGCTGTATACATTTCCGACCGATTGGTGGGAAATTTTTTAAAATCTATAGATAAATGACTGAGTTATTAGCGTTCAAAATCTTTCATAATTTCGTGACGGTCGCAAAATTTTAGATTTTCAATTGACACCCAGAATATTGCCGTAAGACGTAGTTAACGTCAAAACTAAGTTTGAAAATAGGGTTTTTGTCAGTTATTTGAAAATCTGGACCAATGTGCGACATTCCCCGTGTAAAAATTCTTTGACCACCATATTGTTTTTAGTCAATTTATCAAAAAACTAAAATGTGGGCTACTAGAGTGGTTCAAAAAATCGTATTTGCTCCTCACCGCTCATTCGATTCTAGATCAAATTCTGAGTGTTTTCCCAAAATTTGAGCTCATTCGGATGAAAACTAAGACTGCACAAGCCATTTAAAGTTTATATGGGAATTACTACAGGAAAAGCAAGCAATTCATTCAATCGGTCATAATGTTTGCCCTTATAACTCATTCAAGAATCAATAACTAATTACTGGGGCGTCCGATTTAAAAACGGTCTTCGGCAAAGTTGTAGCAGATAAATGTATCTCACAGTATCGATGTAGCTCTAACCCCAAGAGCACATGGGCAAACACTACTACTGATTGAATTGCTTGCTTTTACCATAGTAATTCTCATATAAACTTTAAATGGCTTGTGCTTTTACCATAGTAATTCTCATATAAACTTTAAATGGCTTGTGCAGTCTCAGTTTTCACCCGAATGAGCTCAAATTTCGGGAGGACACTCAGAATTTGATCTAGAATCGAATGAGCGGTGTGGAGCAAAAACGATTTTTTAAACCACTCTAGTGGGCTATACAATGTCAGGTTGTAAGGAGCTTCTCTGAAAAAAAGCATACAAATCGATTGAGTTGTTTTCAAGAAATCTGAAAATTACAAAATTATGTTTTTGAAGTTTTAAAGGCACAAAAATCTTCATTACTCCAAAATGGTTGCTCCGATTTGCTTCATATTTTCACAACAGACTCTCATTGAAGTATTGTTTCGAACAGCGAATGACCGAACTTGAAAAAATCTGTAAAGTTATAGAAAAACGTCAATCCCCCCAGAATTTTTGGAATATATCCGGATCCAGATGACTGATGACTGATCCAGATGATCAATATCGACACAGATTCTGAAAATAGTAGAGTTTTTAGAGGACTTGTGAAAAATGTGTGTAAAAACATCGAAAAGTTATCGCAGTTTGAATATTGTTTTGTATGTATGTATGTATGTATGTATGTAGGTAGCCACCATCCTAGCTTGAGTCTTGCTCTGCATGCGGTTCCACTTTACAGTAAAGACAACCTTCATTATCAAACTGAATTCAACATACTATTGTTTGAAGGGCCAAAAGGGGGTGTGGCGGACCCGTAAGTAAAGGCACTTACGCGAAACCCGCGGGAAATAGAGAATCTCCTTCCAATAATATGATCCAACAGAAAGTATAATGAAATTTGCAATATCTGCCAAGTTATCCACGGGATGGTTTGTTATAAGAAGGGCGCGTCAAATCCATTACAACTGTTGGGATAGAAGAACCCATCTACAAGGATGTTACGGTCACTTCAACCCTTGACTCCGGTTGGCACTCCACTCCATTGTCATTGATGCCCTGATGCACCCTCCCAAATCCCAACATATAATGAAATAAAATCAATATAATGAGATATATAAAGATGTTAATTATGTTCATATATGATTGATATAGATATTTAAATTAAAATAATTATATAATGACGAAATACATTTTGTATAGACGAACGGCATGCTGAAAAATAAAGAGCAGTGATTATGTTAGTATCTCCGGTATGCAGACTCCATGATGCTCCTGGAGATTGAAATAAATGAAATAGGATAATAAACTGAATATAAGTAAGTAATTTGAATATACAAATTAGTAACGAACTAAAAACATTTTTCCTCTTGAGGCCACGCCTGCCTAATGGTTAGAACACATATCTCTCACGTCGAGGATCTAGGATCGACTCCCATCCCCGAGATTTCCACTTATGATTATAATGTTATAATGACGACTTCTTTCTGAAGGAAGTTAACCCATTGGCCTTGAGATGAACTTTCCTAGGGCTAAAAATATCGTTAGTAGAGATAAAAAAAAAACTATGTTCCTCCTGACTCCGACTGTCACTTCACTTCACCGTCCAGTTGCAACCTCAATGTAGCATTGAAATTCACCTCCTCTTCTTATAATGGTGAAGTGTTATATAGTAGAACATAATGTAACGAATAAAATATAGTATTTGATAGAATGTAATACGACATAATAGAATAAAATATAATATAATATGATGCGGCATAACATAATAAAATATAATATCAAATAATCAATTGCTGTTTGCCTTTAAGGTGGGGACCCTGGACTATATGTACTTCATATGTGACATTAAAAAGTAATAAAGGCAAATCTATCAATGATCATCCCTTTCACTACTATAATTAAAGCTATTTAAGACATTTTATTTATTGTAAAAAATACGTTTCAAATGCACATAGCAATAAATAATATTACAAATATGACAAAATCAGAATAGAATTGAATGATATAATAAAATTATACTATGTTGTTCCAATAGTGCGACTAAGGATCTACTACCTCAATTGGCCAGGGCGAACCAGCCACGGGCTGAAAGTCTCACAAATAAAGTTAATATTATTAAAAACCTCAATTGAATTTGTTCACTTGTGCTGAAATAAAATGGGAAATATTAAAATGATAATCTCGAAAAATAGAGTTAAATATCCGATAAGATAGGCTGTTTTATTCTTATGATATTTCAATCGACAAAATCGGAAGTCTTCGTCCAAAAAAGGAGTTTCAAAGCTTTAAACTAGAAATGTTTAGGTAAAAATCAGTATACAATACAAATTATGTTCTTCGAAGATTTTTCAGCCGGAAATACTTCAACAAAATAAATATAACGTTGCCGTCAAACGTGCATGAAAAAAAAAAAAAAAAAAAAGAAACTGAGGTATATTTATGTTTTATGTATTTCTTACAGCGTCTCTCCAGTGGCTAAAATTAAAATACAACAATTATACATGAAAGTGTGGATTCATAATAATTTATAAGAGCAGAATAGTAAAACAATTACCTTCTGATTAGAAGTAGAATTTAGCGGTATGGTTCTACAATATCGCTTGGATCCCATTAGAAAACTGCATCTGAAACTAAGAGTAATAACAAGTTCCACAAAAATATAGTATATTCATCGTACTGTACAACACTGCAACCTAGAATATGCCACTTCGTTAGAACCTATTAAAACTCATTAACGCGGGACAACCTTTTGTCTATCGACCTTTTGTCCTTTCGACCTTTTGTCCATAAACCCTGTACAAACATACGAACACTTACCGGAACATTGTATGTATACTATTACAAACCTACACGTGTCTGTTTTGCATCCGCTCCAATATCATGCAGAAAGAAACGAAGTAAAACAAAAGCATCTTGCACTCATCAACACATGATAGTAACATAGTAGAGGATTTACACCAATTTACACCATGATCGATATCCAACACCCACACATCAATTATCAATGAGATGAGTTTTCAGGCACACACACTTTTTTAGAGATATATGAGCTAAAATGGTAAACGAGGTAGAGTGATAGAGAAAGATGACAAGAATTTAGTCTTCAAACATGTACATCCACACAGTAATTCTCGTCTTCATTTTTTCCTACGCTCGGCCGCTTCTTGATACACCGGCACCTGAGTATCACTTTTGCCTATTTGCCTACACCACGACTGAAAACGAACATGCCCAAAAATTATTGAGTACCGTTTTCACAACATTAACATAAACCTTCTTATCCCACAAAAAATAGCATTTCACACCGAAACATCTGCAACATATCACTTTTCATTTTCAAACAAATAAGCCAACATTGATTTGTTTCGATTATCTTTCCCGTTTCTAATTTCAATATATGTAGTACACTTCTTCACTGGGTGGTCTAATCCAGGCCGACCACCCATTTTCATCATATGCACACATCGTTATGGACGTTGCATTTCACACGCACACTTTCAACAGATTTTCATATGTGGATGATTCTATGCAATCAAAATGGCGATGATTTATGCCAGACAATTCCACACCATATAAAGCACGAATATCCACGGAAAAACAGTACAATTTTGGTTCACTTCACTTATTTGAGACTGTCCGCCAATGCAAGAACACAAAACTTCTCTTTTCAAGAAATAAACATTAGGTTTTCAAACAATAATAGCAATATTATTAAGCACCTCGTCGCAAACGAACCTGGACAGCATCAGTGTTGCCTGTCCGACGTCGCAGTTTGAATATTGTTTTGTGGTAAAAAAATAAGCTGCTGGTAGAGGGGTTAATGTATATTCTCGTGAGCCAAGTCTGAGTCAGTTTTACTCACTTGATAGACACTTCACTGTTTTTAAGGTAGAGTGCAATTAGCCATTAACTGCACGTAATGGGTAAAGTGATATACTTTGAGAACCTGAATTAAGTCAACTATTGTTATCCTTGTAATGTTTACTTGTCTTTGTAGTTGGCTCCTTGTAATAGAATATTATATGACTTAATTAGCCTTAAACCAGCTATTACAATTTCGAAGTGCTGTTGGAAGCATCAGATCAATTCTTGATCGGCAACTCATCACAAACAGTACTGGAATAATTTAAAGTCGTGTCGCCAAACAAAATTGTCCCTTACTGAGACATCTTCAGGGATTGTAAAGAATTGAACGCACCTGTCAAGCCAGAATTACAGTCACCTGCAGTTGATGAACTGACTCATTCGTGTGTGGTAGTTGTGAATCCGATTAAGGAAATTCATATAATCTGATAAGTGTGTGTGCGATATTTGTTCTACTGCGATTTTGATTTACGTGAAACTGATTTCAGATGTCTGAATCTTCAGGACATCCCGCTTTCCTAACCCGTTTAGGTATGGAGCTATATGCTCTTATATTGCTTTTTTTTTCGAGGGGCACTACCCCTATCGGCTCAAATATTTTCCTTTTCATTTCTTATTGGATAGATAATGAAAAAGGCTCAAAGATGGCGATGGTACAAAAATCCCAATTGGCGGGGAACAGATCCCGTCTTTCACCCATTTAACTTTTAAAACGAAGCTGACAATTGTAATATTATCGTTGAGAACTCTCTATTAGTAATCTATTCTTAGCAACTAACATGCAGTTAAAACAAACACTTCCTTCAATTTCACTCAAATTACACACTGTTTAATTACTGCAGTTTCCATCAACCTTATTACATTCGTATCCCTCTCCTACCTACAGCGATTTCCCTCTACACCGCCATTACATAATTTGACAAATACTTCTGACATTAACTGACACCTGGATGGCAGCAGTCAGCCAAGAACAACATTAGCCACAGTAAATGTGACTCTTGCCTTACCGTGCTCCTCAATGCTTGTGTATCCATCATGCTTTGCTGGTCCTAGGCTTAGCTGCGTTCAGGTGTGTCATCGGAAAAGTGACACCATATGGTTCGGGGAAACCACCGGACACAATGCCCATCACCGATCAAGCGCTGCATACCAACCCACTTTACATTGGCTGACCGTATGCATTTTCCGGCCCCGGGCCTGATAGCCTCTCCATCGAGAGTACACCGCTGTGAAAATGTTTTGGGTTATCCCCTAGAAAAAAAAGTCCGTATCTCTGTGATTATACATCTAATTGGAACTATTTATGGCTGATTCAAGGGGCAATTCAATCTTTCTTCTTCTTCTTGGCATTATCGTCCTCACTGGAACAGAGCCTGCTTCTCAGCTTGATGTTCTTATGAGCACTTCCACAGTTATTAACTGAGAGCTTTCTTTACCAAAGTTGCCATTTTCACATTCGTATGTCATGTGGCAGGTACGATTATAATCTATGCCCAGGGAAGTCCAGGAAATTCCCATTACGAAAAGATCCTGGACCGACTGGGTATCGAACCCTGTCTACCTTCAGAATGGCTTTGCTTCGTAGCCGCGGACTAAAAAATAGTAAAAAAATAATATTTTTACAATTTTTTATGAAGTTGTGACATTTTTCAAACAAGTACACTAAAAAGCTTGGCTTATTTTTGGACTGACCAAAATCATAAATCAATGAAGCATTAGAATCGTAATCATATCGTATTATGAAAAGCACTGCAAATTCTTAGTGGAAAAATTGGAAAACTAGATATTTCAAATCAGCCAGGAAAATTATTTTAGTATTCATTAGACTGGCCCTTAAACAAAAAAGTTGTAAAATTCAACGGGGCACCCCCTAGATATGTGCCTTAGGTTAAGAAAAATGCTTTCTCAAAATTTCAACTCATTTGGTTGCTCCCCCAGCTGGCGCATTCTTGTCAAAGTTTGTATGGAATATTCGTCTTAAATATATTGAAAATTGACCCTATGTCACTGTTGCGTCTCGTACACTAGTTAATCACGTTCAATTGAGCCCAGAATGACAAATTCACTAGTTGATACGCTAATGAACATAGTTGCCGAAGGTTGTATCTGGATTTAAGCTCATTTTCATTGAGCTTTCAGTTGTTGAAAGTTAGGCTTAGATCAGCACTCCCGTACAATCACACATGTGCATGCACCTTGTGCCGCAGCTCGCGCAGCGTCATAGGTGGCTATGATGCGCTTAGTGGCTATCACCCAGCTAAGTTGAAGGAATACTATGCAATATTGCAAATCTACTTCAGATAGTTAAAACACCAACTTTATCAATTTTAATCATCATACAACCTTCTACAATATTGTTTGCTATAGTATCAAGTAGTGTTTTTGACATTCTGGGTTCAATTGAACGCGATCAACAATTTTCTTGACTCAAACAGGAGATGATGTGCTGTTTCCTATATGTTGGAGCTGAAAATCCCATATTAACTTCAATTCAATTGCGCCAGCTCATGGAACGACCAAATGAGCTGAAACTTTCAGGAAGTCTTCCTCTAACCCTAAAGAATAATCCTGGCGGGTGCCCCGTGGAATTATACAACTTTATTTTTCTCCCATACTAAGGTGGGCCAGTCTAGTATTCATACATTCATTCATAGTCAGATTATTTATTTTATCAATTAGCCTTGTAATCACAGCAGTAAGGACAGAACACTATTGTATGTTTTTAAGGGATGATCCCAAACTTTTGAACGAAGGTGTAGGAGGTACCGAAACCGTCTACTACAAAGTGACCACTCGATCAGCCCACTGCAATAATGGGTGAGGTGGGAATGGTCTATGTTTATAATAAAATCATCTGCATAATTCAGAGCACTTTGTACTATTTGTTTGATGGTAGGTACATACGAACGGTGCAATTGGAGAATTAGTCAGTTCCCTAGCGAGTTGGGGTTGGACGTGCAAGTGCCTGGAAGTAGTTGACTTTTGAGCACATCAAGATAACATTGCAATTTGAGTCCCAGTCCATTGCATCCATTGGCTTCGGGCTGAGGAGTTGTGGTTCATTATGTGTTAGCGAATAGAGGGCTTTTACGTAATCAACGGTCATTAGATGCATGGATAGTCAGTTCTGAATGTCTGGATGGAAAATATTTAAAATATTAATGAGATAATAATAAATTGTGATTGTTGAGACGAAGTGTTGTTCATTTGCGTAATAAATAGTCTACATTGTAACCAGAAACATTCAGCGTTTAGAAATAGTGTGGAACATATTTAAATATGATCTCAAGTGAACTAGATAACAAGAATAAATAAAATAATTATGAAAACCTAACTCAAAAATAATTCATAACTATAGCTCAAGTTTTTACATTTGGTCCAACTTTCTAACTTACCTTCTCAACCTTTTTTTTGCGTTTTCATACCCCTCATTAACTTTGTAAGGAAAAGACACATACCGTTTATGATCTCAACATCGTAGCACATCATTCTTGCGAATCCTGACAAATGCCACCAATCCCCAGCGAACGACGTCATGCAGTGCTACCTACACTCGTCTTAACCCCAGGGAGATGAGACCTGGTATCTCACGCATAGAAACAGCAACCGTGGCGCGGTTATCTGCCCTGCAGGACACTTGCCAGGGAAAGATTATATTGAATTAGTTTTGATAATTTTTCATATCTTGGTGGCTTTGTGTCTGGTGAGAGTGCGTATCGAACGGCGTTGTCTTCCCTTGGGGATATCCATCCATGATACGGTTACGATGCACGGCTCGGCATCATGTTGATCTTGGATGAAAATCGAAACCCTAATAGTGTTATCCCTGGGAGAGACAGAGGCGTGTTTTTATGCGTGCTAATTGGCGTGCAACGTGAGCAATTGAGCTGGACAGGGATTTGCGATGAATACGGATTAAGGAGGGAGCAAATCTGAAGCTTATTGCTTGAGTTATGATATTTTTTTATTCCTTACTTTTTATTTCTTAGGCACTTTGCGCACTTGGCCGCTACTATGCCGACTATCATTTTGTTTCTATAGATACACAGCTACAGAATCTATTTATATCCTCTCAGTCATCATCCGATACTGACGGAAGATGGATGTGACCCCCAATACAAGACCTTCGTGCAACGTCTTCCGGTGGCTGGACGGAGTTTTTTGTGTGTGTGTGTGTGTGTGTGTGTGTGGGGGGGGGGGGGGGGGGTTGGTATTCGAATCCATGACCTTCCGCTTAGGAAGCGAAAGCGTAACCTCGAGGCTACGGGACCCCCCCAATTATGATAAGATGAGTATGCCTTGAATTATGCTAAAGTGAACTTGATAGATCCCTATTCATCTTCTTTTTTATGGTGTTACGTCCTGTTACCGCTAACGTTAACAATGCAGTCAACAGACCTGTTGTGTTATCTGGTAGATTACTAATTTTTTGAATTAATACCACAAACATATGTGAGACTTCGCATGCAGTAGCTGTTAGGTGAAATAAACCCCAAAATTTACCCATTAGCGGGTTTATTTCATCTCAATATTTGTCAATCAACTACTCCGGATGCCGCACATCTCTACGGGCGAATTTGTTGAGGGCAACTCAACATCCGAGGCGAAAAAGGAAAGTGGAAGAGGCGAAGGGGCGAAGGGGCGAAGAGAATTGGACTTGCGGAGGAGTGGAATTCCGAAGGAGCCGAAGAGAAGAGTTAGTTGGTCTTGAACTGCGAAATAGAACACACCTAAGTAAAACCGACAAGTCGAGTAAAAGTTGTCGGTGACATTCGGTGGAAGCTAGAACGCCAAGGAACATCCAGTGAAGGTGGAACCGGAGGATTCAACCATTATTCGACCGGCCAGCCCTCGCAACTAGATCTGGCTCTGGCAACTGGCTCTCAGCGTAGGCGATAGAGGTCTCCGGTAAATTGTGCCACCACGTGCTTCTATGGCAGGCCCACGAACATCCTAACCAAAAATTCCGCCGGCCAATCGGGGATATCCAGCCAACTAAGACTGTCGCCTAAAACCATTTTGAGCGGGTCATCGTCCGAATAGTAGAAGTATCCGTCAGCGTAGGCGATTGCCGGCAGAGCCCTCCGGATAATCGGGCCACCACGTGCGCCCACTGCCAGGTTCTAAACGAGGACTAAGCAAGGCTTAGGCGCGGGTCAAGCGAACCGTCCCCATCCGGCCGAAACCCCGAAACGTACACCTGCCACGTGGCCCACCCTGTTAGCAGTCCAGCAAGGCCGTCCAGGTAGCCATCGTCCGAAGACCGTTGGACCGAATGTTCATCCATAGTCCACGCCACAGAAGTGGCCCGATTACCAGTTCCCGAAGCCAATAGTCACCGAGCCGTCCTACAGCCCAAGGTATGTGGTGTAAGCACCCTCTTCCCTCTGTTCTGCCTACTATAGGCCCCACCCACATCAATCGGCCGCAACGTTACTAACCCCTTTAACCCTAACCCGCTAAGATGAAAATAAAAGTTAAGTAAAATGTATCATGTTGCTTTTGTTTCAACACTACACACAAAGCCTTGGGTTGCATGCACGTCCGTTGACTCTGTACCGTTCATTTCCACTTCGTATTGTTCCGTGTGTTTCCTAAGCAGGCAGTGCCGACCCTGAGAAGGCCTTCCTATGAGCTAGTCGTATGTCGCAGTCCCAACAGCTTCTCAGCTTAGTAAGCACTTCCACATTTATTAACTGTGAGCTTCCTTTGCCAATTCTCAATGTTCGCATGTGTATATCGTGTGGCAGGTACGAAGATACTCTATGCCAGTGTTTCCCAAACTTTTTTTAGCTTTCGTTCCCTCGAGACCAATATATTGTTGGAATCACCCCCTGATATGTTTGGAAATATTTGTATCGAACACAAAAGTTTGCTAAAATTTTGATCAAAATATTACCATAAGTGTATTGAAGATTGGTTAAGTTATCGCATTGACTAGTATAGAAATGATAAACATATGTGGGTTTGAAGCATTTTATACACTAGAAATTCTGTTCAATTCGTAAAGTGAAAAAGTCATACTTTTACTATCATGTTCATTGATATTCTTGTATCAACAAAGATAGTCGAGTTATTTTCTTAAATTTCACTTAACGACAATTATGTACTTTTCAGTACAAATGATGTACTTGTAATACTAACCTATGTGCATTACAGGATGCTGACCCAGATTTCACTGTATTCAGTCCCACCCCTATGCTAACGACATGGCACAACCCCTACGTGCACACAGCAAGGACCTCGGTCTATCCGAAAACCCAACCCAGGGTGACGGATCCTTTGTTGATTCAACCCAAAACACCACCAACGAGACTACTCTGCCCTCGGCGAGTATCTTATTACCACCTTTGATTGGTAGAGCTTTGTCTCATTCGACTTCCGACCCCCATTCGCTGAGCACGAGCCCAAGACCCTCCCAGAATAGATCCAATAAAATCCGCCCGTGTATGGTTCCCGGTTGCCGAATCACCCTTGCCGCGCTGTGAAATGTGAATGGCTTTGACGTGGAAATATTAGTGCGGGATCAGCAGCCTATGGTTCTGGTTCTACAAGAGATCTTCAGAGCAACACCCGCAGTGATGAACAATACACTAGGCAAAAAATACCTATATGGTAATCCAAGAATTACGCCAACATCTACCAATCGGTTGCCAGCGGAGTGGCCGCCGAACTCTCCGCTAGCGAGATCAAGATAGACAGTGATCTACACTGATATTAAAGAACGAAGCCACACCTCAAATTTTCATGAGCACAAGACTTGAAAACCAAACAGCGCTCAACGTTGAAAATTTATCCCCTTGGTTACCACCAGCAAGCAAGTAATTTGATTGACTTTCAACGCAAACTGTTGTCAGATTTTCCAATCTTGTGCACTTGAAAATTAAAAGTCACCTTAACGATCCTTAACGACGGTTCGCCAACCTTCTCTCGTGGACGAGTCGACACCGCGATTGACGTCTCACTAGTATCAATTCAAATCACCAACCGCTTCCTCTGGACAGTCCGAGGGAGCAATCACGCACCGATCATGTTAGCCCTGGAAAACATTTCACGGCGTGTCTGGTAGAACAATATTATCACAAAAAATAGGCATCGCTAAATCTTTCAGCATTCGAAAATATAGGTTTTTAGCTTTCATTTGACGGGTTCCCCAAAAAAAATCCACCAAGGGATCCCGAACATTTTTTTTTTATTTTAAATTTTTGTTCCTTGAAGTACAATATTTTCAAATATAATCATAGTAAAAGACAGTTTTTTTTTCTCTCAAGCTCGATGGTAGCCCAAATTTCAAATGAAAGTTGATATAATATAGATATATAAGATAACATATTGTAATAGACATAACTGTCCTATGTGATCTGGGGATACGACACTTACTCGTACAGTGGAGGACACACTCAGTTGAGTTCAACTAATTTTCATTCTTTTACCAAGATCCGCACAGCTGAGCGGTGAGCAAATTAATTTTAACTGATATGTCAGCCTTACATCAAGTTAACTTAAAACAGCACCTTTGAGTGCCGTTACCAAACGTCACTTTTACTAAGATGTCAACAAACGACCTTTTACCGAGATTTGCACAGCTGAGATCGGCATTCGGATTTAAGTGTGAATTTGATTCTAATGTATAACTGTTTCTGTTCATATTTAGAAAAGATTAATTTTCTTTTCCTTCTTTCTGGAATTACACCCCTATTGAGACAAAGCCAGATTCTGAAATAAGAGTTCTTCAGTTACTCATTAACTGAGAATTTGATTCGCCTAGCATGATTGTTTTTTTTATATTGTGTGTAAGAAAAACATACTCGACCGATGAGATCTAATCAACCATCCTGTAAATTCCACAAACTACGTAACGCTCAAGGGGGAGGGGGGAATTGCGTTTTATTTTTCCGTACAAAAAACGTTACGGAGGGGAATGGGGTGAGGTGGTCAAAAATTTCCGATTTTAGCGTTACGTAAAAAATGGACGCTGCCAAACGATTGATACGAAATAGAGCTCTTTTGAGCCATTTTTACAAATCAATATCACTTGCTGATAAGTTAATATTGTCATATTTTCCACAATTAATATGATATAAAAAAACAATATGCCAACAATATGTGACTCTTTGAATTGAAAATAGTCTTGCAGTTGTGTTAACTCAACTGTTATATCCTTGAAAATATCGTGGTCAACAGGCACTATCTGGCTTCATAAATAAGCAAAAATGTCACATTTGAGGAACAGAAAATCTATTCAAGATTCAAGAAACGCCATTCCTTGACCAAGTAAGTACTAACAGTTTGGACCAGACCAAAAGAATCATTGAGTCATTTTTTTTTGTCAAACAGTACGAAACGGTCGATAAATTCGATATCTTTGGAAGTTTGTTCATTATGTCTCTGCAACGGAAATTCCATGAACATCTGACATAAAAAAGACACATGATTTGAATTTGGAGATCCTAATTTGACTCCTCCTGACTTAAGTTTATGGAGCTACTGTGAAAACAGAGGCAGAGCTCAAGGCAGACTCTTGAGTCGCTATCATCGCAAACCCCCCCCAAAAAGTCCAAAAGGTAATGTAAAATGCATGCTGTATGGAGCTCATTTTGCTACGACCAATAAATGCAGCCACTTGATTGATGTTGCTTTTATGAAAAAGCCCAAAAAATTGCAAATGTTGCAACCTGTATTCGCTGATGTCCGCACGAATGGGAAGGTATCTTTTCGAGATATTGAAACCCTTCGAATAAAGTCATAAAAATCTACTGTAAATTGCAGTTACTCAACTCTACGGGGCAAGTGGGCACATGAAATTTAACTTTTTATTCTTCCTCATAATACTTACCGTTGCCAATAATCACATAATTAACCATATTTGATGTTGAAAACATATATTGTATAAATATGATATCAATCTAAAAGGAGTATAAAATGGTAAAACTTTCTTGTTTGTTAGCTACTTACGTGTTTTAATTACTGCAGTAATTGTGAAAATTGTATTATTGTTGTTCTGCTTGTCAGAAAACCACTTTCACGGTGGAATTATTTTTATGATTTGATTTAACAGGAAATATCTTCCACTATATTCTTAGCTAAATTCCAAGCTAAAAACATCAAAATAATATAAATACTGTTAAAAAAGTCTGTGTAGTGTCACTTACTCCGGGTGCCTGGATAATATTCTTAATGAGGATTTTTTAAGCTTTTTGATAAGGCTTGGGTAACAGGGGCGTTTAAGCATATTCCATTTACTTTCGTAGGCCGTTGTAATGTTGATCCATTCTATTTTTAATCTTCAACGGTTGATTGGCAAAGAAAATTCTCAATCAATAACTAAGTACTCAAGGAACTCTAAGCTGGGAAGCAGGCTATGTCCCAGCAGAGGTGTAATGCCAGACAGAAGAAGAATAAATTTAATGTATTCTAACTTTGAAAAGAAACAGTGCTCGGTTAGATATACTTCCACAGTATGAATAAGTGAACAGTCGAACTTAGAACATATCTAATCGAATAAGTGTCCTATAGCTCAATAAATCCTCAAAATCACATAATACAGTTTTGGTTTTTACAAAATGAAAAACTCAATAAATATGTTTATATATATAGTCACGACATGAACCAGCCACCACAGGTGCAACGTCACATGCACCGTCATCACCTTTGGATCGGACCACTGCCACGTGCTATGCAACGTCGACACCTTTATGCCCAACAGCCGGAATTGCTAGGTCAGCAGTTCAATTCTACAAAACCACCGGACTGACCGTGACCGGTGTTCAGTTTATTTTTATCCGTGTTTCATTGCGTTTCGGCTTAAGTAATAAAGTGATTTAGTGAGGAAAATCAGTTAAGTGTTTTTTAAAAAGCCCGAACCGCCAGCAAACCCAGGATTGGCGCAGCCGTCCAGTGCTCGAAAAACAATTTCGCGAAAAACAGTGTAGTGACTCTGGTCTACCAGCCAGAATCGAAGTGAACCCGCGAAAGCATTCGCTAACATCGAGGGTGCAGCGGAGTTGAGGTTCCACCGCGTGAAGTTGGACGTCGAGAGAACCCACGCACAACGATTGCAAGGTGAGTGTTTTTTTTTCTTTATCCTCTATTCCACACCGAAATACGAGTGAAAGTGAAAACATCGCCTAGGTTGGCGTTTTATTTTTCCGTGAGTTTGAAGCCCGTTCTAAGAGAAAGGCTCGAACTCATTAAGAAATTAAAATTTGCTAAACCCCTGGAGTGAGAAGAGTTCTAAGAGAGCTTCCCCTCCAACCGAAATTGTGAAGTTCTAAGAGAATTACATTTCGGGAGTCATACGAGTTCCGAGAGATCGTACGGCTCAAAACAAACAAAAATATAGCTTGCTTTTATCTTCTAAGTGCATGTCATGCCAAAGGAGCATAAAGTAAGAAACAGTCTGAAGCAAACTCACCACTTGTTATCTAAAATTAGAAACAGCGCGTGCGTGTCTTCAGATTCAGACAGCTCTGAGTCTACCGATTCGGGAGACTTAGCACATATTCCAATAAAGAACATCCCTTCACTAGAAATCCTTTCTCTAAACGACAACAACAATATGGAAGAAGTCAATGCCAAACTGCAAACGATGATGCAGATGATGGAGGCACTGGCAAAACAACAAACAGAACATGCCACGTATTTCAGTCAAATTCAAACGCAAACAAATCAAACTCAAGAAAACGTTATCGCTCATCAACCTATAAGTAACATCGACCAGCTATTCAAAATTCCAGACCCGATCAAAATGATCCCCATATTTGACGGCAATAGAAAACAATTAAGTTCATGGCTGGAAACAGCAGAAGAAACCCTTAATGTATTAAAACCACATGTATCAGCTCAGCAGTTTAGAATGTACTTTACTGCGGTATCTAATAAAGTCCAAGGCAAAGCAAAAGACATTCTTTGCTTAGCCGGAAATCCGGACAAATTTGAAGATTTAAAAGAAATATTGACGAACGCGTTGGGAGATAGACACGAATTGTCAACATACAAGAGCCAATTATGGCATTGTAAAATGACCGAAGATATGTCTATCCATATTTATTACAAAAAGTCCAAAGAAATAATTCAAAATATTAAGACTCTAGCAAAACAAAAAGATACATACAAAAATCATTGGGACGCCATTAACGAGTTCATTGAAGAGGATGCGCTAGCAGCCTTTATATCTGGACTCTCAGAACCGTACTTTGGTTATGCACAAGCTGCACGACCAAAGGATATTGAGGATGCATACGCATTCTTATGCAAATTCAAATCTAAACAAGTTGTAGCTCGAAACCTGAATCAAGACCAAAAATTCAACAAAAACAAAATATTTGAATATAAATCCCAAGGATCATCAAATTTCAATCAAAATAAGAAACCTTTTATAAAAACCGAACATAAAGATACAACTGAACCAATGGACACAAAAACTACTCGGAGTCGGTTAACCATAAATAATCATGTAACGGAAGAAGAGGAAACTCAATCACATTTAAATTCAGAAACTGAATCTGATGAAGAAGTAGATCTAGATCTAAATTTTCACTTGGTCAACCCCACACAAAAACAACCTAAATTACCTCCCATATTTGAAACTGAATCATCCTAAAACAAAAAAGCAGTTAAAAATATTAATCGATACTGGGGCAAACAAAAATATTATTTCACCAAACATAATAGAATCCGTTAAAACCGTACCGAATACACAAATCAGTAATGTTTGCGGAGTCAACAACGTCACTTCGAAAGGAGAACTCGATCTTTTCGGAAATACGTTTAAACCTTTGCAATTTTACGTAATGAAATTTCATTATTTCTTTGATGGAATTCTGGGGTCAGAATCCCTTGCAAAACTTAAAGCACAAATCAACTATGAGAATGAAACCATTACGTTAAGGGATAAACAATTTTCATATTCAAAATTCTACCCTGCAAAAAAACTTTACAATCATTTCATAACTATCGATACAATGAACAACGGAGACTGGTTGGTACCCACATACCAAAAACTTCATAAAAAAGTTTTCATTCAACCAGGACTATATAAAGCACATAATAATAAATCGACCATCCATGTTATTTCTGCAACCAAAAACATAGAAAATCTTCCAAAACTTCAACTGACAGTAAACAATTTTGAAACAATTCTCCCAGAAAAGATTGACTCTCAACATATTTCCAAAAATGATATAGAGTCTATAATTAGAACAAATCATCTTTCGAAACTAGAGAAACAAGAACTGCTTTGCACTCTCTTCAAACACCAAGAAGTGATCCAAAAGAAAGGAGAAAAACTTTCATGTACGTCAGCTACAAAACATAAAATTATAACAACAAACGATTCTCCCATTTATACAAAAAACTATCGCTACCCACACCACTTTAAAGGCGATATCCAACAGCAAATTGAAGAAATGCTAGACAATGGCATCATTAGGCCTTCGAAAAGCCCATACTCTTCACCGATATGGGTAGTACCGAAAAAACTTGACGCGTCAGGCAAAAGAAAGGTACGCGTCGTAATAGATTATAGGAAGCTGAACGAGCTCACTATTGACGACAGATACCCTATGCCTCAAATAGAGGATATTCTGGATAGCCTCGGAAAGTCATCGTACTTCACAACGATCGACTTAAAGTCTGGTTTCCATCAAATCCCGATGGATCCTGCCCACATAGAAAAAACAGCTTTTTCAACGGACAAAGGACATTTTGAATTCACGAGAATGCCCTTTGGCCTAAAGAATGCTCCTGCTACATTCCAGAGAGCAATGAACAATATCCTAGGAGATTATATCGGCACCAAATGTTATGTCTATCTTGATGACATAATTATTATCGGATATAATCTAAAAGACCATTTAGAAAATCTTAGCCTTATCCTGAAACGCTTATCGGATTTCAACTTAAAAATCCAACTCGATAAGTGTGAATTTCTCAAGCGAGAGACCGAATTTCTAGGGCATATAATTTCAAATGAAGGTGTCAAACCTAACCCCGAAAAAATAGATAAAATTCTGAAGTGGCCTCTACCAAAAACGCAGAAAGAGATTAAACAGTTTCTGGGTTTAGTAGGTTATTACAGAAGATTTATTAAGGATTTTTCAAAAATAACTAGACCTATGACCAAATATCTCAAGAAAGATTCATCAATCAATATAAATGATTCATCGTATCACACAGCATTTGATACGCTCAAAGGGATAATTGCCACAGATCAAGTTTTAGTCTATCCCCAGTTTGATAAGCCTTTCATCGTAACAACAGATGCTTCAGGATATGCATTAGGTGCAGTTCTATCTCAGATACAAGACAATATAGAACGCCCAATCGCCTTTGCATCCAGAACACTAAACGATGCAGAAACCAGATACGCTACCAACGAAAAGGAAGCGCTGGCAATCATATGGGCCGTGAATAAATTCAGACCATACTCTTTACGGGACTAAATTTACTTTAGTAACTGACCATAAACCTCTGACTTTTATTAAAAGTTCAGAGAAAAATCAAAAAATTTTGCGATGGCGCCTAGATCTGGAAGATTATGACTACGAAGTCAAGTACAGAGAAGGCAAATCAAATGTAGTAGCAGATGCACTAAGCAGAATGCCTGTTGAAGTAAATATTAATGAAACCAATAATGATGAAATTCCTTATTTTTCAGGTTCCGAAGATCTTGAAGATGATGCAGATTCCATTGCCAATAACTCCCCTGAATCCCATGATTCCCTTGATTCCCAAACTGTTCACTCAGCTGATGATTCAGCTAATAACTATATTCATTTCACGGAACGCCCTTTAAATTATTTCAAAAATCAGATAATATTCCGTATTTCCCGTATAGATACTATTATCCAAGAAACCCTTTTCCAGAACTACCATAGAACAATAGTATCTCAGAAACCTATACAAAATAAAATATCACACATCTTTTGAAAACCTTCCACAATGGTAGACAAACAGCCCTTATGGCACCAGAAAATCTTATCCAGACGGTACAGGAGTCCTTTAAAGAAAACTTCAATCAAAAAGGTCATTTCGTTTTTACTAACAATATGGTCGAAGACGTGCAAAATGAAGAAAGACAGAATCGAATAATAATAAATGAACACAATAGAGCTCACCGAGGTATAACTGAAGTCGAAGCCAAAATTAAAAGATCATATTTTTTCCCAAATATTTACTCAAAAATCAGAACCTTTATAAACTCATGTGAAATATGCAATACTCACAAATATGAACGCAGACCATTTAACATAAAAATTTCACCCAGACCAATAACAGAAAAACCATTAGATAGAGTCCACATGGACATATTCATCATGGATAAATGCAGCTTCTTATCTCTAATAGATTCATTCTCTAAACATTTACAGTTAATAGTTTTGAAATCAAAAAATCTTGTACATGTGCAGAAAGCACTAGGAAAATATTTCAGCTCCTTTGGAGTACCCAGAGAAATTGTCACCGACCATGAAACCACTTTTCAATCAATTCAACTAAGAAATTTCCTTAGCCAGCTAGGGGCACAAATTCATTACGCCGCTTCGTCAGAATCGAATGGACAAATAGAGCGTACACATTCTACTATAATAGAAATTTTTAATACCAACAAGCACAAATTCAGAGGAATGGGTACAAAA
Organism: Aedes aegypti; assembly: GCF_002204515.2. Taxonomy (NCBI): domain Eukaryota; kingdom Metazoa; phylum Arthropoda; class Insecta; order Diptera; family Culicidae; genus Aedes; species Aedes aegypti. Next base: position 406,336,681 of record NC_035108.1, read on the forward strand.
TCAATTGTAAAATTATCCGTTGCATTATATAACAACTCTGTACACTCTTCAACTAAATATACTCCAAATGAAATATTGTTCAACCAGAATAATATTGTTAACCCGGAAGAAATTATAAGAGACGCCCAAGAGCTATTCCTTAAAGCAAAATTGAACATGGGTAAAGCACAAAAACAAATGATTTCTCAAAATTCTAATAAGGAAGACCCTCCAATTATAAATGATGGGCAAGAAGTTTATGTTATTCCAAATATTCGCACAAAGACTCAACCCAGAGCCAATAAAACAAATGCAAATGAAGTCACAGACAGAACATTCAAAACAACCGTCACATTAAAAGACATAAAAACAAAATCAAAAGACCGAAAAAAATGTAACACCATTTACTTTTATAACTTTTTGCTTCCAGATGCTTCACTACTTTATCACATTCACCCTCATTCTCACAAACATCTCATGTCAAGACCTAACTATCAGGAATCTTCATAATGATTTGATAATGATGCAAAAAAATAGCCTATGTAGAATTCAGACAGGAAATATCCGAGTTGTACACCCGATCAACCTAACAGACATAGAAATTACTATCAATCAACTCACAAATTTGGTGTATCGTAAACAAAATAATAACGCTTTATTTGAAATTAGTAAATACAAGATACGAGAATTTGTACTCTAATTTTATGCAAATCAAACCAATATCGCACAAACGGTCCAAAAGATGGGACATCATCGGCACAGCGTGGAAGTGGATAGCGGGCAGCCCAGATGCTCAAGACCTACGGATAATCGACAGAAGCCTCAATGAACTTGTCAACGAAAATAATCATCAAGTAAAAAATTAATCACCAAATCGGCAAAAGAATTTCGGAACTTACAACCACCATCAACGAACTAATCGAAAAAACAACAAATCAATCAAATCATTCTCGATGAACTTGACGTCATCACCACCATACTGAACATAGATACACTCAACAAAATTCTAACAAGCGTTCAAGAAGCGATACTCTTTTCTAAAATGCACGTCACAAACAGCAGAATGTTATCTGGCAAAGAAATTCATCTGATCAAGGATATACTCAGAAATCAAGGAGTCCAGCTAGACATCCCGGAAGAAGCACTCAATTTTGTTACACCAAAAATGGCAACTAGCGAAAATACTTTACTCTACATATTACATGTTCCAGAATTGGAGACAGAAGAATCGACAATCATGCGAATCCACCCATTGAGTCAAAATGATTCGATTATTAAGACTTACCCTCAATTCCTTATCAAACAAGCCAAAACAACTCTTCACCACTGCAAAACCAGACGACTACGTCCAAAGACACAGTTTTATCAAAGAATTCAAGGATCTGTGTATTTATCCACTCATCATGGAACTGAGCCACAATGTCTCATGGAAATCAACGCAGAAACTACAACCAAACTAATAACCAATAACAAAATTCTTATCTCAAATGCAAAAACCAAGAATTACGCTCAAATTGCGGTCCTAGCGACAGATACTTATCTGGAAATTTATAGTATCGTTCTCAAATTGTACAATCGAATTTATGGACCAAAATTTCACATCTACCGAAAAATAAGTGAAAAGCGAGTCTATTCAAGGAGCATTACACAATCTGCAGATAAACAGCGAGATTTTGCAAAATCATGACGTTGCAAAAATAGAAAAAGCCACCCTTCTGAACAGACGCAAACTGGAAAAAGTATCTCTTCAACACGAAACCGACCAGATTTGGAAATGGAGTCTATTAGGAGGAACCGCTCTTGATGTCGACTCTACTATTCTTCACCTTTACCTTATCTTCATTCATTTAAGGTTTACCCACAAAAGGACATCGAGGAAAACCCACCAAAGGAAGCCTGAAACCAAATCACCAGAACATGGTAACCAGGAGCTGAGTATCGAGGACGACACTTCTTCACCCCCCGGAGGAGTCACGACCATGAACCAGCACCACAGGTGCAACGTCACATGCACCGTCTCACCTTTGGATCGGACCACTGCACGTGCTATGCAACGTCGACACCTTTATGCCCAACAGCCGGAATTGCTAGGTCAGCAGTTCAATTCTACAAAACCACCGGACTGACCGTGACCGGTGTTCAGTTTATTTTTATCCGTGTTTCATTGCGTTTCGGCTTAAGTAATAAAGTGATTTAGTGAGGAAAATCAGTTAAGTGTTTTTTAAAAAGCCCGAACCGCCAGCAAACCCAGGATTATATATATATATATATATATATATATATATATATATATATATATATATATATATATATATTATGAACTTTTATATGGAAATAAAACTTTTATCCAACGAAGCTGTCTTTTGCAATGATTACATTTAAAAATAATGTACTCTAAAGAACAAAAATTTTAAATAAAAAAAAATGTTCGGGATCCCTCGGTGGATTTTTTTGGGGAACACGTCAAATGAAAGCTAAAAACCTATATTTTCGAATGGTGAAAGATTTAGCGATGCCTATTTTTTGTGATAAACCTTTCCCATATACACGCCGTGACTTCGGCACCCGAAACAACGCGGTGACCGCACTGGTTGTGTGAACAAGCAAACTTGGCCGGATTTCCAAACATCGCTCGAACCGAGTTGGAACACCACCTCCCATGTCTGTCTCGGACCTATCCGCCCCTCATTAACGTAGCTGCATTCAACCACCATCCCTAAAACATGCCCCTATCCGGGACGTCGCGCGCTTTAATTGGTGGACCGACGAAGCAAAAAAAAAAAAAAAAAGAAGCAGTCAAGGCTCGCGGGAAAGCGCTCCGGTTAAGTGAAGGACTAGCCATGAGTGTTAAAATTCACGTTAATGAAGAAAAAAAGAAAGAAAGCGCTCCGAGCCTTCCAAACGGGCTAAAAAGAGACTTCCCGAAGACCACCCGGACTGGAGCCTTGCCCAAGAAAGCTATCAGGTTGCCCGTAATACTTGCATTACCGAAAACCAGTCGTCGTCTGAGCTCTGGCGGCGCATAAACTGTTTCAATGGCAAAAGACGGACCAAATGTATGGGCCTAAAAATTGACGGTGTTCGAACAAAAGACCCGGATGTGATAGCCGTCGAACTCACATCCATTCGAAAATATCACGAACCTTTCCTCAAACGCCAGCCCCAACCAGAAACGGCGGTTACCCGTTTCCAAGTTCCGCCAGACAAAGGCCAACCTTTCAACCGTCCCTTCCCGCTCAAAGAGTTTGAGTATGCCCTTAAAAAAAGCAAAGGGAAAATCAGCTGGGCCCGACGAAATCGGGTGCCCGATGCTGAAAAATCTTCCTCCGAGCGGTAAACCCGTATTACTGGCAACCATCAACAATGAGTGGAACAATTGCCGGTACGCTTCCTGATAGCTGGAAGCACAACTTTGTCGTGCCCATACCAAAACGCTCCGGTCCCGCCAACGATGTTGGAAGTTATCAGCCAATCGCTCTGACGAGCTGCGTGGCCAAACTCATGGGAAGAATGTCAAATCGCAGACTGATAGAGCACCTCGTGGAGATGAAAAAGCTGGACCATCGGCAGCATGCCTTCCGGCTGGATACGGCACTGGCGCTTTTCGGACCTATCTCTGCCAAATCTTGGACGATGCTCAGAAGAATGGCGAACACGTTAAAATGGCAGCACTTGATCTGGCCAAGGCCTATAACCGAGCATGGACGCCCGGAGGGCTTGACAAACTAGCCCGCTGGGAAATGACAGGAAACATGCTTTTGCTTGTCAAGAACTTCCTTGACGGGCGAACATTCCAAGTTGTTGTAGGAAACCACAAATCCAAAGTAGTAAGAGAAGAAACTGGTGTACCACAGGGCTCAGTATTAGCGGTTACCCTGTTCCTAGTGGCAATGAGCGCTCCCAAAGTCTCCCAAAGAACTCCCCAATCGCTCCCCCCCGCTCAATTTTTATTTGCCTCGGGCTGCAAATCTCGTTAATAAAGATAATAATAATAATAATGTATTCAGTCTTCCCAACCGAACACCAAACACGTTGGTTCAGGCAGTTTCGTACACTGGGCCAGAATACTTAGGTTGTACATTTGTATATCGTGTGTTCCTTATTTATGAAACAGTTAAATTATGGTTTTATTGAACGCTCAAGCATTTCTAAAAGTAAGATCATAAGTTTTATAAGTGAGATCACTGATACAACAGCAAACCGAAACGCTCGAAGCTGAACTTAAACCCAAACATGCGTAAAGTATCGGTTCGATTGCAACTGCGGTTCAAATTTTGATGCAAATCTTCTGTTGCATTCGAGGTTCAGAACGATGGCATAAAACGGACAGACAGAAAACACTTGAAATTCACGCTTATCAATTTCTTTTTATCGTGTCCTGCTGTATGATATAGGAAAATCCTGGGCTGTTTCATGAAATTACCTCTAAATGTTACCTAAAATATTGATCTTAATTGATCTGCTTAAATAAATCATTTATTCAAGCCTCAGGTCTTGCTATATGTACCAAAAAGTTCCATATATGATCGTAGAAATTTTTCCACGTGGATTTCAACCGTTCTCTGTCTGTAAGCTTTGTGCTTTCTGCTAAAATAATCTGGAGTCCACTATATTTACTAAAAATCCTGCTAATCATTTACTAGAAATCATTCTAAGAGTTCGATAATAAATTTCTGATAAGGATCCTGCTAAAATCAACAGAAAATCAGGTAGATGAAATGCTTCCAATTGAAGTTTTTGCTGGCTTGTTGAAAATATTCACAATAGTACATTGAACTTCTGTTCGAAATCCAAAAGATTTTAACAAGTTTTTAAATATTTCTTTGTGTATTCTCAAACTTTTTACCATAATTTTGGAAATTTTCGGCAAGGAATTTCCCAAATATAGGTTAGGTGTCCTCCAGGCAAGCTATTTGGTATAATTTCATACACATGCAATAAATTTTAAAGAAGCCAACTTGAGGTCGTTGCAGGAGTTCGTTAAAATTTCGCCAGGAATTCTTCAAAAGTCTTGACAGATCGAAAATCTTTGCAGAAATCTTTATGGTATCACTACGGCAGATATACCGTAAAATCGGGTGTAATTGATCAGTAGGGTGAAATTGATCATCGTATCACACGATTTTATTTATTCTAATGGAGCACAAATATCATTGTAAGCTGCAATAAATGAACATTGTTTGTCGTAACTATTGTCGAATTGTGTGTTGTGAAGTTTTTTTGCGTTAAAGATTGATTATTATTATGATAATAATGTAAAATTTCAAAATCATGCACGGTGCAGTATTTATAACACCTATAAATTTCTATTTCTAAGCAAGAATTTGAACATGGTATGAACCTGAAAGTTTGTGAGGATGCTTGAGATATATCCCTAAACCAGATTTCATTACCAAAACGCGTACCAATTAGCTCATATGGTTGAATTAATTGAATTTCTGTTAGATATCATTGAATTCCTTAGGAAATTGCATACATTTAGGCGTTTTCCGCGTAATTGTTGAAATTTAACTGTTCGTTATTTATATAAATATTGCATTGTTAAGAATTTGACAAGCATATTCGGATTCAGAGAGCTCAAATTTATAATGTAGAGTTGTTTTGAAAACTAACAAAAAATGACATTGACAAGTGATCAATTTCACCCCGAAATGAGATCCCCTGATTTTTTATTTTAGATAATAAAAATGGCTAAAATGGCATTTGTTAGAAAATTTCGCTACATGAGTCGATGAGGCTCATGTTTGGCATTGTTAACATTATAAAAACAGACTAGAAAAACCGTGAAAAATGATCAATTTCACCCGAAATTACGGTACGTCAAAAACCTCCCTCAATTTACGCTAAAAAAATCGAGAAGATGAGTTTGATTATTTAGAAACAAAAAAGAATTTCAAATTTCTCCAATTTCCTCAATAGTTCGCCTAGAAAATTATGTCACGAATTTCCTATGGATACCTCCAGGAACGAGATTACGTTCATTGAAAAAAAAAACATCATGTAAAATCAATGAGGTAAAATTGGGATTGTTATCTCTTGTTGGCATTGCAAGTATTGATCAGTAATTGTGTACACAAAAATTGAACAAGTCCATTTTGTAATATTTAAAATAAAAAAAAAATCTGAACTCCGCTACTAATGCTCTATACAAAAAAACGATGTAGAGATTTCTTGCATTCATTGAACAATGATGAAAAATGACATAGTTACATGCAATGGCTTCACGGAAGCAGTCACTAGGGGTCCGCGGACCACCAGTTGAGAAACCCTGCAATAGACGCTGGTGCAGGTCCATTTGGGGATAGGAGGAGAATGTTGACGTTTTACTTGCTTTTTGGAAGCCAAAGAGTCCTCTGCACTTTCATAAGAAAACATTGGTAGTTGGTATAGGGGAAACGATTGTTGAAGGGATTCGTTTTGGTAAATGATTAAGATATAATATGGGAAGAGTACGTAAGTACAAATATTAATGACCGATACGCTTTTTGTAACAGCAATACGTGAACCGTACACGATCAGTTGCCAATGCTTGCCACACGATGTACAAATGCAAAAATGATTAACTGGAAAAGAAAACTCTCAATTATCAACTGTGGAAGTGCTCATAAAACACGAAATTAAAAGCAGGCTGTGTTCCAGTTGTGACGTAACTTCAGAAAGAAGAAGAAAAAAGGTATCATTATGCGACAGATATCCGTCGCGAAATAGATGAATGCAAAATCTCTTGAAATGATTCTCACACTTTCTTGATTAAGCATGCTTTCCTGTGGAGCTCTATCAAATGTGTGTTACTGATTGTACTATCGTTGATTTTCTGGAGCTATTAATGATTTGTAAATAGCTCCAATAACTGAACGATAAGATAATCTGGAACACATATTTGAAAGAACCACTGAACCCTTACTAATAAACTGTCTATCTGATTAGAGCATGATTCTGTATGATAAGGAAAAATAAGAAAAATAGCTTCATTTCAAACAAACATATCAATGGTTCCAAACACCATATCTCGAACTTCATTTTCAATACTAGATAAAACTATATGCAAACGGCATTCCATAATAAATGAATTGTACATTTGATCGGAAAACTAGGAATCATAATCCATATGCAAATGGAACTATTTTATTCATGAGATACCTTTCGTTCGATTTCCCTCCTCTGCTCATCCATTTGGAGCATAGCCCGCCTGGTTTCCGAAAACACCCTTCTTTATTCATTGGCATTTGCATCTTAAAGCTTCAGCTATTTAGAATTCAGCTCAGGCTGCCATGATGGCAGTTGCTTAAACCCAGTAGCTTATCCCTGAAGAATTAATAAATCACGATCTTATTCTGTCGGCGATTTTCCTCGAGGCTACGAAGCTCCTAAAAAACTCCGTTCGAACGAAACAATGGCAATAAATTTCAGAAAATACAAACCGCTCACTTTGCCATTTCCAGCGAAGCACAGGATGAAAAATGCTGCGTGATGCTGGTGGCGCATTTTTTATACAACCAAGTAAAAGAGAGTAAGAGTTGATATTTGCTAGGGAAGGAAAATAAGATGGACTAAACAGTTCTTTTCTGCACTGTGCCGGCTGAATACCCAAACAAAATGCAGGGAGAAAGGATATAAGTTATATTTTTGAAAGTTTACCTCCAAAACCACGCCTCGGGTCAGGCTGGCTAGAAGAGTGGGAACCTTTCTCGGGCGTATTGAGCTCACTGAGTTATTATTTGCTTTTTGTGCCACTCAGCATCCAAATATAACCTGGAAACCACACAAGTATGGAAAAGACATGAAAAACCTGGGGTTGCTTTGAATAAACACGTCTGGAAAAGTTCATAGAGTTCATTAATATTACTTTATGGAGGAAAAAAGAAAACACAAAAATCTTTTTATGAGAGCAAATATGTTTTAGAAGTTTTAAATACGCGGAATTAATTGCAATGGCATGCACGGAAAGTTTTTTTTTATCAACATTAATTGAGATCATTTCAAGAACAATATCTTGAAGAGGTTACTATAACTTGAGTAAGAACTAGACAAATAAGACGAGTGAATGACTGCTGAACGAATCACCCAAACAATGAAAAGTAATCCTCAAAGTTTTCCCATACCAACTCTCTAGCTGTAAACAAATCATCCGAAATTAACTTGTCTTTTTTGATTTTATCGCAACACTCGACTACGCATAACACGTTTCGCAAATCCACACGCCCTCGTTCCAAAACTCTAATAGCTTTCGGATAGCCCATGCACGTGTTCACTCTCAAAAGCCGCTGGCGTCGATTGTAGTGTGCACTTCACCGAAAAAAGTGCATTCAATCCCGGAGGAAACCCGTAATTAAATTAGCGCCACGTGTGCATCAACGGTTTTCCGCTGACACCACTTTTCCTACTCACTAACTGACACAGAATGGGTCTTTTCTTTGCCCAGTTGGGACGTGATAATCGATCGACATTAATCACTTCCCATCCACATGGCTCAGCCTCCACCGCGCTCTTGCACAGTAGGGTGCGGTTAATTTTTCGAAAGTTTTCAAAACAAGAAGTTCGTGTGCTCTTCTAAATTCAAATCATATGAACAAAAAGAAACCCCAACAATGGTGCCAAAAGTTTCGAAATTAGTTGAAAAACAACGAAGTTATGTTAACTTCAGTGAAGTTCATATTTTGTAACTTAAAAATTCACCTTCAAGTTATTTTTCGCTCAAACTTTTAGTTTTTTTATGTGATTCGAATTGCGAAGAGCACATGATCATGTGTCGCATAACCTTTGAGTATGAGATGTTTCGGAAAATAATCCCCACCCTACTGCGCAGGGACTAAGATCGGGACATGGAAGACATTTTTCATGTGAGAAAAGCGCACTTGTTCTCATGTTTCTCTTTCTTTTCGGCCAGTCAGTGACACGTGTCAAAGCTCGTATTTGTTTTCTTATTTCTGCACCGGCATCAATGGAGAAGGATGTGCCTTCGAATGAAAGGACATGCTTTGGAAACACGCGTTGAATTGTAGAACGCACACTGACTAGCGTTCGTCCGTTGGTGCTGAAAATATGTTGCATTGCGTATCGGGTCACGCCTCGACCCACGGTTGCCAGAGGTATTTATGACAGGATCGTGATGCGAATTGAAGATGCAGAAGGGTGGTAATAATAATGGTTTTGCATATTTCAATCCTGAACAAATAGAATATGCACCAAAGAAGTGGGAAAATAATATAGAATTTGATAAAAGTGACATAGGTTGAACATTCCATTTCATTCATATCAGAGAGGCTAAATATTTCATATCACACAGCGAACTTTGTTTATCTTAGAAATTCTAACAGATTTCCTCCAGAAAAAAAATTACAAATTCATAGATTGACATGTAGTATAACTTGAGGAGAAAAATTAATAAGAATAATTCTAGAAATTCATTAGTGTTTTTAGAGGCCTTTAGAAATCTGTTGTCGAATTCTCACAGTTATGCTTAATGTGTGCATTCACGATTGTGCCACTTTTCCCAAATGCCGTTTCCCCGAATGACATTTCCCCGTATTACCCGTTTCCCCGAAAGGTGTTCAAAAAAGATAAAGAATATTCCCCGTGAACTAGGAAGAACGATAAGCAGCAATTAAAAGGAAAAAAAAATGAGTAATTCTTGCCTAAATATATATTGACAAAAATGCTGAGAACGGTGAATCTTTGAAGAACATCCGATCAAATGAAGAAGGGTGTATTTCAGATGACCAGTTCATTCACAATTATAAGTGCCAAGTACATTTCGAGGTAATGGGTAATTCGGGGAAAGCGAGGTTTTCAGGGAACTAACATTCGGGAAAAAGTAGCACAATCGTGCGTTCATAACACGGGTTTAATTCCAGAACTGATATAGGATTTTTAAAAAGTTTGAAAGGATTTTTTAGCATACTACTTCCTCCTTCTTCTTAGCATTACGTCCTCATTGGGGCAAAGCCTGCTTCTCAGCTTTGTGTTCAATGAGCCCTTCCACAGTTATTAACTGAGAGCTTTCTTTGCCAAAGTTGCCATTTTGGCATTCGTGTATCGTGTGGCAGATACGATGATACTCTACCCGACCAGAAGTTCATAACAAGATTGTTACCCATTCCTATCAGCAGCAGTTGAAAATAACAGGAGTTGATAAAATTTTGTTATTAAGATGGCTTTGTTCTCAATCGATTATATTTTTAGTAGCACATTTATAGCAACATTTGTTATATTTTTGACGTTGCATTTACAAGTTTGTTGCAAATTACATCCGATGTCATAAACAGTAACATAATTTGCAACAATTTTGCTATTTTGTAACATCCCTGCAACACATTCTGTAATAATTTTGATATAATTGTAACAGGGTTTGTTATATTTTAGTTAAATTTGCTGCAATTTCTGTTAGAATTTTTGTTATTTTAACTACTAACGGTACATGTTTTAAATCAACTGGTGATATATAAAAATCATATCAGGGCAACACATTCTGTTATAATCTTGTTTCTTCCGTCTGGTCGGGTATGTCTACACGGATAAAAATCTGATCCCCACACCATGATTTACAAATCATGAAATTCATAAATTGGTAAGGTCATAATATCAGGATCACAAATCATGGTCCCTGGAGTCATAATCATGATTCCTCATAAGCGTAACATCCAGTGTGAAAACACTAAGCGGCGCATTTTGCTTCATCTCATTCGTATTGATCACTTCTGATTCAAGATGACGAAGCGGTTGAGTGGTAGAGTACGTGGCTCACAATCGGAAGGTTCTTGGCTCGAATCGCAATGTATGCTATTTTTATTTTATTTTTTATTTTGTCGATCATAAACGGATGCGCGACTCAGCATTTTTAGCATTTGGATCATGATTCCGAGCAATCAGCAACAAAAACCTAACGTGTGTGTTGCGTTACGGCAATCTGACTCATGATATCATGAGTCTAAATCATGGTGTATTTTCATAAGATGAAAACACGCTGGAATTATGATATCATGAGTCATAATCTTGTTTTTGGATTCTGATTTCTACCCGTGTAGCAAGTCAAGGAAATTTCCATTAGGAGAATATCCTGGACCGACCGTAAATCGAACCCAGATAGCTTCAGCATGGCTTTGCTTTGTAGCTGCGGACTCTAACCACTCGGCTGAGGAAGGCCGTACACAATTTACAAAAACAAGCTTCCCAATAAAGTAGTTTGATGTTAAAAAAATGAAAATCCAATCTTCTATATCTTCCTTGCTATCACTGCAATAAAAAATTGTTTTTTTTGTGAAATTTTTAGCATTATTGGTGGTGATTTAAAAGTGGCCCAGAGACGATGTAGGTTTTGTAAGTTCTTACATTGATAAGTTTGTTTTACCAATGATACTGGCTTGATTCATATTACATACATTTAAGGCCTCAGTGACGTATAACTCATCAAAAACCATATAAAATAAATTATTCTGTATGATTCCTTCGCGTTTAAAATGATGAGTGAAAGCTTTGATTTCACAACGTGAATAATTTTTAATTGATTGAAATATGTGTCATTTTCATGACGCTGCATCTCTTTTGCCTCATATTCTAGACACTTTGATTCGAATTCCGGACAGCCCATGAAAATCACAAAATCCTAACAGCAATGAGGTGACATTAATTTTATTAACCACGCCATTGGCTTCCAAACTCTACGGATGCACTACCCATCAAGCCATCAAGTTCATTTCTCGCAACCAATCTATAAATCCCTAAATTTTCCTACAGAATAATCTTGTCAACTAAAGTGAAATTGACATAGTGTGAATTTCTCTATTATTTTTGGATTATTGACGTTGACTTATTTTTTAAAACCCATTTCAGTCAACTAAAATTGTTGAACTTGTTGGAAATAATTTTGATATTCATTGAGATTTAATGCAAATAGCCAACAGAAATGCTTAAAACTAACTGGAAATTCCACGAATGTTTTCAAATCAACTTAAATATTTAAACTTGTTGGCAATACAAAGAATATTTTTGGGTTTATACAATGCAACTAATTAAATCCTGATGACGGTAAGCTCACTGTCAGAAAATTTTCTGAAGTCTATTCGAATCATCAAAGTTCAAATAATTATGATTGAAGCAAAGTTTTTTTTATAACTTATTGTAGTGGATGCTCAAACTTTTTTTTTTCAATTTAAAACTATTACGGTGAGAGGTAATTTGGCATAAACTCGTTTGGCATAAAGCCGTTCGGCATAAAGTCGTTTGGCATAATGGTCATTTGGCATAAAATCGTTTGGCAAAATGGTCGTTTGGCATAATGGTCGTTTGGCATAATAGTCGTTTGGAATAATGAGTCTGAAACTAAGAATTTGTCAATTTTCATTTTTACGTTCCTATTGAATCTTTCTGTTGACACCAGGCTTTTCAACAATCATTCGCTCTTGAATAAATTTAAGCATATTAGGAAAGTTATTGCCAATAGTATTTTATTATTTATCCAGAAATTACCCTTCTTACAAATATTAATTCTTCTTTTGAGTTTCGCTATTGGAACAAATTTTTGCACTAAAGATTTTTATATATTTAGCACAAATTTACCCTTCTTCTAATTGTTCTATTTTTTTCCTAAATATGATGAAACCATAATTATAGATATGAAAACTGTTGATTTAAACTTTTTATAAATTTCGCCTTCTTTTATGCATAGGCTGTTCTTTGGAGCTATATTTTTTAAGTATTTTTGTTTACAACTGACAAAAAGGCGGTAATCGATAACATTGATCTACTCAAACTATCAGCGAAAAGAGAAATCGAATACTGCAGTTACTTTGATGGGTTGTGCTACTTTTCCCCGAATGTCGTTTCCCTGAATGCCAGTTCGTCGAATATCCCGTTTCCTCGACTGACCCACTTCCCCGAAAAGTTTTTAGCACTCATAATTGGTCGGTGTTCAGACAGACTGAACCAAGTTCTTTTTAACGGTTTCAGGAGAATGTACCTCAGACATTCGAAATGTATAAATTTTGGCATCATTCGCTGTAATAATGTAACTTATCTATTCGATGATACATCTGTATCGAAACAGCATCGGGAAAATCAAAATTGATGGAGTCCTTAACGTATCTTTTGATCACCAAAATATCGTCTAGTCCGGTCTGTCTGAACACCGACCAATTGTCGTAACTTCATACATTTCGGGGTGGTGAACGAATTGACCATCTAATATGCACCCTTCTTTATTTTTTATTTTTTTTATCTTTATTAACTAGTTCATCTCGGGACCAACGGCATTACTTCCCTTCCGAAGGAAGTCGTCACTAAAATTTTTAGTGACTATCTCGGGGATGGGATTCGATCCCAGGTCCTCGGCGTGATTGGCGTGTGTTCTAACCACTACATCAGGTCCGTCCCACTCCCTTCTTTATTTAATTGGCGGTTCTTTTGAGTTTTACCGTCCTCAGCATTTTTGCCAACATGTGTATAGCCGAGAATGACAGAATACTTCCTTCTTTTGATTGTTTATCGTTCTTTCTCACCACCACTTTTCGGGGGAACCAGTCATTGCCGCAATAATTTTTGGCGTCCATTCTTCTATTGGTTTAATTGTAAATTTTGCCTTTTTTTAAAAATAGGCTGTTCTTTATATTCATACTGTTTTATATGTTATCATTTAGTAAAGTTAATTGTTAACTATTTCTTTATTTTGCTATTTTATCAATTCTTGCTTGATGTGATGTTAGGGTTAGAATTATTTTAGAACCTGCCAATATTCCACATATACTTTTTTTGGGGCAAACGCGTGATCTCCTTCTGAGATGTGCTGGAAAAAATATTATTTCAATCACAAATTTTCCCTTCTCTCGAAAATAAACGGTGTTTTTGATGTACACTTCCAAAATTAGAATTTATATTGAACCGTTGAAAAGTTTTGCCACAAATATTTTATTTTAAGGATGTGTTGTTCATTTGAGCTATGCTTTTTTGCGTCTGAAACATTTTAAACGAAAAATAATCTGCTTTCGTATAAATGCTATTTTTGCATTAAGTCGCATTGAAAGATCTTTGGATTAGAGCTTTTGATATTTGACAAAAAAATCATTCTTTTATCAATTAATTTTCATCGAGTGTTACGTCCAAACTGGGACAGAGCTTGATCTGCAGCGGAATATTCTATGAGCGTTCCCTTGACAAATAACTGCAAACTATCCTTGCCAATTTACTGTTTTCAAATATGTATATCGCAACAAGCTCTGAGATGTAGAGGCCCGTCACGAGTTTTTTTAGTAATGCTCTATAATGTCACATTAATTTTTGAAATTCTTAGCTTGGATAATCTTTGAACGAACAGCACCAATTTTGTTTTGCTATGGGCTCGGTGGTGTTGATCTCGGTAAAAGCTTAAAAAATTCCGATTTTTATTTTAAGTCAATCATTATGCCAAACGGCCATTATGCCAAATGGCCATTATGCCAAACGGCCATTATGCCAAATGACCATTATGAAAAACGGCTTTATGCCAAATGACCTTATGCCAAACTACTTTATGCCAAACGGGGTACAATCACTATTACCTTGTCATTTATTGTGATACGGTTGACAAGAGTTTAAAAAACATTCGACAACAAAGACTTACAATATGAATGCGATTTTTATTTTGCGGGAGGTCGCGATTGCTATTGACGCAAGACTTCCCTGAGAGTCGTGACCAACAGTTTGGAAAGCTATGAACCATGCCCCAACGATTTTGCACAAGCCCGATCAATGAGCTCTCCCGTAACATCAAAATCATTACAGTTTTGCCTTCCAGTATTAAGTAAGAACAAGTATCCAATTATTGTACACATCAGAAAATAATAATTATCATAGGATAATAGAAAAAAATATGAAAAAAATAAAAACGTTTTTTGCCTTCCGACATTGCTTCACAACGTTCTGAAACGTCCCCCGATCTTAATGTCTGCAATATTTGCATCTACTAGTCTACTGATCGAATCATATGTTCGTTGTTTACCATTAGCAATGACAGCTAAATTTTTTTTATACTGGATATGCAAGTTTTCAACTCGCTTTCACTTCTCAGTTCCACATATGTAATTTGGCATAACGAAGGTTTGGCATAATAATCGTTTGGCATAATGAGTCTGAAACCAAGGATTACTTAAGGTGACATTCGCTTTTACGTTTCTTTTGTATCCCACTGACGGCATCAGGCTCATTTTGGAATTAATTGATCCGATAATTATTGGTTTTGGAGCTGATATTGCACTTTCTAGTGAAATAAGGGTAACAAATAAATCCATTAATCTGCCCAAGTTATCAGCAATTAGAAAAATCAATAACGAGAAATCGATTGCTGCAGTTACCCAGATCCCAGTGAACCAGATATCGTATAAGAATGTGCATCCAAAATCACATATTCGTACGTCGAAAATCAGAATCGCACATTTGACATCATGTTTAGGCGTTATCAATGTCAACACAACTTGTATATAAATCCCCGCTACGCTTGCTTGAGCTTGAGCTTGATTGGCCGCCCGTGGATGCACTCCAGTATCGCCAGATCAGCTGCACTTACACAAGGAACCAACCGAATGACTGCTTGGGACTAACAGGCATCCTCAGTGTATAAGTGCTGGTGATCTTCTATTTTTAGGCAACAATGGCACCTGCCACGTCAGAATGCTGACCAATGAGGGGAAGGGGGAGGAATTGATGATGCATTGAACTGACTCCCACGTAGACCGTATATTCCACTGCATCCACGTCAGTTCATGCGGGAGTGTATGGATTGGGGGAAAGGCATGGCAGAGAGGTTTGCTTTTGTGGTTAGCAGACTGCCTATGTATCAGGCGTAAGAAAGGCGTGCGCGTGGAAGTAGGAAGCGTTAGGGAAACGGTTTTTTGTCCGTCTCTGGTTCTAGCGTTTGCTATGAACGAATAGATTGAGTGTGATATATTTAGAATGGAAGATAGAAGCAAGTGAGAGATATACAACTACAAAGTACGAGGAAAGGGACGGGCTTGGGATTGAACCCATGACCTTCTGCATATGAAGCAGAAGCGGTAGCCATCAGACCACCAACCCCGTCAACCCCGTCAACTTGTATATAAATCCCCGCTACGATTCATAAACGACAATCTGTGTTAACAGCAAAACACGTCGTAAATAGTGCAACATAGAATCGCGTCAACTTGTAATAACTGACAGATCATATATCAATCCAGAAAGTATCATATGGAATCGCAATAACTTAGCAAAAATTGACACTAAAACTTGGTATCTGCTAACGATGGGCCTCAAAGACTAGCAAGTGTCGCTGTGCATGAAACATACATTAATCAAGCAAATAATCAAGTGTGTCTAATGTTACCATTGGTGGTACAGTGGTAAGATGTCCGATTGCTAATCCAGAGGTCCCGCGCTAGAGGTTTGCTGGAAACTTTTTTTTTATTATCATCCAAATTTTGTGGAATTATATTTCTGATCGCAGAAGGTCGGAAAAAGTCGTGCCAAGTGCGCATATCGCCTCTACTTTGGTGGGTATATAGCCTTTTCATGCATTCTATACGATGAATTGATTCATATAGAATGATGTATAACAAAAGTTATACCGACCAAAATGTTGACTGGGATGTTACTAAACGCAAATTTTATTTTTATTTAGTTTTCTTATGTTGCAATTGTCTGTAGCGTCCAATCCTCTATTGCTTTATTCATTAATATTGCCTTTTATTAAACATAGACTGTTCTTCAAAGTTGTATTGTTATAAGACAATATTTTGTAAGGCGTTATTTAAAACATTTTAAAATGTTGCTACGTGATTCGTTCTTTCAAGCTCTGCTGTTAAAACACACATTTAAATTTTTACAAACACTTTATCTTGTTAAGAGATATATTCGTTAAAAGATTATATCAATTGAAAATGTTCCCTTCTTTCAAAAATAGGCAGTTCTTTTGATTGAAATTTCCAAAATTAAACCTTATATTAAATTGTTCGAAAATATCGCCAGAAATATTAACTTTACAGTATGGCCCATAAAAAAATGCGAAAATTGTTTTGAACGTGAATGTAGCATCCAAAAGCGTTATTTTCATTGTTTTTGCTAGTGAATGTAATTTCTGATTATTGTAGTATATTCTGACATAACTTCGCTATTCAGGACAATTTTTGTCATATTTTTCTTACTAACCTAAATAGTGTAATAAAGCAAAGAAGTTCAAAGGTTTTGTCCGCCCAATGCTAGAAACAGCGTCTGATTGTCGTATACTCTGGTGATAAACTTTCCACCTTCAAAAATCACACTTTATTGTTGATAATTTTAGTTTGTTTGGTATCAGAGGATGAAGGAGTTCTTAGAGAACGTGATTTTCATGATTACAATCAAATATTTTGCCAGGGTCATAGTTTTGAGGGCATTTGCGTCTTATAGGTTTGATATGCCTTTATTTTTTGGTAAAGTTGAATAAAAAATAAATATGGATGCCTATAACAGATTTTTGAGGATGAAATTTGTTCCTTCGGTTAAAGACAACTTATATCAATACTAGCTCATAGGTTTTGAGCAAAACGGAGCCGCTTATCACACTTATATGAAGGTTCAATCAAAGCTCACCTATATGAGCCGTTTTTTCGTAAATATGTTTAAGTCTCTAATAACCCAAGTATGAACCAATTCTATCATTTGATATGGGCGTATGCTGGAGACAAGGCCTGTGAAGAATCGCCACGCCACGCTGATGTTTTAGAAGCTTTCATCACACAGATATTGAATTCGACGTCCGCATGATAAAATTTGAAGGTATGCTTCCAATTCCTCTCTGGTAAAGTGAGAGTAACAGATAAAAATCATGTCCAAAGCGAAAAACTGAGTCTAAATAGATTAAACAATACAAGTAATGAATAATATTTATGTTTCATTCATATTTTCTATGTAAAAACTACCATAAAACATGATATGACGATTTTCGCATTTTTTTTATGGGCCATACTGTATAAGATTTGTTGTTCGCTCAAATTATGCTGTGTGATTATTGATTATTGAAATAATTGATGCTTTTAACACTTTAACCAAAAGTACATGTTTTCGTATGAAGGAATAAGAATCGAAGAAATCACTGTTAAGCTTATTTCAGATTGATAAGCTGTTGTTCAGCTACTAACGTTTTCGAAAAAAAAAACCTGCTCAAAATTCTATTATTATTTCCCTTAAAATTCTGTGCAAATCGTACAAAAGGTTGTAATGTAACCTTGCCCAGTATTTAAGAATATAATGTTCTAAATTCGTTGAAAATCCCGGCTAGAAGTCTATGGAACCCAGTTGAACATTCTGTGAGAATCGTGTCCATGTTATCCGTGAAAGTCGCGTCCCAAATTCTTTAAACATTTTGTTCAAGATTTTGTGAAAAACAAATTCAAAATTTGGATTGAAGCTCAATTGAAAACTAGAACAGTTAGGTTTTGTATGTTCTAACTTCGGTTTGTCAGAACAGTCAACGGGCCAAATATGATAAAAACCTAAGAGCATGTCGACACATACAAGAAAAGGACGATAAAAACTATCGTCGACAATAAAGAAAGACATCATACTCGAAGTTCTTTGACGACTCTCACCTTTATCATCCAACTCATGAAGGGAATCTCCATCCCATACGACCGACACATCAGCAATCAGCCTAGTCCAAATCTGTGGAATTTCGGAACTGATTTGGTGTTTTCCGTCAAAGACTCAAGACTTTGTTAGGCTCTACCAAGGATCCGGTCAACAAAGTGAAAAAGCTGGCTTACATACAGATGTTCTCACTGCAGCGAGATCTACGTTGGTCAAACAAAGCGGTCTATCAATGTTAGATTAGAGGGACACTCGGAAGACGATAGCCAAAAGGATGGCTCACAATTTCACATCTAAGGGAGCAGAACATGTCTTTACAGAAAGTCATACAATTTCGACAGCGAAAATCAACATTTTGCCAAATGTCGCTTCAACTTGGAAATTGAGTGCGCACCAGGTACCTACGACGCTGTTCAACAGAGATCAAGGCAACGGCAATACGCTTGATACCTATGCACTTGATACTTTACAACTTGATACCTATGAATTGTTCACCTGATGTACCAAAAGGCTCATAAATTTTAAGTTTCTACAAATTAGAGAAGGCAATTATGACTTAATGAATAGTTTAGATAAATAATGTGTGAATACACTGGATTTCTTCAAGTCGAGTCTGGAACACGACACTGAAGACGGCCTTACAGTTGAGGTCGAAATAGACCAATCCAGTTGCCTGCGTAGTAGTGCAATATT
Organism: Aedes aegypti; assembly: GCF_002204515.2. NCBI lineage: Eukaryota > Metazoa > Arthropoda > Insecta > Diptera > Culicidae > Aedes > Aedes aegypti. The sequence continues at coordinate 406,355,920 of NC_035108.1, forward strand.
GACAAAATTTTCTTTGTTTGCTGTGAGAACTGTCACAACATTGCTTTTGTTTGCTGTGAGAATCCAAATATAAACAGAATTGCTGCAAAACAACTACTTCCCTGTTGGCCTGCTGTTGACCGAAAGCTCAATAACGTCAAACAAACATCGATACCTTTTCATTCTGAGGAAATCGACTTGTGTAAGATTGATTGTGCGTTGGTGTTCGTGGCAGTTTGCTTGTGGACCTCTATACGCGTATCTGTCAAAGGATACAAACTCTAGAGAGAGGAATTATCCTTAAGGCCGCACGGAACGTCATTATAATCACCCTATCCATTTGAAGCAGCAAATGTCAAGTATCAATCCATATATCAATTTGAAAAAAAACATCATCATAATACTATATATTTAGTACACAACCCATTCAATTTTCAGCTTCATCGGTTCTCTAGAACTCGAGAATTGCTCCCGCAAAGTTTTGATGAAAATTGATAGAGTGAGGAAAAATTACCCGGTCTCCCGTTCTTCTTCTTCTTTTCTGGCGTTACGTCCCCACTGGGACAGAGCCTGCTTCTCAGCTTAGTGTTCTTATGAGCACTTCCACATTTATTAGCTGAGAGCTTACTATGCCAATGACCATTTTTGCATGCGTATATCGTGTGGCAGGTACGAAGATACTCTATGCCCTGGGAAGTCGAGAAAATTTCCAACCCGAAAAGATCCTCGACCGGTGGGATTCGAACCCACGACCCTCAGCTTGGTCTTGCTGAATAGCTACGCGTTTACCGCTACGGCTATCTGGGCCCCTACCCGGTCTCCCGTGTTACCTTAAAAACCCCTGGGAAAAATCATAGTGAAATGTTTCAGGAATCACACATTTCAAAATTTCTAAAATTGTTCCTACTTTAACAATATACCCAAGTAACATTCGCAGCTAAATAACAGCTTATTCAGCTAAAATGTAGTTTGTACAGCCTCATTTTAGATAAATCAACTGTTATTCAGCTATCAATGTTACCTGGGTAAAGTGCACAGATGGTTCACATTTTTGTAGGTATCACATCTTTCAGTTAAATCACAAACATTTCTTTCAACTGGTTTTTCGTTTTTACCACTACCCCTTTTTGGGAGGAAATGTTTAGGCTTTATTGTTTTGAAAACATTATGTCTATGCTATTGCACACAGTAGGATTCCAAGCAGTATTTTTTGACTCTGGGATCCCGCAGCGAAAATGTCACCATCGTTAAATAATATTTATGTGTATCTACTCGAGAAAAACAGATTAAAAGGGGAAGGTACTGGTAGTGTGTAACAAGGATCATTGCTAAATATTTGAATTCGATTGCCCCGTTTTGTCTAAAATTCGCTTAGCTGTGAAAGAATCAAACATCTATCATACCGGTGAGTAATCCATTTCACTAGCCTAGCCCAAGAGGACAATATTTCATGCAGGATCACATTTCGTGCTGTCGCTCTATCCATAGAAGTTACACACCCATCCTGGCCAGCAGACACCATCGAGTCGAGACAAAGAGCAGTCGCAGTAAAACAGTAGGTAACAAACATCAGAATGGAGTTGCACGGGCTCTAACCGAATTAAGGAGCGTAATTTGATAATGCCAGTCACCGAGGGGTTAAGTGTGTAAATATTAAATTTTATTGCATTATAAGTGATAAAATGTAATAAAATAAATAAAGGTTTACGCTGAAGTTATGGCGCTTTGTACTTTTGGAAGCCTGCATTCGTTTGGAGGTAGACCCACCCAATGTGCGTTTCCTGCTGGGGCGTATAATGAATTTATGACGTTGTTTGTATGTTTTTTTTTCGGGGCTCATCTGCTATTGGATTATTACGATGTGACATTTCAATAATTATGAGAATGTGTACGAAAAAAAATAAGAATATGTATAAACCATAGCCATAACCGTAGAACCGTAAAATACGCAACTAATTTTTCTTACATTTTTTTAAGAAATTGGAGACACAGTTCTGAAACGCTGCCAGATTAGCATGAAGATGTTTTAAGATGTATACAGATATTATGAGATCAAAACAATATCTGGCAAGATGACAAATAACAAAAAAAAAAACACACAAAAAGCCTACAACCAGCATTGAAATCACGACCTTCAATTCGTCTATGTCTCTCAGCTGAAAGACGACGGAAATAAGAGCATCAGGTTCTCCGCTGTCAGAGATTACTTGTTGTTATAAAGTATATTTTTCCTTCACCATTATATGTCAATTTGAGTCTGAGAAAATCTAAAAGTTTAATTTTGAAGATTAATTAAAGCGAAAATACTTCTTTTGAACAGTTCATTCTAAATACAAATGTTGTACAGTTCATTAAGAGTATGTGTTCTTAGAGAATACATTGATGTCAATTTCGCCCGGTTTGTTCATTATGCCTCCAATACCCCTAATTGTTAAAAAATTTCTGAATCTGCAACCGAATCAATCGATCGATACCACTTACCCCGAAGTTATTAAAAATTACGAAACAAATTGGTTTTCTCCCTCGGGCACATTACACGTAGGTCTATAAATCAGCGAGTATGAAAGCCGTGAGCGAGCGTGAAACATGCAAACTACAAATTCATCCATCCGGTGTGCAGACCAGTCGAACAGGGGCAGGGAAAACACCAACCCATTCGGAAGCACCCAACCTCAAAAAAGGACACGAGACTCACTGACGTCGCGCCGGTCGTCATCCTACCGAAGCATTACGAAACGGATGACGTGCGTGGTTCATGCATAAAGTTCCATTTAACCGTACAAAACACCATCTGTGGTGGTTATTTATGCCGATAATGATATCCTAATGTACGGCTCGTGGCTTAATCTGGTAAGCTCGGCCGAGGGCTTTGTGTTTGTATAGGGATTCCGCGTTTTTTTTTCATTAAATAAGGGTGGCGATTCAATGGATCCTTCTATAATGGTGCATGGATTGGATTGATACGGAAAGAGGGGCAACAGAACGAATTTCATATGTCAATGAGATCGTATAGTCAATAACATTCCTGAAATAAATGGAATTTTGCAAAAAAAAAAAAAAACAAAAGCTATTCAATCGAATTTCTTTTATACTTTTCAAAATAGGATCAGTTATAAGTATTAGGGAAAGTCCGTTATGCCAATTATAATTGTCAAAAACGGAACCGTGCCAAAATTGGAGCACATTTTTTATTTCATTTTTTAATCATAGGTTTAAAGAATATCATCAAGATGTTTTTATGATATCCAGACTTTGGAACGGTCCACTTCAAAGCATATGCTATGAATTTTTAGACCCATAATGCGAACTGTGGCAGTCGTTACACATACTTTTAATCGCTTGAATGACTTCAGTGATTCCGAATTCTACTTATATGGATGAGCCTTTTAAAACAATAATTGCATAAGTGTTCTTTGAACTGTGCGTTTTGAAGGGTCCCCGAATTCAACTCCACACCGGGCCCCGAAAACCCTAGCTACGACACTGCTGCTCCCAATGATAAATAAGTCAGAAAAATTGAGTTTTTCATTGCTCAGTCTTTGAGGCTCTCTTTCGCAGCTGATATTTATCAAGTTTGTTACAACTTGCGAAAGAAGGTCGATCATGGACCGATACAGATGGTATGTTTTTCTTCGCTTGCTTTGATCGTGCTTCGGAGTTGTGTTTGATCCTTCGACCTTGACGCTTGCTACTGCGGGAGCGGGCGATGAGGGCAGGATCAAACATGTCGTTAGTAGTGTTTGATCCATTGATCGCGTCGCTTGCCCTTGCGTGGGCGAGTGATGAACACTTGTTCGGCGTACAATGCGATTATAGAATTATATAGCGAATCAGATTAGGCGTGATTATATCATGGAAAGCATCACCCATACTTTGGAAAATTTAACAATGATTTACACACGAGCCATAATTTTATCCTATTTAATCACACAGCACGCATGTCATTTGTCGTTCGTAGAAGATAACGAACCACGAGAGAAAACAAGACAGACACACACCATCCACTGTTTGGTGTCGATTACTGTTTGACCCCACTTGTAATATTCGCTGTCACACTCTTATTCTGATTAAGATACAGAGGAGAATATGATGATCCAATAGATTATAATGGATCATTGAAGGTAGTTTTTGTCAGAGCTCACCGCATCAAAACAAAGGCGCCACTGTATATGGGATTTAACACTGTGACAGCATTGCTGTTCTGTCAAACACACAAGGCTACGGTGACACTATCTATGCTTTCCATAGCGTCCGTTTTGGTTATTTTAATGATCCATTAAGTTCTTTAAGGCCGCAGGTGTCCGGCCATTTGGCCGAATGGGTCGTTTGACCGAATGTCGTTTGGCCGAATTACGAACAATAAAAATCAAATTGCCTCAACGCTCAATGTGGCCCAATAACTAATTTGTATATCGACACGGATTCTCAAACAAGAAGAGTTTTTTGAGAACTTGTGAAAAAATGGTGCAAAAATACCGAGAAACAAAAAAGTTATCACGATTTTAATTTTTTCCATGCGGTAAAAAATGAAGCTGCTGGTAGAGGAATTAATTTGTTGATTTGTGTTATGTGACGGGACGTCATGTTTGTCATACTCCAAGAAAAAGATAAAATTGATCTGTTAACTCAGGACAAGACTCTAAGCCGCGCAAGACTCTAAGCCGATGGTTAATTTGCATCTGGGTTACCTACGGTGTACTAGGGTTTGAAGTGTCTTCAATGATTTCATCAGATATGTTTCCTTCTTTCAAACAAAGGCTATTCTTTCGAGTTATACTAGTTTCATCACTATCGGCAATAATTTAGCTCATATTTCTATTGAGAAGTTTACCTTCTTTAAATCATTGGCAGTTCTTTGTAGTTATACTGATAAAACGTTTATTTGCATTACATTGGCTTAAATTTTCATAAAAGATTTCACCTTCTTTTGCTCATAGGCTGTTCTTTTAGGAGTGAAGTATTTGTCATGGTTATTGGTATTGAGACTATCAATACGTTCATAAAGTGTCACATTAAAAAATATTAATTTAGCACGGGTGTTGAAGTTATTACCAATTTCATGCAAATGGCTCGATACGATAATTTGGTTTTCGTCATGATCTACAAACCAACGTGTTAAGAGTCTCAGTTTGTTCTTATGTTATTAACGGAGTATTTTCAAATGCAGTTTTCTATTATGATGGTTACCACCTGTAGGATCTAAGCAACCCATGATGTAGATGGTTTGACAAGATACCTAATAAATATTCATTGTTATTAATACCACTAACCGAACAAGATGCGTTTGTACACCACCTGGGAGGGAGGCACCGATACTACACACGAAATATGACACAAAGTTATTTCAAACGGCAAGGAAACTCCAGCTTGCCAACGACAATCAAGGCAGACTTGATGAAAATCGCTAGTGTTCATTTGTTGTGTACCTTCGATCGTTCTGGACAAACATGGAAAAAGGGCCAAAGTTTTCTATGCATTTCATTTTCGTTTTTATTGGAAAAAGTAAAATTATGCGTTTCAAATACTTTATATTCAATCAGAATAAAAGTTGTTATTGTGACATTACTTTTGAATAAGCATGAATAGCTTTTCAATCGATTTTTTTTTCACATTTGTTAAAATGCAGAAATATGTTTTAATCAATTACGCGCTTTTATCATGTTTGTCCTTTGTCTTAGATCTGGGCTCACAGTGACAGTTCGTGACAGCAGAATCTCGGCTCACCTTGACGTACATAAATTTCGTATCGGTTTCTCCCTCCCAGGTTACCACTTATCAATAACTCTAGTATCGTGTATTAGACTCGACTTCTAGACTAATACACGACGCTGAAGACGGCCTTCCAATTGAGGTCGAAATACGCCATCAAAGGATGCAAACTCTAGTGGAATAACATGGTATGGAACTAAATTCGATTTTTCATTTACTCACAGATCGAAGATTTTTTAAAATAGTAACAGGTTATGGGCGGAATTCCTCTACCAAATTTGGGATTGCTGAATCTAATGACATTCTCAGAAATGTTCCGACACGTCACAATTTCGAAGTTGTACAAAACACTGATTTCATTTTTTGTTTCAATGTTTTTCAGAGATTGAATCCACCCAGCATGCAAATAAGGACTACAACTTTCATTTAATATATAATTGAGTTTAAAGTGTGTGATTAAATCGGGCCTCGTGGCCGTGCGGTTAGCGGCGTCAGTCGTTTAGGCGCAATGTGCCACGGGATGTGGATTCGATTCCCGCTGGAAACTTTTCGTCAAAACGAGAAATCCATCACTGGGCTACTGTGTGTTCCGTGTTGTCCGTTGTATAATGTTAGTGATCGTTAAGTCTGTGCAACCTTTGGCTGAAAACGATGTAGGGTAAGTGTTCCCTTAGTTGTGGTTGCGGTAGTGCCGATTTCACTGATTTTATTACATTAACCACAGAACCGACACTGCCAATCGACGTAGCGTTCAAATTGCTATAAAACTGATGAAATATCACTAAAATTGCTAAAACTTTACATGCTTGTACCAATAGTTGCGATAAAGTGTTCCTATTGTGAAGGATCCCATAAGAAAACAACGGATACCGCAACTAAATTAAAAATATACAACAACTAAAGGAACAGTGTACCAATAGTGGAGGTATTATTTTTCACTGACATGCCGTAGATTACTACGATGAAATCATTTTTCTCATTAAGTAAACGGTCGTTACTTCCCGTTACAGCATCAACATGTACATTGATTGCGCATCTTGAATTTGGGCATTTAAATGAAGTTCAATCGTACTTAGTACCTCCACTTTTGGTACATCTACCCTAAATTGTCTTTTGTCTTTTCAACACGTTTGCAGTCTCCTTACAAAAAAAAAATTAGTATCTCTTCTATGGCAAAAAAAACAAGAATTTTCTAAATCATCAAAAAATAACTTTTGAGTTTGTGATTTTTTGTTTTGAAAATGATTGTTTGAATTTTGAATTCTATGGAAAATTAAACAAATAAATCGCCATACAAGCTGGCAAACTTGCCTGCAAGTTGGTTTACATTGACAAATTATGAATTTTCAACAGCCAATATCCCAAAAAAAAGAAGAAAAAGCAATGGAATCAGAAATTCAAAATGTTTTAAACAAAAAGTGTTTCGCAATGTTGTTTAAGGAAATCCATGTTTTTTTTCCGGAAATTGATTGAAGTTTTTTTCTAAAACTATTCTTAACTATTCTAAAAATTCTTGCTTAGAAAAATTGTTAGAATATTTGTGAACATTCTTCTGAGATTCTGCTTTACAAAAATTCTATTACGAATTCTTCCTCAAAACCATTTCTATCCATTTTAAGTATACCTCTTTGAATTTCATTGGAGACTCATTCAGAGATGTCCTTAAAAAATCTTCGACAAATTCCCAAGCAGAACCCTTAAAATATTTTGTATTTTGAAATAATTCCAGATATTCACACAATCATTTTAAAGTAACTTTTTGAAGAAATATTCTATGTTATTTTCTCCTGTGTTTATATTTCTCATGCACCGTTGTAGAAATTTCTGGTTTAAATCATTGTAATAATAATGGATTTTCAGACCGACTGTTTTCGAGCGAATTAAATTGCTCATGAAGTTCTAATCGATATGAGTGTGTTGGTTTCCGATTCCATGGCATGCTCTTGCGGGTGAGCGATGAATAAGACATTGTTTCGTCGCGTGGCCGAGTGCGAAAAAGATCGCGTTAGTGTGTGTGGTCTTCGTTCCATGGCTGCTCTTGCGGGGGCGTGGAATCTGACCAACGTTTCGTCCGCGGGGCAGTGCGAAAAGGTCGGTTAGTAGTGTGTGTTTCATCTCATGGCATGCCTGCAGGGCGGCAACGGATCAAGACCAAATGTTTTCGTCCCGTGGCGCGATGCGAATGAGGTTCGCGTTAGTAGTGTGTGTCTCCGATTCCTGCATGCTCTGCAGGTAGCGATGGATAAGACCAATCGTTCGGCGCGTGGCGCGAGTGGAAAAGAGATTCGCGTTAGTAGTGTGTGGTCTTCCGATTCCATGGCTGCTTGCGGTGAGCGATGGATCAAGACAATGTTTCGGTCGCGTGCCGAGGCGAAAAGAGAATTCGCGTTAAGTTGTGGGCTTCGGATTCATGGATGCTCTTGCAGGTGGCGATGGAATCTAGACACGTTTTCGGTCGCTGGCGCGAGTGCGAAAAGAGTTCCGTTAGAGTGTTGGTCTTCCAATCTCATGGCAGCTTTGCAGGCGACAAGGATCAAGAATTGTTTTCGTCGGTGGCGAGTGCGAAATGAGGTCGCGTTATAGTGTGTGGTCTTCCGTTATGGCAGCTCTTGCAGGGTGAGCGATGGAATCAAGACATCGTTTCGTCGCGTGGCGCGAGTGCGAAAAGAGATCGCTTAGTAGTGTGTGTCTTCGATTCCAGGCATGCTCTGCAGGGAGCGACGGAATCAAGACCAATGTTCGGTCGCGTGGCGCGAGTGCGAAAGAATTCGCGTTATAGTTGGTCTTCCATTCATGGATGCTTTGGGGTGAGCGATGGAATCAGACCATTGTTTTCGGCGGTGGCGCATGCAAAAAAGATTCGCGTTTCTCAGTTAATATGTAGTTCAATAAAGCTAATGTGCTGCTCAATCAGGGATGAAGGATCAATTGGTGACTCGTTTCTGCTTTTTTCTAATCTATAAAATTGTATGACCGCACATTTATCGTTGAAACGGTGGGATATAAATATGATTATTCAACAAACATGTATAGACTGCAGAAGTTAATTTTTTTCAAACACTTTGAATGTTGCCAGCTGTAAGTGCGCATAGAATATCATGTGATGGTCAGCAATCGATTTATTTTTCAATTTGAGTAAAATTGTTAACTGCTTTCGTCTGACAGTGTAGGAATGTTGCTTTAGCTATTTGTTCAAGCAACTTTGCAATGGTTCGTCCTTCAAGTAACGACATATTTACTCTATTGGAAATGTCAATTGATATATTAATTCCTAGCATGTTAACATAATCGTTTATTGGTTAACGCTTATAAAGTGATCTTGCCAACGATCCTTCATTAACAACACCCTCCATAATGGAGATGCAGGGAGAAAGTCTTCCAAATAGCAGGTTACACCTAGCGTTCTTCTCAGTCCCACCTGACTCAGGGACGTGGGCGCCGTTATTGACCATATATAGTTAGGCACGAATTATGCAACTGAAAGATGTGCCATCCAGCGAACTTTCGGTTGATCTTTGTGCATCTCACTGACTTGGTCAATCCGGAGTGGCAGCTTGTTGTGTGGTTCAGTTAGCTGGGCTAAGCTAGCAGTTATTCGCGAATCCGAATGCGTGATCATATATGAGATCGCATCACCAACACTGGTGATCCAGATCCATCCTATCCCATAACCCAAATCCTTTCCATGAAACCGTGGATGCAGAGTGATCTGGTCTCTAGTACAACGTAGTCACACTAAATCCTTCCTTCCTGATGACCGTAGGCGTGCGGCGCCTTATGACTTTAAATTGAGCTCTCGCATTGTGCACATTGAAGAATGTAGCTATCCAAGCCTATTCTTATTCCCTGTGGAACTTGTTGTCTTCAAACGGTAGTAAACTTACGAATGTCGGTCATCTATGCTAGCTTTGCTTAGGATTAGTTGCTAATCGATATGACACATCGCATCACAACGTTGCTTCCTAGACTATGTTTTAAAGCGGGCCAATCATATAAGAGGAGTTTTATAATATAAAAAATTTATGCGTTGACAACAGCTTTTCTTATTTTTTCTCTAACTCATCATTTACGGATTATTTCGTCGAACATCTTGTATTTCATAATGATACGATAGGTCTTTTGCAAAATGCATTTTATCAAATGCACAAAAGCTTCTAAATTTCACCCTGAAGACGGCCTTACAGTTGAGGTCGAAATAAGCGTATCTGTCAAAAAGATACAAAGTCTAGTGCAAATAAATGGTATAGTACTAAATTCGTTTTTTTTTCATTCACTTCTAAAACTCATACTTTACGGATTCGTAGTTTATTAATAATCTTAAACGGATTCAGTATATTTTTTTTCTCTTTTTCTAGATAGTTTCTATTATTGCCTTAAACTTCTTAAAAGAGATCATCTCAATGAAATGCACCGTTTTCGAGTTATAAATTTAAAATTAAAATAAATTTAAATTTTTCACTTATTTGATTGGTTCTCTTCGGAACGTAATTCAAGGAATTTAGCTTAATTTGGATGGAAAGTGTAGTAGCGCTAAAAAAAAACGTAGCGTCTACGCGATTAGCGTTTTGAGCTGGAAATTCTCTATAAAATCTAGACACTGACTCGTCGCACCAGCTGTGAAGGGATATCCCACTACTCCTGTCCCTCCAGTGGGAGGGGGTTGAAAAAGCGGTAATGAATATGAATTGATTCCCCGGTGTTGATGTTGTTCTTCGCTTCCTAATGAGCGCTATTCCCTGCGGATGTAGTCGGAAGTGACTTTTAGTTCGACAAAAAAAAACGATGGAATAAAAATTCAGTTAGGGGAAGAGGGAAGACCGCGTTAGTTAACAGGCCTGTAAAAGCATGACATATTAGCACGAGCACTGTTTGTCATGTGTGGCCAATGCAGGAATCCGCATAAATCACGTGCGGATGTGCGATGAAGATATCGGCCATATGGTGCGCAGAATGCAGAACAACGCTTCATCGGACGTCAGAGGTCGACGATATCGCTCGATGGGGTGTGATTAGAAAAAAAAAGCTATAGACGTCAGGAGAAGTCATATCACTTTGTTTTCAAGCGTGGACAACCTGCAAGGCACATTGTGACGAGGATTTGTTAGTGGAGGCTCGTGCTGTCAGTATGCAGTTAGATTAAAAATTAATTACCATATCTTGGGATTAATTTTCTACGACGAATGTTTCGTTAAAAAGTGTTTCAATGCATTTGTACCAATCTATTTAGGGGTTGATACGGATTACCTATTTTTGTAACCTGTTATGATGGTGTTAATTTTGAATACAAATAATCAGGTACCGTCAAGCTACCACTCACTGTACATATAAGAAAAATCGGCAGTTACAAAAATTTTACATCTTTACATTATTGCTAACGAGAATACAGCTAAACAGCATTTCTTCTTATTTACCGAGGTTTTTGGCAAGATTAATATCTTATTCGAGAAAAAATCGAAAATTAGAATAACATGTTGCCAAAAATTATGAAAAGGTGACCTAAAAATGTAATTTAAAGGTTACCTTACACTGTTCTACAATTTTGTACAATTATTTGCAACTTTTTCAATTTTCTATAAAAATGATCAACTTTCTCGAGGTTTAGATTTAAGGTATTCATTACAGCACTTGACACATAAGTTGAATTACAACTAATATTTTACCTGTTTTTTTGCGGGATCAGAAGCAATAACGGATTGACTAAAGTTCAGTTTTTACAAATTTTAATAATCGTATAGCTGCATAGTAGTAGAAACGTTGTACATTTAAAAATTACGAGTTTGTTGCATGCACTTTTTCGTAAGTCTATCATTTCTTTAGATAAATTTTCCATCATTTCTCTTTCGTCAAATCGTTATTAATAACTTGTGAACGGAATGGAATCAGTTAAGATCCAGCCAACCAAATTAGATAATGTTGTATTAGCAACGGAATGTATTGCTCAATATCAGTGAATAAATTGGCATCCAACACGCTGCAACAAAGACATTGTCTTCTCCTATGATTGTTGCAATAATCTTATTCAGCATCAACACTTTATCACAACTTGGACAGAATATGACAAACGCGTGCGTTGCGTTTTTATACACGCAGCGAACTGGACTATCGAAATTCTTGTCGGTAGCCGGACTAGAAGCGACAGCTCCGCCGCCTAAAAAAACACACAGAATGTGTTATGTTAATCTAGTTTCAATAGCGAACAATACTGGTCAATTTACCTTTTTCCGCTTCCTTGGAGCACTAGTGATGTTTTCTACGGCCGGCGAAAGCACATTGTACTCTTTGCTTTCGATTTCTAACAGAATCTAAACGGAGAGCATTTAATTTCATTAGATATCACCATATTTTTGAACGATACACTTCTACCTCTTTTAACGACCGACACTCAGATGAACGACCGTTTTAATAAGTAACAAATATCTTCACAAGATATCAAATTAGGTGGTCATGATATTGAGCAAAGTTGAAGATAGACTCGAAGACATTCTTACAGAAATTTAACATGAATGATGTTTTACCTTGTTATATAGCAACACTGTTCCAACTAGATTCATATACAAACTTCAATAAATTGTAACCACAACAATATATGCGGCCCCTTGCCAACTTCGATATTGACAATGGATCAATGCACGGGTTCACTATTTGACGTTTTAGCGGTGCCGTGTTATTTATGTGACCATGGCAACCAGTGAATTCGGCACCGCTCAAACGTCAAATTAGTGAACTCGTGCATTGGTCCATACGTTTATTGTCAATGATTTTCCGCGATATGTTCACCAAGATTAAGTCGAGTTAGCCTTGTTGGATTGCTCCGCGCAAAAATCGATCAATTGTTATGATGCTGATTTGAACAAATCACTCGACAAGCACAAAAAATGCTTCACGTCGGCTGCCGAGATGAAACTGAGAGGAGAAATATTGAAACGCAGATCATAATTTTATGATTGCACCTCAATGTATGCATGAATATCTTGACGTCACACTCAGACGACATCGATATATGGAGGAGTAACATTAATCCATCAATATATTGATATCGTGTAAGAACAGCTATAGAAAACTTTAATGGTCAGTACATCGTTGTTACTATATAGCTGGCAGCACTGCATTCCAGTATAAGTTCACCGTAATTTGTTTTAAAATGATTGCAAACGCAAAACTAACTGTCCAGCAAAGTTTGAACATTAGTCAAATTTTATAGATTTTGATAATAAAGTTTTAGTTGCTTACACTCTACTAAAGTAGACACCGGCTTAGCATGATTTTGATGTAATATCGATCAGCAACGTTCCATGGTAGAATTTAAGATGGAAATTCAAAAAGAAATTCTGAAGGCATTCCTGAACGAAATATCCATCCATATTTTCGATTTCCGGGATATAAGTTCTGATGGATTCCCGGAATGAATGTAAAATTTGATGAAATCACTAAATTTCAATGCAAAACAAAGTCATTTTTTCTCAAAATCTAGGGGAAGACGGGGTTCGACGAGGAGTGCCAGAGAATGACGGACGAGAAGGACGTGGTTAGAAACCGATTGCTGGTCAGAGCAGAGAGCGGTGCAAAGAAGCAAGGGTAGCCGAAAACGGATCTATGGTAGCCATTGATTGAAAACTACTATTTGGCTACAATGGCTATTGTGACACTAGATTTAATAAAAATGTACATTTCCATGTTTCCTACACAAATTATGAAATCGCTTCACCGAGTCTTGCAATTATTTTTCCCCAAAATTTGAAATCACTTCAACAGCTACCTATGATTCCAGGTGATTCAAACCTTTTGAGAGTGTTGCTAATATTAAAAATTGATGCTGTGAAATTCGTAGAAGCTATTCCACAGTGTATATGCTATCCTAAAGATAATTTTAAACAGCAAATACAGGAAGACTCAGACACAAAAAAACGGTAGCGTGATAAGGAAAAAATTGGAAATAATGTCTTTTCCGGCAGCCGTATGCCGTACACCTACCAATGGCCACTATCTGTCGTCTTCCCGAAAAAGAGTTAAGTGCCGATCAGTGTTTCCGTTCTGGCAAGATGCCACCAAATGATACCGATTCCTGTTTATCGCTTCGAGCGTCTTATCGCGTTTCGGTGGGCAACAAAATTGGCGACAACATCCTTCTTGTTGTAGGTAGATGTGGAAACAAGCCTCCCCAATGGTGGTGGGATGTCAGATGCTATCACGACTCAACAAACGCACTAGACATGAAATCACGATACTGTCATGTTAATGTACGTCAGTCAGACTGTTGTTTGGCCATTGGACAGAAAGTCAGACCGAAGCCACGAAATCCATGCACTCCCAAATATACTGTGCTTCAGTTACGAAACGGTAATATGTTATCGCTACATGAGGGCCCTCACATATTGGCGCGGTATTGGGTCCACCGAATGCCAAATCCGAATCTGATTTGCTTTTTTCGTAAGAGTGATAAGAAATGTACAATGTTGCCTTAGAGAGTGAACTATGTGAAATCGATTTGGTTGTCGCAGAACTTTTGTTGCAATCAATCAATCCTTCACATAGAAAAGTTAAGCTATTCAAAACAATGAAACATGAATGGTGAATGGTTGCATTTTAAAATGAGAATTGTCTTATCACAAAGTCCCTCCCCATGGTTATGCGACCTTGCCGCGATGGGAGGGCATAATCCATTAGCCCATATGATGGAAACCAAAGGCGTAACCTGTAGTGGTGGTATCACATTTTGTCATTTTTTGCTTAAAGCCGCGTCATAATTCATATGGCATAGACGCAATAATATCTCGGATGTGATCCAACGGACATTCTGCGTCATTGATAGAATTGATGCCCATTTCAAATAATTAATCTATTCGAAGTGGACATTAATACTATTGGTGACGTTCAGTTTGCCACTCTTACTATTAGCTAGCTAGATACATCGTTATCATATACGACGTAGGGAATACTAAGGAACTCTTAGGAAAATGACTAGTAGATTCACTGAGTAGAAATAAGTGGCGACAATCTTATTTTAATATGGTTTTTACATTGCCATAATAAGAAATACCTCTTTTGTAACAGCGGTATAAATAATCTAATTCCAGCTTCATTTTCGCAAAATTTACAAGTAGAAAGTAGGCGTTGTGAAGCATTGCATTTGCCACCGAAAAGTGAATCTTGTAGGAGACTGTAATAGAAGCCTAAGGTAACTTTACTCTTCAATATTCACTATAAAAATGACTATGGAAAGTAAGACGCCGAGATCGATCATTAGGGTACACTTGCTAGTTTCGAAAAATTGTTGAACAGACAAGGAAAGCGACTTTTTTCTTTAAGGATATATGAACGTAATGACCAATAAATACTTTTAACAACAAAAATGAAATTAACTAGAACTACTACTAAACAGCCTAATTTTGTTAAGACTTGACGACACTTGACATTTTAGACTCTAATCTTACGTAAAAGACAATAGTAATCAGAATAGCACTTGAATGACAAATTATTCAAAACCATTTCGACTAGACAGTATTAGTAATGCACTACTATTTCAAACAAATTCTAATGGAGCTGCTGATTTTCATAATGCTTCCTTTTCTCAGAAGCAAGGGAATATGGGTACTTTTCAAAAACTATCACGTCACAATACTAATAAAAAACAGTGTTCATGTGGGCGTCATTGCCTAGTCCGTCTGAGTATTGGTCCTGGTAGAGGGGAAACTTGGCAAAAGCCAGACCGAGGGTTCAGCCTTGACAAGTTAAGCTGTCAGGCAGCTCCAACTGAATACCATACAAAAAAAAAAAGAGAATTGTCTTATCACAAAGTGTTAATTACTTATTTCGATTCAATGTTTGCCATCGCGTGCTTCGTGAAGCCCAAGCAGGACAGTTCGGTTTTGCGTCGTCCGATAGATTTTGCTCGTGGTTTCACGCGTGTTTTCGTCGCCGGAGAATTTTTTTTTTTCCTGTTTTGGAGCGTCTTGCTGGGTAGGTATTTGGAAAGGCAAGCAAGACGGTTTGTTTTCGGGACGCCAAGAAGTTTTGCTATCGGTGTCAGTTTTGTGTTCAGTCGAGAATGGATTACCAACTGGTGAGTTCGTTTCATGCTTATAATAACACATTTTTTCTTGGAAGCGTTACTTTTATGTAATATTAAAACAAACTTTGTATGGTTCGTCACTATAAGTGTCGGCATTATGCTTTTGTCTTATACAATTTCAATATACATATATTTTTCTCTTTTTGACATTATTAAAAATTATCTTTTGAATTGTTCGACATTGTGAATGTTGACGTATTTTCTAAAACTTCTACCATATCGAGAAAAAATGCACAGTAATACTCATATGTAATTTTCAAACAAACTATGTATGGTTCGTCACTACAAGTGTCGGCATTATTCCTGTTTCATATAATTTAAAATATATACATGTAATTTTCAGTTTTCGTCAAAAACTTTTTTTGAATTGTTCGACATTAGATGTTGACGTATTTTTTTAAGCTTCTACCGAAAACTTCTCGAGACAAAAATACAAAACTAGCTTTAAATATAAGTCGTATATTTCCCCCTAGTCCATGGATCGCATCACCGACCAGAGGTGACTCCCAGATCTTTTCCTCCCTCACTAATAAACACCCTTCCCGTGGTGATTGTGGAGATGCAGAGGTATTCTCGGTCTCTAGAAGCAACAATCATTACACCCTAACATTCCTTCCCCATCCCAACTGACTGTAAGGACTTGGCCGGCGCCATTATCGATCAATAATATTAGATCTGCTAAAATTGCACTTCAAGAGTAAGCGGAAACTCCCATCCCTTATTCATTTGGATCGTAGTGCAATTCTTACCAGTTCCGATCAATCACGGAGTAGCAACCATTGACATGTACAGTCAGTCTATGCTATGCTATGCTATGCTATGCTATTTCGATTCAATGTTTACCATCAAAATTAGTTTGACACTACACCGCTAGCGCATGACAGCTCACCATAGTAGCATGTCCGAAAGAACTTGAAATTATTGACAACCAGAGCAACAGGTCCAGAGCCCTGATAAAGGAGGATGGTTGTGATGGCTATGACCGTTGTCATCATGTAAAGAACAAACGGACAATGCTGTATCGTGTCAGCACCGAGAAGGCAGCCTCTCTAGCACGATGTAGGTAGCGCAACCCTGGTTAGATGGCCTATCGACACTCTTCATCAACCATGAAAGGCAAAAGTAAAGCAAACGGATTGATTTTACGGCAACAGACACCGCAATGAATAATGGACAACGATTGGAATGCCGGGTCCTTGGAACGTGAGAACTTTGAATGATTCGCGCGTGTTGAGCTCCTGGCTCATGAACTGCGGAATGTCGACGTGAACGTGGTAGGTAGCTATCCATGGAACACGTTGGTCCAAAACCGGAGAACTCCGAGCGATAGAACCAATTGCTAACACTTCATTCAAGTACCACATCCACTACAGCGACAGAGCAGAACATGGATTGGCTTCATAGTGATTGGGAAGCAGATGGAGCGAGTTATTTGGTGAAAACCGGTAAGCGATCGCATCTGTGTGTTGAGAATGAATGGCAAGTTCTTCAACTACAGCCTGATCAGCATATATACGCCTACGAACGATAATCCCGATAACATGAAAAATGAGTTCTATGAGAGCCTAGATAAGACCGCGGAGAGTGCCCAAAACAAGATGTCAAGATAGTCATCGGCGACGCAAATGCGCAGAGCGGGACAGAAGATTTTATCCGGCCTGTCATTGGAACGGAAAGTCTGCATTCCGTTACCAATGATATTGGCCTGCGGTTTGTAACCTTCGCTACGCATCCAAGAATATCCACAAACACACCTGGCGATACCGGAGTGACGATGCCTGCTCCCAAATAGACCACGTGCTGGTTGATGGGCAACATTTCTCAGATGTCATGGATGTCAGGACCATTCGAGGCTCTAATATCGACTCGGATCATTATCTCAGTGCAGCTAAAATTAGGGCGCAGTTACGAAATCCAGAACTAACAGAACGCTTCGTTTCAATATCCAACGTTTGTCGACTGATGGATTAGCTACACATGCCAGCAGCTAGACGAGCAATTGGAAAGAATCAACGTTTCTGGAGATGTCAACAGCTTCATAAAGCTGGGAAAACAACGGCGTGGGATGTGATTGGCACTAGTCAACGACGAAGACAAAACGACTGGTTCGATGAAGAGTGCCAGAGAATGACAGACGTGAAAAATGTCGCCAGAAACCGTATGCTTCTGGCCGGTCCCCGACAGAACAGATAGTGGTAAAGTGCAGCGAGAGCCGAAGAAAAGCGAATCCACTTTAGAAAGAAAAGGCAGCATGAATCAGAATGGTCAATGGCGCGCGGCACAATTCCGTACCAGTGTCCGCCATGTGCAATGATCGAGAAGAGAATTTGCTGACTAATAAAACAGTGGTACCAGTGGAACGAGCACTTTCAGCAAAGGCGAAAATGAAAATCTAGTGAGAAACAGGATGAACATTGATGATGACGATCAAGCTGTAGAACCACCAAACATAGGAGAGGTCAAAAAGGTAATCTACGATGTGAAGAGCTGAAAGGCTACTGAGAAGGACGAGATCCCGGTCGACCTTCTCAAGCACGGCAGTGATTAACTTTACCAGTCGACCCACCGAGTACTTCTGAAGGTATGGTTGGATGGCCTCATACGCCCCATCTACAAGAAAGGGCACAGACACTAGAGTGTGTCAAATACAGAGGAATTACCGTGCTGAATTCGGCGTACAAAATACTGTTACGCATCCTGTTTAACAGATTGAAACCGCTCGAGGAGTCCTTCGTCCGCACTGGTTTTCATGAGGGCCGCTCGACAACGGACCAGATGTTTACCTAGCGAATGATCCTAGAAATATTCCGGGAGTGTAACTTACAGACTCACCGTCTGTTTATTGATTTCAAGGCGGCGTACGATTCAGTAAAAATAAATGAGCTGTGGCAGATATTGTCTGAACATGGTGTAGGTGCTGAGGTATTGTTTGATTGGGATGTGTTGAAACACTTATGACGTGACAATGACGTTTCTCGCGAAATGAAAAGACGTGTTGCGGCTGCGAACAGGGCCTTCTACGGACTACGTAACCAGCTTATGTCCCGCTTGTAAACGGAAACAAAACTCGCCCTGTATAAAACATTGATTCTTCCGGTGGTGGATGTTGGAAGAGGCAGAGCGGAAAACCTTCGGTGTTTTCAAGCATAAAGTGTTGCTGACAATACTCGGTAAGAAATTAGAAAACGGTGTGTGGCGTAGACGCATGAATCACGTGTTGTATCAAGTGTATAAAATGAAAATATTATGAAGAATGTGAAATACGGCACACTTCAGGACTGGTCACTTATTACGAATTGCGAAAATAATATTCAACAGGGAATCAGGTAGACGTCAGCGACTACGTGAAAGACCTCGAATGCGCTATACTTAGTGGAAGAGGACCTGGTGACACTATACGTTCGGGGCAACTGGAGAAGTATCGCCCAAGACCGACGAAGGTGGAGCTCTACAACATGCCTGGAAATTGCGTGACGCTACGCTGTGGCCATCAAGGTACAAGGCATTATGGATCGCAACGGATTCAAACCGCATTCATGGAGAAATTATGGTTGAGCATGTAGTTCCCATAAATTTGAACTCCATAATAGTTTGGATAATATATGTGATTCAATGGCCACATTCATAGATTCTACTTCATTTTGAGATGTTATGGAAATCTACTCATATATAACTTCATGAGTTTTTTTTTTACTTTATTCGTTTATTTGGAAGGCTCAGGCGCCGTAGGGCATAACAGAGCCAAAATCTTTTCTTATTTTACATTGTTTACATTTTATTTATTTTAATAACTATGTTAGTATGGGGAAGTTTTAAGGTTAGTGAATACATTTATACAACAGGAAAGGAAAGGATTTTTCAGGATTTCTTAAGCTATTTAGATTTCTATGTTGATGGGACAGGATATCCAGATCTGTAACGCAACTAAACAGAACCGGTTTGTGGGAGGCACAACGAGAATAGGACAAATTGAAGCGGAAAACGAAAGACAGGGAACGAACGACCATCAAACTCGGATATTGATACGCTTCAAAAACAGGTCAATAAAATTCATATATTCCAAATAACTTCATGAGTTATTAAAGTGCATATTATGGTAGCTTGTTGATATTGAAATACTCTGGAGTTAATTTACAATTATTTCAATATTCAATTTCAGATGACTAGAAATAGTCAATAGAACAATGCACTTTCAAATTAACGCTTCGCTTTAACGTATTTTTCGTGATTAACTGTTGCAAACTATGGTGTTAATAAAATTCAATCTAGTGTATTATAAAAATAAATTTATCAGAGTAGGCAATGATTCTAAAACTGTGTCTGATACACAATGCCACAAAAAAAGCTAGGAAAATACACCTATTAAGGCTAAGTAGCCCGTCAGTCGTTTTGGCAGCCATATTAATTTTGCAGCTTGCAATTTCAAAGTGATAAAACTCAGTCATCTTAAGTAATATAGATTCAGGAAAATATCACTATTTGGGCTTACATGTAGAAAATATGCTGATACTTTTTCAGCTATATCAGTGCAAGACCAAGTGATTTTCTATAATTCGCAATCGTGACACAAATTAGCCACAATCGTCGACGCCCAGTAAAAATTTGAATGACGGCCTACTTCGCTTTAAATCATCTTGAAGTAGACTGTCCTTATGCGCATAAAAGTCTCATTTATTTACGGTATTGACTCATATTCCGAACACTTAAGGCCAACAATGACTTCAAATGCATCTGATAGGCATAAATAAGCTGATATTTGTGAAAATTCTAATTTCTTCGCAAAGTCTAACTGTAAGCTGTTCGGTGTGTCGATAAACATGTTTATTTAAACTTGTTTAGTATTGTTTTTACGTAGAAAAATGGAACAACATTTTGATTCAAATGCCGAACACTGTGTTTATTCTGTCTCATATTCCGAACAACTTGATTCAAATTCCGAACAGCACGAATAAATAGTATTCAAATGCATTATTTCGCAAATAAATTTATCTGAGCTAGTATTGCTGAATTCAAACTAGAGAATCATCACTACTCCCAAAGTATAAAATAGATTAGAAGACGTTAAGGTGAAGATGAATCGAAGCCAAATGTCGAATTTTCAAGAGCACAAATCTGGAGAACTGAAGACCCGTTTGAGCTGAAAACTTAATCGATTAGTCACCACCCGCTAGTGACCAATCGATTAAGTTTTCAGCTTAAACGGATGTTCGGTTCTCCAGATCCGTGCTCTTGAAAATTTGAGGTTTGGCTTCGATACATCTTCACCTTAAAATTGAAATTCAATTGACTGCCGTTTCCTGGTAATTTGATGACATATTTCAGCGAAACATTTCAACCAAATCGCCATATAAAAACCGAGTGTTCGGAATATGAGTTTGTTCGGAATTTGAGACAGAACGGTAAGAGATCCCATATAAAATTGAACTGTTATGCGAGTAGGCTGTGTCAGTAGATTCAAATCAGAGTTTTAGTTGTTTGATGTTTGGCGCTAATCATGTCGAATTTGATACACTAAACACAAATCCACCAAGGCTTTGATCAAAATTGATAGAACCGCACAACTACATATGAAGAAAAATAACAAAATTGTATTTTGTTTTATGATAAATGGCTCAATGTCAACGCCATGTTGCTTTTTCCTTTTGCTAAAGGTTTCAATATAACGGAGCCAAAAAAAACGGAAATAAACCACCCGTGGGGAATCGCATGCGCAGATCGTTTCCCCCCGTTATCTCTTCTGGTAAAGGCCCCATCCCATTTGACATAAGAACCAGTGCGCTATGGTGGTGACATGGGCACGCACCCAGGCGATGTGCTACAGCGATGCTACATTTTTCACCATCTATCCATTTCATCCGTACGATATGTACACATATCCCCACGAAATACTATTACACTGTATAAAGGGGAGTACCGTTTTGATTCGTCTTACGGACACTTAAGGCCTCAGGGAAGTATAACTCATCAAAAAGCGTATAATATAAACCATTTTGTATGATACCTCATCGTTATCTGGCTTCAAATAGTCTTGACATTCGAATGGTGAAGATTTTGATTTCAAGCATGAATTATTTTAAATAAATGCAAAAGTGTACACTTTTCGTGATTCTCATTCGTTTCCTCACTTCCGTATACTTTGATTCGAATTCGAGACAGCTTATGAAATTCTTTCTTAGAAAAGCCCAATCATAAATTGGTATGACAAAACCGTTATGGAGACATCTAAGGTAGGAGGTTATTTTGAAATTTCATAGATGTCTATGAAAAATGACTGAACTTTCAAACGAAAAATATTGAAACATTTCGTATGAAATGTTTCCCATACTAAGTAGATTGTCCGGAATTCAAAGTTGTCCGTAGCTTGAATCTGAACGGTATATTTGAGCTTACGCTTCGAGCAACGCTGAACAACAACAATACATTAGAATTACTTCACCACACAATCTCGCAATACAGTCCTACACATGCGGGGGAGAGCCCAGATTTTTTACATACATTATTAACGTGCCATTCTGTCCAACTGTCTGTTTTAGCCGCATTTACACAAGCAGACAGTTTGACGAATCCATAATTCTAGCCACGCATAAAACCGAAAAATAAAACCATTCTGCAGCCCTCCTCCTCAGTCGTACAATCAACCTGAAAGCCACTCGGAAAAGGAAACCGCATTACGGCGCCCACCAGAATCAAACCAGAGCAGCCTTGTTGAATCCTATCCGAAGTGGTTGGACAAATATTTGCACACGCTTTGATGTTGATGTATGCTCCGCACCCGCTCCGAACCGCGCCAAACGCCGTCAGCAGTTTTCCTCAGCGATGATGGCAGGGATGCGATGACTTGCTGAGTACAAATCTACTTGTCTTTGCTTCCCGCTGACTGGATGGCCGGGTGAATTACCCACAATATTGTTTGATGTTGTTTCACCGGGAGACAAGAGTGCAAATATTTGCTCAATTCATAAATGTTATTTGCATTTAATTTTTTACGCCGTTTGGGAGGGCATTCGTGGATATTAAGTAATCACTGCTGTTCGGGGTAAATCTTGAAGTTTCGGGACAGAACTTCTACTTTATAATTCCTTCGTTAATATTATTTCAAACATTACATCCATTTCTTATATATGTATACCGTTTTGTCTCAAATTCCGAACAAACTCATATTCCGAATACTCGGTTTTTGTTTGGCGATTTGGTTGAAATGCTTCGCTGAAATATGTACCACATTAGAAGGAATTGCAATTCAATTTAAACGTCTTTCAATCGATTTTATACCTCAGAGGTAGTGTTGATTGTTTAGTTCGAGATCAGTAGAACTAGCTCAGATTAATTTATTTGCAAAAATTATTCCCTTGAATACGATTTATTCATGCTGTTCGGAATTTGAGTCAAGGTGTTCGGAATATGAGACAGAATGAACACTGTGTTCGGCATTTGAATCAAGATGTGGTTTTAAACTTTTACGTAAAAACAATACCAAACAGGTTTAAATAAACATTTTCAACGGCACACCCAACAGCTAACAGTTAGACTTTGCGAAGCAATTACAATTTACACAAAAAAATATCATCTTCTCAGCAAAATTTGGAGAAGATGAATTTCTACCTCGTTTAAAATCGATTTTACTAGCCTATTAGTAAAATCGATTTTAAACGAGGTAGTGAGATAAATCCATATTTATTGAATATTCATACATGTTCAACTCACAAAAGTCATGGCTACCTAAGCACATCAAACCATAGGTAACACGTGTATTTATGTAGAAAGATAAGGTACATCGTTTTTCAGTTATTTTCGACTACCTTGGAAGCTTCTGCAAGAAATTCATCGTCTTTTCCTCTACCAGTATGGGGTCATGCACAAATTACGTCACGCTCCAAGGGGGGGGGGGAGGTCGAGCCAAGCGTGACAAGCCTTACAAAATTTTCAAATCATTCATACAAAAAGTGTGACAAAGGGGGGGGGGTCGAAAAAGTTGAAATTTAGCGTGACATAATTTGTGTACCATCCCTATTTAATCGATTCCTAAGCAAGATCACCGGGTTGAAAGTCAACATAAGTCATATAAAATACATCTACAAAATGTACAGTCCGATTGAATTCTGTGGCATGATTTTCCCAGAATTTTCTGATGGATTTATTCCGCATTTTTCATGCTTCTTCGGCAGCATGCCGGACAACATCACTCCATGCGAAAGTAGTTTTTGCATCTTTGGAGAGAGTACGTATCAATCGTAGAAATGGCGATACTAACAGTACGTTTCTGACAAAAACTGTTCAAATTCCTCCTCGTTAATCTCCCGATTTGAGTTGACTACTTTTAAAATGATTGATATCCGACAAAAGAGGTGTTTGCCAAGTCCCGTTATTTCTGCGACTGTATTTATCTACTTCCCGTAAAAAGCGGCGTGCCCTGTTGCGACCATTTGAGTTCCGACCAGCTGGAAGAGGTTCGTTCAGTCTCAGCCCAAACCTTCCTTTGAGGGCTTTTCGTGGCGATCCTTTAGAATGCTGTTACAGCTACTGATACGCCTACAACTATTGCACGGAAGTGGTGTTGTGCGGCATACCGCATTACCAAATAAAAACATGAAACGTAGAATCCATCAGCAGATTCTGGGAAAATCATGCCACAGAATTCAATCGGACGGTAAATTTTGCAGATGTATTTTATATGGCTTATGATGACTTCCAACCCGGTGATCTTGCTAAGGAATAGATTAAATACTTAGTTGAAAATGACTGGAAACGATGTACTTTATTTTTCAACTTAAATACACGTGTTACCTTTGATTTGATGTGCTCAGGTAGCCATGAATTTTGTGAGGTGAGCATGTATGAATATTAGACTGGCCCAGCTCCGTATCGGAAAAAAATAAAGTTGTATAATTCCACGGGGCACCCCCCAGAATTATTCTTTAGGGTTATAGGAAGGCTTCCTGAAAATTTCAAAAAAAGCTCATTTGGTCGTTCCATGAGCTGGCGCATTTGAATTGAAGTTAATATAGGATTTCCGGCTCAAACATATGAAAAACAGTACATAATCTACTGAAGTTGATCTGCAATACAGCTCTGTATTTCTTCAACATAGCATGATGGGCAAGCTGCTGCGCAAGGCGCAAGCATAAATGTGACTGTACGGGAGTTCTGATCAAAGCCTAACTTTCAACAACTGAAAGGGGTCGTCCATAAATGACGTAGCTTTTTAGTAGGGAGGGGGGGTCTTCATGGATTTGTGACGATGTTTGACAAGGGGGAGGGAGGGGTCCGTGGACGTAGCATTTTGAATCACGTCGGTAAAATGAGAGGTGCTGAAAAAAATTGCATACATTCTTTTTATCATTTTTTTTGGTTGGCTTATAGATTTGGGTTGTAAAATGATGATTGAGTTTCAAAACATTCATGACATGATTGAAAAACGCTTAGAAATTTTAGATTTTCTTGATAAATGCAATCAAAACGATTCTAAAAAACTTCAAATAATTATGGGAATATTATATTATATTCGTGTCTAAATTATTGAATTTTTAAATAAACAAAATAGAAGTTAAATAGACTAATTAAAAATCAATGCCTTAACGGCTTGGGGAACATTGTTTTCCCATTTGTTTATAAGACATAAAGTCAACCGTTTTAGTTTTATTCATATTTTCTGTTGAGGCTTTATTTCTTGAAGAAAATAAAATTTGCCAAAAAGAATTTCATAGTTTGCACGCCCTGCCGGCAGTGAGCGGTCGGGTTCGGCCAAGCGAGCGCAGAGGTTCCTATTTCGGAACGAATTTTCAAGAATGAACGAGGCGACGCACAGTGGGACGAAATCAAAAAAAGTGGGACATGTGTGTTTGTGCTAAAACCATTGGGTTTGGCGTTTCGACATGTTCTGCAAAGTTTCATCATTTGTTGAGTACTTAATTTAGACACTGAAAAAAATTTCACTTGAAGTGATATACACTGAAAAAAAAATAACTTTTTTAATTATTGTCAAAATTAAAAACTGTCTAAGGAAGTATTGTAGGCGACATCATTTCATGAAAGTTTGTCGAAGACAGGAAAGCTCTGTCTCCTACACTGACGAAGTTAGGGGGTAAAAATGATGGGTACCCCCTTAAAACTCATATTTTCTCCATAACTTCTAAATTTGAATTTTTACATTTTTACAATGTTCTACAATGTTTAAGGTGCTGTGAAAATACACATTTTTGCCAAAGACACTGAAGCGCTAACTCTCCATTTTGAAGATTTACGAACGATTTTCTGATTTTTTCACATCAAATTTAAGTGTGCATATCTTGTAAAGTTGCAAGTAGTAGCAGCTTATTTTAGCATCATGCTGTTCCTGTAAATGCGGGGTCAAGCGGGGCTCATCGCAGTTTGTTTAATTGAAAATTGTATTTCCTACAATTAAATATATATTTTTTGCAGTTTTTTTATGTATGTGGTATAGTTTTTAAGTATTGTTCTCATTTTGCTATGGCATTTTAATGTTTGCCCATTTTAAACGATGATAAAATGTTATGTTTTACAGTTTTTGTCAAAATTTGAACAGTTATATTTTTTAAAGTAATATTTATTTTTTTATGTATCTGACAACATTTTTATAAGTGAATCAAAGAGCTAAATACCGCTATAAGAATAAAATCAACTGATTCAAATGTATAATTTGATTGTATATACTCTAATCTTAGTAATAAAAAATAATTGAATTGCACTCCTAAGAACATTAAAAAATAGAAAGATACAAATTTGTTTTGATAGCTATCAATGACATTGCTTGGATATCTATTATAGCGCTGTATATCTGTATATATATTGATTTCCTAGATTTGCAAAATTACAAAAAGTGACAGACGGTATCTAGCATAGGACAAAATTGAGTATTTAAGGATTAATAAAACTGTGTTGAACTATTAATAAGCCTGATACACTTGAAAAAAATAAATAATTTTCACGGAAACAACAACTTTTCCTCTATAGCCGTGTCAAATTGAGACTTGAACAGTAAACATTATAAATTTGCCGTTTGTAAAATGGGCCAAGAGTTAACGAAACATAAAAAAAAATTAACAGATAGAAAAAAAACAATATTTAAAATTTTGAAAACATACATTTATTCATAGGAAATGCAATTTTAAATTAAACAAACTGCGATGAGCCCCGCTTGACCCCGAAATTATTCGTGCATATATTAAAAAGGTATAGGTTGAGGAACAGCATGATGCTAAAATTAGCTGCTACTACTTTACTACTTTACAAGATATGCACACTTAAATTTGATGTGAAAAAATCAGAAAATCGTTCGTAAATCTTCAAAATGGAGAGCTAGCGCTTCAGTGTCTTTGGCAAAAATGTGTATTTTCACAGCACCTTAAACATTGTAGAACAATGTAAAAATGTAAAAATTCAAATTTAGAAGTTATGGAGAAAATATGAGTTTTAAGGGGGTGCCCATCATTTTTACCCCCTAACTTCGTCAGTGTAGGAAACAGAGCTTTCCTGTCTTCGACAAACCTTCATCAAATGATGTCGCCTACAATACTTCCTTAGACAGTTTTCAATTTTGACAGTAATTAAAAAAGTTATTTTTTTCTCAGTGTATATCACTTCAAGTGAAATTTTTTTCAGTGTCTAAATTAATTACTCAACAAATGATGAAACTTTGTAGAACATGTCGAAACGCTAAACCCAATGGTTTCAGCACAAACACACATGTCCCACTTTTTTTTATTTCGTCCCACTGTCCGACGTTTGGATCCACGAGCTCGCGTATAGTGAAATCGTATAGATGAATAAATAGCTTTTGTTAAATTATGACTAGGGGCCTTCCTTAGCCGAGTGGTTAGAGTCCGCGGCTACAAAGCCATGCTCAAGGTGTCTGGGTTCGATACCCCGTCGGTCCAGGATCTTTTCGTAATAGAAATTTCCTTGACTTCCCTGGGCATAGAGTATCATCGTACCTGCCACACGATATACGAATGCGAAAATGGCAACTTTGGCAAAGAAAGCTCTCAGTTAATAACTGTGGGAGTGCTCATAAAAACACTACGCTGAGAAGCAGGCTCTGTCCCAGTGGGGACGTTAATGCCAAGAAGAAGAAGAAGAAGAAGAAGAATAAGAAGAAGAAGAAGAAGTAGAAGATAATTATGACAAAATTATGGAACCAATGTTGATATGTTGTTGTAGTAGTTTAATGGCACAAATGTCAATTAATGTACCTGCAGTTCTTTTTAATTTCACACAGTTCTGCTCAATTCTTATTCAGAAATACATTAGTTTTCTGAAAATTATAAATAGGACTTCCAGTGCCATGGAAGTAGAAATGTCAGCTGGCAAAGTAGCTCTGGAAGACAATGATTCATTTACAGCTTCAATAGGGTATTCTACTAAAACTTGGACATTAAAAAAAAAATGTGATTTTGAGTCCGGATTGATTTTGAAATTTTTGATAAAAGAAATACCTTAAAACTCAATAACAAACTTCCGAAAAAAAAATCCGTTTAAGATACCTTCGAAAATTCAAAGCACATTTTTTTCAAGGATAATCTCAGAAGTTACCTCAGATAGTCTACTCTGAATTCCTTTTAAGATTCTTTTCAAATTGTTAAAACAAAATCATTAGTACTCCAGGAATTATTCTAGAAGTTCAGAAATATCTAGAGAAATAGATCAAAAACCGAATTTAGTACTATACCATTTAATTCCACTTGACTGGAAACTCTAAGTGGAATTAAATGGTATAGTACTAAATTCGGTTTTTCATCTACTTATAGGTATTCTACTAAACAGCTCGAAGATTTATTATCAGAAAGATCAAGATTTTTGTTTGAAATTATTGATGATTTTTTTTTAAATCAGAAGGAAATCCCAAAATAACATTTGATAAAACTTGATTAAGTTTGAAAGTAACTCTTGATGAACTCCCACAAAGTTTTCTGAAAGAACTCGTCAGCTCTTGAGGAAGTCTTGAAGGATTTCGAAGATAAATTGCTCAGATGATTCGTATTACTAGAATATTTACTGTAGTATTAGCTGGTTTGGAACTTCTGATGAACTTTTGAAGAAGCCATGAAGATTTTACTTTAAAAAAATACCCGAGAAATTGATTGGAAGTACTGCAGGAGTACACACTTGAATTATTTTATCGACCTTAGCAAAACGAATCGCCAAGAGCCCAACAGCTAAGAATTCGATACATTTTAATACCGAATCCCGGTACTTAGTTTACCAAGATTTCGGCAATCCAAATTTTTTTTACCGAAATTTCGACACTACCGAGATGTCGGTAAAAACTTAACCGAGATTCGGCACATAATTACCGACATATTAGCTGTTGGGTTTTCGGCTAATCCATTTATCGAAGTGGTTTCCGTGTGTAATATAAAATGTTGTAGAAATCTATATAGAGATTTCTGAAGGAACTTTATGAAAAAAGGAAGGGCTTTGAATGTATTTCCAAGTATAATCCCTGCAGGATTTTAGTAGCAATTCTCAGAGTAAGTGTGGATGAATCCTTGAAGGAAACTATATAAAAATTTCTGAAAGGATAACTGGAGAAACTGGCGTAAAATTTGTCCTGGAAAAATCCCCAAATTAATTTCTTGTAGAATATTTAGTTTTTCTTAAAACTCCTGTAGGAAACTTTGGATAACTCCCATGTAACTGGCGAAATCAAAATAGGCAAGAAAAGTGTTGTAATGTCCATGGATTCGCTGGAGAAAATCATGAAGAAATTCCTATAATCCTTCTTTCGCTGGAAGTTTTTTTGGGAGACTTGGTGGTAAAATTAATGGAGAAATTTCTGAAAGAGATCCCAGAAGTATACTTGAGGAGATCTTTGTAGAAATCACTAGAAGTATTCCTATAGTTTTTCTTCGAGAAGTCGGAGAAGAATCCCTGAAGAACATGTGAAAAAATTGCGTAAAAGTCTCTGAAAGTCTCTCAGGAGCCTCATAAAGCAGAATTGAAATTTGGCTCGCTTAGGAATATGGTCTGTAACATACAGTGAGAGGCAAAATAAAGTGCCCACCTTACCAGTTTTCGAATTTCTCTCATTGATTTGGTTCAAATTAAAGTTAACACACCTAAATCTTTTGTGATATTTTATTTTTGATGTTCTTTTAAAGTTGCACTTACGAAATTTTGATAAAAAAAAGAATTTTACTTAAAGAAAAAGAAAATCAATTTGTATTGAAAAAAAAGTAGTGACAAAAATAAGTGCCCACTTCCTTCTTGGCCCCAGAAAAGATGATTTAAGAAAAATAAAAAGCAATTTAATAGTTAATGTGTCCTCCTTTGGCCTTAAGGACTTGCTGGAGGCTCTTCGGCATGCTTTTCACCAGGTTTTGTAGGTGTTGTGGATCTAGTTCTTCCCAGGCGCGCTCCAAGGCTTCAAAATAATTATTTTTGTTGGTAACACCAGTTTTTTCAACCCTGGCATCGAGAATCGCCCACAAATTCTCGATGGGGTTGAGGTCTGGGCTTTGTGGAGGCCATTCCAGCGGTTTAATCCGACAAGACCGGAAAAAAGACTTGGTCTTCTTTCCAGTATGCTTCGGGTCGTTGTTCTAGAGAAATATGAATTTCTCTTCAAGGCCCGTCTGGATCAGCGAAACCTCCAGATTTTCCAGCAAGATGTTAATGTAGGAATCTGCCATCATTATTCCGTCGATTTTCACGAGGTTTTCTACTCCACTCCATGAAAAACACCCCCAGACCATCACATTTCCTCCTCCATGCTTCACCGTTCCTTGGATGTGGTGCTCTGCATCACACACGAGCCCGCCGCTCTCGGTTAGACAGCTCGAGCTTCAGGAGCGCCACATCCAAGGAACGGTGACGCATGGAAGTGTGATGTGATGAAATGTGATGGTCTGGGGGTGTTTTTCATGGAGTGGAGTAGGAAGCGTCGTGAAAATCGACGGAATAATGACGGCAGATTCCTACATTAACATCTTGCTGGAAAATCTGGAGGTTTCGCTGATCCAGACGGGCCTTGAAGAGAAATTCATATTTCTCTAGAACAACGACCCGAAGCATACTGGAAAGAAGACCAAGTCTTTCTTCCGGTCTTGTCGGATTAAACCGCTGGAATGGCCTCCACAAAGCCCAGACCTCAACCCCATCGAGAATTTGTGGGCGATTCTCGATGCTAGGGTTGAAAAAACTGGTGTTACCAACAAAAATAATTATTTTGAAGCCTTGGAGCGCGCCTGGGAAGAACTAGATCCACAACACCTACAAAACCTGGTGAAAAGCATGCCGAAGAGCCTCCAGCAAGTCCTTAAGGCCAAAGGAGGACACATTAACTATTAAATTGCTTTTTATTTTTCTTAAATCATCTTTTCTGGGGCCAAGAAGGAAGTGGGTACTTATTTTTGTCACTACTTTTTTTTCAATACAAATTGATTTTCTTTTTCTTTAAGTAAAATTCTTTTTTTAATCAAAATTTCGTAAGTGCAACTTTAAAAGAACATCAAAAATAAAATATCACAAAAGATTTAGGTGTGTTAACTTTAATTTGAACCAAATCAATGAGAGAAATTCGAAAACTGGTAAGGTGGGCACTTTATTTTGCCTCTCACTGTACCTCCAAATCAGTTTTAGATACAATTTTTGGCCCCACACATTTAGGTAGATCTGTCCAAATAACAAAATTAAACCGAGTTATCGAGAATTAATTTTTAATAGGTGTTTAGGCTACTCTAGTCACTAATACTATTGATATGGGGCCCCTACACATTGGCGATCATGGTCACCATGAAACTGAGTTTTTATCTGTTTGTTAACGTGTTTGATTTCTAGAAATATTAATAAATTCATAATGTTAAATGAAACTCTTACCACGATTTGGGGATCCCCATGAACTCGGGGCCCGTTGCGGACCGCACCTACTGCACCCCCCTAGCTACGCTACTGGACGAGATTACGTTCGAGATTTAATGAATACAGATGAATACCAGTTAATATTCATTCAAAGTTTTGTGAAAGTGGTCTAGGAAAAATCGTTCAGGCTTTAACAATCTTTGAAAAGCACAAACAAACAGACGTTACAGCTAAAACACTTATTAATTTAAAACATAATCACGTGAAAATTTACACCCAATGCTAAACATAATTTATTTGGCCAACCTCAAACTATGTGAGCAAACGTCAAACAAATGCGATGCAAGCGCAGCGAGTGACCCGTCGGCCAACTACCAAATATTAGAATGGAACGCTATTCCGCTGTGCGATGGAAATGATTAGAGTGTTACGTTTGGTTGTCTGTGGAAAAAGTATCTGTAAGAAACCCAAACACGGGGGGGTGCCGTAGCCTCGAGGTTACGCTTTCGCTTCGTAAGCGGAAGGTCATGGGTTCGATTCCCAATCCTCCCTCACAAAAAAACTCCGTCCAGTCACCATAAGACGCCGCACGAAGGACTGTGTATTGGGGAACACATCCATCCTTCTTCAGTATCGGATGGTGACTGAGACAAACTGACCCTCTTTGTAGGCGGATGCCTCACACGACACGGATACATGGCAAAATGAACCACTGCACACCAATGGACTACGGCTATATGGATATGGATTGGACCAACAGCAGCTCTCTCCTCTACCTGCTCGGTATGAGAGGGATAGCAATAAGGATATAAATAGATTCTGTAAGATATGATAATCGGCATAGTAGTGGCCAAGTGCACGGAGTGCCTAAAAAAAAAAAGAAACCCAAACACTTCCTTGACTTAATGTTACATGAAAGCTTTGTGCTTTACATGATAAATTTGAGACAATATGATAGATTTTCGAAACTAACAAAAATACAATAAAAAATCGTGCAAACTATGAAATTCGTGGAACCGAAACTGCCCATATTTGCATGGTCGATGTAACCACCAGCATCATATTTGATGGATGAGAAAATGCGTTTTTGTGTTCCCAGCTGCGTTCTTGAATATTTCAACAATTTTGGTCGAATAATTTGTGCATTTGCTAAGGATTGGAATTCAAAAGTTGACTGGGGAGGACTTTTTGAATAATTTCTCTCTTTTGTCATCTGCAAACGCATACGTCTTTTTATCTGTCTAATCAGTGAGTTTGATGAATAATCGTTCGACGTAAACACCAGGTCACTGTCATAGCAACTTGGTTTATACCCTAACTATCAGAATAAACACTCTGCAAACCGGGTGTTTCTTCGGATAAGTTGGTGTATATGCTCATGCCAATCCGTTTTCCTCTTATAGTTCAAATACTTCAGACCATATAAACGCTGTTCGCATGTCCAACCAGTATATTATTAGGTAAAGAATGGCACTTACGTCGACTAACCAAATATGGGCATGACAGACACTACTTCTCTGAAAACAGAGCAAACTAATCCTCTGAATAAGTAAACGATATGTGACACACACTCACGAATCACAAGTCTTATGAAGAGTATAGATAATCGAATAAAGATATTTATACAATAATATTCATTGAACAAAATACAAAAACTTCGTACGATACATTTAGCTTTAAGAAAAGACACTTAGGGATGGTACACAAATTATGTCACGCTAAATTTCGACTTTTTTGACCCCCTCCCCCCCCTTTGTCACGTTTTTTGTATGAGTCCTTCAAAAATTTTGTAAGGCTTGTCACGCTTGGCTTGACCCCCTCCCCCCCCCCTTGGAGCGTGACGTAATTTGTGCATGACCCCTTAGGGTACCGGTGCCATTAGTGGACTACCTAAGCTACAAAAAATCATAACAAAATAACTAAAAGCCTTAACAGAGATCTTTTGGCGTCAACAGAAAGATTTCAACCTCTACTAGATGGGAAAAATATAAAACGAGTGACAAAACTAATTTTTTAACATAAAATCGCTTAAGCCACTATTGGTACACGTGTTCCAGTAGTTGCGCTAGTGCTCCAGTAGTAGACGTTCGGGAATGATATAAGGAATTTTAAACAAAATGGTAAATTTCTACATAGGTTTAACATTTTTCCCTCGGAACAGCAATTAATATCTTTCGAATGAAGCATAAAGATCATCTCTAGGGCTTTTCTTCATTTTTATACATCCATTTTAAAACTGCTTCCATCCGTTGATCCACTACTGGAACACAACGGCAACTACTGGTGCAAGGGAGCAAATTTTTTGCATAAACTTAATTATTTATATGACTTTTTGATAAAATAAAAAGCTAAAATTTGGCAAATCGACTAAACCAGTGACGATCTATCCACCAAAAATAGCACATGTCGTTTCTATCGAAAAATGTACGTTTTATTCCATAGTCCAATCTACTGGTACATTACAACCATTGGTACTGGGTAGGAGTTAAAGCTTCCAGTGGACGATTTGCCCTTTGAAGGAAGTCCACACTAGACAACGGACTAGCATGCAACGCTCAGTGGCACAGTCGAAATACGTTCCTGATGAAAAATTTTCTGAACTGCAGTAAAAATCGAATCCACACTCTTTGGATCGATGCGGCTTATTCCTACACTTACCGCACGGCCACGAAGCCCACAGCGTCTAGCGTCTAGCTACGCTGTAGTCATTCAAATAGATATCCATGTATGTAAATTGAGCTTTCGTAAATAAAAATAATTCTACA
Source organism: Aedes aegypti (assembly GCF_002204515.2). Classification (NCBI taxonomy): domain Eukaryota; kingdom Metazoa; phylum Arthropoda; class Insecta; order Diptera; family Culicidae; genus Aedes; species Aedes aegypti. The sequence goes on from NC_035108.1 coordinate 406,390,258, forward strand.
ACTAGAATTTAGTATGTTCAGCTATTTAATATACCAAACAAAAATACCGTACTTAGAGCCGGATAAAATGAACATTGAATAATTCTCGCAGGTAATTTTATAAATCTAAAATATCTCCTATTGTTGACATACGGAAGAAATTTTAAATCTTCGCATGCTTGAACACACGTGTGTGTACCGATCGGCTTACGTCTGGCGACCGTCGAAGACAAGTGTGTTGTCTCGGTTATAAAGTAGCTACTTGGCTAATCCATATATAAACGTGCATAGTACAGAGCAGAATGGTAAGAAAACCACTGCACTGACTATCACAAGTTACGTTTCTTTTATCTCTGATCAAACAATCGTGCTCCGGTTCAAGTACAAACTAGCGATACAATGTTTGATACATTGTTTAAGTATGGTTTAAGGAAAGCTGGTGTGGCGCAGTATGATGATACTGATATAGCTCATTGTGGATGAACTACAGTCTACCGAATTCCAGTAGCTTTATTTGTCTACTAAAGGCTTTACGGTCCCGGCCTAAAGCAAAATGTTTCAAAATCCAAATGGTGCACACGTTTTCAATGTAAAGGTAGAGGGGGCTCATGAATCGAAAGCTCAGCCACGAGTGATATCGCTATTTTGGATAAAACTGCCTTCGACGGTATTGCGCCTATCACCTCCACTTGGTCACTGCTAATCCATTCGTATGCCATTTCTGGCCATATCGCGTTTGGGCTAATCCCTTCATTGCATTCACACCTCGTGCCTTGACTGGGTGACAGAGACTAGGCTTTAGCACAGATTAGCCGTACTAAGCCTCACAAGACAAGACAGCTGAGTAATGTGGTGCAAAGTCAACTTTCCGTTGAACGGGAATTTCCTAAACTATTCAGCCTGGTTTGAGGTAAGACGTTGCGGACTTGGTTCCGCTGTATGTAATATTTCCGGTGGCATCCGGCGGAAGAGCACGCGAAACGAAAACTAAATTTATTTTTCATTTGGCCACTTTTCGGCAGCCACGTGCTTGCCACACTCATTAGCTTCCGGGCTTGTTTGGTTTCACTCAAGTACGGCACACCGCACGCACAAATCGCACCGGAAGGGAGCAGTTCACACTCTCTCGATCCCACTTCCAAGCACTAACAGGAGGCACCAGATCAGGGTTTCCCAACCGGTGGTCCGTTTATTCCCACACACTTCGAAAAAATCATGCGATTTTACGTCTTTTGGATGAACATAAAAGAAGCGAACCAAATTATGTGAATTTGTGTCTCATTTTAAATACGATGGTGTCTGATTCGACAAATGACAATCATAGCGGCATCGTTTTCATGACCTTCATCATGTAAAATTACATTTTTTTTTTCAATACATCTTTCAGAACCCATTTTTACGTCATTTCATCAATTACGTCATGTGTCATTCAGTCATGATGTGAATTACGTCCGGAGCGATTTTCATTGTTTTTAAGAGTGCATGGTATTGTGGTGATCTCTTGGGGGGTCCGCGAAGCCATTGTGCACAAGTGTCGTTTTTCATGATTAATGAACATTTTATTGGGAATATCGTACCTTACTTGTTTTTCAGCTCCCTTGCAATGTTAGTAATGTAATGAATTTCTCACAAGGTTTATATTCTTAAAATTCAAATGTTTAAAAGTAACTCAATTGTTTTTTTTTTTTTTAATTAGGGGAATATAAAACTGGTATCGTTGCTAGCAGTTGTATAGTAAATTTTTGCCATATTTTCGGCTTAACCCTTGAGAAATTTTGACTGACAAGATACTCTAAAATAGTCAAGGATACTTAATCTATCAAGGTTTTTTAAAAGTTCCTGTCGAAATTTTTAAAGTATTCTCCCAAAAGCCGTTTTTAATTCCTATGAAGCCAGTTAGAAAATTTCCTTAGATATTCAAAACTGGCGACTTCCTAACTTCTTTGTTTGCAAGATTTTTAATGTCTGACCTGACTTGTTTAGAAGTTTTTTACCGGATTCTTGGCAGCATGGATAGAATTTTAGTGGACTACAGAACATCGCTGCGCGTGTTGTTTTATTTATGATGCACTCAGGCAAATGGACTATCGATAAACATAGGAACCCCTTATGAAAATTCGCCACAAGGAATCGGGTTGAAATTCATAAATTTGCCTTATGAAACCAAAATTTGCAAACACAAATAGTTTTCGCGGCAACCTGGAATCGAACCAAGGACCTTGCGATCGATAGGCTCGTGCGTACACCCCGTGCCTATCGACGCCTTGATATGGAGTGAAGCTAAAACGATACATAAAGCGTTCGTATTGCGATAATCGTTCCATCTTTCATAAGGCAAAATGTATGAATTTCGATAGTCCAGTTCGCTGCGTGTGGATAACAGACGTACTTTATGAGTGTGTCAAGTATATCTGTTGATTGATTGTGAGATCTCAAAAAGTTTCCCACAAACATACATTTTTGGGATATTTGTGGGATATTTCAAGTATTTCAAAGAGTGTCTCAGCTTCAAAAAGGTTGGGAATTGCTGCAATAGCTTGACTGCCATGAGGAAAACTTGTTAGCTTAACATTGCTAGTATAGGGGGCTCATGTGAAAACCACAACCCTAGTTAATTGAATGCGTAAATCGCAGTTTAACTAGTTTCCGATAGTTTTTCTGCACATTGAATCGACTCGTACAGGGTACCTATTGGCTTCAACAGGTCCAAGCAGCCTTCCGAGCTCACCGCAAATGTTTCAACTAGAACAAAAAAATCACTTTTTCCCACCAAAGCCAAACAGGTTTCGAGTTGCACCACATGTATCAGATTGTAATTGTTTCGCATGTTATTCGATTCTCCGGAGAATCGTCGGACGGGTGTGCCCTGAGGCCGCAATTACTGGTGGTGTGCTGCTGAAAAAGTGGGAAAACTTTTCTTTTCCATCAGGATTCTTTCGATCAACCCCTCCTCTGTGGTTTTTTTGAATGTTTCGGTTCAATGCGCCGCTCGAGTCAACAAAGTTACATTCCGGGGATGACTGATGACGTTGATTAGGGCGTAGTGGTTTGGCAGCCGGGAAAAAATGAGCATCAACAATAGTAGGATATGTTGTTTTGTAATACAATATTTGTCTCCGGGCACTCTGGATACAGTGACCGTTAACAGTTTTATGGTTTTTAGCAGCCACGTGACGTACGAGTGGCGAGTTGACGGGCAGTGCTAAAACTGTGCTGGATGTATCATGTTTCAACAAAATGTAGCTTAATCATTAAGTTTTTTTCTTATTCGTTTCTTCAGGTTTTTAAAACATGGGAGTTACTGAAACGTGTACTTCGTGAATAAGCAGAAAGTGCTATCTCTTAATTATTTGGATCGAAGTGCAATTCGTACCAGTTCCGATCCCTCACGGAATCCTACCTTAATATAAAATTTGGCGATAGTTCTCAATTCCAAGTAAATTTGTTTTTTACCTCAAAATTGTAAACGTCTAAAATTAACAGAAAATTGAAGAGGCAACCAAGATAGAAGAGATGAAGAAACTGTTTACAAGGAAATAATTTGTTTGCTTGAAGTAAAAAAAACGTATTTTCGACCATGGTGAGTCGGCAAATAGGAAGAAGCGTCCAACACAGCTTTGGTCCTCACAAGTTCCTACAAGTTCCTAAGGGTTGCGTCCTTAGCTGATAGTGTAGTCTGGGCACTGTTGTCCTTCTGACATCAGCTAGATTGAGGAGATACATCTCGAGCGTCTGTTCACCAGGAGGTGCGGCTCTGTTCTGGTATCTAGCGGCTGAGTGAGGAATGCTGAATCGCGCACAGCTGATTCCAAGGTGGTAGCCCCATTAACGCGATCGTCCTAGTGTTAGTTGGAACGTTAAACAGAGCTGGCATGATGGCGCTACGGCGGGACAGGAGTGTTGGCGTAGTCCCGATAAGCCACCCGTAAAAAACCTTGTTGCGAATAACATTTTTTTTTTTGCATTAAATTGTTTATTTCAAAATTGGTTTTACATGGGAAATTGATTTTTCAAGACCCCGAGGGGTCCTTCAGCATTGTTTCTAATACATTTGATTTTGTTTCGGTCAATTAATTGGTTTTACCTTAGTATTATTAGTGTTGGCCTTATAGGCTCTGGTAGTTTTAAAAAAAAATTTGATAACCTGACTACTACTATTTACACTACAAATATTTGATAACCTAGGGGGGAATGAGGTTCCGGATGTCCTGCTGGCCAGATTGGTGGCAACGAGCCCTGAATCTATCGATTGAGTCACCAAAGCGCTCCTCTAGTGTATTTATCTCAGCCATACGTTGGAGTTCGGTTGTCCTCATTCTCGGAGGACTGTTGATGATCATCCGGAGGAACTTATTCTGGGTCCTCTGGAGTACGCCTTATTGGTACGCCTTATTAGTTGGAAGAATGACCTGTTTGTAAACAGCAAGCTTGTTCTTCAAAGACAGAGTTGACTTCCGGTTGATCAGTGGATATAGTACTTTAAGCAAGATGTTGCTTATGATGACCGTTTTGTCAACCTGCTGTCTGAAGAGAAGCTTGCGTTAAACCAAGTAGTCGGCCACATCAGACCATTCCACCGTTGATCCAGCGAGGGTGATTTTACAATCCTCAGCCGGCACAAGTCTGGGGGATTTGGAATAAGGGAAGAGGATGACCGGGATCTTCGCCGCGTTGATACAGATCTTCCAGCTGTTTGAATAATCTTGCAAGACATTCAGGCCTCTCTGGAGTCGACATGTCAATGCTCTCGTGAATCGGCCGCTGTAGACTACTGAGGTGTCGTCAGCGAAAAGAGATAGAGAGCCGCCTTCAGGGAGCTGTGGCATGTCCGAGGTGAACATGTTGTATAATAGGGGACCTAAAATACTATTCTGTGGAACACCTGCGGGGATGTTGAGTGGGTCTAAGTTGACTCCATTGAGAGAAACCCTGAACGTCCTGTCAAACAGATAATTTTTGATGATTCTCACCAAATAGGCCGTCGTGCCAGACGTTGTCGAATGCTTTTTCAACATCGAGCAACGCCATGGCGGAGGATTTGGCGAGGGACTTGTTTCGCCTGAGGATGTTGGTTACTCGAGTCAGTTGGTGCACGGTTGATGTTGTTTTGATCGGCTGCCGAAAGCAGCCATCTGTTGATCGCTTTTTCAAAAAGCTTTGATAACCCTGAGAGAGGGCTGATGGGTCGATAGCTTTTGGGGGAGGAAGGATCCTTCCCAGGTTTCCTGATGGGGATGACTTTTGCTGATTTCCGCGACGAGGGGAAGTAGCTAAGTAAGAGGCACTGATTGAAAATCAGTGCCAGATGTTGATAGAACTGGAGACTCAATTGCTTGAGCTCCAATTCAGGATGTTGTCGAAACCTGGGGCCTTCATGTTTTTAGATGATTTGATATAGGCCAGCAATTCATCAGCTATGATCTTCAACTCCTCCGGGAAGTCATTGGGAGATCGGTGTAGGTTAGTTGCGTGTTAGAACGCGTGACGACGGGTAGCCATGGACCGAGTCGAATGGAGACATCTCCTACGTACAGCAGAGGCCACCCAGGCCTTAGGTAAGGCAAAAATGTCCCAGAAAGTATTGGCACGACCATTCCAAAACTAGTATGTCATTTCAAGACCAGTACAAATAAATAAATTGATTCTCATACATTTGTTTTTTCTTCCATCAACAGCATATTTTGTATTTTGAGTGATTTATTGCACTATAAATTCATAAATAGTGTAACTTTCCTTGGAAGCGACAATTTTACACAAATCACATTTCTACTATTTGTTGAAATTTGTGCTAGATGAGAAAATATGTTCTTGCCCTACAATATCTGAATGTTATCGTTATCAAATAACTGAACCTGGTTGATTTTTTTTATTCCGATGAAAACAGTAAACCGAGTGTTCGCCAATTTTTTTTCGAACGTTGTATATCATGAAATGCCATTAGTTATCGGTAGGGGAAGACGGAGTAAGAGCGCCCACCGGGGTAAGACGGACCACCTTCAGTTTGGCATGAAAATGGCGGTTTTCTTAAAAGTTCACCAAGCACTTTCCATAAACACACGATTTTTGACATTGCGAACCATTTAGGGTGATATTTACATTAAATTTTTCATAACAAATATCAAAAACAAAGTTTCTGCTCGTCGATATTGAATTTGATCTAAATTTAACAGATGCTCACTAAAGGATTTAGGAAGGAATTTTGTTGTAAAAACATAACAAATTGCCCGTCCATGCTTTAACAGAAATGTGAAATATGCTTCAGTGAAGTGAAATAATAACACAGCGTAACAAAAATGACACTTTTGCGAGTCTCAAGGATCAAATTATGTGTCTGTAGTAGATTTTGGGTCGGTGAATCTGATGCCGTTCTCAGAAATGTTCCAGCACGTCACAATTTTTAGCTACAGGTCGCCAAAGTTGTATAAAACACTGGTTTAAGTGATGTCTACATGAAATTTAAAGTATGATTTATCAAACTTTTTTGTGATATGATCTACCAAACATGCTAAATAGGACTTGAACTTTCAATTTAGATACAAAGCAGTTGATATTTAATTATAAAATTTAGTTTAAATCGATTTTTTTCAACATGCTTGCAGTCTTCATATAAAATTGTTCGTTTCTCTTATATGGCATAATACAATACTTTTCTGAACCACCAAAAAAATAACATTTTACCATCGAAAATACTATGAATTTCGATAATAATTATTGTTCTATACATGAAGTTTGAATTCTGTGACAAATTGAACAAATAATATACTGTACAAGTTGGAAAACTTGCATGCAAGTTGTCTAAAACAGTCATATTTTGCATTTTCAACAGTCAATATCTCAAAAACTGGACGTGCCATGATATTTCTGAAAACGGCAATGGACTCAGCAACCCTTAATTTAGTAAATAGCGGTATTTTGGTGCTTGAGACAAACCCGTGTTCCGCAGTGTAATTGTAAATATTTAGGTTTGACATAAGGCCACGGTTGTAAAAATTGCGTAAGCGGGGTAAAACCGTCCACTGTTGATGGGGTAAGACTCCTAATTTATACCAAATAAATTGTCTAAACCATTTTAAAAGTTGTAACTACGTTGTATATTATTGTTCGAGTAAAATGAAATTAATTTTGTTAAAAATACAAACTAAACACGCATATTTTTTTCAAAATATGGATGTTTCAAGGTGATGGTAAGTATATATCTAAGTTTTTTGAGTTAATTAACCCTAAAAATAGTTCAATATCCCCGTTAAGCAATGTGGAATTCATAAAACATTATTTTTTTTAGAATCACAGGGAACTGATATATTTTTTCGCAAAATTGAGTACAAAAATAGTGGTGGTCGCTTTTACCCCGTGGGTGGGCGGTTTTACCCCGTCGCTAAAAATATTCGTGATAAGGCATAACTTTTTCAACCATCAAGAATAAAAATATTTTTTTTTCAAATACAACACTTGTAATATTTTTTGATCATGCCTAAGGCTTCGAAAAACGACATGCTGCGTCGAAAAAGAATTTATTGATTCTTGATTTTGACATACGAATTAAATTGCTTAGGCGGGCGGTCTTACCCCGTCTTCCCCTAGTTATCAGCAGATGACAACCATGAATAGATATTGTACCGTGCTATGCTTGGTTGTCATTTTCAAACTTTCAACATAAACTTATGGAAGAATGGTAGTTCAAAACTACCAAATGTTATGGGTACCAATTTGTTGAACAAATAAACGATTTGATACTAAGATATATTGAAATAGGAAAAAAGTCTACCGATCGTATAAGGTAAAATGGCTAAATTTGTAATGTAATGTTACTAGTGTTCAAAAGCATAATGGACCTGATTTTGTCAGTCCATTTTTAAAACACATTGTTAAACTTATTATGCTTCTTCAATCTAGCTGCCGCTAATATGATTGTTATAAACGTAGGAGATATGCATCAAGTTTAAATAGAGATTACATCACAAAAAACATTGCAAAAAGCGGCTAACAAAATTGTCTTTACACTATATTAAAAAATCAAATAAATGAAAATAAAGAATAAATTATTTTTACAGCACTCTTCGTTAAAGTTTCACGCAAAAATTTACTTATTGGATAACATGATTAAAATGTCAATTAGCATTTACCTTTTCTCTTCTAAAATTATATAAAAATCAGAAAAATCATATGGTTGTCAATTTCGCGATATTTAACCCCAAAGAAACTCTGTTGCTTTATTATATCGGTTCCATGTTGTTGACAAAAATAAAACTAGTTGCTCCAATGCTTCTGCTTGAAGCTTCTGCATCGAGAAACGAAGCCCGTATAAAAGTTCAGAATAGACGGACAGTTTTATCTCAGTGATTCATACTGGCTGATAGCCCGTCAGTTCAACATGAAAACTACACAATCTCTTACCAGCGATCAGCGCCGGGCGAGGTGAAAACTCGAGCAGCTCCAATCGGGGCAGGTTTGGACAAACACCAGTTTGAAGGAACACCATTCGGAACGTACGTCACCGTAAAGCTACCGGTTTCGGCACGGAGTAAGCAGCGCACTTGACGCGTCTGGTTGTTTTCAGGTGATACACTCCCCAAGTGGGTGTTCTAGATACATTGAACTGTCACGAAGAAAACTTTGATTGATCGGTTTATCTATTGGCTCTATTTGTTCAATTAGATTTCTTTATAAATATTGATTATGGTACCGTGTAGAAATCAAAACAATGTAAATTGAATTTGAAGATTGCTTAAATTAAAATTCAGCCTGTCTGGTCTAGGAAAGAGAGGCAAGGGCTGCAGAAGGATCCTGGCGCCATATTGTTTGCTTGATTAAGGCTTTGACTGCTTATCGAAACATACCGTACCAGAGAGCCATATCGAAGACAGAATATCTAATCACTTGTCTCCGATGGTTGATTGATGGTTTCTGAATGTTTTGAATAGTCCCCGTGTTGTACATCGAATTGTATTGGCCGCAGTCGTCCCGGGAGAGTGCGCCTCAATTTGGACAGTGACATCTAAATGCCCGGGATGAGTGCTGGAAAGCTCTGCGATAGCATGTCCCGTGGGAAATAATGGCTTTAAAAGCCATTTGTACGTTTAATTAAATCCCGGTAATTTGGCCGGTGATGAATTAATTGCGCGAAATTGGGCCTTGCGATGATTGAGCTGAGTGAGATTTGTATCGTCAGTTTGGAGTGGGCTCAATTGGATCTGTTTACGACGCGTCGATAAAGGTGCATTGTTTGATTTGTAGCACTCTAAATCCCGGAATAATTGGAGTGGCTTGTCATGATGGTAGGACGGTTGAATTGAACTGCTTGTGCTCGTTCGCTTATTGGACCGACTTTTAGTTTAACCTTTGGTTCAAACTTTAAATATTAGTATTTTTTAATGAATTATACTTGTTTTTTTTAAGTTATGACAAAGCTTGTTTCATAACTATGACCTTAGGGTTAAAATAGTATGTTTTTCTATTCCGCAAGCGCAATGTTTTAGTTGCACGCTTCTCTGAGACTAAGGCTGTCTTCTCGAGTTAAGGCCGCACGGGACGTCACCCTATCACCCTATCCATTTCAAGAAGCAAATCCCAAGAACCACTCCATATATCGATGCAAAAATGTATCACCATGATTCTATATATGTAGTGCTCAACCCGATAAATTTTCAGCTTCATCGGTTCACTAAAACTCGAGATTTGCTTCCACAAAGTTTTGATGATTATTGTTAGAGTGAGACGAAAGATAGGGAAAATAACACGGTCTCCCGTGTCCCCTTAACAAATCATGTGCAGATCAAATCAGACAAAACAAAACAAGATCCTTAAGGTGAAGCGGCGTGTAACTCAAAGAATCATTAGAATCATCATTGACGTAACAGTAGTAGTGTCGCCTTTCCATGTATATTTTCAAAACAAACAAACAAAAAATATAACATTTGTGTTTAGCATATTTTTATGTAAACACATGGAAAATTTAGTAGATTGACGAGTATTGGAAATCAAAATCAACTGTTCAATAGTACATATCAAAAGAAAACATTACAATTTATTGAAAGGCAACGGAATTTCTCTGTTTTTTATTGGATTTATCGCATATTTTTGTTATGCATCGGTATAGTTTATGTTTGCAAGGGATGTCGGTGTTGCCAGATGATTGGTGACAGATTTTTCTAGCAATTGTTATATGCTTGTTTTCGGAACATTTGCTGCATATTATAAAAACTTATCATTTTGCAAATAGTTTTCCATCACAAGATCACTGATTTAATGAGTTTTAATGAGTTTTGTGATCAATCCACATCAAATGCTATGGTTTTACAGATAGCAACTCTGACATCACTGCGCTCAACGATCGCGATGACTGTGCACACACGATAGACGCGTCCCGACGCATCACACTGTGGAGCTTTTCAATTATTTTGGGTGGTCCAAATTGATAAACACTTGGTATGATTTTATGCTTCGTAGAGATGGTTTCTGTAATTTGAGAGAATCGACAAACAAACAACATATGAGTTTCAAGTTTCTATGCTTTGCCCAACTTTTCCGCACTGAAAATTAATACAACAGGAAAAAGGTTGAATATTTTAGACTATAAACTCAGGCATGTCTCAGTGTGCGGTGGTGGCGTTGATTCGCAACAAGTGAAAACCATCGCCATAATTGTTTTGAGTGATGTGGTTGATAAAGCTTTATAAATATTGAAATCCCGGTGGAAATGTGTTCCTTTAAGGAAAGTGAATAAAAGATTTGTTTAGTGGAAGTGTAGTGAACGCAATATGGAATCCAAAACACAAATGCTTGCCGCTGAATTACAATAGAAAAGGTAAGCACCTTCTATTTACAAGTGTAGTTGTGTGAGGCAATGAAATGCGGCATGAAATCGGAGATTTTTTTTTGAGAATATAAATCTCATGTATATTGTCGCTAAATTGATAATGCTGTATCTGAAAGTGTTGATTAAATATTGAAATACCACCTGAAGCATTTTTCTTCGCATAAATTATCCATTTAATCAGGTGATAAGCAGTTATATTTCATCGATGTTGCAAATACCAATACTATCATAACAATATGTTAATGATTTTGGAAGAAGACATTTTGTGATGACGCACCAAAAGGCCTTAATCTCACTACAGGTCCTCATCAACCGATGTCTGTGGGTGAGTTACATTTCGATCTCGGTTGCTGAGCTCCATCGACGTCGCCTCCATGGCCTTGATAATTAAATAAAAATAAACTGTATTATGCAGTATGTTTTTCTTAGTTTCATAGAAGAATTAGAAAGATTTCTTTCCCTAAAAGCAATCGATCACGTACAAAATGTTTTTATTTTATCTATTCAATCGATACGTATTACCGACTATCCGAATTTTAAACCAATTATGAATCAATACGGTATTACAATCTCACAGTATACATCCATGTACAAAAGTGGAATAGAAGTTATGCTAAAGTGTTGTACGACAGTCTTATTTTTTGTTCAGAAAAATATTCTACTGCTTTTATGATACGCTATACACTCTGCGGAAACCATAAATTCCAAAATCAATAGTGTACTATTATCTACATCTAAGATTTGTAGACTTATCAAAACAAACATGGACTAAACTTAGCAGGTCGCCATCAGAGAAAAAAAAGATAAGATCCTCGCCTTTTGCACTGGATAAAGGTGGACGATGAACTGCGGCTGCCATCGAAACATACCTAACACGGCCACACTGCGATAATGGGTTTTATTTGACACTTTTTATGAGCACGGGTCTCCGTCTAATAAATCCAACCGAGTAGGTAGGTACATATGCCAGGTAAACCACCGGCAGATTATGAGTGAGCGTTTAAGCGTTTTATTGACCATTGTTGGTACTCAGATTTGGAAGCCACCATAAATCACACTTACCTTCGAGTGTTTTGTTCCGCGCTATCAGCGCCAGCAGCATATCCGGATTGGGATGATCCGTGATGTCGCTTCCGGCGGATCCGTTCGTGAGAGGCGACGAATGCAGATGGGGATTGTGAAGCTGAGGAGGATGCTGTTGGGACATGGCCGCCGTGTTTTGCGATTGGTGGTCGATTCCGGGCATGTTTAGCATAGACGATGCCAGAGCATGGGACAGTGGCTGCATCAACGACTGCGACACGGACATGTGCGACAGTGACATGCTACCGCCGGTGAGATCCGTTTCACCGGGAATTCCGGCCACTGCAGCAAGACTCGTCGCGATTGACAGAGCAGACGACACGCAGACTGACATAGGCCGACTTTTTGGTTCGGGTTTGAGTAATTTTCTTCCACTGATACACTATCACTCATGCATATTTCATTCATTCGTATGGCACTGTATAGTTACATCAACGTGTGCCTATATCTAAACCGGTTTGCATGTAATTACTGGTAATTACTATAAATGTGCTATTTTCGAAAACTCGAAACCATATCTCACGAAGCATGCATTAAACCTTAGACCAACGTACACAATGAACGTTTTATCACTATGTTTCCGTAACACTACATGCTGAAATGCTTGCACCCCTCATGCTGCGTTCAAATTTAGTACAACGTCAACGCACCGTGTACTAAACGATCACTTCACATATGCAATGCACTGTATCACAGAGGTACACAGTTTTCTTCCCATTACCAACACTCGCACTCGTATTTATTCCATTGATTATGCGGAGGGCGGACGAGGCACTCACGTTTTGCTAACGATTCGCTCGACATTCACACTTCGAGCTTCTGCTTTTAATTTTCCTGATATCGTAGGGTGGTCGTAACACGATTGATACCTGTAAGAAGGAAATATATTGATTGTTATTATATTTTCAATATCTATCCTAAATTTGTATCTGGTCACTAAAATACTATTGCCGTGAAATAGGCAAAAAATGAACAATTTCAAAATTTTCGTTTGTAAAACACGGTTTTGCCTTTTGGAGTCGGTTTACAAAAAAATCTCTAATATTTTATGAAACTCTCCGTTTTTGAACGGAAAACAATGCTAATTTTTTTTTTTGTAGTTTTCAAGACAGTACAGCACATGCAAGTAAAACTTTAAAAAATGAATTAGGCCAAAAACTTTCTAGAATGCTAAGTTTTAGAGATGCCTTTAATGTACTGATGTAATTTACAACCTTTGGATAGTTTTATAATTTGGTACAGACCTGCTTTAACTATTCATATTAGAAAACTGAAAATTGTATTGATCTGTACCGATATGTAGAGAAGGTATTGACCGTGATTGTTTTTATATTATTTGTTATGGCTATATCGGTCATGCGACTCAAAGGAAAAGGGAGTCTATAGAAGATTTTTTTTTACAAATGATGAAATGAATAGGTGGATAGGTGTCGCAAGGGAGCGACAAGATTGAAATTAATTAGGTGATGAAAATTGAGCAAGCCATAGTGGAACCAGTAAAGCATCGAAGCGTCCTGTATTTTACCTAGCTTCTCTACTGGAGAAGGGTTGGCTCAAAGCTTTGAGCTTTGCTACCAACACAGGCAAAATACAGGAGGCTTCAATGTGCTCATATACTGTTGGCTATCACCGAACGGTTCTATCGATCGATGACTGATATTAGGAAATCGCATCTCAGTCAGAGATTGTTTGTCTCTATCATGTGTGCTTTTCCCGCCAGTCACCACATGATCCAGTTAGAACTTCATCATTTGTAAAAAAAAATCTTCTATAGACTCCCTTTTCCTTTGAGTCGCATGACCGATATAGCCATAACAAATAATATCTGTACCGATATTTATGTTTCTTCAAGAACATCATGGAATAAAGATCATAGGATGCACAAGCGTAAGCAGTTGTATATTGATAGTTTTCAATTATGACATAAACTATTATCCCTTCATATAAGTTAACGGAGTATTGTATCTCTTTTAAAGTTTTTTTATGGGTTCTACAAGCGTAATCATTATTCCGTTGATAACATTCACACGTGGCACCAAGGATATGCGATATTGATTTTTTTATGTCGATTTGAATTTCTTGCACTGCTATGACGAAATGTAACGAAATATAAAAATGTTTCGTGAGCCTCGATACAAACTCCAATATTATTTTCATAATTTCAAATGTTTTATGTCATAATTCACGAAACCCTTGGAAAACGCCTCCATTAACCCAACATGCTTGTGATGAAAGAGTGATCAAAAGTATACACAAGTGTACTTATTTCATTGACAGAGGATTCTTTACAAGTCAAACTCCCACAGAAATCCATTCAGAATCAACACTGGTTTTATCAACACACAGTTAAGCATTCTCTAAGATTTTTTTTATATATTTCATTGAATTATAACAGGAAGCTTCATATAATTCCAGTAATCTTAATAGTATTGGTTCCCTCCTATAATTACGACGATTACTCTGAGTTTTAATGAGAGGAATTATTTATTCTTTTCAGGATTCAGGGGAATTTGTTTGAAATCATCTAAGAATTTGGATCGTAGCTCTGTAAGTTTTCATTTTAACATCTTTGATATTGTTTTGAAATATCTACAGGAATTTATTCGGTACTATTACATGACTGATAGATATTGAAAATTCCGGTGAGTCAAATATATCTGCTAACTGTAGTGTTAGAGAACCAAATTTTTAACGGCATCCAATAGCTACAGTAATTTATTAAATAAAAAAAAACGATTAAACGTTAAACGATACTAAGAAAGTTTAAAGTTCCTATTGGGAAAATGTGGAAATGACATAAAACAGTTTATGGAACCATGTAACTTTTACATACATTAGTTGAAGATACTTTTTTGTGTTTGTCTCTTTTGAGTATTTTCCATATAAAAGTCAGCCATGGCCATCCTAATGCCCAAATGAAGCCTATATAAGATTAGTGCTAGTTACACACTTTCGTAGGATGTGTACAGTCCTAACCAGTTGTACGAGGTTCGTCCCCTTCTCGTTCATTACGCAAATAAGTGATTTGAGGGCACTAGAAACAAATGAGTGCCCTAGTAATCAAATAGCACTTTAGTTCACCTGCGAGCTAATATAGTGATATTATACAGCTGATATGCCTTATATCAGCCGTATAATAGCCCTGTTAGCCAAAAAAGGGCGAATTAGGCAGATATCCACTTGGGTGTAAGTGACAAAAACCCAGTTTTGAAAATAATCACTTTGAAGTTTTTTCAGTATTCTTTCCCATACAAATTGTATGGGAGCCAGGAAAACAAGCCAAACCTCTACAAATTATGTTATTTATCAGAAAAATCATTCAAAAATACACTTGAAAAAATGCAAACTGTAGAATTTTTTGGTACACGTAATTCAAAACCGACTAAAATGTCACTTATATGCCTTTACGTTTGGGCCTCTCATTAGATATTTAACTATGGCTTCAAAATAAGATTGATGCATCTTCCACAATTGGGCTGTATGACCTGATTGGACGTACTAAAAGAAGAATTGGAAAGGATGATAAAATGGGCACCTACTTATGAAGACTGCAAAGATTGCTATATCCTCCCATAAGCATCACAGCATATTGGAAGTTGTGAGTTCGCTCAACATTTGGTTTGGACTTTTCCATGTGTATAATGGGCCTACGACTAAACTCGTGACCTCTTAATAGTTATTTTTTTCAGCACCATTTTCATGTATAGAGTATGACTTATTAGCTAAGACCATCTAAGTTTTTGTTTTACGGGTGGCTTGAATCTGATTTTTTGTCACGAAATTAGTTCAATATTTCACGAAATTCCATTTTATTTCGTTTGTAAATTAAACATTTCGACGATTTTGCTTTCCAATGTGACGAAACGAAACGAAATCAGAAAATAAAATAAATCCAATGGCGATTCCCTGAAATTCCCCGGCATTTTGTTTTGAACGGAATTTGACGGAATCATTCGAAATATCGTATAACTTTACGTAGCATAGTTCCTTGACCATTTTTGGTCCTCCGAAAACTTTATGTAATATAGGTCTTAGGATCTACAAACAATGTAAATTGATAGCATTTAATTATGGCATAGACTCGCAACTCTTCATATAAGTGAACAAAGAATTGTATCGATTTTTACGGATGTCTTGGTTCTCCAAAAACTATATAATATTCCAGCGCAGCCAGTACGATTTTGGCATATATTTTAAATATGGCACAGTCCCTTAAGGTGAAGATGAATCGAAGCAAAACCTCAATTTTCCAGAAGCACAAATATAGAAAACTGAACGTCCGTTTAAGCTAAAAAAATGATCGATTGGTAACTTCTTGATGGTAAAAAATCGATTAGGTTTTCAGTTCAAACGGATGATCGGTTCTCCAGATTTGTGCTTCAAAACTTTAAGGTTTGGCTTCGATTTATCTTCACCTCAAATGACGAATATCAATAAAGGCTCATTCACAAATATCATCACGCTGAAGGGGATGGGGTGATGTTCTTCGAATATTGAAATTTGTGAATGAACCCTCAACATTGATTGTATTGATTTGTAAGATTGTTTTTGCAACTCCAAAGTGTTTAGGGACTATAGGCTACATGATCTTTAGCATTGATGATATTGATGATTTTTAAATTATTAAACATGCTCTCTCATGTAAGAAAACGGAGAGTTGTGAATATTCTTTGTTCACCAAGAACTCCATCCACCTTAGGACCTACAAGCGTAACGAGTGATCTATATATAGTTTTGCAAAAATCCCAAACTACTCATATATAAAGAGGTAGTATTGTATCGATTTCAAACTATGTTCTTGGAATTCCAATGATTTTTTTTTTAAATTTACTTCTTTCAATATTATAATCATTTACCGTCGTGTGGGGTGACATTGAGCCACTATTCTCACAATAAGCAAATACCAGAATAATAGAAACAATGGGGCAAGCTTCGATTTGTTATTATGGAATGTTATTTATCACGCATACAGATACAAAGACCTGTATTACAGGAAGTGATTGGTTGAAAAAAGAACACCTATTGAATTCAACAATGCATATAGCTAAATGCATGAGTGTTCGCCATACAAACAATCAGTTATTACACTAGTAGGTCTCATAGATCTTAACATAGACAGAAACGCAAATCGACCACGTTTTGATCGATGGACGGCACTTCTCCGACATAACCGACGTCAGAACCTATCGTGGCGCTAACATTGACTCCGACCACTACCTGGTGATGGTGTAGCTGCGCCCAAAACTATCCGTAATCAACGATGTACGATACCGACGCCCGCCTTGATACTATGCAGCGCGACTGAAACAACAAGATGTCGCCAATGCGTACGCGCAGTATCTTAAGGCAGCGTCGCCGGATGAGGGCCAGCTAGATAAAGCCCCTCTTGAGGACTGCTAGAGAATAATCAAAGCAGAGTTTAAGAAACGATTGGTTCGACGAGGAGTGCCAGGGTGTTTTGGAGGAGAAGAATGCAACGCGGGCTACAATGCTGAACCATTGTACGCGGCAAAACGTGGATCGATACAGACTGAAGTGGAAACAGCAAACCCGCCTAATCCTGGACAAAAAGCGCCGCCTGGAAGAGGTGGAATACCAAGAGATGGAGTTGCTGAACCATACTCAACAAACGTGGAAGTTCTGTCAAAAGCACAACGCATCCCGCGAGCTGACATGTGCAAACATAAGGATGAGAGCATCTTGACGGATGGACGTGAGGTGAAGGAAAGGCGGATGCAGCACTAACACGCGCAGAGGACACATGCATAGAATGTCAGGACAGCGAAGGTGATGGATACGTCAGCACAGCGGACAGTATAAGGTGTCGGCCAGGGTAGACGCGTCACGCAAAGCGACGCGAAAATCCTTTGGAGTTTGACATTTCATTATTAATAATTGTTATTCCTTCTCGTGCAATTTTCGCTTCGCTTCGCAGTTCACGTCTACCCCGGCCGCGCCCTAAGACAACTAGCTCCCTCGATTTAAGGATGCCATTCATGAACAACAAGACCGCTGGCAAGGATGGTATCGGAGTCAACCCGGAGAGGTAGGCTGTCTGTCTGCGTCAACTGATTGTCAGAATCTACGAGACGAAACTGCTATCAGAGGAGTGGATGCAAGGTGTTGCACTCAAACCTCATTTACACCAATTTGTACGAATTGCGTAAATTTAGTTTAGACAATTATGTGGGAAATTATGTAATGGAATGGCCTCCAGTTTGAGAAAATCGTTGGAAACATATGCTATGCAGTATAGGTATTTTTGAAACGGGCACGACGAGGAGATGACGAAATGGATTGGAGAAAATCGTTGGAAACTCAAACTGTATTGGAATTTTCGGAACGGGCACGAAGAGGGGATGACGAAAATCGATGTACGACACGATTTTGGAATCCAAGACGGTGGCTTCCGGTTCAGGAAAATCGTTAACAACCCGTGCAATAAGTGTATTATCGGAACGGGCATGACAAGAGGATGACGAAAATCGATATCCGACGCCATTGAAATCCAAGATCGCGACATCCGATTGGAGAATATCATTAAAAACCCATTCAATATGGGTATTTACGGAACGGGAAAGAAGAGGGGATGACGAAAATCGATATCCGATGCCATTATGAAACCAAAGATGTCCGACGCCATTTTGGAATCCACGATGGTGACCTCCAGTTGGAGAAAATCGTTGAAATCCATATATGCAATATGGGAATTTTCGGAACGGGCTTTAAGAGGGGATGACGAAAAGCCATGTCCGATGCCATTTTGGAATCCAAGATGACGAACTCCGGTTGTGGAAAATCGATGGAAACCCATGCAATATGAGTATTTTCGGAACGGGCAAGACAAGAGGATGACGAAAACTAATGTCCGACGCCATTTTGGAATCCAATATTGCGAACTCTTGTTGGGGAGTATCGTTGGAAACTCATTCAATATGGGTATTTTCTGAATTATTTTAATTGAATAATTGCAACACATTATTCCTTTTTTATCAACACATTTTCATTTATTGCTTGGAATATGAATTAGAGACGTATTTTGAACTAACCCAAATGTTTTTCGAATGCCTCCGAGTTGAATGGTCGACATTATGTTAGTGTTGAGCACATATTTCGTAAATCGTTTTCATTTCATGTACTTCGCCATTCAATTGCCTCCTTTCTGTCCGCTGTCCAATCAGAGTTTTTAAACTTAACATGGGCTGTTATACAAGATTAACGTATCCTTCAATATTCGAGAGTCACTCCAGGCCACGTCCTAGCTACAACTTGAGATTGTGTTTATTTGAACTCGTATTTAAGAGAGTTTCAGAGACCTGTGACCGACAGCATATCACAGTTTACAGCAAACAACCATTAAGGCGAAGTAGGTCGTCATTGAAATTTGTACTGGGCATCGATGATTGTGGCTAATTCGTCTCACGATTGCGAATTGAAGAAAATCACTTGGTTTCACACTCGCATTAGCTTAGACCGACTACACATATCAATGGTTGCTATTCCGTGATTTACCGAAGTCAGTGAAAATGCACAAAGAATCAACTAGAAGTTCGGTTGGGATTGTCCATAATCTTCTTCAGTGTGCATAATTCAGTGCTTCTATATATACAAGGTCAATAACGGCGCCGGCCACGTCCTTGCAGTCAGGTGGGATTGGGGGAAGGAATGTTAGTGTATAACCTTTGCTATTTGGAGACCGTGTTTACCTCTGCATCTCCACAAAGGTTACTGGGAGGGATGTTTGTTAATGGGAGGATCGTTGGGTCACAGGATTCACTTTGATAAGCGATTAGACCATGATAAATACTTATTTGTGAGATATAAACATGTGTTCGCTCGCGCATCGTAGTCAGCGTCATCGTTGGCTGCTTCAATTACGCTCGAGCAACGCAGCGCAGAACAGCAGCCCATTCACTATTGTTCGCCTTTGATCGGATAGCAGCAAACAGCCGAGAGCATCCTGGACGAAACAACATGTTTATATGTAAATATAATATTTTCATTTGATTGAACAATTTCTATGTAGAGGAAAATTATGCCGAAACTTGAGGTGACGAACCATTCAAAGTTTGTTGAACAAATTCCTAACACTCTTATTCTTATGCCGACACTTACAGTGACGAACCATCCAAAGTTTGTTGAATAAAGTGAACCTTTCGCAAGTCTACACTTCTAGTGTAGAACCATTCAAAGTTTTTTTAATTACAAAAATAAAGGTAAAACAGGGGTGTTTTGAAAAAAAAAATGTTAAACGTAAATAATTCATAAATCAGACTTTATGTCGACACTCACAGTGACAAACTATTCATAGTTTGTTGAAAAATCATATTTACGATTAAATGTGCAGACATATATAGTTTATAGATTAGAAATAGTGGCATGAAACGAGCTCACCAATTGATCCGTCATCCTTGACTGAGCAGCAACAATCCACTTTCAGCTTCACTCGTTTGCTCGGCAATATTAAAGCACTCAGAGAAAATAGGCGCGCGACCCGAGAGGGAAAACAATTAACGACTTCTCGGGCTTTCTTGACGCACTGCCCAGGAGCAAGCGTCAAGGTCAAAGGATCAAACATTACTTACGGACCGCACACTTTTTCACTCCTAACTACCGACGCGCGACATGTTTGATCCTGCCCTCATCGCTCGCCCCCGTAGGAGCAAGCGTCAAGGTCGAAGGATCAAACACTACTCACACTTGGTTTCGCACTCGCATTGCTGAAAAAGTATCAGCATACTTTCTGCGTGTAAGCGCAAGTAGTGATACTTTTCTGAATCAATATTAATTAAGATGACTGAGTTTTATCACATTAAAAATGCAAGCTGTAAAATCAACATGGCTGCCAAACAGAATGACGGGCTACTTGGCCTTAATTAGGTACTGATTCTAGGAGAAGGGGATAGGTATACAAAACTTAGCAATCTATTGAAAACTTCAGAATCTTCATACAATAAGTCAACATCAAGGAAGAGGAAAGAGAGCTGATTTGAAATTTGCCTACCTCTAGGGGCACAAACGCACAGTACCCTTCTCACCCGACCTCACCCAGTGATCCATCGGAATAACTCCGGCCGCAAGAATATTTCCGCGATCCTCGGTCCATTCCTAGAGACTAGATATGTGTGCCAGTATACTGACAAAAAAACGTTTGAATCCATTAAAAATTCGCTGAGCGGTGTGGGTTTTAGAATTTTTGCTTTCACTCAGACCTATACGAGTTAAACTAAAAAGCCTTACGTTTTTACGATATTTCATAACTGCATCTTGGAATCACCCTGACCAGAAACACCTCCGAACCGAAAGCCTATGATAAGAAAAAACTTGTACGGTGTGCACCCATTAGGAGCACACTGGAAGAAAATCGCTTGAATAAATCAAACAAAAAAGTACGGCAAAATAACACAAAAACCTGTTTTTTATCTTCTATTTGGTACATAAGCGTACAAGTTGAACATCGAAAGGCCCATTTATGTGCGCCCTTTCCACAACCATGCACCTAACGCAAGTGAATCGAGAAAAGCCAAGAAGCCAATTTCTTATCATTCGCGATTACTGGCACTGTTTTGCTCCTATATTTACACCACCCACGCTGTTGACTTAAACGGATTTCTTTTCAAGTTTTATGGTGGCTGCCTTCTTATGGATTTAAACAATAAATTTCTTTTTTTTTATATGCCTTGCTAGGCAAACGGAGACACTGGTAGCTTATCACTTTGTAGTATTTGATATGTTAGGTCACTGCGTACCGCTATGCGGGGTTATACTGTGCCACTCTTGCAGTAGCACAACAATTTTCAGTCGTATTTCATAAAGAAAACTTTACTACTTGTAATTCACTATGCACCATAATATTTAAAAAAGCTAATCATTAAAAAATAATGTATGTGAAAGTTTCACGTATGAGATGTCTCGAAAGGACCTTTTACGTACAATAGTGGTATACGATATACGTGTATATTTTACACGATCAAAAATAGCATGCAAAGCGAGCGTGTAGACTTTATTGTGCACTAATATGTGCTCTTATCCAACGTAATTTATAAACACTAAGTAGATTTGATAGCTGTTATGAATTGATCCGATGTACTTTGTACGATTATACGGGATGAAACGAAATTTGTATATAAACTCATGAAATAGCGTTTTTTGCGATGGACATTCATCGATCAAACGATTTCATCCACCATATTGGGCGAGTATGATGCAATTTATAAAATATACAAACTACTTTGTTCGTAAAATGTTATGCGACTTCTGATTGTCTGTGTGTATTAATTGAAGCAAAACATTATTTTTATGCATGTTCACTAAATGATATTCAAATTGAAGTACAATTACAGTGAATATGAATACGAAATTTCAGTAACTTCTTACATTTAAGTCACTTATTCCCTTACATTGAACTGAAGAAACTACTTGAAACCATAGAATTTTAAACTCCACAAGCAACCCATTTCAAACTCACCGTCGGCCTCTAGGACATCGATGTTAACAAGGATGAACCACATAATTATTCCAAAGGATCCACAAAATATCTCACAGGGGATCCTTTTTCGGCGGCAATAATTTTCTATTGCCTACTTATGCAAATCGGGTCGTTGTTTGACCGTTCTATTTTTTACACATTGTCTATCACTGTCTTGAACTCACTTCCGAAAAGGTAAAAAGAAGGTTCTATAGAAACATACTTTCACTTCCAGCTGGCAGACTCCATTAACAACACAAACATTCTTTTAATTATAACTTTCAGTTCCATTACCACCAACATTCCGAGTAGGTACCAACGGTAGTCACAAAACTTGGCTTTATCATTGATTCCACCCTCGTCT
The DNA here is from genome assembly GCF_002204515.2 of Aedes aegypti. Classification (NCBI taxonomy): domain Eukaryota; kingdom Metazoa; phylum Arthropoda; class Insecta; order Diptera; family Culicidae; genus Aedes; species Aedes aegypti. Next base: position 406,412,968 of record NC_035108.1, read on the forward strand.
TGGAAGCGTTAAGATGACAACGGAAAAATTCAGTCGCTTGTATGGGTTCATATTTTAGGCTGCCGAATGGAAGTACTGACAGATAGTGTTTCTTCCACGAACCTGCGCAATTCACCACATCAGTACGACTTGAAAACTGTTCCACTCCACGGAAAAGGGAAACTTTAAACGTCGCCAAGAAAGCAGTTTTTTTTTTTGCTTGTTCCGGTTGAAAGCTGACGATCTTATTTGGGAATCACATACCAAACAAAACGGGACGAAACAGTTTATGCATCCCAAAGCGAATGTTTTCGCGCAAAATGAAGGGAAAATGCGGGATTTGAGGGTTGTACTAAAAACGATTCAATGTGGTGGAAAATCTATGCTTGGCTCCACCCACCCCGTTGCTAAGGGCGATATTTTCCCGACACATGCACAGCCAAGCGGCGATCGAATATCACGCACACAAATGCCAACTTTTTGCAACCAACTCAGCTAGCCAAAGAAGAGATTTGTACAATCCTCCTATAACCTCTATGAGTCGGCTTTCGTCCCCTTGGGACTTGTTGGCTGAGCGAAAACAGTTGTGCCCCGTTGCCACCCACAACACTCGTATCTTTCATCCCACTGTGGAAAACCTAATGTTGCTTTCCTCACGTAATGTATGCTAATCTGATGCTACCCGCTGTTGATGCCGCCAGCTTCCCCCTTCATCCGCAATTTGTCTGCTTTGCATTGGCGTAAATAAGAGGGGGCCTAGCCACCCCTAAGCTTTGGATTGCCCCCCTTAGAAATTTTGAAAAAGAAGCTTCGAGAAGTTATACTGCATGTTAGAAACAGTCAGTGACAAAAGTTAGTAACCAAATGCTGTTTTTCCATACAAAATGTCCAAGTTTGAGGTGAATTCATCAAAATTCATTAATTTTCAAAAGAGTTTCAGAGGGTAGTTCAAAGACTACCAAGAGTAACCAAGAGATTCTTTAATTTAACTCAAAAACGGTTAGTTGAGGGTGGTCGGTTTGTTCGGCGAAATTGTTCATTTTCAGAAATTACACCAACTACATACAACTTACCGTTTTTGAGTTAAATTAAGAAATCTCTTGTCTTTGAATAACTGTCTGAAATTCTTTGGAAAATGAATATTAATTAATGTATTCACCACAAACAAAACTTCAGGTTATTTATAGTTCGTCATCCAAATTTTATTCAATTCGAACAACCAGAAGCTGAAACTTGATCCGCAAACTTGATCATTTTGTATGGAAAACATTTGTTTACTAACTTTTGTCACTGACTGTATATAGTTTCTAATATTTCTGTATGACAAAAGGGTCCTAAAACTATAGATAAAATCTGTTATTTAATAAAAAAAAAAAGATAATGTGTGTTCTTGCTACTATTTTGGCAAATTTTCCCGCTCAAATAACGGCTATATCCTATTTAAAATTTATAAAAAAAATGGGTTCAAACTTGAACCTTGACATTTTTGATCATGTTTGACGTTCGCTAAGTCGACCAAAACGCCATAGGGGTTGTTCCTTTTTGACGTTTTAACACTGGGGTTGTTTCTATCTGACATCTCGGGAAGAACACGGAAAACAAAATACACCCAAAATTTGAGTTTATATCAAGTGCTGCATCGAATTGCCGGACGCTTCAAAAGCCGGACACTGGCTTTTTCATAGTGTTATTGGACCAAAATACACCTTTTTTTTACTAGAATGCACAATTAAGATGTCTTCCACCAGACCAATTCAAGTTGTTGAACAGTTTGATTGAATAGCGAGGATTTTGTAAATTTGTGCGAATTACAATTTATCATTTGTAGCGATTTATGTTGTTCTATGATATTTTATTAAGTAATAATCGAAATGGTATGCATCAGACTACATAAGTTCGATACATAGAACTAAAAGTAATTGTAGTTTTTTTTTTCATACAGGAATTTTGTGAGAACTAAAGCTCCCATATAATTTATTTATCAAATAGAACAAAATACCTAGCTAAACTTCAAACAGCTAAAACAAAAAATCACCTCAAAACACCTCTCTGATTTTGGCATCAAGGTTTATTTAAGATGCCATTTAAATACTGAAATTGATTCCAGCTACTCCCGTCTGCTCTTTCGATTGCAATCTTCGATTTTGTGGATAATGGTCTAGCGATAAATAACCAGGATTGTTGAACACATGTGTAATGATCTATTGAAACAAAATAATCACCTGTTTAGCTTCCTATGCAGTTGAAATAAGAGCAAAGGAAGCACTTTCAATTACAGATTCAGTGACCTTCTTTTTTTGGCGTTACGTCCTAACTGGAACATAGCCTGCTTTTCAATTTAGTGTTCTAATAAGAATTTTCACTGTTTTTCATTAAGAGCTATTGTACCGATTGATCATGTCTGCATTAGGAGCACTTTTTATTACAAATACATCTGAATTTCTTCCTTTTAGCGTTACGTTCAAACTGGAACAAATCCTGATTCTCAGCTTAATGTTCTAATAACGATAATTTTGCATTTTTTGGAGGAAATTTTCAACTCGGAAAGGTTGCAGTTGAGGACTGGTCAGATTAGAAACCACGGTCCTGAGCATGGTATTGTTGAATAGTTTCGTGAGGTGGATATTGATTATGATTGATTATAATTTTGTTTAGGAGTTGTGTACATGTTTGCAGGGCTATAATCCCATATTAAGCTAAATAATAGCAAACAAACTCATGAATATCTCTTCTGCTATCCGTCGGATTGAATTTCTCTTTTCAGCTAATTTCTTTATTATAATTTGAAGAATGAGTTTTTACTATAGGATAATAAGTTTGTACTTGCATTACAGTACTAGCTTGTTTAGAACATATCTAAAAATATCTCCATAGTAATTTCCATATAAACCTACATTGTCATTGGGCCACCTTTAAATCACCACTTAGAAAGCTGAAAATTTTACAGAACACTATTTTTAAGGTAAGGATGGTAAGGAACATATGGGAGATTGGATTCTCAAACATTTTTAAATTGTAAACCGCTTTAAACACATTCTAGCGCAATATTGAACAACAGGCACGAAAGTCCATCACCTTGTCGTAGTCCCCGGTGGAACTGGAATGTTCGCCTGAAAACTTCACACAATTTTGCACACCGTCCATCGTCACTCCTATCAATCTCGTGAGCTATCCGGGAAAGCTGTTCTCGGCCATGATTTTCCTTAGCTTTACGCGGTCGATACTATGGTATGCCGCCTTGAAGTCAATGAGAAGGTAATGCGTTGGGACCAGGTATTCACGACATTTGTGGAGGATTTGCTAACTTCCTACGAATTGATAACTTCCCACGAATTCGTTTACTACAGGTGACAGATGACGGAAGATGATCTGGGATAATACATTGTAGGCTACATTTAGAATGGTGATCGCTCGAAAGTTTTCACAATCTAACCTGTCGCCTTTCTTGTAGATGGAGCATATTACTCCTTCCTTCCACTCCTCCGTTAGCTGTTCTGTTTCCCAGATTGTGCCTATCAGCTGGTGCAGACAAATGACCGGGCCCATCTTTATGAGTTGTTAACGACGGAGAGTCTTGGAAGCAGTTTAACCATCCAGGTGTATCGGTATGGAAGGCTGTGCTGGAAGTAGGTGCTATGGATGGCCATATTCTTGGAGGCGGCGAAATCAATTAGTCGTAAGCCGTTTTCGATCGTCAACCGGTGGGCGCTGAACTTTCCAATAGTCGGTCTGAACTCCTCCTTCTGGGCAGCTGTCGTACTCGCGTTTGAGCTGCGCGTAAAAAGAGTCTTTATCATCATCAGTGCTTCCGGAGTGAGGGTTGTGCACGTTTTTTATGCTGAAGTTGAAGAACAGGCCTTTGAGCTTCAACTTGCACATTCTCTCATTGATCGGCCACCACCCGATCATGCACCTCTGCATATCACCCATCACTATGAAAGCTAATCCCAGCTCATGTGTGTTGCCGCAGCTCTGGTAGATGGTATGGTTACTTCTAAACGTTCGCACCATGGATCCCTTCCAACACACTTCCTGCAACGCTACGATGCCGAATTCACGGTTCTTCAGCGTGTGCTCCCGATAAAGTTTAAGAGATTAAGAGATTAAAAGATAAAAGATTTAAAGCTCCACGTACCAAGCTTCCAATCGCTAGTCCCTTTACGTCGTTGTGTTCTTCGCCGATTGTCCCGGTTCGTATTATCTGGTTGATTATTCGTTGCTTGATTTTTTTTTACGGCTGACTTGAAGGGCCTGACACCAACCCCCTTGATTTCCGGGGGACCATTCCCCATAAATGTTCGGAGGGCCGTAGTGCACAGTTTAGCTTAGAGTCTAGCACTCGGACGATGATCAGCCGCCCCTGACATGGGGAACAGACGCTGTTGTGATCCGCTCCTAACATTGAGTACGGACGCACCAGGTTTGCAGAAGCAAAAGCTAAAGCATACGACCAAAGTTCCCACCGGGGTTGGTTACCTGATCTTCCCTAAGGTTACTCGTACCCCGGCCAGTACCGCGAGGAGGTAGGGATAGAAGCTGCTGGGCAAGAGGCTAAGGACCGCACAGAGGGATCTATTTTATTCCTTCAGGTGCGCGAGGTATCAATGGTACGCCATGCCCAGCCATTTACCAACGGGGGTGACCCATTTCACATAAAGACGTTTCACATAAGGACGTTTCGCATACGGACGTTTGGCATAATCGACGTTTCGCATAAAGTGATTTCATACAAGAACATGTAGCGATTTAAAGATGGCATATAATTCTGATTATTCCAAATGTACATTATGCCAAACATATGCGAAACGTCCTTATGCGAAACGTCTTTATGCGAAATGGCTAACGCCCTTTACCAACCAATTAAGCATCCGGACACTTCGAATCAACACGGTACTTACAATACAGTACTAACGTGTTTGGGACATTTTTTTTAAAGTTCCCAATAGTAACATCACCACCGAAACAGCTGAAATATTCACAAAACTCTATTTTTATGGTAAAAACGGTAAAGAAGATATTGAAGATTGGATTTAAAAACATCGGTACATACATATTATCGAAACAAGCATGGGAAAATTTAACACATCTTTAACGATCTATTACAACCAAAGCGGAGGGCTCATGGCCCCCTAAGCATGATGACCATTTACGCCTATGCTGCTCTGGTTTTCGGGGGGATCCGTGTGTGTCGAATGGACCCCATCATTCTCCCCGAGTCCTAAATTTCAGCTCCCCTCATTCAGATCACATTTGCAGCGCTGTGAACGTGTGGAGAGTGTACCAGATGCGTTAACACGCTTTTGCCATCCCCATCCTCTCTAATCCCCGGAGAAAAATACCGACAATTCTAGTCTCGTCAAGATGAGTTTCTGCGTTTGTGGTGTGTAGGGCTGGGTCTTGATGGCTTGGGTTTCTTGAGTAATCGTAAGATTTACCTTTTTGCAGACTTAGAACAGATTCATATGCTGAGCAATGTATGGAAAATTCATCTAAACAATAATGTGAACTCTATGAGCAGTACCATTATAAGTAGGCCGATCCTATTCTTGGCACTTTTGATTCATTTCGGCAGTGGGGTTTTTTGAAAGCAACGAAGCTCATATTTGGCCATAATATGCGTCGTTTTTTCAAGAAATCTACTCAAACTACTTCACATAATGATCAATTCTTCTATGATTCAATTGCTATCCGTTTAAAAGTTGTTACAATATCAATTGAGGGGTGAAAAAGCAAAGAGGTGTAAGTTGAGTGTCCAATAGTCTGGGACACGGTTATATGAAAAATTTAAATTTAAAGTTCTTGGTTGAAATGTTTCGCTGAAATATGTCACCAAATAACAAGGAAATGGCATTCCATTTCAATTCAATTTTAACGTCTCCAATATAATTTATACAGCGGGAGTAGTGATGATTCTCTAGTTTAAGACCAGTAGAACAAGCTCAATATATTTATTTGCATTTAATTATTCATTTGAATACGATCTATTCGTGCTGTTCGGAATTGGAATCAAGGTGTTCGGAATATGAGACAGAATTAACACAGGGTTCGACATTTGAATCAAAATGTTGTTCCATACTTTTACGTAAAAACAATACTAAAACTTATTAAATCAACATTATTATTGGTACCGTTTTGTATCAAATTTCGTACAGACTCATATTCCGAACACTCGTCTTTTGTATGGCGATTTGGATGAAATGTTTCGCTGAAATATGTCATCAAATTGCAAGGAAATGACAGTCAATTGCAATTCAATTTTAACGTCTTTCAATCTATTTTATACCTCGAGAGTATTGATGATTCTTTAGTTCGAGACCAGTAGAACTAGCTCAGATAAATTTATTTGCAAAATTATTCATTTTAATACAATTTATTCGTGCTGTTCGGAATTCGAATCAAGGTGTTCGGAATATGAGACAGAATTAACACAGTGTTCGGCATTTGAATCAAAATGTTGTTCCATATTCTTACGTAAAAAAAAAATACTGAACAAGTTCAAATTAGCAATTTTATCGGCACACCCGACAGCTACCAGTTATACTTTGCGAAGAAATAAAAATTTTCACAAATATCAGCTAATTTATTCCCATCAGATGCATTTGAAGTCACTGTTGGCCTTAAGTGTTCGGAATATGAATCAAAACGGTATCTTCGCTATCTAGGAAAATGTTTGTCATATTTTTCCTACCATCCTAAAAATGTAATAAAGCAAAGAAGTTTAGAGGTTTTGTCCGCTCAAAGTTAGAAACATCGTCTGATTGTCGTATACTCTGGTGATAAACTTTCCACCTTCGAAAATCACTATTTATTGTTGCAAATATTAGTATGTTTGGTATCAGAGGATGGAAGAGTTCTTAGAGAACATGTTTTCCATGGTCACAATGAAATATTTTGTAAGGGTCATAGTTTTGTGAGCGTTTGCGTCTTATGGGTTTGATATGCCTTCATTGTTCATTTAAGATTAATAATAAATACAGAGGTCTATAACGGTTTTCCGAGGAAGAAATTTGTTACTTCGGGTAGAGACAACCTATATCAACCTATATAAAACTACCATAAAACATGATATGACGATTTTTGCATTTTTTTTATGGGCCATACTGTATAGTTGAAAACTGCGGAGATGTTTATAAGGAGAAGGCTCTTTCTCAGTTGGGATGTAAAGCAATTAAAAAGAAGATGCAGAAGAATGTGAAGAAACAGAAAAATGAGGATATAGAGAAGAAAAATATTTTTTTTTTTCTAAAAAAAGAAAAATGATCAGCTTGACCCACATCCTTGTAGTTACTTTTACAAATATGGTCCAATTCATGATGCAAATCACATATATGTGATTATGTTTTAAATATTTTATATTATATTTATTGAAATTCTTACCAAGAAAACTTAAACTATTAATGATTTATCGCAGAATCATATTGATTGATAGGAGTCTGCAATCAACTTTTATTACGAACCTATACGAATGAACAATCTAAATGCTCATCACAGCTCCTAAACATCGATACTGTGCATTTGTATGATGAATATTTGTATAATCCTGACAAAACTGCAATTTTCTTTTAAAATTTGTAAAATATTTTGTCTAAGAAAATTATTCCGTTTTTTGTCACGGTTCTGTTTTTTTTTTTCAACTGAAAATTGTCGACCGTGTTGATAAAAACGGAACATACCTGTATACCATTTAATTCCACTAGAGAATGTATCCTTTAATTGATACGCGTATTCCTACCTCAACTGTAAGGCCGACTTGATCGAATCTAGTACACGACACTGAAGACGGCCTTACAGTTGAGGTTGAAATATGCGTATCTGTCAAAGGAAGTGGAATTAACTTCCATCCAGTCAACATACTTTTGCATGCTGAAAAACACACTAAAACCTGCATAACTTTTTTGTTTCTTGATGGAATTTGCTGAAATTTTCAGAAGTTCCCAAAAAAAACTCTTCTTGTTTAAGGAAATATGGTACAGGTGCACTCTGTTTTTTTATCAATACGAAGAATCTTGAATCAACGAATTTTGAGCTGTCAAATAGAGGATACCATCGACGTGTGAATGACGTCAAATGTTTGTTATTATAATTCGATCTTTATAACTAGTTGATAACATTAAGAGTTACAAATGAGGGAAAATGACCATTTCAAATGATAACACAATGAGATATTTCTATGATATTTTTAGTATAAACTTTTGCTATAGCGTTTATTATGTTGCCTGCTTATTCAACCAAAATGAAAAGGTATTTCGGTTTTCATTTATTTATATTCAAATACTTTTTTTCCTTGGGGAATTTTTAATGCTGCCAGAGAAAATTTTGTTTAATAACATAAATTTTATTATTGAAATTTTGATTTTGGAAAATTAATTCTTATCTAGCCAGCACAGACCCTACTTTTGTGTTTTGTTTGAACTAGTAATGAATAGAGAAACTAAAAAGTAGATTGGAGTACCTTGTACCATTTAATTCCGCTCTAAATGCTTATCTTTGACAGATACGCGTATTTCGACTACCACTTGCAGTCTACTTTAGTGTCAGTTACACGTATTCACAGTGAAGTTTGATTATGGACGAGAATGGTTTTCCCGGGAAACTGACTAGACTGATCAAGGCAACGATGGATAGTGTGAAGATATCGGGTGCATTATCGGACCCGTTTGAAACACGCGAAGGACCTCGACAAGGCGATGGTCTTTGCTGCCTCCTGTTTAATATTACACTCACTAGAAGGTTTCCGGCCATTTGGCCGAACGCCGTTTGGCCGAATGCCGTTTGGCGATGGCCCTCTTGGACCGTTCAAATACCGTGTTGTTTGTCGTTAGAGCTGATTTTTTTCCATCCTTGCCCATTCATTAATTCCCTGTGCAACTTCGATTGTTTTTGTCATTCACGAAGTAGCAACTACGAATTGTTCGGTCATCTATGCTTATGCTGCTATGCTTATATGGAAATTTCTGTCTTAAATTACAAAAATGACCTCAGTTTTTAAAAATGCTTTTCGTGAAGCGATCACAAATCAAATTCAAGTTCTACCATAAGTAGGCTATCAAACTCAAGTTACGAAATCTTCAAAACTTCGTAAAATAGTTATTATAAAACTGATTGTTTGTTTTCGTTTCAGAAATGCTAAAATCTTATCAATTTCAAATATTCAAATATCAAGCCTCAAATGGTATCGATTCCAACAAAAATAGCTCTGACATGAAGTGTTTATTCTTTACTTTTGTATTCGTTTTGCTTAACCGGTTAACAGAAATAATATCACTTTATGTAGTATGATGTGGGTCCCACACTTAACAGTTACCCGCATTATCAAAGATACCCCGTTTTACGGTAGTAGTATAGGGGCAATGGCTAACGACTTCATTGTTAAACCTAGTAAATTCACAATTTTCATGACACTCAGTCTTATTACGAAACATTCCATCCTTTCTGCTTGACCTTTTAAAAAAAATCTCAATTTTTTGTTGTTTATTTTTTTTTTATAATAAACCTTAATCGCAGAAAACAAATTTAACACGAATCAAACAAAATTCATTTTTACTTTGTTAAAATAAAATTCAGATATATAAAATCAATTGAACGACACTGTGATGTCATCCCTAATTACCCTACTGACCAAAGACCTTCAAACGTGTTAATGCTTTGCCGTTACGAACAGCAAAATCAGGATTAGTATATTAAAGCATGTAAACTAAGAATGTACTGTGTGTCGTGACGCTAAAGCTATGTTTTTTTGTCATTCCAATCAAAATACTTCAATAGCAGTTGCATGGAATTTCGATTACGCATAGATGTAAGCGTGGATACGTAGATAAGAATGCAAGTGACTACGCAAAAAAATAACTTCTCAATCACAATGGAAAAAACAGACTTGTTTTTAGATTCAATTTGTGCTTTCCGTAGTTTTAAAATTCTCTTTTTCAGCCCAACGTAGATTGTCAAACACGATCAATGAACAAGTACCTGAAATATTGTGTGATGTAGGTTTATTGAAAATTTATTTAGATTACAAAAATCGTAAATTACTATACTGAAGATTCATGTAGTTACTCCCACATTGACGATGTCAAATTAAAGTCAATATTATTATCATTTATTATCGTTTCAACTAAATGCCATATTCAACAAACAAATTCAAAAATGGCAAAACACTTGTTTTCTTATTAACTAGAGATAAATACATTTGATATTATTATTATCTGCAAATCATGGAGGATTTATGATGGAACAATAATCAAACAACATTTATAAAATAATATCATTCACTGAGCTTTTTCGTTGGCTAGCACAAGTCCACCTAAACTCTCAGTGATTTTTCCAACGGGATTATCTTTCTCGAATATTTCCTCTTTGATGAGCTTCTTACTGCAAACATTGTTCCCATTATCATCCACGCCTAGCAATAGATCTGTCTGAGATTTGACTTCATTCCACGCATAATCGATGTCCTCTGCTTGAGGATCTATTCCTGCGATCATAAATCGTAGAATAAACTTTCCCTGGTACGTTGCAGGGATCATGTAAATCTTCTTTCGTTTGACAATATTGTCAAGCAGTTGCTTCGAGTAGGTGTCCTCTCCTTTCAAACGGAAGCATACTAATGCCAATGTGGACGATGTTACCTCAAAACGTGGATCCGCTCGCACGTATTGTTCAAACTTCTGCGCAAGACTTATGTGAAACCGAATCAGCTCACGAATCTTCTCCGCTCCCATGGTTTTCAGTGTGATCCAAACCTTCAGTGAACGGAATCGTCTTCCGAGCTGAATTTGCCAATGGCGATAGTCTGGTGCTTTACTCATGCCTTGGAATTTATGTTGGAGATATATACGATCCACACTGAAAGCTTCCGTGATCATAGCAGCATCCTTGAACCACATGGCACAGCAATCGAAGTTCACGAAAAGCCATTTGTGTAGATTGAAGTTCAGCGAATCAGCCATTTCAAGTCCTTTCTTAATCCATGCATACTCTGGTAGACAAAATGAGGCTCCTGCATAGGCTGCATCCACATGAAGCCAAAGCTTGTTGTCATTACAGTAAGGACCAATTTCCTCCAGGTTATCATATGCACAAGTTCCAGTGGTTCCCAACGTGGCAACCATGATAACCGGGAACAAGCCGTTTGCTTTATCTTCCTCAACAGCTTTCTTAAGAATTCGTCCTCTCAACACGCAATCATCATCTGCAGGCAAAAGACGCATCTTGATGGCTCCAAGAATCCCAGATTTTTCTACAGCGCTGTTGCTCTGATCGCTAGTGTAGGCAACCAGCCGACCACGGATCTCGGCCTCTGTAAGTTCTGGATGTTCATTCTTCAGCCGACGAACTGCCTGTTCTCGTGCAACTAAAACTGCAATGAAGATCGATTCACTGGCCGATCCCTGAATAACACCACCGCCGTTGCCTTCGTCACAATTGAGGAAACATCGCGGCAGGTTCAACAGCTGACCGATCCAGTTCATCATAATGACTTCCAACTCCGTGCAAACTGGGCTGCAAATCTGGAAATTGGGAAAAGCATTAGATAAGATACGATACTCAAGTGAGCATTTTTGCACTAACCCAACTGAAGCCGACGACTCCTAAGCCTGCAGCCAGTGTTTCACCAACTATCGAAGAGTATGACGTCTGGGATGGATAGAAAGCGTGGAAATGTGGTGACTGCCAATGGGTCAGGCCAGGGACAATGAAGCGTTTGAACTCTTCCATGATAGTTTTCCAGTCATCTCCCTTCTCCGGAATTTCGTTGGGCAGTAGATCATGCAGATAACCAGGTTCGACAGATGGGAGCACATCTCTGCAAAAAAAAAACAATAAGAGATATAAGTTTTGTTCGTTAAACTATGTTCAAGTTAGCTTATACACAATAAATTTTTATTTTTTGTCTCATCCCTAAATTTGTTTTAGCTAAATCTTGCATTGTAGACTGTCAAAATTTATCGAAAACTAAAAAAATTCATTAAACTTTAATATTTTAATGTTACAACAAGTGTACAACAAAGTTGTCAAAGATAAGCATTTAGAACGAAATTAAAAGGTATAAGGTATTCCAATCTACTTTTTAGTTTCTCTATTGAGATTATGCTCAGAGGATCCGGATACATTAAAAAGAGTAACATATTTGCTCTGCTTCTGGTCTACAAATTACGTAACGCTTAAAAGGAGAGAGGGTAAGCTTAAGCGTTAAGACTCATACAAAACATAGAAAATCCTCATACAAAAAGCGTTACGAAGAGCAGGAGGACATTGAAAATTTCCAATTGAGGCGTTACGTAATAAATGGATTGTCTAATGAATAGTTAGAATTCCGACAAGGACAATCGATCACTAATCTACTCTCACGTGTGACTAGTTTGATGTGTTCCTTAAAATATGAAGGATATTTAACGCCTCTTACTTTTCTAGAAAAAGAAAAAGCCTTCAACAGTGCCTGGCATGAGATAATGTTGAAATAATTGAAAGTAATCTGGCAAATCGTTCTCTCGAAGTTTGACAGACTTCCTTAAGGCAACATTATAGGACCAATATTGTACAATATTGACTGCACTGAGTGTTATAATACATTCAAACCTCCTTTTTTACATCTGTTTTTGCGTAATAGTTATTTATACAACAAATTGCAAAATAATAACTTTAACACGAGCCTTACATTTATCTAACGAGGCTCACCGAGTTGGATGAAAACGACGTGTGCTGAAAAAATAGAGTTTTGAAACGAGTTGCATACAACATTTTTTGCAATAACGAAAATTGCCGTTAAAGTTGGATTATTTTTGAATATTTGTCACAAATTTTCACCCTTCCCTTGCTGATTCTACTTTCAAAAACAGGTCAGGTAACACGTTATTTACAATTTTCTACCATATTGTAGGTTATTCATGTACTGAATTACCTACACATAAGTATACACGAACCGCCCCATAACGCTCCTGGCTTTTGTTAGTAAGCTCATAAATTCTACTGCCTCCTCTACTAAGAATCTCTAACGATCAACTACCTAGCTTCTGATTCTACGATGCGAATTCAACTCAATTTGGTTCGTAAAATGAATGTAGAATCAGGACTTAGTTAAGATTGAGAAATTCAGAATAATTCAATAAATGAAGTATGGAGGTAATCCGATGTCTGTTTGATAACTCGCAAACCAGTACTAAAAAGTGCTACTTTTCGATACTGTTATTAGTGATAAAAAGTAACACTTTTCAGCACTGTTTGTGTAGATAGGAGAATTAGGCCGTTATGTTATGGTCATTCCCTTGATAAAAACTAAGCTGATATGCAACCGAATTGAAAAATACAGTTCACTATCCCTTACTCGATATTTCGGTTTCAGTTGCGTAATGACTATTACCGCACTGCATAATTCAGTGCAGGAAAGTAGTCCGTTTCATGACAGATTGACGTGATGCCTATTTCGATCAGAAATTGCAAAAAAATATTTGAGCAGTTTCTCATCATAATACGCTGTTTTTCATCTCGCCAATCTGTGATGAAATGGCCTACTCTTCGTCACTAAATTATGCAGTATTCTAAGAGTCATAACATAACTGATTTCAGTTCTGTAATGATCAGTATTATTACACATTCTGTAATAATTTTGTTATAATTATAATAAGATTTGTTGGTTCTATCTCATTAGGCCGAATGTCGTTATACTGAATGTCGTTAAACAGAAAGGGCCGTTAGACCGATAGAGCCATAAGGCAGAAAAGGGTTACTAGGCCGAAAATGGCCGATAACTCTAATGAATCGTAAAGTCGAATGGGTAACTAGTGAGGATAAGTCAGGACAATTTGCATTAAGTTGAATCCGCCAAACGAATTTTTAGATCGTATGGATTGTTGATTGTTAGATCAGGATAATTTTCATTACCCAGAAGCTCACAATATCTGCTGTGTAATATAACTAGAAATAACAGCCCTCCATTAAAAGAAGGAAAAAACACTGATGAATGTTTTAGCCATTTGAGATAGTAGTAAATGATCGAATATTATTTCGGTCTTACGGCATTCGGCCTAATAGCCTTCAACCTTACGACCTGTTCCCAGATTTGCTATATTTTTGTGATGCAAATTTTGTTAGAATTTTTACTAACGGTACTTGTTTCATAACAACTGGTGATATACATTCTGTTTTAAGGCTAACTAGCCCCGCATTCGTTTTGCCAGCCATGTTGACATAGCAGCTCGCAATTTCAAAATGATAAATCATCATACATCATATTGATCCGGAAAAGTACCATTATACGCGCTGACATGCAGAAAATATGCTGATACTTTTTTCAGATGAATCCGTGCAATACTAACTGATTTTCTATAATTCGAAATTGTGACATGGTTTAGCAACAATCATCAACGACACGTACAAATTTCGATGACAGCCTACTTCGCTTTAATCTTGTTTCATCCGTCTGGTCGCGGCGTATCATTTTTTAATTTTAAATTCTAGTTAAGCTCAGGCTTGTTCATTCTTAGAAATATTAATACATGTTGTAACATGACTCCGAATGTACAATCACTTTGAACGACATTGCCTCATGATATTGGAATTCCGGGTTACGGATCTTCCGTGGATATGGGTCATTCTGTATATGGAATTCGGGGTGATGGCATTCGGGTTGATGGGATTCGGGGTAATGAGGTAGAATCCTCTGAAATATAGAGCTGCAAGCGTTGCATAGTATTGTGCTACTTTTCCCCAAATATCATTTGCTAGAACGTTGGTTCCCCGAATGACTCGTTTCCCCGGAAAGTGATGTAGTTGAAAAATGCCCAGGAATAGTCTTCAGTGACCACTACGCTGCACAAGGATGAATGATCAAAAGAAGGAGATATTTTGTCATTCTTGACTATACAAGTATTGCTAAATAAAAAAAAAGAAACGTTAATAATTGCCTACTGAAAAATGAAATTGCCGATTCTACCCTGAAATGTGTGAAGTTACGACATTTATGAGCACCAAAAACTTTTCGGGGAAATGGACTATTCGGAGAAACTGGGTACTCGTGGAACTGTAAATCGGAAAACTGGCATTATGGGAAAAGTAGCACAACCGTTACAAAAATTTAGATTTACAAGCGTCATACGACCTTACAATATATTTGTATATACAAAAAAGTTCAGAGCAATATGTAGCTTTGACTTTGTTGTAACATTGTTGTGTTCTATTCA
Organism: Aedes aegypti; assembly: GCF_002204515.2. Lineage (NCBI taxonomy): Eukaryota > Metazoa > Arthropoda > Insecta > Diptera > Culicidae > Aedes > Aedes aegypti. Next base: position 406,428,123 of record NC_035108.1, read on the forward strand.
AGAGATGTTCTAAGCCAACCAAGAACTTCCTGAAGTATTTTCTACATCCCTTCTGTGCTCCTTTCTCACTTTTTGGTTGTCCAAATAAGCTCAATAAGCTGAAAACTTGTTTGAAAACATTTTCAAAGAAATTCAGAGAGTTGTTCTAAGGCAAACGAAGTAATCATGGATGAATTGTTGAGTTCAACGGGCGCTCTTCTGCATCCACTAATCCGTACAAATCAATGCTGTACTATAAAAGGTTAATAATCTATTTCAGCAGTTTTCATATCGGCAGGTGCTCTGCGACAGCTTTGAAAATTTGTACCAATGTCGTAAAATATCTCAAATTTTCTGCTCTGAAATACGGGTTTAATTATGTCAAACCAAGCCATACCTTGAATTTTCAATCGATTAGTAACTCGTCGGATCGAATTTCTATTTAGACAACTGTTTTGTTCTCTAGACATTTGGACAAATATATTGTAATTGGATGATTAGAAACATTCTTTCGTTGATATTTTTACCATACAACTTGTTTGGAAAGTTTTAGCTACAGCATTAGGTTTTCTTCAAGTTACAAACAACTCTTAAAATTTGAGAAATCCAATTTTTTCAGACAGAATATTTTAAGACTTTTTGGGTGGGAAAGTTTTGTCGGGATCCTTATCTACACCGAAAAAATGTTTGAAGAACATGTAACTTGATGGGGGATGGGAATGTTGATACCGTGATACAAAATTAAGAATATTTCTCGAGTTTTAGCAAAATCATGAATATTTTCGTCGATGCTGAGCTTGTGGTCAATCCATTCAAACACATTAATACGAACTTACAACAAAATATATTTTCGCTATAGAAACAAAGTTGTTTGAACTAAAAGCAACAGTTGGAAACCAAAAATAATTCTGCCGTTTTCAAGCCACGAATTTCGAAAAATTTGTCGAATTCCCAAAAAAAAATTCATTTAGATGATCAGTATGAAAAAAAAAACTAACAAAAAACGAAGCTAAATCGAAGCCCAACCTCTGCACAAATCTGGAGTACTGAACATCCGTACGAGCTGAAAAATTGACCTACAGCAAGTGACCATCCGATGATGTTTTCAGCCTTAACGATTGTTTGGTTCTCCAGATTTGTGTTCCCGAAAATTTCAGGTTTGAATTCGAATAATCTTTACCTTAATGGAAAATTGGACAATATAAATCTTACTAAATGATTTTTGTCAGAAATATAGGGTCGATTTAAGCGGGTGAGAAATTCAGATTTTTAACGTATTGGTGATGAAGGACAGGTGATCCGCGTATCAATTTTATTTCAAGAAGTGCTCCGCGAATCAAAAAGACTGAAAACCCCTGATCTATTTCATTATTATTTATCATCAATGTATAACAGCTTATGCTTGTAGATTAAGGGGCCCGTATAGCCGTAGCGGTAAACGCGCAGCTATTCAGCAAGACCAAGCTGAGTGTCGTGGGTTCGAATCCCACCGGTCGAGGATCTTTTCGGGTTGGAAATTTTCTCGACTTCCCAGGGCATAGAGTATCTTCGTACCTGCCACACGATATACACATGCCAAAATGGTCATTGGCATAGTAAGCTCTCAGTTAATAACTGTGGAAGTGCTCATAAGAACACTAAGCTGAGAAGCAGGCTCTGTCCCAGTGGGGACGTAACGCCAGAAAGAAGAAGAAGCTTGTAGATTAAGGCGGTTAAAAAAAAGTTGTAAATCCAATCTCTCATGTCTTCCTTACCTTCCTTACGATAAAAACAGCGTTTTGTGATTTTTTTGCTATTTTGGTGTGATGTAAAGGTGGCCCAGAAACGATATGAAAATTTCTATGACGAAATATTGAAAAATGGCCTCAAATGATTTCTCAAAGAATTTGATGTTTCTCATGGGATTTCTCTACGGACTACTAGAATCATTCCGTGAGTGCCTCCAGAGATTCCTCCAATAATTTCTTCATGGACCCATCTTGTACCATTCTAATATACATGCAGAAAATTTAAAACACATTCCTCTAATAATTCCGACAGGTATCTCCCAGAAAATTCATAAGTTAAGCTATTCATGTAAAATAAAATCAGAGTTTTTTTTTCAGAAATGGTTCCAGAGATTCCTCCAGATATTTCCAAAGTGATTTCAGAAATTTTTCCAAGAGTTGATGTTCATTAAATGTTTCAAAGAACATTTGATCAGTATTAAATTAACGGATTCCCGTCATGTGATTTCTTGAGGATTTTCATCAGAAAATTCTTAAAGAGTTCAACCAAGAAATGGTTCAAATATTCCTCTAGGAATTTCTCCTGTTCTAGAACTAGAATCTGAATGGGTTCTAGGAGTTTTAAATACAAGGATTTTGAGTTTCTCCAACCGTTTTTGGTTTTTAAATTCTATTAATTGTACTGTGACTTTGATCATGAATTTCATCAAGTTATTTCTCCAGACTACAATGACTTCTTCAAACCATTCAATCTACGACACCCTTATTTTTTTCCGGAGTCTCTGCTGGTGTTTCTGTTCAGAGATTTATTATTCCACCATTTTTTTAAAGAATAATCCAATAAAAATTATGCTCTAGAAGTTATTCTAAAATATCGTACAGGTATTTGTCCAAAAACCTAAAAATTATCTTCTCGGTATATCTCCAGCAATTTCATTATGAATTTCTGTAGAAGTCTTCGAGTATTTATCTATGAATCATTCTATGTACCACATACTGAAATTTCTTTAAAGATTGTATGTGGAAAGAAATCTGTCTTTGATTACATCAGGAACTTCCCATCCAAAGGAAGTCGTCACTATAACATTTTCGTCATAAGTGGAATGGGATTCGATCGCAAGTCCTTGATGTGAGAGGCGTGTGATCTAACCATTACACCAGTTCCGTCCCCATAAAAATTTAAGATTCATTTTCTCATAAAAAATACATGTTGAACGAAATTTAGAAAAAAAATATGTTGCTTCGATATAACGTAACATCTATACAACGTAACGAAAATAAGAATCGAGTTACGTTATATCGAGGTATTACTGTAATTTGAAATAACGACTATAGATCTCCATTTTCTAATATTGAATTATATGCCTACACTTCAAGGATTTTTGGGAAGACCGCAACTTGAACATATTTCAAACTGGTTAGCATACTGAAAATCATAATTTTTTGAAAATCTTACAAATGGTCGGCGTTAAGTCAGAGTGGACCAAGTACAAAACTTGGGAAAAGTGGATTATTCTGCCATTAGATGCAAAATAACGTTATCTCCATTTCACTTTGATCCGATTTGATGAATGTTGAAAACTGAGAGAGATATGTAACAAATTTACTCTGGATGATCAATAAAAATCAATAAAAGTATGCAGTCAGAGTGGACCAAGTGCTTTATATCATAACAACGAAAACGATCGATGCGCTGAGAAAGTCTAGAAAATGCAAGACATTTCAAGTTATTTTCCAGATTTTTTGGCATGGAATGATTCTTCCTCCCATCCATCAATAGAAACTCATAAACATTTCATAATTCGATGGATCTTATTTTGATATCTGGCCATTTACCGTATTTGAGTAGGTGATCAGAAATTGCAACAATTTCTGTGCAGACAGAGTGGACCAAGTGTCAAAAAGCAACAAACTGATTGATTATTGCATTTTTTGAGTCGATTTCAGAGTTCGATAGAAGTTTATGGTAGTTATATGGTGTATGAATAGACTGTCCTAGAACCCGCTTATTGGACCAGTATATTTTGGTCGGTACTCAAGATTTTCATGGACTATGTGCACTTGGTCCACTCTGACTGAACGCATATTTGAATATTTCTGGTCTTCAACGCCCTGACCCTTCAAAACCTTAATTTCCAAGGTATCGTAATGGCACTGGTTTTGAGATTGAAGATATGGATTATTGAAGAATTTACGATACTGATGTCGAAAGGTCTTGATAATATGTTCAGCTTAAAGATATGCACCCAGTTTGACCACGCAAGCATTAAATGATTGTTCTTTTTCTTGAAATTGTTCAGTCAGAGTGGACCAAGTGCACATAGTCCATCAAAAAATCGTTCTATTAGAGTTTCGGATTGTGATTTTTCATGTTAATCACTTCACATTATATTGTTTGAAAGTAACTCAAGGATGGGTAGAAATATTGAACCAAAATTTTACTGAGATAAAAAAATACAAAGCGTTAGACTTTGAGCCCGTATTTCTCAAAATATGAAAAATGTCACTTGGTCCACTCTGACTTAACGCCGACCAAATAGACTCCAAGTGGCGATTTGAAATTTTAATAGAGTCCTCGAAATAAATCAGGAATAATTGCTAATAATAATAATATATTTCTTGAGGAAATTTCAGGAAAAAATATTTAAAAACCCTTCTTGAAGGGATTCCTGGAAATTTTTGGATCAATTCCTGGATTGATCCTCACTTTAAACAGACGTGGTTTATATTATCTGCTCAAATCATTTCATATATCTCCATTTTAATCATTTTATCGTTACATTGCTCTTCTTAATAAGCTGTAAGCTTAATACAGAATTAATCTGCATACCTGTCTCGAATGTTCACCAAATAATCCGCTACAAAGTCGATTGCTGCTTTCCCGAACTCTTTGAACTCGTCTATATCCATATTCGCCATTTTTGCTGATCACTTTTTAAAGCACTCCACAAAAAAAAAACAAAGTCCTTTCAGAAACTAACAATTGTCCAATATCACCAACAACTCTGATCATCCAAATCACTATATATCCTTCTGGTTTGCTCGATCACCAATCCACTAAATTCACCATCCCGGAGTGTAAGATTGTACCACGCGCGCCACCGAACTTGACCACAGACTGACCGAGAGGTACCTTGGACCAGTGGTATTTATGCAAAGAACTGCTGACTAGGCACGCATCGTCGAGACCCCCAAAAAACACAACCCACCGACCCCAACCACTTTCTTCTTCTCACGGCGCGGTACTCGTAACAATACACAATACCGCTGTCAGCAGACGTCCGTCGATCTGCAACATTATACAAGCTCATCATGGTCTGGCTGACCCTACACCCAACCGTTGATCGAGCCTCAAATGCGCTGTCAACATCACCGGAAGGGATCGCAACGATATTGAAGTCGCGACAGGTAAATATGCATCATGCATCAACCTCAAGAGCTGACCGAAGAAAGTCATCAAGAATCTCAGGGAAGAAAATAATGAGCAAACACTACTGGACTTTGATCTTCTACTCGGAGACACGCGCGCAGCAACAGCCGGCAGTTGGGCATCTTATTGAGCAACGTTGAGGCAGGTTCTCAAGTGCGTGGATCCTTTCATCGGATTTGAACAAATTTATTCAGTCAATAGAAAAAATAACACTTCTTTGCTCTTGTTTTGATTTTCGCCCTATTTTTAAATGTATCGTTACAGTTTTATTCTTATAGGGTGAACTTTACAGCACATCAGTAAAGGGGCGGCACTATGGGCCAGAAATCAAAATTTCAAAACGAAAATCTAAAGAAATTTTTTTAATATTTATTTTTTATCAAATTATTATCTCACACGGCTCCGCCCAACACCAAGAACGCTCATCATCCCGAATGCCACCACCTCGAATGTGTCACCACTCATTCCATCACTCATGAAACGTCAATTAATAGTGAAGCAATCCTCAATTATTTTTTTCCTTAAGAAATACGGTGTAGCGCTCAAATTCGAACAATTTGAATTTTGTATGTCATCCCCGTAGCCCAAGATCATAGTAACTGAGGGCTATGAACTGAAGAACTGCTTTCTTACGGAATTTTTTAAGTGAACAGTATAATTTATGTTGTAGATGTGACTGGGTGGCAGACCTTTGCCATTCGATAACCTGACAATTGTAGGGAGGATATGAATGAAATGAAAAACGTGAATATGATCAAAATATAAAATTTATAGAATCATACAACTCAACTAGATGTAAAGTTTTTCATTTCGCATGACAAAACTATTCTACATCTATAGTGGATTGTACAATTAGCAATAGCAGAATCAATGCGAAGGACAGATTTTTTTTAGAGACAATGGAGGATGACTGATTAGATTTAGTGGTTATCAACGTCATTTTCAAGGCATGTTTTGAACGCCTCATAATTTTACTTTGTGTAAATAGGTAGGGAAGGTGTACCGGTATTCGCCATGTACCAGTTATTCGCCACCCCAGATTTTATACCGTTTTACTTCATATATGGTTGCCAATTGTTTAATGTTTGCTAAATTGCTTTGAGATGATACGGAAACATTCTTGGAAACCGCAAAATTTTCTCAGAAAATAATAGAAAAAAATCATTTTCCTTAAACTTTTTGCTCCTTTGCACCTATTTTTCGCCACCTGTTCCTGAATTCGCCACCCTCCATAAGAAATCAACGTAAGTGGCGAATTCAGGAACCGAATTTAAAATCGTGGCGAATACTGGTGCAAGTGGTCCAGTATTCGCCACCACCATTTTTAATACAAAAACAAAGTTTCTGATTAGTTTTTATATTTTCCCTGCTGAGCATGGATTGAAAGCTATCGTTTAATGTCCAGACAGTAACCAAAGGTCTTTTGATTTATAAATAAACAATATTTTTCCTTAGGGTGGCCAAAACTGGTACACTTACCCTACATTAAAGAACAAGTACAGGGTGTCTACTACCTGGAAAAACCTGGAAAACCTTGAATTATCAGGGAATTTTATTCAACCTGGAAAAAACCTGGAATTCTCAGGGAATTTCGATCACAATCAGGGAAATTATTTTGAAGCAATAATTCATGATAGAATATGTTCACGACAAAGGATTTTTGCGTTATAACCCAGAGCTATCATTAATTGCCAGAAAACTATCTTCATTCGAAAAAAATTCGGCTGGCCCGCTCTCCAAAAACTATATAAGCTGTTCAGTGAGAATTCTTTCGAGTATGAAATTTCATCAGCTTATCAAAACATGATTGATGTTTTTAATGTATCTAAATTTATTCGGTAAAGGATGAACATATCTAGGGCTGGTAGCAGGTTTCTTTTTATATACAATTTTTTTGCAAGTCTCTAAAAAGTCTCTATTTTTGATAAAAGGTGTCTGAAGTCTCTATTTTAACCAAAAAAAAATCTAAAGTCTCTTTTCTTTCCTTATCTCGCTTGCAGATAACTGAGATGCAAAATTTCTTCTCGTATTTCTCGAGAACAGCCTCAGGAAATATCCTTGTGGTTTCTCCAAAAATTTTATTATGAATTCTTCAAGAAATTGCTTCAGCATTTTTTTCATAGGATGCTTACAGGAGTTCTTCCATAATTTGCTTCAGGAAATCCTGAAGTTTCCCACAGAATTTCTCCCAAGAAAACTTGACAAGAATTTCAACGCTATTTCGTCTACGGTTATTCCAAAGAATAGATCCAAAAGCTCCTCGAGGGGTTATTCGAGTCAATATACCGGGTACCCCCGTTGGTTTGACCACATTTAATCTGAACACTTTTTAATCTATACCCCGCTAATTTGCACATCGTTCAGATTAAAAATGGTTCAAACGTCATTTAGCTCATGGAACAGAGTAAAGTGAAATGGAACGCTGTGGAATGGAGCGCAGAATCAAAACAAAACAGTGAAAAAGGTAACCAGAAACACATTTCTAGGGTGACTAGATGTTCAAATTAAAAATGAACCCCGATGGTTTGCATGAGGTACCGTTCAAATTAGCGGGGGTGCACGGTATTGAGAACATTTCAAATAATTTCCTCAATTCGACCTGTGTTTCATTATTAAGTTTCTTTAGAGTTTTTTTTCTAGGAATTTCTCCAGCATTTCATCCAAGGATCACTGGAGTTCATCCAAACATTTTTCAATGAATTTTTAAAAAAATCCCCATGGAATATTGAAAAGTTCTTTTAAGGTTCCACACAATTTAACACCACAGCAATTTTTTCTATGAAATGCTTCGACTGTAGGAATGATTATTCCTACACAATTTTCTAGTAATTTCGTCCAGTGTTCCAGGAGATCTTGCGCAATATCCTGCGAGATATTATGATTTTTCTTTTTTTATTATTATCGTAGCAATAATCTTGGAAATCTTCTAAAAGTTCTTCAAGAGTAAGTCTTCCTGAAAATCCTCTTTAATCAAGGGTGGCCTAAGAAATTACATAAGTAACTGTAACAGAAGATACCCATAAATTTATGTGAAGGATTTTTTTTAAATTCTCAGCTTTCTGGGAAATTACATTCAAATTTCCTTGGTGAAAACTCCTGGAAGAATGCTTGAGAAAAAGGTATTGAAAACTTTCTTGAGAAATATCTTAGAATTAATAGAAGAATTTCCGAGAAGAAATCCTAGGCGCAATCCTGAAGGTATCTTCAGAGAAATTTGTAGTCAAAATCTTATAAAAATTCTAAAGAACAATTTTGTAGAAAATCCTGAGAAATCCTTGGAGGCATCTGGAGAAGTTTCTAGTTGAATATTACAACATGTTTTAAACGGGAGTCTTGGAGGATGTTCTAGAAAATAACTAATTGGAGAATCACCGGATAAAATCCTCGAGGACTAAGGGTTTTTTTTTCACAAAAAATATCTGAAGGAATTTCTGATGAAAGCCTTGTGGTATTTTTTGTGATAATGTTTGAAAAAATCTTGGTTCTATTTTGAGATATAAAAAAAATTTTTTTGGAGGAATTCCTTAGGAAAATGTTTGGAGAGTGAATATTTTAAATATAGATATGAATCCATCCCTTTCGTAATGTCGTCGTAATACATCAATGAATGTTTGTCCTTTACTGGCATATACCAGATGTGCTGATATGTCGCAAAAAAATATATGAAAAAAAAGTTTTAAACATATTTTCAGAGAAATGTCTGGTCTGATTAAACTATTTTGTCCTGGTTCCTGTTAGATTTCGGTTTTTGATTACTGTTTTATCTCTTTTCGGTCTTTTTTTAATTACTTTTTAATCTCTTTTTTACTGGAAAGAGGTTTCTAAATTTCATATTTTCAAGAAACTCATTCATTTTTTAAATTATTGGAAAATATTTAACATCAGAAAAAAAAATTCGAAAAGTAAACTGGAACTTGAACAACAATCAATTCGAAATTTCGTAACAATCATGACTAATTTAGAACTTTTTCGAATGAAATGCAAACATTTATAATTTAATCATATTACCACAGTCAAATGTTATACGGTCGAACGCGATTACCCAGGGGCTTGATAATCCGTGTTTCTATCATAAAAAAATGAATCCGGGATCCAAAAGTTTTACGAATTATTTGTGTTAATTTAGATTGTAGATATATTGCCACATATCCAAATAAAGTTTAATTTAGCGCCCATGAAGCTGTCTAAGTTATCCAAACGACCGATGGAAATGAATGGTACATAATCTGTACTTTCAAGAAGACACATACTGATGCACTTGAAAGTTCCGTTCATTAATTTGTTTTAGACATATAAAATTACAGTATTTCTTGAACCTGGAATTATTTTTATAAAACCTGGAAAAAACCTGGAAATATCAGGGAATTTCATTTTGCTAAACGAGTAGACACCCTGAAGTATGATTGACAACTACATATTAAAAATATACTTAACGTTCTTTTTTGTATAACCAGATTGTTTATTGGTACTTACACCAAGCGATAAGTGAACTGATGATATGTATTCCAAAGATTAAAATCAAATGATTTCCCTAAAACTGAAAAGTTTCGTAAAAGTCTTGCAGTTTCAGGAATCCTAACAGAGGTTTATCATAAATCTATTAATTCCATGTTTTCCCATATAAATTCTTGTCTAAAACAGTAAAAAAAGTTATGTTATTTCCAAAACAGCAGAACAACATTTTATCACCACCCAGCAGTCAGCACCTCTTCGCTACCAACGTTACGATTGAAACCACGCTGTCTACCAGCGATCATGTACAGTGGGATTCCGTTTTTGGCATGTTCCATTTTTGGCACCCCCCGATTTTGGCAACAAAACGGATCTGTTTTTGGCAACACTTTTGAAAACCATTAAAATATGTAAATTTTCGTAAATATTTTCGTGTCTGTTGCTTGAGTCATTTGTATAACAGGTCAACTCCACACCGATTACATTAATGTGGCAACATTCCAAAGCAACATTTTCATAGATATTCCCCTATATCTCACCAACTACTAAGGGCTCCCGTACGCGCGTATTATCTTCGGGATGGTCATTGGTCATGCATGCGCAAGATTTCATGAGGACAATAATCTCAACTAGTATCTCAACTAGAGAACAATCGCTTTCTTAGGCGTTCATACTGAGTGGCCAGCCCACTTGAGTCTGCCAGTAGGTGATACACTAATAAAATACTTTTCTTCATATTTGGAACAGCTTGTTTGAGCACAAGCACAGCACAAAAGTAACAAAAATTATATGACTCACACAGGGTTACAATCTTAAATTCTGTCTCAATTTTTCGGGCCACTGTTTTTATTATTATGGATTTACATACATTGCGTATGTAAAAGCACACCGCAGTAAGAAATATAAATACAGTAAAATGTCATGTATCATAACTTTTAAGGAATTTCATTATAGTTAGTTCCATAATTGCCTGCTAGAAATGTTCATGAACTGCTCAACATTAACTCTTTTTTAAAATTTCTGAAAGATCTATTTATGAATTTCTTTTTAAGTTTCTCCGAGTGTTCAAGGATTCCTTCAAATATTTTTCCTGAATACATTTCTTTAAGAATTACTACTATAGAGAGAAAAATTAAAATAAAAAAAATAAAAATAGATACGGAAAAATATCGAAAATATATTTAAGATAAACTGAAATGCATTCTAGTGCAATAATAATATGTAAGGCCCATTTTCTCATCAAACAATATCAACATGTATTGTCAAAAAAATTTTTGTTTCGATATAACGTAACCTCGATATAACATAACGGAAAAAAATCGAGGTATTACTGTATATTGACAGTGTTTTGACTTTTTGTCTGTGGTATTGGTATGTATGTTGAAATTTCTGCGTCAACTATTCCGAGCTACATTCCCTCTTTGTTAGAGATTCTGTGAGACGATAGATTTGTAAAGAGACCAGATCCAGAATTCTATATAAGATTTTTAATCAAAGATACGGGTCTTCTTCTTCTTTCTGGCATTACGTCCCCACTGGGACAGAGCCTGCTTCTCAGCAGCAGATACGGATCTTAATACAATAAAAATGTTCCTTACGAGCTGGGTCGTACGAGTCGCATATTTGTGATTGTATATCAAAGATTTTACTTGATTTATTACAAACTTTCATCGCATTATATTGAAATGAACTTAGTTTTTGAAAAAAAAAAATCATTTTCAGCTTATTGTAAGCAAATATGGTTTGTTGGAAAAACCAATGTTTACATTCTTGAAATGTAATATTACCATACATTTTAGAATGTATCGTTAATTTCTGCTATTCCTTACTAATTCGCCTTAAAAGTTGTGAGGTTAAAGTCGGGACTCCTCGTTTCCATATGTTAACAGAATTTTCCTCCTATAGAGTAACCAATATAATTTGGATCTCCATATGAATAATTTGGGCACCATGAGCCATTTTCCAAGGAACTGGAAAGTTTGAAACAAGATGCCAACTCAATTCGCAAGTCGTGTGGATAGATTAGCTTGTTCATTACTTGCAGCAACCGTTTGTTCATCAATGCCATCTACAATTATTTCAATCTTCTTACAACACGTTCACACAGAAATTGTAGACGTCAGAATTTTTTTTAAATGTGTACATTTATTTACAAATTTCTACAGAAAGTGCATCAAACTCATTGAATTTTCCAATGTTTTCTTCTTCTTGGCATCACGTCATCACTGGGACAGAGCCTGCTTCTCAGCTTAGTGTGCATTGAGCACTTCCACAGTTATTAACTGAGAGCTTTCCTTGCCAAAGTTGTCATTTTCGAAGTCGTATATCGTGTGGCAGGTAAGATGATACTCGAGCCCAGACACCTTCAACATGGCTTTGCGTTGTAGCCGTGGACTCTAACCACTCGATTAAGGAAGGCCCCCATTTTTCAATGATGGTTGATTGGTTTTAGTATGCACCAGCATTATCAATAAATTGTATATTAGATTTTGTCTACAAGCGAATGTAAATTCCTAGTGTCTAAAATATATATTTTGTGCTAGCTAAAATGATCTCCTTCTGCATGATAAAACCTAGCAAAAATTTACATCATTTTTCTTAACTCGAAACACCACCAAAACTGTATGCTCTCTTCGCTGTATTTATCAATAAATTACATAACTTGTTGTCCGATGAGAATAGCCGGAAAACATTAAAAAAAAAGGTTTGCCCCACTGGTCGTACGACAGTTAATTAATTGTACCACTGATCGAAGCGAGCATCTTCAAAAGTAGGCATCATACAAAGGTGAAAACGAGGTCGCTTAAGAGTATCAAAAGTGTGCCATATTGTCGCCGCTATCACGTTGTGCTTAGCCGATTTTTGTCAACGGAAATCTGATGAAACCACTTAAGGTGAAGATGAATCGAAGCCAAACTTCAAATTTTCAAGAGCACGGATCTGGAGAACCAAACATCCGTTTATGCTGACAACTTAATCGATTGGTCAGTCGCTGTTGGTAACCAATCGATTAAGTTTTCAGCTTAAACGGATGTTTGGTTCTCCAGATCCGTGCTCTTGAAAATTTGAAGTTTGGCTTCGTTTCATCTTCACCTTAACGGTGGTTACTGCTAAGGGACCGTCAATAAACCACGTGTTCGTTCGTGGTGGGTCCGGAAAATGACTATGGTCCATACAAATAACTTTTTTTTTTTGTTTGAGGGAGAGGGGGTCTGGAAATCCAAAAAAATGACCACGTAGTTTATGGAAGGCAACCGAGCAAGATCTGTGTGTGGTTGCAGAGCGCAGTTGAGCAGGTTGGTATTACTCGAGAGTAATTATGCTGTCATTTATGTCTGGTGATGTTTATGTATGTACACCGCTATCAACAAGCTCTGGGAAGGTGTACTAAAGAGACACGGATAATTATAGCTCGGGCAGCTGATTTGATTATCAAAAAGCAATTTAAATTTGCTGCGTTTTGTTTATGTCGAATAATAAGGGTATAAACGAGTGAATTTTTCAGGAAGCACTTCAGCTGATCGCTTAAAGTGGTTGACATCTGACCCAATGACGCTGCAGAAAGATCTACTGCCCAAAAGTATGTTAGTGAGAAAGTGAAATTTGACTGAAGTGTGCTGCCTGGTAGGGTGATTATTATAAGATCCGGAGTTGTTAATATATTATGAAACACGTTGTGAGATAGACAATTATTTCATCACATCAGGCTAGGAAGAAATATTATTTCGTAATGATTTTTCGTAGGGTCTTGTGGAATAGATACATTTATTTATCTATGAAGTTCTTGTTGAATTTAAGTATTCTACTTCTTCTTCTTCTTTGCATTACGTCCTCACTGGGACAGAGCCTGCTTCTCGAACAATGCTTCCACAGTTACTAACTGAGTCTTTCTTTGCCAAACTTGCCATTTTCACATTCGTATATCGTGTGGCAAGTATGATGGTACTCTATTTGTCGGGTATATAGTGTGATATTCGGCAGTAAGATGTAGTTGTACATTTTTTTAACAAGGCTTGCCAAGTTGAATAATTAATTACGATGAGTCCTGTAAAATTCGAATTCACCATTTTTTATTATTTTTTTTGCAATTTCGTAGAAGACCTCTTGAGAGTATCAGAAACCGGGATACATTCACCATTATTTTGCAATTTTAAAAAATGGTGGGTAATGATTTATTACGCAGCTCAAAAAGTCTGGCTCAAGACTTTAAAACTTTCTATCCAGTGACTAATCGGCCTTATTCAATTTCAATGTCCAAAGTCACCATCAAATCTATTCTTATTCAATTTCAGTCCAAGTTCAACATCAATTCTAGGTGAAAAACCCGAATTTAGTACTATACCATTTAATTCCACTAGAGTTTGTATCCTTTGACAGATACGCGTATTTCGACCTCAACTGTAAGGCCGTCTTCAGTGTCGTGTACTAGACTCGACTCGAGTTTAGTACACGACACTGAAGACGGCCTTACAGTTGAGGTCGAAATACGCGTATCTGTCAAAGGATACAAACTCTAGTGGAATTAAATGGTATAGTACTAAATTCGGTTTTTTCATCTACTTATAGGTATTCTACTAAACAGCTCGAAGATTTATTATCATCAATTCTAGTTTTAAAGTTTGTTAAGATTTCTTAAATTCTAAATTCATAGTAAGGAAAAACCAGATTAATAGCATAAACGTCACACTGGTCCTTGGGACAAAAACACTTTTCATTCTATTAAAATTTCTTCGAACGTAATTTTGTTTGAGCTAATTCATTTTAAAAAAATAATACAATGTCAGGAGCTCCTCAGAAAAATTTCATCAAATCGGTTGAGCTGCTTCCAAGAAATCTAAAAATAACAAAATGAGCTATTTTGATTTTTTTATGCTTTTACGGCCAGAGTGGTACCAGAAAGATAAATGCTCATTCCTCAAATGTAGTTACACCTAATTGCTTCGATGCAGTTCTCATCAATCTTTATTCCTTTATTAAAAAAAAATACGCCACTACAAAATTTTTGGGTCGCCCAAAAATAACTTTTTAGGTTTCTGTCTAGTCTAATCATATTACCAAGAATTTATAACTCGCATATATTCAATGCATTCTATATTAAGGAATTAATTATTTTTTAAACTTCTGTTTGCGCATAGTGATTTAAAACGAACCGTTATGCTGAGGAAATAACAAAAATTTATGTTTTTCAGTTGATTAATATGTTAAACTCGAATGCATTTCGCTTGGATCCAATCGATGCATTCGTAGTAGGTGATAATAACGATCGCGTTTGGCCCGGGAGGCATTGAGCACCATTTCATAAAACGGTGTGCGTATACATATTTTATCAACAACTCAGTTTTTCCTCCGCTTTGCCTATCCATGGACATGGCGAATTCGGCGAGCTGTAGGTTTTCATGGCATTTAATGGGTATGAGATATTTTATTTTGCACTCGCCCTGGCTGCGAGGTGTTTTTCAACATTTGCATGTATGTATTTATTTATTGACAATTTTTCGTTCCGATATTTTTTCATATATATCTCGTATACGAGATTTTTCCATGTGAAACAGCATTGCTTGAGATGATACAACGCGTGAAGGGTATTGCATCAGAATGTGCACGCTTTCCTTCTCAAAACCATGCGTAGGTCCACTGTTTTTCAACATCACCAAATAGTTGAAAAACATTTATCGTTATTGTACTGACTATCTTTCTAAAATAGCAGGTGTTTATGTTTGCCTAACCCCTTCGTAGATTATTTGATCAATAACAATAAAGTTTACTGTTTGGAGTTAAAGTTCACAATGGAATGTCTGGTGTGATCCTCTAAGAAAATTATGATTGAGAGAACTTTGAGGAGAACTTTCTAGACAAAAAAAAAACTTAGGAACATAAAGTCTGTTCCACTTAGTATTTGGCCGCTTCTTTTTAATAAATATGGTGCCTCTAGTTATCATAGCGAGAAACTTATTAAAGCCTTTTCGTCCGGAAGAATTATTTATCCAGTGGTAAGAATTTCGTGGCGATCCATACATAAATAAGTTATTGAAGTAGGAACGCAAAAGATGTGAGAGATTTCTGCACAGTTACGTTCAAAACACACAAAAATCTGGAGAAATGATCGAGAAAATTCAATTTGACACTAGTTTTACAAAATTGTTGATTGGGTTTCTTGATTTTCCTCATCATTTCCATTTCGAAGCACCCTTGGTACCCCAACAAAGTCCAAAACCATCGTCGCATTCAACATTTTCAATGCGTATGTCAAAAATATAACTTAATTGTAATTTTTCCAGAAAATTTCATCAAAATTGATCAAATGATTTCATAAATTACAGAAATTTTCAAATTTCGATGTCAGCACTGTAGAGGGATGGTACACAAATTATGTCACGCTAAATTTAAACTTTTTCGACCCCCTCCTTTCCTTTGTCGTACTTTTTGTATGAGTTCCCCGAAAATGTTGTAAGGCATGGCACGTTGGGCTCGACCCCCTCCCCACTTATGAAGCGTGACGTACTTTGTGCATAACTGCAAAGGTTAAGTTAATAAATGGACGCATATCGATCAAAAATTCTTAGTATGCATATAAGACTCCTTATGGGTGTGATCATTTTTTTTTCTGATTTATCAAACCCCCTCCCTTTCGTAGCTCTGAAGAGCAATGGCCAAAACTCCCCGCCCCCAATTGACCACGTGGTTTTTTATGAACGTAATATAAAATTTCGATAACGAAAATCAAAACTCATTTATTTATACTAGTAACCACCACCAGATTGCACTCCTCCAATTTCCTCACATATCAGCTCTCGTCCACTCATTAGACTATTGGATTTTTCCAAAATTATTGGCAAAATAGGAATTTTTGATACACATGAGAAATTGTTAGATCTTACTTGACTTTGACTTGATCGCAATTTAGTCATACTGAACCAAGTATTTTTCAATGGCTGCAGAAAGGCGTACTCCAACAATTTGAAATAACGAAATACAGTAGTTTCCGATTTTATCACTGCTCGTTTAATTAAATCACTCTCGATTTTTAGACGGTTTTCTGCTCGATTTTATCACGTTACATTAATAGTATGAATTTCATACATTTTACATTGACAAATTACCCTAAACAACCAACATATAACTATTTGCAAATATTTGGCCAACCTCTTACTTGATTTTCATTTCTATTGCTCTATTTCTGAAAATTTTTGATCTGTTTCTGCAAACTTTCAAGAAAACTTTGTGCCAGAAAAATACATTTTCATTCACGCCAAAAATGTTTGTATCCGTAATATAATCGAAAAATTCTTCTTCTTCTTGGCATTAACGTCCCCTCTGGAACAAAGCCTGCTTCTCAGCTTGGTGTTCTTCTGAGCACTTCCACAGTTATTGACTGAGAACTTTCTTTGCCAAAGTTGCCATTTTCGCATTTTTATATCGTGTGGCAGGTACGATGATACATTATGCCCCGGGAAGCCAAGGAAATTTCCATTACGAAAAGATCCTGGACCGACCGAGAATCGAACCTAGACACTTTCAAAATGGCTTTGCTTTGTAGCCGCGGACTCTAACCACTAGGCTAAGGAAGGCCCCCAAGGAATTACTGTATTTGAATTATTTACAGTAATATTTGAGTTACAATCTTGACAAGGCCAAAATATCATCTAGCCCGGTCTGTCTGCTCACCTTCAAGCAATTCTTTCGAGTCGTTTTAAAAATTTATTCAAGATTTTCTGAATTGATTTCATGTTTGGTTCCTCGGCGTTACTTGGGACTAGCGGGAGGAATATTATGAAACTCTGAGATTCTTTCTGATTCATTGGTGATTTCTATCAGAATATATAGACAAATTGGGACTGCGATAAGAAAACAAATTCTGAATCGTAGATAAAATTTTATGACTTAAAAAAGATAATCATTAAAAATGAGGTTTCAATCGCTAAAAATTCTAAAATTGTTTCAGAACCTTGAGAACGGGTGAAAATATTCAACATTGCCATAGAAAGATATGCTAGCCAATATAGAAATAGAATAATTAGGCCAAATGGGACAGTGTAATGATAACTAGAAACGATTGTTTCATTTTTATTAATACCAATCAATATTAAAAGATGGCTGAAGGCTTTTAAAATTAGCATTTAGCATCAAGCATTTCGCACAAATTCGTTGGTGGTACAGTCCTAGACGCTAGACCATTGTATGAGGGTTTCCTCCTTTCCGTCCGTTACCAAAATGGCTGCAGACTTTAAAGATTCAAAAAATAAGATTAATTTCCAAATAAATGATGATGTATCAATGGATGATGCCTATTTAATAATTTCCCATATGGGACTCACATTTTTTTTTTTTTTTTTTGAGAAATGCCTATGAAAACAAAATTTCAATATCCTACAAAATTCTATATAAAAAATTCAGTAATTCATCCAAAATTGATCTTGTGAAGATTTTTCGGGGCTTACTAACTTTATTCAGATTTTTTTTTTTCTGAGAAATTCGCTGAATTACGATAATTACAGAGGTTCTAATTAAAGCAAAATGTTACTAGGTATACCCAATAGAGTGGTTCAAAAAATCGTTTTTGCTCCACACCGCTCATTCTATTCTAGATCAAATTATGAGTGTCCTCCCAAAATTTGAGCTCATTCGGACGAAAACTGAGACTGCACAAGCCCTTCAAAGTTTATATGAGAATTACTATGGGAAAAGCAAGCAATTCATTCAATCGGTCATAGTGTTTGCCCATGTGCTCTTGGGGATTAGAGCTACGTTGATACTGTGAGATACATTCATCAGCTACAACTTTGCCGAAGACCGTTTTCAAATCGGACGCTTCAGTTATTAGTTATTGATTTATATACAGTCACAAATTCTTCAGCAGTGCTCATTTAACTTCTTAACAGGCAACATTGCCGTACCTGGCGCGAAACATAGCACGCACGAATCATGGCTACTATGTTTTACTGCATATATCCAGTGATGCCTGCTGAACAGTCCAATAATTATAGCCAAAGTTTTACAACTCATTCAAAAATCAATAACTAATTACTGGGGCGTCCAATTTAAAAACGGGCTTCGGTAGCTGATGAATGTTTCTCACAGTATCAACAGAGTTCTAATCTTCAAGAGCACATGGACCAACATTATGACCGATTGAAAAAAATGCTTGGTTTTCCCATAGTTATTCCCATATAAACTATAAACGACTTGTGCAGTCGCAGGGGAATTTTTTTTTATTACCGTACGGGTTTGGGCCGAAGGGTCTCAGATTTTCATGAAACTTTTTCCACAGGCAGGGCTCATGGATATAGGAATAAAAAAAAATTGAGAAAAATTCAGGGTCGCCTATATTTCCGGAAAACTCAGGTGGAAATTTTTTGTTTTCCCTTGACACTACTTACTTTAAAAAATCATAACTCAAGAACGAAGCATTGTAGAAACAAAGTTTTTATATGAAAATTTAAGCAAATTTTCTCAAAAATCCAAAAAAAATATGAACTGGAAAAAGTTTTCCACAAA
This sequence comes from Aedes aegypti, assembly GCF_002204515.2. Classification (NCBI taxonomy): domain Eukaryota; kingdom Metazoa; phylum Arthropoda; class Insecta; order Diptera; family Culicidae; genus Aedes; species Aedes aegypti. Next base: position 406,447,206 of record NC_035108.1, read on the forward strand.
ATTTTCCACCGTTGGGAAAATTCGTAAAGAAAAGCCGGAAAAACTATGCCCGAACTCGTGGAAAGTTTTCAAAAAAATATTTTCGAGAAGGTAATTTTATAAGCTTTAATCACTGAAATTTTTGGAATGCACTTTTTTTTTCGTTTTTGAGTTATGGCCAATTTTGTGAAAAATGTCCAGATGTGCCATATAAGACTTTTCTTTGAAAAATCATAACTCAAGAACGAAACATTGTAGAAAGAAAGTTTTTGTATGAAAATTTAAGCAAATTTTCTCAGAAATCCAAAAAAAATATGAACTGGAAAAAGTTTTCCACAAAATTTTCCACCGTTGGGAAAATTCGTAAAGAAAAGCCGGAAAAACTATGCTCGAACTCGTGGAAAATTTTCAAAAAAATAATTTCGAGAAGGTAATTTTATAAGCTTTAATCACTGAAATTTTTGGAATGCACTTTTTTTTCGTTTTTGAGTTATGGCCAATTTTGTGAAAAATGTCCAGATGTGCCATATAAGACTTTTCTTTGAAAAATCATAACTCATGAACGAAACATTGTAGAAAGAAAGTTTTTATATGAAAATTTAAGCAAATTTTCTCAGAAATCCAAAAAAAATATGAACTGGATTAAGTTTTCCACAAAATTTTCCACCGTTGGGGAAATTCATAAAGAAAAGCTGGAAAATCTATGCCCGAGCTCGTGGAAATTTTTTAATAAAATATTTTTAAGAAAGAAACTTTATAACCTTCAATTCTGGTAACTTTTAGGATGTACTTTTCTTTAAATCCTGATCTATGGTCAATTTTGTAAAAAATGCAAAGATTTGCCATACATGCCTTTTCGTTAAAAAATCATGACTCAAGACTCATCATGACTTGTCGAACCGGATTCATCTCAAAAATATGAAAATTTTGAAATGGAATCAGTTTCCCAGGACATTTTTCACTGTTTAAGAAAAAAAATGAAAACCCGATTAGCTATTCCAGCTTTCAAACAAAGTATATTTGAAAAGAGCGATCAATAAGATCCAATCTTACAATATTTTTCAATACTTGGAATGGAAAAGAAACAGTTTTTTCAGCTTTGCTTAACGGTGAAAAATATAATCCAATCCGACTTATACTTCATTAAAACCAATCCCATATCGTTTCTCTCAGATCTTTTAAAAAATTTGCAATTGCTTTGATAAAAAAAAAACCTTGTTTTTCTGATGCTTCGATTGAAATATGGGTTTTCAAAGAAAAGGCTAATATGGTCATTTTTCACAAAATTGACCATAACTCAGGAACAAACAGAAAGTACATCCTAAAAGTTACTAGAATTGAAGTTTATAAAGTTTCTTTCTCAAATATATTTTAATAAAAATTTTCCGCGAGTTCGGGCATAGATTTTCTAGCCTTTCTTTATGAATTTCCCTAACGGTGGAAAATTTTGTAGAAAACTTTTTCCAGTTCATATTTTTTTTTTGGATTTCTGAGAAAATTTGCTTAAATTTTCATACAAAAACTTTCTTTCTACAATGTTTCGTTCTTGAGTTATGATTTTTCTAAGAAAAGTCTTATATGGCACATCTGGACATTTTTCACAAAATTGGCCATAAATCAAAAACGAAAAAAAAGTGCATTCCAAAAATTTCAGTGATTAAAGCTTATAAAATTACCTTCTCGAAAATATATTTTTGAAAATTTTCCACGAGTTCGGGCATAGTTTAATTTAATTGAATAAAAAATCAAACATGTCATCTGATAGAGGTCAACAAAATACTCATTTTGCCGAAATCATCAGTTTGCCCCCGGTTTACGGTACTCAAGACGTAGGCAAGTTACCAGCCGTTGCGTTTAAAATTCTACAAATCATGAAAACGATAGACGTAAGTTTAGAATCGTTCCCTGCTGCATATTTTACGTGCAGACTAATAAGCTAAAACCAGCTCGCAAAATGTATTATAACGCCTTAAAAGGAATCAATTCAAGTACCGTAAACTGGAGTTCTTGTTAATCACTTTTGAGCGATTTAGTTCCATAAATAAATATTTTAACATCAAAATATTTTTTTATATACCAAAAAAATATGTTTAGGGTCAGGTGGGGCAAGATGAGCACCCTAAGGATATGCGCGATTTAAGCCTACTTGAACGTTCTTATTTTGGTGAAATTGGTAACCATCCTTATCTTTTACATTATTACTTTGACCTCCAACCATTAAAAGTTTTAAAAAGTGATAAATAGTTTTTCAAATAACACGTTGAAAAATAGCTTTTTTATCATCGGACAAAAAAACTGCGGGGCAAGATGGGCGCCCCCATAAAAAGATGCAATTTACTAAAGAAAACTATTATTTTTCAATGCTTGCAATATCCGAAGATATTATCTATAATATCTGACGGTATTCATCTTCAACTAGCTAAGTTTTTGAAACTTTTATAAAAAAATAAATAACTTTTCACAAATTGCTAAGATTTTACCTAAAAAACGATCAAATTTGTTGTTTGTTTATATATTTTTTAGAAAAATAGTTTTGTGCAAAGGGTATACCGTATGTCAAGCCCACAGCTAAATGTGGTTCTATAATTTCACACTTTTACTTAATTTTGAACATGGTGCTCATCTTGCCCCAAGGGTGAAAACTTATTAATATAATCAAAACAATTGAAATAATTTTTAAATTTGATAAAAGTTTTGCTCCTGATTATCTACAGAAGATTGTTCTATAACTATACGGCCAAAAACATATGAATTAATTTATTTACGCAACAAAAATATCACTTTTAAATGAACAAATCTTATATGAAAAGGTAAATTTTTGGACTACTATGTATTTTTGACAATATTTACATTGTGCTGTTGATTTTTTTGCTGAAATTTATGGCCGTCATATTAATTTTATGATATTCATCAGAACCCCAAATAATTTATTGAAAAAATTCGGTAAGGAACGACACAAACTAGGGGTGCTCATCTTGCCCCGGGTGCTCATCTTGCCCCACATTCCCCTACTATTGAAACCAAATTTTATCCTCAATGCAAATTCAAAACTTAGTTCTGAATACAAATATGGAATGTATGCCACAGTTTATTTGAATGGTGTCTTTATAAGGCGGCATCCATTTATTACGTAACGCTAAAATTGGAAATTTTCGACCCCCCCCCCCCACTAACGCTTTTTGTATGTAAATTTTACAATTTTTGTATGAGTCGTAACGCTCGAGCCTACCCCTCCCCCCCTTCGAGCGTTACGTAATTTGTGGATGCCGCCTAATATATTTTGGTCTTGGCAATAATCGATTGTTTGGATAAGAATCTTCAACAGTACATTAAACATTATCATAAAACCAATTATTCCATAGTATAATTATCTTCAATGTCCAACCAAATTGAGAAAAATCAAGAGTAGCTTTCTGCTAATGCGACATCGAAGAAATTTTGATAGCAAATATCGAATTATAGCTCTTATGACAGAGTAAACGTTGGGGCACAGCAATGATCATCCCCACTGATCAACTACACCCCGAGTTGCGGTACCTGTTCTTCCAATCGAAACATTCAACCTTTCCGAAGACGCATTCGTGGTTGGTAAAATATTTTGAGAGTGAGCGATAAATCTTTCTTTGAGTGTTGCATACAAGATGCTGTGTGCAAGTTATGCAATGCTTGTTCTTTCGATTTCCGACAGGTGGCTGTTAAAAAGCAGGGGTGCTCAATGTGTTCAACAGGTATCTCGGTATCACATTTCATACTTATGTCGTATTTGTTTTTAGGAACTGGGTGGGAGATCAACACATAAAGAAACCAACATCAAGCAAATTGTAGTTCGGTTGAACCAGGTTGATCCAGAACGGGTTGAGCCAGTTCCAACCTAGGTTCAAAAACGAATTCGACATAACTCAATAGCATAATATATCTTACAAAATTAAAAATTGTGTAATAGGTTTAATAGCAGTTTCAGTGCAGTAATCTTTCTTGATTGGTATATGATTTCTCATTTGAAAGTGACAATTCTGAAATAAAAAAAGATTCAGCTCCGAACTGCTTGTAATCTTTTCGATTGATGAAATCTTAAATTCTGTTTAGACAATTCTAAAATGAAAAAATATTATACTTGGAGAGCAGACTTGTATAAGAGTGGTAGAATTATCTTTGATATCAAATAATAATACAGCGTTTCACGAACACTACTAGATTGAAATTCCAATTTAAACGAGGAGAAACGGTTAACCGCCTGAGAACATACAATTCAAAGGATATCGGATATTTTGGACAAAGTTATTCAGTAGAACATTATTAAAACACAATAAATTACAATTTATTTATTCTCATACTCCAACAATAATTTAACATCAAGGGACATTTTAAAATCTAGCGGCAGCAATACTATCCACTACAACAACTTTTCAATATTCACAAATATATTATTATTTTGCGTGATTGTTTTTTTATGGTCCTTTTAGTTTACTCCAAGTGTTGCATTTGGACAATACATGGAAGATTAAGCTATCATAGCAGTTCTATACCATTCAGAATAATTAGAGAGATTGAGTGAGTGAGTAATACAGTTGGACACGTTGTGCCATCAGGAACATTGTGAAACGCCAGTTTATTTCTTTTCGGCCAACAGTTCATCAGCGACGGCAGAGACTTCGTTCCAGGAGTACTCGATATCCGAGGCTTCGGTGAATCGAGAACATACTGCCATACGCAAGAAGTAGACATCGTTAACCTTTGACGGCACCATATGGATCTTTCCTCGTCCGTTGATCTTCTTGAGCAGAGCTTCGCTTATTTCGTTGTTTCCCTTCAATCTGAAGCACACCAAACCCATCTGAACGGTTGAGAAGATTTCAAAACGGCTGTCTGCAACACAAAGAGCCTCAAATTGCTTAGCAAAAGCGCAATGACGACGAATGTGAGCTTGGATGTTCTCAACACCGTACAAACGCAGCACGAACCACAACTTCAGAGCACGGAAGCGTCTGCCCAATGGGATTTGCCAGTGACGGTAGTCTGGAGCCGATCCTTGCATGTCGTGCTTCAGGTACAATGGATCTACGTTGAAAGCGTTGACGATCCAGTACGGTTCCTTCAGCCACATAGCACTGCAGTCGAAGTTAACCAGCATCCACTTGTGTGGGTTAAAGTTGAACGAATCAGCAGTTTCGATTCCCTTCATCAGATGACGATATTCTGGACAGACAAAGGCCGATCCGGCATAGGCAGCATCCACGTGGATCCATACGTTGTATTTGTTACCAACTGGACCCAGTTCATCCAATCGATCGAAAGCACACGTGTTAGTCGTTCCGAGGGTACACACGGCATAGAACGGGATCAGTCCATCGGCCAAATCTTGTTTGATGGCTTCTTCTAGAGTTTCCCCACGGAGTTGCAGGTTACTGTCGGCCTTGAGAGAACGCAGTTTAACTCCTCCAAGCAAACCTGCTCGTTCTACAGATGAGTGAGATTGATCTAGGAAGGGATAAGAATGTTAAAGTCGTTGAACCTTTTGAACACTACAACATGAATCTTACTAGATGTGTATCCAACCAATCGCGAAATGATGTAGGTTTCATCCCACTCGGGGTGTTCTTCCTGGGTACGCTTGATAGCCTTAGCTTTAGCACCGAGCAACGCCACAAGAGTAGCCTCACTAGCGGTTCCCTGAATGACACCTCCTGCCTGACCTCCCGAGCTTGCTAGGAACTCCTCTGGCAGTCCAAGCATTTTACCCAACCAATTGAGCATCTCGACTTCCAGCTCGGTACACGCGGGGCTAGCAATCTGCAAAAGACAATTTATGAATGTCCGTATCCAAGTAGGATCCCATCACCATAAACTTACCCATGTGAATCCGATGCAGGCAATCGCACCACTAAGCATATCGGCCACGATCGCTGGATAGGAGTTGGCCGTTGGGAAGTACGCGTGGAACTTGGGGCTGTGCCAGTGGGTGACACCAGGCATGATGACACGCTCGATGTCGGCCATCACGGCTTCCCAGCTTTCCGGTTTCTCCGGGGCCTCCGACGGGATAAGGGGCTTGAGGTATCCCGGTTGAACCTCCGGAAGGACACGGCTGTAAAAAAAACCGTTAAACTTGGATTAGTAGAGTTTTCATTGCAATGAAAAATAGTGAAACGCAGTTCATTCATATATGGCATATTTAAGTGAAACGAAGCGCATTTGCTAGGAAAACATTGCAATTTGTTTAGTTTTTAAGAGCTTGGAATCTTCTTAACTACGTCACGCGTTAGCACCTATGATTGCAATCAACAATTGATTGAAGAAGTACATAACATTTCCTTCGCTAATAAAAGACAATTACAAACAAGGTCATGATCGAGCGGCCGTAAATGCTACGCTTGAGCAAATTCGGTTCGGTAAAATATTAATTGACTTCCGTATGAGATCCGTTGGTAAATCAATTCACGTTTGCAATACAGTGCAGCAATAAATTAGCGAAGACTTGTTCGTTAGTGTTCTTGAAGTCTGTTACTCATACTTTTTTTTTACAACTTGAGCCATAGTTTATATTTAACTCAAGAGATTTTCCCAAGTTTGTGGTCATCAATCAGAATCGTAATTTGCTAAGAAAAACATTATTTTGAATCAATAAGGGTAAGCCGCTAAATATGTAACAGTCTAATTTCTCATCAAATATTCAATTACCCGTGATTATGGGGTGTTCAAATATTAGTGACAAATTAGACCATTAAATATTTGGTGACTTACTCTAGAATTCTATAGCACAAATACTATTTTCAAGTATTTATTTACATACTTGTGTACACTTCCGTAATTATTATTCCATATCTTTTACTTGAATTTATTGAAATACATCATTTTTGTCACTGGTTCATAGATAAATTGTAAAAAATCTTAGATAAAAATATCTAAGCAGCTGATGGCTTGGCTTGGTTAGAAGATCAAACACAAAAGCTTTGCTTTTCAATGAAGGATGACAATTGAAGCAAACATACTATTTTAATATATGAAAATGAACCCAATATTTATTTACAACTCTTAGAGTTACAATATTTCACTGTTGAAGAATGTCAAAAAAATCAAAAGAATCCACGTTCGACGATATAAAATTTCGGTATCGATCTTTAAGGATTATGTTGCCATTTTAAATTGGTTTTGTAATGAATTTCTACTAATGAGCATGAACATCACAAAACTGACATTTGTCATTCAAATTCAGATCCTTTCTTAAGGATCTAAATTCAGATTCAGTCTTAAGGATCTAAATTTGAATGATAAGTATTTGTTTTTGTTTGAAAATGACCTTTTTAACTATCAGATTCAATCTTATTTTTATTTAACTGATTTGCTTTAACTGCATTTTCATTTTATTGAAAAAAAAAACAGTTAGTTAATTGTCACACCTTTATGTTTAGAAGTTTCCTATATTCGTCAACAGCATTCAATCAGTTCATGACATTTTTTCGGTATGGCACCATGTTAAACTTATATTCATACTTTATGGGACACCCTACAGCACGCACTGGGGCATATCGCTGTTGTCGACAGTAAAACCTCTAGTACTCTGGATGTGCATCCTAGAGGTTTGGTGTCTTCGACACCAATACTAAATAATTTGTACTACATTTTGATTCCTTCGGATCTAGATCAGTTTTATCTTTTGTTATTGTTTAGCTGTTTTGCCCCAGTGTGCAGCAGTAATCACTGATCATCAAACTGCGACTTGTGGGTCGCAAATGGCCTTTTAATGGGATTTGACCCACAGGACAAAGTTAATATTCCTTCGTTTTTGTAACCATCTTTATCGAAAATTATTTATTGAAACAATAACTTATTCGTTTGCGTTTCTCTATATTTGACAAAAACAATGTACTGCCGGTTATGTGTCATTTGCTTTTTTGTATATTTCGTTTGTTAAATTTTCCTATATAATTGCATAACAGTCACACAGGAAACATAGAGGACTTCGTAACATACTTGAAATGATTTTTTGTTGGAATTTATTTTCTGGCTCTTCGTTTCACAAGTCCAATTAACTGTGACAGGTTTGAGCTTAAATTACCAATCATTGAATTGTTGATTCTTTTCTTTGAAATTTTAGATTATCTCCACACTATGTAGTTATGGACAGTGTCCCAAGTAACCACAAGCATTATAACATTGCACGTATTCTACTGCATATCAACACCATTGATGTAACATTGCTTTTATTCGACATATTTCAAGAGTTGTCAAGCAATGAAGCATTAACTCTACATTACAAATGTATCAATGCACTAATATCACTTTATAAATTGCACTGTTGCACTAATGTTACTTTATAAATTGCTTCATTGCTTTATCGTCGTTTTTGCATTAGTGCAACTGTAAAAGGGCCCTTTTCCACTTTTAAACTACTTTAATGGTAGGCTTACGGCAATGCAGCTGCATTATATATGCAATGATATAATGCTCCATGGTTACTTGGGTATTGCTTTGTTTGTTACAGTTATAGCGGGCAGACTACTTCTTTGCTCAGATGCAGCCCAAAAGCTAGTTAGAAACTGCAAAGCTACTCGATTCCGAAAAGCAAGTTTTTGTATGCCAAATTTCATCAAATAAGAAACTCACTTTCAACTTATTGATAGCATCCATGTTATGTGAAGACAACTCTTTTCGTACCTCTAAAATAGTGATCACCAAACTGCTGTCCTCCAGAAGGTTTTGTACGACCCGCGAACTGATTTGGAATATAAGTGTGACGTGGTCCGCAAGACATTATTGTATGAAGTTATTGGTTACATTTTTGGGGTTTCTCTGTTAGGGGTCGTCCATAAATGACGTAGCTTTATAGGGGGGAGTGGGGGCTTCACGAATTTGTGACAAAGTGTGACGAGGGGGAGGGAGGGGTCCTAGCTAGTAGACGTAGAATTTTGAATCAAGTCGGCAAAAAGAGAGGCGCTGGAAAAAATGGTATGCAATTATTTTTTTTATCAAACTTCTTTTTTTTTTTGACTTAAAAACTTGGGTTATAAAATGAGCTTCAAAACATTCATATCACAAAAATAAAAAATATCTATGAAATTTAAGATTTTCTGCAATCAAACAAGATGTTTTGAAGTTTTAAATAATTATGTGAATATTATATTATATTCGTGTCTAAATTCATAAATTTATAAATCAACAAAATAAAAATTCAATAATTTAATTAACAATCACAACTTTAACTACTTGAATTACATTGTTTTGCCATTTGTTAACAAAACATAAAGTCAGCGGTTTTAGTTTTATTCATATTTTCATTAAAACAAGATATATATTCCGTGAATTATGCATTCGATGTTGCAGGAGATCTCCTCCCGATCAACTCATCGATTTGTTTTGATATATCAATGCTCTTAATGAAATATGAGGACAACAGATTCGAGTGTTATTGAAATCAGTAATTCAAAGAATTTTTATTATTTAACTGTTTCATTATAGGTTGTGTAAGATTATTTCTCTATGGAAACGATAATGAAGTCCAACTGAAATATTAATGGATATTAATAATTAGTATAATAATCGCTAAGATTTTCTAAACATTCCAAATACTTCAAGTGTAATCTTTTATGCATCTGGCCACTGATTGCCAAATGGATTTGATTTTGGATAATAATGACAAAGATTCATTTCAAATTAATATATTTTGTTGATCATTCTTATTGAAATCTATTCCATAACAACGAATAATTAAAAAACAATCCTGTAATATAAAGAAATTTCTGTTCAATATATTACAACATATATTGCACCCTAACTCAACGGTAACGAGTTTCATCAATCTAATCAAACATTTTATTTCACATTGTTTATAGTAAACTTGTTTTTCACGATAACATCAGCAAAAGTAATATAATTTAGCCTATATGAAACAGGAAACCAAAATTATGTAACTTAAACAACGTTTATTTAAAACTGGTTTCCAAATTACATTTGAGCGCTACTGTATATCAAACTGTTAGTCAGTAATTAATATCAAACTTTGTATTGAACTTCTGAATTCACTTTTTTTTTTGTTTCAACCCAGTCAGAAAAAAATATAAAGAGGGGGGGGGGGTGCTTGATATGCTACGTATTTTCCAAGGGGGAGTACCCGCATTTGTGACGAAATGCTACGATGGGGGAGGGGGTGTAAAAAATCAGCGCAAAAATGCTACGTCATTTATGGACGGCCCCTTACGTAGAAACATCTCTAGAGATTGTAAGCCTTTTTTCGACATTCTTGATTTTTTTTGGCTTTAAAGTAGCGTCCAAATAATCAGTAAGCGCTTAAGAAGCGTGTATTTAGCAATATATACGTCTCAAATGCTATCATCACAGGGAAAGAGCCTGCTTCTCAGCTTTGAGCACTTCCACAGTTTTAAACTGAGAGCTTTCTTTGCCAATGTTGCCGTTTTCGCATTCGTATATCGTGTGGCAGGTAGGGCAGGCAGGAAGTCAAGGAAATTTCCATTACGAAAAGATACTGGACCGACCGAGAATCGAACCTAGACACCTTCAGCATGACTTTGCTTTGTAACCGTGGACTCTAACCACTCGGCTAAGCAAGACCCCAATCCACATGCTTGTTGTTACTCTGTCTTTTGTCTATCCACTGAGATTCGAACCTATGACCCTTACACTTGTTGAGTGATGTTTGCTGTTGTGCCGCGCTACAGAATGATCTATAGATGAAGTATGAGCGAATCAATTGTGTTGTGCATGGACGTGACATTCATACAGGCTACATTTTCCTGGCTTTCAAGAGAATCGTAAAAATTGGACGTAGAATAAGTTACGTATTTTTCTTATTATCTATAAAAACGTCATGTTCTTGTGATTTCTTTTGGAAGGCTGTAAAGAGTGCCCTGTTGGACAGCGAGAAAGATTTGAGTTACTCGAAAATCAAAACATGTTGGGCAATCGAAATGCTATATATAATTAAAAGAGAGCGTGGGAGGAGAGAATCTCTCATTTGTTTATAGGTCCTTTAGTAATGTTTAGCGAGGAATGCAATAAGAAGACTGATTTACTGTTTTCAAACTTGCAGAAAACGCCTATGTAATGGAATCGAAATTGAAGATTTAATCATATTGTTTTTTAGTACCGAGGTTTCATTAAAATTTTGCTGGTATTAGGTTTACACAAGAGATATTCTGAAATGAAGTTTATGTGTTATATATATATATTTTTCTTTTTGAAATTTTTTGCGGATCCTGTTTGACCTCGAAAAAAAAATTACTGACATGTTAATGCTTAAAGCGGACGAATTTTTCCTTTGAAGGACGCACCTTGCTAGACAACACCCAGTGCAACAACAGCACAGTCGGAAAACATTCCTCACGAAAAGGACTGAAGTGGGAATCGAACCCACACTTCTAAACACGATGCGACTGAATGCGGGAATACGACACTAACCGCCTGCCACAAGCCACACTCTTGAATGAAGGATTGTTAGTGATAATTATGACTTTGTTTGAATGGAGAAGAAACTCCTTGAGTATCCAATAAAATAAAGGGTAATAAAGGGATTTTAAATCCTATAAAGGTTTATGGGATTTAAAATCCCTTGGGAGTCTTACTTGCTAGCGGCCCGCAACTTTTTCTGAAGGCACCAAAGTGGCTCGCATACACAGTTAGGCTGAGGACCACTGCGCCTAAGCAAGACCCAATACAAAATCTGTATAATATCATTACAAAGACAGAAAATGTAGGGTTTTAATACAGACAATGTTAGATTTAAATTAAAAAACTTTGATTTTCCAGTATATGTCACAATGCTGTACAACTTTTATAAAATTAGTTTGTTCAGTATTTTTTTCCAACACGTTAACTTCAAAACAATGATTCCTTTGTGGGGGCCGTGACGACTTTACAGGTCTGCGAAACAATTTTAACTGTCGTGCTTCTTGATCGATAAGCAGATGTTAGGAGTCTCTAACCTCGCTTGCTTTACTATAGTTCATTATTACCGAATTGCAGATTTTTTTATACATATTTTTAAAACTATAACTCACATAATTCTTAGAGGTATTTAGGTAAAAGTTCTCGAATACTTTTTGGTTTTTCTTGCAAAATTTGTCCAAACCTTTTTGTCGCCAGCTACGTACCCAAATCGATCACCAGGATTTTTTTATTATATTTCCAAATGATATCTGCATGACCATTGGCGAAAATTCCGACAAGATAATGTTTCTGGGGAAATGAGCTTCTTTCTTAAAATATGAATAGCAGATTTCGGAACTGACCTGACCTGAAGACGTAACCTTCTTGGAATACTACTTCAATCCATAGGGAATATCTGAGGATATATTCAAATCTTTTCGAAAATCTTGTGAGATAATTCATTAAAAGTTCTCAGTAAACTCCTGTGAATACCATTGGTGAATTGCTGGCGGGATTTTTGTTGGAATCTTCCCAAGTATTCGATTTATTCGATTTTGACGAGATACGTTTTGAAGATTAAACATTGGTAATTTTTTATACAAAAAGGTCAAATTGAGAGATCTAGATTACTTAAACCTTCGTATTCGGAATACTGAGATGTAGTCCAAGAAAATTGACTTGACTTTACTCGGTACACAACTGGCTAAATTTTTACTGATGTTTCCCAAATGATCAAAGCAGAATTCTTTCACTACCTAAGGTGCATTACAGACGTAATTTTTGGGATTGTCTGCCAAATATATCTATTCTCTCAGAGTAATCTTTAGAAGTTTTCCACTAATCTTGTGATCTTAATCCTATTGATCTTTTTTGGAGCTTGACGGAAATCTTGCATGATATAGCTGTTACAGTCATTCAATTTGCTTCTCAGTTTGAGCTGTATTAAGTGCATTGAGTTAAAATATGAGCAAATCGTTTTTTCATAAGTTTTTATTTTAAGATCTTCTATTTTCAGGGGCCCGCAAGACGTTTGTAGACCTTAAAAGAGGGCGGCAAAATCAAAGAGGTTGGAAACCAGTGTATTATTTATTCCAAGCGTTTTAAAAGGTATTATTATTTATTAATTAGTTTCTACCTAAATTATCTTGATAAAACCTCGTCAACAATATTTCGCCTATTGAAAAATTGGCTAATTTTTGATTTCATAACGATTGCTTTTCAACACAAACGAAGAATAACGTCCAAATGTTGAAATTCATTCTTCGTTTCTATCCTTAACCTTATAAAACCAAAAGACCCTAAAACTTAAAGTACCTTATATCATGAGTATTTCCTCTCCGTACCAAAATTTATATAAATACTTTGTAACCAGCCTCATCCCATAAAAGTTCATTTGGTGTGTAAACGGGGACAAAAATTATGTCCCGATTTTGTCAGTTTCCCCGTTCTGTTAGCTCGAAAGTAATCAAAATCCATCTTATATGTACACTTTTTGTCACTCACAAACAATATACGCAACACAAATCTTTCGCTAATTATTTGACAATGGTTCTCAACGTCAAACTCTTGACCGAAAATTGGCTCTTTTATAGAGGGGGTCAATTAGTTGGATCGCTCGCGCTACTCCTTCACGTCAAAACATTCCATTCAAGCTTTTGATCTACACGATACACAGTATAGGAACATGAGCCATACGTCAGCAGAGCTCGTGAACAGCAACGGACCCGCATGGTGATCTTGAACTTGAGACAGCCTACAACACGCGTACGCAAGGCCACCACAGTCGATTTTTTTTTTACGCTAGGTCAGTGAAACCGTCGCGCGGATTAGAGGTGGCTGTATGGGCTTCTACCATGGCACCTATAAATCGTTCAAGATCAAAGTCCAATCACAGACAAACAGACGTAACACTTAGAACAAATCGCGATCAAAATCATAGTCGCGAGAACATGTACGCCCAATGCTAAAATCACTGTGTTTGGCCGATGGGCCAACAGGTGGCGGTAGTGCGTAAACGTCAAACACGAACAAAAACGATGCGAGCGCTGCGGGTGGTGGATTGGCCACCTAACATATATTTGAATCGACCGTTAAAAAGGTGGTCGATGGATATCGATGAGAGTGTGACGTCTGTTTGTCTGTGGTCCAATCTTGTGAGAGTCTATTCGTGACTGATGGAGATCTATTCTCGAGCGTGATTCTGTCTGGTGGAGTTGATCACGAACTGAATATCGTAGACAAACAGTACTGGACGGAATGAAGTGCACATTGACGTTTTTATACGAAATGGTCAAGTGCTAAAATTGAGCATTTACCGTAGCTCAGAAATAACATCGACTTTTCTTATCAGAAAATTAACAATATTTCAAGCATAAACTTTGAGTTATCGCAAAACTGGCATTATTCTTCTTCTAGGCATTAACGTCCTCACTGAGACAGAGCCTGCTTCTCAGCTTAGTGTTCTTATGAGCACTTCCACAGTTATTAACTGAGAGCTGTCATTGCCAAAGTTGCCATTTTCGCATTCGTATATCGTGTGGCAGCTACGATTTATACTCTATGCACATGGAAGTCAAGGAAATTTCCATTACGAAAAGATCCTGGACCGACCGGGAATCGAACCCAGACACCTTCAGTATGGCTTTGCTTTGTAGCCGCGGACTCTAACAACAAGTTTTACAGAAAAAACAGCAAACTTGTTTGTTTTACCAAATTGGACAATTTTGCATAAAGGCACATTTTTATAAATATTTAAATTGGACAATTATTTTCATTTTAAAGTTTTGTACATGTCAAGCTGTGATTTTTAGCTAAGCAAATATCAAGTCATTGCCAAGCTTCGATGAAAATTTCAGGTCAAACGAACTAGGCGGATTCCATCTAGAATGAGTCGAAATTATTTGATATAATGTCCGTTAATCTTCGATTAGTAATGAATACTTTATTCAGTCCACTACTGTATTCACAGCATGACAGTGCACCTGTTACCGCGCGGCAACACGGCGATCAATTCTCGCGTAACTTTTCAAAACGTCCTAAGTAACAAATGTAAACAAATCGAGATTATCATTACAAAGCATTCGTTGTGAACCACTTAATATCACATTGAAACACTCGTATTGATACATACACAATTAATTAATCTGTTAAAAGCTTGACGAAATAACCAAAGTACAAATCAGTCTGGCTTTTAATCAATTGTTACTTTGGACCTTTGTAATTTTGTAATTGTAATTGCTCAATCCACACCCTGGCAGACAATTATCCGCCCATCTAGACACGGGCTGGGTGAGGACCTACCAAGCCTCCCCCGTTAACATGTCCTATACCGTTTAGCACACCGGGATCTTCCACAAGCAGGCGCCGGAATTAAAGCGGTCCCACAAGCTTCAGATACATTAAATAGATTTAGTCCCTCTGGCACTAAACCGAATGGCGCCCTCCGCTTCACCACTAGTACTGCTTCCCCACACGCCAAGCACAATATCGAAAGTAGTGCGTTGTATAGCAAATACAGTACACCACCTCCGACACTATGCCAAATGTACAGGAAAAACAGCACCAGTAAGAAAGCGGAAGGCGCACCACTCGGTTCAGTGCCAGAAGGACTATAAGTATAACGAAGAAGAAACGAAAAGATAGTAGAGTTGGTTCGGTTATTTGATTGCTGAAACGAAAAAAAACAGAAAAAACAGAAACAAAGTGTTAACATTAAAACGGGGTTTTATAATTGATAAATGTATCGATAGTTTCTCATCTGTTACGTTTCCTTATCGTAGCGCTGTCGATTTTTCCATCTCCAGGGTGTTCGTCTCCGCTCGAGCAATGAGGACCATGATGAAATGAGAATATAAAAATGTGAGCATTAGTGTTGATCTAGTAATAGATTAATTTAAACTGCTTTTCATGTGCTAAGTAACTTGTAAACTCCTACTCAATTATGTTTTGTTGGCCTACACGTTTTATTTAGATACAATTTTTATTTAGAAAACTATTTGGATCCGAGATTTTAGGTGCAGATTGAGCATGTTTGATAAAACAAGCATCCTGTTTTCAGTTGAAGAATGTTCAAGAAGTTGATGATTCTGTTATTTATACTGGCTACATACAAGAATTCACTATTGATGTAATATATGGATATTGAAAGTTCCAACGCGCGATTATAATACTTCAGTTTTCGTGCTGTTGTATTGGTGTAAGTAGTGGGAAACCAATCAGTTTGGTGATTCTAACGGTAACAAATAGCAAGACGAAAGGAAAGTTGATAATCTATCATCATTATGATTTCAGTCCTAATTTCATGATCCGTTTAATAAATTCCGCGTATGATTCGGCAATTTTAACAATTTATACATGTGTATTCGAATAAAACAGACTACGGGCATTTATTACCTGTTGCAAGGTTCCTAAGTGATCAGATATTTATCATTTTCTACAGCCTAATTTAATAATACCTACATTGGGTTGTAACAAAAATTTGATCTTGGGATGTTGATTTGCCTCCTAATCATAGTTTCGACAATAGTCACATGCTTACTATCCCTTATGGCAGTGTTGTTGATTCTATTGTCTATCGCTCATCAGTTTCGCGCCACCCGGCAGGGACTTGGTCCTATGTACCCAATACTCTGCTGTGTCTTAACTTCACGCAATACATTCTGTAGATGTGTGATACAGTTTGCGGAATATTATGATTTATCACTTCGTTCAGATGGATAATTCTGTTATGGTACCATATTCACATATCAGATAACTCCCACCTGGAACGATGTAATACATCGGAGACATGTAGATTCAGATGTATGTAGACGATCTATGCCTAGTTCGGCTCTGATCGACAGGCAATCAGTGTATTCAGTTTTTCAACTAGCTTGAAGCGATGAACGTATCAAGACAAGCTCTCCACTATATCTGCTAGCAATCACCGGTCGTCGATAGACATTTCGGTTCTTTTCTGCTAAAGAAAGACCCGATTGTATGCCAAAGACTATGGCTCATGCTTTTCAATACAGCTGGAAAAACAAGAACTACACCCAGCACCAAATAGTACGTAACTATGAGGCGGACCGGAAGGTTTGATAAGCAATCCCCACCATCAATTGTTACTTTGGACCTTTGATCAGAAAATCAGCCATAGGTCCTAAGTAACGCAATGAATAAAAACAATGCTAAAAAGTTACATAGGACATTTTCAAATAGTAATTTTTGACGACGTTCGGTGCGTTCAGAATCCGCTCCGGTGTATTCGGAATGATGCGGAAACCGTTCTTCGTGAACATTGGCGTTTTCACCAAGCAGACACATTTGGGTGAGCTCATGTGCCGTTCCGGAGATTCCGGTCCAAATCCACTAGTTGGTGATATCACTCACCTTGATCACAGCACTTCCGACCAAATATTGATGCGCTTCGTTCCGTTCTGCTGCTCCTGTCCTTCCTCCAGCTTCCGCCCATCAGTTTCTTTCTTGGCATCGTACTGCTTCACCATGACCCAGATCAAAATCCGTTGTCGCTCGGTTCGGAATGAATCTGTCCCCGCCGGACGGTGGCTGGGCGTTTGCGATTTACCTGCCTTCTTGTTGCTGGATTCACCACCGGATTTCTAACTCGGAGTCTTCCCGCTAAGTGTCCCAGACGGAACCGTTTGCTAGCCGTTAGAAACCGACAGCTTCTGGCAAGACGTTCGTTGAGCTGGCGTTAAAATTGCTGCCGATAGATCCATTTTTCTCTGCCACCGAGGGCATGTCCTTTTGTCAAATTGAAAGACATTTTCCGCAACACAAACTTTTTCTCAGGCCACAGACAGGGAACCTTGCAAAAACAGCTTTTCTGAACCTTCTGCACTGACACTCGCTTGCTGTTATTTTTTGTGCTCTTTTCACTCTACACCGATGACAGCAAAGCAGCACAACCAGCAGTATGCGGCGCCGCCATCTTTTCGAATCCAACATGTTCTAAGCAACCGTTGGATACTCAAATGCATTTCAATGCGGATACTCAAATGATCTTGGCTGCTGTCAAATCCATTAGGTGGGATTGGGGTTGCCATATACGTGAGCACAACCCGCCATGCAGAAGGAAACTCTACTTCCATTCCGAGCAAGTGTGAGTGAATCTGGCATCCAAACGAAGGGAAGAATGAGAGAAAACTAGCGAGAGAGCAAAACGTCCTATATACAGCTCAACGTTTCCCCTCCTTCCGTTGCTACATGGGACATTTAGACGGAGGGGAAATAGCGTCGCCGAAGTATCGAATGAATCAAAACAAAGCACAGCTGGTGTCTGCGATTATCACACTGCAACAAAATGTGCACTTCAACTTGTATAATTGAGCATGTGAATACCCGGTCAACCAGTCAGTGATTTCGATATCGATTCGTGTTGAATCGTTGGCGATCGTCATCGCTGGACAAAGATCTATAAAGGAATTGTAACATTGGTTGATCGGGTACTCAATTCTGACGGTAATCAATATCAAATCACAGACAAACAGACGTCACACTCTCATCGATGTCCATCGACCACATTTTTAACGGTCGTTTCAAATATATGGTAGGTGGCCAATCCACCACCCGCAGCGCTCGCATCGTTTTTGTTCGTGTTTGACATTTACACACCACTGCCACCTGTTGGCCCATCGGCCAAACACTGCGATTTTAGCATTGGGCGTACATGTTCTCGCGACTATGATTTTAATCGCGATTTGTTCTAAGTGTTACGTCTGTTTGTCTGTGATCAAATTCTATAAAACAAGATTGTTTTGTGAACAATCTAAAATGTCCGATGTACCTATAACTGAAACAAAATGACCAAAGTGAATGTCCAATGTAACAATTGTTGGAACAAAACGACCTATGTAATTCATCCTATGTACATTTTTTTGGTCAAAACGTCCTATCTGATGTTTATGCAGATTTCACTGCAATTTGCTAACAAATTGTCAAAATGTCCATCCTTACGTTGAACTCTATTACACTGCTTTCCTCTGAAGGCAACACAGTGGGGAAAAAATGTTTCAGTTTGATACAGTTTAAAAAATATGTTTTCAATACCTTCAAGCTCGATTTTCTCGAAATGTGTGAATTGTTAGATAGGTCGTTTTGAAAAGTTACGCGAGAATTGTTGAATATGTAGGTGTGATTTCCTATTTCTTTCCGCTTTTTGCAAACCGGATAGTTTCACAGGCAGGTGCGCAGGCAACACAGTTCGCGACTCAGACTGTTATTGATCATGACAAACGATCACGAAGCGAACCTTGAAATTGGAAACAAGTTGTATTTTACAATCACTACAAGCGGCTTTCCGTCTCTTAAAGGCTTAAGCGGCAAATCTCCAGTTGAACGCACCCTCTATTCTAAAAATATTTTGGACCCCAAAAAAAACTAATGTGATATTCTAGACCAGTCACCATTGGTGAATTTGGTCATTTACGGAGCCATTGACGAACGAAACCGGGGCTCACCTTCAAGCTGACTAGTAAACCGCGCTAACCGCAAATACATTTCAACTAGGTTGCATGTTATACAATAAATGCCTCGAATGCAGCAGGTCTAGACTAGCCGGGCCGGTCATCGTCACGCTCACGTGTGCCATTGTGGAAGAACGAAGCATTCGAATTACCATGCCTCTGTGGGTCAAGATCTTTGCAAGTAGTGCTTTATAACTTGCAACTGATTGGAATAAATGTTGGCACCGCAAAATGTTCAGATTTGCAATGAAATGTAGCACAGATAAGCGCCTTGGATAGCATGTCAATTAGGGTGTTGCAAGATTGCACTTTGTCTGAAAACTTGGAATATTAAGCTCCAAATTGTAGGATGTTGCAAACAAACTTTTGTTTGAAATGAATGAAAATTTTGAACCACACTGAGCAAAAAATATTTAGGTTTTCCATACATTGTCAATTATGAACTAGTCAAATTATGGTTTAATGCTTTAATGCTTAACCATTTCAAACATGAGGTCATATACGTGAGATCTATGAATTCCTTAAGAACCGTGATTTGAAATAACATTCATATCAATCATTAAAATAACTGCACCGCTTTCAATAATGGTTGCAGGTTTAACTAATTCTAATCACATGTTAAAAAGACATGTTGATTTATTTACTTGCTTGAGATGATAGGCATGTCTCTTTGGTTATGGGATTTCCCGCAAAGCGTTGATTTGAGAAATTCATTAAATGACTTATGAAAATTTGTAACAAAAATTTCAACCCAAATCATAATGCATGAAAAAAGTATTGATTTTGTCGCCTAATGTAGTTTGGGAATCGCAGAAAGTGTAAAAATAATGAGCATCACGAAGATTCATATTGAGACACTCTAATGGGAATGATAGAATTCAAAACATTTTTATACCATAACAACTTCGGAACCGATGCCTTATCAAACGAAAACGAAGCTAATTTGTAAACTATCAACGCATCAGCGCAAATGCAATGTGATCGCGCTCCGTTAGTGGTATGAAATCATCGCGTACGATCGTCATCGCGCAAGTGGCGGGATTCCCCCTTTTCCCCAGGCGACGATCACCGCTTGCCTAAATTATTCAACCATAAAGATACTAATTGGATGGTTTTCCGATGAACCGGTCTAGCAGCAGCGTCATCGAGTAAACCACCGATGTATCTTTCACTTGTCACTGCCCTACGACGTGTGGCAATTGTCTTTCTTTGGGACTAGGTTATGTGCAGAATAATTTGTATGATCGCGCATCACAACTTACCGATCGCGGATGTTCTCCAGGTAGTTGGCGATGTAGTCCACCATCTCCTTGGCGAAGTCTTTGAACTGCGGGGCTTGCATTTCGGTCTGTTATGGAAAATAAAAATTAAGAATGTTATTTGAGGCAATACAAAAATCATATACGGAGGCCATTGTTCGTGGGTTAGTAGTCGGAACAATTACTTACGACAGGTGGAGCTTCAAACTTGTTAGTGCCCATTCCGAATTTTGTTAGGAAGCTTGCAAGGTTAGCAGAAAATTTAGTGAAACAGAACATCTAGAATAGTGATAGTGAAGGTAATTTAATGGTTTTATTACACGAGGAAACTCTGGGACTGGCATCTTGAATTGATTTTCTGGGGCTATTGAGCGAACAGAAATATTTTCGATTTGATATCACTAGAAACAAACGGAGAAACGTTTACGGACTGTGGTCAACACAATACTGATGGAGCACAATAGAATCAATGATCTAAAACAGTTTATGGAAACGATCGAAGATCGTGTGCTATAATCAAGGGTTATATAGTTTAACCGATTCGATCTGGATGGTTCATATATGCCGCAATCAATAATAAATTTATCAAAGCAGCGATTAGAGGTAGCAATATAATTACTTCAGCAATATTGCTCAAAAAATTGCCTGAGACTAAATGAATAGAAGTAATGAAAATACATTAGAAAAATAAATGTTGAGAGAAACCAATTATACCTAAAAATGCATTCTGACTAAAACAATTTGATTTAAAAGTAAAACCAAAGCCAAATTCCTTGCCCTACAGTTATTTTGGTTGTTCTGGTGTCGAAAAATTCAAGATATTTTTGCGCCTTTCAGAGATATCGATATTCTAAGACAACCATTTTTTTTTTTTCGAGAAAATCTGTTAATTCTGCAACCGTAAGAGATAGCACTTTAGTCTCCTCGGAATTTTTTTTTCGTAACAACACTTAAACAGTGTTACGAGAATTTATCATCAAGAAAACTGATTTTTCAGGAGCTACCCTAACCTATTTGTTAGACATTTTGGTTCATCGACAAAGTTACTCCAATTCGGGTGTTCTTGAACATTGTAAAATATTATGTAGGTCTAAATGCATCAGCAGAAAAGTTTATATTCTAATCTTTTAAATCATGTGGGCCATCTTAAATTCTCATCACTGAAAAAATGTCTGAAAAATATGGAAAGATTTTTCTAAAGACACCATATATCTAATATTGACGATTTAGACATTTTTGTCTTCTAGATATGGTTTTGGTACCAATCTGCAATATAACTGACTTTTTAAGTCTACCCTAAGTTAAACTTTCAGAATGAATTTACTATGCTCAAATGGAGAGTTAAACAAAAGTGTCTTCGACAAAGTTGCTCTTAAAAACATTTTCTAAAAGTTTGCTGAAGATCGCAACCACAAACAAAAATGTTTGCTTCAAAATTAAAACCTATATGAGGCCCACCCTATTCAACTTTTTTTTTCTAAGAAAAAGCAAAAGTTAACTACGAACAACTTCTCTGGAGACATCATAATGTCTAAATTGTCGATTCGGAAAATTGAGTAATTCGATTCAAAATTGAATTAATAATAAAATTATTCCAAAATGCTTCATTAATACTTCCTTTTTTTGAACGTAGTAAATTTATTCTAAATGTTCCATTTAGGGTGGATCCAAAAAACACTATACTGGTCTAACTTTTTTTTTTAGTTTTACGTAAATGTAATTTTCAAAAGAGTTGGAAAGGAAGTAATGATAATAATATTTTTGCTGAAAATTGCAAGTTTGTAATTCTTATCCCTTAGAAGTTATAAGCAAATGTAAGTGAAAAAACTATTAAATCTTAAGATGTCCATAATGTATGATTTCATAAAAAAAACATTTTAGTTGCATTTGCAGTCCACACAAAAGGGTATTTTTGCTCTAAGTAAAAACATTGAGAACGTATTTTTTTCCAAATTGAGAAAATTCACTTCAAAAACACCCTTAGAAACTTGAAATTTACCAGTAACTCACAAGGTTTCAAAATTAGCGGCATGCTGTCTTCAGCAAAATCGTAGGTTTTATCCAAATCTACAGCTTTCTTATATCCAACTTTTTAAGAAATGTGAAACAAAAAATGTAGAACCTTGATGGTATTTTACTATTAGTTTTTTGATAATTTCTTTAAGTAGCAGAAATATAATTTTTTCTTTTATTCTTTCAATAATTTTTAAAACATGTACATTTTTTGGTAACCTTGGCTTCTTTAATGATGTTAGATTATTCCACCTCTGCCACAGTTCTGTTCCCCATGACACTACTATATGCAATCGATAACAATAGCAGCAGTCACAATAAAAACATCCAAGATTCCTGAAGTTGCATTTCTCCATTTTTATTCCTAACTAGTTGACCTGGAAAAGCTTGGAATGTCTTATAGAAGGCTATTTAAACCCACTTTTTAAATGTCAGCCTTGTATTTACAGTTTATACCTACCATATCAGATTTTTTAATCTTATTTTATTACATGTTAGTGTGTAATAAAATAAGATTAAACTGTTTCAACTGTGAAATCGTGAGTCATGAAATTCATTGTCCGTTTTAAAGCTATTTGTGACATACGAAAACCATCCATTTTAATTATATAGATTATATGTGACATATAACACTGATTACTAATAAAAAAATATATAATTGCAAAATCATACTAAGTATACGACAACAGTTGTTCTTTAACTCTTCTAAATACCATATTCACGTTAAAATGGAGGACAAAATAGTTAGACCAAAATAACTGATTTTTAACTCCACAATGAGTTAAACTTTCAGAATGAATTTAGTACGCTGAAATGAAGAGTTAGATAAAAAATTTTCTTCGGCAAAGTTGTTCATGAGACATTTTTTAAAATTTTACTGAAGAGCACAACCGAAAACTTGCTCAAACAAAAAAAGTTTGCTTCAGAATTAGAACCTGAATCAGGACCATCCTATTTATTTATTCATTCTAAGTAGATGTACAACTCAAATCAATGAGAAGTTTTCATTGATCGATTCGAGCCATTGAGTAATTCGATTATTCTGTTAATCCAAAATGGCTAGTTAATATTTATTTTCCTCACGAGCGTGGTAAAATTTAGAGAGAGCTGCATCTACCAAAGTAAAAAAGGGATCAACAAATCAAATTTGGATAAGTGCATTTTCTAATTGTCATAAGTGGAATGGAACTTATGACAGTTAGAAAATGCATACGGCAGTTTTAATAATATTAAAATTACAGTAAGTAAAACTTTTACTGTAAAAGCTCTCTTTTAATGTCAAAATTTGAACTTAACGATCATGATTTATAAACGCTCAACAGATATTGCCCTAACATTCTCAATCTAAAATTAAATGCGGTTTTCGCAAAAAGAAATACAGTGGGATTCCGTTTTTGGCACGCTCCGTTTTTGGCATGCTCCGTTTTTGGCACCCCCGATTTTGGCAACAAAATGGATCCGTTTTTGGCAACAATTTTCAATATCATTAAAATTTGTATATTTCTGTAAATATTATTGTGTTGTTTTTTTAGTCATTTGAAAAGCAATACAGCTTCACGCTTACCACATTCCAGAGATTAACTTTCGTGGATATTTCTCAAAATGTCACGAATATCTTGGAGCCACCGTATGCGCTTATTTAATTCTAGATGGCCGTACAGTCGCAACGTTTCATTAAGTCATTAATCTCTATGAGTATCTACTAGTATCTACTCAGGCAATCACGCTTTATGACCAGCCTACTTGAGTATGCCGGTAGACAATTGTAATTAGTAAAAGTAAGTTTTCTTCAGATTTGAAACAGCTTTTCTTAACAAAGCAACATAAGAGGAATAAAAAGTCTAAAAACCACACAGAGTTTTCATCTACAATTTCGTTTCGCCATTTCAGCTTACTATTTTTTTTTATTGTAGAATAACATGTATTGCTTATATAGAACATACCATAGCAAAAAAAGCAAATCAATTTCTTAAGAAACGATCCAACATTATATTCCAGTATTACTCAAGCTAGAGTATACTACGTGCCAAATCAAGATTTAATTCAAGTATGCCTGCTGCATGAAATTATCAAAATGTTCCTTACGAGATTCTGGTGACCCCTGGCAGGGTCTAGGGGTTGTCTAACTGGATTATGGAGAATCCTTACGTTTTTGACTCCTATGTTTTTAATATGAGCTTCTGTGAACTTTCAGCGAATTCTTGGAAAAACTGAGCGAAATTTGGGAATTCCAATTGGATTTACTTAAGGGTGTCTTGCGGAACCTGAGAATGTATATTGTGGATGCTGTGCAAAATTTGTCGATTCCTTGCAAACTCCTAAGATTAGTAAGGCAGCCTGTGAGAAATACTGTGAATTTTTAATTGTATTTTGAATATTTTTTGTGAGATCTTGAGGATTCTGAATAGGTTTCCAGCAGAATGTGGGGATTGCTAGTGGCGCTCTGGAAACTTATGAACGTTTGAGAATTTCGATCGGAAACTTGAGAATTTTCAGCAATATCGCAGCGGAATCTTGAAAGTTTAAGCGCCATCTTAAAAATTATTAGCAAGCTCTTGGGTAGATGTGAATTCCTATCTGGATCCTAAGTAAGATCCAAAAAAATTCTAAGCAAGATGCTGTGAATTTCCAGCAAGCTAGTTTAGAACACAAACGGGTTCTATACAATTTTGTAACAATTTTTAGAGTAATTTTCCATCCATATTTAAAAGACAATATACACCGGGCTTAAACCAAAGGCTGCACTTATATTATACAACGGACACACGGAACAACCATTCATTGAAGATGAAGAATTTTTGTTTGACGAAAATATTCCTTCCGACAGAGCGAACCTCAACGAAGTCGAACCTACACTCCGTAGTAAAATACGCCTAAACAATTGACGCCGCTAACTTCACGGCTACGAAGCCCACATATCTATGGAAAATCCTATTGAAGGCTTAGTCAATATTATGTTCCAAAAAATATGATAGTTTTTTATTGGTACAGCAAATGATTTCAGATGTTTTTGTGTGCTCTTTGACTGTAGTCAACCATTTGATATCAGATGCCTGATTATGCAAGAAATTTAATTTAAAATAATCATTTTCAAATTATCGAATATGTATTGTCAAATTTGACGCTTGGAATTAAAAAAGAAACCGTTTTTTCTTTAAGTTTATTTAACTAGAATCATTCAGTTTTGTAACACCAAAATCTTTTTTTGTAAATACGCTTCCAATGAATTCTTTTATTCTTCAAACTTCGAAATGGACCTAATTCTTTTATTCTTGAACAAATCTACTTCGAAATGGACCGTTCTGAAGTCCGGCCATCATTTGGTTCCCATAATTATGATAGAACAACGTCAAAATGATATTTTTGAAATTCAAAAAATGGATTCCGATTTGGCACGGTTCCGTTTTTGGCAACTGAAAATTTCGACTTTGTTGCCAAAAACGGAACTCCCACTGTATTGACTATCTTAGTCAAATCCATTCATATTTGATAGAGATATTTTGTTTTGAGGATAAACTTAAGTTGTTATTGGTTTTTCGGCTTCCAGTCTTTACAGATCATAAACGAATTTCCATTCTACACCTGACGTTTTGGTCACATTTATTGTGTCTTTGCACCAAACGTGTAAAGGTGTAGAACGGAAATCCGTTTATGATTTTGCAAAGACTGGAAGCTGAATAACAGCATAGCTTCATCACAGTCGATCCCTATATAATGTAACTTAAGGTTTTACGGTATTTTTAAAAATATTAAGTTTTTAATTTTTTTCTGGAATGTATTTTATTTTTCGTGTAACTAACTGAAAAACAAGTTTTAAATTATTTTATATGCTAAATTATTGTAGGCTTTTCTTCTGTGGTTGTAGAAAAATTCAAAAGGTACGATTTTTATTTACACGTTAAATAAACCCCATGGCATTTATAGGTTATAAAAAATACATTCTTCTTATTTTTCAAAAATATAAAACAAAAGTGTCAAAAACGATAAAAAAAACTTCCTCATATGCGTATTATAAGCCAAGGTTTAAGTCCAAAATAAAATCATTTTGATCTCCAAGCTGTACCCCATCTAAAGGCGGGGCTTGGGTATTGAAAGGTTAATTAAATATTTTTCGGTTTTGCGATACATTTTAGAATATTCTATAGGCAAACTTGCCTTGAAACCGTTTAAAGGGTTTTTTTAAAGCTCGTGTAAAAAGCTCCCTTTTAATATCAACTTGAAATTGAGCCTAGTACACAGACACTGAAGATGGTATTACAGTTGAAGTCGAAATACGCGTATCTGTCAGAGGATACAAACTCTAGTGGAATAAAATGATGAAGTACTGATTTCGTTTTTTTATTTATGAATTTATTAACTTATTATTGTAATAAATTGTCATTATCCTGAAAGCGGCCAAAATCAAGTGTATTGGGTAAACATTGCTCTAGTTCTAGCAGTAATTTAACAACTTCTCACTACAAGTTGATCTAAGAATTCAATTTGCGTGTCATTGTGCTAATTCAAAACAAATTTGCAAAAAAATCGAACGTGATGACTAGATGACCTACCGTTCCATCGAACAGGCTGCTATCGATGACGATAAATTAACTTTTGCTCTTTTCAATCAGTGGCAGCCTCACCTAATTGAGTTATTCTTGCTAACGAAATTTGTCTCTTTTGTGCTTACCATGATGGAAAAGCGACAACTTTGAATGCTGTTATTTACACTTTTGGTACATGTCGTTTGATTGAAATTCAAAAGATGTGGGTTTATATGGAATTAAACCCACATCTTTTGAAATTAAAACATTTAAACTTTTTAGATTACTATGAAACCCAACTTTTACTATGATTTTCTAACTCGATATCGATATACGGAATATCAAGTAAGGGAGAGCTGAAAGTAGTTTGGAGAGGATAGTGTCAAGAATCGATGAAGTAAAGAGAAGTAAAATTAACATCTCAGTTCACTAATCATTTTTTCCAGAAAACCTTGAAGTTGTGTATTTTAAAAACAAAACAAATACAATAACTAGCATCTTTAAATGACTCTAAAAATTTTTTTTTGTTCTATCTCTTAGTAGCAGTAGAATAAAAAAAAACAATTTTTAAATACGAAATCATTGAATTCCTAGGAATGAAAGTCTCTCACCTCGAGAGCAACATTTTATTCAACATGCTGGGGTGCAGTTGTCAAGAGCACCGAGATGAAAGTAACATATCCAATAGTGTGGCATGTACGAAAATACTCCCGGGAAGTCGAGAAAATTTTCAACCCGAAAAGATCCTGGGCTGGTGGGATTAGAACCTACGAACCTTAGCTTGGTTTGCTCATCAGCTGCGCGTTTACCACTACGGCTATCTGGGTCCCACACAATCCTTTTGCATGTTTTAATCCTTAGCCAAATCCAGCATAATCCATAATCCAATGTTTCAATTCCTAAATAGGAATAGGATTCTCAATCTTGAACAGGATTGTCAACAGAATCTTTGTCAAGGATTACATACAGTGGCTCAATTTCATATTGGTGCAGGAAACTGTTTTTCACATCAAGTTGGTAAAAAAACTGTTCAATAATATATTGAGTTTAAAATACTTTATCAATAATGAAGGACAATAGGTGTCCATCTAGTATTTGACAATCATAAAACGTTTCCATTTACATGAATCTTCGGAATAATGGAAAAGTATTGAATGTGTGTCTAAATTTGACTCATTTTTATAATGAATGAAAGTGATACCTATCAAATTCAAGCATACAATATTTTGAACTAAATCTTTATTTTTTAAAGATATTTTGAACTAAATCTTTAAATTTTTAATCAATATTAATTTTTGTTCTAAGCCCCACATCATTCTGTCCTTACCTCCAAATTATTGATGTTATCTCAATATTAAATTATCTTTGAATTTATATGCACTTTTAAACAAACAGGATCCAATTACGCAGTTTATAAATTTAAAAAGTAAATACAACAAAACCTCAATCAATGAATATGCTGATATCAGTGTTGACCAGACTTACATTTAAATCTTAATCAATGAGCTCTCCATGAGAGCAAACTCATTAGAGATCTGCTTCGAAAACCTCATGCTTGAGTTTTTCGTGCAAAATCACTCACTCAAGCCGTCAGAAATTATTCAGTCATTAAGCCGTCAAAATCTCGTGAATACCGGATGTCGTAGGAAGGAATATATTTCTACCAGACTAACAAGAAATCATTGCTTTGTGTGAGTAGACATAGGAAACACTGGAAATTTTCAATCGCTAGCTATGAGAATTTGGGTTTTTCACAACACTAGAAGATATCATGCTGTTTTTATCACTTCAATTTCAAATATATCCGCTTACAAATTGATCAAAAGTACTCAACTATATCGGAACAACGTAACGAAGAATTTGAGCGTATTAAAATTTACTTATGAATATTGTATGTTTGATTTTTGATAGGTATAGGAATATGAAGTTGGTCAATTTTACACACTCATCCAATACTTTTCCATTATTCCAGAGTAAATGAAAACATTTTATGATCTTCATAACTGATGAATTGTATCGAAGTCTATATATCATTCAATAGTTTTTTTTACCAATTGATGTGAAAACAGTGTCCTGTACGAATATGAGTTTGAGTCACTGTACAATAACATAAAGAATTCTCAAACAATCCGAGGCATAGGAAATCCAGAGCAGAATGTCAATCATCAACAGAAAATAAGCAAGGATCCTTATATGAACCTGAGCAGGATTATTCAAAAATTGTCATACTTCTATAGTACTGAGAAGAATGTTAATAAATCAACACGATTCTTGTGAAATCCTGGATACAATTCACACAGAATCCTGATCAGTGCTTTTTAAAAAAAATGTTGTTGTAGGGCTTTTTTCAGGTTTTTCGGAGAATGTTTTACCAACATTTGAACTTAATTTTCGAACGAGAATGATTGATTTTACCTCTAAACAAATCCCTCTTCCTTTCTTTCCGGAAGGTTCTCCCTAAAATAATTGAGTTATCACAATTTCACATATGGCCAAATAGGGAACCACTATGACTATAACTGGTACACTTTCCCTAGATACTTTGATTTTAAAGTTATCATCGTTTGAATACTACAAGTTAAGTTCACCACAGTCCTTAAAAAGCTTCGCTTTATTAAGCATCATAAACTTTCATTTTCAAACTAATGATTTTTTCAATTTTCGGTTTAGCGGCAACTTATAATACTATAACTTCATCATTCACCTTGATTGAAACTCAATCTAGAAACGATCACCATTCAATTTTTGTTCTAGGTCACCTCCCAAACTGTTTTGGACAGTCACTCGTGCAGAACCTGCCGAAGGTCAGTGGATCCGGTTTTTAACTTCTTTTGCACAAAGGTAAGGCTAATCCAACACATATTTCTTGCCGAGTTTCCTTTATACACACTTCTAGTTTGTCCACATAAACCAACCAGAACACAAGATTTTGTCCTTGATCTGCTTGCGAAAGGAATCTCGTATTCTTCATACACTGCTGATGGAGATCCCTTCTGCCGATGCCAGTCCCACTCTTGCAACACTCTTGGAAAAACTTACCTCCGTTCAAATGTTACGATGATTAATCGAAGCAATGAATGGCTTTTCTCTGTAAGAGTGCCAAAAGTCCACACTTGATTGCGTCGCCACTAACTGCTTCCGGAAGTACGCCGTCTATGAATCAACAGGTTACCCCGATTAGGCGAAACCATCCGACGGGAAAAAGGAAGGGCGGAAATAAAGTAAGCACCGTGAGTTTAAACCACCCCAACAACTTAGAAGCTACTATTGTGCTGTGTGCTCGATCGCGCCGTTTCTATGAACTGAAAGCTAAATCTGGCAGCGGCAGGCTTTTAAGTTGCTTGTTCCTCTCTCCTCCTCGTCGCGCCATCCACTCCATCATCAAATGGGAGCAACCACCGAGAGTAGATTCAATCGTTCTCACGCACGCACCGACCCGAAACGAAAGAGGGTGGTAAAATCATAGTCTTGCACCTTGCGGCGCACGGACCCAGCAACATGTGACCCATCCAAGTGCTTCGGGGGTGAGAAATGTGCTGGAGAGAATCGCCCGGTAGAACGGTAGAATGGCAGAATCTCCTGGCACAGTGGGAAAACATGTAAATTCTTTTTGTAAAAACACTTAGTATCTTTAGATTATAGATTCTTGTAAAATTCTTGAACGATTCATGAAACGAATGTAATAATCTGGTACTTGCTAAAATTTTTTGTTCGAGTTGGACTTTATTTTACAAGAGTGACGTATTTTTAAGTTCAAAAATAGGTACCAGCAAATTTACGTCATTTCATTTCTTACATCGAGTATTTTTGCTACTTTACCTATACTTAAAATTTACTTCACATATAATAATTGTGTTGTCTTAATGTGTAGTTAGTTTATACATTTAGGATTTTTAGTTTGGTAAATAAAGAAATAGTTTACAATTTGCAATTATTTTTTGAATTTATATCATGACATGAGTTTCATGGTAAGCAAAATACTCGATTTAAAAAAAAATGATGTGACGTAAACTTGATGGTATTTGAACTTAAAAAATATGTCACTTTTATAAAATTACGTTGAATGTGACTGAAAATGTGTGTGATCCGAAACAATATTCAATTCACGGACGGAAAACTATGTTATTTGTAACTTAAATTTACTTGCTTAAATATGTCGGGCACGTAAATTTCAGTGATTTTTTCTCAGTGTGTGGAGTAAATTTGATCACCGTCGTTTGTCACATATCAATTTCCTTCCAAGTATGCTTATACCTTCGTTGACATCACAGACATTCCATGTTTTCTAGTTAATAGGATGTCTAATGATGATTTTGAAATATATAATTTTTTGTTATGGTCAGCTTTGCACAGAAATATTCACATTTTTTTAAGGTGAAAACAATACTGTTGGAAATGTCAACTAATTTTGATGATGCATTATAGTACCAAATTGACCAATATTGAAAAGGTGGCACCCAATGCCGGACACGGTCCTGGTCTTAGGTGGGGAGTAAATTTGTACATCATTTAATGTTTTTACTCTAGGATTAGTATTTTACTGCCGATTTAATGAATTTGCAATTTTCACTAGAGTAATTTGAGTTTCAATTAGGTGTAAGTGGTTCATCAAAAAAAAAACTCTTTCATAAATGATGAAAAACAATACATTTTACCGTGTTGTTTCTGAATTTTCATTCTTCTTATTTTAATTGCATCTTTTGATATCATGAATCATAAAAATCCATGACAAATGACTATATTTGAAGACAAAATTACAAAGATATCATGTAACAAATGAAGCTGTTCTGAAATTGGGGGAAAGAAGTGCTAGACTTATATATCCTGCAAATAAAGATAAAATAATATGTTAATCTGTCCACAGTCCAGGAAGTCTCCTCTTCTGCGCTTACGGCAGCAGTATTATAGCTCAGAAATCCTGTAAGTACGATCAAGTAAAAGGTACCAGAGTCATAAGAATGATCACTGAGATAGGTAGACATGACATCCTTTCCCCCTTTAGAATGCTGAAGGTGGCATTCAACTCATACATTCGTTATAACAACTCATACAATCAAAATATACCTAAAAAATTCCACCAATTGTATGTTTTATAGTAACTTATTTCATGACTACAAACAAAAACATTCAAATCATTGGATACATGTGCTCAACATTACATTTGACAACTTCGTCAACACTAAAGAACAATTTTGTTATCTCAATATAATATCTCGCTTCACAAAGAACAACTATGTTCACAATTATACGACAATTTCGTCAGCTCTAAAGAACAATTTAATTCAACTTAAATTGGCAATTTCACCATTACTCAAATAAATAAAATTGGCAAACTCCGCCACCTCAAAGAAAACGATAATCACCAACACACGTTTCCATGATCCTCGTCGCCACTTTTATATCCTGCAAATAAAGAATAAAATAATATGTAAATCTGTCCACAGTCAGGAAGTCTCCTCTTCTGCGCTTACGGCAGCCAGTATTTATAGCTCAGAAATCCCGTAAGTACGATCAAGTAAAAGGTACCAGAGTCATAAGGAATATCACTTGAGATAGGTAGACATGACAAGACCAAAATTGTAGTTTGACCATGTTTAGTTTAAATATGGTACAAAATACATTCTTTCAAATTATGATGGGTGTTCCATTATTCCTGCGACGTCAAAACTAGTTTTCCATTTTCAAACATCACTGTTTTCCAAAAAAGCGTGCATATTTCAATGATGTGGTATTCTACGCAATAATAGCTTCCTGTTCTTCTAATGCACCATCTCCAATATCTTGTTTGGACCATGATTTCTCAATTTTTCAACGGTGTCCGGTATTGGGCACTGTCCGGTCCTGGGGGCTTCCCCCTATAAGCAAGAGATACTTCCTGGGCTTGCCCGCAAAACATTTTTGGTGCAAATTGGACATTAATAAAAACTTTAAGATGATTACATATGTTCTTTTTAGTTTTTTTTACGTGTGATAAAAGGTAATAAACATAGCCTTATATAAAATTCATTTTTCATTAATAATACGAAAACCCAATTTTTCGAACCATTTTTCCCATAAATAAAAACGTATAGTGATGATAAATAGTTTCTACGACAATAAAATGCTTCTTGGCGTCCAGTGAACATGTGTGGGCGGTAATAGAGGTATTTCTACCTCAAAATTTCAAATTTATTAAAATTATAAAACAATAATGCCTGATTTTCAATAAATCGAAATTGAAAGCGATAACTTTTAGCGTTTTTTTACATTATTTACTCGCAAAAGTTCAGTAAACATATTCAAGTAGAAATAGAAGTTTAATATTTTTTGTTCATAATCTCAAAAAAAAAAAATGTTTTTAAACCTGTTTGGCTACGCACTGAAATTCGGAAATCGATGTTCGCCGAAACTTCGGTAAAAACTTCGGATAAATAAATACCATGATTCTGTATTGTAAATGACCGAGAATTTGGTTCTGTTAATTTTCGGCGCATTTAGCTGAGATCTGTGAAATAATTAAAGTGTGTATGCATCAGATTTCAAAGTGAGGTAATCAAAGTTTTTTATTCCTGACCAAACATCATATGATGTGTAGAATTTACTCATAACACTATGAAAACAACTAAACTAATTGGCTTAAACCAGAATTGAAAGCGAGGACATGTAGTTTTTTCTATATTATTTGCCTGATTGTGACCCTTAGTACTGAAAGAGGTATTGGCACAACACCTGGTGTTGTTATTAGACCACGTGTCTCTTACACCAGAAGGCCGGCTCCAAAGGCACGTTCCCCACCAGTTGGGAGATTTGGGCCTCTAAGATCGAATACCAGCCTCATGATTTATCTCAGTCTTTTTAATAAAACTTAAAACTTTAGAACTAGCCTTAGACCTTAATTCTCGTTAATAAAGCTATGAAATACAAGACAAACAGTTTGTTTGAACTCTTTGAACATGAATAAGGACTTACAAGAGAATCATGTAAGATTCTGTTTTGTTTTGATCACATTCACAGAGTATATTGGTTTTTGCGATGTAATGCGTCTTAACAACCGCGGTTTATCCATTCGGGAATTTCTCCTACAATCATTAAAACATACTTGAAATTTTCTTCAAGGTTTCGATGTCAACAATCTCATTAGAACATTTCTTTAGTTCCCTCGAGAAATCCTTTCACCGAAAACTCTACAGATCTCTTCAATTTCATGAGTAATTATTTAACGATCCAGTACCTCTGCTATAATTTTTTCGGTAAAGCTTTAAAAACAAAAGAATAATTCCAGACATAGGCGACAACTTTGAGGGGCGAAGGAATTTTCCCCCCTCAATAATTCAACATAGGGAAAACGTATTATTTCGGGACGAAATACCGCAATAATAGGACACCTCAAGAGAGAGCAATAGCGCAAGAATGAGCTTAAGATTAACTGTTAAAAAGATATGTGTTTGGTTTCAAAATTAACAAATTTAACAAAATCCAGATAAAGAATAGTTTTAACAACTTTCACCATTGCCAAAATACTACAATAGTTAGGTTTTGGAACCACTTGAAATATACCAATTTTAAAAATTCAACCTGCATAGGAGGAATACGCCTTTTATTCGTTCTCTGATTATCAATATCGATTTGACAGCCAACAACAAAAAATTACTTGACTTATGGATATTTCACATCATAAGAAAAGATGAAAACCAAAATCTGGAATAATACAAATCCATATTAATTGATACATACGTGCAGGCCCGGATCTGGGGGTGTACCATAAGCGGGCAAATGCTCCAGGCCCCCAATCAGAGGGCCCCCGAGAAGTGAATAAAGTAAAAACACAAATCAATGAATTATTTTTTACATTAATGATTTTAAATTTGAAATACAAATCCAATGCTATGTCTAATAGAGATTATGTTATTTTAAAGTTAGTAGTATATTCCATACGATTTTTATCTGAATTTTGCAGTTTCAATGAAAATCTTTCTATTGCTAATGAAAACCATAATATTACGCTTATGGTTTTCATTAGCAAATAGAAAAATTACCTGTGAAATAAAAAAATGCAGATAGATCTGCGGAGAACTTCTTTAAGAAATCATGAATAACATTTTCCCAATTGAATTGTTAATTGCTCATTAAATTCTTGTGGAATATTACGAGGAGTCCTTAGAAAAACACGTGGAAGAATCATTTAATTTTTGCTTGAGCTTGAGCTTGATTGGCCGCCGTGGTCGCCAGGTCAGCTGCACTTGCACTAGGCACCATCTAGATGACTGTTTGGGACTAACAAACACCCTCAGTGTACAAGTGCTGGTGATCTTCTATGTTTATACAACAATGGCGCCTGTCGAATGCAGCCAATGAGGAAGGGGAGGGATTGATGTTGCACTTATACTAACCACTGTCGACCGTGGAGTCCGACTGCATCTACGCCAGTTTATGGGTTGGGGAAAGGACATTTTAGATAGGTTTGCTGCATGGTTAGCAGACTGCCTATGTATTAGGCGTAAGGAAAGGCGTGCTATAATAATGATGGAAGAATGGAAGCGTTGGGAAACGGTTTTTTTTTTGTGCACCTCTATTTCTAGCAAATGCTATAAACGAATATAGATCAATTGTGATTGTTTAAAAGTGGAAGGTAGAAGCAAGTGAAAGATACAACTACAAAGTACGAGAAACATGGCGGACCTGGGATTGAACCCATGACCTACTGCTTATGAAGCAGGAGCGGTTGCCGATATCCGATTAGACCATCACCGTGAAAAAATCATTTAATGTTTTTGCAGGAAATCTGGATATTTTTTGCTGCAATACTGTAGAGAAACTTTAGGAAGAACTTCAAAAGCAAAGTTAAAAAAAACTGTAGGCGAACTCTCTAAAGAATTCGTGGAATGAATCTATCATTAATCCATCATTTATTTAAGCTCATCAGCTTGAAGACATTTTTGGTGACATTCTTTTTGTATTATTTTTTGGAGAAATCCTCAGTAAATCTCGAAAATCCTATACAAATTTTTAATGAACAACTGGAGGATACTTTAAACTTTAATTGTTAGTTTCAGTATAAATTTGATAAAACTACGAAATTAATGAAAATCGTGATTACACAGTTCGACAAAAAAGTCGATCCGGATGCACAGAGACCGGACACCTCGGGCTTGAAAGTATAAAAATAAACAAAAATAATGGCGTTTTCAGAATTTTCGTGTCTGCCCCAGGTCATTTTTAAATATACTTGAACATTTTGCATTTTTTATTGAAAAATCTAATCTAATCAATAACCCGACACAGTGTTTCATTTTCAGGACAGCAGAATTCATGTGTCATAAATGTTTAAACTTGAAATTCAATATGAAGAGTTGTATTAAGATTTGCATGGACTCCCCCACCCCCCCCCCCTTATTGAACCCTCCCCATTTTTAAAGTATTGCATATGATGGAATATTTATATTTGATATAAATGGTTCAAATAAGCGATTTTAGTGATTCTACCATTCACCAGCTATCCCTCCAGAAATATCGTGGTTTATGAACAACCCTTTTACTATACTATAGAACCGTCCATAAATTGTCTGTTCATTTAAGGGGGCGGTCTGTTCATAGGTTACGGTTCATTTAAATAAAAATAAAAAATTGAAGAGTTGACCACAAGCGGAAGGGGGATGAAAACTACCAAAAATATAAACACGTGGTTCATGGAGGACCCCTTGCAGGTTATTTTGTGTCTTGTTTACTATATTGACCGATAATACTTCATTTGGTCACAAAAATGCCTTTTAATTGTTATTGGACATTTAAAAATTTTCACAAATATAAAAAAATATACATTTTCAAAACGAGTTTATTTTTTGTTCACGAAGATCTACAATTCCTTGAGATAACAGTAGAGTTTATTTGCAGCTACATTATCTTTTGCATTTTTTTTTGAACATAACGTTTTTATACTTTTGCTACAATGTAAATTAGAATTTCGGGT
Source organism: Aedes aegypti (assembly GCF_002204515.2). NCBI lineage: Eukaryota > Metazoa > Arthropoda > Insecta > Diptera > Culicidae > Aedes > Aedes aegypti. The sequence continues at coordinate 406,484,272 of NC_035108.1, forward strand.
TGTGAAAAATAAAATAGAATATATGTTTCATGATAGTTTTGTTACCCGTTTTAAATACATGTATTGAACAACGAAATATTTTGTTTTGATTGGGTATTGTCTTTCATGTTCTTCTGGATATTTTTGTCGAACTTATCCCAACAATATGTTCCCATTGCATTGACGTTATTTTTCCTTTAAACCGTCGTTCGATGTCCTTGCAATCTAAATGTGCTCGCTCACCCTGATCGTCTGAAAAACTTCCAAGATTTGAAGGAAATCTTGCAAGATGACAAACCAAAGAATGCATTTTCAATGTAACATTAATGTCTAATTTTTCATAGCCAGCCATCATGTTACTTATAAGTTCTTTGTAGTTGTTAGCTCTATGGTTACCCAGAAAACCAGCACAAACAATTTGAAATTTTGAAAAGCAGATTTTTCATCAATGTTATCAAAATCAGTGCTTTTGAATATATTTCGAATTTTAGGCTCATCTCAACTTTCATGTGACTTAATTTCAGATGCTCCGTCACTTTAGGATTTTAGCATTCAGGGTAATGGGGTAGAATCGCAAACACAATGATTAATTTTAGACAAATCTTTGATTTGTGAATCCCTTCTAAAGGGGGGTGGGCCATTTCGCATAAAGACGTTTCGCATAAGGACAATTCGCATAAGGACGTATGGCATAATGGACATTTGGCATAATTAAAATTATATGCCTTCTTTAAAATGCTACCTGTTCTTGTATGAAACTGCATTATGCGAAACTTCCATTATGCCAAACGTCCGTATGCGGAACGTCCTTATGCGAAATGGGTCACCCCCCTTCTAAAGTACTGCTTGTACTTGTCAATTACCAGTGGAGTGAAGTTTATTTGCTTGTTTCTTGGTATGTTAAAACCACAAATTTTACACAAAAGACTTCTAACCAAATCACATTTTGATTTATCCATTTTCACCTTGCATTGATATTTCATTTTGTTTTTCACTTGAATGGAGAAACATATCACGGCCGAATGTGCGGTGATATTTGAAAAGCTGATTTTTAGCTACCCACTCGAAAAAAGCAAGATTGACAACAACAAAAATCAACCGTTTTATGCTAAGTAGCCATGTGTTTGTAGTGAGCATCAAACTGTTTGCGAGGCTCACCATAGAAAGACGATTTTATTCAGTATTAAATATTTCAATACGGTAGCAGAATAACGGCCTAAAATTAATTTAATTCTCCTAACAGTTTATTTGATAAATTACAATCACATCTGTTTCTTGAAAATACCGTTTTATACGAAATAGATAAGAAAAACATAAAGGCGCATACGAGCTCTGATGTCAATTTCGCCCATCTTCTCCCCGGGCGCATTTGAGATTGAGTGTGGCAGCAGGGCGCATTTGAAACTGAGATTACAGAAGGGCGATAGTGATGATGGTTTGTGTGAAAGAGCGTAGCAAAACGGCGAAGCTGATGATAGTCAAACCAGACAGACGAGGTTTAAAGGCGCAATCGCTGCTGTCAAACTGAAGGAGATGAAAAACCGAGGGGCTCAACCATTCTCAATTTCGATGAATGGCTCATGATAAATTTTTTTTACATGTTATTCATAATATGAAAACGAATCAAATGGTTTACTACAAAAGTAATATTGTAAGGGATCATACAAAAATGCATCATGTGGTTAAATAGATTAGATACATAATATAGAATTGAAATAATATCCGCTTAACTTCAAACCGATTTTACTGAGAATGTATAAGTTTTCACATTCGCCCTAATTCTGACTCTGTATTGAATTTCAAGCGTTTGCAACTATTTGTCTGCTTAAATTAGCGTACATCTTTTTTCGCCATTCTAGATTGTTTCTCCCGAAATGACTATTTGTGTAATAACATTGAATTGTCTTGGAGAACCACTTCCCAGTGGGAACCGAAGATGGTGGCTCGTTTTTTTCCCCATGGGGTAGTATTGTGGTGCAAAAAGCCTTTTTTTATAAATTGATCTTCTTCTTCTTTCTGGCGTTACGTCCCCACTGGGACAAAGCCTGCTTTTCAGCTTAGTGTTCTTATGAGCACTTCCACAGTTATTAACTGAGAGCTTACTATGCCAATGACCATTTTTGCATGTGTATATGGGAAGTCGAGAAAATTTCCAACCCGAAAAGATCCTCGACCGGTGGGATTCGAACACACGATCCTCAGCTTAGTCTTGCTGAATAGCTGCGCGTTTACCGCTACGGCTATCTGGGTAAATTGATCTTACCTGTAAATCGTTGGCCAGGAGGCACAAGTATTGTTGGTTTTACAATTAATCAATGTGAAATGTTCCGATTTCCAATAGCTTCAATTCCAGCATTGTTTATCCTTCAATGTTCAACACCCAGAACAAAGCAGTTTACGGACACCATATCGATTGGATATTCATAAAAATAGTATAGTTATCATACAAGCATAGCATTAATTAAAAATTAGTTCATACCCAGTAAACACAAACTCGTATACGATAGCGCATAAGAGTACACAAGTGGAGGCGATATACGTACATGCGCCATAAGATTGCATGCAAGATGTATGTATATCGCCTCCACCTTTGTACTCTTATATACCATCATATACGATGGTGTGTTTACTGGGTAGTCCGTTGATCTCTAAAGGAACATTCATAAACCACATAGACTTTTTTTTTGGAAATCAAGATCCCTCTCCCCCGTCGTGGCCTTTTGTCCATATACAAATTTAAAAAAGTTACTTGGTTTATGGAGAGCCCCTTGATCCAAAATTCTATATTGTAAACAAGAAACAAAATAACCTGCAAGGGGTTCTCCATAACCCACGTGATTATATTGTTGGTAGTTTTCACCCCCCTTCCCCTTGTGGTCAACTTCAAATTTTTATTTTTATTTGCATGAACCGTAACCTTTGAACAGACCCCCCCCCCCTAAAATGAACACGCAATTTATAGGCGGTTCTATAGCATAGTAAAAGGGTTGTTCATAAACCACGATATTTCTGGAGAGATAGCTGGTGGATGGTTGAATCACTAAAATCGCTTATTTCAACCATTTATATCAAATATTCCATCATTTGCAATACTTTAAAAATGGGGAGGGTACAAAAAGGGGGGTGGGGGAGTCCATGCAAATCTTAATACAACTCTTCATATTGAATTTCAAGTTTAAAACATAATATGGCTCATGAATTCTGCTGTCCTGAAAATAAAACACTGTGTCGGGTTATTGATCTGATTAGATTTTTGAATAAAAAAATGCAAAATGTTCAAGTATATTTAAAAAAAGACCTGGGGCAGACACGAAAATTGTGAAAACACCATTATTTTTGTTTATTTTTATACTTTCAAGCCCGGGGTGTCCGGTCTCTGTGCATTCAGATCGACTTTTTTTGTCGAACAGTGTTATTGCGACCGACATTACTTCTGTAGAACAAGTATTTGCTAGGCCCCCTCCAGAAAAAAAAAACCTAGCTACGACAATGACCTTTTCATGACAGTTCTTGAGGAATTACTTGCTCCATGAGCATTTCATGATGAAATCAAAAAATATTGAAAACAAAGCAAGACGCACCTCTGACAGCGATAGCTTAGTGGTAAACCATATGCGCAACATTTCTATTATCAACTTACTAACGAAAGATATTGGGATTATTTATATTGTATTGATTATTATAATATTGATGGTTCTCTTAGATCTAAAATAATAAAACCCTGTAATATGTGAGCTGGGCAAAATACATATTTATCTATTTCCAATATCCACAAAAAATACTCAAAAAATATTCGTGAATTTTATCCATAGGAACATTCAAAGTATATCACTGTCTTAAGTACGCTTAAAGTGGTGAGAACGACAACAAACCGTATAAAGAGAGCGAGAGCACAGAACAACGTGAACACGCAAAGCTTACAATGGCTATGGAAGTTTAGCACTCGGAATCACAGTAGCGACATGGAGGTGGGCTCCATACTGCCCATGTCAGTGCTACTGCTGGCCCCGAACCCAAAGTAAAGCTCTCATCTAAGGGTAGTTATCTGAGGGTAGCCGCTTCACACATAATACATATGAATGAAGTGGAAATGAGGGATAAAACCTGAAATCCAAGTCAAGTGCGTTGGTTGCAGACTGACTTGCTGCTGCTTGAACTACATAACTGAATGATTTTCGTCGTGGCTGGCAGAACTGGACTGGGGCGTACGTCAATGTTTTGGATGACTCGGAAGGTAGTAACTATCCGGTTCTGGTTCTGAATGGGAAGTGCAGATTTGATGAGGTCATTTATTATTCGCGTAATCCAGTTCCTAGGCGAAAATGAGAGCGAATTCTTATCGAGTTAGTACTTTTCAAATCACGTTTCAACAACCGCAAACTGAGTGGAACAGAATCAATCACTTTGTCTTGATTGTTCGCACTCAACACGTCGACTGGATGGCATTCTAGACATAAATTTACCCACTTGAATCAAGAGTCCAGAGAACCCTCTCAAGCGTAGAATAAATCACAGACGGCATCCTCAGCGTCGTATTTAAGGAAAAGCAAGAAAAGCTTTTATCGCATTTTCCTTTTGCTCTGTTGCTTGCAGATCTTAGTCTCATCCCCATGTCTGTTTCCCCATTCCAGTATGGTAAAGTCCTGACACAATACGCTGGCGCTGACATGGTATGGGAATGTGGTGGCATCATTCCGACAGCGGTAAACGGAAGGCATCCTCCGGCCACTTGTTGAATCATTGTTCGCCAAAGGAGAACGAAAAAGATTATCTTCCGGACTAGCATAGTGTCGCAAAGTAAATATCATTCCAGAATGTTTTCAAAATGCAATAGTATCAAAGACAAATTAAAGACCTCCATGTCCCTTACAGTTGCCCAAAATATTATGGCTCATAAGGTAATCTAGAATGCCGTGAGAAGTGTACTGCGATCTGTCAAACTTGGGTACCTTTTGCACTACCAAGGGACCATATGCAGTACTAGAAGTGGTACCAATCTGAGCCCGAGTGGAACGGACCTGATAGTATCGTAGAGGTTAAAGTTCAGTCGATAAAATAGTTATACATAATGGGTCTCCAGTTGGCAAAAAGAAGAATAGGAATTCCGTTCTAATTATTTATCTAATAATAGAGTGGATGCGAAAATCAGACACTGAGGTAGTAATACACATTCCTTAGATACAACTTGGTCTACGAAAAATTAGAAATTAGACAATATATAACGAGTTTATAATTAACTACGGTGTAAATGATCCTATTTCGACTTCAGTTACAAAACAATTAATTAATCAAAAAACTTATTCTGGCTGGAGATAACTCAATATCCTTCCCATTTGAGAAAATTTCGTCTTCTTTTAGATTTAGCAGGAATAAATGCCCAACCAGCATTGAGGATGTGCTTCTCACGCTCTATTCTTCGTTATCAACGCTTTTACTTCTACGAACCCGCTTGCCAGTGATGCAAAAAAGTTCAACCGGAAAAGCTGCTGGTATCATGCTCAAATGCGTGGGATGTTCATTTCCTACCGGATGCGAAGCTGTGTAGTGATCTCTGATATGTAGCAACAAGACAAATTAGAGGACATCCCTTTTCAACGCAACCCGAACGATAACCCGTAGCACAATTGACTAAATTAAGCGTTTCTATCGTCGTTATGAATCGTTTAACTTCCTTCCGATATTCTTAGCACCCTGGTAAATGTGAGTATCTATTTTGATGAACGCGGACGAATCAGAAAAAAAACGAGAAATGTTTCTATGAGGAATCATGTCTATACTTAACAGGCTGTTGAGTGCAATAATAGCCAGACCAACAGCAAGACGACTTGAAGGAAATCGTGCACAATTCAAAAATGTCTGTTTGCTATAAACGTACAGTATTGGACAAAACATTTGCAACTTTTTCGATTTTCCATACAAAATAACCAACTTTGGTAAGCTAGATCTCAGTTATGTATGGACCGATTCCAATAAAATTTTCACAGAACATCAGATATAACTTGAATTTTAACATATATTTATGAATAATTTTTCCAATCACGAGTTTATAAGTGATAACGGTTTCACTAAAGTGTAACTTTGGACGAAAAATTCAAAACTATTTATCTCAAAATCTGATAGCTCTACACAAAAACTGCCTTCAGCAAACTTGTTTATCTCGTTAAAGTCTATAACTTTGCAGAAGATACCATGAAGCTATTTCTTCAATATGTTTAGTTATGTCATTTATTAAAAATCGTAAAACATTCACTTTAGTCAAACTGTTACTGCTCTTAAACTTGTGATTTGAAAAATCACTCAAAAATATATGTTAAAATTCAAGTTAGGTCTGATGTTCTGCCAAAATTTCATTCAAATCGGTTAATAAATAACCGAGATATAGCTTACCAAAGTTGGTCAATTTGTATGGAAAATCGAAAAAGTTGCAAATGTTTTGTCCAATACTGTACATGATGGATGTCGATAATCAGAACGTGACGCATATACTGAAATAGCAGATATGATCCAGATCTATTCAGATTAGTTTGTATGTTACTATAGTTATGATTGACAGTTCATGAACAAATCTTATTGGCAAAAACGCAGTTACTGAAAACAACCTTTGAATAGCTCGACATTAAAAATTTCGACGCAGTGCGCATCGTACCTTCGTGCTGTGCGTACACGAATTCTCTCTACTCTTGGAAGTTTTTCAAAAATGCCTAAAGCAATAAAACAGTACTTCTCAGTGCTACAAAAACAGTACTTTTCAGTACTATTTTTTCTACTATTGATCCCTTCACGATCCTTGTTTGGACCCGTGCCTTCGATTTTTCGTTGGACCCGTTGGCGAAAGCTAGCGGTGGTAATTCTTCTTGGATACGTCTTGGGAAAAAAAAACCTCTTAGGAGGTCTCGTCTTCTTTCGTTTATTAACTAAACATGGTTGCAACTACAAACAAAAGGAAGGGAGAATCTCTGAATTCACAACTTCCTTAAAAAAATGGGATTTAAAACTGTCACTAAACGTGGCAAGAATGAAAGAAAGGACGTATCTCCGGAATGCGAACTTTCTTCCAAGAGTGAAATGGATAATGTTGATAATTGCATCGAAATGAGCAATCAGTTCGATGCTCTAGACAAATTTTCCGAACACCAAATCGAAGCAGTCTCTAGCCCAGGCTCTTTGATTCAAGTGAGGAAACAAAGAGTACCGCACATCGTGGTCAGTTGTTCCGAATTTGGGGGGTTTAGGCAGGAGATCTTGAACTCCATTAGGGGAATCAAGGTCTCCTTCCAAATCGCAAACTTCTTCTCAAACATCTTGAAGAGAAGAAGCACAAATTTTACACATAAAACTGAACGTTTGTTCAAAGTCGTCTTGAAAGGTCTCTCAAGTGACTATAAGTCACCTGAAGAGATTAAAATGGAACTGATGATTTACTTGGATTTTACCCAGTCCAAGTAATCATTATGAAAAAGAGAACCCAATCTGGCATTGTTCGGAAAGGTCTTTCTCAAGAATATTATTTAGTTCACTTCAACACTCAGTGCCGTCGGTGCCAAAAGTGGGGTCATGGTACAAAAAATTGTCGCATGGATGCTAAAATCATGGATGCTGCATGATTTGCGGAGGTTCTTCTCACGCCAAGGACGTCTGTCCAGTGAAGCAAGATAACAATAAGTTCATATGCGCCAATTGCGGGGGCAATTATAAGTTAAATTTTTGGGCTGCCCTTTGCTTAGGCGAGTCGTCGAGGCTCGTGCCAGGCAGATGAACAGTAATATCCGTTACGATAACGGTCGTTTCCGGAATTTGCCTGGTTGAGTATCGAACAATGCTCATTTTTCAGTTAACGATCGCTTGATCAAGAATCATACCCATCAGGAAGATCATGATCATGCTCATTCACAAACTAATTTTGATGTACCTACTTCAAGTGATATGTATGCCTCTGATTTCAATTTTCTAACTGAACAACTGAATCTAATGATTGATGCAATGTTCAAAGCCACCACTATGACTGAAGCAGTCCAAGTCGGTGTTAAATTTACTAATCAAATTGTTATTGGATTACGGTTTACTAATGGATCCAATAAATAATAATTTAAATATTTTAAATTGGAATGCTCGTTCCTTGAATGGTAAAGAGGGCGAGCTGTTTAATTTTCTTACAGCTAATAACGTGCATGTAGCAATTATTACTGAAACATATTTAAAACCTGGATCCAAACTCAAAAGAGATCCCAACTTTTTTGTTTATCGTAATGATCGACTTGATGGGGCATGTGGGGGAGTTGTAATCATCATTCATAGGCGTATAAAACTTCAACTGTTTTCGTCATTTGAAACTAAAGTTTTTGAAACTTAAGATGTTTCAGTTGAAACCCAGCTTGGTAAATATACTTTCATAGCTGCCCATTTGCCTTTTCAATGCTCTGGACAGCAAGTTAATTTGCTCCAAACTGACTTGCGAAAATTGACTCGCAATAAGTCAAAAATTTTTGTCATTGATGACTTTAATGCCAAACATCGGTCATGGAATAATTCTCAAAGTAATTGCAACGGCAGAATTTTATTTGATGAGTGCTCTCAAAGATATTTCTCAATTCAATACCCTGATAGCCCTATATGTTTTTCCTCTTCTAGAAATCCATATCTACGATTGATTTGGTCTCAACCGACTTTAGTCATCTTTGTAGCCAACTGATTACTCATGCTGATTTTGATTCTGATCATGCCCCTGTTACGTTTCAAATATCCAATGAAGCGATTCTCAATCCTATCAGCTCCACTTTCAATTATTTTCGAATATATATGAAACATATGTTGACTCTAATATGGATGTTAACATTTCTTTACAAACAAAACTTGATATTGACAATGCTCTTGAAACTTTAACAAATTACATTGTTGAAGCCAGGAGCATTGCAATATCAAAATGTGAAAAAATTGAATCCGTTATTATGAACGATGATCTTAAACTCTTGATTCGTCTTAAAACGTGAGGAGAAGGCACCCAGTGAACCACGTATCGTATAAGAATGTGCATCTAAAATCACATATTCATGCGTCCAAAATCAGAATTGCACAAGATGCCATATTAAGCGTTATCAATGTCAATACAAGTTGTATATAAATCCCCATTACGATTCATAAACGACAATCTGTGTTGACAACATAACATATCGTAAATAGTGCAACATAGAATCACGTTATGTTATATAAACTGACAGATCATATATCAATCCAGTAAGCATCGTATGAAATCGCAATAACTTAGCAAAAATTGCCACCCAAACTTTGTATCTGCTGACGATGGGCCTCAAAGAACAACAAATTATGTGTCGCTGTACATGGAACATGTATTAACATTGGCAAATAATCGCCCATCGGATAAGTAACCCTTGGTGGTACAGTCGTAAGGTGCCCGATTCCCGAACCAAAGGTCCCGGGTTCGAGACTCGCTGGAAACTTTTTTTTTTATTTTCATCCAAATTTTGTGGCATCGTATATCTGATCGCAGAAAGTCCGAAAAAGTCGTGCCAAGTACGCATATAGCCTCCACTTTGGTAGGTATATAGCATTTTCGTGCATTCTATACGATTGAATTGATTCATATAGAATGATGTATAACAAAAGATATACGAACCAAAATGTTGACTGAGCAATTTCAACCACCCGCGATCCTGCTATGAAAATTATTTGGCAGGATTTGCAATTTCTCAATTGGTCACTGGCTCTAAGCCCTTTTGGAAATTATCTAAAATTTTTAAAATACCTCAGAAGCCAATACCGGCATTGAAAAAGACAAACAAATTATTACTAATCAATTGCGAAAAAGCTCAAAAACTTGCTGTGCAGTTTGAAAGCGCGCACAATTTTAATTTAGGACTTACTAGTCCAATTGAAAATCAAGTTACTCAGGACTTCGAAAATATTCTCAATCAAGAGAACGTTTTCGTAAATTCCTGGGAGACTGATTTGGAAGAAGTGAGAACTATTATTAAAAAAATTCTTAGTTGATATATTTAACAAATGTTTTCAATTAGCATATTTTCCTGACAAATGGACAAATTTTCCGCCGAGGGTATTCGACCACTCATCAACTTTTACGTGTAACAAATTTGATCCGTTCCAACAAATCTGAAGGCTATTATACTCGTACACTTCAGGTTAATTATCAGAACTCCAGTTCAGAAAGACTTCCTTTAATAGTTGGTGTTCTTCAAGGCAGCATATTGGGACCAATATTATAGAATATTTCCACATCTGGCTTACCTGAGTTACCTCAGGGATGTTTGCGGATGACACAGGCCTCTCCCCCAAAGGACGAAGTCTGCGTGTAGTATCTGTAGTCGATTTCAAAAAAGTTTGGATATTTTTTCTTCATACTTGCAAAATGGAAGATTTCTCCTAATGCTTCCAAAACTCAACGAATAATATTCTCACATAAACCAAAAACTCTTTATTTGAAACCTTCAAGTAGACATGTTGTCACGATGAGAGGGGTTCCAATAAATTGGTCAAATGAAGTTAAGTATCTAGGGCTCATGCTAGATAAAAATTTAACTTTCAAAAATCACATTGAGAGCATTCAAGCTAAATGTAACAAATTTGTAAAATGTCTCTATCCCTTATTGATAGAAAATCAAAACTTTGTCTTAAGAACAAGCTTTTGATACTCAAACAAATTTTCAGGCCAGCCATGTTATATGCTGTACCAAAATGGACTAGCTGTTGTAATACCAGGAAGAAAGCTCTGCAGAGAATTCAAAATAAAATTTTGAAAATGATTCTGAAGCTTCCTCTCTGGTGTAGTAATTAGTACTACACAGTTACATAGAATATCCAATGTTGAAACATTGGAACAAATGTCAAATCAAATAATTAATAATTTCAGGGAAAAATCGTTACAATCTTCTATTGCCACGATTAATGCGTTGTATATTTAGGTTAATTTTTTTTGTACTTTATTTGTGTGAATTTTAACTCATCCGGCTAGTTCTTCACTCAATATTTAGGTTAAGTTGGGTTAAGTAAATTGAAAACGTGTTTTTTTCTCTTCAATGCAGGGGAAATCAGCTCACCTGTAAAAAATCTGAAATGCTAAGGCAAATGAAATGTAATATGTTGTTAACAAAAATGTTAAAAAAAATCTTAAATTTGTTTTATCAAATTAGGATGATAGTGTTGTCTAACACAGAACACTTAGATATAAGAAATGTATGTAATGTTTGGAATGATACAAATAACGAAATAAAAAAAATCGACGCACTGACAGCTTTTTAAATTGAGGCTACTTGAATATCATCACTTACCAAGGTAAATACTGATCATATAGCTTCAATTCTACCAACAACACTCCTTCCTATGAAAACAAAGGAGATGCAGAGGTGATCTCAGTCTCTAGTAGCAATGGACGTCACATTAACATTCCTTGCTTTCCTTTCGGTTTGGTGGAGGTTAGGGAAAACAATTATTAAAAAATATAACCAATAACGTACCTTTAATGTACAAACAAACGGGTTTCAAGGGGAACGAGGTGGGCAAGCGACAAACGGGGGGTCATGTAGACGAGCGGAATGACAATTTTCAAAATCACACACGGACATGCTTCTAGAAATTTGAAAAAAAAAATCAAAATTAGTCGAGTGTTTCAAGAAAGAAGACAGTGAATGTTCTTCATAGTGTAACGTTTCATACAAAAAACTAGAGTTGTCACATGAAGGCTATCCAAAACGGCAGTTTTTGCGTAAATAATTTGTTTTTATGATCGTTAGTCGTTGATAGATTAATGACAGTATGAGCAAAGTTGAAGTAATTCAAGGTTGACGCGATTAATTATAGAACTTTTTCTGCATTCTACACTGCTAATAAAAGCATACCTAACTGTTCAAATTTCATCCATCTGCAAATTGTGAATTAAGATCAAGTTTATATTTTTAGCTACTCAATAGCACCAAATTGAGTAATCAGTGCGTGGTTGTTAAATGAATATAGCATGCAGAAATGCATTAGAAAATTATGAAAACTTGTTTGAAAAGGCAAACTTCTAAATTTTAGACGGTATTTTTTCAACGCCAAGTTCATTCCTTATGGAACAGTTATGATTTATATACATTACAACTTGGAGTCAAATCAAAGGAGTCGCAGGTACTTTTGTCATGGCAAATCCAAAATTGAAAATTGCTTCACCACGATTATTTCTAAAATCCGTGATTCCATCCTTCTCCAACTCCCATGGCATCCAATCTGGAGAAAATCGTCAGCATTTCAGCACCCATCGTCATCCACTCGCAAGGAATCAGCGTGGTGGAGCTGTTCGCAGATCGGCACAGAATGCCCGAATCGATGCTACCGGATGTCGCTTCCTTGATGTTTGTCACGGCAACTAGCATGATTGTCACGAAATGGTTGGAGAAAAATCCCGCACGACTTTTGGGTCACGTAGGTGACGGTAGAGGTGGCGGAGTGGAATCGTTAGTCTATCTGTTGATTGGGGTAAGTCGGAGATATTCCATTGGGAACGAAGCAGGAGATTATACATTTTATCGACGATTGCAGGTTCTTGCCAATGTAGCTGCTTGTGATTTGTCGTTGCGGGTGTTATGGATACCGATTCAGTACTTTCTACGCTACTTGAAGGATCAGCAAGTATTGGTAAGATGAAAATGATTTAATACGTAACAAGAGAGGTCCAGCTTCTGTTGGGAATCGGGATGGTTCAATCAATAAGACTTATTTTTTTTTAAAAAGAAAGGAAAATATCAGAATTAAGTGAGAATTATTCAGGGAGAATGTTTTTAGAGTGACTATATAGTGCTCATATTTGCACAACTGATGTATGTACAGATCGGACTCGATTATCCGGAGTATCGATTTTTTTTTCACTCCGGATAATCAAATTCTCCGGATAATCGAATCACTAAGAAAAACATTAAAATCTTTGATAAAGAACTTAAATATTATCTTTTTTCGTTATTTTACTTATATGATGCGGTGGCGTAGCCAGAAATTTTTTTTTAGGAACAGTGAGGGTCTCTACAAGAAAAAAATTGTTTTGACCAGCATACACAAAAAAACACTTTTTCAAACCCCCTTTTCTTAAATACGTTCTAAACCGCAAAATCATTCATATTGTACATTGCAATACCAAATTATCTCAGATGTTTGCATAAAAATTGAAAAACAATAACATCAAAAAAAAAAATCCGGATAATCGAGTCTAAAATTCCGGATAATCGAATCCCGGATAATCGAGTCCCCGGATAATCGAGTCTCCGGATAATCGAGTCCGACCTGTATATAGGATGTTTCGTAGAACATGGGAGCATTATGCGAATACGATCAGTATAAAATCTCGTTTGCTCAACACCGCTTACTCTCGATACTACGTCGCATTTTGAGTGCCCTCCTAAAATTTGGGCTCATTTGATAACACAAGTCCTTCAAAGTTTGTATGGTAATTATGTACAATGAAAAAGAAAATATTCCATTCAATCGGTTATATTGTTTCCATATAATCCCTTAAGCTTTAGTACATACATTTATCAGCTTCAACATTTTCGAAGATGGTTTTCAAATCGGAAGACTCATTTATTAGTTATTCACTGTTATCGGAGTTGAACATAATAATTAAGCAGCTCTGCCGGCATAACTAAGTTTATGTAGTAAAACATAGTAGAAATTATTTTTCTTGTTGTCTTCCGCGCCAGATGCAGCAATGTTGCCTGTTTAGAGAATAAATGTTCAAGATTTTTCGTTTAGATAAAAATCAATAACTAATTACGGAGATGTCCGATTTGGAAGCAGTCTTAGATTAAGTTGCCAGTGTAGTGCTAACCCTCAGGGGGACACATGGGAAAACACTATAACCAATTGAATTAATTACATGTTGTTCCCATAGTAATACTCATTGAGGTCTTTTAAGCAAACTGCCACGAATACCAACGCACGATTAATCTTACACAAGTCGATTTCCTCAAAATGAAAACGTATCGATGTTTGTTTGTTTGTTTGTCATTTGAACTTTCGGTCAACATCATGCCAAAAAGGAAGTGAATGCTTGGCAGCGATTCAATTTATGTTTCATCCAAATGAGTTCGAATTAGGGATGGCACTCAGAATTCTATCAAATGAGCGATGTGGAGCTAAAACAATATTTTGAACCCTTTTTGGGGCTTTTTATGTAGGTGGGGACTGGAGAGCCATATAATTCTTGGCGTTTTTGGTTCACTTCGGCAAATTTCATATCCGCATTTCACATGCGCCACATTAAAGCTTCGTACTGCAAGACTTCAGGCAATTCGACCGAGCAAAATCCACCATTCCAAGGCGAAACATGGAAGTGCTCAAGTAGTTCTTTACCAAAAATTCAACCAACAATAAAAAAAAGCTGACTTTAATTTCCATCATAAATAGAGCACACTATATTTGAACCAGAAAAATTAGAAAAAAAAACATTAAACAGATGACAAAACTCTTTTAATGTACTCTAATCCACTGAGAAGAATCTTAATAGAGAAACTTAAAAGTAGATTGGAGTCCCTAATTCCGCCCTGAATGCTTATCTTTGACAGATACGCGTATTTCGACTACCACTTGCAGTGTACTTCAGTGTCAGTTACTCGTATCCACTTCTCAGATGACAGAAGCCAATAATTATCAATCTAACGCAATATGATAAAAAGCGTTTTGGTTTGTTTTTTTAATGTAACGAAAGCGATTAGAAGGATAGTTAATTCAAATTCATCAACTCCGCTGCGGTCACGATGGAACGAGAAGCCAGGGGTACCCGAACACTACACTGATCCAATTAATCCGATTCTATGTATCTGAAAAATCATATTTCATATAATATATTTAGACGTCTTTTTTAAGGTTTTGTGAGTTCGCTTAATGATTTGCTGTTTCTAATCAAGCTTTTCGTAAGCTGCCCGGGATTTGAATAAAAGTTTCTAGAACCTGAAACAGGTAGATGTAGCGTCCAGAATGAGAATTATGAAAAGGCCACACAATTCGATGCAAGTTTATTTTTTTAATGGTAGATCTCTTATATCTTTATTTCAACCAATATGGTATATATGGGCAATTGTTTTTCTTATTCTGTTGCAGAGAATTCTTTACATTCTTTAAAAAAAAAATATTCGCTGCTTGTACGAACAAAAGCTTCAGAAATTCTTCGAACGATTTTTCCAGGATTTCTTTAAAATATTCATCCAAAGCTACTCTAAGGAATTTTTCCAAAAATTCTTCTAGTGAAAGTTTATTGAATAGGAAAATGTGCAAGGGCTTCGTTGCCGTGCAGTTAGTGTTACCAAGCATTTAGCCGCATCGAGTCAAGGGGTGGGGGTTCGATTCCCGCTTCAGTCCGAAAAACTTTTCGTCAGGAAGGTTTTTCGACTGTGCCACTGGGCGTTGCATGCTAGTCCGTTGTCTAGTGTGGTGCTTCCTTCAAAGGGCAAATCGTCCACTGGAAGCATTAACGTGTCGGCGTCTTTTTTTTTAATTTTCGGACTTTTAAACAAAGTAGGCTAAAACCGTATGAATGAATCGAAAAATAGTGCTGTGTCGATTATCGGTGGTCCTCTTCCAGGAATTCCTCAATATTTTCGACCTACACTGCATCATAAAGTTTTTCTAGAAATAAAAGAGAAGGCTTTTCGCATACATCAGACGATTCGGACACATGTACTGTGCCTTTCTAAAGAAATTAGTTGTGTTTCATTTTATCGTTTGCCAACAGTATAGGCAACATTGTCCACAGGCGCTACTACATAGGTATCCGAAAACGAACTAAAATGCAGTTTCCTGTTTCGGCGCCACTTTTAGAGGAAACTAGTTATTACGTAAAAGATTTCAGTTAGAAACGACTCTTGCACAGTCGCGAATCGCAAGTCAGTCCCATGATGGGACTCCCATCTGCATTTTAGTCAAAATTGAGTTGAGTTCAGTTATCAGCATCTTTTCTTGTGCTATTTCAGTTACACTAATGAAATAATATGATTTGTCCGGAAAAATTATGAAAAACAGCAAATCAAATTGTCCCATAATGAAAAGTAACCGCATATCTGTCCCACTACAGACTTTCTCACCGTGGAACACAAAAATGTACCGTGGAACACACTTGTTTTGATCATCTTCATTTTTTTCTCGGAAAGATATCGTAGCGATAAGCAAGTTGTGAAAGTTTCATTATGATTGGAACATATTCCAATCTTCTGGAATTTTTTGAATATTCGTATGGAAAACGAGTTTGAAAACTTTACAGCCCATTTTCTCAATGCCTACTTTTTACAGATGGGACTGACTTGCGATTTACGGCAGTGCAGTAAAATCATCATTCTGCATCCTGTTGTGTAAAAACTTAAGACATTACATACAACAGACCAGAAAAGTTGTCCGTTTCATGGCAGATTAGCTTAATGAAACACAGCCTATTAGAAATTTTGTGAGGAAGCTTATAATATATCCCCAAATCAGATATCATCATCAAAACTCGTACTCCCTGGGCTTGGGATTATATTTTCCAGGGAGCGATGAGTTTTGATGATTGATCGCTGTTGTTAGTAGCTTTGATTAGATATTGGGTGAATTTCAAAGCAATGGCAACCTTTTTATTACAAAATTTAGATTTTGTCTTCTGACCTAAAGATTCTGGTTAAACTACTGCATAGTACGGCTATCACTCATCAAAATTACTTTCACTTCGGGAAAATATAATTTCAAACTGGCGAGAAGATTACAAACTGAGGGTGGGTTAGGAGCACAGTCAGACCCTTGAATGTGCAATGTGGGGTAGTAATTGGGAATGCCATTGACGGTTTGTAATCTTCTACGAGGTTTTCGAAAACCAACAGGGCGCGTGCACCGGGTTGCGGATAGGAGCAAAGGGAGATCAATAGCATCTACTTAAAATAATAGAGCAAAAAGCCGTTCCATGATTAGGTAATGTTTAGCGATCTTCTATGGTGTTCTAGTACTATAAAATTCTTCACTCACTGGGAATTCTGGCCTTGATAATATCAATAGGGATAAAAACATAAAATAATACCTAATACTCGATAAGTAAAATGTAGCTTCAATGTAGTCATAAATGAAATAAAATCAATTTTCTATACATGACAAGGTTTTGAAGACAATCAATGAGTGAAAGAACTACCTATTAGAAAAGCCACATCAGCTAAGGCTATACATATACAAATGTTGGTCATAGGGCCATGGCGAGCATTCGGTATGTATGTCTATGACTGATTCTGATCTAATAGGGGCACTAGAAGACCACGCGGACAATTTCGAAACAAATTATTTCTATACATCGGTCTTATGATCCGAAAGGCTCAGCTATGCTGTAATGTCATTTTTTAAGCTATTCATTAGTGCTGTTTAATTGTTTATTATTCTAACAAAACTACATAATTATTCATTACTAATCACTGTTCCTAATTCTCTCTTTCTCACCTTCTTATCTGTTGCATGATTATGATCATTACTAATATAATGCATGAGCATGCACAATAAGAATAATTTCAGAATTGTAAGCAGTCAATGGATAACTGGATAGAATAGCTTCGAAAAAGATGCTCAAAACAGAATAATTCTGGTCAGGGAAGTATGAACCACATGAGTAAGTAACACATTTCATTTTAATAATATCAAATTTTTTTTATATAAATCAGCACCGCCAATCAGTGAACTGAATTATAATTTTATATCTGTACATAATAAAAACAGATAAAGTTTGTAAAGTTGTCACCATCGATTGAATTTCGTTCTTTATAGTAATGTTCAATCATTATCAAAAGCTCCTAAAGCGTCGCATCGGGCCATCAGCAGTTCTTAGCATCACTCTCATATTGTTATTACTTTGTTGTTTATTAAATTTCTATAAAGCGATCAGCTCATTCTTTCTTACTTGTACAATTGTTTGAAATTTTAATAAATCAAACCAAGCTTCAAAACTCAAATTAAATTGCTCTCAGCACATTTACATTTTGCAGCATTAATCGCATTACTGTGTCAAGTCTTCTCCAATGTCCTATACTCTACCCCAACCCTTCCTATCATTTCCGATGGTGTTCAAGTGGTCCGCATAGACTATTACGGCCATTACCAATCCCTGCCCCCGGCTTTGGACTGACTTGCGCTCTCATTGCCCCACCAAACGCTGCAAAATGAAAATGAAAATGAAAATGAAATCAGATATCATCATCAAAACTCGTACTAATTTGATCATGTTGTTATACTAATTGAATTTCTGTTAGGCATTATGAAATTGCTTTAGAATTGTCTTCATTTAGGCGATTTTCCTAAAAATAATATTGTTAAGAGTATAGCAAGCATATCCGGATTCAATTTAGTAATTAAGCCTGATCGCTGCTGACCACGGTAAAAAGAAGCAAGGTATTATACTCCGAGAAATGACATTTAGCAGTGACGTAATTCCTATCGCAAACTTGAACGAGTGCAAAAGAAAGCAAGGCCTGCTCTCCTTTACTATCCTCAAGGCCTCATGCTTGACGTTAGGAATGACGACACATGTTTTGATGGAAAATCGTTGTTTACACGTGGGAATAGCCTACCTTGTTGTGTCTACCGTGGCTGCTGACAAGTAATTTCTCGGCCTATCTTGATGCGTGGGAAATTTCTGCAAGGAATCGATCAAAATGCGCTTTTTTCATACCATCAAAGCAATCCATCTTTTGAGCATCCCTCTTATGTCATTTCTAGGTTTTCGCGATCCGTTGGATGTTCTTCTATTTTCGTTACTTCCGGTTTACACGGCACGTTCTCATTAGCTGGATCAAAGCGGCCCATAACGAAACCGGCTTCCTGTTTGCGCGGAACCTGGTGGCCGCTGCATACCTGCTGACCACATTGCATGCACTCTATTATTTTGCTGTAGTTAAGAGGCTACGCAACCTGAGAAACAAAAGGTATGATATGTTCAAAACGTTCTGATACCTAAACCTCAGAATCTTTTTTTTTTTGGCTAGAAATCATCCATCCATGTGCTGCGACGCGAGTGAGAGATGAGCAGTAAAATTGCACTGTTCCTAGCCGTTCTTCTTCACGCCGGACTGAAAATTTTAGTTTTTATGGATCCACCAATGAATGCCTCCGGATGCTGCACACTTCGTCTCAACGCAAGAAGTGTTCTATTTCTAAGTTCGATCGTTATGTATCTCTCAAAAACCAAGATATTTCCGCAGCGATATCGTAAGGTTCCCGTATCGGCCCAGGCTGTGGTAGAATTTTTCTTTTTCCTGCTATCGATAGAAATTGCCATGATAGCGGGCTGGTGCCGAATAGAAGCGTTGCTGTTCAAACTACTCGAATGTATGTCCTCGGGCCAGCAGTCCATGTTGTACGCCGATATGGGCGGTGAAAGCTTGGTGGAATTTTTGGTCACGTTGCTCAGTTTTGTTGCCTTTGTAATAACGGCAACGGCCACTGGATACACGGATGTTGTTTCGGTAGTTTGTAGGAAAGCAATGAACAAGCTGGAGGAAGTGATAGAAAAAGTACGAGGGAAAAGAAATACGGATCCTTGCCGCATCTGTTGTTCGCCTCCGATTGAGGAAGCAGCTGCTGAGGGAACCGCACAAGTTTATGACACTAGAACACCACGACGCGCCGCCAGGAGACCGCGAAGCAGAGACAGCACCGGATACGCAAGCTATCTTGAGATGCATCGGAGATCGCCTTCTTCGAGAAGATCGTCTTGTAGGAGACGGTGAATTTGACTAAATCAACCGGTAAGTGGATAATTGGTTTTGGCCCTCTACCGGCAACTTCATTTTTTACCACGAAAAATATGCCAATAGGCATTTTTGTTTCTTGATATTTCTGCACCATTTTTTCACAATTTAAAAAAATAAAATAAATCGTCGATTTTAATCATTGATCAATTGGTTCTGGAGAAATATTCCAACATTCTTCAGGTGACCGAAGGGAAGCTTTAGCCCATGTAAATATCTCAAGCTACAGATTAGAAGATATACAATAAGTTAACCCGTATAGGCCTGAGTGAAATCAAAAATACTGAAACCCTCACCGCTTAGCGAATTCTCAACGGATTCAAATGATTTTTTGACAGTTCACTGGCTCACATATCTAGTTTCTAGAAGTGGCCAGAGGAACTCGGAAATATTCCTGTGGCCAGAGTTATTCCGGTGGGTCACTGGGTCAAGTCGGGTAAAAAGGGCTATTTTTGAGACATACAAAGTTACCTTTATTTATTTGCAATGACAATCATTTCAATTTGCATAAATCATTAAGATCTGATAATCAGCATTATAAATAAAGGGTTTTGCACCGTTTAAAATATACCGGATGTGGCCATTCGAACGTAATGCCCGGAAGAACCGGCTATAGATTTGTTGGATACTAAACCGTTTCAATTCTCGAAAAGTAGAAATCAAACATAATTGTGCACTGAAATGCGTTCCTATAAGCTTGACACAGATGTTCAGATACAAATTGGCCACTTTATCGTAAGTTTGAAGCATCCCAGGACCCGAAAATGGTCATTTGTAGGATTAATCAAATGCAAAACTCATAGTTATCCAATTCAATCGTTTCTCAAAAGGTTTACACTGATGCAATTTTCTTAAAATTCCGCCATGTAGTGGCTACATTATAGCCGATTCCGGAAATTATATGTGACTTGAAATTTGCCTACCTCCAGGGGCACAAACGTACAGTACCCTTCTCACCCGACCTGATTCAGTGATCCACCGGAATAGCTCCGGCCACATGAATATTTCCGCGTTCCTCTGTCCACTTCTAGAAACTAGATATGTGTGCCAGTATACTGACAAAAAATCATTTGAATCCATGAGGAATTCGCTGAGCGGTGAGGGTTTTAGTATTTTTGCTTTCACTCAGGCCTATACGGGTTAAAACCTTTCAAAACCCTTAACACACACATAAAGTAGCTAGTATGGCAGAATCAAGTGACAAATATCCAGTTTAGTTTTAGCATTAAGTGATAGTTTTATAAAGAGTGAAAATAATAAACCTTCACCAGGGAGGTTAGAAGCGGAATAGTCCAACATTTAGAAATAAGCGAAGAGAAAGAAAAGTAAGAACAAATCTAGTGTGAAGGGCAACGGAAGGATGATGCCGTGACGAACAACACGAACTCCACGGTAACGCAATCAGCAAGCAAGTGTTTTCCAGGACTGGTACCATCCTGAAAAGAACTAAAGATCAAGCAGGTACGAATCCACAAATCCTATCCTGGCGTTTCTTGAGCCGTAAGGTTTCGAAAAGGAAATCCTAAACCATCCGGTCGCCGTTGGAACAATCCTTTCACAAGATGGGCTCAACAAACTGGGAAGACACCAATTCAAGAGTGGAACAATCTCCCGCTGAATAGGGCAGAGCTACAACACAATATCGAAATGATGCTAGAGAGGGTACGGGAGGACCTGATAAGACAGCAGGAGCTAAGAGCGTGGTTGAAACCAGTCATCCAGGGATTGAATCCTGAGAAAATTGAGAGAATCTCTCACGTATCGCTCTCTGTAACTATCATAACATGCTGCACATTATGAGATACTGTTTATCGTATACTGCTACAACTTTGATCAGATTGGGGGATAGTAGTGCATGATAAAACCCCTCTAAACATGCTCCAAGCCTTTGGGACACTATTGCTATTGGAAGTTCATGGATTGTTTATCGTTTCAGTAAAGAAAAACACCTATCCCCAACGGTAAACAAGCGAGAAAAATGGATTTTATCATCGCTCTCTCTTTGGGGCTCTCGCTCGCTGCTTCCATTTATCAGACTTGTTACAACTTGCGATACATTGACGATCATAGACCGCAACAGATGGGATGTTTTTCTTTGCTTGCTTTGATCGTGCTTCATACTCAAATGAGAGCGAATTCTGCAATGCCTGCAGTCATCGATGTGAGGAACGAAATAGCTGACAAAACGAAGAGAGGAATGAACGAGTTGGTTACTGTCCAACGATAGCTCAGGCTTAGGTTTCGGCAGGATAATCGGATGGTTTGGCACACTATCGATAAACGTAAAAATACTTCCGTTCGATACAAGGTTCGGTTTATTTCTAAATATTGGTTAATACAGTGTTGCTGGGTTGAATTCGAAAATTATCTTTGTTTCGCAACACATCAAATTAAAAGAAATTGAAACTTAAAACAAATTACTCATTTTTCACTATTCAGTTACCGATCAGCTGGTTGTGTTCATTGTCGGAAAAATCAACAAAATTATCGAAAACAACCCAGACAACCCAGAACCGAAACGAAGGAATAACTACACATTATTTATGGTCGAGAAAGAATGAACCATACAGACTGAATAACTTCAAACTTCAAGGGGAGAGAATGAATACGGAGGAGTGATAATACTAGTGAGAAAACAAGGAATCGAGATGAAGCCATTAAGTATGCCAGAATTCAATGTCCTGGAGTCCGTGAGTGTGAAAATCATCCAGGAAGGAGTACCAAATATGTATATATCAATATACTCACATTTAGAAGGAGGAATGGTAATCGGAGCAGACATCAATGCCTACCACAATACATAGTTGGAGTCCGGTTTTCCCGGAATGCGCCAGTGGCAAGCATAGATCAGCTAGAGTAGAGTCCAAAATGATTATTCTAGATAAAGGAAGTTCAACGATGTGCCTGGTCATAGGTAATAGTGAATCGCAATAGATTTGAAGTTAGTAACGGAGCGAGGCAGTTTTGGACGAAGAATTCGGCAGTGCGCATTTGGCAATATAATAATTGAGAGGACAATGAAACGAGTGAACCAAGAAAAGACGATCGAGTTACTGCACAATATTAAACCTCAGTGCATGTACAAACCGAAAGAAATGCAAAAGATTTTTGTAGAAACGCTGGAGGAAACATCGTACGTTGTGAAACCTCACGAGATGATGTACAGATGAATTGATGAGGCTCTACAACATCAAAAGGGAGCCTATGAGAAAGTACAATCGGAACAAATCAGAAACGAACTAGCTAGATCTGCAAAAAAAGCGAGCCATTTTCAAAAAGGAGTTCAGGAAAATAAAGTGAGGAAACATCAAAATGCTTTCGAAAAAAAAATCGACGAAGATACACCCTCAGACAAATCTAAAACATCGTCAAGGACATCGATACTTCGCTGACAGGAAGCGGCAGAAGAAGCAAAACGCCGAGTCAAAAAATGGGTCGCACTAGATAGTAGAACTAATCGAAACACATATAAAATGAATCGTTCTAAACAAAATTTTAGCGTAATTAGGCCTTACAAACACTTAAATTTTAAATGGTGGGTGAAGATTCGGATTCCACATCTATAATTCACTTTTATCAATAAAAATGTTCGGCCTCTTCATGATTTTTATTTCGGACACAAACACACTTTTGCTTCATATTCCGGACAGCTCTTGAAAACACAATTAGAATAGTCGAATCATTAATTAAACGCACTAAGCCGGTATAAAGACGTCAAAACTAGTTGAACATTGTAAATTTTCATGGATTGCTATATAAAATGTTTATAAAAATCATTTTTCAAATTGGGAACTTTTTGACGGCACATTTTGAAACATTTCAAGTGAAATCTTCCCCATACAGAGTAGAGTGTCCGAAATTTGAAGCTGTCTGAGATTTGGATCAAAACGGTACAACAAAGAAGATTTTCTTTAAAAAGCTTCCAAAATGTGTGAAATCGAATCGTTCACGGCCATCAGCAGTGGATACGAGCATCGAATTTTGATAGTTATTCAAAGAGATGGAACAAAATAAGAAAAACGAAATACATAAACAACAATAAAATGAAAAAAAAAATTAAGAATTAAAAAAACGAAAGAATAAATTATATAAAGCAATGTATGAAAACAAATAAGCATAAGCTACGGCTGTAACAATATAGTTTGTTACAGATTGTAATCTTGTTAGGATATAATAAAAAAAGAACAAAGTAAATCACTATTCGTGGCCACCACTTTGGGGTGGATGAATAAATAAAATTGAAATTGACGTAAAAAACTCCTGATGGAACTAATATAAGTTGTACCGTAAATTGGAGTGTTAGGGACTCGTGGGGTTTTAAGGGATTGAACTTCTTCATCAAGTTTGACAAGTCACAAACACGTCGAAAGTCGATACATCAGTTATCTGAAATGCTTGATTTGTTCGGAGGATTGTGAGCTGCATTATGTGATAGGGGATGTCTATTTAAATAAAGTATTGTGGAGTCTAGATATTGAAAACGATTTAAAATATTTTTGTTCAAAATTTATAGGCAAATACATTTAACTACAAAACTATGAAACGATATTAAGACAAATAAGTAAGTAACTTGGAAGATAAATTTATTTATTTAAGATCACAACGCAGACTAAAACTTTTGAAAATTTTATCTAGACTTCGACTTTTAAAATTTATTATGGAAATAGTCTCTTTTTGACAATAAGTGGGGTGTTAGATGAATATCTTTTCTACTTTTTCCAAGTTTCTAAACTCATTCGTTTTATGCCGTAATATATTCCAATATACTTTTGGCATGTTCCGTGAAGTAAAACTGCATTGTAAAAATTAAGGGGTCGCTTTTGTTTGTTACTGAATATCACCAAATGTCTAATCTCGAAAATTGATAAAACTGGTATGCAGTGATGCATTTGAACGCGTTCAGTACGCGTTCCAGTTCAGTTTATTGAACGGGGGATCAAGTAGGCTTGCTCATTGTTCAGTTCAAAAATTTGAACCCTCGAGAGCAGAAAAGTGAACGCAGATTGTTTTGACACATTTCACGCCATCTCACTATGCTAATGTTGATTTTAAGGTGCTCAAAGTAAGAAAAAACACATTGATTTATGATAAAATTGAATGTATCATCAATTCAAGAAATGTTTCCCAGGTAAAACATTAAATTCATGCTTCAATTACAATTGTAATGATTTGCGATCTGAACGGGCCGTTCGAGAGCAACGGCGTGCTCTGGCTCGAGAGTTCAAAGTTTACTGCGTTCTCGAGCAAAAATTGAACTTGCTCCGTTCATTTTTGGCTCGCGTTCAGTTCAAAATGCATCACTGCTGGTAGGACAATCTTAATAACAACGTATTAACGTAAATATGAGATTTTTCTTCATACTATTTCCAAAGCTTTTTCGATCACACTAGTAAAATGTTTGGAAAGTTTGAATGATTCTTTTATTTGGGAATGGTTTTGAAGCCATGGATCCTTTTAGTGGTAAACCTATGAAGTGGTAAACAATAATAATATTTTGTCATTTCTCAGAGTCTATAAACGAAAAGTTGCGCGAAGAGTGAAATCAAATATAGGGTAGGTGTACCAGTTATGGCCATAGTGGTTCCCTATTTCGCCATACGTGATATCTTGAATGCCTTCACATTTTGAAAAATCTTTTGTGTTTTAGCAGTAAGATAAAGGATAAATCTTGATGTTAAAACATTCAGAAAGATTAAAAATGTAAAAGTTATCCATATTTTGCATATGGCCAAATAGGGAACCACTATGGCCATAACTGGTACACTTTCCCTACCTATCTTACTGTCAAACCGTCTACCTATGCCACTGAGTGTTGAATGCAAATACTTTGTTTAGTGTAGTGTTTTATTTACAGAACAAATGGGCCATGTCCCCTATTAAAACTAGAAGCTTGTTAAAATTATCCTTATATTATAGATTATTTATGAAGTTTCTTTGCATAGCTTATGGGATTCGTAAACTGCAAATATATAGGTTATGATCCTGTTGCATTTCAGTATAAAAATCATTTCAAGACAATTTTACAATGCATTGATAGTTTCCAAATAGGACTAATCACTATGATAGATTTAGCAGTTAAAACAAAACGGTCAGCGTTTGCAGGAGTTCCAAGTTCAATAATATTGGTGTATTATTTGATTAAGGTTGAACATACATTATGAAATTTAATGAAAGCATCAAAAGATTATGTTTTGTTGTTGGCAAAATATGGTTTTATTTACGAAGCTCAAATCCCTTAACACCCCATTTTGCATTTCCGTCAAAAATCACACATTTTCATGATTATCTCAGAAACCTACCATAGGATCCTCATAATTGTATTTAGCTTTTGATATACACGACGAGAGAATGGTAGGGCTGTCCTTTGTTTAATTATTAACATACTAGAAGTTTCTTGAAATTCGAGTCGAAATTTTTTTTCATCCCTTAACACCCCATTTTACGGTAACATTTTTATTTAATACAAAACTAGTAAAGTAGAATTATTTAGAGCAAACGAGCAATTTAAGGCATGCGCAAAGTTAGGCACATCATGTGCAAAGTTAGGAACAATTCAGATTTTGTGCGCAATGTTAGGCACGAGGTATTGCATTTTTTTAATTTTTTATGGAGGGTTAAAAGCAGAAGTTTGAATAAAAAATACATAATTTAAGCTTATTTGAAGCAAAAATAGGATGATATCTACTTAACTGCGCAAAGTTTAGTGCGTACACGGTATTTTCTATGCTATGTATTAATCCGTTGGTGTTTTAAGCCCTTTTATCGACATGAACATTTTTATCTGAGATCCAAAATCATGCTAAAACTTTTATTCAAATATCTTAACTGTATCAGATAAATCCTTAAAAATAAAATAAATAAATAAATAAATATCTTAACCATAGAGGACTTGTCGCTGTTTGTGTAAACTATTAACTATTTAGGATATTATTTAATGGTGTTGATGTTTAAAAAATTGCTCATGATTTTTTAAAAACTTCTAGTAGCATAGTGGCTGTTCTCCCCTAAGCTGGAAATTCTCTTCGTTCCCTCCAGAAATTCTGTAAGCAATCCCAGTAGCAATTTCACATTCTGTAGAAAATGCCAAAATTTAGCGTGACATAATCTGTGTTTCATTACATAGCTTGTAAATATTCCATATGAAATTGTTTCTAGACAACCTTTAGAAATTTTATATGGGAATTGTCGGTTCCCCAAGGAACATCAGAATATGTATCTTTAAGTGACCAATGATCGAAATCGACACACATTCTAGAAATAGAAAAGATTTTTGAAAATTTGTGAAAACATGATGCAATATCATCAAAAAACAAAACTATTATCACGATTTTAACAGTTGTTTATGGTGAAAAAATATGTCACCGGTAGAAAAATCAATCTTCATAAATAGAAGAAATATAAACACATGCTTTTGCCAAAAGTAATTTTAAAATATTGAATCTTTTTCAGATGATCGAGTAAGGATGATTGAAATTTAAGATTATTTAACTGAATAAGTTTTCGATTTATAAGAAGCATCAAATAAAATTTCGGGTTGTGTGATTATCACTGCATAAAGAATTGAGTGTTGTTCTAAACATGGTTGTATTTTGCATATTTGAATTTCTCTTAATCTATATAAAATTGATATGGAAACATACGCGCCTTTGTTATTAATTTTACGTCACAATGGCTATTTTAATGGTGTTTCATGGCTTTACTGAGAGCTGGAAGCTATATCTTGTAATCATTGACATGTTTCAAGTTTCTGTCATGAAAAAATGTTCGCATGTTTGCAGAACGAAGATACTGTATTTTCTAGCAAAACGAAAAAGGTCTAATCAAACAATTAATTATTTAGGTACACAAATTAAATATGACAACCTATCATATGAGCTTAGTATTAACCGAATCACAATACAATAAAACAAAGATAATCGTTGGGATGTATCGTTCCTAAACGTAAACTACTCGAAAAATATATATTGCCGATAAATTATGATGTACTGTGTTATCAACTTATAAATTACTCACTCGATATTGTTTCGTAGTAGAGCGTGATGTTTCTGTTACGTAGTTTCGGCTCTTGGATCAAGAGCGTGAATGGCTTGAGTCAGTGTCGGTCCTCCTTTCACCTTGATGCCCTTTTTAGCCATTTGATCCAGTCGTTCTTCGAGAAGGGACCGATCGCGACCACGCTGCCACCTGAAAACCATTTTGAAACAATATAGTTTTGACCAGTTGTTTCCGATGTTAACTCTATCTTACCATAAATGCAAACATGTTTGTAAAAGTGGAATATAAAGCACCAGTAAATCGGTATCACAAACGTGCTCATAGCGCCTGAGGGCAAGTTCGGCCCACTGTTCCGCCAGAGGATGAGGAATTGGTGATGTAGTGCATGCAGCCACGAGACGACACAACAGCAGTAGAACACATTTGGATTTGTCCAGGAATATTTTGTTCAGCACGCGGAACGTGTTCTCCAAAAGCGGCACCGCGTACTCGTTACGTCGCTCGTCTAAAAGTTGGCAAGCTTTCTTCAGTTCATCTCCTTGTAAAAATTCTAAAAAATGATCCGAATCACGCAGAGAAGGCACCGACACAATGTAGTCGAGGAAACTCTCGAAGGCCATGCTCCGCTCGCCGATCAGTTCCGTGCTGAAGTTTCCCACCAGAACCTTCTTGGGAAAGTTAATTGTTTGCACCAGCAGGGGATGTTCTTTACGGAGGCCATCGTACAGCTTCAGGAAGTGCGTGTAGCGTCTCTCTATGCTGGTCGGATTGGGATCCGGTTCGGAGGTGTCCTGGCGAACGCTCACATCGTACACGACGTACTTTTTCCCACTGGAAGCACTGGCTCCGCATCCATCGACACTGGTTAGAGCGGGGGGAAGGACACGGGCGTGAGGAATTTCGAAGCATAGAATCAGGCCGTCATCCTTGGGCAAGGGACGACTGGTAGGACGATGCCAAATGTCTGAAAGGTAGTATTTTAGTTGAGATGATTTCGATTGGACCACGTGATCTTATAGCAATTTCAACAAGAGAAATATAAAAATGCGAATGAAGTATCAGCGACAACATATAAGTCACATTTATATGCTGAGATGAATGTAGATGCCAGATTAAAAAACGAAGCGAATTTATATCTGGATAGGGTGCAGAGCTACTTGGTCACTTCCATGATTCACTTTGGCATGGATTTTTTTTTCTTGGCCGAATTGTCTGAAATTTTGCAATAAGAAGCACTTTAGTATGACGCATATTGTGGCCAAACATGAGCTTTGTAGCTTACAAAAAACCTCACTGCCAAAATGAAAGCAAAAGTGCCAAGAATAGGATCCGGCTCCCTGTGTTCTTTTTTCTTAGCGTAGGTATACAACGGATAAAGATGTTATTCACATCTCCCTAAGAAAGATAATAATAATAAAGAGCTAGCAATTTGCCTCGTGTGCGGAGCATAGAATTTTTAGATATCAAGGTATCATAAGGCTTGTTCTCCATGTGTGAATTGATATCTCAAATTTTTATTTTCGATCTGAGTAACATTTTTCGCTACGGTTAGTGTACCAGCTATGGACATAGTGGTTCCCTATTTTGCCATACGTGATTACTTTTATGTCTGCACATTTTGAAAAAAAATGTGTGTTGTAGTAGTTAGATTGTGTGTTGTAGTAGTTAAGATATATTTATCTTGATGTTAAAGCATTCAAAAAGACTTGAAATGTGAAAGTAATCAAAATGTCACAAATGACCAAATAGGGAACCACTAAGGCCATAACTGGTACACTTTTCCTATCTAAAATCGATCTAAGCACGTTTTGGACATTGATTTATTTTTATACTCAAATTCATGAGTTTTGGTTCTTGATTATCGTAATTTTTATTTTTGAACATCCTTATCCTTTTTCATTTTTTCTTGAAGCCTTTTATGGGTACCGATTTTTGATAATAATAAAAATTTGTTTTCTTCCAGTACTTTTGAGAATTTAAAGTTTCTGATTTTTTTTCTGGAACATATTTTGTTTTCCGTGTAACTAACGGAGAAATCGATTTGAAATTATTTCAATCCCACCAAGCTCTTCTTTTGTGATACATAGGTTGTCTGTAGAAAAATATGGAATGTAGGGTAAGGGAACGTTGTGGGTGTTCCTATAGTTGCGGTAGTGCCGTTTTCACTGATTTTATTATATTAGCCATCGAACCGACACTGCCAATCGACGTAATGGCTTGTTGATACACGGAATAGTTGAAAAGAGCGTTCAAATTGCTTTAAAACTGATGAAATATCACTAAAATTGCTAAAACTTTTTAGAGGGGGGTAATTTTTTAACTAGCTAGCTACAATTAGAAGACCATAAGATCAATTAAATTGAAATAAATTTTAAAGTAATGCGGTTAGTTGATCTTACAATCCATGAGTGAGACATCCCCCTGATCCCGCCCCTTTTCTAGTTTCCGGAAAAAAAAGCATGGACACGAGGGGACCAAAATTGGCCTCAAACGGATATCTTAATATCAAAATGAGCTAGAAGATTGGTGTCTTCGGAAAAGCTGTTCAGCAGATCAACTCGTTTGAGGTTATTGTATATAATTATCAATGTTTTCCTTGACATCTAGTGAAATTCCTTTACATTCCCTGACTTTCCAGGGTTTATTTTTTCAGATAGTCCACATCCTGATTATGATGGGTTTAAAAAAAACTCGCAGAATAAGGGCGGTCATGGCAATTTAAACACATTCTCTATGTAACAATATTAAGGGAACTGGATCAATCAACTTTAGAGTGTTAGATCTGAGTCATTTATGGACCGATTTGAATGAAATTTTTACAGTCCTTCAGAAATAATTTGAATTTTAACAGTGCTCTTTGAAGAATATAAGATTACGATTCTAATGACACCATGTTTTAAAATTTTGATCGATCCAATGCTGAGGAAATTAGCTATGCTTTTTCAGTGGTTTTTGAAAAATGTTACAACTTTAAGTAAAAGTTGTGTATACAAAATTCACAAAATGTTTTTAGAAAAATACATACGAAGTAAGAATAACTCTTTGCATTTCGAATGCGGCTTGGAGAGTTTAAATTGGACGTGCAGTCACAGAGATATGGACTGAACACTTTTGTATGTTTTTGAGGAGGTGAACCCTAAGTTTTGCATGGGAGTGTAAATAATTAGAATGCACTTGTTGAGATTTTTGTAAAGACTGACTGTATTGCATTTTATTCGGTTTCTTATATAGATCAAACGTGGTTTTCGTTTAACGAATCATTCGGCAATTCGCCCGATCGTCTAAACACTAAATCACACAAAGTTGATAATTTTGTATGGAAAATCGAAAAAGGTGCAATTTTTTTGTACAATACTGTACCCCCTATATGGATACTGATAACGATTTTAATGGTCGTTCGAATGACTAACGATCATATAACAAGATATCGACTGTCAGT
The DNA here is from genome assembly GCF_002204515.2 of Aedes aegypti. Classification (NCBI taxonomy): domain Eukaryota; kingdom Metazoa; phylum Arthropoda; class Insecta; order Diptera; family Culicidae; genus Aedes; species Aedes aegypti. The sequence continues at coordinate 406,515,427 of NC_035108.1, forward strand.
GTAATGAAATCACCAAAGTGCTATCTTTGTTAGAATATAAAGATAATAGGGTGACTTGTTGTATTTTCGGCAGCTTTGTTCTCTTCGTTTTGGGTGGTTTTCTAAAAGATATTGGGCTCAAATTATGCACCAATACTTTTACCATATAAATGCATCTTACAGCCGAATTTCAGAAGTTTTGGTCGATCGAACCCCCCATGACGAAGAGAACAAATCGGCCGATAATACGTAAGTTCCCCTATATTATGCAGTAACATTTTGAAATGGTTGAACTTTTGTCAATCTGTTCAAAATTGTTGTGTAATTCAGTAAAAGTAATTTTCTATTGATTACTTTTCCATCATTTAAATCCCTAATTTCAGGTTTGTCGGGTAGCGTATCAATGTGATGGATTTTACTAGTAACTGGATTTTACTAGTAACTGGATTTTACTAGTAACTACTAGAGTAAAATCCATTACATTGGTAGCGTATGACTCAATTAGCTCATGCATCACCTCATCGAACCTATCAAGCAATAAAGCGACAGAACGTGAAACAACTACAACCGAAAGCCGTGCAAAAGCAAAAAGTATGTTACGTTCCGAGCAAGTTCAGAATTTACCATACACATATATTCTAGTCTAAAATGGGTTAGTAGTGAGGGGGGTTGGGTACCTTGGGCACTGTTGCCTCTGGTTTGTGGGGTTTTAATAGTCAACATACTTTGCTCGAACGCTTCGATGGGACTGTCCGGATCGTCCTCGACGGCGTCCGCTCCTCCGGTGGCCGCATTAAGGCTGTCCACTGTGACCCGATGGCCAACGACTGCAGGATGCACTGGTTATATGTAAACAAAGGGAAATTAGGTGGGTCTCAAAATCGAAAGGGTTGGAAACCTACTTTTCTTGGCTACTGATTTGAGGGCTGCAACGCAATAAATTTAATCTAAACTATCACACAATATTCAGCATAACACAACATCTACTAACACGCACCAAAGGCAAATATTGTACAATTTATACTGCAATAAATAGGTTGTTATAAAACTTAATTGAATTTGCACTTCCGTAGTTGCATCCACTAGCACTAATCAATCACTGGACTGCCAAACATAGTGCCAAACGAAAGACTGTCTTTGTTTATGAAATGCACGAATGAATCACTCGAACACACGAACAGTGAGAAGGGAGAAAAACAAAAAACAACATCAGGAATGAACATCGGTGCGGATAAACAGGGTCAAACTGAGGCATGTTGAAATATTTGCGATGTTTTTTTTTTTTTGGAAATTTGTTCGATGTCTTGTAACACTTGTTTCCGTTTTTAGGAACTGGGTCGGTGATCAACACATAAACAAAACAAAGTCAAGCAAACTGTAGTTCGGTTGAACCTAAATCGGGTTGGGGTTGAAACTGTGATTCAGAACGGGTTGCGCCAGTTCCAACCTAGGTTCAAAAACGAATTCGACAACTACTGTTATATAGGGGGGTCCGTAGCCTTGAGGTTACGCTTTCGCTTCATAAGCGGAAGGTCATGGATTCAATTCCCAGCCCCTCCAAAAAATAACCCGTCCAGCCACCAGAAGACGCCGCACGGAGGACCGTGCATAGGGGAGCACATCTGTCCTCCGTCAGTATCAGATGGTGACTGAGACAAATTGACCCACTTCGCAGGCAGCTAGCCTCAAACGACTCAGGAACACGGCAAAACGAACCACCGCAAGAGCAATGAACTATGGCTTATGGAAATCGATTGGACTAACAGCAGAGCACTCTCCTACCTGCTCGGTCCATGGACCAATGCACGAGTTCACTATTTGACGTTTAAGCGGTGCCGTGTTATTTACGTGACCATGGTAACTAGTGAATATGGCACCGCTTAAACGTCAAATTAGTGAACTCGTGCAAAGGTCCATATTGACCGATGCACGAGTTCACTAATATGACGTTTGACCGGTGCTGAATTCATTGGTTTCCATGGTCACATGATAGGCCAGGGGAAGTGGTTCACCTAGAGTGAATTTCTGTCAGAGAAAAAGTAGATTTTGTATGAGATTTGACAGAAAAATGAATGACAAGTTCATCCACTTCTCCTGGCCTATAGGCCAGGAGAAGTGGATGAACTTGTCATTCATTTTTCTGTCAAATCTCATACAAAATCTACTTTTTCTCTGACAGAAATTCACTCTAGGTGAACCACTTCCCCTGGCCTATAAATAACATGGCACCGCTAAAACGTCAAATAATGAACTCGTGCATTGGTCCATACTGTTCGATGTTTTATTGTTCATTTTTGTTCACACCCCTGAACTGAAACCAATCTGTCAAACATCAGTGCGCGGTTGGTAAACAAACGGAACGTTTTGGTAAAGTTTCGCAGTTTTCATTCAACTTTTAGTCGGTTTTCCTCCCTTTATTTGTGGCCAAACCATGGCCAGCCGTCGGAAGCATGAAGCCAGTTCGTCCTCGTCGGAGGACAGTTCCGTGGACAGCAAGGAGGAAGCACGTCGGCGCGATATCAAAGAACGTGACGAATTTGCCCAACGGCTGAAGCAAAAGGATGAAGGTCGCACCCGGAAGGTGGTGGAATCGACCAGCCGGAAAGCGTACGAAGAAGCGGCCAAACGGCTGAAGCTGGAAGCCGAGGACCGGGACAAGTTGCTACCAAAGTTGAGAATCCACTCGCGTCGACAGTATCTGGAAAAGCGCAAAGATGACAAAGTGGCCGAGCTGGAAGCGGACATCCTGGACGATGAGTACTTGTTTGAGGAATCGCAGATTACCGAACGCGAACGGCAGGATCGGGAATACAAGCGAAGTTTGCTTCAAATCGCGAAAGAACATGAGAAAGCTAGGGAGCTGGAAAGGGTTCAGCGGTACCATATGCCCAAAGACATCAAGAAGGGGGACAAGGAAGAATACGTAGAAGTGGATGAACGAGAAAAGGTTCCAAATGCGGAGCAGAAGAAGTGGGAAGCCGAACAGCTGGCTTCAGCAGTTTATAAGTTTGGATCCAAGGATGCAAAAGCTAGACAGCAGGAAGAGTACGAACTTCTGCTGGACGATCAGATTGATTTCGTGCAAGCCCTGCGACTCGATGGAACAAAGGACAAAGACCGGAAACCGGTGGTTTCCGAAGCCGATCGGAAGAAGATGGACATTGAAGAAACGAAGAAATCGCTTCCGGTCTACCCATTCAAAGAGGATCTAATTGCGGCCATCAAAGAGCATCAGATTTTGATCATCGAAGGCGAAACGGGATCCGGCAAAACCACCCAAATTCCGCAGTATCTCTACGAGGCTGGATTTACCAACGATGGCAAGAAGATTGGCTGCACTCAGCCTCGTCGTGTGGCGGCCATGTCCGTGGCGGCTCGTGTGGCCCAGGAAATGGGTGTCAAGCTGGGAAACGAAGTTGGATACAGTATTCGTTTTGAGGATTGCACCTCCGAGAGAACAGTAATCAAGTACATGACGGATGGAACGTTGCACCGGGAGTTCCTTTCGGAACCGGATCTGGCGTCGTATAGCGTGATGATCATCGATGAGGCTCACGAGCGCACACTTCATACGGACATTCTGTTCGGTTTGGTGAAAGATATTGCACGATTTCGGGTGGATTTGAAACTGTTGATTTCGAGCGCCACTTTGGATGCCGAAAAGTTTTCGGAGTTCTTTGACGATGCTAATATTTTCAGGATTCCTGGCCGTCGGTTTCCGGTATGTATCTTCTCCTAATTTTTGTGGAACAATTACTCTTATTGTTTTTATTTATCTTTCAGGTTGACATCTATTACACAAAAGCGCCGGAAGCGGACTACATCGATGCTTGCGTTGTATCAGTTTTGCAAATCCATGCCACCCAGCCTCTAGGAGATATACTTGTATTTTTAACGGGTAAGTACTTAAACATACCTTTTTTCTTAATTTTTGTCTTAAATCATTGGTAATTTTATTGCCAACCTAACCAGGAATTTCCATATCGGTTAGTCTGGAAATTTTCCAAAATGCGATTCCAGGATTTCCTTTAGAGATTTTTATTTTTTCTTCGATATGGCATCCGAGATGGATAGTTTACTTACGTCAGACAATCCAACGAAATATCGAAGGCACGGATCAAAACCAAGATCCAAAAGGAATCAATATGTGTAACATTAGCACTGAAAAATACTTTTTTATTGCTTTAAATAGTTTCAAAACTTTCGGCAACAGTGAGATCTTGTGTACGCACAGCACAAGAGAATGTCTTACAAATATCACATTAAAACTCATTTCCCAACCTTTTTCTTATTCCCAGGTCAGGAAGAGATTGAAGCTTGCCAGGAGATGCTTCAGGATCGCGTCAAGCGATTGGGTTCCAAGCTGAAAGAATTGCTTATCCTTCCGATCTACGCCAATCTGCCATCGGACATGCAGGCAAAGATTTTCGAACCGACTCCGCCAAACGCGCGCAAAGTCGTGTTGGCGACAAACATCGCCGAGACATCCCTAACGATTGATAACATCATCTACGTGATTGACCCCGGATTCGCCAAGCAGAATAACTTCAACTCGCGAACGGGAATGGAAACTCTGATGGTGGTTCCGATTTCGAAGGCGTCTGCCAATCAACGAGCAGGTCGAGCGGGTCGCGTTGCTCCTGGCAAGTGTTTCCGGCTGTATACAGCTTGGGCCTACAAGCATGAGCTAGAAGAGAACACGGTTCCGGAAATTCAACGTATCAATCTGGGTAATGCCGTACTAATGCTGAAAGCGTTGGGAATCAATGATCTGTTGCATTTCGATTTCCTCGATCCTCCTCCTCATGAAACTTTGGTCCTGGCTTTGGAACAGCTGTATGCTCTGGGTGCTTTGAACCATCACGGTGAGCTGACCAAGCTGGGTAGACGAATGGCTGAGTTCCCGGTGGATCCCATGATGGCCAAAATGTTGCTCGCCAGCGAAAAGTACAAATGCTCCGAAGAGGTCGTCACCATTGCTGCTATGCTCTCGGTGAACGGAGCCATCTTCTACCGCCCGAAGGACAAAATCATCCACGCCGACACGGCGCGCAAAAACTTCAATCATATGCATGGTGACCATCTCAGTCTGCTGCAAGTCTACAATCAGTGGGCCGAATCGGATTACAGCACACAGTGGTGCTACGAAAACTACATCCAATTCCGTTCCATGAAACGCGCTCGCGATGTTCGAGAACAGCTGGTCGGCCTTATGCAGCGGGTCGAAATCGAAATGGTTTCCGGCCTGCCGGAAACGATCAACATCCGGAAAGCCATCACGTCCGGTTATTTCTACCATATCGCTCGGCTATCCAAGGGTGGCCACTACAAAACCGTCAAGCACAACCAAACGGTGATGATCCATCCGAACTCGGCTCTGTTCGAGGAACTCCCGAGATGGGTGCTCTATCACGAGTTGGTGTTCACCACCAAGGAGTACATGAGATCGGTGATCGAAATCGAGAGCAAGTGGCTGCTGGAGGCGGCTCCGCATTACTACAAACCGAAGGAGCTAGAGGATTCCACCAACAAGAAGATGCCGAAAACGGTCGGCCGGGCGACGCTGGCTGAGTAGGAAGACAGAGTAAGAAAGGTAAGTCCTAAATGCTGGTTCTATAATGTACACTTTCTTTGAATACTACTTTTTGAAAGTAATGACAGTATAGCATTATCTAACAATGTAATATTTGTGTTAGAATAATTTATGTATCGATTTATTCTCTTCTTGATTTTTCTTTCAGAAATGCAGTGTGTTGCGATCTAGTCCCTGTTTTGAAGGGATAATGATTAGTGTGCGAGAGAATTTTCAGTGCTGGGATTGATTCAAGTTAGCGTGGAAGAGGAAGTTAAGGTAGGTGAATATAATCTAATTGTATGCTATCACCTTACGATGTCGTTATTTCGGATGACAGTATCCTTGAGTTTCATCATTGGCAACTTTTGTATCAATGATCAACGATTTTTTGCACGAAAGGAGAACGCTTCCTCACGTGAACATATTTCACTCACACTTATTTTCCCTAGAGTTACGATAAGGGATAACCAAAAATCATTCCACTCTGGGAACATTTATTTTTCACTCTATCATATTTCCGCTCATAAACTTATCATTAAGATTTAGAGGTGGCGCAAGTGACTTAAAGTGGAATTTAAGGCGAAGTAGGCCGTCATTGAAATTTGTACGCGTCGTTGTCGATTTCGAATCAAAGAAAATCAGTTGTTTTTGCACTGACACAGCTGAAAAAGTATCAGCATATTTTATACATGTTAGTGTGTACAGTGATACATTTTCAAGTCAATATAAACTATCAAGATTGATTTTTATCACTTAGAAATGCAAGCTGAAAAGTCATCATTGTTGCCTTAACTTATGACCTTCAACAAAATCTACATAAATGTGTTATTTTCCAACCAATTTTAAACATATTAGCATCATTCTCTTCAAAATAAAAATTATGAAAAGTTTGTGGAACATCAAATTTGTCGAAAATCAAAACTAGTTTTAGTTAAAAGAATTTTCCAGAAAAAATCATCTTTGATCATAACTTTTTGAATACTCAACCGATTCCAAATAATCTGGTTGTCTTTGAAAGTTTTTAACACTAGTGTATGCAAGTTGATTGGTTTATGTATCGCCAGGCTTGATAATTCTCCTCAACATCATCAGAGTTCGTTGACATACTCTAGAGCAGCGTGCTGTCTTTGCCTCTTGGCTAGGGAGCGAAAAAATGCTAAACATAGAGGCAACAAAAATTGAGCGAGGAGGATGCAGCACAAAATACACCAGAGTAAAATTCCATCAAAAAAGATTGCCATCACAATCCCCGAGGACTGTCTTGTTCGGGCGGGACGCTCAAGAGTTCTTTTGAAGCGTGAGTAAAGGTGAGCATCGCAACAAGAAAGATAGAGTACCAGAAAAAAATCCTCGCATATTTTTGCACTCTCACTCGAATCGCTTGATGATCTGTGTTGAAAATTTTGAGTTCGTTTTTTTCGCCTCAGAAAAACGGCAAAATCGCCTCCTCTTTGAATTGCAGAGGAGTTTCTATCAAGCCTCATGTATGGCTACGGCAATTAATAGTGTTATTGAAGAGATTTGGTCTTGTTCGGATCTCAAAAGTGGGAAGGAAGTAGTAAATAGAGCTTGATGAACAAATAACAGTTTATTGTAGAGTTGTAATAAAATACGTCTGCTCTTGATGAGGGCTTGATTAGGAATAACAAATCAGGTCGATGAAGATTGGCAGCTCAGATCTTCAAAGGTAACTTTGATCACAGTTGCTGAACGATCGCCACAAATGGTAACTTCGATTACACCCCCTCTCGATCGTGTAACCCTAGATTCTTCCGGAGAGTAGCAAAACGATCACCATCTAGTGCCTTCGTACATATGTCAGCCAATTGATCCTTTGTTCCTATTGATCGTACGTCAAGCTTCCCTTCGGCAACGTGATCACGGACAAAATGATATCGGATGTCTATATGTTTAGCTCGTTTGGACTCCAAATTTTTCGCCATACCGATGCATCCGTGATTATCTTCGAACATCGTAACCGGTTCGATTTGCTTCACTCCTAAATCCTCCAGAATACCTGTCAACCATATAGCTTCGGCAGCAGCACAACTCAAGGCAACGTGTTCGGCTTCGCTCGATGACATTGCAACACTTGTTTGTTTCTTGCTAGACCACGATATGGTGTTTCCATAGACTTGAAAAATGTATCCGCTCACTGACTTGCGATCTTCTCGGTCACCAGCCCAGTCCGCATCAGCAAAACCAATAAGCGGCTTCGCGTGGTCGTACCGTTTGAATTTCATCACTATATGTTGAGTTCCTTTTAAATAACGTACGACACGTTTGAGTGCCATCCAGTGCTGTTGATTTGGTTGTTGTTGAAATCTGCCAAGGTACCCAACAGAGAAGCAGATATCCGGCCTTGTCGACATCATCGTGTACATCAGACTTCCTAGAAGCTCTCGATATGGCTCTTGGGTTCGCTCACCTTGGGTTTTATTTAGTTGTAGACCTTTCTCCATAGGACTACGTGATGAATTGCATTCAGCCATACCGAATTTTTCAAGCATCTTCGCTATATTTGCTTTCTGCGATAATTCCATTCTTCCGTTTTGCTGATCGTATTGGATCTTGACCCCAAGAAAGTGCTTCACTACTCCACAGTCGGTCATATTGAACACACGGGACAGCTGCAGTTTCAGGGCCTGAATTTCGCTCAAATGGGCTCCAGCTATAAGTAGGTCATCCACGTAAAGTACCAAGAATATGGTTTCACCGGCTGTTTTTCCAAGTCGCACATAAAGACAATAATCATGTCTAGACCTCTTGAATCCGAGCTTCAAAATGACATTGTTGAATTTCTCGTTCCAACATCTTGGCGACTGCTTAAGGCGCAAGAAAAAATGGCACAAAAGTCAAAACTGAAAAAGCAGATTTCTAATTTATAAACAACAAATTGATGAAAATAAAAACACACAGCCTTTTAATTTGGCAAATAAAAGAGCTGTGTGTTTTTATTTTCTTTGATTTGTCTATTTAAAAAGAGAAAACTGCTTTTTCAGTTCTGACTTTTGTGCCATTTTTTCTTGCGCCTTAAGGCCATAAAAGGACTTCTTCAGTTGACACACTTCACCATGGTTCGCCTTCACTCCGTCTGGAATCGCCATGTAAATCTGCTCGCGTAATTCGCCATGCAGAAAGGCTGTTTTCACATCCATCTGGTGGAAGTAATACCCTTTTTGAACGCCAACTGCCAATACTGTCCGTATCGTCGTGAGTTTTGCCAATGGAGCATACGTCTCTTGATAGTCCAATCCAGGTTTCTGCAGGTAACCCTTGATTACAAGTCTTGCCTTGTGTCTGATGACAACGCCGTTTTCGTCTTGTTTAGTGCAGAAAACCCATTTCGATTGTAACGGTCTCACACCATCCGGGCATTGAACGATCTTCCAAACTTGATTGTCCTTCAAGGATTTTAGCTCGTCATTCACAGCAGCATACCAGAGCGCCCTATCATCACGGTCTGTGATTTCCGCATAGTTCGTCGGTGAATCTACATGGTTGGGAATTTTAACAGCAGAGGTTGCTCTAAAACCGGTGATAAAATCCAGGAACTTACCTGGGAGTCTGCGCTCCCGTTCGCTGCGCCTCGTGGTTGACTCTATGCAGTCTTCACGTCTTGAATGCGAAGGGAGCGCCTCAGGTTGTGTATCGTGTCGGTCTTCAACTTGAGATTCGTCCTCGTCTGTACTCAGTTCATCGGGGAAATTTTCGGAAACTTGTTCAGCATTATCATCATCATTATCTGTGTCACTTTCACGGCCGGTTTCCACATCGTTCGCAGCATCATCAACTTGATTCTCCCCCTCTTGCTCGTAACGTATTGGAATCACCAGCGGACTATCATCAACCGGCTCCGAATTTGTTGCAAACGGCATACAGGACTCATTGAAGCGTACATCTCTCGCAATGAAAACTTTTCTTGCTGACCTATCCCATAAACGGTAACCGTTCGGAGCATATCCGATCATGACTCCTTTACGGCTTTTTCCATCCAGCTTCTTCCTCAGTTGGGTAGGTATCCATGCAAATGCTTTGCATCCAAATATTCGTAGCTTCCCTAAATCCGGTTTAGTTCTGGTCCAACATTCAGCAGGGGTAATCTTTTCTTGAATTGCCATGGTCGGGCTTCTATTCAGCAGGTACGTTGCAGTAAACGCAGCTTCACACCACATATTTTTCGGCATTCTTGAGTCGATTAGCATGCATCTTACCTTCTCAACCAACGTGCGATTGAATCGCTCCGCAACACCATTTTGCTGCGGTGAGTAAGCGACCGTTGGCTGGATCAGGATTCCCTTTTGCCTGTAAAACTTTCGTTGCTCATTCGAACAATATTCAGTGCCTTGGTCTACAGTCAACTTGCTGATCTTGAGGTTCCAATGGGCTGACGCCATCGCCACATATTCTTTAAAGCAATCAAATACCTGTGATTTCCTCTTGATGGTGTAAATTACAGCAAAGTGGGTGAAGTCGTCTATGAATGAAACAAAATAGCGGGATCCATCCCACGCTGGAGGATCTATGGGTTCACAGACATCCGAGTGTATCCGCTCCAAAGCACGACTTGTTCGTTCACGGCAACCATTAAACGGATCTCTACACTGCTTTCCTTTGACACATGTTTCACAGAAATCGATTTTCTTCAGCTTTTCTTGGATTCCGGTAACCATTCCGTGCTTCATAAGATTATCCATGGAATTTTGGCTGACATGACCCAGACGGCGATGCCATATTGAACTCACCTCAGCTCCACACAGGTTGGCCTTCGGTGTAACTTCGTCAACAACCAATCCAAGCTCGTACAGATTTCTATTCAGGAACGCTTCTGCAATTACTTCACCGTCATGCTTCATTATAGCTGAATTTCTTCCAGTTTTACCGGTAAACGACAGCTCGATGCCAGCTTCGGATAGCTTCTTCACAGACAACAAATTCTCACGGAGGTCTGGCAGATAAACCACATTCTTCATCTCAAACCGGATCCCAGTTTTGGTGAAACCTCGTATCTCACCTTCGTACTCTCCGATCAACGTCACACCATCCTTAGCTACATCCACAACGAACGGTTTTTCCAACTTCCGCAGGGACTGAAGATAATCCTTGTTGTTGACCAGGTGGTCACTACATCCCGAGTCAACGCAGAACACAATTTGATTGGATTTCTTCAACGATGTGGTTCGGTTCACCATGAAGGAGACTGCCTTCGCTTCACATGCCGAGTTTGCTTCACCCTGATGTTTCTTCAGCCGGCAGTCCTTCTGCATATGCCCGACTTTGCCACAGTGGTGACATTTTCCCGTAAACTTCTTGACTTTCTTATTCCGTCCTCCCACAAACGCTGCTCCCTTTTCTTGAATAGGGTCTTCATAACGATCTGTGCGCTTCATTTCCTCAGCCAATAATCTTTGCTTCACAACTTCCAGCGTAAGTTCAGCTTCATTCATGTTTTCTAACGCCGTAACAACAGGATCGTAGCTGTCCGGCAATGTCAGGAATAGCTGCGATACTAAATCGTTCTCTTCTAACTTAGCACCTGTTGTCTTGAGCTGCCGTACAAGGTCATCGAAAGCTTGAAAATGACTGCGCATTGACGATCCTGCCCTCATCCGGAGTCTTGCCAGTTGCTTCCGTAGTACCGTTTGGTTTGCCACCGAATTCTTGGCAAACGTATCTTCAAGCGCCTTCCACATGGCCTTGGCCGTTTGCTTTTCCCGAACTATCTCGAGACACTCATCCGAGATGAAGCTGACTAGTAAGGATTTGGCCTTCCGGTCCATTTGAAGAAACCTCTTCCGTTCGGGATCTGCACCTGGAACATCTTCTTTTAGCGCTTCTGAAACTTCCGCGGCTTCCATATGCAACTTGACTCTAAACTGCCAGTTCGCAAAGTTCTCCCCTTTCAGTTGAGGAATTCGGTAATTCTCTTTCGCCGAGGGACCCATAACCTGAAGAGATTTGGTCTTGTTCGGATCTCAAAAGTGGGAAGGAAGTAGTTAACAGAGCTTGATGAGCAAATGACAGTTTATTGTAGAGTTGTAATAAAATACGTCTGCTCTTGATGAGGGCTTGATTAGGAATAACAAATCAGGTCGATGAAGATTGGCAGCTCAGATCTTCAAAGGTAACTTTGATCACAGTTGCTGAACGATCGCCACAAATGGTAACTTCGATTACAGTTATTCCGTTATAAATCGGACCTCTTATGTCTCAACATTGAACTACTCTTTTGTGAACATCAATTCCGTGGAAGATCTTGATTCGATGGTGATAAGATTGAGAAATCGCTTTTATCATTTTGTAAAACAGTGGTACATGTGGTACAGTGTGCTTACTACACTTTTCAAGCAACCGTACTTTCGTTTTGCTTTTTTACGTACCTGTATGATTATCCGGAGTATCGTTTTCTTTTACTTTGAATAATCGAATCCTCCGGATAATCGAATCACTAAAAGAAATATTACAATCTGCGATAAAAGATCATAAATATTACCTTTTTTTGTTGTTTTTTATGTAAATTATTTCTAGGAACATTAGGGGTATTGAAAAGAAAAAAAAATGACCAGCTTACACAAAACGCCCCCTTTTCAAAATCCCCTTCTCTCACTTACGTTAAAAACTGCTTAACAATTCATACTGTATATTGCAATCCGTCAGTCACGATAGATCATCACATTGATGCGCCCCTCGAAGTCCATCTCTGGATAGAAGTAGTTCATTTTAAAACATTCATGATCAGTTGTATTTGAGCCACGAAGAAGAACAGAAGTAAATTTGTTAAAAGTACAGCTAACTCTCCCTTACTCGATATTATGTATCTCGATATCGAGTTAGAAAACCATGGAAAAAGTTGGTTTTCATGGCTAACTCGATGGTCCCTTGGATCGCAGTTCAGTGCAACTTGCGTTCTGTAACTCGATACCTCCCTAACTCTATGGTTCCTTCAATATCTACCACCAAGTGTCCAGTCCAGGTCCCTGAGAAACCCAGCGATTTCACTGTAGACTCGACAAGTTCATTTGAGTCAGCTTTGATACAGGAGAAACCCAGCGATTTCGTCCCTAGTCTTAGCCCTCCAAGTTCCATCTACGTTCCCCCGGCCGGAACAACTAAATTATCTCAAATTTATGCATAAAAACTGAAAAAAAGAAGAATATCAAAAAACATGCTCCGATTATTCGAGTCTAAGAATTCGGATAATCGACTCGCTGGATAATCGAGTCCTGTATTTAGTTTTATATGGGATTAGGGCTTGTTCACAAATTTCATAACGCTGAAGGGGGTGGTTGGGTGTTCTCAAAATATTACAGTTTATGCTAAATTTATAGACTATCCATATAAAAATCGTTACGAGAGGGTAGATGAGTGTCAAAAAGGCTGTTTTGATGTTATGAAATTTATGAGTGATCTCTTATAGCTCTGTATACATCTACAAAAAGTCCCAAACAAAAATGGTAAAAATGATAAGGAAGATATGGGAGATTGGATTTTCAACGCCTTTGCGAGCAAGTACAATCAAGCCTTTGTTCCTTCGTCACCTGATGCGCCTTCAATTTTTTGTCAACAACTTCACCTGCTGCTGGACAACCAGAACACATCGTAGAAGCCTCATGGAAGCCTTTGATCCCTCCGCTACAGTCCTTTCTTTCGCCGCCCACGCTCAACATAGTTGTTCTGGTCCAGTAGTCGGTAACAGAGAGAGGGTGACTCTGACGAGTATTCAAAATGTCGGCGTTATGAATACAAGCATTGACGATTATCGCTTAGCCGTCTCGGATGCCTGCTAGGATATTATAGTCTTAGCCAAGACCTGACTTGTCTCTAAAACGTTACGAATCACACAAAATTTTCATACAAAAAGCGTAACGGAAGGGAGGATGGGGTAAGAAATTTCCAATTCTAGCGTTACGTAACATATGGACGCCGCCTTACGAGGTATTTCGTTGCGATCGGAATCCAAATAGCAGCTGCAAACGCGGAGGCGGTGTTCTTGTGGCGGTTCGCTCTGGACTGAGAAAGAAAACTCTTGACAACGACTTTTGGAGGCGCTTGGAACAAGTTTGGGTATCTATCCAGTTCGATGGTCGTACATTGTTTTTTTCGTGCGCCCGATCGGGTGTGCGACATCTTATAAATGCTGGCTGTCAATCTGTGTTCTCTATGTTGGAGTCAGTATCAGCGACGGACGAAATTATCATTGTCGGTGACATCAATCTTGTGGGTGTTTCGTGAAAACCGTCTAACAGTGACTTTCTCTATACGAATCCCGAGTGTTCGTCGTTCCATGCCTGTGCGATTAATCTATTGATAGCTACAGTACCGCCACATTCACTCATATCCAGGCCCATGGCACGGGACGACTTTTAGCGTAGTCAACATCTCCATATGTTTACTCATTTTCGGGTAATTTGAATCGAGAGTGCAATCAGCATGCGAAGTTTTGTTTAATGTTTATGATCCATAATCGACCAAGTGTCCCAATTAAATCACTGAATGCTTGCTTGGAGGCTTGCAGGATGCCTCTTAATGTTTGCTCTACTTCCAAAACCATCGAAATGTTGAATGTGCTTCAACTTTTCGGCACATTATTAGCTGATTTAACAATATCAAAAATTGATAATCAAACCATAACAAACAATTAAACAAAACAATGGTCTTTGTTTTCACAGTTCTTGCAACTGACAGTGGGCGATAATCACTTATCGCCCGGGACATCCTGGCTACGAAGAACACTGTGTATCGATATATGGTTGTCATGGGCCTGCTCATATCAATTACGTTGTCATTGAAAATAATCGCAGTCTGGATCTATGCTTCGTGTGTTTCCAAGAAAAAGCACCAATAATTCCAGAGGCTCCGTGCGTTAGTAAAAGATGTCTGGCGAAAGGGGGGGGGGATATTCTCGACCTTAGTAGTAAATAATAACCGAAACCGTCGGATTAAAAGACAAAATCCTGTTTTGGCTACCATATAGACTGGTAAGGCTGAGAATATCCCTTTCTTTCGCCAAACACCGACAGTCGTGATGGAATCCCAAATGTAGAAGATGTCGCTCATCCTGCATTGATGATATCTCTTGAAGTTAACCAGATATCCAAATTCGTACAACTTTGTGAAAGCCCATCATCGTAGCTTTGCAGATGTCCTGTCAAGCTTCGACTGGGCAACTATTGTTGGCCCCCGCAATGTCGAAGTCACTGCAACTGCTTTTTCAAATGTCTTTACATGTGCCATAAATCGCATACGCGCAGAAACCTTCAAGATGCATATCATCCCTGGCAAACAGAAGCCTAAAAGTTTTTATTTCACGCAGTTTATTTTTGCGCGGTTTTTACGTCCTGTGTAAAAAACCGCGCAAATTACAAAAAAAAAAAAACTTAAAAACCGCGTTATTTCAAAAACCGACGTGTTTCCATATTAAGCATATGATTCGTATGGTCATGAAACGTCGAAAAATACCAAGTCTACAGTTACACGGAGCCCGACGCCACGTGGATAACCAGGTCAGCAGTTATCATCGAACCACTTCGAGAACTACATAGTCAGCAGAATGGAATTATAAAACCGGTCATCAATCGCCGGTGCCGCTCTCTTCTTTCCCGGACATCATCGAGACAGGATCGTTACGCGTGTGAACAGTATAATTATAACTAATCAAACCGATATGTATTAAAAGTAGTAAGTGAAACGGTAATAAATGGTCTTTAACCTTTTTTAAAAAGTTATCACCGGCCACGATCGTATAATTGGCGCAGCCTAACGGCGTTTGGTGCAAAGTGAAGTGAAAAACAGTGCTTGTGAGAACCAAGAAACCTCACGAAGTGTGATCCGGCTCTGCAGTTACTATAAGATAGGACAACATCCATCTCTGGCCGAATCATCAAAGGTCAGACGACTTGTGGTCACCGCCGCTCTTCACCTCTTCGCCAGACGTTCGGACCTACCTACAACCACCCGGGCAACCTAAGTCGCTTGCTAAGTGCGCCCAGGAAACAAACCGTAAGTAATTTTTGCCTATTCTGCTTGTTTTTGCATTTCGTAAAGGTAGCGCACTACTAAATATATGCGCCGCCCGGTTGATTGTGCGGACAGTGAACAGTGAATTTTGCTTACGTCTCGCGGAGCACTATTAGATAGACTCTACGGGTCAGAAATCGTAGCAACAAATTTCGAACGTTGCTTACGTCACTAGAGAAAACTATCAGATAGATTCTTTAGGTAGTTGGAGTACACTATCAGATAGATACTCTGAATTTTAAAATCGAAACCATTCGAAAACACGTGAACGCTTGAGTAGGATCACAATAACCAAGTGAATGCCGAAAGTTCATAAAACGAGCGCTGCTTTGAAACAAGTCAGACGAGCATTCTTCAAAAACGGAATCTCAGACTCGGAAGAAAGCAGTGATTCAGCAGCATCGGAGGAATACTCACACGTACCTCTGAAAACTGATCTCCCACTGATTGACTCAATGAGTTTAAATCAAGAAGAGGACACAATGGCACTTCTAAACTCTCAAATGAATGATATAATGAGAGGCCTTCAAGGAATTCTAGAGCACCAAAAACAGCAGGACCAAAAACTTAATGAATTAAATTTCAAAATAGATTCCACCGCCGCAGGCAGTCCCTCCAACGCGACACCAACACCAACCGTACCACAAACCAACCAACTATTCGAAAACCTTTTTAGAATCCCAGACCCCATAAAGTCCTTACCAACGTATGATGGTAATAGAAGACAATTAACAGCATGGTTCACAACCGCGAAAGATACATTAGAAACCCTTCAACCACTAGTCACAACCACCCAGTACAGAATGTACGTAACAGCTGTACTGAACAAGATAGAGGGAAAGGCGAAAGACATTTTATGTCTAGCCGGCAATCCGCAAGATTTTGACGAAGTGTGTAACATCTTAACCAACGCTATAGGTGATAGACAGGAACTATCCACCTATATGAGTCAGATCTGGCAGAATAAAATGAATGAATCAATATCAATTCATAAGTACTATCAGAAATCTAAGGAATACGTTCAAAATATCAAGATTTTATCGAAGCAAAACCCTAAATACGAACAAAATTGGGACGCGATATCGTCATTTATAAACGAGTTCGCCCTAGCAGCTTTCATTGCAGGGCTACGTGACCCCTACTTTGGACATGTGCAGGCGGCACGCCCCAAAGACATAGAGGATGCATATGCATTCCTCTGTAAATTTAGATCGCAACAAATTAATGCAAGCAGAACAGAAACCGCAGAAAAAAAGACAACAGGAGTAAATAAAAAACCGTTTAACAAATCTAACGAGGAAAAACCAAAAGAAAAAATATACCAACACCCGAAAATACACCCAACGGAAAATGCTGAAAGTATGGAATTGGATCCATCTCAAAAGAGTAGGCTCACGCTGAATAGAAGACAGCTACATAACAACGAGGTGAGTTCGGATTCCGACGAGTCGCAGTCCGACGAAGACGACCCAGTAGCAATAAATTTTTGCTTAGACGGAAAACCAGCAACAGAGACTTGAACTATCTGCCCTATTTAATTTTCGATTACAGTAATGGCAAACAAATTAAGCTTTTGTTGGACACTGGGGCTAATAAAAACATTATAAGCCCAGGTATCCTGTCTAAGCGTATCGCAGTAAAAAAATCTACCGTGAACAACATATCTGGAAAACATCGCGTTAACTACAAAGGGAAATTGGAATTTTCAGATCTACAAATACCACCACAAATGTTCTACGAACTCGAATTTCACACATTTTTCGATGGCATTTTAGGATCAGAATTTCTAGCCAGCAATAGAGCCTCAATCAATTTCGAAAACTGTACAATTACCATTAACAAACTTTCCATACCCTTCAAAAATATTACCTCTCCAGTAAAATATCCAGCCATACTCTAGAAATTAAAACATCAAAAAAAGGCGATTGGTTTGTTCCTACATTCCAAAAATTAACGGACAAAATCGTCATTGAACCAGGAATTTACAATTCAAATGGAAAATCTTCTGTTATTCGAGTCTTAACCACAACAAAAAGTCCTCCAAAATTGAACGAGGTAGTCAACATTAAAGTAAATAATTTCGAACTCCTAACTCCAATACCCATTGATACCTCCGAACAATTATGCAAAGATAACATAGAAAAACTTATTAGAACAAACCATTTATCTGAATATGAGAAACATAAATTGTATGAAGTCATTCTCGAAAATCAAGCCGTCTTACTGAAAGCAAACGAAAAGTTATCTGCTACCACGGCAGTCAAACACAAAATTGTGACAAAAGATGAAGAGCCAACATACTCAAAAAGTTATCGATATCCACATCATTTCAAAAAGGATATCGAGGAACAAATTAAAGAGATGCTCGATAACGGAATTATTACGCATTCAGAAAGCCCATATTCTTCTCCATTTTGGGTTGTCCCAAAAAAAAAAGGATGCATCGGGAACCCGAAAAGTCAGGGTAGTAATAGCACTGTGCTCCCCTGACCGTTATTATCAGAAAAAAATCTCCATCAAATCTGTGCTCACCAGTCGATTTCTATAGCTAAGCTGTATGTCTGGGCAAAATTTTAAAAAAATCGTAGGGCCCGTTTTGAAGTTACGCCCTTTTGAATGTGTAAGTCCACTAATTCAAAGGAAATCTGAGATATTTTTACGAGTTTTCATTGATCGTGATTATCATAATAGATATAATATTGAAATTTGAATCAAAGTTGGTTTATGTAGTTATTTGTAACTTTGGGGAGGAGTTTTGAATGAGAAGATAGACGAAAGTTGGAGTTACGTCCTTTTGGAAGCGTACTCATTGAAAACACTAATTTCCAATAGATTAACTAGGCATTCTTTTAGGCAGGCATTCCGTTAAGCATGTTAAAATGTTTTCAATGACACATTGCACTTATATGTCGCCAAAGCCTTTCACAATTGATTATTTCTTCAAAGGCTCAAGCGCTGTAAGGCATTACGGAGCAATTTTCGTGTCATTATTATTTTCATAAAATATTGTTATGGCCCAACTAGCTACCTTGGGCCTTCCTTAGCCGAGTGGTTAGAGTCTACGGCTACAAAGCAAAGCCATGCTGGAGGTAATTTGGTTCAATTCCCGGGCGGTCCAGGATATTTTCGTAATGGTAATTTCCTTGACTTCCCTTGGCATAGAGTATGTTCGTACCTGCCACACTCTTTGATGCGAAAATGGCAACTTTGGCAAAGAAAGCTCTCAGTTATTAATTGTGGAAGAGCTTATTGAACACGAGTAGAGAAGCAAGCTTTGTCCCAGTGAGGACGTAATGCCAATAAGAAGAAGCAGAAGCTACCGGCTTTTGCGGCTTATTTTGTACTACCTCAGAACATAAACTTCAATTGCTGAGTAATGCAAAATTGGCCAAACTATAGAACTCTAGACCACTGTCAATACATTTGTGATCATTTGTAGCATACATTACTACATTTATATTTTTCAAAAAATTACAATTTTACCTTTGGGTTTCGGTCTTTTCGGTTACACAAACACGTTAAAGCTCTGTATAAATACAATAGTGAAAGAATTGTATAAATCAATCAATCCATTCTCATGCTAACTCGTGAAGAGAAATTGTATAAATCAATCAATCCATTCTCATGCTAACTCATGAAGAGAAAGCCAAGCCTCAGTACTTGAAATATGTTTAAGAAAAGTAAGAAAATTATTTATTATTTGGTTTCATTGAATTTAAAATTATAACACCTTCAGAGCTTTATGTTACATGTCTCCCTTGAAAATCTAACTCTCTTGAGAAGATTAACTCCGAATTTCATTACCCCAGAACGCAATATTACACTGAATGCTATTGTTCAGAATATATTATTACCTTGTAATACGTTGTCCCGTGATAATGGCATTCGAAGTAATGCCATTCTAGAAACTGGAACTTGCGGAGATGGTCTTCGGGTATTCGGGGTAATGGAATTCAAAGTCAAGGGGTATAATTTTGAAAAGATATATAAAATATGGTTAAAACAGAGTTGTTCATGGATTTTACGTAAATTCCGGTTTTGATTACCGGAAAGCATTGTGTTATTAGCTCGTTTCACAGTGCAATGTTTGTTCGTCCGCGTCTAATAGTATTTTCGAGGTGTTAAAGCGTGTAATATATGACAATTTATATACGTTTGTGTAGTTATCGCGAAGTCCTCTTGAATGATACTAATAGCAAATTAGTTCTATTGAGTTCAGAGAAGTTATTTTTGCCAAAAACTTCCTTGCTGAGATATTAACAATCACATCAGCCGGAGCAGTATTGTTCCATTATCAAAGCCCGCGCCAGGGCGAAGGCAGCAAGGCGGAGGGGTGCCGCTCATCAATATGACGACGGTATTGTGCAGTGTATGCCTACAGAAGATTGTTGCTGAGTGCGACCGTGTTTATTGCTTTGGAAGCTGCCACAAAATTTTGCATGCTAAATGTTCCGAGCTAAACTCCGCTGCAGTAGCAGCACTAAAACAGAACGTGGGGCTTAAATTCATGTGTTTCGACTGTCGCAAAGATCAAACCGATCTGAATGCAGTAAAAAAACACTGCTCTGAAATTGCTGCGAAGGTTAGTACGATGAGCAAAGCCTTGGATGAAATTGACTCGAAACTGATCGGGACAGTCAGAGCGAAAATCGATGACTTCCAAAGTTCTCTGCTATCACGGATGAAAGAAATTATTGTCAACGAAGTTGCTCATATTCAGCTGCAAAAATCGACTCTCGGTATCGGTTCATCATATGCCGATGTTACCCGTTCCACACTTAATGTTTCAACGTCAATCAGTAAGAACAAGGAATCAGCAACTCCTTCCAACCCTTCCATGCATAGTAAGGAATCAAGCACTCCCGTTATGAATGCATTATGCACTAATGAGAATCTAGATAACGACCAAGGATGGCTTCGCTCTGGTAAACGTCGTGCCCCAAAGTCTAACATCATTGCGAAACAAACTCCTACTCAGTCTAAACCTAACACAACATTTAAGTCCACAGCCCCGAAGACAGGCATGATTATGAAAATCGAACAAACTGTTTCTATCAAGCCGAACATTGCTCAATCAGTTGAAACGACGAAACACGACATTCAACAGAGACTCGACCCGGTTGCATTTGCTGTGCAAGACCTTCGTTTTAAGGAGTCAGGTGAGGCATTGATACGCTGCGAATCCAGAGAATCCGCCCTAAGGATGGTTACTACTGCGAAGAAGCAACTCGCTGAGAAGTACTCTGTTGAGATTCAGAATGCACTCAAACCACGAGTGAAAATCATTGGATTTGCCGAGAGTATGAACGAAGACGCATTGATTGAGATTATTAAGAATTGTGGCCCTGTTAATAACCTGCTGGTCTACCTATCAAAATATGGTTTCAATCCTACACAAACTGAAGATTTCCATTTAAACTTTTATTTGCTTTCGATCGCAGACTGTGCTTGTGAAGTAAAGACTCACCAGCTGCTATGACTCATCACAAACTTAAAAAAAATCACTTTGGGAGCTTCACAAAGTTTTCCAAATTGACAAAGACAAACATTTGAAATTAAGCTCTGTAAATGCTACAATTTTAAACAAAATAACAACGGATGTTCTAAACTTTGCATTGTTTTCTTCCATTTTGTGTCTCTGCTTTCTACGTTGTTAATTTTATTTTATTCCATGCACTGCTATCTATAGACGAAAACATAACTCGTAATTCCTTGACGTATACTTCGCTTCAATGTACAACAGGTAAACAATCAATTGCATGTAAAATAATCTGAATCGTGAGTACATGGGTTCACCAAGCTAGCCAGAATATTGTGCTACAAGAACTAATTTGGTTACATGATAAAATTAGCTCCGTAATGCCTTAAAACACTAGAGCCTATGGAAAATCACTTGATTGTGAAATATTTTGGCGGCATATAAGTGCAATGTGCCATTGAAAACATTTGAATATGCTCAAAGGTATAAGAATGCCTAATTATTCTAATGGAAATTAGTGTATTCAATGGTTACGCTTCCAAAATGACGTAACTCCAAATTTCGTCTATCTTCTCATTCAAAACTCCTCCCAGAAGTTACAACTAACTATTTGAACCAACTTTGGTTCAAATTTTAGTATTATATCTATCCTGATAATCACGGCCAATGAAAACTCGTTTAAATATCTCAGATTTCCTTTGAATTAGTGGACTTACACATTCAAAAGGGCGTAACTTCAAAACGGGCCCTACGATTTTTTTAAAATTTTGCCCAGGCATGCAGCTTAGCTATAGAAATCGACTGGTGAGCACAGATTTGATGGAGATTTTTTTCTGATAATAACGGTCAGGGGAGCACCGTGAATAGACTACCGAAAACTTAACGAGAAAACCGTGGATGACAAGTTTCCTATATCTCAAATTGAGGAAATCCTTGATAGCTTAGGAAAGTCAACATACTTCACAACTTTGGATCTCAAATCTGGTTTCCACCAGATCGAAGTGGATCCCTCCCATAAACAAAAAACAGCTTTTTCAACGGCTTTGGGTCACTTTGAATTTACAAGGATGCCCTTTGGCCTCAAGAACGCTCCTGCAACCTCCCAGAGAGCAATGAATAATATATTAGGTGATTATATAGGTAAAATTTGTTATGTCTATTTAGATGATATAATCATCGTTGGTTTCAATCTTGATAACCACTTGGAAAATTTAAAAAAAGTACTCAAAAGATTATCTGATTTCAATTTAAAGATTCAACTAGACAAGTGCGAATTTTTAAAACGAGAGACAGAATTCACATGTAATCACGCAAGAAGGTATTAAGCCAAATCCAGATAAAATCAAAAAAATTCTCGATTGGTAACTCCCGCGAACAGCAAAGGAAATCAAACAATTTTTGGGCCTACCTGGCTATTACCGGCGATTCATTAGAGATTATTCGAAAATCACCAAACCACTGTCTAGGTACTTGAAAAAAGAGGCTAAAATAGACCTCGCAAACAAGGAATACCTAAAAGCTTTTACCGAACTCAGGCAGATCATTGCCTCAGACCAAATCCTGGCTCACCCAGATTTCAGTTTGCCCTTCATTTTGACTACAGATGCCAGCAACTATGCCCTTGGCGCTGTACTCTCTCAAACACAAAATGGGATCGAAAGACCCATCGCATTTGGTAGCCGAACCCTGAATAAAACAGAGATCAACTACTCAACAACAGAAAAAGAAGCTCTGGCCATAATGTGGGCTGTTGAAAAATACAAACCATATCTATACGGCAACAAATTTTTACTCATAACAGATCACAAACCATTAACCTTCATTAAGTCATCATTCAAAAACACCAAAATTTTGAGATGGAGGCTTGAATTGGAAAATTTTGACTATGAAGTTAAATATCGAGAGGGTAAAACAAACGTAGTTGCTGATGCACTCAGCAGGGAACCACAAGGAACCGATGAAAACGATATCGACATTAACAGTTCTCCTCTTTTAGGCCCCGAAGACATCAATACTAACGAACTAGATACCGAAAATGAACAGATTGAAGCTGAACACCAACCAGAGGAAGAGGAAGCCCAAAGACCAGACCAAATGGATGAAGGTAACGATTTAGACACAGTTCATTCGGCAGAAGAATCCGCAGATAATTTCATCCACTGTACAGAGAGACCCATTAACAACTTCAAAAATCAAATAATTTTTAGAATTGCTAACTTTACTAGCATTCTTCAGGAAACCCCCTTTCCCCACTTCAAAAGAACCACAATTGTCCAACCACTTTATGTTGAAGATGATATAACCAACTTCTTGAAAATTTACCATAATGGCAAACAGTCCGCCATCATGGCTCCCGAAAGCATTATGCAGCTTATACAGGATTCTTTCAGAAATAACTTTTCCCAAAGCGGACATTTTGTGATCACTCAAAATAGGGTCGAAGACGTAGCTAATGTTGACAGGCAAAATTTATTAATTTCTAAAGAACACGATAGAGCCCATAGAGGAATTGCTGAAGTCGAGGCTCAACTTAAACGCTCTTATTTCTTCCCCAGCATGACAAAATTAATCAGCAATTACATTTACGCATGCGATCAATGCAATGCACACAAATATGAGCGGAAACCCTATAACATCAAACTCTCCCCCAGACCGATTACGGAAAAGCCTTTCGATCGCGTCCACATGGACATTTTCATTATAAATAATATCAGCTTCCTTTCCCTAATCGATTCCTTTTCGAAACATCTTCAGATGTTTTTTATTAAATCCAAAAATATCACACAAATTCAAAAAGCCTTAGGCAAATACTTTACCACTTTTGGAGCACCAAGATTAATTGTGACTGATCACGAACCAACCTTTCGATCTATTCAGATGAAAACTTTCTTAGAAAAACTCGGAACCAATATAGAATTTGCGTCTTCTTCGGAGAGCAACGGGCAGGTTGAAAGAGTTCATTCCACAATTATAGAAATCTTCAATTGTAACAAATATAAATTCAGAGGTATGCACATTAAATCAATTGTAAAAGTAGCAGTATCCTTATATAACGATAGCGTTCACTCATCAACCAAATTCAAACCAAATGAAATTATATTCAATCAAAATAATATAAACAACCCTGCAGAGTTAATAGACCAAGCTCCAAAAAATATTCTTTGACACTAGAACAAACCTTGAAAAATCACAGAAAATCCAATTGAAACAAAATACCTCTCGCGAAGATCCACCACAGATAAACGAGGGCCAGTCAGTTTTCGTTAAGCAAGGAACTAGGAGGAAAACTCAACCCAGGGCAATCAAAACTACTGCAAACGATGTTAATGAAAAAACCTTTCGAAATAGGCTAGGGACTAAACGACATAAAAGTAAAATAAAAAGACTCAAGAAACAACATTAATTAAAACTTATTATCAACACTCTAACGCAATGTAACCAAACCTCTTTTACTGAACTTTCAATTTTAGATGATGATTCTACTATCGATAATATGCAATATAAACGCTCGGAATTTGACCATTAAATATTTACACAACGACCCGGTACTCATGCTCAAACTAAGTGATTGTAAAATTCAAAATGGTTTTGATAAAATTGTACATCCAATCAACATGTCTTCGATTGAAAATAATGTCTTACTGATTACCAAAATAATTAGACAATTGGACAGTTCATTACCCATAGCCCAACTAGCAACAGAAAAATCTAGAACCCTTATAAACAACCTACGACAAGTCAAACCAATTCACCCAAGAAGACAACGTCGATGGGACTCCATCGGAACAGCGTGGAAATGGCTAGCGGGATCACCGGACGCTGACGATCTACGTCTCATTAACACAACAATCAACGAACTCATAAGGCAAAACAATCAACAATTTATCATCAACAAAATGGTAAACGAAAGGATCAACGACGTTACACAAGCAGTTAACAATCTTATCAAGCAACAGAACATGGAGAACAAAATTCTAATGGAGGAATACGACACAATAACTCTATTATTATACGTGGACACGATCAACAGCGTTTTAGAGGAAATCCAAGACACAATCCTAAGGACCAAAATCGCACTTCCCAACAACAAAATTATTTCACTTAAGGAAATACTCCTAATCGAATCACTATTACAAGAACAAGGCATCAAATTGGATTTCCCAGAGCAGGCACTCAATTACGTGACACCCAAAATCGCAACAAGAGGTGACATCCTGTACTATATTCTTCAAACTCCACGATTACAATCATCAAAGGCAGAAGTAATCCAAGTGTTACCACTGATCATCAATAATACAACAGTTTTACAATCAACGCATTATATCGTGAAAACGGGACACAACTTATACAAAACAAACAACCCAATGGAATTCATCCAAAAGCTACACGATTTAACCCCCCTTAACGACGAGTGTCTTTTACCCATCATGAAAGGCACCGAAAGCAGATGCAACGCTACCCGGAGGACCGATACACAAGTGCTGATGATAGCAGACAACAAATTATTAATAAACAATGGAATCGACCACGTTATATTTTCAGACTGTGGTCCCCAGAACAGAACATTAACTGGAAACTACCTAATTACCTTCAATAACTGTACATTGGAAGCAAATGGTCAAACTTTCACCAGTAAGGAGTTTGCCAACAACAACAGCCAGGAAATTGACGGAGCCTTCGCTAATTTAAAAATCACTTTGAAGATTCTGGAACACAAGGATATTTCTGAAATTCACAACTACACGATCTGGAATAGAGAAAACATGAAATCAATAAGCTTTAAACAGGAGAAACAACACATCTGGATCATGAGCCTTCTCAGTGGACTTTCAACTACAACAGTTATCATAATTGGAGTAATCATATACATTTGTGTCAGAAAAAGGAAATTGATTCTGAAAATTCGTTTACCAAAGCAGAAGATAAATCAACGAACACCACAAGAGTTACAGCAAGCAATCATTATGGACGAGGACGCCCATTCTTCACCCCCCGGAGGAGTTACACGGAGCCCGACGCCACGTGGATAACCAGGTCAGCAGTTATCATCGAACCACTTCGAGAACTACATAGTCAGCAGAATGGAATTATAAAACCGGTCATCAATCGCCGGTGCCGCTCTCTTCTTTCCCGGACATCATCGAGACAGGATCGTTACGCGTGTGAACAGTATAATTATAACTAATCAAACCGATATGTATTAAAAGTAGTAAGTGAAACGGTAATAAATGGTCTTTAACCTTTTTTAAAAAGTTATCACCGGCCACGATCGTATAATTCTACGAAAGATATTTTACAAGGAATTCCTTCAGAAAACCGTGCGGCTATCCCCCCTTCAAGTAATCTTAAAATATTTTTTTATTGAAATTCAAAATAAAACCAGATCGATAAATTTGTAGAAAACCCAAAGAATTCTCTAAATGCATGGAGAGGGATTTTTGGAGGGTTTTCTGATGAAATATCTGAGGTGTTTTGTGTGGTTACCTTAGGATAATACAGGGCCTATTTTATAAGGTATCTTAAACAAAATTCTTCTATGAGTTCCTTAGAATCTTCGTAATATTCATTAAATTAACTCCTGAAAAAAAGGGATGGCTTCTTTCACAAAAGGACATTTGGCATTTAGGGCCTTTTTTAGCCGAGTGGTTAGAGTCCGCGGCTACAAAGCTAAGCCATGCTGAAGGTGTGTGGGTTCGATTCCCGGTCGGTCCAGGATGGTAATGGAATTTTCCTTGATTTCCCTGGACATAGAGTAAAATCGTGCCTGCCACACGATATACGAATGCGAAAATGGCAACTTTGGCAATGAAAGCTCTCAGTTAATAACTGCGGAAGTGCTCATAAGAACACTAAGCTGAGAAGCAGGCTCTGTCCCAGCGAGGACGTTAATGCCAAAAAGAAGAACATTTGGCATAACGGTCGTTTCGTTTAAATCTGTTTCAAGGACAGTTAGCATTCTATAAGGTACCGCGGGGCAAGTGGGTAAACGGGGTAAATGAAAACAATTGATATATTTTACTGAATATGTGAATTAACGTTTTAAACTCATGCGTAAACCTTTGAGGTCATTGAGAACATTACGATATGTAAGAGATTTCTGAGATTTTTCAGCCATTATTGCGTAATAGAGTGAAAAATTGTTAACCTGTCAACTGTTACTCCGTAACAAGTTGGCGGCGTACAATCTTATTTTAATATTTTCAGTGGAAAAAAGTTGCGGAAAATAATTTCCTGTACCACTTCTTAGTTGTCCTCTGTGACAGTTTCAAACTGTAATAAAAAAAGTTTTAGAATTTATTCGACGTAGACCTAAAAATAACTAAATTTAAACACCGTTAATTTTCTTATCAGGTGGGGCAAGTGAAAAGTTTATCATTAGAGATTGAATTTGTGTTTTCTCTTTAAGTAGCCATAAGTAAACATGGTTCGCAATTATCATAGAAAAACATAACGTGCTGATAATTCAAGAAACACTATACTCAAGCGTTAAAAGCTATTAGAAATCATGGAAATTCTCTAAAAGATGTTGCCAAACATTACAATATCAATATGTATACTTCGGGCAGCCAATTAAAAGGAAGACGTTGACTGAAAAGTTGCAATATTAGAGAACACACGGAAATCTCGTGGAATGTCTATGTAAAGCTAGTTCAAAACATAAAAATGGGGTATAGGTCTATCTACATAAAAAAGACCTTAAATACGTTATTGAAGGATTCCGTTTGATTTCTCCCGAAGAGTTATCTGACGTCATATCCGACTTTCTCAAAAACAAATAACGAGCGGTGGAAATTCTACAGAGCAGAAATGCAATTGCTGTCCTATAGTGTAAGAACTAACATTGGAAATGTTGTAGTTATAATGTTTTCGAATCATTTCAACTGTTGAACAGAAGAAAATTGAAGTGAAAAGAATAAAATTTTCATTGTTTACATGTTACTTATGTTATGTGCCCCACTTTTGGGGCAAGTGAAAAGTAAGGAGACATTTTTCAAAAACTTTTTCTGTATTTTTTTCTTCAATTTTTCATAAAAATCAATTTCAGCATACTGCTTATATATGGTGGGAGTCAAGCTAAAAAATATACACAAACTCATTTGTTTCAATTTAAAGTCTGTAGAATTGGAAGAATCTCAACTATGCGAATTCCATTACCCACTTGCCCCACGGTACCTTATAGACCAAATGTCCATTATACGAGACATCTTCTCCTTCTTTCTGACATTACGTCCCAAATTGGCCAGATAATGCTTTTAAGCTGAGTGCTTTTTGTAAGCATTTTCATAGTTATGAAGCTTTCCTTGCAAATCGATCATTTTCACAAGTGTATATCATGTGGCAACCACGAAAATACTCTATGGCGGGAATCACACTCCCTGCCCTCAGATGATCTTTCTGAATAGGTGCGTATTCATTTTCCGCTACGGTCAATTGAGTCCCAGGCAAGCCATATTCAGAGAATAAAAGAAAACTCTAATAATTGTGTAAGTGCTCATAGATTATTAAGGTGAAGATGCATCGAAGCCAAACTTCAAATTTTCAAGAGCACAAATCTAGAGAACCAGACGACCGTTTGTGCTGAAAATTTAACTCACTGCTCACGTGGTGGAGGTGACCAATCGATTAAATTTTCAGAGCGAACGGTCGTCTGGTTCTCTAAATTTGTGCTCTTGAAAATTTGAGGTTTGGCTTCGATGCATCTTCACCTTAAGCAGAACAGCACAATCTTTCTCAGCAGACATAACGCAAAAATAAGAATATAAAGAAAACAACGATTCTAGTTGATGTGTGAATTTTTAGTTTTGAAATCAGATCCATAGACGTCATCATTTTTTTAATTGTTTCACAAAGCCATCAATTTGTAAATTTTATTGCCGTCCTCTTTAGCTTATTACACCTAAGCTCTAACAGTCTCTCCATCAAGCAATTGGAACAGAAAAGTGTATGCTTTATCAATCATTATCAAAAAACCGCTTCCAGATTTCAATTGTATATCTCAAAACAAACAAGTGGCATCCCCAATCTCTGTCACGCCCTCTAATGTTGCGACCATTGGATCGACTTGATGTCGATGCCTTCCTGCACCATTTCCCACAGGGGCGACATCTCACGCAGCCTAGTCACGTGTTTGATGCACTTCTCTGCAATGTAGTCAATCTCCTCAACCGTAGTAAACCGGCCGATTCCGAATCGAATGGAGCTGTGCGCCAAATCCTCGTCGGCACCGATAGCCCTCAGCACATACGATGGTTCCAAGGATGCCGAAGTACAAGCGGATCCACTCGATAGGGCTACGTCTTTCAGGGCCATCAGCAGTGATTCACCCTCGACGTATGCAAAGGAAAGGTTCACGCATCCGGGATACGAATGGATTGGGTCGCCGTTGCGGATCACCTTCGGCAAGGTTGCAAAAATCCGATCCATCAAGCGTTTCGAAAGGTACTCCATCCACTTGTGGTCGTATTCCATTTCTCGACTGGCAATCTCACAAGCCTCTCCCAGTCCAACGACCAACGGAGTCGGAACGGTTCCACTTCGGATGCCACGCTCTTGGCCACCGCCGCTTTGAATCGCTTCCACTCTGACTCGAGGGCGACGACGCACATAAAGTGCACCGATTCCCTTCGGACCGTAGATTTTATGGCCGGAAATTGACATCAAGTCAATGTTCATCTTGTTCACATCTAATGGAATCTTTCCCACTGCTTGAGCGGCATCGGTGTGAAAAAATACTTTCTTAGATTTGCACAACTTTCCAATCTCGGCTACCGGTTGCTTCACACCGATTTCGTTATTCACCGTCATGATCGACACCAGCGCCGTTTCCGGTGTGATCGCCTTATCCAACTCTTCCATATCGATCAGACCATTGGTCTGCACGGGAAGATACGTCACACGGAAACCTTCCCCCTCGAGAGCTCTGCATGAGTCCAGCACGCACTTGTGCTCCGTTTGGGTTGTAATGACGTGCTTCTTCTTGGCGCCGTAGAACCGTGCAACTCCCTTAACGGATATGTTGTTCGACTCCGTTGCACCGGATGTGAAAATGATCTCCTTCGGATCAGCACCAATCAGGCTGGCCACTTGCGAACGGGCTTTCTCCATTGCTCCCTCCGATTCCCAGCCATAAGCGTGCGTTCGTGAATGTGGATTCCCATAGTAAGCCGTCATGTATGGCATCATTGCGTCCAGAACTCGGGGATCCTGAAAATACACAGAGACAAAATTTAAACGTTACCGCATTAATACCCGTAAAATAGGAACTTAACTAGAGACCACATGCTAGAAAAAAGAAACCAAGCAAGAACCAAAAAAAAAACGAGTCTAAACAAGTACAAGATAATATTCGAATAGTAGTTTTTTGAGGATTTCCTCGTGACAATACTCCTGGTATTTGCATACCTAGACATTTTGCATAGGTTTACTCCAGGAATTTCACGAAAAATATTTTTTTTATTCTGAGATTTCTTGAATTACTCCACCAACTCATATAGTAATTCTTTCGTTAATTTTGTGGGATTTCCAGCAGTAATTAAAAATTCAAAAACCGGAATTCAAACACAAAAAATTCTGACGTATCTTAATTAAAATGCCTGGTTCTCTGATAAATCCTTATGAAAACTGTTATCTATTAATTCCATTTGGTTTCTTGTCGTTTCGATTCCAGTTTGGTACCTTTTTTCGGGCATGAAGTCTCTAAAGTTCCTATTTTAAGACATTCAGTCGCTCCCAGCCCTGAATTGCCCAGCTGATAACACCAATTCAGTGTAACAAACTCACCATTGAAGTCGTCGCCTGAGCGTCCAGATAAAGAGGCCTTCCGTCGAGCACTTCATCTTTGATACTGTATTTTTTTTCTGCAAAAAGGGGGAAATTATGTCAAATCATTCATCAATGATTAAGAACCTATCATATAGTAGGTATAGTTTCAAGACCTGACCTTGAAATTTTACACAATTGATAAAAAACCCGATTACAAAGTAGTTAGCAGAATCGGAATAATCTTACCTGTCGAGAAGGTTCGAGCCTGGCCAAGTGGTGCTGCGCTACTGCGTAAAACCTGCCGCGAAACAGCGCCACCAAGTTTACGCGAAATCGTAAGCATTCTTGCAAATATGATTCGTCACCGATTAACTGTAATCGATACTCGTACGCTGCACAATCTGTTCTAAGGGATTTCGTAATTTTGTTCTAATTTGATTCAGAAGTAATTCCTTCTCTTCTTCTTCTTCTTCTTTCTGATTGAAGCCGACGTCTGTCAGCTTCTGTGATGGCCCAGTAACTCAGACTATATGGCCAGAATCGATGGACTTATTGTTGTTTGAGTGACGGCTAGTCGTTACTTTCTTCTTTTTCTTTGCTTACAGTTTTAACTTAGCTTGTTTTACGAATTCAGTTACCTCTTGGTATGTTTCAACGCATTTTGATTTGTACAGGTCAGTAAGGCTCAAATAATTTTGCTCAAATTGAAATTTCGATCGTAGGAAACCGTGCTTCGGGCAGTGGATTATTATGTGCTCAGACGTTTCGGGAACTTCACACATCTCACAGTCCTCGTCATCCGCTATCTTCATTTTCGCCAGCCAAAACTTTGAGAAATCGTGGCCGGTCATCAGCCGATTCGTCAGACGAATATCGCAACCGTTCATTTTCGTACCTTTGTACCATGGCTCCGAAGAGAAATCCGGACAAATCTCATGGAAGCGTTTACCCTTATCCTTGGAGTATTCTTGATACCATTCGTTGGATTCCCGTTGGGTTTGTATCTTGAATCTATGCAATGCATCTTTCAGAAAGAGTTTATTACCGTAGGTTGGTGCTACATCGGAAAGTCCTAGTTTCGCCAATTTATCTGCAATCTCGTTTCCTTCAACCGCTACGTGACTGGGGATCCACTGTATAGCCGTACCATACTCATGAGCGATCCGTAGTATTTCCACCACAATAGCTGGACCCACTTTCTCCTCTACTGCATCTTCTAACATCATGCACGCCGATTTTGAATCTGTGTATACCACACAGTTCTGCAGCTCCGTTTGTTGTATTAGAGACATAGCAATTCTGATCGCAGTTACTTCTGCTGCTGTGATGCTTGATTCCTGCTCCAATCTGTAGTAGTATCTCCTTTTACAGCTTTCCAGATATATGCCCACAGCGCATACGTTGCTGTCCTTCGATGCATCCGTGAAAACTCGCCTTCTTCCTCGGTACGTGTTGTTCATCGCGAATAGCACCAGTTGCTTCATTTTGAAGGGGTTCGTCTCTTTTTTCGTTGTATTCAATCCTTCTAAGCATGACGAGACTTTAACCGTTGCTTGGTGTAGTTTCACAACCGGCATGATATCGTCGAAGATTCCTTTATTTCGTAAGTATATTTTTTCCATATAACTATACTTGTCCAAATCTGGTTCGTCCGGGATGTTCAATTTTCGAAGTTGTTCTGCCACAACATTGCTTCTGTTGAACGATCTAGCAATTTGTTTGTTTGCTACCTCTTCTTGCCTGAGATGTAATGGCTGTTGTCCTGCCAGGGTTGTTAATGCGTTTAGTGGGGTACTTTTCGTGCAACCTGTTATTTTTCTCAAACACTGGTTATTCACAACTTGCAACTTCTTTTTATTCGTAGCGCTGGCGTTGTTCTGTACTGTGCATCCGTATTCCAAAACGCTTCTCACTAGAGCTTTGTATATGTTAGCCATAGTTTGAGGGTGTGATCCTGTTCTAACACCACTGATGATCTTCAGCATATTCAGGCGGTCCGTCACCTTCCTTACTACCTCTCTCGTATTTGCCCCAAAAGATAAAAAGCTGTCGATTTGAACTCCAAGATGACAATGGACTCTAACGGTTTCTACTTGAGTTCCATTTATCGTGACTTTCAGTTTGCTGTCGCTGTTGTGGAAGAGCAATGCTTTTGTTTTCTCGGCATTTATTTTGAAATTTAAGGCGTCTGCAGTTTCAACGAATTTGTCCATATAGTTCTGTGCGGTATTATTTAACATCTCCAGTGTTTTACCTTTTACTATAATGCCAAAATCGTCGGCATACTGAACAAGAACAACGTCCTCATCCTCGATGCTATGTAGCTTTAGTGTGTAGAGGTTGAACAGTGTAGGAGACATTATGTCACCCTGAGGTAACCCGTTATTTATTATTCTGGAAATGTTGTTATCCCGAATTTGCAGGTTCAATCGCCTGTTACGCAAAAAGTTCGTTATCCAGATAACAATTTCATCGGGAACGCTCAATCTTACAAGGATGTCATTAAGTATGTTTGGCTTTACCGCATTGAAGGCATTGCTCAGGTCAACGCAAATTAGTGCTACCTTCATTCGTTGCCGTTTAAACCTTTTTACTTCGTTAACCACGAACTCTAAGCATGTCGTAGTCGAAAGGCCTTTCCTAAAGCCGAAGGAAGTTGCAGGCAGTATGCTTCTCTCATCTATGAAGGCATGGAGTTTTTCTAGTACAGCCGTGTTTACTACTTTTGTTATCGTAGGAACTAAACTGATTGGACGTTTTCCTGATGGGGTAGACTGATCGCGACCTGGTTTGGGAATCGCCACTATACGAATGGATCTCAATGCATCTTCAGGGAGACCTCTCTTCCACATTCTATTTAAATCCAACAATA
Organism: Aedes aegypti; assembly: GCF_002204515.2. NCBI lineage: Eukaryota > Metazoa > Arthropoda > Insecta > Diptera > Culicidae > Aedes > Aedes aegypti. Next base: position 406,549,111 of record NC_035108.1, read on the forward strand.
AGTTTTCGACTACTCCTGGATTTAACTTCCGTAACATTTCGTATGAAATGCGATCTTCTCCTGGCGCAGATGGTTTAGACTTTTTCGCTAGGATTCTGTCCCATATACTCCTGTCTATTATGTCACCTATAGGTCGTGCTACAGGTTCTATCCACGGTTGTGGATCGTGTGGTCCGAAGTGTTCGTCGAGAAACGCCTCTGCTACTTCCTTATCGTCATACATTACGTTGTTTTCTTTTCTCCTTATTCGTTTCCCTGTCAGTCTACCAATTTTTTCCCAAAGTTCTTTAGAACTGGCGAATGGATTTATTTCTTCTGGGAACTCATTAAACTTCTTTCTTACTTCTTCTCTTTTTAACCTCTGAAAAATGGCTGCTTTTTTCTTAAATTCTAATAGATTTACTTGACTTGAGACTCGATTAAATTGCCTTCTTGCTTCTGTCTTGTTGATCCATGCCTTTTCAACCTCTTCTGTCCACCATTGCTTCGGCACCCTCGTGTCTTTTTTCCTATTTGCTTTACATGTCTTTTTGACTACTGGTATTAAATCCTCGACCTTTTTTACAGCTTCTGGATCCAGATTTGACATCGCTTCACAAATTCTGCTGTTGTTGTAGATGTATTTGGTTGACGACACATTTTTGGATTTTAGGACGCATTCGATGACCATATGATGAGAGCCTACACTGAAGTCGGAAACCTTCCATTGGATATCTGTGAACAGTTCCGCCGTACATAACGTGATATCGATGGCTGTGGGTTTTCTGTTAAGCTGAATTGGAACGAATGTGCTTGAACCATCATTTACTATCAAGAACCTGCTGCTATTGATCGTATCCATCAGAATATTACCCTTACGGTCGCACTTTTCGTTACCCCAAGCATAGTGATGTGCGTTTATGTCTCCTGCTAGAAGCACTTTTCTATGACCATCTAAACTTCTGATGATTTTGGCCATATCATCCTCGAAGACATTCGCCGGAATATCAGGACTGATATAAACCGATACTACTACTATATCTAGGGAGCATATTTTAATTCCGCATACCTGAGTCCAGTCTGATGTAGTGGGCATCGGAACTGTCAGGTAATTGAAATGGTTAAGTAGCATGATTGCAACTCCTCCGTAGTTGTCGTCTCGCGATTTGGCTATAAAGTGGTACGGTGAGATTTTATAACGGTTGCTTTGTTCCAAACTACTTTTCGTCCATGTTTCTGATAGCAAAACGATTTCATAGCTTCCTTTAACAAGGACTCGATGTAGCTCAGCTTTGTGTTTCTCCAAACTTTGGATGTTACATTGCATAATTTTAAGCGGATTGAATTTTGTTTTGAAAACGTTTGGTTTTCCTACTTGAGCTAGAAATGTTTACTTATCTGTACCTGCTTTTGAATTCGTCTTATTTTGACGCGTTTGTTCCTTCTACTACTGAATTCGCTAAGTTAAAATATTTCAATGTGCATTGCTTGAACTTACTTTTTATATCCTCTTGGTTTCCCAACTGCCCGAGGAAGTCAGTGTAGAACGTCATCATTGTAGATTTCGTCTTCTGACTAGCCGTCCACTCTGCCGTGCTGTGTGCTTCTCGCATTAGACTTTCCCATCTTTCCTTCTCGTTGCACCTTGATTCGTTGTTCAGCGCAACACCGTTCGTTGAGTTGCTTGGCTCTTCCATCAGCATCCGATTTCTTTCGTTGGTGGCTTTCATTGCATTCGTTGAATCCGTGGTTTGGTCTCCTTCTTTGCGTGCTCTCTTGACACCTTGCTTGTTGTGCTTCTTCGGTTGGTCCGGGTACGTTTTGATGGCTGGTTTGATTCTTTCTCTTTCTTGGTTAGTCCTCTGCCATTGTTGACGAAGGGATTCGCCATGTTGTGTTGCTGCGTACGATTCACCTAGGACTGGAAATTCGCTGAAATCTTCCAGTAGGGCATAGCTGTTTTGCGTTTTCAAGGGAAAGCATTCTTTCGCTTCTGCAAAAGTGATTGCTGTTTTTGCCATCATCATTTTGATGTTTTTCTGTCGAATCTTCTCCGGACAGTTTTCGTCCAGCATCGTATGATCTTCCGCTCTGCAGTGCGCACACTTCGGCTTATTTTTGCATTGGATAAATTCTTCCTCCGCTTCGTGTTGTCCAGCACATTTCTTACATCTTCGATTTCCCTTGCATCTGTCTTCGTGGTGGTTGAATCTGAGGCATTTACCGCATGCTGTTAGCTTTTGTTCAAATGGTCTTACTCTTGCACAGCAACAGAACAGTCGGATTCGGTCCGGAAGCATATTTGCCCGGAACCTCACGCTGATTCGGTTCGCTGGTATCTTTTGTCCGTCCACAAAACGGTTCAACCGTTTAACGCTGATAATAGGCACGTCACTTGCGATGTCACCCATGATTTCTTCCTCGCTGATGTCCGCTGGGACTCCATCGACGATCCCCGTCACGCTGACTAGGTGTAGCGGTACATATGCCTTGAAGTTGCTCGTTGTGCTTTTGTTGATTTCTTCGACTAGCGCATTTGCCCTCAAGTAACTACTGATGAAAACCAAAATCCGATTTCTTCCGACTTGCTTCATGTCCGTTATGCAGTGCTTGTACTGCTCCATTTTCCTTAGGGAAGATCCAACCGCGAATTTGTTTATTCTTTGTGCTCCATCGTTATTCCGCAACTCAAAATAAACACGGTAAGGGCCCGTATCAACTTCCGTGTACACCACGTTAGCGTACGCCTTCTGTTGCTGTTGGTTTCCTTGTCGCTGCGCTGCTAGACTCATGGCTCCTGTCCAGTCATTTTGAATATCCACATCATTGCTTTGGTTCGCCGGAGGATCCGGCGGCTCCTTCGTGTCGCCCATTTGAGGTTATGTTCCCTCTGGATCCCTCTCAAAATGGCGTCGTTTTCAATCACGTTTTTCACAATTGTATTTTTCACTGCTGATTACACGGATTTCGAATAGACTTTTTGCACTACTTATTCTCAACACTTCTTTTCCTTTCACTTAACTCAAAAAACTAATAACTTTCGGTGAAAATGACTCGAAAAAACGTTTTTCTTAACAATCCGTAGATGCGCCCGTCCGTTATGCACAATGGCGAAAACTCGAATGGAAGTAATTCCTGCCCGTGCGGCTTTTCGCAAGTGAAGGAATGTTTTTATTTTTTTTTTCGACGACTTATTTTGACATTTTCTGCAGGGGTGAGCCATGGGATGCAAATCAGTGTTGGCAGATTTAGTGAACTTGTGCGATGTTTTTTTTCTTGCCTGTTACAGTTCACCCAAATTTGAGTGAATCAACCGATGCATGAGTTCACTATCTGACGTTTGAGCGGTGCCGTGTTATTTATGTGACCATGGCAACGAGTGAATTCGGCACCGCTCAAACGTCAAATTAGTGAACTCGTGCATTGGTCCATGGACCGATGTACCAGTTCACTACTTTGACGTTTGAGCGGTGCCAAATTCATTCGTTACCATGGCCACATAGATAACACGGCACCGCTCAAACGTCAAAAAGTGAACTCGTGCACCGGTTCATTGGCTTGTTTAGGGGTGTGGTATGGACCTGAGACGAGACTCGCGAAGACGGTCTTCTTTTTCTGTGATTGCTGAGTTTTTTTTTCTTATTCCACTTTGCGTTTATACTAATTATGCGCATGCTGTTCAAAACCTCACATGAACCTGTCAGCAAAAAAAATGATTGAGTTTCTGAAGAGATTTGGTCTTGTTCGGATCTCAAAAGTGGGAAGGAAGTAGTAAATAGAGCTTGATGAACAAATAACAGTTTATTGTAGAGTTGTAATAAAATACGTCTGCTCTTGATGAGGGCTTGATTAGGAATAACAAATCAGGTCGATGAAGATTGGCAGCTCAGATCTTCAAAGGTAACTTTGATCACAGTTGCTGAACGATCGCCACAAATGGTAACTTCGATTACACCCCCTCTCGATCGTGTAACCCTAGATTCTTCCGGAGAGTAGCAAAACGATCACCATCTAGTGCCTTCGTACATATGTCAGCCAATTGATCCTTTGTTCCTATTGATCGTACGTCAAGCTTCCCTTCGGCAACGTGATCACGGACAAAATGATATCGGATGTCTATATGTTTAGCTCGTTTGGACTCCAAATTTTTCGCCATACCGATGCATCCGTGATTATCTTCGAACATCGTAACCGGTTCGATTTGCTTCACTCCTAAATCCTCCAGAATACCTGTCAACCATATAGCTTCGGCAGCAGCACAACTCAAGGCAACGTGTTCGGCTTCGCTCGATGACATTGCAACACTTGTTTGTTTCTTGCTAGACCACGATATGGTGTTTCCATAGACTTGAAAAATGTATCCGCTCACTGACTTGCGATCTTCTCGGTCACCAGCCCAGTCCGCATCAGCAAAACCAATAAGCGGCTTCGCGTGGTCGTACCGTTTGAATTTCATCACTATATGTTGAGTTCCTTTTAAATAACGTACGACACGTTTGAGTGCCATCCAGTGCTGTTGATTTGGTTGTTGTTGAAATCTGCCAAGGTACCCAACAGAGAAGCAGATATCCGGCCTTGTCGACATCATCGTGTACATCAGACTTCCTAGAAGCTCTCGATATGGCTCTTGGGTTCGCTCACCTTGGGTTTTATTTAGTTGTAGACCTTTCTCCATAGGACTACGTGATGAATTGCATTCAGCCATACCGAATTTTTCAAGCATCTTCGCTATATTTGCTTTCTGTGATAATTCCATTCTTCCGTTTTGCTGATCGTATTGGATCTTGACCCCAAGAAAGTGCTTCACTACTCCACAGTCGGTCATATTGAACACACGGGACAGCTGCAGTTTCAGGGCCTGAATTTCGCTCAAATGGGTTCCAGCTATAAGTAGGTCATCCACGTAAAGTACCAAGAATATGGTTTCACCGGCTGTTTTTCCAAGTCGCACATAAAGACAATAATCATGTCTAGACCTCTTGAATCCGAGCTTCAAAATGACATTGTTGAATTTCTCGTTCCAACATCTTGGCGACTGCTTAAGGCCATAAAGGGACTTCTTCAGTTGACACACTTCACCATGGTTCGCCTTCACTCCGTCTGGAATCGCCATGTAAATCTGCTCGTGTAATTCGCCATGCAGAAAGGCTGTTTTCACATCCATCTGGTGGAAGTAATACCCTTTTTGAACGCCAACTGCCAATACTGTCCGTATCGTCGTGAGTTTTGCCACTGGAGCATACGTCTCTTGATAGTCCAATCCAGGTTTCTGCAGGTAACCCTTGATTACAAGTCTTGCCTTGTGTCTGATGACAACGCCGTTTTCGTCTTGTTTAGTGCAGAAAACCCATTTCGATTGTAACGGTCTCACACCATCCGGGCATTGAACGATCTTCCAAACTTGATTGTCCTTCAAGGATTTTAGCTCATCATTCACAGCAGCATACCAGAGCGCCCTATCATCACGGTCTGTGATTTCCGCATAGTTCGTCGGTGAATCTACATGGTTGGGAATTTTAACAGCAGAGGTTGCTCTAAAACCGGTGATAAAATCCAGGAACTTACCTGGGAGTCTGCGCTCCCGTTCGCTGCGCCTCGTGGTTGACTCTATGCAGTCTTCACGTCTTGAATGCGAAGGGAGCGCCTCAGGTTGTGTATCGTGTTGGTCTTCAACTTGAGATTCGTCCTCGTCTGTACTCAGTTCATCGGGGAAATTTTCGGAAACTTGATCAGCATCATCATCATCATTATCTGTGTCACTTTCACGGCCGGTTTCCACATCGTTCGCAGCATCATCATCTCCCCCTCTTGCTCGTAACGTATTGAAATCACCAGCGGACTATCATCAACCGGATCCGAATTTGTTGCAAACGGCATACAGGACTCATTGAAGCGTACATCTCTCGCAATGAAAACTTTTCTTGCTGACCTATCCCATAAACGGTAACCGTTCGGAGCATATCCGATCATGACTCCTTCACGGCTTTTCCCATCCAGCTTCTTCCTCAGTTGGGTAGGTATCCATGCAAATGCTTTGCATCCAAATATTCGTAGCTTTCCTAAATCCGGTTTAGTTCTGGTCCAACATTCAGCAGGGGTGATCTTTTCTTGAATTGCCATGGTCGGGCTTCTATTCAGCAGGTACGTTGCAGTAAACGCAGCTTCACACCACATATTTTTCGGCATTCTTGAGTCGATTAGCATGCATCTTACCTTCTCAACCAACGTGCGATTGAATCGCTCCGCAACACCATTTTGCTGCGGTGAGTAAGCGACCGTTGGCTGGATCAGGATTCCCTTTTGCCTGTAAAATTTCCGTTGCTCATTCGAACAATATTCAGTGCCTTGGTCTACAGTCAACTTGCTGATCTTGAGGTTCCAATGGGCTGACGCCATCGCCACATATTCTTTAAAGCAATCAAATACCTGTGATTTCCTCTTGATGGTGTAAATTACAGCAAAGTGGGTGAAGTCGTCTATGAATGAAACAAAATAGCGGGATCCATCCCACGCTGGAGGATCTATGGGTCCACAGACATCCGAGTGTATCCGCTCCAAAGCACGACTTGTTCGTTCACGGCAACCATTAAACGGATCTCTACACTGCTTTCCCTTGACACATGTTTCACAGAAATCGATTTTCTTCAGCTTTTCTTGGATTCCGGTAACCATTCCGTGCTTCATAAGATTATCCATGGAATTTTGGCTGGCATGACCCAGACGGCGATGCCATATTGAACTCACCTCAGCTCCACACAGGTTGGCCTTCGGTGTAACTTCGTCAACAACCAATTCAAGCTCGTACAGATTTCTATTCAGGAACGCTTCTGCAATTACTTCACGGTCATGCTTCATTATAGCTGAATTTCTTCCAGTTTTACCGGTAAACGACAGTTCGATGCCAGCTTTGGATAGCTTCTTCACAGACAACAAATTCTCACGGAGGTCTGGCAGATAAACCACATTCTTCATCTCAAACCGGATCCCAGTTTTGGTGAAACCTCGTATCTCACCTTCGTACTCTCCGATCAACGTCACACCATCCTTAGCTACATCCACAACGAACGGTTTTTCCAACTTCCGCAGGGACTGAAGATAATCCTTGTTGTTGACCAGGTGGTCACTACATCCCGAGTCAACGCAGAACACAATTTGATTGGATTTCTTCAACGATGTGGTTCGGTTCACCATGAAGGAGACTGCCTTCGCTTCACATGCCGAGTTTGCTTCACCCTGATGTTTCTTCAGCCGGCAGTCCTTCTGCATATGCCCGACTTTGCCACAGTGGTGACATTTTCCCGTAAACTTCTTGACTTTCTTATTCCGTCCTCCCACAAACGCTGCTCCCTTTTCTTGAATAGGGTCTTCATAACGATCTGTGCGCTTCATTTCCTCAGCCAATAATCTTTGCTTCACAACTTCCAGCGTAAGTTCAGCTTCATTCTTGTTTTCTAACGCCGTAACAACAGGATCGTAGCTGTCCGGCAATGTCAGGAACAGCTGCGATACTAAATCGTTCTCTTCTAACTTAGCACCTGCTGTCTTGAGCTGCCGTACAAGGTCATCGAAAGCTTGAAAATGACTGCGCATTGACGATCCTGCCCTCATCCGGAGTCTTGCCAGTTGTTTCCGTAGTACCGTTTGGTTTGCCACCGACTTCTTGGCAAACGTCTCTTCAAGCGCCTTCCACATGGCCTTGGCCGTTTGCTTTTCCCGAACTATCTCGAGACACTCATCCGAGATGAAGCTGACTAGTAAGGATTTGGCCTTCCGGTCCATTTGAAGAAACCTCTTCCGTTCGGGATCTGCACCTGGAACATCTTCTTCTAGCGCTTCTGAAACTTCTGCGGCTTCCATATGCAACTTCACTCTAAACTGCCAGTTCGCAAAGTTCTCCCCTTTCAGTTGAGGAATTCCGTAATTCTCTTTCGCCGAGGGACCCATAACCTGAAGAGATTTGGTCTTGTTCGGATCTCAAAAGTGGGAAGGAAGTAGTAAATAGAGCTTGATGAACAAATAACAGTTTATTGTAGAGTTGTAATAAAATACGTCTGCTCTTGATGAGGGCTTGATTAGGAATAACAAATCAGGTCGATGACGATTGGCAGCTCAGATCTTCAAAGGTAACTTTGATCACAGTTGCTGAACGATCGCCACAAATGGTAACTTCGATTACAGTTTCGAATAATAAATAGACGTTTGAGTGAAATTTCACGCCAGCAAACGTAGCAGACATTAGAAATAATTAATCTTCTGCTTAGATTTATCTGCAACTTGGAAAAAACTGCTCCGCCGACTGAGGTTTTTAATAACAGTTTACTTTGAACACAATACTTTTCACTTTTTCAGCCATAAAAACGGTGGGCTGCATTTGACGTTTCGTGAGAGGGGAATCTGGGCTGCATATGACGTTGATATTTTTCCTCTTCGCGAGTCTCTCTCAGGTATGGACCAATGAAAGAGTTCATTAATTTGAAGTTTGAGTGGTGCCGAATTCACTGGTTTCCATGGTCACATAAATAACACGGCACCGCTAAAACGTCAAATAGTGAACTCGTGCATAGGTCCATGGACCAGTGCACGAGTTCACCCGTTGACGTTTGAGCGGTGCCATATTATTTATGTGACCATGGCAACGAGTGAATTCGGCACCGCTCAAACGTCAAATTCGTGAACTCGTGCATAGGTCCATGGACCAATGCACGAGTTCACTAATTTGACGTTTGAGCGGTGCCGAATTCACTTGTATTCACAAATGGGTCAAGAAATTTCCTACAGAGAGCCCAATTCGAAATGATATTTTTTCTCAACTGCATACTGCGATCAGAAAATTGTGATTTCTGTTAGGGGCGATCCATTAATTACGTAAGACAATTTTCGGGGTTTTTTAACACCCCCCCCCCCCCTCCCCCCATGGTAAGATTTTTTCTATGAAAATTAAAAATAAATTGTATGGCGCGTAAGAAATCTCAAACCCCACCCCCCTCCCCCCATGAACCCTTACATAATTATGGACCGCCCCTTAGAAACTAGAATTAGTAGACCAGTTTTAAATATGTTCTGGCAGTAGGCCATGAAAATTTGATTTGTATTATATATACCACCCGTGTACTTCAACTCTTTCTCTTTCTCCAATACGCCGTGTACTAGTTAACATCGTGTTTCTTATCAGGTTATGGGCTCTCCGCGTAACCATTGACTGTTTAACGATAAACTTGCGACGATCGACGCGCCACCATATTCCATATAACGGAGGTTCTTAGAACTAACTTGGAGGTGATGTTTTGGAGGTTATTTGGCAATTTGAAGGTTAAAATCACCTCCAAACACTAGCGATTTTGCGGTGAGATGTTGACGTTTGATCACGAATAGCAACCGCAAACCGCGAACGGCGGGTGAAAATTTTTCTTCGCGCGTGTGGCGAGTAAGTTTTTCGGTAGCGTGGTTTCGACGTTTTTCAAAATCGGAAAATTTCGCGAAAACGGAAATGGAGGAAGGCAGAACGCAGTGCGTGTACCTGTTCGACGGGACAATTTTCTCAAATTGGAGTTTCCGGATGGAGTCGTACCTGGAAGAGTTGGGTTTGCTCCATTGCATCGAGAAGACTCTGGAAGAAGAAGAATTTTTCCCGATGGATGAAGAGGACTTGGCAGCGGTGAAGTAGGAAAAGGAAGACCAGCGGACCAAGCGGAAGCAAGAAGACGTCAAATGCTAGTCAATCCTGATCCACAAAATCGTGGATTTCCAGTTGGAGTATATCCGCGGAAAAACGTCCCCAGAGCGATTTGGACCACGCTGCAGCAAACATTCGAGCGGAAAGGAGTTTCAGGCGTATTCTACCTTTTGAAACAACTTGTCGAAACGAACGACGAACAATAGGCAAATATAATGCGACACCGTCATAGAGGTCGCTGGGGAAGAACGAGTGAAACGTCACTGAAAATGTTTGTTTACGTCCAAAATTAAATTCTTCAACCCAAAAATTAGTTCATAATCAATCGTTTATTGAACTATTTTCCATTGGCATACTCATTTTGTACCATTATTCTTGCCATACGTGTGATTTCACAACAAATTCAACCACTAACAAAGAATCCGGAAGTTTATAACCTATGTTGCCTAACACCAATTTTCCAATTTTATCCCACTAATCGTACATGAGCACTGACCGGATCTGTCCAACGTCCAACGTTAAAAATGAACTTTTTCCATGTAAACAAGACGACTGATTTTTATTGTATTTTGAGCAACCCTAAAACTTGATGTTGTTTTGTCACTTTTTGACAGTTCAGTCGTTCATCGCCGACGGCAGCAGTAAACACTTTTTCGCGAAGAAAATTTATATTTTAATATTCTACTAGTTATATCTAAATTTTCTCGACCAAAGACAGGCAAATGTTATGCTTGCTAACATGAGCACTTTTCAGTAAGTAATCTGGAACAAAATGAGGCAGTGTTAACCTTCAACGCGAGCTTTCAATATTTCCTTTTCTATTTGTCTTGCTAAAATTTTCTTCCTTTCTAGTGCAAAAATAGAAAACATTTGCAGGCTTTGCTTGTCCGGCGATGACAACTTGGAATCTATTTTTGGTGATAGTGGAAGTGAACTGCTGCAGACTTTAATTTATGACTGCACAACGGTGAAGGTGCGTATGATGTCGATTTGGAATATTTATGACACAATATCGAATTGATTGATTGATACAAATCATCTGATTTATTTGAAGGTTTACCAAAAGATGGGATATCCAACCGCGATATGTGTTTCATGTAGGTCTAAAGTAGAAGGATTCCATCAATTCCGCGAGCAGTGTATTCAAAACGATGAATATCTACGATCGACCTTCCTCGAGCCGGAAGTAGTGATCAAAACCGAGCCTGATATTATAATCGGTCCTACAGGCGACGAGGAAGATGAAGATGATGATGACGATATCAATGAAGCTGATATTGAAGAATGGGATGAGTCTGAGTCAAACGACGTCTCAGAAGATATGCAAATTGATACTAGTTCCAATGGTGTAGAAATTCCTATCCAGACAAGACTATTTACACCCAATGAAATTGATTTCAGCCGTCACGCAAGCTTAGTTCCTCTGTTAAAATGTGAATTTTGTTCAGCTGAATTCGCTATTTTGGAACAGCTGGAAAAACACATCACTAGTCACAAAGAAGAGAAAATCTTCAAATGTTTTTACTGTCCAAAGACATTTCATTTCGCGAAAAATTTAAACATGCACGTGGAATACATTCATTCGAAGGTGAAATACGCACAGAGATCAACGATCAAAGCCACTTCCATTTCACCGAATCGACGGGATCGAAATGAGACGAGTACGAGCCTAATGGCTAGTCCAAGTGGCGTAAATATTAATAACAACATTATTAACAGTCGGAATGAAAAATCAATGCAAGTTCAGTCCCCAGTAAATTCGAATCGTGGACCACCCAATCGGATTAGTAACCACGAATGTCATGTTTGCCACAAATCATTCAGTGATCTCCGCCAACACATGCTCCTGCACGACGGTGAAAAGCCATACAAATGTGATATCTGTTCCAAATCATTTTTCAACGCATCTACGCTGAAAACCCATTATCGAGTGCATAGCGACGAGAATCCGTTCCGCTGCACCACTTGTACCAAAGTTTTCGACAACGCTCGCAGCCTGGAACTTCACTACCGCACACACACTGGTATGGCCGAGGCTCGTATATTCTTACGTTCAAAATGATAAATTACTGTTTATTTTAGGTGAACGACCATATTGCTGCGATGTATGCTTGAAAAAGTTCTCTTGCTCTTCCAATTTAAAGCGCCATCGAAAGTTACATGATAGAGAGTAAAAAATGATGCAAATTAGAGCAACGTCCTTTTTTAAGGAAACAAAATGTGTATATTACAGGCACCCGTGTAACTAGCAGCTAAAAGTCATCTGCATTTAATCCGATAGATTTTCGAAGAGAAGTTTGTGCATTTCTGCGTCATTTAATTACTATACTCTTTTGGTCACTATTTTATGCGAAGATCGGATTGAGTAAGAGCTTGAGATTTGATCTTTTTTTTTAGCAAAACAAAACAGGAACATATGAAATCGCACTATACTGTAGAAATATATTTAGTAAACATCTGCGATGGTATATTAAGCCAAGTGAATTGTCTAAGTCATTATATTTATGTAGTTATTTATTATCTAGTCGTTATAGAATCGAAACCGTTAAGTTGAAAACATGTTAGTATGTATCGTTGAGCTTTATGTTAAAATGATTAAACCAAATTTTGCAATACAACAATACCTAAGTCAAATGAACACACATGTTGTACATAGAAAAAATAAAATAAATTATCGAACTTAATTGACACAAAACTCTAAATCAAAACGCTTGTATACGAGAATGCTGCAACATCGCACGAGAGCGAACGTGGCTCGATAGAAACATGCACGGAACATACAGAAAGAAAAAGAATGGCCAGCAGCTGGAGGAACATGATCGCGGAGCGATGGAAGAATTGCTTCGCGCTAATGTAAGTAAGTTCCACGAAAAGCTGAACCGCTCGCGCAAAGGCTTTGTGCCACAAACTGACATGTGCAAACGGTGACGGAAATCTTCTCACGAACGAACGGTGCTGAAATACGGTGGTGATGCACTTACAAGAGCGCTGTACTAGGTTATTACCAGGATTTGGGAGGAGGTAGTACTTGCGGAGGAGTGGATGGAAGGTGTCGCATCTACAAAAAGTCAACGAATTTGATTGGACCTGCAAAGCGCTCGCCAGTCCAGCGATGCACTGGTCGAGCAATGTTGCAGCAGTGACTCGGGTGGATAATATTGATGACACTTCTGAGCGCCGCCTACAAGGTATTCGTACACATTTAATGTCCATCGCCGATTGCAGGAGAATTGGTGGGGCAATATCAGACAGGATTTAATGCCAAACGAACTACAACGGATAAGCTATTCGCCATCCGTCAGATGTTGCAGAAATGTCACGAGTATAATGTACCGTAATCCGGGGGCAAATTGATCACTGGGGTGATCGGTTCGGTACCAAATAGCATTTCCTTTCACGGATGCTTAATACTTCGTTGCCATCATAGATATTCCATGTTTTCTAGTTTATAGATGTCTAATGATGATTTTAAACTATTTTATTTTTATTAAAGTCAGTTTTGCATAGAAATATTCACAGTTTTTGAAGGTGTTAGCAATACTGTTAGAAATGCCGGTACTGCACAATCCGCTGATAAGCCTGCATGTAAACTTTGAGTGTTAAAAATTTTCTGTAAGCTACAGTGTGAATTGCTGAACTCATTTTTGAAATCGTGCAGCGTTACAAGAATAGTGTTTTGCCCATAAAACCATTTATTGTTGAATAACGTGCTTAATTTAAGGGAAATTGTATACATTTAGGCGTGTTGTACAGATTTACAAAGTTTAATTTTGCAATAAAATGATGATAGTAAGAACACAGACAAACAGACGTAACACTGACGAAATTACCATCGACCACTCATTTGACGATCATTTAAAATTCGCTATTTTACAAACCTCACAACCAGAGGCGCGCGCATCGTTTTTCTTTGCGTTTGACGTTTCCCACTACCGCCATCTGCCGGTCTTGTTGCACGAAACATTTTTTCGTGCAACATGCTCACCAGATGATGATGGCGTAAACTGGGCGATGGATTTTGATGAAATTTGTTCTAACTGTTACGTCTGTTTGTCTGTGGTAAGAATATTAACATTGACAATGACGAGTAGTAAGAATATAGACATCATTTACAGATTGAGGAGACCCAAGTTTGGTAGATAGGGAAATTTTACATTCTAACATATGCTTTTTTATAAGGTGATCAATTTCGCCCCAATGTGTCATTTTAAATTTTTGATATGAAAACTAATTTTATGGAATGTTAAATTAATTTTCATAAAAATTCGATAACATAAATTGATAGAATTCAATGAAGTACTGATTTCACCGAAATTAATTTAACAATACAGTCAACTCTCTCTAACTCGATATTGAAGGGACCATCGAGTTAGGGAGGTATCGAGTTACAGAACACAAATCCTTTGCAACTGTGATCCAAGGGACCATCGAGTTAGCCATGAAAACCAACTTTTACTATGGTTCTCTAACTCGATATCGAGTAAGGAAGAGTTAACTGTATTTGAATTCTAAAGGAAAACATGACAAAAAGTTGTGAAATAGTGATCAATTTGCCCCCGGATTACGGTACTGAAGTATCCACAAGGAACGGTCCGTTGAATATGATACACGGCAGCTGTAAATTGGTGGCTGTTTTCAAAAACGACGAACGATTCAGGAAAACAAAACCGCGTCTGATGAAACATCGCAATATTGCGGCGCTTATTTTAAATCCACATCCAGCGGCGGCGGTAACGCGCAGAAGATACGCGCGCAATTCAAACGCAACGTCAAAACTCACGTATGCTTGGATTTTTTCGTTGTTCAAGGACGCAAATGTTTCAAATTGGCTAAATATGAAACATTTGGTGATTTTTATTATCACTGCGACGGTATATCGATATTTTCAGATAAACGCATTACGTGGATTTATCTTGCAGAGCACAATAAGGTGAAAAGGGAGCGTGGTTGTTCCTTTCCTCAGAGGAAGGTCGCGTGTATTTTTGAGCAAATGCATTTATACATGACACGCTAATACACCTTGAGAAAGCCTCTTGAAATATTCACAGTAGCTTCCAAAGCTGATGATTTATGGTAAAATCATATGGGTTGTCAGAAACTTCACCATAAATTTAGTGCGACGCAAATTGTGGCCAATAAGCGCAGTAAGCCGCACTAGGTACGGTTTCGAAATAAAGTTAAGAACTACTCTTCCATTCTATTAGACCATTTCCGTCATAAAATTTTATTTGCTCATGAGCTTTCTTTCAATTTTCTGGACAAACTTCTCTAAGGAACCCATATGTTTTGAAGCTCCTAACTATTGAAAAACAATGAAAAACTGGTGGCACGACAGTTCGCCCCACGGTCCCCTACTATTTATTTCTCTCCGATTTTTATCGGACCCCTTTTTTCCCTTTGATTTTATCTCCACGTTGTGGTGAATTTATGATCAGCTGTTCCCGCTGTTCCTCTACGGTCTCCACTCAAGCTTCTGGATTTACTCCAATGATTAACATTTACTCAGGTGGTGCAGATCATTGAAACGTGACACTAGTTCTCTCTTTTATTCCTTCGCTTTTCTTATGCAGAGCAAATAGTGACGTCAGCCGGAAAACAAAAGAAACAAATAGTGGCACGTATCTATGATTTGCGCCACCTAAGTAAATTCAGAACATTGGTCTCAACTTTGTAGATCTTCTGATTTGAATGAACTACTTTTTAATTTTTTTGGTAATGGCAGTGACTGCAATCCCATCATCCGTCCCGGAAACGACCTTGGTGCTGGTACTGGCCGTTCAAATATCTATATTAACAGGTTCCAACACCGGATTCTTTATGTTAATTGCATGTGCAGACATATTTCTCCGTTTTATTCTTAAGACCCTAACCAAGTGGAAACTGGAACCATCGGGACATGAAGAGAGCCGTCATGACGAAATTCTCCACGAACACCTTAAAAATCCCCTTCTTATCCTTCGCATGAAGTTGCTGTGGTGCTTCAGCTGAATAATTTCCGAAAAGACTTCTACTCTCTCCTGGCTTTGCGGCCAGTGGAAAATAGGCGACGAAAAATTTCACTGCATGGCAGCATATTGTCTTAGAAGCTATTTGATCTTAAATGGAAATCCGGAACATTGCCGCTTTCAAGGTTGCAAGAGCTGTTCGATTGACTTTGTTTGATTGGGATTCCGCCCCGGAATAAAAATGATACGCTTCCGCACAGTGAAATCTTCGTTGCTAGTTTGCCACCGACTACAAAACCACAAGAGAGCAGGATCGTTTTCGAAACCAATCGCGAATCATCCGGCGCACTACAGCAGCTTCAGATAATAAGTCGTTTCAATGTTGAAGAAGACCATTATTTTTTTCCAGCTACAATGATCGCCATTTTCAGTGGAGTTCTTGTGATTTCGGTAACTGTTTGAGGGCATAGAAGCAGTACGCTAAACCAGATTCACGCATCGCATGTGTTCGATCTACACAAAATAAGGCAACGAATGCAAAACTGTCTGAATTTTTCACTTATTCAGATATCTGAGCAATTCGCACTCATTCTGTGAGTGAGTCATCTCCCACGTGGCAGCAAACAGGATTTTTTCCATCGGAAAATGAAAGATGGTCACAGATGCGAAATTTGATTTACTTCCGCATTAGCTATTCAAATGGAAACAAATTCTGAAAAACCTAAAAATCATTATGTTTTTATAATCAAAAGAAAAATGAAAGCGAAGTCCGCATTTCGAGCGTTCCTTCGCTGTGCTCATTAATTTTTGTTTACAAGCCCTTCTCAGTAATGTAACCTATTTGCACAGAAAATGTACTGAATGAGAAGAGGCCATATTTGTGCACCCGGTACTCATTTTTGAGCGGAACAAGTTTAGCGTGAGGCTGACAAGCAACAAACCAACCAGCGAGTGTTGTGTGCTGGATTTGACATTTTGTTGGGTCTACAAACATTCAATGCAGGGATGTTGTATAAGTTTTGGAAAAATCTCCACTTTCTATACCCACAGGGTTGAAACAACTGTGCCGCATGATGAAATTCACCTCAAATTCCCAAATTTTCAAAAAAAACTGTTAGAAAATCAGGAGTACATATTAAAAATATCTGAAAGCGTCAATCATCATTAAAAGTAATCACCTTTCGAAGAAAAATATAAAAATTGGGGGTAAGGTCTGACGGAAATGGTCTAATAGATAATGGCATGGGTGATTTTTCACCCATTCATTCAGTTCCAAGTAGTTTATCCTACTTGCGCTGCATGATTTTTTGTTGAATTTTGTCCAGATCGATTGTAGAAGTTTCTTGTCGTACTTTTGGAAAAATACTAGGTATAGTACTGGCTCAATTCTTGGGCGACCCCTTTGAAGAATCATAGTAGAATTCTTTTACAAGTTTTGTAAGTTCTTAAGATCTCTAATTAAGATCTGTGGTGGTTTACAAACGTGATTACTACTGTCCAGTGCATCAGTTGAAGCATTCTAAAAGATTTGGGATTTTTCCATAAACATTGATTGATTGATCACAGCACCGAAGAGGTTGGGAATCACTCTGTCCTTCTACGCCTACTTGTCTAATGTTATATGCAAACCTTATGAACCGCAGGACAAATATGCGTAGAACAGCACTGGTCTATATCATCTATGTCATCTGTGAAGCAAACAAATTGATTGGATCTCGTTAAGCCCGGCTGTTAGCCCGGCTCTCCGCATAACAACTTCTTGCGCAATGTTGCTCAACAGGCACGAAAGTCCATCACCGTGTCGTTGTCTCCGGAGGGATTCAAATGAACTGGAATATTAGCCTGAAATCTTCACACAATTTAGCTTACCTTCCATCGTTATTAGCCTTGTGAGCTTCCCGAGGAAGCTGTTCTCGTCCATAATTTTCCATAGCTCTACGCGGTCGATACTATGGGTAGATGGGTCAAATTACCCCTTCCTTCCATTCCTCTTGTAATAGTTCGGTTTCTCAGATTGTGCCTATCAACCAAAAAGGGGCTGGTTGGTTTCAATCATACGCTGTGCTAACGTAGACATTGTCTCCATTGTCTTGACACTCATAACCTGCGCTCTAAGCACCATTCAGGTACTCATCGAAGTGCTCTCTCGATCACCTCACGCACCGTCAAAATGCTCCCATCCTTATCCCTGCACATCTCGGCTCGCGGCATGAGGCCATTGCGTTGAGGTTCTGATAGAACTTCCGTGTTTCTTGAGACCGGCACAGCTGTTTCATCTTCTCGCACTCCGTCTCTTCCACTCTTCCAGGCAGCATTTTTTCTCTCGAAAAAGGCGGGTCTGCTGTTGTCGCTTCCGTCTATAACTTTCCGTGTTCTGCTGGGTCCCTTGCTGTAGCATTCTTCTACTACGGAATTTGCCTACATTTCTCGTTGAATCAACCGTTGCGTTGACTTCGTCCCATTAATCAAACGTCGCTCTCAGCCGCATCGTTAATGGCTGCTTTCACTGTACTCCAGCAATCCTCAAGAGGGGTTCCATCCAGCTCACCCTCTTCCGGTAATGCATACTCGAGATGCTGCGCGTATGCTATAGGGCGATATTCAAAACTGAAAAGGCAATAGATGTCTCTTTTTCAGTGGTAGTAAAAACGAAATCCTGAAACAAAGATAGCACCATGGCAGATGAACTAAACACAAAAAGTTATGTATTCACTTTACACTTGATTTGTAATCACTACTTTTTTGATCCAGTTTCCTAATTGCAAGTAATTTACGTTTTTCATTATTTTCCTTACGTTTTGACAGTTTTCCGACTACCATTCTTCCATGCGCTTGTGTTGAAAGTTTGAGAAATTTGAGAATCCAGCGTAGCGCGATCAGTGGGTGGAATACAAACAACAGTGTCGTCGCTCGGCGGCCGGTGAAAGAAACTGAATGTTCGAAAGGTTGTTACCTGTACTTTTTGCCGCTGGCGCCAACTGTTAGCAGTTAAGAACGAAATAAACAGTCGTTACCCTATTGCGGTATCTGGTTGCTAGCGGCTCTAGGTCATACTGGGCGCCATCGGCACTATTTGTTGTTAACGACGGAGAGTTTTGAGCGCAGCACGGCATAAAATACATTATACATATCGTGTGAGCACAGGTTAACTATCACCAGATAGCGGTCAGAGTCAATAGCTTCACGAAAGGCTCCAACGTCGATCATGTCGGAGAAAATCCCTCCATCAATCAGAACCAGGGACGAAAATACTCAATCTACCCTCGCCTACATTGATACTTGCTGGGTAGAATCTGACGGCAAGAGTTCAGGCGGACAAGAGGAAGCTGGATTGGGATTTCGGTCGCGGAATAACTCGGTTAAACAACGCGAACAATACGGTTTATAATTATAATTTTATTCTCTGCTTCTGGTCGGAAAACACGTTTTTACGATAATAGTTGTTAGCTGTCAAAAGTATACATTGGCAAGGAACGCACTCACACTAGGTGCGTTAGTGGTAGTAGATACACGGAAAGATTAATGTAGGTGAGGAACTAGCAGTGCTCCCATTCCACACTCCCCCTCAATGCGGTGTCCTCACTGTTCGACGCCAAGACCAAGCATCTTACGAAAGTCCTGATGCTTCTGTGGGCCGAGCGGCTTCGTAAATATATCTGCCTACATTTCATCGGTGGGGCAGTACTCCAACAACACTTCTCCTTTGAGACACAACTCCCGCACGAAATGCTCCCGAGTGTTGATATGCTTCGAACGTCTATTGCTCCTCTCTGTTTTCACAAAGGCGAGACAACCTTGGTTGTCTTCCTTAACCACAGACGGTTGTTGCTGTCTTTCGCCGAACTCGTTGAGTAGTTGCCGAAGCAATATCGTTTCTTGGCAGGCCTCGCTGAGAGCATAGTACTCGGCCTCCATAGATGACAAGGTGACGCTCGATTGACGACGGCTGGCCCAGGAAACTACACCACCACCGTATACAAACACAAATCCTGTCGTTGACTTTCTGGTGGCCAGGTCGCCGGCCCAGTCGGCATCGGAATAGCCAACTAACGCCTGATCGGGATCTCCGCCTAGCCTGAGGTACCACTCCTTCGTCCCCTTTAAGAACCGCAAGACTCGCTTGGCTGCGGTCCAGTCGTTCTCCGTAGGCTCCGCAAATTTACGACCAAGGATGGCCGCCGCAACAGCAATATCCGGCCTCGCTACGACCGCTAGGTACAGCAGTCCACCGACGAGACTACGGTACACGTTAGGATCCTTCAGTGGTGCACTTGTATCTTCCGCCTTCACATATCCAATGTCCATTGGTGTTCTAGCCTCCTTTGCTTCAGACATTCCGTTTCGCTCAATTAACTTGTCGACGTAGTTCATTAGGCGCACATGGTAAACTCCTTCCTTCACGAAGATCTCCATCCCCAGAAAGTGTCGCGGTTGTCCTAGGGATGTCAGCTCGAACTCTGCGTTAAGGTGTTTGAAGCATTTATTCAGTTCCCCTTCAGATGACGACGCCAGGAGAATGTCATCGACATAAACGATGAGCAACACTCTGATTTCTCCCACCAATTTGATATAAAGGCATGGGTCCGCACTCGATCGCTTGAATCCGCTGTTCAGCAACACGTCTTGGAGCCTTTTACACCAGCATCGAGCGGATTGCCGGAGCCCATAGATACTCCGCTTCAAACGGCATACTAGATCTTCATGTCCTCGCTTGACGTACCCCGGCGGTTGCCGCATAAAAACCTCTTCGTCGAGGCTGCCGTATAGGTACGCCGTCTTGACGTCCAGGTGACGAATAATCAACTTCCGCTTCGACGCAATCGAGAAAAATGTTCGCAATGTTGCGTGTCGGGCCACGGGCGCGAAGACTTCCTCAAAGTCCTCTCCGTAGCGTTGGGTGTGTCCTTGTGCGACAATAGACCATTTCCGTCAGACCTTACCCCCTGTTTTTATATTTTTCTTCGAAAGACGATTATTTTTAATGATTATTGTCGCTTTCAGATCTAATTTATATGCACTCCCGATTTTATTATGATTTTTTGAAAACTTGAGAATTCACCACATTTTGAGTAGTGCGGCACAGTTGTTTCAACCCTGTGGGTGAACAAACTGGAGATTTTTCCACAACTTTCAATCTCACCCCTGTGTTGAGTGTTTGTAGACATAACGAAATGTCAATGTCTAATCAAGCACGCGACGACCAAGGTTCTGGATTTACTCAGGTGGCACAGATCATTGATGCGTGCCACTCGTTCTCTCTTTTACACTCCCGCTGTTCTTTTGCAGAGCAAATAGTGACGTCACTATTTGCGCTGCATAAGAACAGCGGGAGAATAAAAGAGAGAACTAGTGGCACGCATCAATGATCTGTGTCATCTGAGTAAAATCTATAACATTGCACGACAAAACGGAGAAACCTTACACAACGGATAGGGATGGTACACAAATTATGTCCGCTAAATTTCAACATTTTCGACTCCCTCTCCCCCCTTTGACACACTTTTTGTATGAGTCCTCTGAAAATTTTGCAAGACTTGTCACGCTTGGCTCGACACCTCCCCCCCCTTGGAGCGTGACGTAATTTGTGCATGACCCCATAGCAAATGAGCCTCTGTACGTGCCATCAATTCTCGATTACTTTTTCAAATCGACGTAAGTAACTTCCATACGGTTTTGAGAAAATTAACTCAGAAGAATCACAACCTGTCTTCTAAAAATGTTTTAAAATGAATCACATTTTTAACATTTTTTCGACGTGTACATTGCTTAAATTTTGCATGCAATGAGCTCGCGTTCAAAAACTATGGAGTTCATATTATTTCACACGTGAATTTTATGACAAAATTATAAGCCGTTTTATTCAGTTACTTGCGACGTTTTTCTACCAGTGTAAAATCGACTCAAGTAGTGTTTTGTTTTGATTCGTGGTTAAGTCACTTTGTCTCTCCATACAGCGGGGCGGCGAAAGTAGTGGTTAGGTTGCGAAAGTTGAAAATCTTACTTTCGTCGTTTTGTAAATCCGGAAATTAAACGTTCCAAAAGTGAAAAGTCGAGTTGGTTCAAAGCGAAACGTGTAGAATTTCGTCTGCGAAACACGTAGGATCGATAAAGTAAGTTTGTATACTTTTTTGACTTGAGTCTGTATGAATAAGTTTTCGAGAATTCTTTTGTTCTTATGACTTTTACTGTGCGCCGTGTGTTGGTGCTGTCTCACTCTCTCTCACGGGCAACTTGAAAACAGGGCGCACAGTAAAACTCAAACGTTTTATGGCATGCATAGGCTCATACCGTTTGATATCTGCTGCTTGTATCGTCTAACTGTTCCGAAACCATATGGCCAATGGAGTATACATGCTTCCCCTTTTCACTACTCTAATAAATCTCCCCGGAAAATCCTCCACGACCACCACAAATATCCCCTTCATCTTCCCACCGGAAGCCTCTGCCGTGCTCTGCTATAGTCTTCGAAAAAGGTTCTGCTCCCGGTGGCAAACTGGGCCGGTGGCAAACCCGCCGTTGTCGTGAAAGATTTCTTCGTACTGGATCTCTTCTACATATTAAAATACCGGTGGTGGAACCGCAGTTAAAAACATTGCCGACCAGCAGCTGCACCAAGAGGGTTTCCGGGATGGTTTTGATGATTTCAGCCACGGTGGAAGTGGCGGATGAAAACATAAATAAAGGGAACTGTCATGATTGATTAGAAACAGCTGATCAAATATTCACCACAACGTGGAGACAAAAATCATAGGAGAAAAAGGGGTCCGATAAGAATCGGAGAGAAATAAATTGTAGGGAACCGTGGGGTGTACTGTCGTGCCGCCAGTTTTTCATTGTTTTTCAATAGTTAGAGTCATCAAAACACATGGGTTCCTTGGGAAAGTTTGTTCAGTAAATTAATAGAAAGCATATGAGCCATTAAAAAAAATTCACGGAAATGGTCTATTCGGGCCTTGTATTTGACTATCTCGTTCTGTTCGTTACGCTTTATCTTGAAGACCCATCTAGAGCCGACAGTCTTCCTTCCTTTGGGTAGCGGAACGAGCTCCCACGTTCCATTCCGCCGATGGGACTCCAGCTCTTCATCCATCGCCAAACGCCATTCCCGTATCTTCACAGCTTCCTTGAAAACTACTGGCTCGTCAAGAGCGCACGCCGCAACTCCTGCAGTATCCAGCTCGAAGTCTTGCAAGTAGCGTGGAGCTACGCCTCGATTTTGTCTGCCGGATCGTCGCACATCCAGCGCCGGTTCGTCCTCCAAATTCCGAGAATCGTAGAACTCCTCCGGATCCGATTCTCCGCCAACAGCCCCTTCTTCTTTGTAACCGTCATCCTTGAATCAGCTTGATTTCTTCTTCGTTGAGCCTCCTCCACGGAGGAGGAGCCATTGCCGAGTTCAACAAAACGGGCATCACGACTCGCGACGATGTTGTCGGTACCGGGAACTAGGAACCGATAACCTTTTTGGTTCATACAATACCCCACGAACTTGAGCTTACGGGCCTTGCTGTCCAGTTTTCCCCTTTTGACATCAGGCACGTGCACGAAAGCCTCGCTCCCAAAAACACGGATGTGACTCAAATCTGGCTTTCTTCCCCACCATAGCTCAAATGGTGTCTTCTGAAGCGAACGCGATGGCAATCTGTTTTGAAGGTATGTTGCCGTGAGGATCGCCTCTCCCCAAAACCTTTTCTCCAAGCCGGCATCAATTAGCATGCACGTCGCCATCTCCAAAAGAGCCCGGTTCTTCCGCTCCGCGATGCCGTTTTGTTGGGGTGAGTACGGCGTGGTGAATTGTGGCCGTATTCCCTCCTGTTTGTAGAATCGACGGAGCTCGTTATTATCGAATTCGCCGCCCCCATCAGAGCGGATCACCTTGGGCTTGCGGTTGAACTGGGTCTCGGTCCACTTCACGTACTCCTTAATACAGTCAGCGGCTTCCTTTTTGCTTTTCAGCAGGTAGGTCACAGTGAATCTGCTAAAATCATCTATAATGTTCATCACATACCTGTTACCATTCGGCGTCTCGTTCTTCATCGGCCCATAGAGGTCGGTGTGGACAATGTCGAGGATCTGCGCCACCTTCCGCTCCGTAACAGGCGGAAACGGCAATCGGGCTGACTTGCCCTCCAAGCAGCATTCACAAACGATCTTCAAGCCGCAGTCTACGACTTTCACACCGGTTGCCAGGTGCTCCTTGTTAATTCGCTCCACCGCTACCCAATCTCGGTGGCCAAGGCGTCTATGCCATTGGTGCTGGCAGTTCGGAAGATGTTGACCCGATGCTATCGCCGCCGACTCTTTGGTCTTCAGGTAGTACACACCGCCGGAGCGACACCCCGTCGCTACAACGGTATCACTGGAACTCACAACACGGCAGCCATCACTGTCAAACACCACACTCATGTTCTTCTGTGCCAATTTCGTCACTGAAATCAGGCTGGAGGCCAGTCCCGGCACGTATTTAACCTCACTCATTTTCTTCGTCATCGACCCCACGGATGACACCACTGCCTTCACCCAATATTTGGGTCTTCTTCCCGTCCGCCAGTGTGATCCACCCACCAGCAAACTCCCGCAGCGACGTGAAAAAGGAACGATCGGATGTCATATGGGCGCTTGCCCCACTATCAATCAGCCACAGCGACGTTTTCTCACTACCCGCTTTGAAGGCGGCAAACTTCTGCTCTACATTAGCGGCTTTTGCCTTTGCATTGCCACTAGCACCACTCTTCGATGGATTGTCATTCGGTTTCCCTTCGGCCAAGAACTTCCGGCAGTTCCTTTTCAAGTGGCTGGCCTTCTTGCAGAAGTGACACGTTCTGCTCTCCTTGCCCCGCTTGTTTTCGGAAGACCACATTGCCTTCTCCCCCTTTCCGGAAGAACCTTCGCGCTCCAAACGGCGATGGTATTCGTCCGAAAGTTTGGACTTGACTGTATCAATCGTTAGGTCATCTTCGGACCGGGAGTCGAGGGCGGTAACGATACCATCGAACGACGGGGGTAGGCTCCGGAGCAGCATACAAATTTTCACGTCCTTTTCCAATTTTGTGCCCGCTGCGTCCAACCGGTCGAAAAGGTCATCCATCTCCAGCAGATGCCTCTCGAGATCACCGGCTTCCGGAAGATTCGTGGCACATAGCTTTTTCAGCAGCGAAACACGGAGCGATCGCGTTGTCTTTTCGTGATATGTCTTCAGGGCATCGTACACTTCACGCGCATACTCACAGTTCTTTATCAAAGACAGTTGACTGTCCTCTAGCAGTAACACTAATGTCGCTTTCGCCTTGCGATCGTCCCGTTTCCACGCCACTGTTTTCACTAACGGAATATCGTCCTCCACCACACTCCACAGATCATCGCGGTCGAGCAGCATTCGCGCTTTGATCTTCCAGGTGGACCAGTTCGTTCCGTTCAGTTTGGGAACGGAGAATTTCACATCGACCATCTTCACAACACTTTTCGCGCAAACAACAACACTCTTATTCGCCCGGTGGCGGAATCCAGGTCGCACGCACGGGTACAGTACTCGACACCGCCGAAACTGTCTAAACGGGAGACCACTTTTTCACCGAAATTTTCACTCCGTCGCGAGCAGCGCTGGGCCCATAACCTGACGGCAAGAGCTCAGGCAGACAAGAGGAAGCTGGATTGGGATTTCGGTCGCGGAATAACTCGGTTAAACAACGCGAACAATACGGTTTAGAATTATAATTTTATTCTCTGCTTCTGGTCGGAAAACACGTTTTTACTAGAGTGCCTGTAAACAAGAGTGACGTCATGTTCCAGTTTTGACAGGTCTCCTGCTCGATTGGAACGCGGATTTGTATGGAAATGACAGTTCGCCGCTGTTCCAATTTTGACATTGACGCCACTCCTATCTAGATCCACTCTGGTTTTTACGATAATAGTTGTTAGCTGTCAAAAGTATACATTGGCAAGGTACGCACTCACACTAGGTGCGTTAGTGTTAGTAGATACACGGAAAGATTAATGTAGGTGAGGAACTAGCAGTGCTCCCATTCCACAGAATCTTCGTTGATTTTTATTTGTTTTTATCCTCACCTTGACAACACAACAAAGATTGGCAAAGCGCTTGCGCAAGATTGTCAGTTTCCTTTTAACGTGCTGCTACTCAACCGCTTTTTGATAATCAAAAACAAAAAATGATATTCATTCTAACCAGCTTGACTTTTTTACATTCCGCTTCGGGAAGTTGTAATTTTTGCACGAGGTACACTAAAGACGCGTCAATATAATCCATTCCGTGCATCGGATCCTTCATTACCCGTATAGCAGCATATTGTTTATAAATTTGAACCTCATTGATAATCAATTTTCTAAAACTGACACTCTTCTGCTTCTGATAATCAAAAACACCAACGACATACGGGCATCGTTGTTTGTTTTGCCCATCTACTTTTGTGCCGTCTTCATTGGTACAATCATATTGGTGGTGGTGTGGTTACTTTGATGGTGGCATAAATTCAGTGAATTGAGTATGGACCAATGCACGAGTTCACTATTTGACGTTTGGGCGGTGCCGTGTTATTTACGTGACCATGGCAACGAATGAATTCGGCACCGCTCAAACGTCAAATTAGTGAACTCGTGCATCGGTCCATAGTGAGCATGATTTTTTTCGTCCCTGATCAGAACGTGATCAATTTGTGATTCTGTTGGCCAATTTTTTTTTGACATTTAACGCATTTTTCTATCTGATGAATGTATTTCGAATAAGAGTTCATACACAAAGCTCATAACACCAAAAACGGTCATTTTTGACACCCTCCAACCCCTACGTTACGCATTTTGTATGAATATTTTTCGAATTTTATATGAACTGTAAAATCTTGGGAACATTATGTTATGAAATTTGTGAATAGGTCCTAAATATTTCATCGAATTGCTTTGTACTTCTCAATCACTAGCTTCTTGTCGATCCGATTACGACTCGAAAGAGCGATTTTGATTCGGAATTAGGTCGTTTAGCAGACGTTGGATAATGTACAGCTCGTGCTGATAAAATCATCATTTTGTAATTTGTTGCACGCATCCTCAACTAAAATGTAAGCCAGTTTTTACTGTGCCCATTCTCTCACTACATGCGATCTCGGCGTGATTGGAAATGAACCCTTCTCACTGTGAACTGTCAAAATCGCAGTCATGCATGCTTGTTTTCTGTCTCGTCCTTCAGTCTCACGCGCTCGGTCCGGTTTTGCGTGCAGTCTTTCGGTGCAGTTTTTGCAAGTAAATTTCGGTAAATTTATTGCATCAACAAGCTTCCTGGTCTCCCGAAAAGGATTGGAACCGTGTCCAAAATGACCATCAGTAGTTTCCTGCGTGTGCGCCACTCTCTGGCCGCGGCAAAGTGCGTTCTTGAGGTTGGTGCATTCGTCTTTGGGTTATATAACTAAGATGGGCATTTACCGGGATTCTAATCCGTTTTACGTGCCTTTTTAGAATGCTAAGCAATCGTTCTCGAGTCATGCGGCCTTCGCCGAGCACGCCAAGTTGGAGAGAATCCGGAACATCGGTATTTCGGCGCATATTGACAGCGGAAAGACGACGCTGACCGAGCGCATTTTGTTCTACACGGGGCGGATCAAGCAGATGCATGAAGTCAAGGGAAAGGACAATGTGGGAGCCACTATGGATTCGATGGAACTGGAACGACAGCGCGGTATTACGATTCAGTCCGCTGCCACTTACACAATGTGGAAGGACCACAATATTAACATCATCGATACGCCCGGTCATGTGGATTTCACCGTGGAGGTTGAGCGCGCTCTTCGTGTTCTGGACGGTGCCATTCTGGTTCTGTGCAGTGTGGGAGGCGTTCAGAGTCAAACTTTGACCGTTAATCGGCAAATGAAGAGGTATGCTATGATTTGTAATTGATACATGTCTGGTAGCAGGACTCTTTTCAGAGTCTTGGACTCTATTTTAATGCAAGTCGCTAAACAGTCTATGTCTAATGGAAGGTCTCTAAAGTCTATTTTAACCAAAATGATCTCTAACGTCACTGTTTTCTTCATTCTGTTTACAGTGAATATTGGTGCAAAGTTTTAAGGGCTTTAGAAAAACCTTCAGAGACTAAACTTGGTATATTCAACACATTCCTCAGGAATTTCGTCTGTGATTCTTCGAAGAAAAGCCTCAGGAATACTTTTAGTGATTTCTTCAAGGATTCCTTTTGCAAAAAAAAATTCTAAAGGTTCCTCCATCAATTATCACTAAAATTACTCCAGCATTTTTAATGATAGAATGCATAGAATATTCCCCCGAAATTTGTCCTGGGAAATGCTTGAGCACTTCAACGCTACTTGCTCCAATAATTTACACAGGATTTTTTTCCCTATCACACAATGCAGCTCACAATCCTTCGAACAAATTAAGCATTTCAGATGACATATATCGATTTCGACGTTTCTGTGACTTGTCAGACTTGATAAAGAAGTTCAATCCCTCAAATTGTCTGAGGAATCAGTCTTTTGTTCATGGCTCTTGTTATATTTCTTGGTTTCTGCTTATTCTCATTTTTCAAGCAAGAAGTCTCTAAAGTTCCCATTATTGAGACGCTCAGTCGCTACCAGCCTTGTGATTGTAGATTGATAGATTTATAACCTGGAGCACATTTATCATTTCAGATACAACGTTCCGTGCTTGGCTTTCATCAACAAGTTGGATCGAACCGGGGCCAATCCGTACCGTGTGTTGGGCCAGATGCGTTCCAAACTGAATCACAATGCCGCCTTCATCCAGCTGCCGATCGGCGTGGAAAGCAACTGCAAAGGAATTGTCGATTTGGTCAAGCAGAGGGCTCTGTACTTTGAGGACCACTTGGGACTGACAGTTCGAGAGGATGAGATTCCCCAGGAAATGCGGGCGGAGAGTGACGAGCGTCGCCATGAATTGATTGAGCACTTGTCCAATGTTGACGAATCTATCGGGGAACTGTTCTTGGAGGAAAAAACGCCAACGGAACAGGTCATTATGGCCGCAATACGTAGGTCAGCTCTGAAGAGGACATTTACACCGGTTTTGGTGGGAACGGCGTTGAAGAACAAAGGTGTGCAGCCTCTGTTGGATGCAGTTCTGAACTATTTGCCCCATCCGGGAGAGGTCGAGAATATTGCCCTTATTGAAAAGAAGGGCAAGGAACCACAGCAGATTATGCTGGATCCGGCCCGAGATGGAAAAAGTCCTTTTGTTGGATTGGCGTTCAAATTGGAAGCCGGTCGGTTTGGTCAGCTGACCTATTTGCGTTGTTACCAAGGTGTACTCAGGAAGGGAGACAGCATTTTCAACGTCCGCTCAGGAAAGAAGGTCCGATTGGCTCGCTTGGTCCGACTACACTCGAATAACATGGAAGATGTGAACGAAGTCTACGCAGGGGACATTTTCGCCCTGTTCGGTGTCGATTGCGCTAGCGGTGATACCTTCGTGACTAATCCCGATTTAGAGCTCTCTATGGAGTCTATTTTCGTGCCTGACCCAGTTGTCTCGATGGCAATCAAACCAGCCAACAACAAGGATCGTGACAACTTCTCCAAGGCAGTCGCCCGGTTTACCAAAGAGGATCCAACCTTCCGGTTTGCCTACGATACCGATATCAAGGAAACGCTCGTCTCGGGAATGGGTGAATTGCATCTGGAAATCTACGCGCAACGAATGGAACGTGAGTACAACTGCCCAGTCATTCTAGGTAAGCCGAAAGTAGCCTTTCGTGAAACTCTAGTAGCTCCCTGTGAATTCGACTTTCTGCATAAGAAGCAGTCTGGTGGACAGGGTCAGTATGCTCGAGTAACGGGTGTTCTGGAGCCACTGCCACCCCATCAGAACACAACCATCGAGTTTACCGACGAAACCGTTGGTACCAACGTCCCGAAACAGTTCGTGCCCGGAATTGAAAAGGGTTTCCGTCAGATGGCCGAGAAGGGTCTGTTATCCGGGCACAAACTTTCCGGTATCAAATTCCGCCTGCAGGATGGTGCCCACCATATCGTGGATTCCTCAGAATTGGCCTTCATGTTGGCTGCGCAAGGAGCAATCAAGAGCGTCTTCGAGAACGGAAGCTGGCAAATTTTGGAACCAATCATGATGGTCGAGGTGACGGCACCGGAAGAATTCCAAGGAACGGTCATCGGACAGCTGAACAAGCGACATGGTATCATCACTGGCACTGAGGGCTCCGAAGGATGGTTCACGGTTTATGCCGAAGTTCCCCTCAACGACATGTTTGGCTATGCAGGAGAACTTCGATCCAGTACGCAGGGCAAGGGCGAGTTTAGCATGGAGTACAGTCGGTATTCGCCGTGCAAACCGGATGTCCAGGAGAAGCTGATGCAGGACTACCAAATTGCGCAGGGTAATGTGGTGGTGGACGCCAAGAAGCAGCAGAAGAAGAAAAACTGAGGGCTTTCGTTTGGAAAGCGGGATGAAAAGCGGGTGCTGATCTGTACATACTAGGATTAATTGAAACTATGTTACATTCAAGATAGGCTAACTAATTGGAACAAATCATTAAAATGATTACAAATCAAAACTGTGCATTGCGTTTTAATTTGCCCAAGAATTATCAATCGATCTTAATACCTAACACTAATCAGTACTTTTCAGTCCTTTTTTCTACTATTGATCCTTGTTTGGACCCGTGCCTTCGATTTTTCGTTGTACTCGTTGGCGAAAGCTAGCGGTGGTAATCCTTCTTGGACACCGTCTTGGGAAAAAACCTCTCGAAGGTCATGTCTTCTTTCGTTTATTCACTAAACAAAAGGAAGGGTGAATACCATCAGTGCACCAGATTCCGCTCATTTAAGGGAAGTTATGTGTTTGAATGTTTATTATGTAATAACTATTGTGTCGATCAATACTATTTTTATGTCACAATGTAGCTCCAAGTATAGGTAATCGACGGCAAAATAAAAAGAATTTGAAAAACTTTCATAAAAAAATATTTAATTGCATTTGTTACTGCAACGTAGTGTTCCTATTTTCGCTCACGGTAAACAGATTTCGTGACGAACTTACTAAAAATGCATTATTTCGAATTTCGTTATTTATCCTGATATTTTTTGTGGTCAAACCATAGCTACTACTGCAATAAAGAAGGCTGTATACTAAAATCGACATTTCTTTAAAATTTTGTTTATTTTTTTTGCATGAGCGGTTATTGGAACACACAAACATACCTAGTGACCCAATAACCGCTCACGAGGTCTTGTGTTTTTAATATAAAGAATTATTTAATCAAATGAAAATATTTTAAGACGACTTCATTTGAAAGTTTTTAATATTGCTAGAATATATCCGTGCGAAAAATGTTGGTTTTTGACACGAAAAATCAATTTTTACACTAGTGAGCGGAAATAGGGGCATGAGCGGATACTGGTGCACTGATGGTATCTTAAATCACAACTTCCTTCCAAAACAGAGGGGTTTAAAACTGTCACTAAACGTGGCAAGAATGAAAAAAGGACGTTTCTCCGGAATGCGCACTTTCTTCCTAGGGTGAAATGGATAATGTTGATAATTGCAACGAAATGAGCAATCAGTTCGATGCCCTAGACAAATTTTCCGAACACCAAATCGAAGCAGCCTCTAGCCCAAGCTCTTTGATTCAAGTGAGGAAACAAAGAGTACCGCCTATCGTGGTCAGTTGTTCCGAATTTGGGGGATTCAGGCAGGAGATCTTGAACTCCATTAGGGAAATCAAGGCCTCCTTCCAAATCGCAAAGAGAGGAGACTGTCGCGTTTTGCCGGAAATTCTTAAAGATCGCGAACTTCTTCTCAAACATCTAGAAGAAGCACAAATTTTACACATAAAACTGAACGTTTGTTCAAAGTCGTCTTGAAAGGTCTCGCGAGTGACTTTAAGTCACCTGAAGAGATCAAAAATGGAATAAATGATTTACTTGGATTTTCCCCAGTCCAAGTAATCATTATGAAAAAGAGAACCCAATCTGGCATTGTTCGGAAAGGGTTTTCTCAAGAATATTATTTAGTTCACTTTAACAATTAGCTAATAATTGTTAAAGCTTTAGAAAAAGCAAAACTTATGTTCGATATCCGTGTGACGTGGAAACATTTCCAGAAGCCTGGAGGAAATTACCACAACCCCACTCAGTGCCGTCGGTGACAAAAGTGGGGTCATGGTACAAAAAATTGTCGCATATATGCTAAATGCATGATTTGCGGAGGTTCTTCTCACGCCAAGGACGTATGTCCAGTGAAGGAAGATAAGTTCTTATGCGCCAATTGCAAGGGCAATCATTAGTCAAATTTTTGGTCTTGCCCTTCGGACAAGAGAGTCGTTGATGCTCGTGCCAGGCAGATGAAAGATAATATCCGTTACGATAACGGTCGTTTCCGGAATTTACCTGGTAGAGTAACGAACAATGCTCATTTTTCAGTTAACGATCGCTTGATCATGAATCATGGTGGTGGTTGGTCCCTAGTGATAAATCCTACCTCCGTTCTGGTCACGATCTTCAGATTATCGTGATTCGTCAACATTCTTATTGATAAAGTGGGGGGACAGGCTTGAAATGGGGTTTGAAAGAAAAGAATGTCAGAACAGGTATCCACCGGCGACGCCAAACGGACCAACGTAATGTGGTGTAATCTGGGATTTGTGGATTGAATACTGATATTTTTTGCCAAGCATCAATATGGGTGACTTCCGAGGATAGCGAAACGTAAGAGGGGTTATGACAAGGTTGTGGGTAAATCCATCACATTGGGGTTGTGACTCTGTCTTGTCAGGAATAGGGTCTGATTGGTATTGTAGTATGCAATAGAGTTCGGAATTGATAAACAGACTTTGAGGAAAGAAGTTTTGAACGTAAGGCAGCAGCACCTTGGATCTTGGAGGGCGTTGGTCTGGAGAGTTGGGCAGCTGTTTATGCTGGGTTACATTACGTAGAAAGTGGAATCTGTTTTGCTTCGCACACGGAGAAATATTTTTACCTAATTTTTGAGTTTACTTTACCCAAAATTAAGTATATCGATTATAGTTTCAACCCAAAATCTCTCGGTTTTCTCTTTCTCCCACACGAATGTTGTCAAAAATAGAGAGAGCTGCATCCACCCAATGGGGGTACTTTGGCCCAATAAGCCAAATTTGGGTAAATGCAACTTTTCTTATGTTTGGGTCGAAAGAACTCAATTTTGCGTTAAATCAACCCAAAATTAAGTATATTTTTCTAATGGAATTAAAGCCAAACTACCTAGTGGGGACCTTGGAAATTTAGCCAAAATTGAGTTATTGGGCTCAACTACGGAATTGCGTTGAAACAACCCAAAATTGAGTTGAATTCCGTCTCCGTGCATAAATTATGGGAAGTATTTGAAAATGGTTTCTTGTTCAGATTTTGTAACGCTAGAAAGAATCTTTAGCTCGGCGTTATATTAGGAGGTTATTATAGTGCAGGGTCGAAGAGAGGATGAATATTTGATCACTTAAACTTTACGCTGCAAGATATCCGTAGTCGTTTTTCGTTTTTTTTTTCTGATGTACAGGTATAAACAGGTATATTTAGCCTAAATAATGAACAATCATACGCGTAGAGCCTACGGGTCATGAAGTTAGGATTGAAATCAAAATAATATTGCGCATTTCTTTCACACCACAGGATTATCGCAGAAGTTTTTACATGTGCGGAGGTGCCGGTAGAGGTGCGCGATTGCGTCGAGTCGGGTCGGTGTTTTCAGCGGACTCATATTTCGCAAATCGAAGAATGAGTGCTCTGAGGGCATCAACATGATTCGATGCGGTCTCACACTTTTATTTGTGCTTTTGCACTTGTCTTATTAAATAGGAATACTTTGTGTTAGGGAAAGTGGAGGAGAATAAATTATGATTTATTAGAATTTTCTAATAGAGGCAGAGTTCACATGTTACTTAGGTATTTGAAAGCAAATGAGAACCACATTAAATAATAGATAAACACTAATGCTCATATTTTTATATTTTTATATTTTTCATTTCATCACGGTCCTCATTGCCCGAGCGGAGTCGACAAAACTCGAGGTGGATAGAATCGACGGAACTACGATACGGAAAAGTAACAGATGAGAAACTATCGATACATTTATTCAACTATAAAAATCACGTTTTAACGTAATAACTTTATTTCTTTCTTCTCGTTCCAGCAATCCAACAGCCAAACCATTTCTACTATCTTTTCACTTCCTCTTCGTTACATTTATAGTCCCTCTGGTACTGAATCGAATGGCGCATTCCGCTTTTATTAGCGCTGTCTTTGCTGTACGTTGAGCATGGTGTCGGAGGTGGTGTGCTCTGTAGAACATCTGATGTGCTACACGGCACGCCACTTCCGACATTTTGTTTGGTGTGCGGGATGGGCAGTGCTGGTGATGAGGTGGAGGGCGCTATTCGGTTTAGTGGCAGAGGGACTATATCTATTTAATGTATCTGAAACTTGTGGGACCGCTTTAATTCCGGCGCCTGCTTGTGGAAGAACCCGGTGTGCTAAACGGTATAGGACATGTTAACGGGGGAGGCTTGGTAGGTCCTCACCCAGCCCGTGTCTAGATTGGCGGATAATTGTCTGCCAGGGTGTGGATTGAGCAATTACAATTACAATTACAACGATCGCTTGATCATGAATCATACCCATCAGGAAGATCATAACCATGCTCATTCTCAAACTAATTTTAATCCGTCAGGTAGCCGTTCGAATCTTTCAATTTCGAATGTATCTACCCACGGAAAATCCTTTGCCAATATCGTAGCAGGTAATTTGAACTCCTCCCCTATTCGTACTATGAGTACCCATTCTATTTGTTTCAAATCAAATGGAAAAAAACCCTACCGCCACAGGTAACTCCTACTCCGCTTCTTCGTCTACCGAAATGTACCCACTTCAAGTGATATGTCTGCCTCTGATATTAATTTTCTAACTGAACAATTGAATCTAATGATTGATGCAATGCTCAGAGCCACCACTATGACTGAAGCAGTCCAAATTGGTGTAAAACTTGCTAATCAAATTGTTATTGGATTACGTTTTCCTAATGGATCCAAATAATAATTTAAATATTTTAAATTGGAATGCTCGTTCTCTGAATGGTAAAGAGGACGAACTGTTTAATTTTCTTACAGCTAATAACGTGCATATGTATAGCAGTTATTACTGAAACGTATTTGGAACCTGGATCCAAACTCAAAAGAGATCCTAACTTTTTTAATTATCGAAATGATCGGCTTGATGGGGCATGTTGGGGAGTTGCACTCATCATTCATAGGCGTAAAAAACAACAACTGTTTTCGTCATTTGAAACTAAAGTTTTTGAAACTTTAGGTGTTTCTGTTGAAACACAGCTAGGTAAATATACTTTCATAGCTGCCTATTTGCCTTGTCAATGCTCTGGACAGCTAGTTAATTTGCTCTAAACTGACAAACTCGCAATAAGTCAATTTTTTTTGTCATTGGTGACTTTAATGCCAAACATCGGTCATGGAATAATTCTCAAAGTAATTCTAACGACAGAATTTCATTTGATATTTCTCAATTCAATGCGCTAATAGCCCTACATGTTTTTCCTCTTCTAGAAATCCATCTACGATTGACTTGGTCTTAACCGACTCTAGTCATCTTTGTAGCCAACTGATTATTCATGCTGATTTTGATTCTGATCATGTCCCTGTTACATTTCAAATATCCCATGAAGCGATTCTCAATCCTATGAGATCCACTTTGAATTATTTTCGAGCCGACTGGAATATATATGTAACGTATATTGACTCTTAATGTTAACATTTCTTTACAAACTAAACTTGATATTGACAATGCTCTTGAAACTTTAACAAATTCCATTGTTGAAGCCAGGAGCCTTGCAATTCCAAAATGTGAAGTAAAATTTGAATCCGTGATTATAGACGATGATCTTAAACTCTTGATCCGTCTTCCTGCTATGAAAATTATCCGTCGATCCTGCTATGAAAATTATAATTGTAATTGTAATGACCGTATATCACCCATTGATGCACATTTCATTGCTACAATAAAGCAATGCTACATTGCATTCATAAAATGGAATTAAAGCATTATTGCACGCATATTGCAGAATAAAAGCAATGATGCATTGCACTTGTTGAATTAAAGTTAAAATACGGTAATACCTTAATGCTTGTGGTTACTTGGGTATATGGCAGGATTTGCAAAAAGATATCAAGAAACGTTTTGAAATTAAGATTTCTCAATTGACCCTGGCTCTAAGCCCTTTTGGAAATTATCTAAACTTTTGAAAAAACCTCAGAAGCCAATACCAGCATTGATAGATGAAAACAAATCATTACTAGATAATTGCGAAAAAGCTCAAAAGCTTGCTATGCAGTTTGAAATCGCGCACAATTTTAATTTAGGACTTACTAGTCCAATTGAAAATCAAGTTACTCAGGACTTCGAAAATATTCTAAATCAAGAGAACGTCGAGTGTCGAGTGCTCGACACTGAAGAAGTCTGTAAGTCGCAGACGAAATAGGCCTATCTGTCAAGATAAGCAACACATATTAGAGTTTAAAGGTATTTGCTCGCCTTACAAGTGATTTTAGCATTTTATTTATTTTTTTTTTTGCAAAAGTGAAGTGTTAAAGTTCGATTTGTAGTTTTAAACATACTCTAATAATCCCTCCCCTAAATTTAATATAAAAAGTGTAGTGTTGCCCTGATAGTAATTAAATGATCATCTCATCACTTTGTTATCAAATCTGAGGGAGAGGAGACAGCTGGCTTAGATTGCGAGCTGCGAAAAGTCAAGGGAACCTGTCATCAACTGTCACTGGAAAACCGCACATTCGAAGGGCAGAGCGTGAAAAACCGACAAAATTTGGTCAAACTTAAACTGGATGTGATTGAATATTCAGGTTGTTTTTCTGTGCTCTCGCATATAGAATCGTTGATTATTTAAATATTGTCGATTGGACTCAAATTGCTATTGAAATTGTTTTATTTTGTGATCTTTTTGATAACAAATAGGATATGAAAATGGTTTTGGCATAGTTTGTGCTCTCCGAACCATTGTGCGAAACCCAAACATGAGAAGAAGAAATCAAAGAAGCCAAAAAAAAAAAAAACAAGCCAGTTGTCAGTGAGCTGTCTCCTCTCTCTCAGTATCAAATCATCCTTACTGGGAAGATTTCACATGAGAAGAGTTTGTTCATTTTTCTTTGTTTGTTCTATATTATAACGAACAGACGACTGAATACTAAAGCTTTGCCTATTCCATAGTAATTTTCATATAAACTGTATGCACAACCAAATCTTTTCCAAATAATAGACTCCGTTCTAGCATAGGGGAGCAAAAAACTTCAGTCTAGTGTACATACAGGTTTTTCATATAAAAAAATCCATTTTTAGAATTCAGGTAGATTTAACCATTTTGACAAACAAACATTTGATTGAACAGGATTACAGTACATCAGCCAGTACATAGGCCAGATAGCTGTAACGGTATATGCGCAGCAAGACCAAGCTGAGGATCGTGGGTTCCAATTCTATCGGTCGAGAATCTAAAGGAAATTTTCTCGATTTCCCAGGGCGTGGAGTATCTTCGTGCTTGCCTCTCAATATACATATGAAAAAATGGTCAATTGACAGAGAAAGCTCTTAGTTAATAACTGTGGAAATGCTCATAAGCTCAAGCTGAGAAGCAGACTCTATCCCAGTAAAATTGTCCTACTGATTAGCATAATTTCAAACAATGCATTCATTTCTCATATCAGGGTGTTCTGTAATAGGCAACACTATCATGGTTGTTTGGTAAAACTAATATATAAAAAAATATTTAAAAAATCCTATAATGTCTGAAGTGATATCTTTTCTCATATGAAAATGAAGTCGAATTACGTTTTACAATCGTTTATTATATCAATAGTTGTCAGGTTCAAGTTTCACAATTGGTTAAGTCTTATTCACTGAACGTCATCGTATTCGGTTTAAACGGTTGAGGTCTGTATTTCAACCGAGAATGCTTTCTAATAATTGAGACACGCGTTCGAATACTTCTATTACTTATCTCATTTTCATTTATAAAATTGTGGTCTAATTGGGTAAAAGAGCTTATTTCAGCCATACTATTCTATACTGATAATATGTATGGCAATTGCGATGCAACTACATTGACCTAGAGGTACTGCTGGTAGCACCTGATCTTACGGTTGGCCCTTCACCTATCCATGATTTATTTCCGGTTCCAGATTCTCCCAGATACATATTTGAGCAGTTGTGCTGTCTTCTTCAGTCGAATCACAACTCGTGCCACATGTTTGGCTCTATAAATCTAACAACTTTCAACGATGACGGCGGACGACCTGTCCTAGATCGTCTCTCAAACTTGCGTCTCGGAAGCGTCTCGTTCTCCGTATCCGGTGTCGTTGTGCTTCGTTCCGGCAGTTTTGTTGCCACCCCGCGACGAGTTCATCCAGAATTCGTGTTTCAGTTTCTGGTTTTGGGGAACGCGGTGGTATTGAGATGACGTCACCATCAATAACGACGTGCACGTGGTGGGGGATAGAAAGTAAGTTTGCGTCAGGTAAACCAGTTGGTGTGGTTCTAGTTATAGTTAGGCTTATGTTGAACATCGGATTAGAGTTTATCTTCTATTCTGTTTGATGGTATTTTGCTATTGTATGAAAATTTGTGCCTTTATTTTAGTATTATTCTATGACAATGAACTAAATGGATTATAGCTATGATTTATGCAGGTTCTGAAAGATAGTTCTCGAGGACTGTATTGAAAAATAATTAGCAACTTCATTAACTGTCCCTGAAAGGTTGAGTCAATTTTACCCACGTTTTTATTGTACTCAGTGTTATGTATATACTGCTTATAAAAGCATAACGTACGGGACAGTTATGCTTTCATTGGAAGAATTCCACGATGGTATTTTTCCATCATTTGTCGTAATATTTAAAGTCATTTAAAAGATTTACCACATGTTTAATAGGTCAAAATAGCGAAAGCTTTGAGCTCATATGTGTAGCCAGCGACATTACTTTTAACATAACCTGAAAGCTTTTTATCTTGGTTTTGTGGTTGGCCAGAAATTGCGCTACAATCAAATGCATTGGCAAAGAGAAAAAGCATCTAGAATGTCGCTAAATATTTTTGATACAGTCCTTATGAATGGCAACAAACTTGAACATAATCAATTACAACGTGCTAAGTAATTATAACGGCAAATTTATCAATATTTATTCGTCATTTCGACGATAGTTTGGAATTTGGATATTATAAGCATTTTTAAAAATATCATCAATCTTCTAGTTCTGTAAGCCATTACAATTACGATTGTTCTTTTGCTTTCTGACATGATTGATGAGACATTATTTACAACAATGTTCGAAAAAATACCATAACGAAATTTTTTTCATAGCCTAATGAACCCTACGTGAGCGATAATTGTATGAAGCTTAGATACGAAATGGTTGATAACAAACTAATAATGTCATGATTTAAAACGTTATTGCGCTTCAATAATTTGCGTGCAGGTTAATCATTCATTAATGCAACATTAAATAACACGCATTTGTCTATAACATTGCCTTGAGACTACTTTATTATGTTTTGATGCAAAACTTTCTAAAGGCTTTTTTCTGTACTGTTACACTTCAGCCACTATTCAAGCAACTATCGAATTGGAACGAAACATCAACGAGTCAATAACGTATGGCTAGAACAATGGGTGTGAATCAAGAGTCTTACATAAATCTGGGGTTTAAAATATCACACGTTTATCGAACTGTACACACACTGGACACTTAAAACCTATGAGTATTGGGCACGCGCTATGATTTGTTGGAGTTTGGTAGACAAAAAAAAATACAGGATGACGAACTGTAGCGTGTTTTAAGTTTTATGGGATGGTTTCACTTGAGTCGGTTTCGACTTTGTATGGAAGGAGTACGCATAATTGAATTGCTCTAAACCTGCGTTCGTTTCTGGTGGTTTAATTGACGGTGATGGTTGGCATCGTCCGAGTTTGTTTCCTCCTCTTCCCGCATGGTGGACAGTCTTTTGTCGATTTCATTCGATTTCTTCGATTTGCTT
This sequence comes from Aedes aegypti, assembly GCF_002204515.2. Lineage (NCBI taxonomy): Eukaryota > Metazoa > Arthropoda > Insecta > Diptera > Culicidae > Aedes > Aedes aegypti. The sequence continues at coordinate 406,588,786 of NC_035108.1, forward strand.
TCGGAGAGTCTGGAAAGAAAACGTTAATGTTAAATTTAGTATTTCTAATAAGGAGCCTTTAATACAGAGAGTTAGAAAAAATCAGAATTAAGATGATTATACTAATAAGAAACATTAAACTTCCAACGTTATGTACGTTAATAATTATTTATGCAACAAGTTGCAAAATGTTTTTTTTTTAATTTCTTTATTAGTATCATTTCTTAAATCTAGGTGTTCTGTGTTAGACAACACTATCATCCTAATTTGGTAAAACAAATTTAAGATTTTATTATCATTTTGTTAACAACATATTACATTTCATTTTCCATAGCAGTTACGACTTTTTACAGGTGAGGTGATTTCATCTGCTTATAAGAGAAAAAAAAACGCTTCCAAATTACTTAACCTAACTTAAATATATAACACATTAATCGTGGCAATAGAAGACTGTAACGATTTTTGCCTGAAATTATTAATTATTTCATTTGACATTTGTTCCAATGTGTCAACATTGGATATTCTATGCAGCATTGGCACTATATCAGGGAGGAAGCTTCAGAATCATTATCAAAATTTTATTTTGAATTCTCTGCAGAGCTTCCTTTCTGGTATTACAACAGCTAGTCCATATTGGTACAGCATACAACATAGCTGGCCTGAAAATTTGTTTGAATATCAAAAGCTTGTTCTTAAGACAAAGTTTTGATTTTCTATTAATAATGAGATAGAAACATTTTACATATTTGTTATGTTGTTTGAAGAAAGCAAACTGATTGGACGATAGCTAGAAGCTTGCAGGATTTTTGTCTGGTTGGTACAACTTTGGCATTTTTCCATTTGTCAGGAAAATATGCTGAAAAATATTTGTAAAATATATTAACTAAGAATGATAAGCTACTTTCTGGAAGTTTCTTGATGAGGATGTAGAAAATTCCATCATCGACAGGAGCTTTCATATTATTTATTTTTTTAATAATATTTCTTACTTCATGCAAATCAGTCTGTCAGGAAATTTCAAAAACGTTCTCTTGATTTAGAATGCTTTCAAAGTCCTGAGTAACTTGATTTTAAATGGACTAGTGAGTCCTAAATTAAAATTAGTCGCGCTTTCAAACTGCATAGAAAGTTTTTGAGCTTTTTCGCAATTAGTTAGTAATAATTTCTTTTCCTCTTTCAATGCCGGTGTTGGCTTCTAAGTTTTTTTTTTCAAAATTTTAGATAATTTCCAAAAGGGCTTAGAGCCATGTTCCAATTAAAAAAAAAATTATTTTCAAAATTTTGTTTTCTTATTTGTGAAAAACATTTCTTGATTTCTTTGCAAATCCTGCCATTTATTTTTCGTATTTAAATTGTGTAAAACCATTTTATTTATTAAACAAAAAAAATAGAAAGAGGAAAAAATCCCTTTGAATGATTTTGCAAAGAAATGTTAACATCAAGATTAGAGTCAATATATGTTTCATATATAAGTTAAAAGTTACCACATCAGGGAAGTCTTTTTAAAAAAATTAATATCACTACACAACTTAGAACTACACGAACAGACTGCCACGAACGGACTGCCGGTTTATTCAATCTTAAAACCCTAGCTGGCCTGCCTTCTTCCCTAAAACTGTTAACCTTGCACCTACTGACGATGGGCCTCCGGTCACGTTGTTCACTCTGGTCGGTTCCATCGGTCGTCCGTTGTCTCCGGTTTCATTCTTGAAGAATGTTGCTGACTTCGGTGTCTGGGTGCATGTCGGCGCTGGTTCCGTGGAAGCGCATGTTTTGCCAGTCAAGTGTGATGGCGAAGATCCGCGCTTAACTGCTCCCCTTTAAGTATTGCTCGTCCCGAGCAATTGCTTGTCCTCGATATGATCCGATACTTGAGGATTACGAAAGCTAACAAAGCGATTATGATGATGACACTGCTGCTGAGTGATGCAAATCCAACATTGTGTTTGAAGTCAACCAACTCTAGACGTTCCCTGTTTTGGAAATGTAGGTTTTCCAGTTCTGTCAAATTTATGTTTCTCTCAATACTAGATACTCCAATGTTGTTTGGTAGTATTGGGTGTATGATGGGATGATCGAACCAAAGTTCGTAATTTTCGAAAAGTTGATTGTTCACGGATAGTGAACAGTTGTGAAATATTATTAGGTGAATTCCAGATAACGACCGTGTATCGATCCCGCAGGTGCTATTGATGTTTACGTCTTGGTGAACGGTTATCACCAATAATGTTCCTGGGGCTATTAGTTTGGTCTCTGTTATCGGTGTCTTCTCCAACATTGGACAATGTCCGAATTCTCCTCTAAGAAGTGGTGCTTCACAAAGTTGGTCTCCTATCTCTACGAGCTGTCTCCTTTCGCAAATTGTAACTTTGTCGCTCTCTTGGCATGGCGAGGTTATTGCGAGGATCCTATGTTGACTTTTGAATACATCTCGGTGGACCAGTTTGACTGTTTTGTTGAGCCTGGGTAGGGGTTCCATGGTGATTCTTCTGAATGAGACTGGGAGTAGTCTCGGGATGTTTACGCAGATGATGACTGACGACCTCTTGTGTATAACTGTTGTCGTCAGGTAGCTGTTGGCGTCGTCTAGGTTATTGATTTCTAGTCCCTGACCTGTAATCTCCTGAATTATAGCAAATTTCTCCTTAGCTGTTAAGATGAGAGGATTTACAATGTTAACTTTAGCTAGCATGATGGCGTATTCGATCGATTTAAGTTTTTCCAAAAATGAATCTAATTGTAAGGTTAACAAGATTTGTTTGTTTTCTGAAAAGTTTGAGTTTTCTTGATTATAAATTTTCCTAATTAAATTTTCTTGATCTCTGATTTGTTTGTTAATTAAATCTAACCTGTTTTCGAATTTTGAATTGATTTTTATCTGTCGATTATTTTGTTTTACATAGGTGTTTCCGTTTTTCTTTAACTCTTCGAGGTTTGAATTTATAATTTTAAGATCCTCTGCATCCAAATTTCCTGTAATGAATTTTACTGCACTTCCTAATAGTTCTATGGCTCTTTTACTCCTAACTCTTGGAATGTTTAATGTGTTATAAATTGATCTTATTTCTGAAAGTTTTGCTTTAATTATTTCATTAAATTGGCTTGAATTTTGAGGCATATCTCTTACTAAACGTTCTATAATCGACAGTGAAATTTCGAACTGAGCAAAATCAATGACATGGAGAAGCCTATCGTGCCCATCTATAATTCTTCCCTCCCCTTTTTGAAGAAGCAACGCTCCTGCGTTGTTCGTTATGTCGTGAATTTGTATTGATGAAAGTGAGGGTTTGATGATGAAAAACGTGAGGATGGCTATGGGTAATGGAAATGGCGTCATGTTGTTTCGTGTTTTCAGTGATTCTGTAAAGATATTAAAAATATTATTATTAGATTATTTTATTTATTTTTTTTTTGTAGTTTTTGTTTGTTTGTTTTTATATCCCCTCTAATGAAAGGGTCCTTTTTTTTTTTTTGAAAATTTACGTGACTGCGCGTTTTTTGCTTGAGACACAAGCGCAGATTATCCATGAGGGTAACCAAGGGGTCGGTTGACTCCCTGTCGATGCCACTTTCCACTGCTGCCCCGCAGGCCATTGCCATGAGGTGGTCGGCTAATGAGAGCCATGCTGATTCTGCTTCCGTTGAATATTCCGTTGTGCTTTTACGAAGAGACTCGTAAAGATTGTTTATTTGTGCAACGCACAAGCTAAATAGAAATCTATTTCTTAAATCCTTATCCATTCTGAAATTATAAAAAAAATGTTAATTAAACTCGTTTTACATTGTCCTTATGTATTTCTCGACCATTGTCGTCAATAAAGACTCTGCCTTTATTGTCAACGACAGTGACTGGAGAATACATAGGCTTTGTTTTCTTCTTAATGCCTTGGATTTTATTATAAGCTACTTGATCTGGGTTCAAATCTGATGGCGGTTCTCTATTTATGTTGTGGTAGTCTAAAGCACGCTTGTTCGATTTGTCATGCGCTAGCATAATTTCATCGTAAAGTTTGTTTCTGGATTCCACGATTTTTTCTATTTGGAGAGGCCTTTCTTGGTCGTCCTTTAGCCCATAAAAAGCTTCTCTTGGCTTAAGTTTGATACTAGAGTGTATGGTATTGTTGTACTGGGTACAAGCAATATTCAAAATTTCCTTTGTGGTCAAACTTTCGAATGCCGGCTTGATACACCTGAAGATTTCATTAATGGTTGAATGAAATCTTTCCACTAATCCATTACTTTCGCTGTGGTTAGGTGGAATAAAAAATACTTCTACACCAAGATCATGGAGAAGTCCACGTATCTCAATGGATCTTAGTGATGGTTCATTGTCGCAGACAATTTTACGAGGTGTTCCGAAAATTTTAAAATATTTCGTTAGACCTTCTCTCAAGTCCAAAATATTTCTGGATTTGATATGGATTAGAGATCCGTATCGTGAAAATTTATCTATTGCAGAAAGAAAGCATGTTTTTTCTGCAATATAAATGTCGATGTGCACTATGTCCAGTGGTCTCTCGGGACGCGGGGTAGAACCCAGTGCAACCTTGTAAGGGTGTCTGTCATATTTGTTTTTATGACAGGTTTCACAAAGTTTGATGTACTCTCGTACTTTGAACTTCATTCTTGGGAAATAAAAACGTCTAAGAATTTCCTGATGGTTCTCCCATATACCTCGGTGAGATCTATCATGGGTTTGTTCCAAAATGAGATTCTGTTCTTCAATACTTCTGAGATCAATCAGTAGTTTCTCGGAGGTAAATATTTTGAAAGCTTTTGCTCTACTGAAATGATTTTTATACGTTGTTTGAACAACGTGCATTACACTTTCAGGACAGTATATGCAATTCGTCCTTTTTAAATCCATGTAATCCTTAAAAATTTTGAAAATTATTGGTACTCCAAAGACCATTCTGGTAATTGTTCTTCTAAATATTTTAGGGAAAATTTCTTCATAATTATCTGTTGAATCTGGACCGATTTTTAGAACAATCTGGTTGCAAAATTCATTAACAGATTTTTCTGTACTTTTAATAAGATCAGAATTATCAGTACCAGCAGAATGTATGGTATTTAAAGATTCTGCGTCATCATCGTCGGAAGAGTCATTTTCATTAACATTGAGTTCGTTATAATGTTCGTTACGAATTCTGGACAAGCTGTCCGCAACTGCATTCTGCTTACCAGGACGGTAGCGAATTTCGTAATCAAACTCACTAAGTGAAAGACGCCAATGAACAAGCCTGTTATTGGTGTCCTTTAAGTTTAGTCCATAAGTCAAAGGCTTATGGTCTGTGTAAAGAATAAATTTCCTGCCATACAAATAGGGGCGGAAATATTTACAAGCCCATACTACAGCCAATAGTTCTTTCTCTATCGCTGAGTATTTTTCTTCTGACTTGTTTAGTGTACGGGAAGCGAAAGCTATCGGCTTATCACTTCCTATCTGACCTTGAGATAATACTGCACCCACTGCAAAGTTTGAAGCATCAGTGGTGAGTATAAACGGCTTAGAAAAGTCGGGGTATTGAAGTATGTTACTACTAGATAAAATACCTTTACACCTTTCGAAAGCGTCAACGAATTCTTTCGAGTGTGTAATTTCTTCTCCTTTTCTTAGAGCGTTCGTGAGAGGTTTTGCGATTTTCGCAAAATCTCTTATAAATTTGCGATAGTATCCTAAGATTCCTAGGAAACCACGCAGTTCTTTCTCGTTCGAAGGTAACGGCCACTCTCTAATAATCTGGATCTTATCCGGATTTGGTTTGACGCCTTCTGAGGTTACAATATGGCCCAAAAAGGCAACTTCCTTTTTGAGGAATTCGCTCTTGTCCAATTGTACCTTCAGATTGTGTTTTTCCAATGTCTTGAATATTTTTGCCAGATTGTCAAGGTGTTCCGTTAGGCTCGTTGAGAAAACAATGATATCATCCATGTACACAAGACAGATGACACCAATGTGTTCCCTCAAGACGTTATCCATTACACGCTGAAAGGTTGAGGGCGCGTTTTTCAGTCCGAAGGGCATCCTCAAAAATTCATAGTGCCCATTTTCGACACTAAATGCTGTCTTAGGGATATCTTTCTCTTCGACTTCCACCTGGTGGAAACCAGATGCGAGATCGAGAGTCGTGAAATACATACATCGACCCAATTTATCGAGTATGTCCGTGATGTTAGGAATGGGATAACGATCGTCTATCGTCTTCTCATTCAACTTGCGATAGTCAATTACTAATCGCCATTTTCGAGTTCCTGTGGCATCCAACTTTTTTGGAACGATCCACACGGGTGAAGTCCAAGGACTATTAGAGGCTCTAATAATACCTTGATCTAAAAGATCAGCAATCTGACGCTTTACCTCTTCTCTATGGCAGAAGGGATAGCGATAAGATTTCGTGTGAATGGGTGATTCATCTTTCGTTTTTATCGAATGTTTAATCGCATTCGTAAATGAAAGGCGCTCCCCTTTCATGAAGAATACACCACTATGTCGTGATATAATCTTTAAAAGTTTATGCTTTTCGTCAGCATTTAGGTGGTCAGTCCTAAGCTGATCGAATAAAGCGTTTCTTTCTACAGGATTAATATTATGTGGTACGTCAGGGGTACTGCATTCAAAATTGTTGACTTCCATTTCCAGAACATCTGCAGTTAAAGTTATTCTGCAAAGTTCGGAAGAACGATTGGTTAAAAAGATTTTTACGTATCCATTCTCTGCTCTATACAACCCTGAATGAATAAAGCAATTTGGATCAATTGTGAGATCTCTATCCAAAAAGAAATCTCCAACTGACTTGGTGGTTAGATCCACTGGTTTGGTCTCGTGAGCATTTAAATATACTGATTTGACGTCAGGATATTTACGCTTCATGGGTACCTCACCTGAAGGGAATCTGAGCTTATTCGAGGACGTAATAATATCGGCTTTCAAGTTCTTTAATGTTTCATAACCTATGAGGCCATCAAAGAACGGGTGGAAATCGAAAATGAGAAAAATTTGTTTAGAAGTGTTTGGTATATTCGGGAAAGGGTTGAATTCGACAAATCTATCAATCACGTGAGATCCACTGACGTTTCTCACTGTGGTAGGTTGAGTAATCCTACATTTTTCAAAATTGACGTGTTTCGTCGCTAGATAGTTTCTATTACTGCCTGAATCGATTAGTAATTTTAATTCTCCTTTGGAAGTATTAAACGTAATATATGGGATGAAGTTATTATTTTTCACGTCGTCGGGTTTGATTCGTCGACCGCATGAAAATTTAAATCATCCTGCGTCTCTGACTGAATGGCAGGCTGCTGGTGTTGCATTTGAAATAGCTGTGCATCATACTCTGCATCATTTTGTTGATGGTTATATCTAATTTCATTATGTGACGGGTCGTATTCGTTATGACTCGTCTCGTCGTAATAATAATATTCGTTTATCTCGGGCATTTGACATGCTGATTCTTGTTCTAGGTGAAAGTTTGGAATTTGACCTAATTGTGGGCGTCTGTAATAAGCAGAGCCTGGTCTACTGAAATTGTTAACCGGTCGCTGCTGTTGCGGCGGTGGATTGTTAAACGGTCGTTGCTGTTGTGGTGGTAGATTATTAAATGATCGCTGCTGTTGCTGCGGTAGGGGTGGTTTCGAAAATGGAGAAGTATTCACTTTTTGCTGGTAAGGAAATCTATTATTTGAAGGAGGAGGAAAATTAAATTGAGAGTTTTGCTGTATAGGCTGTGGGTAGTACTGCCTTGCTTGAAGTGAATATGGTTTGGGAATGGCACCTGTGTTCTGTATGCTAGGTGAAACTGGTTTTGATAAATGTTGTAAGTTACTATAATTGCTCTCTTCGATACAGAGCCTTAATGCTTCTTTGAGTGTGCGAGGGGCTTGTGCCCTGATAATTGGTCCAATGGGGTTTTTCAATCCAGCTACGAAGACTTTTAGTCCCATCTCTTGATAGAATCTTTGCTTTGCCAGCTTAACGCTAGCGTCACTTTCATTGATCATTAGTTGATTAATAAGTAAGGATATTATGTGTGAAACGTTTTCGTAAAATTGTTGCACAGTAGTTGTTTGCGTCAACTTAAAAAGATCTCTCGTGAGAGAAACCTCGTCCCGTTTGTCGCTGTAATGGGATATCAAATTGCTTTTAATCTCGTCCCAATCGATATTAGTACCATATAATTCTAGAATAGTATCGGCATCGCCTACAATTTTTGATCGTATGGATTGCATCCATAGATTGAACGTAGGTGTCTGCTCGACCTGTTTTAGGACAGGCATTACTCTGTCTACTGCTTTTAGAAATTGATTCAATTTGATGGGATTGCCATCGAAGGGAATCAGGTCTCTGATAATGGCTGGTGTCTGGAGGCTTTTCACGACTTCCTCTACTGCCACTTCAGCTGCTGGGGTGTTTGCTCGTGGGCTATTGCTATCGGCATTAACTCCCATTAACTCGAGTTGCTGTGCCAGTCTAGCCATCTCCTGTTGGAGGTTGACTATCTGTTGCTCTCTGTTGGTCTGTATATTCTCATTCTCATCGAGGAACGGTGACTCCTCTGGGATGCTGTTAAAATTTGCCCTTTGTTTCCTTGTTTCAGGCATTTTCAATCACTAACACTAGATCACTATCACTCTATTTGCTGTCACTCGATCACTTTCACACTTGATTAGTTTTCGGAAGGTTTTTTGTAAATGTTAGAAATAATAGGATAGATAAAAATTCAAAAAGTCACTTACCTGTGCTTCCACAGATCGGCGATTTGCTCTCGTCGATGTCGCGATGACGGAAAACACTATTGGTGAGTGCGAAGAGATAAGTGGAGAGAAATAGGTTCAGGATTTCCGAAGATTTTTGTGCACTAATTACACGATATTCACTCGCGAATGGTAACGTACCGACACAAAATTTCTTCAAAAATCCGCACGACTGCGCCAGTTAAAAGTTACCACATCAGGGAAGTCTTTTTAAAAAAATTAATATCACTACACAACTTAGAACTACACGAACAGACTGCCACGAACGGACTGCCGGTTTATTCAATCTTAAAACCCTAGCTGGCCTGCCTTCTTCCCTAAAACTGTTAACCTTGCACCTACTGACGATGGGCCTCCGGTCACGTTGTTCACTCTGGTCGGTTACATCGGTCGTCCGTTGTCTCCGGTTTCATTCTTGAAGAATGTTGCTGACTTCGGTGTCTGGGTGCATGTCGGCGCTGGTTCCGTGGAAGCGCATGTTTTGCCAGTCAAGTGTGATGGCGAAGATCCGCGCTTAACTTATATATTCCAGTCGGCTCGAAAATAATTGAAAGTGGAGCTGATAGGATTGATAATCGCTTCATGGAATATTTGAAACGTAACAGGGACATGATCAGAATCAAAATCAGCATGAGTAATAAGTTGTCTGCAAAGTTGACTAGAGTCAGTTAAGACCAAATCAATTGTAGATGGGTTTGTTGAAGAGGAAAAACATGTAGGGCTATTAGCGCATTGAATTGAGAAATATCCTGAAGAGCACTCATCAAATAAAATTCTGCCGTTGGAATTACTTTGAGAATTATTCCATGACCGATGTTTGGCATTAAAGTGACCAATGACAAAATTTTTTTGACTTATTGCGAGTCAATTTTCGCAAGTCAGTTTGGAGCAAATTAACTTGCTGTCCAGAGCATTGAAAAGGCAAATAGGCAGCTATGAAAGTATATTTACCAAGATGTGTTTCAACTGAAACATTTAAAGTTTCAAAAACTTTAGTTTCAAATGACGGAAACAGTTGATGTTTTATACGCCTATGAATGATGATTGCAACTCCCCCACATGCCCCATCAAGTCGATTATTACGATAAACAAAAAAGTTAGGATCTTTTTTAAGTTTAGATCCAGGTTTTAAATATGTTTCAGTAATAACTGCTATATACACGTTATTAGCTGTAAGAATATTAAACAGCTCGTCCAGCTTTAAAATATTTAAATTATTATTTATTGGATCCATTAGGAATACGTAATTCAATAAAAATTTGATTAGTAAATTTTACACCAACCAATCATTTGATTCAATTGTTCAGTTAGAAAAATAAAATCAGAGGGAGGCATATCACTTGAAGTGGGTACATTAGCTAATGATTTTCCGTTAGAAATTTCGGTAGACTTAGAGGCGAAGTAAAAGTTACCTGTGGCGGCAGGGTTTTTTTTCATTTGATTTGAAACAATTAGAACGGGTACTCATAGTATGTAAAGGGAAGGAGTTCAAATTACCTGCTACGATATCGGCAAAGGATTTTACAGAGATACATTCAAAATTAAAAGATTCGAACGGCTACCCGATGGAATAACATTATTTTGTGAGTGAGTATGATTACAGTCCCGTGCAAAAGTTTGGGTTCACCCCCTCAAAAACATACAAAAGTGTTCTGTCCATATCTCTGTGATTACACGTCCAATTGAAACTCTTTAAGCCGCATTCGAAAGGCAAAGAGTTATTCTTACTTCGTATGTATTTTTACAAAAACATTTTTTTAATTTTGTATACTAAATATTAACTTAAAGTAGTTACATTTTTCAAAAAACACACTTAAAAATCATATCTAATTTCCTCAGCATTAGGTCGACCAAAATTTTAAACCAAAGTGTCATTAGAACCGTAGTCTTATATTCTTTGAAGAGACCTCACGAAATTTTGGCGAAAAAATCTGTAAAGTATTCAAAATCAATGAAACAGTCGGTCAAGTCATCGTGCAAAAGTTTGGGTTCACCCCTCAGTATGATGCAAATCGTGCAAAAGTTTGGGTTCACCTGAGCCGCACGCAAATCATTTTTGTCAATATCTCTGCCATTTTTCAACCAATTTTAATAGTTTAAAGCTTTTTTGAGCGCAAATAATGGCCCGTACACGATTGGTTTGAGATTTCATAGATTTAAGTAAGTTCAAGTGAACCCAAACTTTTGCACGATACACCATACTGAGGGGTGAACCCAAACTTTTGCACGATGACTTGACTGACTGTTTCATTGATTTTGAATACTTTTCAGATTTTTTCGCAAGAATTTCATGAGTGCTCTTCAAAGAATATAAGATTACGATTCTAATGACACCTTGTTTTAAAATTTTGGTCGATCCAATGCTGAGGAAATTAGTAATGATTTTTCAGTGTGTTTTTAGAAAAATGTCACAACTTTAAGTACAAATTCAGTATAAAAAGGTCGAAGAATGTTTTTGGAAAAACACATACGAAGTAAGAATAACTCTTTGCCTTTCGAATGCGGCTTAGAGAGTTTGAATTGGACGTGTAATCACAGAGATATGGACTGAACACTTTTGCATGTTTTTAAGGGGGTGAACCCAAACTTTTGCACGGGAGTGTATAATCCACCTGATGGGTATGATTCCTATTCAAACGATCGTTAACTGAAAAATGAGCATTACTACCAGGGGAATTCCGGAAACGACCGTTATCGTAACGGACATTACCGTTAATCTGCCTGGCACGAGCCTCGACGACTCACCTACGCGAAGGACAAGCCCAAAAGTTTGACTTATGATTGCCCCCGCAATTTGCGCATATGAACATATCGGTATCTCTTTCACTGGACAAACGTCCTTGGCGTGAGAAGAACCTCCGCAAATCATGCATTTAGCATCCATGCGGCAATTTTGTATTCCATGATCCCACTTTTGACACCGACGGCAATGAGTGGGGTTCTGGTAATTTTCTCCAGGTTTCTGGAAATGTTCCCTTGTCACCCGGACATCGAACATAAGTCTTGCATTTCTAAAGCTTTAATATTATTTAGATCTTTTTTGTTGAAGTAAACCAAATAATATTCTTGAGAAAGCCCTTTCCGAACAATGCCAGATTGGGTTTTTTTTCATAATGATTACTTGGACTGGGGAAAATCCAAGTAAATAATTTATTCCATTTTTGATCTCTTCAGGTGACTCATAGTCACTTGAGAGGCCTTTCAAGACGACTTTGAACAATCGTTCAGTTTTGTCGTCATAAGTAAAAAAATGTGCTTCTTCTCTTCATGATGTTTGAGAAGAAGTTCGCGATCTTCAAGAGTTCCTTTCTTTGCGATTTGAAAGGAAACCTTGATTCCCCTGGTGGAGTTCAAGATTTCCTGCCTAAATCCTCCAAATTCGCAACAACTGACGACGATTGGCGGCACTCTTTGTTTCCTCACTGGAATCAAAGTGACTGTGCTAGAGACTGCTTCGATTTGATGTTCAGAAAATTTATCTAAAGCATCGAACTGAAAATTGTTAATTAACTAATAATAATTTCACTAGATTCTACTCACAATTGTGGCTGTTGTTGCGTTTGCTCGTTGGCGTTTTGGCTGTTGAGGTTTGCCGGTGGATTCGTTTGATTGTGATACTTTCTATTGCTGGGTTGCTTCTTGGTAAACAGCACATTACAGTTGTTGACCTGTTTCCAGATAGTGGTACGGTTGACCTCCTCCGATATGTTGATCTGGGGCTTGCAGCTCAGGGTTCCGTTCTCCAACGGTAGCTGCAAATTGTCGGCCGAATGTTGACCCGAGTCCTGTTGCGAACGAAGAAGATCGAAAATGGCGCAATGGTTTCATTTGGATGATATGGGTGGTTAGTTATAGAGTATGGATTTTCTGGGGACAATGACGATCAAGAACAATTTGAAGTGTTGAGAGATTAGGAAATTCGTGTTACATGACGAAAGTGGTTTTTTGTGATGGAGCCTGAAGAAATAAAACCAAAAATAATTGAATCAATTTTGCTACATTGCTAGTATATTGATCATTTTGCTTCCTGCTTATGAATTTTACTTACATCAAGTGGTATCAACTATTATACATTGTAAAACATCGCAACTATAATACATATTCTAATTTGCGGTTTAAATATAACTGAATTTCTTCTTTTTTTTTCCTAATATACTTTTTATTTTTTTAGTTGCGATCTCTACAACATTTTGTGACTATTCATTTTTATATAGATATATCTAATTGCAGCCAATTGATATTACGAAAAAAATAATATAAGGACTCCTACAACCATGTGATCGAACTCAAAAGAACGGATACCTTCCAACTGCTGAACTTATAAAAATATATATGCTTATAATTAATGATTAGTAACGATTATTTGAGTGCTTGGCACGGTTAGTAGCGTGTGATTTTCCTGTTCAGGAGAGAAAATATAAAGAAAGAAATAATGAAACCGGATGGAAATGATAGTTTCGCTTTCTTTTCACAATATTTAGTTCGTGTACTTATCACAATCGGGGGGTTTTCTAACTATGAGCGGTAAAACTTGGGACAGAGAGTGAGCAAGCAAATTCAATTATCTATCATAATAGTCAGAGTATAGGAACACCAGAAAGGAAATTTTTAGATGATTGTCGATAATTAAAATAAAGTTTGATAATAAGTAAGAGATTTATTGAACAAGCTCAGAGAACCAGAAGTCATACTCTCGTGGCATTGTTTTGAGGAATAGATGAACAAGTTGTTTATCGCAAACTACATCATAAAAGATAATGATAAAATAATTTCATAAAAGCATACATCAAAGCACAGAATGAACATCATCCAAAAAATCAAATTATAAAAAAACATCAATTCTATCATAGTATCAATTTCAGGTTTGCTTGTGGTTCTGCGAAATTCTCAACATGCAGTTTTCTATTATAACAAAATCCGTAGCTTCCCAAACTCAGTTTACGCGGCGCACCAGCTGTTCGCAGGACCGCTACATCGTTCACCTTCAAGCGAGCATGTACCAAGCTGGTGTTGCCGCGAAAAGCGAGTTTGGGAAGCGCGGAATAATCCATTACTCAGGATATAATATCTCAAATGGCATCTACTAATCTGCACGTAAAAGCATAACTGTCGCTTATGGAAAAAATTGGCATTGAGAAGATATCGCTCTAAGTCTTCTTATCCAAATGTTCATAATTTTCTAGTACGTTTTTGTAGGCCATAATAATTTGGCACCAGCGCACGGATAACTAATTTTGCTTCTATTGATCGATAAAAATACAAACTTGGAAATAACTAACGTTTTGCGATTGCTATTAGGGTTGGAAGATCATATAGAGATTGTTATGCCTTTATTTATCAATATTTTTCTACAGCATTTTCAAACAAAGTATGTTAATTTTATATGCATAGTAGAGTATACAATAAAATACGAATTATGAGATGAAAAAGGTGTTGGTTCGAAAATCCTCATGAGTCAGTTATACTTTTATGGGTAGTAATGCTCTAGCCAGTTATATTCGAAAATATCCAATTTTGACGCTGCCTTATTTAAGCGCAAAGATCGCTCAGGTGTAAATTCTCATGAAACTAACCTCTAACGATGGGCGACTCACTCACAAATCATTCAAAAGAGACGACCAATCACGGTTTTTTCAAAGGAGTCACGATTCATTTGCATTGCATTTTTTTAAAGTAAGTTTAAAAATGTACCAGGGATAACATTTTCTAGTTGGATGTTACATAAAAATGATATAAAAACACATGTATTAATAGTCATAGTAGTAATATAAAAACTGATTTCATTCGAAAACTGTTTCTTATGCAAATTCCATAATTCGTTCTCGATTTTATGAAGTGAGTCACTGAACCGATAGAAAAAACGATTCACTTTTGTGAGTCAGTCACCTACGATTCGCTCACATAATTAGACCATTTTGCCCATCTCTACAACCTCACATTGCCTAGTTTTCCAACCTTAAACTAGTGCTTTTACAAGCCGGATATCAATTTATATGAAAGTAGTGGAATAATATGAAATACAAACGAATATAGAATATAGAGAATGGATATTTCTATCCTTTCCACTAAACTGTTTCGCTGTTAACCAGGAAAATAAAATAATTTCCTCAACAGAGACATGTGATGAATGTGTTAAAAATCAAATTTGTCATCCACTTACTAGTTGCGCTACCAAAGTGTAGATGGCTATTCTGGAGCAATTCTCAAGGGCGTATCTGGATGAATCAATGTATGAATTCTGAAAAAATCTACAACCAACCCTGTACCGTGGCTGAGATGTCTTACGCGTCACACAATTTATTTTTAATTTTCATACAAAAAATCTTATCATTGGGGGAAGGGGGGCTTGTGAGTAAAAATCCTCGAAAATTGTCTAACGTAATTAATGACCGCCTCTTACTAGTTAATTTCTGAGCAATGATTTGATTAAATTTCACGGATATTTTGTAGAAGAGCAGGTTATGAAGATTTTGCGAAAGATTTTTTTTTTTGCAGAACTCTTGAAGAAATTCCAGAAATATTTGAAAAAGATTTGACGTGGTGAACTATTTTTCAAGAATCTTCAGTTTCTTCTGAAAAAAATTGCGATTAGCCGGGTCACTTAGGTGAAAAAAATCTACATAAATTCAAAGAATTTTCGTTGTTTACCCATTGTCTATCTAACAGATAAAGAAATAAGAACGATCTCATAGGTTGTAAAGGCAAACAGTTTGGTCATTTTTTTGTCAAGTTTGTTCAATTAAACTAATTTGAAAAGAATATAAATATAACATATATTCATATCTTTCAATTTGAATGATTTCGAAAGTTCATCTAGTGAATGATTCTAAAGACGAAAATCTTTCTCAATTTTATGGTAACGACTGGCATGATTATGAGGGAATTGGAAGCTCAATGGCGTCAGCGACAAAAACCTAGTATTGAACAAATTTTAATTTAAAGTTGAGAGTCATAAAAAACAAGCTAGTCTACTAAGAATTATTTTATTGTTATGTTATGTTATCAGCTGAAAATATTGTTAGAGAGCTTGGAAACACTAGAATTTTTCAATATACCTACTCAATTCAAAATCGACCAAAATGTGCCTACACACTTTGGGTCTCTTAAATAAAGTCACTTTCAATTTCAATGAATCCATAGGTTTAATTTTTTTTTAGCTTCACTCTGCCCAAAATATTTGCCACTGTTTGTCCTACCTATGTTTTCCAATTGGAACGTTAACGTTAACGTGGACGTTAACGTGGACGTGCCTCTGTCGTAGACTAACTAGGGCTAGAAATTATGAACGAATTCCGATAGATAGCATGAGGTATCGATTTAAGCGGGGAATTGTAGTAATATTTTTCTACTTTTGAAGTGGAATTGATCATCCGTTGATGAGACGATCATTGTGTCAAATACATATAACATGTATAACTCTATTTGCTTAGTTTGGAGTTTCAATGTTTTTGAAAATACATAAATGATTTTCAAGCACCTTCATTCAGACTATCACCCGGCGCATGTTAGGGACGGTCCATTAATTACGTAAGACAATTTTGCCGGTTTTTTGACCCCCCCCCCATGGTAAGATTTGTATAGTGCGTAAGAAATTTCGAACCCCCCCTCTCCCCATAACCCCTTACGTAATTAATGAACCACCCCTTACTGAAGATATTTGTTTTCCAAGAATTTCTGTCAAAATCAAAGCAGGAATTTGTGAAAAATCTTTATGTCTCTTCTTGCATAAATTCATCGGAAACTTATGTTTCGGGAAATTTATGAATACATGTTCAAGAGTCGGTACAAGTAGTTCCGGTAAACGTTTTTTGACATTTTAGTGTAAATTTCGGTGTACATCTTGACGAATAATTGATTGGAGAACAGGATAAGCTAAATACATCTGCTAAAATATATTGTTGCCATTTTTTTTTTATTTTCCAAGCCATATCATGTTTAGATTTTCGATTATAAAGTTTATTAGGAAATGTCTCACGCCTTTTTCAGGATTTTCTCTAGAGGTAGCATTACCAAGTTTAATTTCACATACAAGGAGTTCTTCTAAAATTTATTTTAAATAGCTTCATCAGTTCGGCAATAAATTCTTCAACACATTTCTGCACTCATTCCGTCAAAAATTCGTACGATAAATTCACTAATTATTACTCAACTTTTGGATTTTTTTCAAAATTCTACCACAAAGTTCCATTAACTAGGCTCAGAAAACCGATTAGAATGATATCTAGAGATTCTCATACAATTTACTATATGTTCTCTAAAATACTGAAAATTCATACGCATATTTTTTTTTTTCAATTTATTCCATTATAAATTCATCATGCATTCCTATAGCAGTGAGTCATGATGGGAAATCAATGTAAACAACTATTGCAGAAACAAAAGTTAGCAAATACCACTTTTCATGGAACAAGTTTCAAGAATGAAGGATGATTCAATGATTTCATCATACTAAAATTAATTGTTAGGTGAAATACAATAGAAAAGCTTTCGAATTACGCGTTCAGATATAGAAACGCGCTTTCGTAGTTTTTTGACTTTTTACTCCTCAACCCGTTATAATTGCCGTCTCTATTACTGGCACAGACCCTACTGCTGTTATTTTTTTACCAACTTTCAATCTACCTCTGTTTTGAAAATTGAAGAGATTGGCTTCCTAAAAATACCAACGTTCAATACCATTATTTTCATATCAACCTGTGCAAAAATGTATCTAAACCGATTTTTTTCTATCAACAACTTATTTTTTTCTGATCGAAAAGCCAATAAAATGGTCAACATGGTATCCTTCTTCTTTCTGGCGTTACGTCCCCACTGGGACAGAGCCTACTTCTCAGCTTAGTGTTCTTATGAGCACTTCCACAGTTATTAACTGAGAGCTTACTATGCCAATGTCCTTTTTTGTATGCGTATATCGTGTGGCAGGTACGATGATACTCTATGCCCTGGGAAGTCGAGAAAATTCCCAACCCGAAAAGATCCTCGACCGGTGGGATTCGAACCCACGACCCTCAGCTTGGTCTTGCTGAATAGCTGCGCGTTTACCGCTACGGCTGCCTGGGTCTATGGTATCCTCTCCTCTTTGAAAAAAAAAACTTTAAATTAGGAAATGCATCTGCTATGATCAAAATTTGAGTCAAATTGATTTGCATTCACCAATTCTATCCTCGGAGGCTTTCAGCGCATAGAAGAGTGCATGGTGACGTCACGAAAAATTCTCCTTCTCTGTTCCTCTTTCACCACGCTCGTTTGACTATCCTGCTCTTTGACATTCACTGCTGGAATCGTTGACATTTTTTTATATGGAGTTTCGAGTTTATTTCACGCGTGCAACGATCTATTGGTTTGAACATCAGCTGTCTTCTACGGTTTGTGGACAAAAGGTCGGAAGACAAGATGTCGAAGGGACAAAAGGTCGAGGGGAGAAAAGGTCGTAAATTGTATCTTCTTTGAAAATTTGTTTTCGACCTTTTTGCTCTTTGGACTTTTGTCCTTTACATGTTCTGCGCTTTCAACCTTATGTCATAGATTAGCTTTCTACAGTACCTTGCTTTTGATCTTATGTGTTTCGGAAGTAATAAAAAGTTCGGTTTGGTAGGTAATACAAAAATAATACCGCCCGAGACGATATGACGTTAATATGGGCCCAAAGAGTCGTAGCGGAAAACGCCCTGCTATTCAGCAAGACCAAGCTGAAGATCGTGGGTTCGAATCCCAGCGGTCGTAAAGAAGTACATAGAGTATATTCGTACCTGCCACACGATATACGAATGCAGCTGAGCAGCAGGCGCTGTCCTAGTTGGGACATACTTCAGAAAGAAAAAGAAGATATTTTGGAAATGGATCATTTCAAAATGACGTCCTTCCTATGGGAGAGGAGGGTTCGCGAAAGTGTGATAGTACGTGTATAAGGTATTGAAAAAAAAAAAACGTGACAGGGGGGAGAGGTAGTCTAGAAATCCCGAAAATCGGAATTGGAAGTCATATAACGTCAAATTTGATAGAATTAGGCGACGGTCTCCCTCACCTACATTATACTGATGCGCATTTTTCCGTGCGCCTCTCTAACGTGTGCGCACCTCTTTGAACTATCATCTCTATTATTGTTTACCGTTGTTTTGATTCGAATAAAAGTTGTAACCGAGACCGCGTGTGTATTTTCATTCTCCGGTAGTTATTCCGAGATTGTCCGCTATTTTCCGCTAACTGCGTGTGTTCCGTTGCGTGGAAGTGTTCCCCTAGTCCTACAAAATTGACAATATTTTCTTATCAAAACACTGCAATAAAATACATTCAGATGATGTTTTGTCCTGTCAGCTTCCCTCTGAGGAGTTTTCCGGGACTGAACATACGATTTCACCAAAGTTGTCTTTATTTGAAATAAATGCGGCTCAATACAAAGAGAGAATGAGACCGACAATAGTCACACTGACATGCGAAGTTCGAAGCATTGCAAAAACGTATGCAACAAGTTTTTGACAACTCTGTCGGTGTGAATCGATCAGGCATATGTGAACAAGCATAAAATTACAAAAAGAAGTGCGCTATCGGTTTAGACTGCCGTGAATACATAAATTCCCTAACATTTCATTTTTATTTGTGCAAAAATATACTTAAATCGAAATTTTCTTTCAAAATTTACTTTTTAAGCAAATATAATATACTGCGGAACACGTTTTTGTCTCAAGCACCAAACTACCGCTATTCACTCAAATAAGGGTCGCTGAATCCATTGCCGTTTTCAAAAATATCATAGCACGTCTAGTTTTTGAGATATTGGCTGTTGAAAATGCAAAAATTGACTATTTTAGTCAACTTGCATGCAAGTTTGCCAGCTTGTAAGGCAATTTATTTGCTAATTTGCCACGGAATTCAAACTTTATATGAACAACAATGCTTATAAACAAAGTTTATAATACTTTCGATGCGGAAAAGTTATTTTTGGATGGTTTAAAAAAGTATTGTATTTTGCCATATAACAGAAACGAAGAATTTTGTATGGAGACAGCAAGCATGTTGAAAAAATTTAAACAAAATTTAATCGTGTAATTTCAACCAAATTATATCTGAAATGGAAGTGCTATTCTGCATGCTTGGTGGATTAGATCACAAAAAAGTTTGATAAAGTATATCTTAAATTTAACGTAAACATCAATAAAAACTGAGTTTCATACAACTTTGGCAACCTGTAGCTAAAAATTGTGAAGTGCTGGAACATTTATGAGAATGGCATCAGATTCAGCAACCCCAAATCTACAAGAGACACATAATTTGATCCTTGAGACACGCAAAAATGTCATTTTTGTTACGCTGTGATATCCATCATTGTATCTTTTCCTCTTTGAATTTGCTGAATTTTTTTTTTGAATTTTCATGCAAATATTGAGTTATGATAAAAGTCTAATTAAGATTGATTTGGCGGTTGCTACGTCATAGGCGCTGACACACTGAAGTGAGAGAAAAGAATATTACCTTGAATGTGTATACCTTGTTTTTGTTTTTACTTTTTCTTTGTAACACTTTTGCCAATGCGAGAATAAACACGTTTCTTTAAAGTAAAAAGTGATTTTCGTAATTCCTACGCGGTAACAGTTCCCTGCGGTGGTTCATTCTGTTGCTGGTTGTATCCTGTACCGACAGGTTATTTGGCCCAGTTTCGGAATTGCGGAATCGTTTCGGTTCGTCGGTAAAAACGCGAGTTATTTTGGCTGTTGTTTGGCGTCGCCGGCTGGTGCAAAAGCGGTGAGGTGTGGAATCGTCACCCCCGAGAAGTTGCTGGATGTGAGCAGGATGGCTGATGTTGGAAAATTCTCGATTGTCAAGCTCGGGAACAGCAACTATGGTACATGGAAGTTCCAAATGGAAATGTTCCTGACCAGAGAGGAGCTTTGGCATACGGTGGACGAAATTAAGCCGGAACCGGATACGGATGCTTGGCGGAAGGCGGACAAGAAGGCCAGGGCCACGATCGGGTTATGTGTCGAGCAGAGCCAATACCCTCTTATCAAAGCTGTACGACGGCAAGAGCGGTATGGGATGCGCTAAAAGCGTATCACGAAAAAACAACAATAACATCCCAGCTATCGTTGTTAATCCGACTTTGTGATTCAAAGCTCGAGGAATCTGGTGATGTGGAGAAGCATCTACTGGAAATGGATACACTGTTCGACAAGTTGGAAAATGCTGGCCTGGATCTGGAGGAAAAGCTGAAAATCGCCATGGTACTGCGAAGTATGCCGGAGTCGTACCATTTTCTGGCTTCGGCTCTGGAGGCTCGGCCGGACGATGATATCACCATGGAGCTGGTTCGTTCGAAACTGATGGATGAGTATCATAAGCGGCTGGAGCGGTCCGGCAAATCGTCGTTGAAGGAACAGGTCCTCAAGACACAGAAAGGAAGCACTGAAAAAGTTTGCTTTTTCTGTAAGAAACCCGGCCACTTCAAACGGGACTGCAGGAAATGGCAGGCTCATGTGAATGCTGGTGAGGGCGAGCCTTCCGGGAGCAAAACGGCTGGTAAGAATCAGCAAGCGAAAGCGAAGGCGAAGCAGGCGACGAACAAAGATGAAGCTGCTGCGGTGTTTTTGGTGAAAGAAAAAAGTGAATCCACAAGTTTGGCAAAAAGAAAATGTGTTTGGACTGTAGACAGTGGTGCATCGTGTCATATGACCGGCGACGAGCGTTTTTTCGAGGATTTGGTGAAGTCGTCCAATGTACAGGTATCAATGGCCAACGGAAATACTGCACCGTCTGGCGGTATTGGCAGTGGTAGTGTCAAAGGTGTCACGGGAGCAGGGAACCCGATCAAGATAGAGCTCGGAAAGGTTCTCTACGTGCCTGACTTGGACTGTGGGCTACTGTCTGTCAGCAAAATAGCGGATAACGGCTACAGTGTTTTGTTCAAGCGTGACAGTGTCGAGGTAATCGACTCGGCGAGCAAGGTCATAGCTCTGGGTGGACGAAATGGAGACTTGTACGAGTTGAAGCAATCCGAGTGTGGAGCGATGGTGAAATCGAGCAACCATTCCACCAATTGCCAGCATACGTGGCACCGCCGGCCCGGGCACCGACACCATTCAGTGTTCGACAGGATCAAGAAAGAGCAGCTTGTAATGGGCATGAAGTTAGTCGATTGCGGTGCGAGAATCGAGTGCGAGCAATGCCTCGAGGGAAAAATGGCGCGTTTACCGTTCCCGCAACAATCTGTACGGAAAACCACACAGCCATTGGGCTTGATACACACAGACTTGTGTGGTCCTATGAGCAATACGACGGTCGGAGGTCGGAAGTATTTCATCACGCTAATAGATGATTTCAGCAGGTATCTTGTCTTGTACCTGTTGAAGGATAAGTCTCAGGCGAAGGATTGCATCAAGAGCTATGTGCGGTTGGTGGAAAACAAGTTCGGAAGGAAGCCGCGCATCATTCGTTCCGATCGCGGCGGCGAGTTCCTCAACAAGGAGCTGAAGCAATTCTACTTGGACGAGGGGATTGAAATGCAGCTGACGGCGGGTTACTCGCCGGAACAGAATGGTGTTGCCGAGCGGCGTAATCGGTATTTACAAGAAATGGCAATGTGCATGCTTCTCGACGCCGGTTTAGGGAAGCAGCATTGGGGAGAAGCAGTAGCAACAGCTGCATATATCCAGAACCGATTGCCGAGCCGCGCAGTGCACAAAACTCCATTCGAGCTGTGGAATGGCCAGAAATCGGATGTCAGCCATTTGAAGGTGTTTGGTTGTGTAGCTTTCGTTCACATCCCTGACGCAAAGCGAGGTAAAATGGAAAGCAAGGCGAAAAAGCTCATCTTCGTTGGTTATGATTGCGGATCAAAGGCCTACCGGTTTCTAAACAAGCAGACGAACCAGATTACCGTTAGCCGGGATGCTAAGTTCCTGGAGTTAGGCTCACAGCTTCAGGAGGAGCGAGTACCAGAACAAGTGGAGGAACCATTGCTTGAGTTGGCGGTATTACCGGAGGTGGAGTTGGACGTTTCGCATCATCAAGCGGACATCGATGGGGGACCATCAGGAAGTGGCACTGATGTGAGTCTACTAGAAGAGCCGACGTTTCATGGTTTAGATGACACGGGTACAACCGATGAGGAATTTTTCGATCCGGATGAAGTGAATGCAAGCACTGAAGAACCAAGGAGATCGCGGCGGCCAAATGCCGGAGTGCTGCCGAAGCGTATGGAGGATTACATTGTCGGCGTGGCACGACTGAATGAGAGTGAACCAAGGAACTACAAGGAGGCGATCAGCAGTGTCAACAAAACGCAGTGGGTAAGTGCTATGAATGAAGAGTACCATTCCCTTTTATCTAGAGGTACCTGGACACTGGTGCCGTTACCTGCTGGACGACAAGCGATTGGATCTAAGTGGGTGTTTAAGGAAAAGAAGGATTCGCTTGGGCAGACCGTGAGGTTCAAAGCGAGGTTGGTTGCCCAAGGGTTTGCACAGCGATTTGGTGTGGACTACGGGGAAGTATTTGCGCCAGTGGCTATGCAGCCAACCCTGAGAGTTCTTCTAACTGTGGCGGGACACCGGAAGTATCGAGTACGCCACTTAGACGTGAAAAACGCCTATTTGAATGGTCGCTTACAGGAGGAGATATATATGCGGCAGCCGCCCGGATACTCGGAACCGGGCAAGGAGAAGCTTGTCTGTAGACTGCAGCGAAGCCTCTACGGACTCAAACAAGCGGCCAGGATTTGGAATAGCACAGTTAAGGAGATCTTATTTGAAGCTGGCTTTTGCCAATCGGAGTCGGATGCTTGCTTGTATTCGAAACAGCTGAAAAGCGGAGAGTGGATGTACGTGCTCCTGCACGTTGATGATATGATAGTGGCGACTAAGGAGGACCAGGAAATAACACGACTGGAAAATACTCTGCGGAAGAAGATCGATATCACATCTCTCGGCGAGGTAAGTCATTTCCTCGGCATCAAAGTCAGGAAAGATGATCGTGGAGTATTCTGTCTAAGCCAAGGAGCGTTCATTCGTGAGATAGCTTCCCGTTTTGGGCTTGATAAGGCCAAGCAATCCAAGTATCCACTTGATGTCGGTTATTGGAAGCAGAAAAGCGAGGTTTTACCAGATAATGAGCAGTACCACAGCCTAGTCGGGGCGCTCCTGTATGTGTCAACAAATACGTGACCAGATATTTCGGCGGCGGTCTCAATACTAAGCCGAAAGAGCAGCTGTCCCACACAACAGGATTGGGTGGAACTCAAGCGGGTAGTTCGATATCTACTTGGGACGGAAAACTACGAACTTAGATTGGATGGTGGCGAAGCAAAAGGGCTACCACTCAGCGGATACAGTGACGCCGATTGGGCCGGGGATTCACAGGACAGGAAGTCTACCAGTGGTTTCCTATTTCAAGTCGGACAGGCAACGGTTAGTTGGGCGAGTCGAAAGCAGAACTGTGTGGCAACTTCCACAATGGAGGCCGAATATATTGCACTCTCCGAGGCGTCATCGGAAGCAGTTTGGCTACGCAGGCTGTTGAGTGAACTCGGCGAGGTGCAGCAGGAAGCCACCATAATACACGAGGACAATCGCAGCTGTATCGATTTTGTATCGCTAGAGCGGCAGAATAAGCGGAGTAAGCATATTGATACTAAATTGCATCATGCTAAGGATCTGTGTGCAAAAGAGATCATTCAGCTGAAATACTGCCCTACCGAGAATATGGTCGCCGATCTTTTCACAAAACCGTTGGGGCCTACAAAGATCAGCCAGTTCGCGATGAATCTCGGGCTCGTCAAGAAGGAGTAAGGAGACAGTTCAGTGCTCAGCGAGGAGGAGTGTTGGCGGTTGCTACGTCATAGGCGCTGACACACTGAAGTGAGAGAAAAGAATATTACCTTGAATGTGTATACCTTGTTTTTGTTTTGACTTTTTCTTTGTAACACTTTTGCCAATGCGAGAATAAACACGTTTCTTTAAAGTAAAAAGTGATTTTCGTAATTCCTACGCGGTAACAGTTCCCTGCGGTGGTTCATTCTGTTGCTGGTTGTATCCTGTACCGACACCATTCACCATTTCTTCACTCGGAAGTTTTTTGTATCTCAGGTGCTCTAGATCTGCAATTGGCACCAGAAACGTGATAACGTTTTGGATAGCAGAATGGCCCTCTATGGCAGCCGAAATGTCATAGGTGAATAGCAAACAAAGACAAGTGAACTTCAACCTGATGAGGTTTCTGTTTTACGATGACAGTTATAACGTGAGTACAATGGAATAGATTTGATTCTGCAACATACTAAGAAAAGGGATCTACTCACGTTTTGGCTAAAGCAAAGGTGTAACTGAGATAGTGGAAATGAGTTTGAAATTGTTGATAACTTTGTGTACACGCAAAAAAATTGTGCGGTAAAAACTACTATTTTAGGGGGTTAACTTAAGCGCTCGCACCGGCAATTTTCAGCAGACCAGCAATGCGCTTGATTTTACCATGTCTGTAGTTGGAATCAGTTTGTTGTAAATTATTTCTGTCAAATGTACCAGTAATGCAGTGGGGTGTACCGTAAACATAGTAAATTGGTCTGGATTTCCATGGTAGTTTTAAGAATGGGCGTAGTCAGCTAAAATAGTTATTTTTACCACAGCATTTTTTCCCGTGTATTATGAATAGTCGGCGTATACGTAGTGGGTTGAACCTGGGACTGTACGAAGATAGCTCTACGATAGCTTTGGCTACGCTTGGTACCCAAGTAACCACTAAGCACTAAACGACTAGAATCTATGACAAAAGGTCGAAAGGACAAAATGTCCAAGAACAAAAAATAAGGGACATTACGACAAAATGGTCGAAAATGCTTTTTTAAAGAAGGTGAAATTTCCCACCATGCGAATCGTTTTCGTCCTTTTGTTCTTTCGGCCTTTTGTCTTTCGACCTTTTGACCTAATTGCTCCAAATAGGCGCTATAATGTTAGTGCTTGGTTTATAAGACGTTCAATAGCTGGGTAATGATAATGATTGATAAGTGTAAATTTGTTGTTTTAGTAATGTTTACAAATTTTAAGGATTCGAAGCTTCTAGTTATTACAGATCAGTTGAAAATTATGAATATATGAAAATATAAAATATTGCGCAAACAAAAATGTACAAAAAAGCCGTAAAATCGGCTCAACACTTGAAAAGAATGTGAAAGCTTTTGAGTGTGATGGATT
Source organism: Aedes aegypti (assembly GCF_002204515.2). Taxonomy (NCBI): domain Eukaryota; kingdom Metazoa; phylum Arthropoda; class Insecta; order Diptera; family Culicidae; genus Aedes; species Aedes aegypti. The sequence continues at coordinate 406,614,696 of NC_035108.1, forward strand.
GTGTTTCAAAGAAACGTTCTTTACGAAATCATTCACGACCTTTTGAAATGTCATAGTCGTAATGATCACTTAAAGGGAATTTTCAAACCGATTGTGTTGAACTGAAAAATGTTCAATGTATTTTTCGGATTTAGTTTTCACAAAACAAGTAAACCAAGATTAATCGATACAAAATAAAACGAACCATAGCTAAAATTTTCCTAGTTTATTCATTTGATCATAATTATACTACAATACAATACAATAGGCGTGTAAATAATAATAAACTAAAAATAGATATGAAGATAAAATCGAATTTCAGTTGTAAAAATAAATCACTTGTTCGTCAGATATGGTTGTGATGAAGCTTAGCGCTGCGTGATAATATGGAAGCAGAATTGTGAGTAAATACGGTGATGTTTGATGGGTGAATTATTCAAAATTGAAAAAAAGAGAATATTTGTAGCTAGATAGATAAAACATTGACTAAAACTTTGTCAGGGTTATGTAAAAACAATATTAGTGCCATTTGATCAATGCAGTATTTCACATACGTCTCCTTTGAAGGTAGTTGTGGAACATAATCCAGAGAGGAGTAGCAACAGTCTAAATCTACTTAACAAAATGGGTTGATTTGTTCTAAGATCCAATTTGAGTCTTTTGATTTCATTTTTTCCTACACAATCAAGAGTGTATAAATAATCCTAACAAATATAACTACGGAAAATTCAAAATACACAGACCGTCAGAAGAATTCTGGGAAGGAAAAGTATTAGACACGCTTGGCAAGTCGTACAAAAGCTATGTGTGTTGAAGAGGTGAGGCTACAAAGATTTAGCTGCTCTGTGCGTTGTTGGTGTTGTTTGCGGTAATTATGCTGGGTGGTGTGGTGTGATTGGCTGTGGTGCAGTTATTGGCTGTGTGATTGTCGGTAATGTTGTTAAGAGTGAGGTGGGTGCTGCTATTGTTCTGCTTAAATTCTACAACTTTTGTAACATTTATTGTGGTAACGGATGGCGAAGGCTTATCGCCAACACAACAAGCAATAAATCGTCGATAAAAGCCCACCTCGCCATCCTCCAGCTGTCGGAGGTCGTCCTCGTGGGCTCGTTTTGTCATCTCCGGCATCACATCGTCCAGGATTTTGAGCTCACGCCGGGTGAAGACAAAGTCCAAAGCTTTCCGAATGCCGATCATGACGACCAACATCAAGGGGAAGAGGATCGAAGTGCTAGAGAAGGACTTGATCACCCAGAGCATGATCAAGCACGCCAACTGGATCAGGGTGAACAGGTGGACGCGACGGATTGGGACCTGTTGAGATAGACGAAAGATACGTTCTCAAATGGATGTTCAGAACTCGTATTTCAGTATACTGACTTGTCGCAAGAACATGTAGTCCGGTTGGTACTTGATGGGCATTAGCATGATCATCAGCCGGTCGAAGAACTGGAGACCTTTGAGCGATGCCGCGCCCATGTACAGAAATACGCCGTATAATACTGGCATTGGAATGTGGGACAGGAGCGGTGTCAACAGTACCGAGCAACCGATTGTCAGGAAGATGAGTATATGGGTGACTCGTTGTTCGCGAACTCCAAGGAACTGGGGTTTCTCGCCGGGAGCTGCCGTTTCGGATTCTTGTTTGAGTGAATTGACATGATTAATACTGAGCACGGTAGCAGCAACAAACCTGTTAGGAAAATGGAGAATTGTACGAAGATTCATAGCCTTTTAAGCGAATGATAACTTACCATGGTAGTCCCATTAGGGAGCAGAGCTGAATCAGCAAGGCTAGCACGAAAAGATCCAGATGATAGCCACAGCCCTTCTTTAACTTATGTTCTTTCCTATTGATTATCACAGCCGTAATTTGTTGATCCATAAAGATCAGGATGGTGCCCAGTAGAGCCGGTAAAACGGCGAGCACCGGGGACCAGATCGGGTTCTTCTCGTGGAATGGTTGAACGAGCCAGCCTCGATCCGGAATGGTCGGTTTGAACTCTCGGGGAACTTCCAGCTTCGGCGTCGGAACGTTTGTTAGATAGTCCAAGATGCTCATCGAGAAGATCGCAATGATGACCGCGAAGTCACTCACAACCTGTCTGATGTTGGATGGGAAGAACAGGGCGTTCTTGAAGTCCTTGAGAATAACCGATATGATGTACGTTCCGATGAACAGGATGATCGACATCAGGAAGACATCGGAGATGTACTCGGGCTTAGCGCAGTCGTAACCAGTGAGGGTGCCGTTCAAGAGCTGTTGAGTGAAGGAGGAAATGTTCAAAACAAGTTCTATAAAACGATCGAAAGCGGCTTACCGCACAAGTTTTCTTATCATACTGCGCCCATTCGTGTACAATATCGGTGTTCAGGGGTTGATCTCCAGGTGGTAGACACGAGCAATCGTACTTGGATCCTGCCGTATTGAGTGGGTAGTCTTTCCCAATGTGCAACACGTTTTCCACGGCTTTGTAAATGAAGATGAAGGCAATGAGACAGGCAAAGTTTTCCTCGGTAAATCTAGTGATGTAGCACACTAGAGCACTGGCGTCGATCGCAACCAAGATGACCAGGATGATCGTCACCCACGTTCCTATCCAGAACCTGAAATTGAAATGATTTTACTTCCTTATTGAGAAAAGCCCTTTGAAGTTCTTACCTGAACGTCAAATAATCCCATCCAACTCGCATACAAAAGTCGTACACGATCGTTTCGAATACCAGTACCGGACCGGTTGACCCCAGAATGGTCAAGGGTTGCCCGGAAAACAGTCCATACCCAATGCCACACACGAATCCGGAAACCAACGATTCCATAGCTGCGATGTTGTTCCCAGTTGCCGAGCCGAGCAACCCTCCGAACGTAATGATTGGCGAAAGACAGGCAAAGTACAGGAAGATCCACGAGGCCACGCACTGCAGTGATAACCCATCCTTGAAGTCAGACAGATAGAACGGCTTCTTCCTCTTCAAATCGTTGACCAGGCCACCAAACAGACGACCAGTGCGCGACAGGCCGGATTCTTCGCGTTGGCGTTGTTCTTCCTCTTCCTCGTCGATTTCCTCTTTCGGATTTTTCTCTGGAGGTCGTTTCCGGACTTCCTGCGACGGAATGGCAGCCGGCGGTTCTATCCGAATTGATGGATCCCATTCTCCTGGGGGTAATACAGTGACGGCGTCCAGGAATTCGTCAACACCCGCCAAGAGGTGCTCCCTTTTCTTGGCACGATACGCGACTTCGTGGAAGATCTCGTCTGACATGAGAGTGGCCATAGCACGGCCGATCTCGTGGAAGCTACCATGACTGCCCGGGGGACCCAGCAGGATGAAAATAAATCTAGAAGAACAAGTCTGTGGTTAGATTCTGGTTATAGCTTATACCATATGGGTTTCGAACCTAGTTGGCACGGGGACTTCAGTCAAATCGCCCATTACGGATGCGTTGTTCAACCGCAGGAATGCAGCAAGCGTCTTGTCCAGGAAGTCCACCTCACCGACCAGGATGTTGCTGGCCTCGGCGCCCGGCGGAATCTTCCGCATGAAGTTCGTGTTGGACTTGTGTTCACCGTTCTGCAGCTCGCCGGAGCTGGTATTGCGGGCCATCGAGATGCTACTAGGGCTTTGAATAAGATTTTCCCCTGCAATTAGGCAAGTATACTGTTAGTGGTGGGTTGCGACAGGTTCTAGGTGTATTCAGCCCAAGTATTTAAAAACTGGGATATTCTTCGAGTGTTCTGTATTCCGAAAGGAAGCAGTGAATTAGTGGGGAAAAAGAATACTAGGACTAGACTACATAGCTACTGTTCTACACATATGTGAATGCTGGGGGAATCCCAGGTTGTGTGAATGCGCAAGAATACCAAGGATAAAGGGGAAATGGTCGCTTATGCATGCAAAGTGTATTTTCATGGTGGAAAAATCCAATATATGAAACCTAAATGACAAAAATCATACCATGTGAAACATATTGAGCTTCATTTGAAGCAAGCATTTCGAAGCGTAATATGGTATCATATCGTGTGACTGTTGTGTTAATCCTGGTTAATCCGAACGCATACAAACTTACTAGTACACTGAGCTTGAATGTATTCAAGGACAAGGACAAACATCCACATCGTTGCGTTTGATATCGGATTGTCAACAGATGAAAATTATCCTTTGAAAGGGCTTTCAATGGCGTCGCATGTTAGATAGAAACTTTAGCCCAGAACGGCTTTTCGTCCGAACGGGAGACAATCCTGACTCTTGTATGGATTCTTCGAATTGAAGGGCACAAGGCAATCCTAATATGCCTCATAAATGCAGGAACGTGATTAGATTAGCAGTTGGAAGCTTTCACAAACATGGGCAAACGGCTGCCTAGTCCATCAAATGAATGTTCCTAAGGATTTGCGCCCGACTAATTCCTGTAATTAAAAATCGAATCGAGTCTGGAAACACCCCGTCTGCAATTTCCTTTGCAGGGATTACTTGCACGCTGTGCTGTATTGGATACGTTTAAAATTTAATAACCTAAAGCTAGATATGGTGCGAGTGTGCGGGTGTATGATATATGATGATTGGTAGATATATCTACAGTACAATATCCAGAAATACGCAAAAGAGATGTTCATAGCACATCGAGAAAGACACACGAAAGCAAAGATACATGGCCACCAAAGGATCGTCCTTTAATTACGTAAAGTTATTTTTATGATTCACTCTTTAATTTAAGTTACATCAAACCGTACGTATTTAATTGACGCTCCCGTAACTTTCTATACACATGGCTAAGGTATAACTACCTATTTTCGTCTACGTCTCTTTTCGTATTACAAAACATTCAAAATTGCATGAAGTAGGCGAAAAATTGAAGTTTTACACTATTCGTTCCATCCTCGAACGATTCACTGTGTATACATAAAATTTATGCGAACATTGGAACCTGTATTTCAGCTCTATTCGTAGGCGTAGTTACGAATAGAGATGAAATACTGGTTTGCTGCACGGATGCACCTACGTGGTACGTTCAATCAGGAAGAAATACGGGAGCGATGATATTTTTGATTTGCAACTCTAGTGCAGGTGTCGGATTGCTCATGCAACGACCGGTAATGGGGTGGAAAGTGATTTGCATGATGGTGAAAGGTGTCAAAATCTTATGATACTATGAGGGTGACATACTGGATGGATTAGTTTTCAGTTGACTTTTGCGTATTAAATTTATCTCTAGAATTTTTAATGGAATGATAAGGCAACGGTTAAAAAAATATAAAAATTTTCATTTGTATCTCATTGTAATGAAAACATATCTCTGGGAACATGTAACATTGAATCAAAATGGTCGTCACAGACGCAATAAGCTTTCCTTTATTCATTATTCACAATATTAAAGCTACAGGCAACTTTAAGGTAGTAGCGAGCGGACATTGGATTTTGCTTCGAGAGAACAAATAATAAACCAGTGGTGTGAATGTTTAGGTGATTCTTGAATTGACCGATCTTTATGAGCTCGAGAGTACGAGTGGCCGCTCAACTCCTTTCTTATTTGTTGCAGTTTTACCACCTTCAAGCTAAATAGGCAATAAATGTGATTGGGAAAAGGCAACTCATGTGCTCTTCGATGGCTGATGTTCAATAGAAGCGTTTATAAAATGCGTCAACAAGAAATGAGAAGAATACTACAGTAATTGTCAATGGGTTTCGCAAAATATGTCTTTAAGATTTCTAATCATGTCAGGTATTACCACTTGATTTCTTTTAGGAATCATAAACGAAATTCCTTGGAGGATATTTCAGAAATATTGCAAATTTGTCTTTATTTATATATTCATTTTTCAAGAATATTTTTTCAAATTTATGCATCCAATATTGTTTTGCCATATCCATAAAATACTTTGTACAAATTTCTACTGAAAACACTTCTAATGGTTCTGTGAAGCACAGTCTTAAATGATAGCTCTTCTACGATGTTACCATAAATCCATGCATGAATCACTTAGTGAATTTCACTAGGAATTTTTCCTCGGATCTGTTTTATAGGGATTTTCTTGGGAGATTCTTCATTAAATGTAGCTTCTTCTTTCTGGCGTTACGTCCCCATTGGGACAGAGCCTGCTTCTCAGCTTAGTGTTCTTCTGAGCACTTCCACAGTTATTAACTGAGAGCTTAATATGCCAACGACCATTTTTGCATGTGTATATCGTGTGGCAGGTACGAAGATACTGTATGCCCTGGGACGTCGAGAAAATTTCCAACCCGAAAAGATCCTCGACCGGTGAGATTCGAACCCACGACCCTCAGCTTGGTCATGCTGAATAGCTGCGCGTTTTCCGCTACGGCTATCTGGGCCCCTAATTAAATGTATCCGAGGATTTATTTAGTTCTTTACAAAGTTCCAGTGGTAATTCCTGGAAGTATTCGATGATGCATGATGAAAATATTGAAACAATATGTAAAGAATTGCCTGTCATAAGAGGAAATCCTAGAAAAATATTTGGAAAGATGCTTAAAACATTCCTCATATGTTTTGGAGGAATTTTTGCAAACAATACTGAAATTATTCATGGATAATTTCCTTATATTTGTGGTAAAAAAACATCCAGAATTACACAAAAGAATTGTATGTATGTATGTACATCAATTCCGTGTTAACTACAGAATTTTAAGTGTTTGAAAAATTTCATAAACATTCTCGGAGCAACTCACGGAAGATGTTCTGGAAGAATTCATAGGAGAGTAACTGAGAAAATACATGGAGGAATAGCTCCTTAGCTTAAAGTATAGCAAAAGGGTGTAGTGGATTCCTAAAATTTTTTAATAGAAACTTGGAGGAATTCTAGAAGAAACTTTTGAGAAATTTATTAACGAATCCATCGTCCAACCTTCCTGAATGGGTTTATTTTGAGATAACTAGTTGTGTTTAGGGGTTGATTTTGTAAGAACAAGATTCTTAGCAGAACCCTGGGGATTTTAGTTGACACATAATTTGGAAAGATTCTTAACAGAATTCTGGGGAGAAGCCTGATTTTTAATTGAACTTAAAATATTGACACATTTTTGTATGGAGATCATTTTTATAAATTGACAATAATTGCCTCCGTATTTAACCAGATGGTCCATATTTTTTTCGCAGGTCAGTAATGAGGTTCAATTTCTTTCATCTGATTCTCGAGATCTTTACCCATTTACAACAGAGAGAGCTTCCTCTTCTCTACCTGTTAGAAGTTTCAATCGAAATACACATAAGATGGATGAAAGGAGCTTCGAGTTGCAAGTTTTATTTAGTCCTTTTCGCATGAAAATCGAAAATCAAATAAATCGACTGCTTCAACAATATGAATTCTATAAGCGCATCAACAAAATGAACAATATAAGCGTCTCTTAATATGAATGAGGTTATTTATTGCAATCCCATGGGAAAGTGTAATGGAAATTAATTGTAATTCATTGAAATTTTTAAAATGAAACATCAACGTGATCATTGATCAATGGTAGCATTTTGAAACCATTCCGCAATGATTCTGAATACATGCAGATTTATTGAAATTTCCAAATTATTTATTTGAACGATTATTCATCAAGCTCCTAAGAATTTAAATGAAAGTGTTTTTACGGAGCTCGCGGCGTAAAGTGATCTTTAGATATGATTTTAGCACCGAAAACTCAAAACGCGACGAATTTCTAGTGGTAGGCGATTTACACTGCGCTGAGGGTACCGTTTTGACTCATATTCTGAACACTTAAGGCCAACAGTGACTTCAAATGCATGTAATAGGCATAAATCAGCTGATATTTGTAAAAAAATTAATTTCTCTTCAAAGACTAACTGTTAGCTGGTGGGTGTGCTGAAAAAAAAAATGTTTGTTCAAACTTGTTTAGTATTGTTTTCACGTAAAAGAGTGGAACAACATTTTGATTCAAATGCCAAACACTGTGTTCATTCTGTCTCATAATCCGAACACCTTGATTCAAATTCCGAACAGCACGAATAAATCGTACTCAAATAAATAATTTCGCAAATAAATTCATCTGAGCTGGTTCTACTGGTCTCCAACATGAGAATCATAACTACTCCCGAGGTATAAAATAGATTGGAAGATGTTAAAATTGAATCACAATTGACTGACATTTCCTTGTAAATTGATGACATATTTCAGCGAAACATTTCAATCAAACCGCCATACAAAAACCGAGTGTTCGGAATATGAGTCTGTTCGGAATTTGAGACAAAACGGTACTCGGACGATTATTGCGAGCGAACGGTCTATTTGATCTGCTATGAATTCGAACTGCCGATACTGGTGATCGATAGTGAGAGTTACATACAATCAAGGTGTGTGCATTTTAGGGGAACATGGTCTAAGACGCACTGATGGGGTAAAATGGCCCACCTAATTAAATCATTCCTAGAACGTTTCAATTTGTATTCTTTGCCAAACTATGTTAAAATATGTTTACCCAAGAGTTGCCGCCGCAACCCTCGGATTATGATTTCTCCTTAATTTTCCGGTGAAATTTAACATTTTTCCCCCTAAACATTAAGGTTTTCCGATGATTTCATTAAGGAATAAGCGTTTGCATACCACAGAACAAACTCATGGAGAAACATGGTTGCTAACTACTAGTTCTCCATACTAAATGGCATTCTACCCCATCCATTTGGTCATTTTGAACCACCCCCATTTTTCAACCAACTTTTCTACACGATTTAAACCCGTTAAAAAACTCAAAAATGGAAAATGTTTTCATGATGATAGCTAGCAAATATTGTAAAGTAACTTAGGACTTCTAATGACGTTAAAATGTGGATCTCATTAGGAGAAAACGACACAAATCCTTGAAGTGGCATTTTGGACCATTTGACCCTACTCTGTAGCCAGAGTGAAGTGAATCCGCCTTGCATACAACTTAGAGCGATTAGAAGCTAAACTTGTCTTCTCCGCTTTGCCATGATTAATGTTGATTGAGAGTGAGTGTTGAGCTCTATTAACTAGGGTAATTTCAAATACCTGTGCCCTAACAGTGTGTTCAAAACACAAAACAGAATGAGAACAGTGTTTGACATTTAAAACAAAATATTCCTTATTATTGCTGTTTGCGTTTGACGTGCAAACCTTGGCTAACTGGGCTTGAAATGCGGTAACACAAAGTTATCAAAGGATAATTAGTAACCATTATCCATATCACCGCTAACCTAGCAAAGAAAATCAATCTTTGACATCGCCTTCCTTGTGAATAATCTTACCGCGTTTAGTGTTCCCGCATTTGATATTTGCATTTCAAACGTACACAGCAATACTTCTATTAAAAACTAGTGGACCCGGCAAACTTTGTCTTGCCATCAAGTAGGTCGCTGCAAAACGCTATGAAAACCCCCCATACAAATCTCGTTTTTAACTATTCCGGATACCCGCACAAACTTGTCGAAACCCTTGAAGAATGTAACAGTAAAAGAATCAGTTAAATCCATTGACTCGTTCTCAAGCCATTTTGTGACACAGAAACACCATTCCACGAAAGCGAAACCGGTTCGCCTAGAAGGAATCATACCATCTCGACAGAGCTGTCAACGCTGTCAACGAATGAAAATGAACCAACAATATGTCAACATGAATTTTATGCTGGTGAACCGGTTCCACTTACCCTTTCCGTTCCGCTATCATTGCGTTTGGTCCTTAAAGTGTTCGGAATATGAATCCGGAATATTCGGAATATTAATTGGAATATTGAACTTGAGAATTCAAAATTAGAAACCCGGTTCAATGTGATGTGATCCACATCTTCAGAGTCCTCTGCTAGCTTTGCGGTTGGTCATGATGCTATAAGGCTGTACTTTGCCGGAGTGACGTAATAATGTTTACCTCCTTTCTGGATAAAAAGTAAAAATCGCAGAAATTTTTGACGAATGTCTCCTCAAGCATGCTCAAAGCTGGTGATAATAGGGTAAGTGTTCCTATAGTTGCGGTAGAACCGTTTTCACTGATTTTATTACATTAGCCACATCACACAGTGAATGAAATCGTTTGATTGACGAACTGACTCGCATAAAATGCTATTTTCTGAGTACATCTGTACATTTAGTTTCGTTCCGTAAACACGTGCAAAGTAAGTCGAATCAATCCGTAGCAGCTGTCAAATCTTCTTTGTTATCATAAATCAAGTCGCATAGGGTTACAGATTATTTCGCAATAAAATTTGTACACTCGCATAGTATGTCATGCTACATCACATAAAATATGCATGCATATCGCCTCTACTTTTGTACGTATAAGGCCTTTTTGCGACGTCTTATACGTGAAACTTTGCACATACAAGCATTGCATAACGCAAAAGGTGATTTCGTTATACGTTCATTTTGGTTGTTTGGGTGTAGTTTTGTTTGATCTGTGAGTTATGGAAATGTCTCAAATGACCTTCGGACAGACCCCACGAAACATCCGTATTAATCCAAAACCGATCGTCCGACTTGGATTCCATGAACAATTCATAAAACTTGAGTAGTGTTGTGTCAAAGTTTCATTGAAATCGGTTGAAAAATAGGTCGGGGACGCAACGGTTAAAGCAACTATGGGAAAAGTTAAGTCAACCTTTCAAGACTTCTTTTGTAATAAGAAATTACACTTTGGGGAACACGCTCTTGAAAGTTATTGAAGCAGCCATCAAGGGTATTTTGGACAGGCAGGGAACTTGAAATCAACAGGGAAAATGACTACCTACAGTTACGGTGAACAATGGTAATCAACTAGCTTACAATTTAAAAGAGCTTAAGGGCACCATACAATAGTTCAAGATAAGCAATAGGGTAGCCCATAGTTAAAAAACTGCAAAAATTAACAAGTCAGCAAATCTTTCAATTGTCTTAATCAAAATCTATGGGACTTGGTTCAACGAGCGTTAAGTTTATACGAAGGAAATGGGTAAATATATTCAAATAATATTTATGGGCATTGCAGTAGTCGATGTTTTCTTTCGTTAGTGACTTGAATATTTTCCAATCATAAAAAAGGAAGTTCAACAAACCGGAAGTTTATTCTCTTGCCTATAGATCGTTGAATACAGAGTTGAATTAGTTCACGCTTTGCGTGCGGTCGTTGATCTGATAAGCTCAAGTCGATACATTGTTGATTGTTGTACTTCCAATTTGACTCGAACTAAATATCTGGTTGCTAATTGGCTAGTCAATTTAATTGATAGCCATTCAATAGAGTAATTGAGTCCACATTAAAAGTTTCTCTGCATCACAAACTCGTCATGATTCGTCATAGAAAAAAACGAGCTTCGCATCTAAGTGGTGATCAAGTGGGAAAGTTTATCCCCACTCTGGATGTTTATTAGCTCGAACTACACACATTTTCCGAACCCAATTATCGTGCAAACGATTTGAAACTGTTGTGACACGGTTCCGGTTATGGTTTTATTGCTCGATAATCGAGTAACACTTGACGATGTTTTTTTCACGTCTGATTGTTGAAACAATTATCATTGAAGTTTCTACACAAAAACCAAAGCTCAGGTGCAACAACGAGAACGACGTCAAAGGTATGCGAAAAAATAAATTCGATTTCTGTTGCGCATTGTTGGGGGGACACAATCCGTGTGTGGTCTGTCTATGTTCGTGTGTGTGTGTTTGTATGTGCTTGTAAATAAGTGAAATTGTTTTTACCGGTGGCTTTTCCAGGTACGGCCAAATGTTTTCCATTGTTGCCGCCAGACCGGGCTGAACTGGTGGTCGCGTTAATATTACTACTATTGCTGGTACTTTTCAGGACCGGCTGGGAAGCGGAATGTAAGCTATGTTGCTGTTGCTGGTGATGATCGTCAACTGGAAGAACAGATGGGTAGCATATACACATGTAAAGGGGATGGACAGTTGTTAGAAGCGATAAAGTTAGCTGCGCTCGGAATGCAACATTTTGTGATCGAAAACTTCGGTTTTATATGCTGAATATGTTTGGATGAAGTTTGCCTGGAAGCAATGCGGTTTGTGGTTGCAACGGTTAGTCACACAACTTCTACTGGGTGAGGTTAGTGATGAAATACATTGATTGAGAATTTGTTGTGTGTATGATTAGAACATTGTATACTATTTGAATCTACAGTTTATGCAAAAAATCATGAAAATGTTTAATTTAGACAAAATCACGCAATGAGTGTTTTTATTCAAAAAATAATATAGCGAACAATGTGAATGGTGAACATGATGAGCTTTATCATTTATTCTATTGTACAGCCGAAAATAGCCTTGATGAACCAATGATGGCTATGAAATTGATCTGATGCCCAGTCGGGCATACCAGCTGTAAAAGTTTTCTCTTATCGCATCACAAATTGTCCGAAACTCAGACATAACAATAATGCTTGAATAGAACTGCGTGGGTGAAGTTTATTGCGCTAAGCGCTTGAGTCTTCTGATTGTTCTGATTACAAGGGTGATCCAAAATAGTAAACGTTGTTCAGGTTTCATCAGTGAAACAACTTCTAAATGATTGTGTTTTATTTTGAATCACTCGGTATTTAACTTTTTTTAGTCTCTAAAGAAAAGTTACTAACTAGGGCTGTTTTCGACTCGAATCAAATCGCAAAGTTTAGTGTGTAGACCGATTCCACACCCAAACAAATGTTGTACAATCTACCAAATCCATGGTAAAATTAAGAACTGCACCAACGATTTTCAACCGACTACAAAAATCTGTTAAGTTTACTATAATCTGGTGAAAATCACTGAGCAGTGCAGTAAATTTGACTATGTCCATAGTAGCATCCACTACAAAGCATTGTATTTCAGTCCGTGAGACCCACCGTACAACACAGTGTGGTCAAAAGTATGATGCTAAACTTCTCAAATCTAGAATGTTTCTAGTCAAAAATACTACAACTCTGGTTAAATCAACAGAAGAAATTTTCTTGTGTAGTTATGTTGACTATGTTTTGGTAGAGTTAACAGATTAATGTAGTCGGTTGAAAATCGTTGGAGCAGTTCTTAATTTTACCATGGATTCAGTAGTTTCTACAATAAAATTCACAATAGTTTCAGGAACTCTCCGGGAGGTCCAAACTTGGTCACTGTGGCCACCGGCTACATCAGGAAAAACATATTTTGGAGACACTCACTTTGACGACCTTAATTTCGTAACCAATCAAGTAATCTGAACCGTTCATATATGGTTGAATGGGTATTCATGTGGACCACTGTTTCTCAACCTTGGTTAGCATGAAAAAACGGCTCGCTGCAAGGTGCTCGTTTCAGCGAGCTTTTGACATGGTCGGGAGTCCGCGGACCCCCTGTTGAGAAACGTGGATGTGGACTATGAATAGAGATACGTCATATGTTCGGCGATGTAAGGATTTCGGCCACCGGGCAATAAACTGCAAAGGCCCGGACAGATCCGAACACTGCAGGAAACGTGCTGAGAAAGGTCAGGGTAACAGGGACTGTATTAAACACTCAGGTGCATGCTGTGCAATGCGGAGGATGGTAACGCTCATACGGCGAGTGGCTTCAAATGCCCCAAATAAATATTGAACTCGGAAAAAATGCGACACTTTGTTCTGGGTAAAACTGTTTATCGCGTGGGTAAAAATTAATTAAATTTTGAGTAATCCTAGTTCAGAGTGTTATGTTTATGTGTGCAAAATTTTATCACGATCTGACAAGTAGTTTTCCAGATGCATTCGAAACAAGAAAAGCTACGCCAGCAAATCTTGGGCGCGGTGATTGATAATCCTGGTAAGTCGCACAGATGTATCGACAAAAGGCTTGGAATCCACCATTCCACCGTGTCCCACGTTGTGAAGATTTTCCAAGGAGACGCAGACCATCGAGCGGCGCGCTGGAAGTGGCCAAAAACCGAAAACGGAATACCCAAAAATGGCGCGGAAGATAAGGTTTTACTTACTTAGTACATTAAGAATAACCTGAACCATTCCACTCGAGACGTGGCCAGAAAGAGCAATTTAATCAAGTGGTTCATCCAGCAGACCATGAAGCGGGCTGGATTACGTGACTTTAAGGTCAAGAAGGCGCCAAACCGGACTGACAAGCAAAACACGGTGGCCAAGTTGCGTGCGCGGAAGCTGTACCGTGTGTGGCTGGTCAAGCCAGGCTGTCTCGTCATGGACGACGAGACATTCGGAAGTTTCGGAAGAGAAAGATGGACAAATTCACGAAGAAGTACCTGTTGTGGCAGCACGGTGCTCCCCTGACCGTTATTATCACAAAAAAAATCTCCATCAAATCTGTGCTCACCAGTCGAGTTCTATAGCTAAGCTGCATGTCTGGGCAAAATTTCAAAAAAATCGTAGGGCCCGTTTTGCAGTTACGCCCTTTTCATTATATAAGCCTACTAATTCAAAGGAAATCTGAGATATTTGAACGGATTTTCATTGGCCGTGATTACCAGAAGAAATATACCATCAAAATTTGGTTCAAAGTTGGTTTGTTTAGTTATTTGTAACCTCTTGGTGGAGTACTGAATGAGAAAATAGGCGAAATTTGATGTTACGCCCTTTTTGAGGTGTAACCATTGAAAACACTAATTTTAAAAAGAATAATTAGGCATTCTAATACTGTTGAGCATGTTCAAATGTTTTCAATGACACATTGCACTCACATGCCACAAAAATCTTTCACTATCAATTGATTTTCCATAGGCTCAAGTGCTTTAAGGCATAACGGAGCTGATTTCATCATGTAACCAAATTAGTTTTTGTAGCACAATATTCTGGATTGGTTGGTGAACCAATTTACTCACGATTCAGATTATTTTAAATGCTACTGATTGCTACCTATTGTATATCAAATTCGAAGCATACGTCAAGAAGTACTTAAAGAGTTAAGTTTTTCGTAATGGGTAGAGGTGTATGGAATAAAATCAACTACACAGAAATCAGTGATTCAAAATGGAAGAATGTAATGCGAAGTTTACAACATCCTTTATTATTTTGTTTAATTGATTTCCAAATCGTAGCATTTACAAAGTTTAATATTGACTGTTTGTCTTTGTCAGCTTGAAAAACTTTGTGTAGCTCCCAAAATATGATTTTTTTCGTTTGTAAAGGGTCATAGCAGCTGGTGTGTCATTACTTCACAAGCACAGCTAGCAATCAAAAAAATAAAGTTCACATATAAATCTTCAGTTTGTGTAGGATTCAAACCATATTATGGTAGGTAGACCGGCAGGTAATCAACAGGGCCACAGAACAATTTACAATTTTCCGGTAACCAAAACTGGAATTTACATAGAATCTATGAACAACTATATGTTTATCATATTTATTTATTTTTTAATATACCCCTTAACTTTGAGATCCATTAGCCCGAATACCTAAAGACTATCACCGTGAGTTCTAGTTCCAAGAATATCATTACTTCGAATTTCATTATCACGGGATAATATCATTCAAGGTAATAATATATTCGGGACAATAGCATTCACCGTAACAGTGCGTTCAGTGTGATAAACTCGGGATAAATAAATTCCGGGAAATGAAACTCGGGGTTAAGGTTTAGAATATTCTAAAGAGAGTTTTGATACATAAGGAAGATATGTAACATTCGATAGTAGGCGGTGCGCGTAAATGGACGGACGTGTAAAATTTTACTGCTGTCAATTCGTCGCGAAAAAATTCACTTTTTTTTTTCGAAGAAAAATAATACTAAGGAAGTTTATGGTGCAGTTTTGCCATCAAAGTGTTTGATTTCGGTGGAGTGCAAGTTGGGAAGTGTTTCGTAGAGGTTAGAAAATCGTTCTATTTCGGCTTCAGCAAGATGGCAGATGCGGGTCCGCCATGCGATCTTTTCTTTGATACCAAGCGTGGAAACGAGCTTGATCTACGTTGAATGATGACTGCTAGTCATTGTCTACCGTATGGCTTAACCGCCAGAAGTTATTGTGATGGTTTTGTATAAAAAAAACAAGTGGACATATGAAGTGTTACTAGGTGAAGGATATTGAGTCCGAGATATTTACGTGGAGTGGATAATGGACAGTTCTGCAAGTTGGTCTCACGTCTCACAAAAAAAAACATGCTGAATGCGGAAATCGGCCGAAAGCGGATAAAAGATTTGGTGAGTTTGTTCCGATTATTCTCTTTTAGATATGATATATCACTATATATTGGGTATTGGGGAGGGGTAGCTTAAGGGAGTTAATTGAACTGTTGACTGGATGAAAGTGCGTGGGGTCGCCAGCCTTTTGTCATGAGAAAACAGCCTTAGTGTTGTCTTCCAAAGGTCTTAAAGATATTGACTAGCCCTGCTACAACAAACCATCAGGTAGATCATACCATCCTGGTATGATTCTGCAGCCATAGGTAATCCTTGCGCTGATGGTGGCTAAATAATCATCATCATCATCATCATAAGGAAGATATGTAACATTAAGCTCTGCAAGTGATATGATTTTAAAATCAATTAAACCAAATTATAACGCATGTTTCATACTTCTATTAAGCGCATTTCAAGTACTGATGCTTTCTCTTCGCGAGTTAGCCTGAGAATGATTAAATTGATGTATACATTTCTTTCACTATTGTATTTATCCTGAGCTCTTATCGGTTTGTGTAATCGAAAAGACCGGGAAACCCAAAGGAAATATTGTAGATTCGTGCAAAATCTAAATGTAGTAATGTATGCTACAAATGATCACAAAAGTATTGACAGTGGTCTAGAGTTCCATAGTTTACCCAATAGTCCATTACTAAGCGATTGAAGTTTAAGTTCTAGTATAATGTTAGCTGGAACAGCCAAATGGGTGGCTAGTTGGGCTATAACTATAATTTTTGACTAATAATAATGTCACAAAAATTGCTCCGTTATGCCTTACAGCGCTTGAGCCTATGAAAATTTGTTCAATTGTGAAATACTTTGGCGGCATGTAGTTGCAATATGTCATTGAAATTATTTGAAAATGCTTATCGGTATTAGAATGCCTAATTCATCTATTTGAAATTAGTGTTTTTAATGGTTACACCTCAAAAAGGGCGTAACTTCAAATTTCGCCTATTCCCGCATTCAAAACGCCATCAAAAGGTTTCAAATAACTAAACAAACCAACTTTGAACCAAATTTTGATGGTATATTTCTTC
This sequence comes from Aedes aegypti, assembly GCF_002204515.2. Lineage (NCBI taxonomy): Eukaryota > Metazoa > Arthropoda > Insecta > Diptera > Culicidae > Aedes > Aedes aegypti. The sequence continues at coordinate 406,631,745 of NC_035108.1, forward strand.
TGGTAATCACGGCCAATGAAAATCCGTTCAAATATCTCAGATTTCCTTTGAATTAGTAGACTTATACAATAAAAATGGCGTAACTGCAAAACGGGCCTTACGATTTTTTTGAAATTTTGCCCAGACATGCAGCTTAGCTATAGATATCGACTGGTAAGCACAGATTTGATGGAGATTTTTTTGTGATAATGACGGTCAGGGGAGCACCGTGGGCAGGCAATCTGCGCGTGCGGACGGTATAGCAAGCCGGTTGTCACAACCGACACCTTAAACGGGCAGATTTATCGAGAGGAATGCTTGCAGAAGCGCTTGCTGCACTTCCTCCGTTCTTACCGTGGTCCTACGCTGTTCTGGCCGGACCTTGTAGATGTTACGCCCCCGAGGTGGACACTGGAGCAGTATACACCCAGATGTTGAATGTGCTAACCGACAAGCTGATCGTCCGTACGCCGGTAATCATCGTAGGTGACTTCAATGTCTGGGTCGTGGAGTGAGGTAGCAGACCAATGAGAGAGGGTACAGTTTGCTGGAAGCTTTAGCGAAGCTCGACGTAAGGCTGTGCAATGAAGGTCTCGCTAGCACATTTCGCAAAGACAGTAGGGAATCCAACATCGATGTGACCTTTTGCAGCTCGTTGCTGATCAACAATATGGACTGAAGAGTTAGCGAAGAATACACCACCTTTTGACCATCAAGCGATCCACTACTGCGTTGGCCAGAGAACCTGTGCAGTATGACAGAGGAGGAATGGTAAACGTAGGTGGAAGACGAAGCATTTTGACAAAGATCTTTTCGTAGAAGCGACGCTGCAAACATGGATGCGAAGAGCTGACAGAAGCGTTGGTGAGGGCGTGTGACGTAACATGTACATGTTTCTCAGGCTGTTGCATTCATTAATCCGTTTGGCAAAAGACATCCAAACATCAAAAATTGTACATCCTATGCAATAATATCCACCAATAGAATAGTTCTATTACATACATAAAACTTCAATGCCAACTTACTTCTTGGTTGTTCGGGAATCGGGATTTTTGGAACTGGGTATGAATACGGACATGATATAAATATCGATATTTATAGTACACGTGAATACCTATTCAACCAGATGTGGACAGTTCAGATTACTTGATTGGTTACAAAATTACAGGTCGTCAAAGTAAAGGTCTCTATTACAACTTTTTTCAGATGCAGATGTTACCAAGTTTGGATATCCCGGAGGGTTTCTAACACTACGTGTGTCTTTCATTTAAGCTAAGCACAACTAAAATCGGAAAACACACTGATTTGAATATGAAGCTTTTTGAGTTTTCGGGTCGGAAATGACTGATAATCAAAACATGAACTCAATCGATATTGGAGATTAAAGATTTAAAGATAATATCAGAATTCTATTCCCAGGTCTTCTTGACTGAAGTAAAGTTTGATTTTGGCTGATCCTATGAATAGCTTATAGTTATTGGAAAGATCTTACAACAACTAAATATGATATACTAATAATATTACAGGAGTAAATTTAAGATATCATATTTAGATCTTCTAGCACTTATATCTATCAAGTCAATACCGTTCTTTGTCATCCATATCAAAATTAGTTATGAATAAGTTTATATCGTCTGCTCGGTTAAATCCTAATTAGTAACTTTTTTGTGGAAGGGGTTTCCTAAGGGAGTCGTTCAATAATGTTATTTCCGCAGACATAGTTTTTTTTTAATAAAAAATAAGTGTTTCAATATTTTAAATCCTATACTATTCCTATCAAAAGAGACGACTTTTGAAGTAGTTCGAAAAAGATCAACATTTTTTATTGTGGTTAAAGGAATAGCAATGTTGAAGCAGATTTTACTGCAAATATTACGAATGCTAGATTTCTGCATCGAAAAATGCATTTAGGATGGTCTACAACCCGGTAAACATATGTTCTTTAAAGAAATTCAGTGTGTCTGTCCATATTTCGGACCACCCTACACTCCGAAATATGTAGCAGCATCCATGCTGAGCGGAAGCTCTCTAGTTCACAGCGGGGGAGTCATCTTCAGTCGAAAACCGTTGCGTTGCACTGTGAACTGAATCCTCCGGCGGCGTTTATCAATCTCCTCTGACAGTGTTAATTTATTACAAAGGTAAGAATAATACGTCCATAAAACACATGGTCTCATGTGCACGATGAATGTGAAAGTGAATGCGAGAGATCAAACGATGAGATGATGGGGCAGATGGGTGGATATTCAGTATACGACGTATATATGCAGCTGGTGGATTATGGGTGTCCTCTAGAGTGTCCATTTCCCGGCCATTTCGCTCGTCCCGGGATTCGGGACAAAAATCCAAGCTTATCCCGGGAAATCCCGGGATCCCGGGATTTCTAAAATTTTCAATAAACTAGTATTTCGGATGTTTTTCAATGAAATAAAAAGATAATGTAACTTTAATTATAACAATTCACATTTCATATAAAACTTTCTTATTCTGATTAAGCAACTAAACAAAAAAACAAAATTTAGCTTGACTAATTAGGGTTTTGGTAGGGGTTTCTACAAATTTCTTTAACACTTATGAATAGAAGCATGGTAAAAAAATAATTCATAATATTAAAGCAATTTGCTTCAGACATTTAAAACTCATTAAAACTATAGAACAAAAGAAACGATCAAAGATCATTGAAGGTATTGTGGAATATCATACTAAAAGTTAATTACTGAAAATTATTGGTTAAATGCGTAAGTCTCAATTCATTTTTTAACAACTTTCGCAATATGCAATTTGCAAATGCTGAACAATAAATTGAAATTCGTTTGCTTCCTTTGGATGGGAAACGTATGAAAATTGGCTCAATCTCATCACTTCGAAGGGGTGACATTAGGCCAAACAAACTAAAATTGATACACAATAAGAACGAATCAAAAAAAATCGTCATCCTTTTAAGTTTTCTATAACAATTTACATGATCGACATGAATGTGAGATTTGAAAATAGTTTTCATCCGCCTCAAAGTGAAATTTTCTAAGAAACCTTGAAAGCGACAATTTAAAAAGGCTTTGTTTTCAAACTATTTCAATGATTTATTAAAAATATATTACTAGCGCCAGGAATCTATTTTTTATGGTGGCTGTAGATAACTTCAAGCAATATTGAATAGAAAGTTTATACTAGTATGTAACCAAACGGTGATTACTTAGTAGCTAGCCGACCCTGGGATTGCCGGAGTCTCTTGTGTCCTGAGTTGGCCTGGCACTGTATGATTTACCCGCTTAGTTTCAAGTATTCTCAATACTGGCTAAGATATTTCAGTTTATGCTTTGGCCAAATGTAACCCCCTAGGCCTAATGTTACCCCCGACTACGGTACTTTCAAACTTGCTTTCTTAGCCTTCGTTTGTTAAAACGGTTTATATTGAAGAGAAAAGCATTAAAACTTTACAACTAGACAAATAAGAAATATGTATTTCTTACTTGGTAAATTTGTCAAATAAGGGTTGACAATGAGAAAAAATGTCATTGTTTTGCGTTGAAATTTAGTGTTTTTCATCAAATTCTACGTACTTTTCGGGAATCCCGGGATTCCCGGGATGTCGACACTAATATCCCGGGAAACGGGAAATCCCGAAATATGCCAAATCCCGGGATTTTTTGTCCCGGGATGTCCCGGGATGGACACTCTAGTGTCCTCGAATGGAAATGAGAATGGTTTGTTTGCGAAATCTACATTTAGCTACGACAGATTGCGGTTGAGGATGTGTGTTTATTATTAACATGGTAGTTATCGTTATAATAACAGAGTGCAACATACAAAATGAAAACGGAATTCTGACTGCAGTTACTGAAAGTACACCCATATTGAGGAAAAAATTAAAATAGCGTAACTCTAAATTTCGAACTAATCAATCAAAACCTAAAAAGAGTTTTGCTAGAATGGGTGGGTATGTCCAATTTGAAAACAGAATTTTGTTTACATTCGATGACTTCGAACATGTTGCACTATGTAATCTTTATTAAGACAGAAATAGAAAAAAATCCGAACGATTAAGAAAACGAGAAAACAAGTCAAATACAGATAAACGACATTCAATTGTGGAGCCAAGTGTTTAGTAGAGAGGCATACATTGCTTATGACACTCGGCAGAAGTAGAGTGAGAAGAAATCGAAAGGTACATTGACATAGAGATGTTTATTTATAAATGAGAGCATATCGGTGGTGGTAACCTCTTGATGATAACGGTATGACGGTGGATGTTATCGCAGAAGTTGTCGTAACTTGTGCCGCCATCGTGCTCAATGTGGAACTGGATGCACCGGCATGGAACCATGTGGTAACTCCAACGCCCGAACCGGTAACTACAGAGGCGGCACCGTAACCGGGAGCCGAACTAGTGCCACCGTGAGATGGCGTTGGCGATATGTCACCTACAACACACAGAGAAAGATAGAGACAGAGAGGGGGAATGGTTTTGTCCGGAAGGGAAACGGTTTTTATTATGAACTTGCACATGTACGAATGGATTAAAGCGAACGGGTCGTCCTGTCGTCGAGCTGGATTATGTTATTTACAGGTCGAGATTTATATGATGGGGCCGTTTCCGGGTGGTCTGGCCGGTAATTGCATTGATTGGAACAGATTGGCACTATTGAGACGGCAGTTTATAAAATAAGGGACTCGTTGATTAGACGTGCTTCACAATTTCGCGAAATTTATGTTAGAGATGTTAAATAGGTTTACCTCAGATTTACACAACCACAAACAAAATTTTCGACTAGAAAAAGATTACCTTTTTTATTATTAATATATACAGCCATTCCATGAAAAACCGATCTAGTGGGTCTCCGAATTCCGTGAAAATTTGCTATTTTGTTCCTTATCCGAAATAAGGATACACGTATTTTTGGATTTTTTGATTAGGGTGACCATTTCCGAAATAGGGTGACCAGAAAAATCGCGATCTTGCAAATTTTTTATTTAAAAAAAATTTATAACTTTTGAACCGTTTAACCGATTTTCAATCTTTTTGGACGAAATGAAGGCTGAAGATTTTGACTTTTCAGGAAAAATATAAAATTTCACAAAAAATGTGTTTTTTACATGAAAAAATTCAATAGTTTCCGTTTTTTCATGTTTTGAAGGCCTCGGGACCAAAGGGGCTATCGCTGTTCTCATTTTTTCTTGAAAGTTCAGAACATTTTACGTATACTGTCAAATTTTCAGCGATGTATGGTTTTTAGTTTTTGAGATATATTTTTTTGAAAATAAAAAATCAGTCATTTTTTATCGGCACACACTGTAGGTCTCAGCGCATTAGATTTGTAATGTTTAAAAAAAAAAATATACCTTTTGAACAGCTTAACCGATTTCCAATCTTTTTGTATGGAATGAAAGCTTAAAATTGAAACTATCCAGACAATATTGAAAAATCTGATAAAAATATGTTTAAACGTGGAAAAATATAAAAATTTCTAGTTTTTTTTTAGAAATTTTCATATATTTTAATGTGAAAATTTTTTTTTTTCAAAGTTTTCTATTTTTTTCCCTTTTTTTGAAAAGTTGAGACCTTAAGTTAAATGGTATTGTGTATTTCACTGATAGTTCCATATTTGAAAGCAAAGTTAATGGTTGTGTATATTATCGTGAGTTAAGGCTGAATTAGGTTTACTCACTTTGTAGACACTGCACCATATTTAACACGGAAATATTTACTCTTATGTATGAAGTGAAATCCTTAATTCGACAGCACGTGATTAGGGAAGTATCACTTTTTAGTGATTATTTTAAAACTACAAACGATAACAAGATTACTGTAGTACACTAATGACCCGATTTTGTCAGCCCCTTTTTGGAGAGAACTTTTTGTTGTCATCTTTTCATATTCGAATTTATTGCAAATCCTTTTTAACTCTGCTCAAGGTACTGTGAAAATACATAGCATAGGTGAGAAAGAACTCCGATAAATTGGTTAAATTTTGAAGGAGCCCTTTTTTTGTAAAAGGGGCAGACAAAATCGGATCATCTATGTATTGGATAATCTTTTCGAAAACTAATCATTGTCAGCAATTTATACATTATAGGACCGGACAGAATCACTATATAGCTAGAAAGCTAGAAATCTTCCAAAAAAGTTCACTAGACGACATGTTATTTATATCAGAGCCCGAAAGTTGCCGCTTGTAAGCATTGACTTTTTCCCATTAATCTTGTTTATATTTCGCCTCTTCCGGGAAAAATCGCTTCAATATGGCCAGCAGCATCGTGCCAGGTGCCGAATGCTGCCCGCTGATAAAAGCACAGACAAAAGATACCTCCGTAACACATATCATATTGCGGGAATGTGTGAATAGGGTCGAAGACATGCCATTTTCCCCGGAGCGGATGTGAAGATTCAGCGGAAATGATGGCGAGTTTGACTGGGGTGGCATGTGGGACCGTGGAATTACATCTGACTACCGAGAAGGTAGCCAATGTCAGGAAGATTACAGACGCGTGGATTCCTGGGTTTTGCGAGACAGATGATTTGGAAATGAAGAAGATCGTTAGTAAGATGATAAATGTAGTAATTTATGTACATTGATTATGTTTCCATTCAGGCTTTGAAATGGATGAGTCCATACGTAAACGTACACATTACAAGAGATGTTTTTTTTTTCGAATTATATGTTTCAGCTTGGATTCAATTATTATTGGAAAGTGAATATTTGGGTGTGATTAGTTCATTCATGTTCACGGTGGAATATAATTCAAAGTTAATTGGCCGGTGAACAGGTACAGTAGTCGACAAAAATAAGATGTTTGCTAAGAAGTCATCCTGATTCTGAAGAACTGATTTACAAAGGGAATACGTCGCATACTAAAGTATACACACTCTTTCAAACAGTAGGTGCACTGCTACGGTGATTACTAGCTCTATACCTCCACCTGTGATGTTGCGGGAAGCGGTCTTTGAAGTGTTGGCCTAGTTTAGCGTATTAATCAGGGCGGAAACAGAACAGAAACAGTGCCCGATTGAGACCAAAGGAAAAATCCCCTATATAGAGTCTCCCTAAGTTGGGAGTTCGGAAGGAGCCCTCATCATCATAGATCATCATAGATACCTGTTGGCAGTGCTAGATAGTGACCCCGCTGATCTTTGGAAGATCCACCAAGAAGTGCGGTGTGTGGTGACGGTGCTGCTTCACCGACGTCATCGTGCATCCCCGGTGCCGATGAGACGACGTGCATTGGGTATGAATTGGCGGTGGATGAACGGCGAATATCTGAACGAATTGGTGAAGATTTGAATTTTCTGTTGTTTTTTTCTTTCTCGACGTCATACGCTTTATGATTGATTGGTACGATTGATTTATCGTTTTTCTGAACTTGTCCAAATATTTAGATTGGAACAAATCCGCTGGCCGCTGGACATTTGCACAGTGGCATAAAACGCAAAAAACATGATTATTTTTCGGTGTCAAACAAGTGAAATATTGCTAAAATTGCTGAAAAATTACTTCATATATTGAGGTGCGAATAACGATTTTAAGACATTTTGTTAAATTTACTTATAAGTGAGATATTTTGTTTTTCGGTGTGTCGATAAAAGCAATTGGTGTCTACGACAAAGATGTTGGAAATGTCGAGTGAAAAAAAATTGTCGAAGACTATATATAAGATAACTCTATAAGACTATTCAGTGTTAAACAGAAAACTGATATCTCACTTACAAGTACCTTCATCAAAATTCTTTAAGTCAAAAGTTGCCCTTTAATATGTGCAAACACATTTCCGAACAAAGTATAGCAATATCTTCATTTTTTAACACTGAAAAAACTGATGATCATGATTTTTTGGGATTTAGGCCACTGTGATTTGGTCCAACGCATTTGAAATCGCAAACAAAAAAAAACAACAGTACTTACTCTTGGAGCTGGAGTGATTTTTGCCAATATCGGCCAGCGACCGGATCAGGGGCAGCCGGGTTTTCTTGCTGCCGAACTCGTGCTGATGTTTGTGTCGTTTGAGCAGCGCATCGATAACCTTATCCCGCGCCTCGATGGGCAACGTGCCAGCGTTGACCATATTCTCGCAGACCAGTTCGGCGATTTGCTCCAAGCTGACGGCTTCCATATCCAGCATGACGGTCCCGTTCAGCAGCAGACTCCGCAGCTCGAATAGCGAGTGTAGCGAGAGTGTCGCCACGTGCGGTTTCGACCACCGATTGCCACCCTCTTCGACGTCCTCTTCGAACTTGACCCACCGGGCCGTTTCCTTCCAGGCCATCTCGTCGCCTTCCTTGACCAGCTCTTCCATCTCGGAGAACAGCGGGTGTGATTCATGGTTCCCGTCGTCACCGACTTCGCCGCCGAGGATAAACTGGACTCTTTGTGCGGGTGGCGTAACTGTAGGTTGTGAGCAGGGGGGAAATAGAGAAACGAGGCATTAATTTGAATTGAAAATCTGTCAAGTTCTATGAGCTAGTTGAGAGAATACGTGGATACAGTTGCGACAATATTTGAACGTGAATCAGGAAGGCGGGAAGCTATTAAAATTCTGATCTGTCAGTATTAATGGTGGACGCGTGTGATGAAATGTGCTCAGCTAGAGCGTCATAAATGTCAGCTTGAAAATTGGAGGGCGAGTAAGATTTGTGTGCAAAAAGTGACATCACAAAAAAAAACTTGTTATTATGATTGGTTTTAGAATGTGGTAAATAAAAACTAATGAAAAGTTCTCAAGGTTTCAAAAAAAAAACCTTCTCAATAGGGTCCTAAAGCCTTATACCAATGTTAGTGTCAAACGCTTAAGTTAAGGTCAAAAATATATGTAGGTATACTCTTCTTTTTAAATATATTTTATTTGCTTAAGTCTGAAAAACATTTTTCGTGTTTTTTTTTTTTAGATTTTGTCACACTTCTTGGCTTAGACTCAAATTTTGGGTATATTTTGTTCTCTGTGTCTCTTCCGAAATGTCTGATAGGAACAACCCCAGTGTCAAAACTAAAAGCCCTGTGGTGTTTTTGTCGACTAAGCGAACGTCAAACATGATCAAAAGTGTCAAGGTTCATTTATGGACCCAATTTTTAAATTAAAGTTTAAATATGATCAAGCCGTTATTTGAGTGGGAAACATTCCAAAAGTAGTTGTCGTAACATGCTCTTTCGTGTTATTAAATAAAAACAAGATTTCATTAAACCTTTTAGGACCCTATTATTCTACTTTCTTGAGTGAGTGCATTACAAACGCAGTTATCTCAGTATTTCGAATAAATTTATTACCGTTAAGTCACCAGTCACCGTGCGGCCTCCATTCACCGTGCACATATACAGATTGCTACATAATATTCATTCACATTTCACAAATTATTGTTTTGTTAGCAAAATAATATAAAACTGATAAATTGAAGTAGTTCTTGTCACAATGCATTTTGAAAAACTTAGTTTGTATAGCCAAAATCATGTGAATTCTGTTTAATTATGTAATTTTTCAACACTCTTAGTAGAAACGCCAAAAATTCATATTTTTCATTTTAATGTTTAAGCATCAATTTTTTTTATTAATTTCAACAAGTTTTTGCTGTGGATACTACTAGTAAGAGAGTGAGAAAATGGGCTCAATCTCAAACCAATCATGTACGCGCCATTATTTACGCTCAAAAAAGCTTTAAACTATTAAAATCGGTTGAAAAATGGCAGAGATATGTCACAATTTTAAGTAAAAATTGAGTATACAAAATTCAAAAAATGTATTTGGAAAAATACATATGAAGTAAGAATAACTCTTTGCCTTAAAGAGTTCCAATTGGACGTGTAATCACAGAGATATGGACAGAACACTTTTGTATGTTTTTAAGGGGGTGAACCCAAACTTATGCACGGGAGTGTAGTTGTTCCACCAACAACGTTTCTTCAAGATACAAAATTTAATCATGACGAAAACTATACGCACAATGAATGGTGCACTAGTGTGCAGGGTAAATGGTGAAATAGAACGGCACGAGGCGACTCTAACATGACATTTGTAAACATAATTTTTCAGTATATTTTTGTTATGCATCACAAGTTTTAGATTTTTCCCTGAATTAATGTATAGTTGCACGACTCGTAGTGGTATTCTAGAACACTTCAAATTATTTGGAAAAGTTATATAATTTTTCGAAGTGAAAATTTTCCTTAAATGCACGGTGAATGGTAGCTTGACGGTACTAGGCTCAACTAGGGTTGTCATGTCTATTACGGCTCAAACCAGCCGACGGTGTTGAAAATACCTGAAGGTCGTAGACACAAAAGTCAATTTGGATAAATTGAGATGTAAAATTGTGAAAAACAATAGAACCGTTTTGGTGGGCTTCGATCCCACGACTCCCAATACGCTAGACTGGGCGCGTTAACCAATTACGCCACAGAACGGGTAACGATTCTGCAGCGCAATCGGCCAACCTGAAACCAAAATCCGTTACGGCTCCATATTCTCCTTCACATCCCTATTCTTCCTTCGGCTCTCTGAGATGCCCAATTCGACTCTCCTACGCGTGCCTACGAGCAACAGTGAGAGATTTTATTTAAGGCTGATTAAATCTGTCAAATTCGCCAAATAATCTAAGGAATTTGGAAGAAATCTTCTCAGGATTTCAGAATGAAATACTCTCAAATTTTCAGAGAAAATCCTAACTTTTCTTGTGAGAATTGTCTTCGAAATCCTATGCGGAATATCTTCCAAGCATTGAGGAAATTTTTTTTTTGCAGTCCTGTGACGATTTCCTTAAAAATCTAGTGAGTATTTCTTTCCTTGTTAGGATTTTCTTCTGTAAGGGTTTGTTTTCGAATCTTCTGAGGGTTTATTTTAGCATCTTGATAGGATTTCATTCGGAAACCTGTGAAGTTTTACTTTGAAATAGTTTAAAGCATTCTTTCGACATACTGCGAGGATTTCCTTCAAAAGTAAATCAAGATTTCCTTCAAAATCTGCAATATTTTTTCTTAAAAAAACCTGTCGAAATTTCCATCGAAATCCTATGAGAAATTCTTTCAAAGTTCTGTGAGAATTTGCTTTGAAACTCTGAAAATATTTCCTTCGAAATCCTGTGAGGATTTCCTTCGAAATCCTGTGAGGATTTCCTTCGAAATTTTGCGAGGATTTCCTAGGAAATCCTGTAGAGGATTTCCTACGAAATCTTGAGAGGACTTCCTACGAAATCCTGTGAGGACTTCCTAGGAAATCCTGTGAGGTATTTCCTCGAAATCCGGAGAGGATTTTCTTAGAAATCCTGTAAGGGTTTGCTTCGAAATCCTGTGAGATTTTTCGAATCATGTGATGATTTCCTTCGAATTCCTGCGAAGATTTCCTTCGCAATCCTGTGAGGATTTCCTTTGAAATCCTGTGAGGAATTCCTTTGAAATCCTGTGAGGATTTCCTTCGGAATTCTGTGAAGATTTCCTTCGGAACCCTGTGAGGATTTCTTTCGCAATTCTGTAAGGATTCTCTTCGAAATCTTGTAAGGATTTCCTAAGAAATCCTGTAGAGGATTTCCTACGAAATCTTGAGAGGACTTCCTACGAAATCCTGTGAGGACTTCCTAGGAAATCATGTGAGGATTTCCTACGAAATCCTGTGAAGATTTGCTAGGAAAACCTGTGAGGAGTTGCTTCGAAATCCTGTAAGGATTTCCTTTGAAATCCTTTGAGGATTTCCTTTGAAATCCTTTGAGGATTTCCTTCAAATTCCTGTGAGGATTTCCTTCGAAATTCTGTGAGGATTTCGTTGGAAATCCTGTGAAGATTTCATTCGATATCCTGTGAGTATTTCCTACGAAATTATTTGAGGATTTCCTTCGAAATCCTGAGATGATTTCATTCGAAATCCTAAGATGATTTCCTTCGAAAGTCTTAGAGGATTTCCTTCGAAATCCGGTGAGGATTTCCTTCGAAATCCTGAGCGGATTTCCTTCAAAATCTTGAGAGGATTTCCTTCGAAATCCTAAGAGGATTTTCTTCGCAATCCTGAGAGGATTTCCTTCGAAATCATGAGAGGATTTCCTCCGAAATCCTGAGAGGATTTCCTTCGAAATCCTAAGAAAATTCCCTTCGAAATCCTGAGAGGATTTTCTTCGAAATCTTGAGGGGATTTCCTTCGAAATCCTGTGAGGATTTCCTCCGAAATCCTGAAAGGATTTCCTCCGTAGTCCTGAGAGGATTTCCTCCGGAATCCTGAAAGGATTTCCTAGGTAGTTCTGAAAGGATTTCCTCCGGAATCCTGAAAGGATTTCCTTAAAAATTCTAAGAGGATTTCCTTGGAAATCGTGAGAGGATATTCTCTAAAATCCTGAGATGATTTCCTCCAAAACCCTGAGAGGATTGCCTCCGTATTTCCGCCAAAATCCTGAGAGAATTTACTTCGTAATCCTCCGATTTTTTAAGGATTTCCTTCTATTGCAGTTAGATACTTTTTTTTAAATTCTGAATTGTTTTTTTTTCTGAAAATCTAAAAGTATTCTCTTCATCGTGCTAAGAAAACTTACATCGAAGTCCTGGAACCATTTTTTGTTAAAATTTCTGAACCTATTTCCTCTGAACTCCTGAAATGATTTTCGTCAAAGCTCTGGAGAGATTTTTTTTCGGAATCTGCAGAGGCTTTCCTGTGAAGTTCGGAGTGCGTTCCATTCCATTTCGTAATGGATTTCTTTCAAAATCTCGAGAAGATTTATTTTTCAAAATTTTCTGAATTCCATTTTTCTTAACTCTATTCTGAAAGAATTTCATTCGCAATCTTGGAAAGATTTTCCTGGAATGGGTTTTCTTTGAATTCTCTGTCAATGAAGCCTCTGTTTATGAAGCCTTGATTTATAGAGATATTTTTTTCACATCCTGAGAAGCTGTTCGTCAAAATATTGATAGGATCTTGTTTCGAAATTTTCGAAAGAATTTTTAAATATAACAGATTTTTTAACAAAACCTTGAGATAATTTTCTTTGTTATTTTTAGAAATCAATTTATGTAGGGTTTTGCTCTTAAATTCTGGAAGGATTTTTGTTTGAATTTGCAGATGATTTAGCTCGAAAATTTGAGATCATTTCTTTAAGAGTTTTATGCGAAGTTTACTCTTAACTGTAAGAAGATTTTATTAAAATCCAGACATGTCTGGATGTTTATTTCCTTGAAATAAATTAATAAGCTAGATACTTTTTTCAAGAAAGTTACAATCGAAATTAAAACAATCTGCAAAAAATAAAACAGTGAGATCTAGAAGAAATTTTGGAATTAAAATAACTGTTTAAATGTTTAAGACTTCATCTCCGGCGAGATTTTCGTATTTTTGTATTTTCTAGAGTTTGTATTTTTTGTAGGAATTTTTAGCTTTTCTCTTTACGATTCTATAGTGAATTGCTGGTGAGATTGAAAGAATATTTAAGCAGTTGAGTACGCACTGGGTACTATTCAGCTGTGTAATTAAATTTTGCTTCTGGTATAACGTTTCATGTGTGACTTTTACAGAATAGGAAGAGATTGAATGTGAGCTACTAACGTTATTATTTGTATCTTTAAAAATTAATCGACATGAATGTCTACAAACTAAAACACATGAAAAAAATGACAAAAAGAGCAAAACTAACAATCAGAAAAAGTATCTTACAACACTCTCCGTCATCAACGACGCTGAACCTTCGCTGTGTGACAACGTGAGGCTTTGGAATAGCTGTAGGATTTTTTTTTACAGAGCACATTGAAGAGAATTGATTCATGTTTTTTTTATTCGAGGACGAGAGAAAACGAATGAAAAAGAGAACAACAGTCGATGGTTAGTTTGGACATTGAGTGATAATAGCACAACCCCGATGGGAATCTACCAATACACATCATGAGTAGGGATGACATGTGCCTACAATCGAAACGAGCTTTCGCAATCGCTCCAGCGTGAAAGTCACCGTTTTGACGAGGCTTGCAAATGAATTATGCCAATTTGGGCACGATTTGTGTTTTCTAGCCGAATCCGAGATGCGAATAAATTTTGAGTCCATGGGCAATTTCATTTCGGCCCGCGAGGTTGAATGGAATGATGATGATTACCGAGTGTCCCAAACGGAAATGGTAGTTTTTACCTGGTCGATCCGATTCTGTGCTGGCAGAGCTCTTGTCGCCACTGTCCTTGCTCTGCTGGTGGTGTTTGTGGCGACGCCTTTGCGAGTGGCGCCTCGATGAGCCCGGTATGTGGACGCCAACGTAAACCGTATGTGCTCGGTGACCTGTAACGGAAATGGATTGGAAGTGAGTGCACTTTCGATATCGGGCAGCGATCTGTGGATGGGTCAATGCATGAGCTTAGCTAGGATTTCCCTAAAGTGGGATGGGGTGAGGGGTTGTTTAGCGAATACTCTTAAAAACATTATTAATCATTTTATCACAAAATGGTCATTTTCGACAATTTTCTCATTTGTTTTGTTTTCATTATACGAAAAAGACAGTTTCACTTTACTTAACTTAAATGTATAACGCATGAATCGTGACAATAAAAGATGGCAACGATTTTTGCCTAAAATTATCAATAATTATATTTGACATTTGTTTCAATATTTCAACATTGGATATTCTATGTAACTCATTACTACTATACTAGGGAGGAAGCTTCAGAATCATTTTCAAACTTCGTCTCCTGCCGCCCATGGGTCAAAGTGTATTTGCGTGTGCTCGATGGGTTGGGTTCGTCAGTCCATCGACACCTGTTACAACTCATAATTGAAGATCGGCATTAACGTTACACATGTTGCCATAATAACTGAAGGGCAAAAAACGTGTTCATCGGCTAAAACAATGTAAAGTGCCACCGCTCATCAACATTCAGTTAACATTAATCCATTAAAACATTCCAGGGTGACGCGCGTGGGAAAAGTTGGATGAACTGTAGTAATCGTTTATTATCAACACTTCACTCATGTAGACTCAGGTGGATGAGTGCGGTGTGGTTTAATGCACCCGAGGGAGTCGGTGTTCTTTATGCCGGCTCATCATGCAGAATGAGTTTGTAATCATACTCTCCTTCCCTATACCCTACTTTTCCAAACCGGCTCATGACTGGTTATTGCCGGTAGCGTCTGTGGGATGCAGAAGGTGACTGCTAATAGGAGAAAGAGGTAAGCACATCACGTTCGAATTGATTATCGTTATCAACGACAGGTTAACATGTGGACAGGATACACACAAGTAATCTGGAGGGTTTACGATAGCCGGGGTTATGCAAATAGACCTAGGTGCTGCTGGATTTGATTATTTGTATAATGATCCAGTTATATGATAAACAGATTTATTTTTGGGGATGATGGAAAAACAGACAATTGCTTATATCAAAGCTCTTACAATTCAACAAGTACAGTAAAACTAAAAATAAATGGAATACCGATTTCAGTACCATACCATTTTATCCCGCTAGAGCTCTTTCGACAGATGCACGTATTTCGACCTCAACTGTGAGCGGAAAGACGAGTGTGCACCGGATAAACTCCCAGGAAATATGAATTCGGTACAAACATATGAAAAGGGCCTAAGAAGCCTTGAGCCACTTTTCAGAATCGTTGCTGTTGAGCCCTTTTTAGCCCGCGCACGCAAACTAACACCACTATCAGAAAGATTAGTGTTAGCTCTTCCTGATAGTGGTATTGGTGAGCTAGATCGAGCTTCCTGCAATGCCTTTGTTTACCAATGTCGATATGTCCTTTTTATATGTATGTCCAGAATTAAACGCGAAAAACACGATTTTAAACCGCGTACTACTTTTAGTAACAAAGTGTTCGTTTATTTACACTTTAATGTTAGTTTGTTATATACGAAATAAAAAACAAACTTCTTAGTTATTATTTCGGGATCAACTTTCTATCGGGGCGTATTCACGCTATCGGTACTACACACCAATACTCCTTCTCGTGAAGTAGCCCAAACCTCCTTCTCAGTCTCCTCGGTTCGGTATTGGTATCAAACCAATGTCCGATGCAAGCTTCCTGATCTTCAACTTTCCTAGCGGTTTAGTCAGGATGTCCGCGATCATATCTTCTGACAAACAGTAACGTAGCTCGACCTCCCCTGATGCACATCGCTCCTTGGTGTATTGACAACGGGTATCGATGTGTTTGGATCTGTGATTCTGTTGATCGAGTGCTACGAAGTGCACACAACCTTTGTTGTCTTCGTGAATGACAGTTGCGCACTTCTGCTCCATGTTGAGTTCGCACAACAGTCGACGGTGCCTGCTGCGTAGCCTCGGCCTCCATGGTCGATGTGGTAACACTGCTTTGCTTCCGACTTGTCCAGCGGACCTACGGACTCTTCCAAGGCGAAATAGATAACCGCTGCAGGACTTCCGGTTTCTGGTATCTCCAGCCCAGTCTGCATCGCTGAAGCCTTCCAACGGCAACTCAGTCCCGTTTTTTCCGCCAAGTTTCAGACCATAGTCCACCGTGTGAATTGAGTATCGCACAATCCTGTTAGCTTCCAGCCAGTCCAGTTCCGTTAGACAGCTCACTTTGCGGCTCAGGATTCCTAGTGACCCGATTATCTTATGGTATTCTACGTTGTCCTTCAAGCTTCGGATCTACTTTATTATCTTGAAGTACCCGTGGTCCAGTGCATACTTTGAACCCTTGGAAAGTTCCAGTCCAAACCGCTTCACCAATTTCCGTATGAAGATACTTTGATCCAACATGAACGAGCTATCAGCGCACCGAGTGACACGAATTCTCAGAAAACATCTGCGGAGTCGCTTCCGGTACAGACAGCTGTCGGCCTTGCACTGTTTAAATCCCATGACAGCATCCAATATTGTCCTTTGCCATACCCTTCAGGCCGCAAATGCTTTTACGCAACCGGCAGACTTGATGCTTCTTTCCTTTTACGGCAAATCCGAGTGGCTGACGCGTAAAAATTTCCTCTATCAGCGTCCCGTATAAGTGAGCTGTGACGTGCCAAATGCTTACCGATCCAGTTACGTCGGCCTGCAACAGTCAGTAGAACGCGCAAAAAATCTCGTCGTAATCGGTTCCGAAGCGCTGGGTAAACCTTTGCGCCACTAGCCTGGTCTTGATCTTCTTGACAGTCCCGTCTGCGTCGTACTTTCGCTAGTTAACCCACTTGCTTCCGATCACGTTTCGCTTCGCCGGAGGGTCTACTAGCTCCCAGGTCCCGTTGGACATCAGCGAACTGTACTCCTCACTGATAGTTTTTAACCACTCGTTCTTTTCAGCACAAGTGATCGCTTCCTTCAATGTGCTCCCTTGCCAGTGCTACCATGCCCATCACGTAGTCATTGAATTTTGCCAGCAGCGTTCCACGAGTTGTGCGAAGCGATTCCGGCCGTTGATTCACCAGACGTTTAGCAGTCTGCTCAGCATCCGCTTCTCGATCCTTCTTGTAAGCTTCGCCTGGAAACTTATCTGCAGTGCCATGGAAGACTTCCTCTTCGTCGCTGTCAGGTCTCATAGCTCAACCATCGAACCGATGTCCTCAACTTGCTTGGGCTCATCCGGTGTCCTTTCCGTTCGGCTTATTGTGTTTCGCCCGCTGTACTGATCGAGGAAACGGTAAGCTTTATGTTGGTTGGAGTAGCCGACGAACATCATCTTGCGAGCCTTCACTTCCATCTTCTTGCGCTTTTCCGCCGATATCTGCACCCATGCCTCGCTTCCACAGATTTTCAGTCGCATGAATGACGGTTTCCGGCCGTACCGCCGTTCAAACCGACTCATGCCGATTGATCGTGACGGCAAACGATTTTGGGGATACGTTGCTGTCAACACTGCCTCGCCCAGTACTTCGCATCCAGTTCGGCTTCTAGCAATATATACATGGTCATTTCCTTCAGGTAGCGGTTACGTTTATCTGCCACCCAGTTCTGTTGCGGAGAGTCGCCGTGAAGTGGCAACGTATTCACCACCGCCGTCCGATTGCAACACTTGAAGAGTTTTTTCGATCTGCGTCTTGCAGAACAGCACGAAGTCCTTCAACTTTTCAGCCACCTCCGGCTTCCTCCGCAGCAATCAACGAAAACAATTCGAGCGTAATTGTCAATAAATGTTAGGAAGTACTGATTTCCGCTAGGTGTCGTAACTGAAATCCGTGGCATCTTCGCCTCCAGGCTGCATCGGCAGACCGTACGCATACCGCAGTCGACCAGTTCCATGCTCTCAGCCGCACCGCTTTTGTGAACCGCTCGGATCACTTCAACGTCCCGATGGCTGAGACGCCTGTGCCACGTATGCTGGCTGTTGAGTGTGTGTGCCATAGACGGGGCACTCACAATCGCTTTTTTTTTTTTTTCTTCTAAGCAATGGGGGGGATAATCTGCTCAACAGACTCCGGACCGAGGTCCGGGAGTGTGGGGTTGGGGACCATTTACTACGTACAAGCAGTAAACAGGACTACACCCCCGACCCACTAAACCATTTCCATTGCCGCCAAACCCTTCGTCTCTCCGGGACCACCAAGAAGGCATTGCTTCGGAGAGGGGCTATTGCACATCGCATCCTCCAGGTTAGCTGCGTAGCCATGCAGCAACGAACATCGATGACACGCTTATGGGGGTCCACCAAGGTAGCATGCTGGCGCATTGCCAGCTTCCCGGGTGGTCCTCACCTCCCGTTGTCCGCTGAAGGCGGGCAGGGTCGACCACTAAGCCCGCGCCCAGCCGCACCGCAGGTATCAAGAACTGATACTGCGGGCTTCGCAATTTGACCTACTGAAGGCTCAGGCCCTATCAGCTAGCACCAGCTAGGATTGCTGACGAAGGGGCCTCCACCTGCCCCGAACAACCAGAGGCTCGTATCCACCCAGTAGGCCGGCGCCACGACAGCAGCGCTACCAGGATGTTCTCCCCGCGGCCACTTAATCGCTGTAAGGGTCGATTTCGACCGTAGGGCAATGGTATGACCTACGTAGCCGACTGCGAACCCTTGGACCACCTGTTGATTAGCGTCTGCACTAGTCACTCCTCGAGTCCACACGCCACCTCCTTTGGAGTTCCGAGACGATGTGGGTGATAGCCGATGAAACGGCATTCCAGCCAAACTCGTCTGCACACATCCTCTGGACCAAATTGTCCGGAGTCGTGTCCCGACCACATGTGGCAAACATGCGGTCACGCATTGTGCGGAAACGCGGGCACACGAACAAAACGTGTTCCGCCGTTTCCTCTAAACCTGCACAAACTGGACATTCGGGAGAACCCGCATGACCGAAACGGTGTAGATATTGTCTAAAGCATCCATGACCGGAAAGGACCTGTGTTAGGTGGAATGTTAGTTCCCCATGGCGCCTATTGACCCAGATATCTAACCTCGGAATCAACCTGTGAGTCCACACTCCCTTGGTGGAACTGTCCCACGCACGCTGCCATTTGACCATGGAGGTCGTTCTGGCAGTCCTGCGTATGCATCTTGTGCCGCGCCTTTCGAAGCACTCTATGTCTTCCATGATAAGGATACCAATAGGCATCATACCGGTGATGACACAAAGTGCATCGTGTGACACGGTACGGTACGCGCTCGCAACCCTCAGGCACATTAGCCTATAAGTACTCTCTAGCTTGCTACGGTAGCTATCAGTACTCAAAGCCGTGCCCCAAGCCGGGCCACCATACCTCAGTATGGACGAGGCGACACTGGCCAGAAGCTTACGCTTGCTGGCGTACACCGCAGAGCTATTGGACATCATCCGGGACAGTGCCACAATAGCTGTGGAGGCTCTCTTGCAGGCATAATCGACATGGCTACCGAAGGTAAGCTTGTCGTCGATCATCACCCCCAAGTGTTTGACGGAGCGCTTCGAAATGATTGTGCAGTCGCCTACACTGATCACCGCTTGCTGCACCGACTTTCGGTTGTTGACAACTACAGCCTCCGTTTTGTGGTGAGCCAATTCCAGTTTCCTGGAGCTCATCCACTCCTCCACAATTGCGATCGAGTGGGCTGCAGTCAATTCCACTTCTTCGATCGATTCACCGTAGACCTCCAGCGTAAATATCGTCGGCAAAGCCAACGATGACCACACCCGCCGGGAATTTTAATCTCAACACCTCGTCGTACATGACATTCCATAACACCGGACCCAGGATGGAACCTTGCGGGACTCCTGAGGTTATGTGAAAGCACTTCCGACCCACCTCTGTGTCATAGACTAATACCCGATTCTGGAAGTAACTTCCGAAAATCTTGTACAGGTACTCGGGTATCCCCAGACGCAGGAGCGCATCAGCAATAGCCGCCCAACTGGCACTATTAAATGCATTCCTTACATCCAGAGTCACTACTGCGCAGTAGCGAATACCCCTCCTCTTACGCTGGAGTGCTATCTCAGCGGTTTTCTTAACCGTCAGAATAGCGTCTACAGTGGACCTCCCTTTCCGGAAGCCGAACTGGTTGCCTGAGAGACCATTTACACCCTCGGTGTACCTCGACAGTCTGTTGAGGATGATCTTCTCGAGCACTTTCCCCACCGTGTCAATCAAGCATATTGGTCTATACGCCGACGGGTCACCGGGTGGTTTCCCCGCCTTTGGCAATAGTACCAGACTCTGCCTCTTCCACGCATCTGGAAATACTCCCTCGTCCAGGCATATCTGCATCGCAGATCTGAACATACCGGGAGCCTCCAAGATTGCGACTTTGAGGGCCAGGTTTGGAACTCCGTCCGGACCTGGTGCCTTCCCCATGCTTAGGGATTCTGCAATCCCTACAAGTTCCTCATCAGTTACTCTATCCTCATCGCCAGCCCCAATCCCCGGCTGTCCTACAAAAGGAGGCCATGGGCTAGGGTTGTGGCGCGGGAAGAGCCCCTCGATGATCCCCTCCAGCATCTGTGGAGATTGCTCCGTAGGAGCAATTGCACCTCTTGTCTTCGCCATTACGATCCTGTAGGCATCACCCCACGGGTTCGCGTTGGCACTCTGACAGAGTCCCTCGAAGCATGCCTTTTTGCTTGCCCTTATCTCAGACTTCAGCGCGACTTTGGCAGCGGTGAACACTGCCCGTCGTTCTTCACGCTCCTGCTCGGTACGTGCTCGCTGCATCCGTCTCCTGGCCCGTAGGCAGGCACGGCGCAGGTTCGCAATAGCTTGAGTCCACCTGTATGTCGGTGGTCTCCCATTCCTAGGGTGGACTTTTCTAGGCATGGTCGCATCGCATGCACGCGTAAGCACCGCTACCAGTTCGTCCCCGCTTAGGCCGAGTAGGTTACGCTCACGGCGGAGCGCCTCCCTAAGTACTTCATCATTGAAGTACGATGTCTTCCACCTACGAGGGCTTGGCTTTGACCTAGCCGCTTCCTCAACCCGCTGCCTGCTGTTATTGTAGTCGATACTGTAGCGAACCGCCAGGTGGTCGCTGTGAGTGTAGGCATCGTCTACCCTCCAGTTCGAACTACTCGTTAGGCCAGGACTACAAAAAGTAACGTCGATAATCGACTCCGCTCCGTTACGGCTGAAGGTACTTCTGGCACCAACATTAGCCAGATCGACATCTAGCATGGCCAGTGCCTCTAGCAGGATTTGACCTCGCTGGTTCGTGTTACGGCTTCCCCATTCCACGGCCCAGGCATTGAAGTCACCCGCTATTACAACTGGCCTTCGCCCTGTCAGCGCGGTCGTCATACAGTCCAGCATCTGCGTGAACCGCTCGGTCGACCAACTCGGAGGCGCATAGCAGCTACAGAAGAGGACCCCGTTTACTTTGGCGATCACGAAGCCCTCGTAGGTAGTAGACACCAACTGCTGGACAGGATATTTACCCGTTGTCCATATCGCCGCCATTTTTCCGGATCCATCCACGACCCAGTTGCCGTTGCCGGCGGGTACTCGGTATGGGTCCGATATGATGGCGATGTCCGTCCCCCACTCAGCAACTGACTGGTACAGCAGTTGCTGAGCTGCGTCACAGTGGTTCAGGTTCAGCTGCGTTACCTGCACTGTGACTTTACGTTGATGGCTCGTTTGAAGGTCGGGCACCTTGAGCCTCCCGTTGGGTGATTGTTGTTCACGGACTTGCCGGAACAAATCAAGCACTTGGGAGGGTTCTTGCAGCCTAGTGCCTTATGACCTTCCTCACCACAACGCCTGCACAACTTAGTCCTATCAGGGCCTTTACAGCCCCAGGACTTGTGTCCAGGTTCCCTGCACCTAAAGCAGATCACTGGTTGCTCATGTATGTTCAGTGAACATACTGACCAACCAACCTTGATCTTACCTACCTTAGCGGACTTATTTGCGTCTGCCACAGGTAGGTGTACTAAGGCCACCTGAGTACCTGCCGGACCTTTCCGTAGCTGAACGGCGGTGGTGGGCACCTGCACTTCGCACTGTTGCCGCAGTGCCGTGACGAGCTCTTCTGCGTTAGTGATCTCGTCAAGGTTCATCACCTTCAGAGTCACTGACTGCGTCAGAGCCCTCACTTCAACACCAGCGCCAAGGACCTCTTCCGCCAAACTTTTGTAGGCGGCGCCCTTGCGCTCCTTGTCGCGCTTAAGCTCGAGGATCATTTCACCTGTACGAGTGCGTCTGACACTGCGTACGTCGGCTCCTAGATCCGCAAGCTTTGCGTCACTGCGCATCGCCTTCAGGACTTCCGAGTACTTGGACTCTTCCGTCTTGATGATGATCGCATCACCCTTTTCGCGCTTGGCACCTACCCTCCTACCTTTCTTAGGTCTGGTATCCCTGCGCTCCTGATTCTCCTGTTTCTTCTTCTTCTTCTTCCTCACTACGGTTGTCCAGGGGGCGTCTCCCCCCTGCTCCTCCCTGACCTGTGGTGATGGAGGACCTCTCAAAGGTCGCAACCCCCTGTTCCCATCACTCCGTGAGGGGCCAGCCTTTTCGGGCCCACCCTTCTCGGCTTTCCGGGACGCCTGGCTGGGGTCCGATTTTCCGGCACTTCTGCCGGTTTTCGGGGTCAGTATCCGCCTGGCCTTACGAGCGCCGCCGGGTAGCTCCTCCCCTGACGGCTGCCTCGCGCGCTTCTGCGATTGCTTGCTGTAAGCATTCGCTTCCACGCTTTTGGGGCTGCCCGCGAAAACGAAGGGTTCCGTCTGGGTAGACTTCGGCACCTTCAGTTCCACGGGTTCTGCCGCAGCCACAGTCACCATGGGTTCAGCATGGTTCTGCTTGGCCGCCAACATTGACTTACGAAGTCTAAGCAAGGCCTGCTTGAGGTCCTTGCTGATGTTAGACTTCGAGGACGCAAAGTCAATTATGGAGTCGAGCTGCTGTGCAGCCACTTCCATCGCAGAGAGCCCATCTCTACTTTTATTGATGGCCCTCATCAACCACGCTCCATCTATAACTTCACCCGATGCGTTAGCCGGGGATGAAATATGGGTTCCAGCACTGGCACTACGTGCACTGCTGCCTCCTCCTGCTTCTACTCTCCTCAATGGAGATCTAGCTAGCCCACTTCTTGCGAAGGGGTTCGCTTCCCTACTACTGCTACTACCTGCACTACCACTACTAATCTGATTGTTGTTTGAATTTGTACTCATTTTGGATCCCACGAGTAGCACGGGAAAAGAGGTCAACCACGCCAGAGCCCTGCATTAACGCGGTAAGGGACAAAATACTGTGAGGGGTGCCCAGGTGCCCCACAGGCTCCGTTAATGACCGAACATCTTTTTCACCCCTTCGACCATTCATTCCTCAGCACGGTTTTTCGCATCACACCTTGAATTGGGGTTACCCCGTTTGGTGGATTCTTACCACCGGAACGGGTTGTCCGTAGTTCTATTCTGGACGCCGGAACTACACGGCCAACAATCGCTTGATCTGGAACTCGAAGTTTGTACAGGTAATCCTTCCATAACACATCGAAGAAACCTCTGCTCTCAGTCATGTACCTAGACGCCCCGCTGTCCATGAACCAGCTTCACATTCCCGCGCAAACCAAGCAAGAGCTCCATCAAAGACGTTTTGAAACTGCTTCGCTTTTGCCTAATCGTCCTCTGAGTAACTTGCTTCATCCGGCAGTTCCGCTTTAGTTGACCGGGTTTCTTGTACAGAAAACATACCCGCCGCTCTTGACTGGTGTTGGCACCGCAGCCGTGACGGACGATTTTTCGAACGATACTCCACCTTCAGTGCCTTTCCTCCCGTTGCACCCGATTAGACCTGTGCTCCGTCGCGTCACGCCGTATGCCGATCAGCACTACGCCGTTGATTTTGTTTTTTCACGCCGTTGAATAATTCATATCGTTAAATTTGATACTTTAACAAAACAATGCTCTACAAAATAACTCAATGTTGCTTAAGGAATTTCTACAGATTGTTACAGAAATTCATCAAGCAATATATCCAAGAATTTCTAAACATATTTCTCTAGGGACTTCAGGAATTTCTCGATCAACTCTGTCTTGAAACCTTCTTCATAAATATATACTGCAATAAAGACACGGATTTCTCTTTCAACTCTTTCAGAGTTTCTTGTAATTCCTTCAGATATTATTACAGAATGCCTATAAGACCAGAAATAACTCTAAGAATGCTTACAGAGATCCCTTTCATTTGAACCAGGGGCTCCTGCAAAACACTACCAAGGAATCTTTAGGAGTTCCATCAAATATTCCTCAAATATTGTAGCAAATGTATGTCATGGAATTATTGCTAAAGAGGTTTTTAAGGTTTTCTCTAATATGTTTGTTTAAAGGAATCTTCCAGTGATTTCTTCATAAATAATTTCACAGATATTTATGATATTCCTTTGTCGTTTCTTAAGGAACTCAATTGAGAAATTTTTTCCCTGCCCATTTCGGATATTTTTAAATTTTTGTTCCGGGAATCTGTAGGAATTCTTTAAAGTATTGTCTCATAAATGACTTTGGAGATTCTCCCTGCAGTCTCTTTTTGAAACAATTGTGTAGTGAATGTGCAAAAAGAATTCTATTCTTCTATAATCGCAAAAAAAACCTTCCGGGATATTTTCATAAGTTTTTGCGCGAATCATTTATCTAAGAAAATTCCTTTGGTTAATACTCCGAACGTTGTTATAGGGATTTATCAAGAAATTATTGCAAGGATTCCAGTATTTTTCCGGAATTTAGGAGGATTACATGGATATATGATGGATATATTGGATGAATCTCGAGTAGGTAATCTGCAAAGAATTACTTTTGATTTTATTCAGACCATTTTCAACCAAATCTCCTAAAGATACTCCGGAAAATTTGGAAAAAAGGAGTTCCGCATACTGTATATATTCCTCTTATTGCTCCTTGTAAAGTTGTCCAAAAATGATCATAATGCACTAGTTCATGAAACTCTACATTAATTATTAATAAAAAAACAAAACTTTTCTCTAAAAGTTTTTTCAAGCATCCTTCAATTTTTTTTCCAACAGGAAATTTATTTTGTGTTTATTTTTAGAATTTAGGATTAATTTATTCAACAAACATTCAATGGTTCGCCATTGTAAGTGTCAGCATAAGCGTGTTCTGTGATGGTCCAATGGAGTTTTTTTTTCTTTTCATATGAGTACATAACACATGCTTTCGTCCTGATAGCTTCGAATGTTACGTTTAGCTATTTGTTCAACAAACTTTGTATGGTCCAGCACTACCAGTGTCGACATTATTTTCTTCTACTTAGAAATTTTTCATATCAATTGAAAATATTATATTTATATCCCACAAATAATTGTTTATCATGGTCTAGTCACATGTCAAGGTGAATCCTGTGACCCAACGTTCCTCCCCATGAATAAAACCTCTCAAAGTAACCTTTGTGGAGATGCAGAGGTAAACACGGTCTCAAAATAGCAAAGGTTACACACTGACATTGCTTCCCCCAATCCCATCTGACCGCAAGAACGCGACCGGCGCCGTTCTTCTTCTTTCTTCTTCTTTCTGGCATTACGTCCCCACTGGGACAGAGCCTGCTTCTCAGCTTAGTGTTCTTATGAGCACTTCCACAGTTATTAACTGAGAGCTTACTGTGCCAATGACCATTTTTGCATGCGTATATCGTGTGGCAGGTCCGAAGATACTCTATGCCCTGGGAAGTCGAGAAAATTTCCAACCCGAAAAGATTCTCGACCGGTGGGATTCGAACCCATGACCCTCAGCTTGGTCTTGCTGAATAGCTGCGCGTTTACCGCTACGGCTATCTGGGCCCCTTATTGACCCTGTATCAATAGAGGCACTGAATTATGCACACTGAAGAAGATTATGGCCAATCCCAGCCAATCTTCTAGTTGATTCTTTGTTCATCTTCACTGACTTGGTTCAATCACGGAATAGCAATCATTAATTTGTGTTGTTAGTCTAAGCTAAACACATACAATTTATTCAGAATAATAGTATTGAAATCAGATTTCCATACAAAATACTCAAAATTGGCATGTTGTAACTTTAATTCCGTATGAGCAATTGGCATGAAACTTGGACAAAGAACTACAAATATTCCTAATTTCATTATTACAAAATATGAAGAAATTCACACTACCAGTTAAAAAGTTAAGCACCAGGTGAAATCGCTCGTTTTCGCTAGTTTCAATAATTTTAATATTTGCTGTATTTCGAGTTTTTGAATTTTTCATTACTCATCTTTTCAACAATTTCCACTCAATCTATAAATGTATGAACAAGCAAATGTTTAACAAAATTGTTGTTAAACATAAATTTACAAAAGAACAACTACTATTATTTTGAGCGATTTCACCTAGTGCCTAACTTATTAACCGGTAGTGTAAAAAAATTCATATTTTGTGAAAATAAAATAGAGTATATTTGTATTTCTCTACCAAAATTTTATGCCGATTGCACGTATGGAAAAAAATTAATGTATGTCAAAGTTGGAATTTTGTATGAAAGTCGGCTTTCACCACTATTATTCTGAACACAACTGTAGGTGCGTATCCACGAGTTCTTTATTTCGCATATAGTTGTTTTTCAAATATCTTGAAAAATAGTTTTCTAAAAGCATATAGTTCGGAGGATCAGAAAATAATGTTTTCTGTGATAGCTCCATCATGCGGTGAAATTCCCAAATAACCAATGTGCATCCATGTTGCACATCTTTACCATAGAAAGTATAGTTTTATGTTAAACTGTTTCTAAGATGTAAGCGTCCAAGGTTTCCAAATTTCAAGGTTTTTTTTTTCACTATTTCACAATGACTCTTTCCCGCCAAGGACACCCCGCCTTGTTTTTTTTTTTAATTTTTAAGTAAAACTGAATTAAATTTTCTTTCCTAAACAGCACAAAAATCGAAAATCGAATGAAATTCCGTGAAGTTTTTACGATTTGAATTAAGCATCAATTTAATTCCATCGCAAAGACAGAAGGTAAAGATACACTTTCAGAACAGCTCAAAAAATCTATGCCTTTCTCTAAAAGTTTTTCCAAGTATACTTCAAATTTCGTTAGAATAGGTTTTTTTTAAATCTTGTTTGTGTTTTTTTAGAACTAAACCAGAGATTCGTTGAAAAGCCACACTAAGAGCTCCTCAAACATTTTTTTAGGGATATTTCAATATACTACTTTAGGTAGTACTCCAGGAGTTCTCAAAGGCGTTTCTTCAAGGATTCATCCAAAAAAACTTCTCTTGGGATTCCGCAACGATTTCCTCTAACATATGCTTTTAGGATTCATCCCAGACCTCCTTCACTAGTACTTACAATAATCCTCACAAGATTTTCATTTGTATTCCTGAAGGGGTTCCTCCGTTCCTCCAAAGTTTTCTTCAGAACATTAGCACATATACTGCAACTAAATTTTTTAAAATGTTCTTGATTTTTTCATGTCAACTTTGAGAATTTCTTCAAACATTCGTGCAAGAATTCTTCCAGTTCTCCCAAAAGTCCAGCAAAAATGTACAGAGACTGTTCTTATACAATTTCTTCTTCTACAGGCTTTGTTTGAATCAAACATTTTTTCTGGAATAAATGTCCATACTTTCGTTGGGCATAAAGTATCAACGTACCAGCCACACGAGATACGAATGTGAAAATGGCATCTTTGGCAAAGATAGCTCTCAGTTAATAGCTGTAGAAGTGCTTGTACGAAAATAAGCTAAGAGTAGGCTTCGTCCCAGTAGGAACGTTACGCTGGTAAAAAGTAGACAATTTTCAATCATTTCGATGTTCAATTTTGTCCACGCCGATGTACGCCGCCACCGCCGAAACTTGTTAAAGGCGTGACGCCGATGACGCCGCCGCCGCTGATTGAAAATATATCGGCGCACAGGTCTACAACCGGAGAACCGAAACGTTCACGCCGAATTTCGGCTTCGGAAAGCAACTTAGGCTTGACTAGGGAGTCGATGCCGGTTGTGGACCCTTTGCGTATTATGGACCCCCTACATAAAAACATAAAATTAACACTCAAAGCAACGTTATTCCTATGGAAATCCACCGGGGGAACTTTGATTACATTGTAAGTCAGCAGTTTCAGGCAAAATATTTGGTTTAAGACACATAAATACAGATATTGGAATAGTTCTGTAAAATGAAACCACACATTATGGGCCCAGATAGCCGTAGCGGTAAACGCGCAGCTATTCAGCATGACCATGCTGAGGGTCGTGGGTTCGAATCCCGCTGGTCGACGATCTTTTCGTAAAGGAAATTTTCTCGATTCCCAGGGCATAGAGTATCTTCGTACCTGCCACACGATACACACATGCCAAAATGGTCAATCGGCAAAGAAAGCTCTAAGTTAATAACTGTGGAAGTGCTCATAAGAACACTAATCTGAGAAGCAGGCTTTGTCCCAGTTGGGACGTAAAGCCAGAAAGAAGAAAAAGAGGGTCCATAATATGCATTTTCAGGTGGGTTCATAATAGGCACGTCGGCAGCGAGCCGGATTACATGGGAATCAAATGGAGGGTCCATAAAAGGAAACGTCAAATTTGTAAACATTCCTACGCATTCGAACAACAGTTTTCCATATGTACCTATATTTCGCTGGAAAATCGAATGATTTTGTATGTTTCATAGGCTTCGAGAGGGAAGTCCATAATAGGCATTCGAATAACAGTTTTCCAAATGTATATTTCGCTGGAAAATCGAATTATTTTGTATGTTTCATAGGCGTACTATGAAGTAAAAACATTGAACTTGTTGTTAGACTCCACAAAACGTATATGCGTCTGAGATATCATTTCGGAAAAGCGCCGATAATAAATTTCAGCTACTAAGGGGTCCATTACTAGCATTGAAACCTTAGTTCCAGCTTTAGCTCTGCACTGAAACGCTGTTCGAGGGCAGTCACTAGCGCTTCGAAAGAGTCCAGCAGCGAACAAAGCAGCATCGCTACCTGCAACTTATCGGGGATGGGATCACCAGTACGCTGCAACAATTCCGTGAACTGCTGCAGGTGCCCTTCCATGTCGCCGTCTTCTCACAACTTCTCATCGAGGAGTTCCTTGAGAAGGTAATCCTCGGATCCCTTGTCGTGGTAGTTCTGCAATGCTTGGGACACATCCTTCGCACTGGTGCAGCTCCTCACTAAGCTTGTTTGGCTGTCATCGATGCAAAGGCCATTGATCGCACGGGCCTTGAAATACGTCTTGTTCCAGTCGTTGGTAACCGATTCGAAATATATTGAGGTAACGCACTGTTTCCAAAAGCGTCAGGTATCCTGTTCATGAATTCTGTGCAATTTATCAGGCAAAATTTGATTAGGGTTGGTGTTCCCTTAGTGGGCAGTCCCCTATAGTCGCACTACTGGCTTTTTACGGCCGTTTTGCTATAAATCTTTTCAAAACATTTTTTGACATGAAGGTCAGTAGCTATTTATCTAAGTACCATTGATACACAGCTTGATTTTGTTCAATAAATGATCGAAATAATTATTTTTGCTTTAAATTTGAGCTCCCTTGCGCCTATAGTAAACCAATTGTTCCTATAGTAGCACTACTGAGAGAAACTATTTTTTTATTATACGAAATAATTGATGAATTAAGAACTTTTTTACATCAAACGAAAGTTTTTGATCCACACTTTGTAGGAAAAATATAAAAGTTTTGTAAAAATACGGCTTTGATGAGTATTTCGCCAACGCCGTGATGCTAGTGCTACTATAGGAACAGAAATTATAAATAGTGCATGTATTCATATAGTGGCACAATCGATAATAAATACAAACATTTGAGTTTTCGTAGTTTTCATATTTTTCCCACAAAACCCACAAAGATAAAAAGGTTTCAGATGATGTAAAAATCATAACGCTAGCGTTATTTTTCGATTTTATACGATATTTTTGTTCTTAGCTTTGCGGCTATTGGTACATCGACCCTACTGTATGAACTGCAAAAGAGGAAAATAACGATCCAATTTAATTAGCGCCGGCTACAGGTTACTGAATGTCCCTCAAATCACCTATAGGGGAGTGGTAATAACCGGTGGGTGTCGGTAGTCGCTAACAATTTGCTTAATCTAGTGGATGGTTTTGATTGTGCCATGAACGATTGCTGGATATCGTACATCGACCGTTACAGAGGAAATGAATTGGCTTGAAACCATCTAGCGTAAAGTGGCATTGTTACCGGAACTTCAGAAGCCTAGTGGTCAAAGCTTCGGTGCATCAATTCAGAAGTGATGGAAATGATTTTCTTCATTAGAATAGCATTGTCCTTGTATTCATGATTTAGATACAACATACAGAATTTGAAGACAGCTCCAGTTCCAGTGAAAACGTAATGCCGTGCGGAAAAGAAGAACTGGCACTTCAGCCGAAGGAGCAGCTCGATCCATTTCAATCGTTTGCGTGTGATTTTATTGACTTGCGTTCGATGGGAACGAAGCGCAACGGAACGGAACACATTTTAATCAATGAAAAGGAAATGCTATATCAAGTGTGAATTACGTGTCGATGAGCCGGCTTTCGAAGCTGGGTGGAATGGTGTAGGTGGAATGCTTCTTCTTATTTCTGCCGTTACATCCTTACTGAGACAGAGCCTGCTTCACAGCTTTGTTTGCTTATAAGAATTTCCACAATTTTAAACTAAGAGCTTTCTTTGCCTATAAATCATTGCTCCATGTGTATATCATCGTCTAGCAGGAACGAAAAGAAACTATATATTCTGGGAAGTCCAGAAGATTTCCAATCCGAAAAGATCCTCGATTGGTTGGATTCGAACCCATGACCCTCAGCATGGTCGTGTTGAATAGCTGCGCATTTACTACTACGTCTATCTGAGACTCCAACTTGTGGTATATCTGATACCGATCTATGTGCACAAACGAACTCTGTGTTTGCGAGTACAAGAACAATATTTGCCCCGACGATGTTAAAATAGTTCCAATGGAATCGTTGCACGATTGATTGCTAAGCTCAAGTGATGTTTTACAACCGTGTTTGCGTAGTGTGAAAGTTTATCGATGATTGTCTTACTGCATGACGACTAAGCAAACAGATTAGCGTAAGTGAGAACCTACCTTCGTAATCTGGGTCTTCGGGAAACGTACGGCTTTTCATCCGAGGATCTATGGGTGCTTCATCGTCCACGCCACCGTGATCCATTTTCCAGGGTCTAAAATGGAGAAAGTAAATGGTATTTGAATTACTAGGTGCGTCCTTCTAAAATGATTTATTACCCTCACATGACCATAACCATTCTGACCGCAATGAAGATAATGACGCCAATTGAAACATTAATTAGAAGAGAATTGCTCTACCGTACGTTTCATGGTCAGCAAAACTGATTTATTTAGATAAGCAATTGCCAATTTAAAGTGCCTCGTCAGATGATGCGCCACCACTCAACTAGACAATTAGCGCTCGTAACCTCCCCACAAATCTAAGATCCAGACGGCTCCCACGCACCTCACATATTTGAGAGTACCGTAAAACGGGGAGCTTCGATGGTATTTTTTGGAAGAAAATCTGATTATGCATGCAAGTTGACTGAAATCGAGAAATAATGTTTTTGAACCATTAACAAAATCTTGTTTATTGAATGAAGTAAATTGAAGGACCCGCGTATCAAAGATACCTCATTTTACGGTTCGTCTAGTGGCGGAACATATTCTAATTTCCATACAGTTTCCTCTTTCCTAGATTTTAGCATTGTTCGGCAGAAGGTAACAATTGCGACACATGTCGTCCCACAAAATCCGAAGCCTCGAAAACAATTAAAAGCGATGACATTTCTCAGCCTTCCCGCACGGGTGACAATTATTGTTGCCCGAGAATGGGGAAGATTTCCCATGGCGATGATGATGGCCAGGGCTATATTTACCCTTTATTCAGCTTGTTTTAGACAGTCTATTTTCATAGAATATTTCCTGGAATGTCACGTAGCGGAATCTGTTGTGTTCGAATGCAAATGTGCATCCGTCGTCGTCGCCGGCGTGTGCAACAAAATGGAAACTGTTATCGTGAAATCGTTGTTGGCCGTCGTCGTAGAGCATCTTTGCGCTGGATAAATACCCCATCTTCTGTGCGGCTGGCAAAGTGGCCAGAGCAATGACAATAATTATGATAAAATGAGAACCCTATCTATAGCATGGTGACGATAGGTCAGTCAGTGCTGGGAAGAAAGGTACCGATTTGAATGGGCCATGAGGGAAATCTCCATAATTAATGGTTGCAATAGTGTCTGGTTTAACTTAGTGCAAACTGTTGCAATATAATTATTTGAGAAATGGTTAGAAGTGTTGAGATGGTCATTTCTTTTAAACGGTTATCACTGTAAAGGTAAAGGAAGGTCAATGAGAATGGAATTGACAACATTATAAAAAAACAGATTAGAAAAACTGTGAAAAATGATCAATTTCACCCGAAATTACGGTGCCTCAACAAATTCGGGATTAAATCCGGACCATCGCCGAATTAAAATATTTTAATGCATGAATCAAAAATATAATTCATTTGTGATATTTTTTTGTGAAAATCTCATTAAAACCGATCGAACGATGTCAAACATACAGAATTTTGAAACTTTGATGTCGACAACCTTCGACAACCAGTACTATAAAGGCAATGTAGTGTAATAGAGGTGAGAAGATAATTCGGTATAATACACAACAGTTTGTATGTATTAGTGCGCCGTTTGAACACACGTAGACTAGCATACGCTCGTCATACAGTTTGTTTTTGTTTTCCTCAAAAAAACTTGTACACGCTTTCCAGACTCATCAAAATGCATATGGAAATATTACCCAATTCTAAAAATTTACACCCGGTTTCTGGGTGTTTTTCGAGACTGAGTGCATATTGTTTTCCTCTAAGGTTCACAACTACATCTACACTTGGGCATCCATACCATTGGGCGTGATAACCACTATGGCTATGTGTGACGTCATACAGTTTGTATCGAAAGTTTCTTGGGCTGCGTTGCTAGGTACCCTTTTCGTTACCAAGTTTGTTTTGTGTGTTGTTACTCAAACAATAACATGAAAAAAAAAAATCAGAACGGAAATATAGCACAGGAGGTAATTCATGTAATTTAATTTAGACTTTTATTTTATTTTAAGCCTGATTCGCTGTTGACAAGTAATATCCCGGCCTACCTTGGTGCATGGAAAATTCCTGTAAGGAATCGATCAAGAAAGTGTTTTTTTTTTCTGATCGCAGTACGCAGTTGACAATAAATGTCAGTTCAAATGGGAGAAGCTGTAGAATCGGCAAGAAATTTCTTTAGCGATTCCTGTTTAGCAGCAAGAATGGAATTCTTCAACTGATTCAATTCTACTACAGATTGAACCATGAAAGGCACCGTAAAGTACTGTGACCCAGACTGAGCCGTAAAATACTTGTAGTTAATGGATGTGCATGAATTTACCTAACACTTTGCGTTAGATGAGACATTCTTGAATGTAGTGCTGTAGTGTTTATTCAATTTGATTAGGAAAAGTGGAAAAAATATTTTCAACCACAAATTTATTGCCAACAAACATTATTCCTGGGATCTACTTGTTCGACTTTAACGTCTTGGTGTAAGCTGAAGGTTTTTTTTCGGTCTGAAGCGAAGTATGCACTTCAACAGAACAGTAATCGCCTATCTCGATGCGTGGGAAAATTCTTGCAAGAAATGCTCAAGAAAAGCAGTTTTCTTTGATCGCAGTACGCAGCTGAAAAGAAATGTCATTTCAAATAGAGCTCACTATAGGAAATTTCTTGACCATTTGTTGAGAAGAAATTTTTACTTTTCTTGAGCGGAACAGCATACCTAGCTTAACTCTAGCTTGTTCCACAATATGGAACGTTTTATATCCACTCTTAGCATTCCATTGAATCCTTATGACGTCACCCACCTTCCCCTCAATGTTTATTTTGATTTTACACTGCACTAATACAATCACACACCGACTTTCTCCTCAACTCCTTTATATCATATTGCTGTAAAGGTTAACTTCAGACGCCAATCTTCAAGGGGGTGAACCATTTCGCATAAAAACGTTTCGCAAAACGACGTTTCGCATACGAGCGTTTGGTATAATGGACATTTCGCATAAAGCAGTTTCATACAAGAATAGGTATCATTTTAAAGGCATATAATTTTCATTATGCCAAATGTACATCATGCCAAATGTACGTATGCGAAACGTTCTTATACGAAACGTCTTTATGCGGAATGTCCCATCGCCAATCTTCAATTTCTGATGCGATACAGTATATGGAATGAATTGGGTCAGATTCTACCACTCATTCTTCGTAAGAATTTGTAACAACATACAAAAAAAGAGGGTGAAATTCTACAGATATTCCGGAAGATTTTCAAAATAGATAACTAGTATAAACTTTTGGAAAAATAACTGCTTGAAATCTTAAAATAACTTCACAAAATATTATCCAAAGTAGTTCTTCTGCAACAACGCCAAAGACAACTGCAGAAGGAGTAGTTTGAACAATATTCCTCGAGGAACACTTGATTGATAAAATTCCTTGAATAATTCAAGGGTAGACGTGATCGAAGAGTTGCTTACAGCTATACTAGAATTTTCTAACACTCACAGAATGCCAGAAAAAGTGCCGGAGGCAGCTCTCCAAAACCGCTAACTCAACCATTAGTCCTTTTGGTTACTCCAATCTTCTTCTTCTTCTTGGCATTTACGTCCTCACTGGGACAGAGCCTGCTTCTCAGCTTAGTGTTCTTATGAGCACTTCCACAGTTATTAACTGAGAACTTTCTTTGCCGATTGACCATTTTTGCATGTGTATATCCGTGTGGCAGGTACGATGATACTCTATGCCCAGGGAAGTCAAGGAAATTTCCTTTAAGAAAAGATCCTGGACCGACCGGGATTCGAACCCAGACACCTTCAGCATGGCTTTGCTTTATAGCCGCGGACTTTAACCACTCGGCTAAGGAAGGGTTACTCCAATGTCGGGAACATTTGGTTATGATGCAGCGGAGTCCTAGATTTCTGGTGAAACCCTTGCACATGAAAATTTTAGCATTTCCCTTAGAGATTCAGATTCATTAGAATTTTTCTCGGGATTTTTGGTGTTTACCTTTGCAAGATTACTTTCATCGTCAGACTATATATTGGGGACGGACCTGGTGTATTGGCTAGAACACTCGTTTCTCACGTCAAGGACCTGGGATCGAATACCATCCCCGAAATAGTTACTCGCCATTTATGTTACCGTAGTGACTTTCAAAATGTCGATTGACAAAACATAGAATACCAAAATGTCAAATGCCAAAATGTTGAAAGGGCCTTGACGTTTTGCATTAAGCATTAAGTTTTCGACCGCGGAATGGAATTGGTTTTTCCGATTACTTACTTCACATTAATATACAATGAATAATGTATAACATATTGTATATTACTTATTTTTTCGGAAGAGAAGAATTCTTCCAAGAAAATTTCGTTTCTTTCCAATTTTCTCCTTTTGACGTTTTGTCCTTTTGACCGTTTGCCCCTTCGAAGTTTTGTCCTTTGGTCGTTTTGGCATTCGACGTTTTAGCACTCAACCATCTTTGGTGGATTAGCAGCGAGATCTTCATAGATTAGAATAAGGTAGAACAAAAGTCATGCAACGATATTAGCAGAATAACGTCGATTTCAGCCAGAAAAGCATCCATGAAATCATCCAAATATTCGAGCCATTGGAAAATTAGAAGCAATTGTCAAACGTAAATCTAAGAAATGTGTAAAAATAATGAAAAACTCGTCTGATTTAGTCTGCGCAACAAATTATGGAGTTAGATATGAAATTCAGTGCAAAATTAGAAAACTCAACCGAAAAGTTGACATATCTCGTGTTCAGAACCATAAATAAGGGCAGGTCCGTCCCACTCGGGTTCAGATTGGGTACTACTTCTAGTACTGCATTTGGTCCCTTGGTACTGCGAAAGGTACTCAAGTTTGACAGATTGATTATACTTTTCACGGCATTCTAGATTTTGCTCTATTACTTTATGTGCCATAAAATTTCGGGAGACTGCAAGGGACATGGAGTTCTTTATTTTTTTCTTTGATAAGGGTGTATCTGCCATGATCGATTCCTCTTCGTCAATTTTCTCATTTGCTAGTTACTTGGCTGTTACTTTACTACACTAGAGAGCATTCTTTGTTCTTCGTCATGTAGCATCACAAAATGTTCCGAAAATCGATTTAATTTCGTATACTAATTTAAAGAGAAAATTGACGAAGGGAAATCGATCATTTTAGATACGCCTGTATGATGCTTAACGGAAGTATATACTTTTCGTGTATTTTTTTCCATGAAGCTTAGTGAAAATGCTACAAAATAATGCGCTTACAGTTTTTGTACAAATTTCTCATCTTGAAGAAATTACTCATTTTGTTAAGTCAATTCCAAAGTGGAACGTAGTGCAGCAAAACCTGAAAAACGTTAAACGCATTTGAGTATGGTGTTTAAACAAATTATATTAATGTTTAATTTGCTAAGTTTAAACATGTTAAAAATAATTAAACACAAGCAAGTTAGAAGCAACTTAATAAAATAACCAAAGTACAAATTATATCACTTAGAATGTAAGGAAAATAATTGTCACAACAAAAATGAAATTTAATAAAAATAACCGGAGTTGGAGAGAGACGATCACGAACCGAGTTAATTAGGGACACTTTCGAAAACTATTCCTTTTTGGACTAAAATTAGCAATCAATTCGAGCAAATCGTCTGCAGCAAAATAGTGCAGAACTCGTTTGGTAAGCATACCAAACTAACAAAGCTAATGGCACGTACAGTAATTGTCTGCTTCCTCTCAATTGAGCTTCATTCATAGATATTGCAAGCATCAAATTTACCTTTATCGCGGTAAAAATCCAGAATAAAAACTGAACAATGATTGGCTACATTGACTATCCGTCGATGATTTTCACTAGGGTGTCCCATAGAAAATAGACATGCAGTTCAGCCGTATTTTGAAACACAAAATTCCGTCAAATTTAGGCAATTCAAAAGTTTGAGTTATGATTTAAATGGTCATTTCTTGTCATTACTTGAACGATGCCTATGGATTATTCACCACAAGATGATATTTCATACGGCTGAAGAGTTTTTGTTGGATATTGTATGTTATTGAACAACGTTGTTCAGATTTCTGTGACAATATTGATATCCCTCCAAGCATTATTTCGTTGCAACATTTTCCCCTGATTAGACTCAACGATTATCACAGTCTGATTCATTGCGCACAGCAAGGTCCGTTTAACTAGGTAGGCGAACTGGTCAACTGTCAAAAATCTGAAACCTTGCTTGTATACATGTGCGCTTCGAAATCGTATTCGAGATTCGAGTGTGATAATAAGAAATTTTGGGATGAGTCCAAATGGGTGCAAATTTCGCAATATTATTACAAAATCTTGTTTTTTTTTTATTATAGGAGCCAAATCCTATTCTTGGAACTTTTGATTCACTTTGGCAGTGGGTTTTTTTTTTAATGCTACTTAGCTCATATTTGGCCACAATGAGCGTCGTATCGAAGTGCTTCTTATTGCAAAGTTTCAGACAATTGGGTTGTTTAGTGATGAAAAATTCAACGTTTTTTGTAGCTTGATCGAAAGAGCACATTTTTCTAAGTGTAACACGATTTTATTGGGCTTAAATATCTTAATTTTGGTATAGTAAATGATTAAATGAGATTTCATCCCTTCGACTCAATGACATTTCAATTTACATAAATGACAGCTCGCCCCGAAGTAAAATTTTCCGAGGGGTGATTCAAACGCGATTTCCATACTAAATTCAAATGTGTTTTAAAAATTGTTCCATGGCACGGAAAATTATGAAACTTTGGATTCTGGCTCAGTTTTGAACGTAGAATCAGAATATGTAAAAATCGGGATATCGCTAAACAAGCCAATTAGACCGAGAGAAACCCCCCGTGCCAAAGTGAATCATGGAAGTGCCCAAGTAGCTCTGCACCCTATATGTATTTTTAACTTTTGAGGATTTTACTTCTAGTATTTGATTTCGAAGTAGTTGTTTGTGAAGCTACCGATAATAGTTTTGTTCAAGTCTGAAGGGCTAGTTGACAACTTCTAGTAGGCATGGTTCACAATTTTTCAATTTATTTAAAACTTCTCTTTGTTAACATTGTTGGTATTGGCGATGGTAGATAACAAAGGGGTGAGTGAACTTTAAGGTCGGGATCCATAGATGGCCGATTTGTGCCTCTACTCTTGTTTTCAAAGTGAATGCCTGGATTAATACTAGGCAAACGTTCCTAATCTTTTTATTTGAAGCTTGGATTTATGATAGAATTATGAGATTGATATTCACAACTTCATAAACAGTATTCTCACAGAGTTAATTTGGACTCTTGGAGGCTAAGTCTCTCAGATTCCAAAACAAGAATAACACATAATTATGAGTACGGTTATAAGAAAATTTTATAATATTTAAATCAGATCATGAATAAACGCCATAGTACTTTTGTTGAAAATGCTAGAAATTTAGTGTTCTTTTTTATGTCTCCAAATTGAGTGAATAAACACTGACTTACAATTTGGAATTTAAAACAAATGTTAGTTTTGAAAGGGCGATATTCAAAACTGAAAAGGCATCTTATATGTGTATTTTTCAGTGGTAAAAACAAAATCCTGAAGCAAAAAAAGCACCACGGAAGATGAACCAAACACAAACAATTTTGTTTTAACATTACGCTTGATTTCTAGTGACTTCTTCGATCAAGGTTCTTAATTGCAAGTAATTTTCGTTTTTCATTATGTGTCATACGTTTTGACAGTTCTCGACTACCATTCTTCCATGCGCTTGTGTTGGAAGTTTGAGAAATTTGAGAAACGAACGTAGCGCGTTCAGTGAGTGCAATGCCTTGTCAGCCCTTGAGCTACTGAACTACTCTTCCGGAGACACCAACCCTCCAAAACATCAGGATCTAGTGATATCATATGTTATAAACTTTCCATTCTTACCCCTAATGGTTCATATAATGCAAATCAGAATAGGCACCCCTACCAGTCAAGTTCTCAACTTAAGGGACGGTCCTCTAATCATAAAGGTATATCGTATTGAGTGCTGTAGCTCCGCCGAACACAATACTGTGCTATTTCTTAACGCATATTAGATAATCAACCCCCCAAATTGAAGAAATCCCATAAGCCCCAGGACTTCTTTAACGCGGACTCTTAAAACGCCCTCCAATCATTTGTCTAATAGGAGACCTGACTGTATTTCCTTATTAAATATTAAGACTTTTTTTATGCATTCATTTTATTTTAATGAGAATCATGCTATGAAATACACACAAATAAAATTGTTATAAATACGCTTTAAACCGCATTACCGCTTTTAACCCAGATAGCCTTAGCTGTAAACGCGTAGCTATTTCGATCAATTTGGATGGATATATATTATTATCACGATAAATACAAAGTGTCCTCTTCGGAATCGAAGGCATGAAAAGTTGCAAGTTATTTAAAAAGCTGATATATTAGAGTTTTGAAAACGCTATTGAACAGTCTTTTCTACGATCTTCATTTCATAATTATTCGATTTTTTTCGTTAATTATTGATAAAATACTAACCGAAGAGTCTAAAGTTAGGCTTCCAACCGCTTAGCTTAAAAGTTTTATATGATTTGGTTCTAATTTTGTTTGAAGTTAGATATTTACATTTATGATTTAGTCATCTGAAGGTGTTTGGAACGGACTAATATCGTAATGTTAATATCGTAGTAAATTAGTATTTGATTGAGCCAGATACATATTTTTTATTTTTAGATGAATTTTCTTATATTTTTAAGTAGAGCTCAATTGAATTTTATTTCAAAAGCTACAGGGAAATCGAAAATTTGTTCAAATTTCGTGAAATATTCGCGATTAAAATTTGGGGCCAATATGACTCCAAAACACAGACATCGTAACTTTTTTTTTTCGAACCGGCAGAATGTTAAATAGAACATTTGAAATTCAGTAATATTTATTTGTCCACCTTGCTTTAAGCAATTTCGACAGATACAGAATTACAGTAAAAATCGATTACCAATCTGCTAAAAATTTTCAGCCATCCAATTCCGGATGAAAACTGTTCGTGTCAATTTTAGATCCACCCTAGTAATGACTCAATCGGAACTTGCGGCTTGTGATTGCAGTAGACAGCCTTTGTTTACGATTGAATGTCTACCAACCGAACGACATCAGTGCATGCAGCAGAGCCAGAAAGTAGTGCACTGCTACTGTGCATGCGATTTGGTCGCTCCTATTCCGGCAGTCATAAAAAAGTAGGGTGTGGTACCCCAGTACCGGACATTTTAGAATCTAAAATTTAGATGATAAATGCATAATTCCAAAATTATTGGTTTCGTGCGATCTTACTTCCCATTTATGATAAAAATTATCTTGTTTGTCGTGTGTGAGAATCAATAAGAAAAAATAAACACAAATTTTGACGTTGTATTCCGATGATGTATTTTTGTATCACATTTATCAATCATAGAAAGACCGTACCTGAATATCGGACACAGCCTTAACATGTCGCGAATTAGCTAAATTTGTAAATCATGGAATGGTTTTGCTCCAGGAATAGTAGTTTATTTCCAATTCAAAACATTAGCAACCTTTACATAAGTGATTTGAGTTTTACATACTAAGGAAAAACCAATAATACATATGACTTAAATTTCATGGCATGCAAATTTTTTGGTTATCCGAACAATATTCAGTTCAATGTGATGAAAAATATCGGCATTGGTAACTTATATTTACGTTATTTTACTTGCTTCATTATGTTGGACACATATGGCGTAAGTTTTAATGGATTTTTCTAAGTGTGTACTTGTCCTGCAAAATGCTTATCGAAAAACAGCTTCATGTATGATGGAGAATTACACTTTTTTCGAAATTGTTCTGAAAGTTCATACTTCTTATTTTTCTAAGATGTTTCATACCATGTTCGAATTAATCCATGAAAAATTAATGTAT
Source organism: Aedes aegypti (assembly GCF_002204515.2). Taxonomy (NCBI): domain Eukaryota; kingdom Metazoa; phylum Arthropoda; class Insecta; order Diptera; family Culicidae; genus Aedes; species Aedes aegypti. The sequence continues at coordinate 406,673,014 of NC_035108.1, forward strand.
TTGGGACACTTGTGCAAAAAGCTGTTCAAAACTGGGAGCAGTGAATCAATTGTCACCTAAAACGCGGCAACAAAGACATTGTCATCTCATATTCTTTTTCTAACAATTTTATTCCGCAACATCAGCTTATCACCACTTGAACAGATTATGACAATGATTGATCACCACGTGCGCAACAATTTTATGGGCTTCGCATTACAATTTTCGAGAACTTCCGTGTTGACATATTATCGAACAGCATCCATAAAACAAATTTGTTTTTTTTTTGTTTAAAATAACTTATTAATCGCGAGTTACAAAGGTTGCAACAATATTGCACTCTGTGATAGTCATGACAATTTTGCTTTTGATTGTATCCTTATCCTCAACAGTCGGGACAAACGGTTGTTGGCGAGCTTGCTTTGTTGTTTCTTTTTGGTGTGTTTTGATGACAATTTGATTCACTGACTGGGAGACATGAAGTACAATACCAAAAATATAGTTTTCCACGTTTACTTTAAATTTCTTGCAAAACAATTATGATTATAATCGACAATGGCAAATGTTTGTTTCGTATTCAAAATAATTATTAATTCAGTTTAAATTTTAAGGCACTGTATCAATTTTCTATCGACTTTCAAGCAACTCTTTCAAAAAGACGTGCAAATTTCAAGGATGTGTCACTATACTTAAATAACTCTAAAATAACTTTTCTTACCGATGACCAGAATTGGGTACTGTCCAGTACTGGGGGATCTCCCCCTATAGCAATAAACTATCGCATTATGTGCAGATATGCCGATTGGTGGAGGGCAACAGGGGGGAGCACCTTTTTCGCTTTGATGTGTCATATCGCACACTTGATAATGGGTGTGCGATATTAGAAGTGAGTGTCGGTAAAAAGACGAAGTTTTTATTATTCATTAACATCGCAACTGTTCATGGCTTTTAGACTGTTGTTCTTTGAGTTTTTTGATTGACGTTTGTGGAAAATTTTCCATTGAGGTAATTGGCCAATTGTTGAACACTTGCCAATGATCGAACACGCCATAAGGAATACAAGTGCAGTTTAGCAATAGGTGATTCAATAGATAGATGAATAATGGAATGGTTACCCCAAGTGAGACCAAATTGAAAATTGGTGAATTTGAAAGCCGTGGACTGTCGTGATGTATGTCTCTAGCTATCTGTCTGTCACACTATATTTAATGCTTCGTGAGCAAAGTGATAGAACTTGCATACAAGTTTAAGACAGATAGCATACCGGTAGGCGAAATAAATTACAGAAATGTTATCTTTAGGCGCCACGTCGTCCAAATACTAATTCGTTTTAAGATTATGTGGCCAAATGATTCGAAATGTGAGTATTTTCTGTAGGCACACCCTGTCCTTTGCTGTTTAGCCAACGGCCAGCGATTGTTCCAATCCATATGCCCTTTTCTTCGGTATAGGTCTGCGATATTCATAACCGAGCGATAATGTGATTATCAAATTAAGGGGACACGGGAGACCGTGTTATTTTCCCTATCTTTTGTCTCACTCTAACAATTATCATCAAAACTTTGCCGAAGCAAATCTCGAGTTCTAGTGAACCGATGAAGCTGAAAATTTAATCGATTGTGCACCACATATATAGAATATAGTGATAAATTTTTCACATCCATATATGGAGTGGTACTTAAGATCTGCTTCTTCAAATGGATAGGATGATTATAATGACGTCCCGTGCGGCCTTAAGACGAGTAAACTTGTGTAATTACATACTTTTCATTCATGGCTGTAGAGGTACTGATCGACGAGGCTGCAGCTGTTTCAACCGATGACGTTTCCGATGCACGATAGGAAATTCACTCAAACTTATCACTAATCTTTCCACTAGGGCCAGTCGTTGCCGGATTGACAACGTCGTTGTTGGTCGGTCGGTATTAAATACCGGTCTTTCACTGGAGGACTATTTAGTGACTACTGTAAGTAGCGGCTGCGATCGTTGCTGGTAATTGCCGGAGGATGATGGTGAGCTACTGATAAAGATGATGTTTGTTGTTGACCAAGGGATTCAGACTTCATCAATCGGGAAAGTTGATGATGCAGTCGGTGAAGTGGCGAGGGCTTGAATCTCTTCATTAACAGCATCGGACGGAGATCTTATAATTGCACCACTCAGTGCCTATTCGAATAGCTAGAATTGTCACACGAACTATTCGTTATCGGTACTTGGCGATCGTCAAAGGAAACTCGAACGCGGCAATAAGGTCGGTTTCATGCTCAACGTAATGAGTGTATAACAGTTGTGGTTTATGACGTTGTCGAACGATTCGAAACGGTTGCGACATAATCAGTAAATATTTTTTTCCACTGCTTGCAGTTTTGCGTCTCTGACACGAGGTAACAGTGGCAATAAACTAAGCGAGATGATCTGGCACTTGTAAATTAATGCCTTCGCAGTCAGCCACATTATGACAACGCAAAGTCTGACCCAGATGATTGCCAGGTCAGGCATTCATTCAGTCATTCGCAAACACTATGTTCACTGATAAGGAAAGGAAGCCTTGTGGCAGTTTCAATAATCAGCAAGAATTTTCTTCACATACACTCGGGCACAGAGCAAAGTTGTTTACAAACACTCGACTCAGAATTTCTGATGGCGGATTAACTTGTGCTTGGTGGGTTACCTCAAGTTGTTGGTGCACCAGATATCTCCGACTGATAGCATTCCTTAAATGGAGGTCAACGCAAAAGATCTTCTCAAACTGTGCGGTTTTGGTGCTTGGATCATCTCGTGGACGTGAAATTGCCTTATAGGATCTTGATACTTATTTATATGTGTAACATGTGTAAGCATGAATCTCTTTGAACGTTTTCTTAGGTTTTGTTGAAATAGCTTATGCGTGCCAAACCAAATATTTTGCGAGATAAACGTTTTTGAGTTTGATATGGCATACAAGTAAATACCAGTCACACATATCACTAGTTTTTAGTGGCAATTTAGTGATTGAGAAACACAGCACTAGCTTTGAGTAAAGCGTGTTCTTCTTCTTCTTCGTTCTGGCGTTACGTCCCAACTGGGACAAAGCCTGTTTCTCAGATTAGTGTTCTTATGAGCACTTCCACAGTTATTAACTAAGAGCTTTCTTTTGCCGATTGACCATTTTTGCATGTGTATATCGTGTGGCAGGTACGAAGATACTCTATGCCCTGGGAATCGAGAAAATTTCCTTTACGAAAAGGTCCTTGACCAGTGGGATTCGAACCCACGACCCTCAGCATGACAATGCTGAATAGCTGCGCGTTTACCGCTACGGCTATCTGGGCCCTATCTGGGTTATCACGCGCAATAAGCCACTTTAGATTTTCCTGTAGCGATTATGCATGAATCAACTGTGGTCTGATTTCATATTCTGAAGTGGAACATTACTCACTTATCATTCGATTCGACTAACTGACTGTCAGAAGGGGGATAATAAAAATGACAGGTTGATTTCAATAAATTCCAATCTTCGATAGTTGCTGATTTTATTGTTTTATGATTTCATTGAAGTGCAATGCACGGATAGTTGTTTCTAGTCGTCAAGTGCTGTGATCTGAATATTCAACGCCAACAACTATTAGTTATCGGAAAACAAATCCTGTAGAGATAACTTCAGGTTTGAGATTCTTACTACTTTTCCACTTTGGAGGTAATATTAGGATATGTGTATAAACAAAACTAATTGAATTTTAACACTTCTCTTTATTTTGCAAAAGAAAATATTAAAAATCACTAGTAAGGCGAGCTAATACCGTTAAACTTGTGTGTTGCTTATATTGTGACAGATAGGGCTATCTTGTCTGCGACTTAGAGACTTCTATAGTTGATTTTTTCATAAGATTGTACTGGAATTTCACAAATTATTACTACTGCTTTTTTTGGAATTTGTTTCATGAGCAGTTTGAATGATTTCGTCTACAGAATCAAAATCCCATGAGAACTTTGCTTTGAATTTGTCAGGAATCGTCAAAACATTCGTCCAAAAAATTGGCTCATATCCTCTTTAGGAAATTTAGTACAGATTTTTCAAGGTATTTATTCAGGGATTCTTTTTTGAATTCTTATGCACATTGCACTCGGAATTCCGTCATAGAATATTTCTGAAATGGAATTATTCAAGGATCCCTACCCAAAATCAATAACATTTAGTCCTAATTGTCCTCCTGCAATTTCTCAAAATATGTTTGTTTGAAATTCGTCACAATTTTTTTTACACTAGGAGCCCTGGGATCAAATATCATTTGTACCTTGAGGTGAAGATAAATCGAAGCCAAACATCAAAATTTCAAGAGCACAAATCTGGAGAACATGTACACCCGTTTGGGCTGAAAACATAATCTATTGGTCACCACCTAGGACAGGACGTGACAGCTCAACTAAGACTGCCCAGTTGTTTTTCGGTCGATATCCTTGACGATACAAAAGCCAGTGCTACCAGTATTCATTATAAGCAAATCTTGTGAACAAATTCAAATATCAATGCCCATAATTTGGTTGTTTCTTGCACGCTGCATTCATATAGTGCGATAGAGGATGTTTTATTTTTAAAAATTCAGGTTTATATTAGAAACAGGCAATACTTTTAGAGAAAATTGACACAATTTCCATTATATTGCTCTCAATTAAGTATATTTAATTGATTTTAGTATTGTAGAAGCACATGCGGAAAAGTTAACATGGAATATAAATGGATTCGAAACAAAAAGACTTCATGAAAAATTTTCAAACTTTTTTATGAAACTTTAATTTACGATCTAGCAAGATGGCCGGGCTAGCAACAAAGTGCCCTGTTGAAATCCAACTCAACGATGTGAAAGTAGGCCTTTGCCAAAACGACCAATGAGAAGTGGTCTTTTTTGACAGGCAATTGGTTTCATTTTTGTACTGTGACCTGTCACGTCTTGTCTTAGGTCACCACCAGCTAGTGACCAATCGATTAAGTTTTCAACTTGAATGGATGTTTGGTTCTCCAGATTTGTGCTTTTGAAAATATGAGGTTTGGCATCGATCGATCTTCACCATAAATTTCAAAAATCCATATCTCAGCAACGGCTCAACCGATTTCCAAAATTCTTCAAGTATCTCATGTGCATATTCCATAGTTAAGTACGGTATGAAAAAAATGTTCCTAGGGGTGTTCAAATTTCTTCTAGAGCAATTAAACCAATTCATATTTTTTGCACATTTGAGCGGCAAATTTTAGCACAAGTGTTACACTACTTAGGTTTTTCAAACCCAAATGACTTTAGATAACAACAAGTAGTACATGTAAAACAAAACAATATTTCGAACATCCCTAACGAGGCATATTTGTGTAGATAACGGATTTCCCATTCCAAAACTTAAAGTAAGTATTTTGGAATACAAGTTAAGACCTGAGGGGCCTGTTCGGGTTTTTAAAAAAGAACGCGGACTCGTTGACGGTCGAAACAGAAGTGAGCAATTATTTTATTTCAATTAAAATGAAAACATAAAATGCAACCTAAGCAGCAGATCGGCGTTGACAACGGCCTAGATTCCACACGGGTTGATTGCAGCGCATGGTGCAGCGTCAGCGCATCGCAGGCGGTCGGTATCCGGTGTTATATTGATGAGTCGAATGAATGGGTGTTAACTACTCCCCCTTTGAAGTGTTGAGCCTCCTGGATCAACGACTGGCAGAACTGTATGTGTCAGCAAGTGTCGGTGGTTGATAAATGTAATGTAGCGGAGTGGCTTGTGGTTTTTCTTGAGGTGTGATGATGTTAACTGAAGCTGTTTGTTGACGTGCCTTAACGAAGATGTAGAATCCTAGTAGAATGATCAATGTTGTGGTGAATGAAAATCCTCCCCACAATGACCACGATGTTACATCTGTCTTTGTGTGCAGATATTCCAATTTTTTGATGTTTTTCAGATGAAGTTGGTGTATTCTGTTAATGCCAACAGTTTGATAAGTTTGGGTCCTGGATATGTTTAGGTCGGTTGATGGTGCAAAGAACGGTTGTTCTACGATTCTGGTTACAGCGTTTGTAAATGTAAAGTTCTGAAAGGTGATAGAACAGTTTTCGTATACGATGAGATATGAGCCTCGTAACTGTCTGTTCGTCGCTCCACAGGTATTTTGTAGAGTGTCGTGTACATCATTTAGAAGTACTGTTGTGGTTCCCATTTCGATGACTGGAATATGATTGTAGATGACTTCGTATGAACAGTTGCTTGGAGAACCTGTTATGACGTTGCTAATGCAACCATCGGTGGACACGTCTTTAAGTTCAGATGTTTTGCAAATGGTCCAATTTGCCAATTCCGTACATGGTGTTATCAACAGATAAAGGTTTGACACGCTTTTAAAGAAGATTTTGCCGGGTATCATAATACGCTCTGCTTGATTGATCACAGCTTCGACTCGAAGTTGTTGAAATGTAGTGTTGCTGAAGTTGGGGATGCCTACAATGTACAAGATGACTTCTCCGTTGGTGACGACTGATGTGGTAGCGAACTGCAAGGCTTCATCTATCAGGTTCTGGTGAATTCCTTGTGTCTCTAATCTGGATGTAATCTCTTCGGTTTCTGTTGGACTTAACAATTTGTTATTTAAAATATTCAATTTTGAAAATATTATTGCATTTCTAATAGCTTCGATTTCGTCATTTATTAGATCTAGATGAAACATAATTTTCAGTGAATCTAACTCCTTTGATATTTCGTTAAAATTTTGAGAATCTAAGAGGCTTATGTCATTCAAATAGATAGTCAAATTTGTAAGTGTTTTCTCTAATTTTTCGTTGATTTCTACTTGATCGTTATTATTGTCAACAAGGTGATTTATCGAACTATTTATATTTTTGAGGTCGTCTGAATCAGGAGATCCAGCCATCCATTTCCATGCTTTACCTAAAGCGTCCCATCTTCTGACTCTTTTGCTATTTAAGGGTTTTACTTGTGCTAGGTTATTTTTTAATGTTTCGATTCTATGAGTAAGTATTGGATTAGAACAATTTTTTTCATTTACAATATCTTCAAGGTAGGTTACAGTAGTTTGAATAGACGTCACATTGACAGTGTGTATGAATTTTGTGTAGCCTTCTAATATTCTTCCGTTTCTTAATTTTACTATAGCAATGGGATTTTTATCCAGGTTGTGGATTTGCAGGGATGCAAGGATAGGGGGTATGCTGGAATGAAAAGAATGGTGCGGTGTTAGAGGAAGGATTATTGGTTCGCTGGAATCTTACAAGTTTTGATTTCGTATGTTGATATTCTTTATGTTTGACTTATGTAAATTTTGATTTTTCTCGTTTCTCACCGTTACTCTTTGATTGGTTTGGACAAAATGTTTTTTGAAGAGAGGTTTATGTTTGCTTTTGAAAATTTTGTCTTTTACAAGAATCTCTTGCCCTGTTTCTAAATCTGGGGGCTCTTGTCTTTTCCTGTTATGTGTTTCCAAAAGTTTTTCTTGTTTCGCTTTTAATTGTACAATAACTTCGTCGTAGCGTCTATTTCTTACATGGTCAATTTCTTCAATAGGTACAGGATTACTGGATTTACCGAAAAGAATTTCCTTTGGAGTTTTCCCGGTGGTTGAATGAATTGTGTCGTTATATTTGTTCACGGATATTGCCATCAATCTTCGACAAGGATAAGATGGGTTTAGGGATTTTTGAATTCTGTATAACTCAGTGATGGTTGAATGAAATCGTTCAACCTGTCCATTAACTTCAGATTTATTGCTGGGGGTAACGTATGCTTGAATATTCAGATCTAACATAATGCCTTTTATTTCCGGCGACAGAAATGCTTTCTCGTTATCCGTTGTCACGGCTGAAGGAATGATATTAGACGTTATGGTTTCTTCGAATGCTCGACGAATATGAACAACATGGCGTGATTTAATAGGTATCATTCTTCCAAATTTTGAAAACTTGTCTAGGCTGGACAAAAAGTAATTGTTGTCAATCTGGTAAATATCTATATGAATGATATCGTAAGGATGGTTAGGGATAGGAGTTTCTTGGATATGGATTTTTAAAGGATGTCTGTCGTATTTCGTTGTATTGCAAGTGTCACAGGTTCGTATGAAATCTTTCACTTTAGCAGAGAGTTTTGGAAAATAATGTGTGCGTAAAATTTGTTGCTTGTTCTCGTTGATGCCTCGATGTGCTCTTTCGTGAGTATTTTCAATTAATTTATCTTGTTCATTGGGGTCGGTTACATCAATAAGGAGATTTTGTGTGAATCGGATTTTTAATAAATTTGCTCTGCTAAAATATTTTCTGTATACTTCTTGAAGTTGTCCGAGGATGGTTTCAGATGTATGTAGGCCAATGAGTTTACTAGGTACAAAAAAGTTTTTTAAAATGGTAGTAAGTACTTGTTCCGTAAATTGAGTCCGTTTTATCAAAATTCTTTTATAACCTGGGAAGGGAGTCGTAACTATCGTTTCGGGATTAATTTTGGTATGCTCAATTATAATTTGAAGTCTAAATGCGTTAAGTGGGGCTTCAGTCGATATAATATAGTTACTGTCATCGTCTTCGGCCGAATGTTGTGTTGGAGTGAGAGAATTAATTTGAATTCGACTCAATGCATCCGCTACAACATTTGTCCGTCCAGGTTTATATATGATTTGGTAATCGTGTTCCTCCAAATACGATTTCCAACGTTTTAATTTAGCGTTAGTGTTCTTTGAAGATAAAGAGAAAGTTAGGGGTTGGTGATCTGTTATTACTACAAATTTTTGACCGTAAATGTAGTTCCTGAAAACTTTCAAAGCCCAGTAGATGGCAAGCATTTCTTTTTCTGTAGCTGAGAAGTTTTCCTCGGTTCTGTTCAGCGTCCGAGAAGCGAAGTGAATTGGTTTGTCTTTCCCTATTTCACCTTGGCTAAGAACTGCTCCTATAGCGTAATTAGAAGCATCTGTCGTAATAAGAAATTTTTTATCAAAGCTTGGGTACGTTAATATATCGCTGGAAGTAAGTATGGTTTTGAGTTGTTCAAAAGCTTCCTTCTCTGTATCTCCAAAGGTAATTTTTTTGTTAGATGAAGGGTCTCTCTCCCCTCTGAAGAGATTTGTAAGAGGTTTTGCTATTTTAGCGAAATCTTTTACAAATCTTCGGTAGTATCCAATTAATCCCAAAAAACTTCTTAATTCTTTAACTGTTTTAGGTTCAGGCCATTTTTCTATTGATTCTATTTTCTTTGGGTTCGGTTTTATTCCGTCTTTTGTAATTACGTATCCGAGAAATTCAACAGATTTTTTCAAAAATTCAGATTTATCAGGTTGCACTTTCAAATTTGCATCCTGTAATGTTTTTAAAATTATTTTCAAATTCTTTGTAGCTTCTTCCAATGTTTTTCCAAATACAACGACATCGTCCATGTACACATAACAAATTTTGCCAATGTGTTCACGTAAAACGTCATCCATTGCCCTTTGGAAAATCGCTGGAGCATTTTTTAAACCAAATGGCATACGAACAAATTCGTATTTGCCTTGGTTAACGGAAAATGCTGTTTTTTTCAACATCTCTAGGATTCATCTTTATTTGATGAAACCCAGAGGCTAAATCTAAAGTAGTAAAGTATTGGTTACCTCCAAGCTGATCTAGTATATTAGAAATTTCCGGCATCGGGTATTTGTCAGATATTGTCTTCTGATTTAGTTTTCTATAGTCTATTACGAGTCTGAATTTGTTTTTGCCAGACGCATCCATCTTCTTTGGAACAATCCAAACTGGTGAGTTCCATGGAGATCTGGATGGTCGAATGACTCCATCCTGTAATAGTTTTTTAATTTGTGCATTAACTTCTTCTTTATAAGCGACGGGGTAAGGATAAGATTTTTGGTAGATGGGGATATCATCTTCCGTGCGTATATCGCATTCAACATTAGTTGTACACGATAATTTGTTGTCCGGATTGTGAAAAACTTGTTTTGATAGAATTCAAAATTGGTAGTAAAGCATTTTTTTCTTCTTCGGTGAGATGTGAAGTTCTAATATCGGAAGTTTGGTTAACGTGGTTAATTTTGCGTGGGCTCGGTGAAGGGAAGTAAAAATGCAAAGGAATGTTAAGGGTTGTGTCGTTACCGAACACTTGGAAAGTCGATAAACTAGATATGAGATTGTAGTTTTCCCCAAATATAAATTCGGTTCCTATTAAACCGTCAAAGAAGGTATGGAAGTCAAAAACCAAAAATTCTGAAGGTTCTTTTCTTACTGGCTCAAATAATGAAAGATGCATCATTTCGGAAATAAAACCTTTACCGGTTACTCCTTTTACGGGTGCATCTGGAATTTTGAATACGGGTTTACCGGAAGTGGTATGCCCATTTTTTTGAAATTAAATTTACGTTGGCTCCACAGTCAATCAGAAACTTCATTTCACCTCTAGTAGTAGGGATTTTAATGTATGGAAGGGGAGAGATTGTAGGTTTTAATCGAACCATTTGCTCACCCATTCCAGATCGTTCTCTAAAAAATTCACATTTGGCTCGTTTTCAGATTCACCTTCTTGAGGCTCAACTGGTTCTTGTGGTTCTAAAGTATCTGATAATTCTGCGGGAGGGTTGAAATTGTATTCTCTTATTTCGTCATATTCCTCTCTTGAACAATCTTCCAGTTGATGAGCAACTCGTTTTGTCGGGGGGTTATGAGCTTGCATTGATTCGGTTATTGGTCTAGACATTTTGAAATTTGGTCTATTTCCGTAATTTAACATACGAGAATGGATCGATCTATCAACGTCCATTGGTTCAGGCTTGGGTTGCTGTTGATAAAAGCTTCTATTAGGAGCAAAGACGTTAGGCGAGTTTTGAGCATACGCTCTAAATGGAGTTTGGGTTTGAATGTAGGGTTTGTTTTGAGTTTGTGTTTGGAAAGGGGGTGGTTGTCTGAAATTTATTGGTGGAGGCTGATAATTGTTTCTAGGTGGAGGCGGTGGTGCTTGTTGAAGATGCCTTTGAATAGGTTTTGGCGGTGGTACCGGAATGTTACCTCGAGGAGCTGGGATAGGTGGTAGAGGATGTGATTTGAAGGGTGCATTGCGAGCGTTCAAATTTAGGAACTCAACACAATAATGATAGGCTGAAGCAAGGGATTTTGGTTTGTAATTTTTGCAAAAAAGTGATAGCGGTTCACCTAGACCTCTAATGAATGTGTCTAGCGCCATCATATTGTACAGTTTTATCAAGGCGGCCTCATGTCCTTTCCAAGTTTCGTCTGTAGAGATGGCTGAGCTGATCAAGGTGATCATTTCTCGCACTCTACTGTAATAAGTTTCGATGGTTTCATTTTGCCTTCGAACCATGGTTTTCAATTGGTTGTCGAGTGTCATGAGGTCCCGTTTATCGGCATAATATAACCGCAGAACCTCTTTGATTTCATCCCAATTGTTGGATGTATTGTTTGAAATTAAAATGTCATTTGCTTCGTTTTTTATTTTTCTCCTGACTGTTTTCATCACGAGATGATATTCGAAACTGTCCCGGAAATCATCAAACAATTCCAGGCAATCTTCAACATCGAGAATCCAAGTGGATAAATCTCGTGCATTACCATTGAACTCAGGTAAATCCTTCACAATACTCGGGATTTTACCTCTATCTAAAAAGCTAACAGAAGCATCGATTGCATATCTTTGTGTTGCCTGGGTGGCATTTGGATTTGAAGAATTATTTCGCACCGTTAAACGTGCAGGTTGCAAAAGAGGGATTGGATTTGGTGGGTTGCCATTTTTTTCTAACTAAGATTTCACTAGCACTTCACTTCACTGTCACTCGCGGTTCGTTCTCGGTTATCTTTTAAAGTGGTTTTTAGGGTTAGTTTTTCGGATTAATCTGTGATATTCAGTGATTCGGTTACGGTTGGTCCGGCCTAGTCACTCTGAATTAGTAGGGATTATGGTTTAAGACACTAACGGCAAGCAGTGTCGTGTTAATCTTAATCTAATTTCTTTCTATGTTTAGTATTTACTTACAAATAGAGAAGCAGGGTGTTCATTTCCCTGTCGGTGGCAGCGATTCGACTTCTTGTGGCCACTGATGCGGGGTAGCGGGTGTTCCTTTTCCCAGTGTGTCTTTTCGCCGTTCCTCGAAGACGCAAGTCGCCAATTTGATAGCGAGTGGAGCTGGGTCCGGTCGATGAGGATCCTATCCGGAGGCTGAAGACAGCTTCGTGATTAAACACTTATACGATTACTGGGTAAAAAGGGTCCCGTTTTCGGGCGCCAGTTAAGACCTGAGGGGCCTGTTCGGGTTTTTAAAAAAGAACGCGGACTCGTTGACGGTCGAAACAGAAGTGAGCAATTATTTTATTTCAATTAAAATGAAAACATAAAATGCAACCTAAGCAGCAGATCGGCGTTGACAACGGCCTAGATTCCACACGGGTTGATTGCAGCGCATGGTGCAGCGTCAGCGCATCGCAGGCGGTCGGTATCCGGTGTTATATTGATGAGTCGAATGAATGGGTGTTAACTTACATATTGATCTATTTGAATTTGATCTAGATAATTCACAATTGATCTACATCAGTTTTATCTCTTAATATGAACGTCTTAGTTAAAAACTTCCATCTGCAATGTTGTTCAATGAGACATTCTTGAAATTCTTTCGACTTAAGTTTGCTGGTAGAATTTTAGAGAACATGTTTGACTAGAAATATGTAGTTTTAATTACACTCAAAAATTTAAATGACTGAAAAGAACTTAGAAATTTATTTTCTTTTATATTTTTTTTTCTATGCACCGAAACTCAAAGCACGTACATGCAGTTTTTTCGACACGAATTTGATTGCACGAAAATCAACAGTTTTGGAGTTAGAATTATAAAGATTGCATGCAAAAATTTATAGGCCATTTTCAAAAGTTATTCTTGAGTCAAAATGATCAATTTTTCTATGGAAAACACTTATTCTACCATACCAAAAACATGCGCAAAATTTAATCCATATTGAAGACTATCGAGCATTATTTTCATTTTTTTCGACTCATTGTGGATGGAATTCGTCAGGAGTAAAAATTTAACTCAAAATTCACAACACGAATCCTCAAACGAGTGAGAAGGCATTGAAATTCGGGGATTTTTTCTGGAACTCTTTCTCATTTGCTTTTATGCTCACCCTTACTAATACTTTAAAAGAACTCTTGAGTGACCCGTCCGAACAAAAACAGGCCTCGCGGAGTTGTTATGGCACTTTTTTGGTGGAATTTGTGTTTTGTTTCGCATCTTCCTCGCTCATATTTTGATGCCTTACTGCTTAACATGTTTTCGCAGAGAGGCAAAGACAGCACGCTCTAGAACACGCTACCGAACTCCGGTTTGTTGAGAAGTATTATCAAGCCTGTTTCAAACACTGTTCAAGAAAGAAGAGAATCATTGAAGTAGTTTATGGAGAAAACATAAAAGGATTATCTGAAAATCATTATGTAACTCCTTGTTTTGATAATAAAAATTGAAATACTGGTCATTGTGGCATACCCGAAGAGAAGCAGCGTCCTTGTGCTTTTGAAGTAACACCTCTCAAGAAAACCATAAGCAGTGTTGGCGGAGTCTTTAGGAACATTTGCAAAAAATACAAAGATGAATTCTTGCAAGTTTCTTTTGAGGATTTCTTGAACATCTGTTTGAAAGAAATCCGGAAAAAGTGGAGTTAGCGAAAATAGCGGGAAAACAATTTCTGGCCTTCAGGTACATTTAAGAGTAATTATATGTTATTCCTAAATAATCCGGCTATCGCACGTAAGGTACTTGTAGTATTTTCAATAGGTTTGTTATTTTCGTCATGATTGGTTTTCTAAAACCTATGGCCTCAAAATTTATATAAATGCTTTTGGCATATAAGCGCATCATACTGTCAAATATCAAAAGATTGGGTCGAATAATCCCGCCTGACGAAGAGAACAAAACAGTCGAAAATAAGTAAGTACCCCTACCTCGGGTTTCTGTGATCGATTCAGCACTCCTTTCAATCGAGAATCGGTATCCATTTTGAACCAGGCTTGACAAAAACTCCTCAGCGATGCAAAAATGAGGCGACTTCGAAGGTTTTCTGGGGAATCAAAATTGAACTATAAATTCACAAAACAAATCCTCAAACGATTTGAGAGAGAGTGCATCGAAATGCGAGAATAGGCCAGGAGAAGTGGATGAACTTGTCATTCATTTTTCTGTCAAATTTCATACAAAATCTACTTTTTCTCTGACAGAAATTCCCTCTAGGTGTACCACTTCCCCTGGCCTATTTGTTTTGGTGTTCTTTCTCAGTTGTTTCTGTGCTCACCCTTACTCACACTTTAAAAAAACTCTTGAGTGACCCGTCCGAACAAAACAAACCTCGCAGAGTTGTGATGGCACTATTTTTTTATGGAATTTTCATCCGTTGTGTTTTCTGTCGCACAGTAAATCAGTTGTCAACCATCACGTTACAACAAAGGTATTGTGCTCTCCTTTGCTTGTTTCAACAATTATATTCCGCAACAACAGTTGATCACCATTTGAACAGAATATATCAATGATCGCTCGCTTCGTGTGTAGCGATTTTGTAGGCTTTGCACTGTAATTTTCGAGAACTTTATGCGTGTTGGTAAACATTGCCACATCATGAAACAGCATCCGAATTCGATTTTGTGTTTAAAATAACTGATTAATCACGATTTGGAAAGGTTGCAATAATGTTGACTGCTGTAATAGTCATGGCATTCTTTTGATTGTATCCCAATCCGCAATAGTTGAGATAAACGGGTGTAAGCGCGTTTGCTTTGTTGTTTCTTTTTCGTCTGTTTTGATGACAATTTGAATCACTAGTAAAGAGCATGCTACCGGACTCCGGTGATGTTGCGGAGTATTATCAAGCCTATTTTAAACACTGTTCAAAGAAGGGGAGAATAAATGTCTTTTGTAGTGTGACAAATTACGAAAAGTCTTACAGAAAAAATAGGTGTTTCATCGTTAAATTTTAAAAAACTTCAGAGTTTTCAACAAAAATGGTCATTTATAACCTTAGACGCACCTTTAGACACGACAAAACACAAGATTTTTATAACTTAGTTTGTAGTAATTTTGGGCATTTTAACGGTTAAAATATCAAAACTGAGAGCAAAAAATTGTTCCCATGAAAACGAATGGAAAACTATTTCTCTATCAGTGGAAGCAAATAGAAAACTATTGTTGCTATCATTGAAAGCAAACTGTGATTTCACTGAGATATGAAACTATAATAATGATTAATTTATATCAAACTATGACAACAACTTGATGCTGAAAAGAAGTATTGTTATCGACTTGTTTTCTTTTTGATGTTGGACTTCTCGGGTTGTTCTAACTATGTATGGAAACCCAAGTAGTTTTCCAAGCAACACCTGAAATTATAATCAACACTTTATCATATATTTACCATTTATATGTTATTTTGTTTGCACTAATTATCATCTGTAGTGCAATCATCATATGAGTAAAATTTTGGATGAATCATATTGTTATTGCAACGGTGGGAGAATTACCAATTAATCTCCCAGTACAAATACGTAGGTGGGGTAAGAGTACGGACAATTCAGCAACATATTGCTGAAATCTTACTAACACTATTAGTGTAATAGAGTTATAATGATTTCAATCAAACTTTACCAGTGGTTACATATCGCCTACTAATAAGCCTGAGAAAACACAAGCGGACTCTTTATAAACGTTTAGATTTCGTATGATCATTAAAACGTCGACCAGACTATTGCAAATAATTTTCATATTTTGTTACGTCACTTTAGGTTCAAGTTTCTACTAACAACAATCTGCAGTGGGGACGGACCTGGTGTAGTGGTTAGAAAACACGCCTCTCACGCCGAGGACCTGGGATCGAATTCCATCCCCAGTAAAGCCGTTGGTCCCGAGATGAACTAGCCCAGGGCTAAAAATCTCGTCAATAAAGATAGAAAAAAAAAAACAATCTGCAAACACCTTCGACCCTCCGTAATAAAACTGATCGCTCCGCATGGGTTTCCTTTGACGCAAGCCACAAACCAATTTATGCGAAACCATTTCTCGTTATCAAGCTTTCGCAGTTGTCCGGCCGTGATGCCCTGCCAAAAATAAACTTTATATCACCCATTCGAATTTTTATGGGGGCCCGTTTGAATTATTTTAATGAATCACTACTGATCATGTTATTGGTACCAGCAACGCAACTCTTTCGACCGACGATTTCAGCAAACTATCTGCGCATTCCGAACCGGCCCACGAACGAATTACAACTGATCGCCGCCGGTTAGCCACATTACGGTGACTGTTAGCATCATTCACCGACTCCGGTAGCGCCTCTTCCGTAGCTGATAGAGGGAAAAAATCTCACTAACTATCACTGCCCGCCCGATAAGAAAAAAATAGTAAACCTTTAACAATCATATAATAGAATAAGCTGTAATAACTTATTTTCCAAATGCTGTTCTATGTATAACAATGGAGACGTGATAAAGTCCATAATATGTTATCATAACAAAGGAAGCTACTTATAAGCTACAATTATTGAGTTTTTGAGTTAAAATCTCGATCAGAAAAGTAGTGCAAGCCTATATCAATCTAATTCCTCAATTTTATGGAATATTTATAAATATAGTATTCATTTGCCACGTTTTTCTGCTCGGGTGGTTGGTGGCTTTGGCTTTGATCTGTAATCTACATGTGAACGGCGACCTCTGCGATGACGGGTAGCATACGGGTTGTTTTCAATATATTTGCGCTGACCCGCCCGACACAATACACATTGCCGCCGTGGAGGGCATGCGAATGCACTGAATGATGGCCAGGGTCTGACCGGAACAGTTCGCCTAATCTACGTAATATTGCATGCATGGTGTGTAATAGCGTGCGGGAGAAGGTACTGCCTCAATAGATTATCTCGTGCTTCTGAGTGGATCTCGTGCCGCTGATGTGGCGCTGGATCTTCCAGTTATTCAATTAAATGTCTGGAATCATGTGAATTCCGGTTCTAGATTTAATGATGTTTGATTGCAGAAGTTGAAATATTCGATAGGTTACTGATGATACTTTGGTTCGGTAATTAATTAACATATGCTCAACGAATTCCGTAATCACTTCGTGTCGCGAGTTGACATCTGCAGGGATACGAATAGAAACATCTTAAGGAATGAACGTGACGTAATTGAAAGGTGGAAGCAGCACTTCGATGAACACCTAAATGGTGCTGAGAACACATACAATGAGGATCAAGATAACGGAGGAAATGTCTATACTCAGTCAGTACTGCAGACGATATAAACCAAGAAGTTCCCATCTTGATCTTGGCGTAACATTGGTACCTCGCGTACCTGTAGGAATAAAATAAACCCCTTCTGTGCGGTCCTTAGACTCCTGCCTAGCAACTCCTATCCCTACCTCCGCGCGGTACTGACCGGGATAGGTTGCTCTTAGGGAATATCGTACAACCAACTCCGGTGGAAACTTTGGCCGTATGCGACAGGGAAAGGGGGGTTTGCTTTTGTAAACCTGGAGCGTATGTTCTCCATGTTGGGAGCGGCTCACTACAGCGTCTGTTCCCCATGTCAGGGCGGATGATCATTGTCCGAGTACCAGAGAAGGATTCTAAGCTATACTGTGCATTATGGCCCTCCGAACATTTCAGGGGAATGGTCCTCCGGAAATCTAGGGGGTTGGTATCAGGCCCTGCAAGCCAGCCGTAAAAAATCAAGCAACGAATAATCAACGAGAGAATACGAACTGGGAGAATCGGCAAAGACCACAGCGACGTAAAGGGACTAGCGATTGGAAGCTTGGTACGTGGAACTGTAAATCTCTCAACTTAATCGGGAACACACACTTCGCGCTCGCCGACGTGCTGAAGGATCGTGGATCCGGCATCGTAGCGTTGCAGGAAGTGTGTTGGAAGGGATCAATGATGCGAACGTTTAGAGGTAACCATACCATCTACCAGAGCTGCGGCAACACACACGAGCTTGGAGCAGCTTTTATAGTGATGGGTGATATGCAGAGGCGCGTGATCGGTTGGTGGCCCATCAATAAGAGAATGTGCAAGTTGAGGATCAAAGGCCGATTCTTCAACTACAGCATAATAAACTTGCACAGCCCTCATTCCGGAAGCATTGATGATGATGACGCTTTTTACGCGCAACACGAACACGAACGCGAGTACGACAGCTGCCCAAGCCATGATGTCAAAATCACCATAGGAGATCTAAACGCTCAGATTGGCCAGGAGTTCAACGACCACCGGCTGACGAATGAATACGGCTTAAGAATAATTTCGCCACCTACAAGGATATGGCCATTCGTAGTATCTACTTCCAACACAGCCTTCCATACCGAAGCACCTGGAGATCACCACAGCAGACAGAATCACAAATCCATCACGTTCTGATTGATGACACTTCTTCGACATTATCGACGTCAGGACCTATCGTGGCGCTAACATCGACTCTGAACACTAAATGGTGATGATTAAACTACGCCCAAAACTCTCCGTCGTTAACAACGTACGGTACCGACGACCGCACCGGTATGATCTTAAGGAGGCTTAAGCAACCGGATGTCGCAACTGTATTCGCACAGCACCTCGAGGCTGCATTACCGGAAGCTGATGCTGGATGAAGCCTTCCTTGAGGATTGCTAGAGAACAGTAAAAGCAGTTATCAACGATGAAGCTGAGATGGACATCGGGTACGTGGGACGAAGTCAACGGATAGAGTGAAGGAATATAGGCAGATTCTGGAGGAGAAGAAGACAGCGCGGGCGGTCATGCTGCTGCAAGGGACCCGGCATAACGTGGAAAGTTATAGACAGAAACGGCAACAGCAGACCCGTCACTTTCGGGACAAAAAACGTGGCCTAGAGGAGACGGAGTGCGAGGAGATGGAACAGCTGTGCCAGTCTCAAGAAGCGCGTAAGTTCTTTCAAAAGCTGAATACATCATACAACGGCTTCGTGCCGCGAGCCGAGATGTACCGGGATAAGGATGGGACGAGTGAGAGGGGATCGAAAGCACTTCGACGAACACCTGAATGAGCACAGGCTGAGAGCACAGACAATTAAGGTCGGGACAACGGAGGAAATGTCTTCGTCGGTACTGCGGAGGATGGAAACCAACCAGCCTTCACTTTGAGGGAGGTTAAGGATACCATTCACCAGCTCAAGAACAATAAAGCTGCTGGTAAGGATGGTATCGGAGCTGAACTCATAGAGTTGGGCCCGGAGATTCTGGCCATTTGTTTGCACCGGCTGATAGGCACAATCTGAAAAACAGAACAGCTACCGGAGGAGTGGAAGAAGTGGTAATATGCCCCATCTACTAGAAGGGCAACAAGTTAGATTGTGAGGACTTTCGAGCGATCGCCATTCTAAATGTGGCCTACAAAGTATTATCCCAGATCATCTTCCGTTGTCTTTTAGGTGTAGTAAACGAGTTCGTGGGAAGTTATCAAGCCGGCGTCGTTGATGGCCGATCGACAACGGGTCAGATCTATACTTTACGGCAAATTCTCCAAAAATATCGTGAATAACAGGTCCCTACGCATCACCTTTTCATCGATTTCAAGGCGGCATATGATAGTATTGATTGCGAAGACCTACGGAAAATACTGGACAAGAACAATTTTCCCAGGAAGCTCACGAGACTGATAAGAGCAACGATGGAAAGTGTGCAAAATTGTGTGAAGGTTTCAGGCGAACATTCCAGTTCGTTTGGATCCCGCAGGAGACTACGACAAGGTGATGGACTTTCGTGCCTGTTGTTCAATATTGCGCTAGAAGGTGTTATGCGGAGAGCCGGGCTCAACAGCCGGAGTACGATTTTTTACGAGATCCAGTCAATTTGTTTGCTTCGCGGATGCTATGGACATTGTCGGCCGAACATTTGAAAAGGTGGCAGACCTGTACATTCTCCTGAAACGCGAGGCAGCAAAAGTTGGAGGTGGGGTCGATAGACTGGGATATCTCAGGACGAGTTTCGGCGGTGTGCAGGAGAACGGTGTGTGGAGGCGAAGGATGAACCACGAGCTCGACCTACTCTACGGCGAACCCAGTATCCAGAAGGTGGCCAAAGCTGGAAGGATACGATGGGCAGGTCATGTTTCAAGAATGCCATACAGCAACCCTGCAAAGATGGTGTTCGCTTTGGATTCGATTGGTACAAGAAGGCGTGGAGCGCAGCAAGCTAGGTAGGCGGATCAAGTGCGCATTGATTTGGCGATCGTGAGGCAGAACCGAGGATGAAGAGATGCGGCCACGAGTTTATAAATGTCACCACGGATATCTCATAGGTTTCCATAGAAGTCTGCACAGAAGTTTCTGAACATGTACTAAATTCATATGTTTTTCAATAGGTACTGATATAATCAATAAAAAAAACCACCACTGCTTCTACAGCAATGAATTTAAAAGCTTGTGCAAACAAGCTTGTTTGGTTTTCGGCGTTTGATTTGCCGACTTCTCGCATGTGTCATTCTCATGCTCGATGAAAACATCAAAACATAACAAATGTGAATCATCATGATAATTTCCACTCGCTGTTGATTCACTACAGTTTTTACTTAATTTTATTGAAGTGTTTTTATTTTGATTGAATGGTGCGACGCTCTTAGATTATGATTATGATCACAACCACTTACATTCGTTGGCAATTTTCTTTTCTCTGCACTTTTTATTCTACTACAGTAGAATCTTCTTGAGTTTTCAAAGCATTGCATAACTCAATATTTTCATGAGTTGATGTATCTTTCATTATCACTGGTTTCACTGATTCTTAAAAACTAATGGCCTGCACGCCAAAAATTTTCCACTCAGTCAATGTCACGATATTACATTCCTGAAGTAGCTAGCTTCTTCATAATTTATGAGCTTTTTTGCTTCCCAAACATCGATGTCATTGTACTTACGTATACCCAAATTTGTACCACACCGGATATCTTTTGAACAGCATTTTCAAAAAATTCACAATCACAAGATATCACTGAACTTACTACCTTACTTCGCGACGATCGAATTTAGAATAACTGATATGTTGAGCATCTTCGCTTCCGGCCGGAGTTTATATTTACCTGAAATCGAGAACAGAAACAAAAACATATCATCAGAATTGACACATCCAATTGACATAAATATCAGAGCGTGCCAATTTTGGCACACGGGTTACGAATAGAGTGGGGCACACCTATTGTGTGTCGAGCTCGTTAGCGTTTAATTTGCCACCTCCGAAAGTATCGTGAAGTGGGGTACCCACCAGCAGCTGTCCGCCTTATAATTCGTGCTAATTCGCTACAATCTGCTAGGCGGCACGCGTTCTTGGACGGATCCAGTTTTTACGGTATATCATAGCCGCTAAAGCTAACGTGGTTTCAATTACTACGGTCAACAGAACTTTAAAGAACGTGACGGATGAAACGAAGTCGTCCCCGAATGATGTGTCATGGGACCGACTTGATAAATGGGAAGCTATCTGTAACCATATCTCTAGTGCTAGAACTATCCAGAAAAGACCTTCGATATCGATTTGCCGACAAAATTGCGCACATCAATTTTCTTCTCTGCCTGACCGCCAGTTGACTGAGTGACTCTCGATGTTTATCACTTTTTATATTTTGGGGGAAATTTCCTATCAAATTACCTTTAGCTGCCACGTGTTGCCGGTTGGAAAAGGCCAGGCCACTGAAAGATACCATTGACCATGAAAATCTGCTTGGTCGAGTCATCGTTGATTGAACCCATAAAGTCTACTCCGGTGGCGTTATGACTGTTTTCATAATGGGTTCAGATGAAGACGTCGGTCGTCGCCGCAAAAATAAATGGCCAGTTGGAATGGTTCCAAAAACCATTGCGGAAACGGGCTGTTGCCTATGGGTATAGAATCTATATACTATAGATTTGTGATGGGATGAATAAGTTTGCAGCCGTCGTCTATGATTGCATGTGCAGTGCTCATTTTCCTGGTTCGGTTACGTTGAAGGGTCTGGTGTCGGTGTTCCTGTCAGGTATTTTTTAGTCACGGATTCGCAAATCAGCTAAAATAAAAAAAATCTCAATGTTTCATATTTGTGTAAACGCTTCTCAAAGCAGCAATGAACGTTAAAAAAGAAGATGTCCAAGTTCTGAAAGGGTGTCGATAATAGCAGTCGGAACCCTGAGTAATATAGTGTGATACGATGGCCAAAAAAGCGAAACCCAGGCCACAGGCGATTGAAGCAACAGAGCTTAGAGTTCAATGACTTCGTATGAAATCGGAATTGATATTGAGAAGTGGTCAAAGATATAACGAACATTGCTGTATCATGACAATATTGAACAACTACCGTAAAACTAAACATTACATATACTTTGAAATTGGATAAAATGGACAAATCCATGTGAAATTTGCGAAAAAGTTACAAGTCACCTCGGTGAGAATCGAACTCATGACTCCTTCTTCTTCTTTTCTACTTGCCATTACGTTTTCACTGGGACAGAGCCTGCTTCTCAGCTTAGTGTTCAATGAGCACTTCCACAGTTATTAACTGAGAGCTTTCTTTGCCGAAGTTGCCATTTTCGCATTCGTATACCGTGTGGCAAGTACGATAATACTCTATGTCCAGGGAAGTCAAGGAAATTTCCATTACGAAAAGATCCTGGACCGACCGGGAATCGAACCCAGACACCTTCAATATGGCTTTGCTGTGGACATACTAATGCGAAAATGACAACTTTGGCAAAGGTAGTTAATGACTATGGAAGTGCTAATAAGAACAATAAGCTGAGAAGCAGCCTCTATCTCAGTGAGCACGTAGTGCCAAGAAGAAGAAGGCCTGAGTGAAAGAAAAAAACTTTAACTCTGTCCGCAAATACTTACAGATTACAATACAGATTTCAACTATTTTTTGTCAGTACTTTCGTACATATACCTAGTTGCTAAAAGTGTCTAAAAGGATCTCGTGAATGCTCCTGTGGCCGCAATTATTCCGGTGGGTCAGGTCTGGTAAAAAAGACTACTTTTTGGGACATGCCAAGTTATTTTTAATAATTTGCAATGGACATCAGTAGCTGGTTTCTAAACCATTTTTTATTTTGAATAGAATTGTTCTTAATGATAATCTTCATGAAAGATCTTTTGAAGTTTGTAATGCGAAAGCCCATTGTTTACCACTTTATAGAAAAAAAATGGATTTCAGTCAAGTATAAACAAAATTGTAGGTCAAACAAAATCTATCTGAGCTATAGGCAGAATTCTCACAAAATGCTTGGTGTTAATTATGAACAATTTTTGTGAAGATTCAAGTATCCAGACAATCAAAAGTCGTATATAAATTGCCATGAAAAGTCGTTTAATTTTACAAGTTACATCACACCCGCACTACATGGTGGAGGAAATCGTTTGAATACTGAGTTTCCTCGCATAAGACACTACTTTCTAAGTTCATTCATACATACATTCCCGTGTACATGACTAAAGTAAGTCGAATCAATCCGTAGCAGCTGTCAAATCAACTTTGTTATCATAAAGCATGACGCATAAGGCTACAGATTAGTTCGCAATAAAATGTATAGGGGAACTGGGGGTAAAATGAACACCCTAAGCAATTTTCGTGTTTTCTTGCTTATGAAGCTGTCAGATTATTGTTCACTTACTCAGAATTTAAGGATGTTTATGCAATGTAACAAGATGAAATATTATCAACAGTATTATAATTTTGAAAATTCCTTTCCACTGAGTCAATCTTTCAAACATGTGGGTAAAATGAACATTAGACAGTTTCACAAAAATCAAAATGTCTGGGATTTAACCAGTCACCCCCAAGTCCTAGTTGCAATACTAAAACAAACTACCAGACAAATTTTCATCCAATTTGGAGAAGATTAGGAGGTGCCTCAAGTCAAATTTGTGTTTTTTGGCTATTTTTTACATATAAAAAATTCTAACGAGAATTTGGAAACACGAAAATCAAAATAAATACCACTAGTTGAACGTATTATTAGTACTTTACAACTTTTGAGAACACTGTATGTCGATTAGAGATGGTTTTGACCTCATAAAATTGATTTCTGTCCATTAAAGTACCTGTAAAACATACATTTCTCTACAGTTTTTGTTCTACGAGATTCTTAACCTCATGCCTAATCATAAAAGTTCAATCGTAGTATTATTCCTTTGTCATTTCTGAACATTTTTGTAGTACATCATTTTTGTATCCGAATTACAGATAAATTGTAAAAAATCATCGGAAATACGACATTCCTCATTCCCCTGCATTTAGAGCTGCTGCCAAATGGCGCAATTGCTGACATGTTACAAAACTGAACAAAGTAGCTTTGCTTTTTCAATGATGGATGATGATTGAAGAAAACAGCTATCAAATGTCGTCAACGCAGTCGTGTTTCAAACAACATTTGCATTTGATGCCAAGCAATTATAAATGTGCTATAGTCCCGAGGTCAAGCTTCTCGACTACCGATCTTGAGGATCGGAGTTCAATTATGATTATCTTTTTTTTTTCGAGTGTAACCAATGTTTATTAATGCAGCAGAGAAAAAGTACTAAAGGTGCAAATCACTACTTGAGCATTTCTATTCATTCACTTAGGAGTGGGAGATTTTTGTGAGTCCTATTGATTAAGACTCAGCCACAAGATGCTCTTTTGAACAACGAATCGTTATTAAATTTTTTGGCCTCAAGTCATTTGGTCGGCAAAAAACAACACTCTTAATGAACTCCCGTAATCAAACTCTGATCCTCAAGATCGGTAGTCGAGAAGCTGAACCTCGGGACTATAGCACATTTGTAATTGTTTGGCATCAAATGCAAATGTTGTTTGAAACACGACTGCGTTGACGACATTTGATAGCTGTTTTCTTCAATCATCATCCATCATTGAAAAAGCAAAGCTACTATGTTCAGTTTTGTAACATGTCAGCAATTGCGCCATTTGGCAGCAGCTCTAAATGCAGGGGAATGAGGAATGTCGTATTTCCGATGATTTTTTACAATTTATCTGTAATTCGGATACAAAAATGATGTACTACAAAAATGTTCAGAAATGACAAAGGAATAATACTACGATTGAACTTTTATGATTAGGCATGAGGTTAAGAATCTCGTAGAACAAAAACTGTAGAGAAATGTATGTTTTACAGGTACTTTAATGGACAGAAATCAATTTTATGAGGTCAAAACCATCTCTAATCGACATACAGTGTTCTCAAAAGTTGTAAAGTACTAATAATACGTTCAACTAGTGGTATTTATTTTGATTTTCGTGTTTCCAAATTCTCGTTAGAATTTTTTATATGTAAAAAATAGCCAAAAAACACAAATTTGACTTGAGGCACCTCCTAATCTTCTCCAAATTGGATGAAAATTTGTCTGGTAGTTTGTTTTAGTATTGCAACTAGGACTTGGGGGTGACTGGTTAAATCCCAGACATTTTGATTTTTGTGAAACTGTCTAATGAACATGTAACGGAGGTAATATGGACATATACTTGGGGGTAAAATGAACACATGCTGGGGGTAAAATGAACACCATTTAAATTGAAAAGATTGCGACATGATTCTCGGCATCTGGTGCATGATCAATGCATATTTCAAAGACATTCCGAGAACGTAGAACGTTTAGCTACCACCATTTGGATGGCTGTTCATGTCTGTCTTTGTACTTTCTCCAAAAAACTCTCGGTATATTAAATAAAATCCGATAGTATTCGCCCTGTCATGATGTACTTGAAATATCTAAAGTAATTTCTGTTATTAAACTACGAAAAAGTCCAGATTGAATTCTCGGAGGCATCTAAATAGGAAATTCGATAGGAAGTCACAAAAAAAACACTAAATGAGCTCCCGAAGAAATTTTGAGTGTAAAATCTGTTTGAAGTTTCCGGAGCAAACCTTAATTTTGAAAAAAAAAGTTCTTATCAATTTCCTAAAGAAAAACAGACAATAATTCGCTCAGTAATATTTGTCGTAATTTTACAAGAAAATCCAAAAATAAGTCTATGAAATATTTTTAGAGGAATAGCTGGTCAGATTCTACGAGGAAAGTTTGTTTTTGTGCTCTTTGGCTGTGTTCTTAACTTTTTCAGGACAAAGGTCTCTGAAGTTCTTATTTTCAAGATACTCAGTCGCTACCAGCCGTGGATACATTATTTCCTATAGATAATGTGATAAACTAAAATATAACCCGATTTCCATTGTTATGTAGTGAGAAGAATGTGTAACTTGTTTGAGTATTGTTGTGAACAATGTTTATCCTACCCAAACTATAGATGTATTAACAATTCCCCCATCATATGAAATTATATTTTTATTCGACAACTGTCTAGACATCCAATCGAACACATACTCATCTTGCTAATGAATCGACACAACATTCATGGTATCCTTCACGGATTTCATCCGTAAATATCGGATGATTCACGTTGTTGTGGTTGTTGTTTCGTAATGGCTTTAAAATGAGTATCGAATGTACGATGCGCAAGCCTTCCAAACCACGTGATTACGTCCCGAAATGCAAACAACTGAACAGCGACAAAAATATGATAAAAAAATCTCAAACGATTGGCGAATTCCGTCAATTCCGCAATCATATAAACGCAAGTCATCCTCTTCTGGGCGGGCAACTGACGAAGAATGTCATGTCGATGAAAAAATTGCATCCTTTTGTACGCTCATCCAGGTGTGGAATGCATCGACAAAAGAACCGCAACCACGACTCTTACGGTCGGTCGTAGAACAATGAAACCGGGCGTCTGGTCAATTCAAGAGCTGAGCAAACTATAGTGATACGATTACACCCCGGTTGCATTTACATTGCATGGCTAGACTACATATCGTTCGGTGCTGGTGTGGGTGCATGTTCGGCTCGGTTCCAGGGCAATGACCGTTATGTGAATCGTTGTGTGTCATATGTTGAACATTTAGCAGACTCGAAAAAAAAAGAGGTGAACGGCTGCACTTGAACTCGCACAGAGCAAGAACAGGAACCAAGATCAACACCTCGATGATGGCTGGCTGGCTGGCTGGCTGGAGGAACGGATTACAGAAAATGCTTCGATACTATGGGCTTCTTGCTGCAAGCGCCGCCAATCGAGATGACATTGGAACAACGAGAGACCGCACGTAGGAGACGATGCAGAAGGATTTACCCGTTGTCGTCGTCTGGCTAAGGGCAATGAAGATATCTTGCCGAAGGGGATTCCTCGCTAAGAGATTTGAACATGTGGCGCCAAGATGTTGGTTGATGCGAATTGAATCACGCGGAAGGCGAACTTTGTTTGTGTTTGTAGGGTACTGACCTACGAGACGGCAGCGAATGGTGTAGATTTTTTTTCGGTTTGCGTGCACGGATGTTTATTTCGAAAGGAAGTGTAGGGAACGATGTCGATTAGTATCCGATAGTTTCAGCCGGATAAAAGTTTGTTTCGTTGCAGTTATTCAATTTGCGTCATTTTGATGCCAGAAGTTATTTATTCAATTTTGCGCATTTGTGTATGGATTATTTCAATGTTTCCTTACAGTTTAGGAATGCATTTAAATTGATTATACTTCATTATTGCTCCAATGAACGGAGAGTATGTATAATGTTTCTGGTCATGCAATGACGATTTATTTGATTAGCATGCGACGTTTGTTTGTTTTAAAACTATTGCGAGTTAGTCAGATTGATATAATTTCAGGAAACGTGCCTTTCTATCTAGATAACATTTTAAAGTGAGAACAACTCCAATGCATATAGCACTTGAAACAGCAAGTTACTTATTTTAGTCGACCTCAGGCTGCACGGAAAGTCGTTGTAATCATCAATCATTATCCAATCGCATTCCGGAGAAACGTCCTGTGCCGTGCAAAAAAAAAAAAAAATGTGGAGATACGTGCCGTGCAAAAAAAAGAAACCGTGCTAATTCCGGAATCTGTGTAAAAATAAACCGTGTTGGTTCTGCAACCCGTGTAAATAAGAAAAAAAAGCGTGTCTAATCCGAAATCCGTGTAAATAAGAAAAAAGCCGTGTTAATTCCGAATTTCTTGCAAAAAAGTACCGTGTAAATTCCAAAAGGCGTGAAAAAAATCAATGTAAATAATAAATCGTGCCAAAAACCGTGTAAAAACTTTAGTGTACTTTGTTCTTAATCGATAAGCATATTTCGACTACCAGTTTCGATGATAATTATTCAAATGAGACAAACTATGGAGGAAACAGTATATCCTTCCGTGTTACCTCATTGGCGCAGTTTTCCAACTCTGCCTTTTGAATTTCTTCCTAAAGTTTCTGTTAGGATTCTTTCAACAAATCTTTCAGATTGCTTGAAAAATTAACAGCAAAAAATATCCAGGACTTCCTGCAAAAAACACTTTGAATGATTCTTCCAGGTTATTCTAAGGATTCCTCGGAATATCCCTCTAGATTTTCAAAAACAATTGAACAAGACTCAATTGGGAAAATGATCTTAGCGATTTCCCAGAGGAGTTCTTCACAGTTGTATCTGTATTTTTTTACAGAAAAATCAGAAAGTAAAATACAGAAAACACATAAGTTTCATCTAACAACTGTTCTTTCATGAAGTCTTCCGCGAAAAATCTCGAAAATTTCCCGTGCGATTTGCTCGGGGTTTTCTTTGGAGAATTATTCTATTGTTTCCCCTGGGATGTCGTTCTAGGATTCTTCCGATAAATTTACCACGGATTCACCCAAGATATTTACTTTTAGCTGTCTACGCAATTTTACTGGGATTTTTCAAAATAAATTTGTCAACAGATTTACTTAAGTGATTATGCACTTCTCATAAACAAATCTCCAGAAATTCCATTAGGTATTCTTCCAGGATCTAAAAATTACTTCATTTTTCCGAATGTTCATTCAGATATTCTTCCATAAATAATATCTTGAAATCTATCCACTCTTCAAATTTGGTTAAGGTGAAGATAAATCGAAGCCAAACCTCAAATTTTCAAGAGCACCGATCTGGAGAACCAAACATCCGTTTAAACTGAAAAGTTAATCTATTGGTCACTAGCTGGTGGTGATCAATCGAAGATACTGAAAATTTGAGGTTTGGCTTCGATTCATCTTCACCTTAAAAATCTATTTCAGAATTATTTCAAGGGATTTCTTCGCATTTATTCTACGAATCACTCCATGTCAATATCCGATTTATTTCAGATTTCAAGAGTTATAGAGTTATAATTTATAAAGTTTTAGAAGAACTTTTAGATTAAATTAAATTTGTTAAAAAAAAACACACAACACTCGTCGGAAAATTTATTATTTCATCGTAGAAATTATCA
Source organism: Aedes aegypti (assembly GCF_002204515.2). NCBI lineage: Eukaryota > Metazoa > Arthropoda > Insecta > Diptera > Culicidae > Aedes > Aedes aegypti. Next base: position 406,702,263 of record NC_035108.1, read on the forward strand.
ATCTTATTGATGAAATTCCTGACGATGTACCTCATAGAAAAGGATGTCACTATGGGTGATCAGGTGGCCAAAAATCGAAAAAATGATATATATAAAAAATTTTATCGTGACTTTACACATCCCATCCTATTTTGTCCCAAGTTGTTCCAGGCTATAATTTATTTCCTAGGGTACTTTGAGATGTATACTAAAGGATCGTGAAGAATTTAGCTGCACAAATTTGCACTTTTTTAATTTAGAGCTTTTAAAATTCTTCCAATATTTTTTACCATTTCCTGTTAAAAATAGCTAAAAAATAATTCAGAGGATAAATGAATAAAATCTTTCAAATTATCATTTCTATGGTTTGCACAACGTTAATCGCATAAATGGCTTATATGCATCATTAGTAACAAAACTTATTATTTCGTTATAGGCTCTCGAAAACTTGTTTTTGAAAATAAAACATTAAATTTGTATCAAAAACGTAAGACACAAAACGGGAGACGGCAAACATATTTTTGGCCGCCAGTCTGTATAATCGCTTATAGTGGATGTACTACAAAAAATCTTGATTTTTTTTCATTGTCTTTTATTACGGACAATGATTAACTTTGGAACGGATGGAATGTTCACTGAAGGCCATAGTATAACGAAACTTCGGAGTTCATGCAAAAAAAAAATCTTAGATTTATCTTAGAATTATTTTTGCATGGAGTCCGAAGTTTCATTATATTATGGTGAAAAGATTCCAAACAAACTTTTTTGGAGGGTCTATTTTTAACTATTGTGGTAGCTTTCAATTGTGTTTGTTAAGAATATTGCCGACATGTTAACATTGATTTTACTTTTGCTGGGGAATTCCTGATGAACTTTCAAAAATCAGATATAAGATATAAAAATCCTGCAATTTTTCAGAATTCCGTTATTTTTTTTAATGTTGCTTTCTGGAGTATGAAAAATTTTTTTGTTCGAAGCTGCTCAAGCAAGGTCATGCAAAGGAAGGAGAAACAAAAAATGTTGAAGCAGGTAGAAACAACAGATGGATAACGAAACAACTAAAAATAAGTAATTATTTAAAGGACAACTGAAACCTCTCCAATGAATTAAAAAAAAAACAAATGCTTCATCAGAATCTTCTTTAGAAATTCTTAGGGTTCATCAGAAAGCCACTAAGAATTCCTCCCTGTTTTAAGGAAGATCCTTACATGTTTTTTTTATGAATTTCTCAATAAATCCTTTCCCAGTTATTTTGCTAAATGTTTCTTCTCATATTGCATTCCCACTTTGCTAATTTCGGAAGCAAAAGTATTCCTGAGATTTTCAACAAATTTCCTCTGAAGATTCGAAGACAAGAGACATTCCAAAAAAATACTTTTATAGGTAACCCCTGTACAATTCGGGGTTTTGAAGTTGAATTTCAGAAAAAAAAACATAGGAGAACTTGTGACACAATTTATGATGTATTTTTATTTTTTTTTTCTGAAGGACTTTATATGAAATTTGGGAAAGAATTTATTTTATATATATTTTTTTAACCTATCTATCTTCTATATAAATAAAAATGGAATGGTGTTTGTATGTCACGGATTTGGATGATTCTTTCTTCATTTTGTTCCTCAAGGATTCCGACGTGTTTGTGTGTATAAAAGTTCCATAATATTCATCGGGAATGTCGGAAAAACGAGAGTGAACGGAACTGTCATTTTGTATGGGACGATTCGTAGCGGTTTTCAACAGCCTACTTGATAGCAAGACGAAGTTTGCCGGGACCACTAGTATGATATATTAATTAATTGATAACTCATCGAAGGTGCTATAAGGTACACTGGGACAAGTTAGAACGGCTTGGGTAGGACAAAGTATAGTGCTACACTTTTTTTTAACTTACCGTAAAACGGGGTAATTTTGATATTTTTTTCGAAGAAAACTTGATAATGAAGTATAAATTGAACACAATTGAATGAATTACGTAACATTTATAGGGCATTACATACCTCTAGGCGTTTAACGTTATATGGAAATTTCAAAAATGATCCCAATTTGTGAAAAATGCTTTTCGCCAAGAAATTTGAGACCATATTGAAGTTCTATGATAACTAGGCTGTCGAAGATAAGTGATCAAATATTCAAAACTACATCAAATAGTGATCGTAGAACAGATTGTTTGTAAGTATTTCGAAAATGCAAAAATTGTATCAATTTTTTATATTCGTATATAAAGCCTCATATATTCAGATTAACAGAAATTATGATATTTCGTTTAGTGTGAGGTGGGTAACGCACTATCAAAGTTACCCGCATTATCAAAGATACCCCGTTTTACGGTAAATAGGAATTATTGGAGTACCACTTACAGACTTCAGCACTCGACACTGATGAAGCCTGGAAGTCGCAGATTAAATAGGCCTATCTGTCAAGATGAGCAACATATTAGAGTTTATAGGTATTTGCTCGCCTTATAAGTGATTTTTATTAATTTAATTTTTGTTTTGCAAAACTGAAGTGAAATTTTAAAGTTTATTTAGTGGTTTTCTTAAGATATAGTGGTGAAATATTATCTTTTTCTTCTTGGCATGACGTCCACACTGGGACAGAGCCTGCTTCTCAGCTTAGTGTTCTTATGAGCACTTCCACAGTTATTAACTGAGAGCTTTCTTTGCCAAAGTTGCCATTTTCGCATTCGTATATCGTGTGGCAGGTACGATGATACTCTATGCCCAGGGAAGTCAAGGAAATTTCCGTTACGAAAAGATCCTGGACCGACCGGGATTCGAACCCAGACACCTTCAGCACGGCTTTGCTTTGCTTTGCAGCCGCGGGCTCTAAGCGCTCGGCTAAGGAAGGCCCGGTATTAAACGACGATAAATTAATCTACCAGATCATTAAGTTTACAGATGAAACAAACTTTTGGGGAAGAAAAACCTGACAACATTTATCGATATCATTTTCAAACCTTCGTTGCCCCGGTGTACCTTAATTTTTATTATCCGCAAGTTTCAAGTAACACCTCCACATTTAAATATCGACCGCATAAACTGGGTCGTACGTTTCCAAATAAAAATAAATAAACAGAACTGTGACAACGATTTCAGGTGCAGCGCTTGTAGTAACCTTGCGAAGACTTCCAATGACTGATTGGATTCATCCAACTGTAGGTATACTGCCCATGAATGCATAATTGTCCCATGTGAATAGGAAATTCAGCAAACATGGGACTGACATGCGTTTATGGGCAGTATACACATACAAGACTTCCGTAGTTTCCGTTGGCGTTGGCTTGCATTGCAACTAGGTGCACTCAGAAAGGTGTCTTCTCATCAGTCCAATCAGTAGACTTAGTAGACTACCTACTCACACGAATGGGCTTCATGACCAAAACAGACTGCATCGAAACCAAAACAGAAAACTGCAAAAACTGCATTCCGGTCACGCATACACTGCGAGAGTCGAAGCGATCCATTCGTCGTATCGCCGACAGCTCCGGGTGGAGATATTTTCCCACGGTGTGTCTGAACATTTGTTAACGAAAATAAGTCCAAGAACTTGGCATTTACCATTCGAAAGACATAGGTAGTATTTAAGCATCTTCTCCATGAGCTGCAACACTAAGTAACATAACAGATTTTTATTTAATTTGTATCTTACATTAGAGAAAGACAGTGCTTCGTTACAGGTTAGTTGTTCGTGTTGCTGGAGTTTGCATTTTGTTTCGTTTTCTGGAATATCTATAAATAAATGAAAACCGAATTTAGTACTATACCATTTAACTCACTAGAGTTTGCATCCTTTGACAGATTCGTCAGCAAGGTCTACGTTGGTCGAACAAAACGGTTTCTCGACGTTAGATTCAAGGAACAATTAGCGGAAATAGGAAAAGCTCAGAAGACGATAGACAATGTGATGACTCACGATTTCAAGTCTAAGATAGCAGGACATGTCTTTACAGACGGTCATAAATAACGACGTTGGATATCAAAATTTGATTCTTCACCTAGGAAATTGGATGTAGCTGAAAGTCTGAAATTTGCAAGATTTGCGTCATGTAAAATCTTTAAACGGATTGTCATCAATATATGTCGACAAACGATAATAATATACTGTTAGGGAATATTTTACGAATGCCAAACCTTTAAACCACGATAACTCTCGAATGCTTCGTTGAAATATTTTCGAATTCACGTAGAAGATGCTCAAATTCTACACCTTTCCATTGACAGGTGTCAAAATCTTTGACATTTTTTATCGGTAATAAAGCTTTCAGACACACCGTGCCACCATACATGCGCGTTGCGTTGCGGTTTGTAAAAATGTGATCGTTAAAAATAACACCGCAGTCGCACTGCTAGCGGTGGTGGGTGCCACTCCATATAATGAAAGGTAGGTAAATCGGACTGGAGCACTCGCGCAGCAAGTAATGACACGGTTTACTGTTTGTTTGGTTCGAGCATCTTGAGCCAACGAAAGGCAGCAGACTGCATCTCATTTGGCATTTGCGGTTACTCGGTTGCCCTCAGAATGTAGGTGAAGTTGATGGCCGGTGTCGGCGAGTCGATTAATACCACCGATTTGTGATTACGGCGAAGAATCAGTGAAATGATGACTTATTGGGACCGTTGACCCTGAACGTGCGGGCAATATTTCAAGTGGACTACATTTAACGACTGGTGGCATACTTTTGTTTTAAACTTTGGATTATTTTATTGTCTGTCTACTTACAGCATCCAACTGGTATAATTGTACTGATGAAGTTTAACGGAACTTAAGATTGTCTGTCAATCCAAAAAATAGTATAGTTATGAAGGGTATTAATCGGTATTGCTATCATAGATGCACAAAAAATCAGCTATTCTACGACACATTTATGAATTTGTTTTTTTTTTTCGACTGATAAACGTCAAAAAGGTTGTTTTTAAGGCGAACAAGTAAGTTTTGCTTACCAACTTATCTCAATGTGATTTAATCTTATCTGGAATAGTTTTACAAATATATGACTGTTTGTTGAATATCTGGTTAATCTTGGAGGTCAATAATTAAATAAGGCCTTTTTATGCGAAAATATTATTAGTGTCTAGTGTCCATATAAAGTAAAGTAATGTGGAAGTTTCCGTTAATCAACACAAAGTTTCATTCCCATTTGAGTTCTTCTTCTTTCTGGCGTTACGTCCCCACTGGGACAGAGCCTGGTTCTCAGCTTAGTGTTCTTATGAGCACTTCCACAGTTATTAACTGAGAGCTTACTATGCCAATGACCATTTTTGCATGTGTATATCGTGTGGCAAGGTACGAAGATACTCTATGCCCTGGGAAGTCGAGAAAATTTCCAACCCGAAAAGATCCTCGACCGCTGGGATTCGAACCCACGACCCTCAGCTTGGTCTTGCTGAATAGCTGCGCGTTTACCGCTACGGCTATCTGGGCCTTCCGAGTTGAGTTACGCATAGTGAAACTAACATGGAAAAAACCGCCACCATAATACAGGAGCTGCTGAATAAAAGTTATTTTTCATGTTCTAGATTTTGATGGGCGATACATTGGCCATTGGGACAAACCAACCCGAGTAGAAGGAATTTATACCATACCAGATAGTTATAAATACTTACCTGCTGAATAGGATATAAAAGAGCACTGCGTAAGAGGTAAACTACCGCAAATAATATCTCATCCCAAATCTACAAACAGCATTCTGATTAGGACATTGTTACCCTTATACATGATGAATTTTCATATAGAAGGGAAATTTTTAAGGTGAAGATGAATCGAAGCCAAACTTCAAATTTTCAAGAGCACAAATCTGAAGAACCAAACATCCGTTTAAGATGAAAACTTAATCGATTGATCACTAGCTGGTGGTAACCAATCGATTAAGTTTTCAGCTCGAAAGGGTGTTCGGTTCTTCAGATTTGTGCTCTTGAAAATTTGAAGTTTGGCTTCGATTCATCTTTATCTTAAACAGTAGTTCGATGCTTCAAGCAGTCGTCAATAGCTTTCCAATACCTCAATAAGGTATTTCCAAATGATTTAATTCATATTTTAAATACCACAATAAACCCAAATTGAGGTGTCGATAATACCTGAACAACTCAACAATAACTGATTACACAGCGTAACAAAAATGACATCTCTGCATGTCTCAAGGATCAAATAATGTTTCTCTAGTAGATTTTGGGCTGCTGTGTATGACACCGTTCTCAGAAATGTTTCAGGACGTCACAATTTTTTTGCTACCGGTCGCCAAAATTGTAGAAAATACTGTTTTCATAGATGCGTAATAACTCATTTATTCATACACATTACATCAAACCCGTAAAACATGATGGATAAAATCGACAGATTGATGAATTTCCTCGCATAAAACGCTTTTTTCTTAGTTCATTTGTACATTTTGTTTCGCCCCGTGCACTCGTACAAACTTACACTCAATCCGTAGCAGCTGTTAAATCAACATTTGTTATCATAAGTTATGTCGCATAAGATCACAGGTTAGTTCGGTAGAAAATTTATACACTCGCATTGTATGCCATTATCCATCACATAATATATGCACTTATATCGCCTCCACTTTTGTACGTAGAATGCCTTTTTGCGACATCTTATAAGTGAAGTTTTGCACATGCAAGGCCTCCAGGTAATTTCGTTATACGTACATTTTGGTTGTGTGGGTTAAGACAAAAAAGGTTCCGCAGGGGATTTTTTTAATTTCCGTACAAAGTGGGCCGAAGGGTCTCAGATTTTCATGAAACTTTTTACACAGGCAGGGCTCATCAATATATGAATAAAAAATTGAGAAAAATTCAGGGTCGCTTATTTTCCCGGAAAACTCAGTTGGATTTTTTTTGTTTTCCTCTGACTCTACTTACTTTGAAAAATCATAACCCAAGAACGAAGCATCGTAGAAACAATGATTTTATGAAAATGAAAGCAAATTTTCTCAGAAATAAAAAAAAAAATTAACTGGAAAAAGTTTTCCACAAAATTTTCCACCGTTGAGAAAAATCGAAAAGAAAAGCCGAAAAAACTATGCTCCAACTCGTGAAAAATTTTCAAAAAAATATTTTTGAGAAGATAATTTCATAAGCTTCAATCGCTGAAATTTTTAAAATGGTATTTTTTTCGTTTTTGAGTTATGGCCAATTTTGTAAAAAATGTGCCATTTTGAGCCTTTTCTTTGAAAAATCATAACTCAAGAAAGAAGCATCGTAGAAACAAAGTTTTTTTTTATGAAAATGAAAGCAAATTTTCTCAGGAATAAAAAAATATTAACTGGAAACAGTTTTCCACAAAATTTTCCACCGTTGAGAAAATTCGTAAAAGAAAAACTATGTTCCAATTTAGTGGAAAACTTTCAAAATATAATTTCATAAGCTTTAATCGCTGAAATTTTTGAATTGATTTGATTTTTTAAGGGGGGTTTCTACCTCTAAATGACTACATGGTTTATGAACGATGTAAAAATGAGTTTTTTGATTGTAAGTATTTGAGTGTAAGTTGATTGTAAGTTGATTGTAAGATCAGATCACATGTTTTCATTGGTTTGGTTTCTCTAAGGACTTTCGAATAGTCAAGTAAAATTTATGCATGTCATCTTTATACACAAATAAAGATTGTATCACAATTATATCAATTTTTTTTAACAAATAGTAAGTTTTGTATTATTTCTGCAATAAAATTATTTTAAAGTTTTAATTCATAACATAATTATTACTCAATTTGTTATGAAGAATCTGAGAGCAGCTTATTTGTAGTGTGTTTCATTTCATGTAAAGAAAATAACCAATCTCGTGAATCGTAATCGCTTTCAAAAAAAAAAATCGCTTCATGATGATAATTACCTGAGCTTTACATCGCGGTTAGTATATCTACTAGTGTCTATATAGAATAAATTATTCTTGTCAATATTTTTATGCTTCAGCCGCTTTTAAACTGGAAGACGGGACGTCAATTTGTAGAAGTTCAAAGGTAATCATACCAAATGATATAGAATTGTATTCAAGTTTCTAGTAATATTTAGACATTTGAGTGTTCTGTGAAATAACGCTGTTGCACAACGTTGGAAATATAATGATCTGTTAAATTTATTATTTTTTTTAAAATATCATCATTCTTTGGAATTATCAGAGGACTGACACGGCTGTCATCCTGCCTACATTTCGGCTCTTCCTCACATCGTTTTTTGTACTTCGCGTTTTGGTACCCACTTTCTGGTCGATTTGCCCTAATTTGCTCCTGATTTTCGAGTATAGTGTCAGTCCCCAAAATCAAACAATTATCTTGGTTTTGATTGTTGGACGCCATGTTGAATCAATGTTGGTTAGCTAATTATTGGTTCATTCCACCCCCTGGGAATAATATCACCTAAATATTATCGTTGCTCAGTTATTGAAATTCACAAGCTTTGTAAATTTATTATTCGTTTTTCTATACAACTGCTTATAATTATCAAATGACATCTTGCAGTATGAGTGCTCAGAACCTTTATTAGGTGTCAAGTTTAACAACGTTCGACCGTGGGTAATTATTTGGACACAACAACGTTCGACCGTGGGTAAGAATTTGGAATGCAATGACCGGAGCTGATACGATTGGGCATTAGTGTGGGACAAAATTTAGATTCTCGCTCCAGTCCACTTTTTAGATTGCATTTAGGTCCCATAACAACTGTGCAAAATTTCAGCTCGATCGGAGAAACTATATTTTAGCGCCAGCTGTTCAAAGTTTGTATGGGATTTACTATGGGAAAACTTGCTTTTGCAAAGAAAAATCGCCAGAGGTCGCACATTGACCTCTATAAAAATTCTAAACACATACCTCGATAGGTATTTCTACGATAAACAACATTGCCGAAGACCGCGAATCAATCCGACATTTGTGAAAAAAGTTATTCAATGAAAACCTATTGACAAGACGACGTTGATTAACACGTAGAGGAATAACAATAATAACAAAATCGGGCAAAATTTCCGAATAGTCTATGCTTAATAACTTTTTTCACAAGCATTGGATTGCTTTGCGGTCTTCCGCAATGTTGTTCATCGTAGAAATACCTATCGAGATCTGTGTTTAGAATTTTTATAGCGGACAATGGGCGACCTCTGGCGATTTTTCTTTGCAAAAGTAAGTTTTTCCATAGTAAATCCCATACAAACTTTGAACAGCTGGCGCTAGAACAACTTGGTCACCTCGGATTGTCTGCATATAATGCACTTTTATACGTAGAATACAAGGGCCAATTGTGATGGCCATGGCTTTTAGGAAACACTTTTGACGAAGTGCATCAAACAATCTACCTGTAGCATACGGTTTCCTAACCATGCTGAGTCATTTTATTGTGACTTTCAGCTAAATTACATTCCTTGACCAAACACATGACTTTGATTACAGTGTCGATTGATATCGATTTTGCGAGGAAGTCTGAGTGATCAACTGGAATCCCAAAATATCGCTCGTCGCATAACGAAGGCCTGAAACTATTTCAAGGAATACGAGTACACCAATGAAGATTTCTTGCATTCTATCATGTTGTACTAACATATGCTAGCTCCAGTAATAGCACGTACCATATATGCTTTCCACTTTTACGATGACCCAATCACTGTATACTAACGTCAAAATGTCACCCTGTAAAATCGTCAGAAAAATCCCTATTCAACTAAATTTTAAACTAAATGTCCTTTCGATGCTGCTTAAAGCAATTGAATTCTTTTCGACCAAATGTCCGTTCGACGAAATGTCCATTCGTCCAAATGTACTTTCGACAAAAAGTCATTCGACCAAACGTTATTCGATTAAATGTCATTTGACCAAATGTCATAAATTCTTTTGGACTTCAGGAAAAACGGTCGAATGAGTTTTTTTTCGATTGAAATTTGGTCGAATGGACATTTGGTCAAAAATCTATTAGGCATTTCTCGTCGAATGATTTTTGATTGATCAAACGGAAATTTGGTCAAAAGCTTATTATGATATGATTTATTGAAAGATTATTCGATAAAATAGACTTATAGCAGAATTGCAAATTTTGCGCAATGGAATGCATCGTATGAACTTTATGACATTTGAATAGAAGTGTATTTCAGGAAGACTTACATTTCATCACAGGTCAGCCAAGAATCGTTCCCTAAGGTGCATTAAGTGATTCATGGACGGCGCCAAATCGGTATCACAAATACTGATTGACTATGTTGCTGATATAAGCGGTTTGTAAGATGCCATTTTGCAACACATCTTCGTCCGAAAATTATTATTCTAAGAGTTATTATAAAAGTTACTATTCCAATAAATCTTATTCTACACTAAATTATTTCTAAAAATTTATATGTGAAATACGACACATTTTTTTTAAATTACAAATAATAATTTTCTTTTATGTCCGAGACCACTTAGAAGGTATGGGGGGGGAGGATAAAAATAAAAAAAAAGGAACAAAAAAATATAAATGAAAAAAAAGTTATTTTTTCGAATTTTTTCACCTAATTTTCTTTATTTCTTTTTACCATCCTCTTATCTTCCAAACAATTTCTAAATATTAGCATTCATCTAGTGTATGTACACATACTTTACCGCAGAGTTGATAGTAAATTGGTTTGATATTTCTGGGTCTTCGCAGCACCGTTTTTAAATTTCATTTAAATTGAAAGTCCACGAACTGTTGTACACAAAATAATATTTAGTGCTTTGACTTAGTTTGATTGGTAATGAAAAAAAATTCAAATTCTTTTCACTAAAAATTAGTTTTGTCATGTCATTAATTAATTTTGAACAAAAAAGCAAAAACGGATGAATTTTTGCACGAATGCTCCAGTTTCAATACTTCCAGAAAATGGAGCATTCGTGCAAAAATTCGTCCGTTTTTGCTAAAATTATAACACAACACGAATTTTTGAGGGTTATTTTATCCTACTTTCCTCTTTCTTACTTGCGGCTCTCGCGAACTGGCACTTAAATAACGACATGATTGTTGTTGTTGTGTTGTCAAGACCTGTGCGAATTTAAAACCAATGCTAAAGTATTTGTAATGCTATTTTTTTACTGAATAACATTGAAAAAGCTTTTAATGCACAAATAGAGTTATTTTAATACTTAATTATTGCTTCATTGCATCTGGCATCACATTCGCAGGAATCTTCAAAAACAATCTTCTGTGGTCCAAGGAGGTCTCAAGAGTTAAAAATTCAAATGAAACGAAACTGGAGATCTCGTAGAACGTATTAGAATTTCATAGAAATTCCTTAGAAATTTTCTTAAAATATTTGGACCTCTGGAAAGCACAAGAAAAATCCTTAAAGAACTCTGGGGACAACTTTTAAGACACTTGAAAACTGTTGGGAACGTAAGAAAAAGCATTGGTAGTCTCTACAAATCTTCGAAAAACCCTTCCTTTCGGCTTCGTGGCCTTGCGGATAGTGTTATCAAGCATTTAGCTGCATCTATCCAAGCAGCAGTGTTGACAGACCCACACTCAAATCTCAATCAATGAGCTCTCCCACGAGAGCAAATTCAATAGAGATCTGCTTCATATATCTCATGCTTGAGATTTTTATGCACAATCACTCAATCATGCTCAAGCCATCAAAAATGATTCAGTCATTAAGCCCGTGAAAACTGAATAATGTTATTTGCGTTAGAAAATATTGCTATAATTCTATCAGACTAACAAAATATCATTGCATTGTGTACGTTAACAGATGAAATACGAGACAATGAATCAAACAGAAGAGCCAACTTATCCATGATTTTTTGACTGCTGAGTTGCGTGATTGACAACTCACGCATGAAAAATTTCAATCGTGAGTTATGAAAATTTGAGTTTCTAACAACACTGCCGTGTGAGTGCGATAACGGCTTTAGTCCGGAAAACTTTTCATCAGGAACGTTTTTCGGTTCGGTTTTTTAAATAAATGTTGCGCGGTGTACTTGCTTTCGACTCTACTTGAAATCTGGATGTTTTTGGCGCGTGTAAACTATTCCAATAATTCCAACGATAATCAAGAAGTAAGTTTTTTGTTAGCAACGTCTTTTAACATTTTAAACTACTAATTCTAATAAGGAAAACGCTTTTTCCTTACTTTTTTATACCCTATTCTAGGTTTAAATTTAAACAATTCAGCATTCTAATGAAACTTAATTTATTTTCCAACAATATATTATACATATAAGATACAAACAACAATCAATGTAAAGGAAACAAATTTAAAAAAATCTGGCGGTTTTGTTTTGACATTCGGACAAATAAGCTTATTTTGCCTGAAATGGATCTTTAATCAATTTGCGTAGAAGAAATTTAGAAGACTGAAGGCAACAGTTCTAGTTCGTTTTTAATAAACAGATAGAAAAAAATAAAAACAAAATGGAAGAGAAAAATTTAAAATTGAGTTGTTTCAATCATTAAATGTTTTTATTTGATTGTATTGTCATCAACCATACAAATGAATTGAAGCCAATCCTCACATTTTCTAAAGCACAAACCTAGAGAACTAAACAGTGCTCTGAGATGAAAATTTGATGGATTGATATAACAAGCGAGTTAACAGTCGATCATACTTATTGCACGAACAGTTCATTAGTTTTCTAGATTAGTGCTCCTGAAAGATGCACATTGCAACACAGTTCGTAGTACGCATTTTCAACGTATGTATTTTCAAACAAAAAATTGAGATATTTGAACGCATTGGTAGCAATTTTTAGAAGTGTCACAGAGCACCTGCCAAAGCTTTGTGGAGCACCAGGTGCTCCGGAGAGCATGAGCTGAAAACCGCTGAGAACAGTGGCTCCCAAGTAGGGAAAAGTTATGAGATTCACACTACAGTAGGCAAGCGTAACAAATCACAGTCAGCTAAGCCAGTGAAACTCACTCCTATCGCTGCTGTAAGCAAAATGCCTTGAGAATAGCAAAATACTCGTTGCTAAAGGCAACCCAAAACTACTGTAGAAAAATGTTCTATTTCCCGTTGCATTTCCAGCCTTCAATGAAACTACTGATTCAAAGAAATTCATGTACCCAACATAGGCTACTTGATGAGATTCACGATTTTAAACTACTGTAGTGAGAGCCACGTGATTTTCGTGAAATTCAAGCCTACTACTATTACCATTCCCAGCCCTGCTCCCAACCTTTTCGATGTTGCGGCGCTCTTTTAAGATACTTTTGCAGGGGGTTATATGTTTGATACTTAGTCAATTCGGAATACTTGCAGGAGAAAAAGGTCCCTTTGGAATTGTTAGGTATTTAGAGTTCTATATGAATGTTGCAAACAAATATATAGAGTCACAAAAACGGTAAGTTTAAAATATTAAATGCGCGATAGAAAGAAATACTAAACCATAATTTATTTAAAAGAATTCTTGTTTGTTATTTATTGACAGGTGTCACGACTACCCGGGTAGAGGAGAATAGTAAAAGAATAACAAAATTTACCATTAAAATAAAATGTTTGAATAGCAAAATCTGTTCTTTGTTTGTTTGAAATAAGAGATAAATAATGAAATAATAAATAATAGCAAAAGTATAAGCAACCGTAAATAACAAAATACAGTCAACTCTCCATTACTCGATATTGAATGAACCATCGAGTTAGGGAGGTATCGAGTTACAGAACACAAAACTAGTACAAATGCGATCCAAGGGACCATCGAGGTAGCCATGAAAACCAACTTTTACTATGGTTCTCTAACTTGATATCGAGATACCGAATATCGAGTAAGGGCGAGATGACTGTATGTTTTTATTTAGATATTGATAACAAAAAATAACTAAATAAGCTATTCACGAGTAGATCAAAATAATGGTAATTTTAGTTCTTTACCTTAATATTTAAATTTTGCATGATTGAAAAATGAACTTTTTGCTTTCCTGCAAAAATACATTTGCTTTTTAAATCTTCAATGAATATCATACGAATTGTAAAATGAGGTATTACGGCAAAATTTGTTGTTGATTTGTTCTCATGAATTATTTAAATAATGTTTTTAAATATCAAAATAATGACATATTTCGATGTGATGGCAATGTTTGTAATTCTTTAGATATTTAATGTTTATTAGTATTTTTGCACAAATAACAAATTTTACTATGATAGTATATTTTGTTATTGATTAGTTATTACATGACTTTCAAGTATAACATACCAATGACAAATTTGGCTTTGATTGTATGTTTTGCTATTGATGAGATATTCATGTCATATATTAATAACATAATAATGGTTAAACTATATATGATTGCAAAATTTGTTCTTATTTTACCATTATTTTGTTATTCACCTCTACCCGGGTAGTTTTATCGTTTAAAATATTTTGAAATATATACAATTTGTGCTCATAAGATAAATATCACATGGATCTATCGATGTTTTATAAACACAGGACTTAAAATTTTCCAAGTTAACTTCGTCACAGTCCTTAACCATGTTTCAATTGGTGTAGTGATGGTCAAGATCTAGATAAACATAGAACTTTAGTCGGCCGCTGAGAGTTCCTAGAAAAACGATTCATCTATCAAATAATCAAACAAAACCAACAATCTTTAACGAAGATTTCACTTCCTCACGCAATCCAAGACCAGAAGAAAAGAACTCACCTGGCGATGTAAAACCGCTTATTATCCTTCATCTTCACCATTCAATATCAACTTCCGAAACGATGGCTACTTCCAGCTGGGTCAAGTATTATCCTATTGCCACACTAACATCCCCCTTAAACGGTTTTCCAACGGCGAACAAACGAGGAGCAACCTTCCTAACAAGTCCGCTTCGTTATTCCCCCAAGAGAAACGGTTGTGTCACCCGTGAATATCCTTTTTCTTCCGCAAACTGAGTTCGGTTTTTTTGTGTCTCGAGATTGGATTGACTTGCACCAGCAGCTGCGCGCTATTTGCCACACGAATACTCCACACAATGGCTGCTTTATCACTGACTGACTGCGGCGGCAGGAAACGCGTGCTGGATTTGTTGACGATTGTACTTTCTCGTGGCTCATCAACCAAACCAATGCGCGATGATTCCGCAATGTGCGACTCTCGACTATCGATGCTTTGTGTATATGCAAACAAACGTCTGAAATGATTGCTATTTAGCAGGATTCCACTGGCAAGATTCGCCTTTTTGGTACAGGAAACGAGGAGAAGGGTTTATTTGCTGGCCTGGGATAGTGAGGAGAGGACGAAGCAATATCGTATTCACTGTTGAACAACACAACGGAAGGATACCACTTGAGATGCGGTCTGACATAACAAACAAGTTTTCAATAAATGGCGCCACCTTACTTTATGGCCCTAAGTTGGTGACGGAAACTGAATTCCACCTTGTTCAACTCAGAAGCACCATCTATTTGCGTAGATCTTCGCATAGTAGCTAGGACAGGTGTTACTCCTTATCATTTTTGAATCATTTGATGTATTTCATTTCTTCGATTAACTACAAGTAACATTAACTTTTATTACACTTTGTTGGCACTTTCTATCAAATATCATTTTACCCCTCTACCGGTAGTTTCTACTCGGCCGTAAACTGAGGCGACTTCTTGTGGAAAATTCTCATATCAGTACACAAGAACGGGGACACTTACTCATCGCCTCCTCGAAGCACCGAACACCGAGACAGAAGACAGAACGGATACAAAGGCGAGACTCCAAACCGGGAGAAAAAGCCAAACCCAAAAGCGGAGGGAAAGCAGAATATGGGTTTCCCTCCCAGGTCGAAGAAAGGAAGGAAAACTCGAACGAACTCTTGGTCTCCGCGCAGAAACGTCCGCCGTACGTCCGTTCGCGTCGAGAGTCGCGTGGCTAACTAACTTGGAAACCGTCGTCGTCGCCATCGTCATCGTCGTCGTCGTTGTTCGTCCACCAAGCAGGAGCCGATTTTAGAGCTGCTATTCCACCATACGGCTCTGCTCCACTGCACAGTGGTCCAGAAAGGAGATTGGCGAGGTAGGATGTATTCAAAGATTTTGGTTGAACATTAAGGTGAATCGAAGCCAAACCTCAAATGTACAAGAGCACAGATCTGGAGAACCGAACCTTCGTTTGAGCTGAAAACTTAATCTATTGGTCACCACAAATCGATTAGGTTTTCAGCTTAAACGGAGGTTTGGATCTTCAGATTCGTGCTCTTGGAAATTTGAGGTTTGGCTTCGATTTATCTTCCCCTTAAGACAAAAACATTGTTTGGTGTTATTAATTAGATCGAGCCACATTTTTAAACAAATGATTAAGTTACCCCGTGGCAAGTGGGACAAAAAAATTAGATAGTCAATAAAATTTTCAAATGTCAATATTTTTCAAATTCTACAACACAACCACATTTTGACAACATATTTGCTGGTATGACCATGAATTTGATCGAATAATATTGTGAAAGAAGAAACTTTTAGAATTAGAATTAGAACACATCCAGTTTCATGCGTCAACCCACATCAGTAAGCCAACCATTACAATAATAGGATTGATAAATCATAGATTTTTAATTTTGAGCACATTTTTTTATGCACAGAAGGGACCAACTATAAAATACGTAACGCTTTACGAAGAAAACCTTTATTTAATAGTATATCACATCGCACTTCACATTAACTGAAAATTCCTCAATAATAGTGTACACGGAAAATATCTCCGTATTTTATCCAAAATCCATTTCGTAAAACAATATTTCGTACATATTACGCTATTCTCATTCACCGTACGAATTGTTTGTACTTGACAGAATTTCGCGATTCAGTTACTTTACGAAACATTCGCAAGATGCACGATTCACAATTCGTAGACAAGCGTTTTCGTTATTTTTGCTTTTGTCTTCCATTCACGCTACTCGCACTGGATGAAAATTCTCGAATACCTGCTCAATCAGTCGTAAGTCGGAAGAGTAAACAAATTAAAATTCCAATCTAAACAAACTTTACTATCACTTTTATTACGTTTAGGTTTCGGAATCACGACGTAATAACAAATCAAAGCAAAACAATACTTGAATCAGTCTTACATTGCACAGTAGTCCAGAAAACATATTTACGCGGAACGATGCATTTAGTACTTTGGAATGCAAATAGTCTTCTACAAAGTTGTTTACTTTCTTAATTGTAGGAATAATGGTATACATGCTCCAGTAAAGCTATCAACCATTCAATGTCCAGAAAATTTACAAAAAGTTATTTTGCAGCTGATTTATATCGTTTTTCTTTGTTCACATGCGGTGGTCCATAGAAAACTGGTTTTATGGGTCCAGTGTTTTCAATTATAATATCTCAACAAAGTAGTCTATGAACATCTTTTAGAAATTTTAAAAATACGTAAATTTGGCGAGTGAAGGAACTTGGTACCAAGGCATTTTATTAGAGTTGAAACACATTTATTACATTTAAAATAACACATCTGTATATTTTGATGCAATATAGAAAATCATTTTCTCTTTAGAATGCCGTCAAAAATATTTTGTTTGATTGTCCCAATCAGAAATATTCACAATAAAAGTAAACGTGTTTTTGCGAGAAAAACATCGATAACTCCTGAACGGAATAATCCTTCACTCACCAAATCACATATTTTTATTTTGTTTTTAGACTGCTTCGATGATATATCAGAATCGAAAACTCTGGAACCAGAAAACCAGTTTTTTATGGACCACCTATGTGAACATAGGAATTCAAAATATATATCGGTGATATTTAATGTTCAAAACAACTTTTTTGGCAATTTTTTTTTGAAATTAGATGGACTACAACTTTGCTGAAGCATGTATACCATAATTACCAATAAAAATGTTGGCTTTTTCAATGCTATGAAAAAGTGGACCACCCTTGTTATGAATAACACCAAACAAACTTGTAGAAAACAAGTTTTAAAACAAATAGTTTTCGTCGAGTATTTTTTTCTAAAGCTCTAAATCCCTCTTTCCGCGTTTGTCTGCTTTCTGAACCATAGTGCACTGGTACAATAACGTCAGTCAGTCACATGAAGAAAAAAAAATGCCAAAATGTAGATTTATTTTAAAATAAATTAAGATACAAATTAAGTTTTAATAATTCTCAATCATTTTTTTTCACCAAACCGTGGGAGGTTACTACGTCGATTTGAAAAAGTAATCGAGAATTGTTTATTATTACGAAACTGATAGTTTGTTCTACGAAATGATTCGTTGTTTTCTGGAACGAAATGGTTTCGTAGACACATTTCGTAGAATGAACTAACGACGACGTCACGCTGCGGTAAGAAAACCTTCGATGCGGGCCGTGTTTACAAAAAAAGAATGATCGATTTTTGGTATTTAGAACTGTAAGAGGATGAAGGAATTCTCGCAAGGCCAAATCAAGCTCGGAAGACTCCCGTTTCATTCCTCTGATTTAGACTGGGCTGGTGTTTCATATTACTTCTATGTTACAGGTATCTAAGAAGACAAAAGTGCAAGTAAAAATAAAACAAAAAGCGTAGCCTTAAACTTATATTCGTACAGGGAAGTATTTTCACATCATTTGTAGAATGCTATCAAAAGATATATCAACTTCGAAATAGTTCATCAATAAACCTCCATTATTGAGAAAGGCTTTCAAATTCGATATACCATTTGATCAATATTCATCAACTTGATGTGAAAACACTACCCTGTACGCATATTAATTTGAATCACTGTATTTTTCCCAGCAAATCGTATGTTTCGTAAGATAATTTACATATCACGAATACATACAAACGAATGATTTCGTCATGTATAACAATATATATTTTCAGTGTACTGTACAGTGTGTTATAAAGATGAATAAAACATGTTCAAAATATATCATTTATAAGTTAATAATCAAAAAATTACGCATTTATTCTCTCTTTTATGTAATTACGTAATTTGGGATTGATCTTTTTTTTTGTCAAAAATCATTTGCTTGAATGTTTTAGTGCTGCTCTCTAGGAAAATGTTTGAAACGTGTAGACAAAGCACTGGTTTTCTTTTTCGTTTTGATAGATCCCACTTACCCTGTGTATAAGGACCATCGAAAATTTCATATGAAATGAAAATAAAATACCGGTTTATCGTTAGAAGCTTGTAATAATACTTAAAATTGTAGCTTACTAATAGAAATTCGATTTATAACACATTTATTTTTTGAGAGCCAATGCAAGACATGAAACGTGTCACAATTTATCATACAAGTTGAAATTGTAGCCGAATTGACAACTGTTACATGAATCAAATGGTAATAAAAATAACAAAACTTTTTTGGTACTTAATACATTCCTTGTCATTTTATCTTCAACTTTCTAAAAGAATACCCCCTTGAAAAACTTTTCCTAAGTAAGCTATGACGGAACGCTCCTCTTATCCCGGATTTTCACTTGCCCCGCGTTATCTTAATCAACTTTCTTTTCAATTTATACCAACTTGTACAACAACATATTTTGCGGCTCTTAAATTTAGATCATTTTTCCTATGTTGACATACAATCACTACCAAAATGCCAACTTACTGAAAATCACGAAAATGAAAGCTTTTTTCGTTAATCTGTTTGTACTTCATAATTTACATATAATTTGTGCGATGCATATAAAAACCCTCAAATTCAATTTTTAACAAAATTTTTAAGGGTACATTTGATGAAAAAAAGTACCCAACAGAAGGGCGTCAAAATTGTATACTCATATACTCAAATACGTTCCCTACACTTGACAATGCACGCTATGTCTGAACCAGACGATTATAAAATCGAATGTACATCGGATTTTTTCTCGCTAGAGTTAAGTATTTGGGTTATATTTTCATAATCGGAAAGTTTTAAAATATTCCATCGGTGAAATTTTGATTTTTTCCACTTTTAAGCCGTTTTTTATACTAAATCCCATAGAAATCACGTTTTCGATGAATTTCGGCCCATACAAAATGTATGAAAAACAATTCACCGATAGAATATTTTAAAACCTTCCTGGGGACGGACCTGGTGTAGTGGTTAGAACACTCGCCTCTCACGCCAAGGACCTGGGATCGAATCCCATCCCCGACATAGTCACTTATGACGTAAAAAGTTATAGTGACGACTTCCTTCGGAAGGGAAGTAAAGCCGTTGGTCCCGAGATGAACTAGCCCAGGGCTAAAAATCTCGTTAATAAAGTCAAACCAACCAACCAAAACCTTCCGATTATGAAAATATAGACCAAATACTGATCTCTAGCGAGAAAAAATCCGATGTACATTCGATTTCTATAATCGTCTGGTTAAGACATAGCGTGCAATGTTTTCGTCCTATTTAACCTTAGTTTTCATTCACACCCATATTGTTTAGCTTAGCAAGATTTTTGTGATACGTCCTCAAGCAATATATACTAGTATGAGGGAGCTATCCATCTTTTTACGCTAGCTATAAAACGTTCGGGGGTGATTCGATTTTTTCGACAGTTGTTACTCTATGTGACAGGATTACTATGGATCAATGCATGAGTTCATTTTTTAACGTTTGAGCGGTGTCGTGTTATTTACGTGACCATGGCAACGAATGAATTCGGCACCGCTCAAACTTCAAATTAGTGAACTCGTGCATCGGTTAATGTGAGTCGCCGGGTGACATCTGGAAAATGCATGTTTATTTTGATCGACAGTGACTACAGACGAGTCACGTGAATCTACAAATTAGCCCCCCAAATTAAATCAAACTTCTATCAAATATTCATAATTTAACGATTCTTTTTTTGTATTTGTCTTACAATGCTGAAAAGAATATAATGTAAGGCATATGAGTGTTTTGAATACCTGAACTGACGGGTGACTTGCTCTGCGGATCAAGCTGTAATAATGAAAGATATACGTAATTTAGGGGTCTATTTTGTAAATCAAGCAGATTCACGTGACTTATCTGTAGTCACTGTCGATCAAAGTAAGCATGCGCTTTCCAGATGTCACCGGTCGACTGCCGTAGTAATCCACAGGACTGAAACGGCTGTCATCCACGAACAACTGAAGTGAAGCCAAAAATTTGGTGCTGGAGAAGGTGCTGATTTGACAGCTCGACCAAAAATACCGTTTTAGGCACGAGACACACTCGTTTTCGAATGCGACATCCATATTTTACCTATGAATCTGGTGTTGAGTGCGTATTACTTTATCCAGTTTTTCTCTAATTGCTAGGTAATTTAGCCACATTTTATTAGGCACAACGAAAAACGATTATCAATAGTATAATGTTTTTCTCATACGACATTTGTCGCTTCCGCACAGGGTTTGATGAGGGCAAAGCCTAAATTTGTTTACTCCAGCACTAGCACCACACAGATGGTGTTAGGCTTCAAGAACTAGCGCTTTCTTCAGGGGGTTGTAGTAATCCAGTCACATAAAGTGACACTTGTCGAAAAACTCGAGTGATAAAGCCGTGTCGAACGAATTTGTTGGTCATTTTGATCAACTCGACTTATAAAATAGGTCCTTTACTCCAAATTGAATCGATGTCGAATAACTCACAACGCTTTGTATAATCACTATTTGAGTCTTCTTTCATTTTGTCTTTCACAAAATTTACTTTTACTAGGTTAAAATGGGCGTTTCATATGATATCTGGATTTCAAATCATTGGTAGCCCCGGACAGTCTCTTTACACTACGTAAAATACCTTTTTGCATCGAAATTTACATTGGTGGTGACACCAAACATTCAGGGTACATGTTTCTCCGTAAACAATTATGCTAAAACTCCTCTTCAGAATAAGTTTCACACACTTTTTTTTATCAACCAAACCTGTTCGTGCGTTCGTCGATCGTTGAACTGGAGTTGAAATATTGTCGTTGCAGCACTACTCTGCAATTCGCTGGAGAGCCCAGCGACGCGACAATTTCTGGCGACGTCAAAAGAACTCTCCATTACTTTTTCAAATCGACGTAAGTAACTTTCATACGGTTTTGAGAAAGTTAATTAAGAAGAAAAACAACCTGTCTTCTAAAACTGTTTTAAAACGTATCCCCGTTTAAACATTTTTTTACCGTGTTCATCGTTTAAATTTTGCATTCAATCAGCTCGCGTTAAAGCACTAGGTAGTTCTTAACGTTTCCCACAAAAATTATATGACAAAATGATAAGTCGTTTCATTCAGTTACTTACGACGTTTTTGTACCAGTGTTAAATCGACTGTTTTGATTCGTGGTTAAATCACTTTGTCTCTCCATACAACGGAGTGGAGAAAGTAATGGTAAGGTTGCGAAAGTTGAAAATCTTACTTACGCCGTTTTGAAAATCCTGAAATTGAATGTATTAAAAGTAAAAAATCGAATTGGTTTAGAGCGGAACGTGTAGAATTTCGTCTGTGAAACACGTAGGATTGATAAAGTAAGTTTGTTAACTTTTTTGACTTGAGTCTGTTTGAATAAGTTTTCGAGAACTGTCATTCTAAGTTTTGACGTTTCAGAATTGATGGACGTCATAGAATTGAAAAAAAAAAATTACTGAATAACAAAAACATTCGTAAAACAAGGTAAATATTTAATAATTAATTTTGTTCTTTGAATTGACAGATAATCAAAAGACGTATCCTTCAAGATATCAAACGTTATACTCCATGCAGTCCGAAAGCTCCAAGCGGATACAAATACCGTGTACCAATTGGGAATGTCCAAAAAGATTCTTGCGAAAATATACGGTAATGGCCAATCTACCATTTGGTCGGCGTTAAGTCAGAGGGGACCAAGTACAAAATCTGGGAAAATTGGATTATTCTCTCATTAGATGCGAAATTACCTTACCTCCATTTCACTTTGATCAGATTTGATGAATGCTGTAAATTGCGAGAGATATGTAATAAATTTACTTTGGATGATCAATAAAAATCGATAAAAGTGTGCAGTCAGAGTGGACCAAGTGCTTATTACCATAACAGCGAAAATGATCAGCGCGCTGAGGAATGCGAGGAAATGAAACCATTTCAAGAGTTTTGTCAGATTTGTCGACATCGATTGATTCTTCTACTCATCTATCAATATGAATTCATAAACATTACTTAATTCGATGCATTTGATTTTGATTTTTGGCCATTTATCATATCTTGATGGGTGGTCAGGAATTGCAACAAATTCTGTGCAGACAGAGCGGACCAAGTGTATAAAAGCAATAAACTGATTGATTATTGCTTTTTTTGAGTCGAATTCAAAGTCCGATAGAAGTTCATGGTAGTTCTATGGTGTGTGTGTGTATGGTATGTCCTAGAACTCGCTTGATGGACTAGTATATTTTGGTCGGTACTCAAGATTTTCACTTGGTCCGCTCTGACTGAACGCATATTTGAATATTTCTGGTCTTCAATGCCCTGACCCTGCAAAACCAAGCTATCAAAATGCCACTAATTTCGGGATTGACGATATGGATTATTGAAGAATTTACGATACTAGTGTCGAAGGGTCTTGATAATCTGTTTATCTTAGAGGTATGCACCCAGGTTGACCATGCAAGCATTATATGATTGTTATTTTCCTAGAAATTGTTCAGTCAGAGTGAACCAACTCATTGAACGGTGGTCTTTAGTTCAGTCAGAGTGAACCAAGTACACATAGTCCATCAAAAAATCGTTCTATCCGAGGTTTGGATTATGATTTTTCATGATTATTATTTCACATTATATTGCTTGAAAGTAATACAAAGATGTGTAGGAATATTGAACCAAAACTTTAACGAGGTCAAAAATTACAGAGCGTTAGA
This sequence comes from Aedes aegypti, assembly GCF_002204515.2. Classification (NCBI taxonomy): domain Eukaryota; kingdom Metazoa; phylum Arthropoda; class Insecta; order Diptera; family Culicidae; genus Aedes; species Aedes aegypti. Next base: position 406,725,884 of record NC_035108.1, read on the forward strand.
CTTTAAGCCCATTTTTCTCAAAATATGAAAAATGTCACTTGGTCCACTCTGACTTAACACCGACCATTTGTTCTTGGCTCCGTGAATTTGAGAAGGAGGGTGTATACCAGCGGAAGAAACGTGCTCATGTTTACAAAAAGTTTCGAGTTGAAATGAGGATATGGTTGATTCAGTTATACCAAAAGCATTCTTTATTATTTTTGGATGAAGCTAAAGAGAGATTCTAGAAGCAATTTAATATCTATGTCACCGTTTCATCGATTTGCTGCATTTTATATGAAGCTGGACTTTCATGGAAGACTGTTGAAAGGCGGGCGATGCAAATTAAGGAAGAGGAGATTGTGAGATTTTTGGGAGAGCTTCTGGCAATTCCCTGGGATATCTACAACTTGGTTTTCCTGGATGAAGTCAGTTTCGATAATCGGGACATGTTGCGCCGGAAGGGGTATGGAGTTGTGGGACAAACAAGTGATCCACATTCAAAGTGAGTTTCGTCGCCGCGCACGTCTATCATTCTTGTGCTTTCTTGGAGTTGAAGGCATTCTAGAAAGCTTTTGGACTGATGGAACATTCAATCGCGTTAAAGTTTTGGAATGTTGTCGAGAGTTCTCACTACGAAATCCAAAAGTTCGCCAAAACCCAGGCTGCTATTCGGTTTGGATGCTAGATGGCGCATTGCGATGCAAATATCATTCGGTATTTGCGATTGATCAGCATTATTCCCATATTCCTTCCGGCGTACACACTTAATTTAGAATGGTTAATTTTAACCGAGATCCGCATAGCCAAGTAGTCGGCATCTCAGCAAATAAAAGCTGGGATCTCAGCAAATTAAAGCCGGGTATCAGTAAATCGTGCTTCGTTGCTAAGCAACCGGAAAATTTGTTAGCCCTTTTTAAACCCTATCGAGATAATTTTTGGTTTTGTCAAAAAAAAAAAACATTTGCAAATAAGACATTAAGAAAACACTCCAATAATGGGTGATGTCCGTGATGCACTGAGCTTTTTCAAACAATATTCCTGCCAAAAACTTTTTGCTCATTGTGGTTACTTCCCTGGAGGACATTTTAATCTAGAGAAGGGACTGCAACAAAATTCAGGCAATCTAGGCTTAAGAGCAATTCCTCAGTGACTCTATCATAATGTATGCTGTTCTTTTTTTTCTCTAAAATCTATATAAATAAAAATGGAATGGTGTTTGTATGTCACGAAATGGCTCACGAACGGGTAAACGGATTTGAATGATTCTTTATCCGTTCTGTTCGTCAAGGGTTCCGACGTGTTTAGGTGTATAAAAATCCTAGGATATTCACCGGGAAAGTCGGAAAAATGAGCGTGAAAGGAACTTTCATTTTGTATGGGACGATACATGGCGTTTTTCAACAGCCTACTTGATGGCAAGACGAAGTTTGCCGGGACCACTAGTAATGAATAAAATCGGATTTGAGGTGAAAATATAATCGGACTTATAAGAACTGAAGGAACTGGCTATCTCTTTCCGTTTGAGATTTTTTGTTTGTTTAGAGAGACTTTACCCAGAAGGGGCATTCGTCTCCATCCGTTTGAGAATTCTCAATTATTTTTCTTGCAAAAACAAACTTAATTCAATTGTGAGTACCTCTAATTGAAACGAACGTTTTAAATGAATATTTAAAACAATTGCTTTTGGCATTCGAAGAATAAATATGAATTATTAGAGGGATTTAGAGCATAATAGACACATTAAGTGAAAGCTTGTTTTAGGACTGTAAAAAGGTAATACTTTTTAGTTGCCATCATTTAGTTTTCAATATTTTTTTGTCAAAGCAGTCTATGAACGAACATACTTTTACCTAAAACAATACTAAACAAGTTTTAATAAATAATTTTATCGGCACACCCAACAAATAACAGTTTAACATATTTGTTTATTTATGCCTATAAGATGCATTTGAAGTAACTGCTGGCCTTAAGTTTTCGGAATATGAGTCAAGACGGTACTTTCGCAAACCAAATAAGGCGCTTTCATAGCTTGTTATATTAGAATTGAAAACACCGGAGCCAGTTGCTTGAAATTGAATGGTCCACAACTTTGTTGATACCTTCGTGAAGGTATCAAATGTGCATGCTATCCAATTGATTAAGATTGCACGATTTGGTGGGTATAAATAGCCACTAAATTAGTAATAACAATAATAATCTAAAATGTTCAGAATAATCAAATTTTGAAGGTTATCATTATCTACGATTACTAGAGATTGACTGGAAAGCTTGACAATCTATTTTTGTTGTTCAATCTATTTTGGTCAAGCTACAAAGTTGACTTGATTGCTACAATAAATCGCATTTTCTCCATGCTTGAAAATGAGTGGTATTTTGCTATAAGATCACCATAATATACGAACATAACTTTTTAAGAACTGTAAGCCAACTTTTTACAATCTTCACCTATTTTTGCAATACGATAAATAATGGTGTTTCATCAAATTTCGCCATAAACGAATCAATCATTATTGAGAATTAGTGTCAGAGATGGGTGAAACATTATTGGTTGTTTTGAAGCTTTACCTTCAAGAAGATAGTAAAGATTTTCAACATGTAAAATGTTAAAAATATGATTTTTTGTTTTTCATAAAAACATAACAAAACTTTGTACAACCGCTTTTATTAGGACTTCATGCAAAAACAATTGGGTTCTTTAACCAAAAGCATTTTTCTTGTTTATAGTTCCATAACATCGTTGAATAGTAGCTGAATAATTTCCCGAAAAGCAATTACAATTTCATTGATGAATAAAGATCACAAACACTTTTTTATAATAAACTGTCCGTGTACCATAATTTCTAGGAAGATTTCGTTTCAATGAAAATGCAAACCAAGGGTGGTTTTGAATGACAGCAAAAAAGAGCCTTGTTAATACATAAAACATTGTAAAAGTCCGTTTTTGTCTATTTTTTTTCTGAATTTCTAAATTAGTGTAAATCGGCTTTTTGAACCACTGTCTTTGTCGTCGTTTCTGCTGTTGCTCTTGTTATTCGCCACCTTCTGTTGTACGGATTTGCCAGTACAGTAATCCATCGCACAGCGTAGTTTCGAGTATTATGTTTTCTGTTGTGTTTGCCATTTATCCTGGAAAAATGTGTGTGTTATCGATTTCCAGTCCTAATCATTCTTGCAACATTAATGCTATCAACGTTCGTCTGCAATCATGTGTCTGTAATTAAAGATATTCTCCGACATATTACTATATTCTTCCGTATATCTATCTACTCAGGAATTCTCTTTGTGTGAGCCGTCACTGAATCATTTGCCCCATTTCATCGTTCCCCCTTTTCTCTCTGGATTCTCATCGAATGTGCGCGAAAGTTTTGTTCTGCTAGCTGTATTACTGTACACCACACTCACGTATTTCTACTCCTCTCTGGCTGATGGGAATAAGGACGTGTTTCGAGCTCTCTGTTTTGGGGCCGGTGGCTGGAGTGGATCGATGAGGGTGTGATAGATGGCAGATTGAGGGGGAATATAGGGCCAGGTGAGTTTCTAGCAAGGATCAGATATTGGATGGAGGCCATTGATGTTGGTGATTTAAAATAGGCCTTCGATAATGTGATTGAAAAGTGTCTTAGTTACTTTTTATCGCTTAAAAATTATAGAGCAATAATAATTCAAAATGCAAATCGCGAAGAGGCTAAAATACTTTGACTTCAAATATATATGCCATCGTTTCCCAAATTTGCTTTTCGCGACCTCCCTGGAATTAGTTAAAAAATGCAAATAGCCTAAAATCCACATATTAGCCTTAAATTTAGTGAAATTTACCCAAACGTGCAAAAAAGCACCAAAATTTGACTTTTTATTTTAGTTTTGCGAAAAACTGCCATTACAACTAACCCTATTTCGGGTAATTTTTGACGAAAATTCTGTGTGTTCTTTCTGCAAACATAGGTTTATGGCAGGAACCTTCTTTAGCCGAGTAGTTAGCAAAGCCGTGCTGAAGGTGTCTGGATTCGATTCCCAGTCGGTCCAGGATCTTTTCGTAATGGAAATTACTAGGCATAGAATATCATACCTACCACACGGTATACGAATGCGAAATATGGCAACTTTGGCAAAGAAAGCTTTCAATTAATAACTGTGAGAGTGCTCATTGAGCACTAAGCTGAGAAGCAAGCTCTGTCCTAGTGAGGACGTAATGCCAAGTAGAAGATATCTACTGGATGCCAAACATATCTTCTCAGACATTCACTCTGAGTCTGGTATGGTCACACTGAGATTTGGTGTTGTGTGTTCTTTAGTGATCCATACCATTCGATGAACTGGCTCTTATTGGTTGACTAAACACAGCATCGACTTTATGTAACTTTTTGTTATGTTCTATACTTCGCCACAACACAGCATCCCATTTCCCAAGCAAAGACGCCTTTACTTTTTCCTTGTTTAGCCGACACTTACACAGTGAAAACGCAAATTTTCGGACCGTTCTGTGGAGGAAAAGTTCAAGAACGAGAACGTTGCTTCCGCACTTTATCGAAGAAGTAGCGCGCAAGACCAAACGAGCGACGAGCGGCGATGGGTGTAACGGGAGGAACGTTTTCCGTTGTAGAAAATCAGCTGTTTTCAACATTCGGTGTAGTAGGTATATGCGCACTCGGAGAATTGATTTTCCGCAGAACTAAACCCCGGAGGCAATGGAAAATTTGTTTTGGTTTCCTTCGGTGTCATTTTCTTCGTGGTGCACGCGGCCGGAGAAAGGGACCACATTGGAAGTTGAGATTGTGTGGTTCGCCTATAACCCTTTAATACCCAACTCCGCCTTCATACTATGTCCTTTGGGATTTTTTGTATTTTGTTGCTTTGAAATCAAATTGTTTATTTTTCTGTTTAATAGGCTGAATATGGCCCAAACTGCATAACAGAAAAGTTTTATTTTTGAATTAAAAATATATGTTATGTTTAAAACATTGAATTATTTTATACTTCACAAATGCCTGAGTTTTACATAGTGTGTATTACAAAACTTTTTATATTTCGGATTTTTCCACAATCAACCTAACCATGAAAGAAGAGCCGTGTTAATGCTACTCCAAAACTGTTACAAGTTTAATGAAATATGTTTCAGAAAAACGTTTGAAAAATCGTATTTTTGAAACTACTCAATTTTTGATATGGTTAAAAATTGATAAACAGAAAAGGCTTTAGAGAAGCAAAGAAAAAAGGGAGGTTAAAAACGAGAATTCAGAAATTTGCGAATAAAAGTAAGTTGATGCCCAAAAATGTGTTTAAATCAATTTGCGTTAGCGAAAATCTATATTTAGATTGAAAATGAAAATTCAGGTATTAGAGGGTCAATGCCCATTTCGCTGTTCTAATGAAATGAAGCGCGAATGGAATTGCCGAGGTTGCGCCGCTGATGCGTTGCCCTGTGTTGTAATGGATGGGCCTGGCTGGGCATAAAGGAGTGAATGATGTGTTTTCCGACTGTCTGTCAGTCGGCTGACGATTACCTTGGTGAGGTGGCTTAGAATTTGCTGTTATAGCTGTTTTTCTCGGATTTATGCGTCGTTTTGGCGAGAGAAATTTTCAAGGGAAATGAAATGGAATGCTGAAGGAATATTGGCTTGAGTTATGACAGTTGTATTTTATTTTTTTTTGGAAAAGTACGAATGGAAACGCATTACAGAATGCATTAGATAAACCTACCTGGATTTTTCAAGAAACTTTAATTTTTAATGATATGGTTGAGTAAAAGTTTTGTTCTGTTGGATGACAAAACATAACGTTCAAAGACGAGAATTAGGATTTTTGGAAGAATGATTAATATTTACTATGTATCCATAGAATATTTACTTAATCAGAATGTGAAATAAATAAATCTGGGAAACAATTCAGAATTGCTGTTGAAAATTAATTGCTTTCTACGTTTTCGACATTTCGTCCCTAAACTTTGGTGAGATTGTGCATTAACTATTTCTAACTTATATATGAAGATGGTATTTAGTTAGATTTTTTTTTGTAAAGTTGTTCGTTAGATCTAGAAGGCGCTCGAAAGCATCAAATATTTAAAGCTCGTATATTGTGCTCTGCAAGATAAATCCACGTAATGCGATTATCTGAAAATGTCGATATACCGTCGCAGTGATAATGAAAATCACCAAATGTTTTAGCCTACTTGAATTTTGACGTTGCGTTTGAATTGCGCGCATATCTTCTGCGCGTTACCGCCGCCGCTGGATGTAGATTTAAAATGAGCGCCGTAATACGTATCGCAAGATTAGCATTATCCCCATTATCCCATTCTGTATTGTAGTTTCATGTCACTTGAGGTTATTGTGCATTTTTGGCAACAGTTATCAGGGGTAAGAAATCTGGGGAAATGGAATTCTGAGTCATGACATTCGGAGTGCCGTATAACGAGATATCTTTTATAATGCGGGTAACTTTGATAGTACGGTTTCAACCACTAACCAAATGAAATGAAATAAAATTAGGTAATACGAAAACAAAAATAAATTTTATTTTTTCAACACTACATATCAATTCTTTATTCAGATCAAGATCATTTGAAGCTTGAAATTCGAAATTGAAATTGATGGTTTTAAGCTAGGGGGTGCGAACTAGAATATTTAAATGGATCAATGCACGAGTTCACGATTTTGACGTTTGAGCGGTGCAAAATTCACTTGTTTTCATGGTCACATAAATAACACGGCATTTGTTTGCTTGTCTCGCAGGAAACCACATCCAAAGTGCACTCTTAAAATACTTCACATAAAGTATCAACAATTCAATGCTGACCATTTGCCCAATAAACAGACTTAATCAGAATGTTTCTGGCATTGTGCTGAAAAGAAATATATTAACTGTTTTAGCAGTGCCAAATTCACTCGTTGTCATGGTCACATAAATAATACGGCACCGCTCAAACGTCAATGAGTGAATTCATGCATTGGTCCATTGGAGAAAAGTTGTAAAAGACTTCTGCATAATTTGAACCAAGCACAACTTTTCTTTAACAGTTGGCAGTCTTTGTGTTATATAAATTGCATAACATTTTTTAGCGTGACGAAAGCATGACCGACAATTCCTGGGCATACTCGGATCATTTTAACGAAAAGTTTTGTTTGACAGCAGCCTGGCTGCATGTTGATTTTCATATCGCATCCCCCAGGTTTAAAGCATATTTACATTGCATGTATACCGTTTTGTCTCAAATTCCGAACAGACTCATATTCCGAACACTCGGTTTTTGTATGGAGATTTGGTTGAAATGTTTCGCTGAAATATGTCACCAAATAACAAGGAAATGGCAGTCAATTGCAATTGAATTCGTCTCCAATATCATTTATACCGCGGAAGTAGTAATCATTCGTTAGTTTGAGACCAGTAGAACAAGCTCAGATACATATATTTGCGACATTATTCATTTGAATACGATTTATTCGTTCTGTTCGGAATTTGAATTAAGGTGTTCGGAATATGAGACAGAATGAACACAGTGTTCGGCATTTGAAGCAAAATGTTGTTCCATACTTTTAGGTAAAAACAATACTAAAACTAATTTAATCAACATTATTATCGGTACACCCAACAGCTAACTGTTCGACTTTGCGTAGAAATTAAAATTTACACAAATTTCAGCCAATTAATGCCAATCAGATGCATTTGAAGTCACTGTTGGCCTTAAGTGTTCGGAATATGAGTCAAAACGGTACATTCTTTTCAACGATTATAGTTTGATGAAATTATTAAGAGTTTATCACTTATAAGGTGTCCCAGAAAGTATGGACACGATTTTACCCTACTGCCATTTCGAAACTAATGCAGATAAAAATCTGATTTTCACACATTTTATTCTTTTACTTATCAAGAGTAGATTTTGAATTTTTAACGATTATTTACGCTACCTGTTTGTTGATGGTAATACATTTTTGGAAGCTCTTCTTATCAGTTTTGCCCAAATCGTATTTTTTCTGAGTGACTTTGTCGAACGAAATTTGTGCTGGGTCATAAAGTACGTACAAATAAAAATCTTAAGATATATTTATCATTGCCGATACGATAAATGATCAGACTATCACATATTTTATTGGAAATTATAAACTCAAGTATCTGGAATTTGAATAGAAACTAAAAATCCAATTTCAGCTGTGGTCGATTTTTGAAAGAGTCCGTGTATCTTCTATCTATCTTTCTATATATCTATCTATATAAATAAAAATGGAGTGGTGTTTGTATGTCACGAAATGTCTTGAGAACGGATCAACGGATTGACGTAAGTTTTTCACAGTTGCATTCGACTAGGGATGCGACGTGATACTACGAAGAAAACGTTTGGAAAAATCTCCGGAATAAACGGGAAAATGGGAGAAGACTAATCTGCCCATAGAAGCATAACTGTCCCATATTGATTTTCCTACAAATACCTTTTTTCATTACAATATTCATGTTTTAGTATATACTTCACCATGCATATACAAATTTATACCCTTCGTTTGAAAATGATGTGGAAAAATATGAAGTTAGTGTAGTCCCATATTGAAAAATAAAGACATAACAGTCTCTATATGGACTTTGAACCCCCAAGGCAGCTGCAAAACTAGAATTGTGTTATTATGCTGATCAACCGTATCAAAATGAGTAATCTGTAGGGTTGTTCTTGATAAATATGGCATGTGGAAATGCACTAGAAAATTATGAACTTTTGTATGGAAAGGCTAGCTTCAAAATTTGAGCGTCATTTTCTCAATGCCTACTTTTTCCATATGGCACAGTTATGCCTTTATGGGCAGTAATGTACAGTTTTATATGGGGAATTAAATGACGCTTTACAACAGCCTACTTGATGGCAAGACAAACCGAGACCACTAGTGTCCAATGAAATAAGCAAAAACCTAAAATTTGTGTTGCCTATCCAAAAGTAAAGCTATTTGACATTAGTAAATTTGAAATGAAATAATTTTATTTATATTGAAATTACCTGAAAAGGTATGATTTCGTGAAGTTATCATATGTGGAGAGAAAAACTACACTGCGGAACTCGTTGTTGTCTCAAGCATCAAAATACCGCTATTTACTTCATTAAGGGTTGCTGAATCCATTGCCGTTTTCAAAAACATCATAGCACGTCTAGTCTTTAAGATATTGGCTATTGAAAATGCAAAATTTGACTATATAAGCCAACTTACATGCAAGTTTACCAGCTTGTATGGCAAATTATTTGCTTAATTTGTCACAGAATTCAAACTTTATGTGTATAACAATACTTATCAATAAAGTTCATAATAATATTGATGCTCAAAAGATATTTTTTGGTGTTTTAGAAAAGTATTGTATTGTTTCATATAAGAGAAACGAGACTGCAAGCTTGTTGAAAAAATCGTTTTAATCAAAATTTTATAGTGTAATTTCAACCAAATTATATCTGAAATGAATGTTGAAGTCCTATTTTGCATGCTTGGTGGATTAGATCACAATAAAAAATTGATAAATCTTACTTTAAATTTCATGTAAACATCAATTAAACCACTATTTCATACAACTTTGGCGACCTGTAGCAAAAAATTGTGTCGTGCAGGGACACTTTTGAGACTGGCAATAGATTCAGCGACCCCAAATCTACTAGTGATACCGTTTTGTCTCAAATTCCGAACAGACTCATATTCCGAACACTCGGTTTTTGTATGAAGATTTGGTTGAAATGTTTCGCTGAAATATGTCACGAAATAACAAGGAAATGGCAATCAATTGCAATTCAATTTTAACGTCTTCGAATCTATTTTATACCTCGTGAGTAGTGATGATTCTCTAGTTTGAGACCAGTAGAACAAGCTCAGATAAATTTAATTGCGAAGTTATTCATTTAAATACGATTCATTCGTGCTGTTCGGAATTTGAATCAAGGTGTTCGGAATATGAGACAGAATAAACACAGTGTTCGGCATTTGAATCAAAATGTTGTTCCATACTTTAACGTGGAAACAATACTAAAACTAATCAAATCAACATTATTATTGGTACTGCCAACAGCTAGCAGTAAGACTTTGCAAAGAAATTAAAATTTACACAAATATCGACCAGTTTATGCCAATCAGATGCATTTGAAGTAACTGTTGGCCTTAAGTGTTCGGAATATGAGTCAAAACGGTACTTAATTTAATCCAGTGTTTCCCAAACTTTTTCAACTTTCGCCCCCTTGAGGCCAAGGTTTATCTGGAATCGCCCCCCTGATATGTGATTTCAATATTTTATTTAATGAAGTGCTGTACGTCAAAAAATGTCTTCGACTCGCTGTAATCAGAATCATGATTAAATAACAATTATGTACATTTAAAAAAGTTCTTAAAAAATCGATATACCAAAATTATTAGGAATGTTGTACTAGATTACAATTTATAATAGCAATTTTAACAATATTTTGCGCGCATTACAGGCTACTGAATCAGTTTTCGATACAAGTTCGGCCCAGTTTATACTATTTGAATGTAATACATATATGTATAGGCGCCAAATTGTGACGTAATTGGAGGATGATTCGTTAATGGTGATTTCATACTGATATATCTTTTAATTTCTGAAATTACTGCAACAATTTTCAGAAATTGTGAATAATAAATGTTTGACGTTTCTGGGAACGATTTTTTATTCAATTCAAAAACACTAAATGAATATATGAAGACCTAGAATGTTTTACAACTCATATATCAATCCAACATATAAAAAGGGAATTTTTTCTAACACCAAGAAAAATTTGTCTTCAAAATGACTTGTACCATAAGCAACCGAAAGCAAAATGGCTATTGTAGATTTTTTTTTCTATAGAAAAGCTGGATGCCAAATTAAAAAATATTAGCTTCCTAACCTAAAAGTTCTCACATAAAAAAATCCTAATACAAAATATTGGGCAATACGTGTTTTGTACATCCAAAATATGTTGTGTTTTGAATGTTATCTGTGACTAATCATCCGACCTTGTGAAAATCTGAAATGCCGACCATTCTTAAAACTCACATGATATTAAAAAAAACTGAATGAATAACATGTGTTTGACAATTGTCAAGTATAGTCAATCATAATTTTAAAATAACCCTGATTAGAGATATATCGATCTAAGGTAATATAGTCCAGGAATTAGTTTAGTTTGGAATTGATTAACCTTCAGATGTGTGTCCTAAAAAGATTATGAGTAAATATTTTCAAATGCCCGTGTTAGCCTTTTCGCCTCCTTTTTGGATTTTTCGCCCCCCAAATTCCGTTTTACAAATTTTCGCCCCCTTGAGCCTGAAAATCGCCCCCAGGGGGGCGAATTCGCCCACTTTGGGAATCACTGATTTAATCCTTTAAACACGCAAAAATGTCTTTTTTGTTACGCTGTGCTATCGATTTTTTTTAGAATTTTACCATATTACCAAATGTTGTTTTTAGCAAAGCCAAAGAAACTTTTTAACAAAAAAATCTCGTGGAACATCTTAGATAAAATGTACTTGAACTCACCACATCGAAGTATTTTGATAAAAATAAACATTTCTAGTTAAGTTCCAACAAATTACAAAAGTAGAGTCTATAAAGGCTAGATAAGAATTGATTTTCTAGAATAAAAATTTCAATCTAAAAGTTTATTTATTCAAACAAAATATTCACCGACAGCCGGGGCCTTCGTTAGCCGAGTGGTTAGAGTCCACGGCTCAGCAAAGCCATGGTGAAGGTGTCTGGGTTCGATTCCCGGTCAGTCCAGGATCTTTTTGTAATGGCAATTTCCTTGACTTCCCTGGGCATAGAGTATAATCGTACCTGCCACAAGATATACAAATGCGAAAATGGCAACTTTGGCAAAGAAAGCTCTCAGTTAATAACTGTGGAAGTGCTCATAAGAACACTAAGCTGAGAAGCAGGCCACTGAGGACGTAATACTCATGAAAAGAAGAATTCACAGGCAGCATTTAAAATTCCCTGAGGAAAAATAAAATATATAAAAATATTTTTTTTGTTTGAAAAAGTATTGTGATTCTCGTTATCAAATGCATGCGCAGCCCATACTTTCTGGGCCACCCTATACTCTTAATAGTCTTCCCAGCAAGCCTCGACCGTGGGACCTCTGGATTAGCTCTGTACCACCAAGGTTATTTGCCAATATGAATACATGTTTCATGTACATCAACACTTGTTTTGTTGTTGTTTGAGGCCCATTGTCAGCAGATACCAAGTTTGGGTCTCAATTTTTGCTAAGTTATTGCGATTTCATAAATCTATGATGCTTTCTGGATTGATATAGGATCTTTCAAATTATACAACTTAACGCGATTCTATGTTGCACTATTTACGATATCTTTTGTTGTCAACACAGATTGTCGTTTATGAATCGTAGTGGGAATTTATATACAACTTGTGTTGACATTGATAACGTTTAATTTGACATCTTGTGCGATGCTGTTTTTGAACGTAAGAATATGTGATTTAGGATGCACATTCTTATACGATACGTGGTTTACTGGGTCTTTTATTTATGTAATTCATTCAATTTTGTTCGAGACCCCTTAAAAGCTAATTTAGTTTCCTAATATTTTGAGGGTATGTACACTTGAGAGGTTCAAGAATTGGTTTGCATAGCATAGCATAGCATTAACGACTGTAAAAATCATGGGTTGCTATACAATGCTTAACTTCATTGGTTTTGAGAAATCTATATGTAGTGTCGTTAGACCCCCCTTCCCCCTCTGTCACGCTTTTTCCAATATCTAATGCATGCACTGTCACACTTTACAAAACTAAACAATAATAAAATTAATGAAAGAAGAAGAAAGAGGTTCGACTGATGTGTATTTTATAGCTACTGGATTCGGCACTGCAGTCTTGGGAGGAATCAAAACGATGTTTTTTAGATTTTTCCCAACGTTTCGACTCAGTATCGAGTCTTCTTCTGGGGATAATTCTACTTAATCGTTCTTCGTGTATGTTAACATATAACTGTTGGTGTCAAGGTTTTGGAATTTGTACATGGGCTGTGAACAGACGTAAATTTAAGTTTTATAATTTAGCATGTTACTACGATAGAACCTACATATAGTATTAAGTGAAACGTAGCAACTTTTCTTTGAATTTCACTTAATATAGCCACTTTAACTGCACTACACATCTGAAGGCGGTAACGGTTGATTTGAAGATGGTGGTTGACTTGAAATTTGACGATCTTGAAATGTTTCATATATGGTTTGTAGGATGGCTGCGTATGTTGAATTTAAGCCACTAATATCTGTGCGATGGTTTACTGTATGTGGTGTATTAGTGATATGACACATTTCCAAAAAGGTAAGTGTATTTATGTGGTTGCTACTGTCTAATTAATTTAATCAACATTATTACTGGTACACTCAACAGTTAACAGTTAGACTTTACGAAAAAAATAAAATTTACACAAATCTCAGCCAATTTATGCAAGTCAGATGCATTTGAAGTCACTGGTGGCCTTAAGTGTTCGGAATATGAGTCAAAACGGTATTGGCTGTTGAAAATGCAAAATTTGACTATATCAGCCAACTTGCATGCAAGTTTGCCAGCTTGTAAGGTAAATTATTTGCTTAATTTGCCACAGAATTTAAACTTTATATGTATAACAATACTTATAAACAAAGCTCATAATACTATCGATGCTCAAAAGTAATTTTTTTTGTTTCAAAAAAGCATTGTATTTTGCCATATAAGAGAAACAAAGAGTTTGGTATGGAGACTGCAAGCATGTTGAAAAAAAAAATCGGTTGATTTTGAGATTTATCGTGAAATTTAAAGCAAATTATATCTGAAATGAATGTTGAAGTCCTATTTTGCATGCTCACTGGATTAGATCACAAAAAAGTTTGATAAATCATACCAAAAATTTCATGTAAACATCAATTAAACCAGTGTTTTACACAACTTTGGCGACCTGTAGCTAAAAATTGTGACGTGCTGGAACATTTATGAGAACGTCATCTGATTCAGCAATCCCAATTCTACTGGAGACACATAATTTGATCTTTGGGTGTTCGATTTACCCACTCAAAGTTCTATCGACCGCCATAACAGAACAGAAACCTATTTTAATTTTGACGAAGAAGTGTCGGAATGGCAATAATCGGATTTGCTTTTTTTTCCCCTCCCTCGAGAGGATTGTTATAGCTTGACATTTTCCACTTACCTATTTTGCAAACTTTGCAAGTCCTCACAGTCAGTGGATTGTTGTATGCCTAGCCATTTCTTCCATATCACGAACAATTACCCTTGATGATGTGACTACAAGTATTACTCTTCAAACTCAGAAGAATATGACTTTAGCAAAAAGGATTTACGATAGTTGCTTATTCTTTGTATATGTGTACCGGGTATAAAACTGTACTGTGTACCCGTATAAAACACAACCTCCAATGAACTTCACTTTTATCCCAGCCAAGCAGAAAAGATGTGAGCGCTCACCCAAAGAGAAGTATTCTAAGGTTTATCGATTGCCATTTTCATATGTTGGTGTTCAAAGTGGACAACTTTTCCCATCGTGTCGTGAAGGCAAACCGTGGGAGGTGGCAAAAGCTTTTACCTAGCAAGCCTGATATGAATATGTGGAGCTTTTCAAGTAAGACTTGGTTGTGAATGGCTCGCAGTACCGTCCAAGTGGTTCAGTAGAACGCCAAGCACCACTTTTGGCTGGCGGTGGTGCATCCTTACATCTATTTCTTTATATCCTGCCAACAACGGTCGGTGGTCGTCTCCCTCGAGTAAGCGAAGATATTTCACTTTCCAACGAAGGAAGGGTTTGCTCTACATGTGCTTTGGTGGTTTTTCCTAGTGGAATATATGGAGCTAGAGCAGTGTCAGCGTTTTTCACAACTCATAAAGCCATGAATTCATGGCAAACGAATCATATTGACCTCGTCTCGAAGATAAACAGGGATTGCAGCATGTGCATTCACTTGAATGCCGTGGAGGAGGAATCAGCTATATTGCAGTCATATTCCTTTTCTCGTTTCGAAGTGATTGATACTCGCATTTACTAATAGTATGATTCTTGACAGCGTTAGCTTCATCAGCTCCTTACAATCATACTTGAAATTTGTGAAGGACCTTCTCTGAACATGGGTAACAAAGGTTAAGATGAAGATATCGAAGAACTTCTTCTCCTTTTAATTCCACTAGAGTATGTATCTTTTGTATTTGTATTTTTTTTTTGTATTTCGACCTCAACTGTAAGGCCGTACTAGACTCGACTTGAAGACACTGAAGACGGCCTTACAGTTGAGGTCGAAATATGCGTATCTGTCAAAGGATACAAACTCTAGTGGAATTAAATGGTATAGTACTAAATTTGGTTTTTTCATCTATTTATAGGTATTCTACTAAACAGCTCGAAGATTTATTATCATTTCTTCTCCTTATTTCTAACGTTACACCACTCTTTCGAAACAATTTTCCCATAGCTTTTATATTCATTTTTACCAAGCTCTCAGTTTTTCTTCTTATCACTTTAATTGTTATAGTTCGATATATGTTGCATTAGAAGACGTCATATTACAGAAAAATGAGTGAAAAACGCCAAAGACATCAATACTAATGCTTCATGTGTTTTATGTCTAATGAAGACGTCAAACAAATCCCGTTATCCTGAGATTTTCTCATCATACAATATCACTCGATGGAACCACCTCAATAGTTTATGAGCCTATTACACTGTGTGATACTCTCGTCTGCTTCTTTTCTTATCCGCACCTGTCTCAATGAGTAAAGTTTTGGTAGCAGGAACCTGTCAGTAAGGTATGATAACCGCTATGATTTAGTTTGGTGTCAGGTGTCCAAATGATTTATATGTTGCAATCTTGATAATATTCAGAAGGGTTGGCAGTAAGTCGATACTGTTAGAAACAGCGTAATCGCAGACAATACGACAAGGTGGGCTACTGGTATCCCTAATATTGTATTGGGGGCAGTAATGGACACAAATACACTATAACCTCAATTTACGAACTAGATCGGGGGTGCGTAAATTGAATCAGTGCGTAAAACGAGGGAGCTTAGTACGTAAAACGAG
Organism: Aedes aegypti; assembly: GCF_002204515.2. Taxonomy (NCBI): domain Eukaryota; kingdom Metazoa; phylum Arthropoda; class Insecta; order Diptera; family Culicidae; genus Aedes; species Aedes aegypti. Next base: position 406,741,908 of record NC_035108.1, read on the forward strand.
GTTTTGCCGTTTGGAGTCTATTTGTAGGACATTAATAAATATTATTAAGAAAATATATGCTTTTTTAGCACCATTAACATATTATTAATACATTGGGTTCTAAATCAGGCTAGAATGTGTGCAAGTTAAGGTCTTACAAGAACTCTTTGGAGTTTGGGCATATGATTCTACATGAGTTAACGGAGATCAATTTATCATTTCTATGTAGAAGAATGTCTCACAATACTGGACCCTAGAAAATTGTTATAATTTTAAGAAGCGTTTGTATTGTCAGAACCATGTTTTGGTAAGTGAGTACAACAGGTGTTCTAGTTCATCCAAAAATTCCTGGAATATATACCTGCAATGTACTGGCATATTTAGCGATCCTTCGATGGTTTTATGATATGGCATAGGCCCTTATTTATTCATAGTAGTAAAATTAGTATTTTTATAATTTGTGCCGATGTCCTAGGTACTCCAAGGACTCCATTGAATACAGGCCTTGGGATCTACGACCGTAATAAGAGATTAGAGGTTACTTTTCAAATATTCCACAGGCCCCTAACCATTCATGTGAGTAAACGGTGTATTGTAATAATTTGTGCGGATGTCCTAGGTCCTCCAAAGACTCCATTGAATATAGGCCTTGGAATCTACGACCGTAATAAGAGATTAGAGGTTACTTTTCAAATACTCCACAGGCCCCTAACCATTCATGTGAGTAAACGGTGTATTGTAATAATTGTAAACATTGAATACAGGCCTTGGGATCTACAACCGTAAAAAGAGATTAGAGGTTACTTTTCAAATATTCCACAGGCCCCTAACCATTCATGTGAGTAAACGGTGTATTGTAATAATTTTTGCGAATGTCCTAGGTCCTCCAAGGACTCCATTGAATATAGGCCTTGGAATCTACGACCGTAATAAGAGATTAGTGGTTACTTTTCAAATACTCCACAGGCCCCTAACCATTCCATTTTCATTTTCCATTTCCATTTCCATTTTCCCAAACCAGAGGTCGCCATCTTGGATTCCAAAATGGCGTCGGACATCGATTTTTGTCATTCCCTCATCGTGCACATTCCGAAAATACCAATATTGTATGGGTTTCCAACGGTTTTCCCAAACCAGAGGTCGCCATCTTGGATTCCAAAATGGCGTCGGACATCGATTTCCGTCATCCCCTCATCGTGCCCATTCCAAAAATACCCATATTGTATGGGTTTCCAACGGTTTTCCCCAACCAAAGGACGCCATCTTGGGTTCCAAAATAGCGTCGGACATCGATTTTCGTCATCCCCTCATCGTGCACATTCCGAAAATACCAATATTGTATGGGTTTCCAACGGTTTTCCCCAACCAAAGGACGCCATCTTGGGTTCCAAAATGGCGTCGGACATCGATTTTCGTCATCCCCTCATCGTGCACATTCCGAAAATACCAATATTGTATGGGTTTCCAACGGTTTTCCCAAACCAGAGGTCGCCATCTTGGATTCCAAAATGGCGTCGGACATCGATTTTCGTCATCCCCTCATCGTGCCCATTCCAAAAATACTCATATTGTATGGGTTTCCAACGGTTTTCCCAAACCAGAGGTCGCCATCTTGGATTCCAAAATGGCGTCGGACATCGATTTTCGTCATCCCCTCATCGTGCCCATTCCAAAAATACCCATATTGTATGGGTTTCCAACGGTTTTCCCCAACCAGAGGACGCCATCTTGAATTTCAAAATGGCGTCGGACATCGATTTCCGTCATCCCCTCATCGTGCCCATTCCAAAAATACCCATATTGTATGGGTTTCCAACGGTTTTCCCCAACCAAAGGACGCCATCTTGGGTTCCAAAATGGCGTCGGACATCGATTTTCGTCATCCCCTCATCGTGCACATTCCGAAAATACCAATATTGTATGGGTTTCCAACGGTTTTCCCCAACCAAAGGACGCCATCTTGGGTTCCAAAATGGCGTCGGACATCGATTTTCGTCATCCCCTCATCGTGCACATTCCGAAAATACCAATATTGTATGGGTTTCCAACGGTTTTCCCAAACCAGAGGTCGCCATCTTGGATTCCAAAATGGCGTCGGACATCGATTTCCGTCATCCCCTCATCGTGCCCATTCCAAAAATACCCATATTGTATGGGTTTCCAACGGTTTTCCCCAACCAAAGGACGCCATCTTGGGTTCCAAAATGGCGTCGGACATCGATTTTCGTCATCCCCTCATCGTGCACATTCCGAAAATACCAATATTGTATGGGTTTCCAACGGTTTTCCCAAACCAGAGGTCGCCATCTTGGATTCCAAAATGGCGTCGGACATCGATTTTCGTCATCCCCTCATCGTGCCCATTCCAAAAATACCCATATTGTATGGGTTTCCAACGGTTTTCCCCAACCAGAGGACGCCATCTTGAATTTCAAAATGGCGTCGGACATCGATTTCCGTCATCCCCTCATCGTGCCCATTCCAAAAATACCCATATTGTATGGGTTTCCAACGGTTTTCCCCAACCAAAGGACGCCATCTTGGGTTCCAAAATGGCGTCGGACATCGATTTTCGTCATCCCCTCATCGTGCACATTCCGAAAATACCAATATTGTATGGGTTTCCAACGGTTTTCCCAAACCAGAGGTCGCCATCTTGGATTCCAAAATGGCGTCGGACATCGATTTCCGTCATCCCCTCATCGTGCCCATTCCAAAAATACCCATATTGTATGGGTTTCCAACGGTTTTCCCAAACCAGAGGTCAATAATTTCCGACAGAATTGTCGAAACTCAATTTACGCACTGCGTAAAAAAAGTGACTTAAATTGAGGGAGCGTAAAAAAAGACTTCGTAAATTGAGGTTTTAGTATAACAAATACAATCACCAGGGCGGTTCACAATTCAAAAAAGTTTGAAACTCCAATCTCTCAAAATGTGGTCCTTAATCGGCATAGGCGTAAACATATATCAGACTTGAGGGGGGCACGGCCCCTTCCCATTAGAGGTAGAAGTCGTAAAACTTTTTACATAACTTCACAATGTTTCGATAATATTTTTGAACGTACTTTCATACAGAGGTAGATCAAAATCTGATCAGTCTCCCAAATCTATTGATCAACTTTTTTTGATACCTTATCCCGTTCAACTTGTTAGGGATTTTCGTGAGCAATCGATATAAAGAATCATGAAGACTGGTTAGTCTGGAGTAACATTCATGGAAAAGATTAAACGTAATTAAAAATATAATGTCAATATGACTCAACCACATATATTTTGAATTAAATATAAAGAAATAAAACAAGAATAAAAGCAGGAACACAGCATTTTGGGACCAATATTATACAATATTTTCACATCTGACTTACCTGAGTTACCTCAGGGATGTCAAAAATCCTTGTTTGCGAATGACACAGGCCTCTCCGCCAAAAGACGTCGATTGCAAAAAAGTTTGGATATTTTTTCTTCATACTTGCAAAAATGGAAGATTTCTCCTTATGCTTCCAAAACTCAACTAACAATATTCCCACATAAACCAAAAGCTCTTTATTTGAAACCTTCAAGTAGACATGTTGTCACGATGAGAGGGGTTCCAATAAATTGGTCAGATGAAGTTAAGTACCTAGGGCTCATGCTAGATAAGAATTTAACTTTCAAAAATCACATTGAGGGCATTCAAGCCAAATGTAACAAATATGTAAAATGTCTCTATCCCCTTATTAATAGAAAATCAAAACTTTGTCTTAAGAACAAGCTTTTGATATTCAAACAAATTTTCAGGCCAGCCATGTTGTATGCTGTACCAATATGGACTAACTGTTGTAATACCAGGAAGAAAGCTCTGCAGAGAATTCAAAATAAAATTTTGAATATGATTCTGAGGCTTCCTCCCTGGTATAGTACCAATGAGTTACATAGAATATCCAATGTTGAAACATTGGAACAAATGTCAAATAAAATAACTAATAATTTCAGGCAAAAATCGTTACACTCTTCTATTGCCACGATTAATGCGTTATATGTTTAGGTTAAGTTAGGTTAAGTATATTAAAAACTTTTTTTTTTCTCTTATAAGCAGGTGAAATCAACTCACCTGTAAAAAATCGAAACTGCTACGGCAAATGAAATGTAATATGTTGTTAAGAAAAAGTTAATAAAATCTTAGATTTGTTTTACCAAATTAGGATGATAGTGTTGTCTAATAACACAGAACACCTAGATATAAGAAATAATGAATGTAATGTTTGAAATGATACTAATAAAGAAATTAAAAAAAAGCAGGAACCAAGTTTACAGTTTTAATTCAATTTACATTAAATTTTTGCCAGCCTAATATTGCGCCGAAGAATCAACCTTTAAAAAGGTAGTGTACAAGTTATGGTCATAGTGTTTCCCTATTTTTTCCTATTTTTTTGTGATAAAGCGTAAACTTTCATATTATAAACATTTTTAACGTTTTAACATCAAGATGTATTTGTTTTCTTATTACGAATACACGCAAAAATAAATAAATTTGACAATAATCATGTTATCAAGTACCTATGACGAAATATGGAACCACTATGGATTGGTACATCTGCCCTAATTATTAAAAGTTTAAAATTTCCGAAAACTGTTCATAATACTGAATTATAACTTTTTTGTTGAAGTTACTTTACATGCTAAGCTGCATGGCAGTTAAAACTGTCGATCTCAAATTCATACGGTGGATTTAATAATATCCAATTTTGATGGCTTGTTCACTTTTGGCACACTAAAACTCAAAAAATAAATCCGATCGATCTCAAATGAAAAATTCATATTTACTGAAAAACACATGGGCTTATTCTTGAAGAACCACTTGTTTTAAACCAGGAGACTAGCATAAATGTAAGTGAAGGATGACTAACTAGCGGCTGTTTCATTGGACTTAGTAAAATAGATAATCTGAGGGAAGAGAAATTTGAGAATATTTTGTGAATTTACATGCATACATTCTAATATTAATGTGCCTTACATAAAACCCTTTTTAATTCATCAAACTTGCATTAAAGAGTTATCATCCCAACTTGGGGAATTTAAAATATGTTTTAAAATGATTACATATCGTAATACATTACAAAGCAATATCGTAGGACTATTTCAGATATACTCCGACCTTGCTTATGACCATTATAAGCGATCGTGAGGTGGTAGGTCATTTGGCATAAAGTCGTTTGGCATGAAACCTTTTGGGATAAAGTCATTTGGCATAAAGTAGTTTGGCATAATGGTCGTTTGGCATAATGGTCATTTGGCATAATGAGCATTTCTTAAGATGACATTCGTTTTTACGTTTCTATTGAATCTTTCTGATGACATTAGGCTTGTTTTGGAGTCACTTGATACAAAATGACACTTTTTTCAACAATCATATGCTCTTGAATAAACTAAAGCATATAAGGAAAGTTATTGCAAATAGTATTTTATAAATTATCCAGAAATTATCGTTTTTCCAAATATTAATTATTCTATTGAGTTTCGCTACTGGAATAAATTTTGCACTGAAGATTTTGGTAAATTTAGCACATTTTTTTTTATAAATATGATGTTACCATCAATATAAATATAAAAATTGTTGATTTAAAATTTAAATAAATTTCACCTTCTTTAATACATAGGCTGTTCTTTGTACCTTTATTTTTCAGATATTTTTGTGATTCCAACTGACAAGAGGGCGGAAATCGATAACATTGATCTGCTCAAGTTATTAGCGAAAAGAAAATTCGATTACTGCAGTTATTTCGATGGGTTGTGCTACTTTTCCCCGAATGTAGGTTCTCTGAATGTCGTTTCACCGAACGCCATTTCCCCGAATGCAAGTTCCCCGATTGCAAGTTCCCAGAATATCCCGTTTCCCCGAATAGCCCGCTTCCCCGAAAAGTTTTTGACACTCATAATTGTCGTAACTACACATTTCAGGGTGGTGAACGAACTGGCCACCCTTCTTTATTTATTTGGCGGTTCTTTCGAGTTTTACTGTCCTCAGCATTTTTGCCAACATCATGTATAGCACCTATTTAAACTGCACCACTTTTCGGAGAAACGGTTCATTCGGGGAAACGACATTCGGGAAAAAGTAGCACAATCACTGATTCTGAACGCAATTTTTTATGTCTCTTCGTTTTATTATGCCGCAATAATTTTTGGCGTTCAATCTTCTATTGGTTTTATCATAAATTTTGCCTTCTTTAAAAAAAAATGTTGTTTATATTTGAACTGTTTTTAAATTTATTTTTTAGAAAAGCCAAATGTTAACCATTTTCATATGTTGCTGTTTTATTAACTCTTGCAAGATATGATGATTATGATAATTACTTCAGAATCTGCCAACATATTCAACATATATTTTTTTATACACATATATTTCAAGTCACTTTATATGGAAATTTAGCAGAAGCACGCTCCTTGCATTCAATGCACAATCCAATAGTGTTACGTGTTGTGTTACGCTATGATGCCATCCAATATTCCGGTGTGAGAATATTTTGGTGGGACATTTTTTTAGATGCTAGTCTATTGGAGGGCAAAATCCCCAATATTATTCCGAAAAGATCTTCCATCAAACCCGTTGTTACGGTGGATAGCAACGTCCCTTTGGATACCCCTCGGTCTGACACGAACGTAGTGCGCTAGCTTTTGACATCTGTCATTACTCACGAATCTAGGTAGACGTATCAAAGAATGAAAATAGATATCAACACCTCTATGAATCAGTTGTAGCTAGCGAGAAGTTATTTCAACGTTTAATTTAGTTTAAAAGCAGTTTTTGGCAAATAATATTGAATTTCCTTTATTGTAAGTAGTAATATTAAAAATATGAATATTTTGAATTCAATTCCGAATCTTATGTAGATTTTTGAGCACCTATAAAGACAGCATAATTCTGCAAGTTAACGAGCCTGGTTGTAACCTAAAAGTATATATTGTACACCTATTAAATGACCAGCAATTAATAGATTGAATTTTAGGGCGAAACTCAGCAGAATAACTAAAACTATATTTTTTGTTGGCCACAAGTGGGATAGCGGATCAAATATGTAAGTTTACTGCGTAATTATCCTAAAAATGTAACCAAGAATTAATTAAATGAACTTAGCTTTTAGCGCTTATACCACCAACATCATCGGTGTTATTGCTTAAAAGAAGCCGAATACCCTACGCCAACAAAATCTAAAAGATATTTGCCATTATGCCGGTAAGTACGCGCAGTGCTTCTGGAAGAAACACCCGATGCCAGGCATGTAACGAGTCGGATACGTCGCGGATGGTTTCTTGCAGTCATTGCGTTCTATGGTGGCACTACGAGTGCGTGAGCGTGAATGAGTCCATCGCCGAACCGGATCGCACATTCGTTTGCCCCAGGTGTCAGAGGCCGTCACCAATCTTTCCATCTAATCCAGATCCTCTATCGGCAAATAGCAATAAAAGGCTCACCAGTTTGTCTGGAAATTCATCCACCTCCAGCGTGAAAGCTCGGAGGGCTCGCCTCCAGCTGGAGAAACTCGAGGCACAGAAAGCTCTGATGGAGAAACGTTTGGAGCAAGCACGTCGAGAACAGCAAATCAGGCATGAGCAGGAGAAATTGATGCAGGAAGCTGAGATGGAGAAAGTACGTTTGCAGATGGAGGAATCCATCCTGGAGGAAACATTCCGGGCTAGGGAGGAAGAGTTGCTGGACGAAGAGCAAGACGAAAAAAGCTGTACGTCTGAACAGAGCAGTATCAGCAAAGTACGGCAGTGGCAACACCAGCAAGGTTTCTCTGCACAAGGGACGACGATCACAGAACCGACGCCGAGTGGCACGGCGGCTACTGAAGTGAAACAAGCAGCCGCTATTGGGTTAGAACGTAATATTATAGCGGCCGACGGTACGTCATTTAATCAGTATTCCGATAATCTAGCTGTAAGAAGAATCATTGATAGGACAGGCAGTATAGTAGGGCCTAGCGTAGAGTTAAATGCACCTTCTCGCACAGAAGTTCTGGGCGCAAGCATTAGAAATGCGTCATCAAATTTACCTGAAAAGTTAACACAAAGTAAGGAAAATTGTCTCCGAAAAAGTACGTACGGTTTGCCTGTCAAACAACATTATCCTCTTCCTCCGGAAAACGTAGACCTGTCTCCTAAATCTCTTAATCCCATCCATCCTACTCTCGGTAATAATCAATCGGGTACAGTCTCCGGCAACCTAAGTGATAACGTTAATGTGAACACCAATGATCCAGTGTACCAAACCGGTATAGGACGAAGTACCGCTCAGTTTCCAGTACATAGTGATATGTCTCAACGATTTCCTATTCCTGTAGCTCAACCGCAGGAAGAATCTCTGCATCAACCACCGGTCGTATCGCGATTTAGCCTACCAGCGCCGGCTTGGCAACCGCCGCACTCATCTGGATTTCAACATGCACCTGAACCTCTGATATCGCACCAAACGCGTTTCGAATCCGGAGTCCCAGATCATCATCAATCATCGACTTCGGAATTAGTCGTACCGAGGTTGTGTCAACCGAATCCTGTTGAATCACCGCAACTCGATCCAGTGTATTCCGTAAGGCGGGTGTCTTCAGCAGAACAGCAACCTCAGGCAAGAGACGCACAAGTACCAGCATGGGGACCAACACCACAGCAGCTAGCTGCACGGCAAGTGATGGCGAAGGAGTTGCCGATCTTTTCTGGCAATCCCGAGGACTGGCCACTATTCATCAGCTCTTACCACAATACCACACAAGCTTGCGGGTATTCACAGGCTGAGAATCTTGCAAGGTTGCAGCGATGTCTAAAAGGGCATGCACTTGAATCGGTACGCAGTCGTCTTCTGCTTCCACAGGCTGTTCCACACGTCATTGCTACATTGGAAACGTTGTACGGTCGCCCGGAACTACTGATCCATACACTTTTGCAGAAAGTTCGAGGAGTTCCAGCACCGAAACACGACAGGTTGGATACGTTGATAGGATTTGGAATGGCAGTTCAGAATCTTTGTGACCACCTGGAAGCCGGAGGTCAAGAAGCACATCTTAATAACCCAATGCTGCTCTTCGAATTGATGGAAAAGCTGCCCGCGAACCTGAAATTGGATTGGTCACTATATAAGCAGCGATGTGGGGATGTAAATCTTCGCGTATTCGCTCAGTATATGTCTGTCCTGGTGCGTGCAGCGACTGATGTGACATTACACTTTGGTCCTCGGCCATTGCAGCAAAAATGGGATGCGAGAACCGAAAAAAGTGGCAAGGATAAAAACTTCTGTGGTGCCCACTCTGAAGAGAATCTTGCTACTTTCAGAAAAGAAGAATCGGTGGACAAAGAATCAAGCTCGTTTAGCACGGCCTGTCTGGTATGCAAAGACACCGATCATCGAGTGAAGGAGTGCGCCCAGTTCGCCAAAAAAAAGCTTGGATGAACGATGGAAGGCTGTACAGCAATTTGGATTATGCCGCAATTGCTTGGGCGCGCATGGAAGGCGACCGTGCAAGGTCTTTAAGCGATGTGGCGTTGATGGATGTCAGATGCGACATCATACGCTATTGCACTTTAGGCAAGAAGAAAATGAAGACAAAGCCACCACCAACCATCATTTCGCGGGGAAGACAACCCTGTTCCGAATTGTTCCGGTAACGCTGTTTGGGAATAATCGGGCAATCTCAGTGTATGCGTTTCTAGACGATGGATCGGAACGAACTCTGGTGGAAGAAGAGGTGGTTCGTGAACTGGGAGTTACAGGCAAGCACATTCCACTATGCCTGCAATGGACGGCGAATGTTAAGAGGACGGAAAGCGATTCACAACGCGTAGCGTTGCAAATCTCTGGTGCTAATGGAACGAAACACGAGTTAATAGACGTACGAACGGTCAGCAGATTGGAGTTGCCTAGACAGTCAATGAACCATTCAAAACTTGCTGAAGCGTTCCCGTACTTACGAGGATTGCCTATACAAGACTACGACCAAGCACTACCGCGTATCTTGATTGGAACCGATAACGCACATGTTACCGCAACTCTCAAACTACGAGAAGGACAACCGGGAGAACCAGTGGCAGCAAAGACACGATTAGGATGGACCATCTACGGGATGAACTCGACCGATAAGGTGGAACATCGTGCACAAACATTCCATATCTGTGACAGTCGGGATGAAGATACGCTTCACGATATGCTGGTGCAGTTCTTTAGCGTAGAAAGCTTGGGAATAGCCACAGAAGCGTGTCCCGAATCAGATGAAGTTCAGCGGGCCAAGAAGATTCTTCAAGCGACAACCAAACGGGTGGGCAAGCGGTTCGAGACAGGGCTACTCTGGAAGTTCGACAACATAGAATTCCCAGACAGCTATCCGATGGCGGTCAGGCGACTACAATGTTTGGAGCGACGGATTCAGAGCGATCCAGTGATAGGAGAAAGCATAAAGCGGCAGCTGAAGGAATACCAAACAAAAGGATACATTCACAAAGCATCCGAAGAAGAACTGAAGGAAGCGGATCCTCGGCGTGTGTGGTATTTACCCCTCGGCGTGGCGTTAAATCCGAAAAAACCATCTAAAGTTCGTATCTTCTGCGATGCAGCAGCAAAGGTAGACGGTCTTTCGTTAAACGCAATGCTTCTGAAAGGACCAGATCTACTTAACACATTGTTTGGAGTTCTCTTCGGTTTCCGTGAAAAGCGTATTGCCATTTGCGCTGATTTAATGGAAATGTTTCATCAAATCCAAATACGAAAGGAAGATCGGCACGCCCAACGGCTGCTTTGGCGTGAGGACCCAACAAAAACTCCGGAGGTCTACCTGATGGATGTTGCCACATTCGGCGCCACATGTTCCCCTTGCTCCGCACAATTTGTTAAGAACACGAATGCCACGGAACATGCCAAGGAGTACCCAGCTGCAGCAGATGCCATTCATCGCAAACACTACGTGGATGATTATCTGGACAGTGCGGACAACGTTGAAGAGGCGATTAAGATTGCAGAGGAGGTGCGACACGTGCACTCACTTGGCGGTTTCCATTTGCGGAATTGGCTGTCAAACTCCAAAGAGGTTCTCACACGGGTCGGGGAGAACGGACAAGCTACTGAGAAGAATTTACAAATGGATGAAGGAAGCTCGGCTGAACGTGTTCTTGGGTTGTTTTGGAGGCCGGAGCCTGATGATTTCACATTCTCCACGGAATTAGTGAAACATGTGGAGCAGCCGACTAAACGTCAAGCATTAAGCATAGTTATGAGCCCGTTCGATCCTTTAGGATTCCTATCGTTTTTTCTGATACATGGTAAAATCCTAATTCAAGACGTGTGGCGAGCTAAAACCCTGTGGGATCAAACGATACCGGAGAAACTTTGGGAACGGTGGTTGCAGTGGACAGAGTATTTTCAACGACTGGATCAAATTAGTATTCCACGCTGCTACTTTCCACGCCATTCGGTCCAGGACTTTATATCGCTACAGCTACATGTCTTTGTAGATGCGAGTGAGGATGCCTTTGCGTGTGTGGCTTACTTCCGGGCAGAGTTTAAAGATGACATCGAGGTAGCACTAGTAGCCGGAAAATCCAAAGTGGCCCCGCTCAAAGCTTTATCTATACCGAGATTAGAACTGATGGCCGCGGTGATCGGAGCCCGTCTAAAAAAGACCATAATCAACGAACACTCATTGCGCATCGACCAAGCCATTATATGGAGTGATTCTAAAACGGTACTCGCATGGATCAATTCTGATCATCGAAGCTACCGTCAATTCGTCGCCTGTCGTATAGGAGAGATACTCTCGAAAACCCGTGTAAGTCAGTGGCGCTGGATACCTTCAAAGGAAAACGTGGCGGACGATGCAACAAAATGGGGAAAAGGGCCAAGTCTATCCCCAAGCAGTCGTTGGTTCAGAGGGCCAGATTTTTTGTACCTTTCCGAGAAACATTGGCCAGTTGATGAATCTGGAACGCTGCGGACCAGTGAAGAACTCCGAGCCTGTATGATGCATCGTGAAGTGGTGCTACATCATCATGTGAAATGGGAGCGTTTTTCGCAGTGGAAACGCTTGTGCCGTGCGATAGCATATGTGCATCGCTACGTACAAAACTTGCGACGGAAGGTGAATAAAACAGACAAGATGATTGGACCGCTGACTCAAACCGAATTGGCATCGGCCGAGACAACTATCTGGCGCTGGGTTCAAAGTGAGGAGTTCCCGGACGAAGTAGCCATTCTTTCCAAAAAACATGGACAATATCCGGAGCGACTGATGAAACTGGATCGAACTAGCAAACTTCGTAAACTGTCGCCGTTCATGGACGAGACTGGTGTAATACGCATGGAAAGTCGAATTGCGGCAGCAACTTTCGCGTCTTTCGACACTCGGTTTCCAATTGTCTTGCCGAAAGAGCATCTTGTGACTGGACTGTTGATTGGATGGTATCACCGAAAATATCTTCATGGGAATGGAGAGACCGTCGTCAACGAGGTTAGGCAACGCTTCCATGTGCCTAGTCTTCGTATGGTAGTTCGCAAAGAGAAGAAGAAGTGTGTATGGTGCAAGATAAAGCTAGCGGTCCCAGCGATTCCTCGGATGGCTCCACTTCCTGCAGCCAGACTAAAGGCATTCGAGCGTCCATTTTCATATATTGGAGTGGATTATTTTGGGCCGATTGCCGTACGTGTGAATCGAACAAGTGCCAAAAGATGGGTAGCTTTGTTCACTTGTCTTACCATCAGAGCCGTTCACTTGGAAATCGTCCATTCACTCTCCGCAGAATCCTGCAAAATGGCTTTTCGAAGATTTGTAGCACGAAGAGGATCACCGGTAGAGGTCTACAGCGATCGAGGAACCAACTTTGTGGGATCCAGTAACGAGTTGCAACAGGAGATGAACGCTATTGATCAACAGCTTGCCGAAACCTTCACCAACGCACACACCAAATGGATATTCAACCCGCCAGCCGCTCCTCACTTTGGCGGAGCATGGGAGCGCTTAGTAAGATCTGTGAAGACAGCGCTATCGGCTATGTACACATCCAGAGTTCCAAACGAAGAGACGCTGGCAACTTTGATGGCAGAAGCTGAGGGAGTAGTAAACTCGCGACCACTTACTTTCATTCCGTTGGAGGAGGAGCAACAGGAGGCATTAACTCCTAACCATTTTCTCCTGCTTAGTTCCAACGGAGTAGTCCAAACTACAAAAACACTAGCGGACTCTAGGGAAGCCTGTCGAAACCAGTGGAACCTATGTAGAGTTATGGTTGACGCATTCTGGCGAAGATGGGTCCGAGAATACCTGCCGGATTTGACACGTCGCACCAAGTGGTTCGACGATGTAGCCGCTATTCAACCAGGTGATTTGGTGATCATCGTGAATGATAGCGTACGCAACGGATGGACCCGAGGCCGTGTTACCGAAATACTTAAAGGAATGGACGGTCGCACTCGTCAAGCTGTGGTGAAGACAGCTGCGGGACTAGTTCGACGACCGATTGCTAAGTTGGCGCGACTAGATATACTGAAGGGTAAGACTGAACCGGACATACCGGAGCAGCTTACGGGTCGGGGAGATGTTACGGTGGATAGCAACGTCCCTTTGGATACCCCTCGGTCTGACACGAACGTAGTGCGCTAGCTTTTGACATCTGTCATTACTCACGAATCTAGGTAGACGTATCAAAGAATGAAAATAGATATCAACACCTCTATGAATCAGTTGTAGCTAGCGAGAAGTTATTTCAACGTTTAATTTAGTTTAAAAGCAGTTTTTGGCAAATAATATTGAATTTCCTTTATTGTAAGTAGTAATATTAAAAATATGAATATTTTGAATTCAATTCCGAATCTTATGTAGATTTTTGAGCACCTATAAAGACAGCATAATTCTGCAAGTTAACGAGCCTGGTTGTAACCTAAAAGTATATATTGTACACCTATTAAATGACCAGCAATTAATAGATTGAATTTTAGGGCGAAACTCAGCAGAATAACTAAAACTATATTTTTTGTTGGCCACAAGTGGGATAGCGGATCAAATATGTAAGTTTACTGCGTAATTATCCTAAAAATGTAACCAAGAATTAATTAAATGAACTTAGCTTTTAGCGCTTATACCACCAACATCATCGGTGTTATTGCTTAAAAGAAGCCGAATACCCTACGCCAACACCCGTCACGAGTTTTATTTAGTTATGCGCTCTAATGTCATAATATTTTTTTATATTCATAGCTTGGAAAATCTGTGAACGAACACCACCCTTGTTGAGAACCTACCAAAAAATTTTGCCATGGGCTCGGTGGTATTGATCTCGGTAAAAGCTTCGAAAATGCCGATATTGATTCTAAAATCAATCATTATGCCAAATGGCCATAATGCCAAACGACCATTATGCCAAACGACCATTATACCAAACAACTTTATGCCAAACGGGGTACAATCGGATCGTGAATATACGACCATAATGCAATAACTAGAGTAATGTGGGGCAAATGTTTGCACCTAATATTCCCAAGATGACATATATTGAATTAAAAGTATTTCAGCTGCAGCTTGTGGACAAATTATACCTTAACTTATTACTTTTAAAACATAGAACTAGATTTTGACAAGTGTCATTTTTATTTCGATACATATAATATTTAGTGTGAAAACGCGAATAGTGGAGGCAAAGATTCTCATTATACGGGGCAAATATTCTTACTGAATAAACGACAAAGTTATGAGGTACAACTTGCTTGTAATGGCCTTATTTACACTCATTTGCTTTTCCTGTCTAAGGAACGTTATGAAGAGAATATTGGCATTACGTCTCAAAAGAGCATAGCTTTTCCCAAATTTCAGTTGAGTTTGCTTGTCATAATGTTTTATGTTTCAATTTTATTTTATTTCATGCATTCGTAGTGGCAACAAGAGCGTCTCCTTCTAAAAGCACTTAATTTTTTACGACAAATCATATGCACCATACAATTATTCATTATATAAGACAGAAAATAACACCTTTTCAATATTAGAACAGAACTGCTTAAAATATTACCTAACTTCTAACTTCGTACTACTTTGATGCAATCGTTTATGTTTATATCTGTGAACAGCTGACCAAACAAGGTGTCAAACTCATACAGGAACCCTGTATCGTGAAACGAAATAAAAAAACAACTGAGATTTTTTTAAGACACCGACACGTGAATGCTTCCAGTGGACGATTTGCCCTTTGAAGGAAGCACCACACTAGACAACGGACTAGCATGCAACGCCCAGTGGCACAGCTGAAATACGTTCCTTACGAAAAGTTTCCCGGACTGAAGGTGGGAATCGAACCCACACTTCCTGACACGATGCGGCTAAATGTCTGGTGACACTAACCGTACGGCAACGAAGCCCACTGTGAAATTTTGCCCAGATTTACGCTACATGTGAAATACAACTTCAAGATTTTCATCAAAATTGAAGCTTGGTTTGAGATCTCTCAAAAGTGATCATTTGTGATTCCAAAATATGGTTTTGGATAGCAACGTTGCTCGGTTGTCATCAAAAGAGCCTACACTAAAGCCTCAATTTATGTGTCGTTATAGCCTCAATTTATGTGTCGAAATAAGCATTATTGCCAATGTAATGAAGCTTCAGCGGTATAATAAATACATGGATTTTTTTTACATGTGATATTATATCTTCAAACGAATTTTTCATGAGTCTTTGCTGAAAGCAAACACTGAAAAATTTAAACATAAAATAAACCGCAAGCAATTAAATTCAGGAAAAATTGCCACAATTTCACTTCAGCCATACACTTTCTGCGTCTTGTTACGTCCATGAGCTGTCTAGAGACTTAGGAGAATTTACGGATAATTTAGGTTATTTTTCACTACTCTGATGAACAAGATGATATGGATAAAATAAATCTGTGCATTCACCTTGAATAGTGTAACTTTTTGGATCCCGCTTGGCAATCAATAAAAGCCATTGGCCATTTTATTACCTTTTTCAGCGCAAATATCAATGTCAATCCCACGTCAGGTTCATCTGTTTCGCGAATGTCCACACAACTGATCCATAAATGCCGCCATCGATCGGTGTGCGTAAAACTGGTCCAAAGACTTTTGCTGACAATTGAATTGAAAAAGTTATTTTTTAAGTAGACATGCTCGCGATATATGTTTAGAATCACCACAAAGATTACTCATTTCTCAGCAATATGAATCAGCTGGAATGCGAATCTGAATGTAATTCACGATTTGCAGTTGCTATGATGGTTAAAAGTTCAAGCATTTATACCATTTCAAATATTAAATTCATTTCTTACACCTTATTTAAATGATTCGTTGAATATTCGTTGGCGTGGACCCTTGTTCCGTTTAAAATTCAAATAGTTTACTGATGAAGGAAAGCAAGCTGATTGAACGATAGCTAAAAACTTCTGCCGAATTTTGTCCGATTTGGATTTTTTCCATTTGTCAGGAAAGTATGGCAACTGGATTTTTTTTAAATATATCATATTTTAAGTTTTTTAAGAGTATCCGGTTAAACACGACTTTCTCCTTTCTTTGCGCTTTGAAAGGAATCCTTGATTCCCCTAATACAGTTCAAGGTCTCCTGCCTAAATCCCCCAAATTCGGAAAACTGACCACGATAGGGGACACCCTTTGTTTCCTCACTTGAATCAAAGAGTCTGGAATATAGGCTGCTTCGATTTGATGTTCGGAAAATCTGTCTAAAGCATCGAACTGATTGCTCATTTCGAAGCAATTTTCAACATTAATCATTTCACCCTTGAAAAAAAGCGCGCCTTCCGGAGAAACGTCCTTTCTTCCATTTTTGATACGTATAGTAACAGTTTTAAAACGTTTTTAATTTTTTTTTTTAAGGAAGTTGTGAATTCAGAGCTTCGCCCTTACTTTTGCTCGTGGTTGCAACATGTCTAGTGATCTTCTTAGAGTTTTTTTTTGTTCTCAAGACGGTGCCCAAGAACTAATGGGTTCAACGAAAAATCGAAGGCACGGGTTCAATCATCGAAAAGGGATCAATACTAGTAAAATAGTACTGAAAAGTACTTTTCTATGGCTTTAGGTAGTTTTAAAAACTTCCGAGAGTATAAATAATTTGTGTACGCTCAGCACGAGGGTACGATGCACACTGAAGATTGAGACAAGTCTTTTATAGTGATGATGAGATCGTTCCGAAATCCATATGGGACAGTTATACTTTTATGGGCCGTATAGACGAGTTACGAATGTCCGGTTTTTGTTTGTGTAATTCAATCGCAAACTTCACCTAGCCGAGATGCACTTGACTGTACATATGACGGACACAGGCCAGACTGTTCTCATCTAAGCGCGGCTGTCTGTCTGCTGGTGGCGATTGTCGCTTAACCACACTAGACTAGGTTTATTAGGTTTATTGGTTCTCACCGCACACTCTCGTCTCGGAACCGGACGAGAGTGGGTTGCCAATGGTGGTGGCCCGACTGGAACTTACCTAATGATGGACGTGGGGTTGTAATCAAACGTTCACGTTTGTAATTAGAGAAGGATTTTGAAGGAAGGGACTAATTAAGTTTTAATTAAATAATTTCGTCTAATCTGCTTCGGATAGTTGACTGTGTGATTACGCAAATAGGATCCAATTTATGGGTGAGCTTTACTGGTTGGTTTACATGCTAATCAAATGGTAAGTTTGGATGGCGGAGTGTCAATAATGCATCGCTGAAAATTTATTTGTTTTGTCTTGATTGAAATCACGAATTTGATGGTAAGAAAGTAGGGAGCCCTTAATAACTCCCTTCTCTCTGGCATTACGTCCCAACTGAGGTGGCCTAATGTTCTATGAGCACTTCTGCTGTTCTTAATTGAGCTATTTATTTTACAATCGAACATTTTTGCATTCATATATCCAACCGGATACACTCAGTTTGGTTTATTGAATAGCTGCGTCTTCTCTATTTGGATTTAAAATTTCCTGTGAACAAATTAACTAAAAACAAATGTGTTCATTTATTTATGTTATAGAATCTTTTCATTCATCTGAATCCATTTGATGCCATCAACTTGACGGAAATTTGGATCTCATCACTTTCGTTAATGAATTGTGCGTTTTGTATGAAAGTCATTTGTCTGCACACTACTCCTTCTCTTCACCTCTTCTATCATCGATATTTCGTATAGCGGGTGACGCAACTTTCTGAGTGGGTGCGTTTGAAAACAAACTTTTCGTAGAACAAAAACTATCCTGAATGTTTCCAAAATACCCTTCCCCTATACTCTAGCGAAACTTTTAGAATCGTCTTCTCTTTGGCATTACGTCCTCACTGGGATAGAGCCTGCTTCACAGCTTTCTTTTTTTGCAAATGATCCTAAAAAATGATCAGATCCTAAAATCATAAAATAAACTCACCTCTTTAACGGATGTACTCAATGGTCCACCACCGGTTCCTTGTCGTTCGATGATTGAAAAAAAAAAAAAAAACTAGCTTACGGTGTCTGTGTCGTTACGTTTATTATCTTTACTTTGAAAGATCGCTACCCGCGAGGAAGCTAACGACAACCATCTGGGTTTTATTGGGTCAGGTTACTGGCACTGGCAGCTGTTGATTGCCGAGACGTAAACTCCACACACAGTCCAGTTGGAAATCAGGATGGCACAATTTTCTTCCCACCAGATGTATATTACACTTTCTTCACTTTATGATTTGCGCTTCCTAAAAAGAAGTGTTTACCTCTCGGTGAAATGTTTGCCGTTTTTTTCTCCAACTACATATGTATATTTATATATGTTTGTATTTATTATGAGTGTGAATGGAAAATTAAACAACTAAATTCTTTTGAAGGACGTAAACTGAGTACTGCGCTCTAAACGGGGAAAACCACTGACGGAAACTGCCAACGGAATATTGCGTATGTTTTTTTTGTTTGATATTATATGTTTTGCTGCTAAGATCAATTGATAGTTCCGATGCAGATGTTGATTTTTTCACTCTGAAAAGAAACGATGGAAATGGAAAGGAAAATGTTATCATCCATGCAATTGACGCTTGCCTTTAATCTTCTCCGGCAACTTGAGGGTGTTGGAAAACAATAATGGCATCGAATGGAAATTCTCACTTTGCTCCTTCGTTCATCGGGGTGGTGATGATGGACGTTTGTAAGATTGAAAGTAGGTGCGTCTGATCTCTCGGGTAACAGATACGCAATTTGGAATAATTCACGCCGGTTGAGTGGGTGTTACTTGGGTGAAAATATGCAATTCAACCATGAAAGATGGTGATGATGAGAAGCCAAGGAATAAAATAGAGGTTTGTGGTATATGGTTATATCTGATTTAGTTGCTTTGTTCATTCTTCATAATATGTCAATGATTGATGTAGATCAGTCTTTTATGAAAATAGCATCATGCGACAACAATATAATAGTTATCAATTGTTAATTTAACAAAATTTCCTGCATTTTAAAGCAATATTTATTTGACTTCATTTTCAATTCTTTTATTAATAACTTTTCAAATATAATACTCATTTCATTTATCCAGGTGTTGTGCGCTAGACAACACTATTAACCTCATTAGGTAATCCATTATAACGCAAAAGGTATTCCGCAATCCTACTTATGAGCCATTTCGCGAGAGCCGCAACCCCATCTTGTATCGGTGTTCTTCGATCGGGCTGAAATATTCAGGGTTTGTTATTTTGTAAAAATAAGAACTTCGACAAATTTAATTATTTTTTTTTTGGGAGAAGTGGGACAAAATAACCCCTTATTTTTCCATCTCACAAAACATACAAAATCACAAAAACTTCTCTAACTATAGTAAAAATGAATGGATTAAGTCGATATTTGGCATGATTACTCTTTGCCATATAAACATCCAACTGAGCATGGTGTTTGGATTCAAAAACTGCTTCAAATCGAGAAAAAAATACCTATTTTCATGAAAAATTTAATGCTTTTCAAATCGATTTTTTTTTCATCTCAACAGAAGAATTCCCGAAAAAAATTTTTTTTCGGGGTGGTGTTTTGAACAAGTTTTCAGATTAGGCTGAAATTTTCAGGGTTTATTAGTCCATATAAAAGAAGATGTTTCGAACAATTTTAGATTTTTGTGTTAGGGGAAAGTAGGATGAAGTAGCCCTCGTATTAAATTCGTATTGAAAAGCACATAAAAACAAAAAAAAATATTAACAGTTCCGCAAAAAGAATACCGAGAAATAAGAAGGAAATAAACTATAATAACACTTTTTATTATTGTTTTTTTCTAGAAAGGCATGCAAACAAAACTGGATGGTTGGGAATCAACTCCCGCATTCGTTTGGATTTTTATGGCTTAGATTGGGTGGCCATAACTGTGTGTATACCGTCAATCGGGGCTTCTTTTGACGGCCAGTACGCATGCTTCAACTTTAAGGATTCACATCTCTAAGAATTATAGATTTATTTTGTTAGTCTTGCGTATATCTAAGTTGTACATGTGCGTAACAAATGTGCAAAATATGAGGCAAATCCATAAAGAATTAAAAAATTTGCTTGAATAACGAAAAAATATGTCCTTCAATTGTCAATTCTTATGATTTCGAACGTTTTTGTGAACGTAAAAAAAAATCACAGTTACAATACTTTTCTGCGCAACATGCTATTCATAATTTTAAGTTTGTAATTTCAAGTTTTCTTTTTAAATGGGACTGTCAGTTTTAAATGTATGACTGTTTAAGTTGATACAAACGAATGCTGTAACTATCAAGTATTGCGATGATTAATTAGTTTTGTACAAAAACATTCGTTATGATTCTTAAAGTTATATGAATGATATGTAGAAAACTCTCATCAATTCCTGTAACTAAAAGTATTTTTTATTTGAAATGCAATCCATTAAGTATAAGAATAATGTATCGCAATTCGCAAGATCGCAAACATTTAAAACTTTACTTATGTCAGTTGTATTTTAGTATATGTCTTGTAAAATCTGCAAACCAACACTTTAAAATAAAATAAAAGCCGTGAAATTAAGAAAAAACAACAATTTTTAACATAAAATTATATAAAACTTCAATGGCAATTTTTCGATTGTTTTGTGATGCTCCCAACAAGTTTGCACGATATGTGAAACATTCAAACAATATTCACATAGCAAATGTTTTGTACCTTGCGAATATTTGTTCAGACTTTTTAGATATATTTCCTTGTTTATCCTGTTATTGTTGATGTTGTTCCAAAAAATATTGCTGAAGACGCAAACTGGCTCATATTAATATTTATGCTGCTAATAAATTGAAAACGTTAGTGTCCAAAGTAGCCCCTGGAATCAAAAGTAGCCCCTGGAATCAAAAGTAGCCCCGCCTGATGATACCTTACATGATGGTATGGTTTCTAGAGATCATTTTGTGAATATTTTAATTCGCTTAGTTTGGACTGACTGCACATATGGCTGCTATAAGGCACTGTACAGTTTATATCTTGAAAGGAATTTTGACTTTCACTGGCCTTTATGTTGGCAGGGTAAATGGCTGGGCAGGGCGTACCATTGCCTCGCGTACCTGCAGGAATAAAATAGACCCCTTTGTGTGGTCCTTAGCCACTTGCCCAGCAGCTCCTATCCCACCCTCCTCGTGGAACTGGCCGGGGTACGAGTAACCTTAGGAAAGATCTGGTAACCAACCCCGGTAGGAACTTTGGTCGAATGTGGACAGGGAAGTGAGGTTTGCTTTAGCTTTTGCTTCAGCAAACCTGGAGCGACTGTACTGTAGGAGCGGCTCACAACAGCGTCTGTTCCCCATGTTAGGGGTGGCTGATCATCGTCCGAGTGCCAGAGAAGGACTCTAAGCTAAGCTGTGCACTATGGTCCTCCGAACATTTAGGGGGAATGGTCCTCTGGAAATCTAGGGGGTTGGTGTAAGGCCCTGCAAGCCAGCCGTAAAATAAATCAAGCAACGAATAACCAACGAGATAAAACGAACCGGGACAATCGGCGAAGACCACAGCGACGTAAACGGACTAGCGATTGGAAGCTTGGTACGTGAAACTGTAAATCTCTCAACTTCATCGGGAGCACACGCATACTCGCCGACGTGCTGAAGGACCGCGGATTCGGCATCGTAGCGTTGCAGGAAGTGTGTTGGAAGGGATCAATGATGCGAACGTTTAGAGGTAACCATACCATTTACCAGAGCTGCGGCAACACACACGAGCTGGAAACTGCTTTTATAATGATGGGTGATATGCAGAGGCGCGTGATCGGGTGGCCGATCAATGAGAGAATGTGCAAGTTGAGGCTCAAAGGCCGTTTCTTCAACTTCAGCATAATAAACGTGCACAGCCCCCACTCCGGAAGCACTGATGATGATAAAGACGCTTTTAATGCGCAGCTCGAACGCGAGTATGACGGCAAAATCGTCATAAGAGATCTAAACGCATAGGTTGGCCAGGAGGAGGAAATCAGACCGACTATTGGAAAGTTCAGCGCCCACTGACTGACGAACGAAAACGGCTTACGACTAATCGAATTCGCCGCCTCCAAGAATATGGCCATTCGTAGCACCTACTTCCAGCACAGCCTTCCATACCGATACACCTGGAGGTCACCGCTGCAGACAGAATCGACCACGTTCTGATTGATGGACGGCACTTCTCCGACATTATCGACGTCAGGATCTATCGTGGCGCTAACATCGACTCTGACCACTATCTGGTGATGGTTAAAATACACCTAAAACTCTCCCCGCCGTCAACAACGTACGGTACCGACGGCCGCCCCGGTATGACCTAGAACGGCTTAAGCAACCGGATGAAGCAAATGCGTACGCGCAGCACCTCGAGGCTGCATTACCGGAAGAGGGTGAGCTGGATGAAGCCCCTCTTGAGGACTACTGGAGAACAGTGAAAGCAGCCATCAACAATGCAGCTGAGAGCATCGTCGGGTACTTGGTTGGACCATTGGTTCGACGTCGGGACCATTGGTTCGACGAGGAATGTAGGCAGATTCTGGAGGAGAAGATTGCAGTGCGGGCGGTCGTGCTGCAGCAAGGGACCCGGCAGAACGTGGAACGTTATAGACGGAAACGGCTACAGCAGACCCGCCTCTTTCGGGAGAAAATGCGCCGCCTAAGGGGACAGAGTGCGAAGAGATGGAACCGCTGTGCCGGTCTCAAGAAACACGTAAATCCTATCAGAAGCTCAACGCATCCCGCAATGACTTCGTGACGCGAGTCGAGTTGTGATAGGAGAATGGGAGCATTTTGACGACGGATGTGTGTAAGGAGATCGAAAGGTGGAAGCAGCACTTTGACGAACACCTGAATGGCGCTGAGAGCACAGGCAATAGAGGACGGGACAACGGAGTAAATGCCTTCGTCACTACTGCGGGTGATGGAAACCAACCAGCCCCCACTTTGAGGAGGTTAAGGATGCCATTCATCAGCTTAAGACAATAAAGCTGCTGGTAAGGATGGTATCGGAGCTGAACTCATAAAGATGGACCGGAGAGGCTGGCCATTTGTCTGCATCGGGTGATAGGCACAATCTGGGAAACAGAACAGCTTCCGGAGGAGTGGAAGCAAGGGGTAATATGCCCCATCGACAAGAAAGGTGACAAGTTAGATCGAGCGATCACCATTCTAAATGCGGCCTACAAAGTATTATCCCAGATCATCATCCGTCGTATGTCACCTGTAGCAAACGAGTTCGTCGGAAGTTATCAGGCCGGCTTTGTTGACGGCCGATCGACAACGGACCAGATCTTTCCTTCCTTCCTTGCTGGCATTACGTCCCCACTGGAACAGAGCCTGCTTCTCAGCTTAGTGTTCTTATGAGCACTTCCACAGTTATTAACTGAGAGCTTACTGTGCCAATGACTATTTGTGCATGCGTATATCGTGTGGCAGTTACGAAGATACTCTATGCTCTGGGATGTCGAGAAAATTTCCAACACGAAAAGATCCTTGACCGGTGGGATTCGAACCCACGTCCCTCAGCTTGGTCTTGCTGAATAGCTGCGCGTTTACAGACCAGATCTTTACTGTACGGCTAATCCTCCAAAAATGCCGTGAATTCCAGGTCCCAACGCATCACCTTTTCATCGATTTCGAGGCGGTATACGATAGTATCGACCGCGTAGAACTATGGAAAATCATGGACGAGAACAACTTTCACAGGATGCTCACAAGACTGATAAGAGCGACGATGGATGGTGTGCAATATTGTGTGAAGGTTTCAGGTAACCATTCCAGTTCGTTTGGAACCCGCCGGGGACTACGACAAGGTGATGGACTTTCTTGCCTGTTGTTCAATATTGAGCTAGAAGGTGTTATGCAAAAAGCCGGGGTACGATTTTTACGAGATCCAGTCAATGTGTTTGCTTCGCGGATGATATGGACATTGTCGACCGAACATTTGAAAAGGTGGCAGACCTGTATATCCGCTTGAAACGTGAGACAATAAAAGCTGGACTGCTAGTGAATGCATCCAAGACAAAAAAAAACATGCTAGTAGGTGAAGCCGAGCGCTACAGGGCTTGCCTAGGTAGCAGTGTTACGATAGACCATTATAATAATGTTAGCCGTGGAATACGGAAGCGCATCATCAGTGGAAGTCGGGCTAAAATACTAATTGCACTTCTCTCTCAATTAAACTTCTTCACACCCTCTCGGCATTGAAGAACAAAAAAATTAGGCCGGAACAAATCTGAAAATCTTCTTTTGTCACCTCCCATCAAAATGTGTCGAGGGGGGGGATAAATTATAAAATGAAAATTAAGATAAATTTATAGTTTTGTTATACTCATATGCTGCAAAACCATGTTTATGCCGCATAAAACCGTCAAATCAACATGTTTTAAACAATAATTATGCCATTTTTTTTTATTTTTATAACATTTTTCATAATTCGATTTTTCATAACAACAATCTCCAGATTTTTCGACTTCCTTTTTCTTGAGTTTTGATGACAGAAAATATTAAACTTTCAAATTGTATTTAAACTATTTACAATTTTAGGAACACTGCAGAAAAGTTGTACTCGGATGCGACTTAAAAATAAATTTAGATTATTTGGATTTCATTTAACATATATGTAACATTTTGTTTGTAAAAATATTTCACTAGATTACTTTTGGTACTTTTGGTCAAATTTTGCACTGAAGTGAAAATACATTTCAAATGTGTAAACTCAACGGGGTGTTAATAATTGTAATTTGTATTTTACAAATCAGCTTAGCTTAGCTTAGCTTAGACTGACTACACATATCAATGGTTGCTATTCCGTGATTGACCGAAGTTAGTGAAAATGCACTAAGAATCAACTAGAAGTTTGGCTGGGATTGGCCATAATCTTCTTCAATGTGCATAATTCAGTGCCTCTATTTATACAGGGTCAATAACGGCGCCGGCCACGTCCTTGCAATCAGGTGGGATTGGGGGAAGGAATGTTAGTGTGTAACCTTTGCTATTTGGAGACCGTGTTTGCCTCTGCATCTCCACAAAGGTTACTGGGAGGGATGTTTGTTATTGGGAAGGATCGTTGGGTCACAGGATTCACTTTGATAAGCGATTAGACCATGATAAATAATGATTTGTGAGATATATACATGCTTATTTGTAAATATAATATTTTCATTTGATATGAACAATTTCTATGTAGTGGAAAATTATGCCGACACTTGAGGTGACGAACCATTCAAAGTTTGTTGAACAAATACCTAAATGTAACATTCCTACAGCTGTCAGGACGAAAGCATGTGTTATTATATTTTACTTATTTGAAAAGAAACAAAAAACTTGATTGGTTGGAACATCATAGAACACTCTTATTCTTATGCCGACACTTACAGTGGTGAACCATCCAAAGTTTGTTGAATAAAGTGAACTTTTCGCAAGTGTACACTTGTAGTGACGAACCATTCAAAGTTTTTTTTTTTAATTACAAAAATAAAGGTAAAATAAATAATAATGTGAAACATAAATAATTCATGAATCAGAGTTTGTGTCGACACTCACAGTGACGAACAAATCATAGTTTGTTGAAAATTCATATTTACGTCCCACAATTGTAACGATTAAATGTGCAGTCATACATATTTTATAGATTAGAAATAGTAGCATGAAACGAGCTCACCAATTGATCCTTTATCCTTCACTGTGCAGCCACAATCCACTCTCAGCCTCACTCGTTTGCTCGGCTATATAAAAGCACTCAGAAAAAAAAGGCGCGCGACCCGAAAAGGAAAAAAAAACTTGGCTTTCTTGACGCACTGCCCAGCAGCAAGCGTCAAGGTCAAAGGATCAAAAAGAACTCTGTAATTTGTATTTTACAAATCAAGATAAAAAGTTTATAATTAGAGTAGCAATTTCAAATTTAAATTTAAATAAACTAAATGAAACGAAAATTGGTGAAGGAACCTTAACTCCAAAATAAACAAACCATTTTAATTGGAAATAAACTGCGTTTATGAATTTAGAGGATCAAATTGATTTTGCGGATTTTTCTGAATTTCGCGTCGAAGGCCAAATTTCACGGCTTCCGCGAAATCGTGAATTTTCATTGTCCTTAGTTGTACGTGTCCTGAAAAGCAGCTTTAATGGCACTTTTTCTATATACGGTTTTATACTTACAGAGCGATTTCCCCCATTAATATGGTTATATTCTTTAATGAAAAAAATATAATCATAACGTTTTCACAAATACAATGAAAACAAGGATAAGGGCATTTGATATGCAGCTTGTGGATGATGATCACGCTTTCAATATTTATACATCCAGAAGAAGTTGGATCTACTAGGAAAACATGTATTCAAATAAATTTGTTCGAGCGCGAACTATGTCGGTATCGAAGGGCTTTCTTCGCTGCCTTTGGCAGCCACCGAAAAGTGTTGAAGTCCGGCAAAACACACGCGAGAATCATCTGACCTTAAGCTTGGGACGCCACAAGCCTCTTGGGTCTCGGAACACCACCACGCTTTCTTCAACGGTAGGTCACTAAAGCTCGTCCACCTTTTCACTAAGATTGGACCGAGTACACGACACGAAACAACTAAGTCCCTTGGTAACCGGGCACTTAGAAAAAATCACATAAGCACTAGTCACCACCGCACAACAGCGAAAACGGCAAAGTCCCTTGGTAACGGGGGACTTGTGATATTTCTTTCGATCGTAGAATAAACCGACGCAGACTGACCGAACGTGTGATTCGTTTGACTTTCTATTTTCGACTGTATCAAATACAATAGGTTCACACAATATATCAGTTTGCTACCTATTGTCCACAGATGGTGGACGCGGGCTATTGTGCGCATGTTTGCGCTCTCCTCAAACAGTCTCTCGCTGTACTGCTGAGTGGCAATGGGGTACTTAAGGGGTACGAACTATAGCAAAAAATGAAATTCAATCTTATTCGTTAAACGGATGTTTCCGGCTCCAACATTCCGGCCACCTTGGAACACGGAGGTGTTCCAAACTCCAGCGTTGGACGAATTCATTGAATCGGCTTACAGATGGTCATCGGTACGGATGATGATCGCTCCGTCGTAGATCCTCGCCAAAGACCGGGAACAAAAAAAGAGAAGAACAGGTAGATCGAACGATTCAGCTTAGAGGTATTGGAAACGCAATTACCTGTAGTAAGCGCGGGTGCGCTTCGAGCAAGCTCTCCCTTGCGGGTTGCTCTACCTGGAACGATTAAATGGTTGGATCCGGTGATGGCAGTAGAGCGATCTTCGCTACCGCACGAACGATGTCCTTTCCCGGTGCTGTCCGGAGTGTCACCACTCGGACGACACCATCCTTGCCCGGATGAAGCTTGACGATCTTTCCAAGCGGCCAACTGGCCGGAGGAACGTTATCTTCCTTGATGACGACGATGCGGTCAACCTCGACGGCGACTGGTGGTTTGCAGCCCTTGGTAGCTCTTGACTGCAGTTGTTGCAGGTACTCCGGATACCAGCGAGCCCAGATGTTCTGCAGGTGTTTCTGGACTAGCTCGTACGACTCCAGACGGTTGTCGGGAATCTCACGCAGATCAGGTTCGGGTACCGCTTGTAGATTGGCTCCGACGAGAAAGTGTCCTGGAGTTCGGACCTCCATATCCGACGGTTCGCTTGGCATCGGCGTTAGCGGACGGGAGTTCAGGCACATTTCGACTTGAGCCAAGAGAGTGACCATCGGTTCGTAGGCGATGTTGGTGTTACCAACGGTTTTCAGGAGATGCTTCTTCGCTGACTTGACAGCGGCCTCCCACAGACCTCCGAAATGTGGGGCTCGCGGTGGGATAAATTTCCACCGAATCTCGTTCTCGGAGCACCAGCTGAAGATTCTGTTTCGATCACTGCTGTCCACCTTCAGCATTCGGTAGACACGGTTGAGTGCGTGTGACGCACCCTTAAAGGTTGTGGCATTGTCCGAGTGCAGCTCGGCGATTCTTCCTCTGCGGGCGACGACCCGGCGAAATGCTGCCAAAAAGGCCGCCGTAGTAAGGTCGCTCACAAGCTCGATGTGCACTGCCTTCGTAGCGAAGCAGACGAAGATTGCTACGTAGGCCTTCGTTGGAGCACGATTACGGACAGATGATTTGATGAAGAACGGACCGCAGTAATCGACTCCGCAAACGGAGAACGGGCGAGTTGGTGAGACTCGGGATGCCGGTAGATCTGCTGTACTCTGCTGGACTAGTGTGGGCTTGCTACGAAAACAAGTGTGGCAATGGTGAAAGACGGATTTTGAGAGATTTCTGCCGCCGAGAATCCAATATTTCTGGCGCAGTGTGGCTAGCAGGAGTTGAGGGCCTGCGTGCAGTAGCTTTAAGTGAAAGAAACTAGCCAGCAGAGTCGACAGCTGGTGTTTGGCAGAAAGCACGATGGGGTGCTTCACGAAGTCGGAAAGAGCGGCGTTCCGCAGCCGGCCACCGACACGAATAATGCCGTCTTGATCGATGAATGGCTTCAACCACTTCAAAGCGGATGATTTGGCGACTAATTCTCCACTTGCCAGATCAGAAAGTTCTTCTGCGAACGACTGATGTTGCGCTAGACGACACAGCTCTAGTTCAGCGCTTTGCAATTCTCCAGTGTTGAGTGGAGCAATTGGCTGATCGCGGAAGGTGAGTTGGCTGTACTTGTCTGGATCCTTACGACGTAACTTGGCTCTTTCTTGCAAGGTTCGG
This sequence comes from Aedes aegypti, assembly GCF_002204515.2. Lineage (NCBI taxonomy): Eukaryota > Metazoa > Arthropoda > Insecta > Diptera > Culicidae > Aedes > Aedes aegypti. The sequence goes on from NC_035108.1 coordinate 406,770,998, forward strand.
AGATAACGCAAGCAGAACGCAGTCACACGACGAAGCTTGGAAAAGCTGGAGTAGCGAGCGAACAAATTGTCATGAAAATCGCTCTGTACGACGCCCATTGAAACCAGCGGGATCTTTCGCATTTCTTCGGTGGCGGCTTCTGTATCTTCGTCGGTTGGAATAAGACTCGGCCAGCATTCCGGAGGAAGTGACAACCAGTCAGGACCATTCCACCAGCGCTTACACTGGATGATATCGATCGGATGCAGTCCTCTTGAAATGTCGTCTGCTGGGTTATCGACGCCAGGAACATGTTTCCAGCGACTCACATTGGATATGTGCTGGATTTGTGATATTCGATTGGCTACGAATGCCTTCCAACGGTTAGGCGGCGACCGTAACCAGTGGAGAACGGTAGTGGAGTCCGTCCAGAAATACGCTGGCAGTGGTATCTTAAGGGCGGAGAACACTTTCTGGAATAGCTGCGACGACAGCCGTGCAGCACATAATTCAAGCCGGGCAATTGAATGGCGACTAGATAACGGGGCTACTTTAGATTTCGCTGTTAGTAGCTGGATCGATACGCCGTTGCTAGTTTCGGCCCGTACATAGCAACAGGAACCGTAAGCTCCCTTGGAGGCGTCGGAGAAGAAGTGTAGCTGGAGATTGACAGCATTCGGAAGTGAAACGAATCTTGGAACTCGGATTTCACCGAGCATATGCAGCGTGGAGTGGAAGTCTTTCCATTCTGCTTGAAGTTTGACTGGAAGCGGCGTGTCCCATTCACAAGATTCTCCATTCTGCTTCAGCGCCCACAAGCGCTGCATGAAGAGTTTGGCAACTACGATGGTGGGACCGAATCGATCGGATCGAATATTTGCGCGATGTATGACATCACCTTTCGCTTTGTAAGGACTGCAGCCGGAGGCGGCAGTTGGACCTTGAAACGTAGTGCGTCAGTTCTTGGTTCCCACATCAGACCCAGGGTGGAAACTGCCTGCTCGTCCTGAAGATCGTGTAGTGGTTGTAGGGCTAAGTCCTCCGGTGGTACACCGTCGAGAACTTCCGGAACATTTGACGCCCACTTCTTGATCGGTAAGCCAGCATCATTGAGCATGGACGTAACTTGCTCTCGCACTTGAATCGCAGACTCTACGTCGTTCGCCCCTGACAACAGGTCATCGATGTAAAAGTCGTAAATGACAGGATCTACAGCAGCTGGATACAGGTGTCCATTATCATGAGCAATTTGCTGTAGAGTTCTCGTGGCGAGATAAGGTGCAGAAGCAGTACCGTAAGTCACTGTCTGCAGCTCGTAGGTGGAAATCAGATCGGTGGAGCTCTTCCGGAACCGAATGCGGAGGAATCTGCGATCCTCGGGAAAGTGGAGTATCTGCCGATACATTTTCTCCACGTCGGCGACAAGGGCTATACAGCGTATTCGAAAGCGTAATACAATCTAGTGAAGATCTTCCTGAACGACAGGTCCGACTACCAGCATATCGTTCAGCGAATGTCCGGATGACGCCTTACATGACGCGTCGAAAACAACCCTGACCTTGGTCGTCGTACTCGACTCTTTGAAGACGGCGTGATGTGGAATGTAGCAGTGCGGTTGATTGTCGTCTACTGGTTCGTCGAGCTTCTTCATGTGACCTAGCTGGAGGTATTCATCCATAAAACGATGGTACGCGTCCTTGGTTGCAGGATCACGTTCGAGTCGCCGCTCGACACTCAGAAGACGGCGATCTGCGATTTCCCTGGAGCTTCCTAAAACGACTTCAGGATTATCGGTTCGAGGAAGCCTGACAATATACCGTCCAGACGAATCACGAGTAGTTGTTGCTGAGTACTGCTCTTCACAGCGGTTCTCTTCTACAGACCGTGCTGGACCATCGGAGATGGTTTCGATTTCCCAGAATCTCTGGAGAGTAACTTCTAACGGATCATCTTTCGTAGAAAGGTTACAGATCCGAGGGATGCAAGTGTACTGACTTGCAGCAGCCCCAGCGACGGCCCATCCAAATGGTGTTTCAGCCAACCACGGGAGTCCATCTCCTAATGGAATCTTCCGACCACTGTGGAGTTCCCAGAAGGCCTCACTTCCGATGACAAGATCTATCCTTCCTGGGACGTGGAACCGAGGGTCCGCTAGCGCAACATTCGGGATATCCCACGACGATATATTGATTGGGATAGTTGGCAACTGTGCCGAAGGGTTCTTGAGGATGAGGAATTCCAACTTCGTCGAAAAATCCTGTGTTCTCGATTGGATCATTGCGGTTATCGCACTTTTTACGTTCTGCTTTGAGGAGCCGATGCCTGCTATGGAAACGTCCACCTTCGACCGTGGGTTGAAGAGAAGCTTTGCCAATGGCTTTGAAATGAAGTTAGACATGGACGCCGAATCCAGCAAGGCCCTTGCCTGGTGCTCATGGCCGTGGTCATCGATTACATTGAGGACAACCGTTTCCAACAATACTGTGTTGTATGCAGTTTGGACTGCCATGCTGACTTTGGAAGGAGCGGAGCTCGGAGTGTCCACGCTTGTGGACGGAGACGGTTGTTGAACAGAAGGAGATGATGCCACGACGGAACTCGACGACGTCTTGGATATAGCAGGATCGTGAAGCAACGAATGATGCTTCTCGTGACACGTGCGACACGTGAACTTTGACGAACATTTCTTCGCCTGGTGTCCACTGCCCAAACAATTCCAGCACAACCGTTTCTGCGTAGCGAATTCTCGGCGAAGGCGTACATCCTTCCCGAGAAATACGGGACAGTTGCGTAGAACGTGATTGTCAGAGCACGACAATGGACATGTCGAAGGAGAAATGGAGGATGCAGCGGCATTGGCTGTGAACTTGAACTTCGTTGATTTTGGAATGTTTCCGGCCACCTTAGACGAAGGTGCCGGTTGCTGGTGCTCGCAGCCGACGGAATTCAGCACTCGTACACGCTGGTAGAGGAACTCTACCAGTTCGTCGTACGTCACATCATCTTTCGTACTGGTTTTCTCCTCCCAGGCTCGCAAAGTGGATTAATCCAACTTGTACGAAAGAATATTTACCAACGGTGTGTCCCAGTGTTCCACAGGTTCGTTGAGTTTCGCTAGTGCCCGTACATGGCGCTGGAAATCGTCAACCAGACCGTGGATGCGTTTAGCAGATTCCTGCTTCACCACCGGCAAATCGTAGAGTGCTCGAAACAGTTGACGCTTCAAAGAACGACGGTTGTCGTACCTCTTGAGGAGAGCGTCCCAAGTGCAAGCATAATTGTCGGCTTCGATGTCGACGGATTCGAAGGGCTTCTTCGCTTCCCCTTCGAGAGACTGCAAAAGATATTGCAGTTTGGCGACTGTTGGTATGTCCGCATTAGAGTGGACCATGGACGAGAATGTGTCCCGAAACGACAACGAACGCGAGAAATCACCGTTGAAACGTGGAAGATCGATCTGCGGTAAACGGAGATGAAAATTGGCTGCTTGAGCAACAAAAGAGGAGTTCAACGCTGGCTGATTATTTTCGGCGGGACGTTTCGACAGCAAATATCCTTTCGCTGCACAATATCGATGCTCGAAGTCAACTCTTTCGGGATGCTCCGGATCCAATCGCTCGATGACGTCTTGAACTTCCGCAAAGGCAGTATTCACACGGTCCAGGGTTTCAATCCTCACTTGCACTTGCCATCTGTCCCGTACTGCCTCGAAGTCTTTGACGAACTTCTCGACAGCGTTCCGAATTGCTATTAACGACTGCCGCTGGACCAACTTGTCCGTAAGGATTTTGTCGTCCTTAAGAGGCATTTTGGCGGGAACACAAACGAACTACGTACGGAAACGGTAGCAAATCGAAACGGATCTCCTTCCCGGCGCAAGCTACTCGATTCTACGCGAAACCGAACCGGCGTGGCACAAATACACAATCGAACGATTCAAATCCTTCCCGTCGCGGTGTATTGGCCTTCGCGACGACAGTAACGAACGGGAGAGGGTTGTTTTACTCGAAAACGCAAACTCCTTCCCGTCGCGAACAATCCCAATCCTACGCGGAACGCAATCAAGGGCGCGAACGTTTTCCACTTGAATTGCGCACCGTCTTCCACCAATTGCCACAATGACTTAAGAAAAATCGTAAAAGTCACCCAACTTTCGTCAACCAAATGAAATAATGTTCATATTGGTTGGAAATAGCATTCACTTTCTTAATCGCTACTGCAAGCCACATGCATAGAAAAAGGAACGAACTCACCGGGCTTTAGATGACGAAGATGGCCGCTCCAATCCTAGTGATGGTGTTCGTACCACCACTACCACCGCTTGACACCAATCGTTGGGGACGCTTGCTCGGCGTACAAAATGGCTCCGATGACAATGGCAATTGGGGGTCAATCACCTCGTTGAATGCCCACGGTGTACAAGATGGCGACGAAACAGCTCCACACAGCGTAACTTTTTCAATCCACCAAACACTCAATTTCACTCACCGGCGGGGGATCGATTCCGTTCGGGATAATTAATTAGCAAGCACCGAATAGCTTTCACACGCGCACGTACAACGTTCACTTTGCTCTTTTGTTCACACGTTCAGGCGTACCGCGTGGGTAGCCACCTCCAAGCGCAATGGCGCCTTTATGCCAATGTGCACAATGGCTTCACTTTCGCACCAGCGTGGCTGGTTAGAGATTTTGCTTTACCGGCACTTTTTCACTTTTCGACCGCGGGATGGCCTTCGATCCGGCTCGAAGGACCAAAAAATGTTCGAGCGCGAACTATGTCGGTATCGAAGGGCTTTCTTCGCTGCCTTTGGCAGCCACCGAAAAGTGTTGAAGTCCGGCAAAACACACGCGAGAATCATCTGACCTTAAGCTTGGGACGCCACAAGCCTCTTGGGTCTCGGAACACCACCACGCTTTCTTCAACGGTAGGTCACTAAAGCTCGTCCACCTTTTCACTAAGATTGGACCGAGTACACGACACGAAACAACTAAGTCCCTTGGTAACCGGGCACTTAGAAAAAATCACATAAGCACTAGTCACCACCGCACAACAGCGAAAACGGCAAAGTCCCTTGGTAACGGGGGACTTGTGATATTTCTTTCGATCGTAGAATAAACCGACGCAGACTGACCGAACGTGTGATTCGTTTGACTTTCTATTTTCGACTGTATCAAATACAATAGGTTCACACAATATATCAGTTTGCTACCTATTGTCCACAGATGGTGGACGCGGGCTATTGTGCGCATGTTTGCGCTCTCCTCAAACAGTCTCTCGCTGTACTGCTGAGTGGCAATGGGGTACTTAAGGGGTACGAACTATAGCAAAAAATGAAATTCAATCTTATTCGTTAAACGGATGTTTCCGGCTCCAACAAAATTTTAAGAGCCAATTGCTAACTTGCTTTGACAAATTGAATGTTCATTATATAAATAATAATTCATCGAAATTACTAAAATATTCTTTTTCTAAAGTCTACACTGTTGCAGTAAAAGTGGCGTAAAGTTTATTCTAAAAGATAAACGAAAAGAAAACCAATACTAAAATTAAGATCCATTTTATCCATTTCCTCCCTCCTCTTACTTTTTGAAAAATTTGAAGAAGGGGGGGGAGGTGACAAAAGTAAAATTTCAAATTTGTTTCGGCTTTATTTTTATAAAAATCATACAGAATGAATTATGCTCAAAACGGACCAATTAATCGTATGATGCGTCAGTATAATGTACATTGCGAATTCATTGGCATTACTTTGTCCAAAGAGCAGCTTAAAAAACGAATTAAGGGCAATAGAAGTACTCCGTAGTATGTATGAAATTATTTTATATATTGTATATAGTCTACTTATGCTTGAAGAAATAAATAATAATAAAGATGATAATAAATCTTCGAGCTGTTTAGTAGAATACCTATAAGTAGATGAAAAAAACGAATTTAGTACTATACCATTTAATTCCACTAGAGTTTGTATCCTTTGACAGATACGCGTATTTCGACCTCAACTGTAAGGCCGTCTTCAGTGTCGTGTACTAGACTCGAGTCTAGTCATACCCTTTTCCCATTCTATTTCCCCAGGGGCCTTCCTTAGCCGAGTGGTTAGAGTCCGCGGCTACAAAGCAAAGCCGTGCTGAAGGTGTCTGGACTTGATTCCTGGTCGATCCAAGATCTTTTCGTAATGAAAATTTCTTTGACTTCCTTGGACATAGAGTATAATCGTACCTGCCACACGATATACGTATGCGGAAACGGCAACTTTGACAAAGAAACTTTCAGTTAATAACGGTTGAAGTGCTCATAAGAACACTGGAAGCTAGAAGCAGGCTCTGTCCCACTGAGGACGTTAACTCCAAGAAGAAGAAGAACCCTCTTTCTATTTTTCCTCATTCAACGACAGTTCTTAAACCTACTTTTTCGGAAGAACGTTTTCAATTCAGAGATTCACCCTCCGTTTTGTTCGTAATAGCATGTTTCTCATTTGATTATAATGAGAAACACTCATTTTTTTTTTCCTAAACAGTGACAACCCGCTGGAGCAAACACAGCTTTCCGTCTTTCAATCAGATAAGATCTGTAATTTATTTTTGGTATTTGATAGAATCAAAGGACGTGATTTTTGTCATCGACAGACAATTGAAATTATAACCGAAAAGTTTTTGCAGCAAATAATTATTCTTGAAAAGGTCACCGTTAATGAATACTCAGAAAAAAATATTTAATTTTCAATGTGATGTAAACTGAAGTCTACTGTAAAATTATATCAAATTCGTGTGTTGTTACAGCATCATGTAAATTTAAATGAATATACATTCAATTTTCAACTATAAATGGTTGAATATTACATGATCGTGTAAATTTAAAGTGAATTCGATTGAAAAATAATGGATTGGTCGTTGAAATTTAGGTTTATTTTGATGCTCCAAATATGTGCATGAAAATAAACCTAAATTTACAACATATTTTTAGCTGTGTATTTCATGAGCAAAGACAAGAAAAAGTTGACAAAAATGAGTTCATTTTCAGGAAATTTCCGGTAATTGAAAGGACCCTATTATGACTCTTTCTCGCCATCCGTTTATCTAGATCGAGATAATTTCGGTTCGGCGAGATGTTTTTGATTTAGATCCATTTTTGTCTCCTCTCCGCAGATCAGCCAAAGTGAATTGAATGAGTGGGTACGTGCAGACCCGGAGTCGAATTGAATTGACAAAGTTGGATGTCGTTGGTGGTGGAATGACGACGCAACTTGTGTTTTTTAATTCTGCTGCTGCAATTTTAGTTAGAGTGTTGAACATATTTTGGCTGTCATTCAACGGTTCGGTTGAATCATTGCTAAATAGATTTAAACGGCAATTCAGAATAATGAAAACGTCCCATTGCTCGAAGCAATCACATTCCGGTCGCGTCTACTATCAACACGTGTTTATCTTCGAGTGGGTTGCAAATTGGGACGTGGGCGTAACCGTTACTTTGCGTTGAATTTAGTATGTATTATTGAAGGTTGGACTGGGTGACTTGCCAGTACCCTAAAATGGGGTGAAGTTGATCAATTTTGATTTAGAAAATCACATAGAATCATGTTTTAGTTTTTAAAACCTGTACTGATGCGATGTTTATCATATTTTTTTAAACAAAGTATTTATATTAAGTTGAAATAATTTTCGAAAATGAAAAGTTCTTCAATTGCGGGGTGAAGGTGATTAATTACTGCCAAATTTTACAATTTCAGTTGGTATCTATTTAAAAGTATCGTTTATTTACTCGTTTTTACTTGGATCGATTCAACCCTACTTCTACAACGATAACCTAAAAAAAGGAATGGCTTCATTTATCTTCAGCAAAGTTGTAGATTAAGACAAGATGAACACATTTGTTAAATACGCTTTTTGTGAAGGTCTTCAATATTTGGAGATAAATTGTTCAACATTTTTTTTTTGTCAAGAATTTCCGTTATTACTTTTGAACTTTGAAAACAGACATAAAGAGAAAAAATATAACAAAAACGTGAGAAAATTTTATTCAAATTGGTCCTTAATAATAACAAATGCTCATCATTTTTTATGGAAGACAAAAATAGTTGTAAAGGTCGCGTCCAATACTGTATGAGTTAGTAGACTGCGTATCCCAAAACATTTACATTCACTGTCAGTTTTATTTTATTCCAAATTAAATTTTCCACTTCGTTACATTGCCACCCAAATGGAGGTTAGGCAAACAAATGTCATCACGTTCATTCCTCTAGTCCTTGGGGCAATAAATCATCCATATGTCCGACACGCTATGTGTAGCTAAATCATCGCCCTGAACAGATAGATGCGACTGCACCGTGAAATAATCTCATCGTTGAGTGAAAAATGCTCTCCGGCTCTTATCAACCCCGCAAAAGTCACAACAAAAGGCCGTAACTATCTGTGTGTTGGATTGATTTATTGTTGTCATTCTAATTATTTACTCATTTGCCTATATTTGTCTGCCCTGAATGCGACAGTAAGTCGAGCACAAAAGAAGCCCTTTTGCAATGTCACAACTGCCCTTAATGCCTCCAATATCTATCCCGAAGGGAAATATTCAATCTCATCTCCGGTGGTCGATTAGTATATTTCTGTGCAGGTCGCTCAAACAGAGTGTTGCTTTGGAATTTTGCTGAAATTATAGTGATAAGCTGCCAACTGCAACAGCAGAACCAGTAGCAGCGTGATTATAATGACGGTACTTGATCCGTTTTTCAACAATATGGAATCAACTGGTGTTGGTTTTACACAGTGGTGGAACAGCACACTCGAGTTGAACAAAACCTCAAATATTATTCGATTCGATTGGGAAAGATAATCTTTAATGCTGTGACAACAATCAGTAAACGAATAATTTACGTTTTTAGCGAGTTTATACCTGGTCAATAGTTTGGAACTTTATGACTAAGTTATTAAATAAACTAGTTAGTTACTTACTTACTAATTTAATCAATTACTCACTTATATATTTGCAAACTTAATAACATAGTAATTTACTATCCTTCTATTGGCTTACAACGTACTAACGAATAACTTACTAATTTAATCAGTTACTCATTTACTAACTGGCCAACTTACCAACTTACTTACTAATTAATAATTTACGAATTTACTAGCGTAGGCTTTCTAGGTACGTCAGAAGTTAACCATCAATATTAACTTCCTTTTTCCGATCAGTCTAGATAGCCGGGTAGTGTCCGTAGTGGTTGTTCAATTGCCTGAAAAATAACTCGACAAACTGCCTACTCCGGTGGTAAAAGTCCACCTAACTCTAATTCATGGTGTGATACGGCGGTGTCTAAATAAACTCTAACCGCAAACGGAGCCTGAGGAATACCAGGGCGCCCTCGACAGTATTGTGCCCTTTCTGCGCAACCCGGGGCAATGATGCAGGCGACCTTGCATTTCTCCGAAATAATTGGCTGTCCTTCTTCAGTTTCCAGTTTGACGCTAATTAAGGGTGGGATTTTGAATATGTTGAAATAAAATTTAAATTTATAATGCTTTTCGGCTTCGGCGACTTTAAATAGATATCGATCTGTTTTTCGCTGTTGTTTTCTTTTACGCGGCGATTACAAAAAAACTTTATTTCGCCTAGTTTGGTTAGTGGCTACGGTTAGGATAGCTCAGAGCAATCTTCAGCTTAAAAGAACAGCAACGATCAATCTTTGCAGACTCATGGAAAGTACATCCCAGGTGGCGCTTGTTCAAGAACCTTACTTTCGTAAGAGGAATTTCTATCTAGGTAACCTCGTGGACCCAGTTTTTGAAACTTTCAGCAAACATGAAATGACAAACTCGCGTGCAATGCCACGTGCATGCGTGCTCGTTGACAACTCATTGTTTGGTATATTTACCACGTGATGAATCATTTTCAACGGATGATTTCAAAAGATATGTCATACACTGCGTAACAAAAGGCCTTCCACTGATTGTGGGCAGTGATACCAATGCTCATCACATCAGCTGGGCAGCTCAGGCTCTAGTTTGATGTAATACTTAAGTAGTACAGATCTTGGATACCTTAAAATAGACACTCGCTCAACCTTCATGGTATCCACTCAAGAACAAGTGTTAGACATAACGCTCTGCTCGAATAGAATCAGTCATGACGAATTGGCATATCAGATGAGGAATATTTATCTGATCACCGCTACATTTTCTAGGAACATTGAAATGTAACTGCGCTTTGACTTTTTGGAATCTCCGGTCAACAAACTGGGAAATCTTTATTGAATTGATTGTGACCAAATTTCATGGATTCTCTTCCTCCATTGAAAATCCAAGTGATTTCGATGATGCCGTTGATACTACAAAATCCTACATTATGAAAGTTTTTGAAGAAGCGTGTCCTCTTCGGTCTGTGAAGACTACAAGAGAGACCTATGGATTTCCGATCTGACTAGACTGAAGAAACAATGTAGAAGGAGTTGGAACAGACGCCATTTAGCTGGATGAAGGTCGGCTCGCAAGGCTTACAAGGCTAGAAAAATCTTTGTATAAATGTTTCCAGTTGGAGTGAAGCCTACTGACTGAACATAAGGACTGTTCGTTTTATAAAGTGGACACTTTGTTTATGCTATATCTTTTTTATTTATTGATAAAATCGTAATCGATTTTCTGTGTATCGTTGACCTATTATTCTAAAATGCTATGAAAATATAAAATCTTTGAAAAAGCTTTTGGTTGAAGAGCTAAATAGTTTTTCCAAAAACTCTTAAAAAAAGCTGTCCGTCAAAGTTTAACATTATTTTTCGCAAAACAAAAATCCTTATTTTTATGAACAAATTGTATGTTTGTATCCTTTACTATTCTACTAAAGGTAAAGCTTTAAAAATATCAATTATATTCCACCATTCTATGACATTAGGTAACTTTAGTGATTTACCCATTTATGGCCAATTTTTCTGATACACCATCCTTTCACTCCCAGCAAAAGAGAAAAGTAAAAAGCGTGTTCAAAACTAGTTTGGATTACTAAAGAAACTATATTAGTATAAACGAAAGCTAAATCGTGAGATTAAACTACAGTCTTAAGTATAAATTTTACTGTTTATGGTAGTTTTACTAAAAAGTCTCATACTTTTAAAATCATGTACGCATATTTATCGATCTACAGCAAATTGTAAACAGTTTTCTTCGAATTTTCCAATTGGTAATCTCAGAATAACATATTATGAAAATAATATGTGGAAAATAAAATCGATTTTATTACAGCAGTGTTGCCAATTTTGATGATTGTCAATGTACTTTGATAAGTTTTCTAAGAAGAAAACAATTGTGTTTCTGTTGTGCTTTGAATGTGACGTGCGGACTTACTAAGTAACTCTATGAAGGCGTAAGTTATTTTTCATATTAATACTATATTAGGACTTCCGTCAGGACGTACTTTTACACAAAAAATTCTACTCATATCAATTCCCATCAAATTTAAAAAAAATTTCTTTAAAAATATACGGGAAAATTCATTTTATTATATCTGTAAAATTGTTGCTCCAAAAATAACTTGATTTTTTCCATCAGGCTTCTGATTGATGATGCTTTCGAAGAACAAGCCTTTTTTGAAAATAGAAAATATAAATTATCGAATTTTCCAGCCAATTTCTTACAATCATTGATTTTGATAACCTCAAAAATCGACCGATCTAATCGTTGTTCCATATTCGTGTGAAATTTAATTATTTTGGAGAATTTTTATTATCACAACATTGTACAATACTAGTCGAACGATGTGCAAAAAACCGATTGATATTTCATTGATTAATAAGAAAGATACAGCATGCACAAGGTGTCCACTTTATAAAATGAATAGTCCTTAATCCTTGCAAAATCTAAGGATTTCCAAATGAACAACATTCGCTTACGACGGATTTCACGCCAACTCGACAAAGGGATTGGCAGCACCCCTTCAGAATTCAATGAAACTTTCTGGGTGTGAAGACTATGTGAAACTAAGATACTTTGCATACCTTGTTTTTTTCAAAATAGATCTAGACTAACATTTGGAAAGGGTCAAAGTTTTTTTTAACTTTTTTATAAACCCGTATAACTCGAAAATGTTAAGACCTACAAAAAAGTGTTGTATGAGGGACTGTCGTGAAATTTCATGACGTTTTAGTAAAAAATATTAAAAAAATAAAAACACATTTTCTACACTGAAAAAAAAAAAATATTCGAAACTTCAAAGTCGATTTAAAAAAAAACGGCCACTTCGGATTTTGATCGCTCTTAAGCAAAAAGTTTCGTAATTAAATTTACTAAAAGTCGTTCATTCATTGCAAATTGGGCATATTTTAGGGAAAAAAGTTTTTCTAACATCGAATTTTTTAAGTCTCAAAGTTTTTTTTTACTGTTTTTATAAACCCGTATAACTCGAAAGCGGTAAGACCTACAAAAAAGTGTTGTATGGGGGACTGTCGTGAAACTTTCTGAAGTTTGAGAAAAAAATATTGAAAAAATAAAAACACATTTTCTACACTGAAAAAAAAAATATTCAAAACTTTAAAGTCGATTTAAAAAAAACGGCCACTTCTGATTGTGATCATCCTAAAGCAAAAAGTTTCGTAATTAAATTTACTAAAAGTCGTCCATACATCGCAAATTGGGAATATTTTAGAGAAAAAAGTTTTTCTAACATCGATTTTTTTAAGTCCAAAATGAACTTTTTATTTAATTTTTATTTCGCTTCAAATCGTCTAGTATGATCATATTTTCAAGTGATAAATGAGTTTTAATCACAAAATAGATTATATTTGTTTTATTGGGAGTAGTTAAAAGAAATAAAACGGAATTATATAGTTTTTTTTAAATAAATTCAATTGATCTCGCACCATACCGCGTATGAGAAAATCTACAATACAATACAATACAATCTATTTTCTGATTCAAACTCATTTATCACTTGAAAACACGATCACATTTGACGGTTTAAAACAAAATCTTTGAAAAAAAAAAAATTCAGTTTTGGACTTAAAAAATTCGAAGTTAGAAAAACTTTTTTCCCTAAAATTTGCCCAATTTGCAATGTATGGACGACTTTTAGTAAATTTATTTACGAAACTTTTTGCTTAAGGATAATCAAAATCTGAAATGGCAGTTTTTTTTAAATCGATTTTAAAGTTTTGAATATTTTTTTTTCAGTGTAGAAAATGTGTTTTTATTTTTTCAATATTTTTTCTCAAACTTCAGGAAATTTCACGACAGTCCCCCATACAACACTTTTTTGTAGGTCTTGCCATTTTCGAGTTATACGAGTTTATAAAAAAAAGTAAAAAAAAAACTTTGGGACTTAAAAATTTCGATGTTAGAAAAACTTTTTTCTCTAAAATATGCCCAATTTGCAATGTATGGGCGACTTTTAGTAAATTTAATTACGAAACTTCTTGCTTAAGGATGATCAAAATCGTTTTTTTTAAATCGACTTTAAAATTTTGAATAATTTTTTTTTTCAGTGTAGAATTTTATATTTTTTTAATATTTTTCTCTAAAACGTCAGGAAATTTCACGACAGTCCCTCATACAACACTTTTTTGTAGGTCTTACCGTTTGTGAGTTATACGGGTTTATAAAAAAAAGTTAAAAAAAACTTTGACCCTTTCCAAATGTTAGTCTAGATCAATTTTGAAAAAACAAAGTATGCAAAGTATCTTAGTTTCACATACTTTTGACATCCAGAAAGTTTTATTGAATTCTGAAGGGGTGCTGCCAATCGCGTGTCGAGTTGGCGTGAAATCCGTCTTACCTACCGTGGTGCATCAATACCCGGACGCTTAAGGCACTGCAAATGTGTAAACTCTAATATGAGTGTGTTGTTTTAGGAAATCCTCAATATAATATTATTTCAAAGATAGTTTCAAGCCTGGTCTTCACGAAAGTGATGAACTTTTTGGTAAAAACCATGATTTTAACATAAAAATCAGTAAAATATTGAAGCATTTCTTGTCTATAAATCCGGACACCTCATGCAAATGATGTCCCTAAATCCGGACACTTTTGGATCGAAATCCGGACAACTGTGTTAAAGCATGCAATATCCGTTTGATTTTAATTTAAATAATATCAATTCCTAAATGAATAACAATCTTTAATAAACTAGATGTCCGCGTTTGCTCTACAATGGTAAAAATAATAGCACGTTTGTGATAATAGTGATTTGATTACCTGAGCTGAAACACATGTAGCATAAACTGCATTAGATGCGACTCGCATCGTTATTATTTAAGATAAAGACAATTTAATTAACAACCAATTGAATTCTGATAACTCACTACACTCACTATAAGTTATTTTTCAAGTTTTCACTTATGTTTTCTATCAGAAATCTCACTCACGTTAGTTAAACGAGCGTCTTTAAGACGATGTCCGGGTTTTGAAACACTGGCTCGAAATCCCGGACAATCTTTTAAAACACCGCTAAATGTATGTTTCCAACATATTCAACAAAAGTGTAACCACTAAACTTTCGAAATATCTTTTTTTAATCACTTTTAGTTAAAACACTCTTTAAAAATATTTTTAACAAACTTTTCGTTTCACTTTTCCTTGTTCGCGCGTTCATCGATCGTTCAACTTGAGTTGAAGTTGGAGCTCGACGAAATGACGTCCGACATGAGCAAATTATTTGTTTTTATTTTTATTAATTATTTGACAGTGGTTACCGTGCTGCATCAATACCCGGACGCCTAAGGTGATACCCATATTCAAATGGTCATATATTATTGGATAATCGATATTTTATTATGTTTTACTTTGAGATAATAGCTATAAGGTTAGAACTTGATAATTTTCATAAAATTTACTATGAATTCAGTGAAATTATCGTAAAAATTGTGTTCTTTCTGCACTTTGTCGTGTCCATAAATCCGGACACGTGAATCAAAATCCGGACATCGATGCATCAAATTCCGGACATTCAAACAATCACAGCTGTTTTTCACATAAAACTTAAAAAATATTCAACATACCTTGACATAATGATACGTAGATTCATAGATTTTGGAAAACTAATATTTTTCATCTGTTGTATGATCTGAAACATCATAAAAGGTTGTTTTTTAAGACTTCAAACGATACTGTAAAATGCGCCTCATTCCTCCCCGGCAATAACAATTAATTTACACTCATTTTCAGTTATTATTGCTTTAAATCACAACAATATCACTATCACATTTTTCCAGATTTTCTAACAATTATTAAATATATTAAATGTAATATTTCTGGTTGAGCCTTGTAAATAAGATGCTGAAGCACTGCGTCCGGATTCAAAACCACACGAATCACTATCCGAACACTTTTCTTTTAGCACAAAAATATATGTATTTTCATTAATTTCTTCGAAACTATTGAATTCAACAGGAAAAAAAAAACAAACAAATCACTTCAGAACATCAGCACACAAGATTAGCACTTAATAAACGCGTTTTGATTCGTCGAATTGTGGTGGTGCATTAAGTACAATTTCTCCGGCTTTCGTGGATTTTCCAAATCAACACGTCCGAGTGAAGCTAACATTTGTTTTTGTTTTTACCAATGTTTTTCAAGGCTAACTTGATGACAATTCACGTTACAATGGTCAACAATAGTTATCATTAATCGTAGGAATAGTATTCTAATGATTGGAAGGATATTTAACATTGAAATAATTAAATTTCATCAAAGTGTCCGGATATTGGTCCCGTCCGGATTTTGATTCACCACGGTACTAGATTAGAAATGAATGTAAAATGATCAGCAATATTAATGAGAAGAGAGTGAATAAAAATCAAACATATTATCACTTAATTTAAACTCTAATTAGTTAATATATTCAGAGTGTCCGGATATTGATACCGTCCGGATTTTGATTCACCACGATAATGGTGACTTTACTTCTTCAGGTGAAGATGTTTTAGAATGTTTACTCTGGCAGTGCTTCAAAAAGCCCAAATAAGACGGTTCGTTTTCGGGACGCCGGTAATTGTGTTTCGTTTCGTGTGTTTGCTGGGCAGTGCTTCTGAGAGCCCAAGCAAGACGGTTCGTTTTCGGGACGCTGAGAAGTTCTACGGTTTGCGTTGTGTGAGCTCGTTTTCCCAACTAACAATTCAGAGCCACAAACAAGCATACATGTTTAATTATTGTTCAATAATGGTAATTCCAGCTGAATAAAAAATTTGCTCTATAAAGAGCTGAGAAGGTGCTTTTTTAACACAAACTTAGATCAATGTTCAACGTTATGCATTAGAATGGACAAAAGTTGAATCGCCACTTATTAAACGTTTCCAAAGATTCTCATTCGACTAGTCAAGATTGTTCTACAAATGAGCTGAACAAGACATGTTTCCCCCAATTAAAAAGCCAATATTCCATTGAACAAATGTATATGTATAAAAGGATATTCAGAAGACGAACTAACGTTTTACTTGCGTCGCACTTCAGCTATTCCCACATGTTTAACATAAGCATGCATAAGAGCTGAATAAGTATCTTATAAAATCCTAATTCAGCTTCAGTATATTATAAGAACAGTTGATCCAATAAAGGCCAAAATGACGATTAACTAACACATTGTTCAGCAATAAATAAGCCTTGTAAAAGCGATCACACTATAGCTAAATTTCATAAAATGGACAAAATATCCGAAACTCGTGTTGAGTTCCGAATGCATTTCAATGCTCATAAATTATGTTTTCTTAAAACTTTTGAAATAGCTGTTCAGAAAAAAAAACATGGTCAGTCCCCAGAAATGCAGAATTATTGTGAAAAACAAAATTAAATATTTAAGCTAAGTATTCCGAGTAGGAGCAAAGTACTGACAAACAAAGCGTGATATTGACTTGATTGACATAAGAGGTAAAATATCTGAAGACAATCTAATGAATAGCTCGCAGCTATTGGTAAAATCTTGCAGAATCTAAATATGACATGCCAATTTTGTTCTGGTAGTTTATTTTAGATATCATTACCAGATATTTTATATCATATATCTATCAAGTCAATATCACTTTTAGCTATCCATATTATATTTTCTATTGCTAAGTTTTTTTCGCCAGCTCGGGATGTTTTTCCGTACAAGAAAAATGGAAATTTCTTTGACAGAATTGATTAAATAAATTTCTATAGCCAGCTACATTTGAAATGACATTTCTTCACAACTGAATAAATACTGCGCTCTAAGAAAAATGATTTACTTGGCCTTTTCCGAAAATAAAAATCGCATCAAGATATTCGAATATTTTTCTATTCAGGTGGGTTCTGAGGGATAACCCTTCAAATGATTCAAATATATTCATACAGAGAACTTTTACTTCAATGCATATGTAATAGGTTTATGAAAAATACAAATAAAAAAATAATCAAACTATTATTTATAAAATTATTTAGGTCAATTAATCATTTTTGAACAAACTAAAACTTATTATGAAATTAGATTAATCATTTCAGGCTGTTTTTACTTTGTGTAAATGAACATTATTTTGACCAACATCGACATAAATTTTCTCACTGTGCGCTAAAAATAGCCGACTGAACTCAGCTTGGATCAGCACTAAACAGCAGCTGAATAATATGCTTATTCAGTTGTAGATTAGCGTACCATGTGTTGATTAAACGTTGTCGAATAGAAGCTCGAACATGGTCAATATTCAGCTATGAGAAGTTTATATTTTGCACTGGTCGGTACAATCATCAATTCTAGGATGGCGCAGATGGCAAGGCATACCGCTCACGATTGGAAGGTCTCGAGTTCGAATCCAGTATACAGGCGATTTTCAAATAAGATTGTTATACTATCATAATAATGGTGCACACTACATTTATAAAGTGCCTAGAAAAATATTTTTTTGTTTTTATTAGTCTTTAATTATTTTTAGACCAGCCGTATAAAAGCTGAACTAAATGCTTGTAAAACGTTTTTAAAGCTGAAAAATAAAGTTGGTATTCAACGACATGCTTTAAAGTTTCTCCAAATTTGTGTGAACAATGCTTTAACAAAGGTTGGCCATGGAAATTATTAAAATGTTATAAAACATGATGCTGGATAAAACTGCCATAATGGTGTTTGTTAAATGAGTGAATGTTAGTTGGGTTATGCTTATAATGACACATTTTTTCATGACAGCGTTAATTTTATGTAATATTCAAACAAACTTTGTATGGTTCGTCACTGCAAGTGTCGGCATTATGCCTGTTTTATATAATTTCAATTAACATATATTTTCTCTCTTTAACATTACTAAAAACATCTTTTGAATGATTCGAAATTATGGATGTTGACTTTTCATCTCGAGACAAAAATTTACAGCGTTACTCTTCTGTAATTTTCAAAAAAACTATGTATGGTTCGTCACTACAAGTGTCGGCATCATTCCTGCTTCATGTTATTTAAAATATATACATATATTTTTCTCTTTTCGCTATTACTAAAAACATCTTTTGAATGGTTCGGCATTATGGATGTTGACGTATTTTCTACCAAAAACTTCCCGAGACAAAATGCAAATCTAGCTTTAAGTTGTATTTTTCCTCCTTATCCATGGATCGCATCACTGACCATTGGTAACTCCCAGATCTTTTCTTCCCTCACTAATAAACACCCTTCCCGTGGTGATTGTGGAGATGCAGAGGTATTCTCGGTCTCTAGAAACAACAATCATTACACACTAACATTCCTTCTCCATCCCAACTGACTGTAAGGACTTGGCCGGCGCCGTTATTGATCAATAATATTAGAGCTGCTAAAATTGTACTTCGAGAATAAGCGGACACTCCCATCCCTTATTCATTTGGATCGTAGTGCAATTCTTACAAGTTCAATCACGGAGTAGCAACCATTGACATGTACAGTCAGTCTATGCTATGCTATGCTATGCTATGAAGATGTTTTAGAATGTTTATTCAGTGCCCGCTTCCCCGGACATGTGTACATACAGTCGACTCTCCACAACTCGATATTCTATAACTCGATATACTCTATAACTCGATGGATTTTTCGGTCCCTTCAAATTCCCATACATCGTGCTCTCCATAAGTCGATATTTCTATAACTCGATATCTCCATTAGTCGATGTCACGTGAGAGGAAAATTTCCCTCCATAACTCGATATCCATTTTAAAATCCTTCTTATACGAGGAAACTCGGACTAATTCATGTTTGGAAGTGATTTAATACTTGCAAGTTGTAATAAATGTTAAAACATTAAAATAAAAAAAAATATTGTAGGTAAAAAAATGGGATTTTTCGAACATTTCCAAAAAAGTTTGCAAATAATTGATTGTAAAATAATATCAACAAAATATGATTGCTTTCTTACAGTAGTAATCATATATGCATTGGAAATAAAGAAATTTGTTTCTTTATTTTGGGATTTTTTTTCCGTTAGTATATTCTATAACTCGATAATTCTATAAGTCGATGGTCCCTTGAATATCGAGTTATGGAGAGTCGACTGTAGCATTTACGGATGAACCAAATATCTTTTCATGTAGTTATGAGTCTCTGGCTTCGTAGTATCGTAACTTCTAAACAGTACCGTAGCTAGGGGGTGCGGTAGCTGTGGTCCGCACCGGGCCCCGAGTTCATAGGGGCCATCAGATAGTGAAAAGAATTTCAATTAATATTATGAATTTGGTTTCTAGAAAACTAACACGTTAACAAGTAGATAACAAATCAGTTTGAATGTGACCTTGATCGGCAATGTGTAGGGGCCCTATGATCAATGATATAGTGATTAGAGTAGCCTAAATGCCTATTCAAAATTCATTCTCGATAAATCGGTTTAATTTTGTAATTCAGACGGATCTACGTAAATATACGGGGCCCAGAATGGTATCTGGAACTGATTGGGAGTTTGGAGGTATGTCACAGACTATATGCTTAAATAAGACGATTTTCATTTCTATTATAATGGAAACAATATCATTATAATTGAAATAAAAATCAGCTTGTTTAAGCATTAGTTACCATTTTTGGGATATGGTTTGTACACATTGAAGGCTGGTAACATATATTTTTTAAGTGGCTTAGTCTCTATTTTTAACCGAAGGTCATAAAAGTTTAATTTAATCAAAATGGTCTCTAAAGTCATTTTTGCTTTATTCTGCTTCCATTGAATCCTGCTTCAAGAGGTCCCAGGGATACCTTCGGAGACTATTTCACAGGTTCTCCAGGAATTTGTTTTAAGATTCCTCGAGGAAAAACTTGAGAAATTCTTCTAATAATTGCTTTAAATATCTCTTCAGGTATACTTCTGGGATCTCGTTCAGAAATGTCTATATTGATTCCACCACCAAGTCTCCCAAAATCTTCCAGCGTTGTTTCAAGGGATTGTTAGAGGATTTTTTTTCGTAACTTGCTCCAGAAAATCCATGAGCAGTACAAAGCATTTCTTGACTATTTTGATTTCCCCAGTTGTAACTTTGGGAGATCTCCAAAAAATTCTCCAAGGATTGTTTCAGGAATCCTTCCATATATTCCTTCAGGAATTCTTCAAGCGAGTTATTCTGATATTCATTCAGAGATTCCTACAGAGACTCCTTCAAGGAGTTTTTCATCCAGAAAAATCTCTATAGGGTGGGTGCAGTCTTTCTCTAGGGATTACACTAGACAATCTCTTCAAGGATTATTCTAGATATTTCATCAGGAATTCTTCCATGGATTCCTCCAAGGATACATGCAGGGGTATTCCTAGATAGTCCTCCGTAGGAATCCTTGCCTAATACATGAAAGATTCCTTGGAAAGTCCTTAGAAAAAAATCTTGCTGGAATCTTAGGATTCTTGGAGAAATTTCTGAGGAATTTGCTGGGTGAATCTCTGGAGGAATATTTGAAGCGATTTTCCTGGAAGAATCCCTGTAGGAGTCTCTGGAGAAATTCCCATGCGAATAGCTGAAGGATTTGAAAAAATCCCTCAAACAATTTGTGAAGTAATTTCTTGTAAAATTTCTGGAATTTCCTGATGGAATACCTGGAGCGATCCTCTCATTTCCCCCATTTAATTAAGGACTTTCCAAGGAATCTCCCAAGTATTAAGGATCACTCAAATGATTACTTCATGACTTTTTTTTCCTAGAGGTTCCTCCTGCGATGGCCCAAAGAATTTCTCCAGCGATTTATCCAGGAATTTATCCAAAGACTTTTCAAAAACTTTTTCAGTAAAGCAGTTCCTCGAACAAATACTGCAAAAACATTTTGGAGGAATGCCTGGAGGCAATCTTAGGCTGATTTCTGATGAAATCGTTGGAGGAATTCAAGAGGGAATCCCTAGAGGAATTTGTACATGATTTTTCGGAGAACAGTAACGAATCTCTGTATAAATTTATCGGGAAATTCCTGGAGGATTGCTTGGAAAAATCTTCGGAGTGATTGATGTTGCGATTTTCTTGAAGATCTCTCTAGAAAAGTTCTTGAAGAACTCCGTTCAAAGAAATTCCTGGTGGAATCTCTGTAGAATCCTGTAGACATCTCCGGAATAATTTCTGACGGAATCTCGTGAGGTCTACCTGGGGAAATTTTTGTAAGTATGCTTGGAGGATTTTTTGCAGAAATCACTGGAGAAATAACAGGAGTAACCCTTAAGATCCCTAGATGAATTCCTGAAAAAAAAGCATTTTTGTAGGGATATTCCTGGTGGAATCCTTGGCGGAGTATCTGGATGGATTTCTGGAGGAAGCTCAAAAGGAATATCAGGAGAAAAAGTTTGAAGAATCCTTGTAAGAATCTCTGGAACAATCCCTGAAATAATTGCTTGAAAATTTCCTCGAGAAATTCTCGGAGAAATTCCTGGAAGAATCCCAGTAGAGATAACACTGATGGAAGCTATGAAGGAATCACTGGAGAAACTTCTCGCAAAATCTCTTGAAGAATCCTTGTAGAATAATCCCTAGAATAATCTTTGGAAGAATCCCTAGGTGTACCTGACAGAATTCCTGGAAGAATCGCTAAGAGAATTCCTGGAGAAGTGTGTTGGGGAAACAATCGAGAAATTTTGAGAGGAATTCTTGATGGAATCTCTGGATGTTTTTTTGAAGGAAATTCATGTGCTATATTTGAACTCGTCTTAAAATTTTCTGTCATCAGCGATAAAACGTCGTTTTACTATGAGGTTCAAAACATGAATAATGACTTGTCGAATGATACCGTTACTAGCATAGAATATCTTCGTAACTGCCACACGATATACACATGCAAAACTGTTCAATCTGCAAAGATAGCTGTAAGTAAATAACTGTCCCGGTTAGGACGTAGCGCCATGTTTGGCATTTGGAATGGTGTGTAATTTGATCTGCATGAAAAATTTGCATGAATTTTGAGCTATCGCATAATGGGGCCAAATAATGGTCTGGAAATATCCACATCACAGCCTACCGGATCCGGTTCCGGAATTTTCGGACCAAATTCAGCCAAATCTAATTGTTGGTACTCTTGGTGCTCTTGTAAATCTGGACGTAACGCCAGAAAGAAGAAGAAGACATATAGGCCACTTGTGCAATTAAAAATGTAAATATATCGCTTATACAGCTCGGACTCGATTATCCGGAGTATCGATTTATGTTTCACTCCGGATTATCGAATCCTCCAGATAATCGAATCACTAAAAAAAACTAAAATCCTCCAATAAGAGAACTTCAATATTATCTTTTTTTCTTTGTTTTATTGATTTGATGCAGTGGCGTAGCCAGCTTGTTCAGCTAAAATGTAGTGTATATAGGCTCTTTGCAGCTAACTTTATTATTTTCAGCTGACTTAAAGATGTAAGAAAACATTGAAACAATTATCCAAAAATTAGAGAGATCTAATCTTTCAACTCATTTTCCTACAAATATGAAAAATGTGACTTAACTCATTCTCACTTAACACCAACCAATTGTCAGGCCGTTTGCTGTGTTATTTGCTGAACTGAAGTGTAAGGTCAAAATATGGGTATCTGTAATCAAAAGATATTATTTTTTTAGACACAATTAAATAGTATATTACGAATTCTGGTCTCCATCCTACCAGGGAGTGAAATTATCTGTCACGGTGATAATCATAAGCCTATCGCTCAAGCCGATTTTCCGGCGAAAAGAGACGTGCGATAATATCCTACCCGTCCAGTACGAGGGATTCCACGGAGGCATGCAAGTCGATTCTGATCGACCATTTTAAAAATATCTGAAACTTTGCACAGTTTTTCAGTTCCATCTAAATGGTCATTTTCCGATATCAATTCTTCAAGTTGAGTCACGACTTACTTTTCAAAAGGGTGTATGTGAAAATGGTTCAAAAATATTCAAAAAGCTGCACAGGAAAAACGGTTCGTTCGATTGTTAGACAACTAAAGAAACAAAGTTAGACAGCTAAATAAAGATTCCAAAAAAAAATACACACAGTAAAAAAATTTTTTTTTTGCATTAAAAACATAATTTTTGTCACAAAAACTCAAATATCTCAAAACCCTATCGGAATACCAACGTAATTTTTTGATCCATGGTAATTATATTAGCTATCTACCATAAAAATTTGGTGATGGTAAGCCAATAAACAAAAAAGTTATGACATTTCAAATATTTCACAAATTTGACACTTAGTGAAAAAAATTTTTTTTTTTCATTGTTAATTTATTTTAGGACCGCAGTTTGTTGCTGAATTTTTTGTTAAGGATACCACATGAGGTTAACAAATTGTTTTCATGATATTTCATTTAATTATTCATAACTATTATAGCATCTATTAGAAAGTTAGACGCGATCCAGTGTTGTGATCTAAAGTCTTGATAGTGTCATATTTTTTATTGTACGTAACTGAAGAAAAATTCTCTCAATAGTGTTGAAACCTTCTGATAAAAGAAACCTATAAGAAATCTAATATTGAAGACAAAAGCTACAAAAAAAGTTTTCTATACAGGTATACGACTAGTTTACCTGCAAAAAGTTTACCTCGTAGAGAACAAGGCGGGTCTATACCCAGGTGATCTAGTATACGTAAAGCAGGTCGGTTTTCTCGGCGCTGGTTTTCTCCACAAAGTTAAAATCTGATTACACCTGGGTATAGACCCGCCTTGGTAGAGAATATACTTTGTTAATCATATTTGGGAGAAAGCGAGTAACTTCAACAACATCAAAAACATGATAGGTACATACCATGAACATACTCACGAAAAAGCTAAAAATATACTACCACTATGGTTATAAAAGATTTAATTGTAAAATTTTTCTTCAGTCAAGCAAACGACACCAAACTAGTCAGTAAAAACTTAAAAGTGATTTTGTTTATTAAAATCTAAAATCTGTTTGCAGAAAAAAAGTGTTCGAAAGAGCTACGAAATCTCACCGAAAGCACCATAGATAAACTGAAAGCGGCTGGTTATGCTCCAATGTCTACATTGAATACAAATTTACGCATTTGTACGTCCTGCCGTTTAAACGTTGACAAACGGGCAATCTGTACATCATCGGTGGATCAGGTTGCAGGAAGTTCGAAAACAACAACAACTGAGGAATTACTAGATGCACCGACAACAACTGAGGAGTTACCAGAAGTACCAAGTGCAGATAGTCTTGCCACGGTACCATCAGCGACATCTGTTTCAACAAATCAATCAGAAGATGAGTGCATCCAGAAGGTCAACATCGAACGCTTCAACGAAGGGATAGCTGGAATAAAAGTGACTCCGATTAAATGGACGAAGATGGGTTACGTCAATTATCCCGAGAAAAAATACCGTGAAATCAACGAAGCTGTACGAACAAACCTCTTCAAATTAGGACCTGAGGATGTGGAAAATACAGATTACGATGAGGTAATTATGAATATGAAGGAAAGGTTCTCGAATCTAGCCACGACAAGGAAAGAAAAATTATTGATTTTGTCGATGCTGCCAAGCTCGTGGTCTATTCAAGACGCCATTGATGAGTTCAAAACCAATAGAAATACAGCAAAAAAGGCAAAACAATTCAAAAATAACTGTCTTGCAACCAAAAATGCTAGGTCGAGTACTTCATTAACAGATGAGACAAAAGAAAAAATAATTCAATATTTTGAAGACGATAAAGTAAGTAGAGCTATGCCTGGCCAAAAAGATTATGTATCTGTAAAAAAAGATGGAAAGCGTCAAGCAATCCAAAAACGATTAATGATGACTACTTTGAAAGAAGCTTATACACGCTTCAAGGAAATTAACGAAAATATTAAGGTAGGTTTTTCCTCATTTGCAAGCCTTTGTCCAAGGCAATGCAAGCTTCTATCCAATTCATGAACACATAATGTTTGTGTGTGCACAACACACGAAAATATTAACCTAATCTTACATAGTTTGAAAAGAATCAATTTATCAAAGGATATTAAAATGTTAACCGGTAGCCTTTTGTGTGAAAATACAACATCAAATTGCTATCTACGATCTTGTTCGGATTGTCCAGATTCTTCATCATTGGAAAATACTTTATTCGCTGAGTTTGAAGAAAATTATATTGATCAGTTATCATTTGAGCAATGGGTTACCACGGATAGGTGTGATCTAGAAACTATTGTAAAACCTGTAGATGAGTTTGTGTCATTTTTTTGCTTGAAATTAGAAAGTTTTATTCCTCACGACTTTATTTAAACAGAGCAATCCCGCTTTTTTAAAAAATACGAAAAATACATTACAAGATGGTGAATTTTTAGTCATTTGTGATTTTTCTGAAAACTATAGCTTTGTATTGCAAGATGAAGTGCAGTCCCATCACTGGAACGTACAACAAGCTACAATTCATCCATTCGTTATTTATTTCAATGGAAGTACGCAAATTGAACATTTTAGTTTTATTGTAATTTCCGAAGATTTAAGACACGACTCAGTATCTGTAAATTTGTTCATTGTCAAAATGATTAACTTTTTACGCGTTGATAAGGATAAAGAAATCAGAAAGATATATTTCATGTCTGATGGAGCAGCATCGCAGTACAAAAACCGTAAGAATTTTTCGAGCCTATGTCAATTTAAATCAAAGTACGGAATTGATGCAGAATGGCATTTCTTTGCTACGTCACATGGCAAAGGTCCTTGTGATGCTATTGGAGGAACCATAAAGCGCATGGCCACAAGAGCAAGTTTAGCCAAAGAACGTGAGCATCCAATTAAAACTGCAAAAGAACTATTTGATTGGGCGAATCGCAGAAAAGAAGAAGATTTAACAAAATTATCATTTTGTTTTACTACTACTGAAGAGTACGAATTAACGGCATCAGAGCTCAGCGAGCAATATAATAACGCGAAAACGATCCAAGGAACCCAACAATTTCACTGTTTCATTCCATTGTCAGAAAATAAAATTAAAGCAAAACTATACTCGAACTGTACTGATAATGATGCAAAAGTGTTCGATATTGTAAAAAAAATTGAATAAACAATAAATAAATAAAAAAGTATTAATAAAATGTTTTCATGATCTCATAACGCATACCCAAATCCAAAACTTTTAAAGTTTATATATAACATTTAGAAACTCATCGATCATACTCTAAAAAAATATCCTGGTAAAAAAAAAAATTATTTTCGTGTAATCTGTTAATTCATATTAATTTATACATATATACATATACATATAATATTTATACATATACATAATATTTATTCATATAATATACATAATACTAATGAATACATGAAAACGACTTATTTAATTCACGCAAGGCCCTTAACAATAAAATCAGCAAAAAACTGCGGTTCCCGTAATAATTTACACCGAAAAAAAAAATTTTTTTCTACTAAATGTGAAAATTGTGACATGTTTGAAATGTCATAACTTTTTTGTTTATTGGTTTACCATCACCAAATTTTTATGGTAGATAGCTAATATAATGGACCGTTTTCCCTCAAAAAAATACGTTGGTATTCCGATAGGGTTTTGAGATATTTGAGTTATTGTGTCAAAAATTATGTTTTTAATGCAAAAAAAAAATTTTTTTACTGTGTGTATTTTTTTTTTGAATCTTTATTTAGTTGTCTAACTTTGTTTCTTTAGTTGTCTAACAATCGAACGAACCGTTTTTGCTGTGCAGCTTTTTGAATATTTTTGAACCATTTTCACATACACCCTTTTGAAAAGTTAGTCGTGACTCAACTTGAAGATTTGATATCGGAAAATGACGATTTAGATGGAACTGGAAAACTATGCAAAGTTTCAGCTCAATAGAAAAAAATGAATTTAAAAATTTACCAAATTTTGGTGCTGTTGCTTGGAATCACTCTATTGCGAGAGTGTGCTCTCACGAGATCTGCAGCAGCGAATTTATATTACCGTGAGGGACCGAAATCCGTACAGCACCGAAATCCGTACACTTGACCTAAATATCATTATTTTGCTATTTAAATGGCTAAATATGCAGTATTTTATGGACACATCTAATCACAATAAGTTATAAGTTGCTGGTAATGCCAACTGTATATAAGTAGGCCATGATTTGAAAATTATAAAAATCAAAACGTGATCGCTTGCCATTGTGCTGTGTGGTTTGCTTGCCTTCTTAGCGATTTGCTAACAAAAGTGGATAAAGTTTTCAACAGATTAACAGTAAAATTCCTATATTTTTTTGAGCTCGCTGCTTATCAAGATGTCTTCGAATAGTAAGTATTTGTTATTCCAATGCAGTATATGCTGTTTCTTACCAATGCAATAACTATTTTTGAGGTTTATTGTATTGTACGGATTTTGATTCATATTTTCAATTCGAATCTAAATCCGTACACAGGAAAAGTTTAACATATTTCATCATGTTCTAGCCAAAACAAATGATACAATGAAGCCCAAATATAGCGCTTGAGATTGGAAACAGCCGTTGAAGCAATGCCCAATGGCCAATCATTCCGGAAAGCTGCGGATGCTTTTGGTATACCGAAGACCACTGTCAGAGATGCTGTTATAAATCGGGACGCCCAAAAAAAGAAGCTCTCACAGTTTTCCCAACCGATGAGGAAGCCGGAATTGTGAACTGGATCCTTGCAACGGCCTCAGCAGGATTGCCGGTGGGTGAAAAGCAGGTGTGTTAAATCTATCGATTTTGGTGACGTCTGTTTATTCATGCATTAATGTGAAGGTAATTTCGTACGTCACTGCTGTTATTCACATACAATTTACGGTACACGATATGCTAATGCAAAATGCGTTATTTTGCGTAGAATTACAATCTATGAAAGTACTCTTAGAACACAAAGCTGAGAATGAAGCGTTGTCCAATTTGGTATGTAATGTCAGTAATAGAGAGAAGAAGATAAAAATGCCATCTTTAGCATCCAGGTTTTGAGTTTTAAGTAGCTGTACGGATTTCGAATCACAGGTGTACGGATTTTGATTCAACCTTATTCAGGTGTACGGATTTCGATCCAAGGCAAGTCATTTTTATTTTTATTTTTAATGATTTCTACTCAACTTTTAGATCTTGATGTGATTATTTACATCTAAAAAGATGTTAAGGTAACAGAAAAAAGGCTGATCGGTTCTCTATACAAACCCACACATTTTATTCAAAGGCTTTTATTCGGCTTAGTGCTTAGGTGTACGGATTTCGGTCCCACACGGTATCACCAGCAACGAAAAGTTGGCTTCGTTCTTTTCTTCTCTTGTTTCGTCGTTTTGAGTGTCCTTCGTTTCGGCATGTAGCTTTTATATACCAAATTTCTCTCACTCTTCGTTCAGCTGGCGTGGTCGAGAGGGTATGGTGCCCGCACGTTTTGAAAACGTTTTTGCTCATGGGCATGGGTTCGAACCCCATCGACGGCAAACATTTTTGTTATTTCCCGTCTGATAATTATCGCGATAAGTTCGCAAAATCTGTTTCTCGCGCAGATAAAGGCGGCAATTAATTGTCGGGTTGCTTGAAAAATGCCTATTTTCGTCTCATTTCCGCGATAATTTCATTCACTGCATCCTTCTCACAGGCACTAGCAATCTCAAGGATTTAGTGTAAAGCTAACAAGCTCGTAATCAATATATAATTACTAACTGAGAGTTTATTTTTTACGGTCCATTGATCATTTCACATTCCTATATCAAGAGCAAGTACTCTGATGATACGTTATGCTCTGGAAAATCGCAGATATACTTGATCAGCCCAATATGAATCCACTATCCTTAGCATGATCTTGCTGATTAGCAGCACGTTCATTGTTTCAGATATTTGGGCCACAAGTACCTTTGCTATCAGGAAATCCACAGGATCAACTACAGATGTTTCATTTCTTTGAGGATTTTCGTCAGACAGTCCATTTAACGCTACACGCTTAAGGCGAAGATCACGATTATAGTAAAGAAGAAATTTGATACATTATAATCCGCTACGAAAACAATTTTCTTACATAATCAAATAAAGGCCTCTTCTACCAACAATGCCTCGTATCTGGTGATGAGAAGCTTGAGTTGTTCATGCACCCTTATATCATTCATAAGTAAAGTGGTAGGTTAACTGGACTCTAAGGTATATCTTAAAGACAGTTTGAGTAATCGTGAATAATAACAAACAAGCATATAATCCAAATCACTCACATAGATTTAGATCACTGAAACCTGTCAATTCAGATTTCAACAACAATCATCAACAAACATTGAAAACTAATTCGTTATCTGTGATTAGAATTGAGATTGCGATTGTATATACTCAAACACATGAGATTGATTGGAGAGGAGAGTAATTATAGAATCATTTCTATCATTACTCTCTCCACACGTTGTGTTATGTATTTCGGACAGACGATCCAAATCTCAGTAACCAATTTCGCATCCCAAGCC
This sequence comes from Aedes aegypti, assembly GCF_002204515.2. Taxonomy (NCBI): domain Eukaryota; kingdom Metazoa; phylum Arthropoda; class Insecta; order Diptera; family Culicidae; genus Aedes; species Aedes aegypti. The sequence goes on from NC_035108.1 coordinate 406,800,701, forward strand.
TTACCTTCCTTTAACCTTCAGGCAGCAATAACTGAAGGAAACCTAAGCAAATAGTTTCCGCGTAAAGCTACACTTTTCCTGGCACAATTTCATCCTCCCAATCTCACACATATGGGCGTATATGACAATCGTAGGATTTTCCTATTACCTTGAATTATGGGTGGTATCCTTTCCTTGGTTGTATGGTTAACACTTCAGCAAACCACAAGTGGTGGGTCATTTGTTTTATTTCTAATGAGGCTATAGTTCGATAAGATACACTTTTGCTGCTGTCACAACTCTGAACATCTATTTACTGCGCGTTGGTTTGGTGTCAGTTTTCCCACATTTTTTCCACCAAAACCGACACCGAAGGAGCAAAAAGAGGAGATGGTTTTATGTGCTATCGTATATCGGATTTTTCTTACGTTAATTAAATTACAGCTTCGATCCAACGTTGAACGGCTATTGGCGTTTTTTCACACTGATGTTCACTTAACATTTATGTGTAGAGCACAGCATAAATTTCACTTTTGCAACTTTTATTTCTCTAATTGATTAAATATGACACTCATATGTTATAATGATTTTTTCAACTAACGATGCAACATAGGAAAAACCCCACAATTCTTGAATTAACAACAGCCCCGCCGGGCTCCGATTTTCAACAAATCACACAAACTTCAACTAATAACAACTGTAAAGATGCTGCCTTCCTTCCAGATTTTCCCTCCAGTCAGAGGAAAAATTGCACAATATCGAATATTTGCTTCTGGATCTTCTCACACCTTCTTTTTTTTCTTCGCACCCGGAGCAGAAACGGAAAAACCGTAGCACTAGATAGCGAATGAAAAAACACAATAAGGCTAGTCGGTGGAAAGCAGCCCCTTAGAACCTGTGATGGCGATTCTACTTTGGAGGAAAATTGCCTCTCTGGCTCTCTGGGCGCTCCTCGGTCCGAACGCGTGGTTAGCCACCTATATTCTCCCGCTCACGGTGCTGTTGTCGTTTAGTCTCCACTCGCCAAATATTCTTATGTATTCAGAAGGCGATCTCCGCGTAAGCTCCATCATGGGACACCCGCTTGATAGTACATCTGGGAGGGGAGAGATGTTTATGTTGCTTTATTTTGGGACTACTTTCGTCTCAACACGATACAAATCTCCATTCGTATGCTATGATTTGCGATGATTTGAGATTTGTTGTTGCTCTCTTCTCTTTCTTTTTTGTAGTAGAAAATTCTATGCTAAGAAAAGACGACCACGAGTCTCCATCAACACTTGTTTCTTCGAAGTGTTGGAAGAAATTTCTCGAGTAACGTGACGTAGAAAATGCGTTTCTGTTGAATAAATTGCGTATTCTACACGATTAGTTATCTTCTAACTCAGTGCTCAATAATATTACACTTCACGCGGTACAAATCGAGAAGAACTATGAAACGCGAGTTCTGTTTGTTTTCAGACTTTATTGCAGACTGTTTGGATACCGACCATAGTATTCTATTTATAGTGGGCTCTTCCCTATAACCGTGGTGTGAATGTTCTAGTACTTCGCGTGCGTTCTATATTTTTTATGCACGTATATATATTTTTTCGAAAGTGGTATTGCAAAATTTTCTAGAAATATCTAGAACGAGCGATTATTAATAAGCCACATCATTGGATTGTGCGCCGAATTATATCGATAGTTTACCGATAGATAACGATAACACAGCTGAATGGATTCGTGTGTCGAGTGCGCTTATTGAGAACATCACATTCGGACCTGTTTATAAACTATGTTGGCTTTCAAGGAGAGTGGAGTGGATTCGATAAAGTACACGTTTGTCTGCTGATGCAGAAAGAGCTTAACCTGGGAGGGAGGCACCGATACTACACACGAAATATGACACAACACTTTTCCAAATTGCAAGATAACTCCCGCTCGCCAACGACAATCAAGGCAGGCTTGGGGAAAATCGCTAGTTTTCTTTTATTGTGTACCTTCGATCTTTCTGGACAAACTCGGAAAAAGGGCCATAGTTTTATGTGCATTCAATTTTATTGATGATTGTAAAACAGTAAAAAGATGCGTGTTTCATTACTTTATATTCGATCAAATTAGAAGGTAATATAGTGGCATTGCTTTTGGGTGTTGCAGGAATTGATTTTCAACCGACTGTTGTCAACTTTGTTGGAATGCAAAAATTTGTTTTGATCAATTACGCGCTTTTATCAAGTTTGTCCATTCTTCAAGATCTGGGCTCACAGTGACAGTTCGTGACAGCAGAATCTCGGCTCACTATGACGTACATAAATTTTGTATCGGTTTCTCCCTCCCAGAGCTTAACCAATAGGCTTCTATTAGAAATCATCGCTTGCTTGCACAATTCAGCAAACATTTCGTATTATTTTTTGGCTTGCTACTCTGCTTTAACTTTCACCAAAGACGAAAAAAGACTTTCGTCTTCCTAGCAATTGCCTAAAAGTAGTTGAGGAGTGGAGGTGATAGAATCAAATCTAGAAGATTGAGAAAAGTACTGCGATCTGTAAAACATATGTAAGTACCGAATAACCGATTGTAGTACTAGAAGTATTTTCATATACTGTAATACATTATAGTTCAATCTCCCTTACTCGATATTACGTAGGGGAACTTACGTATTGTCGGCAGCCTAAGCAGCTGAACTTTTAAGAGGGCAATTTTACGCAACAATTAGCAGGAGACACCTGAACTACACTTGAGCACTCTTCATTTGAACAACAGAATTGCAGTTATAAATAAAATAGCAGAGAGTCAAATTGAATACACAACGCCACTAAATTTATGCAGACTGAGGCACCGTCCACAAATTACGTAACGCTCTAGGGGGAGCAACTCAAACACAAAATTTATTATTTTTTATGCAAAGACCGTTGCGGAGGGGGGAATGGTCGAAAATTGTTCATTTTAACGTTATGTCATAAATGAACGCTGCCTAATTTCGTTTTCATTTATTTCATCAAATATTTTTTGTATTCAATTTCGGCTGTAAAAATTGCCATGTCATGGTTATAAACTTGCAGCAAGTGCGAATCCAACCTAGAAGTTGCAGCGTGACGTCATGACGTTCATAATATTGTGCTATGCAAGAAAAATCCACGGAACACGATTATCGGATTACTTGAATTTCAGAGTTGCGTTTGAATGGGTTACATGCATGCCCCTTTTCACTACTCACACTATTATTTATTAAGGTGCGGCTAATTTTTCAAAAGCTCTCAAAACCAAAAATTCTTGTACCCTTATGAACTCAAATCATATTAGAAGAGAAACCTCAAAGTTTGAGCAAAAAATATTAAGATTTAGCCTTCAGTGAAGGCACTATAACTTCGGTTTTTTTTACCAATTCTGAAACTTTTAGCATCATTATTTTCAAAGTTAAATTTATGAAAACTTTGTAGAACATCAATTTTTTCTTAAATCGGAACAATTTTTGTTAAAAGTAGTTTTCTCGAAATTTTACTTCATTTTATTGAAAAATTCACACGAATTTTTGGTCTTGAGAACTAGTAAAAGCTAAAAGGTAACGCAAAATTGAAAATTCTACAGGCTCTTTTTACATTTTTTTTTCACGTTCATGTTATTCTCAGTGTATGAGACAATCAGAATTGGCCCTTTACAAATCAATTCACTTATGATTTGACACAAATACATCATCTTCTGATTGCCTGTAGAAGAACAGGAGTGTTGCCAAAATAGTTAACCTATTGAAAAACGTATATTTTATATGTTTCTCAGTATATTGAAGTTTATGCGCTACAATCTTCAGATAAGGAAAGTATTGAAAGGCTCAATTATTACCAATGCATGTTTACCTATGCCTAATTCCAATGAATTAATTAGTTGTGTTCGATTTTTTCAATGAATTTAAATAGTGAATAAACACACCGCAATTGAATATGGTTTTCTGGCAACCTATTCCCGAAATAAAAAGTGATTGCCAAGGAAAGCAAAGTGCATTAATTTTAATTTGTGATTTAAAGCATAAAAATTCAGTATTTTCGAGTGCTTCATAGACAAATCAAAAGTTTAATAGTGCATGAGTGATCGGTCCGCAGCTTTTGTGACAGATTGGTATTGGAACGGAGAATTGGACATTGCAAAGTGGTGAGTTTTTCTCAAGCTGTTCTTGTGTTGTTTTATTCGGCAGCTCACAAATGACGATAATTTCGTAAGCATTTATTTCATTCAATGATAAAACCCATGTTATATAATATTTTTGTGAAAGATGCGGTTTACACGGAAGATTATAGTTCAATGAATATATTGAGTACATTGAAGGCAACTCTTGTTCCGTAGATAAATTTTAACAAGGACGATAAGTGAGTGCTGCCGAAAATACCCTCAGGGTGCCGAAGCCATCATTTACCCTATCTCGATATCGAGTTAGAGGACCATAGTGAAAGTTAGTGTTTACGGCTCAATGGTTCCTTGGATTGCGTTTGCACTGGTTTTGTGTTCTGTAACTTAGTACCGTAAAACGGGGTAACTTTGATAGTTTTTTTTTAAGAAAACTTGAATATTTATGCATGCTGATTCAAAGAATTATAGTTTATATTTTTAAAACAAGTACTGGCATCCTAGCTCTCGATTGCAGTCGATAGATTACCGAAGGATTTATTTTGAATGGATATATAATTTTCCACATAATCGAAAGTTGGTTTTCTGTTTTGGGGTAACTTCGATAATGGAGCATAATTCAAACAAAATAGAATGAATAATGAACATTTGTAGGGCATTGCATACCTCTAGGCGTTTAACGTTGTATGGAAATTTCTGACCTATATTACAAAAATGGTCTCAGTTTGTGAAAATGCTTTTCGCTAAGCGATTTGAGACCGTATTCAAGTTCTATGATAATTAGGCTGTCAAAGATAAGTGGCCAACTATTCAAAACTACATCAAATAGTGAGCGTAGAACAGATTGTTTGTAAGCGTTTCGAAAATGCTAAAATTGTGTCAATTTTTAATATTCGTATAAAAAGCCTCAAATGTTCTTGATTCAAATGAAAACCGCTCTTACATGGAGTGTCATACTAATATTATTTAGTTTTGCATTCGTTTTGCTTAACTGATTAACAGAAATTATGATATTTCGTTTAGTATGTGGTGGGTTACGCACTATCACAGTTACCCGCATTATCAAAGATACCCCGTTTTACGGTACCTCCTTAATTCAATGTTTCCTTCAATATCCAGTTATGTAAAATTGACTGTAGTATATGATTCACATCAGTACTTTCACGTTTGATCATCTCACGTTTGTCCTTCAAGATTATAGTCCATTCTTATCCCTGGTTCAGACCCAAATGGCGAGCTTTGAAATCAAATAGACCACCGAAATCAGTACAATAGTGATGGAAAAAATGAACAGGAGTTGTAAAATGAACACCGTTTCTTATTTCAATGGATTTTGATAACGTACGGACGATTCAGAGCATAAATCAGAGTGTTATGGTCGATACGGAGGTCAATTGAAGTGAATATATCAACGAAAATAACATTTTAGAAAACCGTGTTTTAAACAGTTATAAGGTTTTCAAGGGGCTCCGCAGCTTGTAGATTGAAGCGCCCATCTAGCGAATAGGGAGCCGTGGGTTCGATCCCCACATGAGCACGTGGTTTCTTTTCGCAGTTTCAATTTAAATTTGTACATTTGACATGTGTTTCATCTTATCTTGTAACAGCTAACTTCATTTGACTGGAATTGCCTAGAACTTGACAATTAATTAACTGCACGTTTGAAAATTAGAAGAAGCGTAACTTTTAGCTGAGGTCTTGAGGTTTTTCATTGAGATGAATAATATCTTCTTCTTGGCATTGACGTCTTCACTGGGACAGAGCCTGCTTCTCAGCTTAGTGTTCTTATGAGCACTTCCACAGCTATTAACTAAGAGCTTTCTTTGCCAATTGACCATTTTTGCATTCGTATATCGTGTGGCAGGTACTGTGTTTACAGATTCATTACGAAATTTGACTCGAAATAGACCGTTCCGAAGGCTGCCTGGTTCCATAAAATGATGTTACAACATCATAATGATATTCTCAAAACCAATTATTGAAACATAAAAAAATAGAATTTTGACTTTGATGCCAGAAACGGAATTCAGGCTTTGGAACATTTAACGATGATTGACACACGAGCCATAATTTTAACCCATTTATCCGCCTGCATTCACACAACACGCATGAATTTTATTGGTCGTGGAAGAAAACGAGCCAGGAAAGAAAATAAGACAGAAACACACCACCTATCTTTTTGGAGCCGGAGAAACAATATTGTTGCGATGAATTTGTGGTGAAACTGGCAACACTGAGCCGTTTGCATATAACTTTGTGAAAATGTTTTGAATTGGATTAGTTGTATCCCAAGTAACCATAAGCACTAATAATAAGCCCTTAATCAGCATCATAAATGCGTACATGCATTATAATAGCACCACAAATGCTTACACACCCTATAACAGCACTTCCGCTGCATAGAAACTCTATTACAGCATCATTAATGCTTCTAAGCCTGATGCATACGGGCATTAAATAAGCACTATATTGGCTCTATATTCGCATACAGGGCCTGTTTAAATGCCATCCAGTGTCTTGACAGATATACCACGTGCTTTGCGTTTACATATAGTGGTGAGAGGGAGTCAAACATAAGTCTTCTCACTACTACAATTGCAGCTTTTATGACGGGGAAAAGTGGTGGTTAAAATTGGTCACTTTTCTTTCCAATACTATTCATCTTATGTGGGCGAAGGAGCAAAGGAGCAGAACTTCAACAACTCAACAATACAGGTGTCGCAGGTTCGAGACGCAAAATGAGGAATTTCATCATCATAAAACAAGGATCAATATGTGGCAATTTCAAGTCCTCAAAAGGATTAAAACCACCAAAATGAATAAGTCTGATACGGAGAAGTACTATCTCAATCATTTTATTACATTTTGCATACTATTCGAGGTTTCAATTTTCATTCATTTATTTATTTACCTCGTGTACCAGCTGCTTGGCCGCATACGCGAAAGCTCTCTGGCTGCGTACGCGAAAGCACAAAATATTCGCCCGAAAAACCTGGCGAAAACAACTGACGTTTCTCACGTGGTCTTATATCAGCACTAGTGATGCCGAGAAGCACGGTTATATCTTCGCATTATAATGGCACGCTATTTCGCCTTTTCTGGCATTATAATAGCATTATATGCGTACCGTAAAACGGGGTATCTTTGATAATGCGGGTAACTTTGATAGTGCGTAATCCCCCACATACTAAACGAAATATCATAATTTCTGTGAATCGGTTAAGCAAAACGAATGCAAAACTGAAGAATATTAGTATGACACTCCATATAGAAGCTGTTTCCATTTGAATCGAGACCATTTGAGGCTTTTTATACGAATATTAAAAATTGACACAATTTTAGCATTTTTGAAACGCTTACAAACAATCTGTTCACGATCACTATTTGATGTACTTTTGAATAGTTGGCCACTTATATTTGGCAGCCTAGTTATCATAGAACTTGAATACGGTCTCAAATCTCTTAGCGAAAAGCATTTTCACAAACTGGGACCATTTTTGTAATCTAAGTCAGAAATTTCCACATAACGTTTAACGCCTATAGGTATGCAATGCCCTACAAATGTTCGTAATTCATTTAATTTTGTTCGATGCATACTCCATTATCAAAGTTACCCCAAAACAGAAAACCGACTTTCGATTATATGAAAAATTATATATCCATTCAAAATAAATCTTTTGGCAATCTATCAACAGCAATCGATAGGTAGGATGCCAGTACTTGTTTTAAAAATATAAATTATAATTCTTTGAAACAGCATGCATAAATATTTAAGTTTTCTTCGAAAAAACTATCAAAGTTACCCCGTTTTACGGTATATAAAACTGACAAGCATCAAATGATTACCCTATATGCGCATATAATGCTGTTACCGTGCCGCATTATCGTGCTTACTGGTTACTTGGGCAGTTAAATCACGGCGACTATTAGTCGTTCTCACCGTAAAAAAATCGCTCTGATTTGGGGAAACCTTTATGCTTAGACTGACTACTCATTTCAATGGTTGCTATTCCGTGATTGACCGAAGTCAGTGAAGATGCACAAAGAATCAACTAAAAGTTCGGCTGGGATTGGCCATAATCTTCCTCAGTGTGCACAATTCAGTGCCTCTTTTTATACAGGATCAATGACGGCGCTGGCCACGTCCGTACAGCCAGGTGGGAATGGGGGAAGAAATATATGTGTGTAACCATTGCTATTTGAAGACCGTATTTTTAAACTCTGCATCTCCACAAAGGTTACTGGGAGAGATGTTTGTTAGTGGGGAGGATCGTTGGGTCACAGGATTCACTTTGATAAGTTATTAGACCATGATAAACAATTATTCGTGAGATAAAAACATGCTTATAAACATATTTTCAATTGATATGAAAAATTTACAAGTAGAAGAATATGATGTCGGCACTTGAAGTGACGAACCATTCAAAGTTTGTTAAACAAATAGTTAAACGTAACATTCCAAGCAGTGTTGTTGATCGGCGAGAGAATCAACGAGAGCCAACGATAATTATTCTCTTTTTCACCTTCCCTCTTCCCACCGGGTGGTAGGAGAAGCAGCGCATGGGCAAGTCAATAAATGAACGGATTGTGTCATTCGGTTGACTTGTTCATTTTCTTCTCTTCTTGCAAATGAACAAAGATACACAGCGTAGCCGATTGATTCATGCCATGATAGCGGCTGCATACAGATCGCATACAGGAGAATCGCCGCCCGATAATTTTCAAAAAAGAGAGGGATTTTACTCATTTGATCGCAATCATTCCATGGCGGTTTTCGCATTATTCGTACCTATTGCGATACTTTTTTTTATTTGCTATGTTGTTCGTTTTGGACACGGCTCGCACCTAGGAAGATCCATCTGGCCGTTTGCAATGCATTTGCAATTCCGACAGCTTGTGCGTGCGTATAATTGACTTTCTTACAACACAAATTCAACAACGCTGCAATTCTCACCCCTTTATAATGCTTTTTGTATGTTAATTTGACAGTATTGTATTAACTTTAATATCACAGACAAACAGACGTCACACTCTCATCATTGTCCATCGACCACCTTTTTAACGGTTGATTCAAAAATATGGTAGGTGGCCAATCCGCCACCCGCAGCGCTCGCATCGTTTTTGTTCGCGTTTGACGTTTACACACTAACGCCATCTGTTGGCTCGTCGGCCAAACACACCGATTTTAACATTGGGCGTACATGTCCTCGTGACTATGATTTTGATCGCGATTTGTTCTAAGTGTTACGTCTGTTTGTCTGTGTTAATATCATGAGGACAATCATTTGCCGCTTCCTTCAGCGTAGAGCATAAATGCAGTTAAATTATTTTAATCCGAAACAGTTGAAAAAGATTTTATAACCTATGATTTAAATACTGCAGAAGAAGACATGAGGAATCTTTGATAGTATTTGTTACACAGCAAATTTCAAGTTTAAACAGTTTAAATTCAAACATCAAACTGCAATACTTAATCGCACTATTTCGCATTCAACAAAGCGTTCTGCTTATTCAAAAGTTGAAGAAAACTGATTTAATTTCATTTTGTTTGTTAAATATCCAATTTTGCTTGGATTGTTTAGTAAAAAACGGGAGTTCAAATGATTTCTGCAATTTATTTCGTATTATTTTCACAATTTTCGTTTGCAATAAGGCGGCATCCACAAATTACGTAACGCTCTAGGGGGAGGGGGGGAGTAGGCTCAAGCGTTACGGCTCATACAAAAATTTAATTTTTTTCATACAAAAAGCGTTACGGAGGGGGGGGGAGGTGGTCAAAAATTTCCAATTTTAGCGTTACGTAATAAATGGACGCCGCCTAAGGGCCAAATTTTGAACGACCTACATCATAAAACTTTTGGAAGGGTGGACATTTTGAAATAAGTTACAAACATTTGAGTGAATTATAATACGGATTCAATGATTATACAGTCGACTCTCCACATCTCGATGTTCTATATCTCGATATCTCTCCCTATGTCGATGATTTTTTCGGTCCCTTCAATCTGCATACATTTTCACTTTCCATATCTAGATATCGAGATCCTTATCGATGTCCTTATCTCGATATCTTCCTATCTCGATGTAATTTTCATTCCCGATTTTCTCTTCGTATGTCGATATGCCCATTATCAAAGGTTACTAGACTAGATTTTAGGAATTCTAAACAATTTGCAAAGACGAAATGACGTCTGTTTGTTTTCAACTTTCCTAGTAACGAAGTGATATTCCTTAAAAATATGTTCTATGTCTCGATCTCTCCCTATCTCGAATCTCGGAATATTCGGAATATATATATTGCAATGATTTTTAGCAAAACGGCCGTAGAAATCCACTAGTGCCTAAAGTCACACAAAGGTTACGCACACTCTATGCGGCAAGAATTACACAGCGACGGATGAAGTATGTCGAATTCAAATTGCTGTTAAACTCAGAGAATAACTCAGATTAAACATAAACATTAATTACCATGCAATTCGATCAACCCATATGTTCTTTGTTTATAAATTGTCAAACGTTGTGCAGTCGGAAGGATTGCGTCCAGACCTATCGCAGGGGCAATGATGGAGTGAAATTTCACTAGTATCAACTTCATGTAGCTTAGCAAAAAGATGATGGTTAAGGCGAAGTAGGCCGTCATTGAAATTTGAACGCGTCGTTGATGATTGTTGCTAATTCATCTCACGATTTTGAATCAAAGAAATCTGTTGGTTTTGCACTGACACAGCTGAAAAAGTATCAGCATACTTTATGCATGTTAGCGCGTATTGTGATACCTTTTCAAGTCAATATAAACTGTCAAGACTGAGTTTTATCACATTGAAATGCAAGATGAAACATAATCATTGCTGCCAAAACGAATGACGGGCTATTTAGCCTTAAGACGAAGTAGGCTAGTTCATCTCACGACGAATTATTAAAAATCATTTGGTTTTCACTGACCTAACTGAAAAAGCATACTATCTGCATGTGAGCGCACATAGTGATGGTTTTCTGAATCAATATTAAATAAAACCTCTGAGTTTTATTAGTTTGAATTTGCGAGCTGCAAAGTCAACATGGCTGCCAGAACGAATGATGGGCTACTTACCCTTAAAAACGTGCAATGTTTCTTCTTTAAGTCAATACCTCTCCAAGTCGATGTTACCTAATTCGATGGGATCTGTTTCAGTTTCCTATAAAGGTTAATCGATATTTTCATGAAAATTTACAAATATCCTCCAAATGATAATATTTTTTTTTAAATTGAATGTTATGATTATTTTAATAAGGTACAGTGGGGGAAGTGTATCAGTGGGGTAATTGGATCATTCGTCAATATTAAGCATAAATACTTGAATATGTTAAATCACAGATGAATATGTTATCTGTGGTTAAATGTTTTCGCACCATTGCTTCATTTTAGGTTATATTTAGGGACAATGGAAATTCGCGATTTCGAGGAAGCCGCGAATTCCGCGAAATTTGGGCTTCGCCGCGAAATTCAGGAAATCAAACGAAATGCCGTAAAAATAGTTAAATTTGAAGAATTCGTATGCTAATCAAGGTAAATTCCAGTTTATTGCTTCTGAAAATGGTTTATTCATCTTGGAGTCGAAGTTCCATAAAAAAATTATAACTGTTTAGTTTTAACTTTGACGTTGTCCTGCTAGTTATTTTCATTTTAAATTTTGCAAAAACCACCCTTATTTCAAACATATAATCTAAATTTGTAAAAATAAACAATTGATTGAAATTCCATGAATTTTACACATATAAAGGCTTGTTCTTTTACTGAAAATGTGTATTTTTGTGTAAAGTATGGTCAAAAATACGGGGCCGTGACAAAGCCGCAAAATTTGTAATTTATCGTCAGAGTCACTCGCGAAATTTCAAGAATTTTGCCGCGAATTTCCATTGTCCCTAGTTATATTCTTACGCCCACACTGAAACTACTGCAAAACTGGTACTACACGTACACTAACACAAGCAAACTTGTTAGCGGCAAAAATCAATTAATTTGTGAATTGTTTTCCATCAATCAAAATCCATTGTACCTCGTCTAAAATCGAATACTATTAGTTTTTTCGACACATGATGAGCATTTAAGTTCTTATTAAATGAATCTCAAAGAAAAATATGTGATTTTTATGAATAAATACAGATATATTGTACATGGTACACTTACCCCTACTTTTTAATGGGGTGGGGCAAGTGGATCAAATATTATTATTATTTATTGGCAGACTGCTTACGAGATTTTTAATAAATTTGAATATCAGCAAATGTTCTTTTCCTTTAGTTTTATTCATTTCTAGCTTAAATTTGTCAAATTGATTATAGAAAGTTTAAATCAATCCACCTAAAAGTTTTTTAAAACTTTTTTGGTATAAAAAAATATATAAAAGAATAATAATTTCAAAATTCACACGAAGCTTTTCGTGGTTTATCTAAACTGAGTTGCAAAAGAGCAAAATATACTATTTTTTTAATAGAAGTATATAATCGTACCTTATTTGATTATATTAATTGTTCTAGACATATGATACAAATATATTCATAAATAGAATAAAAGGATTTCAGTTTGTTATTCAAAAGTAAATGTAACTAATATTTATAAACTGCGAGTGTTTTACGAAAACATCGTAAGGAATAATCCTACAATACTTATGTACAACTTATGTGTATAAATGGATGGATTTTCCCCAAAATATTCTAGTTACAATTTGTTTTGTTCGAATTAAAGTGGACTAATTTATACATATTTCTCATTATATTTTGATTAAATAAAGATACTTTTTAATTTTAAAGTATTAAAATGTTACATTGCTAGCACTAATAACAAGAACGAGAGTAATATCATTCCTACTATACATAATTTGTTATCCATAGAAAAAAGTTTGAATTACATAATTCACCTTAGCTGTACATAATAATGAAGTTGACTATTGATTTTTCTGTATCCACTTACCTCACGGTACCTTAGTTATAAAAAGGCTTATAACTCATTTCAGGGCAACAAAATTTGAAATTTTTGAATGCTGCTTAAAAATTGTCACGTAGATAAAAATGTTAAAATTTTATTATTTTGAATGTATTTTGTCAATATAATTAAAAGTTGAAGAATATTAGAAAGATTTGGAAAATATGTGTTCTGTATCTCGATACCAACCTAACGCGATTGTCCATTAAATATCGAGTTAGGGAGAGTTGATTGAAAAGTCAATTATCATGACAAACGCACGGTGACTAAACTTTGGAATTAGTAAATCACAATGAAAAATTCTGAAGGGAATTAAATGTTCTAGAAATTGAATTTGTCTACATTACATAATATCACAAGGTTTGAAAGTTTAATAACTGAAAATAAATATAAATCATGTTTACCACCACCAGTCACAATATTCTATTCCAATCAAAAAATGGCAGCTATTGTCAACAATATTATGAATTACATGGATAAATTGTCATATACTTAATTCATAGCTTTCTTAAAGCATTGTATAATGAAACATTCGAACGTTATTCATCCAGAAAACTTCGTGATAGGAGTTTTCTAGATCAATATGAATATCACTAATAATGCTATGAAGAAAAATTAAATTGTAAAAATTTCAGTGAATATGCCATACTCCTACCAACAGAACCATTCAATTGCTATAAATTGATTGTCTATATCAATATGACTAACTTTCCCTATGCATCAAAATTCGTTCAAATGCTCATTACCAATGGAAAAAGAAATGTTTAGCTTGCTAAGTCATGTCACAAGATTGAATTGAAAGTTCAAATCTACACGAAGATGAAGACGATACTTCAAATATCACAATCGCTTGTGAAAACATTAAGGTGATTATAAAACGAAGCCAAACTTTGAATTTTGAAGTGCACAAGACTGGAGAATCTGACAACAGTTCGCGTTCAAAATAAAAAAAAATGCTTGCTAGCTGGTGGTGCCCAATGGGATAAATTTTCAACGCGGAGCGCTGCTTGGTTCTCAAATATTGTGCTCTTGAAAATTTGAGGTGTGGCTTCGTTCTATTCTTCTTTCTGGCGTTACGTCCCCACTGGGACAGAGCCTGCTTCTCAGCTTAGTGTTCTTATGAGCACTTCCACAGTTATTAACTGAGAGCTTACTATGCCAATGACCATTTTTGCATGCGTATATCGTGTGGCAGGTACGATGATACTCTATGCCCTGGGAAGTCGAGAAAATTTCCAATCCGAAAAGATCCTCGACCGGTGGGATTCGAACCCACGACCCTCAGCTTGGTCTTGCTGAATAGCTGCGCGTTTACCGCTACGGCTATCTGGGCTTCGTTCTATAATCACCTTAAACTAAAGGACTGTTCACGTTAGATTTTTTGTCGGTTTCTCGAACCCTTCTTCTCCATTGCTAGTGAAAGATTTTATGCTTAAAAATTGAAAACATGTTGTAAACATAATCTTTTATGTAAACAACGGACGATTCCTGAAATTGTTGAAATATTTATTCGCATAGTAATTAATGGAAACAAATCTTGGAATCCGTGTGAGATGCCTTACTTAATACCAGCGAATGTAAGAGTATACATTTGAATTCTAATCATAAGAATCACATCCTAGATTCGGCAGACAGTTTCTAATTCTCTACCACGCCAATAAATGATAGGTATCTTCTTATAAACCGTAGGAGTCTCTTATGCATTCTGTTACAAAGTTTAAAAACACGTGACGAACGGGTCGAGTTTTCGAAACATTGCCAGTTTGCTGGCACGCACCGTCTACAGGGGGTTGTCAAAATAACTGGGACAGGCAAAAATTGGGCCAACTTTGGAATGCTGTAACATTGACAAAAATTGACCGATTTCAATTCTTTAAGAAGTAATGGACGGATCAACTAATCTTGTTTTGAGGTGCATCCACGGAGATGAACTATGACCACCGGAAACCGGTTATAATCCGGATTTCCGGTAGCATGTCTTATGCAGTAAAATTATGATGTGTTTTTAGTAAAGGTCTCGGCTAAAAAATCAAATAAATTCCCGGAGGAATCTGTCATTGGGGACATCACAGCCTCCCTCATGGTAATCCGGTGGTCCCAAAAATGGCCACTGTACTCAAATATCAACTTAAGGTCTACAGTAGCCCTATTTAGCACGAGACATACAAAAATGAACCGTCGCACGATATGTATAAAAGTTCAATTTCAATTGTCCCTAATTACAGGTTCCCTCTGGAACATCCGGTGGTCCCGGAAGTAGTCACTGTAGTCAACTATCCATTTTGAGTCTACAGTTGCCCTATTTACGACAAGACATGAAGAATGAGCCGTCGCATGATATGCTTTGGTGTTAAAATCGAAATGTCACCTATGCAAGGTTCCCCCGGGGCACTTGGCGGCGCCTTGAGTGGCCAAATCTGTACAAGACTCATTTTCAACTTATAATAGGGTATTTTAAGATAAGCTAGGGAGAAAACAATATTGCGCGACATATTTTGAGTGAATAAATTGTTTGATCCCAATTCGGATCCACTACCGGCACCGATTCCGGGGAAATGGCCATATCTTGGTTGTTTCTTGACCGATCTTAATACTTGACGCACCAATCGCTTCAGAATTTGATCTTCTATCTTCATGTGTAGTAAAATTTTGATTTTTTAGCCGAGGCCTTTGCTAAAAACACGTCATAATTTTACTGCATAAGACATGCTACCGGAAATCCGGATTATCACCGGTATCCGGTGGTCATAGTTCATCTCCGTGGATGCACCTCAAAACTAGATTAGTTGACCCGTCCATTACTTCTTAAAGAATTGAAATCGGTCAATTTTTGTCAAAGTTACAGCATTTCAAAGTTGGACCAATTTTTGCCTGTCCCAGTTATTTTGACAACCCCCTGTATATGGTCGCAAATATTCCTAAGAGCGCCCGAGCGACCGACGCATTGCAATGCATTGATGCAGGTACCGATAGTATCTTCACACAATCGAATAGTGATCCGATCGAGCGATGCAAAATGGCGCGAAGGATCGGATCACGAAACGATAATGAACAGCCTGCTGGCACTGGAGAATGGATCACCAGTTAACACAAGTAGACTGCAATGAACATACGTGCCAATCGAACGATGCTGACTCTCGCGCAATGTTCATTTCAACGTTCTCTTTGCCATGTCGCCTTTCGCCTGAGAGGGTGAACTCGGTTGCCCTCTCCAAGCGTAACAATCGATTCGGCAATAATTTCGGATTGAGTGTGGATTGAGGCGAGAGAA
Organism: Aedes aegypti; assembly: GCF_002204515.2. NCBI lineage: Eukaryota > Metazoa > Arthropoda > Insecta > Diptera > Culicidae > Aedes > Aedes aegypti. The sequence continues at coordinate 406,817,014 of NC_035108.1, forward strand.
AACATCCTTGATTCCAAGCTATCAGGATGAAAGCATGTGTTGTGTACTCATATGGAAAGAAAAAAAACTAGATTGTCTGGACCATCACAGAATTTTTGCCGACACTTTCAATGACGAACCATTCGAAATTTGTTGAATAAAGTGAATGTTTTGCCAGTCTACACTTAGATTGTCGAACCATTCCAAGCTTTTAAATTACCAGAGTATAAGAAAAAAGGGATGTTTAAGAAATATGTAAACATAAATAATTTATGAATAAGACTATATGCCCATATTCACAGTGACGACCCATCCATAGTTTGTTGAAAAATCATATTTATATCCCACCGTTGTGTAGTAATACATATTTAACAGAATTGAAACAAAAGCATGAAACGAGCTCACCAGTTGATTCTTCATCCTTCACTGAGCAGCCAAAATCCACTTTCAGCTTCACTTAACGCGTGCAGACACTGTGTACATGATGATGATGATGATGATGATGATTATTAAGCCACCATCAGCGCAAGGATTACCTATGGCTGCAGAATCATACCGGGATGGTATGATCTACCTGATGGTTTGTTGTAGCAGGGCTAGTTAATATCTTTGAAGACCTTTGGAAGACAACACTAAGGCTGTTTTCTCATGACAAAAGGCTGGCGACCCCACGCACTTTCATCCAGTCAACAGTTCAATTAACTCCCTTAGGCTACCCCTCCCCAATACCCAATATATAGTAATATATCATATATAGTGTTATTAAAGTATCTTACCGTAAAATTATAGAAAAATAAATTAAAAATTATACTCAGCTTAATCCAAATAAACTCAAAAACAACATCCGGGGAAGTATTTCAAGCTTGTAGCTTCGTGATTCCAACGTTTTGTCACCGGAAAAAGCGTGCAGACACTGTGTACATAGCAAGAAATCACTTTCTATGTATAATAAAATTATATTAAACGAGATAAACCGACACTTGAAGTGACGAACCATCCATAGTTTGTTTGAAAAATACGTAATGTTGCCTCCGATTTAAATATGTTACTAAGCATAAAACGACCTTAACAGTTGGTAATTCATTCTCGGTTGAACTCGAATATCTTTTCGCACTTGCACAGCGTAAACCGGTCACGATTACCCTTGATTCTATTGCTCACTTCACGGGAACATAGAACAGAAACAAGACACTACCCAGCAGATCGCGTGCTAACAGAGAGAAAAAATTGGAACCGACGAAACGTTGCTTGGGCTTCCGTGGAGCACTCTTTGATTTGGGTAAACCTTTATGGTTCCCGAACTGTTACACTCTCTGCATATGGTTCGATCGGCTTTTAAGGATTTTATTTGGATTTTGAAACACTGACGGAATCTTACTGTATTGTGATAGTCTGTAGGGTAATTCTTGACACGAAGTATTGCTGTAAAAAGACATGTGAGCTTTAAGAGGAATTCTTGTATAATTTCCCGGAAAACATTCTTCACTAAATTCTTCAACTCCAGAATTAACCTTTGTAAAATTTCTGGAGGAATATATCTCCAGTTATTACTATAAGTTAGTAATAACTGAAGAAATAAATAGAAAAATGTCTTACAGAATCTTTTAAGAAAATCCTGTAAGAAGTTCTGAGGGAATTTGCGGAGTTATCACATTGTTGGATCGTTAAACAGCGATTTCATTGAATGAATTCTGAAGGATTTCTTATTAAAATCATTCTAAAACTTTCACGTAGAATTCCAGGGAGAATCACTTGAGGAATCTTCATAATAATTTCCGGATGGATACCGAATGGATGTGTGTATTCCCGAAGAAAACTGTAGACCTATCAAGAAGATTTCGAAAAGCTTTTTAAATCATGATTGAAGTACCCCTGAAAATACAAGATAGAGATACTGGAAATCCTAGAAGAGTATCTGCAGGACTTCTGCATAAATATAGTAAATTATAGAGATATATGAAAAAAAAACTCAAATGGATACTCAGAGAAATCTCCTTAAAAGTCTTTGAAGGAAATTTCAGGGAAATCTTAAAGAAACTAGAATGGAAATCTTTTTGACCTGATCACTGGTTTTTCTGCAGATTTATGAAAGGATTTGTCTTCTCCTTTCTGACGTTACGTCCTAACTGGGACAGAGCCTGCTTCTCAGTATTCTTATAAGCACTTCCACAGTAATGAATAGAGAGCCTTCTTTGCCAATTTGCCATTCTCACATGTGTATATCGTATGGCAGGTACGAAGATACTATATGTCCTGGAAAACTGAGAAAATTTCCTTAACGAAATGGTCCTCTACCGGTGGGATTTGAATTCACGACCATTAGCTTCCCAGACAACCAGAAGCCGCATGAAAGTTCACGTATTAACTCGATTATTCATACAAATTACGTCAATCCCGCAAAACACGGTGTATAAAATCGTCAGATTGATGAGTTTCCTTTTCAGGAACCACTCCCAAAAAAAATCTCGGAAAGGATTTTTGGTAATTATTTTTGAAGTTAATTATGGAGAAATTCTCGGAGATTTCCCTGGATGAATTTCTTTAACAATCCCTAAGTAATATCAAAATATGTTTAGTATACTTTTGTGTAATAGTATTACCATTTTTTGTGGCTTTAAAGTAAAGAGAGTCTTTAGAAGATTTTGGGAAATATGATGGTGCGCATGGGACGCAAGGGAAATAGATGGTGAAATGTGAACAAGCCTTCGGGTAACCAGTAAGCATCGAAACTCTCCTATTTTGCCAAACTTTGCCTGAGTTTTTTTCAGTTATGCAATGTTGCTTAAATGTCCATAATAAAGTTATATTTTTGTCATTATCTTAGTAGAAACAAAAATTCATCATGCTTCTAGTATGAAGAATATCAAATGATGTGCAGCAGAAACCCCGAATAAATGTAAGGGATTCCGAAGAAAACACTCAACTAGAAACCATTTTCAACCTATACAAAAAATTGTTAGACTTCAAAGAAATACCTCAAACAAGTGTCATATCTCCTCAAACATATGTCTTATTATCGATCGCCAAATGAACCGAAAATTTTTCTCAGTCGGAAAACGTTACTATATTGTTTTCACCTTCCCCCTGAGCGGAACAGAAAATCTGGAAAATGCGAAAAATATAAATCCCAAAACACACTCACCTGTATCTTCCTATGTAGATAAAAAAACGTGTTATCAACAGTGAGAGTCGGGCATTGAATTCTCCCGCTCTGTTCAGCGTTTCACGCTCCCAACTACTCCGTTCTCTTGCGCATAAAAATAAACAAAATAGAACGACTCCCGGCTCGTGTTCACCCACAACATCAAAGCTATGCTCTAGGTTGTGGGTTTCGACTATCTATGGAAGACTGCATAAAACATAGAAACGTTCAACTGATGTGTGCCATAAGAACCAACACAACTCTCCGTCGGCTAGCGCTCCACAAACGAAACTGTCGATGCTGTGGAGAACATTAACGAACAGAACGTGCACAAGTGACCTGGATTGTAGTGATTGGAATAGTCGTCGGCAATGCCGCGCAGAGGACACCGTAGGACATTTGTGGGTAGGACAAGTTTCAAGTTTACTGTTTTTTTTTTTTTGCAGCATCCATCCAATGCACAGTGGGAAAATATGGATCCGAAACGGCATCTAATTTAAGCGACTAATTGCGGTTCTTGAAAACCCCCACATTTCATGGCAAAACAATAAGGATTGAATCGGTTCACGCACTTTGATACATTTATCATTGTCATTTAGACTGCAATTTTATATAAAAAAGAAAACGAATATTCATTAAAATTTAATAGTCTTATTATTTGGAAACTTATCTGAGTAAATGAATGCTACCGAGATTTTATTTTATATTAAAAGTTCGATAGAAGTTTAAATCTTGTTTTTGGAAAATCAATTCAAAACTTTTGTGAACTTTTTTCTTCTATTTGTAGCTCTCTATGTTGCACTTATTTTCAGCCTTAAAATTAACAGGATTGGATGAATATTGTACAAATATCATACTGTTATGAGGTTTACCCTAAAATGCTTTGAGAGTGTTTCTATGTTATAACTATTGGATTACAATTAAACAAAGGTGTATGGGTTCGATTCCCGGTCGGTCCAGGATATTTTCGTAATGGAAATTTCCTTGACTTCCCTGGGCATAGAGTATAATCGTACCTGCAACACGATTCTACCCCATTACCCCGAATCCCATTTCCCCGAATGCCATTTCCCAGAATTCCATTACCCCGAATGTACCATTACCCCGTATTCCATCACCCCGAATGCTATTTTCCCGAATTTACAAGTATGTTGACATGATGACATTGATGACATTTCTCAATGATATTGGAATTCGGGGTAATGTCATTCGGGGTTATGGGTCGTTCGAGGCTTTGGATTTCGGGGTAATGCCATTAGGGTTAATGGGATTCGGGGTAATTGGGTAGAATCGCACTCATACATTTGACTGCACACATGGAAGTTTCATGGAATAACACTCCGTGTGTGAAAATAAAGCATACGAAAACAAACCCGATGAAAATCGGATGATCCGTTCTGAAGTTATGCCCGGTCAAAAGTTGCTATCCATTTCTATTTATTTAGAAAATTAAAACTATGGCATTGAAAAAAAATAGAGCTAATTTCTTATCATTTTTCTATGGTGGGTCGTGAAAAACAAACCAGACGACTAGGGGGGTCGCGTATAAGAAATGTTTGGGAACCTGTGTTCTAAATACTTTGAAATTTATACTTACACAACGTAACACGTAACGTATAATGACAAATACTGTAGACGTATTTCTTATTATGCCTCAAGATGTAAGAGAAGGAAATTAAGTATTTTAATTGCCATACAAACTGGTAAACTTGCATGTAAGTTGGTCGAAATCGTAAATTTTAACAGGCAATATCTTTAAAAAAAACTAGACGTGCTTTGAAATTTTTGAAAACGGTAATGAGCCTCTGTACGTGCCATAAATTCTATTGTTTTTTTTTGACTTTTACTGTGCGTATAGGCCTATTCAAATGACGTCTCAAATCAGCTGATCGGGAAGCACTTTGACAGTTCTTCTATGAAACTGACAGGCCCGTGTTAGCACCGGTCCTCCACCGATGTAAACAAATGCATAGACGGATCTGTCACATGAAAAGGCCTATGTGTTGGTGTTGTCTCGCTCTCTCTCACAAGCAGCTTGAAAACAGGGAGCACAGTACAATCCAAACGTTTTATAGCATGTATAGGCTCATATCCAGTTTTTTACGCTAGCATGCCATAAATATTTGAATCACCCCCATTGATATTGTTTGCATAGACTACAATTTCTATGGCTTGGTCAAGGCAAGCTGAGCAGTGAAAAAAAAAATGTGAAGTTGACATAGAAAAATAAACGATTTTAAAATGGATCCTGAAAGCCAGTGCGGATTCTAGGACTCTAGTATGAATCCTAGATTTCAGAATGAATTCTAATATTCCAGTGTGTATTTCAGTGGTATTTCAGTGTGGAGCCTTTGATTATAGTGTGGATTCTTGGAAAGTAGTGTGGATCGCAAGATTTTATTGTGGATCGATCAATTTTAGTGTTGAACTTGGGATTCCATTATGAATCCCACTGTGAAAATTAGGATTTTCGTTAAGATCCTGGGATTCCAGTGTTGATCTTGGAATAACAGTGTGGATCCTGAGATTCCTGCTTGGATTCTGGTATTTCCATTTACACTGATAACAGTGTAAATCTTGGGATTAAAGTATGTTTCTAGGAATTTCAGCGTGTATTCCAGTGTAAATCCAGGGATTGGAGCGTGGTTCTTAAGATTTCGAAGTGGATCCTGGAATTGTAACGTGAATTGCAAGATTTCAGTGTGTTTCGAAGGAAATCCAGATTTCCAGATTTGATCTTTAGATTCCCATGAGGAACCTGGTATTCTAGTGTGGATTAAGATTCCAGTGTGAAACCTCGTGTTCCGGTTGTACGCACCACTCTAAGCGAGTATATATGCAGTGGTAGCCCAAATGGTAACGAGCTGCCAGTCACGATGAACGTTGTCAGGAAAAGTGGAATGAAGGAAAGTATGAATTTGAACAAACGTAGAAAAGAATAATGTATAGTAGATATTTCGGGATTGAAAACGATTAAAGTGTAGATAGTTTATAGGAATAATTGAAAAGTGTCAGTTTATTGAATTTATGTAAGTAGAATTAACTAAATATCAAAGGAATTGTAAGAAGAATATATTTTCTAGATCGAAGCGAGAATTCAACAAGGGTTCCTACAGCAACAAAGCAACTTGAATTGAATCGAAAAACTATATAATGTAAGTGCTATTGAAACATCCTAAAATTTAAGTATAATAATTAAATATAGTTAGTTTCAAGCTGTTGAACAATTTAAACGCTGCTGAGAAAATTTTAGTTTCTAACTGTGGTCCGAACACTGGTAAAAAACCTGGTATTCCAATGTGGATCCTGGGATTTCATTATGAACCCTTGGATTCCAGTGTGATTGCTGGGATTTTTTGTTTAGATCCTTCGATTTCAGTGTGGATTGTATACTAGTACTAGTATAGTACTACTGGATACTGATATTTAAGTCCGGATCTGAGGATTTCAGTATGAATCCTGGGAATCCAGTTTTAATTCTGGGATTCCAGTGTAGATGCCGGGATTGCAGTGAGGATTCTAGGGTTTCAGTGTGGATCCTAGTGTTACAGCATGGATCATGGCAGTCCAGTAGGGATCCTCGTGTTTAGTGTAAATCTTGGCATCCTAGTGTGGATCCTGGGATTTCAGTATTGACTGTGGAATTATAGTATGGATGCTGAGATTCCAGAATGAAAACTGGGATTTCAGTGTTAATTCTGGTTTTTCAGCGTGGATGCTAGAATCCAGGCGTTCCATTGTGGTTCCTTGGATTCCAGTGTAGATCCTACAATTTTGATATGGATCCTGGGATTGTAGCCTGAATTCTGGGTTTCCGGTGTGGATCTTGGTATTACAGTTTGGATCCTGGTTTTCCAGTGTGGATTTTAGGATTCCAGTGAGGATCCTGGAAATCCGTTGTAGATCCTGGGATTCCAGTGGGGATCCGTGGACTTCAGTATGAATGCTGGGATTCCAATGTGGATTCAGGGATTTCATTTTGGATTTTGATATATAAGTGATGATCCTGGGTTTCCAGTGTGAATGCTGAATATCTAGTGTGGATCCTGGAATTCCAGCGTTTATCCTGGGATAACAGTGTGAATGCTGGATCTTGGGATTTCAGTGTAGATGCTTGGGTTTGAATATTGATCCTGAGATTTCAACGTAGATCCAGATATTCTAGGGTGGATTTTGATATTTTAGTGTAGATCCTTGACTTACTATAAAAATCATGGGATTCCAGTGTTTTTCCTGGGATTCCGGAGTGTATCCTGGGTTTCCAGTGTGGATCCCAAGTTTCCAATATATAATGTGGATCCTGGGGTTCCAGTGCGGATACTGTGATTCCAGTGTGGATTCTGGGAGCTTTTGTAGAGCTTTGGATTCCAGTGTGGATCCTGGGATTTCGGAAAGGATTCTGGCAATAGTATTCCTTAGAGAATCTCTGAAAACTTTGTGCGAAATCTTTAGGAAGTGTGTGGGAATTGTGAAGAAATATTTAGGGAATCCTGTTAGATTCCTATTGGAGTTCTGTGGGAAACCTTAAAGAGTTCTATGGGAATAATATGGAAATACCTTGGTAATCTTGCTGAACCTTCTATGGTTTTTATTATGACAAAATATTACCATTTTGGTGCAAATTTTACCAATTGATACTAACGAACCTGAAGTAAAATTAAAGAGGAGAATGGGACTACTGCGGCTATGTGCGTGTATGTTTATTTGTATGGGAAAATGAGCATGTGTTGTGCATGGACGTGTATGTGCTTGTTTGTATCTTTCATACGCATGTGAAATAATTTGACCGTAATGTGATAATCATAATTTCATCCATAATTTATCCATCTTTATCACGCGCAATGAGTTTATTAATTTGAGCTATAATAACTTCACTTATTTTTGACTTGAACATAATTTGCTGATTCTAAGGTAATTTATCGATTTTATTTGCTATCAAATATGAGAAAAATTGTCAATCCCTTAAAAATTTACAAATCTTTTTTTTTTTTATTAAATACCATTTCATAAAAAAGCTGCTCATAACTGCATATTTGTAACATTCGACAAAAAAAAGGCATTGAGTAAGTGGAACACCAAGTGTGTATTTAATGACAGTATGGGAAGAAACTAAAATTTCCAAAAATTACCAGGAACTCAAGAAAGCTTATTTGAGGCTGACAATTTTTACAGCACATATCGTATATTGGGTGAATAGTCAGAAAATAATTCTAATAGAAATTTCTTTGCTACCACATAACGAGGCTCATGCATAATCTCAATGTAACTTAACAGTTAATATGCGGTTACAATCATCAATGTGACAACACAACTTGGTATTTTTTTCGTATTTTCTAGAACAAAATCAAAGTTAGGTTAGGTTGATCGAAAGTATACATCATTTGATGACTCTCCACGGTATTAACTCTAAATTGTCAAAAATGTCGAATGTGACTGATATGTAGTTATGGGCAGTATGGTTTACATCATAAACATCTTTTTTGTTATGCACTCTGTGTTAATATACAAAAGTCTGTTATTTTGAAGATGTTATTCATAGAACTTTTTGGTATTGATTTTTGGTATTTTATACCCACTTTATAAAAAGCACACATTGTACGCTAATTTTAATACCATTATGGAGCTGAAAAGATGCTCTTCACATCTAAATTTATGTCAATGTTCTGCATCATGCACTGGAATGAATAAAACATAGTAGAATCAACACTTGTTGTATGTTTCCGAATGTTCCTATTCATCTTATTTATGAGAATATTGTTCAGCAATGAATAAGCATTACAAACAAATCACCCGAAGCAAAATATCAAAACACTGTTTTGAGTTCCGAATCCATTTGAAATTCAACGTTTAAAAAATTGAGGAAATTATCCAGCATTCCAGCCAAGAACTTTTAAAACTACATTCGAATTCAATATAATTTCTGAAAAGCAGTTTGTGAATCCTGATAAAGATTATGTTAGAATTATGACCAATATCTCCAAGTAAAATCACGACCTATGTTTTTTCGAGGAAAATCTTGCACAGGATATTTTGCGACAAATTTGTTAAGTTTTTTAATATTTATGTTCCATATTCTGCGAAAATATTTTCTGTGATTCAGTAAAAATGTGTTTAAAATTTAAGTCGTTTCGCAATAACTAAAAAAAACATCAACCTTAATTTTACAGTATACAAGGTGTCAACATCAAAGTTTGAAAATTCTATAGTTACTTCAACGTTAGATCGATGTAGATAAGATTTTCAGAAACAATAAAAAAAGGTTTCATATTTGATTTCATTTACTAAACATTTGGAATTTGGAGATGGTTCTAGATTGGTTGGATTGTGTTTGAGCAACTAGGCTATTTTGAAATGGAAATTATGGGAGAAATGCAAGAAATCTCATCAGAAACATGCACACATCAAAGAAAAATTGATCTATTCAAGAGAATATATTTTCTGTTTCAGTTTAAATACTATTGAGGTTATTTCGGGAACGTGGTCACCGGATAACGGTTCCGATAGGAACCCTGCAAGGACACTTCCTGAATATCTCATCAAAATTGATCGAACGATTGAGAAGTTACAGGTTGAAGGATATTCGGTTTCTTCTATCCAATAGTGAAAAAAGTTAATGGAAAGATCATAAGCATTAATCAAAACTTTCTACAATTCAAATTTAACCCGTTATTCATACTCCGTTTGAAAATAAGATTTGAAATAATGCATCAAATGAAATTTTCAGCCTATGAAAACTACAAGTTGGTAGAATAGTCAAAGGGTCATGTATATGAAAAGAGTAAACGAAACCGCATGCAATACGTTTCACAGACCTGAATCAAGAGATTAAAATCCATTTTTCCAGAATGAAGTGCAAAAAAAGAAACAATCCAATTTAACTGGTAAAACCAATAAAAAAGTATCAAAAAATATGGCCAAGAGTCATTGGTTTTGTCCTATGCTTTCTGGTATACGTATCACATAGCAGTGAAATTTCCAAGATATCAAAATTGAACCAATGTTCAGATCATGAGGCATTAATTTTTCCACTGCTTAAATATTTTATTTCAAATGTTTCATAGAGTGATTTAAAACTACAATCAACAAAAATCGTTGAGCTTGGATCGAAACCGTGGCAAAATTAAATGATTAACGTGTGACTAGTATATATAGCCTGAATAAAAACCCAATAAAACCAGGAGGTTGTGGGAATGTACCTATTTGAGATTTCAGTAGCCGCTATCTTAAATAAATCTAATTTTAGGGCAGCGCTGCTTTGGGTCTATATTTTCCCACTGTACACCAGTCGAATGGACAGAGCATGGAAAAGTTGCAAAGTGAATGTAGATGCAGTAGATACCTAGGAGGCTGATTTGTGCAGAATGATAAAACGACACATGCGACCTTTCGTTGACTCGTTCATCGCCAGAAACGGTGGCGCTCCAAAAAAGTGCATGCAATGCGTAATTTGCTCGTGGGGTGGGTATTTCTCGTAGTGCTGCGTAGAGCCCCCTTTCAGTAAATTGGACACCTACCATGTACTGCCAGAGGGCTCGATGATTGATTGGGGGGATGGAAGCTTGATAGATTATTTTATGACAATTATCTTTACTTACTAATGGGGTTTAGAGATAAGTATTGGTTAAATTAAATACTTGACAATTATCATGTTTGCTTTGGGTACCATTCAGAAGGTACTACCTACATTGGTACTTTATTGGCTATAGCGTAGCAGCACGCCGTTGCCGGTCGTATTGTTCAATTTCCCCGAAAGTTTAAGCATTCCACGAAGTCGCCGATATCTCCCCGGTTCACTGCTGAATATTATTTTCGTAATTATTTCTTCCGACATTCGCGCTAAGTGACCAGCCCACTGAAGTCTGCTGTATTACACACTTATTGATATTGTGGCCAAAATTGTATGGATAGGCCGAAAACTAATACTGCGCCAAAAGTTCGTGCTTTCCCCCTACGATTTTGCACTTGCAGAATAATGGAAAGCACATAATAATACAATTAAGTGACAACAGCGGCATTAACGAACTAGTAATTGTTTATCGGCTATAATAACATCAAATGTTATCGATTGCTATCGACTATCTTTTTGCCTATGCAAAATAAAAAAAAGTCAAACTATCTACAGACATGAAAATTTATTGGTTTCAAAGAATGGGACAACTAGTTTACATTACATTCAACGAGCGTGTATGTGAAATTTGGTGATGAATTTCGTCTTAATGCTAGAAAAAGTATGATTCGAATTATAGCACTTCTACGTTGCTCCTATGTATTCTAGATCTAGGTACTTGTTTTATTGCATAAATCCAACAAAGAGACAAAGAGATTAACTTTGATGACAACTTGTAAGACTGGTTCAGATTAATATTAAATGCAACGTAATACGTTAAAATGTGTCATGTAAATTTGTTTGTTCAAGCTAAAATTAAAGCACATCAAATGTTGTCTACGCTTCTAACCGTAAGTCGTTCTTAGAGCCTTACAATGTAGTTGTAATAAATAGTTTCATTATAATTAGTATGGAGTAAGTGAAGTTTGTAATATTTTCTTGAAGTGAGTTTCGATGTTTTATTTACAGTAATATCTATCCTCGTACTTCTCGCAGTAATCACATACTATTTGACAGCAGCGGCCGTTCGTGAACCGGCAGCGACACTTTTCGATGGTTTTGACCACTTTTGTAGTGTAGCCTCGGCCGCAACACAGGGTGGCACAATTGTCCGGATGCAGGCATCGTCTACCTCGTGTCACCGAGCAGAACGTGGGCGATGTCTCGAAGTAGAACAGCTGGTCGTACGAACCTTCCTAGAAGTAGATAAGAAAAAAAGTTATGTAAAACAATCCTAAATATACAAAGAATTAAAAAAATATGTAGAGATCACGAACAGAATTGTTTACCTTGTGAAGCACAGTGATTCAAACATTTTAATTTAAATCAATGAAATGTAAAATTTCTTTTAAAGAGTAGGAAACGAAAAAACTCGACCCTGTGTTATTCAAACATACACACCCTTTCCCGGAACTCCTTCGGAATCGCCCTCCTGGACGTCTTATTATTGATCGGAATCTTCCGAATGGCATGATGATATTTGGTTCTTAGCATGGCGGCAGTTGCGTTGAAATCCCCCAGCTTCCTCCAACACGTTTTCAGCGAGCACGAACCCGAAACGCCATGGCACTTGCAGCGATCGTTCATAGTAGATGTTACGGCTTGTATGCCAACCTGCAAATTATCCAATTGAACAACGAGCTTTTTCATTATTGAATCCCGTAATCATGGCGCGTATACCTCGCTATCATGTCGCAGCATTTCCGCCACAGGGTCGCCATCGGCTGGTTGAAGTTCCAGAAAGTTTCGCGTGACACGTTTTCCGTGCTTGATGTTATCACTGCAACCGCCCCATTTCCACGCCAACCGTGTCGCTTCCGGGCGCTTTTCCGACGCACACTGACACTTGGCCATCTTTCCTTCGGCGCAAGCACGTGCCACCGAGTAAGTGATAGCGGCCGCAGTTAGCGCATGCACGAATGCCGTTTCGCGGTAGACCTACAAGAATAAGGGATCCAAATATCTTTAAAAGTGCGCTACATCATAGTTTTCTAAACTATTGAGCAAAAATGGTCAATTGGCATAAGAAGCTATCAATTAATAACTGTAGAAGTGCTCATAATAACACTCAGCTGAGAAGCAGGCTCTGTCAAAGTTGACACGGAACGCCAGAAAGAAGAAGGACTTCATGAATTGGATAAATCGTGATAGGGAAAGTGTACCGGAATTCGCCATGTACCAGTTATTCGCCACTCCAGATTAGGTACCGTTTTACGACATATATGGTTGCCAATTGTTTAGTGTTCGCTAAATTGCTTTGAGATGATACGTAAACATTCTCGTAAACCGCAAAATTTTCTCAGAAAATAACAGAAAAAAAAATATTTTCCTTAAAACTGTTGCTCCTTTGCACCTATTTTTCGCCATGGTGTTCCTGATTCGCCACCCTCCATAAGAAAACAACGTAAGTGGCGAATTCAGGAACCGAAATTAAAACGTGGCGAATACCGGTGCAAGTGGTCCAGTATTCGTCACCCCCTTTTTTGAAGCAAAAACAAAGTTTCTGATTAGTTTTTATATATTTTCCCTGCTGAGCATGGATTGAAAGCTTTCGTTTGATGTATTGACAGTAACCAAAGCTCGTTTGCTTTATGTATAAACAATATTTTTCCTTAGGGTGGCCAAAACTGGTACACTTACCCAATCATAACGACAAATAATGATTCCTGGAGTCATAATAATCATCATTATTCATAAGCGTAACAACCAGGATGACAAAACTTTACGACAAGTTATGCATCAATTCAAAGTGGGTTTCGTGGTAGAGTATGAGACTCTTAATCAGAAGAATAAATAACCGTTCCATACCTTCTTGAATATGTTCCGTTTTCCTCGCGTTTCAATCGAACAGTTCCAACGGTCATAGCGAAACTGCTCCTCGCAGTGCGTGACGGCGAGTCGGCGTGCCTCCTTGATGGCATCCGGAAGACCTGTGTCGCGGCGACACTGATGGTTTTGCCGACGAGTCCCCGACAGGAAGCGGCAGGGACCAGGCGATTTCGTCATCGGGCTGAAAACGGCCATCACGGTGTTCTTCTCCGGAAGCGATGTTTCTTTGTTGCTACAGTGGTGAGTATAGGGTGGGAGAAACGGAAGAAAACATAGAATAAGGTGAGTTGGTTAGTGGTGAAATTCATCTGGAGCTTTGCGGTGTAGTAGTAAAGTTCAAAAGCTTGTAGAAGTACAAGCTTTTGGATGAAACAAGTTTAGTTGTAAGAACGCAGCCAAATATTGTATTCACCAATTCAATGACTTAGATTTGATAGTTTTATATTTACAGAAACATTGCAGAAGTCTAGATTCAGGGTTCAGTCACGATGTGTTTCGTAGAGCAATTTCAAAACAAAAAATTCGGCATGTCTCATATTTTGACACAAGAAAGCCATGGTATTCCTCTTTCATTTGCGACCAAACCGAAAATAATCGGTCGGGGGATCTAGAACAATTTTTTTTTTCAATTTTTTTAAGGAGTTTGGGATATTACCGTGATGAATCAAAATCCGGACGGTACCAATATCCGGACACCCAATCAGTATTCATGAATTTTACGATTAAAATCCATAAAAATCTGGTTATATTTTCATAAATCCTTAGATTTAATATTACTTTATCATTTTACGATTATCTGCAATCTAGTAAGCTGTGCAAAAAAATAATAAAAATAAAAACAAATTCGATACTTCAGTTCGGCACTTTTCCTGCGGCGTGCAAATTTTAGCTATGTAGTTTTCGACTGTCTTACCGGTATTGGATCATTCGCAAAAGTGTGAACAAATGTTAGTTTTTCTACTTGTTTTGTTGAAAATTGTCAATGTGATGGTAGATTGTACAGTTAAGTGGGCGATAGTAGTGATTAATTGTGTAAATTAGTTATTTCAAGAGCAACAAGATGCTGTCCGGCTTTGTGAGCCAGTGGTTCTATAGCCGGACGTAGAATTATATTGTTATATATCTGCAGTGCAAACGAATCTTTATCAAGCATATTTGTGGAAACATGGAAGTTTAAGCTGAAAATATATATAAACAGTGATAAGTCTATAGTTGTGCACAGAAAAGCCGATAAAAACCATTTTCATTTCAGTAGTTTAACAATACAGTTTTCGAATCAAGCCGCAAGCAAGGAATTGAGGTAAAAAGTCAAATTACATATAAAGTTGTGTTTTTATAATATATTATACGGCAAACGCATGTACTACGTTTTCCGAAAAATCATTTTCTATAGAATACAAGCTGATTTTAATGTGTTCCGTATAGTTTTGGCCTATTTCATTAAAGCTGTCCGGATTTTGATTCATAAGTGACCGGCATATCGATTCATGTGTCCGGATTTAAGGACAGGACATGCTTCAGTGTTTCCGCAATCTAGATCCTATTTTTGCATTTTTTGCTAACATTTTCGTCGTTTACAGGAAGATATGACCCTAAATAACTGTATGAAAACCACACTATAGTAAGATGAGACAAAAAAGTAGTGAAAATAGAGCTGGGACATTTGGTGCCTCTTAAGCGTCCGGATAGTGATGCAGCACGGTACTTTACCTTAGTAAGGACCTTGGGTCGTTTTCGACCCATTTCAAAATTCAAATCAATACCGGCATTAAAATAACCTGGCAATTTGACGTTTTCTGACAATTAGGTATTTTTTTGTGGAAACATTTATTTTTGCGGAAACAAAAGTTTTGAATGGCCCCTTAGGGAGCTTCCATGAAATAAAAGTTACAAATTGTGACTTAGGGTCGTTTTCTGACCCAAAAATTCAAACAGCTCGAAAAAATCAGTGTGTTGACCGAACTTAGTTCTGTTGGGCTTAAATGAAGGGCACACACGTCTAGTTTCAGAAACCCTCCCGGAGATCCGGAATTGCGTCACTGTGGCCACCGGGAACCTGCTACATCTGAAAAAAAGTCCCTTTAGATACCCTTACTTTGACAACCTGTAGTTTTGAAACTAAACCAGTAATCTGAACCGTCCTCATATTGTTGAATAGGTATTTACGTGGAATGTAAATAGAGATTCTCAAATCATTTAGTTTCTCAAATCATATACCCGGTTCCGGAAACCCGGAACATCCGAAAAATAAGTTTCCATCGCAGTTTTGTGTATGTAATTGACATCGGTACTATTCGGTTGATGGATATTTTGTCATAAAATTACTCTGTAATAAGGAACCAATTACCGGTGCACATCCCTTGAAAAACTCGGTCATTTATGGTCCATGCAGAACCGGTTCCTGAAGACCCGGAAGGTACCCAATCTGGGCAATTCGATGAAATTACTCGGATTGATGCCAAAAAACCAAATGACTTGTGTCCAACTCATAACGATTTATTATGTTTGAATGTATTTTGCCAAAAAAATGAATTGATGGTTATTCTGGTCCTTTTGGGTACCGAAATGACCACCGGAAAACCCGTAATATGGAACCACTAAGTTTCAGCACCAAAACAAGGCATGCGACGGCTCAAGCTTCATGATTTTGAATACCAGTGACTCTTTTAATTCAATAATAGCGCCAACTCGAACGTCTTTTGATGGAAGATTAGCATCAAAAGTCTTTCGAGCTGGCGCTTTTAGAAGTTTTGAACACAACAAAGCTATACGAAACATAGTACTTGAGATCTGCTGGATATAAATAGCAAACAAGATCCTTAATCACCGTTTTTGGCTCCTTTTTTGGTGTAATCGGAGACTTATGTAATTGACCTGATATTTTTGTTAAAGCTTCGTATGATTTCATTACTAAACTAGCAAAATCGTAAAGTTACTGAGTAACATTTTCAAAAGTGATTGAATGTATTTGTTTTATGAATTACTATAGAATTCCGTACAACTCTAATGAAACTATGTTAAAACTGAACATTACAGCACTTATTGAGATCTCTAAGCAAAATATTACGATCACACGATCAATCTTTCACAGATAGATTTGTTATGAATGAAACCTATCGATGTTTGTATGAATTCATTTGTACTTTTTCTACCATCAATTTAACCATCAAGTGTATATTCGTCAACATTGTTATATATATTCTTATCTTTATTTATGAGATTTTCAGCCCTAGACTGGCTAATCTGAGAATATTTGTCAGCAATTCTGTTTGTTGGCACAAATGTGAACTTGTCAATGAGCCATTTTACGAGACGTTTCGGAACAGCTGATCGCCGCAACGGCGTCAATTGACAGGAGACCTGGGATTAAATCCAGCGTGATTTTCAATAACGCCTCATCTTACCAAACGAGGACATGGAGAAAATGACTAAAATGAGATCCAAAAATGTTCGTTACTGCAACATTACACCTAGTTATTGTATCAGCTACCTCTTTGTTACCCATATTGCACATAAAAAAGCACTTTTGTGATCAGAAATATTTTAATAATTTTTCTCCATTTAAGTTTTCGCCTGGATGAAAAGCTACGCTAGAAATGCGCACAGTCATCAACCATCATCATCGCGAAAACTGACGCCGATGATTGAAAAATCCCAGGTCTCCTGTCATTTGACCAGGCTTCGTAAAATGACTTATTCTCTACACGGAGAAAACGAATTACTCAAAAATAAGTTTTTTTAAACTCAAAATTAAGTAAAGGCAGTCGAACTGAGGAAATGGGTGATTTTCATTCTGTCAAATACGTATATTCAACCCAACTTTTGGGTTGTTCAATGAAAACCCAAATTTGAGTAAAAGAAAACTTGTTCAACTTTTAGCGCTCTTTGCCACAAAGTTTTAAGATTTGAACTTACGTACTTTCTGAGACGAAACTAGTTGATGAATCTAAGATAATTCCATTCAAACATATTACTGCTGGTGTTCATTGTAAACAACATTGGTCACTAAACGTGTTTAAAAAGCCTAAACTTTGCATTCTAACCGATTAATCATACAAGTTGTTATGTAAATATTTCATCGAACCGCCGAACACCTAAAAAACACACGGTTGAGTAAAAATAACTCAACGTGCGGCATTCAGAGTGCATACTGCACGTTGAGTAGTTTTAACTTAATTTTGGATGAAAAAATGCGGCATCCATTTTGAAATGTCAACGCTGTTCATTACAGACCAGTCATCAGCGGTGTAAGGCGTAAGCGTCATGCTCTGCTTTCTTTATTCAAAGTTGGACGAAAAATCCATAAGTTAGTGAAATTTTGTTTAGTAAACTATGATTAGTACGTTAATACTGTTCCTGACGTCGGTTTATACAAAACTCCTAGCAGCAGTGAATTTTCCGGATTTTGTGAAGGTAAATGTCCTCAACTTACTTCTACCGAAAAGTTCGGTGTACAGAAAAGTATTAAGTTAAGCGGTCTTTTTCATTTTACAGGAATTCAGTTATTAATAGATTGTTGTTGATGCACGATTTTTGGAATCAAGGATAGTCTGTTCCCGATAAATTTACTAAACTGCAGATAGCTGTCGAGTTTCTTTTCGCCGTTCCTGCCACCCACCGTACACGATTTTCGGCACCAGGAGCGGGTTGTATGTTGTAATGTATCCTTACAATATAGCACTGATACCGTGTTTAATTAAAATAAAAGGTTTTATCTGCTTTATCGTTCAAATTGAGTTTTATTTATTTTCATTTATCGCAAAAACATGACATCATTGGATTTTTAAACTATTGTTTCGTTTACATTTCACATCGATAAAAAATACCTATTTTTGAGTATTTTCACTCAAGGCAGCATTAGGTAAAAATTACCTACTGGTAGAATTCGGTGCGGTAACCCAAATTTGAGTACTAGGCTATTTACTCAAATTTGGGGTAACGCACAAAGGTGCCGAGTTGGGTAGGAAGAACTCAAATTTGAGTACTTCGTTCTCTCCGTGTAGAATCTATGACATAAGGACCTATGATAAGGTCGAAAGGGCAAAAGATCGAACAGGAATAAAGAGGGGATAAAAGGTAAAAAATCTTCTTTCAAAAACTATTTAATTTCACATAATGCAAATCACTTTAAACCTTTGGTCCTTTGGCGGCATCCATAAATTATGTAACCATCTAGGGGGAGAGGGGGGTAGGCTCAAGCGTTACGGCTCATACAAAAATTTAAAAATTTTCATACAAAAAGCGTTACGGAGGGGGGGGGGAGGTGATCACAAATTTCCAATTTTAGCGTTACGTAATAAATGGACGCTGTCTTTTGACCTTTTGCATTTTCGAACATTTGTCTTGTCTTCTTTTTGTCTTTCGACTTATTGTCCTTATGACCACCGTTTCGATCGTTTGTTCCTAAACCAAGTCAGAGAGATGAATATTGCTCTTGAGTTACAAATAAAAATTGAAAACAGGTTGTTTGACATGCTTAGTTTGGAAAGGAATGCAAATTTCAACAATGGATGAAAGCAAAAGAGAGGCAACTCGAAAATTTTAATTTGCGCTTCGGCTTGTAAATTTTTAGGTCTAGAGCTTTCTAGAATATAATCTACAAGATATTGACACTAGATTTTTGCAACATTTTCATGTAAATCCGTTTCAACAGTTCATTTCATCAAAATTTATTAATTTACGGTGCATTTAAAATGATATCACAAACAACAAAATTAAAAAAAAAATTGCACTAGACCCCCCGATGGATTATTTTCATTTTAGCAGCAAATGAAAGAGGAAGGTCTTGTCTTTCATTGGTCCAAATTTGAGACATGCCGATTTTTTTTGTTATAAAGTTACATGAAAAAGACACCGTGCAGTGAATTGAGTTCAGTGAATAAATTTAAGTTACGTTATTATGATGGTGAACTAAAATTCTCAAAATGCCCCAGGTAACCAATAAGCATTGCAATAAGTCGCGTAATAGACTGCTAACAGCATTTAATCTGCTTGCTGTTTTATTCAAGCACTTTGGTTGCTTAGCTGCCTTGAATCAGCATAAGCTTTGCTAATTAAAATCTCTTAGTTGTTAATAGGCATTACGACTGCAAATGATATTTTCGGCATTCAGCAATGGAAATGCTATTTTGTTGCTGTCCAAATGCAACGATAGAGTAGCACAGGCTGTATGTTACATGCTTGACATTGTATTCTATCTCACTTGCACCCGTACCTAATGGTTGGCATATGATGGAGTCGATTTTGGATAGGAAAAAACATTTTAAAAGCATAAAAAGCATTGCGGCATGAAAAGCATTGCGGCATAAATTAGCCAGCGTAAACGTGCTAATTTCCTATTTCATTGGGAGCTGTATGCTGGCTGGTGTCACAATGAATTATGTCGCTGGCTGGATTGGCCTTAGGAAATGAATATGATTTCAATACAACAAATTTTCTTTGAATTTAATATTTGAAACTTGTTCCCTCATGGACATTCAATGTAGGGATCATTGAATATCCATATCGCATATCGAACATCAAAGGTTTTCGTAATCTGCTTGTAGCTCAACGAATGAACATTTGAACAGAACGTATCTTAATTAATGCATAAAATCAATGATCATTACTACATCATCTGTAGCGTACACTGCAGCGTCAGGCGCTTCACTCAGCATCAGCAATCACCGGATCATCAGTTCGAGCCCCAATCAGCAATAAAATAAGCAAAAAAACATGCAACACACCATCGAAGAGCATAAAAAAAATCAATGGCAACTGCGGGAAGCGATAGAGGGAGGAGGTAGAAAATATTTTTGTTTTGATTTGCCTTTTTGGAGGCGTTACGCTTTTTTGACAGAACGTTTTGAAACGTTCCTGAAGGTATAGCACTGAAGCAGCCCGTTATTTCGCCAAAACCTGCTTTGAGACAGCACGCCATGCAGCTATACGGTTAATGAGCATTAAATGTACTGCCGTATAGGCATATATAATGCTGAACGGATGCTGTTTCAAGTGCTCATTGGTTACCTGGGCCGCTAAAAGGTGTTAGGCGGAGAGCCGGGATATGATTTTTACGAGATCCAGTCGATTTGTTTGCTCTGCGGCCGAACATTTGTAAAGGTGGTAGACCTGAATACCCTCCTGAAACGCGAGGCAGCAAAAGTGGGACTGGTGGTGAATGCGACCAAGACAAAGTACATGCTGGTGGAGCCACGAAAGAAGGTGATACATTCGAGGTGGTCGACGGCTGACAATAACGTGACGGAGGCGCATCATCAGTGGATGTCGGGCCCAGTGATGAGAAAAGCACTGGAGCAAACATTTACCGCCTCTACATTTACATCTTTCTACACGACCATCAAAATCCAAAGCAAACCATGACCGTTCAAAACCAAAAAATGTCACGGCTCTTTAAAACTGTAATCTTCTTCTTCCTAACGTTTTTCAACCCCGAATGCGAAATGACTCGAGCACAGTTGTGATACGATTTTTGCGGTTTTCGGGGTTTTGCATTTTTGCTCGATAAAGGTAGCATGAAATTGAACTTGTTTATATGTATCGCAACGGAATGATTGTGCTCTTTCTGTTAGAGCTAATAGATTTCAATTAGTTGAAAACACTAGCGAAATATTAGTGATTGAATGATTTAACACTTTTTTCAATCATTCACCTTGGAATGGCTGCCCGAAAACGGTCATAGTGGAGAGACAATAACAGTCAAGCAGTGTGTGAACCGTTGGCAGCGCAACGCCTGATGGTATTGATGCTGCTGCTGCTTTGTGTTTTGGTTGAATGGCAGAATCGATGAACTGTGGTGAATTGTGGTCACAGTTCCCAAGACTGGTCGGGCCTATGGACTTATCCACGGTCTTCTTTTATCCTCGACTTTCTTTTTCTTTTCTGCTCTAAATGCGGGCAATGTTTATTTAAATGGCATCCGGACCAACATCCGGACAACGAATGTTCACCGGATGAACACGAAGTAGATGAATGCACAACGAAATCGTTCATTTTTTGTAAACACGGCCCGCAGTAAAGGTTTTCTTTCCGCTGGAAGTTGCAGCGTGACGTCATCGTAGATTAGTTCATACAAGAAGCTGCGGTCAAAAAGATTCATACCCGCACGATGCTCGAGGAGGTCTGCAAGCTCTTCGAAAAAAGATAGGAAAACGGTGTGTGGCGGCGAAGGATGAACCACGAGCTCGCCCAACTTTTCCGCGAACCCTTTTTCCAGAATGTGGCCAAAGCTGCAAAGATGGTGTTCGCTTCGGATCCGGTTGGTATAAGAAGACGTGGAGCGCAGCAAGCTAGGAGGGCGGATCAAGTGCATATCGATTTAGCGAGTGTGGGGCAGAACCGAGGATGGAGAGATGCGGCCACGAACCGAGTCTTGTGGCGTGAAATTGTTGATTCAATCTGTTTAGATGTTAACTAAATAAATGTATGAAAAAATTATCTATTCTTTGAAGTTTGAAATGATATTAAGCCTGCTTCCCAGCTTAGTCACCGCTTCAAAAATTACCATTAAAGCATGTTTCATGATCGAATCAATCTACCAAAACAATTACGGTTTAGATAAACCTCGGCATGCAAACATCAACCGGAATACATTACTCTGACTCTACCAAACAGCGATCTGAATTATCTCCCAAATATTGAACCATCGCAAACACTCACTGTTTGCCTAATTCACACAGTTTCCCACAACTTCAGTGGTCTCTCAGTCACAGAGATTACATTCCGGTAGGTATCTACCGCGGAACTCAAGCGTGCTGCCTACTTGGCATCAATTATACTAATTAACATCCCACCACACCGCTGCTGGCCGCATTGTCTTTTAAACACATATGTGTGCAACGATTGATCCGCGCCTCTTCAAATCACACCCACAGTGGTCACTTTCTCACGGTGTGTCTGAAACCGTTGTTAACGAAAAAAGTGTCCAAGAATTTGGGTTTCCATCATTTGAAAGGCATTCATCTCTTCATTAAAATAAAATTCTATGGACCAATGCACGAGTTCACTAATATGACGTTTGAGCGGTGCCGAATTCACTCGTTACCATGGTCACGTAATAACACGGCACCGCTCAAACGTCAGATAGTGAACCCATGCATTGGTCCATACTTCTAGTATCGAATCATGGAACCCGTTTGCTTGGACTGTAACAAAACACTGGCTTTCTACAATGTAAGATACAAAACTTCATCATGAAATGCGAGTAGTTTTTTTTTAAGTTCTCTATCTATGTTGTCTTTAGATGAAATATTCTAAAACTAAATACGAACTGGTTGCTTGGTTGGTTCATAAATTGATAATAGTGCATTGGTAGAAAACATTTTGAAACATGTACATATCCTTTCAAAACTATCAAATCAATATGACTTTGGATTCTCTCGTTGGAGCATTTTAAAATACACGGAGTAGATGCTTAAATATGTACTGTGTCTTTCGAATGGTAGGTACAAACATCTTGGACATTTTTCCCGTTAATAACAGTTTCAGACACTCCGTGTCGCTGTCATCCTCCGCCACCGCCACCAACGCGTCGTGGTCATTGAGGTTGATTGCGGTGGAACGAATTGGCGCTCGCATTCCATGGATTCCCCCTTATTCGAAGCGATAACGTGAAATCAAATTAAAATTTATAGCCATTTCCATTTTCGTTAATAAATAAAATTCCGAAAAATCAAATATTTATCCTCGACACACATTTTAGCCGATCTGGATCTGTTGTTGATAGGGCGGAGCGGGTGTTGACTCATTGTCCGATTGATGGTGAACGCGAAAGTGGATTTTGTCAGTCAGTATGTTTGTATGTTTTTTTTTTGGAATTTGAAGCACGTAATTTCGATGGTAAACAAACAAACAGTCTAGCCCTAATTGAAAGTTTCCCAATTTGTGATTTTATAGATTGGAGGACTTTCACAGTTAATCAGTACATATGTTGGCCGAGAAATAATTGAACAATCATTGGTGCATTCTGTACTTTTTTCCCTCAATGGACGAAACTGATGGCGTAGGAGGTGCGAATTCGGTACGCACACAAGCGGTGGTATTTTAAAACCAGAACAATTCCAGAGATATCACCGCAAAAAAAAACCACAAGCGGCAATAATAATAGTAGCATTCTTAACCACTGGTGGCCATAGGTGGTGTAATTCAGTTAGTTAGAAGGGGGCTGCACGATATTGATGAAACAGTACTTTCATGAACTTTTTCCGATCTGTTTCGGGAGAAAAAGGAGTTCCTGGAGAAACTCTGAAGGAATTCTGGATAAATTCTAGGACTTTTGAAAAATTCCTGGAGGACCTCTGGTGGATTTATCGGAGGATCTAGGAAAATTCTCGGAGTAGCTCTTGAAGAATCCCTAGGAGACTCCGGAATATTGCTGAGGATTTACTGGAGGAACTCCGATAAAATTCCTGGAAGAACAATGGTGGAAATTTGAAAGAATTACCGGTGGAGATGCAAAAGAATTTCCTGAGGAAATCTGTAGGAATTACCGGAAGAACTCTAAAGAAAATCCATGTGAAACTCCGAAGAATATGCTGGAGGAACTGCTGAATGGTTTTTTGAGAATCTCTGAAGAAATTCCTGAAGGAACTATAGAAATGAAAGAATTCCTGGATAGGGTTACCATCCGTCCTGATTTAGCAGGACATGTCCTGATTTTGAGCTTCTTTTGAGGTGTCCTGATTTATTTTTCACATTTCAAGTTTTGTCCTGATTTTTCCTGCTTGACGAACAATGTGAGATGCCTGAGATATTTTGAATTAGGAATAGCTATCCTAATACCCAAAAACAGCTATTATGTTCATATGGCATGGCAAAATTCATGTTGTGTTTTGTGGTTCAGAAAGCGATTTTAGCTGTATAGAAAGTTTGGGATGCGTTTCATACTGTATCACAACACCTTCAGGTACAGTCGACGTTTGACGATTCTGATGTTGTCAATAGAATCTTTTGGGCTCGTACTAAAACACAAGCTATCATTTTTATGTATTTTTACAGAATTCTATCGCTATCAGAATAAAAGAGATTCTCACATTATTTTGGCATTTTTTTTTCAAACTCAAAGGACTACCAAATGAGAAAGCTTGTAGGATTGTTACCATCATTGAAGATGTTTGTTCTCCATTTGCAATTTCAGTGGATTTTTTTTTATGTGTTGAACGTATTATCACTGCGACCATTTGATTGATTTCAGTGGAGTTAATGTTGATAAAACCATGACCGAAACTACAAAATGAAACCAGGAGAGCACGACCGACTATCATATCGTTTCTGGGAAGATCCTTAACGAATGTCGCTCAGAATAGTGTGGAAAACACTGTCGGTTTAAACTTCCATTGAAGATCTTTGCCAGATCTCTCCTATACATTTTGGTTAATTTTCTTTTGGAGATTTATAGCGAGATGTTCGGCGAATTATCACGAGATCTCAGTGAAAACTTAACGAAAGCTTCTTTGTAAAACTTCTTTAAATATTCTTAGCAGATTCTTGGTGAAACCATGATTCAAAGAATCCAAGCGGAATTTGTTTGAATGATTTTTAATAAATCTCTGAAAAGACTAAGTGGATTTTGTTTAGTTATTTTTCAGATTCCATTGAATATATTTGGGGGGGGCCCAGATAGCCGTAGCGGTAAACGCGCAGCTATTCAGCAAGACCAAGCTGAGGGTCGTGGGTTCGAATCCCACCGGTCGAGGATCTTTTCGGGTTGGAAATTTTCTCGACTTTCCAGGGCATAGAGTATCTTCGTACCTGCCACACGGATATACACATGCAAAAATGGTCATTGGCAAAGTAAGCTCTCAATTAATAACTGTGGAAGTGCTCATAAGAACACTAAGCTGAGAAGCAGGCTCTGTCCCAGTGGGACGTAACGCCAGAATGAAGAAGAAGAAGATTGAAAATATTTTTGACATTCTTAAGCTTGTTTAAGTCGATGCCGCGCTTCTCTTGTCATTTTTTTTCGGACATCAGCAGACAAATTACGTGTTTGTTTGTTTACAATTATGCGCTGATCAATCCTTTATCGATTCACACCGACAGGCTTGTTAAAAGCTTTTTGGAAACGTTTTTACAACGCTCTCTTGTCAGTGTGACTATTGTCGGCAGCCGCATTCTGTTCGGCAGCCTCATTCTGTTCGGTAGCTTTCGCATAACAGCTGCAAACGAATCACTTCGGCAGCTCCAAATCAGCCGCATTTTGAGGCGTGTTCATTTGAATTGCTGACATCTTTGGCGAAATTGTTTGTTCCGTCTCGGAAATCTCGTTAGCGGGTAGCTGACAGAACGAAGAATCATCAGAATGTTTTCATTGGTGTGTTTTGATAGTAAAATACTGTGTATTTGGCGTTTGAAATTTGGTTGCCGATAATAGTCGCAAGGTGCCGAACCCGAAAGTCTCCCTGAGATTCAATGAGAATTATCAATTACAGGACAGGTTCCTGTAAATAGACTAAAACACCGCCAAATGTTCAAAATGTTAAGAATAGAACTAATGCTACTTTAGTATTTAAATATTATGTTTCGAATTATAGACAAATTGGAATTTACACAGGAGAAAATTGTGAAAATTGCATAATGTCATGATTTTGAATCTCCTGGATATGGTCACCCTATTCCTGGAGGAACTTTTAGAGAAACACCGAAGAAATTCCTTAAAAAACTAAAAACTGAAGCAAATCTTGGAGGAAATCTTTGAGGAATGCTCGGAGTTACTCTGAAGAAATTCTTGCAGGAGCTCTGAAAGAATTCCCAGTAGAGCTCTTTAGGATATCCCAGTGGATGTCTGAATTCATGAAGGAACTCCGTAGAAATTGCTGTAGGAGCTCTGAAAATATTCTTGGTGGAATGCACGAGGTTCCACTGAAGGAATTCTCGGAGGAACTCTGAATAAATTCTTGAAGAAACTCTTAAGGATCAATTTCTGGAGGAACTCCGGAGAAATTGTTGAAGGAACTCCGGAAGAATTGCAGAGGTAGTCATGGGGGAAATCCGGTAAAAAAATCCTGGTGGAACTTTGAAGGAATTCCTGAAAAACCAATAGAAATTCTCAAAAGCAACTATAAAGGATATCCAAAAGGATTGCCGGTAGAACTCTTGAAGAACTTCGGAGGAAATGCTAAAAACCAGAAGAATTTCTGAAAGAACTCCGGAGGAATTTCTGAAGCAACTCAGAAGGAACAACCGGTGAAACTCCGAAGGAATTTCCGGAAGAACTTTGAAGGAATTTCTGGTGAAACTCTATAGAAAATCCTGGAGAAACTTCAAAGGAATTCCTGGAGGAACTATGGAGCCATTCTTGGAGAAACCTCCGATGCGTTTCTGAAAGAAATCCAGGGTTATTGCTTGAGGAACCCCGGAGAAATCTCTAGAGAAGCTATCGAGGACATTCGAAGGAATTCCCGATGGAGCTCCGAGAGAACTTTCCAGGCATTACTAGATTACAGCCAGAGCAATCGCTTGAGGAACTTTAGATAAATTTCTGGTAGAACTCTCCCGGTTAGAATTCCTGGAGGAAATACACGAGGAACTCTAGAGAAATTCCCTGAGTAACCCTGGAGAAATTTTTCGAAGAACTCTCGGAGGGAATGTAGGATTTTTTTTTGAAGAAACTCGTGAAGAATCCCTACTGGAAATTCCGAGGATTTCCGAAGTAATACTAGAACTCTGAAGAATTCTTGGATAATCCATGATGGATACCCATCGGAATTCTCGGTGGAGCTCCGAAGGGATTTCCGTAGTAACTACGGTTGAATTCATCTCTGAAGCAATTCTCGGTGGGCTCAGAAGTACTTAAATTTAACTTCCGGCAAAAAATCTTAAAGAATTCGTGAAGGAACTCTGGAGGAA
The DNA here is from genome assembly GCF_002204515.2 of Aedes aegypti. NCBI lineage: Eukaryota > Metazoa > Arthropoda > Insecta > Diptera > Culicidae > Aedes > Aedes aegypti. The sequence continues at coordinate 406,844,415 of NC_035108.1, forward strand.
TTTCTAGAGGAACTTGGCAGGATTTCCTGGAGAGACTCGAAAGAAATTCATTGAGGAGCTTTTGGAAGAACTCTGGAAGAAATCCCTGTATGAATTGAAAAAATACCGGAGGAATTTCTGGAGCAAATCTCCGGAAGAACTCCTAGAGAGAATCTCGAAGGAATTGCTGTAAGAAATCTCTGCAAAAATTTTTGGAGGCAATCCGTGGAAGACCCCGTGGTGGAAATCCCATGAGAAAATTCTGTAGGAAAATCCCGGAGAAATATCTGTAGAAATTCCTGTTGGAAATCTTAAGAGGAATTCCTGAAGGATATCCCTGAATGAATTCATGGAGCAAATTCCCGGTGGAATTCCTGGAGGGAATCCTGGAGAACTTTTGTAAGAAATCCTCGCAAGAATTCCCGGTGCAAATCCCATGAAAAATTCCAGAAAGAATTCCGCGGAGGAATTTATGGAGCAATTCCTGATAAAAATCTCAAGCGGAATTTCTGGATGAAATCCCCGAATCCAGTAGAAATTGCTGTAAGAAATCCACGCATAAATTTCTGGAGTAACCCGAAAAGAACTTCTGAACGAAATCGCTAGAGGATTTCGTTCAAAAAGAATTTCCAGAAGGAAATCCCCGGAAGAGTTTCTGGAGGAAATCCTCGGAGATGTTTCTGGTCTCCAGTATAATTAATTTCTGAATAACAGTTAAATCAGCTGAACTTTGCTTGAAAGTTATTTGTTCAACATTTATTCAGCAAAAATGTTTATCGTCGAAGAAATCTCCAGAGCAATTCCTGGAAAAAAAAATCCCGGAAGAGTTTTTTGGACAAAATCCAGAAAATTTTGTGGAAAAATTCCTGGTGCAAACCTCGGGTGAATTTTCTGAGAAAATCCTCGAACGATTTCTGCAGAAAATCCCCGGATGAATTTTCTGAAAAAAAAAACTGAAGGAATATCGGGAATAAATTTCTCAAATACCCGAAGGGATTCTTATACGAAATCTTGGAGAAAATCCCCGGAGAAATTTCTGAAGTTAATCATCGAAGGAATTTCTGAAGGAACTCCTGAAAGAAATCCATGGAGGATTTCCTGGAGGAAATCCTAAAAGGACTTTCTGGAGGAAATCCTAAAAGGAATAAATTCTGCACGAGAATACATACCCAAAAGGATTCTTAGAACAAATCCATGGCGTTATTCTTGTAGCACCTTCCTTATTTAATCACCCTTTTTTACTTCGTAGACTTTCAAGCTTCACACCAGCTTGACTGTTTCAGGGATAAAAATCCGAACTGGTAAACAAACATGTGTCAAACCAGATTTGGAACAGTTCAAATCTTGGTCCAAATCCAATCAAAAATGGACCAGGCAGTTAACCTGTTCCAAAAAAAAAAAGACCAGAGAACTGGTATAAATTAAAATTAGAACATTATTTGCAACACCGGTGCAAGCTCCAATTTTTAACATGGTCCAAAAATTTGGACCAAATCAGTGATTTGGACCACCGGTGAGGATGTCCAAAATATCTTCAGAAGCCTAAACATCGGCTCCAATACCCAACATGTAAATGAAATTCTGACTGCACTTCTTGAAAGTACACATTTATACTAGCAAATCCTTATTTGGGTTTTGAAATATTAATTTGGTGTTGGGCCCTTTCCTTTTTTCAGCTTGATTTTACGCCTATATATTATTATCAGTGCTATGTCACCAAAGTTCATTACGAAGAGAGGAAACCTATAACAAAATAAGGATAAATTTTAGGTTTTAGTAAGGTTTTTAATTTTTCGGTCCAACCTTATCTTTCTAATAATCCATTCAGTCTAACAAACTTCGACATAACGTGCTTTGGTTTAATGACCTAACACCATCATAAATTATCTGGATTTCCTCAATACAACTTTCGAACAAACTGTTAACTATATTGTTCCGCGTATATAACAGTTCTATCGATCGTTGGCATACTTTCGGAGATTGATACGAAAGTGACGTTACTTATTGGATTTTTCGCGCCTAATCTCGCATACCTCTAATTTGCCCAAGTGATCCTGAAGTCAGATTTCTGTGCCAATTGTATTCTAAATTTCTAAGGTTTAACCACCGCATGACTTTATTATTATGAAAATATAAACAAATTTTCAACTTCTATTTATTTCTCTCGTCACTCGCTTGCGATTCAATCCATCTTGTCATTTTATTACTTTCGATACTTCCTTTCACCTGAGTATAGGTATCGCATTCACCGAATAAAGCTAATAAATTTTCATAACAATAAAGTCATGCGGTGATTAAACCTTATAAATATGAAATAATTAGGGGAACATGGTCCAATTCGGGCCTAGTAACAGTTTTTTGGCCATATCTTTTCAGCACGATGAACGGCATGAAAAGTTTTATGTTTTCGTGAAAGCGCAATTAAGCGCGCACATTTTTCTCTCAGAGAGTTTTGTGATAGCTCCTACCAGAACATAGCTAGACATGTTTGAACCAACTTCTCCAAAAGGTCCGAATTCGACCAACCCTGTTCCAATTCGGACCCACCATGTTCTAATTCGGACCACCCTATATTTCATCGTTATTTGCAATGTTAGTAACAAAATATAACTCAGATTTGTTTGGTATTAAAGCTTATTGAACTTTTTCTGCAAGCGCAAGCATAAAAAATAAACTCAATGTGTGAGAAATTTCAAACTAATTCGAGTCAGAACAAGCTCAAATGAAATATGAATTTCATTAAAAAATATATAAGAAACTTGTTCAAAATTGGGTACAGTCAACTCTTCCTGACTCGATTTTGAACAGATTATCGTGTATGGGAGCTATCGAGATAAAGTACACATAATTTCAAATTTTAGAGCTTTTTTTTTATTTATTTTGACAAAATACATATTGTAAAATTTGTTGAATATTGTAAAATTTTCCACACATTAAAACTTTGCTATGAAATATCGGGTTGAAAAGATGAACATGTATGGGAAACTGAAACAGACAACAAACAGACTCGAAGTCTCGGAAATTCAAGTTTTGAGAAGTACCTACTTATATTTATGGATTAAAGTACACTATATTGAAGGGACTGCGCTTTCCTTCAAGCTTGTGAACAAAAACACAGTAAATCGGATGAGGGATAGTTGACTGAATTGTTCTTATATAGTACTCGTAAACGTTTTTAATAGCGTATTGCCAAACTATTTTGGATAAAGCTTGGCTGTGGTATTGATGGAGATGCTTTTCAAGTAGCTGATTTATTGATTCCTTTAGTTTTTGGTAATCTACCTCATTTCTTAGATTTTTTGCGAAGCCATTTTCTTGACCGCAACAGAAACAAAGGCACTATTAATCAATATTACAACTTCTGTGATTTTCGATCGAGTCGGGAAGATTTTCACGGGGTGGAACTCTTAGAATAGACTGAGTACACGTTGAAAATCAAGAGGTCCGTATTGAACCATATCAAAAGGTCCGGATTGGACCAACACCCATTTTGAGATTTGAACTCGTTGAGCACAAACGGTGCATAGACATATCAAAACCATATGGTCAGATGAAAGCTTAGGCTAGGGTGATTCGATTATGAAATAACACAGAGAGATTGGAGAATTATTGTCGCTTATAGAAGCTTGGAAATAACGCCAACCGATAGTACACCTGAGCACTTCAAAACAATAAACTAATATAATAAGGAAACGTAATAACTGAAAGGTGTCAAATTTATTGTGTTTGATCTAAGCCAAACGGTGAGCAGAAAAACGGTACCCACGATCTTTACAGTAGCGCCAGTATTGAGAAATGCTTGATGGTCCGAATTAGAACAGGGTCCGAATTGGACCAGGTTCCCCTACCTTTGTTTAAAATTAAATTAGCGCCTTTCCGCACGATAATGGACCAGATGTTTACCTTGCAAATTACATTAGATAAATACTGGGTAATGCATTTGCAGGCAAATATTTATTGATTTCAAGTCAATATACGATCCACTGAAAAGAAATAAGCTATGGCAGATAATGCCGAACATGATTTTCCGGCAAAACTAATGACATGCTGTATGCAGCGCTGGATTATTCTAATTCGGGTTTTTGGATTGCAGACGAGGTGTTATCTTCGGATTGAAGCAAAGAGGCATACTTTTGAACATACTGGTCAAGGATGCTATTAGGAGATCTGGCCTGCCACAACTGACTGGCCATCTAACAGATCAACATGAGTAAAATAAAACCTGGTAACATGTTTCGGACGGAGCGGTCTAGAATACGGCTTCTATTTATATCTCCCGCCATTAGTGAAATTTGGGAAAGTTCCTTAACGGACGGATAAAAGTGAAATAAAACTAGCATTTTCATTTACTCAAAGATTGCAATACTAAAATGGTTTATTTAGGTAGTCCCAATGATAAAACTTAATCTAGGTTTACATAAATCGTTTAAATGTCGTGACAAATAATTGCTTTAAAGTAGCTCTAGAGTAGTGGAAATCGAAAACGGAAGCTACGCGGTTGAAAATTCTCAGCAGACCGGTGATTCCAAGATTTGCACTGTAGTTTGTGCGGCGGAACTGAATCCTAAAAAGTGAATGGTTTCGCAAATTTCGGATTCTCGCTTGAAACGGTAGATATCTCAGAATAGCAGGACAATCTATACGCGCCGACAATACATCAGAAATACACAGAGCACACGTAACGCTTCTTCGGCACCTTAAAGTGTCCAATCCAATTAACTGGCAGCGATCTTTGTAGGGTGGGAGTTCAAAACGGTTTTGCCACGCTAGATTCCGCAAAGACCAACGAATAAATCTGCGTTGAACTCTTTCAATCCTATCAGATCCGTTCAGATAGCAAGGGTTCCAAACAGCTGATCCATATCCTAGCACTGAACGGACCATAGCGCAATACAGGGATTTCAGTCAATACACGTCTCTAAATTCCTTCCCTATCCGAAAGATGAGCCCAAGATTCCTGGACGCCTTTTCAGTTATGTAGGATACATGTACTTTCAGGCAACATGTTGGAGTCCAGTATAACACCAAGATCTTTCATACAGCTTTCTCTGCTTAACTTTTCGCCATACAAACTGTAATCGTAGAAAACTGGGTTCTGACTTCTAGAGAAGCAAACTACTGCGCACTTCTTAGCATTCCAAACCATCCTATTCAGATCACACCAATTTGCAAATATGAATAACAGCTAAAACAACATAATCATGTATCTCTTGTCACATTCAGCAAGAAAAAAAAAACTTAAGAATCATAAACGTTTCCGAAACTATAGTATACCAAGTAGCCAGATAATTATTGTGAAAGATTGTCCTAATTATTTCTTATGGAAGCTCTGGATTTCCTGTTTTGATTACTTACATTCGAATTGAAAACAGGTCAATTCTAATTAACTTATATTAAGTTGTCATGAACTTTTGGAAGTAGTCCTAATAAAAAAACTTTTAAATATCGCCTTTTTATAAATTAAAAAAAGCGTATGCTTGACAATAATGTAAGGTTTGCCGTTGGAAAACTGTCTGCTGCTTATGGTAACAATCAGTCAGATAAAAATAAAACAAAACTAAACAATGGGACGTTCCTCTCCTTGAAACCGCCCATGTAAGCTTAAACTGTATCGCTTCGTCATCGACAGACCAAGCCAAAAAAAAAGTGTGGTGACATGTATGGCAAATATTTTAATTAATTTATGAATATTTAATATAGTAATGACAACGATTTGGAGGAATTTAAATTGATTTTTGCCCGGTTTGAGGAATGATAATCCCTCTTTAACGACACCGGTGTGTATCCTCGTTTGGAATGCTCTTAATTAGCCGGATTCAGGGTGGTGACAGGACCGAAGCTCACCGTGTACATTCCATAGTTAGAACCGCACATTGTTCAGTGACTCCCTCGCGAGCTGTTTTTCGCTGCCCGAGGTTACAGTTCTCATATTTGCAAAAAGAACCGAAAAATTGCCGCGATTTATTTTATGGTTTCTGTCTGAGTTGGACCAAGAATTCTATTATAATGGTGCTCCGTGCACTCGGATAATGTGGTTCTTCATGAGAAGATGGGGGGTTTCATATCAACAAGTGACTCCAATAGAAATATTTTTGTTTTTGTTTCATTTAACCTAGATGACAATTGTGAGAGTCGTGCAGCTCGAAGTTTCTCCGCTAACGACGATTGCCATTGAGGCTGCCTGCTGGATGGTTGGAAAGGATTCACGTATCGTTCAAATCTCGGAAATCACAAGCCCCATTTGCATTAATATGCTCCATATGCTTCTATTGCCACAGTCAACGGTAGGTATGCACGTAGGAGAAAGTCACATTCATTGTAATGTGTCTACCCTACCCCATGAAAAAGGATAATAAGCTCAAGTCAAGTGAAAATATTTAAAAACAACGTAAAATCTGGAATGAAGCGTACCTACCTGGTAGCCATTGATGCGGGTCTTGCTAGCATGCCTACCGATTTAGAATTGTGTGACTGATGCAATGTGCTTGGTAGAAGGTAAGTTTGTACTAATCAAAATCGAAAGTTTTCTTTCCTTTTTTTAATTCTTTATTAGTATCATTCCAAATATTTCATTCATTTCTTACATCTAGGTGTTCTGTGATAGTGACGACGTTCATCCTAATTTGGTAAAACAAATTTAAGCTTTTGTTAACATTTTGTTAACAACATATTACATTTCGTTTGCCGTAGCAGTTCACATTTTTTACAGATGAGTTGATTTCACCTTCGTATAAGAGAAAGAAAAAGAAAAAAAAAAACGCTTTCAATTTACTTAACCTATGTATGTAACGCATTAATCGTGGTAATAGAAGATTGAAACGATTTTGGCCTGAAATGATTAATTATTTTATTTGACATTTGTTCCAATTATTCAATATTGGATATTCTATGTAACTCATTGCTACTAAACCTGGGAGGGAGCTTCAGAATTATTTTCAAAATTTTATTTTGAATTCTCTGAAGAGCTTTCTTCTTGGTATTACAACATTTTCATATAGCATGAATCCTAGGTACTTATCTTCATGTGACAAACATGTCTACTTGAAGGTTTCAAATAAAGAGCTTTTGGTTTGTGTGGGAATATTATTAGTTGAGTTTTGGAAGCATTAGGAGAAATATTCCATTATTGCAAGTACGAAGAAAAAATATCCAAACTTTTTTGCAATCGACTACAGATGACACGCAGGCTTCGTCCTTTCGCGGAGAGGCCTGTGTCATCTGCAAACAAGGAATTTTATCATCCTTCATACGACAGACGTCCTTAGCGTGAGAAGAATCTCCGCAAATCATGCATTTTTGTTAAAGTGAACGAAATAATATTCTTGAGAAAGCCCTTTTCGACGAATGCCAGATTTTCTTTTTCATAATGATTACATGGACTTGGGGCCCAGATAGCCGTAGCGGTAAACGCGCAGCTATTCAGCTAGACCAAGCTGAGGGTCGTGGGTTCGAATCCCACCGGTCGAGGATCTTTTCGGGTTGGAAATTTTCTCGACTTCCCAGGGCATAAAGTATCATCGTACCTGCCACACGATATACGCATGCAAAAATGGTCATTGGCATAGTAAGCTCTCAGTTAATAGCTGTGGAAGTGCTCACAAGAACACTAAGCTGAGAAGCAGGCTCTGGCCCAGTGGGGACGTAACGCCAGAAAGAAGAAGAACATGGACTGGGGAAAACCAAGTTAATCATTTATTACATTTTTGATCTATTCAGATGACTTATAGTTACTTGAGAGACCTTTCAAGAAGACCTTGAAAAAACGTTCAGTTTTGTCGTCATTAGTAAAAAAAATGTGCTTCTTCTCATCAACATGTTTGAGAAAAAGTTCGCGATCTTCAAAAATTTTCGGCAATACGCGCAGTCTCCTTTCTTTGCGATTTGGAAGGAAACCTTGATTCCTCTAATGGAGTTTAAGAACTCCTGCCTAAATACTCCAAATTTGAAACAACTGATCACGATAGGCGGCACTCTTTGCTTCCTCACTTGAATCAAAGAACCTTGCGATGCAAACTTTTTTTATTTCGCGCCTTAGTGCTTTCGCGTCTTCAGTAAAGGCTTAGAACGTGTAAAAATACGACATGTTGTCGAAGACACCAAAGTTTTAGGATTTCAAATAACAAAGCTAAAATATTACTAAATTTTTACGTTTTCTGTGCTATTTACGTTAAAATCGCTAAATGTCATGCATCACTCATATTCGGTAATATGCATTTGCTGTATGAGGAAAATTCTTGTTTTTAATTGAAAATGTCATTTTTTTTTCAACAAATAAAGTATGTATGAAGAAAAACGTCATTCTGAAATCCCTGATGTGAACAAATTTACGTCTTACCAAGCTCTGCTCGTTGTACAAAGATCGCAAGGGGACCTAAGAATAAGTTACTTGTAAAATTATCCTCTTCGCTCAGGAGTCAGCAAGTGGGTGAAAGGTATTTTAACGGTGGATAAATATTGACAAAAGTCTGTAGAGCTATTCACCTAAAGGCATATTCATTGCAACCCTTCTGGGCTGGGTATGAACGACAACCCCCTTTTGCGATAGAACCATACAACTGAATCATTCATGATTCACGGTTCCAAAGCGGAATGTCATATGGGATGCATAGGACGAATGAATGGCAAGGACTGCTCAATTTGCCAACAGCAAAAAAGCCACAATGAGTACTTTTGTACAATTGAATGCTGATATGTAGCTGCAACGGGCTGCACATACTTGTTGCGAGATGCAGTTTAGCTAATTAATTCATCGCAATATGGAACCAGAGACGGCAGCTAATTGACTCATTGCGAAAACAAAGCATTACCGGTGAATCAACGACAGGGGTACATAAATACAATTTTTGCCCGGTAGGCAAACATAGCAAATAACTGTACGTTTGTCAACATTTGGATGAATCGCTTACCGTACCACTGATGGATGGGTGTTGATAATTTGATGAGTCGAGACTATGCGTACCGTCTTCTTCTTCTTGGCATTACGTCTCCACTGGGACAGAACCTGGTTCTCAGCTTAGTGTTCAATTAGGACTTCCACAGTTATTAACTGAAAGCTTTCTTTGCTAAAGTTGCCATTTTTGCGTTCGTATATCGTGTGACAGGTACGATTATACTCTATGCACAGGGAAATTTCTATCACGAAAAGATCCTGGACCGACCGGGAATCGAACCCAGACGCCTTCAGCATGGCTTTACTGTGTAGCCGCGGACTCTAACCACTAGGCTAAGGATGGCCCATAAACGCAATACATGATTGCCCAAAAATGTGAGAACCAGAGTCTTAAAGATTAAACATAAATTCAATCACGATTTTCTCAATTGGACCCTGGCTCTAAGCCCTTTTGGAAATTATCTAATATTTTGAAAAAGCCTTAGAAGCCAATACCGGCATTGAAAAAGGAAAACAAATTATTACTAACTAATTGCAAAATAGATCAAAAACTTGCTATGCAGTTTGGAAGCGCGCACAATTTTAATTTAGGACTTACTAGTCCAATTGAAAAACAAGTTACTTAGGACTTCGAAAATATTCTCAATCAAGGGAACGTTTTCTAAAATGCCTTAAAATTCAATAATATGAAAGCTCCTGGCGATGATGGAATTTTCTTCATCCTCATCAAGAAACTTCTACAAGGTAGCTTATCATTTTTAGTTGATATATTTAACAAATGTTTTCAATTAGCATATTTTCCTGACAAATGGAAAAATGCTAAGGTTGTTCCAATTTTAAAACCAGACAAAAATCCTGCAGAAGCTTCTAGCTATCGTTCAATCAGTTTGCTTTCCTCCATCAGTAAACTTTTTGAAAAGGTTATTTTGAACAGAATTAAGGCCCACATCAACGAAAATTCAATGTATGCCAATGAACAGTTCGGATTCCGCCATGGACATTCGACCACTCATCAACTTTTACGTGTAACAAATTTGATCCGTTCCAATAAATCTGAAGGCTATTCTACTGGTCTTGCTCTTCTAGACATAGAAAAAGCATTCGACAGTGTTTGGCATGAAGGTTTGATCGTAAAATTAAAAACCTTTAATTTTCCAACATACATTGTTAGAATAATTCAAAGTTATCTGTCAAATCGTACACTTCAGGTTAATTATCAGAACTCCAGATCTGAAAGACTTCCTGTAAGAGCTTGTGTTCCTCAAGGCAGCATTTTGGGACCAATATTATACAATATATTCACATCTGACTTACCTGAGCTACCTCAGGGATGTCAAAAATCCTTGTTTGCGGATGACACAGGCCTCTCCGCCAAAGGACGCCTGTCATCTGTAGTCGATTGCAAAAAAGTTTGGATATTTTTTCTTCATACTTGCAAAAATGGAAGATTTCTCCTAATATTTCCAAAACTCAACTAATAATATTCCCACATAAACCCAAAGCGCTTTATTTGAAACCTTCAAGTAGACATGTTGTCACGATGAGAGGGGTTCCAATAAATTGGTCAGATGAAGTTAAGTATCTAGGGCTCATGCTAGATAAGAATTTAACTTTCAAAAATCACATTGAGGGCATTCAAGCCAAATGTAACAAATATGTATTTTTTTTCCTATCTTTATTAACGAAATTTTTAGCCCTGGGCTAGTTCATCTCGGGACCAACGGCTTTACTTCCGGGATGGGATTCGATCCCAGGTCCTCGGCGTGAGAGGCGTGTGTTCTAACCACTACACATTGAGGGCATTCAAGCCAAATGTAACAAATATGTAAAATGTCTCTATCCCCTTATTAATAGAAAATCAAAACTTTGTCTTAAGAACAAGCTTTTGATATTCAAACAAATTTTCAGGCCAGCCATGTTGTATGCTGTACCAATATGGACTAGCTGTTGTAATACCAGGAAGAAAGCTCTGTAGAGAATTCAAAATAAAATTTCGAAAATGATTCTGAGGCTTCCTCCCTGGTATAGTACCAATGAGTTACATAGAATATCCAATGTTGAAACATTGGAACAAATGTCAAATAAAATAATAAATAATTTCAGACAAAAATCGTTACAATTTTCAATTGCCACGATTAATGCGTTATATGTTTAGGTTAAGTTAGGTTAAGTATATTAAAAACGTTTTTTTCTTTTATAAGCAGGTGAAATCAACTCACCTGTAAAAAAACTGAACTGCTACGGCAAATGAAATATAATATGTTGTTATCAAAATGTTAATAAAATCTTAGATTTGTGTTACCAAATTAGGATGATAGTGTTGTCTAATAACACAGAACACCTAGATTTAAGAAATAATGAATGTAATGTTTGGAATTATACTAATAAAAAAAAAACTAACTAATTGCAAAAAAGCTCAAAAACTTGCTTTGCAGTTTGGAAGGGCGCACAATTATAATTTAGTACTTACTAGTCCAATTGAAAACCAAGTTCCTCAGGACTTCGAAAATATTTTCAATCAAGAGAACGTTTTCGAAAATGCCTGGAAGACTGATTTGGAAGAAGTGAGAACTATTACTAAAAAAATCAATAATATGAAAGCTCCTGGCGATGATGGAATTTTCTACATCCTCATCAAGAAACTTCCAGAAGGTAGCTTATCATTTTTATTTGATATATTTAACAAATGTTTTCAGTTGGCATATTTTCCTGACAAATGGAAAAATGCTGAGGTTGTTCCAATTTTAAAACCAGACAAAAATCCTAAAGAAGCTTCTAGCTATCGTCCAATCAGTTTGCTTTCCTCCATTAGTAAACTTTTTGAGAAGGTCATTTTGAACAGAATTAAGGCCCACATCAACGAAGATTCAATTTTTGCTAATGAACAGTTCGAATTCCGCCATGGACATTCGACCACTCATCAACTTTTACGTGTAACAAATTTTGTTCCAACAAATATGAAGGTTATTCTACTGGTCTTGCTCTTCGAGACATAGAAAAAGCATTCGACAGTGTTTGGCAGATAGCCCCCCAAGTAGCACTGGTAACAAATGCAATGGTAACAATGAAAAATAAAACAAATTACATTGCCGTTGCATTTCAGATAATTTGTAGCATATCTTATTGATGATTTTCAATTTTGGTTACTAAACTATTACATTGTAACTTACACTTTGTTTACATTACATAGGTGTTGCATTTTTACTTGTATGTAACTTAACCTAGAGCTGTCAAAATGAATAAGTTACATTGAAATTGAATCTGTGGTTGCAAAGAAACAAATATCACGCTAGGTTACATACAGATTGCTAAGTCACAGGTGTGTAACAGCATGAAGTTTGTTTACCATTTGTAATAGGGGAAGGGGTGAAAAAATGAACATGATGGTAATATGAACACCAAACTTGTTACGAATGAACAACAAAATTCAATATTTTTTTGTTACGCACGGATGTTTTAGAGCATAAATAAAAGTGTTTTTGTTGAAACGGAGATAAATTGAAGTCAGAACGTAATTTTAGGTACGGAAGTGTTTTTCAATGAGGAGAATATCGTAATGATATAATGTCCAAGCAGAAACCTTTAGAACTGTTTTCGAAGAGATTGTAATCATTCATAGAAGTTTTTTTTAGGATTGTGATAAAAAAATCAAAAATGTTTGTTTTGCTCATGTGTTTTACCACCAACATAAAATGAACATTTCCATAATATTTTAATGACGATGAAAGTATGTGAAAATTTGGCTGTCTTAGTCTTATTTCGTGTCGCTGCGTTAATTAACATCTCCATTGTTGATGTTGTGCGATAGAACTAGTTATAATTAATAAACAAATTAATAAATGAAAGACAATTTTTGCGAGTAGACATATTACAGAACATAATTACATTTGTAATGTTCTCTTTACTACTTTTGTGGGGAACGCCAATCTTTGAGTCGATGACACGGAATGACGAGAATTCGTTTAAGAAGGCAGGATCCGTCATCAACTCGATAATTTTTAAAAGCTGTTTTTTCGTTCAAAATCATGAATATATTCATGTGTTAACTCTATTTTATTCTCCATCCGAAACAAACAAATTTTTTTAATTGATTTATTAACCCTAGAAATACTCAAATGAATGGATGTTGTTTCTACTATTTGATAGCGAACATATTTGTATATCCGATTATAACAAAAAAGCATGTTTTTCACATCTAAATCGCTATTTTCCTTATCATGGGCATGTTACCCTCAGTCCCTAATATTGGCACAAATTAATCAATTTCTAAATTCTATTCGTTGTTTCATCTCAGGACGCAAGATTGCATTACTTCCTAGCGTCTTGTAGTGAAAAATTGAACCCGCATCTTGTCACCTTTATTCACAAAAGAGAGGATCGATGAAGAGAAATTGATCATGCGACTTGCGCCCTTATTATAGTACACGCTTGAATTTGCCTTCTTTCGAGCTATTTGAGCACGTCACAATTCATGTGCTTTCTTGGACGGAGCATTTAATTTTCATACTCTTGTAAGGTTCCAGTCAATTGGCTTAGGGGATTTTTGCACATTATATGATGATTTATCGCAAATTCATCGTTTTTCCCATTAAAAGCAAGACGATATCCTTTAGGTGTTCATTTTAATACCCTTTCCCCTATTGACAGCAGTGTGATTTATAGGCAGTTTCAGTAAAGTTACACAGCAGTTTCAAAATAACATAGGATTTCTGGGTAACTAATATGTAACAAACGAGTAACTTGCTGACAGTGACCAATACTACATGTCAAAAATTTTCATACGTATTGTGAATTTTGATATAAGAACTTTACTATTTTATGACTAGTTATTGTATTCATAGATATTTTTCCAGTGATTAATTAAAATTGTTGAATTTACAATTTGCAGCCTCTCCAACAGCTTTTTAATAGTTTTCATCATTTTAGATTTGCTGTCCTCAAACAGTTAGTCGGAAGTGTTTCTGCAGCATGGTGAAATTAAATGGCGATTTATGATAGGCAACCCAGAAAATCCAACTGCGGGACACGAAAAAACGTGATTCTGGAATCACAATCTTCACAAACAATTAATTTAACACTGCTGATTTGAGTAACAGTGTCAATTTCCATTTTTTTGTGACAGTTCTAATGGAATAATATCTCAACAATCCAGGTATCATGTGTTATTCAATATAAAATTATTATCTATTTTATGAGCGCGTTAATTTTGAGCAAGTAAAATCATTGATTTCACCACAAATCCAAATCGGCATGTTAAATCTATTATGTACTAGTGAATAATTACGCGTTCGAAAATCATACTTATTACTTTTATTGACACTCAATTCTAAAATGGTTGTTCGGTTCCAAAACTGTCAGAAAATAACAACAACTTCAACATCGTTTCATTTATTTTGTCACAGGAAAACCCATGCGTAATCAACAAATTACATAGCAGTCGCTTGTAAACTTCTTATGTAACAAACGAACAAGTTACATAAGGCTCGACTTTTTGCGCTTTTTCGGTTACATAGCAGTATTTTTCCGTGTTGCAAATGTATCATATTGTAACTATTGAATATGTTAAGTAGCCGTTGCTGTAAGCTACTTGTAACAATATGTGCTGCTTGGGCCAGATAGCCGTAGCGCGCAGGGGCCCAGATAGCCGTACCGGTAAACGCGCAGCTATTCAGCAAGACCAAGCTGAGGGTCGTAGGTTCGAATCCCACCGGTCGAGGATCTTTTCGAGTTGGAAATTTTCTCGACTTCCCAGGGGATAGAGTATCTTCGTACCTGCCACACGATATGCACATGCAAAAATGGTCAATTGACATAGAAAGCTCTCAGTTAATAACTGTGGAAGTGCTCATAAGAACACTAAGCTGAGACGCAGGCTTTGTCCCAGTTGGGACGTAACGCCAGAAAGAAGACGAAGAAGTGTTTGGCATGAAGGTTTGATAGTAAATTTAAAAAACTTTAATTTATCAACATACATTGTTAGAATAATTCAAAGTTATCTGTCAAATCGTACACTTCAGGTTAATTATTAGAACTCCAGATCTGAAAGACTTGCTGTAAGAGCTTGTGTTCCTCAAGGCAGCATTTTGGGACCAATATTATACGATATTTTCACATCTGACTTACCTGAGTTACCTCAGGCATGTCAAAAATCCTTATTTGCGAATGACACAGGCCTCTCCGCCAAAGGACGATTGCAAAAAAAGTTTGGATAGTTTTTCTTCACACTTGCAAAAATGGAAGATTTATCCTAATGCTTCCAAAACTCAACTAATAATATTCCTACATAAACCAAAAGCTCTCTATTCAAAACCTTCAAGTAGACATGTTGTCACGATGAGAGGGGTTCCAATACATTGATCAGATGAAGTTAAGTATCTATGAGCCCTAGATACTTAACTAGATAAGAATTTAACTTTTAAAAATCACATTAAGGGCATTCAAGCCAAATGTAATAAATGTTGTATCAATAAAATTGGGTTTAAATTATTTGTAGACGACTCTACTGGATTTCGGTTTGAATTGTTGTTCCTCGATTGTATTGAACTAGAGAATAGATAGTTAAGTACGAAGCGAGCGACAGATCGATCGTTGTGATCTGATCGCTAGAATAAAAGTGATGTTTGAAATAGAACATGTTGCGTAATCGTGTATCATAATCCGAACTTATTATGGACAATTGGGGAAGTAATACCGGGATCCCAACATAAATATGTAAAATATCTCTATCCCCTTATTGATAGAAAATCAAAACTTTGTCTTAAGAACAAGCTTTTGATATTCAAACAAATTTTCAGGCCAGCCGTGTTGTATGCTGTACCTGGTATAGTACCAAGGAGTTACATTCAATGTTGAAACATTGAAACAAGGTGTCTGGGTTCGATTCCCGGTCGGTTCAGGATCTTTTCGTAATGGAAATTTCCTTTACTTCCCTGAGCATAGAGTATAATCGTACCTGCCACACGATATACGAATGCAAACATGGCATCTTTGGCAAAGAAAGCTCTCAATCAATAACTGTGGAAATGCTCATAAGAACGCAAAGCTCAGAAGCAGGCTCTGTTCCAGTGAGTACGTAATACCAAGAAAAAGAAGAAGAAGAAGAAGAAGAAGAAGAAGAAGAAGAAGAAGAAGAAGAAGAAGAAGAAGAAGAAGAAGAAGAAGAAGAAGTTATTAAAGATGGGAATGATGGAATTCAATTAGTTTCCAAAGATTAAATTATAGTAAGGTCTTTATTATTTGAAGATCATTTTAACAGATAATCGAGTTAAGGGCGTAAGTTTGATAAATAAGTGCGTATAATATTATCTCAGTAGTTAGGATAAGGATTGTTGAAGATTAGATTAGATTAGATTTTTAACTCAACAAACAAATGTTAAAAATATCGTTGTGGTTTCTTTGCTAAGAAACTTCTACTCCGAATAACATAAAAATCGATCGATATTCGGAAAAGTTATAACTATTTGCTGTTTTTTGACAAAAAAAATCGGTCTATTTTTCAGCGCACGGAACGAAATCAAAATAATATATTTTTAATATTTTCATACCAGGGTGTAACTAGGCTTCTCCTTAGTACCTAGAGTGTATTTTTCTGAAAACATAACTTTACCACTGTTAGAATGTATTCATGCCATTGTTATTTTTGTTCACTACATTTCAATTCTTGCTCCACCGGAGGGGCAGAAATTTGTTAAGGAAAACAATTTAAAAACTGTTATAACTAAAAATGGGTAAATGTTTTGACATTAGTTTGCTCAAGTTTCTTTCTTTAGTTTTTTTTTTCCAGAAATATTGATTATTCCACAAAGGTCGCCATCAGTAAGGTGACCTTACACTATAAGGTATGTAACACAAACATTCAAATTGTTTGAATATATTTGTGATTTTTATGTGTAAGGAGGGCTGCGTGGGATAATATGCACTGTCGGAACAAATTGCATCTTATCAATTTCAGTAATATTAACAGCTTTCGAATGAAAAATACTACTCAGATTGATGGAACGTCGTAAATTGTTCACACCCTTAATATTAACTCATTTTGAATAAAAAACTAAGGATAAAACAACTGATGTAACTTTCTTGATCGTTTAGATTGTCGCTTCGAAAGTGGAACTGTATTTGAAATCTTTAGAAAACTTCAATCATTAAACAGATGTTTAAAGACTGAGTAAACTGTCGAAGAGATGATTTGGCGATATGATGATTCCTACTTCTCGAGGAGAAACGAATTACTCGCAATAATCTATATTTTGGTACCATATCATAACAATGTATTGTTCAGTTATCAATACCTCGATTTGGTGCCATTGAAAAAAAAGGTTTGAAACAATTCAAAATTCTTCATTGAGATTTTCGGCACCTATTTAGGATTGCTTGAGGTATTGAACTCCTATTGAAACATTTCGCTTATATATGAAAATCCATCATGTATTATTTTGGTACTACAATACCTGATATAATTATCAGTTTGATGTTAGTAGAATATACATAGAATATTATTTGGGGATATTCTACTTCTTATGTAGGTCTCATTCGTACCTCATTTATGTTTTAAGTATTGGAAATTATCAGGCAGGTATGACATACCATGAGTTGGTTTTCAGAAACAATTTTATTATGCACGGGTTTACATACATTTTCTGTAGAGTTTTCGATTGAGGCAACACGCACTTGAATTAGTCGGGGCCAAAATAAACTAGAATCGTGAATGTTTAGATACTTGAAGTCTTTGGTATCTGTATCGTTTTGGAAGCGAAAAGCGTATAAAATTCGTATTTTTTCGATAAATGAAATTAACACGATGGTGCAACTTGCTCCACTGTTGAAATGCATCATGCATCACCTTTATTTAGGTGCATCCTGTCCCGGATTAACAATTACACTACGGAACGTATTTTTGTCTCAAGCATCAAAATATTTCTATTAACTTAATTGGATTAGATCACTCAAAAGTTTGGAAAGTCAGTGTTTAAATTTTACGTGAACACTCATTAGATCATTATTTTATATAACAAAAAAAAATTGTAACGTGCTGGTAAAAAATGGTATCAGATTCATTAATCCAAAATTTACTAGAGAGATGTAATTTGTTCCATGAGACACGCAAAAACGTTATTTATGTAACGTTGTGTTATTAACGCAAATTTGCGTTGGCGAAGTTTAAATCCCTACAATTATTTTATAAAAATTCGCTCAACTGGATTCGTATATTGGAACATTTTACATAGCTTGATCTTCATTTCATCACATTTTTGTTAACTGGGTGTCCCTATTAAATGCATACTACAGTGTCAATTTCAACTTACCCATTGGAAATAATGATATCGTTGCACTCACTAATGCACCAAATAATACTGAACAGAAGCACACCATACACAATCATCTTCCTCCCAAGGCCTTCCATGGACGATTTGCTTTCTGTCGCACTGTTGTCTTACGAAATATCTTCTTCAAACATTGAAAACACCCCGAACTCCGAAATCGAAAACTAATGCCTTCGGTTCCCAAAATTCAGCGATTATCACCATCACTACTAGAGCAACGCACCGACGACGAAACACTGTCTATTCTCGACCGTACACCAGCGCCGAATAATCTTCCTTTGGTGATTTTGTCATGCTGTCGATGATCGCGTAATGGCATGATTATTGCTGTGGAATTCATATCACCCTGCGCTCATGTGTAGCACCAGAACGGAAATTCAGCTTCAGCGCCGTGAGGATAATGTGCAAGGATAACACCGGAGTCACTGTTCACTTTTAGTTCTTGTCATTAGAATCTTTGGATTGGATTTTCAGGTTACGTCTACCATTGCACAGTGGTCCAGGAATCAGTTTTACGCGGAAAGATGCATTTTGAGCTTTAGAATGAAACATTAGACAAAAACGGTCTTCTACAAAATTGTTTGTATTAGTTAAGCCCTTTGTTTGGTGTTATTGAAAATTAGGGTGGACCACATTTTCATAGAAATTGTGTAACTAACTTTATTATTTGTAGAAATTATATTATACATGCTTCAGCAAAGTTGTAGACCATTCAATTTAAAGCAACTTTGCCAAAAAAAGTTTTTTTGTATCTCTTAAATTGACCGATTTAGAGCTTTTTTCCTGCAGTGGCATAGGGTGGTCCGAACAAAACTGGTTTTCTGGCTCTAGAGTTTTCAATTCAAATTTCTCATCAAAGTAGTCTATGAGACACTTTTAAAGCTTTAAAAAATGCGTAATTTGGTGAGTGAAGAAACTCGCTATCTCCTTTCGTTTAGGAGTTATTGTTGTTTTTCTCTCAAAAACATGCCTACTTTGATTGTGAATATCTCTGATTGGGGCAAACATAAAAAATATCTTTTGACGGCATTCAAAAGACAAAATGAAATTGTACATTATATCAAAAAATTACAGATGTGTTATTTTTGTAACTCTAATAAAATGCCTTGAAAAACAAAGGATTTCAAGCAGAAAAACTTCAATAACTTTTGAACTAAAATAGATATCATCAATATTTTTGCATGAAAATTTGCGTTTTGTCATGTTCTTAAAGTCGTTCATAGACGACTTTGACGAGTAATCTGAAATAAGAAAGATAGGGCTCTAAAACTATTTTGAAGATTTTCATAGTATGTATTTTTTTATTATTTTGCATTTTGAGCCTGAAAATGAAATTTTAGACAAAAATGGTCTTCTACAAAATTGTTTCTAAAAATGTAAGCTTTCATACTGTGTCATTTGAAACTAGGGTGGTCCACAATATCACACATATCATATAATCAATTTTTTTTATTTGCAAAAATACTGGTATATGCTCTTAGGCAAAGCGGTAGAGCTTGAAATTTTGATCAACTTTGCCAAAAAAAGTTTTTCTGTAGCTCAAAATTTGACCAATCTAGAGCATTTTTTCCTAATCATAGCAGAGTGGTCCAACAAAAATAAGTTTTTCAACTCTAGTTTTTTTAATATTATTTTCTCGTCAAAGTCGTCTATGAACGACTTTTAGAACTTGACAAAACGCAAATTTTCATGCAAAAAGATTGTTGATATCTATTTTAATTCAAAAGTTATCAAAGTTTTTGTGATAAAAAATATTTGAATTTCAAGGCATTTTATTAGAGTTACAAAAATAACACATCTGTAATTTTTTGATATAATGTACAATTTCATTTTGTCTTTTAAATGCCGTCAAAAGATATTTTTTATGTTTGCCCCAATCAGAGATATTTACAATCAAAGTAGGCATGTTTTTGAGAGAAAAACAACAATAACTCCTAAACGGAAGAAGATAGCGAGTTTCTTCACTCACCAAATTGCGCATTTTTCATAGCTCTAAAAGTGTTTCATAGACTACTTTGATGAGAAATTTGAATTGAAAACTCTAGAGCCAGAAAACCAGTTTTGTTCGGACCACCCTATGTCACTGCAGGAAAAAAGCTCTAAATCGGTCAATTTAAGAGATACAAAAAAACTTTTTTTAGCAAAGTTGCTTGAAATTGAATGGTCTACAACTTTGCTGAAGCATGTATAATATAATTTCTACAAATAAGAAAGTTAGTTACACAATTTCTATGAAAATGTGGTCCACCCTAATTTTCAATAACACCAAACAAAGGGCTTAACTAATACAAACAACTTTGTAGAAGACCGTTTTTGTCTAATGTTTCATTCTAAAGCTCAAAATGCATCTTTCCGCGTAAAACTGATTCCTGGACCATAGTGCATTGTGTAGACGTTACTAATTTGCTACAATTTGTTCTCCAAATTCTTCGTGTAACTTATTAATTATTTTCTGTAACTTTATCTCGATGATCATTGGCGGGAAATCGACTTTCTCACGCACGACCGGAACGAAATGCACTCGTCGAATGGAAATTGTTCCGCCAAACTCCAATTCAGCTCTCAATGGATAGGAAACAGTCAATATCCTCTCTCTCCAACAAAACCGATGAAAATCTTTGCGCCACAATTTGCGAAAATGCTAATGGCCCTTTTTCTGCCAAGCGAATGAGCCGGAAAATTAGCTTCTTAAGCACCAGCAGAGCCAAAGGAATATTGCATCCCGCTCCAACCCGATGGGAGAAAACCGGTTCAGTGTTCAAAGTTCAGCAATTAATTTCACTTTTATTTTCACTCTGGAACACCCACAGTTTCCTAAAAAAAACGGTGGGAATCACTCGCGAGACACCTGACGGAAGCAGATTACCACCTATCCTACCGCGAATGGAAAGCGTCTCGTGTCTTCAGCGGGGCGACCTGTTCTCGCTTGGACCGTTGCTTGTTAGCGTCTGATGACCGCCATCGTCGTCTTGTGCGGGTGAGCGAGCAGTCAGTAAGCATGCGGCTAGTGCATCGATTCCATTCCACGGCACAACACATGCGGCGCAATTTTCGTTCGAAACGCACGCCATGAGCGGGAAAACATCGCACGCGACGACGTCGAAGCGGTGCTGAACAATCGATGGGAGGCTCGAATCGCGCGTAACTGAAGATCTATGATGAAGGCGCGCTCGTGAGCTATTCGATTAAGGGTATGCGATACTTAGAATGAATCTGTCAAATAGCGTTCGAAACGAAATTCTGTGGTTTTCCACTGATTTATTTCGGTGGAAAACAATATATAGCTGAATATTATTTTCGCAATTCTTTCTTCCAACATTAGCACTAAGTGACCATCCCACTGAAGTCTGCCCTATTTACACGCTTTATAATATTCACATCTTTATACACTTGATATAACTCGTGATTCATGCGCCTGTGCCATTTCCTGGTTTCCCACCGGGTATTGTCCACAGCACTTAATAATACTTTATGAAAACACCGAAGGCTTAAGTAAGTAAATGAGAAACCAAATTTAGTACTATTTAAACCATTTAATTCCACTAGAGTTTATATCCTTCGACAGATACGCGTATTTCGATCACAACTGTAAGGCCGTCTTCAGTGTCGTGCACTAGACTCGACTTGTCGAGTGGAATTAAATGGAATACTATACCATTTAATTCCACTCGACAAGTCGAGTCTAGTGCACGACACTGAAGACGGCCTTACAGTTGTGGTCGAAATACGCGTATCTGTCGAAGGATATAAACTCTAGTGGAATTAAATGGTATAGTACTAAATTCGGTTTCTCATTTACTTATAGGTATTCGACTAAACAGCTCGAAGATTTATTATCGCCGAAGGCTTTCCGGTTTTGGTTGGTAAATGGCTGGGCATGGCGTACCATTGGTACCTCGCGTACCTGAAGGAATAAAATAGACTCCTCTGTGCGGTCCTTAGCCTCTTGCCCAGCAACTCCTACCCCTACCTCCTCGTGGTACTGGCCGGGGTACGAGTAACCTTAGGGAAGATCGGGTAACCAACCCCCGGTGAGAACTTTGGTCGTATGCTGACAGGGAAGGGGGGGTATGCTTTTGCTTCTGCAAACCTTGAGCGTCTGTACTCCATGTTAGGAGCGGATCACAACAGCGTCTATTCCCCATGCCAGGGGCGGCTGATCATCGTCCAAGTGCCAGAGAAGGACTCTAAGCTAAACTACGCACTACGGTCCTCCGAACATTTAGGGGGAATGGTTCTCCAAAAATCTAGGGGGTTGGTGTCAGGCTCTGCAAGACAGCCGTAAAAAAATCAAGCAACGAATAATCAACGAGAGAATACGAACCGGGACAATCGGCGAAGACCACAGCAACGTAAAGGGAATAGCGATTGGAAGCTCGGTACGTGGAACTGTAAATCTCTCAACTTCATCAGGAGCACACGCATACTCACCGACGTGCTGAAGGACCGCGGATTCGGTATCGTAGCGTTTCAGGAAGTATGTTGGAAGGGATCAATGGTGCAAACGTTAAGAGGTAACCATACCATCTACCAGAGCTGCGGCAACACACACGAGCTGGGAACAGCTTTTATAGTGATAGGTGATATGCAGAGGCGCGTGATCGGGTGGTGGCCGATCAATGAGAGAATGTGCAAGTTGAGGATCAAAGGCCGGTTCTTCAACTTCAGCATAATAAACGTGCACAGCCCTCACTCCGAAAGTACTGATGATGATAAAGACGCTTTTTACGCGCAGCTCGAACGCGAGTACGACAGCTGCCCAAGCCACGACGTCAAAATCATCATAGGAGATCTAAACGCTCAAGTTGGCAAGGAGGAAGAATTCAAACCGACGATTGGAAAAATCAGCGCCCACCGGCTGACGAACGAAAACGGCCTACGATTAATTGATTTTGCCGCCTCCAAGAATATGGCCATTTGTAGCACTTACTTCCAGCACAGCCTTCCATACCGATACACCTGGAGATCACCACAGCAGACAGAATCGCAAATCGACCACGTTCTGATTGATGGTCGGCACTTCTCCGACATTATCGACGTCAGGACCTATCGTGGCGCTAACATCGACTCTGACCACTATTTGGTGATGGTCTAACTGCGCCCAAAACTCTCCGTCGTCAACAACGTACGGTACCGACGGCCACTCTGGTATGACCTAGAGCGGCTCAAGCAACCGGATGTCGCAGCGGCATATGCGCAGCACCTCGAGGCTGCATTACCGGAAGAGGGTGAGCTGGACGAAGCCCCTCTTGAGGACTGCTGGAGAATAGTAAAAGCAGCCCTCAACGATGTAGCTGAGAGCAACGTCGGGTACGTGGGACGGAGTCGACGGAACGATTGGTTCGACGAGGAGTGCCAGGAGGTTTTGGAGGAGAAGAATGCAGCGCGGGCGGTCATGCTGCAGCAAGGGACCCGGCAGAACGTGGAACGCTATAAACGGAATCGGCATCGGAATAAGCAGACCCGCCTCTTTCGAGAGAAAAAACGTCGCCTGGAGGAGACGGGGTGCGAGGAGATGGAACAGCTGTGCCGGTCTCACGAAACGCGTAAGTTCTATCAGAAGCTCAACGCATCCCGCAACGGCTTTGTGCCGCGAGCCGAGATGTGCAGGGATAAGGATGGGAGCATTCTGACGGACGAGCGTGAGGTGATCCAAAGGTGGAAGCAGCACTTCGACGAGCACCTGAATGGCGCTGATAGCACAGGCAATGAAGGACGGGACTACGGAGGAAATGCCTTCGTCAGTACTGCGGAAGATGGAAACCAACCAGCCTCCACTTTGTGGGAGGTTAAGGATGCCAGCTCAAGAACAATAAAGCTGCTAGTAAGGATTGTATCGGAGCTGAACTCATAAATATGGGTCCGGAGAGGCTGGCCATTTGTCTGCTCCAGCTGATAGGCACAATCTGGGAAACAGAACAGCTACCGGAGGAGTGGAAGGAAGGGGTAATATGCCCCATCTACAAGAAAGGCGACAAGTTAGATTGTGGGAACTTTCGAGCGATCACCATTCTAAATGCGGTTTTGAAAGTATTATCCCAGATCATCTTCCGTCGTCTGTCACCTGTAGTAAACGAATTCGTGGGAAGTTATCAAGCTGGTTTCGTTGACGGCCGATCGACAACGGACCAGATTTTTACTGTACGGTAAATCCTCCAAAAACGTCGTGAATACCAGGTCCCAACGCATCACCTTTTCATCGATTTCAAGGCGGCATACGACAGTATCGACCGCGTAGAGCTATGGAAAATCATGGACGAGAACAGCTTTCCCGGGAAGCTCACGAGACTGATAAGAGCAACGATGGAAGGTGTGCATAATTGTGTGAAGGTTTCAGGCGAACACTCCAGTTCGTTTGGATCCCGCCGGGGACTACGGCAAGGTGATGGACTTTCGTGCCTGTTGTTCAATATTGCGCTAGAAGGTGTTATGCGGAGAGCCGGGGTTAACAGCCGGGGTACGATTTTTACGAGATCCAGTTAATTTGTTTGCTTCGCGGATGATATGGAAATCGTCGGCCGAACATTTGAAAAGGTGGGAGACCTGTACACCCGCCTGAAACGCGAGGCAGCAAAAGTTGGACTGGTGGTGAATGCGGCCAAGACAAAGTACATGCTAGCTGGTGGGGCCGAGCGCGACAGGGCTTGCCTAGGTAGCTGTGTTACGATAGACGGGGATACGTTCGAGGTGGTCGACGAGTTCGTCTACCTTGGATCCTTGCTGACGGCTGACAATAACGTTAGCCGTGAAATACGGAGGCGAAAAAGATTCACGTCCGCACCAATTGTAACATGTACAAAACGCTCATAAGGCCGGTAGTCCTCTACGGGCATGAAACGTAGACGATGCTCGAGGAGCACTTGCAAGCATTTGGAGTCTTCGAACGTCCGGTGCTTAGGACGATCTTCGGCGGTGTGCAGGAAAACGGTGTGTGGCGGCGAAGGATGAACTACGAGCTCGCCCAACTCTACGGCGAACCCAGTATCCAGAAGGTGGCCAAAGCTGGAAGGATACGATGGGCAGGGCATGTTGCAAGAATGCCGGACAGCAACCCTGCAAAGATGGTGTTCGCTTTGGATCCGGTCGGTACAAGAAGGCGTGGAACGCAGCGAGCTAGGTGGGCGGATCAAGTGCGTATCGATTTGGCGAGCGTGGGGCAGAACGGAGGATGGAGAGATACGGCCACGAACCGAGTATTGTGGCGTGAAATTGTTGATTCAGTGTTATCTATGTAGATGTTATCTAAATACATGAATGCTTTCCGGTCTGTCTCTTTCAACGTGCATGCTTCGTGTCCGTAGGGAGCCACCGGAAAACCCAATCAGGGTGAATTTTGTTTCCGTAGGCAAGTTGCGGGACCTAATCTGTTTACATAAAAGGCTCTATTCGCAACCGCAATTCCTCTTTTCACCTCGCGGAAAATGGTCAGACCTATCCTCGTTGTCTCCCTCTTCAAAGGCCTGAAGGCCTTCTCCACTGACCTGCGATTTTCATAAGGTTGATGTTGTCCGCAAAGCCATGGAGAATAGGGCACTTGCAACCTTTGTTTAGTGTGCCCAACGGAACCCTTTGATTTTGCTGGGAAACGTTTCGTAACATGTTTTCCATTTCAAACCGTTACCCAGCAAAATCCAAGGGGGCCGGTGGTCACACTTTTGTTTGCTGCAAGCGCCTTATATGTGACCGTGTGATGATAGTGACATTTCCTGCACACCAGATCTCTATTGGCACCCTCGAGTGCAATCTTGAATAGCAAATTCGAATGTGCGTCTCTCTGCGAGGTTGACACCTCATCTGCAATACGAACCAGAGATGCATTTTGAACGCTCATGTTCTGTGAGCGTTCACAAATGATCCTTTGATTGCACTCGTGTTCATGTTCACTTTCTTGAACACACACACGATGACTAGATTGATCATGGAGTTGTGGTCTCCAGAATTTTTGACATGCTAGCAATTACGTTTTTCGACCTTAGAGCTTGACCATACCATTTACCAAGATTTTGGTACACCACGGATTCAATGATTGGGTGACGACCGGTGAACTGTATTGGCTAGTACGATCAGGGTCAAATTACAACAGGGATAAATGCTCCGGAATCTCACATATGAGGCGTCAATAATTTCAGAACACTCTAATATCTATTCGCACATAAACTGAGCTTGTGCCCTTTGAACACACGATGTTAAAAATCGGATGGTAGTCATAGGGTCAGCACCGGTGTGGGAAAATCGTAGTTTAATTAAAAAGTGAGATGAACGTCAATTTTTATGTCAGGACAAAACAACATTCGGATAGTGTTCAAAAAATGACAAGGAAAATTCTTAACGGGTGGTGGCAATTTTCAAATATGTATAGCATACGTTTTATTCATAAAATCAACAAAACAATAATTATTATATTTTGCGGCTAGACAGAATCCACTAACCCGAATACATGGTGCCAAGGGAAACAGCGCATGACATCCCGAAGCTCTCAGGCTTAGAAATACTGTCTGAAACATTGATATTGTTCAACCAGTAATTTCGTCCTTTTCAAGGGTTATTCATTTTTTAAAAAGTATAATGCTGAAATAGAAATGATAGTCTAAAATATTTTTTTACTTGTTACAAACAATGATGTTTTACTTACTAGGAATCCAACGTTGAATTGAAATGGTTCTGTGTCCAGTGCACCACATAATAGACAAACAAATAATGGCGGCAACGGTTGCCATGAGATGAACAGCGCACTGTGATCAAACATCGCAAACTGTTTGAACTTGAACACGGCTCTCGTGAGCACAAGTTTTGAACATATCATGAACAGAAAGCGTTCAAATGCATCTCTGATACGAACACTTGAATTCGAACCATCCAGCGTAGCAGCCTATCCGCGACAGCCAATTTATTTTCACTAAATCGTATGCTGCCTCGAAATCAAAAAACAGTGGTGAGTCTTACTAGTCTTACCGGAAGTTATACTCCCGGAACTAATCTAAGATCATTCGCAAGGTAAACATCTGCTCCGTTGTCGAGCAGTCCTCACAAAAACCAGCCTGATAATCGCTGACGAAGGATTCCTAAAGTGGTCTCTGTCTGTTAACCTGAATTCGTGACAGTGGGTGGTATGAATAAAAATCGTTGAACTTGACTGCATGTAGCATTAGAGTGATACAAATTTTGAAATTTATGCTCCTTTATGCTTAAAAGGCTTATATTATGGTAAATAGCATTCGCCCAAAGTTTGAAATGAATCGGAAGAAATTTGACTGTGCACAGACTAATTGAAGTTTATATGAAAATTACTATGGAAAACGCCATTCTTTTGTGTTCAACCCTCTATCTCTTCGTCATAATGTTTTAAGGAAAAATGAGCACAATCTTCTCGAGTGAAATATTTTCAGCTACAACTTTGCCGAAGACCACATTTTGATTGGACGTCAGGATAAATTTCTATTCATAATCATAAACTGGATATCCATTTTGCATGCTGGACCAACTGCCTGGCAGGCAACAGTGGTGCTTCCAGGTGGGTAGAATACCCAAGTAACCACTAGCCCGCTAATTCGCCTTTTTGGCCTTATAGGGCTGTTATACGGCTAATGTAGGGCTTATCAGCTCTATAATAGCCTTTTATTAGCACGGAGGGCGAATTAAAGTGCTATCTAGTTACTTGGGCAGATCAAAGTTGTCTAGATTACTATGTTCTACAGCAGAAAAGCAGTGTTGCTCTGAAAGTAATCGAATGATCATCTCAGCATGGTTTAGACATTGTCATCAATAACAACAAATTATCCTTACGTTCCATCAAAATGTGGTCTTCGGCAAAGTTGTAGCTGGGAAGATATCACATGAAAAGAGTTTGTTCACTTTTCCATAGATTATTATTTCAAGCATTTAGAGGACTGAACACAATAGCTTTGCCTTTTCATAGTAATTTACATATAAACTGCAAATGGCGTGTGCACAACCAAATTTCTTCCAAATCACTTTAAATTTTGAGAGAATGATTTTTAGCATAATTGACTCCGTTTAAGCATGGGGGAGCAAAAGTTTCAAAATTTGCATCAGTCTAATGTAGCATCTACTTAAAAACAAAATCCACAAAGCTCACTACACTTTTGGTATGAATAAAAAGCTTTCGAACATGTACACGACAAATCATGTGAAAATATGAAAATTACTACATTTCCGCTATACATCGTGTAATCGATCATGAACACAAATTCATGTAGGTTTTGTAGTTTTACACGATTTGAAGTGTAAATTTGCGATAAATCTGACATTCCCTTTCATGTGAACGCATGTGAATTTTATGATGTTTTGACAACAATGATTTTTCTGAGATTTTTGGAATTTTAGTTAGAAATCTGTATCCTATGGAGAGTCTTGAGATTACAGCAATTATGGAATAATAAAGTTCCTAGCATTGGGGCCTTCCTTAGCCGAGTGGTTAGAGTCCGCGGCTACAAAGCAGAGCCATGCTGAAGGTGTCTGGGTTCAATTCTCGGTCGGTCCAGGATCTTTTCATAATGAAAATTTCCTCGACTTCCCTGGGCATAGAGTATTATCGCACCTGCCACACGATATACGAATGCAAAAATGGCAAAATTGGCAAAGAAAGCTATCAGTCAATAACTGTGGAAGTGCTCATAAGAACACTAAGCTGAGAAGCAGGCTCTGTTCCAGTGAGGACGTCATGCCAAGAAGAAGAAGAAAGTTCCTAGCATTTTAAAGATTCCAGTACTGAGAATTTGATGAAATATAATTTTGAGCTTCCTCTGTGATTTTAAACAGCATCTTGAACTCCGAAGATGGATATGGGATTCTTAGTATTTCTGTGGTATTCTCGTTATTTCGGTAGGTTTCCTGGTAGTATCTCTGGAATTCTCACAATAATGGTTGAATTAAGGAATTTGTTTTACATTCAGACATTCAAACGTTTATACTATAATCGAAGATTTTCTCTGAAATCCCAACGGAACTGGAAATCAAAGGGATCTAAAGTTTACAAAAATTTCAAAGATTCGGACCAGAATTTGCAGGAATCTCACTGAAGATTAACAGATTCTTACAGACTTTGGAACCCCAGAATTGTTATAACAAAACTAGAATGCCTATCGGAAACCCAGAATGACAATATGGATTCCCAAATTGCAATGGAAATTAGAGAACCTGGAATGTCCGAATTCTTACATAAAATTTAGAATTACTTTATAAATAGCTGAAATCCATCCGACATCCAAGAATTCGTAAGAAACAACATAATTATCGTAATGTCAAATTAAACATAATTATCGTAATGAGTGTCTTCGTACCTTCGTTTGAGAATCGCCACTAGCGTTGGGTTAATTTGTTCTGAACATCGATGTTACTGAATCGATTCACATTTGAACTGTCGAATCGATTCACCGATTTAATCGAATCGCTTACATCGATGTTTTTGAATCGATTGAAATCGAATGCAAATTGAAATTTATAAAGTTTGAAATTAGACCAAATGCATTTGCATCGATTTCAACGTTTTTCATCCAAGTCAGTTTTGAAAATCAATCAACCAGATTGACTACTTCAAAACTTTTTCAAAATTTGATTTCTTTTCCACCAACTAATTAAGAAATATTTATCGATTTCAACAAAATGAATCAAATAAAACCTTGAATGAAGAGAATCGATTCACCCGATTTTAGGTGCTCAAAACATCGTTTCGAAAAATCGATCAATCGGAATGACAACATCGATTCAAAATCGCCCAATGATATTCACATGCAAAATGGTCAATAATAATTAATAATTGCTAAATGTTATAAGTTCATATTTGTAAAGTGCTCGTTTTGGTAAAAAAAAATTAGGTAAAAGTTTGAAGTCCGTACGTGGACTCTAAGTAGTCCCCCAACGGCCCTGAAGGTATTAGGCGCAGATGACACCGTGCGCAAATCGAGCTCGCTGCTCTAGTGCACGCAACGTGAATACGAAAAGCCACCAGTATCAAATTGTCCTGCGCGCGTTAATAATCAACATAGAAGTTTGTTTTCCTTGGGATGATTCAAATAATACGTAACGCAAAATTTACCAATTTTAGTCACCTTCATTCCTCCCCGTGCAGCTTATGAATGATTTTTTTTTTGCATGGACCGTAACACTATGGAATACTCCCTCCCTCTCATGGTTGCGTTACGTAATATTTGAACGATCTCTTTGTAGTTTTGAATTTTATGTCAGCGTGCAGTGTTATGAAGATGTCCACAGTATAAAATATTAATTTTCTTAAAATTATTATGCTGATTACTAATTTGTTACTCTTAGATTTTTGTACTCATGTTGCGTACACTAGAGCAGCGAGCTCGATTTGGCGCAAGGGGGTCATTTACACATAATACCTTTAGGGTCGTTGGGGGACCATTTAGCGTCCGTGTACGGACTTCAAATTTTTACCTGATTTTTTTTTTACCAAAAATAAGGGACGGCCTACTGTGCACCTACCATATCTGAAGGAAAGCGTTAAATATTGAAGCGCATCTTTTGTTTCAGTGCTGTATAATGTGAGCGCCCAGCCCTATACACGATGAGCCTTCCATTCGACGTGTGCGATAGCGTGAGTTTAGCTTTCATTGGAATCGGGTCGAATGTGATGCGACCACATACAGCCTTTGGTTGTATTGAAGGAAGCGAGAATGATGTGCGCGTTCAATGGAAACGTTGCAAACGATGAGAGCAAGATGATTTCACGAATGGATGGCGAGGAGCAGGGGGGTTGGCCAGCCTCTCTTTCCAGAATTTGAATGATAAAAAAATGAAAAAAAATATACAGGATTCTAACGAAAAGCAACATTTTCGGAACCAATTTACATGACTCTTATTAGTGACGAAAAATCTTCAGTTGCTACTTTTTACAGTAGTTACTTTTTTATTAAAAAGTTACTAAAAAGTTTTTAATTTATTTTGTTCAACAATTATGCAAAAACCTCTTACACAACATCAGTGTGGTTGTTCTTAGATTAACCATCCGGCTGCCACTCGATTGATTACCGATGGTACCAGCGTTGTGTGCAATACGCGTAAGTATTCGATATCTCTGTTGCAAAAAATACCGTGTTACAAAAGAGTATCAATAACCTGGAAATCCGATTACTTAAATTCGTATTTCCTGAAGAATGTTGTTTTGAATGTTTTATCATAAAGCACCATATTTACTGCATTATGTTTCCCATGTTTTGAAGGATGCCCTGCTTAAGATGTCAGGTGATGAGGTATTCCTTTTTAAAAATTTACTATAAAAATCCATATTTCAACTAAAACTAATATAATAGGGGTAGAGCACCAATTTTCGACCCATCACTAGTTCTATACATATTCATACGATATCGGCCTACTTTGCATGAAAATCCGAAAATTGGCACAGAATTCGTGTAGGTCGAAAATTTGTGCCTTCCCCATAGTTGACAAAATTGATTGCAAAATGGACAAAAATTACTAAAACAATTTCTTAGATATTAGCTAGCGGGATTTTCAAACGAAAAATATGGCTTAATTTATAAGCAATATTTTAAAGGATTTTGGATGGCAAAAATTTAACATATTGTGGAAAAGTCCAAGAAAAAATCATTCAAAGTTTTTCTTTATTCCAGCAATAATTTTTTTCTATGATTTTTCTTCATTTTTTAAAATAATTTCGCATGAATAAACCTATTGCTTGAACTCTAAACTATTTTTTTCCAAGTAAACGAATGTTTTATATCCTTCAAATATAACAAAACCAGTTTGACTAATTTCCAACAGATTTGTAGCAGAGTTATTTATGCCACTCTTTGATATGGAAAATTTTACTTTAAACAATCGATCCCAGTTTCTTGGCGTGAAAGGCGTGTGTTCTAACCACTACATCAGGACCGTCCACAAGCACAGTCAACTTTCCCTTACTCGATATTCTTTATCTCTGTATTTCCCCAAACTCGATGGAATGCGCAGTCCCTTCAACCTAGCATGCTTTGAAACCTCTGTAAGTCGAAACCTCTCTAACTCGTTGTTCCTTAACTCGATTCTATTCCAGTTCTTCCAATTCTTCATTTTTTTTGTAAATCCAGAGCGGAATTCCTAGAGGCTTCCTGGCAGAGCTCTGGGGAATCCAAAATAAACATTTTACTTGTTTTTTTTATTTATTAGAGGTGTTAATTACCTGAAATCATTCACCGCTGGAGAAAAGGTTATAAACATATAACTTATCTTTCGTTGTTT
This sequence comes from Aedes aegypti, assembly GCF_002204515.2. Lineage (NCBI taxonomy): Eukaryota > Metazoa > Arthropoda > Insecta > Diptera > Culicidae > Aedes > Aedes aegypti. Next base: position 406,876,821 of record NC_035108.1, read on the forward strand.
CGACACTTTCTAGAGGAACTTCATACAAAAATATTATCATACACCAAAAAGAAATACCTTAAATAATCTAAAGAAAAAGGTAAATTCTAGGACTTCATGCTAAATTGCAGAGTTCTTATACTACTTCTTTTTCTTCTTGGTATTACGTCCTCACTGGGATAGAGCCGGCTTCTCAGCTTAGTGTTCTTATAAGCATTTCCACAGTTATTAACCGAGAGCTTTCTTTGCCAAAGTTGCCATTTTTCGCATTCGTATATCATGTGGCAGGTACGATGATACTTTATGCCCAGGGAAGTCAAGGAAATTTCCAGAGTTGTGTTTCATCCTTCGACCTTGACGATTGCTCCTGCGGGGCCGGCGATGAGGGTGGGATCAAACATGTCGCGCGTCGGTCGAGTGAAAAAGTGGCGTGATCCTTAAGTTTTGTTTGATCCTTCGACCTTGACGCTTGCTCCTGGGCAGTGCGTCAAGAAAGCCCGAGCAGTCGTCAGTTGTTTTCCCTCTTGGGTCGCGCGCCTATTTGCTCTGAGTGCTTTTATATAGCCGAGCAAACGAGTGAAGCTGACAGTGGATTGTTGTTGCTTAAGGATGATGGATCAATTGGTGAGCTCGTTTCATGCTACTGTTTCTAATCTATAAAAATGTATGATTGCACCTTTAATCGTTACAACGGTGAGACGTAAATGTGATTTTTCAACAAAATTTGAAACGTTCGTCACTGTGAGTGTCGACATAAACTCTGATTCATGAATTATTTATATCTTTTTTTTTTTTTTTCAAAACACCTTTTTCCTTTTACCTTTATTTTTGTAATTATAAAAAACTTTGAGTGGTTCTACACTACGACTGTAGACTTGCGAAAGGTTCATTTTATTCAACAAACTTTGAATGGTTCGTCACGTCAAGTGTCGGCATATTTTTTCTCTACATAAATATTGTTCATATCAAATGAAAATATTATATTTATATATAAACATGTTTATATCTCACCAATAATTATTTATCATGGTCTAATCGCTTATCAAAGTGAATCCTGTGACCCAACGATCCTTCCCATTAACAAACATCCCTCCCAGTAACCTTTGTGGAGATGCAGAGGCAAACACGGTCTCCAAATAGCAAAGGTTACACACTAACATTCCTTCCCCCAATCCCACCTGACTGCAAGGACGTGGCCGGTGCCGTTATTGACCATGTATAAATAGAAGCACTGAATTATGCACACTGAAGAAGATTATGGTCAATCCCAGCCGATCTTCTAGTTGATTCTTTGTGCATTTTCACTGACTTCGGTCAATCACGGAATAGCAACCATTGATATGTGTAGTCAGTCTAAGCTAAGCTAAGCTAAGGGAAGTCAAGGAAATTTCCATTACGAAAAGATCCTGGACCGACCGGGAATCGAATCCAGACACCTTCAGCATGGCTTTGCTTTTTAGCCACGGACTCTAACCACTCGGCTAAGGAAGGTACGTTCTTATACGAATTATTCCTAATATCTGAAATTTCATCAGGTACTCCTCAACAAATTTTCAAAGGTATTGCAAAAAATTCTCCAGTATTCAGAAAGTTTGACAAAACGAAATTTACCATAAAACATATTTGGCAATGCTTCTAAAAGTACCGTTAATAGTTTCGCGTTTATTGTTATATCGTAAGGAGTTTGGTCAAAAAGTTTCTGAAATTCTTAATTGAGTCCTTGAATTTTCCGGCATGAATGTCGTATTTCATTTTTCAACAGCCTACTTGATAGCAAGTATTTTTATGGAGTGGTTCGTGAAGCTATTTGTGAAGAAATCCCTTAACAAATATTAAGGTATTTTTAGATAAAAGAATCTAGAACCTAAAAGAACCTGGTGTAAAATATTAGAGGAATCCTTAGAGTAACACATGCAAGAATCATTCAATTTCGCATACATTCCTGGAAATTTTTTGTCGAGAGATTTTCTGAAAAATATGTTAATGGAATCTGAAGAGAAGCTTTAGGAAAAACCTCACAGCAAAGTTGGAAAAACTGTTGGTGAACATTTTGAAGAATTTATGGAAAGAATCCTGGCTTGGTGATTTGAAAGACAATATCGGCGAGACTCCTAAATTTTCGGTACTATTTCGTGGATTCATCCTCAGTAATTCGAGAAAATCCTAAACAAATTATAAAGAAAGAACTTGACGTATCAAACTAACAATTGGAATTAACATGTTTTGTGTACGTGTTTTTTGGGCCTTTCTGGAGTATTTTGAATTCTTGAAATTCTCTAGTGGAATTATTTAAGAGATTTTTCAAACAATTCGATTGAGACTCTACGATAAAAATCTGGTAAGATCAGAAGGCCTAAGAAACCGCAGGAAAATATGGTTGACTAATAACTACTAATCTTGGGATTTATTTTCAGTGGGAATTCTCAGTGAAATCTCTCAAAAGCACATAGTTGAATACCTGGAAAATTCGTGGAAGAATCACAGGGAATATTCTTTGTAAGTTTCTTGGAAGAATTCGTGAAGTATTCATTTTACTGGATTAAACAAAGAATGAATGTAGTCCATATTAAAAGTTGAAATTTACAAACATCGCTAAAATGCAATGGTATGAGAGTTAATTAAAACAATACAAATCCATGCGAATATTGAAATTACGAACATCGTGAAAATTTCATTACATTACCGACAAACTTCTGTTAAAAAAGATATTGCTAGGACCTCCCTAGGTCCCCTCCAGAAAAAATCCTAGCTACGTCAATGTCTATATATCTGTGTTTACAAGTCCAATTCAAACTCTTTATGGCGCCTTTTAAAGGCAATGAACTATTCTTACTTCGTAGTTTTTTTTCTTCCAAAAGCATTTTATTTTCAATTTTCTCTACTAAATTTTTTACTTAATGTTGTTACATTTTTCAAACAACACACTGAAAAAACATGGTTAATTTTCTCAGCATTAGATCGACCAAAATTTTAAATCAATGTGTCACTGTAATCGTAATCTTATAATTATCGAAAACTACTTACAAAATTTTGTTTGAAAAATCTGAAATCCCAAACTTTTGCACGATTACTTGAATGGCTGCTTTATTGATTTTGAATTATTTTTCAGATTCTTCCGCCAAAATTTCGTGAGTGGTTTTCAAAGAATATAAGATTGCGATTTTCCAATGTGCCATAGAGAGTTTCAGTTGGACGTGTAATGACAGAGATATGAACAAAACACTTTTTTATATGTTTTAGGGGGTGAACCCAAACTTTTGCAAGGGAGTGTAGTTTTACAAGGCCTCCATATCTTCATTGATTATTGATAATTTCTTGATTAAATGAAATCAAGACAAATAATGTTGGAAAATATATCCGTTGAATTCTATATGAGTTTCCATGCCAAATCTGATTTCGTATCAAGCTTCATGAAAAATTTTATATATCGTTTTGTTTCATCATCATCAATGCTAGGAATTTCGTGTATCGTTTCGTTTCGTATCGACATGAAAAAGCTGCATATCGCATACCCTTAGAAATGATGGCTACACAAGGGATGCGAAAGCTCTTGCAGGGAGGCAAGTGTAAAATGAATAAATGGGGAAAATTTCCAACACCCATAAAAAAATGCTCTGCATTGATGCAAAACATATCTTCCTATCAATTTTGAATTGAATTGTGTTTTGAATGTGGATTTGTTTTAACTATTTACGTTTACTTTTGTATTGGGATGCCTGTACAAATAGGATCATCATCTAGTTAAATCATTTTACACCTATTTCTCTTGTTGCAAGAGAGGAGAGAGATGCTATGATATTGCTTGCGACATTCTGGTGTGACACAAGATGCTGAGAAATTTGATGTGGCGTGGTTGACACCAGCTAAGAATTGAAACATAAACGTCAGTATCACAGTAAAACCGTTATGAGCACGTGCTGGGCAGTAAAAATACGCATTGACCGTTTGCAGAACAAATCCAGAACATAAGTATAGGTAATTCCAAAGATTACTGAACGAAATTCTTTCAGCGATGTATGATTATTCAGATTTCTTTTGCAATGCCGCCAGAAATAACACCAATAATTCCCTGCATGAGTTTTTCCTGAACAAATAGTTTTTTTTAATAAAAACTCCAGCAGCCCCTTGGCAATAGTTTGTCCATCTTATATCACGATTTTTTTTAATGGATATAAAGTTTAGGTTTCCGAAAAAAAATATTTAATATTTTTGAAATTTTATATCATTTAGATAGTTTAATGTTATACAAAACTGTTTCTTTTTTTTCTGGGGCGCTCTGATGCAGATACTTCCCAAGAAACGCACAAGAACTTATAGGTCCATGATTCGAGTTTCCAACTGTGTTAGTCCGTTTTCTATGCGTGGGTCAATGTTGCATAATATTTAAAACTTATAACTTATTGAACGATATAGGAAAGAAATTGAAATAGGTAGTACTATCGTTGTATCAAAGTATTACTTACAACAAACAGTACAGTGGATTGTTATAAACAATAATTTCAAACAAATTTAAAACAAAGCTCTAGGGCACTAGGAATCACGCGTTTCAAACAGTTTTAAATATTACAATACGAGAGAATGGTAATATCCTTCAACAATTTAACTGCCCATTAAATTTGCTTTAAAACTTGTAATCGCTTAGGCTTCTCAATACAGATGGTCATCTCCCAAAGCATCAGGGAAACATCTCGAAATCATCACTTTTAACGTTACCATTGGACCATAAGATGTTCGCTCTCTGAACTTGACAGCGTAGAAAAACAAAGCATTTAATTGACCACGCATTCGACTCCAGGAATCCATTCGTTCCGTGTGTCTTGGGCCGATGGGTGCAACAACGCAACGGTGCCACATGCCATATCTCATAGTGTTCACATGCATGGGGATCCGGTCCGGAGGAATGTCTGTCACGACCAACAAAGGTTGTCAATCTTTTCAATGTGTCAACATAGCTTTATAGACCACCGCCGCCAACTGGCCAACACCCCCAAGACGGACGCATTTGTAGGCCGCACAGTGGATCGGATTTAAAAAATTGAGGTAAAAATTACGCATTATCAATATTTCACCACGACAGGTGTTATAAAACATGTTCTAGGGTTGCAGACCCTGTTTTGGGGCCCATCTTTTATCGCAGATGAATGTTTGATTTTGTTTTTCAACTAAAACATATTTAAACATTGGGTTTTGTCAGCTTTTTGAGAAAACTGGACTTGTGTGGGCCGTTCGTTTCGTGGAGATAGGGTCAGAAGGGCTTCATATATATTTATCACCAAGTACATATTGACACGTTCGCGTCTTGGTCTCTCCGGAATGGATTGTATTTTGTGTTTTTTTTTTGTTTTGCGGCACCAATAGACTTAATATCCGAGAAATTGTGAACGGGCCTCAGTACCTTCAAGGCAAGTTCCTTGCGAGATGAGATTCCAGCGTTAAAAGTCAAACAAAACGAAAAACGACTGATAAATTGGGATAAACTAAATGTTAACATAACGGACCAGAATGAAAAAGCTTAATTGGAGTTTTTATGCGCTTTTCATTATCTACTCTAGACGTTATTTGGTCACCGATAGTGGGGATGGACATTTCAAATGACCTGAGAACGGTCGCCGTAGTTTTCAACAGCTGAGTTGATTACGTAAGCAGTCATCATAATGTTCGCTGCAAATTTGCAGCCGCTGTCATCGGCAGATCTGGATCAGGAGCAACAATCAAATTCAGCCAAGGAGGGGACGCGTGGCTGACCAGTCAGTAGTAGGGAACAAAGAATCATAAACGTTTATTTCGTATCCCAGTGGGGACTAACCTGCGATGTGATCCATTCGTCCACGTTCCGACCGGTAGCTAGGGAGTTCGAAGGCAATTAAAATTTAATGTCCCACATGATTCGGAAAACGGTGTTTTGGGTGGTAAGGATGCGAATGCTATAAAAAGAAACCCGTGTTTAAGCGAGTAAATGGAAAAATGCGCAGAATTTTGGAATTGGCTTTGCGCGAAATTGTGACCAAGTTCGAGCTGGATATTTGACATGGGTAAGGTCTTCTGGTATGGGAAGGTAAATACGACGACTGACCATCGTTGTCGTGAGCGACTGCTGCAATAAACGTCAGCACCCTATTTCTATTTAATTTGCTATGATTTTGATTCATGCGAATCATACCATAAAATTGAACGGGATCTTTTTAAAGTTGTATGGGAGCATCATCGTAACTACAGAGCCGAACAAAATAAATTACGCATTGATTGTTTTTCATACAATATTGTAACGGCAAAACATGGTCTGATGAACAAGATTTTGATCAATACTTTGAACTTTGAAAAGGTCATTTTGAACTGCGGCCCACATCAACGAAAATTCAATTTTTGCAAATGAACAGTTCAGATTCCACCATGGAAATTCGACCACTCATAAACTTTTACGTATAACAAATTTGATCCCTTCCAACAAATCTGAAGGCTATTCTATTGGTCTTACTCTTCTTGACATAGAAAAAGTATTCGACAGTGTTTGTCATGAAGGTTTGATCGTAAAATGAAAAACTTTAGTTTTCCAACACACACTGTTAGAATAATTCAAAGTTATCTGTCAAATCGTACACTTCAGGTTAATTATCAGAACTCCAGATCTGAAAGACTTCCTGTAAGAGCTGGTTTTCCACAAGGCAGCATTTTGTGACCAATATGATACAATATTTTCACATCTGACTTACCTGCGTTACCTCAGGGATTTCAAAAATCCTTGTTTGCGGATGACACAGGCCTCTTCGCCAAAGGACGATTGCAAAAAAGTTTGGATATTTTTTCTTCATACTTGCAAAAATGGAAGATTTCTCCTAATGCTTCCAAAACTCAACTAACAATATTCCCATATAAACCAAAAGCTTTTTATTTAAAACCTTCAAGTAGACATGTAGTCACGATGAGAGGGGTTCCAATAAATTGGTCAGATGAAGTTAAATATCTAGGGCTCATGATGTATGCTGTACCAATATGGACTAGCTTGAAATACCAGGAAGAAAGACTAGTTGTAATACCAGGAAGAGAGCTCTGCAGAAAATTCAAAGTAAAATTTTGAAAATGATTTTGAAGCTTCCTCCCCGGTGTGGTACTAATGAGTTATATAGAATATACAATGCTGAAACATTGGAACAAATGTCAATTAAAATAATAAATTATTTCAGGCAACAATCGTTACAATCTTCTATTGTCACAATTAATGCGTTATATGTTTAGATTAAGTTAGGTTAAGTAAATTGAAAACGTTATTTTTTTCTCTTATAAGCAGGTGAAATCAACTCTCTTGTGAAAATCTGAACTGCTACGGCAAATGAAATGTAGTAGGGTAGGTGTACCAGTTATGGCCATAGTGGTTCCCTATTTCGCCATACATGATAACTTGAATTTATTCACATTTTGCAATTTTTTGTGTGTTTTAGGAGTAAGATAAAGGATGTATCTTGATGTTAAAACATTCAAAAATATTAAAAATGTGAAAGTTTTCGAATCTGCACATATGACCAAATAGGGAACCACTATGGCCATAACTGGTACACTTTCCCTATGTTGTTAATAAAATCTTAAATTTGTTTTATAAAATTAGGATGATAGTGTTGTCTAATAACACAGAACACCTAGATATAAGAAATCAATGTAATGTAATTAAAACAAAAAAAAATCAATACCATGAACAAAATCTCTCTAACGCATCGATAATTCTTGTATCCATAAGCAAAGAATTCCACGAAACTCTAGGATCCATCCGTTCCAACAAATCGAGGTGAGCACTTCCTGTTTCTCAATGTCACGCTTGGCATTTGCTTCGACCGACCAACGACGGCCTATAATATCTGTGTACCTACCTATTTAACTAAAGGGAAATGAGATCATTGCCTTCATCGCGGGTACTGTTTACCGACCATAAATGCATCAAGTGTGAACGAACGAACACTTGTCACAACCGCGAAGGTGTAGGACTCTGGTTTGACGAACGATGAATGGTTTCCCGTCATGGGAATGTTTGTTTATTGACATTTTTGACTAATTTGTAACTTACACAAAACAAAGTCACATGTTTCTTCAGGGAACCGGTTCTCCGGAGGTGTGGAACATACCAATATGGGTATGAATTAAACCTCAAAACCTTTGGCGAGTTTTCTAGGAATATGGTAGTCCTTATCAGTTGAAGATAGCAAGTGCAATAAAAAACAGGTGGGTGTGGGAATATACGAATCCCTTTGCAACACTTTCGATTTCACCATCTTCATAGACTCATACCAGAATAGGGTGGAGCTTATTCCCAGAAATCTTTCGTTGTCAAAAGTGGAAAATGTTCATCGGTCCCAAAATAACATGCAAGACAACAAAAGGTGGGCAAAAGGCGTAAGTGATTTATAAGAATTCTTCATAATTTTAGTATGATTTTCAGGTTGTTTTGATGTTTTCAGAATCGCCATGAGCAGAAAATCAACTTGAAAATGCGATATCGTGGGTTTTTAAGGCGATATTTGACGAATCAACTTCATAGGATGGGATGGTGTAACTTTTATTTTGTCAAGTTGAACTGAGAAAACGTGAAAATATCTCTGTAAATGAGAAATAGTCCAGTAGATAATGATGAGTATAATACATAATTATAATCAAGCGAAACAAGCAAGCCAAACTCAAATTCGTTATGATACAATCTCGATCAGAAAATCTAGAGCAGTTTTTGCTCAAGTAGTAGCAACAGATTTTTTTTACGAGCGAAGTTTCTTTTTATTCTTCTGGCCAGGGATTAACTTCTGAGAAAATTGAGAAGATCTCTCACTTATCGCGCTCGGTAACAATCATGCAACACATCATGAAAGTCTGTTTATCAACTTCTGTTACACTTCTTATTTGATCGAGTGGATAACAGTGTGTGATGGAATCAATCGAAATAAGATACGAATCTGGGGGCACTGTATCTATAGGATTCGAGGATTGTTTAAAACACCTACCCCCACACGCACTGGGGTAGATCAATGTTTTGACGGCCATAACCTCTAGTACTTTGGATGTGTCTTCGACAAAGTATTTTGGAATAATTTGTACTACATTTTGACTCATTTGGATTTGATCTAGATAAGTTAAAAATGAGCTTGATTAGTTTTATCTTTCGACAGGAACGTCCCAGCAAAAAAATTGTTGTGCAAAGGTGTTAAATGAGACATTTTTCACATTTCTTCCGAAAATACTTGCACTTGCAAACTGACGAGGATGGCGCTGCATGACGCTTTATTAAAAACAGACAAATCAATTTTGTCCATGTTTCCGAACGAAAAAAAAAATGTTTTCATGTTTTCAAAGCTAAATGATAACAAATTTAATATACATAATTAACTAGCAAAATTGATTGATTTAATCATACTCTTAGTAAAAACAGAACAAAAACAGTATTTTGTAAACTCCTGGATAACCCATGAACTGGCAGATGGCGGCAGTTTTTTGTCTACGACTAGTTAAGAATATATGTTCGATTTTCAACCGTTTAGTTACAAATTGTTGATTTTTGTTTTGTATTTATGTTGAATTTCGTACCCTTCACGTTTCTTGTGTAAGAACAGTAGAATTACCACAGTAGTGATAGGGTCCAGTACCGCTGTGAATGTATTTCTTCGCTACCAATGATAAGAAATGGCTGGAGAAATGAGCTAATACGAGATAAAGAAAGAATGACGGCATGTGGGAAAATTGGGAATGCACGGCCATTGCCAATAATCGTCCTCTTTCGATTTAGGCGTCCGTGTGCTGAAGACATGGTTTTAAAGTGCAGAAGTGCAGTAGTTAAATATCAATACACCAATATTGCAAAACTGGTACTATACGTACACTAACACAAGCAAACTTGTAAATTGTAAAAGTGAATATTGCAATTTCAACCTAAACTTTTTGTTTTTAGAGTAGATTTGTTTTTGTTGATGATCCGCTTACCCCACCATGGTGAGACAGATTGATCATTTGGCACAAAATTTCAAGTCCCTCATAGGTACTCAATACATAACAATCAGAAAAATCAAAACAAATTACGTTTTGAAGAATATTAGTGTCTCATTTGCTATCCACAGAAAAAAAAAATTGAATTACGTTATTCAGGTTAGCTGTACATAACAATGAAGTTGACTATTGATTTTTCTGTATCCACTTACCCCACGGTACCTTACTCAAATTCTTCAACTCAATTTTTTATCAAAAATATCTTCTCAAAAAGTATTTCAAATTTTGCCAAACCCCCCTTAGAACCGAATCCGCTACTGCTACCGTTATTTCCTGACATTATTATGTCTTATAAATCTCCCAAAAGGTTCTAGGTGGATTTTATTTGAGTTTTTATTAGAGTCAATGAAATATACCTGGCTGTTTTGACATTAGTTTAGTTATAACCTAGCGAAATTTCGATCAGGCACTAAACTTTTGTTTACTTTTTGCAATAATCTGCAGGATTTCGTGGGATATCTAAATTAATATTCTAACACAATCGGTAGATTCCTAAAGGATTCTTATTGACTTAGCAAATGACTACCTAATTATTTATAAGAATTTGTACGTATTCTCATACCTGTTAATCAGAAGTGATCGATAGCTGAGGATGCCGTTCCGAATTTTTGGCGGGTTGGTCGATCGTGGGTCGCCTTGGGCTTTTGGAATTGGGACAATTCTCTGACAGCTTGAGTTGATTCGGTTGAGCACAAGAAAAACTAGACTATTTAGCACTTAAACACCATACTCCGGACTGAACTTTATTGAATTTAACGATTAAGTTACTATATTTAGTTAAGGCAGTAAAATATCTTCCTCGACACAACTGTTCACATGGCTGGTTTCTTTTATTCTAGTTATGGAATGATTTTGCAGGCATAAGGCTAGTTATTCTCGCAATTTTTTATTAAGAACTAGAGGAAATATTGAAACGCAAACATTTTGGTAGCGATGCCTGTCAGCACCAACTATGAGGAGAGATTGGGTAGGGTGGTTCCCAACAAGAAGTGTCTCGTGATTTTACATTACAAGTCCTCGACATTAAAAATTGAGAAAAAAAAATCTTTGAGAATGTTATTGGGAATTGGGAATATGAGTCATTTGAAATTTGAGCTAAAATAGAACTTGCACAAGTAGGGTTGGATCCTATTCTTGGCTGGCGCTTTTGATTCATTTTGTCAGTGGAATTTTTGAAAGCTTCATATTTGGGGCTCTACCCCATTTGGCATAATGCCATTTGGCATAATGCCATTTGGCATAATGCCGTTTGGCATAACGCCATTTGGCATAATGACCATTTGGCATAATGGCCATTCGGCATAACGGCCGTTTGGCATAATTTGAAGAATACAATTTCACAAAAAAAAAACTCAAATTTGGACTCGATAAATCCAATGTGTCATCTTCGACTCTAAACAATAGAATTGAATCACTTCCGAATTCCGACCGGCGCCTTCCAAGCCACACTTTTAGATTTGAGTACTTATTCGTATCGCTTCATGTAGGAGTAATATGAGGAGTATACAATTTGCCACCATAGAGTGATCTCGCTTTAATCAATCGTATAATGCTCTCTGAACGTATGTCTTCTTTTATTAGTGATAATGCTGTAGTTTGATTTTTACCCGTGGCTTGGATGTCACAATTTTGTCGCAGCTGAAAAATCAGTTATATGAAACCGTTTAGCTTAGCCTCTAAAACATTGATTTTTTTTTCTGAGGGCGTAAAAACCAAATATAAAGAACTACCAATGCTCTAAAGAAGGACGATCTCAAGATAGAGGCTTCGCTTTAAATGCTACAAAAATCAGTTGATATAATTCAGTAGTGCAGTTAACCTATTCGTTGAATGGCTAAAAACCTTGCCTATTTTTGACATTACATGTATTCCTAATGACGTGTTCTACAATTAACGAATTACTCCTCAAGACCAATGAGTAGCTTTACTCCCACCTTCGAGGGCTTCCGATTAAGGATTACGAGAAGCTTGCGCCAAAGCTACTCATTGGTCTTGACAACTTGAAGCTCACAATACCGTTGAAGATTCGAGAAGGCGATTGGGGGCATCCCATGGCAGCCAAATGTCGTCTAGGTTGGAGTATCTATGGGTGCTCACCGAACGGTGAAGGACCGATTACTTGTGGGTTTCATGTTGGAGGATGGACCAATCAAGATCAAGAGTTAAACCAATTGGTCAGAAATTATGTAGTTTTGGATAATGCTGGCATAATATCGCCAATATCTCAGTTAGAGTCAGATGAAGATCGTCGTGCACGTGAAATACTAGAAGCGACCACACGGAGAATTTCTACCGGATTTGAAACCGGTCTTATTTGGAAGACGGACTACGTACAGCTGCTCAACAGTTACGGTATGGCCTATAGGCGGCTTTGTGGCCTGGAGCGAAAGCTCTCGATGGATGAACCGCTTTACGAGTGTGTGCGAACAACGATACGAGATTACGTGGAGAAACAGTATGCACATGAAGCTACGGAGGATGAGCTTGCCACAACAAGCCCGGAGAAATGTTGGTATCTGCCACTTGGAGTAGTGGTCAATCCAAGGAAGAATAAGGTTCGGCTGATTATGGACGCGAGAACCACTGTAAATGGTGTTTCATTCAATTCTTCTTTGCTGAAAGGACCGGATATGCTGGTGTCGCTACCGTCAGTACTAAGCCATTTCCGTCTGTTTCAGTATGCCTTGGCTGCTGATATCAAGGAAATGTTTCACCGCATCAAGATACGGGAAATGGATCGACAATTTCAACGATTCCTCTGGCGAGATCGACCACATTTGGAACCGTCAACATTTGTAATGGACGTGGCAATATTTGGGTCCACCTGTTTTCCAAGTTCGGCCCAATATGTAAAAAACCAGAACGCGCGGAAATTTGCAAGTGAGTTTCCTAGAGCTGCCGAAGCAATTACTCGCCATCATTATGTTGAGGATTATCTAGACAGTTTCGGGACGATAGAAGAAGCGGTTACAGTCGGCCGAGAGGTGAAAGAAATTTACGCAAGAGGTGGATTTGAAATTCGGAATTTCCTGTCCAACAAAGCAGAACTAGCTGAATCGGTAGGATCCCAGTCAACGGCGATGGAGAAACTGTTTCCAGCAGGAAACGAAGAATATGCGGAATCCGTCCTAGGAATGAGTTGGATCCCTTCAAGTGACAACTTTACGTATTCCATGCAGTTTCGAGAAAGTCTGCAAAACATTGTGGCCGAAGGACATGTTCCCACAAAACGAGAAGTATTACGGGTCGCTATTAGTCTCTTCGACCCATTAGGATTGATAACGTTCTATTTAATTCACGATAGAATCCTAATGCAAAACATATGGGCGTCTAAGATCAACTGGGACGACGTCATTGATAATGAGCTGTGCGAACGATGGCGTTTGTGGATTGGATACCTACCACAATTAGATTCGCTCCGTATTCCACGATGTTACTTTGAAGGAGGGAATCAGCAGACGTACTCAACGTTGCAAATACATGTTTTTGTGGATGCTAGTGAAGCAGCATTTTCCAGTGTAATCTATTTCCGCGTGTAAACAGTCTCGGGAGCGGAAGTAGCGCTAGTGTCAGCCAAATCAAAAGTAGCACCGCTGAAAATGTTGTCTATTCCCCGCTTGAAGCTACAGGCAGCTGTGTTGGGAACCCGGCTGTTGAACAGTGTCACCTTTATGCACAATCTTCAAGTAACCCGACGAGTACCCTGGACTGATTCTCAAACGGTACTTTCGTGGATCAACTCCGATCATCGCAAACACCATCAGTTCGTAGGTTTCCGTGTAGCAGAAATTCTGTCTACAACGGAATCATCGGAATGGCGGTGGATTCCCACTAGAATTAACGTAGCTGACCTTGCTACTAAGTGGGGTGCTGGACCCGATTTTAGCGGAAACAGTGTGTGGTTTCGTGGACCGGAATTCCTACCCCAACCAGAGGATATGTGGCCACAGCAACACCGAGAAATAGACTCAACCGTAGAAGAAATTAGACCTTGCAACATTCACGTATCCAAACCAGAGCTACCCATAGACCTGTCACGTTTTAGTCGTTGGGAAAGGCTTCATCGAACGATGGGATACGTTCATCGTTTCACGGACAACATTCAGCGCAAGCGACAAGGAGCACCTTTGGAGGTTGGAAATCTCACCCAGTTTGAGTTGGTAAATGCAGAAAGAAGTCTGTGGAAGTTTGCTCAGCAAGAATAGTACTCTGTGGAAGTAGAGCAGCTTGGCGGGAAAAGCGATACGGTAGTCTCCAAATCAAGTAAAATGTTCAAGCTGTGTCCGTTCATGGATAAATTTAATGTACTTCGCATGCGAGGTCGACTTGAGTTATCTGCATACGTACCATACGAAGCAAAGTATCCAGTAATACTTCCACCAGAATCTGTTATTACCAACCTGTTGGCAGATTGGTTTCATCGGCGATATCAACACGCAAACCGGGAAACGGTGGTTAATGAAATGAAGCAGTATTATCAAATCCCGAAACTGCGAGCATTGATCGCTAAAACAGCCAACAATTGTATGCCATGCCAAGTATGCAAGGCACTTCCTAGGACACCTGTTATGGCTCCCTTGCCGAAAGTGCGCCTCACCCCATTTGTTCGACCATTTACTTTCGTAGGCCTTGATTATTTCGGCCCCATATTAAATCTAATAACAAAAGGTCGAAAATCTTTTCTTCAAAGAAGGAAAAATTTCCCACCATGCAAATCGTTTTCGACCATTTGTCCTTCCGACCTTTTGTCCTTCGACCTTTTGTCCTTTCGACCTTTTGTCTTTCGACCTTTTGTCCATAAATCGCTTGGATCTCCATCTCCACGATATGCTCAATCGCAGGTCTGACTATACATTGCTGATGTTTCTGTCATCAGCCTCAAATGCACACTTTGTGACAACGAGTATTTCTTAATGTGTTTCCTTGTACTTCACATACTTATTCAAACTTAAAATCATGGTCAATATTTTCCCCTTCGTTAAATAAACTTTACTTGTCTCAGACAAATATTTCAAGCACTAAAATAAACGTTTTGAAATGTTAGAGAAAAATAATATTTCGTTCAATTATGCCAAATGGCCGTTATGCCAAATGGCTATTATGCCAGATGGCCATTATGCCAGATGGCCATTATGCCAAATGGCATTATGCCAAACGGCATTATGCCAAATGGCTTTATGCCAAATGGGGTAGAACCGTGGAGATAATGTGATTTTTTACCCTACACACTTCAATTATTTCACCGACCTCAGTAGAATTTTTCGCCGAGAACCCAACAGCTGAGAGCTCGGTAAATTTTAACGCCGAATCTCGGTACTTATTTTACCGAGATTTCGGCAACCCTAATTTTTTGCCGAGATCTCGGCGAACGTTACCGAGGGACGGTAAACGTTTACCGAGATCTCGGTAAAAGTTTTACCGAGAATCGTCAAATTATTACCGAGATATCAGCTGTTGGGTTCTCGGCGAAACCGTTTAAGTGTGTAAGGTTAATAAAATTATCAAAACAACCTAAAAACCATGGCAAAATTATGAAGAAATTTAAATCGCGGAAATGCAACGCCTATTGCACCACCTCTAAAGCTTTTTTCCAAGATTTTATTTTGGAAAAAATTTCAATATATTTTTGGAAATAAGCCCCACCCTAATGCCAGAAGCTACTCTTCAACCAACAGAAATTCCTCGTCTTCTATATCGCGATAAAATCTCTGACTTATGAGACAGTTTTATCAGCTTCTAGATGGAGAGAAAACGATCGCTGATCGACCACCTTCAATGCTCGCGTTTGTTCACAGTTTACGCTAATCGACAGGGAGCTCTGTCGACTACTCGATGATCTGCCGGCTAGACGGTTCCGACTCCAAAACGAAGCTGGTGGCGCTAACCTAATTATCTAGCGCTTCCTGTCTATCCGACGAAAACCCATTCCGGCTGCCATTAGTTCGACTCCAGCTGGGAGAATGGATCTCTGCTAGTCACCGAGAAGGCACCTGCCGCCCTCGAGGCGATAAGCATTTACTTTTTCGGTGTTATTAATTATGGAAGAATTTTCTACCCCCATTCTGGAGAACTGATCGTGCCGTGTGTAGGCACATGTGTTATCTATCGCTTAACTATTCATTCGATATGATATTTTATTGGGCTGGCGATGAACGATAGCACCAGACTGGGATCGTTCGGGTTGCTCACAAGAATTTACAGAACTAGCGATAACATTGATGCGCGAGGAAGTTATCTGTTTTGAATGGGGCAGTTATTGTAATGTATTTGGTAATTATTTCAGAGCGATCGAATTTTACTCCTGGTTTAAATAAAATCAGAATTGAATTACGCAGTGGAATATTATTTCAAACTAGGAGCACTATTACTAGCATTAACTGAGAGCTGGGAAGTCGAGATAATTTTCATCCCGAAACAATCCTCGACTCACGAGATTTTGTACCTGCCACTCTCAGCTTGATTTTGCTGACGAGCTGTGCGTTTACCGTTAAGGCTATTCAAGCCGAATAATCTATCTAGTTCTTAAATAAAAGATCATCTGGTGAATTAATTTACGCAAATATTCTAAACTTTTCCTAAAATATGAAATAACTGCCATACACGAGGAACCATCATGTTTGATTTTCTCCATTGAACTACGCAAGAAGAGTGCATCTCCCACAAGCAAGACACGAAGACCGATAAGTACACAAAAGCGCAGCAGAGACTGCGAGCCAGGCGCACTGCATGTAAAGTTAATAAAAATCGTTATTTATGAAGATAAAAGTCAGCGATAGAACACAGTCATATTTAATTTCTTAAGTGTTTTCTATAAACAAACTCTTTCTCTTTCACGTTTTTCTTTCCATACCCCGTTTGAGCCGACACGCCTCCATACGAACACTCCACACGGTGTCGATTTATTTTCCTTCAATATTTGAATTTTTCTGGTAAATTGAATCATAACACATTAACAGGTCTTCTATCTTTTGGCGGCTTATCCCTTCGGGCAGTAAGGTGAGAATAATTGTTGATGTTTACCAAACAGTTTGCGGAGCAAATAAAATTCCTGGACTTCAATTATCGAGCAATCGTTGCGAGATCTTATGCAATTTTCCAGATTGCCGTTGAGCGGTAGGCATCAAATATAATTGTGATCGTATTTTCCAATAATGATTTTTCAGCGGAACTCTACAGATTTAATTTTGCTCAAATAATTGAATTATGAAATTGAGCTGTCAATATATGCAATATATTTACTCATTGCACATAAGCCACTGCCATCGAGCAGTGAATTAAGAAAGTAATTAAACTCCGAAACCCACCTCGAACTCTTCGTTCAATAATGTGATGGATTTCTATCTTCGTTAACACCGCTCCATCACGAAAAATAAACATCGAAATACCATTCGTTCGGCTAGAGTGACAAATTTTTCATAGAAATGTAAGCATCAATCAGTGCGCCGCTGGTTGTCGCATCCATTCATCACCGGAGATGGCAAGCTGTGCGACAGATGTATCCGCAAAAGTGAGAGAGTGTTTCAAAGGATGTGCTACACGATGGGAAAAGCTTCCAGCTTGTTTCGAGAGCTTTGGGGTAGATGTCGGCTTTGTTGCCCGCTCATCGGAGTGCGCTTTGGAAAAGTGGAAAGGGATGGAATGAATCATAGTGTGGATGATGCGAAATCCCGATGAAAGGTTGCGATAAGAAACTGCTGTACTGTTGGAGACAATATGCGGGAATGTCACATGGCACATGACGACATAGTGTTGCGATATTAGATGTATGTAATCTGAGCAATAGAGATATAGAGCAAATTACATACCAGGTAGAAACATAATAAGTACCGAGTAAAACTAGTGTATTTGTATAAATTGTGAGTCGATAATTATTGCGCTACTTTACATTTATTGCCTTTATTTATCTGAATGAAAATAATTTTCACTACAGTTCAATATAGGAGGAAATCCTCCAGTACTGGACATAATCTAATACCGAAAATGGTAGGAAAATATCATGGAAATCATGAGCTAATATAATAATAATCAAATAGCATCTTATATATTGGAGAAAATGAAAGCTATTGCAGCATTACTCTCTGCAAAATTAATTGATTTATTAAGAATTGCAAATGTTTGCAATTCGATTTAAAATTCGACGTATCGCCTAATACTCGAACTCAATTACCAATACTTCTGAAAATGAGATTTGTTCTATCTTTAATATTAAGATTTTTAACCTAGGATTAGTAGTCATAAAAGAGATAGTCACCTCGGGGATGGGATTCGATCCCAGGTCCTCAGCGTGAGAGGCGTGTGATTAAACCACTACATCAGGTGGTGTGAGAGGTTATAAATACTCAAGCATGACCAAAAACTATCATAATTTGAAAAAAATACAATTATTTTGCACCATATTTGAAATCAGTTAAGCAAAATTGTAGCCAATAGATTACAGGTTTATGGAGTGGTATTTATTTTGGCAAACCTCGCGAATGAACACTGGTTGTTTTCTGGAATTAGTTCGAAGTGTTCCGTTAACATGAATCAGAAGAAAACACCATTATATCAGATACCAAATCCTGTTTTTATAACTTGTTTAATTGTGGATAAGTGTCATGACATAGATCATATGATCATATTATGATCGGGGGCCCAGATAGCCGTAGCGGTAAACGCACAGCTATTCAGCAATACTAAGCTGAGGGTCGTGGGTTCGAATCTTTTCGGGTTGGAAATTTTCTCGACTTCCCTGGGCATAGAGTATCTTCGTACCTGCCACACGCTATACGAATGCAAAAATGGTCAATTGGCAAAGAAAGCCCTCAGTTAATAACTGTGGAAGTGCTCATAAGAACACTAAGCTGAGAAGCAGGGTCTGTCCCAGTCGGGACGTAACGCCAGAAACAAGAAGAAGAAGATGATCGGTGTTTAGTCAGACTCATTTTATGCGACTCGCGAATAGTTTGAAGACTCTTCTCATATCTAGCCCGCTGACTGTTCTACTTATTTAAAGTTAGAACATACCAAAAATCATTATTGAAAATTTCGATTGAATTTCACACTAATATTTCAGCCAATATGATGACTGAATTAGTTTTTAAATCTAATAATGTTTTTTTATCATATTTTGCTAATAATCAGTAAATCAAATTGTCACCGAAACAAACGCAAAACATGCAATAAATTAAGCGCTCTCATAATCGTTTGTCATATGTTTTGCGGATTGGGATACAATATCAAGAAAAAAATTTATGACAAACACATGAAACAACATTGTTGCAACTTTTTCAACTCAAAATTAATTAGATGTTGTTTATACTACAGCATGTGGTAGCACTCTTCTTCTTCTTTCTGGCGTTACGTCCCAACTGGGACAAAGCCTGCTTCTCAGTTTAGTGTTCTTATGAGCACTTCCACAGTAATGATTCTTCAAGTAGAATCCATGGAAAAATTCCAGGAGAAATAACGAATTCTTGGAGAAATCATTTGAAGAATATCTGTAAGAATATCTAAAGCAATAACTAAATTTATTAATTTGAGTTTGATCTTGTCTTTTTGAACGCTAAGTCTAGATCAATAATAATTAAAATTTTCCTAAACGAATGAAGTGATTAGTGGCAGCGTAAATGTAACAAAAATAAAAAATAATGATGTATACAAATGTACAGCAATGACAAAATGTTGGTTTTAACATTGAGCCTATAGCTCACTCGATATCGATTTATGACTGTTTTCAGTTATATTAAACCCTTGAATTGCTTTGATTTAGTATTTGTTGTAGTTTGAATCTTGAAGAATATTTATTGTAGTTCATAAATCATGTTTTTGGTGGGCCCAGATAGCCGTAGCGGTAAACGCGCAGCTATTCAACAAGACCAAGCTGAGGGTCGTGGGTTCGAATCCCACCGGTCGAGGGTCTTTTCGGGTTGGAAATTTTCTCGACTTCCCAGCGTATAGAGTATCTTCGTACCTGCCACACGATATACGCATGCAAAAATGATCATTGGCATAGAAAGCTCTCAGTTAACAACTGTGGAAGTGCTCATAAGAACACTAAGCTGAGAAGCAGGCTCTGTCCCTGTGGGGACGTAACGCCAGAAAGAAGAATAAATCGTGTTTTTAATGAAAATTGCAAAAATAAATGGGAGCCAAAAAAAGTTACGTTATATCGAGGTAAAAATTACGTTATATCGAGTTACGTTATAAAGAGGTTACGTTATATCGAGGCTACGTTATATCGAGGTATTACTGTATTTTTAAAAATAA
Organism: Aedes aegypti; assembly: GCF_002204515.2. Taxonomy (NCBI): domain Eukaryota; kingdom Metazoa; phylum Arthropoda; class Insecta; order Diptera; family Culicidae; genus Aedes; species Aedes aegypti. The sequence continues at coordinate 406,897,062 of NC_035108.1, forward strand.
AAAATTTGCAAATCGCGATTTTTCTGGTCACCCTAATCAAAAAATCCAAAAATACGTGTATCCTTATTTCGGATAAGGAACAAAATAGCAAATTTGCACGGAATTCGGAGACCCACTAGATCGGTTTTTCATGGAATGGCTGCACTAGAATATGATCGAAATTACTCATGATTAACGAAAAATTTCACAAAAAAAAGCTTCTGGACTTCTCTACAGCAAATTAATCACATTCTTCTTCTTCTTTCTGGCGTTACGTCCCAACTGGGACAAAGCCTGCTTCTCAGATTAGTGTTCTTATGAGCACTTCCACAGTTATTAACTGAGAGCTTTCTTTGCCGATTGACCATTTTTGCATGTGTATATCGTGTGGCAGGTACGAAGATACTCTATGCCCTGGGAATCGAGAAAATTTCCTTTACGAAAAGATCCTCGACCAGCGGGATTCGAACCCACGACCCTCAGCATGGTCAAGCTGAATAGCTGCGCGTTTACCGCTACGGCTATCTGGGCCCCCTAAATTAATCACATATTGTGATTCAATTTATGATTAAACACTAACGCTCTGATCCTCAGACTACCATTCGAAAAAAATTGAAGTTACTTCTAGAACCTAAAGCTGGAGATTTTTTTTTGAGAAGTTCAAGATGAATTGCAAAATCTTTGAAAATCTGATAAACAAACAAATTCTTCAAACAAATTTTCTTAGAATTTTTGGGAGATTTTCTTTTTGGAATTTCGTTAGTGTGGTTTAAAGAAAACAAATCTCTGGAAAATACTAAGATGAATCTCTGCTATTTTTTCGGAAGAATCTTAGGCAAACATTCTCTAGGAAATCTTTGAACAAATTACTTTGCAAATCTTTGAGTGTTTTCATAAAAGAGTTGAACGTATTCTGCTATTAAATGTTGCAGGAGATCTACACTCTGTCAAATCATCGATTATTTTTGATATATCGATGCTCTTGATGAAACAGACTGGATAATAATGAGGACTTCAAATTCGAGTTTTACCAAAATTGTTCTATCGTTCAGATTTCTTTATCACTCGGTAATTCAACGAAAGAGCACTTTTATTATTTCATTGTTTCATTATGCATTGAGTAAGAATATTTTAGTATGGGGAACGATGATGAATTCTACCTGAACTATTAATAAAGGTGGTTGCATAAAAATCGCAAATTTGTGGAACATTCTAAATATTACAATTGTTATTTTTCTCTATCTGGCCACTGTTTCCTAATGGATTTGAATTTGAAGAATAATGACGAAGATCCATTCCAAATTAAATTATTTTGTTGATCATATTCACTGAAATCTGTTTCTCATCCACGAACAATATAAAAAATACCTATTATATAACAAAATTTCTGTTCAAAATATTAGAAAAAAATTATGAACCCTGACTGAATGCTGTTAGCTTTATCAATCAGAGCAAGATTATCAGTTTGTTTTACATTTTCAGTTGTAAACTGTTTAAGTTTTAACAACAGAAAAAGCAAATAAAATTACTGGGAATCAAAATTATGTAACTTTAACAGGAAATATGCTTGTTTTAACTCTTTTCCAAAGGATTTTTAGCGTTACGGTATATCAAACTATCATTCGTCAGATTATCCTGATGTTACAGTGTTTAATATCAGTTTATCTCAGTAGACATTTCTGGATTTTAAAGTTTCATTTTAGCCCAATCGCTAAGGAAAACAAATTAAAAATTTAGGGGGGGGGGAGTGGTTTGCTTGATTTGCTACGTATTTTCCAAGGGGTGGTATCATCATTTGTGACTAAATGATACGAGGGGGAGGGGGTGTAGGAAATCAGTGAAAAAATGGCCCCACACTGTTTTGACAAAATAGATACGACAAATGCGTGAGTGTCGTAGCATGCAATAATTATTAAAATGAGGACATTTTCAGCCCAAAGAAAGACGGACGAAAATATGATCATGAATAGATGATATGGTGATGTGCTAGTATCCATTGTATTAAGCTTTGATCAGTGAGAACCTGCAATTTTCCCAGTATTGCAGTGATTGATGCTGATATAAACAGATGCCAAACAATTCTTTTCCAAATCGGCTTTCGCATTGTGCAATAAGATTTTGATAAATCTTGATCGTTTATTGGAAATAATGCAATGTAATTTTTACTTGCCGTTGCTTCTATTCGTCGTATCCACTTTCATTTCGGTCACAATCAATGTTCAGATTCGTCTCACAACGAACGGCTCACTGTGATATATGTAGTGAGTGGTCAAAATACAACATATCAACGCTTACGTTTTACGGCGTGTGATTGGAATGAAATCCTATAGTGAAGAAGTACGAAGGTTTTCCATAGCGAAATAAGTGTCCAGTGTAGTAAGTCATACAGGGAGGCGGGAAGAAACTTGTATCGTAAAGTAGTGTGGCTCAGTCGATCGCTAAACATTTCACTCGGATCGTGTTCGTCCATGCGATTTCAGTGAAAAAGTGCAAAGTGGATAATAAATCCGATATTATTTATCGGAATACAGTAGTTTTATTGCATTTTTGGTGTACAAGTGTACGAACCATAACAGCTTTCGCTAAATTACGCTTGGAAAATGAATCAATAGTGCAGGTAAGTTTGAATATCTGCCGTAACGGAACATTTTATATTTGATATGACGAATAATAGCGCTTACGACGAAGTAGAACAAAACCCTATGTCCTCCCAAAGGCTACTCACCTGAGAAGGCAATCTACGCGCGAATCCCATCACTAATAATTTAAGTAAAAGTTTACAATAATACGATTATAATTTAGAAAAGTGTATAAATACGTTGGTTTTCAAAAGCAAACCATTGAATTTGCCCACTCAACATGCAGAAAGGTGACCTTCACATCTCGCGCTTCTACTGGATACAACAGACCAGTAACGAATCTTCCTCATACCATCGGTGCACTGCCATTCCGTTGCAGGTTCAGCTGGCTTTCGGTGACCGTGAACAATTTTTGATTTACATTTCCCGTCACGGCTTTGCTACACATTTTAAGTTCCTAATTTAGATGTTATTTTCCCTTCGACCGGTTCCCCTCGTCTCTTCAACCCGGCATCACATTCGACCGACCAGTTCCCCTGTCCAGGTTTGCCTTCCTATAAAAAGTACTTGCCAACCAGTGCCCTTGAAATGTGTGTCAATTTTCGTTCCCGCCACTACTGAAGTACCTTTGCGCACAGGGTAATTTCCCAACTCAAACGCCGGGATGCATCTGCCACGATGCACTTCAATTGGTAAAGTGGTTTGCTATCTAAATGTGCATGGTAAATAGGTCGGAGATAGGGAAATGTTGTTTTCGACCTTTAATGCGTGTCGAACATTCGTTTTCGGTGTCGTCCTTTTTCCCCCTACCATCAGAGCACAGAAGCGCATTTCGGTAGTTGGTTTTGGTAGCATTTCACTCGGAAGCGTAGACAAGCGGATGACAGTAAGTTGATACCAGTTGTTTCCATTTGTTGGGATAGGCACGTGGTTCAGTGTCTCGTTTTGACGACTGGGAACTACCAAAGTGATGAGGCCAATTTTCACGACTCAAGAGCACTATTACTGCGTCATTTGAGATGCATTGAATTAGAAAAAAAGAGACTACAGGCTGAAGTACGTAATTCAATGCCCAATTGGATTTTTATGACCGTGAGATTGTCGAGGCAAAAAAACGGTTGATAAATGTCTTAATTATGCCCGAATGAAGCACAAGGTGGAATTCTTCAATTCCCATTTTTTGCACCTTCAGCGGAATCCTGTCGGATGTCTGGGAGTTTTTTGTCTCTCTCGTCCATTCAAGCGGATGATTTTATTAGCTCGGATAATAATCATCATTACCGCACGGTTTTACCTAGTTTATTATTGGTGACCGCCTCGTCATACCCGACCTCATCCAACGCACCCAAGAGGCTGGCTATTCACTTTAAATCCCCATTCAAAGAAGCAAAGCGCAAAAAAAAGTCCAGTGCGCAACGTGCGCAACCTTGCAAGGACCTGCTGCCGGTTCCCTTCGTCTTGGGTGCAGATTGTGAATTAACACAGGTAAATCCTTTTCATCTGACAGCTCCGGAGCGCTCTTCACATCGGATGCAATAAAGTTAAGAAACATAAAAACGAAAGAATTTTTAATAACACTTAAGTAGACATGTAGGAGGGTTGGGTCGAAGGTTTCAGTCTTTTTGTTGTGCTTGTCTTCTTCACTTCCCGTGTGATTAGCACAATAGCAGGAGTCCGAGCTTCAGATCACGACCAATCCATCTCATCTATGCATCCGTTGCTGGAAGCTGACTGGAATGGTAGTTGGTGGACAAATAGCAGTCGCATCTCAGGCAGCACCGAATGAGTTAATGAGCAAACAACGAAAAGAAAAAAATCGGACGCAGTTTAGACTTCCAAGACGTAAACGAACCTTGCAGTATTTATTAATAAGCAAACACAATAAAATTAATATCGACGTGCTAATTTTTCCTCGGCGGTCTCAGTTCTCATGGGAAGTGGTAGCCATGTCAGCCAACGATGCCGGCACAGGTAAATGGTTATGATTTGTTGTTTCTGCTCCTTCTGTGGATTTGGAACCTATACGGGTCCATCGGAGGACTCCGGATAGCTTTACGAGTTTATGGCCGATATGTCGTCAATCGCCGGTCTTCAGTTGGAACAACAACTGTAAAAAACAGAAGTATAGTTGCACTTCGAAGACCTCCGTAGGGCAAGCTTTCTTTTGTGGGGTCTCTTTGTCCCTATTAATGCTCGAAATCTGAGGTCATAAAGTGTTGTTTTTCCTAGGCAATGTGCTAAATACCTTTCATTGTTTGAAATCGGTAGACTACCGAACTGAATGTAGGAAAACTCAAAGTTATGCATATGCAAAACAAAGTAAAATAAAGAATAAGATATTTTGAAAACATACGGGAAATATAAAATGGATTCAGTTCTTCTCAAAACATAAACGCCTTCCAATCGTCAGCAATGCATCTAATCGCAAGCTACAAATATTCCAATAAAAAGCCCATTCAAGACATTGATTCCAACCGCATCTCATTCACAGCTCAAAACCCATTATTAACCTAAGAAGCCCCGCTCCAAGCATCAGTAAATAAATCCCAAAATGTTTTCCTGGAAATCGGAACAAATTACTAGGTAACACCGATGCGCTTCCACCCCAAAACATGAACTTGTGAAAAAATTGCGGAACTTCAAACCACCTTTTGTGGCAGCTCGATCTTGCTGACTCACGTTCATATTCTGGATCTACCGGTGCCGCGGACGTGATGGCTTTCCCATAGGTTCAAAAAGATCCGCTTTGACCGCAGCGAAGCCACATTTCTTCCTAAACTCGTTTGATCGATTTGTTCGTTGATCGCTATCAAGATGAGTTCATAGAAAGGAAACGCACCCATCTTCGGTGCTAATTGAATTAATATCTCACCTGCTCCCACGAAAACTGAGAAAATTGGAAATTGATATATCCGTCTGGTCTGTTTTGAGAGGAGATTACATTATGGAAATATTTTATGTATATTTATTGTTTCGAAGAAAATGCGTACAGAGGCCAACATTTGTTAAGCTGAGTTTGAATGTTTTGCCAGAAAAAGCAAAATATTAGTTTTGGTAAAAGCTATTTTGTTGATGAACCATTACGATTCTATCCAATTGAAACATATATCACACAAACAAATAAATGAAAAACCGAATTAAGTACTATTCCATTTATTTCCACTAGAGTTTATTTCCTTCGACATCAGTTGAACTCTAGTGGAATTAAATGATATAGTACTAAATTCGTTTTTCAGGTATTTATAGGTATTCCACTAAACAGCTAGAAGTTTTCTTATATATTACACCAGAGCGTAAATGATTAACGGGTTGCAATGATTGATTAAGTGAGTAATGATTAAATTCAATTTAATCATGATTAATGATTATGATTAATGATTAAAACTTTTGAAGTCATAATTAATGATTGTGATTGATGATTAAACTAAAGTATGATTAATGATTATGATTAATGATTGAATTTCAATTTTTGATTATTAATTATTAGGGTAGATGTACCAATAGTGGAGGTACTAAGCACAATCGAACTTCATTTAACCGCCTAAATTCAAGAAGCGCAATTAATGTACATGTTAATGTTGTAATGGGAAGTAACGATCATTGACTTAATGAGAAAAATGATTTCATCGCAGTAATCCAAGGCATGTCAGTGAAAAATAATACCTCCACTATTGGTACACTGTTCCTTTAGTTGCGGTATATTTTTAATATGTGTTCCTATAGTTGCGGTATCCGTGGTTTTCTTATGGGATCCTCCACTATAGGAACACTTTACCGCAACTATTGGTACAAGTAAGAAAAGTTATAGCAATTTTAGTGATATTTCATCAGTTTTAGAGCAATTTGATCGCTCTTTTCAACTATTCCGTGTATCAACAAGACAATACGTCGATTGGCAGTGTCGGTTCTGTGGCTAATGTAATAAAATCAGTGAAAACGGAACTACCGCAACTATAGGAACACCCACAACTAAGGGAACACTTACCCTATTATTAATGATTTAACTCAGTATGATTAGTGATTATGATTAACCATTACTTACTTACAAAATATACATGACAGCTTCTTGTTTTTAGAACTGACGGTATTGATTCGAAAATTACGATGGTTCCGGATTTAAGTGCCAGCAGTGCTGGAGGAGTAGCCCCTTTGATTCAGTAGCCATTTGCATAAAATTATTATTAAAATTTTTAAGCTTCATTGTGTTTGGACCGAGTCTAAATAAGGATGATTTAAGAGCAGAGTGTTATGTGCATCATAAAAAAATAATGATTAAACGAAAAGTTATTAATTTGGATGTTCAAGAGTGTTACGCATTCTTTGCATATTCCATGGTGTTTAGGGCATCTTAAGTCATTAAAATATTGTATTTATTACTAATCCTTGATTAAATGTCCGAAAATACGCACCAAACGACTTGAAGTATGCAGCCAATGCACATTGGTCCCAAAGGCATACTTAGGAAGACAAAAATGATTGCGTTTATACCGTCAATTATAGATATATGGTGTCTTTGGCAAAGTTTCTCCATATTTTTCTAACATTTTTTTTTTGAGTGATGTAAAATAAGGGTGGCCCAAATGATTTGCAAGATCAGAATATAAACTTTTTTGTTGACGCATTTAGGCCTATACATTGTTCTACAATGTTTTAGAACAATCAATTTGGGGCAACTTGCCGAAGAACCCAAATTTCTATCTCTTATGATTTGCGAGTAATGATTTTTCAAACAAATAAGTAAGGGTGGTATTGAAAAGTCAAATAGAAAAAGCAAATAATTTTTCTACCCCAACTCCTTAGATTCCGCTTACTGTGATCGATCTTATATCAATACATGTGTTTTCAATTTTAAAGGACTTTACATACAGTTATTTCGGTTGTTCTAGCAAATATCTCTTTCTTGGCTCTTTTACCATATAAATTTCGGTTTATGGTGAATATATATTTAAGCGTTGATTTCTTATGAATACTTTGTATGAAACACTTTAAGAACATTCAATTTTGCACATTTTTGCTGAAGGCACCAAAGAGCTATTTCGATTATTTTTCAAATTATGGACGATTTTTGTTTAAAAACATACTATTTTCAAAATTTTGTTAACCTCTTCAAACAAAAAACGTCCCTACAGGTTTTTCATCATTAACAGAGAAAAAGATTATCTTTCTTATGGCGACAAAAGATTGAGAATCCGTTTGCGCCTTTCAGAGATATCGGCATTTGAAAACAAGCATTTTCTCGAAGATAATCTCTGAAAACTCTGTAACCATAAGAGATAGAACAGTAGTTTCTTCGGCAAAAAGTCAAAAGTTCTAAAAGTGCTCGGAACAAAGTTTTTACAAGATATCATCGTATAAAAAGTTATCAAGAAAAAACTGAATTTTCAGTACCACCCTAACTTATTTGTTTAAAAAATCATAAATAATCATAACTCGCGAACCATAAGAGATAGAAATTTGGATTCTTCGACAAAGTTGCTCTAAATTGGTTGTTCTAAAACATGGTAGAACATTGTATAGGCCTAAATGCGTCAATAAAGTCGCCATAAAGCTTATGTTCTGATCTCGTTAACCATGTGGGCCACCCTATTTTTACATCACTCAAAAAATGTCTGAAAAATATGGAGAAACTCTGCCGAAGACACCATATATCTATAATTGACAGCTTAGGCGCAATCAATTTCCTAAAAACCTAGAAATTTTTATATTTTTTCATGTAAAACAAATTTTTTTTCGGAGTTTTATATTTTTTTTCTGAAAAGTTGAAATCATAAGCTTTCATTCCATTAAAAATATTGGAAATCGGTTGAGCTGTTCAAAAGTTATGATTGTTTTTTTTTTTAAATAAAAAATCTATTACGCTGAAATTTTTGATTGTTTTTAAGTTAAAAAAAAAAACAATTTTTATAAAATTTTATATATTTCTTGAAAGTCAAAATCTTTAGCTGGCATGAAAGCTCCAAGAAAAATTAAAAATCGGTCAAACGGTTCGAAAGTTATGAAAATTTGCAAAATTGCGATTTTTCTGGTCATCCTATTTTGGAAATGGGCACCCTAATAAAAAATCCTAAAATACGTGTATCCTTATTTCGGATAAGGAACAAAATAGCAAATTTTCACGGAATTCGGTGACCCACTAGATCGGTTTTTCATGGAATGGCTGAATATGTTGCTAATATTGTGAATATATCATACATATCAGTGTTTAGCGTCATTTGCTCGCCTCACAAGTGATTTTAGGTATGATTAAAAATAATGATCAAATAACTTCAAAGCTGCCCTAAGGCACCGTTCACAAATCAATGTAATGCTCGAAGGAGAGGGGGGATAGGCTCATGTGACTTAAACAAAATTTTGAAAATTTTCAAACAAAACGCATTACGAAAGGGGGATGGCAATTCCTGGGGTCAAAAATTTCCATTCTCAATGCTTCGTAATGATTGATTGATTGATTTGACTTTATTAACGAGATTTTTAGCCCTGGGCTAGTTCATCTCGGGACCAACGGCTTTACTTCCCTTCCGAAGGAAGTCGTCACTATAACTTTTTACGTCATAAGTGACTATGTCGGGGATGGGATTCGATCCCAGGTCCTCGGCGTGAGAGGCGAGTGTTCTAACCACTACACCAGGTCCGTCCCCGTTGCTACGTAATGAATGGATGCTGCTTACATGCCTTGACCTATGCAACGAATGAGCCATGAACATGATAACTAGTGGTTTTACTCATTATTGAACAAAACAATCCAAATTGAAAAGCTTACAGCGTGGTTTATTGCTTATAATCATCAAATGTTGAATCAAGGTTAACATAACGCTCTGGTATATCAGCAGGCGATGTTAGATTGCAAACATCCAACATGAGCAAAAACAGAGGGTGCTGTTGGCAGAATTACCTCCTAAAACACTGTTTCTCAACCTTGGTAACGGCGAAAAAACGGCTCGCTGTGATGTGTTCGTTTCAGGGTTCTTTTTTCATGGTCGGGGGTTCACGGACCCCCTGTTGAGAAACGTGGACCTAAAAGGACTAATTTTCGATCTACAAAAATGTTGTGCCAATTTTCGGATTTTCATACAGAACATGCAAAAATCTTATGAATGGCTTAGAAACTAGTGATAGATCGAAATTTGGAACTCTGCCCCTATAAAAAGCAATCTTTCATGTAAAATAGTAGTCTCCAAACGGGTCTTTGGATTTGGATCAAATACACTAAGAACACCGTCCTATATGTAGGAAATACTTGAAGGTCTTTCTTAGTATTACATATGGTTACGTCCGCGGATGTAGAGCAAAGCCATACTGTACTTGGTTGGATTTGGAACTTCCATGGGCATAAACTATCACTGTCACACAATATAAGAAATGCAAAAATTATTTATACATTAGGAAGCAATGCTGTAAAATTACTTAAATTTTGTTCAATGATTGATTGATGATTGATTATATGTTTGACCTATGATTAAGATTATGATTACTGAATAAAATCAGTGATCTTTATTATTAAAATTAATGATTTTTTATTAAAATATAATATTGCAATGATTATGATAAGTGATTAACGATTAACTCTTATTTTTTGTGATTAATGATTAACATTTTTGATTAATCATAATCATTAATCATTAATCATGATTAAATTTATGATTAATCATTAAGGCCGCACGGGACGTCATCATTATCACCCTGTCCATTTGAAAAAGCAAATCTCAAGAACCGCTCCATATATCGATGCGAAAAATGTATCACTATGATTCTATATATGTAGTGCACAACCCAATAAATTTTCAGCTTCATCGGTTCACTAAAACTCGAGATTTGCTTTCATAAAGTTTTGATGATAATTGTTAGAGTGAGACAAAAGATAGGGAAAATAACACGTTCTCCCGTGTCTCCTTAATACTCTGTATTACACCATTTGTACTATTAATCGTGGAGTATTTAAACTATTTTACATACTAATCACTTTCGAATGAAATTTTACTATAAAGTTTGTAAGTAATGTTTGTTATATTTGATTGCCATGCGGAATACGGTGCGGCTTATTTTTCAAAAGTTCTCAAAACCAAAAATTCGTATGCTTTACTGAATTCTAATCACATTAAAAGAGAAACCTCAAAATATGAGCCAAAAATATCAACATTTAGAGGTGGCGCAAGCGTCTTGAAGGTGAATTTTCAAGTTATGAAATATGACCTTCAGTGAAATAAACATAACTTTGTAATTTTTCAACCGATTTTGAAACTGTTAGCATAAATACCTTCAAAATAAATTTGTAAAAACTTTGTTGAACATCGAATTTGTCGAAAATCAAAACTAGTCTTAGTTAAAAATACTTTTATCCAAATTTTTCCTCATTTTACTAAAAAAATCATTTTTGTTTGACCATAACTTCATAATTACTCAATCGATTCCGAATCTTTCTACATGTTTTTAAAGCAAATTTATTTGTTTTTAAATTGTTTATATAACACATTTTTCTAAAAAATGGTTTTGACTTAGTAATTCAACAAAAACTACCAAAAAACACGATTTTTCAATGAAAAAATCAAATTATCAAAGTTTTTTCGCCGGAAATTACATTTTTTTATATTAAACTTAAATTTTTAAAGCATCTTGCCTTAATTACGAGTTGAATAGTGCATATATATTTTTACATACTCAAAAATTTTTTTGTTGCTGAATTATTTGAAAATTGTTGCAGAGTCATTCACAAAGGTTAAACAAATGATAAAAATCAGTTTCAGCTTTAGAGATAATATTAGGACAAACGCTCCCTTAGTGCAGGTAGCTCCAATAGTGGAGGTAGTGTGTTTTGGCATGTTTCGCGCTAATAAATGATTATGTGATATTTTTGTATTATGTACGATGCGAAAATGGTACAAATAATCGAATAATATTCATTAACCGTAAAACTATTTAAAACAATTATTTTGCTTAATTTGTTTTGCTCCTTTGTACCTATAGTGGTGCATCAGTACCCATAGTGAAGGGTCCCATAAGAAATCAATGGTTTGCGCCACTAAAGGAACCATCCTTAAAATATACCTCCACTAAAGGAACAGTGTTCCTATTATTGGTGCAAGGTTTTTTGCAGGGAAATTTCAAATGAATCGTGATTTTTATACAGGATATAGGATTTGAGATCTATCGAATGATACGTTAAAATCATATATTTCATGATCTTAACACCGTGTTTTAGCAGTTTTCCCTTAGGTGCACCACTAATGGTACACTTGCCCTAACTGGCAAAAAATTAAAAAAAACTGGCATTTTTCGTTAAAAAATCATGTTTTTGTTCAGATTTTGCTGAAAAACTTGTTTAAGACATTTTTTTAGTAAAATGTAATGTATGAAAGGTTTGAAACCCATTAAATTAGCTTCAAAATCATGTAAAAAGATTTGGAATCGGTTGAGTAATCATGAAGTTTTGGTCAAACAAAGTTGAATTTTTTAGAAAAATAAGGAAAAATTTCGAATAAATTACTTGTAACTAAAACTATTTTTTATTTTAGACAAATTTGATGTTCAAAAAAGTTTTCATAAATTTAATTTTGAAGGTATTGACGCAAAAAGTTTCAAAATCGGTTGAAAAATAAGAAAGTTATGTTTACTTCACTGAAGGTCATTTTTCATAACATAAAAATTTACCTTCAAGACGCTTGCGCCACCTCTACATTTAAATATTTTTGGCTCAGATTTTGAGGTTCCTCTTTTAATGTGATAAGAATTCAGTAGAGCATACGAATTTTTGAGAACTTTTGAAAAATAAGCCGCACCCTAATGCGGAACCTTTTTTTTATTCTGTAGAACCAAAACTCCGGCATTCACTTAGTTTACGGTTGGCTACAAAGCCGTAGTGGTAAACGCGATGAAAAACCGAATTTAAGACTTAACCATTTAATTCCACAAGAGTTTGTATCGTTTGACAGATACGCGTATTTCGACTTCAACTGGAAGGCCGTCTTCAGTGTCGTGTACTAGACTCGCCTTGTCGAAGTCTAGTCTAGTACACGACACTGAAGACGGCCTTACAGCTGAGGTCGAAATACGTGTATCTGTCCAAGGATACAAACTCTAGTGGAATTCAATGGTATAGTTGGAAGTTTTCTCGACTTCCCAAGACAACCAGAGTTGCTAGTACACTATGGAAAATATCTGGCGAGTTCAAAACAAAAAAGTCTTGCGAAATCTACATGCTTTCTTGCATCTTGAAAGTGAAATTGCAAACAAGAATGCTTGGTTTACATGATTCTATGCTGAATATTCTGTCAAAAATAATGCACATGGATGGATCGACGGCTTGTTATTCCATGTAGGGGGAGATCCCCCAGCACCGGACACTTAAGCCACTAAATTCATAATTCAAAAACTATTGATTTTATGGGCTCGTGTAGCCCATTTATGATAAATATTATCATTTTTATAGTGTACAAAATTAATTTGAATATATAAATATGAATTTTGACAATGCATTTTGATGATGTATTTTAGTGCCAAATTTATCGATCTTGAAAGGTGGCACCCAATACCGGACACGATCTGGAAATGCCTCGAACTCTGCAAATTTGAACATCATTGAATGTGTACACTATCAGAATAGTTTATAATTACCAATTCAATGTATGTGCAACATTTACAAGAATAATTTGAGTTTTCTTAGTTTGCAAGATGCCTATCAAAAACCTTTTCCATAAGGTACCGCGGGGCAAGTGGGAACGAAAAAAACGATAGTTCAAACAAATTGTTCAATAAAATTTTCAAATGTCAATATTTTTCAAATCTAACAACACAATCACGTTTAGGCAACATATTTGCTGGTGTGTGCATGAAACTTATCGAATAATTTCGAAATTGTGAAAACCTTGGAAGAAAGTTTTAGAATGAGCCAATGGACGCAGTTACCTCGCTAAGCGGGGCAAGTGGGACACATCCAGTTTCATGCGTCAATCCACATCAGTAAGTCAACCATTATAATTATAGGATTGATAAGTCATTGATTTTTAGTTTTAAGTACATATTTTATGTACATAAGTGATCAACCATAAAATACGTTACGTTTTAGGAAGAAACCCTTTATTTAATAGTATGTCACCTCACATTTAATATTAACTGAAAATTCCTCAATAAAAGCGTAAAGAGGAATTAAACATGTTCAAAATATATCATTTATAAGTTGTTAATTAAAATGTAGCACATAAACAATCAATAATTGACGAAATTATAAATATGTTTTGTTATTATTTATATGCATGACAGAAAACTACCTTATGGGATGGAATTGTGTTCCATCACTACTTAATTTGGTAGAAATAGTAAATAAAGTTCAAATAACATAGAAAAGTAATCGTTCTCATGATGCATTTCAAATTTTAGCTGTGTGTTTGTTAAATTTTGAAGTCGTATTTCAAAAATAAAAAAAATAATTTAAAAATTAAGAATAATAACACTTTTCTTCTCCCTCTTATGCAATTACGTAAAAAATCATTTGTTTGAATGTTTTAGTGCTACTCTCTAGCAAAATGTATGAAACGTGTGCGAAAAGTTTTGATTCTGGTTTTTGTTTTGATAGGTCCCACTTACCCCAGGTACAAATATATTTTGGGGTAAGATAGACCATCGAAAATTTCATATGAAATGAAAACAAAATACTGGTTTATCGTTAGCAGCTTGTAATAATACTAAAAATTATAGCTTACTGATGGAAATTCGATTTAAAACACATTTATTTTTTGCGAGTCAATGCAAGACGTGAAACGTGTCACAATTTGTCATGTAAGTTGGAAATGGCGCTGAACTGACAACTGTTACATGAATTACATGGTAATAAAAATAACAATAGGGGTATTCACTAAAAGCTGCGTAAAGTGAGTATCTGCGTAACTTTGGCAAAGAAGCATTTCACATGAAATATTCCTTTTCTGATTCTATTTGACGTCAAATGAGATATTTATAATCTAGTCACCCACCGAAAGTGTCTCATTATGGACCGATGCCCGAGTTCACTATCTGACTCGTGCATTCGTCCATAATGTCAAAAATTGCTCGAACTTTATATAATTCATTTCATATAAGTTTTAAAGTACGATCTAAACGTAAGATTCATCCGTTCCTACATTATTATTGAAGGTATACATTTAACCTAAAGCGAACTGTGAGTCCAATAATAAATTCATAAAAAATACCAATATTTGTTTCTAGGGCTTCCGTGGATTCTGGAGCTGGTTCAGGACCATCAACGACTTTCATTCCATCAATTAATGGCGATAAAGATAAAGTTACCCAACTATAGCTGAGAGTTTGATCTGTGTTGTGAAATGATATGTTTTGTCGGTCGCTTTTAATAAATGTTTAGCTTGATACCGATTTCAGACTCCTGCATTATGTACCGTTTTGATTCATATTACGGACACTTAAGGCCTCAGTGAAGTATAACCCAGCATGGACCATACAAAATAAATCATTCTGTATGATTTTTTAGCGTTATCGAGCGTCGGAAGCCCTTAACTTTCGGATGGTGGGTAAAGAATACGCGTCCGCAACTTGAATAATTTTAAATAAATCAAAACGTGTGGCCTTTTCATGATTCTTATTCCGGACGCTCCCTCACTTTTGCCTCATATTCCGGACGCTTTGATTCGAATTACGGACAGATCATGATAATCATTAATGGAACAGTCAAATCATCAATTGAAATCGTTCAACCACTTACGAGACGTCTAAGTTAGTTGGGCATTATAAATTTGCAATGATATTTATGGAAAAAAACCAATAAAATGAGCCTCGAAAATGAGAACTTTAGGACGGCGAAAATTGAAACATTTCGTGTGAAATGTTTCCCATACAAACAAGAGTGTCCGGAATTTGAAGCTGTCCGTAATATGAATCAAAACGGTATGACAGTGTTGTTTGTCGTCAATCATTGGTCGAGTTTCGTCAAACACCACCCCCTCTCCGACTCAAATTTGATAGCTCCCTCCAACCAATGCATATATCAAGAAAAAACAAATAAACTCCTCCTAGAGGGCACTACTTGTAGACATTATATGACGTTTGGCATTCGCCAATATTCCATACTTATTGGGACACATAATAACACCAACTATAAGCTGCAAACATCCGGTTTAACCACGTAAAAAATCAAAAGAAACGGGGGTGAAATAGGTATGGTATATTGCATGTTACAATTAATTGTTTGTACTTGTACTTGTAATCAAGTATTTTTGTCCATTCTGTAGGTTCTTTTGTTTTCAGCCACACGAAAATGTACGAAAATAAAATTGAAAACGTTTATTTGGATTGGCATTTGTCATTTTTTCGAAGAGTTCTCAGCTTTCTTGGATTGAAAGACCGTTGAACGTCATGATTCTGAAATGTTTCATTGGTTATTTACGCAATATCATGAAACATTTAAGATAATCAATTTACCATGATTTACGCCGCGCTTTACGTTGTTTAGTGAATACCCCTAATATGTTTCGTACTAAATACATTCCTTGTCATTGTATCTTCAACTTTCTAGAAGAATACCCCCATGAAAAACTTTTCCTAGTTGAGCTATGACGAAACGCCCCACTTACCCCGGATTCTCACTTGCCCCGGGGTACCTTATATGATGAAAAATAGCACATTTTACGATGTTGTTCAGAATGTTCATTCTTCTTAATTTTACCCATGAAAAATGAAAGTATTTTGAGACACTGACGCAATAATTAGAAAGATATCATATAACAAATCAAGCTGTCCGAAACTGAGGAACAGGAGGTGCTTAACGAAAATTGTAATTTGTCCATATTTAGTTCAATTATGGTACAAAATACAGTATCGGACATATAAAATGCACCAAAGCCGTTTTCCCATACAAAATAGTCAACTTCAGAGAGCTATATCTCCGCCGTTTGTCAACCGATTTTTCTCATTTTTTCTGTGACGAACTACAAATTACCTCAATTTTTGATAACTATTGAAAAAGTTGTGTGAAAACAATTGGTTTAAAAGTTACAGATAGGTTGAATTTTGACATAAAAAATGCACCAAGACGAAAAGTAATGTACCAGACAAACTATGCGTCGTACCCTTTCGGTGTCTTCAGAGCATTTGGTCCTTATCACACAATGAACAAGTACACCGAAGACACCAAGATGCTACGACGCGTAGTTTTTCTGCTACATCACTTTGTGTCTTGGTGCATTTTTTATGTCAATATTCAACCTATCTGTAACTTTTGAATCAATAGTTTTCACACAATTTTAACGATAGTTTTCGAAAATTGAGAAAATTTGTAGTTCTTCACAGAAAAAATAAAAAGAATCGGTTGAGAAACGGCGGAGATATAGCTTTCTGAAGTTGACCATTTTGTATGGGAAAACGGCTTTGGTGCATTTTATATGTCCGATACTGTACATTCATTCTATCAAATTAGGATTATGTTCGATCATGCTTACGTGATCCAAAGTATTTTTTCGTATTCAAAATAATTACTAAATGTATGTATGTATGTATGTAGGTAGCCACCATCCTAGCTTGAGTCTTGCTCTGCATGCGGTTCCACCTAACAGTACTGTCAATTTTCATTATCAATCTGAATTCAACATACCATTGTATGAAGGGCCAAAATGGGGTGTGGCGGACCCGTAAGCAGAGACACTTACGCGAAACCCGCGGGAAATAGAGAATCTCCTTCCAATAATATGATCCAACGGAAAGTTTAATGAAATTGGCAATATCTGTCAAGTTATCCACGGGATGGTTTGTTTTAAGAAGGGCGCGTCAGATCCATTAAAACTGTTGGGATAGAAGAACCCATCTACAAGGATGTTACGGTTACTTCAACCCTTGACTCCGGCTGGCACTCCACTCCATTGTCCAGCTGTAACTTCAATGATGCCCTGATGCGCCCTCCCAATATTACCCATGTTATATGATTCAATTAAATTATTATTATGTAATGAAATTAAATTCAATAATTTAAAATATGAAAATATGTAAGAACTCATGCAATAACTCGATGATTAGACCTAGAATCGTTAAATGAAAGATGAATCATATTAAATACGTAATAACAGATTGTTCCAACAAGCCTGAAAAAAAATACAATGACAATATTGTTTACGACGGCTTCCTGCTGGTATAAAAATAATTACTAAATAGGTTAAAAATTAAGAGAGAACGTCATTTTTTTTTTCAAAGATTTTCAAACTTTTCTACTTTTTAAAAAAGGCATGCATATTTCAAGGATGTGTTATTCTACGCAAACATTAGTCTACATAATAGCTTTCTTTTCTATTAATACACCATCTTGATTGGACCACGATTTCTCAATGTTTCGACTTTGTCCGGTATTGAATGCTGTCCGGCACTGGGGGATCTCCCCCTACATTATTCATGATTGAATTTTCAGTGTGACACACAATGTAAACCGAGCCATTTTGCATGCAACATTATTTGAGAGAAGACGTTTCGCGTTCAATATTAAGGATTTTTGTAACAATGCACAATGGTCGAAAAAAAAAACGAAGTTTGGCCAAAACTAGTTGTATCGCCTTAATCGATGGAATTGTAATCTGAATATGTTATTTGGCGTTTTTATTGTTTCAGAAGGGGTTGTTCACATGTTACGTAACTTTTTTTTAAAGTTTTTTTTTATTAGAAATGCAATTAAACATGGCTGAAAGCACAAATTTCGTTTGTATTTTAACGAGTTTGATTAAAATATGTATGAAGAGTGGTTAAATATATTTTAAATCAACTTTGTATGAGAAATATCGTCAAAATGTATGAAAATATTGAATTAATCAAATAGCTCTATCAGCGAATTTCTGCAAAAAAAATTAAACGTTTTTTGTAAGATCTAAGGATGCATTTTAAAGTGAAATATTCGAAATGGCGGCGACATGACGCGAGAAGAGTTGTTTTTCATGTTCAAATCATCAAAATTACTAAAGTGAGATATTGAACAATAATAAAGCTTCAACCACATATTTTTTCCATCCTCATGCTCGATAAAAGTGTTGAACCATAAGCTTTCAGATAGTGTGTAATTTTGGGAATATATTACAGTCCTTAAATATTGAATTTTTCAATTTTTGACTTCAGTCAGTTTGAGGTCATAAAAGACAAAGAAATTTAAATTTTAGTTCAATTTCAATTAGGAATCATAATAATATAATACATTAGGTATATTTTAAAATGATAAAAACCATAAAAATCTCAAAAAAAGTGTTTTGGTAGTTTTGGCCGCTCCTTTATATGAGCCCATTGTGCTACGTCCAAAACTGCTAAGCTATTCATATTGTATATTGCAATACAGAATTGTCTCCACTATATACAATACAACTGAAAAACAAAAATATCAAAAATATACTCCGGATAATCGAGTCCGTTACTTCCTCTAGAGTTTGTATCTTTCGACAGATACGCGTATTTTGAAATCAACTGTAAGGCCTTCTGCAGTGTCGTGTACTAGACACGACTAGTTTCCCAGTTCCTTTTGCTATTGCACATTGCAAAAAATAAGGGTTTTCGAAATCCATATCCATCTTTGCTTTCCCGAATCCATTTCAAAATTCAATTAACACTCTTCAATGAAACTTACAGGATCTACACACTACATACAGAACAAGATTGACTCAAATTTTCAATCAGTTTACCTTAGAATCAAAAACGTTATAGCTATTTGCAAATGTTGCAATTTTAACATGGAAAACCTTTATTTGCGTACATTTTGCATGCAGTCTTACGGCACGTTTACGCATAATGTATATTCTTCAGTGTTGTACTCTTAAGCACTATCGTATACCATGTTGTGTTTACTAGGATATGGGATACCGTTTTGATTTGAATCTCGGACAGCTTCAAATTCCGGACACTCTACTTTGTATGGGAAAGATTTCACTCGAAATGTTTCAAAATGCGCCGCCAAAAAGTTACCAATTTGTAAGATGATTTTTATAAACAATTTAAATAGCAATCCATGAAAGTTTACAATTTTCAACTAGTTTTGACGTCTTTCTAATGGCTTAGTGCGTTTAAATAATGATTCGATTATTTTGATTGTGTTTTTCAAGAGCTGTCCGGAATTCGCATTAAAGTGTCCGGAATATGAAGCGAAAGTGTGGATGTGTCCGGAATAAAAATCATGAAGAGACCGAACATTTTTATTGATTAGAGTGAATTAAAGAAGTGGAATCCAAATCTTCACCCACCATTCGAAATTTAAGTGTTCGCAAAGTCTGATTACGCAAAATTTTTGTACAGAACGATTCAATTTATATGTGTAGTGATTAGTTGTACTTCACTGAAGCCTTAAGTGTCCGTAATATGAATCAAAACGGTATCCTCCATTGAAGAAAGAGTATTTGTTAGACAGTCGCCTCTCCACTTCTAATGTGGTCTCAACCAAGTACCGTTTTGCTTCGAGTTGCCGGACGCTTCGAGAGCCGGACACTATGATTGTTTTTTACATTTGACATACAGTAAATTTGAATTTTCCTATAATACTTATGTACAAAAGTATTCTTAAACATTAGTTGTATGTTATATATGTTATGAAATTGCAGTAGGCATTAAGATAATATTAACAAAAATAAGGAACAAAATGCGTACCGCTACTCTACACATTTCATTGCGTGTTGGACTGCATCTCACGGTTGCCGTGAAGTGGGAGAATCGATTTTGATCAAACTTCCTTCACCTTTCTGGTAGCTTCAGAGTTTGTCACGAGTCGATACTTTTGTGATTACGTTTAGTAAACAGTTCAAAATCCTGATCTATAGAGATAATGAGTTGAATTTTATACAAAATATGTAAATATTTCGTCAAAAAAAGTATCCTGAATTCGAAGCAAAAGTGTCCGGATTTCGAATCAATTTAATAAGAATGTCCGGATTTCGAAGCAAGACACACCTCTTGCTTTCGCATATTTAAACGTTTTCTGCATAAATATTGTTTTTTTTTTTATTACACCATCCTAAATAATAAACATTTACCGTCGTGAAACATCACAGTACTTTATGAAAACAGATATCATTAATTATATAAATGGTGTTGAAGTTAGTATGGTGCTCAAGTGTCCGGATTTCGAGTCATAACGGTACACATAGAGAGATAGGGAGATATCGAGATATAGAGAATATCTGTATCTGAGAGTGAAAATGTATGCAGAATGAAGAGACCGAAGAAATCATCGACATAGGGAGTAATATCGAGATATAGAACATCGAGAGGTGGGGAGTTGACTGTTGTATAAGTACCGCCATACAATATTGCGGTGGAATTATTCTCTTGGAGTTTAATGGTTCATTGACAATAATTTGAGCTCGGTTAATCTGATGTCGACCACTACTGATGTCGAGCTACATATCTATTTGGCCACAATATGCGTCGTATTGAAATGCCTCTTAATGCAAAATTTCATACGATTCGGCCGAGAAAAACCACCCCATGCCAAAGTGAATCATTGAAGTGCCCCAGTAGCTCTGCAAATTGTAAACAAACTACTAATTCATACTAAAGTATGTACTCATAATATACTCAAAAACAGGCCCGTTGTAAGTCGGCCAACTCAAAACCGGCCCCGTTTTCAGCTCCGTTTCCAAAAAAAGGCCTGCACCACCCGCAAAGTGCTAATCCCAATGTACGATCTGATGATACTCATTACTTCTCATTATTCGTTAAAATATTTGCACTCCTGACAGGTCGAAAGCATAATTACAAAAGTAAACAATCCTCTTAGCATTCGAGCAGAGCCTTTTGCTGAAATTCTCGGAATGGAAAGCAGCTACATTCTGAACTGTACCGAGCCTGATCGCCGCCAGCCGCCTCATGTCTCTCTCTCTGGAGAGGAAATTAGCTTACAGGTTCGCTCCTAATAATCAAAACCAGATAATGCGCCCATTGTCTACCTGGTCGGCAATCCGTTACCGATGTTCGGGAACAAGCTGCCGATGGAGAGCTAAGTAAAGTGTTTTACATATGGTCCTCCTGGATGCAAGTGATCCGGATTAGCATCCTTTCTTTTGTTTGGTTTGGAAATTACTGAACGGTTTGGGACACAATGCCGAGAGATATGTATACAGTTAGGTCAGGCCGCTTAGCAAAAGCTGATGAAATTGATCTCCCATCAGAGAACAAGTGTATCTGTTGGAGTAAGTCAACCGTGTCAGTAAAGATATGGAATGTACATATAGAGAGAAGGATATCGGGTATATGAAACTATTGAATGAAAATGCTGTTGTAGTCAAGATGAAAGGAAGCATTTCGGGACATGCATATACAGGCTAACAATAAAAAAAGAACGGTACCGTTTTGATTCATATTACGGACACTTAAGGACTCAGGGAAATATAACCCAGCATAGAGCATACAAAATAAATCATTCTGTATGATTCCTTAGCGCTATCGAGCGTCGGAAGCCCTTTACTTTCGAACGGTGGGTGAAGAATATGCTTCCGCAACTTCAATAATTTTAAATAAATCAAAATGTGTGGCGTTTTCATGATTCTTATTCCGGACGCTTCCTCACTTTTGCCTCATATTCCGGACACTTTGAATCGAATTCCGGACAGCTCATGATAATCATTAATGGAACAGTCAAATCATCAATCGAAATCGTTAAACCACCAAAGAGACATCTAAGGTAGTTGGGCATTATAAATTTTCAAAGATATTTATGGAAAAAGTTTACTAAAACGAGCCTTGAAATTGAGAACTTTTGAACAGCAAAAATTGAAACATTTCGCGTGAAATGTTTCCCATACAAAGTAGAGTGTCCGGAATTTGAAGCTGTCCGTAATATGAATCAAAACGGTACACACTTCAAAAATCGTTCAAGATTGAGAATTATTATGACAAATTATCACATGCAATTCAATTGAATGTCAATGTAGCTGTATGAAGAACTGAGAGGTTAGCGAAATATCGCATTCCTCTTCTTGAACCTTTAAAACTACAGTCATCTCTACCTTACTCGATATTGAAGGGACCAGAGGGATTCCACGGAGGCATGCAAGTCGATTCTGATCGACCATTTCAAAAATATCTGAAACTTTGCACAGTTTTTCAGTTCCATCTAAATCGCCATTTTCCGATATCAAATCTTCAAGTTGAGTCACGACTAACTTTTCAAAAGGGTGTATGTGAAAATGGTTCAAAAATATTCAAAAAGCTGCACAGCAAAAACGGTTCGTTCGATTGTTAGACAACTAAAGAAACAAAGTTAGACAACTAAATAAAGATTCCAAAAAAAAATACACACAGTAAAAAAAAAATTGTTTGCATTAAAAACATAACTTTTGACACAAAAACTCAAATATCTCAAAACCCTATCGGAATACCAACGTAATTTTCCAACGTAAACGTACCAACGTAAACGATCCATTATATTAGCTATCTACCATAAAAATTTGGTGATGGTAAGCCAATAAACAAAAAAGTTATGACATTTCAAATATTTCACAAATTTGACACTTAGTGAAATTTTTTTTTTTCATTGTTAATTTTTTTTAGGACCGCAGTTTGTTGCTGAATTTTTTGTTAAGGGTATCACATGAGGTTAACAAGTTGTTTTCATGATATTTTATTTAATTATTCATAACTATTATAGCATCTATTAGAAAGTTAGACGCGATCCAGTGTTGTGATCTAAAGTCTTGATAGTGTCATATTTTTTATTGTACGTAACTGAAGAAAAATTCTCTTAATAGTGTTGAAACCTTTTGATAAAAGAAACCTATAAGAAATCTAATATTGAAGACAAAAGCTACAAAAAAATTTTTCTATACAGGTATACGACTAGTTTACCTGCAAAAAGTTTACCTCGTAGAGAACAAGGCGGGTCTATACCCAGGTAATCTAGTATACGTAAAGCAGGTCGGTTTTCTCGGCGCTGGTTTTCTCCACAAAGTTAAAATCTGATTACACCTGGGTATAGACCCGCCTTGGTAGAGAATAGACTTTGTTAATCATATTTGGGAGAAAGCGAGTAACTTCAACAACATCAAAAACATGATAGGTACATACCATGAACATACTCACGAAAAAGCTAAAAATATACTACCACTATGGTTATAAAAGATTTAATTGTAAAATTTTTCTTCAGTCAAGCAAACGACACCAAACTAGTCAGTAAAAACTTAAAAGTGATTTTGTTTATTAAAATCTAACGAGCAACATGAGTAGTCACTTTCTTAACTGTTGCAGGCCGTTTGCAGAAAAAAAATGTTCGAAAGAGCTACGAAATCTCACCGAAAGCACCA
The DNA here is from genome assembly GCF_002204515.2 of Aedes aegypti. NCBI lineage: Eukaryota > Metazoa > Arthropoda > Insecta > Diptera > Culicidae > Aedes > Aedes aegypti. The sequence goes on from NC_035108.1 coordinate 406,920,868, forward strand.
TAGATAAACAGAAAGCGGCTGGTTATGCTCCAATGTCTACATTGAATACAAATATACGCATTTGTACGTCCTGCCGTTTAAACGTTGACAAACGGGCAATCTGTACATCATCGGTGGATCAGGTTGCAGGAAGTTCGAAAACAACAACAACTGAGGAATTACTAGATGCACCGACAACAACTGAGGAGTTACCAGAAGTACCAAGTGCAGATAGTCTTGCCACGGTACCATCAGCGACATCTGTTTCAACAAATCAATCAGAAGATGAGTGCATCCAGAAGGTCAACATCGAACGCTTCAACGAAGGGATAGCTGGAATAAAAGTGACTCCGATTAAATGGACGAATATGGGTTACGTCAATTATCCCGAGAAAAAATACCGTGAAATCAACGAAGCTGTACGAAGAAACCTCTTCAAATTAGGACATGAGGATGTGGAAAATACAGACTACGATGAGGTAATTATGAATATGAAGGAAAGGTTCTCGAATCTAGCCACGACAAGGAAAGAAAAATTATTGATTTTGTCGATGCTGCCAAGCTCGTGGTCTATTCAAGACGCCATTGATGAGTTCAAAACCAATAGAAATACAGCAAAAGAGGCAAAATAATTCAAAAATAACTGTCTTGCAACCAAAAATGCTAGGTCGAGTACTTCATTAACAGATGAGACAAAAGAAAAAATAATTCAATATTTTGAAGACGATGAAGTAAGTAGAGCTATGCCTGGCCAAAAAGATTATGTATCTGTAAAAAAAGATGGAAAGCGTCAAGCAATCCAAAAACGATTAATGATGACTACTTTGAAAGAAGCGTATACACGCTTCAAGGAAATTAACGAAAATATTAAGGTAGGTTTTTCCTCATTTGCAAGCCTTCGTCCAAGGCAATGCAAGCTTCTATCCAATTCAGGAACACATAATGTTTGTGTGTGCACAACACACGAAAATATTAACCTAATCTTACATAGTTTGAAAAGAATCAATTTATCAAAGGATATTAAAATGTTAACTGGTAGTCTTTTGTGTGAAAATACAACATCAAATCTACGATCTTGTTCGGATTGTCCAGATTCTTCATCATTGGAAAATACTTTATTCGCTAAGTTTGAAGAAAATTATATTGATCAGTTATCATTTGAGCAATGGGTGACCACGGATAGGTGTGACCTAGAAACCAGTGTTGCATTTGAACGCGTTCAGTTCACGTTCCAGTTCAAATTTTTGAACGAAAGATCAAGTAGGCTTGAACATTGAGCAGTTCAAAAATTTGAACGCAGAAGAGCAGAAAAATGAACGCGAAAGGAAAATTGTTTTCATGGCAGATTAAAACAAATTTAACAGCAGAAATATTTACTAGAGATGTCAAGGAGCATGAAAGGTCCTATACATTGTACGGGATACCACTCAGTGCAGTTGAAAGTAGTACTTTTTAAGTTTTGTGCTTCAGTGTGCATTTTAAAGTGAACGGGCCGTTCGTGAGCAGCGGCAGAAACTTGCACGAGAGTTCAATGTTTACTGCGTTCACGTGCAAAATTAGAACGCGGTCAGTTTATTTTTGGCTCGCGTTCAGTTTGAAATGCATCACTGCTAGAAACTATTGTAAAACCTGTAGATGAGTTTGTGTCATTTTTTTGCTTGAAATTAGAAAGTTTAATTCCTCACGACTTTATTAAAACAGAGCAATCCCGCTTTTTAAAAAATACGAAAAATACATTACAAGATGGTGAATTTTTAGTCATTTGTGATTTTTCTGAAAACTATAGCTTTGTATTACAAGATGAAGTGCAGTCCCATCACTGGAACGTACAACAATCTACAATTCATCCATTCGTTATTTATTTCAATGGAAGTACGCAAATTGAACATTTTAGTTTTATTGTAATTTCCGAAGATTTAAGACACGACTCAGTATCTGTAAATTTGTTCATTGCCAAAATGATTAACTTTTTACGCGTTGATAAGGATAAAGAAATCAGAAAGATATATTTCATGTCTGATGGAGCAGCATCGCAGTACAAAAACCGTAAGAATTTTTCGAGCCTATGTCAATTTAAATCAAAGTACGGAATTGATGCAGAATGGCATTTCTTTGCTACGTCACATGGCAGAGGTCCTTGTGATGCTATTGGAGGAATCATAAAGCGCATGGCCACAAGAGCAAGTTTAGCCAAAGAACGTGAGCATCCAATTAAAACTGCAAAAGAACTATTTGATTGGGCGAATCGCAGAAAAGAAGAAGATTAAACAAAATTATCATTTTGTTTTACTACTACTGAAGAGTACGAATTAACGGCATCAGAGCTCAGCGAGCAATATAATAACGCGAAAACGATCCAAGGAACCCAAAAATTTCACTGTTTCATTCCATTGTCAGAAAATAAAATTAAAGCAAAACTATACTCGAACTGTACTGATAATGATGCAAAAGTGTTCGATATTGTAAAAAAATTGAATAACAATAAATAAATAAATAAGTATTAATAAAATGTTTTCATGATCTCATAACGCATACCCAAATCCAAAACTTTTAACATATAATATACATAATACTAATGAATACATGAAAACGACTTGTTTAATTCACGCAAGGCCGTTTACAATAAAATCAGCATTAAACTGCGGTTCCCGTAATAATTTACACCGAAAAAAAAATTTTTTTCTACTAAATGTGAAAATTGTGACATGTTTGAAATGTCATAACTTTTTTGTTTATTGGTTTACCATCACCAAATTTTTATGGTAGATAGCTTATATAATGGACCGTTTTCCCTCAAAAAATTTCGTTGGTATTCCGATAGGGTTTTGAGATATTTGAGTTTTTGTGTCAAAAATTATGTTTTTAATGCAAAAAAAATGTTTTTTACTGTGTGTATTTTTTTTGGAATCTTTATTTAGTTGTCTAACTTTGTTTCTTTAGTTGTCTAACAATCGAACGAACCGTTTTTGCTGTGCAGCTTTTTGAATATTTTTGAACCATTTTCACATACACCCTTTTGAAAAGTTAGTCGTGACTCAACTTGAAGATTTGATATCGGAAAATGACGATTTAGATGGAACTGGAAAACTGTGCAAAGTTTCAGCTCAATAGAAAAAAATGAATTAAAAAATTTACCAAATTTTGGTGCTGTTGCTTGGAATCACTCAACATCGAGTTAGGGAGGTATCGAGTTACAGAACACAAAAGCAGTGCAACTGCGTTCCAAGGAACCATCGAGTTAGCCATGAAAACAAACTTTTACTATGGTTCTCTAACTCGATATCGAGATACGGAATATCGAGTAAGGGAGAGTTAACTGTACTCGAAAGTTAGTCACTAAAACGTGATACCAAAGACGTCTCTGGTGATACAGTTTTGTAGAAATTCTATCATAATTCATCTTGAATTTATTACAAATGGTGCTTTAGTATTCTTCATATCAAAACACACGAACATCGTTTCAACTCTAATCAAAGTCGTAAAGCAAATCATCCTGGAAATTAGTGCTTCATTCTAGAAACAGATAGTGGAACGTTCTGTAAGAGCATCGTTTGAGATAAATCGTACTCCCATAAAGCAGGTGAAGCAAAAAATGACAACAGTTTCTCAACGGCAGGTCAGAATAATTCTCATTAAAGAGCCATTCTAGGCTTCGGAACGCGTCGTTTCTGCTGTCGTGCGTTGTCAGACGTTTCCCCCACCACCACCATCAACAGCAGCAGCGTGGGACAGCCGGATGACGGAGAGGACGAGTTGCTAACTAACCGACTCACTCACCGCTTTTTATCGGCCTAGATAGCGAGTGATCGTTCGCGCGCACACACACGACGAGGTAAATTAACTGAAGCACAAGTAATGGCTAGCAATAACATAACATTTCCGTCTTATCAACGCAAGTCCATTAGGTTTGACCACTGGATGACAGTTTTATACGATATTTCATGGTGGATTAAAGGTAACGTCCCACCATCATCCCCTTGTCCTGCGTGGCATCCTCGTCCCGAAGGCAGTTCCGCTGGATGATGAACAGAAAGATGGCCACGGAGGAGTTAGTTGAACAGATTCATGGCTTTAACTCAAAATTGAAACATTAAGGCTTTTGATACCGCTATACTGCATATTTTGAATACAATTCGTTCAAAGGGTCCTGAATGTCTTGTTAGCATCATGGGTTTTCCATGTTTTCTAGTTTATAGATGTCCAATGATGATTTTAAACTTTTTTTTTCTATTTTTAATGATTTAAGTTTTGTAGGTGTTAGCAATGTTGCTGAAAAAGTCAGTACTAAACAATCAACTGACGCTAGAGAAGATCGTACCACGGTGGGAACTTTTGTCGTATGCTAAAGATTGGACTCGAAAAAATGCGACACTTTGTTATGGGTGTAACTTTTTATCGCGTGGGTAAAAATTAATGAAACTTTGGGTTATACTAGTTTAGAGTGTTATGTTTATGTGTACGAAATTTTATCGCAATATGTCAAGTAGTTCTCAAGATACATTCGAAACAAGAAGAGCTACGCCAGCAAATCTTGGGCGTGGTAATCGATAATCCTGCTCAGTCGCCCAGATGGATCGGCAAAAGGCTTGGAATCCACCATTCCACCGTGTCTCGCGTTGTTAAGATGTTCCAGGAGACGAACACCATCGAACGGCGCGCTGGAAGCGGCCGAAAACCAAAAACGGAATACCCAGAGAAGGCGCGCAAGATAAGGCAGTACTTTAGGAATAACCCGAACTTTTCCACCCGAAAAGTGGCCAAAAAGGCCAATTTGTGGTTCGTTCAGCAGACCATGAAACAGGCTGGGCTACGTATTTTTAAGGTCTGGAAGGCGCCAAACCGGACTGACAAGCAAAACACGGTGGCCAAATTGCGTGCACGGAAACTGTACCGTTAGTGGCTGGTCAAGCCAGGTTGTCTCATCATGGACGACGAGACATACACCAAGGCGGACACTAAACAAATCCCCGGTCTCGAGATTTTTGTTGATACGTACCGCATGGAGGTTCTGGAAAAGTTCCGGAAAAGAAAGATGGACGAATTTGCGAACAGATACTTCTGTTGTGGCAGGTGATCTGCGAGTGTGGACCGTACAGCGAGCCGTTCGTTATAACTGACACTATAAATAGGCCATAAACAGGTCCTCCGCTCTCACGGTGGTCCCACGCTGCTCTGGCCGGATCTCGCTTCGTGCCATTACGTCAAGCCTGTAATGAATTGGTACGAAGCGAATTGCGTTAATGTGGTCCCGAAGGAGGTGAACCCGCCAAATACACCAGAACATCGTCCGATCGAAAAGTTAAAGGGCGATAATGAAGAAGAAATTGAAGAAAAGCAGGGAAACATTCAAAACCGATAAAGCTTTGAAGAAAAACTGGGAGAAATTGTGTAAGATAGATGGACAAATCATCGACAAGATCTCATGGGCAGTGTTAAGAGAAATGTGCGAGTATTCAACTTGGAGAAAGAAATTCAAAATAATTAAGCCAAAACATACCTAGCTAATATAGTTATTTATAGTTATTTATTCCCTGAAAATTTTAGAAATATCCGATGTGAAATTTGTTTGACAGCTGCAAAAGTCATGATGGGCAGAGCTCTTTCCAGGACGTGGTGGATAATTCAGGTGAAGGCTTCGTTATCGCCAAAACTAGCGAGCGGAAGTGGAAGACGGAAGCCTTTCATAAGGAACTATTCGTTAGGGCACTTCGTCAAGACGGCGAATATTAGGATATCAACGCCAGCGAGCTAACACAGAAGATGGTATCTGCTTGTATCAGAGCAGGAAGGCAGGCTCAAAGAGCAGGGACGGAAATGGAGAGAAGGGAGTGAAAAACGTCTTTTTGAGAAGCTAGGACCGCACTCAAACGGGGGATCAAGCTTAGTACATCCAATTGCTGCAAGGAATTGTGTCGAGATGCAGACACCAATCTGTGGGGAAATGCGTATCGAGTCGTTATGGCAAAGATCAAGGGCCCTTCGACGTCAGCTGAGATGCGCCCAGACGTCTTGACCACCAACGCCGTACGGTGAAGACGCAGAAGCAATCGCCGAGTACCGACAGGTGTCTAACGACGAGCTAGCAGAAACGCTCAAAATCGAAGAAAGCCGTCAGTCCAAATGGTATACCGAACGTAGCACTGAAAGCTGGCATCCTGACATTTCCGGAAATTTTCAGGAAGCTATTGATTTTGACGAAAGTTACTTTAAAGTAATATGGAAAATCCAGAAGCTGGTACTGCTGCCAAAGACAGGGAAGCCACTGGGAGATCCAGCCTCGTTTAGGCCCATCGCTGTAGCATTGCACAGAACGCATGTCTCTGCCTATATGTGCAAGATCCTGAAGAATGAAGTCAATGCAAGAGACAGTGGGCGTCCCTCAAGGTTCCATTATGTTTTTTTTTTCAATTTATAGTAGGGTACATAAAAACCTAAAAATCCTGGCATGTTGTGTGTTGGCACGATGTGAGACTCACGTTAGGCGTGCTTAACCACTAAAAAACTTTCACTACTGCTCCTGTGAATCGATCCCCCCCTCGGAACTACATCAGGCAACTTCATCTGGGGAGGGCTGTGCTCATGCTCTTCGTCAATTTCAGCCTGTAGCTGCTAGTTCGCTGTTGGAGCTTAAGGTCGTCAAAAACGCTGCTCACTTCGACAATTCTACGGTGTCTACTCGTTTTGCCCAATTGGCAGATGAAGATCTCGCCTGGGCTTTGAACAGCTTTCTGTCTGGCCTCGCGTCTGAGCTCTGTTGAACTTCTTCTGGACGCTCATGTACACTTCGTTGCTCTATGACGACTCGTTCTCCGCTGCTGCTGTTCGAGCTCTATTGGTTGACCAGTTGGATGCCGAGGTCGATCCAGCGATTCCGGTTGGAGGATGGCTTCCAGTTCACTGGCACTCCGATGACTCAAGCCGGTGATACACTACGTACTACTCAGAGTAGTCCCCGGCGGTGGATCTATCCTACTCCGACGAAGGTTTCCCCGGCGGCCGAAGATCTTCCGAACCGATACTATCCGGGCAGATGCCGAGGTCGGTCCTGCGATTCCGGTTCACAGGCGCCCCGAACGATCATTTGCCGGTGCAACAGCGCGATCTACTCAACTAGTCCCAGGCGGTGGACTTAGCCTACTCCGATGCTGGCCGGGCAGATGCCGAGGTAGGTTCCATTATCTGTTCAACTCCATGGAACGGTATGTATGATGGAGCCTTGACAATACGAATGGCCAGGAAGATGAAGATTGATGGTTCGGTGGATGATATGTCACTAACGGTGATGGGCGAGACGCTGGAAGAAGTGAAGATGTCGGTGATGGAAACAATTGACGCAATCGTGGGCTGGATGAACGTATTGAAGCACCTGGGAGTAATGATCGGCGATCAGCTGAATTTTAACAGCCTCGTTGACAACGCATGCGAAAAATCCGAGAAGGCAATGAAAATAATAGGGTGAGTCATGTCAAACTTTGGTGGTCCAAGTAACAGTACGAGGCGTCTGCTAGCTAATGTCTCGTCATCGATATTGAGGTATGAAGTTGCTGCTTGGAAACAAAGCGGAACCGCGGAAAGCTGAACAGAGCGTTTCGGCTGATGACAGTACGAGTTGCGAGTGCGTATAGAACGATATCGTTCATCACTTTGGCGGAAGATATCGAGTAGTGCTATCACCGAATAGACGTCAGAAACGTACGGAAGGTGGTCAGAGTCGTATTTATGACGAAGTGGCAGCACGAGTGGGATTGCGCGGAGAAAGGAAGATAGACCGGCTCATCCCAAATCTGTCGACGTGGATGAATAGGAAGCATGCAGAGGTGGACTTCTACCTGACACAGTTCCTAACAGGTCGTGGATGTTTCAGAAAGCATGTACGCAGAGTTGCCACACTGCCCAGATTATCCGAACTTCGATGAAACACCGCAACATGGAATAGCCCAACATTCACGGAAGTGCGCGGTGCCGCGATCAGAGTAGGAGGATAGATACTCCGTCGGGGACAAGACTGAGTAGAGTGGGCGTAGCGTAGTATCGGTAATAAGTCGTCGGGGCGCCAGCAAACCGAAATTCATCCTAGAACCGCAATTGCAGAACCGATCCTGGCACTTGGCCGACCAACGTCAAGTCGGGATAGACTTAGTCTATCGCCGAGGTCAAGCTGAATTATTCGCGAAACAGCACCGGTAAATGGTCAACGCTTGTGAACCAGAAGCATCGCTCCAGCGGATTCGCAGCACCGACCTGGGCATCTGCCCGGATAGTATCGGTTTGGAAGATCTTCCGCCACCGGGGAGATCTTCGTTGGAGTAGAATAGATCCACCGAATCATCTTGGAGACATCCAAGACAGAGAGTCGCCGAAAGACGTGTGGTGTGCGCTTTAACGAGTTTATAAACGGAAAAGTATGCAAGTCGCCTCCGCTTGCAAAAGAAGCTGCTGACACTTCGACACGGTGGTGGTTGTTTACAAGACCTTTTTCTCACGTTCAAGCGGATTGTTCGGGAGTATAAATCGACTGACGCGAAGCTGGACGACATCGATACAGTATGCTGTTTGCTGCTAACGTTGGGTCCGGAGTTTGCGACCGTCGTTTCTGTCCTGGAAACAAAGCCAGAGGACAAGTTATCCTTGGATTTCGTGAAGTGCAGATTGCTTGACGAGGAAATCAAGCACAGCAGTGGTGAAAAATGATGATCGCTAGTTTGATCATCGACTCAGGATCGTCGGAGTATCTGACGAACGATCGAAGACTATTCAAGAAGCTGCTTCCGATGAAGGAGCCAATGCACATCTCGGTGGCAGGAGAAGGTGAGTCCGTAACGAGGGATAAGTCGATTCCAATTACGCCTAAGAACGTTCTCTTCATACTGGAAACGCGAATGAACTTGTTATCCATCCGGAAGATGGAGATGGCTGCATTAAAAGTTGTTTTCGCGAACGGCGTCGTCAGTATTGAGTATCAATCGAATGTGATCGCAGTTGACGTGCGTCGCAGTAAACTGTATGAACTAGACTTCTATCGGGAAAACCGTCTGAATCAGTGCTCTATTCGTGCGGTCGCGTGCCAAAAGAACTTGAGTTGTGGCACCGTTATTACGGGCACTTAAGCGCGAAAATCATAAAAGTGCTGATAGATAACGACGGGATAAGTGCTAAACCGAAGAAATCTGGCGATGAATTCGTTTGTAGACAAACGCGTTAACCGTTCGCAGTGCGCTAGAACAGACAGACGAAGCGTGTTTTGGAACTTGTCCATTCGGAAGTTGGTGGTTCCGTGACGTCGTTACTTGTTACTTTTTTCGACGACTGGAACCGGTGTCGTCTTCCTAATGAACTCGAAGGACGAAGTGATGGACAAATTCGAAGTGTACGAAGCGTTAGTGAGTGAGAAGTCCGGGAAACGCATTTCGCGGTTGCGCTGCAATAACGGTGACGAGTACGCCGGTCGCGAGTTTCGAAAGTTATGCAAGAAGAAGGGGATAAGAACCGAGTACACCGTCGCCTACTCTCCAGAGCAGAACGGTGTAAGCGAGCGAATAAACCATACGCTCGTGGCATTCCTGGTTAATCGCAGCCCTGCTAGTGCGATCGGTCAACGGGAAACACCGTACGAAGTTTGAGAAGGTAATAGACCTAATGTTCGTGGTCTGCGCACGTTCGGTGCGGTACGGTGGTCAACTTTCACATCCCTAAAGAACGTAGGAAGAAGCGAAGTCCTGGAAGGAGATTTTCGTGGGGTATGCTCCCTGCGGATACCAGTGGTGGAAAAGTTCGCATCACGAAGCAGCTCACGAGTGTATATCAACGCATACCAAACATCACAGATTCGCGAATTGGCTAGGTGTGAGTAAGTCCGCACCCGTCTGCTCGGGAGAACATGTGAAAAGAAGTAACAACAAGCTCGGGAACGTTTACTTGCGAGTAACCGAGCAAATTGTGACTTATTATGGTTTTGACAGTTTGTAGACAAAACCCCTTGGCTAACATAAATCTAGCAGGGGAATGCACAATATGACTCTGAACAGCTCCGAACACGTTCACGAATTACTTTAGCTTCGGTTACTCGGAAGCATGACAGCTGCGAATAAACCAGCGCTCTGACGCTCGGGAGCGTTTGGTTTTGTTTTTGTTCCAGTTCAGCAGAATTGTTCGCCACTTCCCATCACTGGCGGATACCGAGTATGGGATCCCAAACAGAAAAAGATCGTTGTTGCGATAGACGTTGTGTTTGTGGAGAATGCAACGAAGATGAGTTCGGAAATGGATCAGAAATCCGAGCGTTGTGCTAACGTGTTTCCGATTGGGGCGATAAGGAATGAATCCGATGTGGATAGTGATGCCGAAGGTGAAGAAGTTTCTGATGAATCAAGTGACGATGCGGATAATTCGGATGAAGAGTTGAACGAAAGCGATGCGTACGAAAGCGTTGGAGATGACCAGTACGACAGTTGTGCCGAGAGAACAATCCGAGAAAGAGAGCAAGCGGAAGCAGAAGCGGCATCAGAACTACGATATAAACTACACGGGATTTGCGCTAAATGCTACAAGCTTCTCCGACAACTTGCCAAACTCGCTGGTAGAAACGAAGAAGAGACCGGATGGGGATTAATGACAAGCAGCGGTTCACGAAGAGCGGAACCAAACGTCAAGTTACCCGAGGGAAGAGTGCCTATTACGTGCAAGTGGCTGTTTAAAGTGAAGCATAACGAAGGTGACGGAGAAGAGCGGTATAAAGCCAGATTCGTGGCTTGTGGATTCAGTCAGAAAAAAGGTTTTGACTATGCAGAAACCTATTCTCCTATTGCTTGGTTGGATACCGTACGAGTTATGTTGGCAGTTGCGCACGAGCACTGGATAGCATCAGATGGATGTGAAGACTGCCTTCCCCAACGGGCATTTGGAAGAGGACATCTATATGACCCAAGCGGTTGGCTTCAAGCGTGGCAAACATCTGTCGACTAAACCGGTTGCTGTATGACATCAAGAGCCTGTAATGAAAGATTCCACAGCTTCATCGAACGATTGGGATTCCGCCTAAGTTTGAACGACCAGTGTCTCTACGTGACGGCACGGCACTGTGTACACCGTGCATGAAGGATCCGGATGCAACTAAGCTATCCTGGTATTGTACGTGGATGATTTGCTTGTCGACTGAAGGCGGTTGAAGTGGTGAAGCGTTGCTTGGCTGGAGAGTTCGAGATGACGGACATAGGAGAGGTTCGTAAGTTTGTCGGAATTAACAGCTGGCCACCATTTTCATGAGATCCAGTCAATTTATTTGCTTCGCGGACATTGTCAGCCGAACATTTGAAAAGGTGGCAGACCTGTACGCCTGTTGTAGGTGGAGCCGAGTGCGACAGGTCTCGCTTAGAAAGCAGTGTTACGATGCACGGGGATACGTTCGAGCACTGAAAGCTGGCATCCTGACATTTCCGGAAATTTTCAGGAAGCTATTGATTTTGACGAAAGTTACTTTAAAGTAATATGGAAAATCCAGAAGCTGGTACTGCTGCCAAAGACAGGGAAGCCACTGGGAGATCCAGCCTCGTTTAGGCCCATCGCTGTAGCATTGCACAGAACGCATGTCTCTGCCTATATGTGCAAGATCCTGAAGAATGAAGTCAATGCAAGAGACAGTGGGCGTCCCTCAAGGTTCCATTATGTTTTTTTTTTCAATTTATAGTAGGGTACATAAAAACCTAAAAATCCTGGCATGTTGTGTGTTGGCACGATGTGAGACTCACGTTAGGCGTGCTTAACCACTAAAAAACTTTCACTACTGCTCCTGTGAATCGATCCCCCCTCGGAACTACATCAGGCAACTTCATCTGGGGAGGGCTGTGCTCATGCTCTTCGTCAATTTCAGCCTGTAGCTGCTAGTTCGCTGTTGGAGCTTAAGGTCGTCAAAAACGCTGCTCACTTCGACAATTCTACGGTGTCTACTCGTTTTGCCCAATTGGCAGATGAAGATCTCGCCTGGGCTTTGAACAGCTTTCTGTCTGGCCTCGCGTCTGAGCTCTGTTGAACTTCTTCTGGACGCTCATGTACACTTCGTTGCTCTATGACGACTCGTTCTCCGCTGCTGCTGTTCGAGCTCTATTGGTTGACCAGTTGGATGCCGAGGTCGATCCAGCGATTCCGGTTGGAGGATGGCTTCCAGTTCACTGGCACTCCGATGACTCAAGCCGGTGATACACTACGTACTACTCAGAGTAGTCCCCGGCGGTGGATCTATCCTACTCCGACGAAGGTTTCCCCGGCGGCCGAAGATCTTCCGAACCGATACTATCCGGGCAGATGCCGAGGTCGGTCCTGCGATTCCGGTTCACAGGCGCCCCGAACGATCATTTGCCGGTGCAACAGCGCGATCTACTCAACTAGTCCCAGGCGGTGGACTTAGCCTACTCCGATGCTGGCCGGGCAGATGCCGAGGTAGGTTCCATTATCTGTTCAACTCCATGGAACGGTATGTATGATGGAGCCTTGACAATACGAATGGCCAGGAAGATGAAGATTGATGGTTCGGTGGATGATATGTCACTAACGGTGATGGGCGAGACGCTGGAAGAAGTGAAGATGTCGGTGATGGAAACAATTGACGCAATCGTGGGCTGGATGAACGTATTGAAGCACCTGGGAGTAATGATCGGCGATCAGCTGAATTTTAACAGCCTCGTTGACAACGCATGCGAAAAATCCGAGAAGGCAATGAAAATAATAGGGTGAGTCATGTCAAACTTTGGTGGTCCAAGTAACAGTACGAGGCGTCTGCTAGCTAATGTCTCGTCATCGATATTGAGGTATGAAGTTGCTGCTTGGAAACAAAGCGGAACCGCGGAAAGCTGAACAGAGCGTTTCGGCTGATGACAGTACGAGTTGCGAGTGCGTATAGAACGATATCGTTCATCACTTTGGCGGAAGATATCGAGTAGTGCTATCACCGAATAGACGTCAGAAACGTACGGAAGGTGGTCAGAGTCGTATTTATGACGAAGTGGCAGCACGAGTGGGATTGCGCGGAGAAAGGAAGATAGACCGGCTCATCCCAAATCTGTCGACGTGGATGAATAGGAAGCATGCAGAGGTGGACTTCTACCTGACACAGTTCCTAACAGGTCGTGGATGTTTCAGAAAGCATGTACGCAGAGTTGCCACACTGCCCAGATTATCCGAACTTCGATGAAACACCGCAACATGGAATAGCCCAACATTCACGGAAGTGCGCGGTGCCGCGATCAGAGTAGGAGGATAGATACTCCGTCGGGGACAAGACTGAGTAGAGTGGGCGTAGCGTAGTATCGGTAATAAGTCGTCGGGGCGCCAGCAAACCGAAATTCATCCTAGAACCGCAATTGCAGAACCGATCCTGGCACTTGGCCGACCAACGTCAAGTCGGGATAGACTTAGTCTATCGCCGAGGTCAAGCTGAATTATTCGCGAAACAGCACCGGTAAATGGTCAACGCTTGTGAACCAGAAGCATCGCTCCAGCGGATTCGCAGCACCGACCTGGGCATCTGCCCGGATAGTATCGGTTTGGAAGATCTTCCGCCACCGGGGAGATCTTCGTTGGAGTAGAATAGATCCACCGAATCATCTTGGAGACATCCAAGACAGAGAGTCGCCGAAAGACGTGTGGTGTGCGCTTTAACGAGTTTATAAACGGAAAAGTATGCAAGTCGCCTCCGCTTGCAAAAGAAGCTGCTGACACTTCGACACGGTGGTGGTTGTTTACAAGACCTTTTTCTCACGTTCAAGCGGATTGTTCGGGAGTATAAATCGACTGACGCGAAGCTGGACGACATCGATACAGTATGCTGTTTGCTGCTAACGTTGGGTCCGGAGTTTGCGACCGTCGTTTCTGTCCTGGAAACAAAGCCAGAGGACAAGTTATCCTTGGATTTCGTGAAGTGCAGATTGCTTGACGAGGAAATCAAGCACAGCAGTGGTGAAAAATGATGATCGCTAGTTTGATCATCGACTCAGGATCGTCGGAGTATCTGACGAACGATCGAAGACTATTCAAGAAGCTGCTTCCGATGAAGGAGCCAATGCACATCTCGGTGGCAGGAGAAGGTGAGTCCGTAACGAGGGATAAGTCGATTCCAATTACGCCTAAGAACGTTCTCTTCATACTGGAAACGCGAATGAACTTGTTATCCATCCGGAAGATGGAGATGGCTGCATTAAAAGTTGTTTTCGCGAACGGCGTCGTCAGTATTGAGTATCAATCGAATGTGATCGCAGTTGACGTGCGTCGCAGTAAACTGTATGAACTAGACTTCTATCGGGAAAACCGTCTGAATCAGTGCTCTATTCGTGCGGTCGCGTGCCAAAAGAACTTGAGTTGTGGCACCGTTATTACGGGCACTTAAGCGCGAAAATCATAAAAGTGCTGATAGATAACGACGGGATAAGTGCTAAACCGAAGAAATCTGGCGATGAATTCGTTTGTAGACAAACGCGTTAACCGTTCGCAGTGCGCTAGAACAGACAGACGAAGCGTGTTTTGGAACTTGTCCATTCGGAAGTTGGTGGTTCCGTGACGTCGTTACTTGTTACTTTTTTCGACGACTGGAACCGGTGTCGTCTTCCTAATGAACTCGAAGGACGAAGTGATGGACAAATTCGAAGTGTACGAAGCGTTAGTGAGTGAGAAGTCCGGGAAACGCATTTCGCGGTTGCGCTGCAATAACGGTGACGAGTACGCCGGTCGCGAGTTTCGAAAGTTATGCAAGAAGAAGGGGATAAGAACCGAGTACACCGTCGCCTACTCTCCAGAGCAGAACGGTGTAAGCGAGCGAATAAACCATACGCTCGTGGCATTCCTGGTTAATCGCAGCCCTGCTAGTGCGATCGGTCAACGGGAAACACCGTACGAAGTTTGAGAAGGTAATAGACCTAATGTTCGTGGTCTGCGCACGTTCGGTGCGGTACGGTGGTCAACTTTCACATCCCTAAAGAACGTAGGAAGAAGCGAAGTCCTGGAAGGAGATTTTCGTGGGGTATGCTCCCTGCGGATACCAGTGGTGGAAAAGTTCGCATCACGAAGCAGCTCACGAGTGTATATCAACGCATACCAAACATCACAGATTCGCGAATTGGCTAGGTGTGAGTAAGTCCGCACCCGTCTGCTCGGGAGAACATGTGAAAAGAAGTAACAACAAGCTCGGGAACGTTTACTTGCGAGTAACCGAGCAAATTGTGACTTATTATGGTTTTGACAGTTTGTAGACAAAACCCCTTGGCTAACATAAATCTAGCAGGGGAATGCACAATATGACTCTGAACAGCTCCGAACACGTTCACGAATTACTTTAGCTTCGGTTACTCGGAAGCATGACAGCTGCGAATAAACCAGCGCTCTGACGCTCGGGAGCGTTTGGTTTTGTTTTTGTTCCAGTTCAGCAGAATTGTTCGCCACTTCCCATCACTGGCGGATACCGAGTATGGGATCCCAAACAGAAAAAGATCGTTGTTGCGATAGACGTTGTGTTTGTGGAGAATGCAACGAAGATGAGTTCGGAAATGGATCAGAAATCCGAGCGTTGTGCTAACGTGTTTCCGATTGGGGCGATAAGGAATGAATCCGATGTGGATAGTGATGCCGAAGGTGAAGAAGTTTCTGATGAATCAAGTGACGATGCGGATAATTCGGATGAAGAGTTGAACGAAAGCGATGCGTACGAAAGCGTTGGAGATGACCAGTACGACAGTTGTGCCGAGAGAACAATCCGAGAAAGAGAGCAAGCGGAAGCAGAAGCGGCATCAGAACTACGATATAAACTACACGGGATTTGCGCTAAATGCTACAAGCTTCTCCGACAACTTGCCAAACTCGCTGGTAGAAACGAAGAAGAGACCGGATGGGGATTAATGACAAGCAGCGGTTCACGAAGAGCGGAACCAAACGTCAAGTTACCCGAGGGAAGAGTGCCTATTACGTGCAAGTGGCTGTTTAAAGTGAAGCATAACGAAGGTGACGGAGAAGAGCGGTATAAAGCCAGATTCGTGGCTTGTGGATTCAGTCAGAAAAAAGGTTTTGACTATGCAGAAACCTATTCTCCTATTGCTTGGTTGGATACCGTACGAGTTATGTTGGCAGTTGCGCACGAGCACTGGATAGCATCAGATGGATGTGAAGACTGCCTTCCCCAACGGGCATTTGGAAGAGGACATCTATATGACCCAAGCGGTTGGCTTCAAGCGTGGCAAACATCTGTCGACTAAACCGGTTGCTGTATGACATCAAGAGCCTGTAATGAAAGATTCCACAGCTTCATCGAACGATTGGGATTCCGCCTAAGTTTGAACGACCAGTGTCTCTACGTGACGGCACGGCACTGTGTACACCGTGCATGAAGGATCCGGATGCAACTAAGCTATCCTGGTATTGTACGTGGATGATTTGCTTGTCGACTGAAGGCGGTTGAAGTGGTGAAGCGTTGCTTGGCTGGAGAGTTCGAGATGACGGACATAGGAGAGGTTCGTAAGTTTGTCGGAATTAACAGCTGGCCACCATTTTCATGAGATCCAGTCAATTTATTTGCTTCGCGGACATTGTCAGCCGAACATTTGAAAAGGTGGCAGACCTGTACGCCTGTTGTAGGTGGAGCCGAGTGCGACAGGTCTCGCTTAGAAAGCAGTGTTACGATGCACGGGGATACGTTCGAGCACTGAAAGCTGGCATCCTGACATTTCCGGAAATTTTCAGGAAGCTATTGATTTTGACGAAAGTTACTTTAAAGTAATATGGAAAATCCAGAAGCTGGTACTGCTGCCAAAGACAGGGAAGCCACTGGGAGATCCAGCCTCGTTTAGGCCCATCGCTGTAGCATTGCACAGAACGCATGTCTCTGCCTATATGTGCAAGATCCTGAAGAATGAAGTCAATGCAAGAGACAGTGGGCGTCCCTCAAGGTTCCATTATGTTTTTTTTTTCAATTTATAGTAGGGTACATAAAAACCTAAAAATCCTGGCATGTTGTGTGTTGGCACGATGTGAGACTCACGTTAGGCGTGCTTAACCACTAAAAAACTTTCACTACTGCTCCTGTGAATCGATCCCCCCTCGGAACTACATCAGGCAACTTCATCTGGGGAGGGCTGTGCTCATGCTCTTCGTCAATTTCAGCCTGTAGCTGCTAGTTCGCTGTTGGAGCTTAAGGTCGTCAAAAACGCTGCTCACTTCGACAATTCTACGGTGTCTACTCGTTTTGCCCAATTGGCAGATGAAGATCTCGCCTGGGCTTTGAACAGCTTTCTGTCTGGCCTCGCGTCTGAGCTCTGTTGAACTTCTTCTGGACGCTCATGTACACTTCGTTGCTCTATGACGACTCGTTCTCCGCTGCTGCTGTTCGAGCTCTATTGGTTGACCAGTTGGATGCCGAGGTCGATCCAGCGATTCCGGTTGGAGGATGGCTTCCAGTTCACTGGCACTCCGATGACTCAAGCCGGTGATACACTACGTACTACTCAGAGTAGTCCCCGGCGGTGGATCTATCCTACTCCGACGAAGGTTTCCCCGGCGGCCGAAGATCTTCCGAACCGATACTATCCGGGCAGATGCCGAGGTCGGTCCTGCGATTCCGGTTCACAGGCGCCCCGAACGATCATTTGCCGGTGCAACAGCGCGATCTACTCAACTAGTCCCAGGCGGTGGACTTAGCCTACTCCGATGCTGGCCGGGCAGATGCCGAGGTAGGTTCCATTATCTGTTCAACTCCATGGAACGGTATGTATGATGGAGCCTTGACAATACGAATGGCCAGGAAGATGAAGATTGATGGTTCGGTGGATGATATGTCACTAACGGTGATGGGCGAGACGCTGGAAGAAGTGAAGATGTCGGTGATGGAAACAATTGACGCAATCGTGGGCTGGATGAACGTATTGAAGCACCTGGGAGTAATGATCGGCGATCAGCTGAATTTTAACAGCCTCGTTGACAACGCATGCGAAAAATCCGAGAAGGCAATGAAAATAATAGGGTGAGTCATGTCAAACTTTGGTGGTCCAAGTAACAGTACGAGGCGTCTGCTAGCTAATGTCTCGTCATCGATATTGAGGTATGAAGTTGCTGCTTGGAAACAAAGCGGAACCGCGGAAAGCTGAACAGAGCGTTTCGGCTGATGACAGTACGAGTTGCGAGTGCGTATAGAACGATATCGTTCATCACTTTGGCGGAAGATATCGAGTAGTGCTATCACCGAATAGACGTCAGAAACGTACGGAAGGTGGTCAGAGTCGTATTTATGACGAAGTGGCAGCACGAGTGGGATTGCGCGGAGAAAGGAAGATAGACCGGCTCATCCCAAATCTGTCGACGTGGATGAATAGGAAGCATGCAGAGGTGGACTTCTACCTGACACAGTTCCTAACAGGTCGTGGATGTTTCAGAAAGCATGTACGCAGAGTTGCCACACTGCCCAGATTATCCGAACTTCGATGAAACACCGCAACATGGAATAGCCCAACATTCACGGAAGTGCGCGGTGCCGCGATCAGAGTAGGAGGATAGATACTCCGTCGGGGACAAGACTGAGTAGAGTGGGCGTAGCGTAGTATCGGTAATAAGTCGTCGGGGCGCCAGCAAACCGAAATTCATCCTAGAACCGCAATTGCAGAACCGATCCTGGCACTTGGCCGACCAACGTCAAGTCGGGATAGACTTAGTCTATCGCCGAGGTCAAGCTGAATTATTCGCGAAACAGCACCGGTAAATGGTCAACGCTTGTGAACCAGAAGCATCGCTCCAGCGGATTCGCAGCACCGACCTGGGCATCTGCCCGGATAGTATCGGTTTGGAAGATCTTCCGCCACCGGGGAGATCTTCGTTGGAGTAGAATAGATCCACCGAATCATCTTGGAGACATCCAAGACAGAGAGTCGCCGAAAGACGTGTGGTGTGCGCTTTAACGAGTTTATAAACGGAAAAGTATGCAAGTCGCCTCCGCTTGCAAAAGAAGCTGCTGACACTTCGACACGGTGGTGGTTGTTTACAAGACCTTTTTCTCACGTTCAAGCGGATTGTTCGGGAGTATAAATCGACTGACGCGAAGCTGGACGACATCGATACAGTATGCTGTTTGCTGCTAACGTTGGGTCCGGAGTTTGCGACCGTCGTTTCTGTCCTGGAAACAAAGCCAGAGGACAAGTTATCCTTGGATTTCGTGAAGTGCAGATTGCTTGACGAGGAAATCAAGCACAGCAGTGGTGAAAAATGATGATCGCTAGTTTGATCATCGACTCAGGATCGTCGGAGTATCTGACGAACGATCGAAGACTATTCAAGAAGCTGCTTCCGATGAAGGAGCCAATGCACATCTCGGTGGCAGGAGAAGGTGAGTCCGTAACGAGGGATAAGTCGATTCCAATTACGCCTAAGAACGTTCTCTTCATACTGGAAACGCGAATGAACTTGTTATCCATCCGGAAGATGGAGATGGCTGCATTAAAAGTTGTTTTCGCGAACGGCGTCGTCAGTATTGAGTATCAATCGAATGTGATCGCAGTTGACGTGCGTCGCAGTAAACTGTATGAACTAGACTTCTATCGGGAAAACCGTCTGAATCAGTGCTCTATTCGTGCGGTCGCGTGCCAAAAGAACTTGAGTTGTGGCACCGTTATTACGGGCACTTAAGCGCGAAAATCATAAAAGTGCTGATAGATAACGACGGGATAAGTGCTAAACCGAAGAAATCTGGCGATGAATTCGTTTGTAGACAAACGCGTTAACCGTTCGCAGTGCGCTAGAACAGACAGACGAAGCGTGTTTTGGAACTTGTCCATTCGGAAGTTGGTGGTTCCGTGACGTCGTTACTTGTTACTTTTTTCGACGACTGGAACCGGTGTCGTCTTCCTAATGAACTCGAAGGACGAAGTGATGGACAAATTCGAAGTGTACGAAGCGTTAGTGAGTGAGAAGTCCGGGAAACGCATTTCGCGGTTGCGCTGCAATAACGGTGACGAGTACGCCGGTCGCGAGTTTCGAAAGTTATGCAAGAAGAAGGGGATAAGAACCGAGTACACCGTCGCCTACTCTCCAGAGCAGAACGGTGTAAGCGAGCGAATAAACCATACGCTCGTGGCATTCCTGGTTAATCGCAGCCCTGCTAGTGCGATCGGTCAACGGGAAACATCGTACGAAGTTTGAGAAGGTAATAGACCTAATGTTCGTGGTCTGCGCACGTTCGGTGCGGTACGGTGGTCAACTTTCACATCCCTAAAGAACGTAGGAAGAAGCGAAGTCCTGGAAGGAGATTTTCGTGGGGTATGCTCCCTGCGGATACCAGTGGTGGAAAAGTTCGCATCACGAAGCAGCTCACGAGTGTATATCAACGCATACCAAACATCACAGATTCGCGAATTGGCTAGGTGTGAGTAAGTCCGCACCCGTCTGCTCGGGAGAACATGTGAAAAGAAGTAACAACAAGCTCGGGAACGTTTACTTGCGAGTAACCGAGCAAATTGTGACTTATTATGGTTTTGACAGTTTGTAGACAAAACCCCTTGGCTAACATAAATCTAGCAGGGGAATGCACAATATGACTCTGAACAGCTCCGAACACGTTCACGAATTACTTTAGCTTCGGTTACTCGGAAGCATGACAGCTGCGAATAAACCAGCGCTCTGACGCTCGGGAGCGTTTGGTTTTGTTTTTGTTCCAGTTCAGCAGAATTGTTCGCCACTTCCCATCACTGGCGGATACCGAGTATGGGATCCCAAACAGAAAAAGATCGTTGTTGCGATAGACGTTGTGTTTGTGGAGAATGCAACGAAGATGAGTTCGGAAATGGATCAGAAATCCGAGCGTTGTGCTAACGTGTTTCCGATTGGGGCGATAAGGAATGAATCCGATGTGGATAGTGATGCCGAAGGTGAAGAAGTTTCTGATGAATCAAGTGACGATGCGGATAATTCGGATGAAGAGTTGAACGAAAGCGATGCGTACGAAAGCGTTGGAGATGACCAGTACGACAGTTGTGCCGAGAGAACAATCCGAGAAAGAGAGCAAGCGGAAGCAGAAGCGGCATCAGAACTACGATATAAACTACACGGGATTTGCGCTAAATGCTACAAGCTTCTCCGACAACTTGCCAAACTCGCTGGTAGAAACGAAGAAGAGACCGGATGGGGATTAATGACAAGCAGCGGTTCACGAAGAGCGGAACCAAACGTCAAGTTACCCGAGGGAAGAGTGCCTATTACGTGCAAGTGGCTGTTTAAAGTGAAGCATAACGAAGGTGACGGAGAAGAGCGGTATAAAGCCAGATTCGTGGCTTGTGGATTCAGTCAGAAAAAAGGTTTTGACTATGCAGAAACCTATTCTCCTATTGCTTGGTTGGATACCGTACGAGTTATGTTGGCAGTTGCGCACGAGCACTGGATAGCATCAGATGGATGTGAAGACTGCCTTCCCCAACGGGCATTTGGAAGAGGACATCTATATGACCCAAGCGGTTGGCTTCAAGCGTGGCAAACATCTGTCGACTAAACCGGTTGCTGTATGACATCAAGAGCCTGTAATGAAAGATTCCACAGCTTCATCGAACGATTGGGATTCCGCCTAAGTTTGAACGACCAGTGTCTCTACGTGACGGCACGGCACTGTGTACACCGTGCATGAAGGATCCGGATGCAACTAAGCTATCCTGGTATTGTACGTGGATGATTTGCTTGTCGACTGAAGGCGGTTGAAGTGGTGAAGCGTTGCTTGGCTGGAGAGTTCGAGATGACGGACATAGGAGAGGTTCGTAAGTTTGTCGGAATTAACAGCTGGCCACCATTTTCATGAGATCCAGTCAATTTATTTGCTTCGCGGACATTGTCAGCCGAACATTTGAAAAGGTGGCAGACCTGTACGCCTGTTGTAGGTGGAGCCGAGTGCGACAGGTCTCGCTTAGAAAGCAGTGTTACGATGCACGGGGATACGTTCGAGCACTGAAAGCTGGCATCCTGACATTTCCGGAAATTTTCAGGAAGCTATTGATTTTGACGAAAGTTACTTTAAAGTAATATGGAAAATCCAGAAGCTGGTACTGCTGCCAAAGACAGGGAAGCCACTGGGAGATCCAGCCTCGTTTAGGCCCATCGCTGTAGCATTGCACAGAACGCATGTCTCTGCCTATATGTGCAAGATCCTGAAGAATGAAGTCAATGCAAGAGACAGTGGGCGTCCCTCAAGGTTCCATTATGTTTTTTTTTTCAATTTATAGTAGGGTACATAAAAACCTAAAAATCCTGGCATGTTGTGTGTTGGCACGATGTGAGACTCACGTTAGGCGTGCTTAACCACTAAAAAACTTTCACTACTGCTCCTGTGAATCGATCCCCCCTCGGAACTACATCAGGCAACTTCATCTGGGGAGGGCTGTGCTCATGCTCTTCGTCAATTTCAGCCTGTAGCTGCTAGTTCGCTGTTGGAGCTTAAGGTCGTCAAAAACGCTGCTCACTTCGACAATTCTACGGTGTCTACTCGTTTTGCCCAATTGGCAGATGAAGATCTCGCCTGGGCTTTGAACAGCTTTCTGTCTGGCCTCGCGTCTGAGCTCTGTTGAACTTCTTCTGGACGCTCATGTACACTTCGTTGCTCTATGACGACTCGTTCTCCGCTGCTGCTGTTCGAGCTCTATTGGTTGACCAGTTGGATGCCGAGGTCGATCCAGCGATTCCGGTTGGAGGATGGCTTCCAGTTCACTGGCACTCCGATGACTCAAGCCGGTGATACACTACGTACTACTCAGAGTAGTCCCCGGCGGTGGATCTATCCTACTCCGACGAAGGTTTCCCCGGCGGCCGAAGATCTTCCGAACCGATACTATCCGGGCAGATGCCGAGGTCGGTCCTGCGATTCCGGTTCACAGGCGCCCCGAACGATCATTTGCCGGTGCAACAGCGCGATCTACTCAACTAGTCCCAGGCGGTGGACTTAGCCTACTCCGATGCTGGCCGGGCAGATGCCGAGGTAGGTTCCATTATCTGTTCAACTCCATGGAACGGTATGTATGATGGAGCCTTGACAATACGAATGGCCAGGAAGATGAAGATTGATGGTTCGGTGGATGATATGTCACTAACGGTGATGGGCGAGACGCTGGAAGAAGTGAAGATGTCGGTGATGGAAACAATTGACGCAATCGTGGGCTGGATGAACGTATTGAAGCACCTGGGAGTAATGATCGGCGATCAGCTGAATTTTAACAGCCTCGTTGACAACGCATGCGAAAAATCCGAGAAGGCAATGAAAATAATAGGGTGAGTCATGTCAAACTTTGGTGGTCCAAGTAACAGTACGAGGCGTCTGCTAGCTAATGTCTCGTCATCGATATTGAGGTATGAAGTTGCTGCTTGGAAACAAAGCGGAACCGCGGAAAGCTGAACAGAGCGTTTCGGCTGATGACAGTACGAGTTGCGAGTGCGTATAGAACGATATCGTTCATCACTTTGGCGGAAGATATCGAGTAGTGCTATCACCGAATAGACGTCAGAAACGTACGGAAGGTGGTCAGAGTCGTATTTATGACGAAGTGGCAGCACGAGTGGGATTGCGCGGAGAAAGGAAGATAGACCGGCTCATCCCAAATCTGTCGACGTGGATGAATAGGAAGCATGCAGAGGTGGACTTCTACCTGACACAGTTCCTAACAGGTCGTGGATGTTTCAGAAAGCATGTACGCAGAGTTGCCACACTGCCCAGATTATCCGAACTTCGATGAAACACCGCAACATGGAATAGCCCAACATTCACGGAAGTGCGCGGTGCCGCGATCAGAGTAGGAGGATAGATACTCCGTCGGGGACAAGACTGAGTAGAGTGGGCGTAGCGTAGTATCGGTAATAAGTCGTCGGGGCGCCAGCAAACCGAAATTCATCCTAGAACCGCAATTGCAGAACCGATCCTGGCACTTGGCCGACCAACGTCAAGTCGGGATAGACTTAGTCTATCGCCGAGGTCAAGCTGAATTATTCGCGAAACAGCACCGGTAAATGGTCAACGCTTGTGAACCAGAAGCATCGCTCCAGCGGATTCGCAGCACCGACCTGGGCATCTGCCCGGATAGTATCGGTTTGGAAGATCTTCCGCCACCGGGGAGATCTTCGTTGGAGTAGAATAGATCCACCGAATCATCTTGGAGACATCCAAGACAGAGAGTCGCCGAAAGACGTGTGGTGTGCGCTTTAACGAGTTTATAAACGGAAAAGTATGCAAGTCGCCTCCGCTTGCAAAAGAAGCTGCTGACACTTCGACACGGTGGTGGTTGTTTACAAGACCTTTTTCTCACGTTCAAGCGGATTGTTCGGGAGTATAAATCGACTGACGCGAAGCTGGACGACATCGATACAGTATGCTGTTTGCTGCTAACGTTGGGTCCGGAGTTTGCGACCGTCGTTTCTGTCCTGGAAACAAAGCCAGAGGACAAGTTATCCTTGGATTTCGTGAAGTGCAGATTGCTTGACGAGGAAATCAAGCACAGCAGTGGTGAAAAATGATGATCGCTAGTTTGATCATCGACTCAGGATCGTCGGAGTATCTGACGAACGATCGAAGACTATTCAAGAAGCTGCTTCCGATGAAGGAGCCAATGCACATCTCGGTGGCAGGAGAAGGTGAGTCCGTAACGAGGGATAAGTCGATTCCAATTACGCCTAAGAACGTTCTCTTCATACTGGAAACGCGAATGAACTTGTTATCCATCCGGAAGATGGAGATGGCTGCATTAAAAGTTGTTTTCGCGAACGGCGTCGTCAGTATTGAGTATCAATCGAATGTGATCGCAGTTGACGTGCGTCGCAGTAAACTGTATGAACTAGACTTCTATCGGGAAAACCGTCTGAATCAGTGCTCTATTCGTGCGGTCGCGTGCCAAAAGAACTTGAGTTGTGGCACCGTTATTACGGGCACTTAAGCGCGAAAATCATAAAAGTGCTGATAGATAACGACGGGATAAGTGCTAAACCGAAGAAATCTGGCGATGAATTCGTTTGTAGACAAACGCGTTAACCGTTCGCAGTGCGCTAGAACAGACAGACGAAGCGTGTTTTGGAACTTGTCCATTCGGAAGTTGGTGGTTCCGTGACGTCGTTACTTGTTACTTTTTTCGACGACTGGAACCGGTGTCGTCTTCCTAATGAACTCGAAGGACGAAGTGATGGACAAATTCGAAGTGTACGAAGCGTTAGTGAGTGAGAAGTCCGGGAAACGCATTTCGCGGTTGCGCTGCAATAACGGTGACGAGTACGCCGGTCGCGAGTTTCGAAAGTTATGCAAGAAGAAGGGGATAAGAACCGAGTACACCGTCGCCTACTCTCCAGAGCAGAACGGTGTAAGCGAGCGAATAAACCATACGCTCGTGGCATTCCTGGTTAATCGCAGCCCTGCTAGTGCGATCGGTCAACGGGAAACACCGTACGAAGTTTGAGAAGGTAATAGACCTAATGTTCGTGGTCTGCGCACGTTCGGTGCGGTACGGTGGTCAACTTTCACATCCCTAAAGAACGTAGGAAGAAGCGAAGTCCTGGAAGGAGATTTTCGTGGGGTATGCTCCCTGCGGATACCAGTGGTGGAAAAGTTCGCATCACGAAGCAGCTCACGAGTGTATATCAACGCATACCAAACATCACAGATTCGCGAATTGGCTAGGTGTGAGTAAGTCCGCACCCGTCTGCTCGGGAGAACATGTGAAAAGAAGTAACAACAAGCTCGGGAACGTTTACTTGCGAGTAACCGAGCAAATTGTGACTTATTATGGTTTTGACAGTTTGTAGACAAAACCCCTTGGCTAACATAAATCTAGCAGGGGAATGCACAATATGACTCTGAACAGCTCCGAACACGTTCACGAATTACTTTAGCTTCGGTTACTCGGAAGCATGACAGCTGCGAATAAACCAGCGCTCTGACGCTCGGGAGCGTTTGGTTTTGTTTTTGTTCCAGTTCAGCAGAATTGTTCGCCACTTCCCATCACTGGCGGATACCGAGTATGGGATCCCAAACAGAAAAAGATCGTTGTTGCGATAGACGTTGTGTTTGTGGAGAATGCAACGAAGATGAGTTCGGAAATGGATCAGAAATCCGAGCGTTGTGCTAACGTGTTTCCGATTGGGGCGATAAGGAATGAATCCGATGTGGATAGTGATGCCGAAGGTGAAGAAGTTTCTGATGAATCAAGTGACGATGCGGATAATTCGGATGAAGAGTTGAACGAAAGCGATGCGTACGAAAGCGTTGGAGATGACCAGTACGACAGTTGTGCCGAGAGAACAATCCGAGAAAGAGAGCAAGCGGAAGCAGAAGCGGCATCAGAACTACGATATAAACTACACGGGATTTGCGCTAAATGCTACAAGCTTCTCCGACAACTTGCCAAACTCGCTGGTAGAAACGAAGAAGAGACCGGATGGGGATTAATGACAAGCAGCGGTTCACGAAGAGCGGAACCAAACGTCAAGTTACCCGAGGGAAGAGTGCCTATTACGTGCAAGTGGCTGTTTAAAGTGAAGCATAACGAAGGTGACGGAGAAGAGCGGTATAAAGCCAGATTCGTGGCTTGTGGATTCAGTCAGAAAAAAGGTTTTGACTATGCAGAAACCTATTCTCCTATTGCTTGGTTGGATACCGTACGAGTTATGTTGGCAGTTGCGCACGAGCACTGGATAGCATCAGATGGATGTGAAGACTGCCTTCCCCAACGGGCATTTGGAAGAGGACATCTATATGACCCAAGCGGTTGGCTTCAAGCGTGGCAAACATCTGTCGACTAAACCGGTTGCTGTATGACATCAAGAGCCTGTAATGAAAGATTCCACAGCTTCATCGAACGATTGGGATTCCGCCTAAGTTTGAACGACCAGTGTCTCTACGTGACGGCACGGCACTGTGTACACCGTGCATGAAGGATCCGGATGCAACTAAGCTATCCTGGTATTGTACGTGGATGATTTGCTTGTCGACTGAAGGCGGTTGAAGTGGTGAAGCGTTGCTTGGCTGGAGAGTTCGAGATGACGGACATAGGAGAGGTTCGTAAGTTTGTCGGAATTAACAGCTGGCCACCATTTTCATGAGATCCAGTCAATTTATTTGCTTCGCGGACATTGTCAGCCGAACATTTGAAAAGGTGGCAGACCTGTACGCCTGTTGTAGGTGGAGCCGAGTGCGACAGGTCTCGCTTAGAAAGCAGTGTTACGATGCACGGGGATACGTTCGAGGTTGTCGACAAGTTCGTTTACCTTGAATCCTTGCTGACGGAGATAATGACGTTAGCCGTGAAATACTGAGACGCTGCAATAATAGTCGGGCCTACTATGGCCTCCACCAGAAGCTGCGGTCAAAACAAATTACCCTTGCATCAAATGATGCATGTAAAAACGATTATAAACTAGTAGTCCTCTACGGACATGAAACGTGGACGAAGCTCAAGGGCCTGCAAGCACTTGGAGTCTTCGATCGCCGGGTCCTTAGGAAGATCTTTGGCGGTGTGCTGAAAAATAGTGTGTGATGGCGAATGATGAACCACGAGTCCAACTCTACGGCAAACCCAGTAGACAGAAGTGCACAACGATTTGGCGAGTCTGGAGCAGAACCGAGGATGGAGAAAGGTGGCCATGAACCGAGCATTGTGGCATGAAATAGTTGTTCAGTGTTATCGGTTTAGATGTTAACTGGATAAATAAAATGATTGGATATTTGCCCAGCAACCTGTTTTTAGTTTAGATCAATGCATTACAAGTTCATTGAAGACAGACAATAATTTCGACCGGGATCGACCCAAATTACTCCTATATGCAACGACGGATCACTGGATGTAAAGGACCTATGGGCTTCCCAGAGCGGTTAGAAAGCTAAGAAAAGCATTGCAGCCTAATGAGCTGTCGAGTTGTTTGTTTCGTTCGCATACACCTTTGGAGCTAATTCCTGGTCGAATGGAAAGTAGTTCGAGAAGTGAGGCGTTATCGCTTGGAGCTTCCACTCCCGGAGACGCTTAATTGGCTCTACATGCCAAGAGCATGCCACCAACAGGATCCCACAGGCAAAGAAGTCCGTATGATAAGAGCTTCGTAGTCGTCGTCGTCGAGCGAGTCCAACGGATTAAACCAAACGAGCACATCTTCGTTTTGTAATAATTTCTGTATTTATTAAAAATTACAAATTAATGATAATATATTGAGAAGGAATTAAGTGATAACAGCCGAGTGGAAGCTCCATTTGTGCTGCTGTGGTAGTCAAATGAAGCTGGTGCTATCGTAAAATTGCAATTTAATAGACCGGATTTGTGATTGCTTCTGGTCCATCCCCAGGCTGAGTACGGATTGGCACCGGTGTGGTCTCGGCAATCAGGTTCTCTCAGTGCACAATGGTCGGGCTCGATACAAAAAGGTGGCCAAAACTAACAGTCGTATTCTTTACGTTTTTATAACATAAAACATATTTTTGGCGAGATTCCTTATAAAAAAAATCATTTAAAGAATATTTATTTGCTATTCATACACATTTTGATCAATCTCGATGAAATA
The DNA here is from genome assembly GCF_002204515.2 of Aedes aegypti. Lineage (NCBI taxonomy): Eukaryota > Metazoa > Arthropoda > Insecta > Diptera > Culicidae > Aedes > Aedes aegypti. The sequence goes on from NC_035108.1 coordinate 406,949,359, forward strand.
CAAACGAAATTGATTGCATTTTTTATGAAATCATGTACATATAATACGCAGTTACTGTACCGCAGTATGTGAATAGTCCCTTCAGTAAAACATAAAATGGCATATTAGGATTATATATTGCTTTGTTTAGGAGGATAAAACTAGTTTGACCAAACTTTTTTTCGACCATTGTGCACTGCCTGCAAGCGTCTTCATCACGAACTTCTCTTCGCTGCATATTGGAAAGAAATGTAAGCCATCATCGCAAGAAGCCATCCCCGGCTTTTGGTCGTCGTCTTCTTCGGTGAGGTGTTAGCGAAACAGGAGAATCAATTAATGATCGAAAAGCAGTTTCCGTGGCCAGCCGTGGCAGAGGTGAAGTGAATGTGCATTTCGAGATCGCGTGTGGGCGTTTGATGAAGTGGTTTGGCTACCTTGCGGTTGGTCCATCGATTTGGTCGCGACGCAATGGTGGTGGCTTATGGTTATGCCCCGTTTGTCTTGAAGGCGAAACACGTCTTGGAATAAGGGGGAATTTCAAAGAAGGTGGCAATGGATTTAATACTTAATAAAGGGGCTGGACCGAATTGAAATGGCAGCGGTCTTGGATGTTGCTCGAACTGAAAATTGTTTTTGGATTAACAAAACTAAATGCCAGGCGTCAAACATCTAAAGATGTTTTGTTTTAACTCCTAAAATTTGAGTAAGTGCTGTGCTGACATCAATAAATCAGATAATGTCGAAAATTTTCGGTCCACAATTATCGGTATTACATTCGATACTTTTGATAATTTCGAATTGGAATCGAATAGTATATTCTAGTAGGTTTTAAGTTTGATTAACATAAAAATGAATCAGTCTCGTGAGCTTCCCTGTAAAGCTGTTCTCGTCCATGATTTTCCATAGCTCTACGAAATCGATGAACAAATGGTGCGTTAGGACCTGGTATTCATGAAATTTTTGGAGGATTTGCCGTACAGTAAAGATCTGGTCCGTTGTCGATCAGCCGTCAACGAAGCCGGCTTGATAACTTCCCATGAACTCGCTTTCTATAAGTGACAGACGACGGAAGATGATCTGGGGTAATACTTTGTAGGCCTGAGCTCTCAGCGCCATTCAGATGTTCGTCGAAGTGCTGCTTCTACCTTTCGATCACCTCACGCTCGTCCGTCAAAATGCTCCCATCCTTATCCCTGCACATTTCTGCTCACGGCACGAAGCCGTTGCGGGATGCATTGAGCTTCTGGTAGATCTTGCTTATTTCTTGAGACCGGCACAGCTGTTCCATCTCCTCACATTCCGACTCCTCCAGGCGGCGTTTTTCTCCCGTAAGAGGCGGGTCTGCTGTTGCCGTTTTCGTCTATAACGCTCCACGTTCTGCCTGGTCCCTTGCTGTAGCTTGACCGCCCGCGCTGCGTTCTTCTCCTCCAGAATCTGCATACATTTCTCGTCGAACCAATCGTTCCGTCGACTCCTCCCACGTACCCGACATTGCTCTCAGCTGCATTGTTGATGGCTGCTTTCACTGTTCTCCAGCAGTCCCAAAAAGGGCTTCATCCAGCTCACCCTTTTCTGGTAATACAACCTCGAGGTGCTGCGCGTATGCCGCTGTGACATCTGGTTGCTTGAGCCGCTCTAGATCGTACCTGGGCGGCCGTCGGTACTGTACGTTTGTGACGCCGGAGAGTTTTGGGCGCAGTTTAACCATCACCAGATAGTGGTCAGAGTCGATGTTAGCGCCACTATAGGTCCTGACGTCAATAATGTCGGAGAAGTGCCGTCCATCAATCAGAACATGGTTGATTCGTGATTCTGTTTGCTGTGGTGATCTCCAGGTGTATCGGTATGGAAGGCTGTGTTGGAAGTAGGTGCTACAAATGGCCATATTCTTGGAGGCGGCTAAATCAATTAGTCGTTTGCCGTTTTCGTTCGTCAGCTGGTGGGCGCTGAACTTTCCAATCATCGATATTATGCTGAAGTTGAAGAAACGGCCTTTGATCCTCAACTTGCACATTCTTTCATTGATCGGCCTCCACCCGATCACGCGCCTCTGCATATCACCCATCCCTTTAAAAGCTGTTCCCAGCTCGTGTGTGTTGCCGCAGCTCTGGTAGATGGTATGGTTACCTCTAAACGTTCGCACCATTGATCCCTTCCAACGCACTTCCTGCAACGCTACGATACCGAATCCGCGGTCCTTCAGCACGTCCGGTGAGTATGCGTGTGATCCTGATGAAGTTGAGAGATTTACAGTTCCACGTACCGATCTTCCAATCGCTATTCCCTTTACGTTGCTGTGGTCTTCGCCGATTGTCCCGGTCTATATTATCTTGTTGATTATTCGTTGCTTGATTTTTTTACAGCTGGCTTGCAGAGTCTGACACCAACCCCCTAGATTTCCGGAGGACCATTCCCCCTAAATGTTCGGAGGACCATAGTGCGTACTTTAGCTTAGAGTCCTTCTCTGGCACTCGGACGATGATCAGCCACCCCTGACATGGGGAACAGACGCTGTTGTGAGCCGCTCCTAACATGGAGTACAGACGCTCCAGGTTTGCAAAAGAAAACCCCCCCTTTCCTGCCAGCATGCGACCAAAGTTCCCACCGGGGTTGGTTACCAGATCTTCTCTAAGATTACTCGTACCCCGGCCAGTACCATGAGGAGGTAGGGATAGGAGTTGCTGGGCAAGAGGCTAGACCACACAAAGGGGTCTATTTTATTCCTGAAGGTACGCGAGGTACCAATGGTACGCCATGCCCAGCCATTTATCAACCATATCTGAATTTTGTCGAGGTTAAATCTATGAAGAAATTACTAAAATCCCTGAAGGAGTTTTTCGAAAAATCTCTGAATTATTGAGTGGTGAATCTCGCCTAGAAAAAATACTTTTGAAATCGCTGAAGAAGTTACTCGACGAATTTCTGAAGGAATTCTGAAGAAGAATCCCTCAAAAAATTGCAAGACTCCCTGGTGGAACCCCGGAGGAGTCCCTTTGGTTAGAATCTCTGTAGAAATCTGGGGTAGAATTCGGGAAGGAATCTCTGGAGAAATCTTTGGAAAATTTTCTGGAAAGTATCTGAATAATATCAATGTTAAATTTTCGAATAAATTACTGAAATCCTTGAAGGGGTTTTCGATATAATCTTTGAATTGTTTGGAGGCAATATTTCCCTAGGGAAATTCCTTGGGAAACCCTGGGAAACCTTGAGATGTGCTAGAAAAATTACTGGAGAAATCATAGAAGGAAAGTCTGGAAGAATCCTTGATGGAACCCTAGATAAACCCTTGGTAGAACCCTGGAGAAATCTCTATGAGAGTCCTCAAAAAAATTTCTGGTTGAATCTGTGGAGAAATTTCTGGAGAGGACCTAATATTAATACTGTTTCATCACAAAAGCCAAAACACATAAATCATCAATCCTGACCCAGTCTAACAAGTATTGCATTCGGAGCGGCATCGAGAGCTCCATATTTCTGCTCGGGCTTAGCGATGGATTGTTCAGTATCTCCCACCGACCGAGGCTACATATAGCTTCCTAGGGTGAAAGAATGCATTTAGTATAATTTATTGCATTACTTGTAAGTCTCGCAAGGTCTGGTTCCATTTGGGTCGTCAATCCACGACGGGAGCTATTAATAGAGTAATCTTACCACCCGCGTTTCTTTATTGATGAACGGAGGAACGCTTTTCAACTGCCTCAATTAGAACGATGCGGGAAGAAAAGCCGATAAATCAATGGAACTACCTCAGGAGTTGCTCCGACTGCCAACCAACAAAACCACCACAGTGAAACTCATTTATCTTAATGCGACCTGATGTTTTCATTAATATTGGCATTTAGGGGAGTTCAGCCAGGGTAGTTGGCTGTTAGCGATTTTGTGCACTGTTACTTTTGCGATCATTTGGATTTGCAACTAAATCTGCCTTGAAAAAGACTTGATTTGAAAATTGCACAGACTATGATCCATTTTGCGACTCGCGTGTCGTGCGCACGGTGCTCCTCAGATCGTTAATATCATGAGCGGGATTTGAACTAACAACTTCAGCTGGGTCTTGCCGAATAGCTGTGCCTTTATCGCCACGGCTCTTTGAGCCCCTCAAAAAGGCGTAATTCCAACTTCCGTCGATTTTTTAATTCGAAATTCCGCCCAGAGATAAATCACTAGCAAATTAAATTTGATCCAAATTTCGATGGTTTATTTCTTCTGATAATATTGGAAAATGAACAACTGCTTCTTCATAACTGATTTTATTTTTGTTTTTGAACTCATAACTTCAAAAGTTCGTAATTATAAAACGTCCCCAATTTTTTTTACAGACAAGCATCTTAGCTAATAAAAACGACTAGTAAGGACAGATCTGATGGAGATTTCGTTCCGATAATAACGATCTATGGAGCACCGTGTTACCGAGATCAACTTTTACCTTCTCCAGTGCAAACTGGTGGCTGACAGTGATCATTTCTCATCTCGCCTCAATTTAAGCTGATGGACATCAATCAATTTTCATTGCCTCCCGGGTTCGCATTTAGGGGGGCAATTTCTTGGGTCCATGGTTAGCAGTGTCTCGCCTTGCGGCCAGAGATGGATGACGAATCTTTGGCTGCCATGGATTGCGTGTTTGTCCGCTGGGTTTTTCGAAATGAATGTGCCTCGCTGCCCATTGGTCATTAGTGTGGTGAAATAATTCAATAAAAATGTAAACAAATAAACAACCTCGAAATTTCAGTGGAATAACAAATGTTTGATCATCAGCAGAAACAGCAATAATGACTTACTGCCGAGAGCAGCCGTTGATCGCTCGGTTAAAGGTGAATGTGTGAATGATCATAAATCATCTCTAAGGTTGATGGCTGTGGGTTTTTTTTTTCTTCTTAGCACCCGGTCAAGGTCACTTTGAGGGCTTAGCTCACGCTAAAGTGTTGATTATATTTTGAACTTTGCTCACTGGTCATGCTACAAGTGATGCCATATTGTCAAAGCTGTTGATTCTGTAGGTTTGACTCATACGTAACTTCAATTTAATATAACAAAAAATACACTATAGAAATACAGAAGTTAAAATTATCGAGTATGGAAAATTTCACGTGTGGGCCATTTAGTTTCAGATTTTTATTATTGTTACTTTATAAGTTGAAATTGTATGGAAAAAGCAAGTTAAATAAAGTTGCTTGGCTTGTAAAACTTGATTCACATTCGATTGATTTATTGGAAAGAATAAACTGGAATTTAAGGTTGATTATTTAAATCATGTCCGCATCTTCAATCTTGAACAAAAATTTAAGGCACAAATATCTTGAGTAAATCAACAAATAACAATGATTTTTTTTTTGTTTTGCCCTCTTGCAGAAAGCTTCAAATAAGAAAATAATGATTGTTGGCTTACCAAAGATTGGACTCGAAAAAAATGCGACACTTTGTTTTGGGTGTAATTTTTTATCGCGTGGGTAAAAATTAATATAATTTTGGGTAATACTAGTTTAGAGTGTTATGTTATCGTGATCTGTCAAGTAGTTTTCAAGATGCATTCGAAACAAGAAGTGCAAATCTTGGGCGCGGTGATCGATAATCCTGGTAAGACGCACAGATGGATCGCCAAAAGGCTTGAAATCCACCATTCCACCGTATCCTGAGTTGTGAAGATGTTCCAGGAGATATTTCGCATTACTTTCACCACTGGATTATCGCAGAAGTTTATACAAGTGCGGAAACGCCAATAAAAGTGCGCAATGTCATCAAATCGGGTAGGTGTCTTCGAGGGACTTGTAAATTAGAGAAAAAGTGCACTGAAGACATCAACGTGATTCGATGCAATCCCGCACTTTTATTCACACTTTTGCACTTATGAAGCCGCACTTTGCCGTCCAGTGGTGAAAGAAAAACACAATAACGACTATCGAACGGCACACTGGAAGCGGCCGTAAACCTAAAACGGAATATCCAGAGAAGGCGCGGAAGATATGGCAGTATTTTAAGAAAAACCCGAACCTTTCCACCCAAGACGTGGCCAAAAAGGTCAATTCGTCCAGTAGACCATGAGCGGTTTGGGCTACGTTTTTTTAAGGCCAGGTAGGCTCCAAACCGGACTGACAAGCAAAACACGGTGGCCAAATTGTGTGCGCGGAAGCTGTACCGTGAGTGGCTAGTCCAGCCAGGCTGTCTCGTCATGGACGACGAGACATACATCAAGGCGGACACCAAACAAATCTCCGGTCCCGAGTTTTTTGTCGGTATGTCCCGCATGGAGGTTCGGGAAATGTTTCGGAAGAGAGAGATGGTCAAATTCGCGAAGAAATATCTGTTATGGCAGGCGATCTGCGAGTGCGGACGGTACAGCAAGCCGTTCGTTACAACCGGCACTAAAAACGGGCAGATTTATCGAGAGGAATGCTTGCAGAAGCGCTTGCTACCCTTCCTCCGCTTTTACCGTGGTCCCACGCTGTTCTGGACGGATCTCGCTTCGTACGATTACGCCAAGAATGTAATGGTTTGGTACGAAGCGAAGGGCGTTAATGTGGTCCTGAAGAAGGTGAACCCGCCAAATACACCAGAACTTCATCTGATCGAAAAGTTTTGGGCTATAATTAAGAAGAATTTGAAGAAAAGCGGAAAAACGTTCGAAACCGATGAAGCTTTGAAGAAAAATTTGGGGAAATTGTGTAAGAAAGATGGGCAAAGCCTCGCCCAAGATCTCATGAGCAGTGTCAAGAGATATGTACGAGCAGTTAATTAATCCCTGAAAATTTGAGCATTATCCGAATACGTCGTGAAAGTGCAGATTTGACAAGGGAGCTAAATATTGGAAACGGTTGTGAACATGGAAAAAGTTCGATTTTTATAGGAATTGTTGTTGAACAGTGTAAATTTCCAATACTATTTGTAAACATGTTGAAAGGCGGAAAGGCGGTTTTTTTTCTCTGTTCGGATGCGCCACTGCGACCAGTATTTAGATCTATTGTGGCATTACCCGTATCCTTAGTGTATAGTGCATGTCGCATTACTCCATTTCCGTTGATAGGTAATGAAGCATCGATTTCTGTACAGTTCTTGTTTTGATTCCTCAGATATTGATAAAAATCGACTATAATGGAAAGGTCCCGCTATTTACACCCTTCATAGAAATTTACATCTCAGCGAAGGCGCGCCCCTTAGCAAACATAATCGATTAAATTTCTGAGGAACCAAATCGGTACTACTGATATTTGACCATGCAACGGAACTCTAGTCGCATCCTTGTTTTGCTTTTAGTTTAGTCCCAGAAAAATACTAGAAAAAAAGGGGCTTTATGCTAGCAGCAAAACCGAATCAAGATAGAAAATTTGTTTAGTAATCAGAATTCACGTAATTCCCTGAATTAGCATCCCTGTTAGGGTCCTAACAAGGATCGTAAAGGGATCAATAGTAGAAAATAGTACTGAAAAATACTGTTTTAGTAGCACTGAAAAGTACCGGTTTTAGTTTTAGCACTGAAAAGTACTGTTTTATTGCTTTAGGTAGTTTTTAAGAAAACTTCCAAGAGCAGAGAGAATTCGTGTACGCACAGCACGGAGGTACGATGCGCACTGAAAAATCTCTGTCTTTGGTATCACGAGAAGGCAATCCTAAAAAGCAGTCTAGGACTGTACCACCTACGAATTTGTGCAAATTGCTAAATGCTTATGCTGATTAAATTTGTATCTTACGAACATGATTAAGTTCGACTTAATACGTGAATAAATTTAAGAATTTGTGGAAAACTCAACCCACTCCATTTTATTTTGGCACAAATTTCTCAACCACATTATTACGATAAACCATTTGACAAAAGATCTAAAGCAAAAGGTCGAAAGACAAAATGTTGAAATAAAAAATCTCTATTGTCGCTGTCTTACTCTTTGACTTTTCTCTTTCCGACTTTTCTTATCATGACTGTTTGGTTATTTTGTCGTTTTATCTTTTTGTGATAGATCCATTTTTAATAACATCATTAAATATTCTTCGTAATTTAATAGCCAAGTAAAAGAAACTCTCTAAAACGGAGCCCACAAGTCAAAATCACTGTCGTTTTTATTCAATGAACCCATTAAAACGTAAATTAACATTGAACTCCTGTTCAGAACATAGCTATTTGAAGTTTTTAAAAAAGAATACGTTGAAACCCACAACAAAACCCATTTCTCTTGTTTTTTTTTGTCAGCAAGTCGTAAAAAGTCATCAATTTCACAAACCTACGAAAATTTCCATAGATCTGGCATCGCTGATTCGCTATGCACCCAAACACAGGTACGGTACTTATTTGCTTTCGGTTTCGCTGTAATTCATAGATATACATTGGTTACTTCGAAACGGACATACGCCAATATAATCCCCTCAAATTGCATACTTCGTAACAAAAGTGTTGATATATTAAACATAGGGGGGCTGGGGGCAAGAAGGACACCTTAAGATATATAGGTTCATATCATGGTTGATTAGCACAATTTTTGAAGATTATTCCAGTGTAGGGGTAAGCTCACCTCTTGTTCTAAAGGATGTTGTCGATAGATTTCAAAAATATAAGAAACACATGATGATTTGAGATTTTTAAAAATGTCCCTTCTTATGAGGTTTTTAAACAAGGCACGGGGCAAGAGTGCCACTCGTATGGGGCAAGAAGACCACCAGAGCAAAATGCCACAAATTTTGTATATTATTATTTCCCCGCCTAAACGATAAATTGTAGAGTAAGTAAAGTTAAAAACTGAGGGATAAAAGTTGACTTATAGTTAAAAAGTAATTTTACGAAATTAATTTAGTTTTCATCTTATTTGACTGTAACAATAATAGTAAAAAAAATCAGAAACCATTTCGAATGTCCAAGATGGTTTATTTTGATTTTATTTAGTAGGAAACATTGATTTAATGCAATATTAAACAAGAAAAATAAAAGTTCATTTGATTTTATGTGACAAAATTGCGGTGTCCCTCTTGCCCCATAAGACATACTGTTATTATATATTTAAAATATAATGTCAAAAGGACTTTTTTGAAAAAAAATCCTCACAGCTATATTAAACAATTGGAGATCATCAATACTGTGCGGAAAAATCAATATGTTTTGTATTTATTGAGAGTCAAACCTTGTTTTCCAGTCTTACATTCTTATAATATTTCGCATATTTTGCGTTGGTGAGTTAAAGACATTTTTCTAATTTTTTGTACAAAACATTTTTAACTGTAATACTTACACAACCCTCAATTAGTACTCAATTTATACTTATTCTGCGTTAAACATCAAAAAGTTGATTTGAACTACGTGAAATTAGAGGTGGCACTATTGCCCCGGGTGTCCTTCTTGCCCCATGTCCCCCTATATCTCACAACCGTCCACACCCTCAAACATTGCTGCTGACAGAGAGAAAAATTATTGCTCTTTGTGCCTTTGCTTCACACCCAGGGTAATTCAATTTGCAAGTCCCAACTTCTTACAAAGGACTCCCAACTCAAATACCTACTACCACTCCAAATGGGAGTGCAGTTCCCGTCACGGCTCACGGCTTGATTAATCAAACACCTGTTCGTTACGGTTTATGCAAATTCAATTAAATGCTAATTTACTGCATTACGTATTACTGACGAGGCTTCTCTGCTGATCGCAGGAATTCGGTTGAGGTCCGTTGTTGAATCAGTTGTCTTGCTGATCGTCGCCGGCGGGTAATTATTTTATAGAAAAGATCTGTCTGGTGTGAAGAAGGCACACCGCCAGCCGATCGCCATTCATTGCCTAAGTGGGGTGAAAAAGTGTGAACAAAACGGGGGCACACCGTCGCACAATGGGACAGAAATCTAAATTTTGTAAAAAATTTCCAAGCATTTACATAATAAACAAAAATTATCCTTAAAGTAGTACAAACTTATCTATACATGAACAAGTTGTTATGAAGTATTCAAGATGTGAATATTAGGAGGAAATATGTTAATATGGTATTTTTTCATAGAAATTAGCTTATATTTCATATTACGAAACACATGCTGAATATTCAACGATATTTATTTCACAGTATATTTGCATTTAATTCATAAGAGCAACATTTAAAATCGATTTTCAATCAAATTAACTTAACTTAACCTAATCCATTTATCGTGACAATAGAAGATGGCAACGACTTTTGTCGTAAGTCATAAATAATTTAATATTACATTTGTTCCAATGTTACAACATTGGATATGCTCAGTAACTCATTGGTACTATAGCAGGGAGGAAGCTTCAGAATCGTTTTCAAAATATTATTTTGAATCATCTGTAGAGCTTTTCTTGTGGTATTACAACAGCAAGTCCATATTAGTGCAACATGGAAGGGAAAATTTCTCTGTAGATGAAATGTTTTAATAAGTGAAATTTATTCAAATCTATAAGAGTAAATTTATTTTGTAATGAATAGATTTAAGGGGGCAGGATCCGTCATTGATTTCAGATTTTTTTTTTAGAGCAGTTTTTTCGTCCAAAATCAAGTAAAGTTACAGGAAAATGTGTTCACTGTATTCGATTCTCCAACCGAAACACTATGAATACATTTCCATCGAATAATTTTTAGTTTTGAACAGAAAAACTGCTTTTGAAGTTTCGATGATGACAATGACAACGATGACGGAGCGTTGAACGTTAAACGGTCGTTTTACTATCATTTTTGTCCACAATAATTAGAAATATATCTCAGAATATTCGTCTTTGGACTTTTGGCACAATATTTCGAATTCTCGCCTATAGTGCATCGTTGACTTCTACATATAATTTAATCGTAACTTGCGCGCCAAAGTCGTTTGCATGATGGAGACGATGACGATGACAATGAATAAGGTTTGAATAAGCGAGTATGAATGGATCATTCCACGGCAGACGAGGCGGCACACTAGCAGGTACCTTCCCCGAATGGATGAGCTGTTGATTATCGGGCTTGACAAGGTGTACTAAGTATTACTTATTTCACCTTTATCGTGCATACACTTTCAGTTGATGAAGATGACTATAATGATGATGATATATTTGACGACGACGGTAATTAGGTACAGTGTGTAAGCGCTGTACGATGCAAATGTTGCAAAAACATGAATGATTCAATAGGCACTACCTTGATTTGCAAAATAGTATGCCAGGTGCTATGAAGTGGCCTGAAATGATTTATATGGTTGAAGGGGTTGAATTATTTTTAGATAAATGATACTAGTAGTATTTATGCTTGAGTGTGTAATTGATTAACAGCACGACAATGATCCTACATTAAGAGGACATGACGCACAATCAGTACAGTTAACTCTCCAATATCCAACGTTTGTCGGTGTATGAGGTAACAGCTCGATGAGCTGTTGGGAAGAATCAACGTTTCTGGAGATGCCAACAGCATGTGAAACCCTATCCATATAGCTGTATTAATATTCGTGGTCTTCCCCGAAGCCGCTGACCTCTACCTGGTTCCCTGTTGAATATTAATTTTGCAATTATTTCTTCCGACATTCGCACTAAATGACCAGCCCACTGAAGTCTGCCGTACTTTACACGCTTGATGATATTCGCATCTTTGTACACTTGATACAACTCGTGATTCATGCGTCTGCGCCACACATCATTTTCGAGTTTCCCACCGAGTATTGTCCGCAGCATTTTACGCTCGAAAACATCGAAAGCTTTCCGGTCTGCCTCTTTCAACGTCCACACTTCGTGCCGCAACACGTCTTTTTACTTCGCAGGAAACGTCGTTGTCACATGTCACAAGTGTTCCAAGGTAAACAAAATCTTCAACAACTTCAAACACATCCCTATCAAACACTACCTCAGCAGCTACACCATCAAGCCTGACTCTATCTCTACTCGCAACCATACACTTCGTTTTGGTAGAATAAATTGATCAGGCCTATCCTTGCTGTCTCCCTCTTGAAGCACGAATGCCTCTTCCACTGATCAGCGATCGATTCCAATTATGTCTATATCGTCCGCAAAGCAAAGGAGCATGTGCGACCTTGTCAAAAAAGTGCCATTTCTATGTTCGCTAGATCTCCTAATAGCTAACCATTCTCAGACATTATCTGCCATCTGCCAGCTTATTTATTTTCACTAAATCGTACGCTGCCTTGATATCAATAAACAGATGGTGAGTCTGCAAGTTATATTCCCGGAATTTATCTAGCATCATTTGCAAGGTGAACTAGTCCATTGTCGAGCAGCCCTCACGGAAACCAGCTTGGTATTCACCGAAGAAGGACTCCTCAAGCGGTCTCAGTCTGTTGAACAGCATGCGTGATAGTATTTTGAACGACGAATTCAGCAAGTTTATTCCTCTGTTATTTGCATACTCCAGTCTGTGCCCTTTCTTGTAGATTGAACGTGGCCATCCAACCAGCAGTGGGCATTGCTGTGTCTTCCCATACCTTCAGAAGTACTCAATGGATCGAGGTCAAAGAGTCATTCTCATTACGCCGTGCCGGACCGGGCTAGAAATCGTCCGGAGCCCAACCGGGTTATCTTTTGAATAACTTTCATGTGTGTTATATGTTTTACAAAGTTTTAAATTCCTTCACGAGTTCCTCCAGGTGTTTCTTTAGAAGATTCTTTGGGTATTCTTCCTAGAATTTCTTTCTCAATTCCTCCAGAAGTTGCTATAGGGATTCCTCCTGAGGTTCCTCGTGAATTTCCTTCAGGAGTTTAAGCAATTCCACCAGGGAATCCAGAAGGAATTTTCCAAGGATTCTCTCATAAAGTCCTTAATAAATTTCCACAAAGATTACTTCAAAAGTTCCTCCAGGAATTCATATGAAAGTTTTTTTTCTTCAGAAATTCCTCAAAAAGTTCCTTCAGGTAATCCTCCAGGAGATCTTTCAGGAAAATCCTCCAGGAGTATCTTCAGGAATTCCTCAAAATGTTCCTTCAGAAATTCCTCCAGGAGATCTTTCAAGAGATCCTTCAGGGTTTTCTTCAAGAATTCCTCCAGGAGTTCCTTCAGTAATTCCTGCATGAATTTCTTAAAGAATTCTTTCAGGAATTACTCAAGGAAATCTTTTAAGACTTACTTCTGGAATTGCTCCACGAATTCCTTCAGGAGTTCCTTCAAGGAATACTTCAGGGTTTTCTCTTAGGAAATCTTCAGGATTTTCTTCAGGAATTCCCCTGGGAGTTCCTTCAGGAATTCTTCTAGGAGTTTATTTAGGAATTACTCCAAGATTTTCTTTGGCAATTCCTCCAGGAGTTCCTTCAGGAATTCCTCCAGGAGTTCCTTCAGGAATTCCTCCAGGAGTTCCTTCAGGAATTCCTCCAGGAGTTCCTTCAGGAATTCCTCCAGAAATTCCCCTAGGATATCCTTCGGAAATTGCTCCAGAAATTTCCTTAGGAATTCCTCCTGAAGTTTCTGCGGGATTCATCCAAAAGTTTTTTTTTTTCGAGGAAATCTTCCAGGAATTCCTCCAAAAGTTCCTTCAGCAATTCTTCCAGGAGTTCTTCCAGGAATTCCTCCATGAATTCCTTAAAAAAATCTTCCAGGAATTACTCCAAGAAATCATGGAGGATTTACTTCAAGAATTTCTCCACGAATTCCTTCTGAAGTTCCTTCAGAAAGTACTCCAGGTTTTCTTCAAGAACTCCTCCTTGAGTTACATTCCTCGAGGAGTTTTTATCCAGGAATTCCTCTAGGAGTTCCCTAAAAAATTACTCCAAGATTTTCCTCAGGAATTCCTTCAAAAGTTCCTCCAAGAATTTCTCTAGGTTTTTCTTCAGCAATCAATCCAAGATTTCCTTCAAGAATTTCTCTAGGAGTTTCTTCAGGAATCAATCCAAGATTTCCTTCAGAAATTCCTCCAGGTGTTCCTTCAGGAATTCTTCCATGATTTTTTCAAAGCATTCTTTCAGGAATTACTCCAGGAAATCTTCGAGGACTTACTTCTGGAATTCCTCCACGACTTCCTTCAGGAGTTCCTACAGGAATACTTCAGGGTTTTTACATGGGAATTCTTCCAGGAGTTCCTTCAGGAAATACTACCAGATTTTATTCGGCAATTCCTCCAGGATTTTCGTCAGGAATTGCTCCATAAGTTTCCTTAGAAATTCCTCCTGATGTTTCTTAGGGATTCATCCAACAGTTTTTTTTTTTCAAGGAAATCTTCCTGGAGCATTTTTAGGAATTCCTCTTAAAGTTCCTTCAGCAATTCCTCCAGGAGTTCCTCCAGGAATTCCTCCATGAATTCCTTAAAAAAATCTTCCAGGAATTACTCCAAGAAATCATGGAGGATTTACTTCTGGAATTTCTCCACGAATTCCTTCAGAAAGTACTCCAGGTTTTCTTCAAGAACTCCTCCATGATTTCCTTCAGGAAGTGCTCCAGGAGTTCCTTCAGCAATTCCTTGAGGAGTTTTTATCCAGGAATTCCTCTAGGAGTTCCCTCAAAAATTACTCCAAGATTTTCCTCAGGAATTCCTTCAAAAGTTCCTCCAAGAATTTCTCTAGGTTTTTCTTCAGCAATCAATCCAAGATTTCCTTCAAGAATTTCTCTAGGAGTTTCTTCAGGAATCAATCCAAGATTTCCTTCAAAAATTCCTCCAGGAGTTCCTTCAGGAATTCTTCCATGATTTTTTAAATGAATTCTTTCAGGAATTACTCCAGGAAATCTTCGAGGCCTTACTTCTGGAATTCCTCCATGACTTCCTTCAGGAGTTCCTTCAGGAATACTTCAGGGTTTTTTCTTGGGAATTCTTCTAGGAGTTCCTTCAGGAATTCCTCTAGGTGTTCCTTCAGGCATTCCTCTAGGAATTTCTTCAGGAATTACTCCAAGATTTTATTCGGCAATTCCTCCAGGATTTTTTTCAGGAATTTCTCTATGATAACCTTCAGGAATTGCTTCAGAAGTTTCTTTAGGAATTCCTCCTGATGTTTCTTAGGGATTCATCCAACAGTTTTTTTTTTCAGGAAAATCTTCCAGGAGCATCTTCAGGCATTCCTCCATGAGTTCCTTCAAGAATTCCTCCAGGAGTTACCCCAGGAATTCCTGCATGAATTCCTTTAAAAATTCTTCCAGGAATTACTCCAAGAAATCATGGAGGATTTACTTCTGGAATTTCTCCACAAATTCCTTCCGAAGTTCTTTCAGAAAGTACTCCAGGTTTTCCACAAGAACTCCTCCATGAGTTCCATCAGGAAGTGCTCCAGGAATTCCTCGATGAGTTTTTTCCAGGAATTCCCCTAGGAGTTCCTTCAAGAATTACTCCAAGATTTCCCTCAGGAATTCCTTTAAAAGTTCCTTCAGAAATTTCGCTAGGAGTTTCTTCAGAAATCAATTCAAGATTTCCTTCAAGAATTCCTCCAGGAGTTTTTTCTGGAATTCCTTCAAGAGTCTTTTAAGGATATCTGCAAGAATTCTACTAATAGTGCCTTCAAAAATTCCTCCAGGAAATCTTTCTGGATTCACTTCTGGGATTTTATCAAGAATTCCACTAAGAATTCCTTCAAAAATTCCTCCAGGAGTTCTTCAGCAATACATTCAGAAGTTCCTCCAAGAATTCCTCTAAGAGTTTCTCCAGAGATTGCTCCAGGAGTGCCGCTAAGTATTGCTCCAAGAAATTCTCCAAATATTCCTCAATGAAAATTATTTGGGAATTCTTTCAAGGATTTTCTTCAGGAGTTCCTCCAAAAGTTCCTTCAGATGTTCCTCCATGGATTCTTTAGGGAGTTCCTTCAGGGAATCTTCCAGGAGACTTTCCAGGAATTCCTCCAGCAGTTCCTAAAGGGATTCATCCATGAGTTTCTCCAGGAATTCCTCCAATAGTTTCTTCAGTGATTCCTTCAGGAGTTTCTCCAACGATGCCTCCAAGAATTCCTCGAAGGATTCCTAAACGAGTTCCGCTATAGATCCCTAAGGAGTTCTTCCAGAAATTCCTCCTGATATCTCTGAAAGGATTCTCTAGTGTTTTCCCTGCATGGATTTCTTCAGGAGTTTTTCTAGGAGTTCCTTCAAGGATTCCTCCTAAAATTTCTTTATGAATTATTCCAGGAGTTCCTTCAGGAATACCTCCAGGAGTTCTTTCAGGATCTTATCGTAGTAGTCTTCCTGATGTTTCTTCAGAGTATCCTCCTGGAGCTGCTTTTGGGATTTCTCTAAAATTTCTTTAAGGAATTTCTCCAAGAGTTCCTCTAAAGTTCAGGAGTTCCTTCAGGGATTCCATTGAAAGTTCCACCAGAAGTTCCATCGGGAACCTCTTCACTAATTCCTTCAAGAATTCTTCCGGGAAATCCTGGAAGAATCCGTTATGAAAATCCAGTCAAAATTCTTGACGGGATCTTTCCAGTGACTCAAACAGGGAATTCATAAAAAAATCTCTATAAACCTGCGGAAAAATAATCCTGGGAAAAATTATGGAAATATCCATGGAGTAATCGCTGGAAGAATTTCTTTATAAATGCTTTGAGCAATCTTTTGATAAATCCTGGAGGAATGACTAGAAGAGGAAACCTCTGCAGAAAATGCCGTAGGAGACCCATTACGTATTTCGTCAGGAACCTCTTAAAGAATCCCGTCAAGAATTCTTCCGAAAAATCCCTGATGGAACTCCCGTAAGAATTGTTGAAGTTTTGTAAGGATTATTACAATTCTTCTTCCCGCGATACAAAAAGGATTCATCCAGACATTCCGCAATATATTTTTCAGAGAACTCTTTACAAGAAATCCAGAAGGGCTCTCTAAACAAAATACTTGCATTCTTGGATGAAAATCTGAAAAAAATTCCGGAAGAATCGCTGGAAGTATAATTGTAGGAATACCTGAATGAATGGCGGAAATTCTCTAAACGAATTACCTAAGTAACATCGATAGCTGAAGAACAGCTTATTCAGCAAAAATGTTGCTTAAACAGCTTACTTTCAGCTGAATAAAAAGTAATTCAGCTAACAATGTTACCATGGTACTCACAACAGGAATTCCTGTAGAAAATCCTGAAGGAATGCTTGGAAGAATTTATGAATGAATCCCTGGAGGAGATTCGCAAAAATATCCCTGGACATGTTACTAGAAAAATTATTGGAGTAATCACTGGAAAAAATACGTGGACCAATGCTTGGAAGAATTCCTCGATCCCGGAGGAATCGCTTTAGAATATGCTGCAGGAGTTTCTGGATGAATTTCTGGAGAAGGAAGTCTCTGGCGATTGTCTTGAAGGATTTGTTGAAAGAACCCCAGCAAAAATCTCTGGAATCATTCCTGGAGAACTTTCATGAGATATCCCAAGAAAAAAATGCGGAAAAAAACAACGATAAAATCTCTTTAGGTATTTCTAGAGAAATCTCTGAAAAAATCTTGGAGGAAATGCCTGCAGGCATCATGGAAATGGAAATCTCTGGAAGATATCCTGAATGAATCCTTGGAGTTATTCCGCAAGAAATGAATAGTATGAGCATTGCAATACATTACTCCATACGATGAGCAAAGTTTATCCAGATATTTCTCATTGCGGTTCTCCAATAATGTTTCAAAAATTCCTCGAGGAGTTTATTCGAAACAATATGTAGAAATAATCCAATGATTACTTCAGGCATTTTACAATATTTCTCTTAATACAAGAGCTCAATTTTTGGTTCACTACACGTTCACGTTCACTACACGCCAAGAAAACCCTCAAACTGTCTATTTTTAAGAGATACCTCCTAAAAATCTATGACATTTGGTCGAATGACATTTCGTCGAATGGACATTTGGTCGAAAGTAATTTACTCGATTTAAAACATGTGCGACATTTGGTTGAAAGAACATTTAGTACAGAATTTAGCTTAAGTCGAATATGAATTTTTAAGATTATTGAACATTTTGTCGTTACTACGGTGATTGAATGATTGAGAACAGGGAGTGTATGTATGGTACTGCTAGAACAACATGATAGAGTGCACTTCTTGAATGAACTTCTAACCTTCATCATGCGAAGAGCGATATTTCGGGGATTCAGTTAACCAGATTCTCCCACAACATCGATTGACTCCTTGCGATTTTGACGTTTCTTGCTGACATTTATGTCTTTCAGGCTTATTCTGCCATTCGGATGAATCGCGACGAGCAGATCTTATCAGGAACAAATCAAATCTTGTCTCCTCAGTCAACTCATCTTTCCTAAACCAGTTCACAGAATAAACTTGACTATTTTGTTCGATGATTATAATTGAATTATTTATCAACTTATTATCAATCTATGCCATCGACACCGTCAATGAAGCCTCAAGGAATGTAATATAACTGAAGGTCTCAATAAACTGATTCACCATGACTAAGAAAATGACAATTCGAGGTGACCAAATAGTTCTATGCCCAACCGTTTCTAAACTTTAGAACTTGAAACTCAAAATTATGACTAGCCATCACACTTAATGCTGTCATTGAATAAAAATCAGTAGTAATGTACAAAGAACGATGTAATTTTTAAAGAATAATAAATTTTATAGAGCTTGAGACTTTAATTTCTAAACAACGAGTCTAAGTATCCAAAAACGGCTGAAGAATAAATTAATTGGCAAGAACAATTAATCCTGTATAGACAGTATCATATATTCTAAACACGTTGTAAAGCATATGTAGTATAATATAGATAGATTCATTATTGGCTTCTTAAGTTCCAATTTAAATTTAATGTGAAAAAATCCAGTTTTGTTCTATATCTGTTGGACAAAATGATTTCAGAATAAACCATTATAAAATAATTTTTCAACGCAATGTCCGGTCTAAAAAATTTCATTTGACTGGACATTCCAAATGCATTCGACCAAATGTCCCTTCGACTAAATGTACTTTCGACCAAATGTCATTCGACTAAACGTCATTCGACCATAAAGCCACCTTCTAATGTTCATTTAATCTGGAATTCATCGAAAAACATCTCAAAATATTAGTTAGGAAACCGAACAATTCACATGAGAGGAAGATTTTGGGAAGGATTTTTAACATCTCTGTGAGATTCCTTGGAGACATTCCTCGAAGCATTTTTGGAGTAATCCCTGGAGTTGAAAGAATTCTGAAGAAACTCTGAGAATCGTCTAAAATGTACCTGGACGAATTTTTGAAGGAAATCTTCAATAAGTTTGATCAAGATATTCGTTGTCGGGTCTGTTGCCATCAAATCAATCCGTTTGCTCTACTTTTGCTAGTGCTAGTTTTAGAAAATTCTCAAATAACTGTAAAAATGCTCATAGAGATATGCGCTGAAGACCAGACTTTGCCCAAGTGGGGATGTTTTCCCAAAGTGAAGAAAAAGAAGAGTAATTTGTACATATTTCTTCCGCGGAATGATAAAGCATTCCATGATTGCTTCAGCAGAAAGTTCGCCCATTTTGGTGCTCAAGGGTAGACAAACTTCATCCCACACAATGCTATCTCTCATGCTACAATGTTGCGCAGATTATTAATCAATGCCCATTAATATCGCCAGCCCGATGGTAGAGGTGGCAATGTTAGTTTTTACCACCCTTTCCGGTCGATTCACGGCGAGCAAAAATCCATCACCAGACATCGTGAATCATTTTTGCGCGTCGTTTATCGTGATTGTGCAGAAATTATGATCAATGTTCAGCGCAACCTCCCGTTCGGGAGGTTTTTTATCGACTCGCTTCTCACGTTCCCAATCGCTTAGCTCAGTAAGTGGTGAGCATTCAACTAGTTATACAATTTTATGATTTCTCTTCACTCGGTGGTGCTTCCAATGCTGGTATCAACGAATCGGCGTTGTTCAATTGTAGGTGGGCGCAGGAAATTACCGTACTTCCAGCCTCTTTCTCTCGAAAGCAGCTGTGCATTACAACCCACCGGCTCGATCTTGGAGGTAAATTGTTTTCCAACAATGCCCAGAGGTACAATTTTCGGATACTAGCCAATCCGGCTGTGCCTTCTCGGGTCAGGGCTTTTGTTCCAAGCTGGAAAATATTTTCAGTGAAAAGATAATGATTTGGTTATTTTCATTAAAGTCGATCCCACACACACCGCTCGCACATCAGCTGCAGCAACGGGAGGAGTTTCGGGTTCCCTGTCCAACCGAGGTCCGATCGAAGTCCGGTGAAGTCGTTCCAGCTCTTTAGGGGTGATAATCGGTGATAAGCATGGCAAAACGATCCCTGGAACTGGTCCCGGCGTTTGAGATCTTAATATTTCTTACGAACCAGCTTGCAAAAGTGCACCGGAGGAGGCAATCTGCTGTGCAACACATCATCCAACGGCAGCAGCAACGGCAAAAAAGGTCACCGGAACTAATCGTGTTTTATGACAGCTCTGGGGCTTCTTTTTTGGCTGAATGTCTTAGGTACAAGCTGCTGATGGTCGATAAATGACTTCGCATGTGCAGTTTTTTTTTGGTGACGCTCGTAGGACGTTTTGACACGTTGTTTTATTGATATATCAATTGAGGATTACATATTTTTGTTTTAATTAAATACTAAAAAAAAGTATCACAAGTAAAATACAAGTTTCTCAAGAGAGATTTCATCAAGTTTTTTTTTTCAAAATCGTCACTGGTTGCTCTTGAAACTCAATAATTGCTTGTTTTAAGAATACATTTTGGAATTCTTTCCACCCAAAAACAGTTCAGAAGCGCTTTATATTGAGATATGTTATACAAGTGGCAAGATTTTCCAACACTTATTGGTTCATGAACAATGTCAAATGCGGTAAAGTAAAATGCACAGCAGAAACTGTTTGTCGCATCAACATTTCATAGAGTATTACAATAATAGCGTATCGTACATTCAAATTTTCACGAAGATTGTTGTTGGCATATTACTCCTTACTCCTTACGTAGTTTCATACAGTAATTTGCATACACACGTTTGCCGTAATGAGAAATGTAGTGATTTATGCTTATTAATGAGTTGTCTACTCCATCACCAGTGCATTGTTGGTGATAGACTATGGATATCCCTGATTGGTTGTTTTTCCTTGAATCAAACAAATAAAATGGCAATTTATCAGTACGATATTGTTGACAGTGCTGCAGATGGATTGAAACTGTGTGCTGGTCACTGAAAACAATTAGTAGCGTGGATAATTTCCACGTGATCACTCATTCTGCAGTGATTATGATCTAGAGTGCGATGTCGCATCACTGCTGTTGGTTGTTAGATCAAAGTGATATTGATAGTTCGCAACTGATATTGATAGTTTTAGTACATCAGCCATCAGCTGTTATGACTGATATTGAGCAACTCTGATTATTATTATTATTACATCAGGTTTTCATTTGCTAGGTTATTTCCAGGGATAGCTCTAAATTAGAGCTATCCCTGGAAATAACCTAGCAAATGAAAACCTGATGTAATAATAATAATAATACAGTATGAGGTATCAGCTACAATTAACGGATGTAGTTCTCGTAAATCTCTTAGTTCCGATGGTCTTTCCAAGGACATCAATTTCTGAAGATAGGGCAAATTATTTGTTATGTTACGTTTTTCTTAAGAGGAGTATTAACTTCTGTGACAAAATGCTTCGAGAGGAGATGGGGGTATTTAAAATCAGTGAAAAAATATTACGTAAGTAGATGAAAAAACCGAATTTAGTACTATACCATTTAATTCCACTTGAGTTTGTATCCTTTGATAGATACGCGTATTTCGACCTTAACTGTAAGGCTGTCTTCAGTGTCGTGTACTAGACTCGACTTCATATTACGTGATAAATAGACCGTCCTTAAGGTAACGCGTGTAGTTTATATTACTTTTTTCGCACTATCAGGCAAATTTTGTCAATTTAACGATTATAAGTGAATTTCAGGAAATTTAAAGATTATAAGTGAATTTCAGGATGCTGTAGCCATCAAGGTATCAAGGTATGGAAGTGAATTTCAGGAAATTTTTCCATGAGCTAATATATGGCTAAAACTTTTGCCCTGATGATCCAAATATTTGCCCCTCTTTTGTTCAAAAGTGGTTTCCAAGCATTTATGCAAAAATGAATACACTTCAAAGCGTCCTTATGGTAGGCCTATAAATTTGAATAAGATTTTATTTTTGTTCCATGCAATAATAGTTCGACCTAAAACAAAAAAAAAAACATTTTTTCCGAACTTAAATCGACATTTTTAATTTATGGAGGAAAATTCTCTTATTTGATTAGTAACATTCGATCTGCCATGACATTCAGAACATTTGTTTTGAATTGAGTAGAAATCTTAAAACGAAACTTTTGCCCTTTTAGATTTAATAACTTCAAAATGATAAGAATTACAAACTTATGTATTATGACTACCTGTTCTACTTTTTTCAAGTCAACTTTCATTTAAAACTGAAAACATAAAAGTTAGACCCCTATAACTGATTATTCAGGTTCACCCTAGGTCAAAAATTTTCGAAACCATTTCATTACGCTCATATACAGAGTTAGATGAACATTGTTCTCGGCAAAGTTGTTCATAATAATCTTTTCTAAAATTTAACTGCAGAAATCCACCGCAAATTTCATCAAACAAAAATGTTTGGTTCAAAATCAAAACCAAAATAAAAACCATCCTATTCAATTTTTTTTTTCAAGAATTTTTCTCGAAATTTCTCAATTCAAAACAAAAATCGTGTGCTCTTCTCACATAAGAAGATAAACCTCAAAGTTTGAGCCAGAAAATACTAAGGTTTAGAGGTGGCGAAGGTGACATGAAGGTAAATTTGAAAGTTATATAAAAAAATCATAACTGCTGACTAATAATGCAATTGAAGATCCCCGTTGGATGTTCATAGGAAAAAGGTTGCTTTGAGTGCTAATTTCATGTTTTTCTGAAGGAGAGTGCTTCGTGAAGCCCAAGCAGGACAGTTCGGTTTTGCGTCGTCCGATAGATTTAGCTCACGGTTTCGCGCGTGTTTTCGTCGCCGGAGATTTTTTTTTTCCTGTTTTGGAGCGTCTTGCTGGGTAGTGCTTCGTGAAGCCCAAGCAGGACAGTTTTTACATTCAGAAATGGAATAGTGAAAAGTGAAAAATGAAAAATTGATTTGTTTGATTTGTGTCCTCAGTACTGTTGGTTTTTGGCTGCCCTAAGTTCACCGAACCATCCGGAGGTGACAGGCAGCACATAAATTTAGAGAATCAATCCGGTGAGTCTGTTCCAGTATGATACTTTTTCTTTTGTGAGCCTTCCGGATCGTTTTTGTCCGCGTCGTGGAACTTCTGATCGTTTCTTGAACGGAAAATGTTATTTTCGGAGTTTGATAATTATGTTCAGATTGCGCATTCTGTCCGGGCGGGTGTTACGCAACTAACAATCGGTGGTGGATGCTTTTTAACCGTTCGATGACCCTGGAGGGATCGATTCTGCTTTTCGTATAATTTTGAGCAGAAAAACCGACTGTGGTATCCTAGGGTGTTTAGTTCGAACGCGCTTCCTTTCGTTTTTCGATTATCTAAAAATACAGTACCACCCAGTACAGTTTTTCAATGGGCACAGTACAGTTTTTCAATAGGCGTAAAAAAATCACGCGTATCGTTATTTTATACAATCCTATGACCCTGGAGGGATCGGCTTTGCTTTTTACTGGTTATTGAGCAAAAATATTACTGCACAATCGACAAGCATTTCGCGAAATACTATTTATACTATAAATAAGCTATTGTTTTCTCTTTTGATTGCCGGCATTCAAAAGATTAATTTGAAAACGCTTAAACAACAAATGTTTATGGTCTATCGCCAGCTTTCTAGGCGGATCCTGACAATATACCTTCCCCAACCTCCAACTCCGTAGCACTTATGAGGGTGTCGCTGAGTCGGTGGCCTCTCATTAAGTAAGTGCTACATCAACATTTCCTTCCCCTATCCCAAGTTACGGTAAAGATGGGCGTGGCCGGGAATAGCGATATTCATGCTTTTAGTATTCTTGTTTATGATTTGAACAAGGTATACTCCCCTGCCTTGTTCTTGAAAGTAGTCAGGATGAGATTATTAAAAAGAAACATGAATGTTGCTAGTATCCAATCTACGAAGTATACCGTAACTACGCTAACGCTAACGCTAACGCTAATTTCATGTTTTTCTGAAGGAGGTTCATAATACGCAAAGGGTCCGGCATATACTCCCTAGTAAAATTTAAAATTAGTACTGCAAATTTCTCTTTTTTTTTACAAATAAATCATCTCTAATTGATTATAGCTTCATGAAAACTCATCCGAATCCAATCTTTCCTATATGATTTTGAAGCTTATTAAGTTGTTTTAAACTATGTATATAACGAAATTGATAAAAAAATTGGTTTGAATTAGTTATTTTTTAAAACTACTCAATATTTTATTAATTTTTTGCTGCGAATTCCATTTTTAATATTTCACTAAAGTTTATAAAGCATTTGATTATAACTACGAGGTGAATAGCGCAAATATTTTTTTTTTTTTTAAATTGTGATACAGTCAACTCTCCCTTACTCGACATTGAAGGGACCATCGAGTTAGGGAGGTTTCGAGTTATAGAACACAAAACCAGTGCAAATGCGATCTAAGGAACCATCGAGGTAGCCATGAAAATCAACTTTTACTATGGTTCTCTAACTCGATATCGAGATACGGAATATCGAGTAAGGGAGAGTTAACTGTAATATTTTTGTTATAAGATTTATGGAAAATTGTTGTCTGAACCTTTTTGAAGTTTGACCAACTAAGAAAAAGCTGTTTTATATTAATTATTAACGTTTAATCTTCCAGTCATTGCGCGGTTCACTACCGTCAGGACCACCACGCCGCTGTTGTGAGCGAAAAGCGAGCTTTTTTCACCAGTGTTGTACAAAATACAACAGCGTGACGACTGAAGTGTTAGCTGGCAAATATTTGATTTTTTTTTTTTGTATTTTTCGTTATAAATTCTAGCTTTTTGGCAGTTTTTGTGAAAAATGAAGTCGAAACTTGTGCTAATTGGATAAACAGTTTAAGATCTTATAAGCTTAAAAGAATAAGTTCCAAAAAGATTTGGAATCGGCTGATTATTCATTTTGAAAACGCCATAGTAATAATGACAAAAATTTTAAATCGAATTTCATCATTATGTATAACATGTATCGTTTCTTTATTAACAGTTGATTATATGTTTAAGACAACAACTTCTAACCTCGTTCAGTTAGAAGTACAAGAAAGTAAGTGACAAAAACCTTGTTTTGAGAAAATCGACTTTGAAGTTTTGTCATCAAATTGCTCCCCATACTAATTGTATGGGGAGCAAAAACAAGCAAATCTTTTTTGAATTTCATTTTTACTGTTAAACGGATGAACGCTCAAAAATACCGTTAGTAAGCTTGACAACATTAAAAATTCCTAGTATAGCCAGCTCAAAACTGACCAAAATGTCACTAACACCTCTTTGCATTTGGGGCCGCTTATCTATCAATTATGTATAATCATTTATCGGTTCCGGACCAATACCTGTCATTTATTTATTCCAAGACTGCAAATGTTCCTCCATTCAATATTTTGATCGCAAGTTCATGTTTTGCATGATGCTTTTCTACTCTTATCTATACACTACCCGTCATATATACGGACTCACTAAAATTGGTATTGCAACACTCAGTTTAATATTGAATCACTCTCCAAAAAGTTTAGTATTTCCTCATAACAGGTAAATGTATATCCCGAGAACCTTATGAAGCGATTTTCAGTGGATCAAGGACACCCGGAAGACAATCAGTTTGTTTCGTAATTTGTCCGCTAGGTGGCAATAGTAAGTATGTCAAATTGAGCATTTTAAGCATGTTCTATTTTGTGACCCACATGCCATAGAAACTTCGAGTCTTCGGAAAAGTTCATAAAGTAAAGGACATTTCGAATACAGACTGTTTGGTTCGCAATTTTGCTACTGTTTAACAAATATTTGAACATTATCAGACCTGAAAATATTTGAACATAATCAGACCCGAATCACATGAAAATGAAGTGTATCAGACCAGAATCGCTCAAAGATGAAGTGACTCAGTAATAAATTCCTAAGGGGCGGTCCATTAATTACGTTAGACAATTTTTGGGATTTTTCAAACCCCCCTCCCCCCATGGTAAGAATTTTTGTATGAAAATAAAAAATAAATTGTATGGTGCGTAAGAAATCACAAACCCCCCCTCCCCCCATAAACCATTACGTAATTATTTGATTGCCCCTTAAAATGTGAAGTGAATCAGTCCTGAATCTTTAGAAATTGAAGGCAATCGTTTCTGGAACACTTGAATATGAAGTGAATGAGACATGAAAAAAAGAAGTGTAGCCCTAAACAGCTTGAACAACATGAAGTGAATCGTACCTGAAAAACTGAAAAAGCAGTGAAACAAAACTGCATGACCAAAATTTTAGGTGAATCAAACCTGAACCACTTGAATATCAAGCAATTCATACTTGAAATACGTGAATATGAAGTTTATTCAGACTTGAAACATTTTAATGTGCACTGAATTCGATATGCATAAATAACTTGAATATGAATCATTTGAATATGAAGACAATCAGACCTGAATCACTTGAACGTAAAGTCAATCAAATTTTAAACATTTGAAAATTAAATGAATCAGACATTTGGGCGGTTCAAAATTTAAAAATGTTTGAGAATCCAATCTCTCATATGTTCCTTACCATCCTTACCGTAAAAATAGTGTTCTGTGAAATTTTCAGCTTTCTAGGTGGTAATTTAAAGGTGGCCCAAAGACAATGTAGGTTTATATGGAAATTACTATGGAGAAGTTTTGAGATATGTTCCAAACAGGCTAGTACTGTAATGTACGTACAAACTTACTATCCCGTAGTGAAAACTCATTTTCCAAGCCATAATAAAGAAATTTGCTGAACAGCGAAATTCACTCCGACGAATAGCAAAAGAGATATTAATGAGATTGTTTGCTATTATTTTGCTTAATATGGGATTATAGCCCTGCAAACATGTACAAAAATCCCAAACAAAATTAGCTCAGAAGGGATTTGTTTCTTCAGCAACATCCTTCATTAAGGTTTGAAGAATGAGTTTTTACTATGGGATGATAAGTTTCTACTTACATTACAGTACTAGCGTGTTTGGAACATTTCTCAAAATTCCTCCATAATAATTTCCATGTAAACCTACATTGCCTTTGCCACCTAGAAAGCTGAAAATTTCACAGAACACTATTTTTACGGTAAGTATGGTAAGAAGCATATGGGAGATTGGATTTTCGAACATATTTAAAATTTTGAATCGCCCTAATCAGACATGAATCACTTGAAATCATTTGAACATTAAGTGAATCAAACCTGAAACAGTTGAATATGAGTGAATCAGATATGAATCGGATATGGAGCGATTTGAATCACTTGGAAATTCACTTAAATATGATGTGAATGAATTCTGAATCTTTTGAAAATAAAGTGAATCTGCGGGAATCACTTGCGAGTAAGGAGCCAACAAAACCTGAATCACTGGAATGTTAAGTGAATCAGTCCTGAGTCACTTGAGCATGGAGTGAATTTGACATGATTTTTTTTAATATGGAGAGAGTCAAACCTGAATTACTTGAATATTCGTTTTCGACATGAATCACTTGAATATAAAGTCAATCAATCTTGAATCACTTCGATATGAAAAGGTTCGGACTTGAATAATTTGAATATTTGATATTATATTACAATAATTGACATTAGTCAGGATCACATGAAGCGAATCATTCCAGAACCACTAGAATATGAATCAGACTGAAACACTTAAATATTCAGTAGACCTAGATCACTTGAATATAATATGATTCTGTCCATAACCACTTCCTCTTCGAAATGTCAAAGGCTTTCTGAACAGTGCGCATCGTACCTTCGTGCTGTGCGTACACGTGTTGGGTGATGATCTATGCACCCATAGGTTGACGCATACGAATTTAAAATGGAAAGCTTCAGGAACTTAGGTGGAAAACTATGGAATTCATGTTGTCGGTTGATGAATCAGTCCATGAAGCAAAACTAAAAAATTGAATGTGTGATATACACGAAGTTTGTAAGAAAATCACAACAAATCGATATAGACGTACATGAATTGATCCATAATTTTGAACACAGGGATCAAACGTGTGGATTTTTATCAGTGTAGAACACCTAGATATTAGAAATCAATGTAATGTTTGAAATGATACTAATATAAACAATTAAAAAAGGCTTTCTGAACAATATCCTAAACATTCTATCTTATCAAAATCTTGAGATTCAGGAACAGTTAACCCTATATAACTGGATGCTACAATGTATATTAACATTGTTACATATTTCGAAATCGAGTTTAAGAAGCAGAGTAAAAGTTGGTTTTCATGGCTATCTTGGAAAGCAGTAACACTGATTATGTGTTTTATAACGGGATCATTCCTTTAATTTCAAGCTCAATTTTACATGCTCACTACATGCGGGAGAATAACGAATCAAACTTCTTTGACTGTCTGAACAACTATTCCGAACATTCAAACTTGCTATTTCATCAGGATCTCAATACAATGTATGATTGTTTATGCTTACCAGAACCACCTAGCGGCAAAATTATGAACTAAACTGTTTGTCTTTTGGATATCCTTGACTTTCTGAACAACTTTGCCGAGGACTCGATGTTGCTCTTTTATTTGGTTTACAAAATAAAGGGTTCACATGCTCAGTAGCACCACATAGCGACAAAGTTTCGTACAAAACTGTTTGCATTTCGGATGTCTTTGACGCTCAGAGCAACTTTGTCGAAGACTCGAGCTTTCTACCTTCTCTGGGAGATGAGATAGATGCTCTTTTTGATATGCTTACTAGGGCCACCTAGCGGCAAAACTTTGAATCAAATTATCTGTCTTCCGGATGTCCTTGACTTTGTCAAAAACTTTGCCGAAGATTGTAACATTCTATCACGTATGGATCACAAGATAGAACATGCCTTAAATGTTCAATTTCTCATGCATACTAGCACCACTTAGTGAGAAAATTGTGAACCAATCAGTCTGTATTCCGAATGCCCTTGATCTGCTGAACCACTTTGCTAAAGACCGCATTATTATAGATCATCAGTATCTCGAGATATACCCAAACGGGAGTGTAGCATTATGAATGTTCCTGTTTTGAGGTGATGCTTAACTTTTCAGGATGATTCAATATTCAGCTGTGTGTTGCAACACTTTTTCAAGCGAGTCAGTATTTATTACGGCTAGTGTATTTGGACACTTCCATTCTCCATCGTTTCACAATGTACCGTGCACCCCCGCTAATTTGAACGGTACCTCATGCAAACCATCGGGGTTCATTTTTAATTTGAACATCTAGTCACCCTAAAAACGTGTTTCTGGTAACCTCTTTCACTGTTTTGTTTTGATTCTGCGTTCCGTTCCATAGCGTTTCATCTCACTTCACTCCGTTCCATGAGCTAAATGATTAAATTAGCGGGGTACAGATTAAAAAGTGTTCAGATTAAATGTGGTCAAACCAACGGGGGTACCCGGTACCATGGTATAGTAAAATACGTAATATGATGTGACGCGAGCTTGACTTTTGTTTATTTGTGTCCCGGCTACTTCGTACAAGGCTCCCGGGGTAGGTCTTGGTTTGGTAGCTGTTACTTCGGAAAGATTCGACCAATGTAAATCAATTTCTGTAACCAACTGTAGGATAAAATTATTCGTCGAATAGAGCTGAAATCGTTAATACATGTGAAGTCTAAGACATCAAAAGCAAGTGACTTTGCTTGCGCACATACAATACGTTTATACGGTCTCAAACGTACATGAGTCATTGAGATTTGTTGAACTGAATCGATTGAATGATCTTTTTTCCATAAAAAATCCGTGTTTGAACATATTGATCTCTTCCCCTCTTTTTTCTAGCGTTACGTCCCCACTGGCACATAGCCTGCTTCTTAGTTTAGAATTATAATGAGCACTTCCATAGTTATTAACTGCGAGTTTTCTTTGCCAATTGACCATTTTTGCTTTACTTCTGGTACTCCTTATTGAAGGACTGACTGTATTGTTTGATTTTATCAAAAAATTGAGCCAACATTTTTTTTGGATCAACACCTTTCGAATATAACTGTCAACGAAAATGTGTCAAATTTATGTCAGATGTCACAAGCGTCATTCTTGTGCAAAACCAAACAGCCGAATAGTACCTTGCATCAAGAAATTCTCCGCTGTGTGGTCCTCTAGTCTCAATTAAAGACATGTTACTTTTCTTTCTTCGATCATCGCTCTCCTTTGATGTTGCTTTATTCTCGCACTCCTAATACCATTCAACACCCTTGTAAAAGTACCTGATGGCTCGCAGAGCGGCATCTTTATGTGTCTTCCCCGGGTTTTTATTATGTTTCAATCTACACCGGGCGGCGGCGGCGGTGGACGATCGATGATTTTGCCCGAATAGGTGAAGGCGGAAAGCGAATCCAACCAAAACTTCTGTTGCCGTTTGTTTTGGGATCGAAGTTGCCCAATGTAGAGCAATTCTTAATCGACAACTAAACTAGCAAGCATTTAAAGAAAAGGAACACTCTGTGTTTATTAAAAAGTGTCCACATAAAATAATAATGATATTTTAAACATGTTTAGAAATATAAAAAATCAAAATAGCGTTATAGCAAAATAGCAACATATTCTTTTACAATAAGTTGATAGAAATAACCAGTGATGAATGAAAAAAAAGCAATATAAAATCTATTTATCTATCTATCTATTAAATAAATGAATAAAAGAATTAAATATTCTCAAATTATTCTGATTTTCAAACTTGTATTGCGACTTTTTCAGCGATTATTTTGAAATTCTGGATTGCTTACTTATACTAGTGATTGTTATCCTTTTCCTAAAGCATGATAATATTTTTCCCACTCTCAAACTTTCAGCACCATAATCAATAGTGACAGCAGCAGCCAGCAGGAGACCTACACCGAAGTGATTTATGATTAGCACACGAAGTTCGATCGCTTTTCGTCGGAGATCGGATGCTTCGGCCGGGCAGTGCAGAGCAAAAGTGGTTATGAGGTCAAAATGGTGCTGCCGGTGTTAACCGAAGAAATTTACGACCCACTAAGTTCACTTTATGGGAGCTTTTCGGTTCGTTGTTCCTCCTCCCTGTGAACCTCTGTGAACGGTGGGATCGGGTATAAAATGAACGTTTTATTGTTTTTCTCAGGAATCGTCGGTGCGAAGACCACCTCCGAGCAGTTCGCATTGAGACATAGACAAATGGCGCATTTTGGAGTGGAGTGAAAC
This sequence comes from Aedes aegypti, assembly GCF_002204515.2. Classification (NCBI taxonomy): domain Eukaryota; kingdom Metazoa; phylum Arthropoda; class Insecta; order Diptera; family Culicidae; genus Aedes; species Aedes aegypti. The sequence goes on from NC_035108.1 coordinate 406,980,480, forward strand.
TCTTATCTCGCCGAGAGAGAAATTTGCATTCTTATCGTTTAAAGTGGGTATAATTTTTCGTTTCTTGGGGTGAATCCAGCCAAGTGGAACTGCATATGGAGCAGCAGTTATCTGAAAAATGTCTTAATTTGAGACGTTTCTTTTTAATTACATGTTTTTTGAAAAGTTTAGTGCATTCAAACATTTTGTACAGGTTGAAGATTAGGTTAGAGGCTTACATAGCTTACAGTACTTCGTTTTGGTGGAATTAATGGTCAGGCCTATCCTCATTGTCTTCCTCTTCAGAGCCACGAATGCCTCTTCCACTGACCTGCGATTGATTCCAACTAGGTCTATATCGTTCGCAAAGCCAAGGAGCATGTGCGACTTTGTGATAATAGTGCCATTTCTCTGCACGCCAGATTTCCTTAAAGCACCCTCGAGTGCAAAGTAAATTCGAAAGTGCGTCTCCCTGCTTCAGCCCGTCTAACTTCACGAACGAGGTTGACACCTAGTCTGTGATCCGAACACTTGATTTCGAACCATCGAGCGAAGCACGTATCAGCCTAATTAGTTTCGCCGGAAAACCATGTTCAGACATTATCTGCCACCACTCGTTTCTTTTCACTGAGTCGTACGCCGCTTTGAAATCAATAAACAGATGGTGATTCTGCAAGTTATACTCCCGGAATTTATCTAGGATCATTCGTAAGGTAAACATCTAGTCCGTTGTCGAACGGCCCTCACGAAAACCAGCTTGGTATTCGCCGACGAATAGACTCCTCAAGCGGTCTCAGTCTGTTAAACAGGATGCGCGACAGAATTTTGTACGCCGAATTCAGCAGGGTAATTCCTCTGTAATTGGCACACTCCAGTCTGTGCCCTTTTTTGTAGACGGTGTTAATGACTTTAGCTTAATTGCAGAGTTTGCAGTGGGATCTTGGAATGGTAACGATAAGAGCACTGAACAATTGTTTGATATAAAATAACTAAGCTTGCAAATTGTGCTTATTCTGTCTATCGGGAGAGATAAGATTAGTTGACTGATGTGACAAAAATCGGCTTGCTTCCACTTGAGATCAGCCCGTCTCGACTCGCAGAACAAGCGTCAGAAAGCGTATCAGCGACAAAATGGTTGAACGGACATTTTGTCGAAAAGGTTTAACTGCAACAGAAAACATATGACATTTGGTTGAATTTCATACAAAGCATATGTGGTCGAATCTGAATAGTATGGAACCAACGTTTTACGTTTAATCCGTTTATCGTCGAAATAAGCATTTTGTCCCTTATACCCATTTTACCAACAATCTATATGCAGTTAGCAAAATTTCGTTATTCAATTTGATGGACCCTACTCTCCCAACATATTAATCAACCTCTTGCATTTTTGACGTTTCATGCTTTCCATTCAGACATGTTCTGCGAGTCGAGATAGGCTGATTTTAAATGGAAGCAAGCCGACTTTTGTCACCTCAATCAACTTGTCTTGTCTTACCCGATACATAATGAGAACATTTTTCTTGTTTAATTATTCAAAGCCTCTGCAGCAAACTTTGTTAATCACCCGATCAGTTTAGAGTCAATAATTATTTTTACAATATAACTCTAATGACTCAGCCCAACGTTCTTTCGGTCATATTTTTACATAGGGGAAGACGGGGTAAGACCGCCCGCCTAAGCAATTTAATTCATATGTCAAAATCAATAATCAATAAATCCTTTTTCGACGCAGCATGTCGTTTTTTGAAGCCTAAGGCATGATCAAAAAATATCACAGGTGTTGTTTTTCTAAAAAAATATTTATTTCTTGAAGCTTTTAAAAAGTGATGTCTTATTATAATTATTTTTAACGACGGGGTAAAACCGCCCACCCACGGGGTATGAGCGACCACCACGATTTTCGTACACAATTTCGTGAAAAAATATATCAGTTCCCTGTGATTCATAAAAGTATAATGTTTTATGAATTCTACAATGATTAACGTGAATATTGAATCATTTTTAGGGTTAATTATTTCAAAAAACTTAATTGTATACTTATTAATACCTTGAAACACCCATATTTTGGAAAAACTATGCGGATTTGGCTTGTATTTTTCACAAAATTGGTTTCATTCCACTTGAACAGTAATTTACAACGTAGTTAAAACTTTAAAAATGGTTTACACAGTTATTTGATATAAATTAGGGGTGGCGGTCTTACCCCATCAACAGTGGTCGGTTTTACCCCGCTTGCGCAATTTTCACAACTATGGCCTTATTTCAAAGCTTAATATTCACAATTTATATTTCACTTCACCGAAGCATATTTCACATTTCTGTTAAAGCATGGACGGGTAATTTGTCATGTTTTTCCAAAAAAATCCCTTCCGAAATCCTTAAGTAAGCATCTGTTAAATTTAGATCAAATTCAATATTGACGAGCAGAAACTTTGTTTTTGACATTTGTTATGAAAAATTTGATTTAAATATCACACTAAATACTCCGGAATGTCAAAAATCTTGTGTTTATGGAAAGTGCTTGATGAACTTTTAAATAAATTGCCATTTTCATGCCAAACTGAAGGTGGTCCGTCTTACCCCGGCGGGCGCTCTTACACCGTCTTCCCCTACATTATTCAGTTGTTGAAAAGAACGTTAAACTTTTTTACTCTTTAAAACAATTTGAACCACGTCATTCGTTGTTTTAAAATATTTTTACACCATTTGTGACAGGCTGCCGGACTACTCATCAATCTTCAGTATATAATGTAGCGGAGATAATTAGAAATCCCTTAGAGGACTGTCACATGGCCGTGATGTACGTAGGAAACCGAAAAACTCACATATATTTTCCCATATATTCAGGCACTTGCAATAAGAAACAAATCGGTTATGAAGATTTATGTTTTTAGAATCACTCGAATCATTGAAGTTTGCAAATTAGATTAGCGTCATGGTTATCATTGCATGATCGACTCACTTTAAATATAGCTTTTTTTTATTTGGGGCAGGTATTGACTATCCATTTTCCAATTTTTCATTTTTATTTCATTTTAATCCTCTTTGCAGACACTTTTATTGCGACCAATCCTTCTTTGACTTTTTTTTTAATTGTAGTTATTTAAAATAAAATGACACAATATTGTTTATATAACTTCCATTGTTTCTGTTAGCTGCAGGCAGCAAAATACTTTTTCAGCACAATTACGAAGAACAGTCAATGATATAAAGAAGAATAAATCTACTATGAAGCATATAAGTCCTTGTATTAGTTAGTCTTAAAGAACAGCTTAATATTCAAAGAAGGAAAAATCATCAAAAGAATGTTGAAAATACAGTTGCCAATGCTAGCTTGTATGAAATAGTCTGGAAGATGTTCATCATCACATTACGAAAATAGTTATTTCTTGAAAACTCGTATATAATACCTTTATCTTTTAATCTGGCGTTACGTCTCAACTGGGATAAAGCCTACTTCTTACCTTAGTGTTCCACAGTGACTAACTTAGAGATTTCATTGCCATTTGACCATTTTTGCATCTGTATGTCGTATTGCAGGTACGAAGATACTCTATGTCCTGGAAAATCGAGAAAATTTCCAATCCGAAAACATCCTCGGCCGGTGGGATTCGAGCCCCCGTCCATCAGCTTGGTCTTGCTGAATAGCTGCACATTTACCCTTACAGCTATTTACCCTCTAAGTCTATAATACCACAATAAGTTTTAAGCATTTTATTAAACAAAACGTTAAAAATCGTACTAAACAATTAATTTTTATATAAATATATATCGTACGTTGAAAATCATAATAATTCGAAGGATTCTACACGCTTAAGTATTGCATAGCAATGAAGTAATATTTTTTTCTGGTAAATGGTTGTCTGGCAAACGCTCCATTCTAGCAAATTTATTCTGGCAAACGGCTTTCTGGCAAATGACATACAACCGATTTCACGAAAAAGGTTTTCCCTGAAGTATTTTTTCCTCACCCACGTCAGTAAGCTGCAAGACCCGGAATTCAAAAACAATCCATCACCATTTCATAAAAAGAGCAATGACATTTCAAAAGAATAATACATTTGAAAAATTATCATGTTCACTTCGTTGAGTAATGGCAAAACTTGTTGAGCAGTTTTTTAAAGAATGAAGATATTTTGAAAGAATAATAAATTCATCAGAGCAAAATATTTCAGTAAACGTACAAAAAATTACTTCTAAAAAGTTTATTTGAATTATCATCGTAATCCTAGACAATGTCATGACTTAAAATCACAAACAAAAAATGTATAAAGTTTAAAAAATTGACTACATGATATGCCTTGCTTTTCATTCAACAACAAATGATTAAATCAGATTGTCAATAAGGAAACGTGACCTTACCAACTTTGAAAAACTTTGACATTAGTACTAAATTGTTCAACAAACTATTTCAAACTGAGCTTTCGAACAAATTTCCGTTCAACTAAACGTCATTCGACTAAAAGGCATTTGACGACAGGTTCAAAAGCCATTCTACCAAATGTACTCTCGTCCAAATGTCATTCGACCAAACGTCATTTGACCTTTCAACAAAATGTCAGTTCGGCCAAATCTCCATTCGACGAAACTCCGTTCGACCAAACGTACTTTCGAATAAACGTCATTCGGCTAAATGTCATTCGACCAATGGCTACCTCGCTGATCCCATGGATCGCATTTGCACGAATCTATGTCATTTGTTCGAAAAACATTTGGTCGAACGGACATTCCGTCGAATGGATATTTGGTCGAAAAAGTTTAAGTTGCAACAGAAAGTACTGACATTTCGTGGAATGGTCGAATCTAAATAGTATGGAAACAAAGTTTTACGCTTAGCCTGACTATCATCGAGAGTAGCATTTTACCAACAATCTTCATGAGATTAGCAAAATTTTGTTTTTCAATTTGTTTTTGAAATTAGATGGACGCTCTCACCATATTGATCAACCTACTGCATTTTTGAAGTTTAATGCTGCTGTTTTGTTTAGGCCTTTTCTGCGATTTGAGATAAGCTGATCTTAAATGGAAGCAAGGCAACTTGTGTTGCCTCAGTCAGCTCGTCTTTCCTTACCCAATTCATAAAATTAGCACAATTTCAATTTCAATAATTCTACTTAAGCTAAGCTTCTACTGTAAACTCTGTTATTCATCCAAGGTCATCAGCAAAGCCATATATTTTCTTGAGGGAGGTTATTAAGCTGGAAGTCACAGTAAGCCAATCAACCATAAGCAGAGTTACCGACACCTAACATTCACTTTCCAATAACGCATTTCCGTGAAGCAAATTTTTCCTACCGTTTTAATTCTGATTTCTGCATTCATAAATCTTACCCACGTCCGTAAGCTGCAAGATCCCGAGCACTCTCTCCGAATGTTTCCATGAGATGAAGATCAGCAATTCATTGCGAAGAACGATGGCATTTCAAAAAATAATAAAAACATTATGTTTACATCGTTGAGTAATATAATAACCTGCTAAGCAGTTTTTCAAACAGTGATGATATTTTCAAAGAATAACAAATTCACTAAAGTTAAATGTTTCAGTCAATATACAAAAAACTGCTTCTGAAAAGTTTAGTTGAATAGTTATCGAAATCCTAGATTTTGGCATAACTCTAAATTACAAATACAAAGATGTATGAATTTCGAAAACAAGACTACATAAAATGTCCTGTTTTTTATTTCAACAATAGTTAAGGACTCGGATTATTCAAAAGAATAGATTATCTTACCAACCTTGCAAAACTTATAAAATAATAATCAATAAAACCAAAAAATCTTTCAATAAACCATTTGAAAAAAAAGCTTTTATCCAAATTTCCGTTCAAAACGACGTCATTCTACCAAAATAAATGTTCCGAAGCAATTCGACCAAATGTCCATTGGACCAAATGTCCTTTCGACCAAATGTCGTTCGACCAAACGTCATTCGACGAAATGACTAAAGCTCATTTGCACTACCCAGTAAACACAAACTCGTAAACGATAGTGCATAAGAGTACAAAGGTGAAGGCGATATACGTACATGTGACATTGATATGCATGCAAAGTGTATGCATGCAAGTGTATGGATGATGCCTTCAATACCGAGTTGTTGAGAGCTGACTGTAATTTAAAGCTCTAAAATGAATGTTTTGAAGTGTTTTTTTTTTAGATTATGCCAAATGACATAATGACAAATGAAGTAGAGCCAGCTGCGCGTAAATTTTCCAAACTTTGCTACTGAAATCCAGAGATATGGTAAGAAAATGATCAAGATTATGCAACAAATTCCAATGAATCGATTGGCTTTTCCCTTATCCTGGTTGAGATATTTCACTGAAATTTTTCTGAGAAACAATATGATTCTTTGATCTTGAAACACCATGAATGAAACATATTAACTTTGCCCACAGGATTCTCCAGCTTGAGCACCCAGGCAACAGAAGATTGCATTGATTTTTGTCTAAAATTATTGATAATTCGTCGTTTTCTCTAATGTTCTAACATTAGATATTCTACGCAATTCATAAGTACTGTAACACGAAGGGAGTTTCAAAATCATCTTACTTACTTACTTATTTGGCTTTACATCAATTATCTTGATAAAGCCTCGCCATCAATATTTCGCCAAATCCCTCGGTTCATGGCCGCTTCTCTCCATCCTCGACTGTGACCCACGCTCTCCAGGTCCTGGTGTACCTGGTCAATCCACCTAGCTCGCTGCGCCCCACGCCTTCTTGTTCCGACCGGATTCATGGCGAACACCATCTTTACAGGGTTGTTGTCCGGCATTCTTGCAACATGCCCTGCCCAACGTATCCTTCCAGCTTTAGCTACCTTCACGATACTGGGTTCGCCGTAGAGTTGAGCGAGCTCATGGTTCATCCTTCGCCGCCACACGCCGTTCTCCTGCACGCCGCCGAAGATCGTCCTTAGCACTCGGCGTTCCAAAACCCCAAGAGCTTGCAAATCCTCCTCGAGCATAGTCCACGCCTCATGCCCATAGAGGACTACCGGTCTTATGAGCGTTTTGTACATCGTACATTTGGTGCGGGGGTGAATCTTTCTTGACTGCAGTTTCTTCTGGAGCCCATAGTAGGCACGACTTCCGCTGATGATGCGCCTTCGTATTTCCCGACTAACATTGTTGTCAGCCGTCAACAAGGGTCCGAGGTAGACGAACTCGTCCACCACCTCGAAGGTATCCCCGTCTATCGTAACACTGCTTCCTAGGCGGGTCCTGTCGCGCTCAGTTCCGCCAACCAGCATGTACTTTGTTTTCGACGCATTCACCATTAGCCCGACTCTTGTTGCTTCGCGTTTCAGGCGGGTGAACAAATCTGCTACCGTTTCAAATTTTCTCCCAATAATATCCATGTCGTCCGCGAAGCAAACAAATTGTCCGGATCTCGTTAAAATCGTGCCTCGACTGTTAAGTCCGGCTCTCCGCATGACACCTTCAAGCGCAATATTGAACAACACAACACAACCCCGCCGAGACTCGAACGAACTGGAGTGTTTGCCCGAGATCTTCACGCAGTTTTGCACACCGTCCATCGTTGCTCTGATCAATCTTGTGAGCTTCCCGGGAAAGCTGTTCTCGTCCATGATTTTCCTATGCGGTCGATACTATCGTATGCCGCCTTGAAATCGATGAACAAATGGTGCGTAGGGACCTGGTACTCACGGCATTTCTGGAGGATTTGCCGCACGGAAAAGATCTGGTCCGTTGTCGAGCGGCCGTCGATGAAACCTGCTTGATAACTTCCCACGAATTCGTTTGCTATAGGTGATAGACGACGGAAGAGAATCTGGGATAGCACTTTATAGGCGGCGTTTAGGATGGTGATTGCACGATAATTTTCACACTCCAGTTTGTCGCCCTTTTTGTAGATAGGGCATATAACGCCTTGCTTCCACTCCTCCGGTAGCTGTTCCGTTTCCCAGATTCTGACTATCAGCCGATGCAGACAAGCGACCAACCTGTCCGGGCCCATCTTGATGAGTTCGGCTCCGATACCATCCTTGCCAGCGGCTTTGTTGTTCTTGAGCTGTTGAATGGCATCCTTAACTTCCCCCATCGTGGGAGCTGGTTGATTTCCGCTGTCCGCTGTGCTGACGTAGCCATCGCCTTCGCTGTCCTGACCTTCTGTGCCTGTGTTCTCTGCGCCATTCAGGTGTTCATCGTAGTGCTGCTTCCACCTTTCGATCACCTCGCGTCCGTCCGTCAAGATGCTCCCATCCTTATCCCGGCACATCTCAGCTCGCGGCACGAAGCCTTTGCGGGATGTGTTGAGCTTCTGATAGAACTTCCGCGCTTCTTGAGAACGGTACAGCAACTCCATCTCTTGGCATTCCACCTCTTCCAGGCGGCGCTTTTTGTCCCGGAATAGGCGGGTTTGCTGTTTCCGCTTCAGTCTGTACCGTTCCACGTTTTGCCGCGTACCATGCTGCAGCATTGCAGCCCGCGCTGCACTCTTCTCCTCTAAAACCTCCTGGCACTCCTCGTCGAACCAATCGTTTCTTGAGCTCCGTTCCACATATCCGACAACGCTTTCGTCAGCGTCGTTAATGGCTGCTTTGACTGTCCTCCAGCAGTCCTCAAGAGGGGCCCTATCGAGCTCTCCCTCATCCGGCAACGCTGCCTCAAGATGCTGCGCGTACGCATTGGCGACATCCGGTTGTTTCAGCCGCTCGAGATTGTACCGGGGCGGGCGTCGGTACCGTACATTGTTGATGACGGATAGCTTTGGGCGCAGTTTCACCATCACCAGGTAGTGGTCGGAGTCAATGTTGGCGCCACGATAGGTTCTGACGTCGGTTATGTCGGAGAAGTGCCGTCCATCGATCAAAACGTGGTCGATTTGCGATTCTGTCTGCTGAGGTGATCTCCAGGTGTACCGATACGGGAGGCTGTGCTGGAAATAGGTGCTACGAATGGCCATGTTCTTGGAGGCGGCAAAATCTATCAATCGTAGGCCGTTCTCGTTCGTCAGCCGGTGGGCGCTAAACTCCTCCTCCTGGCCAACCTGAGCGTTCAAATCTCCTATGATGATCTTGACGTCGTGGCTTGGGCAGCGGTCGTACTCGCGTTCGAGCTGCGCGTAAAATGCGTCCTTGTCATCATCAGTGCTTCCGGAGTGTGGGCTATGCACGTTGATTATGCTGAAGTTAATGAATCGGCCTTTGATTCTTAACTTGCACATTCCTTCATTGATCGGCCACCACCCGATCACGCGCCTCTGCATATCACCCATCACTATGAAAGCTGTTCCCAGCTCGCGTGTGTTGCCGCAGCTCTGGTAGATGGTATGATTAACTCTAAACGTTCGCACCAATGATCCTGTCCAGCACACCTCCTGCAGCGCTACGATGTCGAAACCGCGGGTCTTCAGTACATCGGAGAGTATGCGAGTACTTCCAATGAAGTTGAGAGATTTGCAGTTCCACGTACCGAGTTTCCAATCGCTAGTCCATTTTCGTCGCTGTGGTCTTTGCCGATTGTTCCGGTCCGTATTCTCTCGTTGACGTTCCTGTGCTGATGTGTTTTTACGGTTGGCTTGCAGGGCCTGACACCAATCCCCTAGATTTCCGGAGGACCATTCCCCCTAAATGTTCGGAGGGCCATAGTGCGCAGTTTAGCTTAGAGTCCTTCTCTGGCACTCGGACGATGATCAGCCGCCCCTGACATGGGGAACAGACGCTGTTGTGAGCCGCTTCTAACGTGGAGTACAGACGATCCAGGTTTGCAAAAGCAAACCCCCCCTTCCCTGTTAGCATACGACCAAAGCTCCCACCGGGGGTTGGTTACCCGATCTTCCCCAAGGTTACTCGTACCCCGGCCAGTACCACGAGGAGGTAGGGATAGGAGTTGCTGGGCAAGAGGCTAAGGACCGCACAAAGGGGTCTATTTTATTCCTGCAGGTACGCGAGGTACCAATGGTACGCCATGCCCAGCCATTTACCGCGCCATCATCTAAGGTAGAATTTAGAATCATCTAAGTTTGTTTTATTGTTAATCATGAAGAACTTTCTTTTTAGTTATAATAGCTTGATCATATCAGTACATCATACAATGCAAACATCCTGAAAATTGGTTAGGAGACCAAAAGCTTGTTTTTAAGAAAAAAAAAAACAAAAAAATTGATTTTCTGTCACCACTAGCTATGAAGAAAATGTTGGGTCTAGTACTCCTACACTAAATATTCGATGTAAGCAATCGCAGAACTTGGAGACCGTCCATTAGTTACGTAAGGGGTTAGGGGCTGTCCATTAATTACGTAAGACAATATTGATGGTTTTCAGAGCACCTCCAACCCGCTCCTTCTGCTCTTAGTGAAAATTTTCATATGGAAATTAAAAATAATTTGTATCGCGCTAAGAAATCTCATGAAGATATTTTTAATATTTCTTCCGAAGACACTTATGCTCTGTCACTGACGTGAATGGCACTGTGAGGCCCTATTTTTAAAACATCCAAAAACAAATCTACACCATTTTTTAAAACGCTCATTTTGAATTTTCCACGACGTGTGTGTAGCAAAGAACTGTGTTGAAACTTTTGCTGCAAGACCGACTGTTATTAGGGATGTGAATTGTTCATTAAAAAAAGTTGGAGGATCCATCGAATTGAAAGCACCAAATTATAATTTCACTATTAAGCGTAATACATTACTGATTTTCTAGTCCAAAGCAAACATATACGGTTGTGGTACTAGTGCGCACACTGTAGAACTGGTTTTTGGTAAACTGTTCTTTATAAAATTGATGGATGATCTACAAAAAAAGGCATAACCTGAGGTTATATATTGAAAAAAATCCCTAAAACGGTTCAGTTGTTGTTGAGAACAATACTGAATAAATTTGGTTTGATTGAACACATCTAATTTTTAGGACCTAAAAAAAATAAAATTAATAGTAGCTAGTGAAATTATTTTCAAAACTTGAACGTTTTCAAAAGTTAAAGTGACTCAGACAAAAACAACCAAAAAAGTAATGTCACAAATTTAAATCACAATAGATTCAAACATTTCCAAAACATTTTTCAAACAGTCCTAAGAAACTTTTTCTAAAATTTGCCATGTAAACCATTCATTGGTTAACTTTTGTTTGCATGTTCAGTTCCATACATATAGTCCCACCCCTCCAAAACACCGATTCCCATCTCGTACTGCGCCCCGACAGCAACACGTTTAATGACCGTTGAAATGGCTGTCCAAAGTTGTTACTTTTCCCAGTTCGCTGCCCCATCAAACGGCGATGATACTATGTAGCATCAGCTTCAGGCAAGCATATAATTTGGAAGCTTTTTCCCGCATTTTAATTGACCCGCCAGACACAACGTAGTTCATCTCGGGACGGAAAATGGCTCCCCCTTGCATTTGCTTTCATTATGCTGTTTCGCTATTAGACAATTGTTGCGTTCGAAAGGGAGGTAAATGGCTGAATCGGTAAATCAGTTAACCAACCATGAAAGCTGCTGCGTTTGAGAAAAGCGACCCCATTTGATGGTTACCTTGCTTTACGTTGAGGCAATGCGGTGAAAAGCTCTCCCACCTTTCAGTCGTCGGTGGCTGGTATTGGTCATATCGAATCGAGTGGCGAGTGAAGATGAATGGCGAGGCGAGCTTTTATTATTTAATAAACATGTAATTCTTACTCGTTTTACTCATTGTTAAGTGGTTTTTAGCTTGTGTTTATTGCTTGATTATAATTTATGGTGTAGGAAAATGAAGCCACACAGTCGCTGGCTATGCCGTGTGGGCTGTGGCTTGTCCAGAAGATAATGTATGATCGGGCGGGGAGGCGAGTGGCTAAAATGGAAAATAGTGGAAAAATGAATAATTGCCTTCACGGCAGCGTGGAGTAATTTTTTACTCTTTTTTTTTCTACTCCACCATTTTTCGCCGTAATGATGGCGATTAAATGTAACTGTTACGACCGGCGAAGAGAAGTCAATCTAAAGTAAAAAATTGCGTCATATCATCGGATGTCGGGATTGCAAGTTGGATTATAATGCCACGGTGTAATCATGTAAGCAAATAGATTATTATTTTTATTTATTCAGTGTAACTAAAAATTTATGGGTACATAATCTATCATAAAGTGGTTCAGCAAAATTGTTATCAATATGTTAAAGATTCAATATGTCGTATTTGATTCTTATTATTCCAGATCGAACTTACGGTATTCTAGGTATCTAAGTGATCTTATTGCGGATTGAATTGCAAAAAATAACCGATTGCATTTGGTATGGTCACTATGAGTTGCGTAGCTCAACTTCCTTTGATTTAAACAGACCTCTCAAAATATACAATTCAACTAACATATTTTAAAAATCTTAGTAAAGTTACGAAAAATGCCAAGTAAATATGTCTATTGTATATCTAACATCTTAATATATTCGTGATTCTGACACAGCCGGATATTTAAGTCACCCATCCGCTGAACTTCTTGGTGGCCTTCAAAACCTCATATGACTCATCTTCCATGGTATCCGACAGGCGCAGCCCAACATCACGGTGAATCAAGCGCAACTAATTGATATTTCACACCACGGAAACGTTCAAAATCAGACCACGAGAAGCGTCTGGTCGCTTCCATCACCCGACCTTTCTTGCCTTTGCCGCACCGAGCCAAATGACTCAATTTAATAGACAACGAAAATCGACGATGATTGCGAAGACGATGACGCCCAAGAAGATCAAGACGATGGCAATCAATTAAGATACCTGGGATCATCTCGAAAACCATCAGATGAGTGGTCCTCTTTGCCATTGTGTCTCTAATTATACCGCGCCAATGGTTTCTTCCGAAGAGGGGCGTCAAAATTCCTTTCCAGAAATTAAAAATAAACCATTCCAACCCAATCCTCCCCATTTCGATGTGGGTGCCAAACCCAAAGTGGCTCCGACGAGAACGATGAAAATCAACACAAAAGGAACAGTTTTGCTACGGCAGCAACATTAACAAACATTAAAAGATTGGGAACACTCTTTGTTTTGTGTCTTAAAGTAGTCAATAGTATAATAAAACATAATCAATAGATTTAAAGTTTTAATGAATAATATTATAAATTTTGTACCAGTAATTGGAAAACACTAAGGAAAAACCGAAATGTTTGCACAGAAATATGTGAAACCAGCTACGAATGATTTAAAATTTGTCCTGAAATGGGAAAATAATAATAATTAGCACTAAATAATTGAAAACTTGAAATTTAATACTGAAAAATTCGCAAAAAATTAATAGTAAAACACAAAAAATATATGTAAATACGTACGTTGTTAGAAGAAGCTGCCGATTATAAGGTTCTAGTATTTTCTTAGAAAATATGATATATGCCGATTTTTCATTTTTAATTCAGTTTTATGCACTTATTCTGGCGATAAATATAAACGTAAACTTAAATTATGACTTTTTTCCTTGCACTTGATAATATTTTTCCCCATTTTGCATCACATGGTTCGATACGATTTGTTACGAGACAGAAGGAAGAAAAAAACCTTTTAACCTAACCGAAAGCGAGAGGTATAGGAAAAAAGGTTCCTCCTAGATTGGCCCGGAGGCCACAATTGAGTCAGATCACTTTTTTCGCTCCTCCCGATATAATTGCCATGCCCGGCCAAAACCGGAGAATGGATTTTCCCTTGGTATGGTTAACGTGTGGTCAGGTAGGGTCGAAAGGTTCCAAACGGTTTGGGCTCTTGAAGGTGCGATCGGTTCACGCGAAGTATTAGACTTTTAGGAACTAATGATGTTTCGACCTGGGCCGCCAGCCAAGCTTCGTAAGGACCACACACGGTACCGGTAAAGACCCGGCAAAAACATCTTCGACCCGAACGAACCGCGTGTGTTTGCTGTTGCTGCTGCTGCGCTGCTAATAACTTTATTAAGTAATTAATCTTATCCGGGGTCTTTTGCAACCCCCTCGGGGACCCTCCAGACTGGATCATGTCTCTTGCAGTAGCGTAGCTAGGAGGCTGCAGTATTCAGTTCACACCGAGCCTGCATCTCAGCTTAGTTCTATGAGCACTTCGACAGTTATTAACGGAGAGCTTTCTTTGTCAAAGTTGCACATTTTCGCATTCGTATATCGTGTGGTAGGTACGATTATAAATACTCTATGCCCAGGGAAGTCAAGGAAATTTACATTACGAAAAGTTCCTGGACCGACCGGAAATCGAACCCAGACACCTTCAGCATGGCTTTGCTTTGTAGCCGCGGACTCTAACCACTCGGCTAGGGAAGGCCCTGAGTTCCTATGGGCCACGAAATCAAGGTACAAATTTCTAATAATAGTAGGAACTCAGTGTCTACTTTTATTCTTTACTGGCAGGAAAATCTAAACAGACAGGAATGAGTCAGGCTTAGAATAACACGGATATGACTTCTTCATTGCTAAAAAGTGTACTTTGTTTCGTTTTCGCTAATACACAGCAGAAAAAATCAACAACTTAATAGAACATTGACAAGAATTCTAAAATGGAAACTATTTTATATTTTTTACTGTATGCAAAACAACTCTTACTGAAATAATTTCAAGTGGATTACATTACTCCTCAAGAAAAGTTAAAAACAAACATAACGCGTGTTCGTTTGGCTCACGCTTTGACAGCTCTCGCTGCTCGATTGGTTCACACTTTGACAGAAATGTCAGCTTCCGCGAATCTCTCTTATAAATGATCACTAGGTGCTTCACATTCTCTGAAATGTGTCTACGAAACATTTCGTTGCAGAAAACTACGAATGATTTCGTAAATCAAACAATCAGTTTCGTGATACTTAAAAATTCTCGATTATTTTTTCAAATCGACGTAGGTAGCTTTCACATGGTTTGGATAAAAAAAAAATAATAAAAAGTCCTAATAATGTTATTTTTTTCTAAAGCATTTTAAAAATAAATCAACATTTTGACATTTTTTATGTGTAACTTAAAAACTTAACATGCAAGCAGCTCGCGCACAGTGGTCTAGCTATGAAAACTCATGAAAAAAATATCGCTTTCATTACATTTTTTTGAATTTATGGATCGGTTATCAGAGTATGTGTAAGAAAAACTACTTATACCTATTTCAACACTTGAATTCACTTATGCAAAAGAAAAATAAAATACTATAAATTACTAGTGAGGTGAGCAAATTCCTTTGATCTCTAATATGTTGCTTATTTTTACAGATAGACCGAGTGCTAGACTCAAATCGAGTGTTAAAATTCAATTAGTAGTTTTTCTTACGTATTCAAACTATTTTACATGTTTGATCACGTTGAGTGTTGTAGAACATGGTTTAGGATTGCAGAACCTATTTTGGGCGAAGACATTAATTTACGGTTTTCATAGAACAAAATCTTAACGAAATTCATGTTTTTCATAAATTTTAAGGCTCTCAACTTAAAAAAAAAAACGAATGCTTAGGCAAACTTAGACAAGAACATTCTTCTACAGCCGATTCTTCAAACTTGAAAGAGCATTTGTGCAAAATCTCTCCGCGGGAAGCCTTTTGTACGATATAAAGAATTTGTCGTTTGAATACTTGACATAAAATCTGCACGAGTTTTTGTGAAGATGAAAACGATGAGTTTTAAAGCAAAAATTAAGATTTTTTGGACATGTGCACCTATTTAAGGTGTGGCCCATTTAGAATTGGAACATACACTAATAGGTATAGTTTAGATATAATTTAAAAAAATAAATTCTTTTTTAACTCAAATGTTGCATTGCTTGTAAGCTTCAAAGGAAAAATAATAAAAATACTATTCATCCCCTTGCATAAGAAATTCTCGGAATTTTCCCGGAACACGGTTAAATAATTTGCGCACACTATTTTTATCCATATTTTTGACAAGTTTGTCTCATTTATTTTACAGTTCGTCGATGTTTTGGCGATGCTTTGATTCGCTCTTAGCTTCCGCTTCATAATAGCCCAAAATCTTTTAATTGGGCTGAGTTGGGCTCAATTAGGTGGGTATCACCGATCATGGAAAAATCCTTAAATTCCTTTCACAAACAACTTCATGGTATGGAATTTGCCCACATTTCTTCAATTTTGTTCCCTATTTGGTTGTCTGCTGACAGGATATGATCGGAGGCTTCAATATCCGAAGTCGAATCCATTGTACGGTACTACACGGCAAAAAGTTCGGTTTTGGCAAACTCGTGGTCTAAAATGTTTGGATTTAAATCAGTGGTCCTGATTTTAATCCACAGTTGACGGTGCACAGTAACTGCACGACGCTTCATTTGTGGCTTGCGATCTAGTTACTTCGTACTTATTCAGTACGAGTCACACAGTATTGATTGAAAAACTTAACACTTTTGCAATTTCTATTCCTGATCAAGCCGATTTTTTTAAATTTTTGTGCGCAATTATTTCCCTTCTCTCTTCTTCCACGTTGAATTCCTCAGAAGTGCGTTCGAATCAAGCTGCGAAAAAAATCATGTGATATTAGGGGAACTGGGGGTAATATGCCCATAGGGGGCATAACGCGCCACCCTCGATTTGGGCAAACGGTGTGGTTTAGAATACTTTTTTTTCACCCTAGGTTATAGAAAATGGATAAAAATGCTTCTCCTAATATATTTTTATGTGTTTTTCTCAAGAAAATCGTAAAAACCGTATTAAAACGTTTTTCGCTATTTTCGTTGCAATTTTGTGCGACCTTCAAGGTCAAATTTTAGGTCGATAAATAACCAAATTTCTGAAACTATCGCCGAGAGCCAACTTGTGCACTGTCATAGTTTGTATAACATGCAAAAAATATGTTGAATTTGTCCTTAAGAAGCTTATTGAAGGATTTAAACTTTAATCAACTCTGGGGGCAAAACGCCCACCCCTATTTCATAACACCAAAACAGCCGTTTGAATTCAAATTCTACCAAACGTAATGCCATATTGAAGTTACGCGTAATTTGGAACCTTACAAATGTACATTTTTCGCATCAGCATGTATACTATTATTGAACAATAACATCTGAACAAACGCCCGGATGTATGCAACCTATAAACAACATGACTGTGTGCGTACGTTTACAGCATGGCTAACGCCGAACTGAAGCGGGGCGTTTTACCCCGCAAAACAATACATATGCAGTTAAGCAAGCATTTAAAAAAAAAAGATTTATAATACTCAGAAAAGCTAAAACGGATAGCTGTTTCTACTATTTGATAGAAAAAATGTTTGTTTATCTGACCATCATTAAAAAAGAGCATAAAATAATGTTTTTACACATAAAATCGCTGTTTTCCTTAACATGGGCAAACTACCCCCAATCCCCCTATTATTGTTTTTGACCACACATGGACGGGTTAGCTTCTAAATTGGACCACTAGAATCGTTGTAAGAACCAAAGATGTTTGTTACAATTCTAAGTGGGCCACACCTTAGGATCGAAACATGAAGAAAAAAAAATATTTTTGTTGATACGTTTGTATCAATTTTTACCCATAATCTTTTTATTTTATAGATTGTTTCCTTTTTTGTTCACATAGCACCTTATGTATAAAACAGGTTTTTTGGCTCCAGTGTTTTTCATTCTAATATCTCATCAAAGTGGTCTATGTACTAATTTTAGAGCTTTTAAAATGCGTAATTTGGTGATTGAAGGAACTCTGGCCCTTTCTATTTGAGAGTTTTCGTTGTTTTTTTGTGCAATAATACGCCTAGTTCGATCGTTAATATCTCTGTTTGAGCATGAGCATAAATGACCGTAAAATTCGTAGTTGCTACTCCATGATTGACCAGAGCAATCGAAGTTGCACAGGGATTTAGTGAATGGGGCCTGGGATTATCTTACCATTCTTCTATGTGCACAAATCGAGAGCTCAAACTTTAGAAGTCAATAATGGCGCCGGCCACGTCCTTACGGTCATCGGGGAAGGGAAGGAATGTTAGTTAGACAACCATTGGTTTTAGAGACCGACGAATCTTCTGCATCTCCATAGTTGTCATGGAAAGGATATTGGGTTAGTGGGATAAGGTAAGGATCTGGGAGTCATCTTTAGTTGATAATGCGATCCTTGATATATTCTCGCCTGACCGGATTCGCGATATTATTCGATAAATGAATTGTATGCCCAACAAGTGTTCATCGTTCGCCCTCGCAAGAGCAAGCAACGCGACCTAAGGAACATTACTAACCATCGTTAATATCTCTGTTTGAGGCAAAATAAAAAAAAAAACATCTTTTGACGGCATTCCAAAGAAAAACTGATTTTCTATATTATATCAAAAATTACAGAGGTTTTTTTAACTCAGATATTTTAGTTAATAACAGCCATTTCTTCGTTCAAAGAAACATTTGAACTAAACTAGACATCAACAATCTTTTTGCATAAACAAATACGTGTTCTTAGGTTCTCAAAGTATTTAATAGACTAATTCGATGAAAAGTTAATACGGAGTGTGGGTTCGATTCCCGCCCCAGTCGGAGAAAAGCCTAATTTTCTACTGAAAAGGAATTGCTAAAGAAATTTATTGCCCATTCCTTTCAGAAATGTTCTACAGCGAGTCCAGTTTGAACTAACATTTCTTTTGAATTGCGTACAGCGATCAGAAAAACCGCGTTCGTGATCGATTCCTTGCAGAAATTTCCCATTCGAGGTTTGAAATGGTATAACTGGTTCTGACGCACATTTAGTTTAGTTTTCAGACCTATATTAGTATAATTTAACTTTAATGGATGTTTTCCAGTGGTTTTTTTTTCAAGAATTTCAAATCTATTATTCCAGGATTCTCTGCATTTTTAGACTAGGATTCAATAAAGGATACGAGTGGGTAGTCACTTAGTAATTGTAGTGCTTGCAGGCTAACGAAGAAATATCGCTGTGTCAAAGTGGCTATTGATTTCGATCGGCATATCACTCTTTAATGTTCGACTACTTAACAAATCCCATAACGAATGAACCCAATTCATTCAACAAACCAACTCAGAAGAAGAATATTATGATCACAATTACCGACAAACGGTTCAATAATATACGGGTAATATGGATCAGTATGGCATTACACGAAAATAGTTCAAATAAGCAGCTTCCTGACAAGTTCATTAAGCGTAATTTGCAAATTACTAAAGTAGGCAGAATTTCTCAAGGAAATTTACTATTTTTCCTGTTAATTTGTAAATATCTCAGAATGTAAATAACTAATAAAAGTGTAGCCTCAATATTCGAATTCAGGATTGAGAGTTCTGTTTGATCCTTCGATCTTGACGCTTGTTCCTATGGGGTCGGGCGAGAGGGCAGGATCAAACATGTTTTGCGTCGGTCGAGTAGTGAAATGAAAAAAGTGCCGTGGATCGTTGAAAGAGTTTGACCTATTGATCGCGTCGCTTGCTCTTGCGTGGGCGAGTGATGAACACTTGATCGGCGTACAATGCGATTATCGAATTATATCGCGAATCCGATTAGGCGTGATTATACCATGGATCACATCACCAACCATTGGGGACTCCCAGCTCTTTACCTTATCTCACTAACCCAATATCCTTTCCATGACAACTATGGAGAGGCAGAGTCTCTAGTAACAACGGTTGTCTAACTAAAATTCCTTCCCTTCCCCGATGACCGTAAGAACGTTGCCGGCGCCGTTGTACGGTAATCTCTGCTCATGCTCAATGTTCGAATTCAGGGCTCTCCGGTTTCCTAGTAACAACGACTGTCTAATTAACATTCCTTCCTCTCCCCCGATAGACATGAGGCCGTGGCCGGTGTCGTTATCAATCTATATTTAAATATTATACACTGAAAATGGCAATTCCATCTGAATGGTTGTTTGTTGCACACTACTTGCGGAATTTTTAAACTATTGAACATTATTTACATATAAATCGTCATTATATCAAACAATTAGAACATTTTTGTAAACATACTTAAAACTGTATAACAAAATACAATATATAATCACAAACTTTGGGTGCAAGTTCTTGTTTAAAAAAAACTTGCTACCATTGCATTTTGGAATGAAACTGGAAATATAAAAAAACTGATCAATGATACCCCACATTACAGGTCTTCAACAATCACATGTCGATTGTATTGTGGGTAAAACGACTGACACTCCTATTTTGAAGGCTCCCACATTTCATTCCGCACAGGGCCCAGAAAAACCTAGCTATGCCACTGTTCTTCTGGTGTCTACGTCAGTCCGGACCTCAGCGGGAAGTGGTTGTAATGGGTGTGAACGGTAATTAGTAGGTGGTCTAATTTGCTTTTGAAGTTGATAAATTGCTATCACACACCAAACAACGACTGTGCCCCGAAAGAGACCGAAGCGGGGCGTGTTCGGTTGGTATCATGTGTGAACAGTTTTACAAAAGACCCGCGCCGAGCCGAAAACTGAGCCAGACAATCAACCCGAACAAGTGAATCACATATAGGTATGTTTGCGCCGACTCGGCTGGAAGCAATAATTACGGTCAAATATTTCTCACCCTGACTGTTTTTTTTTTATGTCGTGTGATTGAGCTAGTTGGGTGGCATCAGAGATTAGCTTGAATCACCCTAAATTTATAATTTATTTGATCAAATTCAGAATTTCATCATGACTTTCCAGAAAGTGGTTGGAATGAATGAATTTAAATGCTAGAAGCGAGAGATATCCAAGTCAGCAGACAGACGCACAAAAAAAAAACGAATGAAATGGAAAAAAAGTTGCTCCCCAATATTTTTGTTAATGAACGATCAAAACTTGCCAGAACACAACAGAAGAGAATAAAAATACACCACCCAAAGCTTTGAGCAACAAAAGATGAGAGCTGATGGGCTCACTAACATTATAACAGGTTATTAAACGGGGCGACTCCTCGAGACGTCCCCCGTTCCGATGCGATGACCGCCACCCTGATACAGTGCCAGCGAAGTGATGGTGGAAGTCACGCAGTCACTCTCTCACCTGGATGACGACGAAACGAGACGAGGAAAATATTTAATAACATCCAAATATCGCCACGGAAGCGTGACAAATTCAAATAAATTTGAAAAAGTTGTTTTTAGCGGTGGAATGCGGTTGGTAAAAAAATGCTGCTGGGAGGCAGATAGGGAAGATCTGGTGCTACGACGTTGTAGGTGCTGAGCGCGAGATGGAATAGACCAAGGTGACTAATTCTGAGTTGATGAATACCGATTAAATGTTTATTTATTTTGGTCTACGTCGATTAACTGGTTAGCATTCCGCCAAAAACACGGTCAATAAACGCTTTTTGCAATTGCACTTGGTCAATGTTTCATGCATTCCATTAAACTTAGCACGAAAATCATTCTTACAGATTTTTATCCGCCAATCTTGTAAATTTCGGGTCAGATTGAGCAAGTACTTCATCGCTGTACAACGTTCTCCTTCACACCAGCGAAATGCACCTCAAAATATTTCAGGCTTTCCAGGTTCAGGAAATTTTGTTCAACTTGTAATTCCCAGAATTTCGATCACGATCAGCAAAAGTATTTCGAGGCAGTATTTCACAGATGAACATGTTCACGATAAAGTATTATTGCGTCAAAACCCAGAGCTACCATTATTGGCTAGAAAACTCTCTTCAATCGAAAAAAAAACCAACTAAACCGCTATCAAAATGCTATTTGAGCTATTCAGTGAGGATCCTTTCGAGTATGGAATTCAATCGACTAACCAAAACATAATTATTGATGTTCTCAATATCTCTTTATTTAATGAGTCAAGGATTAATTTATTTAGGGCTGGTAGCGGGTTTCTTTCTAGAGACTTGGTCTCTAATTATATGTAAGTCTCTAAAAGGTCTCTGAAGATTCTAAAGTCTCATTTTTCCTTATCTTATTTGCAGTGAATTATGATGCAAAATGTCTTGTCATATTTCTCGAGAAAAACTTCAGGAATTATCCTAGTGGTTACCAAGAATTCATCAGGAATATATTCAGGAACTAATACAGGATTCTGACCACAAATTCTTCTCGAGATTCCTCTACCAATTGATTGATTGATTCTTCATTATGAGGAAATTAAGCCGTCCCCATCTGACAATTGTTTCAGCAATTTTTCAATGAAAGCCTAAAGAAATTTCTCCAGAATTTGCTTCATCTTTTAGCGCTAACAGCAAGAGCACAATCATTCCGTTGCGATACATATAAACAAGTTCATGT
This sequence comes from Aedes aegypti, assembly GCF_002204515.2. Classification (NCBI taxonomy): domain Eukaryota; kingdom Metazoa; phylum Arthropoda; class Insecta; order Diptera; family Culicidae; genus Aedes; species Aedes aegypti. The sequence goes on from NC_035108.1 coordinate 407,002,553, forward strand.
TTCATGCTGCCAATAGAATTATAAGTAGTAGAACGCTAGTGGCGCTGTTATCGCAAAATAGAATTAATCTATTATTACTTACTGTTGAAGTTTTTGATTGCTTGTTTAATGCCATGTTGTAGAGAATGTTTTATTTTGGTCGAAACAATTGATTTGACACTTATAAACCTGGTACTCAAGCTGTCAGAGCGTGGCAAACTAGATGTTGGTCACACGAACAGTCGCGACATTAGCGTTCTACGGCTAATGCTTCTACTATGCTGCCTTTATCGAGCAAAAATGCAAAACCCCGAGAACCGGAAAAATCGTGTCACCACTGTGCTCGAGTCATTTCGCATTCGGGTTTGAAAAAACGTTGCGAAGAAGAAGATTACAGTTTTGAAAAGCCGTGACATTTTTTTTGTTATGAATGGTCATGGTTTGCTTTGGATTTTGATGGTCGTGTAGAAAAATGTGAATGTCGAGGTGGTAAATGTTTGCTACAGTACATTTCCCATCCCTGTTCTCAGGGACTACTTGGAACAATTTTCCAAAGGCTCTCCTAGGACTTCCTCCAGATATTTTGTCACTAACTTCTCAACCACATTTTGTAGAATTTTTCCTAAGAATTTCTCCAGCATTCTTCGCAAGGATTTTAATCAATGAATTTTTCAAAAAATCATCATGAAACATTGAAAAGATTGTTTAAGGTACCACACCAATTAATACTAAAGCATTTTCAAGACATACTCCGATCATTCCTACACAATTTTCGAGGGATTCCAAGAGTTTCTTTGCAATCATATAAAAATAAATAAAAATTAAAAATAATCTAAACAATCTTCTATATTTTCCTCAAGAGTAAGTTCTTCTAGAAATACTTATTTATCAAGGATTCTTACACAAGTTTAAACATAATTTACCCTACAATCTAAGCTTTCTGGAAAATTTTATTCACATCTCTTTTGAAATACTCCTGAAAAAATCTTAAAGTAATTCCGTGAATCTTTTGGAATTATCGGAGGAATTCTCGAAGAAATCTTTGAAGCGATCTCTGTAGCATTTCTAGAGGGTATTCTTAGAGAAATTTCTAGTTTAATCCTTAAAGAAATTCTTAAGCACAATTTTGTAGAATATTCTGAGAAATTCTTGGAGAAATCTGGAGAAGTTTTGGTTTAACATTAATACATGTTTAGAGTCTGAGAGGATGTTCTATAAAAACCGTTGGAAGACCCACTGGATAAAATCTTGGAGGACTAAGGGCCTAATTGAAATATATTTGATATCAGAGATATCCAAAACAAAATTATTTGAGAGATTTCATGGATATCAAATGAAAATCTCGCAAATAAAGGTATCTAATCATCCATCTAAAAAATAATTTGTCGTACTTTCACGAGAAATTTAAGAATAACAAGTTTTAAAATATTCTCAGAGAAATGTCTGGTGTGATCAAATTCTTTTCACTTGTTTCCTGTAAGGTTTCATTTTGTTTTTTATTACTGTTTGGTTTCTTTTCGGTCTCTTCTGGAGGAAATTTCTTTCTGAATTTCCTATTTTCAAGATACACAGTCACTATCAGGCACGGTAAATGGCCTTTCATGGCGTACCATTGGTACCTCGCATACATGCAGCAATAAATTAGACCCCTTTTGCTTGGTCCTTAGCCTCTTGCCCAGGAACTCCTATCCCTACCTCCTCGTGGTACTGACCGGGGTACGAGTAACCTTAGGGAAGATCGGGTAACCGACTCTGGTAGGAACATTGGTCGTATGCTGACACGGAAGTGGGGTTTGCTTTTGCTTCAGAAAACCTGGAGCATCTGTACTACATGTTAGGAGCGGCTCACAACAGCGTCTGTTCCCCATGTGAGGGGCAGCTGGTCATCGTCCAAGTGCCAGCGAAGGACTCAAAGGGAATAAGGATGGGAGCATTTTGACGGACGAGCGTGAGGTGATCGAAAGGTGGAAACAGCACTTCGACGAACACCCGAATGGCGCTGAGAGCACAGGCAATGAAGGTCGGGACAACGGAGCAAATGATGGAAGTTAACCAGCCCCCACTTTGAGGGAGGTTAAGCTGAACTGAAGGCCCGGGGAGGCTGGCCATTTGTTTGCACCGGCTTATAGGCACAATCTGGGAAACAGACCAGCTACCGGAGGAGTGGAAGGAAGAAGTAGCCCCATCTACAAGAAGACGACAAGTTAGATTGTGAGAACTTTCGAGCGATCACCTTTCTTAATGCGGCCTACAAAGTAATTATTCCAGATCATCTTCCGTCGTCTGTCACCTGTAGTAAACGAGTTCGTGGGAAGTTATCACGCCGGCTTCGTTGACGACCGATTGACAATGGACCAGATCTTCACTGTAAGGCAAATCCTCCAAAAATGTCGTGAATACTAGGTCCCAACCAGGGTGTCGACTCAATTTGTAAAATAAAATTCCCTGACTTTCCCTGACCTTCCAGTCGTTTTCCAGAAAAATTCCAGTCCACTGAAATTGATTAATTTGAACAAAAATGAAATTTGTACAGGAAGATACATATCCGACTATTCGCATGATGTATACACCAGAGATGCATTTGCTCAGATCATGTTATTGTTGTTGTTGTTGTTCATATTCATGTTCTTAGCCACAATTTATATTCCGTAAATTGACAGATACTTGACGACGTCATTCCTATCCACCTCTAACAAATTTGTTGAGAAAATGACCTAGTGATCCAGATCGTGTATGCTACGATAGCAATGTTTACATGTTTACAATCAAGTAAAGAGACTGCCTTGTATTTATAAACAGTGTTCTTAGCCAGTCTTGGCATTTTTCAGAACTTTTTACCAAAATTGACACCGTCGAGCGCTCAGTGGGTTATTTTTTTGCTGAGATTCTGGAAATATTTTGCAAAAATCAACTAACAAACGTTTTTTTTGCCGAGAGTTTGTTAAAAAAAAATATTGGGCACACGGAATTGTTGAACTCAAGTTAGTTTGTATAGCTTTTGAATTGCTTCACAGAATTAAACAGAGATGTGTCATTTTGTGTCAGAAATTCCTCTTGAAATTATTAAACGTTTTAGCAAGGTTTTCCTCCAATGCTTCTTCGAGAACTCTTCTAAGATTTCTCCTAGGAGCTCCGCAACCCAAACTCAAAGCTTTCTCAATTCAATACAAGAAGGAATTCTCTAACAATTTTTAGAGAAACCTTGAGGCGTGATTAGCAAAATTCTTATGCTAATCACGCCTCAAGGTTTCTCTAAAAATTGTTAGAGAATTCCTTCTTGTATTGAATTTGTCCAAGAATAGCGTGCCTCCAGCAATGGTCGAAAAAACTCCTCTAAGCATTCTTCGATGAGTATACTGCCCATAAACGCATGTCAGTCCCATGTTTGCTGGATTTCCTATTCACATGGGACAATTATGCGTTTATGGGCAGTATATCCAAGTAATCTAATGAAATATCAATGGCTTATCGAGCAGATGCCTTGAAACAAAATTACCGTTTTCTGAATTTTATGAGGCATCTTCAGAATTCCTGGAGCATACCCTGAGCATATTCTTTCTTAGTTTAAACGAACTGGATATACTTATGAGAAAGATCCTGATAATCCTTAAGTAACGCTAGGACCCTAATTCAGCACATTTAAAAAAATATATGGATAATTGAAAATTATAGTTAATGGTATTTTCAACAGTAATGTGCAGTATGATGTCCACATAAGTATGATGTAGTATGAACCCGACCAGAACCACATAACAAGATCATAACACATTCCTACCAGCATCAGTTAAAAATAACAAAATTTAACACAATTTTGTTATCAAGATGGCTTTGTTCTTAACTTGTTATATTTTTAGTAACACATTTATAACAACATTTGATATATATTTGACATCGAATTTGTAAGTTTGTTGCAAATACCATCCGATGTCATAAACAGTAACATAGTTTGAAATAATTTCATTATTTTGTATCATCCTTGAAACAAATTCTGTTATAATTTTGATATAATTGTAACAGGGTTTGTTACATTCTAATCTGGTGCAAATTTGGTTAGATTTTTTGTTATTTTAACTACTAACGGTACATGTTTTATAACAACTGGTGATATAAAAACATCATATCAGGGGAACACATTCTGTTATAATCTTGTTTCTTCCGTCTGGTCGGGAAAGCATCATAATATGCAATTTCACAACAAATATAACTTGAGTGAAATTGTAAAAAAAAAAATATCCGAAAAAATGTACCACTGTTAAAATCACACCACAATCTTTCAGGAACACAAATCTAGAGAACCAAGGATTGATCACTACCAGTGACTAACGATTTTATTTTTCAAAGTGAATAGTTGTTTGATTCACCAGATTTGTGCTCATTAAAGATTGATATACGGCTTTTATTCATCTGCACCAAAATACAAGATTAGTATTACTCTATACAGTCAATTTCCGTAACTCGATATTGAACCAACTTTTACTATGGTTCTCGAATTCGATATCGAGATATGAGTAAGGGATAGTTGACTTTTTAACGTTCTCCCAGAGTTACTTCGATATTTTGAGCGAAATACGCAAAAATAGTCAATGAGTAAATCTAGCAAACTTTAGAACTAAATAGATGAAGCACTACTGATACTTTTCATGTCATAAAATTATGAATTCTTAGTATATGTAGAATATTGCATTTTACTTGATTATGCATAAAAGCGTTTTCCCAATGGTGAACATCTATTTTGAAATATTGATTCCCAGTTTTTCAAAGATCGTATTTATAGCATAGCATGCAAGAAATTATTGTAAATTTTGAATGAAGTTTAATATTTTTCCCTGACCTCTAGTGAAATTCCCTGACTTTCCCTGACTTTCCAGGTCAAAATTGAATTCCCTGACATTCCCTGACTTTCCAGGTTTTTCCAGGTAGTCGACACCCTGCCAACGCATCACCTTTTCAACGATTCCGATGGAAGTCGGGCCTACTATGGCCTCCACAAGAAGCTGCAGTCAAAAAAGATTCACGGCCGACCCAATTGTAACATGTACAAAACGCTCATAAGGCCGGTAGTCCTCTACGGGTATGAAACGGGGACGATGCTCGAGGAGGACCTGCGAACGTCGGGTGCTTAGGACGATCTTCGGCGGTGTGCAGGAAAACGGAGTGTGGCGTGCGAAGGATGAACCACGAGCTCGCCCATCTCTACGGCGAACCCAGTATTCAGAATGTGGCCAAACTGGAAGGATACGATGGGCAGGGCATGCTGCAAGAATGCCGGACAGCAACCCTGCAAAGATGGTGTTCGCGTCGGATCCGGTTGGTACAAGAAGGCGTGGAGCAGAACGGAGGATGGAGAGATGCGGCCACGAACCGATTATTGTGGCGTGAAATTGTTGATTCAGTGTTATCTGTCTAGACGTTAACTAAATAAATAAACGGTACTAATTATGCTTTATTATTAAGACTGTTTGATTTTATGTTATTTGTTCTTTTAAATTAGACTGGATTCGACATTAATTATTCCAAAAATGTGGTGTGATGGTACCACGAGGATCCTGAGAGAGTATATGTGAAGGATTTTCTTGAAAAACTTCTGGTAGAACCGTAGATAGTGTATTTTCATGAAAGAACTCTTGACAAAGCATTGGACAAATCCTTGCTCAAATTTCTTTAGAAATTGCTAGACGAAATTTTAGGAGTTACAAACAACCATCGGTGCCAACACTAATAAAATCCTTGCGATGTCAAACATTTGTTTGGTTCTGTATCAATCCAAGCCAAATTTTTGCCATAGTGTACTCAAGCAACCAAAAGATCAGATAAAATGACATGTTTTGGTTTAAGCAGCTCAATTTTTAAGTAAATCATCGAACTTCATGACTTCACATGAAGTTCATTTAAGTTGCTCAAATACAATGATGTTTACCATAAAGTACGGAAAAAGTACGACTGGAACCTATTTTGAACTTTCTAATTGTTGATAATTCCATGATTTACTCTATCGAGAATCAAGAACTGTTAGTATCCGCTTTGTTCAATAGAATAATAATTCAACGACATAGTTTCATTGGAATCAAAAGTCTACCAGAAGTATTTTTTTGAATTCACTGCTTAGGTAAAATCCGAACTATTGGTTGCTTGGGTACTGATAGCTTAACGACTAGTGGGTATTACTGTTTGTTTTCTTCATCTACTTTTGTACCATCAACATTGGTACTGTCATATTGATGGGGGTGTGGTTACAATTGAATTACAGATTGAATATAGTAAGCATGTTTTTATAATCAATGAGATATTCAATTCGCTCCATTTTCTGAAGTAATCGTTAGAGCAATATGTAACTCCGGAAGATATTCAAGAAATCTCTACAGAAATTTCTTAATGTGTTATTAACCCTCTCTTTCCCATGGTAGCTCCAGAGCTCCACTAGTTTTCGACGAACTGGAGACAAACCGAATTAGATGATTACTTAGTAATAATTACTAGAATATTTTTATATACTCATCAGATTAATCCAAAAGTAAACTGACTGTTTCAATAATAAAACTATTGATAAACAATCAATTTACTATTGAAAAACAATCAAAAACTTTTTTACCGAATTCGAAAAATTAAGACCATTTGCAACATTGTTTGTTCAAGTACTTTTGATAAAAACGCTTTTTTCGTAAAGAAATAGTCGATCAAAGTCGTGGGAAAGAGAGGGTTAAAATAAACTCTTGGAGGAATTTTTGGATTGAACTATGAAACAAACCTTCCCTATTACGCCATAATAATGTTGAAGTCCTTCATCGGAAAGAAATTGAGGCCTTCAAACAGAGTGTTACAATCGCCATCAGAAGATAGTCTACCTTATCTCAATAGAATTTTTAAGGACTATGAGAGTTAGATATTTTGTTCATATATTTCCCGATTAAGACAAGAATATAAAAAAATTGTGAATTTGACATCTACATTATACGCATTCATGAGAATAATATTTCATAAAGCACCTAGCTTTTGGATAATTTCCAACATATTACATTTTCGAATATTTATCTGTCCAAACAATATCTTTCCCATCGAATCCCGAACACAGACTTGTTTAATTGTTGACCGCCCACCGATTTACTTTAACTGCATCCGTTTTCTGTTCTTACCATTCTTGTTCAAACATTCCAACCTTCGAAAGCCAGCTTCCAATTATTTAATAACCATTTTCCCGGGAATCAGCATCCTCTAAATATTTTCCCACATAATCAATTAACAAATTTCTCAATCCGAATCAAACCCGCACATTCATCGGGCACTGGGATCGTTCATCACTCTCGGGGCATCACCGACCTCGGCCATGTTTCCCCCCTCATATAACTCCCAAAACTACCATTTTTTTCTCGAATTCATAAGAGTCATTTCCCGTTTCTGTCTTAAGCATTTCATCAAAAAGGTGGAGATTCCTGAACCGACTCGGTCTTACGACTTTCGTCCATAGCCAGAGCTACTCAGCTCATCATCATTCGTCCATCACTCACCGAGGCCATGGCGAAGTTCGAAACCGAACCGAACCGAGATTCGCCCGAGTTCTCACGGTTTGGTTAAATTGTTTGAATTCTCCCCCCGCGGCCGACCACCGCCTCCGAAGCTCACCCGAGTGCGCGCCCGAATGGCTTTTTGTTTCATCATCGGGAACCATTTGAGACTCGTTTTAGCTCGAAAATGATTACCCACCGCCAATCTGTTTTCTTTTGTGCACTGTAAAAGCTTCCTTCCCTATCGGAGAAAATTGATTTCGCTTTTTGTCGTCACTCTCGTGGCTATCTCATGGAGGTGTGTGCGGAGGGGCCCATCAACGGGCCCGTCTAGTTCAGACATTGTCTTACTTGAGCACTTTTTGTGTGGATATTGCGGCACCATCGAAGTTTTTGTTTTATCCATGGGCGTAGAGAGTCCTTCCCACCTCCCTGAACGATGGGAAAAAATCTTAACGAGAATTAATTATGTTTTTCAACGTATCACACGCAAATTCAAAAAAACATAATTCCGGCATGATAGATTCCGCCAAAGGTAATAATAGCCAAATTATTAGGATTCCGAAAAAGGTCCTACCATAAACTATTCGTTTTATCAACAGTATTCTATAAATTTTGCGAAGAATTTACCAAAACAATATTTTGCATACAAACTTTGAAGGGCTTGTGCAATCTTAGTTTTCATCCAATTGAGCTCATATTTTTGGAGAACACTCACAATTCGGTTTAGAATTGAATGAGTGGTGTGGAGAAAACACGATTTTTTGAAGCACCCTACTCTATATAATGATCATTTTTGCGTGAAACTCTTTACTCAAATTTTGAGGTCGATCATGTCCCCCACCTCTGATGGCCCAAGTCAGAATTGCATGACCAGATCTGGTATCATGCGTGTTACTAGGGGGATATCCTGGCTACGCCCATGTTTTGTCCCCGAACTGCCAAAACAAAATGAAGGGGTTAATAAATTAAGAGGAAAGCATTTTCTCATCTTTATACACAATTATGAAGCTCTATGAGGGGAATGCAGCTCGGCCATTCGTTCAGCTGTTGATGTTTTGTGCAGTTGGTACACTGTTGCACTTTACTCATTTCATTTCCAATTATTTTTTTAGGTTGCATTTGAGCTATGAAAAAACATGATTCATTTTTGGTCGACTTTTGTTATGAACAAGTTGGTTCATGTTCATACTAAATCTACCGGACGACCATGCTCTCAGTATTTTCAATCAAAAGATTGTCACTCAGCGAAACTCTTTTCTCAGTCGTTCAAGAACTGCTTAGTGAGTTACAGTAATGAATTTGAATGAATCACTGATGAAAGCCACTCACAGAATTTTCATTGAAAGTAACTCACAAATGTCTCGTGAATGGTATCTCACCTGACATTCTCGTGTATTTCCAGAACTATTTGTTCAAATACAATTGGGAGAACCTCGATAATTAAGCTCACAGTCGGTCAATTTCAGCAAAAAGAAAACGGTTTGTAAAGGAATGCTACTGAGAGACACTCAACCTCTTAATAGCAAGAGAGCTCACTCTTTCGCCAAGAGAGTCTCCGCGGCACACCAGCAAGAATAATAGCAGTTCGGAGCGTCGCATCACGGTTGGTTGGTTTTCGTTGACTCCACCTCCTTCTCGAGCGTGATAATGTGCCTTTACCGTCATCAGCAATCATCGGACGACGACGACGGCGGACGCAATTCTCTCGCGCTCTCTTTCTCTGGCTCGTAGCTATGCTGAGCGGCGGTGAGTACATCCACCACCCACCAACGTCTTCGGGCGGTGAGCGAAGTGAAACCCGATCACCGGCTCATGTGGTGATGATTGCTTCTTGTATGGTTCGTGCTTTGATCGGTCGTTTGGGTTATGAAATTGAATACGAGAAATAGCGCTTGCCGTGGCGTCAATGCACATTGGTCCACGGAACGAAATTAAGTGGAATAAATTAATAACTTGAAAAATATGAGAGATAGAGTTTTGGTGTCTTCTGAACATTTGTTTGTCTGCTCATGGCGCGTTATATACAAAAGTGTCCTAAGCGCCAAATTCCATAGCTTTCAAAATTCGCTCTCAAACTTTTTTATTTTAAAATATAGCGCAACAAAATGTTCTACAATATTGGAGATTACAGAAAATATGAAAACTTTGTAGAACATCATTTTTTTCTATATCTGATAGTTTTAGAGATATAGGACACTTTAGAACTTTTTGGTCAAAAATCGGTTTTTCCTCAATACTAACGAAAATATCAATTTTTCAAGCCTACTATGTTCTGAAGAGTTTTAGATATGAGCAAAATACACACTTTCTCTGAAGACGTCATCCCTCAAAAATTTTCATATGAAAAGATAAAAGCGTTTTTGAAGTTTTTTCACCCACTTTTCCAAGCGTAACATTTTAAAATGGCGCAAGTGGAATCAAAAACTTTTCCCGTTACTTGAATAAGCATATCTTCAAGTGTATTTTAAGAAACTTCGGTGATAGTATATTTCGATTTTCTCTGATAAATGCGTTTTGAATTATTCCTCAATTTTACTTAGAAAACATTATTTTTTCTGACGTCTGGTGATACTTATGCAATTACAGTAGAATGTTTTATAATATATTCATAAAAAATGAATTATTTTAGGCGCAAACAAGAATATTGTAGATGTTTATCATGCCATTTTTATATAAATATCGGTAATAATTTAACTTTACAGACAAGTTCGGCCTTTTAATTACCTTGACTTTTCATTATAGAATTCTGTTTACACTATGTTTCATGGTAACGCCACAAATGCGGTCCAAATTATCAATATTGCATATGCACGCTCCTTCAAAGTGTGATAGCATAAGGGTCATCCAAAAATGACGTCCATCAATTGGGGGAATGGAGGGGATCTATGAAAGTGTAACAGTGCATGCATAAGGTATTGAAAAAGGCGTGACAGCGGACGGAGAGGGGTCCGGAAATCCCGAAAAACGATGGACGTCATATTTGAATCGTCCCATACCGTGTGTGTCCTCTAATCCTTATGGTGTATTCGGTGCACTTATTCCTTGTAATGTAATGTAACAAGTGCAGCGAATGAATCGGAATGATTTGATGCGGACGTGTAATTATGTCACACTTTTCTACACTCTGCAAATTGTGTGACCGTCCACCGTACGACGGGGAAGTACGCAATAATTTGTACAATCACGATCATTTATCAATAAATTACTGATTTGTAAGTATCGTGCCGCTGCCTATAAGTTTCAAGTTAAAAAATATTTTACTTGAATCATCGTGATTTCAATTAACATCGTCAGTCCTAAACTTTTTTGGCTGAAAGGTGTAATATAAGAATATAAATTGATATTTTGATCCTCTCCCACTTCTTTAATACATATGAGTGAAACCATAAATAAAACTGCTTTCATGTTGGATAAATACAGTTTATACACTAAACGTCATTATCCCGCACTCAAATTCGCAAGCATGCACTTAAACCACACTTATGATGTCACGTTTTATAAATTATTTATTGGTAAAGAAAATAAAATGTGAGTTTTAAAATTTTCATTTCACATTTTAATCATATAAGCTCAAAAATATTCAAAATCTATCATTATTTGCTTGTATCAGTCATATTCGAAAGTTAATATTAAAATGATAATAAATCTTCGAGCTGTTTAGTTAAATAGATAAAAAAAAACCGAATTTAGTAGTATTCCATTAGATTAGACTAGTCGAGTCTAGTACACGACACTGAAGACGGCAGTTGAGGTCGAAATTCGCGTATCTGTCAAAGGATACAAACTCTAGTGGAATTAAATGCTACTTATTAAAAGCCAAACTTCGAATTTTCAAGTGCACAAGACAGGAGAATCTGACAACAGTTCGCGTTGAAAATCAATCAAATTACTTCCTTGCTGGTGGTGACCAGCAATGGGATAAGTTTTCAACGTGGAGTGCTGTTTGGCTCTCAAGTCTTGTGCTCTTAAAAATTTGAGGTGTGACTTCGTTCTATAATCACCTTAAATGAGGGATTAGTAAAGGTTATACAGTGCTGTTCTGAATAATAGCAGCGCATGTCGATTTTCATACAAAATGCTCAACTTTGACATGCTGTAGTTTTGTTCCCTTTCAAGCAATCGAGCTGAAATTTTCTCCACAGAACTACAAATATGATCAATTTTGTAACTACAAAATTTCAGTTTTTTCTGAGTCCCTGCCGAATAGTGAGACACTAGGTGAAATTTTTCGAAAAAATAGCAGTTTTTCATTTTAAAATTTTTCTTCTACAAATATTTTAAACATTTTCGGTTTAGGTGTAGGTTTGATAAGTAGGAGAAGATTGTTCCAATGGTAAGTGATATACAATTTAAAACTATAATGTCAAGCCGAAATTCAAATTTTAAAAACTGCTATTTTTTCGAACAATTTCACCTAGTATCTCACTTTCCGGCAGGGGCTTAGAAAATTTTGAAATTTTGTGTTTACAAAATTGAGCATATTTGTAGTTCTGTGGAGAAAATTTCAACTCGATTGCTTGAAAGGGAACAAAACTACAGCATGTCAAAGTTGAGCATTTTGTATGGAAATCGACATGCGCTGCTATTATTCAGAACATCACTGTATATAAACTTGAAAAGGTATCGACAATTATTAGTTAATATTTTTGAGATTTTGATCAAAGTTTTATTTCCCAATGTTCTATTCATACGGAGGCCAGAGTGCATATAATTGACATAGTTAAGTATTGTCTAGTTCAAAAAACACTTATACAAACTTAAAAAAAGGGAATGCAACTGCATTTGCATTGTAAAATCTAGTGAAAGCTTCAGCTTATATTGGCAGGACTTCTTTTAAATTTGTTTAAATTCGTCGAGTTTTCCTTCCATTGACGGTATTTTATAGCAAAGAACGAATATTTCTGTAATTATTAACTATATGAATAAAAATACCATTACTAAACTACTTGTTCATCCCAAGAATGATTCAGTATTTATTTATGTATTAAAAAATGTTTGACTGTAATTGAATAAGAATCTCATGAAGTTGAAAAAATCTGTTTTCTAAGTAAAATTATGGGATAATTCAAAACACATTTATTAGAGAAAATCAAAATATACTATAATCAAATTTTCTTAAAATGCACTTTAAGATATGCTTATTCAAGTAACGGGAAAAGTTTTTGATTTCACTTGAGCCATTTTGAAATGTTACGCTTGGAAAAGTGGGTGAAAAAACTACAAAAACGCTTATATCTTTTTATATGAAAATTTTAGAGATATGACATCTTCAAAGAAAATGTGTATTTTGCTCATATCTAAAACTCTTCAGAACATAGTAGGCCTGAAAAATTGATATTTACGTTAGTATTAAGGAAAAACCCGATTTTTGACCATAAAGTTCTAAAGTGACCTATATCTCTAAAACTATCAGATATAGAAAAAAATGATGTTCTACAAAGTTTTCATATTTTCTATAATCTTTAATATTGTAGAACATTTTGTTGCGCTATCTTTTGAAATAAAAAAGTTTGAGAGCGAATTTCGAATGCTATGAAATTTGGCGCTTAGGACACTTTTGCGTATAACGCGCCTTGACCAGACAAACAAATGTTCAGAAGACACTAAAACCCTATCTCTTATATTTTTCAAGTTATTAATTTATTCCACTTAATTTCGTTCCGTGGACCAATGTGCAATGATCGAAGACTAGGCCCATGTAAAGGGTAGATGTTTTAGTTTCGGAATGCGCAATTCGGTCGTCTGGCGGATTTCGCTAGAATGGAATTGAAAAGTGGGAAATGGTTTATCGCGGCAATTATCGGCAGAATGGATTGCATGGCTGAATCGTGAATTAACACTGAATGAGTTTTAAAATTTGGTTATTGGCTGTTATCTTGAACCTTGTTTATTGAGAGTAATAAACTATTGACAACGTAAACAAGCTAATAAAACTGTTTTTGAAAATATGGCCACATATATTTGAGTTCTAGCTTTTGAAGATAATATGCTATTTGTCAGTTTTTGATGATCTGGATTGATTGAAGCGGTAGCTTTAGATTTTCGGATCTGTTGAACTCCAGAGATTCAATCAAATCATCATTTATAAAGTTCTGGAAAGCCATAATTTTGTTACTAACGATAATGGCCTGCTGCTTGTGACCTGTGTTAGCAATCTTCGATGCCTGTTTTGCACGTAAGAATATCAGCAATTACCGTTTTGATTCATATTACGGATAGCTTCAAATTGCGGACACTATTTTGTATGGGAAACATTTTACCTGAAATGTTCCATTTGCCACTTAAAATTTTTCACTTTCGAGGCTCGTTTTAATAAGCAATTTTCATAGATATTTATGCAAATTTATAATGCCCAATTGCCATAGACCGCTCTTTATAAGTTAAATGACTTCAATTAATTATTTTATTTTTCTATTTATGATTTTCACGAGCTGTCCGGGATTAAAATCAAAGTTTTCGAAATATGAGTCAATAGTAAAAAAAACGTCCACAATAAGAATCATGAATAGTTCACACATTTCTAATTATCTTATCCTCACTCATCATTCGAAAATTAAGTGTTTTGAATGCTCAATAAGGGTAAGAAATCATACAGAATGATGTATTTCATATGCTTTCTGGTGAGTTATACTTCACTAAAGCCATAGCACAGTGATTTTTTTTTTGCCGATTTTGTGATCGAAATGGAATAACGTCTGAACCGTTGGTTTTAGTGAAAAAGTTTGTTCAGAGAAGTTTCTTGATTTGTAAAAGCGCTTCTTTTGATACTAGCGACCAGTGATTAAATCACCTAAAAGTGAGATAAAATAATATATTTTTTTACCTGTTTGAGATAAACGGTCGGCGTCTTCAGCAAAGTTGTAGCATATGTTAATTCAAGATACTTTGTCGAAGACACCAAATTTCTGTCTCTCATACATTACAAGATATGTAATGAGCAATTCCACCGAACATGACGAATTTTTTTTTTAATTTAATTTTTGTAGTTTTTGAATCGCCTGAAAATTTGCATATATATTCTTTATGACCAAAAATGCCATTTTGCACCTTCAGACCACCATTTTGAACGTCGCCTTTTTTGAGAAGGGCGTATCGGAAAATTCATAGCAAATCTTTAAAAAACTGTAACTTGAAAACGGTTTGTCCGATCGATTTGAGATCTTCTACAAAGTTGTAGGTATTGCTTAGGACTATATGGAGAAAAATATGCACGGTAAAAAAAAGTTACAGATTATTTTTTATTTCAAAAACAAAATTTTAAAATCGATTTTCTCCAGAAACGCAGTTTTGATTTTTTTAATTTTTGGATATGTTTTATGGGACAACTTATGTGATTTATTGCACAATGTTTCAAAATGTAAGAATTATGGACAAAAAAGTTATGATTTTTTTTTAAAAATTACAGATTTTGAAAAATAAATCGAAATAGAGGAAACCAATAATTTTTTATGTGATTATTTGAAAGTACAGAAAAATTGCAATCGAAAAGTACTTAAGTAAATTTTTTCTAGGTTGCATCAATTTCGAGATATACTCATATTTATATAAAATTTTCAAATAAAAAAAGTAAAATAGGCCCTTTTCAAACATATTTCGTGTTTCTCCATTCCAGAAAAAAAAAAAATTGATTGAGTGAATCGTTGCTGAATTGTTTATTGTTTGATCAAAACCTATATACTAAAGTATTTAAAAAAGTATGCACGGTAAAAAAAACTATAAACGAAATTTTCAAATGAAAATTTAAAGTTCATTATTCTTAAAAACCGCAAAATTGATGTTTTTAATTTTTGGATATGTTTTGCAGCATATTGTTTGTAATTTCCTGCACAATGCCTCAAAACGGAAAATGTTTGTATAAAAAATAAATTATTTAAAAAAAATAAATAAAACGAATTTATGTAAAACAGTTATTGGTGCGTTTTTTTGAGTACAGAAAAATAACTATATATTTTTAAATATGAAAAATTTCTATCGAAAAATACTCAAGTAAAATTCAGTTGTATTGACCGAGGTCAATGACGGTACAGTTACCAAAGACTCCTGACTTGGAACATTCATTTCAGTATCAGAAGTTACATGTTCATCACTGCTCGATGAGTCATCGCTACTAGATAGTTGAGTACAATTAGACAGTTTTAAACGACAAGAATCACAAATTTTAAGCTTACTATTTAATTTATTCTGTTCAGCAAATCCCAAAAAAACCAATTTCTGAATATTTTATATAAGTATGAGTATATCTCGAAATTGATGCAACTGTACTATCAAGTAAACACATAAAAAATATTGTTTTCCTTTATTTCGATTTTTTTTTAATTTGTAATATTTTATAAAATTATAACTTTTTTGTCCATGATTCTTCCATTATGAAACATTGTGCAATAAATCACATAAGTTGTCCCCTAAAACATGTCCAAAAATAATAAAAATCACAGATGCATTTTTATAAAAAATTGATTTGAATTTGTTTTTATTAAAAAAATCTGTCATTATTTTTTACCGTGCATATCTTTTCCAAATAGTAATAAAAAAATCCCTACAACAATCGCAAAATATATACAAAAATTAAAAACATCAATGTTGCGGTTTTTAAGAACTATTAGCTTCAAATTTTCATTTGAAAAATATAAACGATAATTTTTTACCGTGCACTCTTTTTTCAATACTTAAGCATAAATGTTTTGATCAAACGATAAACGATTTAGCTACGATTCGCTCAATCAAAATATTTTTTTTCTGGAATGGAGAAACACGAAATATGCTTGAAAAGGGTCTATTTTTCTTTTTTTATTTGAAAATTTTATATAAATATAAGTATATCTCGAAATTGATGCAACCTAGAAAAAATTTACTTGAGTACTTTTCGATTGCAATTTTTCTGTACTTTCAAATTATCACATAAAAAATTATTGGTTTCCTCTATTTCGATTTTTTTTTCAAAATCTGTAATTTTTTAAAAAATCATAACTTTTTTTTCCATAATTCTTCCATTTTGAAACATTGTGCAATAAATCACATAAGTTGTCCCCTAAAACATGTCCAAAAATTAAAAAAATCAAAACTGCGTTTCTAGAGAAAATCGATTTTAAAATTTTATTTTTAAAATGAAAAATAATCTGTAACTTTTTTTTACCGTGCATATTTTTCTCCATATAGTCCTAAGCAATACCTACAACTTTATAGAAGATCTCAAATCGATCGGACAAACCGTTTTCGAGTTACAGTTTTTTAAAGATTTGCCATGCATTTTCCGATACGCCCTTCTCAAAAATTAGGCGAGGTTCAAAATGGCAGTCTGAAAGTGCATAACGGCATTTTTGGTCATAAAGAATCTGTATGCAAATTTTCAGGCGATTCAAAATATACAAAAATAATCGGGTTTGCGAAACGGCGTGGAACCGCTCTAATTTTATCTTAAAATTACCCTTAAAAATCAAAATTTTAGTTTAACTTTTTTCCACAATTTTTGACATTTGTTGTGTCTTCTACAAAATTGTTCAACTACAAAAACTACATGTTATTGCTGAACATTGCATCTTGCTATCTCTTATGGTAAAATAGTTATTTTCAAATAATCGATTTTTATGGGTCTTTTTTGGACTAATAGAATTAGTTTGGACGCAGCTTGATGCACATAGCGATTTGCGATTCTGAAAGGACTGTTTTTTCACTTTCAAATGACATTAAGAAGCGGTCTATTGATTTTTATGGTTAATCTAGTTAAACCATAAAAATGCATTTTATAGTTCCTACTCGGAGCATCGGTCTGTTTTGCAGGTAAACAAATTAAACAAACAAATGAAAATGATAAATCATGATAATAAGGAATGGTACAACTAATTTATAATCAAATTTATACCTGTATTTGTTGAAAAAGACATTTTTCAACAGTTCTCACTGAATTCAAAGAGTTTCTAACAGTAATACTTTGTCTGTATTAGTATAAGTGAAATTTACATCCACTATAGAAGTGTCATCACACATATTATTCTCGATAGTTTTGTTTAAACTTTGTTCCTACATCATAGAAGAATTTGTAAAACACGAATAGAAGATTTTGTATAACACGAAGAGGATTTTTATTAGCTATTTAATTTTATTAGCTATCGCCTATCGCGAAATTTAGAAAGGAACAAGGACATTACATGGTAGCGCCACATATGAAAGTTGCGTGACAAACAAACTACGAAACGCTCAATGGAGAGTCAAAAGTTGGGTCAAACGTTATGACTTAAACAAAAATAAAAAAAATAAAAGCATTTCCATGCTAAATGAAGTTTGTGGGTGAGGGAGAATACCAAAAATTATATAAATGGTCATAACGTATCAAATCCAACATATTATATGAAATAACGTTATGAAAACGAGGAAAAAAGTCGTAAAACCGCAAAAAACCCGCTTCTGGCCAAAAGTTCTTAGTGTCATTTGAAAGTGAAAAAACAGTCTATTCAGAATCTCAAATCGCTATGTGCGTCAATCTGCGTCCAAACTAACGCTATTAGTCCAAAAAAGACCCATAAAAATCGATTATTTGAAAATAACTATTTTACCATAAGAGATAGCAAGTTGCAATGTTCAGCAAAAACATGTAGTTTTGGTAGTCGAACAGTTTTATAGAAAACGCAAAAAATTTCAAAAATTGTAGAGTTGTTATTAAAATTATGATTTTTAAGAGTCATTAAGAGTCAACATTACATCTTGTAATGCATGAGAGATAGAAATTTGGTGTCTTTGATTAACATCTTGAATTAACATATGCTACAACTTTGCTGAAGACACCGACCGCCTATTTCAAACAGGTAAAAAAATATATTTTATCTCACTTTTAGGTGATTTAATCACCTGGCCGCTAGTATCAAAAGAAGCGCTTTTACAAATCAAGAAACTTCTCTGAACAAACTTTTTCACTAGAACCAACGGTTCAGACGCTATTCTATTTCGATCACAAAATCGGCTAAAAAACACTGTGCATAAGTGTCCGTAATATGAATCAAAGAGATGCACCTGGCGTCGCCTAAATGACAATACCCGCTTCCTAGCAAATCACGTGCTTGATGTTGGGCGACATTTCTTAGATGTCATAGTAGTTTCAAGAACGTAATACCAGATCGGATCTTTATCTCCTTGGGGGCTAAGATACAGGCACAGTTATTAAGCGTCGTGATCAAGAAATAACAGAACGCTTGTCAATGGCTGATTTGGCTGCTCAGTACCGCCAGAACCTAGACGAACTGCTGGAATAATCAAAGTTTCTAGAAGTGGCAAGGGACTGTGGGACCCTATCCACGAATCTCCGACTATAACGGCAGGAAATTTGATTGTCGCTGGTCAATCACGAAGACGAAGCGACTGGTTCGATGAAGAGTGCCAGAGCGTGACATACGTGAAAAATGGCCGCCAATAGCCGCATATTAGCGGCCGATATCCAGTAAAACAGAGAGCAGCGCAGGAAGCATTTTCAGCAGTTGTCGAAAAGTAAAAATGGGAATGTAGCGAGGATCATGGTGATCATGGCAATATCGATATTTAGGTATTCTAAAGATACGTTAAGTAATCCGTCAGTTTTGATTTTCCGATGCTATTTGAATACAGACGTATTATCAAACATACAAGATCCATTATTATAGTAAATGATGCAAATATTTTGATATTTAGAAATCCTAGAGTTCGATTTCTCGAATCTATGAAAATGCACTTTGGTCCAGTCAGCCAGATTACCGAACAATCACTCTGCATAATTCGGCAAACAATATTCTGCCGCGCACTGTCTTGTTAAAGATCTGATGACCACTCGAGAAGTGCTTCGTCGGCAAATGGCAGACTGGTTTTCATGAATGCCACTGGTCAACGGATCATATGTTCCCTTTGCGAACGATCTTATAGACTTCGCCTTAACACGCAGACTCATAATCTTCTTTATGGCGTTACGTGCCAACTGGGACAAGGCCTGCTTCTCAGCAACACTCACCATAAGCGAGCTTATGCTTTACTTATTCATTTCCACGTCCTTTGCCATCTACACTAAACTTAGGAGCAAGCCCTGTCCCAGTTGGGACGTTACGTCAAAAATAATAATATTAAGAAAAAAAAAGCTTATTGACCATCCACTAAGCGTTACTTTCCTGATTTTTTTTTGAAATCGTTTGATTATTTGAGGCTCAATTTCGTTTAACGCTTCATGGAGCTGAAATTCATTTTTGTACTATTTGCAACTAATTCTCTTTTTCAGTACCAAAATTCGTATGGGGTAGAGCCAGGGTACTCGTGGCAACTCGAGGTAAATGGGAACAATTTTTGGAAGTCAGAACATGGTAAGGATTGGGTAAAGGATTCTCTGCAGCTCATCCGGGATGTATATGGAAGCTCGATTATCGTGCCGTGGCGTTGAACCCAATTTCATTACGGTATTCGTCTGCCTGATGACCACGATCCTCAATCCAACACAAAGACACCATCAACACACAAACTGGATAGGAAAACAAGAGAAATAACACACCTAAAGTTACTGAAAAAATACAAGCGAGTCAATCTCGAAACCTGAATCTTATTTCTAGAGTTCGTTTTGTATGTCCTATGTTGATTTTAGGACAATCAAATCGAACTCTATAAATAAGATGCAAAGAACATATTGCTGTATCCATTTCTAGGCAAGGAATTAGAAATAGGATTTGCGTATGTCTTTAAATCAAAAGTGGCCGAACATTTTTCCATGATGAACATAATATGACAAGCGATAACATAGACATCGTACGAAGCGTATCTTCATCTTGGAAACTAGACGTCGCTAATGCTAAGTATGCTGTTCTGCTCAAGAAAAGTAAAAATTTCTGCCCAAGAAATGGTCAAGAAAATTCCCACAGATCTCGATTTCTTATACCACTCTCTATTCTGCCGAGTACATTAGACTTCTGGCAACATTGTCATCATCTGTCACCTTTTGGCACTCCTCATCAAACCAACCGTTCCTAGGTCGTCTCTCAGTAGTGCTTATCACCCCTCGCGCTGCTATGCTCACCGCTCTTTGGATAGACTCCCAAAGATTATTGAGGTTGTTGGCTCACTCTTCCGGGTTCATTTAACGACCTGAAATTCCACGTACATTCAAATCATAGTCCTTATAAAAGTATCGTTCGTTATTTCTCCTTTCTTCAATTTTAGTGGTAGGTAAGAAATTCGATATGCTACCTTACAAGGGTTACGATACCTACATCACGATGGTGGGGCTGCCACCTTAGGTGTAGCTGACGTGATACAGTATTTTATATTTAGCCGCTAGATGCCAGAACAGACGCCATTTGACGCACTTATTTTGGTGAACAGACGCTCAAGATGCACCTCCTCACTTTAATTTATGTCAACAGTGCCCAGGTTGTATATCCGATAAGTACGCAACCCTTGGTTGACGGTCTTTCTCATCGTTTGAACCATGGAAGCGTGAGGTAGAGACATGTGAGGACCAGAGCTATGTTGACTTTTTTTGTAGCTTCGATCGGTGTTTTACGAGAAAAACAAAATCATACTAATAAGATTTATCGGTCTTTATACTCAGAAAATAACAAAACGTGATTGTATGGAACTTTATGGCTATCGATTTTATCAATAAAGCTTGGAGATCTAATTGCCTTTATTCAGATGAGTTCTTCAAATATCTTTAACAGTCATCGAGCTCAAAACTAGATATACCTAACGCATTTTCATGAGGTTATATGAGTATAAATGTTATTCATAAAGTTTCAAGAGATTACAGGTGCTTTTTGGTGAGATAGTCTATATTCAAAAAAGGTTTTGGATGGAGTTTTACGGATACTTGACAGAATACGTAGACATGTTGCTTACTTTGTATTAGATACAGTACTGGTTTCTCTTGTAGATCTGAAGGTCTTGTTCGCACTTAGGTGGTAAACCAACCGTCTTGACATGGTGTACGTAATAGAATAACTGTTTTTATTGTCTGATTCTAAAAGTATATATACAAAATGGATAGGAATACAGAGATTCATGCAAAGTCATTTGCATCAACAGGTCTATACTAAAAGGAGCTCGTCGAGCACAAGACATGGCTGTGGGCTCCAGCCTTCCAATGATCACTGGTTGCGCTTAAAGATCTGATACTATACTCAAATGAATCTCATTGGTTTTGAGCCTCATAACTTCGGTAAAAAATAATCTTATTATCCTGTTTGCAAGCGAACCTCCGAAAGATTTTTTTTTTTTTTTTTAACAAGTAAAATTTGTTTATTTGTATTCAGCGTAAAAAATTAATTACATAATAATTATTTATACAAGTTGAATTTCAAATTCTAATGAGCCTATGTCTATAACATTATTACATTGTATAATAAAGAAGACATATTTGATGAACATTTGCAATATTTTAATTTTCTTGCATCTTGATATGCCGTTTAGTTGTGGTCGTAGTAGTTCTCCAATAGACAATGTGCGCCATCCATTCAGAAGTGAGGTAATTTTCTGCTGAAGCGAACGCCACGCTGCGGCGACGCGCACACATTCACTGAGTTTGTGCTCTAACGTCTCGGTTGCTCTGTTGCAGTGAAGGCAAATATCTCCGTCAGTCCTGTTGATACGGTACATCAGTTTTCGGTGTTCGATTTTCGCGTTCACTAAGAGGAACAGTGCGCTACGCTGATTTGAGTCTAGCTGACGCATCGAAATATTGACCCAAATTTGCCGCCAGTTATTCGTTGGGTGCTCGCGAGAAATTTTGGGCTGTTCAGTTTGTTCGATGTACAAGTTATGCATGCCATCTGCGGAGGGATTTTCTCGGACTAGAGGAGGGAGAGTGGGAATAGTCGAAAGGATATATTTTAAACATGGACAGTCTGCTGGGGGGTTGGGATTGGCTTGGGTGAGGAAGGATTTGTAAAAAGGAAGGGACTCGATATCACGCATATGACGGTTCAGTAGCAGCGCTCTACATTTGAAAGCAGGGAGATGCAACTTCAAACCGCCAGATTCTTTGCTGCGCGCAAGTTGTTGCATAGGAACTCTCGCTGGAATACCACGCCATAGGAATGATCCCATCGTCGACGTTAATTTTGCCGTATGTGTAGCACTCGGAGCGAGCGTTGAAGCCAGGTACCATATCTTCGATGTGATGAAGGTATTGAGTAGGGTTACCTTTTGGTGTAGGGTGAGTGATCGAGTTGAGTGGAGAAAAACAAGGCGAGCAAATTTACTAACAAGCTCGTCCCAGTTCAGCTTGTTCATCAGCCGAACGGAGTTGGCAAATATCACTCCCAAAATCCGAATGGTGTTATCGTTCCGCAACCACGGCACTGTGAGTGGCATGACATCGGTGTAGCCCACCGATATTGACGAGGATTTCGCCAAGCTCAGCCGAGCCCCAGAGACACGCTCAAAACGATGAAAAGTTTCTCTCATGCGCTCCAACCTTTCGCTACACGTTGAAATCACCGACACGTCATCGGCATATGCTACTACAAGATCGGGTCCCCCTACCTCTTCGAGACGCTTGATGAGAGGGTGAAGATAGAGCACGAAAAGATGCATTGAGAGTGGATCTCCCTGCCGAACCGATCTCTCAATTGGGAATGGTGCTGACAAATATCCGTTTACGAGCAGCCGCGATGTCGAAAGTTCTCCTATTTTGCTCAGCAAACGAACAAAGTCCGGGTTTAAGCCGATCGAGCACATGGTCCGAGCAAGAAATGTACGATCAACCAGATCGAAAGCATGCCGAAGATCGAAGGAAGCCAACAAGCCCCGTTGTTTCGTCTTTTTCAGTCTTGCAATGCGATCCTTCAGGGCAAGTGTTGCCTGAAATATGTTTCGGCCGAAATTTGAACATTTCTGGCCGTCGCTGATTATACGATTGGTACGCATCACATTTTCCAAGCGAAGTTTTAGGATGCGGGAGAATATTTTGTAGTCACAGTTAAGAAGCGATATTGGTCTGTATGAGTGAGCAGTTTGGTCATTACCTTTCTTCTTCACGAGCACAATCACACCGTCAACAAATTCAGCCGGGAAATTTCCAGCCAGTGCTTCGTTCATAATCAGAGTAAGTTCTCTCCAGATGATGTCAAATGTTTTGAGATAAAAGTCTCGTGGTATCGAGTCCCCGCCCGGAGATTTGTTCGGGCTGCTCGATTTTATCGCTGTGAATACGTCGGCAACCGTGATTTCACTCATGCAGCACTCGTTCATCGGATCGTTTTCTGGAACTACTCTCTCACACAAGAATTCGTTCGCCACTTCGTTTTCAACCGCACCAGCAGCGTACAGCGTTCGGTAGAATCCAAGCATATGCCTTTCGATAGCTTCAGATCCTTCGATGGGGTCGTTGTTTTCGTCTCGAAGCTGCGTGATTATGGTTCTTTTCCTACGCCTTTCACCTAGCTGGAACGTCGAAATGGGCTCGCCAGCAACGTAGGACTCGTTGATCCGCATAAATGTGTTAGTGAACTTACGCTGCAGTGTCAACATTTGCGCCTTCACCCTGTTGATTGTTGATAGCATTTCTGGATGCATATAGTACGCGTCGTATGCTTGTCGCAGTTCGCTGTAAAGCTGTTGGTGCTGCCGATGGAATTCATCAAAAGCTGTTTTTGATTTCCAGCGGAAGAAAGATTTTATCTTGGGCTTTGCACAGGAGATCCACCATTGCATCCAGGAAGAGAAATTTCTCCGTTGGCGGGTCCAATATTGCCAGCGCGTGCGAAATTCGATAATGTTTTCTGTTGTTAGCAGATGTGGACGTAGAGACCAAAAACCACGGCCAGCTTCTCTACCAAGGTATGGAAGACAAATTCGCGCAGTCAAAGCCTTGTGGTCTGAGAATGAGCAGACATGTAAACATGCTGATCTCACATAGTTCCGTAGGCTCTGAGTGACGTAAATTCTGTCAAGGCGGGATGATGAATTATGCGTAACGTACGTGTATCCAGGCATATTTGGATACATTTTTTCCCAAATGTCGAGAAGCTGCAGTTGCTGAACGGTTCTGAGGAGAGCGGGGCTGGAGTTGTGGCCTGTCGCATCGCACTGTCGCAAGACACAGTTGAAGTCGCCGGCTATCACTGTGTGTTCCGTGGGGTGACGGAGATAGTAGGCGAGTGTGCCATCGTAGAAACGTTCTCTCTCAGCCCGAAAGGCAGTACCGGACGGCGCATATACATTGCAGAGAGTTGTGTTTTGCACTCGAACGGCAATTATTCGTCCATCCAGACTTCTCTCGACATTTGTATATTGGACGTGCTCTTTCAGCGCTATTGCCGTTCCCCTTCTAGTCTGGTCAACATTGCACACGACGTTGTAGCCTGGCAAGAGGAGCTGCTCGTTCTCCACTTCCTGCAGAAAAGCGATGTCTATCTCCGAGTTACGAAGAAATGTGTTTAGGGCATTGAGTTTGGTTGGATTGGTGATGGTGTTGATGTTTATCGATGCGATATTATAACTGTGGAAGGCCATTAGATCTGGGTAACCATCTCTTCGTCTGCTTCGTCTTCGTAGTTTTGTCGTAGCTTTTTCCCTGCGAAACGACCACTACGACGCTTGCTGTTGTTCGAAGTTGAAGAATTGTCGGTTTCATTACCGTCACTCGCTTGACGTGGAGATTTTCGGCTTGTTGAAGGTTGATTTTGCGAGACAGTCGGTGGTGGCATGAGATTGTTGCTTTGTTCGGCTGGGTTCGGATTTGAGGATCTGTTAACGGTTTCTGAAAGTGATGTCATCGGGGAAGCGGGAGGTGGCGGCGGTTCGCGTGCACTTGCTCTCTTGCTCGATGGAAGTGGCCCGTGACAATTTGCCTCTTTGGATTTCACTCCAAATAGTTTGGCAAACGGCATTTTGGTTTTTGTGGCAACGACTTTCGCAGCGCTGGGAAGGGTCTCGGAATGTTTGGTCACGTTGGCGTAAGTCTTTTGTACAAGCAATTTCTTGTTTTGTACGCACGAGATGCCATTGTGCACAAACTCTCCACAGTAGCGGCACGTCTGCAGCTGCCCGAAATAAACAACATTTGTAGCTTGTCCATCTATGGTGACGTAGCTTTGTATGTTGCGTTTCACAATCATGCGAGCGATACGAGTACCGGTCGGGAGACCAGCAAAGCGGTATTTGCTGTCCCATAGCTGTTCGGTGACAGAGAGAACTTCTCCGTAGCTGCTGAGAAACTCAGATATCTGCTCGTTTGTAATATCTTCGGAGAGATCGGTCAACTTGACCTCCACGGATCCGTCCTCAAGCGTGATCCGTAGTTTGTAGACTTTGCCATCTACCTCGGTCTCATGCTTGTTATCGTGTTCAGCAACGATTTTCTGCGCAAGCTCGAGGTTAACAACCTTCACGAAGGCGCAGCCGAGTGCCCTGCTCGGCTGAAGTCGAACAACTTGTTCATATTGAAGGCCCAGTACAGAGCCAATAAAATCGTGAAGCTCTTCAAAAGATGGCTTCTTTGGCACGTTCGCGTAATCGATACGGAACGTGTTTTCGCGTCGAACACTCATCGCGGTGAAATCCGCGACACTATGAACGGCGAGCACAAAACGCGAAACGATGATGAAAACAAGATCGAAAAAAATATCAATAGCTTGCGTGAGGCTTCCAGCGAGAAGTACGACTGCTCGGCATGGAAGTTGAGCGCTAACTAATACTCAAATGAATCTCATTGGTTTTGAGCCTCATAACTTCGGTAAAAAATAATCTTATTATCCTGTTTGCAAGCGAACCTCCGAAAGATCACGCTTGTGGAACTCATTGTCAGGCTTTGGAAAATTTAACGATCATTGACACACGAGCCATAATTTCCAATCGTGGAAGATAACGAGCCATGAACGAAAACAAGACAGACATACACCACCCACTGTATGATGCCGATTACTGTGTGTCACCACTTGTAACATTCGCTGACCCACTCTCATTCTAATCAAGAAACAGAGGCGAATATTTTCCATTATTTGTGCTATGTTTGCAACCAAAGGGATGTTCAATAATCCAATAGATTATAATTCGGTTACTTGTTTTTAATTATGAATCGTGGTTTACGGCTAATTAGCCGAGTGGAAGTTTTAATAACTACCGAAAGCTTTGCGAAGAAAAAAACCACGTGAATATTGAGCTGAAATCGAATTCAGGTTAACTTCTGCGTTCATGAGTCCTCTCATGGCGTAGGGGTAATGCGCCTTAACTAGAGATCAGGGAGTCGTGAGTTCGATTCTCACTGAGAAGACGTGTAACTTTTTCGCAAAACTTCACAACAATTTGTCCATTTATTCCAATTACAATATATATGTAATGTTTAGCTTTCGGTAGTTGTAATAATTAGGTTGTTAAAGGCTACATTACCAGAAAATATGAAAGTTATTACCAATTTTATGCAAAACATAATTTACCCGAATGGCCCGCTACTGTTGCAGTCTGTGAGAGTTGCTGCTCTTGAACGCTCCCGTGCCACGAACCAAACGAGAGAGAAAATGTTTACATTCATAGGGCTCTCCGATTGCGATGTGTCACGAACTGTTATGGTTCTTTTTTTTCTTCTTCTTGGCATTAACGTCCACTCTGGGACAGAGCCTGCTTCTCAGCTTAGTGTTCTTATAAGCACTTCAACAGTTATTAACTGAGAGCTTTCTTCGCCAAAGTTGCCATTTTCGCATTCGTATATCGTGCGGCAGGTACGATTATACTCTATGCCCAGAGAAGTCGAGGAAATTTCCGTTACGTAAAGATCCTGGACCGACCGGGAATTGAACCCAGACACCTTCAGTATGGCTTTGCTTTGTAGCCGCGGATTAAAATCACTCGGCTTAGGAAGGTTCAAAGATCTGAACTAATGTACTCAAACAAATTATCTGACAAGTTTCAAAAGTGGTTGAACTTAAAACTTTACCGAACGTATGCGCAATTCAGGACAAACATTTGGAAAAGGCCCAAGAGATCTTGAGCCTTTTTTTCAGAAACGTTGCTGTTGAGCCCTTTTTAGCCCGCCCATGCAAACTAACACCACTCTCAGAAAGATTGGTGTTAGCTCTTCTCGATAGTGGTATTGAAAGTGTTGTGAAAAACTCAATTTCTCACAACTCACGCTTGAGATTTTTCATGCGTGAGTTGTCAATCATGCAACTCAGCAGTCAAAAAATCATGGATGAGTTGGCTCACCTTTTTGACTCATTGTCTCGTATTTCCAAAGTTTACTCACACACGGCAATAATTTCTTGTTAGTCTGGTAAAATTATAGTAATCCATTCTAACGTAAACAACAACATTCGGATTTCACGAGTTTTTGCCGGGAATTGCGACTGAATATTTTTTTACGGTTTGAGTTGATTCAGTTGATTTTGCATCAAAATCTCAAGCGTGAGATTTGCGAAGCAGATCTCTAATGAGTTTGCTCTCACGGGAGAGCATATTGATTGAGATTTTGAGTGTGAGTCTATCAACACTGGGTATTGATGAGCGTGATCGAGTTGTATTGGGCTCAACAGCGTCTTGCAAAACCAATGTTTTCCAATGTCGATGTGCCCTTTTGAAATATTTGTCCAGAATTGTCATAAGATTTTATGGATTTAACTGTACATGTCCAAAAGCTCTTCTCAGGAAATACTGGTAACGCTAGTAGACTCATTGCAAAGATCCAGATTTCAGAGTATATCAAAACATTTATGTTTTCTTATTAAACGTAAGCGAACAACAACTAGCTAAGGCTTTCCAAGAAATCGTAACGCAAATCTTGAGATTCATTCACTAAGTGCTTATGTTTGTGCATAGCCCAAAACTGCGTGAAACCTACTCACGAAAACTTATCAAGCAAATCATCCATCATGCTCTAGATATCCCTCAGAAAAATAAAAACTGTTACTCAAACAACCTTGCCGCTGAATATTTTTGTTTGGCTCACCTTCACCCAAAGAGGCAAACACTTCCAGAAAACGGCCAAGTCTACCTTTTAAGCCGGGGTGTAGGAGCTAGACAAACATAATTAGAGACTACCATGCGCGAAGAACAACAAACGTTACGATTGTTTTCGCCCGTGGACCATCACAACATGCCCAAGTCCGACAACGAAGACGACGAGCCTTTCTTTCCTCTGGGCTTTAAGCCACTTGAAAGTCAATCATTTGCTCTTATTCCAAGTTCGTTGCGTTTTTTGGACGAGTTCGCCTTACTGTTATAATTATATCATATCTAATCAGATCATCTCCAGGCAAAGAGACCGAGCCCCGGTTGCACAGTGGGACGAAACTTGAAATAGACGTCAAAACTTCCTACAGCCATTTTAACCCAAAGAATTCTTAGGGACATTTTTTTGAAATATGCATTTATGGTTTGAAAGCCTCTTAGAGGTTTTGACCGTCTATTTACATATTCGTCCCACTGTACGACGGCCGGTGAGAGGTTCACTGCCCAAACGAGTGGGCGAAAGGAAGCGGGCTCAAACAAGAAAACCCGGAGGAAAAACAAAAAGGCGCAACGCACCGGCAAAGATCACGACCCCTAGGAATAGCGGAGGTGCTGACCAAAAAGTCAAAATTCGCACATTTTCCCGGTAATTATGACGAGGCAGTAATTAGTTTTCTTTTTACGGCTCTGAATCTATTTCGCTGCCATTAGTTGTTGTTTTTCGCTCTTCTCTTTTCTTCGACGGGCCAAATGCAATTGGGCTTAGTGTTGGGAACGTTTTAATCCATTCAGGCGCCAACAGCCTACAGCCAGAGTGCCTTTCTTCCTGCGCTTATCGACGTGTAAAATCAGATGCTCTTTTTGGCACCAATTTCCAGGAAAGCGATCTCAACGGCGCTCACGGTGTTTCGTATAACGCAAGGTGTTTATGCATCGTTCTACACCTCTACACTGATTTTGAAAAGAAAAATCATTTGACAAAGTCTTTGAGCTACGCTTTAAAATCGTAGATTTTTAGTTCATAAACGTTGTATGTACAATAAATCGTCTCTAAATATTAGGGAAGATCCTGGACAATCCCGATAAATTGAGAAATCGTGAGCCAATCAAGATGGTGTATTAGAAGTAATGACTGCTCACATAGTCAAATGGGTTGAGGACCACTAGTTTTGACGGTTACGCCTTCACAAGGGCGTTACTCAAAATTTTATTTAACTATATATTTTGAAGATCGGTTCAGAAGTGTAAAAACTTTACAAAAAAAAATAGCTTTGACGATTTTTTTGCTGAAAATAACAGTAAATGGAGCACCGTGTATACCAACTACCTTCGAAGTTGGAGTACACGGGTTGCTGGGGGATAAAGAGCCTCGACCACTCAACCAATCATCGCCGTCGGGTGGATTTAATGATTCAACAACAATTATAGAATTAGAGCTATGAAAAGAGCAGCGTGCCCGAGAGCAATAGGGTTGGGATTTTCGAATCGGTTTTCCAAAATAGGAAGCACGCTGCTCGTTTCGGGGATATTGGCTCTTGACTCGAACTCGAGCGCGCGCGCTGGTTGCCTCCGTATGATGAGGCGAGAGTCTCGACGCGCTCTCGAGATGTTGTCCGAAGCTGCTGCTCGGTGGCCACTGGAGTTTGTTGTTGTTGATTCGGCGTGTGATGCTCGAGATATTTTTCTTGCATATCAAATCATCGCTGCCGAGAAGAGATAAAATCCTCTTAACGTGCGGATGAATCTGAATACGCAAACACGCGCGTCTTCTGAACGGAGTCGACTCGTGGTTCGAGGATTAAGCGGGAGCTACTTTCACATACAGACTCGAGCACCACTGTAACTGCTAGTGAAACGTTTTTGTTTGTTTGTTGTCTTCTGTAGGGATAGTGTAGCTTATGATGGGAAACGGGGAAACGTTTACATAATGTAGGCGATAGAAGAAAAGTGGTATAAAGTAGGTGGAAAGAAGGTCAAAATACAATCCAGAGTTATTAAGGTACATTCAGTAGATTGGATATCAAAAATATCATAGCACTAATCCGTTTAACGCCTTGCCGGTCAAAATTGTAGAAGTCTT
Source organism: Aedes aegypti (assembly GCF_002204515.2). Taxonomy (NCBI): domain Eukaryota; kingdom Metazoa; phylum Arthropoda; class Insecta; order Diptera; family Culicidae; genus Aedes; species Aedes aegypti. The sequence goes on from NC_035108.1 coordinate 407,032,994, forward strand.
TGTATTCTAACAAACGTTAGATACATTTTAGCTATGAACACTGTTACATGTTTACCAATACAGACAGATACCACTGCGGAACACGTTTTTGTCTCAAGCACCAAAATACCGCCATTTACTTAATTAAGGATTGCGGAATCCATTGCCGGGGCCTTCCTTAGCCGATTGGTTAGAGTCCGCGGCTACAAAGCTAAGCCATGCTGAAGGTGTCTGGGTTCGATTTCCGGTCGGTCCAGGATCTTTGCGTAATGGAAATTTCTTTGACTTCCCTGGACATAGAGTCATCGTACCTGCCACACGATATACCGTTTTGATTCATATTACGGACACTTAAGGCCTCAATGAACTATAACCGATCAGGAAGCATATAAAATAATTCAATATGCATGATTCCTCGGCGATATCGAGCCTTCAAAACACTTAACTTAACAAAGATTTTGATTCCGCTACATGAATAATTTTTAATAAATAGAAATGTGTGAACTTTTCATGATCTTTATTCCGGACGCTTCCTTACTTTTGCCTCATATTCCGGGCACTATGATTCGAATTACGGACAGCTCATGAAAATCATAAATAGAGAAGTCAAATCATTATTTGAAATTGGCAAACCACTAAAGAGGCGTCGAAGGCAGTTGAGTGTTATAAATTTTCATAGATATCTGTGGAAAATATTGATTAAAACGAACCTCGAAAGTGTGAACTTTTGAACGGCAAAATTTGAAAAATTTCGTGTGAAATGTTTCCCATACAAAGTAGAGTGTCCGGAATAAGAATCTGTCCGTAATATGAATCAAAACGGTACGAATGCGAAAATGGCAACTTTGGCAAAGAAAGCTCTCAGTTAATAACTGTGGTAGTGCTCATTGAACACTTAGCTGAGAAGCAGGCTCTGTCCCAGTGAAGACGTTAATGCCAAGAAGAAGAAGAAGAATCCATTGCCATTTCCAAATACATCGTAGCACGTCTAGTTTTTGACATATGACTTGTTGAAAATCAAAAATTTGTCTATTCCAGTCAACTTGCATACTTGCTTGTATGCCATTGAATTCAAACATCATGTGTGTAACAGTACTGTTCATCAAAGCGCTTAATAACTTCGATAGTCTTAAATTATTTTTGGTGGTTTGTACTTTGCCATATAAGAGAAACGAAAATTTTTGTATGGAGACTGCAAGCATGATGGAAAAATCTATTTACTGTAAATTCTATTTTGTCAAGTCCTTTTTTGTATGCTTGGTGGATTGGATCACAAAAATATTGGTTAAATCTTACTTTGAATTTCATATTAATATAAATAAAACTCAATATACAACTTTGGCGACCTGCAGCTAAAAATTGTTACGTGCTGGAACATTTCCGAATATGGCATACATAATTTGATCCTTGAGACACGCAGAAATGTCAGTTTTGTTGCGCTGTGTATTATTGCTAATATTTGGAATTTCTTTCTGTATTGAATATACTATACATTTTTGTTGTTTTTTACCTATTCGATCTCAATTTACCCAAATAATGGAACTAGTCGTCACCTACCTCGGTAACTTGTAGTCTACAGGATTATTATTTCATTGGTTTTACATCGATTAGCTTGATAAAACCTTGCCAACAACATTTCGCCAATTCACTCGGTTCATGGCCGCTTCTCTCCATCCTACACTGCGATCCACGCTCTCCAGATCCTGGTGCACCTGGTCAATCTAACTAGCTCGCTGTGCCCCAAGCCTTCTTGTTCCGACCGGATTCGTAGCGAACACCATCTTTACAGGTCCGGCATTCTTGCAACATGCGCTGCCCAGCGTATCCTTCCAGCTAGCTACCTTCACGATACTGGGTTCGCCGTAGAGTTGAGCGAGCTCGTGGTTCATCCTTCGCCGCCACACGCCGTTTTCCTGTAAGCCGCCGAAGATCGTCCTTAGCACTCGGCGTTCGAAAACCCCAAGAGCTTGCAAGTCCTCCTCGAGCATAGTCCACGCCTCATGCCCGTAGAGGACTACCGGTCTTATGAGCGTTTTGTACATCGTACATTTGGTGCGGGGGTGAATCTTTCTTGACCGCAGTTTCTTCTGGAGCCCATAGTAGGCACGACTTCCGCTGATGATGCGCCTTCGTATTTCCCGACTAACATTGTTGTCAGCCGTCAACCAGGATCCGAGGTAGACAAACTCGTTCACCACCTGGAAGGTATCCCCGTCTATCGTGACACTGCTTCCAAGGCGGGCCCTGTCGCGCTTAGTTCCGCCTACCAGCATGTACTTTGTTTTCCACGCATTCACCATGAGCCCGACTCTTGTTGCTTCGCGTTTCAGGTGGGTGAACAAATCTGCCACCGTTTCAAATTTTCACCCAATAATATCCATGTCATCCGCGAAGCAAACAAATTGACCGGATCTCGAGAAAATCGTGCCTCGACTGTTAAGTCCGGCTCTCCGCATGACACCTTCTAGCGCAATATTGAACAACAGGCACGAAAGTCCATCGCCCTGTTGTAGTCCCCGATGAGACTCGAACGAACTGGAGTGTTCGCCCGAGATCTTCACGCAGTTTTGTACACTGTCCATCGTTGCTCTAATTAATCTTGTGAGCTTCCCGGGAAAGCTGTTCTCGTCCATGATCTTCCATAGCTCAACACGGTCAATACTGTCGTATGCCGCCTTGAAATCGAAGAACAGATGGTTCGTAGGGACCTGATACTCACGGTATTTCTGGAGGATTTGCCGCACGGAAAAAGATCTGGTCTGTTGTCGAGCGGCCGTCGACGAAACCTGCTTGATAACTTCCCACGAACTCGTTTGCTATAGGTGATAGACGAAGGAAGAGAATCTGGGATAGCACTTTGTAGGCGGCGTTTAGGATGGTGATTGTACGATAATTTTCATACTCCAGTTTGTCGCCCTTGTCCCATCTTGATGAGTTCGGCTCCGATACCATCCTTGCCAGCGACCTTGTTATTCTTGAGCTGTTGGCATTCTTAACTTCCCCCATCGTGGGAGTTGGTTGGTCCGCTGTGCTGACGTAGCCATCGCTTTCGCTGTGCTGACCTTCCGTGCCTGTGTTCTCTGCGCCATTCAGGTATTCATCGTAGTGCTGCTTCCACCTTTCGATCACCTTGCGTCCGTCCGTCAAGATGCTCCCATCCTTATCCCGGCACATCTCAGCTCGCGGCACGAAGCCTTTGCGGAATGTGTTGAGCTTCTGATAGAACTTCCGCGTTTCTTGAGAACGGTACGGCAACTCCATCTCATGGCATTCCACCTCTTCCAGGCGGCACTTTTTGTCCCGGAATAGGCGGGTTTGCTGTTTCCGCTTCAGTCTGTATCGTTCCACGTTTTGGCGCGTACCATGCTGCAGCATTGCTGCCCGCGCTGCATTCTTCTCCTCTAAAACTTCCTGACAATCCTTGTCGAACTAATCGTTTCTTGAGCTCCGTTCCACATATCCGACAATGCTTTCGGCAGCTGTCCTCCAGCAGTCCTCAAGAGGGGCCCTATCGAGCTCGCCCTCATCCGGCAACGCTTTCTCAAGATGCTGCGCGTACGCATTGGCGACATCCGGTTCTTTCAGCCGCTTGAGATTGTACCGAGGCGGGCGTCGGTAACGTACATCATTGATGACGGATAGTTTTGGGCGCAGTTTCACCATCACCAGGTAGTGGTCGGAGTCAATGTTAGCGCCACGATAGGTTCTGACGTCGGTTATGTCGGAGAAGTGCCGTGCATCGATCAAAACGTGGTCGATTTGCGATTCTGTCTGCTGAGGTGATCCCCAGGTGTACCGATACAGGAGGCTGTACTGGAAATAGGTGTTACGAATGGCCATGTTCCTGGAGGCGACAAAATCTATCAGCCGTAGGCCGTTATCGTTTGTCAGCCGGTGGGCGCTGAACTTTCCAATCGTCGGTCTGAACGCCTCCTCCTGGCCAACCTGAGCGTTCAAATCTTCTATGATGATCTTGACGTCGTGGCTTGGGCAGCGGTCGTACTCGTGTTCGAGCTTCGCGTAAAATGCGTCCTTGTCATCATCAGTGCTTCCGGAATGTGAGCTTTGTACGTTGATTATGCTGAAGTTAAAGAATCGGCCTTTGATTCTTAACGTGCACATTCTTTCGTTGATCGGCTACCACCCGATCACGCGCCTTTACATATCACCCATCACTATAAAAGCTGTTCCCAGCTCACGTGTGTTGCCGCAGCTCTGGTAGGAGGTATGATTACCTCTAAACGTTCGCACCATCGATCCTGTTCAGCACATCTCCTGCAGCGCTGCGATTCCGAAACCGCGTATCTTCAGCACATCGGAGAGTATGCGTGTGCTTCCGATGAAGTTGAGAGAATTGCAGTTCCACGTACCGAGTTTCCAATCGCTAGTCCATTTCCGTCAAAGTCGGTCTTTGCCGATTGTTCCGGTCCATATTCTCTCGTTGACGTTCTTGTGCTGATGTGTTTTTACGGTTGGTTTGCAGGGCCTGACACCAACCCCCTAGATTTCCGAAGAACCATTCCCTTAAATGTTCGGAGGGCCATAGTGCGCAGTTTAGCTTAGAGTCCTTCTCTGGCACTCGGACGATGATCAGCCGCCCCTGACATGAAGATCAGACGCTGTTGTGAGCCGCTCCTAACATGGAGTACAGACGCTCAAGGTTTGCAGAAGCAAAAGCAAAAGCAAACCCCCCCTCCCCTGTCAGCATACGACCAAAGTTCCCACCGGGGGTTGGTTACCCGATCTTCCCCAAGGTTACTCGTATCCCGGCCAGTATCACGAGGAGGTAGGGATAGGAGTTGCTGGGCAAGAGGCTAAGGGCCGCACAAAGGGGTCTATTTTATTCCTGCAGGTACGCGAGGTACCAATGGTACGCCATGCCCAGCCATTTACCGTGCCATGTCTACAGAATAGCGCTACTTGATTGCCGGGTATATTGTAGAGCTCAAAATTCAAAACTAGATGAAAAACCGAATTTAGATCACAAGACTTATTATCACATACTAGGTTGATACTTGCCACACTGCTTATTCGATTCAAGATATTTGGTGTCCTCCCAAAATTTGAGCTCATTGGGTGAAAACTGAGACTGGGGCAATCTATGCCTCCTTGCAGCTTATCGGCAATAAACAAAGCTCTAGCTATATCTCTGCGGATGGATAGGGGTTCCAGTCGAATAATTTGGCAACGGCTTTCATAATTTGGCAGCCGATAGGGATCCGACCGTCTTCGTAGCGCAAATCTCAAAAATCTCCTTTGAACGGATTCAATTCCATAGTCGTAGTGAGGCGTCCAAACTACCGAGCAGTACCGTAAAACGGGGTAACTTTGATAGTTTTTTCGAAGAAAACTTCAATATTTATGCATGCTGTTTCAAAGAATTACAATTTATATTTTTAAAACAAGTATTGACATCCTAGCTATCGATTGCACTTGATAGATTGCCAAAAGATTTATTCTAAATGGATATATTATTTTTCATATAATCGAAAGTCGGTTTTGTGTTTTGGGGAAACTGTGATAATGGAGTATAAATCGAACAAAATTGAATGAATCATGTAACATTTGTAGGGTATTGCATACCTCTAGGCGTTTAACATTATATGGAAATTTCTGACTTAGATTACAAAAATGGTCCCAGTTTGTAAAAATGGGTTTTGCTAAGAAATTTGAGACCGAATTCATGTTCTACTATAACTAGGCTGTCATGGATAAGTGACGAACTCATTATGACTTTATCAAATAGTGATCGTAGAACAGATTGTTTGTAAGCGTTGCTAATATGCTAAAATCTTGTATATTTTTAATATTTGCATAGAAATGCTCAAATGCACTTGATTCCGACGAAAATAGCTTTGACATGAAGTGTCATACTAATACTCTTTACTTCTGCATTCGTTTTTCTTAACTGATTAACAGGAACTTCGTTATTTCGTTTGATATGTTGTGGGTTTCGCACTATCAAAGTTACCCGCATTATCAAAGTTACCCCGTTTGACGGTACTCTAAGACGGAACGAGGCAGGGAGCAGTATAGCGATTTAAGACAATAGATATCTGAGAAATGTTTATAAATTCTAAATATAAGCCCTAGATTTTTTAGCTTTGAGCATGCCCTAGAAATCACGTTTCTGTCAATATCAATAGCGTCCATGTTTTCACTAAGAAGAGGAACACTATTGGCAGCGAGCTGAATATCGTCCTCAGTCAATCTATCTTCGGTAAAGACGTTAGAAAATTTCCGTGCAAAATGTTGACAAATGTCATTCGGGGTGGAAGCTACGGTGCCATTGAGCATCATGGAGGACGGCAGGCCAGCTTCACAACGTTGTTCGTTCACGAACTTCCAAAACTGCTTAGGACTGCTTATAGTTTTCTTTGTATTCCTTGCTGATACCGCAGAAAACATTGCTTCGCCACTCGTTTATATTCGTGATTGATTTTAACATAACTACGACGAAGAGATTTTGTTCGATGCTTTGTGTACTTTCTAAGGGCTCCTCTTTTTCTCAATTTCAGACGACGCAGTTCATTCGTTTGCCAAGGGGAACGAGATGGAAGATGATGAGACTTCTTAGGGACGTGTCGATCAATGACGTAATTCAAAACGTTAGAAACAGTCTGTGTGGTTGTATCGATATCAGCATTGCCGAGGATGTCATCCCAATAGGGCGATATTGAAAACTGAAAAGGCAATAGATGGCTCTTTTTCAGTGGTAGTAAAATCGAAATCCTGAAGCAAAGAAAGCACCACAGAAGATGAACGAAACACAAAAAGTTATGTATTCACTTTACACTTGATTTGTAATCACTACTTTTTTGATCCAGTTTCCTAATTTCAAGTAATTTACGATTTTCATTATTTTCCATACGTTTTGACAGTTCTCCGACTACCATTATTCCATGCGTTTGTGTTGAAAGTTTGAGAAATTTGAGAATCCAGCGTAGCGTGATCAGTGGGTGGAATACAAACAACAGTGTCGTCGCTCGGCGGCCAGTAAAAGAAACTAAATGTTCTAAAGGTTGTTGTCTGTAATTTTTGCCGCTGGCGCCAACTGTTAGCGTTTAATAACGAAATAAACAGTCGTTACTCTATTGAAACTGGAGAACAAGATGAGAGCGATGTTACGGTGATCAGCTATGCGAAAATCGTATGACACTGCGGCGGGCGATATATTAAAGTCAGCGTAGTTTTGATTGAAAGCTGCAGAGGAGGATGATGAAGAGCTGTTTTTACTGGAGGAGAAGGAGCTTCACATAAAAACGGGGCTGTGTCCTGAGCACTCATAAAGCAGAGGTCTAAACTGCGATAATTTTAATTGGTGACATGATTGATTTGAGAGAGAATAGCTGAACTGTAATTATCCACGAAAAACGAGACGTTGGCATGTATAACCGAGTGATCCACAACTGGAAAAAGAAAGCCGCTATGTGACGTTTTCCATGATATGTCAGGTAGATTGAAGTCGCCGATCACGATGAGTTCGTCGGTTGCATTAGCCCAGGGTTTCTCAACCGGTGGTCCGCGGACCCCCAGGGGGCCGTGACGACATTCCAGGGGGTCCGTGAAGCCATTGTAAATGTGTGCCGTGCTCTTTGATCGATAGATATATGTGAGTAGTCTCTTATTTAATTTACTTTACTAGAGTTCATCATTACCGAATCGCAGGTTTTTGTGCGTCCTTCAACGTCATTGCAAGCCAGGTATTTCCTTACCTGCGTTGCTTGTATATTTTATATCCATGCGAGCTTCAAAATGAAACTTAGATCATTCCTGGAGGTATCTATGTAAGATTCCTGGCATATTTTGTTTTGATTTTTCTAGCAAGATTTGACCAACAATCTTCATTACTAACTTCGTGGCCAGAAATTATTCGCTATTACCACTCAAAATATTGGCGGAATCCTCTTAAATCTGTCAGCAGGGTTTTTATTAGAGCTGTTGTAAATGTTCATAGTGCAGTCGACTTTCCACATCTCGATGTTCTACATCTCGATATTGCACCCTATGTCGATGATTTCATAAGTCCCTTCAGTCTGCATACATTTTCACTCTCCACACTTAAACGGTTTCGCCGAGAACCCAACAGCTGATATCTCGGTAATAATTTGACGATTCTCGGTAATTTTTTTACCGAGATCTCGGAAAACGTTTACCGAATCTCGGTAACGTTCGCCGAGATCTCTGCAAAAAAGTTGGATTGCCGAAATCTCGGTAAAATAAGTTCCGAAATTCGGCGTTGAACATTACCGAATTCTCAGCTGTTGGGTTCTCGGCGAAAAATTTTACTGAGGTCGGTGAAATAATTTAAGTGTGTCCATATCTCGATATCCTCCTTATCTCAATATCTCCATATCTCGATCTGTTTCTGTTGATTTTTCGATCTCAATTCTCTCTCCGTATGTCGCTATGACCAATATCGAAGGTTACTAGACCAAAGTTTTAGGATTAAAAACAAATTAGGAGCGCAAAATAACGTCTGTTTGTGTATTACTTTCTTGGCAACGGAGTGTTTTTCAATCTTGTATTCATCAAAAATTTGTTCTTTGTCTCGATCTCTCCCTATCTCGATGGTCCCTTCGATATCGAGATGTGGAGAGGCGATTATAGTTTCTTGTGAAATTCCTAATCTTTGAAGGTTTACTCATAAAAAAGAGCTTCTTTTCTAAAATATGAATAGCAGCTTCCGGAGCTAATTTTTGGGCCTATATTATATTTTGTTTTAATTTTTCGCCTCCTTGGATTACTGGAAAATATCCAAGGAAATATATCATATCTTTTCGAAAATCTTCTTAGAAGATTCATGAAGAAATCTTCTACAAACTCCTTCTGATACCATTTATATTGGTAAATACAGTTAATTACACTGCGGAACACGTTTTTGTCTCCAGCACCAAAATACCGCTATTCACTTAATTAAGGGTTGCTGAATCCATTGCCGTTTTCAGAAATATCATAGCACGTCTAGTTTTTGAGATATTGACTGTTGAAAATGCAAAAAATGACTATTTCAGCCAACTTGCATGCAAGTTTGCCAGCTTGTAAGGTAACACTGCGGAACACGTTTTTGTCTCTAGCACCAAAATACCGCTATTCACTTAATTAAGGGTTGCTGAATCCATTGCCGTTTTCAGAAATATCATAGCACGTCTAGTTTTTGAGATATCGACTGTTGAAAATGCTAAAAATGACTATTTCAGCCAACTTGCATGCAAGTTTGCCAGCTTGTAAGGTAATATATTGGCTTAATTTGCCACAGAATTCAGACTTTATGTGTATAATAATACTTATCATTAAAGTTTGTAATACTTTCGATACGGAAAAGTTAATTTTTGATGGTTTAGAGAATTGTTGTATTTTGCCATATAGAACAAACGAAGAATTTTGTATGGAGACTGCAAGCATGTTGAAAAAATCAATTTAATCGAAATTTAATCGCGCAATTTCAATCAAATTATGTCTGAAATGAAAGTTTAAGTACTATTTTGCATGTTTGGTGGATTAGATTACAAAAAAGTTTGATAAATTGTACTTTAAATTTCATGTAAACATTAATAAAACCTGTATTTTATACAACTTTGGCGACCTGTAGCTAAAAATTGTGACGTGCTGGAACATTTCTGAGAATGGCACCAGATTCAGCAACCCCAAATCTACTAGAGACACATAATTTGATCCTTGAGACACGCAAAAATGTCATTTTTGTTACGCTGTGTAATATATTGGCTTAATTTGCCACAGAACTCAAACTTTATGTGTATAACAATACTTATCATCAAAGTTTGTAATACTTTCGATGCGGAAAAGTTATTGTTTAATGGTTTAGAGAATTTTTGTATTTTGCCATATAGAAGAAACGAAGAATTTTGTATGGAGACTGCAAGCATGTTGATAAAATCGGTTTAATCGAAATTTAATCGAGCAATTTCAATCAAATTATGTCTGAAATGAAAGTTCAAGTTCTATTTTGCATGTTTGATGGATGAGATTACAAAATTTTTTGATAAATTGTACTTTAAATTTCATGTAAACATGAATAAAACCAGTGTTTTATACAACTTTGGTGACCTGTAGCTAAAAATTGTGACGTGCTGGAACATTTCTGAGAATGGCACCATATTCAGCAACCCCAAATCTACTAGAGGCACATAATTTGATCCTTGAGACACGCAAAAATGTCATTTTTGTTACGCTGTGTTATTGGCTGTTTTTTCATGCAACAATGGTCAAAATGGGAGGTTTCTTTGTATTTAGAATACTAAGATCCAGGTTTCCAATTCGTATTTTGTTCAGTCCAAAATTGTACTTGGTAGATTCCTGGCTAATTTTCTACTGAAGTTTCCGACATGATCATAGCCGAATTCTTTTATAACGGCGCAATGTTTGGGTTTGTCTGCCAAGGAAATGTATTCATTTACTCTGAGATCTTTGGTAGTTTCCACTTATATTGTGAACAGGATCCAATTGATATTTTTGGTGCTTAACAAGATCTTTCGTGAAAATCTCGCAAGATGTAGCTATTTCAGTTATTTAGTTTGGTTCTTAATTTGTGGTTCGTTCAATTGAGTTACACTATGGGCAAATCTTTCGTTAGCATAAGCTTCGATTTCAAGATAATATATTATCAGGGGTCCGCAAGATGTTTGTAGACCTTCTAATGGGGCCGCAATTTCAAAAAGGTTGAGAACCACTGCATTAGCCATTTGCATAACAGAAAAAAACTAACTGACAATGAGTTTCGACAAGGGCTCGATCGCGTACACGATCAAGCGGAATGCACAAGGCGCACAGAAATAACGTACGATCACCTAGCTTTATCGACGTCCACACCTGCTCTGAGCTCCTCCAAGCTTCATTCTCGAGCTCTCTGGCTTGGAATGTTGATTGTTGATCTTACCACAACTAACACGCCTCCACTTTTTACTTTGCGGTAATTATTGATATTGCGATCGCAACGAAATACCTCATAACCATTACCAAATACCTGACGAGATAGAGTGTGTTATCCGAGTGCGTTATCCGAAGCAGCAACGCAAAACTCGTCTTGTTGGCTGCTAACCCGGGATGTAAGAGGTGATGGATCCGGCCAAATCGTGAATGTACTTGCATGCAAAAGCAGGTTGGAAGACCCCGGACTATAATTGCCATCAGGACCGAGGCGACTGTGATGAGCGGGGGCTGGAGTAGGCATGACTGAGGCAGAAGAGCCCGGGGCTTCTAAAATGCTTTCCACGAAGCGCCACGGATGTGATGAAGAATTTTGGGCATAATTTTCGTCACTGGAGTAGCCTGAGGTTATAGACTGGAATACCCCCTCCATATCCCCAAACACAGGGCCGGGATGACTCTGCGTTTTAATATTATTCGAATGCAAGGGATCATTGCTGAGAGCAGAAGTGGTTTCAGTTTGTGAGGTGAAGCTAACAGTACTATACTTGCCAAAATGAGCGCGGTGGAAGCCCCTTTCCACAGTCTCAACAGGACCAGGACGGCTGAGTTGGACGGATCGTGCGTCCTGGTGAAGCGCATTCCAGAGGATATGCAGCGTGTAGTTTGGATCGGCCGTGTGATGGCCGGAAACGAACGGCCAGAAGCCGATACTAGAAGCGGATGTTGAATCAGAGCATGCAGTTTTTACAACATTCGAGTACTTGCCTACAAAGGTCCGGTGGAAGACCCCTACCCCAGTCTCAATAACAGGATTAGGACGGCTGTGATGAAGCTGGCGGTGGGGCTCGACTGTATTAGGCGGATTTGGGGCTTCCATAGAGCCTTGGTTCTTGCGTCCTGATGAGTGTGATAGCAGAGTAGAAACGTAGAACGAGAAGTGAGCACTGATTGTGCTTTGTTCAGTTGCATGGTGTGACGAGATGAAGCAGTCATGCTTTGGAGGTACGATTCTAGAATCTGTACTGTACTTACTTACTGTACGGCAAATTCTCCAAAAGTTTCGTGAATACCAGGTCCCAACGCATCACCTTTTCATCGATTTCAAGGCGGCATACGACAGTATATACCACGTAGAGCTATGGAAAATCATGGACGAGAACAGCTTTCCCGGGAAGCTCACAAGACTGATAAGAGCGACGATGGAAGGTGCGCAAAATTGTGTGAAGGTTTCAGGCGAACATTCCAGTTCGTTTGGATACCGCCTGGGACTACGACAAGGTGATGGACTTTCGTGCCTGTTGTTCAATATTGCGCTAGAAGGTGCTATGTGGAGATCCGGGCTCAACAGCCGGGGTACGATTTTTACGAGATCCAGTCAATTTGTTTGCTTCGCGGATGATATGGACATCGTCGGCCGAAAAGGTGGCAGACCTGTACACCCGCCTGAAACGCGAGGCAGCAAAAGTTGGACTGGTGATGAATGCGTCCAAGATAATGTACATGCTAGCTGGTTGGGCCGAGCGCGACAGGGCTTGCCTAGGTAGCAGTGTTACGATAGACGGGGATACGTTCGAGGTGGTCGACGAGTTCGTCTACCTTGGATCCTTGCTGACGGTTGACAATAACGTTAGCCGTGAAATACGGAGGCGCATCATCAGTGGAAGTCGAGCCTTCTATGGCATGCACAAGAAGCTGCGGTCAAAAACGATTCACACCCGCACAAAATGTACCACGTACAAAACGCTCACAAGGCCGGTTGTCCTCTACGGGCATGGAACGTGGACGATGCTCGAGGAGGACTTGGAGTCTTAGAACGTCGGGTGCTTAGGACGATCTTTGGCGGTGTGCAGGAAATGGTGTGTGGCGGCGAAGGATGAACCACGAGCTCGCCCAACTGTACGGCGAACCCAGTATCCAGGGCAGGGCATTTTGTAAGAATGCCGGACAGCAACTTTGCAAAGATGGTGTTCGCTTTGGATCCGGTTGGTACAAGAAGGCGTGGAGCGTAGCGAGCTTGGTGGGCGGATCAAGTGCGTATCGATTTGGCGAGCGTGGGACAGAACGGAGGGTGGAGGGATGCGGCCACGAACCGAGTATTGTGGTGTGAAATAGTTGATTCAGTGTTATCTGTTTAGATGTTAACTAAATAAATGAAATGAACCTGATATTGTATAGCACATATTTTATTTTATTTTTTATAAATTGACGTAAATCAAAATTATCAACAAAAACATTTTATATGGAGAATGTCGGTCCTCTAAGGAATATCGTAATATCATCAAAACCAAATCACCAATGATTGATATCGGCACGGATTCTTAAACTAGAAAACTTAAGAGAGTTTGTAAAAGATGGTGCAAAAATATCAAGAACTAAACATGTTATCGCAGTTTTATTTTATTTTTTGCTGTAAAATGAAGCCGCTGTTCTTGGGGTTCAACACGACTACTTTAAAAAAATCCACACTTCAAATTCGTATGTTTTACTTACAGATATGCGCAATAAGCAAACCACGTGACTCGAGTGTGGTAGCCATAAAAAGTTCGTCATTGACTTCAGGGTGTCAACATAAGATTTTCGTGTGTATCAAAACATGAAAGTCTAAAGTTTAAATAATGCTTTACTTATTGAATACGAAATGTAGTGGCTTTGGGTAGCCATGTGTGACAGAACATGAATTTCGTGAGATTGGAAGAAAAAATTTAGCAGTAGAACCATTGCTCCCTAAAATATAGATTCGAGGCACCTCTGCTTATCGCAAGCTCACTTGAATATTTTTTACAAACAAGTGAGCCAGCGACAAGCGGAGCCCACAAATCCATGGTTTGGAAAGCCCGGGATTAGCATATTCCATTTATTCGGAGTTGAAAACTAGAAAAAAAACTGCTAGTGGAATCCGATGATTTTTCCTAAACCGTACATTTTGTTCAATAATGCAAGTAATGCATTTTTTTTTTCTAGAAAATTGCAATGTATTTTTCTTCTTTCAGACATCATGCACCAATAAAAAGGAATAAGGATCCGCAAATTTTCATGTAACATTTTCAACTTCAAACATTGCTTCTTTTCTTTGGAAACATGATGATGACTGTAGTTCGACCCGAGATCCGACCGCAATTGACTTCACTATGGGTTGATCACAAGCAATTTAGAAATTTTGAACATGGAAATCGAAAGTGAGGTTCATCGATTGCATTATAATACACTAATTGCGCAAATGAATGAATCCACCAACTTTAACCATAAGTAAAATACTTTGAAATTGTGTTGATGATCTATGCACCCATAGGTTGACGCATACGAAACTGAAAAAGAAAGCCTCTGGAACATATGTGGAACAATTATGGAATCCTGTTGTCAGTTTATTAATCAGTTCATAAACAGGGTGTCGACTCAATTTTGAAAATAAAATTCCCTGACTTTCCCTGACCTTCCAGTCATTTTCCAGAAAAGTTCCAGACCACTTAGTTGGTTAATTTGAACCGAAATAAGTAACATTTGTACAAGAAGATACATATTCGTTATGTTATAGGTCGTATGAATAAACTGATCAAAAGCTTTTATTTTATTGAGATATATGTACCTGCCAGATGACATTTTTGAACGTTTATTCAAGTTGATATGATAGAACTGAACAACTGAGAAACTATTTACTTTTCAAACTTGAAGATCCGTATGAACAAAAATGTTCTCGGCTAGTGAACTACCTTAGACCTATTTTAAAATTTTAGGCATGAACGAAAATTTTGGACTCCTTCCTGATTATAACTTTTTTATACAAGAGGCAACACTTTTACGATCATCCACCATACTTTTTTGTTGGAAGAAAGCTATCCTAAAATTTGGTTATTTCTTTTTCCAGGCTAAATTCTAGCCAATGCCAACTTTCTTGGAGAATTACTTCAAGGAATTCTACATAGATTGCCAGATATTCCTTCAATACTTCTCAATGAACTCTTGAAAGATTTCTTCCAGAAGCTCCTCATCTCCAAGATTCTCTAAAAATTGTTAGAGAATTTCTTTCAGTCTAAAATATTTCTAAAAAAAGCATTTGGATTTCTTAGAACTATTTCAGGAATGCTTATGAAAATATTTTTCACAGCGGCGATTCCCTAACCTCAAATCTACCAGTTCCACGAATAGAAATTCTTGAATTTCAGCAACAAATTTGCATCTATTGAGAAGAGTTTCATTAGAAAAGACAATTCTAATAATTTACTGTTTGCATTATAATCTAATTTTGCCGAAATAATCATTTTTAGATCCGTGAGGTTACGAGTCGCCTCTGATTTTTCAGGATAACATAATTTTTTTCCTAATTGCCTTCTTTTTTTTTAGAATATCTATGATAATTCTTCACAATGATTCGTTACAGTTAATATTTTAGGATTTCGATATAAATTACCCCTAGTTTTTCTCCCCCAAAAAAAATATCTAAATATTCTTAACAGAATGCATTTAGGTTTCTAATGTTTCTCTTGTACTTGTCGTACCTTCAGTAATGCTCCGAGGAACTCTTCTAAGAATTCATCTACGAGTATCTCTAAGTAATACAGTCGAATTTCGTTCGTTGCACTATGTTTAATTGCACTTCGTTTTAATTGGGCTCCCGTTAGGTGGGCTATAGCCCATCTAAAACGAAGACAAGCGTCACTTTCTGACATAAAACGAATTTTGTCAATGTTGGTAGCTCTGATTTTCTTTTGTTCTAGCCCGATTAGTGAAAGTCTTTCACTAGGTGGGCTACAGCTTTAGTGCAACGAGTAAAAGTTGGCTGTATCACAAATTGTCAATAGCAGGGCTGGGCAAAAATCTGAAATTCACTCAACAGTAGCCAAACAAAGCCAATCACAGTCAGTGAAACTCACGTCCATCGCTGCTGTAGGCAAAAACCTTGAAAATTGCAAAACACCCTAAGGGCAACCCAAAATTACTGTAGCTTTAAGCTAAGTATGCTGTTTCGCTCAAGAAAAGTAAAGAAATTCCTTGACTGAATGGGTCAAGAAATTTCCTACAGAGAGCCCCCTTTGAAGTGACATTTCTTCTCAACTACGTACTGCGATCAGAAAAATGAGATTTTCTTGACCATTTCTTGGAAGAAATTCTCCACGCATCGAGATACACGATTCCTTTTCTTGTCAGTAGCAAAGGCTGGTGGTAAGCCTAATTTGCTGCTGAACAGGAATAGCTAAAGAAATTTCTCGTCGATTCCTTGCAGCGACTCCCGTTTGAATTGACATCTCTTTTCAACTGCGTACTGCGATCAGAAAAAAGCGCTTTCTTGATCGGTTCCTTGCAGGAATTTCCCATGCATCAAGATAGGCCAAGAAATTACTTGTCAGCAGCGAATCCGGTTTTAAAGAGAAAATAAACATAATTAAGCTTTGGTTACCTCACCTGAAACCAAAAATATTCTATTTGGCGCAGTGCGATCGAATTGTTGCGATGATGATTTAGATCTATCGTTTTTGAACATCCGAACGGCATTCTGTTCACTAGTAACACTTTTTACAATAACATTGTACGAATATTGTAATGATATTATTTAATTACACTCTCGAAAAAGTAACAGATACCACTTCAACACAATGTCCGGATTTAAAGGCACTTGCCTGTGATTCCGGACAATCTTTGTTCACGACATTAAATACATATTTACACTATATTTTAAGGCTGCGATTTAGCCAAATCCTTGAATATTCATCGCTTTCACTTTTATATTGCAAACACTAATCAAACAATATAATTAGAGCTCATTTCCGCTGCCTTCAATGACACTAACGTTTTAGAAAATTCATGCACCCAACATAGGCTACTTGATGAGATTCACGTTTTTGAACTACTGTACTGGGAAAGCCACGTGATTTTCGCGAAATTCAAGCCTACTACTATTACCATCCCAGCAATTGTCAATTAATTATCAAGATTATTTCAAATGATATTCCTGAAATTTCTGCGTTTCAATGATTTTCTGGATTACTAAAAATAATCGAGGAACTTTGAGAATCATCCTCAGAATTTCTGGATAATTTTCTGGGTCCTGGTTCCTTAGTCGAGTGGTTAGAGTCCACGGCTGCAAAGCAAAGCCATGCTGTATTGATTTAGCATGATCAATTACTTCGCAGACAATAAACTCGTTTGATGTTGTAGTATTGATATTTTTTCCCTGACCTCAAATGAAATTCCCTGATTTTCCCTGACTTTCCAAGTCAAAAATAAATTCCCTGACATTCCCCGACTTTCCAGGTTTTTCCAGGTAGTCGACACCTTGATAAAGAAAAACAAACGAATTTAATGTGTAACTCACACGAAGTTTGTAAAAACACCACAACAAATCGACCGTTCATGAAACGATACATAATTTTAAACACACGGATCAAACGTGTCGATTTTTATCAGTGTATTTCACACGGAGTTCTGCAGTTCTAAGCACAGCTGCTGGTAATTTTGACTTGAATGTCAAGTTTAAAGTTAGATGTTCAACTATTTTCTAAAAGCCATCACTAAACAGCGGCAATGTCCACACAATGCCTTACCATCACCCATAGTGCACAGAATAAACGACGCAATGACAAACATGCCTGACAAGAGCGTCGTACCATAACTATACGCGTGAGCGCAACGAACATGGTACAATACGGGCACTTCGAGACCAGATACATTTCTCGATTACTTTTTCAAATCGACGTAAGTAACTTTCATACAGTTTTGAGAAAATTAATTCAGAAGAATCACAACCTGTCTTCTAAAACTGTTTTAAAATGAATCACCTTTTTCACATTTTTTAGCCGTGTACATTGCTTAAATTTTGCATACAATAAGCTCGCATTCAAAAACTAGGGAGTTCCTGTTATTTCCCACAAAAAAATTTATTACAAAATGATAAGCCGATTTATTCAGTTACTTTCGACGTTTTTGTACCAGTGTAAAATCGGCTCATATAGTGTTTTGTTTTGATTCGTGGTTAAGTCAGTTTGTCTCTCCATACAGCGGAGCGGCGAAAGTAGTGGTTAGGTAGCGAAAGTTGAAAATCTTACTTTCGTCGTTTTGTAATTCCGGAAAGTAAACGTTCTAAAAGTGAAAAATCGAGTTGGTTTAGAGCAAAATGTGTAGAATTTCGTCTGCGAAACACGTAGAATCGATTAAGTAAGTTTGTATACTTTTTTGACTTGAGTCTGTTTGAATAAGTTTTCGAGATTTGTATATTGTGGCCGTCATCGTTTTCCCTGTCCCTATAATTCCTTCGTTTCGCACCCTCTCTCACACGATACAGCTAGAGAGGTATGCTGAAAGGTAAGTGAATGATTGCCACTGTACGCATAGATGTCCCAATGGTGATTCCGGTGTTGAAACGTTAAAAATAGATAATTGTAATGGGCGAATATGCAAAACGTTTTAAACAGGAAATGAGACTTGCATAACCGCTGTTATATGTGCATCGCACGTGGCTTAGTTTTACAAAGATTTCGAAAATTTGTTTTAAAAGTTTCAAGGGTCAAAATCAGTTCGAATATTAATTGTTTCATATCACATTTAAGTATAATTCAGGGTTTTATTTCAAACATACACTCTTAAATTATAGCATCAACGATTCGCCAAGAACCCAAAAAGTGATAAGGCGGTAATTTTAGATTACGAAGCTGTACGATTGTACTTATTTTACCAAGATGTCAGCAAATCAAATTTTTATCATGATCTCGACGAAAGCTACTGAGATTCGGTTAACATTTATCGTGATCTCGGTAGGAGTTTCACCGAGATCTTGAGAAGTTTTACCACGATTCGACCAATAATTACTGAGATCTTAGCTGTTGGATTCTCTATTATCCGTACACCAAAGATCAATATCCGAATTAAGGTGTTAGGAAACAAAATTCCAAACCCTCAGAGAATTTGATGATGGATTAAAGTGCTCTTCATACTTTTCTATATTTAATACCGAGTTTTTTATACTCAAGCTAGTATATTTCAAGATTAACTTTTTTTCTAAGTGGTTATATAATTTAAATTGAATTGATCTCAACATCTGATCCACAGTGTACTGGGTACGCGATGAACCTGAAAAAAAAGATAGCAACATGGGACAATTAGGCGTAGACAGGAGAGGTGTCATCTCATCTCATAATCATAACAAGTGTTGAGCCAAAACAGTTTTCAGTTCAGCATATGCTTCGAGCCGGGTAACAACACAATTAGACGTAGGGTTTCTTGTTGCTTTCTGTTTACTGAAAACATTTTATTACGAAGCACCATTTAACGACAGGTATTGACAGTTTGAAAGTTACTAAATAGAATTTAATTACGCAACGATACAGTGTTGAAACATGCTTAATAGTGATCGCGAGTGCAACAAGTTCAGTGCTCAATCGAAGTGAGTTTGGTGCAGCATAAAATCAGCAGACACTCGACCACTCAAGTGATCGCCGCACCTCGTGAGTGTTGTTCGGTTCTCTTCGCCGACTGTTGTTGCTGTTTGTTTGTTTATCTTCATAGTTTCATTAATAAAAAGGCCTCTCAGTGCCGGTCCCGATCGTTTGAGCTAAGCGAACCGTTCGAAGCGAGGAGAGCCCAAGAGAAAAATAAGAACGCGATCGTGCGCAGCTTAGAAGCAGAGCCCGAGCATGTGCGGGCGCTTAAGTGCAAAAAGAAAAGTGAAAAGTTTCTTTTCTTTTCACACCGGCTAATTTGAGGGTCTTTTATTGCTGGAAAAGCCCCGCTCCGGACAAGCCGAGGGAGAGAATACGCGCCGCACACAAGAGAAAGAGCGAATCCCGCGCACGATCGATCGGCAGAAAACGGAGGATGAAAAGAAACTAAAAAAGGAGGTGGTGACGAGTCCGCAAAGCATACACATATCGGGTAGGCCGTCGGACAGCGGCGAAGAAGCGGAAGAAGTGAAGAGAACAAAAACAAAAGCGAGTAAGCGCTGCAAGCAAAAAAGCGTGCCGATGCGGGGCTTAAAAGAAAGAATGAGAAAGGGAGACCGATAGCGAAAAATGCCGAAGCGGTTGGCAGTGATGCAAAGGCAGGAGCGAGAAGGCCATGTCTCACCGTGCCAGAGCGAGACGGAAGTGTCTTTCCCATGCCAGCAGCTGCTTCTGCTGAGAGTGGAGAGTGGAGTGGTGAAACAATCCAACAAAGTGACGAAGACGACGACGACGGCTGCGACTTCGTAGGTGCTAAGGGCATAAGCGCGCGCCGAGAGAGCAGTAGATGCAAGCCAGACATGAGAAAGGTGCTGCTGCTGCCCGAAGGATATCGTCGGTCTAGTAGCGCAGAACGTCAGCATAACAGTTTTCGTGCGCGATCGTGATTGATGTTCGTTCGACTCGGCGGCCCCCATTGATTTGCCGTGTTTTGTGGAAAGTGTTACTTTAGAGCCGTCGCATATTTTGGTTTTGGATGGTGTGGGGGTTTACGGTTTATGTGAGATCGACCTCAAAACTTGGGAAGGATTTAGAGGATTGTACACCCTGGATCCTGGAGTGTGGATTCAGTTTGAGAATTCCGGCGCCGTTGGTGATCGATCTCGAGAGGACCGTGTGTACCGGCGGTGTCCTTGAAGGATAGTGATGATCAAGTTAGTGAACGGAGGAAAATGATCGATCCAGTGATAGCCGCGTCTGACAGTGTTAGGAAATAGGGTGAGGATTCTTGCCGAAAACGAAAGTTGGTGATCGAAAGAGTTGACAGAGGTGATTAGAGCTTGTTAGGTTTGAAGTGATAACGAAGTAACCGGAAGATATAAGTAACGCTGAAACGGAAGAGGAAGGACGATGGAACTGGTGTCGATAGTGTTGGTTTGCCTGATGGCGGTCAGTGCGAACGGTGAGGTGGAGAGCAAAAGCAAACCCGGACGAGGACGGGGGTCCATGTGGTGGTAAGTAGAGTTAACTTAATTTTAGCAGCAATTTCAATAAAATTCATTACCATAGTTGAGGCAGATGTCCTATATCGGCCTATATATGTTTGACAGTAGTACAGGAATTGATTTGAGTTTGGATGTTCAGACTGAAAACTTTGAATCACAGTTATCGTTCAAAATTGTTGCTTCGTGTGTAGAAAAGATGGAATGATGAAGTTTGTATGGTCAGTTGGAAGGATGTGAAACCGTTACTAAGTTAGAAGCATTGATTCAAAACTGTGGAGCAGCGGGAGAAGTGTTATCATCCATAATATGAGTCCGTTTGATTCATCATAAAGGTCCTTCTTTCTAACAAATCCGCATCTGTGAGATGGACAACTTTTGAATACAACTCCGTCGGAAAACAAGCGCCAAATATTTTTGTGTAGTGGTTGAAGGTTCACATTGAAAATCTTTGCAAATTATGCTACTGCCACTTAATTTATTGTGCAAAATTGTTCGAAATAGTATGAAGGTTAAGTAATTTACCATTTTTTTTATTTTGATTATTATCATTGTTTAAAACATCATTCACTTTTCATTACTAGATGTACTATCATCTTCATGCATGGGCGTAGCCAAGATTTCCATCAGAGGCGACCTCATAAGGTCATTCATGAATTTCACGCAAAACGATTATTAAATACGGCCTCCGCACTCTGTTTTGCATGAATCGTTAGTATATGTACTTCTTCAGGCATCTTGCAAGTATGCCTCTATTGAATCCGACAGAAAATCGCCCTGTAAAATGTAGAATAAATGCTGTAGAGATTTTTGTAGGATTTGTTTTGAATTTCTTCTCCAAGAAATTATAATGCTTAAAGGAGTTCTTCCAGAAACACCTCAATGTACTCTAATATTTGATGTTTTATGATTTGATTGATGATTTGTTGAGCTTGGTACTAACATTCATTGCAGAAATTCCTCCATAAACTACTCCACTTTTTCTCCCTGGTTTCTACTATGTTTTGTTATAAGAGTTCAACAAGTGTTACATTAACTTTCTAGACGGATGCCTTCGAATGTTTCCTATTGAATTCCTTCAGGAATAACACCAGAAATGCTTCTAACGTTTGGTTTAAGGATACAATCAGGAATAAATTTCACATATTTTCTAGTAATTCTTGAAAATTTTGTACTGACTTTTTCTTGGGATATTTCGTTATACATCACTCCTGATAATTTCTCCGGAATATTTTACTCCTCATAAAATTTCTGGAAAAAAATCCTGAATTCCATTCAGATATTTTCAGATAAATTTTCTAAAGAATACTCCGAAAATTCAAAACATTGAAGAATTCCTTCTTGATTTTCTTTAGGAAACCCACTAGATTTCTTTAAGGAAATTTCCTTCAGGAAATGTTTTTGAAAATTAAGAGTTTTTTCTAATATTTCTTGAAAAAGCATATTTAATATTTCTTTTGAACTATGCAGATGGTTTCTTAGGTGTTCTTAGAGAAATGACAGTAAAATCTGAAGTAATTATTAGACGATATTATCTTAATTATTCTGAAATAGTGGTCCCGGTAAACTTCATCTTGACATCAAGAAGGCTGTTAAAAAACGTTATAAAATATGACAGATTAGTTTCTTCCGTTTTTTTTTTTCGACCTTTCCGGAAACTTAACCAAGCTTTTTTATTACATGAATACGTCGGATCCCATTACAAACGGAACGGTAAATCCGGTCCCGGTAAACTTCATCTTGACATCAAGAAGGCTGTTAAAAAACGTTATAAAATATGAAATACATATTTACAAGAATTACTTTTAAAATTTGAAAAATTTCATGATTCCTGAGAAACATGATTGAACTTTTTCTATGGAAAATCACAAGATTAATTCCAAGTGATGAAAAAATACCTCATGGTATCTTCTGCAGGAATCGCCATAGGATTGTTATCTGGAGTAACTCATAGAATTATGCAAATATACAGGGAAAACTCGTATACAAATTCCAATAAACGGAGATGTTCTGCTACTTTGTTGCAAGAAGCTCAAAAATGGTTCTGAAGAAAGATAAGGTAGTACAGATAACTCTCCCTTACTCGATATTTCGTATCTCGATATCGAGTTATTGGAACCATAGTAAAAGTTGGTTTTCATGGCTAACTCGATGGTCCCTTGGATGGCAGTTGCATTGGTTTTGTGTTCTGTAACTTGATATCTCCCTAACTCGATGATATCTTCAATATCGAGTAAGGGAGAGTTGACTGTATCTAAGAACTATTTATGGCAAATTCCTTTGAAGAATCCCTGGTGCAATTTCTTAAGCAATCCTTGCCTAAGACAATGCTTGGATATGTAGCTAACAAAAATCCTTGGAAACTGCCTACCATAATTCCTGTAGAAATCATTCAATCTTAACAGTTCAGAATCATAAAGAGTTATGTATAGTCTAAATTCTTCAAAAAATCATGAACAAAAATAAGAGAAATTTATGCAAGAATCTCTAGACGAGTTTTTCAAGGAGCTCTTAGAGATACGATAAACATTTATTATTTTTGATCAGTCTAGAGTTGATTTCATTTAGGATTTCAACGAAAAATTATATATGTAAGAAGAAAACCATAAAGCAATTTTTTTTGCATTTAAACTGTGCATTAGGTGCTTCAAAAAACTGTACAAACATTTGGAATCGGCCAAGCTTCCATGAAGTTTTCTTTAAGGTCAAGCAGATATGATTTTTACAGTAAAATGAGGAAACATTTTGGACTTTACTAAGACTAGTTTTCTTTTTAGACAAATTTGATGTTCTTCAAACTTTCCATAAAAGGCTTATTTTTAAAAAGTTCGCAAAACCAAAAATTCGTTTGCTCTACTGAATTCAAATCACGTTAAAAGAGAAACCTCAAAATCTGTGCCAAAAATATCAACATTTAGCGGTGGCGCAAGGGTCTTGAAGGTGAATTTTCAGGTTATAATAAATGACCTTCAATGAATTATACATATCTTTATTTTTCAACCGATTTGAAAACTTTCAGCATCAATATCTTTAAACTTCAATTTATGAAAACTTTGTGGATCATCAAACTTGTCTAAAATCAAAACAAGTTTAATAGTAATTTACTCCAAAGTTTTCCTCATTTTAACTAAAAATTTCAACTGTGTTTGACCATAACTTCATGATTACTCAACCGATTCAAAATATTTTCACATGATTTTAAAGCTGATTCAATTGTTTTCAAACCTTTCATACATCAAATTTCACAAAAAATGTCTATCCAAAGTTATTCAGCAAAAACTGTACAAAAACATGATTTTTTTTAACGAAAAATGCCTTTTTTCACATTTTTGCCAGTTAAATATTATCTATAACGCTAAAACTGGTTTTTCTTACATGTTAAACATTTGAGAAGGACTTTGCAACAATTTAAAATAAAATTGAAACAAACATATGTTTGCATACGTTAACAATTATATGTACTATTCATCTCATAATAAAGGTAAGATGCTTTATAAATTTAAGTTTTATAGAAAAAAAAAATGCAATTCCCGACAATAAAAACTTAAGTAATCCAAAGAAATGTTATTTTTTCATTAAAAAAATCATGTTTTTGGGTAGTTTTTGTGAAATAACTCAGTCAAAACCATTTTTAAGAAAAATGTATTGTATGAACAGTTGAAAAACAACTAAATTTGCTTCAAAAAATGTATAAAGATTTTCGGAATTGATTGAGTATTTATGAATCGTGATTTCGTTGAAATTTCATCGACCATAATGAAATTTCATTTCAAAGCACATTTTGATATTGCAAAGCCCCTTACTCTAACAATAAAAAGTGTTAAAGTTTCGAGAGAATCGTCGGTACAAAATTTCTTGTGCAATTATGCTATTATGTTACGTCTTTTTTTTTAATTTCTCTATTAGTATCATTCCAAACATTACATTCATTTCTTATATCTAGGTGTTCTGTGTTATTAGACAACACTATCATCCTAATTTGGTAAAACAAATTTAAGATTTTATTAACATTTTGTTAACAACATATTACATTTCATTTGCCGTAGCAGTTCAGATTTTTTACAGGTGAGTTGATTTCACCTGCTTATAAGAGAAAAAAACGCTTTGAATATACTTAACCTAACTTAACCTAAACATATAACGCATTAATCGTGGCAATAGAAGATTGTAACGATTTTTGCCTGAAATTATTAATTATTTTATTTGACATTTGTTCCAATGTTTCAACATTGGATATTCTATGTAACTCAACTAACTCATGTACCAGGGAGGAAGTCTCGGAATCATTTTCAAAATTTTATTTTGAATTCTCTGCAGAGCTTTCTTCCTGTTATTACAACAGCTAGACCATATTGGTTTAGCATACAACACGGCTGGCTTGAAAATTTGTTTGAATATCAAAAGCTTGTTCTTAAGACAAAGTTTTGATTTTCTAATAATAAGGGGATAGAGACATTTTACATATTTATTACATTTGGCTTGAATGCCCTCAATGTGATTTTTGAAAGTTAAATTCTTATCTAGCATGAGCCCTAGATACTTAACTTCATATGACCAATTTATTGGAACCCCTCTCGTCGTGACAACATGTCTACTTGAAGGTTCAAATAAAGAGCTTTTGGTTTATGTGGGAATATTATTAGTTGAGTTTTGGAAGCATTAGGATAAATCTACCATTTTTGCAAGTATGAAAAATATATCCAAACTTTTTTGCAATCGACTACAGATGACACGCAGACTTCGTCCTTTGGCGGAGAGGCCTGTGTCATCCGCAAACAAGGATATTTGACATCCCTGAGGTAACTCAGGTAAGTCAGATGTGAAAATATTGTATAATATTGGTCCCAAAATGCTACCTTGAGGAACACCAGCTCTTACAGGAAGTCTTTCAGATCTGGAGTTCTGATAATTAACCTGAAGTGTACGATTTGACAGATAACTTTGAATTATTCTAACAATGTATGTTGGAAAATTAAAGTTTTTTAATTTTACAATCAAACCTTCATGCCAAACACTGCCGAATGCTTTTTCTATGTCTAGAAGAGCAAGACCAGTAGAATAGCCTTCAGATTTGTTGGATATGTTACGTCGTTTGTGCTTTGTAACCTTTCAGCGTTGTAATCGGAGTTGGGAAAAGTCATGAGATTCACACTACAGTCAAATAACAGTTAGCAAAGGCAGTAAAACTCACGCTTATAGCTGCTGTAGGAAAAGGCCCCTTGCTTAAACAATAAAATTTGTAAAAGTTTCGAAAGAATTGTCTCTACAAAATTTCTTATGTAATGATGCTTTTGTGATGCATCCTTATCAGCTTTGTTGTCGAAGTAGAGAAATATCATGAGAATCACGCTACAGTTGTCAGCCTAAGGCAAATCACAGTCAACGAAGGCAGTGACATCCATTTTTACAATATGCTCAAAGCGTGATTAAGAAAATTTTTGAGTACTTTGATTAAAGCAGTTTGATTACCATAACCCCGATCAAATCAGCAATCAAATCCGCCTCGAATTCTCACAGCATTGTTGTCTACGTTAGCGATCTCGAAAATCTCCGGACGTGCGCCAGCCAATATCCCAAAATGCATTCGCAGAAATTCTCACGAAGCGTTCGTCCGTCCGTCCGACGAGAAACTTCCAATGACTGCATCTCGCATCGCTCCGGACCATCTGCACCTTATTAGTATTTTCGGATCGTTCGCGATCTTGCTCTGTTTAATGTCCCGTTTTAAGACTCTTCCTGGACGGCCACAGGTAGAATATGTGACAACAGACAGATCAACGCAAACACTGTAGATACTGCTGCTGCTGACGAACTTCTGCTTACCGATCGTCACGTCCACGGCTGGAAAATGACTACGAGAGCAGAAAATGATGATTTACAATGCACAGCAATGTTGTTTATGATAATTATTATTACTGCCATTGGTCGTTTTTTGTTCGCGTTCCCCCACTCGGTACAATACCGGCTATTATCCGGGGACAACTGGTCCGATGCGTTCCGGACTCCCCCGACTCCGCCGGCGTTGACAATTCTCTGCCCATCTTGGGACAGAAAGACAAACTAATTTATTTTGTAACAAGAGGTTATTATGTAAGGGCGAACTTTTTGTGTCCCCGTGGCCGGAATAGCCTTCGTGAGCGAATCCTTGAACCCACCACTTCCACCACCACGAGCAGAGGATGATTGACATCCCAAGGGAATTCGCGTCGCGTCGAAGGAGCGATAAAAACCGAAAACATTTCCCATTCCAGGCCGGCACCATCGCCGTTGACGACGAGTGCGTGTGTGGTTGACGAGTTCTTCGGGAAGTTTGCCGAATTACGATGATGAGTTTTTGTGGTCCGAGTGTGAAGAGATGCCCATTGGAAGTGGATTGGAAGTTCGAATCAAATTTGGACAAGTGTTTGTATGAGAAATTCTCTCTGACGTATTTCAGTATTTGACGTTGATTGAGAAATATCCTCAACGATTGAAATTCTGCCGTTGGAATTGCTTTGTGAATTATTCCTTGAGCAATGTTTTGCATTGAAGTCAACAAAGACAGAACATTTTGACTTATCGTGAGTCAATTTTCGCAAGTCAGTTTGGAGCAAATTAACTTGCTGTCCAGAGCATTGAAAAAGCGAATAGGCAGCTATAAAGTATATTAACCAAGCTATAATTCAACAGAAACACTCAAGGTTCAAAAAATTTGGTTTCCTAATACGAAAAAAGTTGATGTTTTGTACGAAAATGAATGATGATTGCAACTCCGCCATCCAGTCGATCATTACGATAAACAAAAAAGTTTGAATCCCTTTATAATACATAATCAAAAACAAATTCATACAAATAATTTCTTCCGATTCGGGACATCATACTGCGTATAAATCATCAATTCTCAAGCGATGACAACCGAGCGCGCAGCAGTCCCCCGAAAAATCGCGACAAACCGAGAAAATGAAATTGTTAAATTCCTTCAAATTAAAATTTACACATGTTTTGCACGCTGACTTCGCTGATCTCCGCCGTCGTATCTCTTCTTGAGTTTGAGTCTTCAGTTTGAGCCGTGATCGCAACATCTCACTAACGGCTGCCCCAGCAGCGAAACGTTCCGTTTTTCGTCATGCGACGAAAATTGAAATCGAAATGTGCGTGAAGATGAGATGGACCCGGGATTGGAGGGAAACGGTTTTACGTGACCAGCAGATTATGTGCGGTTCATGGAAGAATTTACGCAGTGTTCCGGTGGGTTTTTTCGTTGTAGTTGTGGGATTTAAGAGATTGCATCATGATGTCCAGAACAGTTAGACGCGAGATAATCATATCGGTACATTTATGAATCATAAATTGTGAATTTTGATGAAGGCTTTTCCACCACTTCCGAATGCATGCAAATGCCCTGCCAATCTCAACATCTAGCTAATCATACTGCAACATCTCGTTAGTAAAGCCATAAATTTGCTCGTAATTAATAACAATCAAATAGAACGACAGCGACAACGATTAAGACACCCGTTCCATTACAACCCCACTGAAAAAAAAAAACTTGTAGCACAGTTTACTTACTGCACCGTCGACCTACCTATCGATCGCCAACTGCTAAGACGAACCGATTTCCAATCGATCCAACCGATCAACTGCTGCAATTGCAGTACGGTAATTATATTCGTTCCATAACCTACTGTCCGGCTCGAGTTTTTCGCTCGTCAGTCAGTCTACCGACACACACGGCTGCTAGTACACAACTTGACGCCACACAGTGGCCCATAGCTAATTAACAGCAAACAAAAAAAGTTGGCAAATTTTTTTGCCGATGTTTTTTTTGCTTTCAATAATGTTGAATAATACCCCAATGTTTGTTCGATTGGTGTAAACTTCGATTTTTATCGTCATCAGAACTGTTGATGTCAACTAAAACAAGAAAATTTGAATTTTCCAAATTTTTTGATTGTTACTTCAAAACCGCTGTTCCTGTATTAAATGTCAATAAAATTTAGCCCAATCGGTCTCATTGGTAACAATAGATTTTATTCTTTGTTTTGAAGATGTTGCGAATCGTATTAGATAAATTTCCCTTTTGAATATGACAATAAGTACAAAATAGAGAACCCCTCCAAAATTTTTGAAGTTTTCTGAGTTTTTGCAAGTTGCCACACAGGACACACTTCAGGACGGTCAACAAACCTCGTTGATTTACGAATGTAGTATAGTATTTAGACTTTTGGCCTACATTTGTATGGAGCGCAACCACCGTACCCCGCTTGGTTACGCGAAACGATTTGCAATAAAACTAAATTAATTTATCAAACGGCTAGACCCACTCGTGTGATGCTCTCTCTCTCCGTCTCATATTCGTTTCACCGCGCTTGTCTGTTACTATTAATCAAATCGGTAATCATTTTCCTGTTCCTGATCAGCATCTACGTTCTGGCTTCCCACTCCCACTCGTCTCGAATCCTTCTTAACCCTCCTCCCGGCAAACGGACGCGAAAAATTATGGCCTGTCGAATGAGAAATGACACAACAGTGTTAATTTGTCATTTATTACGCCATTAACAAATGCCCGATCTGTCTGAATGCTCGGTCGTCCATCTCGGGATCGGGTTCGTCGCTTGCTGGGAGTCCACACCCAAGTCTTTTGTCTGTTAGACCGCTTCCAGTCAAATTAATTTAATTAGACACATTGCGGCCGCGACGAAAACATCTTCCCCCCAAAAAAAAGTGCAATAAATTCCTTCCGCCCAAAAGGACAACGATTTTGGGTGCATTTCGGTGACCGGGGACATAAATTGTTGCGCGTCGTTAACAAGCAGTGTTGGTTGGCTTGCGTACGCCTCCGGCTCGGATTCCCATGTTAAAAGTTGACAAGCAAATTAATTGCATTTCACACCTGTGATAGATGCCGGCTGCTGGATGATGACGACGACGAAGCGGTGCAACAGCCAATCAAGCGAGTGATTATCTTGCCGAGGACAAGAGGACTGAAGGTGACCCGATTTTTTTCTAGATGGAGGTTGGGGAAGATCAGGTTAGATGGATGTTCGTGGTTGGATGGTTATTTATCAGTTGTTCAATGGTTTTCTAACTCTGAATTTGATGATCTTTGCAATTTTTAATAATCCGAATATCAAGACAACATATATACCTCACGCTATGTCTAAACCAACAGACTATGCAAATCGAGTGTACCTTGGATTTTTTTCTGCTAGAGTTCAGAAATTGGGTTATATTTTCATAATCGGAGGGTTTTAAAATATTCCATCGGTGATATTTTGATATTTGTTCACTTTTTAGCTATTTTTCCATATACAGACTATGAAAATCAATAAAAATCACGTTTTCCTACACATTTCAGCCCATACAAAATGTATGAGAAAAATTTCACCGATAGATTATTTTGTAACCTTCCGATTATGAAATTATAGACCAAATACTGATAGATAGCGGGAAAAAATCCGAGGTCCATTCGATTTGCATAATCTGCTGGTTTAGACATAGCGTGTACCTCACAGTTGTACCGTTTCGATTCATATTACGGACAGCTTCAAATTCCGGACACTCTACTTTGTATGGGAAACATTTCACGCGAAATGTTTCAATTTTTGCTGTTCAAAAGTTCTCAATTTCAAGGCTTGTTTTAGTAAACTTTTTCCATAAATATCTTTGAAAATTTATAACGCCCAACTACCTTAGATGTCTCTTTGGTGGTTTAACGATTTCGATTGATGATTTGACTGTTCCATTAATGATTATCATGAGCTGTCCGGAATTAGATTCAAAGTGTCCGGAATATGTGGCAAAAATGAGGAAGCGTCCGAAATAAGAATCATGAAAAGGCCACACATTTTGATTTATTTAAAATTATTGAAGTTGCGGAAGCGAATTCTTCACCCACCGTTCGAAAGTAAAGGGCTTCCGACGCTCGATAGCGCTAAGAAATCATACAGAATGATTTATTTTTATGCTCTATGCTGGGTTATATTTCCCTGAGTCCTTAAGTGTCCGTAATATGAATCAAAACGGTATAGAATGGATAAATTTTACCGAAATTTAAGTTAGCTATACGCCTTCTTAGTGAGATTCTGGATTCGATTCCCGGTCGGTGATCTCTTCGTAAAGAAAAATTTCTTGACTTCCCTGGGCATGAAGTATCATCGTAGTTGCCACAAGATGTACGAAGGCGAAAATGGCAAAGAAAGCTCTCAGTTAATAACTGGAGAAGTGCTCATTGAACATTAAACAAAGAGGCTTTCTCCCAGTGAAGACGTAATGCCAAGAAAGAAAAAAGATATGTAGATTAAACTAGAGATTTCCCAAACAAAAACTTCCTTTTTAATAAAACAATCTGGCTGCTATAATGGCCTATATGGAAATGTGAAAAAGTGTCTTCTGAATTTTATCAAATTTTGAATTTCATAGGATATTAAAAGCTTCGAAATTCGACATGCAACAATTCTGTTTTCATGACGTTTCATCACAATTAAATCTGAAATGTTTCTTTGGACATGTGGATTTGAGTTTAAATAAAAAATAACGCATGACTAGGTTACTAGAATTTATATCGGATTATTTAAGGTTCTCTCAAATTTCGGGATGAAAACTTAGTGATCGCAATGCACAGTAAAGATTCTTATGAACCGTTTTGGTTCATATTATGGACGCTTGTAAAGTATAACTCAACGTAGATCATATGAAATATATCTTTATAATTCATCAGCATTATCAAGCTTCGGAATTTTGGATAAAGATTACACTTCCGAAACTTTAATAATTTAAAATAAATAGAAATGTGTGGTGTTTTCTAAGAATCATGAAAACGAACGCTTCTTCAATTTTGCCTTATTTTCTGAACACTGATTCAAACGATTCATAAGAATAATAATTAGAAAACTCAAATCACTCATAACGCTATTAAAGAATCGTCAAGTGCAGTTGTATATTCTGAATTGTCATAAATATCTAAAAAAAATATATATTAATACAAGCCTTCAAAATAAGAATTTCCGACAGGCAAAATTTTGTAAAATAGTGTGTGAAATGTTCCCCAGAGTAGAGTGTCCGGGATTTAAATCAAAACAGTTTTTTCGATTGCATCATTTTATCTCATGATCCGGGAAGCAACTTTCTTCCAATGCTTGAAAATTGGTCGCGAAAAATTTGCGCGAGATTTGTGTTGCTTGTCTCGCAGAACTAAGTTTTCCATGCTCTATTTTTGCTGGATTTTCGAACATTTTTACAAAGTTTTTCTCCCAAGTTGTGTGAAATTAAAATTACGAAATACTCGGTTGATGTTTTGAAACGATTTCTGAAGAATTTTGACAGGAACCCCTCGCTAAATCTGCTTAGAATCCATACAAAAGGCCAAAAGACAGAACGACGAAGATCGTAAAACAAAACGTTTAAATGAGCTCGATAGACAAAGATTCAAAATGACAGACGGTCGAAGAGTTGAAATGGAAGAATTAAATGTTTGGACATTATTTATAAACAGGGAAAATTTCACACCGAACATCATTTTGGACCTTTTGTTTTTTAGATCTTGCAATGTCCTTTCAATGTTTTGTCTTTCTATTTTTTGGACCGATTTATTGGTACTCAATAAAACTCTTCAGAAATTTAAATATCACTCGGAATGTGCTAAGGATCTCGTTATAAGTTAAGGATTTTTCCTCGATTTTTTCCACGTGCCACACGGGTTGTGCTGCTTTTCCCCGAATGTCATTTCCCCGAACGCTGATTCCCCGAATACCCCGTTTCTCTCGAACAGCCCATTTCCCCGAAATTCCCCGGCTATTCGTGAATGAACCGATCATCTGATATGCACCCTTTTTCATTTCACTGGCGGTTCTTTCGAGTTACACCGTTCTTGGCATCCATAGCAGTTTGCGTTTAGTGGAGAGCAAAATATCTCCTTCTTTCAATTGCCTATCGTTCTGTCTGATTCATCACCCTACCACTGGAAAGAATTGTACCTTTTTCAACTGCATCAATATCTGGGGAACGGGTCACTCGGGGAAAAGGATCATTCGAGGATTTGACGTTCGGGGAAGGGACATTCAGGGAAACATTCAGGGAAAAGTCTCGATTGTGAATAGATTTAAAAATCATTAAAAAATTAAAGCATATGATCTGAGACACTTGAACAAAAATTAGAACATTACTTATTACAGTTAACTATCCCTAACTCGATATTGAAGGGACGATCGAGTAAGGGAGGTATCGAGATACAGAACACATGTTTTTCAATTTTTGAAGTTTTCAATTTTTTCAACATTTAAAATGGTCAATGAAATGTGAAAATTTTTAACACATTTATCAACCCGACACTTTTTGAATAGTATTTAAAAAAAATAAATTTTTGCTGCCCTAAAATGACCTGTTAACCTCTATTTTACTTTGAGTATAATCATAAAAATCAAATATATGAAATTTATTAACATTTGGGGGATATTTGGAAATGTTCATGGAAATATCGAGTTAGAGAGGTAAACTTGCCTAGCAAACTGAAACAGATCGCATCGAGTAAAGGAACATCGAGTATCGACATACAAAGGGATCAAAGTATGCTACGCGTTCCATCGAGTTGGGGTAAATTCGACATACAGAATATTGAGTAAGGGAAACTTGACCTGGATCTAAAAATGGGCAAAACGGCTCATTTGAGTGAACGGATCCGATCCGAATCACTCAATTTAGTAAACCTGATCTTAGTGAACGGTTCAGTGGCTCAATGGCTTGCAAAGAAAGAACGAACGGAAAAAAGCGGTTCACTCCCTTTTACGCGACATGCGTCGTATCTTTCGCTCTCTCATTCTTCCCCAGAATCTAACGATGTACTTGGCCGATTTCTCCTACCCGAATCAAAAAGAAGAAGCAAAATGTGCTCTGCCATTTTAGTGAGCATTGTTTCTTTATCTTCCATCTGTCTGGATGAAAGTAGGCGGGGAAAATTTATCTGTCTATGCTGAGAGCGCTGCGAGCACGGAGCAGCAGAAAAATTTGCGTGGCATGGCGCGCAAAGCAAGGCACGTAACAAGCGTTATAACAAAGCCAAGAAACGAACGAAGGAGATTCGTCCTTTTTTCGAGTCCCTTTTCGTCTGATCCATGCTGATCAAATGAACCGACTGGCGCCAAAAAAAGAGCCACGGATCACTTGTTCTTTTAAGTGATCCGCATCTTTTGAGCGATTTCAATTCTTTTTGTCCATTTCTACCTGGATCACATGAAAATGAAGTTAATCAGTCATAAATGCCTTATATATGTAGCAAATGCGATCCGAATCGCTAAAAAGAATTAAATCAAACTTGTATATGAAGTAAATCAGACATGAATCACCTGTGAATGAAGTGAATCAGACCTGACTTACTTAAAGATGAAGTGATTAATCAATGAATGCATCAAATATGAAATAAATTAACCCTTGAACTCTTGAAAATGAAGTATATCGTACCTGAAACACTTGAATATAAAGTCAACCTGACATGAATCACTTGAAAATAAAAGCCCTGAATAACTAAAAAATTAAAACTTGGATATGGATCGAACCATCTCTGAATCACTTGAACATGGAGTGAATTTAACATGATTCTTATATAAATGGAGAGAATAAATGACTAAAGGTCGAAAATACAAAAGGTCGAAAAAAAAATAATGGACATAAGGTTGAAATTTGTTTTCAAAGCAAGAACAAATTTCTTTCAAGCAAACAGTTTTCGACCTTTTGTCCTTTGAACTTTCTTTAAACCTGACCTTAATAAGGTCCACTTCCAAACGCCACAGGCTTTCTGAACAACATTCTGGACATTATATCTTTTCGAAATCATGAAACATAACTCCAAAACTGGACTTCAATATCTCGATAACAAGTTGAAGAACCAGAGTAAAAATTGGTTTCCATACCAACGTTGGACCGCATTTTAGTGAGCGGATCCGATCCGAATCACTCAATTTTTTCAGTAAACCGGATCTTTTAAACGGTTCAGTTGCTCAGTGGCTCGCATAGAATGAGCGTACGGTAAAAAGAGCGATTCACTGTCTATTGCGCGACATGCGTCGTATCTTCCGTTTTTTTCGCTCTCTCATACTTCGCACATTGAGTGAGCACTTATTCTCTCTATCTATCATCTGCCTGGATGCAAGTGGGTCGGGTAAATTTATCTGTCTATGCTGGAGACCGCTGAGAGTACGGAGTAGCAGAAAACTATACTTGCATGTGTGGCGTGGCGCGCAAAACAGGGCACGTGACAAGCGTTATAAAAAAAACTGACAAACGAGCGTAGATAGATATGGGAAATATATCGATTCGTTTTTTTTTTGGGTTACTTTTTGTCCGTGCCTATTCTTTTTGCTCATCTCTAATACTGATGATGTGTTTAGTAACGGAATGATACCTTTAATTTCAAGTTCAAAATGTACATGTTCACTAGCACCAACCACCGGGTGAATTACGAACTAAACTGTTTGCCTTCCGGATTCCTTTGGCTGTCCGAACAACTTTTTCGAATACTCGAACTTACTATTTCATCCGAATCACAATGTAAAACTATCCTAAAATTCTCAATTTCACATGTTCACTAAGTATCAGTAGCGCCACCTGATGGCAAAATTATAAATCAAACTATCTGCTTTTCGAATGCTCTTGACTTTCTGAACAACTTTACCGTAGACTAGATCTTTCTAAGGAGACTAACGGCTTCGGCACCATTCGACTATTATCGGCAACCAAATTTCAAACGCCAAATACACAGTATTTTTCTATCAAAACACACAAATGAAAACATTCAGATGATTCCTTGTTCTGTCAGCTTCCCGCTGATGAGATTTCCGACACGGAACAAACAATTTCGCCAGATATGTCATCAATTCAAATGAAAACGCCTCAAAATGTTACTGATTTGGAGCTGCCAAACTGATTCGCCTGCAGCCTTTATGGGAAAGCTGCCGATGAGAATGAGGCTGCCGACAATAATCACACTGAAAAGAGATGTTCGCAGCGTTGTGAAAACGTTTCCAACAAGATTTTAACAAGTCTGTCGGTGTGAATCGATTTAAATCTGAACATACAAACACGTAATTTGACTGCTGATTTTCGAGAAAATAACAGAAGAAGCGCGGTACCGGCTTAGACTGCCGAGAATACGTAAGTTCCCCTATCTAAAGTGGATCACAAGATAGAACTAGTTCAGAATGCTCAATTTTACATGCTCACTAGCATCACCTAGCGGGTAAACTTCAAACCAAACTATTTGTATTTTGGATGTCTTTGATATCCTAAACAACTTTGTTGAGGACTCGAACTTTCTATATTACACGGAAAAAAATTCTTTAGTAAAAATTGCTATTTTTAGCTGACTACGCCCATTCTTGAAACTACCATGCAATTTCAGACCAATTTACTATGTTTACGGTACATTCCACCACATTACTGGTATATTTGACAGAAATAACTTACAACAATCTGATTTCGACTACAGACATGGTAAAATCCAGCGCATTTCTGGTCTGCTGAAAATTGCCGGTGGTTGCGCTCAAGTTAACCCCCTAAAATGGTTGTTTTTACCGCACAAATTTTTTGCTTGTATCATGAGATAGATGCTAATTTTTTTAATGTTCACTAGCGCCACCTAGCGGCAGAATTTATAATCAAATTGTTTACATTCCGGATGTCTTTGTCTTTCTGAATAACTTTGCCGAATATTCGAACTTTCTAATTCATTTTTCTAGCGAACCAAACTATTTGCTTTCCGTATGTCCTTGATCTGCTGAACAACCTTGCTTAAGAACATCAGCATCTTGGGTTATGCATAGCATCATAAGTGTTCCTGTTTTGAGGTGGTACTAAACTTTTCAGGGTGATTCAATATTCAGTTGAGTGTTGCAATACTTTTTCAAGTGAGTCCGTATTTATGACGGGTAGCGTATACTTTTTTATTATAATTAGGCGTGCATCAAATATGAATATTAAACAATTTTTGATCCCTTTGTGATTCTCATTCGATATACGTTAAGAAATTCATTTTTTTGATCTATCGAAGATCTTTCCCGAGTCTATTCAAAATGAAAGATTTGTTAGAATTGTTTGGACGATATTGATCAGCATTTTACAAAAAATAGTTTACATTGAACAAGTATGATTGTAGTAAAAATTTAGTTCAGAGGTCGTCCTAATAAATGAACTTCTTTTTTTTTAATTCAATGCACGAGACATTAGGGCGATTCAAATTTTTAAAATGTCTGAAAATCCAATCTCCCATATGCTCCTTTCATAACCATAAAAATAGAGTTCTGTAAAATTTTCAGCTTTCTAGGTGGTGATTTAAAAGTGACCCATAGATAATGTAGGTTTATATGGAAATTACTATGGAAAATTTTTGATAAATTTTCCATACACGCTTGTACTGTAATGTAAGTATAAACTTATCATCCCATATTGGAAACTCATTCTCCAAATCTTAATGAAGGATGTTGCTGAAAAAGATGAACAAGAATAAATGAAGGATATCATCATAAAGAACATGGAAGGACATCTTCAGTGTCAAATTCATTCCATCTTTTACGAATGTAACGTATGAATCAACCTGGAAAGATATCATTACGAAATCAACATAATCCTACAGAACTGCACTGATTTTATATCCCCGGTCCGCGGAGAGCTGCTGACGCAATTAAAAGCTCCCCAAGATCGTTTGGCACCTCAAGACCATGGGAGACGCGTAAGCAAACCGCTAAAACACGGTTTTATGACAAGGTGAAGGTACGACTGCGCAGCGTCAAGATAGTGATCGATTCGGGTCGCAACGGTACCACCATTTCACTCCCAAGCCACACATCGAAATGGAGAGTGCTGGCCATTGCATTGTGCAACAATGCTGCAATTAAATGCACCCGAGTAACGAAGGGAAAAGTTTAATTTAATTAGCGCAAAACTATGCTCGTTTGTTCGGATTTTCGTGCTCGGGCCCTGGGAAAGAGATGACAGCCAGCGAATACAAATCAATTGCTGACAGACTGACGACGAAGGCTACGGGCTCAGGTTGCAAATCTGCATGAAAGATCAACGCGCGTACGAAACGCGAAACGCGATGACAAGGCGCGAAACGTGGATGAAAATGTAACCGAGCGCATATAAATTATGTTAACGAGTTCGTTAAATGCCATATAATGCTGGTTAAATAATAAAATTAATTACACAAATAATTATAATCAACGTTGACGATGATTGCAATATTGATTACAAGCCGGGATCGAACTCGGTGGCAGTTGGCTGCCGTGTTTATCGAAGTCATGTTTTTCCACTCGATCTACGGGTACGGGAAGTGATCCATTCCACTAACGATCCAACAGTGTGTGGTTCGCTATCACTTATGGTTCGGTTGAAAGCCACCCTAGTAGTGAAAGAGCACTTTGGGACACCGTACGTAATAATGTTGGGCTATTGTACAACAGATATAGCCGTTCAAAAAGTAGCTACTGAACCCATTAGAGGTCACCCGAACCGTGTGACCCCACCTCAATCCATATGAGTCCATAAATATCCAATTAATCAGTATCGAAACCAACAACGGTCTCAAAAACAGGAGATCCAGCCATAAAAAAACCTCCGTAAACCTACGGCCCAGGAGATTAACGTAGGGAAAAAACAGAGTGCCTAATGGGAAGCTAATGGCCTTTTAATGGTGAGTTTTTTTTGGGAGGTTTACATAAATTAAGGAAGCTGCGTCGGTTTAACGACATAATTTGGTGTGATATCATCGAACTCGAACGGTGTGGTGTGAGGTGGGTGTGTGTGCATCTGGGAGGAAGTGCTGGCTTAAAATAAGCATGAATCAATATGAGTGCATGCGCATATAAAGATATACGCTAACAGCTTTCGAAATTGATTGACGAGACGATTTTCCAACAAGAGCAGCAACAGCACCCACCAGGAGAACAATGTGCTTCCAGTGATGGTGTGCCTTATTTGTATGCATTGTGGCAGTGTCGTTCGATGAGTCAATCGATGATGCTAAATGATGGTACGTGATGTCATTCCAAAAGCATTTTGCGAGGAATGTGACATACCTGTGTATAGTCAGAGGGTTTATAGAGATTGAAAAAAAAAATAATAGTTAGGTTACTTTTACTACTTCATGAGGTATACTCGGGACATCTCAGAAGAGATCCCTGGCGTATATTTCTCACGATCAATGAAAGATTCCTGGCAAAATAGGATAGATTTCGGGACAGGATTTCTAATGATTTTGTATTTCTAGATCGTTAGCAAACTTGTTCCTAATGCTGATGAAAGTTTCTTGGCCAAATGTTGGCAGATTTTAATTCAGCTTTTTCACTTGGTAAGGTTTTTGCAATTGCAGAAATCATAACAAACTTTTTGAAACCAAGAAGAAATCCAAACAGGAATCAGGTGATAAAGGTTTTCAATTGGATTCTACAAATTATCTGACCAGACATTTTACAAGGGTTTTTTTTCTAAATGTTTTTGGGAATGACAATTACAATAGCTCGTGTTTTTTTATGCACTTTTTCAATGATTTACTTCTGAAACTTTAGTATAAATGTATCCAGGTAGGCACCCAAAGATTCCTTAAAATATCACTCCAAAGATTTCTCTAGCTTTCGTTTACGGAAATCCCAAGAAATTAAAAAAAAATATTCGATATTTTATAGACTTTTATTTATATATTTTCCAAGAAAGTCCTACATCGTCTTGGAATTCATTCAGTCATTTTTTTTATTATTTTTTCATACAATTTCATCTTCAAGAATTTTTAAAAATTTACTCGAGGATTTTAAAGAATTTCCCTAGAGATACGATACCAGAGTACAGAATTAACAAAACAAAATTTCAAATTTTATTAATTTAGTTATTTCCGCAAAAAAAAATAAGCGGTAGTTTTTTTTTTAATGCAGATGATTTTCGGGATAATTATTGGAAAAATAATTATAAGAATCTTAGTCAAATGCTACAGAAGTTTCTGAAAAAAAGCAGAAGGAATTCCTGGAATTACTGCAAAAATTGCTGGAGAACTTATATGAGAAATTCATGACCTAATATATTGAGGAGTTTGAGGTAAACTTCTCAATAGATTCCTGTAGAGATATAATGAAGTTCACCTAGAGTAAAAAAAAATAGAGATCGATTGATGTTTTATTTGATTCATCTCTGGAGGGTCCCTGGGAAAACTTGTAGAGTAATCCCTGGGAAACTTTATTTATAATACATGTGAAAGTTACTGATGGTACACGCATTGTAGTACCCAAGGAATTCCTGAATCGAATTCTGGAGAAATACCTCTAGATAATTCTTGAATAAAATTAATGGAGGAGTTTTGTGCGAAAATCCACCAGAACTTTTGAAGGAATCCCTGGATGAGTTGCTGAAAATTGAGGATGATTTTTTTTAAGAATTATGGAACAGTTGTGTAGGAGCCTCTGAAGATTTTTCTGGGACCTCTTTAGATACCATTTTGAAAAAGAAACGGACACATTAATACTTCCAGTTGGTATTTTGCCCTTTGAAAAAAGCACCTTACTAGATAACAGACTAGCATGCAACGCCCAGTGGCACAGCCGGAAAGCATACCTTACGAAAAGCTTTCCGGCCTGGGACGGGAATCGAACCCGTACTCCTTAGTACGATGCGGCTTAATGCCTGATGACACTAACCGCATGGCTTCTAGTTTCTAACATTTAGCTTCTACTTTCTAGCTTCTAGCTTCTAGCTTATAGTTTCTAGTTTATAGATTCGAAATTCTTGTCTCTAGCTTCAGGCTTCAGGTTTCTAGCATCTAGCTTATAGCTTTTAGCTTCTACTTGCTTCTATCTTCTAGCTTCTAGCTTCTATTTTCTATCTTCTAGCTTTAAGCTTCTAGCTTCTAGCTTCTTTTTTCTATTTTCTAGTTGCTAGCTTCTATCTTCTTGCTTCAGGCTTCCAGCTTATAGCTCATAACTTCTAGCATGTGTTTGTAACGAATTTCGAAGCTGAAGTTCAAAGAATTTATTCAGCTTATTCTGAAAAAAGGATAAATCTTTAGTGATAGTTCAAGAAACTGTCAGTGTTGAAAGAAGAACATCCTAAACGCAAGCAATTATCTACTTCTGTGCTAGCGGTAATAACTGCTAGCAGAGTTTTAACACCACATTTGTAGACAGCTTTTGACAGTAACTAAAACGGTTCACGACTTACTTGTCCTTCTTCTGGACCGGGTTGCTTTAATTCCTCGAATCGTACTAAGTAACATATATAATAGTTCTAGCAACCACAAGTCTTGGCTTCTTCTCTTCATAACGAAGAAACAGTGAGCTTCTTTGACGGAAGGGTTTACCAAGTCGTTCGGATTACTATTTTACGCTAGCAACAGTGTGGAGCTCAGTTCACACATTGTACTCTTAATTTTGGAGGAAAATGATATCGCACCTAAGTCAATTCTTATGCAAAAAAAAAAAATGTTTTCTTTGATTGTGTCGTTTTTGCAGACAGCTGTCATGATAGCGTTGATAAGCTGTATTTTGACCACTCACTATAGCACAGTGAGCCGTTAGTTGTGAGACGAATTTGAAAACTGATTGCGACAGAAATGAAAACGATACGACGAATCGAGAAAACGGCAAGTTTCAACAAAATTCATCGCAATACTTCCAATAAATGATCAAGATTAATCAAAACCTCATTGTACAATGTGAAACCCGTTTTGAGAAAGAATAATAATACAGTCATCTCTCCCTTACTCGATATTGAAGGGACCATCGAGCTAGGGAGGTATCGAGTTACAGAACACAAAAGCAGTGCAACTGCGTTCCAAGGGACCATCGAGTTTGCCATGAAAACCAACTTTTACTATGGTTCTCTAACGCGATATCGAGATACGGAATATCGAGTAAGGGAGAGTTATCTGTAACAATAATTGTTTGGCATCGGTTTGTATCAGCATCATTCACTGCAATAATGGGAAAATTGCAGGTTCTCACTGCTCAAAGCTTAATACGATGGATACCGTTTTGATTCATATTACGGACACTTAAGGCCTCAGTGAAGTATAACCCAGCTTGGACCATACAAAATAAATCATTCTGTATGATTTTTTAACGTTATCGAGCGTCGGAAGCCCTTAACTTTCGGATGGTGGGTAAAGAATACGCGTCCGCAACTTGAATAATTTTAAATAAATCAAAACGTGTGGCCTTTTCATGATTCTTATTCCGGACGCTCCCTCACTTTTGCCTCATATTCCGGACGCTTTGATTCGAATTACGGACAGCTCATGATAATCATTAATGGAACAGTCAAATCATCAATTGAAATCGTTCAACCACTTAAGAGACGTCTAAGGTAGTTGGGCATTATAAATTTGCAATGATATTTATGGAAAAAACCTAATAAAACGAGCCTCGAGAATGAGAACTTTTGGACGGCGAAAATTGAAACATTTCGTGTGAAATGTTTCCCATACAATCGAGAGTGTCCGGAATTTGAAGCTGTCCGTAATATGAATCAAAACGGTACTAGCGCTCTAGTAGAATCTTTCAGTTAGGACTAGCTCCTCCTCAGATTACCGATTAACCAGAAGACAATATTGCTGTCCACCTATAAAAAGCAACTGTCACCCGGCTTTCATCCACACTTTCTCTTACCATCCCCGAATGGTTTCGCGCCACGATTGCAATCGAAAAATGCCCATTTGGGGATAAAGCGCCACCACGCGACGGGTTTCGTCATCGTCTACCATACATTATGGTCTCCGGCACTCTAATATCTGTACGCATATCTGCACGCATTACCACCAACAAAAACGGAACGCACCTCCGGAGTCCTCCGTCCAATTGTGGCTGGCGACTTGGACTGCCCTTCCCGAATGACAAAATGCCATCGTCGTCAAACAGCATAGAGAGAGCATCCATCCGCAGCATCCACCAGTCATGCGGTAGTCATCATCATCATGCTCAACGGTCCCGGCAGCTTATTAAACATTCAACAAAACAACATGCTCACGGCGGCGACGGCGAGGTCTCAAGCGTGGTCAGTCACAGTTCGCTCTTTTTATGATCATTGCGGGCGATTTTATGGCAATACCACTTTGTCACACACGTACCGCGGCCATGGTAGACTGGTTCAAGGGTTGTATGTCCTCATTGGGACAAATCTGCCAATATAGATCTACTTAAATAGACACCGACACGTTAATGCTTCCAGTGGACGATTTGCCCTTTAAAGGAAGCACCACACTTGATAACGGACTAGCATGCAACGTCCAGTGGCACAGTCGAAAAACTTTCCTGACGAAAAATTTTCCGGACTGAAGCGGGAATCGAACCCACACCCCTTGACTCGATGGTAACACTAACCGCACGGCCACGAAGCCCAACGACTTTTTAGCTATGTTATAGCTCTTTATCG
Source organism: Aedes aegypti (assembly GCF_002204515.2). Taxonomy (NCBI): domain Eukaryota; kingdom Metazoa; phylum Arthropoda; class Insecta; order Diptera; family Culicidae; genus Aedes; species Aedes aegypti. The sequence continues at coordinate 407,076,108 of NC_035108.1, forward strand.
CTGTTTTGGAGCATTGGATGCTTGGGGGTTACTTGCGTATTGTGTACAGAGCACTTACACAGCTATCAACTAAGTGCTTTCTTTGCCAAAGCTACCATTTTCGCATTCGTATGTCGTGTGAAAAGTACGATGATACTGTATACCCAGGGAAGTCAAAGAAATTTCCATTATGAAAAGATCCTGGACCGACTGGGAAACGAACCCAGACACCTTCAGCACTAGACTAAGGACGGTCTTGCAGAGAAGATTTGTAACTTTGATGGATAGAGTACAGTTCTGCAAATCCACAACTGTCATGAGGGAATTATACGTACGCAATAGCAAATCTATGCTTTTGTCACATAATTCGAACCAGTCTAATAAAAATTCGTCGCGACAAGAAACGGTCCCGCGGTGGTGGCGTTGGTGGCAAACTCGCGGAGATGTGGTTCCATTTGTCGTCGCTTCCTTCTCTGATGGATGGTCCGGCTTGGAGTCGCGGACCGCGCGAGATGATTATTAAATTACACCGGAATGAGTTATGAAGCGTGGCTGGTCAGGAATTCCGATTCCGAATATGAGCCACTTTCCTGGGCGGCTGCGGTGAATGTTAATCACACTTTTGCGGTTTCCCGGAACTGTCGGAGATTATTGTCGTCTGCGCCGAAATAGACAGGAGTACAGTTTTCGGTTGTTAGTTTTGTGGGTTGTATTTGTCGCCGAATTGTCGCCAGTCGAGGAACGATCAGAAGCTTGTTTACCATTTATCACCCAATTGCGTCGTGCGTCGTTCACAACTAGTTCACAGTTTTGTACGCACACATCATTTGCATAAAACAACAACCATTTCGTAACGAAACACTGACTTCGCTGCTGGAGATTTCGTAGTAGCAACATCTTGGCGTCAACGAGTTTGTTGATTCAACCAATTCGAGGCATGCTGAAGCATATGATTTTTGGCGCGATTAAGAATACAGTGCTTTCCGTTTTTGACAAGAAGGCGAGTATTTTATGTTTCTAAATTCTGAAACATCACTTTGCATGTATTTTTATCACCGTTTAAATTCATGCACATAAATCGCTACGAAACTTTTGGCAGTCTTCCTTAGGTCAACTTTGAACCCAGAAGCTGCGACATCACGTACTGAGTGCACATACTAACTGAAAACCACACTAGTTTTTATTATCTCAGGGCAGAATCCGAATTGACTGAGATCTTCTGGCATAGCTCATTTGTGGTGAGTTTTCAAGGGAGTATTCCTTTTGGAAGCCTTCCTTAGCCGAGTGTTTTGTCATGTTTTACTTCTTGCAACGTATCGTTATAAAATAATAGTTCATAATACAAACAAGCAAGATTTATGAGATAGCAAACATGGTAAATTTTACGAGAATATTGATGATTTGACATGTTCGGTTTATCATATATTTGATTTTGGTCATACATAAATAAAAAAATCGTGGGCTAATAAGGAGTACATGAGTGACCTGAACGCAAAGGGTGATATTGTGATTGACTTTGAGTTAAGTAAACTCCTACCTCTTTTTACGACCGTTATTGGGGGGTCGTAAATAGTATCGGCAGTAGAAATAGCAGGGTTATAATTAAGGGGCACAAACACAAAGGGGTGTAGGTGATTTTTCCGTCCAACAGAAAAAAATAGCATAATTCGTAGAAGAGTGGCTAGGTTTTTTGGCTCCCATACAATTTGTACGGAATGAAAGTTGCTACAAAATCTTCAAAGTCGATTTTCTCCAAACTAGGCTTTTATCATTTACTCTCCTTTGCTTCTAACCCCCTCAACTATATTAAAATTCAACGTCTAGATGTGGAAATACTGATCCGAGATATTCGGCAAAGTTGAAGCATGGATTGCAAACTTTAGGAATTAGGAAAAGTTCAAAATCATAAAACTTGAAAGGAATAGAAAAATTGAATGTTCAACAAGAGTATCTCAACCTTAATCTAGTTTTTAATGAGGGGTTCAAAATTTTGTCACAGCTGGCAACACTGCTCAAGTAAAATCGATGAATCTCAATATAACAAATTTTCTGCACGTTATTTAAAAATAATTATGAGCAAATTTTAAGACTGCATTTTGTATTACACATTGTTTTCGGGAAAGCGACACGCAATCATTTGTACGCTGGCAACACTGGTAAAATGGTACTTGTAAGCTAAACACAGTCAAGTTTCTTATAACACGCATGGTCAGGGGCGTTTAGAAGACCCAGGATTTATGGGATTCCATCAATTTGGGTGTATTGTTGAATATCTCAAGAGATAGTACAGTACTGTCTTCGATCTACCTTTAGGAATTTCGGATTATCCTTTTAGTTCGGCTCTATAAAACTTGATACGGCGTGTGAGCCTTTAGAAAAACGATTTGGTAGTTGATAGCTTGTCCGTTAAGGGCGCTTTTTCGAACTTGCACTATATGAAACTTGAGGTGGGATAAAATTGTAACCTTTGGAACGTATATCTCTAGATCCTGATGTTTTGGAAGAATGGTGTCTTGGGAAGAGTTGTGCAATAGCTCAATGGCTGACATGCGATGGTCATTCAGATCTCGGAATTCTATCACCAAGCAGTGCTAGTGTGCGTTAAACCTTTGGTTTACGGATATCTCAGGATTCTGACCACTTAGAAAGATGGCGTCTTCGACAAAGTTGTTCAGTAGCCCTAGGATTATCATTATTTTAGCCAAGAGACTCGAGACTTTGCCACTTTTCAGGCGACGTTAGTGAGCATTAGGGTGCGGCTTATTTTTCGAAAGTTCTCAAGGCCAAAAATTCGTATGCTCTTCTGAATTTGGAGAACATAAAAAGAGGAACCTCAAAGTTTAAACAAAAAATATTAAGATTTTGAAGTGCCGCAAGCTTCTTGAAGTTAAATTTACTAGTAATGAAAAATTACCCTCAGTAAAGTCATCATAACATCGTTATTTTCTTAACAAATTTGAATCTTTTAGAACCATTCTCTTCAAATTTAAATTTATTTAAAGTTTGGAGAACATTAAATTTGTCTAAATTCAAAACTAGTTATAAGTAGTTTTCTACAAAGTTTTGCACATTTTACTGATCATCTATGTTCAATCATTTTTCAGGAATACTTAACCGATTCCAAATCTTTTGTCATGCTTTTGAAGCAAATCAAATTGTTGTCAAACTGTGTATACAACACAGTTACCTGAAAACTGGTTTTGGCTTACTTATTCAACAAAAACTACCCAAAAACATGTTTTTTAGTGAAAAATGCCGGAAACTGCATTTTTACTTTAAAACTAAAGTTTATAAAGCATCTTGTTTTAAAGCTCAAAAGTGCATTTATGTGTTAAAACATGCAAACATATTTTTGTTACAAAATTATTTGAAAATTGTTGCATAGACTTTCTAAAGGTTGAACACAAGAGAAGAACCAGTTTCAGCTTTAGAAAAACGTAAATATGAAAAAAAAACGATATTTTTCGTTAAAAAAAAAAACTTGTTTTTGTGTAACTTTCGTTAAATAATCTAGTGAAAATCTGTTTTTAGGTAAATATTTTGCATGCACAGTAAGTAAAACAATTAAAATAGCTTCAAAATGTAAAAAATGAAATCGGTTAAGTATTCATGAAGTTATGGTCAAACAAATTTAATCGTCTGAGTTAAATAAGGACTTGTCTTGATTTTGAAGAGAATGATGCAAAAAGTTTCAAAATTTATTAAAAAATAACAAAGTTATGTACACTATACTGAAGGTCATTTTTGATAACTTGAAAATTCATCATCAAGTTGCTTGCGCCAGCTGTAAATGTTAATATTTTTGGCTCAAATTTTGAGGTTTTTCTTTTCTGACAGTAATTTATTACTGAATTTTATTAGAGAAATTCTTCTGGAAATGCGTCTACTGCTTACCGAAGCAGCATGAAATGAGTTAAACCTCAAACTGCCACTTTTATGGAAAGCTTAGAACCCAAACAAAAAATATTAAACTAATAACACACAACTAAAATGACAAGTTGCAGAAGTGTGTGCAAATCGTTCGAAAAGATTTCTAAGAACTCATTGAATCTCGCTGTTGTAAGGACGTGGCCAGGGAAACACTCGTTTATTTGAGGATGTGTCAATCTATCTTTAAGGTCCCAAATTTCTGTTTCAGTTAAAGGACGGGAACAATATGCTATATTTCTATAAAAAGACGCAAGATTATAAAAATATTCTCGTCCAAGGATAGCGTCCAACTTCTCAATAACACGTTTATTGAAATCGTTATCAACAAGGATTTGATTATTTGTCAAATATTGAAAAAAACTCTGTTGCCAAAATTGGGAAGTCACTGTGAAGATTCATTTTTCAAATTCCGATGCTGGAGTTGAAATCAAACTTGTTACTTCCTGCCATTTTTCAATCAACTGAATGTGTCGGAGTTGTGTGAAATTTGATGCGTCCTTTCCTAGGTCAATATTTGTCCGAGTCAATCTTCAACCTGAAAGCCCCCTCACATGGCAAGAGTTAATCCATCCATTTTCTGTTCCGGTCGATACGTTATTTACCTTCTACCTGCCTTTCTTCCACAAAGCAGGTGAATTCTCCGCTGTTGACCGAAAGAATTTTGGTATCCCAGAGAAAAACAAACTTCCCCTTGACTTACCTACGACAGAGTCAAAGCGCATCCAGAACTCGGATTTTTTAACAGATGATTTTCCTCCCTCTCTTGTTCCACAGGGGAATCGCCAAGGCCGGAGAACCGAACAACATTTCGCCGCTGGCGAACGGCATGATCTACATGGACCCGGCGATCCACGCTACCCTGAGGCGGAAACAGCGGCGGTTGGCGAGGGAGAATCCCGGCGTGCTGGCGGCCATTGCCAAGGGCGCCAACATGGCCATCAACGAGTGCCAGCATCAGTTTCGCAACCGGAGGTGGAACTGCTCGACGAGAAACTTCCTGCGAGGGAAGAATCTTTTTGGGAAGATCGTTGAACGAGGTAAGTGCGTGAGGGAGGGACTGCTAATCAGTTGGGGAAACAATTGTAGGGTTCAGAGGTGTCAAACGAAGTGTAATGCGGATATTGACAGCTGAGTTGGTTGACGGGGAGGCTGTAATTGGATGATAATACGCACGAGTTTTTGGATGAATTGAGATGTAAACATCGTTGGCTGGATCGATTTGGACGTGTGAAATAAATTTGGCGTGTCAATATGCAGATGTGATCGTGATCGCGTAGAAAACATGATCTATTTCAAGATGTCTACGCATAGAGGTCAACAAGCAAACTGCCTCGAATACCAATGCACGATCAATCTTACACAAATCGATTTCCTCAGAATAAAAACGAATTGACGCCAATTGAGCTTTCGGTCAACGTCCAAACTTGACTTGATTGTTCAATGTAGAATTCATCTATATCGAAAAACTATCGATAGATCGTCGAAAGGCACTCATCTCGTTGTTTGAAACAACGTGCTTCTGTAGATTGACCCAAAATCGTTTCATTCCATACCAATGTTGTAGAAATACCAAAACAGAAAAAAAAATCCAGACCATTTAGCCAATCCACAAAAACCCCTGATTTATGGCCCATATAAAATCATTTATTAATACGTATTGACACGCTTTAATAGGGTTTGGCATTGGATCGGATCTCTCTCATAGCGGTGCGACTAGACAAGCTCCCTTTTGTTTCCAGACATCCATCCGAAACGGGTGCAAAAATGTTCGGCTTCGCTTCGGGTCTCCCTTTTTCGGTAATTCGGTACAACCTTGGTGGACCTCAAAATGTGAAATATATATTGCGACATTAAAAACTGAAACTGTCATCGGTGTCTGGTCCGTTCGACGCTGGATTCTTCCCGTCCCGGTTCGTCATAAAAGTCGGAACCTTTGGGCTTTCGTTCGTTCGTCAGCCCGAGGGCGCTAGATCGGCCTTGTCTTCGTCTTCGCATCTAGCGGCGCGACGATTCAATATTGTGCGGTTGGACCACAACCTTTCTTGGGCTCAGGAGATCTGTGGTGTGTGGTAGTAGGCCGTGTGACAAGATTTATAGCTTTTAATTGCCTTCTGGTAATAAAGTTGTAGCGGGATGGAGATAGATGAAAGAGAGTTGGAGCGAGGAGGCGTAGAGATGCTTCATCCAGCAGTAGTGTGTGGTCAACCGCAGTGTCTGAGGCAAATCGCAGCGAGGTAGCCTTAATTTGCTGGTCAATTAGGACCATTCCGAAGTGGTCGGTTGGTCGGTCGGTTGGTCGGTCGGTTAGTCACTTGGTGGCGCTGCCTCGGTGCGATAAACAAATCGAAGTGAGGAGATAAAATCGCGATAAAAATATTCTCACGGTCGAATTTTTCCGCTTCGATTTGCTCTCGGGTCCGAGCCGCACGCAGCAGATGAAACGGATCGGAAGCCGGTCGAACCGGTCGCATCATCATCGTTGTCGTCGTTTTGGTCGCGTCGCGATCGGTCCTCTTCGTCGTCGTGATCGTCTATCGCAAGCTGATCAATCTTTGTTCCACCCGAGATGAGGAGTTCTCGGGCCGAGGGATATCGCCGGAGATGGATGGCCACTTGGCGGTGGCACTTGGGCTTGGATGGCTGGGACCACACGGTTGCTCGATTTTCGACGAGTAAATGATGAAATTAAGAGGTAGATAAGCACCTCATCCAAAGGATGAGAAGAGATTGAAAGCGAAGAGATCTTTTAAGAGGATTTTCACTTCTTATGCGTAGAGCAATCTGGTTGTAGTTGTGATGTGATCTTTGAGTATAATGGAAGAAGAAATACTGGTTACTGAAGCGGATCTAGATTTATTGAAACTAGATTTGATTCAGGTGGGAATTATTGAAGTACATTTGACGCTAGGATTTACCAACTTTCTTCTTCTTTTTGGCATCACGTCCTCACTGGGACAGAGCCTGCTACTCAGCTTAATGTTCTTATGAGCAATTCCACAGTTATTAACTGAGAGCTTTCTTTGTCAAAGTTGCCATTTTTCGCAATCGAATATCGTGTGGCAGGTACGATGATACTCTATTCCCAGCGAAGCCAAGATAATTTCCATCATGAAAAGATCCTGAACCGACCGGGAATCGAAACCAGACACCTTCAGCATGGCTTTGCTTTGTAGCCGCGGATTCTAACCACTCGGCTAAGGAAGGCTCCAAAAAAGTAACTCTCGAACAATGTAATAGTTGTGCTCAGAGTGAATACAACTTCACAGGGTTGGTAGCGATTCACTTCTTACTAACTTGGTCACTTTTTTGAATCCATTCACAAAAAAGGCTCTTTTTGGAGGGCATATCAAATAAAGCCATTGTTTTCGGCCACTTTTCCGAAAGTAAAGCCAAGTGTTAAGTAAGGCCATCCCCAGAATAATTTCATGTCAGTATCAAACGGTTGGCTCGATGTGTTCTTGCCAAAGAGTTAATTAGCAGCAATTTGCCTGAAATTTAAAACTTTAAAGCAATATATGACATTATACACAAGTGAAATTGTGGAATAGCTCAATAAGTTTGAAAGCATTAATGGAACGATTTGATCACTAGGTGTTGCCAGATCACTAGGAGAAATGGCATCATTGCCACCGAATGCAGTTTTGAGTCACTAACGGGTTTGACTGATGTCAAAAAATATTACTTGCAGTTTTGAAGTACTTTGCGATAGAAGTTAACCCATTACACAGTGGGGAAAAAAGGTAACAAACTGACAAAGAATTCTGTATCTTCTAAACGAAACGAGTAATCCCAGAAAAATTCCTTTATCTTATGTAAAAATGTCTAAGGAATTGAATAAAAGTGATTCTGATGGCCGCACGGATTGTTATCAAGCCCATTTTATCAAAATTACCCATATTTAATAGGTTTTTTTTAATAGGATTTCTCACATTTTATGCAGGGAATCTGTGTGTTAGCTGTATGAAATAACGATTTATAGACGATAGAAATATCAGGATGTGGGTGCACGAGTTGGACCGAATATTTTTTATGTAACGTAACCAAAGGGGTGTCCAATGGTCCAATAGACTATAATTAAGATGTTGAAGGCTGCATTACCAGCAAATATGAAAGTTATTACCAATTTTATGCAAAACATATATCACCCGAATGGCTCGATACTGTTGCAGTCTGTGAGAGCTGCTGCTCTTGAACGCTCTCGTGCTACGTACCAAACGGGAGAGTGAATGTTTACATTCAAAGGGCTCTCCGAATGTGATGTGCCACGAACTGTTACATTCTCCGAATATGGTTCGATCGGATTTTTTGGATCAAAATCCAAACACTGGCTATTGACATAATGTTTCTAAGCTATAATAGTCTAGAGAGGGAGTGCATGAATTAAAAATGACAGCACTGATCGAGCTTTTACCCAAATTTCCCAATTTATCAGGTTTTCGATTGCATTCCTCTTACGTTTTTCAGGTGATAGGAATGTAAAGATGTGAGTACAGTAGTTGGACCAGATCGCACGGTTTGCTCTCATGCCCGTTTAACGCAAATTCCCCATTTTATCAGGTTTTGTATATGCTTTAACATATTACATACAGGGAAACCGTTCATCAGCTGACTTAATGTTTTCTAAGCAAAAATAGTCTACAGGAGAAAGTGTGTGTATTAAAACTGACCAAAACCTGGATTGATAAAACTCCCCAACATCATCAGAGTTCGATGTCATACTCTAGAGCAGTGTGCTGACTTTGATCCTTTGTGAGGGAGCGAAAAAATGCTAAGCAAAGAGGCAACAAAAAATGAGCGAGGAAGATGCAGCACAAAACACAACAGAGTAAAATTCCATAAAAAAAGAATGCTCTCACAACTCCCCGAGTACTGTCTTGTTCGGGCGGTACACTCAAGAGTTCTTTTGAAGCGGGAGTAAAGATGAGCATCGCAACTAGAGAGAGAGATCCTCACATTTTGAGTGTGTTAGAAATTTTGTTGAAAATTTTGAGTTTAGTTTTTACTTCTCAGAAAAACGGCAAAATTGCCTCCTGTTTGCATCACAGAGGAGTTTCTGTCAAGTCTGACCAAAACTGACTACATGGATCGTTATCATGCTCATTTTACCAAAATTCCCCAAATGATCAGACTTTCGTTATGATCTCTGATATTATTTGCAGGGAAGTTGTTCATGAACTATTAAAATAACGTTTTCTCAGCTATGAAGTCAATGGTAGGGAATGCAACAATCACAATTGATCAAACGGATCGTTATCATTCTCATACTTAAAATTTGTCAGTCTCTTGACTTCTCATATTATATTCAGGGAAGCTGATAATAAACTCTGCAATAAAGCTTTTAAGCGATATATTGTTTTGGATCCAAATGTTACCTTTTTTATTGAATTTTATAGGTTTTTAGATGGAGTTTTTTCTCCATCATAACATAGAGCAATTGATCTAAATTTAGGATGATCCGTTTTGATTTTCAAGTTCACTATTTTCGTAAATCTGGTAACTTAATTTGCTATTTTTGGCTTTGGATAGATTGCAGAAAAAATTCTTCTCAGTATTCTATTATAACTCTATTACCTCATGTGTCATATAATGTTGGGCAACTAAAAGGGAAACGAAAGAAAAAGAATATTCTAGGTTTTCAACGTGAGATATGTGTTTGGCTGAATTTTGAAACGAAGAGTTCAAGAATGGATTTCGAGAAGTAAAGCTAAACTCCATACTTAGTAGAAAAATTGCAACACATAGCATAGAATGAATGGTTATTACTCCGGGATTGATCGGAACCGGTATTAATTGCACTTCGATCTAAACGAATAATGGATGGGGCTTTACGCTTATTCTTGAAATGCACATTTTAGTAGATCTCATATAATTCATCAATAATGGCGTCGGCCAAGTTCTTACAGTCAGTTGGGAGAGAAATGATAGTGTGTGATGTTGCTTCTAGCGACTGAGAATCGCTCTGCATCTCCACAATCATCACGGGAAGGTTGTTGATTACTGATGGAGGAAAAAGATCTGGGAGTCACCTTTGGTCACTAGTGCAATCCGCGCATAATGAGGAAAAATTTACTTATACTTAAAAGGGTTTGATCACAAATTTCATTACGCCGAAAATGTCCATTTTTGACCATTTTTGAGCTGTAACATTTTGTAGATACTACCCCACCCCTTATGGAACTTGTGAACAGGCCCAAACTAGTTTTGCATTTTGTCTCGTGGTGAAAATATATTGGTAGAAGACTGAAAGAGTACGCCGACATTCATAATGTCGAACTATTCTTATGTTATTTTAGTTATGACAAAAAAAGAAATGAATGTGAATATTTAAGTGATTAAAATCAGGAATAAGGGTTTATGCCGACACCTGTAGTGACAAACCATCCTTTGTTTGTTTGAAAATTACATAAATGTGACGATGCCACGATAAAAATGTGTTATCATAAGCATGAAACGAGCTCATCAGTCATCTTCTATCCTCGTTGAACACGAATACCTTTTCACACTCCCACAACGCGAACCGAACACGATTGATCTTGTTTCAGTCGCTCGCACCACAGAAGCATGCAACAGAGTTTAAAGTCTACACACTGATGCATTTCGCGATACTTTTTTCGCGCTTAAACTAGGCGAACCGGACACAATTCCTGCCCAGCGAATGAACCGCAATCCCAGTGTAAAACTCTTAACATCAATAAACTATTTGAATAAATTGAGATCCTAAGCAGCTTAAATCTGTGGTTTTTTTCATCAAAGAAATTGAATTTACATAAAATATGGAAATTTGTGCATATATGGTGTCCCAGAAAGTACGGGCACGACTTTGAAAACAAGAATCGCGACATTTTTCCAAACAAATACATATTTTTATACTTTTCCTTGGGAATTTTAAATGTTCTTGTTTGCAATTAATTATGAATCGTGGCGGAAGTTTAACAACTACCGAATAGTTGAACATTACATATACTTTGCAATTGAATTAAATGGACAAATTGATGTGAAGTTTTGCGGAAAAGTTACACGTCTTCTCGGTGAGAAACGAACTCACGACTCCTTGCTCTCTAGTTAGAAATCTCAGCCAGCACGTCGGTGGCGAGTGATGTGTGGTACTTTCACTACCTAAAAAATAATGCGCTCTCGGGCTAGATATTGGATATAAATAGAAAGCATTGTGTTTGGATGGGCATCTAATTCTTCCGAAAGAGGTGCACTTTGCGAAAAAGGACCACGTGATTATTAAGCTGTAATCGAATTCAGGTTAACTTCTGCGTCCATGAGTCCTCTTGTGGCGCAGGGGTAACGCGCCCTAACTAGAGATCAAGGAGTCTTGAGTTCGATTCTCACCGAGAAGACGTGTAACTTTTTCGCAAAACTTCACATCAATTTGTCCATTTAATTCTATTGCAAAGTATAGGTTATATTAAGCTTTTCGGAAGTTATGGTCTGTGTATTCAATCGAAATATCTCGCAAAAAGACTCGAAATCATCGGGTTGAAATGTATTGAATCCATTCGAAATAGTTGAAAGACGTGAAAAAGTTTTGGTGCAAGTATATTTTTTTTTTATTAAACATCAGTAGCTAACTATCATTATCAAATATCATTAAACTCAGAAAAAGATTCACACGTTTTGGGTTGAATCCCAAAGTGACACACTCACGATTCGTCCCCATTAGCTAGAGCTCTGGTACCTACGTGATAGTCCGCGCTTCTGTTAGTGGGAAGCAAGCCAGTAGCAAAATGCCGCGCAGTGTTCAGTTTGAACATAATTACGAAAGAGTCATCGCGCGCCCGAGAGCGCATTCGGCAGAAACGATGGATGAATGGCGCTCATTGTTTCAAAGCTCGCCGCAGAAATGCGCGGATCTATGAGCAAACACTAACCGATCTGCAGTCGGCTTCCGACGATCATCATCATCGGTGGACTAAACGAGTGCAACTCGTCCAAGTCGTTTGGATGGATCCTACAATAGCGATTTATAAAAGGAGGCTTTTCAGTCGTCGTCTTCGTCTTCGTTTCTCATCAACGTCAGCCGAGGAGAGGGACGCGGAACAGCAAATAAACGGCAATGAATGGTTCGTAGGTGGGCTGCTGCTGCTGCTGCAACAAAAATGGCAGTGGCAGAGTGTGTGTGGGTGGTGGGTTAAGTTTGACTTCAGGTGTGCAGCTGTGGCTGCAGCGGAGGTTTGCCGATTAGTGTGGGAAAGCTACTTTCGATCGTTTGTGCGCGGTAGTTGCCACAACTGGGGCCGATGCGGCTGGAGAGCGTGCGTTGAATTTAAATCAACCTGATTGGTGTTAATTGGATGTGAACACATTTGTAGGGTTTTGTGATGGCTTCGGGAAACGGCGAGCTTCTGGGGTTGAAAAATATCTAAGCGTTCGATGAAATGGATATTTCTGAGATATTCAAATGATTTAAATAAACTTTGGCGGGTAAGTTCCATGGTTCCATTTGGTTCTGCACACCAAATAAGCCTTCAATTTCAATCTGGCAAAAAATTTTCATTGCGGAAATGCTCATATGTTTTCCATCATTGGAATAAGCTCCATAGTTTGTCTTTCACAAATCCTAAATCAAGCAAATTTGCATCGCTCATATTTTCTTGCCCCTGGAGACCAATCCAGAGAACCCCCTGCCAAGGAGCAACGCTCCCTGCTTTGCACTCCGGCAGAATTTAGCACTCATTCCGACACCGATTTCACGCCTAAAACCCAACCCATCGCTTCCAATAATTTCCTAGATGATCCTCAATTATGACTGCAGCAGCAAATCAATCATCATAAAACTTGGGCCATTCTGCCTCTGGGTCGAGCAGGAGAATTGAAACGGTATCCTGTTGATTCTTCTAGCCCTCACCTTCCGTTCCAGGCCGATTCGTGTCCCAAAGGAAGCGGAGTCAAGTGCGTTGACCGAAGTTGATCCACGCACATCTGGAGTCCTCGTCACCCGCTGCAGACGACCACTTGGTAGCTGAAGTAGGGATTCCGTTCCGAGATGCATCGGTTGTTGTATTCGTCTTCGTCATCGTCGTCCTCGTCCTGTATAGTAGTGGGTGCAATTGAGTTGTCAAATTTTCCGCTCAATATATCAATCACGAGTGAGACTACGCTGGGGAAGAAGAACTGCCTGTAGGGAACAGCAAAAGGTGAACAGTGCTTCCCAGGAAGGACCGAAGGCCGTTGGGCTCGAGTCGTTTTCGGGAATCACCCCCGGTGCCTTTTATAGATGTGTTTTTCTGCCAAATTATGACGTTTATTGGACAGCTCACGAGTTGATGATCATCACCGAGTCAATACGGGTGAATGAGCGAGTTTATCGATTGTACTCAAGGCTGTTGCGTGGCCGTGTTCTATTATCGAGGTTGTAAAGCAATTAGGGATCGGTGTTCGGTTCGGTTCGGGTTGGTGTAATAGCTATTATCGGTTTTCTTTCGTTTGGCGACACCCCTTTGTTTGAAGTTGATAATGCGCTATTGTCGAGAGGTATTGAGTCAACGACAAACTAATTTGGAGAACAGTGATTGCAAACACGATAGGCGTGTGACACACGATAAATGAAAGGCGGTCGACACCTTGCCTGGGTTTGTTGCTCCATGTTCTCTACGTATCATCCGAATTCCTGTAAAATATGCGCGGAATGTTGTTCGATCAGCATGCCTTCGAGGCGCAGAGCAGACAAATTTGACAATTCATTTGTCTTGGATCGGTTTGTAAATGCGTCAAACGTTGTATGCCATTAATTTCTGACTAATGAAATCGAGTCTCAGCAATTGATTGATCATTGACAGCGAGAAGTTATCCCTTTCGGGTGCTGCTTGAATTTGAAGCAGGAGAAACCAGTCCAAGAGGTAGCTTACGGATTAATCTTTATTGATGTCATTTGTCACTCGCGCTGTCCGCGTCTTTCGTCCGGAACTCCCCTTGGAAAGTGCTACAACACTGTGTGATAGATCTCATATTAATTGATTTATTGAGATTTGTCAGCTCTGGGTTTGATGGAATAGAGCCGTGTCGTTTATTTATTTTGGGCATCAGCTAAATGATCGCTCTATAAGTAAGTCATCGCTCTCGTCGTCCCAGGGGTCCAAACCGGGATCACCTCACAGCACAAGTCATGATGAATATGTTATTGGATTAAATCTCTTCGACCCTTTCCTCTTTCGAGCTGAAATCCCTTGCTTTTAACAACGATTCATCCAGATTTCCACTTTTAGATTCAGACATCAGTAGGTAATTGATACTCTCCCTCGTTACCTCCCACTCGTACCCCACCCTCCTTTCAACCGAAGGAAAAGTGTCTCGAAAAATGTTAATCCCCCGGCTCGGATGATGACGAATTGAATATATTAACTTCGACATCACATTTTGCGAGTTCACACGCCATCGGATCGCGTCCCAGAGCTGTCCGTCAGTTCTGACTGTTTGCCCTACATCTGCGCGCAACCATCCGCACGCCAGATAGCGATCTCCGCCGAGGAACCGCTTCGTCTTTGCTGTCGCCACGTGATTCGGCGGAACCATGAATGAATGAATTCGACAAAACAGCCCTTTTGTTACCGGGACCCAGCTGGGAGATATGATCTTTTTCTCCTAAGGGTATGCGATATTTTGGATGATTCCGTAATTTACCGCGGAATACCACAGAATCAGTTTTAAGGACTTAAGCTAGTTGGGCATTCTAATTGTTAATGCCTCCAAAGTGACTAATTTTAAACGACTAATTTTAAAAACTATAAAAAAGTGTAGGGGACAGAGTTGTTGTTCAAGTTTCGTTAACATTTCAAACAGAATTTTATCTAAGAACACCTTCATTTTTGCTTGAAATGTTAATGAAACCTTGAACTACAATTCTGTCCCCTACACTTCTTTGTATTTTTGGAGGCATTATTAGGCAAATCCCAAAAAATACTGGTTGAATTCTTAACGATATTTTAAATGAAAATCTTGGTGGAAGTTTTTAAGTGTTAGAAAAAGTCTGTTCCATATCGATTTTTTTCTACATTTGAACATGACATGAAAAATCAAAAATCGCATATCCTTATTATCTCTCTCTCGCCGATTGTCTTCAGACGAATCCTCTACAAAACGCCAAAATATTTGTGATCATTCCACCCATTCAATCCCATAATAGAGGATAAAATAAGGCGCACTTTTTGATTTGTGTTGTTTTTTGCGTACCTCTCCGCGGCAGAGAGAGATAATTACCGGTTTTCATGACCGTCAGCGTCCATCAGCGAATAATAGACTCACAGAGATAATAATTAAAAAAACGAACGATTTCCCCGCTCATAAGGACCCAGGAAAGGAAATCCGGTTGCGCTCGTCAGCCGCCTCCCGAAATTTCGACGAACCAAACAAAATAAATGGTCCCTGGCGCAGTTTTCGTTAAATAACAATTAGTTTAATGGTTAAATTGAGCAATGGGCGTAACGATGGGTTTTTGTGCTTTCCCCTCGGCCCCTCTCCACCACGAAGCATAAGAAGCCCACAAGAGAAGCTCTTTGATGATGTCTCGTTGATGGGTTCATCCCGTTTACGCTCGCACAAAAGACGATCGAGGAACGACCCTGTCTCTTTGAAGGGAAGCGAGAGAAAGATTCGCAAAAAAAAGCGAAAACGAAAACTGACGAAAGAAAATGCATTCATTTGCATTTGGGCGTTGCAAATTGCAATTTTTGGACAAAACCCCGGAATGCATCAGACGGGTCAGCAGCTTCAAGCTGAGATTTCAAATCACAATGGTCCATTTCGGTGATTGACAAATCCATTCAGGGTGATTGAGGCCTGTTTGAGGAGATTGATATCTTGGAATTGAGGGAGGAAGATTGGGCAATTTTTGTTACGTGGGTGGTACTTTTTGTTAAATTGCATGGCTGATTGTGAGTATCTTTGCTCTATCATGCGATTTTAGATAGGTCATGATGTAGTCTAGCTTCTATCAGATGGAGGTCAGGGTGAGATTTTTAACTTCAAAAGTTATTCTACTAGACTGTTAGCAATCGATTGAATGTTTATTTTTCGCATAGTTAGGTTTTAAATTAAATTTAAGGAATATCAGAACTGCGAGAGTTATGATACAAATATGATCGTTCTTGCGTAGAATAGGTGAGTAAAATAATTTTTGAAGTTAAAAATCTCACCCCGAACTCCATCTCATAGAAGCTAGACTACATCATAACCTATATAAAATCGCATGATAGACTTCTTTTCAGTTTGTAAAAAACAGCATTAAGATGGTGCTGAATTAGATAATGATTTCATACATTATTACTGAGATTTCTGTTATGTTTCCAGGTACCTGTTTATCTAAAAAATATCCACATTTTGTTTTTAGATTCTTGACTATTCTGAAGGATGATTCTGCTTAGGAAATCAAGAGGCATTTTTATGAACAAACGGCTTACTTGTCAAAGAATTCCTTCATTTTCCGTGGATTCCTGAAGAATATTTGACATAAGTTTGAGATGGTGAAGTTGCCTAGGGATTACACAAACAATATTGATTCATTGGTTTATTCTTTTGTTAAACAAAACTATGAATTATTGTTTCTTACATTCATTAGAAGATTTTTAAGAAATTCCTCTATGGATTCCTTACGTATTTGTTTTTAATACTTCAACATGAAGACTAGAAAAAGGTGAGTTGACAAACCAGTGTTACTTCAAAAGATGCAATTCTTCTCTCTGATCAGCAGTTTGTGTTCTCAAAAAAAAGCTTTTCGTTCAATGAGGTTGGTGAAGCACTCGAGCTGAACCACGCCTTAATCTTGGTTAGGGTCCCTTCACATTGCTCGATTCCGAACAATAAAAAGGCGGACCCGCTTGCAATAGAGATGACTTTCACGAACACCGTGCCAACTTTATCTCGATTATTTGTTCCTCATTCTCAAATCTCTGACAAAAGTTACGTTTTTGTATGAACTTTCCTGGTTTTTGTTCTGCTTGTCACTTCATCTTTCAATGTATCTCGATATTTGTTGTAACTTTACATATCGTACAAGTCCTCTCTTTGATAGGCAAGCATCATATCAAATCGCCACATTGCATCTGAATGTCATCATCGTTTTAAGCAATGGTTTTCTTCTTACATTTTTTTAATGTCTTCAGAGTGTGATTCGTGGCGATTCTTCTTAAAAGATAACTTGAATTAGTTTTGTAGGACGACTACCACGACTTCAACCGGAAATTTGCCAAGATTTATCTTCCGTGGAGTTACAATAAAGATTATTGATGGAATGGATTCGAAGATATAACGTTTCAAAATTACTTATGTAACAATGACAGATTCACTCCTCTCTCACTTTCTTTCATTTCAATGCAACGCTAAAACTGTTGAAAAGTTTTTCACTATGTATCGATAAGAAATGTCACTAACAACATCTTCAAACATTGTTGTATACTTTCTCAAGAAATTCTTCTTAGAAATCTTCAAGGGTATACTTCAGGAATTCAGATTTATTTAGGATCAATTCAAATGTTATCCAGAGGTTTCTCGAAGAATTTGTTCTGTAATTTCTTCAATGAAATTACTCAAACAAATTGACGCAAACTTGTGACGTAGTTGGGGGGATAATGCTTTTAAAAACTGAACCAAATGTAATGTTTTCCAAGTAAATGCTTTCACACGAAAGTGTCAAATTTGGGTGGATTGCATCGATTTTGTTTTGCAACTTGGGTTTTTGGAAGGTCTTTGCCCCCAACTTCGTCACAAATGGCGCCTATGCTCTAATCGTTTAGATTCTATTAAGAATCGTGCATTTGCAAAATCGAAAAAGGCAGTTTTCTTCCGGATGTCATTTTGTCAATAAAGATCAATGAAGGTTCTTGTTTTTTTTTGTGATTTGTTGACCTCCCGATAGAAAACGGCTGTAAAATTTTTGACAAATGCTCCATTCTTATTAGAGCCTTAAGTTCATTTTAAAAGTTGATAAAGAAGCTGTTTGAAATGCTGCAGGAAATCTTCAAACAAGCTGATTAGCTTCAAAACGGCCCAGTCCTTGGAAAATTCAGCGATCGTTCACTCAAGAGCCATAATTTTATTCCTTCTATCCACCTGCATTTACACAACCCGCATGACTTTCAGCGCTTGTAGCAGATAATGAATTGCAAAGTAAGACATACACATTCTCTGTTTGATGTCGATCGTCTGTGAGAGTTGCTACTCCTTAACGCTCTCTCGTCACGAACTAAGTGAGAGAGTGAACATCAACATTCATAGGGCTCTCCGATTGCGATGTGCTACGAAATGTTTGAGTTCATAAACTGTTACACTCTCTGAATTTTGATCATTTGCAGTACACCCTTCAGTGACAGCAAGGTTTTATTACAATTATGAAAACATTGAAAAAAACTGTAAAGCTTCCTTACATAGTCAGCAAATATAGTTCTAAGAATGGATGAAATATTTGTAATGATTTCTTAACTTTTCTGTTATAAATGATTACATTTTCTCTAAACGCATCAACACAATTTTTGTATAAGGTCTTATTTTGAGTGTAGTTATGCTCACTCAGGAAATACCTCTCAGGACAACTTTAAGATTCTTGCTGGAGGTTTCTCATGGAATGGAATGAGAAATTCCTCAAAGTTTCCAAGCTGTACTGTCTCCGGGGATTAGTTTTTCTCGCACAAATTGTTTGAAAGTTTTCTATAAGAAGCACTTTGAAACACCCCCTACCGAAATGAATCAGAAGTGCCAAGATTACGGTTTCCTATTGAAAACTGTTCCGTATTTCAATTCATTTTTCGGCAAGTGTTCGAGTTAATCCTTACTCCCCAATAAACTCATCAGGCTCGATTGCTCTTATCTCCAGATACGAGGAATTACTCACAACTCCTCACCTCATTATCATTCAACAGCTGCCCTTGCAAAGCACCACACAAACTTACATAACCTTTTCCGCCGGAATCGAGTCGCTACGTGGTGGCACTGCGTAGGATTGTGGTCACGCCGAATAGCTGAGCTGCGCGACGATGTGTCTACGTTGTACTGTAAACCCTAGACCTACGCAAATCGCTCGTCCAGGCCCAGAGTGTATCATCTTGCTGCGCAGCCAATTTCAATGTCAACTCATCATCGTAGAGCTTATCCGGCAGCATTGTGTTGCGTTGGTTGGTTGGTTGTTCCTACGCACCGCGCGCACGTTGATCTCCGATAGCATCCCTTCACGTTTTCGGATTCAGAAAACTGATAATTTTCACACTAGACACGATTCCCGTCCACATGGATGTTATGCCGTTGTCGCCTCTAGGCGCGCACATGATTCCTCCAATGTCAGATCTTGTGTAACGTTGGCGATCTCGTGTTACGCACACTGGTAGGGTGGCAATAGAGTAGAAGCACCGGTTTTGGTCATAGTACTAATGGTAACCTTAGTGGGTTATATACCCATAGCTACACAGTTTTACAAAGAAAATTAGGATGAATTATTTTTCGTGTAGTTAATTACATATACATGGTAGATCTTTGAATGCTCAAAAAATGTTTCTGATCAGTTTTAGTATATGAATGGCAAACTTTCATTTGACGTTTTTGCAGTACAATACATTTTCAAGAAATAGTTTCTCTTAGACTCCCCAAAATCGGTGCATCCACCCTAGTGGCGGTGCAGACCCTCACATGCTTCCCCTTCCTGGTTCAGTGAAACGCAAAAATATGTTACAGATTGCCGCACTTTGGCAGCCAGATAAGGCCGCCTAACTTCTGTCCCCAGACGGTTGGATAGAACGCAACGACAATTTTATTACTGTTATTAGAGGTTCTTTCACCAAACTCTCCAAAATAGCAGTACGAAGTCCCTAAATCCGAATCTCAACCATAAAGGCAAAAAAAAAACTTTTTAACGTCTTCTCAAGTGGTTCGATGACAGCCGGACAGAGAAAGGAAACGTTAAACGTCGTCAAATGGGTGCTTCCTTTCGCTTCTTCCTCATTTCGACAAGCCGAAGCCGAAGAATCGAGCCACTTACGAATCCGGCTAAGGAAATTGACGATTGTGCGCGCGCGTTCAAGGGCCTGCCAGAAGGGGGAAAAACCAACATCAAAGTGTACATACACAACCTTCAATAGGAATAACAAACAATTAAGCGTTTGACTGCCTCGCCAGGACTCAGGGATCCTGTTGCATCAGGAGGCCGCCTTTCTCGGGATTAATTCTCCGGTCTACGGGGATTGAGGAACGGAACGAACCTGAGACGCAAACCGCTCACAAAGGAAGCTCTCTGGTGACACAACGCACCGTAGTTGTGGAGTGTTGTTTTTCTGCTTTGTACAATTTTTCACCCCTCCCTGGCAGTTGAAGTCAATGAAGAAACCCGAATTGGCTGGTTAATCTCTCTCGAATAACCTATCTCGATATCGGGGATTTGAAGCAGAATAAAGAACCGCATTTGGAAACAGTTATGATTGATCAGAGGAATAAGATATTTGGTAGGGTTTTGTTCTACTTCGTCGTAAGCGTTACTATTCGTCGTATCAAACTTTAATGTTCCACTACGGCGGATATTTAAACTTACCTGCAACTTAGATTCATTATCCAAGTGTACTTTTGTGAAAGCTGTTATGGTTTGTACACTTGTACACCAAAAATGCAATAAAACTACTGTATTTCGATAAATAGCTTCAGTTCAATTATCCACTTTGCACTTTTCCACCGAAATCGCATGGACGAACACGATTTGAGAGAAATGCTTAGCGATCGACTGAGCCACACCACTTTCCAACACAAGTTTCTTCCCGCCTCCGTGGGCACTTATTTTCACTATGGAAAACCTTCGTACTTCTTCACTGCTGGATTTCATTCCAATCACACGCCGCAAAACTTCAACAAATCACCAAATTCTACGAAATTTCCTCTTTCGCCGCGTAAAATTGAGAATGTAAACAAAGTTCAATCCGTCGTACTGAGAAAAAAAGCTTGTGCGCATCAATGTGTGCGCGACGCTCGACGTAAAAATATGGTTCCTTTGATTGTGTTGTTTTCGCTGTACTGTGAGCAAATGCTATAATTGTACGGTCAAAAGGAATTGTGTTCATATGTATGGGCTGAATTTTGATGACGAACAATTAATTTCATAGGAAATTAGTAGTTTGCATCATGCTGAAGGAATTGAGGGAGATGCCCGTAGATCTATATATTCTAGTAAAACATTTTATTATAGCGTTGATATGTTGTGTTTTAACCACTTAATACACACAGTGAGCCGTAAGTTGTGAGACGAATCTGGAAACTGATTGCGACGGAGTTGAAAACGATACGACGGATTGAGAATACGGTAAGATGCATTTTCTTTGCATTATTTCCAAAAAGACATCAAGATTTATCAAAATTTTACTGTACAATGCTAAAGCCGTTTTGAGAAAGAATTGTTTGGCATCGGTTTGTATCAGCATCATTCACTGCAATACTGGGAAAATTGCAGTTCTCACTGATCAATGCTTAATAGAATGGATACTAGCACATCACCCTAGATGTTCGAAAAATATGAACTTTATCATCACATTAGGCTAACCTCCCAAGTAACAATTTCAACAGGTTACCAACTTGTCTTGATAAGACAAGACATTTGAAATTTAGAACCAGATTCAAATCCCCGCTCCATACAATCTCGGCCTCCACCCTCACAGAAAACGCCACTCGCCATTTAATACTGCATGTTTACTTAATCAATCAGTAGAAGTTCGCTATAACTGTTTGACTAAATTGCCATTAATTTTCCGACAATTATTATAATTTACCGCCGCCACTACTACTACTGGTTGCCACCGGGGTCCAGATGTACAACCGCCTAGGTCGCTGCAGATTTTCCACCTCGTCTAGCTTGCACCACTACCACCTCCTTCCCGCCCATCCAAAGAAAAGAGCTGCATTAATTAATGATACAGCGGGGGCACCGTGTGCCCGAGATTGCAGCAGAGAGCATTCTCTCTAATGGATCGCGCGCGCACGCCACGATCCCCCACCTCGCTCTCACCCGACCAAGCCCTGCTGCTCGCAGGGACTCTCCGGTGATGAATAATGACTTAATTTCTTTTACGGCGGTGCTTGCACGAGACTTTCTCTCGCTGGGATCGTTCAATGCGGTGGCGAACGAAAGGAACTCGAACAACGGGTGTGTGGGGTCCTTCGGAACAGATGTTCCGCACGAGGCGGCCGGCGGCGCGGACGAAGATTGAAAGCGACACCCATCAATATAATTAGAGCGGTGCGTGGACCTCGAGGCCACTAATATGCCACAGTTAGGGTTTGATCAGATTACGAAATCAATTCGCCTTTTAAGACCGGGTGCGGTAGGTTGCACAAACGTGATCCAACCAGGAAGCATCAGAGGGAACAGCGAGACCCCTTGTAGTGGGTCTGTCGGCCGTTTGGACGTGTCTAGTTGGGTTTATGTTACAAACTTTTAGGGGGCAGTGGGTGCTGGAAAACTGCGGTAACGACATATATCCGAAAAAGCATGGCAACTACCATTGCCGGCCACGGCAAACTGCTTAACCATCGTAACTTACGAATTTCCCCTCTCTCCAATTCCAGGTTGCCGGGAGACGGCCTTCATCTACGCGATCACCAGCGCCGCCGTAACGCACAGTATAGCCCGGGCGTGCAGCGAAGGATCCATTGAGTCCTGCACGTGTGACTACTCGCACCAGAGCAGGGCACCGCAGGCCAGCACCATGGGTGCGGTGGCTGGCGTGAGGGACTGGGAGTGGGGCGGATGCAGCGACAACATCGGGTTCGGGTTCAAGTTCTCGCGGGAATTTGTGGACACCGGGGAGCGAGGGCGAACGCTTCGAGAGAAGATGAACCTGCACAACAACGAAGCGGGACGAGCGGTAAGTTTCGGATTTTAAAATTCGGTTTCGCTCTGAACTTTTCTAAAGGATTTATGTAGCATTTAGAGATTCTCTCTTGTCTCGCTTTATTTCGATCATAGCAGTGCAATACTAAAGGATTTTGAGAATTTTTTAACTATGGATTGAAAGACAATGTCCTTGGCTAGCGTTTCATTTAAAAAACGCATCAGAGAAGGTTCATATGGTATAGTTTTTGTTTAAAGAGAACGTAAACAAATTGAGCCTCTCAATGTTGGATAGATCCTATCAAAAAGTTACGCGAGAAGTAATATCTACTCCTGTATTTTTTTTCGATTGACCGTTAGCGGCAGGGTTTGAGTGATGAGAGAAAGAATTAAAAACAGCTAAAAATTCTTTCTCATAGTTGCAGCGCTGTTCTTTATAATGTCTTTATTTTCAATTAAAGATCTCTAAAGTCTCTTTTTATAGAAAAATGTTCACTGAAATCACTTTTTTCAACTTCTCAATGGAAATGTGTTTTAATGTTGGACAGATTAGAGTAACTTCAAGACAAGTGGTACGCTATATCTAAAGCTCCTATTATCAAGACGCTACCAGCCTTGTAATCATGATTTCAAATTACCACAACCGATAAAACGTTACTTAAATCCTTCTCCAGATAATTTCACTCTCGACTTGGCTACCACACAAGTAGCAAATCCAAACTTATTGATCTGCGCGGGGACCCCCCACTTCTTCGTCCCCTTTCCCCACAAAACCAGCAATCAAATAAATAAAACTTATTTATAACCGTGTCTTCGTGGCTACCAACCACCAAATTGCGGCCGGCCATTTGGCGCAAAACCCATTTCGCCATACTTTTAAAATTTCATTAATAAATGTTTTAATCCCCCTGCGCGCTCTGTGGTGGGTTCGCGTGAGCCACGAAAGCATGCACGCCTGTCCTGATGGCTTCCTTGGGTGGCACCGCGGAGGACCATGGTTCGCCAAAACTGAGGAAAAAGACGGGGATTCGAAACGAAAAGAGAATCCCCCATATATTATGCTCTCGCTGACAGCTGATAAAAGACCTAATGAAATCATTTATGAATTTTATTAATTTGTGGTGATTGTAATTAAGTGACATATTAGCCGATGGGATGACGTTGGGGATGATCACGATGTTTGTTGCAGCGGGTGGCGATGGCGAGACGGTGCATAGTGGGTGCACTTCTTACACAAGTTGGCCAAAAATATGACATAATCTCATCTCATCAACGTGTGAAAAGTTCTGATGATTCCTGAATCTTTTCGAAAGCTGATAATGCCAAAATGTGCATAGCAAAAATATTTTTTAAACCTCTAGGGCCTGATTCGCTATGTACCAAGAAATCAATTTTCTTAGCTTGACACAAAATCGTTTGAGCAAAGTCATAGCTCTTCAAAAACTATACAAAAAATGAAACAAGAAAATTTGTCAGAGACAAAAAAACAAAGAATTAGAAACAACTTTGTTTTTCTTTCCAATTTTTGGTCTACTTTAGGGAACTGTGCGGTGGCAAAGTCCCGACTCCGAATGCGATCGCACACACGGTATGACATGCCGACGAAGAACGCAAGACCAGGGATTAGTGTGAAGTGGTTTCGATTTCACTGCTTTAGATTTTTTTTATGGTTTTTACCTTTCTTGGAGAGAAGGCACCAAATTTCGAAGTTGTTATCTGAGGGGTACGTTTGAGAAACTTTTGCATTGAAATTCATAAAGATCTATTGAGCATCTTCAAATTCCCCCAAGAAACATCAAAATCGGATTGAAGGTGAATAGATCCCAATCTTTTATTATTGCTGCTCCCAACGGCAGCAGCAATTAAGGTGAGATTCCTGTGGGAAATCGGACGGTCCGTTCCAAGTCCGGGGTCCCGTAAGATGAGCGCGATGTGTATGGAGCGGGTCGGTACTGGAGCAGGATTAAGCTTTACTGCCCTGGCGCGAAGAGCTACGACGACGCTGTATGGAAGAATGCGAAATCCTGCCAATTCGAGCGGATGATGATATTTAATTGATTTTTATAGGATTTTATTTGAATTGAAAACGAAATAAATGGGTATTTAATGTGGCCATAAATCTGAGATTTGCTGTGAACTTTGAAAAGGGGGATGGGAGGGGTTGCAGCAGGAGGATCTCAATCGATGGGAGCCTTTTGCTGTTTACTCAGGCGTGCGCACAGCGGAGGAAATGAACTTGTAAACGGGGCAGCATTCTTGTGGCAGTAAATTATTGAAGAAGAGACGATGGGACCCCATGCTGGGTCGATGATCTGCTTTGAGTACTGTTCCAGCGGAGTTGGGGCTCCAAGCCGTACTCCGATGATTTATCTTTGGAGTTACACTGACATCATTTTCTTCAAAATAACATTTACTAAAAGTTTGCAGAGTTTTAAATTTGTCTAAAATCAAAGCAAGTTTTAGTCAGAAGTAGTATTCTCCAAATTTTCCCACCTTTCACTTAAAACATGCATCTTTTAAACCTTAACTTCATTAACACTCATTCGATTCCATATCTTTCTACATGCTTTCAAAGCTCATTCAGTAGTCTTGAAACTGTGAGCATCTATTACACATCGATTTCAATTAAAAAATTGTTTTGACCTACTTATTTTACAAAAACTAGTTAAATATGATGTTTTATTTAAAAATATCAAATATCTTTGAATTGCTGATTTTTTTGCCAGGAATTACATTTTTACTTTTCTATTTAATCAAACTCACTTCTATTGATCAAACAAAAATGATTTAAAATGTGAAAAGAGGAAACCCCTCTAAATCTTAATAGTTTTGGCTCAAAACTTGAGGTTTCTCTTAGTATGTAGTTTTAAGAAGCACAAGAATTTTTGATTTGGAGAACTTTAGGAAAATAAGCCTCACCCTTTCAATTCTCGACAAGAAGATGCCAAACATATAAGTTCATAAAAATGCATTTCCATTAGCTTAAATACAAATTGGTCGCTTCAAAGTTAACTTGAGGCGTCCCAGGGAATTGAACATGGTCCGGAGTACAGAAGTACAGTACACTTTTAATCCGACCTGACCCTGAGATCCACCAGAATAATTCCGGCCATATGAATATTCCCGAGATTTTATGGTCACTTAACTGCTTAACTAATAAACTAGATATGTGTATAAATAAACTGAAAAAATAAAAATAAAATCCGTTCATTATTTGCTGAGAAGTTCGAGTTTTAGTTCTTTTTCCTTCATTTAGGTCTGCATGGATTAAATCCTCCAAATTTTATATGCGAAACAAATAGTTTTTTTTTTCTAAAAAAATCTTATATAGTGATCGGCACAAAAAAAGATCCACCCCAAGCATATATCGAAATTTGCACAAACTTGTGATTTTTTTTAAACTTATCATAATTTCAATTAATGTAAAAGTCACATATACCTCCAAACTTCATTTCAGAATAATAACATGATTGATTTTGTTTTCGAAAAATAAAAAATAATAAGTTTACTCTTTACTTATTTTTTTTAGTATGACAGAAAAAAAGATCCACTACCGTAAAATTAATTTTTCGTGTAATTTACGTTGGTGAGCCCCCAGTTTTGACACTTCATTGTTTTTGTTTGTCGACAACATAAATTGTAGAGCTCTTAAGTCAACTGCAAGTGTTCAAAAGAATTGATTTTGAAGCTGTGGAATCTGTGGAAAAATGGGCGGAGGCAAAATCTCAATGCAGATCCGAAACCTTATTTTGCGTGATGCCAATCACAACGAAAAATAGCGGAGAAGTTTGGAGTGAGCCGTGGCGCAGTGCAAAGGATAATACTGAAGCACCAAAAGTTCGGAAGTGTTGCTGATCGAACGGGAAGAGGATCAAAACGCAAGAGCAGTGCGCGAACCGACGCCCTGATCATCCGGCAAATCAAGAAAGATCCACGCACAACCGTGCGTGCGATTAAGGAAAGGTTAGATTTGACGATTTCCGAATGTACTATTCGACGACGCATGGCAGAACGGGAATTGAAGAGCTATTTTGCTAAAAAGCGACCAATGATCAGCAAGGTCAACAAACATAAACGACTCCTCTTCGCCAGAAACCACATCAACATGCCCCTGGAGTTCTGGAAGCATGTCATCTGGTCAGACGAGTCAAAGTTTGAGCTCTTCAACAAGAAACGGCGACTAAGAGTTTGGCGGAAGAGCGATGAGGGGCTCCAGGATAGACATCTCCAACCAACAATGAAGCATGGCGGTGGAAACATTATGGTTTGGGACTGTTTCTCGTGGTTTGGCGTGGGAAACATGGCCCAAATCAACGGCATTATGACGGCAGAAGAGTACATCGACATATTGTGTGAGAATCTGGAGGAATCGATGCTTAAAATGGGACTGGAGAATAATAACACCTTCCAGCAAGACAACGACCCCAAACACACGGCGAAAAAACACGAGCATTCTTCCGGTCAACCCGCATCAAATCCATGGAATGGCCACCCCAGAGCCCCGATTTGAATCCCATTGAAAATCTCTGGGCAATACTTGACAACAAGGCGGATAAAACTGGTGTTACAAATAAACAGGCGTATTTTGCAGCCCTGCAAAAGGCTTGGGACGATTTAGACCAACAGCATCTCCGAAACCTCGTCGAAAGCATGCCAAAGCGTCTTCAGTTGGTGATTGAGGCCAAAGGAGGTCATATTAAGTACTAATGATTTGTTTTGATTTTTTTTGTTATTGTTTTGTGAAAAAAAAAACATGAAGTGGATCTTTTTTTCTGTCATACTCAAAAACCTAAGTATAATGCGATATGATTTTTTAAATTTTCTTTTTAATAAAAATCAATGATGTTTCTATGAAAAAATGAAGTTTGGAAGTTTACTATTCTGTTACATGAAATACTGAAATAAAAATAAGTTTCAAAAGAATCACAATAATAAACTGAGAGTGGATCTTTTTTTGTGCCGGTCACTGTATTAAAATATTGTACAACTTATGCGAACATTTCGAATCCTATTCTGAAAAACTTACTGTTTTGCAAACTTACATTTACATATTTTTTAACAGTCACATACTTATCATTTTTATTGTACTTGAACAGATTTTCCCAAATACATTATTGCTGCTTTGAAATCTTAATATCAAGGTTTCTATGCTCTGAAAGTATATGGATCATTTACAGATTTTGATTGAATTATTTACAAAATCCCATAAGATAAAAAACTAATTGGGCACCTCCATATTTCACTTTGGCATGGCAGGTTTTTTTTCGGCAGAATATTTTGAAATTTCAGTCATAACACCTACAGGATTTCAAAAATCATCCGACTCCGAAGCTCAGCCCACATTTAGTTAAGATTAACACTACTAGTTTTACAACTTAATGTTATACTGCCCATGTTCGCAAATTCGACGTAAGTGCCACAGAAGTTATTTAAACAACAACGTTTTTTGCTCTTAGATTTTTTCTACGCAAGTATCTAGGTAAGAATTAGAACAAACGCCCTAGGCAGCGTACATTTATTACGTAACGCTAAAATTGTTCTGTTACATTTGTGATCTGCATGACTTTTCAGGGAAGCGGTTTGGAAAATGGCATTCGCGGAAAAGGGCCATTCCGGTAACTGACGTTCGGGGAAATGGCATTGGAGGGACAAGTAGCACAATCCTATTCCACATGTTCTTTGGAACTTTTATTTTAAGGTTCCTCAAGGAAAAATTTCAGGAATTTCTCCAGAGATTACTTCTCGATTACTTGCAGGCACTGCTCCAGGGATTATTCTAATTTGTTTCTGATTATTCGTTCAACAAATAACTTCAATGAAAATTACACAGAAAACTTTCACATAAATTATTCCATGATTTCTCTCAAGTATGTTGCTACTAATTATCGCGCCGATTTATCCAAAAAATATTCTAGGAGATCTTTAAAAGATTTCTTCAGAGGTTCTTCAATTAATGTCAACAATGAATAACTCAAAAGTTTTTGAAAATAAGAAAAGTTAGAGATTGTTCCAGAGAACTCTACAAGAATACCTAATCCGATTTTTTCGGTTATTCTTTTACATATTTTTATATGAGCTGTTTCGGGAATTCAATCTAGGTTACTCCCAGGAATTGTTCTAAAACTGTCTCCAGAGATCAAAAATAAGTTCGACCTGGGATGTCTTATGAAGTTCTTTCAGAACTTTCTCTAGAACATTTCCCAGCATGTCAGTTATGAACTCCTGCAGTTCTTCCAAGCATTTCTCCAGTATTTAAACCTTAAAATCCCGGGCCGAACCTTGAATTTTTAAATTATCTCAACTAGGATACTAGTAGATCAATTAACTTTAAATGAATTGTTGAAGTAAAAAAGGTTAGTTGGTCTTACAATCCTTGGGTGAGACATCCCCCTGACCCGGCGGAGATCTTTTCTAGTTAAAGGAACAAGCGTAAACACGGCAGTTCAAAAATTGCCCTCAAACGGATATCTCAACATCCAAAATGAGCTGAAAGGTTGATGTTTTTGGTAAAGTTATTCAGCATATAAGGGACAAGGCGATGATAATTCTGATTGAGATTTTTTTCCACTAGGTGGCGCTAGTGACGATTTTTCTCCCATTGTCTTTTTCTCAAGTTCCTTATCAGATGGAGATCAGATCAGATGCTGTCTTTGACAAAAATGTTCAGCAGATCAAGGGCTTTCTGGCGATGAAGAGTCTACTTGAAAATTCAACCGCTTGGTGGCGCTACTAAAAATAAATCTACAATATTCTTTACCTCAAGAACTTCTAGCTGATAAAGTTGATGTCTCCGGGGAAGCTATTCGGCAGGTTGAGGGCTTTCTGGTGGTGAAGAGCCAGAATGAGAATTTATCCGCTAGGTGGCGCTTGTAACAAATTATCTTCAATTGTCTGTATCTTAAAATCCTTATCAGCTTGAAAGGTTGGTGTCTTCGGAAAAGCTGTTCAAAGAATGAAGGAATATCTGGCGGTGAAGATTCTGATTGAGAATTCTTCCGCTAGATGGCGTCAATGATATATTTTTCCATTGTCTGTATCACAAAGTTTAGGTCGAACTTTATACATTAATAAGGGCTACTCTATTCAACATTTTTCTAAAAAGATTCAAAATTAAATTACGAATAACTCTCTGAAGACATCGAACGTCCAAAATCGTAGTGAACAGAGAAAATACTTTTTTCCTGCTAAATTGTCAATTTGGACCTTTGTACAATTATTGTAGAATTTTGCTTTCAGTCGCAAAAAGCGTTTATTATTATCAATTGCCTATTTTTGGATTTAGTTGTTCAGAGCCCGTTCATAAATTACGTGGTTAGGGAGTCTGGCCAAAGATCAAGGTCCATACAAATTTTTGTATAACCACTTGACCTCGAGGAAAGAGGAGGTATATAGGTCTCCAAGCAAAGTGCCACGAATAAAGGGTGTACGGAAACAAATTGCGATACACACAAATATTTGGCGAACTTTTCTCTTCACACTGCTCATAAGGTCCTGTACAACACTTGGATCAACTTTTTTTGCGAGGGAGTCCATTTTTTCTTCTTACCTTCTTCCAATTTCACTTCTTTATGATGCTTCCGAAGTGCCTGCTTCATGGTGGCCCAGTACTTTTCAATTGGTCGCAGTTCCGGTGCGTTCGTGGGGCTTCGGCACGAAATTTACCTCCTTGTACCACTTTGGAGTAATGGCACGTGCCCAAATCCGGCCAAAAAATCGTAGGACCATCATGTGATCTTAGAAGAGGAAGTAGACGCATTTAGAGGCATTTCTTCAGGTATACCTGCCCATTGTCCGTTCCAGCTATCACAAATGGGGTGCTCCGCTTTCCAAACAAGTAAATTGCTTGCCAAATCATATATTTTTTTTGAAAACTTTGACTACTTTTGCTTTCCAACGTCCTCAGGGACATCGAATTTATGACAAGCAGTGAAAAACTGGAGCTGTGGAAGTCTGATTTTACATACGTCTCATCATCCATAACGAGGCAACGTGGTTTCGTAAACATCTGGGTGTAGAGCTTCCGTGAATGTGTTTTACCTACCGTATTCTGCCATTCATCGCAATTGGGTGCCTTTAAGGCTAAGTAGCCCGTCACTTATTTTAACAGCCATGTTCATTTTGCTGCTTACAATTTTAAAGTGATAAAACTCAGTCATCATAAAGAATATAGATTTAGAAAAGTATCACTACACGTGGTTTATGGATAACCTCAAGGTATCTAAAAGGGAGGCAGTTCATTCTGTCAGAATACTACATCCGCAATTGTTAACTATCAGAGCGAGTTTGTTTTGGTTGGAGGATGCTTGAAAAAGTTATGTCTCACAAACATTTATACACTTAAGCATCAAAACATTTGCTGTTTACATAATGTCAAACAAAAAACAAGACAAATTTCCCTGAGGAATGTGGAGAAAATTTTCAATTCATCTAGCCTGCTAGTCAACTCGCCAGCTGTCATTTTCATCTCCCCGCAGCTGACCTTACCTCACACGCACTGACTGCTTAGATTGATGAACCTCCCTTCATGAAACCTTGGACAGCCTCTCAAGGGTGATTCCTATTCAGCCCTGAAGAAGACCTCAGAAACTGGATTGAAACGTTGGCAATGATAAGAACAAAGCCATTTTTCGACTGAAATATAAATCTCTTAATATCGAAACAGTATTGCGTACAAGATGATTTTGATTCACCCAAATGTCAAACACTATAATACACGGCGAGATCAGAATATCAAAAAAAAAAAAACTCTTTTTACTCAAATTTGAGTTAACTGCATTTAGTTTTTTTTCCACGGGGGAATCCTACGGAACAGCCAAATTGAGTCAAAAAAAGCTAAAATTAGCTTGATTAGAGGTTCCATGTAGAAATCCTAGCATGAACCACCTCTAATCCCTGACGATCGGCTCATCACTCTAACCTGCCCCACGATTGAGATCACCACATCGCGATCGTAAATTATCTTCCGACGATTTATGATATCAATTTCATTCTCTCCCTCTACCTTTCACATATGCAGCACGTTCAGTCCGAGATGCGCCAGGAGTGCAAGTGCCACGGGATGTCCGGCTCGTGCACGGTCAAAACCTGCTGGATGCGGTTGCCGAGCTTCCGAGTGGTGGGCGATCTGCTGAAGGATCGCTTCGATGGCGCCTCCCGGGTCATGGTGAGCAACAGCCTGCGGACCAGCGTCAACGAGGCGACGCTCTCGAACCGGGCCAACCCGAATGGGCTCAAGGCGCAGAATCAGATCGGCGGCAGCAGTCCCGGGGGACCCAACAGCGTTTCGAGCAATTCGATCCACGCCCGGAGTCACCAGCAGAAGAAGATCAATCGGTGAGTTTCGGGGATTTCCAAAGGTGGACCAAGTTGCTAACTAAGATTTTCGAATTTCCTTCTTCCATCAACAGGTACAACTTCCAGCTGAAGCCGCATAATCCGGACCACAAACCGCCCGGTACGAAAGACCTGGTATATCTGGAACCGTCGCCGGGGTTCTGCGATCGGAACCCTCGGCTGGGCATTCAGGGAACGCACGGCCGCCAGTGCAACGACACCTCGATAGGGGTCGACGGGTGTGATCTGATGTGCTGTGGCCGAGGCTACCGGACGCAGGAGGTCATCGTGGTGGAAAGGTGCGCCTGTACTTTCCACTGGTGCTGCGAGGTAAAGTGTAAGCTGTGCCGAACCAAGAAGATTATTCACACATGTCTGTGAGGGGACGGCGAAGGAGAACGAAGAACGAAAAAAAACGTCGACGAAAGCTCTTTTTTCGCGTCCACGTTTGTCCGTCGGCGTGGCGTTGATCTCTGAATCATAATCTTGAGACCTGGGTTGACCGAAAAGGGGTGGCGTGGGAGAGGCGGCAGTGGTGGTGGGAGGTCAGTCGCGCGACCGCCTCAGTCCAGTTTCCAGTCACATCGCGGCGGTGGGAACCGAAGCACACACGAGAAAAACGAGAACATCTCCTTATCTTAAATATTCGACTTTTGTTTTAAGTTATAATGGATGACATTTTAGGCCTCCTTGCGAGAGCGTTCGTCTGTAGTTTTTTCTTGTGAGGAATTCCTGCCCTCCTCTTGGGAGTAGCTGAAAAAGTTTAAGATAAAAACCGAGCCCAGATTAAGATTCTGAAATCAATCCACGGAGGTGACCAGGCGGACAGACAAAGAAGAAATTGTAAATATTTCCGCTTCTTTTTTTATAAATATATTATTTAATTAACTAAATTGACAACCAAAAATATTATATATTTTCGCTTGGTACTTAATTCTTTGGTTATTTTTTGTGTTCGCAAGAGAAAAATAATGCTAAGAAGAAGGTCTCCCCTTGCCCGTTTTGAACCTGTTTCCCCGTCTGTGGAAGTGTATCATATACCTAAGTATTTATTTACTCGAAAAGCAGCTAGATGTGGTGAAGCAACAGATTACAAAAGAAAGCGAAAAACTGTTTCAGTATTAAATGTCTATTTAATCTTTTGATTAACTGTAGCGACTAAGATGAACCTGAAAACGCATTGACCTTGTAGCTTTGTAAGCGAAAACGAGATCCCAGTTATTATAACGCATTGTAAGATTGTTTTGTTTAGGATAAGAATTGTACAGAACGAGAAAGAGCAACGAATTTTACTAAGTTATGCAAATTAATATTTTTTTATGTTTTAGAGTATAGTGGAACGAAAAAAGTAACAGACTAACAATCAAACGAAAGACTGATAGAAATTAAAACAATTTTGCCTCGAGAGAAAGCGAGAAAGAACGATAGCTTTGTTTTCAAAATTTACAGCTGTTTAGTAGAAATATCAGTGCAGGCACTAATTTTGCAGAAAATAACTATTCTAGGATCGGATTTGAGAACGTGCGTTTTTGTTGAAGAGCTGATTTTCGGCTGCTGATCGTAAGTCTGTTGAGGTAAGTGATCTCGCTAGAATCAGTTTCTGTTGGAGGTAAAGCTTTCGAACGAATCTTGTGGGCGATAAGTTTGACAACCACTTTGATTCGTGATCCCGATTTTCTATCTCATTCGCACATTAAACGCATCAGGTTGAATTCAATCAGTATTCATCACTTATCATCTCGATGACGCTATCCTTTTTTGGATCCATATACCATCCCAGGTTCTAGAGGACGGCTACTGTTGAATTTCTCCTCAAACGGATCACGATCAAAGTCCTTGAACTCTTTGCCCACAACTTTTTCAACATCGAAACATTGAACTTCCCTCGAACTTGGTTCAAACGAGATCATTAATCTCACTCTTATGAAACGATTTCCGAAAATTCCTCCCTTCAACAAAAACTCCCGTTTTCGAATCCTCTAAAACGTAACCAACTTTCCCAGTTTCATCATACTGTGACGGACAGAATCACTGTTTATTGTTTATATCGATTAAGGTTATCTTCTTCAAGTGTTTGTCCCTTAACGCCCCTTAACAGAAAGATCAAAATAGAACAATCTAATCAAAAGCCCCCTCCAACATTGTAAATATAGTCGCCATAAGTGAGCTCTAAACCCCCCCTTAAGTGCTTGATTGGTCTCGATCTAACTAGTAACTTATTAACTCCTCTCTCGATTGGATCAGTGCCCATAGAAACAAACGTAAGAGAAGTCCCCCTCTGCCTTCGACTGTACATATAGGAAGCAAAGAACACAGCAGAAGCTCTTGCAGCGTCGTACACAAGTGATAGTAATGTTTCAAAGAACACTCTCGGTTTTAACTACTTAACTCTAGAGATGACAAAAGAAATGTGTTGCTCTTCGTCTTTAGCAGCGCGAAACGCAACAAATATAGGCTCCCTACTTAGTTAGCAACTAATAGCACATAAGAATGGATGTTTGTCTCCCGCTTTTTTTGTCATATTCATACACACCATACACTTACACTTTTATACATTGTTAGATAGACGACCGTGTCAATGGATGTTCAGTTTTAAGATGAGTATACGTGAGAGAGAGAGAGAGCGAGCGAATGTGAGAGTGAGCAAAACAAAACAAAATCCCTCGATTGCCAACAATCGCTGGACTAACGAAAGCAACAAATAACGCAACGAAAATCTAACACGCTTTTTTGTATTTTTTACATATTATAATTGAATGTTGATACAGAAAAAAAAATATTGGTGAAAACACAGATTCGAAAAATAGAAAATGAAATTTTTCATGACAATCGAAACCGATTCTGAGTTGGTGTTTTGTGCGAAAACAAT
This sequence comes from Aedes aegypti, assembly GCF_002204515.2. NCBI lineage: Eukaryota > Metazoa > Arthropoda > Insecta > Diptera > Culicidae > Aedes > Aedes aegypti. Next base: position 407,111,015 of record NC_035108.1, read on the forward strand.
CCGAAATATCCTCTGGGATCATCCATGTGGGACTGTTTTTTAGATAATCATGCATTGTTCACCTCTAGGCAATAGTAGTGAGCATGACATTATTCAACTAGAAAACCGTGACAAAGTGATTGCCAACAAGTTGACTTTTTATTATGCGTTTGTTTTAATAATCGATGGATGGCATGTGCCAATCTAAACAGATCCGTCGGAAAACCATATTGTTGCATTATCTATCATGACTCATTTCTCATTACTGAATTGTATGCTGTCTGAAATCGGGCTTGACGAAATCTCCTCGGTGATGCAAAAATGAGGTGCTTACGAGGTTTTCCCGAGCTTGAGCTTGATTGGTCGCCCGTGGTTGCTACTCCAGTATCGCCAGATCAGCTTCACTTACACAAAGAACCACCCGGTTGGATGTTTGGGATTACAGACACCCTCAATGTATAAGTGCTGGTGATCTTCTATTTTTAGGCAACAGTGGCGCCTGCCACGTCAGAATGCAGACCAATGAGGAGAAGGGAGAGAAATTGAATAAACTAGCTCCAACAGTTGACCATATATACCACTGCGTCTACGCCAGTTCATGTGGGAAGGTGTGGGGTGATAAAATTGTGGCAGAGAGGCTTGCTGTTTGGTTAGCAGATTGCCTATGTATCAAGCGTAAGGAAAGGCGTGCTATAAAAGATGAAAGAATGGAAGCGAAGGGAAATGTTTTTTTTTGTTCGTCTCTGGTTCTAGCAAAATGCTATGAAAGATACAAATACAAAGTACGAGAAAAGGGACGGGCCTGGGATTGCACGTGTCAATCTAATCTGTTCCGTTGGAAAACCATGTTATTGCATTATCTGTCATGATTCATTTCTCATTACTGAATTGTGCCCCGCCTGAAACCAGGCTTGACAGAAATTCCTGGGCGATGCAAAAATAAGGTGATTACGAGGTTTTCATGAGCAGTAAAATTGATCTCATAAATCACAACACGAATCTTTATACGACTCAAATGAGAGTGCGTCGAAATGCGAGAATTATTTCTGAGACTCAATCTCATTTGTAAGGAAAAAAAACTTTTGAGTGATCCGTCCGAACAAAACGGCTCCTGCGGAGTAAAAATGACGCTCTGTTTAGATAGAATAATTCCGTTGTGTTTTGAGTCACATCTTCCTCGCGCATTTTTCGTTGTCCCACTGCTTTGTACTTTTTGACTACCTCACAAACTATACCCTACTCTAGAGCATTCTACCGAACTCTGGTGATGTTGAGGAGTATTATCAAGTCTGTCTGATATGAAACAACAGATGGTAAGTATGAAATATGGGCCAAAATAATCGATGCCAACCAACGAAAACGGTCCGACAAACGGTATTACACGTACCTTCGGTAGAGGCGCCAAACCTATGTTCTGCCGTCACGCCGATCAACATCGCGCCGCCGATTTCATACTCTCACGCCGATAATAAGTTCAGCTCCAAAAATATACATCGAAAAAAATTACAATTCAGCCATTGCTTATGGAATGTCCACAGAGATTCGTTAAGGCTTTTCTTTAACATTTCGGATGGAGTTCCTTCAGGATTTAGTTTCCGGATTCCTAGGAAATTTTCCTGTTTTTTTATTCAATAATATCTCCAGGGATTCCTCCTGGCATACCTACAAGGATATCTTCATGAACGCCTCCAGCGATTCTCACAAGAACCATTTCAAGAATTATATTATAATATATTGTCATTTTTGAAGAGCGCCACAAGTTTCTTTTGCAAGAAATTCTACTAAGAATTTCCATAAGACTTAACGGAATTCCAAAGGGATTCCTCGGGGAATTTAATTGAAAATTTCTCCAGAGGTTCCAAGGATTTCCAATACACTCAGGCAAAAGGACTTTTGACAAACATAGGAATCCCTTATAAAAATTTACCTTATGAAGTTGAAATCTGAAAAACAAAATCACGGCGACCTGGAACTCAACCACGAACCTTGCGATCGATAGGCTCGTGCGTACACCCTGCGCCTATCAACGTTGTTAAGCTTCTGATAGGTGTTACGTGTTTCTTGAGACCGTCACTGTTGCTCCATCTTCTCGCACTCCGTCTCCTCCAGGCGGCGTTTTTTTTTTCCAAAAGAGGTTGGACTGCTGTTGCCGTTTCCGTCTATAACGCTCCACGTTCTGCCGGGTCCCTTGCTGCAGCATGACCGCCCGTGCTGTGTTCTTCTCCTCCAGAATCTGCCTTCATTCCTCGTCGAACCAATCGTTCCGTCGACTCCGTCCCACGTACCCGACGTTGCTTTCAGATGCATTGTTGATGGCTGCCTTCACTGTTCTCCAGCAGTCCTCAACAGGGGCTTCCTCCAGCTCACCCTCTTCCGGTAATGCAGTCTCGAGGTGCTGCGCGTTTTCCGCTGCGACATCCGGTAGCTTGAGCCGCTCTAGGTCGTACCGGGGCGGCCGTCGGTACCGTACGTTGTTGACGACGGAAAGTTTTGGGCGCAGTTTGACCATCACCAGATAGTGGTCAGAGTCGATGTTAGCGCCACGATAGGTCCTGACGTCGATAATGTCGGAGAAGTGCCGTACATCAATCAGAACGTGGTCGATTTGTGATTATGTCTGCTGTGGTGATCTCCAGGTTTATCGGTATGGAGGGCTGTGCTGGAAGTAGGTGCTACGAATGTCCCTTTACGTCGCTGTGATCTTCGACGATTGTCCCGGTTCGTATTATCTCGTTGATTATACCCAAGTTACCAAATGGCACTATAAATCACCCTGCGTACTAATATAGGCTATTAAAGAGCTTACATGCCCTATATTGGCCGCACAATAGCCTTATAAGCCCAAAAAGGCGAATTAGCGGGCTAGTGGTTACATGGGTACGTTGCTTAATTTTTTTACGGCTGGCTTGCAGGGCCTGACACCAACCCGCAAGATTCACGGCGGATCATTCGGAGGGCCATAGTGCACAGTTTAGCTTAGACCCCTTCTTTGGCATTCGGACGATGATGACCTGGCCCTGACATGGGGAACTGACGCTGTTGTGAGCCGCTCCTAACATGGAGTACAGGCGCTCCAGGTTTGCAGAAGCAAAAGCAAAAGCCTTCCTGTCAGCATACCACCAAAATTCCCACCGGTTACTCGTACCCCGGCCGGTACCGCGAGGAGGTAGGTATAGGAGTTACTGAGCAGGATGCTAAGGACCGCACAGAGGGGTCTATTTTATTTCTTCAGGTACGCGAAGTCCCAATGGTACGCCATGCCCAGCCATTTACCAACCTCATATTTTGACATGTAGAATATATGCCTTTTCAAGATATTTGAACTTCTTCACAAGATTTTGAAAGATACATATATCCACAATTTTTCCGTGCCTTCTTTTCTCGCATACTGCAACTAAATTACCCTCATGGAAACGTATCATAATTGCATCATTACCAAAAGCACCCTGCCTGAGAAGGTTCAATATCATTACTGCACACCACAACCGATCATTAATTCATATTTTGATCGCACCAAAACCGTATTCCTGGGTGGCAACAAGCTCTTTCCCGGACCAATTTCGGGCGCGATTACATTACCACAGAAACGCCCGATTCGGTCGATCAACCGCGCACTTCAGAGAGGGAGCCCTATCATCATCGCCACCATCGTCGTCGTCGTCCTCTTCGTCTTCCGTGTTGTGGAATATCGAATCGACCCTCCTCGTCATGGACCATAGTTGTCCATATTTAAAAATAATTGGCAAAAATTCAGCATTCCCAATATTTTAATATTTTCAGCCATGAAAAGTGCTTTGGATCATTATTTAGGGTTGATTGTTATTTATTAGGCAGTCACAATGTTTTAGTTGTTTTAGTTGAACAAACCTCTAACAAATAAGTTGAGGCTCTCAACTTATTTTAAAAACTAACTTTCAGCCAAACCTAAGTAAAAGGAATCTACTTCAATCGATTGATTGAGCGATTGAGCAAGATACTTCCAGAAAAGAGTATGCTTAAGCTCAAACTTGCTCGGGCTTTGGTAAGGCAATTTAATCGAATTTGAAGCAAAAACTAGAATTTTGGACATCTTTTTATCGAACGAACATGTTTAAACATATTTTTTCTTTCAATTCTATTATGTATTTTAAACTATCTGATATTGTAAATAAATGTTTGGCATTGCTTTTCATTCGGAAACTATGTTTATAAATAAGGGTTTTGTCAGCTTTTAAAAAAAACTAGACCTCTGTGATAACCTGAGCGTCCACAGTCTCCCATCATTATCATCTTCGAAGTGGGTCTTTTTAATGGTTTCAATTATTGTCAGCAATCCGACAGATCTGACACTTGGAGTGGAGCGCCCTTTTGTGCGCGAGTAGGTACCTGACCGCTGCTGTCTCCCTATTGAGTCTCGCCTCTTTTCCAGGAAGACCTCTGAACGCCTCTGAAGAAAAGGGGGTAGAATGTTGATGCGTTCTCCCGTTAGTCATCTTTTGTGAGCAACTTGTGATTCGCGCGCCGGTTTATTGATTGACGATCTGATCCTTACCACCCAACTGTCGCACAAGGTTGAAGGGTATGCGATATGCATTTGTTTTCCATGTCGATACGATGCGAAACGAGAGTGTGGCTAGTAGATGTACCAATAGTGGAGGTACTAAGCACGATTGAACTTCATTCAACCGCCTTAATTCAAAAAGTGCAATTAATGTACATGTTAATGTTGTAACGGTAAGTAACGACCATTGACTTAATGAGAAAAATAATTTCATCGTGGTAACTCACCGCACGTCAGTAAAAAATAATACCTCCACTATTGGTACACTGGTTTTTTGCGTTAAATAATCTTTTGTAAATTATTTAACATGTTGTTCAATCGACCACAGTCATGATATGGTATCGATTCTCCTCATGACTTGAGGTAGATACTTAAGTAGGCTCAGGTTACTATTCTGATGAGTTTAATTCTAAATTACGTCTGAATTATACCTTTTTTTTCAAATTTGTGCGTTAGTGACATTTCTAAAAGAACCAATTGAGTACAATAAGTAAACAAAGCGTTTATTTATTTTAATTATTTCAACCCTAATCCTTAAGAGATAACTCCAGGTATTTTTCCTGCGTTATACCAATGCTTCCTTCTATCTTGATAGAAGGGTTTAGGGAGTATTTTGATGAATTCTCGTCGGGTTCCATCAATGGACTTGTTCAAACAAGTGTGATTTTTTCCATGAAATTTATTTTAAGTCACCATTTCTTCAGTTGTTTATAATCATAAGAATTGCAACAACGGCCATCCAAGTATGTCCTTGTATGGCCTTCAATAATCAAGATATTTCTCCTGAAATTTCGAATGGTACTTTAAGGACTGTTCATTTTATGAAATGGGCACCTAGTGCATGCTATATCTTTTAAATTTATTAATGAAACAGCAATTGAATTTTTGTACATCGTTCGACTAATATTGTACGATGTCATAATAAAAAAGGCCACAAAAATAATTAAATTTGACACGGATAAGAGACAATATTTAGAACGGTTAGTTTTTGAATGTTAATAAAATCTAAACTTATTAGAAATTCGTACAAAATTTTAACAATCTATATTTTCTATTTTCAAAAAGGGCTTGCTCTTCGAAAGCATAATCATTAAGGCTGATACAAATATTAAATTTCTTTTATGTTCGAGACCATTTGGAAGGTACGAGGGGGGGGATAAAAATAAATAAGGAACAAAAAAATAAAAATGAAAACAAAGTTATTTTTTCGAATTTTTATTTTTAACGATAATTGGTAAACTTTCTTCAAACGTCCTCTGGATCATTATTTTACTTGTTTTTTACTTTAAAAATTGAAAAAAACCTAACTAATGTCGAAAAATGATGAATATTTTTTTCTCCCCTTCAAAATTTTTGGATTTTTGAAAGGGGGGGGAGGTGACATAAAAGAAAATTATTATTTGTATCAGCCTAATTAGCCTTTAAAAAAATCACGTTGGGTTTGGAGCAAATACTTTCCAGAAAAGGTAGGTTTACCAGTTATGGACATTGTTTGCGCACATAAGAGCGTCTGTGTGGTAGTCGGAATCTTGTCGGACACCTTTCATTCATGGTCGCGGTGATAATCGGAACTGTAGCAGAATTGGAACACGAAATTGCTGAACTACAACACAACGTTTATTTGACGGAGAAGTGGCACACAAAGTCTTCTATATTAATACGGCTATTTATTGCAAACTTAGCTTCAACTACTATTCTGACTGTATTTCGAATCAATCACTGTGTTGTACTGTATACTGTTCACATAAACTTTGAACATTCACTGTATTTCTGGACAATTACAAACTGGACGCGTGCGGACTAACTACATTAACTGTTGATCGGTTATCAACTGTAATGTACTCAACTTTGGTCTTTTATATGATCATGCTGTACAGACTAATTGTTCTGAACTATTTCTAAAAGCAATTATAGAGCGGTCAATCACCTTTTACTGGAAGTGTGTTGCACATAATACTAAGTTTTGGCGGTAACAGTACTGAGTGACTGAGTGCATAACAATTCCATGAGATTTAGTTACGGTTACACTACAGTCTGGTTATTCTAATCTGAATTCATTGATTCCATCTGAACTTGCGTAAACAGACATAATGGTTTCTTTTTCGCCATACATGATTAATTGATTATCTTATAATTTTCAATCATTCCGTGTGTTTAAGTAGTTTGATATCAAATATATCTTGATGTTAAAACGTTCAAAAATATTCAAAATGTAAAAGTTTACGAGAAAACACATATGGCCAAATAGGGAACCGCTATATCCATAACTGGTACACATTCCCTACCATAATTACCAATTTTCATCGACTGTTTGAGAGAAAAATATTTCAAATTTAAATGGAACTAAAATGGGTAGAATTTTTAGATTTAAAATACGTCTTTAAGAAAGCACTAATATACCGTTTTGACTCATATTCCGAACATTCAAGGCCAACAGTGACTTCAAATGCATCTGATTGGCATAAATTAGCTGATATTTGTGTAAATTTAAATTTCTTCGCAAAGCCTATCTGTTAGCTGCTGGGTGTACCGATAATAATGTTGATTTAATTAGTTTAAGCATTGTTTTTACGTAAAAGTATGAAACAACATTTTGATTCAAATGCCGAACACTGTGTTGATTCTGTCTCATATTCCGAACACCTTGATTCAAATTCCGAACAGCACGAATAACCCGTATTCAAATGAATAATTTCGTAAATAAATTTATCTGAGCTGATTCTACTGGTCTCAAACTAGAGAATCATCACTGCTCCCGCGGTATAAATTATATTTAAGACGTTAAAATTGAATTGCAATTGACTGCCATTTCCTGGTTATTTGATGACATATTTCAGCGAAACATTTCAACCAAATCGCCATACAAAAACCGAGTGTTCGGAATATGAGTCTGTTCGGAATTTGAGACACAACGGTACCGTGATGCATCGAATTGCCGAACGCTTCGAAAGCCTTTTTCACAGTGCTTTTGAATCAAATCCCATTTTTTTCGCCTATCATCATTAAGATGTCTTCCACATTCTCCAGGCATGAAAGTTGTCGAAAATTATTTGTGTGTGATTCAAGCCTGGTGTACGGAATTCGAAGTACTCGGACACTTCGAATCAACACGGTATTTCTTATAGAGCAGATAGAGTTGTTTATTAGGCCCCTAAATAACGCACAATAGATAAAAAAATGCGTTATTTTCAGAAGACCTCTTAAAGCAAAACGAAAATAAAAAAAAATTGGCAACACTGCTGTCATAGAATTGCAATAATTTTCCATGTATTGTTTTCATAATGTGTAATTCTGATATTACCATTCGAAATTATTTGACAAATCGTTAAGAAATTGCTGTTGATCAGTAAATATGCGGAAATGTTTTTAAAAATAGGTGATTTTGCAGTAAAACAACCAAAGAGAGTAAAATTAATACCTTAGAATGCAATTAAAACTCACGATTTTGCTTGCTTTTATATAATAATAATTGATGGTTTTCATTCTCTACCTTAAGAATAGTAAAGAATATCAACATACAATTTGTTTATTAAAAAAACATTTTTTGCTATGCGTAAAATAATGTTAAACTTTGAAGAACTAAAAAATCCTTACTAGAAGTGTAGTAGAACGTTGCACAGAAAACCGATAACGATTTTTTTCAATAAATAAAAAGATAAAACATGACCAAGTTGTCTAGTTTATAAAATGAACGGTCCTTATATTACATTAAGCGATGGATTTCACCATTTGTAATTAAACATATCCCCAGATTCTTAAATATTTTCTTCAAAAAATCACGAAAACACTTTCAAGCATTTTTTTGGCGAGTTCTTACAGAAATTCTTACTGGATTCCTTTTAGAATCAACAATCGCAACAAATCCATGAAACTTTTTCCACCGCTTCCACTTAGAAACTTTACAAAATGTTCTCAGGATTTTTCTAGTAATTTCTTAAGGACTTGCTTTGAGCGAAAAACCATTTTAGTACAGTTGAAATGTATCTGACGATGCTTTATGCACATGTCTCCCATTCATTACAGTAATTTTTTAATGAAATGGTAGTGGAGATTCTGAAAATTTTCACCAGTTTTCTTCAATGATTCTTTAGGAATTCCTACAGGAACCATTCTAGAACTATGGTAATCTCTCAGAATTTTATTGAGAAATTTATCTTAGAATTTAAAGAACTTAGAGTTTCAGAAAAAATGCATTCCTAAGCATATTTGTTACAGTATTTTGTAGAATTTTTAATCTCTAAATAATTTGACTAAGCACTTCAATAAACATAAATTATGCAACTAAGCATTTCATCTAGATTGCCTTCTGGAATTGCTCCAAAAATCACAACAAGAATGTTTTTAGTGATTTGCGCATAAATTTGCTACTTGGTTTCAAGAATTCGGCCAGCGATTTCAGCAGCTATGTTCCTCCATGAGTTAAACTATGAATCACTGTAGGCATACTTCTTTAAATTAACCCAGGTATGTTTTTTCTCTCGTACAGAGATTAACCAGTCATAGGGCTGAAAATCTACTTCATAAAGATAATAATAATATTAAAAGATATGCTTCTGTAACGCTTACTACAGCAAATTATCCATGAATCTTTCTAAAATATAAAAAAAATCTTAACATTATTATTTTTGGACTTTAAATTATGACATTTTCGCCAAAATGCTAAACGTTATCGAACATGTTTTGAATGTAGATGAGAGTTGACTATCTAGTTGATATATATTTCCGTATTCGGCCTCCAAAACACTAGCTACAATCACCCAGAATTATGGATCAACTGGTTCAAAATCAAAGTAACGCACGATGTCTTTGTGGAGTAACTTTATTACAAAAAATAGGTAAGTCTGAAATTTCGAACTAAAAACAATTAGACTTTGCTCTTTCATTTGCGACCAAAATCAAAATAATTGGTCGGGGGGTCCAGAACATTTTTTTTTAAATTTTGAGTGAAGTATTCATGGATATGTTTGAACATAGATACGGGACAAACTGCAAGATCAAATCATTTGAACACCTTGGTTTGGAAGGTAAAGTTGTTCTTGCTCAAAAGAGCTGTAATAAGCATATATGACATATGATATACGCATAATTGCAAAACTGTCTCAAACGTCATTTTAGTTATTGTCCACGAAAAACCTTGAAAATCTTACTTTAATTGGTCATAATGATGTAAGAAGTTATTAGGAAATATTTTTAATAGGTGAAGATGCATCGATATAAAACCTCGAATTTCCAAGAGCTTGTTTGTAGATTTGTATCTTGAGAACCTGGACAACCTTTTGCGTCGAACATTTTATTGATTAGTCGCCACCAGCGAGTGACCAGTGAGTTACCGGTTGTCTGCTTCTCTAGACTTGTGCTTTTGAAAATTCGAGGTTTGGCTTCTATGTATATTCACCCTTAAAACCATTGATAACCGAGTGTGTAGCTCGTTGTTATTAAGCAGATAAACGGACCAAAATAAAAACTGTCATCGCTGGGAGACAGAGGAGGATCTTCTCTACGTCGTAGCATTGTGAAATAAAGTGTAAATCCATTCGTTTGCTCAGTAATAACAAGCTATGGCTTTTAGGACGATATCATAAATTATGCGAGATTTCTCTTTTTACTCGTAGGGAATGGTACACAAATTATGTCACGCTAAATTTCAATTTTTTGGGCCCGTCCCCCCCTTTGTCACACTTTCTGTATGAGTCCTACGATAATTTTGTAAGGCTTGTCACGCATGGCTTAACCCCCTCCCCCCCTTCTTGGAGCGTGACGTAATTTGTGCATGACCCCTAGATACATAAGTCACCCGCCTTTCAAACAACACAATTTCAGTTATTCGAATTAACTAGTAGAGGGCTTCGCATGTGATAAACCTTGTTATAAGGCATGTAATATACTTGCCCCATGGTGCTGAAAAATACGCTAATATGGATGGTATATGAGAAGTTTCAAATCTTATATTTTTATGTTATTTTCTTAATGGCACAGTGCTTATGAAAAGATCAGAAACTAACATCATGAGGCTAAAATGGGTTTGGGATTTTTGTACTTGTTTGCAGTACTATAACCCCATATTAACCCCTCTACCGGCAGCTTCTTTTTTTCAAAATATTCAAATCGCGATAACTTTTTTGTTTCTCAATATTTTTGAAAAAAATTTCCACAACTTCTCAAAAATCTCTTTTATTTTCAGAATCTGTATCGGTTTTGAGCATTGGTCATCTATATTCGGAGATATTTAAAATTCCTTGGGGGACCGACGCATAACAATAACTCTTGAAATTATCTCTGGCTACAGATTTTTTCTCATATTCGGTTACCGTCAAACGCGGTAACTTGCAACAATTTTCAACTTCAAAGCTGTATGAATGAAAAATTTGAGGATTCCGATAAGACAAAAGCCAGCTAGTATCCTAATCGCCACGTGAAGAATACCACGCGGTATAAATTTTATCAGTATTTGGTTTTGTGGATCAGGAGAGACAAAAAATATACATTGTTCATGCTACCCCTGATGTGGGGTAACATGCAACACACAGTGCTACCTAAAGTACACTATTGAAAACTTAACCTATATCGTGTTATTATGATCATATAATAATTTTCTGCAAAAAAAAGTATGACGATAATTAGAAACGGCTACTGTACTCTTACAAAACTAATTATTATTGATTGAATTATGAGTATTAAACCAATTTTGATTGAAAACTTCATTAATATTGCATAGGGTGTCCACACGGGGATATTCTAGCATATTAATAAGTCTTGAAAATAATTGGAAGACCATTAAACGATTTGATGCAACTTTTCTACAAATACAATTGTAATTTAGGATATGCTTTACATAACTTATTGTTTATACAAATTCAAATCAAAGCGACGTATCACATATTGATATGTATATTTTAAAATGGTCTCTATTGGTGTTCTAAAAACAACTTTCAGCATACTTCATGCAGAAGGTCCCCAATGGCAGATCTGCAAGTTAGTTTTTGCACAGATTTTAATTTTTTTTTCATTATTTTCATGAATAAAATAAATCTAAATCTAATAATAATGCGATTCATGTAAATTTTTCAATATTTAGTACCAAAAGTGTATTGAATTAATTGCGGTATAAAAATTTTAAAGTTACTGAACAAATTTATGTTCAATTTTGCCTTTTCATGTGTTTTCAATGATAAATGGCAAAAAAATATCAAACAATTGAGATCAAAATAGCTGTTGCAAGTTACCCCATAAGGGTAGTCAAAAATGTTTTTGAATTTTTATAGTGTTTAAGCATCAAATTATCAAAACTTTTATAGTGTCAATTAGTAAACTACTAAGTACTGTTACTGTTAGCAAATGCCTCAACTTACAAATTTAAACCGGTTTTGTGGTACGAGGAACGTTTTCAGCATAAATTTCATGCAAATTCAATGTTTAATATGATTTTCACCTCCAGCAACCAAGCAAAAAACAAAACAATACCCAAACCCTTGCCAAAATCTTCTGTTGTATGCCTGAGGTCAATAAGTGGCGGAATAAATTTTAAAAATTAAACTCAATGCTGAACGAAACGATAATTCGGTTACATGTCGAAGTGTTGCAAGTTTCACCCCTGTTGCAAGTTACCCCGTTTGACGGTATTCGCTTTACAAAACTAAACTTTGATGAAAGTCTATTGTGAAGAAATTAAACAAATCGGTGTAACTGTTTTTTGAGCAATGTTTTTGGTACCACTCTAGCCGTAACAAGATCTTGAAAGCTTCTTAAAATATCATATTGAAATTTTATATGGGAAGTGTCAGTCCTCAAAGGAACACCGAAATATTTTTAAAACCAGTTGACCAATGGTCAATACCGACATAGATTCCAAAAGTAGAAGAGTTTTTTGAGAAGTTGTGAAAAAATGATGGAAAAATATAAGCAAAAATATAAGGAAAAATAGAAGCATCGGAAAAATAAAGATTTTTTATCGAAGCAATTGCAAGTTTTCTAAAACATCTAAAAAAAGATATGGATTGGTTTTAATGAAGTATATGTCGGAATGGATGATATTTTTCATAAAAAATTTCACCGCTAAGAAAAACTGAAAAAAAACTGTTTCTGCCTCAATTTTTTCATTACACTGAAAAGGGATTCTTTCTTTTCTATGGAACAAATAAGTTTATTACTGTTTTTTTTTTTTTAATTTTATTTATTCAATTATTCAGTATATAAGTTACATTTTTATCTTAATACTATCTATTTTTTCAGTTTTTTTTTACAGTTTTTCTTAGCGGTGTAATTTTTTCCTGAAAAATATCATCCATTCCGACTAATACTTCATTTAAACCAATCCCATATCTTTTTTCAGATGTTTTAGAAAATTTTCAATTGCTTTGATAAAAAATCTTTGTTTTATCCGATGCTTCGATTGAAATATGGGTTTTCAAAGAAAAGGCTTATATTAGGCCGTCCCTTATTTTCCGAAAATGCGAAATGTTATAAGTTCGTCATTGTAAAGTGCTCATTTTGGTAAGAAAAAAAAACGGGGAACAATTTGAAGTCCTTACGTGAATGCTAAGTGGTCCCCCAACGACCCTAAAGGTATTAGGTGTAAATGACCCCCGTGCACCAAATCGAGCTCGCTGCTCTACTGCACGTAGCATGAGTACGAAAAGCCACCAGTAAGAAATTGTCCTGCGCGCGTTGATAATCAGTATAGAAGTTTTTTTTCTTTGGGACGGTTCAAATATCACGTTACGCAAGATTTGCCGATTTCAGACCCCCTCCCTTCTCCACGTAACAGCTCTTGTATGAAAAAAAAACAAAATTTTTGTATGGACCGTAACAATACGGAAGACCCCTTCCCTCCCCCATGTTGTGTTACGTAATATTTGAACGATCCCTTTGCATTTCTGAATTTGATGTCAGCGTGCAGTGTTATGAAGATATTCACAATATAAAATATCATTTTACCTAAAATTCTATGCTGATTATCAATTTGTTAATAGTGGCTTTTCGTGCTCATGTTGCGTACACTAGAGCAGCGAGCTCGATTTGGCGCACGGGTGTCATCTACACCTAATACCTTTAGGGTCGTTGGGGGACCACTTAGAGTCCACGTACAGACTTCAAATTTTTACCTGAGCACTTTACAATGACAAACTTTTAACATTTCGCAATTTCGAAAAATAAGGGACGGCCTAGCTTATATGGTCATTTTCCACAAAATTGGCCATAACTCAAAAACGAAAAAAAAAAAAAATACCATTTGAAAAATTTAAGCAATAAAAGCTTAAAAATAACCTTCTCAAAAATATATTTTTGAAAGTTTTCCACTAATTGGAACATAGTTTTCCGGCTTTTTTTCTACAAATTTACTCAACGGTGGAAAATTTTGTAAAAAACTGTTTCCAGTTAATATTTTTTTTATTCCTGAGAAAATTTGCTTTCATTTTTCATAAAAAAAACTTTGTTTCTACGATGCTTCTTTCTTGAGTTATGATTTTTCAAGAAAAGGTTCAAAATGGCACATTTGCACATTTATTACAAATTGTCCATAACTTAAAAACGAAAAATAAGTACATTTCAAAAATTTCAGCGATTTAAGCTAATTAAATTATCTCCTCAAAAATATTTTTTTTGAAAATTTTCCATGAGTTGGAGTATAGTTTTTCCGGCTTTTCTTTACGAATTTTCTCAACGGTGCAAAATTTTGTGGAAAACTTTTTCCAGCTATTTTGTTTTTATTTCTGAGAAAATTTTCTTTCATTATCATAAAAAAACTTTGTTTCTACGATGCTTCGTTCTTGAGTTATGATTTTTCGAAGTTAGTAGTGTCAGAGGAAAACAAAAAAATTCCAAGTGAGTTTTCCGGGAAAATAAGCGATCCTGAATTTTTCTCAAATTATTTTATTCTTATATTGATGAGCCCTGCCTGTGGATATTTTTTTTATGAAAATCTGAGACCCTTCGGCCCACTTTGTACGGAAATAAAAAAAAATCCCCAAATGTTACTTTTATTTTTTTAAATAAAAAAAAATAATTTGTCTAAATGCGAGGAATTAGATTATGCACTTAGTTAGGATACTTCGCGGTAGTAAAATTTTTTAGTCTTAACGATTATCCTTAACCCTCTGTCGTCTGTTTTTTGTGGTCAATATGACCCCAGTACATGGATTTTTTCTCAAATATCTTTTACAATATTTTGTTAAATTATTAATTTGTATAGATCAGAAAAAAATGTTTTCTGTGATAGCTACATCATGCGAAGGAATTTCCAACTTACCAATGTGCAACATAGTAGTCCTATCCCTGTTGTAAATCTTAACCGAACAAATTATAGTTTTATGTAAAACTGTTGCTGAGATAAAGACTGTATTTCACTGTAACCCCTCCCCGCCAAGACCCCTCCCCTCTTTTGTATTTTCCTATATATTTATGTAAAAATGAATTAAACTTTATTTAACAGCAGAATATCAAAAATCGATTGAAATTCCATAAAGTTATTCCAATTTGAAATTTGGGTCAAATTTTACCCCCCGCCAAGACAAAGGGTTAATATTTTATAAAGATTTAATCATGGATTTAATCCTCTGTTCTTTGGAACAATTTTGAATATTTCGCCACATTTGTCCTACCCACGATTTTGAACGTAGGCGCGTCTCATGCTGCGAATGAGATTTGGGACTCGATGATAAAACCCATTCTTCTGTTGTTCATTTAAATGAGATAAACAAGTTTGCTGAAAACACTTTTCGTGTATATCCTCTAAATCGAAGTCGTAAGTGAATTTCAAATCAGTTCATGAACTGAGATCTATCCTAAAACAATTGAACATTTTGTATGCAAAGTTGCAAATGATGGCTAATACTGTAGTGTAAATATTTTCATATTTCACCAACTTTGCTGCATTGCGTCTAGATTTTGATTTGGGAAAACAATAATTTCTCATCATTGGATTCCATTGTATACCATGGCGTTTCGTTTCAGTCACTAGAAATATCGCATACCCTTCGGTTGAACCTACTTACATAGTATGATCATGAATGTGCGATTTAAATAGCGAAATTCCCTGCATTATTTATACTCCACGGCATACGCGTGCAAACATATAAGGCAATCGTCAACATTGTTATTTAAATTAATTAAAAATAGTTATGCTACTCGTTTGAAAACGTGAACCGATCCGAGAGCTCCATTGAATTCCGTACAATGCCATCTCCAGAACTGGCACTGATCGAACCGTAGATTCCAACTGGGGGCAGTCAATCAGAGTACGACAACCAGGTACGCCAGACAACGGAATTCCTTCGCTCACTTCACTAGAAACTGGACTGTTACGAGCGGCGTTAATCTGTTTGGCACCTTGAATGTCATCATCCTGCGGAGGTCCCCCTTCGGGTAGGGCTGTTTAACACAAGGAAATCAATGAATATGTACATTTTATTCTATAGCGGTTGCGGCAGTCCAAGAGAGCAGACTGACACTTGATGTCGTCACAGTAGTGAGAAGCAAGTTATTTTTATAGGAGACTCTGAATAGAAGTGTCAATAGTACTGTTGAGATCAATTTGAATTGAATGGAATACATATTGAGAAAACAAGCACTTCAAAGTTGAAGGTCAGTGCCGTAGTGAGGGGTTTAGGAAGCTGAAACAACGATCATTCCAACATCGAATACACTTATGGACATCTCTCGTCTACATTTGAAGCCCTCAGCCCCACATGGATTCCCAGCTGATGCCCGAGAGCTGGTGGCAATGTTTTTATTTATTCTTTCGAGTTAAAGAGACCCTCAACGATCCAAATCGGTAGTGACTTAAAGTGCTTTAACAATCTTGTTCACGATTGTTTTCCCCTAGTTAATCGGTTGAACGATTTATTCAACCAGTTCGGAGCGCAGCTGATAATGGTTGCGTTCATTGTGTGTCAGTGATTTTTTCTACTCCGGAGGTTTGCTGGAGAGGTTCTTGATCTTTGCTGCTTGATGATGGGTGCTTTCTCGGAGGAGACTTTCTGTTGAAGGAAGACAAATTGTAGTTGAAGCATATCAATCTGTTGCAAAGAATAATGGAACACACTAACCTTGTCCAGTTATGCCTCACATCTTTGAATCACATTCGAAGCACTGAGTATTATAGTGAGATTGCTGAAAAAAATATTGTATAAGATGAAAATATTGATAGAATAAACTAACTGTCAATACTTAACAAATGACTTAAATACTAGATGGGATCTATACGTTTACATTCCTTCTTGGACGATATATGTGAGCTAATCTATATATTTAATAATTGTCTGCAATTAATCAACATTTTTGATAGAAAAAAATGAAAATATTTTTTTTTTCAATTTAAAATCAGACTTAAATTATCCTCTAGCTATCTTTTAATCAGTACTCTTCCCTTTCCCTCAGAATAAAATATCTCATAAAAACCATGCTGAATAAAGCTTAAACGCAAATATATCACTCTCTATACCCTCTCTTTATGTAATGTCAGGCTGTGAGCATATAAAAAATATCAAGGTTTTGAAATAATGGAATAATTGTATTGTTCTTTGTTTATTTGGGCGCCCCATAATTTGATTTCTACTTCTTTCACAAGGGGCTTTGAAATCAACCAGATATTTTTACTCTGAGTACAGTGATCGCAAACATTTTCCATTGATATCCGAAGCAAACAAAAGTACAAATTGTATTGCATACTTCGGCTTAATTAGCTTTTTGAAAGACTACGAGGAGCTTGCTAAGCAGCTAATTCGATCGGTTCACATATGATTCGTTTATGTTACAGAAAAAAATATTGTTAAACCTAGAAATAAACTTCGAGGAACTGACAAAAAAATCAACGAATAATCAACTTCTGTGGTAGATTATTTGAAATTTGTAGTTCAATATGAATCGTAGGCATCTTAGTATTTTAGTTATATTTTTATGTTGATACTCGTACGTGAGTTTTTGCCTTATTTTCCTTATATCTTATTTTATCTTTCTTACTTTCCTTAGTCCTTAGCTTAGCTTAGCTTAGCTTAGACTGACTACACATATCAATGGTTGCTATTCCGTGATTGACCGAAGTCAGTGAAAATGCACAAAGAATCAACTAGAAGTTTGACTGGGATTGGCCATAATCTTCTTCAGTGTGCATAATTCAGTGCCTCTATTTATACAGGGTCAATAACGGCGCCGGCCACGTCCTTGCAGTCAGGTGGGATTGAGGGAAGGAATGTTAGTGTGTAACCTTTGCTATTTGGAGACCGTGTTTGCCTCTGCATCTCCACAAAGGTTACTGGGAGGGATATTTGTTAATGGGGAGGGTCGTTGGGTCACAGGATTCACTTTGATAAGCGATTAGACCATGATAAATAATTATTTGTGAGATATAAACATGATTATGCCGACACTTGAGGTGACGAACCATTCAAAGTTTGTTGAACAAATACCTAAATGTTACATTCCTAACACTCCTATTCTTATGCCGACACTTACAGTGACGAACCATCCAAAGTTTGTTGAATAAAGTGAACCTTTCGGAAGTCTACACTTGTAGTGTCGAACCATTCAAAGTTTTTTTTAATTACAAAAATAAAGGTAAAAAGAAAGGGGTGTTTTGAAAAAAAAAAGTTAAATATTAATAATTCATGAATCAGAGTTTATGTCGACACTCACAGTGACGAACCATTCATAGTTTGTTGAAAAATCATATATACATATAAGGACTAATCGAACGCGGCACTTTTTCACTTTACTCGTCCGACGCGCCACATATTTGATCCTGTCCTCATCGCTCGCCCCCGCAGGAGCAAGCGTCAAGGTCGAAGGATCAAACACTTCTAACGAACCAATCACTTTTTCACTCCTAGCAACCGACGCGCGACATGTTTGATCCTGCCCTCATTGCTCACCCCCGCAGGAGCAAGCGTCAAGGTCGAAGGATCAAACACTACTAACGAACCGATCACTTTTTCACTGCTTCACTACCGACGCGCGACATGTTTGATCCTGCCCTCATCGCTCGCCCCCGCAGGAGCAAGCGTCAAGGTCGAAGGATCAAACACTACTAACGGACCGCGCACTTTTTCACTCCTAGCAACCAACGCGCGACATGTTTGATCCTGCCCTCATCGCTCGCCCCCGCAGGAGCAAGCGTCAAGGTCGAAGGATCAAACACTACTAACGAACCGATCACTTTTTCACTGCTTCACTACCGACGCGCGACATGTTTGATCCTGCCCTCATCGCTCGCCCCCGCAGGAGCAAGCGTCAAGGTCGAAGGATCAAACACTACTAACGGACCGCGCACTTTTTCACTCCTAGCAACCAACGCGCGACATGTTTGATCCTGCCCTCATCGCTCGCCCCCGCAGGAGCAAGCGTCAAGGTCGAAGGATCAAACACTACTAACGAACCGATCACTTTTTCACTGCTTCACTACCGACGCGCGACATGTTTGATCCTGCCCTCATCGCTCGCCCCCGCAGGAGCAAGCGTCAAGGTCGAAGGATCAAACACTACTAACGGACCGCGCACTTTTTCACTCCTAGCAACCAACGCGCGACATGTTTGATCCTGCCCTCATCGCTCGCCCCCGCAGGAGCAAGCGTCAAGGTCGAAGGATCAAACACTACTAACGAACCGATCACTTTTTCACTGCTTCACTACCGACGCGCGACATGTTTGATCCTGCCCTCATCGCTCGCCCCCGCAGGAGCAAGCGTCAAGGTCGAAGGATCAAACACTACTAACGAACCGATCACTTTTTCACTCCTAGCAACCAACGCGCGACATGTTTGATCCTGCCCTCATCACTCACCCCCGCAGGAGCAAGCGTCAAGGTCGAAGGATCAAACACTACTAACGAACCGATCACTTTTTCACTGCTTCACTACCGACGCGCGACATGTTTGATCCTGCCCTCATCGCTCGCCCCCGCAGGAGCAAGCGTCAAGGTCGAAGGATCAAACACTACTAACGGACCGCGCACTTTTTCACTCCTAGCAACCAACGCGCGACATGTTTGATCCTGCCCTCATCACTCACCCCCGCAGGAGCAAGCGTCAAGGTCGAAGGATCAAACACTACTAACGAACCGATCACTTTTTCACTGCTTCACTACCGACGCGCGACATGTTTGATCCTGCCCTCATCGCTCGCCCCCGCAGGAGCAAGCGTCAAGGTCGAAGGATCAAACACTACTAACGGACCGCGCACTTTTTCACTCCTAGCAACCAACGCGCGACATGTTTGATCCTGCCCTCATCACTCACCCCCGCAGGAGCAAGCGTCAAGGTCGAAGGATCAAACACTACTAACGAACCGATCACTTTTTCACTCCTAGCAACCAACGCGCGACATGTTTGATCCTGCCCTCATCACTCACCCCCGCAGGAGCAAGCGTCAAGGTCGAAGGATCAAACACTACTAACGAACCGATCACTTTTTCACTCCTAGCAACCAACGCGCGACATGTTTGATCCTGCCCTCATCGCTCGCCCCCGCAGGAGCAAGCGTCAAGGTCGAAGGATCAAACACTACTAACGAACCGATCACTTTTTCACTGCTTCACTACCGACGCGCGACATGTTTGATCCTGCCCTCATCGCTCGCCCCCGCAGGAGCAAGCGTCAAGGTCGAAGGATCAAACACTACTCCTTTCTTACTTTCCTTAGTCCTTACCATAAAAATAGTGTTCTGTAAAATTTTCAGGTGGTGATTTAGAGGTGGCACAAAGACTAAGTTTGTTTACATGGAAATTACTATGAAGAAATTTTGAAAAATGCTCCATACACGTTTGATCAGGAATGTAAGTACCATCTCCTAATCCTGTAGTGAAAACTCATTCTTCAAACCATTTCAAAAGAAATTTGCAGAGAGCAATTCAATCTGACGGTTAGGAGAAAAGATGCTCATGAGTTTGTTTGCTATTATTTAGCTTCATATGGGATTATAGCCCTGCAAACACCTACAAAAATCTCAAACAAAATTAGCTCAAAAGGGATCTGTTTCTTCAGCAACATACTTCTTTAGGTTTTGAAGAATGAGTTTTCACTATGGGATGATATGTTTATTCTAACATTACAGCACTAACGTGTTTGGAACATTTTTCAAAATTTCTCCATAGTAATTTCCGTATAAACCTACATTGTCTTTGGGCCACCTTTTAATCACCATCGAAAGAGCCGAAAATTTCACAGAACCCACTTTTTATGGCAAGGATGGTAAGGAAGATGTGGGAGATTGAATTTTCAAACATTTTTAAATTTTGAATCGCCCTAATGTTGCATGTACGCGTAGTAAAATAACATTATTATATTCGGATTTAATAAATCTAATATATTCCCCCCCAGAACCTAACCTGAACTTAGAGCAGGGGGATTAGGGGCATAATGGACACAATAAGCAAACGCTTATTTTAAAACCTTAAAATTGTAATATTTTTCAGTTACTTTCAGCTGGTTATCAAGTTTGTGATTTGTACGATGTGTTGCATTCATTCATAGTGAAAAAATCATATCGAATGACAAAAAACGAGATAGAAAATGAGTCAAAAACAAGGTTGGTGAAATGAACTCCTAGACAAATTTTTGGATGGACCGGAAAAAAATTCAAGAGGCATCCCTGGATAAATTTCGAGAAGGATTCTCGATGGAAGGCTTAACCTAGAGAAATTTATTGAGAAGTTCTTAGAAATATTCCTTCATGAATTGCGATTACTTGTAAACACTTACAAACTAATGCCTAGGGTGCAGAGCTACTTGGACTTTTTCATGATTTACTTTGGCACATGGGCGTTTTAACTTTGGAATATGGAGGTTTTCGGCCGAATGGTCTGAAGCTTTGCAATCACAAGCAATGCATATTGTGGTCGAATATGAGCTCAAAAGCTTTCGAGAAATCCCACTGCCCAAGTGAATCAAAAGTGCCAAGAATAGGATACGGCTCCCTATATAGTTTCTGGTGCTCTTATTTTTCATTAAAATATTGTCTATTTTTCGAGATGAATTACACTGCTTGTTTGGTTCAAGCACCAGAATACCACTACATATTTAGTTAATTTAGGGTTGCTGAATCCATTGTA
The DNA here is from genome assembly GCF_002204515.2 of Aedes aegypti. Classification (NCBI taxonomy): domain Eukaryota; kingdom Metazoa; phylum Arthropoda; class Insecta; order Diptera; family Culicidae; genus Aedes; species Aedes aegypti. The sequence goes on from NC_035108.1 coordinate 407,132,572, forward strand.
ATTTTTAAATTGTCGTAGCAAATCTTGATTTTAAGATATTGGCTGTGGAAGAATTTGACAATGGGTTACATGCTTGGCCTGACTCATCACATAGTAACGCACTGGCGCTAGTGTTTATGCACGAAAAATCGCTTAAAGGTTACACAAAAAGTATTTGATTTGCAAAATGCATCTAACGAATTATTTATCAAAATTGGGAACTATTTTCGAAAAAAATATTTAGTACCGGTTGTGGGTAATGATAATGACTATCACGCCTACCAAATATTTTTTTTCGATTGATGCTTTCATTTACGAGCAATTTGAAGTTAGATGCCTTTCCCCATACAAAATGAAACGAGAAAACTTCTGCTGATCAACTGTGGGCAAGAGCAAAGCAGGTACTCCATTGCAATGAACTTGCAGTTTGTTTGTTTAATTTACCACAGAATTAATACTTAATGTGTTTAACAACACTTATAAACAAAAGGATTCATAATTCTTTCGATGCCTAAAAGTTATGTTTTGATTGTTTAGAAAAGTGTTGCACTCTGCCCAGGGATTGAACCCTGAGAAAACTGAGAGATTCTCTCACCTATCGTTCTCTGTAACTATCAAGATATGTAGTATATTTTGAGAGCCTGTTTATCGCATACTGCTACTGTAACAGCTCTGATTAAATCGGGGGGATAGCAGTGCATGATAAACCCACTCTAAGGCTCCAAATCTGTGGGACACTATTGCTATTTAATGTTCGGGGATTTTTTATCGTGCCAGCAAACAAACCAATGGTAAACAAACAAGGAAAATGAATTTTATCATAGCTCTTTCTTTGGGGCTGCCGTTCGCCGCTCTTATTTTTCAAAATTGTTACAACTTGTGATAAATTGCCGATCGTTGACCGCTACAGGTGTGATGTTTTTCTTCGCTTACTTCGATCGGGCTTTAAATTCAATTGAGAACGAATTCTTGCTTGAATTTACCATATAAGAGAAATGATGAATTCTGTATGGAGTTTGATAGCATATTGAATAATTCGATTTAATCTGGTTTTATCGTTCAAATTATATCTGCAATGAAAGTTGAAATTCTTTTCGTATGCTTGGTGGATTAGATCACCAAAAAGTTTGATAAATCATGCTTAAAATTAAAAAAAAAAACCTGTGTTCTATACAATGTTGGCGACCTATAGCTCAAAATTGTGACGTGCTGGAACATTTTCATAAACGGCATCATATTCAACAACCATAAGTCATATGATCCTTGAGACACGATAAAATGTCATTTTTGATACACTGTTATTGTTCGGCATGAAAAACCATCAAAATCGGCGTCGCGACGCTGACCGGCACGTCGCCGATACCGCTTTCGGCGTCGGCGATACGTAAAATGAAACGGCGGCGACGGCGTTCGGGAATTTCCGAGATTCTCTTAAATATTTTGGGACTAGGGATTTTTGAGATCATCGAATATTGATTGAAAAATTAATTTTGCTTCCGTTATCATAAGTGATTGTTACTAAAATCAGAATAGAAGGGATCTGAAATTGCAGTCAGAGAAGTTCAATTGCTCGCATCTGAATGTATGTAAAAAAATTAGCATCGAAAATGCAAATTTCCTTTAAGGCTCAAGAATCCATCATTCAATCATCAGCAATCATCGAAAATAAAAAACCAGTTTTTTCGTTCAAATTTAAAGAAATCCTCATAAAAATCTATCATTGCAATCCAGATAGCAAGTGTAATTCAATGATAGATTTTCTTGAATATTGCTTAAAACTTGAGCAAAAAAACTGGTTTTATAAATTTGTAAAATGATGATGGTTATTTTCCTCTTAAATATAATGAATGTAGCCTCAACTACATACAGAGTTACATCTGTTGTCCTACAGTAAATCAAGTCAATTTTGTGAGCTAAATATCGAATTCCAATCGTGTCTGCATCTCCTGCAGACCATCTCACACTTGCTCACATAGCCTGCTGGGCCGGTTTCCCTAAAACCCCAGAGATCTTCCGACTCCCGAGATCACTCCACCCAGGTATCCATATTCTACCAAATAATGCATGAGCTGTGCACTCCGTCGTTCGTTGTCCACAATTTGTCACTTTGATTAGTGAATGAATCAATTAAAATCTTAATTTCCAGCACCACCACTATGCGAAAGCTCCGGACAGTCTTGTAGACATGTTCGTCGCCGTCTATCCCTTGGGGACCGTCTTCGTCTGCGCTACCAGGCTCTCCGGGAACCAGTTAGTGTGATGCGATCGCCTTTTTTAATCACCCCACCATCAAACACTGATTGGGTTAATTTATGCAAATTTTTACGTTGCCAAGAAGCAGCATTAATGTGACATTTTTTTTCTTGGTTGTTTCGTTCCAAAGTGACAAAGGAGAACGCCCTGGTTACGGTCTCTGAAATCTCTAACTCTGACTCAGCTCCGTCTGCGCCGTAGACTTAACCCGAATCATGTTACCGAACGGTCATCAAACCAATTTCTTAAATCCACATTGGCACGCTGCCGATTTCTCGCGATGAATCGTTCGTGACTTCACGTAGATCGAAAACCAAACGTGCCGCAACTCGAAGAATTCCAGTGCGCGTTCGCATTCCGACCATCTCTCCCGATATGGCCCAAGAAACGGAGGAAAATATATGGCATACCACGAAACTCCCCAACTACCAGAAGGGAAACTGATGATCTCTAATCGCACCCGGCGATCGCAACAATTTCCACGCAATTAATTACGGTATGAGGTATCTATTAAATTGTAAGTTCTTCTGCACCCGCGATCCCGTCTTCAAGAGGGTACTCGCGTGGATGGTACGCGCGGGAAAATATTTTACATAAATTCGTAACTTCCTTGAACATTATCTCGCCTATTGAACTGGTACGGTCAGTACAAATTCGGTTCCCACAGACGATTCGGGCGCGTTTCAAAAGCGGATTGGAAGATATTTTCCTTCGCTCCCGCAACTTACTCCTTCGCACATTCCTCCCGCTAAGCGATACGATGAGTAAAAGAGAGAGCCTTTTAATTCCTTCTAATAGAAAATAATTAACCACGTTGATCAGGCTCATTGGCAGTATCTTCCATATATTCGATGATGGGGGCCATCTCGGTGCTGAATATAATAATGGGTCTAAGTCCCGCTTACTCAAAAATTACTTCCTCACTCATTGATCGGCGCCGTTGGTGAGAATGATTATTGGAGGGGGATATTTTCATTGATAGATCTTTATTTTTTTTATTACACTGAAACTTCCTTTTACGTCAATTCTATCTACGAAATTCAGTAATATTATGCAAATGGGCTTTCTATGCATTTGGAGCTATGCAGCATACTTCTTCTTCTTCTTCTTCTTCTTCTTCTTCTTCTTCTTCTTCGTGACATTAACGTCCTCACTGGGACAGAGCCTGCTTCTCAGCTTAGTGTTCTTATGAGCACTTCCACAGTTATAAACTGAGAGTTTTCTTTGCCAAAGTTGCCATTTTCGCATTCGTATATCGTGTGGCAGATACGATGAAACTCTATGCCCAGGGAAGTCAAGGAAATTTCAATTACGAAAAGATCCTGGACCGACCGGGAATTGAACCCAGACACCTTCAGCATGGCTTTGCTTTGTAGCCGCGGACTCTAACCACACGGCTAAGGAAGGCCCTATACGGCATACTTACACATGTTTGACAAACTCATAACATTGATGTTTTGCAAAACCAAGGCATAGGAATGTTAGAAAAAGCACCAATTTTCGACCTACTCATATGATTTCGGCCTTCTTTGTATGAAAAACCGAAAATTGACACAGATTTTATGTAGGTCGAAAATTAGTGCTTTTTCCCTATCAGAATTCGTAATTGTATTAAAAAAGAATTCAAATTTATAAAGGACTGGTTACCTGGGAGCTTTAACACTGCAGTTCATACCCACACAAAGTCAAACTATTGTAGTCTTTTATGTTTTGAGCTTAACGCCTATTTACGGTTTCCACGTAATTTAAGTAAAGGACTTCAGATCTACACGCGTAGCTACTGACCTATGAAAAGTTAGAAAAAAACCTACACGTTAACGCTTTTATTGGGTTAAATGCCTTTTGAAGAAAGCACCACACTTAACAGCGGACTATTTTGAATTAATTTTTGAATTTTAACACAGTTATAACTTGATCGCGTGGTAGTTAAAAAGACAATAGTCTCATGTTAAATGTTACATCCCAGTCTCGGGACTACCAAAACAAGAAATAAAATTAACGTTCAGAACGAACCATATCCGTGGTGTTTGAAAATCACAGACGTTTATACACCCGATTTTGTTTTTGCACGGATATTTTTTACACGGTCGTGCAAAAAAAGTTTCCATGCATTTTTTTCGCCAAAACCTTATATTCGCATGAAACGTCGAGAAATGGTGTTACTTTTTTTTGCACGGTTTTTGAAATTTTGAACTGCAAACTTTTTTTGCACGGTACGCATCCCCCGTGCAAAAACAGAATCGGGTAGCGAAGTAAATTAAAGCAAAGTTTGCCGTAAACATTAAATCAGGATGTCAAAGAAAACTAAATTCTAAAGTACAGTTTGACATCTTGGACGAAAATAATATATTCTGAAATCCCATTCATCTGCCTGGAATTTTCGTAAAGCAGGCAAGAAGATGATTTTCTGGCCCTTCATTGTTTTAGTATTCGTCCAAGCATCGACACTTTCTTTTATTTTCCGCTATTTGCCCCTGAAGAGTTAGTCCGCTCAACCTGCCATGTGAGGTTCATAGTAGATTTAACCTAACGTCGAATATCGGCCAGGGGTACTGTTTTGGAGCTGGTCCTTTTCCTTCCTAAGAGTGGACTGTATTCGGTAGCGATTCCTTCAGGTGGCTGAGGTGGACGCAGTGTTGATAGACTCACACTCAAATCTCAATCAATACGCTCTCCCGTGAGAGCAAACTCATTAGAGATCTGCTTCGCAAATCTCACGCTTGAGATTTTGATGCAAAATCAACTCAATCAACTCAAACCGTAAAAAATGATTCAGTCGCAAAACCCGGCAAAAACTCGTGAAACCCGAATGTTGTTGTTTACGTTAGAAAGGGTTACTATAATTTTACCAGACTAACAAGAAATTGTTGCCGTGTGTGAGTAAACAGTGGAAATACGAGACAATGAGTCGAAAAGGTGAGCCAACTCATCCATGATTTTTTGGCTGCTGAGTTGAGTGATTGACAACTCACGCATGAAAAATCTCATGCGTGAGTTGTGAGAAATTGAGTTTTTCACAACACTGGGTGGACGTCTTGCGAAATTATTTGGTGGTCGGTTAACCGATTCTTCGACACCTTGGTGGTCTTCTCGGGTTTCATCCACAAAACTCAACACATACTTTCACAATTACACAATTTATTTTAGCCCAGTACACATTACATCAAATACTTTTATTCAAACAAACTACAACATTTATTACACTACATTAAACTACATAAAGTTGGGTTTGGGATCATTTCCATTAGAATTGGATCTTGGCGACAAGAGGGAGCGCCGCGCCGACTATGAACCAATGCACGAGTTCACTATTTGACGTTTGAGCGGTGCCGTGTTATTTACGTGACCATGGCAACGAGTGAATTCGGCACCGCTCAAACGTCAAATTAGTGAACACGTGCAAAGGTCCATGGACCGATGCACGAGTTCACTATCTGACCATGTGACCATGGAAACCAGTGAATTCGGCACCGCCCAAACGTCAAATTCGTGAACTCGTGCATTGGTCCATGCTGTCCAATAGGATATCGGCCTCTTCTAGGAGGCGGGTTCTATCGTTTCGAACGGTCCTCTCCGCAAAAGCGGCCGCATTCGTAAAAAGTGTAACTGTAATCAAGTAACGGAAGTAAAAAAGCCTCGACGTCGGCCGGAGTCAACCCGGGAGCATCATGACAGCTGCAGTTCAACGTCAGTGTACCGAAAAATTTTGGTCCGTGGTACTGTCAAACTCAATGAAATCATGGAGAGTGCTCAAAATAGGGCGTAAACTAGAATTATGCTTGATGGACATAAAAAAAGTTTTACAATTTTTGTTTGGCATTTGTAATATCATTATAACCGAGTGATCACCAAATAGCGATTCTCTGAAAGGATTTGTACGGTCATTGGGAAGATTTTGTAAGGCCCACGAGTGAGTTTTGAATAGTGGTGTGACGTAGTCCGCATGCTGTAAGTTGCTTATAGTAGCCGATCCTTTGTTTACGGAATTATTTTTTGACCACTTGGCAATTCAAAGCAAGACGAATTTGTTAGGGATCGTTCAAATATTACGTAACATAACAGGGGGAGGAGATGGGTATTTTGTAGTGTTATGGCCCATACAATAAATATAAATTTTCCTTACAAAATGATTTAATTCAAATTAATTAACTCATTACGCGTGGTAAAGATGGACAAATTATGGGTGAAATTATGAAAAAAATCCACGTGCTCGGCTGGGATTTGAACCCAGGACTCTTGTATGCTAGACGAGCGCTTTACCAACTAAGCTACAGAGCCACTTGGTGACCCAATAACTGAGTTGGTTAGAAGTTTAGAATTCAAATCCCTACAGACCACGCGGACCCCTTTCATAACCCATATTCATCCATCTCATGCGAGAAGAGCGAGTGCGATTTATTTAGTGTTGAAACTATTTGCCTATCGTACCTACATCGCTTCCACAACAACCTTCGAAGGGCAGCAAGTGAGGGAATTTGGCCGGTAGCTTGCTGTTTCCCACATTTGATTTCCGGGAAAGGAATGGCGAGACTTTCACGCAACTCAAGCGGGTAAGTGTTGCCAGTCCACAGGTTGTTAATCAGCTCTAGCAGTACTAGTTTCCTTGGTCCGTCAGCCTCTTCATCATAGGGCAGCCAATGCACATTGGTCCCAAAGCCATATCTAGGAAGACAAACATGTTTGCGTCTAAGCCGCCATTTTTAGATATATGGTGTTTTCGGAAAAGTTTCTCCATATTTTCAGACATTGGTTACAGATATGAAACTAGGGTGGCCCACGTGGTTTACGAGACCAGAAAATAAACATGTTTTCTGATGCATTTAGATCAATACAAATTTATACCATGTTTTAGAACAATCAATTTGGAGCAAGTTTGCCCAAGAACCAAAATTTCTGTCTCTTATGGTTCACGATTTATGATTTTTAAAAGCAAATAAGTAAGGGTGGTCCTGAAAAATCAGTTTTTTATCGATAACTTTTTGGGCGATAATTTCCTGCAAAAACTTTGTTTCGAGTACTTTTAAGTACTTTTGATTTCGCTACTTTTTGCTGAAGAAACCACTGTTCTATCTCTCATAGTCGCAGAGTGATCAAAGATTTTCTTCGAAAACAATCTCGTTTTCAAATGCTGATATCTCCAAAAGGCGCAAACGGATTTTCAAAATTTTGACGTATTCAGAAAGGTAATCTTTTTTATTATGTAAATGGTGAGAAAACTGTAAGGACGTTTTCTGTTTGAAGAGAAAATTTGAATTTTGAAAATAATATGTATTTGAACAAAAAACGTTCTTTATCTCAAATAATAGAGTTGGCTTTTGGTGGCTTCAGCGAAAATGGGCACAATTCTAAAAAAGTGATTTAGATTTCGTTGGGTATAAACCATAAACCAATATTGGTTTGCTAAAGAAAGCAAAAATGAGAAAATTTTGCTAGAACAACCAAAACAACTGTAGGAATAGTCATTAGAAATCAAATAAATTATTGGAGTAGATCAACCATAGTAAGCGGAATTATTTGCTGAAGCAGTTTTAAGGCGAAGTAGCCCGTCATTCGTTTTGGCAACAATGATGACTTTCCATTCTGCATTCCAAAGTGATAAAACTCAGCCTTGATAGTTTATATTGGCTTGAAAAAGTATCACTGTACGCGCCAACATGCATAAAGTATGCTGATACTTTTTCAGTGCAAAACCAACTGATTTTCTTTGATTCGATTTGATTCGAAATCGTGAGATGAATTAGCAACAATCATCAACAGAGCATACACATTTCAATGACGGCCTACTTCGCCTTAAAGTGATTCATGCCCACCTTTTTGATCAGTTACATAATACAGACGTTTAGAGCATACATATCGTTTTTTTTTTTGGACTCCGTCATAGAATTAGTACCGTAATCCGGGGGCAAATTGATCACTGGGGTGAATTTGATCAGGTCGGTACCAAATTGCATTTCCTTTCAAGGATGCTTAATACTCCGTTGCCATCACATACATTCCATGTTTTCTAGTTTATAGATGTCTAATGATGGTTTTAAACTATTTCATTTTTATTTAGGTCAGTTTTGCATAGAAATATTCACAGTTTTTGAAGGTGTTAACAATACTGTTGGAAATATCGGCACTAAACAATCCGCTGGTGCTAAGCCTGCATGTAAACTTTGAGTGTTAAAAATGTTGTGTTAGCTTCAGTGTGAACTGCTGAACTCATTTTTGAAATCGTTCAGCATAACAAGAATAATTTTTTTGCTCGTTAAACCACTTTTTGTTGAATGAAGTGCTTATTTCAAGGAAAAATTGCATACATTTTGGCGTTTTATGCAGATTTACGAAGTTTAATTTTGCAATAAAATTATGATATACACGAGTTGTAAGAATTTTGACATCATTTTCAGATTCAGGAGACCCAAATTTAGTAGATAGGGAAACTTTATTTTCTAAAATATGCTTTATTACATAGTGATCAATTTCACCCCAATGGGTCATTTTCAATTTTTTTGATTTAAAATTAATTTTATGAAATGTTAAATTTTATTTCATGAAAAATCGATTACGTAAACTGATAGAGATCAATGAAGTACTGATTTTACCGAAATAAATTCGATATTTTTTTAATTCCAAAGGAAATCATGACGAAAAGTTGTGAAAAAGTGATCAATTTGCCCCCGGATTATGGTAGTGAAAATTATATTTCACGTAAGATAACAAGACTCTATTTATGGATTAATAAGTCATGGACCATTTTTTCCTTAACCAATAATTTAACTTCTGTAAACTCCTTCATTCAGCTTACTGTGATTGGTATAATATCATTATATGTTATCTTTTTCATCTCCTTGGCATAACGTCCTTACTGGGATAGAGCCTGCTTCTCAGCTCAGTGTTCAATGAGCACTTCTACAGTTTTTGACTAAGAGCTTTCTTTGCCAAAGTTGCCATTTTCGCATTCGTATATCGTGTAGCAGGTATGATGATACTCTATGCCCAGGGAAGTCAAGGAAATTTCCATTACGAAAAGACCGACCGGGAACATTTGGGCCTTCCTTAGCCGAGTGGTTAGAGTCCGTGGCTACAAAGCAAAGTCATGCTGTAGGTGTCTGGGTTCGATTCCCGGTCGGTCCAGGATCTTTTCGTAATGGACATTTTATTGACTTGCTTGGGCATAGAGTATAATCGTACCTGCCACACGATATACGAATGCAAAAATGGCAACTATGGCTAATAGGGCTCTCATTGTGGAAGTGCTTTGTCCCAGCGAGGACGTTAATGCCAAGAAAAAGAACATTGAACACTATTAATCGAACGATGTACAGAAAACCGATTGCGGTTTCATTGATAAATTAAAAAGATATTGCATTAATCAGGTGTCCAATTTATAAAATGAACAGTCCTTACACTTTCAGAACTTTCAATTGTGCATTATTGTCAAGAAGAAGACGTTTGTCGTTCAAAAATATATTATTTTCAAAATTCAAATACAGTGAACCCTCTATGAGTCGATGTTCCATTACTCGATATCGACTCATGGAACCATACTAAAAACATAAAATCATGGTTACTATGATGGTCCCTTCAAACAGCTTTTCGAAGAATAGCTGTTCCATGACTCGATATTTCCATGAGTCGATGGTCCCTTCAATATCGACTCATGGAGGTTTGACTGTATTATTTTCAAATAAAAAACATCCTTGCAGTTTTCTCACTATTCATAAATAAGATAATCTTTCTAATGGTATCAGAAGATTTTTAATCCGTTTGCGCCTTTCAGTGATATCAACATTTGAAAACAACGATTTTTTCGAAGAAAAACTCTGATAACTCTGCAACCATGAGAGATAGAACAATGGTTTCTTCAACAAAAAGTTGCGAAATCAAAAGTACTAAAAGTCTCGTATAACTCATGATCTTACCTTAAAGCTATTGGTTACCGAGTGTGTACCTTATTGTTACCGAGCAAACGAATGGATTTGCACGTTGTTCAACAATGCTACGATGAAGAAAAGATCCTCTTTTATCTCCTAGGGGTGATAGTTTTTTATCCTGGTCCATTCATTTGCTTAGAAACAAGGAACTACACACTCGGATACAAATGGCTTTTAGAGTAAGATCACAATTTATGCGAGAAGTGCTCGGAACAAAATTTTTGCGAGAAATTACGGCCCCAAAATGTTATCCAGAAAAACTGAGTTTTCAGGACCACCCTAACTTACTTGTTCAAAACAATCATAACGCATGAATCAGAAGATAAATAAAATGGGTTCTTAGGCAAAGTGGCTCCAAATCAGTATTTCTAAAACACTGTATAACATTGCATAGGTCTAAATATGCCAACAAAAAAGTTTGTATTCTGATCTCGTTAATCACGTGGGCCATCCTAATTTCAGACCACTGAAAAAAAAAAATAGAGAGACTTTGCAGAAGACACTATTTTGCGGAAAGCGTTACGACCGTCGAAGTTACAACAACCAACAGGGAAACTGTCGATCTGGTTTAATTGCTCCGGTGGTGTAGGTAGACACAAGAAAATCTGTCAAACGATTGTACCCCGTTTGGCATAAAGTCGTTTGGCATAAGGTCGTTTGGCATAAAGCCGTTTGGCATAAAGTCGTTTGGCATAATGGTCGTTTGGCATAATGGCCGTTTGGCATAATGGTCATTTGGCATAATGGCCGTTTGGCATAATGATTGACTTAAAATAAATATCGGTGTTTTAAGCTTATACCGAGATGAACGCCATTGGGCCCATAGCAAAAAAAAAATGGTAGGTTCTAAACACGCGCGGTGTTCGTTCAGAGATTTTCCAAGCTAAGAATTTCAATAATTGTTGTGACATTAGAGAGCATTACTAAATAAAACTCGTGACGTGTCTTTACATCTCAAAACATAGAGTATCTTTGAGCTTGTTGTGATATAAATATGTAAAAACAGTAAATTGGTAAAGAAAGTTCGAAGTTATTCATCAAAGGAACGCTCATAGAATATTTCGCTGCAGATTAAGCTCTGTCCCAGTTTGGACGTAACACTCGATGAAAATAACTTGATAAAAGAATGGATTTTTTTGCAAAATATCAAAAGCTCTAATCCAAAGATCTATCAATGCGACTTAATGCAAAAAAAGCCTATATACGAGAGCAGATTATTTTTCGATTAAAATGTTTAAGGCTCTAACGAAAAAAAAAATTTCACAGCATAGCTCAAATAAACAACACATCTTTGAAAGAAAATATTAATGGCAAAACTTTTCAACGGTTCAACATTAATTCTAATTTTGAAAGTGTACATCAAAAACATCGTCTATTATCGAGATAAATGAAAATTTGTGATTAAAATGATAATTATTCCAGCATATCTCGGAAGGAGATCACGCGTTTGTCCCAAAAAAAGTATATGTTGAATATTGGCAGGTTCTAAAGTAATTATCTTTCTAACAACACATCTGGCAAGAATTGATAAAACAGCAAAATATAAAAATGGTTAACATTTAGCTTTACTAAATAATAAATTTAAACAGTATAAATTTAGAGAACAGCTTATTTTTAAAAGAAGGCAAAATTTATAATTGAACCAATAGAAGAATGGACGCCAAAATTTATTGCGGCAAAATAAAACGAAAAGACAGAATTATCGAAGTGATTGTGCTACTTTTCCCAGAATGCCATTTTCCCGAATGACTGGTTTCCCCGAAAAGTGGTGACGAGAAAGAACGATAAACAGTCAAAATAAGGAAGTATTCTGTCATTCTCGGCTATACACAGGTTGGCAAAAATGCTGAGGACGGTAAAACTCGAAAGAACTGCCATTTAAATAAAGAAGGGTGCATATTAGATGGTCAGTTCGTTAACCATAATGAAACTTTATACTTACGACAATTATGAGTGCTAAAAACTTTTTGGGGAAGTGGGCTAGTCGGAGAAACGGGATATTCGGGGAACTGGCGCTCGGGGAAACGACATTCGGGGAACCGACATTCGGGGAAAAATAACACAACCCATCGAAGTAACTACAGTAATCGATTTCTCTTTTCGCTGACAATTTGAGCAGATCAATGTTATCGATTGCCACCCTTTTGTCAGTTGGGAACAAAAAAATACTTAAAAATATAGCTCCAAAGAACAGCCTATGCATAAAAGAAGGAGAAATTTATTGACATTTTAAATCAACAGTTTTCATACATACAATTATGGTTACATCATATTAAGAAAAAAATAGAACAATAAAAAAAGGGTAAATTTGTGCTAAATATATAAAAATCTTCAGTGCAAAAATTTGTTCCAATAGCGAAACTCAAAAAAAGGAATTAGTATTTGAAAGAAGGGTAATTTCTGGATAAATAATAAAATACTTTTGGCAATAATTTCCTAATATGCTTAAATTTATTCAAGAGCGAATGATTGTTGAATAAAGTGTCATTTTGAATCAATTGACTCCAAAACAAGCCTGATGTCATCAGAAAGATTCAATAGAAACTTAAAAACGAAAAATTGAGACATTCTTGGTTTCGGACTCATTATGCCAAACGACTATTATGCCAAACGACCATTATGCCAAACGACCATTTTGCCAAACGACTTTATGCCAAATGACCATTATGCCAAACGACTTTATGCCAAATGGCTTTATGCCAAACGACTTTATGCCAAATGACCTACCACCCTGTCAAACTAGATCTGGACAAAAAGTGAAATGTGACTGAAGAGTATGAAATCAAAAAGCTTTCTTAGATGTTATTACATATTAATTATTATCGAAATTTATAAATAAATTCATTGCAAACTGCTGGATTCACGGATTTGAGTGAGTTTACATGCAAAAGAACTAATGCGGAATGTGATAAATATTTTTTTTAAAAATTATATTAAAATTATAGGTTAGCATTGTTAACTGCTTATAACTATCTTTGGTTAGCGACTGTTGAATTAGAATCTAAATGTATCTTCTATAAACATGAACTGTGAGTAAATCTTAAACCATAAACTAAAATTTATGACTAACACATTGAACTTGACTGAATTGATTGAATAGGAAGTACACAAAGCGGTTGTGACGACTGACGGACATAGAAGACGTAGACTGCACACTACTGTCAGAGAATTGTAAGTATTTGTGGGACATAATTTCGTAAGACAGTTATAACCCATCGTTAGAATTCCAATTTTATGTCACTGATCGCTAGTTTTCGATAAAACTTAAGGGTGGTCCTTTCGGTTTTCTCTAATTGGTGGAACCCTCGAACGCCAGCTAGCTAAACAGTTTCCGAAAAAGCTCATTTTTTGATAAATCTAGGGTATTTCTTCACGTGATAGGTCTCATATTTCCCTTGGAACACATAACAAACTTAGTGGCATCGTATAGAGAAAGGATATAGCTTTCATTTGAAGTTAAAACATTTTTGGCGGCCATCTTGAATTTTGTAAGAAAAATCGTTTTTTCACCATTAGCGCACCGCTAGTGCTTGATTCTGAGATCACCATCAGAAAGCTGAGGAAAAATTAATATAAGCTACAGAAACTAGGTGAGGAATGGTATTTACCCTATGAAATGAATGATTTTCTAAATCATATTCTATGATTTTGACTTGTATAGCGAGTGCAATCAATGCAAACATCATTTTTTTGTACAACAAAGAAAAAATTTTTAATCGTTGGTGTTTTATTCGAGTCGAGTGAAGAATAAGAGTATTATTTTGAGTGACAAAATCTGGCGGCCATCTTGGATTTAGACGCCATATTGATTTTAAGTAGTAGAATGAATTTTTCACCTTGATAGCACTCAGCATGTCGAATTTAGAGGCTACCAATAAAAACAAGGTTACGTATACTGTTCTTCTTATTATTCTTCATTTTCCTGACGTTACGTCGCTACGGAGCCGAGCCTGATACCCAGCTTTATTAGTTATAAATACAGGTTATTAAATAGAAATTTTCTTATATAATGCGATTTTTCATAAGAGAATAATTCTTCGACATATCGCAATTGGAAACAATAATGTTTAACCGTATTCAAGGTGATAGATAACTATGATTAGTTATCCTCAACTCATGATTTTCGTATTTTCAAAATGGGGAATAATATGTCGTATAAACCGAACTACTTTGAATGGAGATAAGGAACATATATCAGAGGGCTGTAAAAACCCTTGATCAAGATACTTTAATCTCACAGCAAAAAGTGCAACGCAGTTGCACAGAAGGTGTTCAGAGGTTTCTGTTTCCTCACTACAAAAGCGACAAATATCATCTTCAATTCTCTTGATTAGTCGTAAATGATATTTAACTAAACAAAGTCCTGTAATTCGTCCTGAGTATGCACACAGGTCTTTTTTTGACAGGGTGAGAAGTCTTTGCGTATTTAATTTATTGGGTGTTATAAACTTTTTAAATTGGCGGGCTTCAACAGTTTTATTCGAGTTGGTATTTACCATGGTTTTTTCCCAGTTCCTGAGTTCCATTTTAATGGAGCATGGTGAGACTCCACAGAAAGGCTCTGGCCCTTGTAAATGTTGAGATGATCCAACTCTTGCCAGTTCAACTGCTTCTTTATTTCCTTCCATTCCCTGATGCCCAGGCACCCAGTAAAGAACTATAGTATTATTTACCTACAATTTTTGAAGTAAGAGATCAGTAAGAATCAGATTCTTTCTTTCTTATCTTATCTCAGCTGTTCAACTGATTTTTAATTTCTATCAATGGTTTTAGACCAAATAAATGAAAGAAATGCTATTTTTTAACTCGAAGATATGCAGAAAAATCATCCAGGTAGGAAATAAGCGTAAAAATTCTGTTTTTGAAGCTTTTTAAGCTGAGGGCCTGGCCCTGTTCCAGTAGGGACGTAACGTCAGGAAAAAGAAGAACAAGAAGGAAAGTAATTGTAACGGTATCATTAAGGTGAAGATAAATCGAGGCCAAAGTTCAAATTTTCAAGGGCACGGATCTGAAGAACCAAACATCTGTTTGAGCTGAAAACCTAATCGATTGGTCACCACCAGCTGCTGACAAATCGATTAAGTTTTCAGCTTAATCGGATACTTGGCTCTCCAGATCGGTGCTCTTGAAAATTTGAACTTTGGCTTCGATTCATCTTCACCTTAATACTCAACATGTTGAGTGCTAACAAGGTGAAAACTCATTCTACTACTTAGACCCAAGATGACGTCAAAATCCAAGATGGCCGCCAATATTTTTCACTCAAAATAATACTCCTATTCTTCATCTGACTCGAATAATACACCAACTATTGAAAACTTGTTTCTTTGTAGTACAAAAAATGATGTTTGCATTGATTGCACTCGCCATATACGTCAAAATCGTAGAACATGATTTAGAAAATCGTTCATTTCATAGGGCAAATACCATTGCTCACCTAGTTTCTGTAGCCTATCTTACGCAATTTTTCCTCAGTTTTCTGATGGTGCTCTCAGAATTAAAAACTAGCGATGCGTTAATGGTGAAAAAAACGATTTTTCTTACAAAATTCAAGATGGCGACCAAATTCAAAACGGCCGCCAAAAATGTTTTAACTTCAAATGAAAGCTATATCCTTTCTCTATACGATGCCACTAAGTTTGCTATGTGTTCCAAGTGAAATATGAGACATATACCGTGAAGAAAAACCCAAGATTTATCAAAAAATGGGCTTTTTCGCAAACTGTTTAGCTAGCTGGCGTACGAGGGGTCCACCAATCCTCAATTGCTTACTCTTAGCATGTCGAGCAGCTTGCGAAAACGTATTTGCGCCAATTCTTTTGTCATACAATCAGCAACTTGATAAATGGCTTTGTTCAACTTACAGACGAGGTGCTTCCCCTTCTCAAAGCTAGCAGGTTACCGCATGTAGATTTCCTCGCGCAAGCCGATCAACGACCTCGTCTTTCGACCGCTGTCAATGTTCATCCCCAGAACCATATCGTTCTTCACCAGCTTTCTAAGATTTTTTTCCCCTAGGTGCCCAAACCGGTGGTGCCACTGTTCTAATTTTCGATTAACCATACCAACCATAGCACTACAGTCACCCTTCCGTTTGCACTCAAAGTCCATACACTGTAAAAAATATACACCATGCTATCAATAGTTCTGCACTTGGATTTGCACTACTGTTAAATCTTGACAAAATCGAGGTAACAAGCACTTGAATTCAACGTTGCATGTTTTGATCTGAAATTTAAAAAAAAAGTTAAAATAAACATAACCGCTTGACCCAGATTTGAACCACCAATCTTCGGAGTGCAAGTCTTGTATAACTTACCTCGACACCAACTCGCATCAGTTGTAAGGGGTTGAATTGATCTCAATCAGTTTCTACAACGAGCTGTCAATGATTGCTTTCCTACAAAAGATATGATGTTTAAAATCAACGACTTTCACTTCAAAGTTTAGTGTTAGAGACAGATCCAAAGTTAGAAATCTTCATATCATGGTGATTGGTGTTTTGAGTTGAGTCAAATGATCAATCCATTCAATCGAACGTGCTGATTTTTTACCATGTTCTGTAAAGCTGCCAATACTGCCTGCCCGTCGCAACGACCTCCCCCTCACTTTCGACGGTAACACAGCCCCCAAAGAAAATTACTTTCTTACTTGTGTTTTTCCAGTCGGCGCTATGACAGCAGGTTGAACGAAAGTTCTGGAATGTACAGCACATTGTCCATATTTATGTTTATTACTTCATCCCCCACTACGGATAGAGCACCTACACGACCTTTCTTGTAAGCAAAAAGATTTACGCCAGTCTTTGCGGTTTGAACAATCACTGGTTTTTTAAGCACCTCCAGACTCTCAAACAGACTCTTCTCATTGCACATATGTTCCGGTGCTCCGCTATCCAGGAACCACTTTCTCCAACCGCCGCACTCGAAGCAGCAAAGCAACAGAACCATCCGCCGTGACAAACGCAACCGACTTAGACACATTTGCCGTCAGCATCTGGTGCCCCATTTCACCACAAAAAAAACACTTCCCAGACAACCAGAAGTCGCATAACAGTTTACGTTCAAAGTCGTTTACTCATACATATTGCATCACATCCGCACTAAATGGGGGATGAAATCATTTGATCGATAAGTTTCCTCGCATAGAACGACATTTTATGAGTGTATATGTACATTTCGTTTCGTCCCGTATACTCGTACAAAGTAAATCGGATCAATCCGTAGCAGCTGTCAAATGAATTTTGTTATCATAAATTAAGTCACTTAAGAGTACAGATTAGTTCGCAATAAAATCTACTCACTCGCATTGCATGCTATTTTTGATCATATAAAATATGCACGTACATCGCCTCCACTTTTGCACGTATAAGGCCTTTTCGCGACATCTTGTACGTGAAACTTTGCACATATAAGCATCGCATAACGCAAAAGGTAATTTCATTATACGTACATTCTGGTTGCCTGGGTTGAACTTTGGCGTCGACTTGCCGCCAGCAAAAGCTGTTTCTTCCACCACTTCATCCATCTTCTGGCCACGCCGTTTCGTCTCCACATCCAGGTACTTTTTTCGCACAAGATCCATCGTCAGATTGTCCGACACCGCCTCCATGGCTGTCGTGACCGCATCATATGACGACGGCATGGTGAGCATCAAATGGCATATGACGTCCTCCTCCTCTATCTTTGCACCAGCACCTTTGATCTGCCGGACCAGCTGATCTAATTTGTGGAAGTGGTCTTGCAGGCGGTTGCTCTCATCGAACCTTATTGAAAGTAACTGGCGTTTCAGCAGAAAGCGATTGATTATGCTTTTCCGCTCGAAAACATTGTGGGGCCCATCCCAGATTTGCTTTGGACTAACCTTTTCCTTCACGTATTCGAGGTGGCTATCGGAAACACCTTGAATAAGGATGGAACGATACTTGTTATCCTGGCGAACTCGAGCGGCCCTTTTCACTTCATCCGCCGTCTTCACATCCGCCATCGCGCTTCCGGGAGTATTCCAGAAATCCTCCTTCTCGACGCAGTGGAGAACTTCCAGCTGCTGCATGTAGGCCTTCATCCGGAAGCACATCAAATTCGTTTACTACAGGTGACAGACGACGGAAGATGATCTGGGGTAATCATTTTTAGGCCGAATCTAGAATGGTGATCGCTCGAGTGTTCTTACAATCTAACTTGTCGCCTTTCTTATAGATTGGGCATATTACCCCTTTATTTCACTCCTCCGGAAGCTGTTCTATTTCCCAGGTTGTGCCTATCAGCCGGGGCCAGCCTCTCCGGGCCCATCTTTATAAGTTCCGCTCCGATACCATCCTTACCAGCTGCTTATGAATGGCAACCTTAACCTCCCTCAAAGTGGGGACTGGTTGGTATCCATCGTCTGCAGTACTGACGAAAGCATTTCCTCCGTTGTCCCGACCTTCATTGCCTGTGCTCTCAGGTGTTCGTCGAAGTGTTGCTTCCTCCTTTTGATCACCTCTTGCTCGTCCGTCAAGATGCTCCCATCCTTATTCCTGCACATATCAGCCCGCAGTACAAAGCTGTTGCGAGATGCGTTGAGCTTCTGATAGAACTTTGAGACTGACACAGCTGTTCCATCTCCTCGCACTCCATCTCCTCCAGGCGGCGTTTTTTCTCCCAAAAGAGGCGGGTCTGCTGTTCTGCCGAGTCCTTTGCTGCAGCATAACCGCCCGCGCTGCATTCTTCTCCTCCAGAATCTGCCTGCATTCCTCGTCGAACCAATTGTTCCATTGACTCCGATCAACGTACCCGACGTTTCTCTTAGCTGCACTGTTGATGGTTGCTCTCACTGTTCTCCAGCAGTCCTCAAGAGGGGCTTCATCCAGCTCACCCTCTTCCGGTAATGCAGCGTGCTGCGCGTACGCAGTTGCGACATCCGGTTGCTTAAGCCGCTCTAGATCAAACCGGGGCGGCCGTTGGTACCGTACGTTGTTAACGACGGAGAGTTTTGGGTGCAGTTTAACCATCACCAGATAGTGGTCATAGTCGATGTTAGCGCCACGATGAGTACTGACGTCGATAATGTCGGAGAAGAACCGTCCATCAATCAGAACGTGGTCGATTTGTGATATTGTCTGCTGTGGTGATCTCCAGGTGTATCGGTATGGAAGGTTGTGCTGGAAGTAAGTGCTACGAATGGTCTTATTCTTGGAGGCGGCGAAATCAATTAGTCGTAAGCCATTTCGTTCATCAGCCGGTGAGCGCTGAACTTTCCAATAGTTGGTCTGAATTCTTTCTTCTGGCTAACCTGAACGTTTAGATCTCCTATGACGATCTTGATGTCGTGACTTGGGCACTTACACCATTGATCCCTTCCAACACACTTCCTGCAATGCGTATGCGTGTGCTCCCGATGAAGTTGAGCAATTTACAGTTCCACGTGCCCAGCTTCCAATAGCGTCGCTGTGGTCTTCGCCGATTTTCCCGGCTCGTATTCTCTCGTTTATTATTCGTTGCTTGTTTTTTTTACGACTGGCTTGCAGGGCCTGACACCAAGCCCCTTGATTTCCGGAGGACCATTCTTCCTAAATGTTCGGAGTACCATAGTGCACAGTTTAGCTTAGAGTCTTTCTCTGGCACTCGGACGATGATCAGCCGCCCCAGACATGGGGAACAGACGCTGTTGTAAGCCGCTCCTATCATGGAGTACAGATGCTCCTGGTTTGCAGAAGCAAAAGCCAAAGCAGCCTGTCAGCATACAGTCAGTGACATAAGTTAGTAACCAAAAGCTGTTTTTCCATACAAAATTCCCAAGTTTGGGGTGCTGTATCTCAGCTTCTGGTTGTCCGAATTGGCTGAAATTTGGATGACGATCTACAAATAGCTTGAAATTTTGCCTTTAAGGGAATTATTAGATTGCAGTCATTTTACATAGAGTTTCAGAGGGTTGTTCAAAGACAAAAGTTAGTAACCGAGAGACTTTTTAATTTAATTCGAAAACGGTAAGTTGTGGAAAGTTGGTGTGTTCTGCAAATTTGTGTGACTTCTGAAATTGAACAATTCTTAATCCATTGATTATTGAAAACTACAAAAAGCTGCTTGAACATCACCCTCAATCACGTTTCATGAGTGTGTACTACTGGTACATGACGCTGGCGGTCGGCCCATCTTCGGTTAACACCAATCGTGACAGCTTCCTAAACTTTGACTGTTCCTCTGTAGTATTTGATTTTTCCATGAAGCAAGATATGCATGGCATACCAGATCACTTTCGTTCAAAGTTTATCCCTCCCATGATTGCAAGTAAATTCAGGTATGTCAGTGAGAACCGACAGTTCTTCACTGATGGGTCAAAAATGGATGATATCACTGGTTTCGATGTTTACAACGTTTTCCATAGCGCCTTCTTCATGTTTCAAAAGCCATGTTCTGTATATGTTGCTGAGCTAGCAGCAATACATTACGCCTTAGAGTACATCAGATCTCTCCAACCCGAGCACTTCCGGTGAAGCACTCAACGTACTTCCTGAATGGAATACGCCAGGAATAGAGTGCTTTGTCAAATCGCTCTTACACTATTTCCCTAGCTTTAATCCCTTCCCATTGCTCCATTCCGGGCAATGAGAAAGCGGACTATCTGGCTAAGGTAGGCGCTAAAGAAGGCGATGTTTGCGATCGTCAAATAGCCTTCGATGAATTTTTTGCATTGGCCCGTCGGGAGATCAACTGGCAACAGAAATGGAGAGACGGAGAAATGGGTAGATGGCTTCATTCCATATTTCCACAGGTGTCGAAAAAACTATGGTTTAAGGGGTTGGGCATGAGCCGTGATTTCATTCGTGTCATGTGTCGGCTTATGTCCAATCACTATTCGTTAAACGCGCATACACACCGTATTGGGCTCTCAGAAAGCAATCTCTGTGTTTGCGGCGTGGCTTACCAGGATATCGAACATGTTGTGTGGGGATGCGGTGAGCATCATGACATCAGATCTGAGCTGACAGAAACTCTCCGGATCCGAGGAAAACAGCAGAAGCCTGTCAGGGAAGTGTTGGCTGCCTTGATTTAGAATATATGAATTTTATCTATCTGTTTTTGAAGCGTATCAATACCCGAGTTTTGATTGTCGTTCGTTCCCTGTCTCTCTTTTTCCCCTTCAAATTGTCCTCTTCTCGTCGAGTCTCCCACAAACCGTTTTTGTTTAGACTCGTTACAGATCTGGACATCCTGTCCCTTCAAGTTTCATCAGCTTATTAGTCTAAGTAGCTTAAGAAATCCCGAAAAAATCCTTTCCTTTCCTGTTGTACAAATGTATTACCTAACCTTAAAACTTCCCCAAACAAACATAGTTTTTAAAATAAATACAATTTTTGAAATGTAAATAATGTAATAAAGAAAAATATTTCGGCTCTGTTATGGCCTACGGCGCCAGAGCCTGACAAATAAACGAGATATTAAAAAAAAAATAATACCCTGACGAGTCTGATGTGTTGGCTCGGCTACAAATAAAAAAAAGTCAAGCTGGGCTCTAATTTAAAAGACATCAAGCGAACTAAATTTTTCTCACTTTGACGTTTCGGTCCTGGATTTGGACCTTTCTCAGGGATCCAAAATTGCATGTTACACCATATATTCATAATTTTACATTATTTCCAAGACATGAACATAAAAAATGTTAATGTTAAAACATGTTCTACTCACAAAGGAATGATCGCTCTTGTATTAGAACTTTTAGCCTGCCGTATTGTCGGTATTGTTTTAACTTTTGTTGAATCCTAAGTTATTGCATGTTGAGTTATTTTTATTGTTCGTCTATCATGTGCATGTAAGTCTTTTAATGATTTTAATGTTGCAGTTACATATTTTGATATTGTTGTACGATGTTATGTTCGACGTATATGTTTTGTTATCAAAGGTAATAGCTTGTCGATTAACGGTGTTGATTTGTACATCGTTTCTCCAACATTATTTTCTGTTCGTGTTTGAGTTGTATTTCACTGTTTGTCATCCTACAAATTAGTGTTTTAGGGTTGCCGTTTGATTGATTGATATTATTGAATGTATACTCTTTCTTTGAGGTTGTATGCAACGTTTGTTACCTGCATAGGCTAGTGGTGTTTGTTGAGCGCTCCCAGTAAGTTTTATATCCGTTCTATCGGAATACACCGAATCAGCTCATTTACATAATTCTTGATTACTATAATCAGTATTTCTATCAGCGAGTTTGTGACGATTTCTGACAAGACTGGTGATAAGCAATCTCAGATAAGGGGCTACTCATAGCCATTCCTGAAATTTGCTGGTAGTGTTGATTTTTTAATTTTAAGTTCACGGATAGAAATGGGAACACAAAAACAAGATTATGACTCATGACATCATGATTCCAATGTTTTCGTCTTAAAAATGAAAATGAAAATACACCATGATTTGGACTCATGATGTCATGAGCCAGACTGCCGTAACATAACAAACGTGTTGCGTTGTTGTTAATGATTGATTTATGGAAGTCATGACGAAAATGCTCGAGCATTCATTTATGATCGACAAAATAAAAACACACTAGAGCGAGATTCCAATCAAGAACCTTACGATTGGGAGCAACGTATTTAACAACACTATTTTTGGTGATCGATACGAATAAGTTGAAGCAAAGTGCACCGCTTTGAATTGTCACTCTTGCTGTTACGCTCATGAAGAATCACGATTATGACACCAGGAACCATGATTAGTGATCCTGATTTCATGACCAAAACTATTCATGAATTTCAAGACTTTTGAATCATGATTTGCGAATCAGATTTTTTTTCCGTGTGGATGGATTAGACGCAGTATTGTACTATCTCTAAAAAGAGAATTGAACAAGAGATATGAATTGATTTTGATCATTGATTTTTTTATAAAACTCAGCTAAATTTCTGGATAAATGTTTGGCAACTTCATCTCACAGTCCATCAACAATCTTCTAAAGGTTTTTTTCACGATTTTCTTCAACTTCATCGATTACTGCCGCCACCCACCGAAAAATACGCTTCGGCGCACACCTCTAGATGCAATCTTTCGTGGTGCGTTGCGCTTTTGTAACCCCTGAATACCACTCCAGATAACGAGTGAGTTTTAACAGTTTTTCGAGAATAATTTATACGTGAAATTGATACCTCAACTCGAATCCAATCCACGGGACCGTTTTTGGGTCTTGATTTGAGCGGATTAGTCCGCACTCAGGGTCTCTCTCTCTCGCTCTGGGTTTCGTTCCGAATGTTTTAAAAGCAGGTATTAATCATTTTCGTCCCTAGAGGCAGGACTGAAAAATTTACGCCAATTAAAAGCTTATCTATATTAATAAATTTTAGCGAGAATTCCTTTCCTGTTCACACCAGCCAGTGCGGAGGAGAACGGATGTGAAAATTTGCATCTCGTGGATGGATTAAGATCCGAACGTCCGAATGGCTTGTGAGAATTCTCTCATTAGGCTGAGGTCTCGGAAGGAATTAAAGTGAAAAACCTTCCGATACGCGGCGTTTGAACAGATGTGGTCAAAGGGTTAAATGTGTTTTAAGTTTCGTGGCTCGATTTGACCATCTGAAAGGAGTTTGTCGTTAATCCGCTTCAAGTGTGTTTGATTTTCTTTCACTTTACCCTGGGCCTGGTTGTCTGCGTATCGTCTAATTGAAAAATCGTGTTCTGTTTGGTTTGGGTCAACCCTAGGGGCCCAGATCCGGAGGCCGGCGCATATGTAAGAAGTGAAAGGTGTCCCTTTTCCGACGAGAGGTGACACAATGGGCATCATTCAGGCAGAAACAAAACAGTTGACGGCGATCCGGGGCTTCCAATACGGGACTTGACTAGAGTCGTGTCATAAACAAGCTCTAGCCTCAGTATTTTTATTTGCTTACGATTTTTGGTCAGCTTCGGAATTTCCTTTCTCCGAAAACGTGCCGTATTTTCTTAAATTATTTTGTTTATTTTCTTTTGGCGCGCTCGATTCATCCGTCAATGGTTTGCTGGCCACCAGATGGAGGAATGAGGTGTTCGGGAGAAGTTTCAGTCGTGTGTCGACCATTGTCGTTGGCAGCAAAATGTGTTCAAGGCGATTAGGTTCTCTTTTTTTTGGGTTACGATGATGGCTTAATTTTCTCGTTGAATGCAGATTTAACTAGAGGCTGATGTTTTGACTACTTGGGAAGTCACAATCATTGCGCAATGCGAGGTTCTTGAGGGTTGAGTCTAATCATAAAAAGAAACCAAGTACATGGATGGAGCTATAATGGTCTTCGTTTGGATGAGCTGCTATCGAAATGATGATTAGTTTTATTCGGATTGCTATCGAAATATTGATTATGGTAATATTTGGTAAATTAAGTTATTATTAAAATTGACAGCATGTCACATTTCATTTGCCGTAGCAGTTCAGAATTTTGTTTTTATGAGCCCTTCTACAGTTAATAACTGAGAGCTATCGCATTTGTATATCGTGTGGCATTCACAACGATAGCGGAATTTTGGGCAAGCACCTTAACCAATCCATCAATTTAGAATCATGATGTGAGTTTCTAATCTTCTCATAAGCGATGTGCCATTTAAAAAGAAAATAACTCAAGAATGTATAAATTTTAGAGCTTCTTAAATAACATCCAAAATACCATTTTCTTCAGTACTGTGGAGCAACTATACACGCTCTGTTAAAATAGAGTTTATAGCAGTCTGACTATCTGAACAGAAGTATATGACTTTACCAATAAGAGCAAATATGTTTACAAATTATTATATTCTATTATATCTGTTACAACTCCTTCTATTTTGTTTCCTGAGTCTTGTCAGATCGTAATTCCACCATGTGGTACCTCTTGTAGTCTCCACAGACCGAAGAGGATGCTTCTTCAAAAGCTTCTATAATGTAGAATGTTGTAGTATCAAAATCTTTACTACTTAGGTATTCCATCAGACTAGAGCCTCTCACATTAATATATGAGCTGCCCCTGATGATGTGATGTGCATTGCATCACTGCTCACAATCAGCGAAAAGCCTTGTAGTGTATGACAGCTTATTTGAAATCATCCGTTGGAAATGGTTCATCATGTGGTAAATAAATCGAACAATAGGCGTATTTTCCATTGAAGTTACCAACAGAAACATCAATTGTGACAGCAAATATATGCAAATCTGGCTGTTAACATAGAAATGAGTGTAGTAGCGATTGTTTTATTAACCAGCAACGCATGTACGAAGCGTGGCACGCAAGTTTGTCATTTCATGTTCACTGAAAGTAGCAAAACCTGGTTCCCCATACGAAAGTAAGGTTCTTGAACTAGCGCTAACTGGGCTGTACCATTTTGCATGAGTCTGAAAAGATTAGTCGATGCTGTTTTTATGCTGAAAATTGATCTGAGCTATCCTAGCCGTAGCTACTACCCAAACTAGACAGGATTGAGCTTTTTGCAATCTCAGCACGAAAAAGACCAGCAACGAAGAACCTAGATCGGTATCTATTAGAAATCGCCAAAGGCGAAAAAGCTCAGAGTACAGTGTGTAAAATGTATGATTCGCATTATGGTGATAATTTTAACTAAACTACAACATATTCACAATCCCACCCTTATTTTGCCTCAGGCTTGAGACTGAAGAAGGGCAGCCGGTTATTAGCGAGAAACACAAGGTAACCTGCACAATTGCTCCGGATAGTACAGGAAGGGCACATACTGTAGAGGGCTCCCTGATACCCCACAGGCTCCGTTAGCGGTTAGGTTTTATTCAGACCCCCTTAACCATTCATTCATAGGCACAGTAAGCACGAGGTCGCATCACATCTCTGACCTGTGAGGTGTACTTTTACCACCGGTGCTAATTCTTAGTCAATAGAAACAATCGCTACCGACACTACGCGTCGATCTAAGCTGATCGGGAAAAAGAGATTAGCTCCTGTCGTAATCCAAAAACAATTTGACTTGTAAATTTTACACCAACTTGGACTGCTTCAGCATTATCATTTTAAATCAATTTTTCAGTTAGAAAATCAAAATCAGAAGGAGATACATTACTAGAAGTAGGCAAATTGTCTGATAGTTTTCCGTTGAAATTTTCGGTTGATGAAAAGTTGATAAATGAGTATGATTATAAATGACCTGAGGGGTGTGATTATTAGGCAAGCGATCGTTTACTGCAAAATGAGAATTGTAGGAGATTCTGCCTGGGGAAATGTGTCTAAATCAAGAAAGATGATGATTTAGCATAGACTGCAGTGTTTCTGTTTTATAGAACATTTATAGGGGAACCTGGTCCAATTCGGACCCTGTTCTAATTCGGACCAGCAAGCATTTCTCAATACTGACGCTACTGTGAAGATCATGTTTACCGTTTTTCTACTCATCTTCCGGCTTGGATCTAACACAATAAATTTGACGCCTTTCAGTAATTTCATTTGATTTTTATATAAGTTTGTTGTTTTTTAGTGCTCTAGTGTACCGTCTGTTAGAATTATTTCCAAGCTTCTTTAAGCGACAATATTTCTTCAAACTAGATAGAACATCATAAAATGTGCGTTGGTCTAATCCGGACCTTTTGATATGGTTCAATATGTACCTCTTGCTTTTCAACGTGTACTCAGTCTATTCTAAGAGCTCCACACCGTGAAAGTCTTCTCGACTTGGTAGAAAATCACAGCAGGTATAATATTGATCAATGGTGCCTTTGTTTCTGTTGTGGTCAAGAAAAGGCTTCGAAAATAAATCTAAGAAATACGGTAGATCACCAAAAACTAAAGGAATCAATATATTAGCGACTTGAAAGGTATCTCAATCAATACCACAGCCAAGCTGTGTCCAAAATAGTTTGGCAGGATGGTATTAAAATCATTTACGAGTTTTTAGAACAATACAGTCAACTTTCCCTTACCCGATATTCTGTATTCATGTTCACAAGCTCGATTGAATGCGCAGTTCTTTCAATATAGTGTATAGATACTTTGACCCCTATATCGGAGTCCATACTTCTCCAACTTAATGTCCTGAGATTCGATGATGTCTGTTTCAGTGCCCCATACAAGTTCACCTGTTTTACTCGATATTTTCATGCAAAGTTTCAATGTGTTGAAATTTTACTACATTCAAAGTTTAAATTACCTTTTCGAATGTATTTTGTCAAAATGAAAAAAGCTCCAAAGTTTTAAAAATATATGTTTATTATCTCGATATCTCCCATACACTATGGTCCGTTCAAAATCGAATTAGGGAGAGTTGAGTGTACCTAATTTTGGAACATCTTCACCAGTGGATTGCACTTATGATTTTCTTTTCAAGTGGAATTCTCATTTTACTTGAGCTAGTTCTACCTAGAATTAAAATGTAATTTGTCACGAATTGAGTTTATTTATTTTGCTCGCGCTTACAGAAGAAGTTCAATAAGCTTTGATACCAAACAAATCGGAGTTATATTTTATTACTACCATAGCAATAAGCAATAATATATAAGATGGTCCGAATTAGAACATGGGGGGTCCGGATTGGAACAGGGCTGGTCCAATACGGACCTTCTGGAGAATTTCGTTCAAATATGTCTAGTCATGTCCTGGCAGGAGATATCATAAAACTCTCTGAGTAAAAAGTGTGCGCGCTGAATCAGGCTTTCACGATAACATCAAACTTTTGATGTAGTTCATCGTGCTGAAAAGATATGGCCAAAAAACTGTTACTAGGTCCGAATTGGGCCATGTTCCCCTAAGTTAGAACATACTTATAAATGTTCTATAAAACCCTATCCAGTGGTTCCCAACCTCATTGAAACTGTAACCCCTTTGAAGTTCTGAAACCATCTCAAAAAAAAAAAAAATTAGGGGGTACCTGAAATTTTTTTTTTTTTTGAATTTTCGGCCCTTTTGCAAAAAAATCCAGAATGAATCAACGGATTCTTAGCTAGCTTATCCAAAAAATCACGTTCATAATCCAACATCGCAGCACTATAAAATCTTGATGGAATACTCTATATAATCCTCATTTGCGTTAAAGCTCTCAAGGAATCGAATGTATTACTCCGGTTTATTTGTTTTGTGGCTGTCAGTCGGATGTTGCTATGTATTTGTAAAACATCCTAAGATCTCACTAAGATATCACTACAACATATACTGCAAATATACTTAATTTATTTCACGAATACAACGAAATGCCGTGCGATCAGTCTAGTGATCCTTGTGTTTGTTCAAAACCAGAACATGAACACGAGTGCAATCTTAGGAACATTTGTGAACACTCACAGTACATCTCTACTACCAGTGAGATACTCGGGAAGATCACAACAAAAATCTGCCATCAATTCTTCAAAAGTAATTCTTGAAGATTTCTTCAGGTATTAAAAAAATATTTCCACACATCTCACCTTGAAATTTTGCAGAGTTTTTGACTTACCAAGAATCATCGTTTGAAGCTATGAAAACTATTAATAATATTAAGAGAAAATACATTAGACCTTTAAGCTGAGGAAAGAAATCATTAGGAAATTATTAAGAAACTCTTCGAAAACCTTGTCAGATGTTCATGAGAAATCTTCGCAGAATAATACTTAGGATCTGTACTATAAATATTAGTTGAAAATTCCACAAAAAAATCTGCTGATTGATTTGTGAGTGATCCACGAATTTATTGAGTGAAAACAGTGGAAGAATTACTTGATTAGGGGATCTCACCAGGAAGCGGGTGAAATCTACGATGGATTGATCCAAAAATTTGTTAAGTAAACTCCAACCTCATTTTACGACCTTTTTTTACGACAGTTCGTTTAACGACCACTTTTTTTACGACAGAAATTCAGATTAACGATCGTTTTCATGAATGATCAATATCCTAAAAAGTAATCAAAATAAAGGGTAATGATGCTCAGCAAAATTGTTCAATAGATAATGGGGTAATATGCGGTGGTCATTGAAATTCGAAATATTGCCACCAGGTAGCGCTAGTGAGCATGAAATTTTTGTTTTGCGTTTATCTCAGGATCCTGAGCACTTTGGAAGATGACGTCTTCGACTAAGTTAATCAGTAGCTTAAGGGCTAAGTTAAGTTAGGTTAAGTAAATTGAAAACGTGTTTTTTTCTCCTATAAGCAGGTTTTTTTTTTTTTTTTAAATCTTTATTTGAGTGTATTTTAACGCACGAGGGCTAGTTCTACACTCCTATAAGCAGGTGAAATCAACTCACTGGTAAAAAATCTGAAGTGCTACGGCAAATGAAATGTATTATGTTGTTAACAAAATGCTTATGAAATCTTAAATTTGTTTGACCAAATTAAGATGATAGTGTTGTCTAATAACGCAGAACACCTAGGTATTAGAAATGAATGTAATGTTTGAAATGATACTAATAAATAAAGTAAAAAAAGTAGCTCAAGGGCTATCATTACAAAAGCCATGAGATTCGTAATTTTTGCCACTAGGCGGCGTTAGTAAGCATGAAACTTTTGTTTGTGGTTGTCTCAGGATCCTGACTACTTAGGACGCAAAGATATCCGGTAGCTTGAGCGCTATCATTAGAAATGCCATTAGATTCGGAATTTTGCCACTAGGCGGCGCTAGTGAGCATGAAATTTTTGTGTCGTGGTTATCTCAGGATCCTGCCATTTAAAGAGATGGCGTCTTCGGCAAAGTTAACCAGTAGCTCAAGCGCTTTTATTATAAAAACTATTAAATTCAAAATAATGCCAAACCAAAAGTCCTGAGATAACCACAAAAAAATAATTCATGCACACTAGTGCTGCCTGGTGGCAAAATTACGAACCTTATAGCTTTTATAATGATAGTGCTTGAGCTACTAAACAACTTTGCCGAGAACGTCTTCTTCTTAAGTAGTCAGGATTCTGAAATACCTGCAATACAAAAACATCATGCTCACCAGCGCCACCTAGTGGCAAAATTCCGAATCTCATGGCTTAAATAATTATAGTCCTTAAGCTACTGAACAACCTTGCCGAAGACGCCATCTTCCTTAGTGGACAGGATCCTGAGATAACCATAAATAAATAATTTATGCTCACTAGCGCCACCTAGAGGCAAAATTCCGAATTTCATGGTTCAAATAACGATAATCCTTGAGCTATTGAAGAACTTTGCCGAAGACGCCATCTCTCTGAGTTGTCAGGATCTTGAGATATCTGCTAAACAAAAGTTAATTCTTCTTAAATAGTATTGCCTAGCCGACTGTATAGCAGGCAACACTTCTTTCAACTTTGGTGAACATTCAGTATCGTTATCATTAAAATCTCTTGGTATTTGCATATAACACCCCTATATAATTGGCTCTTTTGATAACAATCGAGCAGTGTTGCCATTTATTATGAAATATATATGAATATGAAATTTTCAATGGCCTTTTTGGCAAGTTCTCAATCAATGCTTCAACTCACATCTAGATGTTGTATTTTCCAAAAACTCAATTATAACCCTGATTTTTTATGACCGGTTCTTTTAACGACCCTCCGATAACGGTCGTAAAAAGAGGTTGGGGTGTATACCATATAGGTACGAACAAGAACAATCTTAGTTTCATTTTCAAGCTCGTGGACCCCCTGAGAAGTGGTCGTGGCCCCCTAGGGGTATGAATACCGCGTAGTACGAAATTCACTCAAATTCCATTTACGTAATATTACGTAATTGAAATTTACGTTAATAGAAGTAACTCAATTGAAGGTTTCAGTGTAACAGACATATATTACAAATCTCATAAAGTTATAGAAAGACATTCATACTCCGAAAATATAATATCATTTTAAAGAACGAAAAAGTAGTGTTTTTATGGGGTATGTTATTTCATGTGACATAGTGAAATCTGACACGAATCAGGGTGAAAATAAAACTGGACTGGTAAGAAGCAGGGTGTGAAATTATCGGACAGTACGATAATCATAAGCCTATTGCTCAAGCCGATTTTTCGATGGAAAGAGACGTGCGATAACATCAGACGCGTTCAGCATCGCGAGAGTGTGCTCTCACGAGATCTGCAGCAACGAATTTATACCAGCAACAAGAAGTTGGCTTCCTTCTTTTCTACTCTCGTATCGTCGTTTTGAGTGCCCTTCGCTCCCGCATGTTGCCTTTATATACACTCCCGTGCAAAAGTTTGGGTTCACCCCCTCAAAAACATACAAAAGTGTTCTGTCCATATCTCTGTGATTACACGTCCAATTGAAACTCTTTAAGCCGCATTCGAAAGGCAAAGAGTTATTCTTACTTCGTAAGTATTTTTCCAAAAACATTCTTTTAATTTTTTATACTAAATTTTTACTTAAAGTTGTGACATTTTTCAAAAAACGCACTAAAAATCATATCTGATTTCCTCAGCATTGGGTCGACCACAATTTTAAATCAAAATGTCATTAGAATCGTAATCTTATATTCTTTAAGAGACCCCACGAAATTTTGGCGGAAAAATCTGAAAAGTATTCAAAATCAATGAAACAGTCAGTCAAGTCATCGTGCAAAAGTTTGGGTTCACCCCTCAGTATGATGCAAATCGTGCAAAAGTTTGGGTTCACCTGAGCCACACGCACATCATTTTTGTCAATATCTCTGCCATTTTTCAACCGATTTTAATAGTTTAAAGCTTTTTTGAGCGCAAATAATGACGCGTACATGATTGGTTTGAGATTTCACAGATTTAAGTAAGTTCAGGTGAACCCAAACTTTTGCACGATACACCATACTGAGGGGTGAACCCAAACTTTTGCACGATGACTTGACTGACTGTTTTATTTATTTTGAAGACTTTTCAGAATTTTCCGC
The DNA here is from genome assembly GCF_002204515.2 of Aedes aegypti. Taxonomy (NCBI): domain Eukaryota; kingdom Metazoa; phylum Arthropoda; class Insecta; order Diptera; family Culicidae; genus Aedes; species Aedes aegypti. Next base: position 407,164,443 of record NC_035108.1, read on the forward strand.
AAAAATTTCATGAGTGCTCTTCAAAGAATATAATATTATGATTCTAAAGACACCTTATTTTAAAATTTTGATCAATCCAATGCTGAGGAAATTAGTAATGTTTTTTCAGTGTGTTTTTTGAAAAATGTCACAACTTTAAGTACATATTTAGTATACAAAGTTCAAAGAATGTTTTTGGAAAAATACATACGAAGTAAGAATAACTCTTTGCCTTTCGAATGCGGCTTAAAGAGTTTCAATTAGACGTGTAATCACAGAGATATGGACACTTTTGCATGTTTTTTAGGGGGTGAACCCAAACTTATGCACGGGAGTGTACCAAATTTCTCTCCCCCTTCGTTCAGCTGGCGTGGTCGTGTGGTTATGGTGCACGCGCGCTCTGAAAACGTTTTTGTTCATGGACATGGGTTCGAATCCTGTCGGTGGCAATTTTTGATTTGCATTGTGATAATTATCGCGATAAGTTTAGAGCCGATAAAGATGGATCAGTAAAAAAGTTCGGATCGATCTTGACCAATCGCCAATATTGAACATTTCTTTCGACTATCGCAGAAGTTTTTACAAGTGTGGGAACGCAAATAAAAGTGCGCGGTTGCATGAAATCGAGTCGGTGCCTTCAGCGGGGTTATTCATCGCAGTCCAAAGAATAAGTGCTCTTAGGACACCAACAAGATTCGATGCAACCTCACACTTTTATTCACATTTTCGCACTTTTGAAGCCGTACTTCGCAGTCCAGTAGTAAAAGAAATACACAATACTATGATCAACAATTATAGCAGTTCACGAAATCTGTCTGTTTATATGCGAGATAAATCTGCTCATAACTGCATATTAGCCACTTTCAACATTTTTGAAGTGTGTTGGGCTCCTGGCTCGTGAACTGTGGAATGTCGGCGTGAACGTGGCAGCTATCCACGAAATACGCTGGCCGAGAACCGGAGAACGCGAATTCCGAGCGGTGGACCCCATCGCCAACACTTCAATCAAGTACCACATCTACTACAGCGGTGGCGACAGAGCAGAACGTGGAGTTGGCTTCATGGTTATTGGGAAGCAGATGAAGCGAATTATTCGGTGGAAACCGGTAAGCGACCGAATCTGTGTGTTAAGAATGAAGAGCAAGTTCTTCAACTACAGCTTGATCAGCATATATGCGCCAACGAACGATAAGCCCGATGACATGAAGGATGAGTTCTATGAGAGCCTGGCACTAGAGTCAGCAACTAGACGAGCAGTTGGGAAGAATCAACGTTGCTGGAGACGTCGACAGCCTGTGGGACCCTATCCACGAAGCTGTGACAACAACGGCGCGGGAAGTGATCGGCACTGGTCAACGACGAAGATGAAACGACTGGTTCGATGAAGAGCGCCAGAGGGTGACACACATGAAGAATATCGCCAGAAGCCGTATGCTTGTGGCCGGTACCCGACAAAACAGAGAGCGGTACAGGGCAGCGAGAGCCGAAGAAAAGCGAATCCACCGCAGAAAGAAAAAGCAGCACGAAGAAAGTGTGGTAACTGATGAACCGGAAAGATATGCGGAGTTTCTACGCAACGGTCAATGGTGCGCGGCACAATACCGTACCAGTGCCCGCCATGTGCAATGATCGAGCAGGGAATTTGCTGACCGATAAAACGGCGGTGGCCAGGCGGAAGGAGCACTTTCAGCAATTGTTGAAAGGTGGAAATGGAAATGTAGCGAGGAACAGGATGAACATACATGATGACGATCAAGCTGTGGACCCACCGACCATAGGAGAGGTTAAAAAGGCTATCAGCGAGCTGAAGATCTGTAAGGCTGCTGGGAAGGACGAGATCCCGGTCGAGCTTTTCAAGCACTTTACCAGTCGATCCACCGAGTACTTCTGAAGGTATGGGAGGACGAAGAATTGCCCACCGGCTGGTTGGATGGCCTCATTCGCCCTATCTACAAGAAAGGGCACAGACTGGAGTGTGCCAATTACAGAGGAATTACCCAGCTGAATTCGGCGTACAAAATTCTGTCGTGCATCCTGTAACAGACTGGGACCGCTCGAGGAGTCCTCCGTCGGCAAATACCAAGCTGGTTTTTGTGAGGACCGTTCGACAACGGATCAGATGTTTAGCTTGCGAATGATCCAAGACAAATTTCGGGAGTATAACTTGCAGGCTCACCATCTGTTTATTGATTTCAGAGCGGCGTACGACTCAGTAAAAAGAAATGAGCTTTGGCAGATAATGACTGAATATGGTTTTCCGGCGAAACTAATTAGGCTGATACGTGCTACGCGGGATGGTTCTAAATCAAGTTATCGGATCGCAGACGAGGTGTCAACCTCGTTCGTGATGTTAGACGGATTGAAGCAAGGAGACGCACTTTCGAATTTACTGTTCAACATTGCACTCGAGGGTACTATTAGGAGATCTGGCGTGCAGAGAAATGGCACTATTATCACAAGGTCGCACATGCTCCTTGGATTTGCGGACGATATAGACCTAATTGGAATCGATCGCAGGTCAGTGGAAGAGGCCTTCGTACCTCTGAAAAGGGAGACAGCGAGGATAGGCTCGACCATTAATTCTACCAAAACGAAGTACATGGTTGCAGGTAGAGATAGAGTCAGGCATGCTGGTGTAGGTGCTGAGGTTGTGTTTGATGGGGATGTGTTTGAAGTTGTTGAAAAATTTGTTTACCTTGGAACACTTGTGACATGTGACAACGACGTTTCCCGCGAAGCGAAAAGACGTTTTGCGGCTACAAATAGGGCCTTTTACGGACAACGTAACCAGCTAAGGCCCCGCAGCTTGCAAACGGAAACAAAATACGCCCTGTATAAAACATTGATTCTTCCGGTGGTTCTCTACGGGCACGAAGCGTGGACGTTGAAAGAGTCAGACCGGAAAGCTCTCGGTGTTTTCGAGCGTTAAGTGCTGCGGACAATACTCGGTGGGAAACTCGAAAATGGTGTGTGGCGCAGACGCATGAATCACGAGTTGTATCAAGTGTACAAAGATGCGAATATTATCAAACGTGTAAAATACGGCAGACTTCAGTGGGCTGGTCACATATTGCGAATGTCGGAAGAAAGAATTGCAAAAATAATGTTCAACAGGGAACCAGGTAGAGATCGGCGGCTTCGGGGAAGACCACAAATACGCTGGATGTACGCAGTGCAAGAGGTCCTGGCGACCCTAAACGTTCGGAGCAACTGGAGAAGTTTTGCCCAAGACCGACGAAGATGGAGCTCTACAATACGCCCGGCAATGGCGTGACGCTACGCTGTAGTCATCAAGGTATCAAGGTAGGTAATAAAATCGGAACATTGCAAAAATGGAACAAAACTGTTTTCAGATCAGTTTTGTAAAAGTGAGAATAAAAAATTTCCTAAGAAAGACCTCTCCGACGATTATCAGATTGGGTTTTTTTTTGTTTATGATTCTTTGGACCGAGTAAAATATAATAAAATCAATTAACTATTGATCTCTTCAGATAATTCATCGTCACTTTAAAGACCTTCCAGTTTTGTCATCATAAGTGATGAATTCTTACCAAGATGTTCCACATCTGCTATTGAACCATTTATGCGACATGATTAATGCGAAACTGAAAATATAAAAAAAAGTTATTTTTGGAATAGAATGCCAATAATTTTATGCTTTCAATGTTACATTTTTTTAAATTCTGTTCATCTTCAAAGACAAAGCATCGCCGGACATGCCAATGGAAACGAACAAATGCAATAACATACTGTCCTATTTTTTCTTCTGTTGACCAAACACGAGGAATGTGTAGGAGGTTTTCAGATAGCTCATTAATTTTTAAAATCCAGTCTATTTGAAATGTTAATGTGGTTTCAATATGCCGATGAGTTGCCACAGAATCTTTTCGAACAAAGAGCATTTAGTAGGAAGGGGGAAGGATTTGCATAATTAGCGCGTTCACAGCGATTAATTTCGGCGAGGAATTTCAGACCACCAAAAGACACAAATCTCTTAATCATACATTGTTGCTGGGTGATGATAGAATGACGTACTCGATCAGAAAGGAATAACTCAATATCAGGTGGCGGTATACATAAAAATCTGTTGTATGTGAAATAGATGACTTCGACATTTTATTACCTAGTTTATATTAACGTATTCGAAGTTATTGGAAGTGTCAGTTTCAGTTATCAATAATGAAATAGTATCATTGGAGAATTTCCTTTTGGTCGGATATTGCTGCTAATGGTATCGAGATTCTCGTTCAGACTGTCCACAGTATTGGAATAATATGACTTTTAATTATATAGATTTCTTTGTCTATACGGGGTGAGCATCTCCCCGAGAGACCATGCAAAATACTCAACGGAATAGCATCAGGATCACACCACGCATTCCTCGCTCTGCTTTTAATAATAGCAAAAAAGCAGCAACAGAATCATTATCGAAACCACGTTGGACCACACAGACCGAAATTAAGCTGGCGAGACCGAGGCGAGAAAAATGATTGCCCCTGGGATCAACCGAAGACCATCCCTCAACACCGTTCACAACTCAATCGAATCAGACCAGGGTTTTATTCTTTGCTCCAACGAAACCACCTCATCAAAGGCCTAATGGAAAAGCCATCCCTGTGTGAATGGTTCGAGAAGCCACCTCCCGCCCGGATCATTATGTCTCACTTTATTGTGCGGTTTTGTTTGGAGAAGATGAACAAATTATTTCACTTTTTGGCTCGCGTCCGATAATCGCTCCCGCCTCGAAGTGACTGGATATTATATCGTAAAAATGACGGTCGAGAAGGATCATAAATTTTATCGGATCCTTTTTTATCTCATCGGCATCACCGCCATTCTTCGGCCAAAGCCACTGACACCACAAAACGCGAAACTTATGTACTTTCTCAAGGATTGGTTCTATCACAATGGCTGAGAGGTAGCGTTCCAACCATTCAGGATTGAAAATACTAATTATCCTTTTTCCAAACGATTTTGTCTGTCACGGCCCGCCAAAACAAATTTACACATCGGGTCCGAAAATCAAAGGATTTCTTCTCCGCTGCAGCCGAAGAAAACGTAACATCATCATCTACTAATGCACCCTAATAACAGAGTCAAGGTATCAAATGCTACACGTTCGGTGTTGGCTTTAATTTCCTTTCTGACCTGTTGCCTCCGATTCGTTTGAATCCTTCCTATTTTCGCAGGCTCTGCCCGAGGAGAGGAATGTGCAAAGCAAGCAAAGAAACATCGACGCGGAGACTTCAACGGACTCGTCAGCCAAACGGTAAGCGACGAACCCGGCGTAGACTGAACAGCTCTGGATGCCGCTGACCAAAATGGATGAAGAAGCTCTGTGGCTGACTGGCACTGAGATGGTATTATTGGTTCGCAAGCTGGAGGTAAAGTGTTACGGAAAAAGGGTACAACAATAACAAATTTCCAAATTAATATAAATTATAGCTTGCGGTGAGTGCAGGCTTTTATGTCCCATGCGGAAAATATATTGCGCCATTGAAAAGTTGCCGCGAAGCGTTTTGCTGGTGAGAAGATTGATATTCTTTCGAGTAATTAACTACGATGATACTAATTTACGTTATTGGGAATTGAAAAAGGAAGCGAAATATGTCTTCAACGGAACCGAGTGATATACCTAGAGTCGTAAGAGCGATATACTTTTAGTCGTAAGCTCAAATCCTTTTTTTTGTGCGGGTTACCAATTCACGCGCAACATACCCGACAAATTCTATTTAAAAAAATGTATAATGATGTTATTTGAACTTATCTATATAAATAAAAATGGAATGGTGTTTGTATGTCACGAAATGGCTTACGAACGCGTCAACTGATCTGAATGATTCTTTCTCAGTTTTGTTCGTTAAGGATTCCGACGTGTTTGTGTGTATAAAAATCCCAGGATATTCACCGGGAAAGTTGAAAAAACAAGCGCGAACGAAGCTGTCATTTTATATGGGACGATCAAAAGCGTTTTTCAACAGCCTACTTGATGGCAAGACGAAGTTTGCCGGGACCACTAGTTTATTATAAATTAAATAATTATTTGTTCACCAAGAATAGAGGAAGATCCCCCAGTACCGGACACCTGAGTTTATAAATTTATTATTCCAAAATAATCGGTTTAGTGCGATCTACTAACCCATTTATAAAAAAATATTATCGTTTTTGTCACATGCAAAAATAATTTTTAAATTAGTTACAAGGAATGGAGTGTAAGGGTCAAAAACCTTGTTTTCAGAAAATCTATATTGAAGATCGAAACTGGGGCTAGTAGATGCTATGCCAAAATATCACTAATAACTCTCCATGATTGGTTTAGCGGTTCTTACTTTTATTGATATCATACATCATCATCATTAAATGAATAGCATTTCCATTATACTTGCAAGCGTTATGGTATCTTTCAAAAATTTTGTTCATTAAGTAAATGCGATTCCTTTGATTTATTCATGTGAAGCTCAGAATCGTTGTTGGCAAGCGGGAGCACCACGAAGAACCTTGCATTCCATTTTGACATTACTATAGGAGTGAGGCGTCGAAGTTGTGCCATACCTACTAGATCGTTTGATGTCCGATCCGATGTTACATTCTCGGAGTTCTTTCAACAGGCTTTTGATTGTCAACCATCATAACAGGGTTGGAAGACAAGATCTATGACAATGTTCATTCAGTACCACACATCCTCCCTCTTCTCAGGAAAAAAAAGTTTGAAGTGATGAGTTTTCACATCGTTTCCGTCATCACGAAAGCTTTCAGGAATTCAGGATGTATATTTCACATCGCTAAGAACTTCACCGATGTATACTGTTTCATATTTCAACTGTTCACTTGTACATGCGACTTTGAAACATTTTTCCGCTGTAGGATACCCACGCAATCAGAACGGCGTTGAAATTATTGATCGGTTGAATGTCGTTCCATACATTAGAAACGGCAAGCTAATTATATGAAATGACATATCTAAGATGAATTTTGGACAAAATATTGCTATTAATAAACTGACATATATGCGTTCAACAGAGTAGCATCAGTGTTTGACTTTCATCTTGTTGTACATTCAATCCACCGTACTTTCACGGAAATACTCACTCAAAGACTTGTTTGACTATTGTTACTTGTTTTGATATAACATATCTAAGTTACTAGCCGTCATTGGGCTTACATATCTTATTCTATAGATACAGTCGCGCATGCATGTGAACATCACTTTTATTAGGAACCAATTTGTGACCACTAGTCGCGATAGCAAGTGTACACCACCATTACTTAGAGTAAATATACGACCACCAGTCGAGTTAACAACATCAATAGCAGTTACTATGAACAAGTATGCGACCACCAGTCGCGGTAGCAAGTGTACAACACCATTGTATAGAACAAATATACGACCACCAGTCGAGCTTACAACATCAATAATACTTGCTAGGAACAAGTATACGACCACCAGTCGAGTGAACAACATCAATAGCAGTTACTATGAACAAGTATGCGACCACCAGTCGCGGTAGTAAGTATACACCACCATTGCTTAGAACAAATATGCGACCTGCAGTCGCGCTAGCATTATCAATAACATTGATTGCTATGAACAAGTATGCGACCACCAGTTGAGTTAATAACATATTCATTGCAACCATTTGTCGCGTTAAAGACAACCAAATACCAAACCAAATGCAACCACCAATCGCGGCAATAATATTTTTTTAATTGCAACCACCAGTCACGTTAAGGACATTTTTTTTGCATTGCATACACCAATTGTGTTAAGGGCATTTTTCCATAGCAACCACCAGTCGCGTTATGGATATTTTTTTCAAACTTGATATTACTTTTTTTTAACATGGCATTTATTTAGAAATAATAATGAATTAAGTAGATTTGAATAGTTTGGATCTCACCGGTTATCGACACAAAAGTCACAAATTTCACCGATTCAGTATGCTTCACACTTAACTTGTTCGTTAAACATTACGGGATACACAATGTACTGAAGCAAATAGGAAAGAAAACAATCATGTGCATTATAGGTCAAATTTGACCAAAACATCGATAATACTGAATCGATTACAATTCGATTCGTCCTTTGTATCGATTTTATTCAAATCGATTCGATTTCTTCACTCGTAAGCAAATTTACAAGAACAACGACTCAAAACAAGATCAAATCCCTTGTATTAGGATTTCATGTTGTTTCAACATCAAAAAATCGATTAATTGGAACGAAAAATCTACTTTTGGAACACCAATTCAAAATCGCTCATGGTTAGGAATATTTGCACACACTTACATTCATTTTTCACTCTATTTTATTTTATTGAAATTATTTTGTTTTTATTTGAAAGCAGGATATATCTATATAAATAAAAATGGTATAATGTTTGTATGTCACGAAATGGCTCACGAACGGGGCAACGGATTTGAATGATTCTTTCTCAATTTTGTTCGTCAAGGGTTCCGACGTGTTTGTGTATATAAAAGTTCAAGGTTGTTCACCGGGAAAGTAGGAAAAACGGTACTGAACGGAACTGTCATTTTGTATGGGACGATTCATAGCGGTTTTCAACAGCATACTTGATGGCGAGACGAAGTTTGCCGGGACCACTAGTAAGATATAGAAATGTGTGTATCATCACGGAAGAAACAATGAAATGATCACATACAACCAAAGCGAAGTTTTATTATTACGGGAGTTTTTTTTTTCGATTGAAATTACTAATTGATAAGTTATACGAATTGATTAATATTCATGAAAACCACTAATAACTTCAACACTTCACTTCTCTTTTGCAAAATTACATTATTTTACAAATTATACTTAATTATACGATATTTTTTCAAACACGTTTTGTACGGATATGTTCAATTGACTTCTGCGAAAAAAAATAGTTCAGTTCCTAACGTTATTCTTTTTTCCGTTCAACCTATACAGAAAATAGGTCCCTGATAAAAGCAAAATGCGCACTTCATAACTTAGATGAATCAGCTCGAAATGATAATTATCTTTGAATCGGATAAAATAGATAAAACACTTTCTATTACATTCAAATATTTCCATCGAAGCAATCTGTTTGAATTCAAATGCAAAACAAAATATTCACTTCAAAGCCTGCATCGCGCAACTCAAATAGTTGAGGTGATGCTGGTGTTCAATAAGAGCAACAACAAGAACAGAGAGAAACATTGCTGCTTCAGCGAGTAGTGAAGCGGCTAATGCATATCAATGTCATATTTCCTCTTCAATCAGTTTTCTATTATTCATATAAAATACCACATTGCTGTTTACTTACAGATGCCTTTTTATCAGATTCAAACTTCACTCCACAATCACTCTGAATACATATTTTCACACGCGGTTTAAGAAGCACTCGACACAAACACATTTCCTAGTGGACACTCCCGCTTGCTATCGAATCCAGGCTCTCCAGGAAAAACGAAAATTTATTTAAAACTCCTGGCAGGATCGCCAAATGCAAATGTGAAGCTCAGAATCGTTGTTGGCAAGCGGGAGCACCACGAAGAACCTTGCATTCCATTTTGACATTACTATAGGAGTGAGGCGTCGAAGTTGTGCCATGCCTACTAGATCGTTTGATGTCCGATCCGATGTTATATATCCGATCATCATAACAGGGTTGGAAGACAAGATCTATGACAATGTTCATTCAGTACCACACAATTCAGTATTTCGAACTATGTCCATAAAAGTTATCCCGGAGAAATACTTGAAAGGGTTTTCTGAAATTTCAACATTGTGTTGTAAAGCAATAACACTATGCTAGCATTGTGAAGTAATAAAACCTGACTAGCTTTTGCTTCTGCAAACATGGAGCCATGTTAGGAGCGGCTCACAACAGCGTCTGTTCCCCATGTCAGGGGCGGTTGAACATCGTCCGAATGCCGTTGAAGGACTCTAAGCTAAACTGCGCACTATAGTCCTCCGAACATTTATGGGGAATGGTGCTCTGGAAATCTAGGGGGTTGGTGTCAGGCCCTGCAAGATAGCCGTAAACAATCAAGCAACGAATAATCAACGAGAGAATACGAACCGGGACAATCTCTCAACTTCATCGGGAGCACACGCATACTCGCCGACGTGCTGAAGGACCTCGGATTCGGCATCGTAGCGTTGCAGGAAGTGTGTTGGAAGGGATCAATGGTGTGAACGTTGAGAGGTAACCATACCATCTACACATGAGCTGGGAACGGATTTTATAGTGATGGGTGATATGCAGAGGCGCGTGATCAGGTGGTGGCCGATCAATGAGAGAATGTGCAAGTTGAGGCTCAAAGGCCAGTTCTACAACTTCAGCATAATAATTGTGCACAGCCCTCACTCCGGAAGCATTGATGATGACAAAGACGCTTTTTTGCGCAGCTCAAACGCGAGTCCGATAGCTGCCCAAGCCACAACGTCAAAATCATCATGGGAGATCTAAACGCTCAGATTGGCCAGGAGGAGGAATTCTGACTGACTATACAGATACACGTGGAGATCACCACAGCAGACAGAATCGCAAATCGACCACGTTCTGATGAACGGCACTTCGCCGACCTTATCGACGTCAGGACCTATTGTGGCGCTAACATCGATTCTGACCACAATCTGGTGATGGTTAAACTGCGCCCAAAACTCTCCGTCGTTAACAACGTACGGTACCGACAGCCGCCTCGTTATGACCTAGGGCGGCTTAAGCAACGGATGTCGCAATTGCGTATGCGCAGCACCTTGAGGCTGCATTATCGAATGAGGGTGAACTGGATAAAGCCCCTCTTGAGGACTGCTGGAGAACAGTGAAAGCAGCCATCGACGATGCAGCTGAGAGCAACGTCGGGTACGTGGGACGGAGTTGACGAAACGATTGTTTCGACGAGAAATGTAGGCAGATTCTGGAGGAGAAGAATGCAGCGTGGGCGGTCATGCTGTAGCAAGGGACTCGACAGAACGTGGAACGTTATAGACGGAAGCGGCAACAGCAGACCCGCCTCTTTCGGGAGAAAAAAACGCCGCCTGGAGGAGACGGAGTGCGAGGAGATGGAACAGCTGTGCCGGTCTCAAGAAACACGTAAGTTCTATCAGAAGCTCAACGCTACGTGTAACGAGATGTGCAGAGATAAGGATGGGAGCTTTTTGATGGACGAGCGTTAGGTGATCGAAAGGTGGAAGCAGCACTTCGACGAACACCTGAATGGCGCTGAGAGCACAGGCAATGAAGGACGGGACAGCGGAGGTAATGCCTTCGTCAGTACTGCGGGCGATAGATACCAATCAGCCCCCACTTTGCGAGAGGTTAAGGATGCTATTCACCAGCTCAAGCACAATAAAGCTGATGGTAAGGATGGTATCGGAGCTGAACTCATAAAGATGGGCCCGGAGAGGCTGGCCATTTGTCTGCACCGGCTGATAGGCAAAATCTGTGAAAGAGAACAGCTACGGGAGGAGTGGAAGGAAGGGGTAATATGCCCCATCTACAAGAAAGGCGACAAGTTAGATTGTGAGAACTTTCGAGCGACACCATTCTTAATATGGCTTACAAAGTATTATCCCAGATAATCTTCGCGTCGTCTGTCACCTGTAGTAAACAAGTTCGGGGAGGTTATCAAGCCGGCTTCGTTGACGGCCGATCGACAACGGACCAGATCTTTACTGTACGGCAAATCGTTCAAAAATGTCGTGAATTCAAGGCGGCATACATTAATAAATATATATATTATACCCTTTTATCGACCGCGTAGAGCTATGGAAAATCATACGATTTTTACGAGATCCAGTCAATTTGTTTGTTTCGCGAATAATATGGACATTGTCGGCCGAACATTTGAAAAGATGGCAGACCTGTACACTAGATCTATGCAAATTTTGAAGTTTACGCTCCCCTATGCTTAAACGATGTCATTTATGATTAAAATCATTCTCCCCAAAATTCGAAGTGATTTGGAAGAAATTTGGTTGTGCACACGCCCTTTGAAGTTTATATGGAAATTACTATGGAAAAGTTAAAACTTTTGTGTTCAGTCCTCTACCTGCTCGTAATAATAATCTATGGAAAAGTGTATATATTCTTCTCAGGTGAATTCTTCCCAGCTACAACTTTGCCCAAGACCACATTTTGATTGGACGTAAGGATAATTCGCTATTATTGATAACAAAGTCTAAATCATGCTGAGATGATCATTCAATTACTTTCAGAGCAACACTTCTTTTTTGCTGTAGAATATAGTGGCCTGGATTACTTTGATCTATACTACCCGCCAGGAGCACCACTGTTGCCTGCCTAGCAGCTGGTTGAGCATGCAAAATGCAAACCCACTCTATGATTATGAAAAGCAATTTTTCCTGACGTCCAATCGATATGTGGTCTTCGGCAAAGATGTTGTTGAAAGGATTTCACGTGAGAAGAGTTTATTCACTTTTCCATAAAATAGTATGACGACGAAATAGAGGGCTGAACACAAAAGTTTGGCGTTTTCCATAGTAATCTCCATATAAATTTCAAATGGCGTGTGCACAGTCAAAATTCTTCTGAATCACTTCAAACTTTAGGAGGATGCTATTTACCATACTTAATGAAAATCGTTTAAGCATAGGGGAGCCAAAATTTCAAAACTTGCATCACTCTACTGTACACCCGCATGAAACGCGAGGCAGCAAAAGTTGAACAGGTGGTGAATGCGGCAAAGACAAAATACATGCCAGCTGGTGGGGCCGAGCGCGACAGTGCTCGCCTAGGTAGCAGTGTTACGATAAACAAGGTGGTCGACGAGCTCGTCTACCTTGGATCCTTGCTTACAGCTGACAATAACGTTAGCCGTGAAATACGGAGGCACATCATCAGTGGAAGTCGGGCCTACTATGGCCTCCACAAGAGGCTGCAGTCAAAAAAGGATTCACCACCAAATGTACTATGTGCAAAACGCTCATAAGTCCGGTAGTCCTCAATGGGCATGAAACGTGGACGATACTCGAGGAGGACTTGCAAGAACTTGGAATCTTCGAACGTCGGGTGCTTAGGACGATCTTTGGCGGTGTGCAGGAAAACGGTGTGTGCACGGAAAAAAATTCGTTGCCAGATTCATGAACAAAAAGTCATGATTTCATAAAATTTTATGTTGCATGATATCATGACTAAAAGTCATGAAATCGTGACTATTAGGCAAGAATTCGTATGCTCAGGGCGTTACACAAATCTAACTGTCACTTTCTTCACCTTAGTCAACGTGTCTCATGGCGATCGGTGATCTTTTCTAGTGAAATTATAAAAAAAGGTTTGTTTTGAAAAAGTTTAAATTCTTCGGAACTTTGTCATCATATCGATGACATTCTTGGTGAAATTCTCGTGAGTTCCTACATTGTTCCACGACACAATCAATGTAATTACTTAATCCTGACTTTGCAGAACCGGGCAATGTTTGACTTTGAGCGAAGATTTTGCTTGACAAGCTCGTCGGCGATTTTAACTGTTCGGAAATGATGCATACCCCACGTCCTATAACAGAGCAGGTCACAAAAGGCCTTCGGCAGCCGGATAATCCAGTTCCACTTTCCACATCCACAGAGTTGTTAAGGAGTTGTTCCATGACTCATACAATCCACCAGCCCAGGGAACTGTGTGGTGTGTGTTGGATAATTAGCACCTTACATTTAGTGTGTTTAGATAATGTCACTGCACTTGGTAACCGACAGCAAAGAACACGCGCCAACTAATCGGGCAACACTTATGTCACAGAGCCGTCAGCCGACCCGCACATGGTTGGCCATGACTTTGCCTCTTTCTTCTTCGGACCATCGGACACACAGGACGTGTTGTGAGGCGCAGCACAACTCGATCCCGCGGGAAGCAATCTAACCTCGCACAGGAACATATACCATTTCAATTGATGGTCGAAACAACATTTTGCGTACAAACCTAACCACCGAATGTTCGCGTTCCTGCTAAAAATGTCACACTCGTTGACATTTGTGGAATGTTTCACGGTTTATTACGAAACTATCGGCACAAAAGCAGTAACAATTACAATCTTTATTTTATTTGTTTACCAATGGCAAATATAAACTGGGATCTAAATTGACGTACAGTGAAACCTCCATGAGTCGATACTGAAGGGACCATCGACTCATGGAAATATCGAGTCATGGAACAGCAATCCTTTGGAAACCTGCTTCTAGGGACCATCATAGTAACCATGAAATTTTGTTTTTGGTATGGTTCCATGAGTCGATATCGAGTCATGGAACATCGACTCATGGAGATATCACTGTATAATGTTGCGTTTTCATGAACTGAGTTCATGATTCAGGGATCCTGCTTCATGATTTCATGACTCAACCTTCCACTTTTCAGCACCAAAATTGGAATCATAAACAGTGCTGTAAAACGGTGAACAGAGTGTGTTCATGCACACCAGAAAAATGCCACCGCATCGGTGGTTCATTTTGTGCGATTGCGTTCTTGCTTTCTTTGCTCACGATCGCCCGAATACATATACTGTAAAGGGCATCGCATAATTTTATTTTGACATGCAATCACGCGTCCGATTCCCTGTGATATTTCTACAATAACACCACATATCGGTCAATTTTCTCAATACTGTCGTACATTAGTTTGTAATCTATCTATTATTATCATAATCCATCCAATTATTCTCAAAATTAGCTATGAAAGGAAAAAGAACGGCTGTGAGCAGACTCTGCTCATCCAGCAATCACGCTCTTTTTACATTTGTTTTGTTCTGGTTCTCCGATGCAAGAATCTGTGACCAAATCGGTCGCTGTTGGTTCGTGAGCGTGTGAGCGTGGATCCTGCTTAATATTGGTTAATTTTGCGTAAACGGCATGATTCTTTCCACCACTGATCATAAATGACAGGCATCTGAATACATGAAAAGTGCTTATGTTTTCATGACCTGTGTTCATGATATCAGATCCTGCTTCATGATTTCATGACCGAAATTGCCATTTTTCGTATCAAAAATAGGAATCATAAATGACAGATGATTAAATCCATGAATAGTGCGAACCACGAGCTCGTCCAACTCTACGGCGAACCCAGTATCCAGAAGGTGACCAAAGCAGGAAGGGTACGATGGGCAGGGCATATTGCAAGACTGCCAGACAACAACCCTGCAAAGAAAGTGTTCACATCGGATCCAATTGGTACAAGAAGACGTGGGGCGCAGCGAGCTGCACAGCTAAAATTATGCTGTAAATTTAAGTTTATTTTCATGCACATATTTGGAGCATCAAAATAAACCTAAATTTCAACGACCAATCCATTATTTTTCAATCGAAATCACTTTAAATTTACACGATCATGTAATACTCAACCATTTTTAGTTGACAATTAAATGTGTATTAATTTAACTTTACATGATGCTGTAAAAACACACGAATTTGATTTGTTTTTACAGTAGACTTCAGTTTACATCACATTGAAAATTAAATATTTTTTTCTGTGTGGGTTGGCGGAACAAATGCGCATTGATTTGGCGAGCGTGGGGCAGAACTGAGGATGGAGAGATGCGGCCATGAACCGAGTATTTTGGCGTGAAATTGTTGATTCAGTGTTATCTGTTTAGATGTTAATCAAATAAATGAATAAATGATCGTTCGTAATTGAAATAGTATGATGCATGCTGGCGAACCGGTTCCGCTTTTCGTTGCTGTTCCGTTATCATTGCGTTTAGACTTTAACACTTTACACAAATTACAATGTTGAATAAAGTGACATTGTAATACACAAATGTGAAGTCAAGTTCAAATTTGTGCTTGTAGACGAAGATTTAAGCTTTTGGTCTGTATTAATAATGTGAACAGTAAGCAGTTTCAGCGTACTCGCATGCATGGTATGAAAATAAAATGGCATGATCTGTAAAAGGAAATGAAATAAAAACCGTTTCCTGCATTTATAAATAAAAAAATGATATTATCTTTTCTATGTATGGATAAGAACCTGGTTCTTAATTTTCCTTGATGCCTATACTCAAAAGAGTTATTGACTCATTTTAAAAACTTCTGGAACTCACAACTTGACAGAATATATTTCCATGAGGCTATTTGATTATTGCCGATGTTCATCAAATAGGGAAGAATACAATCTCACCTATTTAGCTGACTAACTTTTGCACACATTGATATTTCAGGTTTGTTATATGCGATTTGATCAGTCAAAGTAAGCATAAGTGCATTGAATATACTATACTCTTCCAACAGAACTGAATAATACGTTATCTCATAAAACGATATAAGGTAAATGTTTCAATAGTGGAGGTAGTAATCACGAATAAACTTCATTTATCAGCTACAAATTCAAAAAGTGAAATAGATGTACATATTATTGTTGTAACGGGAAGTACCACCCATTTACTTAATGAGAAAAATAGTTGCATCGCAGTGACCAACGGCATGTTTGTGAAAAATACTACCTCCACTATCGTTACACTGTTCCTTTAATAGTAGTTTATTTTTAATTTCTGTTCCTATAGTTGCGGTTTCCGCTGTTTCTCACAGGATTCTCCATTATAGGAACACATTACAGCAACTATTGGTTCAAGTGAGGAAAGTTTTTGCAGTTTCCGTTGTATTTCATCAATTTTGAAGCAATTTAAACAATGTTTTCAACTATTTTGTGTATTTACAAACTAATACGTTGATTGGCAGTGTCGGTTTTGCGGCTAATTCAAATGACTCAGTATAAATAGCACTACCGCAACTATAGGAACACCCACAACTAATGGATCACTTACCCTATACCACATTGTAAGCGCGGCTAATAAACTTGTACTGAAATGAAAAATGCAGAATTCATAACAACCATTGTAACGAGTTCAATAAAATCAATTTCTCTGGCGCACGGGTTCGGCGCACGGGTTCAGCGCACGACCGTTCGCCTTCTTTTCCTATTCAAATGCTGGGAATCCTCTCGTTCTGAAGGATCACCAACCAACCATCCTCCTCTACACCATCAGCAATCATAAACGGGCCTCACACGCTCCATAACCATTTGGCTGGGAAATTGCATCTTCCCCGGGAGAAAGCACGATCATCGATCGACCGACGAAGGCAAGGGGAGGGCAGATATTGAAAACATAATAACTTATCAATAATATTTATTAAGACATAAATTGTTGTTCGTGAATATTAAAATACACAATATTTTATTATTTATTTATTTATGTTTGTTATTAAGATATGAAACGATGTTTCAATATTGCCGAGCCGTGTTCGTACCTTTAATGCTTGATATCGCGCGCTCGCTTGCCGAGTGGAGGGAGGATTGGGCACTTACAAGCTCTCAATAAGCCTTAGTTGACTGTTTCGCCATCTGCTGACCGGTCTGAAGGCTGAAGGCTGGAAGGTGGAGGCTTCATAAATTGCATTCCAAGGCGACCAAACGGACACTGTCCGTGGTACGTGCTGAGGAAGCGACCAATCGACCAACTGAGCAGATTCTGTACGCGCGATGAACATGCAAATTTCTGCTCCTCGCCAACTCTTTCGCCATGCGCCCATGGCGCACACAGGGGTGACTTGGACCAATCATGGACAATATTATTTTCTGTCCTTATTGGTCTTCATATGGGGGTGATTTCATATAAAGACATTTGGTATAATACAGTGGTGGACCGAAATCCGTACAGGCTCAAAATCCGTAGGCGTTTTGTATGCAGTGGAAGGATTATGATTAATTCATACAACAACGGATACACTCATAGCACGCTTCAAACCTGGGAGACAGCATTGCTCTCGTATATTGGAGGATTGTTATCATGCCAGTAAAATAAAACGCCTACCCCATTGGTAAATAAGTAAGAAAAATTGATTTTATCAACGCTTTCTCTTTGATGTCTTTCTTCGATCAAAACCAAAACTAATTCTAACGACTAACAGAAAACCAGAGTTGCTTAATATCAGCCATATCAGCTGATGGTTGATGTACTAAAACTATCAATATCACTTGCGAGCAATCAATATCGTTTTGATTTGACAACTAACAGCAGCGAGGCGACATCGTACTCTAGATCATTAAAACTTCAGAACGAGTGATCACGTGGTAATAATGCTAATAATAACAAAAACAATGTTTTTTAGTGACAATCACATAGTTTCAATCCATCTGCAGCTCTGTTAAAAATATCGTACTGATAAGTTACCATTTTATTTGCTTAATTTAAGTCTAAACATATCCCATCAGTGATATCCATAGTCTATCGCCATCAATGCGTAAGTCACGAAATAGCTTAAGAGCGGATTGACATAAGTTATTCACAGTTGCACTATATAAGGCATGCGACGTGATAGTGCGAGGAAAAAGTTTAGAAAAGCATCCGGAATAATCGGGAAAACAGGATGAGACTTAAAAGGCGCGGTCTGGAACATTTTGATCATTCAATTTGATCACTATATTTTCCACCAGTGCTACCCGTTGTTTGTTTGTTTGTCTCTGCACCACACACGAGCCCGCCGCTTTCAGTTAAACAGCTCGAGCTTCAGGAGCGCCACATCCAAGGAACTGTGAAGCATGGAGGTGTGATGTGATGAAATGTGATGGTCTGGGAGTGTTTTTCATGGGGTGGAGTAGGAAGCCTCGTGAAAATCAACGGAATAATGACGGCAGATTCCTACAATAACATCTTGCGGGAAAATCTGGAGGTTTCGCTGATCCAGACGGGCCTTGAAGAGAAATTCATATTTCTCTAGAACAACGACCCGAAGCATACTGGCAAGAAGACCAAGTCTTTCTTCCGGTCTTGTCGGATAAAACCGCTGGAATGGCCTCCACAAAGCCCAGACCTCAACCCCATCGAGTATTTGTGGGCGATTCTCTATGTCAGGGTTGACAAAATTGGTGTTACCAACAAAAATAATTATTTTGAAGCCTTGGAGCGCGCCTGGGAAGAACTACATCCACAACACCTACAAAACCTGGTGAAAAGAATGCTGAAGCGCCTCCAGCAAGTCCTTAAGGCCAAAGGATGACACATTAACTATTAAATTGCTTTTTATTTTTCTTAAATTATCAAAATTTCGTAAGTGCAACTTTACAAGAATATCAAAAAAGATTTAATAACACACTTAATTTGAACCAAATCAATGAGAGAAATTCGAAAACTTATAAGGTGGGCACTTTATTTTGCCTATCAGTGTATTAACTGAGAGCTTACTATGCCAATGACAATTTTTGCATGCGTATATCGTGTGGCATGTAGGAAGATACACTATGCCCTGGGACGTCTAGAAAATTTCCGAAACGAAATAATGTTTTACAAATTGGATATTGGATAAAAAATACGAAAACCTGTGTACTAAAGCATTTTAAAGATAGCTTATAATTTTATTTATACCTTTTGGAATTCCATCACAATATACCAATCGTATATTGTACGAAATTTCCTTTCTTAAAATCTTGTGAAACGTATTCATTCGAAATGTTCTGCCCCCTATTCATGGTCAAATATTGACTAAAGGACGGTTTCAGCTTAACTAGGATTAATTTCGAATCGCTGCATGGCATTTATTCACCTCCAGACAACCAAAATGTACATACGTAGGAAATTTGAACACCCCTAGGAACATTTTTTCCATTCGTACAAAACGTGAGAATATATACTTCTTCTTCTTCTTCTTCTTCTTTCTGGCGTTACGTCCCCACTGGGACAGAGCCTGCTTCTCAGCTTAGTGTTCTTATGAGCACTTCTTCCACAGTTATTCACTGAGAGCTTACTATGCCAATGACCATTTTTGCATGTGTATATCGTGTGGCAGGTACGAAGATACTTTATGCCCTGGGAAGTCGAGAAAAATTTCCAACCCGAAAAGATCCTCGACCGGTGGGATTCGAACCCACGGCCCTCAGCTTGGTCATGCTGAATAGCTGCGCGTTTACCGCTACGGCTATCTGGGCCCCGGAATATATACATGAGATTCCAATTCAGAAAATCGGCTTAGCCGTCGATGATTCATATCGATGTTTTTGATCCCGGTGCTCCGCATTACATTTTTGATCGCGGGACTCCTAGTGTTAATCAATGATAACGTTGAATTGACAGCTGTTACGGATCGATTCGACTTACTTTGTACGAGTATACGGTTGCCTAGGCTATTGTGAGTAATTCTCGGTGAAATTTTTCAAAGGTACAATATGGCGATTCAAAATTTAAAAAAGTTTGGAAATCCAATCTCCCATACAGGGCAGACAATCGTCACCTTCAAATGGAAAAAGTCGGCGACGAAACTACTAGAAGCATCGTCATCGTCACTCAAGTAGCGTCGGATGACGATTTGCCGCAGAGATCCGGCGCAGAGGCTCGGCGTCATGACGAACAAATACGATTCCTTCGTTACGGGCGAATCTTCGTTCGGGAGCACTGAGCCGACTAAAAATATGAATCGTGTCTTCGACAGATTGAGAGCATTTTTTGAAAAAATAAAACAAAAAGAAAATAACAAAACACGACTGGAATCGAACGAACGATCTCCGAGTCGTCAACACCACGCGCTAACCAACCAAGCTATTTTAGAATCATGAGGGAAGCGGGTTCATTTGCCAATACAAGCAATTATGTGATGGCATTCGTTGGTTGGTGCGAAGCAAGCGAATATACAGTAAACGTCTTCTTCTTGTGAGTAAGGGTAGCAAGCGGGATGAAGAAAAATTTGCTCGTTGACGATTTTGGATTGAAGTTAGTCGTGCATTCTTTCGTCGATGAAGAGACGACGACCTGCCAGAGTTATTATACTGGATGACGATGTCTTTTTTTATTTCGTCATCGCACTGTGACGAATCTGACGATTGCCTGCCCTGCTCCCATATCTTCCCTACTGTCCTTACCAGAAAAATAGTGTTCTGTGAAATTTTCAGCTTTCTAGGTGGTGGGGCCTTCCTTAGCCGAATGGTTAGAGTCCGCGGCTACAAAGCAAAGCCATGCTGAAGGTGTCTGGGTTCAATTCCCAGACGGTCCAGGATCTTTTCGTTATGGAAATTTCCTTGACTTCCCTGGGCATAGAGTATAATCGTACCTGCCACACGATATACGAATGCGAAAATGGCAACTTTGGCATAGAAAGCTCTAGTTAATAACTGTTAAAGTGCTCATAAGAACACTAAGCTGAGAAGCAGACTCTGTCCCAGTCGGGACGTTAATGCCAAGAAGAAGAAGAAGGTGCTGATTTAAAGGTGGTCCAAAGAAAAAGTAGGTTTATATGGAAATTACTATGGAGAAATTTTGAAAAATGTTCCAAACACGTAAGTACTGTAATTCAAGCTTAAACCACAGACAAACAGACGTAACACTGACGAAATTTCCATCGACCACTCATTTAAGGATCATTTCAAATTCGTCATGTTCCAAATCTCACAACCAGAGGCGCGCGCATCGTTTTTCTTCGTGTTTGACGTTTCACACTACCGCCATCTGCAGGTCTTATTGCACGAAACAGTATTTGCGACATGCTCACCAGATGATGAGGTGTGAACTGGGCGAAGGATTTTAACGAAATGTGTTCTAAGTGTTACGTCTGTTTGTCTGTGTCTAAACTTATCATCCCATAGTGAAAACTCATTCTTCAAATCTTAATGAAGGATGCTGCTGAAGAAACAAATGCGTTTTGAGCTAATTTTGTTTGAGATTTTTGTAGATATTTACAGGGCTATAATCTCATATGAAGCTAAATAATAACAAACAAACTCATGAATAGCTCTTCTCCTATCTGTCGGAATGAATTGCTCTCTTTATCAAACAAGAAGCTCTTTATTATGGTCTGAAGAACGAGTTTTTACTATGGGATGATACATTTGTATTTACATTCCAGTACTAACGTGTTTGGAACATTTTTTCAAAATTTCTCTTTCGTAATTTCCATATAAACCTACTTTGTCTTTGGACCACCTTTAAATCACCACCTGGAAAGCTGAACATTTCACAGAATACTATTTTTATGATAAGGATAGTAAAAAGATATGGGAGATTGGATTTTCAAACTTTTTTAAATTATGAACAGCCATAATTTACATATGTCATAGGACATTGAGAGACTTCTTATAAATACTATAACAATGTCAATTGAGTAGTTGGACTGTTATATTTTGTACAACACTGGGGGAAAAACCTTTAAAAGACACTGACACGTTAATGCTTCCAGTGGACGATTATGTCCTTTGAAGGAAGCACCACACTAGACAACGGTAGCATGCAACGCCCAGTGGCACAGTCGAAATACATTGCTGACGAAAAGTTTTTCGGACTGAAGCGGGAATCGAACCCACACTCCTTAGCACGATGCGCCTAAATGCCTTGGTGACACTAACCACACGGCCACGAAGCCCACACAGCCCACCTTACCTTTCGTACACAGCAGCAGCGTAGAATTTTACTGTCAACAGGACCGTGCGACGACTGTACAATAATTAATTAGGTATCAGTAATTAAGCCATATTTACATCTACCGTTTGATGTATAAATCGTTAGCCAAGGACATTCTCTCTTGTTCTACAATGAAACACATTTAATAAATTGAAGTATTGCGCTGTCATCATCGAAAGAGAGCGAGGGAGGATAACATTTCTTATTGTTAGATTTCCCCTATAATAAGATAACCGCATTGTACGCCGAACAAGTTTTTCTCGCCCGCCTTCGCAGGAGCAAGTGACGCGATCAAAGAATCAAATAACACACTGAGGTTGATATGATTTTCTTCAAGAGAAAAACTGTATTTTTGGTCAGTGGCATCGTAGATCAACACCGGCTCACAATTTTTCTGCAAGACCGAACCGAATATTATTTCCCGTAATGCGGGTAGATCACCTTTTTGAGGTGTGTTACGAGGTAAGATCCTCCATATGTTGTATCTGTTCTTGTTGGTATTTATAAGTTAAGGTCGGAAGAGCAAAAAAAAAACGAGCCACTAAGATCAACCTATTTGTCTTAGCTGATTAGGAGGGCGATGTGGAAAAATGGCTCAATCAGCATCTGAGGCTGGTTTCAATTCATAAGACAAGTTCTTTCCGAGCTCAAGTGCCTATTTTTGGATATCCAGGAGGTAAGCGATTCCGAATCAGTAGAGTAACAGAACACTGACATTTTAAAATAAGCTTCTTGTTTCAAGGAATTTAAATGTCTTATAGGATAAAATCAGTTCACAGTCAGTGGCCGAACTGGCACGCTTTTGAGAGTTTAATGGTGACAAACTGTTTTCTTCAGAAGGTATTAAAAGCGATATCTTTTTCTAAAGAGATGAATGAATAATTGTATAAAAACGACTACTTCATTATATAGTATTCGAGTAGAACGACATGTACTAAACAAAGAACACGGGTATACCACAAAAGATCAAAGAAAACTGGTCGCAGTGGTTTATCTCGAACAGAAACATAAAACGAATATTATATTTACATAGAAACTCATTCACGATTCTTTAGAATAAGTTGAAATATACTTGGGCTTTCAGCGCTCCGGATATAAATCCCTTCTAACTTTTGACATAGGAAAATGTATGAAACAAGGCCTGTGAAAAATCTTAGACTTTTTAAAAGCTCTTACCTGCAAGATCTTCTTCTTGACATTGCGTCCCCACTGGGTCAGAGCCTTATTCTCAACTTAGTGTTCTTATAGCACTTCCACAGTTATTAACTAAGAGTTATTCTTTGTTAAAGTTGCCATTTTCACCTGCCTCACGATATACGGCACAATGATACTCTATGCCCAGACAAAGATCCTATACCGCACGTAAATTGAGTTCAGACACCTTCAGCATAACTTCGTTTTGCATCCACGGACGTTACCACTGGGCTAAGGGAGGTCCCGAAAGATATTGAAGTCAATGACTTATTGACTAAAGTATAAGCATGTGCTGTAAGAGAAAAGAAACCAATACATATCACGTCAAAACGAAAAACATATTATAGACATATTATATTGTATTATAAATTGACGCATATATTGAGCTGGTCGGTAATCAAATCCGCATGGTTATTAAATTAATTAACTCATTACGCGTGGTAAAGATGGACAAATTATGAGTGAAATTATGAAAAAAAAAAAATCCACGTGCTCGGCTGGAATTTGAACCCAGGACTCTTGTATACTGGACGAGCGTTTTACCAACTAAACTACCGAGCCACTTGGTGACCCAATAGCTGAGTTGATTACAAGTTTAGAATTCAAACCCCCATCTTTAGATTTTATTTATATTCGAAAACGGTAAGAAAAATATGATAAATATACCATCATAGAAAAATCTAATTTTTGTAATCATGTGTTAATGTTTTCAATGATTTTTACTTCTCCTCAATGTCTCTGTATAATAAGCTATGTTTGAATATATAGTGGATGCAAAGATCTCATTCTCTTCTTTACTCGATATTTTGTATCTCGATAGCGAGTTAGAGGTTCGGTGGCTACCTCGGTGGTCTCTTGGATCGCAGTTGCACTGATTATGTGTTCTGTAATTCTATGATCCCTTTAATATCGATTTATGGAGAGTTGATTGAATTTGAAGTTATAGCCACGAAATTGTTCCAGTAACTCCTCTGTTCAGCGTACACTTGGAGGAAGAGTGTCCTCAAGATGGTGTACCCTCTCGTAAGCCCCACCGCAAACTCGAACAACAACGAATCACGAACACAAACTGCACCCATGAATCGGGACCGGTCCAAATCGCCACCCCCGCGAAATTGAGAAATTACGGATTGACGAATGGGGCTGGCTGGCTGACTTCTTCTGTTGCTGCTGGGGCGATGAGAGTTGTTTGTACAAAGTTGAGAATCTTGCCGCGACGAGGTAATCGAATATGGTCTTCTTCTTGTGCTTTGTCCTCCATCGGTCCGTTGTGGGATATTCTTGATGAAACGCTCTTGAATTTCGGGCCCATGTTGATACTGGCCGCAGGCTGTGGTTACCGCACACGCTCGGTCAGATATTGGAGGTAGGTACCGATCGCTACATGGACAAAACAGCAAATCACGCAAACTGAGAGAGTTTGGGGGTCTTCTGTTCTGTAGAGCTCTGAACCGGCCAGGGCCTTACGTGTGGTTTCCGAGAGGAGCTTTATGGACGTGTGCGCGCTTGCATTTGCCGCCACTAGGTAGGTATGTGGTGCCCAGTGGACCGAAGCCGGTTCGGCAGAAGGAGAAAGATACGAAATTATTATTTATAGAACATGATATTTACAACTTAATCCATATATCATGTGACGCTGAGCTGAAAATAATGTGCGATACAAGTTGGTCACGAACAAGAAGCCTTGCGGAAATTTAATGCCTTTCGGTTGGAGCGAGCTTACATAATGAGTTCAGTTGAGGTTCAATGGTTTTAATCGCTCAAAACTGTTGAACGTTTGTCTTATATATGATATCATATGATATCATATATGATCTCAGCCTATTTTGAAGCTCTATGCCATTTTCCCATCGATTTGTAAAATATACATGTATATCTTGTGTGAAATATATTTAGTTCATAAAGAAACTGCAAAAATATGGATGATGGTCATAAGATTAATTATTAATAAAGTTAGCCAGCCAACCTTATTGGATATGAAGTAAGAGGTTTTGTTAAAATATTTCAGTGAAATATGTTATCAAATTTAACATTTCAAACGTATAGGGCCATTTTAATCCTTGGGATTTATAGTGGTTTATTAAGTTAATATTATGTCTATGGTAGAAAAGCTCATAACAACACTGAGAAACCGCTTTTGTCCTAGCTTGTATGTAATGCTAGAAAAAAAGAAAAAGGGAAGAATAAAGAGGAAAGAGGAACCATAACGTAGGAAAAAAGAGAAAACACAACTCGAAAAAAGCATTTTGGGTAATCCAAATTGGTGGACCCCTCACACATTGCAACAGAACGCTATTTCGATGGCCAAATTTTTAAGTACTCTTAACCCTCTAATACCCAACCCCGCTTTTAGACGGGGTACACTCTGGAATTTTGTGTATTTTTTCGTAGCTCGGAAATCAAAATAATATTATTTTTGGCTTATACCTTGACTCATAACACACATATAAGAAAAGTTTTTTATGACTTTTGAAACTTTTTTGTATTTTTAGAAATTGTTTGAAGAATTGCATTCTTATATAACCTACAAATGCCAGGGCTTCATTCAGCGTGTAATATAAAAAATCGTACCTTTTATATTGTTCTACGATTAACCTATCACAAACGAAGAGCCTGGTGGTATTAAAATCATTTCAAACCTGTTTTCCGTTAGTTACACGGAAAATAAAATACGCTCCAAAAAAAATTAAAAATTTAATATTTTTCAAAATACCGTAACAATTAAAATTTTTATTATTTCCAAAAATCAACAACTAGAAAAGGCTTGAAGAAAAAATGGAAAAAGCTAGGGATGTTCAAAAATCAAAATTATAAAAATCAAAACCAAAATTTAAAAATTTGCGAATAAAAATAAATAAATGCCCAAAACGTGTTTAGAACGATTTTAGATAACGAAAAATAATACTTAAATCGTAAATAAAAATTTGGGTATTAGAGGGTTAATCTGCATTCCTGAGGTTTGGTTTAGTTAGGTTTGGTCTTTGAAAAAGTGTTTCAAAATAATTTGTACTACATTTTGACTCTTTAGAATTTGATTTAGGTATGTTATAACTGATCTAGATTAGTTTTGTCTTTTGACAGGTATAGTGCTTGCAAACAAATTTCATCTACAAAGTTGTTCATTGAAGCATGAAGTCTAAATATTTTGCCATCAAACTTGACAAAAATAAGTAAATTTCTAATTGTTGTAAAATAGAGATACATGTATCATGTTAAGTCCCTTGTTTCAAACGAAAACTTTCCTGAACAGCAATTGCAAAAGTGTTTACTTTTATCAAACTTGATTTTTCGTTAGAGAAATGTACGGTTTTAATTTCCTCCCCCGCATCGATCATTCTCCCACCCACCCAACACCATTGGCCAGGAAATCTACCAAAACAAGAAGATGTTTCGATTGCCCAGGTCTGTGTACGCTTCCATATCTTTCTCCAGCAATGCAGCAGCCGGGTGGCAGTGGCTGTCGTCTCCGGTTTGTATCGCTTCGCTGATGGTCGCGTCCCCTGGGAGATTGGTCCCGCGCAGCATCAGATCCGCAGTTCGTCAGCCCGCCAACAACGACGTCGTCGGTCTCTCCGTATCAGTGACTTTAAGATAAGGAGCATAGCGAGACACAAGAAAAAAGAAAAACCCTTAGCTCCCCATTCGCTCGTTGTTGGGTCCCGTTGCGGGGCTACGTGTGGCGTCAAAGATTAAAAGCGCAGTCATATCCATCAATATCAATAACCGCGCGACCAAATGGAGTACTCAGGCCGATGATGGGCTCTCCGAAGCAGCAGCCGAAGCATCAATCTCCCCCGATGATACGCGAGAAAAGGTTAGCGAATGGATTCGTCGAGGGGAATTGGTAAGTGGTAAAAACTTGCTGACTTGCTGCGGAATAAAAAAGTATTAACATTTCCAGATTGGCTCGGGCCTGATGCTTGAGCTGCTCAACCGCAAAACATTGTAATTAAAATTTGAGAAATCCATTTTTCTAGCTCCATGTGAACATCGCACAAAGAACCACACAAATCACGGGCGTAGTCAGGCTATTGCGATCGTTGCTAAGATTACCTAATATTTTCATACCTTTTTTTTTTTCTTAAAAGCAGATTTTTCCAAGAAGTTCATCTTATGAAACCTATTCAAACAATTTACAAAGAATCTCTAGCATCCCTTACTCGATGGTCCCTTCAATAACGAGTGAGGGAGAGTTGGCGGTAGTTTGGAGAAGTTTTAGAAACAAATTCTGGAGAATCTTTGTAAGGATTTTAGTGGTCTGAAAAAAAGCATAGATTTCGGAGTAGTTGATGGTGTCAATTCTGAAAGAAACCTAAAAGCATGCCAGGAAGAAATTCTAGAGGATAACATAAATCGTTTTTAGATTTTTTTTATCAGTTATAATATTTTTATTTATTTTTTTTATTTTTGAGTTTTTTGGAAAGTTTGAGTATGTAATCGAAATAATATAACTAATAATTGAACTACGAAAGCAATCACAATAGTCTACTCATAGCAATCCGAAATCAATATGTCTGTGCCCTGTGTCAACAATACTGCTATCGTGATCAGGCTTGAGAACTGTGACCAAAATTTACCACAGTTCATTGATTCTACCAGTCAACCAAAAAACAAAGCAGCAGCAGCATCAATACCTTCAGACGTTGCACTGCCAACTGTTCACACACTGCTTGAATATTTTTGTCTCTCCACTTCCACTATGATGGTTTTCGGGCAGCCATCCCGAGGTGAATGACTAAAAAAAAATGTTAAATAATTCAATCGCTAATATTCTGCTTGTGTTGTCAATTTATTGAAATCTATTAGTACTAACAGCAAGATCACAATCATTCTGTTGCGATACATATAAACAAGTTCAATTTTATGCCGCCTTCACCGAGCAAAAAGTCAAAACCCAGAAAACCGGAAAAATCGTGTTACCACTATGTTCAAGTCTTTTCGCATTTGGGTTTGCACAAACGTTGGGAAGAAAAATATTACAGTTTTGAAGAGCCGTGACATTTTTTTGTTTTGAGCGGTCATGGTTTGCTTTGGATTTTGTTGGTCGTGTAGAAACATGTGAATGTCGAGGTGGTAAATGTTTACTACACTACATTTCCCATCCCTGATCGCGATTCCTTCCTTCCTTCGAACTTAAGCCAAATTTTGCACAATGCGGATAGCGTTCATGAAACAAACCGTTCACATCCCAGCGCAACATATCCCCAACCTGTAAGTAGAGATGGTCGGGTTTTACATTTTTAAAATCTGAACTCGACTCATACTCCACCCTTCCGACCTGAGAGTTGGCATCCCCGATAACAACTTTTACGTCATGTTTTGGGCACTCTCCGTAGGCCTTGTCGAGACAATCATAAAACGCATCCTTCGTGTCGTCGGGTTTATCGTTTGTCGACACATATATGGTCGGGGTTCTGCTAAACCGCACCAAGTGCCATTTTTTCACAAATTGAGTTTTTCACACCAACGGACTTAAATAATCATAACCTCTCTACCATAAAAATATCGAGTGATTTGAACAATTCCTTGTAATCTTAGATCATAAATTTTGTTTGGAAGGACACGTAAAACTGAAATTTTGTTCAGCCAGAGTGAACCATAAACCAACGAACGTCATCAGATGGAATTCATTTTTCAGATATAAAGCTATGTTTTTCCAATTTCCTTCTATATTCTTACAATTTATCCATTCCAAGCAACTCATAGAAACAGAGGCCAGTGAAATTGGGCAGCAATTGATTAAATAAAATTAAATATTGCTTCGATGGCGTTGGTCTATTTTCTTTGAAATTTTATCCAGCCACACCGCACCAAGTACTGTTTATCTGAAAATCACATTTAGACATGAAATAAAGGCATTTACATGCAATAAATACTTGCATTTGCTTGTTGTATAATATGTTTATCAATCCACACAGAAGCCGTAATGAAAAAACGAATTAATTTAATCTGTTACTGTGTGAACAACTCAGGTGGACTTGGTGCGCTTTAGTTGTTCAGAAAATGGCATTTTCGCCATCGAACCCCGTCAGACAAAGTGCACATTACTTGATTCATATTTATCACCATTCCTTCAAGAAGTAATGATGACCTAGTGGTAGCACACTAGATAGCCACTCAGAAGGCACGAGTTCGAATCCCGATGAAACTTTTTTTTGATGATGATGGTGATGGAAATCAAAAAACTTTTAGATTCTGTGGTTATTTTTATATTGCAGTAAAACATCAGCAGGTCAATGTACATCTGAAGGGATGGTCATTCCTGGTGAACCCTTCACGCATTGAACTGTATACTTGATCAGGAAAGGTGCACCAAATGGGAGCAACTTGGTGCGCTTTGGCTGAGCGAATTCATGGTTTTCTTCGATCATTAGGATTTATGTATGAACACCTGAGAACCTTGATTCAATACACACGAATCCTTCCCATAAACACTTGTGACATGGATTCTAACATGCACGGTGATGATAAGCATCATTTGTCTCCAATTTTATTTGTGTTGTTGAAAACTGCGAAACACATCCAACCATGCCGAATCAAGAACCATATTTTTCAATTTTTGTTCAGCCAGAGTGAACTGAGTGCTTCATATTGTTTAATGAAATCCAATTACATCGTTAATTTTTGATGATTTACTAGTATATTAAATCTCGGTATACTTATTGAACACTGTTAATGGCATGTGAGCGATAAAAAAATTAAAATTATCGTCCGCGATAAACTAGTACAGGAAAGGACTTTAAAGTAAAATATCTCGGAATAAAGATTTTGGCACTTGGTGCGGTTTAGCAGAACCCCGACCATATGTTGATCAGACTGTAGTTGAAAAATTTGCCCCATATCCTCAATACGCAGATTCGTTCATTAATCGGTTTCCACCTCATAACACGCTTCATCTGCTTTCTAATCACTTTGAATCCGACACCATGCTCTGCCTTATCGCTGCCACTATGGTAGATGTTGTATTTGATAGCTGTGTTGGCGACGGGATCCACCGCCCTGAATTCACGTTCACCAGTTCTAGGCCATCTTACTTCCTGAACAGCAGCCACGCTCACTCCAACCTTCTGCAATTCACAAGCCAAAAGGCTCACTCGTCCGGGTTCATTTAACGTCCTGACATTCCAGGTAGTTTCCAATCATAGTCTTTATTTCGTTGCCAGGTCAGTTGCCGAAAATATCGTTCGTTATTTCTCCTTTCTCCATTTTTCGTGGTAGGTAAGAAATTCGATAGGCTACCTTACCAGGGTCGCGATACCTACAACACGGAGGTGAGGCTGCCACCTTAGGTGTAGCTGACGTGATACAGCATTTCATACTCAGCCGCTGGATGCCAGAACAGACGCTGTTTGAGCCGCACCACCTTGGTGGACAGAAGCTTGAGACACACCTCATCACTCTAGCTGATGTCAGAAGGACAACAGTGCCCAGACTGCACTCCAACAAAGTACGCAAGCCTTAGCTGGCGATCTTTGTCGTCGTTTGACCCGTGGAAGCGTGAGGTAGGGACTTGTGACGACCAGAGCTATGTTGGACGCTCCTTCCTAATTGTCGGCTCATCATTTCACAGCCCGATGTGCTACTATCCATCGTATTAAGCATTGATCAATGAACGCCGTTTCGCAAACCCGATTTTTTTTGTATTTTTTGAATCGCCTGAAAATTTGCATACAGATTCTTTATGACCAAAAATGCCATTATGCACTTTCAGACCGCCATTTTGAACCTCGCCTTATTTTTGAGAAGGGTGTATCGGAAAATGCATGGCAAATCATTAAAAAAACTGTAACTCGAAAACGGTTTGTCCGATCGATTTGAGATCTTTTAAATATGCACGGTAAAAATAAATACAGATTATTTTTTATTTCAAAAACAAAATTTTGAAATCGATTTTCTCCAGAAACGCAGTTTTGATTTTCTTTATTTTTGGATATGTTTTAGGGGACAACTTATGGGATTTATTGCACAATGTTTCAAAATGGAAGAAATATGGACAAAAAAGTTATAATTTTTTTAAAAAATTTAATCAATTTTGCGGTTTTTAGGAACAATGAACTTCAAATTTTCATTTGAAAATTTCGTTTATATTTTTTTACCGTGCATACTTTTTTAAATACTTTAGTATATAGGTTTTGATCAAACGATAAACGATTTGGCTACGATTCACTCAATGAAAATATTTTTTTTTCTGGAATGGAGAAACCCGAAATATGTTTGAAAAGAGCCTATTTTACTTTTTTTATTTGTAAATTTTATAAAAACTTTTTTCCCTAAAATATGCTCAGTTTGCAATGTATGGATGACTTTTAGTAAATTAAATTACGAAACTTTTTGCTTAAGGATGATCAAAATTTGAAATGGCCGTTTTTTTTTTTAAATCGACTTCAAAGTTTTGAATATTTTTTTTTTTCAGTGTAGAAGATGTGTTTTTATTTTTTCAATTTATTTCTCTACAACGTCAGGAAATTTCACGACAGTCCCAACACACTTTTTTGTAGGTCTTATCGTTTACAACACTTTTTTGTAGGTCTTATCGTTTTCGAGTTATACGGGTTTATAAAAAAAGTAAAAAAACTTCCAAATGTTACTCTAGATCGATTTTGAAAAAAACAAAGTATGTAAAGTATCTTAGTTTCACAAAGTCTTCACACCCAGAAAGTTTCAATGAATTCTGAAGGGAAACTGCCAAACCCTTGGTCGAGTTGGCGTGAAATCTGTATGCTATAATAAAATGTTTTACTAGAATATACAGATCTATGGGCATCTCCCCATCATTCCTTCAGCATGATGGATGGAATATACTAATTTCCTTTTAAATAGGGTCGTAAAGCCCTGTCCCAATTTTAGTGCCAAACGCTTAAGTTTTGGCCAAAAACACATGTTTACTCAATTTTCTAATGTTTTCCGTTGGTTTAAGCCCAAAAAACATTTTATTTAGATTTTGTCACATCCTTTGGCTTAAACTCAAATTTTGGGTGTATTTTGTTTTCCGTGTACCTTACGAAATGTCAGATAGGAACAACCGCAGTGGTCGAACTAAAACCCCTGTGGTGTTTTTGTCGACTAAGCGAACGTCAAACATGATCAAAAGTGTCAAGGTTCATTTATGGACCAAATTTTTAAATTAAAGTTTAAACATGATATAGCCATTATTTGAGCGGAAAAATTTGCTAAAGTAGTTAGAGTAACATGCTCTTTCGTGTTATTAAATAAAAACAAGATTTTATTAAAAATTTAAGACCCAATTCATTGTTCGTCATCAAAATTCAACCCAAACTTATAAACACGATTCCTTTTGACTGAACAATTATGGAATTTGCTCACAGTGCAACGCAATCAAAGAAACCCTATAACGTTGAGCATCGTGCACCATTTGATGCGCACAAGCTTTTTTTCTCAGTACGACGGATTGAACTTTGTTTACATTCGCAATTGTCCGAGGTCGTTGCGGAAATTTTATAAAATTTCGTGAATTATAGAAATTTTACGGCGTGTGATTGGAATAAGATCCTTAATTCTTCGTGGCCGTGCGGTTAGCGGCATCAGTCATCTAGGCGTATTATGCCACAAAATGTGGGTTCAATTCCCGCTTCAGTCAGTGGAAACTTTTCGTTAAACGAAAAATTCATCGCGGAGCCACTGGGAGATTCGTGTTGTCCGTTGCCTAATGTTTGTGAATGTTCAGTCTGTGCAGCCTTAGGCTGAAGACCGTGTAAATTGTCTTTTTTTCAGTGAAGAAGTACGAAGGCCAGAGGCCGCAGTTTTGGAGTCCAAAATGGCTTCAAATATTGATTTTCGTCATTCTCTTGTCGTTCCTTTTCCGAATATACTCATATTGTATGGGTTCCCAACGATTTTCATCAACCAGAGGTCATTCCATTACATAATTCCCTACATAATTGTTTGAGCACAA
Organism: Aedes aegypti; assembly: GCF_002204515.2. Taxonomy (NCBI): domain Eukaryota; kingdom Metazoa; phylum Arthropoda; class Insecta; order Diptera; family Culicidae; genus Aedes; species Aedes aegypti. The sequence continues at coordinate 407,197,885 of NC_035108.1, forward strand.
TTTACGTACTTCGTAAAAAGTGACGTCAACTGAATTTACGTTAAAGAAATACTTAATTATTTGAGGCTTTAGTCTTAAGCTCAAAAAGGCGAAATAGGAGTTTTTGATTACCCTTCCGCCTCCGTTATGCTTTTTCCTATTACCAGTTCGTACATAACGAAATTATCAGCGCTACCTGTGCGTCAGATGCATGAATCATCCAATTAGGACAACTATGTTCGAAACGGATCATCTTGGCCCAATTTGATAGTTGCCTTCTACACGTTCCGGGACAACAAACCACCGATGGATCACCTATAAAAGACCTCGAAGAAGCAAGGGAAGATCTCTTTTATCTTTGTTTTTCTCAGTGAGAATAATGTGAATCAAACTGATTTTTTTAATGCGAGAAATATATAAATTAGTTGCTAGTAAAAATGAACCTAAATTAATAAAGTGAACTAAAAAGTTAAACTGAAATGGTGTACCAAGTGATATGAAAAATTATTACTTTTCTGCATGTGAACCTGGAAAAGAAAAGCTAAACTTACCTGTGACCGGAGAAATCTGCTGAACAAATACTTACCTGTGTGAAGTTACTCTGCTGCTACGCTGCTCTCTTTGATACTATCACTACTCCTCAACCCTTTTCAAACGTTACGTTATTTGTGGACGACGCCTAATTCTCAATTTTAAGCAATTATTCCGGAAAAAATACCACGTGATTTTTGGACAACCCCTAATTACCATTCAGAATATTTTGAAGATTCTTGTTTGTTCATAAAAACGTATCTATTTTGCAAAAAACAAAATTAAGGAAATCAACCAACGTTGTTCTTTAACCCATATAGGCCTGAGAAAAAGCAAAAATACTTAAACCCTTACCACTCAGCAAATACTTAACGGATTCAAATAATTTTTAATCAGTATACTGACCCACATATCTAGTTTCTTGAAATGGCTAGAGAAACTCGAGAATACCCCTGTAGCCGAAGTTATTGTGGTGGGTCACTGGGTCAAGTCGGGAAGAAAAAGGCGATTTTTGGAACATGCCAAGTTATCTTTATTTGTTTCCAATTGCATTCATTTTCTTTCGCATAAATCATTCAGATCTGATATTCAACATTATAAATGAATAGTTTCGCACTGTTTAGAGTGTACCAGATGCGGCCACCCAGGCTTAATGTCCTGAAGAACCGGCTCTAGATTTGTTAGGTATTAAACCGTATCAAATCTCTAAAAGTATAGATCTAACATAATAGTTCACTAAAATTCATTCCCAGAATCTTGACACAGATGTTAAGGTTCAAATTGTACACGTTATCATAAATTTGAGGCATCCCGGGGATCCGGAAAATGGTCATTTGAAGGATCAATCAAATGCAGTTGACGTAATTATTCAATTTAATCTATTAACAGAAGCATTACGCTGATGCGTTTTTCTTAAAACAGTGGCCACATAGCCGATTCTTGAAATTATCTGTGACTTGAAATTTGCCTCCTTATCACCCGACCTGACCCAGTGGTCCACCGCAGTGATTCCGGCCACAGGAACATTCCCGAGATTCTTTGACCATTTTTAGAAACTAGATATGTGTACGAGTATACTGACAAAAATAATTGAAATCCGTTAAGTATTCGCTGAGCGATGAGAGTTTTAGTAATTTCTCTTTCACTCAGGCCTGCACTGGTTAAAAAAAATATTTGATGCATGTGTTTGATCAAATTTGAGTTTACCAAGTTGTTTAGTTTATTTCGTTATAAAATCATTTCACGATTCATGATTCATAAAATAGGCTCCGGAATATTGTATAGCATTTAAGCCTATGGAAAAAAAGTTAATTGTGGATTGGGCGCCGTCCACAAATTACGCAACGTTTGAAAGGGGCGGAGGGGATAGCTACTACCCATACAAAATTTTGTGAATATCTATAGAAAAAGCGTTATGGGGAAAGGTGGTCGCCTTTTTGGGCTTGGGGCTAGTATATAGTAAAATGTTAGCACCCAGGGTGAATTAAAGTTCCAGTTAGTTGTTTGGGAGATACAGGTTGTAGAGATCCCCCATTTGATGATAATCCTGGCTACGCCCACGCCACAAACTCCTTACATTGCGTTGGCTGGCTGAATGAAATCCGCGTCGTCGGAGGTCGAGCCGGACAAAGAGTGAGTTTTACGAGGAGAAAAACGACAAAATCGATCAACTGCTGCTGCTGTGCGAGAAGAATCATAAAAATTATTAACAAAAGTGAGCGTAATGAAATTAAAAAGTGTCCCGCTGTGGCTCGGAGAGCTCGGAGTAACGCTTGGCAGTCCAGTCCCGGGAGCCCATTTGACCAAATGTAGTCACTTTTATCGACGGACGACGACGACGACGACGGTGTTGATGGTCTCCAGAAGACTCGATCGGGAGTTGCACACTTTGGACCACCAACTTGTTATGGGCATCCATCCATGGGCTATCTGCTGTCTGAACGGTGATGTTGGTGTTTGGAGAGTAAGACCATATCGGCCAACAGGAAGCTGACAGCTCTTGAAGGATGGTGCATCGAATGGGTTGAAATTAATATGTCGTTATTATAAATTCACATTTTTTGCTGCGGTCTCAATTGTGATATATTGTCTTGCAGTCACCACGAGTTCAATGGTTATTGGGCGAGCTTTTACGTTAAGAAACGTCATGACTTCGATGTTGAGTTCTTGAGAACGATTCTTGTGTTACAACTAGGGGATGTACCACTTTTTGCACGATGTCAGTAAAATGACAGCACTGACACTACCAGTTTGACGACCTTAATGAATAATGCTTAGGAGGCTGGTTTGAGATAAAAACTTTATGATGTTTACAAATCAGTTCTATATGCAATTCGTATGTCTTCGTGAAACTTATCAAGTTAGTAAGTTGTTTTTTTTTGGAAAAATAAATCTATCCAGCAGACCTTTCCAACTAAGTTGGAAATTAAATTTTGGAAATCTTCGTTGTTAATTCCTAAAAGTGAACATGCCTATTTGAGGGTCTTCTAACAAAGAGCTTTTGTTGCATATGGGAATATTATAAGTTGAGATTTGGAATAATTAGGAGGAATCTTCCATTTTTGCAAATATGAAGAAAAAATATCAGAACTTTTTTGCAATCTACTACAAATTACATGTCCTTTAGCGGAAAGGTCTGTAACATCCGCAAACAAATATTTTTGACATCCCTGAGGTAGCTCAAGTAGATAAGATGTAGTCATATTTTTTAACATATTTTTCTTTTAACATTTTTTTTTGATGAATTTGTGTTTCAGGTTAGTTTTATAATTCATGACACAAATATGGCATCAACACTGAGGAAACCCAAGTTTTTATTCAGAAAGATGGCATGGAGAAAACATAACTCCGCTTCACCATAAGTGGCCATTAACAACTGGCGAATATGTGACGGATCAAAGAGCCTAATTATTGCGATTTGTTTACCCATTATGAAGCCACTTTTGAAATGACATTGCAACAATCGGACCGTTTCCTCCCATCCACACTCGGTTTCTGTCTGGAACCTTCGAAACGATCGTAAACTGAATCGAAATAATTGGCCAATTAATTGCAACTCATACCCATAAAGACACACCGGACTTCGTATGCCAATCAGCTTGACCCAAATCTGCCTCGCATGTTATAGTTGCGATTTATTTTGCTCATTCCACACGTCCAGGTCCGAACCCTTTTGCGCACCTCCGGGAGCTTTACCCTACCGCGCGCTTTTGGCTCTCATTCAGCGCAATTAGCGCAGGCCATTATCGAAGACTGATGCCAGGGCCGGGATCAGCGATAATTTCGCTGGCAAACAAATTTTGCTGAAATTGATCGTATTAATCTCAGCAGCAGCAACTCCATGGATCCTTGATCGCGTCGTCGCGCGAGAGAGATCGGCTTATCGATTCCCGCAATCGTGTTCGAAATTAAAAAGTGAACAATCATCATCATCAACATCACAAACTGCTGCTGCTGCTGATGCTTTTTTTAACTGACCAAATCCGAACAGCATTCAGAAGGGCAGGAGAAAATCACACAAGAAGTGGACACAGCTCAAAGCGGATCATGTCCGCATGAGAATCGAGAAAACGGCGAAAATTAACAAATCATCATCGATATCTTAATTTCCATTTTATTTGACTTCTTCAGCAAACCAGAATCGAGCTGAGGGACGAAGGTGGTGTTTGATGGCTTATTATATTGTTGCACGATGGACGGAAGGTATTATGATCTTCACGATCTCGGGAGAAGAAAAAAGATGTAAGTCACCTCTCCGGCTGGATGTCGGTTCGGAATTCACACGCCACTCACTGATGGGTTGCCGTCGCCATCATCGTGAGCGAGACTAATGGACTCGTCAGAACATTTCTATTTATCGAAACTGTTGCTTTATGACAGTTTCACAATTCGATGAATACAAATATTTTAAGAAGCTAGAGCTGAGGCCCGTGGAATTCATCTGGACCCAGTAACGTTGATTGAGTTGTGGAATGTTTTATAGGTTTTGTTGAATCTATACACTTTTTTCACGAAGATTACGTAACGTGACGTGAAATGAACTGAAGGAAAAATTCAAGAAATACAGCTTAAAAGCTATTGCAAGATAAAAGATAGATATGGTTCAAAGCTCTCCACAGTTTTCGCTGATATCTCAGCAAAAAATCAAGTTTGTTTATAGCAGCACCTTTGGGTGCCACTGACATCAAACTTCACTTTTGCTGATATGTCAGCAAACGAACTTTAACCGAGATTTGCACAGCTGAGATCGGCATTCTGATTTAAGTGTGCATGTTTCCGATCCAGTATCGAAACTGAGCTCCACGGTAGAACGTATACTTTCTTTTCTCCTTTTAACGCGATCGCAATATCACGGAGATTAAGAAGTTCCACTGACGACTTGAGAGCGTTCGAAAAATTGTACATTTTTTCTTCACAGTATTTCTCTTCGAACACATAATTAAATTACCCACTTATACATTGCTAATAACTCTAGTTTTATTGAAGTACACCGCAATGGTATCGGTAAACAGCTCGTCTCGTTCGGCTCTGCATTGAGAACCTGAGTACCCGTACCCGTACAAACAGTCAACTACCACCGATATAACTCTTCCACCAGTGTCCATTGAAAGATCACTGTAATGCAAGGTACTTCTATCAAAAACGCCATTCCTTTGTTTGTATAACCGATATGATGACTCTAAATAAATGCGAAAACCTCGAACTGAACTTCCTGTATTATTGAATCTATGACAAAAGGTCGAAAGACAAAAGGTCGAAAGGACAAAAGGTCGAAAGACAAAAGGTCGAAAGGAGAAAAGGTCGAAGAACAAAAAAGAAGGGACAAAAGGTCGAAAATCTTTTTTCTAAGAAGGAAAAATTTCCCACCATGCAAATCGTTTTCGACGTTTTGTCCTTTCGACCTTCTGTCTTTCCTTCTTCGAACCCGTTTTCCATCGTTGATATTCGACCGACGAAAAAAGAAAAATAGCTACAGCAGCCACGTGACTGCGTAACGTTAAATTGAAATGAGGCACAATGCGTTGGAGAGATAAAATACCCACATCCACGCACCACGAAGTCTGATAGTCAACTGTCTCTTAAAACGCACTTAGAACACTTAACCTTAAAGCGAACTCTGCATCAGTGGGGATGTAAAACAAACAAAAAGAAGAAAAATGAAATTAGAGAAGAAGATTATATTGGAAAAAACACTTCAATAGTTGGTCAAAAATTTATTCTAAAAATTTTCCAGATTTTGCAGGAATTTGCAGATACATTTTTGGATTTATTCTTATAAGAATTATCACCTCAGATGTATATATCGAGATTCCTATATAACTCCACTATATATTCGAGGATCTTTGCAGAATCCTCAAGAAATAGTTGCATGACTTCTTTTAATGCTTCCTCCAGAAATACATTTACAATAAAATACATCAGTATCGGCGTTACATCAGAATTGTCATTATACTCATAACAAATCGATATCCGATAAACAAAAATTAATGGGTTTTGAGGTAAAGACATCGATGTTATTTCAGCTGTCTTTAGGCTTGCTTCTTCAGATATTAAGGGGGCTTTTGATGCAGTTTGCGTTGATGTCTTTTCAGTTAAACTTCACCAATGAGCACTTTCCCTGATCCTAAATAACTTATATAACTTGTTGTCTGAGAAGCACATGAACCTCAACAGCTTCATGAATTAGCTACATGGGTCTCCACCAGCTTGGCAACTTTTACGTTAGTGGCATCGATGACTGTCTCATGGGATATTGCTCGTAAAGTCAGCTTCTCAATTACGCCATTGTTTCGGCTACAACTAAGTTGGTTGTCTTTGCTAGGAAGCGTGATCCAGCAGACATCAAGCTTTAGTTCATGGGTAAAAAACTCACTCAAGGCCTTTCGCACATGTATCTAGGGTTCTCGTCCGCCTCTAAATGCACCTGGGAAAGCACATCAATATCTGTATCAGAAATGCCAGCAACAAATCAACTTTATGCGTACACTAACAGGAACAAGGTGGGGAACTCATCTGGAAGATCTGAAATCCGAGGAATTCCAGATCCACATCGTCCGGAGCATATACCAAAACATTTTGCAAGCAAAGTCGGCCACATCAGCTACGACAAAAGGTTTTACACCGACGGGTCAAAACAAATGAGTCAATTGGATTTGGTGTGTTTTATGAATTTCATAGCTCCGATTATAAACTCCAGGACCCTTGCTCCGTATATGCTGCAGAACTTGCCTCTCTTCCCTCTGATCAATACTTAATATTCAAAGTACTCTTCGTATTTCCTTAGCGAAGTACGATATACTCTTATTGTTCTATCGAACCAATCATATACCATCATCTTGGCCTGGGTCTCTTTCCATTACTCTATTCCGGTCAGTGAGAAAGCGGACTCGCTCGCCAAGGTGGACGCTATAGAAGACGACATTCATGACAGACAGTTGGCAACAAAAATGGGATGCAAGAGACATGGGCAAGTGATTGCATTCCATTCTCCTGCAAGAATCGAAGAAACCGTGGTGTAAGCGCTTAGACATAAGTCGAGAATTTATCCATGTAATGTGTCGCCTTATGTCGAATCACCATGCTCTAGTCTAGACTCAAATTTGGATCCCAAGGGAAATCAGAAAAGACAAACAGTTTATTTAGGAAAAGCTTGATCTTGGATATATGAGGCTCGTTATCATTTTTTTGACGTAGGACTACGTCTTTGTTTTCTATATTGGGGTGCACTTTAAAAGTACGGAAAATGAGACATGTAACGAAATTAGGGGAGATTTTGAACGTTAATAACTCAGTTGTTTATGAACCAATTATTACGATTTTAGTATCATTCGATCAGAAATGTATCTACGCATCGTTAGTAATATATCCGATAAGTGAATTTTGTTGTTTAACTATTGAAAATTTGATAAATGTTGACCCCTTTCTTATCCAACCAATCACGTTCGAGCACTTTTCGACGGTGTCGCTTCCCACTATAAAAGCAAACGGGTCCCTGCTTCTTCCCTCAGTCTTCTTTTTGCGGTCGGACTGTGAACACGGTCGGGCGAGTCATTCTCGCTTTGCTTTTGCACCCGCGTCACAGTCCAATTTGTGTCGTCGGAAGAGGAAGACGCAAGATTGATTTGAGGCGGCGATGCACGCTAAGCCTGCTCAACGCAGCGCATGTGTTAAAACTACACAGAATGAGGCAAACAATGCAGGACTCTCTGGCTGAGTGAAAATTCTGTGTAAGTCGCACTCATGCTATGTGTAACCGATGTGTTGACCATTGTCTGTGCGCGGATCGATGGAAATGGAACTGTCAGTCATCTCCCGCGCGGCAGCAAACAGTTGACCGTTGGTATGATGAGGAGTTTTCAGGGATTTTTTTCCAGCGAAAAGCCGGAAGATGGTCGCAATTGAGAAAGTTTTTCCCCCATTTGCTTCCGCTTCGGCTATTCGAATGAAAAAATCTCTGAAAAACTTCAAAATCGGAATGTTTTTTTAATGTTGTCAAAAGCAAAACAAACATGGAAGCGAATTCCGCATTCCAAGCGTTCCTCCTCTGTGCGCATTTCACTCATTCGGTTTGTTTACCACCGTTTGCACAAAACTGTGTACAGCCCCCTTTGCACAGAATCTGTGCTGCATGAAGAGAGGCCGATTTTGTGTACTCGGCATTCATTTCTGAGCGGATGAAGTTTAGCGTGTGACGATGGCTTGGGCGCTTCTCCGAGCGGCAAACTACTGCTGCTCGGAGAAGCGTCCAAGCCATCGTCGTCGCCGCCGCAAATTTATCCGCGCTCCCAGATTTCGACCCGTGATAAATTCAGCATCGGCGGTCAAGAAGCAAGCCCGATAGGAACCAGATACCAGAAGCCCCCAGAATTGCTGATCCGAGAAGCTGCTGCTAATCGAGCGTCGGAAGCGCTCGAGTTTCCAGATTTCGACACGTGCCCGTGGATCCACTACCCGTTGCTGTTTGCGTTGAGGATTTCCCGTTTGACCATGGCGATCAAGTGATAACTTCCCGCAGTGCTATTCATCTGCCAACGGACCTTGTCAGGACCATCAAATTTGTGGTAAAGAGTTGAAGGAATAATATTTCCGACCTTATTAGATCTTCTATTTCTCAATCAATCTCGCAGCTTCATACAAAATTTAATTTGTTATGAATAATTGACTAGTCGTGGACGCTGCTGCTGTGCCATCGGGGTGAGTGCTCAACATTTCACTTTAAAAGTACGGAGAATGAGACATGTAACGAAATCAGGGGAGATTTTGAACGTTAATAACTCAGTTGTTTATGAACCAATTATTACGATTTTAGTATCATTCGATCAGAAATATATGTACGCATCGTAAGTAATATATCCGATAAGTGAATTTTGTTGTTTAACTATTGAAAATTTGATAAATGTTGACCCCTTTCTTATCCAACCAATCACGTTCGAGCACTTTTCGACGGTGTCGCTTCCCACTATAAAAGCAAACGGGTCCCTGCTTCTTCCCTCAGTCTTCTTTTTGCGGTCGGACTGTGAACACGGTCGGGCGAGTCATTCTCGCTTTGCTTTTGCACCCGCGTCACAGTCCAATTTGTGTCGTCGGAAGAGGAAGACGCAAGATTGATTTGCGGCGGCGATGACGATGGCTTGGGCGCTTCTCCGAGCGGCAAACTACTGCTGCTCGGAGAAGCGTCCAAGCCATCGTCATCGCCGCTGCAAATTTATCCGCGCTCCCAGATTTCGACTCGTGATCGGTGGTCCAGAAGCAAGCCCGTTAGGAACCAGAAACCAGAAGCCCCCAGAGTTGCTGATCCGAGGAGATGCTGCTAATCGAGCGTCGGACTGGTGAAATCGCTTAAGCTTTCAAGAGTGAGCATCGTTTCCTGATTTCGACTTGTGCCCGGGGATCCAATACCCGTTGCTATTGGGCGCCATCCACGTCACGAACCATTCAGCTGGTTCGTCGTATAAGCAAATTCCCCGTTTGACCATGGCAATCAACTGATAACATCCCGTAGTGCTATTTATCTGTAACCGAATCGAGGCTAAGAAAGCCATCGGCCCTTGTCAGGGCCATAATATTTGTGGAAAAGAGTTGAAGGAATAATATTTCCAACCTTATTACATCTTATATTCCTCAATCAATCTCGCAGCTTCGTACAAAATTTAATTTGTTATGAATAATTGATGGCACGTCAATTTGAGACTATTCGTGGACGCTGCTGCAGTGCCGTCGGGGTGAGTGCTCAAAATTTCATAACGATTGTAAACTAGAGTGGAATTTCCGACAGTGTCTTTGATTTGCCATATTTTATGAGAACACTTCGATTACGAAAATGATCACATGTAACAAAATTGCGACATGTTTAGAATGCTTTTGAAAAGAAATTCCCATTGAACAATTTTCATAATTTTGGCACCATGGATCAGAAATTTACCTTCATATTAAAGAAAACTATTGATTATCAATAGCGAACTATTGAATATTTAGTAATTGTCAACCCTTTCATTCATGTTCGACCAATTTCTCACGCATTATCATTTTTCGCAATTATCAAGTAATTCTAAGTCCAACTCATTATTGGCACATATGCATTTCCCAGATTGGTCGATTAGAAAGAGAAGAGCACGAAGGGGAGGAGCATAATCTGCTAATCTAAGGGTATATAGCATGCTCCCTTCGTTGGATTCGGTTTCATTCCGTTTCGACTTCCGAGCTGGCAAGAGCTGCTACGATCCTGCGCAGCGACGTCCGCACCTGCTGATTTGAAGCCAGCGATCCAGCGTCTGGTGATCGGTGGAAATCGCTCAAGATTTCAAGAGTGAGCATCGTTTCCAGATTTTGCCTTGTGCCCGGTGATCCACTACCCGTTGCTGTTGTGCGCCATCCACGGACCATGGAAATCAACTGATCAATCCCGCAGTGCTATTTATCTGTGACTGCATCGAGGCTAAGAAAGCCATCGGCCCTTGTCAGGGCCATCAAATTTGTGGAAAAGAGTTGAAAGAATAATATTTCCGACCTTATTACATCTTATATTCCTCAATCAATCTCAAGCTTCGTACAAAATTTGATTTGTCATGAATAATTGATGACACGACAATTTGAGACTATTCTTGGACGCTGCTGCTGTGCCGTCGGGGTGGAAGCTCTACATTTCACAACGATTGTAAACTAGAGTGGCATTTCCAACAGTGTCTTTGATTTGCCATATTTTATGGGAGCATTTCGATTATGAAAATTATCACATGTAACAAAATTGCGTCATATTTAGAATGGTTTTGAAGAGAAATTCTGATAGAACAATTTTCATCATTTTGGCACGCATTAATCAGAAATTCACCTTCATACTAAAGAAAACTATTGATTATGAATAGCTATCTATAGAATATTTAATAAATGTCAACCCTTCCAACTATTCATGTTCGATCAATTTCTCCCGCATTTTCATTTTCCGCAATTTTCAAGTAATTCTTAGCCCAACACATTATTGGCACATACCCATTTTCCAGATTGGTCGATTAGAAAGAGAAGAGCACGAATGGGAGGAGCATAATCTGCTAATCTAAGGGTATATAGCATGCTTCCTTCGTCGGATTCGGTTTCATTCCGTTTCGACTTCCGAGCTGGCAAGAGCTCCTCCGATCCTGTGCAGCGACGTCCGCACCTGCTGACCTCCAAGCTAGCGTTCCAGCGTCTGGTGATCGATGGTCAAGAAGCAAGCCCGTTAGGAGCTAAATTCCAGAAGCTGATCCGAAGAGAAAAGAGCAGCGAATCAAGCGTCGGACTAATGAAATCGCTCAAGATTTCAAGAGTGAGCACCGTTTCCAGATTTCCCCTTGTGCCCGGTGATCCACTGCTGTTGTGCGCCATCCACGGACCATGGCAATCAACTGATCAATCCCGCAGTGCTATTTATCTGTGACTGCATCGAGGCTAAGAAAGCCATCGGCTCTTGTCAGGGCCATCAAATTTGTGGAAAAGAGTTGAAAGAATAATATTTACGACCTTATTACATCTTATATTCCTCAATCAATCTCACAGTTTCGTACAAAATTTAATTTGTCATGAATAATTGATGGCACGACAATTTGAGACTATTCGTGGACGCTGCTGCAGTGCCGTCGCCGTCAACATTTCACAACGATTGTAAACTAGAGTGGCATTTCCAACAGTGTCTTTTATTTGCCATATTTTATGGGAGCATTTCGATTATGAAGATTATCACATGTAACAAAATTGCGACATATTTAGAATGGTTTTCAAGAGAAATTCTGATAGAACAATTTTCATCATTTTGGCACCCATTAATCAAAAATTTACCTTCATACTAAAGAAATTTATTGATTATCAATAGCTAACTAGAGAATATTTAGTAAATGTCAAGCATTCCTACTATTCATATTTGATCAATTTCTCACGCATTACCACGCAATTTTAAAGTAATTCTAAGCCCAACACATTATTGGCACATACCCATTTTCCAGATTGATCGACTAGAAGAGAAGAGCACGAATGGGAGGAGCATCATCTGCTAATCTAAGGGTTTAAAGCATGCTTCCTTCGCCGGATTCGGTTTCATTCCATTTTCGCTTTCGAGCTGGTAAGAGCTCCCCGAACCTGCTTAGCGAGGAGCACCTCGTAGCCAGAAGCCTGCTGAGCTGTTGATCAGCATCTGGTTTATGAGATTTCGGCTCGTGATAAACTCATCTGTGGTGCAGTCAAGAATCAAGCCCGTTAGGCATCATTACTACTTTTATTAGACAAATCGAGCGTCCGGCTTGTGGTATCGCTCAAGATTTCAAACTTAGGCTACGTTTTCAGATTTCGACTTCAGCCGTGTGATCTAATAGCTGTTGCCGATGTGTGCCATCCACACCACGAAACATTCAACTGGTTGGGGATTCTTTGTTTAACCATGGCAATCAACTGATAACATCCTGTAGTGCGATTCATCTATGACAGCATCCTAGATAACAAAGCCTTTGGCTCTTTTCAGGGCCACTAAATGCGTGTAAGAGAGTTAACAGAGTAATATTTCCGACTTTATTTATCACATTGCCAAGCATTGAATAATATTTCTCTCAAACCATAAGATCAACAAAGCGATGACTGAAGCTTTCATTATAATCCTCGAATAACATCCTATACACATTGCTGTTAAATATTCTTTAATTAGAATTACTTAGATTTTGCTTCAGCATACTGAACAAGCCTCAATCACTACTGTTCTTTCCAATGCTACCATATATTTCATAGGAGGTTACTAATCTAATTTCAAAATGATCATACAACCTGAAGTGAAATTTCACATTTTCACAGATAAATATGACGAATTTATCGAATTAAGATAAAGTATATTTGGGACATGATTAAACGTACACTTGGCTGCAAATTGTTATATGCATAAATATTTACGAAAGTTTCGAGCACTGAAAACAGTATGAAGTCAAAACGAGCAACAAGAACGACGTCAAATTCAGTTAAATTAACCATCGTGGTCCTACGTCACCAGTTCGTACAACCCCATAGGGATGTACCCTTATAGTTTTTCACTAAAAGTTAGACTTGGTATTCAAAAAAAGCTTGCGGCATATTAAAAAATCTTTCACCGGCAAAAATTTGAAAAAAGTTGATTTTTAAATTTTTGCCCTCTCCCCATATAAGGGTTTATATGGGAATATTAGAGTTACACTAACTTTAATAAATAACAGTTAATTGCCAATTTGACATATATTGAACACGAATGAATTATCAGATGTTTCAAATTGAGCATCATTTTCTACGTACACTCATACAATATGACCAGCCCATGGTGGCATGCCGCATTTTATATTGCTAAAAATCACTATTCTTTTGTGGATAGCTAGGTAAAACGTTCCAGCTTGGACATTGACTGTGAGCTTATGCAAGTTTTTTTTTTCTAAAAGGTGTCTCAATTGTTTCCATACGTAAGGAGTTGATCATAATAGCTGAATCAAATCAGTACTTGCATATTGATGTATGCGGCAGAGTTTTCCAATCATAATAGAAAATCCCTGAAATGGATACACGTAGGCTACACATTCATGTGCACGCAAAAGTCTTGAAAGATGGTTCAATTCAACATGATTCACAGTGAATGGCTTTTATAGTCTACATATGGTTTCAAGTCCATCATGAAGTGTTGCGCATTCTAGAATCTGCTCCTATATTTCGCATTGCGCACAGTAGAGCGTGATCACGTCAGATCGTTTGTCATAAATGATGAATAATGCGGCGTTGATATTAATTTTTATAATCAACTCACCCTGACTTTATATTTCGTATCTCGATATCGAGTTTGATAACCATAGTGAAACTAAGATTTTATGGCTACCTCGATGGTCCCTTAGATTGTATTTGCACTCGTTTTGGGTTCTGTAACTCTATACCTTTCTCAATCGATGACCCTTTTAATATCGAGGTTTGGAGAATCGAGTGTAACATGAAAACATAAATTTAAGTATTTAGTGTTAGATAGGCGAATGGAATTAAGGATACATCAATGGTGTGAGGTTCTATAAACATATACAACGAGTGGCTGCGAGATTTCAATAAAATTCTGCATAAAAACTTTATAAATATCGCATTATATTGTTACAGTTACATAAAAAGTCAGGCCTTTAGAGATTTTTTTGTTTTGAAATTCTAATTTTTCTGCATATAACCCTTACATGTTCTGTAAAGATATTTCACAATATTTGTTTAAACTATAGTTTTGAATGTAGACATACCGTATAGAGCTCTGCGTAAATGTCTTCCTTTATCATTCACTCTTTCAAAATAATTGTAAACAACAAGGCTAGTAGGAGTGAAAATTCCGTACAAAATCGAAACAGAGCAGTGCCCTATATGTTTGTATATATCTGTTTATTTTTCAAATTTTAAATATGCAGGCATGCAGTGATGCAGGCAAGAATCAATCCGGCTCGTAGGCCATACCAATTTTTCGACTTATCTGCATCACTAGCGAAGAGTTTGATATGATGTCGAATTTTTATACATGGATTAATCATTTATAATACTAAGCTTTCATTAGAGGTAATAATTTCTCTGGTTGGACTATTCTTGCAAACGCATCTACCAGTCATGTCTAAAATAAACGAAAAAGGTTAGGTAAGCCTGGATTAGATTCATGAGTTGTAGTGTGTAACTTAAAATTTATGTGAGGTTATGTAAATAAGTGAAGTCGTTATAAAATGGCATACTATCATGGGCTGGTCATATTGTGTGAGTGCAGGAAGAAATGATGCTCAATATGAAACATCTGATATTATTTTTATCGGAATTTTGTGGCATCGTATTGCTGACCATGGAAATTCTGAAAAAGTCGTGCGAAGTGCGTATATGGCCTCCAATTTGGTGTATATATAGCGTTTTCATGCATTTTATACGAGTGATTTGATTCATATATAATGATGTAAAGCAAAAAATATACCAACCAAAATGTGGACTGGGTAACCTCCAAAGTTTACAATCATTATTTCTTAACTCGTCAAATCAGTAACTCATCTAAGGGTACCTCAGAGAACTTATTCGAATAATTCTTCAGAATGGGCTTTTTTTTGCTAAGCTCTCTATTTAAGGCTCGTACGTCATTAGACATTATGGAGCCGAAATCACTTTAAAATTGTTCACAACATTATCTTTGTAGTTTAGAAGTCTTTGTTAGGTACGAACCGATGTACTAACGGTTTGGCCGAGATTGAGGGCTACATGAAAATATATGGGATTGGATGTACCTCAAATCCAAATTTCGTTGCCGTTTAGCCAATCAGAAGCATTCTGTTGATGTAGTTATAGCTGATCAGCGACGAATGGTGACAGATACAGACAATTGACAAGTAGAAATGACAAATGGACGATGGAAAAAATAAATATTCCTGTTTGCTTCAATGATAGAAAAACGTTTTGGAGGCAGACGAGGTGGACAAATGACAAATAAATATGATAAACATACCTAAGAACGATGGAGTCAAAGATATATTTAAAAAACTATAAGGGTACATCCCTATGGGGTTGTACGAACTGGTGACGTAGGACCACGATGGTTAATTTAACTGAATTTGACGTCGTTCTTGTTGCTCGTTTTGACTTCATACTGTTTTCAGTGCTCGAAACTTTCGTAAATATTTATGCATATAACAATTTGCAGCCAAGTGTACGTTTAATCATGTCCCAAATATACTTTATCTTAATTCGATAAATTCGTCATATTTATCTGTGAAAATGTGAAATTTCACTTCAGGTTGTATGATCATTTTGAAATTAGATTAGTAACCTCCTATGAAATATATGGTAGCATTGGAAAGAACAGTAGTGATTGAGGCTTGTTCAGTATGCTGAAGCAAAATCTAAGTAATTCTAATTAAAGAATATTTAACAGCAATGTGTATAGGATGTTATTCGAGGATTATAATGAAAGCTTCAGTCATCGCTTTGTTGATCTTATGGTTTGAGAGAAATATTATTCAATGCTTGGCAATGTGATAAATAAAGTCGGAAATATTACTCTGTTAACTCTCTTACACGCATTTAGTGGCCCTGAAAAGAGCCAAAGGCTTTGTTATCTAGGATGCTGTCATAGATGAATCGCACTACAGGATGTTATCAGTTGATTGCCATGGTTAAACAAAGAATCCCCAACCAGTTGAATGTTTCGTGGTGTGGATGGCACACATCGGCAACAGCTATTAGATCACACGGCTGAAGTCGAAATCTGAAAACGTAGCCTAAGTTTGAAATCTTGAGCGATACCACAAGCCGGACGCTCGATTTGTCTAATAAAAGTAGTAATGATGCCTAACGGGCTTGATTCTTGACTGCACCACAGATGAGTTTATCACGAGCCGAAATCTCATAAACCAGATGCTGATCAACAGCTCAGCAGGCTTCTGGCTACGAGGTGCTCCTCGCTAAGCAGGTTCGGGGAGCTCTTACCAGCTCGAAAGCGAAAATGGAATGAAACCGAATCCGGCGAAGGAAGCATGCTTTAAACCCTTAGATTAGCAGATGATGCTCCTCCCATTCGTGCTCTTCTCTTCTAGTCGATCAATCTGGAAAATGGGTATGTGCCAATAATGTGTTGGGCTTAGAATTACTTTAAAATTGCGTGGTAATGCGTGAGAAATTGATCAAATATGAATAGTAGGAATGCTTGACATTTACTAAATATTCTCTAGTTAGCTATTGATAATCAATAAATTTCTTTAGTATGAAGGTAAATTTTTGATTAATGGGTGCCAAAATGATGAAAATTGTTCTATCAGAATTTCTCTTGAAAACCATTCTAAATATGTCGCAATTTTGTTACATGTGATAATCTTCATAATCGAAATGCTCCCATAAAATATGGCAAATAAAAGACACTGTTGGAAATGCCACTCTAGTTTACAATCGTTGTGAAATGTTGACGGCGACGGCACTGCAGCAGCGTCCACGAATAGTCTCAAATTGTCGTGCCATCAATTATTCATGACAAATTAAATTTTGTACGAAACTGTGAGATTGATTGAGGAATATAAGATGTAATAAGGTCGTAAATATTATTCTTTCAACTCTTTTCCACAAATTTGATGGCCCTGACAAGAGCCGATGGCTTTCTTAGCCTCGATGCAGTCACAGATAAATAGCACTGCGGGATTGATCAGTTGATTGCCATGGTCCGTGGATGGCGCACAACAGCAGTGGATCACCGGGCACAAGGGGAAATCTGGAAACGGTGCTCACTCTTGAAATCTTGAGCGATTTCATTAGTCCGACGCTTGATTCGCTGCTCTTTTCTCTTCGGATCAGCTTCTGGAATTTAGCTCCTAACGGGCTTGCTTCTTGACCATCGATCACCAGACGCTGGAACGCTAGCTTGGAGGTCAGCAGGTGCGGACGTCGCTGCACAGGATCGGAGGAGCTCTTGCCAGCTCGGAAGTCGAAACGGAATGAAACCGAATCCGACGAAGGAAGCATGCTATATACCCTTAGATTAGCAGATTATGCTCCTCCCATTCGTGCTCTTCTCTTTCTAATCGACCAATCTGGAAAATGGGTATGTGCCAATAATGTGTTGGGCTAAGAATTACTTGAAAATTGCGGAAAATGAAAATGCGGGAGAAATTGATCGAACATGAATAGTTGGAAGGGTTGACATTTATTAAATATTCTATAGATAGCTATTCATAATCAATAGTTTTCTTTAGTATGAAGGTGAATTTCTGATTAATGCGTGCCAAAATGATGAAAATTGTTCTATCAGAATTTCTCTTCAAAACCATTCTAAATATGACGCAATTTTGTTACATGTGATAATTTTCATAATCGAAATGCTCCCATAAAATATGGCAAATCAAAGACACTGTTGGAAATGCCACTCTAGTTTACAATCGTTGTGAAATGTAGAGCTTCCACCCCGACGGCACAGCAGCAGCGTCCAAGAATAGTCTCAAATTGTCGTGTCATCAATTATTCATGACAAATCAAATTTTGTACGAAGCTTGAGATTGATTGAGGAATATAAGATGTAATAAGGTCGGAAATATTATTCTTTCAACTCTTTTCCACAAATTTGATGGCCCTGACAAGGGCCGATGGCTTTCTTAGCCTCGATGCAGTCACAGATAAATAGCACTGCGGGATTGATCAGTTGATTTCCATGGTCCGTGGATGGCGCACAACAGCAACGGGTAGTGGATCACCGGGCACAAGGCAAAATCTGGAAACGATGCTCACTCTTGAAATCTTGAGCGATTTCCACCGATCACCAGACGCTGGATCGCTGGCTTCAAATCAGCAGGTGCGGACGTCGCTCCGCAGGATCGTAGCAGCTCTTGCCAGCTCGGAAGTCGAAACGGAATGAAACCGAATCCAACGAAGGGAGCATGCTATATACCCTTAGATTAGCAGATTATGCTCCTCCCCTTCGTGCTCTTCTCTTTCTAATCGACCAATCTGGGAAATGCATATGTGCCAATAATGAGTTGGACTTAGAATTACTTGATAATTGCGAAAAATGATAATGCGTGAGAAATTGGTCGAACATGAATGAAAGGGTTGACAATTACTAAATATTCAATAGTTCGCTATTGATAATCAATAGTTTTCTTTAATATGAAGGTAAATTTCTGATCCATGGTGCCAAAATTATGAAAATTGTTCAATGGGAATTTCTTTTCAAAAGCATTCTAAACATGTCGCAATTTTGTTACATGTGATCATTTTCGTAATCGAAGTGTTCTCATAAAATATGGCAAATCAAAGACACTGTCGGAAATTCCACTCTAGTTTACAATCGTTATGAAATTTTGAGCACTCACCCCGACGGCACTGCAGCAGCGTCCACGAATAGTCTCAAATTGACGTGCCATCAATTATTCATAACAAATTAAATTTTGTACGAAGCTGCGAGATTGATTGAGGAATATAAGATGTAATAAGGTTGGAAATATTATTCCTTCAACTCTTTTCCACAAATATTATGGCCCTGACAAGGGCCGATGGCTTTCTTAGCCTCGATTCGGTTACAGATAAATAGCACTACGGGATGTTATCAGTTGATTGCCATGGTCAAACGGGGAATTTGCTTATACGACGAACCAGCTGAATGGTTCGTGACGTGGATGGCGCCCAATAGCAACGGGTATTGGATCCCCGGGCACAAGTCGAAATCAGGAAACGATGCTCACTCTTGAAAGCTTAAGCGATTTCACCAGTCCGACGCTCGATTAGCAGCATCTCCTCGGATCAGCAACTCTGGGGGCTTCTGGTTTCTGGTTCCTAACGGGCTTGCTTCTGGACCACCGATCACGAGTCGAAATCTGGGAGCGCGGATAAATTTGCAGCGGCGATGACGATGGCTTGGACGCTTCTCCGAGCAGCAGTAGTTTGCCGCTCGGAGAAGCGCCCAAGCCATCGTCATCGCCGCCGCAAATCAATCTTGCGTCTTCCTCTTCCGACGACACAAATTGGACTGTGACGCGGGTGCAAAAGCAAAGCGAGAATGACTCGCCCGACCGTGTTCACAGTCCGACCGCAAAAAGAAGACTGAGGGAAGAAGCAGGGACCCGTTTGCTTTTATAGTGGGAAGCGACACCGTCGAAAAGTGCTCGAACGTGATTGGTTGGATAAGAAAGGGGTCAACATTTATCAAATTTTCAATAGTTAAACAACAAAATTCACTTATCGGATATATTACTTACGATGCGTACATATATTTCTGATCGAATGATACTAAAATCGTAATAATTGGTTCATAAACAACTGAGTTATTAACGTTCAAAATCTCCCCTGATTTCGTTACATGTCTCATTCTCCGTACTTTTAAAGTGAAATGTTGAGCACTCACCCCGATGGCACAGCAGCAGCGTCCACGACTAGTCAATTATTCATAACAAATTAAATTTTGTATGAAGCTGCGAGATTGATTGAGAAATAGAAGATCTAATAAGGTCGGAAATATTATTCCTTCAACTCTTTACCACAAATTTGATGGTCCTGACAAGGTCCGTTGGCAGATGAATAGCACTGCGGGAAGTTATCACTTGATCGCCATGGTCAAACGGGAAATCCTCAACGCAAACAGCAACGGGTAGTGGATCCACGGGCACATGTCGAAATCTGGAAACTCGAGCGCTTCCGACGCTCGATTAGCAGCAGCTTCTCGGATCAGCAATTCTGGGGGCTTCTGGTATCTGGTTCCTATCGGGCTTGCTTCTTGACCGCCGATGCTGAATTTATCACGGGTCGAAATCTGGGAGCGCGGATAAATTTGCGGCGGCGACGACGATGGCTTGGACGCTTCTCCGAGCAGCAGTAGTTTGCCGCTCGGAGAAGCGCCCAAGCCATCGTCACACGCTAAACTTCATCCGCTCAGAAATGAATGCCGAGTACACAAAATCGGCCTCTCTTCATGCAGCACAGATTCTGTGCAAAGGGGGCTGTACACAGTTTTGTGCAAACGGTGGTAAACAAACCGAATGAGTGAAATGCGCACAGAGGAGGAACGCTTGGAATGCGGAATTCGCTTCCATGTTTGTTTTGCTTTTGACAACATTAAAAAAACATTCCGATTTTGAAGTTTTTCAGAGATTTTTTCATTCGAATAGCCGAAGCGGAAGCAAATGGGGGAAAAACTTTCTCAATTGCGACCATCTTCCGGCTTTTCGCTGGAAAAAAATCCCTGAAAACTCCTCATCATACCAACGGTCAACTGTTTGCTGCCGCGCGGGAGATGACTGACAGTTCCATTTCCATCGATCCGCGCACAGACAATGGTCAACACATCGGTTACACATAGCATGAGTGCGACTTACACAGAATTTTCACTCAGCCAGAGAGTCCTGCATTGTTTGCCTCATTCTGTGTAGTTTTAACACATGCGCTGCGTTGAGCAGGCTTAGCGTGCATCGCCGCCTCAAATCAATCTTGCGTCTTCCTCTTCCGACGACACAAATTGGACTGTGACGCGGGTGCAAAAGCAAAGCGAGAATGACTCGCCCGACCGTGTTCACAGTCCGACCGCAAAAAGAAGACTGAGGGAAGAAGCAGGGACCCGTTTGCTTTTATAGTGGGAAGCGACACCGTCGAAAAGTGCTCGAACGTGATTGGTTGGATAAGAAAGGGGTCAACATTTATCAAATTTTCAATAGTTAAACAACAAAATTCACTTATCGGATATATTACTAACGATGCGTAGATACATTTCTGATCGAATGATACTAAAATCGTAATAATTGGTTCATAAACAACTGAGTTATTAACGTTCAAAATCTCCCCTAATTTCGTTACATGTCTCATTTTCCGTACTTTTAAAGTGCACCCCAATATAGAAAACAAAGACGTAGTCCTACGTCAAAAAGATCGGAGGTTCATGCAAGTTCAATAATATGTGTGTTCCAGCACACCGTGCGGCCTACGGTGCTGAAAAGTAGCACTTTTCAGTACTGTTTTGGTAGGCGTCAACCGAATAACCCAGTTTCCCAGTCTCTTCATACCATGCTTATTCTGCGCGGCGTGTGATTCGAGACGAGTCGTTCTCACCTTGGGTGACGTGAGGCTTCTAATGTTAATCAAATGGAAGCGATTCGACACCTTACCGACTCGTCTTGCCCAACAAGCCGCACAGAATAAGCACAATTGCATCTGATTCTACGTCTGGCGTGAGGTGAGAAATATCGGTGTCTTAAAGCGAGGTGACAATTCTCGACTCGACCTCGACGTCTCGTACCGTTCTATGTCACTATTTACCGTGCACCATTCACCGTGCATATAGTTTTCATCATGATTTATTTTTGTATCTTGATCAAATGCTATTGGTGGAGCAAATATGTTGCTAGTAGCGTGAGTACTCATTTTTTAGTGTATTAAAATCTTAATTTACAATAAAAGTTATAAAAATGATTAAACCATTATTTTTTCAGTAAAATCGTTATAGGAGTTTTGACTGTACTGTCCAAACCATTTTATATTCGCTCAAAAACTAAATATTAAGTAGTTAAATTACGACCTAATAATAAATACAATTTTACCCAATAATTTCAAGCCTTTTACTCTAATGCACGGTAAAAGAAACCATATATATTGAAAATGGTTAATTCACCGTGCATTTGTGTTTCGACTGAAACACAATAAAAAATTCTAATTTGCATTAAATCTCATGGTTCATACGATGAAATACATCTTGCTAGAAGTATCTATAACGAAAACTTGTTGAAATTATGAAAAATTCCATACTCTAACGTTAAAATGAAAAATGTGAATTTTTGGCGTTTCTACTAAGAGTGTTGAAAAAATCCATTACTAAACAGAATTCACACGATTTCTACTACATAAACTTAGTTTTTTATAATGCTTTGTAACAAGAACTACTTCATTTAATCAGTTTTATCTTATTTTGCGGACAAAAGAATAATTTGTGAAAATTGTATGAATATTCTGTAAGAATCTGTATGTGTGCGCGGTGAATGGAGGCCGCACGGTGACTGGTGACTTAACGGCACTAAAGGTATACAGCAGGTGTAAAAAATACTTGTTTTTATTTTAGGACAAATCCTGAATAAAAATCTATGAAAGATTCGTAGGAAATACGAGAAAAAAATCATTGGGTTAGTTCCAAATTATATCTTCAGAGCAAAGCTTGAGTCAATGTCAGAACAATTTTCTGATGAAATGTATGGATAAAACTATACTTGGAATAATACCACAAGTGACAAAAATGAAAATAATGTTTATAAAAAAATATTAACAATTATTCCCCATGATTCCCTAGTGCCTGGTTCGCCTCATCCTAAGGCATGAATTCTTTAATTTTTAAAGTTTTTAAAATAATCATGCCGCTCATACTAGTTTTAAGATACTAGCCTGGGATACATGCTGAAAATTTCAATGATTTTTTAGTATAAGGATTTAATGTGGGAAATCGGAAGGCAACGAATCCAAACCGATACAGTTTCGAACGTTTGACAACATTGCACATTTCAAAGTCATCTTCTTGTATAATATTGCAAATCCTTCAAATTTCATCCAAACTTCCCACAACGTTTCAACAAATTAAAACCTCAAAGATAGCATTAGTCGATCTTCACGCTCGAGCACCAACCGCAGGCACCCCAGCAGGAGTGCAGAAAAATGGACCGTCCACCTATTCTAGACCTGTCCCGGCGCTGGATGCTGATTGTGATGCGAGCTGATGATGATAAATGATACTGACCATTATCAACGCGCGCCACAGTAATGGACACACACACACTCTCAGCTCAACAACGCAAACGACGATGACGGGTAGCCAGCCACTCTACACTGTGATCCCTAAAGAATGCTGAATGCTTTTGAATCCGATCAACGATCCCGTCCATTCACGACGATCCAGTGAGGGGCCCCCCTATGTCCATCTCCGTTAATATTCCGCTGAGCATGGTCAATGCCAAAGCATTCCCCGACTCAATAATACAATAAAGTCAAAATGTTTTCATTTCCCATTTGACGCTGATCGGCATCGACAGAGCCCTATTGTGAAATGAGCGCATAGAGAGTATATCGGAGTTTGCAAAGTTCAGTCCTGGTCGGGAACTGTCTATTATCGCACATCATGAGATTTTCTGCCAGTTGGACATCTAGGCTCGTGCGGTGAGGCTTCAGGCTTTTTAATCACTTCATCAGGTAACGATGAGCTGGATGAAGCTCATTTTGTACGGAAACGGAGTGGGAATAGAGGTATGTGGATGCTTGAATGGTGAGTATCATGGTGGAAATACCGTTGAGTGAGCGAGCCGGAGATGACGTGATACAATTTCCGTAGAATGCTTGCGTGAGGAATGCTCACGAACGAACGCGTCTATTCGTATGATACAGTTTCATCGCATTCCAGCGTAATCAGTTCACAAAATTGGTGATTCAGTTTGATGCGTCAGGGGAGTTTAGCTCAATGTCTTCATTACTCATATCTTCGCCAGTCTAGTAAGGTTTTGTTCTGCATTAATCAATAAATGATATTTTTTTATTACTTTTTTTTTTTTTGAATGATGCTTCTTAAATCATTACATTTATTTCTTTTCCTTAGTTAATCACCTTTTTAGAGGATTTTATGAACACGTGACTACCGATAACGAAATTTCACACGAAGTTTACCAAAACTTACTAGGTTTGAAAAGGAACCATAAGGCGTTAAAATAGCACTCAAATGTATTGTTATATTGCTAAGATAGTCCCAAAACTCCCGTCATCAGAAAGAATTTGTGTACGCATACCACAAGAGTACGATGCCCAATGAATGAACGAAAAATTCTTCTCCCAGACCCATCACATCCCGTAGCATCATTTTCGTAATTATCGTCGTTGGTGTTCCTCGCGCCTCAAAATTATGATGCGCAAGTTGAAAGCGTGAATAAAAGTGAAGAACTGATACCCTCCGGAATTCGGTCAGGAGGAAGTGTTGGTCCGGGAGAGCCCGGGAAGATCCACCAAGACCATCGTCTTTTGAATAATTAAGAACGATTCAGTGTTTTGGTCATAAATTTCGTAAATTTTTAATAAACATTCAAAACCTTGGAACAGGTTTTTCCCTCAGCTTCGGATGTGCATTGCAGTGTGGTGGAGGGATGCACAAAATTTGTGGTATCATAAAAAATCCCTACCACACGAAAATTGAGGAAGGTCCAGCAGTAGGAAGGAACGCGCTCCACCGAAGGCTATAAAACCGATTGCTGCACGAGGAACATGAAATATAAAGGGCAAAATATAAAACAATAATAACATAATACGCCAGAATCGGTGCGAAAGCAAGACTAATAACCCTTATTTAGATACGTTTAATGGTCACGAAACGTCTTTATTTAGCTGGGGACCTCCGGCGGACTTCCAGAGTGGCTGGGGCTCTCTTCTGGCCGTGTCGTGGCGAGTGAAGAATCGCATGTGCTTTGTTCGTTTTGGTTCGGATGCTCGTTCCTTCTCTTTCCCAAGTTCTCCTCAGAAATTATTCCAGAGATCCACACAAGAGGACCACGCACGTTCTGAACCAGTCACTTGGATTGGCCCTTGGACCGGCTGTCTGGATTGAAAGCTCAAAATCTTCCCAAACCATACCACACACCGTTTTGTCGGCAAGTCTAGCCTCGGGGTCGATCCCGGCGAGTGCAAATGTTTGTCGAGTCGGGGTTCGCGGTGCGCACCTCTTTGTGCAGACACGGTGCTGCCCAGAGCATTAAAATAAGAAAAAAAAAACTCAATTAATTCTATACCAGGCTACAGACAACCATATAGCAATACACAGTGTTCTTTGAAGCCAGCTTGCGCCGGGCGATAAGTGAATATCGCCCACTGTCAATTGTGACAACTGTGAAAATATAGGCCATTGCTTTGATTAATGTTTGTTATGGTTATCAATTTTGGATATCTTTAACTCAGCCAATAATGTGCCAACAAGTTGAAGTATATTCAATATTACGATGGTTTTGGAAAGAAAGTAAACATTCGAAGGCATCCTGCAAGCCTCCAAGCATGCAATCAGTTACAATGAAACCTCCATGAGTCGATGTTCCATGGCTCGATATCGACTCATGGAACCATACAAAAAAATCATGATCACTATGATGGTCCCCTCAAACAGCTTTCCAAGGCATTTGTTTCCATGACTCGATATTTCCATGAGTCGATGGACCCTTCAGATATCGACTCATGGAGGTTTGACTGTATTTGATTGCTACGCAATTGAACAAAACTTCACCTTATGATTACACTCCCGATTGAATTTACCCGAAAATGGGTAAACACATCAAGATTTTGACTACGCTAGTATTCGTCCTTTGCCATGGGCCTGATCTATACACATCAATCGTTTTCTATGACTAAGTTTCACTACCCATAAAGATCTAACTGCTTCATATGGATTTTAGAAGTCATAGATTTTTTTCGCAATACTCTTCTTTCAATATATTTGAATTGTTTGATGCTAATATTATGTTAAAAGCATCCATACATTAGTTTGATAAAACCTCGTTATCGATGTTACGCCAATTGACTTGGCTATGTCCCTCCAACTTCGATTTAGGCCCACGCTTTCCAGAACCTGTCGCAACTGATCATGCAACCTCGCTCGCTGTGCTCCACCGGTCTTTTAAGCGTTTGTCTATAGTACATTTGATGCGGGGCGAATCTTTCTCGATCGCAGCTTCTTCTGGAGCCTATAGTAGGCACCACTTCCACTGATGATGCGTCTCTGTATTTCACGACTAACGTTGGTATCACTTATCAGCCGTTAACAAGGATCCGAGGTAGAAAAACACTTTCACCACCTCGAAAGCATTCACGTCCATCGTTATCAATCCCGGCTCTCCGCACGACATCTTCTAGTACGATGTTGAACAGCAGGAATAAAAGTCCATCACCCTGTCGAAGTCCCCGGCTGGATTCGAACGAACTGGAATGTTCGCCCGAAACCTTCACGCTATTCTGCACACCGTCCATCGTTGCCCTCATAAGTCTTGTGAGCTTCCCGGGAAAGCTATATTCATCCAAGATATTCCATAGCTCGATGCTATTATAAGCCGCTTCAAAATCGATGAACAGGTGATGGGTTGGGACTTGGTATTCACGGCATTTCTGAAGGATTTGCCGTATAGCTTTCCAGCTTTCGATCGCCTTACATCCGTCCGTCAGGGTGCTTCCACCCTTATCCCTACACAATGTCGGCTCGCATCACGAAGCCTTTTTGGGATGCGTTAAGCTTATCGCAGAAATTTCGCGTTTCTTGTGAACGATGCGCTGCTCCAATTCTTCTCATTCCGCTTTTTGTCCTGGAATAAGCGTTTTCTTATAAAATTTTCGCACATCTAGCAAAGCTAGAAATTTTCACCTAACCTGGCTATCTGGGGAGCACATGGAGCTTAGAGTCTGTGGTTCTCACATAACGGTCTATTACGGTCTATTACTCAACGGTCTGCTGCGGATTCACGTCTCGAGTGCGGTAACAGATAAAAAAAGGGGAAAACAACTCTGTACCACGCCACTTTTCATTAGCTTGGGCTACAAGTCCGATAACCCCCTGGAACTACCTCATGGTATTACTTCAGGAGGCAGAGGGCTTGTTGAAGCCTCTACGCCTTTTCGTCACCTCTTGATTCATTCGATCTGTCTGCAATTTGTCACTTCAACGTCACTCACATTTTGGGGCCGACCATACACCTGGGCCATGTGAAACTCTTTCGATGGATACTACTGTGTTTTGTTGGTGCCCTTGACTCTATTTTTCTGCTCGTCATGCTCTATGGGCGGGCCGGTTGGATGCCGAGGTTGGTCTTGCGATTACGGTTGAGAGGTGACTTCCGGTTCGCAAGCTCTCTGACGACCCAAAACCTGCGATTCGTCGTGATCGATACTACTCGGCTTAGTTCCCGGCAGTGAAGCTAGCCTACTCCGATGGAGAGTACCTCGACGGAGGAATATCTCTCGAAACCGGTAACGTTACGCGTTGTTCATACTTCGTTGTTGGCCGGTAGAGTGCCGAAGTCGGCCCAGAGATTCCGGTTGGAGGATGGCTTCCGGCTCACTGGTGCTCCGACGACTCATGCCGGTGATACGCTCGCACTGTTCAGAATAGCCCCCGACGGTGGATCTATCCTACTCCGACGAAGATTTCCCCGGCGGCAGAAGTTCTTCCGAACCGATGCTGAAATAGCCGGGTTTACTGCTTACATGTGTTCGTGAGTTACATGTCCTCCTTTCCACGTACCCGACGATGCTCTTGGCTGCTTATATGGTATTCCAGCAGTCAGCAAGAGGGGCTTCGTCAAGCTCGCTCTCTTTCGGCAACACTACCTCGTGATTCTGCGCATATGCAGTGGCAATATTCGGTTGTTTGTGTCGCGCTAGATTATACCGATGCGGGCGTCGGTACCGTACATTGTTGTTCTCAAAGATTTTTTTTTGTTTTGGTGAGGCTGGGTCCCAGTTTTGAGTCTTATACATTTGGTTGAATGGCGCTCAGTCAAAATTATGTTTAGTCAAACGATTTCGTCGAATGAAAATTTGTTCAAAAACGTTTGATTGCAATAGTAAGATTATGTCAGTAAGATTATTTCAGTCAATGTGCAAAAACTTAACCCTTTGTCTTCGTTTGGGGTCAATATGACTCTAGAACACTTCGTCTGTTACTTTTTTTTTTAAATGAACCGTTTTGTTTTTTTTTTCACACGTTGGTGGTCGTAATTTTTTTGTTCGTAATTTATTTTACTTTACTGGGGCGGTTCCCTGATACAATCATTGATGCTCCCTATTTTCCTCTGGCTAGATCGATTATTTGTCAGGTCGGCCAGTGATGAGAACCTAGCGAGTTAGTTTTGCGTTGTCGTTTCGTTCGTATGTTTCACGAAACCCCAAATCCTTTCCTTCCCTTTAATTGTTCTTCCCACAGTTGCACGTCAGCCGACTCGTAGCTATCTTCGATCGGGAGTAATTAGACCCATTCACTGGGGTCTCTACGGCCGGGCAAGCCCTAAACTTGCAGGTGGTCTCCGAAAGGAGTGGCGCAAAAGCCACCTTACATTAAACCCCGAAACGCGCAGGCTGGCGTGTTACACCATACCGGCACGAAGATCATGTGTGACTCTCGCAGCGACTACGAGAAGGCCGGCAAGCTACTGAAGGCATAGGGGCTGGAATTTTACACCCACGATGTCCCCGGTAGCAAGCCGTTGAAGGTGATCATCCGAGGGCTGCTGAAATACACCCCGGAGGCAATCGTCGACGACATGAAGGTGGTCGGACTGAAGCCAATGAATGTATTTCCCATTCGGCGAATGCAAGGAGGAAGGCATCGGGACAACATCTACTTGGCCCACCTGGAGAAGGCATCCATCACCATGGCGGGCCTGACGAAGGTGAGAACACTCTTCAACATTATTGTTCAAAGGGAGCATTACCACCCGAAGAAGAAGGACTTGACGCAGTGCGGCAACTGCCTCGCGTTCGGTCACGGTTCGAGGAACTGCTACATGAAGCCTCGCTGTGGAAAATGTGCCGGTGCGCACGCAACAACGACATGCCAGCCGATGGAGGAGGGCATCAAACCGAAGTGTGCCAACTGCGGTTCCAACCACGAGGGCAGCAGTCGTAATTGCCCAAAACGAGCGGAGTTCCTGGCGATCCTACAGCAAGCATCCGCCAAGAAGCAGGGACAACAGCGTCAGTTTCGGCCACCCCCACCGCTGACTGAGGAGCACTTTCCAACTTCCAGCTACCAGGTGCCCAATCTGCCACCGCTTCTACCAAACCACCGGCAGGCACCTTCCGATCAGCATCGCTTTGGGGCGCCACCGTTGCTCCACCGATGCAGAAAGCGCCCCCTCCTGGATGGGAGAATCCTGGACCTAGTGCCCCCGGGACTCCTTCCTCTGACGACGGCTCCCTGTACACACAGGAGCCAATTTTGGAATACACCAGGAACTTGTCAACGATGCCGCCAACTCGGTGACAAATTCCTCTCCAAATATGGGCCGTGAGGCCATCACCAGCATCGCAAACTGGAACGCTCGTTCCCTCCGGAACAAAGCCATCGAGTTCGTCGACTTTCTCGAAGAGAAAAGCATCGACATTGCCATCATCACGGAGACGCACCTCAAGCATGAGATGAGCGTCTCCATTCCCAACCATCGACTTGTGCTCTGAAGGAAGGGAAACCGCCATCGCTTTGTGCCATAACATCAACTGTCGCGTGCTGCCGAGCCTGCAGCTCAAACTCATCGAGGCCGTAGGAGTAGAAGTGTAAGCTTCTGACGGCCCGATCACCATCATCGCTGCATACTGTCCAACGCAAGCGAACAACAACGACATCACCAGGCTTACTCGGCGGCACGGGCGGTACGTCATCGCTGGCGACCTCAACGCAAAGCACGAAGCCTGGGGGAACCCCCGAAGAAACCAAAACGGAGTCATTCTGCAGCAAGGCTTGGAGGAAGGTAACTTCAACATCTTGGGCCCGGATGCTCCCACCCGGTTGAGCAGAACCGGGGTCCATACCATCATCGACATGTTCATCACCAACATGGTAATCATCTCCCAACCGCTCGTCTACCAGGAGCTCAGCTCGGACTATTATCCGGTGGTGGCTGACGTTGGGTCCTCGGTCAACCGGCATCTCACGACTCGGCGCAACTGTCATCGTGTCAACTGGGACCAGTTCCGGCACTGTGTCACCCACGTAGACTACGAGGTGCGACTCGAATCATCTGATGACATCGATCGGCAGCAGCATGTCATCAAAGAGGCGACCTCCCAGGCTAGAGAACGGCACGAGCCGATCAGTCAGGTGAGCAACAATGTACCAATTGAAAGACTTAATAAAGATTTGATCCAACTTCGTATCACTATCCACAGGCAGCACCAGCGAACTGCGCTGCCTGCCCTTAAATCCGATGTCAATCGGATGAACAAAATTATCAAAGCCAGAATGTTAGACCTCAGAAACAAAAAATTTGGCTTATAAGATCCGCGCTCTTCCAGACTACGCTCAGCCGTCCTGGAAACTAAAAAAAAACCTTAAAAAAATGCTCCAAAAACATGAAGGCCCCAGGTTTCGATAACATCATGAACTTCGGCTTAGCTACTTCCCATCGTCTTGGAAGTCAGCTAAAGTCGTCCCCATCAGGAAACCTGACAAAGATCCTTCCTCCTCCAAAAGCTATCACCTCATCAGCCTTCTCTCAGCGTTATCGAAGCTTTTCGAAAAGGCAGTTTATCGTCGACTTGCTTCTGTTGAGCAAAACAACATCCTGCTCGAGGAACAGTTTGGTTTTCGACGTGGGCGATCAACCGTGCACCAACTGTCCCGAGTCACCAACATCCTCAGACGGAACAAGTCTTTATCCAAAACCTCTGCCATGGCTCTGCTCGATGTCGAAAAAGCATTCGACATTCGGTCAAATTACCATTCAACCAATGAGTACTATGCAAGTCCTTTTCCTAAAGAAAATCTTCATCGAAGAAATGTTAATTTCATATAGAAGTCCACCTGAGATATAAGCGTCCAAGGTATTGAAAATTCACTGTTTTTAGACCTTTTTCCACAATATCCCCTCCTTGCCATGAACCATTCTTCTTTTGAATTTTCTTTAATTAGATTTGCAGAAAAATTAAAACTGCAGAAAAGTCGGAAATCCGTTCAAATTCGCACAGACAGAAGAATAATTAAAGTAAAACCCACAGCTGCCCGCATCCAAAATTTAACGCCCAGAAGTATGCCTCGAAGTATACAGGCGTATCTGCAGTGATCGATTTCTCTTCGTCGATTTTCTCTTTGCATTAGTACGCGAAAATCAAACGATTTTTGTAACATTTTACAATGTAGCATGAAGAAGGACGATGAGAACTTTCTACTGAATCGAAAATAGCAGTCGAAAACAATCGCCCGGTCGAGAAATTAGCTGAAGAGAAAATCTATGAAGAGAAATTGATCATTGCAGTTACGCCCTTATGATACTGAACGCGAGACTTGCACTTCAATTGCATAAGTTGCATCAATACGAGTGTTCATGAATATTGTGCAATCTAGAATATTGTGCAAAAATGAAGTTACAGTTGGAATTGGCTCCGTAAAGCCTTATAGCGCTTGAGCTTATGGAAAATCAACTAATTGTGAAAAAATAGCATGCAATTGAATTCAGCTTTGACAGCATTGACAAATTCTCAAAAAACTCTTCTAATTTTAAAATCTGTATCTTTTTTAATCATTGGTTATCTGGATCCGAGATATTCGAAATTCCTTGCAGGACCGACGTATAGCCATAACCCACGTAAATACATCAGGCTAGAGATTTTTTTCTGAATTTCGACTATTCGCATATCGAATCAATACTTTAATGAGTATCTGTTGGGGAAAATGAAACAAAATGTTGCAATCTTTTGGAGTAATTAGCATTTCTATTCCAACCGAAAAAGATCTTGGAAGCTTCCAAAAACATCAAATTGTAGTTTTAGATTTCTGGCGGCTTAAGAAAATGTGTATGGATAGTGTCGGTCCCCTAAGGAACATTGGAATATCTTCTAAATCAGATGAGCGATAGTCTATATCAACAAAGATTTAGAAAACAGAAGAGTTTCTTGAAAACTTGTGACAAATAGTGCAAAAATACTGAGAAATAAAAGAAGATATCGCGATTTAAATATATTTTGTGATGAAAAAATGAAGCTACTAAAAGGAGGGTAACGATATAAAAATGCCTTGATAACCTATTCAAAATTAATACTTTCGATGGATAAGCCGCAAAAATGGTTTCACTCAAAGTTTACCTGATATTGAAATTACAAATAACACAGTTCGACAAAAAAAGTCGATCTGAATGCACAGAAACCAGACACCCCGGGCTTAAAAGTATAAAAATAAACAAAAATAATGGCGTTTTCAGAATGTTCGTGTCTGCCCCAGGTCATTTTTTAAATATACTTGAACATTTTGCATTTTTTATTTAAAAATCTAATCTAATCGATAACTTGACACAGTGTTTTATTTTCAGGACAGCAGAATTCATGTGCCATATTATGTTTTATACTTGAAATTCAATATGAAGAGTTGTATTGAGATTTTCATGGACTCACACCCCCCCCCTTTTTGAACCCTCCCAATTTTTAAAGTATTGCAAGTGATGGAATATTTAATATAAATGGTTGAACTAAGCGATTTTAGTGATTCTACAATCCACCAGCTATCTCTCCCGAAATATCGTGGCTTATGAACAACCCCTATACTATATCATGGGACCGTCCATAAATTGCGAGTTCATTTTAAGGGGGTTACGGTTCAAAGGTTACGGTTCATGTAAATAGAAACACAAATTTGAAGAGTTGACCACAAGAGGAAGGGGGATGAAAACTACCAAAAATATAACCACGCGGTTTATGAAGGACCATTTTGTTTCTTGTTTACTATAATGACTTACATTTTGGTCACAAAAAATTCCTTTTAAATGTTATTGGACTTTAAAGCATTTTCACAAATATCAAAAATATACATTTTCAAGACAAATTTATTTTTTGTTCACGAAGATCTACAGTTCCTTGAGATAGCAGTAGAGTTTATTTGCAGCTACACAATCTTCTGCATTATTTTTTGTACATCACGTTTTTATACTTTTGCTATCATGTAAATTAGAATTTCGGATTGAGAGAAATAAAATGGAATATATGTTTCATGATACTTTTTTTAACCTATTTTCTACATGTATTGAAGAACGAAATATTTTGTTTTGATTGGTTATTATCTTCCACAGGTTTGAAGGAAATCTTGCAAGATGACAAATCAAAGAATGCATTTTCAATGTAACATTAATGTCTAATTTTTTATAACTAGTAATCATGTTACTTATAAGTTCTTTGTAGTTGTTAGCTCTATGGTTCCCCACAAAACCGGCAAAAACAAGTTTGAAATTTTGTAAGCAGATTTTTCATCAATTGTTAATATGTTATCAAAATCAGTGCTTTTGAATATTTTTCGAATTTCAGGCCCATCTCAACATTCATGTGACTTAATTTTGGGAAAAGATCCTTCAGATGCTCCGTCACTTTAGAATTTTGGCATTCAGGGTAATGGGGTAGGATCGCAAACACAATGATTAATTTTAGACAAATCTTTGATTCGTGGATCCCTTCTAAAGTACTGCTTGTACTTGTCAATTACCAGTCGAGTGAAGTTTATTTGCTTGTGTCTTGGCATGTTAAAACCACAAATGTTACACAAAAGACTTCTAACCAAATCACATTTTAAGTTATCCATTCTCACTTTGCATTGATATTTTACTTTGTTTTTCACTTGAATGAAGAAACATATCACGGCAGAATGTGACAACAAAAGTCAACCATTTTTATCAGCTCACAGCTAAGTAGTAATGTTTTTATAGTGAGCATCAAACTGCGAGGCTCACCATAGAAAAACGATTTTATTCAGTATTATATATTTCAGTACAGTGCCAGAATAACGGCCTAAAATGAGTTTTATTCACCTAACAGGTTATTTGATAAATTACAATCATTTAATGAACATCAGTTTCTTAAAAATAACGTTTTATACGGAATAGATGAGAAAAACACAAAGGCGCATTTGATTTTCTCTTTCCATTCGAGCTCTGATGTCTATTTTGGCCACCTTCTCCTCTGGCGCATTTGAGATTGAGTGTGGCTGAAGGGCGATAGTGATGATGGTTCGTGTGAAAGAGCGTAGCAAAAAAAAAAAAGACTCAAGGCTGCACAGACTGAACGATCACAAACATTAGGCAACGGACAACACGAAACACCCAGTAGCCCAATGATGAATTTTTCGTTTGACGAAAAGTTTCCAACGACTGGAGCAGGAATCAAACCCACACTTCATGGCACAATACGCCAAAACGACTGACGCTGCTAACCGCACGGCCACGAAACCTACAAAACGGTGAAACTGATGATAGCCAAACCAGAAAGACGAGGTCTTAAAACGCAATCGCTGCTGTCAAGCTGAAGGAGACGAAAAACCGAGGGGCGCAACCATTCTGAATTTTGATGAATCGCGCATGATGCATTTTTATTTATTTAAACGTGATATTCATAATATGAAAATAAATCAAATGGTTTACCACAAAGGTAATATTGTAATGGATCATACAAAAATGCATCATGTGGTTAAATCGATCAGAAACATAATGTAGAATTGAAATTATATCCACTTAACTTCAAACCGATTTTACTGGGAATGTATAAGTTTTCACATTCGCCCTAATTCTGACTATGTATTGAATTTCAAGCGTTTGCAACTGTGTGTCTGCTTAAATTAACGTACATATTTTTTCGCCATACTAGATTGTTTTTCCCGAAACGACTATTTGTTTACTAACATTGAATTCTCTTGGAGAACCACTTCCCAGTGGGATCCGAAGATGGTGGCTCGTTTTTCCCATGGGGTAGTATTGTGGTAGAAAAACCTGTTTTTATAAATTTATCTTACCTGTAAATCGTTGGCCACCTGTAAAGGAGGCACAAGTATTTTTTGTTTTCCAATTAATCAATGTGAAATTTGTGTATCGATTTCCAAAAGCTTCACTGTTAAAAATAATGAAGATTACACGTCATGTAAACTTCATTTATGCGATGTAAACATGACGTCATATAAATTTAAGTCTGAAATCATGTAAAATGTGTTATATGTCATGTAATCACACAGAATCCTGCTGGATTACATGACATTTAATTGAAGTTTACATGACATATCATGTAAATATCTGTGATATTCCACGCTCCAATTATGTGCATTATATGTCTCAGAAATTTACAGGTTTCGTTCGAACTGTGGTCAATTTCAGCATTATTTATCCTTCAAATCAAGTCCCTCTCCCCCTTCGTGGCCTTTTGTCCATATATAAAATTAAAAAAATCACGTGATTTATGGAGAGCCCCTTGATCTAAAATTCGATATTGTAAACAAGAAATAATATAACCTGCAAGGGGTCCTCCATAAAACACGTGGTTATATTTTTGGTAGTTCATCCCTCTTTCCCTTGTGGTCAACTTCAAATTTTTATTTTTATTTTTATTTACATGAACCTTTGAACAGACACCTCCCCCCCCCCCCCCTAAAATAAACACGCGATTTATGGACGGTTCCATAGTATAATAAAGGGATTGTTCATAAACCACGATATTTCTGGAGAGAATCACTAAAATTGCTTATTTCAACCATTTATATCAAATATTCCCTCATTTGCAATACTTTAAAAAAGGGGAGGGTACAAAGGGGGGGGTCCATTCAAATCTTAATGCAACTCTTCATATTGAGTTTCAAGTTCAAAACATAATATGGCACATGAATTCTGCTGTCCTGAAAATAAAACACTGTGTCAAGTTATCGATTAGATTAGATTTTTCAATAAAAAAAAGCAAAATGTTCAAGTATATTTTAAAAATGACCTGGGGCAGACACGAAAATTCTGAAAACGCCATTATTTTTGTTTATTTTTATACTTTCAAGCCCGGGGTGTCCGGTCTCTGTGCATTCAGATCGACTTTTTTTGTCGAACAGTGTAATATAACAAACCAAGTATTGATGGTCTGCTGTTGATCACGATAAATGGCATTGAAATTTATCTGTTTTACTCATAATTTTTAAACTAATTCCATTAGAAGGGGGGGACGGGTAACTTCAGAGATCGCCCCTGCGATTTTTTTTCAGAAACTTTACCAAGACATGCAGTTATAGAAAACACTCGGTGAGCCCAGATTTGATGTCGATTTTTTCTGATAATAACGGGGTCTGGGAAGCACCGTGTCAGAAGGCTTCACATAAGGTCTTCCCGGGCCGATCGCGCGCTTCGTGGTTGGTCAAGCAGCCCGCAGAAGATTGCCCCGCGTGAGTCTCGAATACACCGTGCGGTGGAGCTGAAACACAAAACAAAGATGTAATTTCGGCTCCTTCGGGGCCTATAATCAGCACTGGCCAGCATCACCTTCGGGATGCTACCTACCAACAACACCCCGAAGAATGGACCGAACCGGGAGGAAATAGGGCTCATCAAGTTATTGGAAGTCGGTGTGCAATGCATGGATGCTTTCGATGTGCCGAAAATGGAGCTATTACTGGTGTGTGCATATATTTATCTCAGCAGGTTCGAAAAAAATGCGGTGAAACAAGCGATTGGTAAATAAAGTTATTTGAAGTAATTTGCGCTTAGGAACCGTGAGGAAATGCTGCTTTAGAGCGATTTCGAAAATGACTCCATTTGGTTGATATAACGAACATTTTCAGAGGGCTTAAAATACAGAACATTGTAATAAAGTTTCAGAGCAGTGAGTTGGAAAAAATTGCCGCTTGCCGGGTAGCCTGATATGCAATGGAATATCATTACCAGGAATCTCAAAAAAAAACTTAAATAATCCAAAGTAGCTTTGAAAATATTACTGGAAATGTCCAGTCTATTTTTTAAGACTGCTGAAGGTCTGGAAAAAGTTTATGAGAACCTCCTGGAACCTTCTCAAACAAAAAGCCCTAGGAAAACTACTGAAAGAATCTCTCATTTCTTTCGATCATTGGAAAAATCGCTGAAAGTCTGCGCGTAAATTATAGGCATTCCTGGAAAACAAAATTGAATATTTCCGAGGCTCACTCTTGAAGGCATGGTCGAAATAATTTCTTCAAAAACTCTTGTAGAGTAGTACGAGAAATGGTTAAAGAATTTTTGTAACTATATTGTAGCAATTTCCACATTTTTGGATATTTTATTATGAAGTGCATATTAAAGTTTGAAACTACTAAAGGTTCACGTTTATTTTTATTTTTTTAGCTTTTGGCCAAATTTATTGGATCATCTTTGGAGGTCTTTCTTGGCCTTGTTTCCATTCGATAACTGACCAGTCTTCAAAACATGCATGCCAATGTCAGTGGCACCAACAAGTGGTGTAAACAAGGAATGCTCATGTCCTTTTCCGGTAGGTCGCAAAATATTCCATACGCTATTTTCGTTGCCAACAAACTAAAAAGCTTGAGCATTGAACCAATGTTGTTGATTGTAAACGTTGGGAGTGCCGGTGCTGGTGGGAAATTATTAATGATGAAAATTAAACATTGAAAGCACTTTTATTTGGCATTGATTAATTGGATTTTGATGCTAATGACAGAGTGAGTGCGCGACTTCTCGCGGTGGCAATCGGTGGCCTCCTCCGCGATTTTGGTGCGCCACACACAAACTGTCCGCGGGCTCGTATCGTGCCATGGAATTTTAATTAATAACCGCACCAACTTCGGCGAGGCTGCATCCCGGTGGACATTTAGTGGGTGCTGAGAGAGGAGCAGGAGCTCATACAGTCATAGCGGTGAACGCGCAGCTATTCCTCCGGGTCAAGCTGAGTGTCATGGGTTCGAATCCCACTGGTCGAGAATCTTTTCGGGTTGGGAATTGTCTAGTCTTCCCAGGACATTTAGTATCTACGTACCTGCCACATGCAAAAAAGGTCAATTGGAAAACAAAGCTTTCAGTTAATAACTGTGGAAATGCTGATAAGAACACTAAGCTGAGAAGCAGGCTCTATCGCAGTTGGGATGTAACATCAGAAAGAAAAAGGAAGGAGCGGAGCAAACAAACTTGGCCACTGGTCCAGTTAGTATTATGATGGCGTGCAAGGAACAGTGCAACCACGGAGGCTTTTAAGAGTTGAAATATGATTTTCAGATAGGATGCACCTCGAAGACGACGATGATGATGACTTTGAAACGCAGCAGCAAAGCGCGGGTGGTTGGTATGTATTAAGAGCATAGAGTGACCAGCGGTAACCCAAATTTCTTGTATTTATTTTTATTGATTTTAGTCCTTGAAGCATAGTCACCTTACGAAACAAGCAGCCAGAATTAAAAATCATTTTCCCCGTTGGGGCAATATTACGTTCATAAATTGTGATCACGAGAACGACGCCAGCCAACCAAATGGGGAACACGACTGAGAACAAAACTGCCCAACGTCGGACCAGTGAACACACTCACAACTAAATTAATGTTGTGACAATTCTGGCTCTGTGATGTTGAGAGGCGCCTCAATGGGTGGGGAGGCAACAAGACGAGAGACGAAATTGGAACAACTTTCCCGCATCGATCGCCGTCGTCGCACTATGGGGCTGAAACTTACTTCGCTTGGCCAAAACGTCTGGCGCTTTGGGGATGCTTCTTAGAGATTTGGCGGAAAATTGGAGCTTTATTTTGACGGTATTGAATTTGATCTACATACAAGGGATAGGCAAAATGATTGGAGTAGACGAAATTCTAGATTCAAATGCTTACTTTAAAAAAATGGATGAAATTGGATGCATCTGGTAACATTCTATGGCAAATTTAGTATTTTTTCAGTAATTTGTCAGACCATACATATTGGCCATATTCTAGATTTTATATTCAAAACAGTTTTTGTTCTGTCGCTTGTAATTTTGTGTGGTATGAAGTTTCATAGATGTTAACATTTTTCCGAGGAACAAGAACTAATTGAAGATTGAATGCAGGTGGACACGTTAAGGATTGTTGGAAATTTTCCTAAATATGGCCATTTCCGTAATACTGGTTCCGGAAAATATGATCAGTCACGTTTGTATTTCCAATCATGTATATATCAATCTGAACTGTATCCAATTGGGCATAAATCTTCAAGCTGATGCTTCCGGGAAAACATTCAGTAGCATAAGATGCTCTGACCACTCCATAGTAGGTTCCGGGTGCTCTGGGAGAAGTGGTCAATTAGAAACATGTGTGGTACCATATCAACATGGAAAGCATTTTCAGAACCACTAGCTGTCGTGGCCACTCTATAGTCGAAAGTGTCCAATCCAGAACATGTCTGGAACCATACCCATATTGATGGGTAATAAACTTCAAGATT
The DNA here is from genome assembly GCF_002204515.2 of Aedes aegypti. Classification (NCBI taxonomy): domain Eukaryota; kingdom Metazoa; phylum Arthropoda; class Insecta; order Diptera; family Culicidae; genus Aedes; species Aedes aegypti. The sequence goes on from NC_035108.1 coordinate 407,237,253, forward strand.
TGGTACTTGGAATTTATTATAGAGTGGTCAAGTAGAAAGCGTGCAAAAAATTGGTTTGCATTAGTAAAGAAACTATATTTTTATAAATTAGAGCTAAATCGTGAGTTTTAACCGCATTCTCAAGTATAAATTTTACTCTCTATGTCCGTTTTATTGAAAAATCTCATACTTTTAAAATCATTTACGCATATTTATCGATCTACAGCAAATTGTACGCGTTTTTCTCCAAATATCTTGATCGAAAATCTTGGAATAACATATTATGAAAATAAGACGTGGAAAATAAATTCGATTCAATTACAGCAGTGTTGCCAATTTTGATGACTGTTATTGTGCTTTGAAAGGTCTTCTGAAAATAAAACATTTGTTCTTTTATTGTACTTTAAATGTGACATGGGGACTAATTATGCAAACCTATGAAGGCATTGATTATTTTTGATATTAATACTAGGGTAACAGTCGTATTTTGGACCCTCAAGGAAGTGATTTTAGTTTTTTGTCCCAATTAATTAATTGCACAGCGTAACCAAGTCAAAGAACATGCCAAAATTTGGAGAAAAACTTCATCTGCGAGATAAAAATTCCCATACAGTCATGAAGGGTCCAAAAAAACGTTGAAAGTAATTGAATTGTGAAGAACTGTTTTTCATTATTTTGGACACACCAATACAATTTGGACACTCAAAGCATATATTTTGGACACCCCGCATTTTTTACCGTTTGGCGACACTGATTGTATAATATGCTTGTCCATAGTCTAATCAATCTATTGACAATGGAAAACCGAAGAAATTCTACGCATTTAGTTCAGAAATTTGAAAAAAGTTTTTGTTTACATTTGAAAAATTTCTGACGGCTTCAATTTCTATGTGTAACGTGTTGTAACGGTTGCATGGATGAACCGATTAAATTGAATTGATTTCAGATAAAATAAACACATTTGCCATGCATAAACGGTTGATGCAAGTGCGGAATGGCCCTGTCTTTCCAAATGGCATGCGGATTGTGTTGGTCTTTCGATTTAAACTGGGAAATTTGCAGGAAAATGGCCCAGGGGGTCCAAAATATGTAGGGCTTCAAAATATATTGGTTACCCTACATTTGTACTTCCGTCAGGACGTACCTTGAACCTTATAATTAAAGTCAGATCCCATTATAATTTAAAATATTTTCTTCAAAAAATCGGTGAAAAAATGATTTTATGACATCTGATAAATTGTTGCTTCATACCTTGGGGTCTGGTTTGATTCAAAAGGCACTTGGCGAACCCATATTGGGTATGTAACGGAAAAATGCCAACAAAGGATCAATTTTCTACGAACAATTACCGAAACATGGTGGGGTGCTCACCCGGATGACCTCATAAAACTCTATAAAACAACCATTCTCTCTGTTCTAGAGTATGGCTCTTTCTGTTTTCTCTCAGCAGCAAACTGCAACCTGATTAAATTGGAACGAGTTCAATATCGTTGTTTGCGTATCGCCTTAGGGTGTATGCACTCGACACATAATGCGAGCTTAGAGGTTCTGGCAGGGGTTTTACCACTACAGAACCGATTCTGGGAGCTCTCGCTAAGAATACTTGTTAAGTGTGGAGTGAGCAACACACTCGTCATCGAAAACTTCGAAGAATTGCTTAAACTGAATACTCAGTCGAAATTCATGAGAGTTTATCTCTACTATATGTCATCTGACATTAGCCTTCCGTGTTATAACCCTCCACGTGTACGCTTCACCAATGACAGTTCCTCTGTTGAATATGATCTGACCATGAAACAAGCTATTCATGGAATTCCAGATCAACTTCGATGTATAACTATCCCACGTATTTTTAATGCAAAGTACCAGAATGTCGATTCCTACAGGAGATATTTCACTGACGGGTCCCGTATCAATGGATCCACTGGCTTCGGTGTCTTCAATGAAAACTCTTCCGCCTTCCGAAAACTTCAGGAACCTTGCACGGTTTATGTTGCTGAGCTGGCAGCAATCAACTTCGCTTTGGGGATGATCTCAAACATGCCCGCAGACCACTTCTTCATCTTCTCGGATAGTCTCAGTTCTATTGAGGCACTCCGATCGATGAAACCTGTTAAGCATGCATCTTACTTTCTTACAAAAACAAGAGAGCAGATGTGTGCACTGGTCGAAAGATCATATAAGATTACCTTTGTATGGGTCCCCTCACATTGCCTAATTTATGGCAATGAGAAGGCGGACTCTCTCGCAAAGGTGGGCGCTGAGGAAGGTGAGATTTATGATAGACGAATTTCACACGATGAACTTTTTCATTTAGTACGTCGAAGTTCTCTTCACGGTTGGCAAAGCGATTGGCTAAATGGCCAACTGGGACGGTGGTTACATTCCATAATTCCTAGAGTTTCCTTGCGAGCCTGATGGAAAGGTTTGGACGTAAGTCGAGATTTCATTCGCGTGATGTCAAGACTTATGTCCAACCATTACTCGCTAGATGCACATCTACACAGAATTAACCTCGCGCTGAGCAATGTTTGTAATAGGTGTGGTTCCGGTTATGATGAAATCGATCACGTAGTTTGGCAATGCCCGGATATGGACGCCTCCAGAGCGCAACTTTTGGATACCCTTGTGGCCCGAGGTAGACAACCCTATGTTTCAGTTAGAGATGTGTTGGGCACTCGCGATTTCATTTATATGGTCGCAATTTACGATTTCCTTCGCCTGTCTTGTATAAAAGTTTAATTCTCTTGTGTTCTCTTCTCCAGTTTTTTTTTTTTTTTGTGTTGTCCCCTTTGTGTTGGATTGAGGATCCTGGCCATCCGGCAGACGAAGACCGGCAAGAATTTGGTACCAACGCCATGATACGTTAATCGAGCTATCACAATATACCTCCCGGATGAGCAGCAGAGAACCCTGATCCCAATCCCTACCATGTCCTTCCTTCAAAAATTTGTGACCACTTACCTCGAGTTGCCACGAGTACCCTGGCTCTAATAATTTTGGTACTAAAAAGTAAATAAATTGTAAATAGTACAAAAAATGAGTTTCGCCTCCGTAGAGCGTAGAGTTTTCAATCCCGGGAACATTTCCCGGGAAATGAGATTTCCCGGGATTCCCGTTTCCCGGGAAATGATTTCCTGTTTCCCGGGATTCCCGTATTTCCCGGGATTCCTGTATTTCCCGGGTATTTCTATTAACAAAGGATTGACCATCCATTTTCAAACCAAAACTATCGTATAATTTACTTTTCATATCATTCTAACCAATGACCTTACTAGATCACTAGTTATACTTCGATATTGATTTGTTGTTTTTTTGTAATCAAATAGTTGTTGATGAAATGGATAGCTCTTTGACGATATGTTTTTTTTTTTCAAAATAGATTTAAAATCCTGTATATTGTATAGCATCAATATACAGGATTTTTCGAGGGATCATCCATGAATTGAGTATGCTCATAAAGTTTTCATGGATTTAACCATCACATTTTCCATCGTTAGCTTCTAGTTGATTTATATTCTAGTGCTTGAAAGGTTTGATTTAATGTTGGTGCAGGTCGGACTCGTTGTATTGTTTTTTATCACTCCGTATAATCGAATCTTCCTAAAAATCGAATCACTAGAAGAAAAATAAAAATACGCTTTTTTTTTGTTGTTTTATTTATATAATGCAGTGACGTAGCCAGAAATTATTTCTAGGAACATTAGGGTTCTTGGGAAGCAGTGTTGATAAACTCACACATGAAAAATCTCAAGCGTGAGTTATGAGAAACACTGTGGGAAGAAATTAAACCTATTTTTCAAACCCCCTACACCCAAGACCTACACCCAAAGCTGCAAAACCATTCATATTGTACATCGCAATACCAAGTTATCTCAAATTTATGCATAAAATTTCAAAACCAAGAATATTAAAGAAAAGACTCCGGATAATCGAATCCCGGATAATCGAGTCCGTCCTGTACATATTAGTTGAACTTCATACGATTTGTCAAGAATAATCTTTACATGGACTCAATATCATAATTTTTGTTGTTCTGAAGCCTAGCGTACACAACGAAATTAATGAGTTTTTTTTTTTTTTAATAAATAGACACCGACACGTTAATGTTTTGTTGAGAAACATAAATAAATTACTTACAAAAAAGAGAATGTAGGTACCATACAAGTTTACTGGTATAAAAATAATATAACTAAAATACGAATAATTAAAAAAAATCATCAAGTTTGCTTCATTCTCACGTTTTTGCAAATTTCCCGGGATCCCGGGATTTCCCGGGAAATGGCAAACTTATTTCCCGTTTCCCGGGAAATCAAATCCCGGGAAATTTGAAAACTCTAGTAGAGCGTTAAACGCGATTGAGCCCCAAATAAATGAACTAGATAAAAAAAAAATGTTGCTTCAAAAATAACTTGGTATGTTGCAGTAGGCTTTTGATTGATGATGCTTTCGAAGAACAAGCCTTTTTTGATAATAAAAAATATATATTGTCGAACTTTCCAAATTTTTTTTAATATTTTTTGGTTTTGATAACTTCTAAACATCGACCATTCCAAACTTTGTGCCTTATTCGTGTGAAATTCAATTATTTTGCTGGTCTTCTTATTATCAGAATATTATACAGCATGAATCAAACAATCTATGGAGAACCGATTGCGATTTAATGAATAAATTAAAATTATATTGCATGTACAAGGTGTCCACTTTATAAAATGAACATGTTTTAACAAACGTTCTCGACAGTTTTACACGAGAAATTATTCTACAAAAAATAATGAAAGCCCGATTTCAACCTCATTAGGTCTAAAACTGTTTGCTTTGAAACTTCGGTATAATTTTGTTATTTCATCGGTGATAACATTACTTTTTTTATAAAATAAGCTTAATTTTGAAATTGCATTGGTAGAAATAAGAACACAACAACCATGGTTCATAATATCTTGATTCCCGTGTGTTTTCATCTTGAGAGAGGTTATTGGAATCGTGAAATTACGAGTCACTTTGCCGTAACGCAAAACACGCATTTTGTTTTTGTAGCTGATAGCTTGGAATCATGAATCAATTTCTTGAAATTATGACTGGTGCATCCATTTAAGATCTATTTAAATATTTATCAGTCCACCCACCAAAATGAAAACAACAAAAACACAAAAGATGCTAGAGCGGGATTCAAACCAATTTTTTGTTATATACCACACACAAAAACACAAAACAGAATAATGAATCATGATTTGTCGTCATTTTATCACGACCTCACCAATTTAATAAATTAAATTGAAGCGCACATAGTAAATTTCCAATGAAATTGCACCTCTACTACAGTACAAGATATTTGACAAAATTTATCATAATATTGTGGCTTACAGTAAAAACCATTATTCCTAATTGCCTGTTGTTGCTCTAGAATTACTGAATGATGATATTTTCTACATGTGATTCAGAAGAAATGAGTGGACGAATCGGAATCTAGTGGCTGGATTTTAAATTCTTTATCACGTCAAAAAACCTAAGATGGTAGACCCAACAGCGTGATGTATATAGGGTTACTCCAAGCTTGATAGAAACCCCTCTGCGATGCAAACATGAGTTTTTGAAACTTGTAACCATCTAAGTTTTTGGGTCACCAAATGGCTCGGTAGCTTAGATCTAAGCTACCGAGTCATTTGGTGACCCAAAAACTTAGATGGTTACAAGTTTCAATTTCAAATTCCCACAGATAATGCAGACCCTTTTCATAACCCACATCCATCCATTTCATGTATACCACACACGCGCGCAGAGCGAGTGAGATTTATTTTGTGTTGAATCTGTTTGCATATCATACACGCTGTGAACTAGACTATCGAAATGCATTCGTTTTGCATACGAACACTTAATGTATCGTTTTAGTATCAACTGACATCAAGGCGTCGATAGGCGCGTGGTGCCGCGAAAACATTTTTTGTTTTCTAATTTTGGTTTCATAAGGCAAAACTATGAATTTCAACCCGATTTATTGTGGCAAATTTTCATAAATGGTTCCTTGTATTTCAATAGTCCATTTGCCTGAGTGTACCTCATCACTTCTACAACTACTGTGTTGTGAAAAAGTACAGATGCGGGAAGGCTATCAACGTAAACATTTCGCATTCTAGTGACGACATGTTTACTACAGCGAGGCAGTCACTCTAATATATATTCAGCCATTCCATGAAAAAACGATCTAGTGGGTCACCGAATTCCGTGAAAATTTGCTATTTTGTTCCTTATCCGAAATAAGGATACACGTGTTTTTGGATTTTTTGATTAGGGTGACCATTTCCATTTTGATCTGCAGATACTCACTGTTTGCACTAGAACGTTAAGTTAACCATGATTAAAAATTATAAGATTAAACGATAAATTATGTTGAAAGCTTTTCAAGTTGCTTTTTTGCTTCAAAACTGAGTAAATCCATTCAATTTATAGTTTATGACATATTATTTGTATACTTCAAGACGCTTGGGGAATCTTTAGAGCATTTTAAGGCGAAGTAGCCCGTCATTCGTTTTGGCAGCAATGATGACTTTGCTGCATGCACTTTCAAAGTGATAAAACTCATTCAATTGATAGTTTATTTTGACTTGAAAAAATATCACTGTTCGCGCCAACATACATTAAGTATACTGATACTTTTTCAGCTGTGTCAGTGCAAAACCAACTGATTTTCTTTGATTCGAAATCGTGAGATGTATTAGCAACAATCATCAACGGTGCGTACAAATTTCAATGATGGCTTACTTTGCCTTAATAATTATCGTTATGATTAATCATTGATTAAACATAAATCATTTAAGTAGATGCTAAATCGAATGATGTCGAAATAGGCGTATCTGCAAAAGATACAAACTCAAGTGGAATTAAATGATATAGCACTAAATTCGATTTTACATCTACTTATAGGTATTCCACTAAACAGCTCGAAGCTTTATTATGAATCATTTATTGGTTAATGATTAAAACCCCAAAAGTGTGCACTAAATGACTTGAAGTATGCAACAAACGGGTTATATACTAGATAATAATTAGTATCATGATTAACGATAAATCTCATACATAAATCTTTTGAACATCGTTTTAGCAAATCAATCACAATTTTTAATCGCCAATCGTGACGTAATTTATGTTTAATAATTAACGCTCTGGTTCGCACCCTACTGGACAATCGAGTATCTCTATGATTCAAAGGCACATTTTTCTTAGTTTTGCTATTTGCTGATCCTATCGCGTAAAACTACTCCCGGGACTTGATGGTCCCTTGAATATCGACTCATAGAGATTCAACTGTACCTAGTTCCTCTGGTAAAACGATTACGAACGATCTTGGTTCAATAAAAATCACGGAAGAATGGAAATTCATTTACAAAACTGTTGAAAGAAAAATATTTCACATTTTTTCACAGAATGACAGAGATGTAAAAAGAAAATTCCTACTATTTTTTTTAGTTTTATAAACTGGAATCATTCTGTGATGCACCCTGAACAAATGACGACACCTTACTTAGCCGAGTGGTTAGAGTCCGCAGCTACAAAGCAAAGCCAAGTTGAAGGTGTCTGGGTTCGATTCCCGGTCGGTCCAGGATCTCTTCGTAAAGAAAACTTCCTTGACTTCCCTGGGCGTAGAGTATCATCGTACCAGCCACACGATATACGAATGCGAAAATGGCACGTTTGGCAAAGATCTCAGTTGGTAACAGTGGAAGTGCTCATTACAGCACTAAGCTGAGAAGCAGGCTTTGTCCTAGTGAGGACGTAATGCCAATTTAATTATTGCATAATTTCGGAATTTTCAGCAGCAGCTTTTCGTTAAAAATCAACCAAATTTACAAGATAATGTGTTCACTGTATTCTATTCTCCAACCAAAACACAGTGAACACATTTTCATCGATTTTTTTAGGATTTTTTTCAGAAAAAACTGCTTTTGAATTTTCGATGATGACGGAGCGTTGAACGTTATCCACCCAAGACAATTTGCCGAAGACATCGAACCTCTAGTAAGCATCTCCAGATTTTTAGAGGTTTTGGCCAACCTAAGTAAGTATCCACCCCATAGTGCGTCGTCGTCGGGGAGGTATTTTGCGCAAACGGGTGAAGACAGGACCGCATAAAAGCGATATTAATGGTTTGATTACACTCTAGCGTTGCTCTTATCACGCGATGTTATAAATGTTACTTACTTAGGCGTTGATGGTTGTTTGTGTTGCTCCATATAAGTAGTTCCAAACCAGTTGGGATTTTCTTTCGAATGCAAAACAGCAGTTTAGGAAATTGTATTCAAAGCATTGGTTTAACCACACTTAACAATAAATATTTGCCAACCTATTCTACTTATTAGTCAATCGGTTTTAGTAATAATCAATCCTAACATAGTGTTTAAAGCTTATTCAAAGATCTGGTAAGTCATACTGCGCCGTAAAACAACAATTTCTTGGGTTTGCTCAACTGGGTTCAATTTCAAATTCTACCTTTCATACCTTTAACATAACATTACAGCCAAAATCACTTCTAGAACAATACTCGTTTCCTCACTGTTGTCACTTGGATCAGTCTTGCCGGGTTTTTGCCTGAAGAGTTTCCATTCCGTATCCATCACTTGTTTATGATGCCTATTTACAGGTGTAGACCTCCTTGATATCGATGCAGGTACTACAGGTCACCTCGCAGCACCATTTGAAGCTGCATTTGCAATTTTTCTTGACCTCAACCTGTTTTCTGGACTGGCCTCGTTCGCAGCACATCAAATTGCAACCGTCGACACCGTTCGAAGTAATGTTACACTCCCGTCCATGAGTCCCCAGGGAACCCGTCTTCGGATTGGGTTCACAGAAATCGTCCGAATCTTCCGTGTACACCAGATCCCGTTTGGTGGGAAGCTTGATCGATGAGTCGTCCGGCATAAAACTGTGGCCATCGTTGCGGGCTATCACCTTGGTTGCTCCGTCAAAGTGTTCCTTGAGACGGGTTCCCACTTCCGAGAATGGAGGCATCTTCATCCAGCAGGTACGCATGGTGCAGGACCCGGACAGACCGTGACATTTGCACTCCATCCGCATGAATTGCTTGACCGCCTGTTTCATTGAGGGAAGAAAATTATTTGAAATGTAAGGCATTCAAAAACTGCAACCAATATAAGGACAATTCATTATGTTAATAAATAAATCTATTGTAATTATACACTAAAATATGTTTTTTTTATTTCAATTTTGGTGGGAATAGATGATCACAGAATTGAGATGGCATATGTTAATAAAACTCGAAGACATAAAATGAGGAAGCAATTAGGGATCTGTCTACTACCGTTGAAATTATTTTATTTTTCCTTCAACCTTTTGTCTTTCAACTTCACACATTTTGGCTTTCGGCTTTTTGTCATAGTTTCTAATGATTCAAATGCGTGCATATGGGTAAATTCCAGAAACTTAACGCTAAAAAACAACAATATCAAAATTACACTCACCAATCGCCCGGCATTGTTGTTGTGCAGCTTCACTAGCGTCCGAATGTCACTCTTCTTCCGCAGTCGAGCGTCTAGAAAATCCTTGGATTTCCTAAATCCAAAAATCACATTGTCATCGCATCCACCCCACTCCCAGCTGCCTTCCTTCCCTCCGTTGGCAGCGGTGGACTTCTGCTGCCCTTGCAACGTTTTCAAAACGTCCTTCTTGTTGGCACCTGGTACCGGCAGACTATTATAGTTAAAATTGCTATTGACATTCCGATACGAAGTAATCAGCATCGTGTTGCGAGTGTTCACCTTCCGTCCTGGGCCGGCTCCGTTCTTATCACCCTTACGACCGCCCTTTTTCCCACCACCAGGACCAGGTCCAGGTCCATTGATTCCTCCGGCGCCAAGTCCTGTGACGTCTCCAACCCCGGCACCCTGGGGGAAGTTCTGGACGCTCTTCTTGACGTGATTCTGGCAGGAGCATTCCACCAGATCGCCCATCGTACATGCCTTCGTAACGGCGTACGTGATTCCGGCGGCTGTGATCGCGTGTACAAACGCCGTCTCGCGGGTATCTGCCAAACAACGAGAAGAAAACAGTCCCAAACGTTAATAAACATATGGCGTGTGAATCCGGAGGCCCCCGAAAACCTCCGCGCAGGAGATAAGACCAAAATTGAAAGTCAATATAAATTTCCAGCTGAAGGGTACTGATAAAATAAATATCGTTTAATTAAATTATGTGCTGGCACCACTTTGTTCCCCCTCCATGGGCGTTGCTAGGATTTTCTTCAGGGGGAGGACGTGGCGGTTTTTGAGGATTTTAAATGTCAATTCATGAGTTTCACATGAAAACGATCATTATGCACAACCTCTGCACCCTCTTTTGTGTGAAACGTTATATGAAAGATATGTTCTAATGTGGCTAATTTTTATATTAAAATAATCAACTCATGAAATTCGAGTCCGCTGCGAAAGCCCAAGCTAGCGGTTATGTTCTTCACCGCAGGAGTGACTGACTATTTGTATGTTATTCGGTAGACCTGTGCGCCGAAATAATTAGTCGGCGGTGGCGTCATCGGCATCACGCCACACAGTGATGCGAAAGCGAAAAATAGCCGAAAAACTGACTTGCACTATTAATTTCCCAAATATTTTTGTATTTTTAATTGAATAGTCTTTTTCCAAGGTTTCATAAACATTGAGTGAAAATTGAAGTTTTGAGAGCATTTTGAAGAACACGACCGACGCGTCAATGTTTATACCAATGAAAGATTGTATGGAAGGACTTGCTTATGCAATTAAAAATCGCCAGAAGTCATTCATTGACATCTATAAAAATACAAACGCCGACCTGAAATGATATTTTTACGATGAAGAACATTGCTGGAGACTGCGAATTTAATCTTTGGGGAAAATTGGCTAAGCAGTCTTGGTAACAATTGGAAACAAGGTTTAAAATCTTTCCTGATGTTTCAACCCGTTTGGGGTCTTTTTTAAGGATTCGATTTTCTACTGGGTTTATTTTTTTTGTTTTGAATATTCAAAAAACCCAAAGCAAAACATATTTCAGCTACAATCAACGTTGGAAACCAAAGAAATCTGATTAAATTTATCCAGCAAAAACCCTTCCATATCTTTCTCTGAAAGTTTAGAAACAAAATATAAGTTTTAATATTACTGGCGCAAACAACATAAAAATATAAATTTTAGTTTTGAGTTTTAGATGGATGAATTGTTTATGAGGAGGCATTATTGCTGTGATATTTTTGAAAATACACCAACAATTTTCCTCTATCTAACAGTTTTTTTTTTATAAAATCTGTTAACAACAAGGCGAATAAAATTCAAAATCACAGATTAAATTATAACAGTGCAATCCTTCATAATGTTCTAATGGCTGTATGCAATTATATATTTGCATCATATTTCTATTATCTCAAGAAAATTCCTAACCTTTAAGAATAACGAATCCCAATGATTCCAATTATTTAGAGAAATCGAGAACATTGATAATATTTATGTGTTGTCAGTAAATGTGAAGCTGGTAAAATACGGCATACTATCATGGGCTGGTCAAATTGTGTAGATGTATGTGAAATTTTGCTAAGTTTGGAACGTTTTATAATTCATTCGGGTTCATGATGTGGCAAATTAACCTTTGAGCGGTTGAAATTAATCGAAATTAGTGTAAATCACTATTCTCCTATAAACCCCGTAATGAGGAAAGAACAAAAATACAAAAATCGACTTTTTCCAAATTTTTGCCGATGACAGATTTTTTAATATGCCGCAAGCTTATCTTGTCTACCAAGGCAAACTTTTAGTGGAAAAAGATCGGAGGTTCATGCAGATTCGATAATAAGTGTGTTCCAGCACACCGTGCGACGTAATTGTATGTTCTGCTCCTTTGTAAAATATATGGAAAAAACCAAATGAAATTCAATTTTGTTCACAAATATGAGCACACACTAGCACACATATGATACTAGTCTTAGATTGAAGGTTTTTTAATCAAGTTGCAGTAAATCATAGACTCATAGGTTTTCTGTCCTTTGACTAACCGTATTAAATGTGACAATTCTGAGTACGATAATATAATAATGAGTGTAATGAATACTTCTGTTTGGGTGCTAATCAAAAGGCATATTTGTATAAAAATCATTTCATGAGATACTTATATAACGATACTGAAGGATTCCATTTTCAAACCATTCACTAGTTGGGCTCAAGTGCCGTTTAGCCAGACGAAGCCAAATCACATGCTAATAACATAAAATTGCGATGTATTAAAAAATCACCTTGAAACGGGTTAATCATGCAATGGTGATCAATAGTTCTAAAACATGAACAATCTAGTCGATCAGATCAAAAAAAACTTTTTAAGAATATGAGAAATCTATTTCAAAACTTTTTTCCATCATTTGTATGGAGAGGAATCAATGTGCGCCATTGACAATTTTCGGCAGCGGCGGTGTCTGCATACATCGGCGTGGGAAAAATTGAACATGAAAATTGTTCGAAAATATTAATGATGAAACTGATTATGTATAAATGGTCAATTGCGATAGATTTTTCTGTCCTTCGATATTATTTCACTAGTTAAAAAAAAAAACTTGTTTTTAGACTCTATGCTGATTTTGTTCAATGAAGAACCGATGTGTAGCCATAACGCATGTAAATAGACAGATTTTTTCTTTTGTTCGTTTTATGCTTTTCAAAATAATACCTTGATGAAAGGCTTCTTCTTCTTTCTGGCGTTACGTCCCCACTGGGACAGAGCCTGCTTCTCAGTGTTCTTATGAGCACTTCCACAGTTATTAACTGAGAGCTTACTATGCCATGACCATTTTTGCATGCGTATATCGTGTGGCAGGTACGAAGATACTCTATGCCCTGGGGAGTCGAGAAAATTTCCAACCCGAAAAGATCCTCGACCGGTGGGATTCGAACCCACGACCCTCAGCTTGGTCTTGCTGAATAGCTGCGCGTTTACCGCTACGGCTATCTGGGCCCCATTGAATTGAAAGGCTATTGTTAACAAATGAAGGGAATGAGTCACACCTTTTGTATATTAGAAGTGTCAGTCCTGCCAAGAATTGCGAAATAACATTAACATTAACATTAACATTAACATTAACATTAACATTAACATTAACATTAACATTAACATTAACATTAACATTAACATTAACATTAACATTAACATTAACATTAACATTAACATTAACATTAACATTAACATTAACATTAACATTAACATTAACATTAACATTAACATTAACATTAACATTAACATTAACATTAACATTAACATTAACATTAACATTAACATTAACATAACATTAACATTAACATTAACATTAACATTAACATTAACATTACATTAACATTAACATTAACATTAACATTAACATTAACATTAACATTAACATTAACATTAACATTAACATTAACATTAACATTAACATTAACATTAACATTAACATTAACATTAACATTAACATTAACATTAACATTAACATTAACATTAACATTAACATTAACATTAACATTAACATTAACATTAACATTAACATTACATTAACATTAACATTACATTAACATTAAACATTAACATTAACATTAACATTAACATTAACATTAACATTAACATTAACATTAACATTAACATTAACATTAACATTAACATTAACATTAACATTAACATTAACATTAACATTAACATTAACATTAACATTAACATTAACATTAACATTAACATTAACATAAAGAGCCAGTTTGCGAGAACCGCAACCGTCTTTCCAAGGGAAGTTGTATTGATGTTCTCGGATCAGGCTGAAATTTGCAGTGATTCTTTTTTTTACATAAAAGAAGATATTTTGCAAATTTTAGATTTTTATATTAGGGGGAAATGGGACAAAATGACCCCCAATGATTTCATGTCACTAAAAATGCAAAATCACAAAAACTGATATTACTATAGTAAAAGTGCACGGATTGTGTTGAAATTTGGCATGATTACTCTACGTTATGTAAACTTTTAGATTGGCATGGTATTTGGATTTTAAAAGTACTTCAAATCGAAAAAATGAGTTTTTCGTCAAAATTTTAGTGATTTTCAAATCGATTTTTTTTTTACCAACCGAACTAGGTCAAAAATTTAAATATGACGTTTTGTAGGGCAACTCATGGGCTTTCATTTGAGGTATAATCCAAGTATGCCGTTTCAAAAATTTTCGAAAAAAAAATTTTTCGGGGTGGTGTTTGAACTTGAGCTATTTTGCGAGTACCGCAACCCCCTTGCCTAGAGAGGTTGTATTGATGTTCTTCGATCGAGCTGAAATTTACAGGAGTTGTTTTCCTATAAGAAAGAAGTTATTTCGCAAAAAATCAGATTTTTATATTAGGGGGAAGTGGTACAAAATAACCACTAATGATTTTATATGAAAACAAATATACAAAATGAATTAAACTGCTATAGCTATAGTAAAAATGCACGAATTTGTATGAAATCTGGCATGTTTACTTTACGTTACATGAACTTCAAAATAAACATGATATTTGGATTGAAAAAATGTGTCACATCGAAAAAAAAAAACTGTTTTGACGGTATGAGCAGCGTGTGAAGGCCTCCGATTATATCATACTGTGTTGCCGTTACCATATCTGAAAGAAATGTCATTTCCTTGCAAAAATGATTATGTGGATAACAATAAGGCATTGCACCAATGTTTTCAGTCAGCAGTAAGCGTTGTTTGGTTGGGAATCAACTACCACATTTTATCAATTTGGGTAATGTTTTGATGGGTTCGATTGGGAGGGCCACAAATGTGTGTACCTTATATGATGGTATGTTTGCTAGAGATCATTTAGTAAATGAGCTTAGTTTAGAGTTTAGACTGACTGCACATATGGCTGTTATGAGACATTGTACAGTTTATATCTTGAACAGAATTTTGACTTTTACTGGCCTTGATGTTTACAAATTTCACGAAAGAGTGAAATTGCATTTTCTCACGAAAATTAGGTATTTTTACAAAAAAAACCTTAAACGTTACAGTAATTCTTACGATTTTGTGTATTTTCCGACACTAATATATACGGGCTAATTGGGTTATTTTGATTCAATTTTAACTTATGAAAAGTGTAGTTCTGCCAAATGTGTTCCATTTTGAATAGTAATGAAAACATGGTGGGCTTCGTGGTCTTGCGGTTAGCGGCGTCAGTCGTCAAGGCGTATTGTGCCACGGGATGTGGGTTCGGTTCCCGCTCCACTCGGTGAAAACTTTTCGTCAAACGGAAAATTCATCGCTGGGCCACTGGGTGTTTCGTGTTGTCCGTTGCCTAATGTAAGTGATCGTTCAGTCTGTGCAGCTTATGTGCTGAAGACGGTGTAAATTGTCTTTATATTGAAAAACTATAGATTTAGCTCCATTTACTGTTTTAAACTGTATTTACATCATATTTTTGCAAAGTGGTGTCACTAAACTTTTAAACTATAACTTTGTATATTATTAGGTTACAATCACTATATAGAAAGCATATTTTTCATTCAATATAGTTGTATAAATGTTGTGAGTGTATTCGTTGGCACTATCACTAATACAAGTTCACCACGGAAAATACATCATGTCTGGAGTAACTTTTTCATTTTTATTAATTATTTATCAATGTTTACTGAATTATAAATCCGCGTCAAATAAGTAATCATGTTTATAACAAGTAAAGAATTAAAATAAACATATTAACCTTCAATTTAGCATTTTTTTGGTAAATTTTATCAGAATGTCCGGATATTGGTACCGTCCGGATTTTAATTCAGCACGGTACACCGCCAATGAGCCCTTGAGTTACCCTACAATACTTTACATATTTAGTTTTGTGATCTAGTTCGGTTGACAAAATATAAGTCGATTTGATAAAAAAAATGATTAAAAAAACAGGTTTTCTTCGATGTGAAACATTTTTTTTCAATCCAAATATCATGTTCATTTTGAAGTTCATGTAACATGCCAGATTTCAGTAAACATGCCAGATTTCATACAAATTCGTGCATTTTTACTATAGCTATAGCAGTTTAATTCATTTTGTATATTTGCTTTCATATTAAATCATTAGTGGTTAATTTGTATCACTTCCCCCTAATATTTTTTTCTATCTTTATTAACGAGATTTTTAGCCCTGGGCTTGTTCATCTCGGGACCAACGGCTTTACTTCCCTTCCGAAGGAAGTCGTCACTGAAATTTTTAGTGACTATCTCGGGGATGGGATTCTATCCCAGGTCCTCGGCGTGAGAGGCGTGTGTTCACCCTAATATGAAAAATTGAAATTTTGCGAAATAACTTCTTTTAAATAAGAAAACAACTCCTGTAAATTTCAGCTCGAACGAAGAACCTCTCTAGGCAAGGGGGTTGCGGTACTCGCAAAATGGCTCAAGTTCAAACACTACCCAGAAAAAAAAATTTTTCGAAAATTTTTGAAACGGCATATTTGGATTACACCTCAAATGAAAGCCCATGAGTTGCCCTACAAAACGTCATATTTAAATTTTTAACCTAGTTCGGTTGGTAAGAAAAAAATCGATTAAAATTTTTATGAAAAACTCATTTTTTTCGATTTGAAGTACTTTTAAAATCCAAATAGCATACCAATCTAAAAGTTTATATAACGTAGAGTAATCATGCCAAATTTCAACATAATCCGAGCACTTTTACTATAGTTCTATCAGTTTTTGTGATTTTGCATGTTTGATGACATGAAATCATTGGGGGTCATTTTGTCCCACTTCCCCCTAATATAAAAATCTAAAATTTTGCAAAACATCTTTTTTTATACAGAAGAACAATCCCTGAAAATTTCAGCATGATCGGAGAACTTCGATACAAGAAGGGGTTGCGGTTCTCGCGAACTGGCTCTTAATATTAACATTAACATTAACATTAACATTAACATTAATATTAACATCAACATTAACATTAACATTAACATTAACATTAACATTAACATTAACATTAACATTAACATTAACATTACATTAACATTAACATTAACATTAACATTAACATTAACATTAACATTAACATTAACATTAACATTAACATTAACATTAACATTAACATTAACATTAACATTAACATTAACATTAACATTAACATTAACATTAACATTAACATTAACATTAACATTAACATTAACATTAACATTAACATTAACATTAACATTAACATTAACATTAACATTAACATTAACATTAACATTAACATTAACATTACATTAACATTAACATTAACATTAACATTAACATTAACATTAACATTAACATTAACATTAACATTAACATTAACATTAACATTAACATTAACATTAACATTAACATTAACATTAACATTAACATTAACATTAACATTAACATTAACATTAACATTAACATTAACATTAACATTAACATTAACATTAACATTAACATTAACATTAACATTAACATTAACATTAACATTAACATTAACATTAACATTAACATTAACATTAACATTAACATTAACATTAACATTAACATTAACATTAACATTAACATTAACATTAACATTAACATTAACATTAACATTAACATTAACATTAACATTAACATTAACATTAACATTAACATTAACATTAACATTAAACATTAACATTAACATTAACCATTAACATTAACATTAACATTAACATTAACATTAACATTAACATTAACATTAACATTAACATTAACATTAACATTAACATTAACATTAACATTAAAAAGTAGATGAAAACATGGTGTGAAAATACAAATAATAAAACAGTTGAGCTTTTGCAGTTTGTGCTAAGATATTTCCAAACTCAAGTTTTAATGAACGGATCTGCTGAGGGATGATTCAAATATTACATATGGAAAAATTTGTCAATATTAGACTCTCTATCTCCGCGTAACAGATATTATGTGTAAAATTTAACAAAATTGTATGAAACTTAACACTGCGGAAGACCTCTTTTCTCCCCATATTGCGTTACGTAATATTGAATGATCCCTAAATGAATTATTTAACTTGGTGCCATTACGTTAGGGCTTTTTTGTAGAATTGTAATAGACTTGTTTTTTATTAATGCATTTTTTCACATTATAGATTCAATATTATTATCATTCGGTCATATCTATAGAATGATTCATAATGCCCTACAGTTATGACTTTCTTATCGTCTACATTTTTTTACGTAATTGAAAAAAAAAATATGAGTATTAACACATATTTTGCTTTTCGGTAATCCAACCCGTATTGTTATTAAATTAGTTAACTCATAACACGTGGTAAAGATTAATAAATAGTGGGTGAAATTATGAAACAAAAATCCACGTGCTCGGCTGGAATTCGAACCCAGGACTCTTGTATGCTAGACAAGCGCTTTACCAGCTAGGCTACCGAGCCACTTAGTGATCCAATAACCTAGTTGATTACAAGTTTCGAATTCAAAACCCCACAGATCACGAAGATTCCTTTCATAACCCACATCCATACATCTCATTAAGCTTCCTCCCTGGTATAGTACCAATGAGTTACATAGAATATCCAATTTGAAACATTGGAACAAATGTAAAAAAAAATAATAATTTCAGGCAAAAATCGTTACAATATTCTATTGTCACGATTACTGCGTTACATATTTAAGTTAAGTAAATCGAAAACGTGTTTTTTTTTCTCTTATAAGCAGGTGAAATCAACTCACCTGTAAAAAATCTGAACTGCTACGGCAAATGAAATGTAACACTGCGGAACACGGTTTTGTCTCAAGTACCAAAATACCACTATTTACTTAATTAAAGGTTGCTGAATCCATTGCCGTTTTCAGAAACATCATAGCACGACTAGGTTTCGAGATATTGGATATTGAAAATACTAAATTTGACTATTTCAGCCAACTTGCATGCAAGTTTGCCAGCTTGTATGGCAATTTATTTGCTTAATTTGCTTCAGAACTCATACTTCATGTGAATAACAATACTTATCAACAAAGTTAATAATATTTTTGATGCTCAAAAGTTATTTTTTGATGGTTTAGAAAAGTATTGTATATTGCCATATAAGAGAAATGAAGAGTTTTGTATGGAGATTGTTAGTATGTTGAATAAATCGATTTAATCAAAATTTAACCGTGCAATTTCAATCAAAGTATATCTGAAATGAAAGTTAAAGGCACATTTTGCATGCTTGATGAATTATATCACGAACAATTTTGATAAATCATACTTTAAATTTCATGTAAACATCAATTAACACAGTGTTTTATCCAACTTTGGCGACCTGTAGCTAAAAATCCTGACGTGCTGGAACATTTCTGAGAACGGCATTAGATTCAGCAATCCCAAATCTACTAGAGACACGTAATTTGATCCTTGAGACACGCAAAAATGTCATTTTTGTTGCGCTGTGTAATATGTTGTTAACAAAAAGTTAATAAAATCTTAAGTTTGTTTTGCCAAATAAGGATGATGGTGTCGTCTAATAACACAGAACACCTAGATATAAGAAATTAATGTAATATTTGGAATGATACTAATAAAGAAAAAAAAATTAAACACAAGACGTATTTCCGTGGCAGTTTTTGTTTTTTGTTTTTTTTTTTGCAATGATCAGTGGAGGGACAACTGACATGACCCTGTCTCCTCTTGCTACGCACATGCCCCAATCGGGTACGACCGGCCTGTGGGAGAAATCTCCAAAATTTGCATAAATAAATACGGCCGATTGCGCAGGTTCTTCAGGGTCCCTGTTCGGGTCTCGCGGGTGGCGCTAATTGATTTCAAAATACGCAACCGATGATAGCCTAACATCATTTGCATTTGCTAAACGATGTTGCCACTGGATCGCCCGGCCACGAGCATTGGTAGAGTTGACTCTTCACAGTCAATATTGGCTCCCCGAATCGATGAGGATTTGATGACTCTTTTTTTGGTTTCGCTCTGGGGACGCACCCCAAAGCGACAAACCATTTAACAATTTCTCGTCAAACAGATTGGAGTTTTGTTTGTTCCTCCGGAGAGTTATGGAAAACGTACCATCATCGACTGAATCTGATTAAGTCATTTTCGGTGTTCCGACGTGATGTCGTTTGTTTGCAATGGGTCGATTTGTTGTGTAGGCGGAGGCGCCAGCGAGAGTCGTTTCAGCGTACGGTTTAAATCAAAGCCGCATGAATTACTTCACTCTTGGAAAATCAACAAACAATTACGATGCTCCGTTCGTTTGCTCGTGGAAGGCACCGCCAAGGTGGGTGTTGATGGCAATGGAAAATTGGTTACATTTTAGCGAGAAGCGGTTAGTGAATGATTTAGTTGGAAACGAGGGACGATCGATGCAGCTTTTGTGTACTAGCTGTTAAGTTTTCTTCAAAGCAAATGCTTCAGACATATTTTACTTAAATCTGCAGTACAAAACAGGGTGCATTTGCTGCTGAAAAAAAATA
This sequence comes from Aedes aegypti, assembly GCF_002204515.2. Lineage (NCBI taxonomy): Eukaryota > Metazoa > Arthropoda > Insecta > Diptera > Culicidae > Aedes > Aedes aegypti. Next base: position 407,257,677 of record NC_035108.1, read on the forward strand.
TGGGGTGTCCCAGAACGACTTTTGAAAACAAGAATGATAATATTTTGACAGACAAATAAATATTGATAATAAATTTTCGAGCTGTTTAGTGTAATACCTATAAATGAAAAATCGATTTAAGTACTGTACCATTTAATTCCACTAGAGTTTGTATCCTTTGACAGATACGCGTATTTCGACCTCAGCTATAAGGCCGTCTTCAATGTCGTGTACTAGACTCGAAGTCGAGTCTAGTCGCACATTGTATTGTAAGTATAACTAATAATCCAAAAAAAATCTTCGCCTTCTTAACAGAATGGGACTGAAGTTCTGCAGAGTTTAGGTTTAGATTTAATGCAATACACAACCGTTGTTTACGCAGTCAATTTGTACCACATTGTCAAAGCTGCCAGCTTCTATCACCATCAATCGAACATCAAATCTGGAATGGCACCGGCGACATTAATTCACTAATTCGTTCTCTCGACGATACACCCATCGAACATAAGCCATCTAGTAGTGAAACCAGCAACGACTCGTCTACTAGTCAACTTGGCAAACGCAAAACGCAACAAAATTGATCAAGTTTCAGCCTCGTGTCAACCAGTCAATTCACCCGTCAGTAATCCGTCCGCAGTCCGTCCTTTCGGACCATTTGTGTGTTCGTGATCGTCGAACCAAATTGATTGTAAACCGATCACGCGCGAGGTGATCTCCGGGCCTTCTGTAATCGAAACGTATTTACCATTTAGCCTTTGCCCATTTGGCATCAAGCTACAGCTACAGTGGTGGACATTCGTTCTTACCAAGAAGTACCAAGAAACCCAAGAAGTTAGTTAAAGTGTTTATATCATGAGTGTATTATCATGATGATCAAATGGCAATTAAAAACGTTTGTTATGAACGGGACGAAATATTCATAAAAGCATTTCAAAATATATCATAAAATGTAACAAAGGGAGGACATAATACGAACTTTCATTCAAAGACCAAAAACTGTTAGCAAAGAAAATAACATGCGTGAACAATGATTAATTATAGTTATCCTTTACAATTAAGACTGATTACTCGTTATTTTTATTCTGTAACCAAAAGTGAAGTTTAATATAAAGTTATAGTATTCCAGTAGTCCCATTTTTTGGGAAATTTCCTATCCATTCCAGAAACTCGACTAAACGAATGTCGACCACTGTAGTTGTCGGTAGTTGTGAGCTTGTCTGGGGAGTCACTATTTGCCCGCTGATTGGCGTGTCGTGTCCAACTCGAAATAGGATCAAACAGTGCCCAGCTGGTCCCCCCTCTCCATGACTCGAGGGATCCCTCCTCGGATCGAGCAGGGACAATTTACCTGTCAATTTGTGAATACCTTAAATAAACTTTATGCGATCGAATCATGGTTAATGTTTATTGAATTTAAGTGATGTAATCTTGACAATTTCAATGAGATTGTTTATCTTCAAACGTAGTGAGTTGCGGACTATATGCCAGAAGATCGACAAGAAAGGACGACCGGAGATGGAATCTGAAAGGCAAATCTGCCTTCAATTGATAGCTGGGACTTGGGCAGGGGAGGATTGTGATTTACAACCCCTTTCAGGTAGCGTATCTTCACGACGACGAAAGGTGATCCAAATGCATAGCGTATACTCGTTACTGCTCTGCATTAACCCTTTCAGGACGGAGGGGCCTTCCTTAGTCGAGTCCGTGGCAACAAAACAAAGTCATGCTGAGGATGTGTGAGTTCGATTCCCGGTCGGTCCAGTATCTATCCGTAATGAAAATTTTCTTGACTTCCCTGGGCATAGCGTATCATCGTACCTGCCACACGATTGATGAATGCGAAAATGGACACTTTGGCAAAGAAAGCTCTCAGTTAATAATTGTGGAAAAGTTCAACGCTAAAACTGTTACACAGCAGAATTGTACCACGATGCTAAATGTATCCTTTATACCTCAATATTGAATATGTTAAGCAGCCGTAGCTGTGATTTACTTGTAACAATGTGTACTTTAACTTTTCTTTACTAAGTGCGTAAATATAGTTTAGAAAATTATATGGGAAACTATGTAATGGAATGATGAGTGACACAGAAATAGTCTAATTTGCTTTCAACTTATGCCCAGTAAACACAAAATCGTATACGATAGCGAATAAGAGTACAGAAGTGGAGGCGATATACGCACATGTGCCATAAGGCTGCATGAAAAATGTACGTATATCGCCTCCACATTTGCACTCTTATATCCTATTATATGCGATCGTGTGTTTACTGGGTGCTTTGTTCATCGGGCTGCAAGTCTCTTAAATGAAGAATTCATCTATTTTATGCTCTGTAGTTTGGTTCAGACATTATTTACCTATGAAGTATTGTATCATGTTGTTGGTCATACATGCCATATACCTATTTCAGATTACACTGGAATATCGTATATGGATCTACAAGCGTAATCTATGAATCTTTGAAATCTTTGCATATGCAAAGAAATTCAGAGCAATATGTTGCTATGATTTTGCTGTTGTATTGTTGTGTTACATTCAAAAGATGTTCTGAGTCATTCAAGGACTTCTAAGAATATATGTCTTAGAATCTACAGACGTATTAAGGTGCATAGTGGGCGATTTTTGATGAAGTACACACTAATAGTAATTCAATGAAGTATGTTTCATTGAATCTATATACAACTCCTTTAACACAAATTGAAATCGATATATTTCAAAATCTAAATAATTTAGAAACATGGAGTGTTCAGGGGGCCTTCCTTAGCCGAGTGGTGAGCGTCCGCAGCTACAAAGCAAAGCCATGCTGAAGGTGTCTGGGTTTGATTCCCGGCTGGTCCAGGATCTTTTCGTAATGGAAATTTCCTTGACTTCCCTGGGCATAGAGTATCATCGTACCTGCCACATGATATACGAATGCGAAAATGGCCACTTTGGCAAAGAAAGCTCTCAGTTAATAACTGTGGAAGTGCTCATAAGAACACTAAGCTTAGAAGCAGGCTCTGTCCCAGTGCGGACGTTAATGCCACGAAGAAGAAGAAGAAGAAGAAGAAGAAGAAGAAGAAGAAGAAAAAGAAGAAGAAAAGTGTTCAGTATTCTATATGTTGGTACCTCATTCAATTCGGAATTAGACCGCTATGTGGCACTAGTGTGCATTAAACTTTTATTTTATTTTTATTTTTTTTTTTTTTTGCAAATATTTCAGGAGCCTGCCTATATGGAAAGATGGCGTTTTCAACAAAGTTTATCAGTAACTCGAGGGCTTTCATTGTTCGAGCATGGTATTCAAAAATGTTGCCACCAGGCGGCACTAGTGAGCATGAAATTTCGTTTGTTTCAGATGTCTCTATAGCCTGTACACTTAGAAAGATGGCGTCTTCGGCAAAGTTGTTCAGTAGCTCAAGGGCTATCATCATTCTACCCAAGAGATTTGAGATTTTGTTACCATGCGGCGCTAGTAAGCATGACATTTTTGTTTTGAAAATATATCAGGATCCTGGTTCCTGACCATTAAGAAAGATGGCATCTTCGACATAGCCATCATTAATTTAGTCAATCTCCAATTTCAAGGCCTAAATAAAGATAGTCTTTGAGCTACTGAACAACTCAGCCGAAGACGCCATTTCATGAGCGAAGCTTCAGTGCTTGGTACGATATACCTTTAGAAGTTGAAGATCATCCTTTAAGTTAAGAACTTGGAGCGCTAGGGGCACTTTTTGTGACTTGCAGTGTATGAACTTTGAGGGATAAGAATGCAAACTTTGATATTTCTAGTTTCCTGATGAAGAAACAGTTAGAACGACACCAACGTGAGAAATCTCGAGGACCAAAAAACTATTACAGGGAAAGGATTAACATATTACATAAATACATAATTTGGTTGAGAACTGCAAAACCATTTGGACGTTTATTCAACTATTATGACCTAGGCTTTATTCATGTTTGTGTGTTCCTTTCTTCTTCATTCTTCTTCCAACTTTCCCTAATGTGTGTGCGAGTTTTTTATCCTACTTCTATCGACGTTTAACGATCATATTCACTACACTTTTTTATTAAATTTATGGAAGGGATTATTAGAGTATGTTTAAGAGAAAACAAAATTCTAATTGAACTTTAACAAATCAATTCACTTTTGCAAAAGAAAAAAACTAAATCCTAGAATCACTAGTAAGGCGAGCAAATACCTTTAAACTCTTATATGTTGCTTATCTTGACAGATAGGCCTATTTCGTCTGCAACTTACAGACTTCTTCAGTGTCGAGTGCTCGACTTGCTAGTGATTTTAGTATTTTTTAATTTTTTTTTGCAAAAGTGAAATGAGATGTTAAAGTTTAATTAGTAAATCATTTCCATCTTTTCAAGCTCGATTAGTTGTGTGGAATTTCTATGCATGCGCATGGTAAGTAGGTTTTGTTTTGTTACTCACGGCCTCTTTTTAGTAGCTGCGATGAATGCCGCTGGCAAAGCAGAAGTACCGGAAGAAGAATGCGACGGTAAAGTAGAACGCCGGTTTTAGCGGAGCGACGATGGACGCTAGAAATCACATGCGCCGGGGACGGATGACGCAATTGACGATGAAGGGGATCGTTGTATGCTTCACACGTGGTTTGTCCACGTGCTAAGAAAAATTTTATTGAAATTTGTTACCTTAAGGTTTTTCCCACAAACCGGGACTTTTGAACGCTGAAGCGTGGGGTCAAGGATAGCGTTTGGTGAGTTGATGCGGTGTGCCAAGCTTGGGAAATTAATCGCTAGACTACAATCCTATATAAAAAGCTGTCAAACGATTGTTCGACGCATCAAGCAAAAAAAAAATCTCCACACAATAAAAAAAATCACAATAACCATTCTCAATTCACAATTGTATACACAAACTAACTTCACCGCACTTAATCTTTTATCTGTAGGTTAATGAACTTTACATGGCTAACATAAAGGAACAATCATAAATTTTAACCTAAAAGACTTCTCACATTGTAACTTTTAACCAAATTAAACACACCAAGACACTTACAATTATTTACGCACTCTCGCCTTTTCCACGGTCCTGGTCAGAATGGACGAGTAGAAAGATAAGGTGTGATTTTACATCTTCGTAGACGGAAGTACCGAAGTAATTAAACGACCTTTTCAAACGACGATCCTCATCAACGACGAATGAGAACCGATTGAAGCGCTATCTCTTTCGCTATCATCCCATCTGAATGAGCTGTATCGTCCTGTCTATTTCTAGACCCCGAGCTATTTTTAACGATCGTATATTTTCAGGCTTGAAATTTTAACCTCAGGCTTATTCGTGTTTAGTAGTGTAGTGTGTAAGGCGACAGAGACTTTTATTTGATAAAGTATTTGTAAAAAGTGACTTGTATACAGGTTTTGTATGCGGTTTTAGAAGGGTGCATTTAGTTTTGAGCTGTGATTATGAATATCGCATACATTCTTCTTCTTCTTCTTCTTTCTGGCGTTACGTCCCAACTGGGACAAAGCCTGCTTCTCAGATTAGTGTTCTTATGAGCACTTCCACAGTTATTAACTGAGACCTTTTTTTAGCCGATCGACCATTTTTGCATGTGTATATCGTGTAGCAGGTACGATGATACTCTATGCCCTGGGAATCGAGAAAATTTCCTTTTACGAAAAGATCCTCGACCAGCGGGACTCGAACCCACGACCCTCAGCATGGTCATGCTGAATAGCTGCGCATTTACCGCTACGGCAATCTGGGCCCAATACATTCATTCAAGTGAACTATTAAATTTAAGCTAACGTTTGTGGATTCTAAACGATAAAAAACGATATTTTCGGAAAGAAATAGTCGATCAAAGTCATAGAAACAGTGTTGTAAGCAATCGCGGTAGTCGACACGTTGCAAACTCTAGTGGAATTAAATGGCAGCGCTTCCCTTAAACATCACAACATGAGAGTTCAAACGAATGTGAGAAAGAAAAATGTCAGTTGAATGCCTCTGACCACGCTAGATTCGTAACGGTTTTGTTTCTGTCATTTTCCGTAGTAGGCGCTGATTTTATTGTATGTGTGCCACATTCGACATAACAAGCAAGAACAAACTAATCATGTTGTTTATGATCCGATATGTCTGAATTATATGCAAAAATTATGATTTATGCAAATGTTATTGTGTCACATGACATTCAATTGACAGTTATTTTGTGTTTCTCGATGTTCATTTCACCGTGAATGTGTTGTCGTGTCGAATGTTTACAGCACTGCATAGAAAAGGATGATAAGATGATTTTGAGCCTTGGTTGCGCTGGTAGATTGAATGATGTGAAACCAAAAAATTTTTTTGAGAACCTAGAATGGTGGTCACCTAGAAGCGGCTCTCAGAAGATTTTGTGTACCCTGCGAACGAGTTTCGTTATACACGTAATGTGGCCCGCATGTTACTATTTCTCAATAAAACATTCCTTTGTCCTTGCAATTTTTTGCAAAAAGACAAAAAATGTCATTGAATCATGGCGAATGTATCTGCGGCTCTTCGTGATAGTCATTTGAATGATTATGAAGAATAAAATCAAATTGACTGTATTTATCAGCTCAGAAACAGCTCATACATTTGCAAGTAATCCAAAGTATCCTAAATTTTATCTCTGAATGGTTAAAAAACATCTGTTCAGCTTGTTATAGGTTCCAGAATTGAAAAAGATATCCTAGTATTGTAGAAAAGTCAGCATACTGCTATTTTCTTTTTTTTTTTTTGAAGCACAAATATTTTTTTTATTAAATTTGTTTTGAAAACTGATATATTAAGTTAAGTTAAGTTTCTAGAATTTATAATAATCAGAATGTTTGACTCGTGCAATGCACACTTGATAGATAAGCAAAGTAGGGTTTGTTACATATTGCCCGAGCAAAGTTGGGTGACAAAAAGATAACAAGTTATGTTATCCGATAACAAGCATTTGATAACATAGTTTGTTTTTATTTTGGTTGAATAAGCAGGCAACATAACAAACGTGATAACAAAACTTTACACTAAAAATATCATATAAATATCTCATTGTGTTATCATAAGTAACGCATTGATAACAAGTTTTGTTATCCAGTAAATTTCCCTCATTGCTAACTCATTATAAAGATCGAATTATGATAACAAACATTTGACGTCATTCACCTGTCGGTGGCATCTTCGATCTGACAGCTCAAAATTCGTTAAATACAAGAGACTTCGAATTGATAATAAAAAATAACAAAATGAAATCATGATGTACATCTTGTTATCACTATGTTGTGCGGTTGTTATTTGACTTTGCTCGGGTGGTCAGCATTAAGTTTACTGCACTGAAAGCTTTTTATGTTTTCAAGCTTTCCAATAGTATCTTCAGAAACTTTTTTCAATTAACAGTAAGAAAAAACATAATTCTTAAAATAATACATTTTTTGGCTATAGTAGATTTAGTCTCTCACACTCTTTTGCTTCTAGAACCCAGTTAGTGGACCAGTATTTTTTGGTCTTTATTCAGGATTATCGCTTGGTCCACTCTGCTTGAGAGCATGTTCCGATATTTTTGGTCATCAATATCCAACAAAACTTTAATTTTCAAACTATCGTAATGTCTTTGATTTTGGAATTGAAGATAAGGATTGTTGAAGAACTTACTATTCTGTTGTCGAAGAATGTGACGAATCCGTTTATTTTAAAGATATGAACCCAGTTGTGCCATGCAAACATTAAATGACTGCTATTTTTCAAGAAATTGTTCAGTAAGAGTGAACCAAATGACTAAACGTTGTTTTACCAAGTGCACTTAGTCCATCAAATTTTGTTCTTAGAGGATTATATTTTTCTGTTTCATGATTAACACTCCACCTCAAACTATGAAAAATGTGAAATGTAAAAAAAAGTCTTCTAATAGAACAATGTTTGATGGACTAGTTGTGGAACATAAAAGTTAAACCCGACAACATCCAGCTTCGCGTTCATACAAATCCCAGCTCCGAATGGGTTACATTCCATCCATCCCATGGCAGCCCAGATGGATGGGCAAGAATGCACTGATAATCCTCGCCGCTCAAATATACATACATTCGTTTATTATAATGATCTTGCGGTCTCTTTTTGACCCCGCGCGAGGATCCACGTCAAGTTCCGCCAAAAATGGTTTGATAGGAGCAGCGTGACGTGTCTCTTCCTCGAACACGGCTGTAGATCTGCTGGCATTACGCGTGGTACTTACAAACGGCTAACATCCATCGTGCCAGGATGTAAAGGAGGAAATGGGGCCCTACCCGATTGACTGACCAGACCATCCTCGTCTTACCCCAACAATTGTCAATGTCGTCGTGAATCGCTTGGTGACATGGTCAAACCGAGGGAATTGAAAGAGTCGAACACAAAAAAAAAAAACAATAACAGACTTCAGCTCCCTCCGAGACAAGGTAGGTTGTTTGTTTGTTTTATTGATCCGATCGCTAACAAATCTCCGACAGGCCCAGTCAGAGCATTTCACAGTGCTCTCGTTCGCTCCCCATCCCCCCTCGTTAGGTTTGGATGTCACATCGCACAGTGGTTCCATTTGTTCGACCAAGTGGTCTTAAGTTAGCTTTTACAATATTTGATCAAAAATACCATCCCAAGTTGTCGAGTTGATTTTCAATTTTCATTAGCATGTTTTTCAGTAATGTGTGCATATGATGGATTTCTTCAAGTCGAGTCTAGTACACGACACTAAGGTCGAAACACGCGTATCTGTCAAAGGATACAAGCTCTAGTGGAATAAAACGGTACAGTACTCAATTCGGTTTTTTGTTTGTTTATGAAATTTTGGTTTCTTCATTTTTGTAATCGTATTTTATTCACGAACAAGTAAAGAAATTGAAAATAAGACACATTATTTTTCAATTATTGGCCTATTGGGGTGCCACTGTGCGTCGTTATCCCCTCGCTCCAGATGACTGTCGCTAATAAAGGGCAAGTGCATGACGGTAGCATTGATTCTTTTTTTCGGTGGATCTGATCGACGAAGGGCACGATCCGATCATTGACTCGGTTTGGAAGTGAAACTGTGCAGGTCTTTATGTTTCGTCAAAATGTAACCGCATTCTCCCGCGGCTGAGATGGATCCAGAACGAACGTTTACCCGAATAACGGATGCTCAAAGCGAATCCGGCAGTCTAAATGTTATTTATTACGATGACAATATCGTTACATTCGATTTGAATTTTTCGATTCATGAGAGGATTCGGCAGAGCCAGGAGGTAACTTGACAACCGGCGGACAGCGTTGACATTTTGGCAGGAAATCTGGAACGGGACGGTTTTATTCGGCCGAGTGGCCGCGGACCGTCAATTACCTGCAATTTAACATGAAACATTTGGACGTTTTTCACGATTGTCTTGGAAGGGAAAATATACGAAGATGAAATTATGCAATATATCTTCTGTGTGGAGGAAAACTGTTTCAGGAGTTATTTTCTCACGTTCAATTCGATCGTTAAGTAAATTTCGAATGGTCTTGATTTTGCATTACAATGATTTGCTGAAGCCAGTATTGCGATTACATGTTGGTTACTATAATGATTCGTGAATTGAATCAGTTGAGTTCATTAAACAATGTTTGCCTTCCCGATTTTTTTATGAGAAAATTAACGGAAACATAGTTATGATCCAATCAATTTTTCATTTTCAACACGGTTAGAAAATAACTTGAATTTACTCAGGAAATTCACATATTTTTGGATACATTTTTTTTAAATTATGCCTATGGGAGTTCCTTCAAGTATTCTACTTAGGCTGATACAAATATTAAATTTCTTTTATGTCCGAGACCACTTGGAAGGTACGAGGGGGGGGATAAAAATAAATAAGGAACAAAAAAATAAAAATAAAAAAAAAGTATTTTTTTCGAATTTTTATTTTTAACGATAATTGTTGAACTTTTTTCAAACGTTCTCTGGATCATTATTTTACTTGTTTTTTACTTTAAAAATTGAAAAAACCTAACTGATGTCAAAAAAATTATGAATCTTTTTTTTTCTCCCCTTCAAAATTTTCGGATTTTTGAAGGGGGGGGTGACATAAAAGAAAATTAATATTTGTATCAGCCTTATTAATTTTCATAAAATTATTCATTTCAATATTCCAAAATTTTAACAGAATTTTTTTATGAGATTCCTTCAGGAAACTTTCCAAAGATGTTCTGTGGTATTATCAGCTTTATTTAGTTTTAGGATTTAGGATGGAGGTGTTGCCTAATACAGATCATCTCGATTTAAAACAATGATGTTATGTTATTAGTAAATGCTTATAAAGAAGTTAAAAAAAGGAATAAAAAAACTCACCCCTGGTCAGTATCCGCCGCATACTGCGCTTGATCGTCCACGAGCAGTTCCACATGTTGTTCCGGAACTGGTTCTCGCACTCCCGGAAGCCCAGGCTGATGCCCCGTTTGATCTCCTTCATGAGCGAGGTGTCATTTTTGCAGATGTCCGCCAGCTTCCCGGCCAGCCGTTTGGTCTTTTTGTTGTTCCTGTTCTCGCAGACCTGCGCCGGATCCAGCAGAATGTTGCTGCCCTCGGCCCTGTGAGGAAAAAACGATAAAACCGAAATCAATCAATTGCTTTGAACATTTTATCGAGGGGATTTAACCCATTAACGCCCAAGATATCCTATAATTGCACTTATGTTCCGGAATTGTTATCAATAGTTATGTTTCCATAAAACACAGTTTCAGTTAAAATTTTCAATAATGAAAACCAATAGTGTGAACCTAAAACATTATTGACGTGTCGTCGATATGTAATAGCTCCATATAATTATTTTATAAAGGCAAAACTTGTTTTTCAAAGTTGCCATTTTTGCATTCGTATATCGTGTGGCAAGTATGAAAATACTATATGCCCAGGGAAGTCAATGAAATTTCCAATACGAAAAGATACTGGACTGACCGGGAACCGAACCTAGACACCTTCAGCATGGCTTTACTTTGTAGCCGCGGACTCTAATCACTCGGCTTAAAAACCGTAATATTTTGTGTTAATTTCAAGTTATTTGCGCTATAAATACTGTTCTCATAGTATCTGTCCTTAAAATATGAACGCTAGGCGCTAACGGGTTAAGTCAGTACGTTTGTGAGCTGGAAGTTTATAAATAGTCCGGCAGTTGAGCCGTACTCGTTAAATTGTTGTAATAAAATTTAAATTATTTGCTCTTCATACTCCCGGAGGAGGAACTGCTGCCATTGAGTGCGGATGCGATTGCGAGAGAAGTAGATTATTACGAGATGTGGTGTAATTATTGATCATTACCCAGCAGTTTGCTCGTTTATTCCTGGCGATGCCCGATGGGATATCATCAGGTGCACACAGAAAGTGAAATTGAACTTGCTTCGGGATCGGCGCGGTGAGTGAACGGTAATAAAATCTATTTTTTCGATGTTTACAATAAATAATCTCAGTTTAAGTGGAATTGGTAAATTTTCCAGACCACAGCGAACGGTTCGAATGGTTTCTCAGAGGGCAACGCTTTTGATATTGGGTGTTCCAAAATTGATGACCGTATCTTGCGTTTTCCCTTGGAAATATTTTATGGATTTAGTGCATTTGCGAAGGATAATCCGGAATTAATTGACACAGAAATAAAGTCGTTCCGCAATCGGGCTCAACAAAACAGAAGACCATCGCTTGGGGAATGTATTATAAAGATAAAGCGTTTAAGATGAATAATTTATTAACATTTTTACGGCAACAAAATTAGATATGCAAAACAAGTCTCGACCGAGGGAATATGGCTCTGGTTCTCGCACTTGACCCTTGGTGGCTCTCACATACGCATATGAATAGTCGGCGGACGGCGCACACGTCCAGTCCTTTGCCCATATTTCGCTTCGAAACGACACTGTCTCGTCGGGACGAATACCGTTCCATAATCCATATGAAATCTGAAGCTAAACGTTGTTCCCAGCATTATGAGAGCACAGAAAAACACGGAAGAGTGCATACATGTATAGTCCACATTTCGAAAGAATCATTGTTGCAGCAAAGCGTTCCAATTTTATTCTTTTTATTTCGTAATAAAACTAATAAAGATTAAGATAATAAAAAGCATATTGCATCAAAATCAACTTCACTGGGGTAACAAAAGTCCTAACCAAGGTTTCAATGTTTATGATCAAAAAACGTAAGGTTTTTATGCTCTCAATGTCTGATGGTTTACATTCCACGTAACTGCGATGATGTTCAGAGCAACACAGCTCGCAACATTGTTGAGCGAAAATTATGTTTATAATTTATATCCTTCACCCTATAATGTCATGAAAGAAACATGGATTATTTTGACTATCACAGGTCTTGAATAGAGTTCCATATTAATATCCCCTCTACCGGAAGCTTAATTCTTTACCGCAATAAATATATTCAAACCTTGATAACTTTTTTGTTTCTCGATGTTTTTGCACCATTTTTTCACAAGTTCTCAAAAAAACTTCTAGTTTAAGAATGTATGTCGATATTTGCAATTGGCGATTCAGTTTTAACCCATCAACGCCCAGTGATCTATTTTCATTCTATTCATCGTCTAATGACAGGTTTTTTTAATTCAGATTTATTCCACTAGGTTGCACTTATTTCAATTGATAGGGCTGTTTTGTCCGCATCTCTTGTCGGCATCACCATGCTCGTCTTATACTGCATTAAGCGTGGTTTGCAAATCAGATATTTCTGAACTATTATAGAAAGGATCCTGGAAGCCAGTGTGGATCCAGGGTTTCCAGTGCAGATCCTGGAATTCCAGTATGGATGCTAGTTTATTAGTGTGGATCGTAGGAATTCAGTGTGGACCCTGGAACTATGGATAGCAGAATTTATGTGTGGATTCTGGGAATCCAGTGTGAGTGCTGGGAAATCAGCGTGGATCCAGGGATTGCAAAGTTGATCCTGGTGTTTCAGTCTGGTTTCTAGGGTTTCTGTGTTGATGTTGGTTCTTGTGTATCGTCGTTGGGGGTGACAATGGGTCAAAAAGGGATATGTGCGATTTATTTTTTGAATAACTATCGCAATTTAACTCCAATAAACTTCAAATTTGGTGTGTATGTACTTTGATGGTACATTAACAACTGTTCAAAACATTGAAGAAAAATATTCATTCACAGCGGCACCACAAGTGAATGATAAATGACCCAATCTCACCCCATAGAGGTGGTGACATTGCGTCACTGTAATTGAAATAACTTGTTTTTGATAATATGGTTGCAAAACCATTCACAGCTGAAGAATATTGATGAAATACGATGCAAACAAGATGAAAAGATATCTAAGATGTTTCACAAGTATGATAAACCCACTCAAAAGAACGATCATTCCAAAAAATTGAAGAGCTATGAGAAAAAATATGTAAACACAACATTCATCGTTAAGTTTACATAAATTTTCTATTTTTTTCCCCTCGAATTGTCTTCACAATCTCATCCCCATTGCCATGAAGCCTATTCAGTTTCCCCAAAGGCGTACTGAAACAGTGATTATTTTAATTCTTCGCAAATAGTTAAATTTCGGAGCGACATTCCACGATCAATACATTTCAGGAAGATGTTGACGTCATAATCACGATATTTCTGTGTTCCAACTCATTTGTACTTTCAGGAGATGTTTCTATAATATGAAAACACTGATAAATAATCAAATTAAAAAAAAAAACAATTCATTTGATAAAATTTAACGATGTTGCTGCGCACGAAACACAGTTGCTGGATTGAGAAGTTGTCAAAATGCGTTGTATTGTTATTCAATGCACGGAATCCTCAAGAAGCCTAGTTTGATGTTTCAGAGATGCTGTATTTTGAAAGAATAAACACATCTTAATGAAAAAGAGAACTACCGGCACCGTAAAATGTCAAAAAAGTGGACTTGAAATTTCATATACTGTCGTTCTTGCTTGACCCAATCTCACCCCCATTTTTGATGTTTTAGACATCGTACCGAAAAAAATGATTTTTTTGTTGAAAAATCAAATAGATTCCGGAAAATACGTGTGACGTGTAATGAAAAGACTTTAAACCTTCTACTAATACAACGATAGAGATGAAAGTACATGCGTAATACCTTGCACAGGACAAATTTAATGTTGTAAATTTTCTCTAATTTCAACATACAAGTTTATATATATAGTAAACAAAAGCTACTATTTCTAAAAATGTACATTGTGATGAATTATGTGTAAAAATATGTTCCCTAACATATGAATTATTAATTTTAGTAATATCAGCGTTATTAGCTGAAATATTTCATAAATCATATTTTTCCGTTTTGACCCAATCTCACCCCCCAGACCCATTGTCACCCCCATCGACGGTACTTTGTGTAACAGCATTGTGGATCTCAGGTAGAGTTTTCAATCCCGGGAACATTTCCCGGGAAATTAGATTTCCCGGGATACCCGTTTCCCGGGAAATGATTTTCTGTTTCCCGGGATTCCCGTATTTCCCAAGATTTTTGTCTTACCCCGGTAGTTCTATTGAAAAAAGGATTGATCATATATTTTCAAACAAAAACATCGCCTTCGTTAGCCGAGTGGTTAGAGTCCGCGGTTACAAAGCAAAGTCATGCTAAAGGTGTCTGGGTTCGATTCCTGGTCGGTCTAGGATCTTTTCGTAATGAAAATTTCCAATATGTATTTCTAAAAATGATTATAAGCTATACTGAACAAAGGATTTTTCGAGGGATCTTTTGCATAAATTGAGTAGGATTATATAATTTTCATTCACAATTTTCAACATAAGACTCTAGTTGGTTTTTATTCTTGTGCTTGAAGGGATTGATTCAATTTTGGTAAACAATATTTCAATTTCATACAAATTGTCAACATAAAGCTCCTCATGGACTTTTGTTCAATGTTATAAGCTCTTTTGTTTTGAAGGCTAACGATTAAAACGAAACCAACAGATTTTTTAGAAACACAAACTCACAGAAAAGAGAAGAAACAAATACAGATTTACTGGTATAAAATGAATGTACATGAAAAACGAATAACTTAAAAAAGTAAATTTAATCAAATTTGCTTTATTTTCACGTTTTTTTTTAATTTCCCGGGAGCCTGGGATTTCCCGTGAAATGGCAATTTTATTTCCCGTTTCCCGGGAAGTCGAATCCCGGGAAAATTGTAAACTATAATCTCAGGCTTCTACTGTGGATATTGGGATACCACTAGGTGTGTTCTATTTTTGTTCAGTTGTTGTTGTTTAGATCATAGTGTGTCAGTGCTTCCATTGTGGATTCTGGAAATTCCAGTCGGAATTCTGGTATTCCAATTAAGATGCTGGGATTTTAATGAGGGTCGTGGAGTTCTAATGTGAAACCTGAGATTTCAGTGAGGATTTCGATTGATACCTAAGATTTTAGTGAGGATCTTGTGGACCTTAGGATTTCAGTATCTTGATACTCCAGAGCGGATCTTGCAATTTTAGTATGAATCACGGGGTTAGAACATAGATCCTTGGATTCCAAGGTGAATCCTGGAATGTCAGTGTGAATTCTAGGATTTCAGCGTAGATATTGGAATACCAGTGGAGATTTTATGTTACCAGTGTAGATCCTTGGAATTGACGGCGGATCCTGATATTCTACTATGGGTCCTGAATTTCAGATGTGGATATTGAGATATCAGAGTTTCCAGTGTGGATTCTTGAATTCCAGTGTGAATACTTGGATTACAGTATAGATCATAATTTTTCAGTGTGGTTTCCTAACAGTGGGAATTATTAAATTGGAACTCAAGCATTCCTGTGAGTATTCTGTGCTTTCGGCGGTAATACTGTGGGAATCCTGTGGGAGTCATGTTGAAAAACTGTGAAAATGTTGTGGAAATGCTGCGAAAATAGTGAGCAAAAAGTTAAAAAATACATTGGGAATCTTGTGGGAATGCTGGGATTCTTGTGAATGTCCAGTAGAAATCTTGTGGACATTCTGAGAGGATCATGTGTGAGTTAGGCGAAAATCTTGTGAGAATTGTATGCCAAACAATTAGTATTTCTAAAAGAATCCCGTGGAAATACTTTGGGAATCATATACAAAATCCGATAAAAGTCATGTGAGGAATCTCGAGGAACTTTGTGCGAAACCTTTAGGAATTCTTTGGGAATTGTGTAGAAATACTGCTGGAATGATGATCATCCTGAGAAAATTCCAATGTGTAATCTGTGGAAATCCGTTCGATATTCTTTGAGAATCCTGTGGGAATTCTGTTGGAATTGCTCCTACAGGACTTCAAGAGTCCTGTAGGAGCAATTTGGAAATACCTTGAGAATCCTGCTGAATCCTCAGTGGTACTCTACCACAGATTGCCTCAGCAAGTGTTGTGCTGTGCCACAGGGGTTGAGGTTAATTTGAATTACCTCCACTGCTTTATGAAGGCCGGGCATCGCAGGCCTCCTGTAACATGGCTGTTATTCTCACTTTGGAGGCTTCTGGCAGGCTTGCACCTTGTGGTCTTCTTCTCCGCACCTTCTGCATAAATTACCTCTGTCAGGTCCCTTGCAGAATCTAGCAAGATGACCGTACTCGTGGCATTTATAGCATGCTTCCGGTCTCTGAGAGAAACTCAGTTGACATACCGACCAGCCTACCAGCCTGACATACAGAAGCGCCTCGCCTCTCTTCCAGCCCTTGAAGAGACTTTGTTTTTCGGACCTGCTCTTGGTTTTTCGTCTTCCGATGTTTTGCCTTGACGATTTCCCATGGGGTATCGTTGCCTTCCTTAATGGTTGCTGCGTTCGCTGGGCCTGATTCGTTGACGCGAGTGTCCTTGTGTGTCTTGGAACCACCTGGTATTGCGTCTCCTGGTGATGCTCTTGGACTCTTCGGCGTGGAGAGCACGCTCTCCGTCCTCTGGGATTTGTCCCTTTTTGGGTTGGTTTTCCTCGCAAAAGTGATTGGCATTGCCGTTTGTTGAATCGGCCGCCAACAACTCCGTCTCGGTCGATTCCACTTTCTGTATAACGGCCGCCCATTCCTTGACAGCTATTCCAAGGGTTCCTTGGATCTTCAACACCAAAGTCTTGATGTATTTGTGCACATTACTTCTTTTATCGACGAACTCGCTGTTTTGGAGCGTCTTGCTGGGTAGTGCTTCGTAAAGCCCAAGCAGGACAGTTTTTACATTCAGAAATGGAATAGTGAAAAGTGAAAAATGAAAAAGTGATTTGTTTGATTTGTGTCCTCAGTTGGTTTTTGGCTGTGACAGGCAGCACATAAATTTAGAGAATCAATCCGGTGAGTTTGTTCCAGTATGATACTTTTTCTTTTGTGAGCCTTCCGGATCGTTTTTGTCCGCGTCGTGGAACTTCTGATCGTTTCTTGAACGGAAAATGTTATTTTCGGAGTTTGATAATTATGTTCAGATTGCGCATTCTGTCCGGGCGGGTGTTACGCAACTAACAATCGGTTGTGGATGCTTTTTAACCGTTCGATGACCCTGGAGGGATCGATTCTGCTTTTCGTATAATTTTGAGCAGAAAAACCGACTGTGTTATCCCAGGGTGTTTAGTTCGAACGCGCTTCCTTTCGTTTTTCGATTATCTAAAAATACAGTACCACCCAGTACAGTTTTTCAATGGGCACAGTACAGTTTTTCAATAGGCGTGGTTTTTTTTACGCGTATCGTTATTTTATACAATCCGATGACCCTGGAGGGATCGGTTTTGCTTTTTACTGGTTATTGAGCAAAAATATTACTGCACAATCGACAAGCATTTCGCGAAATACTATTTATACTATAAATAAGCTATTGTTTTCTCTTTTGATTGCCGGCATTCAAAAGATTAATTTGAAAACGCTTAAACAACAAAAATTTATGGTCTATCGCCAGCTTTCTAGGCGAATCCTGACAATATACCTTCCCCAACCTCCAACTCCGTAGCACTTATGAGGGTGTCGCTGAGTCGGTGGCCTCTCATTAAGTAAGTGCTACATCAACATTTCCTTCCACTATCCCAAGTTACGGTAAAGATGGGCGTGGCCGGGAATAGCGATATTCATGCTTTTAGTATTCTTGTCTATGATTTGAACAAGGTATACTCCCCTGCCTTGTTCTTGAAAGTAGTCAGGATGAGATTATTAAAAAGAAACATGAATGTTGCTAGTATCCAATCTACGAAGTATACCGTAACTACGCTAACGCTAACGCTAACTTCTTTTATCGACGAACTCATGCAATTCGTCCACCAGTTTCTTGGCTGCTACAACTCTCGGTAGCTTTGGCACCTTCGACCATGTACTGACCTGAGCCTGTTGCTGCTGCTCTCGAGGCTGCTGCTGCTCTCGAGGCTGCTGCTGCTGCTGTTGAAGCTGCCGCTGTTGCTACTGTTCCTCCTGATCACGCTGCTGCTGCCCTAGCTGCGATGGTGGTGACCTTACTAAGCCACCTTTAGCGAAAGGGTTCACCGTGCCTTCTTCGATTTCAATTATACTCTCTTCCATTCTTCAGGGTCCCCCTTCTGGGCCGCTATCATTTCCTGCCGTACGTAGTCACCTTTCATGATCTCATGGTTATCTATGCAAGCAGGGAGGCCATGTAAGAGTTGACACGATCCCTTATGAGAATCGTGTTCAGAGCCCGATCGGCGTAGATCGGGGTTTGGTCATCCGAGCCTAGTACTCATCACTTAAGATGGACGGGTTCTGAATGTATCCAGAGGCCTGCCAAGGTTTTACCGGGACGGGGGAAATCGCACCATTACACTGTGTTATATTTCGTCGATTTCATGCGCTTCTTGAATAGCGCCCAAACTGTTGATTTTAGCGATATAGTTGATTCGGAGAAGTTTCTTGGTTTATTAAAGCGCATCTTTTGATGACAAAAGTTTTGTGATCAATCCACCTAGCAGTGAGATGGAAAAACTATTTTTTCAAAACATTTAGAAAGACATATGGTGTCTTCGGCAAAGTTGTAAAATTGGCAATTTGAAACAACTTTGTCGAAGACATGATTTTTCTATCTCTTATACTTTTTGATATATATATATATATATATATATATATATATATATATGCCGTTGTATGTGAATGGCCCCTAAAAATCATATATTTAATCATAACTGTTTTCAAAGAATTTTGACATTTTTTGTGTTTTTTTACAAAGTGTTTTTGTCATGAAAAAAACCATGTTTTTGCTGAACATATCATCACGCTATCTTTTAAAGTAACAAAGTTATTTACGAATTACTCTTTTTTCAAGGGGTAGTTTAGGCCTTTATAATTGCTTTTCGGCGCAAAATGACGCAGACAACTCTTACAAATCATGAAAGTAATATATCTTTCCATTCGGTAGATGATAAAAACATTTGTCTATGAGCGTCTTTTCATGGGTTCATACTATTGAACAAATAAGCCTAATTAAAACGATTTCTATCGATAATTCCTTTACTTTAAGAGATAGAGAGGTGCGATGTCCAGCAAAAACACGCGTTTTGGGATATCTAACAACTATGTAGAAGACTTCAAAAATATTAAAAATCTTAAAAGTTATGAACAATAATGATTTCAAACGATTTTTTTCATACAACTTTGTGTACATCCTATTAAAAAATTCGTAACTCTTTTACAAGATTTTTAACATTTTTCATGTCTATCTAGCACCCCCTCACTCTAGCTGATGTCAGAAGGACAACAGTGCCCAGGTTGCACTACCAGCTAAGTACGCAACCCTTAGCTAGCGGTCTTTGTCATCGTTAGACCCGTGGAAGCATGAGATAGGGGCTTGTGAGGACCAGAGCTATGTTGGTCGCTCCTTCCTAGTTGTTGACTCACCATTTTAACATATAGAAAAATACAAAATTGCATATACGCCAAATGAAAGCTTTCAAACCAGATTATTTATGGAGAATATAAGAACTGAGCAGAAACCTTGGTTCATATAGGCCACAAGACCTCGTTTTAGCCAAATTATTAACTTCGGTTCCAAAATTGCCTAATCACATTGATTCTCTTCTCTTTCTTTTCCAATCAGGCAGATGACGAAACAGGCTCAGATATGGCGATGGCACAAATTTCTTAAGTGGCGGGGAACATGCCTCTGCAGCCGGTCTTCTGATAACAAATACCTGATACTCATCAGCGTGGTAGCAAGCTGATTAATTCGTAATTCGGCCAAGAGACTCTTTCGGCCAAAATGCATTCGGCCAAACGGTATTCTGTCAAATGGCATTAGGACAAATGGCCGAACACCTTAGAATCAAAAGGGTGTAAGTGACATAACACTAGTTTTAAATGAATTGACTCAAAAGTTTTTTTTCAGCAATTTTTTATTCCATAAGGTGCAGAGCTACTTGGGCACTTCCATGTTTCACTATGGCATGGGGGTTTTTCTCGGCCGAAGAGTCAGAAATTTTTTTTTGAGTAATACAGAACAATGCATATTGTGGTCAAATATGAGCTCTGTAGCTTAAAAAACACACGGCCGAAATTGATCAAAAGTGCCAAGAATAGGCCCTACTATTTGTGAGGGGCCATCAAAACGAGTCAATTTTCAACAAATTATATTGAATTTTTGAGAAGCTTTAAGAATTTTTGGTATACTCAACTGTGTAGTAAACCGACCAAAACGTTACTTACACCCTTTTGCGTTTGAGCTCCTCATATCAACCATGTGCACTTCCTTGATGATCATTGCGTACTGGACTCAGGAAGACATAAAAGATCAATATTTCACATTACCACGGAAACAAACATTTCCACCAAACTTCCACCTCCCGCTCAGTTTGCCACCCAGTCGATACTCATAGTGGTAGGTATTAACGAGGCGGAAAAGCGTCACACTTTTCTTTGATCACGTCGTCGACCGCCGAGCGACCGACCATGCCGTGGATACGACCATTGAGACCTGTTGCTTTTTTCTCGAGAGGACGACAACCAGGAAAACACATCGATCGTTGCACCTATGGGCTTCACCAGACGTTCACAAAAGGGCAGAAAATGCATCTGAAGATGCTTGCCTATTTATTCGCCCGTCAAGCTGAAGGGCCCTTCGGAAAGTTTGTTGTTTTTTCTCCTTTCTCGCTCTCGAAAGTGCACCGAAAACATCATCATCAAATATTTTAATGCTCATGCGGCCTCATCTTTCTTATTTGACAATGAAAAGAGTACAAAAAATAAAAACCTGAAGAGGGACCTAGGAGGGATCACATGCACGAAAGGACAGGTATAGCTTTTCAAATAAATTCACCGAAGCGAGTAATTTCGAGTAGTTGACCATGCAAATATTAACCACTCCGCGCCATCGATCGGTTTTCTAAGGGGGGCAGGCGGGGCCACAGTGAAGTCATGTGGGGCAAAATCAATCACCTAAGCATACCGAGGATGGAGGTCCCCTTTTCAGGAGCTCTGTCGGTGTGGTAACGGACGGTGTCGAAGGAATGTCCTCCGTAAGTGATTTTGCAACCTACGGCGGCTCCAAGACGAAGAAGATGACCCGAGCGGCGATGGATGGCACGCATTCCTCAGCGGCTCTCCGAACGACGAAATTCGATACTTTTGCTCCTTTAGTTGCTGTTTGCTGATCGATACCTCGTCAGCCAGCAGCGCAAAAGCAGAACGGAACTGATACTCTTGAGAAACATGACATGCTTCGGAGCCTTTGAAGCACCTCTTCTCGGCGACATTGCTCCTGATGATGCTGATGATGATGACGGTCGTCAGGAGTCGAACTGTCCTGTTGAAGTCAATTAATGGACATGTCAGCAAGTTTATATAACAAGACATTCAGATATTACGCGAAATGAGCCAGGCCGTTCTGGCGCATAGCTACGTGAACTAACGAAACGACTCTGTGACACATAACCGAAAACCATTTAGCCGAATAATAATGTGTGTAATATTCTGAATAAATCAAGGATGTCAGTAACTTAAGGTGAAACAGTTTGGAATCATCTTCTAAGATTGCACTAAAACTTCAAAGGCACAAATCTCGCGAAGAAAGTATCCCACGGCATTGCACTTTTTATTTTGGCTTTGTGCACTAGTAGAAAGCTTAAAATAAGAAGATCAGGAACGTTTGCCAACTATTTCTCCAGTTTTGTGCCTTTGAAAACGTGAGTAGGGGGAGAAGTCGGCCCTTGTGCCGGCCATTTTTGGATTCCGAGATGTTTCACCTTAAGAGACAATGCATTCGATTCCGCATTGATCAGTGATTTTATTGAGCAGGTAATCTTCTGAACCTCGACAATAACCCTCCAGTGAAGACTCCTCAAAATTGACGCGGAATTATGTTTTCTGATTACAGGTTTAGGAAAATTATGAGATTGATGTGATTTTCACGGGCCCAGATAGCCGTAGCGGTAAACGCGCAGCTATTCACAGGATTTTTCTTTACACCCCTATCTTCGTACATGCTACGTGAAATAGAGAGGCAAAAATAAATAGTTTACAAAGAATAATGAAGAGAGAATAATGTCGATTGTTCTTCTGTTTTTAGGTGGTTAATACGTAGGGTTCCAAACTGAAGAAGTATGACACCCAAATTTTGCAGTTAAGTAGCGAAATAAAATTGACCTAATAGAGAACGGTTCCACGGAGGACCCTATAAGAATTGCTAATATACCAAAACAAAGCTGGTTCTGGACAAAAGTTCTCATATGACAAACTATAAAAACAATATGATATGAAGTCAGATTTATACAAATCAGTTGGGTGAAAGTACAAAATAACTCAGGATGGATGGACATTTCCTGAATTTTCAATAGGCCTCAAAAAACTAGATATCCTTACAACACCATTAGAGCATAACGAAGGTAATCATTCATTAATTGGCAAAATAGCAGCAATTTGAGCTTTTTTTCATTTGCTGGGTGGATATTTATTTATTTATTTATTGTGAAACAATCATCTAACAACATGGTCTACATGATCTACTTAATCTAAAGTTATTCTAACACAGCTAATATTAACGAGCATCACGGAATGGATTTTTTAAAATTGGACGAGTCAGAATCAAACAAATAATACACTGAATTAAACACATTGCACATGGATCGTATAGGCTCATTTATCCCGTAAAGTGTACGACTAGAAGGAAGGTACAAAAATCATCTAGTTCTCAACGGTCTTTCGATGGCATAAATTCCAATTGTTGCTAAAATCTTGGGAGAATCAATCTTACTAGTTAAAAATTTAGCTACAAATAATGCTTTTTGATGGTTTCGTCTTATATACAATAGTTCCATTCCCATAATTTGACAACGATCGTCTTAAGGAGGCAGTTCATATCTATTGGCCCAAGGAAGAAATCTTAAAGCAAACCTCACAAATTTTGATTGTTTATATTCAATTCTTGTTATCCAATTTTTGCTATGCGTGCTCCACACTATTGAATTGCTGTCCAACACAGAGGTTACAAGCGAATAATATAAAGCTCTCAAATAATACGGATCGCGGAATTCAAAACCGACACGCATTATAAACCCTAGGTTTTTGTTGGCCTTAGCATTTGTTTGGAGGTAATGGCTACCAAATGTTTACTTTTTATACAGAATTACACCTAAATCCTTAATTTCAGATACTCTTTTCAGTAGCTAATTGTCAATACAATAGGGATATTCAATTTCATTTTTCTCACGACTATAGCTTATCAGATAACATTTAGAAACACCAACAATAAGAAGATTTCGTTTACACAATACAGTAAACATGTCGATCAATCGTTGAAGCTCGACACAATCATCAGTAGAAAGAGCCTTTCGAGAGCAAACAGCACACGTCGTTGAGAAATACAGCAAATAATAATGGTCCCTAATTACTGCCTTGTGGAACTCCCGAAGTGCTACAAAACATAAACGATTCTGTGTCTCCAATTTTTACAAACAGTTTACGGTTGCACAAGTAGGAAAGCCAAAGAACAATATCGTATGATACACCTTGATTATCAAGATTTATTAGAAGAATTCAATGACCTTTTCTGTCAAACGCTGCTTCAAGGTCGGTATAACTGCGTCGATTTGCGCCCCTCCGTCCATTCCGATCATGCAAAGCGATGTAATATCAGATAAGTTCGTGCTCGTGGAACTCCCAGGGAAAAAGCTATGCTGCTCTTTGGCGATGTACGGTTCCATCTTTCAAAACAACATATCTCCCATCAAAATCTCGAACAGCTTACAACCCGCGCACGGTGAAGTTATACCTCTGTAGTTGACAATATCTTTCTTGTCATTCTTTTAAAAACTGGGAACTAATACGAGCGTTCCGCAAGGAAAGATTTATCATCATACGTATTGGCAGGCACATGGCTCCAGCGCAGTTTTTCAACATTATCGATGGAATACCGTCTGGACCAGGTACAGATGAAGACTTCATTCAACAAAGAGCTTCGAAGACATCATTATCGGTGAATTGTACAGCACTTAAAGAAATAATGTGTCAGGAAGTCGCGTAGAGCAATTTCAATTTGTTGATCCGTTGCAGTATCTAGATTGAATACACTAGAGAAATGGTCGGCGAAGAGCTTCGGTTGAGTTGGCCTCCAAGATACATATTAGTTGGCAGACCATGCTCACTACACTTCTCGTTTATGAATTTCTAGAATGATTAAGGGTTCTGTTTTAGCTCCGACTGCTTCCTTTCCATATACTTAGAGTACAGAAAAAGATTATGGCGGCGGTAGCTATTGCTAGCAGACACAAAACAGTGTTTTGTATATTCATTGCGTTCTCTAGAATATGTTTTCAGAGCAGATGCGCATGCACATTTCAAACAACGTAAGTAGGCTCTCCACCAAGGTGGTTTGCAACGTGGTTGGATAACAGGGATGTATTGCTTAAATATAGAGGTCACTATTTGATTGAAGAAGCTTCCAGCTAAATCAATATCGTCCATGCTTTCTATTTGGGTCCAGTCGATATTCTCGTAAGCGATATCAAGGGAAGCAATATCCGCTTTGTTGAAGTTGTACCGATTAACCTCAGCTGCATCCACAAACTTACACGGCAACAAAGTTTTCAATACAGCTACAAGCGCTGGATGGTAAAGATCTGCTGAAACATACGAATCTAGTTCTTCAAATACTGTACAATGTGTACTTGCATCTTTATTATTAAATACAATGACCCCACCCCACAGTTATGGATCAAATAGTGTGGAGTCCAACCTATAAAATTCAATAAAACAACATGGAAAACGTAATATTGTAATTTAAAAGCACGAATTGAATCGATTGAAATTAGAACTTCGATTAGTAAACTATTTTGAGTGTAATATTTACAAAGGTTTGCATAAAAATTAGAAATTGTATCGTTTTCTGAAAACTATATTATGGATCAATGTTCATATTGAGACATATTACGGATCAGTGCGCAAAATCAAAGGATTTTCAACTCAATGCATCTGTATTGCATGATTTGGCGAATGTTAACAATGCGTCACATATTACTGCAAAAATAGCAGTGTTAGAGCTGGAAACAAGGGTAAAATGCCATTTTTTTGTGATACTGCTTTGTAGTAACTGAGACATGAACTGTTTTCGCTCCACACCAAGTTTTTCTCTCATTTTTGTCTGCTATAAAATTAAATTTACAAACCTTGATGTTTTATGAGTTTTATACCTAGTGCTATTGTCTGAAAATGTCGAATCCAAGGCTTAAAATGGCAGAAATCTACATCAATTTGAAGTGATCCATAACCGTGGTAAACAATCATTTCCTGGCCCATTTTATGGATCACTGGTTAGAAGTGCTAGTATTCGGTATTTAGAATCAACAATCAATAAAATCAATTTTACCTAATGTTATTCGATTTAGTTGGTTTAAAATTTTGCTGTCGGAAGAATTTTATTTGTACATTGTCGAGGCTTATATCCAATCATTATATTTTTAATAGTTATTTATATCGTATCAATATCAATGATTCTAATTTGTGTGATTGTTGTGTTGCTTAAGTATGAGGATATTGGCCATATTGAAATCACTCAAAGAGGCTTTTTCCTCTTTCAAAATTTATAGTTAAAAAGAGTAGCGTTTGATTCTTCGACCTTGACGCTTGCTCCTGCGGAGGCGGGCAATGAGGGCAGGATCAAACTTGTCGCGCGTCGTTCGCTTAGAAAATTAAAAAGCGGCCGCGGATCGTTAGAAGTGTTTGATCTATTGATCGTGTCGCTTGCTGTTGCATGGGCGAGTGACGAACACTTAATTGGCGTCCAATGCGATTATCGAATTATTTCGTGAATGCGGTTAGGCGTGATTATATCATGGAGCGCATCACCAAACATTGGTGACTCCCAGATCTCTACCTTATCCCACTAACCCTATATCCTTTCCATGACAACCGTGGAGATGCAGAGGTGATCTCGGTCTCTAGTAACAACGGTAGTGACACTAACATTCCTTCCCTTCCCCGATGACCGTAAGGACGTGGCTGGCACCGTTATTGACTTTTAAATTTGAGCTTTCGATTTGTGCACATTGAAGAATGGTAAGCTAATCCCAAGCCCCATTCATTAATTCCCTGTGCAACTTCAATTGTTCTGGTCAATCACGGCGTAGCAACTACGAATTGTACGGTCATTTATGCTTACAGCTATCATTACGCTTATCCTTTCAAAATTTTTAGTTAAAAAATAAGTAAATAAATAACAATCAAGAAAAATGTTTTCCATAGATGAATTCATACGAAATCGTAGCAAACAAGCATGATTTACGCTATAACTCTTGAATTTTATTACCTATGGGAGCTTATGAATGCTGACGGAACTTCTTACAGAATACGACCATACAATTATAGCTGTGTGGTACCAACGGAACATTTGTCAAAAACACCGTTATTTATCGGTTGAATGTTGTGCTTAACATTACAAATGGTAGAAGACAAATAGTATGACATGGGAAAAATATGTTTTACGTCAACGTTTATAAGTAGATGAAAAAACCGAATTCAGTACTATACCATTTAATTCCACTAATTCCTTTGACAGATACGCGGATTTCGGCCTCAACTGTAAGGCCGTCTTCAGTGTCGTATACTAGAATACTACTTATAGGTATTCTACTAAACAGCTCGAAGATTTATTATGTCAATGTTTATGTTTTAAGCGAGTTATCCGATGTTGAACGCCAAAGTGATCCGTAACTGTGGGTGATCCGTAGCTGTGTGGGCATGGTAGTAGATCCAGTGTACGGTCACGAACGTTTGTAACAGTGTTCAACTGTCGCATATTATTAAAAGACATTCCATTGACGAATTTAGATCTTGCAGTGACTGTATTAACGGCAGATAAGTGACGGTCGATTGTTGAAACATCGCTAGAAATATCCGGAGTAAAATATACTACACCAATCCACTATCTCCCGTTAGAGCAAAAATGGTCCAGGTCAACTGTTACTATACGGGCAACATCGGAGATCAGCCGGTCCGACACAGCAATCAGAACTCCTCCGCCTCTGGATTTACCCGTGCTGACAGCACAACGGTCTTTACGGTATACGCTGTAGTTGTTTCCAAAAAACTGTGCAGAATGAAATTGATCGTTAAGCCAAGTTTTAGTCAACACTATAACTTCATGCCCTGCTTCACACGTTGCGGTAAGAGTATCGTCGGCTTTGCTACGTAGGCTTTTGACGTTCCGATAATAAATGCGAAGAGATGCAATCACACAAATTATTGGAATGCGTTTACATTTAGGAGAGGTGCAGCACCAAGTCTAGCTCCAGCATGACATATACTGTCCATCGAATTACCTGACGGGGCAGGAGTGTCGACTGCTTCTTTTATTCCTGTACAGTTGCCTTCATCCTGAAGACCAGTATCACCAACAAGCACTGACAAAGCAGGGATAATCACTACTACAGCACATCCAACAGAACGGCAACTGTTGCCAAAGGAATTTCGTTAGACTTCTGACAAAGCAGGGGTATCAACTGCCATAGAACATTCAGCAGAACAGAAATTTTCGTCAAAGGGTTCTCGTGAAACTTCTTCGGCTCCAGGGAGAGGGTCGTAGAGTCGGGTAATCGACAAGTTATCTGGAGTTCGTTTGAATTCAGGTGGGGGTACTGCCCCCTAGCTTCGGCAGGTCATATACTCGGAATCAAATTACCTGAGAAAGCAGGAGTATCGACTGCTTCTATATTTCCATCACAGCTGTGCTCACTGTTTTCGAGTTCTTCAAGACAGGGCAATAGTTGCTATACCGAATAGTCGATACTCTTACGCTGTTCAAGTTGCTTCTGATACTCCGGGCATAAATCGCTCCATGCAGCGTGATTTGTGTCAAGCAGTCTTGTGAAAATTCAGCCGAATGATTCCCGATCAGTGCGAAAACGAACAAAAACAAACTCCGCTAGCACGTCAGCTGGCTATGAGAGCGAATACGACGAGAAATAGAGAACTCATCAAGAGTGTCTCCATCCCATGCGACAGACACATCACCAATCAGCTAAGTCCAAAGCTAAGAAGTTTCGGAATCGAAAGCAGAGACAACCAACACAAGACTTCGTTGGGCTCTACCAAAGATCAGGAATTCGAAATTTTTAATGCAATAATCGAAAATATAACTCGTTTGTGATTTTTCCTAAAAACTTCATCAAAATCGATCGAACGAAAGTGAAGTTACCGAATTTTGAAACTTCGATGTCAGCACTCAGTACTGTGAGGGGATATGCAAGTATACTATATCTAAGATTTAAGCAAAATACTTTGTAGCTGTTTCTAGACGAACCGATTTGGTTCGTTCTGTTTACCAGACCAATACTGCCCTTACCGTTATTATCAGAAAAAAATCGCCATCAAACCTGTGCTCACCGTTCATTTTCTATACCTAAGCTGCATGTCTGGACAAAATTAAAAAAAAAATTGTAGGGCCCATTTTGAAGCTACGCCCTTTTGAATACTTAAGTCCACCCATTCAAAGGAAACCAGAGTTATTTAAACGGGTTTTTATTGGCCGTGATTATCAAAATAAATATACAGTCAAAATTTTAGTCGAAGTTGGTTTATATAGTTATTTGTAACTTGAGTGAAAATTAGACGGAAATTGGATGAGAACATCAAAAAATTTGGGGGTTACACCCTTTTGGAAGTGTAATCATTAAACACTCTAATTTTAAATAGAATAATCAGGCATTCCAATACCGCTGAGCATGCTAAAATGTTTTAAAAGACACATTGCGCTCACATGGCGCAAAAGTATTTCACAATCAACTGGTTTTTTATAGGCTCAAGTGCTTTAAGGCATTACGGAGCTAATTTAATCATGTAACCAAATTAGTTCTAGTAGCACAATATTCTGATTAGTTTGGTGAACCCATGTACTCACACAACTGATTGCTGCCGTCACGAAATACTTGACGAGTTGAGTTTTCGGTTATGTAGAACAGTGTATGGGATAATATAGAATTAACACCGTCGAAAGCAGCGATACAAAATGGAAGTAAACAGTGCAAAGTTTAGAACATCCATTATTATTTTGTTTAATGGAATACATAATCTGTAAATGCTAACAGAGCTTAATTTGAAATGTTTGTCTTTGTCAGTGTGCAAAACTTTGTGTTGCTCCCACAACATGATTTTTTTTTATTTTGGAGGGTCATATTATCTAGTAAATCTTTACTTCACGAGCACAGTTTGCGATCGGAAATATAAAAATAAAAGTTTACATAGGAATCTTCACTTTGTGTAGGATTCTAACCACATTATGGTATATAGACCAGCAGATTATCAACAGCACTACAGAACAATTTACGATTTTCTGGTAATTAAAACTGGAATTTACGTAGGATTAATGAACAACTCTGTTTTCCCATATTTTACATATCTTTTCGAAATTATACATACTTTGAAAAAATCGTGTAATTTTATGTCATATAAGACCGACAAATTAAAGCGAGTCAAATGACACACAATTAGGGGTTAACTTAATTTTACACGAGGTCACATCAAACAGATTTGTAAAATTACTCGGTATAAATGTGTTCTTGTAATTTTACACGTACACGTATTTTCGTTGTCAACATAACCTCAATCAACAATCTTTGATATCCTAGCAGGAAAAAAAACAATGGGCCGTCGATATTTCTTCCGATCCGAAATAGTGCGCTGTGTAGGGAATACCTTTGCGA
Organism: Aedes aegypti; assembly: GCF_002204515.2. Classification (NCBI taxonomy): domain Eukaryota; kingdom Metazoa; phylum Arthropoda; class Insecta; order Diptera; family Culicidae; genus Aedes; species Aedes aegypti. The sequence continues at coordinate 407,287,697 of NC_035108.1, forward strand.
AAATTTCGCATTACTTCCACACTGAATATCATGTGTTTAGTGAGGGATACTATATTTCATGTCTATATTTCTGGCTTCCAGTATACACCAAGACAATATTCTGCTATCTAAAAACCCATCCCTTGATGTTCACAATTCCATTTTATTCGGTGGTAGTCCCAATGAATATTTGTTTCTGTGTTCGATACTTCCATATTATGATATTGTTGAGCTCTGTTGTTTCGATGGCAGCAAGGAAAAATAATTCGATTACGAGGAATGTAATCATTTCGTCTGACTGTATCACCGAAGCTAACATGGTTGTATCACCGTTCTTGTAAATTTACAAGATTTATGCCTCAAAAATGAGTTCAGCATTTGAATATTGCGAGAATGTGTCGGAAATATTCTAATGCTGATTTGACAAAGTTGATAATCGCGTTTATTTCTCATATGTCGTAAAATTGAATCATATTTCAATTTGCGTCATGGTTCATTAAGTCAGATTTTGCCAATGTGTCTCTGTCAAAATTGAGATTTTTTTAGTGTGTACCCTTTAGCTTTGAATTCCATTACCCCGAATATCATAAGACCATCACCGCGAACTTAAATTCCATTATCACGGGACAATTTCATTCAAGGTAATTAGGACAATATCATTCAGCGTGATAGTATGTTCAGGGTGATGACACTCGGGTTAATGATATTCCTGGAAATGAATTTCGAAGTTACGGTATGGAATCTTCACAATAGAGTTTTGATTTTTAAGGAAGACATGTTACATTAAGCTCTGCAAGTGTTATGATTTTAAATTCAATGAAACGAAATAATAACGCATGTTTCTGACTTTTCTTAGGTGTGTTTCAAGGACTGAGGCTTTCTCTTCACGAGGTAGCATGTGAAGCTGAGCTGGTCTAGGAATCATATGTGTTTAAGTAATCGAAAAAAAGCCGGGAAACCCAAATGTAAAATTGTAGATTTGTGAAAATCTAAATATAGTAATGTATGCTACAAATGATCACAAAAGTATTGATAGTGGTCTAGAGTTCTATAGTTTGGCCAATAGTGCATTACTCAGCAACTGAAGTTTTAGTTCTGGGGCAGAACAATATTATCCGAAATAGCCGAGGGGGTTGCTAGTTGGGCGATAACAATATTTTATGAATTATAATAATTACTCAAAAGTAGATCCGTAATGCCTTACAGCGCTTGAGATTTAAAAGAAATCAATTTTGAAATCCTTTGGCATCATGTAAGTGCAATGTGTCATTGTAAATATTTGAACATGGTTAACGATATTAGAAAGCCTTATTAATCTATTTAAAATTGGTGTTTTCATTGGTTACACCTCAAAAAAGGCGTAACTCCAAATTTTCTTCTATCTACTTATCAAAACTCCACCGAGAGGTTTCAAATAATTAAACAAACCAACTTTGAACCAAATTTCGATTGTCTTTTGATAATCACGGCCAATGAAAACCCGTTCAAATATCTAAGATTTCCTCTGAATTAGTGAACTTATACAACAAAAAGGTGTATCTTCAAAACGGGCCCTAAGATTTTTTTTATATTTTGTCCAGACATGTAGCTTATAGCTATAGAAAACGACTGGTGAGCACATATTTGATAGATTTTTTTTCTGATAATAACGGTGAGGGGAGCACCGTGCCTACCTACGACAGATAATCCCTCAATCAAAAAAGAAAATAATTTCTAAAATATTAGTATTGCACGGTGTCCTTGTGGAGTAACTATATTTAAAAAAAATAGGTGAGTCTGAAATTTCGAACTAAAAACAATTAGACTTTGCTGTTTCATTTGCGACCAAAATCAAAATAATCGGTCGGGGGGTCCAGAACATTTTTTTTTATTTTGTGTAAGTATTCATGGATATGTGTTTTTGTACCGACACACATTGCGTTGAACATAGATACGGGACAAACTGCAAGATCAAACCATTTGAACACCTTTGCTTGGAAGGTAAAGTTGTTCTTGCTCAAAAGAGCTGTAATAAGCATATATGACATATGATATACGCATAATTGCAAAACTGTCTCAAACGTCTCCCCCCCTTTGTCACACTTTCTGTATGAGTCCTCCGATAATTTTGTAAGGCTTGTCACGCATGGCTTAAGCCCCCCCCCCCCCTTGTAGCGTGACGTAATTTGTGCATGACCCCTAGATACAAAAGTGACTTATCCGCCTTTCAAACAACACAATTTCAGTTATTCGAATTTACTAGTAGAGGGCTTCGCATGTGATAAACCTTGTTATAAGGCATGTAATATACTTGCCCCATGGTGCTGAAAAATACGCTAATTTGGATGGTATTTGAGAAGTTTCAAATCTTATATTTTTTATGTTATTTTCTTAATGGTACAGTGCTTATGAAAAGATCAGAAACTAACATCATGAGGCTAAAATGGGTTTGGGATTTTTGTACTTGTTTGCAGTACTATAACCCCATATTAACCCCTCTACCGGCAGCTTCATTTTTTTCAAAATATTTAAATCGCGATAACTTTTTTGTTTCTCAATATTTTTGAAAAAAATTTCCACAACTTCTCAAAAAGCTCTCTTAATTTCAGAATCTGTATCGGTTTTTAGCATTGGTCATCTATATTCGGAGATATTAAAAAATTCCTTGGGGGACCGACGCATAGCCATAACTCTCGTAATTATCTCTGGCTACAGATTTTTTCTTATATTCGGTTATTCGCTTTTCAAACCAAAACTTTGATGAAAGTTTATTGTGAAGAAATTAAACAAATCGGTGTAACTGTTTTTGAGCAATGCGCTTTTATGTTTACCACTCTAGCCGTAACGAGATCTTGAAAACTTATTAAGACATCATATTGAAATTTTATATGGGAAGTGTCGGTCCCCCAAGGAACACCGAAATATTTTTAAAACCAGTTGACCAATGCACAGTGCACAGTGGGACGGATTGGGGTTTTAGGAGGAAATATGGAACTCACGCCTTCATTTGTGATTTTACGTAAAAATGATGTTCTACAAAGTTGTTTCTATTATTAAAACAATTTTTTTGGTCGGAACGAAAATTAGGGTGGCCCTTTGTAAAAAAGATAACCATCAAAACTTTTTTATTTTAAGGAATATTGAAATAGTTTGTTCTACAAAGTTGAAGATCGGAAAATTTTGGGTCGATTTGACAAAAAAAGTGTTTTCCTAGCTCAAAAATTGACCGTTTTAGAGCATTTTTCGCTATTGATGTAGGGTGGCCCATCAAAAATTGGTCGTTGTGTTTTATTTTTATTATTTCAAGTTTCTCAGCAAAACTGTCTTCCCATCACTTTTCGAGCTAATTGAAACGCAAACATGAAAGATATAGCTAATGGAAACAAATAGATACAAGATTGTTTTCGTAATGAAAATTTAATTTACTTCCTTGGACATAAAGTATTATCGATACTAATACATACGATACACGAATGCAAAATGACAAAAATGGCAAAGAAAGCTCTCAGTTAAAAACTGTGGAACAACAATAACCTGAGAAGTATGATCTGTTCCAGCGGGGACGCAATGCCAAATAAAAAAAGAATATTGATACAATTTTTTTCTGATGAAAAGTTAAAGACTTCTTAATAACAAAAAAAAAAAAACATTTTCTATATGTTGGTTTAGCTGGGAAAACAAGAAAAAAAATGTGTTGACATGACGATAGCTTGAAAATGTGAATAAAAATCGTATTATTTTTCGGTGGATCTGTTTGCTAACGATATGACTGGTTCATATGTTAATAACCATTAATAACAGATTTTTAAAAGAACTCTCAAATTAACTATCTCTAAATTATAGCCTTAATAAGTCAAAACATCTAAACATGATCAAATAATGCATTTAGTTATTCTCCTTAATCTAGACTTGAAAGTCAGCGTCATAATCAGGAATCGTACTTCAGTAATATACCGTTTCAGATATGATATATCTCCTACGGTGGACAAATTACTTCTAAACGGATTTGCAGCAATTAAGCATTCGTAACTTCCAATCAGAATGTTTCCCAAAAAGCCTGACGAATCCCAAAACAGAAGTATTTGGATGTTTGGGAGGAGGCATGCCAGGAAATTCAACCGTGTGGTTCATTTAGAATTTATTTTCAAAAGACTTTTCTCTTTATTTTTATTGCTGAACTCTTTTGACGTTTGTTTTATATGATAAATGTTTATAACTATAAACCTACAAAATTGTACAGACCTCAAAACATGCGTCTCAATCGGCTCTAAAGATGAAGGGAAGAAAACTTTGCTGAGAAATCTAAAAAAACACACAAAAACCTATTTTTGAAGGGCCACCCTACATCAATAGCGAAAAATGCTCTAAAACGGTCAATTTTTGACCTAGGAAAAAACTTTTTTGTCAAATCAGCTTAAAATTTTCCGATCTTCAACTTTGTTAAACAAACTATATCAATATTCCTTAAAATAAAAGAGTTTTGATGGTTATCTTTTTTACAAAGGGCCACCCTAATTTTCGTTCCGACCACAAAAATTGTTTTTATAATAGAAACAATTTTGTAGAACATCATTTTTACGTAAAATCACAATTGAAGGCGTGAGTTCCATCTTTCCTCCTAAAACCCCAATCCGTCCCACTGTGCAATGGTCAATACCGACATAGATTCCAAAAGTAGAAGAGTTTTTTGAGAAGTTGTGAAACTATGGTGGAAAAATATAGAGAAACAAAAAAGTTATCGCGATTCAAATATATTTTTGTGCTGAAAAAATGAAGCTGCCGGTAGAGGGGTTAAGCTAAATAATGGCAAACAAACTCATGAATATCTTTTCTGCTATCTGTCGAATTGAATTTCTCTCTTCAGCAAATTTCTTCATTATGGTTTGAAGAATGAGCTTTTACAATGGGATAATAAGTTTGTACTTACATTACAGTACACGCGTGTTTGGAACATACCTCAAAATTTCTTCATAGTAATTTCCATATAAACCTACATTGTCTTTAGGCCACCTTAAATCACCACCTAGAAAACTGCGAATTTCACAGAACACTATTTTTATAGTAAGGATAGTAAGGAACATATGTGAGATTGAATTCTCAAACATTTTTTAATTTTGAACCGCCCTAATATACATAAACACATAGATAGGCAAATTCAAACATATGTGCAAGTCTCTCGAAATCAAACAAAAAAAAATTACTCTGGACCCCCCGACCGATTATTTTGGTTTTAGCAGCAAATGAACGCGAGAAACCTAGACTTTATTGTGGAGAAGTTTCAGACTTACCTATTTTTTGTAATAAACTTGTTCTACGAAATACACCGTGATTGGAGTCCTTCAAATATTATTCAAAATAGCGTATTTTTCAGTACAATGGGACAAGCGTGCCACCCATATGCTGCAAGACGGCCACTGCTTAAACAACGCATTTAGTTCTTCGATTAATAAGCAATTCTTTATTTTCTGCTTCTAATACGTTTAAACCAGAGGCTTATTGGTAATTTGAAACATATAGCCAACTTTTTCTTACTCGATATTTCGTGTCTCTTCCTGTCTAGTCAAGAAATTAGTTGCATTGTCGTGAAGAAAGAAAAGTGTCGTATACGAAAAATGGTCAACATCGATTTTTGGCTGTTTTTTTTCTCATACAGCGTTATCCACATCAGTGATAGAAGGTAAGTGTATTCAGACGAAATGTCAATAATGCCTCAATAAACAATTTTGTAGAAAAACATTTTTTGCTAGGACGCAACCGTCAGTAGATTAAACTGATCTAGATCAGTTTTAACTAATCTAGATTAAATTCCGAAGGAGGCAAAATGTAGTACAAATTTTTCCAAAATACTTTGTTGAAGTCACCACTAGGATGCATATCCAGAGTATTGGAGGTTTTGGCCATCGAAAACAGCAATTTGCCTCAGTGTGCGACAGTAATTTCTTTTGGTATCCAAGATTTTAACTAAAAAACAAAATACCAGGACAGTTGCATCACTGTCCAACTCCAACTTACAAAAACCTTCTCCAAAGATGCAAAGGAACGAATTTCGCGAGCACACCTCTGCAAGAGAATCACGATCGCCACGTTTTGGCCAAATCTTTTATGGCTAAGCCGATGTGTTAATATGTTGAACAAAACCTCAATTTATTTTAATTAGTATTGAATGAGTTCGACAGGGTCATCTTCATCTCGGGCGGGAATACAGAAGGCAGAGGAGCTGGTTGTTGAGTCATGCCAATACTCGTGTGTTCTTTTGCACGGTTGAACGAACCAACGAAACAACAGTCAGCCAGCCAGCCACAGCAGCAAACCGCCGAGAAACGAACGAATAAATATTATTGGTGTCAATAAAAAGCGCCGAGGTGGTTTTCCACTAATTCAAATTTGCTTCGTTAATTGATCCATTCGAACGTTGAGCGTTTTGCGGTTTGCTGACCGGTTGCTGTAGTGCAGTGGTTTTCGCTGGTCGTAAAAGCTGCAGCAGGCATCCAGATCAACGCAACGTCAACGAACGGAGAACAGTAGTGGGGTTCATCGGGTTGTGAAGCTTGTGAAGGAATGCAGAATTTCGGGGTAGAGTCTGCTTCTTAGGTTGGTGATCTATGAGCACTTTTACAGTTATTAACTGAGAGCTTCCTTTGCCAATTTTTCCATATTCGAATTCGTCGGAAGCCACATAATTAACAAATGCAACACTTTACAATCTGGTCTCATATTAAATTCATTCCCAAATCTCCTCGAAGGTATATGATAAAAAACCCATGATTCCTTCCTCAAGTTGACCCAAAACCAGCACCCGCCATTTCTGAACAATCGATCGATAATCACGGCCTAATGAGAGATCCTTGTAGATGATACGATATCATTTTTTAAATTCATTAAACGAATTAAATGCGAAAAGTGAAATAAATCAGTTGCAACGATTCGACCTCAGATCACAAACGACGACGACGACGACGACGACGACGATGACGACGATATGCACTTTCAATTGTGTGGGAAAATACGATCGGGCCCTGCTTAAGCGCTGCTGGATTCCTTCGGTGGCAAACCAGCTGGCTGTAATCAAGCGCCGTGGCGTAACGTTCGCACGCAGCCCTATATAGGGTAAATTTGTCCAAAATGCCAATTCAAGGATTTGTATCGGATGGAGTAGTAAGAGAACAAAGAGTCAACAACCGAGCTCCTCCATGAAATTGTCAATTTCATTGGCATTGGCAAAGACCATAACAAGATATAAATTGTAAAATCACGTCGTATTTAATGCACATCACTCGTGTCGTAAAAATTGTATAGAATAACTTTTAAAATGGTGTAATAACATATACGAAATCAAGTGGTTAGACGGTTTTTATCGTTTTATCTATATTATTGAAATGAATTCAAATGAAGTAGGTCTATGAATGATTCATCGACTTCAACCAACAGTTCGTATTGGGCAATATTCCCCTATCTACCTTCTGTGTGTCGTTTTGGCGGTGGGAGAGAAATGATTTAGAGGGCAACGAGCGTGAGCGATTGCGTTAATGCGAGCTATTTAGGTGAAGGCGTTTGGCCCCACTGCACTGACTGCACTCTCGTGTCAATGGCAAGTGAGGATACACTTTAGATAACCTCTGCTGAAAAAGCAAACATTTCCAGCTGTTTCGCTGTTTCTGTAACAATTAACGGTATACGAAATTCCGCGGAATTCCACGGAACTCATACAAGTGGAATTTTTATTTTACGATCCAGTTTTGTTTCGTAAAATTGGAAAAATATTAATTAGGAAGATAAAAAACCGAATTTAGTACTATACCATTCAATTCCACTAGATTTTGTATCCTTTGACAGATTCGCGTATTCGACCACAACTGTTGGACCGTCTTCAGTGTCGTATACTGGAATTCCTCCAAGAGTTTCTCCAGGAGTGCCTTCAGCGATTCTTCCAGGAGTTCCTTCAGGAAATCCACCCGGAGTTCCTATAAGAATTCTTCCAGGAGTTCATCCAGGAATTCTTCCAGGAGTTCCTTCAGGAATTTCTTCAGGATTTCCTTCCGGAATTTCTCCAGGAGTTTATTCAGGGATGCCTCCAAGAGTTCCTTCGGGAATTACTCCAGGAGTACCTGCAGGAAATCCTTCAGGAATTTATTCAGGTATTCCTCTAGAAGTCCTTTCGGGAATTCCTTCGGGGGTTTCTTGTGCAATTCCTCCAAGAGTTCTTCCAAAAGTGCCTCCAGGAAATTCTCCAGAAGTTCCTTCAGGGATTCCTCCAGGAGTTCATTCGGGAATTCTTCCAGGAGTACCTGCAGGAAATATTTCAGTTGTTTCTTCAGGAATTCCTCCAAGTGTTCTTTCAGGAATTCCTCCAAGAGTTCTTCCAAAAGTGCCTCCAGGAAATTCTCCAGAAGTTCCTTCAGAGATTCCTCCAGGAGTGCTTTCGAGAATTCCTTCAAGATTTCTTCAAGAATTCCTCCAGGAATTCCATCAGGAATTCGTCCAGTAGTTCCTTCAGAAATTCCTTCTTCAGAAATTCCTCCAGAAATTTCTACAGGAGTGCCTTCAGCGATTCTTCCAGGACTTCCTTCTGAAGGCCCTTCAAGAATATTTCCAAGAGTTCCTTTCCGGTATTCGTCCAGGAGTTCCTTCGGGAATTCTTCCAGGAGTACCATAAAGAATTCCTTCAAGAGTTTCTTCGGGAATCAATCATACAGGAATTCTCCCGGGAGTTCCTTTAGAAGTTTCTTCAGAAATTTCTCCAGAAGATTCTTCAGGGATTCCTCCAGGAGTTCCTTTAGCATTTCTTCCAGGTGTTCATTCAGGAACTTCTCGACAAGTTTCTTCTGGAATTTCTCCAGGAGTCCCTTCAGCAATTCCTTCAGGAGTGCCTTCAGCGATTCTTCCAGAAGTTTCTTCAGAGATTCCTCCAGGAGTTGCTTTGGAAATTCTTCCAGGAGTACCTTCAGGAACTCCTTCAAGAGTTTCTTCAGGAACACCTTCAGGAGCTCCTTTTGAAATTCCTCCAAGAGTTCCTTCAGGAGTTCCTCCAAGATTTCTTCACGAGTGCCTCCAGGAGTTCCTTCAGGGGTTCCTTCAGGAGTTCCATCAGGAGTTATTCCAGGAGTTCCTTCAAAAATATATTCAGAAGTTTTTACAGAGGTTCGTCCTTACATTCTTCCAAAAATCTCTTCAGAGATTCCTCCAGAACCTCCTTCAGGGATTCCACCAAAATTTCGTTCCGGGATTCCATGAGTTCCTTCAGAGATCAATCCAAAGTTTCCTTAAAAGATTCCATCAAAAGTTTCACTAGGATTTTCTTCGAAATCCTCTTAACGAATTCTTTTATGTATTCTTCCGAAAAATCCTGTAGAAATCGATTAAGAAACTCTCGTAGGAATTCTGGAAGGAATCCTTCCATTGGCTCAAACAGGGATTCATCCAGACATCCCGCAAGATACTCCTGAAGGTACTTTCCCAGGAATTAGGAATTCTTCCAAATACAGTCAGTGACATAAGTTAGTAACCAAATGCTGTTTTTCCATACAAAATGCCCAAGTTTGGGGTGCTGTATCTCAGCTTCTGGTTTTCCAAATTGGCTGAAATTTGGATGGCAAACTACAAATAACTTGAAGTTTTGCCTGTAAGGGAATTATTACATTGCAGTCATTTTACATAGAGTTTCAGAGGGTTGTTCAAAGACAAAAGTAAGTAACCGAGATACTATGCAATTTAAATCTAAAACGGTAAGTCGTGGAAAGTTGAAAAAGGATTCTGTAAAATAAAACTCTAAAAAAATCTTGAATAATCTCTGGAGTCATCACTGGAAGAATTTCTTTAGGAATCCGAGTATGAATGATTCAATGAATCCTTTAAGCAATCCTGGAGAAATTCCTGGAGGAAGAAATCTCTGGAGAATATGCCGTAAGAGTTCCACTAGGTATTCCATCGGGAATCTCTTAACGAATCCGTTCAATAATTCTTCCGGGAAATCCTTGAGAGATTCCTAAAGTAACTCCCGTAGGAACACTTGAAGTCATGGATGTATCCTTCTCGCCCCTCAAAGGGGTTTCGTCCAGACATTCCGAAAAATTTTTCTTAGGGAACTCCTCAATGAATTCTTTCAAGTAAGTCTCCGAGATATCCTTCAGATTTTTATTTAGGATTTTCTCTAACGATTCTGGAGGATTTCTTGATGCAATCCTTGAAAGAAATCCTTAAATACTCCCTCAGGAGAAGCTCTGCATTTTCGGAGGAAATTTTGGAAGAATTCCTAAAGAAATTTCTGGAAGAGTCCCCGAAGAAGTTAGTGGAAAAATCTCTAAGGGAATAACTGAAAACCCTTACTGAAGAAATCCTTGGGAGAATTTAAATTTTTCATCCTGGATATAGTACTATAAAAATCTCTAGAGTAATTACTGGAAGAATTTCTGTAGTATTCCGTTTAATACAAAATTCCCTGGAATAATTCCTACAGAACTTCAAGGAGGTATCTGTGGAAGAAATCCTGGTAAAATAACGAAAAACCGTTCTAGGTATTTCTGGAGGAATCACTGGAAAGTCCTTGGAGGTAATACCTGCAGGTACTATTAAGAAAAAATCTTTGAAGGTATCGTAGATAAATTCTTGGAGGAGTACCGGCAGGAATACCTTCAGAAAATTCTAAAATTTCAACTCCTAGAGGAGTTGCTCGGATGATCAGTGCTTGACTGTGGACTACCACTTGCAATAATGGGGTGGAAGCCACTGTTAGGGGTGTCTGATTTGGGTGGATGGGGTGGCGGTGAGAAAATAGAGGAAGAGGGATGATGGTCTTACCGTTTCTTAGGAATGATCGTCGGACCATCGGGCGCCTTCTTTTTGTTTTTTTTTTTTTTTGTGCTGTTGGAACAGCTTTTTTGTTCGTCAGACAGAGCTGATTGAGCGTTTACCAGAGGTTTTAGCTACGTCGTTTTCGTTAACAGTTCCGCTTCCACTTGGGAGGGAAGTTCTGGTACGGGGCGGTTTTGGTGTTTGTATTATGATGATAAAAATGGTATAAGCGTTGCAATATGCTATTTTATCCACAAGATGGGCGAAATTTACTTATCCATGTATTTCTTATTGCATTTTACAAGAATTGTTTAAAAATTCCTTAAGTAGTTCATTCCAAAAAAATATCTAGAATATCATTTCTATAAATCTTATAAAAAATAGTGTTCCAGACGAAAAAACGCACCAAAAATATAGCCTTATATCAAAATTTCCACATGAACATTCATATTATCATTAACATTCTTATCAATCTCAATCTGCAGTCAATTTCTTATTGCAATAACAGATTCATTTGACAGTTTCGTAATAGTACTCGGGCACGCCCGGTAAGCACGGTCGCAATGTGAACTGAACGAAAAAGCACCGTCGTGAAATACAAACTTCTCGGACCCGGCCCGTGCCCGGCTCGGCGCAATGGGAACAGCCCTTAAATCTTCAATTCAAGCTGAAAATTTGTTAGATTAGTCACTCGCTGGCCAATTAATCAAGTTTTCAGCTTGACTCGCTGTCTGGTTCTTTAGATTTGTGTCCTTGAAATTTTGAGGTATGCCATCGATTCGTTTTCACCTTAAACGAGGCAGATACGCACATTGTTTTACATCATAAAATGAATCTATGTTGTTTATTCACAGGCACAGCAGACCATCCGGTACAAGATGAAATATACATTCTGATATCTTATACCTGAAACTCATATTATATCGTTCCATGCATCTCAAATGTGGATTTAGCTCCACCATTTAAGAGCAAGAATTCATGCCCTGTTTTTCTAAACATGCTCCATGGTCTCTCGCACACACAGGCTGGCAGTTTGCAATACAATTTCTCTGCGTCAACACTGACTTCACCATAGGAAAAGTCAAGTTCATAAATAACGCTTGAACGCAGAAAAATGTTTGCACAACGCATTACCAGTTGTAAACTGTCCACACTGGGCACCATAATCCCAACTGTAAAGTGTTTCCTTTTCTCACGTTTCACTTCGGCTCTGCGCTTATAGGCAAATTTGCACATCGCCACTCCACAATTGCATTAATGTTCGCAAACTGCAAACTGCATTGCCACAGAAATCAAACAGATCTCCAACCACCCGCAGGTCGGCAAGTCTTTGACAGACATCTAATCAACTACCACCACCGGCTCGCTTTAGTTTGCGCAGCTAGATATCTCTGGGTAAGGGTATAAGATATGAATTTTAGATTCTTTTTCCATTAAAAAAACGAATAATGAAAATATTTCATGGAACTCGATGCACCACCTAGATCCCGCTGAATTTCGTTCAAGCGGTATTTGAAGCGAAGCATCGCATACCCTTAATCTCTCCTTGAGGAGGTGAATGGTTTCAGGCCTCTTCAATCAAACCAGTAGGAACAATCACACAAACCGGTGGCAACGGGTGCCAGCTACCGAGCGATCACCCATAGCATCTTTTCCAGCAGACAACTAGATCGTGATCTTCGCATTGTCCGCTCCAATTTGTACCCCCAATTAACTGTGGAACGTGCCAAACCGATCGCTTTCTGCTGCTCTCACAACCCGATCCGAGTGTTAATTGGTCAAATTAAACTTTATTTAAAATCGAAAAACTTCACTCGTACAGGATAGGACACGATCGATAAACTATAAAATCAACAGGTTTATGATTCAGAAGTCTTCAGCGCAGCGCGACTCAAGTGACTAATTTATGTCTTTATTAGTTGGGCCACTGTTTCATGGTGTGTTCCTCAAAGCGAACAAGAAGCATACGGGTATTTAAATTTCTAATTTCTAGTCCACCACTCGGCGATGTCTGAGGCTATCGAAAGGCATCCCACTGCGTAGATCGGAAAGATTAGGCTTGGTCGAACCCGTATCGCGATTACCTGTTGGTGTGTCTTGGACATGGCCACGAAGGGTAGTCTAATAAACACGGTGATTAGAAAATTTATTTCGAGCGATTAATTTGATGAGATAAGATTGATTTTATGGTGATAGCATCGGCTCGGAAGGTGGGAGCCTGGCGTGGGGTGATCCCAGGCGGTAGTCATAATTTATTGGCACTAAAACGTTAATTACGAACGATGGAGAGTTCAGCCGTTGATGAGTGGCTTCATAACGATTTCGTCGTTGGAACACCCGCGTTGCGTGACACGTTCCGATTGTTGTTCAGAAGATGAATGATCCGTTCATTGATGAAAATATTGGCTTGAAGAGAGAGCACAATGATAATGGATAGTTCTCGATCATGTGGAATTTAGTAGTCTAATGGAGTTCAGCCGGCTAGAAGGGCTTAACCATTTTGTTGCTGACAACACTGCCGACCCAGCAAGAAAAATCTATCTTTGACATCGCATTTCTTGAGGAAAATCTTCCCGCATTTGATATTTGCGTTTCAAACGCACACAGCAATATATGAGCAATTCTCGCTGAAACCAGGCCGCCATCGGCACACAACGTTAGAGTTCCAATTTTATGTCACTGATCGCTCGTATATGCTAAAACTAAAGGGTCGTCCTTTCGGTTTTCTCAAATTAGAGCTCTCGTACGCCAGCTAGCTGTAGAGTTTGCGGAAAAGCCCTTTTATTAAATCTTAGGTATTTTTTCACGTAATGTGTCTGATATTTCTCTTAGAGCACAAAGCAAATTTAGTGGCATCGTAGGGAGGATATAACTTTTATTTGAAGCTTAAAAAGTTTTGGAGGCAATTTTAAATGTGGTTGCCATTTCGAATTTCGTCAGAAAAAAGATTTTTTCACCATTAGCGCACCCCGTTCGCTTTGAATTATGATATTATCATCAGAAAGGTGAGAAAAATAACTATTTCTACTACATAAAATCAAAAAATAATTACTTAAAATAATTCATTAATTCCTCACTCGACTCGTAGGAAACACCAACGATTGAAAACTTGTTTCTTTGTTGTACAAAAATGATGTTTGTATTGACCCCACTGGTCATATACGTCAAAATCGTAGATCATGATTCAGAAAATCGTTTATTTCATATGGTAAACAACATTGCTCCCATAGTTTATCTTTCTCAGATTTTTCCCATAGCCTATCTTTCTCAGATTTTTCTCAGCTTTCTGATCTCAGAATTCAAAACGAGCGGTGCGCTAATGGCAAAAAACGGATTTTTCTAACAAAACTTAAGATGGCATCCCAATTCAAAATGACCACCAATAATTCAAATGAGAGCTCTATCCTTCCTCTATACGATGCCACTTAGTTTGCTATGTGTTCCACGGAACAATATAAGACACATCAAGAGAAGAACTACCTAAGATTAAAAAAAATGGCTTTTTCACAAACTGTTGAGCTAGCTGGCTTACCTTGGGTCCATCAATTAAAGAAAACCGAAGGGACCTCCATTTAGTATTAGCATATAATAGCGATCAGTGACATAAAATTGTAATTCTAACGATGTTTGTCGATGGCGGCCTGATTTCATCGAGAATTGCTCATATGCAGTTAGACATTTAAGATTATTAATTTTTTTTTTTTTTGAAATGCTGACGTTGGCGTTCAATATCATTGTTTCAGGAGAATGTGCAAAATTGGTTTTTTTAGCTGGCAACATTGCTTGTAAGAGACGAAGAAAGCTTTATTTCCGAATTAATGATAAAAAATTTCTAACGAAATTAGATAATTATCAAAGTTTTTACATACGATACATTTTTTCTGGTAGCTGGCAACACTGCTCAGGTGAATTCAAAGAAAGTTGAACATCTCGAAACTGACAGCTGATCATAAGTTTAAAGTTCAAGATAAGTTTTGATAGGCGTTAATGGTCATACTGTGCCGCACACGACGAAAAAAACTTCTACATTTATTAACTGCGAACTTTATTTTGGGAGCCTCCCTTAGCTCTGTAGTAACGTTCACGCCCACAAAGCCATGCTGAAGGATAAACCTTTTCGTAACTGTAATTTCCAAGACATCTTGGGCATGAAGTATTATTATAGCTGCCACATGATTTACTAATGCAAAATTTTCAATTAACACTTCAGTCGTCGCGCTGTTGTGTTTTGTACAACAGTGGTGAAAAAACCTCGCTTATCGTACACAGCATCAGCGTGGTGGTTTTGACATCGACAAACCGCGCGACTACTGAAGGGTTAAGGCAAATCTGTAACACCATTATTTTTTCAGTTAATAATGTAGTATCAAATATGACACAATATTCAAAACCAGATTTAGTTTAGTTCCTTTAATGTACACAAAAATGTGTGCTCTGCGCTATCCAATATGTGTTATTGAAAATTTTCTTGTTCCATTTAAATCTACTCGAAAACAATGAAGCAATTAGCTCATCGTTTTAATCCTAGTTTGGGACAATACGTTAGAACTGTTCCGGGTCATTTGGTTCAATGCCGTTTGGCCGAACTCCATTTGGCCGAAAGGGTCATTTGACCGAATGCCATTTGACCGAATGCCGTTTGGCCGAAATAGGAAACAATAGTGAGTTACAGTTGGCATGCTTTTGAAAAGCGTTTCGAAGCTGAATTTCAAAGAACTTATTCAGCTTTTTTTTTAAAGAAGGTTAATCATCATTGATATACACATAATTGGCTCTTTGATATTAGTTCAACAAACAGTCAGTGCTGAAAGATGGACCATAAATAGTTCCTATGGTAATTCTTTGGGATTTAGTAAGAGATTTTTCCACGATACAATCTAGGAGTTCCCTCTGCAGTTTTCTTGAAAACTACTCAAAAAGTTCTCCTGAAATTTTTATAGAGAAGTCATACTTGAGTTCCTTCAGGAAAATAATTCAAGAATTCAATCAGAAATACTTCAAGTAATAAAATTTGATTTCATACAAGAATTACATCTGAGACGTTTTATTTGTCCATGGAAAAGATACTGGAAAATCCTGGATGCTGTTCCTGAATGAATTTCTTTGGCGTTTCTAGTAGCATTCTTGAGAAAGTTTATGTTTAATCTATGATTGGAATTCTACTGTCATTATTTAAATTTTTACTTTTTCAAAAATTCAAAAAACAAAAAAGCTGTTTATGCAAAATTTATTGTTACTGGGTTATGCCGTGTTTGGACGAATACGGAGTAGATGAAATGCTGGTGTAATCTATTTCAGGGAATTCTTGGATTCTTATATTCTGTTCCACTAGTTAGCTTTGCTGAAATCGCCGGTCAATAGTCCTCCAACCGAATTTTCATACTTCTGCCAATCTCAAAGTTTTCCAAGGAGTTTAAAAGGATCCATAATTAAGCAGATAATTTGAACTAAAATTCGTATCAGATTACACTTTGCTCACTGTGATAGAAAAAGTAGTGGGGAATTCTTTTATAGTTTAATATCATATTGAGCTTAAACTTGAGCTTGAGCTTGATTGGTTGCCCGTGGTTCTTACTCCAGTATCGATCTCGTGAAGATCTATGGTGATCTTCTATGTGCAGGCAACAATGACGCCTGCAACGTCAGAATTTTGGCCAATGAGTGGAAGGGGTAGGAATTGATGATATATTTAAAACTAGCCTACAGTAGACCAGATATACTTCATGCGGAAAGGTGTAGGGGTGGTAATTTTATGGTTGTGAGGCTTGCTATTTGGTTAGCAGGTGAGGATAGACGTGCTATAATGATTAATGATTGGAAGCGTACAACAACGGTTTCATTGAACTGACTAGATCAACTGTGATAGATCGAGAGTGGAAGACAGAAGCAAGTAAAAGATACAACTACAAAGTACGAGGAAAGGGATGGGCCTGGGATTGAATCCATGACCTTCTGCTCATAAAGAAGAAGCGGTAGTCATCAGACTACCAACATCGTCTCCTTTATAGTTTAATGTCATGTAATGCAAAAAGGGGGCAGAGATTTCTACAATGAGCGATTCTCGCTGAAACCATACCCAAACTGTTTAGCCAGCTGGCGTACAATGGTCCACCCATTTGAAAAAAAAACGAAAGAACCACCCTTAAGTTTTATCGAAAACTTGCGATCAGTGACATAAAATTGAAATTCTAACGATGGCGGTCTGGTTTCAGCGAGAATTGCTCAATGATCGTTTTGCGTGAAATTCGTTTATGAGTTGCATGATTGACATCCCTCCCTGATGGAAATTCTGGCTAAGCCCATGTTGAATGTCATGTAAAATGCAAGCATTTTCAATTGAAAATTAATTGTATCTTCATTTGAATTTTATTTTTACAGAGGTCTTTATTTCACACTTCATTTAAATTAAAAAAAATCTTTGTACAATGCAATGAGTAAACGGTCCAGTGATCTTATCCATAATTTTTTTATTCATTTAAATTTAAGATTATTTATATCAGCCTATGCCAAATGCCTTACAATCAACTTTAGGCAAGCTAGAAATACTGCTTAGAATAGGAAAAAATACAAAATATCATTAGAGATTTTCCCCGAAACTGGTCATTATTTCTAAATGGATTCGGTAAATCCTCAAAGTATTTTTTTTTCAGTAATATCTACAGGGGAAAACTACTTTTAAGGATTAAAGAGTCAGCGTGGTGTGGTTGGCTGAAGACCTTTTCAGTTTAACAACCCTGTATTCTTGTCATTTTGTTAGATTCCCGGCATATTGGCTCTTCAAAATCCAGCATAGCGCGAATCAAGGGCTGGTTGAAACGTTTACAGATAGGATGGTAGTTATCTTCGAAGGGTATCTTTCCTAAGCGTGATCCGTAGTAGTATCGAAGCTTCCAAGAAAGTGGAAATTAGCGGAGGGAACCAAGTAGCATTACTAGTTGTATCTTGAATTAAGAGAATGAGCACAACCTCCCCGAAGTAGTCGTTTCTACTGGAATCCGGGGGAAGTCAAATGTCAGACTATTTGTGGAGGTTTTTTAAAGAAGTATGGTGCAATTGTTTTTTCTCGGGTCAGAACATATCATTCTAAAACCCCATATAGCTCTGGTCACACTACCGAACGTGTACTAAATTGGCGTCAAGTCAAAATACACATACATACAGACGGATAGACATCACGTCAGTTCATCGAATTAAGTCGAAATGTACTTGAGTCACTGATATTCATCAGCGCTTCTTGTAAGCATTCACAACACGAGCGGTCAAACGAATACCAGAATGAATAATGTCAATTTAATGCCTCTCACCCCGATAGTTTTACCAGGAAACGTCAAGGTTTTGTTAATTTCTGTCATTTTGCGTAATAGGCACTGCTTTCACTGTATGTGTATCACATTAAACATAGCAAGCAAGATGAAACTATTCATCTTGGTTTTGACCCGATGTGTCTGAATTCCATGCAACACATACGATTTATAAAAATGTCATCGTGTCACACAACATTCAATTGACAGTTTTGTGTGCTTCTCAATGTTCGTTCTATCGCTCGGGCTGTGTGTCAGATGTGACGATAGCGGATAAATGCTCAAAAAATGAATAACTGCTGACCATGGCAACGAAACGAGCGTCGCACAAAGAGCACTAGCTATGACAGAGTCTTCGAACAGTTTCAGCATTTTTGTTTCTAATTGTAATCAAAGCTCTTAGTTAATGGCTGCAGAAGTGCTCACAGAAATACCAGCTGAGATATTTGCCCCAACTAAGTAGGGATGTAATGCCCAGAAAGAGAATTACACGCGATCAAATCGCCAGCAAAATGTTCCATCACCCAGATTTCACGTTACTGAGTGATAAAGTTGTTATCGTAATGAACATTATCATTGTAACAGTACTTCATTGACTGCGACGACATTCCTCCCGGCCGCACCATCTCCGCCTACCGTATTGTAATTACTGTATAATGATGATGTGTTGATAAACATCTAGCACCCGGGGCCTGTGTGCAGCATCTACTTACAGCGAGTTTCCAGAATTAAGTAAACAACTTTCCTCCGAATGGTCTCCCGTGTCTTATCACAGCCACGTCACGGCGACAACGCTACATCTGCCACGCTAATGATATAACCATCTCTCTCGCTAAAAGATTCGTACCCTGATGGGTTGTTTCTGCTAGGGTGACCATGTTTGCCTTGACCCAAAAGAGTATCGACATATTGTATTTCGACTTCATTTGCCGTAGCAGTTCAATATTCTTATGATTTCGCCTGCTTATGCGAGAAAAGAAACGCTTTCAATCGACTTAACCTAAATATATAACTTATTTATCGTGGCAATATAAGATTGCAACGATTTTTGTCTAAAATCAATCTTCTACCAACAGCTTTCCACCGCGAGATAAAAGTACAATACTAGAGTCGAATTTCTTCTCCTTATCCTTGGATCGCAGGACCGATCAAAGGTGACTCCCAGATCTTTATTCTCCCTCACTATTCCACACCCTTCCCGTGTTGATTGTGGAGATGCGAAGGTATTCTCTGTCTCTAGAAGCAACAATCATTACATACTAACATTTCTTCATATGCACTTCGAGAATAAACGCAAAGTTTTGCTAAATAATGTTGTTTCAGCAAACCAGAACTATTGTAGGCAAGGTTTGGACATGCTGAGCGAGTGAGTGCCATTTTAGGTTTTCAACTTAGATTTGATTTGATTTTGATTAGGTAGGGTAAATGATGGCTTCGGCACCCTGGGGGTATTTTCGGCAGCACTCACTTATCGTCCTTGTTAAAATTTATCTACGGAACTGCCGACAATACGTAAGTTCCCCTAGTTAATTATTTAAAATCATATTTTTAAGGATCCATAATTTTGTGGCACATCAATGCAAGTTTGCGATCGCCCCTTTAAAACATACAAAAGTGTTTTTTCTATGTATCGGTGATATATGAGAGTACACTTGATGTCATTAACCAAAAAAAAGTACACGATTTCAAAGAACAAAAACGGATACATCTGGTAACCCTTCTTCTCCGAGTAGTTGGTACGCAGTTTGTAATATTTATAATCGCGTTTAAAAGCGTAAATGCAATTAAGGATGCCTATTAATGGCCTCCACACATTGCCACGATGCTTCTTGTCCAGATGTGATGAGCCGGTCAGGTTTGGTCCTCCTCTCTAGGAGTCGTCTCAGTGTGGCAGCAGCAAGTCATATGTCTTTTTATCACATCGGTCACAGATCCCCTCGTCTTACAAAAAAAAAATGCAAGGTGAATGTGCAACACTGTATGTTCAACATCTCAGCCTAGACAGCCACACGTTGAGTGAGCGCAAGATGAGATAGTCTAATGATTGGCTTCTGATGCTGCTTCAGCAGCAATGCAATTTCGCTTCCATAAAGCGGTTAATTATGAAATTATTAAGATAAAGTGTTGGATTTATTAGTCTTCGCTGAACACAGAAGCGCTGAGTATCTCCTTGAGCCCGGTGCACTTCGGTACCTCTCGAAAGATTGTGATTTAATGAATCATAAGCGAGGCGGCTGACGAACGGTCGGAGTCGTTATCAATGGATGCGATTGGCAAAAGACCATTTCAGCGCGATGACGAAGAGCTAAAACCATTTTGCTGTTTTATAACTGATTTACTTCGCTGGACGGGCTAGTAGTTGCTGGGAAAGTGGTTGACTCATTCGGAGTTGGTGAACTCATTAGCGGTGGGAAAAACTACGTCATGCCACTGAGAAAAAGTGCGCGGTGTTAGTCTGTACAAAAATTCCACTCACTATGGCACTTACTTTTGTACCAGTTAGAAATAATCATTATTTTTAGAAAAAAAAAAAACTATAACAGTTGAAAAGAAACAAACATTACACATTACACCTTCAGCACATTGGCTACAATCAATGCTGTTAAATTTCAAAATTTTGGATAATTTAAACTGATTATAGTACTTTTTTGTACCATCCAATGCGAAATAAATCATAAAATATTGCCAACCGATAGTAGTTCGCAAAAAAAGTAACTTAGAAAAAACATTTTCGATTATTTTTTCCAGAGGAAAGGATGATATTAACAATACCAATTGTCACGTAGTCTCCACTTCGTGGTTTCATTTTGCAGTTTCAATTTTAATTTGTATATTTGACACGTGTTCGCCGTGTACATATTCTTCTTCTTCTTGGCATTACGTCCTCACCGGGACAGAGCCTGCCCAGACAACCAGAAATCGCATGAAAGTTCACGTTACAACTAGTTTTTCCATACTAATTACATCAAACCCGCAGAAAACCGTGGATAAACTCGTCAGATTGATCAGTTTCCTCGCATAAAACACTTCTTTTCTGATTTCATTTGTAAATTTTGTTTCGTCTCGTACACTCGTACAAAGTAAGTCGAATCAATCCGTAGCAGCTGTCAAATCAACATTTGTTATCATAAGTTAAGTCGCATAAGATCACAGGTTAGTTCGGTAGAAGTATGTTATTATTCATCACATAATATATGCACGCATATTGCCTCCACTTTTGTGCGCAGAAGGCCTTTTCGCGACATCTTATAAAAGAAATTTTTCACATATATAGCCTCCAGGTGATTTCGTTATACGTACATTTTGGTTGTCTGGGTGCTTCTCAGCTTATTGTTCAATGAGCATTTCCACAGTCATTACCTTAGAGCTTTCTTTGCCAAAGTTGCCATTTTCGCATTCGTATACCGTGTGGCAGGTGTAATATCTGGTGCTTCCGAAGATTCAGGGAAACGGATGCTCAGGAGATTGTACACTTCTATTAGCACGCACGATACATATATTCACCTGTTCGTTTCACATACCATACTCTAACTGTCTCCTCTAGTTCTTAACATAAATGGCTAACTAGGATACCACAGCAGGTACGACTATACTCTATGCCCACGGAAGTCAAGGAAATTTCCATTACGAAAAGATCCTGGACCGACCGAGAATCAAACCCGTCGTGTACATGTAAATGTCAAAACAACAGTATTAGTTCCTTCGGCTCGAATAGCCAAGAACTTGACAGTTTTAAATGTGAAATTAATATAAGCAACGGTCTCTCTACCGTAATCGATCGTTCGCAATCCGATCTCGTCGGACGACGACCATGCACCGAATTTCCTGATAAAAATAGAATCTCTCTCGCGTTGATGTCTACATGTACACGACGATGTGTGTGTTAAATGTACATCTCATACATCCGAAGGAGGCTTAATTTGCAAAATGATGATTCCATGTGCATTATGGTAATCGCAGCTTGTAGGTTGAAGCGCCCGTCTAGCGAATAGGGAGTCTTGGGTTCGATGCCCACCGGAGCACGTGTTTTTTTTTTTCGCGGTTTCAATTCCAATTTGTATATTTGACACGTGTTCGTCTTGTAGATGTAGACGAGAAAAAACCTTACAACAGCACAATTTCTTATGCAGCCCACAGACGCTCAGATGGTTTGCCCAACATTGACGCCGCCCCCAGGTTGATGCTTATGTTTGTGCTCTGTTTGACCTTGTGTGATGCTGCTTGACGAACCAATTTGACAGTTTGTGAAACTGATTTGACGGTTGGCGACTCGGTCAACCGAAATCAAACGGGTATGACTTTGCTCAAACCACCGGTGGGCGAGGCTAAATGTTTGTCGAACTGATCGCACTGCATGTAGGGATGTTGTACGAACAACGCCATCAGCATGTCATATTGAAGCTTCGACGTCCTATAAACTGCCAATGCAGATCGGTGGCAAATCAAAATGCGTAAATTTACGCTACATCTTTACCATGGTTGCCTAGCAAATGTGCGCTCTTGAGTTGTTTCTATATACACAGAAAAAAATCCGTTCTCGTATACGTGAACAGCAGGCGTGAACTCGTCAACAAGCAAAAATACACCGTGAACTAGATCATGTATACGAGACCAATCATGGTAGTTCACGGTGTATTTTTGACAGTTCACGTTTTCCAGAACGCTTTTTTGAGCGTGTATTCTACACGGGTAGAAATCAGAATCCAAAAACAAGATTATGACTCATGATATCATGATTCCAGCGTGTTTTCGTCTTATGAAAATACACCATGATTCAAATGCCAAAAATGCTGAGTCGCGCATCCGTTTATGATCCACAAAATAAAAAAAAAGTTAAAAATAGCATGCATTGAGATTCGAGCCAAGACCCTTTCGATTGTGAGCCACGTACTCTACCACTTAACCGCTTCGTCATCTTGAATTAAGAGTGATCGAAACGAATGTGATGAAGCAAAGTGCGCCGCTTAGTGTTTTCACACTGGATGTTACGCTTATGAGGAATCATGATTATGACTCCAGGAACCTTGATTTGTGATCCTGATATTATGACCTAACCAATTTATGAATTTCATGATTTGTAAATCATGGTGTGGGGATCAGATTTTTATCCGTGTACTAGTGATATGCAACAATTTGTTACCAATTTCTTCAGCAAATCCACCAGCAGTTCTACCTGTGATTCCATCAAAAGATCAATAAAAGATTCCTGAAGGGATTGCACCCAGAATTCCTACAAGGAATCTATCAGGGATTTTACCTGGAATTCCTCCAGGTAAAGCTGCACGAATTTCTTTAGGAACTCTACCAAAATTTCTTCATGGATTTCATCGGTAATTCCTTCATGATTCAAACAAGGGGTTCCTCCAGAAATTGAACCAAGATTTTGTCCAGTGACTTAACAAATAATTTCTGTAAGAATTCCCTTTCAAATTCCTTCCATTCCCACAAAATTTTCTTCAAGGATTCCATTAGCAGTTATTACAGGGATTCCACCAATAGTTCCTCTAGAGATCAGGAGTTTCTAGGGAATTAAACACAAGTTTCCAACACGACGGATTCCATCCAAAATTCCTCTAGGGAGAAGAGTTCTTCTGGAGATTTCATCAAATGTTCTTCTAGGGATTCCACCAGGAATTTCTTCAGGGATTCTATCTGGAATTTCTCCAGACAGTCTATTAGAAGTTCCTCCAGAAATTGCACCCGGATTCCATCAGGAGTTCTTCTAGCAATTCCATCAGATGTTTATCCAAGGATTCAAGAGTTCCATAAGAGATCAGGGATCAGGAGTTCCATAGGAGATTTCATCAGGAGTTCCTATAGGGATTCTATCATATTTTTAGGGCTTCGATCAGAGTTCTTCTGGGAATTTCATCAGGCGATCCTCCAGGGATTGTAAATAAGAAATTCCTCCAGGGATTGTACCAGGAATTCCTATAATGAATATATCAGGAATTTCACCTGAAATTCCTTCAGGTAAAGCTGCACGAATTTCCTTAGGAACACTACCAAAATTCCTTCATGAATTTCATCGGTAATTCTTTTATGATTCAAACAAGGGGATCCTCCAGAAATTTAATCAAGTTTTTGTCCAGTAACTTAGCAAGGAATTCCTTTTAAGATTCCTTCCGAAAGTCCACGAGTTCCTCAAAGGATTCCAGGAATCAAGAGAACTCAAAAGTTTCCATCAAAAGTTATTGTGAGGATTCCATCAGTATTTTTTTCAGAGATTCCACCAGGAACTCCATCAAAATTTCCTCAAAGGGTTCCATTAACAGTTAATACTGAGATTCCATCAAGGGTTCATCTTGGGATCAAGAGTTATTCTAGGGAATTGAATACAAATTTCCAACACGAGGAATTCCATCGGAAGTTCCTCTTGGGATTCCATCAAGATTTCAGCAATTCCTTCAAAAGTTTCTCCAGGGATTTCATCAGGAGTACTTCTCAGGATCTCATCAGGAGTTTCTCCAATGATTTCATCGGTAGTTCCTTCAAAATTATTTTTAGAAACTCCTTCAAGGATTTTATCAGAAGTACCTTCCATCAGAGTTCTTCTAGGAATTTCATCTGCAGATCCTCCAGGGATTTCATCAAGAATTCCTTCTTAGATTTTAACGAGAATTCCACAGAAGATTCTATAAGAAGCTCCTCGATTCCATTTTGGATTCCATCAGGATTCCTTCCAGGGATATTATAAGAAATTCCTCTAGGGATTATATCAAGGGTTCCATTAGGAATCTTATCAGGAATTACTCCAGGGGTTCTATCAGGAGTTCTTCTAAAGATTTCATCAGGAGTTCTTCCAATGATTCCAAAGGAGTTCCTTCAAGAATATCTTAAAAAATTGCTCTAAGGATTCCATCAGGAAATCCTCCGGGGTTATCATCAAGAGTTCCTATAGAGATTTTATCAGGAGGACATTAAAGGCTTTCATCAGAGTTCTTCTAGGGATGTCACCAGGAGTTCCTCCGGGGATTCCATCAAGAACTCCTTCAGAGATTCCACCTGGATTATTCCAGGAGTTCCTCGAGGATTTCCATCAGGATTCCTTCTAGGGATATCATCAGGTATCAGAAGGCCGGCTCCAGAGGCACGTTCCCCGCCATTTGGAAGATTTGTGCCATCGCCATATTTGAGCCTATTTCATCATCTACCAGATGGGAGAGGAAAGGGAAGGGAAAGATAAGAGGAAATAGGAGTGGGATCCCTTGAAGAGGGAAAATCGCATAAGCGAATTAAGAGCATGTAGCTCCATACCACAATGTGTTCGAACAGCGCCCTAAAAAGGGCACTGCAAAACGCATGAGCGTAAAGAGAGCATATAGCTCATTACCACAGCGGGTTAAGAATACCAGAAAGTCCTGAAGATTCAGGTTTCTGAAATCAGTTTCACTTAATAAGTGTTTACCAAGTAATTGGAATCGCAATTACGCGAAAACTTGACAGTTACGTATGAGGTGATAAGAACTTCCATAATCGGAATCACAACTATCACACACAAATGTATCAACACACTGAATATTTGCCATGTGATAGTTGAGTCGGCAGTGGCCAGTCAAGGTTGTAACCAAGCGACTGCAATTCTGCTTTGACAGATTTGTTAAATACTTAGCCACCTTTGGGATGGCTTAGTAATGTACAGACGTCCACTCGTCCCGCGAAGGGAGTTGTGAGGAACATTTCCTATAAGCAAAGTGACAAGCAATTGTGAGATCACTCGAAACAAGGACATTTGTGTCCCAATTCACCGGAAGTGGAAACATCCAAATCACTAGGATTTCCAATGGACGGAGAAAATTCATGGAATTTGGTCACAACCAATTCCCAGTTTGTGGAGTATAACAAATGCAAAGTCTGCGAATTTACATTCTTATGTTCATACAGAGATGTAGCGATGATCAGATAATGATTCGTCTTCTGATACATGCCAATTCGTCAACTCGTGACTGATTCTATTCGAGCAGAGCATTATGTCTAACACTTCTTCTCTAGCAGATACCATGAAGGTTGGGGGATTTCCTACAATAAGTAATCCAAGATTTGAAGTACTTAAGCATTCCATCAGACTGGAGCTTCTCAAATTGATATCATTGCCCACAATCAGCAGAAGGCCTTTTCATAGGCAGTGAACGACAACCCGTTTGAAATCATCCATTGGGGATGGTTCATCATGTGGTAAATACACCACAAAACGAAAGACGTATTTCCTATTGAGGTCACATACAGAAATATCAATTGTGACAGCACTTACATCTCTGGTTGTTAACTCAGAAATGAGTGTAGCGATGTCAGCGCTATTTACGAGCACGCATGCACGAGGCATGGTACGCGAATTTGCCATTTCATGTTTCTGAAAGTAGCAAAAACTGGGTCCACTAGGTTTCCTAGATAAAAATTTACAAAAGTAAGGTTTTTGAACTAGCGCCACTTGAGCTGTACCATTTGCATGAGTCTACAAAGGTTAATCGTTGCTGACATTTTATGCTGGAGATTGATCTAACTAAGCTATCCTAGCCGTAGCCACTACCCAAACTAGGCAGGATTAAGCTTTTCGCAATCTCAGAACGAAAAAGACCAGCAGCGAACAAAAACCAGATCGGTATCTCTTAAAAGTCGCCAAAGGCGAAAAGCACAGACTATACTGTGTAAAACGCATAATGCGAAACCATAGAGGTGAAAATTTAAACTAAATTACATTGAATGTATTAATAATCCCACCCTTATTTAGCCTCAGGCTTGAGACTGAAGAACGGCAGCCAATTATCTCGGAGAAACACAAGGTCACCTGAACTATTGCTCCGGGTAGCACAGGAAGGGCATAATACTGTAGAGGGCGCCCTGGAACTCCACAGGCTCCGTTTGCGGCTAGGTTTTATTTAGACCCCCTAACCATTCATTCTTAGGCACGGTAAGCTTAAAGCCATATGAATTAGGGGTCACCTGTGCGGTGGACTTTTACCACCGGAACAGGCAGTCCGTAGTGTTAATTCTTAGCCAGTTGAAACAACCGCTACCGACACTACGCGGCTATCTAGGCTGATCGGGAAAAGGAAGTTAACATTGATTATTAACTCCTGACGTACCCAAACGGCCTTCTAGGGATGTCACCAGGAGTTCCTCCGGGGATTCCATCAAGAACTCCTTCAGAGATTCCACCTGGATTATTCCAGGAGTTCCTCGAGGATTTCCATCAGGATTCCTTCTAGGGATATCATACGAACTTTTGAAGCTTCAGTGCATTTCATGAAATGGTTTAGGGCATTTTACAAGAGATACGATTCGCAACGTATAACGAATAAGAAGGAGAAGGAGAAAGAGAAGGAGAAGGAGAAGGAGAAGGAGAAGGAGAAGGAAAGGAAAAGGAAAAGGAGAGGGAGAAGGAGAAGGAGAAGGAGAAGGAGAAGGAGAAGGAGAAGGAGAAGGAGAAGGAGAAGGAGAAGGAGAAGGAGAAGGAGAAGGAGAAGGAGAAGGAGAAGGAGAAGGAGAAGGAGAAGGAGAAGGAGAAGGAGAAGGAGAAGGAGAAGGAGAAGGAGAAGGAGAAGGAGAAGGAGAAGGAGAAGGAGAAGGAGAAGGAGAAGGAGAAGGAGAAGGAGAAGGAGAAGGAGAAGGAGAAGGAGAAGGAGAAGGAGAAGGAGAAGGAGAAGGAGAAGGAGAAGGAGAAGGAGAAGGAGAAGGAGAAGGAGAAGGAGAAGGAGAAGGAGAAGGAGAAGGAGAAGGAGAAGGAGAAGGAGAAGGAGAAGGAGAAGGAGAAGGAGAAGGAGAAGGAGAAGGAGAAGGAGAAGGAGAAGGAGAAGGAGAAGGAGAAGGAGAAGGAGAAGGAGAAGGAGAAGGAGAAGGAGAAGGAGAAGGAGAAGGAGAAGGAGAAGGAGAAGGAGAAGGAGAAGGAGAAGGAGAAGGAGAAGGAGAAGGAGAAGGAGAAGAGAAGGAGAAGGAGAAGGAGAAGGAGAAGGAGAAGGAGAAGGAGAAGGAGAAGGAGAAGGAGAAGGAGAAGGAGAAGGAGAAGGAGAAGGAGAAGGAGAAGGAGAAGGAGAAGGAGAAGGAGAAGGAGAAGGAGAAGGAGAAGGAGAAGGAGAAGAAGAAGAAGAAGGAGAAGAAGAAGAAGAAGGAGAAGGAGAAGGAGAAGGAGAAGGAGAAGGAGAAGGAGAAGGAGAAGGAGAAGGAGAAGGAGAAGGAGAAGGAGAAGGAGAAGGAGAAGAAGAAGGAGAAGGAGAAAGAGAAGGAGAAGGAGAAGGAGAAGGAGAAGGAGAAGGAGAAGGAGAAGGAGAAGGAGAAGGAGAAGGAGAAGGAGAAGGAGAATCATCGGATTTTGCCAAGTACAAAAATTTGATATGGTGAATGAAAGAAGTGTTATATATACGAAATCTTCTTCAACGAAATGGATTTTGAACAACATACGATTAGCGGTTTTCAGTCTGTCCGTAAAAATAGTTATCTTGTGAAAATCATCCAACACCACCTCGAATTTTATCAAATTTATCAGTATTCACAATTATAGGACATTACGACTTCGGACGATTGGAACATAGCTGATTACTACTAAGCCCTCTCAAAGATTCGGAACATTGGTAAAAATGGCTTTGGCCTCACTATGGGCCAAAAATGGTTTTCAAATTTGTATGTTAAAAATGATGCACCTCAAAACATCTGTACGATAGGTCCACTGAAGCCCTTACATAAGGAAGAGAATAATTCTTCTATTTTTTTCGTGCAAGGAAAGTCCGTTTGAAAAATATTTTTTCCGCTTTTCAAATCAAAGAAATCTCCATAGCATTTCCAAATCCCAATCGATTTCTATAAATAAAAAATACCTTCTGCTTCACCTTACTCTACCCAAAACAGCGATAAGAGAACAACCAAAATAATTATCAATTTATCACATACTTTGTAAATTTCGACCTCCAACGAAACAAACGTTCGAAAAAACAATAAAATAACCTTCACCGCTTAATACCCACGTAGGCTTAATCGATTTTACTTACCACCAAGATCCCGTGATGGGCATAATTAATATCAAATAAATTCCAATCAGCACAAAACGCATGTTGCCACTTGCTAGTTGCACTGGAGTTCCGCTTCTCGACGACGACCAATTCGCGCTGTTGCTGCCGTAGCTCCTGTCACTTGCTGATCCTCGCACTCACTTCCTCCCTCCCTGTCACTCTTCGCCTCTCGTCACGATCGCAACAAAATATCACAGCCCGTTAAAAGCGATTATATCGAGAGTTCCTCTCTCCTTGACCGACCGCTATCCTCAATTGATTCTCGGGTTCACTGGGGCACCGGAGATTTTCACCGTGTTGGAGCACTTTTTCTTCCTGTACAGTTTCTTGTATGGATTTTATTGAATTTTAATTAAGTCGTGATCCAATCGAGAGACTGTTTTTTGCGAGAATTTTTTTTTTTCCTCTGTACGGCGGGTTTCGTTGTTCAAAAGCGTCACTCTGTTCAAGTCATCAATTATGGCAAGTGCTGGGTTCAACAACGACCAACCACGATCAGTAACTGCTTTTTTTTGCCTCTTCGGTTAATTCGCGCCCTCGGGCTAATATCACACGCACTGCTCCTGATGGCTGCGGCGGCGGTAGGGTTAATTTTGAGCCGAGCAGTTCCAAGCGAAATATTGACGGAGAAGTTGGGAGTCTAGTTTGGATGGAACTTTGCAGATGTAAAATTAAGATTGTGACATAAATTACGAACAAAGTAAAAGCGTTATACTTGAATATAATTTGAGACTATGAAACACAAATGAGATAGTATTTTAACGCTGAAAGTTTTCAATTTTTAAAAACCATGTATTCAAATAATGATCTGGCACGGGATCCCCTAACAGCTATTGCCAGACCTGCTTTCACGGAAGAGATTTCATGATGAATATCATAGAAAGTTCTCTAGAGTTTCCTTTGAGATTTCCCTAAGGAGCTTCGTCAAGAAATTGTTCAAGTTTTACAGAACATTTCAAGAAAGTTTTCCTCCAAAAATTCGTTAAAATATGCCCAGAAAATTTACTAAACGAATTCTCTCTTAAAATTACTCCAATACGTCCCCTCAGATATTTTCTGCGCATCGTTCAGCTGCTCTACGATGTTATGAAAGTACAACAAAACAAAATGCATCTGTCTGAAGAAGCCAATTTAGTTTAGTACCAATAATCAATTATGATTCGATTATATTTAGTTTAGAATAAATTCAGTGCAATCTTATAAGTTGGATTCCAAGCTGTTTTGCCTTAAATTATTTTTTATTCTCTAAATAAAAATTGTTAAAAATAAAAATTGTTTTTCTGGAAAATTGTCGCTACAAAAAAAAACTTTGTTTTTAATAGTAGGCTTTTCATTGATGATGCTTCTGAATACAAGCCGGTTTTGAATATAAAAAAAACAGATATTGTCGTTTAACATTCAATTTCTTATAACAATTGATTTAGACAACCTTCCAAAATCGACTATTCCTTATTTTGTGTGAAAAACATTTATTTTGGTGGTTTTTTATTACCACAACAACATATAAAATTAGTCGAACGATGCCCAGATAGCAGATTAAGAATTCATTGATTAATTTAAAAGATGCCCAAGCTGTCCTCTTCATCAAATGAACAGTCCTTACTACAGTCACGTTTTCATAAATTTCTTCACAGACAATTCCACAAATCCCTCTAAGCATATGCTCAGGGCTTTCATCGAAGATTTCAAAAGAATCCGACCATGGAATTCTCCCTAAAATTGCGTATCCTACTTCCGATTATTTTCCAAAGACTCTCCATTAGGGTGCGGCTGATTCCTCTAAAGTTCTCCAAGCCAAAAATTCGTGTGCTCTTCTGTATTTAAATCACAAAAACAGTAACTAAGTAGCTAAGAACTCGAGCCATAAATATTAAGATTTGGAAATGGCGCAAGTTATTTGAAGGTAATTTTTCATGTTACAAAAATGAACTTCAGTAAAATCTTCATATTTCTGTTGTTTCAAAAGACAAGACAATTTTGAAACGCCTAGCTTTAAAGTTGAATAGTTTGGTGAACATTGAACTTGTTTAAGTTAAAACTAATTTTCTCCATTATGTAATATTTTTACTAAAAAAAACATCTTTGCTTAACCGCACTTTTAATATTCGATCGATTGATCGATAAAATAAAAAAAAACAAACTTAATAACATGATTCAGAATTTGATTTAGTTGTTTTTAAATTGTACATACAAAAAATTGAAATTACGTTTATTTTACTTGGACATTTAACAATGTATTTTTAAAGAAAAAATTAAATTTATTAAATTGTTAAATTTGCCAGGAATTACATATTTGTTATAAACTGTGATGTGAATGGTGCATGTATTTCTAAAAAATGCAAATATATGTTTGAAAATTCAACAAATAATAAAAAACAGTTTCAGCATAAGTATAAATGTTAAATCAGCAAAAAATTTAAAAATTGGGTGTTTTTTGTTAGGAATACATGATTTTAGGCAGTTTTTATTGTCAAAAAAACTTATTCCAGATTTTTTTATTTACACACAGTACAAAAACAATTAAACAAGCTTCAAAGGGATGTAAAAAGATTTCAAATCGATGGAGTTACCACGAAGTAAAAGTAAGAAAAGGAAAAATTTTGAGGAAACTACTTTTAACTAAGAATTGTTTTAATTATAGACAATTTTAAGTTCTGCAAAATTAGAAAACCTCTAGTTTTTAATATTTTATAGATTAAAACTTTGAAGTTTATCTTTTTATGTGATTTGTATTCAGAAGAGAACAATAATTTTTGGTTTTGAGAACTTTCAAAAATTCATAAATTATTTCAGAGATTCTTATTTTTCCTAGTAGTTCCTTCAGAAAATAATATGATAATTATCCCAGAATTGTTTTTCAGTAAATTCTGCAGAGATTGTTTAAGAGCCCTTCTAAAATTTTTCCCAATATTTATCCATAAATCATGCCAAAAATTTCTTCAGGGATTATCGGATTCAATCTTCTGAATATTTATCCTAAAACATTCTGAGGATACCATCAAGGATTATGCTTCTAATAAAAATCAGACACAATCCACTGGTTCTGTCAAGAGTTTTCACGGAGTTTTTTTTTATTTTCTCAAGTGATTAATAAAATATCACTTGAATATATGGCTCGTGAAGTTATTCATAGGATCCTCAAGAAAGTTTGCCATCAATTTCTCAATGAACTCTTCTAGGAATTTCTCCACAAATTCTTCCAAGAACCCATTCAGAAAAGCATTCGTCAAGGATTATTACAGGATTTTCAATGGATTATTCTGGTGATGTTTTCCCACAAATATGGCTTTTAATTCTTCGGAAATAATTGTATGAATTTTCTTCACGATTGTTCAAAGTTTTTTTTCTAAGTCCTTAAAAGGACTCCTACGGAATTTGCTTGATTCCTACATTAATTCCTCTGGAACTGTCCATGCTACTGCATTTTCAATGGTTCAAGATTACTAAAAACGCTCTTTTTTAAAGAATTTATCCTAAGTAATTCATCCAAAGCTGCCTTAAAGAACTTGATGTCTTAAAAAACTGTACTTCTCTTCAAAAGTTTTGCCTCGTATACCTTCAACAATTCAACCAAGAAATGGCTCAATAAATCCAACCCAAAGTTCCAAAGTTCCGGATCTTCTTAAAAGAGATTTTTTTCAAGGGCAACTCCATCTTTTTATCTTGTATCTTTCAAAGGATTTTTCAAAGTATATTTAAAATAATTGATTAATTAATGAATTAATTATAATAAGAAACAACTTCATGCATTTCTCCTTAAAATTTTTCAGGAAACACTCCGTACAAATTTCAACGGAGTTTTTTGATCATGCATGTCAATAACAAAAAAAAATATCTTAAAGTTGGTCTATATATCGAACATAATCATGAAGTGTCTCGAAGCTATACTGTTTGTCTTTTATCGATTAGTTTCACCACAAGAATAGTTATTAGTTACAAAATGATCACCAAAGCTCATGGAACATTTTTGTTTTTGAAACAATCCACATTGGTACCAAAGCAATATCTAAGAAGACAACTTATCCGAAGAACCAAAGTTTCCAACTCTTATGGTCCGCAAGTTATGATTTTAGTAAGGGTGGTTCTTAAAAATCAGTTTTTATGCAACAATTTCTCCCAAAAACTTTGTACCGAGCACCAGGCGCGATAAAAACTCCTCTGCGATGCAAAGATGAGGCGGCTTTACTCACGCTTCAAAAGAAATCTTGAGTGTTGCGCCCGAACAAGACAGTCCTCGGTGAGTTGTGAGAGCTATCTTTTTTGATGGAATTTTATTCTGTTGTGTTTTGTGCTGCATCTTCCTCACTTTTTGTTGCCTCTCTGATTAGCATTTTTACGCTCCCTCGCTAAGTGGCAAAGGCAGTACGCTGCTCTAGAGTATGTCATCGAACTTTAATGATGCTGAGGAGTATTATCAAGCCTGCCGAGCACTTTTAGATCTATTGATTGCGCAACTTTTTGCCGAAGAAACTACAGTTATATCCCCTATAGTTGCACAGTTATCAAAGATTTTCTTCGAAAAAGTGGTTGTATTCAAAAATCGATTCCTCTGGTTCACGCTGGGAGGCGATGGAATTTTCTGTTGATGGTGTGAATGGGTCAATAGGGTTTTGTTGCTCACGGTGTCTGTCTTGATAGGAACTGATGTTTCGAACAAAGTTTCATGATGAGGAAATTTTCATGTGAAAAAGTTTTTCTGTTAACCCCGGCCAATTTTCAAAATTTTGTTTTATTTTTGTCAAAATAAATTCTTTTCCAAGATAAAATACGAATCTTGAAATTATGTTTATCCAAAATGGTGATCTTGATTACTTCTCTAAAGCGTTTCGAATTATGTCAAGTTTAATGTATAATTTTTTTCAATTAATTTTTAAAATAGGCCATTTCCTTCAGTTATTCGTGATTCTCCATTTGAGTTCAAATTTCAATACCGTAATCCGGGATAACAATGATCTCTTTTGAATTATTTCTTGAAAATTTCTTGTGAAAATGCAAATGTTGCAAGTTTTAAATATTTAGAACAAGTACTGGTACCTGTCACTTTTGAATGTATACTGTATTTTGTTTCTTAAAAGTTTTAATCATGTTTAAAAAAACGTTTAATACGATTTTTTTTATTTAGCTGATATGGGGTATCAATGATAACCAATGTCGGTTGGTAGTATTAAAAAAGTCATAACTTATTAAAACCATCGTCCCTGATTCCGAATATAAAGACCAAACTTATAAAACTAATTTACTTTTTAATTATTATAAAACTCAAAACGCCTTGAATTGCGATAAACGCCTATATGTAGGAAATTATCTGAGAAAATTCTGCATTATTTATAGTAATTTGTAAATGTTGCTCAACGTATGTTTAGCATTTTGACTAGGGAATCGTTTTTGGCGATGCCATTTTTAGTTTCAACCGCATTTTTCTTCCTCATATTGTTTGCAGGGGGGTAGGACTTTTCGCATAAAACGTTCCGCGTAAGGACGATTGGCATAATTAGAAATATAGGCCTTCATTGAAACGCTACATGTACTTCTATGAAACTACTTAAAGCGAAACGTCATCATGCGAAACGTCCTTATGCGAAATTGGTCACCCCCTTTTTGCAGAACTCATGTGAGAAATGCATCTTTCAATAATTATGTCATTCTTTATTATGGAGATCATTTGTTCATTCATTCATTGTTTAGAATATTTGAAATATTTACGCACGATCAAAAGTCAGTTTTTACAAAAACCTTATTTTCCACTAGCTTATGAATAAAAAAGCACCATTCATGCATTGAAAAGATTCCATCCACAAAACCAATACTTTGAAAATCGACCAAAAGTTGTCCTTAAAAAACTTGTCTATTTGAAATGAACGAGCATGACTCGTACTCTAAACAGTGGCGATTTAAAAGATCAGAATTAATATTTTCACAACTTTCAAAAGCAGAGAACTTCAACCATTGAAGAATTGATCATTTTATGAAGAAATTTGAATGGGTTCATTTAAAAATCGCTAAAGAAAGCGTAGTGTTAGGAATGTGAGCATGTTCGGAATTTGAGACAAAACGATATCTCCGAAGCTAAAAGGTAAAAACATGCTAAAAAATCGATCGATTGGTTACTTTTAGTGATTGACCAATCACATAAAACTGTGCAATTGAACAGGTATTGATAAAAAATACTCTTAACTACCATAAATTACTTCAAAATGTCTCCTAAAAGTCTAAAATGGCTTAAACAATTAGTATTTGACATAAAAAGCTGTGCTAGAATAAGTTTAAAATATCTATATAAATAAAAATGGAGTGGTGTTTGTATGTCACGAAATGACTTGAGAACGGGCTATCGGATTTCGAAATTTATCATGTAGATATGATCCTGAAGTGTTCCGACGTGTTTGTGTGTATAAAAAACTCAAGATGTTCACAGGAAAGTTAGAAAAAAAACGGGAGTGAAAGGAACTGCCTGTTTTGTATGGGATGTCCATGACGTTTTTCAGCAGCCTACTTGATGGCAATACGAAGTTTGACGGGACCACTAGTTGATAATAAATATTCGCGCTGTTGATTGGGATACCTATAAGTGGATGAAAAACTGCTTATTAGGTACTATACCATGTAATTTTACCAGAGCTTGTGTACACACGTCACTGAAGTTGAGGTCGAAATACGCGTATCTGTCAAAGGATACAAACTTTTTTGAAATTAAATGGTAAAGTAATAAGTTCGGTCTTTCATTTACTCCATGCACTTAACTTTTGACAAACTATTTTTGGATGTGATATGCTTTTTTAAAAAGCAAAATGTTATTTAAAAATAAGAGCTGATTGATGGTCGATCACAAAGAATGTTTGTGTACTATAAAGTATAAACATTTTACTTTAGAATTTCCCATTGCAACACACGATTGTCACTAATTTGCGTGATTATAAGCAAGCGGATTTTTTTCTTGTGGCAATGACTACCCCCTTCGTCACACTTTTTGTATGGATATTTCGAAAACTTTGTGTGCATCTATGCATTTCCTTAAACTCTCCCTTCGTCTAAGAGCATGACGTAGGTCAAAACAGAAAAACCCTGTCCACGAAGAAAAACAAAACTAAAATCTGAAGCCAAAACATTCGATTCCTCGAGGTAGTTATGACAAATTATCATTTTGTCGTAAACTTCTTAACCAATTCCCAGTAAACCACGTATCGTATAAGAATGTGCATCCAAAATCACATATTCGTACGTCCAAAATCAGAATCGCACAAGATGTTAAATAAGGCGTTATCAATGTCAACACAAGTTGTATATAAATCCCCAATACGATTCATATACGACAATCTGTGTTGCCAACAAAACATGTCGTAAATAGTGCAACATAGAATCGCGACAAGTTGTAAAAACTGACAGATCATATATCAATCCAGAAAGCATCATATGAAGTCGCAATAACTTAGCAAAAATTGACACCCAAACTTTGTATCTACTGACGATGGGCCTCAAAGAATAACAAGGAAAGTGTTGCTGTACATGAAACATGCATTAATATTGGCAAATAAACAATCACAATCCCTTGGTGGTACGGTGGTAACGTGTCTGGTCTATGATCCAGATGTCCCGCGATCGAGATTTTATGGAAACTTTTTTAATATTCATCAAAATTTTGTGGCATCGTATATCTGATCGCAGAAAGTCTGAAAAAGTCGTGCCAAGTGCTTATATAGCCTCCACTTTGGTAGGTATATAGCCTTTTCATGCATTCTATACGATGGAATTGATTAATATAGAATGATGTATAACAAAAGTTATACCGACCAAAATGTTGACTGGGTTGTTACTAGTTACAAAACATTACGGATAACGAAAATAACTTTTGCATTATACGATGTTCATATGTGCAAAGCTCCACGTATAAGATGTACATGTATATGTTATATGATGAAAAAAGCATTCAATGCAAAAACGTAGATTTTTCCAGGAAGTAATATTTATTTTTATGCCTAATTTATGACAGCATATGTTGATTTGACAACTGCCATGGTTTGTTTCAACTTTATTTATGCGAGTATACAAAAATTTAATATGTACATATGAACACAGAAAGTTGAATTTTATACGAAGAAAGTCATGAATCAAATGATTTCAACAAACGTGTAGTGCGGGTGTGATGCAATTTTTATAAATTAACGAGTCACTACGTAAACTTTTATGCAACTTCTGGTTGTCTAGGTATGATGTTGTGTACAACGTTGTATACAAGAGAAGCTCATACGTAGTTATTCTTATCTATCGGATTATTATCTTAAATTATTCAACAAAATGTGTTCCCTGTATCTTGCTTTCACTTAGGCCATGACATGAACATTTCATTAAAGTTCAGTGCAGAAACTTGTGGAACTATCTCAAATCACCGCAGTAGCAAAATTCTATGCAAAGTTCCATCCAACCTAAAAACAACACTTCCCACAGGATCGCTTACCAATTTCGCATGGAACTGCTCTTTCGGTGTTCAGGACTAGCATTTCCCGCTCTCGTTGTCAACGCAACTACACGTTCCCTGCTGCTTCACCCACAATGTCAGCAGATCCCGGACCTGTCCACCACTGCGATCGTCTGAAGTCTTCGTCGTCACCGCCGTTACCGTTGCTGGCCTTAATTATGATTGCAGCCCACCAGCACCAATTGCTCTGTGTCAATGAGTAATTATTCACTTTGGAAGTCATTTTCGGTGAAAAGGAAGACATTAATTTCTGCCCGGCCGGTGGACACGAGAGTAGCTTTCGAAAAGGGTTGGCCGTGGACACTTGCGTGTGAAACCGAACCGGGGAGGGGAGTTTCCACCGCCGGTCCCCCGCCGGGTCCTGCAGCCAATTGACAGCCGAAGTTCTTCACACTACTACGCAGCAACTCCAGGGCGAGATTGGGACCACCACCATTTGCAAAACGAAAAAGAGGGACCACCTGGGCAACCCGAGGGCCACCGGGAGGATTTCACTTGACCCCGAAACGGGGCGGAAAAACTTTCACGCGCGGTACGCCTAGCACACTACGGACTTGGATTGGCCTCAAGATCACAACCACTAACCGATGAACACTGCAGGCCGCCGCTTCCGAGCAATACCGCGGTAGTACATTTGGCCGGTTCAAGCACACTTCCCGAACTAAATACTAATTATCTTTCGGATTTTATCTGACTGCGGCTTATTTTCATTCGGCGCTGCGGTGGAGTAAAAACTGCGCTCTCAGGAAACGGGCAAACAACACTCTCACACTGCCTCCGCACTGATGTGAATCCAGCCCATCCACGAGAATCCAAAAAGCAGACCATGTGCGCGGAGGTTTTTCCTTCTGGCGGGAGTTCGACACCGACGGACGATGCTTTGATTGCGCGCGGTGCGACGAGATGGTAGTCGTTGTTAGCTGCGCCGGCGATGGATGGATGGATGGTGGCGGCGTTAGACGTGGGTGTAGCCAGAGAGGGCTGTCCTAGCGTTCTTGCTCCTGCTCATCGCATGCATCCAGCTTTGGCTACTTTCTGGATACTCGGCTTAGAGTTGGGTGAGCTCGTGGTCCATTCTTCGCCGTCAGGCGTATCCTTCTCCTGTACCCCGCCGAAGAACGCCTTAAGGTAAAGATGAATCGAAGCTAAGCTACAAATTTTCAAGAGAATAAATCTGGAGAACCGAACACCTGTTTAAGCTAAAAACTTAATCGATTGATCACCACTGGGGTATTGTAGAGCTCCATCTTCGTCGGTCTTGGGCGAAACTTCTCCAGTTGCTCCGAACGATTAGGGCCGCCAGGTCCTCTTCCTTACAGCCAGCGTATTCGTGGTCTTCCCCGAAGCCACTGACCTCTACCTGGTTCCCCGCTGAATAATATTTTCGCAATTCTTTCTTCCGACATTTGCACTAAGTTACAAGCCCACTGAAGTCTGCCGTATTTTACACGCTTGATAATAATCGCACTTACACTTGATACAACTCGTGATTCGTGCGTCTGCGCCACATACCATTTTCGAGCTCCCCACCGAGTATTGTCCGCAGCACTTTACGCTCGAAAACACCGAGAGCTTTCCGGTCTGACTCTTTCAACGTCCACGCTTCGTGCCCGTAGAGAGCCACCAGAAGAATCAATGTTTTATACAGGGCGAATTTTGTTTCCGTTTGCAAGCTGCGGGACCTAAGCTGGTTACGTTGTCCGTAAAAGGCTCTATTCGCAGCCGCAACACGTCTTTTCACTTCGCGGGAAACGTCGTTGTCACCTGCGATCGATTCCAATTAGGTCTATATCGTCCGCAAAGCCAAGGAGCATGTGCGACCTTGTGATAATAGTGCCATTTCTCTGCACGACAGATCTCCTAATAGCACCCTTGAGTGCAATGTTGAACAGTAAATTCGAAAGTGCGTCTCCCTGCTTCAACCCGCCTAACGTCACGAACGAGGTTGACACCTCGTCTACGATCTAAACACTTGATTTCGAACCATCCAGCGTAGCACGTATCAGCCTAATTAGTTTCGCCGGAAAACCATGTTTAGACATTATCTACCAGAGCTCATTTCTTTTCACTGAATCGTACGCCGCCTTGAAATAAATAAAGACATGGTGAGTCTGCAAGTTATACTCCCTGAATTTATCTGGGATCATTCGCACGCTAAACATTTGGTCCGTTGTCGAACGGCCCTCACAAAAACCAGCTTGGTATTCGCTGACGAAGCACTCCTCGAGCGGTCTCAGTCTGTTAAACAGGATGCACGACAGAATTTTGTACGCCGAACTAAGCAGGATAATTCCTCAGTGATTGGAACACTCCAGTCTGTGCCCTTTCTTGTAGATAGGACTATGAGGCCATCCAACCAGCCCGTGGGCGATTCTTCGCCCTCCCATACCTTCAGAAGTACTCGATGGATCGACTGGTAAAGCTGCTCACTTCCGTGCTCGAGAAGCTGGTCCGGGATCTCGTCCTTCCCAGCAGCCTCACAGTTCTTCAGCTTGCTGATAGCCTTTTAAACCTCTCTTGTGGTCGGTGGGTCCACAGCTTGTTCCTCGCTACATGTCCATTTTCACCGTTCAACAATTGCTGAGAGTGCTTCTTCCACTTGGCAGCCACCACCGTTTTATCTGTCAGCAAATTCCCTTCTCGATCATTGCACATGGCGGGCACTGGTACGGTATTGTGCCGCGCACCATTGACCGTTGCATAGAATCTCCTCATATCATTCCGGTTCATGCTTTCTTGAGCTTCAGCTACCACACCTTTTTCGTGCTGCCTTTTCTTTCTGTGGTGGATTCGCTTTTCTTCGGCTCTCGCTGCCCTGTACCACTTATTGATTGTACTTCATAACAAAATTACTTACACAGTTTTTCTAAGCATAAAACTACCTTCTAATAGCCAGTGTCTGCATATTTCAATATGCAGTCAACAACGCCGAGGCTCAGTGGGATCTGTCATCGTTGATTTCTTCTTTGTGTAAATGTTTTTTTGACAATACATATACGAATCTGGCAGAACGTGCATTCAGTTTTTCAATTACTTTTTCTACACTGATTCTCATCCACCTACTGCAATTCGGTGGCAGCAAATTCAATTTCGCTTGTGAAAAAAATAATTTGCATCAATATAACCCACGAAAACATCCGCAAAATGCAAGTGTTGTATGTTTTTCTTGAAAGACAATCATGATTCATCAACTGGAGGCATCACATTGCCGTTTTCTCACACCAGTAAAAGAAAATTCATTTAAAATTGAATTTTGAAATGACACCAACAGTGGGTGAAACTGAATGCGTGCGCGAGTTGCACCCACTCTCTTTCTCGTCGCATTCGCTCTCATAGTCAGATTAGCTTCTTGCAAGCGTAGGTAGTTTTTGTTCGTTTCTGCACTGATCGGGAATCATTCGGCTGAATTTTTACGTCACTGCTCACAGCACTTCAACTACAGCGTTTCACAGTTTTTACTTAGATTTTCTTCTCAAATGTTCACTAACAAATGTCAAACATAGTACTTTGAAATGATGTTCGGATTAAAAGCCACTTGCTCGTAATCCCGGACAGTCTCTTTATATCCGTTCAACGATTGTGCTTCAGAATACTTAAACTTCTACTGGTTCACTGTTCTATTAAAAACACTTTCTGAATATTGCATTTTAAAGTAAATTGTAGACAACTGATCGTTGTAGCTCACACTGCAGAGACACTAGGTTCGTCAGGAGCAATTTTTATTTTCATCAAATATCAGGCAATGGTTACTGGATTACGAATGATTGTGAAATGATCATCAATGTTGAAAGTAAAAGTTATCATTAAACTTTAACACATTATTTTACAATTGACCCTTAAATTAACCCTTTCTTTCCCACGAGGTTTTTCGTTGTTTAAAAATAGAAAATGTGATATCTAGATAAATCACCAGAACAAAAAATGTAAAGTTTTACTCGAAAAAATGAATAGAACTGAAAAAAATATTTTTTGTGATGGATCACCTGTGATCCATTGGGAAGATAACTGCAACTAGGGTAAGAAAGAGGCATCAATATTTTTTACATGTCATTGTTTTACACATACATTTTTTTCATTTACTCATACAGTATGTTTTGCACACCTCACGTCAATTCTAGAGGAAAATAAAAAGCTGGGAAGAAGTTTTTGTCTTTTTTGAGACACAAGCAAACATCACACTTAGTGCATTTTAATAAACTGAATGATCATTGATATTTGCAAAGAACGGTATTCAACGGGCCAATGTTCTACTCCGTCATACCGTGCTTATAGTTGTTGCTGAGTATGTTAGTTTGGTGATCGTCCTCAGCGTCTTACAATTTCCTTTCCAACTAAAAATCATTTTCCAAGACATGGTGATAGTTTTTTTTTTCGAAAAGAGAGGTTAGAATAGAATTGACGAAAATGTCGTTTTATTCCCAATGCACTATGGTCCAGGAATCAGTTTTACGCGGAAAGATACATTTTGAGCTTTAGAATGAAACAGTAGACAAATACGGTCTTCTACAAAGTTGTTTGTATTAGTTGAGCCCTTTGTTTGGTTTTATTGAAAATTAGGGTGGACCACATTTTCATAGAAATTGTGTAACTAACTTTCTTATTTGTGGAAATTATATTATACATGCTTCAGCAAAGTTGTAGACCATTCAATTCCAAGCAACTTTGCCAAAACAGTTTTTTTGTATCTCTTAAATTGACCGATTTAGAGCTTTTTTCCTACGGTGACATAGGGTGGTCCAATAAAAACTGGTTTTCTGGCTCTAGAGTTTTCAATTCAAATTTCTCATCAAAGTAGTTTATGAAACACTTTTAGAGCTTTGAAAAATGCGTAATTTGGTGAGTGAAGAAACACGCTATCTCCTTCCGTTTAAGAGTTATGGTTGTTTTTCTCTCAAAAACATGCCTACTTTGATTGTGAATATCTCTGATTGGGGCAAATATAAAAAATATATTTTGACGGCGTTCAAAAGAAAAAATAAAATTGTATATTATATCAAAAAACTACAGATGTGTTATTTTTGTAACTCTAATAAAACGTCTTGAAAGTCAAATATTTTTTATCACAAAAACTTTAATAACTTTTGAACTAAAATAGATATCAACAATCTTTTTACATGAAAATTTGCGTTGTGTTAAGTTCTAAAAGTCGTTCATAGACCGCTTTGACGAGAAAATAATATTAAAAAAACTAGACTTGAAAAACTTATTTTTGTTGGACCACCCTGCGATGATTAGGAAAAAATGCTCTAGATTGGTCAAATTTTGAGCTACAGAAAAACTTTTTTAGCAAAGT
Organism: Aedes aegypti; assembly: GCF_002204515.2. Classification (NCBI taxonomy): domain Eukaryota; kingdom Metazoa; phylum Arthropoda; class Insecta; order Diptera; family Culicidae; genus Aedes; species Aedes aegypti. The sequence continues at coordinate 407,330,510 of NC_035108.1, forward strand.
TGATAAAAATTTCAAGTTCTACCGCTTTGCCTAAGAGCATATACCAGTATTTTTGCAAATAAAAAAGTTGATTATATGATATGTGTGATATTGTGGACCACCCTAGTTTCAAATGACACAGTATGAAAGCTTTCATTTTTAGAAACAATTTTGTAGAAGATCATTTTTGTCTAAAATTTAATTTTCATGCTCAAAATGCAAAATAATAAAGAAATACATGCTATGAAAATCTTCAAAACAGTTTTAGAGCCCTATCTTTCTTATTTCAGATTTCTAGTCAAAGCGGTCTATGAGCGACTTTAAGAACTTAAGAAAACGCAAATTTTCATGCGAAAATATTGATGATATCTATTTTAGTTCAAAAGTTATTAAAGTTTTTCTGCATAAAATCCTTTGTTTTTCAAGGCATTTTATTAGAGTTACAAAAATAAACTGTAGTTTTTTGATATAATATACAATTTTATTTTGTCTTTTGAATGCCGTCAAAAGATATTTTTTATATTTGCCCCAATCAGAGATATCCACAATCAAAGTAGGCATGTTTTTGAGAGAAAAACAACAATAACTCCTAAACGGAAGGAGATAGCGAATTTCTTCACTCACCAAATTACGCATTTTTTAAAGCTCTAAAAGTGTTTCATAGACTACTTTGATGAGAAATTTGAATTGAAAACTCTAGAGCCAGAAAACCAGTTTTGTTCGGACCACCCTATGGCACTGCTGGAAAAAAGCTCTAAATCGGTCAATTTAAGAGGTACAAAAAAACTTTTTTGGCAAAGTTGCTTGAAATTGAATGGTCTATAACTTTGCTGAAGCATGTATAATATAATTTCTACAAAAAAGAAAGTTAGTTACACAATTTCTATGAAAATGTGGTCCACCCTAATTTTCAATAAAACCAAACAAAGGGCTTAACTAACACAAACAACTTTGTAGAAGATCGTTTTTGTCTAATATTCCATTCTAAAGCTCAAAATGCATCTTTCCGCGTAAAACTGATTCCTGGACCACTGTGCAATGGATCACCAGTGATCCACCTAATTTTCCGCAAAATCAATAGTTTTGTGTAAAGAATATTCTAAAAACTCAACTAAATCTTGGAAAAATAATTCAATTGAGCTTGTTTTTATTTTTGTTTGGTGAAAATCATGTTTATATTTATAAATATAGAAGCTTGAAATTCCACTTCATTTAAATTGGAAAAAATGCTGACTTTATTTCGGTTATTGTGCTTTAACTAAAAATCCAAGTGATTATTTTTGATGAAACTTTGTACATTATTTCATGAAACATATGTGAACATGTGGTGAAAAAATGGAAATGATCTAACTTGTACATTTTTTATACGACGTACGCAAAGTGGTGGATCATCTGTGCTACCATGGGAAGGAAAGGGTTAATGAATAATATCAAAGTGTCAAAGTATATTGGTATAATTCTGGTCTGGGAGGGAGGCACCGATACTACACACGATATATAAAACAACGTTTGTTTGAACCGCAAGATAATTTCAGCTTGCCAACAACAATCAAGGCAGGCTTGGGGAAAACCGCTAGTTTTATTTTGTTGTGTACTTTCAATCTTTCCTGACAAACATGTTTCTATGCATCAAATAATAATTTTCATTGGAAAAAGTAAAACGATGCGTTTTTCAATGCTTTATATTCAATCAGTTGAAAGGTGCTCACGTGACATTACTTGCATTATGTGCATGAATTTATTTGCATTCAATTTTTGTCACTTTTGATGAAATGCGAATATGTGTTTTAATCATTAACGCGCTTTTTCCATGTTAGTTCAATGTTTGAGATCTGGGCTCACAGTGACAGTTTGTGACAGCGGAATCCCGGCTCACTATGACGTACAGCAATTTTGTATTGGTTTCTCCCTCCCATCTTTTGGTCATTTTACTGTTTGTTTTCATCTAGTTAGCATTGCCAAATAACTGTTAAAATGAAAAAAAGTTATGCTGTCATTTCTTGCCAGCGCAAGTTTATTCGGTAGAAGTGTTGACAAACGCACGTCGAATGTTTATCCGTGAATAACATGATTTATTTTCTTTATAAGTGAAGTGATTGCAACTCAAATAGACTTAATTCGATAGTTTTACTATTTGCTAACATTACAGTCGTGGAATATGGTGTAAATATTTACCACGGGGTGTGAAAAGAGAGTTTCCGGGATTAAAGCCAAATATCTCAAATCCAGACACTACATTATATCTCCCTGTTAAATTGAAGTGAACGAATATTTGAAAAGTGATACCAAAGGAAAGCTAGTAAAACATCTACAGAAGACATCAAAATTGAGAATAAAACGATTTATGAGAAAAACTGTGTGATTTTTTTTATTACTACCGTTGAACTCGAAGCAAGTGCAGCGCAGGAAGTTCAAGTACAAATATTAGTCATCATTCTTCTATTAGCTTGTATACTGCGAGTTTGACATAATTTCCTCAAATTTTAGTAAATAAATCATTTAAATATTGAATATCCGGATTTTGATTCAAATGTGACCGGATTTAAAGACAACACTTACTGCAAGTGTCCGGATTTAAAAACAAGATATGCTTTATTATATTACCGATTTTCGTTATATTATCTTTATTTTCAAGGGAAAATTTATCACTCTTATCAAGACCTGGTATAAGGCTATTCGTTAAGCAATAGAACTTTAACTGTTTACCCATAATGCTTATTGAAATTGGTATTTAAACATTTGTCGGTGCTTAGGTGTCCGGGTTTTGACGCATCACGGTATTGCCTGCGCTCACTGCACCATTGAGATGTTTGTCGAAGTGTTGCTTCCACCTTTCAATCACCTCACGTTCATTCGTCTTTCTTTGAAGAAAGCTCCACATGTTTCCTATGGGGTCATCGATGTGCTTATGATTCCTATCATTGTTTTGAATCAGGAATTCGGTGAGTTCGCTCCGATCTGTGGGCGATGCTTTTGAAAATACACACACATTTGCCTTTTACCCTTCCCAATTTCATTTCACAATATTCCGAAACACGTATGAGGGCTCTATGACACTACTCCGAACGCCATTACCCCGAATGCATAACATATTGAGAATAATTCGGATTAAGAGGTTTGGATATAATAGTAAGTACTTTATTAGCAATAAAAGGACTTTTTCTACAATGAATTTTCAAATATTAAAAGACAAATTGGGAGCTAGGTTTTCAGCAAATAATTCTAACATACTAAGTTTCGATTGGCTTTGTCCTTTAATTTTGGTGACATTCAAACAGACGGTTGGGTGATAAAGCGTCGAAAGACAAAATGTCGAATGCCAAAATGTCGAAAAGACAACACGTCGAAAAGCAAACAAGTGCTGATAAAAAGGTTGATCAATCCTATTTAATTGAAAATATATGAAGGTTTTTTTAATGTAACGTGCAATGCGAATATTGTCCAATGCGTTGAACAGTTAAAGCCTCATCAGGGTGTACGTATTCCGATTCAAGGCGAATGATTTTCAAACCTATTATTTAAGGTTTCTACTCAAATTTTGGGTCATGTTGTGATTAATTATATCTCAAAAGGTGAAAGTTTTATAAAAGAACTGATTGGTTTTCTATTTCATATCTACATATTTTTAACAGAGGGTTTTATTTGACTACGTGCTTAGGTGTACGGATTTCGGTCCCATACGGTAGTGACAATCGGGGTGATGACTTTCGGACTGCCGTTTTGGAGATTTGTACCATCACCATATTTAAGCCTATTTCATAATCTAACCGATGGGTAGTCGCCAATGGCGAAAAGCTCTGAATACACTGTGTAAAACGCATAATGTGAAACCATAAAGGTAAAAATTAAAACTAAATTACAACATCTTTATAATATCTCCCTTATTTAGCCTCAGGCTGGAGACTGAAGGAAGGCAGTCAATTATCCCGGAGAAACACAAGACCACCTGCATCATTGCTCCGGATAGCACAGGAAGGGCACAATACTGTAGAGGGCGCCCTGGTACTCCACAGGCTCCGTATTCAGTTAGATTTTATTTAGACTCCCCTTACCATTCATTCCTAGGCACAGTAAGCATGAAGCCGCATCACACCATAAATGGGTCACATGTGAGGTGGACTTTTAGCACCGGAATAAGCAGTCCGTACGGTTAATTCTTAACCGATGGAAACAAACGCACGGCTATCTAGGTTGCTCTGAAAGAGGTATGTAGTTGATATTGATGAATAGTTTCTCTGCTCATAACTGCATATTTGTAACATTCGACATTTTTGACAATTTCTAGTTAATACCGGGGAGAGTCATTTGGAAGCAGCTCTAAATGCCGTGAAATGAGGAATGTCGTATTTTCGACGATTTTTTTAAATTTATCTATTAATTTTTGTTCAGAAAAAGCAAAGGAATAATAATACGGTTGAATTTTTATGCCTAGGCATGAGGTTAAGGATCTCGTCTAACAAAAATTGTAGAGAAACGTATGTTTTACAGTAATTTTAATTAACAAACATCAATTTTATTGGGTCAAAGCCATCTCCAATCGTCAAACAATGTTCCCAAAAGTTGTAAAGTACTAATAATACGTTCAATTAGTGGTATTTATTTTTACTTTCGTTTTTCCACATTCTCGTTAGTATTTTTTGAATGTAAAAAATAGCCAAAAAAACACAAATCCGATTTGAGACAGCTCCTAGTCTTCACCAAATTGGATGAAAATTTGTTTGGTAGTTTGTTTTAGTATTACAATAAGGAATATGGGTGACTGGTTGAATTGCAGACATTTCGATTTTTGTGAAATGCTCTAATATACACGGATCATCGATACCGATGGTTACTACGCGAACCGGACACGATAATGATTTCGTTGCTCGCTCCATAGGATCATGCACCAGATTCTACGGACCAAACGCTCAAAAATCCATTCAATGAGATTGCAACAAAAAGCATCTCTAGAATTGTTCTGATCCGACATTTTCTAAGTCGTTAAATAGGTCTATTTCGATAAGTACACCCATATTACTAATAGATCACCCCTAATGGAAATCCCAGCTACGCCCATGGCGTGAGCAGCAGCAGCGGCGGCGAATCTTCAAACACTACTAGAGTGTGGCCCGCTCTTGATTCGGGGGTTATGCAGCAGTTCTTCGCGCATCTGCGCAACACTAAGCATCTTTATTGCTTGCTCCCTTTTTTGGGTGCTTTGCTGTTGTTGCTATACACGAGTGCGAATGATGATTATGATGATGATGATGATGATGATGACGACGACGGCGAGGAAGACGACGACGGAGCGCGATGATTATTATTATGGTGATGATGGGCATCCCCCGCATCTACTGAGCTGAGCATTTGGCGAATTTGCACGAGAACGGTGTGCTTTTTTTTGGCAAATGGCCGTTTCTTTAGAATTTCGCGTATGGGTGGTGATCCACTTTAAGCCTTGTGAGAAAATGGATTATATTTTTACTGTAGGCGATCTGATAGGTAAATAAGCTGGCGCCTTACCTTACAGTTGGGCGATGTTGAAACACGGTTGGTCGAACGGTTGTCTCTGACAGAGAGGCTTGCTTTGGTTAGCAGACTGCCTATCCATCAGGCGTAAGAAAAGGCGTGCTATAATGATGGAAGCGTAGAAACTGTTTCTTGTGCATTTTTGGTTCTAGCGATTGCTAATGACAATTGCTAATGTATAGTTTTAGAAAACACTTACAGAAATTAATTTGTTTCAGAAACTCCATTAACCCCTCTACCGGCAGCTTCATTTTTTACCGCAAAATTCAAATTCAAATCGTAATAACTTTTTTGTTTTTCAATATTTTTGCACCATTTTTTCACAAGCTCTCAAAAAAACTCTTCTAGTTTTAGGATCTGTGTCGATATAGATCATTGGTCATCAGGTTTTGAAGATATTCCAAAATTCCTTGGGGGACCGACCCGTAACTACAACCTGCTGTTAATTTCTCGGGCTACCGAAATTCAATCGTATTCGGATATTCACTCTTCGAAACAATACATTAATGGGAGTATGTTGTGAAAAAATGAAGCAATTTAGTGCAGCCGTCTTTAAGTAAAGACCATTTAGGTTTCTGGAACCACGCTGGCCAAATAAAGATCTTAAAAACTTCCAAAAACATTATATCGTTATTTTCAGATATCTCCAAGAATACTGAACCAAATTGTATGATTTTTTCAGAAAAGCTCCTTATTATTTGGCATTATATAGCCCACATTTTATTTTTTTGATAAATTGATCATTGGCCGTCAAAGGCATTTCATATGGAAAATCGGAACATCGGAATATCTTTAAAATCAGATCACCAATAATCAATATCGACACAGATCCTAAAACTAGAAGAGTTTTTTGAGAGCTTGTGAAAAAATGGTGCAAAAATATTGAAAAACAAATAAGTTATAACGATTTGAATTCGAATTTTGCGGAAAAAAATGAAGCAGCCGGTAGATGGGTTAAAGTCAAGCCAAAGACAAGTTAAAGACCTCCATGTCCCTTGCAGTTGCCCAAAATTTTATGGCTCATAAAGTAATCTAGAATGCCGTGAAAAGTGTACTGCGATCTGTCTGGGTACCTTTTGCACTACCGAGGGACCAAAATGCAGTACTAGAAGTGGTACCCAATCTGAGCCCGAGTGGGACGGACCTGATCAAACCATGTCATTTGAATATCTATGCACAACCATCCCACTACTTATTACTACGCATGACTGACATACTATACCATTCTGTGCACTAATCTTGAACAAAATATTGAGTACACAGTTTTTAATAGCCTGCGGCTTTGGGAGAGTTTTGTGAAGATCTTCTTCTTACGTTGACCTTATATCCCATGTGTAGCACATCCTGTTCTACATCTGTATTTTATATAAATGATGAAGAATGCCCCTCTTGGGTAAAGTTTCTATAAACAAAAATAAGATAAAGATTTTCCATTTTATTTTTGTTAATCATTTTTTTTTTATGAATTTCCATCAAATTCGACACTTAAGATTGCTAAATTCTTCTAGTTTTTGGAACTTCGAAAAAAAAACGGGAAGCACATCACACGGTGCTCCCCTGACCGTTATTATCAGAAAAAAATCTTCATCAAATCTGTGCTCACCAGTCGCTTTCTGTAGCTAAGCTGCATGTCTGGGCAAAATTAAAAAAAAAATCGTAGGGTCCGTTTTGAAGTAACGCTCTTTTGAATGTGTAAGTCCACTAATTCAAAGGAAATCTGAGATATTTTAACGAGTTTTCATTGGTGGTGATTATCACAATAGATATAACATTAAAATTATATCAAAGTTGGTTTGTCTAGTTATTTCTAACTTCTGGGAAGAGTTTTGAATGAGAAGATGAAAAAATTGGGGTTACGCCCTTTTGGAAGTGTAACCATGAAACACTGATTTTAAATAGATTAGTTAGGCATTCTAATACCTTTGATCATATGCAAATGTTTTCAATGGCACATTTATATGTTTGTCTCTGTCAATTTGGAAAACTTTGTGATGCTCCCAAAGTATGATTTTTTTTCGTTTGTGATGAGTCATAGCAGATGGAAAACAACCATACACGCAACACAGTGAGAGCAATAGAAACCTATTGAAGTAAAAAAGTGGTAGGTATTAATTAACTTTGTGCGCTGATCAGTACAATAGCGAACAGCTGACCCTGGGAAAAGAGGTGGTTGACCCGCCCCAGACGACTTCCGTGGCCGTGACCAGAAGTCAGGGGTAACCCGGTGACAGGGCCTATCTGGCCGAGTCACCGTAGATTCGAGAATTGTTTAATAACGCTTCAGAGTTTTCATAGTCACTTGAAAAACCTTTCATGTCGACCTTGAACAAATGGCCAGTTTTCTCGTCATGGATTAAAAACTTGTGCCTCTACTCTTCAATATGATTGAGTAGTAGTCCTCGATCTTTTTGGCAAAACGCAACATTCCTTTTTTGCGATTTAGCAGGAAGTCTTGATTCGTTGGGTTAGATGTTGGACCGATTTAGTGCTTAATAATTGTAGAACTAATGAAACTGATTGTTCATTTCGAAGCATAATTGAACATCAATCACTTAACCCTTGGAAGTATGCGCGCAATCCTTCATTCAAATTTTACTCACGATTAGCTACAGTGACCTTTTGAGAAGCATTTACCAAGACTTATTAGCGCCAGTAAAGGAATGTTCCGTTAACTGTGTCAATCGCGTAACGTGTAGGAACGAATCCCAACAAAGTTGTTCAATGAATTATAGAAGTTACACTGAGAGTTACTATTTATTGCTTAACGTATATTTAAAACTTCAATCAGCAGAACGAATTTGTGTAAGCACATCATGAGAAAACGATGCGATTAGATACTATAGAGTATCATCAAACGTGTGTTACCTTTTATAGCTATAACTTATTTGTATCACAGCAGTTTTGATTCCTTTTTAGTCTTGGTGTGCACGTCTACCTCAAATATGAAGACCTACTCATTTAAAGTACCATTAGGTTTTAGTATTGGTAAACTCCACATATCCCACAGTCAACGCCAACTTAACCAGAAAATGTGAGATATAAAATCTGTCATAGCGGAAGACACACGCGTGAAGGATTTATGACATCCACGAGGTAACACGCGCGCATCTCCCAACTAGTCTCATATAGCTACCTAGGAGAATTAGGTGTAAAATGTGTCATCGGAGTAAGAAGCGCCAAGATAATAGGTATTTAGGGTCTTTCTTAGCCGAGTGATTAGAGTCCGCGGCTACAAAGTAAAACCATGCTGAAGATTCCCGGTCGGGCCCGGATTTTTTCGTAATGGTAATGGAAATGACGTTATCAATTAAATACATAGTTATCATGGAGTATTTTCTCAGGGGCGCATATCACTCCATCTTCCCTTAGTACCCACCGGCAGCAGATCTGGCATTCAATATTTGTCTGAACCTTCGTGCCGTTTTATGGCCACGTAGGTACTCGTTGATGACGAAACCCGCTGTAATAATTTCGGTCCACACACCGTGTTATCTAAGAGCGATTAAGATTAACGATATATGGAGAAATGTAGAAAGTGAAAGTGCTACGATGGTTCCTTTTACGTGGACCAATCAACAAGAATTATTCCTCCGATCACCGACCATCGAATGATTAGAGAATTACATTATTATTTTCCATCCAGAATGATCCATTAAACTGCAAATAAATTTCAACAAGAAATTCTTTACGTTAAAGTACCAATAAATCTTATCCCCCGGCTCGTCTCCCCCGCTTTCCAGAGGCATATTCATCGACAAAGGGCACACATCAAGAAGCCCTTATTTCACCGTTCGCAGCCTTTATTTACGTTTAGCGACTTATCTCGCTCACAGAGCGGTCTCATACAGCAGCAAAGGGGGATAAAAACCGAATAACCAAAAAATCAACCGAAATGATCCGCGCGCAAAAACGCGCATTCATCGTGGTCCCTCACCCGGACCCCAAAATTTTCCATGACCGGAGGAGATATAAAACAGTTATCTGTTCGGCCGGCAGTCGATGCGCGCAGGTCACACGAGTCAAAAGTTGCCAAGATTTGAGCGAAATATAGGTATAAGGTCCAGCTCCAGAATGAAAAAAAAAACCAACGACCAACGACTCACAAAACGAAACAAAAATCAACAGAATCCGTCCGTGGCGATGAACGAAAAAACATTTAGAATAACATTTTCAACCTGTTGGATTGCCCTGTTCGAAATCGCTGCTGCCACTTCCTCGCGCAGTCCGGGTTTCCCCTCCCGGGAGAATTCAGTAGAACACCATTCCGGATGACAACAAAGGCCGCAGGGTTGTAGCTGAAGGTAAAGCACTAGATCAGGACACACTTTCATCAAAAGTTCATATGGTTGTAAACTCTGTTTTGTGAACTATTCTTTCAAAAAGTATCATAAAATCTAAAAATTTTGCTATTCATTGATGTAAATTTACCATTTTGTACGAAAAAAAGGTCAAAATCGAATTTTTGTCTGTTTTCAATAAAGTGTCAAACAACGCCAGTCACGTCACTGATAGAGCATAAGTGACTTCGGATGAAATATTGAAGAAAAGCCTCAAATTTTTTTGCTGGGGCACTTCTTTTTCTTCTTCCTGGCATTAACGTCCTCACTGGGACAGAGCCTGCTTCTCAGCTTAGTGTTCTTATGAGCACTGCCACAGGTATTAACTGAGGGCTTTCGTTGCCAAACTGGCATTTTTCGCATTCGTATATTGTGTGGCAGGTACGACTATACTATATGCCCAGGGAATTCAAGGGAATTTCCAATACGAAATGATCCTGGACCGACCGGGAATCGAACCCAGACACTTTCAGCATGGTTAAGTTAGTGTACATAATAACCCAGACAACCAGAAGTCACATGAAAGTTCACGTAATAACTCGTTTATTCATACAAGTTACATCAAACCCGCAAAACACGGTGGATAAAAGCGTCATATTGATGAGTTTCCTCGCATAAAACATTTTTTCTGAGTTCATTTGTACCAAGGATGAAAAAAAATCACCTCTAGCGACTAACAACATAGTATTTGAATGGTCTAAGAGGGCCGTTGCTCTTGCAGAAGCATGATTCGAACAGCTCATCACGCGTGCATAGTAAGGATAAATGGAGCATCCGATGCACTGTTTGTCGCGGGACAAACCGTTTGTCGGATGTTGTTACAAGTCGCGATTAACATGAATCAGAACGCGTTCACGGCATAATTTTTCACTCAGATCATACCCGATAGGCATTTGAATCTTCTATGACATACCGCAAGGCAGATCGCGGAATAAAAACGTAAAAATCCCCCAAAAGTTATGACTATGGTTTGCGAACAATTGATCGTTAGCACACATGCCGAGCGATTCATTTTTCGCCGAGCGGAGTTTGTTGTTTGGACTTGACGACTAATGGTTAATCGTTGTTGCTATGATCGCACGATAAAGAACAACCGCGATGCATCGTTTATTTTGTCATGATCACTAGATTTCCATCCTTGATTTGTACATTTTGTTTCGTCCCGTACACTCGTACAAAGTAAGTCGGATTAATCCGTTGCAGCTGTCGAATCAACATTTGTTATCATAAGTTAAGTCGCATAAGATCACAGGTTAGTTCGGTATAAAATTGATACACTCGCATTGTATGCAATTATTCATCACATAATATGTGCACGTATATCGCCTCCACTTTGTTACGTAGAAGGCCTTTTCACGACATCTTATAAGTGCAATTTTGTTATACGTACATTTTGGTTGTCTGGGAAGCTGTACACTACCCAAGTAACCATAAGCACTAATAATAAGCCCTTCCCAAGTAACCATAAGCACTAATAATAAGCCCTTAATCAGCATCATAGATGCGTACATGCATTATAATAGCACCACAAATGCTTACACACCTTATAACAGCACTTCCGCTGCATAGAAACCCTATTACAGCATCATTAATGCTTCTAAGCCTGATGCATACAGGCATTAAATAAGCACTATATTGGCTTTATATTCGCATACAGGGCATGTTTAAATGCCATCCAGTGTTTTGACAGATATACCTCGTGCTTTGTGTTTGCATATAGTGGTAAGAGGGAGTCAAACATAAATCTTCTCACTACTACAATTGCAGGTTTTATGACGGGTAAAAGTGATGGTTTAAATTGGTCACTTTTCTGTCCAATACTATTCATCTTATGTGGCCGTAGGAGCAAAGGAGCAGGACAACAACTCAACAATACGGGTGTCGCAGGTTCGAGACGCAAAATGAGGAATTTCATCATCATAAAACGAGGATCAAAATGTGGCAATTGCAAGTCCTCAAAAGGATGAAAACTACCAAAACGAATATATCTGATACGGAGAAGTACTATCTGTATCATTTAATTACATATTTTGCACACTATTAGAGGTTTCCATTTTCATTCATTTAATTACCTCGTGTACCAGTTGCTTGGCCGCATACGCGAAAGCTCTCTGGCTGCGTACGCGAAAGCACAAAATATTCGCCCTAAAAACCTGGCGAAAACAACTGACGTTTCTCACGTGGTCTCATATCAGCATTAGTGGTGCAGAGAAGCACGGTTATATCCTGGCACTATAATGGCACGCTATTTCGCCTTTTCTGGCATTATAATAGCATTATATGCGTATATAAAACTGACATGCATCAAATGATTACCCTATATGCGCATATAATGCTGTTACCGTGCCGCATTATCGTGCTTACTGGTTACTTGGGTATTTTGTAAATATTTTTCAATTCCACTTTTTCAGAAGACACTGTTACTGGTGGCTTTTCGTACTCATGCTGCGTAAACTAACTATCTGTATCATGAAAAATTTTCAAAAAAATATGTTTTGTTTCATCAATCCATACTCTAACTTTCGTCCATAGACGCCAAAGTGGTATCTTTTACGGTTTAGGCGACAGAACTGAAAAACCGATGACCACCCGCACGCTTCCCATAGGAAAATGTGTTCTATTGTGGGCCTCATAACCGTGCGCTAACGGCGGCAGTAATTTACACGCATTATAAGAGTAACACAGTAAACCATCCTTTCCTTTCCACTCAGAAGAAGCTTTTCGTCAATCGGACCACTCTCCTTTGGTCAGTTGGGTGTTTTGTGTGCCCTTCATCAGCAACGTTACCGTAATTTCGGGTGAAATTGATCACTTTTCACTGTTTTCCATGTCTGTTTTCTATGATGTTGCCAATTCCAAAAAACTTAATGCAGGAAAACAAGTACGACGATGAGCCTAATTGGTTTATATACTCAAATTTTCATACAGTTGTGATTTTAGTACTGAAAATCGTCTCTGAAATACAAAATCAAGGAATTCCATTTCGGGGTGAAATTGATCACCTGTCAAAACAATTATTGTTAGTTTTGAAAACAAATTTACTTATTTAATTTGGGCCTCCTGAATCCAAATATGCTTGCCAAATTCTTAACAATGCAAAATTTATGGAAATAATAAACAACTAATTTTCAACAATACCGCAGAAAACGCCTAAATGTAGGCAATTTCCGAAGGAATCTTCTGATATCTGTGAAAAATTCAATTGTTACAACAAAATGAACTAATTGGTACGAATTTTAACGATAAGATTCGTTTTGGGGATATATTTCAAGCATCCTTACAAATTTTCAGGTTGACACATGTCCAAATCCGTGTTTAAAACTATAAGTTTGTTGACGTCTGCCAATACCACACAGAACACGATTAGGGAATTTTCTATTATTTTCATAGAAATAAACATTCCTTAACACAAAAAGCTTCACAACATGCAATTCGACAATAGTTAAGACAAACAACGTTCATTTACATAGGTTGCATTGATTTCTGTGCTCTGTTAGAGGGAAATAAAATCGTGTGTCACAGTGATCAATTTCACCCTACTGATCAATTTCACCCGAATTTACGGTATTTAGTATTAAAACTAACAGCCTCTATGAAAGCTGCACGGGAAGTTCTTGTTACAATCAATCATTATGGTAACGTTTGAAGGATCAAATCTCAAGATCCACTTTCTTTGAAATCTTATTAATATATTGTTAATATGTTGTTTCGGCCAGGACGTCTTTCCTACGTTGTGTCTTTTACGATACAACGGACGGAAAATCAAGCGAACGACTTCACTTTAACATATTTATTACCACTGAGAGGCAGCATGCCTACTCGGTGGAGAAACGAAAGAAACTACATTCTTACAAATTCAATGGGTGCGCCTTATATAGGCGCACGATACGGCCAGACAAAACATACAATAATTATTCATTACGCGCGTACGCTTCTCAATACAGTTTGGCGCGCTGTTGGGTTGGCGCCAACTGTAGAGGCTGCAAGCTGACTTGCAGTGGAATATTCCACAGCAGCCATCAATGGAACCATAGATAGCGTCCCTGAGTGTTATACAGTTGATTGATATTATATACATGCAAATACTATACTATATTCTTCCAAGGAACAATCAGAATTTATATCGAATATATCACTTTGTACAGAAAACAAAACTGAAAATTTATTCGTGCGCTTTTACTTAATTATCTAATTATTTGATAAATTGAACAAAATTTGGAAAAAGCAAGAAAATTACAAATAGCACTTTATGTATGCATAAATATCCTTTTTGCTTGGCAACTATATGATACTGAGGGTCAAGCAGGGGAAACACTCACTCAGTTATTGTGTTTCCCTCACTCGCTTCCACGCACAGTCGGGAGCGAGCGTTTTTTTTAACCAAGCCGAACGTTTCAATTTCCAGTGCCCATTCTGCTTCTTCGGCGAGCACTAAGCGAAACAAAAAATGGCATCTGATCAGTCGAATGCAATACCAAAATTCGGACAAAGGACAAACATTTGAAAAGGGCCCAAGAGGTCGTGAGCCTTTTTTCAGAAACGTTGCTGTTGAGCCCTTTTTAGCCCGCCCACGCAAACTAACCCCACTATCAGAAAGATTGGTGTTAGCTCTTCCTGATAGTGGTATTGGTGAGCGTGATCGAGTTGGATTGGGTTCAACAGCGGCTTGCAAAGCCAATTTTTACCAATGTCGATGTGCCCTTTTGAAATGTTTGTCCAGGAATGATTGTTTACATTCTGATTCCGTTCGAATGACATTCGGGTTTGAGTGCTAATGTGCGTTCACTGACTGGCAGTCCACACCACGGAATGATTCAGTGAGTAGGAATCCTCTCAGTCGTAGGAATCCTCAGCATTCGGCGAATAGATGCTAAGTGCATTAACTCGTGCCTCGCAGATACAAGTGTATTGGTATTCACTTCTCTTCGCGTTCCTTCCGATTGTCGCATTTACACAATCGGTTTCGACGCTTTCATGCTACACTTCGCCTAGGACGGTTCAGCTATCACTGAATGTTCGATAGCAGCAGATTTTTTGCTATTTTTCATCTGTGGCGTTCGGGTGAGTGAGTGAATTTTCCCATGCTTGCTGAGGGTCAGTTCCTATAACCTATATTATTAAATGTTAGGATCGTTTTCAATTAAAGACTGTTGGTCTCAATAGTAATGGTTACGAATAAAGGACAAACAAAACACCCAACAGACCAAAGGAGAGTGCTCCGATTGACGAAAAGCTTCTTCTGACTGGAAAGGAAAGGATGGTTTACTGCGTTACACTTACAATGCGTGTAAATTACTGCCGCCGTTAGCGCACGGTTATGAGGCCCACAATAGAACACATTTTCCTATGGGAAGCGTGCGGGTGGTCATCGGTTTTTCAGTTCTGTCGCCTAAACCGTAAAAGATACCACTTTGGCGTCTATGGACGAAAGTTGGAGTATGGATTGATGAAACAAAACATATTTTTTTGAAAATTTTTCATGATACAGACGATAGTTTTTTCGCATTTTTTCCGACAATTTTCTCCATGGTGAAAAATTTTCCGAGAAATGTTTTTCTTTTTATATTTTTAATAGATTGCTGAGAAAATTTCCTTTCGATTTCACTAAAAAACTTTTGTTCTACGATGCATAGTTCAGGAGATATGAATTTTCAAAGTTTGAGGTATATAGAGAAATCGTGAAAATTCATCTAGAGTTTTCCGGGAAAATAGGCCACTATAATTTTTTTGAATTTCACTTTTGGTCATGTATCCACGAGCTCTACCTCTGGTGAAAATTTCATGCAAATCGGAGAACCTCCGGCCCAAATTGTCCGATAATAAAAAAAAAATCCCCAGATGCCAGTGCAAATTAATAAACATTCAGACTCATGAGCTCAATGTAAATAATATCTACAAATGAATTAAACTAAAAGTTATAAGAAAATGTTTGAGAGCAAAGCATTATACTCTTTTTCAATGAATTAGAACCAGTCTTCCCAGGAACATTACCAAAGTTCAACTTGGGTTTGCATACTTCTACTCGTGTTTAACAGCAAACGCACGACTGCAAAAAACTCGCGTTGAACATTGAACTCGGTACGCTTGAACTTTGGTTGAACCGAGGTTTAAAACATCGCACAGAGGTTCCCCCATAGGTCTTAAATCCAAAGATTCAACTTCAACTAAATCGTAATATTTTTCAATGATATCATGTTAAATACTTATAGAACAAGGTTTCATAATTATTTTTTGCTGAATTCTTACTTGTTCGTTTCGATATGGGTTAGGTTTAAGTGAGATGTGTTGAGGGGAAGATATAAATCATTAAAATCTAAATATTTTTAACATTTTCATTGCGCTGTCAGAAATGTTAACCCGCATAGGCCTGAGTGAAAGCAAAAATACTAAAACTCTCACCGTGCAGCGAATATATAACGGATTCAAATGATATTTTGTCAGTATACTGGCTCACATCTCTAGTTTCTAAAGTCGGGTAAAATAGGGCGATTTTTGGTACATGCCAATTTAGCTTTATTTATTTATAATCGCAATATTTTTTATTTTGGATAAATCATTAACATCTGATAATCAACACCTCAAATGAAAATTTTTTCACCGTCTAGAGAGTACCAGACGTGGTAACTCGAACTTAATGCCCGAGAGAACCGGCTATAGATTTGTTGGATATTAAACCGTTTTCAATTCTCTTGAAGTAGAAATCAAACATACTGGGTACCGGGGTACCGGGGGCAGTATGGATAGTTTTCGTTGGATATTTTAATACGGAATAGTAAAGTTTTTTGAAAACATGATTTCCTTAAGGCATTCATATAAGTTAATCCTACTACAAATTTAATCAGAAATTTTCCGTTCTTTTATATTCGTGTATTAAAACAGTCAGGTATCTCATGGAACTGCTCAGCACTTTTCCGACATCTAAAACATATTAGTGAACGAAGTGGGTAGCAGCGTCCAAATGGAGACTTTCCTACATCATATTATAGCAATCCGTTTCATCTCTTCGAAATAGGCTGTTCTTCAGTGTATTGCAAAGTGCCTGTGTGAATCTCACCAAAATTAGAGGGCAAATTCGAACAAAACTTAGTATGTAAAAAATATTTGCTGAAAAGTTAGTTCCTTTATTATCTCCTAATACTTGAAAATATGTACATTGTTAAGCCATAATTAAATACTCATAAGGAATCGTACAATTTTCTCACTACTTTATAATCAGAATAAGTCTCAAAATATTATGCATTCGGAGTAATGGCGTTCGGGGTAGTGATCCATTTGGGGTAATGGTTTTCAGAGTAGTGTCATAGAGTCAATTCATACGTATATTTTTTTTGGTTCTACATCAAATAGCTCGGTAATATACAATACAACAAAATTTTACCATTTCACTTCCTTTATGGCCGCTTCTACACGCTTGCTTTATGGCTGCTATCCACGCTCTCCAGGTCCTTTTATATCTGGTCAGTTCATCTAGCTCACTGCGCCCCACGCCTTTTTGTTTCTGACGGATTTGAAGCAAACATCTCCTTTACAGGGTTGCTGGTACCCTGCCCAGTGTATCCTTCCAGCGTTGACCACTTTCTGAATACTAGGTTCCACTAAGTGGTTTATCCTTCGCCGCCATACAAGTTCCAGGTTTTTCCACCAGCGATTCCGCCAGAGATTCCATCATGAATACATTCAAAGATTCTCTCACGATTTCATCCAGGGATCCACCAGGCATAATTTTGGGCATACCACAAGGAACCTATCCAGGTATTTCATCAAGAGTTCCTCCAGGGATTTAATCGGGAATTTTCCGAGGGAATTCCACTGTAAATTCCTCCAGGAGCTCCAACAGAAATCTGGGATTCTATTAGGATTCCACCAGGAATTCCTCCCGGGGTTTCATCAGAAATGTCTTCCAAGATTCCACCAAGAATTTCTTTTGAGATTCCAATATGAATTCCTCGCGGAATTTCAACAGGAATTCCTCCTAGGATTACATCAGGAGTTCCAACAGAGATTCCACCAGGAATTTCTCCCAAGTACCACCAGGAATTCTCTGGGATTCCATCAGGTTTTCCTCCCGGGATTTCATCAGGAATTCCTCCCGCAATTCTGCGAAGAATTCCACCAGTAATTTCTCCAGGGATTCCATCAGGAGTTCCTTCTAGGATTCTACCAAGAATTCCTCCTTGGATTCTACCAGGAATTCCTTCTGGTATTCCACCACGATTTTTTCTGGGATTCCATCAGGTATTCTTCCCCGGATTTTATAGGAAATTCTCACGGTATTCCACAAAGAAGTTCTCCCGGGATTTCATAAGGAATTCCTTCAAATATTTTATCAGGAATTCCTCAGGGATTCCACCAGTTGTTCCTACAGGGATTCCACCAGTGATTCAACATTTCTTCCACTTGACATAAACGTTCCCACTAGGACAGACCCAGCTACTCAGCTTAGTGTTCTTACGATCACTTCTACAGTTATTAACTGAGAGCTTTCTTTGTCACAGTTGCAATTTTCGCATTCGTATACCGTGTGGCAGGTACGATGATACTCTATGCCCAGGGAAGTCAAGGAAATTTCCATTACGAAAAGATCCTGGACCGACTGAGAATCGAACCCAGACACCTTCAGCATGGCCTTGCTTTGTAGCCGCGTACTCTTACCACTTGGCTAAGGAAGGCCCTAATTCTGCATTTGAATTCCACCAATAATTCCACCGAGAATACCTACATGTATTCTATCAGGAATTTTTCCAGGGATTCCACGAGAAATTCCTACGGGATTTTGTCCAGGGATTCCACCAGGAAATTGTCTATGGATTCCATCATTAATTACTTTAAATCTTAAATGAGGAATTTCTGCATGAGTTACACCATGAATTCTTCCGGGATTTCTCCATGAATTTAATGCAGGATTCCTTCAGTCATTGCTTCAGGGATTTTTTTTCGCAGAATTTTTCAGGACTTCCTTAAACGTTGTAACATCTTAAGCTTAACCACCAAGTATTTCTTGAAGAAATCTTCCAGAAATTGTTTCAGCTAGGTTTTGAGATTTGTTCTGTGATTTTTCCATCTGTTACTCTTGGGACTCCTTCATATAAGAGGTCCAACGAAAAATCGAATGCTCGAGTTCAAATTGACTATGCTGTTATAAACGATACACCTACAAACCGTCCAGAACTCTCATGAACAGTCAATGGTTACATATAATCAACAATATTGCTATATAGAATTAGAAAAAAAAAATACACATTCAACACCCTTCCCCTACAACCCTGGAGCCCCATTTCTGTTGACTTACTGGCGTTGATTCCCATTCACAGTGATACACAAACTGTCTCGAAGTAGAATAAGAAAAGGTCACCGTCGTAAGACTGCCGAGATTCAAACGGTAGACCACGATTGGCGGGGTGGGGATGGGGGAGACAGGGAGCAGTTGAAGGCTGACGGTGAAACATTTTTCAGTGAGACCATGGCTCAGAAGAGTGGACAGACAGACGGCGAACGCTCGTTTTGGCCGAAAAAATAAACAAATGAAACCAAGATAACAAAAAAGCTTTATACGAATAAAAACGCGAGCAAAAAGTTCCCTAGAACATAGTTTTCCAAACTGCGGGTCGCGGCCCCCCAGGGGCCTATAATGGTTTCTATGCTGAAGTTATTGATTCCTTCTAATGCTACGATTGGTGCATTATATATTTGGGTTAGGTTAAGTTAATTTATTTAAAAGCAATTGTTTTTCTAATGAATGCAGGTGAATTTATTGCACTTGTAAAAATTGTGAACTGCTACGGCAAATGAAATGTAATATAATGTTACTTTATTGTTAATTTAATCTTTATATACTTTAACCTAACTTTGATGGTAGAGTTGCCTTATACAGTACACGTACATGTAAGACATGAATGTAATGTATAAAATGATACTAATGGAAGAATTATAGAAAACATATCTTGATGTTTCAAGAGTTATTCTCAAGGAAAGTCAAATATTTGTTCGCAGCTTTTTTCAAACTTGAAAATTTACAATAATTTTTAGATTGGAAGGTTTGGATAGGAGGGTCAAATTTGCTTTACCTATATAGCGTATGTTTTCCTGTTTGTATAATATTAAAGGAAGGAAGGAAGAGGAAATAAGTGATAACTATAAAACACTAAAACTGTGAGAGCCATGGCCTTTTTAGATATTCTTTCTGTACCATATGATTCCACTAAAGTTTTTATCCTTTGACAGATTATTTGACGTAATTCGACCTAAACTGTAAGGCCGTCTTCAGTGTCGCAAATATTACTATTAACGGCTCGCGCATCCAAAAAAAATTGGAAACCCATGCCCTAGAAGCTTCCCTGTTGCTGTCATCCTCTCTCACGCTTCTGCACGGGGTCTGCCATCATTAAAGTGGAGTTGGATCATCGTCATTTCAAAACCATCTCACTTGTAGAGCTGGTAAGTTGCTTTCGGATAAAAACGATACTTTTTTGATTGCTGCGACTAAACCGCTGGGACCGAAAATGGGAGGAAAAATGCATGCGCGTTTTTGTGACGATACCTACTTCTTCATGAGCACAAAAATAAAAATCTCATGCCCATGGGTTTCCGTCGAGCATTGTAGCATAAAAATGCTACCGCCACGCCACTCTTGAGATATGGAATTGGCTGGGCTGCTGGTGAGACAGTGGTCAACTTTTTTGTCATGTTAAATCAAAGCTCCTCGAAACGAGACAGTTGAACTTTTGAGGCGTTTTTTCGTGTTGTCAAAATTCCATAAAAGGCTAGCCAGCTGAAATTGCTTTTTGCGCGTTGAGCCGTGCGTGATTTGTGGGCTGCAATTTTAATTCTGGGCATGAGAACGGACAGGCGTTCAAAGTATTTTCCCACTGGATTTCATCGGCATAATGGTTTCCTTGATTTCAATTATTTATGCAATTCGCTGTTTTCGGAAACGGTAATTTATTTCGAAACAGAAGAGAACGATGCAGATATCTAGATAAATCGTCATCGTTCTTCAAAAAATGATGGTACGAAACCAGAAATATCTAAAAATCAATGCATAGCAACGCTTCAAATCAAATTCAAATCCCTTTGAATTATGCAGATGTAAACATGTCAGTAAGAAGTAACTTTTAGGAATTTACTTCAGATCAGCGGTCGAAAGAAACGAAAAGATAAAGAGATCGAATCATTAACAAACTTCCCTCGTTTCCCAGTAACCAGAGAAATCAGGCGTCAGATGGCAGGTTCCAAAGAAACCCCCCCCCCCCTCAATTGGAAGATTTGTGCCATCACCATAGTTGAGCCAATTTCATCATTTAACCAATGAGAACGAAGGGAATAAATATAGGTAG
The DNA here is from genome assembly GCF_002204515.2 of Aedes aegypti. NCBI lineage: Eukaryota > Metazoa > Arthropoda > Insecta > Diptera > Culicidae > Aedes > Aedes aegypti. Next base: position 407,351,667 of record NC_035108.1, read on the forward strand.
GGTCACTTGAAGAAAGCAAACCGTATAAGCTAAAAAATAATATGTAGCTCCATACTATAATGAGTTCGAATAGCGCCCTAAAAAGGGTGCTGCAAGCGCATGGGCAAACAGAGAGCCTAGTGCATCGTACCACAAAGGGTTAAGAATAACAGAATGTCCTGTAGATTAAGGTTTAATAAATCTGTTTCACTAAATAAGCGTTCATCAAATAGCGCAGAAACTGGACAGTTACATATCACAATAATCCACAGTACACTGAATATTTGCCATGAGATAGTTGAGTCGGTACTGGTCATTTAACGCTCTGAACAAAAGGCTTCAATTTACTTTGACAGAGTAATATACAATTTGGTTAGACAACATGACTTCAAACTATTCCAGTATTGTTTGTGCTGAGTTGTCGCACAAAAATTGATCTGGATTTCACCCAGCACTTCGAAATTGGAATAGCTTGATCTTAAGCCAGCTAGTCATGTGATGCTCCAATGCAAGCTCATCAGCAAAATCGTTTCCAGCGATGGAAGAATGGCCAAGTAGCCATAAGTTTACAGAATTGACAGAGTTTGGTTTCTCAATTTGAGTTCGACATGGGATAAAAAGCCTCTACCTTGAGATGGCCGAAGCAAGAGCTTTGATATCAACAAAACTATTCTAACAGAGTTGTATTTCTTTCTCTATTATTTGCTGTTATAGCACCGATTGCACTCCGCACAAACGAACGAATAATTCCGCTTGAAAAACGATGCAGTGATTACCAAGTGAGTAGAATACAATCAGCCTAAGCTCACGAGTGTCTACATGAGGATCAGCTCTATTTTCAAGAACGGAACCCTCAGAGTAGCACACAATATTATTTAATAAAGGCCCTTCCAAATAGTTAGAAATCCACTTATCCTGTAAAAAAAAGTTGCGTGAAATATGTCCTGTAAGGAAAGACACAAACAATTATGTGAAATTGAGCAAGTAACTAGCTTATAGTATAAGCTGACGAAAAACAAACAAGCTTCATTCTATTGAAATTGGTTGAGAAATTACCATAATAGGTTGGCATTATTTTATAGGAGACCTGACTGTATGTAGATCAATGATTCATGGTTCAAGATATATATATATATGTAGTGGTGCAACGTCAAAAACAGCCGGTTTGTATGAGCACTTTCACAGTTGCTAAATGAGAACTTTTTTGCCAAAGCTACCATTTTCGCATTCGTATATGGTGTGTCAGGTACGATGATACTCTATGCCCAGGGAAGTCAAGGAAATTTACAATATGAAAAGTTCCTGGGCCGACCGGGAATCGAACCCAGATACCTTCAGCATGGCTTTGCTTTGTAGCCGCGGCTAAGGAAGGCTCCAATTCGTACGTTCATAAGGTTTGGCTACATACTGAGCCAACCAAACATTTTTGATACTTCATCAATAAGCTTGTAAAATGGTTCCAATGCATCTGAATTGACAAATTAGTCACACAAAGCTGCTAGTTATTTATTTATTTATTTATTTTTTTTTAAATAGGCAATATTTTTTTTTTTCATAACAATTCAAAGATAATTTAGTGTTTATAAAACTTTGCCTACGCATTAAAAACAAACACAGGAAAATAAAACTGTAAACTCACAGTAATATTACAAACCTATATCTATTGCGAAAAATCCAGAAAGGGGGCGAAAAAGCTAACATGGGAGCATTTGAGAATAATTCATCATAACCTTTGGAGGACACACATCTGAAGGTTAATCAATTCCAAACTTAAATATTTCCAGGACTATTTTACCTTAGATCCTTATATCTCTAATCATGGTAATTTTAAAATTATTATATACAACAATACATGGTTGTCAAACACAAAATATTTGTGTTATTCATTGAGCTTTTTAAATATCATGTGAGTTTTGAGAATGGTCAGCATTTGAGATTTTCCCGCGATTTTGCAGATGCCCAATATATATAAGGGTCTTTTTTGTATGTGAACTTAAAGGTTTGGAGGTTAATATTTCTGGCATCCAGATTTTTACAAAAAAATCTACAGTACCATTTGTGATGTTTTTAATCATTTTATAAACAAATTTTGGCAAATTTAGCCTACAAAAATTGCGTTCCAGCAATGCCAAAGACAAAAAAAACTCTATTTATAAATAGATTTGAAGAAATTTCAGAGATGCGTTGGATTTATACCTCCAGAACGTCAGAAAAATTCGAGTTTTTCTTGGTGTTAGAAAAACACCCTTTTGAAAGATTGAATTAATAAATGAGTTGAAAAACATTCTGGATTTTCATATAATTTTAAGGGTTTTTGATTGGATAAAGAAAAGCGTTAGAAACGTCAAGCAGTTATTACTCACAATTTCTGAAAATTATTCTACTAATTTTAAAAATAGCAGATAAATCACAATTCACGGGATGAGATCTTTCAAAAACGAATAATTGCGAACAGAATCATTGCAGTTCACCAAAATATGACATATTCGAGTAAAAATAAATGCGTTTGCTTGGAAAACATTGCATTTGGTTCAGTTTTGGAGAACTTCGCCTATGAATACATTACATTTGTTAAGTTTAAACTGGACCAAACTTTTACCGACTAAATCAGTAGCCTGTAATGTACGCAAGATATTTTTAAACTCGATATTATAATTTACAGCCCAGTAGGTGAATTCCGGCGCACATTTTCTTCAAAGAAAAGAAATTTTCTTCCATATCTGACCAGCAAGAAAACTTTCTTTTCTTCAAAGAAAATACGCGCTGGAATTCGCCTACAGGTTACCGATATTTGAGAAAAAAATTTTAAATGTACATAATAGTTATTTATTGTATTATGATTCATTGGATTTGCGAGTCGAATACATTTTTGTCCTTATTAAAATACTTGAATCACATATCAGTGGGGCGATTCCAGATTAATATTGGCCTCAAGGGGGCGAAAGTTGAAAAAGTTTGGGAAGCACTGATTTAACGTAACCACTAAAGTCGAAGCTGGATTTTCTCATTTTCTTTAAATTTGAAAGACCTTGCAACAATTAAAAAATAATTCTGTATCAAAAATATTGCTGCATGTATTAAATAACTTATTCACTATTTAACACTAATTTAAAACAAGACGATAAATAAACTTCAGTTAAATAGTAAAAATTCAATGTAAAGAATTTGATTTTTTTCATTGAAAAATCATGTTTTTAGGCAGTTTTTGTTAAATTATCAGCTCAAAACAATTTTTTAGTAAAAAATGTTGTATACACAGTTTGGATTTAAAAACATGGGAAGAGGTCTGTAATGGTCAATCAGAGACTATTTTATATATATATATATATATATATATATATATATATATATATATATATATATATATATATATATATATATATATATATATATATATATAAATTTAATTTAGTAGAGAATGGCGTTGAAATACGGAGCATTTTAATTGGTTTAAAAATAACGAGGTTATGGTGACTTCAATGAAGGTCATATTTTATAACTTGAAAATTCACTTTTAGGTCGCTTGCGCCACCTCTAAATCCTAATATTTTTGGCTCAAACTTTGAGTTTTCTCCTTTTTGTGTGATTTGAATTCAGAAGGGCATACGAATTTTCGGTTTTAAGAACTTTTGAAAAATAATCCGCGCCCTTCTATATCTAAGCCGCATCCATTCAGAATGAGGCGAAAAAATAGAAATCGTGCTCGATATTCTTCGCTTTGAATTTAATTTTACAAATGTTTTCAATATGGTAGAATGAGTGATTCCATATATTAATTGACCATTTTGCCTCAAGAGTAACTTTTTGCATGCAATTTATTACACATATTTTAGTTCCGAAACTGTTGATTTCAGATAAAAATGTTTCATAGAGAATTTGTTTTGAACCGTTTGAGCTATGAAAAATACTTACTTTGCCACGCCGAAAGCATGAGCAAAAATTACTATAAATCGAATATGGTTGAGTTTTGTGACTGATCGATATGACATGGAATTTGTCTAAAAGTGAATTGACATAATCTCTAGGTAAACCTTACTTAATCATTATTTATTTAGTATTGACTTTTTATGCACATCTTTAAACTTAGCATCAATCAACTTTAAAGTCAATTCTTCAGTTCACTTAGTAAACGCGCAGTTTGCAGGCAAGCACATGCTGAAAGCAGGTTCAAATTCCAGCCCAGCTGAAGATCTTTTTGATTGCAAATTTCTCGACTTCCCTCAGCATGAGTATCGTCGTATCAGGTATAATAAGGTATACTATACTCGCTATACAAGTACATGTTTGGAAAACTTTTTTTTTCATTAACACCTGTACTCCCAACCCCCCTCAGAGAGTCGGAAGTGAAATTTTGACTATGCACACTATTCAAGATTGATGTTCGTTTTTAGGTTTTTGAAATAGATGCGTCTACCCAAAGTTATTAACCCTCTAATACCCAACCCCGCCTTTAGACGGGGTACACTTTGGAATTTTGTGTATTTTTTCGTAGCTCGGAAATCAAAATGATTTTATTTTCGGCTTATACCTTAACTCATAACAAGCATATAAGAAAAGTTTTTTATGACTTTTGAAACTTTTTTGTATTTTTAGAAATTGTTTGAAAAATTGCATTCTTATATAACCTACAAATGCCTGGGCTTCATTTAACGTGTAATATAAAAAATCGTACCTTTTATATTTTTTACGATTAACCTTTCACAAAAGAAGAGCCTGGTGGTATTAAAACCATTTCAGACCTGTTTTTCCGTTAGTTACACGGAAAACAAAATACGCTCCGAAAAAAATCAAAAATTTAATATTTTTAAAAATACCGTAACAATTTAAATTTTTATTATTGCCAAAAATCCACAACTAGAAAAGGCTTTGAGAAAAAATGAAAAAAGCTAGGGATGTTCAAAAATAAAAATTGTAAAAATCAAAAACCAAAATTTAAAAATTTGCAAATAAAAATAAATAAATGCCCAAAACGTGTTTAGAATGATTTTAAATAACGAAAAATAATACTTAAATCGAAAATAAAAATTTGGTTATTAGAGGGTTAAGCATAAAGCACTTCCTAGTTTTTTTGAAAAACGCATTTTTAACAAACTTAACGATAAAAAAATTAAAGCTATGACATTTAGTTTTTTCGACATGAATTTGCTTGTTTGAGTGTAGTGAACACGTTTGAGCAGAATTTGAAATGTTTGATTACACTCAAAATTTCTTTCACTCAAAATATTACGGAAAACCCTATTCTTGGACCCCTTAACCTGTAACTCCAAATTCAAAGCGATGACATATAGTTTTTTCGATGTGAAATTGATTGTGAAAGTCAAGTGAACATGTTTGAGTAAAAAATCAAAAATTTCGATAACACTCAGAATCTATTTTACCCAAAAAACTACATAAAAAAACGTATTTCCTGAGCTATTTTGTCTGTTAATCAAAATTGAAGTCTATGACATGCAGTTTTTTCGGCATGAATTAACATGCAGAGGTCAAGTGAATATTGTACAGTCGAAAAATATTTTTTGAACGGCACTCAAAATTTCTTTTACCTAAAAAACAACATAAACAACTTATTTAACGAGTTTGTTCATCTGTAAATAAAAACTCAAGGCAATGACATGTAGTTTTTTCGGCATGATTAACGTATAGGAGTCAAATGAACATGTTTGAGCAGAAAAATAAATTTTTGATTACACTTCAAATTCCTTTTTACCTAAAATACTAGGAAAACCCTTAGTTTTTGGACCCGTTTGCTTGTATTTCAAAATTCAATGCGTTGACACATAGATTTTTCGACATGAAATTGATTGTGAAAGTCATGTGAACATGTTTGACTAAAACATGAGTTTCCGATAACACTCAAAATTTATTTTACCCAGAAAACCACTTTGAATTTTGAGTTGCAAGTTTAGGGATCCAAAAATAGAATTTTCCGTAATATTTTGAGTGAAAGAAATGTTGAGTTTAATCAAACATTTCAATTTCTGCTCAAACGTGTTTACAACGCTCAAACAAGCAAATAAATGTCGAAAAAACTACATGGCATCGCTTTAACATTTGTTTTATAGTTGAGTTCGTGAAAAAATGCGTTTTTCACTAGAAAATGCTTTATGCTTAATAACTTTGGGTAGACGCATCTATTTCAAAAACCCAAAAATGAACATCAATCTTGAATAGTGTCCGGTTCCAACGCTAAAAAAATGTGGATATCGCTTCGAAAACGACAGAGATATGCATGGTCAAAGTTTCACTTCCAACTTTTTTTGGACCCTTGGTAGTTGGCGTAAGTTTTCACCGCCTTGGTAGAAGAAGAGTTAAGAAAGTTACAATATTCATAAAATCTTGAGTTGAGAAGCATACTTTGCTCCATTCGGAGGTTAATGACAGGATTATAAGTGATTATAATCAATATTATTATTATAATAATTGTTACTAGTAAACCCTCATAAGTGTATGCTGACTTTGTCTAACTTGAACTTCGAGATTGTGGAATGCATTTTTTTTACTTTTGTTGATAGAATCAACAAAACACATAAAACCATCTTATTCAAACAAACTGCCCGAGTATTCACATTCCTTCAGACATGACAAAAATAAGCTCGCTCATCATTCGGACACGGACCCCTATGGCCCCATAAACGCAAACAGCTCCACAACCTTTCGGTACAAAGTTACACACTTAACGATCGAGGAAATTGACTGTGAAAAATATAATAAATGATTCGAACATGAAATGCACTTTCAACTGGATGGTTTTCCCTTCGCTAAGCCAGTGCCACAATTATCACATACATTCCCATACTGTGAATGCTGGGTGAAGGCAAAACCACTGCTGCCTCTGCCTGCGTTATATTGCGCGTTCGGTTATAAGGAATGCTCTGTGAAACCTCCGGATCCAGGTGAGGGTGACACAAGTCAATCAGTCACATTTAGAGAGAGAGAGAGCGCGTAGGGGCACTTCGAACTTGGCATGAACCATTCGAGTAGCTGTTGGTATGTCGGTTTTTGCGGTTTGCGGACCATCGGATGGCTCCTTTTTGTCACTCGCACTCAGGGGTGCCAGATGGAAAGACATGTCTTCCATTGGAATACCTTTGAGTATTGTGAAAGATATTTGAAAACTTAAGAAGGCATTTGAGAATGTGGGTAAACATATGGGATACAATTCTATTTTTGTTGCTTCTAGAATGAACATATGAATAAGTTGGCATTTACAGAAAATACACTTCCTCAAAGAATCCTTCCATGATTCTTGAAATATATCTGCATCTAAAAATTAGTGCAAATATTTTTTAATATTTTCTTTCAGCAATTCTGGCCAAGATTCCTCGAGAAATATTTCTAGTAGCACTTTTGAAAAGTACAAAGAATAACATATGCTTATATAAAAAAATGACAAGGAAAATAATTGAAAAACAAAAACAATTAACTTGAAGTTCGTAGACACAAAAGTCAATTTGGACAAATTAAGATGTAAAATTGTGAAAAATAATGGAATCGTTTTGGTGAACCTCGATCCCACGATTCCCATTTCGCTCGATTGGGCACGTTTACCAACAACGCCACAGAATTGATAACGATTCTGTAGCGCTGTAGGCCAACCTGAAACCAAAGTCCGTCACGACCCCACAAAGTTCTGAAAACCAAAAATTCGTGTCTCTTTTGAATTCAAATCACATAAAAAGAGGAACTTCAAAATTTTAGCCAAAAATATTAACATTCAGAGGTGGCGCAAGCGATTTGAAGCTGAATTTGCAAGTTATGGAAAATGACCTTCAAACTTATAGCATCATTTTTTTCTAAATTAAATTCATGAAAACTTTGTAGAACATCAATATTTTTGAAAATCAAAACTAGTTTTGGGTAAAAGTAGTTTACTACAATTTTTTTCCTTATTTCACTAAAAATTTCAGTTTTGTTTAACCATAACAATCTTTTGAAGCTAATTTAATTGTTTTCAATCTGTTAATACGACACATTTCACTAAAAAATTGTTTTGACCAAGTTTCTTAAACAAAAACTGCATAAAAGCACGATTTTTTTAAACGAAAAATGCCAGTTTTTGTTTTAATTTTTGCCATTTAAACATTATTTCTAAGGTGTAGTGTACCTTATAGATAGTATCCTTGCTTATATCGAGATAACATCGTTTACTCGTCAGTAGGTATGGCAAAGGTCAAAGCTAACAATCCCCTGACCATGTAATTGTTACCCATATAAAAGATCGATCAACCATTGTATCATTCTCTTTATTTGCTCACTCCTCGAGCATACAACATCAGCACGGAATAAAAAGTAAGTAGTATCCTAAACCAGTGTTTGAACCCAACCCAAGTGATCCGAAAACATAGTAAATTTTGGCGACGAGTTTGTGGAAACAGTGAGTGCTGTCTTTTAGCGCAATAGTCGAACACGTGGCGTGACGCGTACGGAAGATAGTAGTGGCGTTAGAAGAACGATCGTTAGTTCGGCGCGAGTGAACACGTGATTGGTTTGAGGTTAGGATGGCTACAGCTGATGCGAAGATGAATCCGAGTATTTCGAGTGCCGGAGTGCAAGCGGGAACACCGAAAACGTTAAATTTCGGAGTGTTCGAGAATTACGTCGCGGGTGATGATTTCGAAGTGTACGAAGAACGGATGACCCAGCATTTTCTCCTTCATGATGTGCCGGGAGAGAGAAAGGTGGCATTTTTGCTCACACATTTGGGAATGGACACGTACGCAATCCTGAAAAAGTTGCTTCAACCAGTGAATCCGAGTACGAAACGGTATGAAGAGCTAGTGTTGACCTTGAAACGGCATTTCAGGCCAGAAGTGAACAAAGTGTCCGAACGTTATCGCTTTCACCAAGCCGACCAGAAAGTTGGACAATCGGTGACAGAATATGTAGTGGAGTTGAAAGCGTTGGTAGAAAAGTGCGAGTATGGTGACTTTTTGAAAGAAGCATTGCGGGACAGATTTGTGTTCGGGATTTTCGACGGTAGGTTACGTACACACCTACTGAAACAAAAAGATGTGTCCTTTGACGAGGCTGTTGAAGAGGCATTGACGTGGGAGTTGGCCGAAAAAGACAACAAAGTGCGCGAAGGTAACTTTAGTGCCCACGTGGTGAGATCGAACAAACCGTGGCGAGCAAGAAGCAAGAGTCGATCGCGGTTTCATGATGACAAGAAGATGCAGCCGCGAAGAAACAAATTGTGCGATAAGTGCGGTCGTGAACACGAGCCAGGAAAGTGTCCGGCCAAGAACTGGAAGTGCTATTCATGCGGAAAACAGGGCCATGCGGCGAGCATGTGCTATGCGAAAGTGTCGAAGCAGAATCGTAGTTCGAGTCAGGAGCCCCGGAAGATCCAAACCGTGGGGACGGTTGGTTCCGGAGACGAGTTGGCATTGGAGTTAGCCAATTTGCGGATGCAGCTGAATTCTCTGCAGGATAAGTCGTTTTTGTTAGAACGTAGTGGTGTGATGGTAGAAACCTTGTTTGTTGAGGGCCAGCCAGTAGATTTTGAGGTAGATAGTGGTGCTTGTGCAACAGTAATTAGTAGTAGCTTGTATCGGAAGCAATTATCTCATTTGCAATTGTTTGGTGTGAGGAATGATTTTTCAACCGTAACCGGTGAAGGGTTAAAAATTATCGGTGGAATCAGTGCACAGGTGTCTAAGGATAGAAGTGGTCCGAGCAAAAAATTAGTGCTTGTGGTGATCGAGAGCGAAAAATCCTTCAGACCGCTTCTTGGACGGACCTGGATGGACGTACTATGGCCAAGTTGGAGATCGTCGCTTAAGCAAGGTAATGTGAGTATAAACTCTTTTGATCGCTCAATTTTTGATTCAATACGCGTTAAGTACCCAAATACCGTCTCAGATGTAAATTCTCCCATCCGTGATTTCGAAGCCGAGATCGTTATTGAAAGCAATGTGACTCCTATTTTTCATGCGGCATACTCTCCTCCGTTCCAACAGCGACCAGCGATAGAAGCTGAGCTGAATCGTCTCTGTGATGAGAATATTTTGAAGAGAGTGCAACATAGTAGATGGGCCTCTCCGATTGTAGTTGTTCCAAAGGCAAATGGTAAATTGAGGTTATGCATCGATTGTAAGGTAACGATTAATCCGTTTTTACGGTCAGAGCACTATCCACTACCGAGGATAGATGATCTGTTCGCTAAGTTAGCGAATTGTAAAGTGTTTTGCGTGATTGATCTTCGGGGTGCATACCAACAGCTCAGAGTCTCAGAGAACTCTCAGCAATACTTAACAATTAACACACATGTTGGATTGTTTCAGTATTTGAGATTGCCTTTTGGAGTGGCAAGCGCGCCATCCATATTCCAGAGCATAATGGACCAGATATTGGGTGATATTGAAGGTTGTGGGTGTTATTTGGATGATGCATTGATCGGTGCAGAAAGCTTAGAGAAATGTAAGCAAATTTTGGATGTCGTCTTAGCACGTTTGAACCATTACAATGTAAAAATCAATCTAGATAAGAGTCGATTTTTCGCGAGTTCCGTTGATTATTTAGGGCATACGGTGTCCGGAGATGGATTAAAGCCGAATAAAAGTAAAGTCGACGCGATCGTGAACGCGCCAGCACCTAAAAACGTGACTGAATTGCAGTCGTATCTTGGTTTACTGAACTATTATGCGAAGTTCATACCGAATATTTCGTCGGAATTGCGGGTTTTGTATCGTCTACTACGGAAAGATGAACGTTTCGTCTGGACTCAAGAATGTGAGGACAGTTTCGCGAAGAGTAAGCAACTGATTTTGAACAATAACGTGTTACAGTTGTACGATCCGCGAAAACCGATAGTCGTCGCGGCAGATGCTAGCCCCTACGGTGTGGGAGCAGTTTTATCGCATATCGTTGATGGCGAAGAAAAGCCGGTATTGTTTGCGTCGTGTACATTATCTCCAGCGGAGAAGAACTATTCTCAACTTCATCGAGAAGGTTTAGCGATTATTTTTGCGGTGAAACGGTTTCACAAATATATTTACGGTCATAAGTTCAAGCTAGTTTCGGATTGTGAAGCGTTAAAAGAAATTTACCATCCACGAAAAGGTACGTCGATTGTAGCGACATCGCGGTTACAGAGATGGGCGGTTATTTTATCAATGTATGAATACGAATTCGAATACAGGCCAAATCGGTGTTTGGCGAACGCGGACGCGTTATCTAGATTACCGGTTCCGGGAGGTACGGAAATTGAAGAACTTTCGATCAACAGACTGGAACGTTGTCCAGATCTGCCGTTAAAAACGCGAGACGTTGCAGATTTTACTACTAAGGATCAAGTTCTTTCTCAAGTTTACGGATTCGTGATGCGCGGTTGGCCGCGAAGTGTACCGGAACATTTGAAATATTATTATAACCTTCGAAATTCGTTAAATTCACAGGACGGATGTTTGTTTTACGGTGATCGTGTAGTAATACCGAAATTGCTACAGTCAATCGTTTTGAAGATGTTACATGCGAATCATGATGGTATCGTGCGTGGTAAAATGCTAGGTAGAAGTTTGTTCTGGTGGAAAAATATGCAAGGTGACATCGAAAATTATTTCAAAAATTGCGAGATTTGTGATCAGAGGCGAAATGTACCAACTGAAAAGGTTACATCAAAGTGGCCGAAAACGAGTTGTCCGATGGATAGGATCCACATTGATTTCTTTGCGTTCGAGGGTAAAACATTTTTGATAATAGTAGATTCTTTTTCTAAGTTTATCGAAGCAAAGTTAATGAGTAGTACTAATGCAGATCAGGTTAATGAAAAACTAGAGGATTTCTTTAAATTTTTTGGACTGCCAAAGGAGATAGTTTCCGACAACGGACCTCCGTTTAATTCTTTTGATTTTGTAAATCACTGGGAGACGCGAAACGTGAAAGTGACTAAATCGCCAGTGTACCATCCTCAGTCCAATGGTACAGCTGAGCGCGGTGTACAAACGGTTAAAAATTTCTTGAAAAAACGCCTGTTGGATCAACAATTGAATTCTAAAAATTTGTCGCGGAAGTTGAATGAAATACTCGCTTGGTACAATAGTACTCCAACAACCGTCACATCCTTATCACCTAGTGAATTGATTTTGCGTTACAGACCCCGTACAGTTTTAACTGGGATTAACCCGAAAGCTAATTCTTCGGTTGAACAGTCGAACCGAAACACCAGACAGGTAAGATTTGATGAGTCCAAAAATGAGACAATTGTGTACGATGCAGGTAACAGAAAGATCGCAATTGATAAAGAGATTCCAGAGAAACAATTTAAAAAAGGGGAAAGAGTAATGTATAGGAATCATTTGAAGGAAGTTGTTAGATGGATTCCAGTAGTTGTTATCGATAAGATAGGGAAATTTTTGTATAAAATTAAATTTATTGAGAATGGGAACATCAGAATTGTACATGTAAATCAATTGCGGCACAAGAATTCTTTTATCGAATCAAATTTGACTAAATTGCCAGAAAAGTTCGTAGATCAGTCTAGATGTAAGCGTAGAAGAAGTGATTCAGGAAACGGAATTCATGCACCAACACCAAAATATTTGAAAAGAAGAAGTGAATCAATGAGTGATGAACTAATGCTTAGAAGATCAGCTAGGGAAAGTAGACCTCCAGTAAGATTTGGATTTGATGAATTGTAATTAGATAAGTATGTAGTTCAGAATCAAAAAAGGGGAAATTTGTAGTGTACCTTATAGATAGTATCCTTGCTTATATCGAGATAACATCGTTTACTCGTCAGTAGGTATGGCAAAGGTCAAAGCTAACAATCCCCTGACCATGTAATTGTTACCCATATAAAAGATCGATCAACCATTGTATCATTCTCTTTATTTGCTCACTCCTCGAGCATACAACATCAGCACGGAATAAAAAGTAAGTAGTATCCTAAACCAGTGTTTGAACCCAACCCAAGTGATCCGAAAACATAGTATAAGGCTGAAACGGAATTCGCAACAATTTTTAAATATGTTTGGAACCAACATATTTTAAAACAAGATACTTTATGAACTTACACAGCAAAATATTTTCAAATTTACATGGAATGTAATGTTTAATGATAATCATGTAAAAGGAGTTGCAACTGAACATTCAACGAGAATTAATGTAAACTGTCTCAATGCATTCGAAAATGCTTGCAATCTTGAGTGAAACTGAAACATTTAATGATCTTACATCCAACATTCGCCAATATTGCATGCTTTCTTGCATCTTGAAAGTGAAATTGCAAACAAGAATGCTCGGTTTACATGATTATATGCTGAATATTCTGTCAAAAATAATGCACATGGATGGATCAACGGCGGTCATGTCATGTGTATTATTTATGATTGAATTTTCAGCATGAAAATCATGTAAAGCCGTTGTGCATTCAACATTCTTCGAGAGAAAACGTTTCGCGTTCAATATTAGGGATTTTGGTAACAATGTTGTATATAATAGATGTATTTATAGGTTTAATCATTGAATAATACATGACAAATGGCTTTGCAAGATTGAGGCCAAAATTACGTTACATGTGAATCTAAGATTTTTTTGGTGTGTATGTTTCATAGAAAAAAGAATGTAATTTCCGTTAAAAAACTTAAATAATACAGTAGTTTTTATTATAGTTTATAGTTTATATTATTATATATTATATTTTTTGTTAAATATTGCGCATTTCTTTCACCACTGGACTATCGCATAAATTTTCACAAGTGCGGAAACGCCAATAAAAATGCGCAATGGCATCAAATCGGGTAGGTGTCTTTGGGGGACTTATTCTTTGTAAATCAGAGAATAACTGCTCCGAAGACACCAACGTGATTTGATGAAATCCCGCACTTTTATTCACACTTTCGCACTTATGAGGCCGAACTTCGAAGTCCAGTGCTAAAAGAAATACACAATAACTAAGTCAAAACCTTTTTTTAATATGTTGTGTGAACAGTTTGAAAATAACTAAATTTGCTTCAAAAACATGTAAAAAGATTTGGAATCGGCTGAATATTTATAAAGTTATGATCAAACGAAGATGATTGTTTTAGTAAAATGAGGAATAATTTGGATAAAACTCTTTCTAACTAAGACTAGTTTCGATTTTAGACAAACTTGATTTTGAAGATAATGATGCTTGAAGTTTCAAAATTGGTTGAAAAATACACCCGATTCTGTTTTCGCACGGATTTTTTTTTACACGGCCGTGCATATAAAGTTTCCATAATTTTTTTTCCGCCAAAACCTTATTATTGCACGAAACTTCGAGAAATGGTGTAACTTTTTTTTGCACGGTTTTCGAAATTTTGAACTGAAAACTTTTTTGTGCACGGTACGCATCCCCTTTGCAAAAACAGAATCGGGTGTAACAAAGTTATGTATGTTTTCCTGAAGATCATTTTTTATAACTTAAAAATTCACCTTCATGTCGCTTGCACCACCTCTAAATGTATTTTTGGCTGAAATTTTGAAGTTTCTATTTTTTATGTAATTTTAATTCAGAAGAGCACACGAATTTTTGGCTTTGAAAGATAAACCGCACCCTAGTGAGCAGCTGGTTTTAATACATTGGTATATTTCGTAGGCTTGAGGTCCATCAATTTTCCATAATGATCGTTGTTATTTGGAATACGAAGCGAAGGTACGAAGTTGTTGGTTGTTTACGTGTAATAATTTTCTTGGAAAATGTTTTCAAAGTATGAGACAACATGCTGTTCAATTTAATTTCCGTTATTGATCACATTTCGGTTTTCTATCTTGTAATTCTTCTCAGGAAGATGATAAAGCACAGTTGGTAGTCGTACACCTAAACCTCAATGGCGTTTGTTAGATTTCTTCGAATGTTCATTAAGGTATTCTAATTGTGACAGCTTTGGTAATTCCTTTGAAGATATTTCAAGAAATCCTTTCCGATTTTTTTTTCTTAAATTCTTTTAGTAATAACACTTTATATGTAAGGAATGTTTAGGGGAAAATGGCAAGCATTTCCGGAAATTACTTCCATAAATGTTCCCTGATTTCATAACAGATATTTGTTTTCTAAGATGGTTCCCAATATTTTATTAATTTGTTTTGTATAAAATTATTTTTGAAAAACTGCCAAAAATTCTATCAAGGACTCATAATAAACTGCAAGCAATAAGTCCTTAAAAAGTCTTCTAGAGATACTATTGAGAACACCTCCATCAATTAATATGAAATTTTGCTCAGAAATTCTTCTAGATATGTTAAAATCTTTTTTTTTTTCAAAACATAGAGCTTGTTTAGTGATTTCTGGAAAACTGTCTTAAAAGTGCTTGGCACAATTTCAATATCTCCATCAGAACTTATTTTAAAAATTTCCTAAGAATCCTTTGAGAAAATTTTCAAGTAATTTTTTTTTAAACTCCACTACGATTATTAAACATTTTTCATTGATTTTTACTGGAATCATTTCTTCAAGATTTGACAAGGGTTTCTTTTATCATTACCCTAGAATTTTTCTCAGGAAATAATTCAAAGTATTTTGTATAAGATATTACACAAAGGATTCTAGAAGTTGCAAGAACTTCTCAAATGTTGATAATCTTGTTGGATTCTTCCTAGAGTTTTCTGAGACGAGTTTTTAAGATTTTATGATTATGTTATTATTTATTGCAAATGATTTCGAAATGTTTTTCAAATTCAAACTTCGTTTAAGAATATACTGATTTCTACCAACATCGTGAACTTTTATTGAGATTGAATTCTCTTCATATCTCCTTATTTTCTAAAATTTTTCCAATTTTTCTTCAATTTTTGGATTATTGGCCCACAGTTTTTTCATGGATCCTTTACTTCCCTATATTTCCCTACAAATCTCTTTTTAAACATGAGACGTTGTTTTTGGGGCCCAGATAGCCGTAGCGGTAAACGCGCAGCTATTCAGCAAGACCATGCTGAGAGTCGTGGGTTCGAATCCCACAGGTCGAGGATCTTTTCGGGTTGGAAATTCTTTTGGCAAATTCTTCCCAGGGCATAGTTTGATTGTCACACGATATACACATGCAAAAATGGTCATTGGCATAGTAAGCTCTCAGTTAATAACTGTGGAAGCGCTCATAAGAACACTAAGCTGAGAAGCAGGCTCTGTCCCAGTGGGAACGTAACGCCAGAAAGAAGATGACGTGGTCTTTGCTCGAGAAGAACTTGCAAACTCTTGGGATTTTCGAAGGCCGAGTGCTAAGGACGATCTTCGGCGACGTGCAGGAGAACGGTATAAGGCGACGAAAGATGAGCCCAATTCTATGGTGAACTCAGTACCCTGAAGGTGGCTAAAGCTGGAAGGATACGATGGGCAGGGCATTTTGCAAGAATTCCGGGCAACAGCCTTGGAAAGATGGATTGAGAGATGCAGCCATGAACTGAGTGAATCGGCAAAATATTGTTTGCGAGATTTTATCAAATTAATTGATGTAGAACTTAAAAAATAAGAAATAATAATCTCTACTTAAATACCCATTATCAACAGTATTTTCGAAATTGATACAAATGCTGGCTTAACTAAAACTTAATTTTGACCACTTGCCAGAGAATTAAAAATTTTAGAAGAAAAATTTACCGTTTGTTTAGAAGACATGCGAAAAAATCACCTGGCATCCCTGTTCGCACGATACTGCAGCCTACCTTCGCATCGGCCTTTCAGCAGCGCTCTTCGCCATCATTCCGATGCGGTTGGCAATGAGATGACAATTTATTATGTCAGTTTTATGGAGGAGTTCATTGTATGGTTTGTTCGCTGTCAGAATTGGTTTTGTCATTGATGGGTGGTTTTTGGTCGGAAACATTTGCATTCCTCGGCGTGCGAGTTCTTCTCCCTGGAGGGTGAATGTTAAGGTCAACTCGAGGAACAAACCGCACTATGCGTAGGCGCATTCCTTGCAGCAGCAATCAATTTTAATGCTATTGGACTAGTAAATTCACAAATATCTGGGTTGTTCAAATAGACATTAATTTTTGCACCTTATTCCACTCCTCTTGGGAGAGATTCATCGGCCTAAGCCTACGAGATGCAAGCAGGTACAAAGTTGCGCCACTTCAAAGCAAGCCGCAGTACTCATAAAACCCGCTTCGTAATTGGCGATTTAGAGCTGTTAATTGATCGTTAAAATAGTCTACCGTTGGTTACTGGGAAATGAGGGAAATTTTCAATGCGGCAAAGAATCCACCACGGCACAGGCGAACTGGAAACTCTTTCTATTTTCGGTCTTTCTATCCATTCGCTTCGTTCGACCGCGGATCTGGGCATTGATATCGGAGGTCAATCCTAAATCGTTACTTCTTACCGGCATGTTTGTTTCTGCATAACTCAAATGGAATTCTTTGAAGAGATGTTATACATTGAGATTTGGATGTTTCTGGTTTTGTATGATCATACATTGAAGAATGATGACGATACATAGACTAATGTATCTGTATCGTTTCCCTTTGTTTGTTTTAATGACTGTTGGGCACGTCAAGGATTATTCTCAATAGTCACGTTGGAAGCAATTGTTTCAATTAGTCGAAAATTAACACCATTTACTGTTCCGGTTATGAAAGTCCACTTTGCAGATAACTTTTAATTCATGATCTGATGCGCTTCCATTCTTACCGTTTTTAGAAATGAATGGTTAGGAGGATCTAATGAATCGAAGAAGTTGAGAGATTTACAGTTCCACGTACCGAGCTTCCAATCGCTAGTCCATTTTCGTCGCTTTGGTCTTCGTCGATAGGCCTATTCACATGACGTCTCAAATCAGCTGATCGGGAAGCACTTTGACAGTTCTTCTATGAAAATGACAGGCCCGTGTTAGCACCGGTCCTGCACCGATGTAAACAAATGCATAGACGGATCTGTCACATGAAAAGGCCTATTGTCCCGGTTCGTATTCTCTCGTTGATTATTTGATGTTTTAACGGCTAGCTTGCAGGGCCTGACACCAACCCTCTAGATTTCCAGAGGACCTTTCCCCCTAAACGTCCCACATAAAGGTTCCGGAAAGTTCCGGAAGAGAAAGATGGACAATTTCGCGATGAAGTAGTGGCCGGCGATCTGCGAGTGCGTACGGTACATTAGGCCATTTGTTACAACCGGCACCATAAACGGGCAGTTTTATCGAGAGGAATGTTTGCAGAAGCACTTGTTGCTCTTCCTCCGCTCTCACAGTGGTCCCATGCTGTTATGCCACGCCTGTTATGGATTGGCACGAAGCGAAGGGCGATAATGTTGTCCCGAAGAAGGTGAACCCGCCAAATACAGTTAACTCTCCCTAACTCGATATTGAAGGCACCATCGAGTTAGGGAGGTATCGAGTTACAGAACACTCAACCAGTGCAATTGCGATCCAATGGACCATCGAGGTAGCCATGAAAACCAACTTTCACTATGCTTATCTAACTGGATATCGAGATACGGAATATCGAGTAAGGGAGAGTTAATTGTTCACTAGAACTTCGTCTGATCGAAAAGTTTTGGGCGATAATGAAGAAGAAGTTGAAAAAAAGCGGAAAAAACATTCAAAACCGATGAAACTTTGAAGAAAACTAGGAGAAATTGTGTAATGAAAATAGGCAAAGCCACCCCCAAGATCTCATGAGCAGTTTTAAGAGAAATGTACGAGCATTCAGCTTGGGGGATGAAATTCAATTATGCCAAAACAAAGCTAATATATAGTTATTTCGTCCCTGAAAGTTTGAGAAGTTTCCGATTGAAAAAGAATTTTTGGTGATCATTTTTGTGTGTCTCATATTTTCCGAGTCTAGTCTTTACATTGATTTTTTTCCAAGACTATCCTAGAATCTAATCCAGATTACTTTTCACTAATCCTTCGCTCAAATTCTCCAGTTGTTACTCGAGTATCTTCCGAAGATATCTACAGAATTTATTCCCAGAAAATTCACAAAGGTTTATTCAAGAGTGTTTGAAAAAATAGTTCGAGGTGTTTTTTCTAGAAACTTTTGCAAGAATTCCCCCGCCTGCTCATGTGGGTTCCATCAAGAATTCATCTACGTCTTCACGTACCATCCAAGTATTACTCCTGCAGTTTACCAAACATTTCTTGAAAAATAAAAAAAACCCTTGCAATCTCTAAAAGTTTATTTAAGTTTTCCCACCTCTACAACAGCATTTTTTCCATTAATTCTTCCAATCATTCCTACACAAATTTCTATAGAGATTCTGTCCAATGTTTATCGAGAAATTACATTGGACAATCTTGCGGAATAGGAAGCCGGATCCTATTCTTGGCACTTTTGATTCACTTTGGCAGTGGAGTTTTTTGAAAGCTGCTGAGCTCAAATTTGGCCACAATATGCGTCATATTGATGTGCTTCTTAACACAAAGATTCACACAAAGTTCTCAACCGAAAACTCCCTATAACAAAGTGAATCATGGAAGCGCCCAAGTAGCTCTGCACCCAACTATCCCAAGATTTGATTGATTTTTTTTTTTCGATTATCATAGAAAATTATCAAGACAATCTTCTAAAACTTCTCCAACAGCCCAGGAGTTATTTAAGAGATCCTCGTTTATGAAGGGAGACTTTAAAACTTAGTCAAGTTTTATCAGAGGTTACTGTAGGATTTTCATTAGAAATACCTCACTGATTTATTTTTTCTAAAAATCCATGGGATATCCCTGGAAGCATTCCTGGAAGAATTCCCGAAAATAATATTTTCAACACTTAAGCTAAATATGCTGTTTCGTTCAAGAAAAATAAAAAAATCTTTGAATGAATGGGTCAATAGATTTACAACAGAGTACTTCGATACGAAAAATGTGATTTTCTGGACCATTTCTGGGAATAAATTGTCCACGCATCTAGATAGGCGATTCCTTTTCAGTAGCAAACCAGCCTTTACATGAGAAAATCTCAAAGAATAACTGGAGGTTTTTTGTAGAAATCTTCGAAGGAATCTTTGGAGCATTTGCAGAAGATATCATTAAAGAAATCTCTAGTTGAAATCTTATATAAATCTTGAAAGACAATTTCCAAAGAAATTTTTAAATGTTTCTTGAGAAGTTATTGATTGAATTAGAATGCGTTCCAACCCGGAATCTTGGAGGATGTCCCAGGGAAATCAATGGATGAATCACGGAATAAAATCTAGGAGAAATCAGGACTTTATTGAAAAATTTCTCAAGGAATTTTTGGAGAAATTCAGATGATTTCTGAAGTAATCTTTGGATACTTTACATTTCTATAGTTATCTTTGGGAAAATCTAGTTTTAATTCTTGAGGTATCCTAAAAACAACTTGGAAAAATTTCAAAAAAAAAAAAAAACAATTCGCAAGAATGCACTCTCACAAAAAATCATTTAAATTAACGTGCTTTTAGATGCACATAAAAGAAGCGAACCTTTTGACATAAAATTAAATCTGTTCTTAAAATTACATGACCCTGAAAAACCAAAAAAAAAAAAAAATTACACGTTAGGACGTAAAAGTCGTTATAACTGACTTTTACATCCTAGCATGTAATTTCTTTCTCCTCCTGTCATTCTTTGAGAACTGAGATGTTATGCGCGCATTCGGGTACTCCAAAACTCTTATCTTCATGATGCTTTTGAAAACAAAACTAAATCTGACGGGCATGAACAAAGAGGAACCAGTGATCACTATTCTAGGCGCCCACCGCGCCAGTTCCACACGAGAATAACAATTTCAAACGTTGCTCCTTCAAAAACATCCGCACAACATACAATGCGAAAATGTTTACACAAACTACAACAAACATGGATAAAAACAACTACTCTAAATCGATCACTTCACAAGAAACCAAATAATGCACTGGCTAGCTTCACAATCAAGCACGATTTATTTCCACTCAATTTGCAATTATTTTCTCGTATAAACACAGAGGAAAAAAATCGCGACGCACAACACCGGCCATGTTGAAAGCAAACTCAATGATGCTGACACCAAGTCTGACGTCAAAGTCAAAATTCATGTAAATTTGCGTCTTCTAAAATGACAATTTCAATTTAATGTTCACATATTACGACACATCACGTGTGAAATCAGGAAATTGACACAAACGTTTTTGAATTCTGTAAAAATGCATTCTGGACTGAAATCTTAGTCTTATTTTATTTGAAATCACATTTCGTTGTATGTTTTTCAATTATAAATCAAAAGAAACATATTATTGATTGATAAATGGGACTGCGTCACTATATATTTAAGTGCATGTTCAGTTAGGTCACAAAAAATTCATTTTTTTTAAGAGTGTGAAATTACGTCTGTTTGTTTTCAATTTCCCTAGTAACGGAACGATTTTCAATCTAGTATTCATTAAAAATTTGTCTCGATCTTTCCCTATCTTGATGGTCCCTTCAATATCGAGATGTGGAGAGGTGACTGTATACAAATTATATGGGAGTCAGTAAAAGAAAGAAAATTTTCCAAGATTATCATTTCTGTTTAGTGGAAAAATCACCTGAAAATATTGTTAGAACGCTTGGGCACAGCGAAATTTCCTTAACTCAACTCAAGTCAAAACGTACCCAATTGTCACTTACAACCCTTGGCGTTTCAGCCCCTCAAATATAGTAACTTTCAATTTCCAGGACAGGATTACAATTTTTTTTCTCAGCTTCACTGTGCACAAAATATTTGCCAATGTTCGTCCTACCCACGATTTCGAACGCGGACGCGCCTCTGGTGTTACGTAATTGATGTTAAACCTTAAACTTACCTGAACGATAACCGTAGTGTGAAAAAGGATGATTCTAGATTTCCATTTGGCAGGTCTTACCTCATAACGCAACACGTAAAGCTATCCACCTATTTTTGTAGCCGCTCAGTAATCACAACGTTAAATAATGAAGAGCACGTCACTTCGACACGCTACTGTATCTTTGTCAAACCACAGACAAAACACTGTTGAGAAATTGCCTAATCATTATACTCCTTGGTGCATCTGACTATAAAGAATAGCGTCTTATATTCAAAAATGGATAATTTGTAGGAGAAGGCTGACTGAAACGACGTTGTCAATAATTTGAGTGAGAGGTCAAAATAAACCTTTTAGTTAAGATTTTGATATAACGTTAGATTTTCCTATGTATTTATCCATGACGTCAACCTTATAGCACTGCTATACGGCTATGCTTGATTCCAACGAGCAGAAAAAAGATCGACGAAAATCATGCTTGTAACTTAATGTAACTAATGGTAAAAGGATTATCACTCAACAATTTGCGATAGAAAAAATTGGAGGGACAAAATGATTCTATAGCCAAAAAAACGCGATAATTATGGTGTTTGGAGCCAAACGTAATATGCTGTCACATTTCGTCTGATTATAAAATTAATTCTGAATCAGGGCCCCGAATCTGCTTTCGTACATCCAGTAGTTGCGTTAGACTTGTAGCTTCCTGACACAGATCATGAAGAGAAGAAACAGTCAAGAAAAAAACCGCCAAAGGGATAGACCTCCGAAGATGTTTCTTCTCTATTGTTCGCACTGCTGTTAATATAATTAACACCCGCTGCGTAACATTTTTTTTCCTTCTATGTTCAAGCACTGCTTGCACTCATCCCGCCCGTGATGACACACTCTATCCCTCTCGCTCTCTCTCTCTCTATCTACCCAGATTCCGCTCCCGCCTGGAAGGAAGCTGCTAGCCAGGTATGAATAACAACACACTTCGGTCGGTGATGATGGGCCATTCTGGCTGCTGTGGGTCTTCAATTCCTGTGGACAGACCTCCTAATACATGGAAGCACATTGCACGGTGAATGGGCTGTTGTTTCATTGTAATTCGTTTTTTTTCTTTCACTGTATCTCCTTGGGCAGCATCTCGTCTGCAGGTCAGAGTGTGGAAGAAAGGAAGGAAAACAAATTAAGTACAAAGATTTCTGTTCACAGTCCATTCTAAGCCATGAGAGCTTTGTTCCGACTCTGTCAGGGCATGTTTTTTTGTGGTAGGTTTCCCAAATGTAGGTTCTTCACTGGAGCGTGCCTAATTGTATTCTCACCTAGTGTGCTTTTGAAAGTTTTGCTTCTTGGTTTTGGGATGATAGCTTCATTCAAGATTACTTTCTCATATGCCACCCAAATTAACATATGTAGCGGAGATTGGCTGAAGACAAACAAGTTTCCTGAATAGGTGACACAAATAGTTTTGCAGTAGGTAATTTGCGCTGCCACGTTGGGGTGAACGAATATCTCCCCACGGTGCTTTCTAGACCGTTGTTGTCATAAAAAATCCATACATCAAATCTGTGCCCATCAGTCGATAGTTGTGCGTATTCAGCAGATCTGTTGAAAGTTTGAAGAAATTGTAGGGCATGTTACGAAGTTATGTTTTTTTGTTAGTATTCGTCCACAAATTTTAAGGAAATCGAATAGCTGGCGGAAGTTTTCGTAGAACTCTTCTCAAATGCTTGACTTGCATTGGACTTTTGAAAAAATCTTTGGTGGATTTATGGTGTGATTTTTGTTGAAATCCATTGGCTCAAAGGAGAATTAGCTGATGTAGATCACAGACACGCCTTTTGAGTGTGCCTACCTTAGTTGCTGTCCATAAATCAAGTGGTCATTTTTCTCAGATTTTGCGCTCCCCTACCCCCTTGTGTTCTTCTGACCACACAAAAATTTTAAAATTTGTTTGAACCTGGGTCTTGGGCCAGTCCCCCTTCTCCCCATAAATGAACACGTAGTTTGTGCCGGCCATAAAAGATTCCCATAAACATTGATTTCGAAAACATCCTTGTTCATCAGGTCTGCGTGATGTTCGTAGAACTGCAAAAGGGGTAACAGCTTCTAAAATGTTGGAAACCACTGTACTAGCGAGCAGAGATAAGATGGATATTTTTATTTTCTGATAATAACGCTCTTGCGAGCACCGCGCCCCCATCAAATCGCGAACGGTGATGATGATCTGGAAAAGTGCCGTCTGGCCAGCGGCCTGTGTGTATGTTTGCTCGTGCCAGCCTAGTCGCTCGCTGATGATGTTGATACCTTGACTTAACAACATCCATCAATCTCTCGCCTGGGATAATTTTCACCGCCTGCCGGCCTGCATTGCATATTGGTCAGCCAACCAGCCAGCCAGCAGGAAAAGGGGGATGCATGCCGATGAATAAGATAACGATTTATTAACATGTAACAGTTTACAGAAAATGCAAATGTGAAAACTACACGGTACGCTACACGCCGTATTACTGACAGCTGAGGCGACCTCACACGGAGTCAAACTACACTACACCTAAGGTATGGTACGATACGATCAAGGTATGGGGGGGTGACTTGCTGTGGCGGTTGTTCTCCAATTATCGCCAATTTGCACACTAGCACGATATGTGCAGCATTGCCTACTATTAGCGTGCAACGGTGAAACAAGGGCTAGAGCTTGGCGATGTAGGTATTATTGTGTGAAGGATCGTATAAACTACACTCCCTGTGTGGTTTGCTGCTCAGGCCTGGGTTGGTTAGTCAGCTCAATCAGAGGAAGTGGGTTAACACACGTGTCGTTTAATGAACCATACTTATTCAAAATGAGCTTGTTTTTTACTCAAATCGACTGAGTACGATTCTTTGCAAATTTGAATTCTAACAGTATTCCCTGGGCTTGAGATTATTTTTACCCAGGAAGCGATGATTTTATATATTTGATCGCTTTTGTTAGTAGTTTTGATAAGAAATTGGATGAATTTAAATGCGATGGCAAATTTTTATTACAAAATTCATATTTTATCTTTCGACATAAAAACTCTTCTGACCTGACCATACATAATACATAATGCATAATACGGCTATCATTAATTGAAATCCTTATACTTCGGGAAAATATAATTTCAAGCTAGAGAACCAGACAACCATTTGTGCTGAGAATGCTACTCACTGGTCACTCGCTGGTGGTGACCAATCGATAAGATTTTCAGCACGAACAGGTTCTCTAGATTTGTGCTCTTGAAAATTCGAGGTTTGGCTTCGATGCATTTTCACCTTAAGAGCACAGTCAGACTCTTGAATGTGCAATTTGGGTTAGTTTATGGGAATTCTATTGACGGTTTGTAATCTTCTACGAGATTTTTCGAGACCCAACAGGGTACGTGCACTGGGTTGCCGATAGGAGCAAAGGGAGATAGATTTAATAACGGTAACCTACAAAAACAATAATCTCATGATTTTTTTTGTCAATTTTATAAAGTTGGTCAGTTTATGCATTATTACTTTTTCAATTGACAAACTTTTTGAAATGGTTAAAGATTTTTAACAAAAAGTTTTTTTTTAATTTGCTATTAACACATTCACATTTTACAGCATTAATCGCATTACTGTATCAAGTCTTCTCCAATTCCCTATACTCTATCTCAACCCTTCCTGTCCTTTCCGATGGCATTCATGCGGTTCGCACTGCTTGCCTCCAAGCTTCGGACTGACTAGCGCTCTCATTGCCCCACTAAGCGCTGCAAAATGAAAATGAAGATGAAATTTTGAATTCTAACAGTATTCATAACAATCCTACGTTGGATATTTATTAAATGCTAGGGATCTTGTCATCAAGTAGGCTGTTGTAAAATGTCATGTAATCCCCCATACAAAATGACACATTAGTCTTCTTCCTATTTCCCAATTTGTTCGGAGACTTTTCCAAACTTTTTCCTAGCAATATCTCGCATCCCTTGTCGAATGCAACAGTCAAAAACTTACGTCAATCCGTTCTTCCGTTCTCAAGCCATTTCGTGACATACAAACACCACTCCTTTTTTATTTGTAGAGATCAAACATTTTCTGCAAAAATAATCAGTATTCTCACCAAAAAATATGTGGAAGAGTTTTCAAGAGAATTCTCAAATTATACATAGGCAGGAGTCTTATTTTTAACTTTGGCAGAATCCTCATGACATCCTCGACGATTATCGCACAGAAAGTAAACCATGATTCTCACAAAATCGTCGGGTGAATTCTCACAAAATCTTTGGCAGGATTCTCGTGAACTCGATGGCAGGATTTCAACCGAAATATTAACAAGTATCTCACATAAACTATGGCTTGAAAAGCACACTCAAAAAATGTAGACTATGATTCTGTTGAAACATTTGAGCAGGGCACCTGCGAATTATTCAAACAAAAAACTGATTATCATTCTCACCAAATTTTCGTCAAGATTTCCAAAAAATCTTTGGTTGGATTATTTCAGTCTGCTAAGGAAATAGTTCAAATGATCCTTGATGATCTTCTGACAGAAAATAAGGCATAATTCACAACGAATTTTCAAAAAAATTATCACAATTTTTTTGCAGAAATTCACACGACAAATTTAAGCTGGTTTTAAGAAAATCTTGAGCAATATTCTCACATAAAATGACGTGTTTGTCACCATATTTTTAAAACTTCGGGACTGTCCACACCAAAATTTTAAAATTCGTACCCAGCGTGGTCATTGGACAACACCCCCATCTCCCCCATAAATGACCACGTGGTTTATATACGATCCCTTCTAACAATATCTATGACAAGATTTCCACAGAAGACGAATTCCATGTCAAATCGGTCAGTCATAGAACTCGACCATCTTTGATTTGCAGTAAATTTTGCACATGTTTGTGGTATGGTAGAAAAAGTGTTTTCCATAGGAATGATCGAATTCATTATTACTCGAGAATAACTTTTGAAAATGGCCTATAATGTTTAATATGTAGTTTATTTGAAAAATTCTAAAGCCGAAACTGTTGATATAAGAGAAAAAAGTTCTATAAGGAAGTTGTAGTGAACTGTTTGTGCTACAAGAAAAAAATACACACTGAAAAAATATTTTAGGTTTTAAAAATAAAACTCAAATCTCAAACTACACTAAAACCTATTTTTTATTTTTTTTTAACTTTTTACCATAGAATCTTGATAGTAAACAGATGTTTGGGACAAAGTTTCATGATGGAGAAAATTTTAATAAAAAAGTTTTTCTAAGAACAACTTTTGGTCGATTTTCGAATTTTTTTTTTTTTTTTGTTTTGTCAAAATAAATACGTTCTGATGATACAATAAGAATCTTGAAATGATTCTTAACCGTAATGATTATCTGGATATCTTCTTCGGAAGTAGCCATTTTCAAATTATATCAAGTTTAATGCAAAAAATTGTTATTTAAATAATTAAATAGGCCATTTTCATTAGTTATTCGCGATTCTCTACAATAACAATACGTTTTATTTATACTTTTACTTACTTTTCTTGAAGGAGAATCGCGAATACTGAAAATAGCATATTTTGTTTGTTAATTTATTATTCGTTGCATTGAATTTTAGATATTTCTAAAATGGTCACTTCTTAGAAAAACTTTTTTATAAAAAATTTCTTCATCATGGAACTATGTCCCAAACATCTGTTTACCGTCAAGATTCATTACTTTTCATGACCATAAAAGCCGCGTAGTTTTTCTGCAATATAATGTTGAGAGTGATAAGTTCTCGCCAATCGAGGATCATTTTTCTCGACTTCTTTTGGCATGGAGTATCTTTGCAATTATAATACGATATATGAATCCAAAAATGGTCAATTGGCATAGAAAGCTCTAGTTAAAAACTGTAGAAGTGCCCATAGAACACTAAGCTGAGAAACATAATTTTTCTTAATTGGATCGTAATTTTAGAAAAAGAAGATTAAGATATTCAAACAGTTGAATCTTAACAGTCTTGAGCTTGACCTCATGATGATTCATCTCTGCAGACATTATTCATTACATATACTATTATACCACCTATTATAAAAGTTCTGACGATTGTTCCTAGAGCTAAGAGATTTCTTGTCATCAAATAAGAAACGATCCTCTAGCGATCATTAACTTGCTTTGTAGGAAGAAGAACATACACCCAAACACTGTCGGAAGATTAGTCTGACGACCACCTTCTGATCACTTTTCCCCATTTGTGTGTTCTCTTTCAGAGCGATGGTCAAAACGACGATGATGACGACGACAGCACCAATGATGATGGTGCCAACTAATGATGGTTGTGATGCCGATGCTGATAATTGAGTAGCCCAATTTGGCTCCACCCATGATGACGACGACTCTGCTCCAGCTCCGGACGGGTTAATTTTCGGAAAGGTTCAAATTTCGAACAATGTGCGCTGCTGAGGGGGTTCTCGCAAGCACTCCCGAGAGTGAGATACCCCCAAGAGGGTGGTTCATTCGGTGAGTTGCGATTGAGTGTGGTGAGTGATTTATTTGGTGCGATTGGTGTTATCACAAGCTGTTGAGTGGGTGAGGGATGTTTTATTCTCACGGAATAATCATGCAATGAAGCAACGTTTAGAATAACAAACGAAGTATTGGCATAACTGTTACAAAGATCACCCTACGTTTCTATGATTAGCATGTTTATCTGGTAATTAATCTTCGAGCTGTTGAGTGGAATATCTATAAATAAACGAAAAACCGAATTCAGCACTACCGTTTTGATTCATATTACGGACACTTAAGGCCTCAGTGAAGTGTTACTCATCAAAAAGCATATAAAATAAATCGGTTTAAATGATTCCTTCGCGTTATCGAGCCTTGAAGGCTCTTAGCTTTCGAATGGTGGATGGAGATTTTGATTCCGCAACATGAATAATTTTAAATAAATGGAAATGTGTCGACTTCCCATGATTCTTATTCCGGACGCTTCCTTACTTTTGCCTTGATTTCCGGACACTTTGATTCAAATTTCGGACAGCTCATGAAAATCATAAAAAGAGAAGTCATATAATCGGTTGATATAGCCAAACCACTAAACAGACGTCTAAGGTAGTTGGGCATTGTCTATTTCCATAGATATTTATGAAAAATGCTTATAAAAACAAGCTTCGAAAGTGCGAACTTTTGAAAAGCAAAAATTGAAACTTTTCGTGTGAAATGTTTCCCATACAAAGAAGAGTGCCCGGAATTAAAAGCTGTCCGTAATATGAATCAAAACGGTATACCATTTACTGCAGGGCTGCCCAACGTACGGCCCGCGGGCCACATCCGGCCCGCGGCTTCATTTTGTGCGGCCCGCGAAGAGATTGAAGATTCGTCTCATATCTGGCCCGTTGAATTTTTTGCCAACTTGAAGTTAACGCACACCAAGACCATTTTTTCTTTTATTTTATTTCCAAACTGATCTTTAATCACATTTTGTTTAAAAGCCAATATTTAGAAGTTGGATTGCATGCACTTTTTTCCGAAATTTGAATATCCTTTGAAACGAGTCTCCATAGAAATTTAGCTCAAAGTTGAAGTTTTGAAGTTCGTAATGAGAAAGCCTATTTTTCACTTTTTAACAGAAGTATATACTGAATTTCCATTAAATTTTAACAAAATTTGTATGTTTAATTAGCCAAACAAATTCTGACAAAATTCTGGGCGTTTATTTAAAACAGTACTGGAACAATGCCAATAAAACCCTGGGCAGGACTATTGCCAAAATTAGGAAGATTTTTCGAAAAATCTTGGATTCTGAAAGAATTCTGAATAGTTGTCCTATAAAAAACTTGGGTTTAATTCTCATAAAATTTAAGGCAAGATGCTAGATAAAATTGATAAAGGTGGCAAGCTAAGCTGTAAGTATCTTTTTCAAATAAAAAAAAACTGTTCATTGGCTGATTTTGTTCGATATTATTGAAAAGATTTTTTGTGGGCTACAAAAAGTTTGGCCTGCCACCAAATTACGTTGCTGAGATTTGGCCCGCGGTTAAAAAAGGTTGGGCAGGCCTGATTTACTGCGTTCTTTTTAACTTGGGTACTGGGATAATGAATCATGTAAGGAAGATATTTCACATTGGCTTGAAAATTTGAGTCATAGTTGATCGGTTTTTAGTCAGACTGGATCAATTGCTTTTTAATGGCTTCTGGAAAACGTACTCTAAGAATTCCTAATAACAAAATATTTGCATAATTTGCCAAAAATTCTAATTAATTCATTTCATAGAACATCTGTATTAAAATTGCATCAATTGAAAACCAGAATTATTGGAGTTGTTGACTGTTCATTGTAAAACCAAAATATCATCTAATTCAGTCTGTTTGAACACCAACTAGTTGACAGCAATTGTTCGGATAGAACTACAAACAGTCCTCAGAGCAGTCTTGTTGTTGACAGCTTGAAGCTGTAATTAGATTTATTTTAGATAATTCAATCAATTACTTAATTTCTATAAACTTACAACAAGTTTTTCTTCTTGTTTCCTCAGGCAGCCAAGAGTTAACTCCCAACACTGGTTGATAGGTCGTCTAAATTACTTTTATAGATTGAGGAACACGTAAGATCAGTGGATCATTTTGATTATATATGTTGTATTAACTTACTTTGTTTTTAAGGATCTTAGTTTTACGAAATCTCCACCGTTTTACAATTATCAGTGTGAATAGGTTCAATCTAGGTTATCAAATTATAAATGTTTAGGTAGGATAACAAATTCATAATTAAATTACCGAAATTCAGTATATGTTGCATGAAAACTTACATTAAACCATCATAACAATGAAGAAATACAAATGAGCATTGAAATATAGGGAATTATACTTAAATAAAGTTCAATAAAGTAGTAATATTCACAAAAACGTGACTAATCAATTCTAGCTTTCTAAACGTCGTATCAGTTTTTGCCTATCAAGGGTGTATAGGTAGCCTTGCTGACGGATCGTTTGACGCACGTCGATTGTCTCGTCGTCGGTCGCAACTCGTTGTAGATTCAACAGGGGAATCGGTAAGCTCGGCGGTACAGGCTTGTTCCGATATTCCGAACATATCCCCGGCTCGTAATCCTGTTCCGGAATTGCCATCCGGAGCAGCGTTACTTCCCTCGATCTCTAGTACCGCCAGATTAGCAGTCGCTCGCCTCACAAGTCCATAATTGGTTCTAATGACCGCTTGGCGGATCCTTCCATCACCCGAAACTATTGGTTCTTCTACTACTCCTCTAATCCATGCTTTACGTCGATTTCCATCGACCACGTAGACAAGGTCACCTTTTCTCAGCGGCGAAGATTCAGTGAACCATTTTCTGCGATGATTTAAGCTTGGTGTATACTCCTTCAGCCAGCGTTCCCACAGGTTATTCGACAACTCTACTGAACGTTGATATGTATCACGCAGAGCTAGGGCAGGGTTGGTCGGAGGCAGTACTTCATGCGGTTCGTTGGCTGCAATTCCCCGAAGGAAATGGTTAGGTGAGAGTGATTCCTGCGGAGAACCTTGCGGCGCGTAAACTAGAGGGCGACTGTTGACCATATCCTCGGTTTCAGCTAGGGTGGTCAGAAGCAGTTCGTCCGTTAATCTTCGTCCGTCATTCAATACAGCCATCACGTTTTTTACAGTCCTGACCATCCTCTCCCAAATGCCCCCCATGTGTGGGGTTGCAGGTGGATTGAAGTGCCACTTCGTTCGTGCGGTAGTGAATTCCTCTGCACATTCACTTCCTATTTCTTGTAGCTTTTCGACGAATTCTTTACTGGCAGCCTTAAGGTTGGTACCGTTGTCGGAAAAATATTCCGCTGCGGGACCCCGCCGACAGATGAAGCGCCGAATCGCCATCGTACATGATTGTGCGGTAAGATTATAGGCCACTTCGAGGTGGACAGCCCGAACTACCAGGCAAGTGAATAATACTATCCATCTTTTTTCAGCACGTCGGCCTACTGAAACATCTACTGGCCCAAGGTAGTCAATCCCTACAAAGGTAAAGGGTCGCTTGTAGGGAGTTAGGCGTTGTACTGGAATGGAGGCCATCCTGGGAATTCTTGGCGAGTTCTTGTTCACCTTGCACCAAGTACAGCTTCGCTCGATTTTGGCCACCACTGTGTTCACATTGATGATGAGAAAGCGCTGTTTGATCTCATTTTTAACAGTTTCCCTAAAGGCGTGACCATACGTTTCATGATAGTGACGTACTAGAAGTTCAGTCACTGGTCCATCGCGTGGAAGAATGACAGGAAACCGCATGTCGAACGGCAGGTTTTCAGCCTTATCACAGCGTCCTTCCATTCGTAATACCTTTTCGCTATCTAAGAGCGGTGTGAGCTTGTAAAGTGAGCTGCCTTTTTCCAGGTTTATCCACTTGGATGGTTCAAGGTTTTGATTTTTAAGAAGCGTTTTTATTTCATCGCCAAATGCGTCGTATTGCGCTGATCTGAATAGTAAAGTTTCAGCTCGTTGATATTCGCCCTGTTTCAATGGTGTTCGAGCCGCTTGCATCTCGACTACTATTTTTGATCTTTGGTTCACCGTCGGTTTGAGTGTTTCGATGGGTTCTCCTCGCAATTTTCGCCGACAATTTGAAACAAAACGTAGTACGCTTGCTAACGTTCTGACGAGAACATTCCATTTGGAAAACTTGGCAGCATCGATCAACTTATCCGGCAATACTACGTCGTGGAATAAGTGCACAGCTCGTAATTCAATCCTTGTATTCGTCGGAGGCAGCTGCTGACGTGGCCACATTTCTGGAATTTGATACAGGAAGCTCGGTCCACTAAACCACTCCGGATCCAGATCCCATTCACCCTTCCATTTCGTCAGACAATCCGCTATGTTCAGCTTCGAAGGTATCCATCTCCACTCCGATAACTTCGTCAGACTTAAGATTTCTCCAATCCTAAAGCTAACGAATTGTTTATAACGCTTCTGATCCGAAGCTATCCAGGACAGAACTGTTCGGGAATCAGTCCAGAAAAAGGTTTGATGTAGTTGAAGCGACAAATTCTGCTTGATTTGGTGCGACATTCTTGCACCTAATACCGCCGCTTGCAGTTCCTGGCGGGGGATCGTAAGTTGTTTCAGAGGAGCCACTTTCGATCGTGCCATTGCCAAAGAGCACTTAACAACTCCATCGACAACAACCCGTAGATATCCAGCACACCCGAAGGCATTTTCTCCAGCATCGGTAAATATGTGCAGTTGGATGTGGCCGAAGTCCTTTGACTGCACCATACCAAAGTAACTGCGAGGGATTTCCAAGTCGGCGATTTTAGGTAAAACGCTTACCCATGACCTCCACTTTTTATACGAATCGTCGTCAATGGCTTGATTCCAGTCACATCCGGACCTCCAAAGATCTTGGATTAGCATTTTTCCCTGTGTGGTAAATGGCGCTAGTAGACCTAACGGGTCGAATAGGGACATAACCGAACTAAGAACGATCCTTTTTGTAGTCTTGCCAGAGTGATCCAACGAAATTTCCGCTCCAGATGGAACAGCGAATGACAGAGTGTCCAAGCGTGGATTCCAGATAGTGCCCAATACTCTTTCGTTCTCGGTTGCTTTATCTTGATGAAAATGTACCAATCCGCTTGATTTTTCTTCGCCCAGTCCGCAAAGTACTAACGACGAATTTGAAGACCAGTTTCTGACTTCAAACCCCGCTTTGGCGTTGATGAATTTCACCTCCTTAGCCCGGCGTAGGGCCTCTTCTTCGGAGTCAAGACTATCAAAATAGTCGTCCACATACGTCCGATCCACGATTGCCAATGCTGCTTCAGGGTACTGTTCCGAGTGTTCAAGAGCGTTTCGGTTTTTAATAAATTGTGCCGAACATGGGGAGCATGTAGCCCCAAAAGTAGCTACGTCCATGATATAAATACCAGGTGGTTCTGTTGAATTGAACCGAAATAAGAAGCGCTGTGCTTGCTTATCTGAGTCCCTGATGCGCAACTGGTGGTACATTTCGCGTATATCGCCACCAATTGCTACCGGTCGTTCGCGAAACTTGCTGATAATCGATGGTAGAGACGTGAGGAGGTCTGGGCCTTTCAATAGATTGGAATTTAGGGAAACACCTCCAACAGTCGCTGCGGCATCCCATACCAGGCGCACTTTATTTGGCTTTTTCGGGTTAAGAACCACATTTAGCGGAAGGTACCAAATGTTAGAGCTGCACACACCATCCAATTCATCTTTAGTTGCAAGGTGTGCGTACCCCTTTTGAATGTATGCATTGATCTGTTGATGAACTTCAATTTGGAGTCTAGGTTCCTTGGAGAGTCTTCGCTCGAGTGCCATCATCCGTTTCAACGCCATCGGGTAGCTGTCTGGAAAAGTTACGTTGTCGTGTTTCCATATCAACCCCGTTTCAAATCGGTCTCCAACGCGTTTA
The DNA here is from genome assembly GCF_002204515.2 of Aedes aegypti. Lineage (NCBI taxonomy): Eukaryota > Metazoa > Arthropoda > Insecta > Diptera > Culicidae > Aedes > Aedes aegypti. Next base: position 407,385,685 of record NC_035108.1, read on the forward strand.
GTCGTTTTTTCCAAAATGGTTCTGGCTCGCACGACTTCTTCAGTTTCTGGTATTGCCTCGGTTTGCTCATACGGATCCTCCAGGGTGTAATGCGCTCTAAGCAGATCGTGCAGGTGTTGATTTGTTATTGGCTCTATCGAGTGGTAGTGCACGTACGCTCTCGGTGAACTCCGCTGTTGATTTGGGCCGTAAATGCCCACCCCAGTAGTGAACGAACTGCTATGGGTTCGCCGATGTCTCCAACCTTGGATTCTAGAGGGGCGAAAAGATGCAGATTATCTAGCCGATCAATATGCGGGGAATTTCCACGCCGTTATCGGTAATTGGTAGTCCGTCTAGATGACGATATCGGTCGACCATCTCCTTGAAGTTTACTTCCTGTGTTGGCAGCACTAATTCATTCACAGTGCGTGCCTCCTTCAGCTCGTACCGTTTCGAAGATTCGCGCCCTGAGATTTGAAGATCGATTCTCCGTGACCCTTCTTCGTACCGCTTCATATTTGCTGTCCAAATGACTTCCAACGGCTCTGGAATACCGTCTGCATTCAGTTTATCGGCGATCGAGTCTTCGACCAGTGTTGTTGACGCGCCTTCGTCGAGGAATGCTGATGTTTGTACAGCACGACCTTTGCAGTATAGCGTAATAGGAACGATACGAAATATCACCGACCGAAACGACTGGAAATGCGTATTGCTTTGAACTACAGAAAGTTGGATGCTTTCTACCGCGCGATGTAGTAGAAAATGGTGCAGTTTGTTACAACTTTCCACATTACAGCGGCCTTTAAATGTGCATTGCGCTTTACCATGGTCATTTAGACACAACTGGCAAAGTTTGAATTTGTCGACGATTTTCAAGCGTTCAACGATGCTTAGCTTGGCAAAGTCATCGCAATATCGCACCTTGTGGTCGTTTCGCTTACAGACGACGCACGGCTTTCTCGGTTTCGGTAGCGTTTCCGAATACGATCCACCAGACCGGCTCGCAGTATTGTGCGTATTAACAAACTCCTTCTTCTTCGGCTTATTCTTCCACGGTTGTCCAGTCACTCCTTGTTCCGCTCCTGTGAAGCCGGCTACCTCCGACACCTCCGACACTATCTCGTTGATGAAATCGGTAAAGTTCCTCAACGGTGTTCCTAGCTTACCGCGTTTGAACCGGACCCAGTCTAATTTATATTCTGGTGGTAACTTATTAACGAGCTCCTGCACGAGCATTGGATTACTCAAGTGATCGTGCAAACCGGCTGCCTCGAGATGGTCACACAGCTGTTTGACTGTGATTCCGAAGTACAGAAACGTCTCAAGTCGATCCATTCGTGGAGCTTGCGCCTGTCGCACTTTCGTTACCAGAGTTTTCAGTAACTTTTCTGGGTTACCAAAGAGTTTTCGCAGATCCTCTATTACTTCTGGAACTGAATCAGGTATCAGGAGGCGACTCTGCACTGCTTCCTTCGCAAGTCCCTGTAGACTGTCTTGTAGCCTTTTTAAATTGTCCGTGTTCGTAAAGCCGCACGCTGCCGTGGTATACTCGTAACAGCTTATGAAAAGCGGCCAAACCTCCGGTTCCCCACGAAATACAGGTAGATGCTTGGATACAGCTTGTCTAGCCGCCAACTGTTCCGGCGTAGGTCCTCGATTTGCAAAGCTGCCTTGAACATTACCTCCTGGTCTTCTGCGGCTCATAATGTTTCTGATGACGTCTTCTTCTTCTGCGGTCAGGTCCGATCGTTGCAGTAGTTCACGCCATTCCCGTGATGCATTATCTGCTGCCAATTGATTTGGCAGTGGATGTTCAATGAAGTTGGGAGCTTGCTTCATCCACGGCTCGTTTAGCATCGTGGGTCCTGGAAATTGTTCCGGCTGCGAACGCCCGACGAAACTTGCAGCTTGTTTCGACCCCGGCTCATTTGGCATCGTGATGCCTTGAAATTGGTTCGGCAGCGAACGTTCGACGAAGCTGCCAGCATGTTTCAACCCCGGCTCGTTCTGCATCGTGGGTCCTGGGAATTCCAGGTGTTGGCTTTGCTTCCTGGTACCAGCTAACTGGCTCACTTGTGAGCTTTGGAAACCTGTTTCATGCGGTCCGCCTTTCTTCAGATATGCTCCTCGGGGATCTTCTTTGGTTGTTTGCAACCAACTTTTAGCTTTTTCCGCTCCATTCGCTCCGTCTTCATCATCATCTGAGTCGTCGGGTTCCTCGTAACGCTGAGAGAGGTCCAGCTTGAGTTGTTGAAACCGGTTGCGAAGATCCTGGCGGCGTTGAAGAAATTCTTGCTCATCTCGTAGCTGTTGTTCCAGGATTTCTTGTTCCTGTGCCAGCTCTTTCTCCATCATTTGCCTCTTCTGCAAGCGCTTTCGCTCCAGAATTTCCCGCTCCATCTGCAAACGCTTTTCATGCAGAACCTTTTCCTCGTCGAGATGTTTTGTTTTCGCACTTCTTTCTTGTTGCAACTGCGCCAGTGACTCCTCAAAACTAGCTACAATAGCATCTACTTTTCCGGAATCGGATCCGGTATCGCTCTTATTGCTACCCTTCTTACCAGTCTTCTTGGAGGTAACCTTCTTGGTGTTCTTCGGCACCTGCAGAGTGTTCGTACACTTCGGGCACACCCACTGTGACTCCTTCACGGCTTCGGTGACGCCCGCACAACTATAGTGAGTCCAGAGGTCGCAGTTGTCACATTGGACCATGTCATCTACGCTATCGTGATCCTCGCAAAGCGTACAGTTGCGATCGCCGCTTCCCGGTGTTTCGTTCTCCTCCGGCATTTCGAGGTTATCCGAGAGTTGTTCTTCAAGAATGTTCGGATAGAACTACAAACAGTCCTCAGAGCAGTCTTGTTGTTGACAGCTTGAAGCTGTAATTAGATTTATTTTAGATAATTTAATCAATTACTTAATTTCTATAAACTTACAACAAGTTTTTCTTCTTGTTTCCTCAGGCAGCCAAGAGTTAACTCCCAACACTGGTTGATAGGTCGTCTAAATTACTTTTATAGATTGAGGAACACGTAAGATCAGTGGATCATTTTGATTATATATGTTGTATTAACTTACTTTGTTTTTAAGGATCTTAGTTTTACGAAATCTCCACCGTTTTACAATTATCAGTGTGAATAGGTTCAATCTAGGTTATCAAATTATAAATGTTTAGGTAGGATAACAAATTCATAATTAAATTCACGAAATTCAGTATATGTTGCATGAAAACTTACATTAAACCATCATAACAATGAAGAAATACAAATGAGCATTGAAATATAGGGAATTATACTTAAATAAAGTTCAATAAAGTAGTAATATTCACAAAAACGTGACTAATCAATTCTAGCTTTCTAAACGTCGTATCAGTTTTTGCCTATCAAGGGTGTATAGGTAGCCTTGCTGACGGATCGTTTGACGCACGTCGATTGTCTCGTCGTCGGTCGCAACTCGTTGTAGATTCAACAGGGGAATCGGTAAGCTCGGCGGTACAGGCTTGTTCCGATATTCCGAACAGCAATACAATACCTTTTCATTAGTGACAGTTTTATACCTTCTCGAAATTATTTAAAATCATCAGAGTGGTAATAAGTCTAGTCTAGTACACGACACTGAAGACGGCCTTACACTTATGGTTGAAATACGGGTATCTGTCAGAGGATACAAACTCTAGCGGAATTAAATGATATAGTATAAGATTCTTTTAGTTCTACCGATTTGTTCAGTTAATACAATCTCAAAATAATAACTGAAGAAATATAACTACAGAAATACATCCGAAAAATTTTACATAGATTTCTTCTATGGTTAAAACATTTCGTGAATACAATTTTCCGAGAACTGAAACAAGAGTTTCTCGCAAAGCTCTAATGTTTTTTTTTCCAAGTATTACTTTGTAATAGAGTGTCCATTTCCCGGCCATTTTGCTCGTCCCGGGATTCGGGACAAAAATCTATGCTTATCCCGGGAAATCCCGGGATCCCGGGATATATAAAATTTTCAGTAAAACTAGCATTTTGGTAGAAATGGAAGCACAAATTTAACAATACAATTTTTTTTTTTTCAATGAAATAAACAGATAATGTAACTTTTCAAAATAATATGGTAATTATAGCAAATCATATTAGAGATAACACTTTCTTATTCTGATGAAGTAGCCTAACAAAAATCAAAACTTAGCTTGACTAATTACGGGTTTGTTATGGATCTTATCAAATTCTCTATAACACTTATGAATGGAAAAATGAATAATTTTAAAGTAATTTGCTTCAAACATTAGAAAAATCATAAAAACTTTAGAACAAAAGAAACGATTAAAGATCATTGAAGATATAGTAGATCATGCTGAAAGTTAATTACTGAAAATTATTGAGTGAAGTTTATAGCCGTGAATCGCAAGTCAGTCCCATCTGCATTTCGGTCAAAATTGAGTTGATATCAGTTTTTATTATATCTTCTAATGATCATTCAGTTGCACTAACGAGAAATCTTTTTTGTTTTTGTGAAATTAGGGAAAACACCAAGTCGAATTTTTTTTTTTTTTTTTAAGGCACTCCGTGCTCGTGGCCACTACTGTGCCGGAATCAGTTTATCTGTATCTTCCTTACCGATACAGTTCTATTTTTAGCTAATCTATATTTACATCTGCTTTCACTCTCTTCTGCTCTTTTGCTCTCACTCCGAGCAGGTAGGAGAGTGCTCTGCTGTTGGTCCAATCGATTTCCATAAGCCATAGTCCATTGCTCTTGCGGTTCGTTTTGCCGTGTTCCTGAGTCGTTTGAGGCTAGCTGCCTGCGAAGTGGGTCAGTTTGTCTCAGTCACCATCTGATACTGACGGAGGATGGATGTGTTCCCCTAAGCACGGTCCTCCGTGCGGCGTCTTCTGGTGGCTGGACGGGTTATTTTTTTTGGAGGGGCTGGGAATTGAATCCATGACCTTCCGCTTATGAAGCGAAAGCGTAACCTCAAGGCTACGGACCCCCCTATTTTCGCATCGTGTCACACAAAAATGAATCATGATTAGGTTATCTTTATATTTTTTTAGAAAGGTAACAGAGTGAAAGACAAATTATGAAAGTTTCATAAAGATCGAAACATGTTCCAACTTGCTGGATTTTTTTATATTTGTATGGAAAACGTGATTGAAAACTTCTCAGTCAATTTTCTCAATACCTACTTTTTACAGATGGTACTGACTTGTGTACTTTCAAATTTGTTGTCTCAGCTTAATAAACAGCTAATGCTGAGAAGAAAAGCATTAAAACTTTGCAACTAGCCAAATAAAAGTGTGTGTTTCTTACTTGGTAAATTGATCTTTTCATGAAAACGATTACTTGTTTATTCTCTTTGTCATTATGCATTTCTACTTTATCAAATAAGGTTGATAGTGAGGAAAAATGTCATTGTTTTTCATTGAAATTTAGTGGTTTTCATCAAATTCTACGTACATTTCGGGAATCCCGGGATTCCCGGGATGTCAGAAAAAAAATCCCGGGAAACGGGAAATCCCGAAATTTGTAAAATCCCGGGATTTTTTGTCCCGGGATGTCCCGGGATGGACACTCTACTTTGTAATAGTTTTAAAACCACTTCTTCAAGAATTACTCCGATGATTAGCCTATAAATTGTTTCAGGTATTTTACAAAATTTTACAAAAGATTCAACCGGGAATTCCTCATACATCTCTTCCGAAATTTTGAGTTGTTTCAAACTTTTCTTGAATATTTAAAAAAAAAATTGATTATTTAATTTAATTGTTCATGTAGGGTTCAAGACCACAAGTAAATGGTATAGCAATTGTTTCTGTAATTCCTTCAAAAAATCCACTGCAAATTTTCCAGGAATTTCCTCTAGATAACCCTGTAGACAATTATGCACCATTTTGCTTGGTAAATTTTTCAATACTTCTTTTATCAGTTGTTTCACTAGACTTTCTCAAAAGTCCAGAAGAAATCCGGAGAACTTCTCTCTTTTTGTATTTTTATGTATTTCACAATAACCAGTACTATCTTTGGAATTAGTTTAAAAATGTTTCCCATTTTCCCAGGAATTTGCTTTGACTTTATCTGAAATTTTTTTAGCATCCTTAAAAAAATCCTAGATGAATTCTTTGAGAACTTTTTGGTAAATTTTCTCCAAAACCTGAGAATTCCTACAGGAAACTTGGGAGAAATCTCTTTGTCTATTTTAAGATTTAGTTGCAATATTACAGAAACAAATAGGAATTAAAAAAATCTACGATGGCATTCTGCATTCTGTGGAAGAACCAATGGAGCAGTTCTTGGTAGGATCAAAAATTTTTGAAGGAATCCCTGAAGTAATTTTTTAGGGTATCTTTGGAAAAAAAAATCTTAATGAGTTCTTCACTTCGTCAGTGGGGGTTTTCAAAAGCTACAGATTTCATACTTGGCCAGACGATGCGTCTTACCAAAGCGTTTCTTGCAAAGTTTTAGACAATTCGGCCGAGAAAAACCCCCCATACCAAAGTGAATCATGGAAGTGATCAAGTAGCTCTGCACCCTACTGTTGTTCTACCAGATTAACAACAAATCTTGCTTTATGCGAGAAGACTATTGGAATGCGAGTCAATGAGTCAAACAGATGAGCCAAATTACGAAAAATCTCTAGAGTATATTATGGGAATTTTTCGGAGATGAACCAGCCAAGGGCTGAAAATCTCCCTAATAAAGATAAATAATAATATGGGAATTTGAGTTTCTCACGACACTAAATAATCATTAGAGGCTCTCATGAAGGAATCATTGGAATATAATAAAACCTAGAGAGGTTTCTAGAGGAATTTGAGATTTGAATCTCAACTGTGGGTATGACGGCAAGGAATGGAGGTTGTTTCCGACCATAGCAGTCAATGATGACAGCCAAATAGGGTTTGCCTTCTATTCCGATGGCTTCAAAGGTTTATTTCATTCGGAAATCATCTACTACTTACAACATTTGTTGTTGTGTGTAGTGTTCTATATACAAAAGTCAGCATTTGATAATGGCGTCGAATTCGGATAAGATACATATTTTTAAACAATAATCTTCTAAGGCCTTAAACACCCTATTTTTAAGATGAGATAATTAAAAAAAATCCTAAAAATATTGAGGAAGAATTACTAGCAAAAATCTCAAAGAAATCATAGAGCAACATTGTGTTTTAGCATTCATGTTTTAGCATTGATGAAAAAATCTTCCAGAAACAAACTATTGTAGGTGGTTGTGCTTCTTTCTCCCGAATTTTTGATTGCTTATCGTTTTTTCTTATTCTCCATCCTGACACTGAAAACTATTATAGCACCTATTTGAACTGCTCCACTTTTCGGTAAAACGGGTCATTCGGAAAACAGGCGTTCGGGGAAACGATATTCGGAAAAAAGTAGTAGGTATCCCAAAAATTATTCCTAGCGAAATTTCTTGAGGAGTTTACAACTGTTGGTTAATTTTTGCAACAAAGGAAAAAAATCCCTTAGAAATCATCAAAGCAATTTTTGATTGAATTGTAGAGACTATGATTTCCTGCAACAATCACTGAAAAAAATTGTGAAGATATTTCTGGAAAGGTGCTAGACAGAAACTACTGCCTTTTTTTTAAGAAAAAATCCTTAGATGAATGCTTGGTAAAATTAACTCAAAATGCTAATTAAATTTCCTGTAGATATCCTTGAAAATTCCTGATGAAAAATCTGATGTGCAGAAATGTCTGGAGAAAATCTTGGGAGAATTCCAGAATAAACTGCTAATGGGTTAGACGAATTTCTGAAAAACAAAAAAAAAAATCTCAGTAAAAAATCACTTACCTTGGATGTTGCCTTAGAAAATGTCCTAGCCTTCCTAGTAGAATCTTTCTTAGGCTACATCCAAGGATTCCTCAATTGATTCGTTTAAACACTGTCATAATGGTTTCTTTTTAATTCCTGCGAAAAAATCCTTCAAGAAATTTTTTGAGGTTACCCCAGGGAGTCTTCCAAAAAAGCTTTGAAGGCTCCTCTTGTGGATCTTATAACTTTCCTAACGAATTGTGTTGTATAAGAAACTGTTCTTAGAAATCAGTTATTTAAATCATTCATACAGTATTGGACACTCCATTAACACTGTCTACAGCGATTTTTTTTCAGCTCGTCAAAATCTACAACTTTATCACATCAATGACTCTCAGATCCTCACCGTATCTTACTAAACCAATACCCTTTCCATGACAACTGTGAATATGCAGAGGTATACTCGGTCTCAAGTAACAATGGTTGTCTAACTAACATTCCTTTCCTTCTCCGATGACCGTAAAGACGTGGCCAGCGCCGTTATTGACTTTTAAAATTTGATCTCTTGATTTAGGCACATTGATAAATCTCTATTCATTAAATCTCCGTGCAACTTCGATTGCTCTAGTCAATCAAGGAGTAACATCTACGAATTGTAAACGGTCATCTATGCTCATGATCATGTTCGTCAAAATTTACAACTTTGCTGACACTATTTCTTCAACTTGGTTGTATATGGCAATTATTTGAAGTCGTCAAAAAATTCACTTACGTTAAACCGTTAAGTTAAGTGGAGGAAGTGTTATAGCTGGGTAAGCTGATCATTTGTACATATTAAGTATAAATACTTGAATTCTGTGAATGTTTTCGCACTTTTTCTTCGTTTTAAGTTATTTTCTCACGTTCACATTGATGTTTCTGCAAAACTGTTACTACACGTGCACTAATACACGCAAATTAGTTAACCTCAAAAATCCGTTCATTTCGTTCATTTCGGAAATGTTTTCTGTCAATCAAAAATCCATTGTATCTCTGCCTAAAATCGAATACTATTAGTTTTTTTTTTAAATATGGTAAACTTTTTAGTTCTAATTGAATGAATCACAATGAAAAAAGGTGATTTTTATAAACAAATACAGATATATTGGACATGGTACACTTCCCCTTCTTTTAAATAGGATGAAATTGTGGTTTCCAATAATTTTCTTTCAATTCTAGCTTAACCCCTCTACGGGCAGCTTCAATTTTTACCGCGATAACTTTTTTGTTTCTCCATATTTTTGCACCATTTTTTTACAAGATTTCTAAAATCTCTTCTAGCTTATGAATCCGTGTCGATATTAATCATTGGTTATCTAGATTTGAAGATATTCCGATATTCCTTAGGGGATATATAATGTTTTTGACGGCCATTTTGTTTGTGGTCAATTTGTCAAAAACATAAAATGTGTACTATACAATGCCAGGTAATAAGGAGCCACTCTGAAAAAATCACACAAATTGGTTCAGTATTCTAGGAGAAATCTGAAAATTACGATATGAGGTTTTTTTAGAGATTTCAAGATCTTTATTTGTCCAGCGTGGTACGAAAACATGCTCATTACTCAAAGACGGCTGCACCACATCGGTTCATTTTTTCACAACATACTCGCATTAATGTATGTTTCCGAGAAGTGAATATCCGAATGCGATAAACATTCTGTAGCCTGAGAAATTAACGTGGGTTATGGTTAACGCGTCGGTCCCCCAAGCAATTTTGGATCCAGATTACCAATGATCAATTTTGATACAGATTCTAAAACTAGAAGAGTTTTTTGGGATCTTGTGAAAAAATGATGCAAAAATATCGAGAAACTGAAAAGTTATCGCGATTTGAATATTTTGTTGACGGTAAAAAATGAAGCTGCCGGTAGAGGGGTTAAATATTTAAAACTGACTCAAGAAAATTTTAATTATTGCACTCAAAAGTTTTTTACAGTCTCTCTGGTATAAAAAATATAATAAATTACAAATATTGCAAAACTCAAAAAAAAATTTTGTGGTTTACCCAAGCTGAATTGCAAAAGAACTAAAAATACAAATTGTCTGTATTGATGAAAATTTGGTTTGATTTTTATCGATAGGTAAAAAAATATATTAAAACTTTATAGTTCAAGCCCATATACTGGTAGAAAACGATGTACATTCGATTCAACGAGTAATGTTAGTTGTTTGCCACTTATGTTCGGCACAAATCTCGGAAATAAAGCGTCAGTATGTGGAGCAAACAAACAAATCGCTTCAACCATTTAACTGGAGAAGGGGAAACGCAAAAGACGCTACTAGTGCAGAAAATAGCTGCAAGTGCAACTTATTAGCCATAGAGACAACATAAAAGACTCAATAATCGTATAAATAAACCATATCACGAGCCATCGAGCCCGTCGTCGTAGATCACAGGCAGGCCGAGTGGTGGTGGTGGTGGCATTGCATCGTTGAGCAACCCCTTTTCATCCGAGTCAATCGGCGGGGTTTCGCGGCGTGAGGGTGGCTTTGACGCCCTGGTGGTGGAGATGAACCACTTGTTCAAGGATATTTTCAAGCGCACATCGGCAGTCAGTGGCATTCTCCACAGCTCCATTGCACCGTGTACTATTTTGGGATGATAGCTAGAAGCTTTTGTAGGATTATTGTCTGGTTTCAAATTTGGCACAACCTTGACATTTTTCCATTTGTCAGGAAAATCTGCCAACTGGAAACATTTGTTAAATATATCAACTAAGAATGATGAGCTACTTTCCGGAAGATTCTTTATAAGGATGTAAAAAATTCCATAATCTCAAGGGGCTTTTGTACTTTAGATTTCTTTTTTCAATAATAGTTCTCACTTCTTCCAAGGAAATATCGAAAACGTTCTCTTGATTAAAAATGCTTTCAAAAGCCTAAGTAGCTTGATTTTCAATAGGGCTAGTAACTTCCAATTTAAAGTTATGTGCGCTTCCAACTGCATAGCAAGTTTTTGAGCTTTTCGCAATTGATAAGTAATAATTTGTTTTCCTCTTTCAATGTCAGAATCTGCTTCTGAGGTTTTTTTCAAAATTTTAAATAATTTCCAAAAAGGATAAGAGTCAGGGTCTAATTGAGAAATTTTACAAAATGTTTGTTTCTCAATAGATTAAAACTTTTTTTAATTCAATTGCCTACTTCTCATGTTTTCAGTTCGAATCAAGAGTTCTTAACCAGACTTCAAATTTTAGTATTGCAGTGCCAATGCAGTGTTACAACAATGAAGAAGGTTTAGGTTTCGAGATCATTGTATATTGCTAGTTTTGTTTGCAAAGAAATTTTAACATCAAGATTACTATCGTGGTATGTTCCATTTCTCCTAAAACAGTACACTGTGCACGTGGTTCGATGTTACCCGGCTGGGTAGGAGGGGGAAAACCTCATCAGCATGCTGCACAGCCTTCAGTGTAAGTGAGTGGTGGCGCTGATGGTCGTTGCGCTGCTCATGGACTCTCGACCGCGCGCAATGCTTCTAAACTCGGTTGGAGGTTGAAAAATTTGAAATTCCTTTGATGTCTTTCGTCAAGTGCGATTATAAGTGGATTTATTCCGTGGCAGGTTCTTCTTTCTGTCGTGTTCAAGTCAGGGGTTAATCATTCAACGAGATGCTGCTCTCCGTTGATGGAGCGCGCTTGCGGGAAATAAAGAGTAATTTTCCTCGTTCATCTCGGGTTGCTATGGAACAGGCTTCTTGCGTAGCTATAAGCCGGTGTAAATTGATTCATAAAGATCGATTTTTTTTCTAATTCTAATTTATAATGATAGAACATTGTTAGAATGATATAAGAATGTATTTGAATATGTGTCATATGATGGAAGGTATAGTTTACAAATAAGAATAATGTTTTTTCTTCTTATTAAGTTATTACTTTTTGTTTCACTTACATCAAACTGTGAGCGTGAGCGCATGGATGACCGCTTCACTTGCACTTTGTGATTGACCAGAACAATCAAAGTTGCACAGAGATTTCAAAAATGGGGCTTGGGATTAGTTTACCATTATCAATGTACAAAAATCGAAATCGTTGGGTCCACAACTCGATCGTCATCATCAATGTTCATCAGCAAATTGCCTCCACGATCATTGCACATGGCGGGCACTGGTACAATATTGTGCTACGTGCCATTGAACGTCGCATAAAATCTCCGAATATCGTTCGGATTCATGCTATCTTGAGCTTCAGCTACCACACTTTCTTCGTGCTGCCATTTCTTTCTGCGGTGTATTCGCTTTTCTTCTCTAGCTGCCCTCCACCGCGCTCTGTTCTGTCGGGTACCGGGTACAAGCATACGGCTTCTGGTGTCATTTTTCATGTCTGTCACTCTCTGGTACTCTTCATCGAACCAGTCATTTTGTCTTCGTCGTTGACCAAGTGTTGCGCTACCTACATCGTGCCAGAAGGGCTGTCTCCTGGGTAAATACTGACATGATACAGCATCATCTGTTTGTTCTTTATATGAAGACCATGGTCATAGTTTTCACAACCATCCAGGAATTTATTTTTTGCTTAGAACCAAAGGCTAAATTGTGTGGAATTTGGGCCTTTGATTTATTATGAGTAAATGGAGATCAATCTATCATTTCTAAGTAGAAGAAAACCTCAAAATACTGGACCCTAGAAGATTGTTGTACTTCGAAGAACCCGTCAACATCCCAGTTTTGGTAACATAGTACAAACAATACTAAGTACAAATAAGAACAACAGATTTTATAGTTGAACTAATATTTTCCTGGAATAAATATGTTCATTCTACTGGTATGAAAGACAATTTTTTGATCATCATCACTTCCTTGAACAGGAATATACAAACCTTCCTGGGAATTCTAACAAGAATCGTCCCAAGATTCGTTCGGGTCGTAGTAAACAATGATAAACTAAAGATTAGTTAATGAGTTATCGAAAATTTACTCGAACCAATAAATCGTTTCTTTGAAGCAACATTGTTCAGACACAACTATCAAAGGTAGGAAATTATATGTTCCACACGAATAGAAGCAAATTGTTTCCCACCCTTTCCCATCCTATCGCACTCAATGTGTATGCTAATCGATACTTTACCACTTGTGAGGTCTTCCCAAGTCAGAACCGAGCAGTCGGGCAATCACGAATCCACAAATTACATGTTGTTCTCTTGTCCATTTCTCAAACTTCCACAGAACAGCAACGTTTCGGGCAATCAAGCTTAAAGCCAATAAAAAAACGTACATCCTCCGGCCATCTTGAGAGTGGGTTCGAACCAAAAGGCATCCTTAACCCAATGCCATTGGCGTGTAGCAGACCGGGCAATGGAACCAAAAACCATTTTCGAAGATTAAAAATGTTGAAGCACATTTTCGCCCCCATTTTCAAACCATTAAACTGTGAAGGATTCCTTGCTTCTTCCAAACTTGTAGCAAGACGAGTCCTTCCACGAGCTCAACGAATTAACACTTTACTTGAAAAGTGAAGAAGAAAGAATGTTCCCCCATCTTTAAGCCAAAGCTGATTGCAGGTTATCGTACCTCCTCCGAACAACAGGACTGGACGCATCAACACTAGGGTGGTCCCAAATTTCACTTTGTCAGACAATTTAATGGTTCAATCTTCAAATGCATGGCAAAGCATAGCATAGACTGACTGTACATGTTAACGGCTCCTCCATGATTGATCGGAATAATAAGAATTGCACTTCGATCCAAACGAATAAGGGATGGCACTTTCCGCTTCCTCCACATTTTAGCAGCTATCATATTACCAATGCACCGGTCAAGTCAAGACAGTCAGTTGGAATGGGCAAGGAATGTTATTGGGTAATGAATGTTGCTTCTTGAGACCGATCTTCTTCTTCTTGGCATTAACGTCCCCACTGGGACAGAGCCGGCTACTCAGTGTAATGTTCAAAGAGCACTTCCACAGTTATTAACTGAGAGCTTTCTTTGCCTAAAGTGCCATTTTCGCATTCGTATATCGTGTGGCAGGTACGATGATACTCTATGCCCAGGGAAGTCAAGGAAATTTCCATTACGAAAAGATCCTGGACCGACCGGGAATCGAACCCAGACACCTTCAGCATGGCTTTGCTTTGTAGCCGCGGACTCTAACCACTCGGCTAAGGAAGGCCCGATGAGACCGATAATACCTCTGCATCTCCACAATCACCATAGCCAGGGAGTTCAATAGTGAGGAAGAAAAAAGATCTGGAAGTCACCTTTGATCGGTGATGCGATTCATGGATATGGAGGAAAAATACAGCTCTCTTGTGGTGAAAAGATATTGGGGAAATATTCAAAATTTACGTCGAAATCCGCAATATCGAACTATTCAAAGGATAGTCCCAGTAACAGGGGTCTATGCCGACACTTGTAGAGACGAACCATCCATAGTTTGTTTGAAAATTACGCAAACGTAACGTTGCCACGATAAAAATGTGTTGTCATAGGCATGAAACGAGCTCACCAGTTGGTAATCCATTCTCGACTTAACACGAATAGCTTTTTGCACTAGCACAACGCAAACCGGACACGATTGGTTCTCAACTACTCTTGATGGCTCAACTGCTATATGGTTAGTAGCTAATCATTTGAGTGGTGGGAAATCTGAGGAATTATGTTTAAATATTACCTCGTTCCAGCCATACAAAAGTTTTGTTTAAACATTCCTAGCTGTTCAGCTAAAGATCAATCTCATAAGACAAAGTCGAATCCTTGGGACACTCTAATCAACACGGAGTTCATCTCGATCCCGATTCGGGGGGTCCGTTTCCATCCGGTTTTTGCCCATTTACATTTTGACACGATTTTTCCACCGCATTTGTGGAAGGAATGTGGATTCGGCGCGCGAAAGTAGGTATTGACCAACTGACGATGGACCGAGTTGGTGGGCCTCTTGTCACGTTCACGTTTCAGACAGGGTTATTCAATATTTTTCACGCCCACAACTTGCGAGCATTATTGGGAAATCAATGACGGACGCCCAGCTCTCGAGATTTCTCACTCGCATCCCCCCTCTAACTTGGTTGGGGTGGCACAGAGGTCCAGTTTTCTAAAAAGCGGACGAAAACTTAATTTGAAAACATGTCTAAGTTGAAAAAAAAAACAGAGACGAATTCCATCGTGAATGAGTCGAAATTATTAAAAATCGTGCCTGATAATCTTCGATTTGGATTAAATTTACTCTTGTTTTCTGTATGGTAGGATGAGTGTTTCCCTTTGATAAATTGAACATTCAGACTTAAGAATAAGATCTGAAAATGGCCTTTAAGTTTTTGAATGCAATTTATGTGAAAAATTCTATCTCCAAAACAATTGATTTCGGTGAAAAATATTCTATGGAGAAGTTGTAGTAATCCGTTTTGGCAACAACAAAATAATATACATATATGTTTCGTTTTGAACAACACGATCGGCAATTTTCAGTTGACAAAAACGGAATAATTTTCTTGAACACAATATTTTACAAATTTCGAATGAAATTTCAGTTTTGAGAGGATAATACCATTTTCATCATACAAATGCACAGTATTGATGTTTGGGAGCTGTGAGGAGCATTTAAATTGTTCAATCCTACAAGTTCGTGAAAAAAATGATTGTAGACTCCAATCCGTCAATATGATTATGCGATAACTCATCAATAGTTTTAGTTTTCTTGATTAGAACTTCATTAAATGCAATACGGAATATTAAAACGATAATCACATAAATGTGCTTTGCATCATGAGATGGGTCGTATTTGTAAAAATAACTACAAAAAAGTGGGTCAAGCAGATTTTTGTTTTTTTTTTTTTTTTCAAGAAATATTCAACAAGAAACAACTTGTTTTCTTCTCTTCATCCTCATTCTTCCGTTTCTTCTTCGTTATGGCATTACATTGAGAAAGAGCCTTCTTCTCAACCTAGTGTTCTTATAAACGCTTCCGCAGATATCAACTAAGAGCTTTTTTTTGCCAAAGTATATTTTTTGCATTTTTGGCCACACCCAATTAGCGATAAAATTTGGGGTTATGTAGCGAAAGTTTTGCAAACCAACTTTGACTGGGATGCTTCAACTGCTAAGAACAACACCACCAGCTTTGCGTTAGATTAGGGCTGCCGCTAGACTAAACTAATGTTCTAGTTTTTTTAGTAAAAAAATATTTAATAAGTTCATTAAAAAAACAAAAGCGTATAATCTTTAATACAAGCATCACCAAGTTAGAACCTTTTAGTTTGAAACTCTTTTGTTTTATGAATAAGCGTAGGACAGAAGGTCTAAGGTTCTTAATTAATCTTTTGATCTTCATGTGGAAAAAGGTTGCGTGTCTGCTCAATGATCAAGATCCAAGGAATGAGAACGTACGTGACGTGGAAACGTCCAGTATCAACAGTTTATCAAATTGTCAGCCATTTCAGCCCTTTTCCCTCATCCTCGATGAAAACTTATTGTATGGGGATTCCAAAATGTTGAATAGATTGTTAAGCTTTGCTGAAGTTTTCCCCTAACCTTCTAACAGGACTTAATCAATGACTGTTTGCTATAATATGTTCAATCGAGTTTGATAGACAAAAGATATGGTCATCAATATGACGGGGTCAGCAATCACATCAAAAATTAAATAAAATCGTTCATGCTCCTTGCTGTTGCCCAAACATTTTTGAATTCATTCCCAGGTGCATCCCTTATAACAAAGAACTGTCTATCACTTTCACATCGAAAATTCTAAGATGTTTTGTTATATAAGAAAAAAGGAGAGGTTTCTGAACACTCTTAAGTACGTTTCCAAATAATCACAAATTTCAGTTGTTGCTAGGACGTGGTCAGAGCATCTCTCGATTGATGAAAGATGCGTCAATCTTGTTTAACAGCCCATGCTAAGTTTGAAAATTCTAATTGATTAGCGGACAGGAAGAAGTCAAGCCTTATTGAATCGCATATGACTTCACATATACCATGTATATTGTAGGTGCTCAACGTGAACCGTGCTGTTAAAAATGCAACTCTAAGGCAATTGAAAAACATTTGAATTGCTTCAAACTGAGTTTTAAGTTATATTCTCATCATTTTTAAAAATAAAAAAAATCATCTTTTGTGTTGATAAAAACAGAATAATTTGTTTACAAAATCGGAACGTGTCAAAATCGGAGCCTGACAAAATCGGAACGTGATAAAAACGGAACATACCTGTACACTGAAAACATATTTTATTTTTCATAATGAAAATAAAAATAAATAAATAAAAATTTAGAAGCACATTTGGTTGAGCAACTTGTGGATTTTTCTGGGAACATTTTTGAACTTTTGAAAGCACCGTAAACCCTGAACCTTCTATTACAATTTGGTAGAATGAAGTTCAACGGGTGACTTAATTAAATATCTCGACATAGTGACAGGATCGTTGAAGCATCGGAAAAGATTAAAAAAGTCTAATCATTTGGTTGGCGATGAAAGGGGACAGAAATCAACCTCAAGAGGCTTCAAGAGAATTACCACCAAATAATTATCCAGTAAAAGTGCTAGAATGTCTGCAGGCATCCTGTAAAAATTTCTTCAAAGAATTCCTCCGAGTAATATGAGATTATTGGTTAGTAAATGGCTGGGCATGGCGTACCTGAAGGAATAAAATAGACCTCTCTGTGTGGCCCTTAGCCTCTTGTCTAGCAACTCCTATCCCTTCCTCCTCGTGGTACTGGCCGGGGTACCAGTAACCTTACCCGAGGAGGAAAGAATAACTCGCAATAACTTATGCATACCATATTTTGGTATCATACCATAATTAGGTTTTGTTCAGTTGTTAATACCTTATTTTGGTATCATAATGGTATTTGAAAAATATGTTTAAAACAATTAAAAATACTTCATTCAAAAATATCAACGGTAGCTATTGAGGACTGCTGGAGGTATTGAACTACTATTGAAAAATTTCACTTTTATATGAAAATTCATCATGTATTATTTAGGTATTACAATACCTGATCTAATTATCAGCTTGCCATTTGTAGAATATGCTGAAGGTATTATTTGAGGTATTTTACCTCTTATGCAGGGCTCATTCATACCCCATTCAGGTTGTAAGTATTGGAAATTATCTGGTATGGAATACCTCAATTTGGTATTCAGTATTTGTGTCTTCTGCTTCTGCCCTGCAAGTCAGCCGTAAAAACATTAAGCGACGAAAAATCAACGAGATAATACGAACCGGAACAATCGGCGAAGCCCACAGCTAAGTAAAAGGACTAGCGATTGGATGCTCGGTACATGGAACTGTGTATCGCTCAAATTCATCGGGAGCACACGAATACTCGCCGACGTGCTGAAGGACCGCGGATTCGGCATCGTAGCGTTGCTGGAAGTGTGTTGGAAGGGATCAATGGTGCGAACGCTCAGAGGTAACCAATAACCATACCATCTACCAGAGCTGCGGCAACACACATGAGCTGGGAACAGCTTTTATAGTGATGGGTAATATGCAAAGGCGCGTGATCGGGTGGTGGCCGATCATTGAGAGAATGTGCAAGTTGAGGCTCAAAGGCCGGTTCTTCAACTTCAGCATCATAAACGTGCACAGCCCTTGCCTCACTCAGGAAGCACTGATGATGATAAAGACGCTTTTTACGCGCAGCTCGAACGCGAGTACGACAGCTGCCCAAGCCACGATGTCAAAATTATCATAGGGGATCTAAACGCTCAGGTTGGCCAGGTGGAGGAATTCAGACCGACTATTGGAAAGTTCAGCGCCCACCGGCTGACGAACGAAAACGGCTTACGACAAATTGATTTCGCCGCCTCCAAGAATATGGCCATTCGTAGCACTTACTTCCAGCACAGCCTTCTATAATACCGATACAGCTGGAGATCACCACAGCAGACAGAATCGTTCTGATTGATGGACGGCACTTACCCGACATTATCGACGTCAGGACCTATCCTGACCACTATCTGGTGATTGTCAAACTGCGCCCAAAACTCTCCGTCATCAACAACGTACGGTACCGACGGCCGCCCCGGTATGACCTAGAGCGGCTCAAGCAACTGGATGTCGCAGCACCTCGAGGCTGCATTAACGGAAGAGGGTGAACTGGATGAAACCCCTCTTGAGGACTGCTGGAGAACAGTAAAAGCAGCCATCAACGATGCAGCTGAGAGCAACGTCGGGTACGTGGGACGGAGTCGACGGAACGATTGGTTCGACGAGGAGTGCCAGGAGGTTTTGAAGGTTAAGAATGCAGCGCGGGTGGTCATGCTGCAGCAAGGGACCCGGCAGAACGTGGAGCGTTATAGAAGGAAACGGCAACAGCAGACCCGCCTCTTTCGGGAGAAAAAAACGCCGCCTGGAGGAGACGGAATGCGAGGAGATGGAACAGCCAATTGTTGCCAAAGTTGCCAAAGCTGGAAGGATACGATGGGCAGGACATGTTGCAAGAATGCCAGACAGCAACTTTGCAAAGATGATGCCTATGATACCATCGACCGCGAAGAGCTATGGAAGATTATGGACGAGAACGGTTTTCCCGGGAAACTGACTAGACTGATCCAAGCTACGATGGATAGTGTACAGTGCTGTGTGAAGATATCGGGTGCTTTATCGGACCCGTTTGAAACACGCAAAGGACTTCGACAAGGCGATGGTCTTTCCTGCCTCCTGTTCAATATTGCGCTAGAAGGTGTTATGAAACGGGCGGGCTTCAACATGCGGGGCACGATCTTCAATAAATCCAGCCAGTTCATTTGTTTCGCTTACGACGTGGACATTGTCGGAAGAACGTTCCAAGTGGTTGCTGAACAGTATACCAGGCTGAAACGTGAAGCAGATCGGGTTGGATTGAAGGTAAATACGTCGAAGACGAAATATCTGCTGGCTGGAGGAACCGAGCGCGATAGAGCTCGCATAAGCAGACGCGTGAAGATCGACGGGGATGAGTTCGAGGTGGTGAACGAATTCGTCTACCTCGGATCATTGATAACGTCGGATAACAACTGCAGCAGAGAAATTCGAAGACGTATCATCGCCGGAAGTCGTGCTTACTATGGACTCCACAAGACCTTGCGGTCAGGTAAACTTCACTTCCGTACTAAGTGTACCATGTACAAGACGCTAATAAGACCGGTAGTCCTCTACGGGCATGAGACGTGGACAATGCTTGAAGAGGATCTTCAAGCGCTAGGAGTTTTTGAACGACGTGTGCTTAGGACGATCTTCGGCGGAGTATGTGAGAACGGCGTATGGAGGAGAAGAATGAACCACGAGCTTGCGCAACTCTCGGTGAACGAAAGTCGCCAAAGCTGGAAGGGTACGATGGGCGGGACACGTTGTGAGAATGCCGGAAAACAATCCCGCAAAAATGGTGTTCAACTCAAATCCGGCCGGTACAAGACGAAGGGGAGCGCAACGAGCTAGGTGGTTTGACCAAGTGGAGCAGGATCTTGAAAGTGTGGGGCAATCGAGGAATTGGAGGTTAGCAGCCATGGACCGAGTTAGTTGGCGTAACATTGTGGCGCAGGTCATGTCTTGAAGGACGTAGCGCCAGCAAAAGTAAGTAAGTAACTTTGCAAAGAAGGCGTGAAGCGCAGAGAGCAAGATGGACGGATAAAGTACATCGCGTTTTGGAGAGCGTGAGACAGAACCGAGTATTGTATTGTGGCGTGAAATTATTTATGCATTGTTATCTGTCAAGATATTAACAAAATAAAAAAAATCAATGCTTTTAAATATATTGAACCACTGTGAATCGGGGCAATATAATTTATGCACCCGCTTCGGGTGAGGCGCGAACTACCCAACATCCCAGAGGTCTCATATGGGCAGTGGCTGCGCGAAATTAATATTGTGCGAACCCTGCGCCCCGAGTCCGAGCGAGAATAAAGGTCTCGATTGTGTTTGTTCTCGGAGGGCTTGAATGGTGTGAATGTTGTGGGCTTATGGCGACGAAGGCGGGTTTCGTTCAGATTGGGTTGCTAATAATTCACAGTTTTCGAGAAGGCGAGCGCATTGACCGGCGAGGAATTTATGATTCGGTCGTGATGTGGGGCGAAATATTGCCGTTGTCCACAGTTGGTTTGATCCTAAGTAAATCCAATTATCGAGCGATGATTATCATAATTACGTTTGGTGAATCGGTCCGTGAGATTTGCATGTGGTGAAGCGTAGCCTTCTTAGCTGAGCGGTAAGGTATGTTTGAAGCGATAAGTTGAGGAGTTTTTAATTTTTCTATAAGTTTCATTTAAAAAATAATATGAATTTCACAAAAACATATCTTAGTGTTCTATGTTAGGCAACGCCATAATCCTATTTCAATTAAACTAAACAAGGCAGCTACTAATATTTTTTAACAGCGATGTTAGTAATCACTATACAGGGTCCGTTCGATTTTGGCAACAAGCTCGTGAATTTCGTGTTGCCAAAATCGAACCGTGCCAAAATCGAACGGTATGTTGCCAAAATCGAACCGTGCCAAAATTGAACCGTGCCAAAACTGAACCGTGCCAAAATCGAACGGACCCTGTATCTTGCTTAGGTTTTTATTCGAGTATCTTTTCTAAATTATTTTTGAATCTTTCACATTGACGCAATAAGTAAAACCTTCCCCTCTACGAAAAGCAACGTAGATCCTTACTCCAGATAATTTCAATTTGATGCATTCCAAAGAACATCCAAGTGTTTCCCACGGCATACCGGCTTTTGTTTGAGTAACCCATTATTGACGGTACACATTCTTGAGCTATTAACATCGCGCAACGGCACACGATTAGGAGAGCAGGGTCTCCCAAAGATGGACCAATGCAGTTGGGCATTAGTCATTCTTTCTCATCCGAATCGAAACCCCTGAATGGAAGACGCTAAAAAAGAACAGTTGATGACCAAGCCGTAATTTGTTTGCGTTTCTCATTAACCGCTGCGTTCTCTAGGGGCTTACTGTGACCGACTGCAACCTATTTAATGCGTCAATAAAAATTGGAAATGCTCCACAAAAAACTAAAACCAATCCATACTAAGAGCAGTTATTAACCACTACAATTGATGAACTGTTCCATAAACATATATCGTGATTCAAACATGGTAGTGAATTATAAGAATAGAAAGCTATTATAGAGAGCAATGCTTGCGCAGATTAACACATCCCTGCAATATGCACGCGTTTCTGGAAAAGTAGATATGCTTGGAAACCAATAAAAAATTGGAGTATCGCCTTAAATTTAATTTAATTTAATAATGACTCTGAATATGCAGCAAATATTTGGATCTCGCAAGTATGGTCAAATATTTATTCCATATTATATTCAATAACACTGCAGAACACGTTTTTGTCTCAAGTACCAAAATACCGCCATTTGCTTACGTCTAGTTTTTGAGATATTGTCTGTTGAAAATGCAAAAATTACTAATTAAGCCAACTTGCATGCAAGTTTGCCGACTTGTACGGTAATTTATTTGCCTAATTTGACACAGAATTTAAACTTTATGTGCATAACAGTACTTACCAATGAAGTTTGTAATATTTTCGATGCGGAAAAGTTTTTTTTTGTGATTTTAAAAAGTATTGTATTTTTCCAAATAAGAGAAACGAATAATTTTGTATGGAGACAGCAAGCATGTTTTGAAAAAAATCGGTTTAATCTAAATTTTATCGTGCAATTTCAACCAAATTATGCCCAAATTGAAAGTTCAGATCCTATTTTGCATCCACTATGGGGACTGTAGCTAAAAATTGTGACATGTTGGAATATTTCTGAGAATGGCATCAGAGTCAGCAACCCCAAAACTACTAGAGACACATAATTTGATCCTTGAGACACGCAAAAATGTCATTTTTGTTACGCTGTGTAATTTGTGGTTTACTAGTACTCTGTTGTAATATATGGAGCAAATTCGTTTACTGATGGAACATGATATAAATTGTAATGTAATAAACAGCTGTTTTTATCGTGGATTTTTTATGGAGTATTTCCATTTCCCTATAGTAGCAAAAACCTTTTGCCGTGACCGACCGAAGTGTGGGGTTTATGAGCGCCGGGCTAACAGGTTATGCAGTTACCAAACAACGACCGGTGAAGCGACGATAGACGCAGTTCCGGTCGATCGGTCCCGATTTGTGTGACTAGTCTAGAGCTGTCTAAGCGGCGGCGGTGTTTTCGGCGGGCTGAGCCTTTGTTTGATCCGTTGGAAATAAAGATATCCAACTGCAATGATATGGATGAACGGCAAAACGAAACATGGAACCTAGCTTTTGGTGTTTCCCGCGGAAAGTGTTAATTGGGATGGGCGTGTAATTGCTTTTTGAGCTTTGTTTGAACTTGGCAATCGGAAAAGGTGAGTAGGTGGGCAGTTGCTAGAATTTAGTGCTTGAAGTTTCGGATTCATCAACGCTTGCACCATCAGTCATCAGTCACAACTGATGCGCTGGTTGGGACATGTATAATGGATTAGCCCTTTCATGACGGTTGGGACATATTGACTCAGCTTCTTTTCCAGTATGAAATCTAGGTCCATCAATCCTGGAGTTCAATTCAGATTACCCACTAGATCCCTTGAAATCCCTCTCACCCCTCAAGTTGCAAGTTTTTGCAAAAACTTATCAATGATCCGAAATTCGCTACATTTCATCTACCAAATGTCGAAATTGTCAATTTTCTCTAAAAATGTAGCCGGGTTTGAATTTAAACCTGATTTTTTAAAAAGCTAGCATCCTATATTACAGTACATTAATGGAGCTTGTAATAAACAATCAAATTTCGAGCCTTAATACTTGAATTTGTTCACAACATTTGCTTAAAAAGGATACTGGTAGCACTGGCCCTTGTAACGTCAACGACTGAAAAACAACGGCGCAGTCTCAGTTGAGCTGTCAAGTCCTGTCCTAGGAAAATACTAGTAACTATGGGAGAAATTGAAAACAACGGCTCATAACGTGTGAAGAAAACATTCATTGTATTGGAAGATTTCACTTCAATAAAAAATATTAATTCCACGTTTAACAATTCCTCATTTTCTTGATTGTACTTTTAAGCATGCTCATTTCCAAACAATGACAGACACAAATTTACGATTGTTTAAAACAAAATGTTTGCATTATGCATTCCATTTTCAACTCAAGTGAATTCAATTTAAATTTTCGACACAACTTATTATTATATTTTGATTAAACTCATTCTCATCTGTTCATATAGCCAAACTGTTTAACACCAAAATTTCGGATAATTTTACCCAAAAATCTGGTGTCAAGGATGAAGCCACTTATTGCCGTAAATGTAAATAACTCAATCCATACGACCTAAAGAATATCCAAGTGCCATAGTATTGAAACTTCAGAGCTCCATAAAATATCAGAGTACTCATTAAGCTTAGCTTAGCTTAGACTGACTACACATATCAATGGTTGCTATTCCGTGATTGACCGAAGTCAGTGAAAATGCACAAAGAATCAACTAGAAGTTCGGCTGGGATTGGCCATAATCTTCTTCAGTGTGCATAATTCAGTGCCTCTATTTATACACGGTCAATAACGGCGCCGGCCACGTCCTTGCAGTCAGGTGGGATTGGGGGAAGGAATGTTAGTGTGTAACCTTTGCTTTTTGGAGACCGTGTTTGCCTCTGCATCTCCACATAGGTTACTGGGAAGGATGTTTGTTAATGGGGAGGATCGTTGGGTCAAAGGATTCACATTGATACGTGTTTAGACCATGATAAATAGTTTTTTGTCAAATATAAATATGCTTTTATGAAAATATAACACTCTCATTTGATATGAACAATTTCTATGTAAAGGAAAATTATGCCGACACTTGAGGTGACGAACCATTCAAAGTTTGTTGAACAAATATCTAAATGTAACATTCCTACAGCTGTCAGGACGAAAGCATGTGTTATTATATTATACTTATTTGAAAAGAAACAAAAACTCGATTGGCTGGAACATCATAGAACACTCTTATTCTTATGCCGACACTTACAGTTGCGAACCATCCAAAGTTTGTTGAATAAAGTGAACCTTTCGCAAGTCTACACTTGTAGTGTCGAACCATTCAAAGTTTTTTTTTTTTATAATTACAAAAATAAAGATAAAAAGAAAGGGGTGTTTTGAAAACAAAAAAATGTTAAACATAAATAATTCATGAATTAGAGTTTATGTCGACACTCACAGCGACGAACCATTCATAGCTTGTTGAAAAATCATATTTACGTCCTACCGTTGTATCGATTAAATGTGCAGTCATACATATTTTATAGATTAGAAACAGTAGCATGGAACGAGCTCACCAATTGATCCGTCATCCTTGACTGAGCAGCAACAATCCACATTCAGCTTAACTCGTTTGCTCGGCTATATAAAAGCACTCAGAGAAAAAAGGCGCACGACCCGAGAGGGAAAACAACTGACGACTGCTCGGGCTTTCTTGACGCACTGCCAAGGAGCAATCGTCAAGGTCGAAGATCACACAGAACTAACCGATCGCGGCACTTTTTCACTTTACTCGACCGACGCGCGACATGTTTGATCCTGCCCTCGTCACCCGCTCCCGCAGAAGCAAGCGTCAAGGTCGGAAGATCAAAAAGAACTCCATGACATATCACAGTACTCATTAATTATAAAAAGCATGTTATTTGTTCTGCATAGAAACGCGGCTCCTTCAAGCCAGGAGGTTTTCCTTAGAATCCATCAGAAAAATTTACTCAAATGTGGATTGATTTTATGCAAAACTAAGTTCATTCAACACAAGTATAAAAAAGTTGCATTTACTCAAATTTCGAATATTGTGCAAACTGCAAGCTCTATCTATTTTTAACAAAATTCGTTAAAAGAGAGTTCTGAGAGATTTTGGGTATGCGAAATTAGTCGTAATACTCAATTTTGAGCAAAGGAAACTCAAAATTTAGGTGAAAATTTTTCTTCGTGTAGGTTCGCCAAATCATTCGAAAGTTTGGGACAAGTGATCTACTAGATCTACCGAAGCTCTGATTATTTTTCAACAGCACATATCGAACCCATCACCTGTGAGCCTATGTACAGCACTGCCAATCCATGTTCTTACATACTCGGTGTACTAATATCTACAGTACTGAACAGAACAAAGAACGCATTGGTTGTTTCGCATCCAAAATGTTCAAATATGAAGACTTGAATCTCAGCTTCTAGCGCTCCGTTTAAACTGAAGTTTTCGAAGCAACTTGAAAATTACTCGAAATTTGCTTAGCAGTAAATTCACAGTTTTCCACGAACAACCTTTGAAAAATCGCAAATTCTCAAATTTTAGTGAGCATGAGCATGAGCAATGATGACCATGCAATTCGCAGTTTCTACTCCGTGATTGGCCACAATAATCGAAATTGTACAGAGAACCAACAGATGTAGCTTGGGAGTAGCTTACCATCTTCAATGTGATGAAAAAAACAAATTAAGCTACCTTAAGGACAACGTGTTATCTTATTGTTATTCCACTCGACCACAGAGCAAACAATGTACTTTAACACGGCGTTTTTACAGTGTTTTCGGAATTAACACGGTATTAGCTTAATAACAACAAAAAACGCTGTATGAGTGATTTTCATTTCTAGTAACACACAAATAGTGTTAATCTAGTTCAATACGCATGAACATGAGTTTTTAGAAGTATATTTTTAGAAACATGAATTTTTAAGAACACAAAAGCTTGCGTTGTTTTCGAGCATTAAGTGCTGCGGACAATACTCGGTTGTAAACTAGAAAATGGTGTGTGACGTAGTCGCATGAATCACGAGTTATATCAAGTGTATACAGATGCGAATATTATTAAGCGTGTGGGTCCGAAGAGAACCACCGGAAAAATAAATGTATTCAGGGCGAATTTTGTTTCCGTTTGCAAGTTGCGAGACTTAAGCTGTTTACGTAGCCCGTAAGATGCCCTTTAAGCAGTCGCAACACGGTTTTATACTTCAAAGGAAACGTCGCTGTCACATGTTAGAAGTGTTCCAAGGAAAGGAAGGACTCCTCAAACGGTCTCACAAGTCCGATGTCCCCCTGGACTACCTCATGGTATTACTTCAGGGTGCTGAGGGCTTGTTGATGCCTCTACGTCTTTTCGTCACCTCTTGCTCTATTCAATCTGGCTGCAATTTGTATCTTCAACGTCACTCATATTTTGTGGCCGGTCACACGACTGGACCATGTGAGACTTTGTTTTCGTCATTGTACATACCTCGTTGTTGGCTGGTAGAGTGCCAAAGTCGGCCCAGCGATTCCGGTTAAAGGATGACTTCCGGTTTACTGGCGCTCCAACGACCATTAACCGGTTCTGTTTCGCAATCTACTCAGCTAGTCCCCGGCGGAGGCTCACGCCTACTCCGACTCGACGGTGGTTGGCCAAGTGTCAAGGTCGGTTCTGCAATTCTGGTTGGAGGCGACTACCGGTTTGCAGGCGCCTCGACGACTTATTACCGATACTACGTTACGCTCGTTCTACTCGGTCTAGTCCCCTACTCAGATCGCGTCCGATTGTCTCCTCTCATCGACAGTCTGACTTGTCGAGGGCCGATGTCGGTCCGACGATTCCGGTGGTTGGTTGGCTTCCGGTTCATCAGCGCCCCGATGGCCGACGTCAAGCGCTGCGTTCTGCGTCTAGTTTCACTGCTCTGTTCGCCAGTTGCGCTGTAAGCCAGACATTATTTGCACCACCAGGGTAGTTATCATATTCCAAAGATCAGGATCGCTTATCATTGCGTGTATCACACATTCTATTGAAGCGCAGCATTCTGTTCGGTGTGGCATTCGTGATGCTGGATAACTGCGCCCAAATTTAAGCTACAACGAGATAATGATCCCTTCCATAGCCGAGTGGTTAGAGTCCGCGGCTACAAAGCAAAGCCATGCTGAAGATCTCTGGATTCAAATCCTGGTCGGTCCAGGATTTTTTCGTAGTAAAAATTTCCTTGACTTCCCTGGGCATAAAGTATCATCGTACCTGCCACACGATATACGAATGCGAAAATGGCAACTTTGGCAAAGACTCTCAGTGAATAACTGTGGAAGTGCTCATGAGAACACTTATTTGAGAAGCAGGCTCTGTCCCAGTGAGTACGTAATGCTAAGTAGATGAAGAACAGATAATGTTCCGAGTTGGTGTTAGAGCCTCGGAAGGCCATCTGAAAAATGTCACCCATCGCCAGCACGTGGTCTATTTGGAAGCCGGCATCGCCACTCGGACATCTTGTTGTGGTCACTCTTCGTAGGTCTTATCTAGTCCAGAGTATTTTCTGGATAGCTGCAACATTTACGCCGATACTCTGCACGAGCCAGGGGTCCCACACGACTTTCACAACTTTTGCCTTTCTTGGTTGGTGAAGAGTCCTCGATAGGCTACCTAACCGGGGTTGCGCTACCTACATCGTGCAAGAGGGGCTGCCTCGTCGGTGCTGACATGACACAGCATTGTCCGTTTTATCTTTACATGATGATCACGGTCATAGTTATTACGACCATCCATCTTTATCA
The DNA here is from genome assembly GCF_002204515.2 of Aedes aegypti. Classification (NCBI taxonomy): domain Eukaryota; kingdom Metazoa; phylum Arthropoda; class Insecta; order Diptera; family Culicidae; genus Aedes; species Aedes aegypti. The sequence goes on from NC_035108.1 coordinate 407,413,890, forward strand.
GAGCTTTAGATCTGTAGCTCTGGATTTTAATAGTTTCATGTTCTCTCTAACATGCTATTTATGGCAATGATTATTTATTCCTTTAGGTCTTTCTTACTGGAATTTTTTTTTTTTTTTTAATAGCCTCTAAAACAATTTTTTTACTTACACCCATGGATTGAATCCTGAGAAAATTGAGAGAATCTCTCACGTATCGCTCTCTGTAACTACCATAATATGCAGCACATAATGAAAGACTGCTTATCGTATACTGCTACAACTTTGATCAGATTGGGGGGATAGTAGTGCATGATTAAACTATTGCTATTGGAAGTTCGTGGATTGTTTATCGTGCCAGTAGAGAAAAACACCTATCCCCAACGGTAAACAAGCGAGAAAAATGGATTTTATCATCGCTCTCACTTTGGGGCTCTCGCTCGCTGCTTCCATTTATCTGACTTGTTACACCTTGCGATACAATGACGATCGTGGACCGCAACAGATGGGATGTTTTTCTTTGCTTGCTTTGATCGTGCTTCATACTCAAAGGAGAGCAAATTCTGCAATGCCTGCTTACAACACTTTGCTTTCAACTTATTTACTGCCCAAAGGGGAACTGTGGGTAAAATGAACAGGGGGGGGGGGGGGTGGTAAAATGAACAGGTTTGTGTTTTACGGTAATTATGCTATAAATCTATCTATCTATAAAAATTAGCACGATCCTTGACCCTCAGACTAAGGTACTATTTCGACAACTCTAGCGCGATCTAGAACTGTCAAAAGCTGCAAAAGTAAACAAAAACAAAGTACGCCTCTCCGTTTTCTCATCTGATGTATCTCGTGGAATTTAAGGTTTTTATGACTAAAATCATCAAAACTCTATTGAACTGCGAAGCACATCATATATTTAGAGTATTTATGATAAGTAAACGGAAATTGAAAGCATTTTTATCTACTAAATTCTTAGAACAAATGATTTGAATTTGTTGATTTTTTGAGGGTAAAATGAATTACCTAAGATGGGGGTAATATGAACACCATGACAGGGCGAATACTACCGGATTTAATATCAGATGCTGAGAGTTTTCCGGTGAAAATACATAGACAGACATGGGCAGCCGTCCAAATAGTCGGCTTAACGTTCCATCGATTCCGGAATGCCCGCCCCGGTACAATCTCGAGCGGCTGAAACAACCGGATGTCGTCAATGCGTACGCGCAGCATCTTGAGGCAGCGTTGCCGGATGAGGGCGAGCTCGATAGGGCCCCTCTTGAGGACTGCTGGAGGACAGTCAAAGCAGCCATTAACGACGCTGCCGAAAGCGTTGTCGGATATGTGGAACGGAGCTCAAGAAACGATTGGTTCGACGAGGAGTGCCAAGAGGTTTTAGAGGAGAAGAATGCAGCGCGGGCTGCAATGCTGCAGCATGGTACGCGGCAAAACGTGGAACGATACAGACTGAAGCGGAAACAGCAAACCCGCCTATTCCGGGACAAAAAGCGCCGCCTGGAAGAGGTGGAATGCCAAGAGATGGAGTTGCTGTACCGTTCTCAAGAAACGCGGAAGTTCTATCAGAAGCTCAACACATCCCGCAAAGGCTTCGTGCCGCGAGCTGAGATGTGCCGGGATAAGGATGGGAGCATCTTGACGGACGGACGCGAGGTGATCGAAAGGTGGAAGCAGCACTACGATGAACACCTGAATGGCGCAGAGAACACAGGCACAGAAGGTCAGGACAGCGAAGGCGATGGCTACGTCAGCACAGCGGATAGCGGAAATCAACCAGCTCCCACGATGGGGGAAGTTAAGGATGCCATTCAACAGCTCAAGAACAACAAAGCCGCTGGCAAGGATGGTATCGGAGCCGAACTCATCAAGATGGGCCCGGACAGGTTGGCCGCTTGTCTGCATCGGCTGATAGTCAGAATCTGGGAAACAGAACAGCTACCGGAGGAGTGGAAGCAAGGCGTTATATGCCCTATCTACAAAAAGGGCGACAAACTGGAGTGTGAAAATTATCGTGCAATCACCATCCTAAACGCCGCCTATAAAGTGCTATCCCAGATTCTCTTCCGTCGTCTATCACCTATAGCAAACGAGTTCGTGGGAAGTTATCAAGCAGGTTTCATCGACGGCCGCTCGACAACGGACCAGATCTTTTCCGTGCGGCAAATCCTCCAGAAATGCCGTGAGTACCAGGTCCCTACGCACCATTTGTTCATCGATTTCAAGGCGGCATACGATAGTATCGACCGCATAGAGCTATGGAAAATCATGGACAAGAACAGCTTTCCCGGGAAGCTCACAAGATTGATCAGAGCAACGATGGACGGTGTGCAAAACTGCGTGAAGATCTCGGGCGAACACTCCAGTTCGTTCGAGCCTCGGCGGGGACTACGACAGGGCGACGGACTTTCGTGCCTGTTGTTCAATATTGCGCTTGAAGGTGTCATGCGGAGAGCCGGACTTAACAGTCGAGGCACGATTTTCACGAGATCCGGACAATTTGTTTGCTTCGCGGACGACATGGATATTATTGGGAGAAAATTTGAAACGGTGGCAGATTTGTTCACCCGCCTGAAACGCGAAGCAACAAGAGTCGGGCTAATGGTGAATGCGTCGAAAACAAAGTACATGCTGGTTGGCGGAACTGAGCGCGACAGGGCCCGCCTAGGAAGCAGTGTTACGATAGACGGGGATACCTTCGAGGTGGTGGACGAGTTCGTCTACCTCGGATCCTTGTTGACGGCTGACAACAATGTTAGTCGGGAAATACGAAGGCGTATCATCAGCGGAAGTCGTGCCTACTATGGGCTCCAGAAGAAACTGCGGTCAAGAAAGATTCACCCCCGCACCAAATGCACGATGTACAAAACGCTCATAAGACCGGTAGTCCTCTATGGGCATGAGGCGTGGACTATGCTCGAGGAGGACTTGCAAGCTCTTGGGGTTTTCGAACGCCGAGTGCTAAGGACGATCTTCGGCGGCGTGCAGGAGAACGGCGTGTGGCGGCGAAGGATGAACCACGAGCTCGCTCAACTCTACGGCGAACCCAGTATCGTGAAGGTAGCTAAAGCTGGAAGGATACGCTGGGCAGGGCATGTTGCAAGAATGCCGGACAACAACCCTGTAAAGATGGTGTTCGCCACGAATCCGGTCGGAACAAGAAGGCGTGGGGCGCAGCGAGCTAGGTGGATTGACCAGGTACACCAGGACCTGGAGAGCGTGGGTCACAGTCGAGGATGGAGAGAAGCGGCCATGAACCGAGGGAATTGGCGAAATATTGTTGGCGAGGCTTTATCAAGATAATTGATGTAAAGCCAAATAAGTAAGTAAGTATGTTGTCGTGCCTGACACACAGGTACTCAGGCGGGTAAGTTTTGATTAGCCTGATTTCGAGCTGTTGGACATTTCTTAGATATCCATAATGCTGGCTTTTCATTGGACCTTCTTAATTATCACCATTAGTGTCGCTAAACGTACTGCTTGACCAGTCGACGATACCAGTGGTGGAATGCTAATTCCCATGTTATCCCAAAAAGCCTCCCCTCCATGTCGTTAGAAAGATGAACCTACCGGAGATTTAGGTAATTGGTCAGAAGACAAAAGTTATGACAGCTATAGGTTTGACTTAGAGGGAAGCTATATATCTTATTTTTAATTTAGACTCTCATAAGGACTAGATATGTTTCAATCACTCATCGCACCAGAAGCATTCTAGACAAACATGAAAAACAACATTTGTTATGGAGTGCAGATAGTTTAAAACACTATAATTTGAGGCATTTCTTTTTCTTATGGGATGAAAACTTCGATACATGATTACAGAAGTCAAAATAGGAATAAGGGTACATAAATTTCGTCGTAATCTACTAGTGGGACTGTTATGCGGGTACTTTCAATATGGGACACATGATTTGGTATTTTTTTCGCATTTTGTCCATACAAAAATACAATTTTAAGTATGATACCATGAAGTACACTAACAATAAACATGATTCATGAAGAAAACTCAAAAGTGATGAAAATTGAAATGGGACTGTTTTGCGAGTATGGGCAGTTTAGGTGTCATGCACATGTGTATATCGTGTGGCAGGTACGAAGAAACTCTATGCCCTGATGTTTTCTGATTCAACGAATATGCTTTGGTAGAAAAGAATTTGTCTCCTTTAATTCAGTGATATTACTCAATCGTTTTCTAGGAACATTTCCGATGACCTAAAATAACCCAAAAAAAATCGACAAGTTTTGCTTATTTTAGAACATTTATAATAGATCTTAATAGAAAAAATTACATCCACACACAAAATGAACGTATAAAAAGTCGTCCTGAAAGGGTTAAGCGAGCATAATTGATGTCCCTGGGTCAGAGTAATCCTTCACCGATGGAATGAAATAGGGTGGGTCGGATAATCATGCTGCGTTTCTCACCCCTTTTCAGCACCCTCCCAACCGTTTGTTCGAATGCGGATTGAATTGTATGTTCCATTATTCACTAAAACCCATTGGGTATGAATTACAGAGCACACGCGTTCCCATCCGCTTTGAAGAACCAGTCGTCTGTTCGTTTTCGTACCAGAAAACAAATCCCGAAAAAAATGACAACAATTATTACTCAATGGAAAAGGAAATGGGACGAGTAAATCGGTTAGTATTATTAGCAGAAATGAAGGATAACCCCTTGTCAGTTGTTTGGCAAGCCACGCGGGAAACGGATTTATTGTTGCCCTTCCTCCGCAACGGTGAACAATGTTGACGACAAAGATGAAGAGATGATGATGTCCGGAAATCAATTCATGGGCAACCATACGAAAAGGACACGCTTTTATTATGCAAATAGATTGGTCAACAGGAGGGAATGTATGTTTGCACTGGCTGGTGATTTCGGAACTAGATCTGGTTTAGGGAGTTTATCCTGAGGGTAGGAAGATGACATAATTTATATACTTCCTCAAACAAATGAGCAATGAATGTTGTGGGGAGTACTGATTTGTACTGAATGGTACTTCAACCTTCATATTTCAATTACTATGATCAAAGGATTTTTGGCATGCAACTTTTAAGTTTGTGCTTTCTCAAAACGGTTGGAAATGCATCCCAGCAAGTGTTAACCTACTATAAGGAACTGAAAAAGCAAAAAGCAATTTTCCATTGATTTAATAAGACAATTCATTTCTCAGAAACCTTTTTTTTTTATTCAGAATCAGCCAAGGGCTGAAAGTCGCTTAGATATAATATAAATAATAATAATATTCTCATAGAAAGGACTCAAATAGCCGTAAGGGTAAATGCGCAGCTGTTCAGAAAGACCATGTTTAACACCTCAAAAACCATAGATTGAGTATCTCTTCCATTTTGTAAATTTCTGCAAGTAGACCTAATTGCCAAATCGGTTATGTTCTTCATCGTAAAGTTATGTATCAAGATCTGCGATTAGATATTTTTTTATTTGGAGATTTTTGCATGCAAAAATGTGTTTTCTCATACTAAATCTCAGATATAATATTTTTTTAATTATGATTTTGTCTATGCGGCTAACCAGCCGAACGGAAGTATGAACATTAACTACCGTAAAACTAAACATAACATATACTTCGCAATTGAATTTAAATGTACAAATTGATGTGAAATTTACAAAAAAAAAACAGGTAAACACGTCTGCTCGGTGAGAATCGAACTCATGACTCCCTGTTCACTAGATCTACCAGCTGGATTTTGCACGCAGAATCATATGGACAGATGAGAACCACCTCTTTTTGGTCAAAACATTCATATTTTTTTGTTTAAAATGTGAATTAATTGCGAACAAATATCGAATTTGTTCTCTACTTCATGTAACATAAAATAGCAATCATCTCTCTCACAATTTTCCTACCAAGAATCTCATTCACTTGTTCGCCTCAATTTTCCCACACAATAATCCACCCATCTCTCGGTAACGTTCTCTTCTCCGACCATTGGACCCAGTGTCAGGATATGCGCACGCGGTTGTAAGGATTGTCACCCACCCATAACTCGTCATCCTCATCTCCGACCAAGGCAGCAACGAGCATCGTCATCGCTCTCAGCAGGATTACCAGTAGAAAGACCGAGACACCAAGTTCGTCACTCTAGAATAGGGGTTCTTGCCAATTCCGAGCACATCGATTACACATTACACACATTGATTGTGGGTTATTAGCGGAAACAGAAACCCGCCAACCGCTGCCAGGTTTGCTGAGCCCGCTGTTTGTCGTCGGCGCCGTCGTGGTCGTCGTCATCAGTCGATGCCTAGTGCAAGAAGGAGTTGTGTGCGCTTATTGCACATTGATTGTGACACGAAGGGCTGCCCTGGCTGCCAATCACGGCGTGGGATAACAACCCGGGAGAGAGCGAGATCAGTTGGGTGGATTTTTTTTTGTTTTTAGTTTATTCCGCGCGTTTGACGAGTCGAGGTGTACATTACAGTTCCGGTTCGGGAGTTGTTTTGATTGTTAATTTTTTTTGTGGGAGATTCCACCATGCGTTCGATCAGAGGTGTAGTGTCCTGGGAAAAGGATTAGTGGAACTGTGTGTGAATATGCTGCCAAAGTTGAGCTAAATTGTATGTTCGTTATTAGGTGGATCGTTAAAATCTTGACAAAACTCAAGTACAACAATAATTTCTGAGTAGTGAAATCTGATAATCACTCAGAATACATTTTCAGCATTTTTGTGAAAACTAGAATGCCTCAGATAATGAACCGAATCACTTGAACCAGCAAATGGAATCAATAATCAATTTGATATATAAACGCTTAATAATGTTTAATTTTCATATCAGTGTACCTCCGCACAGCCCTCCTTAACTTAGTGGTAAAGTCTGCGGCTACAAACAAAAGTCATGCTGAAGGTTTGGCTCCCCGGTGTTAGAATGTTTTCAGAAACTAAAAGAATTTTCAATTTTTATGCAATTCAGAGTAAATATTGCACACAAAATTGTTTATTAACTAAAAATACAAGTTGAAACGATACAATTTGTGCTTTTATATTAAATCTTTTTTTTTAAGTTGTTTCATTGATCTTAACCCTCTAATACCCAACCCCGCCTTTAGACGGGATACACTTTGGAATTTTGTATATTTTTTGGTAGCTCGGATATCAAAATGTTATTATTTTTGGCTTATACTTTGACTCATAACAGGCATATTAGAAAAGTTTTTATGACTTTTGAAACTTTTTTGTATTTTTAGAAATTGTTTTAAATATTGCATTCTTATATAACCTACAAATGCCTGGGTTCATTTAACGTGTAATATAAAAAATCGTACCTTTTATATTTTTCTACGATCAACCTAAAACAAAAGAAAAGCCTGATAGTATAAATATAATTTCAAACCTGTTTTTCCGTTAGTTACACGGAAAATAAAATACGCTCCGAAAAATAATAAAAAATTTAATGTTTTTAAAAAAGCCGTAAAAATTTAAATTTTTATTATTGCCAAAAATCAACAACTAGAAAAGGCTTCAAGAAAAATGAAAAAAGCTAGGGATGTTCAAAAATAAAAATTTAAAAAATCTAAAACCAAAATTTAAAAATTTGCGAATAAAAAAAAAATTGCCCAAAACGTGTTTAGAACGATATTAGATAACGAAAAATAATACTTAAATCGAAAATAAAAATTTGGGTATTAGAGGGTTAATAGGATGGATTCTAAACTAATTGAACAAAATCGTGGGGTCATGGTACCTGCCGCACGTTATACAGTAATCTTCTGTAAACATGATCAACTTTATCATGTCCCAGTTTTGTTCCCTTTCTAGCAATCAAACTGAAATATGTTCAATTAAGTAACCAGTCGGAAAGTCCTAGTATCTTTCAAATTATTCGAAAAAACTAGAGGTTGCCAAGGTTGAGTGTTTTGTGTCGAAAACGAAACGCGCTGCTATTATTCAGATCAGCACTTTAAGAAAACAATCACTTTGGCAAGAAAAGACCTAGACAAATTTTCAAAGGAGTAAGGAAATTTTACAGCCAACGAATATTTTCAAAATTTCAGTTATTTTTGAGAAAATTTAGGTGTGCCTCTAAACAATTATGTGATTTTGACCCAATATCAATCTTCAATAATTCACACCTACAACTAAACTTATCGGAAAAAACCTCTGCTTATTAGTTTGTTATATTGTACGAAATGTTGTCGAACACGATTTTATGTTTGGAGCAAGTTTTAACAAAGTTCAATTGAGATTAGCTTTGAGGTTCTTGAAAATCCAAATTTTTGGAAAGTGTTCTCACTAAATACCATACTTTTTTCCATAAAGGTTTGGCTTTTCAAATTCCAGAACAAATCTGGGAACAACTGAAAACAAATCCCGACCAAGAGGTTTTGGTTTTCCTATGTTACGATTTTTCGAACTTTGAAATAAGCCCAAAAACACATTTTTAACTTGAAGTATATTGTTATCATTATTAAATGAGCTGAAAATTTGATCAGATATTGACAAGTAGAGTAAGGTGGGGCAAAAGTTCGACCTTAGTGGTATAATCAAAGTTTCCAGGAAAACAATAGCAGTTTAAACAAAACAAATACCATACAGTGAACCTTCAACATATTGGCTATAATTTTGCTGAAAAAACTTATGTCCAAATATTTACCCGTTTTTAGTTATAAAAGTTTCAAAATTGATTGTCTTATTCGAACTTTTGCCCCACCGGTGGGGCAAGAGTTCGAATCTAGTGTGGGGCAAAAGTTCGCTTGCTAAAACACTAAATATCGATCCTTTTATGACAGGCATACTTTACACCAGCCGTAAACTTAAGTTTGCCGAAAAATACGCACTAAATTTTCATCAAAAAATTGCCCAAAACCGGGATAATTGTAATATACTCAAAAATAGCAGTTTTTCGCAAAACTAAGTGAAAGTGTAAAATTTTTGGTGACAGTTTTCACACGATCAGACAAATTTAACTAAATTTGAAGAAAATATGTGGATTTTAGTCAATTTGAAAATTTTTCCGTGATTTTATACATGGGTCGAACTTTTGCCCCGCTGATTCGAACTTTTGCCCCACTATGGGCCAAAAATTGTTTTCAAGCATTTATGCAAAATCTAATACACGTCAAAGCAACCTTATGATAGGCCTAGAAACGCTCTTACATAAAATATTGAAAAAGATTTTATCTTCAATTGGTTCCATGCAACGAAAGTTTGACCAAAAATTACAATATTCACGTCGAAAAACAACAAGTAGCCATAACTTTCCCAAATCTCAATCGATTTTTATGAAATTTGGAATGAAAGTCTCTTACTTGAATAGCATTCGAACCACCATAACAATAACAAGTTTTGTTTTGAATTGAGCTAGAAATCTTAAAAAGAAACTCTTACCCCACTCGAACTTTTGCCCCACTTTACTCTAGATTTCCAAACAATTTTCCAAATATGAATGGGTCTTTTGTACACTTCAGCTTGGCAAGATCCGTAAAACCGAGGGTTAAGCAACTGATATGTCATTAAAAATCTAGTTTCTTCATAACAGCACAATGTTTTCTTCTTAGCATTACGTCCTCAGTGGAACAGAGCCTGCTTCTTACCTGCCAGCATTAATTAATATTCAATGAGTAACACCACAGTTACTAACGAATCTATGACATGTGGTCAAAAGACGTTTGGACGAAAGTACCGTAAAATGGGGCGAAGTTGATCACTTTCGAACGATTCTGTTCTGTAACTTCTATTAGAATGCATGTATTACTATCCATATATTTTAAAAACATGTACTGGTTGGATATCTATCGAATTATATAAACAAAATTTTGACGAAATGTTAATTTAACAACAAAAATATATTTTAAAAATCAAAAAGTGGAGCTTTTGATTCCGGGGTGAAGTTGATGAATTATTGCGATAAGTTTCCTAAAATAGAGGGATATGCTATTCACTAAATTTGGAGTCACTGAATCTTGATCAATCCTCAAAATTCTTACAACTTAATGATATATCGGCCAATTTTAAATTTGAATGAACACACAACATTAAACCACATTAAACGCCTAAAGGTATGCAATTTTCTTTGAAATTAGCAACTCACGCACATAAAAACACATTTTTTACTCAGAAAATGATTGTTTATCCACAGTGCAAACTCAGAGCTGGATTCACAGAACATATCTGGAATGTATGAAACAGTTTCTTTCAATAGTGTTTTTATATAGCCTTGTCTATAGTCAATTGTTTGGAGAAGAATCCTTCAACAGTTCATCAAACATTCCATAAAAAATCAGTTTTTCCATGGTATAATTATCTTGAATGTCAAAATGAACTTTGGAACATCAAGAGCAGCTATCAGGTAATACGAAGTCACAGAAATTGTGCTAATTGAAATCGAATCATAGCTCTCTTGACAGTTTATACATGAAGGTACGTGAATGATCAACTTCTCTCCACTGATCAACTACACCCCAAATTACGGTACGTTTGGTTGAACTGACATTTGGTCGAAAAGCATAATTGTAATAGAAAGCATAGAACGATTCATCGAAAGGACATTTGATTGGACATAAATAGGATGGAAACAAAGTTAGGTTAGATTATCCTATCGCTAATACACTGATTGATTGAATGATTGAAAAAGTACAATCAATCAATAAACAATGAATATGCAATTACCGATATATAGTTATTCAATTTGACGAACCATATTCTCCTAAAATATTGTTGAGCCCTATACGTTTTGATGTAGAATAATGCTTTTTCATGCATGTTTTGCTAGTCAAGACGAGCTAATCTCAAATTGAATCAAACCTACTATTGTCATCTCAGTTAACTCGTCTTACGTCTCCCGATGTGCAGAATAGGTACAATTGTCTTGTTTGGTTATATTCGTCCAACAATTTCTAGGTCCTCGGATCATAATCATGCATAGCTACCACCTCAAACACTTTTATACACATGTATAAAATATGCCCTGTAGCTTTCAAAAATCTCGAAAAAATCTCCTTCCAAGCAAATCAAAGGTGCCCGGAATAAGAATTAAGATATTTACAGGAGTTTATGAAATATTGTTTCAAGACTCATAAGATTTTCTGTAAACTAACAGGATTTATTCAACAACTTCATCAGAAACTCAAAAAGACTTCGCAAAACATACAATCTAGTCGAGTCTAGTACACGACAATGAAGACGGCCTTACAGTTGAGGTCGAAATACGCGTATCTGTCAAAGGATACAAACTCTAGTGGAATTAAATGGTATAGTACAAAATTCGGTTTTTTCATCTACATACAATCTATTGATATTTAAAAGGACTCTCCAAAAACTCTCAGAAAAACCACATATGTCAGATATTCGTCAAGCCATTTCTCAGAATTTTACCAATGATCCTTTTTACAAATATCTGCCGAAATTGATTGAATTGAAGCAGTGAAGGTTTTTATTTTAATCCTGCTACTAGGTAACAGAGGAATTTTTCAAAGATCGCACAAGCATTAAGCAGCAAATATTTCAAAAATTTCCAAGAACATCTCTGTAAACGATCCCACTTTCGATATCAAGCTCACACTGAAGAAACATTGAGCAACGGCTAAGACACATAAACAGAAAGACTGCGTGCAGAATAATTATTTCTCGTGTGCAATATCTTACTGATAGAATGACATCAAAAGTAGTTAATCAATATTTTCGTAGTTATAAAAAGAAAAATAAGATGAGCTTCGAAATAGGCTATGTTATTGAAAAAATGTAGGCTAAGCAGTCTTTAGGCAATTGAAAATGCTAGTCTTTGTTTTTCCAACGTTTTCGTCCGCTTGGGACCCTTTTCAACTGCCACTACGTTTTTCTAGTCAAGATGGTTTTGCTAAACTCTATTATGTTATGCGGAATCTTCACTAGAAAACCATAGTGATTGAACACTTGAAAATATCGCAAACGGACCGAAATGTCGGCAAAAATAATAAAAAAGTGTCTTTTTTCCTAATAACTGCTTAGCCAACATTGCTTCAAAGGAAAAATAAATTGAAATTCAATAATATTTGATGTATCAAATGCTTTCTTGTATACATCAAATGTTTTTGTCATGTAAACTTAGTACGAGATATCTTACATTTATTCACCAGTCTAAAAAAGCTACACATATTTTTAAAGGCTTCGTGAACCCCCTAAAAAGTCGTCATGGCCCCCTAGAGGTCCTCGGACCACCGGTTGAGAAACCCTGATCTAAGCCATGACCATAAGCTTAACCTTCCTGCTGCATTCAAAAAAAGTTACACTTAAGGCATTCCGGGTCATATTGACCCGGATTTGGCACAGTAATATCGCAGGCATTTTTCAACAAAATTTCAATGTTTTTATACTCAAAATAATCGTTAGTTCATAAATTTTCAGAATCTGGGCCGGACACAAGGATTGACCGGCCATTTTGTTTGTTTGGCCATTTTTGTAAGGGCATGCTTTTCACGATAGGGGTCGTGAAATTTATCTGTTTTGGTTTACAAATGGATGTATATGTAGAAGCTTTCTATCAGAACTGAAATTATTGCTACTATCAATCATTTGGAGCATCTAGAACTGTCTGGTGGCCACGGAACAGGACTCAGAGCCCCCAGACAGACACCAGAGATATCCGGATATGTGGTCAATTTACACATTCCGCAGAACCCAAACATGCGACATATCAAAATTTGCAGAATTTTATGAATAAAAAACATCTAAGGGAATCTTAGCTGTCATAAGCCATATTGACCATGTTGTGGCCACAGAACCGGTTCCAGAGGCCCCAGCGAAGTGGCCAATTTTCGAATTATGTACAACCCAGCCATGTGACATATCAAAATTTGCAGAATTTCATGAAAAAAAAACTTCAAGCAATAATAGCTATCCTGAGCCAAAATGACCACCCTGTGGCCACGGAATCTGTTCCAGAGGCCCCGGTAAGCTGGCCAGCTTACGGATTATGTACAATCTAGCCATGCGACACATCAACATTTGCAGATTTTCTTGTAAAATGCGCTTCAGGTAATCCTAGCTGTCTTAAGCCAAAATGGCCACCCTGTAGTCACAGAACCGGTTCCATAGGTTCCGGTTAAGTGGCCATTTAACGGTTTATGTACAATCGAGCTATGCGACGTATCAAAATTTACAGAATTTGATGTAAAAAAACACTTCATGTAATATTAGCTGTCCTAAGCCAAAACGGCCACTCTGTGGCCACGGTTTTGGTTCCGGAGACCCCAGTGAAGTAGCCAGTTTACGGATTGTGTGCAATCCAGTCATGCGACATATAAAAATTTGGCACCACTCATAAATTGCGTAACATTTTTTGGCCAATTTCGAACAGTAATATTTTTCCTGACTTCCTCAACACTTCTGTTGTTCAAATCCAAAGTTTCAAGCAGATTCATTGGAGTTTGAGTTTTATACAGCTCCTTGAGTGGACCGTGGACATGATATTTCAAGAAAATTAATATTTACGATCCACTTTTCACAAGCTATTTATGAATTTAAAGAGAGCTCAAGCCGCAATGGTGTCTTCAGAGAAGTTGTTTGTATATACATATAGCACACCTGAGTTGAATAAAAATTTTCATTATATTCATACAAAGTGAATTAAAGTTAAAATTGTTCAAAAAACATATTATTTTTTTTTAAAGTACTCTAAGACATTAGTAGCCCGCGAATGCCCGCGATGAGAATAAGTTCATTCGAAAGCTAAAAACAAGAGTTTTCAAGTTGAGTACAAATTATTTTGCGAAAACTTGCGATAGACCACTTTCAACGCGTTTGAAGGTATACGGAGTGCAATTCTAATTAAATAATAATAATAATCCTGTAATACGCTAGTACGTGCATTGCAATCGCAGTAGCCATGAATTGCATCCCGTCCCGAGAAGAAACGAAAAACTTGCTCCAATCTTCTTGTTTTTATCTCTGGCGTTACGTCCCAACTGGAACAAAGCCTGCTTTTAAGCAGGCAGGTGTAATTATGACCACTTCCTCATTTATTTACTAAGGACTTTCTTTGCCGATTGACCATTTTTGCATGTGTATATTGTCTGGCAGGTACAATGATACTTTATGCTCTGGCAAGTCGAGAAAACTTACTTTACCAAAAGACCCTCGACTGGTGGGATTCGAACCCACGATTCTCAGGTTAGTCTAGCTGAATAGCTGCGCGTTTATCGCTGGGACTCTCTGGGCCCCTATGTATGCAATATTTTGGTGTTATACCTTAATTAGATATTGTCTATACCTTTATTTGATATTATTAGGATATTGAACTACCTTGAATTCAAATTTAAGCTGTCACTAAATAAAATAATACAAATTATCTCGGCTTATTAAGATGGTTGAACGAAACTATTTCCTTCGACATGCAGCCTCCAGATAAAATGGAACAAATTGAAAAAAAAACATTCCCTACGTGGACTTGCTTTAGCTGTTAAAACAAGTTTGATAACAGACTGAAGCTAAAGGCATGACAATCATGCTGAATTTGATTAAATGGATGATACTTGCATAAAGGCAGGGTTAGATCTGAGATATTTTTGGAAATGTTGTGCATGAAATTTTCACATATTTTTTTCAGACGTCACATAAATTTCAACATATATTTTTGAGTGGTTTTTCCAATCACGAGTTCACCGTAGTTTTTATTACAAATTTGAAAAATTGGCGCATTTAATAAATAAGGTGGTCATTAAGATGAGATGAACATATTTATTTATGATGGTTTTGTGTTGAGCTTCCATATCTTTGGATCAATATTTAATATTTTTGTCAAAAATTTCGCTTTAGTCTAGTTGTTTTTTTTCTATTGGAGTTGTGCATGGAAAAATTACTCAAAAATATATGTTGAAATTGAAGTAAAGCCTGGCATGCTGTGAAAATTTTATTACAATCCGTCAATAAATAACTGCGAACCAGCCTGCCTAAGTTGACAATTTTGTATGGAAGATTGGAAAAGTTGAAAATGTATCGTCCAAACCTGAATATTCTAATTATCAGTCCAAAACAAGAAAAAATCGAAAATAAAAGTACATAATATATCAATATGGCATAAAATATGTCAAATATATGATTTTAGCTATTTTAAAGAGAGTTAGAGGTTTTGTCCGACATTTGTTCTAGATCGAACCACTGTGCACCGCCCCCATCGTAGCCTGTTTCGCATACCTTACCTAAAACATGGTTCGTCGCAAAACCGTCGAATCCCTTCAAACCACTAGAAAGCTACGTCATTTGTAGACGAACCCCCTGTAGAATTTCAGGAAAACAAACACTGCAGGTAATCATAGCTATCCTGAGCCGAAATAGACTCACTGTATCTACGGTAGCGGTTTCAGAGGCCAATTTTGGCACCATGCCGAAAAGTTTCATGTTGCCTAAATCGAACCGTGTCAAAATCGAACGGTTGTTTTCAATAAAACAACGATCACCGTAATAATGATCACGAATTAAATTTACAGTAGATAGACATCATTTTGCCTAATTTGAAATGCTTATAACTTTATAAAAAAAAAAATTATTGAATTGGATGCATCTGATACCAGTCGACCGCAAATTTGGTCTAGTTTGCATGGCCAAGCAAGTTTGGAACTCGCTTGGCCATGTATATTGGCCACCGAGCGCCAGAGAAGTTCCCGGTTCCCTGAGGTCATTGCCAAATGACATTTTTCATGTCGTTTGTTATTTTTGTATGGTGTGAAGTTGTATAGATGTTTACATTTTCTCTAGAAACTAGAACTTATAGAAAGTTAAATGCCAGCGGACGCATACGGATTCGTTGGAAATCTTCCGAAATATGACCATTTCCGTAAAACTTGTTCCGGAAAATATGGTCAGTCATGTATTTCCAATCATGTATATATTATCCGGAGCTTTATCCATGTAAGCATCAAGCTTCAAGATGATGCTCTCAGCAGCATATTCAGAACTTTTTGACGCACTGACTACACTATAGTAGGTTCCGGGTGCCCTGGGGGAAGTGGTCAATTAGGAATATGAGCATCAAACTTCCGAAGGTATTTCAGAACCACCAACTGCCATGATCAATATATAGTAGGTTTCATGTGCCCCGAGGAATGTGACCACATATAAGTATTAGGTACCAATACTTTAGAAGGTGATGCTTCTGAAAACACTTCCAGAACCACTGGCTGCCATTGCCACTGTATAGTACTTTCGAGGTACCCCGATAGAAGTGGCCAATTTCACCCATGCACGGAATAATATCAAAATGGGTAACAAACTTGAATATTTTTAAAATTCATGCTTCCGGAAGCAGTTTTAGAATCACCGTCTACCATGAACAGTAGGATTCATGTGACCACTATAATCCATAATAACCATTCTATAGTAGATTCCAGAAGCTTCTACACAAATTTCCAATTCGGAAGATGGACATATCCCCTGGGGCTCTTGGAATCTGCTATAAAGTGGTCTAACAGGCTGTGATTTTGGAAATGCTCACCTTAAAAAATCTTGAAGTTTGATACCCATATTGATATGATTCCAGACAAATTGCTAATTGGCCACTTCCCCCAAGGCACCCGGAACATACTATACAATGGTTAAAGAAATAAGTTGCTTTGTAAATACTTCCAGAAGCATCAACTTAAAAAATCTTGATGTTTCAAAACCATATTGATGTGTTTTCGGACATGTTTTGAATTGACCACATCCCTCGGGGCACCTGGAACCAACTATACAATGGTCGTGGCAGCCGGTGGTAGTGAAAACGGTTCAGAAATCATCAGCTTTGAAAACCTTGAAGTTTGATGCCCATATTGATATTGTTCCAGATATGTTCCTTATCGGCCACTTCCCCTGAACACCTGGAACCTACTATAGAATGATCAGTGCATCTGATGGTTCTAAATATACTGCTGGACACATCATTTCAAAGTTTGATGCCCACTTGTATATAGGTAGCTCCAGATAATATTTATATGATTGGAAATACAAACATGACTGACTATATTTTCCGGAACCAGTTTCACGGAAATTGTCATATATCGGAAGATTTCCAACGAATATTGCGTCTGCCGGCATTCAACTTCTCATTAGTTCTAGTTTCAAGGAAAATATTAAACATCTGTATAACCTCACACCGCACGAAAATATAAAGCCACATGAAAAATGCCATTTGGACATGACCTCGGGGAACTGGGAACATCTCCGGCGTCCGGTGGCCAATATACATGGCCATTGGCCAAGCAAGTTCCTGAAACTAGAACAAATTTGCGGTCGACTTCTTCCAGATGCATCCAATTTAATCAATTTTCCATAAGGTTATAAGCATTTGAATTTAGGCGAAATTTTGCCTATCTCAATCATTTTGCCGATCCCATGTACCTTTATTGAACATGGTAAGCCTGTAAATTGGCCACATAACCGGGATCCTTGGAGTCTCCGAAATCTATTATATGGCCACCAAGTATCCAAGACTGCTAAGTTTACCTCAGCTAATTTATTTTATGAAATTCTTCAAATTTTAATATGTCGCATAAAAACGACTCTCCAAAACTCGATGTTCAAGAGACCACTGATTTATACAGTGGAACCTCCATGAGTCGATGTTCCATGACTCGATATCGACTCATGGAACCATACTAGAATCAAAATTTCATGGTAGCTATGATGTTCCCCTCAAACAACTTTCCAAAGAATTTTTGTCCCATGACTCAATATTTCCATGAGTCGATGGTTCCTTCCAATATCGACTCATTGAGGTTTGAATGTAGAATTATCGAGTCATAGAATATACCGACACAAAAAATCACAAAATCGGAAGAACAATTTCTTGTTCAGTGGGATTTCGTTTTTGGCATGCTCCATTTTTGAATCACTCCCTTCCCAAATGAATGAATCCGTGTTTGGCAACATTTTCGAATGCCATTAAAAGTTATAATTTTTGGTTAATATTATTATTTCTTTTTATTTAGTCATTTGAAAAGCAAGCCAGCTTCACGCTTACCGCATTTCAGAGTTCAATTTCCGCCGATATTCCAAATATCTAATTTCCGCCGATATATCAAATATCTAGCCGATATATCCAAAGTATGCCGGTAAGTGATACAGTTAATATAAGTATGTTTTCTTCAGATTTGGAACAGCTCGTTTGAACAAAGCAGTATTGTCATAAGAGGAACAAAAAGTATATAACTCACAACTTCAGCTCACTGTTATTTTTATTGTGCAATGACATGTATTGCGTATGTAGAAGCAAAACAGCATACCATACCTAGAGCAATAAATGACTCACAAGAACAGGATTTACACTATACTTCATCCTCAATAAGGTCGATGCACGCTTCAATGAATACGATAGATACTCTATATGACGTTGGACTTTTTAAGAAACGATCCAACATTCTATATCGGTGATGCTCAGGCTGGATTATACTGCGTAAGATATCAAGATTTTAATCAAGTATACGGACCGCATTAATTTATCAAAATGTTCCTTATGATATCCTATCGACCGTTTGCTGGAGCTAGGAGTTCTTTTAACCTAATGGAATCCTATGTTTCACGATGGGCTACTGAGAATATTGAAAGTACTGAGCGAAATCTGAGTATTTCTTGCGGGATCTTGAGAATGTATTTTTAGTTATTGGGGATGCTGTGCGAAATCTGTTGATTAATTGTAAACTCCTAAGATTTTTAAGGCGGCATGTGAATTTCTAGCGGAGTACAGTGGATATCCAGTTTTATTTTCAATATTTCTGACAAAATCTTGAAGATTCTGAATACCCGACCAGACGGAAGAAACAAGATTATAACAGAATGTGTTTCCCTGATATGATTTTTTTACATCACCATGACAACTGGTGTAAACATGTACCGTTTGTAGTTAAAATAACAAAAATTCTAACAAAATTTGCACCACAATAAACTAAAATATAACAAGCCCTGTTACATTATATCAAAATTATTACAGAATGTGAACAAAATAACAAAATTATTGCAAACTAAGTCACTGTTCATGACATCGGATGTTATTTGCAACAAGCTGATATATTCGATGTCAAAAATAAAAGAAATGTTGTTATAAATGTGTAACTTAAAATATAACAAGTTGAGAACAAAGCCATCTGGATAACACAATTTTATCAACTTCTGTTATTTTTAACTGATGCTGATAGGAATGTGTTATAATCTTGTTATGTGGTTCTGGTCGGGTAGGTTTACAGCGAAATTCAGAGATTGCTAGTGGCAGCCTGGAAAGTCCTTATGAATTTTTGAGACTTGATAATTTTCCGCAAATTATAGTTTTTCTGTATTCTTACACTATTTTAACGATTTGTTCATTTCTTGAATAAAGATCACTTATGCGATTATGGTTCTCACATGGTCCATGTGTACAAATAGTATACATAAAGCTTATAAAACATCACTGTATTTCCAATATATATAAGATCACTTCTGTAAGAAAGCAATATTATTTTGCTGATAGTATTTTACAAACTATTATTGTTTCTGACAACACATTCTTATATGCATTTATTTTTGAACTTCTTAACTTGCAAGTATTTATTAACCTCAAAACAAGAATTTGAACCAGTTACCCCAAATAAGAATGATTTTCAAATAGATATCGAGTTTCGGAGAGAAAATTACCTCTTACGTGACCTCTTGTGGAGAAATCGATTTATAGAAATATCGACTTTTGGAGAGCACGATGTATGGAAATTTAAAGGTACTGAAAAGTCCATCGAGATATAGAGGATATCGAGTTAAAAGAAGAGATGGTCGGGTTTCACATTTTTCAAACCCAAACCCGACCCGTACCCGACTTATTTTATTTCTTCAAACCCGGTCCCGAACCGAACCCGAGAACATAATTGAAAAGCAAAACCGGACCCGACCCGAACCCGAAAAATGTTGGCTGTGTAAACCCGAACCCGACCCGAGACCCGAAATTTTTTTGTAAGAAAAACCCGAGTTTGAAAAGATGGTAAATTAATCGTTTCTGATGCATAGGGAAACTTTTAGGTTGTTACTCTGTTCACAATTCTCACCAAACCCGACCTAAGCCCGACTCAAACCCGACTTTTTGTAAGCCCGAACCCGACCCGTACCCGATAATTTTGTAACCTTCAAACCCGACCCGAACCTGAACCCGAAAAATTTCAAATTTTCAAACCCGAGACCCGACCATCTCTAATATCGAGTTGTGGAGAGTGGACTGATAACATCAATAACATCAAATATTGATATATCGCATGGGTGAATTCTATGGAAAGTATAAATTGACTACATTGCCGGGACCTCTTGAAAATACGGAACGAATTATATGGCCACAGAATGGCTGATACATGGCGCATTACTGCTTAGATTAGCTTAGATGATTTTGTCATAAAATTCTGCAAATTTTGATATGTCGCATGGTTGGATTCTATGGAAATGGAAAATTGGCCACATTACCGGGACCTCTGGAACCGATTATTTGGCCACCGAGTAGCCAAAACATGGCCCAGGGCTGCTCAGATTACCTCGGATGTTTTTTCACATGAAATTCTGCAAATTTTGATATGTCGCATGGTTGGATTCTATGGAAATTTCAAATTGGCCACTTTACTGGGACCTCTGGAACCTACGGAACCGATTATTTGGCCACCGAGTAGCCAAAACATAGCCCAAGGCTGCTCAGATTACCTCGGATGTTTTTTCACATGAAATTCTGTAAATTTTGATATGTCGCATGGCAGGGTTCTATGGAAATTTCAAATTGGCCACTTTACTGGGACCTCTGGAACCTACGAAACCGATTATTTGGCCACCGAGTAGCCAAAACATGACCTAGGGCTGCTCAGATTACCTCGGATGTTTTTTCACATGAAATTCTGCAAATTTTGATATGTCGCATGGCAGGGTTCTATGGAAATTTCAAATTGGCCACTTTACTGAGACCTCTGGAACCTACGGAACCGATTATTTGGCCACCGAGTAGCCAAAACATGGCCCAAGGGTACTCAGATTACCTCGGATGTTTTTTCACATGAAATTCTGCAAATTTTGATATGTCGCATGGCAGGGTTCTATGGAAATTTCAAATTGGCCACTTTACTGGGACCTCTGGAACCTACGGAACCGATTATTTGGCCACCGAGTAGCCAAAACATAGCCCAAGGCTGCTCAGATTACCTCGGATGTTTTTTCACTTGAAATTCTGTAAATTTTGATATGTCGCATGGCAGGGTTCTATGGAAATTTCAAATTAGCCACTTTACTGGGACCTCGGGAACCTACGAAACCGATTATTTGGCCACCGAGTAGCCAAAACATGACCTAGGGCTGCTCAGATTACCTCGGATGTTTTTTCACATGAAATTCTGCAAATTTTGATATGTCGCATGGCAGGGTTCTATGGAAATTTCAAATTGGCCACTTTACTGAGACCTCTGGAACCTACGGAACCGATTATTTGGCCACCGAGTAGCCAAAACATGGCCTAGGGCTGCTCAGATTACCTTGGATGTTTTTTTACATGAAATTCTGCAAATTTTGATATGTCGCATGGCAGGGTTCTATGGAAATTTCAAATTGGCCACTTTACTGGGACCTCTGGAACCTACGGAACCGATTATTTGGCCACCGAGTAGCCAAAACATAGCCCAAGGCTGCTCAGATTACCCCGGATGTTTTTTCACATGAAATTCTGTAAATTTTGATATGTCGCATGGCAGGGTTCTATGGAAATTTCAAATTAGCCACTTTACTGGGACCTCTGGAACCTACGAAACCGATTATTTGGCCACCGAGTAGCCAAAACATGACCTAGGGCTGCTCAGATTACCTCGGATGTTTTTTCACATGAAATTCTGCAAATTTTGATATGTCGCATGGCAGGGTTCTATGGAAATTTCAAATTGGCCACTTTACTGAGACCTCTGGAACCTACGGAACCGATTATTTGGCCACCGAGTAGCCAAAACATGACCTAGGGCTGCTCAGATTACCTCGGATGTTTTTTCACATGAAATTCTGCAAATTTTGATATGTCGCATGGCAGGGTTCTATGGAAATTTCAAATTGGCCACTTTACTGGGACCTCTGGAACCTACGGAACCGATTATTTGGCCACCGAGTAGCCAAAACATAGCCCAAGGCTGCTCAGATTACCTCGGATGTTTTTTCACATGAAATTCTGTAAATTTTGATATGTCGCATGGCAGGGTTCTATGGAAATTTCAAATTAGCCACTTTACTGGGACCTCTGGAACCTACGAAACCGATTATTTGGCCACCGAGTAGCCAAAACATGACCTAGGGCTGCTCAGATTACCTCGGATGTTTTTTCACATGAAATTCTGCAAATTTTGATATGTCGCATGGCAGGGTTCTATGGAAATTTCAAATTAGCCACTTTACTGGGACCTCTGGAACCTACGAAACCGATTATTTGGCCACCGAGTAGCCAAAACATGACCTAGGGCTGCTCAGATTACCTCGGATGTTTTTTCACATGAAATTCTGCAAATTTTGATATGTCGCATGGCAGGGTTCTATGGAAATTTCAAATTGGCCACTTCACCGCGACCTCTGGAACCTACGGAACCGATTATTTAGCCACCGAGTAGCCAAAACATGGCCCAGGGCTGCTCAGATTACCTCGGATGTTTTTTGTATGAAATTCTGCAAATTTTGATATGTCGCATGGCTGGTTTCTACAGGAATAGAAAATTGGCCACATTTCCGGGGTCTTCCAAGAATGGCTAAACCTTGATCCGTTTGTCGCCGATTCTAAGCCGTTTAACCCGGCCAATCTTAGTTTACCGCTCAAATTCATAAAATTCATGAACTGACGATTCTTTTGAGTATAAAAAGTTTGAAATTTGGCTGGAAAATACCTACAAAATTACAATGTCAAATCCGGGTCATATTGACCCGAATGCCTTAAGTGTCACTTTTTTTGTGGCGCCCTTCAGAAACATGCTAGAAATTTGATTTTTTGCCAAAACACAGTTTTCCAGAAAATAGGAAAAGTCACAAAGTTTCAAAGCGCTAGGTGGTTCCGTTTAAAAGTTACAAGTGCTCTAAAGTCGGTTTCGGGTCATATTGACCCGAATGCAACAGGAAGGTTAAACAAGCCGGAATAAAAAAAATCACTTGTATTTTCTCCGATTGCTTCCATCGGATGAAATTTAGCAGTAAATTACAAAAACCAATAACATTGTGACTAAATAATAGAATCATCATCATTGTGTTTATTTGGTGAATCGATAAGGTTTGATGTTATTTTAAAAGAATAATAAATTTACTAAAGCTGAATATTTCAGTGCAAAAATGTGCAAAGAAAAACTCGTTATGATCACATTGATGAACAATAGTATACCTTTATGAACAGCTTTTCAAGGAAAGTGATTTTTAAGTATAATAAGCTCAATAAAGCTAAAAATTTCAGTCACTCAGTTGACGAAGTTTATTATTGAAATTCTAGATATCTGCGTAACTTCAAATCACAAATAAATGTATGTATAAAATTGTGAAATAAGGTAACATTAAACTCATTTTTCCAACCAAAAACAGTTGATGATTGAGATACCGTAATCCGGGGTAACATTGATCAGCGGGGTAACATTGATCGGGATGACTCATCTTGTTAAACGTTCAAATAAAGATTTATTGATGAAACATTTTCAAACCATGAATGGTGCCTCTCTTTCGTATATTCATAAGCTAATGATAATTAAGGTTTTTGCCAAAATTGCGTTTAGTTCATGCGCAAATTTGTCAACTTTTTGAAACAATGATTTCTATCATTTTCACTGACACTACCGAAAATTCATGTCTCACATGAGTTCTGCAGACGATGTGATCAAGGAAAGTGCGGTTGTTACTAAAAATGGCATCGCCGAAAACGATGCCGTTGTCAAATCTTTCATAAGTTTATTCAATTAGGCAACATTAACTAATTACTATTAGGAATGTAGAATTTCCTGAGGAAATTGCCTACTTTTAGGCGTATTCCGCGGTTCAAGGTGTTTTTAATTTTGAAATAACTCAAAAAGTAAATGACTTGTAAGAGTTTGGTCTTCATATTCGGCTTCAGGGGCCCTGATTTTAGTAAGTAACGACATTTCCAATATTAGCGAACGTTGTTTACTTGGGTGATCAATGTTACCCCATATCAGCTGAATCAAAAAATCACTTAAAACATTTATTTAAACATGTTTAAATCTTTCGAAAAACAAAATAAAGTACATAGCTAGGAGCGGTGGGTGCCAGTACTTGTTTTAAAAATATGAAACTTGTAACATTTGTATTGTGAAATGAAAAATTTAAGAAAAACTAAAAAAATGATCAATGTTACCCCGGATTACGGTACTTCAAAACAATGAGGCATCATACCAGAGTCGTAAAACGTAGAAAACAATAATGAATCCACAGAACGATTCATTGTTGACTAATGATGGAATGTAAATTTTCCTAAAATAGACTTCTGATCAAATATCTTAAAGTTCATACGATGCATTGCATTTCGCAAAAGTTGTATTCAACTATATGCCAAAATGATGAGTGCATGATCAAATGATTTTTCGGCCAACAGACTCTCAGACAGCTATTTTTGCCAAAGTTACCATTACCGATTTCGTATATTGTGTAGCAGGCACGGCGTTACTCTATGCCCAAGAAAATCAAGCAAATTTCCACTACGAAGATACTGAAATGAGCACTAATCGAACCCAGATACTTTCAGAATGGCTTCGCCATGGTTGTTACCACTTGTTTTAGGAAGGTCCTGAATTATTCTTTTTGATAATGACCAAAAATAAAGTACCGTTACGCATATTGTGTTGTCAACTGTAAGGTCGCCTTCAGTATAGTGTACAAAACTCAAATTGAATGAGTCTATCGCATTCATGCATTTTATGCTGAATTAAGGTATGACGCCGGATTCTACGTCACCAGCCCGAATGAACTACTCCGAAAGTCATCTGCTTGAATTCCATTAGCCAGATCGTCATGAAACCAGAAGGTGTCAATAAGCCGAACACCAGTTTTACCGAATGCCATTTGGCCGAATGCCATCGGGCCGAACGGGTTTAGCCGAATGCCGTTTGGCCGAATGACGAATAAAAAATATAATCAAATTCCTACAACGCTGATGCGTAAGATTCATAGGTGTGGCCTAATAATGAAATAATGTTATATAACGGGATGCCATGTTTGACACTTTATAAGTTCTCTAGGTAGAATGATAAAATTACCCTCCAATTCAGGACGAAGTTGTGAACTCCTCACGGCGTGTCTGGTAGAACAATATTATCACAAAAAAATAGGCATAGCTAAATATTTCAGCATTCGAAAATATAGGTTTTTAGCTTTCATTTGACAGGTTCCCCAAAAAAATCCACCGAGGGATCTCGAACATTTTTTTTATTTCAAATTTTTGTTCCTTGAAGTACAATATTTTCAAATATAATCATGGTAAAAGACAGTTTTTTTTCTCTCAAGCTCGATGGTAACCCAAATTTCAAATGAAAGTTGATATAACATAGATATATAAGATTACAAATTGTAATAGACATAACTGTCCTATGTGATCTTGGGGATACGACACTTACTCGTACAGTGGAGGACACACTTAGTTGAGTTCAACTAATTTTCAGTCTTTTACCAAGATCCGCACAGCTGAGCGGTAAGCAAATTAATTTTAACTGATATGTCAGTTAATAAATCTTCAAGCTGTTTTGTAGAATACCTATAAGTAGAGGAAAAAACCGAATTTAGTACTATACCATTTAATTCCACTAGAGTTTGTATCCTTTGACAGATACGCATATTTACCTCAACTGTAAGGCCGTCTTCAGTGTCGAGTACTAGACTCAGCCTGTCAGCCTAACATCAAGTTTACTTAAAACAGCACCTTTGGGTGCCGTTACCAAACGTTACTTTTACTAAGATGTCAACAAACGACCTTTTACCGAGATTTGCACAGCTGAGATCGGCATTTGGATTTAAGTGTGTATTTGATTCTAGTGCATAACTGTTTCTGTTCATATTTAGAAAAGATTAATTTTCTTTTTCTTTTTCTGGAATTACACCCCTATTGAGACAAAGCCAGGTTCTCAAATAAGAGTTCTTCGGTTACTCATTAACTGAGAGTTTGATTCGCCTATCATGATTGTTTTTTTATATTGTTTGTAAGAAAAATATACTCGACCGATGAGATCTAATCAACCATCCTGAAAATTCCACAAACTACGTAACGCTATAAGGGGAGGGGGAATAGCGTTTAATTATTCCATACAAAAAACGTTACGGAGGGGGATGTAGTGAGGTGCTCAAAAATTTCCGATTTTAGCGTTACGTAATAAATGGACGCTGCCAAACGATTGATACGAAATAAAGCTCTTTTGAACCATTTTAATTACAAATCAATATCACTTGCTGCTGGGTTAATATTGTCATATTTTCCACAATTAATATGATATAAAAAAACATCATGCCAAAATAGTGACTCTTTGAATTGAAAATAGTCTTGCAGTTGTGTTAACTCAACTATTATATCCTTGAAAATATCGTGGTCAACAGGCACTATCTGGCTTTATAAATAAGCAATAATGCCACATTTGAGGAACAGAAAATCTATTCAAGATTCAAGAAACGCCATTCCATGACCAAGTAAGTACTAACAGTTTGGACCAGACCAAAAGAATCATTGAGTCAATTTTTTTCAAACAGTACGAAACAGTCGATAAATTCGATATCTTTGGAAGTTTGTTCATTATGTCTCTGCAACGGGAATTCCATGGACATCTGACATAAAAAAAGGACACATGATTTGAATTTGGGATCCTAATTTGACTCCTCCTGACTTAAGTTTATGGAGGTACTGTACAAACAGAGGCAGAGCTCAAGGCAGACTCTTGAGTCGCTATCATCGCAAAACCCCCCAAAAAGCTCCAAAAGGTAATGTAAAATGCATGCTGTATGGAGCTCATTTTGCTACGACCAATAAATGCAGCCACTTGATTGATGTTGCTTTCATGAAATAGCCCAAAAAATTGCAAATGTTGCACCCTGTATTCGCTGATGTCCGCACGGATGAGAAGGTATCTTTTCGAGATATTGAAACCCTTAGAATAAAGTCATAAAAATCTACTGTAAATTGCAGTTACTCCACTCTACGGGGCAAGTGGACACATGAAATTTAACTTTTTATTCTTCCTCATAATACCGTTGCCAATAATCACATAATTAACCATATTTCATGTTGAAAACATATATTATATGAATATGATATCAATCTAAAAGGAGTATAATATGGTAAAACTTTCTTGTTTGTAAGCTACTTACGTGTTTTAACTACTGCAGTAATTGTGAAAATTGTATTATTGTTGTTCTGCTTGTCAGAAAACCACTTTCACGGTGGAATTATTTTTATGATTTGATTTAACAGGAAATATCTTCCACTATATTCTTATTAAATTTTGCAATTCAAAGCGGAAAACATCAAAATAACATCAATACTATTGAAAAAGTTTGTGTAGTGTCACTCCGGGTGCCAGGATAATATTCTTAATTAGGATTTTTTAAGCTTTTTGCTAAGGCTTGGGTAACAGGGCGTTTAAGCATATTCCATTTACTTTCGTAGGTTGTTTTAATGTTGATCCATTCTACTTTTAATCTTTAACGGTTGATTGGCAAAGAAAATCCTCAATCAATAACTAAGTACTCAACGAACTCTAAGCTGGGAAGCAGGCTATGTCCCAGCAGAGGTGTAATGCCAGAAGAAGAATAAATTTAATGTATTCTAACCATGAAAAGAAACAGTGCTCGGTTAGATATACTTCCACAGGATGAATAAGTGAACAGTCGAACTTACAACATATCTAATCGAATAAGTGTCCTTTAGCTCAATAAATCCTCAAATCCTCCTTGAAACTCAATAGATATGTATATATATTTATTGTATGAACTTTTAAATGGAAATAAAACTATTATACAACGAAGCTGTCTTTTGCAATGATTACATTTAAAAATAATGTACTCTAAAGAACAAAAATTAAAAAAAAATGTTCGGGAACCCTCGGTGGGTTTTTTTGGGGAACACGTCGAATGCAAGCCAAAAACCTATATTTTCGAATGTTGAAAGATTTAGCGATGCCTATTTTTTGTGATAAACCTTTCCTATATACACGCCGTGTCCTCACATCAAGACTCTAACTCTTCTCCTACATACGCTGTTCTCACATACTCCGCCAGGGTAGAGGTGAATAACAAAATAATGGTAAAATAAGAACAAATTTTGCAATCATATCTAGTTTAACTATTATTATGTTATTAATGTATGACATTAAATATCTCATCAATAGCAAAACATGCAATCATAGCTAAATTTGTTAATGATATGTTATACTTGAAATTCATGTTAATAAGTTATAAAAACAAAATATACTATTATGGTAAAATTTGTTATTTGTGCAAAAATACTAAAAACATTAAATATCTAAAGAATAACAAACATCGCAGCTATAATGAAATATGAACAACCAATATCAAATTTTGCCATTATAGCTCATTCTAATATTCGTATGATATTCATTAAAGAAAAAGCAAAAGTTTTTTAACAGGAAAGCGAAAAGTTTATTTTTCAATCATGTTAGAATTAGATATTAAAACCAAAGAACTAAAATTACCGTTATATTGATCTACTCGTGAATAGCTTATTAAGTTATTATTTTGTAATCAATATCAAAATAATAACATATTTTGTTATTTACGGTTGCCTATATTTTTTCTATTATTTATTACCACCGTCTTTGGTAATCCGAACTTTCCTATGGTTACTTGTATTCCAGACGGCACCGTGGGGAGGTAGGGACAAAAGGCTAAGGATCCCAGACGGGGTCTATTTTATACGTGCAGGTACTCGAAATACGAAATAAGTTACGTAATGTCCAGTCATTTCCCACCCTCGTCTAGACTCTAAGCTGATGATTGATTCGTTTCTGGATCACTTACAATATGCTAGGATTTCAAGTGTTTTTTTTATGATTTATTCTTTCTTTCAAACATAGGTTATTCATTCGAGTTGTACTGGCTTTATTACATTTGGAAATGATTTCATCGGCCGTTCTTTGCATTAGACTTGCTTAAACTTTTTTAGGAGATTTGTTTTGACCAATAGCAAAATCAATTGTGGTTAATCATTGTAATTTGCTATTGACAAATACATAATCATCAAGTGAATCATGTTATGTACACGAAAACAGCAGAATTATAACGGTGCAAATTGCCCGAAATTCTCCTCAGCTAATGCAATAGTCATGATTTATTTCCCTAATCATCACATCATACCACATGAAAACATTGAATGCAAAGTAAAGTATTCCACTATAGTTTGAATCCTCTGACAGATACGTGTTCTTTCACCTAAGTACCGTTTCTGAAATCCGTTCAATCAGTTTAAAATAATTTAGATCAGCAAATCGTACACAAACAATGCTGTTAAATGTCAAAATTTTGGAGAGGTTATCCTTGTGAATTATCAAAGTTTCCATCCATGCGAAATATAACATCATCAAATATTATCAACCGACAGTAATTCGGAAAAAGTCACCGGTTAAAACATTTTCCTATGACATTTTTCTCGGGAAGAGATGGTACCGTAATCCGGGGGCAAATTGATGACTATTTTACAACTTTTTGTTGTGTTATCTTTTGGAATTCAAATATTGTCAAATAGATTTCGACAAAATCAGTACTCCATAGATGTTTATCAGTTTATGAATTCGATTTGTCATGAAATAATATTTAACATATCTTAAAAATGGTTTACCTATTCAAAAAATAATATGCCACACTGGAGCGAAATTGATCATCATATCACAATGCAGGTTTTAGAATTAAAAATTTTCCCTATCTACTAAATTTGGGTCTCCTGAATCTGAAAATTATGTCAAAATTCTTAAAACTCGAGTATATGATCATTTTATTGGAAAATTGAACTTTTACCTTCGGACTGTCGCGCTGTTGTACTTTGTACAACAGTTAAGATTTATATGCTATCATTTTGCAACAAAGATATCTATCGACACCAAACCAAAATGTATTCCTCAAGAATCTTCTTAAGAACAATACTCGATAGTTTTTTTTTATAGTATGACCCTTTATAATACGGTAAAATCAATTAATGTACTTGGAAGTCGCATAATAATGAAAGCACTATGTACGGTTCGAGGAAACCACAGTTTGAAATCGTCATATCTCGAAATCCAGATAATATAGAAATTTGGGGTCTTTAGTAAAGTTGTTCTGGAGGTGAAGCGCTATCTGTTGGTACCTCATTTATTTCGGAATTTTACCGCTAGGTGGCACTAGTGGGCATGGAAGTTTTACTTTTGTTTTGCAGATTTTTCAGGATCCTGCCCATTTAGAAGGATGTCGTCTTCGGCAAAGTTGTTTAGTAAGTTAAGGACTATCATTTTTCGAGTTAGTTGATTCAAAATTTTGCAGCTAGGCGGCGCTAGTGAGCATGAAACTTTTGTTTGCAGATATCTCAGGAGCCTGACCACTTAAAAAGATGGTGTCTTCGGCAAAGTAGTTTGGTAGCTCAAGGGCTATCATTATTTGAGCCAAGAAATAGAGAAATTTTTGTTTTGCGGATACTGCAGGATCTTGACTTTTTAGACAGGCACCTTTGGCAAAGTTGTTCAGAAACTCAGGGACTATCTTTATTTTAATGAATCTCTAACTTTAAGGATTAAACAAAGAAAGAATTTGAGCTACTGAACAACTCTGCCGAAGACACCATCTTTCTAAGTGATCAGGCTCCTGAGATATTTGCGAAACAAATGTTGTATGCTCACTAGCGCCGCCTAGTGGCAACATTTTGAATCAACTAGCTCAAATAATGATAGTCCTTGAGATACCGAACAACTTTGCCGAAGACGCCATCTTTCTAAGTGGTCAGGATCATGAGATCTGGGAAACAAAAGCTTAATGCTCACTAGCGCCGCCTGGTAGCAAAATCCCGATTTTCTTGGCTATGATAATGATAGCCCATAAGCAACTGATCAATTTTGCCGAAGACGTCATCTATCTAAGTGGTCAGACTCCTGAGATATTCGCAAAACCAAAGGTGTTGTACAAAGTACAACGCGCGACTACTCGCGTTACAAAAATTCGCGCGACGACCGAAAGGTTAAAAATTTGCCCGATACACCCTAATGTAGGCAATTTCTCTTAAACAAGCACATTATTCGAGATTATATGGTTTTATAAGCAATGAACTGTATTTGCTATGCTGTATGGTATCAAAAATAAGTTCAGTAGTTCATACTTGAGCTCACACAACATTTTAAACACTAAAGGTTAACATGTAGGCCAATTGATTGTTTAGCACAAACATTTCTACATGTATTGCCTACATCTTCAAAAACTGTGAATATTTCTATGCCAAACTGACCCTAATAAAAATGATAAAGCTCACAATCAATTAGACATCTGTAAACTAGAAAACCTGGAACAGCTGAGGTGTCAATGAAACCTTCAGCATTCTGGAAGGAAATATTCTTTGATACCGAGCTGATCAAATTCACCCCAGTGATCAATTTGCCCCCGGATTACGGTATTGGCAATACTCAATTGCCAATTCCACGCAATATTCAGACATTTAACAGTCTAGTTTAGAATTTACCGCTTCGCATTATCTATACTACCGTTTTCATAAAACATAGTCTCCAGCTCATGGACACAAACAGCACAGAGCGTATCTCTCGTAACAGACAATGCCTTTTCCTTCCCATTGGCTATTGCGTAGCACTAAACACACCGTGCCCTTTTCGGCCAGCCTCAATTTTAATATAATTGATGACGCGCACAGTTGTGCACTTCATCTCTTCTCCACATTGTTAGTCCCTTGAACGAAAGTCCCTCTCCCATCCATGCTGATGTTATGGACGAGACCTCACCGCACAATCTGTGGATGATCTTTCACTAAGCTCCCTTGGCTCGAGAGGCGCCCATCCAGTGACCGCCGAGAGTCGCAGCTGCCAACAACACAAAACTTTTCAAGGTACCTAGAAGAGCTGTTAACTGTGGGATTCGTCAAA
Organism: Aedes aegypti; assembly: GCF_002204515.2. NCBI lineage: Eukaryota > Metazoa > Arthropoda > Insecta > Diptera > Culicidae > Aedes > Aedes aegypti. The sequence continues at coordinate 407,445,896 of NC_035108.1, forward strand.
AACGGATTCCATCCAGCCGCTGCCCTTCTACCCCACCGTTCCGGTACCGTCCCTCGACTTTCAGCACCTTCAGGGTTGCGCATTCCAACGAATACAAAACCCGCGCGCGCGAATTGAGTGTCCACCAAGAGGTTCATCGCCTGTTGTTGCTTCCCTTTTACAAGTCACTCTTGCTCTCTCTTTCCCTCGCTCTCGTGCTGTTCAGCAACGTCGTTTTCCCTCCGCGTGTTCGTCAGCTCGCTCACAATTCGATGGCCCCTAATGGCCTAAAATGATCACACCTTCGAAGTAGCTGCCAAGAGATGATGTTTCCCAAGAGCAAGAAGACCAATTGCTGACTGCTCCCAGCTGGAAACGAAGAAAAGCCCGAAAACGAAGATAATCGAGTGGAGAAAAACAACCAAATATTTTCGAAACGAGCAAACTACTGACTGACTGGCAAAGGTCCCGAGGAGCGTTCGTCCATCCATCGGCCATCGAGAAGAAGGGAGGAGGTCTCGACGAACCGACGAGGAGAGTGACGAGAAAAACGAGTGTGCGTGTATCTCTACCCTATACAGTACAGTGGGAACCGAAGAAAAACGCTCAATCGGTCAAAATCAGTTATTTCCAATCGCTTTCGACCCTGCAAGAGGCTCCCTATACAGTGTATCTAGTATTAATTAAATTGCTATCGGATCCGGAAGTTGACGACAGTGCCTGGAGGTAACGAGCTTATCAATCTCGTTGTGCCGAGTGAAAAGTGACCACTTCTCGTCGAGTGAAAATGAATCATCTCAAGTGATACCGTTTGAAGAGAGATTGTTTTTTGTTCCAAAGTTTTCTTTCCTATGAGTGATTAGTGAAAAAACGTAGTTGAAATGCTAATACGACAACGGAACATTTCAGCGAAGGCAAAAAGCGTTGTTCAAGCATGGATTAGTTGTGCTCGTGGACATGTCAATCGGATAAAGCAGAAATTGGTTTGGATTGGAATCGGACAGCCGGACAGCGCACGTCACTACCGGAACAGGACCTGAGCAATGAGCAGTGCGCGAAGGGTGTTCCATGTTATCATCGTTTGGTTTATTTTGAAAGTTGTTGGAAGGTGAGTAATTTTTGAACGAACATTTTGTTTATTCAGAGCTGTTCAGTCAAACAGATGTCAGAAATCAATACGGAGATGAAAAAACGTGTCACAAAAAAGGTGATGAGATGGGGAGAATCTTCCTAATTAGAGAAATAAAAAAGTAGATTGGAGTAAATTGTACTTTTTAATTCCGCCCTAATTGCTTATATTTGACAGATACGCGTATTTCGACTACCACTTGCAGTCTTCTTCAGTGTCAGTTACTCGTATCCACACCAGTGGATAACAACCTACTTTTTTGTTTCTCTATTGAGATTCTGCTCAGAGGATTCGAATACATTAAAAGGAGCCTCGAAACGATTTGTACTTCACATCACCAGAATTATTTTCTTATTCAGGTTATGTAACATTTCAATTAAAAAAAACTGAATATACTCCCTTCGAAATTGAAATGCAAGGCGAATCGTTACTTTAACGGTTTTTGTTTTGAGTTTGTTCGATCTAGATAGATCTTTTTTTTTTTTTTTTATTAAAATACTAAAGACATATTTTATGTCTATTGGAATGTCTTTGACTAAAACTAGTATTTAATCGTTCATTGTTAATTTCCTGTTCAGTTAATTTTCTTGTAGCAATTCTCCGATTTGATTATGTTATGATTTTTCCTCATTAACATTTCCGAGGTGTGTTTTCTTTCTACTGAGCCTTGAAGATTGACTGAATTTATCACAAAATTTTCTTTAGGGAAATCATCATTGACACAATTGGTGGTGTTCAGACAGATTAGATCGAGTGTTTTTATTCATCCAGGAAAATGTACCCCAAGTATTCAAAATATGTGTATTTTTGCTGTAATAACGGAACTTATCCATTTGAGGATACAAACGTATCAGAAAAGCATAGGAAAATCAGAATTGACGAAGTTTTAAACGTATCTTTAGAATGCCAAAATATCGTATAGTCTAGTCTGCCTTAAATAAAAACCAATCAGCATCAAAGAAGTAGAGATATTTAGAACAGTACTGGAATTCCTGTTTAAATCAGTAATATCTAATTAATGGCGGAAAATACTTTGTAGACGAGCTTAAACTAAATACCTATTCTTGTATCGTAAACCGATCACTTTTATTCTACCTTTTGAAAAAATATCCTTATAAATTCACATACAGGCGAACTACTCTAAGGGCCGATTTCTTCACCTTCGGTTAAGCTGTAAACCACGTTTACCCATATGATTAAAGCAGGTTTAAGGTCTAAGTGGTGGTGAAGGAACCGATTATAAGGTGATTATAAAACGAAGTATCACTTTTAATGTTCAAGTGCATAAATCTATTGAACATGTCAATCGTTGGCGATGAAAATTTGTTTGATTGCTTACCCTTTATACCAAATAGAACCATGGAAATCCTCAAGTAGTTCTTTACCCTACTAGTCATCCTGCTGTTCATTGTAAAAAGAGCCCACTGTTGATTTGCAGAATATGTTCAGTTCCTTGAAACTGGCTCCGGTAAATTTATTCGGTCATGTTTATGTTTTCAATCATGAATATATTATACAAAAATAGCAAATATATAATAATTGAGGCGGATTAACTATTTAGTATATGACAAGATCTGGCTATATATTAGTTGACATGTCTGGTGGTACGTCATTTGACATAAAGTCGTTTGGCATAAAGCCGTTTGGCATAATGGTCATAAGGCATAAAGTCGATTGGCATAATGGTCGTTTGGCATAATGAGTCGGAAACCAAGAATTTCTTAAGATGACATTGGTTTTGACGTTTCTTTTGAATCATTCTGATGACATCAGGCTTTTGTTTGAGTATATTAACACAAAATGACACTTTATTCAACAATCATATACTCTTGACTAAACTAAAGCATACTAGGAATATTATTGCCAATAGTATTTTAATAATTATCCAAAAATTACCCTTCTTTCAACTCATAGGCTGTTCTTTGGAGCTATATTTTTTAAATATTCTATTGCTCCCATCTGACAAAAGGGCTGCATTCGATTAAATTTATCTGCTCAAGTTATCAGTGAAAAGAGACATCGATTACTGCAGTTACTTCGATGGGTTGTGCAACTTTTCCCCGAATGTCAGTTCCCCGAATGTCGTTTCCCCGAACGCCAGTTCCCCGAATATCTCATTTTTGCGATTAGCCCATTTCAACGAAAAATTTTTAGCACTCATAATTATCGTAACTTTATACATTTCAGGTTGGTGAACGAACTGGCCATCTACTATGCACCCTTCTTTATTTAATTTGTGGTTCTTTCGAGTTTTACCGTCTTGAATGACAGAATACCTCCTTCTTTTGATTACTTATCGCTCTTTCTCGTTCAGTATCCAGCCACTGAAGACTATTATAGCACCTTTTTAAACTGCACCACTTTTCGGGTCATTCGAAGAACTGGCATTCGGGGAAAAGACATTCGGAGAAACGACATTCGGAGAAACGACATTCGGGGATAGGTATCACAATCACTTCGATGATTCTGAACGCAACTGTTAATGTATTTTCGTTTTATTATGCCGCAATATTTTTTAACGTCTAATTTACTATTGCTTTAATCATTCATTTTGCCTTCTTTTGATATAGGCTGTTCTTTATATGTATACCGCTTTAAACTTTAATATTTTGCTGTGTTATCAATTCTTGCTAGACGTGCTGTTCTTTTTCTTCTTGGCATTAACGTCCTCACTGGGACAGAACCTGCTTCTCAGCTTAGTGTTCTTATGAGCACTTCCACAATTATTAACTGAGAGCTTTCTTTGCCAAAGTTGCCATTTTCGCATTCGTATATCGTGTGGCAGGTACGATGATACTTTATGCCCAGGGAAGTCAAGGAAATTTCCATTACGAAAAGATCCTGGACCGACCGGGAATCGAACCCAGACACCTTCAACATAGCTTTGCTTAGTAGCCGCGGACTCTAACCACTCGGCTATGGAGGGCCCCATGTTAATAACTGTCGATTTACTATTTTCAAATATGTATATCGCAACAAGCTCAAAGATACTCTATGTTCTGGGCTGTAGAGAAAATTATTATTCTGAAAAGATTTTCCACCAGACAATCTCGAGTTGTATTTAGTAATACTCTCTAATGTCACAACATTTTTTGACATTCATAGCTTGGAAAATCTCTGAACAAACACCACGCGTTTTGAGAACCTACCAAAAAGTTTTGCTATGGGTTCGGTGGTGTTGAAGTCAATCATTATGCCAAACAGCCATTATGCCAAACGGCCATTATGCCAAACGGCCATTATGCCAAACGGCCATTATGTCAAACGACCATTATGCCAAACTACATTATGCCAAATGGGGTACAATCGACATGCCTTAATCGTAACATGTGTGTTACTTGTTACATTCTGTTAAGGTGTGACATTTCCAAAATTTTCTAGAGCGTAGAATGCAATGAAGCTTACCACACGTTATACTTAGAGGGTTTTATTTCCCGGACTGGAAAAAATGCCGTGATTTGGGATTTTTGTTTTCCAAACACCAAAGTTTCTCGGGAGCCCAAGATTTTACAAAAGTGGTCAAAAAAATAAACGGATAGTAGTCGAAACGTAAAATTTTAATGCATTGAATAATCAAACAGGCTCAAAAATGCTCTAAGTTTTTGGAAATTGTACTCAATCTTGTCCATTTGAGTGAATTTGAAACAATTTATATTAGGTTTCTTCACTTAACTATAAAAAATCACATGTATGATTTAATGGTTGTAATGATAAAGCTAATGCATCCTCAATTACATGTGTTAATATGATGTGTGTAGGATATGTGGTAAACAAGTTCAAATTGAATTGATTTTCTATCAAGCTTGTGTACAACATTGAGGCCATTATACTACAATTACAAGATAGATTTTTTTAGAATATCACTTTACTTTTGGTCCTAGAGACCATGTTGGGTTTCAATTGGTTTTATATATTAATAATGGACTTCACGTCACGTATGAAACCATGACGCAACTGTAATGTTTTTGATTATCCAGCACCTCTTTCCCTATCAGCCATCTTTTACTTTTCCGCCCAAATGGCCTCCATACGAAAAATAACACTACTGTATGAAAATATATCGATGGATGACGTTTCAAGCTATTGTAGAAGTTCTCATTGAAATTCAAATCAGCAGACCACCATATTTCCACTATTTGCACTCGAATGAGATGCAAATCTCCATAATGAATTTCAGAGAATGTAAAGGTTATTATAAGTCTCACAAAAAACCATCCAACTTACTATCTCCTCATTCCCCCGCTATCACAAGAACTTGGACAAAGGGTACTCAACGTAAATTTTGTTTTAGAACTCAACTGAAACATCATATCATAGTTTCGGCGAAGCCTGAGTTGATTAGACATTGAGATTAATATTCAAGATGAAAAACTTCCGGGTTCTTCACAATAGATCATCTGAATCTCAATAAATGATCAAACAGGGGTTTGTGTGAAGTCTGTCATTATCTTAGAAATTCCTCTTCTAAGCTTCTTCAAAAATTATCAGAATACCTCCGGAAATTTAAATTTGTTTAGGAATTCTAATATTATAGAAATAACGCCAGGTAAGTAGATGTAATGGCGATTCATGCAGGAATATTTTCATCTTAACTTCTGAGATTCCGAAAAAGATTTTTTAAAAGAATGTAATCTATGAATTCTCCCTGAAGATCTGTTGAGATCTCTCCTAAAAGTAACTAATGCAAAATTTATCAATAGTAATGTCTTTATAAATATCTGGAAGATATCTCAAAATAATAAGATTATATTTGAAAGAATGTGATAAAAAAAATCTAAAATAATTCCCGAAAATACATTAACCGTAGTTCTGAATCAATCCTTGTATTCGTTCAAGAATTCCTGAAAAAACTCAAGAGAAAATATTGAAAAACATATGTAGAGAAATTTGATGTATCATTGAATTAACTTTTTTGAAAATATCCAGGACAAAATGGAAATTTTTGGAGTAGTTTGCGGAGGAATCTATGCAGCATATGACGTCCCATTTGTTTAGTTTTTTCGTTGAGTAATTTGTAGCATTGTTTGACAAAGTATTGTCGTGGCATTTGATACAGTTGACAGAAACCGCTCGAAGACTAAAGATAAAACATAATTTCAAACAGCACAAGGTCAGAGGTGACTACGATGATTTTGATGGAAAATTTTCTGATAAATGGACCTGGATTTTGCAGGATTCAAAATTTTTCTTGCAACGCGTAATATTTGAAGCAAATTATTTTTAGTAACCCATAAAGAAATGTCCATAGTCTTGAGTTAATGCTGCCGACTCGTTGGGAGTTTTTAAGTTCTCTAAGGAACGATTTCTGGTAATAAACCCTGGAGTGGGTATTGAAGAAATCTTGGAGAATCAATAGAAAAAACATCCAGAGGAAACCCAGATGGAACTCTTGTGGGTTATATTATTTTCTAAAAATACCTGGATGAATTCGTTTCATGACAACTTGGCAGATTCTTGACATAAACCTTTTAAGTCCCATACTAGGTTTTCGGCAGATTGAATATATATTGCGAATTGTTGATAAAACCATCGAATGATGTCTGTCAAGATCTTTGAAAGAAAATAAGATTTTGGTGAACTTCAAAAAATCCTTTGATGTAGTGAGTTCAAGTATATTGTATCTAGATATAGATGATCCACAAGCATTTTTGTTTAAAATTTTATTTGGATTAGCTAATAAACATTTGACAAAATAATAGAATTCTAAAAATCGCAAGCACATAAGATAGCTTTTCATGAATTTTTAATTTAACCCATATCCGCCCAGCGTCCTAAAAATAGGACAGAAGCCCCGAACGCCCAGCGTCCTATAAATAGGACAGTACTTGTAGTGCAAATATCTTGAAAATAAAGAGGTTTAGGAAAAAACTGTCTTCTGCAAAGTTGATCACAGGACAGCTGACTTCCACTTGGTAACTTTTTTAATTCAGAATTAACTCACCAGGTGGCGCACATACGCCAACAAATGTCGCATATATAGGCAACATATGAAACAACTTTCCAGCGTCCAAATATTTGCTTCGTTTATAGCTCAATCCAGCGATGAGATACAAAATTGGTGTCTTCGACAAAGTTGACTAACTAAATAATACCTATTCGCATAGAACCTTACAAATTCGGAAAACACTCCCAAGATGGCGCTAGTGAGCCAAAACTTTATTTGCTTATATCTTAGCCCAGTTATGAGATACAAAAATGGTGTCTTCGACAAAGTTGAACAACTAAATAACACCTATTCGCATAGAACCTTATAAATTCGGAAAACATTCCCAAGATGGCGCTAGTGAGCCAAAACTTTATTTGCTTATATCTTAGCCCAGTTATGAGATACAAAAATGGTGTCTTCGACAAAGTTGAACAACTAAATAATACCTATTCGCATAGAACCTTATAAATTCAGAAAACACTCCCAAGATGGCGCTAGTGAGCCAAAACTTTATTAGCTTATATCTTAGCCCAGTTATGAGATACAAAAATGGTGTCTTCGACAAAGTTGAACAAATAAATAACACCTATTCGCATAGAACCTTATAAATTCGGAAAACACTCCCATGATGGCGCTAGTGAGCCAAAATTTTACTTGCTTATATCTTAGCCCAGGTATGAGATACAAAAATGGTGTCTTCAACAAAGTTGAACAACTAAATAACAACTATTCGCATTGAACCTTATAATTTTGGAAAACATTCCCAAGATGGCGCTAGTGAGCCAAAACTTTATTTGCTTATATCTTAGTCCAGTTATGAGATACAAAAATGATGTCTTCGACAAAGTTGAACAACTAAATAATACCTATTCGCATAGAACCTTATAAATTCGGAAAACACTCCCAAGATGGCGCTAGTGAGCCAAAACATGATTTGCTTATATCTTAGTCCAGTTATGAGATACAAAATTGGTGTCTTCGATAAAGGTGATCAACTAAATGGGAACTATTCACCTAAAACCTTATTTGTTCGGAAAACACTCAAAAGATGGCAACATTTTGATTGTTTATATCTCAGTTCAGTGATAATATACAACGTTGGTGTCTTCGACAAATGTGTTTAACTGAATGAGATCTATCCGCCCGAAAACTTATTAGTTCGGAAATCATTCACTAGATTGCGCTAGTGGGCAAATATTGTATTTGCTTGCATATTAGTTCTGTTATGAAATACAAAATTGTTGTCTTCGACAATGTTGAACAACTAAATGATACTTAGCCACATAAAACCTTATAACACTGACAAAATGGCTTGTGGGCAAAGATTTTATTAGCTAATATCTTAGACAAGTGATTAGATACAGAGTTTGTGTCATGGACAATGTTGAACAACTAAATGAATCCTATTCGCCTAAAACCATATTAGTTCGGAAAACACTCACAAGGTGGCGCTAGTGGTCAAATATTTTAGTTTTTTTATATCAGTCCAGCGATGAGACTGAAAAAAGTCGAACCCTCGAAATTGGTATCTTCGACAAAAGTGTTCAACTGAATGGGATCTATTCACCCAGAAACATAGTAGTTTGGAAAATTCTCCCAAGGTGGCGCTAGTAGACAAACATATTATTTGCTTTTATCTCAATCTAGAGATTGGATACAAAGTTAGTGTTTTTGACATAGTTGGAGAACTGAATGAGACCTATTCGCCTGGAACCTTATTTCTTTGAAAATCACCTAAATGTCACTACTGGGCACACATTTTATTCGCTTATATATCAGTCCACTGATTAAATTCGAAGAAAGCTATTCGCCTAAAACCTTCTTAGTTCGGAAGTCATTCTCATGATTGAAATCCAGTGATGAAAAATTTGGTATCTTCAAAATCAATGATCAACTAAAGTAGATATTTTCGCAAAAAAAAAAACATATTAGCTGGGAATTGCTTTTATGTGCGAAGCATCAAGGAAACAATCAATAAGAATTTGGTCTGCCTAGATCAAAACAATGGATACTTACCATCAATTCGAGCAACAATCGCTTATTTCGGATGCAATGTTCCTTACATGTTTAGATGAACCTTGACACCATTTAGATCTCTTGATCTTTTGAAGGGAGTGAAGAACGAAAAAAACGACAAACCCATGAACTGAACTCCAAGGGTGAAGGGCGGCTGTCAAATGAGAGTAAAATTGAATAGCCGCCAACCTAAGTCCAGAAACAGTCTTATGACTTAAACGTGTAAAAGTAAAAATTATTATTCGCAAAATTACAGGTAATAAATGCGCTTGAAAGATATTGTTTGCAAGCAGTTATTTACTACGCGCTACTGCAGTGCGTTGTTGCCAATTTAATCAGAAAATTCTTCTTAATTCCCAAAATGAATGTTTTCGAGAATATTGATTACGCCTTCGCCATTGTTTGGTCGTAGTTTTGTATGACTGTTTACTTTTTAGAACCAGCGACGCGTTGAGGTAGCAGTAAAGAGCCTTCCTTGCTGAACTCACTCGGTCCAAGAATTGTGACATTTGAGCGGGCACGCTTCCGTATGCTCCCCAGGTATTCTGGCCAGCTCTAGTGTCAGAAATCTTGAACCGCGTGGATTCGGTTCTATCGGTGAATAAGACTATATGCATCAGTGATGCAGTAACTTAAACGTTATAGCCGAATAATGTTGGCTTCAAATATTCACATCTGTAAAGCATGAAATAGTTGGAGTCCAATATTTGACTGTCATTGGACTGAAGGACTAACTTTTGATCAGCACTAACGAAATTCTGATATTGCCAAATATAAATTTCGATCACTGTCAGATCAGAGTCACATTCTATACTAATAACTTGAACCAGAAAAAATATTTTGATAGTTATGTTTCCATTACCAGCTGGCAAGTTGTATATAATCTTTTTGAAGACTATTCTGAAACATCTGTAGGTTTTTTTCTAAATCAAAATATTGGATGTAAGATTTTATTTTGTTTTTGGTATAAATGGTTTAAGTGTGCATTATTGTACATGTACATGTATGGAAATGTATGTATGTATGTCTCTTACTTACGTGGTAGAGCAGAAAATTGAATTGAAGTCACTAAATGATTTAGTTCTGCCATGCACCTTTCGCCTCTGAAATTTTTATTCTTTATGTTGCAATTTCTTTATCAGGGTACGTCCATAAATTACGTCACGTAAAGTTTTGCCATATTCATCCTCCTCAATTTTCTTCTGTATCACACTTTTTGTATGGATTCCAATTTTTATATGGGTAGTCACGTTTCATTGTAACCCCCTCCTTCCTCTTCTGTACGTGACGTAATTTATTAATTACCCCTCACCAGCAGTTTTTTCCAACTTGTTTACATTGTAATGGGTCGAACTGCATGAAAATATATTTGATTTATCTCGAAAATAAACTTACAGAACAGCTAGATATGGACGATACACTTTAAAGAATTTTTTTGGATCCCCACCATAGACTTGAATTTTTTTGGTGAAATAAGGTTTAATTTATGGGAATACGACTATGAGTAACAAAAACGGAGCTGAATTGCAATTGTGAGATACCTTGGGCGTTAACGGGTTAAAAAATATTCATTTCAAATTTACTTATGTAAAATATTTACACTTTTGGATAGGCAACAACAATTTTACATTTTTACATGATTTTATGGACAAACAAGGACCTGGTTTTGCCTTTTGTATGAATCGACCACATCTGAAATCGGATTTTTAGTTTCTATTTAAATTTCATGTATTAAGTATATAATTTCAAATAAAACAAGGGATGATCTGGCCATTTATTGTATCGGCAATGATACATATTTTTTCAGTTGTTTGTACGTACTCTATGACCTAGCGCAAATGTTGTACGACAAAGTCGCTAGACTCAACATGATGTTAAGCTGGGCTTCAAAAAGTTCATCATGATGCAATCTATCTATCTATATCTATACACAAATAAAATAGAATAGTGTTTGTATGTCACGAAATAACTTGAAAACAAGTGACGGATTTACCTGATATTTTCACAGTTATATTCTTAAAGTGTTCAGACGTATGTATGTGTACAAAAAGTTGAAGAACTTAACTTTTTAGTAGAATTTTGTTTCACATTACCAAACAGGTTTGTCGGGTCAACAAGTCTACATAGATAAAAATGGAATCGTGTCTGAAACGTTTACAAACAACCTGCACTACAATCACTATTTGATGAAGTTTTGAATAGTTTTTCATTTATATTTGATAGCCTAGTTACAATAGAACTTGAATATGGTCTCAAATCTCTTAGCGAGAACTAACTGTGACCATTTTTTGAATCTAAGTCAGAAATTTCCATATAAAGATAAACGCAATGGCCTATAAATGTTCGTAATTCATTCAATTTTGTTTGATTTTTGCTCCATTTTCAAAGTTACCCCAAAACAAAAAATCGACTTTCGATTATATGAAAAATTATATATCTATTCAAAATAAATCTTTTGACAATTTATCAACTGCAATCAATAGCTAGGATGCCTGTACTTCTTTTTAAAATATAAATTATAATTCTTTGAAACAGCATGCATGAATATTAAAGTTTTCTTCGAAAAAACTATCAAAGTTACCCCGTTTTTCGTTACTTCAAAGGCTGCGAAATGTTTGTAAGGAATATATTTTGTGGAAATCTACCGGGAAAGCTGAATATAAGAGCAATCAAAATTTGACGTTTTGTATGGGAATGTTTGCACAACCTACTGCATAACCAACTGGGCAGTACAACGTTTGCCAGGTCTAGATCACCAGTAGAAGCATTAGCTTTCGAATGCTAATGTCGCGACTGTTCGTGTGACTAACATCTAGTTTGCCACGCTCTGACAGCTTGAGTACCGGGTCTATAAGTGTCAAATCAAGTTTTCCGACCAAAACAAAACATGCTCTACAACATGGCATCGAACTAGCAATCAAAAATTTCAACAGAAAGTATAGATAAAATAATTTTATTTTGTGATAACAGCGCCACTAGCGTTCTACTACTTATATTTTTATATTTCTATTAGATCACCTTATATAAATATGAACGAAACTTCGAAAAGTTCAAAGAAATATTTACCATTGTAACAAACCAGTTAAATTTATTCATCAGCCGAGAGACAAGGCTGAAAAACTGATCACCATCTGATTTGCAGACAAATACTCAAATAAGAACACAATAAATGATCGTAACCATAACAGTCAGTGTATTTCTTGTGGTTTGTTAAAAAATAAGCATGCATTTTAACTGTTCATCAATTGACAAATTTCCCTAATAAATTTCAAAAAATAATATTCGTCATGAAAAAAGTGAATTAGTCATAGTAAGGGTCGGATTTAAGAATATGGAGGCCCCGGGCCAGAATCTTGTTGGGACCCTTTCCCCACACAACTTTTTTTTATATGAGCTTTTGAATAAGGATACATTCATGTGTTATGTCTTTATAAATGTTGAATAACTATTTGAAATTCGATTCATTCGATTTCACTGATTCATGAATGTATGAAAATTGACCCATTCTCACTCCATCAAGGGAGTGACCTTGGGTCATTGCAACTGGAATTGGTTCGCATTAGGAACGTAGCAGAGGAATTATGCTTTGCTGTCCTGTCCCAATAACAATGTTTATGATGAACATTTTGAAACAGTGCTGGCCCTTGTTAAAGACGTAGTGTTATATGACACCCTAAATCAACAGTACTTTTATGCTTGTTTTCAACGAAATATTTAAAATTTATTATTTGCCATAGAAATCCGATTTTTCTTCTTGGTAAGTTTATACATCTGGAAAATATGTTCCGGTAAAATTCTACATCAATATTTCAAACAATTGCTTGGATAGGTATTAAAAATTAAATTTTGACCCATTATAACCCCTCCATGGCACCCCTCGCCCCCCGTTAATGCGGCCCTGGTCATAGTAATCAAAATTTTTGCTGTGTTATCTTTTCTAAATTCATTAACAATCAAGCCAAATAATTTTGGGATTTTGGGATCTCCATATAAATTCCCATATCCCATCTTCCAATTATGGATTCCAAGTTTCGTAATTTTTATTAGATCACCTCAAACAGACACTGCTCGCAGTGGGAGGTCTTGTTTTCCAATAGACAGCACATTCCTAGACGAATTTATTACTAAATCTGTCTGTTCGATTGCTTCCGCATGCTACCGAGACCCAAAAATCTTCCACCCATGAGCTCATTTTACGACGATATTTGCGGAATTTTGGGTCTCTCCTGTCCGAATGATTCAACGCAAATCTTTCGGTGCCAAATCTTCAAGTTCTCATCCACCGGCTTGAGACAGTCAGTGCTGGCTGGCGCTACCGTATATGTTTTATGTCCATGATTATGTGATTTATTGACATTTCATGACCTGTTACCCCGGGATGGCTTGCAAAGGGGGAAAAACGTCCCACCATTTTCGGGTTATAACCCGGGTCTCGCTGCAAAAAGCAAACACTCCGTGACTCGGCCAGTGGACCAGCGCTGTCGTAAATCAAATTTATTAAATCTATAAAACAAAAATCTTTCCTTCAAAAGTGCCAACCCCTGCAGCAGCAAAACAGTGCGAATCTTTCATCAGCAAATTCGTCAAGTCGTTGGACTTCAGTGGTTATGAGCATGCGAGAGCTTATCTCCTGGCTGGATGGCGGATGTTGACCGAGCAAAGTTTGCGAGCTCAAGCTCATGTAATGAATACAAATTTGTGAATTAAATTCCTGTGAGCTCACTAGCGCTGAAGTTTGTTGCATCATGCCAGCCAACTTCCAGCGTGGGGAATAACAAAAATCACATTAATCTTCACCGAATCATTCTGGCTCTGACGAAAGCTTCTCTCCCCGTTCGTCGCCACGCCAAGTATCGTCCCGGAACGTGCGCCAGTACTATTCATCTTGTGTGCGTTTTTGCTGTCAGTTTCCCAGAAGATCGACGACCACCGATAAGAAACGCTGCATTTATCCTGCTGTTTGTGCAGGAAAAATGGCTCAAGCAGGCCATCTCATGTTATAAAGTACTACTCTACTTTCCCAGTTTCCGCTTCCATGCCGTGTCGTTGCATCAGCAGCGGAGATGCAACGGTTGAAGAATATCCCATTCAAAAAAGTTTCGCCGAGGACCCTCCCGATCTGTCACATATGTTTAGAGAGATCTAAATAAGCAGACGGCAGCCTTCGGCAAGTATTGTGACATTCATACTCGCAATCGACATCCTGCTATCGATGGATACCGATCTGGATACGGTGAACTCAGCTGATGGGCTGTTTGGCCGATTCAAGATCAAGATAAGCACATTGAATCTCGTGTTCGGCCATTGAGCTCTCCGGCTCTGCAGAGACAGTGATTTGAAGGGATTACGTTTACGTACGTCGAGGATGGGTGATTCGCTCGGTATGTCAAATCCGGTAGAATTTCGTTGGTGGCCATCTGGACGTTTCAAACTTCGTAAAAATACAGAAGACGCATATGTCGAAGCAAAACTGGTAAACACAAATCGTCGTTCACATTTCACAAAAAATAAAGGCTTGGATTTAAAGCAAAAGTTTGAATCACTACCAAATGAGAACCTATAATATAAGTGCAACTCGATCGAAAGTATGGAAAAGACTGTAAACACATGTTCGGCCATAAGAGTAGTTGACCAATTTTTTTTGTATTTAATTTTAAGATGCTCCAATAGTTATCGAAGAGACTGCAATAAGCCGTATGTCTTTTCGTTTAGCAAGTGTCTCTTGGTTGTGAAATCTTAAAATTACTAACGCGAGATTATTTTTTTTAATATCCTTTCAATTTGAGGAGCCTAAACTCATAGAAGTGTGGGTCACATTTTGGTCAATTGTTAGATTTTGAGTAAAGTATACTTCCAAGCATTTCTATGGAATTTTTAGGTGATTAATCAAACAATGAAAAAAAAATACATGAATCGTAGAAGATTAGCTTCTTCTTGGCATTACGTCCTCATTGGAACAGAGCCTGCTTCTCAGCTAAGTGTTCTTATGAGATCTTCCACAGTTATTAAATGAGAGCTTTCTTTGCCAAATTTGCCTTTTTCGCATTCGTATATCGTGTGGCAGGTATGGCGATACTCTTTGCCCAGGGAAGTCGAGGAAATTTCCATTTCGAAAAGATCCTTGACCGATCGGGAATTTGCTTTGTAGCCGCAGACTCAAACCACTCGGCTAAGGAAGGCCCCTTTTGACTTATTTTCTACAAAACTGCTTCAGTAGCAATTCCCACGCTTCCTTCCAATGGGCTATGTTACCATGATTTCCAGGAATGAGGATTCCACGGACGCCATCCCATGGAACGTAAAATAGCATCAACAGCCGAACCATTCCTACCAACCCGGCAGAACCCATTCATCATAATTGTTGTCTCGATGTGCAAAACCTTGCACTAGATTCCAAGCAAATTTCATCCACTCAAAATGCCCTTTTCCGCAGAAAATCTACCCAAGCACAGAGCTACACTCAACCGAAAACACAACAAGAATGGCATCCAGAGGCATTTCCCTGTGCTTCTTGTGGCCATCCCTGATTCAAGCCTGGTTACAATCATGGTTCAAACCGGCCGATTCAATTCACTCCAATCAAATCCTTTCCAACGGCCGGAGGCCGTGAGAACTTTGCCCATGGTATTTTTATGATATTCCCTTTGCTCACCGCGTACTTTCAGCGAAGAAGTCACTGCAGCTCCCAAGCCACCTCCACCACCGCTGTCGACAACGACAAAGTTTGCTCACACTGAGCCCAAAGGGCTAATGAAACAAATTCCGAGGATTTTTCCAGACTCAAGAGCTTCAGAACTGTGAATTGAGAGCATCCTGGTGGAGTTCGGTTGCACAGTGGTACCGCACAGAGGCCAAAAATCAATTTTCTTGTTTTTCACTACTTTATGTTTTTGTGGTGGCCTCTCTATTATCCTAGTGGTTAAAGTCCGCGGCTACAAAGCATGCTGAAGGTGACTGGGTTCGATTCCCGGTCGGTCCAGGATCTTTTCGTAATGGAAATTTCCTTGACTTCCTTGGGCATAGAGTATAATCGTACCTGCCACACGACATACAAATGCGAAAATGGAAACTTTGGATAGAAAGCACTCAATTAATGCCCGGAACTCTAATGGAAGTGCTCATCGTACACTAAGCTGAGAAGCAGGCTTTCTCCAAGTTAGGACGAACCCAGATACCTCACCAAAGAATTGATAAAGGGCTTATTTTGATATAGGGTAACTGGGTGTAATACGCCCCAACGGGGCAATACGCCCCTCTTCATTTTCACGGGATTGAGGCTTCTTTCACACATAAATATGATTACATATCTTGAATATTCGCGAAAAAATGATGTTGCGCATATATGTTCTTTGAAAAGTATAAACAATCAATAGAAATTCTAAAAATATCGAATATCAGGTTTTTGGTTTAAAAATTTGCTTTTGATAAGCGAGTCTCAGGGGGGATGAAGCTCATTCTTTACTTTTGTACTTAATACAAAAACTTTTACCGGAAGACGACTGCTAATGTACCCTTTTAAGATTAGCAGGTGGTGGAATTCTCCTTGGAAACATTTCTATAACGCTGTGGACGTTTTTTCTACGGGAGGGGCATATTGCCCGGGTTGTTTTGAAACGTAAACGTTACACTTTTTAAACGGAGACTCCGGAAAATTAATTTGGCTCCATCATCCACAAAATTGGAAAGCTATAGGGTGAGGAGAGGGGGGTGACTAGCGTTTTAATGCAAGCGTAACGGCTAAAATTTCAAAAATACCAAAGTAAAATACATATATATATATATATATATATATATATATATATATATATATATATATATATATATATATATATATAGTTCCTTCCAATTCATGATCAAACGTCAACATCCCACCGCAAAATCGCTAGTGTTTGGAGATGATTTTAAGCTCCAAATTGCGAAATCATCACCTCCAAGTTAATTCTAATACCCTCCGTTACATGGATTATGGTGGCGCGTCGATCGTCGCAAGTTTCTCGTTAAAATAATATTCTCGGTTGACCCACCTAGACACTATTTCACACAAAAATCTACAAATCGCCCTCTACAAAATTGATAAAAGAATCGGTTGAGTTGTGAGATATATACTCTATTCTTTTTTAAATTCTATTATTATTTTTAATTCTAAATGTTACACAGTACAGTTTTTTCGAATTAACGAACTATAACTTTGAAACCAAGCAAATTTATTAATAAACTTACAGTCTTCAAACCAGCAAGCCACGAGCTTCCACAAGAATTTAACTGTAAATATATCACTACAAGCCGCACTATGCAAATCAAAACATATGAACAAGATCACAAATGAACATGGACAAGCTAGCTGTGTATTAACCAATGTACAGTTACACTCGTTTGTACTCGGGTTTGTACACGGGTACGAACACGGTGCTCAAACTTGTACACTGCACTTGTGTTCAAGTTGATGTACAAAATACCTTGCATGGCTCAAACATTGGGTGCAATGTTCGATTGCGTACAAAAACATCAGTGCGCATCCCGTTCATGTCGCACCGTGAAGACTGCCGAATACATATTGTTCTCCACTTCAATTTCAACGCTTGACAGAGCCGCTCGTTCATCACGTTCACCAGCAGGGCACGAGCCAGCTGATCGCCATCATGCTACTACAACTGTAGACAAGAATACATTGGAACTGAAACTTCCCTGCATCGCTCCAATGCTGTAGGATCCAGCAGAAGAATTTTCTATTGCTTCTGCTTGATTTTCCTCCACCATCTCTGCTGCGACATGCGATCTAGCTGCATATTGTCTTTTCGAGACGTTTGCCGAACTATTAAAATCAATATATTTGCCGCTGTTGTTACCGAGTCTTTGCATGCTATAAAACGATTGACTTTTACTGTGCGCTGTTTTCAAGTTATCCGTGAGAGAGAGCGAGACAACACCAACACACGTAAAAGTCAAAAGAACAAAAGAATTTATAGCGCGTACAAAGGCTCATAGCAGTTCGTGGCACATCGCATTCAGGGAGCCCTATCCAGCTTTTTACGCTAGTTATAAAACTGCTGGGGTTGATTCGATTTTGACGTTGCTTGCTACAGATTTTATGGTTTGGTCTTTGTAGGCAATGATTTCAAATTGTTTATTGAACTCTCAAATATTTTCACTGTTTCTATTTTCGGCTACGATTTCTTTGTTCTGCCTGGAATATTAGTAATTTAATTCTTATTTTACCATTTTAGGCACCGTAGGACTACCAATTTATAAACGGAAACAGCTGCTTCACAAAACCAATGGAAATTTCAATAGTTTTTGGATAATAACATTGTATCGTTAAGTAGATTTGCGGCTTGGCTATTCTGTATTTTCAGAAAAAGCGCAGGATCAGAAAAAGAGACCGTCCACAGTTTATAATCCATGAAAAGTGTGGGGTGATACAAGATTTTCATTGATTTTGTGTTATAAAGGACTACGCTTTAAATGACCAGCGCCGACGTATTGGTTCAACCACTCCCATCTGCGGCTTGCGTGAGCATGGACTTATTCTAACATAATGTCCAACATATGTGGGATCAAAATTCATGTATTTGGGGTACATAGATTATAGATTTTAGTATGTTCTGTTGTTACAACTCAGTAAACGGACCAGCATTACGAAAGCAATAATTTGGAAAACTAACATGGTCAAGAAACGCGACGGTCGTTCTTCAAAGTTCCTCTTTATTTGCAGTTCGTTTATTGGTTCACTATGTTTTTTTCAGTAGAAATGAAGAAAATTACATATGCATGATCTATAAAGAATTTTTTCTACGTATATTTAAGCTTCATATAAGACTACTGATAGTAATGCCACTGCAATAAGTGATCGCAAATTGGTGGAAGAGGTCTTTCACAATAAGTAAGCACGTCTGCTCAGTTGAAGGGTATAACTTTGAATCATTTATTCGTTTCAACTTCTTACGCTATGCAGTCGGTCCGCGCGGTGGCTACGTGACCTTTTTTGTCTACTCAGCATAAATGCGCTCATCGCCCCGGATGGCGTGATCGCGTTTATGCTGATCCATGTTTACTTTATTGGGTTGCGTTTATCGCAACCACTTAAGCCATGTATCCACCACACGCCCTAATTAATTACATAAAAAATGTAAGTTCAAAACTTACAATTTTTTATAAGATAAGATAGTAGAAGTAATATAAAAAGTAATATGTATGTAATAAGAACAGTAATATAAAATAAAACGTATAGTGTATGCAAATAAATGTTTGAAGTATTCTTACAAATTATACTGGTTATGTCAATATGTACAATTTATTTATAAAAGTAAGTAGTATGTTTAGATCATGAATTATTAATTTTTCACGTGTTCTTCTTCCTCACTTTTGTTTTCTGCTTCCAATATTTCTTCTTCACCATTTTTATCGTTTTTATTTTTCTTATCCACCACATGTCCTAAGTATCGTTTTATTCTATCTTTATGAACAGTGTCCAACTTTTTATTTATTTTTACTTGGATATTTTCTCCTAAATCATCTATGACTTTGAATGGACCTTTATATTTCGCTTGAAGTTTTTTGGATGTCTCGTCCTTGATGAGGACAAGTTCTCCTGCTTTAAAATTTACAAGTTTCTTGTTTTCGTCATAATCAGTTTTTCTTTGTATTTTTGTGTTTAACAATTGTTTCCTAGCGGCTTCGTGAGCGTGTCTAAGTTTAATTTTAAGAATTGTGGTGTATTCGTCTAAATTATAATTTTGTTCTTCTGATTTTTCTGTTAAATTGGACGGTACATTAGAAAGTTTCCCATAGACTAAATAAAAAGGTGTATGTCCAGTTGATGAATGCACTGTATTATTATAGGAGAATTCATAGAATGGCAACCATTCATACCAACTGAATAGTTTACCATCGCATTGAATTCTCAAATATGTTCCCAGTACTTTATGTGAGTTTTCCAAGGCTCCTATGGTTTGGTGGTGGTAGGCGGTTGAATTTAGTTTTTCTATTCCCAAAATATTTGCTACGGATGTAAACAGTTCTGACATGAACTCCGTTCCTCTGTCAGAGACAATTGTTTTTGGCACTCCATACTTTAAAATAACACTGGTTACAAAAGCATTTGCAACGGTCAATGTGGTCTTATCAGGGATTGGTGTCGCTGTTATAAATTTTGATAGTTCGCATTGTGTTGTTAAGATGTACTCAAATCCATCTGATTTAATTAATGGACCAACGATGTCCAAGTATACTTTTTCAAATGCTGAACTAGCGGTTGTGGTTATCTTCATTGGTATTTTTAAATTTGATAATTTATTGATTTGGCATTTCTTACAACGTTTGATAAATTGTTCGACGTCTTTACCCATACCTTTCCAATAATATCGTAATTGGATGGTATTCAGAGTTCTTTTGATTCCACTGTGGCCAGCTGTTGGCAGTATATGAAAATCATTCATAATAAGAAGTTTTTCTTTTTTGTCATTAACTTCCTTAATTCGTTTTCCAATCACTATGAGCTTGGGCATGCCCTCAACTTGTAATTCGTTGATGATTTTTATTAATTTTTTAGATGTTGCAACATTCTTTATTATTAGCGCTTTATTTTCTTTTTTAGCATATTCCACTATGCGTTTCATTATTCCCCGTAGGTGAACTAATGTCGTCTGTGATGGAATTGATATTTTATCTTTGGAAAACTCGACGTCTTTAATTTTTTCGCTTAAATGAAGTTCTATGCTTTCTATGACGGGTGTCGTAGGTTGATCAGTCCTATTTACTCCAGTCATATTAGCTGAACTTTCTCTATTTTTCCGTTCCATTGAACGTGTTGTTATAAGGCAAGTTTTTTCAGACAATGATTTTAAATCATGGCTCGAAATCCGCGATAACGCGTCCGCTATCACGTTCTCCGTACCTCGTTTATAAATCACGTCGAAATCATATTCTTCTAGAGCTAATCTAAATTTAGTTAACCGACTAGAAGGGTCTGTAAGTGAGAAAAGATATACTAGGGGTCTGTGGTCAGTATACACCACAAACTTCCTTCCAAACAAGTAAGGTCGAAAGTGACGTATACCCCAAACCATAGCTAGTAATTCTTTCTCAATAGTTGGGTAATTTTTCTCTGCCTGATTGAGCATCTTACTGGCATATGCAATCGGTTTGCCGTTCTTATTTGAAAGTACTGCACCAATCGCATATCCCGATGCATCAGTATGCAGATGAAATGTATTATCTTTTGAAAAATCTGGAAAATCAAGTATAGGTGGACTCAAAAATTTTTCCCTGAGTAAATTAAATGAAGTTTCGCACTCTGGGGTCCAAACAAAATTTGCATATTTTCTAGTTAAATAGTTTAAAGGTGCGCAAATTTCTGCAAAGTTTTCAATATGTTTTCTATAATAATTGGCAAAGGCAACAAATCGCTTTACTTCATCCGCGTTTGTTGGCTTGGGCCATTTTTTAATGATTTCGATTTTTGCAGGATCCGGGCGTACTCCTTCTGCAGATATATAGTGACCCAGATAAACGAGCTTTTCCTGTAAAAAGTTACATTTTAATGGATTGAGTTTAAGATTTACTTGCCTCAATCTTCCAAAAATTTCGCAAAGGTTTCTGTTATGGTTATCTAGTGATTTTCCATAAATGATCAGATCGTCTAGATAAACTAAACATTTTTCTCCATTGAGACCCGCCATAGCAATGGTCATGAGTCTTGAAAAAGCTGATGGACTTATCTTCAGGCCCATCGGTAATCTCGTCATCTGGTATTGTCCAGTTGACGTAGAAAAAGCAGTTAAAGGTCTATCTGCTGCTTTTAACTGGCATTGATAGTATCCTTGTGAAAGGTCTAGGTGCGAGAAGTATTTGGCTCCTGCTAAAGAGTCGATTACTTCTTCAATATTTGGAAGTGGGAATTTATCATTTTCGAGAACATTATTGAGTTTTCGATAATCAATAACGAGTCTCCATTTTTTAGTATCATTTGCCGATTTCTTCAGTACTAAAAGAATCGGACTGTTCCACTCTGAGCTAGTCTTCTCGATGATTCCATCGTTCATCATATTGTCGATTTGCTTGTTAATTTCCACTTTTTGTGACTGTGGTAGTCTGTACTGTTTCGAATATACGGGCGTCGTGCCACTTTTTAATTTAATGCTAGATGTGTACATGCTAGTTGTAGTTAATTTGTCGTTTTTCAAGCAGAACACGTCGGCATATTTCAGACATAGTTTCGTTATAGTTGCCTTATCCTTGGACGATAAATGTTCCAAATTTAATTCCTTTAATAGTTGCTCAGATCTATTCGCATCATGTCGTGGTGCTTCAATTTTCCCTATTATATTGAAATCTTTCAATCTTTTTGTTTCAACCTTTAAAGAATCAATACATATAGGTTTATTTGCAACGTTTACAATTCTAATGGGTATCTTCCCATCTTTCGGTGTAGCAATGGAATTCGCTACAAATACAAATGGTGATATCTGCTTATTCAGAACCACACATTCCTTTCTCTCATTGGTAGGTATGCATGTTAAAATTTCTGTGCGTGCTGGTATAGTCAGCATGCTACGTTGGTTAATTTCAAATGGAATGGTAATATGTGAATTCTCATGCATCAGTTCTAATGTCATATTCTGAAGGTTTATATTTGCTCTATAATAACGTAGAAAGTCAGTACCAATCAATGCAGGTACACTTTCGGGTAAATTTTCCGCTACATGTAATATGGTTTTAAATTTATAATGTTCGTTTGTTATGGAAGTCTTAATTGTTCCTAAGGAACGGGATTTTCCGTTAATCCCAGTTATTGTAATTGTTTCTGCAGTGTTAATTATAACACCTTTGGGTACTAGATTGCTCGATATGATTGAACAACTAGCGCCGCTATCGATAATAAAACCAAATTTATTCCGATAACAACCAAATTTTACTCTGAGTAATTTTCCATTACTCACGAAAAAGATTTGCCACGTTTACATCTTCATTGGGTTCGATATTCTCTTCCACTACGTTGGCAGCGTGGCGATTTTCTTGTCGTCCACGGTTATTGTTATTCCTGTTGTTGTTGTTGTTATTATTATGATTATCCCGCTGTTGACTATTATTGTTATTCTGGAAGTTATTTTGAAAGTTACCTCTTTGGTAATTTCCTCTTCCTCGGAAATTTCCACGTCCTCTTCAGAAACCTGATGAACGACTTCGATAATAGTTGTTATGGTTTCCTCTCCAGCCACTGTGGTGACCTCTGGTATTTTGCTGGAAGTTGCACCACAAAGCTGTTTCGTTTTTGGGTTTCGATGTTTCCGGGTTGCATTCTAATGCGTCCGAAATCGCTTTATTGAGGCTAGTAGGATTTCTAGCCCTCAACAAGAATTGGGTCGTTGGATTTTGCAATCCATCAACGAAAGATTTCACAGCTACGGATTGTACGATGTTAGCAGCGGCAGCCTCCGTTGCGAATGTACCTTGTGATACATGCGCGGCGGCGAGTTTCGTTGCCAAACTCTCTATTTCAGATCCGAAATCTGTGATTGTTTTGTTTTGTTGCTTTTTCGAGGCCATTTCATTCTCTACGGCTCTCGGAGTTAGCTTTACTGAAAACTTTGTTTTCAAGGCAGTAAACGCGTCATTTAGGGTAAGTACATTGTCGATTGAGCCATGAGCTGCGCCCGACAATGTTACTTTCATAAATTTTAGGACATCTATCTCTGGCACTTCTGTGGCGTAATCTTGTAACAATTCAACACTTTCGATGTACTGCTGAAGGTTACTTGCAGTGCCATCGAAAGGTTTGACTATTTTAAAAGCCAATGTTAGGTCCAATTTTGGCGGCATTGTCAATTCTCTTAATTTAGTTGCAATTAATGTTGACAATTCCTTGAAAGATGTTTTTAACTTTGTCTTGTAGTATATGGAAACTTCAGGAGATAATTTGGGTTCATTTTTTTCCAATAATTCTTCGCCCTCCTTGAAACAATTTCTCGAGTACTCTGACTTTTTAATCAGAGTGCTCTCTAAATAGTTCCTATTTGGGCTTTTCTTGAAATTTGTTAAATTTACTACTAATTTTGCAATTTGTTCCCGTATTGCAAAAATGGGATCGTCCATGAATTAATCATACTAGCCAAATAATTAATAAACAAAAATAAAACTTAACCAATCAAGCCTTTGGAAAATTCACTGTATCTAGGGACATACCTGATTTTGATTTTTGGTGAAGTAGGATCCACGAATTCCACATCGGAGCTATAGTTTAATTCAGCATTTGAACACTTGTCACATCACGCCTTCCAGTCACTTCCGGTTATGATTATCCTGATGGTGATTTTTCCCTCGAGAGTTCGAATTTCATCGTTCCGGCAACTGCTGCTATGGTTATCCCGATTGTCGCTCCAATTTCTGCTCTATCCCGCTTACGGATAATTATCTCCAAAGGTCTCCATATCGACGATTTTACTTTTTCTTCACATTTTAGTTTATGTTCATTTCACTCATTAACAAGTTTCTTAGTTTGTTGTTTAGTCTTTAGACTTGCATTTTTGCACTTTTCCCTTGCTTAAACTGGTACAACGACTCGACGTGCCACTCTTTCGGCCAATCTTTCAGTATTGTGGCGGTGCAACCTAGCCAACACTTTTACCGCAACGTATCCCGTCGTTACAGCTGCTAGCACACATAATGCGATAGATTGTGCAGTGAAATGGCCTTCGTAGTTTGCTGCGGTGGCTGGGGCGGCGACGATTTCGTCCGCACTGAACCAGCCCATGATGGATTAATAATTGCCTTACGACACTTTAACACTGTACACTGTTATTCTCGCTATCCACAGTAACTCTGGTTGAATCGGGGCACTACACTACAGGCATATTAGTGTTTGCTATCCAAAGAATCCTCTCCTGGCAGGATCGCCATGCAATAAGTGATCGCAAATTGGTGGAAGAGGTCTTTCACAATAAGTAAGCACGTCTGCTCAGTTGAAGGGTATAACTTTGAATCATTTATTCGTTTCAACTTCTTACGCTATGCAGTCGGTCCGCGCGGTGGCTACGTGACCTTTTTTGTCTACTCAGCATAAATGCGCTCATCGCCCCGGATGGCGTGATCGCGTTTATGCTGATCCATGTTTACTTTATTGGGTTGCGTTTATCGCAACCACTTAAGCCATGTATCCACCACACCACATTTTCTGCAGCATCAATCCGGACCATTAACTTATGTTTGCCAACCTAAAATAATCAGAATATTAGAATAAAATAAAAGTAATTTAAAGTTTATCGATATCCATTTCCTAAAAACAAGACTGCAAATTTTTGACTATTCTTTACCAAAATTTTCAAGTCTAAGATGCTCACTTAGATCCAATTATAAAAATTATAGTATAGGCAAAAAATGTCAGAAAGGGGGTGATACAAAATTTATAGCAAGCAAGTGTAAAATGCTGGATGAATGTAAACATTCACTCTCTTGTTTGGTACGTGTCACAAGAGCGTGCAAGAGCAGCAACTCTCACAGACTGCAACAGTATCAAGCCATTCAGGTGATGTATGTTTTGCATAAAATTGGTCATATTTTCTGGTAATTCAGCCTTTAACCACCTTATCATATTCTATTGGACCATTGAACATCCCTTTGGTTGCAAACATAGCACAGAAAACAAAAAAATATTCGCCTCTGTTTCTTGATCAGAATGAGAGTGTGCCAGCGAATGTTACAAGTGGTGACACACAGTAATCGGCACCAAACAGAACGGGACGGTCCTGGTGTAGTGGTTAGAACACACGACTCTCACGCCGAGGACCTGGGATCGAATCCCATCTCTGAGATAGTCACTAAAAATTTTAGTGACGACTTCCTTCGGAAGGGAAGTAAAGCCGTTGGTCTCGAGATGAACTAGCCCAGGGCTAAAAATCTCGTTAATAAAGATAGAAGATAGAAATAGGCACCAAACAGTGGGTGGTGTGTCTTGTTTTCGTTCATGTCTCGTTATCTTCCACGAACGACAAATGTCATGCGTGTTGTATGAATACAGGCGGATAAATGGGATGAAATTATGGCTCGTGTGTCAATGATCGTTAAATTTTTCAAAGCCTGGTATCCAGCTTCGAGCACATCCAGTGGACGATCATCGCTCCTCAATGCTCCGTTTTCACGCCCAGCTGCTTCAAGATCTTCAACCATTTATCAAACTCGTCCAATAAAACGTGTTCCTTACCGCTTCAATCTATGGAAATTCCATAAGCGCCTGAAGGTAACGCTTTTTCAGCAGATAATCGTTGGAATAACGCTTCGTGGTGGTCTCCCATGCAATGACGTTATTATCATGAGAATCATGAATCAACGATACAAAGGTTGACGTGAGCCACCTTTTGTAATCCCCATCAAACTCAGGCAACGAAATTGGTGGAAGACGAACTGCTGTGTGCAGCCCCAACCGACAGCCACTTACCTGTGCCCTGTCCCAATAAATAAACAATGAAATCTCCAAACTCCGACCCCCGTGACTTATTAGAAATTGTAGCTGATCCTTGCGATCGATCCCAGCCCAAGTTATCTAGGTCGATAAATCCGTTACCGCTTCCAACAGCTACTAACTTGTAGCCTGTCTAAGACAGGTCTTGATTAAATGCAAATAATTTCGCCTCACTCCGCCCAGAAATGTATTTACAATTTGAAGTAAAGCACTAAACGCACCTTGTATGACGAATTCAAAAGAATGCTCAATATTCACTTTTCGCGTCTCATGATTGCCAAACCTAAATATTGTATGAGAAGATTTATGGCCAATTTGTAGAACAAATGGAACCGCTATGAGTTGCAACCAAGGGTAAAAATGTTCCACTTGGGCCCAGCCTCTAGATATAGCAATCGATTCTCACACTTTGCCCACTTGCATGGTTTGCATGGCCGAGAATGTCAGCCACGGTTGAACGTTGTTCCGGGATTGGGTTCAGTTCAGTATGCAAAGTACAACATTCAGTCATGGATTCCAACGAGAGGCGATGACACCACGAAACATGCTGGATTTAACAAATTTGTACGACAATTAAAACCATTTCAGCACCGTCAAGCCAAGGACGGGACATTCTCCGGGTGCCATTGGTACGAGAGGATTATGTGCGAGCTTTGGCGTGATTTGAGGAATTGGGTTGAGGATTACATTCCGAATGAATCAGTCTTTTGGAGAAAATTGAGGCGCCACATCAACTTAAATTCTACAATTAGAAAGACAGCTGTGAAATTTAGAGTAAAAGCCAATTCTCATATAATTGAAGATAAATGATAACACTTGATCTAAAACAAAAATCTCATTCAGGGCATTCAAGCTTCTTCTTCATCTTCTTCTTTTTGGCATTAATGTCCTCACTTGGACATGGCCTGCTTCTCAGCTTAGTGTTCTATGAGCATTTCCACAGTTAGAGTAAGGTGGGGCAAAAGTTCGACCTTAGTGGTATAATCAAAGTTTCCAGGAAAACAATAGCAGTTGAAACAAAACAAATACCATACAGTGAACCTTCAACATATTGGCTATAATTTTGCTGAACAAACTTGGGTCAAAATATTTACTCATTTTTAGTTATAACAGTTTCAAAATTGATTATGTTATTCGAACTTTTGCCCCACCGGTGGGGCAAGAGTTCGAATCAAGTGTGGGGCAAAAGTTCGCTGGCTTAAACAAAAATTATCGATCCTTTTATGACAGGCATACCTTACACCAGCCGTAAACTTAAGTTTGACGAAAAATACACACTAAATTTATATCAAAAAATTGCCCAAAACCGAGTTAATTATAATATACTCAAAAATAGCAGTTTTTCGCAAAACTAAGTGGAAATGTAAAATTTTGGTGACAATTTTCACACGATCAGACGAATTAAACTAAATTTGAAGATAATATGTGGATTTTAGGCAATTTGCAATTTTTTTCGTGATTTTATACATGGGTCGAACTTTTGCCCCGCTGATTCGAACTTTTGCCCCACTATGGGCCAAAAACTGTTTTCAAGCATCTATGCAAAAACTAATACACCTCAAAGCAACCTTATCATAGGCCTAGAAACGCCCTTACATAAAATATTGAAAAAGATTTTATCTTCAATTGGTTCCATGCAACGAAAGTTTGACCAAAAATTACAATATTCACGTCGAAAAACAAGAAATAGCCATAACTTTTCCAAATCTCAATCGATTTTTATGATATTTGGAGTGAAAGTCTCTTACTTGAATAGCAATTGAACCACCATGACATTTATAAGATTTGTTTTGAATTGAGCTAGAAATCTTAAAAAGAAACTCTTACCCCACTCGAACTTTTGCCCCACTTTACTCTATTAACTGAGAGCTTTCTTTGTCTAAGTTGCCATTTTCGCATTCGTATATCGTGTGGCAGGTACGATGGAATCTATGACATTTGGTCGAAAGACACTTGGTCGAACGACATTTAGTCGAATGACGGTCGAAAGTATATTTGGTCGAACGAACATTTCGTCGAATGGACATTTGGTCGAAAAGGTTTAGTTGAAGCTGAAAGCAAATAATGTTTGGATGAACCGACATTTCGTGGAAAGAATAGTGCTCGAGGCTAAATAGTTTGTAGCATTTTGTCACTAATGCAAGAGAGATTAAATAATTGAAAAATTATCAGCCTTTTTTTCAAAAATCTATTTTTTTTTTTAAGATTAGCAAAACTATGATACTCAATTTGATAGATGCTCTTCCAAGATATTAATTTACCTCTTGCGTTTTTTAAGTTTCATACTGCTTTTTCGTTCAGGCGTGTTCTGAGATTCGAGATGTAAACAAGCCAACTTTTTTCACTTCAGTCAAAACGTCTTCCCTTAACCAATACATAGAATTAGCACAGTTTTCATTTATAATAATACAAAGCTTCTACTGCAAACTCTGTTATTCACCTGAGGACATCAGCACTGTCAGCAAAGCCATGTATTTGCTTGAGGAATGTTATTAAGCTGAAAGTCACAATCAGTCTATTGGCCATAAGGGGTCATGCCCAAATTACGTCACGCTCCAAGGGGGGATGGGTCAAGCCAAGCCCTACAAAATTTTCAGAGGACTCATACAAAAAACTTGGGGGGGGGGTCAAAAAAGTTGAAATTTAGCGTGACATAATTTGTGTACCATCCCTAAGTAGAGTTCTGATTTCCGCATTCAAAATTCTTATCCACGTCCGTGAGCTGCAAAACCCCGAATTCAAAGAAAGATTCCCTCCGAATACTTCCATCAGATGAGCTGATTTTCATTACGAAGAAGGATGATATTTCAAAAGAATAATAACTGAAGAAAACATTATGTTCACATCGTTAAGTAATAACATAACTTGTTGAGCAGTTTTTCAAAGAATGATGATATTTTAAAAGAATAATAAATTCACTAGAGCTAAAAGTTTCATTCAATGGACAAAAAAATACTAAAAGTACATTTGAATAATCATTGAAATCCTAGATTGTGGCATAACTTCAAAATACAAATTTAAAAACAAAATGAAAAGGTGTATTGAATTTAAAAATAAGACTACATTAAATGTCCCATTATTTATTCAACAATAGTTAATAATTCAGATTATTCAAAAGAATACGTTCTTCTTCTTTTTTCTGGCGTTACGTCCCAACTGGGACAAGCCTGCTTCTCAGATTAGTGTTCTTATGAGCACTTCCACAGTTATTAACTGAGAGCTTTCTTTGCCGATTGACCATTTTTGCATGTGTATATCGTATGGCAGGTACGATAATACGCTATGCCCTGGGAGTCGAGAAAATTTCCCTCACGAAAAGATCCTCGAGCAGTGGTATTCGAACCCACGACCCTCAGCATGGTCATGCTGAATAGCTGCGCGTTTACCGCTACGGCTATCTGGGTCCCACAAAAAGAATACGTTATCTCATCAAATTTGCAAAACTTAGGAAACAATCATCAATTTTACCAAATGATTCCATTCAACTAAACATCATTCGACTAAGATAAATTTCCCAAAGCCATTCGACCAAATGTCCATTTGACCGAATGTCCTTTCGACCAAATGTACTTTCGACCAAATGTCATTCGACCAAACGTCATTCGACCAAATGTCATTCGACGAAATGTTCTAAAGCCGGTACGATGATACTCTATGCCCAAGGAAATCAAGGAAATTTCCATTACGAAAAGATCCTGGACCGACCGGGATTCGAACCAAGACACCTTTAGCATGGCTTTGCTTGGTAACCGCGGACTTTAACCACTCGGCTAAGATAAACTTTTTAGGGCATTCAGGCTATATGCAACAAATATGTAAATGTATTTGCCCACTTATTAACAGAAAATTTTTCTTAAAAACATGCTTTTTACTTCAAACAAATTTTCAGACCAATCATGTTGTATGCTGTACTAATATGGACTAGTTGTTGTGATATAAGGAAGAAATCTTTTTCTGTCACGATAAATGCGTTATATATTTAGTTTAAGTTAGAAAACAACCTTATTTATTGATAGCATTTTTTTCTCTTAGAGGCAGGTGAATTCCGCTCATCTGTAAACATTCTGAACTGCTAGGACAAATGCAATGTAAATGTTGCTTACTATTAAGTTTTACCAAATTGACAGATATCCTAGATACAAATGAGGAATTTATGTAATCATTAAAAAGATAGTAATGGCGATGACATTCAAAACAAAAATAAAACTTTCCATTCAATATCCTAAGCAATCTTATTGTATACAACCAATCCAACTAAACACGAGACATATTCTTCTCTTCTCCGTCCGCCAGAATCCTCTGCATGCCGGATGTCCGTGCCACATGCCGCACGGTGCCCGGTTTGACGCGCGAACAGCTGGAACTTTGCTACAGGGCAAGCGATGTGACGGCCGCGGCCATCGAGGGACTGGAGCTGGGAGTACGCGAGTGTCAGCATCAGTTTCAGTGGCACCGGTGGAACTGCTCGTCGCTGAGCACCAAAAGTCGAAACCCGCACACGTCCAGCATGCTGAAACGAGGTAAGGAAGCCCGGTCACGGTGTGTCTGGAACCGTTATCAATGGGGAAAATGGCCATCAGTTCGGTACCACCACTCGAAAAATGTGGTAACCTAACGTGCTCTTCGTGAATTTGAGAATGTTTCATCGAAAGAAGAGATATTACCATGTTTGTTGATTTAAGACACACTGTGACCGTCCTATAGTTTCGTTACCTACTCTAGCAGCAGGGATTATTAAAAATTAGACACATAGAATCGACGTGTTTCTGGGTGGTACCAAACTGAGAGGGACCACACCCGGCGAACGATGGCTGAAAAGGTCAGTTCATTAGCTGACATGTTGGAAATTTATTTCTCACCTTCCACGACTCCCAGCCAGCAGAAGACGATGACGATGTCTTATTCCTTTACCATTCGGGACTGCTCAATAATGTGCGCTTGCGGCCTAAGTACGCGTGACTAATGTCCATCTTTTCGGTGTCTATAATTTTCTAGCCTGGGGATATCCTGTCGGAGTGAGAAAACTGGAAACAAGATGACACTTCCATTTTAGGCAATTATTGTCGAGAACGGAAGATATATTTCAATTTTTACGGTTATTTAAATTCTTTGAATCGTTACCTGAGGAAAAAATGCCTTTAGTTGTGTGATTCCACAACGAAGCATCTACATAGAAGACAAAGAGTTAGCCTCCTAAAGATTCGAAACGTAATTTCTGAACAACATCATTGAGTATTTCCTGGTAATATCTTTAGCAGAAGTCTAATTTAAAATTTTAAGCCCGGATACACAAAATACGTTATCATGACGCAACTTTGAAGGATATAAGAGGCAATGTAGGTACCTCACCCTTCAATTGTGTCATGAACCTGACCTCAATCGATGTCGCAGTTTCCTTACACATTTGCTCAGCTGTTTTACCTTAAACTGCCTATTTCAGATTTCAATGCATCAATTCTTGCATTTTCCTCCCATCAGTAGCCTCTCCAACGATTGAATTGAGCTCTCGAGCCATTACATTGTTACGTCACACGTTGCACATCAAAGCAAGTGTGCCTATAAGTGTATTCAAATAAATTCATTTGAATGAGTCTCAAAACAGAGGATTTCGTCAGCTTACGTGATGCCGAATAGCTCTGTGAATGACACTGCTCCAGTCCCATCGACGACGACGACGGCTGCCTTGACGACTACCCTTTCGATGCTTCAGTCTGCTATGGCAGCCAACTAACAAACCATTCGATTGTTCCACACGGCTACCAGTTTTATGGGGTGCATAATTTCTGTAGCATCCGATCTGCCAGTTCTGCCAGCATCAATCCCCGAGGTTCGTCGTCTGTCTTGTTGTCACCGGGCTTTCCACAGGTAGCCCTGGAAGGCTGATGGATGGACGAATGACTTAACCGCGACATCCCAGCGACATTGTGGACCGTTGTCGAATTGATCGATTGCTCACCAAATGCAAAGAAGAGAAATGTTGCAAGCGGGAAATGCATCAATTCGTCTCCGCGTTGCTTTTGGTATTCATAGGGAAAGTCGGGGTAGAAGTGCTCTCATAGGTAGGATGAGCCATCGCTACTTTGGAGAAAGAAAAAATGTGCTTGCATTAGATTTTCATTTTCAAATGAGTGGCCTTAACGCAAAGAGGTGTAAGTGATATTTTGATTAATGGGCTGTCCATTAATTACGTAAGGCAATTTTCTGGATTTTTCGGGATTCACTATCGCGTAAATTCCCAGGCTCTTGTGAAACACGAGCCACCTACATGGTTGGTGTATGGGCATGGCTTTGATAATGAGAAACATAGTTTTTTTTTTTTTCAAACAAGCTCATATCTTATCATTTTTATATTTTTCTTTGGGATTTTTAAAATGCTACCTGTAATGATTTTGTTTATATAACCTCCTAATAAAAAATTGAATTTTTAAAAATAAATACCAAACTGGCCAGCACAGACTCCACGTTTTTGTTTTGATGGAACATAAATAATAAACAATGTTTCTATCCCATTACCGGAATCCGTTGCCCGAATGCCATTACCTCAAATTCAACTTGTCTTGTGTTAGGGTTGAAAGAACTCAATTTTGCATTAAACCAATCCATATTTGTTTTTTTTTTAATGAAATTAATGGCAAACTACCCAATGAGGACCTTGAAAATTTAGCCCTAAATTGAGTAATTAGGCTCAGCTACAAAATTACGTTGAAACAACCAAAAATTGATTTGAACCTCGCCTCCCTATATTGAGGATTTTTTTAGAGAATAGTTCAGCCTACTGATATCCTTGATACTGCATTCTGCAGTTATTATTCGATTATTATAATTCTTCTTCTTCTTCTTCTTGACGTTAACGTCTCCACTGGGCCAAAGTCGGCTACTCAGCGTAGTGTTCTTATGAGCACTTCCACAGTTATTTACTAAAAGCTTTCTTTGAGAAAGTTGCCATTTTTCGCATTCGTATATCGTGTGGCAGGTACAATGATACTTTGTGCCCAGGGAATTCAAAGAAAATTTCCATTACGAAAAGATCCTGGACCGACCGGGAATCGCACCCAGACACCTTCAGCATGGCTTTGCTTTGTAGCCGCGGACTCTAACAACTCGGCTATGGAAGGCGATTATCTGCAATTATTATTCAGTAAATCGATGATTACTTAAGATTTTTGGAGAGTATACTGCCGTGAATTGCAAATCAGTCCCACTACAGATTTCCGCACCGTGTAGCATGAAAATGAACCGTATTTTGCTCAGTTTTATATTTTTATCGGAAAGATATCGTAGTGGAAAGCAAATTGTGAAAGTTTCACTAAGATTTGAACATGTTTCAATTTTCTGTAATTTTTTGAATATTTATATAGAAAACGAGTTTGGAAACTTCACAATCCATTTTCTCTTTGCTTACTTTTCACAGATGGGACAGACTTGCGATTAACGGCAGTATATCAGCCAACCCAAGTTCAAAACTTATTGGAAAACTTCCATTCATGATATTATGTACCGATGAATAGTTAGGAACCCTCGCATAATATTTCAGCTAAATTCAGCTAAAGATGTTCAAGTTTGATGGAAAATCAATCTTTGAATATGTTGTATTTTTATACGCCAGCATATCAGTTTCTAGCAGCTAAGAAACTTCTGAATTCCATCCGAACCATCATTGGCTAGCCTATATTTTTTTCTGGAAGGGGCCTACAGGGGCCTGGCAAATTCTAATTTTGCAGAAGTAATATCGGTCGCAATAAACACGATTTTTCCCAGTTTACATAGATTTGTATTTATTTAATTTGTTTGTGATTTTGTCTCATATCTTTGGACATTTATTACTTAAACTAACTAAATTTACTAAAATTAATTTAACTTAACTAAAATTTACTCAACTAAACATGACATATACTTTGTAATTGGATTAAATGGACAAATTGATGTGAAATTTGCGAAAAAAAATATTAGGTTTTGGAAGACCACACACTACTCGCCAACGACGTGTTCTGTCAAATTCCTTAATAAAATCCCTTGGAGATTTTGCTTTGGAAACTCTTTAAACATTTCTCCAGAAAAGTCTTCTACGTACGTAATTTAATGTATTCCATTTGTAAGATTAAAATTTGTTTTGAATTTTCTGGAATAACTTACGATTTCTACAATAAATAACACAATAAATTCTAGGAGTCTCACCAAATCAAGGATTCTTCAGAGAGCTTACCAACAGTGTTTCCAACATTGCTTTTGAAAATCTTCCTAAGATTTCTCCTCGGATTGCTTCAACAAATCTTTCAGAAAATCTTCAATGATTGCTTGCAAATCGCAGCAAAAATTACCCAGGACTTCCTGTAGAAACAATAAATTATTCTTCCAGATGTTAATCTAAGGATTACTTCTAATACTCCACAAGCGTTTCAAAAGCAATTAATCAGGATTCAATTGGAAGAATGTTCTTGGCGATTTCTCAGAGTAGATGTCCGCAGATCTATCTGCATTTTTTTTACAGAAAATAATCCTTAGGTTTCTTTAAAAATCAGGTTGATGTAGCACCCCATTTTACTCAAAACTTTTGAAAATAACATTTGAAAATTTCTTCAAAAATGGCTACTAGAGAAAATAAAACATTATTGGAGGATTTTTCAATTAATTTTGGAATTTCTCAAGAAACTCCATCAGGTATTCTTTCATTGAATTACTCCATTTTTCTATTTTAGAATTTCAAACCCGGGATTTTTTATAAATAACAATAAGAAATCTTCCAACTATGAATTTTTGGCTCAAAAACTACTCATATCTAATTTATTTAGGATATCTAGATAAACAAATACAAAACAGTTCTATAACAACTTCTAAGGAAACTCGATAAATAATTTCAGCTAAAATTGAATTTGGAAAAATATATGAAATTCCTACCGCAAAATTTACCGAAAAACTTCTGAAACTTTTTAACGAAATTCCTAACGAAAATCTTAAGTAGGATTTGTAGGATCTACTACAAAAATTCTTGTCAAGTTTTTCGTCTTTCATAACGGACAATGAATGACGTTGAAACGGATGAAATTTTTACTGAAGGTTATTATATCAAAGATGTTAAACAATATTTTGCATAAACAGCAAAGGTTTATGATGCTTTGGCAAAAAGATTGATGAAGTATCCAATTTTTTCTACCTTGCAGAAATTCCAAACAAACTTGTTAAACATTAAAGCCTCTTTAACAAATTAATCTTTCTTGTCTTCTGGATTCCCCAGAATTCTGACGAAAAGCCTCTAGTATTTCTTCTTCTTTCTGGCATTACGTCCCCACTGGGACAGAGCCTGCTTCTCAGCTTAGTGTTCTTATGAGCACTTCCACAGTTATTAACTGAGAGCTTACTATGCCAATGACCATTTTTGCATGCGTATATCGTGTGGCAGGTACGAAGATACTCTATGCCCTGGGAAGTCGAGAAAATTTCCAACCCGAAAAGATCCTCGACCGGTGGGATTCGAACCCACGACCCTCAGCTTGGTCTTGCTGAATAGCTGCGCGTTTACCGCTACGGCTATCTGGGCCTCTAGTACTTCCGCCCTGGAATTACGCGAGAAATCAATCCCAGACTATATTCTTCTTCCTTTTATTATTCTAATTCTTCTTCCTGGCATTAACGTCTTCGCTGGGATCGATTCTGCTTCTCAGCTTAGTGTTCTTATGAGCACTTCCACAGTCAACTATGAGCTTTCTTTACCAAAGTTGCCATTTTCGCATTTGTATATCGTCTGGCAGGTACGATGATACTCTATGCCCAGGGAAGTCAAGGAAATTTCCACTACGAAAAGATCCTGGACCGAGCGGGAATCGAACCCAGAATCCTTCAGCATGGCTGTGCTTTGTAGCCGCGGACTCTAACCACTCGGCTAAGGAAGGCCCCATCCCAGAATATGGATTTTGCTAATAATTGGTAAGACTATTTCTAAAGAAATGTTTTATAGAAGGTGTTTACACACTTCTTTATGAATATTTGTATAAATCCATTCCTCTTCCTAGTTATTCTGCTAAATGTTTCTCTACAGATTCCTTTACCGCTATGCTAATTTGGGAAGCAAAAGTATGTGGGTTTAAAATAATTTTTCTCTGGAGATTCAAAGGCAAGATACATTTCTAAAACACTTTTTGAACTCACGCTATTTGTGATTTAATTTTAGGGAAAACTATTTGAAAAAAAAATCTAGTACAACTTTCAGCAAAATATCTCAGTATTGAATTTGAAACAATGAATTTTTAGTGAAATTATGACGGATAACCTTACACTTTTGGAACAATATTTTTTTTAGTTGATTTGTAGATAAAAAGTAGACATTGCAGGAATGGTTTTCCTCAATGCGGAATTCACGTCGAAAGTGCAAACAAATCTCACAATATTATTTAAATAATTTTCAAATATCTTGAAGCAGAAGTTCTGAAGCAAACCTTCGATATTCCTCGAGAAACTTTTCTTTACTGAAATGCTTCAAGGAATATCGAAGGGTGGCTTCGAAAAATTTGTTACTGATCAATCGAAAATTGTTTAAATTTGTTTAAGGATTCCTCATGAATTTGAAACATAATAAGTTTTATAGGGAAAATGTAATTAGAGTTTAAGCAATAGCTTAATAATTCATACGAAAATAATTTAAAAATTCAGCAAAATCAAAGAAACTATTTCTGGAATTAAAAACAATAATCGATTTTGTTGAACTTTTTCATACCAGGTTAAATTTCCGTCATCCATCATGGAAAATCATAATGCAATGAATATGATGCTTTGTGCTAAAATATTTAAAACAGCGTTGCTTGCATTATTACAAAAATATGAGTTTTAGGAACCCGATTTCCAGAATATTTAATGTTTTTTGTACCACGATTTTGCTGTGTACGACAAGCGAGGTTTTCCCACTATTGTTGCTCAAAATAAAAAAAAATGTTTCTTGAAATGTTGAAGAGTTTTTTGTTTTTTTTTTTTTTTTAAATAATAAGCCAGTTGAATTGATTCTGAAGATTTTTTCTCTCGTTCTAATTATTTTTTTTATAAATTTTAATATTTATTTTAATCCAAAACTTTAGGAAGGGCCAATCACGCAAATAATTGAGATTGAGAGATTCACAACCCATAAATTGCAAAATTATGCGCTAGGGTAATTTTTATAAAAACACAGAAAAAAAAACCTGCCTATAATTCGAAAGAAATATAAATAATGCGTCAGTGTAGTGCAATATAAACTGTTTAGGTTTGAGAAAAGGGTCTAAAAATGCTAATTGTCCAAGTGGAATGAAAAGAACCCTTCTTAGCTGGTGAATACCCCTAATTTATCAGAAATAAACCATCTACAGTAGGACCTTGTTACAACGACATCGCAAGGAACTCTCGTAATAGAGAAAAGCCATTATAGGTAAATGGATAATAGTTATAACATCAAAATATTTTTCAAGGGACCAAAAAATTTCGCTACAGAGAGCATTTATCGCTGTAAAAGTAGTCGTTATAACGAGCTGATGTAAGATTGGCTTTTCAGTATTGACAAAATTAATTTTACTGCAAACCCTTTTTGATGTAGTTTTTTACAGGAACCAGGATATTCATGCAAAAATAAATTTTGTGTGAAACAAGCCAAATCTACATCATTTTGCATAATATGGGTGTCAGAAGGTTTTTTTTAAAGAATTTTTGCACTTATGGCAAAGCTAGAAACTTTCACCTCACTGGGCGATCTTTATGCCTCAACGTCTTTTCGTCACCTCTTGCTCTATTGGCTCTGGCTGCCCCAAAATGTACATAAGTGACGTTGAAGAGACCTTCAACGTCACTTATGTACATATTGGGGCTGGCCACACGCCTGAACCTTTTTACTTTAGATGCTATTGTGCTTGTTGGTTCGCATGCTCTTCGGGCGAACTGGTTGGATGCCGAGGTCAGTTTAGCGATTCCAGTTCGCAAGAGCCCCGACGACCCAAAGCCGTCGGTTCTTCGTGATCGATACTACTCGGCGTAGTTCCCGACGGTGAAGCTAGCATATTCCAATTAAGAGTTCTCCGACGGAGAAATATCTCCCACCAGCGGCAACGAAGTCGGTCCAGCGATTCCGGTTGTAGAATGGCTTCGCGTTCTCTGGCGCTTCGACGACTCAGGCCGGTGATACGCTTAAATTACTCACAATCAGAATAGCCCCCCATACTGGATCCATCCTACACCGACGAAGTTTTCCCATGCGGTAGAAGATCTCCCTACCCGATGCTATGCGGGATGATGCCGAGGTCGGTCCTTCGATCCTGGTGGAGGCAAACTTCTAGTTCATAGGCGCCTCGACGATCATTTGGTCGACGTTAAGTCAGAGGGGGCCAAGTACAAAACTAAATTAAATTTTGCCGTTGCTGTTTCGCGATCTACTCAGCCTACTCTGACTGGATGGTGGCCCGCCAAGTGTCAGGGTCGGTTCAGCAATTTCTGTGCTTTTGGATGAATTCCGGTTTGCAAGTGCCTAGACGAATTATCACCGATACTACATTACGCTCGTTCTAATCGGTCTAGTTGCTGACGGATGATCAAGCCTTCTCCGATAGCGCCCGATGGTCTACTTTATGTTCTCTCTTCAACAGACTGACTTGTCGAGCGCCGAGGTCGGTCCGACGGGTATCTAGCTTTCGGTTCATCGGCGCCCCGACCACTCGACGTCAAGCGCTGCTCTCTGCATCTCGTTTCGCTGCTCTGGTGGCCAATAGGGTCCTAAAGCCCTGTCTCAATTTTATTACCAAATGCTTAAGTTTAGGACAGAAACACATGTTTACTCAATTTGTAAATGATTTTCATTGGTTTAAGTACAAAAAACATTTTTTTATGATTTTTGAGATTTTGTCACACCCCTTGGTTTAAACTCGAATTTTGGGTATATTTTGTTTTCCGTGTCCCTTCCGAAATGTCAGATAGGAACAACCCCAGTGTTAAAACTATATGCCCTGTGGCATTTTTGTCGAAAAAGTGAATGTCAAACAAGATCACAAGTGTCAAGGTTGATATTTGGAACCATTTTTAAAATTGAAGTTAAAAAATGATATAGCCGTTATTTGAGCGGGAAAACTTGCTAAAGTAGTTGCAATAACATGCTCTTTCGTATTATTGAATAAAAACGAGAATTCATTAAACATTTTAGGACCCAATTGCGTGGTAAGCCGTTATGAGTTACTCCACCATGTTGGTCATCATATTCCAAAGGTCTGAATCGCTTATCATGTCATGTAACACTAGGCTGTATCGATTTTCACAAATTTTCGAAATCAAAGAACCGCAATTAAATTCATTGTATCTCAAGATCCTGATCATTTAGAACGACGATTTCTTCGGCAAGTTTGTTCAGGTTGCAAATTGATTTCAATTGAACATTTTGGAATTCAAGATAACGGCTTAGAAAACAAGGTGGCGACTTCCGATGCATGAAATTCATTGTATCTCCAAATCCTAATCATTTAAAAGCATGATTTTCTCGACATTTTGGAATGCAAGTATCCAAGTAGTGTGTTAATAAACAAAGTTGACTCTCGTCATACAAAATTTTGTAAAATTGATTGGAGCGCAAGTTTAATCCAAAGCACTCATTTCTCAGAAGTTTTCCGTGATTTATGACTCTAATATTAAACAAAAATATGATGATGAAAATTTAGTTATCAACTTGAACTCAGTGATAACATAATTTAATATTACAAATAACAAAACCAGTTATCAAACGATGATAACCAGGTAACAGAATTAGTTATCATTTTGCTATTCAACTTTGATCGGGTAGCATGGCCTCCGACAGTGATCTCGGCGTGCATGGCTGCTTTTCAGTTGCTAACTAGTAGCAAATCCGTTTTATGGTGGACACTCTTCAGCTTGACTCCCTCTATCCAATGTTCGACCAGGCTAATTGCTCCCGTTGCCAGCATTTCTACTTCTTTATGTGCCTCTTCTATTACCGTTAGGACAACTTCGTCGACCCCCTTAGGTAGCTCCAGCAGTACTACCACGTCGTACATCGCGTTCCACAGCGTTGGACCATATATGAAACCTTGTGGGATTCCAGCCGGTATTCTTGAGTCCTTCGGGCTTGCGTCAGTTTTATACCTCAGTACTCGGTTTTGGAAGTAACTTTTTAAAATCTGACACAAGTAGTCGGGAACCCGAATGCTGTGTAGGGCTGTAGCAATGGCCTCTCAGCTGACGCTATCGTGACCACAGCCAGTACCGGTCTCTTCTATGCTTTCGTTTCAATGCTTTCTCGGCCCACTCCAGCACCGTATGAAGACATGACCTGCGCCATAATGTTACGCCATCTTATTTGGTCCATGGCTACTAGCCTCCACTTTCTCGATCGCCCCAGACTTCCAAGATCCTGCTCCTTTTGGTCAAAATACCTAGCTCGTTGCGCTTCTCTTCGTCTTGTACCGGCCGGATTCGAGGTGAACACCATTTTTGCGGGATTGTTGTCCGGCATTCACACAGCGTGCCTCGCGCATCGTACCCTTTCAGCTTTGGCGACTTTCTGGATACTGGGTTCACCGTAGAGTTGCGCAAGCTCGTGGTTCATTCTTCTCCTCCATACGGCGTTCTCAAATATTCCGCCAAAAAACTTCCTAAGCACTCGTCGTTCAAAACTCCTAGCGCTTGCAGGTCCTTTTAGAGCGTTGTCCACGTGAAATGTCCGTAGAGAACTACCGGTCTTATCAGCGTCTTAGATATGGTACACTTAGTACGGAGATAAAGTTTACCAGACTGAAAGGTATTGTGGAGTCCGTAGTAAGCACGATTTTCGGCAACGATACATCTTATAATTTCTCTACTGTAGTTGTTATCCAACGTATCCGATGATCCGAGGTAGATAAATTCGTCCATCATCTAGAATTCATCTCTGTCGATCATGGCGGACGCGTGCCAATGCGAGCTTCATCCCGCGCAGTTTCTCCAGCCAGCAGATATTTCGTCTTCGACCTTCAACCCAACCCGCTCTACTTCACGTTTCAGCCTGGTATACTATTCAGCAAACACCTGCTACGTTCTTCTGACAATGTCCTCGTCGTCAGCGAAACAGATGAACTGGCTGGATTTATTGAAGATCGTGCCCGCATGTTGAAACCCTCCCGTTTCAAAATACCTTATAGCGCAATATTGAATAAGAGACAGGAAAGACCATCGCCTTGTCGAAGGCTTTTGCGTGTTTCAAAAGGGTCCGATAATGCACTCGATATCTTCACACAGCACTGTACACTATCCATCGTTGCCTTGTCAGTCAAGTTAGTTTCACGGGAAAACCATTCTCGTCCATAATCTTCCATAGCTCTTCGCCGTCGATGGTATCATAGGCCGCTTTGAAATCGATGAATAGGTGGTGCGTAGGGACTTGATATTCGCGACACTTTTGGAGGATCTGCCGCAACATAAAGGTTTGGTCTGTTGTCAATCACCCGTCCACGAAACCGGCTTTATAACTTCCCACAAATTTTCTTGCTAGTGGCGAAGGACGGCGGAAGATGTTCTGGGAAAGCACTTTATAGGCTGCATTAAGAAAGGTGATCACAGTTCTCACATTCTAACTTGTCATCCTTTTTGTATATTTTGTGTATTACTCCCTTCGTCTATTCCTCCAATAGCTGCTCTGTATCCCAGATCCTGGCTATCTATCGGTGCAGACAAGTAGAAAACCTGCCCGGGCCCGTTTTAATAAGCTCCGCTATAATACCACCCTTTCCAGCTGCTTTGTTGTTCTTGTGATGTTTGATACTATCCTTAACTTTACCTATTGTGAGAGTTGGCACGTCTCACTCATCCGCCGTACTGATGAAGCCATTCCTCCTGCTACCTTGGTCTTTTTTCTCTGCGCTATTCAGGTGTCCATCGTAGTGCTACTTCCATATTTCAATCACCTCACGTTCGTCCGTCAAGATACCTCAATCCTTATCCCGGCTTTGTGCCGGGATGCATTGCAGGTGCATTGAGTTTCTTGTAGAACTCCCGCGTTTCTTGAGAACAATACAGCTGCTTGCTCTCCTTACACTACAATTTTTCCAGGCAGCGCTTTTTATCCCGGAATAGATAGGGGCTTCGGTGAGCTCTTCCTATTCCGGCAACGCTGCTTCAAGGCTTCGCACGTAATCAGTTGCGATTTCGGGTAGCTTGAGTCGTTCTAGATCGTAACGTGGCGGGCGTCGATACCAAATGTTATTTACAACGAAAAGTCTTTGGCGCACTTTAACCATCACAAGATAGAGGTCTGAATCAATGTTTGCGCCACGATAGGTTCTGACGTCGATAATGTCCGAGAAGTGTCTTCCATTAATCTAAACCTGGTCCATTTGCGATTCAGTCTGTTGAAGTGATATCCAGTTGTACCGATACGGAAGACTGTGTCAGTCTTTCATTCGTAAGCTGGTGAGCGCTGAACTTCCCTATAATCGTTCTGAATTCCTCCTCGTGGCCATCCTGAGCGTTGAGGTCTTCAATAACGATTTTGACATCATGGCTTGGGCAGCTGTCGTATTTACGTTCCAGCTGCGCGTAGAAAGTGTCCTTATCGTCATCGTGATATTGAAGAAACGGCCTTTGATCCTTAACAAATACAACGCCTGTGATAATTTAAGATCACACCAAAAGCTTCAACAAACGGTATGCTGCGCCTAAAATTTATTTTTTTTATTTTTGATTCTGATATATAAACTAAATTGCATACACATCAGTCCCACCCCATAGTTCCCTACCCATCAGCGTAGGGACTACTAGGTATGCTGCCACTGACTCCGTGCGAAACCACTCGGAGGGGGAGAAGTCAGGGCCCCCATTTGCAAAGGGGGGGTTGGACAAAATGTCACCGAGCGTCGAGTGTGAGTAAATAAGACCCCGGGGCCACTGCCGATTGATGGTTGGTGGACTGCTGAATGACGAACTGGCTAACTGACGACGAGCACTCGATCGGCATTGGACTCTCTACGAACCTCGCTCAGATCGGTCGGTAGTTAGTGTGATGCAATTCGTAATCGACTGACTGACTGACTGACATATGTATATGCCATGACAAATTATGTTTTCTGTGCATATAAATTTTGCCTCCGGTCGTCGGGGCACGCAGCCCACTGACATTCGATTGACATGATCGACATTTACATATGCGAATCGAATTGAATTAACATCAAATTATACCGGTTGTTTTTCGATGATTGGCAAAGACCCCGACGGTATGGAAAACGGATTGACAATTTCGATGTAAGATTGAGACAGATTGAGTTATTCCTGGGAATAATTGACTCGTGAACACAATGAGAAATATTTATTATTCGGTTTGTAGATTCCGAGATTAAATGTCATAAACTTTATTTAAGAGCACTGATTGTCTTAATCCATTTACACACACTTTTTCTGCTGACGTAAAAGAATTTTGGCAATGGTCTAATAAGCGGTTTCTTCACCACCGCTTAGGCCTTAAACCTGGTTTAATCGTATGGGTAAACGTGGTTTACGGCTTAAGCGAAGGTGAAGAAATCGGCCGTAAGTGAGTAACCAAAGGGCTACGCCTCTCGTGGTCAGTATTTCCGAATTTGCTGATTTTTATTGCTGGTCTTAAATGCAATCCAGGGAATCTAGGTTTCATTACAAATTACAAAGAAAGGAGACTGTCGTGATTAGACCCATAGCTTTTCGGATGCAAAAATGGTCAACTGACAGAGAAAGCTCTGAGTTAATAACTGTGGAAGTGCTTTAAAGAACACTAAGCCGAGAATCAGGCTCTGTCCTAGTAGGGACGTGATGCCAGAAAGAAGAAGAAGAAAACTGTATACTAATTAAAAATCTAGTTGTTCGGGATTCCAAAAGCATTCTTAATCATGAAAATGTTTCGAACAAATCTTGGGGACTGATTTCGAAAATACACGCCTATTTGAAAACAAATGAAAACTCGATCTCCTCCAAAAGCTTATTGTATGAAATTAGGTAGAAATCAAAAGGATTGGGTGGGCCAGAAAAATTACTAGGGAAAAAGCACCGGTTTTGGCCATACGCCAGTTCTAGTCAATGTGGATTATGATATGGATAATGGATAATGGATTATACACCATTTTACATAGCCAATCAGCATGAAACCTTTTGTGTTCAG
Source organism: Aedes aegypti (assembly GCF_002204515.2). Lineage (NCBI taxonomy): Eukaryota > Metazoa > Arthropoda > Insecta > Diptera > Culicidae > Aedes > Aedes aegypti. The sequence continues at coordinate 407,490,507 of NC_035108.1, forward strand.
TAGATCACATTTATATGATAAAGCTACGTTCATTTACTCGTCAAATTGATTTAAAACATAAGAAAAAACAATTCATTTTCCTTATAATTTTAACTCCCATACGCCTTATATGGCCAGGGCACTCCTAATTTGACCACTCTCATGAGAAATCAATGCGATTGGCCAATTTAGGAACCGAAGCTAAATCTCTGACTGAAACTGGTTCCGCTAGCCTATATTGACCAACGGGATTTTCAAAGCAAAAAACTTGTTTTAGCTCATTTTTGATATTTTACACACATAATATGGATTGAAAGCTTGCATTTGATATATTTGTAGTATAAATACGGCTTCCCATTTAATTTTTATTGACGTTTTCCCTTAGGCTGGCCAAAACCGGTGCTTTTACCCTTTTCTAAAATACTTATTCAATTCAATTTTCGAAAATCGCGGATTCAATCCATCAAAATAGTTTATCCTCCTCCTTTGAAACACAAGCCCTGGCCAATGAACGCCCTCGAATACGGACCTCTACTAAGTAATCTGTTCGATTACTCTCCCACTCACGGTACATACCAACATTGCGCAGCTAATGTTGCAGCTTCATATTTCCTCAAAGATCAGAAACGATGGCGCCCGGCTAGGCAGGCAGCCTTAGTCGATTATCCGCATTTCTTCGTACCCCAGCAAAGAAGGAAAACCACCGACCCAAGAGACTCCAAGACCCCTTTTGACGGACAGAAAACAGAAGAACCCGCGCGCGCAGAAACTGGAGGCTAAGAGGTGCAATTTGAGTAATGTTTCAAATTAAATTCAATTTTATTTAATATTGCGCTTTATCCTTTCGCGCTGCGCTTATTCTCCTGCGGTATGGGGCTATTCGCCTCCTTCGGTTTCTCCTCCGGTATGGAATGTGCGCTTTACGCGATTTGATTAACTCGATTAACGATAATGATCTCGTTCACTTTAGTAAGTTATTAAATTAAAACAAATAATGGCGGAAGAAAATGGGCAGCAAAGGCGAGGAATGAAGAGAGCCTGCAGGAATTCGAATGGAGCTTCGGACAGAGTTTATCGCGCAAAAAAGAAGTGAGAAACTGGAATTAACTGTTGACGCAATATGAAATAGTGTTTCCATTATGGTAACTTCAACTTAGCACTTCAGGGAACAGACAAATAATAGTAAACTCATGCATTTGCATTACCTCTCTACTCAACGACTGTTCTTCTGTAGTTTTCGATATGTCCATGGATCAATATACATTCAAAATTTATCCCTCTCATGTTTGCAAGTAAGTTCATGCGTATCAACGAGGATCGACAGTTTTTCCCTGATGAACATTTTTCATATTTTGCTCAACTAGCAGTGAAACACTGACATACATGGATCCCTCCTTATTGCTCTATTCCGGGGAATGAGATAGCAAACTCGCTGACTAAGGAAGGCAATAAATACGGTAATATTAACTGGCTATCAGAAAACTATGGTTCAGGTGATTGGACATGTGAATCGTATATCATTCGTATCATATTTCAGTTTATGTCCAATTGTTGTAATAAGGGAATGCCTAATGAAAACCAAGAAGAATTCCAAAAACCAAGAAGAAGGAAACGATTCCTAGAAGTATTCCTCCAAAATCATTTTACAATAAATTCCAAGAAGCATTCAAAAAATATTTCTGAAAGGCCTAAAGGAAAATAGTATCTAGAAAAGCACGTCTCCCGCCCCCCTTTCTTTGATTAAATTATTGATGGAATTCACCAAGAAAACTTTGAGGGATTCCAGGCGGTAATTGTGGATGAATTCCTGATTGACTTCTAGAAGAATTTCTTAAGGATTCCTCGAAGGAAAACTTTTCAGGGATGGTTATTGAATTTCCAAAGGAATTATACTTTTAAAAATATTAGGAAAATCTAAAACCAGTAGTCGCTCGAGAATCCACGTAAAAAGTCGTTTAATTATACAAGTTTCATCGCACCCGCACAACATCGTCTAATTGATGAGTTTCATCGCATATAACGCTACTTTTGAGAGCAAAGTAAGTCGAATTAATCCGTATCAGCTTTCAAATCTACTTTGTTGTCTAGTCGCATGAGGTTACAGATCACTTTGTATACAATTTTGCATCATATAAAATATGCATGCATATCTTCTGTTTGTTTGGGATTTGTCTGCATCTACCCTAATCTGTAGAATTCTTTGGATAAATGTTAGATGTAAGACGACAATCCTGTAAAAGTTCTAGAATTGCATCAATGGTGATTCTGCACAAACCGTTGAATAACTGTCTGAGAAACTTCTGGAAGTTTATTTTCTGGATTTTGTTTTGTAGAAACACCTAAATGAATTTATTTAGAAATCCCTGCCGTCCTCGTGAAAGAAATTCCGAAGATATTGATTAAGACATTATTTTTCAGCTGCTATCGACTCTTCTTAGTTCTTAGTCTAATAAAATTTCTAAAACGCTAGAAGAAGCTTCCACTTCAATCACACGACGCGACGCGAGACAGGACACAACACTTATGGTTCTTACAAACGTTAAAAGGACATATAAATTACCTTTTTTTTAACGACCGGTTTCGGGCTTGATGCTGCCCATCATCAGGACGATGTCCAACAGGTCGTTAAAAAAAAAGGTAATTTATATGTCCTTTTAACGTTTGTAAGAACCATAAGTGTTGTGTCCTGTCTCGCGTCGCGTCGTGTGATTGTGATATAGTTCTTACGTTGCACAAAACCCAAAATAATGAGTGAAGCTTCCACTTGCCTATCTTTCGGTCCAACATGCTGTCCAATGATTTTTACGATGGTGTTTGTTAGCATTTGACATGTCTTGATGAATTTTTACAAGGAATGTATGGAAATACATTGCAACAAGTTCCAACAAGGTTTTCGTGTTTTATTTCAAAAAAAAAATCTGGAATAATTTCTGTAGAAATTCTAGAAAAAATATTAGAAAAATACTTATAGTTTTTTGTGAAATTCCTCATGAATTTTTAAAAGGTAGTGTTCCTGAAAGGAGGAATACCCTAAGAAAATTCTTACAGGGTAATCTACTGGAAGGAATTTATATTCCTGAAAGGATTATTAAAGGGGTTTCCGGAAGACTTTTTGAAGAAAAACATTTTCTGTTTTCTGTAGAAATTTCATGATTGACAGCAACCCAAGATTTTGCTTACATGCTTCAATATAAAGAGAAATGTAACCTTTGTCATACTCACAGGAAATTGATTAAAAAAGTCTGGAAAAATAGTACACAATGTTCCGAGGTTTTTTATGTCAATCTAGAGAAACGCATGTTTATAAATTAAAATGTCCGAATTGTCCATATAAATTCCTAAGCAATTTTAGATTTTGACGAAGAATGTATTGCTTAAAATTTAAGATATTCTGGGCTAATGAAGCGCTGAACAAATACTACACATTTAAAACCTTCAACAACGGTGTTGCCATTTTTACAAATATTTTATTTTGATTAGCTTTTGTTTTATCAAAGAATAAAAAAACTACGCAACCTTTGATTTTGACGAAGAATTTAATGCTTTATGTATGTTATTTTTCACCACGAAGCACTAAGCATATAAAAGACACTTAAGCAAATTCATAGCAGATTTGCTCTTTTTACATTTTTTTATTCTAAATATTTTTGTTCTACCTAGTCGTCTATTAAGAGGCTCTAACCAACCATAAGATAGCAATGTTGCCAGATTTACTTTGTTTTAAAAAATAAACAGGTTTTTTGGGGAATATATATTCAAATAATGATAAAAGATCGAGTTTTTGGTTGTATATCACATATTTTTGCAGTGTTGCCAAATATGCGAAAAATGACAGGCTTTTGTGGATCAAAAAACACCAAAAGCTTTGAAGACAACAACGATTGCTTACTTTGATCAAACACACGACGACACTCATCGGTCCAGACAAACTTAACGTCTTTTTTGAGTAAACGATACAAACAGCTTAAACGTGAGGATAAATTAGGAATAAACTTACCCTAGTAATTTATCAAACCCAAAAATGCCTTGATCTCGGTGACGTTGCACAATGGTCGGGCTCCATATAAAGAAGCGGCCAAAACTAGCATAACACTTTTTTGAGATTTTTATGGTTTTCATCATTTTAAAATATACCTCATGTATTATATTATTATGATTCCTAATTGAAATTGAACTAAAATTTGAATTTCTTTGACTTTCATGACGTCAAACTGAGTGAAGTCAAAAAATTGAAAAATGTATCAATAAAATAAAGTGCAAAATTCATATTTAAGGAATGCAATATTTTCCCAAAGTTACGCACTATCTGAAAGCTTATGGTTCAACACTTCTATCGAGCATAAGGATGGAAAAAATATTTTGTTGAAGCTTTAATACTGTTCAATATTACACTTTAGTAATTTTTATGATTTTGAACATGAAAAACAACTCTTGTCGCGTCATGTCGCCGCCATTTCGAATATTGCACTTTAAAATGCATCCTTAGATCTTACAAAAAACGTTTAAATTTTTTGCAGAAATTTGCTGATTTGCAAGTTATAGCTATTTGAATAATTCAATATTTTCATACATTTTGACGATATTTTTCATACAAAGCTGATAAAAAATATATTTAACCACTCTTCATACATATTTTGATCAAACTCGTTAAAATACAAACAAATTGTGTAATTTCAGGCAAATTTGGTTGCATTTCTAATAAAAAAAACTTTTTTAAAATAAGTTACGTAATGTGTGAATAACCCCTTCTGAAACAATAAAAATGCCAATAAACATATTCAGATTACATATTTCATCGATTAAGGCGATAAAACTAGTTTTGGCCAAACTTCGATTTTTTCCGACCATTGTGCGTTGTCGAATTGCTTTTTTCAGTTTATTCTCTTATTTGACTTCAATGTCATTATACTAGCCTAACTCTACGAGCTAATAATGTCGTATGTATAGTATTGGGCTGAATAAAGTACGTGTTGGCCGTTATCCATTTTGTATAGAAGAACGGCCATAGTTTTGATAGTTTTATCTCGTGTGTGTAATAGTGTGAAATCCTAAAAAAAATACCTTAAATTGAAAAACAAAACCACCGGTAGAATATTTTGAAACCTTCTGATTATGAAAACATAGACCAAATACCTACTAATCTCAAATAATGTCGCGATGTAGCTTGGTCAGATATGTGAACTCAATCTTTGCGAGTGCTAACAGTTTTCGGTTTAAAGATATTCTACTCATAAAGTTTCCCTTTACCTCAATTAATCATTTGACGGCGAAATTCTTTCTCTTTCATTCGTCTAGAAAATTAGGTAAACGGTTTCGCTATATTATATCAAATGGGAAAGTTTGGAACCGTTGGTTTTTATTTATTTCTCGTAAGAGCGAAATGGAGCGTTTTCCTTATTCGTGCATTGAACTATTTTTGATCTTATTATATTTCCTTTACCGAACTCTAATAGGTAACGCAAACTGATTTAACTTCCAGTCAGCATTAACTCCTCTACCGGCATCTTCATTTTTACCGCAGACAAAATATTCAAATCGCGATACCTTTTCTGTTTCTTGGTATTTTTGCAAAAGTTCTTAAAATGTCATTGCCGCCATTTTGTTGTACGTCAATTTATCATAAAATTAAAATGTGGGCTACACAATTTCAGGTTATAAGCAGCTACTCTGAAAAAATCATGAAAATCGGTTCAATATTCATGGAGAAATCTGAAAATTACGATATGAGGTTTTTTGGAGTTTTAAAGTTCTTTATTTGGCCATTGCGGTACCAGAAACATAAATTAATAAAAAAAAAAAACCAATTGCTCAATTTTTCCACAACATACATTAATATTATTCTGCGGAGTCAATATCCGAATACGATGCAAAGCCCTAGATATTCACGTGGGTTATAACTACACGCGGTCCCCCAAGGAATTCTGGAATATTTCCGGTTACAGATGCCCAATGATTAATATCAATGCATATTCTAAAATTAGAAAAGTTTTTTGAGAGCTTGTGAAAAAATGGTGCAAAAATACCAAGAAACAAAAAAAAAGTTAACGTGATTTGAATATTTGTTTTTACGGTAAAAATGTAGCTGCCGGTAGAGGGGTTAGTGTCGCACTTTAATCGTTTGTTAGCGTTAGGTTTGTATTTATGAATTATCCTGTAGGAAAGAAAGATTTGATGAATTGATGAAAAATTATGGATTAACGTTGTTGAACGACATGCATTTGTTATATGATATGCACTCAGTAGTGCAAATAAGAATTATGATTAAAATTCCAGAAATAATTATATTCCTCTTCTTATTTCTGCGCTACGTCTGAGTTAGGACAGAGCCTGCTTCTAAGCTTAGTGTTTTTATAAAAACTTCCAAAATTATTACCTGAAAGCTTTGTTTGTCATTTGTGCATCCGTATCATGCATGAATATACGATATGTCCTGGAAAATCGAGAACATTTCCATTACAACGGGATTCGACTCCACGATCCTTTGCATTGTATTTCTGGATAACTGCGGGCTTAGCGCTGCAGCGCAAATTGAGGTTGTAAGTAATTACAAAACTTAATAGGCTCCGTAGTACCTTATACACTCTTATTGTAACCTTATACACTCTTATTGTCTTCATTGATTGTACTCGCCATATAGTCAAAATCTTATCAGAAAATCGTTGATTCCATAGTGTACATACCATTGCCCACTTAGTTATTGTAATCTATCCTACTCAGTTTTTATCTCAGCTTTTTGATGGTGATCTCAGAATTCAAAACAAGCCGTGGAAAAAAGATTTTTGTAACAAAATTCAAAATGGCGGCCAAATTTAAAATGCCCGTCAAGGAAGGAAGCTACATTTTTTTCTTTATACGATGCCATTAGGTTTGCTACATAATCCAAGGGAAATATGACACATATCACGTGAAATAATACCTGAGATTTATAAAAAAAAATGGGTTTTTCGTAAACTGTTTAGCTAGCTGGCGTACGAGGGGTCCAACAATTTTAGAAAACCAAAACGACCACCCTCTAGTTTTAGCATATAATAGCGATCAGTGACATAAAATTTGAATTTCAACGATGTATGCCGATGGTGGCCTGGTTTCATCGCGAATTACTCAGATAAAATTGAATAGAAAGGTTTATGGGGTCTGTGACATCTAAGCCTGTAAGTAATTTGATAGACGTGATATATAGGAACAGAAGCTTCCGAATCTGTTGAAAGACACCGCCAGAGACCAAATTATCCAACAATTACGGATTTCAACCAGCGCCGTCACTGGGTAAGCCTATTTCAAAACAAGACAAACAAGAAATATGTGACTTGATATGCCATCAAATTCTCACATTATTGTAGCAAAATAACTATGCATATGTTACGATTCCTGCAGCAAGATAAACATCTCATTGTTAGTAAGCTTTCATAAAACAAAACATATCAATGGGTGCAAAAAAGATCATTCCAACCATAATCTCCCCGGATCCAATCCCAGCAGGAGTGAAACGCCAGACTATACATTTCAGCGAACAAAGTGGCTGATCCTTTGACAGTCAATATACTCGCAGCAGCAGCAGCAACAATCTTATCAACCACGGCTCAGCAAACTGCTGCTGGATGTAATAAATAATTCAAAAATCACCAGGCACCATCCATCCAGGAGCAGGAGGCTCAGCAAACCTCAAACGGCAGGCAGCCCTAACCGAGGCAGTTTTCAATTTAATTTCCATACAAATGCGGCAAAATTTATTGGTTGATTGTTTTCGGTTCGCTCGGATGCATTTCTTCTCCATCCCACACCGGATGGATCAGACTAAATACGATACAGCGGGGAGATGTCGTGTCGTCTCGTCGCTCGGTCGCAACAGCAGCCACGAGAGACGATCAATGACAACGATGTCGAGTACCGGATTCTTCCCTGCAATCAATACAAGGTGGACAATCAGAAACTTTAACGAAAATGTGGTATTTTGTTGATTGAAAATCAGTTGCAAAGTATTATTTCCACATGAATCCAATGACTATTAGGTTTCAGTACAATGGTGCGTGAAAACTCAACAAATGGAAAAACCGAATTTGGTACTATACCATGTCATTCCGCTAGAGTTTGTATCATTTGACAGATACGCATATTTTAACCTCAACTGTAAGGCCGTCTTCAGTTTCGTTGCTCAATTGGCAACGAAAAGTCTTAGTTAACCACTGTGGAAGTGCCTGTAAGAAAACTAAGCTGAAAAGCAGGATGTATTTCACTTGACACGTACCAGAGAAGCATCAGATAGAACAGAGAAGAAGAAGAAGGAGTTTCGAGAATGGGCGCTCAGGGAACAAATATTCAGAGACATGTAGCAACTCATCTTAAAAAAAAACTTCCGTCGAACTTTATACTAGAAACAACAACATCTCTCATTTTATATCGACACATCCTATTAAGGTTCGCATATGCACACAAACATCTCATCAGACTTCCTTTCAAAATCGCACACAAACGATTCCTGGCTGCGCCTGACAGCCCGTTTGACGACACTCTCGACTCGCTTGTTCCTCTAGAGAGAATCACAAACAGGGCTAAAGTTGTGGGATCTGATCAGTCGTAGATCACCCTCCCCCAATATATATACCGACATCGACGACGTTCGAAGACAACCCGCGACGATCGATCCGAGACGGCTGGACTGAGGCAAGGTAGATGTCGTGGAAAAGCAAATAATATTCATCGATTTTCCTTTGCCATCATCATCTTCCCCACCCGATCTGCACGTCTGCCGATCATTGTCTTGCCGATCTCCGGAGGTGGATCGTGACCGCAAACCAACTTCCAATAAATAATGCTGTAAATAAATTATTTAATTAACAATCACTTGGGCCGGCTCACCAAACTAGACACCCGAGGACCCCCGTGAGTTGTAAATAATTGGAAGACACGTTAGCTGTTTGCTGCAACCGTTAGCGATTGATTCCATAGTTTCTAATCCGTACAAGTGTGCCGTATTTTTGGGTGGAATAGATCATTTTTCACAGTTTCAGGTCTGTTTTCTAAAACGTTGTCAAACAAAAACTGAATGCAGGAAAGCAAGTATGACGGTGAAACTAATTCGCTTATGTACCGAAATTTTCTAACAAATGTGACATCAGCTTTAAAAAAACAAATCTAAAATTGAAAAGCAGCAGTTCCTATTTTGGACTGAAATTGACAACTTGTAAATACGATTATTGTTAGTATTGAAAAAAATTCTAATTTCAATTACCTGAGTTTGAATATGCTTGCTAAATTCTTAACAGTACAATGTTTAATTCATAATCCGGGATTACATTAATCAGTGTTTTGTTTATATCTTAAAAGTTTCATTCGCAAATGCAGATGTTACACTCACTCGTGACTATATACTGAATTTTGTTCCCTGAATGTTTTAAGTATGTTTGAAACATGTTCTTAGAGTTTTTTCCACACGATACGGCCATACATCTTCGTTTACCATTCAGGTGGCACACTTGCCCCAATAAGTATAGATTTCAACCAAACTGGATTTCGTATGTAAAACTAAATACTTTTTTCGTTCAAATGCCACAATAACTTACACATTTGAATCAAAAAATCTGGTCATAATTTTCCTTTCACCATGCTGTTTGAAAACAACTAAATATGGAGTAATGGTACATCGTCTCATGGAGGTTTCACTGTAGATTGATAAATTTCATTCAACAAGCTATCTTAACAAAACGTTAGCGTCAATTTTCTAAAAATACGTGCTGTATATCTATATAAATTAAAATATAATTAAACATGGAATGATAATTATATGTCATGAAATGGCTTAAGAACTAGTCAATGATTTTGAATATTTTTTTCACTGTTACATTCATTCAGGACTTGTAACATGCCGCCTGCGCGTTTCAAGGTTTAAAGTAGGGTGGGAGTACTTTGGGAAGAACAATTAAAGGGAAGAAAAGGCAAACTAAACTCGCTAAGTTCTCATCACTGGCCGACCTGGCCAATCTTCTATCTAACTAGAGGGAAAACAGGGAGCATCAATGGTTGTTTCAGGGAACCGCCCCAGTAAAATAAAATAAATAAAAAACTACAACCGAATTAACATGAAAAATCTTTGAGCAAACATTTATTGACGACTCTTCACTATGGATCAATGCATGAGTTCACTATCTGACGTTTGAGCGGTGTCGTGTTATTTACGTGACCATGGCAACTAGTGAATTCGGTACAGCTCGAAAGTCAAATTAGTGAACTCATGCAAAAGTTCAGTAAACTAGCAACGACATAACTTTTTCCATAAATTCCGCCTACATTTATTCTTCCCCTATGGAACGATGCACGAGTTCACTATTTGACGTTTGAGCGGTGCTGTGTTATTTACGTGACCGTGGCAACGAAGGAATTCGGCACCGCTCAAACGTCAAATTAGTGAACTCGTGCATTGGTCCATTACTCAACAATATATATACAGCAAAACATTATTTTAATATTCATCCGCTCACGTTTTTCTCTCTGTTCTCTCTTGGGTGGAGTGCTTACATGCAGATGTTCATTTAATTGGGTGTGCGTGTGTGCGTGACTACCAGCGCAAGCGCCTGAATTAAGGGTGGCCACATGAAATGTTCGGAAAGCTACGCTACCGACTCATAGAATACGGTAGCGGGTCAAAACTGAGCCATACGCATGGACTTGTTCTCTATCAGGCATGATTTTTACTCACGGTTTGACAGCACGGGGAGTCGCTTACGGGTACCGCAGAAGGCCGTTCATTCCTCAGTGCTGGGCGAAACTATCGTCGATCGATGTTGGTGATGACGCTCTCCGACTCTCTCCGGTTTGTGGGCTTATGCGACGCCGGAGGTGAACTTCTCTCCACGTTTGGTGATATCTGCTGGTGGATGCTGGGTGCCTGCTATCTTTCGCTTGGGGCGCGAATGAGGTGTGCAAGCCTCCTTCCAGTTTCCATAGCTCCGGGATAAACCTCGTAGCTGTAAGAAGCGAACTTCAAAAAGGTGTGATGTGTCCGATGTGTCCACATACCTAATTAAGAGCACGAGGTGTCGTTCAACGACACGATTGAAACACTGCATAATTCGCAAGTAATTTTTGCTTCACTAAATGCACTCGAATCAACGTTGCAATCTTAGCTACTCAACTGATCTATATGGAAAATACTTGATTAATTTTTACATAGAGACACCACATGTTAATCAACTACAACTACCTCCAAAAAATACATCACGGCACGAAACATTAACTCTGATCATTCCTGTCTCTTCTTTGATTCCTGCTTGATAGAACAGCCAGATCCAAGCGATCGATAAAGATCAGATTATGGATCAATGCACGAGTTCACTAATTTGACGTTTGAGCGGTGCCAAATTCATTAGTTGCCATGGTCACGTAAATAACACGGCACCGCTCAAACGTCAGATAGTGAACTCGTGCATAGGTCCATATTTCAGATTTGATCGCGAGATGCCTTCGCTATCAAATCTGAAATATTTTCCGAGAGAAATATCTGAGATTTATTCGTTCACATGTTCGCGAAATATTCAAGGTCAGGGGGAGAGGGTTCGTCTTCACCGAAAGGCTTTCGTCAGAATGGCTCGTTTATATTTCCGACCCTGATAGAGGCGAACCATTCAAGTAGGTTCAATATCCCTTCGATGCATTTCTTATGGAATCAATGCACAGAGGCACGCGCGCAAATTTGGCTACAGCGCTATCCCTGTTGTTTTTTGGGTGGCGCTCTTGCGAATTGGCTTCAGTCGGGACTCATTTACTATGTGGTCTTGGGGATGCTACTCGTGGAGAACTAATATGTCATTTTGTATGGGTGATTTTATTGCATTTTACTACAGCCTACTTGATGGCAAGACAAAGTTTGCCAGGACATCTAGTCGTAAAATATAAATCTGAGGCTAGAATTAGTATTTAAAGCTACTGAAGGGATGATTAAAATATTACATAACGCAGAATTTTCCAACTTGACACCTCCTCCCTCCCCCACGTAATAGCTTTTGCATGGAATTTTTTTTTTGTATGAACCGTAACACTATCGAACACCCCATCCCTCACCGTAATATTTGAACGATCCCTAATATTACATGATTTGTGACTTCGGTTCAGGTATCAAACATACAAACATACGTTGAGATTGTTCTTTTGTGTTAGGTATTTTTATGAACTAAATAAAGATTAAAGTTCACTTAGGGTGGATGTACCCTTTTGATAGACAGTCCCCTATAGTCGCATTAGTGACTTTTTTACAACCGTTTTGCTGTAAATCATTGCAACACACATCACTAACATTAGACAACGGACAATACGAAACACCCAGTAGCCCAGTGATGAATTTTTCGTTTGACGAAAAGTTTCCACCGACTGGAGTGGGAATCGAACCCACACCTCGTCCAACAATACGCCTAAACGCTGCAAACCGCAAGACCATGAAGCCCACAACGGTAGTCAGCAGCTATTTATCTAAGTATCATCAGCCCAATGTTGTCCAAAAAAAGATCTAAAAAATTTATTTCGATTAAAATAGTAGCAAAACAAAGAGAAGCTTTGTTTATTAAACTAAAAAAAGAAAAAAAGTAATCAGTAATATCTTTTTCAGGATGAAAACTTGATTGGTGGTGAACTACGGATCAATTGTTCGGATTTATTCACTGGAAAGTTTGTGTCTTGGCTCCGATTCATCTTCACCTTAAACTAATTTAATATCAAACTAGAAAATGCATGGCTTGACACGTCCTAGTGGCTTGGTCAGCCACTATTTCGTTTGTTGGAATGTAAGAAACGGCAATCAGTAGAAATCCTTGATGAAATGGTACAGGTGTTTTGAGCGTTGATGGACGGAATCTTGTTTCAACATCTTGATACAACTTCAATATCCAAAGCAGTTCCTAATCACTTTTTTGGCCAGGGATATATATTCTTCTTCAGTACTTGACAGTGCTACACATGTTTGCTACCGTGCTCCGCCAAGTTGAAATAGGATTTTCGGCCCAGTCTGCGTTTGCAAACTAGCTGGTTCTTGTTGTCATCGTATTCCATTCGTAGCTTCAGGTTGGACGTCGTGTTTCGGTACCGCAATGTACGCTTTGCCTCATTCCAAGCTTCCGTTGTTGAGCAACTCATCTTTCTTCCGAGAATCGATTTTGAAATAGCGATGTCCGACCACTAAAAGATGTTAGTTCATCAATCTCCTCCTTCTGCTGGATAAAGCCAGGCTCCATCGGCATTTATTCGAAACGACTTCCCAGTTTCTTTATGTTGTTCTCCTGGTTCAGGGTGAAACCTTTTACCGGTCGCTAGATTGGGATCCCCAGAAATTATCTCGCATCTCCAAGAACCATCAAAGTGAAGTGTCCTGTCAGTTGCATGTACAAACAGGGATCAACATTTTATGCTCTGAATACTGTGTAACACTTCTACGAAAAATGGAATCGATCTTCTTATACCACATTATTGCTGATTTCTCGAGGCCATACAAGCTTGTGTTCAAGCAGCACACTTTTTCCGAGTTGGTTTTGAATTCACGAGGCTCCTGCATAAAAATTGTCTCTTCCAATTCACCGTAAAGATACGCTGTCTTGACGTCTAGGTCCTATAGTAGTAAGTTCCGTCGTCAACACGTTTTGCTGTTCGTCAAGGAGTCGGTTTTCTCCTGCATCGCAGCTCCCGACTCCTTCCAAGTGTATACTGTTTCTCGCTTCCTCAATGGTCCGCAGATCTGACAGCTGTGCAGCTAAAGCCACGTTACGATAACGTGGAGGTGGAACACCTTTGTTGATCCTCGACAAACATCTAAAAGCTCCTTTCCTCCGGCTTCTCCTGAACCTCATTCTGGTGTTCTAATTGAACTGTTTCTATGACAGGGAACTGTTATAGATTCATAATGACTGAATGGACCAATGCACGAGTTCATTATTTGACGTTTTAGCGGTACCGTGTTATTTACGTTACCATGGATACGAGTGAATTCGGCACCGCTCAAACGTCAAATTAGTGAACTCGTGCATCGGTCTATGGACTAATGCAAACGTTCATTTGTTGACGTTTGAGCGGTGCCATGTTATTTACGTTACCATAGAAACCAGTGAATTTGGCACCGCTTAAACGTCAAATTAGTGAACTCGTGCATTGGTCCATGGATCAATGCACGAGTTCACTTATTTGACGTTTGCGCGGTGCCAAATTCACTCGTTGCCATGGTCACGTAAATAACACGGCACCGCTCAAACGTCAGATAATGAACTCGTGCATCGGTCCATTGATACCGATTCTGGGATCGGGAAATTCTACATCTGTTTCAGTGATCGACTCACGGTACCTGGGTACGTAATCTTGAAACTCATCGAACTGATACTCAACAGCCATTCATCATCTGGCATCATGTCATCGTACATTTCGACTTACCAACAACTTGTGTGTGATGATAATAAAACTTCGAGCTGTCTAGTGCATAGTTTCCCAAACTGTGGGTCGCGACCCCCAGGGGGGTCGTGAGCTGGTCTCTGGTGGGTCGCGAAAAAATTCTTGATTTGTATTATTTTTCTAAGATTTTTTTCCTACATTTTCAAATGACTGCTCAAATCTAGATAAATGGTTTGAAATCGTTCTCATTTATTTATTTCAGCCATTATTTTAGAATGCCTGACAATCATTAGGTACTGATGATCAAGACACTTGATGTGGCATTTGAAAATTTTCTTGGAAAAATGTTAGAACATGGAAGCTGTCAATGATAGAGCACCCAGATGTCAGTTCAGTGCTAAATGCTCAAATTTTCAGCTCAGAAAAAATTGCTGAATATTGTTGATAAACAAAATAAACAGACAATTAATAACATTTTTTCGTGATTCCTGAATTTCTATGTAAAACTCATTTATGGGGAGCCGGATCTTGTTCTTGGCACTTAACTTCAATAGTTTTTTAAAGCTATTGTACTTTTATATGGTCACAATATGCGTCGTATTAAAGTGTTTCTAATTGAAAATTTTCAGAAAATTGGTCCGCCCAAAAAAACCGCCCATGCCAAAGTGTACCAAGGAAGTGCACAAGTAGCTCTGCACTATATTTCCATCAAAAAAGTATTGTGGTGCAATATAATATTGCTATTTGAACAATATTCTTTGAATAGAATTAGTGACATTGATATGTTAGCAACATCGTAAAGTCTGTCATAAACGCGCTTGGTGTATGCCCTTGACCAAATACTGTATCCGACAAAGAAAGTTTTAGTGGAAAACGAATTCCTAAACATTTTCCATTTGGTGGGTCGCGAGGAGTATGCCAGACGGCTAGGTGGGTCGCTTACTCGAAAAGTTTGGGAACCTATGGTCTAGTGGAATACCTATATAATACCTAAGTAGATGAAAAACCGAATTTTGTACTATACCATTTAATTCCACTAGAGTTTCAACTCAACGGACTCGAAGATTCAGGTTGTTCAAAATAAATACATTCTTTTTCCAAAATGTGAAGTAAAATTTGAATCCGTGATTATAGACGATGATCTTAAACTCTTGATCCGTCTTAAAAACGTGAGGAGAAGGCAATTTCAACGCACTCGTGATCCTGCTATGAAAATTATATGGCAGGATTTGCAGAAAGAAATCAAGAAACGTTTTGCAGATTTAAGAAACAAAAATTTTGAAAATAAAATTTCTCAATTGGACCCCGGCTCTAAGCCCTTTTGGAAATTATCTAAAATCTTGAAAAAACCTCAGAAGCCTATACCGGCATTGAAAGAGGAAAACAAATTATTACTAACTAATTGCGAAAAAGCTCAAAAACTTGCTATGCAGTTTGAAAGTGCTCACAATTTTAATTTAGGACTTACTAGTCCAATTGAAAATGAAGTTACTCAGGAGTTCGAAAATATCCTCAATCAAGAGAACGTTTTCGAAAATGCCTGGGAGACTGATTTGGAAGAAGTGAGAACTATTATTAAAAAATTCAAAAATATGAAAGCTCCTGGCGATGATGGAATTTTCTACATCCTCATCAAGAAACTTCCAGAAAGTAGCTTATCATTTTTAGTTGATATATTTAACAAATGTTTTCAATTAGCATATTTTCCTGACAAATGGAAAAATGCTAAGGTTGTTCCAATTTTAAAACCAGACAAAAATCCTGCAGAAGCTTCTAGCTATCGTCCAATCAGTTTGCTTTCCTCCATCAGTAAACTTTTTGAAAAGGTTATTTTGAACAGAATGATGGCCCACATCAACGAAAATTCAATTTTTGCCAATGAACAGTTCGGATTCCGCCATGGACATTCGACCACTCATCAACTTTTACGTGTAACAAATTTGATCCGTTCCAACAAATCTGAAGGCTACTCTACTGGTCTTGCTCTTCTAGACATAGAAAAAGCATTCGACAGTGTTTGGCATGAAGGTTTGATTGTAATTGAAAAATTTTAATTTTCCAACATACATTGTTAGAATAATTCAAAGTTATCTGTCAAATCGTACACTTCAGGTTAATTATCAGAACTCCAGATCTGAAAGACTTCCTGTAAGAGCTGGTGTTCCCCAAGGCAGCATCTTGGGACCAATATTATACAATATTTTCACATCTGACTTACCTGAGTTACCTCAGGGATGTCAAAAATCTTTGTTTGCGGATGACACAGGCCTCTCCGCCAAAGGACGAAGCCTGCGTGTCATCTGTAGTCGATTGCAAAAAAGTTTGGATATTTTTTCTTCATACTTGCAAAAATGGAAGATTTCTCCTAATGCTTCCAAAACTCAACTAATAATATTCCCACATAAACCAAAAGCTCTTTATTTGAAACCTTCAAGTAGACATGTTGTCACGATGAGAGGGGTTCCAATAAATCGGTCAGATGAAGTTAAGTATCTAGGACTCATGCTAGATAAGAATTTAACTTTCAAAAATCACATTGAGGGCATTCAAGCCAAATGTAACAAATATGTAAAATGTCTCTATCCCCTTATTAATAGAAAATCAAAACTTTGTCTTAAGAACAAGCTTTTGATATTCAAACAAATTTTCAGGCCAGCCATGTTGTATGCTGTACCAATATGGACTAGCTGTTGTAATACCAGGAAGAAAGCTCTGCAGAGAATTCAAAATAAAATTTTGAAAATGATTCTGAGGCTTCCTCCCTGGTATAGTACCAATGAGTTACATAGGATATCCAATGTTGAAACATTGGAACAAATGTCAAATAAAATAATCAATAATTTCAGGCAAAAATCGTTACAATCTTCTATTGCCACGATTAATGCGTTAAATGTTTAGGTTAAGTTAGGTTAAGTATATTAAAAACTTTTTTTTTTCTCTTATAAGCAGGTGAAATCAACTCACCTGTAAAAAATCTGAACTGCTACGGCAAATGAAATGTAATATGTTGTTAACAAAATGTTAATAAAATCTTAGATTTGTTTTACCAAATTAGGATGATAGTGTTGTCTAATAACACAGAACACCTAGATATAAGAAATAATGAATGTAATGTTTGGAATGATACTAATAAAGAAATAAAAAAAAAAAAAAAAAAAAAAAAAAAAAAAAAAAAAAAAAAAAAAAAAAAAAAAAAAAAAAATACATTCTTTTCCACGAGTGCTAACCGTTGCGTGTTTGCTTGTCTCGTAGGAAACCACATTCAAAAGACACACTTAAAATACTTCACACAAAGCTCCATCAGTTCAATGCAGGAAATAAACCTAATAAATAGACCTAATCAGAAATTTTCTGACCGTATATGAGTTAGAAACATATTTTGAGCAGTTATACAAGAATTATGCATAATTTGGACCAAGCACAACAATTCTTTAACAGTTGTCGGTCTTTGTGTTACATAAATTGTATAACAATTTTAAGCGTGTCTAAATCACGACCGTATATTTCTAGGCGTACTCTGATTATTTTTATGAAAATTTTAATTTGACAGCAGCCTGGCTGCTTGTTGATTTTCTCTTCGCACCCCCCAGGTGATAACGAGCTGAGAGAGAGGAGACAGCTCACTGACAACTGGCTTGTTTTCTTGGCTACTTTGATTTCTTTTTCTCATGTTTGGGTTGTGCACAATGGTTCGAAGAGCACAAACTGGGTCAAAACCATTTTCACATCCCATTTGTTAACAAAATCATAAAATCAAAAAAAAAAATCAATGACAATTTGAGTCCAATCGACAATATTTAAATATTCAACGATTTTATATGCGATGACACAGGAAAACAACCTGAATTTTCAATCACATCCAGTTTTAGTATGGTCAAATTTTGACGCTTTTTCACGCTCTGCCCTTCGAATGTGCGGTTTTCCAGTGACAGTTGATGACAGGTTCCGTTGACTTTTGGGAGCTCGCAATCTAAGTCTCCTCTCTCTCAGATAACGAGCAAGTCTGCTTTTGATTTCCATGTTTGTTATATTACCTGCTTTTCATAACCAAAATGAAAACAACAACTATGTTATCAAATGCAAGTTGCCAGATAATTCAACGTTTTATCTTTCTCTTATTCAACTTTACTTGGGTAACGAGTGCCATGATTTCAGATTCCTTAGACTTTTGCACTTGAAAATTTAAGGCTTGACGTCATTCTACATAACGTGTATATGTAGTAGGATCCCCTAATAGTTGTGTTTAATCAAACTAACTTAGTTTATACAAACTGAGTTAGGGTTTCAATGCTAGTAATGGACCCCTTAGTAGCTGCAATTCATTCTCGACGCTTTTCCGCAAGGATATCTCAGACGCATATACGTTTTGTGGAGTCTAACAACAGTCTAACAAATATGCGTTTGAAAAACTGTTGTCCGAATACCTATTATGGACCCTCCCGGGGTCCATAATAGGAATGTTTACAAATTTGACGTTTCCTATTATGGACCCTCCATGTAATCCGGCTCGCTGCCGACGAGCCTATTATGGACCCACCTAGAAATGCGTATTATGGACCCTCTTGTGTGGTTTCATTTACAAAACTGTTCAAATATCTGTATTTATTCGTCTCAAGCCAAATATATTGCCTGGAACTGCTGACTAACAATGTAATCGAAGTTTCCCCGGTGGATTTTCATACGAATAAGGTTGCTTTGAGTATTTATTTTAAGTTTTTTCTGTAGGGGGTCCATAATACGCAAAGGGTCCATAACCGGCATCGACTCCCTAACTGAAAAATATGAAGTTTATCACCGAAAAACTTTATTTTTTTTGTATTCCACACATGTATGAGACGTTTGGTCTTTTTATTTAAAAGTTCAAAAATATAGCTTTAATTTCAACACATAAATTACCAAATTGTTCAATTTGTCAATAGTTTTATAGCACATTTTTGACTGTCTACCATTGATGCGTATAAATTTCTCACTTTGCATACATTTTGATCAGTATACAAACACTCATCTTTGGATAAATGCCCAAAATTTCGGAAAATAAAAATTTCGACTCCTTGATGTGTTTAAAGTTCGGGAAACGAGACCCCCTAGAATCTACGGTTTCGATACATTCCAATTTCTAATCAATTAAATATATCGTTTCTTCCATTTTCCACAGGTTACCGTGAAAGTGCGTTCGCATACGCAGTTGCCGCCGCCGGTGTGACCCACAGTGTGGCCCGTGCCTGTGCCCAGGGCCGACTGATATCGTGCGGTTGTGATCCGTCGGTCAACCGGAAGGGAATGACCAAATCTCTGAGGGAAAGTTTGGAGAAGGAAAAACTGCGCTTCCTGGATGCGATCAACGAGAACAGCATTCTGGTGGACGACAGTCTGAAGAAGCTGAAAACCAAACAGGCCAGCCGGTGGAAATGGGGCGGCTGCTCGCATAATATGGCATTCGGGGTGGAGTTTTCCGAGCTGTTTCTGGACACCCGGGAGAAGGGCGGTGACATCCAGTCGCAGATCAATCTGCATAACAACCATGCGGGCAGGAGGGTGAGTTTGATTGGATGTTGTATTTCTTTCGATATTCTTTTAACAGCTTTTTATTGCTTCAAAAAACACCTTCTTGAAAATTTTCGTAAAATTTTCATACTATGTATATAAAGCAATAAAGCAGTATTTCTAACCTGAGGAGAGTTGAATAATAAGAAGGTAAAACATTAAGGTGAAGATGCATCGAGGCCAAACCTTGAATTTTCCAGAGCACAAATCTCAGTCCCAAATATGTAGACAAATTACTTTTGTTTGTGTTTAGGTGGTGAATCCATCCAGCTTTTTACGCTAGCATGCCATAAAATTTGAATCACCCCTTCTGACGTTCCTTGCAGATACTATAATTTTGTTTATGGTAGCATCAAAGCTAGCTTCGTGATGTTTGAAATTGGTATTGAAACGTCAAAAGCCTTCATTAATGGTTTTGAAAATTGAGAAATATATTCTATTACAGTCGAAGCTCGTTATAACGACAACTTTTATAGCGACAAATCTCTCTATAACGACATTTTCAACGGTCGCTTCAAGTTCTGATACTAATTTCAACTTTTATTGCGACATTTCTTTTTACTGGCCGTTCTCTATTACGACATTTCTGCTATATATGGTTGACACTCTTTATAATGACATTTTCCAATAACAAAAGTGTTTCACTCATACTCGATAACGGAATTGACTCAATATTGTTTGGTGAACAGAGCATCGTGGTTAAATATTGCAATATGTTTTGTCGTATAAATGTTATTATAAAATGAGTGCGAAGCTACGAAAAGTCACCTAAAAATGCAAACTAAATTAAGAAACATTGAATTACACTTCTTTCCTCCTGATATGACTTTGGTACTCCAACCCCTCGATCTTGACATAATCAAATGCCTCAAGGTGCATTACCGTAATTAATTAGCTAAAAAACAGCTTGATGCCATGGAAAGACTATCAAGTCACAGCAGTTTTGAAAAACTTTCGGAGTCTGGATTCGCATCTTTTGATGGTATGGTAATTTTAATAAGTATCTAAACATTAAAGTTAAACATAACATATTATATTTACAGACTTCGTTACTTTCGATGACGATATATGTTCAAGTGAACTA
This sequence comes from Aedes aegypti, assembly GCF_002204515.2. NCBI lineage: Eukaryota > Metazoa > Arthropoda > Insecta > Diptera > Culicidae > Aedes > Aedes aegypti. The sequence goes on from NC_035108.1 coordinate 407,511,472, forward strand.
TTGTCAGATGATGACATAATTCAAATAGTTCGTGGGAAATCAACAAGTTTCGCAAACAGCACAGACGAGGTAGCAGGAAGGAGCGACATAGAGTCAACCACTTTATCTGATGCCGACTTATCAAAAGCATTCTAAGTTATTTATTCAGGACTGATGACCAAAGTTGATTTGAAGAAACAACTGTTGAGAAATGAATGAGTGAAACTAATTCCATTATATAGTATTGTTATTATTTTTGTTACAACGAACTTAATTCTGAGTAAATTACAATGAAATTGAACAATGATATTTAAATTTCTACCATTGCTCTCAATAACGACATCGATGTTCTTTATAACGACACATTTTTAAAGCGACATTTCCCTATAACGACGGTCCCTTGCGATGTCGTTATAACAAACTTCGACTGTATTTAATAATTTACTAATTCATCTGTTATTTTAGGTAAATGAAAAGCGTATGAAAACAGCAACTTGGAGAACAGATTTCCATTAATTGTGAACAATCTACATGGCTGTACGAGCTGGACTAAAAGAAAAGGTTAAAATGCTATCTTTAATGGGACTTTCCCCTGGAAAACGGATTTTTCATCAACATTGAACGCCCTGTTGTATAAGCAAAGTGTTTAGAGAATATTAGGTATAAGTTTAAATCAAGATGTTTTACCAAAAAATAGATAAAAAAAACTCTTGAGGCGCAGTGATGGCGATTCTTTGCCGATTTGTTTCTTGTATTCTACGTCGGTGTTCGAATCAAACCATACTGTGGAAAAATTTAAACCTTTTTATCCCCCACTATTCTATTGCACTAAAATAATCAAATATGATATCAAATTATTTCGAGTTTCCATCACGACTGTCGATATTTATTTGACGAGAGGAGTATATTCTCGGCCTTGCCAGTCTAAACAGCAGTCTATTATAATAACATTTAACCTTTGAATTAAATGATAACTGACAGATTAAAAGATAAAACCCCGTTTTGGCTACCGTTTAGACTGCTAAGGCCGAGAACATTTGTTACGCAAATTTGCGTATGAGAAATTAGAACACTGTTTGAGAACCACTATCTATACCGCAACTATATATGCAGAACAATACTTTCACGAAGCATATCGTAGATCTAGTGTGGAGATGTCTTTCAGCTAGGATGGAAGTAATTGTCTTCCTGAGTAGGTTACCGAATTTGTAAGTTTAATGTATATTTGAATAGATACTTTTAATAAATATGATATTTTAGCTTATAGCTGGCTTAACAGAAAATTGGCCTGCTAAGAAGAGTCGGTCCGAAACCGTTTGTTCACATCTCCCGCAACAATATTCTTTTGCCGATTGAAAGCCAATTCTATAGATTGGTAGCCTCTTAATGCTCTTTTGTTGGATCCATGAAATTTCAAAGTTCACGAATCTATCTAGAATCGGAGACGAGCAGACCCATGGATCGACTCCTACTGAGCTCATGCTATGCTAGAGAATTCAACAATGATGAACAAATCAATTGAATTGGTGTATTCTTATAAAAATCATTGAAAAGTCCTTATCGGCTTTTTTTTCTTTTCATTTCTGCGGTATTTTGGTTGTTCTCTTCGTATTCCTACAAATAAATGCCATTAGTTACTAGAAAGATAGTAAAATGACTTAAAATCAGAAAACGAAGCTATTTAACTACCATGATACGTCAAACAAATGTAAACAGTGAAAATTCTTGACAGTTCAATCAACAATCTTAAATTCCAGCCTGCTAAGAACAAGCTAAAAAACTTATAAACAAAAACATGCTAAGAACAAGCTATAAAACTTATGAACAAAAATCCCTAACGAAGCTTCAAGCTTTCGTTCAATCAGATTACATTTCTCAAAAAGTTTTTTAAAGTTATTTAAAAAACAAAAACGGTTTGTGAAAATTCGTGTTATACCTATGATTAGCCTGGATATACTTTCATGTGTAACAAATTTGATTCGTTCTAACAAATCTGAAGGTAATCCTACTGACCTTGCTCTTTTAGACTTAGAAAAAGCTTTTAATAAAAAACATATAAGAATATTTCATATTGTTAGATTACATTTAAGTTATCTGTGAAACCTTAAAATCTTTGAACAAACAATGATTTTTTTTTTTTATTTTCTGTTCCAGGCCGTCTCCAACAACATGCAAGTCCGCTGCAAGTGCCACGGAATGTCCGGCAGTTGTCAGCTGAAAACATGCTGGAAGTCGGCTCCGGACTTTCGCGTCGTCGGCAAGGTACTGAAGCAGCAGTATCGTCGGGCGGTGCTCGTCGATCAGTCCAATCTCGGCAACGGGCCACCGATGATTGTCTATCACAAACCAAAGAAACGGAAACACGTCAACAATGTTCGTCCTCCTCGGCGTACCAAGGACAAAGGACAGCAACAGCAACAGCGACACTTAATTCCCATAAGCCGCGCCAACCGCAAGATGGAGAACGCCCTGTTCTACTACCAAAGATCGCCCAACTTTTGCGAACGGGATCAGGTGTCCGATATACCGGGTAAGGAGGGGGGAAACTGGCGCACAATGGAATCGTTTCAGAAAAAAAGACTATCAAAAACTCTAAATAAGCTTCATAAAGTACATCATGGAAATAATAAGGTTCACTTTGTGTCTTAACCTCAAAATTATTAAGTACAAAGATATAGAAGAACATTCTGGACATAATCTCTAGAGAGACCTTAGATGTTTTTTTTTTGAAAGGGTCCCACTGTGAGACACCCACAAACATATAACAACTTTCCAAAAACTAAACCTTTTCAATCCTATTCGCAGGAACCGTCGGTCGCCGGTGCAACAGAACCAGTGTCGGCAGCGATGGGTGCGCATCGATGTGCTGCGGCCGGGGCTACAATCTGATCCGCGAAAAGCGAGTTGACCGATGCAATTGCAAATTCCACTGGTGCTGCTACGTAGAATGCGACGATTGCGAAATCGAAGAATGGATTAGTGTGTGCAACTGAGACCCGATTCAATCGATATAGGTACCTACAACCCGGTTGACATTCCGCTCGACGATCGAATGCAATGGGTATCATGTTGCGAGATAATTGTTGGAATTGCTTTGGGATCCGCAGATATGAGCTGATATCGAAATGCGCGAAAAAATATAGACTCTAATTGCAACCGCGTGCGTCGAATGTCGAAGATTGAGGACTTGAAAGCGATCGGTTCGAAGAAGGATAAAAGTGATTGCATACGTATTGCCCCCTAACCGGAGGCTGCATTGGCGGCTAATCCAGTCGAGTCGAATGTGTGATGCAAGTCAATTTTATGTGTGTAACTGCGGTAGAAAGCAATCTATGTGACACTAATTAATGTTTGAATAAAATATTTCAAACAAGCACAAACGTCGAATTAAGCGAACTTTGCGTATTCTATCGAACAGTATTAGAGACCATAGAATGCGGGGACAGATTGATGGGAATCCAGCCACCTACTAATAGTGTTATAGCTAAACGTAATTATTGTACATTTATTAGTGAAACCGTGTATCGTATTCAACTGACCTCTTATTTAAGTTAATTAGTTTTATTTATTTGTTCCGCCTGTACCTGTACATACACTGAATTGGCGATTCGTGATCTGAGCATAGAAGGGGGACAGGAGCACAAGGAGTTGCGCTCCTTAGTCTCCAGTAATGACAACGAATAGTGTTTAATGAATGGTTGCTATAACTTTAAAGGAATTGAACTAACTTCTCGTGAACCAATGTAGATCAACCGAGAACATATTATGAAATGATTCTTCAAATAAAGATCAGTGCTTAAACTATGTTGGTGAGTAAATCTAGAAAATTTTATTGCAAGAGAAATTCATGAATAAGCGTTGTTATCTTACGTTCTCTCCCTAATATTCCTACTTTCCTCATCTTCTGCATCTTTATTTGATTTCTCTATAATTCTTCAATAGGCTGATGTGAAATGGTTCGGATGTCTAATGGCCACCACCTCCTTCTTCTTTTTCTTCTTGTTCTTCTTGGCATTACGTCATCACTGGGACAGAGCCTACTTCTCAGCTTATACAGCTTATCTCAGTATATCCTATGGTTACCTTCTCCTTAATTATTTTCCAACTTTTCATTGTGTAAAAGCCTCTACAACTCTTTTAAGTAAACATCCAATCCTATCCCTCAGTAGGGTGCTTCAAATTTTAAAAATGTTTGAAATTCCAATCTCCCATATGCTCCTTACCATCCTTGCCATAAAAATAGTGTTCTGTGAAATATTCAGCTTTCTAGGTGGTGGTCCAAAAACAATGTAGGTTTATATGGAGAAATTTTGAGAAATGTTCCAAACACGCTAGTACTGTAATGTAAGTAGAAACTTATCATCCCATATTGAAAACTCATTCTTCAAACCTTAATGAAGGATGTTGCTGAATAAACAAATCCCTTTTGAGCTAATTTTGTTTGGGATTTTTGTACATGTTTGCAGGGCTATAATCCCATATTAAGCCAACTCTTCTGCTATACGTCGGTTTGAATTTCTCGCTTCAGCAAATTTCTTTATTATGGTTTAAAGAATGAGTTTTTTTTTTACTATGGGATAATAAGTTTGTACTTACGTTACAGTACTACTTACTTACTTATTTGGCTTTACATCAATTATCTTGATAAAGCCTCGCCAACAATATTTCGCCAATTCCCTCGGTTCATGGCCGCTTCTCTCCATCCTCGACTGTGACCCACGCTCTCCAGGTCCTGGTGTACCTGGTCAATCCACCTAGCTCGCTGCGCCCCACGCCTTCTTGTTCCGACCGGATTCGTGGCGAACACCATCTTTACAGGGTTGTTGTCCGGCATTCTTGCAACATGCCCTGCCCAGCGTATCCTTCCAGCTTTAGCTACCTTCACGATACTGGGTTCGCCGTAAAGATGAGCGAGCTCGTGGTTCATCCTTCGCCGCCACACGCCGTTCTCCTGCACGCCGCCGAAGATCGTCCTTAGCACTCGGCGTTCGAAAACCCCAAGAGCTTGCAAGTCCTCCTCGAGCATAGTCCACGCCTCATGCCCATAGAGGACTACCGGTCTTATGAGCGTTTTGTACATCGTGCATTTGGTGCAGGGGTGAATCTTTCTTGACCGCAGTTTCTTCTGGAGCCCATAGTAGGCACGACTTCCGCTGATGATGCGCCTTCGTATTTCCCGACTAACATTGTTGTCAGCCGTCAACAAGGATCCGAGGTAAACGAACTCGTCCACCACCTCGAAGGTATCCCCGTCTATCGTAACACTGCTTCCTAGGCGGGCCCTGTCGCGCTCAGTTCCGCCAACCAGCATGTACTTTGTTTTCGACGCATTCACCATTAGCCCGACTCTTGTTGCTTCGCGTTTCAGGCGGGTGAACAAATCTGCCACCGTTTCAAATTTTCTCCCAATAATATCCATGTCGTCCGCGAAGCAAACAAATTGTCCGGATCTCGTGAAAATCGTGGCTCGACTGTTAAGTCCGGCTCTCCGCATAACACCTTCAAGCGCAATATTGAACAACAGGCACGAAAGTCCGTCGCCCTGTCGAAGTCCCCGCCGAAACTCGAACGAACTGGAGTGTTCGCCAGAGATCTTCACGCAGTTTTGCACACCGTCCATCGTTGCTCTGATCAATCTTGTGAGCTTCCCGGGAAAGCTGTTCTCGTCCATGATTTTCCATAGCTCTATGCGGTCGATACTATCGTATGCCGCCTTGAAATCGATGAACAAATGGTGCGTAGGGACCTGGTACTCACGGCATTTCTGGAGGATTTGCCGCACGGAAAAGATCTGGTCCGTTGTCGAGCGGCCGTCGATGAAACCTGCTTGATAACTTCCCACGAACTCGTTTGCTATAGGTGATAGACGACGGAAGAGAATCTGGGATAGCACTTTGTAGGCGGCGTTTAGGATGGTGATTGCACGATAATTTTCACACTCCAGTTTGTCGCCCTTTTTGTAGATAGGGCATATAACGCCTTGCTTCCACTCCTCCGGTAGCTGTTCCGTTTCCCAGATTCTGACTATCAGCCGATGCAGACAAGCGGCCAACCTGTCCGGGCCCATCATGATGAGTTCGGCTCCGATACCATCCTTGCCAGCGGCTTTGTTGTTCTTAAGCTGTTGAATGGCATCCTTAACTTCCCCCATCGTGGGAGCTGGTTGATTTCCGCTGTCCGCTGTGCTGACGTAGCCATCGCCTTCGCTGTCCTGACCTTCTGTGCCTGTGTTATCTGCGCCATTCAGGTGTTCATCGTAGTGCTGCTTCCACCTTTCGATCACCTCGCGTCCGTCCGTCAAGATGCTCCCATCCTTATCCCGGCACATCTCAGCTCGCGGCACGAAGCCTTTGCGGGATGTGTTGAGCTTCTGATAGAACTTCCGCGTTTCTTGAGAACGGTACAGCAACTCCATCTCTTGGCATTCCACCTCTTCCAGGCGGCGCTTTTTGTCCCGGAATAGGCGGGTTTGCTGTTTCCGCTTCAGTCTGTATCGTTCCACGTTTTGCCGCGTACCATGCTGCAGCATTGCAGCCCGCGCTGCATTCTTCTCCTCTAAAACCTCCTGGCACTCCTCGTCGAACCAATCGTTTCTTGAGCTCCGTTCCACATATCCGACAACGTTTTCGGCAGCGTCGTTAATGGCTGCTTTGACTGTCCTCCAGCAGTCCTCAAGAGGGGCCCTATCGAGCTCGCCCTCATCCGGCAACGCTGCGTTACAGTAACATATCTCAAAATTTCTCCATAGTAATTTCCATATTAACCTACATTGTCTTTGGGTCACCTTTAAATCTCTACCAAGAAAGCTTAAAATTTCACAGAACACTATTTTTAAGATAAGAATAGTAGGTAGCATATGGGAGATTAAATCTATATAAATAAAAATGAAAAGGTGTTTGTATGTCACGAAATGGCTTGAGAACGGGCAATCGGATTCTAAAAATTCTTCCATAGTTATGTTCCTGAAGTGTTCCGACGTGTTTGTGTATATAAAAAGCAAAGGATATTGAACGAGAAAGTTGAAAAAACAGGAGTGAACGGAACTTCCATTTTGTACGGGACGTTTCATGACGTTTTTCAACAGCCTACTTGATGGCAAGACAAAGTTTGCCGGAACCACTAGTTTTCAATAATTTTTAAATTTTGAATCGCCCTACTCCACAATTGTTGCAAGAAAGTTTGTACTAGGACTTCTAGTACTCAGGATCAGAAATTCTTTTAGATTATTTTCTCGTCAAACAATAATTGAGCCACATTTATATTTTCTGCTGCGTTTTTTGTATGAAATGAACTAATGATACAACTAAAACTCTTTCATGAGTGGGTGATAGAGTAAGATGGGGCAAAAGTTCGAGCTTAGTGAAAGATTCAATTTTTCCAGAAAAAGTATAACAATTGAAATGAAAATAATACTACACAGTGAACATTCAACATATAGGCTGCAATTTAGCTGAACAAACTTGTGTCAAAATATTTACCCATTTTTGATTATAATAGTTTTACAATTTGTTGTCTTAAACGAATGTTGGTAAGGGTTCGATTCTAGTGCGGGGCAAAAGTTTGCTGACTGAAACACAAAATATCGATACTTTCATGACAGACATGCTTTATAACGGCATAAGTTTATGATGTTTGCAGAAAAATACTTACTCATTTTCATCGAAAAATTACTCAAAATGGGGTTAGTTATAATATAGCCAAAAATAGTAGTTTTTCACAAAACTAAGGAAAACAATGAAATTTTGGTGAGTTTTATCGCATGATCAATTGAAAAAGCCTAATTGGCTTTGAATAAGGCGCTGATTCTGACTTCTGCCCCACTATGGGCTAAAAATGGTTTCTAAGCATTCATATAAAAACTAATAAACCTCAAAACATCCTTATGATATGCCTATAAACGCCCTTACATACACAATTGAAAAAAAAAATTATTGTTTTGTTCCATGCTGCGGAGGCTCGACCGAAAAATTAAAATTTTCACGTCTAAAAACAACAAATAATCATAACTTTTCCCAATCCCATGACATTTATAACATTTGTTTTAAATTTAACAAGCAAAAGTTTCTTCACTTCACTATACGTTGTAACTAACCTTTGTTACGCCCGCTCAATCCCAAGAACTCCCAGCCCTCTCAGGGTCGGCACAATTCTCCGAGGATTCGCAAGAAGAGGGAAAACAATGAAATGTGGTATTTATAGGTGCAATGACGGCTTATATTTGGTTCCCTAACACCTACAGTCCTATCTAGAACCTACTAAAGGGGTTAACTTACGGCTACATTGTATGTGGTGTTAGTGTGGGGCCCTGATGACGCTGCCTGATGCCGATCTGCCTCCTGAGGTTCGTCCTAGCCTAGGTAGATCCTCACCTCTACGCGGCCTGGTTGTGTGGTTTAGCACACTGCAGTGGTTCCCGAGGAGGAATGAATAACTCGCAACAACTTATGCATACCAAATTTTGGTATCATATCATAATTAGGTATTATTCAGTTGTCAATACCTCATTTTGGTGTTATAATGGTAATTGGTGGTATTTTTAGAATATGCATAAGGTATTATTTAGGTATTTTACCTCTTATGCAGGGCTCAATCATACCTCATTCAGGTTGTAAGTATTGGAAATTATTTGGTATGGAATACCTCAATCAGGTATTCAGTAGTTATTTTCTTCTGCTCGGGTTTCCGTGACCAGGTTCCCGTCCGAAGCCAAGAGCTTTTATTGAGCTTCCGTCCGAAGTCACAGCCGGGATAGGCACTATACGAGCCGGACGATATCTTGGTCTGGTCCGCCTCACTATGGCCTTGTCTAATGGTTGGGTTGGGGTTCGAAGTGGTTCAGCACCACCATGCGGTCACAAATCGTTCACTGGAATTAATTTGTGGGTATGATCGTCGCTAGGATCCACCACTTGAGGGAACATTCTCCTCACTTCACTTGGATATTATAACTTGGAATGGAACTATAACTTGTTTCGGTTGTGGTCTACCAGTAAGTGGCCGAGTCAAGTCCACCAAGCTCCAATTTTAACCAATTGTGTTCTGTGTTTCGCATTTACTTTAATTCGACCGTTGTGCCGTCCTCCTATCTATATCATTTGATTTTTGCATGAATTCGGTTCTTCTTGTTAGGGGTTTATATGATTTTAATGCATGTATTAATTTATTTTTTTATTGTTTTTAATTTTATGGTAAATGTGAGCATTCTTCTCTACTAGCTAGCTAAGTTTTATTCATCGCTTTTCCTTTTATAGTTATTTCTTTACCCATAAAGGCTGAAAGTCTATGAGAAAGAGTGGACATCGCAAAGCGACTGGTCACAATGTAGAGTACTGGAAGAAAAACGAGGACTCAAACACAGGAAATGTCATTGTTGATCGAGACATTTTTTTAGAATTTAAAAATTTGTCAGCGTCGTGATTCAATAATAATTGCAAAAAAAACTTGGTTTGGGGAATGGAATTGTTGATACAAACATATCCAAATATTACGCAAAATGTCATTGAAATAGGAATTTTACGCATTCATAGACCGAAAAGAGGGAGTAATGACTGTAAAGACTTGTTTTGTTGATTAACATACATATGTAAGTCTTGTTATTCCTGTATATTGAAGCATATAATATTCAATATTGATTCTGTAACAGAATGTCAAGTGAGATCAGTATTAGTGTAACTCACGTTAATTTCAAAATAAATACACACTGTAATTTTGGCCACACGATACTGTTTTTGTCGCAACACGGATGATTTTGTCACCTCGTAGTGGTCGTCGTGCTTTATCGGTTAAGTTGTGTTTTTTTTTCAGTCACACGAACCATGTCCAGATGACTCTTATTGCCTATACAACAACCCAATAAACTTTTTGGTATGCACAAATGGTTGGTTTTTAGCTTAAATAAAATAATCCCCGAAATTATATTTACTAAGATTTCAAGTCTGGAATAAGTTCAAATTCAGAAAATAAACAAACGAAAACACACCTTTCACTCTTTGACAAATGCTCATGCTGGGTAACTAGATGTATTTTTCATTTATCATCGTGTCAGAAGTGGAACATTTCATTTAAAATAATTCATTGCTTATTTTACGCAGATTTTCAATTACGCAACTTTAAGTGAATACCCCTAATGATTTATTTTTCGAGTGAAACCAATGTTTGTTATATGCAGCATAGAAAAAGGACTAAAGACGCAAATCACTACTAGAGCATTTCTCTTCATTCACTTTGGAGTGGGAGATTTTTGTGAGTCCTATTGATTAAGACTCAGCCACAAGATGCACTTTTGAACAATGAATCGTGATGGCCTTTGGCCTTAAGTCATTTGGTCCATGGCAAAAAACAACACTCTAAATGAACTTCCGTAATCAAACTCTGATCCTCAAGATCAGTAGTCGAGAAGCTTGACCTCGGGACTATATCACATATGTAATTGATTGGCATCAAATGCGAAAGTTGTTTGAAACACGACTGCGTTGATGACATTTGATAGCTATTTTCTTCAATCATTGAAAAGGCAAAGCTACTATGTTCAATTTTGTAACATGTCAGCAATTGCGCCATTTGGCAGCAGCTCTAAATGCAGGGGAATGAAGAATGTCGTATTTGAGATATTTTTTTACAATTTATCTGTAATTCGGATACAAAAATGATGTACTACAATAATGTTCAGAAATGACAAAAGAATGATACTACGGTTGAAATCAATTTTATGAGGTCAAAACCATCTCTAATCGGCATACAGTGTTCTCAAAAGTTGTAATGTACTAATAATACGTTCAACTAGTGGTATTTATTTTGATTTTCATTTTTCCAAATTCTCGTTAGAATTTTTTGAATGTAAAAAATAGCCAAAAAACACAAATTCGACTTGAGGCACCTCCTAATCTTCTCCAAATTGGATAAAAATTTGTCTGGTAGTTTGTTTTAGTATTGCAACTAGGACTAGGGGGTGACTGGTTGAATCCCAGAAATTTTTATTTTAGTGAAACTGTCTAATGTACATTTATATCTTTCAAAAGTACAATATCCAGTCAGAGGCAGTTGAAAACTTGTACAAGTTGTACGATCTACGGATCTACAATCCAGCGAGTGAGAACCATGACTGTGACCATTGTGTGTTGTTGGTCGAGAGGGATTTGTTTGTTGGCATTTACATCTGTTCGAGAGTAGAACCGCATTGAAGATCCCCTTGGTGCAGCATAAGCAAAATCGCCAAGTAGGATATTAACGAAGCAACGAGTCACCAAACTACCAGTAGTGTAAATTACGTCGTAAAAAGGCTCGGACGGCACCGAGAAAAAAAAAACTAACTATATGTAGTTTTATGTAGAGAACAAATCAACTCTGATACTTCATAAAGGCCTAACTGACATGAACGATTTCTCTTCATCGATCCTCTCTTTTGCTAATAACTTCGCTAAATTAGATAAATCTGTAATAATTCTAATTAATGAAGGAAGATATAGTGATTCTTCATCCTAAAGCCCGAAAATTTGTAACGAAAAGAGAATCAGTTTCCTGCAATAACGCATGTAGAGCAACGATTAAGAAAAATCGAAGAATGCAGATAAGCCCTTATGAAAAAAAAACATGCTGAAATGTAGTTTGTGTGTTAGAAAAAAAAAAAGCGTTCGATGTAATGCTTAATGGACCACAATAAATTGTGTAATTGTGAAATACTTTACTGAGTTTTGTTGATGAAATCCGAGCAGAAAACCACCAAAGTGTTCAAGAATCGGTTAGTCGACCGACAAATAAATTCGCCAGACGTCCACCTCACTCTCCCCAACAAAGGGCTATTCTAAGCCGCAAAATAAAGTCCACTCTGGAAAGAAGGTAAGGACCAGCTCCCAAACAACATTGATGTCGCTCATTTACATTTGAAGCGGGATATTGTAGAAAATTGGATGTGATCAAATAAAACTACGTTCAAATATTAGTACATAACTGACGTTGGTTTTACTGTGGTTTTACTGTGTATGTGGTTTACGTAGTATCGTATTACCTTACTCATTATATTAAAGAAGATATATTGGTTTGCAAATTACATCTATCTTTATTTAGACAGCGTCAGTTCAAAATAAAAACGAAATACAGTGCTCGTTGGATTTTGGATACATGCTAAAAAAAATCATATTGCCTTAATCATGCTCGCGGGGGCAGCATTATGTCCGCCGGCCTGATCACTCTTCTAAATCTCGGTGATTGGGGAATTCAAAATCACCAAATCATCGATAACACTATCACCACTTGAAGCGATACCGTCTACATTGTCCGCGACATTGCAACGCGACGCGATTGATTTACTTTAGGAATAGCTCTTGTGAATCTTTGGCTCCCTTCGAAGCCAGATATGCTAGAAGGTCTTGCTTCTTCTACTTCATGCCTACCCAAATTGGAATTATGTTGATTCATTGATGCAGATCATTGAAATATTTAAACAGCATTTCCTTGATGGCGTCTACTAGTACATAATGGTTTTCTTCTTCATTAGGTGTTTGAACTTAACACTTTCTAAGTCTGAGATAGTAATGGTACAGTCGAGATTTAGCCGTAATGAGTGACTTCATGAATTATATTTTCTTCAATTTCTTTTAGACGATTTCCAATGAAAGAACATTCCTCTAGAACTCCTCGCGATTTTCTTTTACATCATCCCTTAGTGCTGATCGCAATCTACGCTCATTGTCTTGCCTTATTTCCGAAACTGATAAAACTCGTAATATTAATTCATATTCTAACTCCAAAAGCGCCACATTCATTCGAAAGATATTTGCCGTAAACTTGGCCGTGTTGACCAGTGGTTCTTTTTCACGCACCACAGTCAAAAAAATCAATTCAATAGGGCGATATTCAAAACTGAAAAGGCAATAGATGGCTCTTTTTCAGTGGTAGTAAAAACGAAATCCTGAAGCAAAGAAATCACAACGGAAGATGAACTAAACACAAAAAGTTATGTATTCACTTTACACTTGATTTCAAATCACTACTTTTTTGATCCAGTTTCCTAATTGCATGTAATTTACGTTTTTCATTATTTTTCATACGATTTGACAGATCTCCGACTACCATTCTTCCATGCGCTTGTGTTGAAAGTTTGAGAAATTTGAGAATCCAGCGTAGCGCGATCAGTGGGTGGAATACAAACAACAGTGTCGTCACTCGGCGGCCAATGACAGAAACTGAATGTTCGATAGGTTGTTGCCTGTACTTTTTACCGCTGGCGCCAACTGTTAGCGTTTAAGAACGAAATAAACAGTCGTTACCCTATTAAATAATAAGATTAAAAAAATAAAATAAAATTATTTTTCAAGAAATGTTTGATGATTAATAATTTTAAGCGAAAAACGTTTAACTCAATTAGCCCCACGTTGGGCGCCAAAATGTAACCAATGAGTTGTCTTATCGATCGGAAGTAGTCGTAAGTCACGTGTTTGTTTACCTTTCGCTAGTGATTTAAGCGCACCTTTAACTGAAGGATCACTATAGTACCGTTAATGTCCGGCCCAGACTCTTTTCTGAGGGCAGGTAGCTATTCCCAATCACCGTAAACTCACGTCCAGTTCAATACCAAAATTCAACCATAAAAAAAAAAAACAATCAGAAAACTACCAAATAATGAACTTAACTATCAAATAAACTACTCGAACCTCGAACAAATTCGAGCACTGATGGAGGCGGATGGTTAACCCGTATAGGTCTGAGTGAAATAAAAATTACTAAAATTCTCACCGCTTAGCCGATACTTAACGAATTTAAATATTTTTTTGTCAGTATACTGGCACACATATGTAGTTTCTAAAAGTGACCAAAGGATTTCGGAAATGTTCATGTGTCCGGAGTTATTCAGGTGGGTTGCTGGGTCAGGTCAGTTTAAAAGGGTGCTGTACTTCTGCGCCCTTGGAGGTAGAAAAATTTCAAGTTACAGATAATTTCCTGAATCGGTTATAATGTGGCCACTACATCAAGGAATTGTAAGAAAAACGCGTCAGCGTAAACCTTTTGAGAAACGATTGAATTGGATAACATTGCGTCCTGCATATGTTTGACCTTTGAAATAACCATTTTGGGTCCCCAGCATGCCTCAAATTTACTACAAAGTGGACAATTTTTATCTAAACATATGTGTAAAGCCCATGGGCACGTAATTCAGTAAATTATTATGTTTGATTTCTACTGTTGGAGAATTGAAACAGTTTAGTATCCAACAAATCTATAGCCGATTCTTTAGGGCAGGCCGAGTGGCCACATCCAGTACATTCTAAACGGTGCTTACCGCTTCATTTATAATGTTGAATATCAGGTCCTAGTGAATAAAGACAACATAGCGTGTCCCAAAAAATAGCCCTTTTGTACCCGACCTGACCCAGTGATTCACCAGAATATCTCCGACCACAGGAACATTCCCGAGATCTTTTGGCCACTTTAAGGAACTAGATATGTGGGCCAGTATACTGACAAAAAAAATATTTGAATCCGTTAAGTATTCGCTGAGCGGTGAGGGTTTTAGTATTTTTGCTTTCACTCAGGCCTATACGGGGTTATGACTTAGACCTAAAAGAGTTACTACGAAGCAATAATTCTAATAAATCAATGAGATATCAAATTCAAAACTTAGTTCTAAAACGCTTCCCAAAGTAACTTGCTCGCGCAACCGATGCGAGCGCTGCAGGTTGCGGATTGGCCACCTACAATATGTTTGAATCGACCGTTAAAATGGTGGTCGATGGACAATGATGAGAGTGTAACGTTTGTTTGTCTGTGGCTCTACCATAAAATCTCATCTTAATCGTCATTGACATCTTCCTTCACTCCTTTTTGTCGTAAATATCTCCAAGACAGATCCTAATCCTTGGCTTATTGTTTCATGTTTATTTCCATCGTTAAAACTGAGCGAAAATGTTGCCAATTTAGAATTACATCAATATTTATCACGAAAATGACGGAAATCATCTATCCATCAAATCTGAGCAAACAACATACTTCAAACGTCTTTGAAGGCACCGAAAGGCGAAAATGGGATTACCAAATCAACACATCACAAAAGAACATTAGCCAAACAGAAAATGTAATCTGCTCATTGAATTACCCGCTCGACTGCTACCGTTTGTGTAAGGCTTTTGATCGTTCCACGCTCACCATTCCCTTTCCAGCTGAACTAGCTGAACCGTGAAGAGGCGATTTGTATCTCTTTGGTCCAGTTCCTGGGCGCAGGAACGTTACCAAGGATCTTCTTTTGTCCTTTTTAGATGGAATGCCTTCGATAGTCGATGAGAGATAATGTTTCAATTATCTCTTCGGACAACTTTGCAGGACATGATCAAGCAGGAAGGAATTTCACGCTGTTTGACTTTTGAGTATTCGTCCAGTACAGCTGCCGAACGCTGTGAAGAATTGAAAGTGTCACAGCGACTGATCGGATTAGGCGCCTGTTGAAATGTAATCCTCCAATGACGGCAAATCTCTTCAACTAACGAATGTGCCATCATCGCGATCAAGTTTCAATCAGACCAGACGACGACAAACCAATTAAATTGTACAATTGCTCGTACTTCACAAAACACATTTTCCCAAGCATGTTTGAAACATAGTAGAACATGAAGGTCACAGTTACGTGCATACGGCTTCCACGTGTTGTACCATCCAGTTGGAAAACGCATGTCCCGAGCGCATCGGATTAGCATCAACTCTTACCTCATCTAACTCTTCATTTTCATGCTAGACACCACGCTGTGTTATGGAACAATTTGTGTTATTTTTGAAGACTGTTATTCAAAAGAAGCATTTCCCCAACATGATTACGTTCATTAGTTGTAGGTATAACCACTTGCCGGTTGTTCACGGTACAATTCAATTAGAACCCACTGGAGACACTTGAAGGGATTCTCCATTCGGCCGGCATAGTTTTCCTGGTGGACATCACTTGGGGACAAATTTCAGTTGCGGTTTTCTAGTTGAACGGTGCGGTCGAAAAAGCTGAAGGAAAAGCTAACGGTAGGCAAAAGTGATTCAATAGACTTTGGATTTTAAGTTGAAATCTTGAAAGGACTATTTTTGGATAAAGTGATGTTCTGGAACCTGGAACTCTTCATAACTTATTTGATTAGAGTGTAGCTTTAGATCATGACAATTCTGAAGACTTCTGTGTTCGGTAAAAACAAATTCGTGGAAAATCTAAGAAGATCTACTGTTGAAAGCAATCAAGCCTTGAGGCAGTAAAATGTTGTACTTAGAATACTTCGTTGTGTAAAATAATTCTAACGAAATATTTTAACGAAAAAGATCCAAAACAATTCAAGCTCAAATGAGATTTCGCTACTTTTCAAAACTATACTAGCATCAAATACGCAAAGCTTGCGCATTATATCAACAAAACTCTAAGAAAATTCTTTCTTTCTGCAATAATTAATATTTGTTTCAAACTATGAAATGAATTAAATACATTTATTACTGTTTGTGCATCAAATTTGGAGAAACTGTCTCATAATAGTAGCACCATGAGTTGCGATGAATCATGAAGTGCAAAATCGATACCTAACAGGATTAAATGTGACGAAGCCACTAAAAGCCAATCATCGACGATCGATACCGTTACGTGAATGAGAGCGGTGTATCGTCGTAGAAGGAAGACTCGAGTTCAACCGTAACTTGCACTAAAAGTTGTTCCAGACGAATAAGCAACAACAGAGTGAAGTATGGACATAATACAAACGTATGAAAGTTTAAGATCTTTCGAGGAACAAACTTATAACCAATAAAAGTGGACCGAAGCTTTCTCGTAGACTAGTAGTGATGTTTTGCTTAATGTGATAGTTTTAACTGTGACTTACCTGTGAAATGTAATTATAAGAATCATTCATGAAAAATTCTAA
Organism: Aedes aegypti; assembly: GCF_002204515.2. NCBI lineage: Eukaryota > Metazoa > Arthropoda > Insecta > Diptera > Culicidae > Aedes > Aedes aegypti. The sequence continues at coordinate 407,528,322 of NC_035108.1, forward strand.
AAATCCGTGACTTCATGATGGTCAAGCATCCAAAAAAATATCCATAATACAGTTTCCAACAATTTTTCATGGAATTTACAGTAGATTTATCCAAAATTTCGGCGCATATTTATAGAGTTTACAGTTCATTCAACGTTTTTATTTGGAATTGTTCAAACATTTATTGAGTGGTTTTCGTAGTTTTCAGTGAAATTTATCTATTCATCAGCGATTTTTTCCGTAAATTCTTCTCATTCTGGGAATTCAGCAGTTCAAACGTATAGTCGGTCAAATAAATGGGGGCAAATATTTAGAGGATTTTTAAATAATTGCTCCAGGGAATAAGACACTAACTCCACAATAAAATCTTTCTGTGCTTCCTTCCATATTTTTTTTTTCTAAAACTTCCAGCAAAGATGTTTTTTTTTGAAATACATCAAAATATGTTTTTACAATTCCCAGAAATGAATTTAAGAATCTTCCAGATGTTTGTCCAAAAAAACATACATTCAATAAAAGTTTGCAGGATATCACGTTGAAATCCTTTGGAAGTTTTCTGAAAAAAGTACTCGGCTTTTAAGGATGTTTATCAGTAGTTTTGTTAAGGTGAAAGTGAATAAAAGCCAAATCTCAATTACTCAATAACACTAATTTTATTTTATTTTTTTTTTATTTTTTCGAGAAAGACCTTTCCAGATTTCTTCAGAAACTTACAAGCTTCACATTTTTTTTTTTGGATTCTTCCAGGAAATAACTAATTGAATCATTCAGAGATTCCAACGTAATATATTCAGTGTTTTATATCGGAGATTTTTTCAAAAGCCTCTTCAAATATTTCTGCAATTAGTTATCCATTTTTTTCTAGGACTCTTATACAGAAAAGGTTCTTCCATATATTATCTTGTTGATTCTTTCTGACACTTCTAAAGAACTTTCTCTAAAGTTCTTATAAGTTAATAAGAGATGATTAACTTTGTTCCTATACTATTCAAAGTGATTTGTCTGAGTACTCCTCAGCAAAATTAATTATCACAAGAATGTCCATTTCTTCTTCTAAACATATCTTTGCAAATATCTAAGTTTCTGAAGTAATTCGATTAGTAGTTGTATTACCTGAGATTTGAGGATTGGTTGTCATTTTGATGAAACGTGAAATGTTTGAAGATGGTTGGATTGTTTGAATCTGAATGAATTTAGAAATGTTTGTATGATTTTATTATGTGAAGCTTCGAAGGGATCCTGGAAAAGTTTCCAGCAGGAGTTTCGTCGTAGCTCTATAAAAGAAAATAGAAGAATGCCTTGCAAAACTTCTGGAAAAACTCTTTGAATAGCTCCAGACGGAACTATTGGGAGAGTTATCGCAGTACTTCATGCAACGGCTTCCAAAACATTCTTTTCATGAAATCTATTGTAGAATCCTTTATGATGTATTTTTTAGGAGTGTTCAGCCCGAAAGTTCAAGAAATTTTCTGGCTGTTGAATATGCGTAAAAAAATCTCAGGAGGGAAATTTCTGAAGAAATTTTTGGCGAAATTACTGAAGATATTACTGGCGATATTCCTGAGGAGGTATTGCTGGTAAAATTTCTGAAAGAATCCATGAATTAATTTCCAAAAAAAGCAAAAGACCACGTTTCATATATTTTTTAGCAGAATTCAATGACGAGATTAAGTTGGAATTCCACAAAGAATATCTGATAAAATCCATAGAGCAATTTTTGAAACCCCTGGAAGAATCTCTGAAGGAATTACTGGAATTCCTGCAGCAGTTTTTGAAAAAAAAAAATCCTAATAATTCAACGGTGAAATTTTCCTAGAGCAATTCCTTGAAAAAAGATTCGAAGATGTGCAAGGAATTATGTGGACGAATACTTGAGAAAAATGCTAGAATAAAGAGAGTCCCTTCGGGATTGTTTAAAAGAATTCATGCAGAATTCTTGGAAAAGTTTCATGTGTACTCTTTCTGAAGTTTCTGAATAAAATCTGTGGAGGACTCCTTTAGAGATTTATTTAAAGAATTCTTTGGAAGAATTACTGGAGGTTTCCTTAGAGAAATTTCTGGGACATGTCTGATATATTCCTCGAAGAAATCTTTTTAGGCAATGCTTGGAGAAAGTACTGTTATCACAGGAGAAGTTTTCGAAAAAATACCTGAATTATTACCTGGGGAAATGCTATTACAAAACATCGTTTGGAAATTTCTGAAGGAACTCTTCGAAATGATGAAATTCTTGGAGGAATCTTTGAAGGAACTCTGGGTGAATTCTTGGAGAAATTTCTGGAGGTGTCTCTGGAAGAACGCGTTGAGAAATTTCTGGAAAGTATCTGAATTATGTCCAGCTGAAATCTTTGAAAGGATTACTGAAATCCTTGGAGGAATTTTTAAAATAATCTCTCAATTATTTCGTGGCGAAATTTTCCTTAAGAAGTTCTTTGAGAAAACTCTGAAAGAATTTCCTTAAAGAATACTGTAGAGGTATCTCTGGAGACATTTGCATGATAAAGCCTTGGCGAATGCCTTGAGGAATCTCTGTGAGAATTTCTAGAGCTTCTCTTGAGAATTCCGGGTGGGTTATACGTATTTCATCGGGGGCCCCGATAGCCGTAGCGGTAAACGCGCAGCTATTCAGCATGACCAAGCTGAGGGTCGTGGGTTCGAATCCCACCGGTCGAGGATCTTTTCGGGTTGGAAATTTTCTCGACTTCCCAGGGCATAGAGTATCTTCGTACCTGCCACACGATATACACATGCAAAAATGGTTACTGGCATAGTGAACTCTCAGTTAATAACTGTGGAAGTGCTCATAAGAACACAAGCTGAGCAGCAGGCTCTGTCCCAGTGGGGACGTAACGCCAGAAAGATGAATATGTATCTCAATAATTTATTCTTTCAAGACAGCCTTGAATAAATTTCTGAAATACTCCGAGAAATTCTCGAAAATATCTTTATTTCTTGTAAAAAGATCTTCGAAAAAATCAAACAAAAAATCTTTGTAGTAAATTTTGGATAAATTCCTGTGCGAATCACTGGAAAAATTCCTTGAAGATCCCTGGAGGAATACCCGTTTTGAAATTCTATAAGGAGAATTCTCGAAAGAATCCTTGGAGAAATTTAGGGAAAAAATATCTGAGTTATGTCGAGGTGCAATTTATGAAGGAATAACTGAAATCATTGGAGAAGTTTATGCAAAAATTTCTGAACTATTAGGCGGTGAAATTTGTCTAGAGCAATTCCTTAAAAAATCGCTGGAGGAGTTCCTAGACGAATTCCTAAAGGAGAAATTTTTGAAAAGTGTTATTATGTCAAGGTAAAATCTTTGAAGCAATCATTGAAATCCTTGGATAATTACTAAAATCGAAATAATCTTTGAATTATTTGGCAGTGAAATTTTCCTAGAGAAATTCCTTGGGAAGTACGTGAAGGATTTTTTAAAGAAATTCTTGAAGAAATCGCAGAAGGAATTGCAGAATCTCTTTGGGAATCCTCGGAAGTATTCCTGGTTGAATCTCTGAAGAAATTGCTGGAAAAGTCTCTGCATGTATTCTTGGAGGAATTTGTGAAAAACATACAAATTATTTTTCTGGCGAAATTTAATAATTTAAGAAAACACAGAAGTACCCAGAGAAGTTCTCACAAATATCTCTGACTTATTTCCTGGCAATATGGTCCTAGAGAAAATCCTTGGGAAATTCCTGGGAATGTCTAGTCAAATTCCTTAAAAATCTCAGCAGGATACTCATGAGGAATCCTTAGAGGAGATCTTTGTAGAAGGAATTTCTGGAGAAATCCCTGGTGTAGTTCTCAGAGAGATTCCTGAAGGAATCCGTAAAGAAATTACTAGAAAATGTCTGAACTATGTCTAAGCGAAAACTTTGAAAAAACTACTGAAATCCTTGGAAGAGTTTTGGAAACGCTACTAGGTTGAGCGCAATCCCGACGAATCTCAAACGATTGAGATAAACCGACAATCAAAAGATTCACGAAGCGAAGGGACCATCATTCCGCTCTTAAATGGAAGACACGGATGTACAGATTTCGCATTCACTGAATCATTTCGCCGGGTGTATTGCTAGCCAGTGAACGCTCATCAGCTCTCAAACACGAATACCACTCGTGCGGAATGGGAGTGTAAAGAACCATTCGCTACAGTACCTATGTCAGGATGCCTTCGGTACACGGAGTCGGTAGTGAATCATTCTGTTGCCGTTTTTGTCTCACATGTCGCTCGGCAAACAAGTAGAAAGCACATCTGAAATTGGAACACTCAGCTTAGTTTGGAGAAACGGCAACCTCGCTCTTGACTGCGTGTGGAAGTGAGCGGGAGGAACGCAATAATCGAGTGAATGTTTCCCATGCTTGCTCTGGAGGTATCATTGGAAGAATTTCTGAAAAATATCTGACGGAATGTATTACTGATAACTTTCTAGGAATCCTCGAAAATCTAGACATTTGACTAGAAATTGTCTACGATTTTTTTCGATAAGTTATTGCTGATTTTCTGTAGAAAATCTTCCGCGTAATAATCCACGGTTTTTTTCATGATTCGAGTTGAGATTTTTGTAGTAATATTCCAATAAAACCAATAAACAAGTTCCTTTCACAACACCTTTAGAATCTATTGAATTATTTTCATTAAAACAAAATTAAATACATAGATACCTTAAACAAGCTGCACAAAATACTGACGACTATTTCATGAGAGGGTCTCATGAAATAGTCGTCAGTATTTGTTTATACCTAGTTTAATATTTTGTTTATTTCTAGTTCAATCTTTTTTTAAAATGTTGAATCTATCAAATGCCACTGCTATGATTTTTGCTAAAAATCTCCTCAATAAACCCCTGTAGCATAATTAAATTTTTAACTATGTAAGAAATAATTGTGTTTTTTAAATAATGGTGTTCATTACCATCAACTTTATCTTCTAATTCCACTGTATATTTACAAATTATTATTCCTCCGTGAGCAATTCCCACTGAGAAATTTAAGGAGGCATTTTTACAGGAATTAGTTTAAAAAAAAAAGGATTTCTCAGGAAATTGAACCAAAACTCTTTCCAGATCTAACACTTCAGAAACTCCTCAAGAGATCCTACCGCAGTTTTCACTAAGAAAATTCTTAAATGTTCAAGTAATTCCGCCAGGAAGTTTTCCTTTTGATATTTTAGGCTATGTTCTTCTTGAAAATCTTTGCAGGACTTTTCAGGATTTACACCAGTAATTTTTGTACAATAATTTGAAAAAGAAATCTCTTGGTCAATGTATGTGAAAATCTGTGGAAATTATTATCAGAACAATACCACCTGAGAAACAGACTCTGTCCCAAATGGGACATAACGCTGAAAAAAAAAAGTAACTTGAGAAATATTCGGAAGCATCAGCGAGAAACTCCTGAAGGATTTCATTTAAAAGTTTCATGTAGACTTGTTCAGATGGGTTCCTAGAATAGTTCCAGAAAAAAATCCTACAGTCAGTGCTGGGAATGATTGATTGATTGATTTGACTTTATTAACGAGATTTTTAGCCCTGGGCTAGTTCATCTCGGGAATGGTAATAGTAGTAGGCTTGAATTTCGCGAAAATTACGTGGCTTTCCCAGTACACTGCCCATAACTGCATAACAGTCACATTCGACATTTTTGACAAATTGGAGTTAATACCATGGAGAGTCATCAAATGATAAATACTTTCGATCTACTTACTAAAATCTGTGAGATTGTTCTAGAAAATTCGAAAAAAATACCAAGTTGTTTTGTCACATTGGCATTTGTAACCGCATAACAGTCACATTGAGATTATACATGAGCCTCATAATGTAGTAGCAACGAAATTTCTATCAGAATCATTTTCTGACTATTCACCCAATATGTGATATGAGCTGTACAACATTTCAGCCTCAAATAAGCTCTTTTGAATTCTTAATGATTTTCTTAAATTTTAGTTTCCTCCCATACTGCATTAAAATGCAAACTTGGTATCCCATTTACTCAATGCCTACTTTTGTCGAATGTTACAAATATGCAGTTATGGGCAGTACAGTAGTTCAAAAACGTGAATCTCATCAAGTAGCCTATGTTGGGTGCATGAATTTTCTAAATCGTTAGTGTCATTGAAGGCTCTTAAAATGGGAAATAGAACATTTTTCTACAGTAATTTTGGGTTGCCCTTAGCAACGGGTGTTTTGCAATTTTCAAGGCTCTTTGCCTACAGCAGCGATAGGCGTGAGCTTCACTGGCTTTGCTGACTGCGATTAGCTTTGTTTGGCTACTGTAAAATGAATTTTAGATTTTTTCCCAACCCTGCCTACAGTAACCACTAAAAGATCGTCTGCAAAAATGTGCCGAAATGCAAAAAAAAAGCAAAATCGTTGAACAAAATTATTTATTAATACTGAATCTCAGATTAATATTCCTGTTGTAATCTCTGGATAGCCTACCCAAGTAACCACTTGCCCGCTAATTTGCCTTTGTTGTCTTATAGGACTATTATGCGGCTAGTTTAGAACATGTTAGCTCTGTAATACCACTATATTAGCACGGAGGGTGAATTAAAGTGCCATTTGGTTACTTGGGTACTCTGCCCATCTTTGCAAGGTCGACGTAGCCACCAGCACTATCATTGCTGGAGAAATGCGTATTGTGTTTTTTGAACCGATTCCTGATTCCTTGGAAAACTATCTGAAGTACTCTTTAATTTTTTTTATTATTCCAGGAAAGCTTAAAGGCTTCTTCTATCCTGACTGACGAAGCACCAATATGATCAAAATACATTTTTCCTTGCTATGTATATTTTCCTAATAATACACACGTTGAATACGCGAACAGTACTTATTTGTTCGAAAATATTTGAGTAACATGAGGTAAACGGATTGACATGACACATACACCAACTTACGGTTTGTCTAGTAATTGTTCGGATAGTTTAGCGTATAAACCAGGTTGCCAGGACCAGGATAGTTTAGCGTATAAATTCATCCATAAAATCGTTCATCAAATACACTATTTCTTCGGATAAAATGATGTATGCGTTCTCAATTGACAAAAGTATTGCATGACCCAAACAACCTTCAGAAATCAAGTTAAGTTTTGAATTTCAATCCTTAGCAAATAAATAGAATATTTGATTTAAATTGTTAACTGAATGAATGCAGCCGGGAACACAAAAACGCTTTTTAACACCAACGATACATAGTGCTGGTGGTTACGTCGACCATGCGAACATGAGCAGTATCATAAACCTTCTCAAAGTTAATTCAGGAGTTTTTGTTTAAATTTATCTTCAAAGTTGTCCACACTGAATGGTGATCAATGAAACCTTCAACTATCGATTCAACAACAACAACTTGAACGGTAACTCTGTTGAGAAATTCACTCCCATGCAAAACTTTGGTTTCATCTCATTAAAATGTATACAAAAGTATTTTATCCACATCTCAGGAATAACATGTAACTCCCTTTGGCTCATTTGATAGGCAATGAGATAGACTTACTTCATCGATATCATTTTTTTTTGAGTTTAGTTTATAACATTTTTACATAAAACTGACACATTTTTTAGAATTACAATGGAAAAACATGGCTAATTTCCTCAGCAATAGATCGACCAAATTTATAAACCAACTCTACATTAAAACTGTATTTCATACTTATGGAAGATCACATGCACAGTTTTGAAATTTTGCAAGTGCCTTATCTAAATTGTGGGATTATGGTTTACAGAGTTCCAGTTTTCTAAAAAGCTGGCAAAAACCCAATTACAAAACACATGTTAGCTAAAAAATAAAGTCAAAGCATCTACATCAAATAGTTGGGAAAACATACAAAAATTTCAAAATAAAAACATGTCCAAAAACATTTATTTTTACTTTATAACTAAAGTTTTTTATCTTCATAAAAATTTGCTCTTTTTTTGTTTTTTATCATAAGTTTTTCTGACCAGTAACTCATTTTACCTTGATTAAACTTTTCCGTATACAAATTTATTTTCATCTGTCGTCAATCCCATTAAATTAACAGATATGTTTATATCCTGCCCAAATGCTCTTTTAAGTTCAAGGAATCGACTAGAGGAGAATGCTCTTGCCTGAGTTTACCTATGCATTCGCCTCTTATTGTATGGAAAACCGCAGTTTTGATAAAATTTTGTTCGACGAAAACCAAAAAATGGTGAATATGCTCAGAACAGGGTCTGCATCTCTGAAACACGTTCCACAACACTTGTCATAATCGAAACTTGTCAAATATTGAGAATGCGTAATTTTTGCCATGAAATCTGGATCACTGTGCGGTTCTAATTACGTACCTGTTTTAAAGTTTGCGGAGAAAATTAGCAGAGGATTTTGGTGTATTTTTTACAAAATGTCACATATTTAAGTAAAAATGTATTGAATAAAATTAAAAAAAAATGTTGTGGTGAAAACACCAACGAAATAAGGTTAACTTATTGCCTTTTTAATGAGCCATAGAGAGTTGCAATTAGACGTGTAATTCCAGAGATATGGACACAACATATTTGTATATTTTATAGGGGGTCAACTCAAACCTTTGCACAGGACTTTAAAACTATTTTGAGCCCCAATTTTTCCAAACCGCTAGAACATACAAGATGTCCTGATATTAACTAAGCTTAAACAAATCATACACATCACTTTTAGTAGTAAGGTGCCACATACCTCTGATTGGCCACCAATAACATTATGTCACCTGATCGCACTCATCGCATAGCATTGAAGTATGTGATGGTAGGTACATTCCTAAGAACAGAACCCCACATCTCTGGAAACGCATCTCAAGTTTCCTTCGCACCGTGCCGACACGTGACGAATGCTCACTCGCAGCCAGCCAATTAGTTTTGATTGACCGCAACACCTCCAATGCCGTTGAACGTCGGTTCAAAAATGGCATTCGCACGAATCGATGAAAATGTAAATTGATAGTCTGCCCGTTGTTTTTTGTGCTACTTGCCGCAGGAATATATGTATGTTGACTGCGCACATGGAATGCTATATCATTTCAACGATTAGTGTCAATGTCTGGAGGGCGTTACGATCGAAAGCAAATGACGTGATCTCCAGTCACGACCTTTCCCATGTGCACTAATTGTGCGTGAAAATCGGTATCCTGCCAAGAACGCACATATGAGTACTGGATCAAATTATTTGTCAAAAGTCGGAATATTTTTTTGGGATTTCCAAGTGCATTTTTTTAGGATAATTGAAGATATACTACATACATATCTTCAAAGCAAAATTACTGGTTGTCAATATCGACTAAGATGCTGAAAATTAAGGAAATTTTTGAGAACTTGTGGAAAAATATTAAGAAACAAAACAGAAAAAAAAAACAAATGATCCGAAATGTGTTCTCAACAATAAAATCTATATTTATAAATGTACAAGCTTTTACTGCTAATAAATGATTGTGCTACTTTTCCCCGAATGTCAGATCCCCGAATGCCAGTTCCCCCGAATGACCCGTTTCCCCGAATGCCAATTCCCCGAATGACCCGTTTCCCCGAAAAGTGGAGCAGCTCAAATAGGCGCAAAAATAGTTTTCAGTGGCATGATGGTGAATAGAAAGAACGATAAGCAATCAAAAGAATGAGGTATTTGGTCATTCTCGGCTATATACATGTTGCCAAAAATTCTGAGGACGGTAAAACTCGTAAGAACCACCAATCAAATAAAGAAGGGTGCATATCAGATGACCAGTACCTTCACCACCCTGAAATGTATAAATATATGACAATTATGAGTTTCAAAATCTCTTCGGGGAAGTAGGTTATTCGGGGAAACGGGATATTCGGGGAACTGGCATTCGGGGAACTGGCGTTCGGAGAAACGACATTCGGGGAAAAGTAGCACAACCCGTATAAATTTATAAAAGACTAGACTATTCAACCATCTTTAAGAGTTTTGACCAAGAATTGGTCCTGTTACCCCTATGTGAAACGCTTGCGTCTGAGCAATATGATTACCTTGATTGATTGAGAAAATCGCCCTGAAGGCCAATAATAAGTGCCTGATACGATTTGTTTGCATTTTGTACGGTTTAGCTCTGACTGGTAGTGCAATCATTCATCGCATGGAACGATCGAAAGCGGCAACCGTACCAACCAATTAAGATGTTGAACCTGAAAATCGACACCCTGCCTGAACCAGGCAACCGCTACCAACTCGGGGAGGTGATCGGAACCGGGGTTTGTGCCAAGGTGTACAAAGCGGTCGATACCAAGGCAAGCAACAAGAACGTGGCCATCAAGATCCAGAAGTATGAGGCAGAGCTGAAGACGGCCATTCAGGAGGAATATCGCATTTTGCGTGATTACTCCAATCACGGCAACTTGTTGGATTTCTATGGAGTTTACCGGAAGAAGGTCCCTGGCGATGCGGATGAAATTTGGTTTATATTGGAGGTGAACTTTTGAATGATAATTTCTAGACATTTTCTAACAGAAATTGTTTTCAGTATTGCGACCATGGACCGGTGATTGATGTGGTCAAAAAGATCCATGCGTCCAATCGGCGAGTATCCGAGGAGCAAATTGCTTACATCTTGCGGGAAACTGCCAAAGCTGTCGTCTATCTACATGAGCACCATGTCATACATCGGGATATTCGGGGCAGCAACATCTTGCTGAACAAGGAAGGAGAGGTCAAGTTGTGTGACTTTGGTTTATCGAGAGACAGCAAGTCTACCTTGGGGAAGAGAGGGACTTGCATTGGGTCACCAAACTGGATGGCACCGGAGGTCATCAGCAGTTCTAAAAATGGTATGTTGGATGCGAACTCTAGTTAAGAAAATTCTTCAATGATCTCTGATTCACTATTCCAGATGACGAAGTCTACGACAACAGATCCGACGTTTGGGCGCTTGGAATCACAGCGATCGAGCTGGGAGATGGTAAACCTCCGTTCGGAGATATGCATCCCACCAGAACGATGTTCCAAATCGTTCGCAATCCACCACCTACTTTGTACAGACCGGCGAATTGGACTCAGAACTACAACGACTTCATTACGGAGTGCTTGGAGAAAAATCCCGATCATCGTCCGTTCATGATGGAGATCATGGAGCACCCTTTTTTAACCGAGCTTCCGGAAAATGACTACCATGTGAGTTTCTCTTGATACCCTAACATGATAGTTTGATAAACATTTCTTTCCTTCTCCATCTAGTTAAGTCAAGAACTGAAAATGCTCGCGGCATCTGTCAGTCACCTGCAGATTCCGAAAAAAGAAGAGTTTAAATTGATCAAGGGAGCGCTGAAAGCGGCCGACAACAAGACGGAAAAGATGTTCGTCGAGGATTTGGCTGCACTGGAAACCGTCTCGGAGGAAACCATTCTGGAAGAGCTTATACAACGCTACAAGAGCGGGTCGACGTACACCTTCGTGGGAGATGTGCTGATTTCGATGAATGCCAACCAACCGCCGCCGGAGTATGTTCGTGGGGTGAGTAGTCACATATTCAAGCCTCATACGACGATCTGCTTTAAAACGTTGTAAATTTATGATATTGTATAAAGAAATTTATATGCTAAGCTCGGAACTAGTAAAAGGCTTCGATAAAAAACGCATCACCTCGTTGCCAAGATTCACAACTAGACCTTGCAAGAGCGGGTTGCGGTCAAACGACTTGAAAGGAAAAAAAATCTTTCAAATATTCCTACCAGTGGATTTCAAAGTATTCCCTCATACATTTATGCAGTTATACCTTCGAAATTCCCATAGATATACCTTGGGAAATTTTAAAAAGACATTCCTAAAAGTACTGTTGAACGAAACCTGAAAAAAATCGATACGGATTACTACCCGATCAGTGGATTACAACAGAGTTGTAACAGATTTTGTTACTCAGTTGACGCGCTTTTTCAAGCAAAATATGTTATAATTTTGGCTTTTGGTTAGTAGTTAAAATAACAATAATTATTACACAGTTTCCTCCACACTAAACAAAAAATATAACAAAATATGTTATAATTTAAACAAGAATGTAACTCATTGTGTTTCAAATCGACCAAAAATATAACTTATTTTGTTTCTTTGCATAACTGAATTACAACAAAATTTGTTATAAGCAATGACTCTTTAATTTTTATTACGAATTTTGTTATAATTATGTTTTGAATTGAAACAAATTTGAAACAGCTTTTCTCATTATAACTGATGTTGTTTAAATTATGTTTTAATGTACTCTATAAACTTAGAGTGCTTCTAACAAAAATGAAACAAAATTTGTTATGTGTAACAAATTTTGATATGATTGTGCTACAATTTTGTTGAAGTCTACTGGTCGGGTAGATACATTTCGGATACAAACATCAAGTTTATAAAGAAAACCTGGATTTTTTACTTGTTTTAAATTAATTATGAATCGTGGTTTACGGCAAACCAGCCGAGTGGAAGTTTAACGACTACCGAAAAGCTAAACCTTACATATACTTTTGCAATTGAATTAAATGGACAAATTGATGTGAAATTTTGCGAAAAAGTTGTACGTCTTCTCGGTGAGAATCGAACTCCCCACTCCCTGATCTCTAGTTAGGGCGCGTATTGAAATAACACACTACACTAGCCAACGACTGTGCTGGCTGAAATTTCTATAGTGCGGGCTTCCAATGCCACATTGGACCGAATCGACAATTTACCCGGAAAAAAGTGTTAGGGGAACTGGGTGTAAAATGCGCCGTTGGGGTAAAACGCGCCACCCTTGTTTTGAACGAATAACGTGCAGCGTCCCAACTGTTTTTCACCCGAGATAATGCAAAATGTATTAAAATGCTTCTCCATATACATTTTTAAGTGTTTTCCTGGCAAAAATCGTGAAAAACTCAAAAAAACGTTTTTCGCTGTTTGCGTTGTAATTTTGTGTTATTTTCTAGGCCATTTTTCAGGCCGATGAATAACAAAACTTTTGAAACTATCACCGAGAATCGACTTGTGCACTCCCATAGTTCGTATTCCATGCGAAAATAGAGTTAAATTTGTCCTTGAAAAGCGTATTGAAGGACTTAAACTTTAATCAACTCGTGGGGCAAAACGGCCACACCTATTTCATAACACCAAAACAGCCGTTTGAATTCAAATTCCAGCAAAAGTAATGCCAAGCTATAGTTACGTTTCAATTTGAACCTTACAAATGCACATTTTTCGAATAAGCATGTATACTTTAATGGAACAATAACATCTGATTACACCCAGTTCGCCTATGCAACGTATTTGCTAGCACTATTGCGCATGCGTGCGCGCGAATGACTAACGCCGAGATCAGGTGGCGCGTTTTACCCCGCAAAAAAATAAAAATGCAGATAAGCAAGCATTTTATAAAAATTGATTTATTAACTCCAGGAAAAAGAAAATGGATTGCTATTTGTACTATTTGATAGAAAACATGTTTGTCTATGAGATAATGAATAAAAAATGGCTTATAATAATGTTTTTCATAGCTAAAAACGCTTCCTTCCTTAGAGGGCGCGTTTTACCCCCAGTTACCCTATCTCTGTTCTCGTCGATTTTAGACGTTCGATGTCTTCAGAGAAGTTATTCGTAATTGAGTTTTGCATCATTTAAGGAAAAAGTTAAATAGGGTGGCCCATATTTAAGCTAAAATTTTGACTCAAACTTTTTTGTTTGATTAAATTTGTGGCTGCGCTCTTCTGCAAACTTTTAGAAAATGTTATTTTGAACAACTTTGTCCAAGACACTTTTGATCTAACTCTTCATTTAAGCTAAGTAAATTGATTTTGAAAGTTTTTACATAAGGTGGACCCAAAAAATCAGTAATTTTGATCTAACTTTTTTGTTTTCAGTTTTAAGTGAATGTGATCTTCAGAAGAGTTGCAGACGAAGTAAAGATACACATTTTTGCTGAACATCGCAAGTTTGTAATTTATGTGATTTTGAAGATATAAGCAAATTTAAGTGAAAAACTATGAAATCTTAAGATGCCCATAACTCATAGTGTTGGTTCGATAAAATTTTTCTTTAAGTGGCATTCGAAAGGCCATACAATAGGCAACTTTTGCTGCAAGAGAAACGTATTTTTTGTAAATTGAGAAAATTCACTTCAAAAATACACTTAAAAAACTCTAAATTCGCTTGTAACTCACAAGATTTTAAAGTTAACGGCGTGCTATCTTCAGCAAAGTTGAAGAATTTCATTAGATCTAAAACTTTCCCATACACCAATTTTTAGAGAAATGTGAAACAAAATATGTAGAAATGATGATACGATTCAGATGTAGGTCACCTTATATTTATTACTATAAAACATTCAGTTAGTATATCAGCAGTCGCTTTAATATACTTGCTGTTGTAAACTTTGTATGGTATTATGATTTAATTATTATTTTATCAGTACTCAGTGGTATAACTCACGTATAATTCAAAATGTAAAATGATGCCAATGCAATATAAGAAACTTTAACTGTTTCGTCATTGTGACTGCTATTATTGTGACTGAATACATACCATAGTGTCCTGGGATACAGAACTGTGGAAATGGTGGAATAATCTAACATTATTGAAGAAGACAAGGTAATCAAAAAGTGTGCAGGTTTGGAAAATTATTTAAAAAGATTAAAAGTACAATTATATTGCTGCTACTTGAATAATTTTATATTAACTAATAGTAAAATGTATTATAAGACCAACATATTTTTGTTTCACATTTCTCTTAAAATTGGTGTATGGTAAAATTATAGATCTAGTTAAATTCTACAACTTTGCTGAATACAGCACGCCGTTAACTTTAAAATCTTGTGAGTTACAAGCGAATTTAGAGTTTTTTAAGTATATTTTTGCAGTGAATTTTCTCAATTTACAAAAAATACGTTCTCACAGATTTTGCGGCAGAAGTTGCCTATTGTATGGCCTTTCTAATGCCACTTAAAGAAAAATTTTATCGAACCAACTCCATGAGTTATAGGCATCTTAAGATTTCATAGTTTTTCACTTAAATTTGCTTATAACTTCAAAATCACAAGAATTACAAACTTGCGATGTTCAGCAAAAATGTGTATCTTTACTTCGTCTGCAACTCTTCTGAAGATCACATTCACGTAAAACTGAAAACAAAAAAGTTAGATCAAAATTACTGATTTTTTGGGTCCACCCTATGTTAAAAATTTCAAAATCAATTTACTTAGCTTAAATGAAGAGTGAGATCAAAAGTGTCTTGGACAAAGTTGTTCAAAATAACATTTTCTAAAAGTTTGCAGAAGAGCGCAGCCACAAATTTAATCAAACAAAAAAGTTTGAGTCAAAATTTTAGCTTAAATATGGGCCACCCTATTTAACTTTTTCCTTAAAAGATGCAAAACTCAATTACGAATAACTTCTCTGAAGACATCGAACGCCTAAAATCGACGAGAACAGAGATAACACTTTTTTCCGGGTAAATTGTCGATTCGGTCCAATGTGTGCAATGGGTCGTGACGTTCTCAAACGACCGGTTACGGAACATGAATCCGTTGCTCGATAAATATTTGTTTTAATTACCGTAAAATGGGGTGTTAAGGACGCGTGGGGTTTTAAGGTATTGAACTTCTCCATCAAGTTTGACAAGCCACAAAAACGTCGAAATTCGATACATCAGTCATATGATATGCTTGATTTGTTCGGAGGATTTACAACATTTTACAACAGTTTGAACATGATTGTGCTACTTTTCCTCGAATGTAATTTCCCAAAATGCTAGTTTGCTCTGATAAACAATTAAAAGAAGGCGATATTATAGATATTATAGGCAATATTTTGCCATAAATGCCGAGGACGATGAAACCTGGAAGAACCACCAATCAATCAAGAAGGTTGCATATCAGATAACCGGATCGTTAAACAGTGTTAATAAACACCGCCAAACGCAAAATGTTATAACAATTATGAGAGCTAAAAACTTGTCGAGGAACTGGGCTATTCTGGGAAACGGGATATTCGGAGAACTGGCGTTCGAGGAAACGACATTCGGGGAACTGAAATCCGCGGAAATGTAGCAAACCCGTTCAAGATATACTGCTCATGCATATGATTTACTATGTTTTATTATTAAACTTGGCATAAGCTATTGGATTTTTTTGTCTTCAAGTGATTTCTTCAGGGATTCCCTAGGGGCTTCTGCAAGAGGTTCCTCCAGGAAGCACTTTTGTTCGTCATGAGAGATTTTAGACTGGTTCTGATAGGGCTCTAGGGATGTTTCAGGAATGCTCCGGAATTTATCCGGGGATTTCTCCAGAGATTATTCAAGAGATTTCTTCTGATCTGCCAGAGACAAGGATTCCTTCAAAAAATATGTACAAGGATTTTCGCAGAGATATCTTCAAAAATTTTCTATGGATTCCTCCAGGAATTTTCTCCAGTTAAATCTCTACATTATGAGTGAACCTAAGCTAACCGTGATAAGTTTAAATTCACACACATAAAGTCTAAAAAAATCAGGAGTTACACTAGGACAATCTCTACAAGGATTACTCTAGATATTTCGCTTGTGATTTCTCCAGAATTTCCTCTGAAGATTCCTCCACGAATACATACAAAGATATCCCCGGCTTTCCTTAGCCGAGTGGTTAGAGTCCGCGTCTACAAAGCAAAGCCATGCTGAAGATGTCTGGGTTCGATGCCCGGTCGGTCCAGGATCTTTTCGTAATGGAAATTTCCTTGACTTCCCTGAGCATAGAGTATCATCGTACCTGCCACACGATATAAGAATGCGAAAATGGCAATTCAGGCAAAGAAAGCTCTCAGTAACTGCGGAAGTGCTCATAACAACACTAAGCTGAGAAGCCGGCTCTGTCCTAATGGGTACGTTTATGCCAAGAAGAAGAAGATATCCCCAAATAGTCTTCTCGAGATTCGTTCAGGAATTATTCCTGGGTTCTCCTGAGAACTCGGAAAGTTCTACTACAAATTCCTCCGGCGACACCATTAGTAATTTCCACTCGTGTTTTACAGCCCCCGAGATCCGCATGGGATTCCTCCGAGAATTCTTCCGAAAATACAACCATGAGAATTGCTTCACACTTAAACGGATTCGCCGAGAACCCAACAGCTGACGATTCTCGGTAAATTGTTTACCGAGATTTCGCTAAAGGTTTGCCGAACCCCGGTAACGTTTGCCGAGATCTCGGCAAATAATTTGGATTGCCGAATCCTCGGTAAAATAAGTTCCGAGATTCGGCATTGAAAATTACCGAATTCTCAGGTGTTGGGTTCGCAGCGAAAAGTTTTACTGAGGTCGGTAAAATAATGTAAGTGTGTAGGGATTCCCCAGAAATTTCTCCCGGGATTCGTTCTGGGCCTCCCAGAAATCGCCCTGGGGTTCCTACCGAAGTTCTTTTTTCGATTCCTCCAGAGATTCTGCTATGAATTCCTGCAGTAATTTCAGCAGAAATCATCCTAAGAATTCCCTACGGTTTACAGTAAGAAAACTTCTCAAGTAAAATCTCTAGAAAAATTCCTACGGAGATTTCTCCGAAGATTTCCCCAAGGATTATTCCAGAAAAAAAATAATATAGTTTTTTTTTTTTAAGATTTCTCTAGGGATTCTACAAAAAAAGTCTCTACAGAATTAGTCTTACTGGGATAACTCAAAGGATTCTTCCAGAGGTGCTTCCAGGAGTCCTTCAGTGATGAACTTAGATAATCCTGCGCAGAGTTCCTCTAGAGATTCCTACAGAGATTTCTCCAGCTTTTTCTTCAGGAATTTCTCCAAAGATTGCCCCGGAGAAAATCTTAAGATGGTTTCTTCTAGAAATTATTCCAGTTATGAGCTGATTTGGAAACGACTGCTTTTTATCTACGTAGTCTTTATTATGAAAAAAAGTTGTAGATAAAACAAAGACTGCGTAGCCGAAAAGCATATTTGATGTTCCAGGCGTTTCTCAAGGAATTCCCCCAGAGATTTCTTCGGGAATCCCTCCATAAGCTAGTGCATGAATTTCTCCAGGGATTTTTAACCGGAGATTCATCTAGGATTGTTTTTTTAATAGATTTATAGAATAAAGTTATTTCTTGTAGTATCACTAGATGAATTACTGGTGGAATCTTTGGAAAAATTCCTGATAGAATTCTCGCAGGGATTCCAGGAAGAAATCTCAGGAATAATTCCTAGAAGAATATCGAGAGGACTATCTGTGAAATTTCTGAAGAAATATCTGAAACAGTTCTTGAAGAAATTGTCGTAGTGTAACCTGAAGACATCCTTGCAAGAATCTCTTTAGAGATTTACTTGAGAAATCCTTAAGAATTTCGGAGGAATATCAGGAGAAATCGTTTGAAAAATCTTTGCAGAAATCTCCGGAAGAATCCTTGAAATAATCTCTGCAATAATTCCTTGAAAATTCTCTTGAAGAATCCTTGGAGAAAATCCTGAGGAATCCCAGGTAAGATTTACTGAAGGAATTTATGGAGCAATCACTGGAGGCATTCCACCAGAAATTTCTTCAAAAACTCCAGACAAAATCGCTAGAGAATTCCATGTAGAAAAATCGCTGCAAAAATTCCAGAAATAATCCTTGGTTAAAACTTTCGAGGAACTTCTGGAATAATCTCTAAGCGAATTGCTGTAGTTATTTCTGGATCCCTATCGGAACCGGCCTAGAAAATATGAGAGTGAACAAAACTTCTTCCTATAAGAAGCTCCGGCTCAAACGCTAGTGCAACTCCAGAAAAAATCGCTGTAGGGACTACGGTAGAGACTATCTTGGAAGAATTTCTAGTAAAATATTTGAAATAATTCATAGAGAAATCTCTGGAAAAGTCACCGAAGATATTCCGAGAGGAATGTTTTAAAGAATATCTGAAGGTTTTCCTGGAGTATTAATTGCAGCTCTTTTGGAACTAGTCCCAAAATTTCGATTTCTGTGAAAAGTTGTAATTCGTCATCGATATATATTTTTTGTATGAGGCGAAAATCATGAATTATGACTTGACGATTGATCATCCGAAAAAGATTATGGTTGGTGTTTTGCATGGTGTCCAGATACTTTGAATAGTCATAGCGGTAATCGTGCAGCTATTTAGCAAGATCAAGTGTAGCGTCGTGAGTTCGAATCCCGCCGAGGATCTTTGCATAACGGAAATTTTCTCAATTTCTCTGGGCATATAGTACCGTTTTGATTCATATTACGGACACTTAAGACCACAGTGAAGAAAAATTCATCGAAAAGCATATGAAATAAATCATTCTGTATGATTTCACCGCGTAATCGAGTCTTGAAACATTTAACTTTCGAATGGTGGGTGAAGATTTTGATGGCGTAACATGAAAAATTTGAATTATATAAAAATGTGCGGACTTTTCATGATTCTTATTGTGGACGCTTCTTTACTTTTGCCTCATATTTCGGACACTTTGATTCGAATTCTGGACAGCTATTGAAAATAAGAAGCAGAAAAGTCAAATCATCAATTGAAATCGTCAAAGAAGTCACCGCTAAAGAGACGTCTAATGCAGTTTGGCATTATAAATTTTCATAGATACAGTCGGTGACAAAAGTTAGTAATCAAATGCAGTTTTTCCATACAAAATGTCCATATTTGGATGACGAACTACAAAAAATCTAAAGTTTTGTGTATACCAAGCTCACTAATTTTCAGTCATTTTCTGAGGAGTTTCAGAGTGTTGGTCAATGCGAAAAGTAAGCAACCGAAAGATTGTTTGATTTTAAAATTGTTCAAACTTCTCCTTCAGAAATTCCCCTTTAAAATAGTTTAAAAATTTTGTCAGAAATTATACCAGATCGTTACTATAGTGTAACAGCTAGCAAAAAACTGAAAAATTTTCAGATATGAGATAAAATAAATCAACAGCTTTCAATCTTCACCACTTTCAGTTCCACACCAAGTACATGTGCAAATCCCGCTCGGACAACGCCCCGCACATCTTCGCCATCGCCGACAGTGCCTTCCAGGACATGCTCCACCACGAGGAGCCACAGCACATCATCATGTCCGGCGAGAGTTACTCCGGAAAAACAACCAACGTCAAGATGTGCATCAAGCACTTGTCTATTCTGGGAGAAGGCAATCCCGGAGTTTACCAAAAGATTGAGTCCGGCTACAAAGTTATGTCCGCCTTGGTCAATGCCGGTACGCCTCTGAATTCGGACTCCACTCGTAGCATCGTTCAAACGCAGCTGACGTTTGGCTCGACCGGAAAACTGTCCGGCGCTATTTTCTGGGTGTACTTGCTGGAAAAGCTCCGCATTTCATCTACCAATATGTGAGTAACGGCGTTCCACAAAAATTAAATGTTCAAAAAGTTATGGTGCTCAATCCAAAAATGTTTATGGCATTTTTGCAGAATAAATCAGTTTGGTTCCGCCAGATCGAAATGATATCTGTGATAAAATAGTCATTTTTTATTGTCATATTCTGGATCATTTTTGTTAAATATTTATTCTAAAATTTATGAATGATTTTTTATTCCAACACCTGAAACCACTAATTGATAGTACTATTTAAAACGAAACGATCATTTTCGTGAGAAATATCTCATAATTCTCATTCTAGCATAAAGCACTATTGCTTTTCGGACATAAATTTGTGTTCTGGGCACACCCTAAGTAAGTGCACGAATCACAGTATGTACTAGATCAAAGCACGACACGATTCGAGCCCAAGCTAATTTACCGATTTAACCGATTCTCCCACTCTATCCGAGACAGGAACCAATCGAACTTTCACATATTCTACTACTTCTACGACACGATGGAAGCGGAGGAGCGGTTGCGTGATTTCTCGTTGGCAAGTGGCCGCCACTATCGCTACCTCCGCATCCCGGAATCGAATGGTGGAAGCAAGCTTCGATACTGCCGCGACGATGTGGCGGGAAACATTCGGGCGTTTAAAGAGTTTGAGCAGCTGCTCTTGGAGCTAGAGCTTACACCGGATCTGCTCGAAACTGTATACCGAACGTTGGCAGCCATTCTGCTGCTGGGTGAAGTACGATTCAGGGATAATGAAGGGGTAACCGAGTTGGAGGATTTTGAAGTGGCAACCAAAGTAGCAGCCCTGCTCAAATTGGACGAGAAGAAATTCCAGTGGGCATTGTTGAACTATTGCGTGATTATTCGCGGTTCGGCAGAGCGTCGCAGACATAGCGCAGACGAGGCAAGAGATGCCCGAGATGTACTGGCAGCGACGATTTATACTCGACTGGTGGATTGGTTGATCAACACGATTAATCATAAGATGTCTTTCGGGCGAGCCATTTAGTATGATTTTAATACAGAAATTAGACGTGCTAGAATTAATTTATTTTCTGATTGCAGTGGAGACCAGCATTCCATCACAATAACGGATCACTTTGGATTTGAATGTTTCCATCGGAACCACATCGATCAGCTGGTAGTGAACTCGCTAAATGAGCAGATGCAGTATTTATACAATCAACGGATTTTCGTGTATGAAATGATTGAACAGGTAAATGAACACTGGATATCTTGATAAATGTATTTAAATTAGATTAGTTTCAATCTTTTCGGGAGTATTACAAATTTCAATATTGAAATTAAGTGTTGTGATTCTGAGATTCCATACCTTTGGTGGCTAGTGAATACGATATAGGAAACCCTATCCCCCAAATCGTTGGATAGTAATAAAAACTCTGCAATATTAATGTGAAATAGTTTTGAATCCAACTTCCAAGACTGCACTAAAATTTCAAAGGCACTAATCTCGCGAAGAAAGCACTAGTAGAAAGCTTAAAATAAAAAGATCATCAAAGTTTGCCTATTGCTTTAGTTCAGTGTCTTTGAAAACGTGAGTGGCCATTGTGACGACCGTCTTTAGATTCCGAGATGTTTTATCATAAATGATGAAGTATAACACCAGTAACAACCTGGGTAACAACAATCCTTCATAAAATGAGAATTAATTCTAGAACTCAAGCAGTTTTCTGTAACATTCTTCTCTTATAACCACTATATTCTACTTCCTGACAATACGTTCCAACTGGGACGCAATCTGTTTCTTAGCTTAGTGTTCTTCACGCACTTTCACAGTTGTTAGCAAATAAATATCAGAGATAATATATGGAAAAGGTTTTCCAGATTTCAGGGTCAAAAAGTCTGAATAGATAAATAATTATATGAATCAGTCATTCCACACGAAGTTTCAAGAAGTAGTCCATAGTAGGAAATGCAAGGGTTTAGCTAAAATTTAAGTTCAGAATTTAAAGAGTGTACAGTACGGTGGTTCAAGGTACCATTTTTGCGGTCAGTTAATATTAGTGCTAACCCTCTAATATCCATTTTTTTTATTTCCGATCAAAATATCATTTTAATTATCTAAAATCGTTCTGAACACGTTGTGGGCAATTATTTACTCGCAAAACTATGAATTTTGGTTTTTGATTTTTATAATTTTTATTGTTCAACATCCCTATCCTTTTTTATTTTTTCTTAAAGCCTCTTCTAGTTACTGATGTTTGTCAATAATAAAAATCGAAGTTTTTGCAGTACTTTTAAAAATATTTAATTTTTTATTTTTTTTTTCTGTTATTTTTTTATTTTTAGTATGATTAACGAAAAACAGGTTTTAAATTATTTCAATACCACCAGTTCTTCTGTGATAGGCTGATCGTATAAAAATATAAAAGGTACGATTTTGTATATTACACGTTATATGAGCCCCAGGCATTTGAAGGTTATATGGGAATACAAGTTTTCAAACAATTTTCAAAAATACAAAAAGTTTCAAAAGTCATATATTTTTCTTATACGTTTTATGAGTCAAGGTTTAAGCCAGAAATAAAATTATTTTGATTTCCGAACTACGAAAAAATACACGAAATTCCAAAGTGTACCCCGTCTAAAGGCGGGGTTTTGTATTAGAGGGCTAATTCCCACACACGAAAATATGGGTTGCTAACATCTCAGGAGAGAATACGTTCAGCCGTTTGATGTAAGCGGTACGTGCTACGTGCTAGAAGAACTTCTAAGGGGGCAACTCAAGGAATCCTTAGAATCCATGTAGGAATCATTCTCTCGTTAGCAATAGCTTTAAGCTCTTAACTAACATAGTTTCACTTTTTACATTGGGAAAGTCTTTGTAAGAATCTTGGTCAATTAACGGGTGGAATTCTTGCGAGATTTCCTGGAGAAATACCGGAAGAAGTGTCTAAAGAAATACCTCACGGACTATCTGGTGAACTTAGTGGTAAGATCTCTGGAAGAAACATGACAAAAAATGCTAAAGGTATTCCAAGGAATTCTTTGCAGATATTTCTGAAGGAATCCTTTAACTCCGGAAAGAGAAAAACAAAATACATATTGGAACAAATAATCACGGAATAATTTTTCACTCAAACTATACCCGATTGACATTCGAATCTTAAATGACATACCACAAGGTAGATCGCGGAATAAAAACGTAAAAATCCCCCAAAAGTTATGACTTTGGCTTGCGAACAATTGATCGTTAGCACACATGCCGAGCGATTCATTTTTCGCGGAGCGGAGTTTGTTGTTAGGACTTGACGACTAATGGTTAATCGTTGTTGCTATGATCGCACGATAAAGAACAACCGCGATGCATAATTTATTTTGTCATGATCACTACATTTCCATCCTTGGTTGCAATACTAAGAGAAAAGATTTTCTGGAGAAGCAGGTTTCTCTTTAGAGACTTGGTCTCTATATTTATGCAAGTCTCTATTTCTGATGAAAGGCCTATAAGGTATCTCTTTTAACCAAAATATTCTCTAAACGATCTATTTTCCTCATCTTGCTTGCAGTGCATTCTGATGCAAAGTCCTACAGTGTCTCGAGAAGCTTTCAGAGACTGTTACTAGACCATTCTACTGATTCTTCAAGAATTTTTTCATATGTATCTCGAGAAAAAGTTTAAATAATTATCCTAGTGGTTTCTTCAGATGTTTCATCTGGAATACTTTCACGAACTAATACAGGATTCTCTCCAGCAAATCTTCAAGAGATGCCTATACTAATTCATCCATAAATTTTCCAAACTAAGCTTAGATGAATGTCTCAAGAATTTGCTTCTGTAAATCTTAGAACACTTCAACGTTACTGCATCCAGTAATTTTCTCAGGGATTACTTTGAAAAATTTTCCCAAGACTTCTAGGAGTTCCTCCAGGTATTATCACTAACTCCTTAAACAAATTCTACAGCTGTTACTCTAATAGATCGTCCAAAGATTCCCACAGAATTTCTTCCAAAAGACTCGCAAAAAGTTAATTTATGAGTTTTTAATGAAATTCATCCAGGTTTTTTTTTTTTCAAGAAACCCGACAAGAATTTTGGGGCCATTTTGTTTGCACTCATTTCACAGAATTCTTTCAAAAAATCCTCTTGTTGTTATTCGAGTAAATCTATTAGGAACAAATTATTCCTCAAATTCGAGTTGTGTTTGATCTTCCGACCTTGACGCTTGCTCCTGCGGGGGCCGGCGATGAGGGCAGGATCAAACATGTCGCGCGTCGATTGAGAAAAGTGAAAAAGTGCCGCTTTCGATTAGTTCTTTATGATCTTCCAACATTGACGCTTGCTCCTGGGCAGTGCTTCAAGAAAGCCCGAGTAGTTATATAGCCGAGCAAACGACTGAAGCTGAAAGAGGATTGTTGCTGCTCAATGATGACGGATCAATTGGTGAGCTCGTTTCATGCTACTGTTCCTATTCTATAAAATATGTATGACTGTACCGTTAATCGTTACAACGGTGAGATGTAAATATGATGTTTCAAAAAAATATGAATGGTTCGTCACTGTGAGTGTCGACATAAACTCTGATTCATAAATTATTTATGTCTAAATTTTTTTTTATTCAATACACCTTCTTCTTTTTACCTTTATTTTTGTAAACAAAAATAAAACTTTGAATGGTTCGACACTTCAAGTGTAGACTTCCGAAAGGTTCACTTTATTCAACAAACTTTGAAAGGTTCGTCACCTCGAGTGACGGCATAATTTTTCTCTACATAGATATTGTTCATATCAAATGAAAATATTATATTTACTTATAAGCATGTTTATATCTCACAAATAATTATTTATTATGGTCTAATCGCTTATGAAAGTGAATCCTGTGATCCAACGATCCTTCCCATTAACAAACATCCCTCCCAGTAACCTTTGTGGAGATGCAGAGGCAAACACGGTCTCCAAATAGCAAAGGTTACACACTAACATTCCTTCCCCCAATCCCACCTGACTGCAAGGACGTGGCCGGCGCCGTTATTGACCATGTATAAATAGAGGCACTGAATTATGTACACTGAAGAAGATTATGGCCAATCCCAGCCGAACTTCTAGTTGATTCTTTGTGCATTTTCACTGACTTCGGTCAATCACGGAATAGCAACCATTGATATGTGTAGTCAGTCTAAACTAAGCTAAGCTAAGCTAGGAACAAATTATTCCTCAAATTCGATTTTTTTTCTTGGAAATTCTCCAGCATGCAGTTCTTTCAAATATCTCCCATTGAATTTGTCAAATAAAAAAAACATATAACTCTCACAACATCATTTAAAATTCCACACTACTACTACATCTATTTTTTTTCCAAATAACTCTCGTTCATTCCTACACAATTTCTTAGAGACTTCGTTTTTCGAAAAGTTCTTTCACAGAAATTCAAAATTGGTTATTTTTTTTTCAATTTATCTTAACAATTGATCTAGAAAATCTTCTACTGTTTTGTCAAGAGTTCTTCTAGAAATCCTTATTAATCAATTCCGTTTTGATTCATACTACGGACAGCTTTTTATTCCGGACACTCTTCTTTGTATGGGAAACATTTCAAACGAAATGTTTCAACTTTTGCCGTTCAAAAGTTCGCACTTTCGAAACTAGTTTTAATTAGCATTTTTCATAAATATCGATGCAAATTTTCAATGCCCAACTGCCTTAGACGTCTGTTAAGTGGTTTGGCGATTTCAATCGATTATTTGACTTTTCTATTTATGATTTTCATGAGCTGTCCGGAATTCGAATCAAAGTGTCCGGAAATCAAGGCAAAAGTAAGGATGCGTCCGGAATAAGAATCATGGGAAGTCCACACATTTCCATTTATTTAAAATTATTCATGTTGCGGAATCAAAATCTTCACCCACCATTCGAAAGCTAAGGGTTTTCAAGGCTCGATAACGCAAAGGAATCATACAAACTGATTTATTGTATATGTTTTTTGATGAGTTACACTTCACTGGGGCCTTAAGTGTCCGTAATATGAATCAAAACGGTAATTACTTAAGAACATACACATGTTTTATCAAAGGTTACTCTAAGATTTGCTTTCGTCACGAAACCCTTCTGGAAGAATGCTTGAACAAATTTTTAAAGACTTGCTTGAAAATCCTCTTAGAGTTACTGGAATTTCCAAAGAAATCATAGGAACAATCTCTGGAGTCATTCCTGAAGGTATCCTTATAAAAATTCCTAGTCAAAATCTTAAAGAAATTCTGAAGGACAATTATGTAGCAAATCCTGAGAAATCCCTGTAAGCCTCTCTTGGTAAGTTTCTCGTTGAATATTCCAACATGTTCAAAACGGGAGCCTTGGAGGATGTTCTAGCAAAACCGATGGAAGAATCACCAGAAAGGACTAAAGAATTTCTTGAAAAATATCTGAAATTATAATGAAGTTATTCCTGATGGAATCTCTGAGGTAATTTCTGTAGTTATTTTTGTACTTTGTGGTTCCAGATTGTACTTTGAGATTTCCAAAACCAAATTCTTGGAGGAATTCCTTAAAATTCTTGAAGTGGTTTTATGGGAAATAATCACTAAATGAACTCCTGAAGAAAAATGCAAATCTCTCAAATTAAAATATCTATCCATCTATCCAACCTGAAGAAATGTTCGGAGTTATATCTTTGAGCAAATACCTAAGATAATTTCTGATGGAATTCCTTGAGAAAATCATTGAAAATGCATATAGTAATACACGTAATGTCACGAGGAATTTAAAAATAAAAGTTCTAGAAGTTCCTGTTTTCAAGACACTCAGTCATTCCTGTTTCATGAACAATTTTTAAAATTATTGGAAAAAATTTTAATTCTGAAAAACCTATTCTAGAAAATCAATCTGGAATTTAAGCAACTTTCAATTTCGTAACGTTCATGAGCTCTTGAACGTTTTCAAATGAAATGCAAAGAATTCATCATTTATATAAATTGTCACATTTTAATTTATATACAGGTCGGATTTGATAAGAGCTCTCACAAATAGAAGACACAAAATTATATGGCAGGATTTGCAGGAAGAAATCATGAAAGGTTTTTCCCAAAAAACAAACATTTTGTAAATATTTTTTTTTTTTTTTTTTTTTTTCAATTGGACCCTGGCTCCAAGCCCTTTTGGAAATTATCTAAAATTTTGAAAAAACCTCAGAAGCCAATACCGGCATTGAAAGAGGAAAACAAATTATTACTAACTCATTGCGAAACAGCTCAAAAACTCGCTATGCAGTTTGAAAGCGCGCAAAATTTTAATTTAGGACTTACTAGTCCAATTGAAAATCAAGTTACTCAGGACTTCGAAAACATTCTCAACCAAGAGAACGATTTCGAAAATTCCTGGGAGACTGATTTGGAAGAAGTGAGAGATATTATTAAAAAATTCAAAAATATGGAAGCTCCTGGCGATGATGGAATTTTCTACATCCTCATCAAGAAACTTCCAGAAAGTAGCTTAGCTTAACTAATATATTTAACAAATGGTTTCAGTTGCCATATTTTCCTGACAAATGGAAAAATGCTAAGGTTGTACCAATTTTAAAACCAGACAAAAATCCTGCAGAAGCTTCTAGCTATCGTCCAATCAGTTTACTTTCTTCCATCAGTAAACCTTTTGAAAAGGTCATTTTGAACAGTTAGGATTCCGCCATGGACATTCGACCACTCATCAACTTTTACATGTAACAAATTTAATTCGTTCCAACAAATCCGAAGGCTATTCTACTGGTCTTGCTCTTTTCGACATAGATAAAGCATTCGACAGTATTTGGCATGAAGGCTTGATCGTAAAATTAAAAAACTTAAATTCTCCAACATACATTGTTAAAATAATTCTAAGTTATCTGTCAAATCGTACACTTCAGGTCAATTATCAGAACTTTAGGTCTGAAAGACTTCCTGTAAGAGCTGGTGTTCCTCATGGTAGCATTTTGGGACCAATATTACACAATATTTTCACATCTGACTTACCTGAGCTACCTCAGGGATGTCAAAAATCTTTGTTTTCGGATGACACAGACCTCTCTGCCAAAGAACGAAGCCTGCATGTCATCTGTAGTAGATTGAAAAAAAATTTTCTTCACACTTGAAAAAATGGATGATTTCTCCTAATGCTTCCAAAACTCAACTAATAATATTCCCACATGTTGTTACGATTACAGGGGTACCAATAAATTGGTCAGATGAAGTTAAGTATCAAGAGCTCATGCAAGATAAGAATTTAACTTTCAAAAATCACATCACATCACAATCTTCTATTGCCACGATTAATGCGTTATATATTTAGGCTATGTTAGGTTAAGTAAATTGAAAACGTGTTTTTTCTCTTATAAGCAGGTGGAATTAACTCACCTGTAAAACATCTGATCTGCTACGGCAAATGAAATGTAATATGTTGATAACAAAATGTTAATAAAATCTTAAATTTGTTTTACCAGATTAGGATGATAGTGTTTTCTAACACAGAACACCGAGGTATAAGAAATGAATGTAATGTTTAGAATGATACTTATAAAGGAATTAAAAAAAGCTCTATAATCACTTTTTCCTTTTTTTCACAGGAAGAGGAACAAGTTCCAGTCGTCCAGTTGCACTTTTACGACAATAAACTGGCCGTAGACCATCTGATGAACAAACCGAAGGGTTTGCTCAGCTTCATAGACGACGCAAGCCGAGGTCGGCATAGTCAAAACTACATCATCGATTCCATCCACTCCAACAACAGTCCCTTCATCAAACGAGCCAGTGGGCATGAGTTCAGTATTGCCCACTACACGGGTCGCATTACGTACGATGCTCGGGATATGGCCGACAAGAACCGGGACTTTATCCCACCGGAGATGATCGAAACTCTGAGAAACTCAACTGAGCCCGTCGTAACAATCATGTTCTCGAATCAACTGTCGAGGACCGGAAATTTGACAATGGCTGCCGAGGAAGCCCTGGGCAAGCAGACACAGAAGCCCAACAAGAAAAAACGATGGGGCGCGGCATTGGTGGCCGAAAAGAGCAAAGCCAAGAAAATGATGAATACTTTGTCCAGAGGTCAGTACTCGCAGGTTCACAAAATGCGCACGATTGCCAACGTATTCCGGGCCACGTGTTTGGAGTTGATTCGCACTTTGGCTATTGGACCAAATAGTGGAGGAACACATTTCGTTCGGTGCATTAGATCGGACCTGGAATACCAACCGAACGGGTTATCCAAGGAAATGATCCGTCAACAGGTCCGAGCGATGGCTATTCTGGATACGGTTAAAGCACGACAGAAGGGATTTTCTCATAGGATCCCGTTCCAAGAATTTCTGAGGAGGTATCAGTTTTTGGCCTTCGAGTTCGACGAAAATGTCGAGATGACCAGAGACAACTGTCGGCTGCTGTTGATTCGTTTGAAGCTGGAGGGCTGGGTAATTGGGAAAACGAAGGTGTTCTTGAAGTATTACAACGTGGAGTATTTGTCACACTTGTACGAAACGCAGGTCAAGAAGATCATCAAAGTTCAAGCGATGATGCGAGCGTTCCTTGCAAAACGAAACATCGCTTCAAAGTTGAAGAATATACACAGGGCTTCAGGTAAATGGTTATGTCTTAGGATATTCGTAAACAATTACATACTGACATTCAAACTGATTATTTCCCAGTCCGAAAACGTCAAGTAGCGGAAAACCCAGACCAGGCTGCCCTTAGGATTCAAACCGCATTCCGTGGACACATTGCCAGGAAAAAATATTGTCCATTGATAAATGAGCGTACGGGAAAGCTGGACCATGATACTGCAGAATTTATAAAACCCTTCGCCGTTCGTTGGAGAAAGAAATCGATGTATCAGATCCTGTTGCAGTATCGTGCCGCTCGCTATCAGGATCTTGTCAACTTCTCACAACAGGTATTATTATCATTACTCGTTGCGGTATTAAAGGAGACTCTAATAGTACCATGTTGTTAGGTTCACATCTATAATCAACGGTACGTTGCGGGTGCCACAACCTGTAGTAACTGTATCTTGCTGGAGAGGATTGATCCTTCCCAGCGAAGCCGGGCATTGCTTGGTCAACCACGTCCAACGGTATGGAAACTACGCTTCAGATGGGATGAAATTCCATTCTTCGATACAACATACATGTGCGACCCTTCAGCCGCATCGTACATGTACACCGGAAATGATTCCGACACCGAAGACTGGGACGCTCCGCTGCGTCGGAGAAAGAACCTGTCATCAGACATCACTAGATCGGCGCAACGTGGCCACCCGAACGATCCTATGGATTACGGTATGGCTAATGAACCGTTTCATCGGGACCCAAGTTTACCGATCAGGAAGTAATGATTATCACTTCTCGAATTTACACCATGACAATTGGATTTCATTCCGCAGATTATCGCCCCGACACAACGCAGACTACCCGGTACGGAAGTCTCCGGTCCACGCACCAGTGAACATGTCTTCGGTTTACTCTCCGGTTCCATACGCTCGCCAAAGCATCGACGACATTCGCAACAAGTTCGACCCAACGTCCTACGAAGACCCGATGATGAAATCGGCTATCTACAAGAAACGTCCAGCTCCGAAAGCACCGATCGTAATGGAAAAGGAACCGTCTCCACCGATCGAAAGTCGAAACTACAAGAAACGCCCTGCACCTCAGCCCATCAGACAGTGGGAGCCCAGAGCAGGACCGGAATACAGTTACGAACCGAAAGTTACGCCGACCAAGATTAATCCCATCAGGGAAATGCAAATGATTGGCAAGAAGAGTATCGATGAGGTAAGAAGTGCAATTTTAGCATTTAACAATTTGTACAAATTCTTGACGATACAAACCCAGACTTTCAGGTCTTCAGGTCTCTTAAGAAATACCTCCAGAAAATGCTACAGAAGTTTCTTTTGGCTAATCACTTTAGAATACTCAATAATTCTTCTGGTAGTTCCTTCTAGAAACCTACCAGAAAATCTTCAAACAGTTTCTCCTTCAATTTCTTCTCCACATCATCTCCCAGATTTTTTCCAAAGATTATCCTCGGGCATGTAATTTGTATGCTGACGTCCGAGAAAATAATGAAAGAAGCGCGGTATCGGCTTAGACTGCAGATAATACGTAAATTCTCCTGTTTCTCCAAAGATTCTTTCATGAATTTCTTTAAGCATTTCTGCATTACATTCTGAGAGCAGTGTTTGATGAACTATTTTCAAAGTATTAGTATTGAATATTACCCATATGTTCTCACTCATTTCAGAACGATAACACGGACGACGAACCGCCCTTCAACTTCCAAGGAATGCTTCGAAAGACCAATTACAACAGAGCATCGATGAAACGATCCAATGACAACCAAAGAATGTCCTTATCCAATTTTGACTTCGATGATACAAACAACAATAGCAATGGTAACAACAACTCGTACATGGATAGTTTCAAACGCTCCGATTCGAACGTAGTCTACCAGAGTAAGATTGGCGACAATCGTCCCAAGTCCTGTCAGGGTTTGGAAAATGAAAGTGGTTCTACGTCTCCAACGCCACGTAAGCTTTCACTGGCACACGATACGATGATGTTCAACGAGGCTACGGCCGGTCCATCGCGTAGTCGCTCGACGACTCCGTTTGACGAAAACAAGAACAACTACATCCAGGAGGAAATCGCTCCGGGAATATTTGTGGAGGGATACGTTGCCGACATTTAGGGGATGGTATTACGAATGTCATCTATTTTAACTGTTAATTAATTGTATTATGCAAGATTAAAGCTCCTTGAATGTTTCACCATCCTTAGGGATTATTTTGGAATAGACGAAAGAAACCCTATGATTTACACTGGTAATAATCAAATTTTATTGCAACAATCTCAAGTGAATGACAACTGGAAATTTATGAAACTTCGTATCAGAGCACTATTTACAGAGAATCCTTAATTTTAAAAGTGTTCCACAATTCTGAAGCGAACAATAGACACATTGTTATAATAGCGGTAGTATTTGGCAACAGGATTTCATTGGAGCAAGGGTGATTCTGGACAGCAACCGTTTCCCTTCGACTTAATTCAAGCTACATGTTTCAATCAAAAGAGTATTATTAAATCTCACGCATAGTACCTAACCCTAAACTTCTCCCCAACCTCTTACTGCGTACTGAACGAGATTGGAAACGAGTTGGATTCTGATTTTTGTCCCTGTTTCTGAAGGTAAATCTCCCGGTTAGCTTCCTGAATGGCTTCCCACAGCTTGGCCTCGGACATGATTTGCCTCATCAGATCTTCGACGGCGGGTTCCGTGTTCAGGTCGATTAAATTGGCCAGCGAGTCCTCGTTGGGGTCGAAACCTTCCGTCACCTTGGGTCGATTCTGCTCCGAAGTGAGCGCGTGCCTGTGAATCATGTTAACTGGCGTCACGGGAACTACACTGGAACGTTTCTTGCCACAACCCGTGAAGGCGTTGCAAAACGGTCGTTTGGCTGGAGGAGGTTCGTTGCTGTATTGTTTGTAGGCACGTGGTTCCTAGTGTTGAGAAAAGGGGGGGAATAATTGTAAGCAATCGATTGTCTAATTAGGGCTGAGACTTCTTACCCTATCCACAACGCCACAATCTATCACATGCGCCAAACAGAGAATCGTAACAGCCAGCGCCAGGAGGATGGTGACTGCGGTGGAGTTCATCTTTGTCGTCGTCGTTTCTTTCTTCTTGCCTGGATCAGTTGCGCGGCTGCAATCGGGAGAATAAACAGAAGACACTCGTTAATTAATAGCACGATATGGAAACGATCCATCACATGCATTCACATTTTCCCACAAATAAATTTCAAGGTCCTGACCCGGAAACATGAAAGGCTTCAACAGGATTGCCTCAAGAAATCAATCTTATGGAAAGCAAGGAAGAAACCAGGAAATGATTCCTGTGCTGTCAGCAATAATGGCTCCATCGTCTGGCCGAGCAAAAGTGTAGTGTGGATGCTTGTGTATGTGGATATTATGCGGTAATTGATAACAAGTGTCGTGACATGGAGTCCTGGCGCGAACATGGAAGTGAAGTAGCATGTTTCGAAAAATGGGCTAGTGGAAAATTGTGTGTCATTTAGAGTTTGTTCTTTCCCCTCGGCATGCTCGTCGAACTGATCTGAAACAGTGCGGTGCTGTGATTTGACATACAATTTCCATATAGAGAGACGGCCATTTGACGTTATTTTATAACTAGACTATGCTTTCAGACTAAACCGAAAAACAAACTTCAGTGCTGGAATCCTCATTAACGATTTTGTTACGTGAATCCAATTAATCAATACTTTTTCTTACGAGGTTTGTAAATTGAGTTTCGACGAGTCAATGCAAAATTATGTATTGGAATGATAAATTTCGCGGTAATGTTTTTATTTATTTGATTTAGTATAACATGTTGAGCCATTTTTTTTTCGTTGCTGAAGAAACAAATTCCTGATGTTTGCTGGGCTGTAATCCCATATGAAGCTTAATTATATGGTTTGCTCTCATTAATATCTCTTCTCTTATTTGTCGGATTGAATTGCTCCCTTCAACAAATTTCTTTATTATAGTTTGAAGAATGAGTTGAATGGGATGGTATGTTTGTACTTACATTCCCGTCCCAATGTGTTTGAAACATTTTCCAATCTTCTTCATAGTAATTTCTATATAAACCTAGATCATAGCTGGGCCACCTTTAAATCACCACAAAACATGCTGAATATTTCACCGAACACTATGTTTGTGGTAAGAATGGTAGGGAAAATATGGGAGATTGAACCGCCCGGGCACGCCCTAGAGATCTACAAATCTATGAAAATCTTTACATATGCAAGGAAGCTCTGGGCAATATGTTGCTTGGTTTATGTTGTTGTATTTTAAAGTTATGTTCAAATGTATAAATATGTGGTGCCTTCCAAGAACTTCCTGGAATACAGATTTTTAATTCAACTTACGTATTGGACGATTGATACATTACTTGCTTTTAGTAATTCATGGAATCCAGATAACCTTAAATGGAAAATATGTTCGTGGGCAATTTGAATCATCCAAAAACTTCCTAAAATATAATTTAAATCCATGAGCATAATTTAATTGCTGTAGAAAAATTTTAAATTCAGTACATGCCAAGTAAAACTTGAAGAAATAAACTGCACTTCTTGATGAAAATAACAGAAGCTCTAATTCATACCTCTAAGATACCTATGAGCATGAGCATGAGCATAGATGACCGTACAATTCGTAGTTGCCACTCCGTGATTGACCAGAACAATCGAAGTTGCACAGGGAATTTATGAATGGGGCTTGGGATTAGCTTACCATTCTTCAATGTGCACAAAACGAGAGCTCAAATTTTAAAAGTCAATAACGGCGCCGGCCACGTCTTTACGGTCCGCGACATAACTCGAAAAACGCATTGCACCCCGAAGAAGTGTTCATCACTCGACCACGCAAGAGCAAGCGACTCGATCAATAGATCAAACACCACTAACGATCAGCGGCGCTTTTTCATTTCACTACTCGACCGACGCGCGACACGTTTGATCATGCCCTCGTCACCCGCCCCCGCAGGAGCAAGCGTCAAGGTCGAAAGATTAAACACAACTCTTCATACCTCTAAGATACCTATTAGCATATTAACTGACTGTTTGATATTTATGAGAGCAGTACTTGTTTGGCAGAGCCATGTAATTGAGCTTGAAGAACACTACGGCCCGCTTCAAAGTTCTACATACACCACGCGGACCCCTTCAAATTGAAATTCTTGGAATTAATCAGATTAGAAAAAATCTCATTTAACGTCTGCAAATATGGATAATTTATGAGTGAAATTATGCAAACAAACATCTGCTCATGTGGGTTTTGAAATCACAACTTTTACTTGCTTGAGGAGCGCTTTGTCCAAGTAAGCTACTAAGCCACTCATAATCCAAAATATCTGTCAAAAAAGTCAGAATGATCGACAGACTTGTTACACAACGTAACAAAAATGACATTTTCGCGTGTCTCAAGGATCAAATTATGTGTCTCTAGTAGATTTGGCGTTGCTTAATCTGATGCTGTTCTCAGAAATATTCCATCACTTCACAATTTTAAGCTACAGGTCGCCAAAGTTGTAAATAACACTGGTTTATTTGATGTTTCCATGAAAATTTTAAGTATGATTTATCAAAACTTTAAGTGATCTAATCCACCAAACATCCAAATTTAACATTAACTTCCATTTGAGACATAATTTGGTTAAAACACGACACTCATTTACAATAGATTCGTGGACCCCGTGATGAAGCTTCACGGTTCTTCACAGACCACCGGTTGGGAAACCCTATTTTAAATCAAATAAATTTTAAATAAAATTGATCATTCATACAACCGAGTGAACCACGAATGGTATAAGAACGTACGTCCAAAATCATATATTCATACGTCAAAAATCAGCACCCCACAATATGCCAAATTCTGGACAAACATTTCAAAAGGGCACATCGACATTGGTAAACATTGGCTTTGAAAGACGCTGTTGAGCCCAATTCAACTCGATCACGCTCACCAATACCACTATAAGGAAGAGCTAACACCAATCTTTCTGATAGTGGTGTTAGTTTGCGTGGGCGAGCTAAGAAGGGCTCAAAAGCAGCGTTTGTAAAAAAAAGGCTCAAGACCTCTTGGGCCCTTTTCAAATGTTTGTCCAGAATTAATCGTAATAAACGTCACTGCGGTTCATTTATGCAACATAGATTCGTGTCAAGCTGTATAAACTGACAGATCATATATCAATCCAAGGTAGCATTAAATAAAATTGCAGTAATATATAAATAAAATTCAATCATCTACTGACGATGGGTCTCGAATCACGTCGAGACGAAGCAAGTGTCACTGTATATGGAACTTGCATTCATAATAGCAAGATGCACTATCCCTATTCTAGAAAAGCGCCATCTACGTATTTAAGCTTTGTGTTAGATCACCAACTGCGTTACTGCAAGAACAGCTGTACATACACATGGAACCATCAGATGCTACTCGGAATCAGTGTGTTAGTATTGGTGCTCTGATCATTATTACAAAGAATAACAGCTCTGGCCGCGTTCGAATGCAGGTCAATTTGAGGTTGGGAAGGAAATGTTGACGTGTTTCTAGCTTTAGGGAAACCTTGAACTTGAATTGAAACTTGACTTGAAACTTGAATTTAGGTAAACTCGAATAAACCCAAATTTGGCTTATTCCACGCACATTCGACGCTGGGTCAGAGCATCTCTCTCTCTCTCTCTCTCTCTCTCTCTCTCTCTCTCTCTCTCTCTCTCTCTCTCTCTCTCTCTCTCTCTCTCTCTCTCTCCTCTCTCTCTCTCTCTCTCTCTCTCTCTCTCTCTCTCTCTCTCTCTCTCTCTCTCTCTCTCTCTCTCTCTCTCTCTCTCTCTCTCTCTCTCTCTCTCTCTCTCTCTCTCTCTCTCTCTCTCTCTCTCTCTCTCTCTCTCTCTCTCTCTCTCTCTCTCTCTCTCTCTTTCTGTTTTGATAACATTGCTGTAGCGAGAAAGGCAAAACAACCCAACTGTGGATAATAACCAAATGCAGTTTATCCAAATTTTAGTTAAAATAACTTATTTTATGAGTAGTCTGATTTTTCCGTGTACCTATTTCAGAAGTCATCTGTTGACCACCATAGTAATTTAGTCACAGAATGAATGTCAGAAAATTGGAATCATAGAGTCGTGTCTAGTAAATATTTAGGACGACAATGATATCATTAGATCCGCTTGGTTAACTCTACTTATAATATAGGACGACAAATACCATATTCCATTTACTAATGTTATGCGTCTGAATCATATTAAAAACCGTCAGAAGATTGCTAACACTGCTGAACACGTTTTTGTCTCA
This sequence comes from Aedes aegypti, assembly GCF_002204515.2. Lineage (NCBI taxonomy): Eukaryota > Metazoa > Arthropoda > Insecta > Diptera > Culicidae > Aedes > Aedes aegypti. Next base: position 407,565,342 of record NC_035108.1, read on the forward strand.
AACACCAGAATATCTCTATTTTCTTAATTGAGGGTTGTTGAATTCATTGCCATTTCCAAAAAGAGCATAGCACGTCTAGTTTTTGAGATATTGACTTCTGATAATGCAAAACTTGACTATTTCAGCCAACTTGCATGCAAGTTTGTCAGCTTGTATGGCAATTTATTTGCCTAATTCGCCATAGAATTCAAACTCCATGTTTATAACGATACTTATCAGTACCAAATGTAATGAAGACACATAATTTGATCCTAGAGACACGCAAAAATGTCATTTTTGTTACGCTGTGTAATTACATCTACTGGTGATAAAAACCACAAGAAATAAGTACCAAAAAGAGGTACTCGACGGAGCAACAGATGTAGCTAAGATGACAATAACATAATTGAATGATCTCAATTTGCACACATTTGGGCCTTAAATAATAATATGCTAAGCATTCTTATTCGTTCTAAAGAAGTATAGCTTTTTGAAATAATAAATATAAACTTCTTACAGACAGACTGCAAGAGGCAAACAATTTTTTAACGAACTGAACTTCTTCGATTCATACGAACCAAATCATGTTTTTTTTTATCTAGTTCGTACATTGAGGTTCTGGCGTACCGTCTCGAATTCCGAACATGATTCATTTTTTAACATTTTTTAACAAAGGTAAGGATTGATTTTTCAACAACTTTTACGTGTAACGAGCTTGAATTGTAAAAGAATAATTGTATTCACAGAATTCAATATCCTGTGAAGAAATTTGAGTATTTTTTTTTAAATCGCCATTAAAAGTCGAGTGTTTGGAGTTTGAAACAATCTCGAAATTTGAGACAAAACTGTAACTTCGTTCTGTTTCTGGCTTTATATCCATACAGCCACCCAGGTAAGCATTCAATGAGTATCATGTTGCACGAAATTCTCTTTTGTGCAACAAGGTCAGAAGGCGGTAGTGTTGAACTTCAAACACAAAGAAAAACAATACGTGCCCCTCTGGTTGTCAGGTTTGTATCTTAGCGAATTTGAAATGATCGATGGTTATACCCTGGGAGCACAGATACTACACACGAAATTTGATACAGAATTTTTTTTTCCAAGATGCAAGATAACTCCAGTTTGCAAACGCCAATCAAGGCAGGCTTAGTGAAAATCGCTAGTTTTCATTTGTTGTGTACCTTCGATCTTTCTGGACAAACATTGAAAAAGGGCCACAGTTTTCTATGCGTTTAATTTTCAGTTTCATTGGAAACAGTAAAATGAGCTCCATTCCAGTACATTACATTCAATTAGAATAAACGGTACTCTCGTGACGTTACTTTTGAATGTGCATGAATTGATTCTTATTCGATTTTTGCTACCCTTGATGAAATGCAAAAATATGCTTTGGCTAATTACGCGCTTTTATCATATTTGTTTATTGTTTCAGATCCGGGTTCACAGTGACAGTTCGTGACAGCAAAATATCGGCTCACTGTGACGTAGATAAATTTTGTTTTGGTTTTTCCCTCCCAGGTTATACCTAGCACCAAACCAGTGGTACAAAACTGAAAAAACAGTGTTTGTTTTTTTCTTTTTGGATAGTTAGATTAATATTAATGTTATATAACTTCATCTTTTAACAAACGTTACAGGGGGCTCGTGAAATGAATTTAAGATTGCATCCGGTTTCAGAAAATCATAACGATCAGATGTTAGAATCCAGATCCAAGGTATTCGCCAAAGTTGAAATATGATTCGGGAGCTTTTCGAAAGGGTCATCCAATTCAAAATTATAACTTTCGGTAACAACACTGCTCGATTGTCATAAAAAACACATTTTAAGGGGACTATGGAAATTCAAAATTGAAAAATGTTTGAAAATACCACCTTCATAACTTTATTACCATCCTTACGATAAAATAGCGTTCTGCGAAATTTTTAGGTTTTTCGGTGGTGATTTAAAGGCGGCCCAAAGACGATGTAGATTTATATGGAAATTACTAAAAAGAAATTATGAAAAATGTTCCGAACATGTTTGTACTGTAATGTAAGTACAAATTCATTACCTCATAGTGCAAACTCATTCTTCACATTAATAAAAAAAAAGTAGCTGAACAAACAAATTATGCTTGTGATTGTTGCAGAAGTTCACAAGGCAAAATTACCATATGGAGCTCAATAATCACACATAAATTCATTAATATCTCTTCTCCATTTGCCGTATTGAGTTGCTCTCTGCGGCAACTTTCTTTATTAGTCTTTGAAATGTAAAATTTCATTATGCTAAGAAAAGTTTGTACTTACATTACAGTACTAATGGATTCTGGGCATTTTTCAAAATTCACCCATAGTTTTTTTTATATATCGCGACTCCAGTTGGAAACCGGAATCATCGACACGCGACAATAGATTTTTCTCAAAATCTATGCGTTGGACCTAACGTCCTGCATAGTGCGCTGGACATTGGATCTAGTGGACTAACCAGCGCACCTTGCCCGACGTAGCTCCGACGCATGGGTTTGAAGAAAATTCGTTTTTCGTGTGAGAATAGTATAAACCTACATTGTCTTTGGGCAACCTTTAAATCACCACCGAAAAAGATGACAATTTCACAGAACGCTATTTCTATCGTAATGATGGTATGGCAGGTATGGGAGATTGGATTATTGAACTTTTATGATTTTTGAACCGCCCTAATGGGGATGTTGGGGTGTTACACTCCCAGTTTTCAGGTGCAAAAGAAAACAAATCAATGAAGTATTGGTTATATTTTTGTGATTTGGGAAAGTATTGTATCTGGCCATATAAAAAAACGACGAATTTTGTATGAAGGCTGCAACCTGCAGCATGCAAGCATGCTCAAAAAGTGAATAAAACTAAGTCTTATACCAAAGTTTAAATCCTATTTTGCATGGTTGGTTGATTTAATTACCAAGAATTCAATAAATCATGAATTGAAAAGCCAGTTGCAACGAATTCAGCAGCCCCAAATTCACTGTAGATACATGATTTTACTTTTGGGACAACTGAAAAATCAACAAAAATAATTGGCGGCTGGCAACACTTCTTAAATAAAATCTATGAAGTTCAACTATTTCTTATTTGCTGGATGTTATACAACTGGGCTCTTCGAAATAGTTGAAGCAATCGTTTCACGATATGTATTGTGTTGTGTTCGGAAAAGTTAAAAACAATTGTTCTCGCTAGCAATATTGCACCACAATGGTCCAAATTGGCAATTTAACAGGAAATTTTGATTTTTTAATTTCTTTTTTATCTTAGATATATGATGTGTTTAGATATTTTGTTCATAATTTAGTTTTGCATCATCTTACAAAAAAAATAATGGTGGTCCTTATTCAAGTTCATTTTTTTAGCTGATTTGTGACTGCCCTCTTTAACATAGTTTTAAAAAAAAGTTGTGAGTCCATTTTCACAAGAATGTGGCCTTCAGAAGAGCTGGAAAAAATTGGAAATGTTTCACTTTACTTCAAAATGTTGCATATAGGAAAGTTCTAGATCTTGTTGAAACCAAAAACTTTCCCGAAGAAGTGTTTTGTAGTAAATACACGGTATTTTTTTACGCAGTCTATTTTTGCGACGTGAAAACCACGTTATTTTAAAAATGAACTAATAGGGTGCAGAGCTACTTGGGCACTTCCATGAATCACTTTGGCATGGGGGGTTTTTCTTGTCCGAATTGTCTGAAACTTCGCAATGAGAAGCTCTTTAGTACGGCGCATAATGTGGCTAAATATGAACTCTGCAGCTTTCAAAAAACCCCACTGCCGAAGTGAATCAAAAGTGCCAAGAAAAGGATCCGGCTCCCTAGACTTGCGTCAAATTTTTGTTCTCATACAAAACAATGTTCTACATTGTGTTTCGTATGGGCATGAAACATCGAGAAACATTAAAAATTTTCATCGTTATTCCAAGCATATTCAGGAGTCTGGATATTTTCAATGGGATCCTGAAAATTCGATGTGGAATTCCAACAGCAATACATGCGGGTTTTTCCTGGAGATTGTAAGAATTATTAACGAAATTGTTAGCGTCATCTTGCGAGACATTTGAGATTATTTAAAAGATCCTGAATATAGAAGCTTCCACTCGAAATTCTGGATACATAATTGGAATATGGTCTGGTGTGATCCTGGAATTAACAGCCGAATCTTGATAATAGTCTTTTGGGTTCACCTGTAGACTCCTAGCAATTACCTGCGATTAACATGAGAACTTTAATGAGTCTAAATGGGATCTCAGTTGGATCTTGGAATTCCTATCGTAGTTCTCGGATTTTCTTTTTTTTTTTTTGAGTATTTTCATAAACAATTAGGCATTTTCAGCGGGATATCCTTGGAATACAGGGATATACTGAAGACTCTTTGCGAGAATATGTGAATTTCTATCAAGCTTTTGCAAGGTTTCCCAACGAAAGTCCCAACGAAAAGAAATCAATGACGAATCCTGCCCCCTTAAACTTTCAGACAGAATCAGGAGAGTTAGATCGAAACCTTCAGCAAAGTGGGACCATAATATTTTCTGAAGAAATCGCCTAAAATCAACGGAAACAAAAAAAAAAACAGTTTTTTCCTATGAAATGGTCCAATTGTGCACTGGAAACACGGTACGCATAAAAACACAATATCCCATCATCACATTATTTAAAAACAGCTGTTTTTTAGTAAAACTGGAGTGGTCCACTATCACTGTCTAATATTTTATACATGGTACCAATAAGATCCTCGACCAAACACTCAGCAAGGTCTTGCTCAATAGATATGTGTCACGCTATGACTATATGAAATTTCGCAACTAGCACTTTTACATTTTAAAAACTCAAGCAGAAATCCAGCCCATTTTTTTTAGTAAAACCACATCCATAGTATTATCAAAGCCACAGATTCAACTTTGTTTATACCCGGTAAGATTATAGGGTATGCATCGTCCACTGAGATTCACTTAATTTATTGCATCTTGCATCCAATCGTATCCCATCAATGAATTTGCGCAATGTTCACATCCGGCAAATGCTCACTGGTATGTAATATTAAATAACATGCTTTCCTCCAGCAGTAATCCGTGGAATATTTTACCAACTGCATCGACACACAAACATGCATTCTTAGCCGTCGTAATTAATCATACGCCAGATTTAACCGAAATTCTCACTCCACAACACGAAACATTCCAAACACCGGAATGCATTCTTACGTTCAGTCACCTTTAGTTTGGCGCGCAAATTCTCTCGAAGCAGTGCGTTGCAATACAAGTTTTCCTCCGGAAAAAGCTGAATTTCACTCCGCTTTGCCGAAATGGCTTTCTCCTGTCTTCCTGGGGTTGATGGATGGATGAACAATCGAAACTGTGAATCCTTTGCTCCGATCCCGGTGCTTTTATACAAGGATTGAGAAGTGTCGTCGTGCGGGGTTTGGACCTCCTAGCGTGCGATTTTCTTGTCGATAACCCGATCAATTCGGTCGGCGGATAGGTGCGTTGGAGCGACAGCTTCCCTAAGAGGGCTTGTTATTATTATATAAATGCATAAATGACTTTTTTGCATAAATATTCTCGAAGGATTGGATATCCCATTCTCTCCCTACATTGTTTCCGAACAGGGGTGGTGTATTGTGAATACTTTTTTCGTGGAGTGGTGTCTCCTCTTCCTAAACCCCCCAGTAAGAAGCATGTCGTATGCCACGAGATGCAACTGACTGTTACACAAATGTCACTGCACATGGTTTGCGCGCAAATGCACGCCCGATGGAATGTGCTTCTGGTAGCTTCAACAGCTGAGACCACTGCCAAGTTCATGCCAGGATACGTGCAACTGATTGCTGAGGCTTCCTTATGTCAAATGCAGTGAAGCATATGTTAATCCTTACCGCGGTTATTCAAGTCTTTTCCTAAGAATAACTAACTTATTTCACAATATCTGGTAGTTGAATGATCTGGAATGTATGTTACTTTCAAACGGACAAGGTGTGATTTAAGATAATATTGTCAATGGAGATTGACTCGCAATAATTTTTTTTTTTTTGTTATTGATGACTTTAAGGCTCAAGAATCCATCATTCAATCATCAGCAATAATCAAAAATGAAAAACCAGTTTTTCGTTTAAATTTAAAGAAATACTCATAAAAATCTGTTATTGCCATCCAGATAGCATGTGTAATGCAATGACAGATTTTCTTGAACATTGCTTAAATTTTTAGCAAAAAACTGGTTTTGAAAATTTGTAAAACGATTATGGCTATTTTCCTCTTAATGCCAAACATCGCTCGTGGAAAAATTAACAAAACGATTCTAACGGCTGGATTTTATTTAATGGAACTTTTCTGAGAACAGCATCCGATTCGACAACCCCAAATCTATTAGGGACAAATGATTTGATCCTTAAGACACGCAAAAATGTAATTTTTGTTACGCTGTGTTATTTATGAAATATACATACATTGACATTTTCAATTTAAAACAAGAATCCTTCTCAAACAGCACATGCATATTATCGAATTTGAGTCACGCATGGTGTTGAAAATGATAGTACAATAGTACAAAAAACGTGAAATTGTAATAATTTTCACATTTTTTTTACAATAACTTTGTTGTTTGAAGTTCTAGAACTTCGGTGTCTTCGACATTTTGTCGTATTTTAACATGTTCTAAAGCTTTGCCGAAGACATGAAAGTTCTAGAATGTGAACCAAAAAAGTTTGCATCGCAGCGTCACCTTTGCGACGAACTTTTCAACTAACTTTTATCATCATGTTGAAAAACCAATAAATCGAAGATAATAATGAATTAAATTTATGATTCGTTCACATTTTCGACGTAGAAAAAATACCATGAAACATGGCATCATGATTATCGCATTGTTCATGGTCCATACTGTGCTGCCCACGTCACCCCTATTATCAACCTCATTAGCCGCCCCCGCTCCCATCATTATAGAATTTGCTGAAGTCCATCTTTTCCCGTCAAAAATATCCAAAACCGCAAAATGCAATTTGCTTGCCCTCAGCTAAACGTCGCGAGGTCAATATTTTATCACACACTTTTCTTTCCGCACAGACGCACCCTTTGGTATTTATAAGAGGGAAAATCCTTCTAGGTTGACCGTTTACCAACGGCCGCGTCATCGCTTGAGTGACAGGAGCATATTATCTCTTAGCATTACTACTCATTTTCACAGTGGGCATTCTTTTTTTCTCAGGCATAATCACCATCGCATTGATGAATGGCATAATAGGGTATATTACTCGTTTAACTGTTTTTACGTAACATATTGCATGAATGTAATATTCAGCTTTATCGATGAATATACTTCCCATGTACACCTATATGATAGTTATTCCAACATTATTCAATGGAACGAATCATAATGCGTTTTGGGCTATAGTTTTATCCGCGGAAGGTTTTCGAACACATCATTGTAGCTAACTCCTCACATTTTCATTTCAGTTACAATCCATTGAGATTGCTAGAATGAATCAACCTCAAAGTACACGCAAACAAATTTTGTTGTATAATCTACCGAATCCATGGTAGAATTAAGAACTGCACCAACGATTTTCAACCGACTACAAAAATCAATCTGTTAAGTTTACTATAATCTGGTAAAAATCACTGAGTCGTGTAGTAAATGTGACTCTGTCCATAGTAGCCGCGACTACAAAGCATTGTATTTCAATCCGTGACACCCTCCGTATAACACAGTATGGTGAGAAGTACAATGCCAAACTTGTCAAATCTAGAATGTTTCTAGTCATAAATACTACAACTCTGGTTAAATAAACAGAATATATTTTCTTGTTGACTATGTTATGGTAGAGTTAACAGATTAATGTAGTCGGTTGAAAATCGTTGGTGCAGTTCTTAATTTAACCATGGATTCAGTTATTTCTACAATAAAATTCATTTCAGTGTAGATAAAGTCTCGCGTTTAGTATCATACAGGAGTATCTGCAGTGATCGATTTCTCTTCGTCGATTTTTTCTCTGGGTTAGTACTCGAAATTTGATATATTTTCCAAACATTTCACGCTGTAGCATGACAAAGGACGATGCGTACTTTCTACTGAATCAAAAATATCGGTTGCCAAAGGGAAAATCAACGAAGAGAAATCGATCACTGCAGTTACGCCCTAATGATACTGAACGCGAGAAGTAAATGTGACGGCATGCACAAATTGCGTAACGCTCTAGGGGAAGGCGTTACGGTTCATACAAAAATTTTAATTTTTTCATACAAAAAGCGTTACGGAGGGGGAGGGGGTAAAAATTTATCAATTTTAGCGTTACGTAATAAATGGACGCTGCCTGTGAGCTTTGCGGCCATGTGAATCAGGCATTTAGACATTCAAAGGACAAACCATTCTCTGGAAATATCAACCTGTCGTTTTTATTAATGAAAAAATATTCCGGATCATCAATATTTTATATTTGCAGTTTTACCTGTTTTAAGCTACGAATTTTTATTGCCAGTATCATTCCATTCATTTTTTCTTAAATCAAGGTGTGCTGTGTTAGACAGCAGTATCATTTTGATTTAGTCAAACTAAATTAAGTTGTTATTTACAAGTTTTCGTAAAAACAACAACAGTTCAGCAAAAGTTCAGAATTTTCACAAGTGAATAGGATTTTACCCCATTACCCAAAACCCATCACCTAGAATGCCATTACTCTGAATGTACCATCACCCCGAATGTCCAAACATCTTGAATGACATTGCCCCGTGGTATTGAAAGTCGAGGTAATGTCATTCGGGGATATGGAATTCGGGGTGCTGCTATTAGAGGTAATGGGGAATCACAAAGCACTTATCATGACAATTGTCGTATCCCGAAAATGTACGCGTTCTCAGCGTGTAGCAACACGTCCGTTGCTCTCTACAATAACCGAATAACTGATCACGCTTTATTTCAGCGATCGCTACGAAGTTGGATTTTGCGAGTTATCTGAGAGGATGGCTTCATCTGTGAGAAATGTCTACACAGATTTAAATAACTCTCCATCAAACGTTCTCCTCAATCACAGTACGCAGCCCAAAGAGTGCACATTGAAATGGGCCTAAGCTGTGGATGCTTTTATATTCAATTAATAATTACCATTTATTCAATAAACATTTCTATTCAAAAACTTTCAATAATATGGGTAACTGATTATCTTCACCACAATCCCTCTCACCTCTACTCTCTAATTAAAGTTCGCTTCCGCTCTTTCTATTTAAATAGTTTCCACATTATATAAGAAATTTGAAACAAAAATGTTATTAAAAATATATTTAACCTGCGCATACTTATTCACTAATTCAATTAATTCACTCCAACCTCTATGCATACATTTTTGATAATTTATTGGATCTGTTCGTACATACTCAAGAAGACAGGCATCATTTCGCTATCGATGTTTTATTCGATTTTGTTTATTGTAGTCTAGGAACATTTTTTTTAGCATAAAAATTATGAACCACAGACAAATAAGAACCTTCAATTTGTTACGGTAAACGCAACAATTTCGAACAGTCTAAGAGAAAATATTTCTTATGAAATCTGGAAAGGCGTATATATTATGTCGTACCCAAATAGCTCTAAATTCAAAGGCGTCGTTTAGATTGCATATCCCCTTCTTTCTTGGACAAAAAAATAGGTAAACATATTTTGCATCCTGCAGACAGGGTTAACTTTACTTGTTGGGAATCAATAGTAGCGGAATTTGGTTTCCTGTAAACATATTTTGTGTTTTAGTATTATTCCATGCATACCCTCCAATCCAATTCGTTTCTTCCTGATTAAATCAGATCAATTAAGACTATTGGAAGAAAAAAAGAAAAATATGTATTGTTGTCCAACTTTGTTGTACAAAATTGTGGAAGCATCCGAAGAATTTTCACCTGCATTTGATAATTTATTTGACTTGTATATTATCACTAGAATGAAACAATAATTGTTTAAGTAAAAAATATAAAAATATAAAAATATAACAAGATCTACCATGAGTTGTCATTTTATCATCCTATCAAGGATTGATACCCGGGAAAATTAATAATACTTTCATTTCTCTTTTTCTGTAACAATTATGATCTGAAGTACATCATAACAATCATACTCCTACAGTTATGATTAAATTTGGTTGACCATTTACACAGCAGCTCAAACCATCAAACCCTTTTGAACATGCTCAAATTTCAAAGTACATTACGAATATGTCATTTTTTTTATGGATTATTTTCCATGTTAGTAAATCATAAACCCTACTTGTAAGGGCAAACCGACGAGAATAAGCAATATTATAATCAATTTAGATTCTATTTCTGGGTGGAGATGCTCTGCTGTAATTTATCGAGCCTGTTGCAACTTGCGAACTTTGCCTATCATAGACCGATCCAAATCCAATTTAATACCAATAAAATTCCAATCCACATCAAATTCAATTCCAATCCAATCCAAACCCAATTTAAAACCAATCAAATCCAAATACAATTAAACCGAATTGAAATCTAATCCAATCAAAATCCAAGTCAATACAATTGGTGCATTAAAATATAATCCAATCGAAATCAAATTCTATTCCAATCCAATTTAAAATCAATCAAATTTCAATCCAAATGCAATCCAAATACAATTCAACCGAATTAAATTCTAATCCAATTAAAATCAGTTTCAATTCCAATCCAAAACTAAGCCAAATCCAATCCGAATCCAATCCGAATCCAATTCAAACCTAATCCAAATGTAATCTAAATACAATCCAACCAAATTAAGTTTTAATCCAATCCAAATCCAATTCAATTCCAATCCTTATCCAAACCGAATCCAATCCAAATCCAATCTGAATTCAATCCAAATCCAATTTATATCTGGTCCAAATCCAATTTAAAATTAATCAAATAACAATCCAAATACAATTCAACCGAATTGAAATCTAATCCAATCCAAATCCAATTCAAATTTAATCCTTATCAAATCCAAATCCAATTCATATCTAATACAAATCTAATTTAAAATTGATTAAATTCCAATCCGAATACAATCCAACCGAATTGAAATCTAATCCAATCCAAACCCAATCCAAATCCAATTCAAATCTAATTTAAATCCAATCCTAATGCAATCGCACTATAATCCTACCAAATTCAATTGTGACCCAATTAAAATCCAATCCAAATCCAATTTAAAACTAATAAAATACCAATCCAAATGCAATTCAAATACAATCCAACCGAATTAAAATCCAATTCAAATCCAGATCTAATCCAGAACTATTCCACTCCATATCCACTCCAAATCTAACCCGAATCCAATTCGAATCCAATCCAAATGCAATCTAAACACAATCTAACCAAATTAAATTCTAAACCAATCCAACTCCAATTCAATTCCCATCCAAATTCAATTTGAAACCAATCCAAATGCAATTCACCAAATTAAATTCTAATCCAATCCAAAACAAATTCAATTCCATTCCAAATCCAATCCGGAATCAGTTCAAATCCAATCCATATCCAATCTAATTCAAAGCCAATTTAAAATGCTTAGTCATTCAAAAGAAAAATAAATCTGCGATCCCTAACCACAAACATTTAAAACCGAGTTTTCTTGATGTCAGAGGAAATATGTCCTATAGGGGAAGTGGTGGTAAAATGAACAGGGGTGGTAAAATGAACACCGTGCCTTTTACCGAGAAAAAACAAATTTTGATGAATTTTTATCACGCACGGACGATTTAGAGCATAAATTTCAGTGTTCAAGTTGATACGTAGGTCAATTGAAGTGAAAATATCAACGAAATCTAAGATTTTAGAAAAACCATGTTTGAAAATTAGAACTGACATAACTTTTAGCTCGGACGACTTGAGGTTTTTCAGTGAGGATAATATCGTTATGATATGATGTCAAATCTGATACCTTTAGAATTCTTTTTGAATGGGTTACAATCATTAATGGATGTATTTTCGGTGGGGCAATGAAAATTTTCAGAAATATTTGTTTTGTCCACGTTTTTTGCATGGTGTTCATTTTACCACCAACCGCTGTTCATTTTACTCACATAGTGCATGTTAACGCCAAAAGGGCGCATTTTACCCAATCTTCCCTTCCATCTGAATTGTATCTGCACTGATGCGTTGTGGAACCAAATCAAGCCATCTACATATATGTATCCCTATACACAAAGGCAAGATAGATGATAGGTATCGCTTTCCGGGGCATTTCTCCGCTGTTTCACAAAAATTTAGGCAATACTATTGTTTGTTCAACAGCAGCTGCTGGGGTTACATGCGTTGATGAGCAGGGCAACCCCCCTCCTTTGCTTTCGTTTCTCATTTTCTACCATTCTACCGAACCCCTTCTGTAGTAGCAAAAATATTAGAAAACTGAGTTCTATAGTTGCCGCCGTTTTACGAAGTTCTGTTGCGCAGCCAGAATGGCTCGCGCTTGCGCACTGAAAACCGGTTAATAATAATTAGTGTTGTAAGAACGATGTACATACCTTGTGTAAATAAACCGTAGCATTCGAAAATTAATTGTATCCAGTGGTTTATTATGGACATGGACAACTTTTTTGTGAGAAGTACCACGAAGTTTAAGTGCTAGTGACAATTCAAATATAATTGCCAATTATTTTTTTTTTTTTTTTTTTAAATCTTTATTTGAGTGTATTGCCAATTATTGCTCCAATGGCCCGGGCTCGACGACATCGCATCGGCGGTAACAGTGCAGGTAAAATGAACATTTGCATCGCTTTTTGATAGCGATGAAAACATGTGAAAATTTAGCTATTTTAGTCTGAATCCATGTCGCTGCTATAGATTACATCCCTATTTTTGATGTTGTGCGATAGAACTAAACAAATTCCTCGTTTTTCTATCAGAAACAAGATGATTTCCTTAGGGTGTTCATTTTACCACCCCATCCCCTACCATGCATCCTCGCTAATTTGAACGGCACCTCACGCAAACCATCGAGACTCATTTTTAATTTGAAAATCTAAGTAGTTACCCTACGCACAATGCCAAAAACGTGTTCAATGTTATTTCATTGGCTGGTTGGTTTTAATTCTGCGACCCGTTTCACAACGTTTCATTTCACTTCATTGCGTTTCATGAACTAAATGACGTTTGAACCATCAAAAATGTGATTCATCAAAAGTACTATATTGTACGGGGCTTTGCAGATTTCTGTCCAAATAATCGATCATGTCGGAATCCAATCGAAGCATCATTTCGGAACAGCATGCAACTTTTATAAAGTGATTAACCACCAGCAAACTTCATTTGCATAACAATTTCGGCTCGATCCATTCAGGATATCGCAAAACAGGCCAACAATATTGCTAAAACACAGCATCGTTTAATGTCTGCTCAGTTCCTCAAAATGAATTTCGTCTCAAACACACTCAAGTGATTAAAACCAATCGACTCAAACTCCAACGAAGAACAAACATTTCCAAACTAATAGGTTTCAAAAAACAAAATATACTTTTATATTCACAACACTCACTAAATTTCTTTGTAAACAAAATAAAAAAATAACTTTCACCACCACCAACTGTAGAATTGAACTACTAACAAATATGAAAATTCGCATTTCAAAGCAACATTCGACCAAAATACTGAATTTATGCCGCACTGGATACTTTTCTCAGGTTCACTCCAACATGATGGTTGTTTTGCATTCCATGGCTTATGATCTCCAAAAACATGTTTTCCGCCACCTCCACCATTTATTATTTATTTTAACAGTTTTCACCTCAATTTCCTTATCAAATCCATTTATTTTTTTTTTTTTGCATAAGCATAAATAACATTTTTTATCTTATCTCATATTCATGCATTTTGAGCTCCATCAATCTTAAATCTTTTTTTGTTGTCCCATATATTTTTTTACCATATTTTTCAACTTCATGTATTTTTTAGCTCCATTTTCACGTCGTATTTTTGGCTCCATTTCACTCATTTATTTTTTAGTTCTAATCTTTTTGTTTTCCATTCCATTTTTTCCATCTATTTTTCAATTATTTTTTTCTCATTTTCTTGCATCTATTTTTTCTTATTATTTTCAATAATAATTTTTCCCCATTTATTTTTTAGCTTCATTCATATAGCTCATTACATTTTTTGGTAACTTCAACGTTTCTATTTGATCACTCTTTTCGAATCAACCAATCAAATATGGCTTGCTTGATTTACATATTATAATGGGAACTAACTCTGGTTCAGCTACCGGCTGCACCATGTCGTATCCCGAAAATGTACGCGTTCTCAGCGTATGGCAACACGTCCGTTGCTCTCTACAATAACCGAATAACTGATCACGCTTTATTTCAGCGATCGCTACGAAGTTGGATTTTGCGAATTATCTGAGAGGATGGCTTCATCTGTGAGAAATGTCTACACAGATTTAAATAACTCTCCATCAAACGTTCTCCTCAATCATAGTACGCAGCCCAAAGAGTGCACATTGAAATGGGCCTAAGCTGTGGATGCTTTTATATTCAATTAATAATTACCATTTATTCAATAAAGATTTCTATTCAAAAACTTTCAATAATATGGGTAACTGATTATCTTCACCACAACAATAGAGTATTCAATGATTTTGTCTAAAATTATAGTAAAATTTATTCGGTGTTTGCTTCAGGATTATCTTTGAAGTTTTATATTAAATCCTTAATAGAACCATCTTTATGATAAAGCAAAAGCTAGTCCTTTGGGGGTTGGAGACAAAACGTCGATAGACAAAATGTTGCATTCCAAAACGTCGAATGGACAAAACGTCGAAAAGAAAAAAAAAGAAAACAAATATTTCTTGAAAAAAATTCTTTTTCGTAAGAATAAATAATTCACTATGCGCCAATCGCACATTTTTGACCATGATGCGTGTTAGGATACCTTCAAAATTCGTCCTCTCGTCTGGCTTGGTTGCCCTTCAGATGACGTTCTTGAGATTGGTAGCGGTCAAGTTTGGCAAGAGTAGCTTTGCGCATGCAAGGGTCGAAAAAATCTGGAAAACAATTTCTAATCGCTGTTGAAATTTTACTACTTTCGACGTTTAGTTCCTTTTGGCGTATTTGGATTCAACGTTTTGGCATTCGACGTTCTGTATGTAAACGTTTTGTCTTTCGACATTTTGTCCTTAAACCTCCATTTGCTAGTCTATGACAAAGGTCGGAAGGACAGAATGTCGAAAGACAAAAAGTCGAAGGGACAAAATGTCGAAAAACAGAAAAGAAATAGTAGGCAAAGTGATATAAAATCATTTTATAAACAGGGAAAATATTTCCACATGGCAAATAATTTTTGACCTTTTGTCCATTAACCTGACACAACATACAACCAAGCTTATGTTTTATTTTACGTCACGCCGAATGAAGTATCTGCGGCGTGCCATAATTCTTCAAGAGACCAGAAATTATTTTAACGATTCCATCGAAAATCCTTCCAAGGATGCTTTCGATAATAACTCCTGTTTTTTTTCCTATTCCAAAAGTTTCTTGATGGCATCCTGGAATACCTCCAAGGATTCATTCAGGAACAACACTAGGGTTCTCTGCCAGGATTTTTTAGAAATTCCTTAAACAATTTTACCGAGTTGATCTAGGGATTCTTTTTGGAGCATATGTAATACTTGACCGAATATTTTTTGATTAATTTCAAAACGAATTTATCCAGTGATATCTCCAGTAATTCTTCAATGAAATTTAAGAGCTTCCACCATTAGTGGTCGTAAATATTTTTCAGACATTTTTCCAAGAATTCGGAACATCATTAGAAATTTCTCTAGGGTTCTTCGAAAATTTCCTTCCAATTCGTCAAACTATTTCTCCAAAGGTACTACCAGGGATTAATCCAAGAATTTCAAAAGGCTTCAGAGCTTTCTCCAGGAATTCCTATAAGGATTATCTCTAAAACTTTTAAAGGGATCATTATAAATTCTTTGAGGCATTTCTCCTAAGATTTTTCATAATTATTATTTTCCGAAATTTCTTTTAAAGGTTAATCATTTAATTGCTTAAGAATTTTGATTTAATTGCTTAAGAATTTTGACATTTATTTTTTTTTTTTCAAGGGATTTCCAGAGGTTTAATGTATTGAGGGATATGATTACTTGAACTTGGGAAATAACGAACTTAATCGTCTAAGGATCGCTCTAGGACCTCAGAAAATTCTTGGATTCTTGGAAGTTTTTCCATGGAGTCTCACAAAATCTTTTAACTAAGGTACCGCAGGGCAAGTGGGTAAATGGGGTAAGTGAAAACAATTGATATATTTTACTGAATATGTGAATTAACGTTTTAAACTCATTCGTAAACCTTTGAGGTCATTGAGAACATTACGATAGATAAGAGATTTCTGAGATTTTTCAGCCATTATTGCATAATAGAGTGAAAAATTGTTAACCTGTACACTGTTACTCCGTAACAAGTTGGCGGCGTACAATCTTATTTTAATATTTTCAGTGGAAAAAAGTTGCGGAAAATATTTTTTTGTACCACTTTTTAGTTGTCCTTTGTGACAGTTTCAAACTTCAATAAAAAAGTTTTAGAATTAATTCGACGTAGACCTAAAAATAATTAAATTTAAACACCGTCAATTTTCTTATCAGGTGGGGCAAGTGAAAAGTTTATCATTAGAGATTGAATTTGTGTTTTCTCTTTAAGTATACTTAAAGCTATAGCCATAAGTAAACATGGTTCGCAATTATCACAGAAAAAAATAACGTGCTGATAATTCTCTAAAAGATGTTGGCAAACATTACAATATCAATATGTCTGCTTCGGGCAGCCAATTAAAAGGAAGACGTTGACTGAAAAGTTGCAATATTAGAAAGCACACGGAAATCTCGTCTATGTAAAGCTAGTTCAAAACATAAAAATGGGGTATGGGTCTATCCACATAAAAAAGACCCCAAATACGTTATTGAAGGATTCCGTTTGACATCTCCCGAAGAGTTATCCGACGTCATATCCGACTTTCTCAAAACAAATAACGAGCGGTGGAAATTCTACAGAGCAAAAATGCAATTGCGGTCCTATAATGTAAGAACTAACATTGGAAATGTTGCAGTTATAATGTTGTCGAATCATTTCAACTAACCTAACTAAACAGAAGAAAATTGAAGTGAAAAGAATAAAATTTCCTTTGTTTACATGTTACTTATGTTATTGTTCATTGGGAAGCCTTAACAAGTGTTAAAACTAATAGAAATCGTGAATATAACTGTTTGTTTTTGAATTTATTGTTAAAAACGGTAAACTTCTCACTTGCCCCAATTTTGGGGCAAGTGAAAAGTAAGGAGACATTTTTCAAAAACTTTTTCTGTATTTTTTCTTTAATTTTTCATAAAAATCAATTTTAGCATGCTGCTTATATAAGGTGGGAGTCAAGCTAAAAAATATACACAACCTCATTTATTTCAATTTAAAGTCTCTAGAATTGGAAGAATCTCAACTATGCGAATTCCATTACCCACTTGCCCCACGGTACCTTATTATTTGTTTTATTGCATTTATTTTTTATCAGGGATTTCCAGAGAATTCTTCTAGGATTCTGCAAAGAATTCTTGTAATAATGCTCATCTAAAACTTCTTCAAAATACATCTAGTTATTTATTTGAAAATTTATTCTTTGAATACTTCACAGATGACTGGTAGAGTGTATGCAAATATTTCTGTAAGATGTTTTGCTGACTCTCCAATTAATGTTTAAAGGATCATTCCGAGGAGTATTTCACGTAAGGTTTACTGAAAAAAGACCAGTTTAATAGTCTTCGGATTTGTTGTAACGAATCAAACTTGTTATAAGGTACAGTGAGGGAAGTGTATCAGTGGTGTAAGAGGATCATTTGTCCATATTACCGTGCACCCCCGCTAATTTGAACGGTACCTCATGCAAACCATCGGGGTTCATTTTTAATTTGAACATCTAGTCACCCTAGAAACGTGTTTTTGGTTACCTCTTTCACTGTTTTGTTTTGATTCTTCGTTCCGTTCCATGAGCTAAAAGACGTATGAACCATTTTTAAACTAAACGATGTGCAAATTAGCGGGGTACAGATTAAATGTGGTCAAACCAACAGGGGTACCCGGTATATATTTGGAATATTTTCACCTCATTGCTTAGTTTTAGGTTATTTTTTCACGTTCACACTGGTTCTACTGCAAACTTGGTATTACGTATGCACTAACACAAGAAAACTCGTTAACTGTAAAAATCAATTCATTTCAAAATTGTTTTCTACAGTCTCTCTGGTATGATGAAAGTATAGAAAAAATTCAAATAAAATTGTTAGTGGTTTATCTAAACTGAATCCTGAAAGAGCAAAAATATACAAATTTTCCCATTGAAGGCATATTATCGTACGTTTTTTCACCATATCAATTGTTCTAGACAGATGACACAAATATATTCACAAATAGAATAAGAAAATTTTAGTCTGTTAAACAAAATTAAATGTCATTAGTATATTTAAACTACAAGTGTCTTTCGAAAACATCGTAAGGAATAATCGTTGCACTAAACCTGTAGCCCACATAGTGAAAGATTTTCACTAATCGGGCTGAATTTCGAGCTGTCAAATAACATAGAAGAAATGAAAAACAGAGCTACCAACATTGATAAATTGCGTCTTATGTCAGAAAATGACGTTTGCCTTCGTTTTAGGTGGGCTACAGCCCAACTAACGGAAGCCCATTTAAAGATTCTGCAACGAACGAAATTCGACTGTATTTCTGTAGCACTTATGTTTATAAAATGAACGATTTTTCTTCAAAATATTCTAGTTGCAATTTTTATTTTTATTTGAATAAGTGTGTACTAGGGCGATTCAATTTTATCTTTTTTTTTCGAAATTCCAATCTCCCATATCTTCTTAGTCATACTTACCGTAAAACGGGGTAACTTTGATAGTGCGAGACCCACAACATACTAAACGAAATAACAAAGTTTGTGTTGATCAGTTAAGCAAAACGAATTTATAAGTAAAGAGTATTAGTATGCCACTTCATGTCAAAGCTATTTTCGTTGGAATCAAGTACATTTGATGATTTATTTGCAAATATTAAAAACTTGTAAGATTTTAGCATTTTTGAAACGCTCTCAAACAATCTGTTCTACGACCACTATTTGATGAAGTTATAATTAGTTCGTCACTTATTCTTGACAGCCTAGTTCTAGTAGAACATGAATTCGGTCTCAAATCTCTTAGCGAAAACCATTTTTACAAACTGGGACCATTTTTGTAATCGAAGTCAGAAATTTCCATATAGCGTTAAACGCCTAGAAGTATGCAACGCCCTATAAATGTTCCGTAATTCATTCAATTTTGTTCTTTTTGTAATCCATTATCAAAGTTACCCCAAAGCAGAAAACCGACTTTCGATAATATGAAAAATTATATATACAATCTGAGAAAACCTTTTGGCAATCTGTCAACTGCAATCGATAGTTAGGATGCCAGTACTTGTTTTAAAAATATAAATTGTAATTCTTCGAAACAGCATGCATAAATATTCAAGTTTTCTTCGAAAAAACTATCAAAGTTACCCCGCTTTACGGTACCATAAAAATAGTGTTCTGTGAAATTTTCAGCTAATTCGGTGGTTATTTAAAGGTGGTCCAAAGACAACGTAGGTTTATATGGAAATTACTATGAAAACATTTTGAAAAATGTTTCTAACACGTTACTACTATAAGTACAAACTTACCATCCCACAGTGAAAACTCATTCTTCAAATCTTAATGAAGAATGTTGCTGAAAAAAAATCCCTTTTGAGCCAATTTTGTTTGGGATTGTTGATGTTCGCAGGCCGTATGAAGCAGAATAACAGCAAATAAACTCATGAATATCTCTTCTCCTATCCGTCGAATTGAATTGTTCTCTTCAGCAAATTTCTTTATTATGATTTGAAGAACGAGTTTCTTCTACGGGATGACAAGTTTTCACTTACATTCCAGTACTAACGTGTTTGAAACATTTTTCAAAATTTCTATGGTGATTTTACGGTGAGGATGATAAAAAAGACATGGGAGATTGGATTTTCACACTTTTTTTTTTAAATTCTGAACCGCCCTAGTGTGTACTAATCTGCCCTCAACTGCATATATGTAACATTCGACAATAGAATGCATTGGGTAAATGGAATACCAAGTGTGCATTTTATAGCAGTATGGGAAAGAACTAAAATTTCTAAAAAATACCAAGAACTCAAAAGTGATTATAATTTTGTACAGCTAATATTGCATATAAGGTGAATAGTCAGAAAATAATTTAGATGGAACATTAATTGCTACTACATTACTAGGCTCATGTATAATCACAATGCGACTCTTATGCGGTTACCATTACCAATGTGACCATTCAACTTGGTATTTCACATAGATTTCAATAAGTGTTTAGTATTTAATGACTCTCCATGGTAAAAACTTGAAATTGTCAAAAATGTCAAATGTGACAAATATGCAGTAATTGGCTGTAATGTATACATATGTTTCACAATATTTTGTTAAAATAATAGCAGGTTACTCAACAAGTTGCAGAATGACGAGTTTACAGCACGAGTCGTACAGTTATTCATCGAGGCTTGCCGAGATGGCTTATTACGACGAGTGCTATAAAAATCGAGGAACAAATTGTGTACAACATTTTTTGCATTTATGTCATTAACCATTACGCAACTCAGAACAATTTTGTAACGGAAAAGCGTTTTAGTTGCGTAATGACAATTACTGCACTTTATAATTCAGTGCAGAAAAGTTGGCCATTTCATGATACATTTGCGAGATGAAAAAAAGCCTATTACGATGAGAAATTGAAAAATAGTAGTTCACGCAACAAGTTGCAGAATGATAGTTATGACGGGCTTTAGGACATTTCGTCGAATGAAATTTGGTCGAATGACATTTGGTCGAAAGTACATTCGGTCGAAAGGACATTTGATCGAATTGCTTTGAAACATTTATTTTGGTCGAATGACGTTTAGTTGAACGAAGATTTGGTTAAAAGCTTATTTTCAAATGTTTTATATAAAAGATCATTTGGTAAAAGTTTCTAAGTTTTGCAAAGTTGGTGAGATTATTCTTATTAATAATTTGCATCATCAAATGTTGTTGAATAAAAATGGGTTATTTTATGTAGTCTAGTTTTAAAGTTTCATATATATTTTTATTTGTAAGTTGAAGTTTTGCCAAAATCTAGGATTTCGATGACTATGTAAATCAACATTTTAGAAAAAAGTTTGTTTGTACATTTACTGAAATATTTAGCTCTAGTAAATTTATTATTCCTTGAAAATTTCATCATTCTTTGAAAAATTGCTCAACATTACTCAACGATGTGAACATAGTTGCTTCGTGAAGCCCAAGCAGGAAAGTTCGGTTTAGCGTCGTCCGATAGATTTTGCTCGCGGTTTCGCGCGTGTTCTCGTCGCTGGAGATTTTTTTCTCCCTGTTTTGGAGCGTCTTGCTGGGTAGTGCTTCGTAAAGCCCAAGCAGGAGAGTTCGGTTTTGCGTCGTCAGATAGGTTTTGCTCACGGTTTCGCGCGTGTTTTCGTCGCCGGAGTTTTTTTTTTACGCGTATCATTATTTTATACAATCCGATGACTCTGGAGATATCGGTATTGCTTTTTACTGGCTATTAAGCAAAAATATTACTGCCCAATCGACAAGCATTTCGCGAAATACTATTTATACTATAAATAAACTATTGTTCTCTCTTTTGATTGCCAGCATTCAAAAGATTAAATTGAAAACACTTAAACAACAAATGTTTATGGTCTATCGCCAGCTTTCTAGGCGAATCCTGACAATATACCTTCCCCAACCTCCAACTCCGTAGCACTTATGAGGGTGTCGCTGAGTCGGTGGCCTCTCATTAAGTAAGTGCTACATCAATATTTCCTTCCCCTATCCCAAGTTATACGGTAAAGATGGGCGTGGCCGGGAATAGTGATATTCATGCTTTTAGTAGTCTTGTTTATGATTTGAACAAGGTATACTCCCCTGCCTTGTTCCTGAAAGTAGTCAGGATGAGATTATTAAAAAGAAACATGAATGTTGCTAGTATCCAATCTACGAAGTATACCGTAACTACGCTAACGCTAACATTACTCAACGATGTGAACATAATGTTTTTATTATTAACACCCAAAAGGCCAAGGTAATTTCGGTACCAAATTTTCAAATTGAAAAATTCATAACTCAGGTGAATTTCAACCGATCTTTATGAAAATTGGAGACAAGGTCCAGTTTTTATTCTAGTTTTGATCAAACGGATGGTATGGACCGAAATGCGGATGGTTCCGGATTTATTCCAGATTCCCTTGGGGTACCTAGCTTAAGCCATTTGGGGTATTTCAATCAAAACTATTTTTTCTCTATGGAATCACATGGAACCATTATTTTAAATCGAAGCGTTATCAATGGTGATTCTAACAGAGAATATTCTGAATTTCTAGAGAACCTCCGGATGTTCCGAGGACCTCTGGAGTGCCCCGGGGGAACCAGAAATATGGACACTTGCATTTTTACCTAGAATCATGCCTTGCGACAGCTCATTCTTCATGATTTCTCATAACTAGATGTCCCGTTACTGCTAAAAGGGTCTTGGACCAGTTTGGCCACTTCCGGAACATCCGGGGTGCCCTAGCGGAACCCGTAGTAGAAGACATTGTCAATTGTATTCCAAAACACATCGTGTGACAGCTCATTTTTCATGATTTCTCATAACGAGATGTCTCATTACTGCGAAAAGGGTCTTGGACCAGTTTGGCCACTTCCGGAACCTCCGGGGTGCCCCAGCGGAACCCGTCATAGAGGACATTGTCAATTTTATTCCAAACCACATCGTGTGACAGCTCATTCTTTATGATTTCTCAAAACCAAATGCCCTGTTACTGTAAAATGGTCATTGGCCACTTTGGCCGCTTCTGGAACCCCTGGGGTACCCCGGCGGAACCTGTAGTAGGGAACAATCCCGGTTTTGCTCTAAAATTCAGTTTTCCAGCAATATCTGTATGATTTCTCACAAGTGAGCTACTCTTTACATGGCCACTTTCATCACTCTCGGAACCCCTGGTGTATACCGCCGAATCATGTGGTGGGGGTCAATTCCATTGTATTCAAAATAGCATAATGCTACAGCTCTCTTCAAATATGTAGGTCACCTGTCGTATGAAAATTGTCATTGATATGTTGGACATATCCAGAAACTCCTAAGGGTTTCCATCGAATTCTGTAGTAGGAATCGTTTTTATTTTCGATCCTAAGTACACCGTGTGACAGCTCTTCCTTCATGATTTTTCATCGATAGAATTTCCTTTGTATAAAGAACCTTTTGAATGACATTATTTCATTTACTTCTAGACTTGCCGTGAAATATCTTTTCTCTTATTTTCAAACAAGTGTAAGATTCATTGACTCCACTTATGTTTTCGACAACCGTTTGACCAAAGCAAAAACATTTTATTGTTATGCTATGCAGAACACAACTGTGATTTTTTTTTATTGTTTCGAATTCATTAACCTGCATTTTTTTTTGAGTACAAACGTAATAATTTTATAAATTGTTTCTGGCGCTCATACAGAATACAAATATGCTCTTTTTATTTTTTATAAGTAGGTTATCTATCACAAATAAAAATGTTCTTTTCCACTCTATACAAATATGGAATTCGGACAAAATACGTCAAGTGGTAGTTCTTTCTTCATGATTTGTTACATATAATTTCCACGATTTCCGTTAACAAGAAAAGGATCGTTATTCTTTTATCACTCCCGAAAATCCTGAGATTTCCCGACGAAGCCTGTAGAAGATAACAGTTTTGAGTTTTCTACAAAATACGCATAGCCACAGCTTTAACTCATATCAATTTTCTAATTTGTATGGGAAGAGTATAATATCTTTGTACTGGCGGACCCTTTTTTTCTGATGGTTTCGAGTATCAAACACTGCAACATGACGTCCTGCCAAATGTCGCATACCAGCAGGTCACTCTTCTTAGGTAAACTGAATTCACACGCCAGGAATCAAATGAGTCAAACATATCTGTAAGGTATTCACAGCAAGTGCAAACAACATATACAGTATCTACTACACTCATCAAACAGCTATGGATCACTCTTTTATCACTTTCCGAACGGAAGCACGAACAATAGAATACGTAGCGCATTTCCGATTGCATTGTGTGATCTTCGTTTATGATCGTGAATGGAATCACAATTAGTTCGTATGTTGATCGGTTCGGTTGTGCCAAATTTACTCCTTACGATAAATGTTCCAAACTAATGTTAAAACTTCTGTCACACTTGGATTCCGCCACTTTTACCGGGAAGTTACATGCGTTTATAGAGTTTTTTGACAAGGAAATGATGGACAGGATCGTTGTTTTCACTAATGGAGAAGCTGCTGCACAAGGGGATACAAGCTTTCGTCCAGTTTTGCGCTGCACGATTCAGGCGTGGCTGGGAATTCTCATAAACGCAGGCCGAATGCACGCGAATAAAGTGAGTATTGAAGAGTTGTGGTCGACGGATTCTGTGAATGGGATCGTATTCTATAAAGCTGTTATGTCGCGAAATCGATACAAAGAGATCACGCGACATATTCGATTTGATAACACTGCTAATCGTCGTGCGCTACAACGTGAGCTGAACGGTCCATCTGCATCATCTGACCGCCTATTGAAGGTTCGTTGGTTCTTGGACAAGTTTTGAGAAAATTTCTCTTCGAAGTATAATCCTAGTAAAAACTTGACTGTTGACGAGAGAATTGTGTCATACCGTGGGCGATGTTTTTTCATCGTTTACATCAAAGCGAAACCACATCCGTATGGCATAAAAAATTGGGGCATTTCTGATGCGGATGCCACTCATCAGATATATTGGAACATGCGAGTACAAATTTCATTGAATTTTTTTTTTACTTATCCATTTATTTGGAAGGCTCGGGCGCCACAGGGCATAACGGACCCGAAATCATTATCGTTGGATTACTTTTTTTACATTCAAATTTCATTGAAATATCAAGTTACTTTTTCTTAGAGGTCACTCCAACAAATCCACTCAATATATGTTTAGTAAGGTTACACTTATTAGTCACTCAATTCTATATAACATTCAAATTAAATTGACCCATAATTATACATTTATGAAAGACTCAACAATTGAATGTAATTTTCTCCCTTAGGAAAAGTTGGAGGCAAAAGCGAAAAAAATCAAGGTCGGCGTGTTGTTCTGGACATGGTTGAAAAGTTCAAGGAAACGGGAAGACGTGTGTTCTTCGATAACTTTTTCACCAGTGTTCCACTTTGTGAAGATCTTTTGAGCATTGGTTTCACCAGCGTTGGCACACTGTGTGCCAACAAGCGGGAAACACCGGATGAGTTTCTTGTTTACAAAAAGAAAAAACTAGATGTTCAGCGTGAAGTTGGTTCATGTCTCCAGGCGTATCACGAAAACATCATGCTAACATCATGGATTCCAAAAGTAGGAAAAAACATCCTATTGTTATCATCAGATCCTGATGCAATGGAGAAGGAGACTGATAAAATTGAGAACAACGGAATGAATGAGCACAGTTCTTCTGAAGCCAGCACATCTCGATCCAAAAGGACTCCAAAAAGTGATTCGAAACGATCGGTAACTAAAACGCCGATGAAAGCGAAGGTTGTTCGACGATTACTTGAAGGTTGACTGTCTAGTACATTATTTGCATATATTCCAACTTTTGGGATAAGATTCTGAAGGACATGAAGAAACCTCGGGTGGTGTTATTATACAACCAATACAAGGCTGAAGTGGACCTAACTGACCGGCATACTGGAGAGTATACCTGTCAGCGAAAGACGAGGAGGTGGACCTTGGCGCTGATGGAAAATTGTGTCGATTTATGTGTGTCCTTAATGTATATATACTATTCACATCAGCGAATCCAAGCTGGCAAAAGAGCTGAGAAAGAACATAAAAACTTTTATTGAAAATTACGAAGGTTTATATGGGGAATGTTCGAAACCAACCGCAAAATGTGGGGTGTGCGGACAACAGGGAGAGATGGCAAGCTGCTCAAAATGCAGAATTACGACTTGCATACTTGTCCATACAAAACTAAAGCAGGTTTACAAATGTGCAGACTGCAAAAATGGAACTCCATCAAAGATCTCCAAAACCTCTGGAAAAAAGCGATGTCAGCTTTGCCATCGCTCAAAAGATCGAAAAACCAGCGTATACTGCTGTGTATGCACAAAATATGTGTGTGTTATTCATGAGCACGAAGAACAGACCATGAAATTTTGTTCTAATTGTTTGTAATTGTAAGTGACAAGAAAGAGAAAATATATACAATTTGAAATTATCAAAAAAATCTCGTTTTCTGTATCGATGCAAAACAGTTGTTTGTTTGGTCCAACGATTGTAGAGAAGTTCTTAAATCTTACAATAATTTAAAAATTGCATTCAAAAAATAATAAAAGGGATATCTCACGTTATGTCTACAAGCAGAAACGACTCTTTTTTTACAAAGAAAATCCTGGTAATAAAAGGTAACAGAAATTATACAGATATTGCTGGAAAACTGCATTTTAGAGCAAAACCGGGATTGTCCCCTACTACAGGTTCCGCCGGGGTACTCCAGGGGTTCCAGAAGAGGCCAAAGTGGCCAATAACTGTTTTTATGCCGATTGATAGCCTATTCAAGAGAAATCATGAAAAATGAGCAGTCGCATGATGTACTTTTTAGCAAAACCGGGATTGTCCCCTAATATAGGTTCCGCCGGGGTACCCCAGGGGTTCCAGAAGAGGCCAAAGTGGCCATTGACTGTTGTTTATGCCGATTGATAGCCTATTCAAGAGAAATCATGAAAAATGAGCAGTCGCATGATGCACTTTTGAGCAAAACCGGGATTGTCCCCTACTACAGGTTCCGCCGGGGTACCCCAGGGGTTCCAGAAGAGGCCAAAGTGGCCAATAACTGTTTTTATGCCGATTGATAGCATATGCAAGAGAAATCATGAAAAATGAGCAGTCGCATGATGCACTTTTGAGCAAAACCGGGATTGTCCCCTACTACAGGTTCCGCCGGGGTACCCCAGGGGTTCCAGAAGCGGCCAAAGTGGCCAATGACCATTTTACAGTAACAGGGCATTTGGTTTTGAGAAATCATAAAGAATGAGCTGTCACACGATGTGGTTTGGAATAAAATTGACAATGTCCTCTATGACGGGTTCCGCTGGGGCACCCCGGAGGTTCCGGAAGTGGCCAAACTGGTCCAAGACCCTTTCGCAGTAATGAGACATCTCGTTATGAGAAATCATGAAAAATGAGCTGTCACACGATGTGTTTTGGAATAAAATTGACAATGTCCTCTATGACGGGTTCCGCTAGGGCACCCCGGATGTTCCAGAAGTGGCCAAACTGGTCCAAGACCCTTTTAGCAGTAAAGGGACATCTAGTTATGAGAAATCATGAAGAATGAGCTGTCGCAAGGCATGTTTCTAGGTAAAAATGCAAGTGTTCATATTTCT
Organism: Aedes aegypti; assembly: GCF_002204515.2. NCBI lineage: Eukaryota > Metazoa > Arthropoda > Insecta > Diptera > Culicidae > Aedes > Aedes aegypti. The sequence goes on from NC_035108.1 coordinate 407,592,818, forward strand.
GGTTCCCCCGGGGCACTCCAGAGGTCCTCGGAACATCCGGAGGTTCTCTAGAAATTCAGAATATTCTCTGTTAGAATCACCATTGATAACGCTTCGATTTATAATAATGGTTCCATGTGATTCCATAGAGAAAAAAATAGTTTTGATTGAAATACCCCAAATGGCTTAAGCTAGGTACCCCAAGGGAATCTGGAATAAATCCGGAACCATCCGCATTTCGGTCCATACCATCCGTTTGATCAAAACTAGAATAAAAACTGGACCTTGTCTCCAATTTTCATAAAGATCGGTTGAAATTCACCTGAGTTATGAATTTCTCAATTTGAAAATTTGGTACCGAAATTACCTTGGCCTTTTGGGTGTTAATTATTCTTTTGAAATACCATCGATCTTCGCAATGAGCATTTGAAGATAGTACTCGGGATTTTTCTTCGAATTCCGGGTTTTGCAGCTTACGGATGTGGGTAAGAATTTTTAATGCGGAAATCAGAATAAAAACGGCAGGAGAAATTTGCTTGAAGTAAAACCTTTATGGCGAAGTGAATGTTAGGTGTCAGTAACTCTACTTATGACCAATTGGTTTATTGTGACTTCCTACTTATAAACATTCCTCAAGCAAATATATGGCTTTGCTGACAGTGTTGAAGACCTCGGGTGAATAACAAAGTTTGTAGTAGCTATGAATTTTTCAAAATGAAAATTGTGCTAATTCTATGAATCGGGAAAGGGAAGACGAGTTGAATGAGGCGAAAAAAGTTGGCTTGCTTCCATTTAAGATCAGCTTATCTCGAATCGCAGAGCATGCCTGAACGAAAAAGCACAATGAAACGTCGAAAATGCAAGAGGTTGATAAATATGTCGGGAGAGCGTCCATCAAATTGAATAGCAAAATTTTTCTAATCGCATATAGATTGTTGGTAAAATGGCTGGTTAATTATTCAATCATTCTTCTATTATCGGCAAAATGCGACTCTCGACGGTCAGACTAAACGTTAAACTGATTTCCATACTATTTAGATTCGGCCACTATCCTTCCTATGGATTGTTGGTTCGACTAAATATCATATGCTTTCTGTTGCAACTAAACCTATTCGACCAAATGTCCATTTGACGAAATATCCATTCGACCAAATGTATTTTAAACCAAATGTCATTCGACTAAAAAAATAGAATTACCTACTTCATTCACGTGAGATGAACATAGAGATAACATTAAGACTTACCACACGGTACCTTACGTGTAAGTTAATGAGGGGTCAAGTGTTCATATCCGAACGGTTTGTTCGAAAAAAAAACTCTTATAAGCGGTTTCTTCACCACTGCTTATGCCTTAAACCTAGTTTAACCTTTAATCGTATGGGCAATCGTGGTTTACGACTTAGGCAAAGAAATCTTCTCTTAGTTAAAAAATAGAGGTATAAATATGGGTTAATTTTAGACACTAATTCAATACTTTTCCATTAATTCAAAAATGAAAGTAAATGGAAATAGTTTATGAATGTCTTCATTATTTATAGAGTATATTAAATTCAATATCACTTAATCGTTTTCTACAGACTTGATGTGAGAATAGTGCCCTATACGAATATGAAATTGAGCCATTGTAGTCAAGATTATTGAGCAGTCTGTTCCACATGCAATACAAATTAAAATGGTTCATTATAGTGGGTGACCCGCAATAGAGTAAGGAACTAGCTTTACCATTTGAAATATTCAAAAATCTATTTGGATGCACGTAGGATCGGTGTTCCCTTAGTGGACAGTCCCCTATAGTCGCACCAGTGGCATTGTTAACGCCAAAAGGGCGCATTTTACCCAATCTTCCCTTCCATCTGAATTGTATCTGCACTGATGCGTTGTGGAACCAAATCAAGCCATCTACATATATGTATCCCTATACACAAAGGCAAGATAGATGATAGGTATCGCTTTCCGGGGCATTTCTCCGCTGTTTCACAACAATCTAGGCAATACTATTGTTTGTTCAACAGCAGCTGCTGGGGTTACATGCGTTGATGAGCAGAGCAACCCCCCCTCCTTTGCTTTCGTTTCTCAATTTCTACCATTCTACCGAACCCCTTCTGTAGTAGCAAAAATATTAGAAAACTCAGTTCTATAGTTGCCGCCGTTTTACGAAGTTCTGTTGCGCAGCCAGAATGGCTCGCGCTTGCGCACTGAAAACCGGTTAATAATAATTAGTGTTGTAAGAACGATGTACATACTTTGTGTAAATAAACCGTAGCACTCGAAAATTAATTGTATCCAGTGGTTTATTATGGACATGGACAACTTTTTTGTGAGAAGTACCACGAAGTTTAAGTGCTAGTGACAATTCAAATATAATTGCCAATTATTGCTCCAATGGCCCGGGCTCGACGACATCGCATCGGCGGTAACAGGCATTTTACGGCCGTTTTGCTATAAATCTTCTCAAAACATTCTTTGACATGAAGGTCAGGACCTATTTATCTAAGTACCATTGATACACAGCTTCATTTTGTTCAAAAAATGATCGAAATAGTTAGTTTTGCTTAAAATTTGTGCTCCCTTGCGCCTATTTTTTTTTAAATTTTTTTATTAGTATCATTCCAAACATTAGCGGGGTCTGTAGCCTTGAGGTTACGCTTTCGCTTCATAAGCGGAAGGTCATGGGTTCGATTCCCAGCCCCTCCACAAAAAAAAACCGTCCAGCCACCAGAAGAGGCCTCACGGAGGACCGTGCTTTGGGGAGCACATCCATCCTCCGTCAGTATCAGATGGTGACTGAGACAAACTGACCCTCTTCGCAGGCAGCTAGCCCTAGCCTCACTAACAACAGAGCTCTCTCCTACCTGCTCAGTGTGAGAGTAAAAAAGTGAGAGAGTGAAAATAAGATGTAAATATAGATAAGTTGAAAATAGATCTGTATCGGTAAAGAAGAAGCTACAGATCAACTGATTCCGGCACAGTAGTGGCCACAAGCACAAAGTGCCTTTAAAAAAAAAAAAAAAAAAAAATCCAAACATTACATTCATTTCTTATATCTAGGTGTTCTGTGTTATTAGACAACACTATCATCCTAATTTGGTAAAACAAATTTAAGATTTAATTAACATTTTGTTAACAACATATTACATTTCATTTGCCGTAGCAGTTCAGATTTTTTACAGGTGAGTAGATTTCACTTGTTTATAAGAGAAAATCCCTTGCGCCTATAGTAAACCTGTTGTTCCTATAGTAGCACTACTGAGAGAAACTATTTTTTATTTTACAAAATGATTGATGAATTGAGAACTTTTTTGACATCAAACGAAAGCTTTTGATCCACACTTTGTAGGAAAAATATAAAAGTTTTGTGAACATACGGTTTTGATAAGTATTTTACCAACGCCGTGATGCTAGTGCTACTATAGGAACAGAAATTAGAAATAGTGCTACTATAGGCACATGTATTCCTATTGTGGCACACGCGATAATAATTGCAAACATTTGAGTTTTCGTAGTTTTCATATTTTTCCCACAAAACCAAGATAAAAATCTTTCAGATGATGAAAACATAATAAAGATAGCGTTATTTTTCGATTTCATACGAATTTGTGTTCTTAGCTATGCGGCTATTGGTACATCGACCCTAATCCAATAGGAAACCTATTGGATATTCTCTCTGGCATACTACCTTACAGCTCATCGAAGATGCAAACCATGTAGCAAAAGAAAATTTTCTACCCAACATATCGAATCAAGTCACCGAGCATACAGCATACTCATACGCACTCAGCATAACGTCAACATGAATCTGTCTGGATTGCGTACAGACTTCGCCATGTCTCACAAACACAACGCATCTCGCGTAGCTTTAGAAGTTTGTTTCGTGTGGCGATGTCTTTTTCATTGAAACATATCGTTCGTTGTGTTGGTTCCAACAAATCCAATTCTACAAAGCCCCACAATTTGCATCGGTATTTTATTTTTCGTTCTCCCATCTCGTGAGCTCACTTCGTTTTGCGTTTGTCGCTCAGTCCATTGCGATTTCTTGAGTGTGGTGTACCGTCGTGTCGTGTCTTCGTCTATCGGTCGTGGGTCTGATCCAGATTAGCGCCTTCTCATGCGAAATTTGTCAAATGTGCGATAGTCCCGCTAGTCGCGCCAGTATCGCTGTCGCCGTGTCGTGGCTGTCAAGGAATTTGTGATTTTGTGATCGGAAAAAAGAAAAATAAATCGCGAGTGAGTGTTGCGTCTGACAGATAGAAGAAAAGCTGTAGAAAATCTAGTCCTCTCGTTGGGAAAGCCCCATCTAGAGAACAGACAAGAAAACGTACGTGGTGTGTCTTCCATACGAAGGAAAGAAGAATAAGGTCTGTGTGAATCATCTGTTGAAGGACTTTGTTTCGGTTTTTGGCTCGACGGTGTATGATGTAGAAACAGAAAGTGCTAGTTTTAGTGGGAATCAAATGGATAATCTAATTACTGAGCTTGCCACTCTCGCCTAAATATATCATGTGTGCTCCAATTTTAATCGATTTGGTGCAATTATGATCCATTGAGGCCATTTTTTCGGTAATGGTGCTCATCTGTTTCGCAAAGTTATGTTCAGTGGTTTAAACAAAGAAACGAGTCAAAATGTGAAAAATCACAATTAAATCTGGAGTTTTTCATAAGTTCAATGTCAAATTTGGGATGATAAGTTACTTTTGTGCAATTTTTCCCTTTTACATGTTGGTATCGGCTTATATTTTTTATTGTGTTTGTGCAGCGTTTTCATCATATTTTCAGGGCTAGTAACGAATCACTTTTTCCACTTCTCGCATTTCTGATCTCGCCCACAAAGCCATTGGTAACCATATGTGTAGCTCGTTGTTTCTGAGCATTTGAATGGATTTTCATGTTATTTAACAACACTATGTGGAAGAAAGGATCATTATCTACCTGCCCGTGATGTTGGTTTGGATGCTTATTCTTTCATTTCTCGCATAACTTCTGATCTCGCCCTAAAAGCCATTGGTAACCATGTGTGTAGCTCGTAGTTTCTGAGCATTTGAATGGATTTTCATGTTATTTAACAACGCTATGGAAAAGAAAGGATCATTATCTACCTGCCCGTGATGTTGGTTTGGATGCTTATTCTTTCATTTGCTCAGAAAGAACGAGTTACACACGTGGCTACCAATGGCTTTTAGGGCGTTATCTCAGAGTATGCGAGATTTGCTCAGAAACAACGAGCTACACACGTGGCTACCAATGGCTTTTAGGGCGTTATCTCAGAGTATGCGAGATTTGCTCAGAAACAACGAGCTACACACGTGGCTACCAATGGCTTTTAGGGCGTTATCTCAGAGTATGCGAGACTTGAGCACAAAAAGTCACTATTTGCAACATAATGTCACTAAGTTAATTGTCAAACAAAAATGATTCATTAAATCAATGTTTTTGTAAACTCTAGCAAAACATTTGAAAAGGGCAGATCTGCAAAACGTGAATGTTTACGTTAGTAATTTTCGATTAAATATTTAGTAGCCTATCTCGCATAACTTGTGATCTCGCCCTAAAAGCCATTGGTAACCGAGTATGTAGCTTCTTGTTTTGAAGCAAATGAATGGCCTAGGATGAAAACTAGTCACTTATACTTTGCTGTCTGTCCGCTATCAGCCCTGTATTTGTTCCGCGATGATATGGGTGGATAATGTTCTGCTTGCTGCTTGCTACTGGCTAATAGGGTATAGATCCTCGCAGCTTTGCCTTTTTCGTTCCCGTTCCCGTGGTCGATGATCTCATTCATACACTCAGTCAATCAGCAGCAACTCGCTCTGTTTCTGTTTTAGTCTGGGTCGCCCCCCAATGTTTCCTGGTGTTGGTGTCGGGCGGGCGCCTTGTTTACTTGTTTGCGGTTCTTCAAAACGTTTGCTTCCCCTCGAATCAGACGACGGGGTCTGGCCACGGTTTTAGCGAGAACTGTAAACAGTAGCGTGCGCACACTTTCGTAGGCTGGATGCATGGGAGTGTTGGCAATACGATGAGTTGAGTAAGTTGTTATTGTTCAGTGGGTCTTTTGAACTTTTGATTACGAAAAATCTCGAAAACTTATTCAAACAGCTCCAAGAGAGAAAAATAAACAAACTTAGTTTATCGATCCTACGTGCCGAGTTTCGCAGACGAAATTCTTCACGTTCTGCTATAAACCAAATTTTCAAAACGTTTTTTTTATTAGTTTCATTCCAAACAATACATTTATTCCTTATATCTAGGTGCTCTGTGTTAGAAAACACTGTCATCCTAATTTGGTAAAACTAAATTAGGCATTTACCAACATTTTTCAAACTACATATTACATTTCATTTGCCGTAGTAGTTCAGAATTTTTATTGAGTTGTTTTCACCTGTTTATAAGAGAAAAAAATGCTTTCAATCAACTTAACCTTGATTTTCACCGCTCCGTTATATGGAAAAACAAAGTGACCTAACCACAAATTAAAAAAAAAAAAAACTAGAGCACGTTGGACATTTTTTCAAGAGATTTATGTAGGTTCAATTCAGGTCTTTATATAGATAGGACAAACTTTCCAGTCAACGGGATCGCCGCTAATCAAATCTTCACACTTTTTCAAATCCATTTAAACCCTTAAACTGGATCAGTTACCTATCGAGAAATTGAATTCATGAGCATTTCGGACTCCACTTTACCTACGTGAAGAAAGGTTCAAGTCCTTCATAATGGTACGTTTCATGCAATTATTTGAAATTTATACTCGAAATTGGGGCCCCAATAGCCGTAGCCGTGAACGCACATGCTTAGGATCGTGGGTTCAAATCTCGCCAGTCGAGTATCTTTTCGAATATTTCTCGCCTCCCCAAGGCGTAGATCCTCGCGAAATGTTCAAACAAAAACCAATGTTGTCATTTTGTGACGAATTGATGAATAATGCCTTTGAGGTGGTTCGCACAACATACTCCAAGGGCCGATGTAACACTATACTTTTCCTTCCAACAGGGTCCTAAACTGCCCATACTCGCATGACAGTCCCATTTGATTTTTTAACACTTTGAAGTTAGCTTCATGAAAAGTATTCATTTTTAGTGTATTTTCTAAAATCATACTCCAAATTGTATGTTTTATGGATGAAATGTGAAAAAATTCCATACCATGAACGTCGCATTGAAAGTACCCGCATAACAGTCCCATATTCGATGATGATAAAGAAATTCTATAATAAATCTTCGAGCTTTTAGTAGAATACCTATAAGTAGATGAAAATAACGAATTTAGTACTATACCATTTAATTCCACTAGAGTTTGTATCCTTTGACAGATACGCGTATTTCGACCTCAACTGTAAGGTCGTCTTCAGTGTCGTGTACTAGACTCGACTCTAGTACACGAGTCTAGTACACGACACTGAAGACGGCCTTACAGTTGAGATCGAAATACGCGTATCTGTCAAAGGATACAAACTAGTGAAATTAAATGGTATGGTACTAAATTCGAAGAAATTCTAGTTAATTTATTCCTGTGATGATTTCTGAAAGTTTACATACCGATTTGTATTTCCTTATAGAAACAGTTAAACAAATCAAGAAAGTACAAACATCTAATAACAAGAAAAAAAAGGTTTGTTTTAGAAAGGTTCTACCCTAACGACTTTTCCTGTTCTTCGATCAATAGTTACACCACAACAGGCTAGCTACCTGTAAACTAAAGTATAGCAAAATAGTTTTCCTAGGACTATTCTACTGCTCCATTTACAATCGCCCTACGGCCAATAATTATCAGAATCTCCGGCAGGTTAAAACCAAAAGGGAAGAGTGAGAAGCTTGTTTGGCCGCCGCAAGATTACGCAAATCGTCACTAGCATCGTCGACAATATTTACAAGGTCAAACTAAGTGTCTGCAACACCAAATGCCGAGAAACAGGAAAGCTCCAGACACACCTCAGGATTATTTATTAGCCTGGGACACGGTTATATGAAAAATTTAGATTCTCGCTCCAGTCCACATTTTGGGCTGCATCTAGGTCCCATAACAACTGTACAAAATTTCAACTCGATCGGTGAAACTATATTTCAGCACCAGCCGTTCATAGTTTGTATGGGATTTACTATGGGAAAACTTATTTGTGCAAAGAAGAATCGCCAGAGGTCGCCCGTTGTCCTCTATAAAAAATCTGAACACAAATCTCGATAGATAGCAATCCGATGCTTGTGAAAAAAAGTTAATGAGCATAGACTATTCGTTAATTTTGCCCAATTTCGTTATCATTGTTATTCCTTTACGTGTTAATCCACGTCACCTCGCTAATAGGTTTTCATTGAACAACTTTTTTCACAAGTGTCGAATTGTTTGTGTTCAGATTTTTTATAGAGGTCAATGGGTGACCTTTGAGGATTTTTTTATGCAAAAGTAAGTTTTACCATAGTAAATCTCATACAAACTTTGAACGGTTGGCGCTAAAATATAGTTTCACCGATCGAGCTAAAATTTTTCAGAGTTGTTTAGCAACAATTTTGTACAATGTCACCAGCATTTTCTACTGCCAGTCCGGCAAAACGAAAATGTTGGGTTTTATGTTTAATAGCATTTTTCTCGACATCATGATTTTCCCAATGGGACTTTCGCCTTGATCAAATTTTCAGTACTAAACGCTTAAGTTTAGACCAGAAACACATTTTTGCTCAATTTTCAAGTGTTTTTCGTTGTTTAAGTACAAAAAAATATGTTTATTTTTGAGATTTATGAAATGTTGTCACAGTCAAGTTTGAACTCAAATTTTAGGTGTGTTTTCTTTTCCGTGTTCATTTCAAAATGCCAGATAGGAATAACCCCAGTGGTAACCTGAATTCGATTTCAGCTCAGACTTCTGCGTCCATGAATCCTCTCGTGGCTACCCCTACGCGCCCTATCCAGAGAACAGGGAGTCGTGAGTTCAATTATCACCGAGACATGTAACTTTATTCCAAACTTCACATCAATTTGTCCATTTAATATAATTCCAAAGTATATGTAATGTTTAGTTCTTCGGTAGTTGTTAAACTTCCACTCGGCTGGTGAGCCGTAAACCGCGAATCATAATTAATTAAAACAAGTATATAGTTTATATGTTGTTTTAAATAGCAATCAATGTATTGTTGTACAATACATACATAATTTAAAGAAATGTATTTCATATTTTTACGATAAGAATAGAATTTATATTTTGTTTGGATTGTCCCTCAACTTATCGAGTATTCGTGTCAGCAAAGAATTTCAACTCTTATGGAACTTAAATTCTAGAACATTGTTGCATTCGTCCTTCGAAAAATCACACCTAAAATCACTTATTATTACAAAATTACTCATTTTGAATTTTTAAATATTATTGTTGTTTGCGTTTGACATGCAAATCCAGTCTAACTGAGCTTCAAATGCGGTAACACAAAGTAACCAAAGGATACTTAGCAACCATGATGTATATCACCGCCAACCTAGCAAAGAAATTCAAATTTTGACTTCGCCTTCCTTGTTAAAAATCTTACCGCATTTGGTGTTCCCGCATTTGATATTTGCATTTCAAACGCACACAGCAATATTTACCCAATATTTCTTGTTTCAATTAATGAATGTTTGCTCTTCAATTCAATAATAATCGATCTTATATGTAGTTGGATGAGCGCAAATTTGAATTTAGATTTACTTTTTCTTATGCGTCTATTTGACAACATTTGTATAATAACTAGACACACGCAAGTCATCATCTGAAAACTTGTTTGGAATGTACAAAACTTTTCAAAAATAGATAGCCAACTTCTTTCCGATGGTAAAGATAGTATAGACAATTCTCAACTTATTACATATTGAATTTAAAACTTTTCTTCTCGCTTCTTGTTGCTTTCCCGTTTCAATTCGCTACAGGCACTAATGGAAAGAGGTTTGATATTCTCATTCTATTGATATCAAAAGTTATGTACTCTTTTATATGTGTCTTGGATTTAGATTAAATGTGAGAAAGTTAAAAGGTCACATTGTCAAAAGAATTGCTACTAAATTATTAAATTACCAACATTTCCTTAAACCGTGCACCCCCGCTAATTTGAACGGTACCTCATGCAAACCATCGGGGTTCATTTTTAATTTTAACATCTAGTCACCCTAGAAACGTGTCTCTGGTTACCTCTTTCACTGTATCGTTTTGATTTTGCGTTCCGTTCCACAGCGTTCCATTTCACTCCGTTCCATGAGCTAAATGACGTTTGAACCATTATTAATCTGAACGATTTGCAAATTAGCGGGGTACAGATTTAAAAGTGTTCAGATTGTGGTAAAATCAAAGACATATGGATTCTCTATAAAACTGTGACAATTTTAATAATGAGTCCAGATGATGTTTGGTTCGACTAACAACATGAATTGGGTACATTTCCATAAATACCGGATATGGTCAAATTCTTTCTCGATCTTATTTTAACCAACTGAAGTTTATTATTCACTATAAAATTTATTAAATTTTTATGTGTCGCATGACTTCGTTATGCCAAATGTATGAATTGATCACCTTGCTGGGAGTCTCGAAATTTGCTACATGACCATTAGGGGACCAATGTTACTTGAGATAATTGAACACGTTTCTGATTAATTCTTTATAACGTTCTGCAAACTTTCACCTTTTACACGGCGTACCATGGTCAATGTTTGATTTTATCCAATCATGAGCAAAAATTGCAATAAGGATTCCGCTAGCAATAGTGGATAACCTGAGAACAAAAAAAAAATCACAACAAAATAATGAAAAGTCTCTTAAAGAGTTAATCGTTTTTTGTCAAACAAAAGATTTCAACATCTAAGAGTAAAAAATGTGAGACAAGGGATAACTAGTTTTGTATGTGACATTGCTTGAGGCATATTTAACGTGTTTCCCTCGTACCAGCAATTGAATTCTTTCGAATGGTACTTTTTTTTTCTTTATTAACGTGAATTTTAACACGAATGGTACATGTATTGCCCTTACTCGCATAACAGTCCCATATTCTATGGGATTTCCTATATATATGGGACTGTTATGCGAGTATGGATCATCTATAGGACTTTTCTTTATTTCAATACATTCATTTGAAACATTGCTTTTATTCGTTGAACCACTATTAAAACACTCCCGTAACTACTGTGGTGAAGAAGCTAAATCTTTGAAACTTTGAATTTTCAAGAGCACAACACTTGAGACTTTTTTTTTGTGTCAACAGTTCGCGTTGAAAATCAATCAAATTGCTAACTTGCTGGTGGTGACCAATGGGATAAATTTTCAACGCGGAGCATCTCAACCAAGCATCTCAAGTCTTATGCTCTTGAAAATTTGAGGTTTGGCTTCGTTCTATAATCACCATAAAAGTATTCTTCTAGACGGAAAATACTGTTCATTGCTCGATGGCGATCTTCAATACTTCTTAAAATGCTTATAGATCGTTGCAGCTAGTTCAAATCGGTTTGGTGTTTTCTGCGCGATTATTCCTGATTGTCCAAAGCATGATCCCGTAGAAGACACCAAAACTTCAAATCGTTCAGGTGCGACGATCTACAAGCGTTTTTTTTTAGAACTTTTCGCGCTGCGCATAATATTGCGCTGGTCACACCAAATCGAACAGCACACTTTGCAAGTTTGCACTTAGAAGTGTGACGGCAAGGTGCAACCTTGTGATCTGACAGCATTTTGACAAAGAGAAATGTCATGAAAAGCCACGTGCTACCAAATTTGCTTTTGTCGCTTTCGGTTTTCGATCTTCCACCACCTCCGAAGGGCGTGAAAATAGGTGTGATCAACGAAGTGCATCGAAAATCCATATTTCAAAGCAATCTGAAATATTTTTCGTCGGAAATATACGTTTTGACCTACTGTTTGAAGTTTCCTAAAGTTTGAAGTACCATAAATTTAAATTTGTGAGTATTTTTTTGCCGCGGATTGGTACCTCTAGCCGCGGATCAAGTTTTGGTGGTTTCGCGAATAAGATTATGACATTTTTGTAGCAGCCCTGTAATTATCATTTCTAAGCAGAGTAGGTAACTGTGATGATCTACAAGCATTTTTAGAAGTTTCTAAGATCCTAGTTGTAAGAAGTGAGTATGTAATGTGATGGGGTAAAAGCACTAATGCAACCTACAAGAATTCCGTATGATTGGGTCGAAAATTAGTGCTCTTCTCCTACTGATTTCATAAAATTGCTGTAAATGTTTTAGCAAGCCCACCGTGTGCAGCAACGATTATTGTCTGCTATGTTTGAACGAGTGGTGTAACTTACATACTAAAACATTCTAGCACACCCCACACTAGTAAATTTTACCAACACTGTAATCCACCCGCCATAACAACTACTCACACTTCAATTGCTCATCCAACCGATCCAACCAATGTCTTATTCTGTCGAATAGGAACTGGCTCGCCACAGCAAAATCTCGAACAACACGTGAGCGAACCATTCAACAAGATTCCAAACATTGGAAGCCTTCTTTAAACACAATATTAATTTGATGAGCGCTCGTTTTCTGTGTAAATACATAATCGACATAAGCATGTCTATTATCATATGAAAAATAATTTTATATAAGTACAAAAATGAATTTCGACTCCGTAAAACGTAAAAAAACAATTGAGCCTCCAATAAATGAAACAGCTGAAATTAACTAAATTAGTTTTAACATAAGATATATAATTTATATACTATTTAATAGTTTTTCAGAGCATTACGGTATTTGAATACGTGTACTCATACACATAAGGTAAAGCAGTACTTTGGCACAACCAATGTTTCGTCCAGGATGAGACGAGCCCAACGTTGTGATTTGACCGAAGGGACTCCGGGCGACGAGGAAGAACAAACTGAATACTACAGTTAAACGATTTATTTCTCCCCACCGAGAGGCAGTGCTCCTGCTCGGTGAGGGATATGATAAGCACACTAGCTTCGGCATGGTGTGTTTTTTCTCGACAGTATTGTCTGTAACTTTGCAATAAAAAGCATGTCAATAAGACACACATTGTAGCCAAATATGAATTTAGTAGTTGCTTCCGACGAAAGGACCAACAATGGAATCCTGCTACTTAATTCTTCTAATAAGAAATTTTGATGAAACAGTTATCAAACAAAAATACTGCTTAACAGAAATGGCAGCGCACTTCTTGTGAGCTGACTGTATATTTGCATTCGCACACAAGTTCAAGTCTCAATGCACACAGTTTCTCGGTGTGGCTGCTCATGGTCTTTCCAGCAGTTCACCGTCAGATCCCAAACACCGTCGAATCGGGCGAGTCATCCATCCATCTATCGGAGTGTTCGATGGATTCGTGTTTTGTTGTTGCTGTTACTTTACTGCTCTCCATTTGACAGTTGTCGTTCGTTATCGCGCATTCTGCTGAGCAAACATTCGCACTGTCGGGTGGGACAAAATTTATTGATTTGTTATCAAAAAGGTAAAGAAGACGAGGACGAATCTGAAGTTCGATAATGGGAACCACCACCCGTCTATAGGTCTCCGTCGTTGGCCAGTCCCGTGAACATTCGAAAACTCGACTCTGGAGCCTTTTATCGCTGGAAAAGTTAATTGTTATCGCGCGTATATTGATGTAGTGCAATTTGTTCCTCAGTGGTGCTTCCTCGTTATCAATTGTGTCGTCTCCAAAAATAGCGGAATCAAATTTGGGCGGCCGTGTGATGGCCTGATGAAGAATTCCCAGAAGCAACGTGGCAAAGCGACTGTGAATATTATTGGTTCGGTAATAGCCGAAAAGGTCAAAATTGAATTGAGTTATAACTTGTAATTGCGAGCCCTTCTACCAAGTGCACATCTCTAAATTACCGAAATTCGTCATCAGGTGCAGCGTGATTATGCAGTGAGATTTTGTGGAACAAGGTGAATGAATGCCTTTCGAATTGCAACCGAAAGGAAAACAGTGAATTGTGTCCCGCAATTATATGTGAAAAAAAAGTGTGAAGAAGACAACCGAATCTGCGAGCTGAGCTGAATCAATGCATCTAAAGACGGTGTGATTCCGTCATACAGTTTCCAACACGTGTAGCGGACCCTAATGAACAGGAACATGAAACGACAGCTGGAGAAGTTTAAGGAGGAGATCAAGTCCAACCTGACAAGGTGAGTCACACGGCGTTAATCCAATGTCTATGGTTCTAGTAGATATTCCGCGATATAAGTAGCAGAGATGTGTGTGCAAACCCAACAACGTGAAGTATTCTCGGTTTGGTTTGCATCTCTATTTTGTGTACCGCTATCGTGAGCGATGATGGTGTACACGTTGACGTGCTTACGGATTGTTGTAGACTACTCAATTCGAGGAGAACGGGTTTTTGTTTTCCAGTATTTGTTTTGATTGCCTCATCGGTACAGCAAGTAGTGAGGTTGGTGCTATTGTGAAGCATGCGCTCATCTAGCAATGTTATTGTTTTTGCAAATCAATTTTAGCAATAACTCAGAGAAAGAACTTGTTGGTAAACAAAATATTTTGTCCAAATTTGAATAATTTAGGAATATTAATACTTCACCATTTTTTACCAAAATATCATTCAATTGCTTGAAAAATGTTCAAATGTTTTCAAGCTTCCCACAGCAAAGTCCCTAAGGATTCCTGCAAAATTTTTTCTGAAGACTCATTTAAGGATGTTTCCAAGAATTTTAATTATCATCCAAGGATATCTCCAAACTATTAAAATGGATGAAAAGCCAAATTTAGTACTGCTCATATATACCATTTAATTCTCAGCTATACCTCAGCTTCTGGTAGTCCGAATTGGCTGAATTGTTACATTGCAGTCATTTTACATAGAGTTTCAGCGGGTTGTTCAAAGACAAAAGTAAGTAACCGAGAGACTTTTTAATTTAATTTGAAAACGGTCATTCGTGGAAAGTTGGTGTGTTCTGAAAATTTGTGTAACTTCTGAAATTGAACAACTTTGTGGAACAGACCAACAACCCACAACTTACCGTTTTGGAATTAAATTACAAAGTCTCTCGGTTACTTACTTTTGTCTTTGAACAACCCTCTGAAACTCTATGTAAAATGACTGCAATGTAATAATTCAGCCAATTCGGACTACCAGAAGCTGAGATATAGCACCCCAAACTTGGGCATTTTGTATGGAAAAACAGCCTTTGGTTGCTAACTTATGTCACTGACTGTATATACTCCAAATACGTCAAATCTTTCGTTTGACTTCTCAGATCGTTTATGGTAAAAATCAGAACTAAGCAGAAACCTTCTATCGTCTTAAAAATCGCGTTGTTCATTATAGTTCACCAGAACCAGTTTCAGCCACATTTTTAATTTCAGTGGCCAACCACATTGATTTTTTTTACGGGAGAGGTCAAATAAGGAATAGTTGTACAGCATCTAAAGTTTTAAGGAAAATCTATTGTTCCTCATATATTTCAGTCAAATTCGTTAAAACCATTCATTAACAGTATCCTAGGAATGCGGTATACTAACTCTGAAGTGATTCATGCTGATTTGTAAAAAAAAAGGCTCGGACACGGTCTTCAGCCATTTAGCTGCACAGACTGTAACTTAAAACTAGACAACGGACAAGCATGTTCCAGTGGCACAGCCGAGAAATATTCCTGACGAAGAGTATCAACGGCTGAAGCGGGAATCGAACCCACACCCCATGACACGATGCGCTTAACTGCCTGACGACGCTAACCGCACGGCTACGAAGCCCAATTACAAACATTGCTAAATTCACAATGGCTGCAATTTGCGCTATGTTCAAAACCGGTGCGTCTACCATATGCTTATTTGGTTGACAAAAGTATGACATAAAAGAAAAAATCTCCCCAAGTCTACTTTTGAATTTCAATCTTCAGCAAATGCACATATTATTTGAATTAAATTGTTATGCAGCCGTATTTTCCCAGCAATGCTGATGGTTACGTCGATCACGGGCAGAAATCTCTTCCTCAAAATTTTCTTTAGTGATTCATTTTAAAAACAAACCAGGGATTGCTTCAGGAAACCAGGAACATCTACATGTTTTTTTTAAATAATTTATCAATGAATACTTAATGTTCTCCTGCAAATATTTGTCCAAGAATATCACTAAGAATTTGTTAGAAGATTTATCTAGGAACTCCACCATGGACTTATTTAGGAATCCTTCAATTTCAGCAGTTCCTCCAATGACTTCTTGAGGGCTAACTTTAAAGATTTTTAGGGATTCCTCCAAGAAAACCACCTGCGAATTTCTTTTGGAATTGTATGAAAAAAAAAACTTTCTCTAGTTCTTAAAATTTTATTTTATTTGCTATCAATTATAAGACAATGAAAAGAACAAAATTCACCCTTATCCGTTAAGAAATCCTATAATCACTATTTTGTGGCCCGGGAATGGATAGAACAGGTGGGACAAAAACACCAGTCAAAGGATTGTCCTACTCACGATTAAAAAAAAGAGATCAGCAGAAAGATTGAAATATAAATTAAACTATTCTTAATCTGTTTAATATACATACAAACTCGATCAACGACTTATGGAGGATGGAAACATCATAAGGTTTTTCATGATATTTTCCTGCCTAATGCAGGGTGTCTACTACCTGGAAAAACCTGGAAAACCTGGAATTATCAGGGAATTTTATTCAACCTGGAAAAAACCTGGAATTCTCAGGGAATTGCGATCACAATCAGGGAAATTATTTTGAGTCTGTAATTTATGATAAATTATGTTCGCGACAAAGAATTTTGGCATAAAAACCCAGAGCTAACTACTATTTGCTGGAAAGTTATCTGGAATTGAAAAAAATTCGGCTGCGCCGCTTTCAAACCACTCTTTCAACTGTTCAGTGAGGATCTTTTTGATTATGAAATTTTATCGACTTACCAAAATATGATTTATTTTTTTTAATATCTTCATATTTGATCAGTAAAGGATTCTCATTTGTAGGATTGGTAGCAGGTTTGTTTTTGGAAACTTGTTCTCTATATTAATGCAAGTCTTTATTTGTGATGAAAGGTCTCTGCAGTCTTTATTTTATTCGAAAGGGTCTCTAAAGTCCCTTTCTTCCTTATTTTGCTTGAAGTGCAAAATTTCATCTCATATTTCTCGAGAAAATCTTCATGAATTATCCTAGTGATTTTTTCAGAGATTTCACCTGGAATACTTTCAGGTACTAGTACAGGGTTCTCTTCAGAAATTCTTCAAGAGATTCCTCTATCAATTCTTCTAGCAATTTTTCAAAGGATGCTTAAAGTATTTCTCCAGAATTTGGTTCAGCACTACTACTTCCAGTATTTTTCACCTTCCTATTTCACTCTCTCTAGTTTTCTCTAGTTGTTGCTCTAAAAGATCTTCCAAAGATTTCCACATATTTTCTTCCAAGAAAACCCGCCAAGGTCAACTCCAGAGTTTTTGATAAAATTCGTTTAAGGATTTTTTTTCAAGGAACCCGACAAGAATTGCTATGCTATTTCATTCACGGTTACTGTAAAGAATTACTTCAAAAATTCCACAAGGTGTTATCCGAGTAAATTATTGAGTTTCTATACAAATTTTCTTGGAAAACAGGATAACTGCAGTTCTTTCAAACATTAGTCAACAAATCTGTTGGAATCTCCAAAAGGTGATTAAATGTACCACACCAGATAACACTACAGCAATTATGCCAAGAAATCCATCGATCATTCCTACACACTTTTTTAGGTATTTCGCCTGATGTTTTTCAAGAAGTATCTTCACAAAATTCTGCAATATGTTATCAAGAGATTCAATTGATTTATTTTTTTTATTATCTTAGCAAAAATCTAGAAAATCTTCTAAAATTTCATCAAGAGTGAGTTCTTCTAGAAATCCTTATTCATCAAAATTGACACAATAACATACACAAGTTTACTATTTGCTTTAGGAATACGTCATGAGTTTTTTCAAATTTCAATTCCATAGTTTTGTGGAAAAATTCATTCCTTCATTGAAGAAAAACTCCTGGATGAATGCTTGAAATTTTTTTTTTGAAAACTTCCTTGAGGAATCTGTTAGAATTACTGGAGGAATTCCCAAAGAAATCTTATGAGCAACCTCTGAAGTAATTCCTGAAGGTAACGTTAACAAAAATCCTAGCTAAAATCTTAAAGAAATTCTGAAGAACATTTTTGTAAGAAATCCTGAGAAATTCCTATTGGCATCTGGAAAAGTTTCTGATTGAATATTCCAACAGTTTTTAAACGGGAGTCTTGGAAGATGTTCAAGAAAAACCGATGGGAGAATTGCCGGTTAAAATCTTGGGAGACTAAGGGCTTTATTGAAGAATATCTGAAATAATATATGAAGAAATTCCTGATAGAATCTCTTAGCCTATGAGGTAATTTTTGTGGTATTCTTTGGAAAAACCCAGATTGTATTTTTAAATATAAAAAAATAATCTTGTAGGAATTCTGTCCATCTATCTAACTTAAAGAAATCTTTGAAGTTATATCTGAATCTTTGGGCGAATACCTAAAATAATTTTTGATGAGATTGCTTGAGAAAATCATTGAAATTGCATACAGTTATACAAAATGTTTTATTTGTCGTAATGTCACGAAAAATTAGAAATACTTTAAGAATTATTCTCAGAAAAATGTCTGATCTGATTCTATCAGGAATCAAACTCTTTGCTACTGATTACTGTAACCATTTTTAAAATTATTGGAAAATATTTGATATAAAAAAAATCCAATTTTGCAAAAACAATCTGGTATTAAACAATTATTGATGTTAAATTTCGTAACAATTATTCAATTAAGAACTCTCGAAACATCGGTAAACGGAATTTTTATGTTAAAATATTGTCACTAATAAAAAAAGAATTAATTTTGCATATCAGGTGTTCAAATAACCCATGGAAATTAATGAATAATCCTCTTGTTGCACGACAACGCAGTTCACAATGACGAACAGAGAATTTACAAACGGAATAGAAAACATCATCATGATCAAATACAATTCAACTGAATAATATTTAAGCTTAGATATATTTAGCACCTTATTATTAGAATATTGGATATTGTAATAGCTCCAGATTGCTTTAAAAAATGTAAAGAGTAGAGTAAATAGCTATTAAATTATAAACACTTTAAAATATGTCATTAGTTTGTTTAAGCCATATAAAATAAGATTATTTCTTGCGCCTCGAATCATTTGAAAGAACCTGAAAAAAACCTGGAAATATCAGGGAATTTCATTTTGATAAACGAGTAGACACCCTGTAATGAAGCGTGACATGGTTTGTGCATGACCTCAGTTCTGACTCGTGAGAAGAATGATTGAGAATATCTATTATGAAATTCCTATAATAAAATGTAACAATTGCTTCAAGAAACGATTTTTTGAAACATTTTTTGCAGAAATGATGGAGAAATTCCAGCGAATTATTTGACGGAGTTTCTGCGCGATGTCATTTTTGAAGCATCATTAGTTTCTCCAGAAAATTTTTGCGATTAACCGGGTCAAATGTATTAGGAAAGGCCTAGAAATATTTGGAAAAATTAGAACAACCTCACTGGTTGTAAAGACAAGCATTTTGTTCTATTTTTGTCAAATTTGTTTAATAAAATTGATATTAAAAGGATAATAATATAAAAGATATTTATATTTTTCAATATGAATGATTACACAACTTCCAAACGACCGGACCAGTAGTAGGTTTCTTTACAGAGAGGTTTCTCTATTTTCAAATTTATTATAACCAAAATGGTCTTTAAAGTTTATTATTTTGCCTTATTCTGCTTACATTGAATCTTGATGCAAAATTCTATAGGCCCCAAATAAACCCTCAGAGACTATAACGGGCTCAAGAGCCACTTCAAGAAATTCGTCTCAGATTCCCCGAGGAAAAGCTTCAGGAATTTTCATTGTGATTTTTATTTAAAATACTTTTTCCAACTGGGATTTCTCCAGAATTCGCTCCAAAAATCTTTCAAAACTCCAAACCTGCTACCTTCAGTAATTTCCTCAGGTATTAGTATGATTTGTTTTCCAAAACTATCCTAGATTTTCCTTCAGATATTTTTCACTAATCCTTCAAAAACATTCTGCAGTCGTTACTCTTGGAGGTCTTCAAAATACTTCTACATAATTTCGTCCGAGGAAAAACACAAAAGTTCATTCCAGAGTGTTTGAAAAAAATAGCTTAAGCGTTTTTTTTACAAGAAAACTAACAAGAATTGCTCCAAATGTTCATGTGGATTCCTTTAAGAATTCATCCACGTTTCCCCCCGAAATTCAAAACACCTTAAGGGGTTCTTCGGACAAATCCTGCAGTTTCACCAAGCATTTCTTAAAAAGTATCTAAAAAAATCCCATGCAATCTTCAAATGTTTATTCAAGTTTTTTCACCAGTTTACACTACAGACATTTTTCAATAATTCCTCCGATCATTCCTACAAAAATTTCTATAAATATTCTCATCAATGTTTTTCGAGAAATTTCTATAGAAAATCCTGCGGATTACTGCTCCGAGATTGGATTCATTTTTTTTTTTTTTTTGATTATCTTAACTATTTATCTAGGAAATCTTCGAAAACTTCCATAAGAGGATGTCATTAAAACTTTTTCAACTTTTATCAAAGATAACTCTAGGATTTCCTTTAGAAATACCTCATGGATTTATCTTTGACAAAAAAATTCTTGACATTTACCTGCAGACATTCCTGGAAGAATTGTGGAAAACACTTTTTACTTAGGACTTATTTGAGAAAATCTCAAAGCTCTACTGGAGGAATTTCTGTAGGAATTTTAGAAGGAATCTCTTGATTAATTGCCGAAGGTATCTCTAGAGAAATTCCTTGTTGAAATCTTATAAAACAACTTGAAAGGAAACCCGTAGAACTTTCTGGGGAAGTTATTGATTGAATTTTAGAGGACGTTTTGGCTTGGAGTCTGGGAGAATGTCCCAGGGCAATCGATGCATGAATCACTGGAAGAGTTGGGATCTTCATGAAAAAATTCTCAAAGAATTTTTGAAGGAATGCAGCCTATCTCCTGGCTCTTGGGAAATATTCAAATAGACAATTCAATTCAATTCAATTCAATTTTCTAGACCCCTCTCCCCCCTCTGCCACGTTTTTTCCAATACCTTATACACGTACTGTCACACTTTCGTAGAACCCCCCCCCCTCCCCTAAATGATGGACGTCATATTTGAATGATCCCTTATTGTTTTTCTTTTGTTCCTGTTTGGTCTCTTTCTAGCCTCTTCTTGATTCTTTTTAGGGCTCTCTATGATCTCTTTTTTTCTGGCAAGCGGTCTTCAATTTCCTATTTTTAGTCAGTAATGAAAAACTAATTTTGAGAAAATTGATTTTTTAGCAATTTTTTTATTCTATGGGGTGTCCCAGAAAGTATGGGCCAGCAAATTTTGATCGATAAAATAAACTTTCATATTGACATTTTTATGTTAGAAAATCAATGCTTATCTAGCCAGCACAGACCCTACTTTTGTGTTTTGGTAGAACTTAACTAGTTATGAATATATAAGGACTTAGATTTGACCGTTTTTAAAATCGACTACAGCTGAAACCGGATTTTTAGTTCCTATTCAAATGTCATTTACTTATGTTTGAAATTTTCATTAAAATGAGATATAGCCTGATTATTCATCGATCGGCAATGATAAATATATTTTTTCAGGTTTTTTTTTGCAAAACTGATAAAAAAAGCTTCTAGAAATGTATGGCCATCAACAAACAGGTAGCGAAAAATCACTCAAAATTCGAACTCTGCTCTTGATAACTGCAAGATTAAAATGTGTGAAAATCAGATTTTATCTGCACTAGTCTCGTAATGGCAGTAATGGCCCATACTTTCTAGGACACCCTGTATAGAAACTGTGTGGGAGTTACAAAAAAAAAACAAACCGATCTCTTAATAAATAAGACATTTTTTGTGTTGAGCAAAAACATCTCCTGAAAATTTCGTTAGAACACTTGGAAAGTTTAAAATTTACAAATTTGAAACCCGGTTGCTTATCCAGAGATTACTCCAAGTATTTTTCAAGGTTCCAGAAATTTATCCAATGATTACAAGCTTTACAAAAAGATTTCGATTATAATTATGCGATACTGAAGCTTTTGGGAAGTTTTTCACTGTAGATCGAAAGACAATGTCCCTGTTTAGCATTTCATACAAAAACGCAACTGACGAGGTAAGTGTACCTCAGTTATTGATTAAAGTGAAGTAATCAAAGAGAGCCTCTCAATTATATATAGGTCCTTTTGAAAAGCTACGCAAAATTTCTTCAGGCCTACCTTTAAAGATGCTTCTAGAAATTCCTCCACGGATATTTTCTCATGGGATCCCTCCATGAGAAAATATGGGTTCTGCTAAGTATTCCTCGAAAACTATCTTCAAATATTAAGAAATTCTTCCAATGTTTCATGAATTTCATTAATTTTTTTTAAATAACTCCAGGGATTAAAAAAAAACCAATGAGAAGATATCAATTTTCCAGTGATCAGTCATGAATCATTTTTTTTGTCAGATGTAGCTCCAATGTTTTTTGCAGGAATTATCTATTAGATTTCTTTAGAAAAAGAACAATTTCTTCAGACATTAGTTTAAATATTGCTACACAAATTCCGCTGAAGATTCACTATATGTAATTCCCGTACGGAATCGACCAAACATGTTTCAGGAATTCATCTAGCACTAGAGTTTTTCGAATAATTAAATTTTTTCCATGTCTCTTTACAAAGTTCTTAGAAAGTTTCATTGCCAAACTTTCTCTCATTTTGATAAAGATTTTAAAATAATCCAAAGACGGTCAAGGTGTAAGTTAACCAAAATCAAAAACAAACAAAGCTTTTATAAAAAAATTGCTAAAAACAAATTGATTAAGCTAATTTAATCAGAAGTTATTATACAAATTCATTGGACTGTATCCCCATAAAGAAACAAACAACGGCATAAAAACATTCAAAGATCTTTTTTTTTTCAATTTCTTGATTAGTATCATTTGAATCATTAAAATGTTTTCTTATATCTAGGTGTTCTTTGTTAGGCAACACTATCATCATATTTTATTAACATTTTGGTAACAACATATTACATTTCATTTGCCGTAGCAGTTCAGATTTTTTACACGTGAGTTCATTTCTCCTGCTTATAAAAGAAAAAAAAACGCTTTCAGTTAACTTAACCTAGCTTAACCTAAATATATGATGAATTAATCATTGCATGCACCGATTTTAGTTTAAAATTATTCATAATTTTATTCGACATTTGTTCCAATGTTTCAACATTGGGTATTCTATGTAACTCATTATTACTATACCAGCAAAGGAGCTTCAGAATCATTTTCAAAATTTGAATCCTCTACAGAGCTTTCTTCCTGGTATTACAATAGCTAGTCCGTATTGGTACAGCATACAACATGGCTAGCCTTAAAATTTGTTTGAGGATCAAAAGCTTGTTCTGGAGATAGAGTTTTGATTTTCTGTTAACATTTGCCTTGAATGCCCTCAATGTGATTTTTGAAAGTTAAATTTTTATCTAGCATGAACCCTATATACTTAACTTCATCGGACCAATTTATTGGAACCCCTACCATCGTAACAACATGTCTATTTGAAGTTTTCATATAAAGAGCTCTTGGTATATTCTGGAATATTATAATTATAAGAGTTTTAGAAGCATTAGGAGAAATTTTCCATTTTCGCAAATATGAAGAAAAAATATCCTATCTTTTTTGCAATCTACTACAGATGGCACGGGGGCTTCGTTCTTTGGCGGAGAGGCCTGTGTCATCCACAAACAAAGATTTTTGACATCCCTGAGGTAACTCAGGTAAGTCAGATGTGATAATATTGCATAATATTGGTCCCAAAATGTTGCCTTGGGGAACACCATCACTTACAGGAAGTCTTTCGGACTTTGAGTTCCGATAACTAACTTAAAGCGTACGATTTGACAGAAAACTTCAGATTATTCACAGGAAAACAAAAGATTTAAATTTTACAATCAAACCTTCATGCCAAACACTGTCGAGTGCTTTTTTTACGTCTAGAAGAGCAAGATCAGTACAATAGCCTTCAGATTCTTTCATCTATTAGATTTACTTATGATTTGAAGAATCAATCTTAAAGGCTTAAAGATGATTTTAGTCGCAAAACCTGGCTTGT
The DNA here is from genome assembly GCF_002204515.2 of Aedes aegypti. Taxonomy (NCBI): domain Eukaryota; kingdom Metazoa; phylum Arthropoda; class Insecta; order Diptera; family Culicidae; genus Aedes; species Aedes aegypti. The sequence goes on from NC_035108.1 coordinate 407,616,909, forward strand.
AGTAATACCTGAAGCGTATATTTCTATTTACTTGTTCTATCATCATCATCATTAAACCTTCGCCACATGAATTCCAACGGCAAACAATCCTATAAAACTGTCTACCGTTTTCAAGGCAATAATTCTGTCCATGAACTTCACACTTTATAGCTAATCCATTGCGAATTGACGCCATACCTGGTGTGGAGCTATGTATCGATAAGCTGCAGATTCCGAGCCGATCGCTATGCAGTTGTCACCTCGCATGACTTGATTGATACCGGTGTGTCGTAACCTTCACGGATACAATCACATCAGTGTTTAGTCTGCCGCCAGTTGTGCTACTACCCGTTTAGTTAAGCTGCACTGCACTGCACAATGGAAATCCTTTCATGCGATATCGTCTTCAGCGACGGACGACAATTTCTGAAACCAGATAAGATAACGGACTTCTAAACTGTTTGGTTCCGCTTGACCGGTTCGGAGGAAAAATAATTTGTTGACCGTTCGTCAGCCGTCAACCTGTGAAGGTACCGTCAGGTGGGGCTACTTTTAATTCTATTCGTTCATGAAAATAACTTATGAAAGTTCAATTTTTACGTCTTTTATATAAATTAAAACTGTTAGTTTGTTTGTTAAATAATAAAAAAACTATACAGGAAACTGTTCAGTGAACTCTCTTTTACTCGATATTCAGTATCTCTATATCGAGTAAGAGAACTATCGTAAACGTTGGTTTTCATGGCTACCTCATTGGTCTTTTGGATCGCATTTGCACTGGTTTTGTGTTATAGAATGGTCCCTATAATATCGAGTTATAGAGAGTTTGTAAGGGATCTGTAAATTCATAAATTCACCCCTACTTTTGTTTGTAATAGCATTCATATTCAGGGAATAGTCGACGTGACCTTCTGAGAGCTTTTTTTCCTAGACGGTGTCCAAGAAGGATTACCACCGTCAGGTGAATTCGTAGTTTTGTTTGCCTAAATTCACAAAGCTTAAGAATATTCAAACAATGTCAAAACAAGCCCCGGCTGACGGTATTCGATTTGTTCTTGACAGGGCGTGGTACTGAGACCCTCTTGTCTTAGGTGCGGAGCGAGGGAACTGATGTGAACTGAGGCGAGTGCTTATTATCGATATGATAACACTAATTTCGTTCGGCTTTTGCCGTCTCAAGCGGTCGATTTGCGCTTACTTGTGCGAGAAGGCTTCAAAGTCGGTCAAATTGAAGCTTCTCCGTTGAAAGATTATCCAATCACTTGCAGCGCGTTCCGCCGCCTCAGCAGCATGATTGGTTTACTTGCTCTTCTCGAGCTGTGTGATGCGATTTGCATACCCATCATCGGCCCACCAACCAACTATCGCACTCTCCGGCAGGCAGCGAGAAGGCGTTTATTTTTCTTCTTTCTGGCACTACGTCCCTACTGGAACAGCTACTTCTCAGCTTAGTGTTCTTATGAGCACCTTCGCAGTTATTAACTGAGAGCTCTATTTCGTAATTGAACATTTAATGTATTATTGTGTGTCAGGTACAAAAATATTCTATAACCTTGGAGTCAAGAGAATTTCCAACCCGAAAAGATCCTCGATCGGTGAGATTCGAACCCACGACCCTCAGCTTAGTCTTGCTGAATGGCTGCGTGTGTACCACTACGACTATCTGAACCCCTCCGGTAGTTATCGTTGGCAATTTTCCATGTCCACAGATACCTATAGCACGCTAGATGAAGCCATTTTTACCATGAACGAAACGACGACTGACGGATTTTGCTGGGTGGTGATTCGCGTAAGACGATGAAGTTGGTGTACTTCATGTGAACCGTGCTGGTTGGACGTCATCGAATAAAAATACGGCTGTGATGTTTGTTTGACCTTAATGAAAATGTTCCTAACTTTCAGCATCGGTAACATTTAAACTGTTATAACAGTCTGTAAATTTGGAAATTCGTAATCTTTTTCTCACGTTGACTTTACATCCCATATGGAGCGCAACTTGTTTTACGTCTTTGTTTATGAGTACACAGTAGGGTGCAACTTATTTTTCGAGAGTTCTCAAAACCAAAAATTCGTGTGCTCTTCTGATCTCAAATCACATAAAAAGACATACCTCAAATGTTAAGCCAAAAATATTAAAATTTAGAGGTGGTGCAAGCGACTTGAAGGTTAATTTTCAAGTTATGGAATATGACGATCATTGAAGTCATCATAACTTTGTTATTTCCTAAAAAAATTCAAAGCTCTTAGCATCATTCTCTTCAAAATTAAATTTATGAAAAGTTTGTGAAAAACCAAATTCATCTAAAAACAAAACTAAACAAACATAGTTGTCTTAAATAACAACTATGGACAAAATTTAAAACTGCGATCAGCTCCGAAACTTGGGCCTGCTATCCACGACTCCCTCGTCCAATATGCAATATGTTAGTACCCCCAATGCCTGTTGTTTAGTACCCCCCATGTCAAAAATGTTTATCAATCATTTCCATATTACCACCCGAATGCGTAGTGATCTCCATTAATGATTACTGCTTCTGCCTACTCCCTTGTTTTTAAACCTGCGAAATACACTTATATCTACTCTGCTGCTCTCTATATCTCTTTATAAGGTTCAAACTACAAACTATTTACAAACATAGTGAGCATTATGAAATATACAGAAAATAAATAATTCAATAAATTATACAGTAATGTCCCGATTTTGTCAGCCCCATGCTGCAATTAGGGTTGACAAAATCGGGCAAGAGCTGAAATCGAGAAAAACAATTCGACTGGTTTCAAGTTTTATTTTAACTTAAGGACAGTGTTATGATTTTGTTAATACAAGCATTGTTTTACTTCCATTTTCTATATAGGAACCATAACCCAAAGCAACATTGATCAGTTTATTGGATAATTCTTTATCCAATAACTTTTTACATTAAAATAAATAAAAATTTATAAAAAAAAACTAGAAATTTGAAAAAAATTTCATTTATTTTTTTCAGATTTTCTAATTTTGTCTGAAAAGTTGAAATCTTAAGCTATCATTCCATAAAAAAAAGATTGGAATTCCGTTGAGCTGCTCAAAAGTTATGATTTTTTTTAAAACAATTAATTTAATGCGCTGAAACCTACAGTGTGTGCTGATGATAAATGACTGGTTTTTTATTTTCAAAAAAATATATCTCAAAAACTAAAAAACATACATCGCTAAAAATTTGACAGTAAACATAAAATTAACTGAACTTTCAAGAAAAAATGAGAAGAACAATAGCCCCTCTGGTCTCAAAGTCTTCAAAACACAAAAAAACGGAAATTTTTTATTTTCATGTGAAAAATTTTTTGTGGAATTTTATATTTTCCTGAAAATTCAAAATCTTTAGCTTTTATTCCGTCCAAAAAGATTGAAAATCGGTCGAACGGTTCAAAAGTTATATATATATTTTTTTTAAATAAAAATCAAACAAAAGCGCATTTTATCTGGTCACCCTATTTCGGAAATGTATGAAAAGTATGAATTCAATAGTACGATTTATGTCATCAATAATGGTATAGTCCACGAGGTCACCCTAATCAAAAAATCCAAAAACACGTGTATCCTTATTTTGGATAAGGAACAAAATAACAAATTTTCACGGAATTCAGTGACCTACAAGATCGGTTTTTCATGGAATGGCTGCATAATAACTTTTTTCTACTAACTCTTATCCTCCTGTTTATCGTTTTACCTTTTATTTCCTTACAAATATTAAACTTATTTCCGCTTTCCTTTTTACAATTGTTCCAAATACTTTTAACAATCATTTTCTTATATTTTGCCAATTGATGTCTACTCATTTCTGTTAGTGTTGAAACTTTTGATCTATATAAAATTGCTGGTGCTATTACAGTGCTGTATATTAGCTTACCTATCTCCCAAAATGGTTTAAACTGTTTACAAAATTCTATTACCACTTTTGACTGCATTCACAATCTTTGTCTTACTATTGCAAGTCTATTTAAAGTATCTGTCAATGTTATTCCTAAGAACTTGAGCTTTTTACATGTTTTATATTGTTTAATTGAATTGAATTTGGTATGTCCCCCATATTGTTTGGTGCTCTTATTATGACTTGATTTTTCTCTTCATTGATTTCCTACCTTTGGTAAACACTCTTCCAATGCTTTCACATTTTTTGTCTAATTCTGCACGATTTCTAGCAATAATAAGAACATCATCGAAATCACAGGTAGCTTTTATGATCCCATATCTAGAAAATTTAATTCGGATACTATATCAACAACTGATTTCAAAAGCTTTTCAAAATTGAATAAGAAAGGTGACAAAGGGCCACATACTTTTATATCTTTTTCTCGGTCTTTTTTGTTTAAAAATTGGTTTTGCCATTTAACTCTTGCCCTATCATTTTTTGAGCATGATAATACGCTATCGATAACATGCGTTGGTACAATTAAACTAATGAGTCATCTTTTATTTTCAATCTTAACATTTTCAAAGGGTGTTCTAATATATAACGAAGTAATGTATAATTGAAGAGACCAAATGCAAAGTAGTGTAAGTGACATTTTGGTCGGTTTTGAGTTGAGTATACTGAAATAATCTATTGTTTCCAAGTTTTCTAATAGTAATTTTAGGTGATTTTTCTGTCAAACAGAAAAAATAACATAATTCGCAGATGATATGCTTGCCTTTTTGGCTCCCATACAATATGAATGGAATGAAAAATTTCTGAAAAAACTTCAAAATCGATTTTCTTATCACTAGTTGTCACTTACACCCCTCTGCTTTAAACCCCCACAATTCTTCTCCTCCATTCCAATACTCCTCCATAATCCTTCTTGTAATGAAAATTTGCCATTTGAAGACCTCCCTTCAGTAAATGCCGCTTGGTGCAGCCCTGGATGATCAATCTATTTTTGATCCATTCTTCATATGGTTTTGTATTACATTGCATAAACTAATTCTTCTGAAATCTTCTATTTTTTATATTAAGCAACTCATTACGCGTGACAAAGGTGGATACATTATGGATGAAAATATGAAAACAATCCACGTGCTCGGCTGGGACTTGAGCCCAGGATTCTTGTATGCTAGACGAGCGCTTTACCAACTTAGCTACCGAGCCACTTGGTGACCCAATAACTTAGAAGGTTACAAATTTCGAATTCAAATCCCCACAGATCACGCTGACACTTTTCATAACCCATATCCATCCTCGAAAATTAACCCAATGCCAAATTTATAAAATGTCCGTATATACTTTTTAATGGACAATCAAAACTTAGTCTTCAACAAGTAATTTCCAAGCTGTCCATTAGACTGATGCAAATTTTGAAGTTTTGCTCCCCTATACTTAAACGGTGTCAATTATGATAAAAATGATTCTCCAAAAATTTGAAGTGATTCGGAAAAAAATTTGTTGTGCATATGCCATTTAAAGTTTTTACGGAAAATACTATGGAAAAGGCAAACCTTTTGTGTTCAGTCCTCTAACTGCTCGTTATAATAATCTATGAAAAAATAAACATACTCTCCTCATTTGCAATCTTCCCAGCCATAACTTTTTTGAAGATCATTTGATATGACGTAAGAATTTGATATTATTGATAACAAAGTCTAAATCATGCTGAGATGATCATTCAATGACTTTCAGAGCAACACTGATTTCTTGCTGTAGAACATAGTAGCCTGGATTACTTTGATCTACTCTTGTTATCCTTAACCTCGGCCAAACCGCGAGTTTTACCCTAAAACTAATATAGATTATTAAGAATCAATTATGAATTTGTAAAAAAATCAATTGAATTCGGCTCCGTTATGCCTAGTGGCGCTTGAGCCTGTTAAATAAACATTTAAGAAAAAAAAATCTATTCTTCCTGCCAGAACCACCACTGTTGCCTGCTAAACAGTTTGTGAAGCATGCTCCGTGCAAACCCACTTTATGATTCTGAATACAAATTTATCCTGAGGTCCAATCAAATTGTGGTGCTCGGCAAAGTTGTAGCTGGAAGGATTTCACATGAGAAAAGTTTGATCACTTTTCCATAAAATAGTATGACGAAGAGATGGAGGGTTGACCACAATAAGTTGGCGTTTTCCATAGTAATCTCCATATTAACTACAAATGGCGTGTCACACTCACATTTCTTCCTAATCATTCCAAATTCTGGGAGCTGGCTTTTATGTTGTCGAATAAATTATCTGGAATTCTCAAAAAAAAATTCTAAAGAATGTTCTGAAGCTACATTTTTAATAAATTACATAAAATATCCAATGTTTAAAAATTGTTGTAAATGTCGAATAAAATTTAAATCTGAGTTTCAGGAACCGCTACTTCCTGCTGTAAGTGTTATGAAAACTTAATTATAGTCGAATACGCTGATATGTGTGAATCACAATCAAACACATAATCCAAGACTATCTAGTTACCACAAATCACGAAGTCCACTCGGGCTGTGTCCGCATAAACTTCCCTAAAGCTTTATCGAGCGTCGTTTAGGTACGTGACAAATCCGCCACCGGGCTTTGAATAGAAATAGTAAGAAAATTACCAAACCCCTCGGCTGAGGGTTCTATAGCCGAAGTTTATTCGCACATTTACATATATGCTCACCCAATGCCGTGTCGCCGTCGCTCGGTTTCATACTCTTAGCACGCGATGTTGACCCATTTTCGGTGGTTTTGTTATTGTTATCTGTTTCTTGCGGATCAAAAGACTTCTTAGCCTTGATTGTTTTGCACAGCACATGGGGAAACATAGTAAACCTAAAGTTGCATTAATTTGTGTCTAAGCAAATGAGAAACATTGCATTCAATGAACCGAACTGTACACTGGCAACAAAGCTGTCCATTTTTTTGCGTTTATGTTAAGCAAATGCACATATCAACATAAAGTCAAAATTTCACACGACTCCCCCCATTCCCAACCCACTATAACCACATCGAGCGACCGAACCAAGCGCCACACCACCGCCTCGAATGTACAATCAGTCAGTCAGTCAGTCTGTTAGTGTGTCGACAATTAAATTGTGAAGAAATTGAAACTCTACACCTCTCTATCATCTGAAAAAAGGGGTCGGTGGCGGAGACAAGGTACGAACGAATGGAACCACAATTTTGTACCGCCGTAAAACATACGGTCTCGCAGTAGTCTCGTCATCGCTGTCGCACAGTGGCGCGTCTTCCTGTATAGGTCGGACAATACCTCAAAAGAGCCACAAATCGATTGAAAACGATAATTTACAAACTTTTTTCGATAGTTAAGGGGGCAGGATCCGTCATTGATTTTGAAGTTTTCAAAAGCAGTTTTTTCGTTCAAAATCAAGAAAATTTACAGGAAAATGTGTTCACTGTATTCTGTTCCCCTAGCAAAACACAGTGAACACATTTTCATCGAATAATTTTTAGTTTTGAACAAAAAAACTGCTTTTGAAGTTTCGATGATGACGATGATTACGATGACGGAGCGTTGATCGTTAAAACATTCTCAAAATTTTGGCTCTGATATGGATCATTCCCGGTTGGGCCATTAGTTTTAAGTTTATTTTTTATTACGTTATCAGAAAAGATAAAGAGGCTTTGCTCTCTTTTGAGAACGATTTGAAAGAAAATCTTTCTAATTTTTTTGATCAATATATTGATAAATAAATGAATTTGCAAACTTTACTTGATGCTGAAATAAACTACGTAGATAGAGATGAAAATTTAAAATTTTCAATATATTGGTTTATCTTATCTTGAGGATGCTTCATCAATGCAGACGAAAAGATGTGTTTACATAATATTTGAATGCATTACGAAAATATTAATAGCACCTGAAAGCAAAACATTACTTGTATACATTTCTTATCACAGGGGGCGGAGAGGGGGCTGAACTGGGTAGACTTGATCCCACCCTTTTTTGTCGGAATCAGAAATAGTTTTATCCCCAGTAATTTTGTGCAATACTTCGTCTATACGAAAGACAATTTTAAAGCTGGATTTTTCTCATAAGGTACAGCGGGGCAAGTGGGAACGAAAAAAACGATAGTTCCATCAAATTGTTCAATAACATTTTCAAATGTCAATATTTTTCAAATCCAACAACACAATCACGTTTTGGCAACATGTTTGCTGGTGTGTGCATGAAACGAATAATTTCTAAATTGTGAAAACCTTGGAAGAAAGTTTTAGAATGAGCCATTGGACGCAGTTGCCTCGCTAAACGGGGCAAGTGGGACACATCCAGTTTCATGCGTCAATCCACATCAGTAAGTCAAGCATTACAATAATAGGATTGATAAGTCATAGATTTTTAATTTTAAGTACATATTTGATGTACATAAGGGATCAACCATAAAATACGTTAGGGACGGTCCATTAATTATGTAAGACAATTTTCGGGATATTATAACCCCCCCTCCCCCCATGATAAGATTATTTGTATGGAAATCCAAAATAAATTGTATGACGCGTAAGAAATCTCAATCCCCCCCTCCCCCCATAACCCCTTACGTAATTAATGGACAGCCCCTTACGTTTTAGGAAGAAACCCATTGTTTAATAGTATGTTACCTCACATTTAATATTAACTGAAAATTCCTCAATAAAAGCGTAAAGAGGAATTAAATATTTTCAAAATATATCATTTATTAGTTGTTAATTAAAATGTAGCACATACACAATCAATAATTGACGAAATTATGAATACCGTCAAACGGGGTAACTTGCAACAATTTTCAACTTTAAAGCTATATGGATGAAAAATTTGAGGATTCAGGTGAAACAAAAACCATCTAGTGCCCTAATCGCCACGTGAAGAATACCACGCGGTATTAGTTTTATCAGTATTTGGTTTTCTGGGATCAGGAGAGACGAAAAATATACATTTTTCATGCTACCCCTGATGTGGGGTAACATGCAACACACAGTACTACCTGAAGTACATTATTGAAAACTTAACCTACATCGTGTTATTATGATCGTTTAATAATTTCCTGCAGTAAAAGTATGAAAATAATCAGAAACAGCTACTGTACTCTTAGAAAACTAATTATTATTGATTAAATTATGAGTATTGAACCAATTTGATTGAAAACCACATTGGTATTGCATAGGGGTCAACACGGAGAAATTCTAGGATTCATAACTCTTGACAGTTATTGGAAAGCCATTTAAACGTTTTTATGTAAATTTTCTTCAAATGCAAGTGTACTTTAGGTTATGCTGCACATAATTTATTTTTCATACAAATTCAAATCAAAGCGGCGTATCACATATTGATACGTATGTTTTAAAATGGTCTCTGTTGGTGTTCTAACACAACTTTTATCATACTTCGTGCAGAAAATTCCCAATGGCAGATCTGCAAGTTAGTTTTTACATAGATTTTCAAAATTTTTTATTATATTCATAAAAAAAATAAATCTAAATCTAATAATCATGCGATTCATGAAATATTTTTAATATTTATTACCAAACGTGCATTGAATTAATTGCGGTACAAAAATTTTAATGTTACTGAACAAATTTATGTTCAATTTGACCTTTTCATGTGTTTTCGATAATAAACGGCAAGAAATATCAAACAACTGAGATCAAAATAGCTGTTGCAAGTTACCCCACAAGGGTAGCCAAAAACGTTTTTGAATTTTTATAGTTTTTAAGCATCAAATTATCAAAACGTTTATATTATCAATTAGTACACTACTAAGTACTGCAACTGATAGCAAATGTCTCGAATGACATATTTCTACCGTTTGTGTGGTACGAGGAACGTTTTTCAGCATAAATTTCGTGCAATCCAACATTTAATTTGATTTTCACCTCCAGCAAACCAAGCATAAAATAAACAATTCCCAAACCCTCGTCAAAATCTTCTGTTGTATACCTGAGGTCAATAAATGGTGGAATAAATTATAAAAATGTAACTCAAAGCTGAACGAAACGACAATTTGGTTACGTGTCGAAGTGTTGCAAGTTTCACCCCTGTTGCAAGTTACCCCGTTTGACGGTATGTTTTGTTATTATTTATATGCATGGCAAAAAACCACTTTATGGGATGGAATTGTTTTCCATCAGTACTTAATTTGGTAGAAATAACAAATAAAGTTCAAATAAAATATAAAAGTAATCGTTATCATGATGCATTTCAAATTTCAGCTGTGTGTTTGTTCAATTTTGAAGTCGTATTTCAAAAATAAAAAAATAATCAAAAAATAAAGAATAATAACACTTTTCTTCTCCCTCTTATGCAATTACGTAATTTGAGGTTGATCTTTTTTTTTATAAAAATCATTTGTTTGAATGTTTTAGTGCTACTCTCTTGGAAAATGTATGAAACGTGTACGGAAAGTTTAGATTCTGGTTTTTGTTTTGATAGGTCCCCCTTACCCCAGGTACAAATATATTTTGGGGTAAGATAAACCATCGAAAATTTTATATGAAATGAAAACAAAATACTGGTTTATCGTTAGCAGCTTGTAATAATACTTAAAAATATAGCTTACTGATGGAAATTTGATTTAAAACACATTTAATTTTTGCGAGTCAATGCAAGACGTGAAACGTGTCACAATTTATCATGCAAGTTGAAAATGGCGCTGAACTGACAACTGTTAAGGCCCAAACGCAATGATAGCGGAACGGCAACGGAATGCGGTACCGGTTCGCCAGGATGAACCACACCATCTCGACTGAGCTGACAACGAATGAAATTGAACTAACACTGAGTCGACAAGCTTGTTGTAGTCCATGCTAGAGAATCGGTTCCGCTTTCCGTTGCCGTTCCGCTATCATTGCGTTTGGGCCTTTACATGAACCACATGGTAATAAAAATAACAATATATTTAGTACTAAATACATTCCTTGTCATTATATCTTCAACTTTCTAGAAGAAAACCCCCATGAAAAACTTTTCCTTGTTGAGCTATGACGAAACGCCCCACTTACCCCGTATTCTCACTTGCCCCGTGGTACCTTATATTATCAAGAATAATATTTTTGGAACAGTTTGTTTGTAGTTACTCAAATAATTTTCAACAATGCCATTTCGGGCGGCTTAGAAAAATCTTAATATTTTTGCATGTATTTTATCAAAATGTCTCAAATTTTCAAAAGATGTTAATTCAACGAGTCGAATCAAGGGTTCAGTTTAAAATTCTTAAGAAGGCAGAATCCGTCATTGATTACGGAATTTTCAAAAACAGTTTTTTCGTTCAAAATTAAGAAAATTTACAGGAAAATGTGTTTACCGTATTCTATTCTCCAACAGAAAAACAGTGAGTACTTTTTTATCGAATAATTTTAAGTTTTGAACAGAAACACTGCTTTTGAAGTTTCGTTGATGGCGATGATTACGATTACGGAGCGTTGAACGTTAATGTTTGTTTTGGGTTTTTATCATTTTATCTGAAAGATATTGGCGGGAACAGTTGATCCTTCATCAAATATACAGACATTAAGGACTGTTCATTTTATAAAGTGGACACCTTGTACATGCAATATCTTTTTAATTTATCAATGAAATCGGAATCGGTTTTCTGTACAGTGATCGACTAATATTATACAATATTGTGATAATGAAAAAGCCACAAAAATAATTAAATTTCCCACTAACAAAGCAAAACGTTTACAACAGTCGATTTTTGGAGGTTAACAAAATCAATGATTATTAGGAATTGACTAGAAAATTTGACAATCTATATTTTTATTTTCAAAAAAGGCTTGTTCTTCGAAAGCACCATCAATCAGAAGCCTGCTGGAAAATATTTGGTTATTTTTGGAGCAAAATTTTTCCAGATATCAAAAAATCCTTTTTCACTGATATTTTTTAGTGAAAAATATTTTAAATTTTAATGGAACTGATTTGAGTAAAATTTTTAGGTTTAATGTACATCCTGATGGAAGTGTCAATATAGTATTAATATGGAAAATAACCTACACCTTCATAGAGTTGCTAATCTGATTCCCACATCACATTAAAAGCACAATAGAAAAACAAATGCTTTATTTCCAGAAGACCTTCCAAAGCACCATGACTATCATCAAAGTTGGGAACACTGCTGTAATTAAATCGAATTTATTTTCCATGTATTGTTTTCATAATGTGTTATTGAGTGCTTCGTGAAGCCCAAGCAGGACAGTTCAGTTTTGCGTCGTCCGCTAAATTTGGCTCACGGTTTCGCGCATGTTTTCGTCGCCGGAGATTTTTTTTTTTTTTTTTCCTGTTTTCAAGCGTCTTGCTGGGTAGTGCTTCGTGAAGCCCAAGCAGGACAGTTCGGTTTTGCGTCGTCCGATAAATTTGGCTCACGGTTTCGCGCATGTTTTCGTCGCCGGAGATTTTTTTTTTTTTTTCCTGTTTTCAAGCGTCTTGCTGGGTAGTGCTTCGTGAAGCCCAAGCAGGACAGTTCGGTTTTGCGTCGTCCGATAGATTTGGCTCACGGTTTCGCGCATGTTTTCGTCGCCGGAGATTTTTTTTTCCTGTTTTCAAGCGTCTTGCTGGGTAGTGCTTCGTGAAGCCCAAGCAGGACAGTTCAGTTTTGCGTCGTCCGATAAATTTGGCTCACGGTTTCGCGCATGTTTTCGTCGCCGGAGATTTTTTTTTTTTTCCTGTTTTCAAGCGTCTTGCTGGGTAGTGCTTCGTGAAGCCCAAGCAGGACAGTTCAGTTTTGCGTCGTCCGCTAAATTTGGCTCACGGTTTCGCGCATGTTTTCGTCGCCGGAGATTTTTTTTTATTTATTTATTTATTTATTTTTTTTTTTTTTCCTGTTTTCAAGCGTCTTGCTGGGTAGTGCTTCGTGAAGCCCAAGCAGGACAGTTCGGTTTTGCGTCGTCCGATTGATTTGGCTCACGGTTTCGCGCGTGTTTTCGGCTGCTAAGATTTTTTTTTCTGTTTTGGAGCGTCTTGCTGGGTAGGTATTTGGAAGGCACAAGCAAGACGGTTTGTTTTCGGGACGCCAAGAAGTTTTGCTGTCAGTATCAGTTTTGTGTTCAGTCGAGGATGGATTACCAACTGGTGAGTTCGTTTCATTCTTGTGATAATACATATTTTCTTGAAAGCGTAACTTTTAAGTAATTTTAAAACAAACTTTGTATGGTTCGTCACTATAAGTGTCGGCATTATGCTTTTTTCTTATACAATTTCAATATACATATATTTGTCTCTTTTATACGTTATTAAAAATTATCTTTTGAATTGTTCGACATTGTGAATGTTGACGTATTTTTTAAAACTTGTACCATATCGAGACAAAATGCAACGTAATACTCATATGTAATTTTCAAACAAACTATGTATAGTTCGTCACTACAAGTGTCGGCATTATTCCTGTTTCATATAATTTAAAATATATACATGTAATTTTCAGTTTTCGTCATTAATAAAAACATCTTTTGAATTGAGTAGTGTTTGATCCTTCGACCTTGACACTTGCTCCTGCTGGGGCGGGTGATGAGGGCAGGATCAAAAATGTCGCGCGTCGGTAGTGAAGCGGTGAAAAAGTGATCGGTTCGTAAGTAGTGTTTGATCCTTCGACCTTGACGCTTGCTCCTGCGGGGGCGGGCGATGGGGGCAGGATCAAACTTGTCGCGCGTCGTTCGCTCAGAGAAATGAAAAAGCGCCGCGGATCGCTAGTAGTGTTTGATCTTTTGATCGCGTCGCTTGCTCTTGCGTGGGCGAGTGACGAACACTTGTTCGGCGTTTAATGCGATTATCGAATTATTTCGCGAATCCGGTTAGGCGTGATTATATCATGGCTCGCATCACCAAACATTGGTGACTCCCAGATCTTTACCTTATCCCACTAACCCAATATCCTCTCCATGACAACCGTGGAGATGCAGAGGTGATCTCGGTCTCTAGTAACAACGGTAGTCACACTAACATTCCTTCCCTTCCCCGATGACCGTAAGGACGTGGCCGGCGCCGTTATTGACTTTTAAATTTGAGCTCTCGATTTGTGCACATTGAAGAATGGTAAGCTAATCCCAAGCCCCATTCATTAATTCCCTGTGCAACTTCGATTGTTCTGGTCAATCACGGAGTAGCAACTACGAATTGTACAGTCATCTATGCTTATGCTTATGCTATGCTTATTGTTTTCATAATGTGTTATTCTGAGATTACCCATCAAAATATTTGGAGAAAAACGCTTACAATTTGCAGTAGATCGATAAATATGCGTACAATATTTTAAAAGTATGAGATTTTTCAATAAAACGACCAAAACGAGATAAAAGTGTACCTGAGAATGCGGTTAAGACTCGCGATATAACTCTCTTTTATACAAATATAGTTTCTTTAGTGATGTAAACCAATTTTTAACACGATTTTTACTTTACTTTTTTGCTGGGAGTAAAAAGCTGGTGTTTTAGCAAATTTGGCCATAAAGGATCAATCACTAGAATGACCTGGTGTCAGAGAACGGTAGAATATTATAGATATTTTTGAAGCATTACCTTTAGTAGAATGATAGAGGATACCAACACACAATCTGTTCATTAAAATGAGGATTTTTATTATGTGAAAAAAATGCTTAACTTTGACAAGCAGTTTTTCTTAGGAGTTTTTGGAAAAACTACTTAGTTCTTCAACCACAAGCAATTTGTAAGATTTTAATTTTTTATAACATTGTAGAATAATAGTTGAACGATACACAGAAAACCGGTTGCGATTTTATTATTAAATAAAAAAGATATAGCCAAAACAAAGTGTCCACTTTATAAAATGAACAATCCTTACATGGTTGTGCTACTTTTCCCCGAATGTCGGTTCCCCGAATGTCGTTTCCCCGAACGCCAGTTCCCCGAATGCCAGTTCCCCGAATATCCCGTTTCTCCGAATAGACCACTTCCCCGAAAAGTTTTTGGCGCTCATATTTGTCATAACTTTATACATTTCAAGGGGGTGAACGTACTGGTCATCTGATATGCACCCTTCTTTATTTGATTGGCGGTTCTTACAAGTTTTACCGTCCTCAGCATTTTTTGGCAACATGTGTATAGTCGAGAATGACTAAATACCTCCTTCTTTTAATTGATTATCGTTCTTTCTAATTCACCCCCCTGCCACTGAAAACTATTATAGCACCTATTTGAACTGCTACACTTTTCGGGGAAATGGGTCATTCGGGGAACTGGCGTTCGGGGAACCGACATTCGGGGAACCGACATTCGGGGAAACGACATTCGGGGAAAAGTAGCACAATCACATTACATATGTGGTACAATCAAATTTCAATTGTTACTTATCATTTCTTAGATTTGTTTTATTTATGGTGATAAAATGCGTTATAAAATAATAACCAGGCTTGCCTTTATTGTATACAGCACAAAGAGGAATCAAGTCTTCCAAATTTCAAGAAAAGGTATTTACTGAAACATTTTAACTAATTTCACATTTTGTAACAGGCCGGTGTGGCTTGAAAGATATTGGTCTATAATTATATTTCATTTTTCGGAATTGAAAACCCGGGTTGGAAGTTTTGTCGACTTCCCAGGGCAAAAAGTATCATCTTACTTGCCACACGATATACATACGCATGCAAAAATGGTCATTGCCATAGTAAGCTCTCAGTTAATAACTGTGGAAGTGCTCATAAGAAAAAAAAATGTCGAATGTGCCAAATATGCAGTTATGGGTGGTACAGTGTTACAGACGCATTGAGGAAAGTGGACCAAGTCTTCCCTAACTATTTCTTTCGCGGAAATATTGAAAAGGATGCGATTCATTTATAGGGTTGGTAGCGATTCACTTGCTTCACTTCGTACTTATCAGTAAGAAGTCACTATTTGCAAGAATAGGTAACTTTTTGTAATTTTTTTTTCTGGCGAAACTCACTGTTTTCAAGATGTGATAATAAGAAACTATAGGCTATATGTTTTATTTGGGGATCAACAATTTTAAATTTTCTGGCCGGATACTTAAATACATTTTGACGAAAACTACAGTCACTTCCTGTTATGAATCAACTAAGTAGTAGTAACTAGTAGTAACAAAGTTCCACTTTTTGATTTCGGAAGATCGAAGCTTGTGCGGATCCTTAATCGATTTCAATAAGAATCCTGAAAGGAATCTAATTAGTATTATAAACGAAGCTGATGAGGATCCTGAATCGATTCTGATCAGAAACCCCCAAGGCTTTTAATGAAATCTCTGGAAGGCTTTTTGATTAGAGCCGTATTCTGATGAAAATGCTGGAACAACTCTGTTAAGATTCCTGGAACGATTCTGATAAGGGTTCGGTATCGATGTTGATGAAATCCTGAAAGAATTCTGATGGGAATCGTGAGAAGATTTTGAACTTTGAAAGGATTCTGATGAAAATCCTGGGAAGATTTTTGATTTCTATGAATCCTGAACGAATTTCGATAATATCCCTGCGAGGAATTTGATATGAGTCCTAAGATGATTTTGATGAATTGTCAGAATCATGAAAAGATTCTGATGAGAATCTCGCGAAGAATCTTAGATGAATGATGCGAAAAATCGAATGGAAATCCTCTGTGAAGACTTTGGAACCAAATACTTGGTTCTAAAATTAGATCTAAATGGGTTACCTGTATTTAAAATGACCGGAAAGGCTTCAAATAGACATATTTTGTCGAATAAATATGATTTTATCTGGCACAGTATGGGAATCAATATTTGACTAGGGTTGGATCCATGGGATCGCATACTAAACTTTCAGTCTCCTGTATCTGAACATGTCTACTGGCCAAATAATTAGGGGTCGTCCAAAAACCACGTGGTCATTTAGGGAGGGGAGGGGTTCAGGCCAATGACCACGGTCCATACAAAATTTAAAATTTTTGTATTGACAAATGACCACGAAGGGGGAGGGGGTGGGTCTGAAACCCAGAAAAAATAACCACGTGATTAATGGACAGCTCCCCTGTCCCTACTCGCATAACAGTCCCATTTATATAGGGCATCCCATAGAAAATTGGACTGTTATGCGAGTAGGGGCAGTCCTTATTGTGGTTAAAAAAACGTTCCACATGAGCTCGCAAAACTTTAATCATACTACCTTCATGAATTTTCACACAAATACATTCGAAATATATTAAGATCAAAAATCAATGGTGGAATAGGAGGTGTACACTACATTTTCGGCCGTTTATGTGGATCGACCACCGGTATCCAAATCTTTTTGGATGCATTTGAAGATACAACTTATCCCCTACACAATACCGTTAAAATTTCGAGAATATTGATCCATTGAGCCAAAAGATATCAGCAAAAGTGTGCAAAAAAGTCGTCCACGCCTTTTAGGGGTTAAATCAGTAGTTCTCGTGGGTTTTTTTTTTCTGGGTTATACTTTTAATTTATTAGAAATAATTAGTTCAATCCAACACTGATTCATACCTGTGGGTTATACATAATTTTGGTGCTATAAGACCAATATCTAACAGACCAACTGAATAATTTGCCGGTGGCATTTCTACAGTAATCTTTAGCTGTTATTCAAAAGTAATCTCCAGGCAGCTTTCTGAAAGAATTTCAGCAAAACTCCTTCGGAAGGTAAACTTGAGTCTCTCAGAAATTCCAACCAAACATTAATACTAATATGTTTTCCAATCAGGAAAATCTTTTCACTTTTAACTACACTAAAAGTATTCAAAGTGGATTAAGAGATTAATCCACTGTTGTACGGGTGTAATTATACTCGGGGATTTCGTTCGGAGATGTGGAGAGATACGTCCAGTTGGTTCGAGTGCACAAAGTAAAAGAGACCCTCTTCGGGTAGTTTATTCATAATTTCTTTTATGACAGCAGTGTTGCTAGTTTTGTGCTTAGTATAACAATCAACGCTGAATACACGATTAAGTGTAAATATTGAAAATGCTAATGAAATATACATTAAATACAAAACTACAAGAGCTTATCAGAAGCTCATCTATGACTGAAGCTTGAATTTTATTCAGGAGTGAAGTATTTTGCTAGAAATAATTCCAGAAGTTTAGCTAGCAATTCCGACAAATGAGCCAGATGTTTTTTTATCCGCTGATTAAGGCTTAACCCGCTCTTTCCCAAAGTTTTGAAAGCAAAATCCTACACCAAAAAGCGTTTACTAAAAATATGATTGAACAAGCATTGTTGCACAATATTAATGGCGAATACCAAACTAGTTTTTGTGAGGGGTGCTCGACAACGAACCACAGATGTTTACCTTGCCAATGATCTTAGATAAATGCCGAGAGTATAATTCGCAGTCCCAGTTTATTGATTTCAAGGCAGCGTGCGATTCAGTGAAAAGAAATTAGCTGTGGAAGATAATTTTTGAGTATGGTTTTCCGGCGAAACTAATTAGGCTTATTCGTACTGCGTTGGATGGTTCAAAACCAAATGTTCGGATTTTAGATGAGGTGTCAACCTCTTTTGTGAAGTTAGACGGATTGAAGCAAAGAGTCGCACTTCAGAATTTACTAGCGTGCAGAAAAAATGCACTATCACCACACGGTCGCATATGCTCCTTGGCTTTGCGGACGATATCGACCTTATAAGAATCGATCGCTGGTCAGTGCAGGAACCTTCGTGCCCCTGAAAAAAGAGACAGCGATGATAACCCTAGTTCTACCAAAACGAAGTACGTGGTTGCTGAGGTAGTGTTTGAAGTTTACCTTGGAACACTTGTGACATGTGACAATGACGTTTCCCGCGAAGTGAAAAGACAAATTGCGGCTGCGAATCAGGCCTCTCACGGTTTACGTAATTAGCTTAGGTTCCGCAACTTGCAAACGGAAACAAAGTTCGCCCTGCATAAAACATTGATTCTTCCTTATATATATGTGTATATATTTTAAATAATATGAAACAGGAATGATACCGACACTTGTAGTGACGAACCATACATAGTTTGTTTGAAAATTACATAAAAGTAACGCTGGACATTTTTGTCTCGAGATAAAAAGTTTTTGGTAGAAGTTTTTAAAATATACGCCAACATCCATAATGCCGAACTATTCAAAAGATGTTTTGAGTAATGTCGAGGAGAGAAAATATATGTATGTTGAAATCATACAAAATAGGCATAATGCCATCACTTGTAGTGACGAACGATTCAATGTTTGTTTGAATATTACATAAAATTAACGCTGTCATGAAAAAAATGTGTCATTTTAAGCATGAAACGAGCTCACCAGTTGGTAATCCATCTTCGACTGAACACGAATATCTTTTCGCACTCACACAACGCGAATCGTAAAACTTCTCGTCGTCCCGAAAACAAACCGTCTTGCGTGGGCTTTCCGAAGCACTGCCCAGAAAATGCGTGAAACGAAAACAAACTCCCGGCGTCCCGAAAACGCACCGTCCGCTTGGGCGTTCCGAAGCACTGCCTTGAACACCCCTTTGGTTGCAAAACAGAAAATAAAAAATATTCGCCTCTGTTTCTTGATCAAAATGAGTGTGGGTCAGGGAATGTTACAAGTGTTGACACACAGTGATCGGGGCCAAACAGTGTGTGGTGTGTATCTGTCTTGTTTTAGTTCATGGCTCGAACGATATATGTTATGTGTGTTGTATGAATGCAGGCGGATAAATTGACTGAAACTATGGCTCGTGTGTCAATGATCGTTAAATTTTCCTAAGCCTGGGTTTCGTACAGATATTGCTGTTTCGGCTTAGTAAGACTTGATTTGCTTTGATTTCAAATTTCGTCAAAAATTAAAAACAAACTGGATCAATCTAAATTTTTTGGGAACTATCATTTAATAGTTTCGAAACATAATAAATACTTACAAAAAAATTGAGAGCCTCCATGTTTTGCGTTATTGTCAGGCCATGCGCCACTGTGCATCGGTGAACGCGGTGGATTATGAAAAGTAGCAGCGGTACAATGCACGTGGGGGGCAAAAAGTACAAAATCAAAACAAAACCGAGATTGAGCGGTGGAGATGCGTGCCGAGAAGTCGAGAGAAAAAAAATGAATATGAACACATATGTGGATAATGAATATTACATCAGCCGAGGGGTCTGCGAATCGTTCCGTACAATATGACGTGGAAACCGACCAGGTGCTGCAAACGCTAAGGGAGCGTACCTACTGTGCAGTTAACGATACGCCTCGTGATACGGCTCGTTACTCGGCTCATTGGTTTCCGTTTGATTCGGATTAGTTTTCGGCAATTGGAATGGCCAGATCGCGGAAAGTTATGCTAATGGAGGGCAGATTTGAGTGAGGATGGTGCAAAGGGATACCTCAGAAGCTTCACCAAAAGGTAGTACTGGACAGAATCAATTGGATTCGAGGCGGATAGAAGTAATGGCAACTATTGGTATAAAGATGAGTTAATTGAGTTGTTTCTTGTAGATAGAATGTAACGGTTTTTGAAGACCAACAAGAAATCTACTTTACGATTCAGTTCAGGATAAGCTCACTATGGGAATCCCGAACATTATTCAAAAAGAGGTGAGAATCCGACAAAAGCTGATATGAGTAATGCATCCGTGGTATCCTCCAAGAATTGCTTTAAAAACTCTTCCAGTGATTATTCGAGAAATATATTCTCTATTTTGGAAATTCTTCAATAAATTTTTACAACGTATTCGTTATGAAGCTCCTCCAAAATTTCCCTAGATCTTTCTCGAAATTTCTCCTAAAGTTCTTCCAAACAATTATCGAGTGAATTCGTCAAAAGTTGATTTTGTGTTGCAAACCAGAAAATGCTTTCCTACAATTTCTACATTACAATTTCTCCAAAAACTCCACTGAGGTTTTCCTCTAAAACCCCATCATGATATTATCCGGGATTTTGTTTGGTATTTTCAATAATTATTGTAGAAATTTTTCTGGAGATTTCGAAGACGTAGACTCTTTGAAAAGATTACCTGTTTGATCGGATCTATTATATTTGTATTTTTGTAGAATCTGTTGAGAGAATCTTGGAAGTAATATCTGGAATATTTCCTGGAGGGAGTCGTGAGTTCGATTCTCACCGAGAAAACGTGTAACTTTTTCGCAAAACTTCACATCAATTTGTCCATTTAATCCAATTGCAAAGTATATGTAATGTTTAGTTTTTCGGTAGTTGTCATCCTTAGAAAAGTTTCTGGTTTCTGGTCTTGCAGAAATTCTGAACAAAAACATTACAGCAAATCCTAAGAATAAGCTTTAAAATAGTGATCAAAGATATCCTTATAGAAATGCCTTGATGAGTCCCTTAATAATACCTTTGGAGTAATGTTCTCAAGGATGGAATCCGGAAACTGCGAACTTAATTGTGTAATTTATAGAAAAACCTTCAGAAGAATTCCTCAACAAACATCTGAAGAAATCTCAGGATTAATCTTATTTTTGAACATGTATTTAAAAAAAATCCTAGGTGGATTCTTGGAGGTATCCTTAACATAAAACTTGGAAGAATTCCTTAGGAAGCAAAGCTCAAAAGGGAATCACTGAATCATTCCTGAATCTTCATAGTAATACTTGAACGAAGCATTGGGCAAATTCACTAAACTTTTAGACATTTAGCTGCTACCAGCACTGTTATGGGAGTTTTCAGAGAAATACTAAATTTAATAAAAATAGGAAAAATGGTGGTATTTACATAGATTTGTGGGTTAATTTTCTTGTTTATTAGCAATGGTGTATTCCTGGTCTAGTCTAATGAACTTAATGTACAAAGAAAGCTAACAGTAGGTAATCACACAGCAGGGACTCTCGCAGCTTTCCAGCATGCTGTTCGATTCTCGCATCTGGAAGCAAAGGAAGTGCTTCAATTAAATGTAAATCAGAATTTTTCCTCGGGCAAAGACACCGGTCATCAAGAACGTTGCAATCTACAGTTCAGCAGCATCAGCTGCTTTGGCGAACAAAATAAGTAGCTTTGCAGCTACATAGTATTTATAGCGTCTATATCCAGTGCTAAAAGAAAGGATTTATGGGAGATCTCTCACCAGAGTAGAAATATTGCAAAGCTCGGCGCAATCCAATCCTGACCACGATGGCAATCTGGTCATAGACGTTAGGTGTTTGCGTCTTGTTCTCCCGGCCTACGAGCTTAAGGTGAAAAAACTTGGAACCCAAATCGGCAGAGTAATTTCTATTTCAGCTTTGTGCTTTATCAGAAAGCTTAATATAAGAAGATCGTCTTCGTACGTATGTTTTTTTAGTGGCTTTGAAATCGTGTGTAGGACCACAAGCCGACCATTGTAACAACCATTTTTGCATTCCGACAAATTTCACCTTAAGTTCGTCGCTTCTTTGGTGCGCTTCGGGGGAGCCGAGACAATTGCAAGTCATAAATAATGAGCAACACAATGAAATCGCGGATGTAGCGATTTTGTTCTGCAAAATCCCTTCTCTTGCGGAGATTTCAATAATTGCCGAGTCAAGTATTTATAGACGCTTATTCAAAGGTTCGGAAATGAAGCGCCGATCAGCAGCCAGTTCCCCTCTTCGGTAATTACTGTGGTCATTTATGACCGTGACATTCTGCGATCATCGATGGATTGTTGGATTGATGTTCTATGTACCACATGGATAGGTAAATGCTGCGAGTAGCGAAGAAAGCCGAAGAACATTCAGTAAAAAATCTGGCACTTGAGTGAAGAGTCTCTACTTGAGACACTGTAAAAAAACTACATTGTCGGAGAAAATAGAATCCCATGCTCCATTGGTGTTGTAAATAGTCTCATCAGCTGTCTACGTGAATTGGTCGAAAATACTTACAAATCTTATCGCTAAATGGAGGAGCTAATGGTAAGGCAAGACAGATCTAAGTGGGTGTATCACTTGACGAAATGAAAATCGTGGCATTTAAAAACTCAAGCTCTATCAATATATGAATATGCTTATCTTGTTTGTATGCTGGGAAATACAACATAAACAGCAATTTGATGCTTGGTGTGAAATAAGTTCTGAGAGACTACAGTCAACAACAGGTGAATTATCGGGTCGTTAACAACAATTTAATTGTAAATGACTTATGGTGTAATGATACGGGAAGTAATTCTAAAGATTGACAATATTTGTATTCATTAGTTCAAACTTTTGCGGGGTCCAGATAGCCGCAGCGATAAGCGCGCAGCTATTCAGCAAGACCAAGCTAAGGGTCGCGGGTTTGAATCCCGCCGGTCGAGGATTTTTTCAGGTTGGAAATTTTCTCGAATTCCCAGGGCATAGAGAATCTTTTTACTTGTCACGCGATACACAAATGCAAAAATGGTCAATTGACAAAGAAAGCTCTCAGTTAATAACTGTGGAAGTGCTTTTAGAGCACAAGCTGAGAAACAGGCCTTATCTAGCCAGAAAGAAGAAGTAAAAGAATAACAAGCTTTTGAATTAAAATTTATTTACTTCTACTTGTTGGGCCATCATAATAAAAGCGAAACTTTTCGAATACGTTTGAGATACTTATCGTCGAATGTTAGGCTGTACAAATATTAATTTTCTTTTATGTCACCCCCCCCCCTTCAAAAATCCGAAAATTTTGAAGGGGAGAAAAAAAAAGATTCATCATTTTTTTGACATCAGTTAGGTTTTTTTTTTAATTTTTAGATTAAAAACCAGGTGAAATAATGATCCAGATGACGATTGGAAAAAGTTTAACAACTATCGTTAAAAATAAAATTTCGAAAAATAACTTTTTTTTTATTTTGATTTTTTTGTTCCTTATTTATTTTTATCCCCCCCCCCCTCGTACCTTCCAAGTGGCCTCGGACATAAAAGAAAATTAATATTTGTATCAGCCTTATTGTTTTCGGTTTATTTTATTGTTTTAGCAATTCTCATTGGACTAAACTCTGTTTTAAGTTTCATCAAATCCATCTCCACGTTCTTGTCGGCGAGTCATAACTCAACTCAAGCATAAACAAAAATGATCTTGCTATAATTTGTTTTAATTTCAAGCTACAAACGGAAGTGCTTTACAGCACGATTTTTGCGCTACGGCTTTTCATACAGATATAGAGAGAGGAAAGCTTTTATGCGCAATTTATTATGCTCGCAAGTATTTTTAGGTACACTCGCTCCATTAGGTTATATTCCGATATGCATATGAACATATAGCAGGAGCAGGCAAGACAGCTAGAAGCACATTCTATTCGCGGTTTCTTTTGATAGAGGCGTTAAAGTGGATTGCTATTTTAGCTTCTTCTTGTTGTCTTTCTTCTTGATATGACGATTCAACTAAAACGAGCTAATTGAATGTAGATTGTAATCGTTGGTGACGACTTTTTGAGTAAGAATTTCATTCAATATTTTTCTTAGATCTTCAGAACATATTAGGCGGATTAAATTGCTATTAAATTGTTAATTCATCCATCCGAAATCCAATTACCGATCAAATAGGATCATCATGATCATCGTACGTTGCCTAATCGTTTTCCATTGTGGAGGAATTTCCTTACTTTTCGTGATTCAAATCAAAGTGAGGTTGAACCAATGGGTTGATGATGCGATACCAAACGGATTACCTGTGCTAACAAAAAAAAAGTATTGCAATTACCGACTTACTCATCGAAGCACGATTCATGTTATACCTTTCACTATCCGCAGTGCAGTTTACTTTCTTCGAAATCATTTCAAATAATATTGTTAGGTTTAAAACATCAATAACAGCTATCAATTTATGTGCTGGATGCAGAAATTATCACTTAATAAAACGTTGAGATCATTCCACGAAGTTCAACCGCCTCTAACCATTAGGGAGGTGACCTTGTAATATTTTTAAAATTTCAACCGGCAAGGGGTTCACCCGTGCAATGGTAGATCAACCTTACCGTAGTTTGTCGTGAACTTTTGTACTACAAACGCGTTCTCCTCTCTCCTGCAACAAACGACACATGCTCAAGTCTATTGACCTTGGCAGCCATAGCCTACCAAAGATAATACAACGATTGAATTTGGGTTCGTTTCAATCAAAAGCCGTTTTGTTTTGGGGTTTGTTTCTTCAGCAGTTTTGCTCTTTAATTTTTAGTAGGTGAGGGGCTTGACCTGCTCCGGCTCAGTAGCAGCTTCCCCATTATATGTAGTAGCTACTTAACGATCCACGTCGTCGAAATTGCTGCAGCTGGATTGCCGTTCGGTCCATTAGTTGGAACCATAGGAGAGTGGTTAGCACTTCGTAGGAGGTCGCTTAAAGCGTCGATTATTCACAATTTTGTTTGTGTTTTGTTTTGTAGGAGCTTTGGTAGGGTATGGAAAATTAACAAGCTGGATGTAGTAGAGTTCCGAAAGGCAATAATGAAGGTTGCATAACTTTTACAATTAGAAACTTGTAGCTAAAGAACCATAGAAGTATGTCATGGGGCCTTCCTTAGCCGAGTTGTTAGAGTCTGCGGCTACAAAGCAAAGCCATGCTGAAGGTGTCCAGGATCTTTTCGTTATGTAAATTTTCTTGACTTCCCTGCGCATAAACCTGTCACGTGATATACGAATGCGAAAATGGCAACTTTGCCAAAGAAAGCTCTCAGTTAATAACTGTGGAAGTGCTCATTGAACACTTAGCTGAGAAGCAGACTCTCTTCCAGTGGGGACGTAATGCCAAGAAGAAAAGTATGTCATAAAACTTTCACAAATAATATTGTCTAGGCTTTGTTTTTAGTTCCAAACCAATCCCAAATCTTTCTTCAAAATTATTTCCATGGCATATCTCCTGATGTTACTCCACGACTTCCTCCAGATATTTCTCTATGCAATCCTCCAGAGAATTCTACATAAAGTTTTAACCAAAATGGTCTCCATAGTCTTTCCTGATTCTGCTGGCACCAGAGAAGCCTTTGGAGACTTAAGGGTGTCAACAGGTTGTTCTAGAATTCCGTCTCAGATTCCTCGAGGATAAACTTCAGGAATTATCATAGTGATTGGTTTATTCCAGAGTAAAAATAGTTAACTCTTAAATTATTTTTCAAGAAAACTTGCAAGAATTCCTCTGCTTGTTCATGTAGATTGCTTCAAGGGGTTTCTCCAGCATTTCATCCAATACTTGGTATTACTCCTACAGTTTTTCCAAACATTCCTTAAGGAGTTCCTTAAAAAATCTAATGGAATCTTAAATATTTATTTAAGTTTTCACACCAGTTAATACTACAGCAATTTTTTCAATAAATCCTCCACTCATCGCTACACAAATATCTCTATAAATTCTGTAAAATATTTTTCGAGAAATTCTTTTAGAAAATTCTGTGGGATATTATCCCGAGAAACAATTGATTTTTTCTCGATTATCTTGGCAATATATCAAGGTAATTTTCAAAAACTTCCTCGCGAATCAATGAGTTCTTTCGGATCATTGTTTATTATGGATGACTTTAAAACTTACACAACTATTATCGTAATCATCGGTTTCAAATTTTCTCCAAAAATACCTCACGGAGTATTTTTTCAGCAAACTCTCTTATAATTTCTGGAATAATTTTTTTTTTGGCATTTCCCTAGAGACATCCTAAGAAGAATGCCTGAAGTACCATTAAAGAAATCTCTAGTTGAAAACTGTTATGAATCCTAAAATATATATATCAATAAGAAAATCCCATTTCTTGCGTTTCTGGAGACGTTGTTAACCCCTCTACCGGCAGGTTCATATTTTTACCACAAAAAAAAAATTTAAACTGCGATCAATTTTTCGTTTTTCGATGTTTTTACACATTTTTTTTACAAACCATCAAAAAATTCCTCTGTTTTAATAATCTGTGTCGGTATGGATCATTAGTCATCTGGATCCGAAGATATTCCAAAATTTCTTGGGCGGCTGACGTTTTTTATAACTCCCGTGAATATCTCAGGCTGCAGATTTTTTTTTTCATGTTCGGTCATTCACTGTTCAATACTTCAATGAGATTCTGTTCTGATAAAATGAAGCAAATTGTTGCAACCGTTTTGGAGTAATGAAGATTTGTGTGCCTGGTACTATTACTTGCACACGGTGCTCCAATTACCGTTATTATCAAATAAAATATACCATCCAAACGGCAGTCGGCAGTTGATTACTGACGTTGTTCTGCACCTCTGGGCCAAATTTGAAAAAAATCCTTAGTCAGAATTATGAGTTACGCCCTTTTGAAGTTTATATGATAGAAATGACACGAAATATGCCACTTTAACTTGTTTAAACAAAGAGATTATAATAAAATTTTGTAGTTTTAATTTTTCATATGGTTTAAGATATTAAAAAATACATTTTTCAAAAAATTTTCTCGACCGACATTTGAAAAGGGCCAATGCTATGTTTAGTTATTACTTATGAGCCAATACACGAAAAATGATATCTACCAAATTAACGCCTGGGAGTGATTTTAGGAAATTGTCCAAAGCGATCAAATTTGTATGAAAAATTCTTGGACAGGATATGCAGATACGCTTTTTTGAAATGTATGGAAAGAATATGGAATATAGTGGATTCTGCTCCATCTATAATCAACGATTAGCTAGGTGCATACATAATCATTACACTTTTGCGGTTGTTCTTATTTCATTCAATTTAGCAAGTTGCATAGAAAGAATTTTTCAAATATGATGTAACGCAGAATTTTCCAATTTGAGACCGCCTTTCCTCCCCACTTTACAGCTTTTTTTATGGAAAATTCATGAACCGTAACACTACCGAACCCCCTCGTTACGTAATATTTGAACGATTCCAAATTTACACGTACACATATTGTACACATACTGACATTGAAAAAGGACCAAAGTATAATTGAAATATACACATTTCAATATAGCTGAACAATGACGGTATCAAAGTTGACTGAAACACTCGAATATCACTTATCTGTATTTATATTATACATCTGTATTCTATTCCATTCTATTTGATTCTTTTCTATTCTAATGTGTTCTATTCTATTCAATGATACTCTACTTAAATTTATTCTACTCTGATCCCCAATACTTGTTCCTATACATATTTTTACAAATGGACACTGTATTAATTAACAACTGCGCGCAAAATATTTGAACGGTACACTTTCGATATTTGTACGGCTTCTTAGCACTCCCAGCTCTGTAAAAAAATTGCTATGCACAGATTCTGACTCCTAATGCGTGCTTCTCATATGATCCATAAAAATGAAGATTTGAATTATTATTTCAAAGTAAGTCCAAATAAGGGTTTCAACTTATATATGATAGTTTTCATGTATTTTAAGGAACTGAAGAGTTTTGTATTAAATGTTTTTCATTTGAGCTGGACCCTCGTTTTAAAGGTAATTTGAACAAGTTTGTCGAGAGCTGGGAAGAGCAGAGTCTGACAAAAGCTTCGAAATATCATATCACCAAGTTTCATGCAAAAGACTTCTGCAATGCGACTGGTCGAGGACTAGGCTGACATAATGAGCTGACGTCGGAGTCTGTGCATAGCGCTGTTTCACAGACCTCTCAGCGCTATGAAGTCGAACAAACATCCAAAGTTTACCGTTCAATTCTTTTGCGCGCAGTTGTTGATTACAACATCGGCATTTGTGAAAATATGTATAAGAGCAAGTAGGGTGGATCAGAATATAATAAATTTAAGTAGAGTAGAATTGAATAGAATAGAACATATTAGAAAAGAAAAGAATTAAATAGAATTGAATAGAATTTAGAATATAGAATTATGTAGATACAGATATGTTATGTTCGAATGTTGCGATCAACTTTGATGTTCAGCTATATCGATGTGTATATATTTCATTTGTCAATCTAGACAATATGTGAACGTGTAAATTTTATGCAACTTGCTAAATTTAATGAAATAAGAAGAACCGCGAAGGTGTAATGATTATGTATGCACCTAACCGTTGATTATAGATGAAACAGAATTCATCATGCAATATTCTGTCCATACACTTCAAAAGGGCGTATCTGCATATCCTGTCCAAGAATTATTCATTCATATTAGAATGCTTTGGACAATTTCCTAAAATCACTATCAGGCGTAAGATTGTTAGATATAATTGTTCGTGTATTGGTTGATAAGTAATAACTTAACATCGCATTGGCCCTTTTCAAATGTCAGTCTAGAATTTTTATTAGGAAAATGTGTTTTTCAATATCTAAAACCAGATAAAAAATCAATTTTTTTTGTGTAATCTCTTTGCTTCAACAAGTAAAAATTGCATATTTTATGTGATTTCTATCATATAAACTTCAAAAGGGCGTAACTCAAAATTCAGACTAAGGATGTTTTTCAAAATCGGCCCAGAGGTGCAGAACAACGTCAGGAATCAACTGCTGACTGCCGTTTGAATGGTATATTTTATTTGATAATAACGGTAATTGGAGCACCGTGACTTGGTTATATGAAGATCTTAAAAACTTCAAAAACATCATTTTGTAATTTTCAGATTTCTTGAAGTCAACTTAATTGATTTGTATGATTTTTTCAGAGAAGATCCTTATGACCTGACATTGTATAGCCCACATTTTAGCTTTTTGATAAATGGACTAAAAACAAAATGGCGGCCAACGAATTTTTACGGTCCCCCAAAGAACATCTGAATATCTTAAAAACCAGATAACCAATGATTAATATCGATGCAGATTCTGAAAATAGAAGAGTTTTTTGAGAACTTATGAACAAATGGTGCACAAATATTAAGAAACAAAAAAGTAGCTGCTGGTAGAGAGGTTAATTAAATTTTAGATAATCTTCTGACAGGAAATCTTGGAGGATTTCCTAGGCAATTCACTGTATAAAATCCTGGAGTACTTAAGACTTTCCTAAACATATCAGAAAAAATTTTTGGAGGGATTCTGATGATTTCTGAAATAATCTTTGGAGAAATTCCATTTCTGTGGTTATCCTTGGGAAATACAGGTTGCATAATCTGCTTACAGTGAATCCTGGTGCAAAATTATTCTAGAGGCTCGGACAAGCCTTCAAAGACCTTCGCGACTATTTTACAAGTTATGATTGCTATTTCTCTAGGTATGCTACCATCCTAATGCTTAGAGGGTTTTATTTAGCACCTGCTTCAAAAAATCCTACCAACGCTATGAACTCTAGTAATTTTCACAGAGATTACTCTAAAAAATCCTAGCGGTTATCCCAGGATTTCCTCCAGATGTTTTTCACTGGTTCCCAACTAATCAAATTTTACGTTAATTCGCCCTACGTGCTAATATAGTGCTATTATACAACCGACATGCCCTATATTAGCCGCAAGTTAGTCTTATAAGTCTAAAATGGCGAAATAGCGGGCTAGTTTATTACTTGGATTCTTCCCCGATTTCTCCGGGGTAGTAACACTAGATCCTGAGAAGTTCTTCCACAAAGGTTTATTTCAAAGTAAAAAAATATCGTTTCGACGTTTTTCCTAGAACCCCTAGAATAACTCCTACGTCCAATTTCTTCTTTTATGCCATTTTCATAAGAATTGTTTTCGAATTCATCTACGATTACTCTCAGGAACTGCTCTTAAATTCATCATTTCTCATTTTCATTTATCTTCATCCAGCTTACATTCTTTTGCATGCTGAAAAACACACTGCATTTTTTTTTTGTTTCTTGATGGGTTTTGCTGAAATTTTCAGAAGTTCGCGAAAAACTTCTAGTTTAAGGTCTGAAAATTTTGGGAATATGGTCCAAGTGATTCCGGATTGTCTTGGGGTACTAAAATTGGCCACATTAAACCCTCAACGGATATCTCAGGATTAAGATGAGCTAGGCGGTGTTTTCAGAAAAGTTGTCCAGTAAAACGAGAGCTATGTGGAAGTGAACAGTCTGTTAGGAAATCCATCCGCTAGGTTGTGTTAGTAACATTTTTCTTCATTTTTCTATATCTCTAGATCCTGATGAGCTAGGAAGTTGGACTCTTCAGTAAAGTTGTTCAGCAGAACAAGGGCTATCTATTGTTGGTTGGTTTTTTCTGCAAAGTTTTTCAGAAAGTGGTGAAAAATTTGTTAAGGAATTCGTTTGCTAGGTGGCGCTAGTAAACCAAATTCAAATCTATGTATCTTGAGAACTCGATACGCTAGAAGGTTGGAGTTTTGGCAAAGTAATAATCCAAAGGAATCGGTGACAGAAATGTAATCAACTGATTAACGGTTCATCTTAAAACTGAGGGCATTTTAATAAGTGATTCGGAGCTGATTTTCGAATTCCATGCTAGACAGTTCTAGGCATTTTTATCTTTACCAGTCAACTTGCTATTTACAGTACGTTACATGCATTCATTGGCTTTGCTTCTATTTAAACGCTTACATATTGTTTGATTTTTGGAAGGAATTTATAGGTGATGGAAATTTGTAAAAGACAGTTAATTCCATATGTATTGCGCTCATCGATTATTATGCCTATTATGATCGCTGTAACTTCAACATGAAGGAGAATTACCTTTGTTTCATCCCAAAAGAAAAAAAAAACAGGTTTACAGTAAATGGTATTGACAGGATGCTCTACCATATCATTAGTCACTTATGGTCTTAAAATTATAATCAATCAACAAGACGGTACAGTACAGCCTTCCCGAAACTATCCTAGTTATAAAATTTGATTGATCATGGTGAATACTTGTGAATGATTTATGACTAAGATTTCACACTGCCAGATAGCTCTCGTTCTGCTGAACAACTTTGGTGAAGACATTAACCTTCTAGCTCATCAGGATCCCGATTTATAGGAAAATTAAGACAAATATTGCTAACGCTACCTAGCGGATCAATTCCTAAACAGATTTTTCTGTGCCAGGTAGCCCTCGTTTTACTGGACATCTTTGCTCAACTTCCGTTGAAGATATGATGTAGCCAATTTAGGTACCCCTAGACAATCCTTATTAACTTTGGAACCACCAGGACCTAAACTTTCAGACCTTGAACTGGAAGTTTTTCGGGAACTTCTCACAATTCCAGCAAAGGAGATCGAGAAACAAAAAAGTTATGCAGGTTTTAGTGTGTATTTTAGCATGCAAAAGTTTGTTGGCTGAATGAAGGATAAAATATTATTGTTGCGGTTCAATCATTTCTTCAAAAAAAAAAAAAAAATCAAATGAAATTTTTAAATTTTCATTGTTTTTTTTTTTAATTTCAAGAAGGTTCCACACCAGTTAATGCTACGTCAATTATTATAGTTAAACTTTTTTCTGCAGAAATTCAGTCAGAATTTCTTCAAAAAAATGTTTAGAGATTTGAATGTGCTTTAGTCATCTTAGTAATATATCCGGAAAATCCTACAACGAATATCATTAAGAAGCCAGGAGTTCTTTCAGAGATCATCGTAGGAATTCATCAAGGCATACCTGGAATTTACATATGTTTCATCGGAAATCACTCTAGAATTTTCTTTAAAAAATCCGCGCTGATAATTTCGAAAAATTCTATAAAAAAATATGAATAATTTGCTTAGCTCAACATCCCTTGATGAAAGATTGAATTTTTTTTTGAAAACTTCCTTGAAAAATTAAAAAAAAAAATGGAGTAATTCCTGAAGTCATTTCGAATTTTTGAAGATGCTCGAAACGGGAATGTTAGAGAAAGTACTAGGGAAATCGATGAAAGGATCAATGGATAAATTTCAGAAGAACTTAGAATTTTCACAATCACAAATCAAATTTCTAAAGAGATCTTTGAAGTCATAAGTGAAATAAATCTACAGCAAAACGAGCAGTTATACATGTAATGTCACGAGGAATTTCAAAAAGAGGGTCAGTAACCGCCAGTCCTGATTTCCTTAGGATATCATCTCTGTAAAAATACAAAACGCCATCCACAGACATTTTCTGGGAGCATCGCTGATATCCATAACTCGGAATCCCATTTTGAGCAAAAGGCTTTCTGTTTTCTAATGTTTGCACAGACTTCATGAGTAGTGCTTTGCGAAGGCCCAAAGCGTCCGATTTTTTTTTCGCGCGCTCGGTGTGTTCTTTTTTTTGGTTGGCCTCATTCGCTTGGTTAGTGATTTGCGAAGGCGCACGCTGTCCGATTCTTTTTTCGCGCGCTCGGAGTGTTTTTTCAGTTAGCGCTTCATTCGCGCGCCATCGGAGTGACCACTAACTGGTGAGCTCGTTTCATGCTGGTAATAAAACATTTTCATCATGCCATGTATTTTTATGTATTTGTTTAACAAACTATGGATGGTTCGTCATTTTCAGTTATGACATAAGCGCTTATTCATGTTTTATAATATTTAAAAATTCAAACCTTTGAATAGCTTGATGTTTAACCATGATGTAACAACCATGAAGATGCAGAGGTATACTTGGTCTTTAGTAGTAATGGATGTCACACTAACCTTCCTTCCTTTGCCCGATGACCGTAAGGGGCCGTTATTGACATCACTAATTTCAGAGTCTTCGAAAATATAAATTGAAGATGGTATGCTACTGTTATTCAGCAGCTATTCAGCAAGACCAAGCTGAGGGTCGTGGTTTCGAATCCCACCGGTCGAGGATCTTTTCGGGTTGGAAATTTTCTCGACTTCCCAGGGCATAGAGTATCTTCGTACCTGCCACACGATATACGCATGCAAAAATGGTCAAATGGCATAGTAAGCTCTCAGTTAATAACTGTGGAAGTGCTCATAAGAACACTATGCTGAGAAGCAGGCTCTGTCGCAGTAGGGACGTAACGCCAGAAAGAAGAAGAAGAAGATGGTATGCTACTCCCAAGCTCCATCTGTTGGTTCCCTATACAATTTCGATTATGCTGCTCAATCACCGAGTAGCAACTACGAATTGTACGGTCATCAATGCTCATGCTCATGCTTTAAAGTTTACATATACTTCATATCTGACTTTGATATTTAAAGGAACTCAGATCATCATCAGATTATTCAGTGTTTCGAAGCCAAAATCTTTGGAAATAAATTTTCAATCATCTAAAATTATATATTTTGGAGAATGTTTTGATCTTGGAATTATTTTATAAAAACCTGGCAAAATTTCTGAATTTCATTTCTGTAAATAAGTAGACACCCTGTAGAAGGAACTGTTATGAAGAAGGAACTAGAGATGTACCGAATATTCGGCCGGCCGAATATTCGGGCCGAATATCTCGATTATTTTGATTTTGCCGAATATTCGGTCTGCCGAATAATGAATTGTGTTATTCGGCCGAATAGGCCGAATAGTGACCGAATAGTAACAAAATTAACTATTTAAGAAAAGTTAAAAAATCAAAGAATTTATTCAAATGATGATACATTAAAATTTTCGTTTCATACATTCTATGGAGTTTGATGCCAAATATTAAAAAAATGTGAGAATTTATCCGATCTGTGGCATTAAGGTGACTACGGTGCTGCTCAATACATAAGACATTATCTGCAAATGAGCCTTAAGCTAACAGTATAAGCTTTGCTAATGGTGCAAATATTTCGCTAGGCATAAACCAACAGACAAACATAGGTTTCAATACCAACCAAATCTATGCGATGACAAACATTTGTTTGGCACTGTATCAATCCATGCCAAATATTTGCCATAGTGTACTGATAGCTTTATAATCATTTTTCTGGGGCTGTAAGGAACTACTAGACTAGTTTGACGCGTATGGACTCAATCAAAGATGGTTAGAAGGAAAAAGATAACCAACTCCCGTCTTTTCTAGGCGACATGAATAGCGCCGCTCTGGTGAGTGAAAAGCCAACTAATATGCAACTTTCTCCTAGTGACCACCAGATGTTGAGGTGTTCGTTTATGACATTCACGCCTGAAAAAAGGGACACAGTTCAAACGGGATATCAGATATTGCCAATCATCTCTAAATGGCATAAAATGTGAGAAAAAGAAGAAAAAACATTTTTTAGTATGTTTAAAAATTACTCAAATTTTGTGTTGGTCCAGAAAAGCCTGATGTTATGTGAGTCGAACTCACTTCTGTGTAACACTTTTTAAGCGTGGTTATTTTGATTTCTTCCACTTTTCGTTTTTTGATTGCACGATGATTTAAATTTAACTGAATATAATGTTTACGCGCTTTTAACTCAACAGGTGGCAGAAGTGTTACTTGAATAATGTGTCGTCGGCATGTGGGCTTCGTAGCCAAGCGGTTAGCGGCGTCAGTCGTTTAGGCGTATTGTGCTACAGAGTGTGGGTTCGATTCCCGCCCCAGTCGGAGAAAACTTTTCGTCAAACGAAAAATTCTTCATTGGTCCACTGGTCGTTCCGTGTGTCCGTTGTCTAATGTAAGTTATGTTCAGTCTGTGCAGCCTTATGGCTGAAGACGGTGTAAATTGTCTTTAAAATATATGGCAGAATGAAGAGTCGGTCATTTTTTTCCTTTTAATCATCTTTGACTCAATGCTTTTAATTTTAACCGTTAACATATATTAGCACTTTCCATTCTTTCGATATTGTTTGGTTTGAAACACCTGCTCAAGTTCTTCCTGTATTATGCTAGTCAGTGGTCTGCAGTCTGTTTGTTCCAATTTCTTTGAAATACTTCCTAAAGTCCCAGTGAACCACGTATCGTATAAAAAAGTGCATCCAAAATCACATATTCGTGCGTCCAAAATCAGAATCGCACAAGATGCCAAATTAATCGTTATCAATGTCAACACAAATTGTATATAAATCCCCAATACGATTCATAAACGATAATCTGTGTTGACAGCAAAACATGTCGTAAATAGTGCAATATAGAATCGCGTTAAGCTGTATAAAATGACAGATCGTATATCAATCCAGAAAGCATCGTATGAAATCGCAATAACTTAGAAAAAATTGCCACCCAAGCTTTACGATTGGCCTTAAAGAAACTGACCCAAACTGACGATTGGCCTCAAAGAACAACATAACAGGTGTCGCTGAACATGAAACATGCATTTATATTGGCAAATAATCGCATTACTTCTATGTAGCCCTTGGTGGTACAGTGGTAAGGCTTCTGATCCCTAATCTAGAGGTCCCGTGTTCTAGGCTTGCTGGCAACTTTTTTTTTTTTATTTTCATCCAAGTTTGTTGGCATCGTATATCTAATCGCAGAAAGTCTGAAAAAGTCGTGCCAAGTACGCATATAGCCTCCACTTTGGTAGGTATATAGCCGTTTCGTGCATTCTATACAATTGAATGGATTCATATAGAATGATGTATAACAAAATTTATACCAACCAAAATGTTGACTGGGGTCGGATGAGAAATCTAGTGACGCATATTGGGTTATTTTTAACAAAACATGAGATGGATAAAAAGCGCTAGCAATAGAATACAGATCCCTTACTTTAGAAATACGAAAGATCTTTGAAATTTACTGTTTTTGTGATTTCTACAAATTGGTTTCAAAAGCTCAAGAGGACGATCATTCATTTTCATTCATAATCCGTTCAAATTTTCACCGTAGAAGCTTTCCCTACTTAAGCAAATTCGTTTTTTTTTTCTTTATCCAGGATTAAAAATATAGTTTTAGAGAAATTAAACGGTGTTATTCGGCCGAATATTAGGATTTTGTTTGGCCGAATATTAGGTCATTATTCGGCCGAATGTTCGGCCGAATATTCGTTTGGCCGAATAATAATTTTCCAACTATTCGGTATTCGGCCAAAGGCCGAATAGTGCTATTCGGTACATCTCTAGAAGGAACCCAATGATATTCCTAGATTTATTTATGTATTTATAGAATATAATTCTGGAATAACTTGAAGAATTCAGAATGAATTTGCTAGAAGAATTTCCAACAGAAATTGGAGATAATATCCTTATACTAAGTCTACTCTATGGATTCCGATGGTCTGGGTTTTGAAACTTAATCATTATGTTACTATCTACATCTTTTTCAAGCCATTTCCACAGGAATTCCCTCAAAAACTTATACACGGATTCTCGCAAGAATTCCTGCAGAAATTCCTTCAGTGATTATTTCTGGAAAGTCTTTAGAAATTATTTCACCAGTTACATGACGAATTACTGCTACAAGATGATGAGAGGAGTTCCAATAAATTGGTCAAATGAAGTTAAGTATCTAGGGCTCATGCTAAATACAAAAATAACGTTCAAAAATCACATTGAGGGCATTCAAGCTAAATGTAACAAATATATAAAATGTCTGTATCCAATTATTAATAGAAAATCGAAACTCTAAGTATACGACTATGCTAACGTTTTTACTTATTCCGAAACATGGGTCACTGTGTGACTTGACACTTCTGAGACAGAGCATGATCAACTATCAAATCTGCACCAGATATTTGAAATGAAATTACGGTCCCGAATTAGTTGAACTCGTGCCAGAATATGATACCCTTTGAACATCACATTACATCTCGAACCATTCCAGTTTCAACCCATCTCAAACAAAGCAGAATTAGCAATTCCATTCCAGCCAGCCCTCATTAGCAGTGCACACTTAGCCCATTCTACCCATTCTAATTTTGTTTTGCTCATTTCGGAATGCCTAGCCTGACTCATCATCGTCTCGCACTTCAGCATCGCGGTACAGACGGGGCACAAGAAGTACATTCTTTCAAGTACTGCTGCTTTTGCTGGATGAGTAAACGTGTGCTGCACGGCATCCGGGCATGTCTTGTTTCTTCCAAACCACCAATCACCTTCATCATCTTCCGTTCAGTCCCGTGTTCTTGTGGTAGGTAGGTCTGTTCATGTTCCCGATCACCTCCTCCACCATCGTCGGTCGTCATCATCATTCAAATCGAGTTATTACTCCGCATCTCATTACACACATGCTCTTTATAGCAGCTAAAGGCCCGTGCAAAAGTTTGAGGTCACCACCTAAGAAACATACGAAAGTGTTTTTTTTTTTTGTTTGTGGTGTCACTTGGACGGCTAAGACCGCTCATGGTCCATCTTGCCAATACGAAAGTGTTTGGTCAATATCTCTGTTATTACGCCTATGGGCCTTCCTTAGCCGAGTGGTTAGAGTCCGCGGCCACAAAGCAAAGCCATGCTGAAGGTGTCTGGGTTCGATTCCCGGTCGGTCCAGGATCCTTTCGTAATAGAAATTTCCTTGACTTCCCTTGACATAGAGTATCATCGTACCTGCCACACGAAATACGAATGCGAAAATGGCAACTTTGGCAAAGAAAGCCCTCAGTTAATACAGTGATACCTCCATGAGTCGATGTTCCATGACTCGATATCGACTCATGGAACCATACTAAGAACAAAATTTCATGGTTACTATGATGGTCCCTAGAAGCAGCTTTCCAAAAGATTGCTGTTCCATGACTCGATATTTCCATGAGTCGATGGTCCCTTCAATATCGACTCATGGAGGTTTCACTATAATTGTGGAAGTGCTATTTGAACACTAAGCTGAGAAGCAGGCTCTGTCTTAGTGATGACGTAAAGCCAAGGAAAAGATAAAAAAGAAGGATTTTCGAAAAAAATCAAATTTTCAAGTAAAAATTTCGTAGATAAAATTAAAAACAAATAAATTGATCTAAATATATTCGAAGTAAGATTAACTCATTGTCTTTCGGATGAGTCGTAGAAAGTTTCAATTAGACGTGTAATAACAGAGATCTGGAGTATACTGTTATATGATTTTTAGAGAATGACCCAAAACTTTTACACGGTAGTGTACCTACCGACTAGACTAGGTGATGTGAGCAAACAGCCCGCGTTTCAGTTGTTGAATTGATGTATATACTATGAACATACATGCACTTCTTGGTGCATGATTATTTTTAACGGTAGCCTCAGCGAGCTTTGCTCCAGCTGTACAGACAAATAACAACAGTTCCGAATCAAGATCACATCTCCCACCCAAGAGCGTAGAAAGGGTTTAGGGATCTTTCATAATGATTGTTCTAGCATGAGCCCTAGATACAAATTCAAAGAGCTTTTGGTTTATGCCGGAATATTATTAGTTGAGTTTTGGAAGCATTAGGAGAATTCTTCCATTTTTGCATGTATGAAGAAAAATATCCAAACTTTTTTTCAAATTCCCTAGTTACGCCTTTGTCCACTATGTTCCATACACTAGATTACTTTATTTTAATACATGTTTTCCTTTCCCCCCATATCTGCATTTCAGATCCAACAAAGTGGAGAAAAATGCTGACGGCCTGCAGGACATCGAACGGGAGGTCGACCGGTACAAAGACATTCTGCAGAACCTTAACAAACGGATAGCAACGACCGTCTCGGCCGGTCAACCCCAGGATGCTGTCGCCAAAGAGAAACGAGTGCGCAAAGTGGCCGAGTTCCAGCTCGGTCAGTTGATGGAAGATTCGGTCAAGGATCTACCGGCCGGATTGCTTCGGGACGTGCTCGACCGGAGTGGTAAGTGGACGGAGAGTCACCGACTGACCCAGTCGCTAATATTGATTTATCCCATTTTAGCGCGCCTGGAAAAGACCATCGCGTCGGAAATCATCAACAATGAGATGAACATCGAGAACTCGGTCAGCAAAAATCTGAACGACATCATCGAGCGGCATCTGGCAACGATCCAGAAGCAGAAACGCACCGTCAGCAAGTGCCACCAGGAGTACGAGGCCACTAGGCAAAAGTATGATGTAAGTTCAGCACAAACGGCCGGATTAGTAAGTCCAAGCCGACGTAATCGTGACTTCATAGAGTAATGATGAGAATGTTTGGGATGACTCATGAACGGAGAGTCTTCAGTTGTTTTCCAGAGTTCAATCACTTGGGTTGGCATTGTGGCAGAAGTTGACTGGCAACTAATTGCAGCGAATGCGAAAAATACGCCCGTTCGGGTTGTCGCTTATCGTGTTTGTTGCTCAATCCATGGACTTTTCATTAGCATTGCATTGCAGCTTATTGCTTTATGAAAAATGCTGAGCGCGTGCGAAGCTTGCCATCAGAATGATTCACAGTTCGTGTTTTCACTCACTACTGTTACAGTACATAGAGAGATGTTATCTATAGCGCTGTCACATGTCTGTACAATGAACTTGGCAATCATTACTACACGGGCGCCATCCCAAAGGGGCGTACCGTAAAGTGCCCTAATTCAGCGCATTGCCTAATTCCGCGCATTTCATACAAAATTATTTATATATGGAAATACACATTAATACTTCAGGAACTTTTAACGCCATTCGATGCTACTTTGATCTAGAATAAGTTTGAATCACGTATAAAAGCAAATGAAGCAGTTTTTTGCGGCGTAAAAAAATAATCAGTGGAGGCCCGTCTAAGTAGAGGCCATTTTTTCTATTTCCTTAGCGTCCGTGCTAAGACTGTAGGACACAAACAAACGTGATTTCTTTATTAAAAATGTTTTATTTTTCATGCAATATTCTATGGAACTACTTGCTACAGATATGTTTCTTGATGCTTCTATGAAATCTTATCAAATATTAGCATAATTATTGAGATTTATCCCAAAAAGTATTGCGCGGAATTAGGGCACGTCATTTTTTATAAGTCCCTAATTCCGCGCACTGCTATTCACAGAACAACAAACAAGTAAAACATGCTATATTCGTCTTCACAGCTGAATATTTATCTGAGGATGTATTTTCATGCATAAATACGTTTCACAAACAACCGGAATATCGGGAAAGCCCACTTACAGGAAAACTAGCGGCCGTTCAGAAACCACGTGGTCATTCATAGTGGGAGGAACAGTTTGTTCAAAACCAAGGCCCATAAACATTTGTTATTGTATGAACAGTGCAGAATACAAATATACAGACTTAAATTATTTTACAGCAATCCGTGAATTTCACCGTGATCTCAACAGCTGAAAAGTTCGGTGAAATAAATCAACGGAGTACGGTAAATTTTTACAGTTTTCGGTAAAATTTCACCGGAATCCGTTGAATTTCGATGGAATTACGGTGTTTTATTTTACCGAACTGTTCAGCTGTTGAGATTACGGTGAAATTCACGGATTACAGTAAAAAATTTAAGTGTGTAGAGGTAGTCGGGGCGGTTTCGCC
The DNA here is from genome assembly GCF_002204515.2 of Aedes aegypti. Taxonomy (NCBI): domain Eukaryota; kingdom Metazoa; phylum Arthropoda; class Insecta; order Diptera; family Culicidae; genus Aedes; species Aedes aegypti. Next base: position 407,657,575 of record NC_035108.1, read on the forward strand.
AAACTGCATAAATTTTTGAAATTTCTTCTGGAATAATATGCAATCCCCGAAGTTGACAAGGAAGAGGAAAAATATTAACGTCATATGCAGCCCAGATTCCGCTGTCGCAAAACATCCAAATGCAGCCAGTCGTTTTTATAACTGAAAAATTGAAAAGTATTGTATTCAAAATAAACTGTTATAAAAACCTCAGTGTTCGGAGCAGTTTTCCAGAAGATGCTGATAAATCTAAACACAAGACTATATTTATTTTTAATGTCTGCTACTTTTTCTGGTATGAAATTTTACTTCAAAGGCTTTTTATGCTTCAGTGTGATGCAATTGCAATTGCATATTTGCTGGAATGTTCATGTGAGGGTTTGAACGGCTTGCGCATGATTGATGAAACACAGAGATGAATAAGAAAAAAAAACTCAGCAATGACAGAAAAAGAAGACCGTCTTCGCGAGTCTCGTCTCAGAAAAAGAACATAACAAATGTTTATCCTCATATCATGTGATAGTCGAAAAATTATAAAAAATGTCTACGTTACGGCTCATACAAAACTTTACTTTTTTTCATACAAAAAATGTTATGGAGGGGGGTAGGGTGTTGAAAATGTTCAATTTCAGCGTTACGTATGAATGGATGCTGCCTTATATAAAATTAATGTTAATTTGATTGTTTCGCGAGTGCGCGGAATTAGGCATTTTTCTGCGCGGAATATGGAAAAGCGTGTAAAAAATGCGCGGAATTAGGCAATTTCAACGAGTGAACTATTTCAAAAAAATCACAATTGTAACGTTTGAATACAGTCTAGTTTATATTTTTCCCATAATCTAAAACAGATTTGCTAGCGATCCACCCAGAAAGCTTTTTTGTTGGTACAATACTATTTTTTAATTAAGCATTTGAAATGTTTTTTTCGTTAACTGCGCTGAATTACGGCACTTTACGGTACAAAGAAATGCAAAACCTACGCTCATAATTTCGGGATATCCTCCTACAACATGGCATTACCTTTTTCGCGCATTTATGATTTTTTTTTAGTTTTTGGGGCTTTGAATAATTAATGTTCTCTTTGGAATCAGACATTCGTCAAAATTGAATCAACAGTTTTCTCCCAAACGGACAAAATTTTCAGAAAAATAAGCTCTTTATTTAGTCGTTATTATAAACGGACGTTCTTGTTTATTCTTGATTTGTTTGTCAATCGGAAGAAAACTCTTTTTTCAGTGTTGACAAATGATCGATTCTTACAAGAATCTTGAACTCACTCTTTCCCATGCATGGTAGCTGCAGAGCTCCATTGATTTTCTACTTCTTTGCTTAATTTGCTACAATATGCTTCGTGTCCAACATTAACAGGGTGTCTACTACCAGAAAAAAACCTGGAATGATCAGGGAATTTCGATAACAATCAGCGAAATTATTTTGGAGTAGTAATTAATGGTAGAATATGTTCACGTCAAAACCCAGAGCAACCTTTATTTGCAAGAAAATGCTTTTCAGCGGAAAGCGCTATTTGAGCTGTTCAGTGAGAATCCTTTCGAGTATGAACTTTTATCGACTTACCAAAACATGAGATGTTTTTAATATATCTATATTTAAGACTCTCTTAAATGAACGCGTTTTTTTTACGGCGACAGTTTGATGAGCGTGTCTAAGCCACAGCGACACGATTTCTCAGCGTTTTTCGTCGCGTTAGTCTAGATGGTTCCATATAAAAGTGTTTGCAGCGACTTAACAACGAAATCGCGTCGATTTTTTTCGCTGGCGCTGAAAAAATCGCGTTGATTTGGGGGAGCCTTTAATCACTAAAGGAATAACATATCTAGGGCTGGTAGCAGGTTTCTTTTTAGAAATCATTTTTATGCAGGTCTTTAAAAATCTCTGTTCTTGATATTTTAACCTAGATGGTCTCTAAAGTCTCTTTCTTCCTAATCTTGCTTGCGGATAATTATGATGCAAAATGTCTTCTCACATTTCTAGAGAACAGCTTAAGGAATCATTCTCCAGAAAATCTTCAAGAAATGCATCTACCAATTCTTTTAGCAATTTTTCAAAGGATGCTTACAAGAATTTCTCCTGAATAGCTGCAGGAAATCCTTGAGCTCTTCAACGTTACTACCTCCAATAATGTTCTCTAAGATTACTTTGAACCATTTTACAAAGACTATCCTAGGACTGACACCAGATATTTTTTCACTTACTTTTTAACCGAATTCTCTGGTTGCGACTCTCAGAGATCTTCCAAAGATTTCCACAGAATTTCTTTCAAGAAACTCTTTTTTTTTGAGAAACCCGACAAGAATTTCTTCTTTATGTCATCTACGGTTATTGCAAAGAATTGCTCCAAAAATTCTTCAAGGGGTCAGTTAATCTATTAAGAACATTTCAATTAATTCCCTCAATTCGATCTGTGTTTCATTATTGAGTTTCTCTAGATTTTTTTTTCCCAAATTTCATTCATTACAGGTTTTTTTAGATAACCAAAACAATTTTTTTGTAAGTACCGCTTATAAAATTTTTTGGAGAGTTTTCATAGGAAATAATCACTAAATGAACCCATGAAGAAAAATGAAAATCTCTCAAGTAAGGATATAGCCATCCATCTAACATGAAGAAATTATTTGTCGTAATGTCACGAGAAATTTTCAAAAAAGTTCCTGCGATATTCTATTTCCCATTTTCAAGACACTCAGTCCTGCAAGCCCTACTCTATGCACAATTTTAAAAATAATTGGAAAATATTTGGTTAAAAAAGATAAAAAAAAATACAAAAACACAATACAAAAAAAATGGAATCAAGATCCAAAAATCTTACGGATTATTTGTATTGAATTAGATGGGAATATACCTAATCAAATATGTAGCAGATGACTTCTATAGCAATCATCAACACGCTTCAAGAAATTTGAGATATTCTGATGAATTTGATTTTTTTGCAGATCAGACCTGTATGATTAGTTGGGTAAAATACATCGGTAAAATTAGTTTGTGTTTTAAAATATTCTCCCAAATCCAAACAAAGTTTTACTTTTGCGCCCATGAAGTAGTCTTACAAAATACAATTAATTTGAATAAAAATTAAGCTTTGGTATTGTTAGCACCTTCATATTGGAATAACTTCAGCATGCTTTGAAATATGTCTAGAGGTATATCAATTAATATAATACATGTCTAGAAGTATATCAATTAAGTAAAAACCACTTAAAAATTTGTCATTAGTTTGTTTTAGTCATATAAAATTAGAGTATATCTGGAACCTAGAGGTGAATGAACCTATGCAGATTTAAAAACTCTTAAATAAAAAAAAATATATATCTGAAGCCTGTAATTATTTCTAAAGCCTGGAAAAATCTGGAAATTTGAGGGAATTTCATATCGGTAAACGGTAAAGACAACCTAATTAATCTCAGCAGAATAATTGCGCCATATGTGAAACTACTAGAAGTGTGTTGAAAATTTAGACTTCTGTCAAAGAGCTCTCGGGTCCCTCCAGAGGATACAGGAAATTCTCTCGAAATTTCTTCAAAAACTTCTGTGAGATAATCTGGAGAATTATAACTCCTGTAATTGACAGGTTACCTCTAAAAATTCTTGCCGAGATATTTTAAGGAATGGAAGAACTATGTAATGAGTATTTCCTGTTGGATTGAAGGGAAATTGTAAATTTTTTCTCCAGATATTAACCGTATATGAATTCAATTTCCACTCTGCGAGGATCTTTTCGTAAATAATATATTGTCGTGCTTGCCACATGGCCAGATGGTATCCTTTAGGACAGTGATTCCACATACACAGATTTATCTGTTATTACACAGTTTTTTTTTCATGTTCTTGCCTACAGATGGGTCTACCACAAAAGGCCGAATCACATAAGGCCGAATCACAAAAGGCCGAAAGCACAAAAGGCCGAATCATACAAAAGGCCGAATCACAAAAGGCCGAATCACAAAAGGCCGAATCACAAAAGGCCGAATCACAAAAGGCCGAATCACAGAAGGCCGAATCACAAAAGGCCGAATCACAAAAGGCCGAAATATTAAAATAAATTTTACGGAAAGCCTTATTTTTCTACAATTTTAAGGACATTTTTACAGTAGGGTAAGCGGGACAAGATGCACAAGTGACATTACTAGCTGAATCAGAGTGTATGGTTAGTGGTTTTTGGGTGTGTCAGCTGGTCTATTCTTAGCTGACACACCCAAAAAAAAGTTCTATGATGGAGCTTAAGTAGTGGTACTGTTGTATTTTGTACAACATAATTGTAAAAACCTGGCGAAAACTGGAAGGGTAAACAGTGTCTGTTCGATTTTGGCAACATGCAAAAATTTTCATGTTACCTAAATTTGATGGTTGTTTTTATTAAAACTTGTATCGACGTATAAAATTTACCTATTTTGAATATGGTAAGCCTTAAGAAGGCCCACAGAATCATTGAGATTGACAGGAATTGCGACTGACCATGATCCATTTTTGTGTACATGGATTTCCGTGTTGCCAAATTCAAACCGAGTCAAAATCGAACAGGCACTGTACGATGAAAAGTATTCTTCGTAAACTTAGTATTCTTATGATCACTTAAGGTGATTATAAAACGAAGCCAAACTTTAAATTTTCAAGTGCACAAGACTGGAGAATCTGACAAGAGTTCGCGTTGAAAATCAATCAAATTGCTTGCTTGCTGGTAGTGACAAATGGGATAAAATTTGCGGAGCGCTATTTGGTTCACAAGTCTTGTGCTCTTGAAAATTTGAGGTGTGGCTTCGTTCTATAATCACCTTAAACACTTGTTATACCCTATCGCAGCAATCATTCTCCTGCTTGTTGCGTAAAAGACTATGTTGGCATTATACCGGGCAAACGCTTGCTGTCCGAACTCGCTGTCGCTCGTCGGACCTAAAAATGGAAAAACATCCTCTGCTTGCATTATACCGGGCAATTGGATTTGCTGTTTGCATGACACCAAATAGATGCTATACACAACCTTCGGATATCGGAGACTTCGGCGGCCTTCTGCCGCCTCAGTTCCTCTATCCTCAATGCGGCTTCGCCGCATGGAGGATAGCGCACTGGTTACTGACATGACTGCATTTAACAAAGCATGGACTTGTTCTTTTCATATCCAAGCTTTATTCTCTAGGATTGTAACTCTAATTTGGCCTTCTGTGATTCGGCTTTTTGTGATTCGGCCTTTTGTGATTCGGCCTTTTGTGATTCGGCCTTTTGCGATTCGGCCTTTTGTGATTCGGCCTTCTGTGATTCGGCCTTCTGTGATTCGGCCTTCTGTGCATTCGGCCTTTTGTGGTAGGCTAGAATGTATTCGGCCTTTTGTGATTCGGCCTTCTGTGATTCGGCCTTTTGTGATAATCCCCCTACAGATATGTGTGATCACAGATCACTGATTTTTTAGATAAAAAAGATTTTTAAGATTTTAGGACATTTCACGAGTTAAGGACACGGTTTTGGTAGATATAAATCAGAAATGGCTTTACTCTGTTTAGTTTTTCTCAAAAACTTAAGTATTTTTATTTCAGAAACTATTATACCTACTTTTAGAAGAATAAGTTCAAATTAAAAATTGTTGACATGCAAAAAACAGTCATAATACGTTTGCAAAAATTCTTTTTGATCTAAAAAATAAAAAATTGGGTATTTTTGCGACACAGATTTTTACCAAGATTATTGGAGGTTGACTTAAGATAAAAAAAGATTTTTTCAGCCGAAAACACAGATGAGAGTCGGAAAAAATGTGGCATCACTGCTTTAGGAGGACATGTCCGCATCATATGTCTTCCCGTCCTGCTTTGGGCTGAAAATGTCCTCCTTTTCCAAAGTAGTTAAATATTTAATTGAATATCCACTTTTTTGTTGGAACCCTTCGGATGAGGATGAAGGAATTACCACTTTTAATCCAATGTTAAATTTCCACCGCTATGTTTTTTTTCATATCCGTGAACTTTTTTTTTGTTTTGATATTTTTATATATTTATTATGAACATTTTCAAAGACTTTTGAATCGAATGTGGAACAAAATTATTGGTATCCTTTTTCAACAATATTTTATTAGTTCCAAAAAGGATACTTTCGTGGCCTCGGTTTCGTCACTCTTCTGAGCATGTTCAGTTGACAGCGATCTTTTGCATACTGTATTGGGATCATTGGAGGGTTGAACTGCCTTTAAGTGTACTGATTTTTTTATTTTGATCATGACAAATTTGTTAACCAAACAAAAACCCTTCATGTAATCTTAGAAGAATTGATACAATAAAATACTCAAACATTCATTTTTATTTCCAAAAACCACGAGTCTTTTTCCTTAGAAAACCAAGAGATGTTTATACGAACTTACATTTTTAAGAAAAAAAAATGAATAATTACCTATTCAGTTCGCTCAAGAAACCCCAGATCAAAACTTGCTGCACTTCTTAAAGCAACACCTGTTTTAGTTTAGTATATGAAAATGACATCAACCATCAAAGTTTGCCTATAAATTAAGATAAGACCGAAGGCGAATTCAACCGCAAGGTTTTTTTTTGTGTGGTAATATTTTTTTTTTATTTCATTGATTGTATCAAATGGATTTATGTAGTTTTTTTAAACAAATTTTAACTATTTAAAAGAAATCTTTAAATTTTATATAAAAAATAGATTTTTGTTCTGTTAAGGCAAAACTTTGAATTGTCCTCTTTTTTCAAAACAAGTGAAAACAAAATGTCCTCATTTTTGAAAAATCTTTCTGGTAAGCCAATCAATGAAAACCAGACAGAAAATAGTTATCAGTGAATAAACTTTATTAATTCGGTGACTATTGTTATTTTAAGTATGCTGAGTTTGGAACTAAAAAAAGCTGACCCACTAGCGGTAGACGCGCAGTTTCTTAGCAAGATCATGTTGAGGATCTTTCCGAACTGTTTTTTAACTCCCAATGCTTGTCGCATGATGAACGAAACTGATAAAAAATCTGACATAAAAAAGTGCTCTGTTAATAATTTTAGAAGTGCTCGGGAGTTTCTTCAACGATTCTTCCAGGAAGCACTATGAATTTTTAAGAATTTCCGAGCATTGCTCTAAACACTTTCAACAAAAAAATCTAATTATTTTTACCAGTACTTCATTTTGAATTACTTCTGTGCATTAATCAGGATTTCGCCCCATTTTTTACAGCTATTTACCATATGCATTTCTTCAAGCGACTAAGAAGAATTATTTTATATATTGTAGAATTCTTTCAGGTATTCCTTCTCAGTTCTTCCCGTAAAACTCCTTGAAAAGGGTCCTAAAGTCCTGTCCTAATTTTAGTACCAAACGCTTAAGTTTAAGTCAGAAACAAATGTTTTCCAAATGTTTAAAAGAGTCTCGTTGGTTAAAGTCGAAAAAAAAACATTTTTTATGGTTTTTGAGATGTTGTCACACCTTTTGGTTTAAACTCAAATTTAGGGTATGTTTTGTTTTCCGTGTCTCATCCGAAATATCAGATAAGAAGTTCCTATTAGGAACAAACGCAGTGTTCAAACTATAGGCCCTGTGGCATTTTTGTCGACAAATCGAACGTCAAACATGATCTTAAGTATAATAACAGGAAACTTCTTTTAACAGCAATTATTCACAAATTCTTCTGAAGATTTCATGCCTTATGCTCTTATGGATCTTCTCCTGCAACTCATCTAAAGATTAACATCCACCTCATATCTCTCATTCCAGTCCGCCGTACGCAACAGCGACCAGCTAGGTAACCAAGCCAAACTCACCCAACTGAAGGATGACCAGGAAGAGCTCCACAACAAGCTGGAGAAGGAACGGGACCTGTACGAGTCCTACATGTACGAGCTGTTGGCCGAAGAGGAGAACATTGCCAACTACGTGAAGGATTACGTCAAACATCAGGAAATGTACTACACCTCAGCCCTCCGGGAGATCCAAGGAACTATTAAGAACATGGACGGTCTGTTTCGTACGTGTTTCCAGTGGATACACGAGTATAGTGCAGTGGTGACTAATTTTCGATTTTATTGTAGGACGGAATAACAAAAAGATCTTCAATACGCCCCTGCAAGAGCACCTGAAGGCGACGGATCGTAAGATCGCGTATGTCATTGAGCTTTGTGTCTGCTGTTTGCTTGAAAAAGGTCTTTATGAGGAGGGACTGCTACGGGTAGGCTGTGGTAAGTTGCGTAAAAATTTTAAATCTTATTACCTCACCACAATACTAAACTCCTTTCCACGTAATTTCCAGCATCCTCGAAGCTACGACGAATGATCTCCGCTGTCAATGCCAATTATGTGACTCCTCCTTTACCCGATAAGTACGCCGATCCGCATGTCATAGCCGGTGTGCTGAAGAAATACCTAAGAAGCCTACCAGATCCGCTGCTAACCTTCGAGTTCTATTCGGACTTTGTAGCGGCAGCCCAAAAGCAAAACGAAACACAGCGAAAAGCTGCGATCTTAAACATCATCAATCAGCTACCGAAAGAAAACTATAACAACTTGCGATACCTCACCAAATTCTTGTCCTACTTGTCCGAGAAGAACCAGGAGAACAAAATGTCTCCTCAGAACATTGCCATCGTGATGTCGCCCAATCTGCTGTGGTCTCCAAACGAGAACGAGAACTACATCGATCAAGTGAACAGTACGGCAACGGTGAACACCATTGTCGAAGCAATGATCGCCGATTGGGGGTTCTTCTTCGATGGTGATGTGAACTTCTACGTCAGCATGACCAGGGATTCGCTTTTTCCGGATAATGGCGGGTTTCCGGTGGACAAAGATTTGCCTGTAAGATATGTTCCTAACGACGTGATGTCGCGATCGATGATAGTAACGACAACCGCGGGTAGCCAAGACGAGGTTCGGTATTATAATAGTGGAGGAGGAGGCAGTGGCGGTGGAGGAGGAGGAGGGGCAATTTACACAAACAACTCCCAAAAAGCGTCTACATCACATTCCCGCAGCAGTAGTCACGATACTAGTCTTATTCTAATCAACAGTAACGATCAGCTCAACAAGCACCGGAGTCAGTCGAATAGTTCCCTGTCGGATCATTCCAGTCCGCCACATGATAGCAGTCCAAAGCCTACGGTTCGGAGGAAACACAACAAACAAGCTGCTCCAACTCCTCCGGACAGTCACCACAAGAACAGCACAGGCAGCAATAGCAATAGTTCCCGGGAGTTGAACAACAAACTACAATCGAGCTCATACTTCAAGCAGCTGAACAACAACGATCATCGCCGGGATCGAGAGGACGAAGGATTCCAATCGTTGCAACATCACGCGTACAAACAAGCCCAGCAGGAGTTTTCCAGCGATCGGCAAACGATGATCCGTGCCGAAAGTCATGACAATCTACTGAAGCTCAAGTCGTCGGCCACTGCGGTGGCCAGTGTGGGAGACAAAATTCCGCCGCCGAGGCCGGCAGCAGTCAGCATTGGGGACAGCCAGACGTTGAACCGAACCAAGGGACAGCACAACCTGCACCAACAGCATCAGCACCAAAATAGCAAACTACCAAATGCTCCCAATTGTGATACTACTAGCAGTATAGGGTGAGTAGAAACATAGGGGTTGTTTTTTATAACTAGAATAAGAACGTGCAAATCAAAAGCCTTCCAATATGAGCACTTTTGGAAGGTTAATAATGCACGGAGAGAAAATTGTATCCAGTGAGAGATTTCTTTCTAAGAAAACTGTAGCTTTCTTTCGATAGTATCACACATTAATTAAATAATTGCATATTAAGATATCTCTCGCAGATGCATTTACTATCAGCTATGTGCTGTTGGCGGTTACTAACAATAGTAAGCGCCATGCTGACATGAGTAACAAATCACAAGGTGCAATGCGAACAAACAAGTAAGAGCAGCTTGCAATTCCTCCTAAGTTTATCTCTGGGCCATAGCCGGTTAAAGATTATCGTGTACGATTTTGATAGACCCAGTTAGTCGCAGCTGTAAACACGAAACTATTCAGATAGACCATGCTGTGGATTGAAATCTCGCTAGTATTGAATCTTTTCGGGTTGAATATGTTTCCAGTAGCATATTCAAAACCATTAGATACGTAGACCACTCGACAGAAGGTTCCAGGTGCCCTGGGGAAAGTGGTCAATTAGGAACATATCTGGAACCATATCAATATGGGCATTAAACTTCATGGTTTTCAAAGCTTATGCTATCCGAAGCATTTCCAGCACCACCGGCTGCCATGACTACTTAATTGTAGGTTCCAGGTGCCCCAGGGGATTTGGCCAATTTGGCCGTTCACCTGTTAAGAATCACCTTCTACCATGAACAGTAGGATCCATGTGACTTGAAGGATGTGGAACATTTTCAGAATCACAAGATTAAATAATCACTCTATAGTAGATTCCATGGGCTCCTAGAGATGTGGCCAATTCGGAACATAACCACATCCCCAGGGCCCATGGAAACTATTACACAGTGCAGTGGTTATATAAATATGTTGCACTGTAAATGCTTCTAGTAGCATAGCCTTCAAAAAACTTGATGTTTATACCCATACTGATGTGTTTTCGGGCATGTTTTGAATTGGCCACATGCCCGGGGGCACCTGGAACCTACTATAGAGTCGTCATGGCAGCCGGTGGTGCTGGAAATGCTTCGGAAAGCATAACCTTTGAAAATCATGAAGTTTATTGCCCATATTGATATGGTTCCAGATATGTTCCTAATTGACCACTTCCCCCAGGGCACCTGGAACCTTCTATAAAATGGTCTATACATCCAATGGTTCTGAATATGCTGCTGGAAACATCATTTTAAAGGTTGATGCTCACTTGGATATAGTTCCGGATAGTATTTACATAATTGGAAATACACACATGACTGACCATGTTTTCCGGAACCATTTTACGGAAATGGTCATATTTCTGAAGATTTCCAACCAATCTTGATGCGTCCGGCGGCATTCAACTTCCTATTAGTTCTAGTTTCTAGGAAAATAGTAAAAATCTATCCAACTTTACACCGCACAAAAATACAAGTGACAGAAAAAATGACATTTAGACATGACCTTGGAAAATCCGGAACATCTCCGGTGTCCAGTGGCCAATATGCATGGCCAAGCAAGTTCCTGAAAGAAGACCAAATTTGCCGTCGACTGCTTCTAGATGCATCCAATTTCATCATTCTTTCATAAAGTTATGAGCATTTGAATTTAGGCAAAATTTTGCCTATCTCAATCATTTTGCCTATCCCCTGTACACCAACGCCAGCTCTATCTTCTAGAAAGGAGCCATTATGGTATCATACTATATTGTGTGATATATTTTTTCCAAATATCCAGACGTAATAGGAATTGTGTGGTAAATATCTTCTAAGGAAAATTATATCAATTGGAGCAAGGACAATTTTGTCACAATTCTCTAAAAGTGGAAATAACGAAGTGTGTGTTCTCTCCAGTAGATCAGTCTAAACCAAGGACAGCTATTTTAGTAAGTAAAACGATGAAATTTGTCCCAATTACTGATTTTATCACTAGAGATATCGTTGCGATTAAGATGGAGGTACCAACACTCCGAGGAAAAACAGAGGTATGCATTTCTTCAGCTCATTTTCCAGGAAATATTAAAGATATCCCTCCATCTTCGGTCGTAATGTTCGTTGATTACTGTAAAAAAAATAAACGCCCAATTTATAATATGGTGCGATGCAAATGCCCATCATAGAATATGGAGCAGCACCGATATTAATAAACGAGGCGACGACCTCTTTAACTACATTTCGTCTAATAATATTGGCATATGTAATAGAGGTAACTCGCCGACATTTATCTATACAATTCGACAAGAGGTTCTTGATCTTACGATCTGTAGTGACTTGTTGTCTGAAAAGATTGTGAACTGGCGTATTTCTGATGGAGAATCATTGTCAGATCACAAGCATCAGGTTTGATTATAAAGCCGGATAACTTTTATCAGAAAAGTATAGGAATCCTAGGAAAACTAACAGGGATCTCTATCGGTTTAACTTAATGAATGACTTTCCATACAAAGGTGAGTTAATTAAAAATGATATTACAAATGCCAAACAAAAGTTATAAAACTGTTTTTATGTCCATCAAGCATAATTCTAGCTTACGCCCTATTTTGAGCACACTCCATGATTTCATGCACTCAAAATAATATAAACGTCATTGCTACGTGAAAAATCATTTTGACATCTGCATGTTGTACGTACATTCGGTGTTGAGCTCAAGTCTTAAGATGGCGCCCGCTTGATTTTTGAAGAACTTCAGAAGCTGCTAAACTTTAAACCCTGTGTAAGGTTGATTTCAAGGTAAATATGCTTTGAATACCGAAGAATCCCTGCATTACTTCTTATTTTATTCCTGATTTATAACCTCTATCAATTATAGCACGCGAAGGCTACAACAAGACAGACCAAACTCACAAAATGGGGGAAACAGGATTCAAAATGCTCAGATTGACAATAAAAATATCACAATCTTTTAAGTTTGTTTACATTTTCCAATTGGGAATTAGTTTTTTTTCTAAAGCCTATTAGATATAAGATTGGTCTTTATTGCAGTTAAATTTAATGCAAAACCATCTAGGTCAAAGACAAATTAAAGACCTCCATATCCCTTGATGTTGCCCAAAATTTTATGGCTCATAAGGTGATCTAGAATGTCGTGAAAAGTGTACTGCGATCTGTCAAACTTGGGTACCTTTTGCACTACCGAGGGACCAAATGCAGTACTAGAAGTGGTACCCAATCTAAGCCCGAGTGCGACGGACCTGATCTAGGTCCTATTGAAACGCTTCGTAAAGACTACTGGAAAATCAACGTAGCTCTTACGTATAGCGCCGGTGAAATGGACGAAGTTCAAAAGTTCATGCGTTCATTCTGGGCTACCTATGATTCACGTAAAAGCTACGCGAAAAGTACGATGGAAAAAAATCACGTATGTTTTCACGTAACAATGACGTTTGGATTTGTTTGAGTGTACCACGGACCAAATTTTTTCGGTACACTGACGTTGTAATGCAGCTGTTATGATGCTCCAGGATTGATTGAAACGCATTCCCAGCTAGAATCTACTTATGACGTGATTATTGACAAAATGATCACATCATATCACGCCAGCTGTCCTATCAATCATAGGATGTCCAATAGGGATGTTCCTTGGTGGAATTATAGACTGGCAGAATTGAGGAAGAAATCTAGACGATTGTTCAATAGAGCAAAGACTACTGCATCTCCACAGTTGTCATCTCCACAGTTGTCATGGAAAGGCTATTGGGTTAGTGGGTTAAGGTAAAGATCTGGGAGTCACCAATGTTTGGTGATGCGATTCATGATATAATCACGCCTAACCGGATTCGCGATATTATTCGATATTCGCATGTACGCCAAACAAGTGTTCATCACTCGCCCCCGCAAGAGCAAGCGAAGCGATCAATAGATCACACACTACTAACGATCCGCGGCGCTTTTGCATTTCCCTACGCGAACAACGCGCGACATCCTGCCCTCTTTGGTCGCCCCCGCAGGAGCAAGCATCAAGGTCGAAGGATCAAACACTACTCGGAGAAAGGTTCGAGTTATCTTTATTCCAAAATCCAGTAACAGGTATAAAACTACTCCTAAAGCCTTTAGGTCCATAAGTCTTCCCACCGTTTTTTTAAAGACAATGGAAAAAATAGTCGATGACTACACAAAGTCAACGAGTTTATCCAGATTACCTCTTTGTAAATTTCAATTTGCATATCAAGCAGGTAAATCTACAATAACGGCGTTACAATCGTTAGTTAATAGAATCTAGACAACATTTCAAGCCAAGGAAATAGCTGTAGTGGCTTTTCTTGATATTGAAGGCGCATTCGATAATGTATCTCATAACTCCATACGTTCGGCAATGGAATTGAGGGGCATGGATAGATGCATTGTTGATTGGATAGTGAAAATGCTAAAAGATCAAGCAATCTGTGCTCATCTGGGAGGTGCGCAACTATCTATAAAGACAATTAAGCGTTGTCCTCAAGGAGGAGTACTATCACCCTTATTGTGGTTATTTGTAGAGGACGACCTTCTTAAAAAGCTAACGGACCAAGGTTTCGAGGTGATTGTATATGCAAACGATTTGGCTATTGTTATTCGTGGAAAATATGAATACACGATAAGGGTACAAACGCCCTGTGGGTGTGTAGTAAAGCTTTGGGGAAAACATGGGGACTGCGGCCATGTATGGTTCTCTGGATATATTCGGCAATAGTTCGCACAACAATTACCTATGCCTCTTTGATATGGTGGCCCAAAACCAATGAGGTAACCACTCAAAAGAAATTAGGTAAGTTAAAAAGGCTTGCCTGTATTTCGATAACAGGGGCAATGAAAAGTACACCATCAGCCGCTTTAGATGCCCTCCTTAATATATTACCTTATTATTGTTTTATGGCTATATCGGTCATGCGACTCAAAGGTAAAGGGAGTCTATAGAAGCAAATGATGGAAACGAATAGGTGCATAGGCATCGCAAGGGAGCGACAAGATTGAAATTTAATTAGGTGGTGAAAATTGAGCAAGCCATTTTAAAGTCAGTAAGCATCGAAGCGTCCTGCACCTATTCGTTTCCATCATTTGCTTCTATAGACTGCCTTTACCTTTGAGTCGCATGACCGATATAGCCATAAAACAATAATAATTTAAAAACAATCACGGTCGAAACCTTCTCCTATTAATATATTACCTTTACATCAATTTGTTAAACTGCAAGCAGCAAAAATCACCACACTTTATCCGTTATAATGAAATATTGGATGGAAATCTAATAAGACATTTAAAAATCATCAGGGACTTCGATCTGAACTCAGAGGTCTTTATCTAGTAGAAGACTGCATGACAACAAATGCAAACTTTGATGCTTCTTTCAAAGTGGTTAAATTAAGCCGATCTATATGGGAGTCTGGTGGACCGAGTTTACGTCCAGGTTCTATTGATTTCTACACAGATGGGTCTAAGATTGGTGAAAATACAGGAGCCGGAGTTTTTGGTCCTGGAATCAACAAGGTAATACCTATGGGGTACAGTCCCACTGTTTTTCAAGCAGAAATTCAAGCAATTATAGAATGTGCGAATATCTGTATTGAAAGGAAATACAGATTTTCTAAAATCTGTATTTTTTTTGGATAGCCAAGCAGCTATCAATGCGCTGAAGGCATTCACTTGTCAGTTGAAGCTAGTGTGGGAATGCATTCTTTCTCTGAAACAATTGACCAGTAGGAACGAAGTTACTTTATATGTACTGGCTGCCCGGCCATTGTGGAATTGATGGAAACGAAACGGTCGACAGGTTAGCAAGACAAGATTCTTCAATGAATGTTATTGGTTCCGAGCCATTTTGTGGAGTTTCAGAGTGCGCTCTGAGAGCACAACATAAATCTTGGGAAATGTGTATGGTTGAATCCAACTGGAATACCACGGATACATCAAGACAAGCAAAAAGGTTTATAAGGCCACTGATCCAAGAGCCCAGGCTATACTAAATTAAAAAAAGGGATCTTAGGGTTATAACTGGTCTGTTGAATGGTCATTGCCCTAGTAGGTATCATCTATATAAAATTGAGAAAATCCAATCTTCTGAATGTCGTTTTTTATCAAATTGAAAACGAAACTGCTAAACATATACACTGCAGCTGTGGAGCTTTGTTCAATCAAAGAAGGTCAATGTTTGGAAAAGGGTTATTAGATCCCCTAGAAATCTGGCAAAGTAATCCCAACAGGGTTATAGACTTTATAAAACAAGTCGTATGACTCTGATACAGTTGAACGGCGTTTGTTTCAACTCCTTCTACATTATTTCCACAGCCTAGCCAGATGGAAACTACATCATGGGGTTCTTGTTATAGTCTTTGCAGAATGCATAGAACAAGCTTCTTCAGACACAACCAAGTATTATTTCTAATAATTTTTCTCTAGCTAATACCATGGAATTTAGGCAATTGCTTTTATTTAGTATAGTTCAAGATCTGTACTACTGAAGTCTTTAATCATATTGGAGCATCTCTAATGAATACTAATGAATAATTGAGCTTTCAAAAATAATGTGATGAACATTAGCATTACTGCCTATCAAGCAGAGAAGCAGGCTCTACCACAGTAGAGAGGTTAATCCAGAAAGAAGAAGAAAATTTCACATTTATTCACCACACATTTCTTAAGAATTAACTATATAATTCAACTAATATTTTCCTCTTTTTCTTCGGCACAGTAATAAGGAGAATAAGGAAAACCATCACCGTCCGACGTTTCCATTGCCGGTGAAACCGGTGGCCCTACCGAGGACAACTATAGTCACTGCTAAGACACCTACCCCAACCGGACCTGGTCCGCACACGAATAGTACCGATGACGACAGCAGTCCCGCATCACAAACAACTATCCGTGAAAAACCCGTCATCCCAGAACGACCCGCTATACTGTTGAGGCCGCAGAGCTTCAAAGGTTCCATTCCGGAAATATCTAAAGTTAGCGAAGGAACCAACACACTGTTCAGCGCGGGTACGTCCATCAAAAAAGCTCAAAGCTTCCGAGGCGAAACCAGCACGGGAACAAGCAAAGAAAGTGGTTCAACCGTTCTCGAGAGGACCCAAATCTACAACATCGACAAACAACAGGTGGCGATCATCGATGTGCCAGATAAAGCATCCTCAGGAGATGAACAAAGCAAAGCAAAAGACAAACCATCATCCCTAGTGGCCACGGTTCCGGAAGGGGTTCCCCCTTTGGCAATGATGGAATCTACCGGATCGCTTGGTAGCGACATCCAATCACCCACGAGTACAGTTGGCCCATCGGAGCTGACGACGGACTCGACGAATAACGCAACAACCCTTACTAGTCTTCAACACGTACCGCAATCGCCTCGCGGATTCGATCAGGCCAAAATCAAACGACCGCAAGTTCCGGCTCCACCCCCTCCGGTTGGTCGACCTAAATCATCCGACTCGACGGATTTATAACAAACTGAGCTGTTGATTTAACCAAGCGCGCGGGTATAGATACATTTATGTAGTGATTTGCGTTAAACGAGTGGATGCCTGAAGTGAAGACACGTGCTTGCGCGACTGCCCTTAATGCATTTTTTGATTGCTGCTGGAGGTTGATGGTGTAGGTAAATTGAAATATTCCTCACCGGAGTATCTAAATAATTTAACAAATCGAAATCGTTTCTAATGTAATTGCTTAGCACTAACTCGATTGAAGAAGCACAGAAGAAGCTGTGCTATATCGCGACAGTCAATTTGCGTAATTGAGAGGTTTTTTTTTCCCAATCCCATCAACCAGCAGCAATCCAAATCACATTCTCGTCGCATTTATCGCTGCACATAACAAACATCAAGCAGAAGGGCAAGTCTGTCATTCACCTAGAGTTCGAGAGGAAAGAAACACAAACTATTCCGAGTCAGATAGCTTTTAATTAAATTTTATTATTTTAACGTTTTTTATCGTCTCTCGTCAGTCGGTTTTAGTTCATTTTCGTTTGTGTCGTTCGGTACTGTTATGCATGGCGACAGAAAAGAAACAAAAGTGCATTCTAATTGAATTGAATTCGGTCGCTGTTCTGTTGCATTCAATTCGCGTTATGCTCACCGCTATGACTTCATGTTTGAATGGGTTGCTCCCAGTTCTCTTGTTAAAATTGTTACATTGTAACGAAGGTTCGCTTTGGTTTCTAGCAAATAGAGAAAAGGGCATTGATGCCCTGTTTTTAGAATCAATACCTGCTAATGTAAAAAGAACTTGTACACATCATTCAATACCCTTGGAAAGAAGATATCAGCAGAAAGGGTTGGTTAATGGAAGTAATCAAATAGAAAATCAAAGATGTGCGGAGCAGTTAGTTCGATATTGTTATTGCAGTTTGTATACCTTTAATGTAGACTGAGTTTTGGGCATTCTAATGTTTGCCATCATAAGCGAGGTTGTCATCTCCGAGGCAATATCATCATTATCATCGTTCGCTAGACTACCAATAAAGGGCTTGGGAAAGTATTTTTGTTCCGCACTGCTCATTCGATTTGTAGTAAATTTTTGTTTTTTTTTTGTCTTTATAGTTTACGCTTGTTAGACTAAAATTTGCCACAAGTCCTTTAAAGTCCATATGAGATTCAATGTAGGCATCATCAAAACATATTGGTATACACAAATGCATGGTTTATACACTACCCGCCAAAAGGATGGAATCGCTTCACCAAGTATTGCAATATCCGTTTATGACTACAAAAGCAACTTTTTGATGTATTGTAAAATTCAATATAATTGTTCCATACTTTCCAGAATTTTCGCAGGTAGTGTATGAGTTATTGCATGTTTGAAGTATGCCAGTAGAGCGCGAAAACTACAACCACATGACTTATGCATGGCCATTCCCATACCAAATTCAAAGGGTTTGTAAGTCTCGGTATTCAAATAAAATAAGCTTGAATTTTACACTCAAAACTTGAATAACAATCGAATGGGCAACATGGAGCAAAAACGTTTTCTCAATCGCCCTGCGGCCAGCGAGTTGTCTGACCAATTTATTACCAAAATGACAGTTTATTCGCCTGGCGCTAAGTTTTTCTCTAAACGTGTTAGAACTGGTCGGACAGCTTGTTGGCACCGATTGACACCGAATGCTAATAAATTACGGAAGTTATCAATAAATTATCGCTACGTACTCACAACTATCTAATCAATCATTATACAGTAACAGAACATATTCAATCGTAAACATAATAAACCTGCTTGTTGCCTTATTTTAGCATAGGTTTTTGAATTCCATTCCGAAAAATCCCTGCTTCGGTGTTAGTTAAGGTCACACTTTCTTTCCCACGACTTTGATCGACTATTTCTTTGCGAAAAAAGCTGTTTTTAAATGATGAAAATGGGCTAAACTAAACGGAATCTATTGAAAACAGTTGTTTTTCAATAGTAAATTGATTGTTAATCTATAGTTTTATTATTCAAACAGTTAGTGTACTATTGGTTTAGTCTGATGAGTAAGGAATCATATTCTAGTAACTATTGCATGGTATATATCTGATTCAGTTTACCTCAAATTCATCGAAAATCAATGGAGTACTGGAGCTACCCTAGAAAACAGAGGAAATGCTTAAAATCACGGTGCTCCCTTGACCGTTATTATCAGAAAAAATCTCCATCAAATCTGTGCTCACCAGTTGATTTCTATAGCAAAGCTGCATGTCTGGGCAAAATTTAAAAAAAATCGTAGGGCCCGTTTTGATGTTACGCCCATTTGATTGTATAAGTTCACTAATTCAAAGGATATCTGAGATATTTAAACGGGTTTTCATTGGCCGTGATTATCAGATAAAATATACCATCGAAATTTGAATCAAAGTTGGTTTATTTAATTATTTGTAACCTCTTGATGGAATTTTGAATGAGAAAATAGACGAAATTTGGAGTTACGTCCTTTTGGAAGCGTAACCATTGAAACACTAATTTCCAATAGATTAATTAGGCATTCTCTTAAGCAGGCATTACGTTAAGTATGTTCAAATGTTTTTAATGACATATTGCACTTAGATGTCGCCACAGTATTTCGCAATTGATTTTTTTTTCAAAGCTCAAGCGCTGTAAGGCATTACGGAGCCATTTTGGTGTCATTACTATTATTCATAATATATTGTTATGACCCAACTAGCTACCTCGGGCCTTCCTTAGCCGAGTGGTTAGAGTCCACGGCTACAAAGCAAAGCCGTGCTGAAGGTGTCTGGGTTCAATTCCCGGTCGGTTCAGGATCTTTTCGTAATGAAAATTTCCTTGACTTCCCTTGGGCATAGAGTATGATCGTACCTGCCACACGATATACGATGCGAAAATGGCAACTTTGGCAAAGAAAGCTCTCAGTTAATAACTGTGAAGGTGCTCATTGAACACTAAGTAGAGAAGCAGACACTGTCTTAGTGGGGACGTAATGCTAAGTAGAAGAAACATAAGCTACCTCCTCGGTTATTTCGGCTAATTTTGTACTGCCTCAGAACATAAGCTAATTTTGTACTGCCTCAGAACATAAACTTCAAATGCTGAGTAATGCACAACGGGACAAACTATAAAATTCTAGACCACTGTCAATACTTTTTTGATCATTTGTAGCATACATTACTACATTTGGATTTTTCACAAATCTACAATTTTAGCTTTGGTTTTCTCGGTCTTTTCGATTACACAAACATGTAAGAGCTCTGGATAAATACAATAGTGATAGAATTGTATAAATCAATCAATCCATTCTCATGCTAACTCGTGAAGAGAAAGCCTCAGTACTTGAAAAGTAAGAAATATGCATTATTATTTGGTTTCATTGAATTTAAATCAACACTTTCAAAGCTTTATGTTACATGTCTCCCTTGAAAATCAAAACTATCTTGAGAAGATTCTGTACCTTAACTCCGAAATTCATTAACCCGAGTTTCATCACCCTGAACGCACTTTTACCCTGAATGCTATTGTCTCAAATATATAATTACCTTGTATGCCATTGTCCCGTGATAATGGATTCGAAGTAATGCCATTCTAGAAACTGGAACTTGCGGAGATGGTCTTCGGGTATTCGGGGTAATGGAATTCAAAGTCAAGGGGTATAATTTTACAAAGATATATAAAATATGTGTAAAACAGAGTTGTTCATGGATTTTACGTGAACTCCAGTTTTGATTACCGGAGAATCAAAAATTGTTCTGTGATACTATTGATAACCTGCTGGTCTACCTACCAGAATATGGTTCCAATCCTACACAAACAGAAGATTTCTATGAAAACTTTCATTTGCTTTCGATCGCAGACTGTGCTTGTGAAGTAAAGACTCGCCAGCTGATATGACTCATCATAAACGAATAAAATAACCATACTTCAGGAGCTTCACAAAGTTTTCCAAATTAACAGAAACAAAGATTTAAAATTAAGCTCTGTAACAATTTTGAACTTCATTAATAAAAATAATAACGGATGTTCTAAACTTTGCTTCTTTTTTTTGTTCCATTTTGTATCGCTGCTTTCTACGTTGTTAATATTATTTTATTCCATACACTGCTACCCATAACCAAAAACTCAACTCGTAAAGTATTCTTTGAAGTATACGTCTTCGATGTACAACAGGTAACAATTAATTGCATGTAAAATCATCTGAATCGTGAGTACATGGGTTCACCAAACTAGCCAGAATATTTTGCTACAAGAACTAGTTTTTAAGTTTTTCGATAGTTTTCAAACTTCCACTCTGCTGGGTAGCCGTAAACCATGAATCATAATTAATAGAAAACAAATATTTTAATTTAATTTAGGAACTAATTTGGTCACATGATGAAATTAGCTCCGCAATGCCTTAAAACACTTGAGCCTATGGAAAATCAGTTGATTGTGAAATACTTCGGCGGCATATAAGTACAATGTGCCATTGGGGACATTTGAACATGCTCAAAGGTAAAATAATGCCTAACTAATCTATTTAAAATTAGTGTTTCAAAGGTTACACTTCCAAAAGGGCGTAGCCCCAAATTTTTTGATCTTCTCATTCAAAACTCCTCACAGAAGTTACAAATAACTATATAAGCCAACTTTGATTCAAATTTCGATGGTATATTTTATCTGATAATCACGGCCAATGAAAACTCGTTCAAATATATCAGATTTCTTTTAAATAAGTGGACTTACACATTCAAAAGGGCGTAACTTTAAAACGGGCCCTACGATTTTTTTAAATTTTTCCCAGATATGCAGCTTCGCTATAAAAATCGACTGGTGAGCACAGATTTGATGGAGATTTTTTTCTGATAATAACGGTCAGGGGAGCACCG
The DNA here is from genome assembly GCF_002204515.2 of Aedes aegypti. Taxonomy (NCBI): domain Eukaryota; kingdom Metazoa; phylum Arthropoda; class Insecta; order Diptera; family Culicidae; genus Aedes; species Aedes aegypti. The sequence goes on from NC_035108.1 coordinate 407,679,389, forward strand.
TGAAAATGTTATCAAGGCCTGCTCAATTTTTTTGAACCGTTAGCCAAATTGCAGAGAAAATTTCGTGTGTCGTGTCAAATTTCAACGTTTTGAGTAAAATGTAAAATAGATTATGTGAAACTTCATCCCAATATTATGTGAAAGTTTTGCCATGTTTTCCGTGAGAATCATGGTCATGATTCTTTAAGAATGTTTCAAAGATTTTGTTATTATTCTGCAGAGAGTTCTACGTTATCTCTCCCAAAATTAGGCAAAATGCTTATTCGGAATCTATCATATTTTCATGATTCAGTTACCTTTTTCCAACGAGTTTCATTAAAAGTTTATATAAATTCAGTTTTGTCTATCAGGCCGCACAAAATGAAGCCGCGGGTAATCGACGATTTTCACGAAATATATAAGCTGATGTAAGAGTGGGGTCATAATGGTGTCTAGGAGAGAGGCGCATAATGGTTTTTTAGGCGATTTCGAAGGGAATTTAGATGTATTAGGTATTTGAGACTGAAATTTAGTGTACTAAAATGGGGTATGTAAAAAGGGTACAGAAAAGTATATTCTCAATAATAACCTAATCTACACCTCCACTGGAATCCTGCATGTCCCCTGAAAACCACTGTAAACGGCCATTAAATGCAAATTTGGTATCCCTCACGACCCCCTCAGCATATTTACACCAGACCCAGATTTGGGGAGTATCAAGGGGGCATATGCCCCAGGCCCCCCCGATACCCAATCTCCTCAACCCCTATACTATTTTTAAATAATTTTCAATACTTTCTCTTTTAACAAACAATTCTTACGTTAAACCCGCGTTTAGATGGGGTACACTTTGTCTTGAGAACAAGCTTTTGATATTTAAACAAATTTCCAGACCAGCCATGTTGTATGTTGTACCCATATGGACTAGCTGTTGTAATACCAGGAAGAAAGCTCTGCAGAGTATTCAAAATAAAATTTTGAAAATGATTCTGAAGCTTCCGTCCTGGTATAGTACCAATGAGTTACATAGAATATCCAATTTTGAAACATTGGAACAAATGTCAAATAAAATAATTAATAATTTCAGGCAAAAATCGTTAGCTCACGAGACTAATAAGAGCAACGATGGAAGGTGTGCAAAATTGTGTGAAGGTTTCAGGCGAACACTCCAGTTCGTTTGGATCCCGCTGGGGACTACGACAAGGTGATGGACTCTCGTGCCTGTTGTTCAATATTGCGCTAGAAGTTGTTATGCGAAGATCCGGGCTTAACAGCCGAATTTTACGAGATCCAGTCAATTTTTTTGCTTCGCGGATGATATGGCCGAGCATTTGAAAAGGTGGCAGACCTGTACACCCGCTTGAAACGCGAGGCAGCAAAAGTTGGACTGGTGGTGAATGCGTCCAAGACAAAGTACATGCTAGCTGGTGGGGCTGATGAATTGGATCTTCGTCATAATTGTTTAAATTTGAATATGTTCAGCAAACAGTGGCCAAATAGAAAAAAATCATAATTTCCTTATTTGGCATATTTCATAAGTCTCATCAGCCCTGTCGTCCTGCTTAGTCGCGCTTAGTCGACGACTAAGAAGCTTTCCTCAGATTGTTTTTAGAATTTTTCACCCGAAGACATAAAAAATAATGTATGAAATCAACAACAATCTAACGCCCCATAAGATATCAATCGAAATTTTCAACCTGTACCTACCAACGCCCTGGAGTAATTTAAACCTATTTGCATAGAATTCCATATATATCATGATCATATCACCGCCCTGTAGAAAATCAATCAAAATTTACGAGCTGTATCAACGCCCCAAAATAATTTCACCACATCGAATGGAAATTTCAGGCATTATTAACGCCTTATTAATGACCTTATTCCACATATATCAAAATCGAAAACTCCAAGCAGTATGAACGCCCTGGAGTAATTTGTCCCATATAGAGCCGTAACATCCTAACGCCCTGTATGACATCAATTAAAATTTCAAGCTTTTTCAACGCCTTGGAGTAACTTGATCTCACCTTATGTAGACCAAGTGCATCTTTACGCACCACATCACTTGAATGGTCCGAGCATTATCAACGCCCTAGAGTAATTTGGACTCATACCATGTAAATCAGTTACATCTTAACGCCCTAAGGGACAAATGTCAAGATGTATAAATGCTCTTGACTAATTTTACCTTGTCTTACGTTGATGTGGTGCACCTCAAAGCCCTGCATCGGTTTAAAACTCCAATTTGTATTGACGCCCTAGAGTAATTCAAACTTGTCTCATATAGATCAGCTGCATTTTACGACCCTGTAGGACATTATTTAAAAATTTCAAGCTGCATAAACGCCCTGGATTAATTTGACTTCATGCCATGTAAATCAAGTGCATCTTGACGCTCTGTATGACATCAATAGAAGCTCCAAGCTCTATCAACGCCCTGGAGTAATTTGACCTTATCCCATATCGATCAAATACATCTCAATGCCCTGTAGGACAACAATTGAAAATTTAAGCTTTATCAGTGCTCTGGGATAATTTGACCTCATTTTTCGTAGACCAAGTGCATCTTTAAGCCCTGTAGGACATCAATCGAATATTCCAAGATTTAATAACGCCCTGGAGTGATTTGACCTTGTTCCATGTAAATAAGTTGCATTTTAACGCCCTGTGGGACAATTGTCAAAATGTATAACCGCCCTCCACTAATTTGACCTCGTCTTACGTAGATCAGGTGCACCTCAATGGCTTGTATCGATTGAACATTCCAATCTGTATTGATGCCCTGGAGTAATTTGACCTTGTCTTACGTAGATCTTAGATAAGGTGCATATTAACGCCCTGTAGGACATCAATTGAAAATTACATGCTGTATCATCGTCCTGAACTAATTTGGACTCGTGTCATGTAAATCAACTTTATGTTCTTCGATATCTATTTTCCTTGTAATTTGACCTTGTTGTCTTACGTAGATCAGGTGCAACTTAATGCTCTGTTTCCATTGAAAATTCCAAGCTGTATTAACGCCTTGGAATATTTTGACCTCATTCTATGTAGATCAGGTACATCTCAACACCCTGTAGGACATAAATTAGAAATTCCAAGCTTTAGCAACGCCCTGGAGTAATTTGGCCTTCTTTCACGTAGTTCAGAAACATCTTAACGCTTTGTATAACATCAATCGATCAAGCTATATCAACGGTCTGAAGTGATTTGACTGAATTCCATATTGATCTTTGTGAGATCTAGAGCATATTTACGCCCTGTTGAAAATCAATTGAAATTTCTTAGCAATATCAACGCCCTGCAGTAATTTGACTTGAGTGACTGACTTATTCTATGATGATCAGGTACATCTCAACGCCCTGTATGACATTAATTGAAAATTCCAAGCTCTATCAATATCCTGCAGTAAACCTTAGTCCACATTAATGAATTGAATCGTAACGCCCCGTAAAAATCAATCATTTTTTTTTAATCTGTATCAACGCCCTGAAGTGATTATACCTTGTTTCACGTAGATAAGCTGCAACTTAACGCCCTGTAGGAAACCAATTAAATTTTGTTTGCTTTGTGACCTTAACTAATGTAGTAGTGTTTGGTTCTTTCCGTTTTATATGTTGTTTATAATATCTATAGTTTGTCTTTACTATTTATCAAACGATTGTGCCACTTTTCCTCGAATGTCCTTTCCGCGAATGACAATTTCCAGAATAACCCTTTTCCTCAAATGCCATTTTTCCGAATGGTTTGTCTCTTCGAGAAGTGATGCAGTTCATGAAGATGCAAGAATAGTTCTCAGTGTGCGTACCAGATGACTGGTCCGTTCACTACCCTGAGTTGTGAAACGGGATCCCTTTATTTAATGGATATTACTATGGCTGTATGCGCTTAATCCCCAATATTCGGTATTGTTAAAGAAAATGTTGGTTAAATTATCTCGAGTAATCCTTCGATAAAAGCACGTGATCATTAAGAAGAACCAGACCACCATAATTTTAAATCGATATGTTTAACTTGTTCGGGCTTGATTTGAAGAAAATTAATGTAATACCACTACAACATTATTGTTAGAAGTGTTATAAATGAACATATACCCTTTTGTTTGCCTTAAAACGATTTATATAAATTATCAATGAAGCAGCTCCAACCCACAGCAGTGAATCGCATTTCTTCAGCTTCAACTGAGGCAATCAAAACCAAAATATGAATATTTTGTATTCAGTAGTGTAAGTTAATGCTTGAAATCCGTATCACTGAGGTGTTTATCGTTTAAAGCCATGCGTTCATAAACTTTCCCCGATTTTTTCACGTTACAAAGTGACTGTCCGGATTTAGATTCGAAAATGTCCGTATTTATATACAAAGCTTGCTTCTGGTGTCCGGATTTAAGGACAAGACTTACCTTATTGTATTAGTGAATTAAACACTATAATTGTCATTTTCAACGTAAAATTTATCAGTATTATCTAGATATAATGTATATTTGTCTGTAAGACAATTGGACTTCAACTTGACTCAAGGAAAACTAATTCAAAATTGAGTTTGAAGATTAGTACTTGCTTAAGCGTCCGGGTATTGATGCATCACGGTACAATGTGAATTTGAATAAGTATGTGGTTTTAATGATTCACATCTGAGCTTTATAACATTGCTCATGATTTGACTACAATTAGATCTAGTAGCCATTGTCATATAATTAATAAAAATAAAATAAAAATCAAACATCAGTTTGACACCATTACATCGTAGTGCAGTTTTCGTAGTTCAAGTCATTCAGCAAAACAGAGAGCGGTCAAGTTAACGATAATTAATTTCAATGACATTGTATGCGAATTGTTGCAAACCATAGTTTGTGTTTAAATATGTTAGATAAATGATTGGAACACTCTAAAACTGTGAACACAAGTGTAAAAGGACATTTTTTCGTGTTATAAGTGTGAACCATGGATTTGAAATCCGAACGCTATACGTTTAACTTGTAGTTTGCTTGAGTGAACATCTATTTTGTAATAAAAATGCACCGAAAACTGAAATAAATGCAAGAAAAAGTGGATGGTCGTGTATGAAATTAAATTGTAGTGGAAAAGTCGACTTTATGATGACGATTGTTGCAGATTATTTGCTCGCGGCTACAACCAAAAGATATGAGTAACCGAAATACAGAATAATCTTGATTATTCATTTTTAAAAACATTATTATGCGTTTACCTGTATTTAACAACAAAAAATATGATAGAATAGCCACATTTAAATTGAATTTTCTTAATTTTATTTGAATTAAGCTGGATTAAACACGGATATCCGGAAATTGATTCAAGAATGTCCGGTTTTTTTTATTCACATGTCCGGATTTGAAAACAAGACATGTGTAATAAACAACATTATTTCCATATTATATTCGTTATTTTAACTAGAATATTTGCAATTATCATCAAGATAAAAGTTGAAACGATTCGTGACACGGTAGTGCGTTATTCAAATCTAATGCAAATATATTGATATTGGAATTAGATCATGCTGCACCGCTTAAGCGTCCGGGTATTGATTCATCATGGTAAAATAAAAAAAAGTTCCATTGTATGTCTTGCTTCGGAATCCGGACATCGCTCTTATTAAATTAAAAACTCAAAGATTTTGTAAGTATTTCATTCGAATTGAATTTTTAGCACTTTTTTCAAGGTTATATAACCAGCTTTCAGTATTAAACTGCCAAACTGTTTCGGACTATTAAACAGTCAAAACTGATGTGAAAAACTAAGACAAATCACACAACTCTCTTCTATCGCCGCATGAGATTCAGTGACGTGCGACATCTGGAACTTAACGAGACACATTCTTTTCAAATTATTTTTCCGAAACGGAAGGTAACAATTTAGTTTTTTATACCGAATGTTCTCTAAATCACTTTTACAATCTTCAATTGTCCATTTTGATCATTATGATTAAAATAGAGGCACATTTTAATTCACATCCTCGGATGTCCGGCTTTTGAAGCAGCTGGACATCATGCTTCGTAATCCGGACACTTGAATTTAAACATTAATAAAGAAATGTTCATATAAATACCGGTAATTTTCACTAGCTGGCAACAAAAACACACTTTTTTCCTCCTGTTAGTCACGCTTAACAACACAGAAACGTATGTTGACTATGAAAACTTCGAGCACATATCCGGGCACCAACCTTAAGGGGACACGGGAGATTGTGTTATTTTCCTTATCTTTCGTCTCACTCTAACAATAATCATCAAAACTTTGTGGAAGCAAATCTCGAGTTTTAGTGAACCGATGAAGCTGAAAATTTATCGGGTTGTGCACTACATATATAGAATCATAGTGATACTTTTTCGCATCGATATATGGAGTGGTTCTTGGGATTTGTTTATCATGTGGAAAATCAACTGACGATTTCACGCGCAGTTTATTTTTATTTTTGTTTTTATGATTTTAAAGACTACTGCGATACGTTGACATTCACAATAAACATTTAAAATCAAAGAATCGAACTGAGTGTTAACATTACAGTTGCACTTTCTTAAACATGGCAAAAAAAAAAATGAAAATGTTCAAGGTGTCTGGCTTTCGAAGCGTCCGGCAATTCGATGCAAAACGGTACAAAAGATAAAACCATTGCGAAATATAATGAAAACCAGAGAAATTGTTGACTTTTTTCCATATTGTTATCACCTCAACAGCGATATTTTATTTGTAATTTAAGCCATATATTTGGCTGAAAATCGAACACTGCTTCTTTATGTAAAAAAATAGTTCAAATTTTCTAGATGTTCTGCTTTTGGAAAACTCAAAAAAAAACTTAGTAAACTTAATTATTTGATTCATTATTTTAAAAGAAAAAATATCATATATTTCTCTAAGTATGCTTCATATATTACTTTACTTACAAACATAATTAAACATCCGAAACATCGAATCTCAGGTATTGATTTATTTATGTTTAACTTTAAAACTTTTCTTGTCAAGTCTACATTTTTTTCTAGTCTGACATGACTGAGGATACGCATAATATTTCGTTAAAAATGTTCCGAGTTATGGTTGAGTAATAATCGCTGAAACGCGGTTATATATAATTAGAATTACAGTTTGCGTCGTATTTTGCCTAAATTTTATAAAACTAGAGGAGAAGCATTAAGGTTGACTCAAATTGCTGGACAGTTGGCAAAAAAGCTCAGTTTTTGATAAATTCTATGTATTTCTTCTCGTATCTTCTTCTCATATATTCCCTGAAACACAAACAATCTTAAAAAAAAAAAAAATTTGAGAGAGACATAAAAACGATTTTATGTGTCTTTAAGATTGGCGCTAGATGATTCCTTTTACACTGAGTGATAGGTTCTACAAGACTAAGTTTATTTCATGGATTATGATTTCTATTTGAATGGTACATCGTAATACTATGACTCTAGGAAATAGTCACATAGCATATGCAGTAGGTATTGTTAAGGTAGATTCAATTGATACTAGGACAAAATAACATTTACTATTTAGATCAGCAAACTTTTCAACTAAATAATGTTTAAGTCCATGTACTTGATCTCTTCGTTCCATATTTCAATAGAAATGGAACACAAACTAAATACGTGCAAATGCATTTTGGTTTTCGTTCGTTAGAAATGTATATTGAAGTATTTGTGATATTTGTTTTTTTTTATATATTAAAATGTTGCCAAGGGTTTTTGGATCTCCGTTTATGATCTATATAAACTGAAAGTCGAAAACCCCTAGCAACATAACCTCCATCACAGTTGATCCCTATGTATTAAAATATTTGTGATATTTCTTATGAGCCGACATCATTAACGCCTGGGAATAGAAGCGCCCTCTGGGCTATAGTAACGCCCCCCTCAAAAGGGACGACTAAGAAGCTCAAATTTTACGACGACAGGGCTGAGTCTCATAGATCATTTTACAAAGCACTCATGCATATTTCAAGGATGTGTTATTTTACGCAAACATCACTTTCCATAACAGTTTTCTTTTTTCTAATACACCATCTTGATTGGACCATGATTTCACAATTTTTCGGTATAAATCAATAACATAATTTTATTATGATTCATTATCTGAATTTTAATGTTTTTCAGCTTAGTGTTCTTATGAGCACTTCCACAACCTTTAACTGAGCGCTTTCTTTGCCTAAATTGCCATTTTTGCATTCGTATATCGTGTGGCAGGTACGACGATATTCTATGCCCAGAGAAGTTTCATTACGAAAAGATCCTGAACCGTCCGAGAATCGAACCCAGACATCTTTAGCATGGCTTTGCTTTGTAGCCACGGGCTTTAACCACTCGGCTAAGGAAGGCCCCAGGTTCAACATTTTGATGTAATATATGACTTGAAAAGATTTCAAACTGTGGGATTCATTAATCCATTTAAATTAAAGGTGACGCACAGAGCACGTAACTTTGAAAAAAGAACCCGATTTAGTTTCCCCAGTGTAGATTCTAATATGACGAACCATTAATTTTTATCATAAATGTAAATTACAATCTGCTGCCAAGGCAATTAGCTGACCATCTCTAATCCCAGTCCACTTCACATTTGCCAGATTTGGTGGATAGACTACCCATGGTGATATTTTAAACGAATTACCCACCTTCAACGTGACCCTCCCCTATAGAGAGGAGCACATCGTGCCTAAAAACCTAATTAGATTGCACGCGTTGGTGAGCTGGATGATCGGTGCAGAGGCACTGCAACTGTGACACATTTACATGTACAACTATTCCGTAATTACTGGACAGGGAATGATTAATGCTATCATGCCACCACCGCGCCACAATGTACCCCAATATGATTTTATTATCTAAAATATCACTGTGCATATTTCGTTCATTGTTTCTGAATTCCCGTAGTTAATTTCATCGCTCGTTTCCCACGTTCACGCCGTGGTACTGGGTAATTATTTATCGTACCTTTCCAAATCGATTCCGGTGCGGGTGGATCGGTGGCAAAAAAGGGAATTAATGTAATTTGTGATGATGGATAAATTGTTCTTCTCCTTGGCATTACGTCCTCACTGGGACAGAGCCAGCTTCCTCAGCTTAGTGTTCTTATGAGCAGTTATTAACTGAGAGCTTTCTTTGCCAATGTTGCATTTTCGCTTTCGAATATCGTGTGACAGGTACGATGATACTCTATGCCTAGGGAAGTCAAGGAAATTTACATTACGAAAAGATCCTGGACCGACCGGAAACCCAGACACCTTCCGCATGGCTTTGCTTTGTAGCCACGGACTCTATCCACTCGGCTAAGGAAGGCCCCCATGGTTAAATTGTAACATTCCGGAATAGGACAAAAGTCTAAGGATTTTCATTCCAATTCGAGAATCCCATGACATTTACAGAGCAAATTTTATGTTTTATAAATTCATTTGCTATTTTCGAATGACTTTTTTAGTCCGGCTGACGAAAAAACGAGAACCATTTTATAACGGCAGACGATCGATTGTACGATCCTTGAAAAAGTTCAAAACCCATCGCCTCGGCCGAAACGTACAAAAGGTAAAAAACGTCGTCTTCCGACAGCCAGACTGAGAATATCTACCATGCGAAAATAGAGTCTTTGTCATGAATCATACGGGAGTTGATTGAAATTATTACGGTGGTGTAACATATTGGGTGATTTAAGTGAGTAGGAATTACAGGAGAGTTTTATATATACGCAGATTACCACAATAGTAGAAGTAGGTAAATTATCTAGTACCAATATGCTTCAACGAACAAAATAATGCTACATGATATGTTCTAAAACTGTTCATTACAAGCCCATACGACTGAAACCAAACCACCCTGTTGGAACTTGCAGCCAAAACCAATCAACATAGATTACAATCAATGTTAATTCGAGCTATGGTATCGTTCGATATCAATACTTTCCGCCGCTTTCTCCCCGATATGATTGACGGTTTCCTGACTTCTTCCCTCCGGAACGAGATTGGAAATTTAATTTAATTTAGTTAGGTACGCTGCGTAAAAAACAGCACAGGAAACGGAAGATAAAATTATTCAGCAAACAGCAATTATTGTAATCATAACTGTAATCTGGTTATTATGAGCGAGTGCTATTGAAAGTGAATAAAATGAAAATCACAAATTAAAATACGATAACCAAACGTAACGATGATGGTAAATATTTGAAATTTGTTGCTCTTGGTGTTGGTGGTAGTGATCACACGATTTTACATAAAACCTGGTTTATCTTACGTTATATATCTTATACTACACTTTTTTTTATTAAATTTACGGAAGGGATTATAAAACTACTAATTGAACTTAAACACTTCACTTTTGCAAAAAATAAAATACTAAAATCACTAGTAAGGCGAGCAAATACCAAAAATTATAATATGTTGCTTATCTTGACAGACAGGCCTATTTCGTCTGCGTCTTACAGACTTCTTCAGTGTTCGACACGATTTATTTATTTGTTTGTTGGCCAAGTAGACGGATAAATAGCAACAGATTGCCATTTACGGTCCAGGACAATTTTAAAAGAGACGATCCTTCGCGGAACAAGCATCCTAATATTTTTGCATTCAGCATCAATGGCTCCCAAACATTGAGAAACGTCTGTCGTACATCTCTCTCTTACACTCCGTAGGAATATCTGGAGCAACTCAGGAAGAATTATAGGAAGAAGAAGCTACGAAGGAATTCCTGTAGGAACCCATGGGACCTGCAGGACAAAATCCTAGAGAGTCTCCAAAGGAAATCCCGGTGGAACTACGAAGCAATTCCTGAAGAAATTCAGGAGGTGTTCCTGGAGCGACTCTGGATGTCTGGAGGAATTCTTTGAAAAAATCTCCGGAGGAATTTCTGGAGAAAATTCCCGGATTAATTCCTGGTGGAAATCTCCGAAAGAATTCTTGTAGCAAATCCCTATAGGAATTTCTGAAGGAAATCTCCGGAAAAATTCTCGAGAATCTCCGAAATCTACTGAGGCATTCCTGTGGAAAATTTCCGGAGTAAATTTTGGGAGATATCTCCGGAGAAATCCTTGAAAACACCGGAGGAATTCATGGAGCAAATCTACAGAGCAATTCCTGGTGCAAATCCCCAAAGAACTTCCTGGAAGGGGCCCAGATAGCCGTAGCGGTAAACGCGCAGCTATTCAGCAAGATCAAGCTGAGGGTCGTGGGTTCGAATCCCACCGGTCGAGGATCTTTTCGGGTTGGAAATTTTCTCGACTTCCCAGGGCATAGAGTATCTTCGTACCTGCCACACGATATACGCATGCAAAAATGGTCATTGGCAAAGTAAGCTCTCAGTTAATAACTGTGGAAGTGCTCATAAGAACACTAAGCTGAGAAGCAGGCTCTGTCCCAGTGGGGACGTAACGCCAGAAAGAAGAAGAACTTCCTGGAATAAATCTCCGGAAAAATTCGCTAGAAAAATCCCCGAAATTATCTCTGGAGATGTTTCTCCATGAGTTTGCTTTGTGGAATTGAAACGCTTATTCCTTAATGAAATCATCGGAAAACCTTAATGTTTAGGCAAAAAAGGGAAAAATGTTGAATTTCACCGGAAAATTATTAAAAAATCTATGAATTTATGTCCAAGGGTTGCCGCCACAAACTCTTGGGTAAACATATTTTAACATCGTTTGGCAAAAAATACAAATTAAAATGTTCTAGGAATGATTTAATGAGGTGGGTCATTTTACCCCATCAGTGCGTCTTGGACCATGTTCCCTTACTTTAATTTGCCCTTCCCGGATGCATTTTAACGAAATCAGCATTGTCTTCAACTAGATCTACTATATTTCGGTCACGCTCAGAAATTGTTTCAGCTCTGTGACAGAGAACCACTTAGCGTAGGTAGGCAACTACAAAGTGAGATTCAATTCCGTGCAAGAAAGTGCTTTCCCGGGGCCACGTAACCGGAAATATGAGTTTCTGTCAATCTGTTGCCGGTAATGGTGGAATTCGCGTTTCAATTGTGGAAGCGGGAGTGAAGTATCTCGCGGCATTTTTGTCTTTCCATGGCCAAATAAGTGGGATGACTTTAGTCTGCTTGCATGTCCTTTTTCTATGCCTGCTAGTCTGAAATTGAACATAGTGGATGTGAAAAACATCAACGGAAATGATGAAACCGCTTGCAATCAAATGTAATTGCAATTCTGAATGGCAAGTTAACTGGACGAATTGCAGGAAAATCCTTGGAGTAATTACGGGAGGAATTTCTGGAGGACCTATTTACGGTAAAACACTGAATTAATATCAGAGGACGTAAGGTTTGGCTATCTATCATTAACCCACCTCAAATTTACTATACATAAAGTGTTTAATTTGTACCCTCGCTAGACCAGGGTTCGAATCTCGGCTTAACTTTTACATCTTTCCTGTTGTTTTCTCAAACCGATTCTGTAAATCGTGAAACTCCTGAAAATTTTGAAAATTTCCCTGGTTTTAAATCGAGACTACTCAAAATTAAAAGCATGTACACCACTTTTTATTATACCAAAATGAACATTAATACAAAACGCAGGCTTCCTCGAGCCGGTTTTTCAATAAATTGACTATACATATTTTAAAAAATCAAACAACGGTGGTTAGTCCCCAAAAATTGTCAGTAAAAAGTTATGCTCTTTAGGTTAGTATTCAAATTTGGTTGAAGTCTGAACTATGAAATCTTCACAAAATATTCTAAGAAAGATTTCGAAGAGCTCCTCGCTTGGAAATTACGATATTCTGAGTAGGATTCGAGAAATTCTATTCCAATTGCTGAAAATTTCAAAATCCTCTCTCGCGCGAGAAGCGTGACCTCAGACCTTAACAGTTGCTGGATATTTTCATACACGGAGCCGCAAATCAACCCAACTTTGACTTCTTTTGACGCAATTCGGCCCTTCCCAAATTTGGGTAAACTGACATATACCTATCATTAGGTTGTTTTCATTTGACAACGGCAAAACAAACAACTCAGTGCAAAAAAAATCTACCCTGCGTAAGCTTTCGAAGTCTCCGTGATGGGTAAAAACAACTTAACGTTGGGTAAACTCGAAAGAACTAAAATTTTGCTTATTCCATTAAACTTCGACGCTGGGTCGGTGCGTCTCTCTCTGTTTTTGACAACATTGCTGTTGCGAGAGAAGCAAAACAACCCAACCGTGGGAAAAAACTAAAGTTTACCCAAATTTGAGTAAAAAGAACTTATTTTTTGGGTATTCTGATTTCTCCGTGTACCTTATGAAGATGTATTTTGGACCCCCTAAGAAAGTGATTTTAGTTTTTTGTTCAAATTAATTAAATGCACAGCGTAACCAAGTCAGAGAACATGTCAAAATGTAGAGAAAAACTTCCTCTACGAGAAAAAAATGCCCATACGGTCATGTAGGATCCAAAAAACGTCGAAAATAATTGAATTTTGAAGCACTGTTTTTCATTATTTTGGACACATATATACATTTATATACACACACCAATACATTTTGGACCCTCAAAGTATATATTTCGGACACCCGGCATTTTTATCGTTTGGCGGCAAAGTCTACGACACTGGTTGTTTAATATGCTTGCCCATCGATTGACAACGGAAAACTGAAGAATTTCTACGCTTTTAGTTCAGAAATTCGAAAAATTATGACGGCTTCAATTCCAATAAACACATTTTCTATGTACAAACGGTTGATGCAAACACGGAATAGTCCTATTTGTCCAAATGGCATGCGAATTGAGTTGGTCTTTCGATTTAAACTGGAAAATTTGCAGGAAAATTGCCCAGGGGGTCCAAAATATATTGGCTACCTTAATTGTGGTTCATATTTTGGACAAATGTGCGGCAAAAATGAGGTGACATTATTTAGTTAACTTAGTTTTTACTGTGTTGAAAGCGTTATTAGAAAAAAAAAACTGAATGAATCTTTTGAATATCTTCGAAAATATTCTGGAGGAACCGCTGGAAAAATTACTTAACAATTTTTGGAGAACTGCTTAAAGAAATTGTTTGATGAATATTTAATGGGATATCCGTAGGATTGTCCAAATACCAGACGGTGGCATCGGCAAATCGTTCAAGCAATCGAATGAAATCACAGAAAAAGTTTTAAAATTTCGGCGAACGCTTGGTAGAATCCTAAAGATCTTCCTTGATAGCGGAATTTGGGGCAAAAAATTTGTTCTATATAGAACAATGTTATATAACTTTGTCGAAAGTTTATCAAAGATATCAATTTATCATGTTAGCTAGTTTTACATCTTTTCATAAGCACTGTGTCATTTAGAAAGAAAATTTATTTTGAACATATTAATTTTGATGCTTCTCAAATATTATCCAAAATAATGTATTTTTCAGCACTATGGTACAAGTTTGCCACCTATACGGGGCAAGACGGTCACCGAAAAATCAAGTAAGGCAATTCTTTACTTTCTAGTGGCAATTTAGTACATATTTTAAAAATAACCGTCATAATTAACTACTTTATAACAAGGTTTGGTCCATGCTGGACTTTTACTAGACATAATCGATGAATCTCTTAATACCGGTCAATGTCGGGGATGTATGGGAACAGTCAGTTGTTGTACCGATTTCAAAAGTATCTGGAACAACTAAATCTCAAGAGTTCGAACCGATAAATATTCTGCGAAATTATGCGAAGAATCAATTACTGGAATATATAAGTGATCAAAACATATTACCCTGTAAGAAGTAGTTGTTAAAGTGTATGAAGGGAATAACATTTGTGTCATTTGTATGAGGAAAGCATATACAAATGTGTAGATAATAGATGCTTGAAGATGTTTGAGTAACTATAGAATGCTAAAACAGCATGAGTCTACAGAGAACTCGCGTGTAATTATTCAGAATGTATTGCTGTGTGCGTTTGAAATGCAAATATCAAATGCGGGAACACCAAATGCGGTAAGATTTTCAACAAGGAATGCGAAGTCAAAGATTGAATTTGATTGCTAGGTTGGCGGTGATATGGACTATGGTTGCTAAGTATCCTTTGGTTACTTTGTGTTACCGCATTTAAAGCCCAGTTAGGATTGATTTGCACGTCAAACGCAAACAGCAATATAAAGAGTAACTCATTTACACTACTGAGTATTTGTTAACCATAATGTAAACAACCCCAGACCCCAGGGACCCAGATAGCCGCAGCGGTAAACGCGCAGCTATTCAGCATGACCATGCTGAGGGTCGTGGGTTCAAATCCCGCTGGTCGAGGATCTTTTCGTAAAGGAAATTTTCTTGATTCCCAGGGCATAGGGTATCTTCGGACCTGCCACACGATATACACATGCAAAAATGGTCAAGCGGCAAAGAAAGCTCTCAGTTAATAACTGTGGAAATGCTCATAAGAATATTAATCTGAGAAGCAGGCTTTGTCCCAGTTGGGACGTAACGCCAGAAAGAAGAAGAAGAATGTAAACAAAAAAAGGCTTTTCGAATCGCGAGGGTTTGAATGCGCACAAGGACCGTAAAGGGTTTGAATGCGCCAAAAACGTGTACAAATCAGTTTTGAACCGGATTTACGCGAGTACGGACGCGTCGAGTGAGAAGTATGGGCGCGTGTTTATTGTTCTGGGACTTTGCAGATAACCGAATTCACGACGTACCTCTCTACCAGTAGCATATTTTTTCGTACAGAAAAATATTCATGTCATTTTGACTTTTACGTTTTTTCTATAATTTTGCGCCACTTTTTCACGAATTAAAAAATAAACCGGTTTTTGGAATCCGTGTTGATATTGATTATTACTCAACTGGTTTTGAAGATATTCCTATGTTCCTAGGGTGACCGATTTTCTCCATATAAAACATTTTTGACCGTCATTTCGTTTCAAGTTAATTTATCGAAACAATAAAATATGGGCTATCCAATGTCAGGTTCAAACATCTCTACTTTTCCAGAAAGGCGTGTATATTTCCAGAATGTGTTATTCTACGCAAACTTTACTCAACTTTCGTTTCAACTAATACATCATCTCGATTGGACTATGATTTATATATTTATCGACGCTGCCCGATATTGGAAAACGAAATCCCGAAATTTATCAAATCTCGGAATTTTTTGTCCTGAGATGTCCCGGAATGGACACTCTAATTGTGAATCATTCAATTAGAGTGGAAATGTTCACTATGAGTTGAAAAAACGAATAGTAGGGTAGAAGTACCAATTATGTCAATAATTCGACAAAATATGACAATATGAAAGCATTCCCGGTCATAAAAAATACAGTTGAGCAAATTAATGTCCAATTTCAGTTTTGTTGGTTCCAAAAGACTAAAAAATCATTATGCGAACTGTGTCAGCAAATTATAGCTTATAAAGTTTGAACATTCTGAACGTACAGAGTCCATTTTGAGAACTGTTAAGTAACTCTGGTCAGGAATACAAATATTAAAAAAAATAATTATCTTGAATCTATTGGTTGCTAAATAAAAGTATTTAGGATACAGTCGAACGTAGGATCAGTAACAAAGTTAAACTTTTTGATTTCGAAAGATAATGATTTTATTTCTGAAATTCCTGTTATACTGGGAGGCTCCTTAAACGATTTAAATAAGATTCCTGAAAGGTTTTTAATGAAATCTCTGGAACGTTTCCAAAAAGTTGTCCGAAAGATTTCTAATGTAAAACCCTGGGAGGTTTCTGACAAAAATCCTGGACAGCTTCTGGAGACAATACTGTATAAACGGATGAAAAGTTTGGAAAGGTTTTGATGAGAATTTTGTACATTCTGATGAAAATGCGGGAACGATTCTGATGAGTATCTTGGAAGAATTCTGCTGACAATCTTGAAATGATTCTAATAAGATTTCAGGAACAGTTCTGATGAAAAATTGGCATCGATGCTGATAAAATCATGAAAGGATTCTAATGAGAATCGTGAGAGGATTTTGATGAGAACTTTGAAATGGTTCTGATGAGAATCCTGGAAAGATTTCTGATTCATACAAGGATTCTGACAAGCAACTTGAGGGATAACCTCTGACAAGAATCCCGAGTGGATTCTGATGAGAATTCTAAGAATATTCTGATGAGAACTCTGAGAGAATTTTGATGAAAATCCTAAGAGAATTCTGAACACGATCCTGAAAAAAATATGATTATTACAAGGAATTTGATATGGATCCTGCGATGATTGATGTATTTCGATTAGCATAATTGATAGATTCTAATGAGAATTTTGTGAGGATTTTGAGAGATCTTCAAGTCTTCATTTATGTGCCAATTCATGTATTGTTAAAAATATGAATTTAATCTCCGAAACCAAACATCGGAGCAACTGAACAAAACCCAAAAAAGCCCATATACGTCCAAAATGTCCCATTTGAAATACAGTTGCCTCTCCACATCTCGATATTGAAGGGACCATCGTGATAGGGAGAGATCGAGACAAAGAACAAACTTTAAATGAATTCTGGATTACATCGAGATACGGAGATGTGGAGATAAAAGTATATTGAGACGTGGAGAGAGAAATTGTATGCAGAGTGAATAGACCTAAGAAATCATCGACATAGGGAGAAATATCGAGATTTAGAACATCGAGATATAGAGAGTCGGCTGTACATTGAATTTTATTCAAGAATGGACTGTTGGAATACGAGGTGTGCACTACGTTTCCAGCCGTGTATCCGGATTGGCCACCGGTATCCAAATCTTTGTGGATTCATTTGAGGGTGCAACTAATCCCCTGCACAATACTGTTAAATTTTGAGAATGGCTCAATTGAGTCAAAAGGTATGAGCAATATAGTGCAAGAAAGTCTTCCACACCTTTTAAGGGTTAATACATATGATGCTTTTCCGTTTACTCGATTCTGAACAAACATTTACGCACTCTGAACTTTCTACCTTTTGGAGGAATTCAAGCATCTTATGGAAAATGCTTTCAATAAATACTGGAATAACTTCCACTCAATTTGCTGTGCTCAAGTTTTAATTAAAGCCAACCAAAACGCGGTTCCATATTGACGGAACCATGCCAAATTTTCTTACGGAGCTCTCGTCTTGTCCTTCTTTCTATTAGGAAGTTCCTAACCGCACTCCGTTGTGACACCGTATCGTTTCGTTCTAATTCAATTTTGTTCTGAAGAATTTGAAACATGCTCGTTTGGGCTGTGGAAGCTCCAGCGAAACCACCACCAGATCCGATGCGAAAGAAGTAACTTTTTCTGCAGTTTCTTTGTAATTGAGCGCTAGACGGGAAAGTCTTAAAAGCAAACACAATCTTAATTACTTTTGAGCTTTTAGCAAGCTTCAAACAGTGCGAGAGATGACTCAAACTTTTGAAGCAGCTTGAGTGACTATATTGGGTTACAGCTTGAGTGACTATATTGGGTTACAGGGTTACACACTCGTACCCCGTTCATTTGGAAAATGGAATTCAATTTATTCAAAAGTTTCCGAGAAGACCGTTGTGTGTCTGTTTTTCAACATGTAGGAATAATTCAGAAATAATACACGGTCTGCTACATCTTGTGGCGCTTTCAAACGGAATACGAACCATCTTGCTCTTTCTGCCAGAGATGTATGTCAGCTTTTTCCAAATGAATTTCCCCCAAACAGACTGGGAAAGTTTTCCAGCAAGCTGTAAATTGTGGCCAGTTGAAGCATGCTAACTGGTGGTTTAAGTTTTGCTTTCCTGGAAAATTTCCAATATGAGTACACAGAGAGGAAGTGGCACCACTCATTAGTGTCGTTTGACTAATGCACGAGTTCAAAATTTATGGCGAAAACTTTGCTCACGATTTTCGAACTCGGTTAGATATAGTTGAAGTGTTGGTTGGATAATGAGCTAATCTTAAACTTGGTATTTGGTCTAGTGTCACGATAACACTTGTTGTAAGCATCGTTTCCTGGAATCGGTCGAGTTTTAAACTGATACGGAAATTCGTATGATGAATATAGAAAAACCCTCAGTTCGTGCTCGAAATAAACTTCGAAGAAACTCCATCAATTCGCCTGTTTAGCTTTCTACGTTCGTGCAAATAAGCATTGACGAGATTCCTGTGTCCGGATCATTCTGGTGCAAATAACAGATGATAAGGCTGAATCGAATTTCGAGAGTTCTCAAATCTCAGCGAAAGGGTTCGTCGAACAGCATGTTCGAATCCTCGTTAGATTGATATTCATCCTGCGTGACGTGACGTGGAACGACGAATCTGTCTCACCTGGATCTTATCCATATCAGCCAAAGCTTGTGAAGCTAACTTAATTTTGACACTCTTGCCTCACCAGCCGATCCGAAGAAAAGAAATTGAGTCCGTACACTCGGAAGAAAGAAAATCACTCGATGCAACAGACGTGCTGGCAGTGGAAATATAAACAGAAGAGTGAAAGTTTGAACACATGTTTCAGTGTTTTGACATATCTTTTGAAAAATTAAGCTAAGACAAGATTTGCTTGGAAGTTATTGGATCCAAAGAAAACATCGAAAGAATAACACAATATGAACTCATTTATTGGAAAAATAATATTCAATGAATACAATATTGAAAAATAGAATAGAATTCTAAAGATAATTAATAAAATAATAAAATATTTGAAATTTGTATAACGCTTTCAAGTGGCCCTCATAAAAGTCGAAGCTGCAATGAAGTGAAGATATACATTGTTGTAATTTTATCAGTTAACTCTCGCATAACCCAAGTAACTATATAGCACTTTAATTCGCCCTGCGTGCTAATATAGTGCTATTATACAGCTAACATGCCCTATATTTGGCGTATGATAGCAATATACGACCAAAAAGGCGAAATAGCGGGCTATGGTTACTTGGGAACTGATGATTTCGCATGAAAAGGCGTTGATAACCGAGCTACATTGTTTTTAACAAACTAATGGACAGAAATAAAAACATTCACCACTGAAAAAAGAAAAGGGTCCTCTTTTCATCGTAGCATTGTTGAATAACGCGTACACTGATAGGCAAAATAAAGTGCCCACCTTACCAGTTTTTGAATTTCTCTCATTGATTTGATTCAAATTAAAGTTAACACACTTAAATCTTTTTTGATATTTTATTTTTGATATTCTTTTAGAGTTGCACTTACGAAATTTTGATAAAAAAAAGAATTTCACTCAAAGAAAAAGAAAATCAATTTGTATTGAAAAATAAATAGTGACAAAATAAAGTGCCCACTTCCTTCTTGGCCCCAGAAAAGATGATTTAAGAAAAATAAAAAGCAATTTAATAGTTGATGTGTCCTCCTTTGGCCTAAAGGAATTGGTGGAGGCGCTTCGGCATGCTTTTCACCAGGTTTTGTAGGTGTTGTGGTTCTAGTTCTTCCCAGGCGCGCTCCAAGGCTTCAAAATAAGTATTTTTGTTGGTAACACCAGTTTTGTCAACCCTGGCATCGAGAATCTCCCACAAATTTTCAATGGGGTTGAGGTCTGAGCTTTGTGGAGGCCATTCCAGCGGTTTAATCCGACAAGACCGGAAGAAAAACTTGGTCTTCTTGGTAGTATGCTTCGGGTCGTTGTTCTAGAGAAACATAAATTTCTCTTCATGGCCCGTCTGGATCAGCGAAACCTCCAGATTTTCCCGCAAGATGTTGATGTAGGAATCTGTCGTCATTATTCCGTCGGTATTCACGAGGCTTCCTACTCCACTCCATGAAAAACACCCCTAGACCATCACATGTCATTACATCACACCTCCATGCGTCACCGTTCCTTGGATGTAGCGCTCCTGAAGCTCGAGCTGTTTAATGGAAAGCGGCGGGCTCGTGTGTGGTGCAGAGCGCCACATCCAAGGAACGGTGGAGCATGGAGGAGGAAATGTGATGGTCTGGGGGTGTTTTTCATGGAGTGGAGTAGGAAGCCTCGTGAAAATCGACGGAATAATGACGGCAGATTCCTACATCAACATCTTGTGGGAAAATCTGGGGGTTTCGCTGATTCAGACGGGCCTTGAAGAGAAATTCTTATTTCTCTAGAACAACGACCCGAAGCATACTGCCAAGAATATCAAGTCTTTCTTCCGGTCTTGTCGGATTAAACCGCTGGAATGGCCTCCACAAAGCTCAGACCTCAACCCCATCGAGAATTTGTGGGAGATTCTCGATGCCAGGGTTGACAAAACTGGTGTTACCAACAAAAATAATTATTTTGAAGCCTTGGAGCGCGCCTGGGAAGAACTAGAACCACAACACCTACAAAACCTGGCGAAAAGCATGCCGAAGCGCCTCCACCAAGTCCTTTAGGCCAAAGGAGGACACATCAACTATTAAATTGCTTTTTATTTTTCTTAAATCATCTTTTCTGGGGCCAAGAAGGTAGTGGGCACTTTATTTTGTCACTATTTATTTTTCAATACAAATTGATTTTCTTTTTCTTTGAGTGAAAATCTTTTTTTTTTATCAAAATTTCGTAAGTGCAACTTTTAAAGAATATCAAAAATAAAATATCAAAAAAGATTTAAGTGTGTTAACTTTAATTTGAACCAAATCAATGAGAAAAATTCGAAAACTGGTGAGGTGGGCACTTTATTTTGCCTATCAGTGTACATCCAATCGTTTGCTCAGTTTCTACAAGCTACAAACTTGGTAACCAATGTCTATTAGGGCGAGATCATAAATTAAGTGAAACTATGTATATTTATCAAAAGATATCCCCAATCTTTTGCACGGTAGTGTATCTACTTGAGAAACTACGATGGAATTTATTTCAAAGGGTGCCACTTGAAAGGATAGCCCTCGAAGGTTGATGTGATTGAAACTGATTGAATTGGTGTTTGGTTTGCGTGTTTGTATCGATGCTCGATTTTAGTATTTGGTTTTGATGGATGAGTGATTGCGTGGTTGCAGTTATTGGTAGATTGGTTTAGTTACATCTGAGCAACTTTTGAAAAGAGCGCAGCCTGAGTCCACATTATACACTCACTTTGACTGCAACAGCTATGGCAACAGTACACTCTTTTTAGTAATTGATGTTTTATTTTTATCTAACAGTTCATAGAACTATTAACTGACTTCTTCAATAAAGTTATCGTTTTTGTATTCATATTAGTTATGGCATTGCATTTAACCCCTCTACCAGCAGCTTAATTTTTCATTAGAAAATAATATAAATAAATCGTGATTATTTTTTTCTTTTTTGTTCTTTTTGTTCAATTTTTCACAAGTTCTCGAAAAACTCCGGAATTACTTCCCCACTGGGACTGAATCTGAAAATTTAAAAATGGAATTCTGTATAATGTTCAGCCTTTAATCATTACCATCAAGTTTTAAGGGTGATTCAAAGACAATTCAGGTTGCAAACCATAGGCATGAATCTGATTGAAGAAAACAATTTTATTCGATGGCAGAAGAGAATATGTTCATGAACTTGTTTGCTATTTTGTATGGATACTGGATCTTCTTCTAGATCTAGAATCTAGATCATACACTGGCAGCTTCTTCAGGGACTATTCCAGCCATTCCCGGAATTATTTCTTCAGAGTTTTTTGAGCAGTTTTAAGAGGATTTTTTTAATATTCTCGAAGAAATTTCTCAATTGGTGAAAAACCTGTTGTCCAATCACGCAAAACAGAGGACGTCTCCCGAAACTACTCTTACGGCGAGACCAGGGCAGAAAAGTGCTGTACATAATAATCTGCTAAGGATTAACTCCTGATTTCGTCGAATGTTCAAGAAACTTCCCCAAAGATTTCAAGATTTTTCAAAATAGATCACACCAGCGGGTTTGAACCTGGTGTAGTGGTTAGAACTCACGCCTCTCACGCCAAGGACATGGGATCGAATTCCATCCCCATCCCATTTAGTCACTTCTGACAAAAAATGTTATAGTGACGACTCTCTTCGGCAGGGAAGTAAAGCCGTTGGTCCCGAAATGAAATAGACCAGAGCTAAACATCTCGTTAATAAAGATAGAAAAAAATCACACCAGGAACTCTTTCGATTATGAGCAGTTTTTAGACTAATGTAATTTCCTCGGCCACCGCTTCCCCGAATTAACAAATTTTCCGAAAAATGATGGAATTTAAAACATTGACATTAAAAAATGATTTATTGAGCTTTTTTGTGATCCAATCCACCAAAAATATGAGACTTCAACTCTAATGGAGGATATAACTTCGCTTAAGGACTAGCGTTTTTTTAGGGCAATATTTTTTGGAAGCCCAAGCTACCTTGTTCGTTTATCCGCAATCGAAGTGTTTCTTTACTTTGCAATTTTTCATCGTTGCTAACATTATTTTGTAAAGTGTGACATTACGAAAGTCGACGTAAGATTAAACCCTGTTTTAGCTTCTTTTTCATACCTTCCCTTTTTTAATTATTTTTCAATATCCTATGTTTCCTGCTTCTCTATGGATCGCGTTATCGACCAAAGGTGACTCCCAACTCAGATCTTTTTCCTCCCACGGTTTTTGAGCTTTTGTCACACCCCTTGGTTAAAACTCAAATTTTGTTTTCCGTGTCTCTTCCAAAATGCCAGTTAGGAACAACCCCAGTGTTAAAACAAAAAGCCCTGTGGCATTTTTGTCGACAAAGTGAACGTCAAACATGCTCAAAAGTGTAAAGTTTAAATATGTTATAGCCGTTATTTGGGCAGGAAAAATTACTAATGTAGTTGCAAGAGAGCATGCTTTTTCGTGTTACTAAATAGAAACAAGAATTAATTAATCATTTTAGTACCCCATTACTCATGGAAAACTATTTTGAAAGGAATACCTTTCGAATCGAAAGTCAGAACTAAAAAGACATGTAAACTTCTATTGCTGGCCGCGTCCATCTTCTTTATTACGATGAAGGGGAAACATATTGATGGTATGACACCTTTTAAAAGAGTGGCACAATGAATCATGAAAATATTTTTAACAAAATTCTAAGAAACATTGCAATTTTTTTGGGAGATTCCTGAAGTTTGCTTTGGTGGGCTATTTGACGAATTAGTTTGGATTAATTATTCATGAATCTTTGCAAAACAATAAGAACAATTTCTTTTGATTGGAATTTTTGTTTGGAAAAATCCATTGATAATACTTGAAAAATTATGGAAGAACCTGAAAAAAAAACCACCAAGGATTATATAGAGGATTTTTCTCAGGTATTTCTGGAGGATTTCCAAAAAAAAATCTTTATGAAACCGTTCGATTTTTTAAGAAGTTTAAGATTTTGTGCAGAAGCTCTGTAGAAATACTTGTACGGATTGAAACAAAAACAAAAATCTGAAACAACACCTGAAGTGATTAATAAATTGGAGAGTTTTAGCTTGAAACTTATGTAAAAAATATTCAAAGACTACCTTGAAAGAAATTCTGGAGAAATCATTGCAAAAATCCCTGAAAAACTCCCTAAAACTAAAATAATGTATTTAATTGTTCCTGAAAAAATACAATACCAATCTGACATTTGAACATTTTTTTTATTAATTCCGACAATAATCTGTATCACGACTTCTTAAGTAACAACTTGGAGGGAAACTTTTAGAAAAATATCAAGAGGAGATATTTTTTCATGCATTTCGAAGGTGGATAGAATCTTTCAACAAATTTCTGCATAAATCATATAAACACTTTTGGAGGGGAGCAAGGAACAATTCCTACAAAAATTCATAGAACAATTGTACAAATGCCCATAAAAAATCTTGAAAGAATTCCTTAAGAAATTACCAGAATAATTTCAAGAAGCTGTAAGACTGTTTACGAATTTACGAAACTAATGGAGAAATCTATTAAAATTCAATAATAATTCTTACATGGAAAAAGAGAGGAGGTATCAAAGAGGTAACAAGGAGTTCATGAAGGAATACAAAGAATAATCAATGAAGAAAAATCTGAAAAAATCTCGCATACTCTGAGATAACGCCCTAAAAGCCATTGGTAGCCACATGTGTAGATCATTGTTTCTGAGCAAAAGAAAGAATAAGCATCCAAATCAACATCACGGCCAGGTAGCTAATGATCCTTTCTTTCCCATAGCGTTGTTAAATAACATGAAAATCCTTTCAAATGCTCAGAAACAACGAGCTACACACATGGTTACCAATGGCTTTTAGGGCGAGATCAGAAGTTATGCGAGAAATATGCATGGAGCCAGGAAAAATATTGAGCATTAATACAAGAAATTCCTCAAAAAAATCATTGTAGGATCCTATAAAAACCTGAAGGAAGTCCTTGAATTCCTGAAAAAATGCTGTAAGGAATACTTGAAAATATTTTTGAAGCATTTCATTAAGAAACCACTGGAGAAATATATAAAAAAGTTTCGGAGAAATCCTTGAAAAGAATCTTTTGAAAAAAAAAACCTGGATATCAACTCGGAGGTATTTTTAGAGGAACAATTTCTTGAAGAATTTGGAATCATCAGACAAATTTGAATGAAATCCTACGAGGAGTTCTAGAATAATGTCCTGTTTGAATCTCAGTTATCATTTCTCAATAAATTCACACTTTAAAAAGTATCCTCAAGAGAATCCCTTAAATGATTCTCGATGGGATCCGTGAAAGAAATTCTGGGGGATCACCTGGATAATTTCCTGAAGAACTTCTTGGAGATATCACTTGACTCATTCATGTACGATTTTCTATGTGAGTTCTTAATACAATACGCTTCACCTAAATACATTCTGTGCTACTTACAGTATCGGACATATAAATTGCACCAGAACCGTTTTCCCATACAACTTCAGAGAGCTATATCTCCGCTGTTGCTCAACCGATTCTTTTCATTTTTTCTGTGACGAACTACAAATTACCTCGACTATTGATTCAAAAGTTATAGATAGGTTGAATTTTGACATGAAAAATGCACCAAGACACAAAGTGATGTAGCAGACGAATCTATGACAAAAGGTCGAAAGACAAAAGGTCGAAAGGACAAAAGGTCGAAAGACAAAATGTCGAAAGACAAAATGTCGAAAGGACAAAAGGTCGAACACGATTTGCATGGTGGGAATTTTTCCTTCTTTGAAAAAAGATTTTCGAACCCACTGAGTAGAATCCCAATAAAAATAATTATTGGAGTTTTGTACCTTTTTAATTTGAGCGGAATTCTACTTTTTGCTTTCCTTTATCTTGATGGATGTTTATCTAATAAAAAAATAACATTGTTTTTGTTGAAAAACTGATTTTTGAAATATAAAAATAAAAAATGTTTTAAACTCGATTGTTTGATTGCATTTTCCATTTTGACTTCAAACTCATACGATTATCTGGGTTGACAATACTTTGGAGACGACTTATCCCCATATCCACCACCCTCTGCGGTTTTGTCAATGCCGGTAGTGTGTGAGAGCTGCGGGTTATCGATGAGGGATTCCACGGAGGCATGCAAGTCGATTCTGATCGACCATTTCAAAAATATCTGAAACTTTGCACAGTTTTCCAGTTCCATCTAAATCGTCATTTTCCGATATCAAATCTTCAAGTTGAGTCACGACTAACTTTTCAAAAGGGTGTATGTGAAAATGGTTCAAAAATATTCAAAAAGCTGCACAGCAAAAACGGTTCGTTCGATTGTTAGACAACTAAAGAAACAAAGTTAGACAACTAAATAAAGATTCCAAAAAAATACACACAGTAAAAAAAAATTTTTTTTTGCATTAAAAAACATCATTTTTGTCACAAAAACTCAAATATCTCAAAACCCTATCGGAATACCAACGTAATTTTTTGAGGGAAAACGGTCCATTATATTAGCTATCTACCATAAAAATTTGGTGATGGTAAGCCAATAAACAAAAAAGTTATGACATTTCAAATATTTCACAAATTTGACACTTAGTGAAATTTTTTTTTTTCATTGTTAATTTTTTTTAGGACCGCAGTTTGTTGCTGATTTTTATGTTAAGGGTACCACATGAGGTTAACAAGTTGTTTTCATGATATTTTATTTAATTATTCATAACTATTATAGCATCTATTAGAAAGTTAGACGCGATCCAGTGTTGTGATCTAAAGTCTTGATAGTGTCATATTTTTTATTGTACGTAACTGAAGAAAAATTCTCTCAATAGTGTTGAAACCTTTTGATAAAAGAAACCTATAAGAAATCTAATATTGAAGACAAAAGCTACAAAAAAAGTTTTCTACACAGGTATACGACTAGTTTACCTGCAAAAAGTTTACCTCGTAGAGAACAAGGCGGGTCTATACCCAGGTGATCTAGTATACGTAAAGCAGGTCAGTTTTCTCGGCGCTGGTTTTCTCCACAAAGTTAAAATCTGATTACACCTGGGTATAGATCCGCCTTGGTAGAGAATAGACTTTGTTAATCATCTTTGGGAGAAAGCGAGTAACTTCAGTGTTCGAAAGTGCTACGAAATCTCACCGAAAGCACCATAGATAAACTGAAAGCGGCTGGTTATGCTCCAATGTCTACATTGAATACAAATTTACGCATTTGTACGTCCTGCCGTTTAAACGTTGACAAACGGGCAATCTGTACATCATCGGTGGATCAGGTTGGAAGTTCGAAAACAACAACAACTGAGGAATTACTAGATGCACCGACAACAGCTGAGGAGTTACCAGAAGTACCAAGTGCAGATAGTCTTGCCACGGTACCATCAGCGACATCTGTTTCAACAAATCAATCAGAAGATGAGTGCATCCAGAAGGTCAACATCGAACGCTTCAACGAAGGGATAGCTGGAATAAAAGTGACTCCGATTAAATGGACGAAGATGGGTTACGTCAATTATCCCGAGAAAAAATACCGTGAAATCAACGAAGCTATACGAAGAAACCTCTCCAAATTAGGACCTGAGGATGTGGAAAATACAGACTACGATGAGGTAATTATGAATATGAAGGAAAGATTCTCGAATCTAGCCACGACAAGGAAAGAAAAATTATTGATTTTGTCGATGCTGCCAAGCTCGTGGTCTATTCAAGACGCCATTGATGAGTTCAAAACCAATAGAAATACAGCAAAAGAGGCAAAACAATTCAAAAATAACTGTCTTGCAACCAAAAATGCTAGGTCGAGTACTTCATTAACATATGAGACAAAAGAAAAAATAATTCAATATTTTGAAGACGATGAAGTAAGTAGAGCTATGACTGGCCAAAAAGATTATGTATCTGTAAAAAAAGATGGAAAGCGTCAAGCAATCCAAAAACGATTAATGATGACTACTTTGAAAGAAGCGTATACACGCTTCAAGGAAATTAACGAAAATATTAAGGTAGGTTTTTCCTCATTTGCAAGCCTTCGTCCAAGGCAATGCAAGCTTCTATCCAATTCAGGAACACATAATGTTTGTGTGTGCACAACACACGAAAATATTAACCTAATCTTACATAGTTTGAAAAGAATCAATTTATCAAAGGATATTAAAATGTTAACTGGTAGTCTTTTGTGTGAAAATACAACATCAAATTGCTATCTACGATCTTGTTCGGATTGTCCAGATTCTTCATCATTGGAAAATACTTTATTCGCTGAGTTTGAAGAAAATTATATTGATCAGTTATCATTTGAGCAATGGGTGACCACGGATAGGTGTGACCTAGAAACTATTGTAAAACCTGTAGATGAGTTTGTGTCATTTTTTTGCTTGAAATTAGAAAGTTTAATTCCTCACGACTTCATTAAAACAGAGCAATCCCGCTTTTTAAAAAATACGAAAAATACATTACAAGATGGTGAATTTTTAGTCATTTGTGATTTTTCTGAAAACTATAGCTTTGTATTGCAAGATGAAGTGCAGTCCCATCACTGGAACGTACAACAAGCTACAATTCATCCATTCGTTATTTATTTCAATGGAAGTACGCAAATTGAACATTTTAGTTTTATTGTAATTTCCGAAGATTTAAGACACGACTCAGTATCTGTAAATTTGTTCATTGCCAAAATGATTAACTTTTTACGCGTTGATAAGGATAAAGAAATCAGAAAGATATATTTCATGTCTGATGGAGCAGCATCGCAGTACAAAAACCGTAAGAATTTTTCGAGCCTATGTCAATTTAAATCAAAGTACGGAATTTATGCAGAATGGCATTTCTTTGCTACGTCACATGGCAATGGTCCTTGTGATGCTATTGGAGGAACCATAAAGCGCATGGCCACAAGAGCAAGTTTAGCCAAAGAACGTGAGCATCCAATTAAAACTGCAAAAGAACTATTTGATTGGGCGAATCGCAGAAAAGAAGAAGATTTAACAAAATTATCATTTTGTTTTACTACTACTGAAGAGTACGAATTAACGGCATCAGAGCTCAACAAGCAATATAATAACGCGAAAACGATCCAAGGAACCCAAAAATTTCACTGTTTCATTCCATTGTCAGAAAATAAAATTAAAGCAAAACTATACTCGAACTGTACTGATAATGATGCAAAAGTGTTCGATATTGTAAAAAAATTGAATAACAATAAATAAATAAATAAGTATTAATAAAATGTTTTCATGATCTCATAACGCATACCCAAATCCAAAACTTTTAAAGTTCATATATAACATTTAGAAACTCATCGATGATACTCTAAAAAAAAAATATCCTGGTAAAAAAAAATTTATTTTCGTGTAATCTGTTAATTCATTTTAATTTATACATATATACATATACATATAATATTTATACATATACATAATATTTATACATATAATATACATAATACTAATGAATACATGAAAACGACTTGTTTAATTCACGCAAGGCCCTTAACAATAAAATCAGCAACAAACTGCGGTTCCCGTAATAATTTACACCGAAAAAATTTTTTTTTTCTACTTAATGTGAAAATTGTGACATGTTTGAAATGTCATAACTTTTTTGTTTATTGGTTTACCATCAATTTTTATGGTAGATAGCTAATATAATGGACCGTTTTCCCTCAAAAAATTACGTTGGTATTCCGATAGGGTTTTGAGATATTTGAGTTTTTGTGTCAAAAATTATGTTTTTTACTGTGTGTATTTTTTTTGGAATCTTTATTTAGTTGTCTAACTTTGTTTCTTTAGTTGTCTAACAATCGAACGAATCGTTTTTGCTGTGCAGCTTTTTGAATATTTTTGAACCATTTTCACATACACCCTTTTGAAAAGTTAGTCGTGACTCAACTTGAAGATTTGATATCGGAAAATGACGATTTAGATGGAACTGGAAAACTGTGCAAAG
Organism: Aedes aegypti; assembly: GCF_002204515.2. Lineage (NCBI taxonomy): Eukaryota > Metazoa > Arthropoda > Insecta > Diptera > Culicidae > Aedes > Aedes aegypti. The sequence goes on from NC_035108.1 coordinate 407,709,418, forward strand.
TTTCAGCTCAATAGAAAAAAATGAATTGAAAAATTTTCCAAATTTTGGTGCTGTTGCTTGGAATCACTCCGATGGATCATTAGTCATATATTTGAAACAACCGTTTTAAAAGGTGGTCAATGGAAAGTAAGTGGGGTGTTGCGATAAACTTTTGAAACCCACCTGCCTTTCATATGCCTTACACATGCCGGGTAATGAAGCGGCATGAGCGCAGTTTTTGTATTCAATAGTTTAATATTTCATTTTAACCCCAAAGGGCTTCCAATGCATTTTAGCGCTCATGCTAATAAACTGAACAATTAAATAAATAGAGGCAATTAAATTAGTTCACAGCGGTCACAATGTGCTACATCACACCGAATAAATCATTCAGGTCCCTATACCCAACGGAATTTAGGTAGACACAATTGCATCAATAGCCCCGTTCTAATTCGTTCGCTACCCGCTAGCCCCGGTAGAATCATTTATTCCCATTTTACTATTTAGCGATTCACAGTACGTCCACTTTTCAAAGAAAATTGTTGTTGGGTCACAGTTTGTGGCCTTTCCTGGTCTTCAATATTTCAGTTGCGTGCTATTCTGCCCGAGCAGGAACGCATAACAAGCTCCTCTATACAGCGTGCCATGTTTTGGTGTTATATCATAATTATAAAGGTATTAAAAGTATAGTTCAAAATAATTAAAAATAACTCAATTGTGTATTGGTAAGCTATTGAAGACTGCTTCACGGTGTCGAAATGTCGAGTATTATCGAGCTTCCATGTTCTTTGAACATTTCTACGGAAAGGTTAAGCATTTGGGCTCAGATTTTGTAACTGTAAGATTAATATATATTCTGTTGGGAAAACTTTCCCGTAAATTTAGTATGGGACACTTTGAACTGCAAAATTGGTTTTTCTTGACACCGTACTTAAAAAAAAACACTTTTTATATGAAGTATCGCAATACCAGTTTGGTGTTCTTAGAAAATGCATGAGATTTTATTTTAGATATTTACCTCTTATGCAGGGCTTTTAATTACTTTTTCAGTAAATTTGATATTCAGCAGCAGTTTCCTCCTACTCGGGAGTAGCACCACGGTGGAAATGCTTTACATGCACATCGCATTGTGAATATAATCATGTATGAATTATTTTTATGATGCACCCAATCTGTCCGAGTGAAATGCAAATTGCGCTCCCGCTGATTGTTGATAAAGGATGTGCTTGCTATTCAGCGCGCTGCATCAACTACCAGAAACATCCCAACCATTCACTCAGTTAATTTTCCACACGCGTATCTGGCTTCCATGAATGGCATTGCAGTCGAATTCGCGCGTGGTTCCCTGGGTTCATCATCGTTTGACCACGCCACGCTGTGTCCCAAGGGGGCTTTTATGCAGCTTCATATACCTCATATTTCAGAAATCTTTTTTCGAAGTTTTTATCGTATTATATGGAGGATCAACGAATATTACAATTGTTTTGGAATCCAATTATCATTTTTTCTTAATGTTTTGCAACAAAAGCTCCATAAAAATGACAGCTTTAACATGTGTTGGTCATAAATCGTTTATATTTTAGCAAGATTGTCTTCCACAAAATATGCTGATTGTGCTGATATTTTTTGTATACAATAATAAAACTTTGCGAAAAAGGACCACGTGATTATTGAGCTGAAATCGAATTCAGGTTAACTTCTGCGTTCATGAGTCCTCTCATGGCGTAGTGGTAACGCGCCCCAACTAGAGATCGGGGAGTCGTGAGTTCGATTCTCACTGAGAAGACGTGTAACTTTTTCGCAAATCTTCACATCAATTTGTCCATCTAATCCAATTGCAAATTATATGTAATGTTTAGCTTTTCGGTAGCTGTTAAATTTCCACTCGGCTGGTTAGGCGTAAACCACGATTCATAATTAAAAACAAGTAAGAATAATTGGTTAAAATTTAATTAAGAAACAAAAATTTAAAATAAATAATTCTCAATTGGAACCTGGCTCTAAGCCGTTTTGGAAATTATCTAAAATTTTGAAAAAACCTCAGAAGCCAATACCAACATTGAAAGAGGAAAAAATATTAGGGGGAGATCCCCCAGTTCCTGACACTTAAGCCACTAAATTCATAATTCGAAAAATATTGATTTTATGGGCTCGTGTTAACCATTTATGATATATACAGGTCGGACTCGATTATCCGGAGACTCGATTATCCGGGGACTCGATTATCCGGGATTCGATTATCCGGAATTTTAGACTCGATTATCCGGAATTTGTTTTTTGATGTTCTTGTTTTTCAATTTTAATGCATAAATCTGAGATAATTTGATATTGTCATATACAATATGAATGATTTTGAAGTTTAGAACGTATCTAAAAAAGAGGGGTTTGAAAAAGTGGTTTTTTGTGTATGCTGGTCAAAAATTTGTTTTTCTTGTAAAGGCCCCTACTGTTCCTAGAAAAAATTTCTGGCTACACCACCGCATCATATGAATAAAATAACGAAAAAAGACAATATTAAAGTTCTTTTATCAAAGATTTCAATATTTTTCTTAGTGATTCGATTATCCGGAAAATTCGATTATCCGGAGTGAAAAAAAAATCGACACTCCGGATAATCGAGTCCGACCTGTATTATCATTTTTATAGTGTACAAAAATAAATTTGAAAATATAAATATGAATTTTGACATTGCATTTTGATGATGTAGGGTAGATGTACCAATAGTGGAGGTACTAAGCGCGAATGAACTTCATTTAACCGCCTTAATTCAAGAAACGCAATTAATGCACATGTTGATATTGTAACGGGAAGTAACGACCATTGACTTAACGAGAAAAATAATTTCATCGTAGTAATCCACGGCATGTCAGTGAAAAATAATACCTCCACTATTGGTACACTGTTCCTTTAGTTGCGGTATATTTTTAATTTGTGTTCCTATAGTTGCGGTATCCGTTGTTTTCTTATGGGATCCTCCACTATAGGAACACTTTACCGCAACTATTGGTACAAGTAAGAACAATTTTAGCAAATTTAGTGATTTTTCATCAGTTTTCAAGCAATTTGGACGCTGTTTTCAACTATTCTGTGTATCAACAAGCCAATACGTCGATTGGCAGTGTCGGTTCTGTGGCTAATGCAATAAAATCAGTGAAAACGGCACTACCGCAACTATAGGAACACCCACAACTAAGGGAACACTTACCCTATTTTAGTACCAAATTGATCGATCTTGAAAGGTGGCACCCAATACCGGACACGATTTGGAAATGCCTCGAATTCTGCAAATTTGAACATCATTTAATGTGCACACTATAGGAATAGTTTATAATTACAGTGAAACCTCCATGAGTCGATATTGAAGGGACCATCGACTCATGGAAATATCGAGTCATGGAACAGCAATTCTTTGAAAAGGTGCTTCTAGGGACCATCATAGTAACCATGAAATTATGTTTTTAGTATGGTTCCATAAGTCGATATCGAGTCATGGAACATCGACTCATGGAGGTATCACTGTACCAATTCAATGCATTTGCAATATTTACAAGAATAATTTGAATTTTTCTTAGTTTGCAAGATGCCTATTAAAAACCTCTTCCATATATGATGAAAAATAGCACATTTTACGATGTTATTCTGAATGTTCATTATTCTTAATTTTATTGCATATTTGATACCATGATCGACGGAACCCATGAACAATGATAGTATTCTGAGACACTGATGCAATAATTACAAAGATATCATATAACAAATCAAGCTGTCTGAAACTGAGGGACAGGAGGTGCATAACGAAAATTGTAATTTGTCCATATTTAGTTCCATTATGATAACAAATACATTCATACTATCAAATTAGGATTATGTTCGATCATGCTTGTGTGATCCAAAGTATTTTTTTCATATTCAAAATAATTACTAAATAGGCTCAAAATTAAGAGGATACGTCAATTTTTTAAAGATTTACGAACTTTTCTATTTTTTATAAAGGCATGCATATTTCAAGGATGTGTTATTCTACGCAAACATTAGTCTACATAATAGCTTTCTTTTCTACTAATACACCATCTTGATTGGACCATGATTTCTCAATGTTTCGACTTTGTCCGGTATTGGGTGCTGTCCGGCACTGGGGGATCTCCCCCTACTAACCAATTGCGAAAAAGCTCAAAAACTTGCTATGCAGTTTGAAAGCGCGCACAATATTAATTTAGGACTTACTAGTCCAATTGAAAATCAAGTTACTCAGGACTTCGAAAATATTCTCAAGCAAGAGAACGTTTTCGAAAATTCTTGGGATACTGATTTGGAAGAAGTGAGAACTATTATTAAAAAAAAAAATCAAAAATATGAAAGCTCCTGGCGATGATGGAATTTTCTACATCCTCATCAAGAAACTTCCAGAAAGTAGCTTATCATTCTTTGTTGATAAATATAACAAATGTTTTCGTTTATCATAGGGACGGGGTTGGTGGTCTGATGGCTATCGCTTCTGCTTCATATGCAGAAGGTCATGGGTTCAATCCCAGGCCCGTCCCTTTCCTCGTACTTTGTAGTTGTATATCTCTCACTTGCTTCTATCTTCCATTCTAAATATATATCACACTCAAACTATTCGTTCATAGCAAACGCTAGAACCAGAGACGGACAAGCAACCGTTTCCCTAACGCTTCCTAGTTCCACGCGCACGCCTTTCTTACGCCTGATACATAGGCAGTCTGCTTAACCACAAAAGCAAACCTCTCTGCCATACCTTTCCCCCAATCCATACACTCCCGCATGAACTGACGTGGATGCAGTGGAATATACGGTCTACGTGGGAGTCAGTTCAATGCATCATCATTTCCTCCCCCTTCCCCTCATTGGTCTGCATTCTGACGTGGCAGGTGCCATTGTTGCCTAAAAATAGAAGATCACCAGCACTTATACACTGAGGATGCCTGTTAGTCCCAAGCAGTCATTCGGTTGGTTCCTTGTGTAACTGCAGCTGATCTGGCGATACTGGAGTGCATCCACAGGCGGCCAATCAAGCTCAAGCTCTCAAGCTCAAGCAAATGTTTTCGTTTATCATATTTTCCTGATAAATGGAAAAATGCTAATAAACAGTTCGGATTCTGCCATGGACATCAACTTTGATCTGTTCCAACAAATCTGAAGGCTATTCTACTGGTCTTGCTCTTCTAGACATAGAAAAAGCATTCGACAGTGTTTGGCATGAAGGTTTGATTGTTAAATTAAAACACTTTAATTTTCCAACATGCAGCATGATTGACTGCCCGCAGTTGCTACTCCGTTATTGCAAGAACAGCTGTACTTACACAGCGAACCAACAGACGCTACTCAGGTTCAGTAGCATCCTCAATGTGTAAATACTGGTGCTCTCATTATTATAACTAACAATACCGGCACCGTCTGCGCCCGAATGCAGGTCAATTTGAAGATGGGAGGGAAATGTTACTTGCTTTATAGAAGCCGAGGAGTCCACAAGAAAACACTGGGATTTTGGATATGGAAAAAGATTCGTTACCAAACGAGAAATATTAAATTTGAAATGAATACGTGAGCATACATACGGACGAGCGATACCGATAATGTGATTGCTAAGCGAACAAGACACGATCCAGATTCCGTCGCTCGCCTACAAAGGAGCATGCAACAGATTTAAAGGATTAAACACTACTCGAAGAAAACAATAGTCATAGATTAAGCATTAAATCGCAATCAGTTTACTTTTCCTTCGATCTTTACAAATCGAACACAATCCAACGATTGTTTATTTATATCTTCATTATCTCTATTGCCTGGCAGTTCTAGAAGATGCAGCCGTTCAATAGTATAACATTTACTTTTAATTACATTTACTATTTGTATTGTATAACAGTTACCTTTCAACACAATATTGTATACAACAATACACTTCCGGAATATTCGATGCAAGCACTATAGGGTAGAGTGGCTTATCAATAGGACACCATCAGTTGAACGAATTTAGTCCAAAATAAACACGTGAAGTCGAAAGTATCTCTTTTTTCGTGTAATTATTCTCTACCGGATCGTATACGCGGGAACAAGTGTTGTTTTCGAATTTCCTGAAGGGTCCTTCAGCTTATCCTGGCATATACTGCCCATAAAGGCATAACTGTCCCATATGAAAAAAGTAGGCATTGAAAAAATAGCGCTCAAAGTTTGACGTTTGTCTTCTCATACAAATGTTCATAATTTCGTAGTACATTTCTGCATGACATATTCATGAAGCACCACCGCACAAAAAACTCATTTTGCTTCTAAGACTAAGCTAAAATATAAACTTGAAAAAAATTCGCGTTTTGCCGTTGCTATTTGGGTTGAAAGTTCATATAGAGACTGTTATGCCTTTATTTAACAATATGGGACACCACAAGCTTCATATTTTCCCACAACATTTTCAAACAAAGTGTGTTAATTTTTATATGCATGCTAAAGTATGTAGTGAAAGATGAATGTTGCGATGTAAAAAGGTGTTGGTTCGAAAATCCATATGGGACAGTTATGCTTTTATGGGCAGTATAGGAATCATGTAACAATTCCGATGAGAATCCTAAAAGGTTTCTAATAAGGTCCCTGCGATGTTTCTGATGAGTATCTTGGAAGGTTTCAGATGAAAATTCTGGAGGGTTTCTGGTAACAATTCTTTTGAAAGGTTCCCCGTGACAATCCTCTAAGAGTTCTGGCGAGAATCTTGGAACGATTTTTAAGAGAATCCTGAAAATTCTGATTGAATTCTGATGAGAATTCTGGAAGAATCTTGATGAAAACCTTGGTTTCAGGTGATAGTTCTGGCAGAATTTTGATGGGAATCTTGGAAAGATTGTGATCATAATTCTGGAAGCATTCTGATGAAAATTCCGGAAGGATTCTGATGAGAATCCTGATAGAATTTCAATTACAATCCTGATAACACTTTCGGAAGGATTCCGATGAGAATTTTAGAAGGATTCTTGAAGGAATTGCTGATGTGAATTATGGAAGGATGCAGATATGAATCCTACAATTTTGGAACAATTCTGATGGGAATCCAGGAAGTATAATGATGAGAGCTCTGAAAGGATACTGATTATGATCCTGGAAAGACTCTGAAGAAATGTAGAGAGAGGATTCTGATGCGAAAATAAAGATTAAATTCTGATGATAATATTAAGAAGAGTCTGATTAGGATCTTGAAACGAATCTGATGTGAATTCTGAAAAGATTCTGATGAAAATATTAAGATATAGATAAGATTCTTGTGTGCATTCTGATGAGAAATCTGAGTGAATTCTTAAGAGAATCCAGAAAGTATTTCGATGAGAACCCAGAGAGGATTCTGATGAGGATCTCAAGAAATTTTTGATCCCGATAGGATTCTGATGAAAAATCTGATAGTATTCTCATAGTATTCAGTTTGGCACCTTTGAAAACGGGAGCAGTGTCACAAGTTGGCCATGGTGACGGCCATTGTTTGATTCCGAGATGTTTCATCTTCCTTAGCCGAGTGGTTAGAGTCCTCGGCTACATAGCAAAACCATGCTGAAGGTGTCTGAGTTCGATTCCCGGTCGTTCCAGGATCTTTTCGTAATGGAAATTTCCTTGACTTCCCTGGGCATAGAGTATAATCGTACTTGCCACACGATATACGAATGCGAAAATGGCAACGTTGGCAAAGAAAGCTCTCAATTAATAACTGTGGAAGTGCTCATAAGAACAATAAGCTGAGAAGCAGGCTCTGTCCCAGTGAGGACGTTAATGTCAAGAAGAAGAAGAAGAAGATGTTTCATCTTAACAGGATCCATCTTTCTACTAATTTTCTTCTCAACTGTTATGAAATCATGTGTCATCAATGTGATAGAAGATCAGAGGTACCGTTTTGTTTTTTTTGAAGCGTAATTAGCTACGTTTGCTTTCCTTTCATCATATCTAAACATAAACGATAACAAGAAACAAGAAACGTGCTGTAGCCGCATATTTTCAAATATGCAAGAGATTGTATATAGGACTCGAATTAACGACCCTCTTGTCTTTCTGAATATCTGCGTGATTACAGCTAAGGCTTTATGGGTCTCAAATAAATGTTATTAAAATTATTTTGCAGTATCTGCAGAAACAAATGGATATTGTTTTGCTGAATTAGGGTATACAAAAATCTCACAATAGGATCTTGGCTAAGGTTACGTAAGATAATTAACGGTTTTTTTAAACCCCCTTTCCCCTTGGTTTATGATTTTTTTTGTATAAAAATAAAGCTTAAATTGGGTGACACCTAATATTTGTCACACCTCCCCTTCCCCCCATAACCCCTTTATGCTATTCATGGATGGCTCCTTATCTAGAATTTTAAAAAAGCCTGGAAAAGAAATGGAATATTTTAAAACAGTACCGAAAAAGCCCAAAAACCTGTTTTATAATTTGAAAAAGCGCAGAATAGTAATGTAAGTCTTACAATTGAAAATCAAGTTAGTCAGCATTAATTTTTATTATAAATTCAAAAATAACAAAGACCCTGCGCCCTGGAAATGTGTGAAATTTTTCAATCTCCATCATGAACTTTTAGAAAGGGATTTATTGTTTTTGGTTAATATATTTTAACCAAGAAGAATCTGGCAGACTCTGTGCTGTACTGTTTATTGTTTTATAAATCTCGTAAATGATTGCATATATTTTCTTCAAAACAACACATGGTACATGCAATTGTTATACCATTTTTAAAACAGGACTAAAATCTTGTCAAATCAACTTGCTTTGTTAATGAATCTTCGAGCTGTTTTGGAATAAGTAGATTAAAAACCGAATTTAGTACTATACAATTTAATTCCACAAGAGTTTGTATCCTTTGACAGATACGCGTATTTCGACCTCACCTGTAAGGCCGTCTCTAGTGTCTTGTACTAGACTCGAAGTCTAGTCTAGTACACAAATAGAAGACGGCCTTACAGTTGAGATCGAAATACGCGTATCTGAAATTAAATGGGATAGTAGTACTTAATGTGGTTACAAAAAAAAAACAATATTTATTTATAAACAGTTCGGATTCTAACATGGACACTTATCAAATTTAACGTAAACACGGCGAATGTGAGGTAGAGCCGAGAATGGTGATATATGGCTACGCACTTTCCGATGTTAACTAAACAAATAAAAAAAAAACATATTTAAGTCGTATATTATTGAATTTGTCAAATTATGGAGTTTTCGTGGGATAAACACATCAATGTGTGAAGCATAGTATTATAGTATGTTACTGATGAGAAAAAAGTAATAAAATATATGCTCCATCATAAATATAAATAAAACGTTTTATTAAATGTGGCAAAACCCGAAGTCCTATACAGAACGCTTGGTCTATCCTGGCTTTTGAAGGGTTCTCAAATTTCCATTAAGGTGCATGGTTTGAATTTCACTGTTGCCTATCCTTGACGAAAAGCACCGTCGAGCAAAGGTTTAACTAGATTTTTTTTCTGATACCTTTTCCCTCTTATTAGCAAAGCTTTTTCTATGCCGCAAGTCTCCACAGGAGTTGAGCACGTGGTTTACCACCATGATCGAAACCTACTGCACGCGCCGTGCCGGATCGGAACCTTTCCCATTTTTTCCCCTATTTTTCCAATTTTCATCACACTTTTGCGCAACAACGGCAGCAGCGGGTGTCCATTCCGGGTGCTTAAAAATTTACGAACTCGCTCTTAAATGAAGATTGATTGTATCCAAAGTTGCGTCACGCTAGAGTGAACTTTCTTCATTTTTTTTTGTCGTTCGCCCAGGACTCGTCAAAATCGTGAGCTTCCATTAATTAGGTGTTAATGGATGTGTCCATGTTCGGGTGGGAAAAGCTTCCTGTCAGATGAAAAAAAAAAACGCTATTTGGATTCTCGTTGAATTGGCAGTGACATTGTTAGACACGACTTTGTCAGTTAGTAAATTCTTATTATGGTCACTAATGTAGTTTTGACATTTGTCATCTACAATTATTGTGCCAGTTATATGGAAAAAAAAAAATGTTCTGTTATCTCTCTACATGTTTTTAAAATATTATATTGAATTGAAACGTAATCAAATATGAGTGATTCTAAGCAAAGTTCAAGAATTATTGACAATATGAAGTTATTTGAAATCCCTTTCATATCTCTTTCAGTTATTTAATTGCAAAAATTGTAAGTTTCATAAAATTCCTTCAAGTTGGACGATTCTTCGTCATCAATCTCGCCATCTTTCTTGAAATACAGCATATCCCAAAGGGAGATGCACTAAACATAAACGCCGTGAAAATGAAAGCAAACACCACGAATTGTGTAGCATATTGCTTTAGATGCACAAACTGCCCAAATAATCCTAGAGGAGTGTATGTTTGTGCTTGCAACACGATATGAACATGAAAAAATAAATATTTGGCAAAGAAAGCTCTCAGTTAACAAAGGTGAAAGCGCATAATACTTAGCTGAGAAGCAGACTTCATCCCGGTTGGGATGTAAAAACAGAAAGAGGAAATAGGAGAAAGTACGTACAGCATTCTTTTGACAATGAACTTAATTACGAACGGCACTCATGCATACTGGAGGGGCAATTTTTTAAAGTACTATGACCATTAGGTACCACAATTGCTGACTCGACGAGTAAACGCGATGGGAAGCGACTAAAACAAAATGCAATAATGTGCTTACGGTGGCTACGGTTGTTAGCATAAGCCATTCTCGCTTTAGTAGCAAAACTAGCTTTAATTATGTTCATGAGCTATACAAGCATAACAGGGTATGTACGTGAGTCAGTTCATCACAGAAACATAATTGTTGAGGGTAGTTTTAATAGTTAAGATCCCGGAAAAGCGTAAAGGAAGCACTGATTGACAATATTACACATTCGACAACTCTGCAAACATCCAACCCAAAAGTCTGTTATCTGAAGACTCAATGGAAAGCTTCAAAATCTTCCATTCCTATTCCATTCCTATCCCATTCATAACCCATTCTGATTTTGGAGTAGGAATGGATTCTGATTCTGATTCTGAACTGATTATGATTCTGATTCTGATTCTGATTCTGATTCTGATTCTGTGCATATTCTATAACGTGGCGGGGCTGACCCTGTAGAAAGCACGAACTATCCTGACTGGAGACAAATGGCATTGATGTGGGACTATTGCGTTCCTGGACCCACCATTCAACGCTGTCCAATTATCAAGCTTCAATCGTCGTCTCGGTACGACTGTGTGGCCTGTGATTGAATTATCGAGGATGTTGCTTAGGAAACCGTTCATAAGGATGTTTCTCTTGACTCAGACGCTCCGGGAAGCTTATCTGCTAGACTTTGTTGGTTGTATTCATAGTCTAGCGTTGGTAGACTTCACGTAAGTGCTTACAAATGGAAATAAGTGGCACGTGACCTTGTTACTGCAGTAAAGTTCAGTTTAATCTTCGAATGAGAATGCCAGGAAAGTATAATTATAAACTCATGTTGCCTTTTGGATTTCATTTTAATTTTAAATAAACACAATTATATGTAGCCTTATTGTTTCATTTCGAGAATCATTTGTAGGAGTTCGTTCGTTATTTGGCTTTACATCAATTATCTTGATAAAGCCTCGCCAACAATATTTCGCCAATTCCCTCGGTTCATGGCCGCTTCTCTCCATCCTCGACTGTGACCCACGCTCTCCAGGTCCTGGTGTACCTGGTCCATCCACCTAGCTCGCTGCGCCCCACGCCTTCTTGTTCCGACCGGATTCGTGGCGAACACCATCTTTACAGGGTTGTTGTCCGGCATTCTTGCAACATGCCCTGCCCAGCGTATCCTTCCAGCTTTAGCTACCTTCACGATACTGGGTTCGCCGTAGAGTTGAGCGAGCTCGTGGTTCATCCTTCGCCGCCACACGCCGTTCTCCTGTATGCCGCCGAAGATCGTCCTTAGCACTCGGCGTTCGAAAACCCCAAGAGCTTGCAAGTCCTCCTCGAGCATAGTCCACGTCTCATGCCCGTAGAGGACTACCGGTCTTATGAGCGTTTTGTACATCGTGCATTTGGTGCGGGGGTGAATCTTTCTTGACCGCAGTTTCTTCTGGAGCCCATAGTAGGCACGACTTCCGCTGATGATGCGCCTTCGTATTTCCCGACTAACATTGTTGTCAGCCGTCAGCAAGGATCCAAGGTAGACGAACTCGTCCACCACCTCGAAGGTATCCCCGTCTATCGTAACACTGCTTCCTAGGCGGGCCCTGTCGCGCTCAGTTCCGCCAACCAGCATGTACTTTGTTTTCGACGCATTCACCATTAGCCCGACTTGCTTCGCGTTTCAGGCGGGTGAACAAATCTGCCACCGTTTCAAATTTTCTCCCAATAATATCCATGTCGTCCGCGAAGCAAACAAATTGTCCGGATCTCGTAAAAATCGTGCCTCGACTGTTAAGTCCGGCTCTCCGCATGACACCTTCAAGCGCAATATTGAACAACAGGCACGAAAGTCGGTCGCCCTGTCGTAGTCCCCGCCGAGACTCGAACGAACTGGAGTGTTCGCCCGAGATCTTCACGCAGTTTTGCACACCGTCCATCGTTTCTCTGATCAATCTTGTGAGCTTCCCGGGAAAGCTGTTCTCGTCCATGATTTTCCATAGCTCTATGCGGTCGATACTATCGTATGCCGCCTTGAAATCGATGAACAAATGGTGCGTAGGGACCTGGTACTCACGGCATTTCTGGAGGATTTGCCGCACGGAAAAGATCTGGTCCGTTGTCGAGCGGCCGTCGATGAAACCTGCTTGATAACTTCCCACGAACTCGTTTGCTATAGGTGATAGACGACGGAAGAGAATCTGGGATAGCACTTTATAGGCGGCGTTTAGGATGGTGATTGCACGATAATTTTCACACTCCAGTTTGTCGCCCTTTTTGTAGATAGGGCATATAACGCCTTGCTTCCACTCCTCCGGTAGCTGTTCCGTTTCCCAGATTCTGACTATCAGCCGATGCAGACAAGCGGCCAACCTGTCCGGGCCCATCTTGATGAGTTCGGCTCCGATACCATCCTTGCCAGCGGCCTTATTGTTCTTGAGCTGTTGAATGGCATCCTTAACTTTCCCCATCGTGGGAGCTGGTTGATTTCCGCTGTCCGCTGTGCTGACGTAGCCATCGCCTTCGCTGTCCTGACCTTCTGTGCCTGTGTTCTCTGCGCCATTCAGGTGTTCATCGTAGTGCTGCTTCCACCTTTCGATCACCTCGCGTCCGTCCGTCAAGATGCTCCCATCCTTATCCCGGCACATCTCAGCTCGCGGCACGAAGCCTTTGCGGGATGTGTTGAGCTTCTGATAGAACTTCCGCGTTTCTTGAGAACGGTACAGCAACTCCATCTCTTGGCATTCCACCTCTTCCAGGCGGCGCTTTTTGTCCCGGAATAGGCGGGTTTGCTGTTTCCGCTTCAGTCTGTATCGTTCCACGTTTTGCCGCGTACCATGCTGCAGCATTGCAGCCCGCGCTGCATTCTTCTCCTCTAAAACCTCCTGGCACTCCTCGTCGAACCAATCGTTTCTTGAGCTCCGTTCCACATATCCGACAACGCTTTCGGCAGCGTCGTTAATGGCTGCTTTGACTGTCCTCCAGCAGTCCTCAAGAGGGGTCCTATCGAGCTCGCCCTCATCCGGCAACGCTGCCTCAAGATGCTGCGCGTACGCATTGGCGACATCCGGTTGTTTCAGCCGCTCGAGATTGTACCGGGGCGGGCGTCGGTACCGTACATTGTTGATGACGGATAGTTTTGGGAGCAGTTTCACCATCACCAGGTAGTGGTCGGAGTCAATGTTGGCGCCACGATAGGTTCTGACGTCGGTTATGTCGGAGAAGTGCCGTCCATCGATCAAAACGTGGTCGATTTGCGATTCTGTCTGCTGAGGTGATCTCCAGGTGTACCGATACGGGAGGCTGTGCTGGAAATAGGTGCTACGAATGGCCATGTTCTTGGAGGAGGCAAAATCTATCAGTCGTAGGCCGTTCTCGTTCGTCAGCCGGTGGGCGCTGAACTTTCCAATCGTCGGTCTGAACTCCTCCTCCTGGCCAACCTGAGCGTTCAAATCTCCTATGATGATCTTGACGTCGTGGCTTGGGCAGCGGTCGTACTCGCGTTCGAGCTGCGCGTAAAATGCGTCCTTGTCATCATCAGTGCTTCCGGAGTGTGGGCTATGCACGTTGATTATGCTGAAGTTAAAGAATCGGCCTTTGATTCTTAACTTGCACATTCGTTCATTGATCGGCCACCACCCGATCACGCGCCTTTGCATATCACCCATCACTATGAAAGCTGTTCCCAGAACACGTGTGTTGCCGCAGCTCTGGTAGATGGTATGATTACCTCTAAACGTTCGCACCAATGCTCCTGTCCAGCACACCTCCTGCAGCGCTACGATGTCGAAACCGCGGGTCTTCAGTACATCGGAGAGTATGCGAGTACTTCCAATGAAGTTGAGAGATTTGCAGTTCCACGTACCGAGTTTCCAATCGCTAGTCCATTTTCGTCGCTGTGGTCTTTGCCGATTGTTCCGGTCCGTATTCTCTCGTTGACGTTCCTGTGCTGATTTGTAGGAGTAAAATTTATAATATTCATCAATGAAACATTACTAGACAACGTTATGATAATCATTTCGAATTGATCGATTATTGTTTTCCGATTTGCACAGGGTTTGTTTTGTCGACAAGCAAATCAAATATGACATTCACCATGTGGCAATAAGCAACGTTTGGCCTTCAAATGAATTCAAAATCGATATGAAGATTTGCCTACAGTGTATTCAGCATTTGTCAACTCTCCATCATTCACTAGCTCTTATCATGTGGGGTCTCGAATGACTAGAAATCAGATTAGACATCTTAAAGTGGAGGGGTAAGTCTTTGTCTATCGATTGTACTTGGGAAACATTGCATTTGAATATAAACTGTGAGATGTGAAGCCAAAACAAATTCCGGTGATAACCCTATATAGATATAAACATCAAGAGAACTACATTTCTCCATAACAGAGCAAGCAAGATAAGACTTTACAGGAAATCTAAATTAGTTTGCAGCTCAACAGCTGGTCATGCTCCGATATAGCACAGTGCATCAAAAGGATAGTTTTACGATCAAACTACGAACAACGTATATTTAGAGAATCCGATGAAATTCAACGAATGCGAGAAGTCTATGTATTCTGCAATCATTCTTGTTTGTGAGCTTCAATGTCATTGTGGTGGCGGTAATCCAAATAGTTTATCAACGACAAAGTCCTCTCATTTGCCATCACCATGGAATTTTGTTAGAAATGGGTAAACTGGTTGATATCACAATTGGGTGGCGATTGAGAGCGGTGCAACAGATAAGATAGGCTCGATGAATTTCACATTAATCTCTACTAATCTGCCATAATCTATACTTATGAAGACAATTACTTTGCTGCTCATGATTGCGTAGTCGACGTAATCGCCGACTCTATTATTGCGAAACAACATGCAGTCGGAGTTTTTGGGTGATTAAAATTATCGGTTGATAATGTCACTTAAATAATCTGTCGCTATGATGAGGAATAAGGACCAAAAAGGAAATTTATTATCGCATTGTTCATTATGCACGTTGCTACCGTCAAGCGTTGTTACAAATTTACGAAGTAATGCTACACATGCAACATTTGCAGTGAAAATTATGTAACTTAAATTGGAGCGATGTTTGTGAAAGGAGCATCGGTTACGAGAACTCTAACCACTCGGCTAAGGAAGACCTCCTTGGCTGCTTGATAGCAGATTCTGTAGATAGAGAACATGTCCAGCCTATATCTTGCTACTAACTAGTTACATGAGAAAAAGTCTCACAATAGTACCAATAATAAATAGAATATTTACGGGACAGTGCAAAGAATTACCCAACTCTTAGGCACATCCGATGAGAAAGTCACCACCGTCTTGCAGCAGTCTTGAGCGCTCACGTCTCAGGTGTACACTGAAAAAAGTGATTGTCTAGCTTGTGAGCCAACTTTTTCCTTCCTTCCCAAAAGTTGAGAACAACGGCAACGATTTGAAACTTTCCAACATTTTCGTACCGGGAAGGAACTACCGATATAGGCAGGCCACTACTAACGTTGGGGCTGTCCATAAACTATGGAGCTTTTGCAATTCTTAAGCATGTTCTTCTTCTTCATGACGTTACGTCCCAATAAATGGGGCAGAGCATGCATCTGTGATTAGTTTTCTTATAAACATTCCCACAGTTATTAACTGTGGGCTATCTATGCCGATTGACCATTTTTGCATGTGTAAATAGTGTAGCAGATACGAAGATGCTCTAAACCCTGCGAAACTGAGAAAATTTCCAACCCAAAAAGATCCTCAACCGGTGGTATTCGCACCCGAGACCCTTGAATTGGTCTTGCTGAATAGCTGCGCGTTTGCCGTACATTGTAAAGCTACTCTTTCAATGGAAGATTATTCTCTTATGCATTTCCAAAAATAAAAATTCCACATCTCTCATTGTTTATACTTCTAAGCGTGCTTATTTTCAAATTATGTTCGGCAAAACTTGGCGATTATCAAGAACAAAATGTGTGTGCAATGCATTTAATTTTGTTGTACTTTATGTGAATTTTAAATCTTGAATCACCAACTGAAAGTCCTTAAAGATAATGTAGACGCGGATAATTTGTTTTCATAAAAAGAATTTCACAGGAAAACCTATATGCGAAACAAAAACAAATATTTAAAAAACTGTTGGATCATGTATTGATGATCAGTGCTGTTTAATGTCAAAACTTTGGGAAAATTAAATTGATTATAGCATTGTTTTTTAATATATTTCTTTTAAGTTTTGGAATGGATGAAAACCGTTCTTCAGGATCGTCAAACTTTATTCCAAGAATTTTGAAACTTGTTACAACTATTTCAAAAGTTATAGGTGATTTAAAATAAAACAATTACGAAACCATATAAGATTCCATTAATCAGAAAGTAGACCAAAACTGCAATTATGCACTGATAATCTGTGATTTTGAAATTAATAATCAGTTGATCATTTCTATTAATTATCGATTATCGTTATCTGAAAAGATATGCCGGATTTTTTTTATAGTAGAAAATCCATAAAGACAATAGATTTGCTTACATTTGTTAATACTGGAAGGTTTATAAATATGATAGTTACTTTATTACTTTATTATGGATATATAAGCCGATTTTTTTAATTTTTTGTGAAAAAGATTTACCTTTTCATGAAATACACTACACATGTAAGTTTTATGATTTGTTCATATTTTGTCCTTAGTGTACAAAATGTAGATCAAAATCTCAACACATCATCATCTCATCTTTCTGGCGTTACGTCCCCACTGGGATAGAGCCTGCTTCTCAGCTTAGTGTTCTAATGAGCACTTCCACAGTTATTAACTGAGAGCTTACTATGCCAATGACCATTTTCGCATGTGTATATCGTGTGGCAGGTACGAAGATACTCTATGCCCTGGGAAGTCGAGAAAATTTCCAACCCGAAAAGATCCTCGACGGTGGGATTCGAACCCACGACCCTCAGCTTGGTCTTGCTGAATAGCTGCGCGTTTACCGCTACGGCTATCTGGGCCCCCTAAATCTCAACACAATATAGCGTTTATTAAATACAAAAATATGAATAACATATCAGCGAGCGATTCTAAAATGCATTGATCTCAAAGGGGCGAAAGAAAAAAAAAACTTCGAGAAACACTGATCTACAGTGTGGCCAGTAAAAGACAATTTACACTGTCTTCAGCACAAAGGCCGCACAGACTGAACGATCACTAACAACGGACAACACGAAACACCCAGTAGCCCAGCGATGAATTTTTCGTTTGACGAAAAGTTTTCACCGACTGGAGTGGGAATCGAACCCACACCCCGTGGCACAATACGCCTAGACGACTGACGCTGCGGTTAGCGCCAAATTTTCGAATTTTTATGACCATATGTTATTTAAGCACTCGCACGTGTTATATCCATTGTTTACGTAGGTGCTTGTTATTTCTGATTACTCTGGTACATTTTTACATGACATCGCCATGTAGGTATTTTTTTACTAACCTAGTTAATTTATCCTACATTTACTAGATTACAAAAACATAGGGACATGATGAACACACGTGGCGAAATGGATCCTATTATTATTTGAAAATATGCAAACAACATCAAATTTTCATACATTTTTCAATTTTGCATGAAATTTCCATTGTGAATGAACTGCTTGATGGTATACATGTTTATTATTTACTTCATTTGTTCTTAGGAATATGATTTTCACAGTTCAAATTGGCATATACGCATAGCGATAGATGAATTGATTTTTTTTAGTAAAGTAACGAACCTAGAGAAGGTTTTTTTGGCTGTTATGATTGAGGAGGAGTCCTGTTACATATTAGAACGATTGACAATCGTTAATAATTTTGTAATCACTAATTTTTACGAAAGCGTTAATTTTGCCGCGATTATTTTTACCAGCATTGTTTTTGACACATTTTTTTTATCTAATTTTTCTAAGATTTGATATTTGCCTTGTAGGCAAGATTCTCGAAGAATCTTGGAAATATTTTAACTCAAAATTAAACCACGTGGTAATTTATGGGGGAGCGGGGCTCTGGACAAAGACAAATTTGAAAATTTTGGTGTGGACAAAACACCATGGGGGAGGGGGTATGGAAACCTTAAAAAGACCAAATTTTTTATGGACAGCCCCTCACTGCTGTTTTAGATTCTGGCGTTTCATTGTTGATGCTTGTATGTAATTATAACAATGTTACATTGACAATGTTACAATTTTGAGCAAGATTTATTGAAAATCTTGGAAGGCATTCGCATGAACTGAACATAATTTTAGAAGAATGTTCTCCCATTTTTTTCTGGAATATCATTCGAAAAAGACCGAAATAAGTCAGTCTCGGGCTGCAAATTTCGTTAAAAAAGATAATAATAAATTGAAAAGAGCCAAACTTTTATGTCCGTTTTTAAAGCTTATCAAATGAGCTGTTCAGAGTAAATGATCCATATAATAGGAGTTCTACAACACCTAATTTTTAAATGTTTAAATTAAAAGTGAAAATATTGTGTCTCTTTGTAGGGTACATTGATGTATTCTCTGCATTGCTTGTGTTTATCGCATGAATGACCGGAACTAGCCACTGTGGAATTGCTATTACTCTTAAATAGAGGGTACGCGCGACGGAATCAAGACAAATCGTGTTCGGTTCGGGTCATTCGAGTGCGAAAAAAATCGAAAATAGTGCGTGGTCTTTTGATTCGGTTGCATATTCCGGAGGGACGAGGTTTGGAATCAAGACCAATCGTGTTCGGTTCGTGTTGTTCGTGTTGATCAAGTGCGGAAAGCGTCGCGTTCAGCCGAGGATTAAATACTGGTGAGATCGTTTCCTGCTTATGATAATTGTTTTTTATCGTTGCAAAGCTACTTTTATTTTATTTTCAAACAAGCTATGAATGGTTCGTCACTACAAGTGGCGACTTTTTCGCATTTAATATACCTTTATGTTTTCGCCATTGCTAAAAATAACCTTTGAATAGTTCGACATTATGAATGTCGACGTAAGACATTTTTTTTGTTGCAACGTAACTTATTTTTAAATATTCAAACAAACTTTGAATGGTTCGTCATAACATGTGTCGATAATACCATTATTTCTATTACATACACTTTTAAAATACACAAACCTTTCTGCCATTTCTAAAAATAACCTTTGAATAGTTCGATATTATGAATGTCGACTTTTTTATAATTTCTTTCAATATATTTTTACTGCGATACAAAAATGCAAAACTAGTTTTAAGTGAAGGTCGTATTTTCCCTCCTTATCCATGGATCGCATCACCGACCAAAGATGGTTCCCAGATCATTTTCCTCCCTCTCTAACACCTGTCCCGTGATGATTGTGGAGATGCAAAGGTATTCTCGGTCTTTAGAAGCAACGATCATTACACAATAACGTTCCTTCCCCTTCCTAACTGACTGTAAGGACTTGGCCGGCGCTGTTATTGATCAATAATATGAGAGCTGCTAAAATTGCACTTCGAGAATATGCGGAAAATCCCTTCCCTTATACATTTGGATCGAAGTGCAATTCTTACCGGTTCGGATCAATCACGGAGTAGCAACCATTGACATGTACAATCAGTCTATGCTATGCTATGCTATGCTATGCTGAATGACCGGAACTAGCCACTGTGTTGACAAATGTCACATCAAGGTCTAAATGGAGGGCTGGTAGCCAATTCGTGTACTAACAAGAGAAACTTTAACAAAAAAAAAAAAAAAAACACAAAAATAATTTGGACTGGGACCTGAAGATGATTGTTTTCACTAAGATTTTCCTTAAAACTCGGCCATACATTTTTCTATGAATATTTCTACGAGTTTCTTATTTTGTAGAAAAACGTAGTATATCTCTTGACATTACGACATATATTGCTGATTGTTTGACTGTAGGTATTTTATTATGACTTTTTCCAGAGATTTTATTATAAAATAAATTCAAATGCTTCCAGTTTACTTCAGTTATTACACTGAATTTTTTTTTCAGAAGCTTTACTAGTAATTCTTTTTGAACGTTTTCCAAGGAATTCGTCCAAGAACTTTGTTTAAAATTTCTCATCTCTGAAGATTTTTCCACAAATTTCTCAAGAAAGTACCGTTATGACGCGAAATCTAGACTCTTAAGCACCGGATTTTGTTTAAATATCATTCATATACTTAAAGAAATGTATTTTCATAAATACATGTATACTATTTAGCATAAATGTTTAATATTATGCATGGTGCAATACAAATTACGATTATACTAAAGATGAATAAATGCTTTGAATTCCGGACATTTCTTGTTGACGAAATATTCCCATATTTTGTAGCAAATTTTTTTAGAATTCAAGGATTTAGAACAGTTTACTGTACGTAATCAAAAAAGATTCGAGTCGTGAAAAACTATGGAGCTATCAGAAAGGTAAAGAAAGTTTTGGCAAAATCGCTTCTTTTACTTCATGACAACTGTAAGATGCAGTTCAAAACGCTCTGAAATGTGTAGAGTATCGATGTGCATTATGTTATTAAACATTTGTTATTGATATCTTGATACCTACAGCAATAACTTAACATCTATATCATACAATTAAAGTTGAACAACAGTTTTGCGCACAAGTATTATAGAAAAATTTTAATTTATGTTACTAACAATGTAAAAACAATTATAGTGTCCGGCTTGCGAAGCATTCGGCAATTCGAAGCAAAACGGTACTCCAAGAACCTTCTATCGGTTTTGTACAATATTTCTGTGTAGGACAAGCACATACCTCTACTCCTTTGTTAGGATTTTGTTTTAAAATGTCGTTCATGATTTTCTTCGAAGATACCTTCACGATCAACTCCAAAGATTCTTTCAGGAAGTCTTACAGAAATTGTTTGAGAAAAGTTGTCCAGGATTCGAGTTTAGCAGCAATAACATTTTGACTAAAGCGATTTATTCCAAATTTTTCTATAATTTACGTAACTTAAGAAATTGAAGGAATATCATTATGATGTCTTCAGCAAGGTTGTAGGTTTGGACAATAAGAACAAGTTTTCTAAAGACAGTTTATGTGTAGCGCTTTTTCTATTTCCAGATAAATCGTTTATAGTTTTATAAACAAATTGTGAGTAGGCCTTCAATATTCTACTGAAGGTAGAGCTTTTTAAAAGAGATCTGTAAATCCCACCCTTCTCTGAAACTAGGTTAATCTAGTGATATATCCATTTATTTTCAAATTTTCTGATACATACTCTTTTTACTCACAGCAAAAAAGAAAATTGAAAAATGTGCTCTAAATTGGTTTATATTACTAAATAAGCTAAATTTGTATAAATAAAGCTACATCATGAGTTTTATCCGCATTCTTAAGTTGATTTTACTCTTTATGGTCGTTTTACTAAAAAGTCTTATACTTTTAAAATCATGTACCGTAATCCGGGTAACATTGATCAGTTTTTTAGATATATCTTATTTTTTTCATTTAAAAATGCAAATGTCACAAGTTTTATATTTTTAAAACAAGTACTGGCATCCAGCGCTCCTGACTATATACTGTATTTTGGTTTTCAAAAGGTTCAATTATGTTTAAATAAATGCTTTGAGTGACTTTTTGATTAAGCTGATATGGGGTAACATTGATCACCCATGTAAACAACGTTCGGTAATATTGGAAATGTCGTTACTTACTTAAATAATGGTCCCAGAAGCCTTCATATTCGGCTTCTGAGACCATTTTTTAAGTAAGAACAAACTCTTACAAGTCATTTAATTTTTGAGTTATTTAAAAAATAAAAACACTTTGAATCACGAAATACGCCTAAAGGTAGTTAATTTCCTTAGGAAATTCTGCATCCTTAATAGTAGTTCGTTAATGTTGCCTAATTGAATAAACTTATTAAAGATTTGATAACGGAATCGTTTTCGGTGATGTCATTTTTAGTTACAATTAAATTTCCTTGCTCTTACTATTTACAGAAAGTATGTGGGACATGAATCTTAGGTGGTGCCATTCATAATGATAAAAATCATTGATTCAAAATGTTGACAAATTAAGGCCTGAACTAAATGCAATTTTCGCTAAAATCTCGATTTTTATTTGCTCATGAATGTAAAAAGAGCAGCATAATTTATGCTTTGAAAATGTTTCATCAATAAATGATGATTCGAACTTTTTTCGAGAAGGGCCATAACGATCAATGTTGCCCCGCTGATCAATGTTACCCCGGGTTACGGTACGCATATTTATCGATCTACAGAAAATTTTCAACGTTTTTCTCCAAATATTTCAATTTGTAATCTAAGAATATCATATTATGTAAATAATACGTGGAAAATAAATTCGATTTCATTACAGCAGCGTTGCCAATTTTGATGATTATCATTGTGCATTGAGAGGTTTTCTGAGAATAAAGCATTTGTTTTTCTATTATGCTTTAAATGTAACTTGGGGACTATATTTAATTTAATAGGCAATTAAATCTAAAAAAAAATTAAATTTCTTACAATCATTGATTTTGATAACCTCCAAAAATCGATTGTTCTAAACTTTGTTTTTTATTCGTGTAAATTCTAATTATTTTGCAGGCTTTTTTTACTATCCCAACAGTGTTCAATATTAGTCAAACCGAAAGATGTAGCATGCACAAGGTGTCCACTTTATAACATGGACAGTCCTTAGTCAAGACCTACACATACAGAGAGCTTCATTTAAATCTGAGAGGGTGCTGGCAGCTCAGATTACGATTTGGCGCTAAATGGGTCATGAGTGAAAACCTTTCAAATTATTAGTCGGGATTGACCTCCCGCATGAGTGCTGGAAAGCGTCAATGTAAAAAGAGGGTGTCGCGCGACTTTTATGCTTCTCTCACTGTCATCGAACGGCGAGACAATGACAGAAGCTTTCTTCAAATTCTCCTCCATTTTTCCGTAGCAACGGCTTGTGACGGAATTGTAAACTATACAATTTTTGTTTCATTATCTGATATGATTGTTATCTATATCGCTAGAATCATGGAAGGATATCCAATTTACTTATCAAACACACTTGCTTCCCGAAATTCTCCAAAATAAGATGGAAATTTTTAAAGCAACACAACTTTGCAATTGCTCTCATGAGAGTCCTGTCATGGCGACTTGACGGAGTGAGCACATGAAATATAGCTTCGCCTAGTGATAGTGAGAAGACTGGTTTCGTCAGTGTCGCAATCCGGTCATGATTCTTAACAGCCCTGCGCATGATTCTACGGGGCAAGTGGAAGTGGTCATAAGAACACTAAGCTGAGAAGCAGACTCTGTGCCAGTGAGGACGTTAGTGCCAAGAAGAAGAAGAAGAAGAAGTGAATCTACGAAAATCTAGCTATAAGTAATATGTACAAACTTTAGTCTGATTTATAATATTAGTATTTTTTTTTGTATTTGCTCCACGGTTCAGAATCGTTGAGCTGACCTTGTCTAGACGTTTTCATTTGGTGCAATTGGATAGTAAGGAGTTGTCAAGCTCCAGAACTTTCATGAAGACGGACAATGAGTAGCTTATACTGAATTGACAGAAACAGTCAAAAACAGTCGCCTGGTCAAGTAATTTACTCAAGAGAAAATCGATGTATACAAATCGATCACTGCAGTTATGCTCTTATAATACTGAACGCAAGATCTTTAAAATTCTTGGTTAGTTACCAATGAAATGGATTAAAAGAAGCAAATCTGAATTAAAAACAAACTGTAAAATTTGTGATTTAGAAAAAGTTCACAATTATAATATTGTTAATTGTTTCTATCGATATAGACAGATCTCTAATGGTGCTCAGGGAATTCTTCCGACGAAAATATTTGAAATATAGTTTATAAATTCATGCATGAGTTTAACCAATAGTTCAATGCATTCTTAATATTTAATAATATTTAAGCCAACCCAAAATACTGTTTGAGGTTTCCGATGACAAAAAGGAGTCGCTATAGATTTTCAATAAAAAAATATTCCTTGATTTGTTATGCTGTCTTTTTTTTGTAATCATGAATATGAAACAATCTTAAGCTCAAGGCGCACAACTGAGAGTTCGCTAAGGACACCAGAAGTTCACCATACGTTTCAGAGTACGCGATGTCAGGTATTTTAAAGAGATTTTGTTCAAACATGTAATTTATGATATTTTTGAATGGAATTTTTGGACTGCTGTAGAATTCCTGATCAATATTTGACACCGTGGACTGAGAGTTTTGAACTGTTTCTTTCATGTGGTCTTTTGCCGATATACAATTTAAAATCTGCATGAATCGTGATTTTTGTTCTTACTTATAATATTACTTAGTATCTGGAAGACCCCCTCTGGCTACTATTGGGGCGCTTCATTCACGGCAAAGTTCGGTCACTAGTAATAGTACCAAGGAAAAGAAAACTTTTCGTTGCGCTCCGGAGTCTCCAAGTGCTGCCAAATCCGCGAAAGCGTGTACATTTCGTGCTCCCGTTTTCATTTTTGTTCTTCCCGAGGATTTGACATAATTGTGTCTTCTTTTGAAGTAAAATTCTTGTCTTCGTCGGGCGATGCAGCAGTAGGTCTAGGTGTACCTATAGGAGTCGTAGTGATTGAAGAAGTTTTCCTTCAGCGCGTGCTCGTTGCAGTATGGCGGAGGTCCAGAACAAATTATTTTTAACGAGATTTTAATTGAATTTCCAACTTGGTCGTTTTTGGCGCATTTTCCATAGCAGCGCAGAGCGCGAGTGCGAGTTTCCTGCTTCAACGGCGTGGAACAGTATCTCTGAACTTGAGCGCGCTTTCCGTGGCAGGAATGTTGATTCAAGGTACTCGAATTCATTCGAAGCAACTTTCGCACAAGCGAAGTTTAATTTTCTTTTGAGCTGTGATACAACCTTGACATTCGAGTAACTATTTAAAGGCACGATATTGGCGTCTAACTGTGCTTTGCACGCTTATACACTCTTATTGCGTTTGTTTTCGATACTTGTTGTGCAAGGTAGTCGAGATATAAATCCATACTTGTTTTTCATTTTTCCTGCAAAATTTTGCCAGTGAGAGGAAACCATCTCAAACAGAATTTTTAAAACTTTCTCATCTGAGTGCATAGTTTGAGTTGCGTCGAAGCATTATAAAGTATTTGAAACAAGAGTTTGTTTGCATCCATTTTCGGATGCGGTAATGAACGGAACACCCTTGAGGTAGAATTTGATTTAAAAGTTCTTCTTTTCGGAATGGGTTGAGAACAAGTACTTCTAGTGTTTTAGGCTAAACAATGTGTGGGGGCTGAGTGGCCCACAAGCCTTTGGTTCACCGTAAGGAATAATCTACAATACTTCTTTATAATATATGTATATTAAATGGATGCATCTTCTTTAGAATATTCTAGTTATAATGATTTTGTTCGAATTAATATGAACTAAAATAGAAATATTTTTAAAATATTTTGATAAAACAAAAATTACTATTTTATTTTAAAACAATTAAAATATATAACAAAGCACTGATAACAATAATGAGAGTAATATCCTTCTTACCATATATAATTACACCACATTTGTTTTGAGAATAGATTTTTTATTGGTAATTAAACATTTACCCTACCATGGTGGAGGTCCCTCATTTGTTCGATTCCCGATTGGTACCGTAGCTACAGTCTCAATCTTCATGAAAATGATGTGTGAAACGATCCTAATAACCATACATGCTCATTGCTCATACAGTGGGATTCCGTTTTTGGTAGCAAAATCGAAATTTTCAGTGGCCAAGAATGGACACGCACCAAAATCGGAATCAATTTCTCTTAATTTTATTTTTCAATAATTTGATTTAAAAATACCATTGGGATATTGTTGACTTCGAAACGGTCTATTTTGAAGTAATTTTTCGTAGGGTTTGACTACGATTTTAGACCCACAACGTGAATAATGACATACATTCCATATAACTTCCATTGATCAATTCCGAAATGTCAAATAGAAACAACCACGGTGTTAAAACTACAAGCCCTGTGGCATTTTTAGCTTAGCTTAGACTGACACATATCAATGGTTGACCGTGATTGACCGAAATCAGTGAAAATGCACAAAGAATCAACTAAAAGTTCGGCTGGGATTGGCCATAATCTTCTTCAGTGCGCATAATTCAGTGCCTCTATTTATACAGGGTCAATAACGGCGCCGGCCACGTCCTTGCCGTCAGGTAAGATTTGGAGAAGGAATGTTAGTGTGTATCCTTTGCTATTTGGAGACCGTGTTTGCCTCTGCATCTCCACAAAGGTTACTTAGCTTACGGGTTCAATAATCCATTTTATGTTTGTATTCGTGCTTTCAACACTATATTTCATCTGTTTGACTTTGATATAAGTAAAAATGTATTTGTTAGTAGGATTAAGAATTTAGCCTAGAATAGCGTACAATCTGTACGGCTAAGGCCGAAGACGAAGGATTATAATAAATAATTTGCTAATACCAGAGCATTCGGGATATCAGGAAAGGTCATTCCTGTGAAACCGCATTTAACCTGGTGTTGGCAAAGTGTATGAACATGACATGTTTGAACAAAATTCTCCAGAAGGTCCGAATTGGATCAAACCCTGTTCCAATGCGGACCCCCCATGTTCTCATTTGGACAACCCTATATTTTACCGTTTTTCTCTTATGGTATAGTTAAATATAACTCCGATTTGTTTGGTATCAAAGCATGTTGAAGATCTTTTGTACCCGTAAGCACGAAAAATGAACTAAATGCGTGAAAAATTTCAATTTAATTCGAATAAGAGTCAGCTCAAGTAAGATGTGAATTTCATTAAAAAAGCGAGGGTGAAATCCGAAACTGTTGAAAAATTGAGTAAAGTCAACTCTTCCTAACTTATTACAGGTAGCGTCGGATCAGATCCACAAATAGATTCAATCGATAAAGAAGATAGGAAAGATAGGAATGCAGACAATGTACTAAAAAAACAACTGTCAAATTTGAATTCGCTCTGGTGATACCCAAGCTGGCGAATAAGAGCTCAATAAGTTAAGTAAATGGAGAATAAACTCCACATAAAAATAGAAACTCTTCTTAACTATTTTTCAACGGTCCATCTCGATATCTCCGAGATAAAGAAGACATTATTTTTAGTTTTGGAACCTTTTTTTATTTTGAAAAGAAATCACTAGCTACCTTTGTAAACCTAAATACCTATACTAAGAGTTTGTGAGTTCCAGAAGACATATCTTGGATCGTCACAAAGGATACAGTTACCTTTAAAGTATTACTTTAGTTTAGCACAAGCTCCATCGTTACGAATTACATCCGTGTGTATGTGTTAACGTTCAGGGATCCGTCATCGTAATCATCGTCATCATCGAAACTTTGACAGCAGTTTTTCTGTTCAAAACGGAAATTTATTCGCCGAAAATTTGATCCCTGTGTTTCGGTTGGAGAATAGAATGCAGTGAACACATTGTTATGTAAACTTTCATGATTTTGAACGGAAAAACTGCTTATTGGTATGTCTCTTATCTATATTTCTAAAATTAGCATCATAATACTTTCACGTAAGCAAAACGAGGAGATTACAGCGTTGACTTTTTTTTTTCTTGTAATGAAAATAAACGACCTTCGGGCCTCGTAGTTATCAGGACAAGCTTTGGCTCGGGTCTTTGCTCATTATATAGCAATACATCGTACTGCGTATTTATGATTAGGTTTTCCTGACTTCAAAGTAACACCAAAAAACCAATACAGAAATTCCTTCATGTAGGACGCAATTATTCTACGCGGTTTCCATGCGGCGTATAAATTTGTGATGATTGGCCAACTACCATGCGTTCACATCATTTTCAGTTAGGTGAGCATTAGAGTAAACGCTGTGATTCTCGCCACAAGACACCGTGTGAAAGCAATTAGCCGAATTGCCATATGCTACGGGGACTCTATTTACGCGGTACCAATTAGAGCCCTATGTGGAGAACTACACACCTAAACAATAGCTACCCGTCCAACCATACAAAGCCAGCCCTGGAGATACGGACCAAAATGTGCCAAAATCTAGCTCCACTTCCGGCAGGACGTGAACACGCTTCATTATGTATGCAGCGGGGGTATATTTTTGGTTGCACTATCACTCTGTATCGCGCTTTATGTGGATTTGCGTGCGAATCCCATTGTGCAGCTGTTCCGCCAGCATATCACCATGACCAAAAAGCCTGCCGAGAAAATGGGAAGAAAGAGGACACATCACGCGCCCAAACCAACGAAATGTGCACATTTTGTAAAACAGTTTATGAATCGCTGTCATAATCCCGAAACAGCAGCCGACCAGCATCAGCAGCAGCACGGATAACGACAGCGAGGTGGAAGGACGATGGTAGGACGATGCCTTTCCCAGATATAGTGGCAACAGAGTTGATGTGAATAAATGTGTTGCTTCAGCCGGCTTTGTCGTCGTAGTCGTCATAGATGTTGGGTGCTGTTGAAGGCTGCGTCTAGAAAAGTAATATGGCATATGATTTATGGGATCGTAGTCGAAACATGCAAACATAACGACAACATTCAACTATGAAATGCAGACAAACTGCGATGGTGTTCACAATTCTGTTTGTGCACCGTCGCCCTGTAGAAGTGCCGTGCTGTTTGTCAAAGAAAAATAGACCAAATAGTAAAAAATGTAGCAAACACTACTTGCAACACTAAATTGTATTGCCCCTGAGTTGTATAAGATATTTATGTATTTAGAGTCTTTATAGTTATGTAGCATGCCTTAATGAGTAAAAATTTTGTTCAAAAACCTTCGATACATCATTGGTGACACCAGTAACCACTTCAAAAGAGTTCTTGTATAACCTTAAACAGTCTGTTATAAGGTTTCGAACGTGCTCTGGAGGGGATCGAATCCACGACTCCCTATTTGCTAGTCGGGTGCTTTAACCCACAAGCTGCGGAGCCCCTTGAGAGATCCCGACGCTTGGAGGCGAACTAAACTCTATTACCCCAAAGGACATGGTATCATAAACAGTTGTTGAACTCAAAACTTGATAGAATATATTTCATAAGCTTATATGAGTACAAATGTTGTCCATAGAGCTTCTAGACATCATTGGTTACACACTGCTCATTCGATTCTAAGTGTCCTCTTAAAATTTGAGCTCTTTCGGATGAAAACTGAGATTGCACAAGGGGATTTTTTTTTATTATCGTACAAATTGGGCCGAAGGGTCTCAGATTTTCATGAAACTTTTTCGACAGGCAGCCCAGCAAACCAGAGATCATATAAGGATGTTCATTTCAAATTGTATAAATGTACAATTTCCGTTGGAATTGGATATGATGCAAAACTAAATTGATTGAAATCGTTAATAAAGTAATAAATTTCATCTGACTTGAATTTGCATCTTATAGAATTCCAATTTAGTCTGACCAAATATATAACTTTAAACTGTCATTCCATTATGATTTTAACTTCACTTGGTATGACTCTATTTTAATTATCAATGTGAGATTACATATGAGTTCATCTGATGTAGATATAAAATCATATAGGGCACATCGCCGAACGCAACATAAACATAAATAGTGGAATTCATGAACAAATTGTCTTACCTATTAAAAGAACATCACTGTTCAACAGAAACACAATGTCATCACGTTACATAAGTATTTTCGTACGATGTCTTTAATAAATGGCTGCACTTCGTTTCAATTGCAAACGTTAATTCGATAAAACATGAAACCTTCAGCGTTGCACTGGCTCATTTGCAAAATGACAATTAAGTTCGGTTACATTCAAACATGATGCTCTACAGTGTTTCATTTATATTTGCTAAAAGAACATCCCCTGCATCAAAAACTGTACGGTACAGTGGTAGCGTATCTGGCTAGTGATCTAAAGGTCAGAGGTTCGAGGCTTGTTTCGTGATATTTTACTTCTTTTTATTTTATTTGTTTGTAAAAATTAAGTCAGATAAACTGCAATATACAATCATACATGAAATTATAGTGAACGCCAAATCAAATTGTCTGAAGTTGTATTGACCATGATAGATTCTCTAAAATGTACGTATATGGCCTCCAGATTTGTGCGAATAGAGGGAATTCGTGCATTTTATACAATCTGTTTTTCCGAATAAGTGTTCACTTTCTTCACTTGCAGTCTCAGTTATGAGAACATATTTGTTGGCTGGGAGGGCTCATGGATATATGAATAAAAAAAAATTGAGAAAAATTCAGGGTCGCCTATTTTTCCGGAAAACTCAGGTGGAAATTTTTTGTTTTCCCTTGACACTACTTACTTTGAAAAATCATAACTCAAGAACGAAGCATCGTAGAAACAAAGTTTTTATATGAAAATTTAAGCAAATTTTCTCAAAAATCCAAAAAAAATATGAACTGGAAAAAGTTTTCCACAAAATTTTCCACCGTTGGGAAAATTCGTAAAACTCGTGGAAAATTTTCCAAAAAATATTTTCGAGAAGGTAATTTTATAAGCTGAATTATATCACTGAAATTTTTGGAATGCACTTTTTTTTCGTTTTTGAGTTATGGCCAATTTTGTGAAAAATGTCCAGATGTGCCATATAAGACTTTTCTTCGAAAAATCATAACTCAAGAACGAAACATTGTAGGAACAAAGTTTTTATATGAAAATTTAAGCAAATTTTCTCAAAAATCAAAAAAAAAAAAAATATGAACTGGAAAAAGTTTTCCACAAAATTTTTCACCGTTAGGGAAATTCATAAAGAAAAGCTGGAAAATCTATGCCCGAACTCGCGGAAAAATTTTAATAAAATATTTTTGAGAAAGAAACTTTATAAACTTCAATTCTAGTAACTTTTAGGATGTACTTTTTTTTGTTCCTGAGTTATAGTCAATTTTGTGAAAAATGATCATATTAGCCTTTTCTTTGAAAACCCATATTTCTATCGAAACATCAGAAAAACAAGGTTTTTTTTATCAAAGCAATTGCAAATTTTCTAAAAGATCTGAAAGAAACGATATGGGATTGATTTAAATGAAGTATAAGTCGGATTGGATTATATTTTTCATGAAACATTACACCGTTAAGCAAAGCTGAAAAAACTGTTTCTTTTCCATTCCAAGGGATTCTTTCTTATCCATGGAACAAATAAGATTCTTTTTATATTTTTCTTTAATTTTATTTATTCAATTATTCAGTACATAACTTACATTTTATCTCAAAACTATCTATTTTTTCAACCGGGAAGATTGCCTTTGGTTGCTACCACAAGAAGATTTTCGTTTCTTTGTAGTATTAAGAACAAAGCATGCTGTATTTTCTTGGTTTTCATGTGCATCTGAGAATTCACTCGCAAAAATGCTTCGTTCGTCTTTTGGAATAAATGAATGATATTTTTTCGTTCCAGGAATTGGAACAAGGTTAGAAAATCTCTCCTGAAGTAATTTTTCAGCCTCTGAATAGTCATTTTCAGTTGCATAGATGAATTCCCAATCTTTTTTAAATTGATCTTTCACCTTTTGCGACACAGCCCAGTCAAAAAATTGTTTGGCGTTATTAATTTCCGCTGACTTTCTAATACTAGCATCTCTAGCCATTCGCTTAATATTGCCACCGATACCATCACATGGACCTTTTCCATGTGAGGTTGGGAAAAAGTACCATTCTGCTCTAATTTTAAAATTATTTTCATGGTTGCATACATTTTTGAAATTTGATTTATTTTTGTACTGCTCTCCGCAACCATCAGAAAGATAAATGATTTTTTCAAGCTCAGGAAATTTATTTTTCAATCTTGAAATTAGTTTTGTTTGAAAAGCATAAACTGATGTCGTGTTAGGCTTTTTTATGTCAGCAATTACAACAAAATTTAAGACTTTGATCGAAGATTTGTCTTTGTAATAAATTACAAATGGATGTAGGGTAGGTGTACCAGTTATGGACATAATGGTTCCCTATTTCACCATACGTGATAATTAGATTATTTTCGATTTTTTAATTATTCTACGTGTTTTAGTAGTTTGATTCAATGATTTAAACTTGAATTGGTAAATACCTATTTGTCATATTGTCTACCCATTTATTTAACTGTCAATTTTGTAGTTACCTAACAGGAAAAAATTGCCTACATTCTGATTGAAGAAAACTTTGTTTCTATGTAGTTTCGTTCTTAAGAAATTTTGTTTATGAACTTATAAATTTGTAAATATATGGTTCAAACAGCTCATCCTAGCAATATTTGATCATGTTTTAGGAACGAAAAATGAGCGTATTGAAAAATATTGTATGATTGGATCTTATTGATCGCTCTTTTCAAATATACTTAGGTAATAGGCAGAGCCGTAGCGTGGCCTCACAGCGCCCTTGGCAAACCTCCCGTTGGGCGCCCCTCTGATGCAATTTTGTATGTGATTGAAGTTTTCGTTGAACATCCCAAGTAACCATGTGGCTCAAGCTATTATTCATGCATATATATGGTGTACATATAGCTAGCATCTACTGTATAGCTACTTTAAGGTGTCAAAAGGCTTCACAAAGGTCGAGTAAATTTTATAAAATATAACACAAAAATGCCTGTAGAGGGGCACTTTTCCACTTTAAATAAACTTTAATTGTAGTTATACAGTATTGCTAGCTTAACGTATACCGTTTATATGCATATATTGCAGTTTTTGCTTGGGATACTAGACAATTTCCATAAAGATCCTTTTTAAAATACTAGGACAACTCTTAAATGAATGCATATATTAAATTGCGACTCCAGCATTCACTAATTTAGAGTTCATTAATATAATTAGTAAATATCAATGAAACGTGTACAACACAGTTCTTCTTGAAAACTGTGTGAGATTTTATTAAATATGTTTTGAAGAAATTTGTAAGAAATCTACTGTTCATGAAGCACTTTTGCGGAAACAATTGAGCATAGCATTGAAAAAACTCTTCTTAAAATCAATAGTTTTTATTTTTAACTAGTGGTCCCGGCAAACTTCGTCTTGCCATCAAGTAGGCTGTTGAAAAACGCCATGTGACGTCCCATACAAAATTACAGTTATATTCACTCTCGTTTCTTCGTCTTTCCCGGTGTATATTTTGAGGTTTTAAAACACACGAACACATCGGAACACTTCAAGAACCTAACTGTGAAAGAATCAGGTAAATCCATTGACTCGCTTTCAAGTTATTTCGTGACATACAAACACCGTTCCATATTTATTTATATATATATATATATATATATATATATATATATATATATATTTAAAAATATATATATATATATATATATATATATATATATATATATATATATATATATATATATATATATATATATATATATATATATATATATATATATATATATATATATATATATATATATATATATATATATATATATATATATATATATATATATATATATATATATATATATATATATATATATATATATATATATATATATATATATATATATATATATATATATATATATATATATATATATATATATATATATATATATATATATATATATATTTATATATATATATATATATATATATATATATATATATATATATATATATATATATATATATATATATATATATATATATAGATTTCTTAAATACATTTTTTTTATTTCTTGACATTGTTAATTATATTTTCATTTGTTAAAAAATGCAAAGGCTTCTAAATATTGTGTAATGATTTTGCCTAACAACTCCTTAAGAAAACATTTTTTTAGTTGTTTTCGCAAGAGTCTTCCAATAAGTGGAAGCAAATTCGTCAAATTCTTAGAATAAAATGCAATAAAAAACTTTTTATCAATTGTTTAGTTGAATCAGAGGAAATAATAAGATAATATGTGTTTCGTTATACCATTTAGAAGTTTATAAACTATTATAATACCTAAATAATATATATAAACTATTATAATACCTAAATAGTAACATGGAAAAATATGAATTTGTTTTACTAGTTAATTAAAACTTCATGGAATTTGCAACGAATTTATAAGCATCCCTTACTCAATAGCCTTGTTTCTGTGATACTCGTGTTAGTATTTTACTTAAAGAAAATTACAACTGTTCTAGAATCTCCAACACTTCCCCTTGGTTGAATTTCAGAAATGGTATTTAATTTGATCTAAAATTTATTAATGCTAAATCATCTCCAGCGAATCAAAAATTAAAAAAAAAAGACTATAGTCAGTCAGCGTGGGAGAAAATAAATTCAATCTTTTTAACTCATGTTTGCTTATCACTGACACGAAATTCTCTGAAAATGTTGTTCAGAATTCTGTAAGAGTTCCTCCCACGTGTAGAAATTTTTGAATATTCTGCCCAGCTGCACAGTGATGTCAAGGCGGGGAAAAGTTAAAAAAAAACTTTCACTAACAAATTTGAAAGTATTTTTGTATTTCTCTTCTAAATTCGAACCCAGAATTTTTTGAAGTTTAAATAAAAACTGATTTTTTTACATTTCCTCAAAGAACGTTATCAAAATTCTTGTGTTTGTGCTCCCTAGTAAAATGTATGGGGAATTATAATCAACTTCGACTAAATTTTCAAATGTGAGCACACACTCGAATACATGCTTAAACTATACATTTTTATACCAACCTTCAGAAAATCGAAGGTTCATCTTGAGCAAACTTGCACACCATAATTTTCGGTTGGTTGAAGAATTTAGGTATTACAAATCTGTATGGCCAAAATGTTTAAATGCATCCAATGAACATTCTTGTTTAAATGTTGAAACAACATTTACAAATCATTTGAAAAATTCTAATGCAAATAAGTTGAAGGTCTTTGTATCATGTTTTGTTGTTGCTTGGCTGATGCGTCATATAACTTGACAGATATGATGATCATGATGATGATGAGGTTATCATGATCAAAGAAGAGTCTATCATGCGATGAAGATAAATAGTTTCAGACGGCAATTATCTGGTCATTCATTTTCATTTGAGCATGAACAATCCATTTCAAGACTTTCTATACCATTTGTATGGAGATAAATCACTGTGAGGTGTAATGAAAGCCTGTTCAAGATTATCTGTCATAATGATCTACCGTACTCTGAGAACCCTGTTCAAGATGCTCTTAGGCTTCCAAAAAGACTGTTTAATTCTTATCAAGTTTATTTGAATATTTTTTTTTATTTCCAATAGAACCTCCAAATAAATACCACAAACTTGATTTTTGCTCAAACCAGTTTTAATGGCTATAAAAAACCATTAGAGATTAAGCAAGTAACCATAATGTTAAAATTTGAAATAAATGTATGGGAATCATCCAAAATACTGAAAAGTATTTGAAAGCGATTCAGGAATTGTTCAAATTTTCCATTATTATGTTAAAAAAAAATTGTTGGCAATTTGTTTTAGGAGGCGCCCTTTTCAATAAATGCCTTTCAAAATTAACAAAATAATTTACGCATTTTGGCGCCCCCCAATGGCTGGCGCCCTTGGCGGGTGCCAACCTGGCCAACCGCACGCTACGGCACTGGTAATAGGTAATCGGGTTTTCATTATTTTTTTTCATAAACAGTGAAAAATGTCCTGGGAAACTGATTCCATTTCAAAAATTTCATATTTTTGAGATAATTTGAATCCGGTTCGACAAGTCATGATGAGTCTTGAGTCATGATTTTTAAACGAAAAGGCATGTATGGCAAATCTTTGCATTTTTTACAAAATTGACCATAGATCAGGAACTAAAGAAAAGTACATCCTAAAAGTTACCAGAATTGAAGTTTATAAAGTTTCTTTCTTAAAAATATTTTATTAAAATTTCCGCGAGTTCGGGCATAGATTTTCCAGCTTTTCTTTATGAATTTCCCCAACGGTGGTAAATTTTGTGGAAAACTTTTTCCTGATCATATTTTTTTTTGGATTTCTGAGAAAATTTGCTTAAATTTTCATATAAAAACTTTGTTCCTACAATGTTTCGTTCTTGAGTTATGATTTTTCAAAGAAAAGTCTTATATGGCACATCTGGACATTTTTCACAAAATTGGCCATAACTCAATAACGAAAAAAAAGTGCATTCCAAAAATTTCAGTGATTAAAGCTTATAAAATTACCTTCTCGAAAATATTTTTTTGAAAATATTCCACGAGTTCGGGCATAGTTTTTCCGGCTTTTCTTTACGAATTTTCCCAACGGTGGAAAATTTTGTGGAAAACTTTTTCCAGTTCATATTTTTTTTGGATTTTTGAGAAAATTTGCTTAAATTTTCATATAAAAACTTTGTTTCTACAATGCTTCGTTCTTGAGTTATGATTTTTCAAAGTAAGTAGTGTCAAGGGAAAACAAAAAATTTCCACCTGAGTTTTCCGGAAAAATAGGCGACCCTGAATTTTTCTCAATTTTTTTTTATTCATATATCCATGAGCCCTGCCTGTGGAAAAAGTTTCATGAAAATCTGAGACCCTTCGGCCCAAACCCGTAAGGTAATAAAAAAAATCCCCACAAGCCATTTAAAGTTTATATGGGAATTCCTATGGGAAAAGCAAGAAATTCATTCAATTGGTCATAGTTTTTGCCCATGTGCTCTTGGGGATTAGAACTGCTTTGATACTGTGAGATACATTCATCAGCTACAACTTTGCCGTAGACCGTTTCCAAATCGGACGCCTCAATACTTAGTTATTGATTTATATCCAGTCACAAACTCATTTAACTTCTGAACAGGCAACATTGCTGCACCTGGCGTGAAAGATAGCACGCACAAATCATGGCTGCTATGTTTTACTGCATATATCCAGTGATGCCTGCAGAACAGTCCAATAATTATAGCCAAAGTTTTACAACTCATTCAAGAATCAATAACTAATTACGGTCTTCGACAAAGTTGTAGCTGATTACTGCCCCAAGAGCACATGGGCAAATACTATGATTGATTGAATGAATTGCTTGGTTTTCCCATATAAACTTCAAATGGCTTGTGCAACCCCAGTTTTCATCCGAATGAGCTCAAATTTTGGGAGGACACTCAGAAGTTGATCTAGAATCGAATGAGCGGTGTGGAACAAAAACGATTTTTGAACCACTCTATTGGGTAATTTCATTAAATTCAAAATTTTGTTGCAACATAACTATATGAGCTTGTGTGGATATTGTAGTTGTTCGCAATGTTTTGAAAGGTCACTTGCTTGTTGATCTGATGACCTTTATTATATGTAGTTCTTGGATAACCATTAAAATTATTTTTACTGAAATCATGGTGTAGTTCACGATAGGATATTATTACGAGAGTCCGCATGGGTATAAACCATATTCATAATTTTTTGCATGATCACTGGTTACGCTTGTAGCCAAAAGAGTTATTGTGAAAAATTTAATGGTAATAGAATTCAAAATAACAACAAAGTAAATAATTTTCACTCATGGTAAAATCATTCTGAAGCACATTTTCAAACTATTATCATATTTGAAGGATGAAAATAAAGCTATTTCAAAAGATAAAGAACATTGAGTTTTCGAAGTTTAGTTCGTCAAATTTGTAAGTCCTTACTTCTTACAAATTTCATTGAAGAATTAATCTAATAATCATTCGCTGTTCGTGTTCAAATAAGAACAACCAATCTTAAATGCGAGCGAATTGCACAAAAAAAAACCTTGCGTCAATGGTACTACTCGGTAAGCCACAGATATCATGTGGAGTGAGTTACAAAAGTCGAATGTCAGCTGAATCCGTTCACATGCAAAGGGCGGACAGACTTGCAACAGCAAAGGTTATGCCACAAAAGGAAACAATCAGCCCCAGCTTAGAGCGCATAACGCAGTAATGTTACCCAACTCCTCTTGCTTGCAACCAGTTTCCTTAGCTGAACCCGAACAGACATTTTCCATTTGGAAAATTGAACGCAGCACAGTAGGCGGCACCGGTTGTTGCCAGACAGAAGTCTGGTCGAAGAACTAAATTGAAGGCTAATAGGTCGATTGTTCCGGTAATCCTTTGAATTTTACTTGAACATATGCAGGAATTCTAATTTTTTTTCGTTTTCGAATCACAAACTCGTTGAAATCCAAGCACCATGATTCAAGTGGAAATGACCCATAATAGTGGGTGATTCGTAATAGTTACACTATGCTTGAAACATTGTATAGTTTACCAAACACTCCCAAAACTCAATTTATAAAATTTCCATATAAACTAAAAATTTTCGTTATTTAAAACCTGTAAGAGTTTATTCTCAAGATCTAAGACAAAAGGTGTCAACGTGTCAGCTCTTCCAAAGAATTTTTAGGCCAGTCATGTTGTATATTATACCAATACTATTCGACTATTCGTTGTAATACATATTTATATTTAGGATCTACAATAAAATTTTGAAAATGATTTTGAGACTTCATGCCTGGTATTAAACTCATGAAATACACGGAACATCCCATGTTGAAAAGTAACCCTTATTTGACATATATAAAGTTACCAATAATTTTAGGCAAAATCGATGCAATCTCTTTCGGTCACGATAATCTATACAACAAAGTTATGCTAGGTGAATATCAAATAGTTCAAACAATAATTTAAAATACTCAAGAGTTTTTGAGGGAAAATTTCATCTTTGTCAAATGCATCTCCCAGAACACCATTAGTTTCTCCACCGGCTGATTAATTTTCCGCCTGTTTCTCATTAATCGATACTGTCCGTTGACCAACCATGATCTATGTTTAGTATCGATAAATTTGATAGGAAATTTTATGATGCCAATGAGTCACGTTTCCCGAACGTGATTTATCTTGTTTCTTTTCGAGCGGTAGTTTCAGCTGGCTTGCGAGTGTCCAATTTTGGCGATGCAAGCGTTGGGTTGGTTTCCCTTTATTTTTTTTTCTTATAGTGGAATGAATTAAAATGCTAAGCTATTGGTCCCTCGGGTCATGTATTTTAAACAGCACGTCGTAATAGCTTTTGAAAGCGAAATTAAACGCTGTCGTTACCGTCTAAGGGAAAATGACTCGGAAATTGCAGACGTACGTAAATTGTTGTGTTTTTTTTTTATTTCTGTATTTGTATCATTTATTTCTTATATCTAGCTTTCTTTCTGGTATCAAGAAGTCTATTTTGATACAACATGGTTGGTCTGAAATTTTGTTTGAAGATTAAGAGCTTATTCTCTAGACAAAGTTTCAATATTATGTATATAAGTGAATAGAGACATTTGATAATATTATTACATTTGGCTTGAATATGATTTTTGAAAATTATTTTTTATCTAGCATGAGCCCTAGATATTCTCTTCATCTGACCAATTTATTGGAACCCCTCATCGTGACAACATGTCTATTCGAAGGTTTCAAATAAAGAGCTTTTGGTTTATATGGGAATATTATTAGTTGAGTTTTGGAAGCATTAGGAGAAGTCTTCCATTTCTGCAAGTATGAAGAAAATATATCCAAACTTTTTTGCAATCGACTACAGATGACACGCAGGCTTCGTCCTTTGGCGGAAAGGCCTGTGTCATCCGCAAACAAGTATTTTTGACATCCCTGAGCAGGCTTGGGAACTGTGACCACTATTTACCATTTATCATCGATTCTGCCAGTCAACCAAAACACAAAGCAGCAGCAGCATCAATACCATCAGGCGTTGCACTCCCAACGGTTCACACACTGCTTGAATGTTTTTGTCTCTCCACTTTGATCGTTTTCGGGCAGCCATCTCGAGGTGAATGATTGAAAAAAATGTTAAATAATTCAATCGCTTATATTTCGCTTGTGTTTTCAACTAATTGAAATCTATTAGCGTTAATAGCAAGAGCACAATCATTCCGTTGCGATACAAATAAACAAGTTCAATTTCATGCTGCCTTTATCGAGCAAAAATGCAAAACCCCGAAAACCGGAAAAATCGTGTCACCACTGTGCTCGAGTCATTTTGCATTCGGGTTTGAAAAAACGTTGGTAAGAAGATGATTAGGGGAAGGGGTGGCAAAATGAACAACTTAAGGATATCATCTTGTTTCTAATAGTAAAACGAGAAATTTGTATAGTTCTATCGCACAACATCAAAGGTTGGGATGTTATCTATAGCAGCGATATAGACTAAAATAGCTAAATTTTCACATATTTGATTCGCTAGCAAAAAACGATGCAAATGTTCATTTTACCTGCACTATGTGGGTAAAATGAACAGCTGTTGGTAGTAAGATGAACATCATGCAAAAAACGTGAGCAAAACAAATATTTTTGAAAATTTTCATAGCACGTCCGCAAATATATCCATTAAAGATTGCAACCCATTCGAAAAGAAATTAAAAAAATTCGGAATTGACATCATACAGTCACCCCACGCAGTTGAATCACCCACAATTTATGAATCAGCTGACTTCAAAAGACAAAATTATTATCAAACTTGTCACAAAACATCACAGAATTATTTTTACTGATAAGAAACTATGTGTAAAAATAATTCTGTGATGTTTTGTGACAAGTTTGATAATAATTTTGTCTTTTGAAGTCAGCTGATTCATAAATTGTGGGTGATTCAACTGCGTGGGGTCACTGTATCATAACGATATTCACCTCTCTGAAAAACCAGAAGACCATCGAGCGAAAAGTTACGTCAGTTCTAATTTTCAAACATGATTTTCTAAATTCGTAGTTTTTGTTTATATTTTCACTTCAATTGACCTCCGTATCAACCCGAACATACCGTTTTAAGCTCTAAATCGTCCGTGCATGATAAAAATTCATTGAAATTTGATTTTTCTCGGTACAAGGCACGGTGTTCGTTTTACCACCCCTGTTTATTTTAACACCACTTCCCCTACAGTTTTAAAGAGCCGTGACATTTTTTTGTTTTGAACGGTAATGGTTTGCTTTGGATTTTGATGGTCGTGTATGTCGTGAATGTCGAGGTGGTAAATGTTTTCTACAATACATTTCCCATCCCTGTCCCTGAGGTAACTCCGGTAAGTCATATGTGAAAATATTGTATAATATTGGTCCCAAAATGCTGCCTTGAGGAACACCAGCTCTTACAGGAAGTCTTTCAGATCTGGAGTTCTGATAATTAACCTGACGTGTACGATTTTACAGATAACTTTGAATTATTCTATCAATGTATGTTGGAAAATTTAAGTTTTTTTTAATTTTACGATCAAATTTTCATGCCAAACACTGTCGAATGCTTTTTCTATGTCTAGAAGAGCAAGACCAGTAGAATAGCCTTCAGATTTGTTGGAATGGATCAAATTTATAACAAGTTAAAGTTGATGAGTGGTCGAATGTCCATGGGGGAATCCGAACTGTTCATCGGCAAAAATTGAATTTTCGTTGATGTGGGCCATCATTCCGTTCAAAATGACCTTTTCAAAAAGTTTATTGATGGAGGAAAGCAAACTGATTGGATTTTTGTCTGAAAATTCCATCATCGCCAGGAGCTTTCATATTTTTGAATTTTCTAATAATAGTTCTCACTTGTTCCAAATCAGTCTCCCAGGAATTTTCGAAAATGTTCTCTCGATTGTGAATATTTTCGAAGTCCTGAGTAACTAGGTTTTTTAATTGGACTAGTAAGCCCTAAATTAAAATTGTGCACGCTTTCAAACTGCATAGCAAGTTTTTGAGTTTTTTCGCAATTGATTAGTAATAATTTGTTTTCCTCTTTCAGTGCCGGTATTGGCCTCTGAGGTTTTTTCAAAATTTTAGATAATTTTCAAAAGGGCTTAGAGCCAGGGTCCAATTGAGAAACTTTATTTTCAAAATTTTTGTTTCTTAATTGAGCAAAACGTTTCTTGATTTCTTTCTGCAAATCCTGCCATATAATTTATATGGCAGGATCGCGAGTACGTTGAAATTGCCTGCTCCTCACGTTTTTAAGACGCATCAAGTGTTTAAGATCATCGTCTATAATCACGGATTCAAATTTTTCTTCACATTTTGGAATTGCAATGCTTCTGGCTTGAGCAATGGAATTTGTTATAGTTTTAAGAGCATTGTCAATATCAAGTTTTGATAGTAAAGAAATGTTAACATCAAGATTAGAGTCAATATATATTTCATCAAATCAATCGTAGAAGGATTTCTAGAAGAGGAAAAACACATAGGGCTATCAATGTATTGAATTGAGAAATATCCTGAAGAGCACTCATCAAATAAAATTCTGCCGTTGGAATTACTTTGAGAATTATTCCATGACCGATGTTTGGCATGAAAGTCACCAATGACAAAAATTTTGACTTATTGCTGTCCAGAGCATTGAAAAGGCAAATAGGCAGCTATGAAAGTATATTTACCAAGCTGTGTTTAAACTGAAACACATAAAGTTTCAAAAACTTTAATTTCAAATGACGAAAACAGTTGATGTTTTATTCGCCTATGAATGATGATTGCAACTCTCCCACATGCCCCATTAAGTCGATCATTATGATAAACAAAAAGTTAGGATCTTTTGTTTGTTTGGATCCAGGTTTTAAATATGTTTCAGTAATTACTGCTATTGCACGTTATTAGCTGTAAAAAAATTAAACTGATCGTCTTCTTTACCATCCAGAGAACGAGCATTCCTATATAAAATATTTAAATTATTATTTGGATTTATTAGAAAAACGTAATCCAATAACAATTTGATTAGTAAATTTTACACCTACTTGGACTGCTTCAGTCATAGTGGTGGCTTTGAACATTGCATCAATCATTAGATTCAACTCAGTTAGAAAATTATAATCAGAGACAAACATATCACTTGAAGTGGGTACATTTGATGATTTTCCATTAGAATTTTCGGTAGACGAAGAGGCGGAGTAGATGTTACCTGTGGCGGCAGGGTTTTATCCATTTGATTCGAAACAAGTAGAATGGGTACTCATAGTACGAATAGGGATGGAGTATAAATTATCTGCTACGATATCAGCAAATGATTTTTCGTGAGTAAATACATTTGAAATTATATGATTCGAACGGCTACCCGACGGATTAAAATTAGATTGTGAATGAGCATGATTATGATCATCCTGATGAATATGATTCTTGATCAAGCGATCGTTAACTGAAAAATGAGCATTGTTCGATACTCTACCAGGCAAATTCCGGAAACGACCGTTATCGTAACGGATATTATCCTTCATCTGCCTGGCACGAGCCTCGACAACTTGCCTGCGCGAAGGGCAAGCCAAAAAATTTGATTCATGATTGCCCCCGCAATTGGCGCATATGAACTTATCGGTATCTTCCTCCACTGGACAGACGTCCTTGACGTGAGAAGAACCTCCGCAAATCAGGCATTCAGCATCCATGTGACAATTATTTGTACCATGGCCCCACTTTTGGCACCGACGGCACTGAGTAAGGTTCTGGTAATTTCCTCTAGGTTTCTGGAAATGTTCCCATGTCACACGGACATCGAACATAAGTCTAGCTT
The DNA here is from genome assembly GCF_002204515.2 of Aedes aegypti. Taxonomy (NCBI): domain Eukaryota; kingdom Metazoa; phylum Arthropoda; class Insecta; order Diptera; family Culicidae; genus Aedes; species Aedes aegypti. The sequence goes on from NC_035108.1 coordinate 407,753,254, forward strand.
TTTCTGAAGCTTCAATATTGTTTAGGTCACTTTTGTTAAAGTTAACTAAATAATATTCTTCAGAAAGCCTTTTCTGAACAATGCTACATTGGGTTCTCTTCTTCATAATGATTACTTGGACTGGGGAAAATCCAAGTAAATAATTTATTCCATTTTTGATCTCTTCTGGTCACTATAGTCACTTGAGAGACCTTTCAAGACGAATTTGAACAAACGTTGAGTTTTGTCGTCATAAGTAAAAAAATGTGGTTTTTCTCTTCAAGATGTTTGAGAAGAAATTCGCGATCTTTAAGAGTTTCCGGCAAAACGCGACAGTCTCCTTTCTTTGCGATTTGGAAAGAAACCTTGATTCCCCTAATGGAGTTCAAGATCTCCTGCCTAAATCCCCCAAATTCGGAACAACTGACCACGATAGGCGGCACTCTTTGCTTCCTCACTTGAATCAAAGAGCCTGGGCTAGAGGCTGCTTCGATTTGGTGTTCAGAAAATTTGTCTAGAGCATCGAACTGATTGCTTATTTCGATGCAATTATCAACATTAATCATTTCACCCTTGGAAAACGTTCACATTCCAGAGAAACTTCCTTTCTCCCATTCTTGCCACGTTTAGTGACAGTTTTTAATCCCACTTTTTTGGAAGGAAGTTGTGAATTCAGAGATTCACCCTTACTTTTATTTGTAGTTGCAACCATGTTTAGTGAATAAACGAAAAGAGACGAGAACTCCTAAGAGGTTTTTTTTCCCAAGACAGTGTCCAAGAAGGATTACGAACGCTAGCTTTCGCCAACGGGTCCAAACAAGGATTGTAAAGGGATCAATTGTAGAAAAAATAGTACTGTTTTAGTAGCACTGAAAAATACCGATTTTAATTTTAGCACTAAAAAGTACTGTTTTATTATTTTAGATGGTTGAAAAAAAAAAACTTCCAAGAGCAGAGAGAATTCGAGTAACTTACAGCATGAAGGTACGATGCGCACTGAGGTATTTCATGTTGAACATAAATTCAAGGGTGTTACAAACATTCGCGCTACAACTGAAAGGTTAATAACAGGAGGGTATTATCACTTTGCATTTAAACTCATTTTTACAGTGAGCATTCTGGTTTCAGTCATATTCGTCTTATTCGATTAACTATTTTTACGTAACATATTATATAAATGTATAACTAAGCTTATCGATAAACATACTTTTGAAATATATGGTAGAATATCTACAACATCAGTCAACAGGTCGAATCATCATGCGAGAGCGTTTCAGGCCATAGTTGTATCCGCGGAAGGCCTTCCAACACATCATTGTGGCAAACTCCTCACGTTTTCCTGTCAGGTACAAACCGTTGAGATTGCTAGAATGAATTAACCATCAATTAAATCAAAACTCTTAATCACTAACCAAACTATTAATGCAGTTTTACCTTTCATGGCAAGCCGCCATCCACCACCCGCTCTTATACTGCACCGCACAATTGTCGGGAGCATGCGCGTCGTTATCTGAATCCAGAGTAGAAAACATGCTCGATACCGCGTAGCTAAGTGAATCCCCGGCATCCCCACTGTACGTTCCCAAGCTGTTGAGCGCGTACTTTTCCTCTGGTCCACCCACCTGCATGTGACTGTACTTTGCAACAACGGTTTTTCCGTCAAAATCTTCCATCACTATATGCAGTTCGTGTTTCTTGGAGTACGTAAGCTCGTGGATTTTACTCAGTCCTAGCCAAAACTCTCCGTCGCGAAGATTTCCAAATCCATGCTCGTACTCGTTCCAGCCACGATAAAAGTTCACCGATCCGTCGAAACGGTTTTGAATTACGGTCCAGCCACCTTCCAGGTAGGTTTGATCGCAATACACTTCGAACGAGTCCTTGAAGCCAGGTTGCGGATGAATACGCTGAACGCCCGATCGAAGAGCACCAACATCTGCGCAGAATTGTGGTAGCTGCTTTGCTTCCAGTGTGAGCATTCGTGAGGACGATTTTGAACGTAATTGGTCACTCATGTGCTGAAGGATGAAGTCGTTTAACATCTCTGTTGTGGCGAGGGTTTGCTGTGCACGGTGAATTTTGCTGCAACGTTATGTATGAGTTAGTTACATTAAAAAAATCGTTGATGTACTACTAATGTAATTACCCCGTGTCACTGAGAATACGTGAAACATTGAATGAAAGCATTTCAAGCGCAATCTTCATCGCGGGCATCTCATCGACTATTTCATTATTTTTCAGTATTTTTTTCAACTGCATCTCAACGTTGTTTAAAGCATTCACCTGTTTCATAACTAGTGTTTCTGTACTAGAAACCACCTTTCGAAGATCTTCAATTTCTGCGATCAAAACCTGGTGATACTCTTTGGAACGAAGATGATCTCTCTGCATACTGTAAGTAATTAGAATAATAGTCGTAAATCTTTCCGCTATCTCAGTATGATTCGTTTGCACTCACTTGTAATTAACGGCATCCAATCCCGTCACGGTCAATTCATAGCCAAAGCCAGCTGCACTAACGGTACCATTGCCCTCAGCATCCGACCTTGCCCACAGGGTAACTTGTAAAACAACCAAAACTAGTAACCTACTTAGCTCCATCTCGCGCGGGTGTCGGATTCCAACTGAGACGAACCAACTGATTAAATATCGGCTTCTCGCAGCAGCCGTTCCAGAGATGCAGTTCAAGATCAACCGACCTATTTCGGTGGATCCCCCTTAAGATGATTAGGGTGCGGGGAATTCTACCACATTTCTTTCTATGTCATCTTTCTCCAAAGGCCGTGATTCATGCATTTGGATGTCGTCGCGGGCACGCGAGCCGTTTTGCGTATGATCTGCAGCACGTGGTAACTGGTTTCATTTCTTATTGGTTGAAGTGTAAACTTGAAAAACAACTCATGATTGATAGTATCAGTTTCACCCGTATAGGCCTGAGTGAAAGCAAAAATTCTAAAACCCTCAACGCTCAGTGAATGCTTAATGGATTCAAATGATTTTTTGTCAGTATACTGGCACACATATCTAGTTTCTAGAAGTGAACAGAGGAACGCGGAAAAATTCTTGTGGCCGGAGTTATTCCGGTGGATCACTGGGTCAGGTTGGTGGAGAAGGGTACTGTGCGTTTGTGCCCCCGAAGGTAAGCAAATTTCAGGTCACAGATAATTTCCGGAATCGGTTATAATGTGGCCACTAAATGACGGAATTTTAAGAAAATTGCCTCAATGTAAACCTTTTAAGAAATGATTGAATTGGATAACTACGAATTTTGCATTTGATTAATCCTATAAATGACCATTTTTGGGTCCCGGGATGCCTCAAACTTATGATAAAGTGGCCAATTTGTATCTGAACATCTGTGCCAAGCTTATGAGAACGCATTTTAGTGCACAATTATATTTGATTTCTACTTTTCGAGAGTTGAAACGGTTTAGTATCCAACAAATCTACAGCCGGTTCTTCCGGGTATTACGTACGTATGGCCAAATGAGATATATTTTTAACGGTGCAAAACTCTTCATTTATAATGTTGAATATCAGATCTTAATGATTTATGCAAATACAATGATTGTCATTGCTAATAAATAAAGGTATCTTGGCATGTCCCAAAAAATAGCCCTTTTTTACTTGACTTGACCCAGTGACCCACCGGAATAACTCCGGCCACAGGAATATTTCTGCGTTCCTCTGGCCACTTCCAGAAACAAGATATATGGGCCATTGAACTGACAAAAAATCATTTGAATCCGTTGAGAATTCGCTGAACGGTGAGGGTTTCAGTATTTTTGCTTTCACTCAGGCCTATACGGGTTTAAAGTCAGTAGCGGCCTACCGAAATCCGAATACCTATTCACTAAACCAAATGAAAGCCTTTGATAAAAATATTTGGATTTGTAAAAAGTAATCAGTCAATCAAAACTTTTATGACATAATTAATCAAAACCAGAGCCTTAAGTAGAAAACTCATAAACAGGAATAAAAATCACTTGCCTTGGATCGAAATCCATACACCTTAATAAGGTTGAATCAAAATCCTTACAGCTCTGATTCGGCATTTCCAATCTCTTCTTTTTGTTCCTGACGTTAATTATTCTGAATTTTGCGAAATACACAACTAATTGAACTAATTGAGAATTGATTATGTTCTTTTATATAGGGAACGTTTGAAAATTGGACCAATCTCACCCCTTCGAGAGATGGCCATTGGGCCAAACAAACTACACTCAGGAAAATGGACTATCGATAAACATAGGAACCCCTTATTCAATTTCGCCGCAAGAAATCGGATTGATATTCATAAATTTACATAATAAAACCGAAATTTAAAACAAAAATAGTTTTCGCGGCAACCTGGAATTGAACCAAAAACCAAATGGAATAGTGAAAAGTGAAAAATGAAAAAGTGATTTGTTTGATTTGTGTCCTCAGTACTGTTGGTTTTTGGCTGCCCTAAGTTCACCGAACCATCCGGAAGTGACAGGCAGCACATAAATTTAGAACATCAATCCGGTGAGTTTGTTCCAGTATGATACTTTTTCTTTTGTGCGCCTTCCGGATCGTTTTTGTCCACGTCGTGGAACTTCTGATCGTTTCTTGAACGGAAAATGTTATTTTCGGAGTTTGATAATTATGTTGAGATTGCGCATTCTGTCCGGGCGGGTGTTACGCAACTAACAATCGGTTGTGGATGCTTTTTAACCGTTCGATGACCCTGGAGGGATCGATTCTGCTTTTCGTATAATTTTGAGCAGAAAAACCGACTGTGTTATCCTAGGGTGTTTAGTTTGAACGCGCTTCCTTTCGTTTTTCGATTATCTTAAAATACAGTACCACCCAGTACAGTTTTTCAATGGGCACAGTACAGTTTTTCAATAGGCGTGATTTTTTTTTTACGCGTATCGTTATTTTATACAATCCGATGACCCTGGAGGGATCGGTTTTGCTTTTTACTGGTAATTGAGCAAAAAAATTACTGCACAATCGGCAAGCATTTCGCGAAATACTATTTATACTATAAATAAGCTATTGTTTTCTCTTTTGATTGCTGGCATTCAAAAGATTAATTTGAAAACGCTTAAACAACAAATATTTATGGTCTATCGTCAGCTTTCCATGCGAATCCTGACAATATACCTTCCCCAACCTCCAACTCCGTAGCACTTATGAGGGTGTCGCTGAGTCGGTGGCCTCTCATTAAATAAGTGCTACATCAACATTTCCTTCCCCTATCCCAAGTTACGGTAAAGATGGGCGTGGCCGGGAATAGCGATATTCATGCTTTTAGTATTCTTGTTAATGATTTGAACAAGGTATACTCCCCTGCCTTGTTCTTGAAAGTAGCCAGGATGAGATTATTAAAAAGAAACATGAATGTTGCTAGTATCCAATCTACGAAGTATACCGTAACTACGCTAACGCTAACGCTAACGCTAACCTGGAATTGAACCAAAAACCTTGCGATCGATAGGCTCGTGCGCACATCCCTTGTCTATCGACGCCTTAATGTGGGGTGATGCTAAAAAGATACAAAAAGCGTTCGTATTTCAATAATATTTCCATTTTTCTTACAGCAAAATGTATGAATTTCTATATTCCAGTTAAGAATTGATACACAATAAGAACAAATCAAAATATCGTGTTCCTCTCAAGTTTTTAGAGCTTTCCATAACATTGTATATGATGTACATGAATGTGAGATTTCAAAATAGTATTCGTCCACCTTAAAGCGAGATTTTCTATGTGTTGCTGGCAACGCTGTCACTGGGGAGTCCTCCGTCAGCTTACCTAGTGTGCGTATGGATAAATGGTAGCACAAAAAATGTCAGATGATCTGTCAGGCATGATATGTCATAATTACGTTTTTTGTCAAGTCATTGGATTTATGCAATTAAAGTGTTTGCAAGCTAAAGGAAGAATAAATGTAAGGTAAATTTAACTCAATGTAAATAAAAATTAACCCTCAATAAATTTACAGCTTTAGTTTTGCTGAATAGCAGCGAACCAAAGACCTCCTTTGGTTCGAATCCCACCGGTCGAGAATCTTTTCGGGTTGGAAATTTTCTCGACATCCCAGGGCATAGAGTATCGCCGTACCTGCCACACGATATACACATGCAGAAAGGGTCAATTGACATAGAAAGCTCTCAGTTAATAACTGTGGAAGTGCTCATGAGAACACTAAGCTGAGAAACAGGCATTGTTCCAGCTGGGACGTAACGCCAGAAAGAAGAAGAAGAAATTTACAGCTTTGAGCTATCTTGATCGGGAACGCAGACGAGTTGCTTCTAAGATCTCCGAAATCATTTCACCAACACTATGAAACCTCAAAAGTGACAATTTAAAAAGGCCTTATTTTCAAGCTTTTTACGGTGATATATTAAAAATAAACTACTAGTTCCATGAACTGTTGTGAAATTTCCTGAAGTTTTAGAAAAAAAATATTGAAAAAAAAATGAGTCGTGATTTGTTTTTTTCATGCATTATTATTTTTACTGAATAAATTCTTCAACAGGCTTTATTATAGTTTCTAAGTTACAGCAATCGGTGTTGAGCCATTGCTGAAAAACTACATCTTCTTTGTCGCTTTCCTCTAAGAGCGAGATTAGTTCTCCTGTAATATTTTCATTGGAATTAAATTTTTCACATTCTCGAAAAAAAAAAACAATCAGTCGTTCTTACTTAAACATCGCATAACAGTTTTTCACTAATTTCTGCCTGAGAGACAATTCCTAAGCTGTTAAGCATTAATTTCACATTTTCGTGGTATGTGCACACGCACATACATTGTGAATTCCTGTGCTATCGAGAAGCCTACAATGTTTGGCCTCAACATAGTCAACGAAGTAAAACCAATTTCTACATTTTGGCATCTTTCTTCAAAAAAACATGTACGCCTCTTTAAGAGACATCATCAATGGACGCTTTTGAACTTGTTATTTACTACCATTTCGGTACTCAGAAACGAAGTCATTGGCTCCTGGCATAGGCCTACTAATATCATCACTATCAAAGAAATCAATAACAACATGTTTATCTGTTTCACTAATTCCATGCCCACATCGAGCTCTTGTGGTGCATAGAATGCCCTGTTCATTCATAAGTTTTTTTTTCACTTGTCTTACCATGTAAATTGGTGCCTCGAACTCCTCGACATAGGAAGAACCGATAATATTTTCAACTGGTCATTTCTGTCAGTGTCAACATCAGGTGAGTTGATTTTTTCTTTCAACTGATTGATGATTTCCTCGAACGCCTCCACCTTGACGACGTCCATTGTATATCATGACGTACAGCTTTGGTGATCTTCACTGACTTTTTAATTCGATAGTCCAGGCTCCTCATGTTTATCGACGAGATTGAGGATAAATTCTACGTTCCAATAATACTGTTGATTTGTTTCATGTTGTAGAGGCCTAGTAATTCATCCGCTGATGGGACGGATGGCAAAGATGAACAGGACGAGACTGCCTCTGAAATGTAAAATAATGTCGAATTAATATATTGATATGGGTTCTATAAAACAATTTTTGTCGATTAATGTGCTGCAAAGTTAATTTTTCTTACCTTGCATTTCATTGGAGGCCTGACCGCTTGTTGGTGGTTGTGGATTTTGATTCACTTCGTCTCCATCCGAACGTCGTTTTTTCTTAGGCGGATTTCTGTGGAGCCTGATCACTAAGCAGTAAGAGGGGGGGAGGTGTCTGGGTTGGAACATAATGCCAGAAAGAAGAACAACGGAATTAACTGAATATTTGCTGTAGTATTGGCTAGAGTATTGAATCAAATTATTTTCTAAAGAATTCATGAAATTATTCTTGGGAAATCAATCGAGAATTTAGAAGAACTGCAATAGTGATGTCTGCTTGCCGAGATTTGTGATCTTGAAGGTTTGAGTTGTGGCTTTGATTCAGTTTCACCTGAACCTCAAAGTGTACCACTAAAGTGTATCGATACCACCATATAAAAATCAAGGTGCATTGTATTCTCTAGCCAGAGTAGTTAAGTGAACCCGCCTTGGTAAAAGCTTACCTTCATATATTCCGTCTTCGTCCGATAGTTGTGAAAGTAAGAGAAAAAAAACTAATGCACTCACGAATGACCCGCGCCAACTGAGTGAATCCAGAACATTGGGGACTTTTTTTTACAGATGGGTGCAGTAAATGTGAGCGATATTCTACATAGGAGTAGAAGCATGCACTATTAGACTGGCCCTTATACAAAATAGTCGTAAAATTCAACGGGGCACACTCTTGATATATGCTTTAGAGTAAGATAGAAGCTCTCTCAAAATCTTAACTCATTTGATTGCTCCCCCAGCTGGCACAATCAATTCGAAGTTTGTATGGAATATTCGTTTCAAATTTATAGAAAACTAGTGGTCCCGGCAAACTTCGTCTTGCTATCAAGTAGGCTGTTGAAAAAACGCCATGAATCGTCCCATACAAAATGACAGATCCGTTCACTCTCGTTTTTCAAACTTTCCCGGTGAATATACTTTGATTTTTATACACCGAAACACGTCGGAGCACTTCGGGAATTTAACTATGAGAGAATTTTCAAAATTCGAAAGCCCGTTCTTGAGCCATTTCGTGACATACAAACACCATTCCATTTTTATTTATATAGATTGACCCTATGTCACTGTTTTGTCCCGTATACTATAGTTAATCACGTTCAATTGAACTCAGAATGATAAATTCACTAGTTGATACCCTAATGAAAATAGTTGCAGAATGTTGTATCTGGATTTAAGCTCATTTTCATTAACCTCTCAGGCTTGTGCAGCAGCTCGCACAGCATCATCATCTAATCATGATGCAACATTCTACAATACTGTTCGCTATAATATCAAATAGTGTTTTTGACATTCTGGGTTCAATTGAATGCGATCAACAGTTTTCCTGAACCAAAGAGGAGATGATGTGCTGTTTCCCATATATTTGAGCTGAAAATATCATATTAACTTCAATTGCGCAGCTCATGGAACGACCAAATGAGCTTAAATTTTCAGGAAGTCTTCCTCTAACCATAAGCAGTGCCGTAGCGTGCGGTTGGCCAGGTTGGCACCCGCCAAGGGCGCCAGCCTTAAGGGGGCGCCAACACGCGTGACACAAATGGTAAAGTTCAAGGATGGAAAAAAATCAGCTCTAACGACAAACAACACAGTATCTGAATGGTCTAAGAGGGCCGTCGCTCTTGCAGCAACATGATTTCAACACCTCACCACGCGCGATGATCATAGATATATCGAGCATCCGATGAACTGTTTGTTGTAGGACAAAGGGTTTGTCGGATATTGTAACATGTTGCGATTAATGCGAATCAATTCAAAATTCACGGATAAACTCTCTCACATACCACGCACGGTTGACTTTCAGATGATAAACGACAAGCTAGGAGACAAATCGTGGAGTGCAATTAGAAAAATCCTCCAAAATTATGACTTTGATTCGCGAACAATTGATCGTCAGCTCACAGGCCGAGCGATTCATTTTTCGCGGAGCGGAGTTTGTTGTGATGGCTTGACGACTAAGGGTTTGTCGTTGTTGCTATGATCGCATGATAAAGAACAACCACGATGCATCATTTGTTTTATCATGATCACTAGATTTCCATCCATGGTAAAGTTTGAAAATACATATTGAATTCAAACACAATCTCTATGAATCACAATATGGATCCTGAAAGAAATTTTCATGAAATACTGAGCATGAATCTAACATAGTATTTGACTGGATTCAACCAAAAAATTGTCGAGATTCTCAAATAATCAAGGTCTTCTATATAAACTATGTGTGGTTATGATAGAACGCTTTGCGGTTCACCGACACTTTTGAACTTTTTAAACCATCTTGATGACATATTCAATCCAGGGTGTGGTTTTCTAAGAATTTAACTCCGGCCAAATCCGCACAGCATTCTGCGAATTATTCTTCCCAAATCAGTGGTACATTTTTAATAACACTTAAAAATATTGTACGCTAGCTGATAGCCATTTGATTTTACAAAAAAAATGGAATCAGTAGGATTGATATACTCATTTTTGGTTTTCAGAAAGCTATAGATGACGTAACCCATCGTACCTTTCCTTAAAAAATCATTTAAAATTACTTTTTTAAATGATACTTTATGAAAATGTCTTGGCCAAGACAACGTGAATTGAAAAAAAAAATCTTTTTAGCACTAATTTTTTTTTATGAAAAATGATTTTTTTTATTTACGTTTTTAACACTTCAGTAGTCGTGCTGTTGTATTTTGTACAACACTGTTAAGAAAAGCTCGCAAGCCTCATACGGCAGCAGTGTGGTGAAAAGTGTAACACATAAGCGTATGGCTTTGGTTTTTTTTCAAGGTTGTACTATTAGTGTCATATGATATAAATATCGGATAAAGAAGCTTTTATTTTTTTTAATCAATACTTTTAAAATGTTTAGAATAATTTTTCTTCAAATAAACATTTTACTAAAATTGGCATCAAAAAATTGTTAGAACACCGATTTTTCATATTTGTTTCTTATTATATAAATTGTAATATTCTTGGGAATTTTTCAAATAACATTTAGGATAAATAGCAAAATATAGCATAGACTAAAAACACTCCAATTATTGCACATCCATAAGGAATACACGGGTTGTTCAATAATTGACACGTTTTTAGTCTGTGCAATAGTTGGCAATCTGCCCTAATAGATAAAAGAATTTGCGTTTTGTCCTGCAGGAATTAACTCAATAATCAAATATGTTCTAAATTTCTAGCATCCTACGATTCTTTTCTAATGAATTCTAATGACATAGTTCACGTTAACTCTCACCATGTTAAATAGATGTGTACAGTTTTGATTGAGAGGCGCTTAAATGGAAGTTCGCCAAGGGCGCCATGAACCCACGCTACGGCTCTGACCATAAGTTATAAACCTAGTGGGTGCCCCGTGGAATTGTACAACTTTTTTTTCTCCCATACTGAGCTGGGCCAGTATAATGCACCATTATGTTTTTGTTCGAAATTAAACTCGAAATTTCGCAAAATTCCGTTTCGTCGAATTTCGTTTCGAAGCGTGTTTGACGGAATCATTCGATATTTCGCATACCCTTACCGATTACGCCTATGGCATGAGAAAAAAACATTTTAAACATACATTAATGTCAATTCTGTTCTCTACATAGGAGAAGGTTTCGACCGTGATTGTTTTGTATTATTTTTGTTTTATGGCTGTAGCGGTCATGCGACTCAAAGGTAAAGGGAGTCTATAAAAGCAAATGATGGAAACGAATAGGTGCATACTGCCGTGAATCGCAAGTCAGTCCCATCTGCATTTTTGTCAAAATTGAGTTGAGTTCAGTTTTCAACATATTTTTCAATGCTCTTTCAGCTCAACTCATAAGATAATATGATTTGTTCGGAAAAATTAGGAAAAAATAGCAAGTCAAATTGTCCCATAATGAAAAGTAACCGCATATCAGTCCGTGTAACACAAAAAATAACCGTGTTATGATCATCTATATATTTTTCTTGAAAAGATATCGAGGTGAAAAGCAAATTGTGAAAGTTTCATTAAGATCTGATCATGTTTCAATCCTCTTGGATTTTTTTGATATTCGTATGGAAAACGAGTTTAGAAACTTCACAGCCCATTTTCTCAATGCCTACTTTTTACAGATGGGACTGACTTGAGATTCACGGCAGCATAGGCGTCGCAAGGGAGCGACAAGATTGAAATTTTTTTAATTTGGTGGTGAAAATTGAGCAAGCCATTTTAAAGTCAAGAAGCATCGAAGCGTCCTGTATTTTGCCTAGCTTCTCTACTGGAAAAGGGTTGGTAGCAAAGCTTTGAGCTTTGCTACCAACACATCTCTACGATCACATTAAATGCTAAAAATTTGTGGGCTTCGTAGCCGTGCGGTTAGTGTCACTGAGGCATTGAGCCGCATCGTGCTTAGGAGTTTATAAGATTTTATAATTTTAAATCATTGTTTTTCCAGCGTAGGAAATGTTTTTTTTTTTATTTTATTTTATTCATTTTATTTTATTTATTTATTTCGTCAATCAATAGTAGGCTACATGTTTGCTTAATTCTATGTTGTATTGTATCTTATGGAATTAAAATATTGTCTTAGCTTCGTTCGCGACATGGTCAGATCAATTTCAGTGCAATGCTTATTATAAAGAGACATCATTCGATTCATTGGGCCGAATTTTGCATAGTTAGTTCGATGATTATTTGATGCAAACAAATTCCGACTAATTTACTGTCTAGCGGGCGTGTAGAAATTCAAACATGATAAAAGATTGGTGGAATCAATACGCTGCGATACAATATCATTGAAAAATGAAATCATGGCAATTTCGCGACGCTCATTTAAAGTTTGAATATCGATAAGCATGCATCGAGCCTCGTATGCTGGCAGTGGGAACGTTGTCCAGCCTAATTTGCGTAAGGCATATAAAAGAAATTGATTCTGTACTGATTCGATTCTATCACCATGTGTTTTTATATGTGGAGACCACACAATACGACAATATTCTAGAACTGATCTTACATAAGCAATGCACAAGGTTTTAATCGTATATGGATCCCGAAAATTGTAGCTAAAACGCTTAATAAAGCTCAACATATTGGTGACTTTATGAATAATCGTATTATAATGATCAGTAAAGGTAAGTTTAGAATTTAATATGACTCCTCAATCTCTAATCTTATCGCGCTTTTGAAATATTTGATTTCCTAAAGAGACAGTAATCTGTGGTGTGTTCTGTTTTATGCTATATACGATTAAATTACATTTTTTTACGTTTAATTGAAGTAAGCTTTTGCTACAACATTTATCAAATATACTTATTTCATTCAGATAAATGTCGCTTTCTTTGTTGCTTTTGATTTCCATATAAAGTTTCATATCGTCGGCATAAATAAGAATTTTAAGATGTTTAAGCACATATGAAATATCGTTAACAAATAAGATGAATAACAATGGAACTAAATGCGAACCTAGGGGAACTCCTGATGTAACGTGAACAGGTTTAGACATTTTCCCCTCAAATCTAACTATTTGTTGGCGATCTGTTAAATACAATTCAATCCAGTTGAGGAGTCTCATTGCAATTCCCATTTTATCGAGCTTGAAAATCAACATAGGAATGTCTAGTCTGTCAAATGCCTTACTGAAATCGATGTAAAGTGCTTCGACGTGGTTACCTCTATCCATTGCATTCAAAGTGTAATTTACAAATTTAAAAAGGCTTGTTGTAGTAGAACGACCTTTAAAGAAACCATGTTGTGTATTCGTTATTCGTAAATTTCTTCAATCTTTTTTTTCTAAAACTTCAGGAAAGTTCACGACAGTCCCCCATACAATACTTTTTTGTAGGTCTTACCGTTTTCGAGTTATACGGGTTTATATAAAAAAGTAAGAAAACTTTGACCCATTTCAAATGTTAGTCTAGATCGATTTTGAAAAAACAAAATATGCAAAGTATCTTAGTTTCACATACTTTTGACATCCAGAAAGTTTCATTGAATTCTGAAGGGGTGCTGCCAATCGCGTGTCGAGTTGGCGTGAAATCCGTCATAAACGCTTTATAGATTCGTACATTATTCCTATATTCACTCTTGGTAGGCCCCATGGGCGTATTTAATATAAAAAAGTAAACTTTAAAAATTTGTAACTAGAAATATCACAATGATCACATCATTTACACCATCTTCATAACATTGTCAGTGGTCATTAAGGAAAATATAACGGAACGTTGTCAACGATGAAAAACCACAGTGGGAGAGGAGATGAGCCGTCCACATGATTTGTTCTTTGGAGTTTCACTTCATCTCACGACAATATCGTACAGCAATGAAATAAAATAAAAAGACCAACACGACATGCAACTAACCGCGCAGTCAGCTTCACTTCATTCGTTTGGTAAACAAGTGGGAACGTTTTATAAGTCGAAATATGTAACTGCACTTCTGGAGGCCCAAATAGTTGTGGCGGTAAACGGACATGCAAGAATTGTCAATTTCACGGTCTTCAGCAATATTCTTCAAGGTAAAATTACCTATCGAGGTCTGCGTTCGGAATTTTAATAGAGGTCAATGGGCGACCTCTGGCGATTTTTCTTTGCAAAAGTAAGTTTTCTTATAGTAAATCCCATATAAACTTTGAACGGCTGGCGCTAAAATATAGTTTCTCCGATCGAGCTGAAATTTTGCACAGTTGTTATGGGACACAAATGCAATCCAAAAAGTGGACTGGAGCGAGAATCTAAATTTTGTGCCACACTATTGGCCACAGTGGAGCCCATCCAATTTTGAAATTTATAATTCATCATAATTTTATTATCCTTATGTTTTCTGGCAAAATTACCAAGTTAAACAGCTTTGAAAAGAATTATATAGCTTCGAATAGAAAAGAACTGAATTGGATGGGTATTGTAAACGAATAATGAAACGATCTATTTCACGGCCATGAAAGCCAAATATATATCTTTATCCTGTCACCTTTTGCTGCTAAAAGAAGCATCATCTGCAGCATAATGTCTCCAGCAGCGCCAGCAAACACCGAGTCCAACCATGCCACAAGGGTCGAAAATAACATTGAGTTTGGCCAAAACTAGTTGTATTGTCTCAATCGGTGAAAAATTTAATCTCAATATGAGATTTGGCGTTTTTCTTGTTCCAGAGGGGGCTCTACACAAAATATGTAACTTGTTTTTGAACCGTACATTTATATATGTGATTTAAACAAAAATATATCAAATTTGATTGAAAACATAAATAATGTTTGTAATCGATCGAATATGATCGCAATGTGTATGTATTAATGTATTAATAAATTTCAAATGAATTTAGTATAAAAACAACGTCAAAGTATATGTGAACTAGTAAATTTTTCTGTAAGCTGTAAGTTTGGAAGCAGCAAATATCTCAATATATTGAGTTTTTTCTGTGATTTAAGGATAAAACTTATTTTTGAAATCATATTTTATAAAATATTGACTTAAATCAATTTGACTACGTAAAACTCAAAGAAATCTGGATATCAATGCAATTAGAACCATGGATCATGAGAATATAATACATCACGCAAATCTTCAAAAAATGAAATAAAAAATCTCAGTCATTTTTGATAGTTTTGGCCTCCTTTTTGTGTGGAGCCCAACCAGTGTGGCATGCGACCGGGCAGACTAAACGGGTGTTAAGTCTGTTTGGAAATGTGCGGTCAGGACAAGGCGATAAATGGCTTCCGGTGGAATCGAATAAATTGCGTTCACTTTTTGCTTGCCGTTGTTTCGTTTTGTTTCGGGATGGGAGACTGGCTGATGTGTCAGCACCGTCACCACGGGAAGACATCGGGTAAACAAAATTATTTTCCTTTTACAGTGAAATGTAGTGAGTAAAAGCGGACATTTTCCGCAAGGTTGATTTTATCTCGTAATCTCGTTGGCGTATACTGAAAATAAAGCACACGTTCGATCAACTTGTTTTACATGTTCACAAATTGTAAAAGAAAACGTTAATCGGAAATCGTGTATGAGAAAAATGGGTCTTCGTGATGATAGGAGAAGTTAACCCACTAGTAATTCGCAAAAATCGTAGAAATGATGTGTAAAAACGATGCCATCTAACTAAAGTTAATTTCCATCAAAATTTTGCCACATGACATGTTAGATTCACGTTGAAAATAATGTAGATCGAACGTTTGCATCATGTTCAGTGTAGGGTGCTAATTTGAGAAGCATGATGACGAAATATTTGAACTGAGCTCATGTGCCAGATGATTTTATGTTGCCACACAACTTGGCCTGTATGCCAATATTACTGCTTAAATCAGTCAGTCTTCTTCTTTCTATTGGCTTAACCTCCCACTGAGACTGAGCCTGATTCATGGTTTAGAGTTCTGAGATACCTTCCTCAGGAAGCTTTCTTTAACAAAGTTGCCAATTTGATATGTATCTTATGTGGCAGGCATGATGATACCTGAGGGAGGAAATTTCTAACCCACAAAGCTCATGAATAGGAAATCGAACACTTTCAGCACTGTATTGATTTACAACCGTGGACGCCTACCCATGACTCAACATAGCTTCAATATAATTTGATACAATTTCATCGCTCTTTGTAATATTCTGGTGAAATCTGTACGTCGCTTAAATTAAAGCTTTTTTTGATATAATAGTTAATTAGCAATATGATACATAACAATGGGCAATGCAGCGAAATGAGTGAATGCTCAACTGTTCATCAAACAGTACCCTATTCCAGACCATACTAGCCCATATATTGTTAAATTAATGCACCACCTACTCCAGTAGACATTCAGTCGACTGAGGGTACTTTATTGTGTTGAAAGTTTTCATTAGCTCAGTAACCAGGCTGAACGCTTCAAGCTTGCTGATGATTTAACGCATTTAATATATTTTATTACCAATCATTTCATAGAGTGCACTTGAACTGATTATTCAGAAACTAAACAAACAAATGTAGCACATCATAAAACAAATTGATTGTTTTGTATAGATTTTTTTCTATCTTTATTAATGAGATTTTTAGGCTACTAGGCTTGTCATGTCTATTACGGCTTAAACCAGCCGACGGTGTTTTGAAAAAAACCTGAAGGTCGTAGACATAAAAGTCAATTTGGACAAATTGAGATGTAAAATTGTGAAAAATAATAGAATCTTTCTGGTGGGCTTCGATCCCACGACTCCCAATTCGCTAGACTAGGCACTTTAACCAACTACGCCACAACACGGGTAACGATTCCGCAGCGCAATCGGCCAACCTGAAACCAAAGTCCGTAACGACCCTAAATTCTCCTTCACAACCCTACACCTTTTTCGACCTTCTTAGAGGCCTAATTTGACTCTCCTAAGCGTAAGATCTTGAAGAGGATTATAACACCTCTACTATTAACATCATTTTTTCACTAAAACATCAAATCAACTTAACTTTTTTGATTGTTTTTATGTATATTCTTGCACCACTTTCTAACATGTTTCCAAAACACTTCTACTTTCTGAATCTGTGTCGATTTTGATAATTGGTCATCTGGATCCGGAGATATTTCGGAATTCCTTGGAGGACCGACGCGTAGCCATACCTTAAAAACTCAGACTACAGTTTTTTTCCCATGTTTGGTCAGAAGCTTTTCAAACCAATACTTTGATGCGGGTCGGTTGTAAAGAACAATGAAGCAACTTGGTGCAAACGTTTGTTATTAATGGCTATTTACGTTGCTGGTACCACTGAGAGTGCTACGTGAAGCCCAAGCAGGACAGTTCGGTTTTGCGTCGTCCGATAGATTTTGCTCACGGTTTCGCGCGTGTTTTTGTCGCCGTGTTTACGTGTCGTTTTTTTACTATTGTTTTCTCTTTTGATTGCCGGCATTCAAAAGATTTAATTGAAAACACTTAAACAACAAATGTTTATGGTCTATCGCCAGCTTTCTGGGCGAATCCTGACAATATACCTTCCCCAACTCCGTAGCACTTATGAGGGTGTCGCTGAGTCGGTGGCCTCTCATTAAGTAAGTGCTACATCAACATTTCCTTCCCATATCCCATGTTACGGTAAAGATGGGCGTGGCCGGGAATAGTGATATTCATGCTTTTAGTATTCTTGTTTATGATTTGATCAAGGTATATTCCCCTGCCTTGTTCCTGAAAGTAGTCAGGATGAGATTATTAAAAAGAAACATGAATGTTGCTAGTATCCAATCTACGAAGTATACCGTAACTACGCTAACGCTAACGCTAACGCTTTACGTATCTGGTACCACTGACCATATGAGTAACTTGAAAATTAAAAAATCGCATTATATTGTAAGTTTAAGATTTGTTGGAGACATCTCAAATGATTTGTATGATTTTTTTCAGAGAAGCTCCTTATTGTTTGACGTTAGATAGTCCACTTTTCATTGTTTTATAAATTGACTAAAAACAAAATGTTATACCGACCCTTCCGATCTTCAAAGGTTTATCGGAATTTTCTTATAACCAGATGGTTAATATCGACACAGATTGTGAAAATAGAAAAGAACTAGTGAAAAAATAGTGCCAAAATATTGAGAAACAAAATAGCTATCGTGATTTGTTTTTTTTTTTGTTGTGAAAAATAAAGCAGTCGGTAGAGCAGTTAATGGTCAAGCCTGTATGTTACGACAATGTTAAGGATGAATAATCGGAAAAAAATCTTTTGGACTGTTCATAAACTAAGTGTTCATTTTTTTTGGATTTTCGTACCCTCCTCCCGCCTTATGATTTTTAACCCAAACAAAAATTTTTGAAACTTGTATGTACCGTGGACTTTGCCTGAACCCTTCTCCCCCCTATATGGCCAAGTAGATTATGAAAGGTTTTTGAAGAGATCCTTGAATAAACGTAAAAGAAAATCCCCGAAGAAATCTTTGCAAGCATCCCTAGGAAATCTATGGAACAATCTTTGAAAGAATCCTTGAAAAGTACATGAAGAATTTACTATAGGGAGTCTTAAAAAATGAAAGAGCGGTTTCATATCGTGCTCCTCGAAAAAAAGCCTTGACAGGTGCTCCGCGACATTTTTAAAAATTGTACCAATGCTTTGCAATATCTCAACTTTTTTCTTTGAAATACGCTTTCAATTATACCAAACTAGGCCATATCCATTTTCGAGAGTTTAAATTTAAAGAACAAAACATCCGATCGTGCTGAAAATGTGATTTCGTTGGTTGCAACCAATCGACCAAATTTTCACATAAGACTTCATTTTTGCGAAGACTTTCAACAGTTGGGCTCAAATTTCATAATGGGAAAGTTGAAAATATTCTGTCATTGAGTGTACAGGATAGTTTTAGCTGCAAAATTGGGTTTCCTTAAATTGAATATGGAAATCAGCCCATAAAGTTGAAGAAATCATTTTTCCCCGACAGAATATGTTGAAACTGTCAGGATGTTGGGATACCTATCCTCAACGTAAAAATTGAAGTGCATGCAAGTTCGATAATTATCGAAATGTGGACACCGTGATATAAAATTTGGAATTTTTTACAAGTTTCATTAAAATTATGGATATTTTCGAGAGCAATTACCTTAATCTACTAAAACAATGATTAGAATCAACAGAAAAAAAACACGTGCGAAAAAAATTTGACGCCCGTATCTACCTCAGAGAGGAATGTCAAGATATTTGTAGAAAAACGTACTTAGGTAAAAGAACTTTTGATCTGAAGAAAGTTCTGAACAAACAGTTATTAGTAGAAATCCCTCGAGATATTCTTTAACTTGTTAAGTTTTATAATCCTGTAATTACACTGTTCGACAAAAAAAAATTTTTGGCTGGATCAGGGACGCGGTTATATGGGTCTTGAAGTGCAAGAAAAGTGTAGAAAGAGGCCGTTTTCAAATGATTTGCAGCACCCCTGGATTAGTTTTTGACAAAGTTTGAAAATTTTCCATTTTTCATCAAAAAACGCGTAATAAGCAAAATATCAATATATTTTCAAATTCAATTATTCAACCATTGAATTAGTCAAATCAATATTTTTTAGCCCTAGATCGCTTCAGGGAATTGTGCACCATTTCAGAAGAATATTGGCATCATTTTTATATATGAATTTGGAATGTTAACGATCATTAAACAAGCATACGAGGATGTGCACCATATAAATACTACTTATTTTTCTATTTCACACATCTGGTTCATTATATAATAATTATTATAGGTTCAAGAAGACGCTTGATTAGGATTTAATTTTTTGCTCCATTTAATAAAGCAATGAGCAATGCAATCCAGTAACATTTGATTTCCTCAAGGATACGAATACGGAAAATTGATGTGTCTGTTACGTTTATATGAGCTGGTTGGTCTACTAAACTCTTGGCAGTAATAAAAAATTAGGTTGGACACTGACATGTAAGTGGTCTTACATGGACTAGTCGGTTTATCAGGAGCCGATGGCGAAGTCTGAGAAAAATGTCATAATAATGTTATTTGAGATTTCCAAAGATTTTTAAAGGTACTCATTAAGAATAGATTACCTATCGTGAGGTCCATTTGTTATCAGAATATCCCTAGAAATTACAGACTAACATAAAATAGCAACCAATTATTCTGTGATCAACATTTCCACATTTTTTGTGACACCACTTGACAGCCATTCAGGCAGGCATGAGCTCTTTTTGATTCAGTTTGTGCACAATACTAATCATTTGTGAAAACTGATTTAGTGGTAACATGCCTGCTTCTTACTTGTAAGATGAAACAATTTCTGGTTTAACCATTTCCGATTTTTTTGTTGGTTTTACATTTTACATATTTTTCAGCAATTTTAATCAAACTTTCAAATGGAGCGTTAGTTTCTTGTTCAATGGGATGTTTTCTTCAAATGGGTTTGTTGTAAGCATATTGGTCGACTTCCCATTAAGGTTAATTTTAAACTCGTCTCCCATATAAGGACAAACGTGTCCATTTATGAGCCCCCATTCCCATATCCTCGAAACGAGTAAAAAAGCTTTTCAATTAAGAGAAGAAACATTTTATCCATACATTTGTGATAAACAATTTTGCGAAACTTCACGTAATTTCTATTTTTCTTTCTTTAAACAAGAAGACATAGAAAAACAAGTGTTTTACTCATTTTGAATATATCGCAATTATTTGTGAAATTCATTCCAAATCTCAAAACTGAAAGTTTGATTAAAATTGATAAAAAACATGTGAAATTTAGAACCTAAAAATAAAAAAATATCGGAAATGGTTTAACCAGAAATTGTTTCATCTAACAAGTAAGAAGCAGGCATGTTACCACTAAATCAGTTTTCACAAATGATTAGTATTGTGCACAGACTGAATCAAAAAGAGCTCATGCCTGCCTGAGCGGCTTTCGCAAAAAATGTGATAATGATGATTACTAAATTATTTGTTGCTATTTTATGTTATTCTGTAATTTTCCTAGGGATATGAATGTCACGATAAGTAAACAATTATTAATGAGTACCTATCGAAATATTTAGAAATTGCAAATAACAATGTTATCACATTTTTTTACAGACATCGTCTCCTGATAAACCGACTAGCGCATGTAAGACCACTTACATGTCAGTGTCCAACCTATATAAATTTTGTATTTCTGCTGAGAGTTTATTAGACCAACCAGCCCATATATTCACATCACATCTCATCACAGACACATCAATTTTCCGTAGTCGTATCCTTGTTGAACTCAAATGTTACTGGATTGCATTGCTCATTGCTTTATAAAATAGAGCAAAAAAATAAATCATAATCAAGCGTCTTCTTGAACCTATAATAATTATTATATAATGAACCAGATGTGTGGAATAGAAAAATAAGTAGTATTTATATGGTGTACATCCTCGTATGCTTGTTTAATGATCGTTAACATTCCAAATTCATATATAAAAATGATGCCAATATTCTTCTGAAATGGTGCACGTTTCCCTGAAGCGATCTAGGGCTAAAAAATATTGATTTGACTAATTCAATGGTTGAATAATTGAATTTGAAAATATATTGATATTTTGCTTATTACGCGTTTTTTGATGAAAAATGCAAAATTTTCAAACTTTGTCAAAAACTAATCCAGGGGTGCTGTAAATCATTTGAAAACGGCCTCTTTCTACACTTTTCTTGCACTTCAAGACCCATATAACCGCGTCCCTGATCCAGCCAAAATTTTTTTTTTGTCGAACAGTGTTATTGCTTGGACGAATTGACAAATCAATTTGTCGAATATATTTTTTGATATTTTTGTAAAAAAAATAAATAAAAATTCTGCGTTCTATGACGAATACTGGGAAAGAATTTCAGTAAATGTAGATAAATTGAATGTAATCTCCTTAACTAGGCATCATTGTTTTACTGTCGTGGCCGATCTTGGAGGATATGTTAAACCTCAAAGATTGTTTTGATGTTTCTTGATTTTTTTCTTTATTATTAAGATTTTCAGCCCTAGACTGGTTCAAATTTCAACAATTTGCCAGGGAGACACTTTTCTTATCCTTCCTTTATACAGCCATTCCATGAAAAAACGATCTAGTGGGTCACCCATTTCCGTGAAAAGTTGTCAATTTTGTTCCTTATCCGAAATAAGGATACACATGTTTTTGGATTTTTTGATTATAAAAGACAATTCACACCGTCTTCAGCCAAAGGCTGCACAGACTGAACAATCACGAACATTAGGGGCTGTCCATATATTACGTAAGACATTTTTCGGGGTTTTTCAACCCCCCTCCCCCCATGGTAAGATTTTTTGTATGAAAATTTAAAATTATTTGTTTGGCTCGTAAGAAATCTCAGACCCCCCCTCCCCCCATAAACCCTTACGTAATTAATGGACCGCCCCTTAGGCAACGGACAACACGGAACACCCAGCAGCCCAGTGAGGAATTTTCCGTTTGACGAAAAGTTTCCACCGACTGGAGCGGGAATCGAACCCACGCTTCGTGGTGCAATACGGCTAAATGACTGACGCAGCCACGAAGCCCACATAAGGTGACCATTTCCGAAACAGGGTGACCAGAAAAATCGCGACTTCGCCAAATTATTTTTAATTTAACTTTTGAACCGCTTCTTGGGCGAAATGGAAGCTAAAGATTTTGACTTTTCAAAACAAATATACAATTTCGTGAAAATTAGACGGGGTCGGTGGTCTAATGGCTACCGCTTCTGCTCCATAAGCTGAAGGTCATGGGTTCAATCCCAGGACCGTCCCTTTCCTCGTACTTTGTAGTTGTATATCTCTCACTTGCTTCTTTCTTCCATTCTTAATCCATCACGCTCAAACTATTCGTTCATAGCAAACGCTAGAACCAGAGAAGGACGAGAAACCGTTTCCCTAACGATTCTATTCTTCCACGCGCATGCCTAACGCATAATACATAGGCAGTCTGCTGACCACAAAA
Organism: Aedes aegypti; assembly: GCF_002204515.2. NCBI lineage: Eukaryota > Metazoa > Arthropoda > Insecta > Diptera > Culicidae > Aedes > Aedes aegypti. The sequence goes on from NC_035108.1 coordinate 407,776,127, forward strand.
GCAAACCTCCCTGCTATGCCTTTCCCACAAACCATACACTTCCGCATAAACTGGCGTAGTTGCAGTCGGACTCCACGGTCTACAGTGGGCCAGTATAAGTGCAACATCATTTCCTCCCCCTTTCCCAAATTTGTCTGCACTCTGATTTTACGTTTGACAGTTTCAGCGATGTATGTGTTTTAGTTATATATATATATATATATATATATATATATATATATATATATATATATATATATATATATATATATATATATATATATATATATATATATATATATATATATATATATATATATATATATATATATATATATATATATATATATATATATATATATATATATATATATATATATATATATATATATATATATACATTTTTTTTAAATAAAAAATTAGTCATTTTTTATCGGCACACACTGTAGGTCTCAACGCATTAGATTTTAAAAAAATAATCATAACTTTTGAAAAGCTCAACCGATTTCCAATTTTTTTTATGGAATGAAAGCTTAAGTTTTCTTCTTTTACGAAAAAGTATATAACTCTAAACAGACACCCAACATGAAGGGTTTTTTCCTCAATACCTGGTACGTCATGCAGCTTTCTTTTCATATTTTTAGTTCAATCATTTAATAATTTAATGGCTCATGCAAGGGTATGCGATATGAAAATTTTCTTCGGCGATACGAAACGAAACCATTTGCGGAGTTTTCCACTATGTTCGAAGCGAAACGAAACGAATAATTGAAGTATTCCGTAGAACCCTATACACAATTTAAAGTCTCAATTTTGCGAAACATACACGAAGGATAACTTCTTATAATTTTGACAGCTTGATTCAACTAGTCAGGTAGGTGAGGAGGGGACTTTTTATGACTCATGGGGCTTACAAAATTTTTAATACGTTACGTGCATTTTACTGCTAATCTTGAGTCGTTTTGGGTGACAAATATGTCCCATGACGAAAATACGTGTACGTAATTCCCTATGTTTAATAAACACCCCGTTCGTTTTTCTCTCAATTACTGTGTACGCATCATTCGTTGTACCCCTAGGGCCTAACTTTATGCACTTTTTTTTAAAAAAATCTTGTAAAATAGTGATTGTTTTCAATTCAATTTTTATTTCACAGGAGAACTAATTAGTAATTTTTTTTTTTTTTTTTTTTTTTTATTTTCGACACTTTACACCTTTAAGGTGCATTCGTGTCGTTTTGAAATTCAACAGAACTAACGATAAAAAATACAATTTGTTAATTCATTATTCTACCTATTTCAACAGAAGTTTCCATTCTCTTACACTTTCTAGATCGGGTAACTCTCCATCCCGATTCCGCTGGTACGCATGGATCTTTTCCTTCTTCATCTTTTGCTATCTCCGGACCCTTACGCTCACGGTGTGTTTGATCATTTTCGTCGCTAGATGTTCGAGTTGACAGTCGCCGCTTCGTGGTAGTTTGATGGTCATCGTTGGTCGTACTATCATCGATCGAACTATCGTCGTCGTCGTCGTCTTCGTCATCATCGTTCATGTCATGTGCTATTGTTGTTGTTGGGTTATCGGGCTTCGCGTGGTTGATAACAGCCGAGCTGGACGTTTGCTGTTGCTCATCTTTTTTCTCGTGTACAGATGCTGTTTTTTGTTTCTCGTTTTTTGGGTACGTAACGAGGGACGGTTGGTTGTCGATTGTAATATGCGACGGCACCGGCTTCTTCATCTTCATGCGTACCACTCTTACCCCGTTCGGTACTCCGGCAAAATAGTTCTTCCACACTTCGTTGGTGATGGAGACAACTGTGCCGTACTCCTTCAGATATTCGGTGATAGTAGTATTTGCCATCTGCGGGGATAAGTCGTGTATCCTGATGGTGGTAGTAGGTCCATCCACGTAAATTGGGATGTGGTAGACAGCTCCGTTATGCTCGAGCCAATATCGTAGATGGTGCTGCTTTGCTAGGCGAGGGGGTAAACCAGCGTTGTGCATTTCAATGTATACACAATTTCGCAGAGTGTGCAGCTGGAGGTTCCGTACATCGGCCATATCGAGCTTAACGAAATCCCGGAGGAACTCCTCCACCTGATCCGTTGGGGGACGTTTCGGCAAGACGCTGAAATCCACTACAAGAGTGTTCTTCCTGTACGAAGACATCTTGTGTTTCACTCAGTAGTCGCGAGAGGCTTGTGCTATGAAAAAGACGTCGTTCGCGCACGAAAGGCAACTGTCAACTGTAATTAGTAATGTAAGAAACTTTGAAAAATTCAATCACATTTTGCAACATGATATTTACTGCTTCAGCCAAATACGCATCCCGGTTGGCGAATCTAGGTGAGAATGAATTAACGACCAGAAAAAATATACTGAAACCCGTATTTGACATTTGTGTGAAGTTGATGTGGGTGATTTACTAAATAGCGTATGCTATGTCGATTTTGTTAGAAATTAAACTCGAAATTTCATAAAATTTCGTTTTATTTTTTTATTTTCCGTGGACATATTTTTACAATTTGACGAAACGAAACGATATCGTAAAATAAAAATTCCGCTTGTATGAGTTCCGTGGAATTCCGAGGAATTTCGTTTCGAAGCGTGTTTGACGGAATCATTCGGTATTTCGCATAACCTTAGGTTCAGGTACATATATACGGCACTATACCTTGTAATAGGTACGTTGCGATACATGATATGGGTACGGTTTTTAGGGTTGTGTGATACCTGATTTTTAAATTTCAAAAAAGAAAAAAAATATGTCAAGCCAATGTTTACCAATGTTCATGTGCCCTTTTGAAATGTTTGTCCAGAATTTGCATCTCTTTTCTGTTCATTCATTTCACCGTCCATCTATCCAGCTATGGATAACGTGAAAGGGTCAATCAAACAAATTGCACAACCATCATCATCATCATCGAACCCATTGCAGCATCGTCCCGGCAGTGGAAGTTTACATCATTCGCCACACCGCTGCGCATGCAAGACTTCGTTTACCTGCAGCCTATATATGTAAGTAGCTTGCATGCGCAAGAATTTCATCAGTTTCTTTTCAACCTTTGTAAGATAACATCAAGTCAAGAATACAGTAGTCAAGTGGAGTACCAGTGGAGCACATCCTCCACCAGTGGAAGCCAAAACAGCCTTTTTCAAGGCTTGAATCGTTAGAAACCATTCCAGTGGAGCTATCGGTCCAGTGCCCTGTTGTACCAAACAACAGGTTAGCGGACGATCAACAGATCGTTCCGTTCACGCTATCTAGAGTTTTTTTTTTTTTTTTTTTTTTTATTTTTTTTTTTTTTTTTTTTTTTTTTAAATTTCTTTATTAGTATCATTCCAAACATTACATTCATTATTTCTTATATCTAGGTGTTCTGTGTTATTAGACAACACTATCATCCTAATTTGGTAAAACAAATCTAAGATTTTATTAACATTTTGTTAACAACATATTACATTTCATTTGCCGTAGCAGTTCAGATTTTTTACAGGTGAGTTGATTTCACCTGCTTATAAGAGAAAAAAAAAGTTTTTAATATACTTAACCTAACTTAACTTAATCATATAACGCATTAATCGTGGCAATAGAAGATTGTAACGATTTTTGCCTGAAATTATTGATTATTTTATTTGACATTTGTTCCAATGTTTCAACATTGGATATCCTATGTAACTCATTGGTACTATACCAGGGAGGAAGCCTCAGAATCATTTTCAAAATTTTATTCTGAATTCTCTGCAGAGCTTTCTTCCTGGTATTACAACAGCTAGTCCATATTGGTACAGCATACAACATGGCTGGCCTGAAAATTTGTTTGAATATCAAAAGCTTGTTCTTAAGACAAAGTTTTGATTTTCTATTAATAAGGGGATAGAGACATTTTACATATTTGTTACATTTGGCTTGAATGCCCTCAATGTGATTTTTGAAAGTTAAATTCTTATCTAGCATGAGTCCTAGATACTTAACTTCATCTGACCAATTTATTGGAACCCCTCTCATCGTGACAACATGTCTACTTGAAGGTTTCAAATAAAGAGCTTTTGGTTTATGTGGGAATATTATTAGTTGAGTTTTGGAAGCATTAGGAGAAATCTTCCATTTTTGCAAGTATGAAGAAAAATTATCCAAACTTTTTTGCAATCGACTACAGATGACACGCAGGCTTCGTCCTTTGGCGGAGAGGCCGGTGTCATCCGCAAACAAAGATTTTTGACATCCCTGAGGTAGCTCAGGTAAGTCAGATGTGAAAATATTGTATAATATTGGTCCCAAGATGCTGCCTTGGGGAACACCAGCTCTTACAGGAAGTCTTTCAGATCTGGAGTTCTGATAATTAACCTGAAGTGTACGATTTGACAGATAACTTTGAATTATTCTAACAATGTATGTTGGAAAATTAAAGTTTTTTAATTTTACAATCAAACCTTCATGCCAAACACTGTCGAATGCTTTTTCTATGTCTAGAAGAGCAAGACCAGTAGAGTAGCCTTCAGATTTGTTGGAACGGATCAAATTTGTTACACGTAAAAGTTGATGAGTGGTCGAATGTCCATGGCGGAATCCGAACTGTTCATTGGCAAAAATTGAATTTTCGTTGATGTGGGCCATCATTCTGTTCAAAATAACCTTTTCAAAAAGTTTACTGATGGAGGAAAGCAAACTGATTGGACGATAGCTAGAAGCTTCTGCAGGATTTTTGTCTGGTTTTAAAATTGGAACAACCTTAGCATTTTTCCATTTGTCAGGAAAATATGCTAATTGAAAACATTTGTTAAATATATCAACTAAAAATGATAAGCTACTTTCTGGAAGTTTCTTGATGAGGATGTAAAAAATTCCATCATCGCCAGGAGCTTTCATATTTTTGAATTTTTTAATAATAGTTCTCACTTCTTCCAAATCAGTCTCCCAGGCATTTTCGAAAACGTTCTCTTGATTGAGAATATTTTCGAACTCCTGAGTAACTTCATTTTCAATTGGACTAGTAAGTCCTAAATTAAAATTGTGAGCACTTTCAAACTGCATAGCAAGTTTTTGAGCTTTTTCGCAATTAGTTAGTAATAATTTGTTTTCCTCTTTCAATGCCGGTATAGGCTTCTGAGGTTTTTTCAAGATTTTAGATAATTTCCAAAAGGGCTTAGAGCCGGGGTCCAATTGAGAAATTTTATTTTCAAAATTTTTGTTTCTTAAATCTGCAAAACGTTTCTTGATTTCTTTCTGCAAATCCTGCCATATAATTTTCATAGCAGGATCACGAGTGCGTTGAAATTGCCTTCTCCTCACGTTTTTAAGACGGATCAAGAGTTTAAGATCATCGTCTATAATCACGGATTCAAATTTTACTTCACATTTTGGAATTGCAATGTTCCTGGCTTCAACAATGGAATTTGTTAAAGTTTCAAGAGCATTGTCAATATCAATTTTAGTTTCTAAAGAAATGTTAACATCAAGATTAGAGTCAACATACGTTTTATATATATTCCAGTCGGCTCGTAAATAATTGAAAGTGGAGCTGATAGGATTGAGAATCGCTTCTTGGGATATTTGAAATGTAACGGGGACATGATCAGAATCAAAATCAGCATGAGTAATCAGTTGGCTACAAAGATGACTAGAGTCGGTTAAGACCAAATCAATCGTAGATGGATTTCTAGAAGAGGAAAAACATGTGGGGCTATCAGGGTATTGAATTGAGAAATATCCTGAAGAGCACTCATCAAATAAAATTCTGCCGTTGGAATTACTTTGAGAATTATTCCATGACCGATGTTTGGCATTAAAGTCACCAATGACAAAAAATTTTGACTTATTGCGAGTCAATTTTCGCAAGTCAGTTTGAAGCCAATTAACTTGCTGTCCAGAGCATTGAAAAGGCAAATAGGCAGCTATGAAAGTATATTTACCAAACTGTGTTTCAACAGAAACACCTAAAGTTTCAAAAACTTTAGTTTCAAATGACGAAAACAGTTGATGTTTTATACGCCTATGAATGATGATTGCAACTCCCCCACATGCCCCATCAAGTCGATCATTACGATAAACAAAAAAGTTAGGATCTTTTTTAAATTTGGATCCAGGTTTTAAATAAGTTTCGGTAATAACTGCTATATGCACTTTATTAGCTGTAAGAAAATTAAACAGCTCGTCCTCTTTACCATTCAGAGAACGAGCATTCCAATTTAAAATATTTAAATTATTATTTGGATCCATTAGAAAAACGTAATCCAATAACAATTTTATTTGAAAATTTTACACCTACTTGGACTGCTTCAGTCATAGTGGTGGCTTTGAACATTGCATCAATCATTAGATTCAATTGTTCAGTTAGATAATTAAAATCAGAGGCAGACATATCATCTGATGATTTCCCATTGGAATTTTCGGTAGACGAAGAAGCGGGGTAGGAGTTACCTGTGGCGGTAGGGTTTTTTCCATTTGATTTGAAACAAGTAGAATGGGTACTCATGGAACGAACAGGGGAAGAGTTCAAATTACCTGCTACGATATCGGCAAAGGATTTACCGTGGGTAGATACATTCGAAATTGAAAGATTCGAACGGCTACCCGACGGATTAAAATTTGTTTGTGAATGAGCATGATTATGATCTTCCTGGTGGGTATGATTCCTAATCAAGCGATCGTTAACTGAAAAATGAGCATTGTTCGATACTCTACCAGGCAAATTCCGGAAACGACCGTTATCGTAACGGATATTATCCTTCATCTGCTTGGCACGAGCCTCAACGACTCTTTTGCGTGAAATGCATTCCCAAAAGTTAGCTTTGTGAGGGCCCTTGCAATTGGCGCATTGAAATTTTCTGGTATCTTCTTTCACAGGACAGTCGTCCTTAGCGTGAGAAGAACCTCCGCAAATCATGCATTTAGCATCCATGCGACAATTTTTTGTACCATGACCCCACTTTTGGCACCGACGGCACTGAGTGGGGTTCTGGTAATTTCCTCCAGGTTTCTGGAAATGTTCCCACGTCACACGGACATCGAACATAAGTTTAGCTTTTTCTAAAGCTTTAATATTATTTAGTTCTTTTTTGTTAAAGTGAACTAAATAATATTCTTGAGAAAGCCCTTTCCGAACAATGCCAGATTGGGTTCTCTTTTTCATAATGATTACTTGGACTGGTGAAAATCCAAGTAAATCATTTATTCCATTTTTGATCTCTTCAGGTGACTTATAGTCACTTGAGAGACCTTTCAAGACAACTTTGAACAAACGTTCAGTTTTGTCGTCATAAGTAAAAAATTTGTGCTTCTTCTCTTCAAGATATCTGAGAAGAAGTTCGCGATCTTTAAGAGTTTCCGGCAAAACGCGACAGTCTCCTTTCTTTGCGATTTGGAAGGAAACCTTGATTCCCCTAATGGAGTTCAAGATCTCCTGCCTAAATCCCCCAAATTCGGAACAACTGACCACGATAGGCGGCACTCTTTGCTTCCTCACTTGAATCAAAGAGCCTGGGCTAGAGGCTGCTTCGATTTGGTGTTCGGAAAATTTGTCTAGAGCATCGAACTGATTGCTCATTTCAATACAATTATTCATTTCACCCTTGGAAGAAACTTCGCATTCCGGGGAAGCGTCCTTTCTTCCATTCTTGCCACGTGTAGTGACAGTTTTAAAACCCACTTTTTTGGAAGGAAGTAGTGAATTCAGAGATTCACCCTTCCTTTTGTTAGTTGTTGATACCATGTTTAGTTAATAAACGAGAAAGACGTGACCTTCGAGAGGTTTTTTCCCTAGACGGTGTCCAAGAAGGATTACCACCGCTAGCTTTCGCCAACGGGTCCAACGAAAAATCGAAGGCACGGGTCCAAACAAGGATCGTAAAGGGATCAATAGTAGAAAAAATAGTACTGAAAAGTACTGTTTAAGTAGCACTGAAAAGTACCGTTTTTAATTTTAGCACTGAAAAGTACTGTTTGTGTAGCACTGAAAAGTACTGTTTTATTGCTTTAGGTAGTTTTTAAGAAAACTTCCAAGAGCAGAGAGAATTCGTGTACGCACAGCACGAAGGTACGATGCGCACTGGGCTATCTAGAGTAAAACCCCGTTGCACGCCGCAATAGAGCTGTTTAGTGGAATACCTACACGGTAAAAAATAGGCACCATGCTATCAATAGTTTTGCACTTGGATTTGCACTACTGTTGAATCTTGACAAAATCAAGGTAACAGCACTTGAATTCAACGTTGCATGTTTTGATTTGAAATAAAAAAAAAAGTTAAAATAAACATATCCGCCTGACCCAGATATGAACCACCAACCTTCGGAGTGCAAGTCCAGTGTCTTACCTCGACACTAACTCGCATCTGTTGAAACGGATTGAATTGATCTCAATCACTTTCTACAACGAGCTGTCAATGTTTGCTCTCATACAAAAGACATGATGTTCAAAATCAACGACTTTTCACTTCAGAGTCTAGTTCTAGAGACAGTAGAGCAAATCCAAAGTTGAAACTCTTCAAATCATGGTGATTTGTGTTTTGAATTGAGTCAAGTGATCAATCTATTCAATCGAACGTGCTGATTTTTTACCGTGTATAAGTAGATGAAAAACCGAATTTAGTACTATGCTATGTGACTATGCCATTTAATTCCACTTTTTTTGTATCTTTTGACAGATACGCGTATTTCGACCTCAACTGTAAGGCCGTCTTCAGTGTCGTGTACTAGACTTGACTTGAAGAAAACTATCGTAAGCACACATTAAATGTTTGAACTAGGTATAGTCATAATTCCCTATTTTTTTTTGGAAGAATCTTAAAAAAAGAGTGTTGGAATGTACCTAATAGCTCTTAAATTTTAAGTTCAGATAGTACTTAGTAAGGGAGCCAGATAGCCGTAGCGGTAAACGCGCAGCTATTCAACAAGACCAAGCTGAGGGTCGTGGGTTCAAATCCCACCGGTCGAGGATCTTTTCTGGTTGGAAATTTTCTCGACTCCCAGGGCATAGAGTATCTTCGTTCTGTCACACGATATACGAATTACAGTTAATAACTGTGGAAGTGATCATAAGAACACTAAGCTGAGAAGCATGCTTTATCCCAGTTGGGTCGTAACGCCAGAAAGAAGAAGAAGAAGTACTTAGTAAATAATTTAATTTCTAGCAACCACGAGTTCAAAACTTCTCACAATAAAGAAACAGTGAGCTTCTTTAACGTAGGTGTTCACCAAATCGTTTTTAATAAGGCTCTGTATTCTTATTCGAGTTTAATTTTTAATAAGACTCTCTTTTAACGTATTGTAAGCCTTAATTACAATAACTATGATATTTTTTTAAATATAAAAGAACAGCAGTATAACAGTAACAGTATAACTAATAAGAACTGCCGATTACTTAAAGAAGGTAAAACTCCCTAATAAACTATAATATTGCAAATAGTAATGGAACCAGTACAAGTTGAAAGAATAGCCTTTGTTTAAAAGAAGAAAAAAATCTTGCGTAATTATCAAAAACATTCCGAACCCTAGCACACCGTTGGAAGCCCAGAGACTAATCATCCATGAAGTCAGAGAGCTGTAAACACAATTTTGGGAACAACAGAACTTATGCTGTCTAAATATTGCAGATCTCCTACGCATCAATTGCAACAACCAGCATCTACGAAGTAATTTCGAAAACAGTTCCTAAATGTCCATCATCCTTCCTTGAACGAATTCAATTTATCACTAGGTAACCTACAAACTGAAAAATATGCAAAACAGTCGTGAATCATATTCCATCCTTCATCCTAAGGATGCTTTGTGCACTCGCCAGCAGTTTTGTTGCAATTTCTCAAGGCTCGCTGCTGCATTATTGCTTGAAACCCAAGTGGAGGAGAACCGAACCGAACCGCCATCGGCAAACAACCTCATCTCGCAAAGTGGTTCAACGGTTTGTTCACTAAAGTGTTCCATAATTTATTGCAATTGGATATTGGGAAACATATTTCTCAAAGAAGTATGAAGTGAAGTTGCCAGCACGTGAAAGAAATATACCGTCAGACACGATCCATAATTCTTCTGTTGGCGAGAGGGCGTCCTGAAATGCTGAACTATGGATGTGTGTGCTCTGGAGCGGTGCGGTGGTGTGAAGTTTACTACGACAGCTGCATGGAGCCGAGTATCGACCTGTCAGCTTCTTGCCGGGAGGAAAATCAATTTTGTTCCTGCTTAATGGCGAAGCGTCGATTTCCGACTTGGGGTGGCTTTCTTGGTGGAAGGAAAATTGAAAGTCTCCCATATATCAATTTTTATGCACCAATCATTTATAAAGCTACGTTTTCGATATTGCAGTCAGGTCAATTCATTAGATACGTAGCCAAACGAATGTCGGGTGTTTTTCCAATAATGGAGGAACAGAAGGTTTTACTTAGCCCCCATGTGACTATAAAACAAAGCAATGCTGACGTTTTCTAGACTTGATTTCAAACCGAATCAAGTGTGTCAGTGAATTATAGATTTGTTTTCGCCGAAAACAAATCGATGATTCACTGACACATTAAATCGTCGCGATTTAACCATTGATATCAACCGAATCAAGATCTTTAAATAATTTTAATTTGTTCGATTTCCCTAGGCATTAAGTATCCTTGTCTAGCCATTCGATAAACTAATGTAAAATAGGCAATTGACAAAGAAGGCCATAAAGATCCCAGAGATATTTTATTATTTTTTAATATTTTCAAATTTCTTTGCAGTAAGGGCAAGTTGCGGGACCTAAGCTGATTAATTAACCGTAAAAGGTATTATTCGCAGCCACGACACGTCTTGTATTTCACGGGAAATGCTCATATTTTGATAATATTCAAGGAAAATTACAAGGTTTTCAAATGGAGAAAATTACAAAATCTGATTAGATTTTCTGATGAAATGCTGGACAAAACAACCTAGGTATGCTAAATCAAAACTTTGTAAGGTACTTCAAGAATTTCTTGAAGTTTCTTATATTTTTCCCGCAGATTCCTCTCAAGTAGAGTAAAGTGGGGCAAAAGTTCGAGTGGGGCAAGAGTTTCTTTTTAAGATTTCTAGCTCAAATCAAATCAAAACTTAGAAATGTCATGGTGGTTCGAATGCTATTCAAGTAAGAGACTTTCACTCCAAATATCATAAAAATCGATTGAGATTTGTAAAGTTATGGCTATTTGTTGTTTTTCGACGTAAATATTGTAATATTTGGTCAAACTTTTGATGCATGGAACCAAATGAAGATAAAATATTTTTCAATATTTTATGTAAGGGCGTTTCTAGGCCTATCATAAGGATGCTTTGACGTGGATTCGTTTTTCCATAAATAGTTGGAATCAATTTTTGGCCCATAGCGGGGCAAAAGTTCGAATCTGCGGGGCAAAAGTTCGACCCACGTATAAACCCACGGAAAATTTTTCATATTTCCTGAAATCTACATATTATCTTCAAATTTAGCGAAATTTGCCTGATCGTGCGAAAAATGTCACAAAAAATTTACATTTCCCTTAGATTTGAGAAAAACTGCTATTTTTTTGGGTGTATTACAATTAACCCTGTTTTGGGCATTTTTTGATGAAAACTTAGTGTGTATTTTTCGGCAAACATAAGTTTACGGCTGATAGAAAGTATGCCTGGCATAAAAGTATTGATATTTTGTGTTTTAGCCAACGAACTTTTGCCCCACACTAGATTCGAACCCACCGGTGGGGCAAAAGTTCGAATAAGACAATCATTTTTAAAACTGTTATAACTAAAAATGGGTAAATATTTTGACACAAGTTTGTTCAGCAAAGTTATAGCCAATATGATGAAGGTTCGCTGTATGGTATTTGTTTTGTTTCATCTGCTATTATTTTCCTGGAAACTTTGATTCTACCACTAAGGTCGAACTTTTGCCCCACCTTACTCTAAGGAAGTATTTCTTTTGAATTATCAAAAAATTTTTATTCAGAGTTGTTTAGCAAATTTCTCAAGTTGTTCTTTGTAAATATCCTTCAAAATATCTCTGTGCAATCTGCGAAATAATCATTATTGAATTTAGAACCTCTGTTTAAAATTCCTAAACAAAAATATGCAAACAATTTTATAATAAGTGCCTACACATGTCAACGCAGAAATCTCTACAAACTGTTTATAGACTCTCGAGGAAGTTACAGCAGAAATTTTGCTTCTTCCATTATTTTGCAGTGCATTTATTCGCTATGTTATAGAAATTCCTAAAATATGATCTACGTTTTGTATCGGAAAACCGGAAGAAGTAGGCCATGTTTGCGAATTTATTTCTGATGGCGCGAAATTCCATTCAACTCACCATTCACTAAAACTTCCGTGTGTTTTAGCAAAGCAATGAGCAATGAGATGTGCTGTTTCTTTGGAAAAACAGCCCCAACGGATGGCACCGGCTTTTCAGCCGAAACTGCGAGTTGTTTGACTGGTTGACATTCCAAAATGATTTATTGCCACTTGTTGGCCAATCTCAAGCAGACCGTTATAAATCAAGGCTCGTTACGCTATTTCTTCTAAGAGTCGAAAGTCGGCCCGTTCTTTGCTTGAATGTGTTAACGACTATAGTATCACGGATTTGAGCACATTTGGAAAATCAATTGGATTAAAGCTGTTGAACCGAGCAAATCTCTTTAGAAAAGAAGGGCTCGAAATAGAATAAAGACTATCAACATTATACATACGATAGAGTGGACGGTGTTTGAATAACTTCTTTTGTGATATTTGTTAGATATTAAATATTAACACACATACAGTCTTGATACTTAATTGTCTACAACTCACTACAATGAATTGGCGCCGAATGTATTATCGCGCCGTATTTATTATTCACAATATAAATTCACAGAAAACATTAAACACAACTCATTAATTGATTGGAATTAGACAACAAAGCATGCATTGTTAACAATTGAGCCTTTCAATGGACCGATGCAGGAGTTCACGATTTGACGTTTGAGCGGTGCCGTGTTATTTACGTGACCATGGCAACGAGTGAATTCGGCACCGCTCAAACGTCAAATTAGTGAACTCGTGCATTGGTCCATACTTTCCTTATCTAATGATTGTAGCGCACAAACTTCAATATACCGATAAACATATATAATATAAGTCTTTGAATAGATTAACTATTTTGAAAACACTCCTGTAGTTCTACAGGCAATAAGAGGATGATGTATTTGTGTCAAATCATAAGTGAATTGATTTGCAAAAGGTCTATTCTGATTTTCTCATATATTAAAAATAATATGAACGTAAATAAAATTTAGTTTGAATTTTGATCCGAATGAGCCGATCGAACCAAATTCGGAGAGTGCTATTCATCCACCAAAAAAAATCGTATTTCTTAAGGCAAAATGTATGAATTTCTATGGACCAATGCACGAGTTCACGTTTTGAAGTTTTAGCGGTGCCGTGTTATCTATGTGGCCATGGTAACAAGTGAATTTGCCATCGCTCAAACGTTAAATTCGTGAACTCGTGCATTAGTTCATAGTCCAGTTCGCTGCGTGTAGAATTGATACGCAATAAGAACAAATCAAGAGAATCATGTTCCTCTAAAAAATTTTTTTTCTAGAGCTTTCCAATAACAATAGATATGTTGGACATGAATGTGAGATTTCAAATTAGTATTCATCCACCTAAAAGCGAAATTTTCTATGAAACCTCAAAAGTGACATTTTGAGCTGATTCTTTCACTATCAGGTTCTTGACGTTATCCGACATGGTTGGGTTCATGAAAAGTCGAAGAACTTCACAGGAAAATTTAGAAAAATAGGGTTTGAAAACTGACACTTTTTAGTAGAGGTTTGTTTCGCACTATCAAACAGCCTACTGCGGGAATAAACAAGATTTGTCGGGTCAACTAATTAAAAATAAACTACTAATTCCATGAATCTAATATTTTAATGGTACATTCAACTTTCGTTCGTTGCGCTAAGCCCATAGCTCACTTAGTGAAAGACTTTCACTAGTCGGGCTAAGTTTCGTGCTATCAATAACATAGAACAAAAGAAAACCAGAGGACCGTTGTTAATTGTACCACGATTTTCTGGTGAGTTGCAAGCATAGTGTCAATGATGATGTCGCGCTACACGATGATTGTTCATCTGCAACAACCAGACAGCTCACCAATCCACCAGGAGGTGGATCGTGCTGAGTTGTTGAGTTGAAGGAGAGCGAAAGAAGGAAGGCACAAAAGTCTGTTTGACAGCTCTGCAGAAAGCGCGTGCGCACGGAAAGAGCGCCAGTTCGGCTCGATTTGCAATGATCGGTTATTATTATTATTTTTCCGCTATTGGATATTCTATGGTTTGGTTGATCGATGTTAAAGTTTGTTTTAAAAGCAGTTCCACTTATTTTGAAACATGTTGCCGTGTACAATAGTAGACAACACAACTAATTTAATTAAAATAATTTGAAATTATAATAAGTACATAAACAAAAGGGGAAGAACGTTTAGGCTGGTTGTGCATTACGATAAAATCTCTTAACATAAGCAATGCTCGTTGTTGGTTCTTGTGAAAGGATCAACATGTTCGGCTTAACGAATCTTATTTTAAATATCGAATAACACCACATGCAGTTGAACAAAAAGGATGTGATTACAATAGACTTTTGATATTTTCAATTCTGAACCACCGCAAAAATAAATATTGGAAATCAAAATTCTCCTGAGAGGGATGATGTGGTGGAGGCTCATTCTAATTAATATTGTCGTTCAATTATGGGGATAAATTAAAATTGTTATTGTTCTATACATACTTACTTATTATAATTACCTGTAAATATTAATACAGCACAATTCAAGTATTTAAATATCAAATAGCAAACGTAGATGTGGTCAGTGTTCAGACAGACTGAATCAAGTGTTTTTTTTAATCGAGTAAGAAAAATGTTCCCCAAACATGTGAAACATCAAAATAGTATAGATATTTACTGTAATAATGAAACTTATCTATTTGATGATACATTTGTATCAAAATAACATGGAAGATTTAAAATTGATGGAGTTCTTTACGTATTCTTAGAGCTCCAAAATTCATCTAGTCTGGTCTGTCTAAACACCGACCATATGATCCTCAAAAACTCATGAGAATGGTATTTTACTCTTTAAACTGTTATTCAATTTGGATGTGCTTAAAAGATTTATAAATTAAATTTATTATTGATGTTACGAGCTGTGTCTGCAGTGAAACTTAATGCTACACAAGAAATATATTTGAATCAGAGTATTTTTATATATAAATCAAATAGAATTCTTTGGCAGCGTCTCCCGGGATTCTTCCTTAAATCATTCATGAATCCTTCAAATCCTCGCTGGGATTGTTCTGAAAATCTTGAGATTATTTCCGAATTTTCTTCCAGATATCGCTTTGGGATTCATCCAAAAAAAAAACGTTACCATTCCGGCATTACTTCTGAGATTCTTCCGGATATCCCATTGCGATTATTCTGGACATCTTTTTGGATTTTTTTGCAGAACTCTGTATGTGATTTAGAATTACTTTTGAAATTCAGGAAATTAAATTCTTTGAAATTCTTGAAAATTGTTTTCGAAATACTATGGAAGATTTTACCATAAATCCTGATGCAATTCATTTGGATATTTAAAGAGGATTTTATCAAAAAATGTACGACTCTACTAGAAATTCTTCGAGAATTCCTCCGAAAATAACTCTAGATTTTTTTTCCGGAAATACTTCTTATATTCTTATGAGAATGCCTCTGGTATTCTTCCGAAAATGACTTGAGATGCTTTCGGAAACCTTTCTGAAATTCTTCAAGAAATTCCACTGAGATTTTTACGCCAATATCTTTGAAATACTCCTGGGACTCTTACAAAAATCCTGTTGGAGTTTTTTTTTGAATATCTTTCTATTCTAAATTTTTCAATAAATTTTGCTGGGATTGTGCTGTAAAACCTGCTAAGATTCATCCAAAAATACGACTGTCATTCTTTCGGATATCATTCAAGAATTCCACCGGAAGTTTTCGTGAGATTCAACCGTAAATCGTTCTGGTATTTTTCAGAAATTCCATTGAGATTCTTAAAAATATCCTTCTGAAAAATTTTCCAGAAGAATTCCAAGGCGATTCACAGAAACATCACTTCTGTATGAAGGATTTTCGTTAATATCTGAAATAATCCCATGAGAATTCTAAATCCAAATTACAGTGATATTCAAAAGAATCCCAGAAGTTATTTCGCCAGAATCCCTGAAAGATTTAAAGGATATTCTTAGACATCCAGAAGATTTCATGAATATTTTCCAGAATAATTCCGATGTCCAGATGAACTGTAGAAAGATTCATGGAATAATTTCAAACGGGATTTTCGGAATCATTTGAAAGTAACTTTTAGAAGATTCTCAGAAAAAGAAATCAGTAATCAAAGTAATCGAAAAAATCTCATTATTTCAAGCAATGCTCGTTGGTTCATGTCGAAGGATCAACATGGTCGGCTTAACGAATCTTATTTTAAATATTGAATGACACCACATACAATTAAACTAGTATGTGATTACAATTCTGAATCACCGCAAAAAAAATATTGAGAATCACAATCCTTCTGAGAGGGATGATGTGGTGGATGCACATTCTAATTAAAATTGTCGTTCAATTATGGCGATAAATTAAAATTGTTACTGTTCCATAAATACTTGTTTATTATAATTACTTGTAAATATTGATACAGCATATAAAAAGACATTGGTCCAGAAATTACTCCAGAATTCTATGGAATTTCCCTCCTGGGATTCTTCCTTAAATCACTTATGAATCCTTCAAAACCTCTCTGGGATTGTTCTGGAAATCTTGAGATTATTTCTGATTTTTCTCTAAGTTCTTCTGGAAATCACAGAATACTTCCAGATATCGCTTTTGGACTCATCTAAAAAAAATCGTTAGCATTCCGGTACTATATCTGAGATTCTTTCGGATATCCTTTGTGATTCTTCTGGACATTTTATTGGAATATTTGCATAAATCTGTATGTGAGTTTGCGTTTATCTCCTTAAGGATTACTTTTGAAATCCTGGAAATCAAATTCGAATCGAAATTTTCGAAGATTCTTTCGGAAATTCAATGGAAGATTCTAACAAAAATCCTGATGCAATTCTTCTGGATATTTTTAGAGCATTTTGCCAAAAAATGTACTACAACTTTACTACAAATTCGTCGAGAATTCCTCCGAAAATAACTCTGGCCTTTTTCCGGAAATACTTCTGGGATTATTATGAGAATACCTCTGGTATTCTTCCGGAAATCACCTGAGATGCTTTCGGAATCCCTTTAGAATACTTTCGAGGATGCTTCCGAAAATCTTTCTGAAATTATTCTAGAAATGCCACTGAGATTTTTACGTCCATATTCTTGAAATTTGTCTGGGACTCTTCCAAGAATCCTGTAGGAAATCTTCCAGATATCTTTCTAGCATTCTTTCGGGAAGCCTTCTGGGATACTTCCGAAAATCTTTCTGAGGATCCTTCAAATGCTTCTGTTAAGGATTCTTGCAGAAATTCTTCCCGAATTACCTCTAGACTCTGGGAGTTTCCTGAATTTTTCAAGAAAACTGTTATTATTTCGACTATCTCTCTAGGATTCTTTTGGAAATTCTTCTACAATACCCCCAGATTTCTTTCTGTTATCCTGCTGGAGGACTTCAAAACATCTTTCAAAGATTCTTCCAGAAATTTTACTGGAATTTCTGCTGGGATTCTTCCGTAAAACCTGCCGAAATTCATCCGGAAATACGACTGGAATTCTGCTTGAATGATAAGCATTCAAGAATTCCACCGTAAGTTTTTGTGGGTTCAACCGTAAATTGTCCTGGTATTTTGTTTAAATACATTGAGATTCTTAGGGAAAAATATACAGGATTTTTAATAATATCCTTCTGAAAATTCTTCTGGAAATTGCTTTGGAATTAAAGGAGGATTTTCGGAAGAATCCCAGGTCGATTTACAGAAGAACCACAGATAAATCACTAAAATATTATCAGGGAGATTTCTAAAGGAATTATTTTAAGGATTCTCGTAAATTCCTTAAACATCTCAGGAGAATTTCGAAAGGATTTTGAATGTTTTTTTACAGTGATATCCAAAAGAATCCCAGAAGTTATTTCGCAAGAACCCCTGAAGATTCAATGAAAAGTCACAGACATCCAGACGATTTCATGAATATTTTCCAGAATAATTACGATGTCCAGAAGAGCTCCAGAAAGATTTACGGAATAATTTCAATGGAATTTCCAGAAACATTTAAAAGTCACTTTCAAAAGATGCTCAGAAAAAGAAATCAGTAATCAAAGAATCTCATAGGTATGTTTTTAAAGTCTCAGTGACTGTCCGGTAGTTTTCTTGGAGGATTTCCATTTGAAGTCAAGAGGGATTTTCAGAAAATTCTGCCAAGGATTTAAGAAAATTTTCAAGGAAAATCAATGATAAATCACGAAAAAAATCAAAAACACTTCCTTATGAAATTCCATAAGAATCACAGAGTTTTTTTTTTCTCAAAAAATCTTAGAAAAAAATTCTAAAGAATCACGAAGGAATTTTCGGAATAATTCTGGATATACAAAATTATCTCATGCAGAAACAATAAAATTAATAGCAATAAATCTGTAAGAATATAAGGAGGATTTACAAACAACAGAGGAATTTTCGGATGATTTCCATAAATAAAGATTTAAAAAAATCCCCGTTATCTGGAAGATTCTTAGCAGGATTTTCGGAAGTATTCCACAGGGATTTCTGGGAGAATTCCATTGGGATTTACAAAAAGAATTCCAGAGGAATTTCCGAAAGAGTCCCAAGAATTTGCACGGAAGAAAGTGAAGTGAAATAATAGATTTTTTTGATTATAGTCTCAGGCGTCTTTCCGAGAGTATTCTAGAATAATAGGTTTAATCTAAGACATTTTTCGGAAAGAATCTCAAAGAGATTTTGAAGAACTTTCAAAGAGTTTCACGGAAGAAATACTGAAGAATTACGAGGATAATATCAGAATTTAAATAATAATTTCGATTGGATTTCCAGAAGAAATCCCGAGAAATTTTGTGAGAATCCCCGAACCCAGATTTTTAAAATAGATTCCATTACACTGGAAAGCAATCATTAAATCATTTTCGGCAGAATTCCAGAATTTTACAGCAGAATCCTGAAAGGATTTCCATAATAACCCAAGATGGGTTTCTGGGATAGTCCAATAGGAAGTCCCAAGGAGGTTATTGGAAAAATCAGAGCGATCAAAGAAATAACTACATATAATAATTTCAGAAGGGTTTCTGAAAGAATCTCAGTGAATTTTCAAGATGTCCTCTAGCAACACAACTAATATATACTAATATTTACAACTCAATACTTAATTATAAATTGCGTTAAGGTGATTATAGAACAAAGCCACACCTCAAATTTTCAAAAGCACAAGACTTGAGAACCAAACAGCTCTCACCGTTGAAAATTTATCCCATTAGTCACCACCAGCAAGCAAGCAGATTGATTGGTTTTCAACGCAAACTGTTGTCAGATTCTCCAGTCTTGTGCCCTTGTTTGGCTTCGTTTTATAATCACCTTAAGCTGAGTGTACGCCATCCAGTTTGGGGGCGGATTGACGGTATCGAAGTGGATTAAAAACAATTATAGGAGAACGTGAGGAAAATACATATGAACTGCGCAGAATACATCAGACCGATTTAGCATTGCTGCGCACTTCTAAAAGCATTTTATTTTTATTAAAATATTTGATGATAGTAGAACGACAAAGATCATCAGTTGATTTTCCGCTACTGTTGTTTTTAAATCACAATTGTTATTTCTTTCCGTGCACGCGCTCGGGAAATGAATCTGGCCATGGTGCAACAACCGCGCTACATTCGATGAATCCTATGCGACAAAAATTGTCGGCGCTATCCGTCAAATTCGCTCACCAAAGCTATTTTGGTGACTTTAACATCACAGCTCAGAGCTACCAACATTGATAAATTGCGTCTTATGTCAGAAAATGACGTTTGCCTTCGTTTTAGGCTAACGACAAAAGTCATGCGTGTTGTTTGAATGCGGACGTGTTGTGTGGATCAGGAGCAGATAAAAGGGATAATATTGCGGCGCTCATTTCAGATCCACATCCAGCGACAGTAACGCGTAGACATTATTACGCGCAATTCAAACGCAACTCTGAAATTCAAGTTATCCGATAATCGCGTTCCGTGGGTTTTTCTTGCAGAGAACAATATTATGAACCAATTAACAATGGTGTCACGTTGCAACTTCTTGGTTGGATTCGCTTCTGCTGCAAGTTTATAACCATGACTTGTCAATTTTTACAGCCGGAATGTTGCCATAGTGAGATTGATTACAAAATAATATTCGATGAAATAAATCAAAACGAAATTAGGCAGCATCCATTTATGACGTAGCGCTTAAATGCACAGTTTTCTGCATTGACCCTTTCAACGAGTAGAACATAATGAATGACGTTTAATTTCAGGCATTGTCAACAAATACGAAAAGTTACCAATAGGGGGCAGGATCGTGGTTTCCGGCGAGGAATTGGGTTCACACACGGACGTTTCTGGCACTACCGGACTTGGTAAGGTTTTCTGAACTAGGCACCACAAAATCACTCAATCTCTAAGTACTTTACGACCACTTTACTTTTATTGAACTTTGAAGTTGACTCGATAATGGTTTGGATATAACTGATTAATTTTATTTCAACTAACTCCCTTTTCTACCCTACGTTATGTGAAATCTTTCGTTTAACGATTTATTACTAGCCATAAAAACTGCCAGCATTGCTGTCAGCTGGAAAGGTATACCTGGATTTTGGGCCATGATTGAATTGAGAACTGTCATCGCCGCCACCTGAAATTCATAAATTTCAACTCAAAAGCTCTCCTATCACAACAACAAAAACAATCCATTGATGCCTAATCTACTAAACAAACTCTACATTATAATTCAGGATTCTTCGTGGAAAGGCAACAAACAGATCTTCGTGATTGGACGGCGAATGATTCCCTTGCTGGTGTGGAGATCGACGACTCGGATGAGCCCGTCCGGTCCTTCGATGGTGTTGACAATTCTCGCTATGGGCCACTTGACGGGAGCGAGGAATTCATCTACGACGACGACCATCCTACCGGGCTTGATTGCAGTATTTGGAGCGATGATTTTGTTTTCTTTTTGCATCTCTTGCAAATATTCGGTCTGCCACTGGTGCCAAAATTGTTGAACTCGGTGCTGCAGAGCTCGATAGTGATCCAGTCGGTTGATTGGAACTTCGCTGACTTCGGTGTCGGGTAGTGCGTCCAGTGTGGTACCGATAAGAAAATGAGCTGGTGTGAGGACGGCCAGGTCATTTGGGTCTTCCGTCAAAGGTGTCAACGGGCGAGAGTTCATGGCACCTTCTATCTGCGTTAGAACAGTCGACATGTCCTCAAAGGAAAGGTTTGCATTACCCAGCTGCCGATACAAGTGTTTTTTCGCGATCTTGACGGCAGCTTCCCACAACCCACCGAAATGTGGGGATTTCGGAGGAGTCATGTGCCACTGGATACCTTGGTTGGCGCAGTGTGTGGCAATCGAATTGGTGGATTTCTCTTGCTGTAGCATTCGGTACAATTCGTGTAGTTCATTGCGGGCTCCTTCGAAGTTCTTTCCGTTGTCGGAGTGTATGTGTGTGGGGCAACCACGACGAGCGATGAATCTTCGAAGAGCATTGAGATATGCTGGTGTAGACAGGTCGCTTACCAGCTCTAAGTGTACCGCTTTCGTGACGAAACAGACGAAAACGCTAATGTAGGCCTTGGTTGGTGAAGCGCGATTGTGGATTGCCTTGATGTATACCGGGCCGGCATAATCAATTCCGGTAACGGAAAACGGTCGGCTTGGTGTAATTCTCTGCAGAGGTAGTTGTCCAGTTTGTTGCTTGGCGGGAACGGGTGAGGCTCGAGAACAACGAAAGCAATTTCGTACGATGCTGTTGACCAAACGTCTACCCTGTATGGGCCAGAATTCGTGTCGCATGGCCGCTAGGGTTACACGGCCGCCACCGTGCAGTAGTCTCATGTGGTAGTGCATGGCAATTAACCGTGTTAATGGATGGGAATTTGGAAGGAGGATGGGATGTTTAGTGATGTAAGGCTGGTCTGACAAACGCAATCTTCCCCCGACTCTAAGAATCCCCAACTCATCAATAAATGGGCTCAAAAGGCGTATGCTCGAATGCTTGGGTAATACCTTCCCCTTCCCCAAGTACCTCATGTCCTCTGCAAAAACGTCTGCTTGGGCTAGCTTTATAAGTTTCATTCTCGCTGCTGACATTTCCTCTACGGTGATCGCATTTGTTATCACATCTGACTCGGGATAGGGTGACGGAGTAGTTTGACGACGACAAGCATGGATGAAGCGTAGACAATATGCTGTCACTCGTATCAATCTATTATAGCATGAAGAAGTGTCAAAAATCTCATTCACTTCGGGTTTGTTTTGGATAGCCGCCACCATTCTACGTCGCTCTAGAATTTCTTCAGGTGTTTTCTCCTTCTTCTTCTTCTTTCTGGCGTTACGTCCCCACTGGGACAGAGCCTGCTTCTCAGCTTAGTGTTCTTATGAGCACTTCCACAGTTATTAACTGAGAGCTTACTATGCCAATGACCATTTTTGCATGTGTATATCGTGTGGCAGGTACGAAGATACTCTATGCCCTGGGAAGTCGAGAAAACTTCCAACCCGAAAAGATCCTCGACCGGTGGGATTCGAACCCACGACCCTCAGCTTGGTCTTGCTGAATAGCTGCGCGTTTACCGCTACGGCTATCTGGGTGTTTTCTGCTGTTGGGTACTAATTGGCCACTCCGTTTCAGGCGCTGTTAGCCAAGCTGGTCCATGGTGCCACAAACCACTAGAAAGGAACTCTTCGACGCTCATCCCTCTTGTGATTAGGTCCGCTGGATTCTGTTTCCCTGCGATATGATGCCAATAGGATCCTTGTGTTGTTGTTTGGATTTCGGAAACTCTATTAGCGACGAAGATAGTCCAGGTGTAGGGAGGAGATCGAAGCCACTCGAGTGTGACGGTAGAATCGGACCAAAAATGAGAAGCAGCGATAGGCATGTCCAAGGCTTGGGAAACCCTTTGGTGCAAGCGAGCAGCGAGAACAGCAGCAGATAGCTCCAATCGGGGAATAGAAATTCGCTTAAGGGGGGCTACCTTCGATTTTGATGCGATCAGTTGGACGTTAATTGAACCTTTCTCGTCTGTAGAATGGGCATAAATGCAAGCTCCGTATGCTTGCTGGGATGCATCCGCAAATGTATGCAGCTGGACGGTGGAATTCGGCAGGAATGCATATCGGTTAACACGATAGGAGCAAATCTTCGGTAGATCAGTGCAATAGTTGTTCCACTTGGTTCGAATGGAGTCGGAAACTTCATCATCCCACCCACAAGACTGTAACCAGAGTTCTTGCAGCAGTATTTTTGCTCGTATGATGATAGGAGCGGTCAGGCCAAGCGGATCAAAGTGTTTTGAAACGGCAGAGAGTATTGAGCGCTTCGTTGGCGGATCGTTTTCTACAATTGGGGTCGAGTCGAATCGTAGTTGGTCAGTTCCAGGTTCCCAACATATCCCGAGTGCTTTGATGGGTTCTGCGTTGAATTTCAGTGTTGGTTGTGTTCCGATTTACGATCGATCGAGTCCTTCCAGTACCTTTGCGTTGTTGGATGCCCATTTTCTTAGTTGGAATCCACCTTTGGCCAAAAGTTCGTCAAGTTCCCTTCGTGTTTCAATTGCCTCTTCCTATGTTTCCGCTCCTCCAATATAATCGTCAACATAGAATCCCTTCTTGAGCGCAGGGCCTCCTCGCGGGTAGGCATGTCCCTCGTCCGCAGCGAGTTGCTGCAAGGTTCTGGTGGCAAGGAAGGACGAAGGGGCTAATCCGTAGGTAACCGTTCGTAATTCATATGTGGCGATGGGGTCATTTGGGTGGAAACGCCAGAGAATCCGCTGCAGTGGAGTATCGTCTGGGTGAAGTATCACTTGGCGGTACATTTTTGCGATGTCCGCTACTAGAGCAATTGGATACTTCCGAAATCGGAGTACTAGGGTTAAAAGCTCCTCTTGGACAATTGGACCAACTTGGAGGGCATCATTAAGGGAATATCCGGTGGACGTTTTTGCCGATCCATCAAAGACCACACGTACCTTTGTGGTGCTACTAGCCTCTTTCACTACGGCATGATGGGGCAAATAATGTACTTGCAGTGGTTCCTTTTCGCTCGGTGGAACGAATCGCATATGGCCGAGTGATAAATATTCGGAAAGGAAATTGTGGTACTCTTCCATCAAGTGGGACTCCCTGCTGAGACGTCTCTCCAGGCAGTGGAAGCGTCTAAGGGCAGCGGACTTCGATTCACCAAGCAAATGGTCAAAATCGGGATGGCGAGGCAAACGGACGATGTATCTTCCTTCTGGGGTACGTGAAACATTGGAAACATAGTGGGATTCACACTGTTGTTCCTCCACCGAGTAGTTCGGACGATTTTCTACTTCCTCGAGGAGCCAAAAGCGCTCCATGGCTTCGTGAAGGGGATCGGAAAATGATACATGGCATGCTACGGGGGGCGATTTCAGAGGGACCGGGTTTCTACCGGTAACAATCCAGCCAAAAACGGTCTTTATGAGAACGGGACTTTCGTTGTCTTCAATTCGGGTACCAGGGTTTACGTAGGTAAAAAAGTGCTCCGCTCCGAGCAACATATCGATTGCACCGGTCTTATTGAAGGTAGGGTCGACCAACGGAAGATTCTTCGGGGCACACCAGTCGTTCGCCAGAGAAGAAACAACGGGCAAATCTATCGTGATACGGGGCATGACGAGGAAATCGAGGCCAATCTCAAAACTGGAGTTTCTTGATTTGATGGTGGCACTGACAGAGTGGTTTACACTGGAAGAGGACTCACCGACACCGAACACAGGGATGTTTATCTTATTTCGCTTTAGTCGAAGGAGCTGGCATAATCGGTCGCTAATGATATTGGATTGCGAACCACTATCCAACAGAGCTCGAGCAGGATGCGCTTGCCCATTACAATCGAGAACCATCAGAACTACTGTCGAAAGCAAAACATTGGCGTTTGATGTTTGCGATGAATTGGTCGTCGGAGCACTGACAGCATTATTGGTGGAAGTGGATGGACGTGTGTTATGGTTTACTGCTGCATCTTGTTTGGCGATAGGCTTCGGTGTGTACGTTGGTCGAGAGGTGGTGGATGATTGATCATTATCGAGTGGGTGGTAGCCTGGATGGAGCAATGAATGGTGTCGCCTTTTACAATGACGACACGAGAATTTTGATTGACAATTGCGAGCGAGGTGATCTTGGCGAAAACTATTGTGGCAGAGGTGCTGGTCATTGACGACTTTTAGACGATCGGCAACGGTCATTTTTTCAAATCGTGGGCATTGGAAAAGTGGATGATGTTGATCGCATGAGTGGCATTTTCGTAGAGTAGCTTCAGTTACAGCATGGGAAACGGTTTTATGGAATGGGGGGCGCCGAAACATTGATGATTGCTGATTGGGAGTAGGCTGCGCTTGATGCTTCACGGACATAGATTCCGGTACACGAATGCGGCGTTGAAGAAAGTCGATCAGACAAGCGTAGTCAGGGTTCGTGGTGGTCGTAGCGAAATCTTCCCATGCTTTTAGGGTACTATCGTCGAGTCGGAGGCATAGGAGATGCTCCAACATAGTACTCCACGAGTCTACGGGTTCACCTAGTTGACGAAGGGTTTTGGTATGGCGTTCGTACTCGTCAACGACAGAATGCAATGCAGCGGCGGATTCCTTTTTCATTCGGGGGCAATCAAGGAGGGCTTGTAAGTGGCGTTTTTTGAGTAAATACTCATTAGCGTAGCGAGACACAAGAGTTTGCCAAGCGATGGGATAATTGGCGGAGCTGATACCAATTGATTCGACAAGCTGTGCTGCTTCTCCTTTCAAAGCAGCACGGAGGTAATGAAACTTTTGGATATCGTGAACCTCGGGGTTGGAATGGATTAGAGCGACGAACGTGTCATGGAAGGCTAGCCAGTTGTTATAGTCTCCGTCGAACTTCGGCAAAGAAATAGTCGGCAACTTGATAGCGGACAATCCAGAGGAAGACGGTTGGGGAATTGCGTTTGTCGAAGGAGGTACAATGGGGAGATAGGATTGAAGAGCAGCCTTTATTTGAAAGTAGCGGGTTTCATTGTGGGAACGGAAAGCTAGGTTCTGTGCCATACCTTGATTGGTGAGTTCCGTGTCCTCGAGCTGGGTCTGCACATCCTCCAATCCCATCCACACGGTATCGAGGTTCTCGAGACGTAGTTTCACCTGGCCTCTATCCCGTTCCGCCACGTACTTCTCGACGAACTGCTCCGCTCTTCCAAGTACGTCGGTTGATGAGCTGCTGTCTCGTACGTTCGTCCGCCATTACGGAAACTGGTTATCGCTGGACACACTAGATCGGGTGACACAGAGAAAGACCCGGTAGAGCCGGACAAATGGAGTAGATAGTTTGGAGCGCTACTAACCTTCTAAAGGCTAGGATTAAGCCTTGTATTAAATTCAAAAACTGCAACGGTTCTCCTATCCGGCGGTGTAGCTCTACGGGTGGTATTCGGAACACGGATGGCAATGGCGTCGTCACTGTCACAATAGCCGTGCTCACGGAACGGCTGGGCACGCTTCCAGAATATTCGGTGAAATCCGGAACGGGGATGAAAATCGGAAAAAATACGGAGATCTCAAGGCACCCGCGGTACACTTCTGCGCAACTTCGGAATTATACGTACCGAGTGCCTAATTGTATTAAGCCTTGTATAAAAAACTCAAGCTGGAACTCCGGAGAAGCTTCTAGATGGCGATGGAACACAATATCCTCCGGGGAAGATGGCGATCTTGAAGAATACCAATGGGGCACACAATAGTTCGGAACGATGGCGGTAGATAGCGTCGAAGCCCGTGATGCGATGGCGGATTTTCTGGGAGGAAACCAGATCCTGGTCACGGCACCAAGATGTTAGGGCAGGATCGTCGTTTCTGGCGAGGAATTGGGTTCACACACGGACGTTTCTGGCACTACCGGACTTGGTAAGGTTTTCTGAACTAGGCACCACAAAATCACTCAATCTCTAAGTACTTTACGACCACTTTACTTTTATTGAACTTTGAAGTTGACTCGATAATGGTTTGGATATAACTGATTAATTTTATTTCAACTAACTCCCTTTTCTACCCTACGTTATGTGAAATCTTTCGTTTAACGATTTATTACTAGCCATAAAAACTGCCAGCATTGCTGTCAGCTGGAAAGGTATACCTGGATTTTGGGCCATGATTGAATTGAGAACTGTCACATAGTTTATGCACAGTTTTCGATTGCCGAAGATAATATTTTGGTTGCCGACAATAGTAATTGCATTGCCGACAAAATAACAAGTGCCTCGTGACTTTGGTGTGAAAAAATAGACGATTTAGAGAACAAAATAGTGTTTTGTGTATAAAAACCAATAAATGAAGAGTGCTCAAGTGTTGTTTCAGGTACCTGAAACATAAGGCTATCGCATCCATCTCTTTCTAGCAACAAGATCAAATGGTCGGGGTTCTGCTAAACCGCACCAAGTGCCAAAAGTATTATTTTGAGATATTTAAGTTTAAAGTGCACTCACTTGCGAGTAAATCACAAATGACTCTTTTGAAAATTTTACCGTTCACAAATGACTAACAGGGTCCAATAAGTAACTCAAGATAGAATATTAAATGGCAAATCATCAAATATTTTCCATTTAATTAGATTTGATTTCAAATCAAGAGGTACTCAGTTCACTCTGGCTGAACAAAAATTGAAGAAAATGGTTTTCAGTTCGGTATGGCTGAATGTGTTTCATGATTTCCAAGAACAAAGAAAAAAAAAAAGGAAAAAAAGGGTTCATATCATCGCCATACATGTTGGAATGCTTGTCACAAATGTTTATGCACTATGAATGGAAAAGATTTGTAATTTTCCATAGAACTGGCCACAATGTAGTGGTATGAATTGGTACAAGCTAATTCGTATTCTAACGTATTCTACCGACTTTCTCTTGATGGATTATCTATTTCAACAGAAAAGTTATTGAACCAAGTCCCTCACGTATTCAAAGATTTGAAAAAGACAATAATGATGTAGTTAAAGAATGTGACGATCGAAGAAAATCATGAATTTGATCTGCCAGAGCGCACCAAGTTACTCCCATTTAGCACACTTTGACTGAACAAGTTCACGATTATTTATGTGAAGTGCATACCAGGAATGGCATGCATTTCATCATTCCCGTTGTACATGAAACTGCTTGTGCTTTGTTCGCACATATATGGGGCACCATTTCCACACCTATCATCGTCATCAACGTCGGTCAACCGCAATCCACCACCACGGCAAGTCGGGCGAATGCACTGAACGGAAATTCGCCCATCATCGTGACTTGCTACCAATGATCATCGGCGGCTAATATAAAAGGATTAGCTGAACGTCATCGCGCCCTCTTTGTTGTACCAGCAGATTCGCATCACGGATTAACGCCGTCATACTAGTGTTCGGGAGTCAGTACTAGTAGTCAGTGTACTAGAACTAGATTTGAACTTTACACGCTAAGAAGAAATTAGTGAAGTTATAAATTAGAAATAAAGTTAAGTGAAATTGAATTCGAAATAAATTAGAGTTAGTGGACATTTAGCAAGTAATTTAGTGAACTATTAATAAACCAAAAAGAAGAAGAATTTACCTGTAGTGTTGAACTGATTACTCACCTGTGACTGTGAAAAAGGAACCTGAAAAGAAAGTGTACCCGTGACAACCCTCCTGACTTTACTGAGCATTCGGAACATGGTCCTTCGAACCGGATGAACGTCGAACTCCGTTCATCAACGATCCAACCCGACAGAGTCGCCATCTTGCTTCTGGAACCTTCTGGAGAGTTCAACCACGCTGTACATCCCTTTAAGGCCATCTTGGACACAGCCATCCCGCCATTACAGCATTAATAAAATACAAGGCATTTAATTGCCTATAACAGGTAATTAGCTTTCCTATCATCTATACCCTACTCGTTCGAGCTACGCGGTCTTTTGCTTGCAGACCATGTCTTCAGCCGAACGCCGCATCCGCTATCTCAAGCTGCGCCAGCGTAGCATTTCTGCATCATTCACCCTAATCAAAGGCTTCGTGGATCGTTATGACGAGGAAAACGATGCCGCGGAGGTTCCAGTTCGCCTGGAGAGCCTTGTGGAACTATGGAACGACTACACCAAGGTTCAGGCCGAATTGGAGTCGTTAGACGAAGCTTCGATCGAAGAGCAACTCAAGCAACGGATGGAGATGGAATCCCATTATTATAGGGTTAAGGGGTTCTTGCTGAATAAATCACCCATCGCTCCACCCCCTTCGCCTACTACGTCTACAAACGCTCAAGCCCATTCTCCCACCACGCACGTGCGATTGCCAGATGTGAAGCTACCCGTTTTCAATGGAACCCTGGAGCATTGGCTCAACTTCCATGACCTTTACATGTCGCTAGTTCACTCTTCGCAAGACCTATCCAGTATTCAAAAGTTTTATTATCTCCGTTCCTCCCTCTCCGGAGATGCTCTGAAACTGATTCAGACTATACCCATAAGCGCTACAAACTATCCTGTTGCATGGAATCTGCTGGTTGAGCATTTTCAGAACACTGGTCGTCTGAAAGCTTCGTATGTTGATGCACTTTTCGAATTTCCCACCCTCAAACGAGAATCAGCTGGGGAATTACACACTCTCGTAGAACGGTTCGAGGCCAACGTTCGAATTCTTCAGCAGTTGGGAGAGCAAACTAATACGTGGGACATTCTTTTGGTCCGTATGCTAAGCAGTCGTCTCGATCAAACCACCAGAAGGGACTGGGAGGAACATTCATCCACTCTTCAAGATGTTTCGTTCAAGGAACTTACCACATTCATTCAACGAAGGGTTAACGTGCTGCAAAGCATTAACCACAAGCCGTCCGACACCTCTACGCCATCGTCTGCAAAGAAACCACCCACCCCACGTTCATTCGCTAGCCATGGAGCATCTCAACTCAATGCTAGGAAATGCATTCTTTGTTCCGAGCAACATCCACTGTACATGTGCCCTACCTTTTCCAAAATGACCGTCGAGGACAAGGAAAAGGAGATACGCCGTCATCAACTCTGCAGAAATTGCCTCCGCAAGGGACACATGAGTAGGGAATGTTCATCCAACAGTACCTGTCGTCGATGTAAAGGCCGTCATCACACTCAATTATGCAACCACGAATCGTCGAATGAATCATCCCAGAATACAAGTGACGTCACATCGAAACCAACACAATTTCAATCTGCTAGCGAACAGCCTACCACCTCAGCATCTGCAACACACATGCACCCGAAAGGCTATGCTTCAACTGGACGAAACCATGCGAAAGTACTGTTAGCCACAGCTGTCGTACACGTAGTCGACGACAATGGAACCTTTCACGTCGCTAGAGCGCTTCTAGACTCGGGAAGCGAATGCTGTTTTGCCACCGAACCATTCTCTCAACTTTTGAAGGTACAACGCAAAAGGGTATCCATTCCGATTGCTGGCATTGGGCATTCTACTACGCAAGCTAGGACCAAATTCACTTCCACCATTCGGTCCCGAATCAGCGACTTTTCTGCCTCCGCAGAGTTCCTTGTACTCCCCAAGGTTACGGTCAACTTACCGTCAACGTCTTTGGACATTTCATCCTGGGAAATCCCGTCCGGGGTTAAACTCGCTGACCCATCGTTCTGCACCTCCAACACCGTCGATCTCGTCCTTGGCGCAGAAATCTTTTTTGATCTCTTTAAGGTTCCTGGCAGAATTCCTCTCGGAGACGACTTACCCATGCTCATAAATTCGACTCTTGGTTGGGTAGTCTCAGGTCGTTCCAACCATTGTCAACCATCAACTACAATCACGGCCAACGTTGCAACCATGGCCGATTTACACCAGCTGATGGAACGATTCTGGACAATCGAAGAAGACAACTCATCTCCTTGTTATTCGGTGGAAGAAGCAGCATGTGAAGCTCACTTCCGTCGGACAGTCTCGCGCACACCAGAAGGTAGATATGTAGTGCGCCTACCACTGAAGGATGACGTCATCTCAAACCTCGGCGACAACCGTCGCACCGCTATCCGTCGTTTTCAAATGGTTGAATCACGTCTGCAGCGAAATCTTCATCTGGGCCAACAGTACAGCGACTTCATGAAGGAGTACTACGAGCTAGGCCACATGCAACGAGTGCAGGACACCGGAGAGATTACCACCCAAACGTATCACCTCCCACACCATGCCGTGGTACGTGAAGAGAGCACAACGACAAAAGTGCGCGTCGTCTTCGACGCGTCTTGTAAAACGAGCAGTGGAACATCTCTAAACGACGCAATGATGATTGGGCCAATCGTACAAGACGACCTGCGATCCATCGTTATGCGTGCTAGAATTCATCCCGTGATGCTGATTGCGGACATCAAGCAGATGTACCGCCAAGTACTGGTCGACGAGCGTGACACGCCTCTTCAACGCATTGTGTGGCGAGCATCACGTGACGAAGAACTTGAAACCTACGAACTCAAGACAGTTACCTACGGAACCGCAAGTGCCCCGTTTCTGGCAACGAGAGTCTTGCAGCAACTAGCTGATGACGAACAGCACGATTTCCCGGAGGCAGCCACAGTATTACGCAAGGACTTTTATGTGGATGACCTCTTCTCTGGCAGCAACAGCATAGCCGAAACAATCGTCCTTCGAAAGCAATTGCACTCATTGCTATCACGAGGTGGCTTTGAATTACGTAAGTGGGCTTCAAACGAACCCGCTGTCCTGGACGACATCTCCAACGACAACAAGGCTCTACAGCAATCAGTAGATTTGGATCGCGACCAGCTCATCAAAACTCTCGGTCTTCATTGGGAACCAAACGCCGACGTTTTGCGGTACAACGTGAAGCTGCCGCAGTCAATCCCAAATGCAACACTCACCAAACGTCTCGCCCTCTCATACATCGCCCAATTATTCGACCCACTTGGCTTGGTGGGACCCGTCGTTACAACAGCAAAACTTTTTATGCAGGCATTGTGGACCCTGAAGAACAGCGACGACAACATATGGGGCTGGGATGAGGAGCTTCCTGCAACGGCACGGGACTATTGGCAGTCCTACCATGAGCAGCTTCCACTGCTAAACCAGCTCAAAATCGACCGTTTTGTACTGTGCCCCGATGCAACAACACTTCAGTTGCACTTCTTTTCGGATGCATCGGAGAGTGCATACGGTGCATGTGCATATGTGCGATCCGAAAATGAATCGCGACAGGTCAAAGTCGCACTACTGACATCGAAGTCGAAAGTTGCACCTTTGAAGAAGCAAAGCATACCACGTTTGGAGCTTTGCGGTGCCCTCCTGGCGGCACAACTGTTTGAAAAGGTGACCTCCTCTCTATCTATGCGCCCAGAAACCTACTTCTGGGTCGACTCGACTAGTGTCCTTAGTTGGCTAAACTGTTCACCGTCTACTTGGACGACCTTTGTGGCGAACAGGGTGTCAAAAATACAGCTCTCGACTACAAACTGCATCTGGAACCACGTAGCAGGTGAACAAAATCCAGCAGATTGTCTTTCCAGAGGAACATCAGCTGAACTACTTCTTTCCCACGATCTATGGTGGCACGGTCCCGAGTGGCTACACCGAGACCAAACGGAATGGCCGAGTGTCCATCAAACCACCTCAAATCCACAGAGCGTATGCGAAATGCGCAAACCACCAGCAGCGATCGTATCTGCAACGATAGAAGATTCTTTCATTAACTGCTACGTCAATAAATTCTCCAATTATCAACGCATGCTTAGGGTGACCGCCTACTGTAAACGTTTTCTGCAAAACTGTCGGCTCAGTAATCAACATCGACCAGCGTCGCACGTCGTTACCACTGAGGAGAAAAAAGAAGCTGAATTGACATTGATCCGATTAGTGCAGGAACAAGCCTATCCTAACGAATGGAAATGTTTGCAACAAGGAAAACCTGTAGCTGTGAAGTCTCGCCTAAAATGGTTCCACCCTATTCTCGATTCGGAAAATCTCATCCGCATTGGTGGTCGTTTGCGCCGGTCGCAGCAAGCCTACGACTCCAAGCACCAAATCATTCTTCCATCAACTTCTCCGTTATCTGCCCTGCTTGTTCGAAGCCTTCATGAGCAGCATCTGCACGCTGCACCCCAATTGCTGCTTGGCATACTCCGCCTCCGATACTGGATCGCGGGGGCCAGGGACCTGGCCCGGAAAATCTTCCACAAATGTACCATCTGCTTCAGAGCACGACCGAAACGCATCGAGCAATTCATGTCGGAACTGCCAACAGCCCGAATCACCGCATCGAGACCATTTTCCTCAACTGGAATAGACTATTGGGGACCAATTCTGATACAACCAGCACACCGGAGAGCATCACCACGGAAGGCCTTTGTTGCAGTCTTCGTGTGCTTCTGTACAAAGGCCGTCCACCTCGAATTAGTTGCCGACCTAACGACTGCTAAGTTCCTCCAAGCGTTGCGTCGATTTGTCTCCCGGAGAGGACTGTGTTCGGACATTTACAGCGATAATGGGCGGAACTTTGTGGGAGCTGCAAATGAATTACGCCACCTGATACGAAGCAAAGAACACCGTGAATAAATCGCCCAAGAATGTGCACACAACAACATCCGGTGGCATTTCAACCCTCCTAAGGCGTCACACTTCGGAGGACTCTGGGAGGCCGCCATACAGTCAGCACAGAAGCACTTCATCCGAGTTTTGGGGGCGCAAACACTCGCCTATGACGACATGGAGACTTTGCTATCCCAAATCGAATGCTGCCTCAACTCGAGGCCTCTTGTGCCAATTAGCGACGACCCATCGGACCTGGAACCTCTAACGCCTGGCCACTTTTTAGTCGGCTCGGCTCTCAAAGCAGTACCCGATGTTGACGTCACTTCGATTCCGTTTAATCGTCTGAAGAAATGGCAGCAAACGCAGAAACTGTACCAGCAAATTTGGGAGCGATGGCATCGGGACTACCTCGTAACCTTGCAGCCACGAGCAAAACGGTGCAATCCACCTGTACCACTACAAAGGAACCAGCTCGTAGTTCTCCTGGACGAAAATCTTCCTCCGATGCGCTGGCCGATGGCCAGAATCCAGGATCTGCATCCCGGGCCAGACGGAGTGGTTCGAGTCGTCACCGTCCAAACATCTACCGGTATATTCACTCGACCAGTAGCGAAAATATGTCTCCTGCCTATCGCTCCAATCATGCCTCCAGCAGAAAACACTTCCCAAACGACAACAAACAGCGCACCTAAACCAGCTTCCAATCCATGATTCCGTCACCTTCTTCGAGTATGCCGTAGTATCCTGATGTACCTGCAAAAAATACAATGCCCTAATTGATTAGGGACAAGGTAAGCACCTGTCCAATATCCCTATCTCGCAAAAATCCGGCTACCGGGTCTTATTTGTTTGCCAGGTTATAATAAAATGGTGTACGATGACATATCAACCGCATCAATGTAAACAATCATCGTGTCGTCGGTATCGTCATCATCGATCAACTCCATGAGAAGGTGCACCGTCTGCCTGGTCGACGATTGAGTCGATAATCATCATCATATCGAAACACCAGAAATAGGATTTCTGGAGGGGCCAGTGTGTTCGCACATATATGGGGCACCATTTCCACACCTATCATCGTCATCAACGTCGGTCAACCGCAATCCACCACCACGGCAAGTCGGGCGAATGCACTGAACGGAAATTCGCCCATCATCGTGACTTGCTACCAATGATCATCGGCGGCTAATATAAAAGGATTAGCTGAACGTCATCGCGCCCTCTTTGTTATACCAGCAGATTCGCATCACGGATTAACGCCGTCATACTAGTGTTCGGGAGTCAGTACTAGTAGTCAGTGTACTAGAACTAGATTTGAACTTTACACGCTAAGAAGAAATTAGTGAAGTTATAAATTAGAAATAAAGTTAAGTGAAATTGAATTCGAAATAAATTAGAGTTAGTGGACATTTAGCAAGTAATTTAGTGAACTATTAATAAACCAAAAAGAAGAAGAATTTACCTGTAGTGTTTGTTGGATACCTGGACCGGTGAATAGCCCGATAGTTGGGAAATCGATGGATGATAGGGGCCTGGATCTCGTTCTTCTTTCACAGGCAATAAACAGCGCACGACACTTAATTTAAACACATCATTTAATAAAATCCGACTCTAACACTTTACATTTATTGACACTTAACACGTAACATTTACTTAAACTAGATTATGGTCACGCAGGACCGTCTTCGACCGAATGCCACTTCTAACTGTCTAAAATTATCGTGATCCTCAGCAAATAACCCAATATAGGACCCGAACATATCTGTGGTGAATTTGATGCGATTATATACCTCCGCCTTCGATAATAATCTCTCGCTCAGCATCCCCAAACAATCTCTTATCGGGATCGATGACGTCTCCGCAGGCATGCTCGAAAGCGAAAGTGATCTGGCTATAGCCGACGATAGACCGGCGATAGAACAAAGGGTGCTGGATCGTCTGCCGTTCTGTTGTTGATCAGACGACGGTGGGATGTTAGGGTGGTCCACACAGACATTCTCACCCACCCTGAAATCTGATTTCTGAACCTGCAAATAAACAAATCCTCTTCGATCGGGACGGGGAAGGGTAGGGTAATCTTGATTCTAATCGGTTGCAGGAATTGGTAACATACAAAGGTTCTCGATTGCTCGTTTCAACTCCCCTGTTGCCGTTTTCAGAGTTACGACCCTAACGACACCATCTGCGCCCGGGTGTACATCCACAATGCGACCCATTCGCCAGCGATTCGGGGGTTGGTTCTTGTCGTTAATAACAACCAATCTTCCAATTTCAAATTGTACTGGTGCACTCCAGCGCTTAGATCTGCCCTGAAGTTGACTAAGGTATTCGCGCTTCCATCTATCCCAGAAGTTCTGAAGCTGTTGTTGAACTACCTGATATTGTTTGAGGCGGTTGGTTGGCACCGATCGCAAATCAACCTCGGGCAACGATTGCAAGGAGTTGCCTACAAGAAAATGAGCCGGGGTTAGTGGTTCAAGATCGCTTGGATCATCTGACATCGGAGTAAGTGGCCTGGAGTTTAAACAGCCTTCTACTTGAACCAGCAGTGTGAACATGTCTTCATGTAACACAGGATTGCAACCGATAACGCGTAGTAGGTGGTGTTTTGCCGAACGTACCGCTGCTTCCCACAATCCTCCGAAATGTGGGGAGCCGGGAGGGTTAAAATGCCAATCAATCCCTTCACTAGCACAGAATCTGGCTACATCTTGCCGATGACTGTAATCCTTCCATAGACGAAAAAGCTCCTGCAGCTGATTCCGAGCTCCAACGAAATTTGTACCGTTGTCCGAATACAAATCGGTACATCTTCCTCTGCGTGCGATGAATCGCCGCAATGCTTGTAGAAACCTCTCCGTGGACAAGTCGGATACCAACTCCATGTGTACTGCCTTCGTACACATGCACACGAAAACGGCTACGTAGGCTTTCACCGCAGGTTTTCGTGGTGCTGGACGAATGTAGACTGGCCCAAAGAAGTCCACTCCAGTTTTAGAAAAGGGACGAGACACTGTTACTCGTGATGAAGGTAGGTCTCCCATGAGCTGCCGTATTTGCTTTGGCTTCGACCTAAAGCACGTTACACATTGATGAACGACCTGCCTTGCAACATTCCTTCCTCCAAGAGGCCAGTAGCGTTGTCGAACTGTTCCCAATAAAAGTTGGGGACCTGCGTGGAGCAACCGAAGGTGATAATGATCAAAAACCATTCGGGTAATACGGTGACGTGCGGGCAGAATCATAGGATGTTTGGTTTCATCTGCCTCTTCCGAATGGTGCAAACGCCCGCCAACTCTTAGTAGACCATTTTCGCAAATATAAGGATGATACCAGCGAAGTGGTGACCTTCTGTTAACCGATTCCTTCTTCCGAATAGCTCGAAGTTCGTTCGGAAATACTTCCTCTTGTACCTTCCGTATCAGCGTATATTCGGCGATCCGTAATTCTTCTGCCCTCAAAAATCCAGTTGTACGTTGCTTTGTCTGAAGTAATCGTATCAACCGTTGCCAAATAGCAACGCGACGAATCAATGTCGTGAAGGAGTTGGTCGATGAAACAATTCTGTCATTGAAAATTTCAACTGCCGATGCTGTTCCGACAACTGCAGCGCGCTTCCTTTCTTCCTCGCCTTCCTCGTTCGGAGTTATATCAGGAACTGGCCAGTTTTTTCGATCTGTCGCCAACCAGCAAGGACCATTCCACCAGAAGTTGTTGTTGATGATTTCCTTCGGTCCTACTCCTCTCGATATCAGATCTGCTGGATTATCAGTACCTGGAACGTGCCTCCATTCGCAGCCTTCCGTTAGCGCTTGTATTTTAGCCACTCTGTTTGCGACAAATACCGACCACGTCGACGGAGCAGCTTCAATCCACCGCAGAGCACACGTGGAATCCACCCAGAATGTAGTTTTAACTTGAAGATTGGTAGCCTGACGAACCTTATCGAACAGTTGAGCGGCAAGAAAGGCACCACAAAGCTCCAACCTCGGTATAGACTGGCTTTTAAGAGGAGCGACCTTGGATTTCGACGACAACAATTGGACCTTAACATTTCCAGCCTTACCTTGGCTACGAATGTAGAGGCATGTACCATATGCCTTCTTTGACGCATCCGAAAAACAATGGATCTCTACCGAAACGGCGTCAGAAACGATTACGCATCGGTCTATGTATATTTCGTTGAGAATGGGTAGCTGGATATGAAATTTTCTCCAGGACTCACCCACCGTCAAAGGTAGCGGTTGATCCCAGTCCAACTTCTTGCCATTTTCGCCCACCAATGTCCACAAAAGTTGCATAAACACCTTTGCAGCTGTAGTTGTAGCACCAATAAATCCAAGCGGATCGAAAAGAGTAGCTATGATCGACAGGACCCTTCGTTTAGTGAGTACTACTTCGGGATTCACAGGAGGAACTTCAAATTGGAACCGGAATACGTCCCTTCCAGGCAACCAAGTTAATCCTAAAGCCTTAACTGACGGATCAGGGTTGAGATCAATTCCATCAGCTGGACGAATCGCCAGATTATCGTCGGAAATGCCATGCAGTACCTCTGCGCAATTAGATGCCCATTTCCTGAGTCGAAAACCGCCTCTACTTGTCATCCCCTCTAGTTGGTTCTGCAAATTCTTGGCCTCCTCCAAGTTATCGCAACCAGTTATAACATCGTCCATGTAGGTGTCTTCTGTAATTGCCTTCACTGCTAGCGGATATCGATCTCCTTCATCCAAGGCCAGCTGATTCAATGTACGAGTCGCCAAGAACGGAGCCGGTTTCGTTCCATATGTAACCGTGTTCAACTCGTACACACAAACCTCTTCCAATGGTGTCGGACGCCACAGGATCGATTGATATGGTCTATCTTCGTGATGCACCAAAATCTGCCGAAACATTTTCTCCACATCGGCTACCAGAAGAATCTGCTTTGTACAGCAGCGCAGGATGATCGAACGGAGATCCTGTTGAATTACAGGTCCCACCAGCAACGCATCGTTCAACGACAATCCCGCAGCCGTTTTGCAGGATGCGTCAAACACTACGCGGACCTTGGTAGTGGTGCTGGCCTCCTTGACCACTGGATGATGGGGAAGAAAGCATCGTTTTGTTGGTTCTGGATCATTTTCGATTTTCCGCATATGGCCCAGTTTCAGGTATTCGTCCATGAAGGCGACGTATTGCTCACGGAGGTTAGCGTCCCTTGTTAGCCTCCGCTCGGTACCAAGAAAACGTCTAAATGCAATCTCCTTAGATTCGCCCAACCGTGAAATGACGTTTTCATCCTTGGGAAGTGCTACGGAATAGCGACCGTCCGCCGCTCGCTGTACGGTACTCGAAAAAATATCCTCACAGCGAGTTTCCTCGGGGGAATAGTTGTTTGTGGAATCCACCTTCTCCATGGACCAGAACCGAGCTAGTAAATCCTCCAAACGATCAGTAGTTGAGATGTTGCAGTTGATATGCAAGCCTTGAAGTTCTTCGTTGAATCCTCCACTAATAATCCAACCGAAAACTGAGTCGTGTAGAGATGGAAGACGTTCTCCCAGCGAAATCCTCCTTGTAGACTCGAAAAAGTCGAAAAACGCCTCTATCCCCAGGACGAGGTCAACGTCAGATGACACGCAGAACGATGGATCAGCAAGTTCGACTCCCCTTGGAATCGTCCAGCCAGAAATGTTGATGTGAGCGGTAGGGAGATTGGCTGTTACCTTCGGAAGTACCAGAAAACCCATCTGGCGTGAGAACTCCGACAACCGGGAACGGATCGTGACCAGGATCCTTTGTTTGACCTTGGTTACTGCCTGACCAATGCCAAGAACCGAAATATCTACCTTACTCCGAGAAACCTTCAAACGTTGGCTAAGACGTTCGCTAATGAAATTGCTCTCCGATCCTGAATCGAGAAGAGCGCGAGCTGGAATGCGGTTACCGTCATTATCCTCAACCACGATAACTGCTGTTGCCAATAAAACCTTCGACGAGCATTGGTGCACTGTGCCTGCCACCAAGCTGTCAGTAGCTGCCATGTTAGCTACTTGTGGAGGATTCGAATTAGATTGAGTGGAAGTACTCGTGGATTGCTGAGCTTCCTTGGCAACGTTGCTGTTTTTGGTTGCCCTTGCACTGGAGTCCCTTTCCAGTTTAAAACAAACTAACGTGTGATGACGACCCTTGCAATTCCTACAGGAATACTTAGATTGACAATCCTTGGCTTGGTGTCCTGGTCTGAAGCAGTTCCTGCACAACGAATTCGACCGTAGCAACGAATCCCTATCCGTCACTGACATTCGTTGAAAAGTGCCGCACTGGAAAAGTAGGTGATTTCCGGTACATGCAAAGCAGCGCCCCCCGGACGCTTGAACAGTGTTGAAGCTATTCTTCACCGCAGAGTTCCGTTGCCTGGATGGAGGTTGGTTGGACGGCTTGTTGACCTCTGAAGTCTTGTTTGGTAGGGATTCCAGAATGCGTACTCGACGTTGGAGAAATTCCGTGAGTTCCTTCAGCGTGTCCTGTTCTTTAGTAGAAGAGAACTCTTCCCAGCTGCGACGAGTGGATGGATCCAAACGAGTCGTCAACAAGTTCACCAGTAAAAGGTCCTTATAATCACCTGGTTGTATAATCTGATCCAAAGTTTGCACGATCCTTTCGAAATTTTCAACTAAGCTGTGCAGTTCAGAGGCAGACTCCTTGGCGATAACGGATAACGTGAGAAGAGATTGGATTTGCCTTTTCTTCAACAACTTACTATTGTTGTAACGCTTAGTCAACATACCCCATGCGACCTGATAATTAGCAGCTGTGATTTGGAGCGAGTCTATCAAAGTTTTTGGTTCCCCTTGTAGACAACCCTTCAAATAATGAAGTTTTTCTACATCGGGTAGATCTGCCTTCCAATGAATCAAGGAAGAGAACAGATCCCTAAAACTTAACCATTCATCTATCTCGCCGTTAAATGTTTGCAGCTTAATCTGCGGAAGACGCACGTGATCAAATGTGGCTGACGTTTGAGGATCACCGCGGATAGATTGGTTCAAACTAACTGGTTCTTGCCTTTCCCTAACCTGATCTGTCAAAACCGACTTAACTTCATAGTAACTATCACTAAACTCTTGCCTCTGCTTATCTAGTGGGTCACCGTCCTCTTCAATATCGTCGAAGTCCTCGTGAGATTCGATATCCACGAGGGTTGCTCCGTATCTTTCCCAAAGCTCGTCAATTTTCTCCAACCGTAGGAGGATTTGGGTGGTGGAAGTACATTCCTGGATCCTTTCAGAAAATCGACGAATGTCGTGGAAGGATGCTTCAATCTGCTTCAGTTTGGTCATCAGCTGCTTCAGATTTGGTGTCTTCTTGGCAGGCGACTTCTTGGTTGGAGCCATCGTTCCTCAACTCGACAATAGTTGCACGGTAGAGAAAGAGAGGTGATGTAGTATTCTGCAGAATCCTTTGCTACGGCGGACACACACTATTCTAAATTAACTGACCTTCACAACGAAACTTTCGCCAAATCGAATTGAAATACACAGCGATTCCAGTCAATCAGCATCAGAGGAGTAAGCAATCTCGGTTTAAGTTGGAACGAACGAAGAGGAGAGGAAACCAGCATGTAGTAATCATAAACGGTCCAGCTTCGACTGGACATATACTGTGGCGCTCACCTGGATGGACCTACAGCTTCACTATTGTCCAAACGGCAGTAAATCCAAAACTGTTCAGTTAGCTGGCAGGTTTGAATTGCAACGTCACCAATTTTCAAAACTCCAATCAATCAATTCGGCAATGGGGTGGGAAAGAGGGAAAATCCAAATGTAGCATCAAAAGTATTCGGCTTCGGCCGGGCATATACTGCGGTCAACTCACCCGGAGAAACCAGCAGCGTCTCAAAACCCGGTGGTAAATCCAGCAATCCAAAGCAATTGGCAAAATAGTATAAAAATCACCGAAATACTCGATGAGCAAATCAAGGATTGGTCCACAATAATCGAAGAGGATAAAATTCAATTAAAACGTGTATTTCTGCTGCCCAAGCTTCGGCAGACATATGACTAGCACTAGTTCACTAACCTGGGCAAAATACGATGGCGCCTCCTCTTCTTGTGGATTCCCTTCGCGTTGAACTGGATGCTTCGATGGCCGCAATCAGGGCTCGCCAGATACTATTAACACTGGCAGCGATGTTCTCGCACGTTGATGATAACTCGGTGAGTACAGTGGGGTCGATACTATCCGTTGGTCGTTGATTGATTGTACCGATGATGAGAGCAGTCAAACCGTTGAAATGGTGGTGTGAAATAGCGACTGGAGTGGCACATAAATGCAACGCATTCGATCCTCACTCAAACCCAGAGATGCCGACGGATGTCGATAACCGCTCGAAAGTAGAGTTGTAGTTCGGAAACCTCCAAATGGATTGGCCTCTCCAGGACCGGTTGGTCATCAATGGTCCAAATTCCGTGGTCGAAGAGCGTTAAGTCCAGAGAGGGGTCAAAATATGGTGTTAGAGTCACGAATGTCTATGCTTCGGTAGGACATACACTAAATGTATAATTACCTGGAGAAACAGGAATCCGATCCGGATTTAGTGTCCAGTCCAAACCAAAGCTGTACCAGGAAGTGTCCAACAATGTCTTGAGGTCCAAAGGTAGTGTCTAGTATCCAAATGGCGCCAACCCAAGCGACGCCTGAAGTCCTTGACAAAGGATCCCCTTGATGGCTTTGTCACCAGCAGCTATGGCGATAAATCAATTATCCCTCGCTAATTATTCCGCGGAATGATGGCGACACTCCTTTCTTCCGTGGAGCACAAAGGAGCAATTGTTGGATAGTGTGGCTGTTTCCAAGGTTCCGTGGCGCAACTCGAGCTCGGTCCTTGGCTTGTCCCTGGCGCACAGTCCTTAGGTATCCGGCTCGAAGGACCAATAATGTTGGATACCTGGACCGGTGAATAGCCCGATAGTTGGGAAATCGATGGATGATAGGGGCCTGGATCTCGTTCTTCTTTCACAGGCAATAAACAGCGCACGACACTTAATTTAAACACAGCATTTAATAAAATCCGACTCTAACACTTTACATTTATTGACACTTAACACGTAACATTTACTTAAACTAGATTATGGTCACGCAGGACCGTCTTCGACCGAATGCCACTTCTAACTGTCTAAAATTATCGTGATCCTCAGCAAATAACCCAATATAGGACCCGAACATATCTGTGGTGAATTTGATGCGATTATATACCTCCGCCTTCGATAATAATCTCTCGCTCAGCATCCCCAAACAATCTCTTATCGGGATCGATGACGTCACCGCAGGCATGCTCGAAAGCGAAAGTGATCTGGCTATAGCCGACGATAGACCGGCGATAGAACAAAGGGTGCTGGATCGTCTGCCGTTCTGTTGTTGATCAGACGACGGTGGGATGTTAGGGTGGTCCACACAGACAGTGTTGAACTGATTACTCACCTGTGACTGTGAAAAAGGAACCTGAAAAGAAAGTGTACCCGTGACAACCCTCCTGACTTTACTGAGCATTCGGAACATGCTTTATTGTTCAAAAATAGTCATAAAAGCTGAAAGTTGATTGATTTTTTATGACTCCCTGTTAGGGACAACGTAACAAAAATATTAATCGGGATTCGAACTCGTGTCCTTCGAGTGGTGATTAGGCGTGCTACACACTAAGCTCTTACGGTGAATTTCACCGTAATCTCAACAGCTGAACAGTTCGGTGAAATAAAACACCGTA
Source organism: Aedes aegypti (assembly GCF_002204515.2). Classification (NCBI taxonomy): domain Eukaryota; kingdom Metazoa; phylum Arthropoda; class Insecta; order Diptera; family Culicidae; genus Aedes; species Aedes aegypti. The sequence goes on from NC_035108.1 coordinate 407,819,581, forward strand.
ATTCCGTCAAAATTTTACGGATTACGGTGGTTTTTCACCGAATACGGTAAAAATGTACCGTACTCCGGTAATTTATTTCACCGAACTGTTCAGCTGTTGAGATTTTACAGGAATCCGTAAAATAATTTAAGTGTGTACCTCTCGATCATTTTGAACTGTTGAATTTAAAGCGAATAACTCGAAACAAGTTGTGCGCGATCTGATCAAGGAGGCTTGATGCTGAAAACAGGTGAAAACGTCATTTTCTGAACAGCTAAAGCGCACCAAGTGCTTGCAAATTATTCAGACAACATCAAATTTAAATGTCTTGTTATTTCATCACGGCTCCTGCATGGACCCATCGTCATATTATATATAATGCGAAGGCAAGCGTTTTGCGAATGTTGGTATCTTTTCTTCATACAAAAACACGATTTTTATATAAATGGTACTTGGTGCGGTGTGGCTGAACAAAATTGGAATGATATTAGATCAGCACCACCGAAACAATACTGTATTTTACAAAGCCGTTAACTTACATGACATACTAAAATCTGTTGGTGTTGTTACTGTATGTTGTCCGGAATGGCCACTTAGCAATAATTGAGGAAGAATTAAAAAAAAATGCCGTCTTTATTCAGAATTCTAAATTACCTCCAATGACAAGCTAAGGTTTATGGTTCGCTCTGGTTGGATACAATTTCAGTTTTACATATCCTGCTAGAGAAAAATTTTGAATTTACTCAACGAGGGATGGTTCGAATTATTCGATATCTTAAATGTAGATAGGTTATGATAATCTGAATCCTCTAGTATAAATAACTCATTTTTGAAAAAATTGGCGTTTGGTGCGGTTTAGCAGAACCCCGGCCAAATGGGATTTTTTGTTTGTTGTTTTCATAGGAAACGGTTTCCGTATGAAAACAATCCATAAGCTTGCGTGTGCAGTGGTGTGCATGAAAGAGAAAAGTGATTAAACGTCAGATAGTCTTATGAGAATAATCTGAAACATGAGCCCACTCTTCTTTAGAGGAATGAAACAGGATCTGGGTGCCAACGATACTGGGCCTTCCGAGCTTGCCCATGACTTGCGAGAACTCCTTCGGGTAGTGGTCGATCATTCCCGGCTTGAGATTTGTAAACACGGCCCGCAGTAAAGGGTTTCTTCCCGCTGGAAGTTGCAGTGTGACGTCATCGTCTTCTTCTTCTTGGCATTAACGTCCCCACTGGGACAGAGCCTGCGTCTCAGGTTAGTGTTTTTATGAGCACTTCCACAGTTATTAACTGAGAGCTTTCTATACCAAAGTTGCCATTTTCGCATTCGTATATCGTGTGGCAGGTACAATTATACTCTATGCCCAGGGAAGTCAAGGAAATTTCCTTTACGAAAAGATCCTGGACTGACCGGGAATCGAACCCAGACACCTTCAGCATGGCTTTGCTTAGTAGCCGCGGACTCTAACCACTCGGCTAAGGAAGTCTCCGTCAGGTGACGTCATCGTAAAATAGTTCATTCTACGAAATGTGTCAACAAAATCATTTCGTTGCAGAAAACAACGAATGATTTCGTAGAGCAAACGATCAGTTTCGTAACACTAAACAATTCTCGATTACTATTTCAAATCGACGGTTTGAAGAAAAAACAAATGATTGAGAGGAAATAAAACTTTTTTTCTTAATTTATTTGAAATTACAGTCGACTTTCAACATCTCGATATCAAAAGGACCATCGAGGTAGGCAGAGATCGAGACATAGAACACTTATGAATACTAGATTAAAAATTACTCCGTTACCAGGAAATTCAAAAACAATCAGACTTCGCAGGGTAAACATTTGATCCGTCGTTGATCGGCCCTCTCAAACACCAGTTTGGTATTCGCCGACAAAAAACTCCTCATGTGGTCTCAATCTGTTGAATGGAATTCCAGACATGATTTTGTACGCCGAATTAAGGAGTGTTATTCCTCGGTAATTGAAGGGCCGTCCATTAACCAAGTGGTGATTTTTTTGGGATTCAAGACCCCGCTTCCCCTCTTGGTCAATTGTCCATACAAAATTTTGAAATTTGTATGGGCCGTGGTGATTGAGAAGTTCGTTCGGGAGCTGGTGCTTCCCAGCAGTCATGTTGTTCTTCAGCCCAATAATAGCTTTCTTTACCTCCTCTAGCGTTAAAAGTTGCACCTTGCGGGAGACGGCGCTGTTTTTCTCCACACGCCATTGACAGATTCGTAGAACCGTCGCATGTCGTTTTGTTCCATAGCTTTTTGTGCCTGAGCAATTACTGCCTCTTCATGACCCTTTTTCTTTCAGCGATGGATTCGTTTTTCGGCTACCCTTGCTTCCTTGTACCACTCTATGCTCTGACGGGTACCAGATACCAGCATCCGGCTTCTAGCCGGAGCCGGCTTCTGGCACTCATCGTCGAACCCAAATGGCGTTCCTTGGTCTTCGTTGAGCAGAACCAACCACTTATCGCGCTACTGTGCTCGTCAAGCTATTGATGGTAGTCTGCTGCTACACCATCTGCTAACAAGCGTTGGATATTGAAACGCAACGATTGTCGATTTGTAGAACTCGAAACGGTTGATAATCGCGCTCGAATTTTGCTTACAACGAGAGAGGTCTGAGAGAGGTCGATATAACATCGATGAGATCGGAAAAATGTTGGCCGTCAACCAGAACATGGTCGATTTGGTTGTAAAGTTCGCCAATAGGGTGTTGCTAGGTGTGCTTGCGGATATCCCTGCTTGCAAGGTAGGTGGTAATCTGAGAGAGAGGAGACAGCTCACTGACAACTGGCTTGTTTTCTTGGCTTCTTTGATTTCTTCTGCTCATGTTTGGGTTGTGCACAAAGGTTCGGAGAGCACAAACTGGGTCAAAACCATTTCCACATCTCAATTGTTATCAAAAGGATCATAAGATTAAAAAATTTCAATAGCAATTTGAGTCCAATCGACAATATTCAAATATTCAACGTTTTTATATGCGATAGCACAGGTAAACAACCTGAATTTTCAATGACATCCAGTTTTAGTTCGGCCAAACTTTGACGGTTTTTCATGCTCTGCTCTTCGAATGTGCGGTTTTCCAGTGACAGTTGATGAGTCCCTTGACTTTTGGGAGCTCTCAATCTAAGCCAGCTGTCTTCTCTCTCTCAGGTGCTACTGATGGCCATCTCCCTAGTGGCAGCAAAGTTCACTTAACGTAGGCCGTTGTCGTTGGTAACAGAGTGAAGGCTCTCCGTACCCACGACATAAAAATTAACAAGGCAGGCTCTTCATTGATGTAAATATCATGTTTGATTGCAAACATCTGACGTCACTCCTATCGTACCATATGCCTTACGGACCACTAGATCATTTTTTTCGCAAATTTGTTCGAGGTAGATAGGAATGACGTCGTTAAGCAGCTGTCAGTTTTCGGAATATATCACCTTCTTAAATATAGTACACCGTGTCCGTACCAATGATAGGGTGGAAGAAGTCCTCTCCTCCGACTGGCGAATTAGCGATGCCGATGACAATTTTCACGTCGTATCTTGGGCATTCTCTAAGGTCGAGACATTCGTAAAACGCATCCTTCATGTCATCGGATTTGTCGTTTGTCGGTGCATAGACGTTGATCAGGCTGTAGTTGAAAAAATTGTCCCGAATTCTCAAAGGGCAGTTCCGCTCGTTGATAAGCTTCCACCTTCCCTGCTTCCTTCCACTTTGAAGCCGACTTCGTGTTCAGCATTATCACCACCGCTGTGGTAGATGTTATATATGAATGCGGTGTTAGAGACGGGGTCGCCAACTTTTCACAATTTACGAGCCAGAAAACTCACTCGTCCAGGTTCATTTAAGGTCCTGACGTTCCAGGTACCGAGTTTCTAATCATAAATAGTCCTAATTTCGTTGCCAGGTCGGTTGCCGAAAATAACGTTCGTTTCTTCTTATTTCTCCATTTTTCATGGTGGATAATGAATTCGGTATGCTATCTTACCGGGGTCGCGCTACCTACATCACGTTGATGGGACTTCCATCTTAGGTTTGAGTCGCACCTCCTGGTGTACAGACGCTCGGAACGTGCCTCCTCACTCTAGCTGATGTCAGAAGGATAACAGTGATTCACCATTTTGCAGGCTAACCCCTACTTGGGACGTAATGTCAGAAAAGAGAAAAAAGAAGAAACTATGAACCGCACGAATGTTTGAAGTTATTATGATCCATCGTTTCTATTTTGCTATGGCAGTTAAGTCAACAAAGAATATTATGAATTATTTCGTAGCCATCTTACGCTTTACAACATCATTTAATTTTTTTTAAACAGGTTACTACAAAGTCTGATATTTTAATAAAATTTTAAATGTTTTCAAACTCATTAGTTTTCACGTTTCCGCGAAAACAAATTTTAGCAAAACAGTCAACGCATTCAGCCTGGCCAAGGGCAACCTTATTCCGATTATCAGTTTGTGAATAGATTGTTTATCCTATTTATCCTTGCTGAACCCTTTGAAGTGGAGCGTAAATTGCTTCCCGGCTGGCCAGACCATCCCGGATAGCTGTATGAGAGTTTGGTTCAGTAATAAACCTCCTTTTAGGATCGTGAGTTCTTAACGGGCCGAGTGCCCAACTCGAGGCGTGAGTTGGGTCTACCATCGAAAACGACGCGAGAAATGAAACTGGACTATGAGAGGTTTCCACGATAAATAATTCATGGCCGTACTCTATTTTGAAATGCTGCTCAAGAACATAACCCATCGTTGGATGTTTTTTTTTCTCCTTTTTTCTTCCAGCCGTTTGTTAGAGCAAATTTTGGAAGCCTCCACAAACCGACGTGAAAGTTTTGCAAGAGTAGATGTCCATAAAGTTTAAAAATATGAAGGATTCCATACTGTTGTGGCTCCCAATCTTTGTCATATGCTTCTCTTAAAAGCAATAGTTTTTCAAATGTATGCAAAATAACATTCTTCTATAATTTATAGTTTTTGAAGAAATACAGTTACTACTTACACCAAATAGAATTTGGAAAATACTGGTAGTTTTTTTTTTACTGTTACAGGACTAAATCCTAATTGTTCAATTAAATCAGAAAGGGAGAGCTCCAATTTATGTCTGGAATCTATGACAAAAGATCAACGAATGAAAGGTAGATAGGATAAACGGACTAAGACAAAAACTCAGATATAAGAGGTCATTTTTTTATTGTAACTTGGGAGAATTTCACGCATTCAAGACTATTGTTTTTCGATTTTATGGCCTTTCGATCTTTTGTCACTCTGTTCTCTACATTCTAAACGACTAAACTCAATAGTTTTATGCACGAAAGAACTACCCATTTACCCTGTCTAGCTAAATTTAAAAGATTTTGAACATTCTCCATTGCATTCTAACATTTTTTGTCACCTTCCTAATATCCATTTTATGTGCGTTACGCAATGTTCCAGAGTTGATGATTCGTAAAATACGTATCATACTAAATGGTGGTCGCTCAAGCATATAGTATCCTCGAAACAACTTCCGGTTCCTACATCTGATTGTCTTTGCCGGAAGGTTCGTAAACGTAAACGAAGCACCAAACGTGACCAGTGGGAGCGAGAGGGATTTTCCACGGTGATTTTTCCGAGAAAGCCGAGATTTGTTTATGTTTTCTTTCACGCTCTAAGTGGCAGGAGGAGCGCTTTGTGATGCTAAATTTATTAGGACTTTGCCGCTTTACGAGGCTGGGTCATTTTTAAGAGAAGGGTGTTGGAAATAGGTTTATCGACGGTGTTCAAAAGGATTTGCGCTCAATTGCATTCAAATTGAATTATATCAGATGTGATACGGTATATCGATGAGCTAACTGAAGATTGGTTTGAAGATAATAAGTCTGGGAAACGATTTTGACTCAATTTTTTTGGCATGATTTTTTTTTTCTTCAAATTTCCGGGAAGACCAGAAAAATGTTTATAGCAATTCAAGTGGACTTTGTGTTGGATCTTCCTACTTTAAATGCAAGATATGTTTTAAAATGCTACAGAGTTTTCGGTTTGGGAAATTCCAGAGAAATTATTTGAACATTTTTCCTTGGGAATTTCCGAAGAAAAACAATGATGATCAGTTGAACTAACAATGGGAGCACTTTTGGAGATACACTTCAAGGTTTATTTCAATATTGAGAAAATAAGGTAGAGTTTCCTTGAATCTCTTTAAGGAAATGTCTAGCTCAGTAGGAGAGCTCAAGAGTCGCGGATTCAAATCCCAACATAAGATCGTGAGTTTTTTTTATAATTTGTGCACCTTTATACGCCCAATAAGTTAATTAAATTACTATGCCCAATAAGTTAATTAAATTACTACCAAAAATAGTTCTGATTTAGTTCATGAAATAGGGAATGTAAAGTTTTATTTGTTTGGATAGTTTTATGTTTTTGCTGAGTGTAACATGAATAAAACAAGCGTAAAAATCTTGAAACCTTTTCATTGGCAAAAGCACACATCCGTCCTCTATGAATAACAACATTTAATGCATGGTTCATCTTCCTTTCAACCTTCCCATTGGCGAGGCATAACAGCATTTGATCTTGGGAAAGATTTTCAAAGTGAAAGCACATCTAAACATTCTTTCAGGCACTCGTGTGACGGTTCACTGGTAGAATAAACATCACACCTTGTTTCAAAGGCGGACGTATGAGGTGATGTTACATTCAGTACCTACATACCGCACCGAGGGGATCGAAACGATGTGATGAGGTCGTAAATGGAAGTGTTTTGCAACCACATCATGGCTTTTGATTAATCTCGTATTTATAGTAAATGATGATGTTACCGGTGGCAGTTGTGGAAATGTGTTGGGACAAAATGAATATCTCGTGACAAAGTTGGTGCGTAATGTTGGAAACAGGCATTTTTATATACTTTATACAGCATTTTTTGTTCTAAACGATCCAATACGCGAATCTTTTAAAGCAGTTGGTTCTAAATCGATTGGTTTAGATTTCATTTACCGGAATCGGTTATTCACTGTTGATGTGCTCTTGAAGATTTGAAAACGAAATAACCTGAATGAACAAGTGGATGATTATGCAACAATCTTCGCGGTAGATTTTTTGCTGCATTCGTACCGAATTGGCGAAAGCTTGTCTCCGTTGTTGAAATGAACTTGTAATGGTGGAAGACTGTGAAGGTTTTTTTTTTCATCATGAAATAACGTTTTCAGGTTCCAAGAAACGGTGAACGTATGTGTTCGGTGGAAAGCGTGACGAAAATTCATGAAGATACCGTGCAGTGTGTCGGGCGATTCGTATGAAATTTTTAAACCAGAAAACTGCAGCTCCATAAAACAACCGTTCGGCTTGATGACGTTGGGGATTTTTATGGCCTCTTGTAATGTGAATTTGCACTTTTTGTTTCGTGCTTTTGTAGGAATTTATGGTCACAGTGGGCGACTGAAGGATTTGCATATGAAGAGTGTATTTTTTTGTTCATATTCTGGTAGTAATTGCATAGCACTGTTGACTTGTTACTATCATTGTAACGGTGGAATGTTTAATTATGTCTTCCATTTGGATGCACATTTAAGCACATACAAAGCGCAATATTAATTAACTTTAAATTGCTGGAAGGTAATGCAATACATGAGTTCAATTTCATTAAACTTTTTCAGTACGGAAGGATCATTGGGATTGGGGAAAACCAAGATGATCAGAAGTCACATTACAGTTCACGTAATAAGTTAATTTCATTTTAATTATTTAGATAACATCTAAACAGATAACACTGAATCAACATTTTCACGCCACAATACTCGGTTCGTGGCCGCACCTCTCCATTCTCGGATCTGCCCCACGCTCGCCAAATCGATTTACGCTTGATCCACCCACCTAGCTCCATTCATCGCACAGCAAGAGGCCTGAAACCTTCACACAATTTTGCACACCTTCCATCGTCGCTCTTATCAGTCTCGTGAGCTTCCCGAGTAAGCTGTTCTCGTCCATGATTTTTCAAAGCTCTACGCGGTCGATACTATCGTATGCCGCCTTGAAATCGATGAAAAGGTGATGCGTTGGGACCTGGTACACGATATTTTTGGAGGATTTGCCGTACAGTAAAGATCTGATCCGTTGTCGATCGTCTGTCAACGAAGCCGACTTGATAACTTCCCATGAACTAGTTTACTACAAATGACAGACGACTGAAGATGATCTAGGATAATACTTTGTAGACCATTTAGAATGATGATCGCTCAAAAGTTCTAACAATCTAACTTGATGAAGCCTATCACCCATTCCTTCCACTCTTCCGGTAGCTATTCTGTTTCCTAGATTGTTCCTATCAGCCGGTGCACACAAATGGCCAGCCTCTCCGACCCCATCCTTTATGAGTTCAGTTCCGATATCATCCTTATCAGCAGCTTTATTGTTCATGAGCTGGTAAATGGCATCCTTAACCTCCCTCAAAGTGGAAACCAACCAGCGTTTCCATCGTCCGCAGTACTGACCCTTCGTCTGTTGTCTCGACCTTCATTGCCTATGCTATTATCGCCATTCAGGTATCCGTCGGAGTGTTTCTTCCACCTTTCGACTTGCTTTCATAATTCTACAGCAGTCCTTAAGAGGGACTCCATCCAGCTCACCCTTTTGCGGTAATGCAGCCTTGCGGTGCTGCGTGTATGCAGTTGCGACATCCGGTTGCTTAAGCTGCTCTAGGTTATACTGGGGCAACCATTGGTACCGTACGTTAACGACGGAAAGTTTTAAGGGCAGTTCAACCATTACTAGATAGTGGTTCGAGTAGATGTTAGCGCCACGATAGGTCCTAACGTAGTCAATGTGGGAGAAGTGCCGTCCATCATTCAGAACGTGGTCGATTTGTGATTATGTCTGCTGCGGTGATCTCCAGGTGTATCGGAATGGAAGGCTGTGCTGGAAGTAGGTGCTACGAATGGCCATATTCTTGAAGGCGGCGAAATCAATTAGTCATATGCCGTTTTCGTTCGTCGGTGGGCACTGAATAGTCGGAACTGAACATTTGCACCATTGATCACTTCAAACACACTTTCTACAACGCTAAGATGCCAAATCGGCACTCCTTCAGCACGTCGGCGAGTATGCGTGTGTTTCCGATGAAGTTGAGAGATTCCAATCGCTAGTCCCTTTACGTCGCTGTGGTCTTCGCTGATTGTCCCGGTTCATATTCTCTCGTTGATTATTCGTTGCTTGATCTCTGGATTACCAACGGTGTGCTATGGCTTCAAGTGTTTTAATGTTTTCATCAGAAATATATTGGCAATAGTTAATTAGGAATTTTACTTTCTTTAAATCGTCGGTAGTTTTTTGTAGTTATACTGCTATCATGATAATTTGCATTACACTTGTTTAAATTTAGATTTTTCCTTCTTTTGATCATAGGCTGTTCTTTCAAGAGAAGAGAATTTTTAATAGTTATTTAAATAAAAGCTTATAATATGTTCATTGAGAATCTTATGCAAAACATATTTTTCTTACATTCAGGTTTTTTTTTCAGTTCTGACAGTTTCTTGAACTTACATCAATGAGCCAATTATTTGTACACCATGATTATTTATCCTTCTTTATGAATAAGCTGAAATAGTTCTTTGAAATTCAGCTTTGATATTCATTACAATTGCATGCTATATGTAGTTCACTATTGTTTTAAATTTCGGCCAAACGGCATTCGGCCAAATAACCATTAGCCGAGTGGTTAGAGTCCGCGGTTACAAAGCACAGCCATGCTGAAGGTGTCTGGGTTCGATTCCCGATCAGTCTAGGATCTTTTCGTAATGGAAATATCCTTGACTTCCCTGGGCATAGAGTATAATCGAACCTGCCACACGAAATACGAATGCGAAAATGGCAACTTAGGCAAAGAAAGCTCTCAGATAAAAACTGTGGAAGTGCTCATAAGAACACTAAGCTGAGAATCCGGCTCTGTCCCAGTGGGGACGTTAATGCCGAGAAGATGAAGAAGAAGAAGACTCTTCCGGCCAAATGGCGTTCGGCCAAACGGCATTCGGCCAAATGACCCAGAACCATCAAAACATAGTTGTGAACAATGTTTGGTACTATGGCTGACACATTCACTCTGAACAACATCCCTGGATCGAACGGCAATAACTAGACTTGCATGGATAAGAACCCCACCACCCTACCCTAAATCGCAAGACTCCACAAACCCCACTGAGAGAGTTAAGGCTCCACCAAATCTACGCGACTCTTTACGGCGACAGCGACCGGCTTCATTTGGTGGTGACCAAACGGTTAAGTTTTCAGCTCAAATGGATGTTTGGTCGTGAATACCAGGTCCCAACGCATCACCTTTGCATCGATTTCAAGGCGGCATACGACAGTATCGACCGCGTAGAGTTATGGAAAATCAAGGACGAGAACAGCTTTCCCGGGAAGCTCATGAGACTGATAAGAGCAACGATGGAAGGTGTGCAAACTTGTGTGAAGGTTTCAGGCGAACTCTCCAGTTCGTTTGGATTCCACCGGGGACTACGACAAGGTGATAGACTTTCGTGCCTGTTGTTCAATATTGCGCTAGAAGGTGTTATGCGGAGAGCCGGACTTAACAGCCAGGGTACGATTTTTACGAGATCCAGTCAATTTGTTTGCTTCGCGGATGATATGGACATTGTCGGCCGAACATTTGAAAAGGTTTCAGACCTGTACACCCGCCTGAAACGCGAGGCAGCAAAAGTTGGACTGGTGGTGAATGCGACCAAGACAAAGTACATGCTAGCTGGTGGGGCCGAGCGCGACAGGGCTCGCCTAGGTAGCAGTGTTAAGATAGACGGGGATACCTTCGAGGTGGTCGACGAGTTCGTCTACCTTGGATCCTTGCTGACGGCTGACAATAACGTTAGCCGTGAAATATGGAGGCGCATCATCAGTGGAAGTTGGGCCTCCACAAGAGGCTGCGGTCAAAAGAAATTCACACCCGCACCAAATGTACTATGTACAAAACGCTCATAAGGTGGCTGGAAGGATACGATGGGCAGGGCATGTTGCAAGAATGCTGAACAGCAACCCTTCAAAGATGGTGTTCGCTTCGGATCCGGTTGGTACAAGAAGGCGTACAAGAGCGCAGCGAGCTAGGTGGGCGGATCAAGTGCGTGGGGCAGAACCGAGGATGGAGAGATGCGGCCACGAACCGAGTATTGTGGCGTGAAATTATTGTTACAGTGTTATCTGTTTAGATGGTAACTAAATAAATGAAATTATTCATTTTGCATATAATTTATGATTGGTCACCAATGACATATGGAGTTTATCATAAATTATGCAAGATTTAATGTTATCAAAGTTGTTGCCGTCGGAGGAAGCGCCGGTGAACATCGAGTCTTTCAGCAGACAGTGAAACAGATTTATTTGTCTGTGATCAGCTACAAAGCTTTAAACAGTTTTTTTTTCAATTTCTCATCGTAATAGGCTGTTTTTCATCACGCCAACCCGTCATGGAATGGCCTTCTTTCCGCCAGGAACTTTTCACGCGTTCATTATTTGATGTTTTAGCGGTGCCGTGTTATTTATGTAACCATGGAAATCAGTGAACTCGGCACCGCTCAAACGTCAAATTAGTGAACTCGTGCATTGGTCCATTGTCGTTTGAGTCTATTACCTTACTGAAAAGCGTTTGGTAATGACTCATTACGTAACGCATTTGAGTTGCGTAATGGTTCATTACGCCACGCTTTTCAGTAACGTAATGAAGCACATGTGATTTATATAACTATCATTCTTATGTAGAAACACGGAGAGGTCTAGTATTTTTGTTCAGGTTTCCTCCTCCGCTCAAGTGGGAATTCCATGACTTATTTGCACTGTACTCGGAACAGACGATCTTGCAGCCGAGGTACTGGGCATCTTCCATGCCACCACAGAATAGAAATATCTACCCCATAATCTGGCAGTAGAGACGCAGACGACGGGAGTAGTGTCCTGTATAATCTGCTGGTGACGGTAGTAGCTGCAGAATTTTTATATTAGAGTTCTTCGATAGGAGACCAGCCAGGGCCACTTCCGCTGCCGACTTAATACCAATCGGATCATCAGAATCAGAGAGATGGGAGAACATTTGATCAAAAATGATGACACGTCCTTCAAAGGATACAATCTCATAAGCCTTGTCGATTAAGGACATATCTTCTTGAGTACCAAAATGGCCTCTAATATGGCACCTTGCTCCCCCTTCACTTTCCGCTCCCTCCTCCCACGCTTTTCACAGTGTTTTCAAGAACGATCACAAAAATTGATTATTTGCAGTTACTAACCTTATTGTAGAGGGGTGGTTTTTTAACTGAAAGCATTCCATAATGTGTTTTTTACAAATCCCCAGTTTTTGAATGCAAACACGTAGTAATTGCTGTGATTTGTGTGGTAAAATACCACGCACTACCAAATCACTTCTTCTTCACGCACCGAGATATTGTGTGCTGGCTTTTCGGTGCCCGTTCTAAAATTCACTTTTAATCGTATTTCTACTCACCGTAGCAATGCAAAATTTCATGCGATACTTGAAACACTTTGATTTTCCACGCACAATACTTCTTCTTCTTCTTTCTGGCGTTACGTCCCAACTGGGACAGAGCCTGCTTCTCAGCTTAGTGTTCTTATGAGCACTTCCACAGTTATTGACTGAGAGCTTTCTTTGCCAATTGACCATTTTTGCATGTGTATATCGTGTGGCAGGTACGAAGATACTCTATGCCCTGGGAAGCAGGCTTCTTCCTTGCTCTTGACTTATCCTCTTTCTCCCCCTTTTAATGATCAACTACAAAAGAGAAGCGATTTTACCCACACACAAACTGAGCGTACGAGCTCTGCGGGATGAAGAGTTCACACGTTTGTGTTTTGTTATTTTCATTCTCACAGTGGTGAAGAGTTTATTTTGACAACTTCAGTGCTTAAAAGAGAAAGAGATTATTTTCTCCCTTTCTCAGTTAGGGGGAGAGCATGTTTTCCTATTTCTCAGTTCGGGGAAGAGCATTTCCAGACAGCTCTTCGTTGTCTCTTTGTAGCTCTTTGCCCAAAAGGGCAAAGAGGAAAGCGAAATCATGCTCTTGCGTTGACGGAGAAACCAACCTCAGTTCATCCCAAAAGCAATGATGATGTGTTTGCAGAGCCTCGCAGTGAGCTGTCAAATGGAAGATGTGTGTTTGGATAGAGCCAACGTTTCTCTCCACTCTCTCAGCCACGGATTATTCAATCAACAGCGAATGCTGGTTCATAATTGTTGTGAGCGTACGAAGTCGCTTCATCTATCAGATCAAGATGAGCAGAATAAAGCCTGCTGGGAAGTCGAGAAAATTTCCAACCCGAAAAGATCCTCGATTGGTGGGATTCGAACCCACGACCCTCAGCTTGGTCTTGCTGAATAGCTGCGCGTTTACCGCTACGGCTATCTGGGCCCCTACGCACAATACTTCTGGGAGCAATAAATTACGGGTATTCGTCAATTTGTGCTCGAAAACAGCACCGAAACGCGAATTCACTGAGCTAACATTGTTTATGATTCGAATGCGCCGCTCTCACTGATTGGAAGTGATGGCAGTTTTTATGTTTGGAATTAAATTTGTTTGGATATTCATGCACTTGCTACAACCACGTATTTTACAATTTCATAATGCTAAAAAGGTGTACAATGTCACAAGTGTAGTAAAACATTTTTATGCGTGTAAAAAACAATGTACGACGCAATTTAACAGCAAAATTGAATATAAGATATTATTCAGTACAATTGACTGTAGAATTCAAATGCATACTGATGGCAACTTTCTCCGTCCGTGAAAAGCGGAAAAAGAGAGGGGAAAACTGCCAAAAAAAAGTAAACAACACGCGCATTGTGTGAAAAATGCTTATAATTTTGGTCAAAAAACATGTTTTCACTAGCAAATAAAATAAATTGTGATTTTGAGCTTTTATGAAGTTGATAAAGTTGTTGATGAATTCATATCGACAATAATACCTTTGTATGGAACGTGTGCTAGTAATACTGCCAATACATAATTCTGTGGGTGGAGGTATACATGAAACATGATGATTTATTTTTGGCCGACGCACATAACATTGTGCTCCACCTCGTTGGGTGACGCGAGAGGGTGTTTTAGCGGGTGGCTCGAGTGGGTGGCAACATTATGTTTGCGTGCTCAATGAACTTTCACCTTAAGCTGGAGCAAAATTTAAAACACTCTATCTACATATTTCACAAACTAGAAAATATGACCCGATGAATTAATACACTATCAATAACTCTAAAGTAACAAGTTTATTTTGCCCTGTGAAAATGCCCCTCAAGAGTTCGTTCTCACTGAAGAAGTATTAATACTTATTATGTTTTTCGTAGCTACGCGGAATTACGTATCTCGAGAAACATGTGGTAATGAACCCCCATGCGTCACATCGTTTTGTTCCAAATTGCTAACGTAACATTTTAATTTACATACCATGGAAGGGTTGCAGAGATACTTGGGCACTTCCATAATTCACTTTGGCATGTGGGGTTTTTCTCGGCCGAATAATAAGAGGTATTTCAATAAGACGCATATTGTGACCAAATATCTTATCCTAGTAGCTTTGAAAAAAAAAAAAACATTGACGAAGTGAATCTAAAATGCCAACAATAGGATCCGGTTTAGCGAATCAACAAATTTGTAATCTGAAACACAAGATGGGTAAAAGTTAATTTATTTCCGACAAATAACTAACAACTAATACTATAAGGCTGAATCAAACGAAGGTCAATTGCAAACACGTAAATTGCTTTACAGTAAAACGATATGATGATGCATACACTTATTCTAGGAAATAGCAGCCATATAGAGAGGATATCAATTAGTTATTTTACACACTTTATCAAAGCTTTAAAGCTTGCAATTGACGTGACGCTTGAAGCATCAAAATCAGTTGAATCGGCTTCAATATTTTAGTAGTCAGATCATCTCTTACAAAAAAAGATATAGGGAGTCGATGCCGGTTATGGACCCTTTGCGTATTATGGACCCCTTATAGAAAAACATAAAATTAACACTCGAAGCAACCTTGTTCCTATGAAAATCCGCCGGAGGAACTTTGATTGCATTGTTAGTCAGCAGTTTAAGGCAAAATATTTGGTTTGAGACACATCAATAAAGATATTTGAATAGTTTTGCAAACGAAACCACACAAGTGGGTCGGCAGCGAGCCGAATAACATGGGAATCAAATGGAGGGTTCATAATAGGAAACGTCAAGTTTGAAACACAACAATTTTCCAAATGCATATTTCGCTGGAGAAATCGAATGATTTTGTATGTTTCATAGGCGTACTATGAAGTAAAAACATTGAACTTGTTGTTAGACTCCACAAAACGTATATGCGTCTGAGATATCATTGCGGAAAAGCGTCGAGAATGAATTTCAGCTATTAAGGGGTCCATTACTAGGATTGAAACCCTATAAAGGCGTCAAGAAAGCCAGACAAAGTTTCCCATTCAACCTCCTCTCTAATTGAATGACGATTTCCGTGGTAAGACGGCACAAGTCGCTAGCGTTTTGTATAAACATCTTCAAGACAGGAAGGTTCCGTTGTTGGAAGCAGCAATGCAAACTGAACAAACGAGACAAACATCGTCTGTCGCGCTATCATCGTGCAGTTAAAATGGCAGGATCTTTTGCGGAAACTTATTTTGACTGCACGGTGTGGAGCAAAACCATCTTCAGCACTTCAAGTGAGGCAGGATATATGAAATTCTGTCAGCTTGCGCTACCGGCGGCAACCGTTTCCAAGTGGAGCTCAGAGAGATGGTTTTCTGTTGAATGTGAATACTTGTGACTATTAGCTACTGACTGGTGGCATTTACTTTATCGTGGGAATTTATACTTCCTTACACTTGAGGTACAGAACAAACTTTGAAATAATTGCTCTTACGATGTAAGCGAAATATTAAATTTTGTGGTTTATTCTGCTTCTCTATTTGAAAGTGAAAACGATTATTTTCAATTTCTAACTTCTTCATATTAAATCCTTTTTAATGTTCAGAAGTGAAGTGAATTTTAAAGAGCCATATTCTGTTCTCAAATAGTTTTGTCAGTACGAGTTGTACAAACAACGTTTGGTGAAACAATCGAGTTTTCCAACGAGTTGCACCCCCTTTTTTCTATTACGAAAAATTCTGTTGTAGCATGGTTCTAGAAATACAAACAAATTTTCAAGAGAACCCACGTTGGCAAACATCCATGTGTAGTATCAATTTAGTATTTTTCAAACACATGGGCTGTCTTTATCCCCTATTGGAGGAAATAAGACAGCACACATAGTAGTGGACTCCGTTACAACTGAATCAGATGGTATGGCATGAAAAGACTTGGCGCCTCCTAAAACAGTAGAGATGGTCGGGTTTCACATTTTTCAAACCCGAACCCGACCCGTACCCGACTTATTTTATTTCTTAAAACCCGGACCCGACCCGAACCCGAGACTGTAATTGAAAAGCAAACCCGGACCCGACCCGAACCCGAAAAATTTCCGCTGTTCAAACCCGAACCCGACCCGAAACCCGAAAAAAATTCTAAGAAAAACCCGAATAGGACCCGAGTTTTAAAAGATTATAAATTCATCGTTTCTGATGCATTGGGAAGCTTTTAGGTTGTTACTCGTTTCACCATTCTCACCAAACCCGACTCAAACCCGACTAAACCCGACTTTTTTCAAGCCCGAACCCGACCCGTACCCGATAATGTTGTAGCCGTCAAACCCGACCCGAACCCGAACCCGAAAAAAATAAAATTTTCAAACCCGAACCCGACCCGAACCCGTCGGGTTCGGGTTCGGGTCGGGTTTCGGGTTTGAAAACCCGAGACCCGACCATCTCTATAAAACAGTACTGAAAAGTGCTACTTTTCAGCACCGAAAGGAGTGCTCTAATCTTCTTATGTTTCTGAAACCATACGGTAGTAGATTGAATCTAACGTCCTTCAACACTCACTTACACTTCCTTTTGAGCCTGTAGGTATGATTCTCCCTTAATCTGCCATTTGTAATTCAAATAAGGCCAATGAACCAGAGCAGATTACGCTCCATAAGTATTTCCATGCGGCAACATTATCATCGCCATTTATCTAGCCTCGACTTCGTCGTCAGCCGAAAAACAAAGGTCTCCGAAGAAAGGCATAAGACATCAACTCAGAATTAATCTTGTATCCACCACTTACCCTAACCAGCGCTGACAATCCCGGGGCGATGACACTTTTATACGGCTCGCATTTGGCTTGTACCAATCTTGAACTAACAAATTCCTCGAACATTGAGTCAGAGGAAAGCAAAAAATGGCAAGCATGGCGCGACATTGCACCCGTCTCGGAAGTGTGGCGAAATGGACAAGATAAATGGTACAAGTTTGGTGATTTATGGCAACTTTCCTGGCACCAGGTCTAGATACAAGATTTCCTTTACCACATTTTAATTTGCCTCATTTCGTCGAAGATAATCTGGGTGAATCCGGGTGTAGACACAAAACCACGGATGCTATCGTTACAAACGATGATTACGAAAATGTGAATGGATTCAAAGTGAGTCGTTTATGGAATATGTGGAAGTTTCTGTTCTAGAAATCGAACAAATTTTATTATAATTTAAATTACAACTTTAATATCCTTAAATAAGAAAATTATATTCATGAACAATCTTCTCTATGTACAGTGCACTATGGGCCAGGAACGCAATCTGGCGGGACAACATTAATAACTCGGTAACGAAGCGTTTCCGGCAAAGTTTTTTTTTTTGTAACGACGAGGATCTTGTACTGACATAAACGGATAGTTCGTAAATCGTCCGCATAGGTGGCACCACAATCTAACTTTTTACTGTGACGTTTTAGAGACTTGACATGTTCGGCAAAGTTGTTCATTTTGATAAAATAAACAACTCTCTCAAAGACGTTAAAATTCCACAGCCTACTGTTTTCTAGTTATCAGTAAAATAAGGAAAAATAAGATCAAATTAGTGAAGAAAAACGGTTTTTAACAAAGTTTGACATTTTTCTTAAGAACCATGTCATATAATATTTTTTGCTGATAAAAATGTAACAATTATCACGGAGCAGCAAAACTGCAGCAACTTAAGCTTCTGGATCTGGAGGAGCAAAACGAGGAGGCTGAATTGCAAGCGTCCATCAAACGCGACAGGATCGTTGCTGAGAAGCAATTGGCTAAGCTGCAAATTCAACATGACCTGGCATTGAAGCCCAAGCAGAGGAATCGGAACGGATCTCCTAAAGCGGCAACGAGAGCGTGAGTTGAAGAAGTTTGAGCTGCAGTCCGGTTCAAATCGTGGGTCTACTACTACGAGCAGATCAAGTGCGTATACCAGTACGTCGAAACGCGTTGTAGATTGGCTTGCCGATACAAAAAAGGTAAGACCAACTAGCATGTTAGTTAAATCGTCGCCCTGGATGAATGGTCAATTTTCGCGATAGAAATGATGGCGCACAATGTGTGGTATCCATCTGCACCCAGCAAGTGCAACGCATCGGCGTCTAGTATGGAGAATGCAACGGCATGACGTGGAAACAATTTATCGCCTACCGGCGGGGTGCAAAACCTGGTACCGTTTTAACTCATATTCCGAACACTTAAGGCCAACAGTGACTTCAAAAGCATCTGATTGGCATAAAATGGATGATATTTGTGTAAATTTTAATATCTTCGCAAAGTCTAACTGTTAGCTGTTGGGTGTGCCAAAACATGTTCATTTAAACTTGTTTAATATTGTTTTTATGGAAAAGTCTGGAATAACATTTTGATTCAAATGCCGAACACTGTGTTCATTCTGTCTCATATTCCGAACACCTTGATTCAAATTCCGAACAGCACGAATAAATCGTATTCAAATGAATAATGTCGCAAATAAATGTATCTGAGCTATTTCTACTGGTCTTAAACTAGAGAATGATCACTACTCTCGCGGTAAAAATGATATTGGAGTCGTTGAAATTTAATTGCAATTGACTGCCATTTCCTTGTTATTTGGTGACATATTTCAGCGAAACATTTCAACCAAATCGCCATACTAGGGACGTTCCGATATTGCGAAGTATCGATATTTGATTCGATATGATTATCGAATCAAAGTATCGATACCACCGATATATTGATTAAAAAATATCGATATATCGGAATATCATATGATATATTTCAATGGAGCAAAATTCGTTTATCCTAAAATTCGACAAACAAGATCTTGGAATACTCAAGATTGTTGCTGTTTTGACCGACATTGATTGATTGACATAAATATCTTCTGTTAATGTGCATTCTAGTACAATTTGAACGAAAACACGACGGGGCCCAGATAGCCGTAGCGGTAAACGCGTAGCTATTCAGCATGACCATGCTGAGGGTCGTGGGTTCGAATCCCGCTGGTCGAGGATCTTTTCGTAAAGGAAATTTTCTCGATTCCCAGGGCATAGAGTATCTTCGTACTTGCCACACGATATACACATGCAAAAATGGTCAATCGGCAAAGAAAGCTCTCAGTTAATAACTGTGGAAGTGCTCATAAGAACACTAATCTGAGAAGCAGGATTTGTCCCAGTTGGGACGTAACGCCAGAAAGAAGAAGAAGAAGAACGAAAACACACACTAAATACACGCACTTAATTTGGAATGCTGAATCTCGGCTAATTTTAACCAAGATTCGCACAGCAAACAATATTATTAACAATCGTTAATAAATTTTATGCAAGCAGATTTTGCGTATCAATCAGGCGAGTTTTCTGCTGGGTGTAAGTTTGAATCCAGTCAATTATATTTTATTATCCCTCACCTTTGACAAGGGCATGGCCAACACAAATCCCGATTGCTAAAGAATGCGTCAATTTCGTCTAAGAGGGAGATTTGACTCAAATCTTTGTAACTGACGAGGTAACTCTGATACAGCGGTTTAGGGATGTACCTACGTATGTTTACGAATGTTTAATGATTATGCTAGTGTTAATGCTAAGTCCCTACTATTGTTTTCCATATATTAGTTTGCGATATATCGGAAGCAAATATCGATATCACCGATATATTGAATAGGAAATATCGATACCAAAATATCGAATATCGAAAGCAAAATATCGATATTCCGATATATCGGAAGTATCGGAACGTTCCTACGCCATACAAAAACCGAGTGTTCGGAATATGAGTCTGTTCGGAATTTGAGACAAAACGGTACGAGGAACGCGTCGGTTCTCGAACTGGCTGTGAACGAGGTTCTTTCGCAAGCGTTCAAAGCGTTGCAAAGCTGAAATTTGAGAGATCTGCCTACTCTTTTCGGCGACGTGATGGAGTGGACGGTTTGATGAGTTCAGAACGTCCACTGAGGAGTTTCAGTTGTCAGATCGCAATAATCAGAGATGACTGAACAAACCGCTTCATGGCAAGGCGCGAAAAACCGTGGAATCGTTGCTTTCATCCCCTGAGAATGTGGAGCAGATTCTGCGAATGTTGAAGTCATACTTTGGTCGAACTGAGTGGGTGGTTGCCAACCGACTGGAGACACTGAAAAAAGTTGGAGAGTGTGAAAGAGGGAAACATCGAGTCCTTCCGTGCCTTTTACAATGCGGTAATTGTAAACAAGATAGCGATGACCAACGCGAGGGCCCAGAACTACGTCATCTCTCACCTGGCTGAAAAACTTCCTACTTTCAGCAAACAGATGTGGGTTCGGCATAAGGCTGCTCTGATAAAGGAAGGCATCGTTTTTGAGTTCGACACTTTCTCTCGTTGGTTGGAGGATGAGATGGACAACCAACTTGCGAGTCTAAATCCTGTTTTTAGTGTCAAGAAACCTCGCCATAAGCAGAGGCAAAAGCCGATGATTCTGAACGTCAACCCTCGCGATGACGAAGCATCGAAGATGTGTCCCCTGCTCGGCAAGTTCTCACTCTGGCATGGAGAAGTGCGAGCAATTCCGGAAATTATCGGTTGTTCAACGTAGATCCGAAGCAAACTCTGGCAAGGTTTGTTATATCTTTCTGAAGTCTGACCATGCACGAAAGAACTGTGAAGCTGATAGAAAGTGCTCCATCTGCAACAAGAAGAACTGGTCTATTCCGAGGAACCAACAAGGAATTCTGGATTAAACCGTCCGAACGTGCAGAATAATCGCGAGAATGTTGCACACGGTACAAACATGAACACGCTGCTTCGAGTATAGGATTGGTAAGAATCCATGGCCCACGAGGAGTCGATGAAGTTTTTGCGCTGTTTGATGACGGTTCGTCGCTGTCGATGATGGATGCTGCTGTTGCTGAAAGTATCGGACTGCGATGACCGATCGCCCCCGTGAGCTATCGTTGGACGAATGGTATTTTCCACAAGAAGGATCAGTCAATGATGCTGTTTCACATTTATGGACCATCGGTGCAAGCAAAACTGTACGAAGTGAGCAACATCCTAACAGTTGCGAATATCGCACTGGCAGCGGTAAAATTCGATATGGAGAGGGTAATGCAGCTATATCTTAAGCTGGCTCAGAACAAGCTAGCTGCGATTCAAGATGCATGTCCCTGTATGTTGATTGCATCGAACAACGCGGGTCTGATTGTGCGTCTGAAGACGGTACAATACCGTGATGAATCAAAATCCGGACGTTACCAATATCCGGACACTCCGATATCATTCACTGATTTACATGTGAATTTGAATAATAATGTGGTTTCAGTTATTCACATCTGAGTTTTGTAACATTGCTCGTCATTTGACAATAGATTCTAATCTAGTAACCATTGCACAATGGTCGGGCTCCATATGAAGGGGCGGCCAAAACTACCAAAAACTTTTTTGAGATTTTTATGATTTTTTTAATTTTTAAATATACCTCATGTGTTATATTATTATGATCTCTAATTGAAATTGAACTCAAATTTAAATTTCTATGACTTTTATGACGGAAAACCGGCTGAAGTCAAAAAATTGAAAAATGTAACAATAAAATAAAGCACAAAATTTATAATTTAGAAATGCAATATTTCCCCGAAATTATCCACTATCTGAAAGCTTATGGTTCAACACTTTTATCGAGCATGAGGATAAAAAAAATATTTGGTTGAAGTTTTAATACTATTCAATATTACACTTTGGTAATTTTGATGAATTTGAACATGAAAAACAACTCTTGTCGCGTCATGTCGCCGCCATTTCGAATATTTCACATCAAAAAGCATCCTTAGATCTTACAAAAAAACCTTAAAATTTTTGCAGAAATTTGCTGATTTGCAAGTTAGAGCTATTTGAATAATTTCATATTTTACATATATTTTGATGATATTTTTCATACAAAGTTTATTTAAAATATATTTAACCACTATTCATACACATTTTGATCAAACTATATCGAATATAAACAAAATTTGTGCTTCTAGCCCAGTTTGATGACAATTTTAATTAAAAAAAAAATATTTTTGGAATTACGTAATTTGTGAATAACACCTTCTGAAACAACAAAAACGCCAAATAACATATTCAAATTACATATTTCAACGATTAAGGCGATAAAAATAGTTTTGGCCAAACTTCACTTTTTTCCGACCATTGTGCATTGGCAGAAAATAATAAAAATAAAAACATAATTGTAACCCCAGTCTGACACCGTATTTTTATAGTGCAGTGTTTGTGGCTCAAGCTTGCCAGAAAACGAAAGGCAACATTGAGTTACGATGATCAATTGAAAAGTATATTGTTTGTGAATTGTTGCAGACATTAGTGTGTAAATCTATTTGGTAAACAATTTAAACATATCAAAGTGTAGAAAAGAAGTGAAAAATGGTATTTATTGACCGATTCTTGAGTGTCCGGTTTGGTGAAACATGTTAAATCCGGACGCCAAGCGTTTCGCTTAAAAAATAGCAACTCGGGAAGAAGATTACAGAGAAATCATGAGGGAAAGTTAGAAAAAGAATAAAATTGGCAGAAAATAAGATAATTTGCTGAAAAATTGCTCCTATGGCAATAATTATGGCATTAATGCTGCGTATACTAACAACCAAGGAAGGTAAGTAACCGAAACATGAAGCATTCTATACTGCCGTGAATCGCAAGTCAGTCCCATCTGCATTTTGGTGAAAATTGAGTTGAGTTCAGTTTTCAACATCCCTTCCAACGCTCTTTCAGCTACAGTAATGAAATAATATAATTTGTTCGGAAAAATTAGGAAAAAACAGCAAGTCAAATTGTCCCATAATGAAAAGTAACCGCATATCAGTCCCACTACAGACTTTCGCACCGTGAAACACAAAAATGTAACTTGTTTTGATCATCTTTATATTTTTCTCGGAAAGATATCGTAATGAAAAGCAAGTTGTGAAAGTTTTATTAAGATTGGAACATCTACCAATCCTCTGGAATTTTTTGAATATTCGTATGGAAAACGAGTTTGAAAACTTCACAGTCCATTATCTCAATGCCTACTTTTTACAGATGGGACTGACTTGCGATTCACGGCAGTATAAAGCTCCCCAGACAACCAAAATGTACGCATAACGAAATCACCTGGAGGCTTTGTATGTGCAAAATTTCACTTATAAGATGTCGCGAAATGGTCTTCTACGTACAAAAGTGGAGGCGATATGCGTGCATATTTTATGTGATGATCAATAACATACAATGCGAGTGTATAAATCATCTACCGAACTAACCTGTGATCTTATGCGACTTAACTTATGATAACAAATGTTGATTTGACAGCTGCTACGGATTGATTCGACTTACTTTGTACGATTGTACGGGATGAAACAAAATGTACAAATGAACTCAGAAAAAAATTGTTTTATGCGAGGAAACTCATCAATCTGACGAGTTAATCCACGGTGTTTTGCGGGTTTGATGTAATTAGTATGAATAAACGAGTTATAACGTGAATTTTCATGCGATTTCTGGTTGTCCGGGTCATAAATGCAATCATTATTAAGTGTGTCCATGTAATGAATTTCATAAGACGTTGTATTGTACAAGTGTCCGCAATTTGATTCAAAAGTGTCCGGAATTTGATTCAAAAGTGTCCGGATTTCAAAACAAGACTTGTGTAATAAATATCGTTATTTTAGTAATAAATTCTTGATTTTAACAAGAATACTAGTCGTTTTCATTGAGATTAATGTCTAAACGATTCGTAACATTATGGTACAATAATAAATCAAACGGAAATGAATTGAAATTAGTACTAGAACATTTGACACTGCTTAAGCGTCCGGGTATTGATTCATCACGGTACTCGCTTGACGGCTTGCAGCTGACTCGATGCCATCTAGGATGGATAATCCACGGAGTAGTCGATCCGACTATTGTAGGATCGAACAACCATCACGCATTCCTGTGCTCCGACAACGATGATAGCGAGCTTACTGATCTTGTGAAGCAGATGTACAAGGTTGAAGACTTCGAGATTTCTGGCCAGTCGGTGAAAATAGTCGACGAAGATCAGCGTGCTTTGGACTTCATGCACCGTTCGACTCCAATCCTGAGTTTGCTGATCGTTACTGCGCGAAGATTCAGGAGTCGATAAGGGACACGCTAAGCAATGTAATGATATTCGGTGCTGTTTCGTCTCCATCAATGGCACAGTTCATCAAAAACTTCAATGCGAAGGAAATAGGAATGGGAAGAAAAATATCCCAGCGTTGAACGAGTTGTCGTCAAGCAACATTACGTCGATGATTATTTCGACTGTGCAGATACCGAAGAAGCCACCATTGAACTGGTTCAACGTCTGATCGAGGTGCACGATAAAGGTGGATTCAAACTGGTGAAGGTTTCGTCCAATGAAGTTTTTAAAATTTGGCAACATGCAGGAATGGTTTCGATGTCCAGATTTCCTCTACCGTGACAATGTCTACTGGCCGGTTGATGATGTGCTTGATGTGCTCTGCGGAGTTAGCGAACTTTCATAGCAAGCTAGAGTGCAAGGATATACCCATGGCCGATCCGCTGTGTTGCGCAGCGTTCAAACAGAAAATGCTTGATCTTCCTGACATTGCCATATTCTCTGACTTCAACCGGCTGATCAGATCAACTGCGTTCTATCTGAAAAGGAGAAAGCTGTTAGTATTGCCGTAACACGAAAAACCTTAGCAATTGACGATAACTGTACGAGACATGGAAAATGCTAGAAGAGCTTGGTATGAGAAAGTACAGTTAGATGCTTTCGAAGATGAACTGTGCAGCCTGAAGAAGTCAGGCTACGTGAAGAGTGACTGTCGCCTAAAACATATTTGCCGATTCTCCATAACGGGATCATCCGTATGCGATTCGAGACAACAGCAAATCGTTCGAAGTGAACAATCCGGTGGTTCTTCCGGATAAACATTCCTTTTCAACATTATTGATTCGCGTGTACTAAATTGCCAACGCTCACCAAGATACGGAAACCGTCATCAACGGCATCAAAGAACACATCCTACGTGAAGTGTCGAGAGCTGAAAGTAAATCCTACCGTTCTGCAGATGGGAATGATACCACCGGAGCGTACAACACCGTTCGTGCGTCCATTCACCTGTACCGGCATAGATTAATTCAGGCCACTGTCTGTGAAGGTCAGCTGTCTTGTGGAAAAAATAGGTTGTATTGTTCACGTGTATCACGTCAAGAGCGGTACATCTGGAGGAGGTGCCATCCTTTGATACAAACAGCTGTATAATGCTTCATGTCCGTCCATGCACTTCCGTAGTGCATCATGACCGACAACGGTACCAACTTCACCGGTGCTGATCAAGAAATCAAGACGCTTGTGAATACATTGGACCAGCCGCAGATTGAGGAGTCACTGAGCATCAGAGGTGTGGAATGGAAGTTCATACCCCCTGGTGCTCCACATTTTGGAGGATGCTAGGAGCGACTAGTGCATTCCTTTAAAACTGCATTCCGTGCTATGTTACACGATCGACATCCCATAGGCCTGGTGCTTCCGAACAGCTTTGTGTGAGGTAATGAACACCGTCAACAATCGACCGTTGACACATGTTGCTGATGACCCTCTGGATCCGGATTCCGGAATCACCGACGCCGAACATGCTGATGCTAGGTCGGAAGAACGTGATCCAAGTCGACCATGAATTCGACTAACGAGATCTAGATTGTCGTGCCACCTACAAGCATTTCCAGATTTATGCCGATCGTTTTTTAGCGTAGGTGGGTAGCAGCCTATCGTCCGGAGTCATAAGTGGCCCGACAACAGGGTGTACCATGAGTTCAAGGTTGGTGACTTGGTGATGCTGGTAGACGAGACTTTGCATCGTGGCAACTGGCCAAACGGCATAGTAGAGAGAGTTTACCGGGGCCCTGATGACAAGATAAGAACAGTGGACATCCGAACATCGAGGTCAACGTACAAGAGACCGGTCAGCAAGTCGGTCGAAGTCTGGCCCGGAGAATGTTGCGAAAATTATAAGCAACGCAAATATTTTTACTCGGGTACCGCAGGCACCCAATGAGCCTATACATGATATAAAACGTTTGACTTTTACTGTGCGCCCTGTTTTCAAGTTGCCCGTGAGAGCGAGCGAGACAGCACCAACACACGGCGCACAGTAAAAGTCATGAGAACAAAAGAATTTATGGCACGTACAGAGGCTGATGTCAAACTCGTCGTCGCGGCCACGTGAGCAGATTGCCATGACAACGGCACACCCGCAATTGTAGCAAGCAAGAAAATTCAAATAAAAAATCAGAAGTGAAAAAAATGTCAGAGAAGAAGGAAGTATTTTGCGAATTGTAAACCTTTGTAAAATAGTTAGTAAAATTAGTGAATATAAATGCGTTTTTAGTCACATATCCGTCAACATTTAAAATAATAGTGGTTTAGTTGTTCGATTCGAATGAGTGGTTTGTTTCGTGAAAAGTGTTTCACTTGAGCCTACAAGTGTTGAAGTGCTGCATATCATGGATATCAACCAGCAGCCAGGCTGCTGTCAAGCTCAAATTTCCATCCGAGTATGCCTAGAAGTGTGTGGTCATTTTTCGCCATGCTAAAAAATACACATTTTATGTGACACAACAACAATCATCTGTTGAAGAAACGTTCTTCTTCTTCATGGCATTAACGTCCCCACTGGGACAGAGCCTGCTTCTCAGCTTAGTGTTCTTATGAGCATTTCCACAGTTATTAACTGAGAGCTTTTTTTGCCATTACGAAAAGATCCTGGACCGACCGGGAATCGAACCCAGACTCATGACTTTGCTTTGTAGCCGCGGACTCCAACCACTCGGCTATGGAAGGCCCTATTTCAGTTGGTCTTATTGATGCGTAATATTTTCGGAACTTTTGTGAAATGTATTAATACTAACATACGGTCAGAAACTATCTGTTTCAGCTGAATCATTGGATTTATTGTCCATCAAATAGCAGAAGCTTAGTGTGAAGCATGTTAAGTGTGCACCTTTGAAATGGTTTCCTGCGATACAAGCAAGCAAACATCGGTTGGCACTGGCGGAAAAACATGTTTTTACATTGAATGACCAAAATGTTCGATTGCTAAAAATGCTAAAATTAGTCTTTGCCACAATTGCAATTAGTCGTTGTTTTTAATTTCTCGCATACTTTCGCCCCCAAAATTCAATTTACAAATTTTCGGAAAAGTTACAGCTTTATTTGACTTACTCGCCAGGAGTTATATGCGTTACGAAACCACCGACACCACCGATCCTCAACAAGCGCTACCCAGTCAGTTGATCAGGACTCTTCAAGTGATTCGGATCCCGGAGAGTCGCTGGAAAGTGGAGTGGCACTGAGCCGTTGTTCGTCACCTAATGCAGATTCTTGCATCTGATGTCACCGTTCGATGGATCGCTGCCGTTGTCGTTTGAAGTGCCGAGAACGCCACTCACCGTACACTCTCTGGAAACGAGAGCTTAGCCGCGAGATCGATGTTCACTTTAACTCGGTGGAAGTGCCGGAGGCCATATCTGGAAACTATACCCCATCGCTTTGGCATAGCGAGATGCAGCGAAGATTCAACGGGATGTTCCATCCTCAAAGTGTTCAAGTGCAAAAGCAAAGCGTCCAGCCAGTTCAGGACCCACAATCCGCTTCGGTGCCTTATTGCGTTGGATGGCCAGTGAATCAGTTCGGATACATGCAGCCAGTTGGGTGGGTTCAAGTTCAGCCACAGGTACCGCAGAGTTTTCAGTTAGTGTATCCGTATCAACCAATTGTACATTATTAGAATATTAAATTTAGTACATTCCGTTGGTAAGAATAATTTCATAATATAATAAATTTTTCATTTGTATAAATAATATTTAGAGAGTATTGATAAATAAAAAAATGGTTTAAAAATGAATATGCAATTCACTATTATTTACAATACATGAACCCTAACAAATTTGGAAATCCAACTTTGATTGGTCATTTGAATAAATAAATCTCCGTTGTATTGGAAGTAGTTCTTCAGTAATTCCATTTATCAGTTCAAACCATACTTTATTTAAAAGTTTTTAATCCCTATACAGAAGCCTCATTTGTTCACCACAAACATATTTTTTATGGTAAATCCCTTTTTCCTGCTTTGCTACTTTAACCTTATTTTATTCCAAATTCTCAAAAACCTCTTCTAGTTTTAAAGTCATCATTGGTCATAAAAGTGCGGTTTATTTTTCGAAATTCCTCAAAACCAAAATTTTGTGCGTTTGTGTGTTTTGAATTCAAACCTAATGAAAAGAGAAACCTTAAAGTTTGACCCTAAAATATTAAAATTTAAAGGTGGCGCATGCGACTTGAAGGTGAATTTTCAAGTTATAAAACATGACCTATAAAAAATGAGGTAATTGGAGGCAAACTTCGACATCTTGTTCTTCTTAAATTTGTCGTCCACATCGAACATGCTCTTGCCGGTGAAAAACTCCAACCCCGAAATTTGCTTTAAATCGGCTTTTATATACGTTTCGTCGTCCATCACACAGCAGCCATATTTTGTCTCGTAGAACTGCCGTGCCCGAGTTTTAGTCGTCGATTGTTGCCGCTCATCGCGGCTTGGGAAGTTCTGTACCTTGTATGTATGTAGCCCAGCTCTCTTCTTTGCATTCTGGACGTAGCTCTGCGACATGCCGATCATTTAAGCCAAATCACGGCTTTAAACATTGGGATTTGCTTTAATCATCCGCACCACCTACCATCCGTCTTATTGTTCTCCGGTCCCGGTTTTCTTCCAGCTCCTATGCCGTGGTCCAACGTCAACCGCTCCTGGAACCGCTTCAACACTCTGGAGACGGTTAAATGGTGAATGTTCAACATTTTTCCCAACTGCCGGTGCAACACGTCAGGAAATTCCAGGTGTTTGGAAAGAATTTGTTCTCTCGACTCGTAATGGTTCACCTCCATTTTCGTTGAATCGAAAAACACGACTTCCAGTTTGACAACATGTAAACAATACACATCAATGAGAAAAGGTGCAAAATTTGGTTGATTTTTACCCAATGGTATAAAAGTTATGCCCTGTTGAACGTGTCGCAATAATTTCGTGTTCGTCCTTTAATAAATTTAACCAGGGTGGGTAACTATTTCTCGTTGCCTCATTCAAAATCACCTTCTTGTATATGTAAGATCTAAACCATTTCCAAAATAGATGTGAAATTGATTATGAAACTATATTAGAATCTAGCTTCACCTAGTCAGGCTACAACACCATCAACATTAGGAGAGTTGCAAGCTGATAACTCGCTTTCGGCAAATCCTCGAATTGCCATAATATATTTAATAGAAATTCTAAAGTTCCTCACTTCACCAAATTATGCTCAACTGGTTTTCGCTTGAACGGTTTACATAGGGAAAGTTGGTGGTTGGCTTAGCATACGACTGGGACCTACAACCGTTATGCTCTACAAGAGTCAACAAGGCGCACAACAAACTCAACAAGTCATGTGTGGTCAGAAGCTTACCCAGAGCAAACCAAACATACTTTCGTCAGCCACAGTTAAAATGTTTGAAGCAAAAGTTCTGTTTGGTCCATCTAGACTCTGGAGAGCAACAGCAAAGTGCAGAGCCCGTTTCGAAACAAAAATAATGCCATGGGTCGAAAGCCTTTGCATAAGAGTGTATTCATGACACTGACATCGGTATATGCTACTCCACATATTTTCACGTGTTTGGGTATCGATGGATATGTGCTTCATGTTACAAATTCAATGCAAATCAATCAAGTTATCATTATTATTATGTTTATTAGTTTTATAAAGTGGCTTTCACCCTCGGCAACTTCATAACCTTTTGAACAAGTATCTTAGCACTGCCTTTCGAAAGAGGAACACAAATTATTACTAACTAATTCCAAAAAGAGCTCAAAAACTTGCAATGCAGTTTGGAAGCGTGCATGATTTTAATTTAGGACAAACTAGTCCAATTGAAAATCAAGTTACTAAGGACATCGAAAGCATTCTAAATCAAGAGGACGTATTAGAAAACACTTAGGAAAGTAATTTGGAAGAAGTGATGTTATTTATAAAAAAAAATCAAAAATATGAAAGCCTCTGGCGATGATGGAATTTTTAATATCCTCATCAAGAAACTTCCAGAGAGTAGCTTATCATTCTTGATTTATGTATTTAACAAATGTTTTCAGTTGATATATTTTCATGACAAAAGGAAAAATGCCAGGGTTGTACCGATTTTGAAACCGGACAAAAGCTTCCACTCATCGTCCAATCAACTTGCTTTCCTCCATCAATAAACTTTTTGAATAGATCATTTTGAAAATGATGGTCCACATCAACGAAAATTCAATTTTTGCTTATGAAAATTAATGAAGGCTATTCTATTAGTCATGCACTTCTAGACGTAGAAAAAGCATTTAACAGTGATAATAAATCTTCGAGCTGTTAAGTAGAATACCTATAGGAAGATGAAAAAACCGAATTTGGTACTATACCATTTAATTCCACTAGAGTTTGTATCCTTTGACAGATACGCGTATTTCGACCTCAACTGTAAGGCCGTCTTCAGTGTCGTGTACTAGACTCGACAGTGGAATTAAATGGTATAGTACTAAATTCGGTTTTTTCATCTACTCATTTAACAGTGTTTGGCAAGAAGGCTTGAGAAAACTACTAATTCAACTTTAACACATTAATAAATGTTTGCCCTTTACTGGCATAAACCAGATTTGCTGGTATGTCTGAAACATAGTATTTGGAAACTTGCAATCAGAAGACACAGTGTGTTTGTTTGACAAATTGAGACATGAATTTGCGAAAAAAATACGCGTTCTAGTGAGACTCGAACTCACGACTCCGTGTACGCTAGACCGGCGCTTTAACCAACTAAGCTACAGAACACCTTATGATTCTGCGGAATAGAAAGCCAAACTGAATCCAAGTACTAACTATGAACACATCTCTTTTCGCAAATCCATGTCTCTTTCGGACTTAGATGCCAAACCCCCAACACGCTCACGTTTGTATCTCCCGATTGCAAGTGAGAGCGAATTGTTTATGGATACTGAGTTCTTACGCTCTCGTGCCGGCAAGCATTCGGCTTATAGGTATGCGGCTGTAGAGCGTAAGAACTCAGTATCCATAAACAATTCGCTCTCACTTGCGATCGGGAGATACAAACGTGAGCGTGTTGGGGGTTTGGCATCTAAGTCCGAAAGAGACATGGATTTGCGAAAAGAGATGTGTTCATAGTTAGTACTCGGATTCAGTTTGGCTTTCTATTCCGCAGAATCATAAGGTGTTCTGTAGCTTAGTTGGTTAAAGCGCCGGTCTAGCGTACACGGAGTCGTGAGTTCGAGTCTCACTAGAACGCGTATTTTTCGCAAATTCATGTCTCAATTTGTCAAACAAACACACTGTGTCTTCTGATTGCAAGTTTCCAAATACTCAACTTTAACACTTCACTTCACTTTTGCAAACCAAAAAAATACTTAAAACTCTTATATGTTGCTTATCTTGACACAAAGGCCTATTTCGTCTGAAGCTTACAGACTGAATGTAATGTTTTGAATAATACAAATTAAAGGTTTCACATTACGAAATAGACTACTTCCGGATAAAACAAGATTTGTTGGGTCAACTAGTATCCAATTATTTTAGAATTTTGGATAACAATTCCTTTACTTTCCTACCTATTAAACTTCAAGCAATATATATCATCAGTTTGAATTGAAGGTCGAACAGTTTGCTAAAGGCAGCGATACAAGTTTAAAAACTTTGTACACAAAATGGCCTATTTGTTGGAAGCATTGTACAACGTTACGGTTTGTGGCATCCTCCCCAGTACAATGGAAAGCGTTCCACCCACTAAACTGCAAGGGAAATTTGTAAATGAAAATTCCTTGCAATGGAACAGAACAATACCACTACACACATAGCTGAGTATTCATGTTCAATTGCTTATTCTCGGTAGCGTACTCTCAACAGGCAGCATCCAACCAAGCCATTTCTAACGGTGACAACGTTGAAATACGAAACCACGCAATTAAAGTTGAAATTTTATGATGTGGTCTGTCGAGATGCACCTCTCTCCGTGCCAGTGAGGGGCGGGGATGGCAGAATAATTTTGTCTTGCTCTGGCACCATCAGCCACAGCAATCACTCTTCGCGTATAACTGATAAATGATCAACTTTTAATGCAGTCCGTTGGGGGTTCCGAGTGCTTAGCTATTCGAAAACAATAATTAGAACCACAATTCCCAGCTAGGGGGCCGTGGAGTCCAGCAGTGAGAAAAACTTGCCGAGAATTACACCTTCTATGCGTTCGTTATTGCGTGGAAATCAAGGTTTGGAAACGGTGAATTTAAATATAAATATCTTGTAAAGTGTAATTGAGGCCTGAAAAACATGATTATTGGTTTTCATCTACCAGTACACTGGGATGAAAAGAGCACACAAATCCCGTTTTTACGAAGTTATCAAGTTTAACCCCTCTACCGGCAGCTTCATTTTTTACCGCAGGAAAACAATTCAAATCGCGATAACTTTTTTGTTTCTTGGTATTTTTGAACCATTTTTTCACAAGTTCTCAAAAAACTCTCCTAGCTTGAGGATCCGTGTCGATATTGATCATTGGTCATCTGGATCCAGAGATATTCCGAAATTGCTTGGGGGACCGACGCTTAATCAAAACCCACGTATATATCTTAGGCTACAGATGTTTTAACGTATTCAGATGTTCACTCTTTGGAACAATACATTAATGAGAGTATGTTGTGAAAATATGAAGCAATTTGGAGCAGCCGTCTTTGAGTAATGAGCATTTATGTTGCTGGTACCAAGCTGACCAAATAAAGATCTTGAAAACTTCAAAAAACCTCATATCGTAATTTTCAGATATCTCTAAGAGATTTTAACCAATTTGTATGATTTTTTCAGAGTAGCTCTTTATTACATAGCATTGTATAGCCCACATTTTACTTTTTCGATAAGTTGACGTAAAACAAAATGGCCGCCTAAGACATTTTGTATGGAAAATGTCGGTCCCCCAAGGAACATAGGAATATCTTTAAAACCAGATCACCAATCATCAATATCGACACGGATCCTCAAACTAGAAGAGTTTCGGAAGGGAAGTAAAGCCGTTGGTCCCGAGATGCACTAGCCCAGGGCTAAAAATCTCGTTAATAAAGATAGAAAAAAAAAAGTTTAAGGACATTTATCACAGATTATGGCACGGTAAATGGCTGGGCATGGCGTACCATTGTAACCTTAGGGAAGATCGGGTAAATAATCCCGGTGGGAACTCTGGTCGTATGCTGACAAGGAAGGAGGTTTACTTTTGCTTTTGCTTCTGCAAACCTGAAGCGTCTGTACTCCATGTCAGGGGCGGCTGATCATCGTCCGAATGCCAGAGAAGGAATCTAAGCAAAACTACACACTATGGTCCTCCGGAAATCTAGGGGGTTGCTGTCGACCCTGCAAGCCAGCCGTAAAAAAAAAATCAAGCAACGAATAATCAACGAGAGAATACGAACCGGGACAATCGGCGAAGACCACAACGACTAGCGATTGGAAGCTCGGTACGTGGTAATCTCTCAACTTCATCAGGAGCCCACGCATATTCGCCGACATGCTGAAGGACCGCGGATTCGGCATTGTAGAGTTGCAGGAAATGTGTTGGAAGGGATGCAAGTTGAGGCTCAAAGGCCGGTTCTTCAACTTCAGCATAATAAACGTCCACAGCCCTTGCCTCACTCCGGAAGCACTGATGATGATAAAGACGCTTTTTACGCGCAGCTCGAACGCGAGTACGACTGCTGCCCAAGCCACGACGTCAAAATTATCATAGAAGATCTAAACGCTCAAGTTGACCAGGAGAAGGAGTTCAGACCGACTATTGGAAAGTTCAGCGCCCACCGGATGATGAACGATAACGGCCACCCCGGTATGATCTAGAGCGGCTTAAACAACCGGATGTCGCCACTGCGTGTGCGCAGCACCTCGAGGCTGCATTACCGGAAAAGGGTGAGCTCTTGAGGACTGCTGGAGGACAGTAAAAGCAGTCATCAACAATGCAGCTGAGAGCAATGTCGGGTACGTGGGCCGAAGTCGACGGAACGATTGGTTCGACGAGGAATGTAGGCAGATTCTGGAGGAGAAGAATGCAGCGCAGGCCGTCATGCTGCAGCAAGGGACCTGGCAGATCGTTGAACGTTATAGATGGAAATGGCAACAGCAGACCCGCCTCTTTCGGGAGAAAAAACCCAATTCTAAATGAAGCCTATAAAGTACTATCCCAGATCATCTTCCGTCGTCTGTCACCTGTAGTAAACGAGTTTACGGGAGTTATCAAGCCGGGTTGGTTGACGGCCGATCGACAACGGACCAGATCTTTACTGTACGGTAAATCCTCCAAAAATGTCGTGACCACCAGGTCTCAACGCATCACCTCTTCATCGATTTCAAGGCGGCATATGAGAGTATCGACCGCGTAGAGCTATGAAAAATCATGGACGAGAGCAGCTTTCCCGGGAAGCTCACGAGACTGATAAGAGCCACGATGGACGGTGTGCAAAATTGTGTGAAGGTTTCAGGCAAACATTCCAGTTCGTTTGGATCCCTCCGGGGACTACAACAAGGTTATGGACTTTCGTGCCTGGTGTTCAATATTGCGCTAGAAGGTGTTATGCGGAGAGTAAGGCTTAACAGCCGGGGTACGATTTTTACGAGATCCAGTCAATTTGTTTGCTTCGCGGATGATATGGACATTATCGGCCGAACATATGAAAAGGTTTCAGACCTGTTCACCCGCCTGAAACGCGAGGCAGCAAAAGTTGGACTGGTGAATGCGACCGAAACAAAGTACATGCTAGATGGTGGGGCTGAGCGCGACAGGGCTCGCCTAGGCAGCAGTGTTACGATAGACGGAGATACGTTCGAGGTGGTCGACAAGTTCGTCTACCTCGGATCCTTGCTGACGGCTGACAATAACGTTAGCCGTGAAATACGGAGGTGCATCATCAGTGGAAGTCGGGCCTACTATGGCCTCAACAAGAAACTGCGGTCAAAAGAGATGAACACCCGCACCAAATGTATTATGTACAAAACGCTCATAAGGCCGGTAGTCCTCTACGGGCATGAAACGTGGACGATGCTCGAGGAGGACTTGCAAGCACTTAGAGTCTTCGAACGTCGGGTGCTTAGGACGATCTTTGGCGGTGTGCAGGAAAACGGTGTGTGGTAGCGCATGGTGAACCACGAGCTCGCCCAACTCTACGGCGAACCCAGTATCCAGAAGGTGGCCAAAGCTGGAAAAATACTATGGGCATGTTGCAAGAATGTTGGACAGCAATTCTGCAAGGATGGTGTTTGGATTCGGTTGGTACAAGAAGGCTTGGAGCGCAGCGAACTAGGTGGGCGGATCAAGTGTGTATCGATTTTGCGAGCGTGGGGCAGAACCAAAGATGAAGAGATGCGGCCACGAACCGAGTATTGTGGCGCGAAATTGTTGATTCAGTGTTTACTGTTTAGATGTTAACTAGATTAATGAATGAATAACAGATTGTCGCAAACCGATTGAGCTGAAAAACTTATGGAATTCTACACAAAGCATAAGCATTGATGACCGTGCAATTCGTAGTTGCTACTCCGTGATTGACCAGAATAATCGATTTTGCACAAGGAACCAACAGATGTAGCTTGGGAGTAGCTTTCCATCTTCAATGTACACTTTCGAGAACCCCAGGAATGATAAAGTCAATAACGGCGCCGGACACGTCCTTACGGTCATCGGGGAAAAGGAGGATAATGAGTGTGACATCCAGAGGTGCGTCCACGTTCGAAATCATGGGTAGGACAAACGTTGGAAAATGTTTTGTGCACAGTGAAGCTAAGAAAGATTATAACCTTGGACTGAAAATTGAGGGGCTCAAACGTAAAGGGGTGTAAGTGACATTTTGGTCAATTTTGAGTTGAGTTGAGTTGAGGAAATTCTACTGATTCCAAGTTTTCTAACGATATTTTCAGGAGACTATTTCCCTAACAGATAAGAAATAATATAATTTCTAGAAGATTGGTTTGTTGTTTTTTTTTGACTCTAATATAATTAGTATTAAATAAAAAGCTGAAAAAACTTCGTGAGATTTTCGAAATAAATTTCCATAGAACTACGTTTTTGTCACTGACTTCCCTTTGCTTCTAACCCCCTCATTTTTGTGCCATTACTTCAGATATTACTCTGGGAATTTCTGAAGGAATTCATTTAGTGATTATTTCCCAAAGAATATCGCCACGAATTTTCCTA
Source organism: Aedes aegypti (assembly GCF_002204515.2). Lineage (NCBI taxonomy): Eukaryota > Metazoa > Arthropoda > Insecta > Diptera > Culicidae > Aedes > Aedes aegypti. Next base: position 407,856,234 of record NC_035108.1, read on the forward strand.
GGGAATTTCTCCAATAATTTAGTTTGGGATAACTCGAGATTTTAACCTAGGTTTTCCCTAGGGAACCACAGAGATTTTCTTCAAAGATTATTTCAAAAAAATCGCTGGATTCCTCCAAAAACTCTTCGAGAAGAAAGTGTTTAGCTATTTTTCCAAATACTCTGGAATAAACTTTTGAGCATTTCCTCGGAACAGTGTTGTGAAAAATTCAATTTCTTATAAATCACGCTTGATATTGTCCATGCGTGAGTTGTCAATCACGCAACTCAGCAGTCAAAAAATCATGGATGAGTTGGCTCACCTTTTTGATTCATTGTCTCATATTTCCACAGTTTACTCACACACGGCAATAATTTCTTGTTAGTCTGGTAAAATTATAGTAATTCTTTCTAACGTACACAACAACATTCGGGTTTCACGAGTTTTTGACGAGTTTTGCGACTGAATCATTTTTTACGGTATGAGTTGATTGAGTGATTTTGCATCAAAATCTCAAGCGTGAGATTTTCGAAGCAGATCTCAAATGAGTTTGCTCTCAAGTATTGATTGAGATTTGAGGGTGAGTCTATCAACATTGCCTTGGAAGAAATTATTTGAAGATCCCCTAGAGTAACAAATGAAAAATTCGGTAGAAGAATCAGCGAAAAAGTTTTTTAAGGAAATTTTAAGATAGATTTGGAAAAGAAATCAAAGTACTTAGGAAACTACTGGAGGTAGTAATGATTTCTTAATGATTTCCTGGAGAAAACTCTGGAGATATTATTTAAGATATTCTTTGAAAAATTGCTGGAAGGATTGGTAGAGAAATTTCTAGAGTAATGTCTGGAGAGATCCCTGTAGGAGACCTTGAAATTATTCGAATTAAAATCATTATGTTAATTCCTGAAGCTTTTCCTCGGTGAATCTGAGACGAAATTCTTGAAAAGTGTGTTGAACTCGTTATACTCTCTGAAGGTTTCTTTGGAGCCTGTACAATTTTGCATTAGGAGCCAAGCAAGCCGAATAAGTAAAACAGAGACTTAAGATAGGGGAAGCTGGTCCAATTCGGACCCTGTTCTAATTCGGACCATTAAGCATTTCTCAATAGTGGCGCTATTGTAAAGATCGTGTGTACCGTTTTTCTACCCACCGTCTGACTTGGATCTAACACAATACGTTTGACGCCATTCAGTTAATTCGTTCGATTTTTATATTAGTTTGTTGTTTTGAAGTGCTCTAGTGTGCTATCGGTTAGCATTATTTCCAAGCTTCTGTCATTGATGATAATTTTCCAATCTCTTTGTGTTATTTTATAATCTAATCCCTTAAGCCTAAGCTTTCATCTGACTATATGGTTTTGATATGTCTATGCACTGTTTGTGCTCAACTAGTTTGAAAATCTTCAAACGTGTGTTGATCCAATCCGGACCTTTTAATATGGTTCAATACGGACCTCTTTATTTTCAACGAGCAAGTCTATTTCATAAGCTCCACCCCGTGAAAGTCTTCTTGACTTGCTAGAAAATCACAGAAGATGTAATATTGATGGATGGTGCCTTTGTTTCTGTTGCAGTCAAGTAAAAGTCTTCAAAAAAATCTAAGAAATACGGAAGACCACCCAAAAACAATCAGCTACTTGAAAAGCATCTCCATTAATACCACAGCCTATTTTGGATACATCTTTTAAAATTTATTCGACCATATGATACAAAAAACGTTTACGAGTGTCGAAAACAATATAATCAATTTTTTCTTACCAGATATAATGTTTTTTGAACATGAAAATTTGAAGTTTGGCTCTTTTGATCACTTTAATATAGCTAACTTTACCCTAAAATGTATGTCAATATTACTCCAACTTGTTGTTCCGCGACTCGATGCTGTCTCTTTCAGTTTCCCGAACAAGTTCACCTTTTTAACCCGATATTTTATTGACGTTTCAATATGTTGAAATTTTACAATATTCTAAGCAAGAATGACTTTTAGCTTAGCTTAGCTTACCTTAGACTGACTACACATATCAATGGTTGCTATTCCGTGATTGACCGAAGTCAGTGAAAATGCACAAAGAATCAACTAGAATTTCGGCTGGAATTGGTCATAGGGGAAAAGCACTAATTTTCGACCTACAAAAACTCTGTGCCAATTTTCGGATTTCCATACAAAGTACGCCAAAATCGTATGAATGGGTCGAAAATTAGTGCTGCGTCGAAAAATGGTGCTTTTCCCCTAGTCTTATTCAATGTGCATAATTCAGTGCCTCTTTTTATACAGGGTCAATAACGGCCACGTCCTTGCAGTCAGGTGGGATTGGAGGAAGAAATGTTAGTGTGTAACCTTTGCTATTCGGAGACCGTGGTTGTCTCTGCATCTCCACAAAGGTTATTGGGAGGGATGTTTGTTAATGGGAAGGATTGTTGGGTCACAGGATTCACTTTGATAAGCGATTAGACCATAATTAATAATGATTTGTGAGATATATACATGCTTATATGTAAATATAATATTTTCATTTGATATGAACAATTTCTATGTAGAGGAAAATTATGCCGACACTTGAGGTGACGAACCATTAAAAGTTTGTTGAACAAATACCTAAATGTAACATTCCTACAGCTGTCAGGACGAAAGCATGTGTTATTATATTTCACTCATTTAAAAAGAAACAAAAAACTCGATTGGTTGGGACATAATAGAACACTCTTATTCTTATGCCGACACTTACAGTGGCGAACCATCCAAAGTTTGTTGAATAAAGTGAACCTTTTGCGAGTCTACACTTGTAGTGTCGAACCATTCAAAGTTTTTTTTTAGTTACAAAAGTAATGGTAAATAAGGGGTGTTCTGAAAAATAGAATGTTAAACATAAATAATTCATGAATCAGAGTTTGTGTCGACACCCACAGTGACGAACCATCCATAGTTTGTTGAAAAATCATAGTTACGTCCCACCATTGTAACGATTAAATGTGCAGTCATATATATTTTATAAATTAGAAATAGTAGCATGAAACGAGCTCACCAATTGATCCGTTATCCTTGACTGAGAAGCCACAATCCACTTACAGCTTCACTCGTTTGCTCGACTATATAAAAGCACTCAATAAAAATAAAACAAAAAAGGCGCGCGACCCGAAAAGGAAAAAAACTGGCGACTGCGCGGGCTTTCTTGACGCATTGCCCAAGAGAAAGCGTCAAGGTCAAAGGATCAAAAAGAACTAACCGATCGCGGCATTTTTTCACTTACTAGAACGACGCGCGTCATGTTTGATCCAGAGTCTATGAATGGAGAGTTGGGCGAAGACTGAAACCAAGTCTACCTATTGAACTGTCAAATCGTCAACCTATCGAGCAAAATAAACAAACACGTTTTGGGGCGAGAGAAGTATTGTTATCGTAACGAAATTTTGAACCAGGTTCAGATTTCACCCATGTTTTATTTTAATGAAAATCACATTTTGTTTGAGTTAGTTTTGACTCGAACTAAATTGGAGTTTTTCACACTTTAAGTTAATTTTTTATGCTTGCGCTTATAGAAGAAGTTCAATTAGCTTTGATACCAAACGAATCGGAGTTATATTTTATAGCTACCATAGCATAAAATGCTAAAATATAGGGTGATTCGAATTGGAACAGGGTTGGTTCAATTCGGACCTTTTAGAGAATTTTGTACAAACATGTCTAGTCATGTCCTGGTAAGAGATATCTCAAAACTCTCTGAGAGAAAAATGCGCGCGCCAAATCAGACTTTCAAGAAAACATGAAACTATTCATGTCGTTCATTGTGCTTAAAAGATATGGCGCAAAAACTGTTACTAGGTCCGAATTCCTCCATGTTCCCCTACTATTTTGGCTAAAATTAAGGGTGAACACGAAATTATTGCGACACCGAAAATGTCATACCAATTTTCAATTTCTTCATATATTTCTAGATAACAAATGAATGAATAGCGAAAAATCTGTGAATTTAGTTTTTTTTCTTCACACCGAAGTGACCTGGCTAACCGTAAACTGAGGATGCTTAGAAAATATGTCAACGCGCAGATACTCTATCAAGTATTTCGTTGGAATTTCTTGACAATTCTGCAAAAACAAATCTCTCAAAAAATCGTCAAATCATTTTTCAGGAATTTTCTAAGAATTACTTCCAGAAATATCTACACACTAAAAAAATATCATTTTTCAAGTTGACATAAACGTTGAAGTTGCCGTAATTATTCGTGCCGTAAATCAAAATGTGATTGATTTGTAAATCATCGATGACATTAACACAAAAACCAGTAATTTTAAAATTTCTCTGAGAAATAACTTTCAACATTCCGTCATCTGACCTGGTTTTAAGTTATAAGTAACTGAAAATTTCACGAATGGTAACTCAATTGAAGAGAGTCACGTTGGAGAAACGTCAAACGCCATTGAAAGAAAGCTAGAAGTGTTGTTTTCGAATAATAATTGTTTTGTATTTCAACGTTCCTTCACATCTTCAGCTGCTGAGATAATCTGAAGAATACGGGGAGTTTTTAAAGTGATTTGCCATCTTCGGAAGCGTGTAGCTATGTGCAGTGCAATTGTTCACCCCATCGCATCGGATCCATAGTGCGTTGTGATGTAGAACGGTAAAGTGGTCTGATGTATGTTGTATAAAATTTGAATTGTCTTGTAGTTTAAACATGTGAATAATGAATATTTATGTCATATACATGTACTATGATGTTATTTGTTCTAATAGCTGCTAAAGAGAATAAGAAAATAATGTGAGAAGTATTACTTCCAATGGTTGAGGTTATGTTAATACATAGTTACGTCATATTTCAAAATTACAACATGCGGATTGTTTACTAATAAAATTACAATTTTGGCTCATAGGACCTGACGCAGAAATAGCAGAAGACGTAATTTTGTGTCATTTTGCTCGCTTTAATATGTCGGGCTTTTGTGACGCAAAATTACAGGATTTTTTCCAAGTGTGTACGCCAATTCTCAATCGGCCAACTTTTAGAGAGTATGCTTTAGGAGTTCTATATGAATTCCTCTGAAATTCATCAAGAGTTTCAGAAATGCTTTGATAAGAGTGATTCACGTTTAAAAATCGCTAACATCATCACACTCGTGCTGTGTACAACACAATGCGACTGGTATTAGATTAATTTAATTTCCCAGGATTTAAAGTTATCATTATGTATCCGGTAGAAATCTAGACCAACATTTATTTATAATCATTGTTTTCTCGGGCCCCGTGCGTCGCAGCTAATAAGTTAATAGTGCGCTGCGTTCATAAAAATCGTAAGAATGCGGCGCCACACTAAAAAACTGATTTCAAAATCGCGCGAGTTGAGGCGCGTCGCGAGTCTCACTGGCGCGATCCGGTTTGGTGGCGGTGCGATCGTTCATCTCACGATCTAGAACTTTTGGGGGTCATACACAAACCATGTCACGCTTTACTAGGCGTCAGAATACCATTATCGTGTCTTCTATCCTCCATAAGAATAAGAACGTTGATCTAGTATATTGAACATATGATAAATAGGTTAATTTCTTTTTCAAGCTTTCTGCTGATTTTGTTTTTTTTTTTTGTTGGATCGTGGGTAGGACATTCATTTGACTGTCCTACCCAGGCGTTTTTGTGCGTTTCACCTTAAGGTCAAATCGTATCGAAGCCATACCTTAAATTTCCAAGAGCACAAATCTGGAGAACTGAACATCCGTTTAAGCTGAAAGCCTGATCGATTGATCACGACCACTTGTTTGATCAGTAGGTAGGGTAAGTGTTCCCTTAGTTGTGGGTGCTCCTATAGTTGCGGTAATGCCGTTTTCATTGATTACATTACATTAGCCACAGAAACGACACTGCCAATCGACGTATTGGCTTGTTGATACTAGGAATAATTGAAAAGAGCGTTCAAATTGCTTTAAAACTTATGAAATCTCACTGAAATTGCCAAAACTTTTCTTACTTGTGCCAACAGTTGCGGTAAAGTGGTCCTATAGTGGAGGATCCCATAAGAAAACAACGGATACCGCAACTATAGCAACACAAATTAAAAATATACCGCAACTTAAGGAACAGTGTACTAATAGTGCAGGTATAACTTTTCACTGGCATGCCGTGGATTACTACGATGAAATCATTTTTCTCATTAAGTCAATGAGCGTTACTTCCCATACAACATTAACATGTACATTAATTGCCCTTCTTGAATTTAGGCGGTTAAATGAAGTTCAATCATGTTTAGTACCTAGTGGAGGTACATCTACCCCATACATATATTGTTGGATATTCTCTACAGATTTTTCACCAAGATTTTTCGTAAATTACTTTAAAACTATCCAAAACATCACTATAATAATAGAATTCATCAATTCTTTCAGGATACTTTTAGAAATTCCTAAAGCATTTTGTTCTGTTTTTTTTTTTATTTCTTTATTAGTATCATTTCAAACATAACATTCATTTCTTATATTAAAATTTTATTAACAACATATTTTTTTTTTGTTTATAGAGACTTTACCCAGAAGGGGCATTCGTCTCTTGATAACAACATATTACGTTTCATTTGCCGTAGCAGTTCAGATTTTTTTACAGGTGAGTTGATTTCACCTGCTTATAAGAGAAACAAAAAAAAAACCCTTTCAATTTACTAAACCTAACTTAACCTAAACATATAACGCATTAATCGTGGCAATAGAAGATTGTAACGATTTTTGCCGGAAATTATTAATTATTTTATTTGACATTTGTTGCAATGTTTCAACATTGGATATTTTATGTAACTCATTGGTACTATACCAGGGAGGAAGCCTCAGAATCATTTTCAAAATTTTATTTTGAATTCTCTGCAGAGCTTTCTTTCTGGTATTACAACAGCTAGTCCATATTGGTACAGCATACAACATGGCTTGCCTGAAAATTTGTTTGAATATAAAAAACTTGTTCTTAAGACAAAATTTTGATTTTCTATCAATAAGGGAATAGAGACATTTTACATATTTATTACATTTGGCTCGAATGCCCTCAATGTGATTTTTGAAAGTTAAATTCTTATCTAGCATGAGCCCTAGATAACTTCATCTGACCAATTTATTGGAACTCCTCTCATCGTGATAACATGTCTACTTGAAGCTTTCAAATAAAGAGCTTTTAGTTTATCTGGGAATATTATTAGTTGAGTTTTGGAAGCATTAGGAGAAATCTTCCATTTTTGCAAGTATGAAGAAAAAATATCCAAACTTTTTTGCAATCGACTACAGATGACACGCAGATTTCGTCCTTTGATGGAGAGGCCTGTGTCATCCGCAAACAAGGATTTTTGACATCCCTGAGGTAACTCTGGTAACTGAGGTAAGTCAGATGTGAAAATATTGTATAATATTGGTCCCAAAATGCTGCCTTGGGAAACACCAGCTCTTACAGGAAGTCTTTCAGATCTTGAGTTCTGATAATTAACCTGAATTGTACGATTTGACAGACAACTTTGAATTATTCTAACAATGTATGTTGGAAAATTAAAGTTTTTTAACTTTACGATCAAACCTTCATGCCAAACACTGTCGAATGCTTTTTCTATGTCTAGAAGAGCAAGACCAGTAGAATAGCCTTCAGATTTGTTGGAACGAATCAAATTTGTTACACGTAAAAGTTGATGAGTGGTCGAATGTCCATGGCGGAATCCGAACTGTTCATTGGCAAAAATTGAATTTTCGTTGATGTGGGCCATCATTCTGTTCAAAATCACCTTTTCAAAAAGTTTACTGATGGAGGAAAGCAAACTGATTGGACGATAGCTAGAAGCTTCTGCAGGATTTTTCTCTGGTTTTAAAATTGGAACAACCTTAGCATTTTTCCATTTGTCAGGAAAATATGCTTATTGAAAACATTTGTTAAATATCTATATAAATAAAAATGGAATGATGTTTGTATGTCACGAAATGGTTTGAGAACGGGTGATTGGACATACATGATTTTTTCACTGCTGAATTCGTCAAGATCTCCGACGTGTTTGTGCGAAGAAAAATATTAATAAAGACATCGAAATAGTGGGGAAAACGGGAGAAAAATAATCTGACATTTTCTACACGGGACTTGCATAGCGCTTTCCAACAGCCTACTTGATGGCAAGACGAAGTTTTCCGGGACCACTAGTATCAACTAAAAATGATAAGCTACTTTCTGGGAGTTTCTTGATGAGGATGTAGAAAATTCCGTCATCGCCAGGAGCTTTCATATTTTTGAATTTGTTAATAATAGTTCTCACTTCTTCCATATCAGGCATTTCAAAAAATGTTCTCTTGATTGAGAATAATTTCGAAGTCCTGAGTAACTTGATTTTCAATTGGACTAGTAAGTCCTAAATTGAAATTGTGCGCACTTTCAAACTGCAAACTTCAGTTTTTTCACAATTAGTTAGTAAAATTTGTTTTCCTCTTTCAATGCCGGTATTGGTACTGAGGTTTTTTTTTTTTCAAGATTTTAGAAAATTTCCAAAAGGGCTTAGAGCCAATGTCCAATTGAGAAATCTTATTTTCAAAATGTTTGTTTCTTAATTGTGCAAAACGTTTCTTGATTGTTCTGTAATTTTTCGCAACATTTGGTGGCATATAAATTGTGGTTGGCATGCTATCGTTAATTCTGTTCTCAGATGTTTTGTTGCGACTTTTCTGGATGCTCAGAAAAGAATTACGTTGATTTGCGATCCGGATGCCACCAAAAATGGTCCACTGACATTACCAGTGAAAATGCGTAAATGTGATAAATTATTCATTACCGCTTCATGGGCCGGAGCCATGTTCGCCAGAAATCTTATTTTTTGTGGAAAATCTTTTCTCTCATCCCTAGCCGGCAAGTCAAAGAAGAAAGATGTTAGATTATTTTGACGTCGTTCTGAATATAAATCACTTTGGTTCGGTTATGTGGCACATATAACTGCAAAATGATGAGTCTCGGAAGTGGAACAATGTTTAAGTGATAAATAGGAAGGAGAATGCCACAAAACAGGGATTGAGGCCTCCAAGTAGGACGAACAAGTTTTAATGGAGGATTATTCTCCCAGCTCTTATCGCCCGGGTGATGATGGCCATAGATGCCTGTTGAATGCAATACGAAGTAGAAGACGAATAAACGGTGCCTTGAGGCGTTTTCATAACTTTTGGCGAACTAAACACTTTAAGCGAGGCACGATGCGGTGAATTTATTTATGGGGGTTGGAGGATTTGTTTTAAGGGCATTTGTCAGATTGAATCTTTTACGACAGCATTTGTGCGAAATACTGCTTCACTAATATACGCCTTTTTTATTATCGACAGCACAAGCTGGAATACAATTCGTAAATAATACTCTCACCACCAAATCAACAATCGACCCGGAGAGTTCTATCGGATTTGGTAGTCTAGTTGGCTATTGTGTTTCCCCATTAATATGCAAATCCTAGCTCTAAACCATTCGTGGAACGTACAATCCGTGCTTGTTTGAAGCCGAAACTATACCGCAAAATGTTTTTACCATTTCTAGCCGAACCGTGTGAATCCATACCATTCTTTTATGGATTTCATTTTCGATCACCAGAAACCATTACGGGAGGATATTTGGCTTCCCCAACCACCGTGAGCCGAAATCTGCCCGCGAAAGTGAAAACGAATTGCCTCCATTTATTCTCACAATCCATCGAACGATTCCGGTGCACTACGGATGTGCTGCAGAATACCACAAAAAAAATCGACCCAGCGAAAAGCGCGGAAAGTGTAACTTAAAAACCTTTTCCTGGTTCTAGGGTAGTTTAAAAACTCCGTTCAGGGTCCGAAACGAACCAAGCGCCAATTAAATTGAATGCAGTGTTCGAGATATAAGGCTTATTTACACTAGCAGATTTACATTTCTGTAGAATGTCTAATTAAGATATTCTTTACCAGATAATTCTCTATACTTTCCATCTGAAATGAATGCTAACCCTTTGTCTGTGTTTTGGAATAAATATCTTGAACGATAGGTTTCTACAATAATGATTTAGAAAATAGTACGTTATCTATACATTAGGGTTATTAGGTTCCAAATTCATATCGCTATAAATTTGTGAAATCTGAAAGAAATTTCAATTGGTTAACTGTTGACGAATTCCATCCAGAATGAGTCGAAAGAAAATAAAAATCGTGCTCGATAGTCTTCGATTTGGATTACATTTTGCACATGTTTTTGGTATGGTTGAATAAGAGTTTTCCATGGAAAAATTGATCATTTTGAATCAAGTGTAACTTTTGAAAAATTATTTGAAAAATTCTAACTCTGAGACTGTTGATTTTATAGAAAAATATTCTGTGAAAAAGTTGTAGTGAACCATTTGGACTATATAAAAAAATATACACTGAAAAAATATTTTATTTATTTTTATAAAAAAAAAACAAAATAAAACTTAAATTTTGAATTACACAAAAACCCCATTTTTAATATTTTTCAATTTTCACCATAGAATCTTGATAGTAAACAGATGTTTGGGACAATGTTTCATGATGGAGATATTTAAAAAAAAATAATTTAAGAACAACTTTAGGTCGATTTCAAAATTTGGATTTTTTGTCAAAATAAATACGTTCTAAAGATAAGATTGATCATTTTGACTCAAGTATAAATTTTGAAAATGGCCTATAATTTTTTGCATGCAATGATGTTTTATTTCTCCATCATGAAAAAAGTTTTTCAAAGAACAACTCTAGGTCGATTTTCAAAATTTTGATTTTGTGTCAAAATAAATACGTTTGGATGATACAGTAAGCATCTTGAAATTATTCTAAGCCATAATGATTATATGAATAATTTCTCTAGGAATAGCCGTTTTCGAATTATATCAAGTTTACAGCAAAAAATATTGTTTAAATATTAAAATAGGCCACTTCTAGAGAAATTATTCATATAATCATTATGGCTTAGAATAATTTCAAGATGCTTACTGTATCACCAGAACGTATTTATTTTGACAAAAAAAAAATCAAAATTTTGAAAATCGACCTAAAGTTGTTCTTTGAAAAACTTTTTTACTAAAAATTTGCATGCAAAAATTTATAGGCCATTTTCAAAATTTATACTTAAGTCAAAATGATCAATTTTTCTATGGAAAACATTTATTCTACCATACCAAAACATGTGCAAAATTTAATTCAAATCGAAGATGGTCGAGTTCTGTGACTGACCGATTTGACATGGAATTCGTCTGTTTTAGAAAATATATGTTTGCTTTTTATTAAAAAAAAATATGAAGAAATTCGTATACGGGATGGAGCGGGGATGGTTGTTATGATAAGAGCCTTTTAAACGACTTCACCGAAGACACCATCCTTCTGATTGTTCTGCATAGCAGATATTGAAGTTTCGTGCTGCTCACTACCGCCTCTTATTGGCATAATATTGATACAACCTAGTATACCGAACATTGCCCATAACCAAGCGAACTACTTTACCGAAAACATTGGTTTTCTAGCTGTTCTTCATCGTGAGATATGAGTTCAAAATATGTGATGCCCCCTAGTTGTGAAATATGGACATAACCAAGCATGCATCATATAGTCCTTAGCCTAAAGAACAACTTTACAAATCCATGAAAATTTCAGCGTAAAATCATGCACATGAAGGGAATGCCAGATTTGTCGCAAATTTACACGTCACATCGTGTAAAATTACAATAACATCATGTAAGTTTCCGCTATACATCGTGTAATCAAGCATGGACTCTAATCCATTACGCGATGGTTCGCATAAATTTACATGATGTTGATGTAATTTTAGACGATGTGTCATGTAGGTTTGCGAGGATTCTGGCATTCATTCTATGTGCACGATTTAACGCTGAAATTTACATGGATTTTTTTTCTGTGTAAGAAAGTATGTTTTGTATAGCACTCGATCAAATAAGCAACTATGTTTGTTGCGACCCCTCGGTGATAGCTGAGAAAGAATATCAATATTGTATTACACTAAAGGATGAATTGAATAGTCATTGTCGATCTAGCCAGATTATGCTCATGCAGCGGAAATCAAATAGTAATTATTGAGTTAAATATTGTAGATTATCATGTAAATCAGTTTAGTCTTATAGATCTCACAGTATATATGGGTGGTTAATCTTAAAGTTAAATTTATTACGATCTAAGTATTGTTTCAGATTTTGAGCATTAAACTCCATATAAACCAAACCATAAACAACCTTCAAAGTAGTTCGATCTCAAGGTAAAATCATTGGATTTGCATAATTGTCTTGAGACTCATTGGAGCTACAATTGGGTCCTAAAATTTGTAATGAAATCTTGTTTTTATTCAATAACACGAAAGAGCATCTCACTGCAACTTCTTTAGCAATTTTTCCCGCTCAAATAACGGCTATATCATGTTTAAACTTTAATTTAAAAATTGGGTCCATAAATGAACGTTGACACTTAAGATCATGTTTGACGTTCGCTTAGTCGACTAAAACACCACAGGGGTTTTAGTTTTAACACTGGGGTTGTTCCTATCTGACATTTCGGAAGGGACACGGAAAACAAAATTCACTCAAAATTTGAGTTTAAGCCAAGGGGTGTGACAAAATCTAAAAAAAATATTTTTTTGGACTCAAATCAACGAAAGCATTAGAAAATAGAGTAAACATGTGTTATTGGCCTAAACTTAAGCGTTTGGCACTAAAATTGGGACAGGGCTTTAGAACCCTATTCAGACCTCAAAGTGCCAGTGGGGACCCTGAAAATTAAACATCGATAAACGGAATTGTTTTTAAAGCGAGAGAGAATTGACTAAACGTTAGACATTATTTTTAAGCTAAATTGTGGATCAAATCTTATTGAACTAATACAGGATATTAAGGTGAAGATGTATCGAAGCCAAACCTTAAATTTTCAAGAGTACAAACTAGAGAACCTGACCATGGTATGAGCTGAAAACTTAATCGATTGGTCACTCGCTGGTGGTGACCAATCGAATAAGTTTTCACCTTGAAAGACAGTCTGGTTCACTAAATTTGAGCTCTTGAAAATTTGAGGTTTGGCTTCGATGCATCTTCATAACATTCCACTTAAATAAAGGTTGTTTTGAAATCTCGGATATGTTGTTTTCTTTCTGCTGCTGAAGATAACCATTTTTACATCGTTAACGGGGTGCTAACGAGGTCTTGCCGAAGCCAAAGTTTGTTAGTTGCTGCAATTACAGTCGTTTCTCGGAATCTTCGTGCTGATTTCTTCACGTAGAGCACTGCCTTTTCTGGCAAAAAGATTTTCGAGGTGAACGAGAAAAAGGCAGGCACCGCTCTTGCTCATACAGAAAATCTCCCCATGATAACCAAGAAGCCGTAATCACGTACGAACCGAATAGTTGTCGCACCTGTAACAAGGTCGATAACAGCCTCATGGTCCAGTGTGATTCACAGGAGATCGGCATTTGTTTGACTGTGTAGGAGTGATATGAGAGGTCGAACAAATTAGCTGGAATGTCTTTAGATGCGTAGCCGCGGGGGCGCACTAGAAGAAGTTGAACTCGAAATTGGAAGCCCTGAAGTTACAGAAGCCCAAGAAAGTCAGCACAGGGACGAAGGAGAAGAAGCCGTGCAAATCGGCGAAGCGCTCCGTGGACAAGAAAAAGGCAAAGAAGGTGGACAAAGTGACGAGTGTTAGTAAACCAATAACTGGAACAAAGGACGCAAAATCAGTTATGTCGACGTCATCAAAAAGGTCGGAGCGGATGGTGCTGGAAGTGCAGCGGAAACAACTTGAAGCAGAGTAAACCCTTACGGAAGAAGATATGAAGAGCAAGCGGGAGCTGTTCGAGAGGAAATTCAGTTTGCTGGAGGAAATTGACAAAGTTACATCGAACCGAACGTTCCTGCGTAGATGGCGATTAGAAAAATCGCCAGCGTAGAAGGTGTCTTCATGGTTACAGGACCAAGAGACGGATGAAAGTGCACGGTCAGAAGATTCAAGATCAACAGCCAATACAAGTAAAGATTCGAGCTTCGATGACGATACGAGCGAAGAAGAATCATCTACTGGCTTGCCGGAAGATGACAGCGAAGAGAGTGAAGAACCATTCAAACCTTGCAAGCAATCGACGCCCAAGGTTCCTGTCGTCCAAAGGCAACATAGTTGTTTCACGAGATTTACCGAAATTTAACGGAAACCCGGCGGAGTGGCCGATGTTCTTGTCAACCTATGAGAGCACAACGAGTATGTTCGGCTATAGAGATGAAAACAATATAATTCGGTTACGGAACTGCCTGAAAGACGATGCTCTCAACTAGCGTTACATATTTCTCAGGAGCACATAAATGTACTGACGAGCCTCCCACCAAACCGTCTCTCAGCTCATCACAATCATAGTGTGCTGCACTGAACGGAGGCTCACGAAAATTCTTAAAGCGCGCGCTAGGTGATGTGCTCTCGGGGAGACTCGTCTCATGCGCTGCTCGGCGCTATGGCTCGCCATCGGTATCCAAGTTGTGATACAACTGCTTAGTAACGAAGAGCCTCTACAACTATTTTCCCCTCATTATGCAGGTGTCTAGATGGTCTATATGATATGGTCGAAGACACGCGATCCGGAAGTAACAATTTCGATCCTCGTTGAAAACTTTTCTAATCTCTTCAATTATTGCGCTGAATTTTAAACAGCACATGTGACGGAGCGCATGAGACCGCAGTGAGACACATCTCAAGAAAAATGAGGCGCGGTCTCACAATGTACAGCGTGCCCGTGCGCTTGCAAGCAATGAGGCTCCTGCACCTAAGGCTACAGCACGTGCACAATAACTCTACTCTCAACACTGTCCGTAGTTTTCCCATGCTTCCTTCGACGGTATCAAGGCCAATCAGTGCTCTTTGCGTTTCGGTCAGCCTCAATACGTTGAAAGCAAACGTACTCGGAATGTCACCGGTCAAAGCGGATGCGATGGACAAGCTGATCGAACATGCGTTGGCAATACAGAACTTGTGTAGCACGACAGATACCTTGAATACACATTCTAACCTCTCATCTTCAGATGTTCTAATGCGTATACCAGAGAAGATTACCGAAGCTGCTTCTACCAAATGTTGCGCGGTTTGTAAGGGATGTTGCAGGAATGCTGGACGATGTCCACGGTTTTTAGAACTTTCATATGATGCGATGTGGGCTACTGGGTTTATGGATAAAAAGTCGAAAGACAAAAGGTCGCAAATGATTTACTTGGTGCGAAATTTTTTCTTCGTTGAAAAAAGATTTTCGACCTTTTGTTCCTTTTTTTTTGTTCTTCGACCTTTTGTCTTTCGACCTTTTGTCTCAGATTCGGGCTACTGTATATGAACTTCGCATATGCCGCAGGTGCCTCAGGCAACATAGTGGAACATGTGATGCGTAACCTTGTGGGAAGAATAATTGCACTTTCAAGCATCATGAACTGCTGCATAAATACTTGGCTGTTGTTTCTGGACCTTGCAATGGTACAAGACAATTTTTATCAGAAGAAACGAATGTGAAACTCATTTGTCAAGCTGCGAAGTAAGAATGTCCCGTTATCATCCGGTTACGTTGTTCGGAGTCAAGAAATAGATTGATTGCTATGCATTTCTGGATGACGTTTCAGAACTGACATGAGTTGACGAGGACTTAGCAAAGGATTTAGTTGTATCGGGTAAGTCAGCGCTACTTTGTCTGAAATAGCCCGGCGAAACTCAAGTGGAATTTCTAAGCGTTGATGTTGCGATAAATGGACAATCTGGAAAGAAGTTTCTACTTAATGATGTTCGCACAGTTGGAGACTTGCAGTTGCCGGCTCAGTCTCTCGATGTGGATATGCAAGGATGTGGAGCAATCCCTATATCTTCGTGACCTCCCGGTACAATCCTATCAGGACGTTCTACCTCGAAGTCGTGAAGGCAAGGAGGGCGAACCAATTTCCGTTAAAAACCTACGTGGATGGACAATATACGGTAGTTGCAACCGCCCAGAGTCAGAAAATGTCGTATTTCGAACATATCACATCTGTGAGTGTAATATGCTTTCCGATGAAGGACTGCATGATGCAGTGAAGAAATTCTAAAGCCTCAAAACTCTAGGAACATCGAAACCAGAGAAGAACTGTATATCAAGTGAAAACGAACGTGCTCAAACTATGTTGCAGGCATTGACACGCTTCGATGGTGACCGATATGGAAAGGGCTGGACTTGACAGCGGAGTTGGATACAGAGAAAGTCTTAGGAATGTGGTGGAACACAGCGGTCGACTGTATCACGTTCAAGGTTTCCTGGACACGTTTTGATGAAAGAACACGTCGTCTACAAAGAACGGGGTACTCCGAGTTCTGATGACAATTTCGACCCGTTTGGTCTAATATCAAACTATCTAATGCACCTCAAAATTGTTCTACAGGAAGTCTGGCGCTCTGGAGTTCAATGGGACACGAGTTGTCTCAGGTTATGGCAAATCGTTTCTGGAAACGATGGCTACAAGGGTACCTTCCAGAAAGACGTACCAAGTGGCATCAGAAGGTAAAAGCGATTGAGGTTGGTGATATAGTGGTAAATACCGATCCGGACCATCTTAGGAACTGATGGACGAAAGGTCGGGTAATAGGAACAACCAACCGAGGCAGACAAGTGCATAGAGCAACGATTCAAACGATGAAGGGGATGTACGAGAGACCCGCCGTTAAGTTAGCGGTTCTCGACGTCAAGAGCGAAGTTGGTTAAGTTGATCATGATGTCGGCATATTAGGGGGGTGGGAATTGATGCGACTCCTCGGTGCTACAGCGCTCTTTCGACATCTATGTGAGGACGAGGCGTGCATGGAGCGCCGATATGCATGGTATGACAGAGCCAAGATAGCTGAACCATTACTTCTCAAAAATAAAAGAATCAAGAACCAACCTATGATCTAGTTTTAGAAGCAGGTAGGGGGGCTGGGGGCAAGAAGGACACCTTAAGATATATAGGTTCAAATCATGGTTCATTAGCACAATTTTTGAAGATTATTCTAGTGTAGGGGCAAGCTCACCTCTTCTTCTAAATGATGTTATCGATAGATTTCAAAAATATAAAAATTACATGATGATTTGAGATTTTTGAAAATGTCCCTTCTTATGAGGTTTTTCGACGAGGCACGGGGCAAGAGTGCCACTCGTATGGGGCAAGAAGACCACCAGAGCAAAATGCCACAAATTTTGTATATAATTATTTCCCCGCCTAAACAATAAATTCTAGAGCAAGTAAAGATAAAAACTGAGGGATAAAAGTTGACTTATAGTTTAAAATTAATTTTACGAACTTTTAGTTCTCATCTTATTTGACTGTAACAATAATATTAAACAATTTCAGAAACTGTTTTGATTTTCCAAGATGGTTTATTTTGATTTTATTAAGTAGGAAACATTGATTTATGGCAATATTAAACAAGAAAAATAAAAGTTCATTTGATTTTGTATGAGAAAATTGCGGTGTCCCTCTTGCCCCATAAGACATACTGTTTTTATATATGTAAAACTTAATGTCAAAAGAACTTTTTGGAAAAAAAAATACTCACAGCTATATTAAACAATTAAAAATCATCAATACTGTGCGGAAAAATAAATATGTTTTGTATTTATTGGGAGTCAAACCTTGTTTTCCAGTCTTACATTCTTATAATATTTCGCATTTTTTGCGTTGGTGAGTTAAATACATTTTTCTAATTTTTTGTACTAAACATTTTTAACTGTAATATTTACACAACCCTCAATTAGTACTCAATTTATTCTTATCCTGCGTTAAACATCAAAAAATTGATTTGAACTACGTGAAATTAGAGGTGGCACTATTGCCCCGGGTGTCCTTCTTGCCCCATGTCCCCCTAATGGGAACAATCGAGAGATGTGCTCTTATATACCAAGAAACCATTTTGATAATACTCGTCATTATCACCAGACAGGCTTTGGAAAATTTAACGATCATTGACACACGAACCATAATTTCATCCCATTTATCCACCTGCATTCATACAACATGCATGACATTTATCGTTCGTGGAAGATAACGAGCCATGAATGAAAACAAGACAGACACAAACCACCCTCTGTTTGGCGCCGATCACTGTGTGTCAGCACTTATAACATTCGCTGACCCACTCTCTTGCTGATCAAGAAACAGAGGCGAATTTTTTTTTTTTTATTTACTGTGCTATGTTCACAACCAAAGGTATGTTCAATGGTCCAATAGATTACAATTAGGTTGTTAAAAATTGCATTACCAGAAAATATGAGAGTTATTATCAATTTTATGTAAAACATAAATCACCCGAATTGCACGATACTGTTGCAGTATGTGAGAGTTGCTGCTCTCGTGCCACGTACACGCTAAACTTCATCCGCTCAAAAATGAGTGCCGAGCGCACAAAATTGACCTCTTTTCGTGCAGCACTGATTCTGTGCAAAGGGGCTACACAGTTTTGTGCAAACGATGGTAAACAAAACTGAATGAGTGAAATGCGCACAGAGGAGGAACGCTGCGGAATTCGCTTCCATTTTTGTTTTGCTTCTGAAAACATTAAAAAAACATTCAAATTTTCAAGTTTTCAGAGTTGTTTTCATTCGAATAGCCGAAGCGGAAGCAAATGGTGAAAAAACGTTCACATTTGCGACCATTTTCCGTCTTTTCGCCTGAAAAAATCCCGGAAAACTTCACATCCTACCAATGGCCAACTGTTTGCTGCCGCGCGGGAGCTGATTGACAGTTCCATTTCCATCGATCCGCGCACAGCCTATGGCCAACACATCGGTTACACATAGCATGAGTGCGACTTACACAGAATTTTCACGCAGCCAGAGAGTCCTGCATTGGTTGCCTCACTCTGTGTAGTTTTAACACATGCGCTGCGTTGAGCAGGCTTAGCGTGTACCAAACGAGAGAGTGAATATTTACATTTATAGGGCTCTTCGAATGCGATGTCCCACGAACTGTTATGGTTCTGCCTTCGCCTGTTGGCATGGGAGCAAAAAATACTAAGCAGAGAGGCAACGAAAAATGAGCGAGGAAGATGTGACACAAAACGCAACTGAAAAAAATCCACCATAACGTAGCGAGGCCTGTCTTGTTCGGAGTGATGGAAAGTGGAAAGTGGCGAACATTTCTGCTGAACTGGAACAAAAACAAAACCAAATGCTCCAGAGCGTCAGTGCGCTCCCGAGTAACCAAAGCTAAAGTGATTCGTGATCGTGTTCGGAGTTGTTCAGAGTCATATTGTGCTTTTGGGAAAAACGCTTCTTCCACTTCGAGATTTATGGTTTCCAAGGGTTTTCGACTACAAACTAGAAGTTAACTGTCGATTTATTAGTCATACAATTAATTTGTCTTTCAAAACCATAATAAACCACTCGGTTGCTCGATTGCTCGGTTGCTCGGTTACTCGCGAGTATACATTCTCGAGCTTGTTGCTACTTCTTTTGACATGTTCTCCCGAGCCAGATGGGAGCGGACTTACTCACACCTAGCCAGTTCGCGAGTCTGTGATGTTTGTTATGCGCCGGTTTACACTCGTGAGCTGCTTCGTGATGCGAACTTTTCCACCACTGCTCAAGAGTTCTATTTAAGATATAAATAAGCGTCCAAAGTTTCTAAGATAGGCTATTTTTGGACCTTTTATTCACAATAACTCCTCCTCGCGATTAACCATCCCAAACATATATCCAATGAAAATTGCCGAGTACGATACAATTGTAGGATTTTTACACACATATCTTATAGCATATCTCATTTTGGAATAACAATATAATTGCATTCATATTGTTATTCCAAAACAAGATATGCTATAAGATATGGTTGAAAAAATCCTACAATTGTATCGTATTCGGCAATTCTCATTGGATATATGTACTATGTCATGAACATTACTTCGATTTTGAGTAAAAACTAGTTTAGAAAATCTGTAATACGATAATGGTTGTTTTCCCCCAAACTGTTAGTGCCTAAAATGGTGCTTGGTTTGCTTTGGTTCTAGGTCGACCATATATGATATGCACCTCTGTATGTGTTGGTCAATGATTTATTGATTCGTGAATCCACCGTTATCACACCGCCATTTATATCGACTGGCGGAATGGAAAAGGCTCATCGTGCCATCAGCAGCAGACTACTATATGTATTTTTAGGTGGCCCAATTGTTGCATGAAAAATCAACTCCTTACAAACCTGTAACTTTCCTAGAATTCACGAATTCCGCTCAAATGTTCACAGTAGCTTCTGGGGTCCAAATGAACAAATGTGAGAAGTATAATTTAAAACTTGAAGTTTGATCATTATAGGCCACCCTAATGGTTATTCTTGGCCATGGTCAACAATACATCATTGTTTAATGTTCACATTTTTCTCTTTTCGTTGTTGGCATTACGGTACAAAATTACGGTCTAGATGGGAAGCGCAAACAATAATGGATTTCGGAACCCAAAAGGGCAGCGGGAAGATTTTCGCAGACAGCGAAATTGAAACATAATATAAAACTAGAATGAAGTAACCATTGGCCATAATGGTTAAGCCACAGCTATTTAACAGTCACGTGCAGGGTATAACGAATTCTTATTACGAATAAAATCAGCTTAGAAAAGTTGAGAAAAATTCCTTCCTCGAATATCTCCAAAGATACCCCACGAATTTACTCACTATATATAAACATCTTAGAGAGATTAGAGCTTAGAGTCCGTGGCTACAAAGCAAAGCCATGCTGAAGGTGTCTGGATTCGATTCCCGGTCGGTCCAAGATCTTTTCGTAATGGAAATTTCCTTGACTTCCCTGGCCTTAAAGTATCTGCGTACCTGCCACACGATATACCAATGCGAAACATTGGCAAAGGAAGCTCTCATTCAATAACTGTGGAAGTGCTCATAAGAACACTAAGCTGAGAAGCAGGTTCTGTCCCAGTGAGGACGTCATATCAAGAAAAAGAAGAAAAATATTTAAACAGATTTAAATTTGTAGTAATTTAGAAAGAAATTACTTCAATTGAGTAAGACCAACATGCGAGAAAAAATGAGACGTAAGCTGAAATTGAATACTATTGTGGAAAAGGGGGATAACAAATGCATCTGTTGGGTCCACTCATACCAAACACTTATAAATTTATTAAAGATCGAAGGATCATTATCTCAAACCGTTTGTTGTTTGATGTTCTCATACAATATAACAAACAAGCATGAATGTGCGTAATAAAATTCTTAAAACATTTTTGAGATAGAACTGTACACCACTTGCACGTCAACACATTTCATTCCGCACAAATGAGTAGACCGAATAGATGCTCTAAATTGTGCCGCATTCCATCAGCTTGGTTTCCATTTGAAATGAGGAATACGAGGAACGACGGACTTGCTGATGAGGGCAAATTAATAATTAAAAGCTTCGCACTAATTGCTCTTTGTATTCCGAGTCAACAATTGGAAGTTCTCCGAAAAAAAAATCCACTTTTCAAATCAGGTTTTCAATGGTTGTTATCGTTAATAGATTACTTTGAACTAGCAATGTTACGCAAAAAAAAGTATCATAGAAAAGAAAGGTAGAATATTTTAAGTTGAGCCTAGTACATGACACTGAAGAAGATGTTATAGTTGAGCTCACAATGGGCGTAGGGTTTCGATCTACCAGAGTGTCGTGTTTCTCATGTATACCTAAATGAGCTAGTGTGCCATGCGATATTTCATATCGCAGCTCACAGATTATGTGAGACACGAGATGCGGATACGTACAAAATATATCTTAGTGAGCGAGTCTCATGAGACATCTCGTGAGGCTCGTCACATGCGCTTACTAGGAGTACTTTTATGCAGTTATGTTTGCCTAGTACAATAACTCCGCGGAAGCATACGACTTCGGGCTATACCTATGCTTCTTCGATGGCCAGCCCAAGTTTTTCGATTCAAATTCTAGAATCTCAACCGCGTTGAACCACATCAGTCCTTTGAAACTGCCTACGGGCAGTTTGATCCATAGTTTAATCCCCTTTCCTTGCTTCTGAAACCTTCGCCTGCGAGGCTCAAATGTAGCGGACTTTGGGGCAAGTGTGCCATAGGGGCAAGTGTGCCACCCCTGCTTTTTATGAAAACTACAATATACATTTTCTCTTTGAGCTTAACAATATGTTCCCTTATAGTTCACAATACAATGATCAAAATATGATGAAAATTGCTCTATTTTTCATGTATTTACATCGACTTGTGCAAAGACAACCAAATTTGAGTGGATTTTTATAAGATTTCGTTGTTTCTAAATAGCATGGTGAACGGTAAATTATTAACATGTTTTTCTAGCGTACTGTACATCGTGTAACTATTCAAATGTGTAAGTTATTGTGGCATTTGGACGAAAAAAGTTTTTAATTTTACATACGAAATCCAGAATGATTGAAATGTATACTTATTGGGGCAAGTGTGCCACCTATTTGGTAAACAAAAATTGTTGGAGTGAAATTTATAAAAATGTAAACATCATCAACAAAATCATAATAATAAACCAAAATGAGGCACCAGTAGTGGTTTCTGAAATATAGTAGGGGAGTAACTGACATTTTTGCCCCACAAAGTGATTTTTTCTCAATATATTCAATAATAACATGTTTTTCGGCTTATTAAGTACCGTTTTACAGATCTATATCAATATTTTACCGTCATTTGGTGCTGATCTAGTTTAATGTTATACATATTCGCAGTAATATAAGGGTAATACATATATTGTATTGAATGGAGACAAAAATAACCATATTTATTTATTAATTTATTTATTTATTAATAATAATAACAATCTCCATCTGACTTATGTCTTAATGAAGTATATAAAATAAATCGGCATTGGAGTAAACACGAATGAACTAAAACAATAAACAACTACAGTGTAAAACACAAAACTAACTTAGTACACATACAAAACAAATTACTGGTCAGCTTGATTAGTGCGGAAATGCGACGAAAATCGTTGCTGTACTGCAGAGACAGGCATGTTGAAGTCAAACAGGTGAGCAACGCTATTGAACGTGTTCGACATGAAGCGAATCGGATCGTGCTGTCCGTAACGACTGTTGCGGCCTTCCAATCGAAGGAAACTGTGTCTTCGAAGGGATCTTTCAGGTGCATTGAAATTTATTCTGGCCAGGAGTGCTGAAGAATCTATGGTTCCATTTAGAAGCTTCACTACATACATGGCCTGTGCAATTCGACGTCTATTCTCTAACGTGTCAATTCCCAGTAGCTGACAGCGATCGTGGTAAGAGGTAAGGTGTTGATCATTACGCCATGGAAGAGTCCTTAGGCGGCATCCACAAATTACGTAACGCTCTAGGGGGAGGGGGGAGTAGCTTCAAGCGTTACGGCTCATACAAAAATTTGAAATTTTTCATACAAAAAGCGTTACGGAGGGGGGGGAGGGGGTCAAGAATTTCCAATGTTAGCGTTACGTAATAAATGGACGCCGCCTTAGTGCAAAGCGTACAAACTTTCGCTGCACTGATTCAATGCGCGATATCCAGGTAGTCTGAAACGGACACCAGACGACGCACGGTGTGCTGGAACACACATATTATCGAACTTGCATGAACCTCCGATCTTTTTTCACTAAAAGTTAGCCTTCATAGTAAAAAAAAGCTTGCGGAATATTAAAAAATCTTTCATCGGCAAAAAATTGAAAAAAGTCGATTTTTGTATTTTTATCCTTTTCTCATATATGAATTCATAGGATAATATTAGATTTACACTAATATGATGACTTTTAACGGCTTAATGACCAATTTGACATATCTTTAACATGAATGAATTCTCATATGTTTTAAATTAAGCATCATTTCCTAAATACGCTCACACAATATGACCAGCCCATGATGGTATGCCGATGATGGTATAATGGAAATTTCACTTTTCACTTCAGAAAAGCTCATACGAACGATTTGAAGTGCTTCGTGAAGCCCAAGCAGGACAGTTCGGTTTTGCGTCGTCCGATTGATTTTGTTGACGGATTCGCGCGTGTTTTCGTCGCCGGAGAATTTTTTTCCCTGTTTTGGAGCGTCTTGCTGGGTACGTATTTGGGAAGGCCCAAGCAAGACGGTTTGTTTTCGGGACGCCAAGAAGTTTTGCTGTCAGTGTCAGTTTTGTGTTCAGTCGAGAATGGATTACCAACTGGTGAGTTCGTTTCATGCTTATGATAACACATATTTTCTTGAAAGCGTAACTTTTATGTAATATTAAAACAAACTTTGTATGGTTTGTCTCTATAAGTGTCGGCATTATGCTTTTTTCTTATACAATTTTATTATACATATATTTTTCTCTTTTTGACATTATTAAAATTTATCTTTTGAATTGTTCGACATTGTGAATGTTGACGTATTTTCTAAAACTTCTACCATATCGAGGCAAAATGCACAGTAATACTCATATGTAATTTTCAAACAAACTATGTATGGTTCGTCACTACAAGTGTCGGCATTATTCCTGTTTCATATAAGTTAAAATATAAACATGCAATTTTCAGTTTTCGTCATTAATTAAAACGTCTTTTGAATTGTTCGACATTATAGATGTTGACGTATTTTTTCCAATAACTTCTCGAGACAAAAATACAAAACTAGCTTTAAATACAAGTCGTATATTTCCCCCTTGTCCATGGATCGCATCACCGACCAGAGGTGACTCCCAGATCTTTTCCTCCCTCACTAATAAACACCCTTCCCGTGGTGATTGTGGAGATGCAGAGGTATTCTCGGTCTCTAGAAGCAACAATCATTACACCCTAACATTCCTTCCCCATCCCAACTGACTGTAAGCACTTGGCCGGCGCCGTTATTGATCAATAATATTAGATCTGCTAAAATTGCACTTCGAGAGTAAGCGGAAACTCCCATCCCTTATTCATTTGGATCGTAGTGCAATTCTTACCAGTTCCGATCAATCACGGAGTAGCAACCATTGACATGTACAGTCAGTCTATGCTATGCTATGCTATGCTAGAAAAGCTCATACGAACGATTTGTATTCTTCTTTCTGAATCAAATCAGTAATATTTTACGTATGTGGCATAGTTTTCTAATCAGAATAGGAATTCCCAGAAATGGATACACATGGTAGTATAGGCTGTATTCATGTGCTTATACGCGCAAAAGTCTTGAAAGAGGGTTCACTATAACATGAAGTTTTGTGCAGTCACTAATCTACTCATATGAAATGCGCACATGATATTTGGGGTTTGAAGTGCCTGATTTTGAATAAAAGAGCTGTATTACTTCGGATCGACATTATGTCATCACTCCAATTAGGGGTCATGCACAAATTACGTCACGCTCCGAGGGGGGAGGGGGTCAAACCAAGCGTGACAAGCCTTACAAAAATTTTGGAGGACTCATACAAAAAACGTGACAAAGGGGGGGGGGGTCAAAAAAGTTGAAATTTAGCGTGACATAATTTGTGTATCATCCCTTATTTGTCATGAGATGAATAATAAATGTGGCGAACGGGAACGGACCTGGTGTAGTGGTTAGAACACTAGCCTTTCACGCCGAAGACCTGGGATCGAATCCTATCCCCAAGATAGTCACTAAAAATTTCAGTGACGACTTCCTTCGGAAGGGAAGTAAAGCCGTTGGTCCCGAGATGAACTAGCCCAGGGCTAAAAATCTCGTTCATAAAGATATAGATAGATATGTGGCGAAGATGACAAATCGGTTCAACGTAATCCAGCACTTTTAATCACGACTTCGCACTTTCAATAACCAATTTCAATAACCAACATGGACACATAAATTTTAGTATCGTAAAACGAGGTATCTTCGATAATGCGGGTAAGTTTGATAGTGCATGATCCGCAACGTACTAAACAAAATAACAAAAATTCTGTTATTCAGTTAAACAAAACGAATGCGAAAGTAAGGAGTATCAATGTGACACTTCACCTCGGAGCTGTTTTCGTGCCAATCGAGAATATTTGAGGCTTTACA
This sequence comes from Aedes aegypti, assembly GCF_002204515.2. Lineage (NCBI taxonomy): Eukaryota > Metazoa > Arthropoda > Insecta > Diptera > Culicidae > Aedes > Aedes aegypti. The sequence continues at coordinate 407,882,149 of NC_035108.1, forward strand.
TTCGAATATAAGAGAATGATGAGAGTTTAGTACTTTCAAAACGCTCACAAACAATCTGTTTTACTATCACTATTTCATGAAATTATAATGAGTTCGGTACATATGCTCGATGACCTAGCTATAGTAGAACATGAATCCAGTATCAAACCTCATAGCGAAAAACAGTTTTACAATTTGGAATCATTTTTGTAATCAACGTCACAAATTCCCGTATAACATTAAAAGCCTAGAGATATGCAACGCCTCATGTACTTCACGGGATTCATTCGATTTATACTCATTCATGTTCTAAAAACGATTGATTTATGGTGAATTCAATGTCGAAACATGATTATCGATAGATATCTATTCAGAGATATAGTTTTATACCCATTATTATCAATTTTCATGTTTGTTTTGACTGAAAACACTTTCAAACTGTAACGATGTCAAACAATAGTTTGTTGTGGATTTTCATATGCTTATCTACTCATTATCAATGTTACCCGATTACCAAAAACTGACTTTCGATTATCGAACCGTTATGCAATCTTTCATGTGCAATCAATTACTAACAAATCAATGTTTGTTTCACAAAAAAAAATCTCTCAAAAAACTATCAAAGTTACCCCGTTTTATGGTATGTATTTAGTTTAAGCAAACGCACCCAACAAGCGGCTGCAAGATTTCAATATAAATCTGCATGACAACTTTACAAATATTATATAATATTGTTACTCGTACAAGAAATATAAGACTATCATAGATTTGTTTTTATTGTCACATCTTACATTTTCTGTACAAACCCTGTATATGTAACGATATTTTACAATATTTGTATGCGTTCTAGTTTCGGATGTAGACACACCGTATACAGGTTTGCGTAAAATCTTCCTCCATCTGCCATTAAAAAAAAATGTGAATAACAAGACCAGCTAGAGTGAACATACCACACAAAATTGAAACAGTACATTGCCCTATATAATTGTATGGCTGTGTATTTTAATACAATTGTCTGTTATCTTAAGAAACCTTCATGTTCAATATCGAATTCCAATGATTTCAGTTATTCAGTAGAATAGGAAACATTGATGGAAATTTTGTGAATTGTAGTATGTTTACCTTAATAAATTTATGTAAAAATGCGATGTCGTTAATAAACGGCATACCACCATGGGCTGGTCACATTGTGTGAATGTCAGTAGAAATTATGCTCAATTTGAAACGTCTTGTAATCGATTCGTCTTCAAGGTATATCAAATAAGTCTTTGAGGTATTGCAATGCATCAAAATTAGTGTAACTCTGGTATTCTCATATGAACTCATATATGAGAGAAAAATACAAAAATTGATTTTTTTCAATTTTTTGCCGATAAAAGATTTTTTAATATTCCGCAAGCTTTTTTTGACTATCAAGGCTAACTTTTAGTGAAAAAAGATCGGAGGTTCATGCAAGTTCGATAATATGTGTGTTCCAGCACACCGTGCGACGTCGGCAAACTCAAGTATGGACCGCACAAGTGCGCAGTACAGCGCTTTCAAGCAAAGCGGATCTTGAAAATCAGTGGTAACTTTCATAATAAATCCGAGCTGTCGGTTTGCCCGTGATATGATATCATCCTAATGAAAACGGAATGTGAGTTTTTCATCTAAAATGACGCCGAGATCTCGTACACGTTGTACCCGCTCCAGGAATTTGTCGGAGAGTGAGTATTGGAACGTTATTGGTTTGCGCTTCCTGCTAAACGTAATGACCTGGCATTTTTCGATGCTTAACGTGAGGCAGTTATGGACACACCACCGCTCAAACTTACATAAGAGTGTCTGCAATTGGATACAGTCTTCAATACAGTTGACAACAACGTATAGTTTGGCATCGTCCGCATAAAACAGCTTTACTCCAGGTGGTAGTATTAGCGACACATCGTTGACGAAGATTGAAAATAGAAGTGGACCGAGATTACTGCCTTGCGGTACTCCTGATACATTGCGAAAGTGTGTGGAGTGACAGGATCCTATTTTAACACACAGTGATCTGCCAGTAAGGTATGATCGGAACCATTCTATGCAATCTTGGGATATTCCAATCCTTTCCAATTTTTTTAGTAGTATTCGGTGATCAACCCGATCGAAAGCAGCCTTCAGATCAAGATACACAGCGTCTACCTGCTTTCCGTCGTCCATTGCTTGCAGACACGTTGAGACGAACTGAGCGATATTAGTTATTTGAGTTGAGTAATAGGGAGTTACGCTTGTTTTAACCTTGTTATAAAGCATCCCCTTATTACGGTAAACTTAAAATTATTTTTTACATTATTGATTAGCGTCTTATTTGTAAGTAATATTAATAGGAAATAAAGAAAATTTCATTACAAGTAGAATTACATGCGATGTTCATTCGGTGGCCGTCTTGCCCCATATGGGTGGCACACTTGCCCCATAGTGTCGAAAAATAGGTTATTTTGGATGATATTTGAGAAGCTCCAAAACTAATACTTTTTGAAAGTATTTTGTTTTTAATGACACAGTGGTTATGAAAAGAAGTGAAACTGACCTCATATGGCTAAATTGGTAAATTTTATAAGCTTTAGGCAAAGTTAGAGAACAATTTGCTTAAGGTGGCACACTTGCCCCAAATTCCGCTACTGTCAGATTGAGATTTTCTCATGAGACGGCGCATGAGCCAGTGCAGATGTGATCGTTTGAGCAAGTACATTGCTACATGAGATCTAAAAAAATGTGTCTCACCATAGCACGTGCTCAAGCGCGCGATTATTTTTGTGCGCTCATGGCAAGCTGATCTCAAGCTCTTGATATGAAGCGCGTATACACAGTGCCGTAGCGTGCGGTTGGGCAGGTTGGCACCCGCCAAGGGCGCCAGGCCTCAGGGGGCGCCAAAATGGGATTTTTTGGTGATGCATTTTTAGAAAGAACGTTTTTGAAGTAAACGTATCTAGAAAAACTATCAAAGACATAAACAAATAGTGATACAAAACTATAAATAACAAATGTCTCGTCTTTTTCTATATACAATTTATTAGTTCTATTCATAAACATGGATGACTAACAACTTCAACAAAATGTTCTGAAGCATCTAAAGAGGCGATTTATTTGTCAATGGAAAAAAATCCTGAGGCACGGACTTATCAATAAAATTTCATTCAATAATATCAAAAACAGTTTTCCATTGAGTGAAGAGCTAGCCGGATGAGTTAAAGCTCACACAAATAAAGTCCAATAAAAAATTGCAATGATAAATCAGCTTATGCACGGTGCCTACGTTAAAGCATTCACAAAAGGAATATGTAGATTCTATCAACTGATAACTAGTTAAAATAGTAGGATTCCATAGAATTGTTAGAAGGACTCTCACACAACTCGGAACATAATTTACACAAAAACCCCTAATATAACTCATATCATACAAGAATACTGGGGGGGACAGTTATACAAGAATACTGGGGTTCCGGACAGTTTTTTAAGAAGGAATTTGATTCAATCCTGAGCGCAATTATCACAGAATCTCGAAAAGGATTATCATAGAATTGTATAATATGGAAATTAGGAAGAGTGCAAAACAATGGATTAGGATATTTTTGTAACAACAGAAATTTTGTTTTTTTTTAAACAATACTCTGAACTGCCTGATAAACGTTTGAATCCGTACAGAACTTTTTGTAACATCCATTTGATTGATAGACATTATATGCTATTTAATATTTTTTGTAGTTTTTTTAAAGAAACTTCTAGAGGATATCTAGAAAATTAAAGATTTCCTTACAAATCCTCTTTTTATCACTTTGACTATTCCAATAAAACAATATTTTAACGTTTTCAAACAAATTAATTGCCTTATTTTTAAACTATTTTACAGAACTTCATTGCGTTACTACACCTCTAATTCTCAAAACCGCTTCTGTTGAGATTGTAGTGTCGCACCCGTAGGTAGAATATACGGGAATCATCGGTGGTGATATTTAGAGGTATGCTATACTTAGTGGATGTATGAATTGTAGATACCTGGATGTAATAAAAGGAACAGCAGTTGCTAGTTGAGTCATCAGTCAGTAGCTGTCTGCAGAGGAATGGACTAGCTTGTTTTCTTTGTGCTCAATAAGTTATCCTGGAATTGGAATTGTCTTTGTGTACTTCCAATAGCTTCTTGTATGATTCAAAAGAAAAATATTCGTCAAATGTTTGTCTAATGCCCCTCGTTAAGTCAACAGTATATGACGAATAAACATATAAAATAAATTTCTATTTCTTAGTATTCAAATCAATCATTTTTATTTTTTTCTCGTTGAATGACGATTTACTATTGCTAATAATCGATTTTATTCTGAATACTAAAAAGAAATCTCGATTACTTTTTCAAATCGACGTAAGAAACTTCCAAACGGTTTTGAGAAAATTAATTCAGAAGAATCACAACCTGTCTTCTAAAACTGTTTTAAAATGAATCACCTTTTTAACATTTTTTCAACGTGTACATTGCTCAAATTTTGCATACAATGAGCTCGCGTTCAAAAACTATGGAGTTCCTTTTATTTCACACAAGAATTTTATGACTAAATGATAAGTCGTTTCATTCAGTTACTTGCGACGTTTTTCTACCAGTGTAAAATCGGCTCAAGTAGTGTTTTGTTTTGATTCGTGGTTAAGTCACTTTTTCTCTCCATACAGCGGGGCGGCGAATGTAGTGGTTAGGTTGCGAAAATTGAAAATCTTACTTTCGCCGTTTTGTAAATTTGCAAATTAAACGTTCTAAAAGTGAAAAATCGAGTTGGTTCAAAGCGAAACGTGTTGAATTTTGTCTGCGAAACACGTAGGATCGATAAAGTAAGTTTGAATACTTTTTTGACTTGAGTCTATATGAATAAGTTTTCGAGAAATCTTCATTCCAGACAGTTCACCTTTAAAAGAGATTATTTATGTATGCACTATATTTATGTATGCACCATCTTCGGCTACGCCGTATAAACTGATGTATTAATAACTACTTAATCTAAACCTCTCATTCTAACACTGAATACATTTTTGGACATATTAAAATCAAACTCGTCACAAACATCATTGAACGAACGCAAACACATATGAAACACATATGCTGTATCCAAAATTAGATCTATGAAAAGGTATTACTAATAACACTGAATTACGAAGACGTCTGGCAGGAACATTCCACGGAATCAATTCTAAGAAATCAGGGCAGTCTATATTGTTTGTGATGAGGTCAAAGATTTGTGATGAGATTTGAAACATTTTGTATGCCGTAATGCACAAGTCATACTAATGTAAAATAGGCTGATTTTTAAGTATTACTTGAGCTTTATCATTGAAATGTTTGATGGTCAATTCTTATAGAATACGACCAGAAATCCTTGAACATTTTCTGCAAAACAAATGCTTTGAATAAGGGCGCCAGGAGGCCACGCTACGGCTCTGCGTATACATGATGTCTGCGATCTACTTCGTCGCAAGCGCTGATATTATTTCGCTGTAGGGATGGGACGGGATACCCGAAGGTCTAAATAATCTAATTGAACATTTTATTATAACGTTGATGTGGTGTATTTTGACCACTCATAATATAACAGTGTTCTTATTAGTACTTCCACAGTTATTAATTGCGAGCTTTCTTTGTCAAACTTGCCATTTTCGCATTCGTATATCGTGTCGTAGGTACGATTATACTCTTTGCCCAGGGAAGTCAAGGAAATTTCCATACGAATAGATCCTGGGCCAACCACGAATCGAACCCAGACACCTTTAGCATGGCTGTGATTTGTAGCCACGGACTAAGGCCACTCGACTAAGGAAGGCCCCTAATCAAAGGATACACATTTTAGTTGGAAATGAAAAGTATATTACGAAGTTCGTTTTTTGTTACCAACAGATATTCCGTTAAGGAGCTCGAACATTCATTATCTTCTTTGACAACTTGGATTAATCATTGTTGAACTTTAAAGGACGCCTGTGTGGTTGCAGTAATTGGCGCCCTTTTCTTCGATAGATATTTAATATAATATTTAATTATCTTTGAGTAAATACAAATGCATTCTTTTATCAACAAACCTGCACAGAAAAAAATATTTAATTTTCAATGTGATGTAAACTGAAGTCTACTGTAAAAATAAATCAAATTCGTGTATTTTACAGCATCATGTAAACTTAAATAAATAACCATTCAATTTTCAACCAAAACTGGTTGAATATTACATGATCGTGTAAATTTAAAGTAAATTCAATTGAAAAATAATGGATTGGTTGTTGAAATTTAGATTTATTTTGATGCTCCAAATATGTGCATCAAAATAAACTAAATTTTACAACATTTTTTTAGCTGTGTGTCCTGTTATACTCATATGGTACACACATGTACCTCAATCGTAACACTCATCACCAATTGCAATTATTATCGGTCCTATAATGCAAATTTAATAACAATTCCCAATTGAACAGCCGCATTATTTACTGCACATCAGGCTCAAATATTGGCACCAATCAAAATCATCGATCCTTTCGGGAACGTGTGCGTTCATCGCGCGAAATCACTGCCCGCAGTAAAATTTGAACCACATTCCGGATGCGGCAGCTTTACGGCCTTCGACAACAACGGAAGTGCGTACCGCAGCAGCCGAGATTAATTGGCTGATTTCGGTGAAAATGGCATCTAATTGTAAATTGCACCTTGCAGCGATGATCGTCATCGGCGTTGTCACTGCTATGGCCCCATTGCACATTACCCCCTTCCTGCTACGGTACCTGAGCAGGAAAACATAGTAAACCATTACCATATCAAGATATTGAAATTGTGTACTGGTACACTATAATATGTTTTTCACTAGGTGATAATAATCAAGGGCAAAATATCAAAAATCAATATCCTCTATCCAATTTCAAATATTGGATGCATAACAAAATTTTGTTAAGCGTTTTCAAGAGGTTAATTAGTGATTTATTAGGTATTGAATAACGAATTCATAGCAAACAATGTTATTGCGATGATGTTCAATACCAGCTCTGAAAATTTTCACAAAATCTTCTGGCTACATAAATTTTATTAGAAAAATTACGTTACGTTACGCTAATTACGTTACAATGTAATATATGGTATATGGTAGCTAAATAATGCATTTATCAGTTTCCACACTTGCTCTAATAATAGCAAATCACAATTAAGTATAGCTCTGTTCATTATATGGTTGTTATAAGTTTGCTATTTTCTTCCGATGGGGCCGTGAGACACGTACCAGAACGCACCTGGGCTTCAAAATTGATAGTGTTCCTATTAGAAGGCCATGTGGTGTTGGGTTAGGAATCGGTTCGAGGGCGGAATTGTGTTGACTGGAAGTGAAGACATTAATCAGCGTACGATGTCTTCCTCATCGCGTTAGTGGAGTGTACTGCAGGAGGTGGAAAATAGGGTGATAAAATTTAATTGGCTGTAAATATGTTTGCGAAATTTGTGCTCTAACTTCGGGATGTGTGGTTCGGAGAGCGGTTTCAGGAAGGATATGGTTTATTGAGAAATCCTTTTGACATTAGTTGCTGAATGAACTAACAATTGTTGTCACTGTTTGTCAGTAAGGTGATTCATAAATCTCCAATTACACCTCCCTTTTCATCATTAGGGCTTTAGAATCTACTGCGAAAATTTGAGCGAAATCCCTAAATTCTAAAAGGGGGTCAAACGAGCTTGAAGTATATATGGAGAAAATCGACAAAATATATGTGAAAAACGGGTACAACAACATTTTCGTTCATAGTTGGCGCAGTAGTCGATGAAATTCTTTTATTACCGTAAAATTCGTAGTTGCTATTCCATGTTTCACTAGCAAAATTTAAAAAGCACAAGGAACCAATAGACGGAGCTTGGGAGTAGCTTACCATCTTCTGCATTTCTTGATTTTTTTTTCTATTATAAACTCAATAACGTCCTTACGGTGAAAAACAGCTGCTATATATAGCATAAAATTATGACGTATATGATTATGGAAACTGATTCAGCAATCTCAAATTTATAAGAGATAGGTGAAGATCCCCCAGTACCGAACAGCACCCAATACCGGACAAATTCGCACGGAAAAAAATCCGTTGCCGGATTCATGAAAAAAGTCATGAATTCATAAAATTTTATGTTTCATGATATCATGACTAAAAGTCATGAAATCGTGACTATTACGCAAGAATTTGTATGCTCAGGGCGTTACACAAATTCAACTGTCATTTTCTTTACCTTAGTGAACGTGATGGCGATCGGTGATGTTTTCTAGTGAAATTATAAAAAAAAAGTTTTGTTTTTGAAAAAGTTTAAGTTCTTCGGAACCTTGTCATCATATCAATGACATTCTTGGCGAAATTTTCGTGAGTTCCCACATTGTTCCAAAATGTACTTACTTCTTCCTGACTATGCAAAGATTTTGCTTGACAAGCTCGTCGGCGATTTCGTGTGATGCACGTCTCATACACTGATAGGCAAAATAAAGTGCCCACCTCACCAGTTTTCGAATTTCTCTCATTGATTTGGTTCAAATTAAAGTTAACACACTTAAATCTTTTTTGATATTTTATTTTTGATATTCTTTTAAAATTGCACTTACGAAATTTTGATAAAATAAAAAAAACATTTAAAATCAATTTGTATTGAAAAAAAAAAATAGTGACAAAATAAAGTGCCCACTTCCTTCTTGACCCCAGAAAAGATGATTTAAGAATAATAAAAAACAATTTAATAGTTAATGTGTCCTCCTTTGGCCTTAAGGACTTGCTGGAGGCGCTTCGGCATGCTTTTCACCAGGTTTTGTAGGTGGTGTGGCGCGCTCCAAGGCTTCAAAATAATTATTTTTGTTGGTAACACCAGTTTTGTCAACCCTGGCATCGAGAATCGCCCACAAATTCTCGATGGGGTTGAGGTCTGGGCTTTGTGGAGGCCTTTCCAGCGGTTTAATCCGACAAGACCGGAAGAAAGACTTGGTATTCTTGGCAGTATGCTTCGGGTCGTTGTTCTAGAAAAATATGAATTTCTCTTTAAGGCCCGTCTGGATCAGCGAAACCTCCAGATTTTCCCGCAAGATGTTGATGTAGGAATCTGCCGTCATTATTCCGTAGATTTTCACGAGGCTTCCTACTCCATTCCATGAAAAACACCCCCAGACCATCACATTTCCTCCTCCATGATTCACCGTTCCTTGGATGTGACGCTCTGCACCACACACGAGCCCGCCGCTTTCGGTTAAACAGCTCGAGCTTCAGGAGCGCTGCATCCAAGGAACGGTGACGCATGGAGGTGTGATGTGATGAAATGTGATGGTCTGACAAGCATTTCTGAATGTTTGATGACTGGTGGTCTAATTGTCGAATACATATTGTAGAGTCTATTTATAATGTTATTAATGTTTAACAGCCAAGGTAAGGTCATTGAATAAACATGTACTTTATTACGTTAATCAAATGGTTTATTATTGAATAGATTCTCCATTTATGGGCGAATAAAGCTTGAATAATAGCTCTATTTTTACCAAGGCAATTATATAACAACCAATAGCTGAATAAAACAGCTCTCAGGAACTTTTCTCAAGGGAGAAATTGTTTATTGGGAAGTTGAACAATACTTGTGATTGGGAATTTTAATCTTAATCCGTAATAAGGGTTACCCAAGTAACATCTAAAACATCTTTCTTGGAAGTAGATAGAAGATATTGTTATATAGGAGTTTTATAGGTGAAATCCATAACAACGTTGGTAATTTTAAAGTTATAAAATAGTATTCAAAAGGCATATTTTGCCCAAACTTCAAATCGAGATGGGACAAATAGACTAGGTGAAATTATAACTCAAAGTACATTAATATAACTTAAATATGATTTATATCGCACCTTTTACCATCAAACAACAATAGGCTTTACAGATGTATTTTCAAATGGGTTTCAACTTATTCTTAACACCATGATCTATGACGTAAACTATGAACTGTACAATTATTACCCACTCCCATTTGCCGGTGCTTAATTACAAAATTCTGATGGCTCTGTCTCGTGATGCCGATAGAATATTATCTCCAGCTGATAGGAAAACAACAGATAACAATATGGTTGTGTATCTTTTGGAAACATTCTAACATCTGCAAGAGTTTTCTAATAAGGTGGAGCTGCTGGATGCAGGCATACCGAATCATACAGAAAATGGAATGGAGTGTTCTACACAAGTGGCGTTTTTTTCAAAGGCATCGGCATTTAATCGATAGGCAAGCATTCTGGTCCGTGAATGGCTTTTTTGGTAACATACAGCTTTCCCTCGAGATTGAGAATAGAACATGAATGGCTTTCCTGTATACCACTTTCATTTCCAGCAGTCCGCTCCGTTCTAATTCATTGAATATTTACCTTTGTATAGAGAACCTCAAAATTACTATGTATATACTTCACATCCTAAGCATTGATTTAGGGGCCGTAGTTAGTGTTTTCGCGTTCTAAATGCAAATCATTTTTATAAAATTCGAGCCGTTTCACTCATTGCGTTCGTAAGTTTTACTGCATTATTTACAAATGAATTAAATTTTGACGTTTGTTTGTTTTTGATTCACTGAAGAGGAAGCTGTAATTTAGTTGTAAAGATGTTATAATAACTATCGCAATACAAAGCAAAAACTTATTTGAGAAGAGCTTGCAGACATGCTCTTATGATGTATTATTAACGTATATTATAAGTTTTCTATAAATATTTCATAACCTCTCAATCTAGACAAGATTTAATGTGTTGAATGAATTGACACATATGACAGTACCGTCTAATAACATAAAACAATGCGAACGAGTAAGAAATGCTGAAAATTTTAGGTAAGGGAGCTGTATTCACTCTGGTTATGCGGTCTGGATATCGAATAATTTGATCAAGACAGTTATATATGGAATAAAATATATGAATAAATTTTAGGTTATTGGAATGAGTTCCTCCTTCTTTGTCGGGTGTTGAATCACCGCGTCCAATTAACTTGAACTATTGTGATATCCCCTTTTACTGTATATATAGTACATACATCATCCAGTGACATGTATGTCACTTAATGATGTATGTACTTCTGAGCTCATGAACACCTTATTATTGAGAAATAATGGTCCTAAGCTGCAGTGTGAGAATTCCCCCAGTCTGGTGCAATTAGCTTAATAAAGCCTATAAAATTGCTGGGGGTTGCGATCCTTATATCGGCAGGCTCTAAGAAGGGCTTACCAAATATCCTGGACCTACGATGGATTTGTGCACTGCAATAGCAGATGAGGAGTTCTGATGTTTCTCGCTCATCGTCACAGAAGCGACAGTTGGAGTTTTGAACAACACCGATCTTTTGTAAATGGTATCTGCTGGGGCAGTGTCCTGTTACTAGACCAGTGTAAAAACTGAGATCCCTTTTGCTGAGAGCTAATAGTTGTTGGATTTTCTTTGGGTTTATATTTACAAGCCTTTTTGACTGACTCGTATTAGGAGATGAGTTATTAGTTGGGAATGAGTTATTAGTTGGGATATATAATTCATGCACATGAACTATTCGAAATATTTTCAAACGGAACTGTAAGCTACGTGCCATATTGTTTTTTTTTATGGCTCAAAACAAATCTTACAAAAATAAGGATTTTTTGAAGATTTTACATATCTGCTTTCAATCACTTTAATGGCGCATGAATTTTTGGAGAGTAAAATCGAAAGTTGCACCAAACATCCCGAACCGCATTGGAAACAGAACCCTCATTGATGATTATTATACCATGTTTATTTTTTATATTTTATGACAAATAATTAGGAGTCTTTGACTTCATCACTCGGAATTATTTGTTGGTTTTAAGAAGCCATGAATAATCCAAACATATTTTTATTTCCTTTAATGTACTCTGCTTTGCACGTGGTTAATTTGATTACGAGTATAATTTGATGTACAAATGTTTTCTGCAGGTTAAATCACTTGAAAATAGCTACATTACAACTAATACATTATGCTGTACTATAAAAGTATTTTAAAAGTTATATAACTTGCAATGTACTCAATTACAACATATGCATGTAGTTGAAATATAGAAGTTACATGTTAGTATTTCTTGCTGTCAAAAAACATAATTATGACTAATTACTATTTTATATATAATCGTTAGTTCTATTATGTTGAGAGTACGTTTACAGATTGTTGATTGAACAAGATCATAGTTCTATGATTTTGTTATGAGACATCTATAGGATGTTATATAAGCCGCCATTTTTTGCGCTGTTTTAGCTCTACAAGTGTTTGGTTTCTAATCAGGAATACTAAAAAAATACAACCTAACATGTATTAATCGTGAATTTTAAACTGTTATATAACAAGTTGTGTTACTTGGGTACAACCACTCTTCTGCAATTTTTGAACAATGATTTATCTACAACTGTGTTTAAGAGCTTTTGTATTATGGGAAGTTGAAAAGTTGAATTCAAAGCTTTTCAAAGCAAACATATCTTCACTGCCGTTTTGACCCGTTTAAGTATTGTTGAAAAAGTGACGAAACAAATGTTGCTTAAAATTGTAAAATCTTGTCATTCAATTGTATGTCTCATATGGAACAACAGAGTCTGAATCTAGAGCAACAGCTCATCTTCAATTATTATAGAGAGCAGAGTTGGGAAAAATTCTGAAATTCACTCTACAGTAACCAAGCAAAGCCAATCAGCGAAGCCAGTGAAACTCACACCCATCGCTGCTGTAGGCAAAAAGCCTCGAAAATAGCAAAACACCCGTTGCTAAGGGCAACCCAGAATTACTGTAGAAAAATGTTCTATTTCCCGCTGCATTTCCCGCATTTAGAGCCTTCAATGACACTCATGATTTAGAAAATTCGCGCACCCAACATATGCTACTTGATGAGAACCATGTGATTTTCGCGAAAATTCAAGCCTACTACTATTACCATTCCCAGCACTGATAGAGAGGCTCTTAGTCAACCAAACTAAATTATCAACCAAAGTTGATGCAACGTTCTACTTGTTATTAAAATGCCATGAATGTGAGGAACAAAAGCGCTGCTAAGAATATATGCAACTTTTAATCATCATTTTATACAACTTATACTTTTGTTCAACTACCACGGCTGCTGTAAAGTTTCAGTCAAGCAGGCAAGTTTATTAATCGCCTACAACTGTTTCTTGGGGTGGCACTTTTTAGGTTTACATTTGTGGAATGTTTTCACGGTTTATGACGAAACTACCGGCACAAAAGCGGTAACAATTTAAATCTTCATTTTATTTGTTCACCAAGGGCAACTATAAACTGGGATCTTAATTGACGTATAATGTCTGTTTTCATGAAATGAGTTCATGATTCAGGGATCCTGCTTCATGATTTCATGACTCAACTTGCCACTTTTCAGCACCAAAATCGGAATCATAAATGACAGGCATCTAAATACATGAAAAGTGTTAATGTTTTCATGAACTGTGTTCATGATATCAGATTCTGCTTCATGATTTCATGACCGAAATTGCCACTTTTTGCATTAAAAATAGGAATCATAAATGACAGATGACTAAATCCATGAATAGTGCTTATGTTTCCTTGAATTTTATTCATGGTTCCAGCACAGTGAATCAATTGTCACCCAACACGCAACAACAAAGACATTGTCATCTCCTTTTCTTGTTGCAACAATTTCATTCCGCAACATCAGTTTATCATCACTTGAACAGAATATGACAATGATCGATCACCACGTGCACAGCATTTTTCTGGGCTTCGCATTGCAATTTTCGAGAACTTTCTCCGTGTTGGTAAACATTGACACATTATCAACCACTATCCATAAAACGAATTTGGTAAAATGTTTAACATAACTGATTAATCGCGAGTTGAAAAGGTTGCAACAATGTTGCGCTCTGTGATTGTCATGACAATTTTGTTTTTGATTGTATCCTTATCCGTAACAGTTGGGACAAACGGTTGTGAGCAAGCTTGCTTTGTTGTTTGTTTTTCGTCTGTTTTGATGACAATTTGATTCGCTGTTCCAGCATACATGCTTCATGATTTGAGGATTTAAATTGACATTTTTCTTCGCTAATTGAAATTGAAAACGTAACGTACAGCCGGCGTTGAAGAAATAGGAGTATCTATTTTTAAATGACGTGTAAATCCTTTCGTTCTAGGGCTTCTAGGGCAAGATTATAAATTAAGCGAGAATTTCTCAAAAATCGACATCTCTTATAGAAATTGCGTTCGATTTGGAAATTGTTTCCGGATGTCTGCAAAGTGGGGTCTTATCACCACATTTGCGGAATTTTTTAACCCTCAAAGCTCCGGGACAGACCTTTTATTTTCAATCGACTGGTGCTCAGAAACAAATAAGTGTAACGAAATGCGGTTTTCACTATGATCGATGGGATGAGTTAGACTTCCTGCGAGTGGGGTTTTCAAACCAGAAGTTCAGGTCTGGACATGTTTTTTAACCAGAAATAAGTGTTCCCTAGTCACATATTTTACAACTTTAACAACGAAACAAATGTCAAACAGAAAGGTTTTAACGTTTTTAGACATTATGTATCGGACCAAGGCAAGAATACATTTGGTTTATTTTCTTGCATGAGACGAAATCCGGAACCTGGTTCCGGAAGTACTTTACGGGTTGGTGCCGCGGTCAAGAAACACATGTAAATTTATCCCAAAGCGACAATGCGGCTACTTGAACGTCATGAAATCATCTCAGAAAACCAATGCACGGCATCAACTCTCAAAATTGTCAATTGTTCCATATGGCCAAGGCTGGGTTGTAAGGTCACTTCCGGTGAACCGGGGGAGCAAAAATGGATAAACTCAAAACTAAGCATGCGACAGCTCAAACTTCAAGAAATAGTTTAAGCGTTGCTGTAAGAATATGATTCTTGCCTATATGGACACTTCGGCCAGATTGCCAAACATTGACCGGATTCTGAGGTCACTTCCGGTGAATGTGGAGACAAACATAAATAACAGGTAAAACTAGAAAAGCGACCGCTCAAACTTCATGAAAGAATCTCAGCATTGCTGTAAGAACATGCTTTTTACGTATTGATGCTTCGGTCAGATGAACAGACAATGGCCGATTTCTGAAGGCATTTTTGGTGATTCAGAAAACAACCTAAGCGTTGCTGTATGAACATGCTTTTTACATGTATTGATACTTCGGCCATATAACCAGACAATAACCAGATTCTGAGTTCACTTCCGGTGAACCAAGAGACAAACACAAATAAAGTAAAACTGGACATGTGACTACTTAAACTTCATGAATTATCCTCATTGTTTCTGTAGGAACATGTTTCTTGCATGTATCAATTATTAAGACGATTTTATGAAGTGTGAATAGCCGCGCACCTCTTTTTATACTTTATTCATGTGTGTCTTCTGGTTCACCGAAAGTGACCTCAGAATCCGGTCATTGTCTGGTTGTCAGGCCGAAGTATCTCTATAGGCAAGGATCATGTTCTTGCAGCAATGCTGAGGTTATTTAAAAAAGTTTGAGCAGTCGCAAGCCTAGTTTTGAGTTTCATCCATGTTTGTTTCCTGATTCACCGGAAGTGGTCTTAGAATGCGGTCTTTGCCTGTCGAACTTGACGAAAAGTCAATAAATATATGAAGCATGTTCCAGCAGCTACTCTGAGATTATTTCATGAAGTTTGAGCAGTCGCACGTCTGATATATATGTTTATCTCCTGGTTCACTGGAAGTCATTTCAAAATTCGCTCATATTCTGGTTATCTGGCCGAAGTATCGATTGATGCAAGAAGCATGTTCTTACCACAACGTTGAGGTTATTTCATGACGTTTCAGTAGTCGCATTTCCAGTTTTACCTATTATTCATGTATGTTCCCTGAATAACCGGAAGTGACCTCAGAAACCGGCCATTGTCTGTTCATCAGGCCGAAGTATACAAGTAAACAATACAAACAAAAGCACGTTCGTATAGCAAAACTGACGTTTTTTTTCTTGAAATTGGAGCGGTCACATGCCTAGTTTTGCCAATTATATGTGTTTGTTTCTGACTCATTGGAAGTGACCTCAAAATCCGGACATTGTCTGATCATCTGGCCGAAGCGTCCATATAGGCAAGAAGCATGTTCTTACAGCTACGCTGGAGTTCTTTCATGAAGTCTGAACGGTTGCTTGTCTAGTTTGACCTGTTATATATGTTTATCTACAGATTCACCGGAAGTGACCTGAGAAACCGGACAACGTTTGACAATCTGGTCGAAGTGTCCATATAGAAAAGAAGCATGTTCTTACAGCAATGCTGAGGCGATTTCATGAAGTTTGAGCAGTCACATGCCTAATTTTGAGCTTCATCCATATTTGTTTCCTGGTTCACCGGAAGTGGCCCAACAACCCAGCCTTGGCCATATGGTACAATTGACAATATTGAGAGTTGATGTCTTACATTAGCTTTCTGGGCTGATTTCATGACATCAAAGTAGCCGCATATGTTGCTTCAGGTCAAATTTACATGTGTTCCTTGGCCTCGGCTCCTACCCGGAAAGTACTTCCGGAACCAGGTTCCGGCATTCGTCCCATGCAAGAAAATAAACCAAATAGTGTATTTTTGCATTGATCCGTTACATAATGTCTAAAAATTGCAAAAACTTATCGTTTCACATTGGTTTCGATGTTAAAGTTGTAAAACATGTGACTAGGGAACACTTATTTCCGGTTGAAAAACATGTCCAGACCTGAACTTCCGGTTTGAAAAACCCACTCGCAGGAAGTCTAACTCATCCCATCGATCATAGTGAAAACCGCATTTCGTTCAACTTATTTGTTTCTGAGCATCAGTCGATTGAAAATAAAAGGTCTGTCCCGGGGCTTTGAGGGTTAACTGTCAAATCAGAATTGCTGTATTTTGATCCTTTCAAGGCTCTGTTTGATCCCATTGTGGTACAGAGTTAGAAACTCACACTAATGCGATTTTATTTTTTTAACAAACCCCACCCCTATTTCTTCTCCTCTTTCCCACATCTTTATTTACCCAATGTGTTGATTAAGAAATAAACACAAATATGGCGATGGCCCAAATTTTTAATTGGTGGGAAACCTGAAGTCAAACAGTTGTTTCTGTAGATAACTAGAATTCCTTTAATGTGATTGGGTAGTAAGGGTTCATGCACAAATTATGTCACGCTCCAAGGGGGTGAGGGGGTCAAGCCAAGTGTGACAAGCTTTACAAATTTTTTGGAAGACCCATACGAAAAACGTGACAAAGGGGGGTAGGGAGGAGGGGCTCGAAAAAGTTGAAATTTAGCGTGACATAATTTGTGTACCATCCTTAATAAAATTCAGAAAAAATGCGTAAACAGTATTTCCAAGCTCGAAAAGCAAAACTAAATGTATGAAAAAAGTGTGAAGTAACATATATTTTTGAGTAATTGAGCCTGCAAGCCATTTCGCATATTTTTATAAAATTAAAACCAGGTTCCTGCAGTTCAAAACCCCCGGTTTTTCTGTGCACAATAAAAATGTGTTTTTTCTGTGCCGCCTCACCGAGTGCAGTCGGTAATAAATCATGCCCCAGGATACTTCCGTCATGCGTCGACTGATAAAACGCCAGCCAAATGACAAAAGTTTGGCTAACCGATGGGGAAAATGAACATCGGACGGAAGCTCGCAGTGAATCAACGGTGGTCAGTGTCTACGTCGGTTGAATTGGCGCTTGGTTCCTACCAGATATAAATAAATATGACAGCTTTGGCCACAACCCAGCGCACGATCCCAACCGCTCGGCCGATTATTGCGGGTGCGTGTTTAACATAAATCTTTGAAGCTTTTTTTTTATTTTTAAAGGTTATTAAGACTCGTAGTTCTGTTTCACGTTACGATATCAGACATTACTCTGTTTTGGTGAAAAATTCAAATGTTTTTTTGACAATAAAAATTAATTAAATTGTTCCATGAAGATCAACCATAAATCGAAAAGTGTTACTTTAGTCGATATTTCTAATCAACGACAACAATGTTAAATTTCGTTGAATCGCAGCCATCACCGAAAAGATTTTACGAACAACCACCCTTGGAAGCGAGTATCTGGAAATAAATTTATATCACTTCCAAACACAACAGTGTTTGTTCATAAATAAACATACGGCAACGTGGGGATAGGATGTGGAAGAAATGACGGAAACAGAGCTGAAACAAGCGGAAATCTGTCCACAGGGCTCACGCAGCACAGAGCGCACAAAAATAACCTTGCCCAAGCTAATGGCTGGTTACTCGCCGTTGGGGGTGGGATACCGATCTTAAAAAAACGATTGCTAAAATAATAAAAAATATCCTGTTCGCGATAATAAAACATAGAGAAGCTTTTTTCTCAGTATTACTTCTGCCACAGCAATTCCCCGATCAATGTGATGCCATATTTTTTACCAGAATTCGTAACTTCAGCTTTCTTACACTTACTTTAAGAAGTCGATATGGGTGTCTCAGAAAAGAATACCTTCAGTTTCGTCCTCTCGCTGGGAAGCGACGAGCTTTCAAAGCTGTCAGGGGTCCTGCCTATCTACTGTTTTTCGTGCTTTGAAAGGAATGATTGTGATACAAAAAGATGCTAGAAAAACCTCTTATAAGACGACTTTAATATCGCGACGACTTTAGATATTTCAAATCTCATGAAAGTAGGAATTGGTGCTAACGGTAAATGGCAGAGCATGGCTTACCATTGATACCTCGCGTACCTGAAGGAATAAAATAGACGTCCCCTCTATGTGGTCCTTGGCCTCTTGCCCAGCAACTCCTATTCCTACCTCCTTGCGGTACTGGACGGGGTACGAGTAACCTTAGGGAAGATTGGGTAACCAACCCCGGTGGGAACTCTGGTTGTATGCTGACTGGGAAGTCGGTGGTTACACTGTGCTCCCCTGACCGTTATTATCAGAAAAAAATCTCCATCAAATCTGTGCTCACCAGTCGATTTCTATAGCTAAGCTGTATGTCTGGGCAAAATTTTAAAAAAATCGTAGGGCCCGTTTTGAAGTTACGCCCTTTTGAATGTGTAAGTCCACTAATTCAAAGGAAATCTGAGATATTTTTACGAGTTTTCATTGATCGTGATTATCATAATAGATATAATATTGAAATTTGAATCAAAGTTGGTTTATGTAGTTATTTGTAACTTTGGGGAGGAGTTTTGAATGAGAAGATAGACGAAAGTTGGAGTTACGTCCTTTTGGAAGCGTACTCATTGAAAACACTAATTTCCAATAGATTAACTAGGCATTCTTTTAGGCAGGCATTCCGTTAAGCATGTTAAAATGTTTTCAATGACACATTGCACTTATATGTCGCCAAAGCCTTTCACAATTGATTATTTCTTCAAAGGCTCAAGCGCTGTAAGGCATTACGGAGCAATTTTCGTGTCATTATTATTTTCATAAAATATTGTTATGGCCCAACTAGCTACCTTGGGCCTTCCTTAGCCGAGTGGTTAGAGTCTACGGCTACAAAGCAAAGCCATGCTGGAGGTAATTTGGTTCAATTCCCGGGCGGTCCAGGATATTTTCGTAATGGTAATTTCCTTGACTTCCCTTGGCATAGAGTATGTTCGTACCTGCCACACTCTTTGATGCGAAAATGGCAACTTTGGCAAAGAAAGCTCTCAGTTATTAATTGTGGAAGAGCTTATTGAACACGAGTAGAGAAGCAAGCTTTGTCCCAGTGAGGACGTAATGCCAATAAGAAGAAGCAGAAGCTACCGGCTTTTGCGGCTTATTTTGTACTACCTCAGAACATAAACTTCAATTGCTGAGTAATGCAAAATTGGCCAAACTATAGAACTCTAGACCACTGTCAATACATTTGTGATCATTTGTAGCATACATTACTACATTTATATTTTTCAAAAAATTACAATTTTACCTTTGGGTTTCGGTCTTTTCGGTTACACAAACACGTTAAAGCTCTGTATAAATACAATAGTGAAAGAATTGTATAAATCAATCAATCCATTCTCATGCTAACTCGTGAAGAGAAATTGTATAAATCAATCAATCCATTCTCATGCTAACTCATGAAGAGAAAGCCAAGCCTCAGTACTTGAAATATGTTTAAGAAAAGTAAGAAAATTATTTATTATTTGGTTTCATTGAATTTAAAATTATAACACCTTCAGAGCTTTATGTTACATGTCTCCCTTGAAAATCTAACTCTCTTGAGAAGATTAACTCCGAATTTCATTACCCCAGAACGCAATATTACACTGAATGCTATTGTTCAGAATATATTATTACCTTGTAATACGTTGTCCCGTGATAATGGCATTCGAAGTAATGCCATTCTAGAAACTGGAACTTGCGGAGATGGTCTTCGGGTATTCGGGGTAATGGAATTCAAAGTCAAGGGGTATAATTTTGAAAAGATATATAAAATATGGTTAAAACAGAGTTGTTCATGGATTTTACGTAAATTCCGGTTTTGATTACCGGAAAGCATTGTGTTATTAGCTCGTTTCACAGTGCAATGTTTGTTCGTCCGCGTCTAATAGTATTTTCGAGGTGTTAAAGCGTGTAATATATGACAATTTATATACGTTTGTGTAGTTATCGCGAAGTCCTCTTGAATGATACTAATAGCAAATTAGTTCTATTGAGTTCAGAGAAGTTATTTTTGCCAAAAACTTCCTTGCTGAGATATTAACAATCACATCAGCCGGAGCAGTATTGTTCCATTATCAAAGCCCGCGCCAGGGCGAAGGCAGCAAGGCGGAGGGGTGCCGCTCATCAATATGACGACGGTATTGTGCAGTGTATGCCTACAGAAGATTGTTGCTGAGTGCGACCGTGTTTATTGCTTTGGAAGCTGCCACAAAATTTTGCATGCTAAATGTTCCGAGCTAAACTCCGCTGCAGTAGCAGCACTAAAACAGAACGTGGGGCTTAAATTCATGTGTTTCGACTGTCGCAAAGATCAAACCGATCTGAATGCAGTAAAAAAACACTGCTCTGAAATTGCTGCGAAGGTTAGTACGATGAGCAAAGCCTTGGATGAAATTGACTCGAAACTGATCGGGACAGTCAGAGCGAAAATCGATGACTTCCAAAGTTCTCTGCTATCACGGATGAAAGAAATTATTGTCAACGAAGTTGCTCATATTCAGCTGCAAAAATCGACTCTCGGTATCGGTTCATCATATGCCGATGTTACCCGTTCCACACTTAATGTTTCAACGTCAATCAGTAAGAACAAGGAATCAGCAACTCCTTCCAACCCTTCCATGCATAGTAAGGAATCAAGCACTCCCGTTATGAATGCATTATGCACTAATGAGAATCTAGATAACGACCAAGGATGGCTTCGCTCTGGTAAACGTCGTGCCCCAAAGTCTAACATCATTGCGAAACAAACTCCTACTCAGTCTAAACCTAACACAACATTTAAGTCCACAGCCCCGAAGACAGGCATGATTATGAAAATCGAACAAACTGTTTCTATCAAGCCGAACATTGCTCAATCAGTTGAAACGACGAAACACGACATTCAACAGAGACTCGACCCGGTTGCATTTGCTGTGCAAGACCTTCGTTTTAAGGAGTCAGGTGAGGCATTGATACGCTGCGAATCCAGAGAATCCGCCCTAAGGATGGTTACTACTGCGAAGAAGCAACTCGCTGAGAAGTACTCTGTTGAGATTCAGAATGCACTCAAACCACGAGTGAAAATCATTGGATTTGCCGAGAGTATGAACGAAGACGCATTGATTGAGATTATTAAGAATTGTGGCCCTGTTAATAACCTGCTGGTCTACCTATCAAAATATGGTTTCAATCCTACACAAACTGAAGATTTCCATTTAAACTTTTATTTGCTTTCGATCGCAGACTGTGCTTGTGAAGTAAAGACTCACCAGCTGCTATGACTCATCACAAACTTAAAAAAAATCACTTTGGGAGCTTCACAAAGTTTTCCAAATTGACAAAGACAAACATTTGAAATTAAGCTCTGTAAATGCTACAATTTTAAACAAAATAACAACGGATGTTCTAAACTTTGCATTGTTTTCTTCCATTTTGTGTCTCTGCTTTCTACGTTGTTAATTTTATTTTATTCCATGCACTGCTATCTATAGACGAAAACATAACTCGTAATTCCTTGACGTATACTTCGCTTCAATGTACAACAGGTAAACAATCAATTGCATGTAAAATAATCTGAATCGTGAGTACATGGGTTCACCAAGCTAGCCAGAATATTGTGCTACAAGAACTAATTTGGTTACATGATAAAATTAGCTCCGTAATGCCTTAAAACACTAGAGCCTATGGAAAATCACTTGATTGTGAAATATTTTGGCGGCATATAAGTGCAATGTGCCATTGAAAACATTTGAATATGCTCAAAGGTATAAGAATGCCTAATTATTCTAATGGAAATTAGTGTATTCAATGGTTACGCTTCCAAAATGACGTAACTCCAAATTTCGTCTATCTTCTCATTCAAAACTCCTCCCAGAAGTTACAACTAACTATTTGAACCAACTTTGGTTCAAATTTTAGTATTATATCTATCCTGATAATCACGGCCAATGAAAACTCGTTTAAATATCTCAGATTTCCTTTGAATTAGTGGACTTACACATTCAAAAGGGCGTAACTTCAAAACGGGCCCTACGATTTTTTTAAAATTTTGCCCAGGCATGCAGCTTAGCTATAGAAATCGACTGGTGAGCACAGATTTGATGGAGATTTTTTTCTGATAATAACGGTCAGGGGAGCACCGTGTGGTTTGCTTTTGGTTTTGCTTCTGGGAACCTGGACCAACTGTACTGCCCATAACTGCATAACAATCACATTCGACATTTTCGACAAATTGTAGTTAATACCAAGGAGAGTCATCAATTGATAAATAATTTCGATCAACTTACTGAAATCTGTGAGATTATTCTAGAAAATTCGAAAAAAATACCAAGTTGTGTGTGTCGACTCTATGACATTACCCCGAACGCCACTACCCCGAAGGCCACTACCCCGAACGCCTTTACCCCGAATGCATAGTATTTTGAGACTTATTCTAGCTAGAGAGTGGGGAGGGAATTGTACGATTAGGGGCGATCCATTAATTACGTAAGGGTTTATGGGGGGAGGGGGGGTTTGAGATTTCTTACGCGGCATACAATTTATTTGTAATTTTCATACAAAAAATCTTATCATGGGGGGAGGGGGGTCGAAAAATCCCGAAAATTGCCTTACGTAATAAATGGATCGCCCCTTACTTATGCTCAACCAGGGACGAAAAAAAATCATACTATACTCAATTCACTGTCATTGTAACCGCACCACCACCAATATGATTGTACCAATGAAGAAGGCGCAAAAGTAGATGAAGAAAACAAACAAGGATGCCCGTATGTTGTTGCTGTTTTTGATTATCAGAAGTCAGTCAGAAGTGTCAGTTTTAGAAAATTGATTATCAATGAGGGTCATATTAATTAAAAAATATGCTGCTTTACAGGTAATGAACGATCCGATGCACGGAATCGATGATATTGACGCGTCTTTAGTGTGCTTTGTGCAAAAAATACAACTTCCCGAAGCGGAATGTAAAAAAGTCAAGCTGTTTAGAATGAATATCATTTTTTGATTCCGATTATCACAAAGCAGCAGGTTAAAAAGAAACTGACAATCTTGCGGAAAGCGCTTTGCCAATCTTTGTTGTGTTGTCAAGGCGAGGATAAAACAAATAAAAATCAACGAAGATTTTACCTAGCAAGTATCAATGTAGGCGAGGGTAGATTGAGTATTTTCGTCCCTGGGCTCAACAATGTGTTTTTAAAATATTAGGAGATAAAAAAGCAGCAAGTTTTTAAGTAAATAATTTTAAGATACTTAGTTTTGTTTGGACTTGTCCTCTAATTTTGGTGAGAATCACACTGCCACATTGCAATGCTTTGAAGAACAGCTTATTTCGGAAAGAGGAATGAATTTATTATGAAAAGGATAGCTATAACATGCACAAAATCACGATGCAGTAAGGTATGGGCCCATTCACAAATTTCATAACGCTAGAGGGGGTGGGTGAGTGTCCTAGCGATGTTACGGCCCATACAAAATTTTAATAACATTCATACAAAAAGCGTTACAAGGGGGTGGGTGGGTGTCCAAAATGGCCAATTTCAGCGTTATGCAATAAATGAATGAGCCCTATCTGATGGACTACCTGCCTTGCCCTTGTCCACAGTTGATCAGCAGAAGTTTGCTCATTTCATTTTGTATGGTATCTAACTGCAAATATCTAGTGAATGAAAACTTTTATCGAAAAAATATTTGGTAGCACAACCGGTACCAAATATTTTTTCGAAAATAGTTTCCAATATTGAGAAATAATTCGTTAGATGCATTTGGCCATACAAATGTTTTCCGCATTACCTTTTAGCGATTTTTCGTGCATAGACACTAGCGCATGTGCGTTACTATGCGGCGAGTGGCGAATCAGGGTATGTATGTAACCCATTGGACGTCGGCACCCACTTCCTTCACTTGTAGGTGTCGGGCTACTAGCATTAAGATCTTCTTAAATATTTTGCTTCGTAAACGATAGTAATGGAAGATCATCCTGAGATAGTCGCTGCTAGTGTTGTTCTATGGAACCCGCTTAAAGACCAACCTGATAGACAACCGTTCCACCGCAGATTGCAGCTACAGTAAAAACTTTCGTTGGTTTGTGGGATCATTAATTTGAATTTCGAGGAGATAACCACAAACAATTTTTTTTTTATTTAAGACAATGAAGAAATTATGATGGCAGAAATGTGGTGAGCAAATCCTTAAGAGACTTATCTGTTTTAATACAAGAAGATGGAAAAGAGATTATAATTATAGCAGGGTTCGCTTTAGTGAATGCCTTCACGATATATTCCGTTAAAAAAAAGCTCTTCTTTATGGAAATATTAGTGACTAGCTTATCTAACGAAAACTTGAAAGAACAGCCTATGTAAGAAAGAAGGCCAAATTTCTGGTGAAATGTTTGCAACTATGACGTGAGTGATCACTGTAACAACGTGATGCTATGGCACCTATATTCATTAGAAAGGAAAATATGTGTTTAAAACAAAATTGAGATATGAACACCACCAAGAAATTCAAATACCGATGATAACGCAGCAAGATCATATTGAGAGTTATGGGTTTGAATTCCTCCGGTGGCGGATCTTATGCATTGAACATTTTGTTGACGACCCTGGGCATAGAGGCACATGTACAAGAATGGAAAATTGACAAGGAAAGCTCTCAGTCAATAAAAGGCTTATTTCATGAAGAGTCCATTCACAAATTTCGTAACGCTGAAGGGGTGATGATTTGGGTGGTTGTTCTCAAAATGTTACAGCCCATACACAATACGTAGAATTTCCATACAAAAATGATACGAGGGGTGAGTTGCAAATTGCCATTTTTGACACCTACTGACAACTAGTTTCCACCAATACTGCCATAAAATGCACACTTAGTATTCCATTTACTCAATGCCTACTTTTGTCGAATGTTATAAATATGCAGTTATGGGCATGTTAGTAGTGGCTCACAGCAGCGTCTGTTCTCCATGCCAGGGGCGGCTGATCATAGTCCGCGTGCCAGATAATGACTCTAAGCTAAATTGTGCACTTTACTCCTTCGAACATTTAGGAGGAATGGTCCTCCGGAAATCTAGGGGGTTGGTGTCAGGCCCTGCAAGCCAGCCGTAACGGATAATCTACGAGAGAATACGAACCGGGACAATCGGCGAAGGCCACAGCGACAAAGGGACTACGGTTGGAAGCTCAGTACGTGGAACTGTAAATCTCTCAACTTTATCGGGAACACATGCATATTCGCCGACGTGCTGAAGCACCGCGGATTCGGCATCGTAGCGTTGCAGTAAGTGTGTTGGAATGGATCAATGGTGCGAACGTTTAGAGGTAACCATACCATCCACCAGAACAGCGGTAATACACACGAGCTGGGAACAGCTTTTATAGTGATGGGTGATATGCAGAGGCGCGTTGTCGGGTGGTGGCCGATCAATGTGAGGATGTGCAAGTTGAGGCTCAAAGGCCGGTTCTTCAACTTCAGCATAATAAACGTGCACAGCGTCAAAATCATCATAGGAAATCCAAACGCTCAGGTTGGCCAGGAGGAGGAATTCAGACCGACTATTGGAAAGTTCAGCGCCCACCGGATGACGAACGATAACGGCTTACGACTAATCGATTTCGCCACCCCCAAGAATATGGCCATTCCAGCACAACCTTCCATACCGATACACCTGGAGATCACCACAGCAGACAGAATCACAAATCGACAACGTTCTAATTGATGAACGGCAGTTCTCCGACATTATCGACGTCTAACATCGACTCTGACCACTATCTGGTGATGGTGAAACTGCGCCCAAAACTCTCCGTCGTTAACAACGTACGGTATAAACGGCCGCCCCGGTATGACCTAGAGCGACTCAAGCAACCGGATGTCGCTACAGCATACGTCCAGCATCTCGAACAAACGTTGCCGAAAGAGGATTCGCTCGCCGAAACCCCTCTCGAGGACTGCCGGAGTACAATACAAGCAGCCATCACCGTCGCGGACGGACGCGAGGTGACCGAAAGGTGGAAGCTGCACTACGACGAACACTTGAATGGCGCTGAGAGCACAGGCATGGAGGTTCAAGGCAGCGAAAGAAATGACTTCGTCGAAGTTTTGGAAAATAGCAACAGCTCATCAATACCAAGACAGCTGTGAAAGATGGTATCGGAGCGGAACTCATTAAGATGGGCCCAGTCGTTTGTCTGCATCGGCTGCTAGTCAGAATCTGGGAGACAGAACAACTACCGGAGGAGTGGAAGCAAGGGTTTACCCTATCTGCAAAAAGAGCGACAAGCTAGAATT
This sequence comes from Aedes aegypti, assembly GCF_002204515.2. Lineage (NCBI taxonomy): Eukaryota > Metazoa > Arthropoda > Insecta > Diptera > Culicidae > Aedes > Aedes aegypti. The sequence goes on from NC_035108.1 coordinate 407,909,009, forward strand.
TAAATAGAAATATAGAGTGATCACTATTCTAAATCCCGCCTACAAATCCCGCTTATTATCTCAAAATATCTTCCGTCGTCTATCACCAATAGCAAATGAGTTCATGGGAAGTTATCAAGCCAGTTTCGTGAACGGCCCCTCGACGACGGACAAGATATTTACAGAACGGCAAATCCTGCAAAAATTCCGGGAATCACCTGTTCATTGATCTTTAAGCGACATACGACAGTATCGACCGTATTGAGCTATGGAGAATCATGGACGAAAACAGCTTTTCCAGAAAGCTCACAAGACTGATTAGAGCGACGATGGACGATGTGCAGAACTGCGTAAAGATTTCGGGCGAACACTCCAGCTCGTTCGAGTCCCGCCGGATGCTAAGACACGCTGATGGACTTTCGTGCCTGTTGTTCAACATTGCGCTAGAGCAGTGGTTCTCAGCCTTGTCGATGCTGCGACCTCCTTTAAAACATTACAAACGTCTCGCGGACCCTCAAAGGTGAATGTTCTTGGAATCAAATGCATTGAACCAAATGCAAGAATCCTGCTATGATCATTTGGAAGAGTTTACTAATACTTGAGCCAAGAATGTAGATTTCATAAACAATGTTGAAAAAATACAACAAAAATTATGCAGGGCAAGTAGGATAAACCCCTTGGGCACTTTCAGCTTTCACTTTAACATTGTCGATTTTTTTCCTAGAAATAATTTCTGCATCATATAAATAAAATAAAGAAAAATGATAACATTTAAGTTCTTTTATCGGGGGGTTTTAATTTTTGTTTTAGTGATTCGATTATTGGGAGTGAAAAAAAATCGATACTCTGGATAATCGAGTCCGACCTGTATTTAAATTCATTTTGTTGGTTTACGGCTAAAGGACATTTTTCCTGATTTATGAGATTTTGTCACATCCCTTGGCTTGAACTTAAATTTTGGATGTATTTTGTTTCCCTGTCCCTGAAATGTCAGATAGGAATAACCTCAGTGCAAAAAAGTTGAGCCCTTGTGGCGTTTTTGTCGACTTAGTGAACGTCAAACAAAGTCAAAAGTGCCAAGGTTCAAATTTGAACACATTTTTTAAATTAAACTTTAAATATGATAATAACAGCTATTTATTTACGCGGGAAAATTTACCAAAATAGTAACATGGAAACGGTTTTACCTACTAAAATAAGTTTTTATACAAATTCAAGGATTCAATTGAAGATTTCAGCAGAAATCGTCAGCTCTGGATGCCTTGTATTGAATATTTTAAAATACTTTCTAATGGGTTTCTATGCTAAAAGGGTGCTATGCTTAAATGCTTAATTTAATGAAAATTTGGGTGGATTTAGTTCATAGTGCATTATTAACATCCTGCAAGTTTTAAAGTCCTGTGATCAAAATTCGCGGAAATAGAGTCGAAAGAACAGCTCGTGCGTCATAAAATCTTGCGCATTCATCACGAGAACAAGGATCTGTCGCATCGTTCCATCGCTAAAACGTTGGGAATCGCGAATTCCACGGTGTCGCGAGTGATTAAGCGGTTCGAGTAACGATTGACCACCGATCGGAAGCACAAAAGGCCCCTAATCGCGACGAGAAGCAGAAAAAGTCCGCCAAAACCCGTGCCAGGAAGTTGTACCTCAACATGCTGACGAAAGTTGAATGCTACATCATGGACGACGAAACATAAGTGAAGGCCGACTTCAAATAGATCCCCGGCAACCTTTTTTTTACGGCCAAGGATAAGTTCAGCGTTCCGGAGCATGTGCGCACTCAGAAGATGTCCAAATTTGCGAAGAAATTCCTGATTTGGTAAGCCATCTGCACATGCGGGAAGCGGAGTGCACCTTTCGTGCGACCCATGACACGATGTACGGACAGGTGTACATGAAAGAGTGCCTCCAGAAGCGGCTGCTTCCTCTTCTGAAGGCCCACAACGTCCCAACAATCTTCTGGTCGGATTTGGCCTTATGCCACTACTCCAAGGACGTGCTGAAGTGGTATGCGGACAATAAGGTCAATTTCGTGCCAAAAATGTTCAACCCTCCCAACACTCCGGAGCTCCACCCCATCGAGAAATACTGGGCGATTATGAAGCAGCACCTTCTTAAACGACCTAAGGTAGTGAAGACAGTCGAGGAACTGAAGAAAGTATGGGTTTACATGCAAAAAACAATTGATTCACAGGTTGTGCAGAATCTTATGACCGGGGTAAAGGCCAAGGTGCGGGCATTTGCGTATGGACTGTAAATAAAATGCAAGTAAAATGGTAAAATGAAGTTTAATAGTTATTTTTCAATCCCTGAAAATTTGATGGCAATCGGATGAAAACTTTAATTTTGCAAATCAATTTTGTGCGTGGCAATTTCATCGTGGACACCCTTTATTCTGCGGTGAGGAGAATTTGTCAAATGTTTCACCAGGAAATCTTCGAAAGCTTTTCAGATATTCGTGAGGAATCTTCGCAGAAAACTACCAAATCATGGCCGTTTCACTGCGACAAATATCGATAAAAAATTTACTTGAAAACTTAATGAAAGATTCACAAGACTTTCGCGAGCGGTTTTTGTAAAAGCTGTGAAAAATATTGCTTTGTTCACTACTTCCAATAACTAACAAAGTTCTGCGAAATTTTTGGAGGATCTTGCCGGGAAGCTGGCAAAATCTGACAAGAATTAAACTATATTCAAGATCACACTGAATTGAACTACAATCGGCGTTAAGTAATCATGTATGGCTTGCTATGTAACCCGACAGAATGACATTGAAGGAAATTATTATAACAGTTGAATGAGACAAAAAAGGTTACGACTTAAAAATAATTGAAAAGAAGAATCTTTGGTCAAAAAAAAGGTCGTTCCCGCACCAAATGTACCATGTACAAAACGCTGATTAGACCGGTGGTCCTTTACGGGCATGACACGTGGACGATGCTCGAGGAGGAACTGCAAGCAGTTGGAGTCTTCGAACGTGGGGTGCTTAGGACGTGATTTTTGGCGGTGTGCAGGAGAACGGCGTGTGGCGGCGAAGGATGAACCACGATCTCGAAGGAAGCAAAAGCTGGAATAATGCGTTGGGCGGGGAATGTTGCAAGAATGCCGGACAACAACCCTGCAAAAATGGTGTTCGCTTCCAATCCTGCAGGTACAAGAAAGCGAGGAGCACTGCGGGCACGGTGGGCTGACCAGGTGCGGCAAGACCTGGCGAGTGTGGGTCGCAGCCGAGGATGAAGGGAGGCGTGAAATTGTTGACGCGGTTTTATTGTATACATTGTATACATGGTATTATAATAACAATGTAATACCAATAAATGAATGAATATGAACATTTCCAAAAATGTTTTCGATGGTAGTCGTTATTTTAGATTTACTACTGATAGACAATATGATGGCTGATATCACGCCAAAGTGCTTCCACGCTTCCAGCAGACTCATAAGCTTTTCTCAGCATAAACAATAATTTGATATCAGCGCATGGTTTAAGTTTGTTCAGTTCTCGGAAAAGTTCGCCTGTTCCTGATGATGGACAGTTTATTGCTTGTTTGTTTCGCAACTTGAATCGCTACTTTAAACTTAAGCTGTTGTCAGCTCAACCGTAATCGAGATTGTTTCCTGATATAACCATCCTTTGCCTCTCTCCTTACACATCAAGGAGCAAGGTCGTTTGTCGAACCCACGCATTCGAGATACAGTGCTACCCGCATAATCATAAAAGACAACCATGTAGTCTGGGAGAAAGTGGTTCAAAACAATCATATTCTGCCGTTGAGTTATTTAAAAATATCTGTAGAATAGTATTAGCATTAGCTTGAGCGTTTTAAAAACTCTATTTTAGGAATGACTTTGACGTTTCAGCAACCACGCGCCTCCATGAGATTAGTTAAGAAAAAAAAAATTTTGGTTTTCATTCTCCAGTATCAATAGAACTTGCACTAGTGATGATTAATTTTAAATCATATTACTTTTTTTTCTGGCATTGTATTATATTTCTTCATTGGTGCAGTTTACCTCGGTTGCCCCTGAAATAAGGAATAAGGCAAAGGGTGGAATGGTTCGCACGAGACCTTCTTATACTGAGCTGTCGGAGTGTTACGGTTGGATTGGAAGATTATAATGATTGTACCACTCACTTTCTCTTTTTTTACTTTTCCAATGCAGGATACCAACAGAATAGATATAAGACATGTCATAAGGCACGATTGTTATAATGATACGAATGATATCTGATAAAATTTGAAGGGTTTTGTAGTATGATGAGTGTTTACAAATGCGACAGATTAACTAGGATGATTGAGGTTAACGATTGCTCTTTTTATGTGAGATAACAGGTATCATGTATCAGTGCGCATCGTACCTTCGTGCTGTGCGTACACGAATTCTCTCTGCTCATGGAAGTTTTCTTAAAAACTACCTAAAGCAATAAAACAGTACTTTTCAGTGCTACAAAAACAGTACTTTTCAGTGCTAAAATTGAAAACAGTACTTTTTTGTGCTACTTAAACAGTACTTTTCAGTACTATTTTTTCTACTATTGATCCCTTTACGATCCTTGTTTGGACCCGTGCTTTAGATTTTTCGATGGATCCGTTGGCGAAAGCTAGTGGTGGTAATCCTTCTTGGACACCGTCTTGGGAAAAAACCTTTTAGGAGGTCACGTCTTCTTCCGTTTATTAACTTAACATAGTACCAACAACAAACAAAAGGAAGGATGAATCTCTGAATTCACAACTTCCTTCCAAAAATGTGGGATTTAAAACTGTCACTACACGTGGCAAGAATGGAAGAAAGGACGCTTCCCCGGAATGCGAAGTTTCTTCCAAGGGTGAAATGAATAATTGTATCGAAATGAGCAATCAGTTCAAATGCTCTAGACAAATTTTCCGAACACCAAATCGAAGCAGCCTCTAGCCCAGGCTCTTTGATTCAAGTGAGAAAGCAAAGAGTGCCGCCTATCGTGGTCAGTTGTTCCGAATTTGGGGGATTTAGGCAGGAGATCTTGAACTCCATTAGGGGAATCAAGGTTTCCTTCCAAATCGCAAAGAAAGGAGACTGTCGCGTTTTGCCGGAAACTCTTAAAGATCGTGAACTTCTTCTCAAACATCTTGAAGAGAAGAAGCACAAATTTTTTACTTATGACGACAAAACTGAACGTTTGTTCAAAGTTGTCTTGAACGGTCTCTCGAGTGACTATAAGTCACCTGAAGAGATCAAAAATGGAATAAATGATTTACTTGGATTTTCCCCAGTCCAAGTAATCATCATGAAAAAGAGAACCCAATCTGGCATTGTTCGGAAAGGGCTTTCTCAAGAATATTATTTAGTTCAATTTAACAAAAAAGAACTAAATAATATTGAAGCTTTAGAAAAAGCAAGACTTATGTTTGATGTCCGTGTGACATGGGAACATTTCCAGAAACCTGGAGGAAATTACCAGAATTCCACTCAGTGCCGTCGGTGCCAAAAGTGGGGTCATGGTACAAAAAATTGTCGCATGGATGCTAAATGCATGATTTGCGGAGATTTTTCTCACGCTAAGGACGTCTGTCCAGTGAAAGAAGATACCACCAAGTTTATATGGTCTAATTGCGGGGCTGATCATAAGCCAAATTTTTGGAATTGCCCTTCACGCAACAGAGTCGTTGAGGCTCGTGCCAGGCAGATGAAAGATAATATCCGTTACGATAACGGTCGTTTCCAGAATTTGCCTGGTAGAGTATCGAACAATGCTCATTTTTCAGTTAACGATCGCTTGATTAGGAATGATACCCATCAGGAAGATCATAATCATGCTCATTCACAAACTAATTTTAATCCGTCGGGTAGCCGTTCGAATTTTTCGAAGGTATCTACCCACGGTAAATCCTTTGCCGATATCGTAGCAGGTAATTTGAACTCCTCCCCTATTCATTCCATGAGTACCCATTCTACTTGTTTCAAATCAAATGGAAAAAACCCTACCGCCACAGGTAACACCTACTCAGCTTCTTCATCTACGGAAAATTCTAATGGGAAAACATCAAATGTACCCACTTCAAGTGATATGTCTACCTCTGATTTTAATTTTCTGAACTGAACAATTGAATCTAAGGATTGATGCAATTTTTAAAGCCACCACTATGACTGAAGCAGTCCAAGTAGGTGTAAAATTTACAAATCAAATTGTTATTGGATTACGTTTTTCTAATGGATCCAATAAAAATTTAAATATTTTAAATTGGAATGCTCGTTCTCTGAATGCTAAGGAGGACGAGCTGTTTAATTTTCTTACAGTTGATAACGTGCATATAACAGTTATTACCAAAACGTATTTAAAACCTGGATCTAAACTCAAAAGAGATCCTAACTTTTTTGCTTATCGTAACGAACGACTTGATGGGGCATGCGGGGGAGTTGCAATCATCATGCATAGGCGTATAAACCATCAACTGTTTTCATCATTTGAAACTAAAACTTTTGAAACTTTAGGTGTTTCTGTTGAAACACAGTCTGGTAAATATACTTTCATAGCTTCCAATTTGCCTTTTCAATGCTCTGGACAGCAGGTTAATTTGCTCCAAACTGACTTGTGAAAATTGACTCGCAATAAGTCAAAATATTTTGTCATTGGTAACTATAATGCAAAACATAGGTCATGGAATAATTCTCAAAGTAATTCCAACGGCATAATTTTATTTGATGAGTGCTCTTCAGGATATTTCTCAATTCAATACCCTGATAGCCCTACATGTTTTCCTCTTCTAGAAACTCTAGTCATCTTTGTAGCCAATTAGTAACTCATGCTGATTTTGATTCTGATCATGCCTCTGTTACATTTTAATTGTCCCATGAAGCGATTCTCAATCCTATCAGCTCCACTTTCAATTATTTACGAGCCGACTGGAATATATATGAAACGTATGTTGACTCTAATCTTGACGTTAACATTTCTTTAGAAACTAAACTTGATATTGACAATGCTCTTGAAACTTTAACAAATTCCATTGTTGAAGCCAGGAGCATTTTTGAATCCGTGATTATAGACGATTATCTTAAACTCTTGATCCGTCTTAAAAACGTGAGAAGAAGGTAATTTCAACGCACTCGCGAACCTGCTGTGAAAATAATATGGCAGGACGGGGACGGACCTGGTGTAGTGGTTAGAACACTCGCCTCTCACGCCGAGGACCTGGGATCGAATCCCATCCCCAACATAGTCACTTATGACGTAAAAAGTTATAGTGACGACTTCCTTCGGAAGGGAAGTAAAGCCGTTGGTCCCGAGATGAACTAGCCCAGGGCTAAAAATCTCGTTAATAAAGTCAAACCAACCAACCAACCATATGGCAGGATTTGCAGAAAGAAATCAAGATACGTTTTGCTCAATTAAGAAACAAAAATTTTGAAAAATAAAATTTCTCAATTGGACCCTGGCTCTAAGCCCTTTTGGAAATTATCTAAAATCTTGAAAAAACCTCAGAAGCTAATACCGGTATTGGAAGAGGAAAACAAATTATTACTAACCAATTCCAGAAAAGCTCAAAAACTTGCTGTGCAGTTTGAAAGTGCGAACAATTTTAATTTAGGACTTATTAGTCCAATTGAAAATAAAGTTACTCAGGACTTCGAAATTATTCTCAATCAAGAGAACGTTTTCGAAAATGCCTGGGAGACTGATTTGGAAAAAGTGAGAACTATTATTAAAAAAATCAAAAATATGAAAGCTCCTGGCGATGATGGAATTTTCAACATCCTCATCAAGAAACTTCCAGAAAGAAGCTTATCATTTTTAGTTGATATATTTAACAAATGTTTTCAATTAGCATATTTTCCTGACAAATGGAAAAATTCTAAGGTTGTTCCAATTTTAAAACCAGACAAAAATCCTGAAGAAGCTTCTAGCTATCGTCCAATCAGTTTGCTTTCCTCAATCAGTAAACTTTTTGAAAAGGTGATTTTGAACAGAATGATGACCCACATCAACGAAAATTCATTTTTTGCCAATGAACAGTTCGGATTCCGCCATGGACATTCGACCACTCATCAACTTTTACGTGTAACAAATTTGATGCGTTCCAACAAATCTGAAGGCTATTCTACTGGTCTTGCTCTTCTAGACATAGAAAAAGCATTCGACAGTGTTTGGCATGAAAGTTTGATTGTAAAATTAAAAAAAAACTTTAACTTTCCAACATACATTGTTAGAATAATTCAAAGTTATCTGTCAAATCGTACACTTCAGATTAATTATTCGAACTCCAGATCTGAAAGACTTCCTGTAAGAGCTGGTGTTCCTCAAGGCAGCATTTTGGAACCAATATTATACAATATTTTCACATCTGACTTACCTGAGTTACCTCAGGGATGTCAAAAATCTTTGTTTGCGGATGACGCAGGCCTCTCCGCCAAAGGACGAAGTCTGCGTGTCATCTGTAGTCGATTGCAAAAAAGTTTGGATATTTTCTCTTCATACTTGCAGAAATGGAAGATTTGTCCTAATGTTTCCAGAACTCAACTAATAATATTCCCACATAAACCAATAGCTCATTATTTGAAACCTTCAAGTAGACATGTTGTCACGATGAGAGGTATTCCAATAAATTGGTCAGATGAAGTTAAGTATCTAGGGCTCATGCTAGCTAAGAATTTAACTTTCAAAAATCACATTGAGGGCATTCAAGCCAAATGTAACAAATATGTAAAATGTCTCTATCCCCTTATTAATAGAAAATCAAAACTTTGTCTTAAGAACAAGCTTTTGATATTCAAACAAAATTTCAGGCCAGCCATGTTGTATGCTGTACCAATATAGACTAGCTGTTGTAATACCAGGAAGAAAGCTCTGCAGAGAATTCAAAATAAAATTTTGAAAATGATTCTGAAGCTTCCTCCCTGGTATAGTACCAATGATTTACATAGAATATCCAATGTTGAAATATTGGAACAAATGTGAAATAAAATAATTGATAATTTTAGGCAAAAATCGTTACAATCTTCTATTGCCACGATTAATGCGTTATATGTTTAGGTTAAGTTAGGTTAAGTATATTCAAAACGTTTTTTTTTTCTCTTATAAGCAGATGAAATCAACTCATCTGTAAAAAATCTGAACTTGCTGTGCTCAAGTACAAGGACACTAATATCAGAAAAAAAATCATAAACGCATCTTCCTGTTTGTCATGCCGTGATGCAAGGCAAATCAATTGCCGGAAGTTACCAAAGTTACGGTCAGTATTCGTACGTCTGTTATAACGTGCTGCGAACACAGCATCGTTATCTCCGACCTCAATCTCACATCCTCACAATATTGGAAGACCGGAATGGCCTGGTGTTCAGCCCTCCGGTCCCGCGATTATTAATTCTAAAACGGTTCAAATTGTCATTTGTCGCACATCATCGTTCATATATGGAACACACAGATCCCGGCAGGATGAAACGATAACGGCCTTGTCAACAGCGCTGAAGGCACGGGCTTCGATTGGCTTTTGATTTTTAACCTCTTGCTTGGTAGGGGGAAATCGTGCAAAATGCTGGCGTTGTTTAACGCATAGGGTTTCAAGACAAACCTGCCTTATCTGTATGATGAGTATTTGATATTGTCTGTTGAAATGACTTGGACTACGAAATATGTAGAAAGGGTAATTTTATAACTTTCCTCAATTGTTGATTGCAACGATGCAAACTTCTTCTTATTCTTCTTGGCATAACGTCCTCTCTGGGACAGAGCCTGCTTCTCAGCTTATGAGCACTTCCACAGTTATTAACTGAGAGCTTTCTTTGCTAAAGTTGCCATTTTTGCATACGTATATCGTGTGGCAGGTACAATGATACTCTGTGCTCAGGGAAATTTCCTTTACGAAAAGATCCTGGACCGACCGGGAATCGAACCCAGACACCTTCTCAGCATGGCTTTGCTTTGTAACCGCTCGGCTAAGGAAGGCCCAACTATGCAAACTTGTTTGACTTAATTTTGACTTCGTTCAATCAGATGCAACCAAACATTCCGTGGCTATGGGGAATTTTCAGCTTTGTGTTGAGTGCATTGAGAAAGGGCACCAATCATCGGATTTGGGTGCATGAACAGGTTGGCACGTGCAATTGTGCTTATTTTTTCTGACGTTTTGGTCCCACCTCCTATTTGGAGATATTCATCCATGAATATGATATGTCTCCTTATAAACTTATGGGATATCAGTAATTGTTTCCGACGCGGTATATCATGTCCACAGACAAACAGACGTTACACTCGAATTAGTTTTGCAAAATAACGCTCAATTTTAATAATAAGTCGTTTATTTAACGTCTTACTTATGGCGCTCGCATAGCATTTATTCAAGTTTGACGCTTGCTCACCACCCCAGTTGGCCAAATACAATATTTTTAGCATTCTCTGCGCTTTTATATTGCGAAGCATCTTGATATGTCATTAATTTGCGAAAAAGGAGCTATTTTTTAGAACGTATTGAAATCGGGGGTGTAACATTTTGTATAAGGTACAATGGGGGAAGTGTATCAGTGGGGTAAGTGGATCATTCGTCAATATTAAGCATAAATACTTGAATGTGTTGAATGTTTTCGCACCATTGCTTCGTTTTAGATTATATTCTTACGTCCACACTAATACTGTTGCAAAAATGGTACTACACGTACACTAACACAAGCAAACTTGTTAGCTGCAAAAATTAATTAATTTCAAAATTGTTTTCCATCAATCAAAAATCTATTGTATCTTTGTCTAAAATCGAATTCTATTAGTTTTTTCGACACATGGTGAGCATTTCAGTTCTAATTGAATGAATCACAATGAAACATATGTGATTATTGTAAATAAATACAAATATATTGTACATGGTACACTTACCCCTACTTTTTAATGGGATGGGGTAAGTGGATCAAGTACTTACTTACTTATTTGGCTTTACATCAATTATCTTGATAAAGCCTCGCCAACAATATTTCGCCAATTCCCTCGGTTCATGGCCGCTTCTCTCCATCCTCGACTGTGACCCACGCTCTCCAGGTCCTGGTGTACCTGGTCAATCCACCTAGCTCGCTGCGCCCCACGCCTTCTTGTTCCGACCGGATTCGTGGCGAACACCATCTTTACAGGGTTGTTGTCCGGCATTCTTGCAACATGCCCTGCCCAGCGTATCCTTCCAGCTTTAGCTACCTTCACGATACTGGGTTCGCCGTAGAGTTGAGCGAGCTCGTGGTTCATCCTTCGCCGCCACACGCCGTTCTCCTGCACGCCGCCGAAGATCGTCCTTAGCACTCGGCGTTCGAAAACCCCAAGAGCTTGCAAGTCCTCCTCGAGCATAGTCCACGCCTCATGCCCATAGAGGACTACCGGTCTTATGAGCGTTTTGTACATCGTGCATTTGGTGCGGGGGTGAATCTTTCTTGACCGCAGTTTCTTCTGGAGCCCATAGTAGGCACGACTCCCGCTGATGATGCGCCTTCGTATTTCCCGACTAACATTGTTGTCAGCCGTCAACAAGGATCCGAGGTAGACGAACTCGTCCACCACCTCGAAGGTATCCCCGTCTATCGTAACACTGCTTCCTAGGCGGGTCCTGTCGCGCTCAGTTCCGCCAACCAGCATGTACTTTGTTTTCGACGCATTCACCATTAGCCCGACTCTTGTTGCTTCGCGTTTCAGGCGGGTGAACAAATCTGCCACCGTTTCAAATTTTCTCCCAATAATATCCATGTCGTCCGCGAAGCAAACAAATTGTCCGGATCTCGTGAAAATCGTGCCTCGACTGTTAAGTCCGGCTCTCCGCATGACACCTTCAAGCGCAATATTGAATAACAGGCACGAAAGTCCGTCGCCCTGTCGTAGTCCCCGCCGAGACTCGAACGAACTGGAGTGTTCGTCCGAGATCTTCACGCAGTTTTGCACACCGTCCATCGTTGCTCTGATCAATCTTGTGAGCTTCCCGGGAAAGCTGTTCTCGTCCATGATTTTCCATAGCTCTATGCGGTCGATACTATCGTATGCCGCCTTGAAATCGATGAACAAATGGTGCGTAGGGACCTGATACTCACGGCATTTCTGGAGGATTTGCCGCACGGAAAAGATCTGGTCCGTTGTCGAGCGGCCGTCGATGAAACCTGCTTGATAACTTCCCACGAACTCGTTTGCTATAGGTGATAGACGACGGAAGAGAATCTGGGATAGCACTTTATAGGCGGCGTTTAGGATGGTGATTGCACGATAATTTTCACACTCCAGTTTGTCGCCCTTTTTGTAGATAGGGCATATAACGCCTTGCTTCCACTCCTCCGGTAGCTGTTCCGTTTCCCAGATTCTGACTATCAGCCGATGCAGACAAGCGGCCAACCTGTCCGGGCCCATCTTGATGAGTTCAGCTCCGATACCATCCTTGCCAGCGGCTTTGTTGTTCTTGAGCTGTTGAATGGCATCCTTAACTTCCCCCATCGTGGGAGCTGGTTGATTTCCGCTGTCCGCTGTGCTGACGTAGCCATCGCCTTCGCTGTCCTGACCTTCTGTGCCTGTGTTTTCTGCGCCATTCAGGTGTTCATCGTAGTGCTGCTTCCACCTTTCGATCACCTCGCGTCCGTCCGTCAAGATGCTCCCATCCTTATCCCGGCACATCTCAGCTCGCGGCACGAAGCCTTTGCGGGATGTGTTGAGCTTCTGATAGAACTTCCGCGTTTCTTGAGAACGGTACAGCAACTCCATCTCTTGGCATTCCACCTCTTCCAGGCGGCGCTTTTTGTCCCGAAATAGGCGGGTTTGCTGTTTCCGCTTCAGTCTGTATCGTTCCACGTTTTGCCGCGTACCATGCTGCAGCATTGCAGCCCGCGCTGCATTCTTCTCCTCTAAAACCTCCTGGCACTCCTCGTCGAACCAATCGTTTCTTGAGCTCCGTTCCACATATCCGACAACGCTTTCGGCAGCGTCGTTAATGGCTGCTTTGACTGTCATCCAGCAGTCCTCAAGAGGGGCCCTATCGAGCTCGCCCTCATCCGGCAACGCTGCCTCAAGATGCTGCGCGTACGCATTGGCGACATCCGGTTGTTTCAGCCGCTCGAGATTGTACCGGGGCGGGCGTCGGTACCGTACATTGTTGATGACGGATAGTTTTGGGCGCAGTTTCACCATCACCAGGTAGTGGTCGGAGTCAATGTTGGCGCCACGATAGGTTCTGACGTCGGTTATGTCGGAGAAGTGCCGTCCATCGATCAAAACGTGGTCGATTTGCGATTCTGTCTGCTGGGGTGATCTCCAGGTGTACCGATACGGGAGGCTGTGTTGGAAATAGGTGCTACGAATGGCCATGTTCTTGGAGGCGGCAAAATCTATCAGTCGTAGGCCGTTCTCGTTCGTCAGCCGGTGGGCGCTGAACTTTCCAATCGTCGGTCTGAACTCCTCCTCCTGGCCAACCTGAGCGTTCAAATCTCCTATGATGATCTTGACGTCGTGGCTTGGGCAGCGGTCGTACTCGCGTTCGAGCTGCGCGTAAAATGCGTCCTTGTCATCATCAGTGCTTCCGGAGTGTGGGCTATGCACGTTGATTATGCTGAAGTTAAAGAATCGGCCTTTGATTCTTAACTTGCACATTCGTTCATTGATCGGCCACCACCCGATCACGCGCCTTTGCATATCACCCATCACTATAAAAGCTGTTCCCAGCTCGCGTGTGTTGCCGCAGCTCTGGTAGATGGTATGATTACCTCTAAACGTTCGCGCCAATGCTCCTGTCCAGCACACCTCCTGCAGCGCTACGATGTCGAAACCGCGGGTCTTCAGTACATCGGAGAGTATGCGAGTACTTCCAATGAAGTTGAGAGATTTGCAGTTCCACGTACCGAGTTTCCAATCGCTAGTCCATTTTCGTCGCTGTGGTCTTTGCCGATTGTTCCGGTCCGTATTCTCTCGTTGACGTTCCTGTGCTGATGTGTTTTTACGGCTGGCTTGCAGGGCCTGACACCAACCCCCTAGATTTCCGGAGGACCATTCCCCCTAAATGTTCGGAGGGCCATAGTGCGCAGTTTAGCTTAGAGTCCTTCTCTGGCACTCGGACGATGATCAGCCGCCCCTGACATGGGGAACAGACGCTGTTGTGAGCCGCTCCTAACGTGGAGTACAGACGCTCCAGGTTTGCAAAAGCAAACCCCCCCTTCCCTGTCAGCATACGACCAAAGTTCCCACCGGGGGTTGGTTACCCGATCTTCCCCAAGGTTACTCGTACCCCGGCCAGTACCACGAGGAGGTAGGGATAGGAGTTGCTGGGCAAGAGGCTAAGGACCGCACAAAGGGGTCTATTTTATTCCTGCAGGTACGCGAGGTACCAATGGTACGCCATGCCCAGCCATTTACCGCGCCAAGTGGATCAAGTATTATTATTATTTATTGGCAAACTGCTTACGAGAGTTTTAATAAGTTTTAATATTCGCAAATGTTGTTTGCCATTATTGTTTTCATTCCCAGCTTAAATTTGTCCAATTGACCATAGAGAATTTTAATAAATTCATCTAAAAGTTTTTTTTAACCTTTCTGGTATAAAAAATATATAAAATAATAATAATTTCGAAACTCACACGAAACTTTTCGTGGTTTTTCTAAGCTGAGTTGCAAAAGAGCAAAATATACTAATTCTCCAATTGAAAACATATTGCCGTACATTATTTGACCATATAAATTATTCTAGACAGATGATACAAACATATTCGTAAATAGAATAAAAAGATTTCAGTTTGTTATTCAAAAATAAATGTGACTAATATTTTCAAACTACGAGTGTTTATCGAAAACTTCGTTAGGAATAATCCTTCAATGCTTTTGTATAACTTATGTGTATAAATGGATGAATTTTCTCCAGCTTAATCTAGTTACAACATTTTTTTGTTGTGCTAATTAGTGTACACTAATGTAAACAAATTTTTAAATATATTTTGATTAAATAAAAATACTTATTAATCTTAAAGTGTTGAAATGTACCATTACTAGCACTAATAATAAGAACGAGGATAATATCATTCTTACTATACATAATTACATCACATTTCTTTTGAGAACAGATTTTTTCTATTGGTGATCCACTTACCCCACCATGGTGGGGCAAGTGGATAATTTGGCGCAATTTTTTAAGTCCCTCATACTCAATACTTAACAATCAGAAAAATCGAAATTGTCGATGATTTGAAGTATATTAGTCCCTCATTTGCTATCCACAGAAAAAAGTTCGAATTACATTATTCACGTTAGCTGTACATAACAATGAAGTTAACTATTGATTTTTCTGTATCCACTTACCCCACGGTACCTTACCATAAAATTTAACTGTTTTCAAGATTTTCTGCGTATTTTAGGCGATTTTTTCGGTCCACCTAAAAATAACATGCTTCGAAGGACATTGACTAGTTTTTGTTGGTCCAATATGATATGTATGGAATGAAATATTACTACAAAAACTTCAAATTCGTTTTTCTCAAAAGCAGTTTTGTGTCACTATTCCCGTTCGCTTCAATAACAATACACTTGACGTGTTGGTCCAGAAGCGCTCGATTTTGTATGAATCGTATTCATTTTTGTGTGACTTCCAGAGAATTAAAATCGACAAAGAAGCAATCAACAAAACACAGTCCGTAAGAATCTACCAGCGAAATAATCGATTATTTGATCAGCGCTCTCTTCTTTATTCAATCCCCATTAGTGGATTACAACAGAGTTGTAACAGATTGTGTTACTCAGTGAGCGCGTTTTTTTTTAACAAAATATGTTCTAAATTTGGCTGGATAGTAGTAAAATAACAATATATCCTCTACATTAACCTTTATCCGATTCTATGACAATCCCAGAAAACAATTTAATATTCGTAGCGATTAACACACAACTATTCAGCAAGATCAC
Organism: Aedes aegypti; assembly: GCF_002204515.2. Lineage (NCBI taxonomy): Eukaryota > Metazoa > Arthropoda > Insecta > Diptera > Culicidae > Aedes > Aedes aegypti. The sequence goes on from NC_035108.1 coordinate 407,924,853, forward strand.
AGCCAAATGTTGCGGGTCAAGCTTTTTTTTAATTGAAAATCTTTCTACTTTCGAGAGCATAGAGTTTCTTTGTCATAGAATTGAGTTTCTTTGTCGGAGAATATTCTCAGTATATCACTGTGGAAGTGCTAATTTGAACATTTAGCCGAGAAGCAGGCTCTGACCCAGTTGAAATGTCATGTCAGAAAAAAAAAGAAGAAGACGATACCTAAGACACATGGTCGTTTTATTAAAGGCTCGGAATTTAAATTTGTTCATGAGATTTTTCTACTAAAAAAAATTGGTTACACTGGATTCTATATCGTAAGGGAGATATGATAAAAAACAGGGCAGTCGCAGCTGAGCTGTTACGTTATGTCCTAGGATGATACCATCTAAAACACTATTAGAGCATAAATTTCATGCTAATGTCTCATTCCAAAGGTGGGAAAGAAGTTGAGGGAAGTGTCACAAGCCTGTCAAAATTAACAAGGGTTGGTCAAATATGTCAAAATTTTGTGTGAAATAATTTGTGTAAAATCCAATGACTCAACGAAATAACCTCAGTTTGAAAGAAGGGAACATTTCTAATGATTAGGTAATATTGCAGCCTTTTCACCGAAAATTTTTCTGTCGGTTTAATTCGTAAGAATGACAAATGTTCAAAAGAAGGGTGATTATCTATGAAAATGGCAGTAGCTATAATTGGAATTCATGTTGATGGATTTGTTTATCACTTTGTGCATTATTATTTGTCCTCATGTCATGACTCGAAAGAACAGCCTATGTATGAAAGAAGGGCAATAATCCTATGAAAATATAACAGTTTGGACAATAATAACAGATTTACACGAAAATGGACGAGCCCAAAAGTTCCTCACAGACAGCACATAGATGGTTCAGATGATTACAATGTCTTGATTATTTTGTCTTGAAGTAAGTCTACAGTTGAAAACCTTTCGAAGAGATATGAGATCTAAAAAATTGGTCAACATGATAAATAAATAAACTAAACTTAACTAACATTCGGATTGTTCGAAAAAAAAAACCTACCCGAAAAAATTCACGATCTAATAAAAAAAAATCTAAGGGGGGTGTGTACAAGACACGACCGCATGACGTTAACTATGCCATGTGATTTGCTGCTTTTGAGTTTTAGTCAATTGTCATAATTGTCAAGTAAATCTATTCTATCTGAAAAGGTTGGTGTATCCAAAATAATTGATTTTATATTGAACAATATGAAAATGATTGCTCTAGACAATAAAAAAAAACTGACTCTTCAATCTATACCAAACAGTGACAATTTATTGCACTGTGCAAATACAGTTACATCATATAAGGATAAAAATTGAAGATAAATGGTAGAAACGTATCGGAACCTTTTCTCAAATTGTTTGTGTTTATGTTTGCACAACACACTAACACATATGTGTATTTCACCATCAATAACATTTGATTAACATTTGACATTTGATTGATAAAAATACCGGCATGAATCCGGAGTCATGAATCATTTTAATTTTCACTTTTTGGAAACAAAAAATATGACAACTTCGCCAGTATATAGAAATTTGATACGCATCCAACCATCACCAATACTAATAAATGCTACTGTTTTCTAAAATGTTAATCAAATGTTCTCTTCTTCTTCTTTCTGGCGTTACGTCCCAACTAGGACAAAGCCTGCTTCTCAGATTAGTGTTCTTATCAGCACTTCCACAGTTATTAACTGAGAGCTTTATTTGCCGATTGACCATTTTTGCATGTGTATATCGTGTGGCAGGTACGAAGATACTCTATGCCCTGGGAATCGAGAAAATTTCCTTTACGAAAAGTCCTCGACCAGCGGGATTCGAACCCACGACCCTCAGCATGGTCATGCTGAATAGCTGCGCGTTTACCGCTACGGCTATCTGGTCCCTTTTCTCGCGTTTCATGCTTATAATGACACATTTTTTCATGACAGCGTTACATTTATGTAATATTCAAACAAACTATGTATGGTTCATCACTACAAGTATACACTAAAATATATACATATATTTTTCTCTTTTCGCTATTACTAAACACATCTTTTGAATGGTTCGGCATTATGGATGATGACGTATTTTTTTAAACTTCTAACAAAAACTTCTCGAGACAAAATGCAAAACTAGCTTTAAGTTTAAGTTGTATTTTTCCTCCTTATCCATGGATCGCATCAATGACCAATGGTGACTCCCAGATCTTTTCCTGCCTCTTTAATAAACACCCTTCCCGTGGTGATTGTGGAGATGCAGAGGTATTCTCGGTCTCTAGAAGCAACAATCATTACACCCTTACATTCCTTCCCCATCCCAACTGACTGTAAGGACTTGGCCGGCGCCGTTATTGATCGATAATATTAGATCTGCTAAAATTGTACTTTGAGAATAAGCGAAAACTCCCATTCCTTATTCATTTGGATCGTAGTGCAATTCTCACCATTGACATGTACAGTCAGTGTATGCTATGCAATGCTGCTATGCTTAAAATGAATAGTTTTTTATTCCATTTGAGTAAAATGTTGTATATATTTCTGACCGATTGGTGAGAAAATATTGAAAGTCTATCGATAAATGGCTGGGTTATTACAGTTCGAAAACTCACATAATTTCGTGACGATCACAAGATTTTAGATTCTCAATTGACACCCAGTGTATAGATGTAAGACGTAATTAACGTCAAAAAATCCTAGCCAAACCCTTAACGTCGCTCACTTACTGAAAATATGGATGGATAAAATATTTTCTTATGAGTTTCGCTTCAATATATCTCATAAATTTGCTACTAAATTAGCTGATAATACTGCTTTTTGAAATCAGAATATCTAATATAAGGACGAAAGTTAAAATCACATTGCCTGTTGCTAAATTCATAAATGTTTCAATATTATATTTCAACATGAAAAACTGAGGATGCTATTAATAATGATTTTTCCAAACAATACATCAATGAGGTATTACCGCCAGGAAGGGCTTAGGGTTGACTTTGACCGCGCTTTTTGATGCATCAAATGCATGATGCATGAACGTCAAAAAACTAAATTATGGCGAGCTAGTGTCTATTTTCAAAGTATTCTTGAAACTTGCATATTGGTTGCATGATTCTGATATTGCTTTGCTGTAAACATAGTAGTCAAAATTCATAAGGCCCAATGTCACCCCAAACAACGGTACATTATGTGTTAAAAAAAAATTGACGTTTTTATTCTGGAATATATTTACAAGATGGAGTATTCCGGGAAACGATTTTCCGAGAAATGTGGTAGCTGGGAAATGATTTCCGGGAAATGGTATAGAACCCCTTTAGGTTCTATACAATTTACCGGAATACTCCATTTCCCGGAAAGATATTCAAGAATAACTAAAACAATCAACGTCAATGAAAACTTTGAAACAAATGATGTTCCGTCGTTTGGGGTGGCATTGGGCCAGAAGGTTGACTTTGATCACTAGATTGTCAAGGTTTAGTTTTTTGACGTTCATGCTCGCCATGAGATACAGTGAAAAGGGTGGTCAAAGTCACCCCCTAGGCCCAATGTCACCCCGCACGCCGGAAATACTTCTTTGATGTTACGTTTAAAAAATCCATGCTTAATTGCATCCTAACTTTTTTATATTGAATTAAAACATTTAAAAATTATCAATTTAGCAACAGGCAACGTGGCTTTGATTTTTGTTCTACTATTTGATATTCTGGTTTGTAAAGCAATTTCCCTGGCTAATTTAGTAGCACAAGAATATACCATACTCTAGTCAATCCCTTGAAAAAAAAAAATATTTGTAGTTATAAAGACACTATCCACCATATTTTTAATTAGTTAGCGAGGTTAAGGGTTGTGCTTTATTTTTTTTAGATCGAGAATTTTTACGTGTAGGATTTTTTCCGATTGCAACATACTTTAGTTTATTTATATGTCATGTAGACCAACTTTCTAGATCTAAAATCCCTCCAAACTGTAGACTTACTTTAAGACGAAATAATCTCATGCCATTTTAAATCTCTACTATGGTATTATATGTAGTCTGTGAGGAATTTTTCTGTTGGTCTATTTTCGTGTTATTCCGGTAGTGTTACTATTGTCCATATTGTCCATACTTTCATTAGATAACACAGCGTAACAAAAATGACATTTTTGCGTGTCTCAAGAACCAAATTATGTGTCTCAAGTAGATTTGGGGTTGCTGAACCTGATGCCGTTCTCAGAAATGTTCCAGCACGTCACAATTTTTAGCTACAGGTCAGCAAAGTTGCATAAAATACTGGTTTTCTTTATCTTTATATAAAGTTTAAAGTATAATTTATGAAACTTTTCAGTGACCTAATCCACCGAGCATACAAAATAGAACTTCAACTTTCATTTCAGATATGATTTGGTTGAAATTTCCCGATTAAGTTTGGATTAATTCGATTTTTTCAACATGCTTGCTGTCTCCATACAAAATTCATCGTTTCTCTTATATGGAAAACTACAATACTTTCCTCAATCATCAAGAAATCCCTTTAGAGCATTGAGAATATTATGAACTTTGTTGATAAGTATTGTTTAACACATGAAGTTTGAATTCAGTGGCAAAATAAGCAAATAAATTCCCTTACAAACTGGTAAACTTGCATGCAAGTTGGCTAAAATAGTCAAATTTTGCATTTTCAACAGCCAATATCTCAAAAACTAGATGTGCTATGAAATTTTTGAAAACGGCAATGGATTCAGTAACCCTTAATTAAGTAATTAGCGATATTTTGGTGCTTGAGACAAAAACGTGTTCCGCAGTGTAATTGCCCTTTTTTCATACATAGGTTGTTCTTTCATGTTATGCCATGAAAACAAATAGCAATATTCAAACTGATAAACAAATCCATCAACATGAATTAAAATTATAGTTATTGTCTTTTCACTAGACTCGACTTCCACGAGATACGACGGCCTTACAGTTGAGGTCGAAATACGCGTATCTGTCAAAGGATACAAACTCTAGTGGAATTAAATGGTATAGTACTAAATTCGGCTTTTTCATCTACTTATAGGTATTCTACTAAACAGCTCGAAGATTTATTATCATGAAGTTTATGCTGTTATGTGAGTTTTCAACTGGTATCATCTTTTTCTTATTTTTTTCTGGCATGACGTTATAACTAGGACAGAGTCTGCTTCTCGGTTCGATGCATTGCAATGTTCATATTAGTACTCTCATGGTGATTAACTGAGAATATTCTTCGCCAATTGACAGAAACTTTATGCTATCGAAAGTAGAAGAATTTTCCAACTCGAAAAGATTCTCGATCGGTGGGATTGGAACTCGCGACTATTATCTGTGGTATTGCTGAAAAGTTGTACGTAAATTTCTACAAATATTACACTCAGGCATATAAACTACCGAAATACATTCAAACCCCTTAAGAAAATTCACCACGAGAATTCGGCTTGAAATTAATACATTTGCCTTATCAATACATTTGAATCATTAATAGATTTGATAACAAAATATGTTTTCGCTGTTTTCTTGGAATCTTATCAAGGACCTTGAGAATAATAGGCCCGTGCGTACATCACTTGCCTATCGACGCCTTGAAATGGAGCGATGTTTAGTATACATAAAATATTCGTATTCCAATAATCGCCCCATTCTTCTTAAAGCAAAATATATTAATTCTGATAGCGCCGTTCGCTGCGTGTAGGGCTCTTGTAAGCTGTTCAGTTTTGACATTCCCATCGCAAAAAAAAAACAATCCGCCAATATTCTGGGAAATAGCATTCCGGGAAATGGGTCATTCCAGGTAATGGATTCCGGGATACGGCATTCCGGGAAATGTCATAGAATCGAAAAATCTGTTTGGGAATTCGTCCGCTAGATGGCGCTTATAAACCATTTTCTTCAAACCTCTACATTTAAAGATCCCGATACGCTAGAAAGTTGGAGTCTTCAGAAATGTGGTTTAGCAGATCAAGGAATATCTTTCGGAAATATATTTCTTTGGTAATTTATTCGCTAGAAGGCACTTGTAAGAAATTTTCTTCAACTTTCTGCACCTCGAGATCCTGAAGAGCTTAAAGTTTGTTCTTTTAGTCATCTGTTGGTTAAAATTGTGACGTGAACGATTTCTTTCATTTGTCTAGCTTATGATAATGATAGGGCCTTCCTTAGCCGAATGGTTGGAGTCCACGGCTACAAAACAAAGTCATGTTGAAAAATTCCCGGTCGATCCAGGGATTCTTTGACATTTCCCGGAAAACCAATTGCCGGAATGCCATTTCCCAGAAATCATTTCCCGAAATGACCCATTTCCCGGAAACCCTTTTCCCGGAATGCCACTTCCCGGAATGCCACTTCCCGGAATGTACTAAGAATAAACTTTCGCGGAACCCGAAAAATTGCAGGATTGGGAAATTCTTCTACTTTTGAGGGTATAGAGTTTCTTTGTCAATTGGCGAAGAATACTCTCAGTTAATAACTGTGGGAGTGCTAATATAAACATAGATCCGAAAAGCAGTTGAAACGTCATACCAGAAAGAAAAAGAAGAAGATGATACTAATTGAAACACTATCACATTATAAAGTTCAAGCTAGTATCTCATTCCAAAGGTGCGGAAGGAGTTAAGGAAGCGTCGCCTTATAAACTTGACAAGAAAAGAGTTGGTCCAATATGTCAAAATTGTGCATGACATAATTTGTGTATAATCCAGGGTTGCAAAAAGTCATGAAATTCACGCTACAGTAGCCAAGCAGAGCAAATCGCAGTCAGCGAAGTCAGTAAAATTCAGCCTCTCGGTGCTGTAGGCAAAATGCCTAAAATGTAGTAAAACACCCGTTGCTAAAGGCAACCCAAAACTACTGTAGAAAAATGTTTTATTTTCCGGAGCATTCCCCGCATTTACAGCCTTGGATGACACTAATGATTAAGAAAATTCACGAACCCAATATAGGCTACTTGATAAGATTCACATTTTCAAAGTAGTGAGAAGAGCCACATGAGTTTTGCGACATTCAAACCAACTACTATCACCATTCCCAGCCCTGATAAAATTCAATTACTTAATAGAATAACCTTAGTTTGAAAGAAGGGAGAATTTCTGATGTTTAATATTAGCAGCCTTCTTACCAAAAAAGTTACTATCGGTATAATTCGGAAGAACGGAAAATTTTCAAAAGAAGGGTGATTCTCTATGAAAATGACATTAGCTATAACTGAAATTTATGTTGATGGATTTATTTATCAGTTTGAACATCAATAATTGTTCAAATAGCATAACTCGAAAGAACAGTGTATGTATAGAAGAAGGGCAATTATTCAATGAAAATGTAGACAGTGAGGACAATAATAATTATAAGGTACAGTGGGGGAAGTGTATCAGTGGGGTAAGTGGATCATTTGTCAATATCAAGCATAAATACTTGAATATGTTGAATGTTTTCGCACCATTGCTTCGTTTTAGGTTATATTTTTACGCCTACACTGATACTATTGCAAAACTGGTACTACACGTACACTAACACAAGCAAACTTGTGAGCTGCAAAAAGTAATTAATTTGAAAATTGTTTTCCATCAATCAAAAATCCATTGTATCTCTGTCTAAAAACGAATTCTATTATTTTTTTCGACACATGGTGAGCATTTCAGTTCTAATTGAATGAATCACAATGAAAAATATGTGATTTTTATAAATAACTACAAATATATTGGACATGGTACACGTACCCCTACTTTTTAATGGGGTGGGGTAAGTGGATCAAGAATAATTATCATTTATTGGCAGACTGCTTACGAGAATTTTAATAAACATTAATATCCGCAAATGTTTTTTTCCTTTATTTTGTTCCATTCCTAGATTGAATTTGTCAAATTTACCATAGAAAATTTGAATTATCCCACCTAAAAGTGTTTTTTAACCTTTCTGGTATAAAAAAATATAAAAAGAATAATAATTTCAAAATTTACACAAAACTTTTCGTGGTTTATCCAAGTTGAGTTGTAAAAGAGAAAAATATACTAATTTTTCCAATCGAAAGCATAGTATCGTACCTTATTTGACCATATAAATTGTTCCAGGCAGATGATACACATATATTCATAAATAAAATAGATCGATTTCAGTTTGTTATTCAAAAGTAAATGTAACTAATATTTTCAAACCAAGAGTGTTTTTCGAAAATATCGTTAGGAATTATCTTACAATACTTCTGTATAACTTATGCGTATAAATGGATGAATTTTCTCCAAATTTTTCTACTTACAATGTATTTTTTTTTGTTCAAATTAGTATGAGCTAATATATAGATACTTTTAATTATATTTTGATTAAATAAAGATACTTTTTAATGTTTAAGTATTAAAATGTAACATTACTAGCACTAATAGCAAAAACGAGGGTTATATTATTATATATCACACTACATTGGTTTCGAGAACAGATTTTTTTTAATGGTGATCCACTTACCCCACCATGGTGGGACAAGTGGATCATTTGGCGCAAATTTTTAAGCCTCTCATACTCAATACATAACAATCAGAAAAATCGGAATAAATGGCGATTTGAAGTATAATAGTCCCTTATTTGTTATCCACAGAAAAAAGTTTGAGTTACATTATTCACGTTAGCTGTACATAACAATGAAGCTAACTATTGATTTTTCTGTATCCACTTACCCCACGGTACCTTACTATAATAGCACGAAAATGGACCGGGCAAAAACTTTCTCACAGGCTGCACAAAAATGGTATAGAGGTTTTTAATGTCTTGATATTATTAGTCTTAAAGTAAGTCTACAGCTGGAATTTCGTTTTATTAAAAAAAAAAAAACTGAAAATATGGCAGATAACATCATGAATATATAATCATGATGCTATCCTCCATATTTTCATTTCAAATTATTTGAAAATTACTCTTGCAAATATTTTTACACGGCTTTCGCAGGAATAAGTTCAATTATTATGCTACTAAATTAGCCGGTAAAACTGCTTTCAGGTGATTATAGAACGAAGCCACACCTCAAATTTTCAAGAGCACAAGATTTGAGAACCCAATAGCGCCTCGCGTAGAAAATTTATCCCATTGTCACCACCAGCAAGCAAGTAGTTTGATTGATTTTCAACGCGAACTGTTGTCAGATTCTCTAGTCTTGTCCACTTGAAAATTCGAAGTTTGGCTTCCTTTTATAATCACCTTCAAATCAGAATAGGGTTTCGTTCTACTTCGTCGTAAGAGCTACTATTCGTCGTATCAAACTTAAAATGTTCCACTACGGTGGATATTCCAACTTACCTTCAACAAAGATTCGTTTTCCAAATGTAATTTTGTGAAAGCTTTTATGATTCGTCCACCTGTACACCAAAAATGCAATGAAACTACTGTATTTCGATAAATAACTTCAGTTCAATTATCCACTTTACACTTTTTCACCGAAATCGCATGGACGAACACGATTTGAGAGAAATGCTTAGCGATCGACATCAGTCACACCACTTTCCAACACAAGTTTCTTCCCGCCCCCGTAGGTGACTTATTTCGCCGGGCACTTATTTTCACTATGGAAAACCTTCGTACTTCTTCACTGAAGGATTTCATTCCAATCACACGCCGTAAAACTTTAATAAATCCCCAAATTTTACGAAATTTCCTCAACCGCCACGTATAATTGAGAATGTAAACAAAGTTCAATCCGTCGTACTGAGAAAAAAAAAGTTTGTGCGTATCACTGTGTGCGCGACGCTCGACGTAAAAATACGGTTCATTTGATTGTACACCCGATTCTGTTTTTGCACGGGGGATGCGTACCGTGCAAAAAAAGTTTTCAGTTCAAAATTTCAAAAACCGTGCAAAAAAAGTAACACCATTTCTCGACGTTTCATGAAAAAATAAGGTTTTGGCGGAAAAAAATGTATGGAAACTTTTTTTGCACGGCCGTGTAAAAAAAATCCGTGCAAAAACAGAATCGGGTGTATTGTTTTCGCTGTACTGTGAGCAAATGCCAGAATTGTACGGTCAAAAGGAATTGTGTTCATGTGTTTGGGCTGAATTTTGATGAGGAACAATTAATTTTAAAGGAAATTAGTATATTCCATCATGCTGAAAGAATGGAGGGAGATGCCCGTAGATCTATATTTTCTAGTAAAACATTTTATTATAGCGTTGATGTATTGTGTTTTAACCACTCAATACATCAAAGTTGTGAGACGAATCTGGAAACTGATTGCGACGGAGCTGAAAACGATACGACGGATTGAGAATACGGTAAGATGCATTTTCTTTGCTTTATTTCCAAAAAGAGATCAAGATTTATCAAAATGTTATTGTACAATGCTAAAGCCGTTTTGAGAATGAATTGTTTGACATCGGTATGCACCAGCATCATTCACTGCAATACTGGGAAAATTGCAGTTCTCACTGATCAATGCTTAATACGAATAATACTAGCACATCACCCTATTAAATATAAAAACAAAAGCTAAAATCACGTTGCCTGTTGCAAATTTTTTAAATAGTTTTATTCAACATGAAAAATGAGGATGCAATTACGCATTGATATATCAATGAAATATTACCGCCATGCGGGGTAACATTGGGCATAGGGGTGACTAAAATCATTTCTTTCGATGCATTTCGTGGCTGGTATGAACATCGAAAAACTAATCTATGACTATCTAGTGGCTTTTTACAAAGTATTCTTGGAGCTTGCCACATTGTTTTCATGATTCTGATATTACATTGCTTTAAAAGAAATGGCTTAACACCGGAAATTGCTTATTTTATTTATCATAGAATAGCTTTCCGAGAAATGGGTTATTCCGGGAAATGGTTTTCCGGGAAATGGGTCATTCCGGAAAATGTCTTTCCGGGAAATGGGGTATCCGGGAAATGATTTCCGGGAAATGGTATAGAACCGATCCAGGATCTTTTCGTAATCGAAATTTCTTTGAATTCCCTGGGCATATCATCGTACTTGCCACACGATGTACGAATGCGAAAATGCCAACTTTGGCAAAGAAAGCTTTCAGTTAAGCACTGTGGAAGTGCTCATAAGAACGCTTAGTTGAGAAGCAAAAAGAAGATGATCCTGATAAGCAAGACCGTAGATATTTTCAGCATTGTATTTTTTTCATTTGCTTGTTATCATTTACCAACAAACCAATATAAAAATCTTTCTGCACCATATGAAAGTCGTTTTGTGCAATATCTATTTGGCATCGATTTATATCAGGATCATTCATTGTGAAGCAGGAAAAATATCATTTTTTCATTAATCAAACAGGATACAGCTAATCACACTACACGAGTTGGCAAATATATTCTACAATTTTCTTCCAGAATGAAACATGCATTTCAATTCAATTCTATCGTATACATACACTGTTTCTTCATGCGTTCAGCCATCATTACAGAAAGTTACAGAAACCCCTTCATGAAATAAATCAAACCTGAACATAGCACTGAAAATTCAAATAACAAAATACCCTTGCTCTACACCTGCACCAAGGTATTTAGTTCTAGTTGGTAACCTAGTTCACAAGGCTCGCACCTACTGTTGTTGACATCGAAACAAATTGCTTCCTCGACTTTTGCCATCCGCCGGTTTCTAACCTACAGTTGTGTTCAGAATAATAGTAGTGAAAGCCGATTTTCATACAAAATGCTCAACTTTGGCATGCTGTAACTTTGTTTCTATATGAGCAATCGGCATGAAATTTTGGCAGTGAACTACAAATATGCTCAATTTCATTATCAAAAAAATTTAAAATTTTCACACTACCGGCTAAAAAGTTAAGCACCAGGTGAAATCGCTCAAAATAATAGTAGTTTTAATAATTTAAATATCTGTCGTATTTTGAATTTTAGAATTTTTCTTTACACATCTTTTCAACCATTTCCACCCAAGCTTTAAATGTATAGACAATACAATTTTTTACTAAATAGTTGCTGAACAAAAATTTACAAAAGAAAAGCTACTATTATTTTGAGCGATTTCACCTGGTGCTTTACTTTTTAGCCGGTAGTGTGAAAATTTTCAAATTTTGTGATAATGAATTTCAGCATATTTGTGGTTCACTGCCAAAATTTCATGCCGATTGCTCGTATAGAAACAAAGTTACAGCATGCCAAAGTTGAGCATTTTGTATGAAAATCGACTTTCACTACTATTATTCTGAACACAACTGTATACCTAGTAGCAGATCCCGTTGTTGGTAGCTTACAAAGGACGACGTTGAAATCCAACCTTCATCTGGCACACTACGTGATAGCATCATCATTTATTTATGGTCTTCCTCTTTTTTTTTTCTTTTTCCCTCCACTCGACTGTTTCCGATCATCACGACAGGGGAAACACTACACATTCAATTTCAGAAGCTAATCAATGCCAAATGGAGAGTACGACTACATATGTGTGTCCTCTGCCCTCCGGATGGTTCCGGTTATAAATCAAGCGTTATAGACAGCCAGCCGATCGTTTCGATGTTCACTTTTGTAATTGCGGACAGTTCCGGTTGGGCGAGATGAAGATATTCAATAGATGTTTGAGGCTAGATGTGTAATTCCTTATAAAAATGAGTAATCCTGAGTTTAGTGTAGTTTTTTTAAGTATCGAATAAAATGTATGGTTCGAGTATGAAATGAAATTAAGTACCGTTTTGTCTCAAATTCCGAACAGACTCAAATTCTGAACACTCGGTTTTTGTATGTCCATTTGTTTGAAAGTTTTCGCTGGAATATGTCACCAAATAACAAGGAAATGGCAATCAGTTGAAATTCAATTTTAACGTATCCAATACACAGGAGTAGTGATGATTCTCTAGTTTGAGACCAGTATAACAAGCTCAGATTAATTTATTTGCCAAATTATTCGTTTGAATACGATTCATTCGTGCTATTCGAAATATTGAATCAAAATGTTGTTCCATACTTTTAAGTAAAACCAATATTAAAACTAATAAAATCAACATTGTTATTGGTACACACAACAGCAAACAGTAAGACTTTGCGAAGAAATTAAAACTTTCACAAATATCAGCTAATTTATGCCAATCAGATGCATTTGAAGTCACTGTTGGCCTTAAGTGTTCGGAATATGAGTCAAAACGGTATATGTGTGCATCGATAGTCTTATAATGAATAAGCGCCTTACCTTATTGAGTAAGCAAAAAAAAACAACTTTGCCATTGCCGTCTTCTCTTTACAAAGATGGGAATTCACGGCTCGAAGCAATTGAATAAGACAGCCAAATCAACAAGCATTTTAAGAAGGCAAAAATTCTTCGTTTTATTAATGAGTGACCAATAAAATTTTAGGACACGAGTAAAAATTTGAATATGAAATGCAAAAAAATTAAGCAAGCAATTTTGATTTGCTTAATTGTATCTAATTATTGCACATTTAAATTATTTTTGGATAACATAAGGATGGTTATTATTTTCTAGAATATGATGATATTTGTCCCGTTTAAAAAGTAGGTGGTTGCTTTCTGTTTTATCACTCACCTTACAGCAAGCAGTTTTTTTTTCACTGTTCGCTCTCCTGAAGCGTGTGACTTCAGATGTGAAGGTGACGTTCGCCATGCGGAAAACTACCGTTCTCATCTTTTGCTTGGTTGGTTGGCATGGTATGGCGCGCTGCTTGTTTGATGTGGCATTACTAGGATTAACGAAGCCTTTTTTTATTAAGCGGTAACCTTTGGTGGGTGCCATGCAGAGTATGGATTATCAAACAGTGAAAAGTCATAAGAACTCGTTGCCCCAATTACTTTTGAGAGACTGGGAGGTGTCTTCATTACAGTAAATTCAAGTACTGATTTGACAAAAGATTTTATGACATGGATTTGAATTTTCCTCTATAATTGTTTATAGATATCAAGTTGCATTATAAATCCAGGCAAAATGTTAAAAAAGATGGTGACTATCCTAAGTGTGATAAAGAAACCTCAGTGCAGAAAAATAAATTTTGAGGATATGTTACTGAACTTCTACATTATTTTCTTTAAAGCAAAGTCAAGTTGCTTGAATTACGACATTGTACGATGTTGCTTGTTTACTCTCAATTTTAGGTTTTTAGTTTAATAATGCCCTTTATTGATTTACCAACATTATATATTCCTGATACGGTTAAAGACATTTATATAGCAAACTTTGGAACTGGTCCTCAATTGGAGCAAGTATGTCATTTTAGATCGTCATTTCCATAAACTGTTACTCAGTAGGATTTAATTTTCAAACAGTCGATTTGTTCCTTTTTGTTCAACTGTTCTACCAAAGTCATCATATAGGTATGCATTCGAAAACTGTACCCATGATGGTGCTAGCACGGAATAAATTTCTCATAAATTTCCCTTTTCATCGATTAATGGAGTGTTACCTTCTATGCAAGAGTACTCAATAGAAAAAAATGTTCGATACGTTGGCAATGAAGGTTGCATTCACAGGCCGATCCTTACCGAGTACCTGAAGGTTTTTATCGTGTGGGATACTATGAATGGGAATCGTAGTGCAATAAAAATCAGAATATCCCATGGAGGACAGCCGTACAGACACTTCATTTTGTGGTTTTTCAGTTTTTAAAGTGGTATAAAATGTTAACGGTGTGAAAACTATTAACATGTTAGATATTTTCCCAAATTTATGTTTTCCATTTTATTGCATGAGATTATGATACGTAACATATTGTCTTTGAGGTTATGACTGGCATTGCCTGGAAATAATTTCCATATATTTTCGTATAGGCTCGAAAGTATTTAAAGCATTATAATTCCGTATTACATTCTTTTGTTATAACAATCAAGTTTAGCAAAGCCATGCTGAAGGTGTCTGGGTTTGATTCCCGGCCAGTCCAGGATTTTTTCGTAATGGAAATTTCCTTGACTTCCCAGGGCATAAAGTATCATCGTACTTGCACACGATATACGAATGCGAAAATGGCAACTTTGGCAAAAAAAGCTCTCAGTTAATAACTGTGGAAGCGCTCATAAGAACAAGCTGAGAAGCAGGATCTGCCCCAGTTGGGACGTAATGCCAAGACGAAGAAGAAGTTATGTTCTTACTATATCATATGAATTAGAAAAAACTCATATTGTTTCATTGCGTTCATTACAAAATGATGAAACATCTTTTGTAAGAAGGAATAAGCCAATACTGTCATTATAAAAAGTGTAATGAATAGTTTTAAATACCTACTTTGATTGTTTCTCTGCTATAATTCGTACATTCGTTTCTATAAACTTAGAGAACAATGCCAGTGGTCCAATAAAACGGACATTTTTATTGTGTTTCAAATATACAATTTCCAGTGAGTCCTATTTGATAATATGTATCCAACATAATTCCGAAGGTACGAGAATAAACTGAACACAGGCGACAATTGTCCTCTGCACTTTTTTATTTCCATTAAACTGAGAGTTGGAAACGACCAAAGTGAATGAGAAAATTTTCAGAACTCAATGTGGCTTTCTTCAATGGGGTTTCTGTGGAATCGATCCAGTGACGGTTTGCGTGCATTTTATTGTAATTGTACTTTATGTGGATGGCGTCTAATGGCTTCCGGTTCTTATTAATTGCAGCCATGAACCCAGCGCGGTCACAGTTCAACAAATGGCATCTTTACTTAAAGCAAGAGCTACGAAACCTTTTCCAATATTTTTTAATACAGTCCCAGCATTAGAGTATTTTTTATACTAAAATGTACCAAAAACTAGATAACTTAAAGCTTACAATACGATTCATAGTCAAAAATTTCATGGAAAAAGTAAGACAATAAGTAAAACTTTCCAGCATCGAAACGAGAAGTTGCGCGAGTTCAAAAATGATACAGTGAGAGTATCATCATTCGCAACAAATTGTTCCCATCAGGTCGGAACTCTTCACTTTTGATTGACGATTTTCACAAGTTAGTGTAACATCAACCTACCTACCTACATATAAAAAAAAAATAGCCAGAGTGTAAAATGAAGGGTTAATTTTCCAAGTCGGTAACTAGTCCAGTGATGTTATCTCATCATGTTGTTTGAAAATTGCTTGTTTTAGCCCTTCCAGATGTTCAGTTTACCTCAACGGTAATAGAGTGTAAAAACAGTTCCTGGAATTCGGTGCTTGCTCTTACTGGCTTTTGCTTTTGTACAGTAAAAGTTCTGGAGATTACCATATATTCATTTCGGAATGATCCATTAATGACGTTGCATTTAAGGAGGAAAAAAGATGTGCCTTATGTCCTACAACCACATGTATTATGTGTTGGCAAATCGTGAGAGGGAGGAATCTGTATCTGAATAGATGAATGCAACAATCATATCACCTTCAACAAATTTTCTTGCTAAAGCAGATTGATGGTAGCATAAAAACCCACTGAAACCCCTACATATGTTGTAAACGTTGTGATTTATATAGTGTATAAATCCAAAACTCTTATCACGGAATGTAATCATGGGCATGCTCTTCGTTAATTTAATTACCCACATAATACCCCATTTGGGTATTAGTTTCACATTGGCATCGAATGTTATATGGGTGTAATTGATAGCTTTCTTCCCAACAGGCAGTTACCACGTGATTTAAACATATTTATTGCCAACGGAAGGAGACCCCCAGTACTGGACACCTAAGCCGCTATTTATTTATTTACACCCGATTCTGTTTTTGCACGGATTTTTTTTACACGGCCGTGCAAAAAAAGTTTCCATACAAAATTTTTCACCAAAACCTTATTTTTGCATGAAACGTTGAGAATTGTGGTTACTTTTTTTGCACGGTTTTTAAAATTTTGAACTGAAAACTTTTTTTGCACGGTACGCATCCCCCGTGCAAAAACAGAATCGGGTGTATTTATTTGGTGGTGTATTCATCTGACAATATTGTGTGTCCTAATGAATCTATAGTTAGAGTATTAACGTCAATATTGAATAAAATTTATGTTATGATACCGTAAAACGGGGTAACTTTGATAGTTTTTTCGAAGAAAACTTGAATATTTTTGCATGCTGTTTCAAAGATTTACAATTTATATTTTTAAAACAAGTACTGGCATCCTAGCTATCGATTACAGTCGATATATTGGCAAAAGATTCATTTTGAATGGATATATAATTTTTCATATAATCGAAAGTTGGTTTTCTGTTTTGGGGTAACTTTGATAATGGAGTATGATTCGAACAAAATTGAATGAATAACGGACATTTGTAGGGCATTGCAAACCTCTAGGCGTTTAACGTTATATTATGGAATTATGGAATTATGGATATTATGGAAATTTCTGACTTATATTATAAAAATGGTCCCAGTTTGTGAATATGCTTTTCGCTAAGAGATTTGGGACCGTATTCAAGTTCTATGATAACTAGGCTATCAAAGATAAGTGGCCAACTATTCAAAACTACACCAAATAGTGATCGTAGAACAGATTGTTTGTAAGCGTTTTGAAAATGCTAAAATTGTGTAAATTTTTTAAATTCGTATAAAAAGCCTAAAATGTTCTTGATTTAAATGAAAACCGCTCTTACATGAAGTGTCATACTAATATTCTTTAGTTTTGCATTGGTTTTGCTTAACTGAATAGCAGAAATTATGACATTTCATTTAGTATGCGGTGGGTTACGCATTATCAAAGCTACCCGCATTATCAAAGTTACCCCGTTTTACGGTACATTCAATTGCAAACGTTCATCATTGATCGAATTGGCTCGTTCGAATCGTAGGCGTGGAGTCGTCGTGGTAAGCGAAAAAAACCTTTAAAGCGGAGCGTATATACTGGCACGTTTATATCTAACAATCCCAGTAAGTAAGGAGCATCGAGTTCCCCAGTCAGGACCTTCGAAAAGAACACAGCCTTTGCGGTTTGTCTGCGTAGTTGTAATGGTAACATCTAGCTTCGTAAGGAAACAGGTTCACAGGATCATTCCAAGGGAGCAACTGTAAAGCTTTAATACGGTCAATCATTGTGGCATGATAGGGATCCCACACAATAGAAGGTAATTCCAGTAAAGGACGTACCAGATTTAAGAGTGTATGGGTCGCGAATTTCTTTTGAAATTTTGGCATAAATCCTAGTTGACGACGAACTTTTTACACGATCTCCCTGTAATGAGACTTAAAGGTGAATTTGGTGTCGTATAGAGTACACCCGTGAAAGAAATTGTTCACCGAACGCATACATGAACACGATTGGTTGTTTCTTACGATGGAAACTAATGATAGAGCATTTAGGAACACTAAGTGTCATTTTGTTTGCCCCACACCACTCAATAATCCGGTCAAGAAGCGATTGTAATTCGTAACAGTCTGAAATGTCCTCAATAATCTCGTAAGTCTTCATATCATCGGCGTGAAGTACGCAGAAGTCTTTACCGAGAACTAAGACGACATCATTGATGAAAAGGGAAAACAATAATGGGCCAAGGTTACTCCCTTGAGGTACACCTGAACCGTTCGAGAACCAGCTGGAGACAGATGAGCCAATTTTGACCGCGAGTTTCCTGTCACACAGGTATGATTTGAACCAAGCTACGAGTTGAACAGAAACACCAAGCTTCTCTAGCTTTGTCAGTAAAATCGAATGGCTAACACGATCGAAAGCTGCTTTCAAATCAGTGTGTAAACAGTATCTATCTGTTTGCCACGTCCGATATTTCTAACACAAAGTGACGAAAATTCCACTAAGTTAGTTGTTACACTTCGTCCCGGGAAAAACCATGCTGTTTCTGACTGATGTACTGCTTTACACGAAAAAACTTATAGCTGGACAATACTATTTCCAACAGTTTTGAGCAAGCACATAAAGAAGTCCTCGGTAGTTTCGGACATTATTTTTGTCATTCTTTTTGTGCACCGGAAACATAACGATAACAGTATTGGAAATCGACATTGCTGCATTGACATGTTGTAGATGTGCAGAAGAGGTACAATTAGTCCCGTGAAACATTTCTTGAGGATGCGGGCTGGATCTCCATCTGGACCAGGCTGATAGGAGAGCTTGAGCTTGCATAACGCCTTGGTGAGATCCTCCGCAGTAATGTGGAAAGTGTTAGTGTCTATGGCATCTCTCGGTACGTGCGTTAGGGCACGCTCATGACTCACATTATTGCTCGAGTTTTCAAAAACTGATTCGAAGACCTCAGCAGACAAAAAGTATTTACCGTCAGAAGGCTTAGCCATGCG
This sequence comes from Aedes aegypti, assembly GCF_002204515.2. Lineage (NCBI taxonomy): Eukaryota > Metazoa > Arthropoda > Insecta > Diptera > Culicidae > Aedes > Aedes aegypti. The sequence goes on from NC_035108.1 coordinate 407,943,982, forward strand.
GTCATCTATATGCATAACTGAGGGCAAACCATTGTCCTTCCGTTTAGAATTCACAAAGCTCCAAAACTGCTTAGAGTTACGCATCATGTTGTGTTCGACTTTTTAGCATAACGTCGATAAAGCCGCACGGGAAAAAAATCTGATTCCCAAATCATGATTTACAAGTCATGAAATTCATAATTTGGTTAGGTCATGATATCAGGACCAAAAATCATAATTCCTACCAAGTAAATAAATAAAAAATAAATATGTTAGGACCATCAATAAAAAGTAAATTGAAATCAGTACGTCTGACGGTTGTATCCACGTGCTTTCCCGGAATGGTTTCACCAAAAATATTTTCAGGATGTTTGAGAGTTACACACACCGGAAACCAATTTTCCATATATCGTATCGTTTAACAAATCGGTAGACGCCGACCAATGTGATTGAATGCCGGTAGTGACCATGGTATGCATTGGTATTCAGCTACAGCCACCACCAGCAAACAGGAGGGAAAACCTTAAACACAACTAGCTCCACCAGATTCGTAGAAATACAGGAAGTGGTCCGAATCATGGAAACTGGTTACATACATATTTAATGATATTTGACATGTGTTCTTGGTACACCTGGAAGCAATTTCCATAAACTTACGCACGAAATTTGAACAACGACCACGAGCGGAAAATTACCAGTATTTCACACCAGACGTGGTTACTTTTGCAAATTTCTGTTTTACTAAAACTGGCGGTGCAATATATGATTTCGTGAAAATTAGAGTCGAGAAAGAAGGTTTCTGACATCCTACTTCGTTTGTGTATGTTATGGTATTTCCAGGTAATGGAAAAAGCGATGCTGCTTGCTTCTTTTCGTGATCAAAATATACTCTACTCATTGTAACTCTTGAGCATTTTTGGTAATAATTCGAAAATTTCAAACAACCGTTATGCTGCCTTCCACACAGTAACATAAATAATCTCAATTTATATGCTTCCAACAGAAGGCGTTCGTTTGTTGTTGGAAAAATGATATCACATCGGACACATTTATGCCGTCCGAGTGCCAGCCAAAATAAATCATTAAAACCGATGTTATTTATCGCTCCTCGTTTGGCGCCAAATTCACTAAGAATATTTTATCACCTCTCAAAAGGGTGTCACCTTAACAATGCCGCACGCAGCAACTGATACACAGAGACAGGGATTATTTTGTACCGATATCGGCAGGTGTCAGAAGCTTCGGATTGGCAAATTTATGGAATTTTCGTGCAATAGCAGTTTGCGTTATTTCATTGTGCGCTAACTTGTGTATCATGTAACATTTCAAACTGTGATAAAACAACCCTTCAGTATTGTGTTTAATGGGCACACCATAATTGTTAACTGAAAGCTTACTTTGCCGAAAGGGAATATCTTTCTACTTTCAATATCGCATTGCAAGCATGCCTTTACTAAACTAGTTGCGAAAATTCCCGACCTCAAATAAATGTAACGGTTCATCATGATAAAAAAGGAGACCCTCGTTTTTACGGTTACCTCTCTATGACAACGATAACGAAATCGCATTGAGTAGCACTGTTTTCTACGGTTCAACTACTCCTCTCCAACCAAGCCGGCTTTACTACAGAAATAAAAAATAATAATTGAAGCGCGCCGTAATTTGTGGTGAGCTCCATCACAACCACTGCAATATATTTTTTCTTCGAAAGCTTCCAACTTCCAAGGTGACATTTATGCAATGCAAAGTGAAATGAATTAAAATATAACGGTCATTTCACTGTAATGATTCACTGATAGTTGCGCGAAATAGGTTTCAAAAATCTTTAATAAAATGAATGAAATAACTCCCATCTACCATAGAAACCATGTTAGATATTTAGGCAAATCAATATTCACTTTTCTAATATACAGTCAGTGACATAAGTTAGTAACCAAATGCTTCTTTTCCTTTCAAACTGCCCAATTTTGGGGTGCTGTATCTCAGTTTCTGGTAGTTCGAATTGGCTGAAATTTGGATGACGAACTACAAATAAATTGAAATTTTGCCTGTGAGGGAATTATTACATTGCAGTCATTTTACATAAAGTTTCAGAGGGTTGTTCAAAGACAAAAGTAAGTAACCGCGAGACTTTGTAATTTAATTCGAAAAGTTCTGCAAATTTGTATGACTTCTGAAATTGAAGCAATGGTTCTCCAGATTTGTGCTCTTCTGAATTTGAGGATTGGCTTCGATTTATTTTCACCTTAAACGAGCCTTATCAGTATTTATAACCGAAAATTTAAAAAGTTTTCTAAGATAATGGAAAAATTACAGATTCAATCATGAGTTAACTTGCGGCGCCTTTGAAGAAGTGCTACGGCGCACCAGGGCGCCGCGGCGCACATTTTGGGAAGTACTGAACTAACTGATTGAAATATTTATCAGAGCTATCGATGACCCTGATCGCTCGGCTAATTACATGTCATTGTGAGTTACCCTTCTTTCTCTCGTATCTCTACATCTCACTCGCTCAAACTAACTGGGTAGTGAGTATATAAGAAATACATTGATAAGGTATTAGGGTGACACAAATTGAGTTTGGTTGATAGGATCGGGATTAAGTATTTCACATGGATCTTCTACAGACGGCTTATCAGAAGTAATATTTTAAAGGTAAATTAATAAAGTTTACACTCATGTATATGTATAACTAGAGATCTCTTGAAAATTATTGAAACAATGATTGCACCCAAACAACTCAATGTTATATTCGTATATGAATGCAACTTTTCATTAGAGGGGTGTTCATTAATTATTGTCTTTTTTTTAGGGCGCTCTGTGCTCGTGGTCACTACTGTGCCGGAATCAGCTGATCTGTAGCTTCTTCTTTACCGATACAGATATATTTTTAACTTATCTATCTTTACATCTTATTTTCACTCTCTCCTACTCTTTTACTCTCACTCCGAGCAGGTAGGAGAGAGCTCTGCTGTTAGTGAGGCTAGCTGCCTGCGAAGATGGTCAGTTTGTCACATCACCATCTGATACTGACGGAGGATGGATGAGCTCCCCAAAGCACGGTCCTCCGTGAGGCGTCTTCTGGTAGCTGGACGGGTTTTTTTTTTTAGTGGAGGGGCTGGGAATCGAACCCATGACCTTCCGCTTATGAAGCGAAAGCGTAACCTCAAGGCTACAGACCCCCCTACTAATTATTGTCTTATATATTAGCATTTTGGTGGTTTTTCGACCCCCTTCCCCATGGTAAGAATTTTGAATGAAAAAAAAAAGTGCTCGGAATCATGATTCATGTGCCAAAAATGCTGAGTCGCGTATCCGTTTATGATCGACAAAATAAAAAAAAAAGTTAGAAATAGCATACATTGAGATTCGAGCCAAGAACCTTCCGATTGAAAGCCACATACTCTACCACTCAACCGCTTCGTCATCTTGAATTAGGAGTGATCAATACGAATGAGATGAAGCAAAGTGCGCCGCTTAATGTTTTCACACTGGATCTTACGCTTATGAGGAATCATGATTATGACTCCAGGAATCATGATTTGTGATCCTGATATTATGACCTAACCAATTTATGAATTTCGTGATTTGTAAACCATGGTGTGGGGATCAGATTTTTATCCGTGTATGACGCGTAAGAAAGCTCAAACCTTTCTCCCCCCATAACCTCACAAACGATTGTATATGAGTTCGCAATAATTCCTCTATGAAAATGTCATCGAATATACAAGCTAAAGCCAAATATTGTTTAGAGGTTTTTTTTTTAGTGTATACTCAAGCAAACTTAAACAAATCAAGTCTTTAGTTCAAAGGATGTCTGCGGTTAAGAAAAAATTCGTTGGATTTTGGATCAACTAGCGTAATAATCCCGTGACAACTAAAATCTCGGGATTTGATAATTTCAGGATTTATAGTTTTCTGGGATAAACATACTGACGTCTCAAGAATTACGGGTTTCTCGAGATGAACGTAAAACTGAACAAAAACCACTCAATTCCAATCTTGCTCAGACTCGAAAAAAAATATGTGTAAAACTATTTCAACCTATTGTATAAGCTACACTGGGCTTGTCCCTAAAACTGGGGTAAGATGAAATGGAAAAGTATCATAAATACACAAAAAATCGGATTTAATTCACCTAGAGTTTGTATCCTTGGACATATGGTGAAATTTTAAAATGACCGGAGTTAGTATCCGTTCTGATTCAGCAGGACGTGTCCTGTTTGTGAGTTTGTTTTGGAGCATCCTTATTTATTTATTTGGGAATAATATTAACTTTACTTCTTTAGATAATAATACAAATTTGAGCTTTTATCATTTTTGTGTATTCTTCACCGTATTTTTTTGTAATAATGCGACATTTATTATAAGCAGATCTTCATGCAACATTTTAAATAAGAAGATCTTTGAAAAAGTTGTTGTATACTGTGTTATTTTTATTTTAATAGCTGTACCGGCAAACATTGTAATGCCTGTTAATGTCAATTATTGATAAAATGTTTTCTCGACTAAACCATAAACTATAAATCATTAAGAGTACATGTATGGCCAGTTATGACATTAATTTCGAAATATCAATATTTTTCACATTTCTTCGCTTTTTCAAATCGTCGGAGTTCTGAATAAATGTCACAGTGAAAAAAATGATGTAAATCCGTTTGCTTATTCTTAAGATCTGACTTACAATTAAGACCTACAAGCGTTGTTTCATGATTATTGGTGTGAGAATTATTCATACTACGTACAGTAAAAAAACTTCGGATTTTTATACTAACTCTATAACAATCAATACAATGCCCGTTTATTTTGGGAACATGCGAAAAAAATTCATTTTGCTGAAATCGAACTTTCAAGTGTATCAACCTTGTTCAGAATCGTCATTAAAATCTGAATCTAGATCTGAAGGTCTATACTCAAAAGCTTTCTTGAATAGCCATATACAGTAGTTTAACTAGCAATATATGTTTGGATTCTGTTGAATGTGGCTGTATAGGTAGCAACTTTAGTTACAAGGCTTCGAAAATTCACTCGTTTCACTTGTAAATATAATGACCTATACGCAAGAGGATTCCTGTATGACCTCAAATGGTCATTGAGTTCAAAACTCGACAGAAGATTATTTAACTCATTACGCGAGGTAAAGATGGACAAATTATGGTAGAAATTATGAAAATAAATCCACATGCTCGGCTGGGATTTAAACCCAGGACTCTTGTATGCTAGACGAGCGCTTTACCAACTAAGCTACCGAGCCACTTGGTGACCCAATAACAGAGTTGGTTACAAGTTTAGAATTCAAATCCCTACAGACCACGCAGACCCCTTTCATAACCCATATCCATCCATCTCATGCTACTACACACACGAGCAGAGTGAGTGCGATTTGTTTAGTATTGAAACTGTTTGCCTACATGCGTCATACTGCCTCTCTGTAGTAGTCATGTCGTCACTTGAGTGAGAACGAAAGATAGCCTTCCCGCATCTTTACTCTTCCACAATACATTTTGTTGTGGAAGCGATGTAGGTACGGTAGGCAAACAGTTTCAACACTAAACAAATCGCACTCACTCTGCCCGCGTGTGTAGTAGCATGAGATGGATGGATATGGGTTATGAAAGGGGTAGTGGTAAATCGCTCGTCTAGCATACAAGAGTCCTGGGTTCAAATCCCAGCCGAGCACGTGGATTTTTTTCATAATTTCACCCATAATGTGTCCAACTTTACCGCGCGTAATTAGTTAATTAATTTAATAACCATGCGGATTGGATTACCGAACAGCTCAATATAAGCGTCAATTTAAATCGACAGAAGACATTTGCATGAGTTTATATAGGGTGTTTTAAACCGTAGGTGGCCAAATTATATACGCGTAACGGTCTGTCCATAGGGTAAATGTTCCAATAGTGGAGGTACTAAGCACGGTTCAACTTCATTCGACCCCTCAAAATTCAAGTAGCGCAATGAATGTACATATTATTGTAATAACGGAAAATGAAAAATACTACCTCCACTATTGGCACACTATTCCTTGAGTTGAGGTAAATTTTTAATTTGAGTTCCTATAGTTGCGGTAACACAACTATTGGTACAAGAGAGAAAAGTTCAAGCAGTTCTGGTAGTATTTCATCAATTTTGAAGTAATTTGAACGATATTTTCAGCTATTTCATGTATCAATAAGCCAATACGTCGATTGGTGGTGTCGGATCTCCAGCTTATTCAATTAAATCAGTTTAAATTTAAATTCCTAAAACAAAATAAATAAATAAATAAATGGCACTACCACAACTATAGGAACACCTAATGGATAACTTACCCTATTTCTTTGACTACCCTAGAGATATTTTTTTCAAACACTTTTCACTTTTCACTTTTCATCACTGGAAGACCTGTTTTCCAGGGAGTTCATATCTGAACTAGAACACCAAGACACATAATTAGTCTCATTTTTTGAGCATTTGATGACAGTTTATGATATTTTATACAAACAAAAGTTCGAGGTCGATAATTCCATTTACATTCTACTGAGTTGTAAAATAAAGTAATATCTTTCTAAGAGAACAACCGAAATAATTTTTTTTATAAATCTTGAAGTTATTCTTGGTGGAATATCTGGATAAATCCCAAGAAGAACAAAATTCTGCTGAAGACAACATTTGAAATAATTAAGCATGAGATTCATTATCATATCATAGTAGTTAATGCAGATTGTTTTTATTGAAAATTACGTAACGCTCTAGGGGGAGGGGAAGTAGACTCAAGCGTTACGGCTCAAACAAAAAGCGTTACGGAGGGGGGGAGGGGGTCAAAAACTTCAAATTTTAGTGTTACGTAATAAATGGACGTTGCCTAAATACGTAAGATTATTATGACGACTTTTAAATCGGTCTTTCAAATCAGTCTTTAGTCTATAAAGTATGATATGTACAAAAATTTATTTTAATTCAGGTTGGTGTTTGATCCGTTTTATTTTACTTCCACTTGCATCATTTGAATAGGATGCCATTTAAATGTAAATCAAATTATCTCTGTTTTTCAACGAACATCTGCTACTACTACTAATACAATTCACTCACAATATAGATTGGATAGCAGTAGGTATAGGCACGTTCAATACGGTCATCGGCTTTGATTGAATTCATAATTCAACCAGATTTATCTTATATTTCGCTTGTTTGGTTAGGACTGTTTCCTGCTCTCGGGGCACTGGCGTAGAAGTGCCAGTGTTTCAAACATCAATGCCTTTTGCCCAATAGTCCCCAATCTGTGAACAACGATCTCATTTACTATGAACTTTCCCCCTCCCCTGAAACGATGCCGAATGCATCCATACTCATGCTAGTTGATCCAAATACTGTCGATGCGTATTAAAATGCGTAAGGAACGGAGGGGCACCAATTTAATTTTACTGAAGGGATCAGCAACTCCCAATACTCCACAGAATTATGTATTAAAATACAATACAACGTACATTCATACAATAAATTCTTTCTGAATTAAATAGCCGCTTGTAGAAGGAATGCAATGCTCTTCCCGCTTTTGAAATCTAACATAAACCAGAGCGTTAATGATTAACGGGTCGTAATGATTAATTAAGTGACTAATGATTTAATTCAATTTTATCATGATTAATGATTATGATTATTGATTAAAATTTTTTAAGTCATGATTAATGATTGTGATTGATTTTTGAGCTAGAGTATGATTAATGATTATGATTAATGATTAAATAAAAATTTTAGATGATTAATGATTATGATTAATGATTAAAATCAGTACGATTAGTGATTATGATTAATGATTATGATTAACCCTTACATTCCTAATGTCAAATTTAATCAAAATTTTCAATCTCAAGACAATAGTTTTTTTTTTAATTGTCATTTATCGTACCTAGATAGGGAAATTTTTCATTCTTAGACCTGCTTTGTTATATGATGATCAATTTCGCCCCAGCGTGTGATTTTAATTTTTTGATATGATAATGTTTAGTTTTACGGTAGTTTTTCAAAATTATGTTTTTCAGTCATCTTCTAACGAAATTCCGTAAATATCAAGATTGCTGTTTGTTTTTGAAACTGCGGATATCGATTCGTAAATTAGGATAGTTCCGAATTCAATTCTGGGGTGTACTGGAGTAGCCCCATAAGAGTCGAAAGACACTTTCATATTGAGTCCCAAAAGTTATTAACGATTAATCAAGCTTCATTGTTTTGCAGACTGAGCCTAAAGGAGGATGGTTCAAGCGCAGAGCGTTAAGTTAATCATGATTGAAAAATTGATGATTGAACGAAAAATTATGATGAGAGCTATTTGATTCAGATTTTTTTAATCATAAGTGTACCGATAAATTTTAAAGAGTGGGATGCATTCATTGCATACTTAAAGGTTTTTTGGGCATCTCATGTCATTTAATTATTGTTTTTATGATAAATCTTTGATTAATCAATAATCATTCAATAACGGATGATTAAATTCCCGAAAAGATGCACTAAATGACTTGAAGGGTGCAACCAGTGGGTTATATGCTAACACTAGATAATGATGAATATTACTCATGATTAACAAACAATTTTATTTAAAAATCTTTTGAACTTCGTTATGGCAAATTAATCACAGTTTTCAATCACAAATCGTGATTAATTGCTCTGGCTCAAGAGCAAGTATCCTGAAGGTAGTGGTCAATATATTGGCTCTGTGAAGCGTAGCTTGCGACACATCCAACTTCATGAATTATTTAGTTTTAAACAGAAGTTTCAAGCGTTATTCATAAACTTGAACATATGCCGGGTTGTTAAGGATTGTCGATTTCCCGGGGAAAGTATTTAAAATATTGGTGTTGAAAAAATCATAAGTAAGGCGAGCAAACCCCGGTAAACTCCAATATACTGCAAGTACTGCATATCTTGTTATTATATTATTATTATACATATAAAAGTTTAATGGTATTTGCTCGCCTTCCTAGTGATTTTTAGTATTTTTTTGTTAAGCGAAATGTTCAAATTCAATCAGTTGTTTATTCATACTCCAAAAATTCCTCCAAAAAGAAAGTAAAGCAATATTTTGGTAGTTCTGGAACCTAGCTTTCCATATATTAAACTTCATGAATTTTGCAAACCAAGCCATTGAATTCATTCTCAAGGGAATCATTAAAGTATTAGGTACCGTAAAACGGGGTAACTTTGATAGTTTTTTCGAAAAAAACTTAAATATTTATGCAAGCTGTTTCAAAGAATTATAGTTTATAATTTTAAAACAAGTACTGGCATCCTAGCTATCGATTGTAAATGATAGATTGTCAAAAGATTTATTTTAAATGAATATCTAATTTTTCATACAATCGAAAGTCGGCTTTTTGTTTTGGGGTAACTTTGATAATGCAGTAGAACTCGAACAAAATTGTATGCATTACGTAACATTTATAGGGCATTACATAACTCTAGGCGTTTAACGTTATATGGAAATTACTGACTTAGATTACAAAAATAGTCCCAGTTTGTGAAAATGATATTCGCTAAGAGATTTGAGACCATATTCAAGTTCTATGATAACTAGGCTGTCAAAGATAAGTGACCAGCTATCCAAAAACTACATCAAATAGTGATCGTAGAACATATTGTTTGTAAACGTTTCGAAAATGCTAAAATCGTTTCAATTTTTCAAATTGGTATATAAAGCCTCAAATGTTCTCAATTTAAATGAAAATAGCATTTACATGAAGTGTCATACTAATATTATTTAGTTTTGCATTCGTTTTACTTAACCGATTAACCCAAATTTTGATATTGGGTTTAGTATGTGGTGGGTAACGCACTATCAAAGTTACCCGCATTATCAAAGATACCCCGTTTTATGGTATTATATTTTTCGGAAGAATTGGCTTGTTCAGGAGCATCCAGTTTTTTGTATTTTCTGAATCTACATTAAAGTTTGAACCAGAACTTAAAATTTCAAAATTGTTCATGTCCTGAAACTATTTTAATTACGCGTTCGATGTTTTTGAATTACCCCAGGCAAATTTAAATTCGAGCGAGCTGTCATAGTTTAAATTGAAATGTCTTTTAGTCTACAGATTGAAATGTTTTTTGATATAATTGATATACTTAGAAAATGTGAACTTTCGAACAGGCTACAAAACACTGCAAATATTTCATCACTAAACAACTCAATTCTTGGAGAAATATTGGGCGAAATCAGTTCGAATTTTATAACGAGATCTTTATGAAAAACTGGAAAAATATTCTTTCAAACAATTTTTTAAAAAATGTTCGCCTTTTCTTGATTTGAACCTAAATTTCAGTAAAAACGGTGTGCGATTAAAAGTTTGTTGTAACGAAGTTCATAAGATTTTATATCAGATTTATTGCTAATCAAGGGAAAATTTCATCATTATGTAATGCATAACTTGTTGTTGCATACTTCAAGGCGTTTATACTTTTAATACTATAGCATACTTTTGGGCATTTAATCATTAGCTTTTAAATGATTAACCATTAAGGCGAAGTAGGCCGTCATTGAAATTTGTACGCGTCGTTGATGATTGTTGCTAATTCATCTTACGATTTCGAATCAAAGAAAATCAATTGGTTTTGCACTGACACAGCTGAAAAAGTATCAGCATACTTTATGCATGTTAGCGCGTACAGTGATATTTTTTCAAGTCAAAATAAACTATCAAGACTGAGGTTTATCACTTTGAAATGCAAGCTGAAAAGTCATCATTGATGCAAAAACGAATGACGGGCTACTTAGCCTTAATCAATGATTATTAATAAAATTAATTATTAAATGGCATCTTCCTAAGGCACTGTCCACAAATCACGTAATGCTCGAAGGGGGAGGGGGTTGGCTCATACGGTGCGACTCAAACAAAATTTTGAAAATGTTCATACAAAAAGCATTACGAAGAGGGCACGCTCAAAAAAGAGTTCTGGAAAACGTGAACTGTCAAAAATACACCATGAACTATCGCCAAAGGTCACATAAACATGATCTAGTTCACGGTGTATTTTTGCTTGTTGACGAGTTCACGTCTGCTGTTCACGGATACGAGAACGGATTTTTTTCTGTGGGGAGGGCTTTCCCCAGGGTTTAAACTCAATTTTTAGCGCTACGTAAATAGCAATCCTTCATGTAGAATGGTCCCACTCACAAGCTTCCAACCGCGTCTTCGGATTCGTATCATATACAACTAAGAAATGCACCGTCTTACATGGAGGAAATATTGAAGGGTCTTTTTTAGTATTATGATAACGTCTTCGGATACAAAGCTAAGCCATGTTGTTCTTGGTTGGATTTGGACGTTCCTTGAGCATAAACTCGTGTTCGTGTCACAAGATATAAGAAATGCAAAATTTATTTATACATTAGATGGCAATGTTGTAAAATTTGATAAATTTTGTTCAATGATTGATTAATGATTGATTAAATGTTTGACTTATGATTAAAATTATGATTACTGAATAAAATTAGCGATCTTTATGATTATGATTAATGATTAATGATTAAAACATAATATTGCAATGATTATGATTAGTGATTAATGATTAACTCTTGGTTTTTTGTGATTAATGAATAACATTTTTGATTAATCAAAATCATTAATCGTTAATCATGATTAAATTTATGATTAATAATTAACGCTCTGACATAAACATTCACAATAAATATCAAATCCCCAAAACAGTTTTGGTGCTTGTTTGCACCAACAATCAACCAGAACACTAGGCAAATCTGAGCTTGAGACAAATGACACTAGTTCTCATAAAAAGTAGTGTTTGACATAAAATAATATTTACTAGCAACAGCAGTTCAAACAATATTGAAGTAATCATCAACTTCCCAACTGAACTAATGACGACTCATTTTTTTTTCAGAGAGAAATAAAATAATCGTTCCACAAACACCAAATAGTTATCCTACTAAAATTTTCACCTTGCTGTACTTTATTTTCAAGTTGGATGGATTGAAACCACATCACAACACAATTCGGAACGCCGACGGAAATTATAATTATTGGCTTGCATCGTTGATCCTATTGTCGATGTCAACGGGAAGCAAACGTTGGTTGGGACAGTTTGTCAAGTGCCAACGAGGAGTTCCTGCCTGTGACCCCAATGCACAGTGGCCGCAATGCATGCAAAAGTTGGGCAATAGTACCGATCTTGTTCAAATCTAATTCATCGACAAAACATAATTTTCGAAAGCAATTTGATGGAAATTATTGATGAAATAAAAATTTGTCATTTCCGGTACCATACCGGGGTAAGTTGAATTACTGTAAGACAAAATGTAATAGTATAAATATAAGAAATTTAACCTAGAGCATTAGGTAAACAATCCAAACAAACTTTTTGGAAATATAAACATGCAAACATATTTTGAAGTGTAATTATTTGCACACGAATTTGAAGGAGAACGTCATTTGCAATCTTTTGATGAGTTTTAAATCTGATAACAACTGATAACTGATAAATTTGAGTTTTGGTGAGCTTCGGGCCACTGTGCAATGTGCTGCTAGAGGTTATCGAATTGATTGCTATCTGGACACATTTCAGTCCGCACTACAATGGATAACGATAGGTTTGTACAGGGAAACGGTGATTCAGTTTGGTGAGTTGCGGAAATCCGCAACGCACGCGTCATTCAAACCGTGATTCCATTCTCTAGAATAACTGCTAATTGCGGATGAGCGAAATGATTTGGCTTATCATGATCAATAAATGAATCGCCGGTATGCGAAGGGGTATGGACATTCGAACGCACAGTAAGTTGAAGATTTATGAGCTAATGAGCTTTCTATGTTGGCCAAATATCAAAACATATCCATCCAACAGTATGACTTCATTTGGCAATAAACACAAATTGTAATTTCTCCCATGAAAGTTAAATTTTCAAAGGTTTCAATACCCTCAACGCAATTGAAATAAACTTTCACGCTAAAGAATTGTCAATTTTTTTTTGTCGCTCCAAAAGAAAACACACATTCCGTAAAGCTCTGTCACATCCATCAGCTCCATGCTCACATAAACGCACTCACCCTGGATTTACCTACCTCGAATTGCAAAAGCACACTCAATCAACATGTGCCAAATCCTTTCATACTTGTGAAAGAAACCATCTTTTCAGCAACGTTCCGCACCACAGCCCCATTCGATATGTCCTCGCGTTCATTCCCAATAAGGACTGTTCATTTTATAAAGTGGCCATCGACACCTGGTTTATGATACCTTTTTGTTTAATGATGAAAGTTAAATCGGTTGTCTGTACATCTTTCAGATACTATATAAAAATGAGATTCAATACAATAAAGCAATGGTTTTTTTTGACAAACTTCTATGAAAAGCTGTTCAACAAACACTATGTAACACTTTTCGTTACCACAATTTATGTGGTGATGCTATCCCACAATTAGTAGTGCTTTGAAACTACCAATAATATTTCACCAATCTTTGATACGTTATCCTAGTGCTTCATTCATTTATGGCGAAATTTAATGAAATGCGATTTAATCACATCCAGCAAAGAAAATAAAAAGTGAGTGGAACCATAATTGTTAAGTAACTAAAGAAACTATAATTGTGCAATAGAGAGCAAAATAGTGAGTTTTAGCCGCATTCAAAATTGTAATCGTTTTCTTCCACATGATTCATCAGTTTTCTTAAGATAAGTTGTTTTGGAAATAATACAATTCTCTATATTGCTTTGAATATACCGTGGAGGCTAAATCGGCAACACTATGGAAGCGCAGGTTGTTTATCATATAACAGCTATATTAGAACTTCCGACAGGATGTATTTGAAAATATTTTTCCTGTAATAATTGGGTTCTTATTGTTTTTATGATGTTTTAAAACTATTGCCTCTACAAACTTGATTTTATAACAGGTTTCTTATTAATGATTCTAAAGAATTCCAAGAACAATAAAAATAATTGCTAAATTTATCATCCAACTTCTAATAATCATTTATTTTATTATTTGTTAAAAATTTTCCCCTTTTTGAATATTTTCGCTTATTCCTATAATATGTTATAAATTTGATAGCTCTTTTTTGCCACAACATAGTACAAGATGTACAGAAAACTATTTGTGATAACATTAATCTATTAATACCCAAAGCCGGATATTTAATGATGAGGACACTGAAACACACCTTAGGCCTGGTCAATGGCCTAAGAGCAATCCGACCGCCCGCTCGGAGAAAAGAACGAGAGATATACCAGGAGAACAGGAAGATCCCAAAGAACAGTGAAGTGACACTGAGTGCATCAGCGAGCAGAATAACGGCAGTGAATGGCGCACCGTGAAAAGCCAGGAGGTGAAGAATGCAGCGCGTAAGGAGAGGAAGAGAAAAGGGAAGGAACCAAAAAAAAAAAGAAAATGAAGGTTTCAGCTTAAAAAGATCTGTCGGTAAGAGTTCGGCCTACACAGAATGTGAGTCCCAAAATATCTGTGTAAAGTCCTGTGAAGCTACTTTCAGAACCGTTTACTGGTTCATAGCAGCATAGCATAGCATAGCATAGACTGACTGTACATGTCAATGGTTGCTACTCCGTGATTGATCGGAACTGGTAAGAATTGCACTACGATCCAAATGAATAAGGGATGGGAGTTTCCGCTTACTCTCGAAGTGCAATTTTAGCAGATCTAATATTATTGATCAATAACGGCGCCGGCCAAGTCCTTACAGTCAGTTGGGATGGGGAAGGAATGTTAGGGTGTAATGATTGTTGCTTCTAGAGACCGAGAATACCTCTGCATCTCCACAATCACCACGGGAAGGGTGTTTATTAGTGAGGGAGGAAAAGATCTGGGAGTCACCTCTGGTCGGTGATGCGATCCATGGACAAGGGGGAAATATACGACTTGTATTTAAAGCTAGTTTTGTATTTTTGTCTCGAGAAGTTTTTGGAAAAATACGTCAACATCTATAATGTCGAACAATTCAAAAGACGTTTTTATTAATGACGAAAACTGAAAATTACATGTATATATTTTAACTTATGTGAAACAGGAATAATGCCGACACTTGTAGTGACGAACCATACATAGTTTGTTTGAAAATTACATATGAGTATTACTGTGCATTTTGTCTCGATATGGTAGAAGTTTTAGAAAATACGTCAACATTCACAATGTCGAACAATTCAAAAGATTGTTTTTAATAAATAATTTTTAATAATGTCAAAAAGAGAATTTGTATATGTATATTCAAATTGTGTAAGAAAAGAGCATAATGCCGACACATATAGTGACGAACCATACAAAGTTTGTTTTAATATTACATAAAAGTTACGCTTTCAAGAAAATATGTGTTATCATAAGCATGAAACGAACTCACCAGTTGGTAATCCATTCTCGACTGAACACAAAACTGACACTGACAGCAAAACTTCTTGGCGTCCCGAAAATAAACCGTCTTGCTTGGGCCTTCCCAAATACGTACCCAGCAAGACGCTCCAAAACAGGTGAAAAAAAAAAAATCTCCGGCGACGAAAACACGCGCGAATCCGTCAGCAAAATCAATCGGACGACGCAAAACCGAACTGTCCTGCTTGGGCGTCACGAAGCACTACCCAGCAAGACGCTCCAAAACAGGGGGAAAAAAAATTCTCCGGCAACAAAAACGCGCGAATCCGTCACCAAAATCAATCGGACGACGCAAAACCGAACTGTCCTGCTTGGGCTTCACGAAGCACTACCCAGCAAGACGCTCCAAAACAGGGGGAAAAAAATTCTCCGGCAACGATAACGCGCGAATCCGTCGGCAAAATCAATCGGACGACGCAAAACCGAACTGTCCTGCTTGGGCTTCACGAAGCACTGGTTCAAGACACAAACCAGGGACGGATGTCAACCAAAATTACGGCGGGTGTTTCACTGGGATCCATACTTGGTTATCCTTTCCCAATACTATATCGTCGGAGCCAGTGTGCGTTATCGCCGGAATGATCCCCATCTGCTTCACTCTGGTTGAGGGCACATTATGCTACCAGCAAAGGGACACATGGAATGTGAGAAATTCCATCAGATTGGATACAATGGCCAAGTGGCAGCAGGAGTGGAATAACTCGGAGAAAGGCAGGTAGACCCACAGGCTCATTCCTAACGTGTCGGTGTGGTCATGAAGAAGTGAACTTCTTTCTGACCCAGTACATACGAAATACCAAAGATGGCATTGAAAAGCACCTACCTGGTATATCCGGACATGTTTTGTAAGGTGTTGCAGAAGTGTCTTGACGAAGGTAACTTTCCAGAAGTATGAAAGATCCAGAAGCTGGGACTGCTGGCAAATCCAGGGAAGCCATGGCGATCCAATCTCGTTTAAGCTCATTTGCCTGCTGGATACGCTCGGAAAACTCCTGGAAAGAATCATCCTCAACAGGCTGACGAAGTGTACCGATAGTGAGTGCGGATTGTCTAAAATACAGTTTTGATTCGAGTAGTACTCGAGTGTGCTGAAAAGGCGTCGAAGCAAAAACGAAGAGGAGATCGACATTATGCCGTGGTTACGATAGGAAGTGAAAAACGCATTCAACAACGCCAGCTGGGAGGCCATCGCCGCAGCACTGCACAGAATGCAGGTTTCCGACAATCTGTGTAAAATCCTGAAGAGCTATTTCCAGAGCGGAATCTTGGTGTACGGAACAAATGAAGGGTAGAGGTCAATGTGAGTGACATCGGGAGTCCCTCAATATTTCATTCTGGGTTCAACTTCTTGGAACAGAATATATGACGGAGATTTGGTACTCGGGCTGCCCAGGATGGTAAATCTGTTGTTTTTGCAGCCCAAGTAGCATGCGAAATATCTTCCTAAGAGATGCTTTTCAAAAATGGTTTCAATCGCGTACCGATAAAAGCATCTGTAACTTACCTGGTTCTAGTTCGGTTGCATATCAATATCAGAGCCCATAAAGTTTCATTTCCGTTCCAATGAACATGCATTTCACTTCTTGTTTGACGTTCAACATTTTTGAAACGACAAGATTTGCTACAAATGTCCCTTGGTGTGCGGTGTGCTATTTCAATACCTAAAAAATAATGCGCTCTCGGGCTAGGCATTGGATATAAATAGAAAGCGTTGTGTTGGGATGGGCATCTAATTCTTCCGAAAGAGGTGCACTTTTCGAAAAAGGACCACGTGATTATTGAGCTGAAATCGAATTCAGGTTAACTTCTGCGTCCATGAGTCCTCTCATGGCGTAGAGGTAATTCGCCCTAACTGGAGATCAGGGAGTCGTGAGTTCGATTCTCACTGAGAAGACGTGTAACTTTTACGCAAAACTTCACATCAATTTGTCCATTTATTACAATTGCAAAGAATATGTAATGTTTAGCTTTTCGGTAGTTGTTAATGAAGTCAAATTTATCAAGATGTTTTCAGCAACTTTTCAAACAAACTCTTGAAACTTCTCCCAAAATTCCGGTTTCAAAGTTATGTTTCAAATTACTTTCATTCAAAGCATCCGCAACATGCATTCAATTTTCGTTCCCATACCCCTAACTCAAGAAGATTCATCCCAGTTGCGAGAAAGTTGCACTAACTACGTGTATGACAGCTAGAAGTGTGTTTGTTTCAATCCAGTTGTAATATAGTTGAGTTGCACCTTATCATCTAATAACGAAAACATCTAATAACGAACAATCATCTAATAACGAAAACATGGTCTAGCAACAGTTTGTTTGTTTGAAACGTGTTTCTCATGTGTTTCACGGAAGTTTTTGCAAAAATTTTAGATTATTTCCGGCATGGCCTAATTTCGCCAGTAATGAACTTGTATTCCGAAGGGTGCAGTCAATTTATAAGCAACAAGCTTTGACTAATGGGCCGTGTGGTTGCTTTTGTAGTGCATTAGCGAAGCAATTGTTCGAAAAGCTGGTGGAGTAGTGGGTAGAGGAGAAGATTGGTGATCTTGAGATAGGAAGTCCGATTATCGTTCATATTTTGTTTTCTTTTTTTTCCTTTTAAGTATTTTGCAACAAATAAGCAATTTCGATATAACTTAAATATGTTGCAAACAGACTCCGCCTCTTGCGCTCTTTGCTTTGGTATTCAGTGCAAATGTAAGTAATATTTTCAACAATTGACAACTCTGATTAGTTTCAAGAGATAATTTTATTCTTGAGTTCCAACAAACTGTGCTGTTTGGGAGATGATGTGTCATTGACGGTGATAGGCGAGACACTGGATGAAGTGTAGATGTCAGTGACGGAAAAAAATGATGCAATCGAGGGATGGATGAGCGGAGCCAAACTGCATATAACTCGCCACAAAACAGCGGTGCTGCTAGTCAGAAACTGCAAGGTGGTTCAGCAAATGTAGGTCAACGTCGGAAGGTAAGTGATTGCACCAAAGCGCGTATTGAAGCACCTGGGAGTAATGATCGACGATCGACTGAATTTTAATAGTCACGTTGCTTACGCAAGCGAAAAATCCGAGAAAACTCTAAAACTCGCGGAAATGGAGTCGAAAGAACAGCTCGTGCGTGATAAAATCTTGCGCATTCATAACGAGAACAAGGATCTCTCGCATCGTTCCATCGCTAAAACGTTGTGAATCGCGAATTCCACGGTGTCGCGAGTGATTAAGCGGTTCGAAGAACGATTGACCACCGATCGGAAGCCCAGAAGTGAAGGAAAAAGTATTCCGTACAACACCAAAAATTACAACCGCGTAGTCGAGGCCTTCAACCGAAACCCGAACGCCTCCGTTCAGGATGTGTCTAAGAATCTGCACCTAAGCGGATGTTTTGTCCAGAAGGCCAAAACTAAGGCTGGGCTTCGAACGTTCAAGGTACAAAAGGCCCCTAATCGCGATGAGAAGCAGAACAAGTCCGCCAAAACCCGTGCCAGGAAGTTGTACCTCAAGCATGTCCGCACTCAGAAGATGTCCAAATTTGCGAAGAAATTCCTGGTTTGGCAAGCCATCTGCACGTTTGGGAAGCGGAGTGCACCTTTCGTGACCCAGGACACGATGTACGGACAGGTGTACATGAAAGAGTGCCTCCAGAAGCGGCTGTTTCCTCTCCTGAAGGCCCACAACGTCCCAACAATCTTCTGGCCGGATTTGGCCTCATGCCACTACTCCAAAGACGTGCTGAAGTGGTATGCGGTCCGCAATATTGGACCGGTACCGGTCAATTTCGTGCCGAAAATGTTCAACCCTCCCAACACTCCGGAGCTCCGCCCCATCGAGAAGTACTGGGCGATTATGAAGCAGCACCTTCTTAAACGACATAAGGTAGTGAAGACAGTCGAGGAACTGAAGAAAATCAAAAATCAGTTGATTCACAGGTTGTTGGCCGGAGTTAAGGCCAAGGTGCGGGCATTTGCGTATGGACTGCAAATAAAATACGAGTAAAATGGAAGAATGAAGTTTAATAGTTATTTTTCAATCCCTGGAAATTTGATGGCAATCGGATGAAAACTCGAATTTTGCGAATCAATTTTGTGTGTGGCAATTTCATCGTGGACACCCTTTAGTGCCATCTTGGGAGTGTTTCTCAACAGATAAAATCTTCTGAATCTACTCGTTGATTGAGATATAAGCAAATCAAACTCCTCCATGAAATTAGTAAACAACAAGGCCAGTAAATGTCAAACTTCTATACTAAATCAAAACAGTGCAGAACCTCATACCTATTGCATCTACATGCGATTTTGATTTGAGTCTGTTGGTCTGTTGGAATCGCTCAAGAAAATTATCGCCGATTCCTTGCAGAAATTTTCTAGAGCGATTCCCGTTTTAACTGACATTTCTTTTGAGCTGCGTACTGCGATCAGAAAAAAAGCGTATTCTTGGGCGAATCCTTTCCGGAATTTCCCATGCATCAAAAAAGGCCAAGATATTACTTGTCAGCAGCAAACCACGGCATAAACAATACAAGGCAGTCTCTTTACTTGTGTGAAAATCAAATTTGATTGTAAACATGTGACGTCACTCCTATCGTACCATATACGAGCTGGATCACTTGATTATTTTTTCAACAAATTTGTTCGAGTTGGATAGGAATGACGTTATCAAGAAGCTGTCAGTATTCGGAATATATAACCTTATCAATATTGTATACCGTGCAGCAAACCATGCTTAAGCATATGACATCACTACTATCGAACCATATGCCATCCGGACTACTCGATCATTTTTTTCAACAATAATTGTCAACAATAACAAATTATTTGTTCGTGGATAGGAATTACGTCGTCAAATAGCTGTCAGTTTTCGGAATATATCAACCTCTCAATTCGCTCTAACGAAGGTACGGTTCTGCCATCTGGAAAAAGTTTACTCTATGCGTGAAGGTATAGGAAGTGAAATTTTAAATGCTTATGTAAAATTAATTACAATAGCTATTTAAATTATTTTCAGTACTTGTTGATAGACTATTAATGAGCTACATTATAGACACATTATTTTGATTTTTATATTTTTTTTTCCTCAATATTCTACGGATTCTATAGCTTATCATAAGTCTAACCCCGTACACTTAACAGAATTAAATTAAATTTAGATTTGAATTTTTTAGAAGCATTTGGATTTTTTTTATGCTTTGCCATGTAAAGAAATTCGAGTGTACGAAGGTACGGTGCTGTCATCTGGGAAAAGTTTGCTCGATGCGTGAAGCGTCGAAAATTTTACCCGGCAAGGTATAGGAAGCGAAATTTCAAATGCTCATATAAAATTAACTACAGTAGTTATTTAAAATCTTTTCAGTATATGTTGATATACTTTTGATGGGCTACATTTTAGGCATTTATTTTGGGTTTTATATATTTTTCTCAATATGCTGCTGATTCTATAGTTGATCAATAGTCTAACCCCGTACACTTAACAGAATTTAATTAAAAAGTGTTTTGAATTTTTTAGAAGCATTTGAAAATTGGCTTCCTATGCTTTGCCATGTAAAATAATCGGAGCTTCACGCATAGGGTCAACTGTGGTAATTACCTTCGTAGACGCGAATTGAAGCTTCACGCATAGGGTCAACTGTGGTAATTGCCTCCGTCATCGCGAATAGTGTACACGGTGTGGGTTGAGAGTTATTAAAAGTATATGGGGCTCTGCACAAAAATGTACCTCTCCCTTTCACTCCTTCATGAATTATGTAAACAACAAGGCCAGTAAAAGTACAAAATCAAAACAATGCAGAGGCCTATAGCCAGTGGTGGAAAGATCCATGCCATTAACGCAAAATGAATCAATATTAAGCAGGATCCACGCTCACACGCTCACGAACTAACAGAGACCGATTTGCTCACAGATTGTTGCGTCGGAGAACCAGAACAAAACAAATGTGAAAAGAGCGTGATTGCTGGATGAGCAGAGTCTGCTCACAGCCGTTCTTTTTTCGATTTATAGCTATGTTTGTAAATAATTGGGTGGATTATGATAATAATAGATAAATTTCAAACTACTGTACGACGGTATTGAGAAAATTACCCGATATATGGTGTTATTTTAGAAATAACACAGGGAATCGGATGCATGAATGTAGGGGGACTGGGGATAGTTTGCCCACGTTAAGGAAAACAGCGATTTTAGATGTGAAATAATTATTTTATGATATTTTTTAATTATGGTCAAATAAACGAACATGTTTTCTATCAAATAAAAGAAACAGCTATTCATTTTAGTCTTTCTGGGTTTTATAAATCATTATTTCACAAATGTTTGCTTAACTGCATATGTATTGTTTTGCGGGGTAAAACGCCCCGCTTCAGTTCGGCGTTAGCCATGCTTGTTTATAGGTTGCATACATTTGGGCGTTTGTTCAGATGTTATTGTTCAATAATAGTATACATGCTGATGCGAAAAATGTACATTTGTAAGGTTCCAAATTGCGCATTACTTCAATATGGCATTACGTTTGGTAGAATTTGAATTCAAACGGCTGTTTTGGTGTTATGAAATAGGGGTGGGCGTTTTGCCCCACTACACAATGGTCGGGAAAAAGTGAAGTTTGGCCAAAACTATTTTTATCGTCTTAATCGATGAAATATGTAATCTGAATATGTTATTTGACGTTTTTGTTGTTTCAGAAGGGGTTATTCACAAAATACGTAACCTAAAAAAAAAGATTAAAAGAATAAATTAAAAAATAAAATTGGTATCAAATCGAGCTGAAAGCAGAAATTTTGTTTATATTTGATCGAGTTTGATCAAAATGTGTATAAATAGTGGTTAAATATATGTTAAATAAACTTTGTATAAAAAATATCGTCAAAATATATGTAAAATATTGAGTTATTCAAATAGCTCTAACTTGCAAATCAGCAAATTTCTACAAAAATGTTAAACGTTTTTTGTAAGATCTAAGGATGCTTTTTGATGTGCAATATTCGAAATGGCGGCGACATGACGCGACAAGAGTTGTTTTTCATGTTCAAAATCATCAAAATTACTGAAGTGTAATATTGAATAGTATTAAAACTTCAACCAAATATTTTTTCCATTCTCATGCTCGATAAAAGTGTTGAACCCTAAGCTTTCAGATAGTGGGTAACTTTGGGGAAATATTACATTCCTAAATTATAAATTTTGTGCTTTAGTTTATTGTTACAATTTTCAATTTTTTGACTTCAGCCGGTTTGCCGTCATAAAAGTCACAGAAATTTAAATTTTAATTCAATTTCAATCAGGGATCATAATAATATAACACATGAGGTATATTTAAAAATTAAAAACATCATAAAAATCTCAAAAAAGTTTTTGGTAGTTTTGGCCCCCCCTTTATATGGAGCCCGGCCATTGTGCACTAGTTGATTAAAGTTTAGGTCCTTCAATAAGCTTTTTAAGGACAAATTCAACATATTTTTTGCATGTTATACAGACTATGACTGTGCACAAGTTGGCCCCAGTTCCCCTATGTCCTAATAAAATGATGCGATACCCTCTACAGTACCGTAAAATTGGGTGTAATTGATCAGAAGGGTGAAATTGATCATCGTATCACACGATTTATTTATTTGTAATGGAGCACAACTGTCAATGTAAGCTGCAGTAAATGAACGTTATTTGTCGTAACTATTGTCGAATTCTGTGTTGTGAAGTTTTTTACGTTAAATAATGTTTTTTACTATGAAAATAATGTGAAATTTCAAAATCATGCACGGTGCAGTATTGACAAACACCTATAAACTTCTATTCATAAGCAAGGATTCGAACATGGTATAAACCTGAAAGTTTGTGAGGATGCTTGAGATATATCCCCAAACCCGATTTCATCACCAAAACTCGTACCAATTAGCTCATATGGTTGAAATAATTAAATTTCTGTTAGATATCATTGAATTCCTTAGGAAATTGCATACATTTAGGCGTTTTCAGCGTAATTCTTGAAATTTAACTATTCGTTATTTTAATAAATATTGCATTGTTAAGAATTTGACAAGCATATTTGGATTCAGGGAGCTCAAATTTATCATGTAGAGTTGTTTTGAAAACTAGCAATAATGGCATTGGCAAGTGATCAATTTCACCCCGAAATGAGATCCTCTGATTTTTTATTTTAGAGATATTTGTTTATACTTAAATGACATTTGTTATAAAATTTCGGTACATAAGTCGATGAGGCTTACCTTCGTACTTGTTTTCCTGCATTTAGTTGTTTGGCATTGTTAACATTATAGAAAACAGACTAGAAAAACCGAAAAATGATCAATTTCACCCGAAATAACGGTATTTGTGTTCCGCCGATCGTGAGCAAAGAAAGCAAGAACGCAATCGCACAAAAGGAACCACCTGTGCATGAATAGACTCTGTTCACCGTTTTACAGCACTGCCTATAGCACGTACAAGGTGTCCACATTATATGATGAACAGCCCTTAGTATTCCACAGTGCCAGAAAAGCTCAAATCCACTTCCGCCGCTGGGAAGTTCGGTCGTTTCGCCGGATCCCCTTTTGGATTTGCCGCAAATAATCGGGGTGTTTTCAATTTTCTCTCCCGCACAATCCACACGAACGAACGGACGGAAGAAGATGGCCCCGGGTAAGCATGTGGATTCGCTCCTACAAAGGGAAAATTGAATGTGACAGATGCCAACGGAATAGAACCGGCGCGTTATGAGAGCGATGATGAAGAGCAGATGCATCAGTCAGGTCAGGACCAGAGGAGGATGGATGCAGTAGATGTACGTGTACAATAATCATTTTCCGGATGCCAAATGAAAATGGTTTGTCATTTTGTGAAGGTACAATGGAGTTATTTCATAAACGCACTTTCCATGACGTTTGGTTTTTTGGGTGGTGCAAATTGAATTTGTGCTTCAGAAATTAGCCGAATTTGCTTTTAGATGGAAATTTGCAAAAACATTGTTTCGGTATAATAGCGCCTCTGGAAAGTGGTTGACACTAACAATTAGCGAATGTATTGTTGGAATATCATGGGGACAATTAAAAACTTTCAGTAGTATTGGATACGTGTGGAAAACATTTACTTTAAGGGTTGTCCATGAACCACGTGATCAATAGGGGGGGAGGATGAGTACAGCCAAATTATTACGAAAAACTATGAAAAGGGGTGTAACTAGGGCCTTCCTTAGCCGAGTGGTTAGAGTCCGCGGCTACGAAAAAAGCCATGCTGAATGTATCTAGGATTCCCGGTCGGTTCAGGATCTTTTCGTAATGGAAATTTTCTTGACTTCTCTGGGCATTTTATAGCAAAAGCAAATTTTATGAAAGCAAAGTTGATGTGATAGCTGCTACGGAGTGATTTTACTTACTTTGTACGTGAAACTCGTCAAGCAATCAATTTTATTCACCGTGTTGTACGGGTGTGATCTAATTCACACAAATATACGAATTTGTAACGTTAATTCTTATGCGATATTTTTCTTACGATTAAATCTTCGTATGTTTCGTATGCATTATTCTCGTTGAAAACAAAAAATCCGGGATACTCTCTACAAGAATTGTTGAGAATATTTGTGAAGGAATCGGAAATTATGAGAAAAACATGTTTACGTGGTTTATGAACAGCCCCTCATACAGAATACTTGTAGTTGAAGATACGTATTGCATTCGAGGCCTTATTAGTAGGTAACGACATCATTTCTGGCTGTGATGCATACGTACTGTAATTGCAACCGCAATCGGGAAACAATTATACAACGATCCAGAATCGTTATCATCGCCTCCAATCGCAACCCTCATATGGCTGTCATGCATGCACCGTTGGTTCTGCTAGGACAGATTGGAATCGTTGGTACCGTAATAAGGGGTATCATCGATCAACGGGGTCACACTGATCGGAATGACTCTCCTCGTGGAAAGTTTGCATCTATATTTGTCGTTGAAATATTTTCAATATACGGATAGTCCTTCGCTTTTTCATATTCATACAAATTTTTCAAGAAAATTTGTTAGGATTTGTCATACGTAAATTTTTCAACTTTTCGAAAGACTGACATGTATACGTGATTATGAAAGTCAGTACCAAGCAAACATTAATTCCACAAATGATAAAAGCAAGAACCATTTTATTTTTACTTTAAATGGTCGGCGTTCATTCAGAGTGGACCAAGTGACATTTTTCATATTTTAAGAAAAATGAGTTTAAAATCAAAAGCTCTGTAATTTTTAAATTCGTTTAAATGTTGGTTCAATATTTATACAGATCTTTGTGTTACTTGCAAACAACATGATGTGAAGTGATAATCATGAATAATCATAATCCAAACCTCTGATAGAACGATTTTTTGATGAACTATGTGTACTTAGTCCACTCTGACTGAACTAAACATCAACGTTCAGTGGATTGTTTTTTTCTGACTGAACAATTTCTAGGACAATAATAATCATTTAATGCTTCAATGGTCAAACTGGGTGCATATCTCTAAGATAAGGAGATTATCAAGACCCTTCGACAGCAGTATCGTAATTCATATCGTCAATACCATAATCAGTGGCATACGATAGCTTGAAAATTAAAGTATTGCAGGGTCAATGCATTGAAGGTCAGAAATATTCAAATATGTGTTCAGTCAGAGTGAAAGTCTTGAATACCAACCAAAATATAGTGGTCCAATAAGTGGGTTCTAGTACATTCCATACATTCACCATACAACTACTATAAACTTCTATCGGACTCTGAAATTGACTCAAAAAATGCAATAACCAACCAGTTTAGTGCTTTTCAACACTTTGTCCGCTCTGTCTGCACAGAAATTGTTGCAATATGGTAAATGGTAAAAAATCAAAATCAAATGTACCGTAAAATGGGGTGTTAAGTGATGAAAAAAATTTCTACTCAAATTTCGAGCAACTTCTAGTATGTCAATAACTGAAAAAATACAGTCCTACCATTCTCCCGACGTGTATATCAGAAGTCAATTACAATGAAGCCGATCCTATGGCAGATTTCTGAAATAATCGTTAAAATTTGTGATTTTTGACGAAAATGCAAAATGGGGTGTTAACGAATTTAAGTTTTGTAAATAAAATTATATTTTGTAACATCAAAAAAATAAAATAAAATATTATTTTGCCAAATATCGTTGATGCGTCCCTTCAACTCTAGAGGTCTTTTTCAATCTAAAGATGATATTACCTCAATATAGTTCAAGTTTGATTTCCTTTACACGTTAACCGTTTTACTTTAACTGCCAAATCTCTTATACATATTGTTAATATTTTCAAGCAAGGTATCAGTGCATCACACAATTGTCTTGAAAAGATTTAGAATACGTATATAAGTATTCGTATCCTAGAACAATTCAGAGTAACCTCATGACTTGTTAGGAGATGGATAATTTCAACAAGCTTTAAGGTTGAACAGGGCCAGGGCAAGTGTCCAATTTGACTTTAAAATAAAACAACACACCAAATAACGGATTTGCATGTAACACCCAGTGGCATGATCGGAAATATCCTAGCGATATGCTTCCAATATAAAGCGTAAATCGCACATACTATATCACAACACTGAGGGGTCGTCCATTGATTACATGGCAAGATTTTTTTGTATGAAAACTAAAAATATGTTGTATGACGTGTAAGAATCAGCGATACAACCCCCTCTCCCAACATAATCCCTAACGTAAATAACCGCATCTTAACACATGCCCGCGAAGCCTAAAAAGTTGTCCAAAATGAGCTCGGAAATATCCTTATATTTTTATTGTTCTTCTAGGCCCTAGGTAGTGCATAAAAGAATCAATAGCTCCAAAACCATCTCAAATAAGATAGTCATTCCTATTTCCAAACTTTTCACCAATTTTATGGAACAAATTTTGAAAATATTATCATGAAAACACATGAATCAATTTTCATCTACATTTTTCTAACAATTTCACCAAATTTTGAGATAAGTCATTTTTGATAATATTCAGTGACTTACGAAATAGATCCCTTAACCTTACATTGCAGGTTATCTTCACGGAACAACCTAAAACTATATTTAAATGTATTACGACATAAATCGAATAAGTGTAGTAACTAAGAAGAGTTAGAATAGATAATTCCTTAACACTCCACTTATTTTCAAAACTAGACTTTTTTCATAAAAGTTCATAAAAATCGAAACCCAGATGTAATTTTAAAAAGCTTTTGTCTCTACTATGATCTCAATTAAATTTACTTATATTCTATATTACTCGCGATTTTTTCTTTAATATACCGTAAAACGGGGTAACTTTGATAGTTTTTTCAAGGAAAACTTGAATATTTTTGCATGCTGTTTCAAAGATTTACAATTTATTTTTTTAAAACAAGTACTGGCATCCTTGCTATCGATTACAGTCGATAAATTGGCAAAAGATTTATTTTGATTGGATATATAATTTTTCATATAATCGAAAGTTGGTTTTCTGTTTTGGGGTAACTTTGATAATGGAGTACAGTCACCCCACAGTTATGGATAGCACACAGATATGGATCAAAGTTGGATTAAATCGAGAATATCTCTTCAAATAGAGCTGCAATTATACAAAACATATTTTACCTACGTGAACCATAAATCTGTACAGCATCGTAAACAATTATAATAAGCTTAAACATATTTTTTCCGTCCGTAGGAAAAAAAATGTCAACCGTATTCCCAGAAATGTTGATTCATAACTGTGGGGCATTGAAACCCATACCACAGTTATGAATCAAAGATAAGACGATTCCGAAACAAACGCCTAAACGTCTGCTTTCACTAGCACATCATTCATTTACCTCGCAGATAAATTGCTGTTATAGTGTTTTGATCCACAAAATGAGTCGATTTGATCCATAATAGGGATCCTCTTCTCCCACTGATCCACATCTGTGGGGTGGACATCGTTTGAAATTTATATCAAAATCAACACTTTTTCGTAAATGATCGGGAATTTCAATTTGTATTCTCAAAAACAACTATTTTCTTCATTCCCTGGGAGGTAATTTTGTTTTGAACAGCGTCACCATGTTTTGTAATCATATTTTGTTCTGAAAAATGACCCTTAGTTGATCCATAACTGTGGGGTGACTGTATGATTCGAACAAAATTGAATGAATAACGAACATTTGTAGGGCATTGCATACCTCTAGGCGTTTAACGTTATATGGAAATTTCTGACTTAGATTACAAAAATGGTCCCAGTTTGTGAAAATGCTATTCGCTAAGAGATTTGAGACCGTATTCATGTTCTATGATAACTAGGCTGTCAAAGATAAGCGGCCAACTATTCAAAACTACATCAAATAGTGATCGTAGAACAGATTGTTTGTAAGCGTATCGAAAATGCTAAAATTGTGTAAATTTTATAAATTCGTATAAAAAGCCTAAAATGTTCTTGATTCAAATGAAAACCGCTCTTACATGAAGTGTCATACTAATATTCTTTAGTTTTGCATTCGTTTTGCTTAACTGACTAACAGAAATTATGATATTTCGTTTAGTACACAGAAAAAAATCCGTTCTCGTATCCGTGAACAGAAGGCGTGAACTCGTCAACAACAAAAATACACCGTGAACTAGATCATGTATACGAGACCAATCATGGTAGTTCACGGTGTATTTTTGACAGTTCACGTTTTCCAGAACGCTTTTTTTAGCGTGTATGCGGTGGGTTACGCACTATCAAAGTTACCCGCGTTATCAAAGTTACCCCGTTTTACGGTACTTCATGGTTTTGTAGATACATGTATTTAGCCCATAAAATTCGAACAAAAATGTTTTGAAACGTTTTCAATATCTTGAAGCCACAATACTTCATATTATTAGACAGCTCCTATTGCATAATGCAGCTCACAATCCTCCGAACAAATCGAGCATTTCAGATGACTTATATATCGACTTTCAACGTTTCAGTGATTTGTCGAACTTGATTGAGAAGTTCAATCCCTTAAAACCCCACGTGTCCTTAACACCCCATTTTACGGCAAAGAATTAAATAATAATTATAAATTTATATTGATGGATAAGTAGAAGAATCATTCGATGTCGAAAAATCTGACAAATCTCTTGAAATGTTTTTAATTTCCTCGCATTCTTTAGCGCGCTGATTATTTTCGCTCTGACTTAACGCCGACCAAATAGTACGTCATCAAAATTTTCTTATGTGTGTTCAATTCGGCAAAATTATTATAAAGAATGTAAACATTTCTTGCAAAACTGTCTATATTAAACTGATCAACGAAACCTCTGACTACGGTATTCATAGTACCGGTGCAGTTTTGGAATGGGACAAATGACAATGATTTGGGACTTGCTCCGCAGTCTTGGACATCGTCGATGCTCATTCGATGGGCATGGAAGAAGAACCCGTTTGGTCATTATGTCGTTGGCCATTTGATTGAATTGCCGGTATCACACCACGGAAACAGTTTGACGATGTTCACATTGTTGGAGCTCTCAAACAGATGCTGTAGCAAAGTACCTACAGTGGTTGACAGATATATAACACCTGATATTCTTAAAGTATGATGTTTGGAGAACTATTTCCTAAGTTATAATGCACACACAATTGGCACAGAAGATTATTTTTCTTTGGGCCAAAGAAAATATAATTTCAGTAGAATTTTAGTCCAAGAGTCACTTAAATTTCTAAACTTATGTGCATCACTGCAAATGAAAAACGAGTTCCCCAACGCTTACAAGGCACAAATTGGCAAAGTAGCAGTCAAGCGAATGACAGTGAGCCACAATGATCAATTTTCACATAGTATATCGGACAAAATAGTTATTCTGAGCAATAAATTAACCAAATTAACTCTAGTTTAGACTTTATTTATCTATCCTCTTCTTCTTCTATTTCTCGGCATAACGTCCTCCTTAGCTCAGTGTTCTTATTCCATAGTTATTAGCTAAGAGCTTTGCCAAAGTTGTCATTTTCGCATTCGTATATCGCGTGGCAGGTACGATGAAACTCTATGCTCAGGGAGGCCAAGGAAATTTCCATTTTTTTTTGCATTAAATTCATGTTTATTTTCCATTGTGTTTTGGTAGTTTTTGAAAAAAAAAAAATATAACCTAACTACTATTTACAAGACTACAATAAAATTTGATAACCTAGGGGGAACGAGGTCCTGGATGACCTGCTGGCCAGATTGGTGGCAACGAGCCCTGAATTTTTCGATCGAGTCACCAAAGCGCTCCTCTAATGTTTTTATCTCAGCCAGACGGTGGATCTCGGTTGTCCTCGTTTTCGGAGGACTGTTGAGGATCATCCGGAGGAACTTATTTTGGGTCCTCTGGAGCCTCAGATGGTGGGTTTTAGCGCAACTCTCCCAGATTGGTACGCCATATTCAATTACTGGAAGAATGACCTGTTTGTAAACAGCAAGCTTATTCTTCAGGCGGTTGACAGCTCGTGTTCGGCGCGTTCGGATCAGTTTTTTCACTGCTCCCGACTAATTTTGCGAGTGAGTTCTCGGAGTGCATTTTCTGTGGTTTTTCGCTTTTCCACGTTTTCCCAACGGTATTTTCGTTTTGTTCGCGATCGATTTGCCGTTTTCCGGGGGGTTTTTCACGCGTTTTCGCCGTATTTTCGGTGGTGAAAGTGCTCCCACGTGGAGGAAAAAAGGAGAACAAAAGAAGTGAAAGCGTTCGTTTTAACCCGCCGCGTGTGCTTTCGGGGATTATAACCCAAAAAGCAGAGCTAGTGAGAGTGAGCGTGGGCATTACGCCTTGGGGAGATTGAAGTGAAAAAATCTTCCGGATCTTTTCCGGAAGAATTTAGTGCTGGGCCACGGGGCCTGAAGAATCTTTTCTACAGAGCTTCGTGAAAGGTGTGCTGTACCGTAGTGTGGCCTTCTTTAGGCCTTTCTTGGATCCCTACGAGGACCCACGACCACCAGCTCTGCGGACACCTCCGCTACAAAAGCCAGCAACTTAAGGCCGGTCGACTGTGTGGTCCACCACCACCATAGTCCCGGCCCGCCGGCGCCATGTCGGCGAGCAGCCCTTCGCTCAACCCCGGGGACCCAGGGGGCCCCGGCGGAGGCTACCAGTTCAACAGGATAAACGGTGAGTACTCCAACCGATTACTACCTGAGTTCATGGACAGGGACGGGAATGCAGGACAACTGCAATTCCTAAGAATGAAAGCGACAACCGGAGCCATCCCCAATGATCCGTTCCTTCTGCGACTTTCCGTGGAGAAACACGTTGGTGGGCAGATTAGCGGCGCCTTCAAGGAGAATAAAGGCATCTCCTACGTACTGAAGGTCCGCAGTCAGGCCCAGTTCGACAAGTTATTGAAGATGAAGAAGCTGGCTGATGGAACCGAGATTGAGATTGAGGAGCACTCGACGCTCAACCAAGTCAAGTGTGTCGTGTCCAACGCTGACACGATAGGACTGGAGGAAAGCTACTTGGTGGACCAGCTTCATAACCAGAAGGTCAAGGAAGTGCGCAGGATCAAGAGGCGAAACAGCAACACCAACGCCCTGGAAAACACCCCGACCCTAATCTTGACGATAAGCGGCACCGTGATCCCGGAGCATATCGACTTCGGGTGGTCAAGATGCCGGACGAGGCACTACTACCCCAGCCCGATGCAGTGCTACCGGTGCTGGACTTTCGGACATACCGGGAAGCGCTGCACGGCCCCCTCCAGGGTCTGCGGCAGATGTAGTGGAGTACACCCTGAGGATCAAACCCCCGAACCATCAAACGACCAAGGTGCAACAGTAACACCGACGCCAAGGACCAGGAGTTCGTGCAGCGAGCCCCCTTGCTGCAAGACCTGTGACAACAGCACGCAGCACGCACTTTCCAGCCGAGAATGTCCCGCTTATAAGAAGGAAAACGCCATTCAAATTATTCGTGTTGACGAAGGAATCTCGTACCCGCAGGCGCGCCGAGAATTCGAAGCACGAGAAGCTTTGAAAAGCAGTGAGAAGCGGAACACTTATGCAGGTGTCGCTAGTAGCAGCAAGGACGCGGAGATCACCGAACTCAAGAACACGGTAAAGAAGCTGGAAAACGACGCCGTCCGTCGAGAAAAGAGAATGGCCGATATGGAGCTGGCCCTAACCAACCGCCAAGTTAGCGGAAGGCTAGAGGCGGCCAAGGACCATGGCCCCATTCAGGAATTGATCCGGCAGGTAGCAGAACTAACCGCCACCGTGAAGCAGCTCCAAATGGATCTGAGAGAAAAAGACCTGACCATTGCGGAACTAAGGGAGAAGCAATTGCTGACCCCAAGGAACTCCGTAATCCCAACTGCTGATCCCACCCAACAGCCAACACCTACCCCGCAAGAAGCCTCACCAAACACGACCATCAGTAGCAACAGTCCCAAGTTGAAAAATGTCGACCCAGCAATGACCTCCCAGGTCGCGGACTGGATCCGTAACCTCGATCAGGAGGAGAAGGAAGCGAAGAAACTGACTATCGACAAGGGAGCCATTCCGAAAAAGCAAAAGAAAGGAAAAGGAAGAAGCACCGCTGCCATTCCTTCGAACGAAGGAAACTGTCTGACCCAGCCGCACTCCCTCCTTAGCCGCCAAGGTGAAAGAGGTGAGTTTTTTGCCAAAAAAATGGATATCGAGGATAGCGATAACTCGCTTGAATCACACGAGACAGCAGCATCGTCCACGGTCGGCTCCAAGAGGAGCCACATCCCCATTTCCAGTGCAGAATCCACCGAAAACTCTGGCGACGAAACCCGATTCACGAGGAGCAAACCCAAACTTCTCCGTGAAACCGTGGTCGACCCGTCGACGAAATAGCCTGCCCACTAACTACGTCGCTCTAGAAAAACCAAAAAAAAAAAAACCGAGTTTGGTACACGACCCACCATCCTTTTCACGACCACTCACACCATCGCTGGTGACCCATCACCGGAGCAAAACGAGCGACCAAGAACCAGCTCCAATGTAGAAGAAGTAAACGACAACTCAACTCAAGGCAACGAGAACGCCGCAGAAGAGACCTCGGGCAACCGAGGCCCCCCCAGTGCGGAAGTTACACCCCAACCGGAACTAGGGAACAACCCCCGGCACCCGAGTGTCCTCTCTGCCGAAGGCCCAGAGGACGGTAGAGAACGGTCAGGCCCCGTCGGTGCGGAAGCTATTGGTCCACCGGAACTGGCGGACAACCCTGGCCTTCCCATCCGGTCTGGAAGAGGGACGGAAAAGGGCGGAAACGCCTATCCCCCTTTGGACAACGAGGGAATCAAGCCATCTTTAACAAAACACAAGCAACAAGATCACCGCAGAACATCGGACAACGAGGGATTCAAGACACCACCACGCAGGAACCCCTCCCGCAAGAGGAACCCGCCGGACCGCTACAGCCCCGGCTGGCACAACCAACCCAGGTCAGCGAGCAAGCCGGATCCACCCGACCCCCATCAGGGTCTGCCTGGGCACCTCGGAAGTAAAACTCCGAGTGGTAAGCCCCACCGCACCCAGCAAATACTCCGCCCGCCAGCTTCAGTTCCAGTTTTTCCGAAACCGTTTTCAGTACTTGAACTTA
This sequence comes from Aedes aegypti, assembly GCF_002204515.2. NCBI lineage: Eukaryota > Metazoa > Arthropoda > Insecta > Diptera > Culicidae > Aedes > Aedes aegypti. Next base: position 407,977,849 of record NC_035108.1, read on the forward strand.
CAAACGCGGAAGCATACGATAAAACGATCGCCACCCGCGACAAAATGATAGCTCCACCCGCTGCTGGCCCCTCAAGCCAAACAGCCTCCTCAGATCCCTATCAGGATCGCCCTGGGCACCTCGGACGTAAAAATCCGAGCGGTAAGGCCCACGCAGTCCCGCTGCGACCCCAACCGGTAAGCCCGACGCCAGGAGGAACACAGATACCCCCTTCTGCAACGCTGCGAAGGAAACCAACCTCCACCTTAATCCAGTCACAGCAGCACTCCTTGATGAGGTTTCCTAGCAGCCCTGTTGGAAACGACTGTCTTGCCGTAGCTCCCGAAATTCCGGTAGTAGTAAATCCCATGCCGGGTCCCACGCTTGGTGGGGCTCCGTTGGAATCAGCTACTAGAACCTTATGTCCTCCCAATTGCTTTTCCCAATCCTACTTTTCTACCGCAGCTCCTTCACCTCTGCCAGTTGTGGGTTCCACATCGGGACCTACGCTCGGTGGAGCTCTGTCGGGGTCTGTATCCAGCAATTTCATCGGTTCTAATAATTCCAAAGAAAATTCTCTCTCAAGTTTTCCGGTTCCTGCTCTTCCTACGTCACATAATTTCATTCTGCAATGGAATTTGAATGACTACAGGTCTCGTCTTTGCGATCTTGAATTGATTATCCAGAATAATCAACCTTGGATCTTAGCCCTTCAAGAAACTAATAATATATCTGCCGATGAAATGGGTCGCACGCTCGGCGGCCAATATTCTTGGACAGTCAAACGATTAGCAAATCAACGACACTCCGCGGCAATTGGTATTCGTAAAGGAATTCCTCACAAAATTCTTGATCTACCTTCCGACCTTCCTATAGTTGGGATACAGATACTAGGTTCCCCGTCGGTCTCAGTAGCCTGCGCTTATCTACCGTGTGGCAAAATTCCAAATCTTCACGGTCACATTCATGATTGTCTTCAAGCCCTCCCCGAACCTCGAATCTTTCTTGGTGATTTCAACAGTCACCATCCGGTCTGGGGCTCCCCCAAGGCCGATACGCGCGGCACCAACTTAATTGACGCCTTAGAAGAGGAAGACATGTTGATTCTAAACGATGGTTCACCAACTTTTTTCAATGGTCATTATTCCAGCGAAATTGACGTCACCGCAGTATCGTGTTCTTTCGCCAGAAACATTCAGTGGAGTGTAAGTTCTGACCTTCATGGTAGTGATCACTATCCAATCCGAATAGCGTTGACTAATGGTGCGGCCATTCCAAAGAACACGAGAAGACCCAGATGGAAGTACGAGAAAGCCGATTGGGCTGAGTACGATCTGCTTATCCGTTCCGCCCTTATCAACAGTCCTCCTGAAAACATGGGTGACTTCATTTCAACCATAGTTGAATCCGCTAAGGCCACTATTCCGCTCACCAGCTGCACCCCTGGCCGGAAGGCCCTTCGATGGTGGTCTGATGAAACCAAGGCTGCTGTAAAAGCCCGCAGAAAAGCGCTGCGTCAACTTCGAAGGCTTCCACTTGACCACCCGGACAGGCAGTTTACCTTAGAGAATTATCGCAAGCTCCACCTAGAATGTCGGAACATCATCGGTGATGCTAAGAAGGCCACATGGGAGAGTTTTTTGGAGAGCATGAATGCATCTCAAACTACCAGTGAACTATGGAATCGAGTGAATGCTTTGAATGGAAAGCGAAAAACTACACCGCTCACTCTACAAGTGCAAGGGAAGGCCATGTCTGATCCAGAAGCAGTTGCAAGTGAACTTGGTAAATATTTTGCCAGCCTATCTGCCATTGAAAGCTACGAGACCCACTTTCTTAATTCTGTAAAACCTTCCACTTCCACTATCAAGAATTTTATTATTCCACCTAACACTGCCGATCCTGAAATGGAACAACCATTTTCAGCCAGAGAACTCTCCTTCGCGCTTAGTCGGAGCAATGGTAAGTCAGCGGGTCCCGATGAAGTTGGTTATCCGCTCCTCAAAAACCTTCCCAGTGTCGGAAAACTTGCGCTGTTAGATCTTTATAACAAGATCTGGGTCAATAATGATTTCCCTTCTGCTTGGAAAGAAAGTCTAGTAGTCCCTATACCTAAGGCTAACATCCCCACCCGCGATCCAACTAAGTTTCGACCAATATCCTTGACCTGCTGTGCCGGAAAAGTAATGGAAAGAATGGTAAATCGAAGGCTAAGATATCACTTGGAAGCCAACGGGCTATTGGACTTCCGCCAGCATGCCTTTCGCCAAGGATTTGGAACATCTACTTACTTCGCAGGTCTCAGTGATGTCCTCAAGGAGGCTTACGATAAAGGTAATCATGCCGAAGTAATTTCACTTGACATCTCTAAGGCGTTTAACAGAACGTGGACCCCACTTGTTCTGGAACAACTGGCTGCTTGGGGCATAGGAGGAAGAACCCTGCATTTTGTGCGCAATTTCCTTTCCGATAGGACTTTCCAAGTAGTTATTGGGAACACAAAGTCATCATCCTTCCCTGAAGAAACAGGCGTTCCCCAGGGTTCTGTGCTAGCTGTAACTCTTTTTTTGATCGCTATGAACGGCGTCTTCTCCCGTCTGCCGAAGAACATATATGTATTCGTTTATGCGGATGATATAGTTATCGTTGTTTGTGGATCAACTCCTACTATGACGCGGATCCGAGCTCAAACCGCAGTCAAATCGGTAGCGAAATGGGCATCAGATAATGGTTTCCAACTGTCCGCCAGTAAGAGCATCCGTTGCCACATTTGTCCATCCGGACATAGGATAACTGGCCCGGATATCACGATAGACGGTCAACCAATTCCGCTTCGTAAGACTGTTCGTATTCTTGGAGTAACAGTAGATCGGGCTCTCTCCTTCCGTCAACATTTTGATACAGTCAAGTCAGCGTGTCGATCTAGGTTGAACCTGATTAAATCCATTTCCCGCCCGCATCGATCAAACAATCGAAAAATCCGCTTCAGAGTCGCCCATGCCATTGTCGACAGTCGGCTTGTATACGGATTGGAGCTTACTAGCATAGCGATAGATAGATTGGTCGAAGTTCTCAGCCCAGTCTATAACTCCTACATCAGAATAATTTCTGGTCTGCTTCCATCAACACCATCAGATTCCGCTTGCGTTGAAGCTGGGCTTCTTCCATTTCGAATCTTTATTCGCGCCTCCATCTGCTGCAAAACGGTGGCATTCCTCAGCAAGACAGCCGGCGAAGACAGGGTCTTTCTCCTTGATGAGGGGAATAGAGCCCTAAGCACGGCAGCCAACTTGAGTCTCCCGCCGGTTACCAGGGTTCACTGGCTTGGAGACAGGAGCTGGCGTTCCGTCCCACCAAAAATCGACAATAAAATAAAGAACAGTTTTTCTGCCGGCAGCAACTCTGCTGCTTTGCGACGATCAGTCGCAGAGCTGCTACAAATTTCTTATTCTGATTTTGCTCTTCGGTACTCAGATGGATCCCTTACAAGCGCCGGTGTCGGCATAGGGGTGGCCGGTGACATCCCGGACGTAAGTATGAGCCTGCCATCACAGTGTTCAGTATTTTCCGCCGAGGCAGCAGCAGCCTTTATCGCCGCTACCACCCCTTCGGACCGTTCGATCTTAGTCCTAACCGACTCAGCCAGCGTAATATCTGCGCTACAGTCAGATTCGCCTTCGCACCCTTGGATTCAAGCAATATTGAAGTACGCACTACCTGACACGGTTTTCACGTGGATCCCTGGGCACTGCGGAGTTCCAGGGAACGAAATGGCTGATCATCTTGCCAAATCGGGCCTTTCAGGTCAACGGTATACTTCAGAGGTTCCTCTCATGGACCTTAAACGGTGGATCAAATCTATCTTCCGTCAACATTGGGAAGATTCATGGTACCGCACAAGAACGCTTTTCCTTCGGAAGATTAAAAACACAACCACTACTTGGTCAGACCTTCCAATTCTCAAGGACCAAAGGATACTATCTCGCTTACGAACCGGACACACCCTAATATCGCACAATATGGGAGGCGGTCCCTTCCACAAAGAATGTGAGTCTTGTCATATCCCAGCCTCTGTGGACCATGTCCTTTGTGCCTGCCCCATATACGAACATCTGCGACAAATACATGGCCTTTCTGACAACATCGGAGAGGTACTACGCGACGATGCAACTACTATTGCTGCTTTACTGAGTTTTCTACACGATGCCAACTTGTACAGCAGTATATGATCCTGCCCAATATGACGACGACATTGATGCCAGCCCACGGATACGAAACTGTTTTACTAAATTGTACTATGTATAGATGTAAGCTTGAAATGTTAGATTGACAGTTATCTCTTTTTTATCGGTTCAGTCTTCTGCTGACCGTATTTCTTTTCTCCCGGGTCTCAGCCTTCTGCTGAACCTTCTCCCGTGTTGAACTAGCATAATGTTAAAAAACACGTTAATAAAGATGAAAAAAAAAAAAAAATATTCTTCAGAGACAGAGTTGACTTCCGGTTGATCAGGGGGTACAATGCTTTGAGCAAGATGTTGCTTGTAATGACCGTTTTGTCAACCTGCTGTCTGAAGAGAAGCTTGCTGTCTAACGTTAGCACAAGGTAGTCGGCTGCATCAGACCATTCCACCGTTGATCCACCGAGGGTGATTTTATAATCCTCAGCCGGAACAAGTCTGGGGGATTTGGAATAGGGGAAGAGGATGACCTGGGTCTTCGCTGCGTTGATACAGATCTTCCAGCTGTTCAAACAATCTGACAAGACGTTCAGGCCTCTCTGGAGTCGAGATGTTAGTGCTCTTGTGAATCTGCCGCTGTAGACGACTGATGTGTCGTCAGCGAACAGTGACAGAGAGCCGCCTTCAGGGAGCTGAGGCATGTCCGAGGTGAACAGGTTGTATAGTAGGGGACCTAAAATACTGCCCTGTGGAACACCTGCGGGGATGTTGTGAGGGTCTGAGTAATAGAACTATTAGTAGTAGAACGCTAGTAGCGCTGTTGTCACAAAACTGATTTTAATTATTATTACCTTAAATTATGGTTTTTCATTGTTTGTTCAATGCCTTGTCGTTGTTTATGTTTTTATAATTAATTTGACACTTTGATGCCCGGTACTCAGGCTGTCAGTTCGTGGCAAACTAGATGTTGGTAACACGAACAGCAGCGACATTAGCATTCTTAGGTTAATGCTTCTACTGTCTGAGTTGACTCCATTAAGGGAAACCCTGAACGTCCTGTTAAACAGATAATTTTTGATGATTTTCACCAAACAGGTGGGAAGATTGTATCGGTGCAGCTTGTACACCAGGCCGTCGTGCCAGACGTTGTCGAATGCTTTTTCAACATCGAGCAACGCCATGGCGGAGGATTTGGCAAGGGACTTGTTCCGCCTGAGGATGTTGGTTACTCGAGTCAGTTGGTGCACGGTTGAACGACCGCGTCGAAAGCCAAACTGTTCCTCGAGCAAGATGTTGTTTTGATCGGCTGCCGAAAGCAGCCGTCTGTTGATCGCTTTTTCAAAAAGCTTTGATAACCCTGAGAGAAGGCTGATGGGTCGATAGCTTTTGGGGGAGGAAGGATCCTTCCCAGGTTTCTTAATGGGGATGACTTTTGCTGACTTCCACGACGAGGGGAAGTAGCTAAGTCGAAGGCACTGATTGAAAATCAGTGCCAGATGTTGGTAGAACTGGAGACTCAATTACTTGAGCTCCAAGTTCAGGATGTTGTCGAAACCTAGGGCCTTCATGTTTTTGGATGTTTTGAGATAGGCCAGCAACTCGTCAGCAGTGATCTCCAACTCCTCCGAGAAGTCGTTGGGAGATTGGTGTAGGTTAGCTGCGTGTTCGGAAACAGCAGCTTCGTGTAGGCTAGGAATGTCTAGCCCTAGATTGTGGGAGCTGCCGAAATGCCGACCTATCTCAGCAGCCTTCTCCGCAGGGGTTATCAAGCGATCCTTAGAGTCGGTGTTGTCTAATGGGATCAACGGTGGAATAGGTCTGGGTTTGGATTTCAGAAGTTTGGTCATCTTCCAGAATGGCCTAGCACAATCTGGGAGAGAGCGGAACTTGTTGGAAAAATCATCGTTCCTGAGGTCCACCATTCTGGCCTTGATTATTTTGGATATGCGATTGACTTCGCTTTTCAACGCAGGCAGACCAGAGCGTTGGTACTGCCTGCGTTTGGTGTTCCTTAAACGAATGAGATCTTTGGTAACACGATCGATAAAAAGGGTGTTGCTCACCTGACCAGATGCTGGTACATGCTGTTCTCGGGCCACGGAGATGGCCTCTTCGACGCTCTGTAGGTGCCGGTCGATGTCTTCAGCGGACGCCAGGGGAGCCTCGTACTGGATGTTAGCGTCGACACACCGCTGGAATTGGCCCCAGTCGACACGGTGGTAGTTGCGCCGTGTGACCCGATGCTGGTTGACCAGGGAACCAACTTCTGCCACCACCGGGTAGTGGTCCGAGCTCAGGTCCTGGTGAACGACCGGTTGGGAGATGTTTTCGGCCATGTTGGTCATAGTGGCCTTCCTCCAGGTCCTGTTGTAGGATGAGGCCGTTCCTATTTCGCCGGGGGTTTCCCCAGGTCTCGTGCCTTGCGTTCAGATCGCCAGCCAGGATGAACTGCCCCTGCCGCCGTGTCAGTTTGACGAGGTCTTGCTTTAGGGCCGCCGATGTTCCGTCGTTGATGTTGGTTTGCTTCGGGCAGTACGCCGCGATGATCGTAATTGGGCCGATGGAGGTTTCCACCCGAACACCTACGGCCTCGATGACTTGGAGTTGGAAGCTCGGCAGCAGGGTGCAGTTTACGTTCCTCCGCAGAGCAACCGCAACGCCTCCACCTTCGGATCCGCATCGGTCAAGCCGCACGAGCTGGAAGTCGGGGATGAAGATGTTAACTTCCGGCTTGAGGTGCGTCTCCGTTATCACGGCTATGTCGATGCCTTCCTGGTCCAGGAAGGCGGACAACTCTCGGTTTTTGTTCCGGAGGGAGCAAGCGTTCCAGCTGAGGATCTTGGTGGTGGCCTCACGGGCCATATTTGGCGAGAAAGGCGAATACCACCGAGTTGGCGGCGTTGATCTGCTCCGACTTGGAACGGCAGGCGCGCAGCCGTTGGAACAAGTCCCTGGTGTACTCCAACATTTGCTCCGGAGTATACAGGGAGCCGTCGTCGGAGGGAGGAGTGCCGGGGGCACTGCGTCCAGGATTCCCCCATCCAGGAGGGGGCGCATACTGCACCTTTGGGGCGGCGGCGGTGGCCGCGAGGTGATGCTGAACGGAAGGGGCCGGCTGGCGGGATGCTTGCCGGTGGGTTGATGGAAGCGGTGGCAGATTGGGCACTTGGGCGTCGGGAAGTGCTCCTCAGTCAGCGGTGGAGGTGGTTGGCGCTGGCGTTGCCGTCCCAGCTTCTTGGCGGATGCTTGCTGGTGGATTGCCAGATATTCCGTACGTTTGGGGCAGTTGCGGCTGCTGCCCTCGTGGTTTGCACCGCAGTTGGCGCACTTCGGTTCGGTGCCCTCCATCGGTTTGCAAGTCGTAGTGGCGTGCGCACCGGCACATTTGCCACAGCGGGGCTTCATATGGCAGTTTCGTGTCCCGTGACCGAGCGCGAGGCAGTTGCCACACTGCGTCACGTCTCTCTTCTTCGGGCGGTAGCGCTCCCATTCCACCACGATGTTGAAGAGCGCTCTCACCCTCGTCAGGCCCGCCATGGTGGCAGACCCCTTCTCCAAATGGGCCAGGTAGAGCTGGTCCCGGTGTCGTCCTCCTTGTGCTCGCCGGATGGGGAACACACTCGTCGGCTTGAGTCCAGCCGCCTTCATTTCGTCGATGATGGCCTCCGGGGTGAACTCCGGCAGCCCTCGGACGAGAACTTTCAACGGCTTGCTACCGGGGGCATCGTGGGTGTAGAATTCCACCCCTTTTGCCTTCAGTAGCTTGCCGACCTTGTCGAAGTCGGCGCCCGAAGCGCACATGATTTTGGTGCCGGTATGGCACAGCTTGAACAGCGGTCGGATGTTGTTGACCGCTAGCTCGGATCGCAGCGCCGAGAGGTCCTTCGACGCCGTGAAGAGGGGGGGAACCTTTGCGCCCGGGGGGGCTTGGTCCACAGGCAGGGAGGCAAACTGGTTGTTTGCCAGCAACCTGCTGTATGCCGCCGGGTTGGCATCTTCGTTCCTGACTCGTTTCGGTGCGCTGGTCTGCCCGCTGTCGGCCAGCGGGGCGGGGGTCGAGGCGGAGTCCGCCTTTTGTGTCCGATTGCGACCCATCACTATGGGCCGCGGTTGCTCTGCTTCAGCTTGCAGAGATGCTTTCTGGCTAGCCACCCCTAGGAGGTAGGTTAGCGCCGGAGAATAGTCGCGGGAGCGGGAAATCGCGAAAAAGGTGCACTTCGCACACGAACGGGAGAATTCGAACTTGTGTCTAGCAACTCGAGAAACACACAACCGTTCACAACGGCAGTTCGATTCGGAATGATGGGGAAATTTCCATTGCGAAAAGCTCCTGGACCGATAGGGAATCGAACCCAAACACCTTCAGCATAGTTTTGATTGACTCTAACCTCTCGGATAAGGAAGAAATTATTCAACTATAACAACCATTTTCGTAATTAAAAACAATGTTGTTTGCATCCCGATGGAAAACACGGATTTTTCAACTAGTTTCATAAATAATTGTTTTTAGCAATTTTATTTCCCACTGTGCACCGAGTACGTGCCGATGGGAGTGTGGCTATTTGTCGAGTTAATCGCGCAGCAAATTGATTGGAATTGGGTTCGATCAATTAGCTCGATTGCTTTGTGTTCCCGTTCATTTCTCTTATTGATCTCTAAATTGTGTGTACCCTGCAAGCAGCGGCGAGTTTATTGGCAATCTTGAAGCGTAAACAATTTCATGAGCTCACTTTCGCGGCTACCATTGTAGAACAAACGGATGCAAATTGAATCAGCGCTTAATTTCGTATATAATAATACTAAAGGTATGAATACTTAAATTTGGAAAGAATGCCAACAAATAATGCTCGAAACTGGGATTCATTACATCATAATCTTAAAATAATAATATACATATGACAATATAACAATTTGAGTACACCCGATTCTGTTTTTGCATGTATTTTTTTACACGGCCGTGCAAATAAATTTTCTATATATTTTTTTCCCGACAAAACCTTATTTTTGCATGAAACGTCGAGAAATGGTGTTACTTTTTTTGCACGGTACGCATCCCCCGTGCAAAAACAGAATCCGGTGTAATATAATTATGCAAAATCTGTACTTTTTACTTTTTTTTATTTACACAGCTAAAAATATGTTGTAAATTTAAGTTTATTTTCATGCACATATTTGGAGCATCAAAATAAACGTAAATTTCAACGACCAATCCATTATTTTTCAATTAAATTCACTTTGAATTTACACGATCATGTAATTTTCAACCATTTTTAGTTGAAAATTGAATGTATATTCATTTAAATTTACATGATGCTGTAATAACACACGAATTTGATTTATTTTTACAGTAGACTTCAGTTTACATCACATTGAAAATTAAATATTTTTTCTGTGTAGTTCAAACCAATCAAATCAATATCAATGCGCATCGTATCTTTGTGCTGTACGCACACGAATTCTCTCTGCTCTTGGAAGTTTTTTAAAAACTACCTAAAGCAATAAAACAGTACTTTTCAGTGCTAAAACTAAAACATTATTTTCAGTACTATTTTTTCTACTATTGATCCCTTTACGATCCTTGTTTGGACCAGTGCCTTCGATTTTTCGTTGGACCCGTTGGCGAAAGCTAGCGATGGTAATCGATGGAAAAAAAAACAATCTTAGAAGGTCTCGTCTTCTTTCGTTTATTCACTAAATATTGTAGCAACTAAAAAACAAAAGGAAGGGTGAATCTCCAAATTCACAACTTCCTTCCAAAAAAGTGGGATTTAAAACTATCACTAAACAAGGCAATAATGGAAGAAAGGACGTTTTTCCAGAATGCGAACTTTCTTCCATGGGTGAAATAGATAATGTTGATAATAGCATCGAAATGAACAATCAGTTCGATTATTATTTATTTATTTGGTTTTACATCAATTACCTTGTTAAATCTCGCCAACAATATTTCGCCAATTCACTCGGTTCATGGCCGGAACAAATGGTGCGTAAGGACCTGGTTCTCACGGCATTTCTGGGGATTTGCCGCACGGAAAAGATCTGGTCCGTTGTCGAGCGGCCGTCGATGAAACCTGCTTGATAACTTCTCACGAACTAGTTTGCTACAGGTGATAGCTGTTGAATGGCATCCTTAACTTCCCTCATCGTGGGAGATGGTTGGCTTCCACTGTCCGCTGTGCTGACGTAGCCATCGATAGCCCTGATAACCCTACATGTTTTTTCTCTTCTAGAAATCCATCTACGATTGATTTGGTCTTAACCGACTCTAGTCATCTTTGTAGCCAATTAGTAACTCATGCTGATTTTGAGTCTGATCATGTCCCTGTTACGTTTCAAATATCTCATAAAACGATTCTCAATCCTATCAGCTCCACTTTCAATTATTTTCGAGCTGACTGGAATATATATGGAACATATATTGACTCTAATCTTGATGATAACATTTCTTTACAAACGAATCTTGATATTGACAATGCTCTTGAAACTTTAACAAATTCCATTGTTGAAGCCAGGAGCATTGCAATTCCAATATGTGAAGTAAAATTTGAATCCGTGATTATAGACGATGATCTTAAACTCTTGATCCGTCTTTAAAACGTGAGGAGAAGGCAATTTCAACGCACTCGCGATCCTGCTGTGAAAATTATATGGCAGGATTTGCAGAAAGAAATCGAAAAACGTTTTTCACAATAAAGAAGCAAAAAATTTGAAAATAAAATTTCTCATTTGGACCCTGGCTCTAAGCCCTTTTGGAAACTATCTAAAATTTTGAAAAAACCTCAGAAACCAAAACCGGCATTGAAAGAGGAAAACAAATTATTACTAATAAATTACGAAAAAGTTAAAAAACTTGCTATGCAGTTTGAAAGCGCGCAAAATTTTAATTTAGGACTTAGGTACTAGTTCAATTGAAAATCAAGTTACTCAGGACTTCGCAAATATTCTCAATCAAGAAAACGTTTTCAAAAATTTCTGGGAGACTGATTTGGAAGAACTGAGAACTATTATTAAAAATATTCAAAAATATGAATGCTCCTGGCGATGATGGAATTTTCTACATCCTCATCAAGAAACTTCCAGAAAGTAGCTTATCATTCTTAGTTGATATATTTAACAAAAAAAAAATCCTGCAGAAGCTTCTAGTTATCGTCTAATCTGTTTGCTTTCCTCCATCAGTAAACTTTTTGAAAAGGTCATTTTGAACAGAATGATGGTCCACATCAACGAAAATTCCATTTTTGCCAATGCACAGATCGGATTCCACCATGGACATTCGACCACTCATTAACTTTTACGTGTCACAAATTTGATCCGTTTCAACAAATCAAAATGCTATTCTACTAGTCTTGCTTTTCTAGACATAGAAAAATCATTCGACAGTGTTTGGCATGAAGGTTTGATTTTAAAATTAAAGAACTTTAATTTTCCAACATACATTGTTAGAATAATTCAAAGTTATCTGTCAAATCGTACACTTCAGGTTAATTATCAGAACTCAAGGTCTGAAAGGCTTCCTGTAAAAGCTGGTGTACCGCATGGCAGCATTTTGGGACCAATATTATACAATATTTTCACATCTGACTTACGGGGATTTTTTTTTATTATTGGACAGTTTTTGGCCGGAGCTTCTCCAATTTGTATGAAATTTTTACCAGAGTTAGTGCTCGTGGATATATGACCAAAAGTAAAATTCAAAAAAAAAATACAGTGGCCTATTTTCCCGGAAAAAAAACTAGATTAATCTTAACGATTTCCCTATACACCTCAAACTTTAAAAAATATCTCCCGAAATATGCATCGTAGAACAAAAGTCTTTTAGTAAAATCGAAAGGAAATTTCTCAGCAATCTATTGAAAATATAAAAAGAAAAACATTTCTCGGAAAACTTTTCTCCATGAAGAAAACTTCGGAAAAATAGCAGAAAAACTATCGCCTGTATCATGAAAAATTTCCAAAAGAAATTGTTTTGTTTCATCAATCCATACTCTAACGTTTATTCATAGACGCCAAAGCAAAGTGGTATCTTTTACCGTTTGGACGACAGAACTGGAAAACCAATGACCACCCGCACGCTTCCCATAGAAAAATGTATTCTTTTGTGGACATCATAATAGTGCGCTAAAGGTGGCAGTAATTTACACGCATTGTAAATGTTACGCAGTAAACCGTCCTTCCTTTTCCAATCAGAAGAAGCTTTTCACCAATCGCAGCACTTTCCATTTATTTTTAATTTATTTATCCATTGATTTTAATAGATTACTGTGAAATTTCCTTTCGATTTCACTAACAGACTTTTGTTCTACGTTGCATAGTTCAGGAGATATGATTTTTTAAAGTTTGAGGTACATGAAAATTCATCTAGAGTTTTCCGGGAAAGTAGGCCACTATATTTTTTGAATTTTACTTTTGGTCATGTATCTACGAGCTCTACCTCTGGTGAAAATTTCATACAATTCGGCCCAAACCTGTCGGACAATTTAAAAATATGCTCTTGCCTGAGTTACCTCAGGGATGTCAAAAATCCTTGTTTGCTGAAGGCACAGGTCTCTCCGCCAAAGAACAAAGTCTGCGTGCCATCTGTAGTAGATTACAAAAAAGTTTGGATATTTTTTCTTCATACTCAACTAATTATATTTCCATATAAGCCAAATGCTCTTTACTTGAAACCTTCAAGTAGACATGTTGTTACGATTCGAGGGGTTCCATTAAGGCTGTGAACCGTTTCACCAGTTCGTTTAACTTTTAGTTAAAATTTGACACATCGATAGTTATTTCCCCTCCGGTTAGCAATAACCCTGCTCTGGAGCATGGTTAAACTTGACAGTTCGAAAGTTATTTTCTGCTCCCGAGAATAACTAACCATCTGTCAACTTTGTTCTGGAATAACTACTCGACTGTCAAAGCTCAAATGGGTTGATCGCGATGTTCAATTTAATCATTTGAGGGGAAAATAACTATCGAAATGTCAATTTTTAACTAAAAGTTAAACGAACTGGTGAAACAGTTCACAGCCTAAATTGGTCAGATGAAGTTAAGTAACTAGGGCTCATGCTATATAAAAACTTAACTTTCAAAAATCACATTGAGGGCATTCAAGCCAAATGTAACAAATATATAAAATGTCTGTATCCACTTATTAATAGGAAATCGAAACTTTGTCTTAAGAACAAGCTTTTTATTTTTAAATAAATTTTCAGGCCAGCCATGTTGTATGCTATACCAGTATAGACTAGCTGTTGTAATACCAGGAAGAGAGCTCTGCAGAGAATTCAAAATAAAATTTTGAAATTGATCGTGAAACTCCCGCTCTGCTATAGTACTTATAAGTTGCATAGAATATCCAACGTTGGAACATTGGAACTAATGTTCCAGAAATTATAAATAATTTTAGACAAATATCTTTGCTGTCTTCTACTACCACGAAAAATGCGTTATATATCTAGGTTAAGTTAATTGTAAGCGTTTATATTCTCTTATAAACAGGCGAAATCAACTCACCTGAAAAAAATCTGAACTGCTACGGGAAATTAAATGTTATATGTTGTTAACAATATATTAATAAAAGATTAATTTAGTTATACCAAATTAGGATGATAAGGACTGTTCATTTAAGTAAGTGGAAACCTAAATATTAACATTTTGGTGTGAAAATTCCATAAAAACAAATACAATTTTGTTTCAGTGTGTACCCAAGTGTTTATTTTGTCAGCAGACAAAAGTTGACATAAAAAATTACAAATTCCAAGCGATGTGTCGAATTGACATGGCGACTCGCAATTTTTTTCTGCACAAATGATGTACAGAAAAACTGTCGTTCCGAGATTTGGCTAAAATCGCGAAGTGTCCAAATTGAATTTTTTCAACGCTTTGGCCAAAACAGATATTCCTGACGACGTGCGATACATCCCAACAGAAAAATTTGGGAAAAATGATTTGCTCCTGCAGTCTGAGAATACTACATGTTTCACGACGGGGTCAATCAACAGCGAAAATTACAGAACTGAATGCATTAAAAAATTGCTTCTGCCCATCTACTGAAAGCATACCATGCCTCCATTGTTTTTGCCAGACTTAGCATCGGCTCACTATGCTTCAGCTACTTTGGAGATGCTCAAGAAGGAAAAAGTCGAATTTGTAGAAAAATGATCGAATCCATCAAATTGCTCAGAACTACGCCCCATTGAAACATATTGGGCAAAAATCAAACGACATCTTAAGAAGGATGGAAGAGAAGCAAGCTCCATCGATTTTTTTCAATAAAATGTGGTCACAACGAACAGCAGCACAACGAAAAGTTCCGAAAAAAGTTGTGCAGAACCTTATGGGAGGTATAATGAGGAAAGTAAGAGCATTCTCCAACAATGCTCAATAAATGTTCAAATTTATGTGAATTTGGTCGAAATAACGTTGATTTCCATGTATTTTAGGTAAACTCATGAATTTGTTTGAAAATAAACAGTTTACTGTAAAAAACACGTGTCCACTTTCTTAAATGAAATCATTTCATTTCATGTTCATTGAACAGGCCTTAGTGTTTTCTAACACAGATCACCTGCATATAAGAAATGAATGTTATGTTTGTAGTGATATTAAAAAATAATTTAAAAAAAAAAGATCTTTCTCTTCCCTTACTAATACACCCTTCCCGTGGTAATTGTGGAGATGCAGAGGTATTTTCGGTTTCTACAATCAACAATCATCACACACTAACATTCCCTCTCTTCTGAATTGACTGAGAAGATTTGGCCAACATCGATTGATCAATAATAGGAGAGATGCTAGAATGTGCACTTCGAGAGTAAGCGGAAAGTTTCACATTTCTGGATCTAGGTGCTATTCTTACCAGTTTCGATAAATCATGGAGTAGCAACCATTTTCAGTCTATTTTTTTATAGGCACTCCGTGCACGTGGCCACTACTGTGTCGGACTCAGTTGATCTGTAGCTTCTTTATCGATACAGATCTATTTTCAACTTATCTATATTTACATCTAGTTTCACTCTCTTCTACTCTTTTACTCTCACACCGAGCAGGTAGGAGAGAGCTCTGCTATTAGTGAGGCTAGCTTGCTGCCTGCGAAAAGGGTCAGTTTGTCTCAGTCACCATCTGATACTGACGGAGGATGAATGTGCTCCCCCAAAGCACGGTCCTCCGTGAGGCGTCTTTTGGTGGCTGGACGGGTTTTTTGTGGAGGGGCTGGGAATCGAACCCATGACCTTCCGCTTATGAAGCGAAAGCGTAACCTCAAGGCTACAGACCCCTCTATAGAGTCAGTCTAGTATGGTATGGTTTTGGAGTATCCAACATAAATTAATCACACAATCTTCAAATCTATTTTTACGATAGGTCTTTTGGATTCTTATTCATCATTGTAACATAGTGTTAATAACTGGAAAATTTAAAATTATGTTATCTCAATAAGCTCAATTCATCACAAAAAGCACCAGAAATTCCGAAATGAATTTTACTTAACATAACTCTTTACGGTTGGCAGGCCCATCGACACCCACATAAGCTCACTCACCATTCACCAAACTGGTCTTTCTCCGCCAGTAAAGTAACGGACATTCACGCTTTCACATTTGGGCTAATGGTCAAACCGGAACCAAATGCAAATTTATGCTGTGATAAACCTTCTAATAGTGACAAATTTACACTTCCATTCCCGTAGCGGGGGCAAAGCTGTGACGGCAGCCGGAAAACTCACTCGGACATGCGGTTGCCAACTTTGAGTGCAAAACAAAAGTTCGCCTGCACGGGAAACCCCAAAAAACCCTTTCAGATAACAAATAACGTGCTTCTGCTTCTGCTCGTCTCGCTCGCCTACCCAGGAGCATCCATTCTGCTTTGCATATTTTCCATTCCTCGGCTTTGAATGGTGAAGTTGTTTCTCTGGATCGGTTTTTCATATGCTCAAACGATACAACAAGTTGAGCCTTTCGGCTTTCCTGCCTGCCACCATTACCATTACCGGCACTAGTTTACCGCAAATGCAGAGCGACGACCGCACCCGCTCTCCGTTTTTCCCGGGGCCGGAAGCAAGCGATCCTCGTTCGGAGTGGGGTTTGGATTTCAAAGGACCATTCCCGGCACACAAAGAGTCAATTCGAGACCATTTCGGTTCGGTCGACGGGAGACAGATTATGGTCTGGTGTCAAGCTGGTCGATTGAGCGTATGTGGGAAGTGGATGAATTTACAGAAAGAAGTGGAATAGATGAAAAAACAATTGTGGTTATTGTGACATTTTTCAAAGCATTCTAGACAATTTCTCAAGCAGCACTAGCTTTTTATGCAGAGTGTATCATTCTTTCGTTTGACAAAATAGTGATTGGCAGACAACTAAATGCACTTCAAGATTTGCTTGAATAAGCTTCATGTCACCCACTACCTACTTGTGGGATTCAGTTTGAGTGGAGATGTGGCCAATTATCTCAATCGGATGGAGAGATAGTGTTATATTTCCTTCGTCACAATATTGTACGTGTTTTTTTAAATTTATATTTTGTGTACAATAGTTCTAAAACTGAGTTTCAAAACTGTCGAGGAACATCATAAAAGGGTTCGTCAAGACATTCCTACATGGTTTTTATTCAGGATTAGGTTAATTTTTCACCAGGAGGAAATCATAGATTTTACAGGAAGTCTTGAACGATTTACTTTGGGAGTCACAGTTAGAATTATTTGAAAGCTTCTAAAAAAATCAAAAAAACTACCGAAAATCTAAACATTACATATACTTTGCAATTGGACAAATGGACAAATTGATGTGAAGTTTTGCGAAAAAGCTACACGTCTTCTCAGTGAGAATTGAACTCACGACTCCCTGATCTCTAGTTAGGGCGCGTTACCCCTACGCCATAAGAGGACTCATGGACGCAGAAGTTAACCTGGATTCGATTTCAGCTCAATAATCACGTGGTCCTTTTTCGCAAAGTGGGCTTCGTAGCCGTGCGGTTAGTGTCACCGAGGCAATTAGCCGCATCGTGCTAAGGAGTGTGGGTTCGATTCCCGCCTCAGGCCGGAAAACTTTTCGACAGGAATGTCTTCCGACTGTGCCACTGAGCGTTGCATGCTAGTCCGTTGTCTAGTGTGGTGCTTCCTTCAAAGGGCAAATAGCCCACTGGACGCATTAACGTGTAGTGTCTTAAAAAAAAAAAAAAAAGTGCACCTTTTCCGGAAGAATTAGATGCCCATCCAAACACATTCATAATTAAAAACAAGTATTTATCGAGAAACGGACTCATGTTCCGTAACTGATCGTTTGAGAACGTCGCGACCCATTGGAAGCCCACACAATATAAACCTCAGCCAGCACAGTTGCTGGCTAGTGTTGTGTGCTATTTCATTACCTAAAAAATAATGCGCTTTTGGGCTAGGCATTGGATATAAATAGAAAGCGTTGTGATTGGATGGGCATCTAATTCTTCCGAAAGAGGTGCACTTTGCGAAAAAGGACCACGTGATTATGGTGAAACATCTCAGAATCCAAAGATGGCCGGCACAATGGCAGACTTGTGCCCCTACTCACGTCTTCAAAGGCACTAAACTGGAGAAATAGTTGGAAAACGTGCCTGATCTTCTTATATTAAGCTTTCTGCTAGTGCACAAAGCCAAAATAAAAAGTGCGTTGCTGTAGGATGCTTTCTTCGTGAGATGTGTGCCTTTGAAGTTTTAGTGCAATCTTAGAAGTTGATTCCAAACTGTTTCACCTTATTGAGCTCAGATCGAATTCAGGTTAACTTCTGCGTCCATGAGTCCTCTCATGGCGTAGGGGTAACGCGCCCTAACTAGAGATCAGGGAGTCGTGAGTTCGATTCTCACTGAGAAGACGTGTAATTTTTTCGCAAAACTTCACATCAATTTGTCCATTTAATCCAATTGCAAAGTATACGTAATGTTTAGCTTTTCGGTAGTTGTTAAACTTCCACTCGGCTGGTTAGCCGTAAACCACGATTCATAATTAAAAACAAGTACTAAAAACTATGTGATGCAATTTTTGGATGAACTTACAGAGAAATCATTTTAAGCATTGTTAAATGATGTACTGGTGCAAAGCTTCCACCAAGCTCCTGGAAAAAAAAACAAGAATTTTCTAGCATACCTCGCCATATCTCTTAAACGAATATCCAGAGAAAAAACACAACAAACTCTTGAAGGTTTGTCTTAGAGAATTCCCTGGTAAAATAATTGGGGTTGGTATGGTAGGGATCTCTGGATGACTAATTGGAATAATAACTGCAGAAATGTTGAAAAAACTTTCTGCATAAAGTTCTGAGCGATCAGTATAGAAGAATATATATATATATATACTCTTTGCTTTAGTGGGCCGTGACTCGCTGTTTGAAAACTTTTACTTTGTGGCAATCGGCACCAATTACCATTAATAAAGATTATTTACCCTGAAATTTAATTAATATCGCCTCCATCAACTCGTTATTTCCCCAGCCACAGTGGATGCTTGGATAACCGGAGGTCCCATTTTCAGCAGAACCCTACATTCGGCGGCAAAGAGAACGACTCCGATGATAAACCAATCAATTCCCAAATGACATCGGTATTTCAGCACTTGCACCAGCCTCCCAGCTCGCTTCACCGCAGCTGCTCCTACGATTCCATTTCTCGGAACCTTGAATGCAAATCCGACATGCCAAATGGAAATCTGACAGTCCCCAATAGGAACCGCCTTGCACAGTATTCATGAACGGAAGGAAGGACACCAACTCACACACCCACCGCAACTTGAGCAGCTGAACCAGATGTTGAGCTGTAATCAAATTAAGATTTACCGGTGTTAGGTAATGTCTGTGTCGGTCAGATTCCTTTCTGGTACTCCTCCGGAAGGCGTATATAGCGATAAAATGCCATAACGGCTTTGATCCAGAAACGACATTTGTGTGCTATTTGCAAAGCACGATGCAGCCGGTTGGGATTTTGCTGCTGGGCTTCTTCTTGTATTGTGCCTTGAGGAACAAAAAGCATTGACGCAACCGCAGAATCCTTCGACAGCTGGGGATTTCCGGTTTGCTGGTTTGATGCATTCCGATTGCAGATAAATTATGCGCTAGGGTAACCCGCGAAGGGGATATTAGGTCGTCCCTTATTTTTCGAAAATGCGAAATGTTATAAGTTCGTCATTTGGTGCTCGTTTTGGTAAGAAAAAAATCAGGTAAAAATTTAAAGTCCGTACGTGTACGCTAAGTGGTCCCCCAACGGCCCGAAAGTATGAGACGTAGATGACCCCGGGCGCAAAATCAAGCTCGCTGCTCCAGTGCACGTAGCATGAGTACGAAAAACCACCAGTAACGAATTGTCCTGCGCGCGTTGATAATCGACATAGAAGTTTGTTTTCTTTGGAATGATTCAAATATAACGTGACGTAAAATTTGCCAATTTGATACCCCCTCCCTCCCCCAAGTAACAGCTTTTGTACGAAAAATTTAAAATCTTTGTATGGACCTCCCCCTGTTGCGTTACGTAATATTTGAACGATCCCTTTGTAGTTATGAATTTTAAGTTAGCGTGCAGTGTTATGAAGCTATCCACTGTATAAAACTATTATTATTACTTAAATTCTATGCTGATTATCAATTTGTTACTAGTGGCTTTTCGTATTCATGTTGTGTACACTATAGCAGCGAGCTCGATTTGACGCACGGGGGTCATCTACACCTAATGCCTTCGGGGCCGTTGGGGGACCACAGCCACGTACGGACTTTAAATTTTTACCTGATTTTTTTTTCTCACCAAAACGAGCACTTTGCAATGACGAACTTATAGCATTTCACATTTTCGAAAAATAAGGGACGGTGAATATAAGTTGTTCGCATGCAATTTCAAGTGGCAAATGTCCAATATGCCATAATTCGAAAAACTCAAAGCAATGCTTTTAGAGAACTTAAAGGATTGAGTTGAAATTTTGTAGGGAGCGAAAAAATATCATAAAGTAGCTATTAATCTAGTGAGAGCTCAAATTCAAGATATTCGAGAAAAAATGGGACACCCCAATGCATGGTAATAGTAAATATTGTTTATAAATTTCCAGGCTTTCAGTTACATCTAATTTCTAAGTTGAAAAAAATAACGCAATATTTTGACATTCGTCCGCCGTTGTAATTCTACGAACTCCTTAGAGCCATATTCCGCTTTATTACTTTCTTTAGATTTGAAATCATGAGCTACATACTCTTGTTCATCATCTACCAAGCTTTCACTATTTCCGCTAAGTGTTCCTCGACTCTAACATCGAGAGACCGCATTGTTTGATCAACGTAGAGCTCGCTGCAGTGATGACAACTTTTTTTTCTTTTATTTGTATCATTTCAAACGTTTAATTCATTTCTTATATCCAGATGTTCTGTGTTTCACAACACAATCATCCCAGTTCGGTAGAACAAAATAAAGCTTTTATTAAAATTTTGTTAACAACATTACACTTCATTTGCCACTTCAGAATTTTTATAGGTGAGTCGATTTCACCTGCTCATAAGAGAAAAAGGCATCAAGTAAACTTAACCTGAATATATAACGCATTAATAGTGACAATAGAAGATTGCAAAGATTTTTCAATAAATTGAAATCTTTTAACGCTAACAGCAAGAGCACAATCATTTCATTGCGATACATATAAAGAAGTTCAATTTGATGTGCCTTTATCGGACAAAAATGCAAAACCCCGAAAACCGGAAAAATCGTGTCACCACTGTGCTTGAGTCTTTTCGCATTAGGGTTTGAATAGCAGTTGGGAAGAAAAAGATTGGAGTTGGGATAACAGTTGGGAAGAAAAAGGAGAGCCGAGAAATTTTTTTGCTTTGAACTGTCATGGTTTGCTTTGGATTTTGATGGTCGTGTAGAAAGACGTGAATGTAGAGGAGCAGTTCCACCAAACATGACGAATTTTTTTTTAAATTTAATTTTTGTATTTTTTTAATCGCCTGAAAATTTGAATATAGATTCTTTATGACCAAAAATGCCATTTTGCACCTTCAGACCGCCATTTTGAACCTCGCCTTATTTTTGAGAAGGGCGTATCGGAAAATGCATAGCAAATCTTTAAAAAACTGTAACTCGAAAACGGTTTGTCCGATCGATTTGAGATCTTCTACAAAGTTGTAGGTATTGCTTAGGACTATATGGAGAAAAATATGTACGGTAAAAAAAGTTACAGATTATTTTTTATTTCAAAAACAAAATTTTAAAATCGATTTTCTCCAGAAAAGCAGTTTTGATTTTTTTTTATTTTTGGATATGTTTTAGGGGACAACTTATGTGATTTATTGCACAATGTTTCAAAATGGAAGAATTATGGACAAAAAAGTTATGATTTTTTTTAAAAATTACAGATTTTGAAAAAAAATCGAAATAGAGGAAAACAATATTTTTTTATGTGATTATTTAAAAGTACAGAAAAAATGCAATCGAAAAGTACTTAGGTATTTTTTTTCTAGGTTGCATCAATTTCGAGATATACTCATATTTATATAAAATTTTCAAATAAAAAAAGTAAAATAGCCCCTTTTCAAACATATTTCGTGTTTCTCCATTCCAAAAATATTTTATTTTGATTCAGTGAATCGTAGCTGAATTGTTTATTGTTTGATCAAAACCTATATACTAAAGTATTTAAAAAAGAGTGCACGGTAAAAAAATAAACGAAATTTTCAAATGAAAATTTGAAGTTCATTGTTTTTAAAAACCGCAAAATTGATGTTTTTAATTTTTGGATATGTTTTGCAGCATGTTGTTTGTAATTTCTTGCACAATGCCTCAAAACGGAATTTTTTTTGGATAAAAAATAAATTATTTAAAAAAATAAATAAAACAAATTTATATAAAACGATATTTTTGGTGCGTTTTTTTGAGTACAGAAAAATAAATATATATTTTTAAATATGAAAATCTTCTATCGAAAAATACTCAAGTAAAATTTAGCTGAGATGCATCACTTCCGAGATCTACACGGTAAATCTAAACGTTGCATTAAAAATGTGATTTTGTCACAACGGTGTACGGTTTTCTTTTATTCATTTACCATGTCCAAATGTATGGGTATGGGCAAAACGTGTTTGTTCATCATACCTACTAACACAGGCAAAAGTGATGAAAACCCTTGTGGAGCCTGTTTAGTAGAATGTCTGTAAATATACAAAAAGATGAGTAGTACTGTACTTTTAATTCTACTATTGTATCCTTCGACAGATACGCGTATTTCAACCTCAACTGTAAAGCTGTCTTCAGTGTTGTGTACTTGACTTGACTTGATTTGTGTTGTTTGAATCAAAATAAAATTTTCCGGAATGGAGAAACACGAAATATGTTTGAAAAGGGCCTATTTTTCTTTTTTTATTTTAAAATTTTATATAAGTATGAGTATATCTCGAAATTGATGCCACCTAGAAAAATTTTACGTAAGTACTCTTCCAATGCATTTTCTGTACTATCAAATAAACACATAAAAAAATATTGTTTTCCTTTATTTCGATTTTTTTCAAATTTTGTAATATTTTATAAAATTATCACTTTTTTGTCCATAGTTCTTCCATTATGAAACATTGTGCAATAAATCACATAAGTTGTCCCCTAAAACATGTCCAAAAATAATAAAAATCACAGATGCATTTTCATAGAAAATCGATTTTATTTTTTTTATTAAAAAAAATCTGTCATTATTTTTTACCGTGCATATTTTTCAAATAGTCCTAAACAATACCTACAACAACCGCAAAATATATCCAAAAAATAAAAACAACAATGTTGCGATTTGAAAATATCGTTTATATTTTTTACCGTGCACTCTTTTTTCAATACTTAAGCATAAATGTTTTGATCAAACGATAAACGATATAGCTACGATTCGCTCAATCAAAATATTTTTTTCTGGAATGGAGAAACACGAAATATGCTTGAAAAGGGCCTATTTTTCTTTTTTATTTGAATTTTTTTTTATAAATATGAGTATATCTCGAAATTGATGCAACCTAGAAAAAAATTACCTAAGTATTTTTCGATTGAAATTTTTCTGTACTTTCAAATAATCACATAAAAAATTATTGTTTTCCTCTATTTCGATTTTTTTTTCAAAATCTGTAATTTTTTAAAAAATCATAACTTTTTGTCCATAACACTGCGGAACACGTTTTTGTCTCAAGCATCAAAATACCGTTATTTACTTAATTAAGGGTTGCTGAATCCATTGCCGTTTTCAAAAATATCACAGCACGTCTAGTTTTTGAGATATTGGCAGTTGAAAATGCAAAATTTGACTATTTCTGTCAACTTGCATGCAAGTTTGTCAGCTTGTAAGGAAATTTATTCGCCTAATTTGCCACAGAACTTTATGTGTATAACAATACTTATCAGCAAAGTTCATAATACTATCGATGCTCAAAAGTTATTTTTTGGTGTTTTAGAAAAGTATTGCATTTTGCCATATAGGAGAAACAAAGAGTTTTGTATGGAGACTGCAAGCATGTTGAAAAAATCGATTTAGACTAAATTTTATCGTGCAATTTCAACCAAATTATATCTAAAATGAAAGTTGAAGTCCTTTTTTGCATGTTTACTGTATTGGATCACAAAAAAGTTTGAGTAATCATACTTTAAATTTCATGTAAACATCACTTAAACCAGTGTTTTATACTGCTTTGGCGACCTGTAGCTAAAAATTGTGACGTGCTGGGACATTTCTGAGAACGGCATCAGATTCAGCGGCCCCAAATCTACTAGAGACACATAATTTGGTTCTTGAGACACGCAAAAATGTCATTTTTGTTACGGTGTGTAATTCTTCCATTTTGAAACATTGTGCAATAAATCACATAAGTTGTCCCCTAAAACATATCCAAAAATAAAAAAAAAATCAAAACTGCGTTTCTGGAGAAAATCAATTTGAAAATTTTGTTTTTGAAATAAAAAATAATCTGTAACTTTTTTTTACCGTGCATATTTTTCTCCATATAGTCCTAAGCAATACCTACAACTTTGTAGAAGATCTCAAATTGATCGGACAAACCGTTTTCAAGTTACAGTTTTTTAAAGATTTGCCATGCATTTTCCGATACGCCCTTCTCAAAAATAAGACAAGGTTATGTTCGTACGACCGCTTAACGAAATGTCAAACCTTGTTGCACCAACATTAATATGATCGGGATGGAAAATATGTTTAACCGTTGATATTTTGATTGGCTGTGCGAAAAAGATATAAAATGCGCCCGATATTAATAGGATAAAAACCGGAACAAAATCAGTCAATTGATACCGCGTGCTTGAGTCGTGAAAATATTTATGAAGAATCAAGACAAACAAATTTAATATGTTATTCGTGCGAAATTCATCAAGAAATATTTGGACAACGTGAAATTTCTCATGAAATTCCACCAGGTATACACTTACAATTCCTTTGCGAATTTTTCCATAAGGTTTTCTAAAAGTTTTCATCCAGGGATTTCACCAGGGATACTTTCGGAGGTTCTTCCAGGAATTCCTATAAGTATTTCTACAGGGAATTCTACATCAATTCCTATCGATACTGTTCCGTTTGTTTCATCAGGAATTTCAAAAAAAAAAAACTTCGGGAGTTCCTTGAAATATTCTTCAGAAATTCCTCCGGGAAGTACTTCAGAGATTAAACCAGCATTGTGTCTATTAATTTACTAATTTACTCAGGTATTCTTTTAAAAATATCATCATGCTTTTCTCAATCACATTTTCCTGAAATTCTCCCAAGCGTTTATCCCAGTATTTATTAAGAAATTTCGGATGTCTCATTGCGAATTCCTCCACTATTTCCATTAAAGTTTCTCCAGGGCTTTAAAAGATTCCTTCAAAATTTTACTCAGGAATTCTTTCATGTATGCTTCCAATAATTCATCCAGGAATTCCAGCAGGTGTGTAAGAAATTATTCGAGGATTTTGTGTGAGCTTCATTCAGAGATTCCATAAGCAATTCAACCAGGAGTTTCTCCAGCGATTCCTACAAGAATTTTTCTTCCTTCAGGAATTTGTCCAGATACTCCATCGCTAATTATTTCACTATTTTGTATGAAGCTTTACCAGAGATTTCTATAGAGCTTCCTCCAACAGTCTACTTGAGGATTCTTCCAGGAATGCTTCCTAGGGTTCTTCCAGGCATTCATCCAGAAATTCTTCCAAAGATTCTTAAGGAGTCCAGACATACATCTGAGAGTTTTGCTACCAATTTTACAGGGATTACTTCAAAACATCCACCAAGAGTTCCTTCAAAAGTTCCCCCAATATTTCTTATAAAACTATGCAAAGAATTCCTTCAGGTATACTTCCAAGAATTTCTCAAGGAACCTTCCCCTTCTCTATGCCCTGGGATTCAAAAAAAATCCAACCCGAAAAGATGGGCCCCTTTGATATTCATATGAAATTCATGACAAAAATTTGAATTGGATTCCCTGCGAGAATACCTGGTAGTATCCCTTAATCAATTCCTGCTAGAATACCTGGTGGAATGAGTAAGAGAATTCTGCAAAAATTATAGTGAAATTCTTGGATGGACTTTGGTTGAATATCCATACAACTTAGATGGAAAATTTTTCCTGAGAAATTCCACGTCGAATCTCTACAAGAATTTCACATGGAATTTATGAAGAAATTCCTGGTTGGAAAACAGTTTTGGTTAAAAAATACGTTCAATGAATGTCATAAACGGGTTTGAACTACCTTCAGATGCTCCTATAAGAGATTTGTTCTTGACACTTTCACAAAATTTCTTCCGAAACATCTCTCATATTAGTTTTCAGAAGTTCCTCCACATAATACTTTAAAATTCCTTAAAAAATTCTTTAAGGATTTCTCCAACGGGGATATGAAGATTGCTCCAAAAAATCATCAAAGAATTCTTTCAGAGATTCTGACAGAAACACTTCCAGAGATACCCCTAGATACTGCTCCAGAAATTTGTTGAGATATTCCTCCCGAAATTCCACCTGGAATTTCTCCGGAAGTTTCTCCAATACTTTTCCAGGATTCAGGAGATTTCTTCAACATTTGGTCCAGGAATTTCTCTAGCGATTTTGCCCAACCCAGTATTTCCAGATTCTTCCAGAGAATGCAGGAATGATCTCACCATGAAGTCTAACAGGAACTCCATAAGGAACTTTACCAGCGATTTCTCATGTATTTTAGTTGAGGATTCCATCAGCAAATCCATCTCAGATTCCACTGAGAATACTCCCACGGCAAGTTATGAAATATTCTACTCGGAATATCTTGAGAGATTCTACCGGGAATGTTTCCAGGGGTCATACTACTATTTCCTCCAGAGAAATCCCCTGGTATTCTTACAGAGATTATACCAGTAATTCCGAATGGAATTACACCAGGAATTCTCGCAACTACCGGGGACTTCTCCTGAGAATCCACTTTGGGGTATCTGCAAGGGGCGTGATCGTCTTTTTTCACCTTTGATATCATCATCGTTTCCACCAGAGTTTCCGCAAATAATTTTACCATCTTTTTTAGTAATTTCACTGAAGTTCCTCCATATATTCAAATGAGAATAGTCTCAGGAATTACACAAGGGTTTTTTTTTTCAACGAACTCATCAAGAGTTCCTTCAGATGTAAATATTTCCTTGAAGGAAACCACTTATAATTTCTACAGAGATTCGACAAGGAAGACTTCTAGGATTTTTCCAGGAATTCGACCACAAGCTCCGCAGGAAATTCATTCAGGGATTCTACCAGAGGAATTCCACTTGAAATTTCTACCAGGAATTATTTTAGAGATTCCAACAGTTTTACTCATAGGATTCTACCAGTATTTTTCATGGGATTCGAATTCCACCACAATATTCTCGAAAAAGCGCTAAGGGATTCCACCAATATTTTCTCTATTGATTCTATCAAGAATTACATAAGAGTTCTGACATGAAATACTCCTAGGAATTCGGACAAGAAAATCTTCAAGGACTCAACTCCTTCCAGGGATTCAATCAATAATTCATCCGGGGTTTCGAATACGAATTAAGACAGGGATTTGATACAAGTGGAATACCAACAGAGATTTCGTCAGGAATTCCGACAATTATTTCATCAAAAAAATTTCCAGAGATTACAACAGGAAATGCTCCAGCCATTTCGACAAGAATTCCTTCAGAAATTGTTTAAAATTTTCTATTACCAATTCTACCAGAAGTTTCACAAATATCTCTAGCATTTTCTTTTGAATTCTTCCAGAAATTATTTAATAAATTCCAGTAGGAACATTCTCAGGGATCATATCAGGTAATCTTCCAGCGGTTCAACCAAACCTCCTCCAAAGGATTTTCCTTAGGGATTTCTTGAGGAGATTTCATCAAGATTTCCGACCGGGGTTCGACCATGATTTTTTCCAGAAATTCTACAAGGGATTCCTTCAGAGATTCCACCAAACATTTTAATAACAGAGTTGAAGGGAAATATTATCGGAACTTCTAAAGGAAGTCCTGTGTAAATATTTGTAGAATTTCCCCTTGGAATCCCGAGTTGTGTCTCAAGTGGAATCTATTCCTTCTTCAGGGTTTCTACCGTGAAATTCTTCAAATGACCCCGGAGGAAATGTTGGTGAAATCCGTAAAAGATTTGTTGAAGAATATTGTTGGAATCTTTGTAAAAGTTCCTGGTTAAATCGCCGGAAGAAATTCTTTCCGGAATTCTAGTACAAATTCCTGACAGAATTTCTGAAAGATTTCTTGGTCAATTTCCTGAAAAATACTGGTAGATCGAAAGAAATTCCTAGTCAAATTCACAGTTGAATTGTTGGTGCAATCGTTGACGGAATTCCAGATGAAATCCCTGAGATTATTATTAGCGAAAAATCTGGAGCCATTTCAGTTAAAGTTCGTAGAAGAAATATGAGGAACTCGTGGTGAAATCGAGGGTGAAATTTCACGATGATTTTTGGAGTAATCTTTAAAAAAATTATAGTGAAACACTTTTCGGAATACCCGGGGAAACTATTGGAGAAATTCCAGGATGTTTCCCTGGCGGAATCTTTAAAGGAACTTCTGGTCACATTCCTGGCAGAATTCCTTGTCGAATCCCAGAGAGAATAACTGGAAATACTTCTATTGGAATACCTTGGTGAAATCTCTGGAAGAAATCTTGATGCAAAGAAAATCCTTGTTGGAATTCCTAGTTTAAATTTCTGGAGGAATTCCAGGTTGCGTTGTAGAAAATACGGAATCGCTTGAGGAATTACTGGTGGATTTCTTGAAAGATTTCCAGGGAGAATTCTTCTGAATTCAGAAATTTCGATGGAACTGCCTACAGACAGTACGATCAGTTCGTCAAACACTTGGCTCCGCTCACCAGCGGCTTGAGTGAAATCAAACTCGTTTGATTTTGGCCGACCGATTCGTCAATCGTCAAACATGCTTCTCAAACTGTCAAATTGGTTCGTCGTGCAGCATCACACACGGTTAAACATAGCACCAACCCGGGGGGCGGAGTCAATGTTAATCAAACCGTCTGAGCGTCTGTGGGCTGCATAACTCGTATAATTCTCGAACAACAAATTGAAAAAAATGTTTAAAATTGATACAGTGCAATTTTTCTGGAAGGACATAAGGTTTCTTGATACGGCCTTAACCCAGCATCAACGCTACGTAAGTGCTTCCTTCGGTGACTTTTCCCAGGATTTTAACACGAAGAACGATAAACGTTGCACTCTGGTGTTATTACTGATAGGTTGGGCAACACGTGGGCTGCCAAGACAAAGACCTCGGCAAGCTTGGGTAAGCAACGGCTTGCCTTGTGAGGTTGAGTACGTCAAGGACCTCTTTTCTTGGATAGCGCGATCTGGAGCACCTCTCTGGTCTCAAGGTCTGCTGTAGGCTAATCATATTGGAATGGGTGTAATGAAAAGCTATCCCTGTATTTGTCCTAAGTGGAAGGATTATGCCATTGGTTACACGGCTGAACTTGTTCGGTGGAGATTACTTATTTTTACTTTTGCTGGCGCTACGTCCTTCAAGACATGACCTGCGCCACAATGTTACGCCCACTAACTCGGTCCATGGCTGCTAACCTCCAATTCCTCGATCGCCCCACACTTCCAAGATCCTGCTCCACTTGGTCAAACCACCTAGCTCGTTGCGCTCCCCTTCGTCTTGTACCGGCCGGATTTGAGTTGAACACCATTTTTGCGGGATTGTTGTCCGGCATTCTCACAACGTGTCCCGCCCATCGTACCCTTCCAGCTTTGGCGACTTTCGTGATACTGGGTTCACCGTAGAGTTGCGCAAGCTCGTGGTTCATTCTTCTCCTCCTTACGCCGTTCTCACATACTCCGCCGAAGATCGTCCTAAGCACACGTCGTTCAAAAACTCCTAGCGCTTGCAGGTCCTCTTCGAGCATTGTCCACGTCTCATGCCCGTAGAGGACTACCGGTCTTATTAGCGTCTTGTACATGGTACACTTAGTACGGAAGTGAAGTTTACCAGACCGCAAGGTCTTGTGGAGTCCATAGTAAGCACGACTTCCGGCGATGATACGTCTTCGAATTTCTCTGCTGCAGTTGTTATCCGACGTTATCAATGATCCGAGGTAGACGAATTCGTCCACCACCTCGAACTCATCCCCGTCGATCGTCACGCGTCTGCCTATGCGAGCTCTATCGCGCTCGGTTCCGTGGAGATGATAACGTTGAAAAGCTGAACGGGGTGCTAGAAGAAGGTATTCGTTAGCCTCGAGTACTGATAACTACTTGTCCCGGTGGTTTTATCTACGTGGCTTTGTCGTCCTTCGGAACCGGGTCGTAGGATTAGGAGTTCTGCGGACTCGGTCGCTTGGACTAACAGAAGGTGTTTAGGAGCTGGTCCTTTTCCTTCCGAGTGAGTGGACTGTATTAGGGCTTCACGGGTTAATCTGTGGGAATTTTTGGGTGAACAAGTTCTTGGGTGGATGGGATACTTGTCTTCCAATTGTCTTTGGTGTAGATTCTTTCCGGTTAATCACTTTGAGACACTTCAAAATAGGCACATTTACACAAACACATTTATTGCTAGTACTCAAACTACATTATCTTTTTCGCATCAAGGATTGAAAACGATAATTATTAGCTCCGACCCATCAAGTTGCCGACGTTGGGAAAACTATATCTCAGCGTATAGTATCCAGAGCGTAGCATGAGTAACCGTCCTCTCAGATCTCAAAACACATTCCACGTTTACCAACGAATCGGCGCAACATTTGTAGAAAACTGTCCGTAGTCAAGTCTGTTACCAATTCAAGGTTAACGGCCTAGGTGCGCATACATACGGATACGGCCACGTATGCCTTCACAGCGGTTCTACGGGGTGCTAGAAGGACATATAGCAGACCAAAGTGTGTGGTATCAATCCACATTGTTGGAACCCTATGCTTTCTGTGGCGTTCTGATAACTCTTAGCGACAAACTACTGGTCAAATAAAGTGAAGATGAAACCCGATCTTAAATCAGGCAATCAAGTAGGCATTGCACAAACCAACATCTCACTCTTCCAGTAACGTCACAAGCAGGGTGTCATGCTTTTGGTGGTGCTCCCGTTTGTCCACTTCAATTCTAAACTCCACGAATCCTGCCAGTTATTATATTCGAGTTTTTTTTTCACGGAACCATTATAATTATCTGTGAGCAAACGGGAGTCCACTATTTTTTCAGATACCGCCTAAAAATATATACATAGTATTTCGAATAGAGAAAAGTGAGCCGTGTTTTAAAGAAGAAATGAAAATAAGTGAAGTCTTCCGGAGTGCTGTTAAGTGTGGATTGAAGATTATTGGCACTGTGCTTGGTTTTTGGCATGTTGGCTGCTAATGCTCTCATCCTGGGTAGGTTATTACCGATAAACCGGAATGTGGTAGCTGATTTTCGTAAGTAAAATAATGTTTTCCCGTATGTTTATAAGAAGAAGTGTAGGGAGAATATGGCAATTTTTGTTTTCAGAATCAAAACAGTAAATGTTTCGTTTTGCCATGTTTTCTGAAAAGCAATTAAAAACAAAACGTCAAGTAGTGAAAATAAACGCAACAGATACTTGTGCGTGCAAGCGGTCTACTTGGATGCGTTTTTCTAACTCGGCATGTCAACACACGTGTCATCAGAGTTCGCTGGAAGGTAGAAAAAAAAAACAGATTGTTTGCGGTCACACTACGAACTTCTTCGTTTTCTCTTCTGCACCTACCGAGCGCACAGTGGCCGAACTCCATGCATATGTTTGTCAAAAGAACAAATCTTAAAAAAAAAACTAATTCATTGACAAAACATTATTTTTGAAGGAAAATGGTCGCATTAACAGAAAAATCGATATTTCTGTCACCCCCTAGGCCCAATGTCACCCCGCACGGCGGTACGTTGGACTTTTTGCCGTTACAGAGTTTATTTGGCAACTGATGTTGAAAAAAAGCTATCTTCAAGACAAGTCTGATAAACTGATTTCTTCGCACAAAAAGATAGATTTTAAGCATTTTTTCAACAAGATGCATATTTCACACTACTTTTTTGAAACCGGTTTTGCTAGAATTTGAGATTTAGTGCAGAAACAGCAGATTCAAATGAACAATATCCACGAATTTTGAAAAAATGGTCAATTTTTGACTGACATCTCTACAGTTAACATGGAAAAAAATCAAAACATTCACCGGTCAATCTGAAACTTTGGGGAAGTCATATTTAGTACTGAAGAAAGCCAAAAAAAAAATCAGGGAAATAAATGACAAACTTTATCTTGACTTCTGGCCAGCCTCGGGCCACTGTGAAGTGGCATGCTTACGAAAGTTAATTCATTCATCACGTATTATTCGCTCCCACCTACTCGTTTGCATCAGCCTAATCTATCGATTTGCGCGATGCTTCTTTGCTTTGGCGCCAGCCTGGCAGCGAACCAAAGTGTAGATACGGCAATACGCGTGGTACAAACAATTGAATCATTTTGGTACATACTGTGTGCCTAGAAAAGGCGCATCTAAATCTTAAACAATTTTGCAGTATAGTTTCTAATCACCCCACTGAGTAGGCTCATTGCATCTTGGTGGCAACGTGTAGCGTTGCTTTTTGTACCTTACATTGAGAGTTTTGATAACTTTTTTCTGAATTATTGTATTTTAATTCTAGGTTATTTTACAAGTTTAATCATTTACAAACCCTGACATTTACCGTTTATGTATAGCTTAAATCAAATTCCTCCTAAATATAGATGTTGCTGTGTGCGTTTTAAATGCAAATATCAAATGCGGGGACATCAAACGTGGTAAGATTTTCCACAAGAAATGCGGTGTCAAAGATAGATTTTTCTTGCTAGGACGGCGATGATTTAGATAATCATTGCTACGTGTCCTTTGATTGTTTTGTGTTAACGCATTTGGAGGACAATTAGTTAACATTTGCACCTCAAATGCAAACAGCAATATATGATTGTGTATCGTGGGGCTTCATGACCGAGCAACCAGTATCGTCAGACAGCAAAGTGCATCATGTCATCGGGTTTCAATTCCTGCTTCAGCCATTGAAACTTTTCGTAAGCAATGCTTCTCGACAGTACCATTGTCTAGTGTTAAGTTCTTCAGTCTGTGCAGCTAAATGGCTGAAGACGGCGTTCAAGTCTTTTATTATACTTTTTCTTCGTTTCCATACATATTTTAAGAATCAAAACAACATCGAATGAAAATGAAAAACAAATAACAGATGTATTATTATGTATAATCAAAGTCAGAATTGCGTCTTATCAAAAAGAAACAGTTTGTTATATTATGTGGTCTATTATGTCTAACAAAAAGAGTGGAAAAATAAATACTCGTTTTTTTGTACACAGCCTTCGCGCAACAAACGTTGGATTTAAAAGTGCGTTCCAGATTTTTCAGGTAGATTACCAACACAATAAAGCAATATTGAAAAACAAATGGTAAATGTGAAAATGTTCAAGAACATACATGATATGAAAAAAATCGACTGAAAAGTAAAAATAGGAAAAAACTTATGATCAGATCTTTTCTGTAAAAGAATGTCATAATTTTATTGTTGCGACGAGTATCACAAGATTGTTTCTGAAAAAATGTGTTGTTCAAATTGCTATTGAGACTGGTGGTCGCAAATATATTCCTTGCATGTGTTGTAGACTTTGCTACCGCGACTGGTGGTCGACAATTTATTCTTAGCATGTGCTATAGACGTTGCTAGCGCGACTGGTGGTTGCAAATTTGTCCCAAGCGATGGTGGTATACACTCGCTACCGCGACTGGTGGTCGCAAATATGTTCCTAGCATGTATTGTACACGTTGGTAGTGCGACTGGTGGTCGATAATTCGTATCAAGCAATGGTGGTGTTCACTTGCTACCGCGACTGGTGGTCGTAAATATGTTTCTAGCATGCATTGTAGACGTTGCTAGCGCGACTGGTGGTCGAAAATTCATCCCAAGCAATGGTGGTTTACACTTGCTTTCACGACTGGTGGTCGCAAATATGTTCCTAGTATGTGTTGTATACGTTGGTAGTGCGACTGGTGGTCGATAATTCGTATCAAGCAATGGTGGTGTACTATCGCTACCGCGACTGGTGGTCGCAAATATGTTCTTAGCATGTGCTGGTAATGTTGCTAGCGCGACTGGTGATCGCAAATTAGTCTCAAGCAATAGTGCTACGGCGACTGGTGGTCGCATAATTATTCATAGCAAGTATTGTTGACGTTGCTAGCGCGACTGGTGGTCGTGAATGTATCCAAAGAGTATGATATGTAAGGCCAATGATGTTTGTAGTAATTTAAATTTACCATCAAATAGATCAAGATGTGATAAACCAAAACAAGTAAGAAAATGAAACATTGATTCGAGTAAGTATTTCCGTGAAATTACTGCGGATTATGCTAAGAAGATGAAAGTCAAACGCTGACTTTACTTTGTTGAACATGCTTTGCTATCCATAATAGCAATGTCCAAAATTAGTTCGTCTAC
This sequence comes from Aedes aegypti, assembly GCF_002204515.2. Classification (NCBI taxonomy): domain Eukaryota; kingdom Metazoa; phylum Arthropoda; class Insecta; order Diptera; family Culicidae; genus Aedes; species Aedes aegypti. The sequence goes on from NC_035108.1 coordinate 408,011,938, forward strand.
GAGGGAGTCGTAACATAGAATTAGCTCTCAGATTTCGGAGACAAGCACTTATATCTACCTGTTCAAGAATAGCGCCCCCCCCCCTTGTGTCAGATCAGCAACTATCATCGCGCTATTTATGTTTTGGCGTGAGTGCAGCGTTTCAATGTTTGGAAATCCATCTCAATTGCGCCAAGAAAGTAGGCGAAGTGCGAAACGAATGAAACGACGTTTAACCGATAAAATCATTTCGACGCCGTTCTGATAGTGTGGGTACCATACAGCGGAACAATATTGTAAAGTTGCATGTACAAATAAAGTATAGAAAGATTTAAGTAGTCGAAAATTCAAAATGATACCCACGTGATTAACTCGTTGAAGCATTTTACCAAGCAACTAGTAGTTAAAATAGACTGACTATTTACTCCGAGAGAACGATAAAACAGTACTTTTCAAAGGATTCCCCACTATGCGATTCAAACTTGGATTCAAACTACACCATCCAACAAAGACTAAATCGATTTGCAGTACGACAGATAGAGATATATATTTCGAAATATGTTTGTATTAGCTAATTCGTAGAGGTTTAATTTATAGTCGTCATCAGTTGAAATAAAGAAATGTATTCGATCTCTATCTTTGCTTCCCTTGACTTTTTAAATCTGGTCAATTACAAAGTAGCAATTAAGAGTACGGTTATCTGCGCATGATGCTTTTCTCTCCGAATCAAACATAGCCGTCAATACCTATCCCTACGTCAATTTTTTCAAAAATGTTAAGAAGGATTGCTTGCAATCAATTATTCAGAAATAATGAAACCGTAAAAAAATATATAACTTCAAAAAAAAAAAAAGCTGTATATATATTTTTCGTGACAAAGGAAATAGATGCTGATTTGAGAAAATAATCATGTTTTTCAAAAAAAAAAAAATCCTGAGAAGAGGGAGAATGTGTGGTATCAATCCACATTGTTGGAACCCTATGCTTTCTGTGGCATTCTGATAACTCTTAGCGACAAACTACTGGTCAAATAAAGTGAAGATAAAACCCGATCTTAAATCAGGCAATCAAGTAGGCATTGCACAAACCAACATCTCACTCTTCCAGTAACGTCACAAACAGGGTGTCATGCTTTTGGTGGTGCTCCCGTTTGTCCACTTCAATTCTAAACTCCACACAAAGTAGTCCACGCAGGTACTACAGAACGTGCGTGACACCGTCACACGAGCCGTTGGAACGTCTCAGGTTGGAATGCATGTTGGACGATCCAAACAATTTGGAACCCCTAACCAGGGACGAAAAAACAATAGAATTAGAAATATTAGTAGAAGAACGCTAATGGTGTAGTTGTCACAAAACTGATTTCAATTTTTATTACCTTTAATTATGGGTTTTCATTGTTTGTTCTATACCATGATGTTGTTTTGGTTCTTAAAATTAATCTGACACTTTGAGGCCCGGTACTCACGCTGTCAGTTCGTAGCAAACTAGATGTTGGTAACACAAATAGCAGCGACATTAGCATTCTTAGGTTAAGAGGAAAATAACCATCATCGTTTTTCAAATTTTCAAAACCAGTTTTTTGGTCAAAATTGAAGCAATATTCATGAAAATCTATCATTGCATTGTCCTTGCTATATGTAATACGGTGATAGATTTTCATGATGATTGCTTTAAATTTGAACGAAAAGACTGGTTTTTAAGTTTTGATGATTGCTGATGACTGGATGATGGATTCTTGAGCCTTAATGCTTCTACTGAAAAAACTCAATCTACCCTCGCCTACATTGATACTTGCTGGGTGCAATCTTCGTTGATTTTTATTTGTTTTTATCCTCGCCTTGACAATACAACAGAGATTGGCAAAGCGCTTGCCGCAAGATTGTCAGTTTCCTATTAACCTGCTGATACTCAACCACTTTATGATAATCGGAAACAAAAAACGATATTCATTCTAACCAGCTTGACTTTTTTACATTCCGCTTCGGGAAGTTGTAAGTTTTGCGCAAAGCACACCAAAGACGCGTCAATATAATCGATTCCGTGCATCGGATCGTTCATTACCCGTAGAGCAGCATATTTTTTAATTAATATGAACCTCATTGAAAATCAATTTTCCAAAATTGACACTCTTCTGCTTCTGATAATCAAAAACACCAACGACATACGGGCATCGTTGTTTGTTTTCTTCTTCTACTTTTGTGCCATCTTCATTGGTACAATCATTTGGTGGTGGTGCGGTTACTTTGATGGGGGCAGAAATGTCAGTGAATTGAGAATAGTGAGCATGATTTTTTTCGTCCCTGCCCCTAACGCCTGCACTTTTCTTGACCTGAACATCGTTGCAGCAACTTTCGGATCCGTTGAAATGGCTGAAGCAAAGTAGTGTAGATTACGTTGGCAAGGGGCTCAGACTGACTTTCTTGAAAAATTTTTCGTATAATTTTTGGAGGAATTCAAATTATTTCAGAAATATATTTTAGGGAGATCCAGGTTATTAGAGAAATGTCTGCTCTGATGCTATGAGTAGTCAAGCTCTTATCTCCTGGCTCCTATTAGATTCCATTTTGTTTTCTTGGTTCGTATTTGGTCTCTTTTTGGTTCTTTTTATATCTCTTTTTGGCAAAAGGTCTTCTATTTCCTATTTTTAAGGCACTCAGTCGCTACCAGCCCGACGAAAAGTCTTCTTAGTCTTGTGGTAAAGGCTGGAATGAAATTGAGCAGGTGAAGTCAGTGACAAAAACCTAGTTTTGTGATAATCTACTTTGAAGTTTTTTTCAGCAATTTTTCATTCTATGGAAGTCAAAAAACAAACCAGTATTCCAAGATATATGCTATTTTTAGATGAGCGGAAAAGTTACCTAAAAATATCGTTAGAACGCTTGGAAACAGAAGAATTTCCTCATGTCAACTCAACTCAAAACGACCGAAATGTCACTTACACTTCTTTGTGTTTCAGCACCTTTGATATAGTAGCTTTCAAATTCCAGCCCAGGGTTATATTGGTTCTTAAACTCACTGCACACCAAAAATATTAATGTTTGTCCTACCCATGGTACCGAACGTGGACGCGCCTCTGGTTAGAATAATATTGTTTCGAGATGCTGTGTAATGTGTGTTGAACTTGTAAATAAGTTGTGAAGTTGCTAATGTTGAGTTTGTGGACAAAATCGAAGAAAAGCACACCAAATCGCCCGAGAATCAAACCGCCAACGGGCTAAATTAACCATCGATTTGTCCACCTCAGAAACCCAAAGAAATAACTACTTGTTGCCCCAACGCTGTCCACTCGGAAGGAAGGTTAAGGACCAGCTCCCAAACAGTAGACTCCCTTTAGAACCAACCTAGGTTCACCCATACTAATTGGCTCTAAACGACTCGCTTGGTTTTCAGGATAGAACTACACGGATCCTAAATGCACAAATACACCCTTTTAATGTCAAACCTTCTATGCCACAGGCACAAGCATACCTGATTCGCTTTTAAGCTCCTCACATCACTACTGCTTTCACTTTTTCAACTTCAGCTAATCTTTTGAAATTATTCCTGTCAACTTTTTAATTTTAGCGAATGCGATCGTCGTGAGACATAGACCGAATCCATCCTTCTACATTGCCTAATCACTCTACCGTTGGGTAGTCGTTTTCTTTTACTTTTCCAGTGTAAAAAGTTCATAAAACACAATTTGATTGATCTGCTTGCGATCTTACGGTTGACGTCAAATTAAGCGTATCTGTCAGAGGATATAAATTTTAGTTGATAACATGGTTCAGTAAAAATATTAGATTTATTTACTTGCAAGTATTCCACTCAAGATTCGAAGGTTTTATCATAGGTATTAGTTATTGTTGATTATGTTAGAGATGCGATCTCTGAAGGAATTTGTATATTTTTACAAGAAAAGTATCATGTAGTAAACCCTACTGACACCAATGCATAATCAAGACAACTTACCTGCCACAGGATTTCGGACACGTTTCGATTAGAACAGAAGAATTAAACATTAATTTCATCCATCCATTCGGAGTGCTCCCTCCAAAGGGATGTACCTTTATTTAGCATTGTTTTATCCTCTGTTCTAAACCATAATTGAACGTCGTCGATTTTGTTTTTTTTTTTTATGTGAATGTTTGTTTCAATTTGTTTCAATGCCTTCCAGTGACTGCCCGTTGAGTTTCGTTTTTAGTTTAGTTTTCTCAGTTTGGGTGTGTGTATGTGTTTGAGTGTGTGTGTGTGTTTAGTTCGTTCTAAAATTTTTCTCTAAGTAACATTTTCCTTTATTTCTCCCATTTGCTCTGTTTATGTACTCTTAATTCGTCTTTTACACATTTTTATCATAATATTTTTTTTCCATCGCACACATCGGTTTGAGACGGGTTAGAAAACATTACTCGGTAGTTTTGAAATACAACTTTTTAACCGTTCTGTATTTACTCCTGTGTGTGTGATTAGCATTTTCATTTTCTTAAATACTCCTGCCTCCAGTCACCGGCGTTCTCTGCGTTGACTTATTGTAACACTATATTTACACTAGGAATTTGGTAGTTTGTCGGTTCTGTTTTATTTTTCTATTAATGTAACATCAGTTTGTTTTTTCGTTCCGATTTTTTTTTGAATTGCATCTAAAGTGTGTGAATTGTTTTTTTTTATTTTCTTTGTGGTTGTGTGCTTGGCTGATTTGACTTTGCTTGTTTGGTTTTAGGAATCGTGTTCTATTAACACATGAGTTGTCGCTTACATCGTGTGTTTGTCATCGAAGAGATTCGCCATGCACACATGTTGTGTATTTTCCGGGTTCCGTTTTGGATATTAATAAAAAAGATGGATTTTGAATTAACTATTTCGGAATTTTCCTATTTCGCGCAGTGTCAGTTTGTTTTGGTTTCTGTTCGAGAACAGTTTTTAATGAATACTGGGATGAAGTGTGTAGAGGAAATAGATTTGCAGCTATGGAAGTGAGTTCAGAGTTTGTGTGAATGGAGGGATATGTAAGTGTATGGGTGAGTGTGCGATTGTTACTGATTTTGAATGAGTACTGTAGATGTGAATGTGTATTTGTGAGTAAGTAGTAAAACGTTTCAATATCATAATAATGCAACCGGTAAAATGAACTCAATTAACGAATGGCAATGTGAATGTGAATGAGTGTCGCTAACAGTAAAAATGTATTCCGTTGTTTCCTATTTTTGTAATGGCGTTTGGTTAAATATCTTTCCTAGATTAATGAGCATACTAATTAATATCGTTTGTTTTTTGTTGTTTTCACCTAATATAATAATAATAATGTTCAATAATACATATTCAGTTTGCTCGTTTTTGTTTCTCGCACGCTGAGTTTTTTTTCACGATTTCTCTCTCTAGATGAAGTTTGTGTTCGAAGCAATCATACTTCGTTGGTGTGAGTTGTCTATCAGGAAGTGTAAATGTGGGACCATAGAATTTGGATCGAATGACAGAGTTATGGCTGAAGATACCAATATTTACAACAAAGAATGCAAATCAAATATTTCGGATCTACAAAACGGTTTTCAGAGAATCTGTTTGATTCGTCATCAATTCTTAAAATTCGAAACTAAATCACATTGAACGAAAATGTTATAAGAACAAACGTTTACAGTCTTTGGATGTACAATATCATGTCTCGTTAATATTAGCTTACGACATAAATAAATTTTACCTTTAAACACTCAAGTGTTCTGCCACGATTTATTTCTGTCAAAATTTCTTTGTTTTTAGCCACACAGTATAAGATTTATCTGCGCTACATAAAACTTTACAGTAGATTTCGGCCAATGGATCTTACATTACCACAAATCTACATTCTGTGCTGTATATTTGATTTACTTAGCTTAGAGTTGTTCTCTCTGACCGTACACTAATCGTTAAGTTTACGAATTTTCGTTATCGATTTTATTTTGTGTCTGAAATCTGTGCGAATTCAAAACACTTATTTTCCTAGATCGATTAAATGGAAAAAATGTAGACGATCTCGAACTTTCTAAAATGTTAGAGCGAGTTTTGTGATCCTCCCCTATTCTTGTTTGATGTTTTCTGTTCTTGTTTTCATAGGTCTGTGTACCAGTGTTAGTCTCTAGGCTTACGATGTTTTATAAAAACAATATTTCGAGTCAGTTTTTTCTACTAAAAAACTTTTACTTACTTAAGACGAAAAACAGGAACAGCGTATTGTGTTTGATTCGGTAAAATCAAATTTGAAACTGAGTGGGTCGCTATAACGAACAGAAACAACGAAATGCATACTCATGCTTACATAAATCTGTAAAAAATAAAAAAGCTTTTCTCCCCTATCCATTGCTATCGATTGTTTCGGCTTCTGAGTTAAAACAAAACTTTAATAAATAACTATACCCTAGATTTGTTACATGTTTCTATCCCGGTTTAACTGTGTATAATTGAGTGTTTGTGTAACTGTTCGTGTGAGTGTGTCTGTCCTGTTCAAGAGTATTGTATATCTGTTTGTGTATATGAGCTTGTCTCTTCTTCCTATGTGTAAATTTCACCAAAAAAATTCTCCCGAACGAGAACATCACTCATTAAAAACTCGTTGATATAAGTATAAAGTTGAATCACCGGAATAATAATAATCATCGCTCAAAACGAGCGAACTTCTATCCTTCCTTATAGTGCTGCCATGAAATAGGATGGTCAAGTTATATCCTTCCGGCAAGAGAATGAGAGGAATGTAGAGGGATGTCTTCTCTCTAGAACTTTGAGTCATCTTCTTCACATCAGAACAAGGAGCAGCAACTTTCACCACTTCTTCTATCCACGATGAACTTTTCCAACGTAGAAAAAAAATCGCTTGATCATTATTCATCACTATCCTCTCATCCACCCCCATCTAGTTGCACTTTCTAATCATCCCTCATCAACGTTAATAATTAAACTTTGGTTTAGCTTTGTTTAGTTGCGCGCGCTATCCCCTTTATCATCGCTTATCTTACAAAAACCATCCTGCCCTACCGACAGACCGTTCAGGAAAAAGAATCAACTAAAAACCTGCAATTCAAACATAACTTTAATGCCCTAACCACAGGCAAACAGACGTAACACTGACAACATTATGCATCGACCGCTCAATCAACGATCTTTTCAAATTCGCTGTTCCATACGTCACTAGATGAACGCGCATCGTTTTTCTACCACCATCTGCACACCAGATGATGACGGTGTAAAGTGGGCGATGAATTTTGAAGAAATTAATTCTAAGTGTTACATCTGTTTGTCTGTGCCCTTACCTCGGTCCGCAGCTAGGAAACTCTCCCTCTCTGCAGGCAGTGGGCGTCTGATTTCCGCTTTCGAAAATGTAGGAAGGAGGCAGTCTCTTTCGAAGGAACAACAGACAAGACGCTGACTGACTGATTAGGTTTTCCGCCATCGTTCTCTCTCTCTCTCTCTCGGTGATGTTCAATTCTTCGTCCAAATTTATGTGCGCTCGACTGACTGATTTACTCGGACTCAATGACTAGCAGCAGACTGTGTAGAATGGCATGGCAAGTTTACCACTCCTTCCTTTTACTCTCACTTAATGCAGCTCGTCGAGCTCGGTCGGGTGGTGGTCTCCGTACATATTGGCCAGCTTGTCGAAGCGGGGACCCCACGCGTCCAGATAGTCGAACTCCTGCACTTCGTCATCGGTACCTGTTGGAAGAGGGTGGGAACGTAGTTGTCTATTACTAAGAATCTTTTGTACATATTGTCATGTTTGTAGTAGGCTAATTTACTCTCTTTCAAACTATAATTTAAAAATTATCGCAAGATAGAGATCTTCTGGAATATATTAAAAAAAACATCCTGCCTAAATAAATACCTAATGTTGAAAATTTTCTACCACAATTTCCTCCAAAAAAACAGAATTACCCTCAAAATTCATCTCATTTTTTTCAAAGATTTGTCAAAGAATGTTTTACCCTAATCAAGAATTTATAAAAATTTGAAACAAACAATCTTGCAAATAACGAGTGTTCAGCAAAAAATAAGAATGGATTCAATGCCTTTCTGTAATTAAGGTAAAGAGCGTATTTTAGTTGTCTCTCCAAGAGAATTGCTTGATTATTTTCACTCGGGTGCTGTTACTTCAATCTAAGATTCTGTCGAAACAGCAAACACTCCGCGAGCGTGTTGTGAGGTTTTACGAAACGCCGTACGTGCCGAAAGAAAGGCACCCAATCAAACTTGCCCCAGTGTCATCCAGTTGAAGATTTTTCGGTTCCCTCAGTGCACTAGTGTACGAAAATAATTGGCGGGCAAAGGCTTTGTATCCTTGTTGACCACGAGGATCCGGAATTGTATCCGGAAGATGGACCCCAGTACCGTCCAGCCCTCTTGTAAGAGCATTTATTTATTCAGCCATTCCATGAAAAACCGATCTAGTGGGTCACCGAATTCCGTGAAAATTATCTATTTTGTTCCTTATCCGAAATAAGGATACACGTGTTTTTGGATTTTTTTGATTAGAGTGATCATTTCCAAAATAGAGTGCCCAGAAAAATCATAACTTTGCAAATTTTTATTAAAAAAAATCATAACTTTTGAACCGCTTGACCGATTTCCAATCTATTTTATGGAATAAAAGCTTAAGATCTCAACTTTTCAGAAAAAAATATAAAACTCTGAAAACAAAATTTCAAATGAAAATATGTAAAAATATTTGCTAGGTGAACCGAAATAACTGTATGTAAAGTCATTTAAAATTGAATACCGTTTTGATTCATATTACGGACACTTAAGGCCTCAGTCAAGTATAACCCAGCTTGGACCATACAAAATAAATCATTCTGTATGATTTTTAAGCGTTATCGAGCGTCGGAAGCCCTTAACTTTCGGATGGTGGGTAAAGAATATGCGTCCGCAACTTGAATAATTTTAAATAAATCAAAACGTGTGGCCTTTTCATGATTCTTATTCCGGACGCTCTCTCACTTTTGCCTCATATTCCGGACGCTTTGATTCGAATTACGGACAGCTCATGATAATCATTAATGGAACAGTCAAATCATCAATTGAAATCGATCAACCGCTTAAGAGACGTCTAAGGTAGTTGGGCATTATAAATTTGCAATAATATTTATGGAAAAAACCTAATAAAACGAGCCTCGAAAATGAGAACTTTTGGATGGCGAAAATTGAAACATTTCGTGTGAAATGTTTCCCATACAAACGAGAGTGTCCGGAATTTGAAGCTGTCCGTAATATGAATCAAAACGGTACACATGTTTTGATATTAGATCTATGATTGATCGGAAACGGAATCTAAGGAGTTGAAAGAAGAAAAATAATTTGCTGAAGCAGTTTCAACAACATTAATCCAAAAACGAAGTCTTCTTATTTCACGCGAGATTAAGTTTGTCCAGCTAATTGGAATAATTGGAATCGCATTTGCGTAAAAACTGGACAGTTACAGGTGATACGAAGTTCCATAATCGAAGTCACAACTATCACACACAAATGAGTCAGCACGCTGAATATTTGCCATGTGATAGTTGAGTCGGCAGTGGCCTGTCAACGCTCTGACCAAGAGACTGCAATTCTGCTTTGACAGATTTGTTAAATACCGTTTTGACTCATATTCCGAACACTTAAGGCCGAGAGTGACTTCGAATGCATCTGATGAGCATAAATTAGTAGAAATTTGTGAAAATTTCAATTTCTTCGCTTAGTCTAACGGTTAGCGGTTGAGTGTGCCGATAAAAATGTTCATTTAAACATGTTTAATATTGTTTTAACGCAAAAATGTGGTACAACATTTTGATTCAAATGCCGAACACCGTGTTCATTCTGTCTCATATTCCGAACACCTTGATTCAAATTCCGAACAGCACGAATAAATCGTATTCAAATGGATAATTTCGCAAATAAATGCATCTGAACTAGTTTTACTGACCTTGAACTAGAGAATCATAACTACTCCAGAGGTATAAAATAGATTTTAAGACGTTAAAATTGATTTGCAATTGACTGCCATTTCTAGGTGATTTGGTGACATATTTCAACGAAACATTTCAACCTAATCGCCATACAAAAACCGAGTGTTCGGAATATGAGTCTGTTCGGAATTTGAGACAAAACGGTACTTCACCACGCTTGGAGATGGCTCAGTAATGTAGAATTTTGTTTGACCCAGCACTTCGAATTTGGAATTGCCGGCTCAGGGCCAATGAAGTCATACGATGCTCCATCGCGAGCTAGCTCATCAGCCAATTCATTTCCAACGATGGAATAATGGCCAGGTACCCATACAAGGTTTACAGAGTTGACTGAATTCAGTTCCTCAATTTGAGTTCGACATGCGATAACAAGTTTCGACCTTGAGTTGGCCGAAGCAAGAGCTTTTATAGCAGCCTGACTATCTGAACAGAAGTATATGACTTTACCCATTACGCGCTGTTGAAGTGCTGATTGCACTCCACACATAAGAGCAAATATTTCCGCCTGAAAAACGGTGCAGTTTCTACCAAGTGAGTAAAACTGATTCAGCCTTAGCTCACGAGAATATACTCCTGCACCAGCTCTACCTTCAAGAAGGGAGCCATCAGTGTAACATACTATATTGTTTGATATACTTCTTTCCAAATAGCCAGACGTCCACTCTTTCCGTGAAGGGAATTGTGTGGTAAATGTCCTGTAAGGAAAGTGACAAGCAATTGTGAGATCACTTGGAGCAAGGACAATTTTGTCCCAATTCACCAAAAGTGGAAACAACGAAGTGTGTAGATCTACGATTCACTGGATTTTTCTCCAGTAGATCCAGTACCCATAAACGGTAAAAGCAAGAAAGTGCTTCTTGTTTAAGATGTATGTGTAGTGGCGCAACGTCGAAAAGGGCCTCGAGCGCTGCTGTGGGAGTTGTAGAGAACGCACCAGACATCGCCATCAAGCACATTCTTTGGAGATGGCCCAATTTTGATTGGATTGTTCTCATTTCGCCCTTTTGCCACCACACAAGACATCCATATGCCAATATTGGTCGAACAACTGTTGTGTACATCCATTTGATATATTTGGGTTTGAGGCCCTAAGTTTTACCAAACGTTCGCCGGCATTGACCGAAGGCCATGCAAGCTTTTTTGACTCTGAAATCTATGTGAGGTGTCCATGAAAGTTTGGAATCTAGAATGACTCGGACATACTTTACTTGATCAGTCGCACTGAGATTACCAAAAAGATGTAAAGGTTGAATTCCATCGCGGTTTCGTCTTTCCGGTAAAAGAACAATAGATGTTTTATTCGGGTTAACCGAAAGGCCATATTGGCGACACCAACTCTCGACTACCTGAAGAGCACTTTGCATCTGGTTGAATAGGGTGCTTATGCACATACCAACTATCAAAGAAAGATAGTCGTCGGAAAATCCATAAGTTGGAAAACCGATATTATTGAGTTGCCTCAATAGCATATCTGCTACGAGATTCCACAAAATTGGTGACAAAACTCCCCCTTGGGGGCATCCGCAAACACTCAATTTTCGAATCGCTGCTTGACGCAATGTCGAGAAAAGATGTCGGTTTTTGAGCATTTGATGAATTCAAATTGGTAATCATTGTAGGTAGCCCATGGTTTCGTGCGGCTTCCAATATGGCATCGAAAGACACGTTATCAAAGGCACCCTCAATATCCACAAAAACACCCAAGCAGGATTGCTTCTGAGCGAATGCTTTCTCGATATCGTATATAACTTTGTGTAAAAGAGTCACAGTGGACTTTCCAGATTGTTAGGCATGTTGATTCACATGAAGAAGCATGTTTGCCAAATAAACATCACGGATGTGATGATCGATAATGCGTTCCAGACATTTCAGAAGAAAAGAGGTCAGACTGATTGGTCTAAAACTCTTCGCTTCTTCATACGACGCACGTCCTCCTTTCGGGATAAACTGTACAGTCCTGTAGCAAAACTGCTTACAAGTAGCTTTTTCAAAACATGTTTGATAAACTCAAATCCCTTTTGGAGCAGAACATAATAAATCCCATCCGCTCCTGGAGAATTGAAAGGAGCAAAACTATTAAGTGCCTATTGTATCGATTCAGTAGTTACGATACTGCGAGCTGAGGCCATAGACTCGTAACTACATCCGAGGAAGTGTGTATTGAATAAACATTCCAAAGCTTCTTTATCAGAAGAAGTAAAGTCACCATTAGGTAAACGAATTTCGTTCACTTGGAAGTCCTTTGAATTTGCAAAGATTTTGTTCAGCCGACTAACTTCACTCAAACTGGAAACATTTGTACAAATGTTTTTCCAGCCGGATCGAAGCAGAACGAAGAGCCTTCTTGTTAGCCTAGCGAGCCGACTTGAACGACTCTGATCCAGCTGAACGGCGGCTGTTCCAACTCCTTCTACATTGTTTCCTGAGTCTAGTCAGATCGGAATTCCACCATGGGGTCCCTCTTGTAGTTTTCACAGATCGCAGAGGACATGCTTCTTCAAAAGCTTCCATAATGTAGGATGTTGTAGTATCAACGGCATCATCCAAATCACTTGGATTTTCAATGGACGGAGAATATCTATGAAATTTGGTCGCAACCAATTCAGTGTAGAGTTCCCAGTTTGTTGACCGGGGATTCCTAAAACGCAAGTTTGCGCAGTTACATTTGAATTTTCAAAGATGTAGCGATGATCAGATAATGATTCCTCATCTGATTTATGCCAATTCGTCAACTCGTGACTGATTCTATTCGAGCAGAGCGTTATGTCTAACACTAAGTAAACGGTGATCAAAGCTAAAGCAAGACTTCTTCTCTATTAGATACCATGAAGGTTGGGCGATTGCCTATGTTGAGTAATCCAAGATCTGTACTACTTAAGTATTCCATCAGACTGGAGCCTCTCAAATTGATATCTGAGCTGCCCCAGATGATGTGATGAGCATTAGCATCACTGCCGCCTACAATCAGCGGAAGGCCTTTTGTTACGCAGTGTTTTTTTTAATTTTCAAAACCTTTTCTTAACATCGAAGCAGTGTTCAGCAATCTATCATTGCATTGCACTTACTAACTGCAATTCAATGATAGATTTTCATTAATTTTTCTTTAAATTTGAAAGAAAAAGTTGGTTTTTAGTTTTCGATGATTGCTGTTGATTGCATGATGGATTCTTGAGCCTTAAGCCTTAAAACTGGTTCTGGACTTGGTGGTCGCCTTTTCAATTTTACTCCTATTTGACAGCCACCCTCCACCCTTGATCACAACTCCGCGAGGTCTGTTTTGTTCGGACGGGTCACTCGAAAATTCTTTTAAAGTGTGAGTAAGGGTAAGCACAACAGTAAGAGAAAAAATCACTGACAAAATCTCGCGTAATTTTCTAAAAGGACCTATACTGCCCATAAACGCATGTCAGTCCTCTGTTTGCTTGGATTCCTATTCACATGGGACAATTATGCGTTTATGGGCAGTATATAACAATGAGAAATTCTCTTCCTGCTCTTTTTCGATTATAACAGTGCAACACTGAAGCTTTTGGTAAGTTTTTCACTATAGATCGAAGGACAATGTCCTTATATAGTGTTTCACACAAAAAGCACGCAACAGAGGAAATTAATGTGGCTCAATTATTGATTAAAGATAAAATAAACAAAGAGAGTCTCTCAATGTTAGATTGGAGCTGGAATCGAACCCACGCTTCGTGATACAATACGCCTGAGCGACTGATGCCGCTAACCGCACGGCCACGAAGTTGTAACTTTTGCGATCAATTTTTACTCTTCAGAAAAACCTCGAAATCACTTCATATTTACATCGCAGAGAAGTTGCTTTGAAGCCTGGATAAGTGCAGAATTGTCAGTTATCCATTATGGAACTAACAGAGCCACAGGTATCATAAAATGAAATCTCAATAAGAATCTGTTAAGAGGTCGGCACGGTAAATGGCTGGGCATGGCATACCATTGGTATCTCGCATACCTGCAGGAATACAATAGACCCCTTTGTGTGGTCTTTAACCACTTGCCCAGGAACTCCTATTCCACGTGGCACTGGCCGAGATACGCGTAACCTCAGGGAAGATCGGGTAACCAACCCCGGTGGGAACTTTGGTCGTATGTTGACAGGGAAAGGGGTGGTTCGCTTTAGCTTTTGCTTCTGCAAACCTAGAGCGTCTGTACTCCATGTTAGGAATGGCTCACAACAGCGTCTGTTCCCCATGTCAGGGGCGGCTCATCATAGTCCGAGTGCCAGAGAAGGACTCTAAGCTAAACTGCGCACTATGGCCCTCCGAACAATTAGGGGGAATGGTCTTCCGGAAATCTAGGGGGTTGGTGTCAGGCCCTGCAAGCCAACCGTAAAAACACATTAGCACAGGAACATCATCGAGAAAATACGGCACAGACCACAGCGACGGAAATGGACTAGCGATTGGAAACTCGGTTCGTGGAACTGCAAATCTCGCAACTTCATCGGAAGCACACGCATACTCTTCGTTGTACTGAAGATCCGCGGTTTCGGCATATTAGCGCTGCAGGAGGTGTGCTGGACAGAAACAATAGTGCGAACGTTTAGAAGTAACCATACCATCTACCAGAGCTGCGGCAACACACGTGAGCTGGGAACAGCTTTTAGACTGATGGGTGATATGCTAAGGCGCGTGATCGGGTGGCCGATCAATGAGAGAATGTGCAAGTTAAGAATCAAAGGGCGATTCTTTGACTATAGCATAATTAACGCCCACACTCCGGAAGCACTGATGATGACAAGAACGCATTTTACGCGCAGCTCGAACGCGAGTACGACCGCTGTCCAAGCCACGACGTGAGGATCATCATAGGAGATTTGAACGCTCAGGTTGGCCAGGAGGTGGAGATCAGACCGACGATTGGAAAGTTCAGCGCCCACCGGCTGACGAACGAGAACGGCCTACGACTGGTAGATTTTGCCACCTCCGAGAATATGGCCATTCTTAGAACCTATTTCCACCACAGCCTCCAGTATCGGTACAACCAAAGACAATGAAAAAAAAACCCAATGTCCTTTGAAGCTACTCAAAATTTTATGGCACATAAGGTAAAAGAGCAAAATCTAGAATGCTGTGAAAATGTACTGCAATCTGTCAAACTTGGGTACTTTTTGCAGTATCAAGGGTCCAAATGCAGTACTAGAAGTAGTACCCAATCTGAACCCGAGTGGGACGCACCTGGTGCAATCTTAGCAGACAGTATCGGAAATCGTCCATGTTTTGATCGATGAACCACTACCTGGTGATGGTGAAACTGCGCCTAAAACTATCCGTCATCAACGATGTACGGTACCGACGCCCGCCTCGGTACAATCTAGCACGACTGAAACAACCGGATGTCGCCAATGCGTACACGCAGCATCTTGAGGCAGCATTGCCGGATAACGGCGAGCTCGATAGAGAACTGCTGGACGACAGTCAAAGCAGCCATTAACGACGCTGCCTAAAGCATTGTCGGATATGTGGAACCGAGATCAAGAAACGATGGGTTCGACGAGGTTTTGGATGAGAAGAATGATGTAGAACCAAATAAATAAATAATAATAATACTGGAATTTCTTTTGGTATTCGTTCAGAAATTCATTCAAGAATTTCTCTTGATATTTTTCCACAGAATTTTCACCAGGAATTCGTCCAAGCATTTGGCAGTTCTCTTTTCATTCCAGCAAAAATATATTCATGAAGATAATAAATCTTCGAGCTGTTTAGTGGAATACCTTTATGTAAATAAAAAACGAATTTTGTACTACACCATTTAATTCCTCTAGAGTTTACATCTTTCGACAGATACGCGTCTTTCGACCTCAACTGCAAGGCCGTCTTCAGTGTCGTGTACTATATTCGAGTCTAATACATGATACTGAAAACGACCTTACATTTGAGGTTGAAATAAAAAAAATGAAATACGCGTATGTGTCAAAGGATGCAAACTCTAGGGGAATGAAATGGTGTAGTACAAAATTCGGGTTTTCATTTACTTAGATGAGGAAAATTTAAACTAAAAAAAATCATGGGCAAATTTGTCCGTGACCTAATGAGAAACGAATTTCAAAAATCGTGCCCTCAAAACCCCCATTATGCTCTTCTCTCCGATTAAATTATGTACATAATTAATGTATGCTACCACTTATGATAAAAATTGACCAGCAAACAATGCGGCACTTACCTGATTGTAGCGAGCTGAGCGAACCGGCCGTACTGCCACCGCCTTCGTACGCGTAGTTTCTCAGATCGTCGAACGGTGGCGCGTTCGGATCGCTGTCCGCCCGTTTCTTGTGCTCCTCGATGAACATGCCCACGTTCGGTTCGTGGCCCGGTCCCATCGTCATGACCGGATCTGGCGTTCGTACCGCAAAGTAAATGTGTAATGGAAGCAGAAAATTCAATAAACAACCAGAAGATAAAAAAATAATATGAACCATCTACACTGGAATCTCGATTTACGCAACTTATACTTGAGTCAATTCTTTTTTACGTAATTTCATTATCAACTGATTATAATCCATGAAATTTCATACAAATTGAACTTCGAGAGCATGAATCCATTACGTAAACAGAGGTTTCAGTGTAGTCCCCCCCATTATACTTACACATTAGAGGCGGCATTTTACACTGCGTCAGTTCCGGCATCGGTCCGATCGGAATCTGCAGCGGTGTAATGTCGTAGGCGGTCATGTCGTCCTCGCCGCCGCCCTCGTCGTCGTAGTTGATGATATTCTCCCGGACGTCGTCATCCGGCCCCGGGTACTTGATGTGCGACTCACGCCTTCGGTTGTATACCACGAATACCAACACCAGGACTGCTCCCAGTTTCCGACGGACAGGTTGCGGATTACAGTCCAGGTAGAAAAGCGAATTATGGACAATAAAACAAACCGAAAGAAAGAGATGGACGAAGAACGAGAAGAAGAAACGGTAGATCAGTACGGCGCTTCGGGTTTCCTCCATTGAAATTTTGAAATTGAAGCTGCTTCCGGTTGCGTCTCCACGCTTGGATGGCTAAGTAACAGTTTGAAGGTTCAGAGTGCTCACAAGCTATATGTATATGTGACTATATGGAAAGAAAAAAAAAACTAACAATGGAAGCATTCTCTGTACACACTATTCGTATAAAATGTCCCTATTCTTCTAGAGCACAATAGGGGAAAAATTTGAGTCGAGCACTTAGTTTGGAGCGGTGTGGTAAGATGATACAAATACAAAACTAGCATTAACATTCGAATCTATAACGGAATGACGATGTGAGAACGAACTCTCTGCGGCTAAATGAAGCAAAAATGGGAACGGGTTAACGTGCAATCGGGAATAATAGAAAACTATAGTCTCCCGATGACGACGAATACGACGGTGTGTCTAGTGTGCTGACAACAATGAAATTGAAGACGACTGTGACGAAACAGCAGTAGAAGAGCGTGTGCTATGATTACGAAAATGGAACTGCTCGGTTGAGCCATTTCTATGGGAAAATAGCAATACAGTTGACAATGATAGGATACATTCGAATTGATAATTCCATTAGATGTGCCTCATTGGTATTGGCACGTGGCGGGACAAATTTTAGCACCTCGGTTATGTGAGAGCGTGCGAAAATTTCATTTCAGTTATTGATACCTTCTTTTACGACGGATATTGAACCGTTCGATTATTGAGCTCGATTGGTTAGCAACCCTTTATGCACTCCCCACATGCTCAAACTGTTTGACTATCATTGAGTCCACCATCAAGCTAATCCAACTTAAAATTTAACCACTTATCAACTAATCGTTATAAGATAAAACCTCATTAAATCACCCGAAGATTTTTTAATGATATTATCTGGAGATTGTTCTGGGAACTTCTTCAGTAATTCCTTAAAGGAACAATCAACAAATTTCATTGAAGAAATCCACCAAGATTTTTTAAGGGTTGGGGAAAGTCTACAAAAAAAAAAGAAAACAAAGAACTCTCCCGAAAATAGTTCAGGTACTTCGAAGGTTTCTAGAATTTTCATTAGAGCTTCCTCAATTACTTGCATTATTTGGATATCTCCAATCATATTTATACGTAATTCAATAACACAGTACAGTAATTTCTCGATTATATCACGGATCTTAAATTTTTTTTTCGTGATATATCTACTGAAGCGTGATAAAATAAAAATGTGTTTTTTTCTGCTGCATAATTTTTATCATAATTTGACATTTATGTTCCACAAATAAAGCAAATAATATGCAAAGCACGTAGAAGATTGGTCAAATGAATACAGGGTGGCCAGTGAAAAGTCAATTTCAAATTCCCGTTTTTTTCCCGGTATTTCAAAAATATTCCCGGTTTAACCCTCTAATACCCAACCCCGCCTTTAGACGGGGTACACTTTGGAATTTTGTGTATTTTTTCGTAACTCGGAAATCAAAGTGATTTTATTTTTGGCTTCAACCTTGACTCGTAACAGGCATATAAGAAAAGTTTTTTATGACTTTTGAAACATTTTTGTATTTTTGAAAATTGGTTGAAAAATTGTATTCTTACATAACCTATAAATACCCGGGGTTCATTTAATGTGTAGTATTAAAAATCGTACCTTTTATATTGTTCTACGATAAACCTATCACAGAAAAAGAGCTTGGTGGTATTAACCAGGGTTGTTAACGTTAATCAACGATCAACGCCGTTTCGTTGATTCGTTAACGTTAACTGTAACGATCAACGGATTTTCCGTTGATTTTTTAGAGCCGTTGATCAACGTTAACGTTAACGCTTGACGTTGATTTAACGTCAACGACACCGTTAATTTTTACGTTAATGAAGGCCTTTGTGCATTCAATTTTCAGCAGATCGCCGACCGAGTTCATCTGAAGTAGACTATGTAACGTAGCAAGAGGGCCTCTCGGAGTGGCAAAAATAAACCCAGTTTTTTCCCTTTTAGCTAAATGACAAGTTGTTGATTTATTTTTTTTTTGTTTTCAGACTAAAAAAACACATGTATTTCATGTCATCTACTTTTTACCAAAACGTGAACGATTTTTAGAAACTATAATTAGTTTTTTTTATAATTGGTTGAAGTTTGAATGACCTGACAAAACCTGAAGTTTTGTGTGCACTGATTTCATAACATTGCCAATTCAAACTAACAAATTCCCATTGCATGCGAAAATAGCATTTTATTTCTTACTGTTGTCACTTACTGTAGATGAACTAATCTTCTAGGAAGTAGCTCCGTGGCCACCAGATCTTTTGCTTGATACGTGTGTTCTGGAGATCAAGCCCATGCAACATCATTTTCAACCACTTTGTTCTGGGATGTGAGTGTTCAAGAATTTTAATTTCTCTTTATCCATGCAGACGTAGTTTATCGTACTGATGTTTTATGATTACGAAATAACGTCGTTTCCGGAACCAGTGAACAGGCAAGACAGCTTTCGAAAATTTCTTCGGTGAAGGGGCCACTTGGCGAATGTTGATACGAGAAGTAGCTTGGACATTGTTCTGCGGATCTTCATTTTTATCCACTCATCACCCTTGACACTCTTGTTTCCTAAGGTCCTCCTTCGATTTGGTATGAATTCGTTTTGAATATCGGGTTGCCCAGTGCAATCGTGAAACGTAATTCCAAGCACTCTGAACAAGACCAGATTCCTTTAACACTCGTTCAAAATTGATCTTGAACCTCTAGGCTGGCACCCTTTTATACCCCTAAACAAGATGTTATTTTTTCAACTTCCTTGGTTACGGCATTTGCATGGAAACAATTTGTTTATCCAAGTAGAGAAAATTTTTCATTGCATCTACACAGCTAAGATCCAGCTACACAGGTCATCCAATAATCAACGATAAAATTACCGCTGTTCGTTGACGTTGATTCAACGCAACCCGTTGACGCTAACGTTAACTAACATGAAAATCAAACGAAACGTCGTTGACGTTAATCTCGACAAAAATTAACGTTAACGGCGTTACTCGTTGATTAACGTTAACAACCCTGGTATTAACATCATTTCAAACTTGTTTTCCTTTAATTACACGGAAAATTTAAAAAATCTTAGAAAAAAAATTAAAAATTTGATATTTTTTAAAGTACCGTAATAACATGATTTTTTATTATTGCTGAAAATCAGTAACTAAAAGAGGCTCCAAGAAAACATGAAAAAGGATAGGGATGTTCAAAAATAAAAATTATGAAAATCAAAAAGCAAAATTCATAGATTTGCGAATAAAAATAAATCATTGCCCAAAACGTGTTTAGAACGATTTTAGATAACTGAAAATGATATTGAGATCGAAAATAAAAATTTGGGTATTAGAGGGTTATGCTAAGAAACATTATTGTGATTCTTTTTTACCATTTCAAACGACGTTAAAGTAAGTACGAATTTTTTGCTCATAAACCAGGGTTTCTCAACCGGTGGTCCGCGGACCCCTGAAGCATACTCAGGGGGTCCGCGAGGCCACTGCAAAAATTGACTCAAACTATTGAGATTCTTATTGTGATTCTCAATTAGAAGTAATTACTAAGATGGTTTCTAAAGGATCCACTGAATATTTCTAACATACTTTTTGGCTCAATCATTTACAAATTTTACCAGAGATTTTTTCCAGTTTCTTACTGATATCATTGAAAAAAATCCTGGGGGATCATTGCCTAACCATTAGCGGGACTCCAGATAATTTATTTCCAAAATTCTTGACTGATTCAATTGGAATGGCGGATATGTTTTTAAAGTTATCAGCAGAAGCTATTTTAGAGATTCTTCGTATATGTCTTAGGGCCGATTTCTTCACCATGGCTTAAGCCGTAAACCACACTCACCCATATAGTTAAACTATGTTTAAGGCCTAAGCGGTGGTGAAGAAATCGGCCCTTAATCATACAAGTAGCATTCCACATTTGTAGCAGTGATTCTTGTTAGATTTTTAAGATAATTTTGGACGATGTTTTGACAAAGTCCTCATAAAATTATAGTGGAATGTTTCAATGATTTCTCCCCAAGACCCGTTACTAGCTCTAAAAATTTCATTAACATTCCTTAAAATATCTACAGCTTATTCAAGAGAAAATACCTTATACATTCCAGTCAAAATATTTAGAGAATGGCTATCGAGGATAATTTTTTATCATATCTTCAGTAGAAATCCTGCGAAAATATTTTAAGCCTTTCGAAGACCTTTATGGGACATTTCTAAGGTGACTGTTAACAATGTCCCGGAAATGTCTGATAAATGTCAAGATTGGCAAGATCTGTTGTTGGAATCTTCATATGAAAGACCATAAGACCTATAAAATTTTGATTGGTTTGGGCAAAGTCGTTTATGAAAATTATTTAGCGAGTTTCAGGAAAGATACTACGCATAGTCATCTCCCAATATCATCATTAAACTCCTCCAGAGTTTTTTATTACATGATCTGTGGAAGATTAAAAAAATCTTGTGCCTTGTAAAGATGTTCTTATCATCTCAGACAAGATCACTATAATGATCCTTGTTGAATTTCTAAGGACCAGTTTGATGGGTGTCTGGAGATGATTATAGTAATAAGGAAAATATAATTTTAATGTTATTACAATATAAGGAGCCGGATTATGTTCTTGGCATTTTGATTAACTTCGGCAGTGAGGTTTTTTGAAAGCTTCTGAGCTCATATTTAGCCATAATATGTGCTTCTTATTGCCAAGTTTTATACAATTCGGCCGAGAAAAAACCCCATGTTAAAAAGAACTATGGAAGTGCCTAAGTAGCTCTGCACCCTATAATGTTAAAAACTTACTCAATGGTTGTCTGAATTATGACAAGTAATTGGTCTTCATAAATTTTGATTTCGAGAACAATTATTTTCAGGGGCCCGAGGAAAGTTATAAAAATCGAAAAGGGATCACAACTTCAAAATGGTTAGGAACCACTGCAAAAGTATTTCTATTAGAAGTGGACGGAAAACAGATATTTCGCTGCGCATTCAAATTTTCTGAGCTGCAAAAAACTGATTCTAGTAAATTTCAGTTTAATCTATGAAACGATATTTTACAACGGTCATTTTCAGTAGTCGTGGAATGTGTTATGAAAAAGTTCAGTGTTAAAAAAAGTCAACCCTTGTTTATATGATGGGATCGAGTCAAACTTTGAATGAATAATATTTTAAATTTTAAACGGTCACAGATTTGGTAGACATAAAAATTAATTAATCAATTGTTCAACATTTCGATCCATGGTCATCAGCATAGATTTATCTTTTTTGTTATGTTTTATCCCCACAAATCTAGAACATTTTCTCAGGACGATTATTTCTGAAAAATGTAACAGTCATAATTCCGAAATGAATTAGAATTTTATACTATTTTTACAAAGCCCAAACAAGAAGCGAATGGCAAATCTTCAATGAATATCATAGGTTGTAAACGCATTTAATTTGATCTTAGCGAATTGCAAGCTTGCTTTGAGAAATTTATAACATTCAAACATTGTAGTTATTAACATAAAATGCTTCATGAAACTATATGAAAAACTTTTCGCAAGATGTTTCTTCATTAAAAGTTTTAAATATACTGGCTAATTATTTACTGGATTAGAGCAAGTGGTAACATTTGTATAAAAAATATGTTCTTGACTTTATTGAATCGGGATTCAAATTCAGAAGCTTTTGTAAAAGTCCACTAAAGTATAGATCGTGCTGGTAAAAACAATACTGGGTATGTAAAATTTTCCCGGTGCTAATTGAAATTCGCGTAAATTTCCCGATTTTCTCCCGGTGATTCAAAATTCCCGGCTTTTTCCCGGTTTTCCCGATTTCCCAATGCACTGGTCATCCTGAATGAATATATATATAATAATTGTTTAGGGTTATTTTAAATGTAAAATGTTTGAGCTTCATACAATTATTGTGGCGTGATAAAATCGAACAGAAACCCGTGCTAAAATTGAGAAGCGATATTATAACGGGCAGTGATAAAATTGAGAAACAACTGTAATTCGTTTGAAGATTTCTACAGGAGCGTTTCTGGAACTATCTGGAACTATTAAGAGATTTCCACATAATCACACAAATTTAAATCTTCCCATCTGCACACAAGGAATCGCTCCTAGTAACTTAGATGAGTGAGTTCATTTTTTTTTTCGTTAAGATTCTCTCAAATGATTCCGAACGGCTTCAAATATTTTACCAGGGGTTCCCCAAGTTTTCTTGCATTTTCCTATTATTATAATATACATGGTTAGTTTTCACGAATTATTCAGTTTCCAGGAATTTTTCAAAAATTTTCCGGAAATTTCAACAAGATTTTTTTTTTTGAAAAATTATCTGGTTATTTCTACAAACATGTTTTTTTTTCTAGAAAAATGCTGAAGGAATTTCTTCAGCAGCTTTGGAGCCTACTCCCCAAACGTTACGACTTATACATATTTTTCGTACAAAAAGCGTTACGGAGGGGGTAGGGGGGGATGAGGTCAAAAGTTTTCAATTTTAGCGTTACGTTATCAATGAATGCTGCCTTCCAGAAGGATTTTTCTCAGAATTACATCGGAAATTTTCTTATCGAATTCTTCACGTGTTTTGAAGATCATCCTTCAATTTTTTTTAATAGTTTTTCTGATAGTTTTTGCACGTTACTTTACACATTATTAGTTACTAAGCCCTTTGATTTAGCCCTAAGACTAGGCTTTCCCGAAAATTCCAAAAGTGTACATTCAACATAACATCCGGAAACTCCTTCATTAGTGCACTCAGAGATTCTTACAAAAAAAAAAATCAACCAGTAGTTCACTAGGATACTCTCCCAAAAACAAGGTACATTTAAGGCCTATTTTATGGATTACACTGAGAATTCCATTTTGAGAAACTTTCCGAAAAAACAAAGAATCCCTCTAGGTTTTTACAGCATTCAGCGCGACTTCTTACAAAGACTGCGCGATTCAGCAAGTGATTTTTTATGGAATCTTCAGCAGATTGCATCAAGGATAATTCCAGGAATAAATAACTATACATATTGATGAAAGAATTCCTCCAGAAATACACAAGGATTGAAAAAAATCCTGATTTATGAGGGGATATTTTCTAACATTAGTATTTTTCCAGGATTTTATACAGAATTTTTTACCGAATCCTGAAGTTCTTCAAAGACTTCTCCAGTAATTACTATAAGGATTATTTCATTAATTAATTTATTTTTATTAATTTTGACAAAGTTGTATCAAAAAGTTTCCACAGTAATTTTTTTTTGTTATCAAATTATTTTAGTTACTTCAGAATTATTTTACCAAGTATTCACGAGATGTTTCCAGAAATTTGACCAGGAAGTCTTCAGAAGAATCTTCTAGGGATTCCTCTGCATATTTATTTACGGATTATTTCGAAGATTCATCCAGAACATCAATCAACGCTACCTAAACAGAATTTTCTAGAGATTAATTCACGAATATCTTTATATATTCCGCATGGTATTCCTTCAAATATTTTTTTTTTTTCAAAAATAATATCGAAATTTTTCCCATCTGGGATACTTTCAGGAAGTTTTAATAGGTTTTTACAAAGAATAGCTTCAGGAAATAATGAGGATTTTTTTTAAATTTGTTCAGAAACATCGAAGGTAATTCCTCCAAAGTTTTTTTCAAAGTACTTCTGAGGATTCCTGCCGTGACTTCACCATAAAATATTCAAGTGATCCTTCAAGGAAGTTAAACTAAGGTTTATTAAGAAATCAACGTAGACTTTCTTCCAGAAAATCCATGAGAGATATTCTAAGGAGTTTTTTTTTATAGATTTCTCTTGGAATTCTTTCAGGATTTTCAGTTATTTCTTCAGGGAATATTTCCGATATTTTTTCGAGTAAAACTCCAAGAATCCTAACAATTCCAAGGAATGCTGCTAGAAATTTGCCACGATATTTTTGGTATTTCTTCTAGGAAACCAGTTGCATTTTCTCAAGAGATTTCTTTAGGATCCCTTAAAAAATTTCTTAAGTGGCTTTTTTCACAATTCCTTCAGAAATTTTTTGGTTATAACTATCCAACGATTTTTTAGGAAGAATACATAAAATCCTAGGAATCAAAATACAGGAATTTATACACAGGTCCTTAGAGAACTGCAAGGATTTTTTCAAAGATCTTTCTAGTTTTCCCCCTTTTTTAAGTACATATATTTGAACTTTCTTTTTCTATCAAATCCAATAGGTGCAGCGTTTGCCAGATGTATGACAATGGCCATTTCAAAACAAACACAAAGCATCACCTTGTCACAAAAGAAACTTAATAAAAAATAGTCTATTATATAATGCAAGCAATTTTCACAAAATTCTGGCTTCAACATTTTTGGTAAGAAGGAAAAAGATAACCGACTCTCGTGTTTTCTAGGCGACATGAATAGTGCCGCTCTGGTGAGTCAAAAGCCAACTAATATGCAATGTTCTTCTAGTGACCACCAGATGTTGAGGTGTTCGTTTATGACATTCACGCGTGAAAAAAGGTACACAGCTCAAACGTGGATGTGCGACATTGCCAATCATCTCTAAATGGCATAAAATGTGAGAAAAAGAAGAAAAAAACAGCACATGAACAGTTTTAAGGGGGCAGGATCCGTCATTGATTTCGGAATTTTCGAAAGCAGTTTTTTCGTTCAAAATCAAGAAAATTTAGAGGAAAATGTGTTCACTGTATTCTATTTGCCAACCGAAACAAAGTGAACACATTTTCATTGACTAATTTTCAGTTTTGAACAGAAAAACTGCTTTTGAAGTTTCGATGATGACGATGATTACGATGACGGAGCGTTGATCGTTTAAGTATATATAAAAATTACTCAAATGTTGTGTTGTTCCAGAAAAGCCTGATGTTATGTGAGTCGAACTCACTTCTGTGTAACAATTTTTAAGCGTGGTTGTTTTGATTTCTTCCACTTTTCGTTTTTTGATTGCACGATGATTTTAATTTAGCAGAATATAATGTTTACGCGCTTTTGACTCAACAGATGGCAGTAGTGTTACTTGAATAACGTGTCGTCGACAAAATATATGGCAAAATAAAGAGTCGATCATCTTTTTCCTTTTAACCATCTTTGAAGAACATTCAAAGGAAAAGTTGTGGGTAATAATTTGAAATTCTGAAAAAAAAACACTGGAAGAATGAAGAATGATGTTATTTTTATTCTAAAATTCACAAGTGAAACTCTAATTTCCAAACATCCAAAATTATGAAAAATTTTGGAATCGTTCTGATGGGCTTCGATCCCACAACTTCCAATGGCTACACTACGCCACTTAACGGGTATTGATTCTGCAGTACCGTCGGCTAACCTGAAACCAAAGTCCATCACGACCCCACATTCTCGTTCATCTAAGGGCATCTAAGAGAGCCGAAAGAGATCTCATTTTCATCACAACTTAATATTTTTTTTTTGTAAATATTTTATAGTAAACATGCTTCATCAAACTTGTAGACTATCTGATTTGAAGCAACTTTGGCAGAAAAGATTTTTGTAGCTTTTAAATTGACCGTGTGAATAAAAATCTTCAAAACAGATTTATTGCCAAGTCTTATTTATTCCAGATTTTTCGTCAAAGTAGTCAATGAACGACTTCTAGACCATAGGAAACGCAGCCTTAAGAAATGGTTGTTGATATCTCTTTTAGACTTTTGAACTTTTTGTGATAAAAATTCTCTGTTTTAAATGGCATTTTATAAGAGTTATAAAATTAACACATCTGCAGTTTATTAAGTTTTCAGTTTAATTATGCCTTTTGAATGCCGTCAAAAAATATTTTTATGTTTGCCCCAACCAGATATATTAACAATCAAAGTAGGCATGTTTTTTTTTTAGGAAAACCAACAATTACTCCCAAACGGAAGGAGATAATAAGTTCCTTCACTCATTAATTTACGCAGTTTTCTTAGTTCTAAAAGTGGTTCTTAGACTACTTTGATGAGATATTAGAATTGAAAATGCTGGAGCCGTAAAACCAAATTTATTTGGACCACCCTTTGCCACCATTGGAAAAAAGCTCAAAATCAGTTAATTTGAGAGGTACAAAAAACTTTTACTTCAGCCATGCTGAAGGTGTCTGGGATCTTTTCGTAAAGGAAATTTCCTTGACTTCCCTGGGCATAGAGTATCATCGTGCCTACCACACGATTTACGAATGCGAAAATGGCAACTTTGGCAAAGAAAGCTCTCAGTTAATAACTGTGGAAGTGCTCATTGAAAACTAAGCTGAGAAGCAGGCTTTGTCCCAGTGAGGACGTAATGCAAAGAAGAAGAAGAAAGAAGATTTGTTACAATATTGTTATCTGAATCTGGTCGGTTATCGATTGACATCGTTTTTAGCTGAACAATTAACAATCTTATCCATTTTTAGACTCAATAAACTTGTAGGAATCCTTTGTCACTAATTTGAGCAAATCTAACAAAATTAAGGGTTTGGAAAATTTTCTAAATCCGTAGGCGAATTCCAGCGCGTATTTTCTTCGAAGAAAGGAAAATTTTCTTGCTGGTGGGGTATGGAAGAAAATTTCTTCTCTTCGAAGAAAATGTGTGCCATAATTCACCTACAGATGACCAATGATTTAAGTCAATATCAATACAAAATTTTGATATTATTTCTAATGGAGCAAAAATACTGATAACTTCCTTTGGTAAAACTACCACTTTTGAAATTGTATATCTTGTGGCACACATCAGCATAGTTTATACCAAGTCAAGCATAGGAAAATTTCCAAGGTTGTACCAGGAATTCAATCGATATACCGTAATTCGGGGTGTAGTTGATCAGTGGGGAGAAGTTGATCATTCACGTACCCACATGTATGAACTGTCAAGAAAGCTATGATTCGATTTCAATTAGCACAATTTATGTGGCGTCGTATTACCTGATGGCTGCTCTTGATGATCCTAACTTCTGTTTGACATTCAATATAATTATACTATGGAAAAACAGACTTTTTAGGAAATATTTGATGAACTGTTGAAGGGTTCTCCTCCAAACAATCGACTATTAACAAGGCTATATAAAGACATCATTTAAATAAACTGTTCCATACATTCCAGATATGTTCTGTGAATCCAGTTTTGAAATTGCATTGTGGATAAATAATCATTTTCTGAGTAAAAAATGTATTGTTTTATGCGTGAGTTGCTAATTTCAAAGAAAATTGCATACTTTTAGGCGTTTAATGTGGTGTATTCTGTAATTTACAACAATCAAATTTAAAATTGACCTATATATCATTGAGTTGTTGGATTTTTGAGACTTGATTCAGATTCAGTGACCCCAAATTTAGTGAATAGTGAATCTCTCTATCTTAGGAAACTTATCGCAATAATTGATCAACTTCACCCCGGAATCAAAAACTCCACTTTTTGATTTAAAAAAATGTTTTTATCATGAAGAAAACATTTCGTTGAAATTTTGTTTGTATAATTTGATAGACATGTACATGTAGTACATGTTTTAAAAATATTTGGAAGATAATACATATATTCTACTAGGAGTTACAGAACGGAATCGCTCTAAAGTGATCAACTTCACCCCATTTTATGGTACCCCTATAGAATGGGGTAGGTCTTGATCTGCAGCACCGATGGGAAGAATGTGTTATTTTACATTGCTCGAGGGTCGATTCGCTGAATCGGTAGGTTATAGCTCTAAACATGTTCGCCATTGCTTTCCCAGAAATGTGCACCATTCATATCCAATGGATTGTAAACGAAGGTATCGAATAACTGAATGTGTGCCATCTTTTCCGCTTTTTAATCAATTCGAATGCACCTTGAATTTCAATCAGCGATTTTACCGTTTATTTATGAATTCCGACCCGCATTTGTGTCGACGAACATGAAAACAGAACATAGTAAACTTAGAACTAAAAAACAAGCCATACTCACGTATCAGCGTACTGACACAGGCAATCAGTGAGATGATGAACCCCCTGGATGGTGTCAGAACTCCGGAGGCCAGCAGTTCCAGCTCGCAGTGCATCCCAGTGTAGCCCAGAGGGCAAACGCACTCGAACCGTTTCGGTGGGCTGTAATCCCGACAGCGGCCTCCATTTTGGCACGGATGCCATAAGCACTCGTTGCTGTTGACGCACTGGGGACCCGACTTCTGGTATCCCGTCGGGCATCTACTCGCGGCCCCCAAACCAACCAACCAACCAACCAACCAATCACAACCCCCGTGAACAATTCGAGAGCACGAGTACGACAACAAAAAGCCGACGACGACGACACAGTGGGTGATGTTCATGTGCGTGTTGTTTTTTTCAATCGGGTGGTTTGTGATGAGGGGGTGATTGGGGAATTGGTGAGTTTGTGTTTTAATGTTTTTTTTTTTGTGGTGGTGGTACAATTTCGCGGGCAAAATGAAAAAGTTTTGTATGGTGCCATAAAACGAGAAAAGAAGAAAAGAGAACGAAAAAAACATGAAACTAGCTATTCTAGGTGCTACTTACCAACCTTAAGGCTAAAGTTTTCTCATCGCAATCGCTGTTCGGTGGTTCGGTTAGTTTGAATGTTCTTTAAGTCGTCGTTTGCGTATTATGGTAACGTGGTTACAAGAGGGAGGTCTTACGTATTCATATGAATAGAAAATCTATCACGGTGTGTCCGAAGCTGTTATCAAAGAAAAAAATACCCGTCTGAAAGGGAAATGATAGTAATAATAATTTGGAAGTTTTGAGCCATTTTCAAAGATCATCTACATGCTTAATAATCCATTTCCTATATGTAGCATCATTTACCATCCAAGACCAAGTCAAACAACTAACAGGTTTGCATACAACTTAAAATGATGTGTGATCTAAATATTTTCTCTATTAATTTCAAGACATTTCGTTGGCGGAATCATAACTTAAAATGGTTTCCAAACGAACATTTTGGCTGAATAATACTTGAAATAATCACCTTTAACCTTCCTAATGCATTAAGAAAAAGTTTGTGGCTTCGTAGCCGTGCGGTTAGTGTCACCGAGGCATTTAGTCGAATCGTGCTAAGGAGCGTGGGTTCGATTCCCGCCTCAGGCCGAAAACTTTTCGTGAGGAATGTTTTCTGACTGTGCCACTGGGCGTTGCATGCTAGTCCGTTGTCTAGTGTGGTGCTTCCTTCAAAGGGCAAATAGCCCACTGGAAGCATTAACGTGTAGTGTCTTTAAAAAAAAAAAAAAGAAAAAGTTACACATTATGCATTAAGAGTCAAAAATGACCCATGACTTTAAGACGCTCTCAAAAACATATTTCTTAACCGATTTTCATTCTTTTAGCTTTATATGAAAGATATGGAACTCAAGAATGGAACCCTGGAAATTGTTTGTCAGTATGGTCATTCTGGGCACAAGGGCACAAGGGAATTTGGAACCTGTTTCAGAAGGAACTGGCGTATATCATACTCAGCATATATAGTACCATCATGCGACGGCTCAAAATACATGATTTTTCATCCAGATGTAAATAGACACCATGCCATATACCTGGCGTTACGCACCTGGTGGAACAGAGCCTGCTTCTCAGCATTTATTCACGGAGAGGTTTGCCATCTGACTATTTTTGCCTATGTATATATGCCAAGGCATGATGATATTGTATACCTGGGAAGTCGAAAAAATTTCCTCGACCGGTGGGAATCGAACCCATGCCCATTAGTTTTATCTTACTGAAAAGCTGCGCGTTTACCGCTGATGCTATATGGGTCTCTTAAACATAAAGTTATCATACTTGAATTTTATTTCATTATTACCAAATTAGTAAAAAAAATGTAATATAAGGAATCGAAATCATTCGACATAATTCTAACTTATAACTATATAACTTTTGACATCAATCGCAATTTTAAGATCTGCTCAAATAGGGCACCAGACATCCTTTTAGGAAAACCTTCAGATATTCCTTCAAGAATCACTCTCTAAATATCTCCAGAGGTTCTTCCAGAGAATTTTCCAGGAATTATTTCGAAAATTCCTTCACGCATAATCTCTACCGTAATTCGTACAGCAATTTCTTCACTATGGATTTTGCCAGAGATTGCTCGATAAGCAATTTGTCCTAGGATTCCTGCAAACAATATTTACAGGCATTTAATTTGGTTACCGGCATATCGGTCTATTTTACTTGAAGTAAGAGGGAGCATGGAGAAGAAAGCAATGCATGCTGGATGGATAGGTACCGTAAGGGAACGGCGAGAGAAATTGGATTAGATGTTGAAGAGGGCATACCATATAGAACAGTATTACTTGAAACGTCCTTCTTTTTGGCTAACGACCCCTATGGGAACGGCTTGGCGTGTTGTTCGAATAACACTACCAAGACAGCCAAGACATTTACAGGGATTCCTTTAGAGATTTCGCTAGGAGTTTCTACAAGAATGTCTTTAGTGATTACTAAAGAAAATTTTTACTGGGATTCTTCCAGGAGTTTCTACCAGAAATCCTCCAAGATCTGTTCTAGGAATTCTTTCAGGAAAGCTGAGGAATTTCTCCAGATAATTTTTAAGCTACTTTTTCTGGTATTCTTTCAGAGATTCCTTTAAAAAATCAATTCTTGCAAAGCATCTTCAAGGCAACACTTTTTTTATGAAGGGATTGTTATAGTATGTTAATGTTCATATCTTCAAGGTTTCCCCCAGGAATTTCTCTAAGAGTTACACTAGGACATTTTGTTTCAATGGTTACTCAAGATATTTATCTAGTGATTTCTTCAGAATTTTCTCTGATGATTCCTCCACGGAAACATACAAAGATATCTCCAAGTAGCCCTCTTAAGATGCTTCCAGGAATTATTCCGAAAATTTCTTCTTGGATTCCTCCCGAAATTACTCCAGGGATTCTACCATGAATTTTTACAGGTGTTTCTCAACTTACAAATTCCTCAAGAATTTCTTGGAGGAATTCTCTCAGAGTTACCACAAGGAAATTCGCGACATGAATTATTTTAATAATTTCTCCAGACTGACTGGGACTCGTTCTGAACCACCAACAGGGATTCCTCTAAGAGTTCTTCTTGAAATTCCTTCAGTGATTCTCCTATGAATTCCTGCAGGAATTAAGTCATACATTATGCTAAGAACTACTTCAGGGATTATTTTACGAAAATCTCTACAAATATTCCTCCAGTAAATGCCTTACATTGATTTTTTGTTAAATCTCTTCATGGAATCATGGATTTCTCTAGTAAAAACTCTACAGCGATTCCTGCAGGGATTTCTTCAGCTTTTTCATCAGGAATATCACAAAGGATTGCTTTAAAAAAAATCTTAATGATTTCCTCTAGAAATTGTCCAAGGATGGGCTGGTAGACAATCAACTGCACATTTTAATGAAATATGCTTTTCGTCTACGCAGTCTTTATTATATAATAAACAGCGGAGCCAAAAAGCATATTTTATGTTCCAGGGATTTTTTCATGAATACCTCTAGAGAATTCTTCTGAGAATCCCTCGATTGGCTCTTGCAAGAATTACTTCAGATATTTTGCCAGGAATTCAACCGGGGATTCTTCAAGGGATTACTCTATTTTTTTCTAGAATTACAACGCATTTATCCGCATCGACCAAGGAGTATGGGTTCGATCCCCGCTTCAGTTAGGAAAACTTTTCGTCAGGAACGTGTTTCGATTGTGAAATTGGGCCGTGGTCTGGTGTGGTGTTTCTTTCAAAGGACATAAGGTCCACTGGAAGCATTTACGTGAAGGTGTTTTTTTTTTAAGGTTTCTCCAGGGATTGCTCAAGGAATCTTTTCAGGACCTCATTTATTTTCTTTCAAACATCTTCTTGAGAAAAGGAGTTTCTAGAGGAATCTTTAAAAAATCGCAGATGAAATTCAGGATGAATTATTATTCGTTTTGATGAAATCTCTGGAGGAATTCATGGGTAAATCTATGTAGGAATTTATAGAGGATTCTCGAAGAATTGCCCGGAGGAGTTTTTGGAGACCCAGAACGAGTCTCTAAAGAAATTTGAAGAGGAATTCCTGGAAGATTACCTGCAAAAATTCTTAGAAGAATTCATGTAGCGATTTCCTGGATGCATGCCTGAGGGAATTCCTAAAGTAAACTTTTGAGGAACCCCTAAAGGAATTCAAGAAGTTATTTATTGTAGAATCCCTAGATGAATGTCTCCAGGAGAATTTCGGGAGCGATCCCGGAGGAAGTCTCAGGAATAATTCGTATAAAAATCTCGAGAAGACTACCCAAGAATATTCTGGAGAAACAAATGGAGAAATATCTGGAGTAATGCTTCAAGAAATCGTTGTATTGTAACTTGGAGGAAGCCTTAAAGACATCACTGCATAAATCCTTGTAGAAATATTCCTGGAGGAGAGTCCCCGACCAGATAGAAGAAACCAGATTATAACAGTTTTGCTCTTATATGATTTTATTATAAGACCAGTTGTTATAAAACATATACCGTTAGTAGTTGGGATAACAAATTTAACGCCAAATAAATATAGAATATAACAAATCCTATTAAAATTATACCAATATGATTACAAAACGTGTTACCGACCTGTCACAATAAAACAACATTATTGCAAATATTGTTATTGTTCCTGATTTTAGATGTTATTTACAACCAACTTACACATGCAATGTAAGAAATATAAAAAATGCCATTTAATTAATCTGATACAAAAATATGTGACAAGTTAAGAACATAACCATCTTGACAAAGTTATATGAACTTCTGTTAATTTAACAGCTTTTGTTACAATATGTCATAATCTTGTTATGTGATTCTAGACGGGTGTCTGAGAAGCCTGAGTGGCCCAAACAAAAGTTCCCTGAGGAATCGTTCGAGAAATTCCTTGAAAAATTCTAGTTAAAATTTTACTAGAGGAATCACTGGAGACATTCCCGCAGTAAGTCTTGGCGAAATCCCTGTACAAATATCCCAGCAGAAATTCCTGGAATAATCCTTGGAAAAATCCCTGGAGGAACTTCTGGCAATATTCCTGATGGAATTGCTGGTATTTCTGGAGTTCTCTCGGAAACGGTCTGGTAGCGAACAAAATTTGTTTCTTGGAGAAATCTCAGGGTAACCGCTTGTGGAACCCATGGAATCGCTGTAAGGATTACAGTAGAGATTATCTTGGATCTTATGGCTCCTGCACATAAGGCTGCAGCACGTGCACAGAATGCAATCAGTGGATTACAACAAAATTGTATCACAATTATATCAAGATTTGTTACAAATATCAAATTTTATTTCATTTTTGTTCATGCACGTTGAGTTGTAACAATGTCCTTACATAATTAAAACAAAATCAGTTATAATAACAAAGGCTATTTCAAATGTGTTTGAATTTATAACATAATTATTAAACAAATCGTGATTAAAAATCTGAGGGAAGTTACTTATACATGTGCGCTTTTATTCATGTAAAAACCAACAAATTTTGTTATAATTAAGTTATGAATAATGACAAACTGAGTTATGTTTTTTTTTTTTATTTGAAATATAATAAGTTACATTTTTGTATAAATTATAGTATATTTTGTTTCAATTTTGTTTATTATAGAGGAAATTGTATTGATTTTTTTTTTTATTTTATCTACTACCGACCAATGGATTACAACAATATTGTAGCACAATTATATCAAGATTTATCACAAATATCAAATTTTGTTTCATTTTTGCTAGAAGTACTTTGAATTCATGGAAGACATTTAAACATAACACAGTGTAACAAAAATGACATGTTTGCGTGTCTCAAGGATCAAATTATGTATCTCTAGTACATTTGGGATTGCTGAATCTGATGCCATTCTCAGAAATGTTTCAGCACGTCACAAGTTTTAGCTACAGGTCAACAAATTTGCATAAAACACTGGTTTTATTGATGTTTACATAAAATTTAAAGTATAATTTATCAAAATTTGTTGTGGTCTAATCTACCAAACATGCAAAATAGGACTTAAACTTTCATTTTAGATATAATTTGGTTGAAATTGCTCGATTAAATTTAGATTAAACCGATTTTTCAACATGCTTTCTGTCTCCATACTAAATTCTTCGTTTCTTTTATATAGGAAAATACATTACTCTTTCAAAGCACCTTAAACTAACTTTTTTGCATCGAAAGTAGTATAAACTTTGTTGATAAGTATTTTTATACACAAAGCTTGAATTCCGTGGCAAATTAAGCAAATATATTGCCTTACAAGCTGACAAACTTGCATGCAAGTTGGCTAAAATAGTCAATTTAATCATTTTCAAAAGCCAATATCTCAAAAATTAGACGTGCTATGATATTTTTGAAAACGGCAATGGATTCAAAACCTCTTAATTGAGTGTATAGCGGTATTTTGGTGCTTGAGGCAAAAACGTGTTCCGCAGTGTAATTAAAATAAAACCATATTAACAAAAGCTGCTTCAAATTTGTTACTAGTTAGAACATAATTATAACACATTTTTCATAAAATTTGTGAGAGCAATTGCTTATAACAAATTTTGCTATAATTCAGTAATGGAAAATAACAAAATGAGTTATATTTGGGTTTGATTCGAAACATAATGAGTTACACTTTTGTTTGAATTATTACATATTTTGTTTCAGTTTAGTTTAGTTTAGAGTAAATTGTGTTATAATTTTTATTATTTTAACTACTAATCATTAAAAATTATAACATACTTTTTTTAGAAAAAAACGCGCAAACGGAATAGCAAAATCTGTTCCAACTCTGTTGTAATCCACTGGTCAGGTTACTCTAGCTTTTACTGTATACCTCCCTTGTTCTCTGGTCCGTTCAAAATCCAGTTATGCTGAGTTGACTGTATAATCATTTTTTTTCTAATTTGGCCGTAACGGAAATGATATTCTAATATGATATTTTTATGTTTGGGAAGCCCAGCGGTAAACACGCAGCTTCTCAGCTAGACCAAACTATGGGGCATGGGTTCGAATCCGGACGAGGATCTTTCCGGGTTGGAAATTTTTTCGACTTCCCAGGCATACAATATCATCGTGCTTGCCAAGCGATATACATAGGCAAAAATAGCAAGATGACAAACCTCTCCGTTAATAAATGCTGAAAAGCAGGCTCTGTTCCACTAGGTGCGTAACGTCAGGTAAATGGCATGGTGTCCATTTACATCTGGATGAAAAATCATCTATTTTGAGCCGTCGCATGATGGTACTATATGATGGTCTGAAAATGTCCACATCACACCCTAGTGGAACCGGTTCCGGAATACTCCGAAATACCGGCCAAATCTAAATGTTGGTCCTCTTGGTGCTCTTGTAAATCGGAATGAAAAACCATGAAATTTGAACCGTCGTTATATACATGTGTATGAACTGCTGAATATGATATACGCCAGTTCCTTCTGAAACAGGTTGCAGGTTCCCTTGTGCCCTTGTGCCCAGAATGGCCATACTGAAACAATTTCCAGGGTTACATTCTTGAGTTCCATATCTTTCATATAAAGCTAAAAGAACGAAAATCGGTAAAGAAATGAATTTTTGAGAGTGTTTTAAAGCCATGGGTCATTTTTGACCCTTAATGCATAATGTGTCACTTTTTTGTAGCGCCGCTCCTAGAGGTCGCTGAAAGCTTCTTTTAGCACGAAAATGTTCGTTTTCAAAAGTTAGGAAAAGTCAGAAAATTTCAGATTTATATCTCTTTTCTCTACAAAGTTACAGCTTATTTACCGTGCCGATTGGCCAAAAATGACCCCAATGCACAAGAAAGGTTAACGGTTCAAGAATCGATTATCGTAATCATTGTCATCATCACAATTTCAAAAGCAGCTTATCTGTTCAAAACTGAAAATATTGATGAAATTATTCATGTATTCGTCAAAAACCTAGAAGCATCATATGAAAATATCTCTAAAAATATCTTCATCAGTTTTTGTAGGAGTTTCTTCAAGAATTTATTCAAGAACCATTCCACAAATTGCTTAAATTCCCTTTAAGATTTCTTTAAGGATTTTAAGTGGAAGGAATTAGTGGCTCCACATTATGGTGCAGATGAATCAAAGCCAAACTGTAATTTTCAAGAGCGCAGATCTGGAACACACATCCGATTAAGCTGAAAACTGTTGGAGAGCAGATTCATCACACACCCTGCAGTGGAGATGTCTTGGGTATGAATTGTATAGGTAGTTTAAATAGATTGTAAATATGAAGATGTATACCCAGACATGAAATAAAAGAGAGGAGCTGGCTGGTATCGATATCAGTCAGTACCCGAGGAGGAACAAATAACTCCCCAATAACTTATGCATACCATTTTTTGGTATCATATCAAAATTAGGTATTCTTCAGTTGTCAATACCTCAATTTGGTATTATAATGGTATTGAAAAAAATCTTTAAAACAATTAAAAATACTTCATTGAGGTATTAAACAGCTATTTAGGTCTGCTTGAGGTATTTTACCTCTTATGCAGGGCTCATTCATACCTCATCCAGGTTGTAAGTATTGGAAATTATCTGGTATGGAATACCTCAATTTGGTATTTAGTATTTATTTTCTTCTGCTCGGGTAGCCTGCGGTATGGAGGAATAGCCTTGTTTAGTAGTCTTTCATTTGAACAAAAACTTGATCGATTTAAATAAAGCCTCGAGCTGTTTAGTGGAATACTTATAAATAGATGAAATATCGAATTTAGTACTACCGTTTTGAATCATATTACGGATACTTAAGGCCTCAGTTTATAACTCATCAGAAAGCATATAAAATAAATCATTCTGTATGATTCCTCCATATTATCGTGCCTTCAAAACAGTATACTTTCGAATGATGGGTGAAGATTTTGATTCCACAACAAGAATAATATGAATTGAGTTGTCCGTAATATGAATCAAAACGGTATACCATTTAATTCCACTAGAAATTGTATCCTTTGACAGATACGCATATTTCAACCTCAACTGTAAGGCCGTCTCCAGTGCCTAGTACACGACATTGAAAATGGCCTTACAGTTGAGGTCGAAATACGCGTATCTGTCAAAGGATACAAACTGGAATTGCAGTGGAATTCTATGGCACAGTACCAGTGAACCAAAATGTACCGTCAAAAACTGTAGTGAGCGTGACAATCACACATAGACTACCATGACTTTCATGCAACAAAAACTTTCATGTGATACTGAAAATAAAAGTCATGCGTGACTGTGACTATTTTTTGGTCAGCAATAAATGTATCATGATTGTAATGAATTACTGTAGTAGACGTTAATCTGTATTATCATAATGTGCCACTCACAATGTGCACCGATTGGAATATGTTTCTCTTTTCATTCTTGTATCAACCAGCCGCACCAGCTTGAGGGCTGTCCATAACTCACGGGTTATTTTTCTATTTTTAGACTCCTCTTCCTTCGTCGGTCGGTTTTTCGTCTTAACAAAAAAAATGTGCCGATCGGGATCTTTGGTCAAACAAACTACCCCCGCCCTTCTCCCCCCATGGATGACCACGTTGTTTATGGACAGCACCTTGTGCGAGAACGGCTCGAAGCAGAAATCTATGAATAAAGAGGGTAGAAGCAAACCTAAACAACCCTGGTGCTCCGTTTGTGCCACTTTTTGTTGCTTCCAATGAACGCCCTCTCCTCCAATGGACCAATGCACGAGTTCAGTCGTTGACGTTTGAGCGTTACCATGGTAGCTAGTGAATACGGCACCGCTCAAATGTCAAATTAGTGAACTCGTGCAAAGGTCCATGGACCAATGCACGAGTTCACTAATTTGACTTTTGAGAGGTGCCGAATTCACTCGTTGCCATGGTCACGAAAAAAACACGGGACCGCTCAAACGTCAAATAGTGTACTCGTGCATCGGTCCATTGTGCAGCAGTGAAAACGCAGCTGTGTTGAAGTGGCGATTTGGATCAGAAGCAAACGAATGAAGAGTTGTCACTACGATCGCAGCTGCGTCGTAATTGTTTTTTACATTCATTTCGCATTCCCGTCATCCACAACAGCATAACGTTCATGGGAGGCTGAAAAGAATTGCACGCTACTCTTATCCATGTCAGGTAATACATTCATAGCTGCAGTAGGAATGTATCAGTAGCAACCTGAATGTCACAAATGAATGTTTTGAAACCTCTTGCATGTGAATGTAACAGCAATGCGACAATAGCATCAAAAATGTATTATACGCTTCACTGGTTACCACCTAATTCTCCAGATTTGTGCAATTGAAATGTTTAAGTTTAGCTTTGATTCATCTTCCCCTTAACTACTAAAGATGTCTGAATGAGCGCCAAGTATCCCTTCAAGAATTATTCCAAGGATTTTCTTGCAGACAAATTTCAATCCGTTTCTTTAAGGATAATCCAGTCATCTCTAGTTCTTTGAGTTCTTCCGCGGATTCTGCCAGAAAACTCCAGCAATTCCACCAAGATTGTTTCTTAGCTATGATTTTAGATTCCTCCCTCGACACTTTCTATCATACTTTTTTAAATAATGCTCAAAAGAGATTTCCGAGGATTTCCATTCCATTCATAATTCCTAAAAAGATTCTTTAGGAATTTCTTCAACGCAAACTTGTTCCATTAACAATTTCTGCTAATGTAAAATAGCTTCTTATACAGCTTATCGTTCTATGAACTTCCACAGTTATTTATGTAAAGCTTTTTGAAAAAGCTGCAATTTTGTATAGCAGGCAAGACGTTGTAATGCCTGTAAAATCTCATGACTTAAAGCTCTTGCACGATCACATCCTGCATATGTTATGCTAGTCCATTAGCGTAAGTTGAACTCAAATTTAGAGGGGGCTTGATCCATTTGATAAAAAAATCCCTTAGGTAAGGTACATACATAGCAATGTAGTTCAAATTTTCTAGGGGGGCTTGAACTTTTCTTAGTGTCTCAGTTGCAGTAGAGTCGTAACGCAAAGAGAAAATAAAAAGAAAAATCTATTAAAATCAATACGGGTTCACTAAGGTGTCACGTTATGCTCACTTTACGGAAAAAACGCAGAACGGGTAGGTGAGCAGTGGTTCAAAACGGTGAACAGAATCTGTTCATGCACTACCAGTGATGGAAAGTGGCAGCCATGTCTGCTGAACCACAATAAAAAACAAAGCAAAATGCTCGCGAGCATCAGAGTGCTGATTTATTCACATCTGTCGTACTCGCGAGTAAATAAAGCTAAAGTGATTAGTGAAATCGGACCTGTTCAAAATCAATTTCGCTTTCGGGCAAAATGCTTCTGAATCCCTTCGATTTTCTGGTTTTCGAGGGGTTGACCACAAACTGATAGTTCATTGTCACTGTTCGCGAGTCATGTCATGTTTGTTTTTTTCGTTGATTTACACTCGTGAGGTGCTTCGTAATGCGAACATTTCCATCACTGTGCACTATAGAAAATGCTACTGCAACGGTGATTCCTTTTGTGCGATTGCTTTCTTGCATACTTCACCCACGATCGCCCGAATACGAATACTGTAGAGTACATTGTATTATTTTATTTTGACATGTACTCACGCATCAGATTCCCCGTGCTATTTCTACAATAACACAATGTATCGATCAATTTTCTCAATATTGTCGTACATTAGTTTGTAAACTATCTATTACAATCATAATCGATCAAATTATTTGAAAAAGTTATTAACGGGAAAAGAACGATTGCGAACATACTTTGCTCATCCAGCAATCATGCTCTTTTTACATTTGTTTTGTTCTGGTTCTCTGATGTAAGAATCTGTGAGCAAATCGGTCGCTGTTGGTTCGTCAGCGTGTGAGCGTGGTTCGTGCTTAAAGTTGATTCATTTTGCGTAAACGACATGATGTTTTCCATCACTGCCGTTTTGTTTAAACAGTAATGTCAAGAATAATTCTAATACGGTCGCACCTGTTCCTTGCATGCTCTATCTCTTTCTCTCTTTTTTATAATTTCGTCCACACTGATATCAGCACGGTTAATTTACGTTTCAGCATAATCCGGGTCAGGTAATAATGACTACTGATTGGTTTAAGAAAAAGTGTTGTCAACAAGTATTATAATACAGTCGCACCTCTGCGTAGAGTACTCTAATTTCATCTCTCACGTTTTCGCTGATATTCGGCAGCGCTTGCCTTAAACAATCACAACACGAGTTATCAAACGAACGTCAGAAAAAAATGTCAATTGAATGCCTCTATTACGATAGCTTCTCTAGGAAACGTTACGGTTTTGTTTGTTTCTGCCATTTTTGGTAATAGGCACTGCTTTCACTGTAGGGTGCAGAGCTATTTGGGCATTTCCAAAATTCACTTCGGCATGGAGGTTTTATCGACCGAATTGTTTGAAACTTTGCAACAAGAATTACTGCCACTGCCGAAGTGAATCAAAAGTGCCAAGAATAGGATCCAGCTCCCTATGTGTGTCACATTCGAGATAACAAACAAGATCAAACTATTAATATTGTTCATGATCCTATATGTCTAAATTCTATGCAAATGTCATCGTGCCAGGCGACATTCAATTGTGTTTTTGTGTTTCTGGATGTCCATTCTAGTGCTCCTGCTGTGTGTGAGAGGTGACGGTAGCGAATGAATGCAGAAAAACAAGTTCTGATCATGACAACAAAACGAACGTCGCGCAAAGTGTCAAATGTTTACATCACTGCTCTCAGTTTAAAATTCAGTCCATACTATTGGCAGCACGGTTAGTTTCAGTTTGAGTATCATCCAGACCAGGCAGTAATGTTTGTAAACAAAACGGCCAGCAAGCTAAAAATGGCCTCCCAGCCACTTTCGTCAAGTGAGATCACCTTACTCTGACCACAGAGTACAATGATCACACCTTGTCTAAAACTGGGAAATGTTGAAAGAAAGGCTGAAAACGTTTGCGAGGAGAAAAACATAAATTTGAGGTTCATTCTCTCATAAAAAATCCTACATGTTGAAAAATACAAAGGAAAAAATCTGTTTCAGTATAACGAAACGAAGATAAAAAATCGAGTTACATTATATCGAGTTATTACTGAATTTCCGTGAATCTGTCTATAAAAAAAAAGTCTATTTCATCGGCTTTCTTCAATCAAATGACATGGCACTTTATCTGACAATTTATTAAATGGAAGCCAAACCAGTTGGGATGTTGAGATGTTGGACCTGTTTTATTGATTTCATATTAGTTGCATACAACACTCCTAGGGGGCGGTCCATTAATTACGTAAGACAATTTTCGGGGTTTTTCAACCCCCCTTCCCCATGGTAAGATTTTTTGTATGAAAATCTAAAATAAATAATATGACGCGTAAGAATTCTCAGACCCCCCCCTCCCCCCATGAACCCTAACGTAATTAATGGACGGCCCCTAGTGTGTTTATCACCATTTCTTGCGTCCCTGACCTATTTTGAAAATCAAATTTTCGTGATCTTTTGGTTTACATAATTTTCAGCTGGTTTGAATAAAATTTTGACACAACACCACAAAATTATTAAAGTTTCTAGGCATGTACTAAGAACCTCAGTCGGACGGACGGATCCGGATTTATAAGG
This sequence comes from Aedes aegypti, assembly GCF_002204515.2. Lineage (NCBI taxonomy): Eukaryota > Metazoa > Arthropoda > Insecta > Diptera > Culicidae > Aedes > Aedes aegypti. Next base: position 408,054,264 of record NC_035108.1, read on the forward strand.
ATGTTCCGTGGGGTCTGCCCTGAGGACATTTGAGACATTTCCATATTTATTCTGCACGGATCAACCAGAACTACGGTGTTTGTGACTGAAGCATAAATCATTGGTATATTCAGACTTCTCCAAATCATTGGAGAATCATTCTGTCCAGTTTCGGATTCCCAGAAATCGGTTCTCATTTCTATCGTGCTACACATGACAAGTATCATGTGTAGATAAGTAGTATGCATATAAGATATCATATGCAAATTTAGTAATTTCTTGCAACATTGGGACATTTACAAGTACCTCCGGAATGTTCTGGAAACGATTCAGGGACCCTGAAGGAAGACAACAATTTCATGGTTGCAACCCATATCATGAGATATATTAATCTTCAAGATTTTTCGCTGGGATTATAATATGATGCAAATTAGGTGATTTACAAGTACTTCCAGGATGCTTTTGAACCAATTCTGATACCCTGGAGAAAAATGTTTTTCTCCAGTGTCACGGAATCTGCTCCAGAACATTTTGAAAGTACTTGTAATTAACTTTATGTTGCAATGGATTTCCAGATTCCCGGAATCGGCTCCTGAAAATCGCTTAAGTACTTGTATTGTTCTTATGTTACAATTAATTATTCAGTATGCATACTCCCAGATCTCGAAGAATGATGTGTAACATAATATAAATTTCAATCTTAAAATTGTTGCCTTTGGACAGACCCCACGGAAGATCCGTATAAATCCGGAACCGACCGTCGTCCGACTGAGGTTCCCAGTACAGGTCACGAAACTTGAATAGTGTTGTAGTGTTGTGCCAAAATTTTATTCAAATCGGCTGAAAATTATGAAAATTAGAGCCAAAAGATTATTAAAATTTGGTTGTAAAAATAAGTATGGGACGCAAAGGTTAATAATACATTATTCCAAAATTTGATCATGAAACTTTCAACTCTAGCATCTATAGAGTTTGAAAATATTTTGATTAGGCAAAGCTCAAACTTATAAGTCGAAGCTATTCGCATAATGCATGGAAAGCTTGTATTAATGTATCACTTGTAAAAATAAAACAACTTCTTATAAATGCATCCGAGAAGGTATCGAACGTGATTGTTTTATATTATGTTTGTTAAGACTATAGCGGTCATGCGACTCAAAGGTAAAGGGAGTCTCTAGAAGAATTTTGCAAATGATGGAAATAGATATCCCAGTCTTCGCAAGGGAGCGGCAAGATTGAAATTTTATTAGCATGGTGAAAATTGAGCAAGGCATTGAGCAGCAGCCACACAGGATGTGTTGGTAGCAAAGCCTAAAGCTTTGAGCCAACTCTTCTCCAGTAGAGAAGCTAGGTAGAATACAGGACGCTTCGACGCGTACTGACTTTAGAATGGCTTGCTCAATTTTCACCACCTAATAAAATTTTAATCTTGTCGCTCCCTTGCGAGGCCTATTTATTCCATCATTTGCAATCATTTCCATCATTTGCAAAAATCTTTTATAGACTCCTTTTACCTTTGAGTCGCATGACCGCTATAGCCATAACAAAAAGAATTCTTATGAATACTACTAGCCATTTCAAAATTACATGATATCTTATTCAAACATTTTATATACTTTAACGAGTTTTCAGTTTACTTTAACCTTTTACTTATCTTAGGGCCGATTTCTTCACCTTAGCTTAAGCCGTAAACCACGTTTACCCATACGATTAAACCAGGTTTAAGGCCTAAGCGGTGGTGAAGAAACCGCTTATTAGAGTGGAAATTATCGAACATTAAAATCATAGACATGCTTTATGCTTTGAAATAGTAAAAAGTTAACGACTGCTTTGGTCAACCTTTCTCTTTTTGGTAGCATGGTTGAGAAGATCAACATGAGCAGATAAATGCAGGACAAGTAAAGAACTATGGAAATATGGTCAATGTTCCGTTTTTCTGTTATCCATATCATAGTTATAAAATATTTGTAATATATCAATATGTTTCGATACCTTGGATTCTAAGTTTTGTTTATAATTCTGACATCTTCAGATTTACAAAAAACAAAGTGTGGTTGCCATTATTGCAGTCGAAATAAGAGCTATCGGTGAAAAGTGTCGAATTCAGCAGCTCAATATTTTAGTTTGATGCACACCTTTTTTGACCTTTTCTTTGGTCACTCTGAGCACTGATTTCGAATTAAAAAAAATGCTTGTAGATTGGCTTAGAACTTTAAAACACGAAAAGGTGCCAATATATGTTGTCTTTTGAAATTCGATTGAGTATTTTAATTTGAAATATACGTATGAATGAAGTATTCAAATAAATGTCATGGAATTATGTTAGGGTAGATGTACCAAAAGTGGAGGTACTAAGCATGATTGAACTTCATTTAACCGCCCAAATTCAAAAACCGCAATTGATATACATGTTAATGTTGTAACGGGAAGTAACAACCATTGACTTGATGAGAAAAATAATTTCATCACAGTACTCCACGGCATGTCAGTGAAAAATAATACCTCCACTATTAATACACTGTTCCTTTAGTTGCGGTATATTTTTAATTTGTATTCCTATAGTTGCGGTATCCGTTGTTTTCTTATGGGATCCTTCACTATAGGAACACTTTACCGCAACTATTGGTACAAGTAAGAAAACTTTTAGCAATTTTAGTGAGATTTCATCAATCTTAAAGCAATTTGAACGCTTTTTTCAACTATTCCGTGTATCAACAAACCAATACGTCTATTGGTAGTGCTGGTTCTGTGGCAAATGTAATAAAATCAGTGAAAACGGCACTACTGCAACTATAGGAACACCCACAACTAAGGGAACACTTACCCTAAACACATTAACCACTGTTACTTGAAATATAATCCATGAAATACCCTAAAATTCACAGAGAATATACTTTTATAGTACATTTTTTCGGATGCATAATGGAACCTGAAGGGTATTTAATTCGTTTAGGATCTATAAATGATGCACAGCACAAGATTTTTTTTTTATAAACATAGAAATATCTCTTCAAATGGCGCAACAACTTCACATCAATATTACCTTCATTTCCTTCGATGAAACAATTTAAACCAAAGATAGGATGCTTGAATTCCATTTCTTTCGAGTGATGGAATCAGAATGAATTGTATTTTCTGTTTCTTTCATAACGGTTTCGAACACACCGTGAACTACAGTTAAAAAATGATAATCAGATTAGAGATGGTCGGGTCTCGGGTTTTCAAACCCGAAACCCGACCCGAACCCGAACCCGACGGGTTCGGGTCGGGTTCGGGTTTGAAAATTTTATTTTTTTCGGGTTCGGGTTCGGGTCGGGTTTGACGGCTACAACATTATCGGGTACGGGTCGGGTTCGGGCTTGAAAAAAGTCGGGTTTAGTCGGGTTTGAGTCGGGTTTGGTGAGAATGGTGAAACGAGTAACAACCTAAAAGCTTCCCAATGCATCAGAAACGATGAATTTATAATCTTTTAAAACTCGGGTCCTATTCGGGTTTTTCTTAGAATTTTTTTCGGGTTTCGGGTCGGGTTCGGGTTTGAACAGCGGAAATTTTTCGGGTTCGGGTCGGGTCCGGGTTTGCTTTTCAATTACAGTCTCGGGTTCGGGTCGGGTCCGGGTTTTAAGAAATAAAATAAGTCGGGTACGGGTCGGGTTCGGGTTTGAAAAATGTGAAACCCGACCATCTCTAAATCAGATACAGCAGCGGTGAAAATCATGCAAATACAGTGCTATGAAACTACAATCAGCTATGACTACACGATACAGGTTATATACAACTCAAAAATGATTCAATAACCCAGAGAGCAGCAACCAGAGAGAAGCTCAAGAAATCGGCTGAAAATAAGAACTAGAAATGCTCACTCAATATGATTAGCAGACACACAAGAATGGCAGCCAGGGCGCCCATGCTCAGCTTCAGCGTTTGGCCCTCCTGGATGAGTTCGCAATTCTCGCCCCAGAATCCGTCCGGGCAGTCGCACCGGTACCGCAGCTTTGGCTCCTGATTGACGCAGATGCCACCGTTCAGACAGGGCAAATCCAAACACTCGTTCCGGTCCATGCAACCTTTGCCGTCCGGCGACATGACCCGGCCTTCGCCGCAACTGTTATCGAAAGGTCGTTAGTTGGGGTTAGATGGGGAGTTAGACGACGTTGTTAGATTTAGATAGATATACGCGAACGTGTTGTATCGTGTTGTTAGATGAATGAGCGGCCAAACCAAACCACAGTTAGATGATACGGTGAAAACGATGCAAGATGGATAGACGATAGAGATAATGATGTTTGTGGGAAAATCAATGATTGCATTATGGGACTAGGTGGAGGAGAAAAGTTGGGGATTTCATTGGAATTTCTGGATGTAGGCTCCGTCTTACGCTCCGCAGACTCCATTCCAGTCGGAAGACAACTTTAAAAGTGCAGTGTAATCGTTGGGATCATTTATTTTTCTTTATTCAAAAAGTAGCATCCCCTCCAAGCTACGGATCATATACTGTTATGGATCATACAAATAATTTTCTATCATGTGTTGCAGTTTTTGACAGATGTTGAGTTGGTATTATATAAAAACCATCTTTTGCGTTATGCATCAGAGCAGCAATTCATTTTAATATTACATATAAAATAGAAAACGAGAACAATTCTTATTGCAGAGGTTTCTTCAAGTGTAAACTATCTGAAAATCGCTTTATTATTGATATAAATCTTCGAGCTGTTTAGTAGAATACCTATAAGTAGATGAAAAAACCGAATTTAGTACTATACCATTTAATTCCACTAGAGTTTGTATCCTTTGACAGATACGCGTATTTTGACCTCAACTGTAAGGCCATCTTCAGTGTCGTGTACTAGACTCGACTTAGTCTACAGAAAATTCCAGAAATCTTCTACAGGAACTCCTATAGGAACTTCCGGTGGAACTTATATAGGAACTCCCAGAGGAACTTCTGAATGAACTCCTACAGGAATTTGTGGAGGAACTCTGGAGGAACTCCTGGAACATCCGAAGGGACTCCTTCACAAACTTCCACAGGAACTCCTACATATACTTCCAAATGATCTCTTATAGGAACTTTCAGAAAACTTGTACAGGATATCAGACAGGAACTCCTACAGCAACTTTCAGAAGAAATCTTAAAGAAACTTCCGGAGGAATTCCAGCTTTGGGAATACTTCGGCAAATACCCTTTGACGAACTTCTAAAGCAACTCTCAGGGGAACTTCCAGATGAAATCTTAGCGGAACACAAAAAAGATTTCCGAAGGAACTTCTACATGAACTTTAGGAGAGTTTCCTTGCGGAACTTCCACAGTAAATGTTAGGGAAACTTCTGGACAAATTCCCAAAGAAGCATCCGAATTAACTCCTTAAAGAGTTTCCGGAGGAACTTGGGAAGGAACTCCTACAGAAACTTTGAGAGGAACTTCCACATGAAATAACTTCCGAGGAACTTCCGAAAGAACTTTGAGAAAACTATCCGAAAGAACTTCAAGAGGAACTTCCGGAAGATCTCGTAGATAAACGTTTCGGTAGAATCTATGGAAGATCTCCTGAAACTTCCGAAGGAACTCCTTCGGGAACATCCAGAGTAACTTCTACAGGAAGTTCCAGAAATAATCTAAAGGAACTCTTTCAGAAACTTCCGGGGGAACTCCTATACGAACTTTCAGAGGAACTCTTGCAAGAACTTCCAGTGGAACTCCTACATCAACTTTCAAAATAAATCTTAAAGAAACTTCCTACATTTCTACAGAAACATTGAGAGGAACTTCCGCTAGAAATATAAGAGGAACTTCCGAAAGAACTTTGAAAAAAAATTCCGGAGGATCTTCAAGAAGAATTTCCGCAAGATCTTATAGATAAGCTTTCAGGATAAACTCTACCACAACTTCCAGAAAAACTTCTAGTGGATCTTCCGGGAAAATCCAAGAGGATCTTTCGGGAGAACTCTTATGAAGGAATCTCAAAATATGGATTCCTATAGGAACTTCCGGGGGAACTTCTACAGTAACTTCCGGAGCAATTCCTACAAGAACTTCTGGAGGAACTCAAACAGAAACTTCCAGATGAACTCATACAGCAACTTTCGGAGGAACTGCTACAGGAACTTCCGGAGGAACTTCTGCAGTAACTTTTTGCGGAACTTCCCAATGAACTCCTGCAGGAATTTCCGGTAGAACTTATGGAGAAACTATGAAGGATCTCCTGAAACTTCCGAAGGAACTCCTCCGGGAACTTCTAAAGGAACTCCTACAGGAATTTCCAGAGGAACGCATACAGGAAGTTCTAGAAATTTCTTTACAGGAACTTCTGGAGAACTCCTATAGGAACTTCCGGAGGAACTTCTATAGGAACTTCTGAATGAACTTTTTCAAGAATTTCCGGTAGAGTTTATGGTGGAACTCTGGAGTACTTCCTGGAACTTCCGAAGGAACCCCTCCGGTAATTTCCAGAAGAACTCTTACAGGAACGACTACAGGAACTTCCAGGAAACTTCTACAAGAACTCGTACAGGAGCTTCCGGAGGAACTTTTATGGGAACTTTCGGAGGAACTTCTGCAGTTACTTCTTGAGGAACTTCCGAATCAACTTCTACAGGAATTTTCGGTAGAACCTATGGAAAAACTTTGGAGGATATCCTGGAACTTCTGAAGGTATTCCTTCAAAAACTTCCAGAGGAACTCCTACAAGAACTTCCAAAGGAACTTTCAGAGGAACGCCTACAGAAACTTCCAGAAAACGTCCACAGGAACTTTCAAAGGAACTGCCGGAGGAACTCCTATAGGAACTTCCAGAGAAGCTCCTATAGGAACTTCCAGAGGAGGTCTTGCAGGATCTTCCGGAGGAATTCGTACAGGAACTTCATCATACTGCTGTACAATTTTGATTCCCAGATAAGGAAATATTTCGAAGAACTCATATAGAGGAACTTTTAGATGAATTTCTACAGGAACTTCTGGGGGAACGTCTACAGTAACTTCTGGAGGAACTCATATAGAAACTTCCGGATGAACTCATATAGGAACTTTCATAGGAACTGCTACAGGAACTTCCAGAGGAACTTCTGCAGTAACTTTCGGAGGAGATTTACCAGTAATTTCTTGAGGTTCCAGTAGAACAAATGGAGGACCTAGGGAGGATTTTCTAGAACTTCCGAAGGAACACAGGGATCTCCTGCAGGAACTTCCAGAGGAACTCCTTTTCTAACAAAATCTTTTTCTTGTCTTTAGCGTGTAATTTTCAAACAAAACTAAACAACTGAAAGTCGCAATTATCTCAGAATTCAATGAAGGTTAAAAAGCGAGTCAATTTGGTCGAATCGGTTTACTTTAAATTATCGAGAATTCTGCTTAAGAATTGTTCCATTCGTTACCTACACAAAAAATATATTGTCAAAACTTGAAGTAGATTTGAAAATAAATGGTTATTTTTAATTTAAATAAAATTTTGTTTCAATATTGTTTTTTATGTTTATTCTCGATAGTTTGAAGTAAACTGATTAGACCAAATTGACTCGACCGCTCGAGATCATACCGAAGCAACGATTGTATTCTAATTTGAAGATCAGCATTGCAAGTCGATTGAAAATAAATCCCAGCTCTCTAGGTCAACTTTCAGGATATGTCCATCTTAACGGATGTTCCGGAGCTTCCGGAGGACCATGAAATGGCTATTCGAGATCGTACCGTGGAAACGATAGTATACTTGTTAAAAGCTCATCACTGTAAGTAATTTGAAAAAAAAAATCCCAACTCTCTAGGTCAACTTTCAGGATATGTCCTCTTTTACGGATGTTCCGAATCTTCCGGAGGACCATTCGAGATCATATTGAGGAAACAATGGTATACATATTGAAAACTCATCACTGCAAGTCGTTTGGACAAAAATTCCAGCTCTCTAGGGCAATATCAGAATGTGTCCACTTCAACGGATATTCCGGATCTTCCTGAGGGCCAAGAAATGGCCATTCGAGATCATGCCGAAGAAACAATGGTATACTAGTTCAAAGTTCATAGTAGTCATCATAGTATTCTAGTTTAAAGATCATTACTGGAAGTCGATTGAAAAAATATCTTAGCTCTCCAAATCAACTTTAAGGATGTCCATTTTTACGGATGTTCCGGATCTTTCAGAGCACCAAGCAATGATAATTTAAGATCATACTGAGGAAACGATAGCATACTTATTAAAAGCACAATACTGCAAGTCGTTTAGAAAAAATCCCAGTTCATGAGGGCAATTTTCAGGATGTGTTCACTTTTACGGATGTTCCGGATCTTCCAGAATGGTTATTCGAGCGCATATCAAGGAAACGATAGTATACTAGTTGTACTGCAAGCCGTAGGAAAAAATCCATCTCTCTAGGTCAACTTTCAAGTTATGTATGCTTTTACGGATGTTCCGGAGGACCAAGAAATGGCCATTCGGTATCATGCCCGAGGAAACGATACTATTCTAATTAAAAACACATCACTGTAAGTCAACACTAGGTCAACTTTCAGGATATGTCCACTTTTACGGATGCTTCCGGAGCACCAAGAAACGGCCATTCGAGATCATACCGAGAAAATGATAGTCTACTAGTTAAAAGCTCATCATTGCAATTTGTTTGAAAAGAATCCCAGCTCTCTAGTCCATTTTTCAGGATATGTCCACTTCTACTGATGTTACGGATCTTCCGGGGGACTACCTTGAACACAATCGGTTGCCTCATGATCTAACAGTATTACCCGATGATACATAATTTCCGTTCCGTTGCGCAAAGGAAGATGATCGAAATTTTACTCGACCTGACCCAGGAAAACACCAGAATAACTCCGGCCTATCGGGAATAAATTGGTCCACTTATGCCAGCATATGAAACTAGAAGCCTTTGGATTTGCATATAGTGAAAACCGCATCTAAATCAGATGAATTGAACGTTCACAATAACAATTTGAAGAAAAAAATCTTAACCCGGTCGGATACGGGTCAAGTAACGTTATGAAGGCGTACTGCCGTTCAGGGCTTCCCAAATTCAAAATATTTTTTAAACATGTTTTGAATTTGTTAAGCAGGCTTCTTGGGGCCCAGATAGCCGTAGTGGTAAACGCGCAGCTATTCAGCAAGACCAAGCTGAGGGTCGTGGGTTCGAATCCCACCGGTCGAGGATCTTTTCGGGTTGGAAATTTTTGCAACTTCCCTGGGCATAGAGTATCTTCGTACCTGCCACACGATATACACATGCAAAACTGGTCATTAGCATAGTAAGCTCTCAGTTAATAACTGTAGAAGTGCTCATAAGAACACTAAGCTGAGAAGCAGACTCTGTCCCAGTGGGGACGTAACGCCAGAAAGAAGAAGAAGCGGGCTTCTTATCGGTGATGTTGTTGAAGAACAAGCCCTTTTTGAAAAAAAAAAAATTTGATTGGCAAATTTTGAAGCCGATTTCTAACAATCATTAACCCTCTAATACCCAAATTTTTATTTTCGATCTAAATATCATTTTTAGTTATCTAAAATCGTTCTAAACGCGTTTTGGGCAATGATTTATTTTTGTTCGTCATTCTATGAATTTTAGTTTTTGATTTTTATAATTTTTATTTTTGAACATCCCTACCCTTTTTCATTTTTTCTTGAAGCCTCTTCAAGTTACTGATTTTTAGCAATAATAAAAATTCAAGTTTTTACGGGACTTTTAAAAAAATTAAATTTTTAATTTTTTTTCTGGAATTATTTTTATTTTCCGTGTAATTTACGGAAAAGCAGGTTTGAAATTATTCCAATACCACCAAACTCTTCTTCTGCGATAGGTTGATCGTAGGAAAATATAAAAGATACGAGTTTTTATATTACACGTTAACTTAAACTCAGGCATTTGTAGATTATATAAGACAACAATTTTTCAAACAATTTTCAAAAATACAAAAAAGTTTCAAAAGTCATGAGTCAAGGTTTAAGCCAAAAATAAAATCATTTTGATTTCAGAGCGACGAAAAAATACACAAAATTCCAAAGTGTACCCCGTCTAAAGGTGGGGTTGGGTATTAGAGGGTTAATTTTGATAACCTACAAAAAACGACCGTTCTAAACGTTGTTCCCTATTCGTGAGAAATTTCATTATTCTTCGAAAAAAAAAGAAAAGACAAATTTTATTATTATCGAAACATTGAACAATAATAGTAAAACAACGTACAGAAAACAGTTTTTATAATTAATAGTCCTTCAATTGTTTTATTTAATTCAATATGTAGTTTGGATTCAACACGAACTGATTCATAACTGTGGGATGATGGTAGTAACGATAACGAAAGAGAAACATAAAAATCCTGCCCAAAATCAGGTCAACTCTACATTTACAACCGCGCCGTAACTGGCAACGATAAAAGTTCAATTGCGTACATATTATCCACATTTTTCGACAATCTCCCTCGCCAACGATAAGGAACAAAGTCCCGTTTGACATGTGAACGCACAATTGCCCGTAAGCTCAGCAATCCCCCCGAACAAGCAAACGGAAGGTTTTGGGCAATAAATAATTCATAGCCGTTCCTAAATTTGAGATGCTTTTCCGGAGCATAATCGTGTATGAGTTTGAGCCGTGTTTGTTTGATTTCTTGGACTTTCTCTTCGGGCGAGGGAAGGGCCACCTTCAACGGAAGAGCTTTAAAGGAACGTTACATCAACTCTGTCAAGTTAGGTGGAAAATGAATCAGAAAATGTAGCGAAATGATAATCTTACTACAAGTGGAGGGATTGAAGAGCGATTGTTAGTAAAATTGGTATTCGTTCCTGCTCGGGAGAACACTAGACCTCTCATATCATCTAGATGAAAAATGCGTCACTTGCATACATTCAATCCCTCAACCACACAACATGAAATACACTTTATGTATACCACTAGACCTCTATCTCCGAAATGAAACACGAAAGACTCCCTTCCGAAACATGGCAAAAACTTGATGCCAATGCCAAAATAAAAGCTCAGTTTACTTGCATCTAACAAGACCGGGCTCGACGCGATGCTCCACATGCATCGTACCGTTAACTTCAGGTAAAGACGATAAAATGAAAAGCTTCCAATATGTACTCATTTTATGAGAGCTGGAAATCTATCCACTGCAATATGAGGAAAATTTCGGTAGCGCAACAATGGCGCATATGCCGGTATATATCACCTGCATAAAACGGGATTACGGAGCCCGGCGAATTTTCATCATCTTTGGGGCTTTAGAAATCTGGAGCGTAATGACGAGTACCTGAAAAAAAAACCGGGATACTAGGGATGGGGATATTTTCCCAGAAAGAAGTAAACCATCACACAAAAGCACACGGGAAAATATTGCCACGTGGGAAAATAAGATAAGACAATGGAGAGGATAGGAAATTATAATGAATAGAAACTATAACAGGGGTGAAATGCTTCGGGAGATGGACAATGAAATGTAGAAGCTAATAAAAATATTCCCACGGAAAAGCAGTAGAAATGAAAAGCTGTTAAAAAAACATTGATGTAGTACGACAATGACTCGATGAAAAGTGGTGAATGCATGAATAAGTTTTGGTATGAGAATGTCTATATCAACCGTGCATGAAATTACTCTTGAATTACATAAACATAATTCCATCTATTTCTCAGTAGCTCAAGCTCAAATCTATGAATAACAATATCACATATTTGTTATTGTGCTATGAATTACATAGTTTTGTGGTAGGCAACTTTTCCATCATTTATTTGATGACATAATACGATAGAGCCAATGCTTGTAAATCAGTACGGACAATCAAAGTTATGTTGTTGGCTTTTTATGCTATCGCTAACTAACCATCGCTGACGTGGGCGACCATAGATATTCGCTCTTCCAACGATGGATGGTGGTTTGAGAATAAAAATATGATGAGATTTGTGAGTTCGGCTGCCGCGCTTGGCGTCATAGTTCGTGCATGGTTGATGTGATTTGGATGTCAGTAGTTTGTCATATGTCTCCGTCTTTCCGTGGTTTATGATAGCCCAACTGAACTGATGATGCTCAGCGGATTTTATTATGTATGAGGAAAGACAGTGTCGGTCGATTCCAGTGAATCCTCGTTTGAATTTTGTTCGTCCCAACCATCGAGGAACGGAAGAACAGGGATGAATTATAAACAAGGATAAAAAGCACGTGAATTTTATGTTCGGATGATGAGTTATGCGATGAAGTCTGATTTATGAGGTGGTCTCTTTTTACTAGTTTTGCATTGTGAGTAGATGGTACTTACGTGCACTCGTATTCATTCCACAGGTCCACACATTCGAATGGATCCGGACAGATAACGTTTGCACATGGCTTGTTGGACGGACAGTTTCGCTCGAGATTACGAGCCATGGTTGCCTGACCCCACTGCGTTCCATTCATTGCTGGTGGAAGGGGCAAATGCTTGCCTTCAAGTCTGCATAATAAGTAAAATTATAATTCATTAGAACTCACTCACCATTTGCGTGGGAAAACCCCCCTCCTACGTACCTTATATCATCCAAACAGCTCTTCTGATAGTCGGCATAAACTTCAAACGTCCTCACACCAGTGTATTCCGCCTTACCCCCTGCATAGACGCCTTCTTGTTTGTCCACTAGCAACCACTGGTGCCCATCAAAGGTGAACGTTTCATTATATCTCCTACCTTCACCACCGTCCAACTCTAGCGTTGCTGCGGATCCATGTCGATTCACCCTCACAACGTGCCACTGTCCGTCATCCACGGCAATGGCATTCAGCCAAATATCTCGTTCTTCCGTTCGTAACGAATTCAAATTATACCGGAACCGCAACCTTGCATCCTTAATTTCCAAAATACCATACTCGCGATTGTGCTGATCACTCACTCGGAACAATTCACCATGCTGCTCCCTCGTTCTGAATCTCAGCTGAACTAGCGTACTGAAGCGATCCGGCTCAAAGCTAAGCGCATACTTTACGTAACTCTGCTGTTTGAAGGTCGTTGGTATCGTTGGAATGTTGCAAGCAGGACCAGTCCATCCAGGTCTGCATTGACATCTGGCTTCGGTGAAACTGCCTACACAATTGCCATGCTCCCAGCATCGTGAGGTCTGTTCACTCTGACTACAAACTTCTTCTGTTTGTGGACAACCTGCTACGCTATTTCGTGACAAACCAGGATGCGCCAAATCGTACAACTTACTATTATGTACCAGATTTTTTATACAACCGTCGAATCCTTTACCCATCGGCATATAGTTCCACCTGTAGTGCGTCGGATCAAACTGCTCCCGGTAAAAACCTCCGATCTGTAGAGGAGCATTGACATTCAAATACTCATTGAACGGTGGTATCGTCCCCCGTGCCTGGCAAGTCGCATCGTCAAACTCCGGAGTCGAACCGTCTTCCATCTCGTTCACTTCCGCCGATTTACAATAATCCACAACCATTCTGACGTTCTCGGTATCCCAGAATATGTCCAGCCTGTGCCACTCGCCGTTGTCTAGGGTCGTTTTAGTCTTGACTCTCAGCTCCAACGTACCAGAACCAAAGTCAATCAGCAGTCTTGGATAGCCTCTCTCCAATTCAACGGAAATGAAATCGGACACGAGTAATTCATCTCGCTCCGGTGGAACGATCGGTCCGTTGTACAGCAGCAGACCGTCTGATTTTCTCGTTATAAACTCAAAACTCAAATGTGAATCGTCGCACATATCCAGTGGCGGATACCATGCCCATCCATTGCCTCGGAAGCTTCTCGTCGTCTGCTGACACCGTGGTCCAGTGTACCCAGTGGGACATGAACAGGTCAGCCCGTAGCGTGTCTCCATACAGCGACCACCATTGTAGCACGGAGACGATCGACACGATTCCGCCTTGCTAAAGTTTCTCGCACCGCACGTACATTCTGCTAGCACATCCACTCGCACTCCAACCAGCGATGTCTTGTTCGCATTCACCATATACGGCAGCGAACTGATATCTAACGTATTCGTACACGATCCTTCGCACATCTGATTTTCGTACAGACACTCGTCAATTCCAACCATCGTTATATTAATACCTACATCTTTCTCTATTTCCTCGCGATGCATTAGCACTATTCCATTCAGTCTCACAGGTTTGTAATAAGGTGATCCATGTGCCGAAAAACGCACATCGGTAAGCGGAGGATGCTTTCTTCTCAACTGCACACTAAACACATCTACGTTCTCGCGATCCGTGTTCAACAAATCAGCTAACTTGTCCTTAAATCGATCCAGTTTGCTTTTCGTCACTGTCTGAGTCCTATAGTTCCACACCCGTATGAAGTCTTCATCTGTTATGCCCGCTATCCGAATTGACCCACTATTGATCACTGCATCGTGAGGAATCTCCCGTACCGTCACCGTTACGTTTGCCGGAACATCTGCCTGCGTATGTTTCCGATCGTACACTTTGAACCGCAAATTATACCGACCATCTTTCGTTCCTGTTCGCATTGTGATCATACCTGTGTCCTCGTCCAATTTGAATCTGGGATGTTCGTGGTTTGTCTCCCAGTGGAATTTCTTGTCCGGAAGATCCCAATCGTCCAAATCGTATACGTAAACCCTTCCAATCTGCGTATCCGGTGCCTGACCCAGATAGTTGTACACGAATATTTCCTTCGCTCCGGGTTGCATTTTATTGTCATTGACGTCACCTATCACCACCGTTAGGGTACTGGTGCCGGTCATTGCGGGATTTCCGTGATCTTTGATCACGATCGGAATCAGGTACTCTTTCTGCTGTTCGCGATCAAATGATCGCAACGATGACACGATCGCCATACCGTCTCCGTTGGCGCCCTTCTGATCCTGTTCGACCTTGAACGAAGCTCGAATGATATCATCCGCACCGGGATCTAAACGGAACTGGAACGGCGGTCCATTGCTCTTGGAGCGGTCGTCATCATCGGTGGCTAAGATTTCTACTACTTTTCGGGGAGGAACATGTTCTGGCAGAACCGGTCGGTAGTCTTTGAGGAACTTGGGTGGATTGTCGTTAATATCCTGTACAATTACGGTTAGGGTTGCGGTGGCAGTTTTCGGTGGTATTCCGTCATCAATTGCGAGGATCTTGACCTGGTGTCTGGGAGTTACTTCACGATCCAACTGTCGCTGAATAGTTACTGTTCCTTCTTGATTGATCGAGAACTGTCGCTGTCGGTCGGATGATCGATCAATAGCGTAGGACACTTTGCTTCGACCACCTTGGTCCGGATCTGTCGCTTTGAACGTTTCCAGTGTCTTTCCCACGTCGGCATTTTCGTAAACCGACACTTCAATATTTGGTCGCTCGAATTGAGGTTTGTTATCGTTAATATCTCTAAGTTTCACAACCACCCACGAGTATGCCACGTGGTATTTGTCATTATCATTGTCTTCTCCTTTGTCGTTAACCTGTATGCGGAATCTGAACCCATTGCTCTGCAGCTGGTCTTCATAATCCAGTGGCTGAACGATTTTCAAACTTCCCGTGCCGTCGTTGTTTCGAACCATGGTAAACTTGTCCGCTCCGTAGCCACTGTTATCGATCACCTTGTACTGGAACTTATTCGTTTCATCCTCATCATGAACCGTCACCGTGAGAATGGGCATTTCCGGCAGGTTTGTACCGTCCGTTTCATCCACCTCGGTGAACCACTCGTCTTTGGTAAACTGTGGCGGCATATCGTTTATATCTTTGACGCGTATAGAGGCCGTCCCAGTCCCTTTCAACCCCCCTCCATCCATCGCCACCACTTGTATGGAGTAATCCGGAGTTCGTTCTCGATCCAAACAGCAAACGGCCGTCTTGATGACTCCGGTATCCGCTTCGATTTCAAATATCGGCGAGCCCGTTTCCTCTTCTATCACGTTCTTTTCGATCGAATATATCAGCTTAGCGTTGGTACCTGTTGCAAGCACAATTATTCGAATATGAACCGAATTATAATATAATCGTATTTGCTCCCTCATTAGTGAAAAGAAAGGAACTTACCCTCATTAGGATCGTCATAATCGACGGCAGTCATCGTCATCACAACCATACCGGCGGTACCGTTCTCAGTAACATTGCCGAAGTAGACGCCCTGCGGGAAGATTGGCGCGTTGTCGTTGATATCCTTCAGGTTAACTTGCACGTCTGCGTATCCGACCAGACCTTCGCCTCCCTCGTCCTGGGCAAACACCGTGAACCGCCACTGGGGTCGGCCATTCGGTTGATCCCGGTCCAGCGGCTAAGCCCGGCAATGGAGTGGGAGAAAATTGAGAAAGAAAAAAGTTGAAAATAAATCATGATATTGCTGAACCGTGTCACGATGTTTCTTTGAAGGGACACTAGATATTTTATAGAACCGTTGTGTGTCAGTGTATCGAAGAATAATACTGCTTTGGAGTCGGGGAGTCCAGTGGCCACTCTACTCGGAATTGTTAGCAGACTTTAGCGTCGAGAGGGCCAATTAACTGGTCAAGTGCAATTATGTTTTTTGCTATATAAGTACACTTCAAGGTAGCACAGCAGTTTACTGGGCAGAAAAAAATGACGGTTGTTCATTGTAGCGAACCGACCTTTGATGTGATCTTGCCGTGTTCTTAAAACACAATATGAAAATAATTTGAAATATAGTGAAGTCACAGACAACCAGACGTAACGGTTTGCTTGAGAATCTATCTTTTAATTTTAGATTGCGATTCAGATTCAGAGATTGCGCTGTAGGCATAAAATATTTCAATTTTTCAGTTATTTGTTAGTAGCTCTTATCGGCATCAGCACGCTCGTCTTCGGACAACTTCACCGGAGGTCCATTGTTTGGTCAAAATTTGTGGCAAAAATGGACCTGTCAAAATTAAATAGACCAGTAAAAATAGACTAAACCGCATGCGCATACACCGTTGTTGTATTTTTCATCCATTTCGAATGTGATCAACAAAAACAAACAAATACTGAAAATAACCTGAAATAACCAGCAGAATTCTAAAGTTTATTTCTAGAAACAACTCCGAAGAAATTCCCGAAGAATTCGCGGCGGAGCTCTGTAGGAACTATCGGTGGAGCTCCAGAGGCTCTTCAGGAAGAATTGCTGACAAATTCCCAGTGAACTCTTAGAGGATCATCAACTCTGGAGGATTGCCCGGAGCAACTCTGGAGTATTTCACAGAGAAAATCTAATGGAATTCTGAGATAAACCCCTGGAGAAATCCCGGAATAATTCCTTGAGGAACCCCGGAAGACTTCTTAGAGGAACTCCCGAGATATTGTTGGAAGAATCATCAAGAAAATCTGGAGGAATTGTCTGAACGTGGAGCTCCGACGGATTTCCCGGAAGAATTCTAAAGCACCTTGGAGGCACCTTGGTGTTGGAGGAATTGTGGAATATTTTTAGAGATACTCCGGAAAAATTCCTATAGGAACTATGGAGCATATCCCGAAGGACCTCTGGGGAAATTTTTGGAAGAACTTCGAAAGAATTCCTGGAGGATCCATGAAGGAAATCCAAAGGAATTCCAGGCATAAAATTTGAAAGAATTCATGAAGGATTTACTACAAAAACTACGAAAGAAATTCTTGAGAAATTCCGTAAGAATTAAAAAAAACAAGAGGAACTTTGGATGATTCGGTGAGGGATCTTCGGAGCGACTATTAGAGAAGTTCCGGAGGCGTTCCTGTAGAAACTTTAAGGTAATTGACCAACTCAGGAGAAACTATGGAGGAAATCCGAAGGGATTCTCATTGGAGCTCCAAAGGAATAACCGAGGAATTGCTAGATCAAATCCAGAGGAATTGCTGGAGGAACACCAGAGTATAGAAGAACTTCGGAGCAATTCCCGGCGGACCTCCGGAGGAACTTCCGGAGAATTGCTGAATGAAATCTAAATGAATTTCTGGCAGAACTCCGACCCAGAGCAATTTCTGGAGGAAATCTCCGGAGGAATAGCTATTGGTAATCCACTGGAGAATTACTGGAAAAAATCTCCGGAGGAATTCTTGGAAAAACCTCTGGAACAAATCACTAAAGGAGTTTCCTTAGGAATTCCTCGACAAAATCCCCGGAACTCTTTCTGGAGGAAAGCCCCAAATAATTTCAGAGTATTTCTGGAGAAAATCTCCGAAGGAGTTCTTGGGAAATTTCTTCGGAGGTATCCTCGAAATTCCCGTAAAAAATTCCTGGAGTAAATTTTCGGAGAAATTTCTGGAAAAATATCTCTGGATGAATTCTCAAAAAATATCCCCTAAGGAAATCTCCGAAAGAACTTTTGTACGAAATACCCAGAACCCCGCAAATCTCGGGGGAAATCCTCAAAAGGAATCTTGGTAAAAAAAATCTCCGGAGAAATTTTTGGAGCAAAAACTCGGAAGAATTCTTGGAGGTAATTTCTGGAGCATTTTTGGAGGAATTCCTGGAGGAAAGCCCCGGAATAATTTCTGGAGAAAATCCCCAGAGGAGTTCTTGGAATATATCTCCGGAAGAATCGTTGAAATCTCCGGAAGAAATATACGGAGAAATTCCTGAGAAAATCCCCGGATGCATTGTTATTATGAACACCCTGAGGAATTCTTGTAAAAAGTAGTTCTTGGGGGATATCCTCGAAAGAGTCCTTGAAATTCCCGGAGGAACTCCTGGAGTCAATTTTCTCAGCAATTCCTGGATGAAATCTTCTAAGGAATTCCTGGAGGAAATTCCCGGAGAAATTCCTACAGGAGATCTCCGGCAAAGTCTCCAAAGAAATTCCTGGATAAAATTTCCGGAGGAATTCTCGGAGCAAATCTTCGAAGAGAACCCTTGAAATCCCCGGAGAAACTTCTGGTAAAAATCCTCGGAGGAAACTCCTGTTGCAAATCACTAGAGAAATTTCTGAAATTCTTCGGATGAATTTTTTTTTTTAAGAAATCCCCGGAAGACATCGCCGGAAAAAAATCTCCGGAAGAATTGTTGGACGAAATCCCCGGAAGATTTTCTGGACAAAATCACAAGAGGAAATTATGGATGAAATACCCTGAGGAATTCCTGGAGAAAATCCCCTGAGTATTTCGTGGGAATTATCTCCGGGGGAATCCTTAAAATTCCTGGAGGGCATCTCGAGGAAAATCTCCGGAGAAATTTATAGTTCCATGTGCAAAAGAATTTTCAAAGGAAATCCCCAGATGAATTCTTTGAAGAAATCCCCGGAAGAATTCCTGGTCGAACTCACCGCAGGAATTGCTTTTGGAAATCCTATGAGAAATTTCAGGAGAAAATCCCCGAAAGGGAAATCATTGGAGGGATTCTAGGGAATAATCTCCGGAGGAATTTCTGTAGAAAATTCCCGGATGAATTCCTGGTGGAAATCTCTACAGAAATTCCTGCCTATAATTCCCGAAGGAATTCCTGAAGAAAATCTCCGGAGGAGTTCTAGGAGGATATCCTCGGATGTACCCTTGATGTCCCCGGAGGAATCTCCTAAAGACATTTCTGGAAGAACTCCTAAGAAATTTCTGGAGGAAATCACCTAGAGACATTTCTGGAGGAACTCCAGATGAATTGCTGAAAGAACTCCGGAAGAATTGCTGGAGAAACTGCGGCGGAATTCATGGGGGAAGTCCAGAAAAAAACTTGAAAGAACTCCGGAACAATTCCAAGAGGAGCTATGAAGGAATTCCAATGGAATTCCCAGTGGATCTCTGGAGGAACTTTGGAGGATATGCTGAGTGAAGGAACTCCGGAGAAATTTCTGAAGCAACACAGGAAGAATCACCGGTGAAGCTCCGAAGAAGCTCTCGGACAAACTCTAAAAGAATTCCTTGAGGAACTCTGGACAAAATCCTAGAGAATCTCCAAAGGAAATCCTAGAGAAACTCCACAGTAATTTA
Source organism: Aedes aegypti (assembly GCF_002204515.2). Lineage (NCBI taxonomy): Eukaryota > Metazoa > Arthropoda > Insecta > Diptera > Culicidae > Aedes > Aedes aegypti. Next base: position 408,074,050 of record NC_035108.1, read on the forward strand.
GGGAGGAACTTTGAATGCGTGCAAGTTCCTGAAGGAACTCCGCAGGCGTTTCTTAAGGAACTCCGGTATAATTGCTTGAAGAATTCCGGAGCCCCAAAGAACTTCCATGAGGAAACCTCCGGATAAATTTTCTGAAAAAGTCTCCGAAAGAATTTCTGAAGAAAATCCTTCTAGGAATTTCTAAATGCATTTCTGGACGAAATCCTCAGAAGAAGTCCTGATCAGAATCCCCAGAGGAATTGTTTTTGGAAATCTCCTGAGGAATTCCTGGAGAAATCCCCTGAAAAGTTTTTGAGGGAAATCTCCGGAGGGGTTCTTGGAAAAAATCTATGGTGCCAGTTGCCAGCAAAATTCTTGGAGGAGATCCTTGGATAAATTCTCTGAAAAAATCCGGGAAGAATTTATGTACGAAATCCCCGTAAAAATTCTTGGGGAAAATCCTCAAAGGGGTTCTTGGAAAAAAAAATCTCCGGAGAAATTTCTGAAGAAAATCCCCGGAAGAATTCCCAGTGGAAATCTCCCGAGAAATTCCTGTCCACAATTCCCGAAGGAATCCCTAAAGAAAATCCCCGGTTGAATCCTTGAAATCCCCGGAGGAATCTCTTTAGGCAATCTGGTGCAAATCCCCAGAAAAATTCCTGGAGCAAATCTTAGAGGAACTGTTAAGGAATTCCTAGAGGAACGGCAGATAAATTGCTGGAGGAACTTCGGGGAAATTGTTGCAAAATCCCCGTAGGAATTCCTGGAGTATATTTAAAAAAAAATCATCTCTTTCCTTTCAAATTCCAAACTGCTTTTCATCGTCTCTGGAATGATTCCAAAATTTTTAGCTTGCTTCCGGCATCCTTTGCTTTCCGGCCTTTCTTCTTATACCACTCTCAATCTTTGCACCTTCATCTGTTTCAGGAAAAGAAAAACTGCACTGGTAAACAAACATGCGTCAAACCAGATATGGAACAGCTTGAATCTTGGTCTAAATACTTAGTCTAAAGCCTGTTTCATAAAAGTAGACCAGTATAAAATAAAATTGTAACATCATTTGCAACACCGGTGCAAGCTCGAATTCTTAACATGATCCAAAAATTTGGACTAAACCAGTGATTTGGACCACCGGTGAAGTTGCCCTTATGTTACAATAAGCGTGGTTTCCGGAATTCCAATGTAAATTCTGGGATTTCAGAATGAAGCCTGGGATTTCATGTGAATGCACTGGAATGCAGATCATGAGATTCCAGTATGGACCCTGGCATTTCTGTATTTTGTGTGGATACAGTTTGGATTCTGAGAACCCATTGTGGATTCTGGGATTTTAGTGTGGATCCTAGAATTCCAGTAGGGTTCCTGGGACTCCTGTATGGATACTGGGATTCCAGTGTTTCAGTTTAGATCAACGTATTCCAGTGTGAATCCTGTAGTTTTTTATCCTGAGATTGAGTGTGATTGCTGGGATCCAGTATTGATCCAGAGATTCTAGTGTGGTTGCTGGGAATCCAATGTAGAACCTAGATTCCAGTGTGAATTCTGATATTTCATTGTAAATGATAGGTTCCTAGTGTGGATCCAAGGATTCCAGTGTTGATACTGAGATTTCAGAGTGGATCCTTGAACAAAAGTATAGATCCTAGGAGTCCAATGTGGATTTTTGGATTCCAGTGTGGATTCTGGTATTCCAGTGTGGATTTTAAGTTTGAAGCGTAGATCATGGGGTTCTAGCGTGTATCCTGAGATTTCAGTATAAGTCCTGGGATTCCAGTTTGGATCTGAGGAATCCAATATGGATTGCAGTATGGATACTGGGATTCCAGTGTGGTTCCTGGGAATGCATTGTGCATCCTGGGACTCCATTGTGGATCCTGGAACTCTAGTGTGGATGATCCTCGGGTTCCAGTGTGGATGATGGGATTCCAGGTTAGATTCTAGGATTACAGTGTGGATTTCGATATTTTATTGTGCATCCTGAGTTTCTTGTGTGTACATTGAGATTCCATTGTGGATCCTGGGTTCCAAAGTGGATCCAGTATTTCAGTGTAAATCCTGGGATTCCAGTTGGTATACTAGGATTCCAGTGTAGATCTTTAGATTACAGTGTGGATCCTGATATTCCAATATGGATTCTGGGAATCCAGTATGGAGTCTGAGATTCCAGTGTTGATGTTAAGAATCCACTGATCCTAGGATTGTTATGTGGATCCTGATGTTTCAGTCTGGATTCTAGGGTTTTAGTATGGATCCTATAATTCTAGTGTGGATTATGTTACTTCATTGTGGATCTAAGACTTCTAATGTGGATATTATGATTCCAGTGTGGTTTTTGTATATCAGTGTAGATCGTAGTGTTTCAAAGTGCATCTTGGGATTCCAGTGCGAAACCTGAGATTTCAGTAAGAGGTTCCAGTGTAGACCTTGGGAAATCAGTGTGGATCTTTGAATTCCAGGATTTTAGAATTCCGGTATAAATCCTATGATTCCAGTGTGGATCCTGAGTACCTAGTGTGGGTCCTAGGAATGCAGTGTGGATACTGAGATTCCAGTATTGATCCTGCGAATCCATTGAGCATTTTTTTAATTATTTATTTATTTCATGTCGTGAATCAGATGTAGACCATTCTGTAATTAGGATTCCAGTGTGGATCCAGTATGAATTCTGGGATTCCAGTGTGAATCCTTGGACTCTAGGGAGGATACTAGAGCACCAGGTTGGATGCTGGAATTCCTGTTTGGATTCCGTTATTTTAGTGTAGATTCTGGGTTTCCAGTGTGGATCCTGGGATTCCAGTGTGGATCCTGGATTTAACGTGTGGATACTAGTATTTCAGTGTGGATCCTGGGATTCCATTGTGGATCCTGGGATTCCAGAGTGGATCCTGGGATTCTAGTGTGGATTCTGGGATTCCAGTGTGGATCCTAAGATTCCAGTGTAGACCCAGGGATAACAGTGCGGATTCTAGTATGGATCACTGGTTACTGGTATTTCAGTATGGATCCTGAAAATCTTGTATGGATTCTGGGATTCCAGTGTGGGTGCTGAGATTCCAGTACGGCTTTCAGTGTGGATCCTAGGATTCTAATGAGGATTGTGTTACTTAACTGTGCGTCCTAGGCTTCTAATGTGGATATTGGGACTCCAGTGTAGTTTGTTGTGTTTTAGTGTGGATTCTGGGACTGTACACTAGTCTGGGACACGGTTATATGAAAAATTTAGATTCTCGCTCCAGTCCACTTTTTGGATTGGATTTAGGTCCCATAACAACTGTTACTGTAACAAGAGTCGGATTGTTTCGCGGTCTTCGGCAATATTCTTCATCGTAAAAATATCTATCGAGGTGTGTGTTCAGAATTTTTATAGAGGTTAATAGGCTACCGCTGGCGATTTTTCTTTGCAAAAGTAAGTTTTCCCATAGTAAATCCCATACAAACTTTGAACGGCTGGCGCTAAAATATAGTTTCTCCGATCGAGCTGAAATTTTGCACAGTTGTTATGGGACCTAAATGCAATCCAAAAAGTGGACTGGAGCGAGAATCTAAATTTTGTCCCACACTATTGTACACACGTTTAATTATTTTACGGATTCCTGTGAAATCTAAACAGTTGAACAGTTTGGTAAAATAAATTAACGGAGTACGGTAAATTTTTACAGTATTCGGTAAAAAATCACCGGAATCCGTTAAATTCCGACGAAGTTACGGTGTTTTATTTCACCGAACTGTTCAGCTGCTGAGATTACGGTGAAATTCACCGTAAGAGCTAAGTGTGTAATGAGGATCGTAACGTGTAAGTGTAGATCTTGGAATTCCAGTGTGGAACCTGATATTTTAGTGACGTTCTTGAAATTCCAGTGTGAACCTTGGGATAACAGTGTAGATCTTGGAATACCAGTGTGGTTCTTGTGATTTCAGAGTGGATCGTTGGATCGGAACATGGATCCTTGGTTTCCAAGGTGGAATCTGGGATTCAAGTGGGGATTGTCGGATTCCAGTGTAGATCCTGGGAATTCAGTATGAGTCTTGAATTTTCGGTGTGAAATTTAGGATTCCAGTTTGTATATTAGGATACCAGTGGGGATTATGAATTCCCTTGGATTCCAGGGTGGATCTTGGGATTATAGTATAGATGCTGGATTCCTGGTGTGGATTTCCGGTATTCCAGTGAGGATACTGGCATTACAGTGGCAATGTTTAAATGGAAACCCTAAGACCATGGGAGTTCATTTCAGTGGCAATACTTTGGGAATCCTGTGAGAGTTATGATGAAATACTATGCAAATATTGTGGAAATACTGCAGAAATAGTAAGTCGATCGTTTAAACATACATTGGAAATTCTGGAATACTTGTGGATATCCTGTACAAATCATTTGGAATTTATGTAAGGATCCGGTGTTCTCGTCGATTTCAGACATATGATGATGATTATGGCTATCTGTGCCCCTCTTTTCTGGCACACCATTGCCAAAATTTCTGTTAGTTTAACACTACACCATCCAAACAAAACACAAAACTCCAGTGAACAAATAGAAAACTTCTAGACTCAAACCATCATCCCACATGAAATGTATCACCAGAATGAAGAAGAGCCAACAAACTAAATCGTAAATTCCCCCCAAACAAGTACACAAACTTATTGTTAACTTTCTGCTTCATCCACGATCCAATCTCGTTTAGTTTATCATCGATCGATAAAAGCCGGCTCTCGCAAGTTTACTGTAAAGCCATCTCTAATCCTCACTCCACCTTGCGCCTCGTAATGAACATCCCCGATAGACGGTTTGGTTTCTGCAACCAGCAGAAAACTAACTTTTCCATTTCTTGGCTTATCCGCAGGCGTTCGAACGCATAGACGACACTAGACGGCATCTTATGCAAAAGGCTCTCCGTCTGCTGTATCTAAAGTGTGTTTCACGAACAATGATGACAGCAGCCCATCATCAACCATTATCAAGATCTTTCGCGCTGCACAATTTTCTGCTGGACCTTCACGTGCACACACTGACACTGGCACAATCTCGCAGATAAATTGCATAAGTTTCATGATTTATGATAGCGTTCGACTGCCGCTCCTCATCATCATCTCGCCAAGCGGCACAATATTTACTCGGTAAGCAGTTTAGCACTTGATTTTATTTTTTCCCCCGGTTGCCAAGAACCAAGATCTCTGTCGCCTTCACGCCAATCAGAGTGCGATGTTTTTTGTATGGAGAAGAAAAATCAATTTTTATTAGCTGGCATTTGCACCCACCATTACCCGTAACTAAGCAGCATTGCCAGAGGTTACAAAGTCTCTCTGGAGTATCGGTTGGAATATGGCGCGGAAACTCTAATCATTACTGAGGGGGCGGCGCAATTCCGTCACCACGTGGAGAAACTGTCTGAGCTGAATTATGGTGGGTGTGATTCACGTATTTAATTAAATGAAGTCAATTTTCGGAATTGTTGATAAATCGTCATCCTACATAAGTCATTTTATACATAGAATAAGGTAGGGCAAAAGTTCGACATAATAATGAATGTTTCCAGAAAAAAATAACAGTTATAAAGAAATAAATACCACACAGTGGACCTTCAACATATTGACTATAATTTTGCTGAACAAACTTATTTATATTAAGCTATTTATTACATTTGTTGGCAAGATTCTAGAGGATTATTTTGAACTCCATAACGGATTTACGGCAGATTTCTCGCCAGATTCATTGTGAAATGTTCATGAAACACTTAAGTAAATTCTTTTAAGATCTTTGACAGAAGTATGATTGTTTGGTGGTCTCGCATTTCCATCGCTCAGGGAGGACATGTATCCCCTCAACCCCCCTCTGGTTCCGCCCATGTGGAACAAGTTATGCACTTACCTTCAGAACAAAGATGTCGCCGCTGGTTCGATTGATGTCGAACTTGCTGTTGGCCGGGTTGTCCGGATCGATTCCCTGCCCGGTAAGGAAGTAGACAATATTCTGCGGACGGTCCTTGTCTCCATCGGTTGCCGTGACCTGTTCGGCCGTTGAAATGTCGAAAAGCAAGCAGTTATTCCAGGAAAAGATCCCACCGAGTCGCCATTATCGTCCGTAGTATGTGTTGGCATGTGGGGCGAGAAATGGGGAAAGGAAAATTTAATTAATACGATGCGTCAAAAGGAAATTATTATTTCCGAGTCAGCACTGGTGATGTAAACGGTTACTTGCTCGTCGTTGCACCTCTCACAAATGCAGCAACGAGTGCACTTCGTCGGGGTTCCTTTTTCGTAAGTTGGTGGGCTGCGCTTGGCCATCCTTTACGGAGAAACGAAAACCGATACCAACTGACGAAGTGGAACTAACATAAATTAATCTTCAAATTAGATTGTTCCTCCGTTATCACGCACGGTCCAGGTCCGGCTCTGAGGAAGCTCGTATACCTTTACATCACGCGCCATTGGTTAGTTACTAGTGGTGAGAGAAGGTCACTACAGAATAAGCGAAAGCATGCATGGTTCTCAAACGAATATTACATTTAATTACATAGGAACACCGAAAAGAAGCTTATGTTACTAAACGCTACTACAGTAAGACCTGCCAAATTTTGGCCTTCGAAAGCACACTACATACAAGCATTCACAATTGAGCACATCGTTGGCTGCTAGAGCAAACAGCTGGCCCAAATGAATGGGCTACGTGAAAGGAATCGGGAGTAACATGCGGACGGAATGAAGATTAATTCTTGTGGTCAGAAAGCTTCGAGAAGCATCAAGCATTGGTGGAAGGCCTTACCCACCTGGTTGCATATTTATTCAAGGCTTGAGCTATTCATTACTCTAAACCATATTACTCTGAGATGACGAGAGGATTATGATTGGAGTACTTCGCTTACTTTGTAGGGTTACCTTTCTTCTTTTAGTTATTTTATACTTCCATTTAAATCCCAATATGACGTTTCGTTGTTCATACTTTCAATTCAATTGAAAATTGATTATTGAGAATGATTATTGGATTTGAAATTTGAATTTCTATTTTTGACTGTACATACTTTGAATTTGCTGTCAAAAAGCAAAAGCTGTCAGTGAGCTGAAGAACTGTAAGGCTGCTGGGAAGGACGAGATCCCGGTCGAACTTCTCAATCACGGAAAAGAGCAGCTTTACCGTGTTTTGAAGGTATAGGATGACGAAGAAATGCCTACCTGTTGGTTGAATTAGGATGCTATCACGCATCCTGCTTAACAGACTGAGACCGTTCGAGGAGTCCTTCGTCGCTAAATACAAGGCTGAATTTCACGAGGGCCGCTCAACAACGGATCAGACGTTTACCTTGCGAATGATCTTAGATGAATTCCGGGTGTGTAACCGGGTGACCCATCCTCATTTTTTATTGATTTCAAGGCGGCGTACAATTCAGTGAAAAGAAATGAGCTGTGGCAGATAATGTCTGAACATGGTTTTCCGATAAAACTAATTAGGCTGATACGTGCGACGCTGTATGACGCAAAATCTATTGTCCGAGTTGCAGAAGAGGTGTTAAGCTCGTTTGACACGTTAATCTAATTGCAGCTAGGAGACGAACTTTCGAACTTACTGTTCAACATTGCACTACCATCACACGGTCGCATATGCTCTTTGGCTTTGTGGATGATAAAGACCTTATTGGAATCGATCGTAAGTTAGTGAAGGAGGCCTTCGTGTCTCTGAAGAGGGAGACAGCAAGGATAGGACTGACCATAAATTCTATCATCATGAAATACATGGTTGCAGGATATGTAAGAAGTTGTTGAAGAGTATGTTTACTTTGAAACACTTGCGAAATGTGACAATGACGTTTACTGTGAAGTGAAACGATGAATTACTGCTGCAAAAAGGGCCTTTAAATATCCGATAAATACTTACTTGTTAGGTCCCGCAACTGGCAAACGGAAACAAAATTCGTCATGTTTCAACATTGATTCTTCCGGGTAACTCTTTACGGACACAAAGCGTGAACCTTGAACGAGGCAAATTGGAAAGCTTTCGATGTTTTAGAGCGTAAGGGGCGATCCATTGATTACGTAAGACAATTTTAGCGGTTTTCAGAACCCCCATTCCCCCATGATAAGATTTTTTGTATGAAAATTGAAAATAATTTGTATGACGCATAAGAAATCTCAAACACCCCCTCCCCCCATAATCCCTTACGTAAATAATGGACCACCCCTAAAGTGCTGCGGACAATACTCGGAGGGAAACTATAAAATGGTGTGTGGCACAAATGCATGAATAACGAGTTGTATCATATGTATAAAGATGGGAATATTATTAAGTGAGTGAAATTCGGCAGACTTTAGTGGGCTGGTCACTTCGTGCGAATTTTGAAAAGAAAATAGCGAAAATACTGTTCAGCAGGAAACCAGGTAGAGGTCGCGACTTAGTTGAAGACCACCACTACGCAAACTGTATGCAGTGGAAGAGAACCTGGCGACTCTAAACGTTCGGGACAATGGGAGAAGTATCTCTCTACACCGATGGAGCTCCCAAGGCTCTCACTTATCCCAGAGTAGTTTATTTGGGACTTGTGTACCCCATATGTGTGCGAACAATATTTTATTCGAAAAACTTGAAAATACATTAAAAATCTGCGTAGCCTACCTCTTAGCATCCCACATAAAGAGATTAGTGTAATTATTCTAAATTGAAATTTTGAATTATGAACTTCAAAGTATGCTCAGCTTTAAAAATTGCTAACCTTTTCAACAGCAGCAGCGGATTTGAAACTGAGATGATTATCAAACGAGCGCCTAAGAAAACACGGAAGAAAAAACACTTTTGTCCAGCAGCTTGTTGCTGAAGCCGCTGCTAAATGGGATGGTCTTCTACTGGCCCGTTCTCGACACCAATTTCACTTATCACATCACAATAAAACTTAATTAACGTCCCACTAATCTGACGTTATGTTCCTTAGAAGATTTTCCATTTTCTTCGATTTTCTCAGTACCCTAGCGCGCTGGCCAGAGAGGGCGGCTTCCACGGCCTTTTAAAGAGAGAAAGAGAGACGGAGAAGAAAAAGCCAGCATTGTACGGGCTGCTGATTGGTATCTCCAATTTTTATGAACACCGCCCCGTACCTTCTCTGCCTTCGGTACCGGTCGTCCAGAGTTCCATTGTTCATCACGCTTTGCGCTTCTGGTCGCCTTTTAATGGTTCTTGCTGGTGGGCCCGTTTCTTGGAAGCCAAAACGAGAATGGGGAGATTGGCACAAAATGGATCAACAACTGAAATATTCTTTTTATTTAATTTTTAGTTTAGTTGTTGACCGGAAAAAATCTTATTCTGTAATCATTATTTATAAGTCATATAATTCATGTATATATTTCTTTCATTCCTGATATCATGATTTCGGAGGTCACAATTATGATTATTCATAAACGTAACAACCTGAGTGATTACACTAAGCGGCAGTGGTAAAATGCTCACATCACGAGCGTAAACTAAGGTAAAACAAGCATTACAGACTCGCGAACAGGCTTGGCGTGAGTAAGTTTACTCGGAAGAATATACCAAAAGAAATAGCAAAAAGTTCGCAAACATTTACTCGCGAGTAACCGAACAAGGTGTCCATCAAATCGAAAGTTAACTACCAGTTTGTAGTCAAAGCGCAAAATCGCAATTGACTTTGAACAGCTCTAAAAATGCGTTCTCAAATCATTCTAGCGTTTACTCGCGAGCATGACAGATGCGAGTAATTCAGCGCTCTGATGCTCGCGAGCATGTTGTTTTGTTTCTGTTCCGGTTCAGCAGACATGATATGCTGAAATTCAGCAATACGTCTTAAAAAATGTTACATAACAAGTTTATTGTTTCTAGCTTTTCGTGTAATTTTTGTGAAAATATTAGAATTGTGCGCTATTTCGCTTTACGATGAACATAATCAAAGTGTTAGTTTCTCAGTCTGTGAGCAGCTCCACAAAAAGCTCCAACGATTCGTCATGAACCATTCTCCCCAACCGTTTTCAATTTTGATTTCCGGCTGTCGTTTTTGTCCGAGACCAGCAGAAACATAAAGAACATTATCAATTTAATTCCAATTCTCGTGGCCCCGATTCTGTACAGTCTGGTGGCGGCAGTGGACTGGACAGTGGGTGGGCTGGATTACAAGTCGCCGTACAAAATGAAATCTTGATCGTTTGCACGAGTGAGGACACAAACTCACCCAGCGGGGATAGCTGATTCGTCATTCTGTGGGATAGAATGGGAAGAACAAGTACCCTTGAACAAACATAATCCTATGGCTCCTAATTGAGCAACAAATGTGCTGGTTTCGACAATGTATCTAGTTGAAGATAATCCTCGTTACATCATACTTGTGAAGCGAAGTTTTCGATTGCACGTCTGCAATGCTCCGAATCGAATAGTTGAGAAAGAATGTTAAACGATGAAGCCAAGGAAGGTGTACTCCATCTGTAGAATTCAATTATTGAAAGCTAAAAATATGAAGCGAAACGTCCAAAACATTCCGAAAATAATGCTTTAAAAGAGCGAACAATTTTGATGATTTAAATTGTTTCAAGCGAAGCAGGAATCAAGGCGAGAGAAATTAAAGTGTGTTCTTCGGCCAAGCCGCGTAACGTTGCCAGCGGAGCGTAAAAGAAGGTTTTGGGCAAGCCGGTTGTTGATCCCCATCGAAACATCAAATTGGACTACGATTTAATGAAAATTGATTTTGTTGAGTTCGAGTTGGCTAGAGGCGAAAATGTTTAATGTGAAATCTGAAATTCTCAATTCAAGATTGAAAGCTTAGCTTTGATACAAAATATGAACCAGTCCCTAATACGTGTTCGATGGTCATTCCTTGGTAAAACAGTTTTGAAAGAAATTTAATACCATAACACTCTACTTCTTGAAAACAGTCTCGGATACACAGTATTAGGCAAAACATTTAAAGCCTTTTCAGTTTTATATTCAAAATGGTGAACTTTGGAGGCTTATAAACCAATTTTAATTAAATTTTCACAGCACGTCAGACATAATTGGAATTTCAATTCTATTTTTGAGTGAATTTTCTTATCACGAGTTCATCGGTTTCAGCAACATTGATTTAATTTTAATGATGGACTCAACTCGAAAAATTGAAAACTAGCTCCATCACATTATTTGCAAAGTAGATTTTGATAAGAGGAAGAAGTTTGCACAAAAAAGTTTTTGTGTTTGAATTTACGTATTCTCGGCAGTGTAAGCCGATGCCGTGCTTCTTTTGTTATTTTCTCGGATATCAGCAGACAAATTTCATGTTTGTCTGTTTACATTTATGCGTTGCTCAATCCTCTATCGATTCACACCGACACCGACAGACTTGTCAACATGCTTTTGGAAATGTTTTACAACGCTGCGAACATCTCTTGTCAGTGTGACTATTGTCGACAGTCTCATTCTCTTCTGCAACTTTCCCATAAGAACTGTTGGTGAATCTCTTCGGCAGCTCCAAATCAGTCGCATTTTGACCCGTGTTCATTTGAATTGATGACATCTCTGGAGAAATTGTTTATTCAGTCTCGGAAATCTCGTCAGCGGGAAGCGGGCAGAACAAAGAATCATCTGAATGTTTCGATAGAAAAATACTGAGTATTTGGCGTTTGATATTTGGTTTCCGATAATAGTCGAATGGTGCCGAAGCCGTAAGTCTCCCTATATGTTTTTGAAAATTAAAATTTATACTAGAGTTCAGTAGAGATATCATAAAATGGGGTGAAGTTGATCACTTTTGAGCGATTATACTCTATAATCTTTAGTAGGATGCATGTATTATCATCCAAAAATTTCTAAATCCTGTACTGGTTGCGTGTTTATCGAATTATATAAACGCCTTTTTTACAAAATGTTATCATACTAACGAAAACATTTTTTAGAAATCAAAAAGTGGAATTTTTGATTCCGTGGTGAAGTTGATCAATAACTGCGATAGGTTTCTTAAAATAAAGAGATGTGCTATTTATTAAATTTGGGGTCACTGATTCTGAATCATGCTCCAGAAATCTAAAAATAAAACGCCTCAAAGTATGCAATTTTCATAGAAATAAGCAATCCGCTCACAAAAAGAACATCTTTTCTCTGAAAATGAATTTGTATTCTCAATGCAAATTAAAAACTGGGTTTACAGAACACATTTCTAATTCATGGAACAGTTATTCAAATGGTGTCTTTATAAAACCATGGCAATAGTCGAATGTTTGGAGTAGAACGCTTCAACAGTTAATGAAACATTTCCTAAAAATATGTTTTTCAATGATTTAATTATCTTGAATGGCGAACCGAATTTATAAATATCAAGAGCAGCTATCAGGTAATGCGATATCACAGAAATTGTGATAATTGAAAACGAATCATTGCTCTCTTGGCAGTTTATACATGTGGGTACGAGAATGATCCACTTCTCCCCACTGATCAACTACAGCCCGAATTACAGTACCGTAAAACGGGGTAACTTTGATAGTTTTTTCGAAGAAAACTTCAATATTTATGCATGCTGTTTCAAAGAATTTCAATTTATATTTTTAAAACAAGTACTGACATCCTAGTTATCGATTGCACTTGATAGATTGACAAAAGATTTATTCTGAATGGATATATAATTTTTCGTGTAATCGAAAGTCGGTTTTCTGTTTTGGGGTAACTTTGATAATGGAGTATAAATCGAACAAGATTGAATGAATTACGGAACATTTGTAGGGCGTTGCAACCCGTAGGCGTTTAACGCTATATGGAAATTTTTGACTTAGATTACAAAAATGGTCCCAGTTTGTGAAAATGGTTTTCGCTAAGATATTTGAGACCGAATTCATGTTCTACTATAACTAGACTGTCATGGGTAAGTAACAAACTCATAATGACTTTATCAAATAGTGGTCGTAGAACAGATTGTTTGTAAGCGTTGCAAAAATGCTAAAATCTTGTAAATTTTTAATATTTGCATAAATATCCTCAAATGCACTTGATTCCAACAAAAATAGCTTTGACATGAAGTGTCATACTAATACTCTTTACTTTTGCATTCGTTTTTCTTAACTGGTTGACAGAAACTTCGTTATTTCGTTTAATATATTGGGGGTCTTGCGCTATCAAAGTTACCCGCATTATTAAAGTTACCCCGTCAAACTGTTGTGTTTTGCAGGCTGCTTGGGCACGTCAGGAGTTAATCATCAATATTAACCTCCTTTTCCCGAGCAGCCTAGATAGCCGCGTAGTGTCGGTAGCGGTTGTTTCAACTGGCTAAGAATTAACACTACGGACTGCCTGTTCCGGTGGTAAAAGTCCACCTCACAGGTGACCCCTAATTTATGGTGTGATGCGTACCGTGCCTAAGAATGAATGGTTAGGGGGGTCTAAATAAAACCTAACCGCTAACGGAGCCTGTGGGGTACCAGGGCGCCCTCCACAGTATTGAGTCCTTCCTGTGCTACCCGGAGCAATGGTGCAGGTGACCTTGTGTTTCTCCGAGATAATCGGCTGCCCTTCTTCAGTCTCTGTCCTGAGGCTTAATAACGGTGGGATTATGAATATGTTGACATTTAATTTAAATTATCACCTATATGGATTCGCATTATGCGTTTTACACAGTGTATTTTGTGCTCTTTCGCCTTTGGCGACTTTAAATAGATACCGATCTGGTTTTTTCGTTGCTGGTCTTTTTCGTGCTGAGATTGCAAAAAGCTTAATCCTGCCTAGTTTGGGTAGTGGCTACGGTTAGGTTAGCTCAGATCAATCTTCAGCATAAAAGAACAGCAACGATCAATCTTTGCAGACTCATGCAAAATGGTGCAGCCCAAGTGGCGCTAGTTCAAGAACCCTACTTTCGTAGAGGGAACTTCTATCTAGGTAACCTTGTGGACCCAGTTTTTGCTACTTTTAGCAAGCTTGAAATGGCAAACTCGCGCTCCATGCCCCGCGCATGCGTGCTCGTTAATAAAGCAATCGTTGCTACACTCATTTCTGAGTTAACTACCAGAGATGTATGTGCTGTCACAATCGATGTTTCTGTTGGTGACCTCAACAGGAAGTACGTCTATTGTTCGGTATATTTACCACATGATGAACCATCCCCAACGGATGACTTCAAACGAGTTGTCGTACACTGCGTAACAAAAGGCCTTCCGCTGATTGTGGGCAGTGATGCCAATGCTCATCACATCATCTGGGGCAGCTCAGATATCAATTTGAGAGGCTCCAGTCTGATGGAATACTTAAGTAGTACAGACCTTGGATTACTTAACATAGGCAATCGCCCAACCTTCATGGTTTCTAATAGAGAAGAAGTGTTAGACATAACGCTCTGCTCGAATAGAATCAGTCACGAGTTGACGAATTGGCATGTATCAGATGAGGAATCATTATCTGATCATCGCTACATCTTCTTTGAACATTCAAATGTAACTGCGCAGACTTTGCGTTTTAGGAATCCCCGGTCAACAAACTGGGAACTCTACATTGAATTGGTTGCGACCAAATTTCATGGATATTCTCCGTCCATTGAAAATCCAAGTGATCTGGATGATGCCGTTGATACTACAACATCCTACATTATGGAAGCTTTTGAAGAAGCATGTCCTCTGCGGTCTGTAAAGACTACAAGAGGGACCCCATGGTGGAATTCCGATCTGACTAGACTCAGGAAACAATGTAGAAGGAGTTGGAACAGACGCCGTTCAGCTGGATCAGAGTCGTTCAAGTCAGCTCGCAAGGCTTACAAGAAGGCTCTTCGTTCTGCTGAACGATCCGGCTGGAAAAACCTTTGTACAAATGTTTCCAGTTTGAGTGAAGTCAGTCGGTTGAACAAAATTCTTGCAAAATCTAAGGATTTCCAAGTGAACGAAATTCGCTTACCTAACGGTGACTTTACTTCTTCCGATGAAGAAGTTTTAGAATGTTTATTCAATACACACTTCCCCGGAAGTGTGGACATAGCATCTACGGATGAACCAAATGTCTTTTCATGTAGTTACGAGTCTCTGGCCTCGTCTCGCAGTATCGTAACTACTGAATCGATTCAATGGGCACTTAATAGTTTTGCCCCTTTAAATCTCCAGGAGCGGATGGGAGTTCTGTTTGATCTTTCGACCTTGACACTTGCTTTTGCCGGGGCGAGCGACGAGGGCAGGATCAAACATGTCGCGCGTCGGTCTCGTAAGTGAAAAAGTGGCGTGATCGGTGAGCTCGGTTGAAGAAAGTGAAAAAGTGCCGCGATCGGTTAGTTCTGTTTGATCTTTCGACCTTGACACTTGCTTTTCCCGGGGCAAGCGACGAGGGCAGGATCAAACATGTCGCGCGTCGGTCTCGTAAGTGAAAAAGTGGCGTGATCGGTGAGTTCGGTTGAAGAAAGTGAAAAAGTGCCGCGATCGGTTAGTTCTGTTTGATCTTTCGACCTTGACACTTGCTTTTCCCGGGGCAAGCGACGAGGGCAGGATCAAACAGCCCGAACAGTTTTTTTTTTTTTATTCTTTTTGGGTCGCGCGCTTATTTTTTTTCCTGAGTGCTTTTTTATAGCCGAGTAAACGAGTGAAGCCGAAAGTGGATTGTGGCTGCTCAGTCAAGGATAACGGATCAATTGGTGAGCTCGTTCCATGCTACTATTTCTAATCTATAAAGTATGTATGACTGCACATTCAATCGTTACAATGGTGGGATGTAAATATGATTTTTCAACAAACTATGGATGGTTCGTCACTGTGAGTGTCGACACAAACTCTGATTCATGATTCATTTATGTTTAACATTTTTTTTTTTTTTCAGAACACCTCTATACCTTTATTTCTGTAATTAAAAAAACTTTGAATGGTTCGACACTACAAGTGTAGACTTGCGAAAGGTTCACTTTATTCAACAAACTTTGGATGGTTCGCCACTGTAAGTGTCGGCATAAGAATAAGAGTGTTCTATGATGTCCCAACCAATCGAGTTTTTTGTTTCTTTTCAAATGAGTAAAATATAATAACACATGCTTTCGTCCTGACAGCTGTAGGAATGTTAAATTTAGGTATTTGTTCAACAAACTTTGAATGGTTCGTCACCTCAAGTGTCGGCATAATTTTCCTCTACATAGAAATTGTTCATATCAAATGAAAATATTATATTTACGTATAAGCATGTATATATCTCACAAATCATTGTTTATCATGGTCTAATCGCTTATCAAAGTGAATCCTATGACCCAACGATCCTCCCCATTAACAAACATCCCTCCCAGTAACCTTTGTGGAGATGCAGAGGCAAACACGGTCTCCAAATAGCAAAGGTTACACACTAACATTCCTTCCCCCAATCCCACCTGACTGCAAGGACGTGGCCGGCGCCGTTATTGACCCTGTATAAATAGAGGCACTGAATTATGCACACTGAAGAAGATTATGGTCAACCCAGCCGAACTTCTAGTTGATTCTTTGTGCATTTTCACTGACTTCGGTCAATCACGGAATAGCAACCATTGATATGTGTAGTCAGTCTAAGCTAAGCTAAGCTAAGCTTTAAATCTCCAGGAGCGGATGGGATTTATCCTGTTCTGCTCCAAAAGGGATTTGAGTCTATCAAACATGTTTTGAAAAAGCTACTTGTAAGCAGTTTTGCTACCGGGTACATTCCCAAATCCTGGCGTGATATTACTGTAAAGTTTATCCCAAAAGGAGGACGTGCGTCGTATGAGGAAGCGAAGAGTTTTAGACCAATCAGTCTGACCTCTTTTCTTCTGAAATGTCTGGAACGCATTATCGATCATCACATCCGTGATGTTTATTTGGCAAACATGCCTATTCATGTGAATCAACATGCTTACCAATCTGGAAAGTCCACTGTGACTCTTTTACACAAAGTTGTATACGATATCGAGAAAGCATTCGCTCAGAAGCAATCGTGCTTGGGTGTTTTCTTGGATATTGAGGGTGCCTTTGATAACGTGTCTTTCAATGCCATATTGGAAGCCGCACGAAACCATGGGCTACCTACAATGATTACCAATTGGATTCATCAAATGCTCAAAAACCGACATCTCTTCTCGACATTGCGTCAAGCAGCGATTCGAAAATTGAGTGTTTGCGGATGCCCCCAAGGGGGAGTCTTGTCACCACTTTTGTGGAATCTCGTAGCAGATACGCTATTGAGGCAACTCAATAATTGCGGTTTTCCAACTTATGGATTTGCCGACGACTATCTAGCTCTGATAGTTGGTATGTGCATAAGCACCCTATTCGACCTGATGCAAAGTGCTCTTCAGGTAGTCGAGAGTTGGTGTCGCCAATATGGCTTTTCGGTTAACCCGAATAAAACATCTATTGTTCTTTTTACGGAAAGACGGAACCGCGATGGAATTCGACCTTTACGTCTTTTTGGCACTGATATTAATGTGACTGATCAAGTAAAGTATGTCGGAGTCATTCTAGATTCCAAACTTTTATGGACAGCTCACATTGATTTCAGAGTCAAAAAAGCTTGTATGGCCTTCGGTCAATGCCGGCGAACCTTTGGTAAAACTTGGGGCCTCAAACCCAAATATATCAAATGGATTTACACAACAGTTGTTCGACCAATATTGGCATATGGATGTCTTGTGTGGTGGCAAAAGGGCGAAGTGAGAACAATCCAATCAAAATTGGGTCATCTCCAAAGGATGTGCTTGATGGCGATGTCTGGTGCGTTCTCTACAACTCCCACAGCAGCGCTCGAGGCCCTTTTCGACGTTGCGCCACTACACATATATCTTAAACAAGAAGCACTTTCTTGCTCTTACCGTTTATGGGTACTGGATCTACTGGAGAAAAATCCAGTGAATCGTAGATCTACACACACTTCGTTGTTTGCACTTTTGGTGAATTGGGACAAAATTGTCCTTGCTCCAAGTGATCTCACAATTGCTTGTAACTTTCCTTACAGGACATTTACCACACAATTCCCTTCACGGGAAGAGTGGACGTCTGGCTATTTGGAAAGAAGTATATCAAACAATATAGTATGTTACACTGATGGCTCCCTTCTTGAAGGTAGAGCTGGTGCAGGAGTATATTCTCGTGAGCTAAGGCTGAATCAGTTTTACTCACTTGGTAGAAACTGCACCGTTTTTCAGGCGGAAATATTTGCTCTTATGTGTGGAGTGCAATCAGCACTTCAACAGCGCGTAAAGGGTAAAGTCATATACTTCTGTTCAGATAGTCAGGCTGCTATAAAAGCTCTCGCTTCGGCCAACTCAAGGTCGAAGCTTGTTATCGCATGTCGAACTCAAATTGAGGAACTGAATTCAGTCAACTCTGTAAACCTTGTATGGGTACCTGGCCATTATTCCATCGCTGGAAATGAATTGGCTGATGAGCTAGCTCGCGATGGAGCATCGCATGACTTCATTGGCCCTGAGCCGGCTATTCCAATTTCGAAGTGCTGGGTGAAGCTTCAGATAAACTCTTGGGCGGCAACTCAGCACAAGCAATATTGGAATAGTTTGGAGTCGTGTCGTCAAACAAAATTGTATATTACTGAGCCATCTCCAAAGGTGGCGAAGTATTTAACAAATCTGTCAAAGCAGAATTGCAGTCTCTTGGTCAGAGCGTTGATAGGCCACTGCCGACTCAACTATCACATGGCAAATATTCAGCGTGCTGACTCATTTGTGTGTGATAGTTGTGACTCCGATTATGGAACTTCGTATCACCTGATATGTAACTGTCCAGTTTTTGCGCAAATGCGATTCCAATTACTTGGTAAACACTTATTAAGTGAAACTGAATACAGAAGCCTGAATCTTCAGGACATTCTGTTATTCTTAACCCGCTGTGGTAATGAGCTATAGGCTCTCTTTACGCTCATGCGTTTTGCAGTGCCCTTTTTAGGGCGCTGTTCGAACCCATTGTGGTATGGAGCTACATGCTCTCATTTCGCTTATGCGATCTTCCCTCTTCAAGGGACCCCACTCCTATTTCCTCCCATCTTTCCCTTCCCTTTCCTCTCCCATCGGGTAGATGATGAAATAGGCTCAAATATGGCGATGGCACAAATCTCCCAACTGGTGGGGAACGTGCCTTTGGAGCCGGCCTTCTGATACCTGATACCCACTTTTGATGGTAGAAATTGAATGTACCAAAAAAAGCTTTGGTCTTTTTTTCAAAAATACAGTCTATGAAATAAAAGCGAAAAATATACAGTAACCTTTTTTTCCTATAGCTTGGATTCCGAGAGATGCTCAAAAACTGTCATCAAAGTTCTCATGAAATATTGCATGATTGTATATTTTTGTAAATCGTGGGTTTCTGAGATTCATATATTGCTTTTTTTTTGAACATCCCTATTCTATTTCATTTTTTCTTAGCACATTTTAGGCAATTATTAAAATTTGATTTTCACAAAAAAAAAAAACAAATAACAAAAAAGTTTCCAAAACTGACTGAGGTTGTGCGGGAGTAAGTACAAGAAAAAATTGCGTAGGCGTAAAATGAGTGACGATATTTACTTTTTGTTATTAAAACAGAACCACACTGGACAAAAGAACTGTAACAATCTCTCTATCTATATAAATAAAAATGGAATGGTGTTTGTATGTCACGGAATGGCTTACTAACGGGTCAACGGATTTGGATGATTCTTTCTCCGTATTGTTCGTTAAGGGATCCGACGTGTTTGTGTGTATAAAAATCCGAAGATATTCACAGAGTATGGATGGAGTGGTATGGAGTCTTCGGACGAAAATTTTCAAATAACATGGCGAACATTTAGTTCGGAATCTCACCACAGGTTGCAGTGCAGCTTTAAACTTTATTTGTAGATTTTCAAATAACGTGTCTTACACAAAATTGTAAATTAATGAAATTGAAACAAGTTTACTGATCACATCAACCTCCATCTGGTCATTTTACCGAAACACAAAAAAAAACATAAAATATCTTCAAAACAATGGTTAATTTGAATATGTTCAGAATTTGAAGTTTGAGACAAAATTGTATAAATAGTCGAAATACACATCATTATGGAATTGAATAGGGTTCTAAACGCAAAAAGTTATTGTCAATTTTAGTGGAAATAGACATTTTTATGGTTTTGTTGTTATCAGATAGGCAAATGGATGGAGCTAAACCTCTTACCTCTTATGAAGAAAAGCTGTACCTACCACAAATGTGACATTGCCTTTGGAACAACAAACTTGTATTTTAAGTTTTTCAGTATTTCAGAGAATTTGTTTATGGTCAATTGATTATTCTCGCTCTTCAAAATATTCAACAACAATGCGTTCCTACAGATTTGTTGCAATTTTGCAATAGACATTACCATGGTTGCGGTTCTTTTTATGTAGCAAACATGCTAATGAGTAAGAATATTTGAGCACACGATTAATTTCCAGAATCATGAAATCATTACTTTTACTTTTTTTTATTAAATTTTCGATTTATACTAGAACATTGCATGAAATGATATGAATAATTCATAATAACATCGCTTTTTTGAACATTATGTTAGAACCCAGAAACTAAAAAGCAGATAAGGTCATTTTTGAGTTTAAAATAGTGACCCATGCTGTTCAAACTTCCTTGCATGAATACTCATGGATACGGATGAAAATGTTAAAATATGCAATTGCTTATAATGTACTTTGAATCCAGGGAGAAATTACTTGCATCCAGTTGCCTTCCTAATAACAAGAAAATTTCGAAAATTTACAATTTTTACTGAAAGTTGATGATTTTTTTTCCCTGTTTCAGAACCCTATTTGTTTCCACAAAGTTGTGTATTTTGAGTATTTACATCATTTTGTAGAACATTGTTTGCAATAAAAACTTCGAATTTTGAAAATATTTGAGTAAAACAATATTTGAAAGCCCTTTTTTAAATTTCTTTGTATTTGGTAGGGTGACCAGATGGACAGCTGGTGCATTCAGCACACTTGTTTTATTTTCATTAATTTACAACTTTTCCATATACACCGTATTTTAAAATCGTAAAAAAAAGTTGAAATTTGCAGCGCCAGCTATGTCGAGATTCCGAACTTAACGTTATGGTCAGCCGATACGCTATTTGAAAAGTTTCATTCCAAGACACCATACCGATAAAAGCACAAACGCTACATGAAAAAGTTCACAATTTTGGTAATTTATTCCACTGTTTACAGAATGCAGGAAAATTTTGGGTTGTGTAGGAAATTTTGACGAGTTATTCGCTTTAAGGAAGCCGCTGAGTCCTCTGCACTTCCACTAGAAAACACAGTGAGTTTCGATATGGGATAGGGCTGTTCGTTTCCAGGATTCATCGTGGTAAACGATGCAAATTGAATTAAAAACGAACAAGATCATAGAGCATAGTTAACCGCTTGGGTAACCGATACCTTGATTCCGTCGTTCTTCCCACAGGAGCAAGCAACACAATCAACGGACAAAACAATACTTTGAAAGGAGTGTCTTAGGAAATGACACTTTTATTTAAGAGTGGAACTGAACATGATCTATAACGTACACATTTTAGGTTTACACATGGTTAAGGAATTATATGAAGAATGAAAGATGAACACAATTTTCAAGAAACTTTGTAACAATTTTCTTCTACAATATTGTTTTTATTAGTTAGGCCCTTCGTTTAGTATTGTAAAACAATCATGGACTACTTTGAGAGTTTTGAAAACCATGCTTTGGTTCATGGAGAAACTTGCTGTATCTTTGTTCTGGTATTGAGAGAAATCTTTAATTTTTGAAAGTATGAAGAAAAAACATCCAAACTATTTTGCAATCTACTACAGATGTCACGCAGGATTTGTCCGTTGGCAGAGAGGCCTATGTGATCAGAAAACGAAGATTTTTGACATCCCAGAGGTAACACATGTAAGTCAGATGTAAGCATATTGCATAATATTGGTCCCAATATGCTGCCTTGAGCAACACCAGCTCTTACAGGAAGTCTTTCAGACTTCGAGCTCTGATAATTAACCTGAAGTGTACGATTTGACAGATAACTTTGAATTATTCTAACAATGTATGTTGGAAAATTAAAGTTTTTCAATTTTACAATCAAGCCTTCATGCCTGTCGAATGCTTTTTCTGTCTAGAAGAGGAAGACCAGTAGAAAAGCCTTCATATTTGTTGGAAATAATCAAATTTGTTACACGTGAAAGTTGATGAGTGGTCGAATATCCATGTCGGAATCCTAACTGTTCATTGGCAAACATTGAAGTTTCGTTGATGTGGACCACCATTCTGTTCAAAATGATTTTTTCAAAAAGTATACTGATGGACGAAAGCAAGCTGATTGGACGATAGCTAGAAGCTTCTGCTGGATTTGTGATCGGTTTTAAAATTGGTATACAACCTTGACTTTTTCCATTTGTCAGGAAAATATTCCAACTGAAAACATTTGTTAAATATATCAACCAAAAATGATAGGCTACTCTTTGGAAGTTTCTTGATGAGAATGTAGTAAAGTCCATCATCGCCAGGGGCTTCATTTTTTTAGAATTTTCTAACAATAGTTCTCACTCATTCCAAATCAGTCACCCAGGAATTTTCAAATACGTGCTCTTTATTGAGAATGATATCGAAGTCCTGAGTAACTTGATTTTCAATTGGACTAGTGAGTCCCTAATTAAAATAATGCTTGCTCTCTAACTGCATAGCAAGTTCTTGAACTATTTCGCTATTAGTTAATAATAATTTATTTTCCTCTATTAAAGCCGGAATTGGCTTCTGAGGTTTTCTCAAAATTTTTGATAATTTTCAAAAGGGCTTCAATTGAGAAATTTGATTTCCAAAATTATCAATTCGTTTTTTTAAGCTCTAAAAGTGGCTCATGAATTCAAGAGCAACAGATTTCTTTTGCTGAGCTGCTTGAAATTGTATGCTAGAAAATTAATTCTGAAGCTCAAAATTTAGAAGTTCTATTCTGTTTTCTGCACTACTGTGCGTGCATTATTAGAATTCAAGTTTAGGAAAGGCATTATATATGTTTTTCGGATGATCCAAAAAGACGTAGTTTTTCAAGACTCATTCTGGTTTCCACGAAGAGTATACTTACCCATTATTTGGTTTACTAGGCCGAAATCAAACGCACTAACATTTATACAAACTTGATATTTACATTGTTTCAGCAGAAATCGATCCTGGCTGAGATTCTACTCAATCACGTGCTATCACAATGCCTAGATAAGCGCTGTTGATCGCTGAACCGCGGCCTTTCCCCTCGGACATGAATTGTTAATTGCGTACGAACTGTTCCGTGAATGAGTGTGTTAGCTCGCAAAAGCCTTCAATCGCTGAAATATTTATACTGAATCACTCAATCCATTAGGCCGAAATGGATAGGAGAGCGTTTGGTTGGATTAGCACCAAGGATTAGAGGCACGACAGGATCCAGTGCAGTACAGTAGTTGTCCATTTCGCCAATGCTGCTGGCTGGCAAGTGGAGCAGATGTTAGTTACGAGTTTGAGTTAGCACAGAAAGGACACCGATATGCACAACCACCATAACCACCACCGTGACCGCAATTCTACAACATTAGTGGGCAACTACGCAATCAGGCAGCGAACATGGACAGGAAGTTAATCCACCGAAAAGAGCAGCGTCACCCAAGTGAAGAGGAAGATTCCAGCCACCAGAGAGATTCTGTAACAAGTACACGAAAGCCATTTGTCCGAAAGACATTTACCCAAATGCGCCATTTATCCGAATAAACCTGAATGAAATCGAGTCCTTTTGTAACAATGGTATTCAAATAAGTGGCCATTCGGGTAAATAGTTTTCGGTTGAATGTCTTTCGGGTAAATCGGGTATTTGTTACAGAATCACCAGACAAGACCACAAGTGAACGGTACCAGACCTGCATGATTCGAAACGGGACGTCCAGTTCTTCGTCCATGGTGCGTTCGTAGAGCTGCTGCGGGAAAACTGGCGGCATATCGTTCACGTCCTTGACGTTGATTACGATAATCGTTTTGCCTTCGTTCAAACTATCGGACGCTACCAACGTTAGGTTGTACTGGGAGGGTGGTGATGGAGACGAGTTGAATGACCACGTTGAACAAGGTGTGGGATCGAGGCACGAGGTTCGATGAGGGAAGAGAAGAAAGTTATAATGTGATTAATAGAGTTTGTTCGGCAACAATCGAGGCGAGTTTATAATCAAATCGGGTTTCTTTGATGCACGGTGCAATTGTTCAAGAATAGTTACCGTCTTTTGAGATGCGTTTGATAATGACGAAGGCGTGATGTAGCTTTCGATTGATAGTGAAGTCTCCTATAATAATCAGTTGAATACATGTTGAATACATGAGGCAGTCAAATGAAATATAAATTTTATCAGCCTATTTCGGATACAGCTTCGTTTCATTAAAAACAACCTAAATTCAATAAATAATGACATTAGACCCATCCCTCGAAGAATATGAGATATGGAATTGTGTTTCCATTTCATATCAATTCAAAACCGATTCATCCATAAATTTTAAATTATTTAGAATGAAAAACAATTCTTCAATAATTTGTGAAGTGGAACCATCATAATCTCTCAGCCAGGAAAAAATAGGATTTAAATGACGCAACATTCACAACAGGGAACAATAGCAAAAAATAAATAAAAATTCATGCAAAACGATCAAAGAATACGAATCTAATGGACCTGCAATATCCGTTTCGGTAGATTACGGTCGTCCTCCTCGGTGATTTGGGCTTGGTAGGTTGGTCGCCCGAAGACAGGTGGATTATCGTTGACGTCCTTAACGTGGATCACCACCGTGGTGTAGTTTTCCTTGAGGTTATCCGACGCAGCTAGTCGTAGCTCGTACTGTTGGTAGGGGCAGCGTGTGAGGAAAAAGTTGAATAATAGCAGCGAAATTTGGTTAGTGGGCACACCTCGGAACATTCAAGCAATTGGTTTCCTATTTTAATTGATGTTATATAGTTTGATTTGAGTACATCGATTTGATATTAAGTATGCAATACCTGAATCATTAAAGATCTAGTCTAAGTAGTTTTACTTGCTTGACAACGTGTTCCCAAGTAACCATGGAGTATTATACCATTGCTTATATAATTAATGCAAGGATGTTCATAATACAACCAAGCAATTCAAAAAAAGTAATATTAGTGCATTGATATATTTGTAATGTATCCTTAATGCTCTATTACAAGACAGCTTTGGAAATATATCGAATGAAAACTACGTTTATTATTGTTGATAAACAGTATTGTGGATACTTGGGTTTTGATCAACATAACTAAATATAAACATCCCTATTGTGCTTATGTAGACAAAGTATTTAGTGAGATCATGAAAAACAAAATATCCGCGATACTAGGTTGGATTCAAACCTACGACTCTGAGAAAATGGTTAAGCTACTGAGTCACTAGGGACTAAATCAAAAGGTAACAAGTTTCGATTTCAAATCCAAAAGACCCTTGCAGCTTCCTCTCATACGTGGGTTATAATTTATCCATCTCAGTTGAACAAAAATATGGAAATGCAGCACTGTTTGCATCAACTCAAAAATAAAAATATCTCTTGAAACTAATCACAGTTGTCAATTGCTTAATATATACGAGAATCAAACTCCCGACCTCAAGATCGTAAATCTCCACTAGTTCTTCTAACGATTATTTGGCCAATGTACTATAAAAGCTACGACATTACCTATAAATACAAGCTTGTTGCTTATTACCCTATGCACCTTTCAGAATACAAGTTTTTGAAAAAAAAAACTTTCACGCAACATATGAATAACATCATTTAACCCTTTGGGGCCGGCGCGGTCATATATGACCGCAGTACAAAAAAGGCTGTAAAAAAAGAACCAATGAACAAATGTATATACTGTCTTCGGCAAAGTTGTCCCAAATATACTCTTTTATCAGAGAAAAATATGAAGTATATGCCTTTATGACCTAATTGACAACCTAGAACATCCTGAACATCCTGAAGTTTGCAAAATTGAACTATAAGTACATACGAAGCGTGAAATGCTGATTGTGAACATAAATGATGTTCAGGCTAGATAATACAGAATTGCTCTTTTAACGAAAACACTATTTCACTTGCTTTGCTATGTCCTGGGATGTTCTAGGACGTCCAAACTGTCCTGAAGCACACTCTTTAAAATCTACAACCGTAACAGTAATTGTTTGGGTTAAACACAACAACATTACAAATTCAAATAGAATCTACCAACCTCTGAGAATCTCAAGAGCTATTTCAAGGAACGTTTGGGATATTCCAGGCCTTCCAAATTACCCTGGAGTTCAGAACTTCAGGTCTACACTTGTTCCAGTAGTTATTCTCGCTAAACTGAGTAAAGTTATATAATCTACAATGTTTACTGAACCTTGTCACGGATCAAAAGGCTACTTCAAGAAACGTTTGAGGTATTCCAGGCCCTCCAAATTACCCTGGAAATCTGAATTTCATGTCTACATTTATTCCAGTAGTATTTCTTGCTAAACTGGGTGAAGTTATATAATCTACCATGTTCACTGAACTTTCGCACGTATCAATATGTTTTAAAGAACGTTTGGAGTATTCCGGGCCCTCCAAATTACCCTGGAGTTCAGAACTTCAGGGCTACACTTATTCCAGAAATTTATCTCGCTAAACTGAGTGAATTTATAAAATCTTTCCTGTTCACTAAACCTTATCATGCATCAATAGGCTGTTTCAAGGAACGTTTGGGATATTATAGGTGCTCCAAATTACCCTGGAGTTCAGAACTTCAGGTCTACACTTATTCCAGTATTTTTTCTTGCTAAACTGAGTAAAGATATATAACTTACCAAGTTTACTGAACCTTGTAACGGATCTATAGGCTGATTCGAGGAACGTTTGGGGTATTCTAGGCCCTCCAATTTACCCTAGTGTTCGTAACTTCAGGTTAACATTTGTTTCAGTAATTTATCTCACTAAACTGAGTGAAGTTATATAATCTAACATGCTCACTAAACCATCTCATGGATCAATAAGCTCTTTCAAGGAACGTTTGGGATATTCCAGGCCCTCCAAATTATCCTGGAGTTCAGAACTTCAGGTCTGCACTTGTTTAAGTAATTTATCTCACTAAACTGAGTGAAGTTGTTCACTGAATTTTCTCACGGATCAATTAGCTGTTTCAAGGAACGTTTGGGGTATTCCGAGCCACCCAGATTACCCCGGAGTTCAGAAATTCAGATCTACAATTGTTCTAGTAATTTTTCTTACTAAACGATGAAGTTATTTAATGTTCACTGAGCTTTCTCACGAATCAAAAAGATATTTCAAGGAACGTTTGGAGTATTCCAGGCCCTCCAAATTACCCTGGAGTTCAGAACTACAGGTCTTCCCTTGTTCCAGTAATTTTTCTTTTTAAACTGAGTGAAGTTATATAATCTACTATGTTGACTGATTAATATGCTGTTTCAAGGAACGATTGAGGTATTGCAGATCCTTCAAAATTTCTCCAGGACTTCAGAACTTTAGGTCTACTATTTTTCCAGTAATATTTCCTTCTAAACTGAGTGAAGTTATATAATCTACCATGTTCACTGAACCTTCTCACAGACCAATTGGCTATTTCAAGAAACGTTGGTGATATTCCAGGCCCTCCAATTTACCCTGGAGTTCATAACTTCAGGTCTACCCTTGTTCCAGTAACTTTTCTCGCTAAAATGATCAAAGTTTTCCCTTTGAAGCCGGCACGGTCATTTATGACCGCCTTCGGAAAATGGCTGTATAAAAAGAACCAATGAATAAAATTTACTGTCTTCGGAAAAGTCCTTGCAAATATACTTCCCTGTCAGGGAAAAAATTTAGGTGTAAGCCTTAATGCCCTGCTTGGCAACCTAGAACATCCTGAACATGCAGAAGTCTGACAAATAGAATAATTAGTATAAAAGTAGCTAAAATGCCTTTTGTAAATACAACTGATGTTTGTACTTGGTAATGCATACCTATTATATCAAGAAAAACGCTGCTTCACATGCCTTTTCATGTCCTGGGATATTCTACGACGTTCAGACTATCCCCAAGCTCAATTCTCGAAATTTACAGCAGTAGTTGCTTGCACTAGAAATAATCAGCGATGCCAGATTTCTTTGGAAATCATTCCGTAGACGAAAAGTGATAAGCGTGGGGAGAGATCCCCGGCATTGCAATTCCGTAGATTTCCGTTGGAAAAATCCGTAAATTACCATAGAATAATGAGAATTTCCGTAGCTTTCTGTAGAAAATATACATTTTCCGTTGAATTATCTTACGGATCCGTAGAAAGTGCTCAATTCCGTAGATCTACGGAAATTTTCGTAGACCTGGCAACGCTGCAAATAATAATATTTTCAACTCAAACGGAATCTATTGACCTCTGAGAATCTCAACAGCTTTTCCAAACTATCCTAGAGCTCAGAACTTCAAATCTGCCCTTGTGGCAGTGTTCTTTTTTCGCTAAATAGAGATCAGTTATATAATCTACCAGGTTATATAGGGCCCCCATAGCCGAAGCTGTAAAGACGCGGGTATTCATCATGACCATGCTGAGGGTTCCGGGTTCGATTCCCGGTCGGTCCCGGATCTTTTCGTAATGAAAATATTCTTGACTGCCTTGGGCATAGAGTAAAGGGTGTCCCCGATGAAATTGCCACACACAAAATTGATTCGCAAAATTCGAGTTTTCATCCGATTGCCATCAAAACTTCAGGGATTGAGAAATTACCATTAAACTTCATTTTACCATTTTACTCGTATTTTATTTACAGTCCATATGTAAATGCCCGCACCTTGGCCTCAACCCCGGCCATGAGATTCTGCACAACCTGTGAATCAACCATTTTTTGCATGTGAACCCATACTTTCTTCAGTTCCTCGACTGTCTTCAAAAAGACATGAAAATATAAGAAACAAAAACATGTTTATCTACTCGTATTTACGGATGCTTTGCAGTTACAGAAAATTTACTGCACAGCCATACAAATCCCAACTGTTTACTTCTTTCTTTCTGACTGACTTTTTCCACGCGTGTAAACATTAGTGCATTAGTAACTCATTTGATTCGGCTGGGAAACGGTTTGAAACGAAAAACGCACTACGACGCATTTTCCAGCCGACTAAAATGGAGCCGTTTAGCACCTAAATAAAGCCACCAAGTGCCCTATGGAAGACTCTCAACTAGATTTGGGTGAGAGTGTCGTGAAACTTCTAAAGCCTCTCGGCTATACGGAGCGATACCGAATGAGAGAAAGAGCTGGAGATAAATAATGTCGTCACTGCGCAAGCTTCCATTGAAGTGTTAGCTTATGCGTGCGAAAAAATTTGCACCCTTGGCAAAGAGTGTACCAAGTGCTTAACTGACAATAAGGCAATCCATGAGACAGCTGTGATCAGCTAAATTTTTTTGTTTACCATGAATTTTTGACAATCATCCCTTGGGGAACAAAGGAGATTGGTAAGCACTGATGACGCTTAACGAAATTTCTGTAAGTTTAGTGTTCACTGTGCTTGCACTTTGAGCTGTCAACCCAATCGCGAAGTGTCCTCATGAATAGTCTTATAGTCCACACTGTCATATGTTGCAAGAACCGCGCGAAGCACTGTCTACCATGATGGATTTTAGTTGACGTTTGCCTAACACGCACGCTACTACACAAATTACCTGTAAGTTTTGTTCGCATCATTCAGCAACGTGTACACTATCAAAAGTCAAAGCGGTCGAACACTAGCGCCTCTGGTGGAACGATCGCGTCGATCAAATGAAAATCAAATTCATCGTTAAACGCATGTACCATGAGCTTCTCAAGAGTTTTACGTCTGTTTGTCTGTGACAGTACAGTAGTGATGCCTCTACATGGATAGTCGTGTTGCACGATTGCAAAAAAGAAGTAGAGCTCGAGATTTGTATGACGATTACCGGATCTTTTCGTAAAGGAAAGAGTCTTGATTTCCTTGGGCACGGAGTATGGGCACATGCCTGCCACACGATATATCCATGCAAAAAGGTCAATATCTGAGAAAGATCAAAGGTAATAAATGTGGAAGTGCTAAACTAACACTAAGCTGAGAAGCCAGCTTCCTCCCAGTGGGAACGATATGCCAAGAAAAAGAAGAAGATTCGTCGACAAACACATATATTCAAAACGTGTTTCTACTCGTTTACGCATTTAGACTCTACTGACGTTTTCACAAATTGTTCTCTAACAAAAGCTGAAAAGCAGGGGGGTTGAAAATAGTATATTTTTACGTGACATAATTTATGGATGCTTCCCAATAGATGTCGCTAATTATGACTGGAAACTTTGTCGAATACACCATGTTTCGGAAGTGCTTCGTTTCGTGGTTATTAATTTATTACCACTAAATCCTGACTCTCATCGCGTTGTAGATCTTATGTACTGAACATCCCGACAAGTTAGATAATCTAGAACATTCGAAATGATCTGATTATATTTGCTGAACACTCAGAAGGTTCAGAATATACGGTAGATTACAGTTCATCACCTTGTTTGATGAACAAGGTTGTTATTACAAGCATAGACTTCAAGTTATGAACTCAAGAGCAGTTTGGAAGACCTAGCACCTCCCAAAAAAATATTTGTCATCATTTCTTGTTATGTTTAGCATTTTGAGCACCAAAACTATTGAAAGGCGTTCAAAAAACTGTATAATAGTTCTTGGAAAAAATCAGGCCCCAAAGGGTTAAACAAACAAACTGTTGCTAGATCATGTTTTCGTTGTTACATAATACGTGAGGAACAACTCAACTATACTGCAATTGAAACCTAGATTGAAACAAACAAAATTTTAGCTGTAAAATACGAAGTTTAGTGCAACTTTCTCACAACAGAGATTAATCTTCTTGAGGTGTGAGTATTGAAACGCAACTTGCATGCAATGAAGTTATGTTGCGGATGCTTTAGAAGATGAAAGTAATTCGAGTCATAACATTGAAACCGGCATTTTGGAAGAAGTTGCAAGAGTTTGTTTGAAAAGTTACTGAATACATCTTGATAAACTTGTCTTTAATACTGTTTGCTGAGAGCATTTAGAGCAAATCTCGTTGTTTTTTGTTAAACGTCAAACGCGGGGTGAAATGTAAGTTTCTTGGAACGGCAATGAAATTTCATGAGCTTTTGATAGAACTAGGAAAGTTATGATGCTTCTGTTGATGCATCTCTGAAACCATTTTTGGAAAGCATTGCCTTGAAAGATGTTTCGCGTGCTACTTTGACAGGGTGATTACTTTTTCCTGTTAGTAAAGTAAATGATCATAAAAATATATACGTAAGAATTTTAATTTCCAGTGACAGGGGCTGTTTCAAAAGTTCACCATTGATATTTACACGATTTATAAGTGTATTGGACTTGAATCATAGAAAGACTGATTATCCTCTGAAGAAATCTGAGTGGTTTTTTTGAAAAATCGGTATGAAAAGTCCAGTTTTCGGAACATGAATCATGTTCGGAATTTGAGACGAAACGGTTTGTATTTTTTAACCAAACGCTCATAATCAAGAAAATTCATAAGAAAATGTGTTCTATGTATTGTATTCTCTAAACGAAACATAGTGAACACATTTTCATCGAATAGTTTTTAGAATAGCTCGATGCAGCAAGACTATTTTTTTTTTGCATGTTTTTAATGATCTAGGAACATTTAATGAATATAGGATTGTTAATTTTTCGAATTCTGTGGCTGTGGGGGAAATATTTCAACGATTTTAAGGCAATTATCGAAGTGAAGAAGGGCAGAGCTTTCAAATTTTATATACCGAACGAAAGGGATATTGATGAGGAATTCTAGTTATAATTCGCACGATTCCGATCGTATTCTGGCAAAATTCTAAAATTATAAGGGTCTCTGTCGAGGATTGATCTGAACAGTCATCGATATGGGAATGACTTTGGTAATTTCTTAAAAGATTCTTTCTGGATTTTTTTGTGTTTTTTTTTTCAATTATTCTGTTTAAAAAAATCCAGGCATCTAAGGGTTATACTAAGGATTCCATTCCAAGAAATTCTTCCTGGGATTCTATCAGGAATTGTATCAATATTTCTCTAGGAATTTATCAACAGATTCAACTAGGAATTCTCTCAGGGAAAATCCTTAATGTTTTTAGGTGACATTCTTCAGAGATTTCTTCTAATTCTTCAATTCCTCTACTAAATGTTCAGGATTTTCTCCATTTCTTCCATCAAAGATCAATTCAAAAAAAATCCTCAAGTGTTTTTTTCCAGTAATTCTTCAGAGCTTACTCCAAGGCTGAATGCAAGAGTTCCTCCAAAGATGACTATAACAATTTCTATAAATATTCCTTCAGGAATTATTCTGGAAGGTAGTTCCAATGATTCGATCAGGAATCAAACAACGATTTTTTCAGATGCTTCTCAAGAAGTTCTTTACGAGAAATTCCCCTAAGGATTCCACTACGACTTTTTTCAGGACTTTCTCCTGGAAATCCTCCTTAAAATCCACCAGGAATCCTCGGAGGAATTGCTAAAGATATTATTGAAGGAACTCCCGTTGGAATCATTGGTGAAACTCCTGATGAAATCTCTTGGAGAGCTGCTGATGAAATTCCTATAGAAACTCCTGATGAAATCACTGGATGCCTTGAGAAACTGCTGATAGAATACCTAGAGAAATTACTTATGGTATGCCTAGAAGAAATTGATGGAATTCCTCCAAGAACTTCTGATATAATCTCTGAAGGAACTCCTGATAGAATCTCTGGAGGAACTTCTGATAGAATCTTTGAAGGAACTTTTGATTGAATCCCTGGAGGAACTCCTGACGATATCCCCAGAAGAACTCTGATGGAAACCCTAAAGATACTCCTGATAGAATCGATTCTATCGATTATCGATATTATCGATCTATCGATAGAATTCGATCCCTAAGGGAACTCTTGATGGAATCCTTGGAGGAATTTCTAAATATATTCTTTTTTTGTTCTTTTTTTTTTTTATCTAGTTCATTTATTTGAGGCTCAATCGCGTTTAACGCTTTACGGAGCCGAAATCCCTTTTTTTGTATTATTTACAAATAATTCACTTTTTCATACCAAAATTAGTATGGGATGGAGCCAGGGTACTCGTGGCAACTCGAGGTTAATGGTCACAATTTTTGGAAGGAAGGACATGGTGAGGATTGGGTTTAGGGTTTTCTGCAGCTCATCCGGGAGGTATATCGTGGTAACTCGTGGTAACGTGTAATGGCGTTGGTACCAATTTCTTGCCGGTATTCGTCTGCCGGATGGCCAGGATCCTCAATCCAACATGAAGGGGACAAAACACAGAGAAAAAAAAAACTGGAGAAGAGAGCACAAGAGAATTAAACTTTTATACAGGACAAGCGAAGAAAATCGTAAATTGCGACCATATAAATGAGATCGCGAGTGCCCAACACATCTCTAACAGGAACATAGGGTTGTCTACCTCGGGCCGCAAGGGTATCCAAAAGTTGCGCTCTGGAGGCGTCCATATCCGGGCATTTCCAAACTACGTGATCGATGTCATCATAACCATAACCACACCTATTACAAATATTGCTCAGCGCGAGGTTAATCCTGTGCAAATGTGCATCTAGCGAGTAATGGTTGGACATAAGTCTTGACATCACGCGAATGAAATCTCGACTTAGATCCAAACCTTTCCACCACGCTCGCAAGGAAACTCTAGGAATTATGGAATGTAACCACCGTCCCAGTTGGCCATTCAGCCAATCGCTTTGCCAACCGTGAAGAGAACTTTGACGTACTAAGTGAAACAATTCATCGTGTGAAATTCTTCTATCATATATCTCACCTTCCTCAGCGCCCACCTTTGCGAGAGAGTCCGCCTTCTCATTGCCATAAATTAAGCAATGTGAGGGGACCCATACAAAGGTAATCTTATATGATCTTTCGACCAGTGCACACATCTGCTCTCTTATTTTTGTAAGAAAGTAAGATGCATGCTTTACAGGTTTCATCGATCGGAGTGCCTCAATAGAACTGAGGCTATCCGAGAAGATGAAGAAGTGGTCTGTGGGCATGTTTGAGATCATCCCCAAAGCGAAGTTGATTGCTGCCAGCTCAGCAACGTAAACCGTGCAAGGTTCCTGAAGTTTTCGGAAGGCGGAAGAGTTTTCATTGAAGACACCGAAGCCAGTGGATCCATTGATACGGGACCCGTCTGTGAAATATCTCCTGTAGGAATCGACATTTTGGTACTTTGCGTTAAAAATACGTGGAATAGTTAAACATCGAAGTTGATCTGGAATTCCATGAACAGCTTGTTTCATGGTCAGATCGTATTCAACAGAGGAACTGTCATTGGTGAAGCGTACACGTGGAGGTTTATAACATGAAAGACTTATGTCAGATGACATGTAGTAGAGATAAACTCTCATGAATTTTGACTGAGTATTCAGTTTGAGCAATTCTTCGAAGTTTTCAATGACGAGTGTGTTGCTCACTCCACACTTAATAAGTATTCTTAGCGAGAGCTCCCAGAATCGGTTCTGTAGCGGTAAAACCCCTGCCAGTACCTCCAGGCTCGCATTATGTGTTGAGTGCATACACCCTAAGGCGATACGCAAGCAACGATATTGAATTCGTTCCAATTTGATAAGGTGGCAGTTTGCTGCTGAGAGAAAACAGAAAGAGCCATACTCTAGAACAGAGAGAATGGTTGTTTTATAGAGTTTTATGAGGTCTTCCGGATGAGCACCCCACCATGTTCCGGTAATTGTTCGTAAGAAATTGATCCTTTGTTGGCATTTTTCCATTAAATACCTAATATGGGTTTGCCAAGTGCCTTTAGAATCAAACCAGACCCCAAGGTATTTTGAAGTCAAAGACTGGTCGATGTCTGTTCCCAAAAGCTTAAGCTTTAGTTGGGCTGGATTCCGCTTCCTTGAAAATACAACCAGTTGAGTTTTTTGCGGCGCAAACTCGATCCCTAAATTTCTAGCCCAAGTGGATAGATTATCAAGGGAATTTTGCAATGGTCTTTGCAGGATTTCCGCTCGTGGGCCCTTCATAGAGACCACAGCATCATCTGCAAGTTGTCTAAGCGTGCATGGTTCTTCCAAACAGTTGTCAATATCTTTAATATAAAAATTATAAAGCAAGGGACTTAGACATGAGCCTTGGGGAAGGCCCATATAGCTAATTCTGGAAGTTGTCAGTTGGCCGAGAGTGAAGCTCATGTGCTTTTCTGACAACAAATTGTACAAGAAATTATTCAATAGTCCAGGAAGGCCACTATTGTGCAGATTTTCTGACAATATTTCTATGGAAACTGAATCAAATGCGCCCTTAATATCCAGAAAAACTGATGCCAGTTGCTCCTTGTCGGCAAATGCTAATTGAATATCTGATGAAAGCAACGCTAGACAATCGTTTGTTCCTTTACCCTTGCGAAAGCCAAATTGAGTATTGGAAAGCATATTGTTTGATTCGACCCAGTGATCGAGTCGGGATAGGATCATTTTCTCTAACAATTTCCTTAAACATGATAACATAGCGATCGGGCGGTACGAATTATGATCAGACGCTGGTTTCCCAGGCTTTTGAATAGCTATTACTTTGACCTGTCTCCATTCAGGTGGAACAATGTTGTGCTCCATGAATGAGTTGAATAGGTCAAGCAACCGTCTTTTAGCGATATCGGGGAGATTTTTAAGAAGATTGAACTTAATCATATCGCGTCCCGGAGAGGAGTTGTTTGATGAAAGAAGAGCCATAGAAAATTCCAGCATAGTGAATGGCCTGTCCAAAGAATCGTCTCTTGGAGTTTCCCATAGAGGCGGATGAGCTGGAACTGAGTCTGGACAGACCTTTTTTGCGAAGTTGAATATCCAACGGTTGGAGTATTCATCACTCTCATTTGCGGATGAGCGGTTTCGCATGTTGCGAGCCACTCTCCAAAGCGTCGACATTGAAGTTTCTCGTGAGAGGCCATCAACGAAACGCCGCCAATAACTACGTTTCTTCGCTTTGATAAGATTCTTCAGCTTTTTTTCGAGCTTCGAGTACTCTAAATAAAGTTCTGAGGTACCATATCTATGAAAAGCTTTAAAGGCATTAGATTTTTCTCGATACAACTGAGTGCATTCATCATCCCAACCAGGTGTGGCTGGTCGTCTTTTGAAGGATCCACTTGGAACTCGTTGTTTTTGGGATTCTAATGCACTTTTATAAATCAATTCTGTTAGGAATCGATACTCATCCAACGGTGGGAGGGAGTTGAATGATTCGATTCCGAAAGTTACCGCTGATGCAAATTTTTGCCAATCGATATTCCTAGTGAGGTCAAAAGGAACCTGAATTGACTGTTCTGACCTTTCACAATTATTTCTGATGGACGTTATTATGGGTAAGTGATCACTACCATGGGGATCATCGATGACCTTCCACATGCAATCGAATGATAGTGAACTTGAACCCAAAGACAGGTCAATGCGGCTTTCTTTGCCGTCGGATGAAATACGTGTCACTTCACCTGTGTTCAAAATGTTCAAATTGAAATCGTCGCATAAATCATAGAAAATAGCCGCTCTACAATCGTCATAAGATTCGCCCCATCCAGTACCATGTGAGTTCATATCACCCAGTATTAAAACTGGGGATGAGAGCATGGAGACTGCATTCCATAGATGACGGCGGTTTATTGAAACTCTTGGAGGAATATAAACAGAAGCTACGCAAAGATCTTTACCCTTTACGTTTATTTGACAAGCAACGATTTCTATGCCTGGATGGGTCGGGATTGGGATTCTGTAGAATGTATGGCACTTTTTGATCCCTAAAAGTACTCCCCCGTAATTATCATCTCGATCCTGGCGTATAATGTTAAAATCGTAGAAGTTAAGATCATCTTCAGAAGAAAGCCATGTTTCACAAAGTGCAAATATTTCACAATCGGAATTGTGAAGCAAAAACTTAAATGTGTCTAGTTTAGGTTTTAGACTATGACAGTTCCACTGTAGCACAGTGATCATATCTTGTACCTCACTCGATGAATTATCCATCGAAAGATATGATCGAAGCAAGGAGGGGCCACGAGATAGTCAATTCCCTGAGATACTCTTCTATTGCGGGGAGAAAAAGGTCGAGTATGCCTCTGAATGAGTCTGAAACTCCGAGGGCATCACATATGCGATCCACAAGGGCCTTAAAAGTTATCAGTCCTCGCTTGGCCCGGGGGGTTTTCGAGGAAGAGCGAGGGACTTCAGTAGCTTTTTTCTTGCTATCTTGTCTAGAGCTTCTTTTTGAAGTATATTTAATCGGTGGAAGCGGGGGCGGCAAATCTTTGCTACAGCACGGAACGGATGCATCAAAGACCTGTTGCTTCGGCATTTTCAAATTTGCCCCACCTCCTTTGGAACTAGGCAAACTTTTGAGGGAAGATTTCAATACCTTACGGCGCAGTCCCGGAGAAGATGGAGACTTTCTTTTTCCGGGTGCGTGTACCTCCGAAGAATCCCCCCCATCGGTTTCGTCGTCGTACGCTTCGTCGGAAGACAACTCTTGAAAAGAGTTACCAACTGGGATGGCTGATGAAGACTCTTTTGCTGGCGGATTTAAAGATTTCGCCATATCCGCATACGTCTTCTTGGAGCGCTTCACAATGGAGCGACTCTCATTTCGAATGCGCCTTTTGTATGCCGGGCATTTCTGCAAGTCATGCAGATCCTTGCTACAGTAGCAGCATTTTTCAGCTTCCTTTGTGCAAGCATCTTCTAAGTGAGCTTGGTTGCATTTGCCACAACGGGGCTTGTTGTCGCAAAAGCTAGCACTATGACCAAGCTGCTTGCAGTTGGTACAATTAAATACCTTCGGCACATATAGGCGCACTGGGTAAAAAACACTATCAATGCAAACAAATTTTGGGAGGACGGAACCAGGAAAAGTCACTCGAAACGAGGCTGACGGCGAAAACACTTTCTTATTTCCTTCCATGGAAACTGATTGCAATTGTTTGCAATCCAGTATAGCCACATCAGGAATTGACCGGTTATCAAAAACGCCTTTGCCAGTCTTTATGTCTTCGCATGTTAGACTCGCGTCAACGATTTTCCCTTCCACCTCTACCTCTCGTGCAGAAATGTAGACGTAATATTCCACAGTAAAAGCCTCATGCTGAGCAATCTCATTTGCTGCTTTGTAACTAGGTGCAGTTACACGCAGCTTGGATTGTTTTACTTGATGAATAACGGTCCCAGGATATTTACGCGTCAGCTCTCGAGAGATCGAGAGCACATTCAAAATCTTACTTTTGCGCCGGAAATAGACAACCCAAGGCCCTGCCGAAGATGGTTGATAAAACCGCGTTCTAGCAACAAGATCTTTAGGAGGCGTATTGCCTCCATCCGATTCGTCCATGCGGGAAAACTTTCAACCGCAACCAAATAAACAAAACAAAAAAAAAAGTAAAATGAAAAAAAAAACAAAAAAAAATGTGAAAAGAAAAAAAAACTTAACTAATCAATGGGCTACTATGTACACACCTCCCCTATACGGGCAGAATAAAAAAAAAAATCAAGAAAAAAAAATTTACCGATCAGTGGACTATTTTGTACCCTACTCCCCTATTCGGTCGAAACAATCGAACCGGGAGAGAGACAGAAAAGAAGCGAAAACAAGCTTGACCTCAACACTGTTTATTCGGAGATGTGATAGCAATTCAATGGATATGGAATTGGTATACAATTTATACTTATCCGTTTACGTTCGATGTACAGCAGGAGAACGTTCACGCACCGTAGGTAGCAGAGTGACTTCTGCTTTGATGTTGCTCTCGGTGCGGGGGAAAAAAATCAATCACTTAGAGCTGGTTGTGATGACTTTTTTATTGCGGTGGAACGATACTAGTTACACTAGTTCGCTTCCTTCGCAAAGCGCGATCGCCTAAGCACAAATATTGCACTAAACTAGTCGTACTTGGAACTATTACGAAACTACTGAACCAAAAACCCACGCGGGCGGTGGGGGAAAAAGGTCAAAAAGTACTTTGCAAAAGTGCCGTGCGATGAGACCGGGAATCAGTCAACCGACTCGTACAAGCGCTAAGCAAGGAATGTTTTTTTGTTCTGTTCGGAACATAAACCACTGCGACCAATAGTTGATCTATTGTAGTATATCCCGTGTCCTTTGTGTAGTGCATGTCGTTTTACTTTGTCACTATCGAGAAGTGATAAAGCATTCGGTTTTATTACAGTTGTAATTCCTAACTTGATCACAGGAAAGGATTCTAACTGAAAGGTTCCTACTCTCGAAGAGTGTGGAGCATGCACTCTCCACAGGCGCGCCCCTTTATCAGGCAAAATCGGATCCCTCGATAAAGCCAAGAAATTACACCGAAATTGTCCATGCATCAGAATCCTAGTCCTTACTTCTTCAAACTAGAGAACGAAATAAATAAAAGATTAGAAAACAAATTGTTGAATTCGACTCATTTTTTTTCCTTGTCTCAAGATTATTCTCGGCAACTGGGAAAACCGAGACTTGTCACTTTCAACAAGGTTTAAAATGTAACAAGGACTGAAAGTGTTCCTTTGATTACTATTACATCCTGTTCTCTTCGTTTGAAGCAGTCAGGACTAGGGTTCACTGGTAGATCTTTACCCCATAACGCACCACGAAAAGGTGATCCAATATATTCTTAAAAGAACTCCTGATGGAATCATTGGAAGGAATCTAAATAGGGAACTCTAATGGAAGCCCTGCATAATGCAGCCCACAGACGCTCAGACCGTTCGACCAACATTGACTCCGCCCCCAGGTTGATGCTACTTATTCCACCAACGATTTCTTCTGCATCAAACATCATCTTAACCAAATGATGTCATTTCAAAAGTTTATCAGGATTTTTTTTTTTCAGATGTAAAATCAGAACTTCTACAATAATTAAACTGTTCAGCATTTCCTTCAGGATTCCTCCAGGAATTTCGCCTAACGAATTGCGGGAATTTCCATCAGAAATACCGACATGGATTTTTTTAATTGAATTCTTCCAAAAGATTTTACAAAGAATTTCACTAGGAATTATTCTAGAGATTCAACAAGGAATTTCGCAAGAAATTGCACCAGGACAACTCCAATGATTTCTTCCAGAATTTTTTTCGTTCTCACCAAACATTCGATAGGGAAACAGATCATGGAATCCCACCAGACATTTTCGCCTGGAATTTCGAAAGGATTGCACATAAAATTAACAGGGATTACACCACATCTAGTTTTAGAATTACCTTCAGAAATTGGACTAGGGATTCCACACCGAAATCTTCCATCGCGATTTTACTAGAATTTCCTCTACGCATTCTACCAGGCATTCCTCCAGAGATCCATGTAAGAATTCTTCCAGGGAATCCTTAAAAAATCCACCTGTAATTCCAACAAGGATTTTCTCAAGTAATAGCATCAAGATTTCTTCAAAAAACTTCACCAGAGATTCCACTAGAGATTCTAACAGGGATTCCACTAGTAGTATTTCGAGGGATTCGACCAAGAATTCCCCGAGTATTATGTTCCAGAAATTTCCCCAAGGATTCCATCAGGAATTCTTTCAGAGCAATAATCTAGAATTTCTTCAATAATTTCACCCAGGAATTCCAAAAATTAATGCACTAGGATTTTTTTGAGAGATTACTCAAAAAATTCCACCAACAATTTCATCACGAACTTCTCATCGGATTCATTCATATTGCTTATACGAATTCTTACTGATAATTCCCCAGATTTTCCACTAAGAATAATCTCAGCGATTTCATTTGGAAATCCTTCAGAGATTCCACCAGCAAGTTTTCTAGGGATTCCACCAGGAATTCCTACAGACATTTTTCCAATATTTATTAGGAATTTTACCAAGAATTCTTCGAGAATTCTATCAGGAATTTCTACTTAAATTCCACCATGAATTTCATCAGAGATTAGGAATTTCCTCCTACTCCGACCAGGAAGTTTTCCAAAGATTCCAGCAAAATTTCCAAAAAAAAAAAAACATTTCCTCTGGGAATGTTTGAAGAATTTCATGGTAGAAACCCTGGAAATATATCTAGCGCATCTCTTAAGGAACAGATTCCGCTTGAGATACACCCTGGAATTCTTTCGGGAAACTCTGTAAATATTTACCCAGGATTTCCTTTTGAAGTACCGATAATATTTTTCCTCAAACTTGTTATTGACCTGCTTGGTGGAATCTCCGAGGGAAAAAAAGGGATCCTTGTAGAATTCCTGCAAATAATCATGGTGGAATCCCGGTCGGAAATCTTGATGAAATCTTTTTAAGACTTCCGGAAAAATACCTAGTATCATCATGAGTATCTATCATGAGATTCCTGGGGGAATTCCAAAGCTAAATCTAGGGAATCGTGAAAGAGATATTTGTGCAAATTCTGGTAGAATCGCAGTTAAAAAATTTGGAAAATTTTCTGCAAGAATTCCTGTTGGAGTGGCTGGAGCATTTCCTGGTGTAATCCATGGACATATTTCTGATAAAATGTCGGATTTACTAATATAATCTCTGTAGGAATTACACTAGTCTTTGGAGAAAATACAGGTTAAATTATGAGAGAAACTGCTGTCGAATAACTGGGTCAATTCCTATTCGAAACCCTGGAGGATTTTTTTTGTTCCCTGGAGGGATTCCTGGTTGAGTCGTTGAAGATTTTTGTGTTGGAATCCTTGGAAGAATTTTATGTCATAACTCGGATGTTATTGTTGGTAGAATCTATAGAGAAAATACTGGTAGAATCCCTGAAGGATTTTTCGAGG
This sequence comes from Aedes aegypti, assembly GCF_002204515.2. NCBI lineage: Eukaryota > Metazoa > Arthropoda > Insecta > Diptera > Culicidae > Aedes > Aedes aegypti. The sequence continues at coordinate 408,115,686 of NC_035108.1, forward strand.
CTATTCTGGTGGAAACTCTAGTTAAAACCCACGAAAAAAAACACAAACAAAATAGCAGAATGCTATGAGAAAAAACTGAATCTATGACATTTGGTCGAAAGACATTTGGTCGAATGACGTTTAGTCGAATGACATTTGGTCGAAAGTACATTTGGTCGAATGGACATTTCGTCGAATGGACATTTGGTCGAAAAGGTTTAGTTGAAACAGAAAGCAAATGATATTTGATCGAACCGACATTTCGTGGAAAAAATAGTGCTCGAGTCTAAATAGTATGTAGCATTTTGTCGATAATGCAAGAGTGATTGAATAATTGAAAAAGTATCAACTAGTTTGCCAACAATCTATATGCGATTAGCAAAACTTTGATATTCAATTTGATAGACGCTCTTCCAAGGTATTAATCTACCTCTTGCGTTTTTTTATGTTTCATGCTGCTTTTTCGTTCAGGCCTGTTCTGAGACTCGAGATGAGCTGATCTTAAATGGAAACAAGCCAACTTTTTTCATCTCATTCAACTTGTCTTTCCTAACCCGATACACAGAATTGGCACAGTTTTCATGTCTAATAATCCAAAGCTTCTACTACAAACTCTGTCTTTCACCCGAGGTCATCAACACTGACAGCAAAGGCATATATTCGCCTAAGGAATGTTATTAAGCTGGAAGTCACAATTGCCAATTGACCATTGAGTTTTGATTTCCGCATACAAAATTCTTATCCACGTCCGTGAGTTGCAAGACCAGGAATTCAAAGAATGATCCCGAGCAATCTCTCCGAATGCTTCCATCAGATGAGCTGATCTTTATTATGAAGAATGATGATATTTCAAAAGAATAATAAATGAAGAAAACATTATGTTCACATCGTTGAGTAATAACATAACTTGTTGAGCACTTTTTCAAAGAATGATATTTTAAAAGAATAATAAATACACTAAAGCTAAATATTTCAGTCAATGTACAAAAAAAAAACTACTAAAAAGGACATTTAAATAATCATTGAAATCTTAGATTTTGGCATATCTTCGAATTACAAATAATAAGGCGTATTGAATTTAAAAATAAGACTTCATAAAATGTCCCATTATACATTCAAAAACAGTTAATAATTCAGATTATTAAAAAATACGTTATCTTATCAACTTTGCGAAAGTTAGGATACAATAATCAATTTTACCAAATGATTCCGTTCATCTAAACATCATTCGACCAAAATAAATTTTCCAAAGCCATTCGACCAAATGTCCATTCGACCAAATGTCCTTTCGACCAAATGTACTTTCGACCAAATGTCATTCGACCAAACGTCATTCGACCAAATGTCATTCGACGAAATGTCCTAAAGCCGAAAAAACTGGTGGAATCCCTGAAATAATTCATGATCCAATTCTGGAAGAAATTCCAGATGAAATCCATGGATTCATTGGAGAAATTTCCCGTGATGTTCGTGGTAGCATCTCTGAAAAAAATCCCGGTGTGAGCACTGGATGTCTTGCTTGTAGAAACTCTGTAGAAATTCTAAGTGGTTTCCGTGGAGGAAATATTAGTGTGACACCTGGAGGAAGGTTTCCTCCAGTGATTTCACCAGGGATATTTTCAGAGGTTCTTCAAGGAATCCCTACAAAAATTTTTACAGGGAAATCTACATGAATTCCTATCGGAAGTGTTCTTTCAGTTTCATCAGGGATTCTAAAAAAAATCTTCAGGGGTTGCTTCCTTAACTTTCCTGAACATAGTATCTAAAGTCATTGAATGCATAAATCAATAAAAATATGAGAAAAAATAAGTACATAAAATTTCTGAATTGCTAAAATATGCAAACTATGACCGCGTTAAGGCACCCACAGAGCCATATCCAATTTCAGCATTTTTGCTTGGATTTTTTCTGCACGCTGCTGGCATTCAAAGTTTGATCGTATCATTGCCCCATATATTCCATCGTCACCCTACTGTTCATATATGAATAGAGCATTAATTAGCAGTGTGGCGGAGATGAACTTGATTAGAAACGGCATTTTTAATTCACCATCCGTCAGCAACCATCATGACTCGAAAAAAATAAATCACCAATATGAAGCATCCGGCGCATTACCGAATTGATTATTTTAGCGAGAATCGAATGGATGAATGATGACTTCATTCAGAGTTGCAATGCTTCATGTTATTTTGCAGTATGGTCATATCTTCGAGCTTTCCATGGCATAATGAGCATAGTATGACGTTTATTCGCTTGATGAAATGATTTCGAGATCAAATGGCAAATACTCTGGGGTATGCATTAAGCCTCTTTTGCATGATTAATTAATATTTTAAATAAGAAAGGTTGAGGCCATCCCCTTAAAACACAAACATAAAAATTGTTTTGTCAATATCTCTGATATTATACATCCTTGAGATGAACCAGCCTAGGGCTGAAAATCTCTTAAATAAAGATAATAATAATAATAATTATTATTATTATAAATCTAATTGAAACTCTCTATGTAAAGCTCATTCGAAAAACAATGAGTTAAGATTAAATCCTTAGAAGTTTTCAGAAAGATAGTTTTTTAATATTTTTCGTTTAATTTTTACGTTAAGATGTGACATTTTTCATAAACTACGCTAAAATAACATCGTTGTTTTTCTCAGCACAAGATCGATCCAAACTTTAAATCAATGCGACATTAGAATCGTAATCTATGAGAATTTCGATGGTCTTCCTTAGCCGAGTGATTAGTGTTTTCTGCCAAACAATCGCAAGTACTATTAATGAGATTTAAAATTTTCATTATTGGAAAAAATTATCCATGTTTTGAAAAAATTAGTGACAAAAAATAAGAAATTTTTTTTTTTCGAAAAACTTAGGAAGTTAAATTAAACCTTTTAATGATCCATAAAGAGTTTCAATTAGACGATTATCACAGGGATAAGGACAAAACACATTTTTAGGGTGCGATCTATTTTACAGAAATGTTTGAAAAAAAAATCAGAAAGTTGGCACCATCTTTTTCGTGAAATTGCTAATATGCAGTATCGATTTTTCACTTATCCGAACAAAACCTGTTCTATAATACAATACCGTTTTTTTTTCGTTGTATCATCTGGGATTAATTAAACGATCTGAATTAAAGGGCTCCATACTTACTCGCTTTCTCGTCTCGTAATCCAGGGCACCGGCGACGTAAATGGCACCCGTCATATTTTTCACCGCAAAAGCGCCACCTATGTTACCGCTCGTGATCTCGTATCGAATACGCGAGGCTGCCGAGTAGAAAGATGAGAAAGACGGAAGTGTGATATGGTTTAATTGTATCTATATGTAGGGTAGGGCTATTGTATGTATGTATGTGTGGACTATGGATATGAACCCCATCTTATGTGTGCCGAAGCTCAAATGAGACCAATTAAATTTCTTTTTGTACGTTTCTCCGGAAGTATTATAGTGATGATCCACGTTTTCTGTGCCATTAATTTTTGTCATTGAAGCACAGTTGTAGTATGATGTTAAGACCATACTGTTTTACTCGTTGTTAAGAAGACGTTCAACTGTCAGGATTTTGTTTCAGTGAGACCTGAAGGAATTATCATCAAATCAAAGTTTCATCATGATTTCATAGATCAATATTAAACCTGTGAACAAAGACTTATGGAGATTTTACAATTCAACAACGGTCAGGAAACGACGAAAACAACCTTCGGCAGTTTGACCTTCCCTTGCGGGCTGTATTTTTAGTTGCATCAATTGGGCTCGTATGTACACGCAAGTCATACACGATCCTAAAAAGTACGTGACATTCGTTTGCTCTGCTCGTTTGCCAAAACGTGTATAGGGGAACTAGACGTACAATACGCTGTTGGGGTAAAACGCGACAAGTAACATATTCAAGATAGAAGGTATTTTACTCGATTAATCCATACGATATCTCCTATGATTTCAATGCCATTCAAGCAGAAAATTCAAAATAAAAAAATAAAAATTCCAAAACGATTTTGACAGCCATGGGAATAAATGATGGTGTCTTACTGGTTTAGAAACCATTGACCATGGTTTCATGTCAATTCTTACAAATTCAATATCTTATATATAATTGCCTCAATCCAATGATTGTTTTAAGTAATTGCGAGCTTATTTATGCGAATTCCTAGTAAATCCAATTAGGATGACAGTTAAAACTGAGTTTTTCGCTAGGAGTGCATATTACCCTATATAACGGCAGTGAAGCCTGTGACTTTTCGACGGTCAAAAGCTAAGACAGGGTCCCCAACCAAGCTCCGGTTATCGGAAGCATAAATGTCAACAATAATTTATCTATCCTTTCGAGTGCATCCTCCGTGTCGGTGATGTGTTTGGGTGTATGTGTGAGTGAGTAGGTCGTACGTATTTGTACAGGCGCCCTGGGGAGGGTTTCTTTTTTTGTGATGCTCAGTTTCGGTTCAGGTCTCCTTACTGTCTCATTGTGGTTTCAACTGGCAGAACAGCTCCCAGCATCACAATGTAGAGTATTTCCAGCTCGGAACGCAAATCGCGTAGAGGCTGTCTTTTTCGAATGGATCATTAAAATAACCAAAAAGCCGCTATGAAATGCATAGATAGCACCGCCTTAGTCTTGAGTGTTTGACAGAACAGCAATACGCCTTTTCATGTGACTGGTCCGTCTATTCATTTGTTTACATTGGTGGATGAGCGGTGCTAACACGAGCCTGTCATTTTCATAGAACTGTCTAAGAGCTTCCGGATCTGCTGATTTGAAACGTCTCGTGAAAAGGCGTATGCTGTCACATTATTAAACTCCACACGGAGCCACAAATCAAACCAACTTTGACTTCTTTTGACGAAATTCGGCATCGTCCAGGAATTTTATCAAAAAATACTTATAATTTCTCCAGGGATAAAACCTCTTCCTATTTTTTTTTCTGGAAAAATCTCTCCATGGATTCTTCCATTGATTTCTACAGAAATTTCTCCAAGGATTTTGTTGAGTCGCATCTAAAATATTCCATTATTCTTCAGATTAGAACATTCTAGACAAATCGGGAATCTGGGTGCACTGCCGCTCACGCTGTCGTAATCTATTGCGCGCGATGACGCTGATGATCATGATGACGTTGAGCACCATTTGACAGCGGTTGCGTGTGCCCGCGTCACTCATGAGTGATTGTTAACAGCATTGAGTGAACGCGAACCAATGTGATTAAGGTGAAACATCTCGGAATCCAAAGATGGCTGGCACAATGGCCGACTTCTCACCATACTCACTTTTTCAAAGGCACAAAACTGGAGAAATAGTTGGCAAACGTTCCTAATCTTCTTATTTTAAGCTTTCTGCTAGTGCACAAAGCCAAAATAAAAAGTGCACTGTTGTGGGATGCTTTCTTCGCGAGATTGGTGCCTTTAAAGTTTTAGTGTTGAAGTTGATTCCAAACTGTTTCACCTTAATTAGTAAAATCCATCACATTGACCGTGAACTGCTGCTGGCTTCGGGAGTATAAGCCATTTTACGAGACGTTTCGGAACAGCTGATTCGTGATCAAACGTCAACATCCCACCGCAAAATCGCTAGTGTTTGGAGGTGATTTTAACCTCCAAATTGCCAAATAACCTCCAAATCATCACCTCCAAGTTAGTTCTGAAAACCTCCGTTATATGAAATATGGTGGCGCGTCGATCGTCGCAAGTTTATCGTTAAACAGTCAATCGTCGCAACGTCATCAATTGACAGGAGACTTGGGATTAAATCCAGCGTGATTTTTAACAACGCCTCATCTCACCAAACGGAGACATGGAGAAAATGACAAAAAATAGATTCAAAAATGATCGTTACTGCAACATTACACCTAGTTTTTGTATCAGCTACCTCTTTGTTACCCATATTGCACATAAAAAAGCACTTTTGTGATCAGAAATATTTTAATAATTTTTCTCCGTTTAAGCTTTCACTTTTATGAAAAGCTACGCACAGTCATCAACCATCAACATCGCGAAAACTGACGACGATGATTGAATTCTCCCAGGTCTCCTGTCATTTGATCTGCTTCGTAAAATGGCTCATTGGATGCTGCTGGTGGTGATGTTTCTCTAGCATTTTACGTTTCTCCTCATGCTCCTTGCTGTAGGGGACAGTGGGACAATTTTGCCACCAGAGCGGACGATTCGGGCGCGAACAGATTTGTCTACAAATACCTCTGCAGGAATTCCTCCATGATTTTTTATGGAATTCTTCCTGAGATGACTCCAGGAATTCCTTCAGCAATCTATCCAGATCCCTTCATCAATTAACCTTTCGGTAACCTTATTTTATTCATTTAGCAATTTATTCAGGTAACCCTTCAGAGAATTCTACAGGAATTTCTACAGAGGCTCCTCTGGGGACTCTTCTAGGAAAATCTCTACAGGAATTCTTCCAGAGATTCACCCAGGAATTTCTCCAAGAATCGTTCTCGAAAAATCTAGTGATTTCTACAGGAATTGGTCCAGAGATTTCCTCAGGTATTTATCCAAAGACTCCTGCAAGATTTTTTTCTATGGATTTCCCAAGGAAAATTCCAGGGATTGTGAAAGTAACCCTCAAGGGATTCACCCAGAAATTCTTCTAGAGATTGTTCTAAGGATTCCCTCATGTAGTACTACAGAGATTATTCCATATTTAATCTCTACCTAGATTGATCTACGAAAATCTCTCCATGGATTCCTTAATTGATTTATCCAGAAATTTCTCCATGGATTTCTCCAAGGAATTCTCTAGGCATATCTCTGCAGGGATTCCTCCCGCATAATCTTCTTCTTCTTCTTGGCATTAACGTCCTCACTGGGACAAAGCCTGCTTCTCAGCTTAGTGTTCTAATGATCACTTCCACAGTTATTAACTGAGAGCTTTCTTTGCTAAAGTTGCCATTTTCGCATTCGTATCTCGTGTGGCAGGTACGATGATACTCTATGTCCAGGGAAGTCAAGGAAATTTCCAATACGAAAAAATCCTGGACCGACCGGGAATCGAACCCAGACACCTTCAGCATGGCTTTGCTTTGTAGCCGCGAACTCTAACCACTCGGCTAAGGAAGGCCCTCCCTCCCGCATAATCTTCTCAGTGATTCTTTCAGGGATTACTCCAATGATTACTCAATAAATTTCTCCAGGGATTCCTTCTGAGATGCCTCCAGGGATTCCTTCAGCAATTTATTCAGATTATTCAAAGACTCCTTAATCAATTAACCCTTTGGTAACCTTTTTTGATTCATTCAGCAATCAATCCAGGTAATCTTTCTGAGAATTCTATAGGATTTTCTCCAGAGGCTTCTCTGAGGACTTTTCTAGGAAAATATCTACAGGGATTTCTCCAGAGTTTCACCCAGCAATTTCTTCAGAAAGTGTTCCAAGAATTACTCTAGAAAAAATCTCTACATGGGTTCCTCTGAAAATTAGTTCTACATATTTCTACAGGAATTTCTCCACAGATTTCTTTGGGTATTTATCTAGAGACTACTGCAATTTTATTTCTAAGTATTTCCCAAGGAATCTTTCAGGGATTAGGCTAGGATTCCTCAAGAGTTTCTCCCAGAAATTCTTCTAGAAATTACTCCAAGGATTGTTTCATGTAGTACTACAGGATTATTCCATATTTAATCTCAACCTTATCTAGGTATTAACCTAGGAAAAAAAAAATCTACATAGATGTATTCGTTGATTCATCCAGAAATTTCTCCATAGATTCTTCCAAGGAATTCTCTAGGCATATCTCTGCAGCCTCCCGCCTAATGTTATCAGTGATTCTTTCAGGCATTCTTGCAAGGATTACTCCAGCAATTTCTCCAGGGATTCCTCCTGAGATGCCTCCAGGGATTCCTTTAGCAATTTATTTAGATTATTCAAAGACTCCTTAATCAATTAACCCTTTGGTAACCTTTGTTTTATGCATTCAGCAATTTATCAAGGTGATCTTTCTACACAAATTTCTCCGATAAATAGTCAAGAGTCTATTCTAGGAAAATCTCTACAGGGATACTTCCAGAGGTTCACCCAGCAATATCTTTTCAAGAATTTCTACAAGAATTACGTTACAAAAATCTCTACATGAGTTCCTCTAGAAATTGTTCCATAGATTTCTACAGGAATTCCTCCAGAGATTTCCTTAGGTATTTATCCAGAGACTCCTGCAAGATTTTTGTTTAAAAATTTTCCAAGGAATCTTTCAAGTATTGCGGAAGGGCTTCTCAAGGGATTCTTCTAGAAATTCTTCTAGAGATTACTCCAAGGATTGCTTCATGTAGTATTACAGAGATTTCTCCATTTTTAATCTCAACCTAGATTTATCTACGAAAATCTCTCCATGGATTCCTTCTTTGATTTATCCAAAAATTTCACCATTGATTCCTCCCAGGAACTCTCTAGGCATATCTCTGCAGGGATTTCTCCAGGAATTCCTCCCGCATAATCTTCTCAGTGATTCTTGTAGGGATTCCTCCAAGGATTACTACAGGAATTTCTCAAGGGATTCCTTCAGCAATTCACTCAGATCCTTCAGAGATCCCTTCATCAATTAACCCTATGGTAACCTTTTTTGATTCATTAAGCAATTTATCCAGGTAATCTATCAGAGAATTCTGCAGGAATTTCTTCAGAGGCTCCTCTGGGGACTCTTCTAGGAAAATCTTTACAGGGATTTCTCCAGAGTTTCACCCAGCAATTTCTTCAGAAAATTCTCCAAGAATTGCTTTAGAAAAATCTCAACATGGGTTCCTCTGAAAATTAGTTCTACAGATATCTACAGGAATTTCTCCAGAGATTTCTTTGGGTATTTATCTAGAGACTACTGTAAATTTTATTTCTAAGGATTTCCCAAGGAATCTTTCAGAAATCAGGCTAGGATTCCTCAAGAGTTTCTCCCAGAAATTCTTCTAGAGATTACTCCAAGGATTGTTTCATGTAGTACTACAGAGATTAGTCCATATTTAAACTCTACCTAGATTTATCTACGAAAGTCTCTCCATGGATTCCTTAGTTGATTTATCCAGAAATTTCTCCATTGATTCCTCCAGAAATACCTCTGCAGGGTTTTCTCCAGGTTTCCTCCCACATAATTTTTCACAGTGATTCTTCCAGGGATTCCTCCAGGATTACTCCAGGAATTTCTCTAGGGATTCCTCTTTAGATGCCTCCAGAGATTTCTTCAGCAGTTTACCCAGATTCTTCAACGATCCCTCTATCCATCAACCCAAGTAATCCTTCTTTGACTTATTAAACAACTTATCCAGGTAATCCTTCTGAGATTGCTACAAGAATTTCTCCAGGGACTCTTCTAGAGAAATCTCTACAGGGATTTCTCCAGAGATTTACCCAGCTATTTCTACAGGAATTTCTCCATGTATTCCTCTAAAAAATGTTCCAGAGATTTCTATAGGAATTTCTCCAGACTCTTCAAGATTTTTTTCTAGGAATTTTCCAAGGATTCTCCCAGAGATTGAGCAAGATTACTCTGAGGATTCCTTCATCCTTCATTCCTACAGAGATTCCTCCATATTTTTTTTTCTAGAGGTTTTTTTTTTCAGAGATCTCTAAAGCTTACTCTAAAGCATTTTGTCTCAACCTGGGTTTTCATGACCCCCATCGTCTCGTCGGCTGACTTTTTTGTAAAATAGATAGAACGAGGCACTGACAGGCTAAGGGTACCAAGTAATACCAAGTATGGGAATGGGAAACGATGCTCTAAGAATTTCTTCATTAAATATTTCTAGAGGTTCCTCCAGGAATGGCTCAATTAATTCCTTCAGCTCCAGGAATTTATCCAAGGTCTTTTCAAAAACTTCTCCAGTAAAGAAGTCCCATGAGCAATTCCTAAAACAAAATCTTGGAGGAATCCCTAAAGGTACTTTTTAAGTAATTTCTGGTTAAATCCTTGGAGGAATCCATGACGAAATCTCCAGAGGAATTTATACAGGAATATTTGGAAGCAAACCACGAATCTCTGAATAAAAATTCTCGGGAAATTTTTGGAGGATGGAAAAATCTTGTGGGTGATTCATGTAGCAGCGATTTTTTCGGAGATATCCCTGAGAAGACTTTGAAGGAAAATCTTGAAGTAATTTTTTGAAGAATCCCTGGAGGAATTCCTTGCGGAACTTCTCAAGAGATTCCTGGTGGAATCGCTGGAGAAATCCCTGATGAAATCTCCGAAGTAATTCCTGGAGGAATCTCGAGAGGTCTACCTCGGGAAATTTCTTCAGAAATCACTGGAGAAGTAGCAAGAGTAATTTTTTAGGATCCCAGGAGAAATTCCTAGATAAAGACAAACATTTTTGTAGAAATTTTCCTGATGCTCCTGGTGGAATCCTTAGAGGAGTGGAAAGATTTCTGGAGGATATTCTAGAGGAAGAAATCTCTGAAGGGATCCCTGGAATATTTGCTTGAAAAATTCCCGGAGAAATACTTGCATAAATTCCTGGAGGGATCTCAGTAGAGATTATACTGGAGGAACTCTTCCCAAAATCTCTGAAAGAATCCTTGTAGAGATTTTCCAATAGAAATCCTTGAAATAATCTTTGGAGGAATCCATAAGGGAATACCCGACATGATTCCTGAAAGAATATTCCTGTAGTCCTATGGGAACCGGTCTAAAACAGTTAGTAACGATCAAAAGTTTTACATGAAGGAATTCTAGGAGGAATCCCTAGTAAAATCCCTACTGAAATTCCTGGAGAAATCACTGTAGGGATTACGGTAGAGATTATCTTGGAGAAATTTCAGGTGCAATCCCTAAAGGAATCTTCGAGGAAATTCCTGTAGAAATCTCAGGAAGAATGTCTTGAGGAAGCTGGTGGAAACATTGTAACTATTTCGGGAAGAAATCTTGATGGAATCTCTGTAGGAATTCCTGTAGGTATATTTGAAATGGAATCTTGAAGTAATTTCTTGTAGAATCCCTGAAGGAACTTCTGAAGAATTTTCTGGTGAAATCTCTGTAGGAATTTTTGACTCAATTTCCAAAAAAAATCCTGGAAGAATCTCGAGAGGCTACCTTCGGCAAATACAGCAGAAATCACTGGAGAAGAAACAGGAGTAATTCCTTAAGAGCCCAGGAGAAATTCCTGGATAAAAACAACAAATGTTGTAAATATTTTCCTGGTGAAATCCTGGTTACATCCTTGGAGGAGTAGAAAAATTTCTGGAGGATATTTTATAGGAATATCAGGAGAAAACGTTTAAAGTCTAGGAGGAATCCCTGGCGAAGTCGCTTGTGGCAATCGTGGAGAAAACATTGTAGGGATTACGGTAGAGATTTTTTTGAGGAATTACTCCTACAATTCTTTGAGGAATCTTCGAAGGAATTCTTGGAGAAATCTGGGGAAGAGTGTCTGGAGAAAGCTGGTGGAAACATTGGAGATATTTCGGGAGGAACTCTCGATGGAATCTCTGGAGGTTTTCCTGAAGGAAGCTATAGTTGAACTGGTCTCCAAATTGCGTTTACGGTCAGAAGTTCTTAAATGTCAGCTATAAAACGTCATTTTACTCAGAGGTTCAAATTATGAATAATGGCTTGTCCAATGATGCCAATTTGTTATATTATTTTTCTCTTACTTGGCGTAACGGAAACGGTTATGAGTAATCGTGAATATCTGAAAGAATCGTAAATGCGTATATAGTCGTTGACTGGGTAGCTGCTACTACATGCACAAAGTTTCATTTACAGTAAAAAAGTAGGTCTGAAAATGCCATTTTCTGCGTTTTGCGCTGGAAACGCTCTATAGCAGCGAAGATGAAGCAGCAGCAGCTGAACACGACTAGTTTGGATTCGAAATGTATTCAGAATGGATGCTTCTTCACCTCTTTTTGGAGCTTTTGTAACTGGGAAGGAAACGGCATGGCTGTGTAGTTTCATAAGCAATAGATTGTCATGACGGCAGAGCTATTTTTTCACCATTTGAAGAGACTGAACTGTACAGTTTTTTTTTCTTCGAATTCTCCACACAAAAAGCCATTATCATGAATTAAATAAAACCACCCAGCGAGAACATACACATCGGAGCAGATGTGTGTTCACAGCATAATACCCAAGCAGCACATATTGTTACAAGTAGCTTACAGCAACGGCTACTTAACATATTCAATAGTTACAATATGATACATTTGCAACATGGAAAAATACTGCTATGTAATCGAAAAAGCGCAAAAAGTCGAGTCTTATGTAACTTGTTTGTTCGTTACATAAGAAGTTTACAAGCGACTGCTATGTAATTTGTTGATTACGCATGGGTTTTCCCGCGACAAAAGAAATGAAACGGCGTTGAAGTTGTTGTAACTTTCTGACAGTTTTGGAACCGAACAACCATTTTAGAAATGAATGTCAATAAAAGTAATACGTATGATTTTCGAACGCGTAATTATTCACAAGTACATAACAGATTTAACATGCCGATTTGAATTTGTGGTGAAATCAATCATTTTACTTGCTCAAAATTGACGCGCTCATAAAATAGATAATATTATTATATTGAATAACACATGATACCTGGATTGTTGAGATATTATTCCATTAGAACTGACACAAAAAAAAATGAAAATTAACACTGTTACTATAATCAGCAGTGTTTATGATTTTAATTTAATTGTTTGTGAATAATGTGATTCCAAAATCACCTTGTTTCGTGTCCCGCAGTTGCATTTTCTGGGCTGCCTATCATAAATCGCCATTTAATTTCATCGATTCTGCATATATAATGCATACCTACAGGCGTTTGTTCTGATGTTATTGTTCAATAATAGATACATGCTGATGCGAAAAAATACATTTGTAAGGTTCTAATTTGCGCGTTACTTCAGCGTGGCATAACGTTTGGTAGAATTTGAATTCAACAGCTGTTTTGGTGTTATGAAACAGGGGTTGTGGGGATTTTGCCCCCACGAGCTGATTAAAGTTTAGGTCCTTCGGTAACTTTTTCAAGGACAAATTTAACATATTTATTGCACGTAATACAAACTGACAGTGCATAAGTGGACCATGTGGGAGTTGGAATCCCAGAACAAATTTCAACAAAGAAGACAGCCACTGACTCCTATCGTCTAAAAGTAATTAAGCTTAACAAAACAGAATCATTTACGGGATTGACTGTTTAACGAGAAACTTGCGACGATCGACGCGCCACAATAATTCGTGGACGGAGGGTATTAGAAGGGGCCCAGATAGCCGTAGCGGTAAACGCACAGCTATTCAGCATGACCATGTTGAGGGTCGTGGGTTCAAATCCCGCTGGTCGAGGATCTTTTCGTGAAGGAAATTTTCTCGACTTCCCAGGGCATAGAGTATCTTCGTACCTGCCACACGATATACACATGCAAAAATGGTCAATCGGCAAAGAAAGCTCTCAGTTAATAACTGTGGAAGTGCTCATAAGAACACTAATCTGAGAAGCAAGCTTTGTCCCAGTTGGGACGTAATGCCAGAAAGAAGAAGAAGAGGGTATTAGAACTAAGTTGGAGATGTTGATTTCGAAATTTTGAAGTAAACATCACCTCCAAACACTAGCGATTTTGTGGTGGAATGTTGACGTTTGATTACGAATTGTCTAGAGGACCCAAACACCTTAACGTTCAAGGATTCGTCATCGTAATCATCGAAACTTCAACAGCCATTTTTCAGTTCAAAACTGAAATTTACTCGTCGAAAATGTGTTCACTGTGTTTCGGTTGGAGAACATAATACAGTGAACTCATGAATATATTCATGATTTTGAACGAAAAAACTGCTTTTGAAAATTATGGAGTTGATGACGGATCCTGCCCCTTTAAACGAATTCTCGTCATTCCGTGTCATCGGATCAAAGATTGGCGTTCCCCACAAAAGTAGTAAAGAGAACATTACAAATGTAATTTGATGTTCTGTGATATGTCTACTCGCAGAAATTGTCCTTCATTTATTAATTTGTTTATTAATTATAACTAGTTCTATCGCACAACATTAAAAATAGAGATATTAATTAACGCAGCGAAACGAATTAAGACTAAGACAGCTAAATTTTCACATACTCTCATCGTCATCAAAATATTATGGAAATGTTCATTTTATGTTCGTGGTAAAACACGCGAGCAAAACAAACATTTTTAAATTTTTTATCACAGTCCTGTAAAAACATCTATGAATGATTATAATCCCTTCGAAAACAGTTCTAAAGGTTTCTGCTTCGACATCATATCATTACGATATTCACTTCATTGAAAAAACTTCAACATCTCCGTGCCTAAAATTATATCAGTTTCAATTTATGAACGTGGTTCTGACTTCAATTTATCTCCGTATCAACAAAAACACTTTTTTTAATGCTCTAAATCATCCGTGCGTAATAAAAAATATTGAAATTTGTTGTTCATGCGTAACAAGTTCAGTGTTCATTTTACCATCCTGTTCATTTTTTCACCCCTTCCCCTATGACAAATGGTAAACAAACTTCATGCTGTGACACACATGTGACTTAGCAATCTGTATGTAACCTAGCGTGTTATTTGTTTCTTTGCAACCACAGATTCAATTTCAATGTAACTTATTCATTTTGACAGCTCTAGGTTAAGTTACATGCAAGTAAAAATGCAACACCTATGTAATGTAAACAAAGCGTAGGTTACAATGTAATAGTTTAGTAACCAATATTGAAAGTCATCAATAAGATATGCTACAAATTATCTGAAATGCAACGGCAATGTAATTTGTTTTATTTTTCTAAAATATTGCATTTGTTACCAGTGCTACTTGGGTATAACACCTTCAACTCGTTACGCTCTGCGAATGTAAATGTTTGCCAGTCTTAAAGAGGAACGTGAGCCCATAAAAGCATAGTCTCACTCTGTCTTGCCGGTGGCAAGGTCAAATGGTGCCACGGCCGTTTTGTAACCTCACGTGGTTGCTCTACCCGTCGCTATTCATTTCCATCTCAAGGGTGCTCGACACAAGATTAAGGCTCGATCAAATGGCTTTCCGGTGTGCTGGATTATACCTAGCAGCCACCACATCAAACGAGCGGGCTTCAAGTCCTACGGCCAACCTATGTACAGTTGTGTCTCCATGTAGGGACGATAATTGGGACCACGTTCATTTAGAGCTAATAACATACTTATAGCAGTTATTACTAAAGCTTATATGAAACCTGGATCCAAACGCAAGAGGACTCCAAACTTTTTTTGTGTATTGTAATGACTCACTGGATGAAGCATGTTGTGCAGTTGCTATCATCTTTCATAAGCGAATAAAACATCAACTATTTTGTGATTTCAAACCAAAGTTTTTGAAAGTTTAGATGTTTCTGTTGAAACACAACTTGATAGATATACTTTCACAGCTGTCTAATGACTTTTTCAATGCACTGGGCAGAAAGTTAATTTATCTAAAACTGACTTTCGGTGATTGGCTCGCAATAAATCTTTTTTTTTTGTTATTGATGACTTTAATGCAAACCATCACTCATGGAATAATTCGCAAAGCAATTCCAATGGCAGAATTTTATTTAATGAGTGCTCTTCAGCATATTTCTCAATTCAATACCCTGATACCCCTTCTTGTTTTTCCTTTTCTACAAACCCTTCTACAATTGATTTGGTCTTAACCGACTCTAGTCACCTTTGTAGCCAACTGGTTACTCATGCTGATTTTGATTCTGATCGTGTCCCTGTTAGATTTCAAATATCCCATGAAGCGATTCTCAATCCTATCAGCTCCGCTTCCAATTATTTTCGAGCCGATTGGAATACATATGAGGCAAGCATCGAGTAAAATCTTGATGTTAACATTTCTTTGCAAACAAAACTTTATGCCAATGCTCTCGATATTAAAAAAATGGATTGTTGAAGCAAGGCGCATTACAATACCAAAATGTGGAAATGTGAAGTAAAATTTGAATACAATTCGAAGACGACGATCTTAAACTCTTGATCCAGAAAATTGTAACAAAATTTGTTATGTTATCAACATAAATTAAAACGGCTTATGTGTAATCGATTGATCTGTGATTCTTCGTAACAAATTATGTAATATTTTGTTTCCATTCGAAAGCAGCATTCAACTGATTTTGTTTCTTCAAAGTTCTTAAAACAAAATAAAACGAAACAAAATTTGTCAATTGTCATTTGTCAAATTGAGAACTTTGTTTTAATCCACTGGGTGGTTAATAATCAAAAGATCAAACGTTGAGGAATCCACGTAGTTGCAGTGCATCTCATATGGGAAGCATTTCTGTACCTGTTTGGCATGAGCGAAAAACAAACGGCTTTTGAGCGTAGATGCGAAGAATCACAAACAGGCTGTGAACGAGCATACAGGGATATGAACGTGGGGCTACAAAACCAACCGGGTTTTAGATTTATGCCACATTTAGGGTAATTGAGGCTGACGAAGTTGGTGACGAAATTTGGTGGCATGTTTTCCGTTCGCCGTAATGGAACCTTTCCGTGGGCGTTAGGTGAAAAACAGCGACATCCAATTAGCTTAGTAGTGCTTGAAGCAGCAGCAGACAGAACCGCAGCAGTATTTTGTGCATAACAATCATTGGAAATTATCTCAAGGGTGGAAAGATCTGTTCTGAGAACATGATCTGGAAGACTCACTGTACACTGTACACAGCACAAAGGCTGTATTGCATGCGTTGGCCTTTTGTGCGACTGATTTTGGGTTTTCACCTGTTCACGTAAAATATCCATTTCTCATGGAACCCAGCAAACCATCATCTATCTTACACGTCTGTCGCATGATGGTTTTGTTTTAAATGGGCAATTCTTGTTGAATTACGTTCTATGTGACGGAAAAGTTGTGTAATCAATATTATGTTCATTGAGACGAATTCGTCGCGAATCTCATTATTATTCATCCAATAAGTTTGATACTTAATTCCGAAAAACTTGCAAAACAAGGTCAAACATTTGGCATCAGCTAAACTCCACTAACTTTTCGAAGTTCTTGAGAAGAATAACCCTTCATCGTAGTTTGCCCCCCTCCAACCGCATGGAATCATAATCAAAAGGATCGAACCTTTAATGGAAAGCCACCCGAAAAAAAAGTTCCATTCGAAAGTTTGCATCTAATATCCCGTTTACTCTCTTGTCCTAACCAGGCAGAAGTAGTGCGGTTTCACACTGAGCACACGGTCGCCAAACTGTCTCTTTGATAGCTTTCTTTCTACCGAACATTCCGCAAGCGCCACCATCAGAGACGAGGATTAGGGACAAAAAGTCGAAAGACAGTACGTCGAATCGCAAAACGTTGAAAGGGACAAAACGCCAAGAGCAGCCGATTTTCAACAGCGATTTGCAATTGGCTCATATTGAATTATTTATTTTTTCAGGAAAGAATTTTTCTTTCAAGAAATTTTCATTTCATTCAAATTTATCCCACAACGCAACGCAAAGGGATGTAAGTGACATTTTGGATGATTTTGAATTAGGAATAACGAAAAATTTAACTGTTTCCAAGCATTCTAACTGTATTTTTAGGTAATTCCGTCCAATAGTAAAAAAGACAGAGGTCCGAAGAACAAAAGGTCGAAGAACAAAAACGAAGAGACAAGGATCGAAAATCTGTTCTTCTCACCAAGAAAATCATATTCGACCTTTTATCCTCTCGACCATTTGTCCATAAACCCACCCCTTTGTTTCTTACCCCCTTAATTATCTCCTACCGACAAGTTGTCCGTTTGACGTTTTGTCTTTTCTACGTTTTGGGATTCGATGTTTTGTCCTTTCGACGATATTGTCACCCAACCGAAAATGGAAAGCAGCAACGGACGCAGCAAACCAGCGGTTGGCTGCACAATTCATATGTGACTTCCACGTTGGGCTTCGCAGTAGGGTGCGGTTTAAATTACGAAAGGTTCAAAAACCGGAATTTCGAGTGTTTTTTCTAAACTCAATTCAAATAAAAAGAGAAACCTTGAAGATTAAATAAACGAAAACCAAATTTAGTACTATACCATTTCATTCCGCTAGAGTTTGTATCCTTTTCAAAGATACGCGTATTTCGACCTCAACTGTAAGGCTGTCTTTAGTGTCAACTTCTCGAGTATGAGAACATTTAATTGGCAAAAATTTCAGATAGAGTGAATAGCTACTTGGGCACTTCCATGATTCACTTTGGCATGGGGGGGTTTTTCTCGACCGAATTGGCTGAAACTTTGCAAAAAGAGAACTTCAATAGGACGCATATTGTGGCCAAATATGAGCTCAGTAGCTTTCAAAAAATCCCACTGCCGAAGTGAATCAAAAGTTCCAAGAATAGGATCCGGCTCCCTATATCGTTTCTTAAAATAAGCCGCACCCTATAGCGCAGTCGGTGTGTGGCGTGTGTCCTATTATTTCGGTGTGAAAGGCGGTCATTGAGCGGAGCGGAAAGAAAAATGAATTCCAGTTTTGTGCGCCATTTTTTCCACGTGGCTTTGAATGGAGACCGAAAAAAGCGGGGAAACTGCAGACCCGTGGTGGTCGTATGTCGTCGTTTGTTAAAAGTTTTTCGAAACAACAAATTTCAACTATATAAAATGTGTTTTTCGCAGTAGGTACTTGTGCTTCTTCACGGGGCTAGTTTTTGTTTTTGGGTGCCGTTGTCGGATGAATTTATAGGTTGCTATTGTTTGAGGATTTACGCCCAGTAGAGGGCGATTATTTTGGGGGCAAATGCAAAGGTGCTCCTATACTTACACTCATCGTGATCCTTGGCGGTAACGGTGAGGACCGTGTGCTGGATATCCTCATTTTCGTCCACCTCCGCCTCGTACAGGGCCTTGTCGAAGTACGGTGGGTTGTCGTTCTTGTCGGCGATTCCAATACGGATGAATTTCGTAACTGTGAAGGATAAGAATAGAAAAAAGGATAATGCATATTTTGAATTCAGAGAAAATTGAGAGTATCTCTCACTAATCACTCTCTGTAACAATCATGATCCATTGTACATCATGAGAGTTTGTTAATCGTTTACTGCTACAGCTCTATTTACATCGGGGGGATAACAGTGCATGATAAAACCCATCTATCACTATAGGATGTTCGGGGATTGTTTATCATGCCGGTAAAGTAGAATACACATCCCCAATGGTAAATAAGCAATTAAAATGGATTTTATCATCGCTCTCTCTTTGGGGTTATCCTTCGCTACTACTATTTATCAAGCTTGTTACAATTTGCGAAACATTGCCGATCATGGACCGATATAAATTCGATGTGTTTCTTCGCTTGACTTGATTGCACAAATCTTTAATTGAACCAAGGAATGAACTAAACTAGGAATGATGTCCTTTGTCGTTTTTTTTTTTTCATTTAAAACTCGGTATTGCCCAACTTCAAATAATGTAATTTCCTGCAATTGAAGGCACATGACTTAGAAAGGAAGCTTACTATGCATTTTCAGAAGCACTTGGGGATAGCAATTTTGGCAACGCCAATCCGGAATAATAGTCAACCCCAAGTCATTGCCAGAGCAAATCCAGTTATCGACTCTCTGCAGCCGTCCAGTGTAACTGACCATAGTATATTTAGCTATCAATTCGTATTTTCAATTTTCAGCCTAGTTTCTTTGTGTAGGTATTCAAGGAACGACTTTAACTAGCTATCGACCCTTGGCGAATGTATGTTAAGCCCGTTGGATAGGCACAATTGTGATCCGATTTGCCGTAGCAACTGCAAGAATATGTGTGCTTCCGGATGTGTTGCCACAAAATGTTGACTTTGTGCCAATCTTATGACACGACACCGAACGATACGATGGTTACTATAGACACATACGCCGGAACTCGGAACGGATGCCACCCGGTAAGAGATATTTAATCGACGCCAATTTATGATCGGCTGTATGGATGGAAACACACTGCATAGGAACGGGATGCAGTAGTGAAGGCAATTTGCAATACCGTAGGATACCTTACCGGAATCCGAGGTATACTTTCTTTATTCTTTCGTTCGGGGAAATTTATGGGCAGTGCAAAGCCACAAAAGCGGAAATTGATTCCGTTCTTGTGTTAAAACAGGAAATCAAAAAAGCTTACAGTGCATTTGGCAATCGTATTTGAAATATTACAGTCTTTGTAAATGGATTTCAGTTGAATATGGGTTGATCAATTTAAGTCTCAAGTCTCAATTTTAGTTTTGATAAGACCGATGCAAATTGCTTTTCTATACTAAATACGATGTCAATCTAAGATTTAATTTTCCTACATGTATCAAATTTATGTTTCACTGAATTGCTGGCTGTAAAAAGTATAATACTTGAAAAGTTTGTTATCTTTTTCTAAGTGAAACAAATTTAAGCAACACCTTTGTAGAAGACAGCATTTTGGTTGAACGTAAAGATAATAGTCCATTTTACGAAACAATTTTAAAAAGCTGATCGCTTATTTTGTAAATGAATTTTTGACAGAAGGCGGTGTCGTAACGTGTGAAAGTAACAGCAATATCATCTGTCGTTTCGTAAAATGAATTATTTACAATTTTTGTTGTCTGTTTTTTAAGTCATCAAGACATTAGATCACATTGAAGGGTTATATATGTTTGTGAACAAGTCACAGCTCACACCTTTATTAAATTGATATTATTCTTACGCTATAGACCCGTTCTTCCAACATGGTGTTCGTGATGTTCTGAATTGAAGAAGTTTCTTTGCATTCCTTCGTTTGATTGTTATTTTTGTATTGTAAGGTAAGGCAACATGCATGTTTCCTATTTTGAAACCATTAACAAAAAGAAAATGGACATCGAAGTCACAACAGAAAAAAATTGTTTCAAGAACGTTCGTAAGACACATTCCCCAAAGGTAAAACGACGACCCATTAAGTATAAATAATCGCCTTTGCTTCTTTTCCAGCTGGCAATGAACCTCACTCTGCAGGAAATAATGTAATTTCCTGCGATTGGAATCACACCAGACTAAGAGCACGCTTACAAAACAATTTTCGAAGTATTCGGGCAGCAATATGAGAAGGTAAGAGTATAGCGGGAAAAAAAATAGTGAACATCAATTCATTTGAAAAACAAATCCATTTACCTAGCGACTCTTGGCATCCCCATAGTCCAACAAACAGAAAGAGACTTTTTAAGCATTATTTTCTGACGTTACGTTTCAACCGAGACAGAGCTTGCTTCTAACCTAATAGTACAACAAGTACTTCTACGGTTACTTCATTAGAATGTCTTGTGATATATATGAATAAACTATACGCCATGAGAAAATGAGAAGATTCCTAACACAAAAAATCCTTGATCGGGACAGGATTTGAATCCGCCACTCTCAACGTAGTTTTGCTGAACAGCTGCGTGTTTGCCGCTATGTCTTATTAAGCCCGTAATTCCATACACTTTGCAATTTAAACAGCTATTACCAGAAAACTTACACGAGGTGATTGTTTAGTTTTCAAAAGTCACTAAACTATGGTGAATTTAAGATAAGTCATTTGGAAAGATCCAGCTGTGATTTTTTATTGTAGTAACTTTGAAAATGAATGCGTGTTACCACACGGACATTCTTCGAGCGTTTTGCCTCAAAATGTTGACTTTGTGCCAGTTTACTAACACGATGCCAAACGATAGCACTATGCAATTCCATGCCAAAAAAAACGGAAACTATTTGCGTAAACATGTTACTTATTGCGGACACTTTCGGCCGCCGCTGGACTGAAATATTTAATAGACGCCAATTTATGAGCAGCTGTTATAGATCGGAGCATGCAACTGAAATGCAGTGGTGATTTCATATTTGCGGCAAATACCCTTGGATACCTGGGGTCATAGGAATGGGAGTGCCGGCACATTATGAAGGCACTAAGCAGTAATGGACTCTATTTATATAGTTGAATAACATGACAAGTCGAACGAGTGGAGCTCTTTAAAGCTGATTTTTTTAGCTTTTAGGGTTGCATTTCACGCATAGAAAATGCTAGAAATCGTTCCATATTTTGATTTTAGTTTGTAACATTTTAATTGATGCAGGATTGGTAGCAGATTTGTTTATCGATAAATTACACTGCGGTAAACTTTTCTGTTTCAAACAATAATATCGCTATTACCCAAGTAACCACTAACCCGGTAATTCGCCTTTTGGGCTAATTAGGCTATTATACGGCCGATATAGGGCATGTCAGCTCTATAAACGCCCTATATTATCACGGAGGGCGAATTAAAGTGCAATTTGGTTACTTGGGTAATAGCACGTCTAGTTATTGAGGTATTGGTTGTTGAAAATTCTGCGTTGACGATATCAGCCAACTTGCGTGCAAGTTTACTAGCTTGTGTGGCAATTTATTTGCTTAATTTGCCGCAGAGCTCAAATTTCAAGTGTTAAACAATACTTATCATCAAATTTTGTATTACTTCCGATGATCAAAGCTTTTTTTTATGGGTTTGAAAAGTATTTTGCCATAAAAGAAAAGCAAAGATTGTTGTATGGAATCTGTAAGCATTTTAAAAAGTCGAATCGAAATTGAAAGTGCAATTTCATCTAAATTACTTTTTGAATGAAAGTGGAAGACGCATGCTTGCATGCTGGATGAATTAAATCATGAAAAAAGTTTGATAAAACATACTTTAAGTTTCATGTGAACATAAACGAAACCAGTGTTATATTCAAGTTTGGTAGCCTATTGCTCAAAATTGTGACATTTCACACCAACCCCAAATCTACCAGACACATAATGTGATCCTTAGGAACTTTAAAAACCTCATACCACAAAAAAAAAACAAATAATAATCGAAAAAAGACCAGACGGAAAACAAAAAACTTATGTTTTTCATTCCTTGTGTTATAACGACAGGTATTACTGTTCAAAACCACTTTCGGTAATTTTTTCTTACTAAATTTATCCAATGAATTTCTTCCAAGATGCTTTCAGGAATTAAACCAGATATTTTGGGAATAAGCCCAAAAATTATTCCATCCATAATAGCTTTCGGAAATTCCCCAAAGATTCACTTATCGATTTTCCCCATATATCATTTGAAGACATGTCCAAGAATTTAATCAGCAATTTCTGTAAAAATGTCTGCAAAATTTCCTTAAGGATATCTTCAGAAATTACGCCAGAGATTTTTTCTTACATTTTGAAGGTATTCCTACAGATTTATTTTGAATTTATTTATATAGGAGAATAATTTATTATGTTCAGAAATTTTACCAATCTATCTAAGACTATCTCTAAAGGATTGTCAAAAAAAAAAAATTCTCAGAAAATTTTAGATAAATTAACGAAAAAACCCGAAAAGTATCTTTAAACTATATCTTAAAATAATCTCTGACTAACAACTGTAGAAGTTCCTTATAAGTTCCTGCAAAAGTCTCAGGAAGAGCCTGTTGGGAAAATAATCATTTGAATCTCTGCAAAATATTCTGTAGAATTTTTCGAAGGTATTCCTTAAAAAACACCCTACAAAATCCCTGAGCAAATTGTTGTTAGCATAGCAGGAATATTTTGGTAATTGCTGTAGTATTTGCTTATACGAAACTTAAATGAAATATTGAATGATCGAGAAATATTACGCTTGAACAAAAATAATTGATAAACGTTTGCAAAAAAGCATAGTTCATTCTAAATTAAATTCTGAGAGGAAGTTTCAGGAGCAGCTTAATGATTGAGGTATTTTTTGGTGAAGTCATGGATGATTTTTTTTATTGTACCACGTTTAGCATAAGGGCGTTCGGCATAACAACCGTTTGGCATAATTAGTGATATAAAATAAGCAGATTTAAATACAATATATCACATACAATAAGTAATTTCTTCTGCACCTTTGAAAACTGACAAACTGATTTTTTTCCTTGAATATCGGCACATTTCAAAGCTTTTTACCGAGATTGGCACAACCGCGCACAAGAAATTCTTACTGGTTCTCAGCAGACTAGAGTACAAGACAGTGACCTGAAATGCCGAACGGTACGCAATCTGGTTGTTTTTACATCGTAATGTTTTAACCTAAGCAAAATGAAAAAAGTGTCTTAGAAACAATCAAGAAAAAAAAGAAAAAAATCTTGTGTAAAGTTTTTAATAACATTATCAACAGTGGTTGTCAGAAAGATTTGTAACTTCATAATTTTACGAAAACCAATTTTACTTATTGAAAGCAGGTTTATGTATGACTGATATTCACGAACAGGTTTTCAGCAATTATTACAATAGCATAACTTGATAAAAGTACGTGACACTTCTTCTTCTTCTTACTGGGACAGAGCCTGCTTCTCAGCTTATTGTTCTTATGAGCACTTCCACAGTTATCAACTGAGAGCTTTCTATGCCAATGACCATTTTTACATGTGTATATTGTGTGGCAGGTACGAAGATACTCTATGCCCTAGGAAGTCGAGAAAATTTCCAACCCGAAAAGATCGACCGGTGGGACTCGAACCCACGACCCTCAGCTTGGTCTTGATGACGACAAACTTGGTAAAAGAAGGGAAAAATATATGCAAAATATTGAAAGCCTTGATCCAAAGACTATTGTTGCAGCATAATTCAAAAATAGTCTTCATATGAGAGCAAATCTTGTTGTTTAAAATGTTTGAAACGTTTGGAAAAGTAAACAGAGATTAAATTAAAAACACGTAAACAATCAATGCTTTGGGTCCATTGCCAGCTTCTCAGGCGAATCCTGATCACCTACCATTCCCAACGTCCAACTCCGTAGCATTTGTGAGGGTGTCGCTGAGTCGAAGGCCTCTCGTTTAGTAAGTGCTACATCAACATTTTCTTCCAGCATTCTCAAGTTACGGTGAAGATGGGCGTGGCCAGGAATAGCGATTTTTATACTTTTGGTATTATTGTTTAACCCAGTGCTTCCCACACTTTTTCAACTTTCGCCCCCTTAAGGCCAATATCTATCTGAAATCGCCCCCCTGATATGTGGTTCAAATATTTTAATAATAATATTTCAATAACATTTTTTATTGTCCTTGACTCGCATATCCAAGGAATCATAATACATTAGCTATTATGTACGTTTGAAAATATTTTCTTTAATATCGGTAACCTGGATTGTAATTTATAAAATCAATTTTAACAATAACTTGCGTCCAATACAGGCTTTTCAATCAGTCGGTAAAAGCTCGGTCCTGTTTTAACTCAAATGTAATGTATAGGCGCCCTGTGACGTAGTTCAAGGGCGAAGTTCTCCATAACTGAACCAAATGCATTTTTTTCCGTGCAAACGCATTTATTTTTACATGAATACGTCATATTTGGATGAACTGCATTGATTCTGTTCGCAATTGGTCGTTTTTGGAAGATCTCACCCCGTGAATTGTGATTTCATATTGATTGTCTGACGTTTCTGGGAACGCTTTTCTTTATGCTATCAAAAAAACCTTAAAGAATCGATTTTTCGGACGTTCTGGAGGTTTAAATCCAACATATCTCTGTAAATGGTGTGTTTTTTTGGCATCGTTGGAACCCGATTTTTATCTGCTAAATTTTACAAAATTTATTTATAAAATGATCAGAAACATCAAAAAATATACTGTAGATTTTTTTTAAGAAGCTGGATAATAACTTCCAAACCTTAAAGTTCACATAAAAAAAAATCGTTGTATAAAATATTGGGCATCTGCAAAATCTTGTGAAAATCTCAAATGCTGACCATTCTCAAAACTCATATGATATTTAAAAACCTCAATGTATAAAACAAATATTTTGTGTTTGACAATCATGTAATGTTGTCTACCATAATTTTAAAATGACCATGATTAGATATATAACGATCTTAGGTAAAATAGGCCTGGAAATAGTTAAGTTTGGAATTGATTAACTTTCAGATGTGTGTCATCCAAAGGTTTTGAGTAATTATTTTCAAATACTCCCGTGTTAGCTTTTTCGCCCCCTTTCAGGATATTTCGCCCCCCTAATTCTGTTTTACAAATTTTCGCCCCCTTGAGCCTGAAAATCGCCCCCAGGGGCGCGAATTCGCCCACTTTGGGAATCACTGGTTTAACCCATCTACCGGCAGCTTCATTTTTCACCACTAATCAAATATTGAAATAGCGATGACTTTTTTGTTTCTTGATATTTTTGCACCATTCTTTCACAAGTTCTCAAAAAAACTATTCTAGTTTTCGAATATGTGTCGATATTGATAATTGTTCATCTGTATCCGGAGTTATTCCAAAATACCTTCCTTTCACATAAATATCTCAGGCTACAGAATTTTCATCGTATTCGGACATTCATTGTGTTGTAAAAAAATGAAGCAATTTGGCGCCGCCGTCTTCGAATAATGAGCATTTATGTTTCTGGTACCACCCTGAACAAATAAAGATCTTGAAAACTCTAAAAAGCCTCATATCGTAATTTTCAGATTCCTCAAAGAATACTGAACCGATTTGTATATTTTTTTCAGAATAGCTCCTCATTACCAAAAACAAAATGGCTGCCAAAGATATTTTATATGGGAAATGTCGGTCCCCAAGGAACATCGGAATATCTTCTAAACCAAATCACCAATAATTAATATCGACACGGCTTCTTAAACTAGAAGAGTTTTTTGAGATCTGGTGAGAAACAAAAAAGCTATCGCGATTTGAATATTTTTTTAGCGGTAAAAAATGAAACTGCCGGTAGAGGGGTTAAGATTGGTTCAAGGTTTACTCGTCAGCCTTGTTCCTGAAAGCAATCTTGATCAGATTATCAAAAGGAACATAACATTTGTTAGTATCCAACCTACGAAGTATACCGTAACCAAGCTAACGCTAACGCTAATATATTAAAAGCTTCAGTGTCAACAATTATTCTAAAAGAATAATTTATAATTGAAAAAAGGGCAATCTCTTGATTGTCGATAAACAATAGGTTTATTTAAAAGAGTGGCATTGTTGAATAAAGCCTAATTTTGTTTTGTATCAATTAATTCCAAAATAAGCCTGATGTAATCAGTGAGATGCAAAAGAAACGTAAAAACGAATGTCACTCTAAGTAATCCATGGTTTCAGACTCATTATGCCAAACGACCGTTATGCTAAATGACTTTATGCGAAATGACCATTAAGTCAATCGGCTTTATGCAAAACGGCTTTATGTCAAACGACTTAACGGAAAAGATGAGCAACAACTGGATGAATTAGTGCAAAAATTGATAGGATAATCTCCGGAAATCCTAGAAAAGTTTTCTAAGTAATCCCAGTGGAAATTAATAGATTAAGTAGGGGGGTTTCTCCAGGCATACTTTGAAAATTTTTTGGACCGATTCTTGGGAGAATCGGTGAGGCAATTTCTAGAGAAATTTCTGAAATGATCCTTGGAGAAGCCCCTGGAAATCCCTGAGAAATATCTAAAGAAATCACTGGAAGAATTCTCGATCTATTTCTCAATGAGCATGAGAATAAAATCATGAACCTGTAGAATAGTCGTATGACCGTGGAAATCCAAATGGTTTTTAAAACTCTCAGGTGCAGTATGCTTGTCCCATTACTGTAGATCTCACACTTAACTAATCTGTTAGAATAATATACACACTTTCAATTTTCCTTTTCTCAAAATGTGAAAATGAAATTGTGAAAATACCACCAAATTTTTCTATTTTTACAGAACAAAAGTTAGGAAACATAGATATATTCGAATGCAATTTTATATTTTGGTCGGCCTTAAGTCAGAATGGACCAAGTACGAATCTTGTGAAATTAGATCATTCTGTAATTAGATGCAGAATTACTTTTCCTCCATTTCGAGGGTGTATACTCATTTACAGGAATTAAATTCCCTGATTTTTCTGAAAAACGTTATGTATGTTTTCCTAGATGATATCTTGGGGGGGATGTCAGGGCTGTTAGCGATTAATCGTACTAGAAATAAGAACTTCAGAGACCTCTTCCCTGAAAAAAAAAACTGAACGAGTCCATACATGCATTTTGAATATTAAACGAAACCTAACCGGAATCACGACATGAGAATTTCATTCCTAAGTTGAACATACATTTTTGTAAGAATATTTCCAAGACTTTTGGAATTTCTCGTCACATTACGACGAGTATAACAGCTCGTTTTACTGTAGATTACTTTCACATATTACTCCGAAGATCTCTTCAGGAGTTAATTTTGAAATTTTTCACGAACTTTTTTAAGGTTCCATTGAAGAATGCCAAATGATTATTGAATAATGAAAAAAGGATTTTAGGAACAATTTCTGAGAATAATCGTGGCTGAATTTTCAAGAGAATATTAATGAAAATTCCTGAAATTAACCAAAAAATATACTATGGATTCTTGGGTTTCTTGGAAAAATGTTGAAACGATTTTTTCAAAAAGCGGAACCGTCTAAGATTATTTGGTCCAAATTCTAAAAACTATCCCCGAATCAGGAGGAATTCTTTGATTTTTTTCTAGAAAGTATGGAGAAATTACTAGAACTCCTGAAAAATTCGTCAGGATCTAATAATATATCAGAATAGTCGCGAAATAGCATCTGTAGGATTCTCTGGAGCCTCTAGAATTTTTTACAAGGGTTCATTCCAAGCAGCAATAAAAAGTGTTCTTAGAGATCATTTTTTTTAATAGAGAGTTTTAAGACCTTAATCAAAAATAGATTCTTGCATTACAATAGTAAACAAAAAATCTGCTTGCCAATGAAATGTACTTTTTTTCATTTCTGTTGTAATTTTAGCTCTTTTCCTACAAAGTTTTTTTTTTTTTGTTTAGGCGAAAAAACATATTTGTAAAACAATTTAGTTGTCAACTCATAAACTGCTCATGAACGACACCCAACTGGTACTGTACTTGCCTTTACCAACTTGGGAATCTTAAGTTTTGCTTCTATGTCTAAACATGTTTCATGCTGATTAATTAAAATCATTGAAAGGACTGAACATGTGAATAAGCGTTTTGAAAGCGGCACAGCCGAAAAAAAATGGGTAGAGGAAATTTAGTGTCTCAAAAACTACCCTATTGCACCATGCATTTCCGCTTTAAAATAATTTCCCTGAGTTTAGCCAAAATTCCCTGAAAATTCCAGTTTTTCCAGGTTGCATCAAATTCCCTATTAATTCCAGGTTTTCCCAGGTAATAAACACTCTGATTTCACTTTGATCAGATTTGATGGATGTTGTAAACTGAAAGAGATATGTTAAAACAATTACTTTGGATGATCAATAAAACCGATAAAAGTAAGGGGAGGGGTGGTAAAATGAACACCTTAAGGATATCATCTTTTTTTCTGATAGTAAAACGAGGAATTTGTATAGTTCTATCACACAACATCAAAAATAGGGATGTTATCTATAGCAGCGACACGAATTCAGATTGAAATAGCTAAATTTTTACATATTTTTTAAAACGATGCAAATTTTCGTTTTGCCTGCATTATGTGGGTAGAATGAACAACACTGTTGGTGGTAAAATTAATATCATGCAAAAATATAAGCAAAACAAATATTTCTGAAAATTTTCATTGTATTCTCGAAAATATATTCAATAATGATTGTTACCCATTCAAAAATAAATGTAAAGTCATCTACGCCAAATCAGGCGGGAAGGTAAGGTAAGGTAGTTTTATGGCAGAGAGGATTGCTTTTGGTTAACCGACTGCTTATGTATCAGGCGTAAGGAAAGGCGTGCTATATAATGATGGAAGAATGGAAGCGTTGGGAAACGCTTCCTGGTCCGTATCTGAATCTAGCTTTTGAAAGATTAGTTAAGAGTGGACGATATGAGTACCGTAAACCGGGGGCAAATTGATCACATTCATACAACTTTTTGTTGTGTTACCCTTGGGAATTCAAGTATTGTCAAATAAATTTCGACAAAATCAGTACTCCATTGATCTTTATCAGTTTATGTAATTGACTTTTCATGAAGTTATATGTATTTAACATATCATAAAAATAATTTTAATATCAAAAAAATAAAATGACACACTGGGGCGAAATTGATCACCATATAACAAAGCAAAGCAGGTTTAAGAAAAAAATGTCCAATTTAGGTCTCCTGATTCTGAAAATGATGTTAAAGTTCTTACAACTCAAGTTTTTGATCATTTTATTGCAAAATTAAACTTTGAAAATCTGCCTAATACGCCTAAATTTCCTTGAAATGAACTCATTTTTTTAGAATAAACGGTTTTATGAGCAAAAAACTATACTTGCTATGCTGTATGATATCAAAAATGAGTTCAGTAGTTCATACTTAAGCTCACACAACATTTTAAATACTCAAAGTTGACATGTACTCATAGCACCAGTAGATTGTTTAGCACCGATACTTCCAACGGTATTGCTTACACCTTCAAAAAGGGTGAATATTTCTATGCAAAACTGAGTATAATAAAAATGAAATAGTGCAACATCGTCATTAGACATCCATAGACTAGAAAACGTTGAATGTCTGTGGTACCAACGAAGCCTTCAGCATCCTTCGAAGGAAATATTTTTTGGTACCGACCTGATCAAACTCGCCCCACTGAGCAATTTGCCCCCGGATTACGGTAAGTGAAAGATACAATTACAAAGTACGAGGAAAGGGACGGCTCTGGGATTGAACACATGAACTTCTGCTTATGAAGCAGAAGCGGCAGCCATTAGGCCACCAACCCCGTCACCTCTCTTAGAGTAAGATGGGGCAAAAGTTCGACCTTAGTGGTATAATCAAAGTTGCCTGGAAAACAATAGCAGTTGAAACAGAACAAATACCATACAGTGAACCTTCAACATATTGGCTACAATTTTGCTGAACAAACTTGTGTCAAAATATTTACCCATTTTAAGTTATAACAGTTTCAAAATTGAATGTCTTATTCGAACTTTTGCCCCACCGGTGGGGCAAGAGTTCGAATCTAGTGTGGGGCAAAAGTTCGCTGGTTAAAACACAAAATATCGATACTTTTGACAGGCATACTTTATACCAGCCGTAAGCTTAAGTTTGCCGAAAAATACACACTAAATTTTCAGCAAAAAATTGCCCAAAACAGGGTTAATTGTAATATACTCAAAAATAGCAGTTTTTCGCAAACTAAGTGGAAATGTAAAATTTTGATGACAATTTTCGCACGATTAGGCAAATGTAGCTAAATTTGAAGATAATGTGTGGATTTTAGGCAATTTGCATTTTTTTCCTTGAGTTTATACATGGGTCGAACTTTTGCCCCGCTGATTTGAACTTTTGCCCCACTATGGGCCAAAAATTGTTTCCAAGCATTTATGCAAAAACTAATACACCTCAAAGCATCCTTATGATAGGCCTAGAAACGCCCTTACATAAAATATTGAAAAATACTTTATCTTCATTTGATTCCATGCAACGAAATTTTGCCCGGAAATTACAATATTCACGTCGAAAAACAACAAATAGCCACAACTTTTCCAAATCTCAACCAATTTTCATGGTATTTGGAGTAAAAGTCTCTTACTTGAATAGAATTCGAACCACCATGACATTTATAGGCTTTGTTTTTAATTGAGCTAGAAATCTTAAAAAGAAACTCTTGCACCACTCGAACTTTTGCCCCACTTTACTCTACTCTTTTCTATAATATCAAAAATGTTTTTTGGGAATGAAGCCTGGAATCCTGGAGTCCCCATATTTGTAAATCTGGCCCTGCATTTCGAGACTCCTTCTTATCCAAAAAGATAATGAACTAGACTGATCTTTTACCACTAAGTACTGTTCATTTTATAAAGTGGACACATTGCTTTTGCTATATCTTTTTTATTTATTGATAAAATCGTAATCGGTTTGCTGTACATCGTTCAACAATTACTCTACAATGTTATGAAAATATAAAATCTCACAAAATGCGTTTGGTTGAAGAACTGAATAGTTTTTCCAAAAACTCCCAAAAAAAAATTGTTTGTCAAAGTTAAGCATTATTTTTCGCATAACAAAAATCCTCATTTTCATGAACAAGTTGTATGTTGGTATCCTTTATCATATTACTAAAGGTAGTGCTTTAAAAAAAATCAAAAATATTCCACCGTTCTCTGATACTGGGTCATTCTAGTGATTTATCTCTTATGGCCAAATTTGATGAAACACTATCCTTTTACTCACAGCAAAAAATTTAAAAAAAAATCATGTTAAAAATTGGTTTAGATTACCAAAGAAACTATAATTGTATAAATGAGAGCCAAATCGCGAGTCTTAACCGCATTCTTAGGTATATTTTTTTCTCTTTATGGTCGTTTTATTGAAAAATATCGTACTTTTAAAATCTTGTACGTATATCTATCGATCTACAGCAAATTGTAAGCGTTTTTCTCCAAATACTTTGATGGCTAATTTCAGAAATAATTATGAAAATAATACATGGAAAATAAATTAGATTTTAGTATAGCAGTATTCCCAACTCTGATTATTGTCATTGTGCTTTGGAAGTTCTTCTGGAAATAAAGCATTTGTTTTACTATTGTGATTCAAATTTGACGTGGGGACCAAATAAGCAACTCTATGAAAGCGTAGGTTATTTTCCATATTAATATTTTAAACCAAAAATTTCTGCTTCTACCAGTTCCATTTGAATCTATAATAACTTCCACTCGGCTGGTTAGCCGTAAACCGCGATTCATAATTAAAAACATGTATTTATCGAGCAACGGACTCATGTTCCGTAACCGGTCGTTTGAGAACGTCGCGACCCATTGGAAGCCCACACAATAGATACCTCAGCCAGCGCAGTTGCTGGCTAGTGTAGTGTGCTACTCCTATACCTAAAAAAAAAAACAATGCGCTCTCGGGCTAAGCATTGGATATATATAGAAAGCGTTGTGTTTGGATGGGCATCTAATTCTTCCGAAAGAGGTGCACTTTGCGAAAAAGGACCACGTGATTATTGAGCTGAAATCGAATTCAGGTTAACTTCTGCGTTCATGAGTCCTCTCATGGCGTAGTGGTAACGCGCCCCAACTAGAGATCGGGGAGTCGTGAGTTCGATTCTCACTGAGAAGACGTGTAACTTTTTCGCAAATCTTCACATCAATTTGTCTATCTAATCCAATTGCAAATTATATGTAATGTTTAGCTTTTCGGTAGTTGTTAAACTTCCACTCGGCTGGTTAGCCGTAAACCGCGATTCATAATTAAAAACATGTATTTATCGAGCAACGGACTCATGTTCCGTAACCGGTCGTTTGAGAACGTCGCGACCCATTGGAAGCCCACACAATAGATACCTCAGCCAGCGCAGTTGCTGGCTAGTGTAGTGTGCTACTCCTATACCTAAAAAAAAAACAATGCGCTCTCGGGCTAAGCATTGGATATATATAGAAAGCGTTGTGTTTGGATGGGCATCTAATTCTTCCGAAAGAGGTGCACTTTGCGAAAAAGGACCACGTGATTATTGAGCTGAAATCGAATTCAGGTTAACTTCTGCGTTCATGAGTCCTCTCATGGCGTAGTGGTAACGCGCCCCAACTAGAGATCGGGGAGTCGTGAGTTCGATTCTCACTGAGAAGACGTGTAACTTTTTCGCAAATCTTCACATCAATTTGTCCATCTAATCCAATTGCAAATTATATGTAATGTTTAGCTTTTCGGTAGTTGTGAATCTATAATGGTTTTCCCTAAAAAAAATATCGGTGAAAAATGATTTCATGATATCATGCTCTATAAATAACTTGATATTTATCAGCAGGCTTGTGATTGATGGTGCTTTCGAAGACAAGACTTTTTTAATATAAAAATATAAAGATTGTTGAAGATTCCAGTAAATTTATAATAATCATTGTTTTTGATAGCCTCCAAAAATCGAGTGTTCTAAACGTTGTGCCTTATTAGTGTTAAATTTAATTATTTTTGTTGAATTTTTGATTATCACAATATTGTACAATATTAGTCGAACGATGTGCAGAAAACCGATTGCAATTTCATTGATGAATCAAAAAGATATTGCATGTACTAGGTGTCCACTTTATAATATGACCAGTCCTTACATGTGATTATTTGCATTCGCATTTAAAAAAACACGATACGAGAAAATTCTAGTATATCTTCAAAATTCGCCAAATTTCATGTTTACTCAAATTATAATTCCAGCTACAAGAGAAACTTCACTCAAACAAATACGACCATAGAGCCTTTCCAGATTACCATATTCGCTGCACTTTGCAATTCTCTCATTCCCGGTAAAGCACTGTCAGCAGCCAAGCAAGCAAAGGAACACAAATTGCCATCTTGGCATAATAAACCTCGAAAAATGATGACTCCCAAAATTCTGGCAAGCGCCGATAAGAACTTCCGATTCGCAGAACGTTGCTGGCTGTAGAGATTTTTCCGTTTCTGGTAGGCTCTCTACTTACAAGAGCCTTACTTGCCAACCACCAGAACGAACGTTTAATAATGGAAAAACGAGTAGTTTACCAAAGCATTCTCTTATCGCCTACTCGTTTCGGATTGTACCATTTGGTTCACCAGGAGTCTTATTTAGTTTAAATTTTCGATCTGGGCCTTCTGTTTAAGCTTCGCACAATTGTGCAAACTGTGTGTGTGTGTGTGTGTGATACAATCCACCTCCCACTGGCCGGCAGTGCTTTTATGGAAGAAAATTGTATGCATGTATTTAATAATACCCTTCGATATCTTTATATCTGCAGACAATTTTAGCCCAGGAGATGAAAGGTGATAGCTCTACTGAAATTCCAACGACCCATTTCAAGAATGGCAGTAAATACACACACATTCTGAGGTCATTTTCATTTACAGTAAGCCCCGCATAAAAACATCCAGATATCAAATGGATATATGCAATGTTTTTACACTTCCCGAATCGAAAATTATATTTTCGACCCTGGCACGTATTTAGTTTGAATTGGTAATAAGTGAGTAAAGTAAACAATAATAAAGAACGATTTTACCAGGATGTGAAGCAGTTTTTCTCCGTCGCCGCACTGGGGTTTCCGTAAAATACTATACACTTTTTCACCGCACTCCACGCGTAACACGTTCGATCCTGACCGCATCACCCGCCCCCGCAGGAGCAAGCGTCGCAGTCAAAGGATCACACACTACTCTTCGCACAATTGTGCAAACTGTGTGCTGAAATCGACAATTGAGGAGCATATGTTCAAAAATACGCTTTTTTGGAATGGGAAATCAACGAATCGCAATCGTATAACTTTGGAGAGTGTGAACATATTGTACTGTGGGAAAACAAATCGACTTCCCTAGAGATGTCTCTTCGGAAACTTCAAACGCAAATACGATAAGAAACACAATGTTTGATCTCATGAACGAGGATTTGAGTAGATGATTGTTTGTTTGTCACTGTTACGAAAATCGAATGAATGGACTTCCCAGCAGTCGGTTTCTATTGAAGTCAGCATCAATGTAAACACTAACAGTAGCAAATTTGATTTATCTAAAACTAATGAAACGTGCTACGATTTCATCTTTGCAAGCTCAACATTTGTCTTCGGGAAGCTAAAACTCGAACTGAAAACAAACCGTACGTAATCCATTTCCGGCGAGCTCATTATTCCAAGCATTGCATTACATCGTACACGTTCATCGCTCTTGTTATTCGTTCCCATATATATGTGTGAGTTTCAACAAAGAAAATAGAAAACGAGTGTTTATCTCGTTATTTCCTTGACGGAGAGGACAATTCAGAAACGAAGCATTAGTTATATTCCGAAGAGATCACAGGATGGATCCGAGCATTGTCAAAGTAATCTTACTGAGTGCAGCAATTTCGGATAACGACAAATGGACTACCCCTACTGATTGGGGCTCAAACTCTGACTTTTTACCATTATGAAAACAACAATTTTGCTTGTTCGAATGGAAAGTAAAATCCTAAAATCCAAGGTCTAACCGTTCGTAGTATGAGGTGGGCAATTTTTATGATAGAAAAAAAAACACAACAAAAGAGTCCAAATAACCATAGTGGTAAATGTGCGTCTCTTCAGCAAAACCATGCTAAAAGTTGCAAGTTCAAATCCCACCAGTCGGTGATCATTTTTGATCAAGGATCTCGAAATCGGCTCCAGAACATACCGAAAGTTCTTGATGATCTTGATTCTTGAAATGATTCTATGTTGCATACTGTTGGAAATTGTCAACGCTCTCAGAATATTCCGCAATAATAATCCCGGAAATGAAACAACCGGAGAATGGGTATTGATTACTGTCCGGTAGATTATTATTTCCCTGAGAAGATTACATAATTTTATCAATGTAGAATCCAATTTGTGTAGCAGTATGTTGTTTGCTGTGTTTTATATAATTTTAATTATTTTTGTGAACTTACGTTGAGTCCCGATTTCAGTATTTCATTTCTCTCCGTGTAGTCAATTCAGTCTGTCTCGTGTCGTTTTGGTCTTCAACCGTTGTACAAATATCTGTTCTAGTATTTGGTCGTATTAGTCCGTACTATTAAACCTGCCGTACTAAAGTTAGTCAATTCATTTTGCATGTAACTCAAATTGTTTAGATTTACCTCAGTTGTAATAGTAG
Organism: Aedes aegypti; assembly: GCF_002204515.2. Classification (NCBI taxonomy): domain Eukaryota; kingdom Metazoa; phylum Arthropoda; class Insecta; order Diptera; family Culicidae; genus Aedes; species Aedes aegypti. The sequence goes on from NC_035108.1 coordinate 408,152,027, forward strand.
AAGCATTAACCTAAGAATGCTAATGTCGCTGCTGTTCGTGTTACCAACATCTAGTTTGCGCACTGACAGCTTGAGTACCGGTCCTCAAAGTGTCAAACAAATTTTAAAATCATCCACTACAACATGGCATCGCCCAATCAATGAAAAGATATAGTTAAAGGTGATAATAAACTAATTCAGTTTTGTGAGAACAACGCCATTAGCGTTTTACTACTAATATTTCTATTGTTGTAATAGTAGGCGACTATAAGAACTTCTAGGTTACACCCTTTAGGTTATAGGTTTTTACATAATTATGCGAATGAACAATTTTCATAATTCAATTTACCTTTTAGCATAGGCTTAATTTCACTTAATTTTACTGCTTAGATTTAGGCTATAAGGCTAAGAATTTAGGATTAAGTATCTGTTTGTAGAACGTGTACTTTCACTTGCTTGTTTTCTTCTGCATCATAAAGAAACTTCAAACCCATTCCCTGACTCACCGCACGACAGTGAAAATTGTCATTTCTGACCCGTTCGCCCGACAATAGGGTGTCCCAAATATGGTTGTGAAGGCGCGATGGCGAGGATTCGCCAACACATACATTTACTCAATATGCATCATATTATACTTCCGGCGGAAAAAAAATTGAAGATTGATGTGTCGCATGATACGATTCCCATTGGGAGTTGTCTTCCGGTTCGTTAGCCCGTTGTCAGAAACTGACCTCTGCTTCTGGTTTCACTGCTTTTTCCCGCCAGTTTCTCTGCAGGATAGACGTTATCTCCACGACCATAAACTCGCTAGATTCCAAAGGTGATCGCTTACCATTCTGTCTGAATTTAAGTCCTGTCCAAAAGCAGCCGTCATGCGCTTCGTTCCATGTTGAACCTCGGGTAATCGAAGACAACATGTTCCGGCGTTTCCTCTCTCTCACTACACACGGTGCGGAACGGTGACAGCGCGTGGCCGAACCGATGCAAATACTCTTTGTAACATACGTGCCCTGACAGGAACTTGTAGGTGGAAGTTCACTTCGCCATGCTGTTTACCCAGGTTGACACATTCGGGGTTAGGCTGTGAGTCCACCTACATTTCTCAGAGGCATCCCATTCTTGCTGCAACTTGACCAGCGAATCGATCTCAGCTGTCTAGGGCCTCTTCGCTGATAACACTCGATGTTTTCTCCCAGGGTGATGCAAATCGGAATCATCTCGGTGATCACACATACTGTCTCCGACGATATTGTCTGTATGCGCTTGCTACTGTCATGCCCATGAGCCGAAACGTGCTGTTGAGCTTATCCCGATTGCGCTTGTTTTGCAGTGCTGCAGCCCAGGATGGAACTCCGTTTCTCAGTATCGACAATGATACGCTAGGCAGAAGATGCCTCCTACTGCTTCTTAGACAATAAGTTTTCGGCATGATCCTTGTAAGTTCGTTAGTTGCTTTTGTCGCCTTCTCACATGAATAGTCGACGTGCCTGATCAACTTTAGCCGATCATCTATCATCACGCCCAGGTGTCTGTGCGACCGCCCTGATGCTATGACATGTCACCCGATGGTAATCTTAGCGTGTTGAACCGCTTTGCGATTGCTGATTAGTAGCACCTATGTTTTGTGATGGGCTATCTTTTGCTTGACTTCATTCATCCAGTTCGCGACCGTGGTCATTGCCTTCGAGGCTAGCACATCCACTTCCTCCAGCGTTTCGCCTATTACTGTTAGGACGACGTCATCAGCAAAGCCAACGATCTCGACGCCCATGAGTAACTCCAGTGATAGGACCCCGTCGTACATCCCGTTCCACAGCGTCGGACCTAGTATGGAACCTTGCGAAACTCCCGTTAGTCTTAACTCCGACCACCACCGATTCTCGAAGTAGATCTGCAGAATCCGGCACAGATAGTCAGAAACCCGCATTTCATGCAGCGCTATGGCGATGGCCTACTAACAGGCGCTGTTGAACGCGTTCCTAACGTCTATAGTAACTACGTTAGCGTTAGCGTAGTTACGGTATACTTCGTAGATTGGATACTAACAATATTCATGTTATTATTTTGATAATCTCATCCAGATTGCTTTCAGGAACAAGGCTTGGGAGTTAACCTTTATCCAATCATAAACAAGAGTACCAAAACCATGAATACTGCTATTCCCGGCCACGCCCATCTTTACCGTAACTTGGGATAGGGAAAGGAAATGTTGATGTAGCACTTACTTAACGAGAGGCCACCGACTCAGCGACGCCCTCATAAGTGCTACGGAGCTGGGGGTTGGGAGGGGTATTAGGTCATTATTCGCTTGAAAAGCTAGCGATGGACACAGAGCATTTGTTGTTTAATTGTTTTTAATTTAATCTCTTGAAACCCGGCAATCAAAAGAGAAGCAATATTTTATTTACAGTATGAAGAATGTTGTTTCGCGTAAAATAATTGAAAATAATTGATTACGGTAATAGTTTTCTGCTTGTTAACCAGTAAAAAGCAGATTCGATCCCTCCAGGGTCATCGAAATGTAAAAAAAAAGGTCGAAATTAAGGTGCAAGAAAAAATGAAGCAAATGTCGAAAATGAAAAAGCAGTTTTTGTCCTTGATATCAACAAATCGGAAAAAATAAAAACACACAGCCTTTTTATTTTGCAAATAAAAATGCTGTGTGTCTTTACCCTTTTCAATTTGTCGACTTTAACGCCGAAAACTACTCTTCCACTTTCGACACTTGCTCCATTTTTACTTGGGCCTTAAAGGAAAGTTTAGCTATGACAACCGACCGATCGAAATGTGCAAACCGAGATAAAAGCCTCAATCCGAAAAAAAAAATATTGCGTTTACTGCTCTTGTTGGTAATTACCTACAATGTTTTTTTTATATTAACCTAATCGGCGCTGATTCTACCTACGAACTCCGAAATCGTCAATATTACCGCGTACGAGCAATGCAATGCAATGAACTAACGATCCCAGACTGAACAAACTCAATTCACCAATGGACAAGTCATTTTCTAATTTATAACCACACCCGTCATAAACTGATTTACTTGCTTAAAGAATTTATTCGAGTTGAGCTTGGATTACATTCAAACGTACGAGCCCTCAGGTCCAATGCCAGATCGGCACAGCACCTACCAAAAATGAATTCCATCGATCGAATCCATTCCCATCAGACGCGACTAACGATCATGGGATTATCCATCGGTGAACCGAGTCAAATCGGTCCGATAATCCAGAATCACTAACAGGACTCGAACCCCCGGAGAGCATTCAGAAGCGTGCCCGCTCAAGCTTCAAAACTCCCGCACCGAGCGAACTCAATTCCATGGTGGATAAGTCAATACCCGTAAAACACTCATAAAACACAAAGACGCATGCTACACAAGCTATAATGCTGCACAGCTTCCAATCAAACATGCGACGCATCTCCCACACAAAGTAAAAAAAAAAAAAATACACACTCGTGTGAGCGTCGCGTAGTGATCGAAAATTTCTGTGCTCCCCCCGCACATCCTACTTCGCGTGATGAATGCAGCATTCATCGAAGCAAGCAGCACACATACCTACATATTCTTATGTGCACGCACGTATGGTAGCATCACAGCACGGAAAAAATGAGAGAATGGACCTATGCACTGGTTCAATATTTGACGTTTGAGCGGTGCCGTGTTATTTACGTGACCATGGCAACCAGTGAATTCGGCACCGCTCAAACGTCAAATTAGTGAACCCGTGCATTGATCCATTATTCTCTCGTCAGTAAGCACCATACACACTCACTCAGCCTTACTGGCGTTCATCCATCCGACACACATACACAGTGGTAAAAAGAAAAATACTTCCTTGCGATTAATCCAACGAGCGCAGCAGCCATTTTCGAAGCAGCTCAATTTCTATCACCATCTATTTCACTTATTTCACTAACCAACACTTGACGATTCACGATTTCACTTTCAAACGAAGCCTATTACTATTATTGAGCAATTGCAAGATGGCAACACATTTTAAACACGCAAATTCTGACCGAATTTTATATAAATTTGAGAGCTAGCGATTTGTTGTTTACACTGGGCTAATGTTGCCGTTCAGCCTAACGTCCTAACGTCTATAGTAACTACGGCACAGTAACAATTTCCTCTTCGTTTATGCTTCTCGGCCCTCTCCAAGACCGTCTGAATTGCGTCTACCGTCGACTTTCCCTTCCGGAACCCGAACTGCTTTTGTGATAGTCCTTCGTTCTCCGTACATTTAGCCACCCTGTTTAGGATGACCCGTTCCAAGAATTTGCCCAGTGTATCCAGCAACCATATAAGCCTGTATGATGATGGATCACCGGGTGGTTTTCGTGGCTTTAGTTGCAGTAACAGTTTCTGGATCTTCCGAAGTGACCTTCGTCCAGGCATTTCCGAATCACCTTCCGGAACATATTAGGGTAAGCTAGGATCGCCGCTTTCAGTGTCACATTCGGTATATCATCCAGTCCGGGGGCCTTTTTCGCCTGCAATATTTTCGCCGCTGCTACATGGCAGAGTATCAGAAAAATTCTACTGATAAATGTCAATGTCTATAGAAATGTTCTGAAGAAAACTCAATACATAAGCTAGAGGAATTCTGAAAGATATTTAAAAAAAATCTCAAGTTGATTGCTCAGTCAGTATTTTTGAAATGATCCTTTGAGAATTTATGCGAGATCACCTTTAGCCATCTGATGATATATTCTGCCTTGTTTTACCACACTACTCATAAGCCAACGTTGGCTCACTGAGATGGTTAATATGGGTCCGGCTTTCGACGTGGTCGTATCTCGTCAAATCGATCCCTTTTGCGATAGAGAGATCGCCGCACGATTTTACGCAACTACGGTTGTCAAGTCTATTACGGCTCAAACCAGCCGACAGTGTTTTGAAAAAACCTGAAGGTCGTAGACACAAAATTCGATTTGGATAATTGAGATGTAAAATTGTGAAGAGTAATATGATCGTTATGGTGGGCTTCGATCCCACGACTTTCAATATGCTAGATTAGTCAACTAGGATTGTCATATCTATTATGGGCTTCGATCCCACGACTCCCAATACGCTAGACTAAATTCTTAAGTTTATTGGCGGAAACTAGAATTTTTCACCTAATATTTACTGATAGGTGGAAGAGTTACTGCTTTGGAAGAATTCATGCAAGAACAGAGCAATTCCCGGATAAACTCATGAGGAACTTCCGAGGAAATACTTGATGAAATTCAGGAGAATTTCGGAAAGAAATGAATTCCTGGAGAAACTCCGGAGGGATTCCAGGCGGAACTCTGAAGAAATTCCCGGTGGAACTCTGGAGGATTTCTCGGAGGATCTAGGAAAATTATCGGAGTAACTCCAGAAAAATTCTCAGGCGCCTTTGGAGTATTTCTGAGGAATTACTGGAGGAACTCTGAAGAATTCCTGGAGAAACTTCGATAAAATTCCTGTAGTAACAATGGCGGAAATCAGAAGGGATCACCGGTGGAGCTCCAAAGGTATTCCCGGACATACTCCAAAGAAAATCCAACTGCAACTCAGAAGAAATTTTTGGAGGACCTCCAAAACATTCCTGGGGAATCCCGAAGGATTTGCTGGAGGAAACGGTGAATATTTTTTACGAAACTCCGAAGAAATTCCTGAAGGAGCTTTGGAGGACATCCCGGAGAAATTCTGCAGAAAATCCTGGAGCATATTGAAAGGAACTGCTAGAGGAACTCCGAGAAATTTCTAGAGGAACTCCAAGGATTTTTTTTAGAGGAACTCTAGGATTTCTGCAGGATCTGCAGGATCTATGAAGGAAATCCGAATAAATTACCGGTGGGGCTCCGAATGAGTTACCGGCAAAAGTTTTGAAATTCTTGGAGGAACTTTTAGAAGAACACCGAAGGAATAAATGGAGCCCAATCCCGGAAGAAGCCTGATGCAAATCCGGGATGATCTCCAAAGAAAGCTGTAATATAAAGAGCTCGGAGAAATTTCTAAAGGAAATCCGCGAAATTGCTGGAGGAACTCTGAACGATTTCCTGAAGAATCCATAAAAGAAATCCAAAGTAATTTCCGGTGGAGCTCCGAAGTAAGAACGGTAGAATTTTTAGAGGAATTCTAAAGTAATTCCTAGTGGGCTCATTAGGAACTCCCGGCAAGAATTCTAAAAGAATTTGTGGAAGAACTCCGAAGGAATTCCTGGAGAGACTTTGAGGAAGTTCATTGAGAAGGTTTCGGAGGAACTGTTGAGAAAATCGCTGGAGCAATTTTTGGAAAAAATCTCCGGAGGAATTTCTGAAAGAAATCTCCAGATGAATAGGAATTCATCTGGAGCAAATGCTCGTAGGAATTCTATGAGGAAATCCCCGGAGGAATTTCTGGAGCAAATCTTCGGAGGATTAGCTGGATGAAAACCCGAAGGAATTGCTGTGAGAAATCCCGGCAAAAAATAATCTGAGGGCAATAAGAAAATACTGGAGGAAAGACCCGGAGAAATATCTGGAGATTTTTTTGGGGGAAATCTTCAGAGGAATTCCTGAAGGATATCCCCGAATGAATTATGGTACATTCCCGGTGTAACTCCTGGAGGAAATTCTGGATAAGTAAACCTTGTAGATATTCCGGATGGAAATCCCATGAAAAATTCCAAAGAAATGGAGAAATGGAGAAATTCCTGGTGGAAATCCCAAGAGGAATTTCTGGATGTAAATCCCCGGAGGAGTTCCTGGAGGGAATATCGTAGGAATTGCTGTAAAAAATCCCCGCATTAATTTCTGGTGGAAATCTTTGGAGTAATTTCTGGTGGAAATCCCGTGGGAAATTGTTGGATCTTTAGAGGCATTCCTGGGATAATTCACCGGAGAAAGTCCTGGAGCAAATCCCCAGAGATCTTTAGTGAAATTCCTGGAGAAATGTTCTGAAGTGAAACCCTGAAACAATTTCTAGACGAAATCGCTAGAGGAATTCGTGGAGGAAATCCCAATGTTCGGAAATCCACGAAACAATTTCGAGATAAAATGTCTGAAATCTCCGAAGGAATTTCTGTACGAAATCTCCAGAGAAATTCGTGGAACAAATCACCAGAGGAGTTCCTGAAGGAAATCCATGGAGGAAAGGATCATAGAGGAATTGAGCAAATCCACAGAAAAATTTATGATGAAAATACAAACCCGAAGCGATTCCTAGAGCAAATCCCCGGAGTAATTCTTGCATAAAAGCCCACGATGAATGTTTGAAATATATCCCCACAAGAATTCCTGGAGTAAATCGAAGGAAGAATTCCTAGTAAGAATTACGGTAGATTTCCTGAAAGAGCTCCTGGAGATTTCTTTAGGTGGACGTCCCCGGAGAAATAATCTGATGGTTTATGAGGGTGTATCTGTATGAATTCTTGAAGGATTGTTTTCCCGCCTTCCTTCTTAGATCACTCTTTTTCACTTCGTAAACTTTCAAGCTTCCACCCACCCCCATTTGCCGATTCAGGGAGAAAAATCCGAACTGGTAAACAAACATGTGTCAAACCAGAATTGGAACAGCTCAAATCTTGGTCCAAATCCGACCACAAATGGACCAGGCAGTTGTCCTGTTCCAAAAACATAGACCAGAAAACTGGTATAAAAAAAATGGAACATCATTTGCAACACCGGTGCAAGCTACCGTTTTTTGACCATTTGGACCAAACCAGTGATTTGGACCACCGGTGAAGTTGCCCTTACTTAAAACTAGTTTTGTATTTTTGTTTCGCAGTGAAAATATATTGGAAGATATTGGTAAAAGATAAAAAAAAGTACGTCGACATTCATAATATCGAATCGTTCGAAGGTTATTATCAGTAATGACGAAAAAAGAAAGATATATAAAATAAGAATAAGGATAAACGTCGACACTTGTAGTGACGAACCATTTAAAGTATGTTTGAAAATTACAAAAACGTAACATTGCACAGTGGTCCAGGAATCAGTTTTACGCGGAAAGATGCATTTTGAGCTTTAGAATGAAACATTAGAAAAAAACGGTCTTCTACAAAGTTGTTTGTATTAGTTAAGCCCATTGTTTGGTGTTATTGAAAATTAGGGTGGACCACATTTTCATAGAAATTGTGTAACTAACTTTCTTATTTGTAAAAATTTTATTATACATGCTTCAGCAAAGTTGTGAACCATTCAATTTCAAGCGACTTTGCCAAAAAAGTTTTTTTGTATCTCTTAAATTTACCGATTTAGAGCTTTTTTCCTGCAGTGACATAGGGTGGTCCGAACAAAACTGGTTTTCTGGCTCTAGAGTTTTCAATTCAAATTTCTCATCAAAGTAGTCTATGAAACACTTTTAGAGCTTTGAAAAATGCGTAATTTGGTGAGTGAAGAAACTCGCTATCTCTTTCCGTTTAGGAGTTATTGTTGTTTTTCTCTCAAAAACATGCCTACTTTGATTGTAAATATATCTGATTGGGGCAAACATAAAAAATATCTTTTGACGGCATTCAAAAGACAAAATAAAATTGTATATTATATCAAAAAATTACAGATGTGTTATTTTTGTAACTCCAATAAAATGCCTTGAAAAACAAAGGATTTTAAGCAGAAAAACTTTAATAACTTTGGAACTAAAATAGATATCATCAATATTTTTGCATGAAAATTTGCGTTTTGTTAAGTTCTTAAAGTCGTTCATAGACCGCTTTGACGAGAAATCTGAAATAAGAAAGATAGGGTTCTAAAACTATTTTGAAGATTTTCATAGAATGTATTTCTTTATTATTTTGCATTTTGAGCATGAAAATGAAATTTTAGAGAAAAATGATCTTCTACAAAATTGTTTCTAAAAATGTAAGCTTTCATACTGTGTCATTTGAAATTAGGGTGGTCCACAATATCACACATATAATATAATCAACTTTTTTATTTGCAAAAATACTGGTATATGCTCTTAGGCAAAGTGGTAGAGCTTGAAATTTTGATCAACTTTGCCAAAAAAAGTTTTTCTGTAGCTCAAAATGTGACCATCTAGAGCATTTTTTCCTAATCATCGCAGGGTGGTCCAACACTAATAAGTTTTTCAACTCTAGTTTTTTTAATATTTTTTTCTCGTCAAAGTCATCTATAAACGACTTTTAGAACATAACAAAATGCAAATTTTTATGCAAAAAGATTGTTGATATCTATTCTAGTTCGAAAGTTATTAAAGTTTTTGTGATAAAAAATATTTGATTTTCAAGACGTTTTATTAGAGTTACAAAAATAACACATTTGTAATTTTTCGATATAATATACAATTTTATTTTGTCTTTTGAACGCCGTCAAAAGATATTTGTTATGTTTGCCCCAATCAGAGATATTTACAATCAAAGTAGGCATGTTTTTGAGAGAAAAACAACAATAACTCCTAATCGGAAAGAGAAAGCGAGTTTTTTCACTCACCAAATTACGCATTTTTCAAAGCTCTAAAAGTGTTTCATAGACTACTTCGATGAGAAATTTGAATTGAAAAACTCTAGAGCCAGAAAATCAGTTTTGTTCGGACCACCCTATGACACTGCAGGAAAAAAGCTCTAAATCGGTAAATTTAAGAGATACAAAAAAACTTTTTTTGGCAAAGTTGCTTGAAATTGAATGGTTCACAACTTTGCTGAAGCATGTATAATATAATTTTAACAAATAAGAAAGTTAGTTACACAATTTCTATGAAAATGTGGTCCACCCTAATTTTCAATAAAACCAAACATAGGGCTCAACTAATACAAACAACTTTGTAGAAGACCGTTTTTGTCTAATGTTTCATTCTAAAGCTCAAAATGCATCTTTCCGCGTAAAACTGATTCCTGGACCATAGTGCGTTGCCACCATACACATGTGTTATCACAAGCATGGAACGAGCTCACCAGTAGATAATCCATCCTAGACTGAACACTAATATCATTTCGCTCTCACACAACGCAAACCAGACTACATTGATCTTAGGTCGGTCGCCCGCTCCACAAGAGCATGCAACAGAATCAAAAGACCTCACACTATTATTTAAGAATTTGGGGCTGAATGCTGAAAATAGAGATGTAACTTGTTGTGGGTAAAATGTTCTGTGAAACCGGCAACACGGACTGACTGACTGAGCATAATAGTATAGAGTATCACCGTTCGTAGAAGGTCAATTTGAAGCCAGCGCGAGTTAAAATACAAAAATGTATGTATATAATAAGTTAGAATTAAAGTATATTTAAGTAAAATAAATTGAATTTCAGCATTGAAGCAGCTATCGAGAAAGCTCTGCAAATGTGACTTCGTCCCCAACAGAACTCTTAGAATAAACCCTGGACAAGTTTAAGATAGAATTATTGAAAATACGCAGGGTATACTCTAGGGTAATTCATGGAAATTTACAAAAAATCCTCCATTATTCATTTAGCAAAGCAATAAACAAATTATTCTGAATTCACATGAGCTATATTCGGATATTCCGCGAGATATTGTGTAGGGTAAATGTACCAATAATGGAGGTACTAAGCACGATTGAACTTCATTGAACTGCCTAAATTCAAGAAACGCAATTAATGTACATGTTAATGTTGTAACGGAAAGTAGCGACCATTGACTTAATGAGAAAAATAATGTTATGGAATGTCAGTCAAAAAATTCCTCTACTATTGATACACTGTTCTTTTAGTTGCGGTAAATTTTCAGTTTGTGTTCCTATAGTTGCGGTATCCGTGATTTTCTTATGGGATCCTCCACTTTAGGAACGCTTTATCGCAAATATTGGTACAAGTAAGAAAAGTTTTAGCAATTTTAGTGATATTTCATCAGTTTTAAAGCAATTTGAGCGCTCTTTTCAACTATTCAGTGTATCAACAAGCCAATATGTCGATTGGCAGTGTCGGTTCTGTGGTTAATGCAATAAAATCAGTGAAAATGGCACTACCGCAACTATAGGAACACCCACAACTAATGGATCACTTACCTTATTAAATCAATCTAGGAATTTTGCAAACATTCTACAGCCATATTTCTCCAAGATTTCCAATATTTCTTGGATAAATATGGTTGGAGAATGTTTGCAAAATTCCTAGATTGGTTTTATATTGCAGAATCTTTGAATAGTGCCGATGTGAAAGAAGAGTTATATCTTTTTAACTTTGCTAAGGGAAAACGCATGATTTTTTTTTTTTGTAATTTTGGAAATTATGCTGAAATACCGATTCGTTTAAAAAACTTTAACGATTTGAATTGCTCCACTAGAGTCATTAGAAATACCTCTTTCTTCTCTTTTGTGCTATTCTCAAATTGATTTAAAAAAATCCTAATAAAAACTGCTACAAAAAATTCTATTCTCTTTCTAAATTTTGGAAGTAAATCTAAAATATCAGTCCTTTGACATCAGAAATCAAAAATGGCAGAAAAAGTGTCTTTAGGGAGTTTTTATTCCAAAAAGTGACGCTCTAGTTACTAGATCTTAAACAGACCAATACACTAAGAAGTGGCTAGGTACCAGCCCTGTCAACTAGACCCGTTACCTTGTTGAAAAATTAAGTCCTCTGTGTCCATTGTATTAGAGTAAGGAGAGTTGACATTCTTCATAGTGTTTAGAATAATCAAACAAAAAGTTTGCAATAAGTGTCAAAAATAGTCATTTAGTGAAAAATGGAAGAATTAGAGGTCATCAACAAAAAAAAAAACAAAACAGAAATAGCTGGAACTGCAGAACTAGTATTTATCCCAGATTCAGCACATTAGGTGTTTCTTAATATCAAGTTCGATACGTGGTTGGTCCCGTCAAACTTTTTGAAGTGAATTTTCACGTGAAAAAGTACACTAACATGCAACATCATTAGTCAAACTATAGAAATTTATTCCCACAGGCGTCAGCAAACAGATCATTGACAGGTTTGATAGAAGAGCCTTAATAAAGAGCATCTTTCTCATGTCGTGTAGTTTCTTTTTTGGGCTGTGTTCCAAACTGAGAATGATTAATTGTGTTGTGACTCTGTTCACTATCTTTGTGACCTTTTTTAACCATTTTCTAATATATCCATAGGTCATCTTACGCGAAATGTAGACGGGCTATATGATGCATGAGCTATATGGCTGGCATGATGGATAAGAATGAGTCGTTTGAGACAGACAACAACACATAATTCCATCCACGACAGAGCAGCTTACGTGTTATTCTGTCTGACTACCGTCAAGATTAACATCAATCATCCGTTGGAGTTTTTCGTGGGGCAGCTTTCCTTCATTTCCACACCCCATTGACGTGTTCGGTCAAGTTTTGACAAGTTGAGTACTTATAAGTATTATAATATTAGTGAAAATTAGACTATTGAATATCGTGAAAGATGTGGCTAACATGAGAATTGAAACTAGGCGCGATGGTTTCATAACATCTAGATACAAAAACGAATTGTTTAACTTAATAAAGATTAAACATTTCACTCATTTTTTAGGGTCTTCCTCAGCCGAGTGGTTAGAGTCCATGGCTATAAAGCAAAGCCAAGCTGAAGGTGTCTGGGTTCGATTCCCGGTCGGTCCAAGATCCTTTCGTAATGGAAATTTACTTGACTTCCCTGGGCATAGAGTATCATCGTACCTTCCACATGATATACAAATGCGAAAATGGCAAAGAAAGCTCATAGTTAATAACTGTTGAAGTGCTCATGAGAACACTAAGCTGAGAAGCAGGTTCTGTCCCAGTGAGAACGTGGTAAGAAGAAAAACATTTTGCTCATTTGGGCATCTTCAGCAGAGTTATAACTTACATGGCCAGTTATATAATTCTTGGCAAACCACTTACATTTCTGCCTTAAGGTTATGAGAAAAGTGAAGAATACCCCTATTCTGTAAAATGTCCAATCACCATCCGATTTTCAAATCCAGAACCTTCCAGCAGTTCAAATGGTCGATAAAACTTTACCAAAACAGGAAGGTATGCGAAACCTATTCCATATAGGGCCAGCTGTGATGATGAGCCCATTAGAATGCAGCCAAGATCCAATTGCTTCATACAGTAAAACCTAGTAGATGGCAATAACAGCCAACCGATTAAACATCCTCCAGCTCTTGAGAATCTCTGCGCTGAGAATGGCCATCATCATCATTACACAAAGCACGAAACTTTTTCCACTCGACATAAAACGACACATTTCTCGCTCCCTTTTGGCAAACGGAGCAGGTTAACGCGAAAATGAAGACCCATCCATAAACTACGTAGGCACTCTAAGAGGATGAGGGTAGGGGGTCTAGTTTGGTACAGTCGAAGTTTATCTATGAAGAAAAGAAATATATAAATATCATAAGCAAGGGATTTCTTGCAATGCCCATTTTCGCGATTGCTCTTGGAGTTATGCTTAACTTTGGAAGGCATATGTATGTACAACTTTTGCCCTGGCTGATTAGCTTAAGCTTAAGCGCCAATTTTGCTTTCTTAAGTAAAATCGTTAAAAGAAGAGTAAGAAACGGGGAGAAGCGTACCAGCCGTTTGAATCTCAATTTATCCAGAGTATTTCGTCAGTTGCATTGGAAAGAACTCGAAAAATTCTAAGTTTTGTAGGGAAGAATTCCTAAATTTCTACAGGGTTTCTGAAAATAATTCCAGAGAAAATATTTTTTAGGTAACCTTGAAAATGGTTCCAAAAATAAATAGCAAAATCTCTTATGAAATCCCTGTTTTTGGCGGAAGCTTTCCAGAAGTTTCTTTTACAAACTTATGTTTTTAATCTCGTAATTCATCAAAAATCTAGAGTATCATTCTTAGCAAACTCATCTTTACTCTTCCAGTATTTCAGCAGAATCACTACAAAAGCTTCACCCGAATGACCAAAATTGTTTAAAAGGTCTCTAAATAAAGTAAACAACTCAACTACAAAAGTTTCATTTAAAGAATTTCGTAATAATAGGATAACAGTCATTAAACTCAACGTCATACATTTCTATAGAAATTCTCTAAGTTTTTCGATTAACTCCTCAGAAATTTTTTACGTCTTTGTTAGAAATCTTCTTAACATTCTTTACAAGGATTTTTTCTGTGTATCTTAGAGCAACTCTTTTAAATATTTTTCCACGAACATGTACCGGTTTATTTCATTTCTAATTTGTCTATTCCAACGACACGGCTAGACACAGCCACCTTACCTAGATACGTGCTGTTTGTGAGTACCCAGAAGATTTTAAGTGGATCTACCATCACTTCCGGCAGCTGGAGAGGAAGCAACAACAGCAGTAATGACACCGGCACTAGTCACCAAGCTAGCAATGGCAATAAAAACACTTTTTCTGGACACGGAACTACTTGTGGCCAAACTACCAACAGCGATAATAACAACAGTAACTGCACTGACAAGATCCTGCACTTTGAAGGTGACCACCTGCACTTGGAAGGTACCATTGAGCACATCACAAATTCCACCCATGCGAGCTCGTTCGGTTTCATCGTAGTAGCATCGAGAATAGCATTCCAGAGGCCACCACCGTGGTCCTGTTGCCGTGGAATTCACTGCTAATCTTCACACTGTACACTCTGTGCCACTTCCGAGAATAAGCTGTAGGGAACACTTTATCAATCTCCAAAGCTGATTCCAATATCACTGGTCGGCAAAGGATACCAACTCCTCCGCCCACTTCTGCCCATTTAATTAAAACCACACGCGGGAATGCGGAAGCTTCGGCGCCAATCGGATAGCAGTAATCCTTTCTTGAGTTAATCCTCTTCTCTGGGTTTGGACACGCTGAATTTGCTGGACACGTTTGGATAGAATCAGATTTATGTCGTGTAAACAATCACCACTTCCTACTGTTGGTTTTTTCCCGTCTACAGGGTCTACAGACCTCAGCAAACATTCACCGGAAAATTCTAATGCAATCGCGAACCGTGGGAGTGCTTACTTAATCTCATAAATAAACAAGTTTCAGTCACACGCGCGCGAAAAGGAACAAATTCACATCCGATTTTGAACGTATTGTATTCCTCGGGCTCACAACCGAACTGACCATAGACACGTGCCGTTTGCAACTAATCGAGGCATCCCCGAGTCTAGCAAGCAAACGATAACGACGACGAGCGACGGTGACTGGGGATGAGTGTCGTCCGACTGACTGAGCACTCATTCTCTGTGAAGCTGCGAGTGGGTCACTACGTACGTTTACACCCAGCTGACACGGTGACACAGTTGTGCGTGGGTGTGTTTGCGTGCTTGCAAACGAAGGTAAACGTGAATCAAAACAAAACGACACTCATTCTCTTTCGGCATGAACCCGATGTGGCGTGAGTGCCGAATCATGCGCAAATCTAGAACAGCTACTCACGCTGCACCCAGTTGACTCCTCAAGGTAGACCTGTACGCCGAAAAGTTTTGATCGAAGGCGGCGCATAATTAGGCATTTCACGGCGAAGCTCTCTCTCTTTCACTCTTCAACAAAACTTGAAAACAATGGTGCTGGTACTGGCACCATTGTTTTTAGATTTCCCGAAGGAGAAAAAGAGAGCGGTTTTCTGATGATGTCACCGTGCAATGGGCAATGACACTCCATACAAAAGTTGGACAAAAGTATAAATTTTGCTTAAATCGTTTATAATTTATACAGTGGCCCAATTTCATATTCGTACAGGACACTGTTTTCACATCAAGTTAGTGAAAAACCATTAAATGATGTATTGTATTTGAAATCCTTTATCCATATTGAAGCTAAAAGTTGTCATCTATTGTTTGACAATCACAAAATGTTTCCATTTACATTCATCTTTGGATTAATGGAAAAGTATTGAATTTATGTCGAAAAATCACCAAATTCCATATTCGTACACCTATCAAAAATCGAACGTACAACATTTTAAACTAAATTTCAATACTCTATTTGATTGCTGGAGTGCTTTATTATGATGCTCTGATGTAGTAAAGAACATGTGGACGATTTATTAGCAGACGTATATAAAACTTAGGTAAAATTTGAAAAAAATGAAAGTTTTCCAATGATTATTGCCATAATGTATACGACAGAAATGAGGACAAACATTTTTTTAAATATATTTTTTTCTTAATCTACAAGCGTCGCGACTAATATTTGAATAGTGCACTGTGTTCATAAACATCGTAAGAATGCACACACCAAAAAAATCTTAGATTTACACGTCACGTAATATTAGCCTCAATCATGCAAAGCCATTTCTCATGTATTATTCAATGATAAAACCTATAAACACATCTATTATATACAACATTGTTACCAAAATCCTTAATATTGAACGCGCAACGTCTTCTCTCGAAGAATGTTGCATGCAAAACGGCACGGTTTACATGATTTTCACGCTGAAAATTTAATCATAAATAATGCACATGGAATGACAAGCCGTCGATCCATCCATGTGCATTATTTTTGACAGAATATTTAGTGTAGAATCATGTAAACCGAGAATTTTTTGTTTGCAATTTCACTTTCAAGATGCAAGAATGCATACAACATTTTCGAATGTTGGATGGAAGATCATGAAATGTTTCAGTTTCACTCAAGTTTGCAATCATTATCGAATGCAATGAGACAATTCAAATTAATTATCGTTGAATGTTCAGTTACAACTCGTTTTACATGATTATCATAAAAAATTACGTGCCATGTAAATTTGAGAATTTTTTGCTGTGCAGCGCCATACATGTCTTGATGACAGTTATGTCGGGAACGAGTTACACGTCGCATGTCCCACACGCGCGTTCCGATTTGGTGGGCGCGCGACAATATTAAATTCAATAACTCGAACAATAACGTTAATTTTAGTGTTGGAAACCAATCTTTTAATTATATTCGTGAGCTCTGAAGGAATTTTGGTTGCAATGGATTCAGTTTACAGAAATCATAAACAGATTTTATCCCCTTTGAGTTCAGAAAATTGTTGTGTCGTAACTTCAAAACTCTTTTAAAATGACATTTTTAATAAATGTAAACCAAATTTTCATTCTAAACAACAGGTAAAGGTAAACTTTGACCTTGTCTGTAAAAAATAAATTGAACTACAAACTTCGTTTTACAACAAAGTACCCTACACTACGCTGTACATACTTTGACATAATTGATGTTATCTCAATGCTCAATTATCTTCGAAATAATATTCAAATTATACTCAAAACAGGACCCTATTTTGCAGTTTATTGATTTTATAAAATAATATAAACAACTGGAATGAGCAGAGAGCATTGATTTATTTTTTAATAGAATATATCCTGTCGTTTTCATCATTTAAAAAAAACGTATGTGTTGCGATTAAGGCAATACTATTTATTCTATAAATCTCTGTACCCATGTTTGGTGGTAAAATGTAAAATAATGTACATCCATTCAGGAGCCAAACTGAGAGAAATTGACTGAAATTTTTGGTTTTTGATTTGTTATAAATGTTATGTTACCTATGATCGTGAAGTATAAGTTGTCGATATCCACTCGTAGTTACTCTAAAACTGAGTATAGGCTCTCCCAAATCTAAGCGACTTTTTACGGCGACAGCGACAAAAAAAATCTTCGCGATTTCGTTGTTGTGTCGCTACAAGCACTCTTCTGTGGAACCATCCTGACTAACACGACGCGAATCGCTGCGAAATCGCGTCGCTGTGGCTTAGGCGCGCTCATCAAACAATGCATGCAGCGAAACATCAACGAAATCGCGGCGATTTTTTGTCGCTGTCGCCGCTAAAAGTCGCTTAGCTCTGGGGAAGCCTTATATGTTTTTGATACTTGTGCAGTATTCGCTGTGTCATTCTTAAGGAAGAATGATTGAAAAAAATGTACGTTATTGTTTGACTTACCGGATATTTTTGTAAAAAAAAAACATTAAGAAAGTAGTATTTTTTTTTTCAATTTACTTAAGTTTAAAATATGTCCGCTTATAAAATGTCCAAATGTACTCTACTACATCTAAACAACACAATGAAGACCTTAAGCGATCATCTAGTCCATTAAAATAAGTTTTGAATGTTGTATGTTTGTTTTTTTGTAAGGTGAACGAATATGAAATTGGGTCAATTTTAGACACAAATTCAACACTTTACCATTATTTCAAAGATTTAAGAAAATAAACACAGTTTATGATTGCCGAACAATAGATGAACCGTTCGTTATTGATAAAGTATATCGAAGTCCATGGATAATGATAGTTTTATACCAACTTGATATGAAAACAGTGCCCCGTACGAAAATGAAATTGAGTCACTGTAATTCATCGACAAAACACGATTTTTGAAAGTTATTTTATATACACTATTGCCGAGACGAGAAATCAACATCTAGATTGTGGGATTAAAACAACCCCTTTAGCCAGGCCTCCGAAGGCCGCGAGGAGTAAACTCCTAAGAATTCATTTAATTTTCCTATGAAAAATTCCTTTAGAATTTACTTGAAAAGTTGCTGAACGGACCGTAAAAAATAAGAAGATTCAGAACAAGTAGAAGAAAACACCGACAATGGTTTCTTAAGGAATCTTTAGGAAGAATTCTTGAAACGATAATTGGAAATATTTTCGAAGAAAAAACAAACATATTTTTTCAGGTTTCCTTGAAAGAATTAATGTGGGGTGATTCATGCTGAAGCGATACTTTAACATGTAGTAGCATAAGAGATATTTGTTTAATGCGATGGTGAAGAATATCTGAAATAATTGATGCGTGAATCCTAAAAACAATGCTGAAAGAGCACTAGGAGAAGTTTCAACAAAATATCCTTCAAATATTTTCTGAAGTAAATACCGGATAAATTCAGTGAGGTTTCTGTAAGGAAAGAATCCAATTGAAATCTGGATATATAACTGATAAAAGCCAAAGAGATTTTTTTTGCCGCAATATTGAAGGAATCTATGGATGAATATTTTCTGGACAAATTTATTTTGAGAATTATATTTTACAGTGATCTTTGAACAAATTTCATAAGAAATTCCAAAAGACATCATTGTAAATCTCATAGCAGCGCCACTAGAGATTACTTAGAAGAATCCTATAACGAGTCCTTGAAGGTTTCAGAGTAATTTCTGTACTGATCTCTTGACACATATATGGCAAAGGAATCCTGTGCAAGGAAAGAAGGATACAATAACAAGGGTATAATTTCCCTTTTAAAATCCTTGAAAAAATACCTCAAGAAACCCTAGAGGAATTCTTGAAAATGTTACTGGAACAATCGTCAATTTCTTTTCTAATTGAATCTCTAGTGCTATTTCAGGTGAAGTATGGAAAAGAATATCTGGGCGAATATCTTGATATTATTGCAAAAATGTGTGGAGCAACCCCTTGGATGAATGCTTAATATAAGTATCCCTGATCAAATGTCTTCTTTTTATGAGTATTCAGGATGAGAAGGTATCATCGGAAGAATTTATGGAAGGAAGGATTCTCAATGATGTCAGTAGAAGAATTCATTGGGAATGTTTCTGAAGCAATGCCTAAAGACTTAGCAGAATATTTTTCTGTAAAAATATTATCATTTTATACGAATTGAACTCATTATCGGAGTTATGCCAATGCCAAATATAAGAGCCAAATGCCAAATATAAGAGATACATTTTTTATGTCTTCTAAAGAAATGCGTATTTTATCAATAAAAACAACTTTGTAGAACATGTGAAAAATCTCAAAAATACCCAGAAAGAGATATAACAAAAAAAATAGTTTTAAGGGGTCGTTCACAAAAAATGACCCATATCTCTTAAAATTCAATAGATAGAGCTAAAGTGTCTTCAGCAAATTTTCATGTAGTGAAATTATCTACAACTTTGCCGAAGACACCATTGTTGTATCTCCACTTTTTCAAAAAAGTGAAAATCTATCTCACTGCTAGGTGGATTCATCACAAAAATAATTCTTTCTTAAGAAGGGCTTCAACATCCCGAACAACTTCTCTGAAGACACCATACCTCTTAAACCAACTTTTCTGGTGCAAAACATTTTCGATCACGAATGAAGGCCCTTGGAAGCACTGTGGAACGCACAAAGCACAACAAACATGATTCAACATTCCTGCTAAGGCTCAAGGATTCGAATGTCAAGGATTCAGTTTCCGATCTTTTGTTGTAATTGGGCGAGCACCTAGCTGTCGCTGATTAGATGCTTGGTAGACAGTTGAAGTACACTGAAAATTTTCCTTTTGAGAGAGAGATGCACTTAGAGAAGGCTGATTACAGAGATGTCTCATAAGAAGAGCAGTTTTCAGCGTCCTTTCTCATCACTTTAAGACATTCACTGTGTGCCTGCTCATGAAAAGGAACCAGTGAACATGTACACCACCGCAGTACTAGTGGTTGCTTTTAATTAAAAGTTTTTCCATCTGACTCGCTAACAACGCGATAAATGACACCTATTCGCACCATTGCGCCCGGCATCAGAACGATTCGTAGCAGCACACCAACAACAGCGAAAGTATGTAATGCAGTTTGACAACTTTCGATGAGCTGGATTGCTGTTGCATGACAATGTTGTTCGGTTGAAAGTCGAGCAGATTGAAGTTGGGATGATAGTGAAATTGGAAGATGAAAATTCTTTATTCCAATGTTCAACTCGAAAGATAGTCTTCTAGCATTGATTTCATGTGGAAAGCACGAAGCAGCAGGATTCTTATGGTTTCGATCAATGGTTAATTGTTATAAAATCCAGTACGGTTACGATCTACTTCGTCGCAAGCGCTTTTATTCGTCTTATCAGACTTGATGTTTCACTACGGCGGATATTCTAACTTACCTTCAATATTGAATTATTTTTCAAGTTTAATTTTGTGAAAGATGTTATGATACGTCTACTTGTACACCAAAATATTGTAATTATACTACTGTGTTCCGATAAATAACATCAGTTTAATTATCCACTTTCCACATTTTCACTGAAATCGCATGGACGAAGACGTACCGAGTGAAATCTTATTAGCGATCGACTAAGCTACACCACATAACGACTCATATTTCTTCCAACCCCTCTATGTGACTTACTTCACCGGGCTGAAGAATTTCAATCTAATCACACACCGAAAAAAATTCTAATTTCTTCTACAGCGGTCAACTTTTTCACAAAAAGACCACGGACGGAACAGAATCACGATCTCGATGCTCTATAAAAGCTTATTCTTTTACTTTAAGATGCAACATCGCAATTGAAATAGAGACTGTTCTTGGGTCTCCATGGAAAAGTTGAGAAAATTTACATTTCTGACATGGGAATATGTCATTGAATCGCACCGGGATTCAATCACTGCTAGCTTTAACACAATCTTATACTTTGAAGCCATGAGCATTCCCCATGACCCCAAAGAAGTCCTGTGGTGAATAGTGTTCAAACAGTTTTTTTTCTCCAGCTTAATCCAACTGTGAGCTGTTCGTCAAAACTTTCCACTTGTGTGCTTCGTTAGCGTCAATCAACACCGAATCCGAGTGTGGAACGAGAGCGAGAGAGAGAGACTGGAACTTTCAATCCGTCGCCGCCGAATAAAATTTATCCCGCAAAAAACTTTGCACCCCAAATGTGTGCCATCTTTTTGTTCCCATACCTAACCATTCACATACGGGTGCGTTATGCGAGTGAGAAGTTTGCAGCTCTGTTTTTCTTCTCGGATTTTCGCTTTCTGCTGGGGTTTAATTCTCTTCTGATACACTCGAGAGGAAGTACATAGGAGTAACAGGACCAATTTCATGGCCAAAATGTTCAAAAACGTTTCAGGGTTTAATTCTTAAAAAAACTGTGAGGATCTCTTTCTTATCGTTCTCTGTAACAATCATGATCCGCAACACATCGTGAGAGCCTGTTACCTGTCTACTGCTACAGCTCTGATTATTGATTATAGTGAATTTATTCAATGCCTAAGAATTTTTTTTTTAGGTCATTACTATACTTCAATGCTCAATACCAAAGATGGTGAAAAATCTGTTAAAACGCTTTTGTACATAAACTGAGGCAAAACTTATAAAAAATGAAAAAAAAAATTGCGTTTTAGATAATGTTGTAAATGAAACAATATGTGTAGAAAAACATGTATTTCATGCAACTATTCCAGGAAAACATACGTTTTATTATATTCACAATATCACCTAATATAGTATCTCATAAAACATATAAAAATCTCCAAAAATTTTTGTCTTATGTCCAGGAATTTGGACCAGTTACTCCTATTTGGGACGAATCGAATTGAATGGCAAATGTGCTCCGGAGAAGGGGCTCGGGGAGTTGCGAATTGTGTGGTGCACTTTATTGCTGCAGAACTCGAAAGTCGTACATTGCCGACACTTGTTGAATGAATGATGATATAGAAATATCTGCTCTAACTGCTTGCCATACAGCAAAAGCTGCAGCAGCCATGGCGTCAGAGAGCAAATGGACAAAAGTTTTGATGAAATATTGACGACTGCAGAGGAGGTGGTTATGCCGGTACGGTGGTAGGTAAGTGCTTTTATGTCAAACTTCTTGCGAAAAAGTAATCATCTCAATTAAAGATGACAAACATGGGGTGTGATTGCTGGGAGTAAATGTTGAAGTTTTCGTTCAAACAGCTATATCGCAAATTTGCACGTAACTGACACCGAAATTCGGAACAAAAAACTATTGCACAACGAAGGAAAACCAGAAATACCTCAAATTGAATAGTTTCGTGGAATGGAAATTCAAAGGGTAAATCACAAAGCTACTCATATTGAGCTCAGCTGTTTAGCTTAATACGAGCACTATACCTCCATCATTATCACTGTTATATGGGCGAAGTAAATGAACAAATTAGCTGAGGAAACGTAACAGTATCTGGCCACCTTTATTAGGCTCAAATCCCATCAATACAACATTTTTTCCTTAGCCTAGTGGTAACATCAGCGGCTACAAAGCAAAGCCATGCTGAAGACACAAACGAACAAACGCAACATTCTAATTATTTACATCGCCCTGCAGAATACCGTTCAATTCTAATAGTTGGTAGTTGGCCGCCGGGCCACTCGTTTGCTCACTACCGCCACCTAGTTCGTGGTTGGCAAAATAAACATTTTTAGCATTGGGCGTAAATGTTTATGTGACTATGTTTTAAACAGGGTAGGTATACGACTGTCAACTACAAACAAAGCTTGCCTAACAATCATCTCTCACGCGGACCGGCCCAAACAGCACAGGTCAGAATCGCGTGCCAAGCCAAGCCGTAAACGCTGATGCTTTTCAACACTCAACCAACGGGATGTCTAGCAGCGTTGTGAGCCACACTAACACACTCACAAAACATGAACGGTAGGCCTACCTTCGTGCGTATACACCCCCCTGCTTTAAAATAAATTCTCGATTACTTTTTCAAATCAACGTAAGTAACTTTCATACGGTTTAGAGAAAACTAATTGAAAACTAATTGAGAAGAATCACAATCTGTCTTTCAAAACTGTTTTAAAATGAATCACCTTTTTAACATTTTTTCGCCGTGTACATCGCTCAAATTTTGCATACAATCATATCGCGTTCAAAAACTAGGTAGTTTCTATTATTTTCAACGAAAATAATTATAACAAAATGATAAGCCGTTTCATACAGTTACTTTCGACGTTTTTCTACCAGTGTAAAATCGGCTCAAGTAGTGTTTTGTTTTGATTCGTGGTTAAGTCACTTTGTCTCTCTATACAGCGGGGCGGCGAAAGTAGTGGTTAAGTTGCGAAAGTTGAAAATCTTACTTTCGTCGTTTTGTAAATCCAGAAATTAAACGTTCTAAAAGTGAAAAATCTAGTTGGGTAGGAGCGGAGCATGTAGAATCTCGTCTGCGAAACACGTAGGATCAATGAAGTAAGTTTATTCACGTTTTCGACTTGAAACTATTTGAATAAGTTTTCGAGAATTATTTTTACTAGCTGTTACGTCTCTTTGTCTGTGCTAAAGACGACTGGATTCGATACCCGGTCGGTCCAGGATCTTTTCGTTATGAAAAATTTCCTTGACTTTTCTTGGGCATAGAGTTAGAGTATCATTGTACGATATATGAATGCGGAAATGAAAACTTTGTCCAAGGAAGATCTAAATAAAAACTTTGTAATCGATCATACAACACTAAGCTGAGAAGCAGACTCTGTCCAAGAAAGGGCGTAATGGCAAGGAAATTTCCATTTACAAGTTATTTATTTTAATCAGTATTGGTCATAGATTTTTGATAGACAATCCAAAACGAAAAGCTTATAAGCTTATAAATGGACGCTCATTGGATATCCTTCCGAATAGGTTTTTATTCTCAGGATATTTTATCTTTGGGAAGCTTTCTAAAGCTTTATTCAACCGTTTGAATTGAACTTCCTTTCTTTACCAATCGAAGAGGAGAACTGATTTCTCTTTAGGATTCACTTATTTGTTGTTGGGAAAACGTTCACTCGAGCCATGTATAAATGGGAAACATGCGCACTGCTTATTTTGCAGTTCCTGAGTAGGAATGATAAAGTTTCTATTATGGCAAACTTCATTTCTGTTGAGAGCAGCAGAAAAACGGTGATATGTGGACTTGTTTGTACTAAAATGTTATTCGTGGGAATGGGAACTCACCCCTTGTAAATGATATTTTATGGTAAGAGTTGCTGCTACAAATTTCATTTATACCATGAAAAGAACAGAAACCGGAAACAAAAGTAGAAACTTGAGTTTTCGCACATATGGGAATTGGAATCAACAGGGACAATTTTATTTAGAAAATTCTTAATTCCTTCATTTCATATCAGGTTGATAAATGAAAAATAAGTTTTATATCTGGCTGATTAAAAAGTTCAACCAGTTCTCAGATAGGTGGCGACAAAGGCGATAAAGAATGGTAAAAGTCGTTCAGTGAAATGAAGAAAACTCATATTTTTGTGATTCTTTCGTTGAATTGAAGTGAAAACAAAAAACCTGAATGGGATAAGGTAGGTAATATTAAATAAGAAATTTTCTTTTCCAATTCTCGCGTTTAGTATCAAACAGTCGTAATGCAGTGAATGATTTGTTTTTCTCGATTTTCTCTTCTCTTCTCACGAAGTTCAATCGATTTTGATAACATCAAACGTGTGCTAAAATAAGGGCGTAAGTCGCATGATCGATTTCTCTTTATCGAACCTCTCTTCTGGGAATAAAGGTGACAAGAAGCGGGTTTGTTAGCATTTTTCACTTAAGGACGCTAGGCAGCGGTGCAATCTTGCGTCCTGAGGTGAAAATATGAGGCTTTTTTTCTAACTTTTTTCACAAGTGTCGGATTGTTTCGCGGTCTTCGGCAATATTCTTCTTCGTTAAAATACCTATCGAGGTCTGTGTTCAGATTTTTTATAGAGATCGATGGGCGACCTCTGGCGATTTTTTTTTTGCAAAATTAAGTTTTCCTTTAGTAAATCCCAGACAAACTTTGAACGGCTGGCGCTATAATATAGTTTCTCCGATCGAGCTGAAATTTTGCACAGTTGTTATGGGACCTAAATGCAATCCAAAAAGTGGACTGGAGCGAGAATCTTAATTTTGTCCCACACTGATGCTCACCCGATGATAATGGTGAAAAGTGAGCGATGGATTTTAATGAAGTTTGTTCTAAGTGTTACGTCTGTTTGTCTGTGTTTAAAGGCTGAAGTAGAAAACCCAATACAGTGGGATTCCGTTTTCGGCAACAAGGTCGAAATTTCTAGTTGCCAAAAACACAACTGCTAAAGATTGAACTTGAAAAAAATGTGACACTTTGTTTTGGATGTAACTTTTTATCTCTGGGGTAAAACATAATGAAATTTTGGGTAATATTAGTTTAGAGTGTTATGTTTCTAGACCCATCCAATTGCCTGCGTAGTAGTACAATGTTGACAAAATGTTTTTTGTTTGCTGTAAGAACTGTCACAACATTATGAGAATGCAAACATAAACAGAATTGCTGCAGAGCATTCACTTTCTTGTTCAACTGACGTTGACCGAAAGCTCAAATGACGTCAAACAATGTTCGATACGTTTTCATTCTGAGGGAATCAACTTTTGTAAGATTAATCGTGCGTTGGTATTCGTGTCCACGGTGCTCCCCTGACCGTTATTACTGTTGAATCTTGACAAAATGAAGGTGACAGCACTTGAATTCAACGTTGCATGTTTTGATTTGAAATAAAAAAAAGTTAAAATAAACATTTCCGCCTGACCCAGATTTGAACAGCCAAGTGCAAGTCTAGTGTCTTACCTCGACACCAATTCGAATCTGTTGAAAAGAGTTGAATTGATCTCAATCACTTTCTACAACGAGCTGTCAATGATTGCTTTTACACAAAAGACATGATGTTCAAAATCAACGACTTTTCACTTTAGAATCTAGTTCTAGAGACAGTAGAGCAAATCCAAAGTTAGAACTCTTCAAATCATGGTGATTGGTGTTTTGAATTGGGTCAAGTTATCAATCTATTCAATCGAACGTGCTGATTTTTTACCGTGAATGATTCGCTACTGCAATCGGATGCCTTCGGCACACGAATTCGGTGTTGAAGGTGTTGAATAGTGCGGGACAAATTTTAGATTCTCGATCCAGTCCACGTCTTGGATTGTATTAGGTCCCATAACAACTGTGCAAAATTTTAGCTAGATCGGAGAAACTATATTTTAGCGCCAGCCGTTCAAAGTTTGTATGGAATTTACTATGGGAAAACTTACTTTTACAAAGAAAAATCGCCAGAGGTCGCCCATTGTCCTCTATAAAAATTCTGAACACAGACCTCGATAGGTATTTTTACGATGAAGAATATTGCCGAAGACCGCAAAAGAATCCGACACTTGCGAAAAAAGCAACAATCGAGTGAGTGTTTCCCATGTGTGCAATGAAAGCATCCTCGAAGGAATTTTTGGAGAAATATCTAGAGTAATCGTAGAAGAAGTTGTCCTAGTGTAATCCCTGGAGGAATCACTGGAGAAATTCTTGGAGACAGAAACTCTGCAAGTATCCCTGAAGATATTTTTTTTCTGGAGGAATGCTTGGAGAAGTCTCTGGAAGAATTTCTGGAGGAATCTCTAAAGAAACATAATGAGAAATCGCCTGAAAAGCTCATCGAGGAATTCTTGGAGATATTCCTGGAGCAAGTGTTAAGAAGTTTATAGAAGAATCTTATTAAAAATATTACCGAAGGAATGGAAAAATTACTGGGGGTATTCCTGTTGGAACTCTGTTAGAAATTCGTTGCGAAATTTCTAGAGGATTCCCTGTCGAGATTTTTTGGAGGAGTCCTTGGAATATTCCTTGGAGAAATGGAAGAATCCCTGGAGCAACTCCAGGCAGAATTTCTGGAGGAATTGCTGAAGATAGTCCTGGAGCTCTGATCCGGTCTTAAAAAATTAGGCTGCGATCAAAACTTCTTCGTGGCGGAATCTCTCACAATATCGTAGATAGGGGAACTAACGTATTGTCGGCAGCCTAAGCAGCTGAACTTAGGAGGAGGCAATTATACAGAACAATGAAGCACAACAATTAGCAGTCCTGCTAATCTCCTGAGACACCTGAACTACACTAGAGCACTCTTCCTTTTTAAATTATCATGCACAAAACACTATTTCGTTCTCCAAATCATCTATTTTTCTTCACCAAAGTCACGAGGCACTTTGTTCTTTTATCGACAATGCAATGACTATTGTCGGCAGCTAAATTGTTCTCTTCGGCAATCCAAAACTGTACAAAAACTAGGTTATGCATTGATAAATTTTCGTATTTGTTGACAATGCCTGAATTTAAACGTCGCTCATTATGTTCTACTCGTTTGAAGGACCAATGCAGAAAAATACAGACTACACTGAGAACAGCATTGCAGTTATAAATAGAATAGCTGAGAGTCATATTGAATACACAACGCCACTAAATTTGTGCAGACTAAGGCGCCGTTTTCAAATTACGTAACGCTCTAGGGGGAGGGGGAGTAGACTCAAACGTTGCGGCTCAAACACAAAATTTATTTTTTTCTTATTACGTATCAATTCTACACGCGGCGATCTGGACTATAGAGATTCATGCATTTTGCCTTGAGAAAGATGGAAAGATTATTGCAATACGAAAGCTTTATGTATCGTTTTAGCAGCACCCCGCATCGAGGCGTCGATAGACGAGAGGAGTGCGCACGAGCCTATCGATCGATACATCTTTCTGCAGTCGAGACTTGTTCTGGCCATGTCCTAGCAACAGCTAGGGATTGTAATTACAGTCATACCTCGATATAACGAAACCTCCTTATCACGTAACTCGATATAACGTAATTTTTACCTCGATATACGTAACTTTGTTTGGCTCCCATTATTTTTTTTCCATTTTTCATCAAAAACATGATTTATGAATAATTTATGATTTCCGTTATCCCTTCATCGTGCCCGTTCCGAAAATACCCATATTGCATGGGTTTTCAACGATTTTCCGTAACCGGAGGCCACCATCTTGGATTTCAAAATGGTATCGGACATCGATTTTCGTTATTCCCTCGTCGTGCCCGTTTCAAAAATATCCATGAGAACATACCTGGAGTTATTTCTATTAGCCTTTTCCCATTATGCGCAAGATTTTGGTTTCGGTTTTTGTATCAATATCCTATCATATAGGATAGGGATAGCTATAGACTTTTGCAGATAGTATATTTTTTCCCAAAGATGGATGATAAAGATATGCTTAATCTATCATTGATGAAAAAATGCTAATAGTATCTCCATGCGTACATCAATTGATAGAGACAATATAGTCTATCTTCTATCCATCATTTTTCAAGAAGTGATAGTATCCCTATCACTACCCATAGTGATAGTATCATTTGCTAGTATCAAAAGATAGACGTAATAATGGTAAATGAAAGGGATAAATTTGAAGCCTGTCCAGGTTGCCGTGAAATATATTTTTGTTTTCAAGTTTGGTTTTAGAACGTAAGAGTTGTGTTTGATCTTTCGACCTTGACGCTTGCTCCTGCGGGGGCGAGTGACGAGGGCAGGATCAAACGTGTCGCGCGTCGGTCGAGTAATGAAATGAAAAAGCGCCGCGGATCGTTAGTGGTGTTTGATCTATTGATCGAGTCGCTTGCTCTTGCGTGGGCGAGTGATGAACATTTTTTCGAAGTGCAATGCGTTTTTCGAGTTATGTCGCGAATCCGATTAGGCGTGATTATATCATGGATCGCACCACCAACCATAGGTGACTTCCAGATCTTTACCTTATCCCACTAACCCAATATCCTATCCATGACAACTGTGGAGATGCAGAGGTATACTCGGTCTCTAGTAACAACGGTTGTCTAACTAACATTCCTTCCCTTCCCCGATGACCGTAAGGACGTGGCCGGCGCCGTTATTG
The DNA here is from genome assembly GCF_002204515.2 of Aedes aegypti. Lineage (NCBI taxonomy): Eukaryota > Metazoa > Arthropoda > Insecta > Diptera > Culicidae > Aedes > Aedes aegypti. The sequence goes on from NC_035108.1 coordinate 408,181,235, forward strand.
ACTTTTAAAATTTGAGCTCTCGATTTGTGCACATTGAAGAATGGTAAGCTAATCCCAAGCCCCATTCATAAATTCCCGGTCATCTATGCTCATGCTCATGCTCAAGTTTGGTTTTAGAACGTAAATGTATGAATTTCAATCCTTTCTCATGTGGCGAATTTTCATAAGGGTTTCTTATGTTTATCGATAGTTCAATTATTTGTTCAGAATTTGCAATGTATTCTCATATTTAGCCGAACACATTAAGTCAAATTGCGAAATTTGTTCAAAAATAAATAAGGACTTACGAATTGTTTGCCAAATCTCACCCCCAACGACGGTACTAGCACATTTGTTTTCAATGTTCCACGATTTTTTTCTGGATAATCCTATTATTCTCAGTGTATGAGAAAATCGAAATAGGCCCTTTGCAAATCAATTCACTAATGACTTGACACAAAAACATCATCCTCTGATGCCTCTGATTGCCTGTAGAACAACAGTAGTGTTGCCAAAACAGTTCAACTATTAAAAGACGTACATTTTATATGTTTCTCAGTATATTGAAGATTTTGCACTACATTCTTCAAATAAGAAAGTATTAAAAGGCTCAGTTGTTACCAATGCATGCTTTGTTGCCTAATTCCAATAAATTAATTAGTCATGTTCGTTTTTTTCTGTGAATTTAAATCGTGAATAATAAATACACCGGAATTGAATATGGTTTTCTGGCAACCTGGTCCCGTAATAAAAAGTGATTGCCGAGGAAATCAAAGTGCATTAATTTTAATTTGTGATTAAAAGCATAATAATCAAGTATTTTCGAGTGCTTTGTATACAAATCAAAAGTTAAATAGTGCATAAGTGATCGGTACGTAGCTTTTGAGAAAAAATTGGCATTGGAGCGGAGAATTGGACCTTTTAAAGTGGTGAGTTTTTGTAAGCTGTTCTTGTGTTGTTTTATTCGGCAGCTCACGAATGACGATAATGGAGGGTTACGAAACATTTATTTCATTCAATGATAAAACCCATGTTATATAATATTTTTGTGAAAGAAGTGATTTACATGAAAGATTATAGTTCAAGGAATATGTTGAGTACATTGAAGTTAACTCTTGTTCCGTAGATAAATTTAAACAAGGACGATAAGTTAGTGCTGCCGAAAATACCCTCAGGGTGCCGAAGCCATCATTTAAGAGGGTAAATCTTGATAAAAAAGTGGTAAATTCCATGCAAGAATCTTCAAAACAATCCTGCAGAATTCTCTGAAAGAACCTTTGGAGAAATTCTCTTCGAACACCAATGTTTTCATTATCATTCTGATCAAGAGACATAAATAATTTGGTTTTCTTCCGTACAACACAACTCTACAGTTGCAATTTTCAAGAAAACACCCAAGCAGGATTACTTCTGAGCGAATGCTTCCTCCATATCGAATACAACTTTGTGTAAAAGAGTCACAGTGGACTTTCCAGATTAGATTCACATGAAAAGGCATGTTTGCCAAATAAACATTACGGATGTGATGATCGATAATGCATTCCAGACATTTCAGAAGAAAGGAGGTCAGACTGGGGCCCAGATAGCCGTAGCGGTAAACGCGCAGCTATTCAGCAAGACCAAGCTGAGGGTCGTGGGTTCGAATCCCACCGGTCGAGGATCTTTTCGAGTAGGAAATTTTCTCGACTTCCAAGGGCATAGAGTATCTTCGTACCTGCCACACGATATACGCATGCAAAAATGGTCATTGGCACAATAAGTTCTCAGTTAATAACTGCGGAAGTGCTCATAAGAACACTAAGCACAGAAGCAGGCTCTGTCTCAGTGGGGACGTAATGCCAGAAAATTTCTCAGTTAATAACTATGTAAGTGCCCATTAAACACTAAGCTGAGAAGCAGGCTCTGTCCCAGTGCAGTGAGGACATAACCTGTCATCTTCAGCAAGGTTTGTCTGAATAGCTGCACATCTCCTTTAACGACTATTTTAGAGCAAATTCGGAATATCCAGAACATTGACATAAAAAATCACAAACCCGAAGATACGTTCAAATCGATTTACATACCCATTCACTGAAGTATTTGTCGGTTCATCTTTTATCTCTCACCTGCAAAAAGTGAAAAAAAAACAAATGTTAGTATTTAAAATTCAATGCTAAAGCACAGCCAATCATCGTCACTTCACTCAGTATATCCGTCTCGGTTGGCCAGATCACACATGCACCCATTTCTAGGTAAGAAAACGCAATTAGTTCTCAATCAATATCTCATTCCAGTACATATCCTTCAAATCGGCCCACCCCCACAGGATTAAAGCAAGATTTCCGGGAAACGAATCGAAACATGTGTTTGAAGATTTCGATTCCACATTGATGCAATGCATGGGAAATTGTGAAAAAGCATGGGGAATTGAACTCACCTAAGCCGTATTAGAATGACCGATTGGAGATCAACTGTAAGAGGGCATCAGAAACTAAACAGAATGCAACACTATAAAACAAACCTAAAAAATCCACTCCATTCAGTGTGGAACATCTCCTAAGCAAACAAGTTCGAGAAGGGAGCAGCAATATTGGGAAACTTACAAGCTTGCTCCCAATGATTCCGTAACCTGATGATGCGTTGGTTAGATCAATATTGATAGATTGGATTTTTAATCAAACGTGTGTCATGCAAACAACAGCTAGTCGTGGAATAGAATAAGTGATTTCAAGCATAATACATGAGCAACTCAGTATTGGGCGATTTTTTTTCGAAAGCGTATCGAATTTTTTGAACATTATACGATAGAAGGAAGGTTTTCGTTTATTGGGTACATAATAGGAATTCTACATGTTTTCAGTAATGACACTTCAGATACTGATATTATGTGTGATACTGCCCAATACTAAAACAAGGACCGTCCAACGCAGCTTGAAGTATTGTTTGTGTGCTGTTGCTCCAGCAAGATGATAAACTTCAACAACAACAACAACAACAACAACAACAACAACAACAACAACAACAACAACAACAACGACATATGTTATAGCTGTCTTGATGTGTAAGACTGTTGGGTAATAATTGTATGGAAATATAATAAAACAAAATAAAATAAAACTGAAAAAGAAACAGATAAAGTGTACATTCATTCACATTACATCGAACAGGTAGCCGGAAGCTTTCCGGAACGTGGCCAAAGTGACCGAAAATTCTTGGAAGAGTCTGCACTATACTTGATTCTCAAAATCTTGAAGATTGATATGTCGTAAGCCATATCTGATAACTGATCTATTTATGGCCACTTTCCCACGGGACCAGGTATCCGGAAGATTTCCGGAACGTGCCCAGAGTTACTGAAAATGCTTGGAATAATCTGCAATATATTTGATTCACAAAATCTTGAAGATTGATATGTCGCAAGCCTTATCTGATAACTGATCCATGTATGCTCACTTTCCCGCGGGACCAGGTATCCGGAAGATTTCCGGAACGTGCCCAGAGTGACCGAAAATGCTTGGAAGAGTCTGCACTATACTTGATTCATAAAATCTTGAAGATTGATTTTTCGCAAGCCATATCTGATAACTGATCCATGTATGGCAATTTTCCCGCAGGACCAGATATCCGGAAGAGTTCCGGAACATGTCCAGAGTTACTGAAAATGCTTGGAATAATCTGCACTATATTTGATTGACAAATTTTTGAAGATTGATATGTCGCAAGACTTATCTGATAACTGATCCATGTATGGTCACTTTCCCGCGGAACCAGGTATCCGGAGGATTTCCGGAACGTGCCCAGAGTGACCGAAAATGCTTGAAATAATCTACACTATACTCGATTCACAAAATCTTGAAGATTGATATGTCGTAAGCCATATCTGATAACTGATCCATGTATGGCCACTTTCCCGCAGGACCAGGTATCCGGAAGCTTTCCGGAACGTGGCCAAAGTGACCGAAAATACTTGGAATAGTCTGCACAATATTTGTTTCACAAAATCTTGATGATTGATATGTCGCAAGCCCTGCTTCATAACCGGTCCATATATGGCCACTTTCCTGAGGGAACCAGGTGCTCGGAAGACTCCCGGAACGTGGCCAATGTGTCCAAAAACGATTGAAATAGTCACCAATATAATTGGTCCATGAAATCTTGAAGTTTGATATGTCGCAAGCTCTGTTTCATAACCGGTCCATATATGGCCACTTTGCTGAGGGAATCAGGTGCCCGGAGGACTTCCGGAACGTGGCCGATGTGATCAAAAATGATTTAAATAGTCGCCAACATACTTGATTTGTAAAATCTTGAAGATTGATATGTCGCAAGCCCTGCTTTATTACCGTTCCATATATGGCCACTTTCCTGAGGGAACGAGGTGCCCGGAAGAGTTCCGGAACGTGGCCAATGTGACCAAAATCAATTGATATAGTCTTCAACATACTTGATTCGTTCAATCTTGAAGATTGATATGCCGCAAGCCCTACTTCATAACCAGTCCGTAAATGGCCACTTCCCCAGGGAAACCAAGTGACCGGAAGACTACCGGAATGCAGCCAAAGTGGCCAGAAAGGCCCAAAGTGGTTCAAAGTGACCTCTTCTTGATAAATCATGAAGAATGACATGTCGAAGTCCAGGTTTCTGAAGCACTTTGTAAGTGGATCATCATCCGGGAAAAAACCTACCCCACTGCACCCCGGAATAACTCCGGAACCATGTGGCCAATATCATATTCGGTATGACATATGGAAACTAGAGAAGTGACCGGTTGCATTGGTGGTAAAATTTTCAAAATCGCTCCAGAAATAACGGAGATATGATTTTTTGAGTCTTTTTACGAATGCTAAAAACGTATCAAGAGAGGATAAGGGTTAATAGGATTGCGGGGCGAAAGAGCCCCAGTCGAAGGTGGATGGTGTACGGAGAAGCTGAAGAATAAGTGGTTGTCATCTTTATTGCTTTTTGAATGACTTGAGGCTTCAACCAAATTGATGTTATGTTGTTGGTCTTCCTCAACTGCAACATTCAGCACTCGTCTTAGCAGTATAGAGACGAACGACGAACCAGCGAGCTAACTAAGTTTCGTGAGATGCATTCTCGGATTTCGAACAGCTTTCTGGCATGCACTTTGCGTCTGTTTTGTGAAAGCTTCATTATGGTAATGGGAGTATATGTTTTACAAAAAAGTCAAAGGTAAAACCTGGTAACAACCGTGGCTTGTTCCAAACAAATCACCTTTATAATAAACCGTAAAACTTCTGAAGGGTTTGGTTGGACATATGTTTCTTTTCAGGTTATGAATCAACAACACATCAACATTTTAAATTATTTCAAGCATTTTACGTTTATTTAATCACTTATGTCTTTCCGCGAGATAACCGGAAGTCAGGTCAGGATGTTAACGGAGATCATGGTCAAAGTTACAATCATTCTCACCCAATCCCATGAGTTTAAACCGAGTTTGTATCTGAATACTTAACCCCTCAGCCGAGAAAATCGATCAATTTAAAAAATTAAATCCAGCAATCCCTCTCGAAATGGCACCAATTTTCTTCGGAAGATGTTTCGCATCTTCATCCCATTTCTGCTCACGCAACAATAACGGAACCACCAAACAAGGGCTCCATTTCTTACGTACAACGTTCTGCATAATGCGTACAGCGCAGAAATTGATTCCACCGCAACCGTTTGGAGCGACAGCCTTCGGTAGAAAGTACTTCCTTTATTTGTTTTTCAACGAATTTGTGCGTAGCATATAGGGAGGAGGACCACTTGCTGTACAGGGTGCGTTCGATATTGTTGCAGTTACATTTCAACCTCGGAATCTCACATTTCAACATTGGAACCTTAAACAAATTTGCTTAAATTCTCACACAGTAGGTGTGTAAGTGCAGGAAATACCTGTTACGGTCGCCATGTGATGTCATGAAACATAGGACTTATTGTTTGGATTCAAATAGACTTTAGTAATAATTGTAATATGAATTCAGATATAAATTACAAGAATTAAATTTGACGATTTCAAAATGTTGGAGATACTACAAACAAAATTATAGTTCCTACCTAAACTGCCTGATATTCCGAGCAAAACAAACACTTATCTATAGTATACCATTTTTTAGGTATTATATAAGAATTATGTTTAGTTCAGTAATGAGGGATTGGCTATACCAAAAATTTATTATTAATTTAAGTTCCTCAGTAAGGTCTTGGTTTGCAATTGAAAACTGTTTGAAGTATTGAATTGCTATTGTAAAATTCCAGAAAAAAACCATAAGATATTATTTGATATTAATCTAACTCAGAGTAACTACTGGAAATTACCAGATATGAAATAACTAAATTTGGTATTCTACAGCATTTTTTTCATGCTCGGGATGGGACTCCATAATTCGTTTTTGTGAATGGCTAGGCTGGTAGCGACCGAGCGTATATAAAAAATAAGAACTTCAGGGACCACATACCTTAAAATAAACTAATCATACACCAACAGCAAAAACGTATGGAACTTGGGAGTACTACAAGAGTAATTTTATTAAAAAAAAGGTTTTAGAGGATCAGACCAGACATTTCTCGAAGAACAGTTGGAAGAATTGCTTTGGGAACTTCTTCTTACATTCCTCCAGACATTACTTTAGGTTATGACTGCCCATCGTACGGCCCGCGAGCCGCATCCAGCCGTCGGCTTCCTTTTGTGTGGCCCGTGAATGGTTTGAAGATTCGTCTCATATCTGGTCTGTTATATATTTTTCCAACTTAAAAATAGAGCCATGGTTTACTCCATTTTTCTTCTTTTCTTTTATTTTATTTCCAAACTGAATTTCAACAACAATTTTCGCCAATGTTCAGTAGCTTGATTCTATGAACTTTTTTTTCAGAATTTGAACATGGACTTTTCTTGATACTTTTCTTCATTAAAATTAAACTTGAAATTTTGAATTCCTTATGTTCCTATAAGAAAACCTATTTTTCATTTCTTGATACAAAAATGAACTGAAGTTTCATCGAACTTCAACAAAAGTTTTAGGTCAAAATAGTCAAACGAAATTTCACTTAACTCTCTCAAAAACCGGGGTGTTAATTTCGCCCAATTCAAGTGAGTTTCTAAGCAAAACATTGAGCAGGATTATTTAAAATATTAAGACGGTTTCTTGAAAAATCTTGACATGATTCTCACAAAATCAATTACATGAATTTTATGTAAAACTTGTGCTGAATTCTCATGTGTTCATTTGGCCCATACTGAATCTAGAACATAATCATGGACAGAGCATTCATATAATCCTAGGTGGAAATGTGATAGAATTTCGAACAGGATTCAAATAAAATGATAGATAGCCATTTTACATATTCCTGGACAGGATTACAAAACAGAATTTTAAACAAGATTCTGTCACAATGCTTTGCATATTTTTTACAAAACTGCGCAAAATTCTTACTATCCTAGGCAAAATTCTCGCAAAATCTTGGGAAGCTTTCTAGAAATTGTTTTTAGAATCCTGGGCTAGACTTTTAGGGATTCTGGAAGAATTCGGTGTAGTTATCTTATAAAAACTTGTATTTCATTCTCATAAAATTCAAGGCAAGATGTACAAAACAAATAATTAAAAACTCTCCCGGTGCTAAGTTTTAAGTATCTTTTTCAGATTTCATGTAATTCAAAATTCAAACTTTACTGACTGGTTTTGTTAGATATCGTTAAAAATATTTTTTGTAGACAACAACAATACTTGCCTGCCGCCAAATTTAGTTGCTGAGATGTGGCCCGCGGTTCAAAAAGGTTGTGCAGGCCTGCTCTAGGTGTTGTGGCGTGAATCGCTAGTCAGTCGCATCCGCATTTCCTCAAAAATTTGATCGATATCAGGTTTCAACATTTCTTCCAATGACCATTCTGTTGCACTAAAGAGACAACACTTTTCGTTCGGTGAAATTAGGAATAACACCAAGTCGAATTGTCCCATAATGAAAAGTAATCGCATATCACTTCCAATACAGATTAACGCAAACAGAAACCGCGTTCTGGCCATTTTTTTTTTCTTGAATTGGAGTAAAAACAAATTTAAAATTAAAGAAATATAAGAATTTTTTCATTAGGATTTTAAAAGATATAACTTTGAATTCCTTCTGAGATTTTTCAGGGATTTCTCCATTAATTATTCAGTGCATCTCCCTCAGATTAATTACAGAGAATCATTCTTCTTTCAGAGATTCCAAATTTACCAAAGAACTTTTCAAGTTAGTTGTCTAAGAAAAAAAAAAACACTGCTACAGTAAACTTCTGGTAAACAACTGCAGATCAGAACTCTAATAAGAATTTCTGACTAAAATTGCGGAAATTTTGAAAATGTCTCAGGATAATTATTGGATAAACATTAGAAACAATTATTAAACGAAACCCTGTAAATAAATTCAAGAATTACCAGAAGAATAGGCACTCGCAGAGTAGATTTCACAGCAATTTTTAGATTCACTGGATGAATTCCTATGGAAATCTTTAGCCGAAATGAAAAATTTTATGAAAAAATTCTGGAGAAATTACATTATGCTTTGAGAAATCGCTTCATTTATCTCTAGTTGAATTTCCAGTGAAATCACTACAGACTGCGCCAGGAGCATAATTTTCGGGTTGGTGTCCTCGGAGCCTTATCTTGGTTTTACTTGTTCTTTAATTTGATAACATGTGTTAGTTGGATATTTTGACGTATAGGTGGTGCTGCAATGCAATTTTTTTTTTATTTCGTGAACTAGAGCTTGCGTGACTCCATCCATGTTTTAGAACGTTAAAATATATGAAATGATGTCTAAGACACAAAAGTTCTAGGACTCAAAATCACAAAGTTAAGATAAAAAGTAAAAATACTAGAATATTACGTTTTTACGTATTTTTACGTAAAATTGTGAACATCATACGTAATTCAAATTCAAAAAATTGTATGTTTTGTATAAAAAAACAATTAACATTGATACAGTAATGACCCGATTTTGTCTACCCCCGATTGTAGCATCCTTCTTCTTCTTCTTCTTTCTGGCGTTACGTCCCCACTGGGACAGAGCCTGTTTCTCAGCTTAGTGTTTTTATGAGCACTTCCACAGTTATTATCTGAGAGCTTACTATGCCAATGATCATTTTTGCATGCGTATATCGTGTAGCAGGTACGAAGATACTATATGCCCTGGGAATCGAGAATATTTCCTCCACGATCAGCGGGATTCGAACCCAAAACACAAAACTATGCGCTTTGCCGTTCATGTGGACACTTTCTCTCTTTATATATTTTTTTTTTTTTTTTGAGGCACTCCGTGCTCGTGGCCACTACTGTGCCGGAATCAGTTTATCTGTATCTTCCTTACCGATACAGTTCTATTTTTAACTAATCTATATTCACATCTGCTTTCACTCTCTTCTGCTCTTTTGCTCTCACACCGAGCAGGTAGGAGAGTGCTCTGCTGTTGGTCCAATCGATTTCCATGAGCCATAGTCCATTTTGCTCTCGCGGTGGTTCGTTTTGCCGTGTTCCTGAGTCGTTTGAGGCTAGCTGCCTGCGAAGTGGGTCAGTTTGTCTCAGTCACCATCTGAAACTGACGGAGGATGGATGTGCTCCCCTCCTAAGCACGGTCCTCCGTGCGGCGTCTTCTGGTGGCTGGACGGGTTATTTTTTGGAGGGGCTGGGAATTGAATCCATGACCTTCCGCTTATGAAGCGAAAGCGTAACCTCAAGGCTACGGACCCCCCTGACTCTCTTTATCTTTCGTTTGCCTGAAATGCAAGTGGACGGGGCAAATCTGTCTGTCTAATTAGAATCAGTTCATTCTTTTTGCGGGTCACTTTTTATCTAATCCGTTGAACTGAACTGATCGAATGAACCGATTCTCGCCAACAAAGAGCCACGGATCACTCTTTTAGTTGAGTGATTCGGTTCTTTTGAACGACTTTTATTCATTTTGCCATTCTCTATACCGAGCTATTCGTTAGTATCAATATTACAGTGAATGTGTTTGTTTTCACTGATTCTGTCGGTAATGTAGTTGATATCACAGGATTATTTGCACTTTACTGTATATTTGCAGTTCGAATTCTGGGATATATTTCATGATTTATTTATTATGGAGTTAATGAAATCGTGCCTTAATCCAGCAATTTCAAATATACTAACCCCGATTGGGAGCACCCTTTGCTTTCTCACTTGAAACGAAGAGCCTGGCTGTGAGGCTGGTTAGAGTTGTTGCTCCGATGTGTTTAGTTCTTCGAATTAATTGCTTATTTCGTTACAATTTATAATAGAAACATGCACCTTTCCATCTAGTGTAATCAAGTTTTATCAACAGTGTTGCATTATTTCCTTGGAGGAAAAATGTGAATTTATAGATATACAGTCGACTCTCCACATCTCGATGTTCTACATCTCGATATCACTCCCTATGTCGATGATTGCTTCGGTCCCTTCATTCTGCATACGATTTCTCTCTCCATATCTCGATATCCTCCTTATCTCGATATCTCCATATCTCGATCTAATCCTGTTGATTCTTTGTTTCCAATTTTCTCTCTATATGTCGATATGAACATTATCAAAGGTTACTAGATAATATTTAAGCGATTCAGAACAATTTGGAAACCCGAAATGAAGTTTGTTTGTTTATTATTTTCCTAGTAACGGAGTGATTTTCAATCTAGTGTTCATTAAATTAATGTTCTTTGTCTCGATCTCTCCCTATCTCGATGGTCCCTTCGATATCGAGATGTGGAGAGGCGACTGTACCTATCTTTTTGCTTGTGATAGTAATCATATTCAGAGAAATGACCTTCTAAGAGTTGGTTTTTAGAACGGTGCGGAAGGAAAATAAGAGGAAAAGCAATCGACCTGCAAGAATTCTGTGCCAATTTTCGGATTTTCTTACAAAGTGGGTCAAAATCGTTTGAATGGGTCGAAAATTAGTGCGCTTCCCGTACTACCATTAAAGATAATTATCTGCTGTCAACAAAAAATCGAATGCACGGGTTCTAATTAATAAGAGATCAATAGAATAGAATCGATTAAGCCGACGTGACTCATATGCCAGCTATTTAAAGATTGCTTTTGATTTTGAAGATTGGATTTTTTTTAAGTTCCCAATGTGCAAGAACTTGTAATGTTTAAAAAGTAATCAACCTATGAAAAAGTTTAGTGATATATATGCAAAATCATTTTTCTCATGTCGAGTGTTCACAATATTTGTCTTATTTGGAATTACCATATCGTACTTAATCAAGTGCAAAAATATGGTCCACACCCTGTAATGTGAGAGGGGGGAACAGTTCACCGAGAGTAAACACGAAAGAAACTTTGGAGCTAATCTTGAACGCGTTTTAGCTTTTTCTTGTGAAATATCGGTATGGGGAGGGATGAGGGGTAGAAAATCGGCATAGTCGATACGATGAAGGTGATGAAGTCATCGTGTAGGTGGGTGAAATTTCCCGACGGGTATGATATGTTTTGGCAGCCTCGAAAAACCTAAATAAAGAAACGTGAAAAGGTACCAACATTTAAACTGAGAAGTTATATTAAATTATCGAGGGTTACTTTCTGTGGTACTATTTAACGATTTGTTAGGCTTGTCCTCCCCACTACCCTGTTGTGGAAGCATGGAACAAATAGTGTTTTATGGTTAAATACTTCAAGCAAAAATATAGGGGATAGGAAAAGTTCAAATTCAAATCACACAGCTGTTCAGGATGAACATGTTGGGGTTGGTGAGCCTCGATCCTCCTCCACATGAGGAACTTCTCAGATTGTAGTTTTGTTTGATTTCTCAGGGAATAGAGTATCTTGGTGCTTATCAAATTATATGTAAATACAAAGATGATCAATTGTTAAAGATAGCTCCCATTTAATAATAAAGTGCTCATAGATTTTGACTCAACTGGGAATTAGGATCTGTCTCAGTAAGGTAGTGATGCCAGAAAGAAGAAGAATATGTGGAATAAAACCTAGAGGAGCTACACGTTGTTTGCTATAAGGCCTGTTCAAACCACATTTTCGAATGCAGAAGTAAGAAAAATGAAACACAATTGGTGAACTTTAATCGATTGAGCGCTGAATACATACACATACAATCTTATTTCCAAATCATTATTTAAATGTCATGTAATTTATAAATTAGTTAAGTGCCTACAAATCATAATTCTTTGAGTCCTAATCATGATTCTTCATAAGTGCAACACCAAGCTGTGAGATTTGCATTTGAACGCAACAACAAATTGGTAGTGTTTCAGAGTGCGTAGCTCTCAATCAAAATGATCTTGGTTCGAATCACACTCCGTATTTTTGTTTTTTTTTATTATTATTTTGTCGTGTTAGCTGATGGAACTATATACAGATCATTTTTGGATACGCGAGCCGTGATTCCAAACATTTGACACATGATTCCGAGCAATGAACTACCAAAACATAACGCGTGATATCGTGCTTTGAAATCATGGTATGTTTCCCAGTTAAGGTTACGGTAAACTCACTGGATTCATAAAATCATGAGTCATTATCATGATTCCGATTGAGATTCTAATTTCTTCCTGTGTACCTACAAACAAATTGTGGAATGTGATCCGCAGACTATTATACAGCCATCTCAAAATACATAGAGATCATAATTACCTAGGGTAGGTGTACCAGTTATGGACATAGTGGTTCCCTATTTCGCCATACGTGATTACTTTGATGTCATCAAATTTTGAAAATTTTTGTGCATCATAGTAGTTAGATTAAAGATATATCTTGATGTTAAAACATTCAAAAAGATTTAAAATGTGAAATTTATCAAAATTTCTCCAATGACCAAATAGGGAACCACTATGGCCATAACTGGTACACTTTCCCTATCTTTCAATCAATTTCTCTCTCCAGTGTGAATTATTAACGTTGCATTGAAGCGCAATAACATTCATTATCTACCAAGCTCGCTGGTTCAGAGCATACCCAGCGTTCATAACTTAACCGTGGAATGGGAAAAATGTACCGTGGAAGACCAAACTTTTATATTTTGTTTTCTAGAGAAATTTAGTTCAACAACGACCGACCCGTGTATAGCACCTATGGTGGAACATTTCAGCCTTTCATATGAGAGTAGAACCGATTCGAAAGTTTTTTTCCATCCTCTTTCGAACTTTCCCACTGTCGTCGATACGGGCTGGAATGGAACACACGTTCGCCATACGTTTTGCACAGGGAAATATTTCTTGTCACCACTTGGCATCGACATGTTGGCGGCGAAAGCGCGTGGGTGACATAAGCTACCGTCGCTGCTGTGTCGGCACCACGTTAACAAGATTCACTTGGAGAGTTTCTTGGATTCAAGGGGGTGACACTTTTTTTTCTGCAGTTTTACTTCGTGTTGGGGTTGATGGGTGAAGCTTTTTCATGTCTGCGAGCAACATAGAATGGCACACTGCTATTGGTTCAAGTTTTGAATATTAAGGTACATCGGGGTAAGTTGAAATCAGTTGGGATGAGAAGAAAGCCAAGCGATCCCAGGGTATAAGGTACCTTCTTATCTATCAAAAAATCTAATCTATCTAAAAATGATAAATTGGCAAAGAATTGGAAGTGCCCCTTTTGAACACCAAGCTCTCTATCCTAGTTGAAAAGTAACGCAAAAAAATATTATTTTTGAAGATAATTTTGATGAAATTTGTTATTTCCTCAAATTGGAAAAACTATGAATGAAGAGAATTTTCACCACAAATTTTGTACTAGGGCTAGTCACATTCAGTTCAACTTACCCCGGTGTGCCATAGCTCTGATGGTTTCCCATCTCGTGACCACAGAATGCATAGCGAAGCGTTTTTACTTCATTCAAAATATGACTAGATGCATAACTAGGATTCGAAGAACACTGTAGAATAGCCAGAGTATGGAGCAAACATTTCTGGGAACTATTTCTGTTCTGGTTTGAGGAATGTCGAAACAATCATGGTTTTTACGAATTTCGTGTTTTGGAATTTTCATGCATCTTTTATGTGTTGAATCGCTGTACAATGACTTCTACTTTTTTAAGGGACCTTCCTTAGCCGAGTGGTTAGAGTACACGGCTTCAAAGCAAAACCATGCTGAAGATGTCTGAGTTCGATTCCCGGTCGATCCAGGATATTTTCGTAATGGAATTTTCCTTGACTTCCCTGGGCATAGAGTATCATCATACCTGTCACACGATATACGAATGCGAAAATGGCAAGCTTGGCAAAAAAAAACTCACAGTTAATAACTGTGGAAGTGCTCATAGTTGAGAAGCAGGCTCTGTCCCAGTGTTAGTTAATACCACAAGCTTACAGTTGAGGTCGAAATACGCGTATCTGTCAAAGGATACAAACTCTAGTGAAATTAAATGGTTTAGTTCTAAATTCGGTATTCCAAATCTGTTGCCAACTATCTCAACAAACGTTGTTTCCCATTAGAGACAAAATATTAAAAAGGGCTCATCCTACGAACGTACAAAATTTACATAGACATCTGTCACGCAATCACAAAACAAATTACATTTTTCCGTCAACCAGACGTTTCAAATCTGCAACTGCAAAAATTTGCACCTCCCGCTCTAAGCTCACATAATTTATGTCATCTCTATCAATCGAATAAAAACTCCGAGATCCCTATCCGTGGTCCCTATCGTTCGGTTTGTCTGAGTGCCAGCACATTCAATCCCCAAAGCGACCCTGTCAATCATAAATTTGGCTCACTCACCATCAAATTTCCCCCTATCTGCTGAAGCAAAGCGGCAAGCTTCTGATGGGATACCAAGTGATGGCTCTATTCTCTGCGCACTGATGATCGGAGAACGCCCCCCTCAACCGATCCACAGTGGTTCGATCTAGAATAAGGGGAGTCCAAAACTTCAAACTCTAATTTCAATAGTAAAAATTGTTGTACTTCTGCTAAACTTGTATAATTATCTTTTTTTTATAATTCCTTTATTAGTATCATTCATAAAATTGCCTACATTTCTTATATCTAGGTATTCTGTGTTAGAGAACACTATCATCCTAATTTGGTAAAACTAAGCTGAGCTTTCATTAACATTTTATTAACAACATATCACATTTCATTTGTTGTAGCTGTTTAAAGTTTTTACCACACACACATTCCAAGCACACAAGTTTTGAGGAAGCCGGGATTTTTTTCCCTTTCGGCGAAATCAACTTTAATTTTCGAGCCTTTGACCACCTTTGAACCACATGCGCGACCGACGAAAGCCCAACCTGTTCGTCGAGTGCGGAGGGATATAAATTATGATTTATGGCAGCGGAATTCACCGTGGAGGAGATCGGTATCGGAGTGGAAAACCTGCCGATCGGGACAGCAAGCTTAGCAGCGATGATGGGTGAGATGCATCGGAACCACACCGGAACGGGTTATGCTATCCTGGTGCAGTTTCGTTCCGTTCAGTTTCGGAAACTGACCGACGACGTAAGTTTCAAACAATTTTGAAAGCCACCACCATGCATTTGCGCTCCTGTTTGATATGGGAAGGACAGAAATGGGTTGATTACTGATTGCCACCCGTAATGCATTTGTGGCAGAATTTTGGAGAGTAGAATTTTCGTGGATCAATTTTATCACGAAGCTGACTGGGATGTCTGATAGCAGCAGAAAAAGGTTTGTCGTTAGGTTAACAGGCTACAGCGAGCAGTTGGTTCGATATGGAAGAGAAATTCTGCTGTTGGACATAAATCATGTTTATGGTTTCAATTAGGCGGCATCAACAAATTACGTAACGCTCTATAGGGAGGGGGGAGTAGGCTCAAGCGTTACGGCTCATACAAAATAAAAAAAAAAAAAAACATACAAAAATCGTTACGGAGGAGGGAGGGGGTCGAAAATTTCCAATTTTAACGTTACGTAAAAAATGGACGCCGCCTTAGCATGGTCGATACTCTTGAAGGTCGAACTACGATTCCATTGAGCGTTCGTATAGTACCGTAGATAGCCTGAATATTATGCAAAGGTAAGAAAAAGTTGAGTAAATAACACTATTGTCTAGCACTTGAAAGCTTAGAAGCAGGCTCTGTCCAAGTTGGACGGAATACCATATGATCGATAGCTGAGGATGGCGTTCTGGATTTTTGCCGAGTTGGTCGATCGTGGGGTGAGTATTCCTGGGATTCCGATCTTCTTGGGATTTTGGATTGGGGGTAATTCACTGATCACTTGAGTTTACTCGGTATATCACAAAAAAACAGTAGATCGTTTGAGGCACTAAAATGCCATAATGCGGACTAAACTTTATTAACTACTAGGTGGATATATTTAGTTAGGGTGAACCCGAAAAATCAGTTTTTTTAGTTCTACGTGAATGTGGTCTTCAGATGAATGGATGAAATTGAAGCTCACTTAAAAAAACTTGAAATTCGCCTTGAGCTCATGAGATTTTAAGCTTATCGGCGTGCAGTCTTCATCAAAGTTGTAGGTTTTGATTACATCTACAACTTTCCCATACACAACTTTTTGGAGACATGAAATGTGGAAATGGCACGATGTAGATGTAGTGTGCTATGTATTTATAACTTGAATGTATTGTATGTATTGCGAATATTATTATTAAATTATCAGACACAATTCTGGCAATTCTAACGAGAAATTTTTCGTTAGAATTGCCATATAGTCTCGCCTCAAATTTAAATTTATAATCTTTTAGAGAAATCCTTCAGTATGCATTCAAAACTATGTCATATTTTGTGTAGGGAATCTACTAAGAATCTCTGATAACACTAGTCTAAGATTGAGAGTTTCTAAAATCCGTCAAATATATTGTATCATATCTACTGAAAGATTCGAGAGGAATGGGTTGAGGGGAAGCTAATCTTAAAAGGAATCCAGTCGGCCAAGGAATTCTCAGAAATTTCCTAAAAATAGCAAACTTGGTTCACTCTTTTTATTATCGTAATTTTATTATCGTAATTCGTCGGGAAGCACTTCTTTTTTATTTGCTCCTAATAAAAAATCATCACTTTTTGTGCAAATAATTTCACGGCTCAATATATCATTGATTAGCTGTGAAGATCTAATAAACATTAGCAAAGAACAAATGAATTTTTTTTTTGCAAAGATTATCATTGTAATACATATTTTTCCATTGAATAGTCTAAAACAATTTACAAATTAAGGAACAAAATTGAGTTTATGTTGAGAAAGACTTAAATTGGGTTTATGTTGAAAAAGGCTTTGTATAATGATGTTTTAGTGTATCACAAAGCTTTACAAGAAGAAGCTATAGGGCAGCTTTTTGTCTTAAGATCACGTTCACGGCTAGAAAGCAGAGCCATGCCAAAAGTGTCTAGGTTCGTTACCCATTCGGCCTAGAATCTTTTCGTAAGCGTCTTATTGTGCCTGCCACAAGGTTATCAAAAATGGTAAATTGATAAAGAAAGCCTAATAAGCAATGGAAATTTTTTAAAACATCAGTAATAGTTGACACGGTTCTAGTGGAGCCGTAATGCCAAGAAGAAGAATAATCTGCTGAAGGACGTCGAGGTGTTGCAAAATGCAGAAGTATTTCGCATTTCGATTCTCCAACAGTCACCGGAAAAACTTTGATCATCACGCTTAAATCCTCAATTAACTCCTTTCCGAATAAACACCACTGAAATGTACATTCACTCGGACCACGCAACCAACCCCGTCTCGTGATTGCAAACCATAATGACAAATGTTGTTCGCGGCTCGTTGAGTTCGGGCCATTTCCATACGAGGAATCGCCAGAAGAACTGGCGAAAGCTGGTTATCATCACACATTCATAACTGTGGAGCCCACCCTCCCAAACGGCGCCCACTTTGGCGCTTTTTGGCTTCGAACCATGTCCGTCGAAATGTAAATTTCGATAATGTAAAATTTATGCTTGGTGCACGTTAATTGTCCCGTGGGAGTGCGGGAGCTTTGGAAACGGCAGCCAGATTAAAAAGCATTTAAAAAAGTAGTCAATAAAAAAATTATCGAAAAATGATAAATTGGAAACAAGCTGTGAAAAATCAATCAACATTCCTATAAAAAATGTAAGATAATATTAAAAAATAAATAAAAATTAACACTAAAAACAAAAAAAATATTCCAAATGGAAAATATTAATTAGCACTGAATAACAAATAAATAAAGGCACTCAAGAATTCTATAAACGTCAATAGAAAAATATAAAATAAGCTCTGGAAATCGAAAATTTGCCAATTACAACTTTGGCCTTTTTTTTTTTCAAAAATTCTTGTTCTTATTTTCAGTTTTTCTTTAAGAATATTCAATTCCAAAATACTTTCTTTCTATTTTAATTGCTCTTTTTTTGGATTTTTTTTTGTCTTATTCTCAAATGCTGTTTTGGTGTGTTAAATTGGTAATTAATAACATTAGACACAATTATTGCTTGTTTCGAATGGCTAGTGATGGTTATCCTTTTCCTATGGCATAATCATATTTTTCCCCTTTGGAAACTGTTGCCTCAGGAGGATCAACCATCGCCGCCGGGAGGACTTGATGACGACTCACGTCCTGCGCGGAATGTTTTTGTGTGTACTGTTTTTATTTTGCTCCTGCAGCCAAATTATTGCACAGTCCATGAAGTTAGGGAGAGCTAACTTTTCATGCTCGTAGAGTTTATCCAACGTTGTCGTTGCTGTGGCGTGGTGGTGGGATGCCTTTTCGTATATTTAAATTTTCGTAATTTATTTACGTATGTTGATTGTTGCTTGCACGCAGAACTGAGTGCAGAGCGAGAGAGAAAAAAAAACGTGATGGTGGTAAACAGAAGTGGTAACACTGCGGGGTGGCCGGCAGCTGAAATGACACACCATGGTAACTACGGGCGAATAAATCAACACTGTGATGAACAATATTTGCAATCTCTCCCATCGGAACGTGCTTGTTTGGTTTTGTTTTGGTTGTTTGCTGATTTAATGTTCATCAGTGAATTCCAGGTTACCCCGTGCAATAAGTTTGGAGACAGTTAAAGAGCGCAATTAAGGTTTTTGTAGAGTTATTACCATGAATTCAAGAAGTTACTGTCATCTATGAACATCCTGGAAGATATTTTTGCAGTGCAATGCTATGAAAGTTCAGAGAGAAAACAATATAGGGTGTCCCAGAAAGTATGGGCACGACTTCCCTGTCATATCAAGACTATTGCAGAAAATCAGATTTCATACATGAAAGGAATGTTAGTGTGTAATGATGGTTGGTTCTTGGGACCGAAAATACTTCTGTATCTTCAAACCATACAACACTAAGTGGCATGATCCGAAAACCTTCCTCACGAAAAGCCTTCCGACTGAAGCGGAAATCGAACCCACACTCCTTGACATGATACAAATAAATGCCTAATGAGTGTACACTAATCGCACGACCTAGAAACCTCTCATAAAAGCTCATCAATTTAGTTCATTGCGAACAAAAATAAATTTGTTAATGAACCAAAAATGCAGCAACAATGGTGTTCAGTCCTCAAAAGAAGACTTCTATGTAAAACGATATTTTTATCAAAACTTTCATTGTGTTCTATTCACATGCCAAGAAGGATGATGCTGCTCAAGTACAGACGTTCAGAAACAACTCATATGTTTCGCTGCTGAAGCAAGAATGATAAAACTACTTTTGCTGGTGATCGAACAAAAAATGCCAACATCCACTACGACGGGCATTAGCGTTTGCCACGTAAAAGGTTCTGAGCAAAATTCATTTAGTTCTAAATGCAGAACGCAATCCACAGTTTGACTTCATTCATGCATCCCAAGCATGAAGTGCTTCTCAGTACAAAAATAATAAAATTACTTTCGTTGGCGACCGCACGAAAAACGGTCGAGCAAACCTATTAAGTAGCACAAACTCTTCAAAAGCTTGTAAGCAAAATTTAATCAACCCATCGTCCCTTGCTTGTAAAACCAGAATAATGAAACGGCTCAGCCAATTAGATTTACCTCTTGTTTTTCAATATTGTGGTTTTCAATTATAAAAAATACAAAATTATCAATATGGTCAAAAACAAAAAGGCAATTTGCACAGTCGCTTTGTGAGTATCCATAAGGGAATTCCGGGAGACAATCATGTAAATGGAACGTTCCTTAGCCGAGTTGTCAGCCATGCTGAAGGTGTCTGAGTTCGGTTCCCAGTCGGTCCAGGATCTTTTCGCAGTGGAAATTTCCTCGACTACCCTGGGCATAGAGTATCATCGTAATTGCCACACGATATACGAATGCGAAAATGGCAACTTCGACAATGAAAGCTCTGAGTTGATAACTGTGGAAATGCTCATAAGAACACTTAACTGAGAAGCAGGCTCTGTACCAATGAATACGTAATGCTGAAAAAATAAGGAGAAGAAGAATCATGTAAACATGGCTCGAAATTCTAGCAATTGATCGTTTAAAGCTGCTGACAGCCGCTGAATCAACCGGCTGCAAATTTCCATTCCTCGAACGAATCAATCAAGTTGATGGATACAAAACAATTGTTTCCGAGGAATGTTTTCCCATTCGCTAAAATTTACCACCGAATAAAAATACGCATGTTATTGATTGATTGCATGTTTTCTCAGTGCCGCGGTATTTAAGCTTCGCACAAAACCAACATAAACCTACAGGCTAATCTAGCTCAATATCGACCTGCCCACCCGACACTAATTAAACCGCAATGACCGACCGCAAAATTCCTCCCGGTTTTGTTGCAAAAAAGGGGAAGGGGGTCATGAGAGAATGCTATCGGTTGACTCCATTGTGACACTTCCGCAATGATTCCCCGCGAGGCGCTGTTTTTGCGGTTTGGTCATATGTACACTCCCGTGCAAAAGTTTGGGTTCACCCCCTCAAAAACATACAAAAGTGCCGAAAAGCTAAACATTACATATAATTAGCAATTGGATTAGATGAACAAATTGATGTGAAGATTTGCGAAAAAGTTACACGTCTTCTCAGTGAGAATCGAACTCACGACTCCCTGATCTCTAGTTAGGGCGCGTTACCCCTACGTCATGAGAGGACTCATGAACGCAGAAGTTAACCTGAATTCGATTTCAGCTCAATAATCATGTGGTTCTTTTTCGCAAAGTGCACCTCTTTCGGAAGAATTAGATGCCCATCCAAACACGTTTTAAAATTTTGGTCGACCCAATACTGAGGAAATTAAATATGATTTTTCAGGGTGTTTTTCGAAAAATGTAACAACTATAATTAAAAATTAAGTATACAAAATATAAAAAATGTTTTTGGAAAAATACATATAAAGTAAAAATAACTCTTTGCCTTTCGAATGCGGCTTAGAGAGTTTCAATTGAACGTGTAATCACAGAGATATGGACTGAACACTTTTGCATGTTTTTTAGGGGGTGAACCCAAACTTATGCACGGGAGTGTAGGTAGCACTACTGGAGCCAACCGCTAGCAAGTATTGCTGATTTTAAACATTACTGAGCCAGATGTGGGTGGAGTTATGATAGGGACTTGCTTATGGAGTTACCGATACTCTTGAAGTGCTTCAACCGTAATGCAATTCTGTTGAAAGCTATGTTGCAGCTGCCACTGCGCAAAGTAAGGAAACAGTCAAAATTCTTTTCTATTGTAGATACAATCAAAATCGACTGAATGAACTTCACCCTCTTTTTGCGAAGAAAGATGTTATAAATATTCTGTTTACGTTCACTTTTTACGATCAAAATTGACATCGATTACTGTTTTGATAAGAAGTCAATATCTCAAGGTATCAATTTAAACGATTAAGGTGTTCCTCAAAGTTATGGAATGTCTTCAAGACCTTTAGATGCCTTGAATGATGCAATTTATTGTTATACTGCTTTGGAAAAAGTGAGAATTATTACTAACAAAATCGAAAATATGAAAGCCCTTGGCGATGATGGAATTTTCTACATCCTCATCACGAAACTTTCAGAAAGTAGCTTATCATTCTTCATCAGTTGACAGCTGCCCTTCGTGCGCGACAGACGTTTTCATTCGTATCTCGAACTTCTCGCGAAATCTGTGTCGAAATACGAAATACAAGATGTCTTCTTATCGGAAGAACACTCTTGTAGTGGACTTCAGTGTTTTGCCGAAGCGTCCCCCAACGGATCAGGTGGAGGAGTTCCTCAGGGATATCGTTAAACTCGATATGGCCGACGTCAGGAGCATCCAACTGCACACTTTAAGAAACTGTGTGTACATCGAAATGTACAACGCAGGTGTACCCCTTCGCCTAGCGAAACTACATCATCTACGATACACGATCGGGTATAACGGGGTGAAATACTTCATCCCAATATACGTGGATGGCCCAACAACTACCATCCGGATCCACGATCTATCACCACAGATGCCAAACTCAACGATATCCGACTACCTGCGACAGTACGGCAGTCATCTCCATAAGCAACGAAGTGTGGAGAAATTACTTTTCGGGAACGCCGAACGGAGTGAGATTGGTGCGTATGCGAATGGAGAAGCCGGTGCCGACTTACATCACAATCGACAACCAACCCTCGCTCGTTACCTACCCAAAAGCCGAGAAACCCAAAACATCATCAGAGAAAGGAGATGAGTCAAAACAACAGAAACCCAAATCTGTTACAAATGCTATCGATCAAGTGAACAACGATGATAGCCAACCGATACAGCAGCATCAAATAGACGTGGACGATGGCGATGAAGATGACGATGACGACGCACGCACACCGTGCGACAACGACGACGGCGACGACAACGACGACGATAATAATGCGGTAGATGACGATTTGCAAACCACCACGAAGCGGCGGCTGTCAACCAGAACGTCAAGCGATGAAAACGATGTAGATCGAGCGTACGATAAGGGTCAAGGAACTAGAACAGAAAAAGAATTGAAAGAGCCATGCGAATCCCCCGATTTGGGCTGGAGGATTACCCGATCCAGAAAATGTAAGAAGTTGAATTAAATTTAATTCTTTGTAAAATTAGGTAGGATAATTAATAATTGAATTTGTCGATAGAAAAAGTAATTAATCAAAATGAATTGTATTGTTAGTCCTAATTCAATCGGACACGAATGCACCATACTGGTGTAAAGTGTCGATAATAAACAAATCAATCAATCAATCAATTATCATTCTTATTTGATATACATAACAAATGTTTTCTTTTGGCATATTTTCCTGACAAATGGAAAAATGCTAAGGTTGTATCAATTTTAAAACCAGACAAAAATCCTGCAGAAGCTTCCAGCTATCGTCCAATCAGTTTGCTTGCCTCCATCAGTAAACTTTTTGAAAAGGTCATTTTGAACAGAATGATGGCCCACATCAACGAAAATTCAATTTTTGCCAATGAACAGTTCGAATTCCGCCATGGACATTTGACCACTCATCAACTTTTACAAATTCGATTCGTTCCAACAAATCTGAATGCTATTTTACTGGTCTTGCTCTACTACACATAGAAAAAAACAGTGTTTCGACAGTGTTTGGTATGAAGGCTTGATTGTAAAATTAAAAAAAAACTTTCATTTTCAAACATACCTACATTGTTAGAATAGAATAGTTATCTGTCAAATTGCACACTTAAGGTTAATTATCAAAACTCCAGGTCTAAAAGATTTCCTGTAAGAGTTGGTGTTTCTCAAGGCAGCATTTTGGGATCAATATTAAACAAATATTTTCACACCTGACTTACCTGAGTTCATTGGCATAGGAACAGGGGGGGGTGGGGGGCAGGAGGGCCTGGCCCCCTCCAGGATCATCCAGCCCCCCCCCAGAATTTGATAATAATAAAAATTAAAACTAAAACAAGATAACAATATAACACGAACCAAAAACTTTTAAATCAATGTACATGGTTCTTGTTATTGATAAAAATCTCTTCTGTAAGTAGTTACGTTATTTTAAGGCTAAGCAGCCCGTCATTCGTTTTGGCAACAATGATGACTTTTCAGCTTGCATTTCAAAGTGATAAAACTCAGTCTTGATAGTTTATATTGACTTGAAAAAGTATCACTGTACGCGCTAACATGCATAAAGTATGCTGATACATTTTCAGCTGTGTCAGTGCAAAACCAACTGGTTTTCTTTGATTCGAAATCGTGAGATGTATTAGCAATAATCATCAAAGACGCGTACAAATTTCAATGACGGCCTACTTCGCCTTAAAGAAAACGTCACTTGTCTTACACAACATCAGCGTGGCGGTTCTGACTTCGGTAAATTGCGCGACAACTGAAAGCTTAATCGTCCGGCTGTCGATCGATTGGTTACTATTGGAAGTAGCTTCTTATTATATACGATTAGCGCATTTTTTTGACATCTCCGTTGCTACAATACCGTGGTACAAAAAAGCGTCAATATCCTGGAAATTTGATTTCTAAAATTATTTTTTTTCTGAATAATCCAAATAATGCTGTTTTAGCATTAAGCAGCATATTCACTACATTGTGTTTTCTCATGTGTTCGGTGATGATGATTTCCCCTATACTCCCCTATACCCCAATGATGATTTCCCCTATACTGAAGAGTATATATTACTAAGATTACGAATACAGCTTGCTTGAGCTTGATTGGACGTAAGATTACAAATACAAGTATATTAACTTCAACTCGTATAATGTTGACAAAACTAATAAAGAAATTTCTCAGACAACACATAGCGGGAATTTTTATCGAAAAATAAGGCTTAACTTTCAAGAAATTACGACATGGTCAAGTTTTCTTCAGTTGAATGGCCGTAATTTAACCTGGTGCTAAAAAAAATCGACCATACTGTTTTATTCCAACGATAAATTCTTTTCGATTCAATGTGAGAAGTATTTTCGCAAGAATAAATTTATTGCGAACACACGCCTCTCACGCCGAGGACCTGGGATCGAATCCCATCCCCGAGATAGTCACTAAAAAAATCAGTGACGACTTCCTTCGGAAGGGAAGTAAAGCCGTTGGTCCCGAGATGAACCAGCCCAGGGCTAAAAATCCCGTTAATAAAGATAGAAAAAAAAAATATTGCTCAACTCAATTTAAAAAAAAAACTTATTATTTCAGCAGATTTGAAGCAAAATTTTGTTATAAAATTTTTCGATATTCTTAATAGAATTTTAGTTATAATCAAAATCCTCAAGGAATATTGAAAGGTGGCTTCAGAAGTTTTTCAAATCTCTTGGAACTTAGTCAAATAATATTGTGGGACATGTTCATACTATCAAAGCTTCAATTCCTGCTGGTGGACATCCATTCCTTCTATGTCTACTTTTTTTTTGCTTTTTTAAGGTTTATTCAAGAATAAAAAAACATTTTTGAAACGTCTCTTGCCGATAACAGACACCTTAAAAAACTTGTTTGAAATTTCTAAAGGTATGTTTTTTTCTACATCATGAAACTTAAGAGTTCATACAAAATATTATCTTACGTTTTAGTTACAAATACTTTCAATGTTAAACATCAATCATTTTCTATTATAAAAAAAGGAGAAGAAAAAAACAAGATTTTTTGTAGTATATCCTACAAGGACCACTTAAGCTTTTGTGTGAGGTACATTGTCAACAAGTTTCAGAAATTCTAAGGTTAGATTCTTGAATTTTACGACAGGAATTTAGTAATTTTTTTCAAATTATATATAAGCTGCAATTCACCAAAAATCTACCACCAGAATTCTTTCAAACCTTTTTACATGCGTTTCTCTGGAAATCTGATTTGGAGTGATTCGTAAAGGAATTTGTAAAGCAATTCCTAAACATATTGATAATTTACTGGAGTAGTTTTTGAACCTAAAAATAAATGATATTTATAGAAGAATCCTGAGATTACCATTGGGCTTACTTATTGAACCTGATAAAATACTCGACGAAAGTTCTGTTGAATTTTTTTTGGAAGTTCAAAAATGAATTAAGGTACCGCGGGGCAAGTGAGAATACGGGGTAAGTGGGGCGTTTCGTCATAGCTCAACTAGGAAAAGTTTTTCATGGGGGTATTCTTCTAGAAAGTTGAAGATACAATGACAAGGAATGTATTTAGTACTAAACATATTGTTATTTTTATTACCATGTGGTTCATGTAACAGTTGTCAGTTCAGCGCCATTTTCAACTTGCATGACAAATTGTGACACGTTCCACGTCTTGCATTGTAAGGGTATGCGATATGGATTTTTTCCATGTCGATACGAAACGAAACGATACGCGGAATATCTTGCGCTGATAATGGCGAAACGAAACGATATTTAAAAATGTTTCGTGTATCTCGATACGAAATCAAATATCTCACGGAATTTTTCGAAACGAAACGAAATTTTTGGATTTGTTTCGCGGAATACACGTTTAAGTTTTTTTTTTCTTGTCAAAAGCTGGAAATTTGACCATAAGCATAAAAAACGGATTTTTAAATCCTCTACCATATGGAAACATTAGTGTTGCTCAGCGGAATCCTTACATGTTTTGGTACCGTAAAACGGGGTAACTTTGATAGTTTTTTCGAAGAAAACTTGAATATTTTTGCATGCTGTTTTAAAGATTTACAATTTATATTTTTAAAACAAGTACTGGAATCCTAGCTATCGATTACAGTCGATAAATTGGCAAAAGATTTATTTTGAATGGATATATAATTTTTCATATAACCGAAAGTCGGTTTTCTGTTTTGGGGTAACTTTGATAATGGAGTATGATTCGAACAAAATTGAATGAATAACGAACATTTGTAGGGCATTGCATACCTCTAGGCGTTTAACGTTATATGGAAATTTCTGACTTAGATTACAAAAATGGTCCCAGTTTGTGAAAATGCTTTAGGCGGCATCCACAAATTACGTAACGCTTTAGGGGGAGGGGGGAGTAGGCTTAAGCGTTACGGTTCATACAAAAATTTTAAAAAAATCATACAAAAAGCGTTACGGACGGGGAGGGAGGGGGTCAGAAATTCCCAATTTCAGCGTTACGTAATAAATGGACGCTGCCTTACGCTAAGAGATTTGAGACCGTATTCAAGTTCTATGATAACTAGGCTGTCAAAGATAAGTGGCCAACTATTCAAAACTACATCAAATAGTGAACGTAGAACAGTTTGTTTGTAAGCGTTTCGAAAATGCTAAAATTGTGTGAATTTTTTAAATTCGTATTAAAAGCCTAAAATGTTCTTGATTCAAAAGAAAACCGCTCTTACATGAAGTGTCATAATAATATTCTTTAGTTTTGCATTCGTTTTGCTTAACTGATTAACAGAAATTATGATATTTCGTTTAGTATGTGGTGGGTTACGCACTATCAAAGTTACCCGCATTATCAAAGCTACCCCGTTTTACGGTAACTCTTTTCTGCTTGTTTGAAATTTTCTTAATAACTTTAGGGGAACTGGGTGTAAAATGCGCCGTTGGGGTAAAACGCGCCACCCTTGTTTTGAACGAACGACGTGCTTCGGGACGCTGTTTTTCACCCGAGATAATGGAAAATGTATTAAAATGCTTCTCTATATATATTTTTAAGTGTTTTCCTGGCAAAAATCGTGAAAAACTCAAAAAAACGTTTTTTGCTGTTTTCGTTGTAATTTTGTGTTATTTTCTAGGCCATTTATCAGGCCGATAAACAACAAAACTTTTGAAACTATCACCGAGAATCGACTTGTGCACTCCCATAGTTTGTATTGCATGCAAAAAAGTGTTGAATTCAACTTTAAAAAGCGTATTGAAGGACTTAAACTTTAATCAACTCGTGGGGCAAAACGGCCACACCTATTTCATAACACCAAAACAGCCGTTTGAATTCAAATTCCTGCAAACGTAATGGCACGCTGAAGTTACGTGCCAATTTGAACCTTACAAATGCACATTTATCGAATCAGCATGTATACTATAATCGAACAATAACATCTGATCAAACGCCCTAATATATGCAACGTATTTGCAAGCATGATTGCGCATGCGTGCGCGCGAACGACTAACGCCGAGATCAGGTGGCGCGTTTTACCCCGCAAAAAATAAAAATGCAGATAAGCAAGCATTTTGTAAAAATTGATTTATTAACTCCAGAAAAAAGAAAATGGATGGCTGTTTCTACTATTTGATAGAAAACATATTTGTCTATGAGATAATGAATAAAAAATTCATAGCTAAAAACGCTTCCTTCCTTAGAGGGCGCGTTTTACCCCCAGTTACCCTATAAGGTTTCATTTCAACATATCTGACATTCACACAAGGCAATGAGTGGGTTTAAATGTTACAACTAAGCAGTGGGTCGAAACATTTTTTTAATCATGTGGATGTGATGTTATGCTAATATATACCATAAAACATGGAATAATGATATTCATAGTTTTTGCTGTACTTTATGCTTTGTGGCATGAATGAATGAGATTGGGGACACAAGTCGATAAGTGATCATGAAAACACTAGACTGAGAAGCAGACTCTGTCCCAGTTGGAACATAACGCCAGAAAGAAGAAGAAAAATAAGTAGAACAGAGGAATCATTGGAATATTTGCTTTAGTATTTGCTGGAGTATTGAATTAAATTAAATTTTAAAGAATCCATCAACACAAACCTAAGAAATCAATCAAGATAAATTTAAACGAACTGCAAAAGTAATAAACTCCAAGAGATATTGCGACAACAGTTAAACTAGGATTTCCTGTTGGGGTTAATTTAGAAGTTCCTAATAAATTTTCTGGAAAAGCCTTGCATAAACTGTGTATTATTTCTTGGAGGGATCAAATCTGGACGAAAGCAAACTTTTAGAGTAAACCTTGTAGAAAATACTGAAGGTATTTCTATTATTTTGAAGAGCAAATACTGGATAAATGATCCTATTCCAAAATCTGTGAAGGAACGACTGGACGATTTCTGGAAGAATTAAGGATTGTTGATATTATCTAATTTTCAGATTCTTTGTTTAAAACTGTCTACAAAACCACATTTTCACTAAATTTTGAGCCTCGAGAGTATTTTAAAAAATATTTGAATATTTCGAAAAAAAAAGTTTTGAACCTGGATTACATAGCATAGAGGAACCGCAAATAAGGCTGACAAGTTCACCCATGTTCGTTCAGACAATCCGTTTTTCAATGAGCTAAATTTAATGTTTGGCTCATTTTTTTTTCTCGGGATTTAGATGTGCGAAAATCGAAAAAAAAATGTTGCGGTTTTCCATTGTGAAATACCCAAGGTACCCTACCAAACTTGAATCTATATCCGGAACCAATTTTGATGGTGCATGCAATGCATGAATTAAATTTATAACTGATTTGTGATTTTTCCTGAAATAAATCATCAAAATCGATCGACAGATGGCGAAACTAGAGAATTTTGAAACTT
Organism: Aedes aegypti; assembly: GCF_002204515.2. Lineage (NCBI taxonomy): Eukaryota > Metazoa > Arthropoda > Insecta > Diptera > Culicidae > Aedes > Aedes aegypti. Next base: position 408,210,440 of record NC_035108.1, read on the forward strand.
GATGTCGGTATTGAAAAGGTTAAGATTTTTGCCTTGCGGCATTTGGCTTCTAATACTTGTAATGATATATTATCAATATTCGCAATTTTGTATTAATTGGAAGTCGTGAGGAGAATATGTCACGTTATAAGAGGAGAGAGGAGTTGGTGGTGTGGTACAGCGAGAATAAACCTAGATTCACTTTTCGATAAAAAATAATGTATGCATCTTTCTTGTTTAAGGTGAATATAAATCGAAGGCATACTTCAGAATTTCAAAAGCACAAATCTAACGAACCCGACAGCGATTCAAGCTGAACACTTGATCGATTGGACATCGAGTAACCAATCAATAGAGTTTTCAGCTTGAATGGACGTCTGGTTCTTTAGATTTGTGCTCTTGAAGATTTGTGGTGTGGCTTTGGATCACCCAAATCAACGAGATTTTTTACGGCGACAGCGACAAACAATCGCTGCGATTTCGCTGCTACATGAGTTTTATGACACAACAATGAAATCGCGGCGATTTTTTTTCGCCATCGCGGAAAAAATCGCGTTGATTTGGGAGAGCTGTTCTTATGCTATGTTAAAAGTGACGTCATAGCGGGAAAGCAAGAGAGAGAACTAATGCGCGCATCAATAATCTGCACCACCTGAGCAAATCCAGAACATCAGGGACTCACGCTCCGCAGCTTTTTTTTACATTTGTGTACAAACAGTTTTTGCGATATATTAACGGATTTGCTCAACAGGACACTCGATGTTTCCCGGAGGAAACCGTGGTTTTGCTTTCTTCATTCTTATGGAAGATAACATTGTGGTAGTTCATCAAACGCAGTTGTTCCTTTTCTGGGCTATTTGCCGCGAGGAATTCAGGGCAAATGGGCGTTTTTGGAAACTTTACAACGGCAGTGCAGGTTATCATATCCTGCGGACCAGTTAATACTACTGTCATCCCACAGTTATGGATAGCACACAGATATGGATCAGAGTTGGATTAAACAGAGAATATCTCATCAAATAGAATAGCAATTACGCAGAACCTATTTTACCTACGCGAACCAAAAATCTATACAGCATCGCAATCAACAATAACATGCTTAAACACTTTTGTTCCATTCGTACGATATAAAATGTCATACATATGCCTAGAGGCGTTGATTTATATTTGTGGGGCATTGAAACCCATACCACAGTTGGTCGGTGTTCAGACAGACCGGACTAGATGATGTTTTGGCGTTCTAAAGATACGTTAAGGACTCAATCAAATAAGATTTTCCTATGCTATTTTTATACAGATGTATCATCAAATAGATAGGTTCCATTATTACAGCAAATAACACAAATATTTGGATATTTCGCATGCCTGGGGAACGTTTTTCTGGAATCATGAAAAAACACTTGGTTCAGTCTGTCTGAACACCGATCAGTTATGAATCTAAGATAAGACGATTCCTAAAGAAACGCCAAAACGTATGCCTTCACTACCCGAGCAGAAGAAAATAACTACTGAATACCAAATTGAGGTATTCCATACCAGATAATTTCCAATACTACATACCTGAATGAGGTATGAATTAGCCTTGCATAAGAGGTAAAATACCTGAAATAATATCTCAAGCACATTCTACGAACACCAAACTGATAACTAGATCAGGTATTGTAATACCTCAATAATACTTGATGGATTTTCATATAAAAATGAAATTTTTCAATTGTAGTTCAATACCTCCAGCAGACCTCAATAGCTGTTTAATACCTCAATGAAGTATTTTTAATTGTTTTAAAGATTTTTTCAATACCTTTATAATACCAAATAGAGGTATTGACAACTGAACAATACCTAATTTTGGTATGATACCAAAAAATGGTATGCATAAGTTATTGGGGAGTTATTTGTTCCTCCTCGGGTAGCACACCATTCGATTACCTCGCAGATAATTTGCTGTTATAGTGTTCTGATCCATGATATGAGTCGATTTGATCCGGATTTAATACGGAGCTAGGAGTAGAAGCGAACGCTTTCCCTTTTTTTGTTCGAAATTAAACTCGAATTTCGCGAAATTCCGTTTTATTCCGTTTGTTTTCAATTTTCCGTGGAAATATTTTAACAATTTGGCGAAACGAAACGAAATAGCAAAATACAAATTTCGCCTGTGCGAGTTCCGTGGAATTCCGCGGAATTTCGTTTCGAAGCATATTTGACGGAATCATTCGGTATTTCGCATACCCTTATTGCATTGACTCGCAAAAAATAAATGTGTTTTAAATCGAATTTCCATCAGTATGCTGTAATTTTGAGTATTATTACAAGCTGCTAACGATAAACCAGTATTTTGTTTTCATTTCATATGAAATTTTCGATGGTCTATCTTACCCCAGAATATATTTGTACCTGGGGTAAGTGGGACCTATCAAAACAAAAACCAGAATCAAAACTTTTCGTACACGTTTCATACATTCTCCTAGAGAGTAGCACTAAAACATTCAAACAAATGATTTTTTATCAAAAAAGATCAACCTCAAATTACGTAATTGCATAGGAGGGAGAAGAAAAGTGTTATCATTCTTTATTTTTAAATTTATTTTTTATTTTTGAAATACGACTTCAAAATTGAACAAACACACAGCTGAAATTTGAAATGCATCATGAGAACAATTACTTTTCTATTTTATTTGAACTTTATTTGTTATTTCTATAAAATTAAGTAGAGATGGAAAACAATTCCACCCCATAAGGTGGTTTTCTGCCATGTATATAAATAATAACAAAACATATTTATAATTTCGTCAATTATTGATTGTTTATGATTCTACATTTTAATTAACAACTTATAAATGATATATTTTGAACATGTTTAATACCTCCTTACGCTTTTATTGAGGAATTTTTAGTTAATATTAAATGTGAGGTGACATACTATTAAATAAAGGGTTTCTTCCTAAAACGTAACGTATTTTATGGTTGATCCCTTATGTACATCAAATATGTACTTAAAATTAAAAATCTATGAATTATCAATCCTATTATTGTAATGGTTGACTTACTGATGTGGATTGACGCATGAAACTGGATGTGTCCCACTTGCCCCGCTTAGCGAGGCAAGTGGGACCATTGGCTCATTCTAAAACTTTCTTCAAAGGTTTTCACAATTTCGAAATTATTCGATTAGTTTCATGCACACACCAGCAAATATGTTGCCAAAACGTGATTGTGTTGTTGGATTTGAAAAATATTGACATTTGAAAATTTGATTGAACAATTTGTTTGAACTATCGTTTTTTTCGTTCCCACTTGCCCCGCGGTACCTTACAAAATTTTAGTGAATTTGATGAAACATTTCTTCAAAAATTCCCAAAAGAATCGTTAGCGTGATTTAAAATTCACTGGAAAATACTTGTATAAATCTCTGGTAATTTTTTCGGGAGAATCTTAGGAAACAATAATGTAGTTTTCTAAGAAATCTCTGAACAAATCACTCCGGGAATCTTTGAGTAGTTTCACAGAAGAGTTTTCGAAAGAACTGTTGAACGTATTTCGCTAGAAAATTTATAGGAAAGTAAGAATTCTATAAATATTTCTTAGTCAGGGTTTTCGAGAGGGTTTTGAAGAAATGCGGGATATTGCTCATTAATTTAAGAAAACTAAAAAAATAGTTATCTGTGAAAAAAAAACGCTGATAGATATGCGGACAACTTCTTTGATAAACATGTTCCCAATCGAATTCCTTTTAATTACTCATGAAATATTTGTGGAATTTTACAAGGAATCTTTGGATTAACACCTGGAAGAATTTTTTTTTTTGCAGGAAGTCTGAATAATTTTTTCTGCGATTTTTTCAAACACTCTGTAGAGAAACTTTAGCATGAAGTTCAAAACCAAAGTTGGAAAAACTTTTGGCGAACTCTTTGAAAAATTTGTGGAATGTGTCCTTGCTTGGTGATATTGATGACATTTTTGGTGAGACTTCTAGAATTTAGTATACTATTTTGTTGGGAGAAATCCTCAGTAATTCCTGAAAATCATTAACAAATTTTTAATGAACAACTGGAGGATACTTTAAAGTAATTCTACCGCATTCTCTGGCGGAATTTTTTAACAGATTTTTAAACAATTCGATAGAGATTCTTCGAGAAATTTTCTGGTGATCAGAAAGTCTGTGAATATTTTTCTGTGGGAATCCCAGGCGAACTCAGTGAAAACTAATAATGGAGTTATGGAGAAAGCACTGAGAAGTACGAAAATAATTCATAAAGAAATTTCCGTAGGAATTCACAGAGGAATCTTTTCAAAGCACATGGTTGAATACCTGAAAAAATCGTGGACGCATCACAAAGGACATTTCATGGTGAGTTTTTTTTTTTGTTAAATTCTTAAAGGATTTTATACTGGATTACAGAAATAATGAATCTTTTCCGTAGCGAAAATTTTAATTGATAAATATAAATGTAGTACCACGAATTGAGACAAATAAACAAAACAATACAAATATGTTAAAATTTCGAAATTTATGAAAATCTTGATTATTGCGACCGACATTACTTCTGTAAAACAAGTATTTGCTAGGCCTCCCCTAGGCCCCCTCCAGAAAAAAAACCTAGCTACGCCAATGCCTGAGTTACCTCAAGGATGTCAAAAATCCTTGTTTGCGGATGACACAGGCCTCTCCGCCAAAGGACGAAGTCTGCGTGTCATCTGTAGGCGATTACAAAAAGTTTGGTTATTTTTTCTTCATACTTGCAAAAATGGAAGATTTCTCCTAATGCTTCCAGAACTAAACTAATAATATTCCCCCATAAACCAAGTAGACATGTTGTCACGATGAGAAGGGTTCCAACAAATTGGTCAGATGAAGGTAAGTATCTAGGGCTCATGCTAGATAAGAATTTAACTTTCAAAAATCACATTGAGGGCATTCAAGGCAAATGTAACAAATATGTAAAATGTCTTCATCCCCTTATTAATAGAAAATCAAAACTTTGTCTTAAGCACAAGCTTTTGATATTCAAACAAATTTTCAGGCCAACCATGTTGTATGCTGTACCAACATGGACTAGCTGTTGTAATACCAGGAAGAAAGCTCTGCAGAGAATTCAAAATAAAATTTTGAAAATGATTCTGAAGCTTCCTCCTTGGTACAGTACCAATGAGTTACATAAAATATCCAATGTTGAAACACTGGAACAAATGTCAAATAAAATAATTAATAACTTCAGGCAAAAATCGTTACAATCTACTATTGCCACGATTAATGCGTTATATGTTTAGGTTAAGTTCGGTTAAGTAGATTGAAAACGGTTTTTTTCTCTTATAAGCAGGTGAAATCAATTCACCTGTAAAAAATCTGAACTGCTACGGCAAATGAAATCTAATATGTTGTTAACAAAATGTTAATAAAATCTTAAATTTGTTTTACCAAATTAGGATGATAGTGTTGTCTAACAACACAGAACACCTAGATATAAGAAATGAATGTAATGTTTGGAATGATACTAATAAAGAAATTTAAAAAATAAATAAATAAATACTCGTTTTACCTATTTGAATAGTCAAAGGACTGTATCATGTCCTATAGCGAGCCCATCTTCCATACAGTCCTTGGACGAACAATATTCTTACAAATCAGTACTTCTGTACTAATATGAATGGTTGAGGGACTGTTCCATGTATGAAAATTATCAATCGGCCAATCCTTAGCTATATATTTGATAGAATTCTTGGAGGACCAAGAATCTTATAACCAAGATTATGGACCAAGATCCGTAATAACCAATACAATGCTCCATTTATAAATATGGAGGGTAAGGTCCTGTGCCATACCGTTAAGTCACCAGTCACCGTGTGGCCTCCATTTACCGTGCACATATACAAACTCCTATGGAATATTCATACAATTTTTACAAATTTTTCTTTTGTCAGCAAAATAAGATAAAACTGATGAAATGAAGTAGTTTTTGTCACAAAGCATTTTGAAAAACCTAGTTTATGTAGTCAAAATCATGTGAATTCTGTTTGATAATGATAGTTTTCAACACTCTTAGTAGAAACGCCAAAAAATCACATTTTTTCATTTTAACGATAAAGTATGAAATTTTTGAAAATTTCAACAAGTTTTCACTGTGGATACTATAAGTAAGATGTATTTCATCGTATGAGCAATAAGATTTTATGCAAATTTGAATTTTTTATTTTGTTCCAGTCGAAACCCAAATGCACGGTGAATGGACCCTTTTCAATATATATGGTTCCTATTACCGTGCATTAGTGTAAAAGGCATGAAACTATTCGGCAATATTAGATTTATTGTTATGTTGTCATTGAACTACTTCATATTTAGTTTTTGAGTGAATATGAAATGGTTTGGACAATACAGTCAAACCTCCTATAACGTTTTTAATGAAAAAATAATGATTTGGACAATTTAAATTTTTTTATGGTTGAATACTTTTAAAAATGAGTGCGCACACTACTAGCAACATAGTTGCACCATCAACAACGTTTCTTCGAGATACAAAATTAAATCATGACGAAAACTATACGCACGGTGAATGGTGCACTAGTGTGCACGGTAAATGGTGACATAGAACGGTACGAGGCGACTTTTACATTACATTTTCAAACATATTTTTTGAGTATTTTTTTGTTATGCATCACTAGTTTTAGATTTTTCCCTGAATTGTTATATAATTGCACGCAACATAGTGGTATTCTAGTGCGCTTCAAATTATTTGGAAAAGTTATATAATTTTTTGAAGTGCAAATTTTTCTTAAATGCACGGTGAATGGTAGCTTGACGGTACATAAAAACATTCATAACAATATTTCGAGCCGTTTAGTGGAATACTTTTAAGTAAATGAAAACCTAATGTAGTACTATACAATCTAATTCTATTTGAGTTTGTAGTTTTTGATAAATACGAGTATTTTAACCTCAACAAGAAGGCCGTCTTCAGTGTTGTATCCATGATTCGAAGTTGAGTCATACAATTACCAGTTATGCCAATAGATTGAAAGTTTACAGTACTGGGCATAATGATGTGCGCCTTGGCCATTTTCCATACAAAATGATCAAGTTTGGGGACTTCGACTTCTAGTGCTGTTGATTTGAAACTTTCACCACAGCTCGAAAGTAATTTCAAATTTTCTAAGCTGAGAATTCAGATTATTTCATAAACAAACTCTGTACTTTTTGCAAATCTCAAACAATGACAAAATTAAAAATAAATAGAGGAAATATTAAGAGTCATATGCCCTTCTGCAAAACACACCAGTTTTTAGAAAAAAAAATGCAAGGGAAACTTTTCGCTATCAAAACATTTCCTAAATGGATTTCAAATGTCATGAGTGAATTCGTTATTTCTGCGCTGTGGTGAAAATTTCAGGTCAATCGAACCACTACAACCCGAGATCCAGGACTACAAACTTGACTATTTTGTATGAAAAATGACCAAACCGTACTTGCCCGAGCAGACGAAAAGCTAAGTAATAGAAAATGTTGTTACCTAATGGATGGATACATAAGAGAGATTTTAACTTGATAGACATAAAAGATAAAAGTAGCTGCGAGAGTTAGTCATTAGCTCTGAAAAATCAAATTTGGCTACGATTGGAGAGTTCCAAAACATTGATATTATCTTTAGAACCGAATTAGTATGTCCAGTATTGTGTATTCCATGAAGTTGATGGACACCTGTTGAGCTTGATAGGCTGCCTATGATTACTACTCCAGTATTGCCAGATCAGCTTCTTGTGTAAGTGCACATGGAGCCAACAGATGACTGCTTGAAACTAACCTCAGTGTAAAAGTGCTGGCAGTGTTGTAAGCAATCACGGTAGTCCATACGTTTTCGCTGATATATGGCAGCGCTTTCATTACACATTCACAACACTAGCGATCAAACGAGTGTCGAAAAGAAAAATGTCAATTGAATGGCGATAGCTTCACTATGAAACGTTAGGGTTCTGTTCGTTTCTGTCATTTTTCGTAATAGGCGCTGCTTTCACTGTATGTGTGTGTATTCGACATAACAAGCAAGATCGAATAATTCTTAAGTAGATGAAAAAACCGAATTAAGTACTACACCATTTAATTCCACTAGAGTTTGTATCCTTTGACAGATACTCGCATTTCGACCTCAACTGTAAGGCCGTCTTCAGTGTCGTGTACTAGACTCGATTTGTAATTCTTGTTACTTATGATCCGATATGTCTGAATTCAAAGCGAAACTTTCGATTTATTCAAATGTCATCGTGTCAGACGACAAAGAGCTTAGTGACATTTGAACTCACGAACATTCGCAAACGCACGTCATACACATTTTGTTTTTGTTTTCCCTCGAGAAACTTGCACACACTTTCCTGACTAATTAAAATGCTTATGGAAATACTACCCAATTTGAATATCGAGACAGATTGCATATTGTTTTCCTCTGAGTTTCACAAACACTTATACACAAAGACACTTATACAATTGAGCGTGACAATCACTATTCAAGTGGCAGTATTTTTGTGTTTATCGATGTTCATTCTACCGCTCGTGCCGTGCATGAGAGCTAACGGTAGCTGACGATTGCAAAAAAAAATAAATAAAGTGGTATGTTTATGTTTGATGTATTATGTTTGATAACGATATTGCTAGGAAATTAAAAAGAATGTCAGAAAAGCGAAAGCATCTTAAAAGTATATTTAATAGAATAAAACAGTAAAAATAATATTCGAAATTCGCCTAAAGTCTATTCGGATATTTATTAGAGATCATTCCAAGCGTGTGCTAGAATAAGGGCAAAAATCGGTGGTAGGTCATTTGGCATAAAGTCGTTTGGCATAATGGTCATTTGGCATAAAGTCGTTTGGCATAATGGTTGTTTGGCATAATGGTCGTTTGGTATAATAGTCGTTTGGCATAATGAGTCTGAAACCAAGAATTTCTCAATTTCCGTTTTTACGTTTCTATTGAATCTTTCTTATGACACAAGGCTTGTTTTGGAGTCAATTGATACAAAATGGCACTCTATTCAACAATCATTCGCTCTTGAATAAATTTAAGCATATTAGGAAGGTTATTGCCAATAGTATTTTATTATTTATCCAGAAATTACCCTTCTTTCATATATTAATTCTTCTTTTGAGTTTCGCTATTGGAACAAATTTTTGCACTGAAGATTTTTATATATTTAGCACAAATTTACCCTTCTATTAATTGTTTTATTTTTTTTCCTAAATATGATGTAACCATTATTATAAGTATGAAAACTGTTGATTTTAAATTTCAATAAATTTCTCCTTCTTTTATGCATAGGCTGTTCTTTGGAGCTATATTTTTTAAGTATTTTTGTACACAACTGACAAAAGGGCGGCAATCGATAACATTGATCTGCTCAAATTATCAGCGAAAAGAGAAATCGATTACTGCAGTTACTTTGATGGGTTGTGCTACTTTTCCCCGAATGTCGTTTCCCCGAATGCCATTTCCCGAATATCCCGTTTCCTCGACTAGCCCACTTCCCCCGAAAATTTTTAGCAATCATAATTGTCGTAACGATATACATTTCAGGGGGTGAACGAACTGACCATCATCCCTTCTTTATTTAATTGGCGGTTCTTTCGAGTTTTACCGTCTTCAGCATTTTTGACAACATGTGTATAGCCGAGAATTACAGAATACTTCCTTCTTTTGACTGTTTATCGTTCTTTCTCGTCACCACTTTTCGGGGGAACCGCAATAATTGTTGGCGTCAATTCTTGTATTAGTTTAATTGTAAATTTTGCCTTCTTTTAAAAATAGGCTGTTCTTTATGTTTATACTGTTATAAATTTTATTATTTAGTAAAGCTAATTGTGAACCATTTTTATTATCAATTCTTGCTTGATGTGTTGTTAGAATTATAATTATTTCAGAACCTGCCAATATTCAATATATACTTTTTTGGGGCAAACGCGTGATCTCCTTACGAGATATGTTGGAAAATATATTATTTCAATCACAAATTGTCCCTTCTCTCGATAAAAGACGGTGTTTTTGATGTACACTTTCAAAATTAGAATTTATATTGAACCGTTGAAAAGTTTTGTCACAAATATTTTCTTTTAAAGATGTGTTGTTCATTTGAGCTGTGCTGTGAACAGATTTTTTTTGCGTTAGAGTCTGAAACATTTTAAACGAAAAATAATCTGCTCTCGTTTAAAGGCTATTTTTGCATTAAGTCGCATTAATAGATCTTTTGATTAGAGCTTTTGATATTTTGCAAAAAAAATCATTCTTTTATCAAGTAATTTCCAGCGAGTGTTACTTCCAAACTGGGACAGAGCTTGATATGTACCGAAACATTCTATGAGCGTTCCCTTGATGAATAACTGCAAACTTTCCTTGCCAATTTACTGTTTTCAAATATGTATATCGCAACAAGCTCAAGGGTACTCTATGTTCTGAGATGTAGAGACCCGTCACGAGTTTTATTTAGTAATGCTCTATAATGTCACAACAATTTTTGAAATTCTTAGCTCGGATAATCTCTGAACGAACACCACGCTTGTTTAGAACCTACCAAAATTTTTTGCTGAGGGCTCGGTGGTGTTGATCTCGGTAAAAGCTTAAAAAATGCCGATATTTTTTTCAAGTCAATCATTATGCCAAACGGCCATTATGCCAAATGACCATTATGCCAAACAGCCATTATGCCAAACGGCTTTATGCCAAACGACCTTATGCCAAACGACTTTATGCCAAACGGGGTACAATCGCAAAAATCGCATGGTCGATTTCTCTTCATCGAGCCTCCCTTCTGTCAATAAAGGTTACAAGATGAAAATTTGTTGGATTGTTTTCTTCTAAGAATGCAAGATTGCATCGCTGTCTAGCGTTGTGAAATGCAAACTGTTAAAAAAAAATTGCACCTTGTTATTTTTAATCGCAAAAGAGAGGACCGATGAAAAGAAATCAATGATGTGGCTTGCGCCCTTATTCTAGCACATGCTTGATTCAGGGAAATGTTGCTTGGATTGAATCATGGTTACACAAAGAATCTGATAAGAATCTTTATACAAATTTCACATAGAGGTTTCCGTTGAGTTTTCATTCAGATCTCGTGATGATTCTCCATAGATCTCGCTGGAAATTCATGAAGAGCCCTACAAAAAATGTTGCGAAAATTCACAAAAAAATGATAGCTTGTGTTTTATTACGAGCTCAAAGAATTCTATTAACAACATCAGAACCGTAAAACGTCAACTGAATCTGAACACCTTCAGATTCACGTCGCGACCCATTGGAAGCCCACACAATAGAAACGTCAGCCAGTACAGTTGCTGGCTAGTGTTGTGTGCTATTTCATTACCTAAGAAATAATGCGCTCTCGGGCTAGGCATTGGATATAAATAGAAAGCTTTGTGTTTGGATGGGTATCTAATTCTTCCGAAAGAGGTGCACTTTGTGAAAAAGGACCACGTGATTATTGAGCTGAAATCGAACTCAGGTTAACTTCTGCGTCCATTAGTCCTCTCATGGCGTAGTGGTAACGCGCCCTAACTAAAGATCAGGGAGTCGTGAGTTCGATTCTCACTGACGTGTAACTTTTTCGCAAAACTTCACATCAATTTGTCCATTTAATCCAATTGCAAAGTATATGTAATGTTTAGCTTTTCGGTAGTTGTAAAACTTCCACTCGGCTGGTTAGCCGTAAACCACGATTCATAATTAAAAACAAGTATAGGACAAAACTTGAAATATGAAAAATTAATCAGGACAACTCAAAAGAAGCTCAAAATCAGGACATGTCCTGCTAAATCATGACAAATGGTAACCCTAACGGCGCCAGCTACATCAGAATGTAGACCAATAAGAGGAAGAGGGAGGAATTGATGATGCATTCAAAACTAGCCCACAGTAGACCGGATATACCCCTGCATCTACGCCAGTTCATGCAGACAGGAGATGTAGTAGCAATTTTATGGCAGAGAGGCTTGCTTCTTAATTAACACACTGCCTATGTATCTGGCTTAAGGAAAGGCGTGCTATAATGATGGAAGACTGAAAGCGTAGGGAAACTTTTTTTTGCATGTTTTTGGTTCTAGCAAATATTATGAACGAATAGATCAACTGTGATAAATTAAGAGTCGAATATAGAAATAAGTGACAAATCTTCGTACATGTAGCTGTCATGCAATCATTGTGTACCTTATTCTTGGTAGCCATTTATTCTCTTTGCACAATATTTCACTTGGTTGCTGAAAAGTATCAACCGTTTTGTGGAAATTACATCCTGGTACCAGCTGGACGGAATCGTCCATAAAATACAAATTAGAACTCTCCGTTTTGATTGCTCCATCCGTATATATCCAGCGTCGTCCACAACATTCGTAAACCGTGTGAAATCGCCAGGATCCACTGCTCCCAGTCACACAAATCAACACTTCTTGACTTGTGGTGTCGCACCAAAACCCAGAGGAGCGCAGATGTTCGAAATTCCATAGCAACATTTCGCTAATTAAAACAACGGTAGCTGCACCGTTTAGACACTACCGTGTACATCTTGGTCCCGCTTGGAAAATTCCGAAATTTTATGTCATTCAATCAAGCTGCCACTCCCACACGTTGATGCATCATCAAGCCCGTTTCGAATGTTTTATAATCTAAGCTTCGCGGTAAATCACCTTTTCTGCTGCGCACAACTTCCATTCCCCGAAAGCTTCCACCAAACCAAATCAATTCCAGAAGCCACTAAAAATCCACATCCACCCCGTCGAATTCCCGTGCTGATGACAAAGCTGACGGTTGTTTCGCGAAATGGATGTCATTTGAGTGGAATATTCTTCTAATAACTTTTAACACCACTCCGAGGAAGACTACGACGACGACTAAGAAGACAACGGCTTCGACCGCCAGCAGCATTAATTACACCGCGCCATACCGTCTGGGCCCATAACCCCTTTTCCGTTACGCGTGAATTGCGGTGCGTTTGAGTGTGCTCAGGCGGTAAAGCTTGTAAATCAAGAAACTGTTCCGCTGCTATTTCATCGCCCCAAACCATACTAAAATTTCAAATTCGGGAATCGCACGCCCTGTCGTCGCGATGTCGCTTCAGATAGACGTTGGTTATTGCCCACCGTGTCGGTAATTCCTTAATGTACTGCCGTTATAGGGGGTTAAACTCTTATCAGACTGAATGCTCTCAATCAAGACCAGAAGAGTAGTCTAAGATGTCGAAGGTAGGTATGTAATGTGGCGTGACTCCGTGTTGAAAAGCGGTGGCCTTATTTAATCGCTCTTGTGACGTTTTTGACAAGAGTCACACAAAATGATCAATGGAGCAGTCTGATGGAGGAAGATTACGGGGCTCTACGATGACGGGAGGGTAAATGGGTTTGGTTGATGGCGACGGCTCAGACGAGACGTGGCTTTGGTGGTGAGTTGCCGTTATTCGGAAAATTTAAAATTTATGTTCAAAGAATAAATTACTCCTAGATTTAAGGATACAATCAATTTACGTGTTTGAAATTATGGAGTTTCTCATAGCATTATGAGATTCATGTGATAGTAGGACGGTTCAAAATTTAAAAATGTTTGAGAATCCAATCTCCCATATCCCAGACAACCAGAATGTACGTATAACGAAAACACCTTTTGCATTATGCGATGCTTATATTTGCAAAATTTCACGTATAAGATGTCGCGAAAAGGCCTTATATGTACAAAAGTGGAGGCGATATGCGTGCATATTTTGTATGATGAAAAGCAGCATGCAATGCGAGTGTGTTGATTGTATTGCGAACTAATCAGTACTCTTATGCGACTTAATTTATGATAACAAAGTTGATTTGACAGCTGCTACGGATTGATCCGATTTACTTTGTACAAGTTTACGGGATGAAGAGAAATGTACATATAAACTCATAAAATAGCGTATAATGCGAGGAAACTCATCGATCAAACGATCTCATCCACCATGCAGTGCGGGTGTGATGAAATTCGTATGAATAAACGACTTAGTTCGCTAACTGTTATGCGACTTCTGGTTGCCTGGGATGTTTCTTACCATCCTTACCATATTAATAGTGTTCTGTGAAATTTTCAGCTTTCTAGGTGGTGATTTAAAGGTGGCCCAAAGACAATGTAGGTTTGTATGTAAATTACTATGGAGAAATTCTGAGATATGTTTCAAACCTGCTAGTAATGTAATGTAAGTACAAACTTATTATCCCATACTAAAGACTCATTCTTCAAGCCATAATAAAGAAATTTGATGAAGAGATTAATTCAATCCGACAAATAGCAGAAAGATATTCATGAGTTTGTTTGTTATCAGTTTGCTAAATATGGGATTATAGCCCTGTAAACATGTACAAAAATCTCAAACAAAATTTGCTCAAAAGGGATTTGTTTCTTCAGCAACATCCTTCATTGAGACTTGAAGAATTAGTTTTCAATATGGGATGATACGTTCCTACTTACATTAGCGTGTTTGAAACATTTCTCAAAATTTCTCCATAGTAATTTCCATACAAACCTAATTTGTCTTTGGGCCACCTTTAAATCGCCACCGAAAAAGCTGAGAATTTCACAGAACACTATTTTTATGGCAAGGATGGTAAGGAACATATGGGAGATTGGATTCTCAAACATTTTTAAATTTTGAACCGCCCTACTATCACATGAATCTCATAATGCTATGAGAAACTCCATAATTTCAAACACGGAGATTGGATTTTCAAATATTTTTAAATTTTGAATCGCCCTAATGTGATAGCAATCAAAGCATAGACTTCAATATAGAACTCATATCATTGATCGTCTTGACGTTTTCGTCTTCTTCTTCTTTCTGGCGTTACGTCCCCACTGGGACAGAGCCTGCTTCTCAGCTTAGTGTTCTTATGAGCACTTCCACAGTTATTAACTGAGAGCCTACTATGCCAATGACCATTTTTGCATGCGTATATCGTGTGGCAGGTACGAAGATACTCTATGCCCTGGGGAGTCGAAAAGATCCTCGACTGGTGGGTTTCGAATGGTGAATAGCTACGCGTTTACCGCTACGGCTATCGGGGCCCGTCTTCGTGTTCTTGACATATGTTGAGTTGGTATTACAAAGCTATCAAGATATCGTCGTTTTCTTTAAGAATCGTCATCAGTATAACCTTCCACAGATGATAAAATTCAAGTAATGTGGCAAAAAATTGGCAAAATTGCACTCAATTCCGTATTATTCAATACAAAATTTTGATTTGTTTCCAGCCATGTAATATCGAAAGACTGCTCTACATTGTCAAAGGGAAAACTATTTTTCTCCTCGAAAGATCAAATACAATCCCCTCTCGAACCATCCACACAATAGGTAAATTGTTTTGTCCACTTTCAATTTGACACATCTTCAAACGAGAAGGACCCACTCTCGAGCTCAAGTTTGATGTTAATACTTCCTGTCGTTTCCATCATCGTCATTCTTCGCTCGAGAACCGTTCTGTTCGGTTCGTGGTGGGAAAATAAACGGCCTTCACAAAACCGACCAACGCCGACCGATGAGCCACTCGCCTAAACTTAGCAGAGTTCGCTTTGCAATTTCAGGCCTACCGACCGAAACCGGGATCGACTCTCGGCTCCTTCCGGTTAATTGTGTTTACGGAAGGCTTCTCAAAAGAGGCACTTCTTTGCATACCGAACGACCGACCCGGTATACTGAATTGGCGACGCCTAGCTCGACGACGACGGCCACTGTTATTGTTATCTTTTCATTCTTGTGATCAAAGGTGACGGAAGGCCGGTTAGTTGACAACACACCGCAGTCTTCGGTCTACGAGTGCCCAGAACCGTTTGAATAACGACCAATAACAGGGACAATGAGGGCCGCACTTGACCGAAGCATGTCGATGAATAACATTGTTCCACCCACTCTTTGCCCGTGTGCCCGCCCAACAATGTGAATCTGGAGATGTTTCTCTGATGTGCTGCTGAATGCTGATGCAATCCGTTTGGAGGGCATAGTGACACAACAACGAGAGTTTTCTGAAGCTTGACATCAGCTATGCAAGAACGCCTGTCTTGGATTCATCCCTATAATGTTCACATACTATCCTGGCTCATTAGTTTGGAATTTCGGGGCCAGTCATTGCTTAGCATCCAATCAGAGGCATCCCGTTAGTCCGTTCAACATGTTCATAGAACAGGTAGACCATTTGAATTCAAAATGTGGAAATATATAAGAAAAGCAATGCAAATTCAACACATAATTTTGAAATAGCATGAGGATTTTCAATAAAGTGCGGGTTCTTTCTCACAAGAGGGGAAATTCTCTCAACACGCCAAGATTGTTACCGTCGTATACATCCATCATGAAAATAGCTCGCTTGATATCCACAGCACAAGCGTGGTTTAGCACATAAGCTGAAAATGGTATGCCGTTCTTCTGTGTGTTCAACTTTTTCTATTGCCCCTGTCGAACCAAATACCATACTTCGAAGCTCCTACATACATTCACCGCTTGGTAATACGTATACGCTCTGAAGCATATATGTATGGAACCAACCTGTTCTACGAATAAATTAAACAGGTTTCAGTTTTTCGTCAGAATCGTGCACGCTTTAAAAATTCATAATAAATTTTATTTTGTACGAAAAAGATCAAGTGTTCGTTAACCAACTTAGAAGGTTATTAAGGTGCAGAGCTACTTGGGCACTTTCATGATTCACTTTGGCACGGCTTTTTTCTCTGCCGAATTGCCTGAAACTTTGCAATAAGTATAAGAAACGCTTTAGTACGACCCATATTGTGTGCAAAACATGAACTCTGTAGCTTTCAAAAAACTCCATTGCCGAAGTGAATCAAAAGTGTCATAAATAGTATCCGGCTCCTTATAGCTTAAGAGTTAATCTAATAATCAATCAAAATAATAAAAATCAAAGGCATACCGAATACATGTAAATTTTATTGATCTATTGTAAGACTAGCAAAATTTGGGCTTTGGTGAAGTTAGCGCAGCCAAAATGGAAAATTGTTAGAGTGTAAAGCAAGCAAGGATGATGCAAATTTTCATGCAATACGACGTCGGCTTCTCTCAACACGTTCAACCAGCCGCTTGAACAGGCTGAGGAAGATGATAAAAGTTCAAAGCAATATCATTGAATAGGGTAGTACATTTTTTTTTTATTTTCTTCGTGTACTACTCCGACCAATATTTTTTTGTATAGTATTAAACAATTGAATTATAGAATTATTCTCCTTTGTTAATTTTCTCTATAGATTATTGAGAGATCTATGTTGTTTATTGGACAAGGATTAACAGAACAGAACTGTGCGCTCGAGCTTGCCTTGATTTCAATCATGTTTGGCACTATATTCTTAAATTTTCTACGTACACAGTACACAGCATATTCATATATTAGTAACATTGCTTTGATAATGAGTAAAATATATTTGAAAATAGGAAAATAGACAAGTCGAGTCTAGTACACGACATTGAAGATGGCCTTACAGTTAAGATCGAAATACACACTCTAGAGGAATTGAATAGCATAGTATTTGATTGGGTTTTCCTTTATTTATAGGTAACTATTCCAGTAAACAACTCGAAAATTTATGATACATAATTTCTCATCATCAAGTAAAACATCACAGAAAAATGTAAAACAAATGATCGCTGCAGCCCTCAATTATCATACTAAATGCAAAAAATGCATATTTGCTCACATTTATACATTGAGTTATTTCTAAAAAGTTTTATGGCTAGCAATGTGAAAAATATTTCATGTTGAACAGATGGTAGGTTTGGGCACGCGACGCCTCAGATCAAATGAAGCATTGAGCCAAAACACGTGCCACTGCGTAGGAATATCGCACATTCCTTTCGAATTGAATACTGTCTTCCTGAAACGGCTGTAAAACTCGAAATGTTTTCGGTTGCAATCTTTTCTCTATTAATACCATAACCATTTAAAATAAAAGTGACTTGAAAAAATGTTTCAGTTTGAAAACAAAAGATGCAGTAAAACTCAGTTTTTAGTAGCATAATAAGTATAAAAAATGTCACTTTGGCTGCATTCCATACAAATGTTGAAAAAGTGCTTATTTCACCCAAATCGTTCAAAAATCCAAAAATCAAATAAATTAACTCATAACGCGTGGTAAAGATGGACAAATTATGGGTGAAATTATGAAAAAAATCCACGTGCTCGGCTGGGATTTGAACCCAGGACTCTTGTATGCTAGACGAGCGCTTTACCAACTAAGCTACCGAGCCACTTGGTGACCCAATAACTGAGTTGGTTACAAGTTTAGAATTCAAATCCCTACAGACCACGCGGACCCCTTCCATAACCAATATCCATCTCATGTTCCTACACACGCGGAGCTAGCGAGTGCGATTTATTTAGTGTTGAAACTGTTTGCCTATCGTACCTACATCGTTTCCACAACAACTGTATTGTGGAAGAGTAAAGATGTGGGAAGGCCATCAACGTGTCGTTCTCACTCAAGTGACGACATGACTACTACAGAGAGGCAGTACACTCTAATCATTGGCGTAGGAACAGGAATTTTATTTTACATAATTCTAGAGTGAAGAAAAATCTTCTGATAAAATTGACAAATATTCAGTAGTTACGTTCTTTTATTCTGTTAAACAATAGTGGGAAAACCTCGTTTGTCATACGCAGCATCAGTGTGACGGTTCTGTCTTCGGTGAAACGTGTGACCATCGAAAGATTAATCGTCCGGCTGTTGCTCGACAACTTTGCTGAAAAAAAAAAAAAATACTGTGATACTAAAGACCGTCAGTATACAGGAAATGCAGTTCCTTTAATTCGTATTTTTTTGAATAGTACAAAAAATGCTATTTTAAATGTTTTAGCAAAGAGCAGCATTGCAATACGATTTCTTGTGTTCTTGAAGGTGCCCTGAATAATTACAACTTGGAGGGTCCATACATAATTACAACTCGTATAAAATAATACAACTGAACAAAATTAATAGATATTAAAGCTGACGGCAAATAAATAAATAGGCAAAATTACTAAAGGAACTTCTTAGACATAAGATAGCTGGAATTATTGACAAAAAAAACAAAACCTTATTCATAACACATATCTTCAAGGAATTTTAACCTGGTTAAGGCTTGTACCAAAAGTTTGAAAAAAAAATCGGCCATAGATTTTTAATCCAACAATATGTTCTTTCTTTGTTTTCGCTTTGATTTTTCAAAATAATTTCTTGAATTTAATTCAATTGCTTAAGTTCTATACTACGTTTTACCCCCAGGGGAAGCAATACTATAACTCTCTAAAGAAATCTCTGAACAAATTTCCCGGGAATTTTCGGAGTATTTTTACGGAAGAGTTTATAAAAGAATAGCTGAACGTATTCCGCTAAAAAATTAGGAAAGATTGAATTAAAAAAATAGGTAGGCGTGATTGAACAAATTTTAAAATATTTGAGAGGAGTCTGCGAGAGAGAATTTTGATGGAATTCGGGGATCAATTTCAGACAAATCTTAAATTTTCTGTGAAAATAAAGCAGATAGATTTGTGGAAAACTTCTCTGACATATGACTAAGGATATTATCCCAATTGAATCTTATGAAAATCTGGTAGATTATTATAATCTTGAATTAATCATCCAACTTTTTTTTCGCAGGAAGTCCTGGATAATATTTGCTGCGAATTTTTTGAGCAAACCTTTAAGAATTTCTGAGGGATTTTATGAGAGATTTTCTGAAAGATTTGGTGAATGAATCTGAAGAGAAACTTTAGGAAGAATCACGAAGGCAAAGTTTGAAAAACCTTTAAGTGCACTCTCTGATGAGTTTGTGGGAAGAGTTCAGTATTAGTGATCTTGAAGACAGTTTTGGTAGTATTTATTGTACTATTTTCTGGAGAAATCCTAAATATATCCAGAAAATCTTCAACACATTATTAATGAACAACTGGATTATATTTTCAGCCAAAAAATTAAATTATATGTGTAATATGTACGTAGTTTACCTTCATGGCAAAATGTTCAAAATCTGGAATTCTCCAAGAGCAAATTGATACAGATTCTTCGAAAAAAAATTATGGTGAGATAAGAAAGCCTAAAGAAACTCCAAGAAAAAATCTGTTAAATAATAATTTCTAATCCCGGAAATGATTTTCCGTGGGAGTTTCAGCAGGAACTTAGTGAAAACTGGTAGGGGTAAGTCCAGAATGCTCGGACACTTTTCGTTGAAAATTCATAATTCTAAAAGTACATTACTTTTGGCGTGAATTTTGTTACTAATTGCAAGATCTACGATTGAACAAGAGGAATAAAATATGTGTGGCTCGTTAAACCGTCATCATATATTTTTGAAAGCTGTCACACTTTTTGTAAAAATTTGTAGGTGTCCTCTATGCCCGGATACTAAATTCAGTTAACTCGTACAAGTGAATCAGTTGATGAAACTTCAAACCAATACCATAGACTGAAGATATAACATTTGTTTTTTCTGCTTCATATAAATTGATTATTATTTTATGCACTTTTATTGACAAAATCAGTGTTTTTAAGGGGTCCAAAATTAAGCTTAAAACTTCCATATAAGTGTCCGGCTTTTAAAACACATGTCTCTGATTTTATAATCTGTGAAGACAGAAACGTCATATTCTGTGTAACCAAATAACTTCCCAATAGGTATTGTATTATGATGTTAAACTTTTTAAATTACTCTTGATTTCTGAAAAAACGGCTAGTGTCCGGGTATAGAGGCTGTCCGGTCATACAGAACTCTCCCCTAAACGCGTTCTGGGAGAATGTACTGGAAAGGCTCGGAAATAATTCATGAAGAGATCCCCGATATCTGAAAAGTTCCTGCAAGAATTACAAAGAGATATTCCTCGTGAGTTCTTTGGAAGAATTCTTGAAGGATTTTTTACTGGATTAGACATAGATTGAATATTTTCCGTAATGAAAATTGAAATTTACGAATAACGATATACAGGATGTGACACAAAATCACAAATATATAAAATTTATGCAAACTACGAAATTTGTGATCATTGCGAGCGACATTACTTCGGTAAGTCAACAAATTTGCTAGGCCCCCCCTAGGCCCCCTCCAGGAAAAAATCCTAGCTACGCCAATGACTCTAATATAAACTGACACTTATATTGAGCTGTTCGGTAATCCAATCCGCATGGTTATGAAATTAATAAACTCATTACGCGTGGTAAAGATGGACAAATTATGGGTGAATTATGAAAAAAAAAATCCACGTGCTCGGCTGGGATTTGAGCCCAGGACTCTTGTATGCTAGACTCTTGTATCCTTGGTTCAAATCCCAGCCGAGCACGTGGATTTTGTTTTTTCATAATTCACCCATAATTTGTCCATTTTTACCACGCGTAATGAGTTTATTAATTTAATAACCATGCGGATTGGATTACCGAACAGCTCAATATAAGTGTCAGTTTCCAAAAATCAATTCATTGACAGAACATGATTGTTGAAGGCAATACTATGAAAATGGCGGTCGAAACAAAAATATGATATGAATGACGTGGTTTTAAAATTTATTCAAGAGCCAATGTTAACAACCAGTGTTTGGATTTTGATACAAATAAGCCGATCGATTCATATTCAGAGAGTGTAACAGTTTGTGCACCATAACAATTTGTGGCACATCTCAATCGGAGAGCCCTATGGATTTTGTTATTCACTCTAGTTTAATACGTGACGAGAGAGCGTGCAAGAGCAGCAACTCTCACAGGTTACAACGGGTGATTTGTGTTTTGCAAAATTTGGGAAAAACTTGTATATTTTCTGGTAATGCAACCTTAAACAACTTATTAAACATCTATTGGATCACTGAACACCCCTTTGACTGCAAACATAGCACAGAAAATCGAAAATATTTGCCCCTGTTTCTTGATTAGAATGAGAGTGTGTCAGCGAATGTTACAAGTCGTGACACACAATGACCGGCGTCAAACAGTGGGCGGTGTGTGTCAGTTTTTTTTCTTTTCTAGCTCGTTATCTTCCACGAACGATCATGCGTGTTGTGTGAATGCAGGCGGATAAATGGGGTAAAATTATGGCTCGTGTGTGAATGATGGTTAAATTTTCTGATAAGAACAAATGCATGCTTTTAAACAAGACCAACATATAGGTCTAAATGAATGTATAAATGGCGCAATTGAAGCCACGGTATTTGTATTTGTAACCCATTTCCGTGATCGATATCGTGCGAAAGCTTTGAAAATTAAAATCTTCGCAGCATGAAATATCCATGAAATTTTTAACCTTTTGTCCAGGTTTAGGCCACTGTGCGTGTTAAAATTTGAATCCTTTTTGTCTTGCTTTAAGTGTTTTTAATAATATCAATTGGATGTTGTTACGTCATTCTTGTGCAACCATAAAATGAACAGATTTCGGAACGTCAATTTAGGTTTCTCGTCTGATTAAGTTAAACACTTTCCCTGTTTCACACACCTTGGTTTAAACTTGAATATTGGGTTTATTTTGTTTACCATGTCCCTTCCGAAATTTCAGACTGGAATAACCCCAGTGTTAAAAAGTAAAACCCCTGTGGCGTTTTTGTCTACCAAGTGAATGTTAAACATGATCAAAAGTGTCACGGTTAACGATGTCTATGATTCAAATATGGACCCATTTTTTAAATTAAAGTTTGAATGTGATATATGTAGCTAGTATTTGAGCCGGAAAATTTGCCAAAGTAGTAGCAAGAACATGCTCTATTGTGTTATTTTATAAAAACATTTTTTTGAAAGATCGGTTACTTTTGCTAATTACATCACACCCGCACAACACGGCAAACGAAATCATTTCCTCGTATAAAACGCTATTTTCTGAATTCTTCATTGTATTTTTTTCGCTCCGGAGGCATATAAGTACAAACAGCTATCAAATTAAAGATGTTACCATAAATTGAGTCGCATAAGATTTGAGATCAGTTCGCAATAAAATCTATAAACTCGTATTGTAAGCGAATTTTTATCATATATTGATCATTCATCGCGTGAAATATATTCACATAAATGGCATTTATTCAAAAAAATATTATGAACATATGGTCTTTAGCGTTAAAAAATGGAGTTATATGCGTTTTCATAAAGGCGAATGTTGTACAGGAAAGTACCGTTTTGATTCATACTACGGACAGCTTTTAATTCCGGACACTCTTCTTTGTATGGGAAACATTTCAATCGAAATGTTTCAATTTTTGCCTATCAAAAGTTCGCACTTTCGAAGCTTGTTTTAATAAGTATTTTTCATGAATATCTATGGAAATATACAATGCCCAACTGTCTTAGACGTATGTTTAGTGGTTGGGCGATTTCAATCGATTATTTGACTTCTCTTTTTATGATTCTCATGAGCTGTCCGGAATTCGAATCAAAGTGTCCGGAAATCAAGGCAAAAGTGAGGAAGCGTCCGGAATTAGAATCATGGGAAGTCCACACATTTCCATTTATTTAAAATTATTCATGTTGCGGAATCAAAACCTTCACCCACCATTCGAAAGCTAAGAGTCTTCAAGGCTCAATAATGCGGAGGAATCATACAAACTGATTTATTTTATATGCTTTATGATGAGTAACACTTCACTGAGGCCTTAAGTGTCCGTAATATGAATCAAAACGGTAGGCCATTTCATTACAAAATTGATTATATAATTTTTGATAAATAAGCAAACATATGATTGAGAAAAACCCAATGGGACATAGCTGAATAAAACCAGAAATTTCTTGAAGTTATTGGAAAAACCCTTACAACATTCGTAAAAAGTGTTTAGAAAAGAATAAGTAAATGATGTACATGAAAGTTATCGGCAGGATATATTGAGAAAATCCTTGAGAAATAAATGGCGTCTGAAATCAAATTGCACCACTTTCAAATGGCTGTAACTTTTTGCACGTTGGGTATTTTCTATTTGAATTTTGGGTGTATTTTGTTCAATGTGTATTTGTTTACGCTGTGTAATGTTCGCTGGCAGATTCGCAATCGTTGTGAAGATGGAGTAGGAACAGCAGCGGCGCAAAAAAATGTTGCGCACGTACCTCGAAAATCCGGATCCATCTCATCGTGCCATCAGCAGATAGCTGGGAATGGTACATTCTATGGTATCTCGTGTTTCAAATCGGTACCACGAACGTTTGACTATCGATCGGAAAGAAAAAAGTAGCAAAAATGGATCTCCAAATCCGTACTAAAAGTATCACCATGTACAAGATGCTGATAAGACCGGTTAACTTCTACGGGCATGAGACGTGAACAATAATCAAAGAGGACCTGCAAGCGCAAGGAGTTTTTGAACGACGTGTGCTTAAGTCAATCTTTGAGGGAGTATGTGTGATCGGTGTATGGAGGAGAAGAATGGACCATGAGTCTGCGCAACTCTACGGTGAACCCAGTATCCAGAAAGTCGCCAAAGCTGGAAGGGTACGATGGGCGGGATACGATGTGAGAATGTCGGGCAACAATCTCGCAAAAATGGTGTTCAATTCGAATCCGACCGGTACAAGACAAAGAGGAGCGCAACGAGCTAGGTGGTTTGACCAAGTAGAGCAGGATCTTGGAAGTGTGGGGCAATCGAGAAATTGAAGGTTAGCAGCCATGGATGGAGTTAGTTGGCGTAACATTGTTGCGCAGGTCATGTCTTAAAGGACGTACTGCCATAAAAAGGAAAGGTAACACTTATGATCGAATATGCGAACCGTTAAAATTTGAAGGATATGACAGAATGCAACGAGGCTAAGGCTCCGGGATATGATGGGCAAGAGGTTAGGCTGCTGCTCAAATGACGAGAGCAAACATATTCAAAAAATGTTGTCTAAAATTGATCCATTTTGTTGTTAAAATCAGGAGGGGTGCCAAAAATGGAGCATGACAAAACAAGAATCCTTTTGAACAATCTTAAGTAATTCAATAAAGCAGCAGTTCGAACATTCCGTTGCACATTCACTTAACGAAATAACCTGATTTCATTTTTGAATCCATCGACTAAAAAAAAATCCCAACAGAAACCATACTTCATTCAAAGCAAACAACTCGCAACGCACTTCATTCCGATGACGAGATTACATTTCCGGTTGCCTTTTCACCGTTTGGAGTTGTGTAGTGCCGAAAAAAAACGTGCCTTTCCTTGCCATGAATGGGAAGCTAAACAAAATCTCTGTAGAGCCCTTGGAGGAAAGCTGATATTTACAGATATATTCACTAAAAAGCGTTCGAATTTTTTGCCCCGACAAAGTGTGAAAGTGATGTGAACAATTTCGTCAGTCATCGTCCCGAAAAAAACCTACAGCTTTGCACCTTTTGAAATGCACTCAATGCTAACACGACTCCAAAAGTGCTTGTGCCTCACCCGAATGTAGCGATCAAAAAAAAAAAAAAATATATGGGTCTCACTATCTACTTTCAAGTGGGGAAGGTTCATCACTCGTTCCGAAGTGCTTCCAGTGTGCTTCAGAGGGAAACATTCCGAACAATGGCGAAATCCTTCGAGTGAGCGTACAGAAACGGCATACATGGGGTATCTACTGTTCTCAGGCAATCTTGCTTCATCACCCGCCCAGAGCCACCGAATCGTCTCAATGAAGTGTGAAAATCTGCATTTCTCGCCACCCCGGTTTGCGCTGCTGAACCTAAGCACTGACGCTCTCCATTGCACAACAACGAACGCCACCACTATAGGCCAGAAATCGAAATTCCGCGACAAAATTACAAGCACTTTCATGATGAAACGAAGTCAACCTAAACGTAATTCAAACTCAAGTATACATGAAAAAATCGTAACTGTAGGGTTTAAGATGCCTTGTGAATTTGACATGTCTTCTTGAAGATTTCAAATAAATATTATAAGTAAGGTTTTGGAGCATTAGGGGAAATCTTACATTTTTACAAGTATGAAGAAGAAATAACCAAACTTTTTTGCTATCCACTAAAGCTGACACGCAGATTTGGCGGAGAGGCCTGTGTCATCTGTAAACAAAGATTGTTGACATCCCTGAGGTAACTCAGGTAAGTCAGATTTGAGAATATTGTATAATATTGATCTCAAAATGCTGCCTAGAGGAACGCCAGCTCTCACAGGAAGCCATTCAGACTTGGAGTTCTGATAATTAACCAGAAGTGTACGATTTAACTTTGGATTATTCTGACAATGTATGTTGGAAAATTAAAGTTCTTTTAATTTCTCAATTAAGCCTTCATGCCAAGCACTGTCGAATGCTTTTTCTATGTCTAGATAAGGCGGACAATCTTAAGATCTGTCGCAAAATGTTGATTTCTGGCCCATAGTGGAACAGTTCTACGGAAGCAGCTTTTCGACCTGACGACGATGACGGAGAATTCAACGCGCACTCCTCGTCCAACGGCAGTTTTATTTGTTGATGAGAAAAAATTCGAAGCGAATGATGGTTTCAATACGCTGATGGATGTATGGATGGAAGGAAGAATGGATGACGGGGCCTTGAAGTGCAAGAGAGAACTAGGCTAGGATTTGGCCGCAAGGCATAACGGGACGACAACACAAGAAGCATTCTGCCTCGCGTACGAATTTGCATTCAACGATATCTGACTGTTACGTAACATCAAAGGAATTTCGGCTCATAGGTAGGGTGGACCAAGGCAGTCCTAGTCGTACACGAGTCGTGCAAGCACTGGTGTTCAGTGAAGTGTAATTGGTTTCGTCGTGTATGCTTGGCTCTTTGCATCATCATCATCATCTGGTTGGGAGGCTGCTACTGTGTGCGGCTACACGGCTCATGACGACTGACGATGGAACAGGATTTCTTGAACATGACGCATTCAGCCGTGTTCTCCGCTTTGGGAGTAATTCGACGACCTGAACGTTGACTGGGGCTTTAGGTATTATTTTGAGCGAATTGAAATTTTGTTATGCATGGGTTGGAGCACTTTGGAGTGCTATAATTACAAGTGTCCTATTAGATGCGGTCATCTTTTTCTCTCAAATACGTTGTCCTTCATTGTTCATTGCACGACAAGGAGTATAACTGTGATATTAGGATACAAAATCGAGGCATTCCAGTTTCGAAAAATTGTGCTTAAAGTAGGGGGATGTGCTAATTTTCATCGTATTAAGCTTTGATCAGTGAGAACCTGCAACTTTCCTAGTTTTGCAGCCAGGTATCAGGTATCAGAAGGCCGGCTCCAAAGGCACGTTCCCCACCAGTTGGGAGATTTATGCCATCGCCATATTTGAGCCTATTTCATCATCTACCCGATGGGAGAGGAAAGGGAAGGGAAAGATGAAAGGAAATAGGAGTGGGGTCCCTTGAAAAGGGAAGATCGCATAAGCGAAATGAGAGCATGTAGCTCCATACCACAATGGGTTCGAACAGCGCCCTAAAAAGGGCATTGCAAAACGCATGAGCGTAAAGAGAGCCTATAGCTCATTACCACAGCGGGTTAAGAATAACAGAATGTCCTGAAGATTCAGGCTTCTGAATTCAGTTTCACTTAATAAGTGTTTACCAAGTAATTGGAATCGCATTTGCGCAAAAACTGGACAGTTACATATCAGGTGATACGAAGTTCCATAATCGGAGTCTCAACTATCACACACAAATGAGTCAGCACGCTGAATATTTGCCATGTGATAGTTGAGTCGGCAGTGGCTTGTCAACGCTCTGACCAAGAGACTGCAATTCTGCTTTGACAGATTTGTTAAATACTTCGCCACCCTTGGAGATGGCTCAGTAATGTACAATTTTGTTTGACGACATGACTCCAAACTATTCCAATATTGCTTGTGCTGAGTTGCCGCCCAAGAATTTATCTGAAGCTTCACCCAGCACTTCGAAATTGGAATAGCCGGCTCAGGGCCAATGAAGTCATGCGATGCTCCATCGCGAGCTAGCTCATCAGCCAATTCATTTCCAACGATGGAAGAATGGCCAGGTACCCATACAAGGTTTACAGAGTTGACTGAATTCAGTTCCTCAATTTGAGTTCGACAAGCGATAACAAGCTTCGACCTTGAGTTGGCCGAAGCGTGAGCTTTTATAGCAGCTTGACTATCTGAACAGAAGTATATGACTTTACCCATTACGCGCTGTTGAAGTGCTGATTGCACTCCACACATAAGGGCAAATATTTCCGCCTGAAAAACGGTGCAGTTTCTACCAAGTGAGTAAAACTGATTCAGCCTTAGCTCACGAGAATATACTCCTGCACCAGCTCTACCTTCAAGAAGGGAGCCATCAGTGTAACATACTATATTGTTTGATATACTTCTTTCCAAATAGCCAGACGTCCACTCTTCCCGTGAAGGGAATTGTGTGGTAAATGTCCTGTAAGGAAAGTGACAAGCAATTGTGAGATCACTTGGAGCAAGGACAATTTTGTCCCAATTCACCAAAAGTGGAAACAACGAAGTGTATGTAGATCTACGATTTACTGGATTTTTCTCCAGTAGATCCAGTACCCATAAACGGTAAGAGCAAGAAAGTACTTCTTGTTTAAGATATATGTGTAGTGGCGCAACGTCGAAAATTGCCTCAAGCGCTGTTGTGGGAGTTGTAGAGAACGCACCAGACATCGCCATCAAGCACATCCTTTGGAGATGGCCCAATTTTGATTGGATTGTTCTCACTTCGCCCTTTTGCCACCACACAAGACATCCATATGCCAATATTGGTCGAACAACTGTTGTGTAAATCCATTTGATATATTTGGGTTTGAGGACCCAAGTTTTACCAAAGGTTCGCCGGCATTGGCCGAAGGCCATGCAAGCTTTTTTGACTCTGAGATCAATGTGAGGTGTCCATGAAAGTTTGGAAACTAGAATGACTCCGACATACTTTACTTGATCAGTCACATTAATCTCAGTGCCAAAAAGACGTAAAGGTCGAATTCCATCCCGGTTTCGTCTTTCCCTAAAAAGAACAATAGATGTTTTATTCGGGTTAACCGAAAGGCCATATTGGCGACACCAACTCTCGACTACCTGAAGAGAACTTTGCATCAGGTCGAATAGGGTGCTTATGCACATACCAACTATCAGAGCTAGATAGTCGTCGGCAAATCCATAAGTTGGAAAACCGCAATTATTGAGTTGCCTCAATAGCGTATCTGCTACGAGATTCCACAAAAGTGGTGACAAGACTCCCTCTTGGGGGCATCCGCAAACATTCAATTTTCGAATCGCTGCTTGACGCAATGTCGAGAAGAGATGTCGGTTTTTGAGCATTTGATGAATCCAATTGGTAATCATTGTAGGTAGCCCATGGTTTCGTGCGGCTTCCAATATGGCATCGAAAGACACGTTATCAAAGGCACCCTCAATATCCAAGAAAACACCCAAGCAGGATTGCTTCTGAGCGAATGCTTTCTCGATATCGTATACAACTTTGTGTAAAAGAGTCACAGTGGACTTTCCAGATTGGTAAGCATGTTGATTCACATGAAGAGGCATGTTTGCCAAATAAACATCACGGATGTGATGATCGATAATGCGTTCCAGACATTTCAGAAGAAAAGAGGTCAGACTGATTGGTCTAAAACTCTTCGCTTCTTCATACGACGCACGTCCTCCTTTCGGGATAAACTTTACAGTAATATCACGCCAGGATCTGGGAATATACCCGGTAGCAAAACTGCTTACAAGTAGCTTTTTCAAAACATGTTTGATAAACTCAAACCTCTTTTGGAGCAGAACAGGATAAATCCCATCCGCTCCTGGAGATTTGAAAGGTTAATGCTAAAAGGCTAATGAGGCTAATGCAAATCGTTAACAAACAATTGGTTTTCAAGACGACTTTCGCATTGCGAAATACGATTTTGATAAATCTTGATCGTTTATTGGAAATAGTGCAATAAAATTATCACTTTCCGTTGCCTATGTCCGTCGTATCCATTTTTTATTTTGGTCGTAACCAGTTTTGATGCGTCTCATAACTAACGGTCCACTTTGATATAGTGAGTGTTCAGAATACAACACTTCAACGTTGTAATAAAATGATCAACTAGATTATTAAGATCTTTGGGCATCCCCATCCAATCATACAGCATGAATAAATATGTGGATTTTCCTTGAAATTCATTGGCCCCATCAAAATACAGCCCGAAATATAAGCACAAATTATTTTAACCTAACAATTTCATGACGACTCACAGTGCAATGAAAATAATTTTTCATATTACAATTTCTTAAATTTCGTGAATTATAGAAATTTTACGGCGTGTGATATGAATGAAATCTCCAATGAAGATGTACGGAGGATTTCCATAGTGTAAATACATGCCCGGTGAAGTTAGTCACACAGAGATGGCGTGGCTCAGTCGGTCGCTAATCTGATTTCACTCGGCGAGTCTTCGTCCATGCAATTTCGATAGAAAAGTGAAAAGTGGATAACGTGATGCATCAATACCCGGACGCTCGTTGTTGGTTCATGTTCGGCTTAGCAAATTTTATTTGAAATGTCGAATAACAAGACATGCTGTTCAACAAGTATTTAATCGTAAAAGACTATAAATATCAATTCTAATTTACTGCGAAAAAAATTTAAATTGTTATTAATCAAAATCCTCCTGAAATCAATCATCTGAACTAACCAAATCATCCCTATGTGGAGGAGGCTCATTCTAATAAAAATTGTCATCCAATTATGGGGCAAAAATTAAAATTGGTAATGCTCAATACATACATAACATTTAATAAACATAACATAATTGTTAATACAAACAAACCCAAAAAAAATTGCGTGGAAAACTAGAAATTTTAATATACTTTCATGTAAATTTTTTTTAAGTTTTTTTTTTTTAAGTTGAAATCTTAAACTTTTATTTCATAAAAAAATGGAAATCGGTTGAGCTGTTCAAAAGTTATGATTTTTTTTAAATAAAAATTCCAATGCGCTGAGACTTACAGTGTGTGCCGATAAAAAATAACTGATTTTTTATATAAAAAAATATATATCTCAAAAACTGAAAAACATATAACGCCGAAAATTTTACAGTAAACGTAAAATTTGTTGAGCCTTCAAGAAAAAATGAAAACAGCAATAGCCCCTTTTGTCCATGAGGCCTTCAAAACACGAAAAAACGGAAATTTCATGTAAAAACAATGTTTCTGAAATTTTGTATTTTTTTTTTGAGATGTAAAAATCTTTAGCTTTCATTGCATTGAAGAAAATTGAAAATCGGTCAAGGGGTTCAAAAGTTATGGTTTTTTAAAAATAAAATTTTTACAAAGTCAAGATTTTTCTGGTCACCTTATTTCGGAAATGGTCACCCTAATCGAAAAATCAAAAAACACTTTGGATAAGGAACAAAATAGAAAATTTTCATGGAATTTGGTATTTTTATCATTATTATTTTTATAACCATAATTGATTTTTTTTTGATACAATACAATTCAAGTATACAGTTATCATCATATAACAAATATATTTATATCCTTAATGAGAATGGGATTTTACTCTTTGAACTGTTATTTAATTAGATGTGCGAAAATTTACCTGTATGAAGATTTATGAATTTAATGAAATCCAATGCTACACTAGAATTGGACTTAAATCATAATATTGTTACACATACAGTCATCTCTCCCTTACTCCATATTGAAGGGACCATCGAGTTAGGGAGGTATCGAGTTAAAGAACACAAAAGCAGTGCAACTGCGTTCCAAGGGACCATCGAGTTAGCCATGAAAACCAACTTTTACTATGGTTCTCTAACTCGATATCGAGATACGGAATATCGAGTAAGGGAGAGTTAACTGTATTATAATTTAAAAAATCCTCACTATTCTAGGGGAAATTGCTCTAGAATCCTTTGGAAAATTACCCTGGGATTCTTCCTTAAAATCTTCTTAAATTTCACCTAAACCCCTTTGGGATTGTTGAGTTCTTGAGTTATTCTGGAAACCCCAGAATTCTTGAAAACATCGCACTGGAACAATTTTATAGAACCCTCCCGAATTACTTCAAGGATTCTTCTAGATATCCCTCTGTAATTATTGTGAACATATTTTTGGATTTCTTGCAGAAAGCCTTCCAAGGTTTTTGGCGTGTATCTCCTCGGGATTTCTTCTAAAATTCTGAAAATTAAATTCTTAGAATTTTCGGCAAAATCACAAAACCTTATACCGAAAATCATGATACAATTCTACCGGATATTTTTAGAGGATTCTTCCAAAAAAATTTTAGGGCTCTGATAAAAATTCTTCTGGAACTCCTCCGAACACTGAAATTCTTCCGAAAAATTTTCCAAGATTATTCGACTTCTAGTACACGACACTGAAGACGGCCTTACAGTTGAGGTCGAAATACGCGTATCTGTCAAAGGATACAAACTCTAGTGGAATTAAATGATATAGTGCTAAATCCGGTTTTTTCTTCTAATTATTTCCTACTAGATTTTTTTCGAAGATTTTTTCATAAGTTCATTCGGAATTACTTCTAGAATGCATCTGGCCATTTCCTCCTTCTCAAGAAATCTCCATGTGATTATTCTATAGACTATCTCCCTAGGATTCTTCCGGAAATTCTTCTGTTATACTCCTGGATTTCTTTCTGAAATCTTGCTGGAAGCTTTCATAATATCTTTTAGAGATGGTCGAGTTTCACATTTTTCAAACCTGAACCCGCCCCGTACCCGATAATATTGTGGACTTCAAACCCGACTCGAACCCGAACCCGAAATTTTCAAATTTTAAAACCCGAACCCGACCCGAACTCGACGGGTTTGAAAACCCGAGACTCGACCATCTCTAATATCATTCAAAGATTCTTCAGGATTTTTTTCGGGAACTATTCTTGTTCTTCCGTAAAGCCTCTGAGATTAATCCGGAAATACCATATCATCCAGATATAATTCAAGGATGTTGACGGAAGTCTACCTGGGATTATACCGTTAGAATACCAGAATTCTTCTGGAAATGCTGTAGAGATTTGTCAGACAATACTTCTTGAACTTTTCCGAATATCTTTCTGAAATTATTCTGAAAATCATTTGCTATTTTTTTTTGAGACTGTAGTGAAATTTCCGGAAGAATCCTGGGATAATTTGCGAAAGAATCACATAGAGAAATCTCTGAATGAATTTTGCAAATTGTAAAGCCTACAACAGCTATTTGACAGGATGTTCTAGAGTTTTCTGAAACATTGTTCTTCCTAATTCGTAGAATAGTCTCGAACTTTTCATCATTGTAGTTTTCGGTTACAAAAGCTCGCAAATTGTTGAATCAAACGTGAATCCCGAAGTTGAAAATGTGATTCAAAACGGGTTTCACCATTTCCAAATAAGGTACGAAAACAAATTAGAAATATGCAAAAGAAAGATCAACAAGAATGTGTGGAATTTGCACCGAACATTCGAGTTTTTTTTTAATTTATAGTGAAACTTACTTGAATTGATGTTTCACGGCTCGATATTGACTCATGGATGCAAACTAAAACAAAAATTATATGGTTACTGTGATGGTCCCCTAAAACAGCTTTCCACAGCATTCCTTTTCAAATACTCGATATTTTCATAAGTCGATGGCCCCTTCATTAAAACTGTAATTTTGAAAGACGAGAAATAAATTATCGACAGTGCAACAGCTATCCCGGTGGTTGGACGGGATTCAACAGAATATTCGAGAATTTCCAATAAGTTTCTTCTCTCCAAGCTTCTGGAACTTTTGAAATGTTTCACAACAGCAGAAACATTACAACAGCATCTATGGCCTAATCTAATATTTCATATCAGAACATTTTAACGGCATTATAGCAATGTACTCTATGGAGTATGGTTAAAGCATAAATTTAGGCGATTTTGTGTTATCATGAATATCTTAAAATTTTCCGGAATAATTTTTGAGCGATGCCCGGAAGAACTCCAGAAAGATTTACGGAAGAATTTCAAACGAAATTTCAGGAACTATTTCAGAGTAACTTTTATGATAGTATTAGAAATATGGGCGATAACTTTAACTTAGAAAGATTTCTGGAAAAACTTAAACAGAATTTCCAATAAAATTGAGGAAGGATTCCTAGAAAAGGGCCAGTAGGATTTCCAAACAATTTTTAAGAAGTTTTTGGAAGAATTTCTGAGAGAATTCCTAAAAAATATCTTCATAGTAATTTTGTTATTTTTTTCTGGTTTCCACAAAAAAAGATTGTCAAATAAATCCCCGAGAGATATTTGGAAGAATTTCAACGTGATTTTCGGATAGTGATTTTCGGAAGAATCCCAAGACAGTGAAAGAATAGATATTTTACTATAGTTTCAGACTGATTTCTGAGAGAATCCCAGAAGAATCGGAATAATCCTGAGAGATTCTAAGAGGGATATCCATAAAATTCCCAGGGACATTCACGAAAGAATTACTGATGGATGTGTGGAAAAAAATCAGAGGGTTTTTTATAATAATTTCTGATGAATTTCTGGAAGAAATAAGGAACCCCAAAAGTCTTCTGGGAAAATCTTCAAAAGATATTTAGAAGAATCCCAGATATTAAAAAAAATCCATCTCCCCGGAAAGCAATAATAGAAAACGGGGTTGGTGGTCCAATGGCTACCGCTTCTGCTTCAAAATTCAGAAGGTCATTGGTTCAATTCCAGGCCCGTTCCTTTCCTATTTTGTAGTTGTATATTTCACTTGCTTCTGCCTTCCATTCTTAATATATTAGAGTAGATCTATTACATTTTATAGCATTTGCTAGAACCCGAGACAGCAAAAAAAAAACCGTTTCCCTATGCTTCCATTCTTCCTTATCATTATAGCAAGCCTTTCCTTACGCCTGATACATAGGCAGTCTGCTAACCAAACAGCAAGCCTCTCTGTCATAAAAATTACCACCCCTTCACCCTTCCTGCATGAACTGGCGTAGACGCAGTGGTCCTTTCCCTTCCCGTCAATGGTGTGTATTCTGACATGGCAGGCGCCATTATCGCCTAAAATAGAAGATCACCAGCATTTATACACTGAGGGTGTCTGTTAGTCCCAAGCAATGATCTGGTTGGCTCCTTGTGTAAGTGCAGCTGATCTGGCGATACTGGAGTAGCAACCACGGGCGGCCAATCAAGCTCAAGCCCAGGAAAGCAATCATAGAAACATCTTCGGCAGAATTCCATGGAAATTTTACGGATTCAACCTAGAAGGACTTCCATAAAAATCCAAGAGGAATTTTCAAGATGATCCAAAAGAAGCAAGATTTTTGGAAGAATCACAGAACGATCAGAGAGATAACTATAATAGTTTCAGAAAAATTTACAAAAGGAACTAAGAGGAATTTCCGAGAGATTTCTGGAAGAATCACTGAAGGGTTTTTCTAAAGAATCTCACGGGGATTTTTGGAAGATTCCGGAAGCATTTCCGAAATAACCCGAAAAGGATTTTGGGACAGAACAGCACCAGATAGGTTTATATATGAACAACAGAGGGATTTCCTGAAAAATTTTAGAAGGATTCCATGAGGGTTACCGGAAGAACTTCAGATATTTTTGATTCAATTTATAATCTTGGATGAACTTAATCTACTTAATAAACTTAAAATAATCGCAGAATAAATGAAAGAAGAATAGAAAATAATCATTAATGCAAAAACTTTAATTATTCGATGACTTTTTTTTCTTAGTAATCAATCACAATCCGTGCACGTGTTCGAGAAATTAATCTAGCCATAGTGCAACAACCGCGCTACATTCGATGAATCCTACACGGTAAAAAATAGACACCATGCTATCAATAGTTTTGCACTTGGATTTGCACTACTGTTGAATCTTGACAAAATCAAGGTAACAGCACTTGAATTCATCGTTGCATGTTTTGATTTGAAATAAAAAAAAAGTTAAAATAAACATTTCCGCCTGACCCAGATTTGAACCACCAACCTTCGGAGTGCAAGTCTAGTGTCTTACCTCGACACTAACTCGGCATCTGTTGAAATGGATTGAATTGATCTCAATCACTTTCTACAACGAGCTGTCAATGATTGCTCTCATATAAAAGACATGATGTTCAAAATCAACGGCTTTTCACTTCAGAGTCTAGTTCTAGAGACAGTAGAGCAAATCCAAAGTTGAAACTCTTCAAATCATGGTGATTGGTGTTTTGAATTGAGTCAAGTGATCAATCTATTCAATCGAACGTGCTGATTTTTTACCGTGTATGTAACAAAAATTGTTGGCGCCATCCGTCAAATTCATTCATCAAAACCTGAGAGAAAGGAGACAGCTGACTGACAGTTGGCATGTTTTCGTGCCTTCCTTGGCTTCTTTCTTTGATTCTTGGGTTGTGCACAATGGTCAGATGATCTTATTTTGGTCAAAATTATATTCACTTCTTGTTGCTCACTATAGAAAGGATATAAATATACAAAAATCTATACCACTTTGCCAACTCACAACTATATTTAGGTGTTAAACTTTAATGAAATTTGTTCTAATTGTTGAGCATGTCTGTGGTTTAACTGTCTCTTGTTCAATTATGGACAAACTACACGGTTAGAAATCAGTACGTTCGATTAAATGGATTGATCACTTGACTCAATTCAAAACACCAATCACCATGATTTGAAGAGTTCTAACTTTGGATTTGCTCTACTGTCTCTAGAACTAGACTCTGAAGTGAAAAGTCTTTGATTTTTAACATCATGTCTTTTGTATGAAAGCAATCATAGACAGCTCGTTGTTGAAAGTAATTGAGATCAATTCAACCTCATCCAACAGATACGAGTTGGTGTTGAGGTAAGATACTAGACTTGCACTCCGAAGATTGGTGGATCAAATCTGGGTGAGGCGGAAATATTTATTTTAACTTTTATTTTTTCAAATCAAAACAAGCAAACTTTGAATTCAAGTGCTGTTACCTTGATTTTGTCAAGATTTTACAGTAGTGCAAATCCAAGTGCAGAACTATTGATAACATGGTGTTTATTTTTTACCGTGTAGAAATTGCTCGAAATTTATGTTGATTTTTTTTTCATCTCCATTTTACGATATTACTGAAGAAGTTTAATAATAAGCTATACAAATGCAAAACATGCACAGCAAAAAATATGTTGTAAATTTCAGTTTATTTTCATGCACATATTTGGAGCATCAAAATAAACTAAAATGTCAACGACAAATCGTTTATTTTTCAATCGAAAGCACTTTAAATTTACATGATCATGTAACATGAAAGCATCTTTAGTTGAAAATTAATCGTGATGTTGTAACAGTACATGAATTTGATTTACTTTCACCATACTCGTCTGTTTACGCTACATTGAAATTTTAATCTTTTTATCTGTGTGGTGAAAAAACTTAATTTAGACCAGTGGAAGTACTCACAGAACACTAAGCTGAGAAAAAGGATCTGATTATAATGAATCTTCGAGCGGTTTAGTGGAATGCCTATAAATGAATGGAATACTGTATTTAGCACTATACCATTTAATTCCGCAAGAGTTTGTATCCTTTAACAGGTACGAGTATTTTGACCTCAATTGTAAGGCCATCTGTAGTGTCGTGTACTAGATTCGTTGAGAGTACTGAACTCAACAAAAATTCGACTCGAGTACACAACACTGAAGACGGTCTTAAAGTTGAGGTCGAAATACGCGTATCTGTCAAAAGAATCAAACTCTAGCGGAGTTAAATGGTATAGTACTAAATTCGGGTTTACATGCTCTGATCAGTTAAGAAATTACAAAGAATGATAAAAAGGGCATTGAGGAGAAGAAGAACAACAAGTAAACATCTGCGCCTTTCGTTTTGATTCATAACTTTCAATATTCAACCTACATTATTTATGAAGAAGATTGTAATCAATAAAATATGTCTCAGATACTCAAAGCATGAACTAACTCACTTTCACACAATTTAGGCCAACCATCTACCTCGGCGACGTATGCAATCAAAGGACATACCTGAAAAGAAACAAAGAGAAGGACGGTTTTGAGTAACTTGTCATAAAATTATTATTTTGAGTAAACATAGCCTAACAAACAAGATTTAAGTACCGTTTTGATTCATATTACGGACAGTGAAGTATAACCCATCAGAAAGCATATTGAAAGAATCATTCTTTATGATTCCTCCACGTTATCGAGCCTTCAAAACAATTAACTTTCGAATGGTGGATAAAGATTTTGATTCCGCAACATGAATAATTTTAAATAAACAGAAATGTGTGGACTTTTCATGATTCTTATTCCGGACGCTTCCTTACTTTTGCCTCATATTCCGGACACTTTGACTCGAATTCCGGACAGCTAATGAAAATCATAGATAGAAAAATGAAATTATTAATTAAGATCGGCGAACCACTGAAGAGGCGTCTAAGGCAGCTGAGCATTATAAATTTTCATATTTATCTATGGAAAATGTTGACTAAAACGAGCCTCTAAAGTAAGAACTTTTGAACGGCAAAAATTGAAACATTTCGTGTGAAATGTTTCCCATACAAAGTGCAGTGTCCGGAATTTGAAGCTGTCCGTAATATGAATCAAAACGGTATCACGATCCTAAATCTGGTCGAATTGTGTACCAATGGCCATAAACCCTGTGTCATGCCTCATTTCCGATGCAAGAATGATGTAATTCAAGAAACCTAAACCATTCGGCCCATTTTGTTTACTGCTCCGAGGAATCAACTTCCAATTTATTTGCATTATTAATTTGATTTATCGAAAGCAGCACCCTTTTGATTGTCGGAACCCGCACCAGTGATGAATAGCGACCTTCGAACAGTTTTCCACGTGGGAAGACGTTTTCGGAAAAGCTCCGTTCTTCCAGTGGCATGACTTATTTACCATTGGAGCATTAAGAGAGGTCAGTAGATGAGCAATCCCGTTGTGGTTAAGTTAAGGGGAAAGCCATCCATTGATGGGTTGAGAGGATGAAAGAGACTCTTTTATTAGCCATTCATGCGTTCCATTTTCTCGGCTGAATGGCCAAAACCCAACAAAAGACCATTCTCAGAGAAATCTTTTGCTTGGTTGGCTCCTTGAGAGGAGTCGTCAGTTGATCGATTTGTTCGTGGTTCCATCCGTAATGGCCAATAAGTTGAAAGTAACCCCAACAGCTCTATTTCGTGTCTGAGAAAAGCCTCAGTGCTCCGGTGAAAAACAATAACTGCACTTGCAACCTGGATAATCGAATGGGTTCAATCAATGGTGGCACTCATGAACAAATACTGTTGGGTGTGCCACAGATCGTACAACCTGAGTAATTAAATTTCTTGGATGTACATTGCCGGCCACATACATCCTATGCGTCTTTTTGAAATGGAAAGTTCAATATATTAAAATTAAATCCCATCCACAAATCGTTAGTCGGATTGGTTAGGGAAGGGGGGTTCGATACCGGTTCAGCCCCAGAAGGAAGAAATTTAATTGAAAGATATCGATGTAAGCAGACCACACGGAGATGAGCGTTTCCTGAATAGAAATGAATTGAAATTGCCATCCTTGCATATCAGTTTCAGGTCAGACCATTGGGAGTGATTTTGGGGCTGGAAGCCGGGCTTGCACATGTTGAACGTAATATGCATGAAAAGATGATTTACAATAATAATAATATGACCAATTAAAATTAATGGTAATTGAATTTATTGAAAACGGAAGTTGCAGGAGCGGAAATGGAAGATGTTGTAAAATGTTCTACACAGTCGATGCGGACTTGCATTTAACAAGCTAGTTTACCAAGAGGGATCACATGCTTCTATAAAGAAGTGCTCGAAGCCATTTTAGATTTGGTCGATGAAGGATAATGTAATCGGAACGGAATCATGAGCGCACCATAGTTGACCCAAGTTAGTATCCAAGTAACGCTGGGAATATCAGAATGAATTATCTTTTCTATTGGGGTTTTATACAGACATGTGGAAATGTCTTCTGGTTTATGCTATTTTAATGTGGTTGTAATTTATTTTTATATAAGCTCTAGATACTTAACTTTATCTGATTAATGTATTGGAACAACTTTCATCGTAACAACATGTATACTTGTGATTTCAAATAAAACATTTTTGGTTTATGTGGCAATATTATTAGTTGAGTTTTGGAAGCATTAGAAGAATTCTTCATTTTTGCGGGTATAAGGAAAATATATCCAAACTTTTTTGCAATCTACCGTTTTGATTCATATTATAAGGGTATGCGAAATACCGAATGATTCCGTCAAACACGCTTCGAAACGAAATTCCGCGGAATTCCACGGAACTCGCACAGGCGAAATTTGTATTTTTCTATTTCGTTTCGTTTCGCCAAATTGTTAAAATATGTCCACGGAAAATTGAAAACAAACGGAATAAAACGGAATTTCGCGAAATTCGAGATTTATTTCGAACAAAAATAAGCAAAGCATTCGCTTCTACTCCTAGCTACAGTCAAAAATGGGTCCGTATTATGGATCAAATCGACTCATATCATGGATCAGAACACTATAAAAGCAAATTATCTGCAAGGCAAACGAATGCACAGTGAGAAAATCGGGCTCCAAAACGCGACTAAATGCAATATCTCAGCTGGGTAACGGTTCCAGGAAATGATTTTGGCCATTCTAGATCGGAAAAAGGCTGCTGAATCGATTGGTGGTGGTCCCACTGACCGGAGACTTCGCCATGGCCACATAGAGCCCTGGAATCATCCTGAGTTCCTTACAGCAAGTAGAATTAATGGAACTGAAATAAACTGTCATGATTACGTTTTGCTGCGAAGCCGCACACGAAAATATTTTTAAATGGGGGATTTAGTGAAATGAATGATTGACCGTTATGGCCATTTTATGGTTCCGGAGCAAACCCGGAACATCCGTAAAATTGGCAATATTAAAAAAATATTTTCTGATGGTTCCATTGTCTCTTGTTTGTTAGAAATAAGTATTCTTACAATTCGTATTTAATAATCTGAATGTTTGTCCATTACGGCCATTTTATGGTTCCGGAACTAACCCGGAACATCCGAAAAAATGGATGTACTGAAAAAAAATTGTTTTTCTGATAGTTCCTTTGTCTCTTGTTTGTTAGAAAGAAGAACTCTTACAACTCATATTTAGTAATCTGATTGTTTGACCATTACGGCCATTTTATGGTTCCGGAACTAACCCGGAACATCTGTAAAATTTTACATATTGAAAAAAAAAAATATTCATATGTTCCTAGTTGATTAAAATTAAGTATTCTAACATATTGGATTAAGTGATATAAATGTTTGATCACTTTGACAATCTTATGGTTCCGTAATTAACCCGGAACATCCGTAAAATTGAAAAAAATGTTCTGATAGGTTCTATGAGCTATGTTAGTTTTAATTAAGTATTCTTAAATGTCGAATTAGGTTAAATGGATGTTTGACCATTATGGCCATTTTATGATTCCTAAACTAACCCGAAACAACCGTATATATTCCATATTGGAAAAAAATCTGATAGTTCAGGAAGAATGCTAATAGAAATCTTTGAAAGAACTCCTGGAAGTATTCCTGGAATAATTCCTGAAGAAACTTCAGGAGAATCCCTGAAGGAACTCCTAGAAAAACAACTGGAGAAATCCATAAAGTAAAATCTCTGGAGGAACTTGAAGAAATCCTTTAAGGGATTCAAGGAAGAATTCTTGGAAGAACTTCTAAGAGATGTCTAGCGGATCTCCTTTAAGAATCTCTCGTGAAACGCTTGGAGGACTCGCTGGAGAAGCTCCTGGAGGAATTTCTTAAGGGACTACTGGAGTATTTCCCGAAGTAAATCCTGAAGGAAAATAACTCTGAAGGAATTCCCGAAGGAACTCCTGGAGGAATATTTGGAATAATATTCAAAAGAATACTTGGAGAAACTCCTGGAGGAATTTCTTTCTGGAGGAATTCCTGAACGAACTCCAGTAGGAATTCCTGAAGGAGCTCCTAGAGAAATTCTTGAAAGAATTTCTGGAGGTATTACTGAAGGAATTCCTGGACAAAGTCATGGAGATACTCCTGGAGGAAACTCCAGAAGGAACTCTAGAAAAAAAACCTGAAGGATCTTCTGAGGGAATTCCTTGAGGAACTGGATGAATTCCTGAAAGAACTCTTGGAATAATTCCTGAAAGATATATATTTTTTTTTTTTTGATTTGAACTCCTGGAGGAATTTCTTAAGGAACTCTTGGACGTATTACCGGAGGAACACCTGGAGGAATTCCTTAAAGAACTCTTGGTAAAATTTCTTAAGGAACTCCTGAAACCCTGTAGATATGTGGAGGAATTTCTGAATGCACTCTTAAAGAAACTCCTGAAGGATTATTCTGAAGGAGCTCTTGAAGTAATTCCTGAAGAAACTCCTGGAGGAATCCCATAAGAGTTTCCTAGTGGAACTCTGCAGAAATTCCTGAGAAATACCTGAAGAAACTCCAGTAGAAATTCCTGAAGCTACTACGGGAGGAATTCCTGAAAATAATCCTGAAGGAATTCCCGAAGGAACTCCTGCAGGAATATTCGGAGTGAAATTTGAAGGAATATCTGGAGGAATTTCCGAACAACCTCCTGGAGGAATTCCTGAAAGAACTCCTGGAAAAAATCCTGAAGAATTCCTGGAGGAATCCCTAGGAAACTTCCTGAGGAATTCCCGAAGGGTTTCCTACAGGAACTCTTGGAGGAATTCCTGAAGGAACTCCCTGATGGAATACGTGTAGGATGTCCTGAAGTAAATCATCGAAGATTCCCTGGAGTAAATCCTGAAGGAACTCCTGGAAAAATTCTTGAAGGAAATCATGGATGAATTCCTGGAGGAATTGTTGAAGGAAACCCTGGAGGATTTCCTGAAAGATCTCCTGGAGGAATTCCTGAAGGAACTTCTGGAAGTATATTTGGAGGAATTCCTGGATGAATATCTGGAAGAACTCCTGGACTAATCTAAGAAGAAACTCTTTCAAATATTCTTGGAGGAACTCCTGAAGGTATAACTGAAGAAACTCCTTGATGAAATCTTGGAGATACTCCTGGAAAGGTTCCTGAAGGTACTCTTGGAGTAATTCCTGAAGGAACTTCTTAAGGAATTTCTGTAGAAACTTCTGAAGGAACCCTTGAGGTATTACAGAAGGAACACCTGGAGAAATTCCTGAAGATTCTCTTGGAGTAATTCTTGAACGAACTCTTGGTAAAATTTTCTGAAGGAACTCCTGGGGCAATTCTAGAAGCGAACCCTGGAGGAAATCTTTATAGATCTCCAAAAGTAATTTATGAAGAAATTGTTAGAGGAATTCCTGAAGAATTGAAACCTGGAGTGTTTTCCCGAGAGAACTCCTCAAAAGACTCCTGGAGGAATTTCTGTAGAATTTCCTGGAGGAATTCCTGAAAGCACTTCCTGCAGAATTCCTGTAGATATCCCTGAGAATTCCTGGAGATATCCCTAAGATACTCCTGGAGCAATTCCTGAAGGGTTTCCTAGAGAAACTGAAAGATTTCCTGGAGTAATTCCTGAAGGAACTCCTGAAAAAATTTCTGGAGGAATTCCGGAAGGAAATCCTAGAGTAACTCCTGAAGGAATTCCTGAAGTAAATCCTTGAAGATTTTCTGAAAGATTTCCTGGAGTAATTCCTGAAGGAACTCCTGGAAGAATTATCGAAGGAATTCATGGAGAAATTCCTAAAGAAGTTTTTGAAGGAAACTCTGGAGAATTTCCTGAAAGATCTGCTAGAAGATTGTCTGAAAACGCTCATGGAGGAGTTCTTGAAGATACGCCTGGAAGATTTTCTGGAAGGAACTCTTGGAGGAATCCTAAAGAAAAACTTCTGTCAGAATTCCTGTAAGAGCTCATTGAGAAATTCCTAAAAAAAAAACTCTTGGAGGAATTCATGAACGAACTTCTTGATGAATTCCTGAAGGAATTCCTTAGTATTT
Source organism: Aedes aegypti (assembly GCF_002204515.2). Classification (NCBI taxonomy): domain Eukaryota; kingdom Metazoa; phylum Arthropoda; class Insecta; order Diptera; family Culicidae; genus Aedes; species Aedes aegypti. Next base: position 408,254,186 of record NC_035108.1, read on the forward strand.
CCTGGAGGATTTCGATGGAAGATTCCACAAGAACAAATAAAAGAATCATTCATAATTAATAATTCATAAATTAATATTAATACAGAGATCCCATGTGAGTTTTCTAGTGGAATACCGAAGATTTTCTTGAGTAAATCTTTCGGAAACCCCCACTGAAATCACCTCGTCAGGATTAGAGAAGTACTATTTCATATACAGTCATCTCTCCCTCACTCGATATCGAACCATAGCAAAAGTTGATTATTAAGGATACCTCGATGGTCGCATAACATCTGTAAAATTTTCCACATTGAAAAAAACAAAAACTGATAATTCATATAAATCAGGAATTCTGACAGAAGTTTTTTTTAGGACTCCTCCAAGAGTTCCTTCAAGAAAATCTTCCAGAAGTATCGTCAAGAATTCCTCCATGAGCGTTTTCAGAAAATCCTCTAGCAGATCTTTCAGGAAATCCTCCAGAGTTACCTTCAAAAACTCCTTCAGGAATTCCGCCATGAATTCCTTCGATAATTCTTCCAGGAGTTCCTTCAGGAATTACTCCAGGAAATCTTTCAGAAAATCTTCAAGGATTCACTTCAGGAATTCCTTCAGCAGTTACTCCAGGATTTTCTTCTAGAATTCCTCCAGAAATTCTTTCAAGAGTTCCTTCAGGAATTACTCCAAGAATTTCTCTAGGAAACCCTCTAGGAATTGCTGCAGGATTATCTTAGGGATATCTCCAGGAATTCTGCAGGAAATGCTTTCAGGAATTCCTCCAGGAAATTCTACAGAAATTCCTCCAGGAGTCTTTTGAGGAGTTCTTTCGGGAAAATACTCCAGGTATATCTTCAGGAATTCCTCTAACAATTTCTTTATAAATTACTTTTGGAGATCTATAAAGATTTCCTCCAGGGTTCGCTTCAAGAATTGCCCCAGGAGTTCTTTCAGGAATTTTACCAAGAGTTCGTTCAAGAATTACTCCGAGAGAATCTTCAGGAATTTCTCCAGGTGTTCCTTCTGTAATACCTCAAGGGTTCCTTCAGAATTTTCTACAGAAATTCCTTAAGAAGTTCCTTCAGGAATTACTCCAAGAGTACCTTCAAGAACCTTTCCAGGAGTATCTCCAGGAATTCATCACGGAGTTTCTTCAGTTATACCTTCAGGAGTTCCTCCAATAATTCCTGAAAGAGTTTCTTCTGAGATTAGCCCAGGAGTTCCTCCAGGTATTCATCCAGGAATTCCTCCAAATATACTTCCAGAAGTTCCTTCAGGAATTCCTCCAGGAGATCTTTCAGGAAATCCTCCAGGGTTTCCTTCAACAATTCCTCCAGGAATTCCTCCAGGAATTCATCCATGATTTCCTTCAAGAATTTTTCCAGGAGTTCCTTCAGGATTTACTCCAGGGAATCTTCGATAATTTACTTCAGGACATCCTACACGTATTCCATCAGGGAGTTCCTTCAGGAATTCCTCCAAGAGTTCCTGTAGGAAACCCTTCGGGAATTCCTCAGGAAGTTTCCTAGGGATTCCTCCAGGAATTCTTCAGGATTTTTTCCAGGAGTTTTTTCAGGAATTCCTCCAGGAGGTTGTTCGGAAATTTCTCCAGATATTCCTTCAAATTTCTCTCCAAATATTCCTGCAGGAGTTCCTTCGGGAATTCCTTCAGGATTATTTTCAGGAATTCCTCCCGTAGTAGCTATTTCTACAGGTATTTCTCAGAAATTTCTGCAGGGGTTCTTTCAGGAATTTTTTCAGGAGTTCCTTTAGGAATTGTTCTAGAAGTTCCTTCAGGAATTCCTACAAGAGTTCCACTAGGAAACCCTTTTGGGATTCCTCCAGGAGTTTCTTCAGGAATTACTTCAAGAGCTTCTTCAGGAATTTCTTTAAGAGGAGTTCCTTCAGAAATTTTACCAAGAGTTCTTTAAGGAATTCCTCTAGGTGTTCCTCCGGTAATACGTCCAAGAGTTCCTTAAGGAATTTCTCCAGGAATTTAAATTAAAAACAAATATATATATATATATATATATATATATATATATATACCTTCAGAAATTCTTTCAAGAATTTCTCTAGGAGTTCCTTCAAGAATTCCTCCTGGAGTTCGTTCAGGAATTCCTCCAGGAGGTTCTTCGGAAATTCCCCCAGGAGTTCCTTCAAGTACCTACCTTGATACCTTGATGGCTACAGCGTAGCATCACGCCATTGCCGGGCGTATTGTAGAGCTCCATCTTCGTCGGTCTTGGGCGAAACTTCTCCAGTTGCCCCGAACGTTTAGGGTCGCCAGGTCCTCTTCCACTGCGTACAGCCAGCGTATTCGTGGTCTTCCCCGAAGCCGCCGGCCTCTACCTGGTTCCCTGCTGAATATTATTTTCGCAATTCTTTCTTCCGACATTCGCACTAAGTGACCAGCCCACTGAAGTCTGCCGTATTTTACACGATTGATAATATTCGCATCTTTGTACACTTAATACAACTCGTGATTCATGCGTCTGCGCCACACACCATTTTCGAGTTTCCCACCGAGTATTGTCCGCAGCACTTTACGCTCAAAAACACCGAGAGCTTTCCGGTCTGACTCTTTCAACGTCCACGCTTCGTGCCCGTAGAGAGCCACCGGAAGAATCAATGTTTTATACAGGGCGAATTTAGTTTCGGTTTGCAAGCTGCGGGACCTAAGCTGGTTACGTAGTCCGTAAAAGGCACTATTCGCAGCCGCAACACGTCTTTTCACTTCGCGGGAAACGTCGTTGTCACATGTCACAAGTGTTCCAAGGTAAACAAATTCTTCAACAACTTCAAACACATCCCCATCAAACACTACCTCAGCACTTACACCACCATGCCTGACTCTATCTCTACCTGCAACCATGTACTTCGTCTTGGTAGAATTGATGGTCAGGCCTATCCTCGCTGTCTCCCTCTTCAGAGGCACGAAGGCCTCTTCCACTGACCTGCGATCGATTCCAATCAGGTCTATATCGTCCGCAAAGCCAAGGAGCATGTGCGACCTTGTGATAATAGTGCCATTTCTTTGCACGCCAGATCTCCTAATAGCACCCTCAAGTGCAATGTTGAACAGTAAATTCGAAAGTGCGTCTCCCTGCTTCAATCCGTCTAACGTCACGAACGAGGTTGACACCTCGTCTGCGATCCGAACACTTGATTTCGAACCATCCAGCGTAGCACGTATCAGCCTAATTAGTTTCGCCGGAAAACCATTTTCAGACATTATCTGCCAAAGCTCATTTCTTTTCACTGAGTCGTACGCCGCCTTGAAATCAATAAACAGATGGTGAGTCTGCAAGTTATACTCCCGGAATTTGTCTAGGATCATTCGCAAGCTAAACATCTGGTCCGTTGTCGAACGGCCCTCACGAAAACCAGCTTGGTATTCGCCGACGAAGGACTCCTCGAGCGGTCTCAGTCTGTTAAACAGGATGCGCGACAGAATTTTGTACGCCGAATTCAGCAGGGTAATTCCTCTGTAATTGGCACACTCCAGTCTGTGCCCTTTCTTGTAGATAGGGCGAATGAGGCCATCCAACCAGCCGGTGGGCAATTCTTCGTCCTCCCATACCTTCAGAAGTACTCGTTCCTCCAAGTATTCTTTTGAATATTATTCCAAATATTCCTCCAGGAGTTCCTTCGGGAATTCCTTCAGAGTTATTTTCCTTCACGATTTACTTCGGGAATTACTCCAGGAATCCCTTAAGAAATTCCTCCAGGAGCTTCTCCAGCGATTCCTCCAAGCGTTTCACGAGAGATTCTTAAAGGAGATCCGCTAGAGATCCCTTAGAAGTTCTTCCAAGAATTCTTCCTTGAATCCCTTAAAGGATTTCTTCAAGTTCCTCCAGAGATTTTACTTTATGGATTTCTCCAGTTGTTTTTCTAGGAGTTCCTTCAGGGATTCTCCTGAAGTTTCTCCAGGAATAATTCCAGGAATACTTCCAGGAGTTCTTTCAAAGATTTCTATTAGCATTCTTCCTGAACTATCAGATTTTTTTCCAATATGGAATATATACGGTTGTTCCGGGTTAGTTTAGGAATCATAAAATGATCATAATGGTCAAACATTCATATAACTTAATTCGACATTTAAGAATACTTAATTAAAACTAACACGGAACATAGAAACTATCAGAACATTTTTTTCAATTTTACGGATGTTCCGGATTAATTACGGAATCATAAGATGGTCAAAGTGATCAAACATTCATATCACTTAATCCAACATGTTAGAATACTTAATTTTAATCAACAAGGAACATATGAATATTTTTTTTTTTTCGATATGTAAAATTTTAAAGATGTTCCGGGTTAGTTCCGGAATCATAAAATGGCCGTAATGGTCAAACATTCAGATTACTAAATATGAGTTGTAAGAGTACTTCTCTCTAACAAACAAGAGACAAAGAAACTATCAGAATAACAATTTTTTTTTTCAGTATATCCATTTTTTCGGATGTTCCGGATTAGTTCCGGAACCATAAAATGGCCGTAATGGACAAACATTCAGATTATTAAATACGAATTGTAAGAATACTTATTTCTAACAAACAAGAGACAAAGGAACTATCAGAATATATTTTTTTAATATTGCCAATTTTACGGATGTTCCGGGTTTGCTCCGGAACCATAAAATGGCCATAACGGTCAATCATTCATTTCACTAAATCCCTCATGTAAGAATATTTTCGTGTGCGGCTTCGCAGCAAAACGTAATCATGACAGTTTATTTCAGTTCCATTAATTCTACTTGCTGTAAGGAACTCAGGATGACTCCAGGGCTCTTGGTGGCCAGGGCGAAGTCTCCGGTTAATGGGACCACCACCAATCGATTCAGCAGCCTTTTTCCGATCTAGAATGGCAAAAATCATTTCCTGGAACCGTTACCCAGCTGAGATATTGCATTTAGTCGCGTTTTGGAGCCCGATTTTCTCACTGTGGAATGGTGTGCTAGTGAAAGCATACGTTTTGGCGTTTCTTTATAAATCGTCTTATCTTGGATTCATAACTGTGGTATGGGTTTAATTGCCCCACAAATATGAATCAACGCTTCTAGGCATATGTATGACATTTTATTTCCTACGAATGGAACAAATGTGTTTAAGGTGATTATAAAACGAAGCCAAACTTCGAATTCTCAAGTGCACAAGACAAGAAAATCTGACAACAGTTCGCTTTGAAAATGAATCAAAACGCTTGCTTGCTGGTGGAGACCAATGGGATAGATTTTCAACGCTGTTTGGTTCTTAAGTCTTGTGTTCTTAAACATTTGAGGTGTAGCTTCGTTTTATAATCACCTTAAGCATGTTATTGTTGATTGCAATGCTGTATAGATTTATGGTTCACGTAGATAAAATGGGTTCTGCGTAATTGCTACTCTATTTGTTGAGATATTCTCCGTTTAATCCAACTTTGATCCATATCTGTGTGCTATTCATAACTGTGGGATGACTGTAGTATTGACTGGTCCGCAGGATATGATAAACTGCACTGCCGTTGTAAAGTTTCCAAAAACGCCCATTTGCCCTAAATTCCTCGCGGCGAATAGCCAGGAAAGGAACAACTGCGTTTGATGAACTACATACTTATCTTCCATAAGAATGAAGAGAGCAAAACCACGGTTCCCTCCGGGGAACATCGCGTGTCCTTTTGAGCAAATCCGTTAATATATCGCAAAAATTGTTTATACACAAATGTAAAAAAAAGCTGCGGAGCGTGAGTCCCTGATGTTCTGGATTTGCTCAGGTGGAGCAGATTATTGATGCGCGCATTAGTTCTCTCTCTTGCTTTCCCGTTATGACGTCACTTTGAACTCGGCATAAGAACAGCGGGAGAATAGAAGTGAAAACTAATAGTACGCATCAATGAGTAAAGGGTCTCCGCGATTTCGTTGTTGTGTCATAAAATTCTACATGTAGCAGCGAAACCGCAGCGATTGTTTGTCGCTGTCGCCGTAAAAAATCGCGTTGATTTGAGTGATCCAAAGCCACACCTCAAACCTTCAAGAGCACAAATATAAAGAATCAGACGTCCATTTAAGCTGAAAACTCTATCGTTTGGTTACTCGATGGCCAATCGATCAAGTATTCAGTTTGAACCGCTGTCGGGTACGTTAGATTTGTGCTCTTGAAATTCTGAGGTATGCTTTCGATTTATATTCACCTTAAGCAAGGAAGATGCATGCATTATTTTATATCGAAAAATGAATCTAGGTTTATTCACGCTGTACAACACCACCAACTCTTACTCTACTCTTACATAATTTCCTCACGACCCCCAATAAAAAAAAGTGAATATTGATAATATATCATTACAAAATTCTCTAGTTTCGCCATCTTTCGATCGATTTTGATGATTTGTTTTAGTAAAAATCACAAATCAGTTATAAATTTGCATGCACCTTCAAAATTGATTCCGGATTTAGATTCAAGTTTGGTGGGGTACCTAGGGTATTTCACAATAGAAAAGCTTAACATTTTTTTGTTTTCGATTTTCGCACGTCTAAATCTCGAGAAAAAATAAATTAGGCCAGCTAAAAATTAATTTAGCTGATTGAAAGACGGATTGTCTGAACGAACATTGGTGAACTTGTCAATCTTATTTGCGGTTCCTCTATGCTATGTAGTCCAGGTTCAAAACATTTTTTTCGAAATTTTCAAATATTTTTTAAAATACTCTCGAGGCTCAAAATTTAGTGAAAATGTGATTTTGTAGTCAGTTTTACACAAAGATTCTGAAAATGAGATAAAATCAACAATCCCTAATTCTTCCAGAAATCGTCCAGAAATTCCTTCACAGATTTTGGAATAGGATCATTTCTCCAATATTTGCTCTACAAAATAATAGAAATACCTTCAGTATTTTCTACAAGGTTTACTCTAATGGTGGTAAGCTCCATCGAAGTTAATACGCCAATTGCGTATTATCCTCGATTTTACTATAGTAAAATCGAGCAAAATACGCGATTGGCGTATTAACTTCGATGGAGCTTACCACTATAAAAGTTTGCATTCATCAAGATTTGATCCCTCCAAGAATTAATTCTCAGTTTATGCAAGGCTTTTTCAGAAAATTTATTAGGAATTTCTAAATTAACCCCAACAGGCAATCCTGGTTAAGTTGCTGTCGCAATGTTTCTTGGAGTTTATTACTTTTGCAGTTCTTTTAAATTTATCTTGATTGATTTCTTAGGTATGTGTTGATGGATTTTTTAAAATTTAATTTAATTCAATACTCCAGCAAATTCTAAAGCAAATATTCCAGTGATTCCTCTGTTATACTTATTTTTCTTCATCTTTCTGGCGTTATGTTCCAACTGGGACAGAGTCTGCTTCTCAGTTTAGTGCTTTCATGATCACTTATCGACTTGGGTCCCAATCACATTCATTCAAGCCACAAAGCATAAAGTACAGCAAAAAAAAATGAATATCATTTTTCCATGTTTTATGGTATATATTAGCATAACATCACATCTACATGATTAAAAAAATTGTAAGGCATTTCTGAAAATCAAATTAATTTTGGACTCCTCTCATTTTTTGTTTTAAATGTTTGTAAGTGCTTTTCAACCCACTTCTTGATTGTAACATTTAAATTAAACCCACTCATTGCCGTGAGTGTTAGATATATTGAATTGAAACCTTATAAAGTTATTAAGAAGATTTCAAACAAACAGAAAAAAGTCTTACCAAAACATGTAAGGATTCCGCTGAGCAACGCTAAGGTTTCCATATGATAGAGGACTTAAAAAGACGTTTTTTATGCCTATTGTCAAATTTCCAGCTTTTGACAAGAAAAAAAAACTTAAACGTGAATTCCGCGAAACAAATTCCAAAATTTCGTTTCGTTTCGAAAAATTCCGTGAGATATTTGATTTCGTATCGAGTTACACGAAACATTTTTAAATTTCGTTTCGTTTCGTCATTATCAGCGCAAGATATTCCGCGTATCGTTTAGTTTCGTATCGACATAGAAAAAATCCATATCGCATACCCTTATCATATTACGGGCACTTAAGGACTCAGGCAAATATAACCCAGCATAGAGCATACAAAATAAATCATTCTGTATGATTCCTTAGCGTCGGAAGCCCTTTACTTTCGAACGGTGGGTGGAGAATACGCTTCCGCAACTTCAATAATTTTAAATAAATCAAAATGTGTGGCTTTTTTATGATTCTTATTCCGGACGCTTCCTCACTTTTGCCTCATATTCCGGACACTTTGAATCGAATTCCGGACAGCTCATGATAATCATTAATGGAACAGTCAAATCATCAATCGAAATCGTTAAACCACCAAAGAGACATCTAAAGTAGTTGGGCATTATAAATTTTCAAGTATATTTATGGAACAAGTTTACTAAAACGAGCCTTAAAATTGAGAACTTTTGAACAGCAAAAATTGAAACATTTCGCGTGAAATGTTTCCCATACAAAGAAGAGTGTCCGGAATTTGAAGCTGTCCGTAATATGAATCAAAACGGTACTAGAAATGACACACAGGCTTCGTCCTTTGGCGGAGAGACCGGTGTCATCCACAAACAAAGATTTTAGATATTCCTGAGGTTACTCAGGTAAGTCAGCTGTGAAAATATTCTATAACATAGGTCGCAAAATGCTGCCTTGAGGAACACCAGTTCTTACAGGAAGTCTTTTAAACTTGGAGTTCTGATTAAAAACCTGAAGTGTACCATATCCCGACCAGACGGAAGAAACAAGATTATAACAGAATGTGTTCCCCTGATATGAATTTTTTATATCACCGGTTGTTATAAAACATGTACCGTTAGTAGTTAAAATAACAAAAATTCTAACAAAATTTGCACCAAATTATATCAATTATACTAAAATATAACAAACCCTGTTACAATTATATCAAAATTATTACAGAATGTGTTGCAAGGATGTTACAAAATAACAAAATGATTGTAAACTTTGTTATTGTTTAAGACATCGGATGTTATTGGCAACAAACTTATAAATGTGATGTCAAAAATATAACAAATGTTGTTATAAATGTGTTACTAAAAATATAACAAGTTGAGAACAAAGCCATTTTGACAACAAAATTTTATCAATTTCTGTTATTTTTAACTGCTGCTGATAGGAATGTGTTATAATCTTGTTATGTGGTTCTGGTCGGGATGACAGATAACTTTAGAATATTGTCTGTTGGAAAATCGAAGTTTTTTTTTTTTTTTAATTTTACAATCAAGCCTTCATGTCAAAACAATGTCGAATGCTTTTTCTATGTCTAGACGAGCAAGACCAGTAGAAGGGTCTCAAAAGGTCGGGCAGCCTCCAAAAACGGCAAGTGGTCTCCAATCGGAGTGGAGTGCGCTTAAGCCACTTTAACTTACATCCGGAAAATCGTAAGGCTGCCGGGTTACAATTGACATTCGACCACCCATCAGTTGTAAGTGTAATAAATTTGAAGCACTGAAAAAAAATCTGGATTGTGATTGACTTGAAAGTTTCCCCAAATGATTGAATATTTGCAATTGAGCAACATCGCATTCTATTCCATTAACAAACTAATCAATTTATCCTGCATGCATCGCTTCTGCTATGATGAATATTTGCTATCAATTAATTATTTTTCTGCTTCGTTTGTATCCGAGTTGCATACAGCAGATGCACAATCCACGCAACTACTGAAGCGAATCATGCAAAACATTTCTTTTCGAGCCTAGCCGGCAGTTTTCATTCACACGTGCTATCAGCCGAAAACAAGCTAGAAATGCCGGGACAACTAAAATCCATCCCAGTTATGTGGGCATTGATGGACCACTCCACTCCGCTTCGAAGGAACAATTGTCACTGCCGCCGCCGCCACCCAACCGAGAGAAAATTCGACATCCCTCGCATTTAGTTGTCCAACAACGCGGGGGGCTATTCAATAGGATGAGTCAAAATATCGAATTTTTACTAAAATACTGAATTAAATGGATAAACTTACATTTACAATAAAACTGTCATACAATTAAGTTCACATACACTTGACGTAAATTTTAGGGTAAAATGAAATGACATCAATTTAATAGAGACTAAGAAGTTTTTGAGAAAAAAGTTGAATCATATTCAACATGATTGAACATGTTTGTGATGGTACAAAAAGAATTTCACCGTGACGTAAAATAACGTCCCTTGTGCCTTAAATTTACGTATTTTTAATATGTCGTGCATGTATGACGTAAATTTAGGCTAAAATGCAGACCGCTATATGAAATTTTTCGTATATTGGAAGACAAATTTTCTAAAACAATTCATCATTGAAAAAAAATATCCTTGTGCACTTTCTAGCAACAAATCGAAAATCACTATTTGCCCGGACCACCCTGCAAACATGGCGCCAGAAACATTGCATTTTGGAAAGCTAAATATATAAACTATATTTGTGTGGCGTCGAACTCGTCCGACAACATCCTCGTCCTCACAAGCACCGGATATGGCGAATGTTTGTACACGCTTTTCAGCAGTAATCACGTATTGGTCCCCAGCACTAGGTAGGTAGGTTGGTATGTGAGCCTTGTGCTCATCGAGTGGGACTTCACGAGTTTGGGCGTTCTCGAGTGTAGGAACTTTCAAAGCTCGGAAATCGTCGAGAGGGTACACCCGCTTTGCTTCCCGAGCAGAAGAAAGTTGCAGAAGAATATCAAACTGGAGTATTCCAATACTTAACACCTGAACGACCTCAAATAATATCTCATGCATATTTTACAAACAAAAAACTGATAATTGGATCAGGTATTGCAATACCTAAACAAAATATCATGAATTTTCATAGACAAGTGAAATTTTCCGATAGTAGTGTTTCCAATTTTTCCAATACTATAATAATTCTTAATCGAGGTATGAACAATACCTGGACTACTGCACAATACGAATCTATGTCAAAAGAACGAAAGACAAAACATTGAAAAGACAGAAGGTCGAATGGACAAAAATAGATATGTACGTGTTATTCCTTCCCGCTCGGGGTGTCCCACAACCCACAAGTTTAGTGGACGTCGAGGGAAAACGAGAGCATTTTCATGGATTTGTGTCGGTGATGGGAGTTTTTGTCCTCTTGTCATTGCTGGAGCCTCTCGATAAACGGACGGGAGAGGCTTTTCGGTAGCAGCCGAACATTTAAAATTGCAACCCGGTTCAGGGTGCGGGAAATTCCATCCAATCGGGGGAAATCTTCATTAAAACGGGAAAACGTCCAATGGGTCCGGATGCCTCGGTTGGCAATGGATAGGACTTGTTCGGAGAAATGTTTTACAAATGTCGAAAACGTCAAGTACTGTTGTTCGGAAGCGGAGGGATTGGTACATCTATATGGGTCGGTTTTAGACGAATTAGTCGAGAACGTTGTTTGGCCATTGATGGGTGCTCAAACTACGCTAGCAAAAGTCTGTAACTCTGCAAATGAATATGAATTATCTACGCTAAATGTGTTGGTGAAACAACTGAGAGGACTGCATTGTGGTATAACAACAGCTAGTCTTTGTTAGCCGGGCTGAAAATGTGTCTTAAGATCAATACCTTTCACTTCTTCTTTGAAGTGCTTGTTGCTTCTTTCAATAGCTTGTTCTTATGTTGTTAAATCTATCAATCTACAGAATTTTTATCGTACTCGGATATTCACTCTTTGGAACAATACATTAATGAGAGTAAGTCGTGCAAAAATGAAGAAATTTGGTGCTGCCGTCTTTGAGTAATGAGCATGTAGGTTTCTGGTACCACGCTGGCCATATAAAGATCTTGGAAGCTTAAAAAACATCATTTCGTAATTTTCAGATATCTCCAAGAACAATGAACCGAATAGCATGATTTTTCTGGGGGCCCAGATAGCCGTAGCGGTAAACGCGCAGCTATTCAGCAAGACCAAGCTGAAGGTCGTGGGTTCGAATCCCACCGGTCGAGGATCTTTTCGGGTTGGAAATTTTCTTGACTTCCCAGGGCATACAGTATCTTCGTACCTACCACACGCATGCAAAAATGGTCATTGGCATAGTAAGCTCTCAATTAATAACTGTGGAAGTGCTCATAAGAACACTTAAGTGAGAAGCAGGCTCTGTCCCAGTAGGGACGTAACGCCAGGAAGAAGAAGCATGATTTTTTCAGAATAGGTGCTTATTATCTGGCATTGTATAGTCCACATTTTATTTTTATTTTTCGATAAATTGACCAAAAACAAAATGGCGGCTAATAACATTTTGTATGGAGAATGTCGATTCCCCAAGAAATATCTTCAAAACCAGATCACCAATGGTTTATATCGCCACGAGATCTTAAACTAGAAGAGTTTTTTGAGAACTAGTGAAAAAATGATGCAAAAATATTGAAAAACATAAAAGTTATCACTATTTGAATATATTTTTGCGGTATAAAAATGAAGCTGCTGGTAGAGGGATTGACAGTGAAACTTGTTAAAGTTTCGAGAGCATTGTCGGATTGTATAACATTTTCCAGATAATCGTTTGCCAGAATCAATTAACCAGTATGATTTGCCAGAAAACCGTTCTCCAGAATGAACCATTCACCAGAAAACCATTCTCCAGAATGGAACATTTACCAGAAAACCATTTCATAGAATCGTTTCTCACAATTGTTAACCCTGGTACAAAATGCATTAAAATACTATGGGAATCTTACGTACACTGCAGTATTGTTTAAAAGAAACATTTTCATAGAATAATCATTTCCATTACCTTTGTACTAATAAAATAATTTTTCTCATTGAAATGCCCTTCTTTAAAATAATGTATAAATATTATACCTAATTGTTGCTTTCTCTATTTCACCGAAAAAAACTTGATCGTGAGGAAAATTGTGTTTATTTTTCTTTGGAATATAGTAGGTTTAATTAAATTTAAGCTGATCCCGGGAATCCCAGGATTTTTGCGAAGTCAGAATTTAAATCCCAAGATACTGAGCATATGTGAAAAGAACTGCCAAGTAGTCAATTGTTGAACTTGACATGACCATGAAAACCTGTGTCATTTTTTTTCTCATATTAACTTGCCTCAATAACTCAATGTTATACGGATTAGTGTAAGCGTTTTCCAATGAGAGTTTATGTTTCTGGAACCATCAAATCGTACTCAAAACTTAAGAAAATGGTGTTATATAATTTTGTTATTTCCAATAGATATGTCAAAAGATTTGTGTGACATTTTTTAGGAAAGCTCCAGACATTGGATTATTATTTTTCAAATTGAATGTTTCATTTAATCCTCTGTGCAGATTTTTCCTTTTTAAGTGGTAATTTGCTACCTGTTTTGCTTTGATTTTTTCGATTCATAATTAATCTCAAGTGATAATTGAGATAGCAAAATTGCTTTTTTATGCAGGCAGAATACTTTTCCCGTACAATTTAGTAGAACAGCTAATCATCTAAAAAAGGATAAATCATATACGAAAAACCACTAATATAATGGTGAAAATAATATTGTCATAGCTTGTTTTATAGATGGGCAAAAACGGATAATTATATTGAACGGATCCGATCTCTGTGGCTCAGCGACTTGCAAAGAAAGTACGAACTGAACCGAGCGAACGAAAAACAGAGCGGTTCACTCCCTTTTGCACGACATTCGTCCAGCGTTGCCATATATTTTTCGACTTCCATCTGTGTTTGTTTTTGGTCGAAAAAATCATTTTCATCTATACTGTTCATAACTGCATAACAATCACATTCGATATTTTTGACAAATTGGAGTTATTACCATGGAGAATCATCTAATGATGAATACTTTCGATCAACTTCTTGAAATCTGTGAGATTGTTCTAGAAAATTCGAAAAAAAATACCAAGTTGTTTTGTCACATTGGTAATTATAACCGCATAACAGTCACATTGAGGTTATAAATGAGCCTCGTAATGTAATAGCAATGAAATTTCAATCAGAATTATTTTCTGACTACAGTGGGATTCCTTTTTTGGCATGCTCCGTTTTTGGCATGCTCCGATTTTGGCACCCCCCGATTTTGGCAACAAATGGATCCGTTTTTGGCAACATTTTTCAATATCATTAAAATTTGTGTTTTTTTGTAAATATTATCGTCAAGCAACAGATTTAGTCATTTGAAAAGCATGTCAACTCCACATCAATTACATTACAGAGCTCCATTTTCGTCGATATTTTCCCAAATCTCATCAACTACTAAGGATTCGGGTACGCGCTTATTTACTTCAGAATGATCATTGATTGTACATTGACAACGTTTCATGAGACCAATAATCTCCACCAGTATCTCAACTTAAGACCAATCTTTTTTCTTAGGCATTCATATCGAGTGACCAGCCCACTTGAGTCTGCCAGTAGGTGATACAATAAAAAACACTTTTTACGGATTTGGAACAGCTTGTTTGAATAAAGCACCAGCACCGACATAAGAGCAACAAAAAATCTATGACTCACACAGAGTTACAATCATGAATCTTGTCTCATCTTCTTGGCCCTCTGTCTTTATTATTATGCATTTACATACATTGCGCATGTAATAAAAACCGCAATAATAGATACAAATATGTACAGAAAAATGTCGTTTTTTAAAAAATTTCATTAAATAACATGACAAATGCGAGTACGGGTAAAACTACAATTTATTCTCAATAATATCGTTGAAACGTGCGATAACAACGGTGGTATTGGTGTGTATATTGATCTTTCTGCGTCAACTATTTAAAGCTACGTTCCCTCTTTTCTATAGGCTCTGTAAGGCGTTAGATTTGTTAAGAGACGATCCAGAATTCTGTACAAGATTGTTAATCAAGAATATGGGCCTCAACAACATCAAAATGTTCCTTACGAGCTGAGTCTATGAGTTTCCTAACTGTACCCTAGAGAATCGTTAAGGAATTCTTGGTTCTTGTGGAACTTTTCAGAAATTTTATCGAAATCATGAGGATATCTGCAGATTCCAAGTGGATCCCAAATCTGGTAATTCCTAATAAACTCTAGGGCGTCCTGTAAATTTTAAGCGGGATAATGTGAATTTCTAGTAGAATTTTCAAAATTTATGTTAAAAGCTTGGGGAGTTGAAAACGTTCCCAGAGGAATTTGAGGTGCGCTAGTGGTAGCCTAATTATAATAAACTTTAAATGTTTTTTATCGGAGACTTGAGAATTTTCAGCAACATCGCAGCGGAATTCCAAGATATTTACTCCTAGCAAAATCCTTACCAAGATCCTGAGAACTCTATGCGAGGTCCTAACGATGCTTGGCAAGATGCTTTAGAGCTCAAGCGTTTTTTCTGTAGATCCCTTATGAGCACCTGAAGATTCCTTTAAGGTTCCTGAGGTTTCACAACAAAATCCTGTTTCAAATCCAAATTTCAGTTGATTTCATAAGGTAGGTGTCAAAAATAAATCAATCTCAATTTAAAATTATTTAAAATAAAAACTAAATTCTACAAAATTACGAGTCACGTTTATGCATCATCTCATATTTATATTTGCCCTTTTGATTTCAGTAAACTATTCATTATAAAATGCTTGACTTTATCAGAAATATAAATTGAAGGAACAATTCTAAACCGCCCAAATTTTTCAAATTTTACGTCAAAGTCCAAAAGTTAAACTAATTTTAAATGTTCATAGAATTAGAAAAAAAGCTAATGTAACTTTGCAATACCCAGCGCTTTTGGTTCATAAATACGTCTCTATAAGAAAACAAATTTTTTTTTTTTCGTTTTCTCTCATAGTTTTAAGAAAATGCCCAGTTCTTGAATAAAGGTCACTTACGCGATGATTGGTTTTACAAGGCCCTCTTATACAAAAATTATACTTAAAGCTTCTAAAAAATAATTGAAGACATTGAGGCGTAAAAACGCCACCAGAAAAACGTTTGCCAGATTTAACATTACGGGGCTATAGATTCATAGCATAGTATAATCCTTCGAAAAAAAAAAATGCTTCGAAGTGAACCTTTTCGAAGTCTCAATGCCTTATGATATCATAAAAATGATGTATTAACATTGTAATGATGTTTTCACAACCAATAGTTGAAAAATAAAATTTAAAATATGGGTTCCGATTTTGGCACGGTTCCGTTTTTGGCAACTGAAATTGTCAACTTTCTTGCCAAAAACGGAATCCCACTGTATTTACCTAGTATGAGATATGTGTTGTGCAAAACATCAGCCTCAAATAAGCACTTTTGAGTTCATGATAAATTTTAGAAATTTTAGTTTCCTCCCATACTGCCATGAAATGCACACTTGGTATTCCATTTACTTAATGCCTACTTTTGTCGAATGTTACAAATATGCAGTTATGGGCAGTATAGAACACCTTAAAAAACATGGTAAGAATCTATGCTGCGCAAAAAAATTTCAAATTTCAATCAATTAAGTCAGCAAGAACTTGGAATACATTAAGCCTGTTCTAGAAATGTAAACAATTCTCCACGTAAGATTTTTTTTACTAACAAGTTATTGTTTCAAGCCTTGCAACGCAACCATCAATAAAAAAAGACATGATGAAATATTTTTTCTTAAAAATTTACAATCTAAGCAGAAAATTATATTTATTTCAAAAATGTGTTGAAATCGTGGCTAAGACTGTTATGTCCAGAAATCTCAAAAAAAAATTTATCTAAGATCTGTAGGCCAGAACAGGAAAAAATCTGTGCAATTACAGATAAATCTGTGTGTGCGGCATCACTTCACTGCATGCGTCGTACCTTTTTTCAGGATTCTCAAATTCTCATGACGTCACCGTGCAATGGGTAATATCATCCCTATCCGAACCAAAAGGAAGAATAAAATATTTAATGTGTTTTGCCATGGGGCTCTGCACAAAAATCATTCTCTCTTTTTCACTCTCCCATGAAATTAGTAAACAACAAGGCCAGTAAACGTCAAAATCCTATACAAAATCAAAACAGTGCAGAGGCCTATGGACCGATGCACAGAAAAAAAAAACCGTTCTCGTATCCGTGAACAGCAGACGTGAACTCGTCAACAAGCAAAAATACACCTTGAACTAGATCATGTTTATGCGTAAACATGATGGTAGTTCATGGTGTATTTTTGACAGTTCACGTCTTCCAGAACTCTGTTTTGAGCGTGTGCAAGAGTTCACTCGTTGATGTGTGAGCGGTGCCGTGTTATTTACGTGGTCATGGAAACGAATGAATTTGGCATCGCCCAAACGTCAAATGAGTGAACTCGTGCATCGGTCCATTGGCCTATGGATCAATGCACAGGCTCACTCATTTGACGTTTGAGCGGTGCTGAATTCACTCGTTGCCATGGTCACGTAAATAACACGGCACCACCATTGGCGTAGCAAGGATTTTTTTCTGGAGGGGCCTAAGGGGGGCCTAGCATATACCTACAGATGTATTATTATTATTATCTCTATTAGGGATATTTTCAGTCCACGGCTGGTTCATCTCCAATTTAGAGATGTAAAGTCGGTCGCAATAATTACGATTTTCACAAATTTCGTATTTTTAACAGATTTGTATTGATTATAATAATCTGTGATTTTGTCTCATTTCGCGACACATCAGTTTCATTTGTAGTTTTTAATATACAAATTCATTCTTTTTGTAATCCTTCAAGAATTCTAGCTAAAAATCACAAGGAATGTCCTTTGTAATTATTCCACGATTTTTTCAAGGATTCAATCATGTTCTATGAAGAGTTTCCTATTAAAATTCCTACGGATTTTTTTTATGAATTATTTTCATAATTTTCAGTACTTTCATCAAGAACTCTTTTACCAGTTTTCACGAAGTTTGTCCTAGGCTTTCCACAGAAAATTATATCCAGACTTTCTGATCGCACCAGAAAAATTCTCGAAGAATTTGTATCGAATTACTTAAACAATGTCCCGGTGTCGAATAATGTCTTGAATATTTCGGCCAGAAAATGTATTAGAAATTCTTTTAAAATATTTCTTTTGGAAGATCCTCTACGTACTTATTATATACAAACTGTTAGTAAGTTAGTCCTCCAGTTGCTCATTAATAATTTGTTTAGGATTTTTATCAATTACTGAGTATTTCTCAAACAAAATAGTACAAAAAATCGTCGAAAATGTCTTCAAGATCACCAAGCAAGGATTGATTCCATGAATTCCTCAGAACAGTTTTCTTTTGAAGTCCTACAGTGCTTTATGAAAATAATCACAACAAAAATTATCCAGACTTCCCGTAAAAAAAATTTCTTCGGAAAAATTTACCACATTCCTGTCGTAAAATTCATAATTGTCTTTAATAATAAAAAATTATAGGTGTTAAAATGCATGGAAGTTTTACTGAAAGTAAAATAAAATCAAAATCTTAGATAATAATTTGTATGAACTCCAAAGTATCATGGTACTATATTGTGAACATATTTATGTAGGGAAAACCATTTTTTCCTACCTTTAGAAATATCAAATAAACTAACTTGAATAGTCTATTATCGATTATTTTGTAGTACAGTAGAAATTAAACACGGAAATATTGCCGGTATTTTTGAGGAACATTACCAAAGATGCATTGTACATTTCTTTGAAAATTTGTTGATGAACTTTCAGAAATCAGGAACCATATGGTTAAGAATTCTGAAATTTTCAAAACTCCTACAATTTACCTTTTTTAAGAATCATCTTTAGAAATTATCCTTGAAATCTATCCTTCCTTGACTTCTGTTTCTCTAGGATTCTTCCAAAACCCCTAGAAATTCTGGCCAAAAATATAAGAATTTGGAATCGAACAATAATTGGTAAAATTATTTCTAAGAAAGTGTTTTTGGAGAGATCAATAAAAATTTCTTTATGAATATCTTAAAATATCCTTTCCTCCTTCCCAGTTATTTAACTACATGTTTCTCTACAAAATACTTTTCCGCTTTGCTATCTTTGGAAGCTAAAGTTTACCAGGGGTATTTCAACAAATTTCTTTTGAAGATTCGAAGGCAAGAGATGTTTCAAAAACAATTTTCTTTCCAATTCATGAATCAACCGGAGATTTGAAGCAAAATTTCTAGAAAAAAAGCAAAGAAGAATTTGACGCAACTTGTGATGTATTTTGGAAACATTTCTTAAGGACCATTGATGAGCGACGCAAAAGAATTTGTAATAAAATTTTTCTGAAATATTGAAAGAAATTCACAGAACAATTTCTAGTAGAACTTTCAGTTAAATATCGCAACATTAGATTTGGTAGAAGTAACTTTTTTTGGCAAGGAACGTATTCCGGAATCAACTTGCTAATAAAAAGTAGACATAGAAGGAATGGATGTCCACCAGGAGGAATTCGATATGAAGGTATAAACAATATTATTTGACTAATTTCCATGAGATTTTCAAAAGTTCTGAAGTCACCCTTCAATATTCCTTGAGGAATTTGATAATACTAAAATTCTATGAGTAATATCGAAAAGTTATTTGAAAATAATTTGTTACAAATCTATTGGAAATTAATCAAATAATTTCTGAAATAATAAGTTTTCTTGAAATAATATAGTTTAAGCAATAAATTTATTCAAGCGAATACTTAAAACATTGAATCAAAATCAAAGAAAGAATTAATTGCTGGAATTGCCACATGCGAAGCACGTCCACTGCTTGGCTGGACACGACTCTGGGTTGTGGGACCTACCACACCGGAAACATGACTTCGAGGGCTCCGATGATTTCTTCGCTGGACTACTGGCTTGCTTCTTCTTCTCCTGAACGACGAACTTTGACTTTTCAGGCTTGAACGACTTCTGTCCTGGCCGCCAGTTGAGGGCAGCAATTTTGGATGATTCTTGCATTGCTTTTGACTCCTGTTTCGCTGCTTCCCAGCTGCGAGCGATTTCGCATGCTCTTTCGAAAGTTAGGTTAGCTTCCGTCAGCAACTTTGTCCGAAGATTGGAATTGTACACTCCGGCCACGAACTGATCACGCAAGGCTTCTTGAAGGAATGCATTGTATTCACACGACTGGGATTGGGCCTTGAGATCGATGATGAACTCCGAAATGGTTTGAATTGAAGACTGCTCACACTTCCGGAATTTATAACGCTCAGCCACCACATTGACGGTTGGGTCTAGGTGCTTTTTCAATAACGCGATCAATTGCTCGTAAGTTTTTGTGCACGGGTCTTCCGGAGAACAAATTCTCGACGCAATCGAATACAGGCTCGGACCCGCCATTGTCACTAACATCGGCACTTTCTTATTATCGAGCACTTCATTCACCAAGAAAAACTGTTCTAACCGACTGACGAACTCGAAGAACTTTTCATCAACCACGAATGGTTCCATGTGTCCGAACATTGGCATCGACATTTTTATCACTCCCGGAGTTCCCGACGTACCCGGTTTTTGTTCCTGTCCTTCTGCCATCATTTTGTTCGTTTTTCACCGCACCGACACTACACTTACCACTGATCTCAGACGCATGATCGCACTGACTTCAGTCACCACGTGTTCCGAACCGACGTTGTTCTGAAAAGTGAGGTTAGACTTCCTCCACTCACGTGTGCACTCGACCGACCGACTTTACGACACTTTCCGGATTACAGACGCGTTTTCCGTTTCACTCGTCACCAAAAATTTGTAATGTCGTGCAGAAATGAAACACCGGACTTTCCCTACACTCTTAAAAATAATGAAAATTACTTTGGACGTAATTTTGGTTATGACTGAATGACACATGATGTAAGTGATGGAACGACACAAAAACGTGTCCTTGAAGACGTGTTGAACAAAAAATGTAATTTTACATGTTAAAGGATACGAAAATGATGGAACTGTGATCGACATTTCCCGAATCAGACACTAACGTATTTGAAATTGGACACAAATTCACGTCATTCGGCTCGCTTCTTTTATGTGCATCCCAAAAGACGTAAATCACATTATTTTTTGGTACTGTGTAGGGTAACTCGGTATAATATGCCCCCCCTTAAGCAAAAATGGATATATCTCGGTCAAAAGCACTATCTCTAATGAAAAAAGCACTTCAATAGGACCATTATCTTACTAGTTGTTAAAAAAATGTAAGCTTTTCCGCAACATCTATTTAATTATCTGAAAATAACATCTTTTTTACAATCATCTGAATCACGCACTTCAAAAAGAGCCTGGGCAATATGCCCCAGTATTAGTATAATATGCCCCACAACAAACGGATAGTACGCCCCATGACAAATGGACAGTATGCCCCACAACACAGGGGTTATATGCCCCAGGACTGTCAGCTGCTTATGCACGCTGAAAAACTGCTAAAGAGCTTGCTCGGGAATAGATGGCATCAAGAGTGGGGCATATCATCCGGCCCGTGATGGGGCATATTGCCCAGGGATGAGAAATTGTTGGAAAACGAATATTTCAGTGAATTTCCACTCTTTTTGGTCATTCTAGCTAATGATATTTGTTCATTAGTTCAAGAGTCAACGTTTTACAATTGATTGCTTTGATGTTGTGGTATTTGATTCAAAAAATACTTAAAAACGCTGCGTGAAAAATTACATCGAAATTCGACTTTTGATACTTTTTGCATTATCTCTGTTTAGCTGCGCGTTATAACTGTCAAATTTTCATAGTGAGACAGTGTCATGAATTGTAAGGATTCTCAGTCATTTTCAATTCCATATTGAATCTGGTTCGTTAAATATCGAGGAGGGGCGTATTGCCCGGGTGGGGCGTATAACACCGAGTTACCCTATCACTAATTTATTACTACGGCTATCGTGATAGTTCCTATACGGTCGATCGGTAAAAGAGACCAATCATGGGGACGCATGGTCTTTTATAGGGTGCAGAACAAAAGGCATTGTTTTACAATCTATTGAGCGTGGGGAAAGTGTGCGGGATAATCTACGTTCAAGGTCATAATTATTTCTATACACTACTACTATTGCTAATTTACCACAGTATACAGTTGATGGATTCTGCAATGCTAATAGGGTTCACAACAAACACTACGGCCGATTTTGTGACATTGTTTTAGCTATTAATCTGATAAAAAGTTTCCCATGCCGAAATTCCTTGAAAGTTAAACCTTAATATTCGTAGTAGTATTTTTAGTAATTTTGTGCCAAAATTTGTGCCTGTTTTTTCAATCATTTATTTTCTCGATATTAAAATATGGATTTTTTTAGTGAATTCTCATATGGGAAATCAATCGGACGGTTAAGCTTTCGATTGTCGCACGATTCACCGAAGTCAGAACACCCTCGCTTATGCTGTGTAACGTAAACGAGGTTTTCTCAATATAGTTGTACAACATTACGATTATCGCTAAAAAAGAGCTACGAATCACTCGTTCTTTTGGATGATCCGGATCTTTTGAACGGTTCCGATTCTTTTTGCCCATATCAAGCTTGTATAGAACAATATCCAAAATGGAAAAAATATCACCGAAATATATTTTCCATACTACCTACGAAAAAGCACAATTATTTAAGAGATCAACATGCAAAGCATATTAATACAGTTAAATAATTTTCCTGGAAATTGGTCAAATTTGGCAAATTATAATTGGTGCTAATATAATAGAAAATCGCTTCATGTTATATTTGAAATATCTCAGGGACATGATCAACATCAAAGTCAATGTAAGTACCCAGTTGTCCACAAAGCTGACTATAGTTGGTAAAGGTCATCTATCTTGGGTTTTTAAAACGGAGAAACAAATAGGTCTACCAGAGTATTGAACTGAGAAATGTCCTGAAGAATACTCATCCTATAAAACCCTGCCATTAGAATTGCTACGAGAGATGTTCCATGAGTGATGTTTGGCATTGACGTCAGCAGATGAACTTACTGTCAAATGCATCGAGAAAGCAAATAGGCAGCTATGTAAGTATGTTCACCAATATGTATTTCAAAAACGTTGGATATCGTTAATTATGGGTATTTCATAGGCATATATGAATGATGCCAGTAACTCCACCAAACAATTTTTATGATGAACGAAAATTTTTGGATCTAGGCTTCAAATAGGTTTCATTCTGTCAAGTAACAAAAAGTAGAATTCAGTCTCTTTTATTCGCGGTTAGGAAAGGAACTTTGCTTCGCCTTATAACATTTATAATCTCCTACCGAAATCCAACGATTTTGGAAATACTGACCACGATTGACGGCACTCTTTGTTTCCGAAAAAAACGCCCTTCCTTCCATGTTTGCTACATTTAACAACAATCATGATACCCACTTTTTGAAAAAATGTACGCCGAATTCTAATTGCTCCAATATTTTTGCAAAACTCGAATAAATCTTATACATATTTAATCAAATAAATCTATCCTAATTTTATGAGGGAGTCTTTCCTAGTCTGGCGACAGTGTCTATAAATCAACACCATGCTAAGAATTTCTGAGTTTGAATCCCTATTGGTCGAGCATATTTTCATAATGGACATTCCTCGCTTCTTTGATCAAAATGTGTGATCGTTTTTATCAAACGATATGAGAATTCAAAAAAGGAAACTTTGGAGAAGAATGCTACCAGTCAGTATCTGTGGAAGTACTCACAGACCAGTAAGCTGAGAAGTTGAGATGTAATGACAAAAATAACAAGAAGAAAAAGAAGAAGTATACAATTCTATCCCATTATGTAGCAGTCATATCAAACTAGTGATTAAGTTCCATGTAGATTGGATTGGGAGGTTCTAATCATAGCTGGTGTACACTTCACCCAAGCTTCATTGTACAAATTGTATTAAGATTTACCGCTACTTGATTGTTTCTCAACCGGTTGTTCGATGCTACCACTGTCAGGGAAACAACTCCTTCCTAAATAACTATTCTGGTGCTAGACCGCATTCTAGCATATCAAATTTGTTCGTCCCAGGTCTCAGCTGGCCTTCGTCAAATCCTTCCCGAAGGACGGTGATGATCGTCATGTTCAATTTAATCTCAATCCCTTACTTCCTTACCCTGCTGGGCCCAAATGCATCAAATTTTATCGAAGACAAATTCAGTTACAATGATTTATCTCTAGTCAGGGTGGTGAGCCATTGTGTACCAGGTACTGGTGTTGGACTTGTTTGCACGCCAAATTCTTGCTTTTCCTTATTTAGGGTGAACTTAATTTAAAACCTCTATATTCTCTGGAATACTGGGAAAGAGACACCTTCATCTGAGTGGAACAGTAGTAGGAGTTACATCAATCCTAAGGTAGTTTAAACTGAGAAGAATGTTTATCATTCTTATTTGAATTTGGATTTTGTGAAGCGAATGATTACTCCGGATTTAAAATCAATGTTGCCTAACCCCTAGTTGATTTTAATTGAGCTCAAATTAAAAACAAAAACAAATTTGTCATTTCAATAACAACAAGCCCCATAAGCAATGTCGATTATTATGAAAACTTCCTTCAGGGATCATTTCAAAAATATAAATCGAATTATTCAATTTGAAGATACCGTTTTGTCATAAATTCCGAATATTGCTGATATTCTGAACAGTAACGGTTTCTAAGGCAAGGAATTCAACTTTCAAAGGTAGAGGACTTGAATCATAGAAGGATTGATCATCCTATGAAGAAATTTTAAAAATATTCTTATAAAATCGCTCCAAAATGTCGGGTGTTCGGAATACGAGTCATATTCAAAATATGAGACAAAACCGTACAGATAAACCCAAGCAATTGAACAAAATTTTGGCACCCCGTTTCCCAAACCTACTCAATATTCCAACGACGACGCCAACTTGTTACATCGACAACCATCTGTTACTTTTCCACATTCACCTACTCGACCTCCAAAAAGGCCTAACCCACAAACAATCGTTTCGGTCACGTATGGGTGCCAACTTCGGAGATTCCACTGGGGCTCACCATATAGGAATACCTTCACAGCAAAAAAATATTTGTAATTATCCATCTTTTTTTTGGCTGCACATTAGTCGCACAACCGGCCGCCACCTGCTGAAAACCATGGTCTAGCAATCGATCAACAAAAACACCACACTGAGGGAACGAACTCTACTCAAAATGGATCTTTTGGCTTCTTTGTCAATCGAATCCGATGACGTTTTGAGCGGAATATTGTTGTAAAATAGATGAGATCAAATTAACTTACGTCCGGCTATTGATACATAGTCAAAATGAAGTTTGTCGCAGGATTGCAACATTAAAATCTATATTTTTTTCTTAGTATTTTTTGTACAGTCAACTCTCCCTAACTTGATATTGAAGGGACCATCGGGTTAGGGAGATATCGAGTTACAGAACACAAAACCAGTGCAAATGCAATCCAAGGGACCATCGAGGTAGCCATGAAAACCAATTTTTACTATGGTTCTCTAACTCGATATCGAGATACAGAATATCGAGTAAGGGAGAGTCACAAAATATTCCAAGCAATCTTTGAAATATAGGTATATCTGTATATGAGGAAAACTTGGTTGGTCGATATCATTTTTTTTGCTGTGTACTACACACGCCCGAAGGGAATCTATCGACTTGTGTGGACCGAACTCTGTCTCGGCTAGGAGCATAAATCTTTCGATTACTTCCGCTGGGAACGCGACATAGGCTGCTGTTTTCGGAAGAAAGGCGCAACAGCTTGGGATTCGGCCTTATCGCGGTTATACCGAAACCAAAAGGTGCCGACTACGTTTCTTCACGTATGAGCCTGGCTGATTGGACGACAATGATAAACGAGTGGGCTGGGAGTTCATCGATGGAGTTGACACGCCCTAGCCCATCAGGATGGCCGGATTTAAACCGTAGCGTTATCGACGTGATTGGATTAACCCATCGGATCGTTTCCATCACGAAAGCGGGTACCTGCTGTAGGCTTTAATCTCACTTTTCCAATCAGAGACGAGGGCGTTCGGGTGTTATTTCGGGCAAAGCACAAAATTGAATTTCTGTGGTCAGTAACTCACTCAAACACGAAATTAATTTATGGTTTGCTCGCTGAGGATGCTTTTATCAAACCATTATCAGATAGAAAAAGCCACTATTATAACGAAATTAATATATTTTAGTTTCCACCTTGTGTGCTCTTTGTTAGCAAAGGGGAACCCGAAAAGGTTGCAAACAGCTTATGAACCACAGCGTTTATTTCCACCTGACAAACAGTTTTATGGGATATGGAACAAACAGTATTCCGCTCATCATGTTCAATTTAATACATTTCAAGTAAACAATGTCCGGATTACTATTGCATTTTTTTTTTAAATTCAATGCAGTGAATGCGAATAACTGACAAGCGATAATCGAAACACGCGCTTCTGTCAAAAGAAAATAGAGCGGAATTCAAAGCACGGAAGTGAGCAGCTTTACCAGTCGAACCACCGAGTACTACTGAAGGTATAAGAGGACAAAGAAATGCCCACAACCTGGTTGGAGACTGGAGTGTGCCAATTACAGAGGAATTCTGTCGCGCACCCTGTTTAACAGAGTGAGACCGCTCGAGGAGTCCTCGTGGAAAATGAACCAGATGTTTACCTCGTGAATGATCTTATAGTTCCGGGAGTATAACTTGCAAATTCACCATCTGTTCATTGATTTCAAGGCGGCGTACGACTCAGTGAAAACAAAAGAGCTGTGGCAGATAATGTCTGAACATGGTTTTCTGGCGAAACTAATTAGGCTGATATGTCCTACGCTGGATGGTTCGAAATCAAGTGTTCGGATCGCACGAACCTCGTTCGTGACGTTAGACGGGTTGAAGCAGGGAGACGCACTTTCGAATTTACTGTTTAACATTTCACTCGAGAGTACTATTAGGAGATCTGGCGTGCAAAGAAATTGCACTATTATCACAAGGTCGCACATGCTCCTTGGCTTTGCGGACGATATAGACCTAATTGGAATCGATCGCAGGTCAGTGGAAGAGGCCTTCGTGCTTCTGAAGCGAGGATAGGCCTGACCGTTAATTCTACCAAAACGAAGTACATGGTTGTAGGTAGAGATAGAGTCAGGCTTGGTGGTGTAGGTGCAGAGGTAGTGTTCGATGGGGATGTGTTTGAAGTTGTTTCAGAATTTGTTTACCTGGGAACACTTGTGACATGTGACAACGACGTTTCCCGCGAAGTGAAAAGACATGTTGCGGCTGCGAATAGGGCTTTTTACGAACTACGTAACCAGCAGGGTCCCGTAGCGTGCAAATGGAAACAAAATTCGCCCTGTATAAAACTTTGGCTCTCTAAACGGTAGCTCTTTACGGGCACGAAGCGTGGACGTTGAAATAGGCAGACCGGAAAGCTTTCGGTGTTTTCGAGTGTAGAGTGCTGCGGACAATACTCGGCGGGAAACTCAAAAATGGTGTGTGGTGCAGACGCATGAATAACAAGTTGTATTAAGTGTACAAAGATCCGAATATAATCAAGCGTTTAAAACACGACAGACTTCAGTGGGCTGGTCACTTATTACGAATGTCGGAAAAAAGAATTGCAAACATAATATTCAGCAGGGAACCAGGTAGAGGTCAGCGGCTTCGGGGAAGACAATACGCTGGCTTCATGGGATTAAACTAGGATATTCTTCTTGACATTACGGACCCACTGAGACAAAGTCTACATCTCAGTTCAATGTGCTATGAGCACGTTCACAGTTATTAACTAAGAGCTGGTTTGAAAATGACGATATTTATAAATTGTATACTTTTTTGTAACTCAGGGCTAACAACCATTTTTGTTGCGTTCAATTTTCGTGAAATTACAAAAAAAAAATATATAAGTTTATTATCATGTTCGTTGAGCTTGTAATGTTTAAATATATTTGGTTTTAGTTTTTTTTTCATATGTTTTTGTCCAAATTAACCCACGCCTTGCATTTTCTGATGTTTAGCCTTGAGGAAGTGTCAAGCCTCAAAATCACAGCTGAGAAAACTCTATGCACGATTAGTTATCAATTGATGGTACTTTCCCACTTAAAGGCATAATCGTATTTCCACTCAAAAGCTCTTTCACATCAGGAATCCGAAAACAATGTTATTCATCTTCAACTAATCAAACAAATCGAAGAATGGTCCCAACTACAAGACCATTTACGATAGTACATTTTTTACGATGCTTGATTTTCGCAAATGACTCAAACTGTCATCGCCCTTTGCCGTTCTTGAATTCCCATTTGCAATAAAAAAAGAAGCTCCATCTGATCGTTGCTACCCCCTTTTTTTCGACCATCCTCCTCACTATCACCATCAGAATCCGGAGCAGATCTGATCGATCGAAATATTTCCGTTCAAGTGGTGATTCTCCCAGAGCAAATGGGAATTTATGGTACCCTTCACCTCCAGTTGATTGCAACCGCAATGAGCTACCGAAATAAATCTCTTCTCTTCTCCATGGACTATACCTACTTGTCGTCGGTCTCATGTGACTTTACAAGCCGAAATCTACTGCACCAGGACCTACATTCTTGCTCTTCTACTTGACATTACGTTCTCACTGGGCACTGGCAGAGTCTGCTCATCAGATTATGGTTCTAAGAGCACTTCCACAGTTATTGACTGAGAGCTATCTTTGTCAAAGTTGCTATTTTCGCATTCGTGTATCTCTGTCTTGGGAAGCGAAGGATCCATTACGAAAAGATTCTGGCCATACCGGGAATCGAATCCAGACACCTTCAGCAAGGCTTTGCTTTGTAGCCGCTGAACTTGGTCACCAGGCTAAGGAAGGCACCTACCAGTACCTCCATGTGCTGTCTCAATCATTTTTTTTTTCTCGTTCCTTACACTTTTTGGACTGTGCATGTGGCTATTTTACGACACAACAAGACAAAGCAAGACTTTGCCTGGGCAGAGTGATAAATCTGCAAATTGAGAGTGACTTGATGATGCTTGACTGATTGAGAGTTAGTTGCAAATCGAAACTCGTAAAGCTGGGCACTAGTTTGTTGTGTTTCGGTATGGATTTCGCTGAAGCTACTCCAAACACAAGCAAAGTTGAAATACAGTAAAAAATATATTTAAAAATAGATTGTTTTACGTTTTCCGACAAATCTCAGTGAAATAATCTAATAATCCTTCTTTAAAATACATTTATTTAGAAATCTTTCAAAGATTTGTGCAGGGGTACCTCAAAGAACTCCAAATAATTCATCTGGTTTTGCTTTAGTAATTCCTCTACATGAACTCTCAAAGAATTATATTAGGAGTTGCTACACAATTTTATTTATTTATTTCCCAATTACTTTTTAGTACCCCTCATAGATATTTAGCCACGAATAAAATAATATTGGGTATAATTAAATTTACGGGTATTTCTGCTGATTGGCTTGGTTAGAAAACTGCTTCTCTATGATTAAACCCAAAATTTTTATATTTTCATGACTGTTCCAACTTTAAGGGTAATTAAATTGAAACAAGAATTCAAGTCAACTCTATTGAAGAGTACAAACAAATCTTTGCTACTAGACGGCTAAAACTTCGACTAATGTTAATTTCTGCGGTTACTATCTCGAGTTGGCTTATGAGGCCACTTAACCCATGTCGAACTCTACCAGGCACATTTGTGTGCGGTTTTCATTTACTGAACCCATTTCGCTAATAAATTGCCCTACCGGGAAAGTACTCTTCCGTTCATAGACTGAGTGCCATATCACTGTTGAGTATTCCAATCCTGTTCGGAATCATGGCTCCGTACTTCAGTAACCGCAAAGCCGTTTTTTCGGCACCTGAATTAAATTAGTCTAAATTTTTACAAGTTCTAGCGAACCCCCATACGGTGAAAACGCTGCGCTCTTGCTGCTACAGAAAGTCAAACCGTAACAAGGGAGCTTTTAATTCAACTCGAGAAAAACCCATATCACCAACCAGTTGGGAATCGTAAAGCATTGTGAAACATTGACTTCCGAAGTGCAGGTGTGAAATGAATGTCGATCCCATTGCCACTCGCTGCAGAAGCCGAGGCAATTAAGGTTAATGCAGGCAGCATTTGTCAATTAAGTGGATTCTGAGAGTGAAGGGGAAAATGACATTACAATTTTTGATGGAAAAGGTTTTAATGCGGATTTTTCGCTTTTACTCCAATTGAACACAAATGTGGGGTAATGGCTACTGAATTTTTAAATGAAACAATGCATTAACGACGCTAAGTGATGTTTCTCTCGGTTGAATGTAGAACATTCAGTAGGAAGATTGCATTCGTGAAGCATTGTAACTTTTAACGTCAAATTTAGATGCAAGATTAACAAGACATATGAGCATGTGGCAAGCATGAAGATGTTTCACAAATTGCCATAAAACATGATGAATAATAATAAATAAGTCAGGCTCTGATTCAAAAGTAAAAATTTTACATCAAAACACTCTATCATAAAATTAGTCTTCGTAATAACAGAACAACGAAACACGAGTCTCTAAGTTTCAGTTTTAAATTGGAATATTTTTTTTTTTTCGAAGTAGAAGTGGGAGCCGCGATATATTTGAATAAAAAAAAAAGATTCTTCTGGTCACCGAAATCGATCTCAGTGCGGTAGAAGAAGCCGTCAGAAGCATTGAAGAAGAAAATAGCAACGATAGGCATGACTATCAATTCTATCAAAATGAAATACCGTAAAACGGGGTATCTTTGATAATGCGGGTAACATTGATAGTGCGTAACCCACCACATGCTAAACGAAATATCATAACTGCTGTTAATCAGTTAAGCAAAACGAATGCAAAACTAAAGAATATTAGTATGACACTTCATGTAAAAGCGGTTTTCATTTGAATCAAGAACATTTGAGGCTTTTTATATGAATATTGAAAATTGACACAATTTTAGCATTTTTGAAACGGTTACAAACAATCTGTTCTACGATCACTATTTGATGTAGTTTTGGATAGTTGGCCACTTGTCTTTGAAAGCCTAGTTATCATAGAACTTGAATACGGTCTCAAATCTCTTAGCGAAAAGCATTTTCACAAACTGGGGCCATTTTTGTAATCTAAGTCAGAAATTTCCATATAACGTTAAACGCCTAGAGGTATGCAATGCCCTACAAATGTCCGTTATTCATTCCATTTTGTTTGAATTATGCTCCATTATCAAAGTTACCCCAAAACAGAAAACCAACTTTCGATTATATGAAAAATTATATATCCATTCAAAATAAATCTTATGGCAATCTATCGACTGCAATCGATAGCAAGGATGCCAGTACTTGTTTTAAAAATATAAGTTTTAATTATTGGAAACAGCATGCATAAATATGCAAGTTTTCCTCGAAAAAACTATCAAAGTTACCCCGTTTTACGGTACATGGTAGTGCATGGTTGCAGGTAGAGACATAGATAAGCCTGTTAGAAATTATGGAAAGCAATATTCAGCAAGACATCATGAAGAAGTCAACATCAAAGGCGACAGTCCTGTCATTTATAAGGTTTATCTTAGCATTACGTCCGACTGAAACATAGTCCGCTTCTCAGCATAGTGTTCTTATGAACACTGCCACAGTTTTTTTTACTTGGAACATTCTTTTCCAGTTGATCATCGTTGCATTTGCATATTGTGTGGCCCTTGGAGAAAACTTTTAACCTAAAAAGATCCTCGACCGGTGGAATTCGAACCTCCTATAGGATTAAAATCTCATTTTCGCCCTTTCAAGAGTTTTGTGGTGATCATCTATTAGTTAACATTCAACAACATCTGCCCAAATTATTTTGAAGAGCTTATATTAGCACATTGATGAATGAGTTTCAGGAAAACTATGCTGCTGATAATTATCAAAATAAATTCATAGACAATTCTTCTAACAGCGAGTCACAAAACATAACCAAAGAATAATTACACCGTAAAATGGAAAGCAAACACCATAAGAGATCATGCATTGCTATTAAAATAGCACCCTGCTTTAATTAGCAATCATATTTTCGCCGAATTGCCACTTTATTACAACCGTCATCAATTTGTCGACATTATTTCCATTATTACTGCTGTGTTTACCTTTCGCGCAGCAAAAGAAAACAGGCATGAATAAAAAAAAACCATCAGCCCGGAATGCAATCATATCCCTGGAAATGAATCGTGTCAAACGTGCACTTGACGTCATGGCGCATCCACAGGCGGTTAATTTTAATTTGTCAGTCTGTGAACGTTTTCATCACCTCAGTTGAATTGCCCGAGAGTGCCCTGGACAAAACGGGGTGTGGGTATTTTTATTGTTCATCATTTGCTGTACTACGCCGAGAATCTTATGAGATCTCATGATTGCAAAAAAATCACTAAATCTTCCAAAAATTTAAAAATTTTATCTTTCCAAAAGGAAAATTAGGATCCCACTGCTCCAAAGTTGCCACACTAAAGGTGGTAAAAAGAGTGCGACGGACATACGACGTGACACTCTTTTCCCCGAATCTGCTCTTTGTTTTCCGTCGGAGAATATTGGCCAAGCAATTTCATTTGCAGGCATTACACTTTAATCATTGTTCGATGAAAACGATAATTGAATGAAATTCAAAAGCGAAATTGTTTTCCATGTTTGTTGTCACATGTTCTGCTGAAAAAGTGGGAGAAATTCAAAATACATTCGTCTCTCCACATCTCGATATCGAGATAGGGAGAGATCGAGAGATAGAACAAACTTTCAACGAATACTAGATTGAAAATTACTCCGTTACCAAGAAAATTAAAAACAAACAGATGTCATTTCGTCTTCGCTAATTGTTTTGAATCTCTAAAATCTAGTCTAGTAACCTTTGATATCGACATACGGAGAGAAAATTGGGAACGAAAATCACATCGAGATAGGGAGATATCGAGATAAGGAGGATATCGAGATAAGGAGGATATCCAGATGTAGAGAGTGAAAATGTATGCATAATGAAGAGACCGAAAAAATCATCGACATAGGGAGAGATATAGAGATGCAGAACATCGAGATGTGGAGAGTCGACTGTATTGTTGGAACCATCGATAATGGCGTATGTCATTGAAAGTGTTTTTTTAGGAACACTACCAACAGCATCATTTTTTTAACACGAACCATATTTCAATCGTGATTTTATTTTTGTGTTGCCATATTTTTACAACATTTTTCATAAATTCTCTAAAAACTCTTCTATTTCTAGATTTTTTTTTACCTGGTTTCGAAGATATTCGAAGATACTAGTTGGAAGAGCGATGCGTAGCCATAACCCACACAATGTTTTAAGAATTTTGCTATTCAATACTATATTTTAATAGAAATCTGCTGTGAAATGTCACGCAAATAGGTACAAGAAGCTCCTTAATGTCTGATATTGTGTAGCTTGTACTTTTTTCTTTGGTACGTAAATTGACGAAAAACAAAACGACGGTGAAAAAAAATGTTAAAAAGGAGGTGTCAGTCCCTCAAAAAACATCGGGAATGTTTCAAAACTAGATGACTAATTATTAGAATCGACACAGATTCTCAAATGAGATGAGTTTTTTTAAGAATTTATGGTAAAATGCAAATTCTCGGAATAAAAAATAGGTTTCCCGGTTCAAATATAGTTTGTGATAAAAAGTTATGCTGCCGGTGGTTGATTCAATTCAATCTGGCTAGTAGAATCAGCGGAAGGTCATTTGTCATAAAGCCGTTTTGCATAAGGTCGATTGACGTAAAAGTAATTTGTAAACAATTATTTGCCACAAAATATACCCATACAGTGCTCTCAGTTAATAATTTTAGAAGTGCTCATAAGAACGCTAAATAAGAAGCAGGCTCTGTTCCAGGAAGACGAAATACTTGGGTACTTCCATGATCTACTTTGGCACGCATTTATTTGATATAACATATATCAAATAAATGCGGAAAATCAAAATTGCTGGAGTCATTAACATATGTATTTCGACCAGGCCACAAAGTCATCTAGTCCAGATTATCAAACACCGACTAATTTGCAAAGAAAGCTGAATAAATGTGGAAATGATCTTAAAATATTCAACTAAGAGGCAGCTTTTATCCCAGTATGGACGAGAAAGAATAAAAATGAGATGATACAGTGCTGCATCTTCCGAAACCGCGGACCAAAGTCAATCATTCACTAACTAAGTTTATATTGCTCGCATCCGCTTCTAATCATATTACTACTGACTCAGTAGTCATCGGCCATTCCACTCAGCGGTTCTCCACACTTGTGCAGACAGAATCATACTGTAGTGACTCAATTTCATATTCGTACAGGGCAGTGTTTTCACAACTGATTGGTAAAATTTTATCCAACGAAATATCAAATTTTAAATACTTTATCAATAACAAAGTACATAGGTCTTGCGTTAAGTATCATACAGACGTATTTACAGTGATCGATTTTCCTTCTTCAATTTTCTCTTTGAATTGGTACATAAAATTAAATCAGTTTTCGTAACATTTCACGATGCACGATGACAAAGGACGACGGTTACCTACTTTCTACTGAATCCAAAACAGCAGTCAAAACTGTCACTCGGTCAAGTACTTAGAAGAACCGAGAGAAAACCAACGTGGAGAAATCGGTCACTGCAAATACTCCCTGATGATACTGAACGCGAGAAGTGTGATTTTATTCAACAATCATAGCTGCTTTCATTTAATCTCATCTTCGGAATAATGCAAAGGCATTTAATTTATGTTCAAAATTGACTTAATTCCGTACAACACCTAAAAATAAATTTCGATGCCTCCTATCGCTGCTCAATTTTTTATTAAATTGTTCGGATGTATTAGAGTATATTTGAATAATCTATAAGTGGAGATATTTGTATCTTATGTCAATCTATGAGAAATACCGCGTTTTCAATGGAGTTTGCTATAAAATGCGATAAGTTGAATAAACGTACATCTTGTAACATAATTTCCATACACATTATATCTGTGAATATAGAATGAGTATCAAAAATGTATAACCTGATACGAAGGTCTATCGGCAATACATACCTTAGAATTTCGTTTGATTTGAGAACCATAACAAGACTGACTGACAAGACTGACAAGACTTTCTTTATGACAATGCCGTGAAAACTGTACTGCAATCTGTCAAACTTGGGTACCTTTTGCAGTATAAAGAGATCAAATGAAGTACAGTACCCATTCTGAACCCGAGAACTACGTCTCTCTCAATTTCTTGGGATGTATGCTAACGTAAGAACCTCGACAACACTCATAAAACGAGACGTGAGACAGGACACAGCAATTATTGTTCTTACAAGGATTAAAAAGAGTTAAAACTATCTTTTTTACCTAGAAGGTTTAACTCTTTTTAACCGTTGTAAGAACAATAAGTGGTGTGTCCTGTCTCACGTCGCGTTTTATGAGTGTTGTCGAGTTTCTCAAAGTGATCTCTCAGGAATTCTCGCAGTATTTCTTTCTGGAATAGCTCCAGAATACAGAAGTTTTCCAAGAATTTATTTAAGACTCCTCTTATTCATTTAATTGAAAATACTTCCAGGAATTTCTTCGAGACTTTGTCCTCGCTTTTCTGAGAAAAAAAATAGGTTCATGAATTTCCAACTTCGCTGATTCCATCGCATGTACACTCTGAACAATTTTCTGGAATACAGAAAATTTCGTATTTACTTTATAAATGGACGGATTTCTTATTAAAAACCCGAACCCAAGACAATAACTTAATACATTCCAAATACGGATCCGACCCGAACCCGATGAAAAAAAACGATGCTCAAACCCGAACACAACCCGAAACTTTAGAAACTTTTGTTATAAAAACCCGGAAAAATATAAAAATAATCGTTTCTGATGAATAGGGAAGCTATCTGAATGTTGTTCTATTCCCAATTCTCACTCGAATTAAGAACTGTGTTCGTTCCCTTGATGAATCTATTCTTTCTTGGAACAATTTTCTTAAAAATGAGAAATTTTCTATCACATTTGGATTCCGAGATATCTCCTCAAAGACAAAATACCGGGAGTATCCACGTAAACTAGCGTCACGTTGTGGATGAATTTGGAACTTTTCATGGTCTTCTGGGAAGTTTTGCGCACTCTGAACAACTTTCTCAGAAGCAGGAATGTTCTATCTCGTTTAGATTCCGAGATATCTCTTAATGATATCACACCAGAAATGTTGTTGTATAGTAGTGCCACGTGGTGGTGATTTTTTTACCATAACATATTCTAAAATGAAATCCCCACAATCCTGTATAACTCTCCCAAAAACAGTGCCCATCTAACATAAACTTTTTTACCGTCAAACTTTTCAAATGCAATACAGATTCCATGCAGTGTATGAGCTTTTGATGGAGTATGCATATTCTCAGAGATTGAGGGGGTGTCCTTTGCGCCCCAGATGTTCATTATACCCCTAATCTCCCTACATAGTTATTAGTGTCATACTCCTATATAATTATCCACACATAATGCGTGGATGCTGCCAGGCCAGTGATCTAATTGTCATAGAAACAAACGAAAAACAAACAACAAAGCCAGCTCGCTCACAACCGTCTGTCCTAAATTTTGATGATTGGGGTACAATTAAAAGCAAAATTGTCATGACAGTCATAGGGCGCAACATTGTTGCAACCTTTTCAACTCGCGATAATCAGTTATTTTAAACACAAAACCAAATTTGTTTTATAGATGCTTTTCGATAAAGTGGTAACACAGAGAAATGTCTCGAAAATTGCAATGCGAAGCCCAGAAAATCGCTGCGCACGTGGTGAGCGATCATTGTCATATTCTGTTCAAGTGGTGATAGCCTGTTGTTGCGGAATAAAATTGTTGCAACAAGAATTGGAGATGATAACGCTTTGATGCTGCGTGTTGGATGAATTGATTCACTGTTCCAGGGGATCGGGAAAACTGGGACCCGTGGATTGATAACGTGGTTCTTCGAAGGCATTCCAAAAGATCGATGCACAGAAGCGTGCAGAAATTTTCTAATTCCGAACCGTAAACAACAAGGCCTTAAGACGCTAAAAACTTGGAAAATTTAACCTCAGCAACAGAGATGAACCAGCGTTTGGCTGAAAATCTCTCTAATAAAGATAAAATAAACCTCAGCAACAGAGATGAACCAGCGTTTGGCTGAAAATCTCTCTAATAAAGATAAAATAAACCTCAGCAACCGCGGCATGCCCTATGGGGCTCTGCACTGTTTTGATTTTGTATCGGATTTTGACGTTTACTGGCCTTTATATTTCCAAATTTTATGGAAGAGTGAACGAGAGGGAATGGGTTTTGTCCAGAGCCCTTTGGGGCTGTACCTCTCCCTTTCACTCTTTCATGACATTTGTAAACAAGGCCAGTAAAAGTCTAAACCCCATACAAAATCAAAACAGTGCAAAAGCTTATTGGCTCCAGAGATTTCTTCAAAATTTTAGATTATTTCCAAAAGGGCTTAGAGCCAGGGTTCAATTGAGAAATTTTATTTTCAAAACTTTTGTTTCTTAATTGGGAAAACCGATTTTTAATTTCTTTTTGCAGATTATGGCATATAATTTTCGTTTCATTTTAATTAATCGTAGAAGGGTTTCTAGAGGAGGAATAACAAGTAGGGCTATCAGCGTATTGAAATGCTAAATATCCTGAAGAGCAATCATCAAATAAGTTTCTACCGTTTAAATTGGTTTGCAAATTATTCCATGTTTAGCGATTTTTGGAATTAAATTCACCATTAACAAAACAACTATGACTTATTGCTAGTCAATTTCCTCAAGTTAGTTTGAAGCCATTTAAGGCCCAAGTAAAAATGGTGCAAAAGTAAAAACTGAAAAAGCAGTTTTCTCTCTTTAAATAGACAAATCGAAGATAATAAAAACACACAGCTCTTCTATTTGCCAAATAAAAAGGCTGTGTGTTTTTATTTTCATCAATTTGTTGTTTTCAAAAGAGAAAACTGCATTTTCAGTTCTGACTTTTGTGCCATTTTTTCTTGCACCTTAACTTGCTGCTTAAGGCTCAAGAATCCATCATTCAATCATCAGCAATCATCGAAAATGAAAAACCAGTTTTTTCGTTCAAATTTGAAGAAATACTCATAAAAATCTATCATCACAATCCAGATAGCAAGTGGAATGCAATGATTGATTTTCTTGAACATTGCTTACATTTTGAGCGAAAAAACTGGTTTTGAAAATTTGTGAAACGATGATGGTTATTTTCCTCTTAAGGTGACTTATTGTCACTGAAGAGACCTTTCAATACGACCTTGTACAAATGTTCAATTTTGTCGCCATAAGCAAAAAACTTGTGCCTCTTTTCTTCAAGATATCTGAGAAAAAGTTCGCAATTTTTAGGAGATTCCGGAAAAACGCGACAGTCTTCTTTAAAAAAAGATACCGACACGTTGATGCTTCTAGTGGACGATCTGCCCTTTGAGGGAAGCACCACACTAGACAACGGACTAGCATGCAACGCCCAGTGGCACAGTCCAAATATCTTTCTGACGATAAGTTTTTCGGACTGAAACGGGAATCGAACCCACACCCCTTAACTCGATGTGGCTAAATGCTTGGTAACACTAATCGCACGGCCACAAAGCCCATGCAATTTGGAAGGAGACCTTGATTCACCTAATGGAATTCAAGATCTTCTGACTAAATCCTCCAAATTCGGAACAACTTACCATATTCGTCTAAGGCACCTAACTGATTGTTCATTTCGATGCAATTATCAACGTTAACCATTTCACGCTTGGAAGAAAGCGCGTATTCCGAAACAACGTCCTTTCTTCCTTTTTGCCACATTTAGTGACAGCTTAAAAACCCACTTTTAGGAAGGAAGTTGTGAATCTCTGAAACCCTTCCTTTTGTTCGTGGTTGCCACCAAGCTTAGCGAATAAATGAAAGAAGAACCCGACCAGAACCACATAACAAAATTATAACACATTCCTATCAGGAGCTGTTAAAAGTAACAGATGTTGATAAAATTGTGTTATCAAGATGGCTTTGTTCTCAACTTGTTATAAAATTAGTAACACATTTATAACAACATTTGTTACATTTTTGACATCCCCTTTTCAAGTTTGTTGCAAATAACATCCGATGTCATAAACAGTAACATAGTTTGCAATAATTTTGTTATTTTGTACCATCCATGCAACACATTCTGCAATAATTTTGATATAATTGTAACAGGGTTTGTTATATTTTAGTTTAATTTGGTGCAAATTTTGTTAGAATTTTTGTTATTTTAACTACTAACGGTACATGTTTTATAACAACCGGTGATATAAAAAAAATTATATCAGGGGAACACATTCTGTTATAAACTTGTTTTTTCCGTCTAGTCGGGAAGTGACCTTCTGAGATATTTTATTTTACAAGACCGCGGCCAGCTTTCGCTAACGGGTCCAACGAAAAACAGCCTTAGCGGTAAACGCGCAGCTATTCAGCAAGACCAAGCTGAGGGTCGTGGGTTCGAATCCCACCGGTCGAGGATCTTTTCAGGTTGGAAATTTTCTCGACTTCCCAGGGCATAGAGTATCTTTGTACCTGCCACACGATATACACATGTAAAAATGGTCAATTGGCATAGAAACCTCTCAGTTAATAACTGTGGAAGTGCTCATAAGAACACTGCTGAGAAGCTGAGAAGCAGGCTCTGTCCCAGTGGGGACGTAATGCCAGAAAGAAGAAGGTAAAAAAAGTAGTACTGAAAAGTTTATTTTTGTAGCACTAAGATGTACAGTTCTATTTTCACCGTAAATTTTCATCCAGGCAAAAACATAAATGGAGAAAAATTATTAAAACATTTCTGGACAAACATTTGAAAAGGGCTTAAGAGGACTTGAGCCTTATTTTAGAAACGATGCTCGCCCACGCAAACTAACACCACTATCAGAAGGATTGGTGTTAGCTCTTCCTGATAGTGGTATTGGTGAGCGTGATCGAGTTGAATTGAGCTCAACAGCGTCTTGCAAAGCCATTGTTTACCAATGTCGATGTGCCCTTTTGAAATGTTTGTCCAGATTTCTGATCACCAAAGTGCCTTTTTATGTGCAATATGGGTAACAAAGAGGTAGCTGATACAATAACTAGGTGTAATGTTGCAGTAACGAACAGTTTTGGATCTCTTTTTTCTCATTTTCTCCATGTCCCTGTTTGGTGAAATGAGGCGTTGTTAAAAATCACGCTAGATTTAATCCCAGGTCTCCTGTCAATTGACGCCGTTGCGGCGATCAGCTGTTCCGAAACGTCTCGTAAAATTGCTTATTCCCGCTTAAGGAATCATGACGAATCACATGTCAAATGTGCAAATTGAAACCACGTGCTCCGGTAGGGATCACGACTCCCTATTCGCTAGATGGGCGCTTAAAGTTTTATTGCTTTAGGTAGTTTTGTGTACGCAAATAACGAGGGTACGATGCGCTCTGGGCCTTCGTTGTTTATAATGTATTTTGAATGTGAAGTATCATTAGATAGTTTTCCACAAACTTTATGTGCAAACAGTACGCTGTACGAATATGAAATTTAACTACTGTAGCTCTATCATACAAAAAAGTTCAAAAGCAAAACGCATCACCACGACGCAAAGCTTAGAAAATAGCAGGATTTTTCCCGAGTCTCTTGTATCCGAAACGAAGCCGGAGACAGCCTGAACGAGACCAGAATTATACCCCGGAGCCGATCAATTAGGATGTTTTCCCGAACTATTGTCCCTCTACGATTGGGTGAAAGTGCCACCATCCCGTAGAGTTGAACACAGCAGGAATCTCACCCTCATCACAACTGAATCGACAGAAGTGGGTCAGCATAGCAGAGATTATCCTTCGAGAACATAAGTCTCTAGCTGGAAAGCTCTCTGCCGATGTAGAGTCGCGAAAGCCCGAATCCGTACCGGGATCTAGGATTCGTTTTTGTCAATTTGTGAATAAATAACTTGATTTATTACAGTTCCACTGTTCGCATATCGTCGACGTCTGGTTTCCAGCGAGGAATTGAGTTCCGAGCGCTGCGTGACGGTAAATCCGGAGTCTCAGGCCAAATCGATGACAATCCCAGCGTTCGATGCTGATGTTTGCGGCGGAGAAAGTGAAGGAGAATTCATAAATCGTCAACCCGACGCTGTATTGACGTGACAAATGAGAACAAATGGAATCTTGGCCAGCAAAAAAAAAATCAAATACGAACGAACACTTTTGAAATACGAAATCGAGCTGTGAATCCCGCTTTAGGCAGTGAGTGCAATAATTCTTCGTTTTCTTTATGGGATCGACTGCGGAGGAGAGACTGCCGTCAAATTCGACTGTATGTGACGGAATTAACGAACTAAGTATGCTTTACTATCACTTGGTATAACTACAACATATATGGCTTATCAATGACTACCTAGATTACCAATGAGAGAATTACATAAGAAAATGAAAACTGAATTTAGTACTACACCATTTAATTCCACTAGAGTTCGTATTCTTTGACAGATACGCGTATTTCGACCTCAACCGTAAGGTCGTCTTCAGTGTCGTGTACTAGACTCGACTTAAGTATTAGGACATTTTCTTCGAATTTTCGGCTTGCAGTCATTTTCTCATATCATCGCCTACGTTTTGATCCAAAGTTTAGAACTTCTTCAGGGCCTACGGTATTTATTTAAATCTGATAATTCATCAAAAACACAGTAGGGTGGCTAGTAGGAAATCTTTATAAAAATTGAATTAGCTGGCCCATGATATTTCTTCTTCTGTTGAAATATTAAAAATCACACCTATATTGAAAGGATATACCGTTATTTCCGGTGGAGAAAAAATGAAAAAGTGTGTTTGTCAATACGTCGTATGTCATGTTGTTAAACGGTTCGCTCATCCATTTTGTTCCACTCAAACGAGACCTTAAAGGCATTTTATCTCTGCTACCGAAACAGCCGCTCATGAAGTGCGTCTTGCTTGACTAAGGACTAACCACTATCAGCAGAGCCCACAATCTTTCCAAGGGAAACATGACAAATGCCCTTTCATTACTTTGCCAACAGTATTGAACGGTTCTTCCCACATACCGATAACCGATCTCATCATTCATTTTACCTCCCACCATTATTTCCGGCACATTGCTTTCATGTGTGCCTACGCACATGAAAGCATACCTACTTGAAAGCTCAGCAACAATCTGGCATGGTAGGCTCGATCCAAAAGCGAGTTTTTTTTAAGTAAGGAAATTTAATATTGAGAAAAAAAAGTATGGATAATGATGACAAACTGTGACCAAGAAAAAAAATGTGGTTAAGGCTC
Source organism: Aedes aegypti (assembly GCF_002204515.2). Taxonomy (NCBI): domain Eukaryota; kingdom Metazoa; phylum Arthropoda; class Insecta; order Diptera; family Culicidae; genus Aedes; species Aedes aegypti. Next base: position 408,296,160 of record NC_035108.1, read on the forward strand.
ACCATTCTCGTCGGTCAACATCACCCCACTTGAGTTCCTTCAGTTTGATCCGAGGTTCGAGGTGACCGTATTTAATTTAGTCACCCCCGACTTCTAACTTGTGTGCCGTGATGCCTGCCAGTGATCCAATTCACACGCGGTGAGCAAGCAGAGAAAAAAAAACATCACGCCCCACACAGAGGCATACGTGTTTGTCTGGTTCGGCGATAATAGACACGGTCCCAACTGCCTTTCAACACGTCCACGAAAGCTCCCCGATGATAAGTGATCCAACAGACACGGACGGTTGACACTGATCCGTCCAAGCCATCCAGTCAGTTGATTGTTGCTGAGTCGGATTTTTTTCTCTATGGTGTTGTTTAGCCCCCTGCCCCAAAACACTCTAATCATATGATGAGTGATTCGCCTCCGTGCCACTTTGATCTGCTGCAGCGCTGCTAATGGTGACATCGAGCGACACCGACATGGGAGAAAAGGACGACCACGGACAAACAACCCATCAGCCACTTGGCTCCTGAATGGTCCTACCGGTTTGGTTCATCATCCGGAGAATGTGTTCGAATCAAGTTTCAGCGGCATGTGAACCGTGTTCGCGTCATCATCATTAATTTGTTGGTTGCACCCACTTCTGAACTCCAAGCTGGGAACTCGCCTCCTAGCGGTCAGTGGGTGGAAAAAGCACCAAAAGCTTGTTTGATCAGTTGACATGTGGGCGAAAATCAATTCCATATCGGAAATCGACTAGGGGAAAACAAAAAAAGGGAATCATAAAACAGGAGTTCGGATGTGTGGACGCATTTGTCGGCGACAACTGAGTTCTGAGCTAAAGCAACTGGTTAGATAACATAATTCAACATCTTATTATTTAAGGCAGCAAAACGCCGCCATAGACTAGATCACCGAATTATTTCAGATCAATGACGTAGTCATGCCAGTTTTCAACGTTGTTGAAAATTTCATGAGATGTTTTTCTAATGGATTTCTTCTAGAGTGTCCGTCCCGAAAAATTTCGGGATTTCCCGTTTCCCGGAATTTGATTTCTGATATCCCCCCCCCCCCCCCCCCCCCTTTGATCGTTTCTTTTGTTCTAAAGTTTTTATGGCTTTTCAAATGTTTGAACCAAATTACTGTAATATTGTGACATATGTTTTTATCATACTTCCATTCATGAGAATTCGAAAAACTCAATAGCAAACTCGTTATTAGTCAAGCTAAGTTTTGATTTTTGTTAGGTTACTTCATCAGAATATCTGAAATGTGATTTGATGTAATTTACATATTATTTTGAAAAGTTACATTATCTGTTTATTTCATTGAAAAAAAAATATTGTATTGTTAAATTTTAACTTCCATTTCAACCGAAATGCTAGTTTTATTGAAAAATTGATAAATCCCGGGATCCCGGGATTTCCCAGGACAAGCATAGATTTTTGTCTCGATTCCCGGGACGAGCAAAATGGCCGGAAAATGGACACTCTAAATCTCTCTAAAAATTCCTGTAGAGGTTGTCCATAAGACATAAGAAAAAAAGTGGGTGGGACGTTTCACATAAGGACATGCGAATGATAATGTTTTGTAAAAGACCGTTTGGCATAATGATAATAATTTGCCTTCTTAAAAATACTACCAGTTCTTGTAAACGTTCTGATTCGAAAGATCCTTATGCGAAACGTCAGCGCAGAGCTTAAAATTCACGACGTCCGGAAGGTAAGTTAAACATTTCTAAGATTTGCTCTTCGTTATAATCGGGCTTCCTTATGTTCCTCAACGTCACCAGAGTTCGATAGCATGTTCTAGAGCAGTGTTTCCTTATTTTTTTTTTTTTTCGAAATTTCTTTTGCCTAATTTACTTTGAAAACCCCTATTTTTTACACCCGTTTGCATGTAACTCAAAATTCAATATGATGACATGTATTTTTTCGAGATGAAATTAATTATAAATGTCAAGTGAACATGTTGAGTAAAAATAAATAATTTCCGACTCAAAACATTTTTTATCCAGGAAACCACACATGAAACGTTATTTCCTAAGCTTTTCTGTCTGTCAATAAAAATTGAAGGCTACATGTCATATAGTTTTTTCGGCATGAATTTACTAGCAGAAGCTAAATGAATATTTTTTTTTCCTTAACTTTTATTTTGGATAGCCACTTGTCCACTTTGGGCACCACTGGGCTGAATTGCCTAATGACTGTGTACAATTGTATTGTATGAGCCTAAGATTTATTTATAATTTGTACTCTTGTTGATCGTCTCATTTCGAGATGCGGAGAGCGTATCTGTTGTTGCAGCAGTTGATGTAGTTCTGGTTGCCTACCTATCGGGCGAAGTAGTCTATCTATTTTTCCAAGCCATAGTCCATTGTTCGATGCCTGGGTTTGCTCGCCGTGTATCTTTGAATAATAGATGTGGGGGCTCCATCATCACTCCATATAGTGAATCATTGAGCAATTGGGCGGGATTATTGTTGAGGGGGCTGGGACTAAATGAATATTGTAGAGTAGAAAAACAACACTGGTACACTTTCCCTAGAGTGAATCAAACCCGAAAGACATGAATATAAAGAGAATCAGACATCAATCACTTGGATATGAAGTCAATTAAACTTGAACCACTTGTATATGAAGAGATTCTGACTCAAATAATTTGAATATGATGAATATGAGTCCTGATTAAGTCACATGGAGTAAGTCATACCAGAATCACTAGAATATGAATCAGATCTGATATACTTGAATATACATTTGATCAGACCAGAATCACATTAATTTAATATGACTCCGTCCCTTATCACTTCCAAAAACTTCCAAATGCCAAAGGCTTTCTGAACAGCATTCTGAGGATTCTATCTTATCAAATTAATAATGTTTAGGTACAGTCATCTCTCCAGACCCAGTGTAAACTGTTTCCTGGATGCCCTTGACCTTCCGAACAACTTTGTCGAAGACTCAAACTTTTTATCTCATCTGGCTCACAAGATAGAATTTGTTTAATATATTTAATTAAATATGCGTACTAGCGCCACCTAGCGGCAAAATCGCGAACTAATCTGTTTGTTTTCCGGATGTCCTTGAACCCCTGAACAACTTTACCGAAGACCCGAAGTTTCTATCTCTTGTGAATCACAAGCTAGAACTAGTTTAAAATGCTCAATTTTACATGCTCACTAGCGCCACCTAGTGGCAAAATCGCGAACCAAACTATTTGCTTTCCGGATGTCCTTGATCCTATGAACAACTTTGCTGAAGATCGCTTCTTTGCAAGTCGTAAGGATCTCGAGATACAGCACTGTGAATTTACCTGTTTTGAGGTGATGCTAAACTTTTTGGGGGGTGATTTAATATTCAACTGAGTGTTGCAATACTTATTTTAGTGAGTTCGTATTTATGACGGGTAGTGTATTTAATTTCAGATGCTCACTAGCGCTACGTTGCGGAAGAAGTACGCATCAAAGTGTACTTCTTATAGTTTTCACCTATCTCTACAAATTTGTTGACGACCGGGCAAGGACCTTCTAAGTGTTTAGAATCATTTCAGCAAAATAGCTTACTAAAGAAAGCTGCTTCATATCGCTTTCTAGCTTCATCTAACATCTTTGGTTAAGACAAGAAATTTCTAGGTGATCATTATCATGAGCTAGCGCCTAATAGAATATGACAAAATTTTCATGCACCTAGCGCCACGTAGCGCAAAATTGCTAACTAAACTGTGCTGCCTCATATTTATTTCAAGATTTAGAGCAGCTAAACATTCAACAGAAGACATAAACTTTCTAAATGGCCAGGTGAGTTGTTGAAACTTGTACAATCGTTAGGGAGTTCTTATCTATAAATCGCATCAAGGCACTTCAACGTCCAGTTTCAATATATTTTATTTGCGGTATCAACATGAGCTACGTTCGACGTCCAAGTAAGTGGCATGATCGCCTTTATGCTGATCCACTTGTTTGTGATAAAATTTTATCGGGAGCGCATTTCTTGCGCAGAGCCTAAGAGCCTTCCAAAATACGACCGAATATTCGTGCACACTAGCGCCACGTAGCGGCAAAATTGGTTAATGATTAGTGCTGCTACAAATCGCTTCAAAACGTCTAAACAACTTTACTGAAGACTCGAGCTTTCTAGGCGACCATTATCGTGAGCTAGAGCTAGAATATGACCAAATTTACATGCACACTAGCGCCATGTCGCGACAAAATTTCTAACTAAATAGTGCTGCCTCAAATTGGATCAAAATTTCTGAACAACGATGATGAAGACACGAACTTTCTAGGTGGTCAGGATCATCCGCTAGAGTACGACCAAACTACATGCACACTAGTGCTGCATAACGGCAAATTTGCGCATTAATAATCCACCTTATGAACGCCATAAGGCTTCTGCTAAACGCTGAAACTTTGTAGAAAGTGAGGACTCCGAGATATTGCATCATAAATATTATAATTTAAGGGTGATGCTTAACTTTTCAGAGTGCTGCAATACTAAATTATGCGATTCGATACTTATGGTGGGTAATGTATATCTTAAAAACATTATCGATATTCGCTCTGTATCATATGACAATATGGAATGAACTTAGTAAAGGTTTTGAATATCTTTTCAAGAAAAATACACACTTCTTTGATACATCTTCTACATGGAAAAAACCGCATTTAATTCAGTTGAAATGCTTTATTAAAATTAGAAATCAAGGGACCTGTTATATTTTTCAAAAAATTTATGAATGCGAAAAGAATACTTTTCAATTAGGCTGATACAAATATTTTTTTTTATGTCCGAGACCACTTGGAAGGTACGAGGGGGGGGGGGATAAAAATAAATAAGGAACAAAAAATGAGAATAAGAAAAAACGTTATTTTTCAAATTTTTATTTTTAACGATAATTGTTAAACTTTTTTAAACTTCCTCTGGATCATTATTTCACTTGTGTTTTTCTTTAAAAATTGATAAAAACCTAACTGATGTCAAAAAAATGATGAATCTTTTTTTTTTCTCCCCTTCAAAATTTTCGGATTTTTGAAGGAGGGGGGGTTGACATAAAAGAAAATTAATATTTGTATCAGCCTTATTCTATATCATTTTTATGAAAATCACTGCAGCAGTACTTGATTAATTCCCAAAGAGAGTACATTGCTAAAGTAACTCCGGAAGTAGATCTTTCGGAACGATTTTTGGAGAAAAATTGCTAAAAACCCTCCTTAGAACGATTTTGGAAGGAATTCCAAGACAAAAAAACAACATAAAAGTTCTAAAGGTATTTCTGCTGAAATTTTTAGTTGGATTTTTGAACAACAGTAGTTGTCTAAGTCGTTACCAGAATGGTAGGTGTATTTTGGTAGCTAACTTGTGAGAAATTTTTGGCAAAATTCGAACCACTTCTTGGAAAAGCAAGTAGTAGGCATTCCTGAAGAAATTTCTTAACAGATTGGTTTAAGTATTGTTCTGATGATTCTTTCCAGAATGTTATAAAGAACTCTTGAAGCTATCTTTAGTGAAATCTTTGGAAGTATACCTAAATCAAATTCTGAAGCAATCTTTGAGAAATCATTCGATATCCATGGACATGTTTCTGATTATGTTTTAGGAGAGATTCTAGGGATTAGTTTTTGGGACACTTCCTAAGAAAATTACACAATATAAATCGAAAAATACCAACGCCGGCGATATTTCTAGGGACTAATCGCTGAACCAATTGAATGCTATGTTATACCAAATCGTTTCCTATTAACTTCCAACTTTTTCGATATCATTGCATTCTTCACTTCTCCACCGGAATGAAATCACTATACTAACCGTTTAACAACAGCCAATTACCGACGCACAATGGAATTATTTCAAAACGCAATTGACACGTTTCGAACGGTATAGTTCCATGTATAAACAACAGCAGCCAGACAACAAGCATATCGCTGGAACAGCTGGAATCAGATTTGGCCAAACATTTTCCACTCGATGGCGTCCGGATTCAATTAAAAGAGAACATCCACATTTACGTAAACACATAACTCGGCGCAGGAGCGTGCCATTTCAGCTGCTGGATTTACACGTGAGCGTTTGTGTGTGGAGGTGCAGGAGAGCCCACGTGTGCGGTACCCTTCTAATTAGTTTTCAACAATGTGCTAGAATAATTGAGCTATCAAGCGGAAAATAGTTCCACAACACCATCAATAATCCTATGGCGGGAATGCAACACGTCCGGAATGCTCATCTGAGCTTCGAACACGCTGAGATAAATGGTTGCATGAGGTATGGGTTAAGACAATTTCCAAGTAGAGAAAATCGATGTTAGTCTAATATCTATTTGAAGTTTTCTTCGAAAAATCACTGAAATGTGATGTTTAAACTTTTTTTTTTGTTCAATTCCAAAATTAGACCTCCTCCTGCCAATGGATATTCAACCATTCATCAACTTTCACGTGTAACGAGTTAAATTCGTTCCAACAAATCTGAAGGCTATTAAACTGGTCTTGCTCTTCTAGGCATAGAAAAAGCATTCGACAGTGTTTGGCATGAGAACTTCATTGTTAAATTGAAGAATTTTAATGTTCAACATTCATTGTAAGAATAACCAAATCGTACATTTTTGGTTAATTATTAGAACTCCTCTCAAACACATACAATATGTTCACATCTGACTTACCTGAGTTACCTCAGGGATGTCAAAAATCTTTGTTTGCGGATGACATAGGCCTCTCCGCCAAAGGACGAAGTCTGCGTGTCATCTGTAGTCGATTGCAAAAAAGTTTGAATATTTTTTCTTCATATTTGCAAAAATGGAAGATTTCTCCTAATGCTTCCAAAAGTCAACCAATAATATTCCCACATACACCAAAATCTCTTTATTTGAAACCACACACGATGAAGGGGCTTTCAATAAATTGGTCATATGAAGTTAAGTATCTAGCAGTTATTTCGGTTCATGTTGATCCAATAAATCTCGTTTCTTCGTTAATTTTTCTAAACGTGCAATATGTTAGAGACTGCGCAAGTGTTGAAATCGATTTGAGCGGAATTTCTCAGTAACTAATTCAATGAATTATTGCTCCAATGAAAGCTCATTACGCTTCTCTACAATGAAATGACATTTTGATGTTATTTATTACAGCTGCAGTCAATCGGTATCCCTTCTAGATCATTACTGCAATCGATTTAGCAAATGCTTTCACACAAAAAACGAGCATGTCTGACGCCAATAATCTCCTCCGCATTACACAAACAGAAATAAAACGGTGAAATTATGACATCGTTATCGTCCTTTGGATGCGCACCAACCGTGTCATAGAACGGGCCATCTGAAAAACAAGGAAATGCTCCCTCTCCCCCCAAGCACAATGTGAGCATATTTCCCACAGCAGCTCCCGCTGGCAACCAAAAACCCCTCGATGGACGCCGACGTCACATTTCCCTGTGGAAACAAACATTAAGCTCTGATTTGTTTACAGCGTCGATGACACCGAACTATCCATCCCTCTTCTAAGTTCATCGCCGACCGATTGCTCCAGTGGTCCACATTCCATTGCTGACTGCATACAGCTGCTGGCACCCGAATCAACTCCCGGCAACTAAGCTTTCCAACGATCCGAACTTCCAGCGTTCCTTCCCCTGGCACGAACCGAACGCGAGCTGAGCTGCGCATGATCTTCCACTCGGTTGACTGGAAGCATATCCACCACTTTTCACCAAACGAAGTGATGAATACGTGTTCCTTTTCGAGCCAAATTCGCAACAAAATCGCGGCCACACTGGAAGGTAAACACATTCCAGTGCCAAACCACCACCCAAGATGGTGGCTTCCCATCGTCATCAATCGTCGTCAACGTTCCATCATTTTGCGGTGGTGAGTATGCATTCCACGAATTTCCACGATTGGTGGTGGTGAGTAACGAGAATTGTTTGGGTTTGGTTTAGGGCGCTTGCCGTTGGCGGTTGGTTGGTGCCTTTCTGCACGTACTATCACGTGGGGCGGTGGTACTGGCGCTACTGTTGGCAAGGTCAGGAACTGTGTGGTCTCTGTTGAAGGAGGGTGCTGGATGGATAGCGCCAATGGGGGATGATGCGTTCACACGATAAGTGGAAACGAGTTTTGGCAGCGGATTTTGTTGATGGGAGGCAAGAGGGAATATGCTTGCAATTAGCGAGAATGAAGGGAAAGTTTTTCAACTGATGTCTGATTATCATCTGAGCGGGAGCGGGAGGTTTATTCGATTATAAGAAAAACAATTTTTATGATAACCTAAATAAGCTAGCAGAGTGTTCAAAACACGGTAATGCAATGCGCAGATCGGGAAGAAACCCTTCAACTGGGTGTCTCCAGTAATTTTGGGATTATCAGATCCATTGTCGCTCTCAGAAATAATTCGGCAGGTCAATTTTGTGCTTCAAGTCGTCAAAGTAGCATACAATACAAGTTCTAGTGTTGTTTGAATGATATTTAAACTAAGATTTATCAACTTTTTTAATAATTCAATTCACCGAACATTGTAAATAGGACTTAAACTTTTATTGGAAGTGCATGACTTAATATAATTTTTTTTTAATTTTTGATCATGCTGCCATCCTCTATGCAAAATTCGCTGTTTCGTTTTATATGGCCAGATACAAAACTGCTAAATCACAACAAAGTACTTTTTGAATAACGAAAGTATTACGAACTTCGTTAATTCGTTTTCTTTATCACCTTGAAGCTGATTTCTATAGAGAATTCAGCACATATATCAATATGGGGGTTATGCACAAATTTCGTCCCGCTTCAAGGGGGGGGGGGGTCAAGCCAAGCGTGACAAGCCTTACAAAGTTTTCGAAGGACTCAAACAAAAAACGTGACAAAGAGGGGGGAGGGGGTCGAGAACGTCGAAATTTAGCGTGACATACACAGTTCGAATGAAACGTGTAAATTTCTGAGACATATAATGCACATAATTGGAGTGTAATCTTCATTATTTTTAACTGTGTAATTTGTGTACCATCCCATACAAGCTGATAAACTATGCAAGTTGAATAAATTCAATATATAATGCATTTTTAACCCGTAGGCCTGAGTGAAAGCAACAATACTAAATACTTCACGGATTCAATTTTTTTTTGTCAATATACTAGCACACATATCTTGTTACTTAAAATGGCCAGAGGAACTCGGGGATATTCCTGTGGCAGGAGTTATTCCAGTGGATCAGTGCTATAGATTTGTTGGGTACTAACCGTTTCAATTCTCGAAAAGTATATATCAATTATAATAGTTCACAAAAGTACGTTCCCATAAGCTTGGCACAGATGTTTAGATACAAGTTGGCTACTTCATGGTAAATTTGAGGATCCTGGGGACCCGTGAATGGTCATTTGTAGGTTCAACCAAAAGCAGGAAACAAGGTTATCCAATGCAAACGTTCCTCAAAATGTTCACACTGATGCGTTGTTCTTAAAATTCGTTGATATAGTAGCCACATTATAGCCGACTCCAGAAACTATTCGTGACCAAAAATTTGCCAACCTTCAGGAGCAGAAAAGCACAGCCCCTTTTTATCCGACCTGACCCAGTGGAAAAACCCCGGTCACATGAACATTATCGTATTCTCTTGGCCACTTTTATAAATCAAACATGTGTACAAGTACACTGACAAAAAATAAAAGAAATCCGTTAAGTATTTGCTGAGCGGTGGGAGTTTTAGTTTATTTTCTCTCATTTAGGCCTACAAGGGTTAACTACCCAAGAAATCGATAGCCCGCTAATTCATCTTCATATAGGGCTTTTACACGGCTCATACAGGGCTTGTCAGCTGTATAATAGCACTATATTAGAACGCAGGGCGAATTTAAGTGCTATTTGGTGACTTGGTTACCGAAAACCGAAAACCAGACGTACTGTGACCTTTTTGGAAACGGTTAGCTTCAATTTCTCCCTAGAACATTTTTCTTCAAAATTTATCAACTACCGAAAAGCTAAACATTACATATATTTTGCAATTGGATTAAATGAACAAATTGATATGAAGTTTTGCGAAAGAGGAGAGCGGACTCATGAACGCAGAAGTTAACCTGAATTCGTGAAACCTGAAAGAGGTGTACTTGAGCTTGAGCTTGAGCTTGATTGGTCGCCCGTGGATGCTACTCCAGTATCGCCAGATCAGCTGCACTTACACAAGGAACCAACCGAATGACTGCTTGGGACTAACAGGCATCCTCAGTGTATAAATGCTGGTGAACTTCTATGTTTAGCGACAATGGTGCCTGCCACGTCAGAATGCAGACCAATGTGGGGAAGTGGGAGGAATTGATGATGCATTATACTGGCTCCCACGTAGACCATATATACCACTGCATCTAAGCCAGTACATGCGGGAGTGTATGGATTGGGGGAAAGGCATGGCAGAGAGGTTTGCTTTTGTGGTTATCAGAATGCCTATGTATCAGGCGTAAGGAAAAGCATGCGCGTGGAAGAATGGAAGCGTTTGGGAAACGGTTTCTTGTCCGTCTCTGGTTCTAGCGTTTGCTATGAACGAATAGTTTGAGTGTGATAGATTTAGAATGGAAGATAGAAGCAAGTGAGAGATATACAACTAAAAAGTACGAGGAAAGGGACGGGCCTGGGATTGAACCCATGAACTTCTGCTTATGAAGCAGAAGCGGTAGCCATCAGACCACCAACCCCGTCTCGTGAAACCTGAAAGAGGTGTACTTTGCGAAAAAGAACGACGTGATTATTGAGCTGAAATTCAAACTTCAAATTCAGGTTAACTTTTGCGATCATGAGTCCTCTCGTGGCGTAGAGGTAACGTGCCCTAACTAGAGATCAGGGAGTCGTGAGTTTGTTTCTCACTGAGAAGACGTGTAACTTTTTCGCAAAACTTCACACCAATTTGTCCATTTAATCCAATTGCAAAGTATATGTAATGTTTAGCCAACCGCGAACTAGGTGGCGGTAGTGAGCAAACGTCAAAATCGAACAAAGGCGATGCGAACGCCACGAGTGGTCCGTCGGCCAACTATAAAATATTAGAATTGGGGGCTATTCTGCTGTGCGATGAAAATAATTAGAGTGTTACGTCTGTTTGTCTGTGGTTTAGCTTTTCGGTAGTTGTTAAACTTCCACTCGGCTGGTTAGCCGTAAACCACGATTCATAATTAAAACAAGTAAAATTGGCAGTTTTATATACGTCCTGAGCAATTTTCTAAGCGTATTTTAAATAGTTGCTATAGGAAAATACTTGGTGTCCTTATCGCTAGGTTTCTGTTCATGAGTGAAATCAATCGAAAGGTGCTGGGCAAACTCTTCACGGTTTTCCTGCAAGCAAGTTACTGGATAATACCAAAAAGGAATCCATCACTGCAGTTATATCTGAAAGAAATAATTTCTATAACCTAGTTGATCAATGAAATTGTAATAAATATTTGAATAAATGCGATAAGTTGGTCACATAATCCTTGGGTGCGATATCCTCCTGACAGTCCCCGTTTTCTAGGTCGGAAAAAGCGTAGACACAAGAGGTCCAAGATTGGCCGCAAACTGATATCTCAACACCCAAATAAGCTGGAAGGTTGATTTTTTTTCGGCAATGTTATTCAGAAGGTCAAGCACTATCTGGCGATGAAAAATATAATTTAGGATTAATCCGCTAGGTGGCGCTAGTGACACATTTTATTCAATTATCTGTATCTCCAGAGCCTTATCAGCTACTCTTTAATTAATGTTCGAATCCTCTGAGCCGAATCTCAATAGAGAATCTTAAAAGTAGATGGAGTACCGTATACCTTTTAATTCCGCTCCTAAATGCTTATCTTTGACAGATACGCGTATTTCGACTACCACTTGCAGTCTTCTTCAGTGTCAGTTACTCGTATCCACTCCATGAGTGGATTAGTAGGGATCTACATATAAATTTCCTGTAGAAATCTTAATGTGTTTAACAGTTCATGCAAGAACTATTGGTTTTGATTCAACTTTGATGCAACTTGTGTTGATCCGCAAACGCGTTTCGTCTCTTAGGTTCAAATAATGCAGGGGAGGTATACGCAACGAGGTAAGCCTACCGTTCATGTTTTGCGAGTGTATTATTGCGGCTCACAACGCTGCTAGACATCCCGTTGATGGAATGTTTAAAATCATCAGTGTTTGCCGCCCGGCTTGGCCCGCGTTTCCGATCTATGCTGTTTGGGTCGCCCCGCGTGAAAGATGATTGCTAGGCGAGCTTTGTTCGCTGTTGACAGCCGTACACCCACCCTGAAACAATGGCACAAATCCGACAGACAGAGTACAGTTGAAATCTACGCGGATAAATTTTTACAATCATATGTAGAACTTCTTTGCACAAATCGCAAGACCCTTGAGGCTTAAATAAATGTTTTATTTAAGCAGATCAACTAGGATCAGTATTTTAGGTAACATTTAGCGGCAATTTTGTGAAAAAAAAAACAAGGATTTTATTATATCATACAACAAGACACGATAATTAGAAATTGATAAGCGTGCATTTCTACAGTTTTCTGGCCGTCCGTTTTGTGCCATCGCGATGCATCGTTCTGAACCTAGGATGCAACCGAAGAGTTGCACCGAAATTTGAACCGCGGTTGTCATTGAGGTACAAATGGACAGCTTTTCAAACCGTTTTGCGAACCAATGTTCCACATGTTTGGGTTCAGGTTCAGGTTCAAGCGTTTCGGTTTGAACACGAGAAGACAGTACAAGGAGAGTACGAAACCGCCTGAATCAACGTGTTCGGTGTTCGTTTGGGAAGACTGGTGAATTTATAAATGAGTTTTTGAAAGAAATCTTAGAGCAATCGCATAAAACATGCTTGAAAAATTGAAGAGTTACTCATAGTTTCCCTTTTCAATTTGTGAAAACGAGGCCGTTTAGAATAGCATGATCTCATCACTGAAAACCAATGGCAAAAAAAAACGCTGCTTGCATCTATGGAAATATCATATTCAGAACCAGACATCTCTTGAATAGGAACTAAAATGTTATCTTTGTTAGTGTTTTGTTAAACAAGATCACGTGCTAATGCTGATTCATTTTTTTTTTCTTTCTACAGTTGATTCTATCGCCAATCTGATTAATGTGCTGGATATATATTTCCATTGAACAAGCATCACGCAAATGCTGGGAGGGAATCTACTGTTGCACATCACTCACCACTAAATAGTTTTATGAAAGCAACACATGTTGACAGAGTTATGGTTATATTCCAGTTATCTTTTCCAGGTAGAACTTTAATTTTGTAGAGTCATGATGGAAGAGAATGAAAATTCCATATCAGTAGAGGAAAGTGATTCACGATACTATTTAAAACATTTCCGCCACATCTATTTTAAAGGTATTCCATATCATATGATATTTTGGTTGCAATGGAATTGACAGAAGGAATTGAGTAAAATGGAGTTCTGCAAGGAGAACTGAGTGTCAGTAACCAAGCGCCTCCATGAATGCCTTTGATCTCAGCGTCTACGATCATGTTAATCTTTTCTGAATTTGAATGTGAATGTGATTTCCTGACTACTAGAATGGTTAACGGATTTCTACTACTTTCAGGTATGGTTTTATGAAATAGGACATTCTATTCTATGGGATATTCTATTTTGTGCAATTCACCCCTATCAGGAAATGCACTCATCCCAAAAAGGATTACGAAAACATACACGGCCAAACAGCGAGCAGCAGAAATAATCCGCTGCAACTCAGAGCAGTGTAATCCTAGGAAATGTTACATTCGTTTATATAACCAAAAACTGAACATTCAAACGTGCCGGAAAATGGGTACTGTGCAAACGATAATCGGTTTCAATTGAAGTTGTCGTAGCTATCCAGCGGTAGCTATATAGGGTGGGAGCTATTTCCAGTTGGTGCAACAAAGCGTAGAGGAAAAAAATATCAAAACCTAGAAGCAAATTCATTTCCTGGAATGGTATCTATCGACCACCCAGATAACCGAATTACTGGCTGTTATAGTGGTTGTCAAAGCGATGTGAACCTTCCGCCACCACTAGCCTTATCTATCTTCTGCTTTATGGCGTTACATTTCAACTGAGACATAGCTTGCTTCTCAGCTTAGTGTTCTTATGAGCACTTCCCCAGTTATTAACTGAGAGTTTCCTTTCTAGAGTATTTCGTGTGGTGAGTACGAAGATGCTTCATGAGAACATTTCCGACACGAATAGATCCTCGACCAGCCGGATTCGAACCCACGATCCTCAGCTGCGCGTTTACCAGCACGGGGTCGTTTATTGATTACCTTAGAACCTACAGAAGCTCGCAAACAAAATGACAGATTTTCATGCAAAAAATTATACAATGCAAAAAAGGCTGAAAATCATTTTTCGTAATTGATGGGCAGCCTCAAAGGGACTCGTACCCCCAATTCTTAACCACAGTGAGGTCCCGGAAGCGGTCGTCGATAATTTATGGTGATTTATGCACTGCCACAATCCGCCCGCCGCCATGTAATGAAAACTGAAAAGCCATCGAACTTCCTTTTCGGGCTATTTAAAACAACTGACATCCTTTGTATCACAATCACAGCCGGTTACAACAAGCACCAAAGCGAGCAACTCAAAGCCAACGAAGCCGTTAGTAATTAAATTGACCGAATTTAGCCACAGCAGCAACAGTAGGCATATCAATTCGGGCGGCAAAACCAGACCGAATTTCCACCTTTAAACCACGAGACAAAAAAAATCTGATATTTAGCACAAAGGCTCTCCATCCGCAAATCAATTCAGAAATAGAACCAAACTTTTTTACGACACGGTTTGCGGTCTAACGGTTACCGTCAAACGGGGTAACTTGCAACAGGGGTGAAACTTGCAACACTTCGACATGTAACCGAATTATCGTTTCGTTCACCATTGAGTTTAATTTTTAAAATTTATTCCACCACTTATTGACCTCAGGTATACAACAGAAGATTTTGGCAAGGGTTTGGGTATTGTTTGTTTTTTGCTTGTTTTGCTGGAGGTGAAAATCATATTAAACATTGAATTGCATGAAATTTATTCTGAAAAACGTTCCTCGTACCACAAAACCGGTTTAAATTTGTAATTTGAGGCATTTGCTAACAGTTACAGTACTTAGTAGTGTACTAATTGACAATATAAAAGTTTTGATAATTTGATGCTTAAACACTATAAAAATTCAAAAACCTTTTTGACTACCCCTATGGGGTAACTTGCAACAGCTATTTTGATCTCAATTGTTTGATATTTTTTGCCGTTTATCATCGAAAACACATGAAAAGGCAAAATTGAACATAAATTTGTTCAGTAACTTTAAAATTTTTGTACCGCAATTAATTCAATACACGTTTGGTACTAAATATTGAAAAATTTACCTGAATCGCATTATTATTAGATTTAGATTTATTTTATTCATGAAAATAATGAAAAAAAAATTGAAAATCTGTGCAAAAACTAACTTGCAGATCTGCCATTGGGGACTTTCTGCATGAAGTATGCTAAAAGTTGTTTTAGAACACCAATAGAGACCATTTTAAAATATACATATCAATATGTGATACGTCGCTTTGATTTGAATTTGTATAAACAATAAGTTATGTAAAGCATATCCTAAATTACAATTGTATTTGTAGAAAAGTTACATCAAATCGTTTTAATGGTCTTCCAATTATTGTCAAGACTTATAATATGCTAGAATATCCCCGTGTGGACACCCTATGCAATACTAATGAAGTTTTCAATCAAATTGGTTTAATACTCATAATTCAATCAATAATAATTAGTTTTGTAAGAGTACAGTAGTCGTTTCTAATTATCGTCATACTTTTATTGCTGAAAATTATTAAATGATCATAATAACACGATATAGGTTAAGTTTTCAGTAGTGTACTTCAGTTAGCACTATGTGTTGCATGTTACCCCACATCAAGGGTAGCATGAAAAATGTATATTTTTCGTCTCTCCTGAGCCCAGAAAACCAAATACTGATAAAATGTATACCGCGTGGTATTCTTCACGTGGCGATTAGGATACTAGATGGTTTTTGTCTCATCGAAATCCTCAAAATTTTCATCCATATAGCTTTGAAGTTGAAAATTGTTGCAAGTTACCCCGTTTGACGGTAGCTCAAAATAATTAAAAACTAGTTTTCAGTAACAGGGTAGTGAACTAGTAAGAACTATACGCAATCGAAAAAAGACGATAAGTAGTCATTGGACCAGGCATTGCAGATTTTTTTCTCATTTGATTTCGAAACAAGATCCAAGCAAGCGAAAAGAAACACATCATCTGTATCGGTCCATGAGCAATGTTTCGCAAGTTGTAACAAGCTTGATAAATAACAGCAGCGAACAAGAGCCCCTAAGAGAGATAATACTCATTTTGCTCGCTCATTCCCCAATGGGGATAGGTGTTTTATTTTACAAACGTGATATACAATCCCAAAACATTCGATAGCCATACGGTACCCCAGGATTGAAGCTTGTTTAGATGGGTTTTATCATGCACTGCTATCCCCCCAATCAAATCAAAGCTGTAGCGAAGATGATAAGCAAACTCTCATGATATGTTTCGGAACATGATTGTTACAGAGAGCGCTAAGTGAGAGATACTCTCAATTTTCTCAAAATTCCATCCCTGTTCTCGACTAAAAACATATTGCCAGATAAGTTTAGATGTCAAATGACCGGTTGGTTCACCACTTTGAAGTGTATAAAGCTATGACAATTAAAGGTGCCAAAAACTTTTCGGGGAAACGGTGTATTAGGGAAACTCACAACCGGGGAATTGTTGTTCGAGGAAACATCATTCTGGGAGAAATAGTATTCACACGGTAATCCTTCCAAAAAGAGATAGCTCATTTCCCTTATAATTTTAGCTGCTCTAATCTGATTTGGCCAGATTTTTCAAAATTTGGTCACTTCCATACAAAATTAATGTTATTGTCTGATTTAAAAACTGAAGAATAAAATGTTACTGAAATTAGTTATGGTGGTCCACATTAAAAAAAAAGTTGTTTGCTCAGTTTAGTTATTTTTCATGCATAATATGAATTGAAAGCTTTCAATTGAGAAGGGAAACCTTAGACGTTTCATAAATATTTTCTCTTGGGCTGCCCAATAGTGTTACTTCCACCCTACAGGATCCCATCGGATTTGCACATTTCGTTTTTCGACACAATGCTACAAATCCGGGCAATTTCGGGGGTAAAGGTTATGGGCTAACAAATAATAGCCCCGTGAACAACGTACGTTTGTGGTGCCCGCTGATTGCACATCAAATGTCAAATTGGGAAACGTTTGATCGCACACGTTTGTGTGTGCAAGCTTGGTCGGGTGAAAAACCCGAGGACTAGGGTGGTCCACTGCGGTATAAATGCTAGGTTAAAAGAAATTTAGTTCTTAATACCACTAGGAGTTCTCTCAATACTACTGGAAAAATTGTAGCAGCTCCAAATAGTTGTTGATTGCTTGAAAACTTTTTTTTTTATTAATGATTGATCAAAAGTGATCATTTGATGAATCTCCACGGTATAAACTCGAAATTGTAAAACAATGTCGGATGTGACAAACACGCAGTTAGGGGCAGCACTGGGAGTCCAAATCGAATAATTGGATCATTGGTTTAAACTCATCTTTGTATACCAGTGGTTCACCCTAACTTGCCCTAGTCACATTGAATGGGATTGATGTCGTATATCAAAAGCGTCATCGATACTTTTCAATCTATTCGAGTATGATTTCGACTGCAACCGCGATAGATCTATTTGCACTATGAGTTTACGAATGAATTAGTTCAATAACTGCTGAGCACGCATAGCATTTTTCCGTTTTTGTAAAAAAAAGAAACAGGAACAATCTGCCGTGCTACTGTACTTTTTAAATGACAGATACAGATCGGACTCGATTATCCGGGGACTCGATTATTCTTCTTCTTCTTTTCTGGCGTTACGTCCCAACTGGAACAAAGCCTGCTTCTCAGATTAGTGTTCTTATGAGCACTTCCACAGTTATTAACTGAGAGCTTTCTTTGCCGATTGACCATTTTTGCATGTGTATATCGTGTGGCAGGTACGAAGATACTCTATGCCCTGGGAATCGAGAAAATTTCCTTTACGAAAAGATCCTCGACCAGCGGGACTCGAACCCACGACCCTCAGCATGGTCATGCTGAATAGCTGCGCGTTTACCGCTACGGCTATCTGGGCCCCTCTGGGGACTCGATTATCCAGGATTCGATTATCCGGAATTTTAGACTCGATTATCCGAAATTTGTTTTTGAAGTTCTTGTTTTTCAATTTTTATGCATAAATCTGAGATAATTTGGTATTGCAATAAACAATATGAATGGCTTGGCAGTTTAGAGCGTATTAAAGAAAAATGGAGTTTGAAAAAGTGTTTGTTTTTCTGTATGTCGGTCAATTTGTTTTTTCTTGTAAAAAAACCCCTACTGTTCCTAGAAAAAAAAATCTGGCTTCGCTACCGCATCATATAAATAAAATAACGAAAAAAGATAATATTTAAGTTCTTTTGTCAAAGATTTCAATTTTTTTCTTAGTGATTCGATTATCCGGAGTGAAAAAAATTTGATACTCGAGTCTGACCTGTACTAGTGGATAATCTTGATTTTCATTTATTATGATACACTAAAACCGCAATTTACGAAGTTTTTTTTACGTAAATTCAATTTACCAAATTGTTTTTGCGAAGTGAGTAAATTGAACTTAGACAATTAAATAGTAAATTATGTATTGGAATGATGAGTGACGCGGAAATAATCCTAAAATGTTTTTTGGCTTAGTTCAGACATGCTCCATCAGCAGCTTCTTTTTTTACGGCAAAAATAATAACTTTTTTGTTTCTGAATGTTTTGCACCCTTCTTTCACAAGTTTTCAAACAATTCTTCTAGTATGAGTCTGTGTCTTGGTCATCTGGATCCGGAGATATTTCAAAATTCCTTGGGGGACCGACGCGTAGCCATAACCCAAGTAAATTTTTCAGACTACATAACTTTTATCGGATTCGGATATTTACTCTTCCGAACAATACATTAATGAGAGTATGCTGTGGAAAAATGAAGCAATTTGGTGGAACCGTTTTAAGTAACGAAAATTTTGGTTTCTGGTATCACACTGGCCAAATAAAGATCTTAAAAACTTTACAAACATCATGTCGTAGTTTTCTGATATCTACAAAAATACTTGACCGATTTGTATGATTTTTTCAGAGTATTACTTGGCATTGTATGATCCACATTTTGTTTTTTTTTTTGATAAATTAACCAAAAATAAAATGGCCGCCAAAGAAATTTAATATGGAGAATGTCGGTTCCCCAAGGTATATCGGAATATCTTCAAAACCAGATCACCAATGATAATACCGACACGAATCCTTCAACTAGAAGAGTTTTTAGAGACTTGTGAAAAAATGGTTCAAAAACATTGAGAAACAAAAAAGTCATCGCGATTTAACTTTATTTTTTTACGGTAAACAATGAAGCTGCTGGTAGAGGGGTTAATCCTTTTAAAAAGAGGTAGAGGGGTTAATACCTTTTAAAAAAATGTTGATCCAAGAACTTCTTCAAATAAAGAAATTCAAATCGTAGAGCATAACTTGTTACACATTGAAGAATTTTGCATTTGGTACGTGCTCAGATATGTTCGAATAATTGAACTGCGAATTTTGATGAAAAACAAGAAAATTCTAAGTCATCCAGGAACTTTCAGATATACGATATCTACCAGATCTATCAGCGTGATAACTAAGTTTTTGTTGTAAGGTCAGTCCGTTTTTGTTTCGTATCCTAAGGTCTTCATTGCAATTAGTTCGTTTCTTGTCTTTGTGTTACCGTTTCAGTGCCCTTTTCGTGTCCGGGCCGTTGCTATGTTTGTTGTCCAGTGGAGTGTTTGAGTGTATTCTTCAATCTCGTCAAATTTCGTCAAAGCTCGTCAAATGTACTTGCTTCCTTAAAGAAGTTAAGTAGGAGCCTCTCGTAGTTGTGGTCATTTTAAAGCGCTCAGCTGGTTGAGGCAATGTCGTACTGCCTTCTGGTGTATTCGTAGACAGGGCAGTTGCTGATGATGTGGTCGAAGGTGTTCCTGGTGAAACAAGTCTCGCAAACCTTCCGGAAGTTCCAACCGTCCCCCATATTGTGGGTTGCTCGAGTGTGGCCTGTTCTCAGGCGCGTCAGGATCCTTTGCTCTCTCCAGTCGCACACGTCCGTCCACGGTAAGATGTCCGGCTTGATTCGCTGGATGAAGGAGGATTGGTCTAGCGTCCACTCAGTCGCCCATGGCTTCCATATTGTGTTTCTTGTCCAACCATTGATGCAGGAGTGCCTGTTGGTATATGATTCAATCGCTAGCAGAGTTGCTCACAACAAGGACTGTGTCCTGGCTATCCTCAGCGACCGCAAGGTAGATTGCTGCTGCTTCGGCGCAAAACACCGAACACTGTTTTGGCAGACGATATGCCATGTTCAAGCTGGTGCTATGGCTACCTATGCCCACTAGGCCCGCTTGAAACCACCCGTGTAGTGTATTTCGGTTTCACTGTTCGTTCCTCGAATATTTGCCGGAAGCATGTATAAACCGCTGCAGGGGTCGTGCCTCTTCGGAATCGAGGGGCTTCTCGGTCCTAAACGTTTGAGCCCGTCCACCGGGGGAAGCGTGGAATCGACCACAGCACTCAGGGCATTGTTGACCTGCTCTTCATACCACTCATTGTTGATGATTGCCAGTAATGCGGCTCTACCACTCCAAAGAAGGTTTTCAGCGATTTCGTCCGGCCCAGCTGATTTTCCCTGAGCTGAGAGTTCATGAAAAGCATTCGCAGTTCATTCGCCACCATAGCTCAGACGACGACTGGTCTTCGGTAGTGCCGTCCAGGAAGACTTTCCAGGATTTGTCTTTGACCTCCCAAATTACATTACGGCGGGTGTTACGGGCGACCTGGTATCTTTCTTGGACATGGGTCCAGTCCAGAAGTCTTCTTGTTTCCCGTGGCAAGGCCTGGAGCGTTTTCCTGAGGGCCTTGACTGCTTTTTTTTGCTTCCACCACTAGAGCGCGCGACGTTCCGGGTTGGGGCTATTTACCTTGCGACAAATCATTGATAAGTTCCGGGAAAACAATCTGCAGACTTACCATCTGTTCATTGATTTCAAGGCAGCGTACGATTCAGTAAAGAGAAATAAGAGAAACTACTCCCCTTCCTGTTTACCCTATTCACTTATATGAATGGTTGGATTTTTGTGCCATACTGGAAGCCATAAAAAATAGCTTATCAGACCAGTAGATTGAAGATATTTATTCCAGGAAGTTTCAGGATGAACTAGAACACTTGTTTTACTCACTTAGTAACCTAAATCTTAACAGCATGACAAATACTCAACACGTGAACGGTTTTTTTAACCGGTAGACGATAAAAGTGAGGAAGGTCAGATATCTAGAAATCCATTATATCGTTAATTCTCGCAAATCTGAGCACATTAACAGTTTCAGTAAAAGTCACATCAATCATGCAACACATTTTTTCTAACGATAGGTTCGCATTGAAATAAATTCAATGCGCCACTCGTAAAATTTATGTGGTTTCCATTGCATGAAAAGCGTTGAAATCCCCCCAAAAAAATATAACAGTCATTTATCATACAGCATAATTTAAATTAACTGAGAACTCTGCCACCCAGTCAAAGAAGCAGCAACACCATCAGTGTTTCACCGGAATTCTTTTCATTCGAAATAAAAAAAAAACAATATCAGCAAAAGTTAGTCGAAATTAATGCAATATTCATCCACACTCCGGCAAACCCCGATTCGAGTTATGGATGAAAGTGGCTTCCGAGGCGACTGGTATGATAATTTATTACCATTTTTCTATAGAACACACCGCGCCGCCACGTAACCGACACCTTCTGGCGCACGTTTTCCCAACAGCAGCAGCAGATGTCAGAGCAGAAACATCCCCCCTTCACCGGATCATCCGGCAGATCGAAACGGAAATCAGTCAGGACACAAATTGCGAACCCATTCATCCTGGCGCGCGGCAAAGTCGTCGACGCCTGAGCCAGACCAAAACGTGACGGGGAGACCTCTCACAGTCAGCCAACCGCCCGTTCTGCTTCCGAAATGAAGAAACGTTAATTAAGATTTACATTAAGATAGAGATGAGATTTTAATTCCGGCGGACAATCGGGCCATGCTTGGGAACCCATCTTCGTCGGTTTTCCACGCGCACACCGTGTGAGATGTTTTCCCGAAAAGCGAAATCCTCAACCGAGATGGGGAGGCAAATGCTGATAGCCATCACCCAGAAGGACAGAAGTCGGGCCTTTGAAGTTTTGTTCAAGTTGAATTCGTGTCACAAAGGAGGGAGGGAGGGGGAGGCGATTTCCTTTCAAGTATTTCCCGCTCTGATGTGTCATATGCAAACCAAACAAGCCTAAGGGATGAGCGGTGGATGAGGAAAGTTTTCACTGACAGTTGGAAATCGCTTTCCAACTGTCCGGACGAGATGCGGAGTTTTTCCGTTGCGATGCCTATCTGTGACGAATGGCTATGGAATGGTGGAAGGTTTTTATTTTGTCGAGATGAAGCTGTGTTTAATCGTTTGAGAGAAATGGAGGATAAGGTCAGGGATCATCCGGATTATTAAGTAAAAGAACATGTATGAATAAATAATCATTTATGATCATGCGACATTAAATAAATGTTACACATGTTGGTAAATGATAAATGAGCATTATTGGTAGGTGTTGTAGGAATTGATGCATATGCTCCCATTTCAATACGATAAGTAATATAAAAAAATTCAATTGAATATATTTTGTATTACTTTGCTCGATTCTTTTTGCATTTGTGTAACAAGACCAGCCCAAGTCAAAGCAAAGTCATGCTGAAGGAGTCTGGGTTTGATTCCCGGTCGGTCAAAGATCTTATCGTAATGGAAATTTCCTTGACTTCCCTGGGCATAGAGTATATTCGAACCTACCACACGATATACGAATGTGAAGATGGCAACTTTGGCAAAGAAAGCTCTCAGTTAATAAGTGTGGAAATATTATTTGAAAAATATGCTGAGTAGCAGGTTATTTTCCAGTGAGAACGTAATGCCAAGAAGAAGAAGATGACATGACGGATGTCGTTCAAAGTTCCAGTAGTTTGTTTGTTTGAATTTGTTTGAATTTGTTTATATAAAAATGGGCCATCCTAGAGATGAGACTTGCTTAGTAATCCGCGTGAAGCACCGACGAAGACGGCCAACGCGTGACGTGATGGCGCTGTTCTACTCTTCTGGATCCCGCTGATTACCGCACTCTAGATAGTGTCAGTCAACAACCACCGGTAGCAGACAGTCAGAAGCGGCTGCTTTATCCTTTTTGTCCTGTTGATTCCGGGTGCTATTTCAAGACAGAGAAAGCATATTTTTCTCTCCGAGGGGCTACTGACGGCTGCAGACATGAGCGTAGCCAGGGACATTTTTTTAAAGGTTGTGTTCAGCGTTCAAATAATTAAAAATAGTATCATAGTGATTTTCTTCGAATTTGGATTAAAAACAGGCTTTTGCCAAAGATCATTCGAAGATTTCGTTTAGAATCGGAAACGCGTTTGCAAGAAATCTACCGACAATTATAATTTTGAAATTCATTAAAATTCTGCAGAGCATCTTCCCAGCAGAATTTTTTTTATTACAGTCTAATACCTACCGCGGTATACCGTTAAGAAAGCATAAACAATGTATTTAAATTTTTGTTTAGTTTTAAACACAGTGAGTGACAGTTTGTTTAAATTTGAACATATTTAACATATTTTGTTATAATCTTGTTTAATGTAGAGGAAATTATGTTTTGTTATAACTTGGTTATTTCAACTACTAATCAGCCGAAGTAATAGCAAATTTTGTTAGAAAAAATGTGCTTACTAAGTTTCAAAATGTGTCTAATTTCAAGCAAAATATCCTATGTTGGTGTTTATATATTCTTTGGCACAAAATGTGTTTTACGGTAGAATTACCTCTTCATCGTGTTTTGTTTGATATCAATTTTGTTCAATGTAAATCAGCGAACCTTCAGGAGACTCATAAAAAATACCGTTTCATGCAAGATTTTGTTTCAATGCTGTGAAAACCTTGTTGTATTATTTTTAGTTTATTCTATATCTGATGATATAATAAAGATTTGCATAAAAAAGGTTTCAAAAAGATCAACTGTGGTCTGAGGTATACCATTTTGAATGTTTGCGATAATTTTTCGATACACTCCTTATTCGGCTAGCAATTCTACAAGCTACGCTTCAGAATAAATCTGTGCATATCCTTCAAAAAATTCGTATGGCTTTGCCTCTCAAACTCGTTCAGGAATTTCAACTGAAATCTCTCAACAGATTGATTAGGATATTTGAGGCCCTCTCTTCAAAAACTTTACAATAACTTAAAAATGAATTTTTGAAATGATATCTGGCAAATCCATTACAGATATTTCCTCACATTGCTCCCTTGGATTATGCTTTGAGTAACTCGATGAATACCTTCTAAAATCGCTCCAAAATTTCTTAACGGAGTTTTTTTTTCAAACCAAATGGAATGATCTGCGAACAATTCAAAAATTCTGACAAAGAAAACTCCTGGAAATATCCTTAATAAAATCATTAAGGGCCGATTTCTTCACCGTTTGCCCATATGATTAAAGTAGGCTTCATGCCTAAGCGGTGATCAAGAAACCGCTTATAAGAGAATCATGCGAAAATGCCACTAATTTAGCAGTTTGAGATTTCAGATTCGTGGAAGAAATTCTTCCATAAGCCTAGGGCAAAAAAAACAACTTATTATAAAGTTATGTAGCGATCGATTATTATTCCGTTAAACTTCACGTTGAATTTTGATTGGGCAAAATTACCGCTTCAAATTTGGTATGCAAACTAAGGGGCAATGACTAGTGAATAAACTTGAGAGTGTTCAATCAAACGAACCATGCAGCAGCATGGGCACAAACCAGAAATCAGAGATGTCACTACTGTCAGTCTCATGACAATGGATCATTAAAATAACCGAAACGGCCGCTATGGAAGGCATAGATAGCGCCACCGTGTTTGACAGAACAGCAATGCTGTCACAATGTTAAATTCCATATACAGTGGCGCCTTTGTTTTGATGAGGTGAGCACTGACAAAAACTACCTTCAATGATCCATTGGAACCGTTTCCGGAAGACTGGCAAACACACATCGCTACACAAAAGCAGCACGAGTAAATCGACTGATAGACTGGCAAAAAGTAACACACATCGAAGTGAACGATTCGATTCGGTCAGAATCAAGCGTTAGCGATTGGAAAATTAGAAACTCCTCAGCTCTGCACGACATTCATTGGAAGAAAAGTTAGTGGATCGATCATTGCTGCAAGTATACACTGCAGAAATAACAGGTGGCATGAAACTAACGTGAATTTCCCGATTTCACTTCAGGCACGTGGTCTCATCTGACGCGCCAACACGATCGCCAACATCCCGTTGTTCCAGAACCGAACAAATAGGCATTCTCCTCGAGCCATGTATAGAGCTCTCGGTAAGTTGCAACGTACCAAGCCGGATTACCGTCAAGTTGACTTTCGCCATTTTGTTTAGCCACGCTGGACGAAAGGAAAACCAACAGAAACACCGGAACCGGAAGATAGAACCGATGAGATACCGAAACAAGCAACCAGAAAAAAAGCCTGCAAAAGAAGTAAGTGCTTGCTAGTGAATTTCAGCTGATAAGGGACTAATGAAATATCCCTTTAGGGCTTTTTTCTGTTTTGTCGACTAAGTGCTTGGACACCCGAGCGTGGCCGGAGGAGCGACGGAGCAACACCGGTGTTGACGAACGCGACCACTGACAGTCCAGACACGGCAGAGTCAATTCGGCTGGGTTCTGCGGTGGCAAACAGCGACGTGTGCGTGCAGTCCGTTACGAAAGGTGCAGTAGTCGACTTTCTGGCAAAGCAGCCATCCATAGAGGGGGGATGCTGACAGCCGTTTGCCTGCGCACTGAGCGCACAATAAGCAAGCCTTGCCTTGCAAGCTAGGGGGCAGTACGAACGAGGAACGTTCGGCACGACACAAGGAGTGTAATGCCTTGGCACTCAATCATGCTGCTCTTCGGTCAACGTCCGGCCGAATGGATCTCCAGCGCGTAAGCCAAGAAGAAAACGGGGGCACCCAAATGATGAACCGTGAGTAGAAGAAAATTGTAAGAGATAAAAAAGATCAAGTCAGGATTAGGGCCTAGTTAGGGTAGTCAGAAAGTAGGTTGGAAGATGGGAGAAGCAAATAACGTTTGCATACGATATAATCCAATTGGTTGAGGTGTCAAGTTCATTAGCCGACCGACCAAGCTTCAATCCCGCTAGGTCAACAGTTAATAAAAACTTTACAGCAGCTTCTCTTGAGGAATTCCCACAAGACAATCTCTCGCAAAATTTATATGTTTGAAACTTCTAGCCGCAATACTCTTGAACATATTTGAAGTTGTCTAACAGGAATCTCTGAAGGATTCGATCAGAGATTTTTCCAAAGACATCATTATAAAAAATCCATTATTTTCAAACAATTTTTTCTCATTGAAGTTTTCCATGAACTACAATAAGGATACTTCTAAAACTTTTTGGTATTTTTATGAAATTCTTCCAGGAATTTAATCTGGCTTTCTTTTTAGGAAGTTGATAGGAATTCCTAAAGGAATATCTCGTGAATATTTGCACAGTTGTGCTCTAGTTTTTTCCAGCAATTTTTCGAGGCATTAAATCTAAGACCGGTTCTTGAAGGGATTTCTTTGAAAGATATTCGAAGATTTCAGAGGTTTTCCCGTAGTTCACAGCAAAGATTATTTCCTGAAGTTTTCATAAAAAAATTCAGAAAAGATTGCACAACAATGGGCTATGGCTGGCTATATGGACAATGGATTGGACCAACAGCAACAGCAGTGATCTCCCTCCTACCTTCGCGGTAGATGTGTTCTGGAGAGCGTAGTAGAAATATGAGATAGGTTAAAAATAGGTTCTGCATCAGTGTATACAGAAACACTATGACACTCGGCACAGAAGCGGCCAAGTGCACGGCGTGCCTGTAAAAATAAAATAGAAGGAATAAAAATAATAAAAAATCAGAAATAACACTTTGTAATACTGGAATAAATCTAGAAAAAAATTGAGAAAAATGATGATGAAATCCTGGGTAAACTTATGAAAAAATCTTTGAATGAACTTCTGATGCAATTTCTGGAGGCATGGCTAATGAAATCACAAGGGAAAATTTAGAATAATATATTGTTATATTTTGGAAGTGTTTCTAAATAAGAGACACAGGCGAAAACCGCGGAAAATGAAGAATCTCCTTCAAACAGTATGATCTAACAATACTCAATATTGAAAGCATTTTCAAGTTTTCCAATAGATATTTTGTTAGAATCTGAGAGTTAGAATCTCATTGAATTCTTTTAAATTGATCAAATATTATCAGAATAATAATTGTAAATTTTGTGACTTAACGTATTCATTTAGTTGTGAGTTGAAACACAATAATTAATGTCTTTCCGATGTTGAAAGTTAAAAAAAAAAACAACATTTTATTAACCCCTCTACTGGCAGCTCAATTTTTTACCGCAAGAAAAAATTTCAAATCGCGATAACTTTTTTATTTCTTGGTATTTTTGCACCATTTTTTCACGAGTTGTCAAAAAACTAGTTTTCTTGTTTTAGAATCTGTGTTAACAATGATCATTGGACATCTGGATCCAGAGATATTCCGAAATTCCTTGGGGGACCTACGCGTAACCATAACCCACGCATATGACTCAGGCTACGTATTCGGATATTCACTCTTTTGAAAACAATACATTAATGAGAGTATGTTGTGAAAAAATGAAGCAATTTGATGCAGCCGTCTTTGAGTTATGAGTTATGAGATGTACCACGCTGGCCAAATAAAGATCTTGAAAACTTCAAAAAACCGCTCATCGTAATTTTCATATTTCTCTAAGAATACTTAACCAATTTGTATGATTTTTTCAGAGTAGCTCCCTACTACATGGCATTGTCTCTCTCTCTCTTTCTGGCGTTACGTCCCAACTGGGACAAAGCCTGCTTCTCAGATTAGTGTTCTTATGACCACATCCACAGTTATTAACTGAGAGCTTTCTTTGCCGATTAACCATTTTTGCATGTGTATATCGTGTGGCAGGTACAAAGATACTCTTATGCCCTGGGAATCGAGAAAATTTCCTCGACCGGTGGGATTCGAACCCACGACCCTCAGCATGGTCATGCTGAATAGCTGCGCGTTTACCGCTACGGCTATCTGGCCCCATCTGGCATTGTATAGCCCACATTTTATTTTATTTTTTTGATAAAATGACGTAAAACAAAATGGCCGCCCAAGACATTTTATATGGGAAATGTCGGTCCCCCAAGGAACATTGGAATACCTTTAAAACCAGATCACCAATCATCAATATCGACACGGATTCTTAAACTAGAAAAGTTTTTTGAGAACTTGTGAAATAATGTTGTAAGAATACCGAGAAACAAAAAAGTTAACGCGATTTGAATTTTTATCTTGTGGTAAAAAATGAAGCTGTCGGTAGAAGGGTTAAACAAATATTTTGAATACATCAAAAAACTAGCATCTGTGATTTCAAATAAAATTGCTTTATGTTTATCAGGTTTTATGATCGAAATCACCTATAACACTGCGGAACACTTTTTTGTCTCAAGCATTGAAATACCACTATTTACTTTATTAAGGGTTGCTGAATCCATTGCCGTTTTCAAACATACTATAGCACGTCTCGTTTTTTAGAAAACTGGCTGATAAAAATGTAAAATTTTATTTTATCAGCCAACTTGCATGCAAGTTTGTCAGCTTGTATGGTAGTTTATTTGCCCAATTTGCCACAAAATTCAAACTTCATGTGTATAACAATACATATCAACAAAGTTCATAAATACTTTCAATGCTCAAAAGTTATTTTTTTGGTTTTCTGAAAAGTAATGTATTTTGCTATTTGGGAGAAACGAAGAGTTTTGTAGAGACTGCAAGCATGTTCAGAAATCATTGTTAGTGGGAATCATAATTCATAAACTTTTGTAGTGAACTTCAGCTGATCTTCGTAGAATTCTCGCTTTATCTGGGTGAAATTTCGCATCTCTTGTGCATCTTGTGAAAAGATGTTTCTCAAAACAACTTTATTATATCGATGAGAATTTTTTTTGGTAAATATATAGAAGTTTTTAAGCCAATATTTTGAGCTACAGTGAGAGGCAAAATAAAGTGCCCACCTTACCAGTTTTCGAATTTCTCTCATTGATTTGGTTCAAATTAAAGTTAACACACCTAAATCTTTTGTGATATTTTATTTTTGATGTTCTTTTAAAGTTGCACTTACGAAATTTTGATTAAAAAAAGAATTTTACTTAAAGAAAAAGAAAATCAATTTGTATTGAAAAAAAAGTAGTGACAAAAATAAGTGCCCACTTCCTTCTTGGCCCCAGAAAAGATGATTTAAGAAAAATAAAAAGCAATTTAATAGTTAATGTGTCCTCCTTTGGCCTTAAGGACTTGCTGGAGGCTCTTCGGCATGCTTTTCACCAGGTTTTGTAGGTGTTGTGGATCTAGTTCTTCCCAGGCGCGCTCCAAGGCTTCAAAATAATTATTTTTGTTGGTAACACCAGTTTTTTCAACCCTAGCATCGAGAATCGCCCACAAATTCTCGATGGGGTTGAGGTCTGGGCTTTGTGGAGGCCATTCCAGCGGTTTAATCCGACAAGACCGGAAGAAAGACTTGGTCTTCTTTCCAGTATGCTTCGGGTCGTTGTTCTAGAGAAATATGAATTTCTCTTCAAGGCCCGTCTGGATCAGCGAAACCTCCAGATTTTCCAGCAAGATGTTAATGTAGGAATCTGCCGTCATTATTCCGTCGATTTTCACGACGCTTCCTACTCCACTCCATGAAAAACACCCCCAGACCATCACATTTCATCACATCACACTTCCATGCGTCACCGTTCCTTGGATGTGGCGCTCCTGAAGCTCGAGCTGTCTAACCGAGAGCGGCGGGCTCGTGTGTGATGCAGAGCACCACATCCAAGGAACGGTGAAGCATGGAGGAGGAAATGTGATGGTCTGGGGGTGTTTTTCATGGAGTGGAGTAGAAAACCTCGTGAAAATCGACGGAATAATGATGGCAGATTCCTACATTAACATCTTGCTGGAAAATCTGGAGGTTTCGCTGATCCAGACGGGCCTTGAAGAGAAATTCATATTTCTCTAGAACAACGACCCGAAGCATACTGGAAAGAAGACCAAGTCTTTTTTCCGGTCTTGTCGGATTAAACCGCTGGAATGGCCTCCACAAAGCCCAGACCTCAACCACATCGAGAATTTGTGGGCGATTCTCGATGCCAGGGTTGAAAAAACTGGTGTTACCAACAAAAATAATTATTTTGAAGCCTTGGAGCGCGCCTGGGAAGAACTAGATCCACAACACCTACAAAACCTGGTGAAAAGCATGCCGAAGAGCCTCCAGCAAGTCCTTAAGGCCAAAGGAGGACACATTAACTATTAAATTGCTTTTTATTTTTCTTAAATCATCTTTTCTGGGGCCAAGAAGGAAGTGGGCACTTATTTTTGTCACTACTTTTTTTTCAATACAAATTGATTTTCTTTTTCTTTAAGTAAAATTCTTTTTTTTATCAAAATTTCGTAAGTGCAACTTTAAAAGAACATCAAAAATAAAATATCACAAAAGATTTAGGTGTGTTAACTTTAATTTGAACCAAATCAATGAGAGAAATTCGAAAACTGGTAAGGTGGGCACTTTATTTTGCCTCTCACTGTACATTGTTTGTAGTTAGATTTTTAGTTCTTAAACATTTTTTGGAAGAACGTGTGATAGACTCCTGGAAAGATTTTGATCTTGGATAACGCAATATTAGCGTTATCTGGAATGAATAACAAATGAAATCTCTCCAATCTTGTGAAAATTATTATAGGTGGTTCTCGAAAATATCTTAATCTTACTCCCGAAAATTAATAATGTTGACAAATTTGGTTAGACATTTTTAGTTATTTTTCCAAGATTCTTCTTATTGTGTCTCGATGAACTTATAAACAGATGTTTGAAAGTTTCATGAAAAGATTGGGAACTTAATGAATTTCAGATGATCTTGGAAAAAATGTTGCATTACTCGGGATGGATCACAAACAAAACTTGTATCTGCTATGAATATATGTTGTTTCATAATGAAGTTTTTAGAAGTAAGAGGTCACAGCTTCAAAATGGTTGAGAACAAGTGCCCTACAGTATCAGTTAAGAAATTTCTGGAGAGTCATTAAAGGAATTGTTTCGTTGTGAATTTCCAGAAAAAAAAACTGAGAGAATCCGTGAAAGTTTTTAAGGAGGAATATTTGCTCTAATTCTTATTAGAACTCATACCTTGATTACTGGCGATTTTAACCTTTGCGTATCTGACCTATTTTTAACAACCAAAATTTCGTGATCTTTGGCTCTAATGTCCACAATGTTCAGCCGATTTCAATAAAACTTTGACACAACACTATTAAAATTTCGTGACCTATACTGATGAGGTTCCTAGTTTTATACTCCCAGCCAGGCATTGCAGAGTTCGCTCGCACGATCAAAGCAAGCGTAGAAAAACATCCCATCTGATCAGCAATGTATCGAAAGTTGTAGCAAGTCTGATAAATAAGAGCGGCAAACGAGAGCGCCAAAGAGACAGCGATGGTAAAATCCATTTCTCTCGCTTGTTTACTTTACTGGCACGATAAACAATTCCCGAATTTCCGATAGCAATAGTGTCCCCCAGGTTTGGAGCTTGTTTAGAGTGGTTTTTCCATGCACTGATAGCTCACCAATCTGATCAAAGTTGTAGCAGTATACGATAAACAGTCTCTCATAATGTGTTGAATATTATGCTAGTTACAGAGAGCGATACGTGAAGATTCTCTCAATTTTCTTAGAATTCAATCCCTGCTCCCAACGTAAAATCTTAAAAATTTATGGATCGCATGTTAGATTTGCAATTATCGAATTGTTGTCCTTTTTCAGCGCTCAGAAATTTGCTTTAGGATATTGCGGAAGTACATGTAGATGGCCCTATGTTGCATACAATTACTCAACATGTATTAATTTATGATCTAGTTTCAAACACTGTAGCTCTGTTGGATTCGTGCAAAATAATTATGCAAATGTTTCAATTGACCTTCGAACAGACCCCACGAAACTTCCGTATAAATCAGGAACCTATCGTTTGACTGCGGTTCCCAGTACAGGTCACGAATAGTGTGTGCTGTTGAGCCAAAATTTTATTGAAATCTCTGAAATTTGGTTGTACAATCAGGTATCAGGGACGCAAAGGTTAAAACCAAGCCACTGAAAAAACCCAAGCAATTTGACTCCTAGAAGAGTCCCAGTTTCCTGAAGAATTCCCAGAAATCTAGAGATAAAGAGGAATCATCCGAAGACTTCTTTATGGGATGCCTGCCAGCATTCTGAAATTTTTATGGAAATTGGTGAATGAAACGTCTGAGGTCATCCCAACACCCCTTATTAAAATCCTGATTAGGCCCATGGCAGCAGTGCAACGTCCTTCGCACCTTTTGTGATGTCGACACAAGCCGGGTGAAGCACACCTTAATAATTGATATTCACATTCCGTTTTTCCGCTCGGAGAGAAGCAAAAAAAAAATTATCGGTGAGGAGGAACATCTTTCGAGGGGAAAATCAGAAGGAAAGAAAACAGCACATTGAACGTCTTTATTCCGTGCGGGAGCTTGTGCAACGCGAGAAGAAAGAGGCATTATTCATTACCATATTAACGAGATGATTATCTAAACAAGATTTCCCGTAATTTCAGAGTACGTTAATTTGATAAGAACTGCTCGTGAACGGTTCGGATTTTCCTGGACTCTGTGGGGTCAAGCACGAACGAATGACGATAAGCCACGGTGTGGGGATTTCTGTCATGGCCAATTAATGTACCTTCATGATGGAAACATGATTTGCTTTGACAATGTCGCTCAGTTCGTGTACGTTTCTGAAATATTTACGTCGAGAGAACGAGCAGGGAACGGGGCCCAGATAGGCTTAGCGATGAACGCACAGCTGTGAAGCAAGACCATGCTGAGGGTCGAGAAACTTTTCGGGTTGGAAGTTATCTCGACTTTCCAGGATATAGAGCATTTTCGTATCTGCCACACGATTTACAAAAGCAAAAATGGTCAATTGTCAAAGAAAACTCTTCGTCAAAAACTGAGGAAGTGCTCATATGAATACTAAGCTGTAAAGCAGGCTCTGTCCCAGTAGGGACATAACGCCAGAAAGAAGAAGAACGAGCAGGAACGCTCAGATGAATGGACTCCGTTGTCGTTGACGGGATATGGATAATGCGATTGTTGTTTAATGGAGTGCTAATTTGAAAGCCGTGAATATGGCGACCGTTTAGGGCTGCGGATCTTGGATGACGGGACCCGCTTTGAGGCTTCCATTGCATATATAGGTTGTCAATCTGAATAATACACTAATGACGGGCGTTGATTAGGATGATTAGTTTCGGAGTGGGACACGATTATGCTCGATGGAGCACGGATATAATGGAATAGTTGTCATTCGGGAACGCAACGAACCATTCAGAAGGAGTGATAACAGTGGAGCGTGTGGATCGTTGCACACATACAGATGGATTTCATGGTGTACATTTCAATTATCCTTATAGCGAATTGATAAGCATCAGCAACGTGTTTTGAAATGGGTAACAGTTTTCGGTTTACGGTTGAAGACTCTGTAAAAACTATGTGTTACAAAGCGTTGATGCTGGTATAGGAGAGCTTCATGTTGTCGTTTTAGAAACTGTAATATTATAAATTAAGGTCAGGGATTGAATCCTGAGAAAATTTAGAGAATCTCTCACGTATCGCTCTCCGTAACTATCATAACATGCTGCACGTTATGAGAGACTGTTTATCGTATACTGCTACAACTTTGATCAGATTGGGGGGATAGTAGTGCATGGAAAAACCCTCTAAACATGCTCCAAGCCTGGGGGACACTATTGCTATTGGAAGTTGGTGGATTGTTCATCGCGCCAGTAAAGAAAAACACCTATCCCCAACGGTAAACAAGCGAGAAAAATGGATTTTATCATCGCTCTTTGTTTGCGGCTCTCGTTCGCTGCTTTCATTTATCAGACTTGTTACACCTTGCGATACAATGACGATCGTGGATCGCAACAGATGGGATGTTTTTCTTTGCTTGCTTTGATCGTGCTTCATACTCAAATGAGAGCGAATCCTGCAATGCCTGATTAAGGTTAATAAATTGGCAAATGCTTTTTTTTTCTCTCATATACATTTCTAACGATACCTATATGCCTATATTATATATTTGATTGGAGAACTATCAAACCAACGGTACTTACATATTCTCGTTCTTTTACATATGAAGACAAAAATGCTTACCTGGAATGATAAAAAAATAACAATTAGTAAGATAGTCAGTGATCTCAAAAGATATGTGGTTAAAATGAAAATCTATAGAAATCATTTCAAAGCCGATAAAAATTATATCTTGTCGTTCTATCAAATTCTACCAACAATACTTAGACTATTGAGCCTTGTTAACTGCAATAGCAGTACCGTAATCCGATGTAACATTGGTCATTTTTCAAATATTTCTTAAACATTTCTTTTGAATATTGTCATTTTTAGTTCTATCCTATAGGTTTCTTAAGTTTTTTTTGAAGTTTGTATAGTGATGATGAAAGATTGGAAGAGAAGGAAACGGTTTTTTGTTCTATTTCTGATTTCAACGTGTAAAAAACATGTTAACATAACAACTGTCAATATCCTTTCAAGTTTGATTAATTTGAACGAATCCAGAACATACAAAACGCTCATGGATATGCTTCCCAAATAACACTCTTTGTACAATCCGCAGAACCCATTTACAAGTGCTTCCGTTTTTTGCGTAAATCCATTCGAAATGGCGTGTATTGTGTTGTCAGAATTAAAGTCAACGAACTGGCAAAGTTCGACATATTCCCCCGAAAAGGAAACGAAACTCTACGTTGTTCAATTTTCTGTCCAATTAAACCGATTGACTTGGTGGTCGGATGCATATCCTTTACTCGATAACGATATGGTCGTGGATAAATGCCGATTGCGAAGTGGCGTCCAGACTTCCATTGAAATCGCTGGATTTTTTTCGGGATGATGCAATGGAAATGCAGCTACTTGAACATTTACGTACGATGCAATGCAACAAATGGGTAGGATATTTTATTGCATGAATCCATTCGTCAACCGAACAATCGGCGATCCTTTCATTTGTGAGTAAAGAGCTGTTGAAATGTTGAGATTCGCGATGAATGTTGAATGAAATTCAATGCGGATATTGTCCTATTGTGGAACGATAAGCATAATCCAAGTAGAATTCACCGGACAATAGCTTTATACCGTCTATCATTGTACGTAGATTTTAATTTACCATTTGGATCTATCACTCATCAAGATATTACTTCCTGGCGTTCGTTACGTAAGTGAACAAATGGATTCCATCAGCATTAGAACGGATTTCCAACAGGTGCTTTTTCAGCTACGGCAATCATTGTTTTACAGATAAAACCGAGCATTATGCTAGGTAACAAACGGATGCTGTATACATTTTATGTAATGGACAGGAGCATTATCCCTTTTGTCTCTTTTGCCCAGTCCCATTGGACCGTTCCAGTCTGTCTGGATTTTTATGCTTCATTGTTGGCACTTCCTGCTTGGGGTAGAACTCCTGAAATCTTTTATGGTTGCTTGGCACCATTTGGAGCCATGATTGCTGTTTCGGTCTTGACTGAATATCCTCATATCATTCCCAGTCTGCACTCCATTTAACTCGCCCGTACATTTTGCCGGTCTTGCAAACATTCCATCACGGTGATTGAAATATTCATTGGTCAAAGAAATGAATTCGTTTTGCCCGGGCAGCAAAAACAACTGTTTGGCCGTCGTTTCATTTCCCATTTTGGAAACTCCCTCCCCCATTCGGCGGCCCGGAATGACTATACAACGGTCCGAGTAGATGGACTGGGCGAACTCGCAAACAATTGACTGTGACACATTATTTTCACTGAAACTGGGCTACGGTAGTGCCGGAAAATGGCAAACGAGTTGGTTGGACAAGCGAAAGCGAACTCTATTTGGTCGAACTCAGGGGGGTTCAAACATGCTTACCTACGGATCACTTTTTAAAATTTAAATGTTGTGTGGAATATCTGTTATTTGTCGTATTTCCGCATGATTCTTCACGGGAACAAATTCATTCTCAAAATATGGAATCTGAGTCATGATTTTGGGAATAAAGTGTGTTTTTATGTTATGAAAATACACCATGATTTATATTCACGAAATCATGAATTATATCTTCGTAACACGCACCGTGCGTTACGATATTTTCCGTTGACAGCAAATCATGACTATGATTCCTAGAATCATGAATAATCGAACTTGGAATCATGAAGTGAATTCCGGAAAACGAAATTATTATTCATGAATACGGGTGCAAATCGTTTATGATTCCATGGCTTTTTTTGTAGGCCATGAATAAAAATCATGTAAATTGGTATCCTATTCATGAATCTGGATGAAAAGTTTCAGCTGTCAGTTTGCGCGAGTGTCAAAACTCAGAGGTCGTCATTGTTGTTTACTTGTAGTGCCCCGAGCAAGATTCCCGTTTCCCTCTTCAGGCGAAGTGGTGTTTTCGACGGAAAAAGCGGTGTGGTGACGGAAAACGGAGAATACAAAGAGTCACCTCCATAAAGCAGCACGGTGGCGGGTGGTGCATCCGAAAACACAGAACCCCCTGTTCAAATATCGTCAAAGTCTGTGGCAAGTGTTGGCAGTAGTGCACCGGATGAGGAACCACCACCTCCAGGAACGGAAGATACGGCATCGGTCCAAACGACGTCGCTGAGTACCCTGGGGTCACCAACAGTGATGCCATTGACGATGAACATGAAGAGGGGGAATCGAAAGCGACGACGATGAAGAGGAAGGACGGTTGGAGTACGAGGACTTTAGTTCCAGAGAAAAGACCAACATTGAAGCCATGGGTGATGATTTGGGAAAGATCCATCAGATTACCGGTGCCAGCAGCAATGACCTGGGACTGTGCGGTAGTGTATTTGTAATGTGTGGAACAGACTGTCGACTTGCTGGTGTTGTTAAGTCGATCCCTGGAAAATATGGTCAAAACAGTATTTGGTATTTAAGTCTTTGTTCGTATAACACTGCGGAACATTTTTTATTTTCGTCTCAAGCACTAAAATATCGCTATCTTCCTAATTTAGGATTGCCGTTTTCAAAAATATCACGTCTTTTTTTTTTAGATAAGGCACCGTGGAGTAAGTGGATGCAGTAGCCAACTTCATTGTTATGTACAGCTAACCTGAATAATGTAATCCAAACTTTTTTTCTGTGGGAAGCAAATGAAATTTCGCATTTTTTAATTCTTACGAACAACATTAATATCACCACCGACTCAGAAAATTTTCAAACCGGTTCTAACTGACAAAACTGACAGATGCGCGTAACGCCCAGAGTGTTTATGATTATTATTCATGGAACGGTTCGTTTTTGTTCATGATATTTTGTATTTTCATCATGATATCATGAATTTTATTCATGGTTTCATGAGATATTTTGTTTTTCTTTTCATGATTTTTTATTCATGATAACGGGAACAGATTTTTTTCCGTGCACGGTTGGGTTGTTTTGCCTCTCTCGCAACAGCAATATTATCAAAAACCCAGCTTCGAAGTTCAATGGAATAAGCCAAATTTGGGTTATATCAAGTTTACCTAACGGTAAGTTGTTTTAACCCATCACGGAGACTTCGAAAGCTAACGCTGGGTAGATTTATTTTTGCACTGAGTTGTTTTTTTTTTGTGCTGTCAAATGAAAACAACCTAATGATATAGTTTACCCAAATTTGGGTTATCCCACGGAAGTGCCGAATTGCGTCAAAAGAAGTCAAAGTTGGGTTGATTTGCGGCTCCGTGGGTGGATTGGATGCTGCTGGTGATGCTGTTGCTCCCGCATTTGACGTTTCTCCTAATGATTCTTGCTGTAGGATACAGTGGGGCAATCTGGCCATCGAGGCGGTCGATTCGGGCGTGAAGATACTCCCCCCGGGCTAGCTTGAACTTGATTCTCGTAAGAGTAACTCATAAACTTATCAACAACTAGAATGATCAGTACAAGTTTGAATTGAACTTCACTCTTACATGAAAGAAAATATGATTTATTATAAGCAGCCTAAACGAACTTAATGTAAACTGAAGCTCAGTTATCTACTTAAAAAGGGTGTCGATTAAGCCATACCCTTCTATCAGAACTTTTGATTGCTTGACCTATTCCTGACTTCGACGATGGATGCTTCCCCATCAACCACTCGGATATCTTCTGGCATTCCTCCCCGAGGATTCGTAGAGCGGTTTCCAACTAAGAGAAAGCTGCACACCAGTAGGCGAATTCCGGCGTGTATTTTCTTCGAAGATAAGAAAATTTTCTTGCTGGTACGTAATGGAAGAAAATTTATTCTCTTCGAAGAAATTGTTCGCCGGAATTCACCTACAGGTTTGTCCATTTCCGAGGTGATGCACCAATCGACTCTTCTCTCTCTCTCTCTGGGGCTGCACAGCGTAACATTGGTCCATTGGTTGCGCGTTGTAGGCGTTGTAACGAATTCCACTTGGTCAGTACATGTCACCCTAAGGATCGATGAGTCTACACCTAGCTGCTTAGACGGCTCCTGAACCGACTCCTGGCTTCTCTGATGTTCCATGATTGCTGGCATGTTGGACGTCACGTCTTTTAGAGCGGACTCTGACAGTAGTCTTACTCGCGATCCAGCTGATGGCATACAAGGGATTCCAGTGCAATAGGGTTGCTTTTTGCTGGACGGATGAGAGTGCTTGGACTCCAAATGATTTTCGGTTGTCGCAACTGTGGTAAATGACGCTTGCCTTCCGCGAAATAACTTTCCACGAACGCAAACGATATGCGTTCGCCGCAAAATCTGTTAACGAACTGAACCTGCCAGCCAACCGATCAGATTTCAACCGCAATCTTTTCCGAAATCTGCCACTCATACTCATGCATCAATCATCAATCACCGATCGTTCTGTTCCTTGCACACCTATGCATTGTATCATCCTCTCTCATTTTTCATCCTCGCATAGTCATAGTTTATTAAACACGCATTTCATTCATGCCTTCACAAATACAACCGAAGGCTGTGCGTGTTCGCATCATATTCGAACCAATTCGAACAAAACCAAACATGAGCTTTCGCTAGCTCACACGTCACAAGGAAAGCTCGTCGTGATCAGAACAAATTACGAAAACACTGAGACAAACAGACCTTTTTTTTATTGACACATGCACGGAATGAATCACTTTATTATTATTTGAATAACGCAGACTCTGTACACCACAATCGCTCGAATCCAAAACCAATCCAAATCCAATCAAATTGCAATTGCAATTCAAATTTTATCCAAATCTATTCCAATCCAAAACCTGTCCAAATCAAATCCAATCAAACACAAATCCAACCCCAATTCAAATCTAATCCAAATCCAATTCAATCCAAACCCAATTCAAATCCAATCTAATTAAATCTAAATCCAATTCCAATCAAAATCTAGTTAAAATACAATTCATATCCAATCGATATCCAATCCCACACCAGTCTTACTCCATTCCAAATCCAAATCCAATCCAAATTCAATCAAAATCCAATCCAAATCCAAAATAAATCCAAATCTATTCCAATCCAAATCCTGTCCAAATCAAATCCAATCGAAAACCAATCCAAATCCAATTCAAATCCAAATCCAGTCAAAATACAATTCATGTCCAATCAATACCTAATCCAATCCAACACCAGTCTAAATCCAATCCAAATCCAAATCCAATCCAAATTCAATCCACATCCAATCCAAATCCAATCGAACACCAATCCAAATTCAATCAAAATCCAATCCAAATCCAAATGTATTCCAATCCAAATCCTGTCCAAATCAAATCCAATCGACCACCAATCCAAATCCAATTCAAATCTAATCCAATCCACTTCAAATCCAAGCATATGAATTCAATATAAATCCAATCCAATCAAAATACAATTCAAATCCAATCAATATCCAATCCAACACCAGTCTAAATCGAATCCAAATCCAATCCAAATCGTGTTCAAATCAGTTCCAATCGAACACCAATCCAAATCCATTTCATATCTAATCCAATTCAATCCATTTCAAATCCAATCTAAATCCAATTCAAATCCAAATCCAGTCAAAATACAATTCAGTTCCAATCAATGTCCCATGCAATCCAACACCAGTCTAAAACCAATCCAAATTAAATCCGAATCCAATCCAAATACAATTCAAATCCAATCCACATCCATTCCAATCAAAATCATGTCCAAATTAAATCCAATCAAACACCAATCCAAATCCAATTCAATCCATATCTTATTTAAATTCAGTCTAATTCAATCTAAATCCAACCAAAAACCAAATACAATTCAAATTAAATCCAAATACAATTCAAATTTAATCCAAATCCAATTCAAATTTAATCCAAACCCAATCCAAATCTAAATTCAATCCAAATTCTATACAAATCTCTATTTAAAACTAAAATCTTAACCTAGGTCAAATCCGAATCAAAAACAATTCTAATCCATATCCAATCAAAACTCAATCTCAATCCAATCCAAACTCGATTCATGTTCAATCCAACCCAAATCCAATGCAATATAAATCCTATCTAATCTAAATCCAGTCCAATTCGAAATCTTAACTTAAATCCAATCGAATCCCAAATTAATTGAAACCCACTTCAAAATACAATTCAAATCCAAGTCTAATGCAATCCAATCCTAATCAAAATTTAAATCCAATCCGATTCCAATCAAAGTTCAATTCAAATCAAATTCAAACTAATTGAAATCAATCATAATTCAGATTTTGTCCGATACATAACCAATATATATGTAATGTAATCAAAATTCAAAACAAGTCCAATTTGAATCCAGCGCGATTTCAATCCGAATCAAATCCAAATCGTATCAAAATTCACTTCTACGAATTAAAGTTCGCCTCCAATTTAAATTTATAAAAGTTCAGATAAGTTTGAGTCTTACTTTTTTTTTCAAATCATATCGAATTCAATTTTAAAATCACTCATCACTTCATACACAAAGCGTATTCGAATGAAATTCCAGCCTAATCCAATTCAATCCACATACCAGCAAAATTCATTTCTATCTAATTACCATTGAAATCCATTCCAAATCTAATCTAAAGTTCAAACATTATAGATCTAAATCACTGTCATATCAATTTTCATTCCAAAACAAATGCTAATCCGAATTCAATAAAAATTAGATTTCTTCAATTGAATCTCAAAACCATACGCATTTGTCCCTTAACTTCTGCATAAAAATCCGGAGTTGAGAGTAAACATCGTATCGCATTAGTTACAATAATCTTCCGTGTTCCACAAAATTTAATTGTGGACAACCTCCGATCGTATTTTCATATTATCACGGAGACCTGTCGCTCCAGAAATTTTTTCTTGGGGACCTGTCGCCCCAAGCAAAATTATCTCGAAGACCTGTCGCTTCGGAGAACTTCAATTCGGAGACCTGTCGCTCCAGAATATACTAGCTCGAAGACCTGTCGCTTCGGCATATTATCACGGAGACCTGTCGCTCCGGAAAAATCGTCATCGGAGACCTGTCGCTCCGGAAAAATTCGATCGGAATCTTACCGTTCCAAATAAATTCAGTGTGGAGACCTGTCGCTCCAAGAAAGTTCCATATTTTCATCAACGAATACCTACCAACTACGCCATTGTGGTAAATGACGCTTGCCTTCCGCGAAATAACTTTTCACGAACGCAAACGATATGCGTTCGCCGCAAAATCTGTTAACGAACTGAACCTGCCAGCCAACCGATCAGATTTCAACCGCAATCTTTTCCGAAATCTGCCACTCATACTCATGCATCAATCATCAATCACCGATCGTTCTGTTTCTTGCACACCTATGCATTGTATCATCCTCTCTCATTTTTCTTCCTCGCATAGTCATAGTTTATTAAACACGCATTTCATTCATGCCTTCACAAATACAACCGAAGGCTGTGCGTGTTCGCATCATATTCGAACCAATTCGAACAAAACCAAACATGAGCTTTCGCTAGCTCACACGTCACAAGGAAAGCTCGTCGTGATCAGAACAAATTACGAAAACACTGAGACAAACGGAATGAATCACTTTATTATTATTTGAATAACGCAGACTCTGTACACCACAGCAACGTGTCAGAGCGCTCCTCATGGCCGTACTCTGACCACTTTTGAAAGCCTTCCAAAACTAGGCTTTCACTTTCACCTATGGTTAACTTACCCGATAAACTTAATTATTACCCGACGGATGAAAATAAGCGTGTTAATGAAATAGAAATAATAAACCATAGAAGAATAATGTCGCTGGTGTTCCCTTTGTTCTCGCTCAAAAACATGTTGGGTACAAAAGTGTCAAACTGCATACATTTTCGCATTGACATTT
The DNA here is from genome assembly GCF_002204515.2 of Aedes aegypti. Taxonomy (NCBI): domain Eukaryota; kingdom Metazoa; phylum Arthropoda; class Insecta; order Diptera; family Culicidae; genus Aedes; species Aedes aegypti. The sequence continues at coordinate 408,338,783 of NC_035108.1, forward strand.
ATAGCCCCGCCTATCTCCGCCAGCAAAAGATGTTCCGACAGCGACATTCTTCTTCTATGGTTTATTACTTCTATTGTGAATGAGCATAATTATAATTTACCTGATGGGTATGATTATTGAGCAAGCGATCGTTAACTGAAAAAAATGTTGGAGATTCTGCCTTTGGAATTCCGGCTACGAAAAATATTATCGTTCATCTGTCTGGTCTCAACGATTAGTATGCGCAGTGGGCAATTCCAAACGTTAGATTTATGGCTGCCCCGCAATTTGCGCATATAAACTTATTGATAACTTCCTCGACAGGATAGACGTCCTTAGCGTGAGAAGAACCTCCGCAAATCATGCATTTAGCATCCATCCGGCAATGTTTGGTACCATCACACCACTTTTCGCAATGAGTGTTGTTGAGGGGTACTGGAAATTTCCTACAGTATTTTGGAAATGTTCCCATGTTTTGCTTTTTTAACCCGTATCCGACCGGGTTAAGAAAAAAAATTCAAAAAATTCTCGTGAAGCTATTTTCTATCCGATTTGCAAACTTCTTTCACTATATGAAATCCAAACTCTTCTATTTTCCTATGCTGGAGAAAGTGGTCAAAAATTTTGCCTGTAGTCGGAGTTATTCCGGTGTCCTCCTGGGTCAAGTCGGGTGAAAAATTGATTAACTTCCTTTCCCGAACAGTTTTATGATACTAAACTGTCATTTAACAACTCAAGTTTTGTAGAAACAGTCAATCTTACAACATGAAAGATATTCAAGTGATTTAAGGAGTCACTTTCATGGAAGTTTCCTTGAAAAACTGAAATATGCCTTCCGGAAGATCCGGAACATCCGTAAAAGTAGTCAAATTGTTAAAAATGACTTGGAAAGCCGCGATAGTTTTCATTCTCATTAGTTTTCAACATACATGGACATAATCAATGCTTCATGAGAATTTTTTTTTTCTTAACCCGGTCGGATACGGGTTAAAGCTTTCATTTTTTTAGATCACTTTTTGTTAAAATGTACTAAATAAATTCTTGGGATAGCCTTTTCTTTTGAATGCCAGATTGGTTTCTTAAATTCATAATGATTACTTGGGCTGGGTAAAATCAAGTAAATAATTTGTTTCATTGTTTATCTCTTTAGCTGACTTACAATCAGACCTTCCAAGACATCCTTGAACAAACGTTCAGTTTTGTCGTCATAAGTAAAAAAATGTGCTTCGGAATTGTTTTCGGAACAACAAGATCTCCGCGAATCACGACCTGAAAACCGCTGGTCTAACTTTTGATGAAACTATTGTAGCCGGTGTCCCCATTGATGCCGCTGCTATTTCCTTGTACACTACTCTAGCGGATGTTTATGTTCGGACATGATTTTTTCACGATGAGTTTGTGGTTGCTGCTGCTGCTGCTCGGATAATAGTCCCACAGTAGTTCGATAACTCTGCAGTTCCAATGGACAGTAATTTCAATAACTATTTCAGGATTTTAATTTTCTGTCTGAGCCATTTGAGTTTTGATTGTGAGCACAATGTAGTGTTTGTATATGGGAAATAGTTCAGATACAGAATGGACATTCAATAGCGTTGTTCATTTGTTTTTATGTCAACGGTGAATTCTATTGTAGGCAATAAATAAAGTTCAGGGCCTGATGCCGATATCGGTGTATTGACAATTTTAATAGCTCGTAATAGAGGTTGTATTTTCAGATTTTCTGGTCTTTTTTAAGGCTCTTAAATACACATTTTGTGAGATTGAAGAGATGTTGCTCTTTCCGAACTGAAATCTACATACAGGGTGTTAGGTTCGTGAGTGCAGACATTTTAAGGGGTGATAGAGGACCATGTTAGATGAAAAAAATCGTTCTACGGATATGGTCAATTCTCAACTGTTACCGAGTTATTAAACATTCAATGTTTTAGGATATGTTTGCCTTTAAGTGGTTATAACTTTGGAATAGTTCAACGCATCTCAATTCTCTTACTTCCATTTGAAAGCTAATTAAATTTCCAATCTACTAACAACTTTACATCTAATGGGTTTTGCAAATAAATTCATTTTTAAGAGCAAATAAGTTCAAAGGTAGTGATTTTTCTCTTGTTTTTGTCAGTTTACTTTAAAAAATGCGTAATAAATTTCATGCTTGTCTTAAGCAAAGTTGTGTGCTTCAAGCTGCTCTACAATTCGTTCTTTGACACCAAACTGCTATCTCTACGCGTTCTCTTGTAATTTTGATTTGAACACGCCACTTTGGGTCATAAATTTTGGTCCGTAAACGCAACAGGGAACAGTTCATTTCACCCCACTGTGTTGCAAAACTTGACGCATTGTTTGCATCCGCGCACAGCACACTTGATCTCAGGTTTAGACAACAACAGCTTGGCGCGTATGATTAAGCACACGCTGCTGTGCGTTCTTTTGCATGCTGTTTGAAACTTAAAATAAATCGTTTTTGTCCGATGGAAATCAAATTTTCAAAATGTTGAAGGAGTGTAGTAAAACATTGATCGGTTTGTTATTTTTCTGTTGATGATTGATCTGAATTGTAAGCAATAATTGTCATTGCTCGTAGAGTTAATGTTTCAAAGTACTGCATAACAGTATTGATGAAACAACATTGAACATACAGATAATGTTTATCTGGTTGATTCATATCAGTTTATTTGAAGGCTCTGTGCAATGTTCCAAAGACTGCAAGGATGCTGCTAAACATTTGGAAGCAGTAACACGCTTACGATACTTAAAAGCTTTGAGTGTATCCCAGTCCCAATTTTACTGTGAATCTCATTCAACTGTTAACGCCAGGAGTTAAATTGTTTAATGATTCATTCAAAAATAACCTAGAAACTTTGCTAGAAGTTTCCCCAGCCCTATTAACTATTCAAGAATATCTCGAGAAATTAATTCAGGGATGCATCCAGACATTTAAAAAAAAAGTGTCTACACCGAGGAATTGTCAAATAAACTCTTCTATGAATTTTTCAGCTCTTCTTTAAGAAATTGTTCATGGTAACACTCACCAAATTTGTAGTGGAATTCGTTTAAAAGTGCTTACTAAATTCATCCTGATATTTACTAAGGTATTCGTGTTGAAATTTATCTAGGGATTACACCAGGAATCTCTCAGGTTCTGTTATAAAAGCAGGATAATCGTCAACAAATTCAAACTGGATTTTCTCCAGATGTTTTTTGAGGAATACATGTAATTTTCAATTCAATTCTTCTCAAATTATCCAACAAATTCTTCATAGAGGTGCTGAAAAATGTTTGAAACAAGAAATCTCATGAGGATATCGATGAATGAGTTGATGCAAAAATTCAATTCCAGGAATCCTTGAAAAAATCTTCAGTAGACTCGATGGAAAAATGTCTGATAATATTCCTTGAAGAACCACTCGAAGTTTGGTTAATTGTGTTTACTTTAAAGATCCATTTCTCCAGAATTGTTGAATTGAGTTTCTCCAGGAATTTTTCTATACATTCTTTCGGAGTTCTTCCAGTTATTCTTCCGAAGTACCTCTGGAGCTCCACCGGTAGATTCTCAACAGTTCTTCCGAAAAAGTCTCCAGAGCTCCACCGAGAATTTGTTCTTCGGCAATTCCTTGGGACTTCATCCGGGTACTCTTAGGGAGTTTCTTCTGGAATTCCTTCGAAGCTCCACTGATTTTTTTTTCAAACGTTGCTTCCTAAATTCCTCTGGAATCCCTCCCACAATTTCTCCGGAGCTCCTCCAGGAACTGTACTGTAGTTCCTTTAGGAATTTACACGCGAATTGCTTCAAGAATCTGGCAGCTTCACCAGAAATTCTACCGCAGTTTCTCCAGGAATCCTGCCGGTTGTTCCTCCGAGAATTTTCCAAGAATATACCCGAGAGTTTTCTTGGAAGGCCTCCGGGAGTTCCTCCAAAAATTTCTTCAGGAGTTCTTCCACAAATTCCTTTGAGAGGTCCTCCAAGAATTTCTGAGGATTCCTTTCCCGGGAATTTCTTCAAAATTTTCATAGGGAGTTCCTTCAAGAATCCCTTGAGACCTCATCCTAAAATTCCTGAGTTCGTAGGAAGCCGCTATGAAGAAAATCCAATGGAATTCCCTGTAGAGCTCTGGAGGAACTCCGGAGGATATGCTGGATGGAATTCAGAAGAATTACTGCAACAATTTTGGAAGAATTTCTTGAGCAACTTCGGAGGAATAACCGTTGAAACTACGAAGGAATTCTCGGAGGAACTCTGAAGGAACCCTGGACAAATTCGTACAGAACACTTAAGGAACTCCTTAGCCGAGTGGTTAGAGTCCGCGGCTACAAAGCAAAGCCATGCTGAAGGTGTCTGGGTTCGATTCCCGGTCGGTCCAGGATCTTTTCGTAATGGAAATTTCCTTGGCTTTCCTGGGCATGGAGTATCATCGTACCTTCCAAACGAGAGACGAATGCGAAAATGGCAACTTTGGCAAAGAAAGCTCTCAGTTAATAACTGTGGAAGTACTCATAAGAACACTAAGCTGAGATGCAGGCTCTGTCCTAGTGAGGACGATAATGCCAAAAAGAAGAAGAAGACTTAAGGAACTCCGGAGGAATACCAGGAGAAACTCTTGAGAAATTCGCGGAGGAACTCTGGGATATTTCACGGAGAAAATCTAGGGGAATTTCCGGAGTAACTCTTGAGGAATTCATAGCGGAACTCCGGAGGATTTCCGATGAATTACTGCTCGAACTCTGGAAAATTCCTGGAAAAACTCCGAACTTTGGCGGTAATCCGAAGAAATACCTGCTGGAAATCCAAAGGAATTTCCGGAGCAAATCTGAAGGAATTGCTTGAGGAACTCCGACAAAAATTGCATGAGGATACCTGAAAAAATTCGTAGTCTACCTCCAAAAAAATTCCTGGAGGAACACCGAAAGATTTGCCGGGGGAACTGCGGAACATTTTCTAGAGAAACTTCGAAAAAAAATTTCTGAAGGAACTATGGAGGAATCTGGCGGGGTTTGACTGTAACTCTTAATAGTTCTGATTTAACGGCTACGCAGTCTTTCAGAAAATGAAACGAGGTTTATAACTTGTCCTACGTTTTGACCCGGGGTTGATGTCTTGAAACTTTGGAGAAATTTCTGGAGGATCTCCAAAGGAACTCCTTGAAGAACTCCGAGGATTTTCTGGAGGAACTCCGAAAGAATTCCTAGATCCATAAAGGGATTCCCGGCAAAAATTTTGAAAGAATTTTTGGAGAAATTTTCAGAGAAACTACGATGGAACTCCTTGAGAAACTCTGAAAGAATTCCTGGAGAAAATCCGAAAGAATTCTTGGAGAAACTTGGAAGCCCGGAGAACTTTGAAAAATTCCCGGTGGAGCTCTGCAGGATTTCCAGAAGGAAGTCTGTAGGAATTCCTGGAGGAATGCCCAAAACAGCTTTGAAGGAATTCCTGGAGGAACTCTTTAAAAATCCTGGAGGAGTTCCGGATGAATTGCTGGAGGAACTCCGGACAAATTGCTGAAGGAACTCCAGAAGAACTGCTGGAGATCTGCTGAGGAATTTACGAGGGCAATCTGGAAAAAATCCTGGAAGAATTTCTGAAAATACTACGGAATAACTCCAAAAGGAGCTATGAAGGAAATCCAATGGAATTCCCTGTGGAGCTCTGGAGGATAAGCTGGATACAATCCAGAAGAAGTACTGGAAAAACTCCGGAGGAATTTCTACAGCAACTCAGAAGGAATTATCGTTAAAGCTACGAAAGAATTCTCGGAGGAACTCTGAAGGAACCCTGGAAAACTTCCTAGAGAATCTCCAAAGCAAATCCCGGAGGAACTACGGAGCAATTCCAGTAGGAATTCGAAGGCGTTCTTATAGAAACTCCGGATGTGTTTCTTGAGGAACTGCGGAGGCGTTTCTAGAGGAATTTCTGGAGAAACTAAGGAGGAAATTCGGAAAAGTTAGCGTTGGAGCTCCAGAGGAACTTTTCAGGAATAACTGGATGAGGAATAGCTTGAGTACCTCCAAAGGATTTTCTGAAATAACTTTGGAAGAATTTCCAGTGGAGAATTTTCCGAGAAGTTGCTGATTGAAATCCAGATGAATTGCCTGAGGAAATGCGGAATAATTTTTGGAAGGATTTGAAAAAAAATCCTGGAGGAACTCCGGAAGAACTTCACGAGGAACTCTTGAGGAATTCCGGGAAGGAAGTCTAGAGGAGTTCCCGAAGAAACTCTTGAGACATTTCCTGAGAAATTCTGCAGAAATCCTCGAAGGGAATTTAGGGAATTTTTTGAAGTAGCTTCAGAAGAATTCCTTGTGGAACTCTGGAGCATTTCCAAGGAATTATTTGAGGAACTCTGGATAATTCCTGGAGAAATTCCGAAAAAAGGAGGAACCACGGAAGAAATGCGAAGGAATTCCTTGTAGAGCTTCAAAAGAATTCCCGGAGGAATATTTGGAATTTCTCCAGAGGCATTTCTGAAGGAAATTCCTTAAGGAAATCCTCGGCGAGGAATATCTAGAGAAAATTCCCACAGAAATTCCTAGGAGAAATCCCTAGATGAATTTCCTGGAGCAAATCCTTGGAGGAAATTCTGGATGAATTTCTGTAGCTAATCTCCAGAGCTATTAATGGAGGGATTTCGGAGGAATTGATGTAAGAAATCCCCGAAGAAAATTATGAACAAAATTCATTTATTTGGTTAACATCTACACAGATAACACTGAATCAACAATTTCACGCCACAATACTCGGTTCGTGGCCGCATCTCTCCATCCTCGGTTCTGCCCCACGCTCGCCAAATCGATACGCACTTGATCCGCCCACCTAGCTCGCTGCGCTCCACGCCTTCTTGTACCAACCGGATCCGAAGCGAACACCATCTTTGCAGGGTTGCTGTCCGGCATTCTTGCAACATGCCCTGCCCATCGTATCCTTCCAGCTTTGGCCACCTTCTGGATACTGGGTTCGCCGTAGAGTTGGGCGAGCTCGTGGTTCATCCTTCGCCGCCACACACCGTTCTCCTGCACACCGCCGAAGATCGTCCTAAGCACCCGACGTTCGAAGACTCCAAGTGCTTGCAGGTCCTCCTCGAGCATCGTCCACGTTTCATGCCCGTAGAGCATAGGTTCCCAAACTTTTTAGATGCGCGACCCACCCAGCCATCATGCGTCTTCTTCGCGACCCACCAGAGAGAAATTATTGTACAAATGAGTTATTTATTGTAACTTTCATTGTCTTTCGATACTTTGTCTATAATTAATGACAAGGCGCGATAAACATGCTCCAAATCAGTTGAAAGTTTTAGTTTGAGTTGGAGTTTTAGAAAAATGAAATGTTTGAAAGTCGTTAGTTTTCATTCTTTTCTTACTTTACCGTCGAAATAAACTACTTTTTAACGAGAGGTTAATAGGAATTTAAAGAATATTTAATTTTAAAGGACTAATTATCATATACAACCATTTTTTTTTGCCAAAAAACTAAACAACTTTTACCATTAAATCACAATTATTTTAAGAACGTGATAATGTTTTTAGCAGGGGGCCATCAAAAGACGATCTCTCCGTAGCTTACAACAAAAACACGTTGAAGATAGTTTCTCTTTTTATTTAGTGGCTTACACAATTTTTTACTCATTTACTTGCGTATTTCTAGAAATCGTGTAATTTTTGAGCAATGGCACACTAAAATCAATTCCGTCATTATGCACCTTACCCAGCTTAAACCCACGTTAATGAGTAGTTATAAGTTAACGTGAACAACCCAAAACTGTCAGATTCCCCAAAAACGTCATTTTCCCAAAAGTGTCAACATCATGTTGACCACGGTTCATGTATATGTGGTTGACAAGCTTGGAGGGCCCGTGGTTTTTAGCCTGCTATCAGTATACAATTTCCAAGCTGGACATTTCAGTATAACAGCAATTTTACGATATTTATTTTTTTGTTGAAGTTTCCAAATATACTTTTAATAATTGGAAATTTGTTGCGACCTGACAACTTTGACAGAAAAAGTTAAGATGTGTCCACTGACCTAAATAAAATCTATGAATATAAAGATTTTTATGAAGTGACAACATTCAAAACGAAGAAAATAGATAGAAAATATGATTTTTTTTCGCGACCCACCAGAGACTACCTCACGACCCCCCTGGGGGTCGCGACCCACAGTTTGGGAAACTATGCCGTAGAGGACTACCGGCCTTATGAGCGTTTTGTACATGGTACATTTGGTGCGGGCGTGAATCTTTTTTGACCGCAGCTTCTTCTGGAGGCCATAGTAGGCCCGACTTCCACTGATGATGCGCCTTCGTATTTCACGGCTAACGTTATTGTCAGCCGTCAGCAAGGATCCAAGGTAGACGAACTCGTCGACCACCTCAAACGTATCCCCGTCTATCGTAACACTGCTACCTAGGCGAGCCCTGTCGCGCTCGGCCCCACCAGCTAGCATGTACTTTGTCTTGGCCGCATTCACCACCAGTCCAACTTTTGCTGCCTCGCGTTTCAGGCGGGTGTACAGGTCTGCCACCTTTTCAAATGTTCGGCCGACGATGTCCATATCATCCGCGAAGCAAACAAATTGACTGGATCTCGTAAAAATCGTACCCCGGCTGTTAAGCTCGGCTCTCCGCATAACACCTTCTAGCGCAATATTGAACAACAGGCACGAAAGTCCATCACCTTGTCGTAGTCCCCGGTGGGATCCAAACGAACTGGAGTGTTCGCCTGAAACCTTCACACAATTTTGCACACCTTCCATCGTCGCTCTTATCAGTCTCGTGAGCTTCCCGGGAAAGCTGTTCTCGTCCATGATTTTCCATAGCTCTACGCGATCGATACTGTCGTATGCCGCCTTGAAATCGGTGAAAAGGTGATGCGTTGGGACCTGGTATTCACGACATTTTTGGAGGATTTGCCGTACAGTAAAGATCTGGTCCGTTGTCGATCGGCCGTCAACGAAGCCGGCTTGATAACTTCCCACGAACTCGTTTACTACGGGTGACAAACGACGGAAGATGATCTGGGATAATACTTTGTAGGCCGCATTTAGAATGGTGATCGCTCGAAAGTTCTCACAGTCTAACTTGTCGCCTTTCTTGTAGATTGGGCAGATTACCCCTTCCTTCCACTCCTCCGGTAGCTGTTCTGTTTCCCAGATTGTGCCTATCAGCCGGTGCAGACAAATGGCCAGCCTTTCCGGACCCATCTTTATGAGTTCAGCTCCGATACCATCCTTACCAGCAGCTTTATTGTTCTTGAGCTGGTGAATGGCATCCTTAACCTCCCTCAAAGTGGGGGCTGGTTGGTTTCCATCTTCCGCAGTACTGACGAAGGCATTTCCTCCGTTGTCCCGTCCTTCATTGCCTGTGCTCTCAGCACCATTCAGGTGCTCGTCGAAGTGCTGCTTCCACCTTTCGATCACCTCACGCTCGTCCGTCAGAATGCTCCCATCCTTATCCCTGCACATCTCGGCTCGCGGCACGAAGCCGTTGCGGAATGCGTTGAGCTTCTGATAGAACCTACGCGTTTCCTGAGACCGGCACAGCTGTTCCATCTCCTCGCACTCCGTCTCCTCCAGGCGGCGTTTTTTCTCCTGAAAGAGGCGGGTCTTCTGTTGCCGTTTCCGTCTATAACGCTCCACGTTCTCCTGGCCCCTTGCTGCAGCATGACCGCCCGCGCTGCGTTCTTCTCCTCCAGAATCTGTCAACATCCCTCGTCGAACCAATCATTCCGTCGACTCCGTCCCACGTACCCGACGTTGCTCTAAGCTGCATTGTTGATGGCTGCCTTCACTGTTCTCCAGCAGTCCTCAAGAGGGGCTTCATCCAGCTCACCCTCTTCCGGTAATGCAGCCTCAAGGTGCTGGAAGTAGGTGCTACGAATGGCCATATTCTTGGAGGCGGCGAAATCAATTAGTCGTAAGCCGTTTTCGTTCGTCAGCCGGTGGGCGCTGAACTTTCCAATCGCCGGTTTGAACTCGTCCTCCTGGCCAACCTGAGCGTTTAGATCTCCTATGATGACTTTGACGTCGTGGCTTGGGCAACTGTCGTACTCGCGTTCAAGCTGCGCGTAAAAAGCGTCTTTATCATCATCAGTGCTTCCGGAGTGAGGGCTGTGCACGTTTATTATGCTGAAGTTGAAGAACCGGCCTTTGATCCTCAACTTGCACATTCTCTCATTGATCGGCCACCACCCGATCACGCGCCTCTGCATATCACCCATCACTATAAAAGCTGTTCCCAGCTCATGTGTATTGCCGCAGCTCTGGTAGATGGTATGGTTACCTCTAAACGTTCGCACCATTGATCCCTTCCAACACACTTCCTGCAACGCTACGATGCCGAATCCACGGTCCTTCAGCACGTCGGCGAGTATGCGTGTGCTCCCGATGAAGTTGAGAGATTTACAGTTCCACGTACCGAGCTTCCAATCGCTAGTCCCTTTACGTCGCTGTGGTCTTCGCCGATTGTCCCGGTTCGTATTCTCTCGTTGATTATTCGTTGCTTGATTTTTTTTACGGTTGGCTTGCAGGGCCTGACACCAACCCCCTAGATTTCCGGAGGACCATTCCCCCTAAATGTTCGGAGGACCATAGTGCGCAGTTTAGCTTAGAGTCCTTCTCTGGCACTCGGACGATGATCAGCCGCCCCTGACATGGGGAACAGACGCTGTTGTGAGCCGCTCCTAACATGGAGTACAGACGCTCAAGGTTTGCAGAAGCAAAAGCAAAAGCAAACCCCCCCTTCCCTGTCAGCATACGACCAAAGTTCCCACCGGGGGTTGGTTACCCGATCTTCCCTAAGGTTACTCGTACCCCCGCCAGTACCGCGAGGAGGTAGGGATAGGAGTTGCTGGGCAAGAGGCTAAGGACCGCACAAAGGGGTCTATTTTATTCCTTCAGGTACGCGAGGTACCAATGGTACGCCATGCCCAGCCATTTACCAACCAACAAAATCTCTGGATGAAATTCCCGGATCAATTCTTGGAGGAAATACTTAGGTCTTAGACGAGTTCTTGGAGGAAATCTCCGAAGGAATTCCTAGGGAAAACCCCGGCGGAATTTCTGAAGATATCCCTGGAAAGTTTTCTGAAACAAATTCTGAAAGAAATACCCGGAGAAATCGCTATTGGGAATTCCCTGAGGAATTCGTTGAGAAAATCCCGGAGTAATTCTTGGAGGATATCTGATGCAAATCCCAAACATTTCCTGGAGGAAATCTCCGGAAAAATTCTCAGAAAAATCGCCGATATAACTTCTGAAGAGTGAGAATTCATCCACAGAGGAATTCCTAAAGACAATCTCCGGAGGAATTCTTGGAAAACATTTCCGGAGGAATTTCTGGAGGAAATCCCAGGAGGAATTTCGAGAGAAAATCCCAGGAGGAATTTCGGGAGGAAATCCCCGGAGGTGCTACTTGAGGTACCTCTCGTAGCAATTCCTAGAGGTAATCCCTGGAGGAATTCCAAAAACAAATTGCTGAAGAAATTCCTGGAGAAAATCCCCAGAGGAGTTCTTGGGGGAATCCCCGGAGGAATTTATAGAGCAAATTGCCAGACGAGTTTCTGGAGGAAATCCTCGGCGGAATTGCTATTACAGATCTCCTGGGGATTCCCTGGAGAAAATCTCCGAATGAGTTTTTGAGGGATATCCCCGTAGGAATCGTTGAAATTGCCGAAGAAATTCCTGGGTGAAATTTCCAAAGAAACTTCTGTGGGAAATCTCCGGATAACCTCTCTGAAAAAATGCCCGAAAGAATTTCTTGACAAAATCTTTTGAAGAAATTCCTGGATAAATTAACCGGAATTTTTGGTGGAAATCAACGGAGGAATTCTTGGAAAAAATCTATGGTGCAAATCCCCAGCGAAATTTCTGGAGCAGATCCCGAATAAATTGACTGAAAAACTCCCAAAAAGAATTCCTATTGGAAAGCCCCTAAGAAATTCCTGGAGAAAATCCTCGGACAAATTCCTGGAGCACATTTAACACCGAGGAATTGTAAAATGAGGGATATACTACAAAATCAAATATTAGTCGCAGTGGTTTATGTTCCGAACAGAAAAATATTCTTAAACTGCTTGATTTGTTTTTGTGTTATAGTTCCTTAATTCCTTTTTTCAGAAAAATGGAAGGTATTTTGTGAGCACCATTATGAATGCCACTACATCCATTTACAATTCCTGGTTGTAGGCATGCAAGAATTGCTAGGAAAATATCTGGATTTATTTCTGAACTACTTTCTTAAGGCATTCTTGAAAAATTCATTGAGCTGAGGAAACTTTCAACATAATTTCCAGGTTATTTTCGAACGAATCATTAAAAAAAAATGATGAAAAATTCCTGGCAAAATGTTTTAAAACATTTCTGTACATATTCTTGGAAGAATTTTTTTAAAAATATCCTGGAAGTATCTTTGAACATAAAATCCATGATGAATTTTGAGATATGTTAAGATGGATGCTAAAACATTTATTATCATAAAATCCTTAGGGAAATTTTAAAATTTTTTTTTTTTGCAAAGCATGTCAATTTCACATTTGACACGAATCATGTTAATTTGCAGTACGTCACCATTTTTAAAGTGTACATCTCATTCAATGGCTAACGCAGTGAATGTGTAACAGGTAGAATAAGTCTAGAAATGGATTTATAATATCGCAAAGACACTGTCAGCTATTCGCAGGAATTTCTTAGGGGCTTCTTTTGGGGACTTTTTCAGTGAATTTATCCGGGATCTACTCCAGAAATTTCGCTGAGGATTTGCACCAGAGATTTTTTTCAAGAATTCCTCCGGTGATTTCCACCAAAAACTCCGGTTATTTTATCAAGGAATTTCTTCAAAAGATTTTGTCAAGAAATTCTTTCGGGCATTATTTTAGAGAATTTATCCGGAGATTTCCCACAAAAATTTCTTCGGAAATTTCACCCAGGAATTTCTTCGGCAATTTCAACGATTTTTACGTGGATATCCCTCAAGAACTCATTCGGAGATTTTCTCCAAGAAATCCCCAGGAGATCTGTAATAGCAATTCCGCCGAGGATTTCCTCCAGAAACTCGTTTGGCAATTTGCTCTATGAATTCCTCCGGGGATTCCCCCAAGAACTCCCCCGGAGATTTTCTCCAGCAATTTGTTTTGGGAATTCCTCCGGGGATTACCTCCAGGAATTGCTACGAGAGGTACCTCAAGTAGCAACTCCGGGGATTTCCTTCCGAAATTCCTCCTGGGATTTCCTCCAGAAATTCCTCCGGAAATGTTTTCCAAGAATTCCTCTGGAGATTTTCTTTAGGAATTCCTCTGTGGATGAATTCTCTCTCTCCAGAAATTATATCGGGGATTTTTCAGAGAATTTTTCCGGAGATTTCCTCCAGGAAATTTTTGGGATTTGCATCAGATATCCTCCAAGAATTACTCCGGGGTTTTCTCAACGAATTCCTCAGGGATTTCTCCGGGTATTTCTTTCAGAATTTGTTTCAGAAAACTTTCCAGGGATATCTTCAGAAATTCCGCCGGGGTTTTCCCCTAGGAATTCCTTTGGAGATTTCCTCCAAGAACTCGTCTAAGACCTAAGTATTTCCTCCAAGAATTGATCCGGGAATTTCATCCAGAGATTTTGTCCATAATTTTCTTCGGGGATTTCTTACATCAATTCCTCCGAAATCCCTCCATTAATAGCTCTGGAGATTAGCTACAGAAATTCATCCAGAATTTCCTCCAAGGATTTGCTCCAGGAAATTCATCTAGGGATTTCTCCTAGGAATTTCTGTGGGAATTTTCTCTAGATATTATTCGCCGAGGATTTCCTTCAGGAATTTCCTTCAGAAATGCCTCTGGAGAAATTCCAAATATTCCTCCGGGAATTCTTTTGAAGCTCTACAAGGAATTCCTTCGCATTTCTTCCGTGGTTCCTCCTTTTTTCGGAATTTCTCCAGGAATTATCCAGAGTTCCTCAAATAATTCCTTGGAAATGCTCCAGAGTTCCACAAGGAATTCTTCTGAAGCTACTTCAAAAAATTCTCTAAATTCCCTTCGAGGATTTCTGCAGAATTTCTCAGGAAATGTCTCAAGAGTTTCTTCGGGAACTCCTCTAGACTTCCTTCCCGGAATTCCTCAAGAGTTCCTCGTGAAGTTCTTCCGGAGTTCCTACAGGATTTTTTTTCAAATCCTTCCAAAAATTATTCCGCATTTCCTCAGGCAATTCCTTTGGATTTCAATCAGCAACTCCTCGGAAATTTCTCCGGATTTCCACTGGAAATTCTTCCAAAGTTATATCCTTTGGAGGTACTCTAGCTATTCCTCATCCAGTTATTCCTGAAAAGTTCCTCTGGAGCTCCAACGCTAACTCCTCCGAATTTCCTCCTTAGCTTCTCCAAAAATTCCTCTAGAAACGCCTCCGGAGTTCCTCAAAGAACACATCCGGAGTTTCTATAAGAACGCCTTCGAATTCCTACAGGAATTGCTCCGTAGTTCCTCCGGGATTTGCTTTGGAGATTCTCAAGGAACTTGTCCAGGGTTCCTTCAGAGTTCCTCCGAGAATTCCTTCGTAGCTTTAACGATAGTTCCTTCTGAGTTGCTGTAGAAATTCCTCCGGAGCTTTCCAGTACTTCTTCTGGATTGTATCCAGCTTATCCTCCAGAACTCCACAGGGAATTCCATTGTATTTCCTTCATAGCTCCTTTCAGAGTTATTCCATAGTAGTTTCAGAAATTCTTCCAGGATTTTTTCCAGATTACTCTCGTAAATTCCTCAGCAGATCTTCAGCAGTTCTTCTGGAGTTCCTTCAGCAATTTGTCCGGAGTTCCTCCAACAATTCATCCGGAATTCCTCCAGGATTTTTTTAAGAGTTCCTCCAGGAATTCCTTCAGAGCTGTTTTGGGCATTCATCCAGGAATTCCTGCAGACTTCCTTCTGGAAATCCCCCAGAGCTACACCGGGAATTTTTCAAAGTTCTCCGGGCTTCCAAGTTTCTCCAGGAATTCTTTCGGATTTTCTCCAGGAATTCTTTCAGAGTTTCTCAAGGAGTTCCATCGTAGTTTCTCTAGAAATTTCTCCAAGAATTCTTTCGAAATTTTCGCCGGGAATCCCTTTATGGATCTAGGAACTATTTCGGAGTTCCTCCAGAAAATCATCGGAGTTCTTCAAGGAGTTCCTTTGGAGATCCTCCAGAAATATCTCCAAAGTTCCAAGACACCAACCCCGGGTCGAAACGTAGGACAAGTTATAAACCTTGTTTCATTTTCTGAAAGACTGCGTAGCCGTTAAATCAGAACGATTAAGAGTTACAGTCAAACCCAGCCAGATTCCTCCAGGATTTCCTCAATAGTTCCTTCAGGATTTTGTTTCGAAGTTTCTCTAGAAAATATTCCACAATTCCTGCAGGAATTCTTTTGGAGGTCCGCTACGAATTTCTTCAGAGTTCCTCATGGAATTTTTGTCGGAGTTCCTCAAGCAATTCCTCCAGGAATTTTCCAGAGTTCGTGCAGTAATTTATCGGAAATCCTCCGGAGTTCCGCTAGGAATTCCTCAAGAGTTACTCCGGAAATTCCCCTAGATTTTCTCTGTGAAATATCCCAGAGTTCCTCCGCGAATTTCTCAAGAGTTCCTCATGGTATTCTTCCGGAGTTCCTGGACCGACCGGGAATCGAACCCAGACACCTTCAGCATGGCTTTGCTTTGTAGCCGCGGACTCTAACCACTCGGCTAAGGAGTTCCTTAAGTGTTCTGTACGAATTTGTCCAGGGTTCCTTCAGAGTTCCTCCGAGAATTGCTTCGTAGCTTCAACGGTAATTCCTTCGTAGTTTCAACGGTTATTCCTCCGAAGTTGCTCAAGAAATTCTTCCAAAATTGTTGCAGTAATTCTTCTGAATTCCATCCAGCATATCCTCCGGAGTTCCTCCAGAGCTCTACAGGGAATTCCATTGGATTTTCTTCATAGCGGCTTCCTACGAACTCAGGAATTTTAGGATGAGGTCTCAAGGGATTCTTGAAGGAACTCCCTATGAAAATTTTGAAGAAATTCCCGGGAAAGGAATCCTCAGAAATTCTTGGAGGACCTCTCAAAGGAATTTGTGGAAGAACTCCTGAAGAAATTTTTGGAGGAACTCCCGGAGGCCTTCCAAGAAAACTCTCGGGTATATTCTTGGAAAATTCTCGGAGGAACAACCGGCAGGATTCCTGGAGAAACTGCGGTAGAATTTCTGGTGAAGCTGCCAGATTCTTGAAGCAATTCGCGTGTAAATTCCTAAAGGAACTACAGTACAGTTCCTGGAGGAGCTCCGGAGAAATTGTGGGAGGGATTCCAGAGGAATTTAGGAAGCAACGTTTGAAAAAAAAATCAGTGGAGCTTCGAAGGAATTCCAGAAGAAACTCCCTAAGAGTACCCGGATGAAGTCCCAAGGAATTGCCGAAGAACAAATTCTCGGTGGAGCTCTGGAGACTTTTTCGGAAGAACTGTTGAGAATCTACCGGTGGAGCTCCAGAGGTACTTCGGAAGAATAACTGGAAGAACTCCGAAAGAATGTATAGAAAAATTCCTGGAGAAACTCAATTCAACAATTCTGGAGAAATGGATCTTTAAAGTAAACACAATTAACCAAACTTCGAGTGGTTCTTCAAGGAATATTATCAGACATTTTTCCATCGAGTCTACTGAAGATTTTTTCAAGGATTCCTGGAATTGAATTTTTGCATCAACTCAATCATCGATATCCTCATGAGATTTCTTGTTTCAAACATTTTTCAGCACCTCTATGAAGAATTTGTTGGATAATTTGAGAAGAATTGAATTGAAAATTACATGTATTCCTCAAAAAACATCTGGAGAAAATCCAGTTTGAATTTGTTGACGATTATCCTGCTTTTATAACAGAACCTGAGAGATTCCTGGTGTAATCCCTAGATAAATTTCAACACGAATACCTTAGTAAATATCAGGATGAATTTAGTAAGCACTTTTAAACGAATTCCACTACAAATTTGGTGAGTGTTACCATGAACAATTTCTTAAAGAAGAGCTGAAAAATTCATAGAAGAGTTTATTTGACAATTCCTCGGTGTAGACACTTTTTTTTTAAATGTCTGGATGCATCCCTGAATTAATTTCTCGAGATATTCTTGAATAGTTAATAGGGCTGGGGAAACTTCTAGCAAAGTTTCTAGGTTATTTTTGAATGAATCATTAAACAATTTAACTCCTGGCGTTAACAGTTGAATGAGATTCACAGTAAAATTGGGACTGGGATACACTCAAAGCTTTTAAGTATCGTAAGCGTGTTACTGCTTCCAAATGTTTAGCAGCATCCTTGCAGTCTTTGGAACATTGCACAGAGCCTTCAAATAAACTGATATGAATCAACCAGATAAACATTATCTGTATGTTCAATGTTGTTTCATCAATACTGTTATGCAGTACTTTGAAACATTAACTCTACGAGCAATGACAATTATTGCTTACAATTCAGATCAATCATCAACAGAAAAATAACAAACCGATCAATGTTTTACTACACTCCTTCAACATTTTGAAAATTTGATTTCCATCGGACAAAAACGATTTATTTTAAGTTTCAAACAGCATGCAAAAGAACGCACAGCAGCGTGTGCTTAATCATACGCGCCAAGCTGTTGTTGTCTAAACCTGAGATCAAGTGTGCTGTGCGCGGATGCAAACAATGCGTCAAGTTTTGCAACACAGTGGGGTGAAATGAACTGTTCCCTGTTGCGTTTACGGACCAAAATTTATGACCCAAAGTGGCGTGTTCAAATCAAAATTACAAGAGAACGCGTAGAGATAGCAGTTTGGTGTCAAAGAACGAATTGTAGAGCAGCTTGAAGCACACAACTTTGCTTAAGACAAGCATGAAATTTATTACGCATTTTTTAAAGTAAACTGACAAAAACAAGAGAAAAATCACTACCTTTGAACTTATTTGCTCTTAAAAATGAATTTATTTGCAAAACCCATTAGATGTAAAGTTGTTAGTAGATTGGAAATTTAATTAGCTTTCAAATGGAAGTAAGAGAATTGAGATGCGTTGAACTATTCCAAAGTTATAACCACTTAAAGGCAAACATATCCTAAAACATTGAATGTTTAATAACTCGGTAACAGTTGAGAATTGACCATATCCGTAGAACGATTTTTTTCATCTAACATGGTCCTCTATCACCCCTTAAAATGTCTGCACTCACGAACCTAACACCCTGTATAAGTAGAATTTTGCAACTTGGAATTTTTAATTTTGTAATATTGATCGGAACAACCCTACTCGTATATAGGTTGAATCTACATTTTTCGTTAAAACATTTTCAATTTCTTCTCATTCTTATGCTTATAAGCTTATAGGTTAGAGTCCACGGCTACAAAGCAAAGCCGTGCTGAAGATGTCGATTCCTGTTCGGTCCAGGATCTTTTCGTAATGGAAATTTCCTTGACTTCCCTGGGCATAAGAGTATCATCGTACCTGCCACACGATACACGAATGCCAAAATATGGCAACTTTGGCAAAGAAAGCTCTCAGTTAATAACTGTGGAAGTGCTCATAAGCACACTAGGCTGAGAAGCAGGCTCTGTCCCAGTGAGGACGTTATGCCATGAAGAAGAAGAATGAGAAAGAAAAATGCTTTTGATACTAAAAACGACATTGCTGAAAACAATTCCATTGTCGAAGTTTTAATAAATATTGCTGTGTGCGTTTGAAACGCAAATATCAAATGCGGGAACACCAAACGCGGTAAGATTTTCAACAAGAAAGGCGAAGTCAAAGATTTGTTTTCTTTGCTAAACTGGCGGTGATATGAGTCGTGGTTGCTAAGTATCCTTTGGTTACTTTGTGTTACCGCATTTGAAGCCTAGTTAGACTGGATTTGCACGTCAAACGCAAACAGCAATATATTCAATCAATTAATATTAACGAATTTCTTAAAATAATGCAGAACTTTATGAGGTTAATGTTTCTACAATACTTCTACTAATAGGCTTCAGCAAAGAGTTTATGTATTTTGTTTCGCTGAAAGTTTGAAGCCGAGCATAATTCACGGAACATCGTTTGATTCGTTGTAAAGAAATATGGTAACCAACCAGCCTGTCCTATTCATGAAAATTATTCTTTACAAAAGTAAATATGCTTTTGATTATACAAACCACACTTAAATGGTAAGATCCACCATAACTTTTGCATTCGGTACCGGCTCACCCGTAGATTAGACAGAGCCAAGGCTAATATTTGAACCCTTGAACCCATCCCCGGAATTGATACGCACTGAAAGAAGGGTGAAGGTGTAAATTCAGCTTAAATCCCTTTTGCAATCCATTCGCCCGGATGCTGGTCAGACTGGTGGGTGGTGGTTTGCGTGGGTGGGTGGGTTCCCTCTGACAGATGTGGGTGCGGCCGGTGTGATGTTGATGTTTGCCTCCGGGATCCTACATTTAATTTTCAACTTCATCCTGGCTGACGAGTTTCCTGATCGGATGCTGGTAAATGCATATGAATAGCTCTTTCGGGTTCGGGTGGAAGTTTTGTGTGTGGAGGAAGTTGGGATGTGGCACATCAAAATTTTCCAATCATTAAGGGACGGAATGTCACATTTCTGACTGCACGTCTCGCAGATGTGAGAGAAGAAGGCCTTACACCCGAAGGAAGATGTTCTTTTCCTGTCATCAATATGCTTTTACCGCTCGAGGCAGCAAGTGTATTTCCGCATGTCGTATGATACTCATACATTGAGGGTATGCGATGTTTCGAATAATTTCTTTAAATATTGTACTACATGAAAATCTACGAGACAAAAATGCAAAACTAGTTCTAAGTAAGAGTCGCATCACCGACCAAAGGAGACTCTTAGATCTTTCCCTCCCTTACTAATAAACACCCTTCCCGTGGTGATTAAGGATATGCAGAGGTATTCTCGGTCTCTAGAAGCAATGATCAAGAACTTAGCCGACGCCGTTTTTGACATGTACTTTTAGTCTATGCTATACTTTTCTATGCTTTTATCTCTCAATTCATTTATAAAAAAAATCATATCGCACACCCTTATCATGCATGCGTACAAAGGATGTGTCTTATACTTGCTTTGCATCCCTCGTGCGTCGTCCTCGTCGGTTCATACCCCGTATGACATGTTTATTACTGACCCCAATGCGAGACGTTAGAATCTCCGCATTTAGGCCGTGTTTCCAGTTTTATCTCGAGCTTAACAACGTGCCGAACAAGTCTCAGAGCTGCTGCCTTGATCCTGGGCCGTAAAGAAGCGGCTGGATCTTTCTCTGTACATACATTAACTCGTGCTGCAATTTATGGATGAATGGACTTCATCTGCTTGCTTGCTTGCTTGCTTGCTGCTCTCGCAGAAGATCCAGGAGGCTTTTGCACCGGATGTGTTCGTTTGTTGGGACCAAACGTATGTCCGCAAGGATGGGGTGAAATGCGGTTCTCCGACGTTGAAGAAGAAATCGCTCGAAAACAGTCCGTACACGACCGCCTTATGCAAACGAAGAAGATCCACTCACTGTCGGCGTGGTCGCAAAAGCCAAAGCCAAACTAGGCCAACCGACAAAGTTCAAATGGGAAATTAGTACGTATTCTAAATAATGAAGTTGATTCCTAATTCAACTTTGTGCCGTTGTAGAGCTCTGCTTCCGCTCCGGGGGAGGAGTTTCCCATTCGAGTTGAATTTTTGTCAAACGTCGAACGGAAGGGGAATGGCCATAGAGCTCGGGGAAAACTGAGGCTTTCATACGCTGCTGGCCTGGTAACGTGTGAGTTTCAGTGAATGAGCGCCAGTAGAAGGGAAGTGCTAATGCCTGGAGATTCCCTTTATGATTGGAGCGGGGTTGTTTCGGAGATTTGCGCTCGGAGTTGGTGGAAAGCTTTTGATTCACTGACGAAATTTGGGGAATCGTGAGTGTATCAAAAGTGAAATGGAAATTTGGGACTGTGCGCTAGAAAGACAGAGTATGCATGATAGGACCGGTGGCCCATCTCAAAATGGCCAAAGTCACATAACAAGATTATTACAGAGATATATCAACAACCCTTGATAAATGTTTTGATTTGGACATCCAATTCTAAAATTGTAACTTTTTTCGTTACAGGCTCAATTCAAAATTTAATAATTGCGGATTGCGGATTGCTAATTGGATAATTACTAATTGCAGATAAGCAATTAGGGCGAAATTTAAAGGTACAAGGTACTCCAATCTACTTTTTTATTTCTCTATTGAGATTCTGCTCAGAGGATTCGACTACATTAAAAAGAGAACCAAGAATGGATTTTTTCGAAATCTACGATGTATCTAACTTCTGAAGCGATGCGTTTGTTTTTCGTATTGTGTATTTATGATCTCAACTTCCAAAGTTGGACATCTTGCATATTCTAGATAAAACAAAATTGAAAATTCAATGGACGATAGAATTATTTTGTTTATCTACAATATCAACAATAACTAGGACGAGTAAATATATCAGTAGCATACAGAATAAAAACGCATTTCTCCTAGATTTTTTTAGGGAAATTCTCAAGAGACATTATGCAGGCAATAGTTCACGGATTCTTTTTTTTTAACTCGTCCAGAGAATGCAGTAACTCTTTCAATGATTTCTTCAAAAATTTCACCAAGGAATATGTCAGATATTTTTCAGAAATTCTTCCAATGACACCTCCAGAGACCCTTTTAAGAATTCTTCAACAGATTCCTCGGAAGATCCTTACAAGAACTCTCAAAAGGACTCCTCCAAGAATTCCTCCTGCTGCATCTCCGGAGAATGCTTCATTTTTTCAGAAACCACTTCAAGGACTTCTTTACGGCCTTTTCTTTAGGAATTTGTGTTGGGAAATTCCACTACGAAATAATTCAGAGATTTTTTTTCAAAAACTGTTTCAAAGTTTTCAATACTTCCTTAAAAGATTTCATTTTCCAGAAATTTCTCTACGATTTTTTCCAGAGATCTCTCCGAAAACTCCACCTAGGAATCCTCCAGAGTTCCTCGAGGGATTCCTCCAGAAATTACTTCTACAAAGAACTTTACTAGGGATTTTAAAAGTGACTCCTCCAGGGTTCCTTCAGGGAGTCCTGCAATTTCTCGATGGATGTTTCCGTCTATAAACACCTTTAGCGATTTTTCAAGGAATTGCTCTAGGAAAATTGCATCGCTTAATAACTCAGAGATTTTTCCAAAAACTTCTCCAGGAATTTCAGAAGTCCCTTCCTAGATTTTACCTCAACATAAATCAGATATTTTCCTAAAATTTCTCCAAGGATTTTTTCGACAATTCCCCCTGAAATTCCTCTAGAAGAGTTGTGTTTGATCCTTCGACCTTTTTTATCTTTATTAACGAGATTTTTAGCCCTGGGCTAGTTCATCTCGGGACCAACAGCTTTACTTCCCTTCCGAAGGAAGTCGTCACTACTGAAATTTTTAGTGACTATCTCGGGGATGGGATTCGATCCCAGGTCCTCGGCGTGAGAGGCGTGTGTTCTAACCCCTACACCAGGTCCGTCCCCATTCCGACCTTGACGCTTGCTCCAGCGGGGGCTGGCGATTAGGGCAAGATCAAACATGTCGCGCATCAGTCGAGTAAAGTGAAAAAGTGCCGCGTTCGATTAGTTCTTTTTGATCTTTCGACGTTGACGCTTGCTCCTGGGCAGCGCGTCAAGAAAGCCCGAGCAGTCGTCAGTTTTATTTAAGTCATTTTTTTTTTCTTCTAAACACCTTCTTTTTTTACCTTTATTTTTGTAATTGAAAAAAACCTTGAATGGTTCGTCACTACAAGTGTAGACTTGCGAAAGGTTCACTTTATTCAACAAACTTTGAAAGGTTCGTTACCTCAAGTGTCGGCATAATTTTTCTCTACATAGATATTGATCATATCAAATGAAAATTTTATATTTACATATAGGCATGTTTATATCTCACAAATAATTATTTATCATGGTCTAATCGCTTATCAAAGTGAATCCTGTGACCCAACGATCCTCCCCATCAACAAACATCCCTCCCTGTAACCTTTGTGGAGATGCAGAGGCAAACGCGGTTTCCAAATAGCAAAGGTTACACACTAACATTCCTTCTCCCAATCCCACCTGACTGCAAGGACGTGGCCAGCGCCATTATTGACCATGTATAAATAGAGGCACAGAATTATGCACACTGAAGAAGATTATGGCCAATCCCAGCCGAACTTCTAGTTGATTCTTTGTGCATTTTCACTGACTTAGGTCAATCACGGAATAGCAACCATTGATATGTGTAGTCAGTCTAAGCTAAGCTAAGCTAAGCTAATTCCCCCTGAAGTTCCTCTAGAAGTTCACCAGGAACTTCTCCGGGGATTTCTCCAAGATTTATTCTTTCACTTTAATCAGGGATTCCTCCAAGATTTATTCTTTCACTTTAATCAGGATTCCCAGAGGATCTTCCAAGGATTTCTACTGGAACTATTCTAGTGATTCCCTCAGTAATTTCTTCAAAATCCACTTCATAGAGGAATTTTTCTAAGGTCATTTTGTCAGGAAATAAGAAATATTCTGGAAAATTTCTCCGGTATTTCAGTTATTCTTTCAAGGCTTCCTTGAAAGAATTCACCAAGAAATAATTTATATACAATCCACCGGAACGCCTTCAGAAATTCAACCAAAGATTTATCCAGGGATTCTTTCGAAATTTCCCACGGAATTTCTTCTAAGGATTTATCTAGCGTTCCTTAAGGAATTCATTACACAGTATTCCTCAAGAAAATCCTTCACAGATTTCTCAAGGGAAATTTCACCACGAAATAGTTAGAGACTGTTTTACAACTTCTCCAAAAAATTTTGCAATCCTTTCAAAATTTCACATTAGACATTATATCGTATATTATTCAGACGTTCCTCAACGGTTTTTTTTTCAGAGATTTCATCAAAAATTCCTCCAAGAATTCTCACCGGCTCACCCGTAGATTAGACAAAGCCAAGGCTAATATTTGAACCCTTGAACCCATCCCCGGAATTCCATTTATAATTTTTCAATTTTGCAATTGCTCTAAAGAATTTCTCAAAAAGATTCCTCCAGGAATTTGTCCAAGGATTCCCTGAGGAATTCCTCCAAGAGCTCCTTTATTCCTGTAATATATCCAGCGAAATTCCCGTAACTATTCTAGCGATTTTTTTCAGGAAGTTCTTTAAAGTTTTCCACTAGAAATTTACAGGAGCTCTTTAAGGCACACTTGCAGGAGTTATTCCAGACATTTTTTTTTTATTTCTTCCAGAGTGATCTGCCTTGAAGAGCTCCTGGAAATTTCTAGTGGGAAAACTTTAAAGAATTCACTGAAAAAAATCGATGGAATAGTTACGGGAAAAATCGCTGGAAAAATTACTGGAATAATAATAAAGGGTGTCCACGATGAAATTGCCACACACAAAATTGATTCGCAAAATTCGAGTTTTCATCCGATTGCCATCAAATTTTCAACTTCGAATCTATGACAAAAGGTCGAAAGACAAAAGGTCGAAAGGACAGAAGGTCGAAAGACAAATGATCGAAAGGACAAAAGGTCGAAGAACAAAAACGATGGGACAAAAGGTCGAAAATCTTATCTCAAAGAAGGAAAAAATTCCCACCAAGCAAATTGATTTCGACCTTTTGTCCTTTCAACGTTTTGTCCATAAGCCGTCTTCACTACCTTAGGTCGTTTAAGAAGGTGCTGCTTCCTTCCTTTCTGGTGTTTACGTCCCCACTGGGACAGAGCCTGCTTCTCAGCTTAGTGTTCTTATGAGCACTTCCACAGTTATTAACTGAGAGCTTACTATGCCGATGACCATTTTTGCATGTGTATATCGTGTGGCAGGTACGAAGATACTCTATGCCCTGGGAAGTCGAGAAAATTTTCAACCCGAAAAGATCCTCGACCGGTGGGATTCGAACCCACGACCCTCAGCTTGGTCATGCTGAATAGCTGCGCGTTTACCGCTACGGCTATCTGGGTCCCAAGGTGCTGCTTCATAATCGCCCAGTACTTCTCGATGAGGCGGAGCTCCGGAGAGTTAGGAGGGTTGAACATTTTCGACACGAAATTGACCTTATTGTCCGCATACCACTTCAGCACGTCCTTGGAGTAGTGGCATGAGGCAAATTCCGGCCAGAATATTGTTGGGACGTTGTGGGCGCTTCTGGAGGCACTCTTTCATGTACACCTGTCCGTTCATCGTGTTCTGGGTCACGAAAAGTACACTCCGCTTCCCGCACGAGCAGATGGCTTGCCAAACCAAGAATTTCTTCGCAAATTTGGACATCTTCTGAGTGCGGACATACTCCGGAACGCTGAACTTATCCTTGGCCGTGAAAAACAGGTTGCCGGGGATCTGTTTGAAGACGGCCTTCACATATGTTTCGTCGTCCATGATGCAGCATTCAACTTTCGTCAGCATGTTGAGGTACAACTTCCTGGCACGGGTTTTGGCGGACTTGTTCTGCTTCTCATCGCGATTAGGGGCTTTTTGTACCTTGAACGTTCGAAGCCCAGCCTTAGTTTTGGCCTTCTGGACAAAACTTCGGCTTGAGTGCAGGTTCTTAGCCACATCCCGAACGGAGGCGTTCGAGTTTCTGTTGAAGGCCCCAACTACGCGGTTGTGATTTTTGGAGTTGTACGGAATATTTTTTCCTTCACTTCTGGGCTTCCGATCGGTGGTCAATCGTTCCTAGAACCACTTATTCACTCGCTACACTGTTGAATTCGCGATTCCCAACGTTTAAGCAATGGAACGATGCGAGAGATCCTTGTTCTCGTGATGAATACGCACGATTTTATCACGCACGAGCTGTGCTTTCGACTCCATTTCCGCGAGCAGGATGTAAATAATGCACTATGAACTAAATCCACCCAAATTTTCATCAAATTCTACCCAACGGTTAAAAAGTTAGAGCAATTTCATAGTGTGGCAATTTCATCGTGGACACACTTTAGAAGAAATTATTAACTTCAAGATACAAAAATCCTGTAAGAATTTCTCAAAAAAAAAACGTATGTGTTTCCTAGCAAAACAACTAATGTTGTTAAGTAATGAATACAAATGTCCACTCTAGTAAATCGATTCTATAACATTTTCTGTGAAGGATTTTTATCAGGACTATCTCAAAAAAAAAAAAAAATACAAGAGATCTCATGAAATAACTTCAGATATTCTTCCATGAAGATTACCTACATAACTTTATCCAAGAATGCGTCCAATGTTTCCATAAACTACTCAAGGATTTCTCCAGAAATTCCTCCAGAGATCGCTCTAGGAATTCCGTCAGATTTTACTCTAAAAAATCATTCAGGAATTATTCCAGAAATTTCTGAAGGAAATCTTGATTTTTTTTTTCTTTTGAGAACTCACATCAGAGAAAACTCCTAGAAACACATGCACTCTTGGAGTAAACCTTCAGCTTTTTATGATAGAATCTCTAGAATAACTTCTAGGCGCTTGAGAAAATTTAAACGGCTTTTAAGCAGGGCAGACAAGTTTAAATCTCAGTGCCCAATTTTCAAGCGAACCTAAACGACGGCGGCATTCACATTCATGGCGTGAGAACTGACAAAGACTGAGTGATATATTCGTGAAAGACCACACCAAGCGACATTCCTAGTCATCCACACTCTGCCCACGCTGACAACTCACTTGTGGCTCTTGAAAGTGAGCGTCCTATATCATACCGGGGGAATTTATCGGAATTACAGATAAATTAGAAAAAAAAAAAACAAAACATTACTGTTACAGTGTATTGTCGAAATATTATAGCTATGCTTCTGAGTAGTTTTCTACAAAACATTTTCAAGACAAACTCTATACAGTTTTGGAAGAACTTTCAAGAACTCTCAAGAAAATATGTATACAATTTTTCTAAGGCCGTTCCAAAGAATTCTCTTGAAATATATCCAAACATTTCCCCAAGTATTTGTTCTTGATTCAATTTTATCGAAAGTTTTAAGAAATACTCAAAAATGTCCCCATCGGACTTCTGCTGAAATACTTTCAGGGATCGTCCCTGAAATTCCTCCAGGGATTATTTAGGAAGATTGTTCTTGAACTGAATGTTGGAACAATTTATGGAGAAACCCCAGAAGAAGTGTTTGGAGGATCTCTCAGGGCATCTTGTGAAAACTCCTAAAGAAATAACAAACTTTCGTAGGAACCTTTGAGGGAGCTCCTGGGCTCTAGAAGAACTCGCCTTTTTAAGTGTCGTGAACGACTTGTGTGTGGATTTTTTTAATAAGCTCATAATAACACTACGGATCGCTATTTCTGGCGGTACAAAAATCCCCCGCACAAGTGACTCATAATTTATGGTGCCTAAAAAATGAATAGGAAGGAGGATCGAGTAAATTGCGGCTTGCTCAGTGGTTTGCCCTTCCAGTACTATGCTGAGCAGTGGTTTAGGCAGGTAACTTTGTGTTTCTTCAAGCTAATCAGCTACTCTTCTTCACAAATCCATGAATCAGAGGCTAAAATAGGCAGAGCCATTGATATGTTTGTAGTTATCTTAAATTATCAGTTACATGTAATTATATTTCATACAGTGTATTCTGTGCTTTTTCGCCTTCAGTGTTTTCCATTATCGATGCTTCTTTAGCTGCTGTTTTCACAATTCTGAGAATAGAAAAACCCTAATACTACCTGGATTGTAGTTGCGGTTTGGATAGCTCAGATCAATCATAAACAAACATTTACTTTTAATATGTGTATGCCCATATAATTATTAGTAATGACTACAAATTTCCACTCTTATAAATCAATCCTCGAACATCGTTTTGTGTCAGATAATTTCAACAAACAGAAAAGACCATTCAATTAACAACAGTGAGCACTAGTTCGAAGAGACAGGTCAATGTCCAGCTAGAGGCACTCAGAGCCGCTAGAAGTTTTTCTACGACTTTTCCATTATCTTGTTACCCATCATCAGGGCGGGCGACACTGGGAAAGATGAAGCCACCGGTACGTGACTCAAATATACTGCAGCTGCTCTGTTTATCGATTGGAGCGTCAAATTCCGCAGTCTATTTGCTGCTGTCGGAAATATCTTCATTGCTAATGCTATCCGGGCGTCTGCCCGAATAAGGATGGACTCGTTGTCCATTGTCGGTTGTTGGCTGCTGCTCTCCCGTCGTCATTAGCTTCTGATTCCACGTCCTATTATCCAATTATCCTAATTTACTAGACACAAAAATGTGATCCAATCGGTCGAGAGGAGACTTTTTTCAATTTCATCGGGAGTTTCACGGTTGCATCAAGCTTTACGAAAAACAACAATTCCTTGGTATTGATTAGTTCACAACTCCGATCACACTTTAAAACAATCAAAATTTTCGCAAAGTGAATGACCTGAAATCATCCCTGGTTAACATTATAGCAAGCTCCATATCGGAATAGCTTCATAAAGTACAAATTAATTCAATAGCTTCCAGAGAGACGAACGGTTACATACTTGAAAAGCGGAAACAATTAAGATCCGCTTTCACATGAGATGCACTGAAGTCATACAGAAACTGAAGTTGATGCTACACTTGGAACATTGAACGGGAAACGTCTATCCATAAATCTGCTCGCCCAAAAGCTAATTATCTCGAAAGGCGACGCTTCATATTGCTATCGCTGCGTTCATACGCCAAAACATCGCTTTGGGAAGGTCCAATGTCCAACCCGTCTCCATATCCTGTGGTCCACAATCAATGATGCCGACGACGACGACGAAAGCTTATCTACCGGCAATCTTAACACGCTCCCAACCGTAATTTTCAATCGCACATAACCCTATATCCAACCCGGCTCAACTAAGGTAACGAAATGCTTGTTTATCGTGTTCAAAACGCACCTCCATCGCTGCTGTTATTAAGGAGATTTGTGCAGTCGACGTATTGCGGGCCTCTTGCTTTGCATTTATGGATCTGGTTTAAGATATTGATGGAGTATTACAGGCGCACTGGGTGGAAATGTGCTATTTCGATCAAAATTACATAACAACTGAGCTAGAGCTGAGCTAGAGCTGAGCTAGAGCTGAGCTAGAGCTGAGCTAGAGATGAGCTAGAGCTGAGCTAGAGCTGAGCTAGAGCTGAGCTAGAGCTGAGCTAGAGCCGAGCTAGAGCTGAGCTAGAGCTGAGATAGAGCTGAACTAGAGCTGCGCTGGAACTGAGCTAGAGTTGATTTACAGCTGAGCTACTGCTAAGCTAGAATTAAGTTACAGCTAAATCAAAGTTAAAACTAAATCTCCAACTTATAACTTTCCAGTTCAGTGCGTTTACTGCGCCCAACTGATAGAATATATAAACGATTAAACTTAAGTGATTCCATCACCCGGGCACCATACAAGCTGTTGCCCTCCACCGACCGTAGTGCTTCCTGGCTGCTCATTCGTGCAGGTTGAAGATTTATCGAAACGGATATTATTAGATTGGCAACAGTAGGTATGTGTACGATGAGTACGCGTCTTCGTTTTCCCGTTCCGAGACCAAACATCCGCAGTCCGAAGGATAACTGTCTTAACGGGCAACTAAGATTCAGAAATGTACCGGCTTCTCAGAAGATGTGTTCGTTCACCTGTTCACTGCTAGAGCTGAGGCTACGTTTCAAGTGTGACACCTATCTTCCCGGCGATGGATGGCGTTGTGCCAGGTCACAGCATGTGCCACCATATCGAGGATAGGACTGTTTCGCCTTATCAAATATACATTTGAAGCATAATTAGTGAGTGTGACATGCAATGATGTGTACGAAGGAAACGCCCGAGGTTACGCAGAAACCAACTGTAGTGCATTAAGTTGGACTGCAGAAACCAGGAAGATTTAGGTAATCTATGTATTAAACGTTTCCATCATTGTGATACCAGTGAGCTTGGTACAATTTAAATTCAAATGATTGACTAGCAAATCTACGCTTATTTAAACAATGAAAAATCGAAATCCCTGAATAATAGTTCAAATTTTTAAAACGAATCCCGCCATACATAGTGTGACAACTGTTAGCTACCGTTTAACTTACTGCAATCCATGAACACCATCAACGTCAAATTATTTCCACCATGGGGACTTGTTGAATTCGTTTCGGAATAGTTGCAGACCGACAGTAGTTCTGATAGGACCCCACGCCAACAATGTTCCCTTTTCAGAAGAAAAGGAAAAATTTAATTCTCTGTCTGTCGACCTGCATCTTCTTTGTGCTCTGAATCTGATATAAAAGACATTTTCCGACCGCTCGCTCGACAGAGCGAGCGAACATGCAGCGTATTTTTTCGTCCGTACATTGTCCTTGCCGTCCTTTATTTTATTATCTCTAATCCAAAAAGCTTGTCTTTTTAAGAAAGCCCCTCGGGACAAGCCGCAAGCGGCGGAGAGAGTGAAGCTTAGCCTAGGCTATTGTGAACCCTTTTTCTGGGTTTACTCCGTTGCGAACAGTGCACACAATAAATTCAAAATAGAGCGATAGGGTGGGGGAACCGATTATGGTTAAATTGAGTAAACAGTGTGATTAGGATATAAGATTTTAGACGCGTTTCTAAGTGTAAGCATCATTTTTTGATATTACTAGTTTGAAACAGATAATTAAACCAGTTTTAATATTAAATTGATTAAACGCTTCTTAAAATTGGTTTCAAAAATTGTTGTCTTTGAACCAATTATGAGAATAATTGTCATAAAAGTGGACCAGTATACCCATTATTGATGCTTCTACCCTACGAGAGAAAAAAAGGAAGCGACGCCCACTCGTCGTCGTGTCGTGGCTTAACAAGGAGAAGCTGGAGGCTCCCGCGCTCAACTAGTTTGATTTACAAAGTTGGCCTGGGTGAAAATATATAGATTTTGTAGCATGGACTAGGGCCTTTGAAAAGGCAAGAAAAAAAAAGCGAAGCAGATGCTTGCAGAACGAAATGAGATTTGTGTCAAGTGTTGGAATTTTGGCAGCACTCGGGGGAGGTCCTCACCAACAAGAGTACTTTGAGAAACTGTGTTTTTTTAGCATATTGTATTTTTGGCGATGCGAATTTTCACTGTCTGGTCTAATGGTAAAAATTGGATTTCGTGGTTAAATGTTCGAATGTTATTTTCTATGCCTTTCTCATAGCAAAAAAAAAGGGAATGGAACATAAGCGTAGGATCGATTATGCGTTTAGAATGATAGATCACAATAAGGCACTCAGGCAGGCATTGCAGGATTCGTTCTCATTTGATTTAGAAGCACGATCAAAGCAAGCGGAAAAAAAACCATCTCATCTGTAGTGGTCCATGATCGGAAATGTAACGCAAGTTGTAAAAAATTTTATAAATAAGAGCAGCGAATGAGAGAACCCCAAAAAAGGGAGCGATGATAAAATCCTTATTCCTCTCTTATTTACCATTGGGGGTAGGTGCTTTATTTGACCGGCACGATAAACAACCCCCGAACATCCGATTCCCCCCGATCATATCTGAACTGTAGCAGTATATGAATAATAGGCTGATGTGCTGCAATTGAGGTTTTTTTTTCTTGGTGTAACGCCTCCATTGGGACCGAGTCTGCTTCTCAGCTTAGTATTCTAAGCACTTCCAATTTCAAGTTACATTTAATCATTTCAAAGTTA
This sequence comes from Aedes aegypti, assembly GCF_002204515.2. NCBI lineage: Eukaryota > Metazoa > Arthropoda > Insecta > Diptera > Culicidae > Aedes > Aedes aegypti. Next base: position 408,370,303 of record NC_035108.1, read on the forward strand.
ACGTTTAATACAAATTTAAAAAGAATCAAAGCTTTCACGTATGCTTCTCTGGTCGACAAATTCTTCCAGAAATATCCCCAGATTCAAATATTTTTCAAATGTTTTCATCATCAAATATTTCAATAGCTTTTAGGAAATTTCTCCTGATACTAAAAAAGATTTTTTTTTTCATTAAAACCTTTCTGGAATTCAGAGTTTCTTGCAATTTTCCAACAAACGATCGAAAATAAGAATATATATTTATCGTAATGGAAAAAAATAAGAAATATACTTCTTTCTATATGTGTAAGTATTTCTGGAGACAACTGTTTATCAGTTTTATAAAATGCTTGTTTCTCAAATGAGAGTCGAAAGAATAGGGAGATTTAAAATGGATTCAAAAATTGTAAGTTCCTTCAAGAATATCTTCTGATAATCCTTCACAGATTCTTCCAAGATTTTTTTCAACTAGCACCAAGCAAATTACAAATATTACTTCAAATTATATTCTAGACATTTGTTCAGTGATACGTCTAGGAATTGCTTTTTAAAATTTTTTGAAACATCATAAAAAATATTCAGTTAAGTTCCATAAATATATATTTAAGGATTATTTGTTGTCCTCCAACTCCATGAGTTATGGGCATCTTAAAATTACTTAATTTTCCCTTAAATTTCCTTATAACTTCAAAATCACAAGAATTACAAACTTTCGATGATGAGCAAAAATGTGTATCATTACTTCTTCTGCAACTCACTTAAAACTGAAAACAAAAAAGTAAGACCAAAATAACTAATTTTTCGGGTCCACCCTAAGTTAAAACATTCAGAATCAATTTACTTAGCTCAAATGAAGAGTTAGATCAAAAGTGTCCTCGATAATGTTGTTCAAAATAACATTTTGTAAAAGTTTGCAGAAGAAGGCAAACACGAATTTTATCAAGCAAAAAAGTTTGAGTCAAAATGTATACTTAAAAAAGGGCGACCCTTATTCAACTTTTTCTTAGAAGATTCAAAACTCAAAAACGAATAACTTCTCTGAAGACATCGACGTCTAAAACCGACGAGAATGGATAAAACACTGTTTTTCTGTTAAAATGTCGATTCGGACCATTGTGCATTGTTACAATACACATTGAATAAATAGAATATATTTAAATGAAGGAAAACAATGATAAAAAATGAGCATTTGTTTTTAATATATTCTGCTAGAGTCATTAAGTACGACCTGTATTCAAAGAAATCCTTTTAAGAAGGTAAGGGAATTCTTTAAGGGATGGTACACAAATTATGTCACGCTAAATTTCAAATTTTTTGACACTCTCCCCTCCCCCTTTGTCACGTTTTTTGTATGAGTCCTCCGAAATTTTTGTAAGGCTTGTCACGCTTACTTGCAAAATTTTCAGATTTATGGTGAAGATGAATCGAAGCCAAAGTTCAAATTTTCAAGACCACAGATCTGGAGAACTGAACATCCGTTAAGGCTGAAAACTTAATCGATTGGTCACTAGCTGGTTGGTCACCAATCGATTAGGTTTTCAGTTCAAACGAATGTTTGGTTCTCCAGATCCGTGCTCTTGAAAATTTGAACTTTGGCTTCGATTCATCTTCATCTTAATGATACTTTTCTGGAATCCTGGAACATGAGTTATCCAGCGGCAGATGGTGGCAGCTAGTTTTTTGTCTACAACTAGACAAGAACATTAGTTATATTGTCGCGAACAAAGAAAAGTGGGACCATGTAGGGCTTTTTCGTTGTTGCGCCACTATGGTAAAGCTGGCAAAAACACAGACGTTCCTATCAAAAGATCAAAAGATTAAACTGATCTGGATCAGTTTTCTTTTATCTAGATTAAACTCAAAGCAGTAAAAATGTAGTACAAATTATTCCAAAATACTTTGTCGAAGGCACCAAGCTTCTAGGATGCATATCCAGAGTACTAGAGGTTTTGGCCGTCGAAAAGAACGATCTGTCCAGTGTGACCGTTTCGAACACCCCTATTTAACACGATGAAAAGGTTGTGTGGTAGAACATGTGGCTCTCAATTAAAAAGTTCTTAGTTCGAATCCGGCTCCGGTACTTTTTGTTTTCTTTTCATTTTGTAGATCATAAACATATGTGCGAGTCAAGATTTCATGTATTCGGTACATGATTCTGAAGCAATCAGCAACAAAACCATAAGGCTGGCATTAAGTCCTCACTGGGACAGAACCTGCTTCTCGGCTTAGTGTTCAATGAGCACTTCCACAGTTATTAACTGAGAGCTTACTTTGCCAAAGTTGCCATTTTTGCATTCGTATATCATGTGGCAGGTACGATGATACTATATGCCCAGGGAAGTCAAGGAAGTTTCTATTACGAAAAGATCCTGGACCGACCGGGAGTCGAACCCAGACACCTTCAGCATGGCTTTGCTTTGTAGCCGCGGACACTAACCACTCGGCTAAGGAAGGCCGGAAGGATTATAAAGTAATTTCTTAATATTTATCATACATCAGAGCTTTCAAAATCCTCACAAACGCGTTAAAACAACGATGAATGTAGATTTTTTTCTTGGTTTAACGTTATTTAAACTCCTGTTTTTGTAAAGAACATGCATAATATGTTTTGCTATTAATTGATGTACTGAAGAAATGTAAAAATCTCTTGAACTCTTAGTTTTGCCAGCAGACGGTTAGAAAATGGTATTTCTCGAGAATGTGTTTCTTTTATATCAAGGAACAATCTACTATCTCAATTACGACACAAAACCACCGCTATGCCATTATTTCAATTAATTACACATAAAAACTGAATATGACACTTGACTCGCTAAGTAGTTCAGCTTATCGAGATTTATGGACCCCAGTAATGAGAAAAACACCTCATTTAGAAGTTCCGACACTCGATCAATAAATCTTGGCACCGGTGATAAAACTCATCTTTTCATTCACATCCATAGATCAACTTGATTCACCTCTCTCCATTGTTACTATTGATGTGCTTGCTGAGCGGATGGCACCAGAACATCCAGTAGTGTGCCTTGGGCTGTTTCTTCGGCTGATGTCCAGCGGAAGCGGAACCATTTCTTCAACGGAGGAAGGTGCTCGAGGGGTTTGGCTGATGTTGCTAACACCATCAGTCAAAATGGCACCACACACCAATCATCACACCAACAACGATCCGATATAGCCCATGAAGGTTCCCCCCTCAGGGGATGAAACGTTTGTCTTCATACAAACAGTTCGGCCGCTCCTTGGTCCAGCTGGAAAACGGAGCTGCCATCAATCACGTTACGGTCACAACCCCAGGAAGCAAAGCGAAAAACAGCTTGCATAATGCTGCTATTTTTTTCCAGCTATTTCTCCCCTTCATTCAAATCCAGAGCTAAAATGGAAAATATGCTGATGGGAGAAAGATTAGGCCCGTTTTCTAAAACAGCAGATGTAGGATGCTCCACCAGCAGTGTTGAACATCAGCTCTTTATTCCAGCATGTTGAAAATAGAGAAGAAAAAAACCTTCGAGAGGATCAGTTGAAATTTCCAACGCCCATAAAGCAGTGCAAATAGGACAGGAAATTTAGCAGAAAACCGCAATTTCTTTCCAGCAGCACATCTAAATAAATTATGGCATGGGTGTACACTGGAGTAATCTGGATAATTATTGGTCAAAATAATTGTCTGCCCTCAATGATCTTCTTATGCCGTAATATTGACGGTTTAAGCTTACACAAGATTGATATCGAGCTGTTGCATACGATCTATCCATCTATCAATGAGTAATTGTTTCGAAAAATATACTGTTAAAGACAAAAAGATTTTGAGTTCGTTATAGATGACAACTCGTAGGAACAATCAGATAAAACAACAGATAAAAATCAAATTTAACCGGTTTCAATACTATATCACTTAATTATCCTAGAATTTGTATCTCCCTGTACTATGAGCTACGTTTTAAAAATAAAGTGTAATCAAAAAACTCAATGATTCAAATTTGAAATTATGGCCACTGATTTGTTCTGATTACCCCAATGTGCGGCGTGGCAGTTGAAGGGTAAGGGCTTTGAATGCATTCTCCCAATGTTGGTCGTGCTCAAGTGTAATTCCATCAGAAATCATATCCTTCCTGCTCGCCTTGCCGGGACGCTTCCGAACAAGGAATCATTCCTGAAAGCGCGCGCGTGTCAGACAGTTGGTACGAGGGATCCCCATCCGGCGAAAAATTCCCACCCACTCCCTCCCCCCAAACGGAAATGCTCACTGCAATCTCTCTGGCCGTGTCCGTGCAAAGCAACAGCCAGCGAAGGGAAAAAGTGTAAATAAAGTGACATTTCCGACCAACTTGAGCAGGCGCTCCACATCCGGCGCCCAACTCTGCTGGCTGCGAGGATGTGAATGCATTTCCTGAAGCATTTCTGTAGAACTTTCTGTCACAAATTACAGCAGGGGACCCCATCACAACGGGTGGAAAATGCACAAATTACAATACACATCACATGCACACACACATGCTCTCATCTGAACGCATTCAGCCCTCACGCTGCTCATCAATATGGGCTAGGGTGGGGCACGGGTTGCTCGTAATTTCAAAAACTATGCCAAGTAAGTGCAGCCCTTTCATTGCATTTTTAAACACTTTATCCTCCATAACTTCCATTTGTGCGAATTCCATTCACGTAATCCCATTAGGGGCGGTCCATTAATTACGTAAGGGGTTATGGGGGGAGGGGGGGTTTGAGATATCTTACGCGCCATACAAATTATTTGTAATTTTCATATAAAAAATCTTACCATGGGGGGAGGGGGGTGGGGTACGAAAAACCGCCAAAATTGTCTTACGTAGTTAATGGACCGCCCCTTACGGAAATGTAAATTTATGCAAATTTTAGGCTATGTGTCATTCGTTCAATACATATGCACTTACGATTTTTTGGTAAATGTCTATTATAAAAGCATTAGAACATGCCAAGAAACATCTTTAAGGTAACTAAAGGTGATCAGTGAGAGCCTTACCATTGCAATTCACACTAGTGCAGAACCAAACAACTGTGATCTACAGTAACCCCTCCATAATTCGATATTAAAAGGTCCATCGAGTTAGAGAGGTATCGAGATACAGAACATGAAATCAGTGCAACCGCGATCCAAGGGACCATCGAGGTAGCCATGAAAACCAATTTTTACTGTGTTTCTCTAACTCAATATCGAGATACAAAATATCAAGTAAGGGAGAGTTGACTGTATTAGTCAACTTGGAGTTATTGGTTGGCCATTAAACTAACTATTTTTTCCATTATTATTACAAATTTAAGTTATTATTTTTAGCTATTTTCACTCTTATTTCAAACAAGATAATGACAGTTATAGTTATCAAGAACATTCTCTTTATTCAAATTCTATCCATTACCTTAGAGTCGATCGATTACATAAGAGAGTTTTCCAGAACATAATTTGCCATCACTTTGTAATTTATCTTTACCCGGAAATCAATGCCGAAGGTGTTTGTAATCTATTCCCGGTAGGTCCAGAAGGATAACGGAATACTAAGAAGAAGAACACAAAGGATTATACCCAAACAGTTTTAATCTTCTTAAACTACAAACCTTGTAATCTACATCAATCATTAATAACACAGCGTAACAAAAATTAAATTTTTGCGTGTCTTAAGGATCAAACTATGTGAATTTGATGCCGTTCTCAGAAATGTTCCAGCACATCACAATTTTTAGCTACAGGTCACCAAAGTTGTATAAAACACAGGTTTTATTATTGTTTACATTAAATTCAAAGTATAATTTATGAAACTTTTTTGTGATTCAAGTCACCAATCATGCAACTTGCATGCAAGTTGGATAAAAGCGTCAAATTTAGCATTTTCAACAGTCAACATTTCAAAAACTAGACGTGCTATGATATTTTTGAAAACGGCAAAAAAAAAACTTGTAAAATGTATAATTTGAGTTGTGCGGTCAGCTACAACTCCTTCTTACCGTCTAAAATACTCTATATCAATAGTTTATACACAGTTTCTCTACATATAATGTGAAATCCTACCAAATACCTGATAAAAATGAGGGATTTGGGTAAAAAGAGCATGGTAACAATTCGTGCAGTCAGTTTGAAGTCCTTAACTCACTTACTCAGAATGCTATTGCTTAGAAAATATTAGTTCAATAGCTTATAAATACTTTCTCTGCATATATCTGAAAAATCCTTAAAAAACTGATGAATTAGGGAATTCGGGTAATATGAGCTAAATACCTATCCATGCGGTCTGTTTTAATTCAAGCACTCCATTCTCTAGACTGTTTTGTCTATAGCTAATAAACGGTTTCCCTGCATAAAATATGACAAATTATATACAAAAATTGATAAAAATGGGGAATTTGGTTAAAATGTGCATGGCAACAATCCGTGTCGTCAGTTTGAACTCCTGCATATTATCGCTTAGGAAATTGTTTTTTAAAAGCTCATAAATAGTATCTTTCTCGAATCTTTACGATAAACTACATAGAACCCGTTACGGAAAATCGGCCATCATTGTCGCTGGTACAGCTGTTCCTGGCACCGAAATGCGGGAAACCTTTCCGGATGCCCAAGAATACCAGATATCGACTGAACCTGTCTAGGCACCCTGGGCCTCAAAAGCCAGGCGGTACGCCCCACCCTGCCAAAAGAACTACACCCACCAAATCTTCAAACTAGCTTTTACCGTCCGGCGGGATATCTCTATCTTTGGCGAGTGGCTCGCCATCACCATACCAGTACAACATGGGTTAATGATAACATCAATCAGGAATCTACCATCAGTGCAACCTTTAACAGATCATCATACGGTGGACGGGCCATTTTTGTCACACAGGGAATATAAACAGTCTTCGTAATCTACCGGATCTCGAAATGCTGGTGCGATTTAACAACCCTTAATGATGGCTATGGCACTTTCTTACGCGGATAAGTTGAATCCGCAATCGACGTCTCACTTGTGTCAGCTGCTATTACGAAGCACTTCCTCTGGTCCGTAGAATATGAATACCGAGGGAGTGATCATGCACCGATTGTTCTCACTCTAGAAAATAGCTTTGCTCTCAAAACAGAAAGCTGATTGGTAAGAATTACAAATGACGCTTGACTATGAACTTGATATATCCCCTAGAGCTTCCCTCTCAAACTTTTCTCTTTGATTAATGAGTAGCCTCTGCTACTATTTCAAAAACCTTTTCTAAACCTGGACGACGCACCCTCCACTGGTGGAACGAAAATACTCAAAAGGTAGTTGAGGCTCGCAGAAAAGCTCTCCGGGCCGCTAAAAGAGCAAGACCCAAGGACAACCCAGAGAGGGCCTTTGTTCTCGCAAACTACCGATATGCCCGCAATACATGCCGTCAGACGATCAGGGATGCAAAAGAAAAATGTTGGTCCGAATTTCTCGACACCATAAACGACGACCAATCGGAGTAGTTCTGTTTGATCTTTCGACCTTGACACTTGCTCCTACGGGGGCGAGCGACGAAGGCAGGATCAAACATGTCGCGCGTCGGTCTAGTAAGTGAAAAAGTGGCGTGATCAGTTAGAGTAAATGAAAAGTGCCACGATCGGTTAGTTCTGCCTGATCTTTCGACCTTGACGCTTGCTCCTACGGGGGCCAGCGACGAGGGCAGGATCAAACATGTCGCACGTCGGTCTAGTGAGTGAAAAAGTAGCGTGATCGGTTAGTTCTTTTTGATCCTTTGACCTTGACGCTTGCTGCTGGGCAGTGCGTCAAGAAAGCCAAGTTTTTTTTTTCCTTTTCGGGTCGCGCGCCTTTTTTTTCTGAGTGCTTTTATAAAGCCGAGCAAACGAGTGAGGCTGAGAGTGGATTGTGGCTGCACAGTGAAGGATAAAGGATCAATTGGTGAGCTCGTTTCATGCTACTATTTCTAATCTATAAAATATGTATGACTGCACATTTAATCGTTACAATTGTGGGACGTAAATATGAATTTTCTACAAACTATGAATTGTTCGTCACTGTGAGTGTCGACACAAACTCTGATTCATAAATTATTTATGTTTCACATTTTTTTTATTTTCAGAACACCCCTTTTTACCTTTATTTTTGTAATTAAAAAAAAAACTTTGAATGGTTCGACACTACAAGTGTAGACTTGCGAAAAGTTCACTTTATTCAACAAACATTGGATGGTTCGCCACTGTAAGTGTCGGCATAAGAATAAGAGTGTTCTATGATGTTCCAACCAATCAAGTTTTTTGTTTCTTTTCAAATAAGTAAAATATAATAACACATGCTTTCGTCCTGACAGCTGTAGGAATGTTACATTTAGGTATTTGTTCAACAAACTTTGAATGGTTCGTCACCTCAAGTGTCGGCATATTTTTCACCTACATAGAAATTGTTCATATCAAATGAAAATATTATATTTACAAATAAGCATGTATATATCTCACAAATCATTATTTATCATGGTCTGATCGCTTATCAAAGTGAATCATGTGACCCAACGATCCTTCCCATTAACAAACATCCCTCCCAGTAACCTTTGTGGAGATGCAGAGGCAAACACGGTCTCCAAATAGCAAAGGTTACACACTAACATTCCTTCCCCCAATCCCACCTGACTGCAAGGACGTGGCCGGCGCCGTTATTGACCCTGTATAAATAGAGGCACTGAATTATGCACATTGAAGAAGATTATGGCCAATCCCAGCCAAACTTCTAGTTGATTCTTTGTGCATTTTCACTGACTTCGGTCAATCACGGAATAGCAACCATTGATATGTGTAGTCAGTCTAAGCTAAGCTAAGCTAAGCTAAGCTACCATAAACGACGACCAATCGGAACAAAACGATCAAGTAAACGACATCCAAGGCAAGAGACGAATCACAGAAATGGTACTACAACAAGGAACGTTATAGCAGACGCACAGATCTCTTCACACCAACGCTACCCCGACAAGTTCATCAAACGTCATCCAATGGCTAATGAAGCGGTGCATCAATTCCCGGTCCCACCTGACCAAGGACAAGCTTTCAACATTCCATTTACCATGGTAGAAATGGAGTATGCCATACAGAAATCAAAAGGAAAGTCGGCTGACCCTGATAACATCGGAATTCCAATGTTGAAACGCCTCTCTCCAAGGGGTAAGATAGCTTCTTTTTTTTTTCAAATGATCAACAACGAATTGACGGCTCACACCTTTCCCGAAAGTTGGAAACACAGTTTGTTTATACCCATTCCAAAAACCTCCCGTCCTATAAACGACGTTGCCAGCTATCGACCTATCGGCCCTAACAAGTTGCGTCGCAAAAATAATGTAAAGGATGGTGAACCGTAGATTAATTCCTGGAGGAAAACCGACAACACGCTCTCCGACCCAGTTACGACCGGAACGTACCTAGCTTCTCTCGGTCAAATCTTGGATGTTGGCGATAAAAGATTCTGCGAAACCGGCAACACGGACTGACAAGGCTTATTAGTATAGATTATCCAGTTGACAGCCGCTTTTCGTGCGCGATAGACGTGTTTTCACAGAGCTCTTCATAGCTCTCGCTGTACTAGTACCCCACGATCACTGCTACGAAACACAAGATGTCTTCGCATCGAAAAAACACTCTTGTTGTGGATTTCAGTGTTCTGCCGCGTCGTATTTTAACAGATCAGGTGGAGGAGTTCCTCAAGGATGTCGTTAAGCTCGACATGGCCGATGTAAGGAACGTCCAGCTGCACAACCTTGACAACTGCCTGTACATCGAAATGCGTGACGCAGGCGTACCCCCACGCCTGGCAAAACAGCATCATTTGCGACACTACCTGGAGTATCAGGGGATACTATACTACATCCCAATGTACGTGGATGGTCCCACTACGACTGTTAGAATCCACGATTTACCACCGCAGATGTCTAACACCACCATCTCTGACTACATGCAACAGTTTGGCAAAGTCATCTCTATCCACAACGAACTTTGGAGGAAGTATTTTGCAGGGATTCCAAACGGTGTGAGAGTTGTGCGCATGAGGATGGAGAAGTCGGTGCCATCGCACATAACAATCGACGGTCAACATTCACTCGTCACCTATTCCAAAGGGGACAAACCAAAAACAATTCGGCACGAGAAAGGAGGTGATAAAAATCCACGTCATGAGCAAACGTCCAACTCTGCTGCTGTTTCATCTGCGGCTGCTGTAGATCAAACAAACCAAGCCAACAACAACGACGAACAATCACAATCACCGCACGACGAGGACGATGGCGAAAACGACGATTGCGAAAAAGATAACGAACTGGAAACAACCACGAAACGGCGGCTGTCGACAAGACCATCGTGCGAAGAGAATGAAGGAATGTACACACGCAGTCCGGACCAAGAATCTGAAAAAGAAGTAGAAGGGAATCAGTCTCCCGATTCAGGCTGGAGAATTACTAGGTCTAGGAAATATAGGAAAATTGATATTTGAATTTGATTGAATTAGGTAGTTAGAATAATCAATTAATCAATTAAAATTTGACACGTATGCACCACGTAGGTGTAAAGTGTCGTTAATAAAAACAAACAAACAAACAGTATAGATTATCACTGTTGGTAGGAGGTCCATTTGAAGACAGCGCGAGTATAAATACCAAAATGTATGTATATATTAAGTTAGATTTAAAATATATTTTAAGGAGAAATAAATTGAATTTCAGCATTGAAGCTGCTATCGAGAATGCTGCTCTCAGTCTTTGGTTGTCGCGGCAAATTTGACTCCCTCCACAACAAACTTCAATGATTTTGAGGAATCATTTGCAGTAGTAAAAGCACAATGGACCTACGACTTCAGCAAATAGAAATAGAAGCCAAGCTATGGCGGAAATATTGTGAGGATTAAGAACGGCGTATTGATGAAGAATACGAGCGTCGGCTTGTTGAAATCGATGCAGAATTCGAAGAAGTTGCTAGCAAAACTCGACAGAAGTTCTCCCTAAAGATGTATGCAGTGAAAAGGTAGTTTAGGAAAGGTCATTCATTCATAAAACCTTCCGCTCAACTTGGCTTTACTACTGAGCAACAGAGCAGTGCCGAACTTTCGAATACATGGCGCAGCAACCTTCTTCAGCCTGCAATAACAACATTCGTCGACAGTGCACGGCTTTCTCCCTTCGACCCTGGTTTCAGCAACCTGCGTGGAAGAAAGCGTTCTCACATTCCGATAAACAGCTTCGATGTTGTCGGGCTGTAAGCTACCGAGAGCGAACTGAGGATTATGGGCAGGTTCGCTGAGCAAGCGAATCGCGCCCTTACCACTGTGGCTGGATTCGTGCCCCAGGTGGCTGGGCTACACCGTGTTGGGTCTCGAAGCTGTAAGGCAGAAACCACTCATCGACAACGCCATCAAATCTTTCTCTGCTTCTGGTAAACTTTCACCATAGATTTCAAAATAGATACTGATACGCCGATTTCCTATACACAGACAGCTCTAAGCTAGCAGGTCGAATGGGTTTCGGAATTTACGGTACAAATTTAGAACAACCACACGGTTTATCAATGTTCAGTTTTCTTCGCTGAAGCACCAATCCAGCACCAACAAACACCCTTTCATTCAGGCTATCAAGGCCAAGCTAGATAACGAGAGAACATCAACAACCTTCACGTGGGTCCCGGGTAATGGGTCACTGCGGTATACCGGGTAATGAACGTGTAGATGCTGCTGCTAGTATAGGTCGACAGAGTAGGATGTTCTCTAAAGAAATTCCGGGAGGTGATATCGAACAGTGGATTAAAACACGTTATGGGATGCGTGAGCAAGTGAATGACATCAAGAAAGATCACCATAAGACAAATCAAGACAGAGGTAGTACCTTGGAATGACCTACCAAACTGGAAAGAACAGAAGGCCTTTGACATGTGAAAATATGGAAGACAGTCGAAATTTTCGAAAAATACGTGAAACGTGCAATACGCAAAACACAGTACAACATTTTATCAGCACCTGTCTTCTTCTTCTTTCTGGCATTACGTCCCAACTGGGACATATTCTGCTCCTCAGATTAGTGTTCTTATGACCACTTCCACAGTTATTAACTGAGAGCTTTCTTTGCCGATTGACCATTTTTGCATGTGTATATCGTGTGGCAGGTAAAAAGATACTTGTATGCCCTGGGAATCGAGAAAATTTCCTTTACGAAACGATCCTCGACCAGTGGGATTTGAACCCACGACCCTCAGCATGGTCATGCTGAATAGCTGCGCGTTTACCGCTACGGCTATCTGGGCCCCTGTCCTATACTTGAATGACTTCGGATGCAGTATGATATCACATCTATCAGTCGTGCTCTCCAAAACGATGCAGTATGCGATATAACTCTCAATGAATATGGAATGAATGATAATAAATCTACGAGCTGTTTAATGGAATGAACTACAAGTAAGTAGTTTTTCATTTACTTCCTCAAGGAAGCTAGACTTTTCAACGAAATTCAGCAAATGGCCAATGCTTAAACTTCGTCGATACGGATGTATCCGGATCATGCGACGTACGATAGAATTGACCTAGAAAGAACATCCCTACACCAGATTGATTGATATTCAAATGTTTCAGTTTTGTTTATGTTTAAAACTCTGTATTGCCAGAAGGTACCCTTCAGGTACTTCTAGATTTCCTGTTTTCGAAAGAGATGAGCCAACCTCGGGCTGCAAATCTCTTAAACAAATATATCTATCTATCTATCTATCTATCTATCTATCTATCTTTCTATCTATCTATCTATCTATCTATCTTTCTATCTAAATAGTATCTCTGTTATAATTTGAAAATCCTTCAAAAAACCTGGTGGATTTGGGAATTTTGTCGAAATGTAGTGGTTCATTCGTAGCACATAATGATCTGATAATCTGTACTCCAAATAATCCTTGGATAACTTGAGACAGTCGTTGCACCAAAAACAAGTACGTATTGGTTTCACAGTTGTAATTAATAAGATAACAGTGTATGATTGTGGATCTTATGATTTCTCAAAGAAGATATTATGTATCCCGAAATTCTCTTAATGGAATAAATTTCCATCAGCCTATATGGCTTTAAACGTTATTGATACGCCGGGAAATCACTGGTTACGTTTATATTACTAAATACCACACCAATGCTTGATTGAATTTAACTGTATGAGATAACATCCATTGTTTTCAATTCAATCATTAAAATTTGTCAACAATACACAGCTAAAAATATGTTGTAAATTTAAGTCTATTTTCATGCACATATTTGGAGCATCAAAATAAACCTAAATTTCAACGACCATTATTTTTCAATCGAATTAACTTTGAATTTACACGATCATGTATTATTCAACCATTTTTAGTTGAAAATTGAATGTTTATTCATTTAAATTTACATGATGCTGAAACAATAAACAAATTTTATTTATTTTTACAGTAGACATCAGTTTACATCACATTGAAATTTTTTTTTTCTGTGTATTACTTTAGCTAAACTGTTATTGCTTTGGAACTCGTGATTGTAAAAATCGTTAAAATATATGTTAAACTTCAAATTATGTCTGAAGACTGTGGAACTTTTTTTTTCAAATCGTCCCAGAAGTTACACAGATCTACACAGATAAAATATTTAAATTCCAATGTAGTGTAAATTGAGATATAGAGTAAAAATAAACCAAAATCATTTATTTTAACGGCATTTCGTTTAGTTTTCAAGCAAAGATGCTTGAATGTTACATGATCGTGTAAATTTAAAGTGCATTTGATAGAAAAATAAGCGATTTATCTTTGACATTTCAGTTTATTTTGATGCTCCAAATATGTGCATGAAAATAAACTTATTTACAACACATATTTTTAGCTGTGTAAGCCGTCAAAGTTGACCATTTTGTATGGAAAATTAAAATAAAGTTGCAGATATATTGCCCAACACTGTAGCTGACATAGTTTTGTTACACAAGTCTATTTTTTGGCCAATAATATTATATGGTCTATATTACTCCCCTGTCTTGTTCCTGAAAGTAGTCAGGATGAGAATATTAAAAAGAAACATGAACGTTGCTAGTATCCAATCAAAGAAGAATACCGTAACTACGCTAACGCTAACGCTATATTATGATGAACATCTATTGACTAAATTTCGGGGACGAGATTTCCTTTAATTTTACATAAAGTTTGTGTATCACACTCTTGTCCCCGAACCAGAGCAAAACAACTCAACTAGTTGTCTTATTTTTGTCCTGCCCTAATGCACACGTCAGTTATCCTATCCCTACATACCATGCAGTTGGGTACCCGCCCATTCGAATAACATTCATCAGCAAAGGAGCAGCACATTTTTACAATGGTGCCGGGGCTAAAGTTGGCTGCAGTCAGTGGTCCTTCTGTAAATAACATCCATCTGACACTTAATTATCTTCGCAAATGGTTTTCTTTTCCTTCAAGCAGCGCTCCTTACGGCTACTCATATGTTCCAATGATGGAATGTACGGGAGACACTCTCTTCCCACAGTAGTGCCAAGCCATGCCATGCCATTACGATGAGGGTGCATGCCGGTTGTCAGGGCACTGAATCAGAAGTAGATACAGTGTCTATTAGAGTGTCAAATTGGTACTTCAAGCGGCGGGGAGTGTTGGCCTGTATAGAGAAGAAGGGGTCTTTCTATTTTCCTCGATCTGGAAGCACCTTCGTCTAGCCGTTGGGCAAACATTTCTTAGAAAATGTAATCTATGCCGTAGAAAGTTTTGTGTGATAACGATCATAATTAAGTGGGCAGATATGTTGGTCTGATAAATCTGTCTGCAATAAATGATAAAACTAATAAGCTAGAGCCAATATTGAGCTCGAGCTTGGTTGATCGTTCGTGGTTGGTTTAGGGACAAAATGTCGAAAGACAAAAGGCCGAATACGAAACGCCAAATCCCAAAATGCCAAAATTGATGAAACATCAAAAGAACAAAAGATTCGTCTTCTTCTTGGCATGACGTACATAGCATGCATCTCAGCTTAGTGTTCTTATGAGCACTTCCACAGTTATTAACAAAGAACTTTCTTTGCAAAGTTGCCTTTTTCGCACTCGTATATCGTTTGGCAGGTACGAATATGATCTATGCCCAGGGTAGTCAAGGAAATTTCCATTACGAAAAGATCCTGGACCGACCGGGAATCGAACCCAGACACCTTCAGGATGGCTGTGCTTTGTAGCCGCGGACTCTAACCACTCGGCTAAGGAAGGCCCCATAACATCTAATTATTTATTCTTTCGGAAGAGCATTATTCTCTTTGAAATTTTCGTATCCTTCAATTCTCTCCTTTCCACTTTTACTGCTTTAATCGTTTTGTCCTTTCGACATTTTGGCATTCGACATTTTGGCATTCGACATTTTGGAATTTTACATTCTGTCTTTCGACGTTTTATCATCAAACCATTGGGATATCGTTATATTTTTAATTCGTTGTTAAAACACGCAAATTTCTTAAATTTTGTCTACTCAAACTAAGAGTGAATCATACGAAGAATTTATGTATACTAACTATTCACATAAGTTTTCCAGCCATGGAACCAAAGTAATGCTTTCTGTCTTCATGATTGACCACGTTACTTCGCGCTTCATGCACTCTACAGCACGGCCAAACCACACGGTAAGAAGTAGTTTTCCATTAAAATGAAAATTACAACCATAAAGTTTGACGTACTCGGTTCACTTCCGGAGCCGTTGCCTGTCATCTCAAGATGTTCCACTAGAAAATATCTGACGAAGGACGTGACTTTGCACCGACTGCATTCTCTAAAGCGATGTATACGCTTCCGTTGGCGGGAAACGCGAAGATTCGTAAAATTATTCAATTTAGTTATTAAACTGTGATTATAAATGTCACTCAAATGGATCTTTAATAACCATTGATTTGCACGCAGACACGAACATTTCCGAAAGGTACTCGCGGGAACATTTTTATGTGGAATTGTGGGAACCTAATAATCCCAAAGAAACACCTTCCGGGAAGACGGAGATCTTTGCAAGCTTGCGATGGACCATGAGACAAAGCTGACATTCTGTTGCAACGCAACGGACTGAGCGCTGGCCTTTAACTTGCCGTTATTTTCCATGTTGTCGCGATGTCCTCACCGCCGTGATTGGTAAACTAAGAAGCTGTTCGTAGGAAATTGTACATTGCAGCCAGGGTGCAAGTAGCTGAAGATACCCAACAAGTCAGGACACAGCACGTTTGATTCAGAAGATATGTGCACAGTGAAAAAAATGTAATTGAAAATCTATGACTAGCAATCAAGAGCTGTAAAATAAATAATAAAAAAATAGTGGGATTTGAACTCTGGTCTAGCGAGTGAAAGTCTGATACCTGTCGTTCATTCGAAAAAGGTTCCTTAGCATTTCCGTTGATCAAATCTGATAACTTATTGAGCGGAATATTGTTTTAAAATAAATGTGGTCAAATTCACTTACATCTGATAACTGATACACGGGTCGATATGTAAAGGGCGTGTCGCCGAAAGACAACATATTTGTAATGTGTGCTTAATTTTGATTCTCCTAACTATATTTTTAATTAATAAAGGCAAAAGAAGAATTGCCTCATGGAAAGTTTCTCCTATAGGTAAACCACCAATCTACAACTTTTATGCAAGCTTGCTTGATATGTTGCTTGCGAAGTATTACAGACAGAGTGATAGAAAGATAGGGATATAGACATGATGACGCAAATCAAGCAAACTTGCATACAAGTTGAAGATTACCAAAAATTATATTGGCCGATATTCATTTATTTTTTGCTGTGTACCAAACGACGACGACCATCTCCATCGAGATGCGCTGGAAGTGTGGAAGCCAATGCCTTGAAAAGGTATTTGTTTTTAATATAAATGTAAATTCAGTTTTCTTTGCCTTCCATCCGGGTGGAACGGCACTGTCGTGAAAAGCCACCTCCAAGCTCGGCCCAGTTCTTCCCACACGGTGTTTATGATACTCTTGAGGTGGAAAATATTTTTTCTCGTGCTGCGAACAAACACGGGCTGCATTTCCTGCAGTAGTGAGGCGATCGAGATACGCGGAATGCAATCACCAGAAAGTGTACTGTTTTTTTTTTGTATTTTGCTTCGCCGGCTCTCGGAAACAAGAGCTGATGGATTTGATGGGAGAATCCAAATAAAATACCATGGCGAGTGTTTCGATGGCAATTCCGTTGAGTCGCATTAATGCAGTGTCGGAAATCCTACCAGCTACCTATTTGCGGTGCTATTTCGGGAATGGTATAGAAAAATAAAACTGAATTGTGCAGGACGCGTGAACTTTTGGGGATTCCATGTAAAACAGTAGGGGGGCATCCTTAGCATATGTGTGATTCCCGGTACGGTCAATTATTTTTTCGGGCTGGAAATGTACTGGGCTTCCCTGAGCATAAGGTATCATAGCACCTGTCACACGACAAAAAATATGACATCCTTATAAATTACTGATTTGCAGGGATAAGAAAAGGAGCATTTTTATGGACAAAGGGAATGTGATTGAGAGGTGGAAGCAGTACTTCGATGAACACCTGAATGGTGTAGAGATCACAGGCAATGAAGGTCAAAGCAACAGAGGAAATGTGTACTTCAGAACAGTGAACGATGCAAACCAGCAAACCCCCACTTTGAGGAAGGTTAAGGATCTAGTTGAGGATCATTCACCATCTCAAAAACAATAATAGTATCGGAACTGAACTCATAAGGTTGGCCCGGACAGTCTGGTCATTTGTCTGCACTTGCTAATGGGTACCGTTTTGATTCATATTACGGACAGCTTCTTATTCCGGACACTCTACTTTGTATGGGAAACTTTTCACATGAAATGTTTCAATTTTTGCCGTTTGAAAGTTCACAATTTCAAAGCTAGTTTTAGTAAGCTATTTCCATAAATATCTATGCAAATTTATAATGCCTAACTGCCTTAGACGTCTCTTTAGTGGTTTAACGATTTCAATTGATGATTTGACTTTGCCATAAATGATTTTCATTAGATGTCCGGAATTCGAATCAAAGTGTCCGGAATATGAGGCAAAAATGAGGAAACGTCCGGAATAAGAATCATCAAATAGCCATACATATCGATTTATTCAAAATTATTCAAGTTGCGGAATCGTCTTCTTTACCCACCATTCAAAAGTTGAGGGTTTTTGGCGCTCGATAACGCTGAGGAATCATACAGAATGATTTATTTTGTGTGCTCTATGCTGTGTTATACTTCCATGAGGCCTTAAGTGTCCGTAATATGAATCAAAACGGTACAATCTGGAATATTCGAGCGTTCACCAGCGATCACCATCATAAATGCCGCGTACAAAGTGTTATTCCAGATCACCTTCCGCCGTCTGCCACCTGTATTCAGGGTTGGGAAAAAATCTGAAATTCACGCCCATCGCTGTTGTAGGCAAAAATCCTTGGAAAATTGCAAAACACCCGTTGCTAAGGGCAACCCAAAATTACCGTAGAAAGATGTTCTATTTTCCGCATTTAGAGCCTTCAATGACACTAACGATTTTGAAAATTCATTCACCCAACATACCGTGATGAATAAAAATCCGGACGGTACCAATATCCGGCCACTTTGGTAATATTGATTAAATGAAGTAAAAGTTATATGTTAATATGTTAAGTTTTGCACTTCACTTTTACCTTTACCATTGTTTATCATTTTCATGAAACTTGTGATCTAGTAATCATTGCCAAACAATTGATAAAAATAAAAATAAAAAAGTTGTTTCAGTCAGACATTTTTTCTTAGCAGTGCAAGTTCTTCTCGGTTAAGCATCATTGATTGATAATATTGTGATTAATTTCAATTATTTCAATGGAGTTTCTAGTATACGTGCAAACGGGACTGTACATTAACAATACAGTGACACAAAAATGGATAAATATGGTGAAAATACTGCTATGGTTCGTCCCATACAATATGACAGTTGACAGTGAATCATTCAAATCCATTGAACCCTTCGTAAGCCATTTCGTGACATACAAACACCATTCCATTTTTATTCATTTAAGATTTCCATATATATTACTCTACTACTAATTTGGCATGCATATTCGGATTCAGACAACCCAATTTGACAAACGGTTAATTTCTCCCTAAAATGGGATTTTTTTATATTTTAGACTTAATTTTATACACTAATATCTTATTTGTAAGAAAATTTCAATTGTAAGCCCATAAGGTTCACCGTCGTACTTATTTCCTGTATTCAGGGGAGGATTTACAAATGTGGGGCCAGAGTATTGTGGGGGCCTTTTTCCAAGAAAACAATTTTAATATTATAGTATGTTCTCATTGGGGATTTTCCTTTTCACTTATAACCCTCTAATACTCAACCCCGCCTTTAGACGGGGTACACTTTAGAATTTTGTGTATTTTTTCCTAGTTCGAAAATCAAAATGATTTTATTTTTGGCTCAAACCTTGGCTTATAATACGTAGAAAGCAAAAGTGTTTTATGACTTTCTGGTTCAGACATAGCGTGCGTAGGATTGTTTAGCGGTCTTCGGCAGTTTTCTCATTCTTAAAATATCCATTGAGGTTTGTACACAGAATTTTTATAGAGGTCGATGGGCGACCTCTGGTGATTTTTCTTTGTATAAATAAGTTTTTCCATAGTAGATCCCATACAAACTGGCGCTAAAATAAAATTTCACCGATCGCAATTTTTCATAGTTTACCGAAAATCTATACATTAGATAAACTTTGACAATAGATTAAATAGAAAATTGAATTGTAATTCAAAAAGTTATTCGTCATCTAGGTGAGAATCGAATTAACGACTCCCAATTCGCTACACAGGGTACGTTACTGCTACGCCACGAGAGGACTCATGAATGTAAACCTGAATTGAAATTCAATTCGATCTCGTGGTCCTTTTCGGCAGAGTGGGACAAAATTCAGATTCCCGCTCCAGTCCACTTTTTGGATTGCATTTGAGTCTCATAACCAAATTATGTTTATCAGTTAAGCAAAAAGATTACAAAAGTGAAAGGTATTAGTATGGCACTTCATGTCAGAGCTGTTTTTGTTCGAATCGAGAGCATTTGAGGCTTTTTAGTCAAATAGTAAAAATTGAAGAGGTTTTAGCACTTTTCAAGCGCGTACAAACAATTTGTTCTATGGAAGAAGTTATAATGGATAATGGATGAATTTATAATGCACGCTCAGAAAAGAGTTCTGGAAAACGTGAACTGTCAAAAATACACCGTGAACTACCATCATGTTTACATGAACTTCTCGGAACTAGGCAACGCGTTCATGTAAACATGATCTAGGTCAAGGTGTATTTTTGTTTGTTGACGTGTTCATGACTGCTATTCACGGATAAGAGAACGGATTTTTTGTGTGAGTTCGTCATTAATTCTTAATGGTCTAGTTATATTAGCACATGAAATCGATGACAAATCTCTTAGAGAAATTCAGTTTTACAAACTTTGCAATGCTCTATATAATTCACAGAATTCATTCGGTTCTGTTCGAAGTAAACTTATTTAAGTTCCAACTACAATTGATTTATAATTAATTCAACGTTGAAACATGGCTTTCAGTTGACATCTTTTCGGAGTTATAATTTTATATAATTTATTTATCGATCAATAATGGTGTTTGTCATGTTTGTTTACACTGGAAACACTTTTGAAGGTCCTATAATTTCTGTACTTGAACTAATAATATCTAATCCACGTCCACGAACATTCTTCAATCCAGTTCTAACTGCAACCATGTCATACAGTAGTTTGGTTGTGGATTTCCATGTGTTCATCAGCCCGAGTAACACACATGTTATAATTGAGGCAGAATAACTCTTATATGACCATATCTAGTTATGTAAGAGTTATTCTGCCTCAATTATAACACGTGTGCTACTAGGAAAAGTTACCCCTATACCAAAAATCGGCTTTTGATAATATTAAATATTATAGGTGCATTCAAAACAAATCGTCATGGAATCTTTAATCTGCAATTGATAACTAAGATACCAGTACTAGTTTTAAAAATATAAAATAAAAATCCTAACTTCAAAATGCTGAAATATTCAGGTTTTCTTCCAAAAATCTATCAAAGTTACCCCGTTTTACGGTAACACCAAAAGCTGCACAAACGGATAAGTAATGGAAGCTGCTTAAATACAGCTCAAATGAGGATGGTTTGGTAAGAAGTGCCAGAGAGTGATAAGGAGAATAATGCCAATCGTCGAATCTTAATGTCTGGTACCATGCTCAATAGAAAGCGGTACTGGAACGCAAGAACGGCTAGTCAAGAGAAATTAAAAACCCGTACGACGAAAATGTAATAAAAAAGGCGCAAAACAGTATGAAACAGAACTATGAAACTGTCAACGACGTGCTCAGAAAGACTGCACCGTTTCCATCCAATCTTCCGATCAAACTTCTCAAGCATGATAGCGAGATACTAAATTGAACCCATCAAATACTACTGAAGATATGGGGGCATGGAAATTGCTTGCTAGCATGAAAGCACCCGTCAAGCAAAACTAATATTCAGTAGAGAATCATGCAGAGTCCGTCGCCTTCGTGGATGGCTTCCTAATAACCTATTTTTTTAAATTTTTTTTTCGTAAGATAAAAGGTACCTTTAAACGGAATTTATTTTCGTAAGATAAAAGGTATCTTTAAACGGGATTGATTTTTAGAAATGCATAGTCATCATGTTCTGGAAATTCAAAATCCAAAATTTTCATACAGGTATGTTTCTCAGGGAGAACACTCCCTAAAAATAGTGATTCTCTAGAACCTTGAAGCACAAACCTCAAACAAACTATGTTTAAACTTGCTCTAATCATAAAACCATATTCGACAAAAGTTCGTAGAATTGAATAAACTACTATGTAGATGTATTTTCGATAAGTTTCAATGTTCCGTTCAGTAGTTTCGAATTTTTAAAGCATGAAAATAGTCCAAAACACATAAATGATTTGAAGCACATCTAATTTTTTTTCCAAATTAACTGAAATTTTGACCAGAAGTTCATTTTGCCATGAAAAATAAAAATGTTGGTTGACAGAGGAACTTCCAGAAATTTGAATAGGTTTAATTTACCCCTATTGGCTTCTAACCCCCACGAATGAGGTTTAAAAATAATTTTCATGAAAATTTGAACTCAACATTTTAGTAAAAATTTATAGCATTCAATAATCTTAATTTACTAGAAAAAAAAAGTAATTCAGACGGAGCTTGGAAACGTTAATGTACAATCTACCATTTCTACTGAGTTGTACTACACCCTTGATCAAACATGGATTAAACATTAATTTCGCTTCAGTCATAACGTTTTCATTATTCTAAATATTTGACAATGTTTTTGCTGATATACAACTTTTTTCTCGACAGTCCAGAAAGAGATGGCTGTATACCAATCAGTAAACATCTGGAAATTGAATTCATGATACCTTTTCCATGTTCGAATGCTATATTTTTGCCTCCAAAAAAGCCAAGGCTAACCTTAAGGCCTTGGTAATTTTTCATCATTCGCTCATTAAACTCGGAGTGGGTTGCAAGAAAGAAACCAAACATAGACAGTTTTTTTTAGCAAGAAATCGAATTCAGCCTCGAAACCGTGCCAACGACTGACAATGTCATTGCGTTTTACAAATTCGACAATCACAAACTCCAGCAAAGTAAGCAAAGAACCTCATTTTTTTCCTCTGCTCCTCGAAATGGATGACACCCAAGAGGGCGAATAACAGTCGGTGTGAGGATGGCTAATGAAATTCAGGCTCATGGTTTTCCCCGGTGAAAATGGTCTCCACCAGCAGCCGGGGGGTTTTCCTTTCGTCGTGAGGCGCTGTAAAGGATGACGATAATGGTACTTTTCGCCGTTGGATACGAGGATGATGATGATGATGACGACAACGATGAAATGAAAGTAAACCCTGAGATGAGGAGAGGAAAAAAAGCAGATCCAAGCCCCCAGGGGAGACGATTGAAGGAAAGCACTGAGCTCTTAACCCGTTCGCTGTTGTCGTTGTCAGTTGTTATGCGAATGTTCTATGCTTTTCCTTACGATAGCCGACAACGTTGGGCCGGAGGGTGGATCGGCTAAGCGGATGCTTGTAACTATATTTCTTTCTCTAAAACAGTGATTCTCAAATTTGGTGAAACCGCCCCCTGGGAGCGATTTTCAAGATAACAAAAGAATTTTAAAAGCACAAAATATGTTTTTTTTTCTCCAAATGATACTCCTGAGCGACGGAATCAAGACCAATCGTGTCTGGTTTGCATGGTGAAAGTGAAAAAAGATATTTATGTTTAGTCGAGGATGAATTGCCAACTTGTGAGCTCGTTTCATGTTTATGATAATACATTTTTTCGTTACCTTTATGTAATTTTGTATCAAAGTATGGTTTGTCACCAAAAGTGTCGAAATAAATCCTTATTATTGTTTCATGTTTATGATAAAACAATTTTTCGTTACCTTTATGTAATTTTGAATCAAAGTATGGTTTGTCACCAAAAGTGTCGAAATAAATCCTTTTTCTTGTTTTATATAGTTTCATACACATAACTTTCTTTTTTCGGCATTAATAATCGATTGAATAGTATATAGCTTAGAATAGAATAGCTTTATATTTCCACCGCAAGATAAAAATTCAAAACTATTTTTGCAGAGGAATTCTCGGTCTCTAGAAGCAACTAACACATACTAACATTCCTTCCCCACCCCAACTATAAGGACTTGGCCGGGGTCGCTATTGATCAATAATATATGGGATGCTAAAATGTGCACTTCGAGAGTAAGCGGAAAGTCCCACCCCTTATTCATTTGCATCGAAGTGCAATTCTTACAAATATTTGGGAGCGATTCAAAAATATATTTGACTGAAAAGGGTAAAAATCAAAATGTTTGGGAATCACTACCCTAGAAGAATATGCTGCTGATCTTTTCATGGAACGGAAAGCTCACCGTTGTCTGCGGACACGATGGTTCCCAAGGGTCGTTCAGAGTGAGAAATCGTCGACATTATTACTTTTCCAGGCCCATCTAGTCGGGAAGGCCGAGCATATTAATTTGAACGGGAGGCACTGCATATTAAACACAACAAAATAGGACACCGAATGGGCTTTTCCTCGTCGTTCTTTAATGGAGAGGTTTTTCCAAACGGAAAATTGATTTTCCCTCCCTCTCTCTCTCTCTCGAGTGTCATCAATTAGTATGGGGCGTTAATGATTTCTATAGACTTTGACCGGCAGAAGCAATTTCTTTCGACTTACCTGAATTGGGCTGTTGGTTGCTATTGGGTCGTGCAGACGGTGCTCCATCGCGGGCTTCCACCTCCAAGGCGTAGGCTCCCTGCTTCTCACGATCGAACACTACCTTGGTGAAAATCTCACCGCTCTGCAGATTAATCTCGAAGAAGTCCTTGCCTTCGTTACGGGGCGAATCCACGATGTAGTAGTACACCTGTAATTGAGTCAGGAAAGAAAATCAAGCAATTAGCCAGGGAGCTCAGCGCAGTCTTGGAGCTCTTAATTTAGTGTAAGTTCATTATTCTCGCTCGCTGTGACCCGGGAGGATCTTCTGCTGCATTAAGACTCAGCGAAAAATATAGCGATTCCGGACTCGGTCGGTTGTGCACAGGTGCTGACCGGGCAGATGCAATAAAGTTGTCAGTAATTTATCTCTCCATCGGTGATTATTCATTAGTATTAAGCTAGATGGAATATTTTTCCGATAGAGTAAATGAGATGTTCTTTTCTTGGGAAGAATGCTGTAAAAGCAACCAAACTCCCAATGGTATTTTAATCGCCATCGGAAATGCAAATTGAGCATATCCTTCAGTAACTACTGCCGGCTTCAGTAACTTTCATCAGAATTATTACTGGCAGCTAGCATAAGCAGACTGACTGAAATTGGTGCGACGAGTTTCGACTCGGTTACAATGTTGCATAATAATAATTGAATTGTTCGTTAGCCGCATGGCTTCTCCCTCTAAATCATTGCGTAATTTGTGGACAGCGCCTAATCTCTGAACAGTCAACAAACTTAGAATATGATTCATCGTATTCCGCAGACAAAATTCTTCATATTACACTCTGCACGGTCTTCACTTTTAAAATGTTTGATTTCCGATGTAAGATTTTTTTAAACTTTCGAAACATATCCAATAATTACACCGCTTCATCATGATGAGGGGCAAAGCGACATATTTACCATGGGAGTTATTCCCGTGGATAGCGTAACCAATATATTTTGGACCCTCTGGGCCATTTTTCTGCAAATTCCACAGTTTAAATCGAAAGATCAACTCAATTCACATGCCATTTGGAAAAATACGACTACATATTCCGCACTTGCATCAACCGTTTGTACTTAGAAAATGTGTTTAATTTATCTGAAATTAATTCAATTTAGTCGGTTCTTCCTTGCAACCGTTACAACACGTTACACACAGAAATTGCAACCGTCAGAAGTTTTTCATATGTAAACAAAAACTTTTTTCAAATTTCTGTACTAAAAACGTAGAATTTCTTCGGTTTTTCCATTGTCAATCAATTAATTAGACTATGAGCAAGCATATTTTACAACCAGTGTCGTGGACTTTGTCGCCAAACGATAAAAAATGCCGGGGGTCCAAAATATATACATTGAGGGTCCAAAATGTATTGGTGTGTCCAAAATAATGAGAAACAGTGAGTCACAATTCAATTATTTTCGACGTTTTTTGGTTCCTACAAGACCGTATGGGCATTTTCATCTCGTAGAGGTAGTTTTTCTCTTAATTTTTGCATGTTCTTTGACTTGGTTATGCTGTGCAATTAATTGATTGGGACAAAAAACTAAAACCATTTCCTTAGGGGGTCCAAAATACGACCGTTACCCTACCATCTAATAGGGAATAATTACACGAAAAAGATACGTTCGAATTCACGGTCTATTTCAGACTGATTTGTACATGATAATGACGTCATATTTATATTCCACTTTTTTTTATAGAACTTGTATGGAATGTTCTAGTAGTGTATTGTTGTATGCAATAATTGGTTGAAAGCTAACTGTTATACAATATATGGATTGAATACTCTGAAACTGCCAGGCAATGATACAATGCAAAGGGTAAAGCTTTGATGTAATTCTAATCTTTTACTAATGTTGGTTGATTTGTTATAGGCAGGTAATGGTATTATTGAATAAGGATAGATTGCAGGTGAGTATGAAGTGTTGCCAGTATAGCGATGAATTTGTGTAGTGTTTTCGGCCTCAACATGTAGCATTTTCGTCCACCGGTATGGCGCAGAAGGATGCACCCCAGTGGCTTGGTGTTGGCTACAACAGGCGTAGTTGGGATTCTCTTCCAGGAGGAGGCCTAGAGGGGTCTTTCCCAATATATCAGAGATGAAATTTCTCCACAAGAATCAAGATGATAAGGATTTTAGAAATTTTCGTGAATATTTTGTTATTGCCTTTTTTGTGATTTCCGTCTCAAATTGCATTGCATAAGAGTGATTCCAAGCAACAGCACCAAAATTTGGTAAATTTTTTAATTCATTTTTTTCTATTGAGCTGAAACTTTGCACAGTTTTCCAGTTCCATCTAAATCGTCATTTTCCGATATCAAATCTTCAAGTTGAGTCACGACTAACTTTTCAAAAGGGTGTATGTGAAAATGGTTCAAAAATATTCAAAAAGCTGCACAGCAAAACGGTTCGTTCGATTGTTAGACAATTAAAGAAACAAAGTTAGACAACTGAATAAAGATTCCAAAAAAAAATACACACAGTAAAAAAAAATTTTTTTTTTGCATTAAAAAACATAATTTTTGACACAAAAACTCAAATATCTCAAAACCCTATCGGAATACCAACGAAATTTTTTGAGGGAAAACGGTCCATTATATTAGCTATCTACCATAAAAATAAAAACAAAAAAGTTATGACATTTCGAACATGTCACAATTTTCACATTTAGTAGAAAAAAAAAATTTTTTTTCGGTGTAAATTATTACGGGAACCGCAGTTTGTTGCTGATTTTATTGTTAAGGGCATTGCGTGAATTAAACAAGTCGTTTTCATGTATTCATTAGTATTATGTATATTATATGTATAAATATTATGTATATGTATAAATATTATATGTATATGTATATATGTATAAATTAAAATGAATTAACAGATTACACGAAAATATTTTTTTTTTTACCAGGATATATTTTTTTAGAGTATGATCGATGAGTTTCTAAATGTTATACATAAACTTTAAAAGTTTTGGATTTGGGTATGCGTTATGAGATCATGAAAACATTTTATTAATACTTATTTATTTATTTATTGTTATTCAATTTTTTTACAATATCGAACACTTTTGCATCATTATCAGTACAGTTCGAGTATAGTTTTGCTTTAATTTTATTTTCTGACAATGGAATGAAACAGTGAAATTTTTGGGTTCCTTGGATCGTTTTCGCGTTATTATATTGCTCGCTGAGCTCTGATGCCGTTAATTCGTACTCTTCAGTAGTAGTAAAACAAAATGATAATTTTGTTAAATCTTCTTCTTTTCTGCGATTCGCCCAATCAAATAGTTCTTTTGCAGTTTTAATTGGATGCTCACGTTCTTTGGCTAAACTTGCTCTTGTGGCCATGCGCTTTATGGTTCCTCCAATAGCATCACAAGGACCTTTGCCATGTGACGTAGCAAAGAAATGCCATTCTGCATCAATTCCGTACTTTGATTTAAATTGACATAGGCTCGAAAAATTCTTACGGTTTTTGTACTGCGATGCTGCTCCATCAGACATGAAATATATCTTTCTGATTTCTTTATCCTTATCAACGCGTAAAAAGTTTATCATTTTGGCAATGAACAAATTTACAGATACTGAGTTGTGTCTTAAATCTTCGGAAATTACAATAAAACTAAAATGTTCAATTTGCGTACTTCCATTGAAATAAATAACGAATGGATGAATTGTAGCTTGTTGTACGTTCCAGTGATGGGACTGCACTTCATCTTGCAATACAAAGCTATAGTTTTCAGAAAAATCACAAATGACTAAAAATTCACCCCCTTTTTTTTAAGGCACTCTGTGCTTGTGGCCACTACTGTGCCGGAATCAGTTTTATCTGTATCTTCCTTACCGATACAGTTCTATTTTTAGCTAATCTATATTTACATCTGCATTCACTCTCTTCTGCTCTTTTTGCTCTCATACCGAGCAGGTAGGAGAGTGCTCTGCTGTTGGTCCAATCGATTTCCATAAGCCATGCTCCATTGCTCTTGCGGTTTCGTTTTGCCGTGTTCCTGAGTCGTTTGAGACTAGCTGCCTGCGAAGTGGGTCAGTTTGTCTCAGTCACCATCTGATACTGACGGAGGATGGATGTGTTTCCCCTAAGCATGGTCCTCCGTGCGGCGTCTTCTGGTGGCTGGACGGGTTTTTTGGAGGGGCTGTTGCTTTCTGTATGGGTTCAAATCCCACCGGTCGAGGATCTTTTCGAGTTGGAAATTTTCTCGACTTCCCAGGGCATAGAGTATCTTCGTACCTGCCACACGGTATACACATGCAAAAATAGTCATTGGCAAAGTAAGCTCTCAGTTAATAACTGTGGAAGTGCTCATAAGAACACTAAGCTAAGAAGCAGGCTCTGTCTCAGTGGGGACGTAACGCCAGAAAGAAGAAGAAGTCTGTATTTTCCACATCCTCAGGTCCTAATTTGAAGAGGTTTCTTCGTACAGCTTCGTTGATTTCACGGTATTTTTTCTCGGGATAATTGACGTAACCCATCTTCGTCCATTTAATCGGAGTCACTTTTATTCCAGCTATCCCTTCGTTGAAGCGTTCGATGCTGACCTTCTGGATGCACTCACCTTCTGATTGATTTGTTGAAACAGATGTCGCTGATGGTACCGTGGCAAGACTATCTGCACTTGGTACTTCTGGTAACTCCTCAGTTGTTGTCGGTGCATCTAGTAATTCCTCAGTTGTTGTTGTTTTCGAACTTCCTGCAACCTGATCCACCGATGATGTACAGATTGCCCGTTTGTCAACGTTTAAACGGCAGGACGTACAAATGCGTAAATTTGTATTCAATGTAGACATTGGAGCATAACCAGCCGCTTTCAGTTTATGTATGGTGCTTTCGGTGAGATTTCGTAGCTCTTTCGAACACTTTTTTTCTGCAAACGGCCTGCAACAGTTGAGAAAGCGACTACTCATGTTGCTCGTTAGATTTTAATAAACAAAATCACTTTTAAGTTTTTACTGACTAGTTTGGTGTCGTTTGCTTGACTGAAGAAAAATTTTACAATTAAATCTTTAATAACCATAGTGGTAGTATATTTTTAGCTTTTTCGTGAGTATGTTCATGGTATGTACCTATCATGTTTTTGATGTTGTTGAAGTTACTCGCTTTCTCCCAAATATGATTAACAAAGTCTATTCTCTACCAAGGCGGGTCTATACCCAGGTGTAATCAGATTTTAACTTTGTGGAGAAAACCAGCGCCGAGAAAACCGACCTGCTTTACGTATACTAGATCACCTGGGTATAGACCCGCCTTGTTCTCTACGAGGTAAACTTTTTGCAGGTAAACTAGTCGTATACCTGTATAGAAAACTTTTTTTGTAGCTTTTGTCTTCAATATTAGATTTCTTATAGGTTTCTTTTATCAAAAGGTTTCAACACTATTGAGAGAATTTTTCTTCAGTTACGTACAATAAAAAATATGACACTATCAAGACTTTAGATCACAACACTGGATCGCGTCTAACTTTCTAATAGATGCTATAATAGTTATGAATAATTAAATAAAATATCATGAAAACAACTTGTTAACCTCATGTGGTACCCTTAACAAAAAATTCAGCAACAAACTGCGGTCCTAAAAAAAAATAACAATGAAAAAATATTTTTTTTTTCACTAAGTGTCAAATTTGTGAAATATTTGAAATGTCATAACTTTTTTGTTTATTGGCTAACCATCACCAAATTTTTATGGTAGATAGCTAATATAATGGACCGTTTTCCCTCAAAAAATTACGTTGGTATTCCGATAGGGTTTTGAGATATTTGAGTTTTTGTGACAAAAATGATGTTTTTAATGCAAACAAAATTTTTTTTTACTGTGTGTATTTTTTTTGGAATCTTTATTTAGTTGTCTAACTTTGTTTCTTTAGATACAAAGGTATCGACCGTGATGATTTTATTTTGAAATTGTTTATCGGCATATCGGTCTATATTGCTCGAAGTAAGAGGGAGCATGGAAAAGAAAGCAATGAATACTAGATGGATAGGTACCGTAAGGGAACGGCGAGAGAAATTGGATTAGATGTTGAAGAGGGCATACCATATGAAACAGTATTACTTGAAACGTCACTTCCTTGTGGCTAACGTCCCCTATGGGAACGGCTTGGGTGTGTTTTGAGAATGACACTACCAACATCTAATCCAATTTCTCTCGCCGTTCCCTTACGGTACCTATCCATCTAGTATTCATTGCTTTCTTCTCCATGCTCCCTTTGTTTCTTTAGTTGTCTAACAATCGAACGAACCGTTTTTGCTGTGCAGCTTTTTGAATATTTTTGAACCATTTTCACATACACCCTTTTGAAAAGTTAGTCGTGACTCAACTTGAAGATTTGATATCGGAAAATGACGATTTAGATGGAACTGAAAAACTGTGCAAAGTTTCAGATATTTTTGAAATGGTCGATCAGAATCGACTTGCATGCCTCCGTGGAATCCCTCATAAGCAATATGTATTAATTTCAAACGTAAAATTCTTGGAACCGTTTAAGAATTGTTTTTGAAAAGCTCAATTCTTTCATAAATTGTACAGCAGTGTCTCAACAGTTTACTTTAGCTCTTTTCAGGGATTGTACTTAAAACCTTCCTAAGTTTTCCCTAGATTTTGAACATCGAAGATCAATATCAATAGAATATTTCATTAATTCTCGAACAATCCCAAGGATAACTACTTGCCATGCTTTCAAAGATTTCTCAGAAAACTCCCAGAAAGGTTTACATTGGATCCAGTGTCAGGAACTTGCCCCAGAGATATGTTCAATTAATTTTCAAGTATTTTTTTTAAGAGCACGAGCTTCTTCATAAATTTTCATTAGACATTCCTTAAAAGTTTTTAGAGTGTATTTGAATTTTATTAAATAAATCCTCAAAAAATCATCTGAAAATCCATTGGATTTCATCATAAATTCCTTCAATGAGAGATTTTATTAGAAATTACTACAAAAAATATCCTTTGAAGACTAGAAAAAAATCTAGAACAAATTTCTGTTGGGTTTCATACGGATATTTGCCTTCAGGAAAACAGTAAAAATACTTACTGGAACTTTATATAATTCATTTGAGAATGATGAATCCTTCCTAACATTTCAAGGAATTTCGTTTGAAGGTCTTCAAGAATTTTTAATGAAATTAATGGCAAAATCAAAGGAAAATTCCTCAATTGAACACATGGAATCAATAATCTTTAAAAAAAATCAGTAGAATCTGAAAGATCTATCGAAGATTTTTTAATTGCTTTTTGCTGAATTTTCATAAGGACATTACCACAAATCTTTCATTAAAAGTAAGGGCATATTTGACAAAGTTCTGCCAGATTTTCATATGTTATCTGGAGCAGTAATTTGCTGCATTGCAGAGGAAATGCATTTGGAGATATCGCATGAAACATTAGAGTTTGAAAATAATTTGACACATTTCATCAAACATTCCTTTATAAATTATGAAACAATTTCATAAGGACTTTTTGAATAAATTCCTCAAAAAGTTTATCCGAAATCTGCATTAGATATTTCGCCAAATGTTTGGTGTCCAGACAGAGTGGACGCAATTTCGCATGCATGAAGTAAGTTTTCATGAAATCATTTAAAATAACTTTGTCCAGTGTGACTAAACGCCGACCAAATATTCCTCTAATTATATTAAGAACAAGGAATTTGCCTATTTGAATGTATACACCGCATTCTGAAACTTTGATTTTTAAGCAAAAACCTGTTCAACCTATTGCTTAAGATAATTTTGCTCTCGATAAAATTCTAAAATAATATTATACATGAAGAATGTTTGACTTATTTTTGCCATAATTTCTGGAGTAAATCCTTTAGCATTATTCTGATGAAAATTTGATTTCTCTATTATCATGAACAATTACAGCAAAAATTCTTAGGTAATTTTTAACAGCCCGTTTGTAGATCGTTTGTTGAAAAATCCAGAAAGATATTAATAAAGCAACAAGCCACAAATTTATCTAGATTTTCTATCTGAGTTTGAGCTGAACATTTGATTAAATTCGTGAAGGAATTTCTCGGAAAGTTAGTTATTTTTTTTCGAAATAATACAGAGAGTTATTTCCTGTATGAATTCTGGTAATAAACCTTTATGAAATATGCGATGGGTGTTTTTGTGGAATATCTGAATAAATTCTCAGAGAATTCATAATAGTTTTTTTTATGGAAAATTAAACAAATTTCTGAAACAAAAACCGGAATTTAACTGTGATATGACCAGTAAAAATTTGAAAATGTTTACGCCAAGCTGTTTTGAGAACTTTCTAGTTCTAAATGTTCGAGGAGTCTGTTGTAAGAGTTTTTCGGTGAGGCAATTGCTTCTTTTTGCAGTCAAGTTTGCGTGTTTTCTCAGTTAATTTACGATGAAGAGGCTATATTTCTATCGGAATTGCGTTGTACGGTATGAAAGGGGATTTCAGATAATGTAGGGGATAAAATCTGTAGTGAAATCGACATGAAGTTTGACTGCTATTAAGGCGATGGTGCCACGGAAGAAATATGGAATAAGTGAAAATTAATGTGCTCCGAAAAAAAGCTCTACCTCAGAAGCTTGAAAAGTTGAGCATGTGAGAGTGTTATTGCAGGTGAAGGAATGGATTTCGCTGCACGCTATGTCTGAACCAGACGATTATAAAAATCGAATGTACATCGGATTTTTTCTCGCTGGAGTTTAGTATTTGGGTTATATTTTCATAATCGGAAAGTTTTAAAATATTCCATCGGTGAAATTTTGATTTTTTCCACTTTTTAGCCATCTTTTATACAAATTCCCATGAAAATCACGTTTTTGACGCATTTCAGCTCATACAAAATGTATGGAAAAAATCTCACCGATAGAATATTTTAAAACATTCCGATTATGAAAATATAGACCAAATACTGATCTTTAGCGAGAAAAAATCCGATGTACATTCGATTTTTATAATCATCTGGTTCAGACATAGCGTGCGCTGCTAAGGTAATTCCAGACGTTGCCATCAATACCTATTAGTTGTGGAATGATTCTACAAGGAGCATTGGAAAGTTCGCTTCATGCTATCAATGTAGATGTTATTTTAAAATATTAAATTTCATTAGCAGCGCGTTTGCTTGCATAGTGATGTCACCTCTCCATTACCATTTTTTCTTTCTCAGAACTCCCTTGAATTCCCTCGATTCAATCAATCATCACTATTCCACTTTCCAAATTGGAAATTAAGATAAATGAATAACAATCATCGATACGGTGAAGCTAAGGTATAATATTTGCCATGATCACTACGGAATTTTCAGGAGCGAAAACACCCTGGTTTTGTTGATGGTGAGGTGCGAGACACTGTCGCTGAATTCATTGATTGATTTTTTTTATTAGTGTGCGTTGGATAAGCTTCTGCATTTGTGCCAGATGGCGTACACAACGAGACGATGGAGATGAAATGTTTTCTATCTTCGTTGAAAACTCACTCTGCTATCCTATTTCGTTAAGTTATACTTTCATAACATGTCACCAGATATCGACATGTTCCATTGTATCACTCTCAAAAGATTCTACTTTGTATTCTTGAATCTTAATGGATCATTGAAGGTAGTTTTTATCAGTGCGCACCGCATCAAACCAAAGGCACCACTGTATATGGGATTTAACATTGTGACAGCATTGGGGTATGAAGGGAAAGTATGACAGTACGTGTAATAGGTATTGGAAAAAGCCTGACAGAGGGGGGGTCCCGAAAAACGATGGACGTCATATTTGAATTTTCCCATTGCTGTTCTGTCAAACACACAAGGCTACGGTGGCGCTATCTATGCTTTGCATAGCTAAGAACAAACATTCGTATAAAATCGAAAAATAACGCTATCGTCATTATTTTTTCATCATCTGAAAGCTTTTTATCTTGGTTTTGTGGACAAAATTATGTAAACTACAAAAACTCAAATGTTTGCATTTATTATCGCGTGTGCCACTATAGGAATACATGTGCATATAGTAGCACTATTTCTAATTTCTGTTCCTATAGTAGCACTAGCATCACGGCGTTGGCAAAATACTTATCAATACCGTATTTTTACAAAACTTTTATATTTTTCTTACAAAGTGTTGATCAAAAGCTTTCGTTTGATGTAAAAAAAGGTTCTTAATTCATCAATTATTTTGTAAAATAAAAAATAGTTTCTCTCAGTAGTGCTACTATAGGAACAATAGGTTTACTATAGGCGCAAGGGAGCTCAAATTTTAAGCAAAACTAATTATTTCGATAATTTTTTGAACAAAATCAAGCTGTGTATCAATGGTACTTAGATAAATAGCTCCTGACCTTCATGTCAAAAATGTTTTGAAAAGGTTTATAGCAAAACGGCTGTAAAAAAACACTAGTGCGACTATAGGGGACTGTCCACTAAGGGAACACCGACCCTACTTAATATACTATTTAATATAGGTACTTACATCGAAGTAGATCAAATTACCTAAGTCATAAATAGCATTTTGAGACCCTGGAAGCCGGATATTTTTATGCAGTTATTAGACTTTCAGAAGGAGGGGTTTTGAAAATAGAGTGTTATCTTCTACTATGTCATTTCTATTAATCTTATTAATTCCAGCAATACTAGGACAATCTTCAAGTTATTGCATGTTTTCTGTGGTACTGGTGTTATTTAGTTTTTTTTTTCTGTTCGGAACATAAACCACTGCGACCAATATTTGATCTATTGTAGTAGTGTTATTTAGTTAATAATCTCATACTCAAAGTGGCTCTTTTGCTCATTTTATTCATTTACAACAATATGGGGACGCAAACTGCTCATATATGTTAGATTTTTTATCCTATTACAGTGCTGCAGCCACCAGGAGTATCATGACACATATCGGAGAAACAAATTAAATCACTGCGAGGCATTTCCAGATTATACTTTACGAGATTAAAATCATTATATCCATCATATTAAATAATTTTAAAATCTTCATAAATCATATGTGAACATAACTATGATTTTTATAAACATCTTTGGAACTATATTTATAGCATGTTGGGAATAAGAAGGGTGCATTAGAAAAAAAAACAAAATTGCACCTTTGCAGTCAATATCGCACATATTGTGCAAATTGATGTGGCATTTGAGACCAATCTGTATTAAAAATAAAATAAGAAAAAAACGGGCTGTCAAAATCGAGTTCGCACTTTAGTATATTTTATAGTTCGATTACACATCATAATTATATGTGAGAATGACAGTCATTGGCTTAGTTGCTAATTTTAACCATTAGAGTGCCAGTGCCATTAGTAGACTACCTAAGCTATAAAGAATCATAACAAAATAACGAAAAGCCTTAACAGAGATCTTCTTGCGTCAACAGAAACATTTCAACCGCTACTATATGGGAAAAATATAAAAAGAGTGATAAAACTATTTTTTAACATAAAATCGCTTGAGCCACTATTAGTACACGTGTTCCAGTAGTTGCGCTAGTGCTCCAGTAGTAGACGTTCGGGAATGATATAAGGAATTTTAAACTAAATGGTAAATTTTAACATAGGTTTAACATTTTTCCCTCGGAACAGCAATTAATATCTTTCGAATGAAGCATAAAGATCATCTCTGGGATTTTTCTTCATTTTAATACATCCATTTTAAAAACTGCTTCCATCCGTTAATCCACTATACTGGAACACGACGGCAACTACTGGTGCAAGGGAGCAAACTGCTGAAATTTGGCAAATAGACTAAACTAGAGACGATCTATCCACCAAAAATAGCACATGTCGTTTTTATCGAAAAATGTCTGTTTTATTCTATAGTCCAATCTACTGGTACATTACAACCATTGGTACCGACACCCTAATTCAAAAATTGTTTACAGATTTTCTGCACTATTTCCTATGATCATCGAAAAAAACCTGCAAACGATATTTTTAATTCATGTATTTTTTTTTTTCAGTATATATCAGCAATATATAATTGCAGGAAGCCGTCATAAACATTTAGTATAAATATTGTCATTGTATTTTTCCAGTCTAGTGGGAACAAATCAACAATTATATGTCAAATCATTAAGTTTTTGTTGTACATGAATAAGCTAACCGCATGTTATTTGATACGAATATTTTTTTTTATTACGTATCATCACGGGGAAAGTCAACAAGATTCTGGTAAAGGAAGCCCCTCCCCCCCTGTTCCATCGCCAATGGCAAGCACGATTATTAAAAATTACTTTCGTCGATTTAATTGTCCGAGGCTTAAAGAGTTCATTGGTTTCGTTCTCAATATTGGCCCTGGGTATTATAAACACTAACTTCTGTATGGCAACTCCCAGGCTTTCCCGCTTGTTTTTAATGTTGAGATTTAACCCGAAAATATTTCAGATTAGGCGTTCATAATCATAGCATGGAATCAATACGAATCCTATCATACTTATATTCAACATCTGATAATAGAGTTGCAGGAATTCCCAGTAAACACACTTTTTTTTCTCCTCTAAACCTTTAAACAACTCCAAAGGTTCGTGTTGGTGGAAGTATAAAATACCAGTATTTTGGCGATGATGACAGAATCAAACCAATGGCGAAATAAATCCCCCAGTGGATAAATGATCCCTTCGATTTTTCCACGCACATGGAAACGGATTCGAACCAAATATCAGGACAAATGTTTGGAACGTGATCTAAACATCCAAGGTAGAAAGGCTGCGAAAATTCCAACCTTTCCATCTTCATTCGCCAACATCCGGAAGAAAAATCATTCTTTAGCATTCACCGAGAAAGTTTGACCATAAAGCTAGCGCAAAGCTTGGTGTAATCCAATTTGGTCTCACATCCACTGTGTAGTGCTGTTGTTGAAACTTTCGCTGTTTGTGTTTCAACATAGATAGAGTTGATCTACATTAAATCGAATGCAAGTTAGGGTGTCCCATAAAAATCAATGTTCTACTTAATAGTCATGGTGCTCTATAGATTTTTTGTAGAACAAATCAAGTTTCTAATAAATCTTAATCTAAATATTTAATAAATAAATTGAAATGAACTGTGATATGTGTTAGTATCATAACAATATATTTTTGATCTTTTTTCCAAAAAATTTCGATTTAAATTGTGCACGAATATTTATTATCAATATACGTTTTATTGCTTATAATAAATACTATAAATAAGAAAATTTAATATTTTCAAAATTTTTCTTTTATATGAATGCTTTATAACAAAATAGTAATCTTAAGAAACATTTAAAAACGTCAAAAAATGACAATTTTCATCAAAAATTTCTGTTTTTCACAAATTGAAATTGAAATCGGAACCTCTAAACATTTTTTAAGAAAGCTTATTTGTTCTACAAAAAAACTGCAATGAACAAGCATATCTCTCATTCTGGGTGCCCAACAACTGAACCGTTACCCCAGCTTCGCAAGCACCTGTTTAAAATTCCAAAATCCCTCCCCCGCCAATAAACAGAAACTCACAGAGAGCACATAGCCCAAAACTGCCCCTAGGAACTCACCTGGTTGTTCGGGAAGGTGCCATCCTTGTCGATGGCGTTCACCTGCGTTACCTTGGTCCCGATCGGTTCGCCTTCCAGAACCGTTTCCTGTTCACGTTCGGTAAACAGCGGAATTTCGTCGTTTACATCTTCTAATTGTATGTACACAGTCGCCTCCGATGCCAGCTGCTGGGCGCCGTTGTTCTATTGCCGTCAGGAAGCGAAAACGTCAGACACGATGTGGATGGAAGAGAAAGAAGAAAAACACAGTGATCAGTAAAATGGAGCCTGAAAAATTAGCTTTTCCCTCCCTGATGCGGATTTTTTTTTGTTTGTCAAAAAGTCAATTTGTTTGCACAAAGGTCACATTATTCATAAATGATGTTTAGTCGAAGGACGTAGACAGATAGCGAGTGGAGATTTGCACGGATAAAGGCCTTGAGAGCTTTCTAGTTGAAAAGTTAATGAACGCTCGTAAGATCACTAAGGGCAAAAGAAAGTACTACATAAATTTAGAGAATAAGCAAATAAGAATCAAAAATTTAAAGCCCTTTTAAATTCTTCAACTTACGAAAAAGCAACGAAGCAAATATTAATCCAAATCCCCGAATCCTTCCCTCCAGTCAAAGGTCCAACTCCCCGAAAGTTTCATATCGAACCTCTTCAAACTTCACGGTCACGCTCGGTTAAAGTTCGTTTTCGCCGTTCGCGAATTTTATTCAGGAAAACCCACTATTTTCACCCTTCAGATGACAATCCGCTGCTCAGTCGGTTGGTATCAGCCCTCCGGGGGCCATCGCCTGGAGAAGGTATTCGGTTTGCGGTGATGGTGGAGCTATGCGCAAAATTTATGCCACCTATTATCGGGGGCAAAAGTTTTTGCTGCGATTTCGGAGAGCTCCCGCTTATGGAGCTGCGGTTTTCCAGCTGAACAGTGGCAAAAATTCTCATCGTAAACAGATTTCATGCTACATCAATCTTCGGCAGGATGAAAGAAAATGGAGCCGCGACACTGCGGGAAGATTTTTTCTTCTCCGAACAGTTGTTTTGGATAGCTCGTTGCCGTAAGTTAATGATGATTCGCTGAAGTTGAGCTTCAGATTAGGGTAATGATTTTATAATGTATGTGTCCAAAATAAGTTAAATTGAAAACCATAAAATCTTAAATTACGCTTGACGAATAACGTTTGGGTCATATCGAAACAGCGCTTTGCAAAATCCCCGATTTCCAGTTCAGATGTTTTGATCATTGCTTCTGGAAATTATAACAATTGTAAAATTGCGTCATTGTAAATTACTACAGTGAACTCTGCATAACTCGATATTGAAGGGACCATCGAGTTAGGAAGGTAACGAGTTATAGAACACAAAACCAGTGCAAATGCGAGTCAAGGGACCATCGAGGTAGCCATGAAAACCAACTTTTACTATGGTTCTCTAACTCGATATCGAAATACGAAATATCAAGTAAGGGAGAGATGGCTGTATAAGGTTTCATGGAGTCCCTAAAACTTATACCTTCCATAGAAGTTCTCACATAAATTCATCCACGGGATTCGTCATAAATCAATCATAAAATCCGATGAAAATTCATGAAAAGTCACTTATTTATTATAAAAATCAAAAGCCATCAAAAGACATCTCCAAGAATTACTCAAAATAAAATAACTTATTTGATTACAGCATATTTTCCAAAAAAGAAAAGTGGTGTGAAAAGTTCGATCAGAAATTACGTCAAATAAAACAGTTTTATTCAGAAATTCAAACACAAACTAGGATGCTATCCATCTTTTTCTTAGAAGGTTCGAAACTCAATTACGAATAACTTCTATGAATTCATCATACGCCTAAAACCAACGAGAACAGAGAAAAAAGTTTGACCCTTCTAAACTGTCGATTAGAACCACTGTACAATGGTTTACTAAAAAATGCATCAAGAATCTTACTTAGAATAGTTTTAAAGCTCCAATTACCATTATGTCATATGTAACTGAAGTTTACGTAATTTCACTTGCTTAAATAATATTTCGGACACATATGACATAAATTTACATGATACTTTTAAGTGTGTACTTTCAATGACAACGACAACGTATTTTTATGGGATTTCCTGAAGATTATCTGAATAAAACCGAGAAAATTCAATAATGAACACTTGGGAGAAACTTTTACAGAGTTGCTCCTGGAATTACTAAACAAATTCCCTAGAATAACTTTGTTCGGAGTTCCTAGAACTTTTTGGAATTTTTTTAGAAGTTGGAAACAAGGGGACTTATTTTCAAATGCCACAGGGTTGAATTATCGACATTATGTTAGTTTTGAGCACGATACATGAGCGCCAACTCCTATATCATTCAATGAGTGTTGGCTCCTTCTCGACCGCTATCCATTCAGAGTTGTCAAGCCTAACTAGGGCTGCTTGAAATGGTTGACACATCCTTAAACATTCAAGGGTTGTCCTGGACATATCCTAGCGACATTTGGAGATTATAATTACTTGAATACGTATAGAGCTGCAGATATCCTTATTTTTCTTATAAAACATGGTATCACACTGAGAGAGAGGAGACAGCTGGCTTAGATTGCGAGCTCCCAAAAGTCAAGGAAACCTGTCATCAACTGTCACTGGAAAACCGCACATTCGAAGGGCAGAGCGTGAAAAACCGTCAAAATTTGGCCAAAATAAAACTGGATGTGATTGAAAATTCAGGTTGTTTTCCTGTGCTCTCGCATATTAAATAGTTGAAAATTTAAATATTGTTGATCGGATTCAAATTGCAATTGAATTTTTTTAATTTTATGATCTTTTCGATAACAAATGGGATGTGAAAATGGT
Organism: Aedes aegypti; assembly: GCF_002204515.2. Taxonomy (NCBI): domain Eukaryota; kingdom Metazoa; phylum Arthropoda; class Insecta; order Diptera; family Culicidae; genus Aedes; species Aedes aegypti. The sequence goes on from NC_035108.1 coordinate 408,410,822, forward strand.
TTTGACCCAGTTTATACTCTCCGAACCATTGTGCACAACCCAAACATGAGAAGAAGAAATCAAAGAAGCCAAGAAAACAAGCCAGTTGTCAGTGAGCTGTCTCCTCTCTCTCAGGTATCACATAATGTGCCATGTAAATGTGATAGACATGTTCGTTTAGACAATGTTAAACTCTTGTTATAAGAGATGGACCAGGAAATGAACTCAAGATACTCAAGATACTGTTATGGAAGTAAAAGCGGTAACCTTTAGAACAGAGACGAAATAAAGACATTGTAGTGAAGCTCAAACTGGATACCTGTTCTAGTATTAAATTCGTTACCCAAGTTTGACACATTGCAGTACATACACTTTCCTCAGCACTTCGCTTTTGATCAAGTGCCATAAATGTTTGGACAACAGCGCACGGAATATGATTGAGTTTATCTCTTTCAAAATACTATCGAACCCGTTATATTGTTAAGTTGAGAAGCAGGCTGTTCCTCAGTTGGGATATAATGCAATAAAAATGAAAAGGAAAGATCAGAAGAAAAAGAAGAAGAAAAACCTAGAGTAAAATTATAACTATCAAGGATCTATCGCAAAATCATACTTATTCATTGGAGACTGCATAAAATTCCATTACGAACCTATGCGAATTAACAATCGAAACGTTGTATCTGTTAAAAATGTGTACTTTCCTTTTGAAACTGTATTTTTTTATTCAGATTTTTAAAATATTTTGTCATTGTACCTGTATAAGTAGAACGAGTAGCACTGACACTTGAAACATAATATTGATTCGACTGACATCTAAGTTCAAAATCTAGATCAAACATTAACAACAGAAATTCTCAATTACACCCCAAATTTATTGATTAAGATCCTCGAAAGCTAATGTAACAATTTGGAACGTGCAGGAAAACATATTTTTCAAAAGTAATCCGATTTCGTTGAAATTTTGTTAGTCAAATCAGTAGCCTAAAATTTTAGGCTCATACATATTTGTTCTGTTTTGACATTAAATGTGTCGGTAGTTCATCTAGAACGGTCTTAATACTAAATTTGTCAGCCTGTTCTACCCCAAGAGAAAACAGAATTTCAGTTTCCCTAGGTACAACTTGTTTGTTTCTAAACGGAAGAACTTTCGGTTTGTTGTAAACTTTTCCATTTTTACTTCGGAATTTTCTAATCAGTACCTACTGAAAAAAATTTCATCGACTAACTCGAATAGAGAAACAAAAAAGTAGATTGGAGTACCTTTTAATTCCGCCCTGAAGGCAGCGTCCATTTATTACGTAACGCTAAAATTGAGAAATGTTGACCCTCTCCCCACCACTAGAGCGTTACGTAATTTGTGGATGCCGCCAAAGATACAAGGTACTCCAATCTACTTTTTTGTTTCTCTATTGAGATTCTGCTCAGAGGATTCGAATACATTAAAAAGAGTATTTGGAATAGGTTTTCTCATATATAAGATCGATTTTCTTCATATGAACATCGAGCTCATTCAACCTCTCCTTAGAGTTGACGGGTTCCACTCAAACTTTCGCAGTAGTTTTTGGTGATTCAAATAAACTATTTTAGGGAGTATTACTTACAATTTTCACACAGAAAGAAAAATCCTTGTAAATTTCAGCGTAAAATCATGCACATGAAGGGAATGCCAGATGTTTCGCAAATTTACACGTCGCATCATGTAAAACTACAATAACATCATGTAAGTTTCCGCTTTACATCGTGTAATCTAGCATGGACTCTAACCGACTACGAGACAATTCGCAAAAAATTACATGATATTGATGTAATTTTACACGATTTGACACGTAAATTTAAAATAAATATAGCATTCCCTTTATGTGCACGATTTTACGCTGAAATTTACATGGAATTTTCTTTCTGTGCATAGTTTGATTTGTCTCACATAAAAATAGGCCAAATTAACCTCCACAGCAGGGTTGGGAAAAAATCTGAAATTCACTCTACAGTAGCCAAACAAAGCCAATCACAGTCAGCGAAGCCAGTGAAATTCACGCCCATCGCTGCTGTAGGCAAAATGCCTTGAAAATTGCAAAACATCCGTTGCTAAGGGCAATCCAAAATTACTGTACAAAAATGTTCTATTTCCCGCTGCATTTCCCGCATTTAGAGCATTCAATGACACTCATGATTTAGAAAATTCGTGCACCCAACAGAGGCTACTTAATGAGATTCACGTTTTTGAACTACTGTACTGGGAGAGCCACGTGATTTTCGCGAAAATTCAAGCCTACTACTATTACCATTCCCAGCACTGCTCCACAGTACTGGGTGTCGACATCGATGTTTCAAAAAGCTGTATCTTCATCATGGTTCAATCGAATTTAATTAGATTTATAGGAAAAATCACAAATACGTTATATTGTTGATAGGGCATTTGAAATTTTGTTTTCAGTTTCAGACTTGGGAACGAATTTGTTAGGGTACCTATGGTATTTTTAAATTAAAATAATAGAGAAAGCATAAGTAATATTGATTCAGAAATGTATCACTACTTGCGCTTACATAAGCATAAGCATTGATAATCGTACATTTCGTAGTTGCTACTCTTTGATTGACCAGAATAATCGAAGTTGCACCAAGAGATGTTGATTGGGAGTAACTTTCCATCTTCAACGTACACTTTCGAGAACTCCAAACATTAAAAAGGTCAATACCGGCACCGGAAACGTCCTTACGGTCATCGAGGAAGAGAAGGGAGACACACTGCCCAGCATAATGTGTGCAATGGGAGGAAAAAAAATCGACACCACGTCCACGACTAAACAAAAACACGATTGCTTGGACTTCCCCGACGCACTCAAGTATTACTACTTGCGCTTACATATAGAAACTATGCTGATACTTTTCAGCAAAACCAAGTGATTTTCTATAATTTGTATTCGTGGGACGAATAAGCCATAATCATCGATGCCCAGTACAAATTTCAATGACAACCCACTTCGCCTTAAATTGTTTGCTTAAGTGATCGAATGTTTGCGGTAGAACTATGGATTTACCGTGTGCCTGAAAATTTTCTTAACAAACGCAACACATTATTTGGAGAGCACTCGCCATATTTTGGCATAAAATCTGAAAACTATTCAAAATCAATGAAACCCACACTTTTGCACGACGACTTGAATGACTAATTTCATAATTAAAAAAAAGTTTTCAGATTTTTGCACCAGTACTCCTTAAGGAAGATACGATTCTGGCTCTAATGACACACTGATTTAAGGCGAAGTAGGCCGTTGCACGCGTCGTTGATGATTGTTGCTAGTTCATCTCATGGTTTGGAATTGAAGAAAATCAGTTAGTTTTGCACTGACACAGCTGGAAAAGTATCAGCATACTTTATATATGTAAGCGCGTACAGCGATACTTTTTCAAGTTAATATAAACTATCACGACTGAGTTTTATCACTTTGAAATTGCAAGCTAAAAAGTCATCACGGCTGCCAAAACGAATGACGGGCTACTTAGCCTTAAAATGTTGGTTCTCCTATGGTGCCGTGTTATTTACGTGACCATGGCAACGAGTGAATTCGGCACCGCTTAAACGTCAAATTAGTGAACTCGTGCATCGGTCCATATGGAACGATGCATGAGTTCACTATTTGACGTTTGAGCGGTGCCGTGTTATTTACGTGACCATGGAAACCAGTGAATTCGGCACCACTCAAACGTCAAATTAGTGAAACCGTGCATAGGTCCATTGAGAAAATGAGTCATGTTTTTAAGTGTGTTCATCGAAAAATGGCACAACTTTAAGTTACAATTTAGTAAACAAAATTCAAAAAATGTATTTGTCAAAATACCTACAAAGTAAGAATAACTCATTTTTTTTCGAATGCGCCATAGAGAGTTTCAATTGCAAGTAACACTTTTGTATGAGAGGGATTCCACGGAGGCATGCAAGTCGATTCTGATCGACCATTTCAAAAATATCTGAAACTTTGCACAGTTTTTCAGTTCCATCTAAATCGTCATTTTCCGATATCAAATCTTCAGGTTGAGTCACGACTAACTTTTCAAAAGGGTGTATGTGAAAATGGTTCAAAAATATTCAAAAAGCTGCACAGCAAAAACGGTTCGTTCGATTGTTAGACAACTAAAGAAACTAAATAAAGATTCCAAAAAAAATACACACAGTAAAAAAATTTTTTTTTTGCATTAAAAAACATCATTTTTGTCACAAAAACTCAAATATCTCAAAACCCTATCGGAATACCAACGTAATTTTTTGAGGGAAAACGGTCCATTATATTAGCTATCTACCATAAAAATTTGGTGATGGTAAGCCAATAAACAAAAAAGTTATGACATTTCAAATATTTCACAAATTTGACACTTAGTGAAATTTTTTTTTTTTCATTGTTATTTTTTTTTTAGGACCGCAGTTTGTTGCTGAATTTTTTGTTAAGGGTACCACATGAGGTTAACAAGTTGTTTTCATGATATTTTATTTAATTATTCATAACTATTATAGCATCTATTAGAAAGTTAGACGCGATCCAGTGTTGTGATCTAAAGTCTTGATAGTGTCATATTTTTTATTGTACGTAACTGAAGAAAAATTCTCTCAATAGTGTTGAAACCTTTTGATAAAAGAAACCTATAAGAAATCTAATATTGAAGACAAAAGCTACAAAAAATGTTTTCTATACAGGTATACGACTAGTTTACCTGCAAAAAGTTTACCTCGTAGAGAACAAGGCGGGTCTATACCCAGGTGATCTAGTATACGTAAAGCAGGTCGGTTTTCTCGGCGCTGGTTTTCTCCACAAAGTTAAAATCTGATTACACCTGGGTATAGACCCGCCTTGGTAGAGAATAGACTTTGTTAATCATATTTGGGAGAAAGCGAGTAACTTCAACAACATCAAAAACATGATAGGTACATACCATGAACATACTCACGAAAAAGCTAAAAATATACTACTACTATGGTTATAAAAGATTTAATTGTAAAATTTTTCTTCAGTCAAGCAAACGACACCAAACTAGTCAGTAAAAACTTAAAAGTGATTTTGTTTATTAAAATCTAACGAGCAACATGAGTAGTCGCTTTCTCAACTGTTGCAGGCCGTTTGCAGAAAAAAAGTGTTCGAAAGAGCTACGAAATCTCACCGAAAGCACCATAGATAAACTGAAAGCGGCTGGTTATGCTCCAATGTCTACATTGAATACAAATTTACGCATTTGTACGTCCTGCCGTTTAAACGTTGACAAACGGGCAATCTGTACATCATCGGTGGATCAGGTTGCAGGAAGTTCGAAAACAACAACAACTGAGGAATTACTAGATGCACCGACAACAACTGAGGAGTTACCAGAAGTACCAAGTGCAGATAGTCTTGCCACGGTACCATCAGCGACATCTGTTTCAACAAATCAATCAGAAGATGAGTGCATCCAGAAGGTCAACATCGAACGCTTCAACGAAGGGATAGCTGGAATAAAAGTGACTCCGATTAAATGGACGAAGATGGGTTATGTCAATTATCCCGAGAAAAAATACTGTGAAATCAACGAAGCTGTACGAAGAAACCTCTTCAAATTAGGACCTCAGGATGTGGAAAATACAGACTACGATGAGGTAATTATGAATATGAAGGAAAGGTTCTCGAATCTAGCCACGACAAGGAAAGAAAAGTTATTGAATTTGTCGATGCTGCCAAGCTCGTGGTCTATTCAAGACGCCATTGATGAGTTCAAAACCAATAGAAATACAGCAAAAGAGGCAAAACAATTCAAAAATAACTGTCTTGCAACCAAAAATGCTAGGTCGAGTACTTCATTAACAGATGAGACAAAAGAAAAAATAATTCAATATTTTGAAGACGATGAAGTAAGTAGAGCTATGCCTGGCCAAAAAGATTATGTATCTGCAAAAAAAGATGGAAAGCGTCAAGCAATCCAAAAACGATTAATGATGACTACTTTGAAAGAAGCGTATACACGCTTCAAGGAAATTAACGAAAATATTAAGGTAGGTTTTTCCTCATTTGCAAGCCTTCGTCCAAGGCAATGCAAGCTTCTATGCAATTCAGGAACACATAATGTTTGTGTGTGCACAACACACGAAAATATTAACCTAATCTTACATAGTTTGAAAAGAATCAATTTATCAAAGGATATTAAAATGTTAACTGGTAGTCTTTTGTGTGAAAATACAACATCAAATTGCTATCTACGATCTTGTTCGAATTGTCCAGATTCTTCATCATTGGAAAATACTTTATTCGCTGAGTTTGAAGAAAATTATATTGATCAGTTATCATTTGAGCAATGGGTGACCACGGATAGGTGTGACCTAGAAACTATTGTAAAACCTGTAGATGAGTTTGTGTCATTTTTTTTGCTTGAAATTAGAAAGTTTAATTCCTCACGACTTTATTAAAACAGAGCAATCCCGCTTTTTAAAAAAATACGAAAAATACATTACAAGATGGTGAATTTTTAGTCATTTGTGATTTTTCTGAAAACTATAGCTTTGTATTGCAAGATGAAGTGCAGTCCCATCACTGGAACGTACAACAAGCTACAATTCATCCATTCGTTATTTATTTCAATGGAAGTACGCAAATTGAACATTTTAGTTTTATTGTAATTTCCGAAGATTTAAGACACGACTCAGTATCTGTAAATTTGTTCATTGCCAAAATGATTAACTTTTTACGCGTTGATAAGGATAAAGAAATCAGAAAGATATATTTCATGTCTGATGGAGCAGCATCGCAGTACAAAAACCGTAAGAATTTTTCGAGCCTATGTCAATTTAAATCAAAGTACGGAATTGATGCAGAATGGCATTTCTTTGCTACGTCACATGGCAAAGGTCCTTGTGATGCTATTGGAGGAACCATAAAGCGCATGGCCACAAGAGCAAGTTTAGCCAAAGAACGTGAGCATCCAATTAAAACTGCAAAAGAACTATTTGATTGGGCGAATCGCAGAAAAGAAGAATATTTAACAAAATTATCATTTTGTTTTACTACTACTGAAGAGTACGAATTAACGGCATCAGAGCTCAGCGAGCAATATAATAACGCGAAAACGATCCAAGGAACCCAAAAATTTCATTGTTTCATTCCATTGTCAGAAAATAAAATTAAAGCAAAACTATACTCGAACTGTACTGATAATGATGCAAAAGTGTTCGATATTGTACAAAAATTGAATAACAATAAATAAATAAATAAGTATTAATAAAATGTTTTCATGATCTCATAACGCATACCCAAATCCAAAACTTTTAAAGTTTATATATAACATTTAGAAACTCATCGATCATACTCTAAAAAAAAATATCCTGGTAAAAAAAAAATATTTTCGTGTAATCTGTTAATTCATTTTAATTTATACATATATACATATACATATAATATTTATACATATACATAATATTTATACATATAATATACATAATACTAATGAATACATGAAAACGACTTGTTTAATTCACGCAAGGCCCTTAACAATAAAATCAGCAACAAACTGCGGTTCCCGTAATAAATTACACCGAAAAAAAAAATTTTTTTTTCTACTAAATGTGAAAATTGTGACATGTTTGAAATGTCATAACTTTTTGTTTATTGGTTTACCATCACCAAATTTTTATGGTAGATAGCTGATATAATGGACCGTTTTCCCTCAAAAAATTACGTTGGTATTCCGATAGGGTTTTGAGATATTTGAGTTTTTGTGTCAAAAATTATGTTTTTTAATGCAAATAAAAATTTTTTTTTTACTGTGTGTATTTTTTTTTTGGAATCTTTATTTAGTTGTCTAACTTTGTTTCTTTAGTTGTCTAACAATCGAACGAACCGTTTTTGCTGTGCAGCTTTTTAAATATTTTTGAACCATTTTCACATACACCCTTTTGAAAAATTAGTCGTGACTCAACTTGAAGATTTGATATCGGAAAATGGCGATTTAGATGGAACTGGAAAACTGTGCAAAGTTTCAGCTCAATAGAAAAAAATGAATTAAAAAATTTACCAAATTTTGGTGCAGTTACTTGGAATCACTCATGATTTTTAGGGAGTGAGCCCAAACTTTTGCACGGGAGTGTATTGTTGCATTCAGTATGGTTTGATAACAAAAGTTCTAGATTTCAGACTACGCCGAGAAGCGACCGAGATAAAAACGAAACTGATATGTATTTTTGTAGTATCTTTTACAACGAGGTAACGAGGTAACCACCGTTTTAAGAACATGTCACTTTTAACTATTCTCGATTTTCGTTCAAAACCGATAAGTGGGCAAATCATAGTACCGATCGATTGTTAGATCTATCTTCCGTAAAAGCAAATTAAAATTCATGAAACTCTTCAGTAAATCTAAAGAGAGTATAGTCACATATATTTGTAACACATAGTATAACACAGGATTCATCATTCCAAATCACCTGATCCTACATAAGAGCTCTTAGTGTTAGACCAGGCAATCGATTTATACCCTGAATCCTTCCATCAAATGTTGAAACCATATCCGATTATTCAAAAAAAAAACGAAAACTAACGCAGAGTCCAATCACAAGCAGTAACTCTTGTCCCAAGTAGGGCTTATACCAAAGAGTGTGTGTGTGTATGTGTTATAGTATTTTCTCCCACTTTCCAGTAGGATTAAAGCCTCCGCCCTTCCACATCTCATTCTTTCTTCTTCTCTTCTATAGTGCGGTGCATCGCTCTCGGTATTAATTTATGAAAATGTAATTTATATGCAAATTCTATTCCTCCTGTACAGAGCAAGAGAGAGAGCGTGTATTTCCTAGCACTGATGAATTGAGCTAACACACAATGCTGGAAGGCGCACTATCACATAGTTTTAACGATTCCACCACGGACGGGCGGGTCTGGTTGGCGCATTCCGAGGATCCGAGGGCCGGCTCTCAACGGGTATCACGCGAAACAATAAAACTCAGCCGCCTGCCATCGCATCCGGGGAATTATTATTAGATTGCATTAGATTGTGGAATCCGTTGCTTGCGATTGCGAGCTGATTGTCGATTGTGGATAGAGGTGTGCACCGAAGCTTGTTTCACGGACATCACGCGGAGTAATCTACCGAAGATTATCCCAGGAATTCGTCAAGATTCTAACAAACTATTCTAAAAATCCAGTGCAGGCAATGTTGCCCAGACACGAGCAGTTATTCAGCAAGACCATGCTGAGGGTCGTGAGTTCCGCGGCGCTTTACTCTAATTGTGGATTGTGTGCGGTGCAAGCTCCGATAATTATGATGATGGTTGCAATTAAGCCCGGAATTAGCCTAATCCGAGCGAAGAACTCCCGACGATTTCGGGTGAATTTCTGCTGAATCGTCACACGGCACACGGGCACGTTTTCAAATTTTGTCAGCGATATCTAGGAACGAAAATTTCCCAACCATCAGGATTCATCACGTTCATAATGGCAAATGAAACAATATTTCCCACCCTACATTCCGAGGGAAAACATTACATCCGACCACACGACGATGAGGAGCAGGTCATATTAGCGCTTTTGCTCATGAATCACAATCATCACATGAGCTTCCAGCGTACCTATGACGACAATGCGCCAAGAGTGGAACGTGTTGCTCCTTCTAACACAGGAGTAAATTGGGTCAATCGTTGCCAAAATTATTTTTTGCTCTTAATGGTCTCATTATGCCCTATGAACATCACATGGTCATAGCTTAATCATTCTACCGGCAGTTTCATTTTTTTATTACAAAAAATGTTCAAATCGCGATAAATGTTTGCTTCTCGATGTTTTTGCACCTTTTTTGTGAGTTCTCAAAAAATTGTTTTGTTTTGAGAATCTACGTCAAAATCAACTATTCTTTTGAAAACCTATGAATTTTATGTCTTCTTCATCAGTCTGCTTCTCAGCTTAGTGTTGTTATGAGCACTACCAAAGTTTGACCAATTGGGTCCTAAAATTTTAAATGAAATCTTGTTTAAAAGCATGTTACTCTAACTACTTTAGCATTTTTTCCCGCTCAAATAATGGCTATATCATGTTTAAACTTTAATTTAAAAATTTTGTCCATAAATGAACCTTGACACTTTTGATCATGTTTGACGTTCGCTTAGTCGACAAAAACACCACAGGGGTTTTAGTTCGACCACTGGGGTTGTTCCTATCTGACATTTCGTAAGGGACACGGAAAACAAAATACACCCAAAATTTGAGTTTAAGCCAAAGGATGTGACAAAATCTAAAAAAATGTTTTTTGGGCTTAAACCAACGGAAAACATTAGAAAATTGAGTAAACATGTGTTTTTGGCCTAAACTTAAGCGTTTGGCACTAAAATTGGGACAGGGCTTTAGGACCCTATTGCCAATTTTTGCATTCGTATATCGTGTGGCAGGTACGAAGAAACTCTATTTCCTGGAAAGTCGAGATAATTTCCAACCCTAAAAGATTTTATTCAATCATATCACACATCATCAACAGGCGACAAAGTATGTTGAAAAAATATAGCGGGATCAAAAATCACAATTTTTAATTTGAAATCATGGCCACGAATATGTGCTTGTCACTCCTCTGTGGAGTCGTTTGTCCCATTCATCAGGGTAAATCATGCCGGAACCGCCTACGTATAGGCTTCAATGTTTTCAAAATTTGTCTCGCCCTTCATAGCTGGGGAAAAACGGTTTGCACCGGTTGACACATGAGCTATATGCCTTTTTTGACTGCAAACAAAGAAAATCATAGAGACGGTGGTGGGATGCTGCAGAAAAATTCCATTGCTGGGCGTACCTCTGCACGTGTACTAGATCATCATTACGGCCAGACCACATACATTGTATGAAGGGGTTTTGCTTGCTCTTCGTAGCTCAGCCCAGATACTAGTCGGACTTTGTGTTGTGTCAGCACAGCCACAATAACACAATTTCTACACCTTACGTGCATGCAACATGTATGTAACACTTTCAACCACTACATGATAGCACACAGTAAATTGGGCAAAAGTTCTATCTGAGTTGAGTCTTCTAGGGTCAGGTGGGTTTTGCAATCTGCAATTTCGACCTTTTTTGTTCCTGCACCTTTAATCTGCTGACAACGCCTACAATCTAAAGACAAAGCACGTTTGCCTGCATAAAGATATAAGTAGGCCAAAAGCCAACTATTATTTAAGGTGAAACAGTTTGGAATCCAACATTGTACCAAAACTTCAGAGGCACAATTCTTTTGAAGGATGCAACAAACAACAGTGTAATTTTTATTTCAGTTTCGTGCACACTTTGTTTTCATTAATTGAGTATTTCTTGAGTATAGTGGTAAACGTGAGAAAAGTGAACAAATCCGTCATTGTGGCGGTTATCTTTGGATTCCGAGATGTTTAACCTTAAAGGGTTTCGGTCTAGTATGCGTCTAATGGGTGATACAAAAAGGTTGAATTTCGTTTTTTTTTTAAGGAAGAAGTTTTAACGGGGCAAGCCATTACGATATTTTGTCTTTTGACGTTAAATATTTGGCCTCAACCAACGCGCAACTCCGGAGTATTTCACAGACAATGGTTGCCTCTATGATAATTTAGTTTTATCAGATTGAGATCTTAGTGTTGCATAATACAGAACACGTAAATACAAGAAATGAATAAGTAAATGAAAAAATCGAATACCATTTAAATTCACTAGAGTTTGTATCCTTTGACAGATACGCGTATTTTGACTTCAACTGTAAGGCCGTCTTCAATGTCGTGTACTAGACTCGACAGACTATACGACACTGAAAAAGGCCGAGGTCGAAATACGCGTATCTGTCAAAAGATACAAACTCTAGTGGAAATAAAAGGTATAGTACTATATTCGATTTTTTTCATTTACTATAGGTATTCTACTAAACAGCTCGAAGATTTATTATCAAGAAACGAATGTAATGTTGAAATTGATACTAAAAAAAGAGAAGCAAAAGTTCGAACTTCACTTACAAAAAAAAGGAATTTCCGAAAAAAATGTGTAAGAAGGAGAAAAGCTGCATTTGTTTTACCAACAAGAATTCTCTGTCATAAAAATGGTAATAACGTTTGACTGGGTTAAAAGTAGCGCCTATATTCTACCTCTTGTGATAGATAGATTGCGATATTAATCAATAACCGTCGTTGGGGGTGAGAATAGGTCAAAAAGGGATATGTACGATTTATTTATTGAATAACTATCGCAATTCATCTCCAATAAACTTCGAATTTGGTATGTATGTACTTATATGGTACATTTACAACTGTTCAAAAAATTAAAAAAAAAAATCATCCACTGCGGCCCCACAAGTGAATGAAAATGACCCAATCTAACCCCATAGAGGGGGTGACATGGGGCACTGTAACTGAAATAACTTGTTTTTGAGAATATGATTGCAAAACCATTCACAGCAGAGAAATATTGATAAAATACGATGCAAACAAGACGAAAGATATCTAAGATGTTTCACAGGTATGATAAACCCACTTAAAAGAACGATTATACCAAAAAATTTAAGAGCTATGAGAAAAAATGTAAACCCACCATTTACATAAATTTTCTTGTTTTTTCCCTCAAATTGTCTTCAAAGTCTCATCCTCATTGCCATAAAGCTTATTCAGTTTCCCCAAAGGTGTACTGAAACAGTGATTATTTTAAACCTTCGCAAATAGTCAAATTTCGGTGCGATATTCCACGATCAATACATTTCTGTGTTGACATCATAATCCCGGTATTTCAGAGATCCAACTCATTTGTACTTCCGTGAAATGTTTCTATAATATGTGTTCGAGCTTATGGTGTGCCGGCAATTCGAGGGATTTCTTCACCGTTTAAATTTGGTGTTCGGAAAGTCAATCCGTAAAATGGAGAGATGATTCTAGTGATAATAGAGTCACTAGATCACCATCGGTATAGCGCCCACTTTCTTATTTTAACACAGTACCTGTTAGTCCATGGGTATTCCGGCGAATCCTGGCAGTCCTCCTCTTTCACCAGAGGGACGGATTTGTAGCGAACGTTGTTGGTGGTATTGTACGACGGCACTATATTCTCCACCGCAGTGGTCTTCTCGGCCAAGAGCCAAATACTCACTCGCGATTCGCGACGACGGAACAATAGGGGCTCACCACGGCGGCCGGACACACACTTCTTCTGGAGGACGAACGATTGGTAGCGAGTCAACGCGGCACTTTGGGAACTTGGACTGACGGGATGGAGAGACTATTCCACGGTTCAACCGGCGAGCGGATCGGTGGCAACCTTCCAGGGCAAGAGCTCAAAAATAACTGGGGTGATGGAGTATTTGATTCTGCCTTTCACTTGAGCAGTGACCAATATACTTGCGGTCACTCATCAAAGGTATATACACCGCACACATTGATGACGCACCATGTGGTCAGATTAGGGTGGACTAATTTCAATCTTCATCAATATGAAAACACTGATAAATAATAAAATTTCAAAAAAAAATCCATTTGATAAAATTTTACGATGTTGCTGCTCACGTAATACAGTTGCTGGTTTGAGAAGTTGCTAAAATGCGTTGCATTGTTATCCAATGCACGGAATACTCAAGTAGACTTGTTTGATGTTTCAGAGGTGCTGTATTTAGAAAGAATAAACACATCGTGATGAAAAAAGAGAATACCCGCACCGTAAAATGTCAAAACAGTAGACTAACAATTTAATTTACTGTCGCTCTTGCTTGACCCAATCTTACCCCCATTTTTGATGTTTTAGACACCGTACCGAAAAAAATGGATTTTTTGTGGAAAAATCAAATAGATTCCGGAAAATATGTGTGAAGTGTAATGAAAAGACTTTCAACATTCTACTAATACAACGATAGAAGTTAAAGTACATGCGTGATACTTTGCACAGGCGAAATTTAATGTGGTAAATTTTATCTAGTTTCAACATACAAGTTTATTGATAAAGTAAACAGAACCTACTATTTCTAAAAATGTATATTGTGATGAATTACGTGTAATAATATGTTCCCTAACATATGAATTATTAATGTTAGTAAAAACAACGTTATTGCCTGAAGTGTTTCATAAATCATATTTTTCCGTTTTGACCCAATCTCACCCCCTAGACCCATTGTCACCCCCATCGACGGTACTTGGAAATACTCACATCCCAAGTAATGAGATGAACCAGGTGCTAGTTGAAAGGCTCATCGATAAAGACCATAATAATAATAACAGATTCCGGGTATGCAAGGAAATTTATGCATTATGGAAGCATTTAGCGATAATCAACTTCAAACAATGGAAAGCCACATGATGTTGTGTTTCACATTGCGAATATGTCTAATATTTGCTCGAATTTAGGGCTGATAACCAATCGATCATAGTACAACACTTGTTAATTTTTTGCTTTCAAAAAACAAAACAGAGGTATCTATCGATATTACACATGCAGTTCATTTTGAAATTCGACAACCAGACATTTCTATCACCTAATTTTAAACGTTCTATTTGAGGTTCTTAAGACTAAATGTTGTATTACTAGGCCAAATTTTACCAAATTTACAATGCTTCGAACATCTCATGACAGTACGACTATTGTCGACAACCTCATTTTCTTCGACAACCTTTCCATAATAACTGTGAGTAAATCTGTTGTTCTATTATCGGCAACTTGATATCAGTCGAATTTTAACACATAGTTATTTTAATAAATGCTCTGTCTCGGCAGTCTTATCAGACCAAAGATGAATCTGAAAGTATTCATTGGAGTATTTTGATGGGTGGCGGACAACTCCCCACGGTTGTGAATTCGACTTAAGTACATGATTCTACTTTCTTTATTAACTTTTACCTTTTATTAAACTGTTATGAGAGATTGCCAATTATTGATCAGGCTTGAATCGCGCCAATTATTGCACAACCATGAGGAATACATGGGCAGTGCAATAACTGGCGCATTTTTAGCCTGTTCAATAATTGGCAATCTACCTACCAACACTTAAATGAAAAATATCTTTTGAATTAAAAAAAAACGTTTGAGTAACCCAGATTTTTTTTTATATAGTGTTGTCGAATATGTCTATTTTTATATTAAAATCTTATTATGTAGATATGTATGTAAGTAGCCACCATCCCGATCGCAGCAAGCCGTGCGCGCGGGCGGCTAGGTTTTGAATTTTGTGTCACGTTTACCTCGTTCCGCGTTTTTTTTTTTTCAATTCGACATGTGAAAATTAGAATCAGCGGATGATGTTATGCAACGTCGCTGCAAATGGTCTGTGGAAACATGTGTTTCAAAGTGTTTTTTCAGAAGATTATATGTGAAGATAATTTGTAGAATTTCGTATGTTTTTTACTTTTATTCGATTTGCTTGCGTTTTGCTCAAGAGTGCTCTGTGATGACTTCAGCAATTGAAATCGTTTCGCACGACTCGTTTTTTTTATCTCCTGTATGTGTTAAGTGCTCACGCTATTTTTTATTCTTAGAGGAGCAACGGATTGCAGAGGAGTTTCGAAAAAGGAATTAAATGAGTTTATTCTCATCAGCAACGCATGATCACAATGCATAAATATTAATTTGTCGGCCAGAACGTTTACCGAACGTATTTAATGGCAATATTCAACAACATCCCGTAACACCTATAGGAGGTCGTTGGGTTCTATGCATCTTTATTAAGTAGGTGTTCAATCAATCATCCTTTCCCATTCTCCAGCTTTTGCAAGGACGTGGCTAGGATAGCTCTCGATTATTGGAGAATGCGTCAATCTTGTCTAAGAGTTAGAGGTTAGTCCCAAACTTTCGAACTTGGTAACGGACGGGAAGGAGTCAACCCTTATACAATGGTCTAGGACTGTACCACCTACGAATTTGTGAGCAGAAAGGCATGGCAAACAAATACGATATCATGGTGTTCAAACTCAATACTTACACACTAAAGTTAGCTCATCAAAAAGCAAAATCTCTTTACCCTTAAAAAAAAGAAACACAAAATCGGCCTCTTCTGTACCAACTCCCATATGTGTAATTTTTACAAAAGGTGGACGCATCGTTATTCACCACCTCCGATTATGTACCGTTTAACGACACAAATACGTATGAATACTTAGGAGTTCATAAATTACTGTAAAATAAACCGGCACCATTCTTAGGAACCTTTAAATTTGCTAAGAAACTGAGAGAAAAAAGAAACATTTTTATTTTTTTTATTTTGCATTCAGGAACAGAAATTGAAAAAATTGCGAATACTTGTGCAGGTGATCCAGTATTCACTACTCCAATTTTCAATACAGTGGACCAGTCGATTATAACAGAGACGTAACAGATTTTGTTACGAAGTTAGCACGTTTCTTCTAACAACACATGTTATAACTTTGGCTGGTTAGTACACCCCAACCTCTTTTTACGACCGTTATCGGGGGGTCGTAAAAAAAATCGGTCGCAAAAAAAATCAGGGTTATTATTATGTTTTTGAAAAATGCAACGTCTAGCTGCGGAAAAACTGATTCCAGATATTCGGCAAAATGAAGCATGGGTTGAGAACTTTCCAAAATGGCCGTTCAAGTTTTCATATTTTGGTAATAGATGGCAACACTGCTCGATTGTTATCAAAAGAGCCAATTTTATGGGGGTGTGATATGCAAATACCAAAAAAATAATAAAAATAACGATACCGAATGTTCACCAAAGTTGAAGGAAGTGTTGCGTGCCATACAGTCGGCAGAATCACAAATTTTCATGTGGCTGGCAACACTGTTTAAAAGTATAAAGAAAAGATCAAAACCATAAAACTTGAGCGGAACAGAAAAATAGAATGCTTAGCAACATAGCAATACTCTTCAACTGTAATCCAGTTTTTCATGAAGGGTTCAACATTTTGTCGTAGCTGGCAACACTGCTTAAGGGGACAGGATCCGTCATTGATTTCGGAATTTTCAAAAGCAGTTTTTTCGTTCAAAATCAATAAAATTTACAGGAAAATGCGTTCACTGTATTTTATTCTCCAATCGAAACACAGTGAACACATTTTTATCGAATAATTTTTAGTTTTGAACAGAAAAACTGCTTTTGAAGCTTCGATGATGACGATAATTACGATGACAGAGCGTTGATCGTTAAGTGAAATTGCGCCACCAGACAGTACAAGTGTGCATGCAACTTTTGTTTTGCGGATATCTCGAGATACTGACCATTTAGAAAGATGGCGTCTTCGGCAAAGTTATTCAGTAGCTTAAGGACTATCATTATTCTAGCCAAGAAATTCGAGATTTTGCCACCAGGCGGCGCTAGTGAGCATAGAATTTTTGTTTTGCGGATAGCTCAAGATCCTGACCACTTAGAAAGATGGCGTCTTCGGCAAAGTTGTTCAGAAGCTCAAGCGCAATCATTAGTTTAGTCAAGAGATTCAAAATTTTGCCACCAGGTGGCGCAAGTGCGCAATAGCTCAGGATCCTGACCACTTAGAAAAATAAGTTGTCCAGTAGTTCAAGGGCTATCATTATTCTAGTCAAGACATACAAGGTTTTTCCACAAGGCAGCTCTGGGGAGCACGTTTTTTTTTGTTTTGCGGATATCTCAGGATCTTGACCACTTAGAAAGACCACTTAGTCTTCGGTGAAGCTGTTCGGTAGCTCAAGGACTATTATTATTGTAGTCAAGAGAATCGAGGTTTTTCCACCAGGTGGCGCTAGTGAACATGAGACTTTTGTTTTGTGGTTATCTCAGGATCCTAGCCACTTAGAAAGATGGCGCCTTCGGCAAAATTGTTCAGTAGCTCAAGCGCTATCATTATAACAGTTAGGGATTCAAAATTTTGAAACCAGACGGCGCTAGTGAGCATGAAACATTTGTTTTGCGGATTTCTCAGGATCCTGGCTACATAGACATGGCGTCTTGAGCAAAGTGGAGCTACTCAACAAGTTTACCGAAGGCGCCATCTTTCTAAGTGGCCAGGATCCTGAGAAGTTCCGTGTTCACTAGCGCCGCCTGGTGGCAAAATTTTGAATCTCGTAGCTTGTATAATGAAAGTCCTTGAGCTAATGAACAATTTTGCTGAACATCATTTTAAATACTTTTTAAGATATTGATCATTTTGTAAAAACGTCCGTAATTTGAATTTCGGTCGTAAGAAAAAGTGGTCGTAAACGAACCGTCGGTAAAAAAAACGGTCGTAAAAAGAGGTTCGAGTGTAGTTAAAATAACAAAAAATATAACTCAATTTCCTCTACACTGAACAAAATATGTTATAATTTAAACAAAAATGTAACTCATTATGTTTTAAGGTGAAGATGAATCCAAGCCAAAGTTCAAATTTTCAAGAGCACGGATCTGGAGAACCAAACATCCGTTTGAGCTGAAAACCTAATCGATTAAGTTTTCAGCTTAAATGGATGTTTGGTTCCTCAGATCCGTGCTCTTGAAATTAGAAGTTTGGCTTCGATTCATCTTCACCTTAAACTGAACAAAAATAAAACTCATTTTGAACTTTTTCATAACTGGGTTATTACAAAATTTGTTATTTTCTTTACATGAATAAAAGCACACATGATATCTGTCACCAACTCCCTGACGGTCACAAGGTGCTTACCCCCACCGAATGGTGTGCACTGTTACGTGAGGCCGCACCTCGTAACATCCCAAAGGTAGGCAGGTAAAAATAAATAAGCAATTGCTCTCAATTTTTTTTATACCAAATTTTGTTACAATTATGTTTTAAATTGAATAAAATTTGAAACAACCTTTGTTATTAAAACTGATTTTGTTTTTGTTATAATTTGCTCCATCAACTCGAAGTGCTTCTAACACAAATTAAATTTAATCCTTTATTTGTAACAAATCTTGACATAATTGTGATGCAATTTTCTTGTAATCCAATAGTCGGGACATACTATACTGAACAATCTATATTATGGTGATTTCTGCTAAATTTTATAAATCTTCACGATGCACAGATATGCTTAGTATTGCGAAGGTTTTTAAGTGTCCCGTACATCGCGAGAAAAAAAAAGTCGGTTCAGGAGCATGTTTTGATATGTAGTAAATTTACGCATACGATGTGTTGGTCCCTTGTTTTGTGTGAATCGTTCTCACTTTTGTGTAACTTTATTTAAGCGTGTATATTACGATCAATAAAACTTCCACAATTACGACCTGAACTATTATAATACTAAATGAATAACAGAACACGTATTTAAGAGCCCAATAAGTTAAAGAGTAAGTAATAAATACCAAATAACCATGGCAAACCATGATAATGCGATGGTACTCAATACTAAATAAAACTTTGTAGATCTTCACAGAATCTTCACCCTAAATTTTTATTGCAGAACATCGAGAATAGCTTGTCGATAGCTAATTCTTATTTTTGCTTAACGTGGTATTCATCAGATCTTTATACTCATACAAAAATCATAATTTAATTCAGGTATAATGGTTCAGCTTGGGGCCTTCTTCAATCGAGTGGTTATAGTCCACGGCTACAAAGCAAAGCCATGCTGAAGGTGTCTGGGTTCGATTCCCGGTCGGTCCAGGACCTTTCGTAATGTAAATTTCCTTGATGCATAGAGTATCATCGTACCAGCCACACGATATACGAATGCGAAAAATGGTAACTTTGGCAAAGAAAACTCTCAATTAATAACTGTGAAGTGTTCATTGAACACTAAGATGACTAGCAGGCTTTGTTTGTTGTGTTTAAAAGAATTGCGCATGAAATCCTTTACAACTGTAGGAAATTAAGGTATTAGTCGTGAACATTGTCGTAAACTTCATCGTCCACTTACGATTTCAAAGATGTCCTGATAGTTTCTGCCTACCCATTATTTGCTCTATACAATAATGATAATGAAAATTACTTAATGAAGCAATTATTGAAACAATAGGGTATGTATTCCAGTATTTACCATCCTAAAGAAACATTATAAGAATTGGTCATAAAACAACCTGAATTAGCGCTCCCATAACAATCCAGAGAATTATCGTTATTGAAGCCTTTTAAAACTCCCATCAAATTCATTCGCAGTTCGCTAATGGCAATCCCTCATCGACCAATTATCCTTTCGCTCCATTTTTTTGCCGCGTCCTTTTCACTTCGTGAAAAGTCTCATCTGCTTGCAAAAACTTCACCTTTCCGTCACACAATTACTGCGCTTCCACAACCAGTTAAAAAGTCAAATAAACGCTCCCGAAGATATTTCAATTGCTTTCTTCTATTACAACATCCAAAATCCTAATTAAAAGTTTATCCAATCATAAAGCGCAGAGGAAGCAAGTTCCGTCGGTCGTGGGCTGTCAACGCCCACTTCTCTGCTATGGCTGCCAATGCGTTCCGCTACTAATGCTGAACCGAATCTGTTCGCTGCGATGACGCCGCACAGTAGTCCAGGGTTTCAAAAGGTGGCAAAAGCTTCATTCTAAAACATAGACTTTAGTTGAAAAACATTATCATACATCAAACTACAATATCAAATAGTCCGGAACACATACGAGAATTCAAAAAGAAAAGTATTTTTCATCATGAGTGGCCGCTTAACAGCTACACAGTTAATTTTTTAGTAAATGAAAACCGAATTTAATACTATACCATATAATTCTACTAGGACTAGAGTACCCCAGACAACCAGAAGTCGCATAGCAGTTTACAAACAAAGTCGTTTATTTGCACAAATTTCATCACACCCGCACTACATGGTGGATGATATCGTTTGATCGATAAGTTTCCTCGCATAAAACGCCATTTTCGGAGTTCATATGAACATTTCGTTTCGTCCCGTATACTCGTACAAAGTAAGTCGGATCAATCCATAGCAGCTGTCAAATCAATTTTGTTATGATAAAATAAGTCGCATAAGAGTACAAACTAGCTCGCAAGAAAATTTACATACTCGCATAGCATGTTATTTTTCATCATACAAAATCTGCACGTATAGCGCCTCCACTTTTGTACGTATAAGGCCTTTTCGCATCATCTAATATGTGAAACTTTGCGCATATAAGCATCGCATAACGCAAAAGGTGATTTCATTATACGTACATTATGGTTGCCTGGGACGTATCCTTCAATAGATACTCGTATTTCGACCCCAGCTGTAAGGCCGTCTTTAGTGTCATATACTGGACTAGAAGTAGAGAATGAACTACAATATCACCTGATGAGCTCGTTTCATGTTTTTTTTTAATGAGTGAAATCTGATGGACCGAATCATTATCGCGACAGCGAAAAGGAAACTACGTTTATGAACCAAAACATTGTGACTTCCCAAAATAAAGTCTTTAACACTATTTTATGATCCAAAACACTTTTCAAGGCCGAAACTAGGATTTTTTTCCAACGTGTTTCTTGAACTTGACCACTGTGCGCCAGTGACTGACTTCACTTGGATACTAGTCAGTTCGGATGCATAGATTGCGACCGTTGCAAATTATACACGTTTCATCTCTCGCAGCCTGCGGGGTTTCAAGTGAAATTTTCCTTTTCCACGCGAAGAATCGAATCCGGAGGAAAATTGAGTAGAAAAGTAAGATTCGAAAAAGTTTTATGAAAAATCGGCAATGAGATTTTTTTTCTTGTGCTTTCCTCTTCTCAAAGAGTTGCCACTTGAAGAAATTTTTCCGAGGAGCTGGAAACCTTGGGGAGGAGAGCAAATTCGCCGCTATCATCGACAAACTGCGAAGGAAATTGCCATTTTCTGATTCCACTTCAGAGCGGGCAAGTGAAATAAAACTGCCCTTGAGGAAAAGTGCACTCGTTTTGGGCTTTTTGCTTTTCTTCATCGTTGGTGGAAAAGCCCCCGCCCAAACTCAGCAGATCCGTTAAAAAGATTTCAAGTATAAAAAGTATTCGGCCGATCATCTCGTGCGTTTCCTGAACCGATGAAAAAGCATTTTTCGAAGAGTTGTTTGTTCAACTTTATGGGAGCGCGAAAGAAGTTGTACGCAGAGCATTACCGGTGTGAAAGTTTGATACTTTACTAAATCACTTGATGTTTAATCTTGGGAGAAATCTGAAGCTGTTTGTGTACGCTTCATTTTTTTTTTCTAGTTCACACAGTTGCAGAATGATACTTTTTACAGCAAGAGCCGTACATTTATCCAACGAGGCTTGTAACTTGAGCGTATCTAAAATCATTTACGCTTTTTCCAATGTTTTGCAATTTCCAAAAATTGTTGTGTAATGATTTGATACGCTACTCAAGACAGTTGCGTCATCAAAAAGCGTTACGTAATAAGTCCTTAAGCAAATGAAATAATCTATGTAATTACTTTTTTGCAATTTCTCATCGTAATAGGCTGATTTTCATCACGCCAATCTGTCATGAAACGGCCTACTTTTCTGCACTGAAGTACGCTGTGCGGGAATAGTCATTACCTAACTGAAACCGGTGCTGTAATGATTCATTACGCAACGCTTTCTCATTACGCAACTGTTTTGAGTTGCGTTATGAATCATTACACAACAATTTTTCAGAAATTGTGAAATGATGGTGAATGCATCCCGATATAATTTCTGATACCCTCAAGTGCTCTTCTACGAAATTGCAAAAAATGTTGTACGTAACTCGTTGCAGAACTCGATTTTTACAGCACTCGTCGTAATTATCCTACTCGGCAAGCCTCGTAGGATAAATTTACGACTCGTGCTGTAAAAATCATCATTCTGCAACTTGTTCCGTAAACTACTATTTCGAAACTGCATAATTCAGTGCAGGAATTATTTAAAAAAAAAATATTTTTAAATTTTTCATGAGAGATTTTTCCAGAGTGTGCATACTGTCAAAAAGTTCAGCCTTATTAAGCGGAAACGAGCATGTTTGCCGAAATGATTTGGATCCAATGACAATATCGGCCCACATCCACACAGCCTCTTGGTGATTTCTGCGAACCGAACCCGAATAAATATTACATTTTTTCGCTGCTTGAGCCAACTTCATCGGACCGGAGAAGGTCGCAACCGTCGCAAATTGAAAAATGGTAGAAAATATGCCCTCCGGGTGGACATTGTTCAAAGCTTTTGAAGGCACATAACTGCGGCCGTACACTCGAAAGTCAACAGAATTCAATCGAAAATGTGGAAAAGCAACAAGAGAAATATTTTGCTTGCTCCGGACACAACAATCATTTTGCTTCTTCTGCGAAGGTTGGAATCAAAATGAGCGTACAAGCATTAATACATATTACATTTGTCTTGAAAACTAATTAATGGCATAACAATGGTTGGGACTAAGAAAACCAAAAGAGAATGTTTAGAAATAACACGGTATCTTAAAGGGGATGAAGGGTGTGGTCTGAGTAAAGACCACGATCTATGTACAGTCAGTAACAGAAGTAAGTAACCAAACGCTGTTTTTCCATACGAAATGGCCAAATTTGGAATTCTGTATCTCAGCTTGCGGTGGTCTAAATATGCTAAACTTTGGATGACTACCTACAAATAACCTGATGTTTTGTATCTAGTGAATTAATAACATTCCATTCATTCTTCAGAGAGTTTTAGAGGGTTGTTCAAAGACAAAAACAAGTAGCCAAGAGACTTATTAATTTAATTCAAAAACAATTAATTGTGAGTGGTCAGGTGATTTGCAAAATTGCGTAAAAATTGAAAATGTAGAATCAGTCCAGTAAATCCCCGATAAGTATCAATTTATATTTATTTGAAAAGTGATCATGAATTCAACTACGTTCCAAACCTCCTCAAACTTGAAAATTTCGCCAAGGTCAAAACTACTTCACTCGCATAGCTGAACCTGTCATATTTTCTTCTGCTGAAATATCTTCAGCAGATAAAGTTTAAGAAAAACCCAAAGAAACGCCATTCTGACACAATTTTCCGGATGCGCCACGCCAGCCCAGATACTCAGATAGGGAAAGCGAAAAGCGTTGCTCTTGAGCAGAAAACAATCAGAACTTTGCAGCAGCTTAAATTTATCACATAATCGCTCATTATACAGCGGGGGAGAATCGCATTCCCGTTACAAATGGGCAATCATTTATCACATCACCCAAATGCGACAGGCCACGTGGAAGGCGACGGGTGGTGTCAGCTGGAAAGTTTCTTTTAGTTCTACGCGAACTTTCTCTTTAAATTCTGTGCGCCATTGGAACCGAAAGCTAAAAGAAGCTTCGCTGCGGATGTTTTTTTCCGAACTTTGGTGGAAAACAGCGGGAGTCATACATCAGGCTTTCGTCATAATGATTCACACGCACCGGAAGGGCAATGCCCGGATGCTGATATGACGACGATGATGATGAAATTTATGGATTCGTTGATAACAAAATTTGCTGCACGTGCCGTTTTTTGTCGATTCACGTTCTAATGTTCCACGCTGGGGTTCTGTTTCTCCATCAATCATGGAAGCACGGTATAGTATCTTGGGGTTTATATTTGCGTACCCGTTTGTGACACTGCTAGTTAGTGGATGACTATTGTAGCATGTCCGAAAAAACTTGAAACTATTGAGTACTGTAGCTACAGGTCCAAAGTCGTGTTAGAGCAGGAAGGTTGTGATGGCTATAACCGTGGTCATCATGTCAAGAACAAGCGGATGAGCACCTAGAAGGCAGTCTTTGTAGTACTTTGTAGGTACCGCAACCCTAGCTCGTAAACTGTGGAATGTCGACGTGAGCGTGGCAGCTATCCAGGAAATACGTGGGCCTAAAACCAGAGAATTTAAATTCCGAGGAGTAGATTTCATCGCCCGACGGCAATACTTCAATCAGCGGCGGCGACAGAGCAGAACGTGGAGTTGGTTTTACAGTGCTTGGCAAGCAAGCTCATGAAAGATGAGTTCTACAATAGCCTAGATAGGGCCTGAGAGGAGAGTTCAAAACAAGATATCAAAATAGTCATCGGCAACGAAATTGCGTAGATCGGGAAAGTAAACTTCTTCCCTCTCTTCATTGGAATGAAAATCCTTCATTCCGTTACTGATGATAATAAGATGAGACTTGTAACTTTCGCTGCTGCTAGAAGGATGGAAACCAATAATATCTACTTTGCAGAGTATTCACAAATACATCTGGCGACACCTGAGCTGCGATATCCACTCCCAACTAAACCACGTGCTGGTTGATGGGCGATATTTCTCAGATGTCATAGATATCAGAAACATTCGTGGTCCTAATGTCTACTCAGATCATTATCTCGTTGTAACAAAAATTTGGGTGCGGTTATCCAGCTCCACGAATTATAGAAATAACAGAACGATGCGATTCAATATTGAACGCTTGTCAACGGATTAGTTTGCTGCATGGTACCGCTAGCAGCTACACAAACAGTTGGGAAATATCAATGTTACTGGAGGCGTCAAAAGGTCGTTAGACCCTTTTTAACGAAATTATTATAGTGCACTCTTCATCTGTTGCAGTCAGTACATTTCTTTCGACCAACATAGAATTTTTCCAACTACAAATTTTACTAATTTCACGTCAGCGTGCATACAAGCGATGGATGCAGGAAAACAGGTAGACGCTGTCAATCTTGGTTTGAAGGCTGCTTTTGATCGTGTGGACTATCCCATACTGCTGACGAAATTGTAGAACCTTGGTGTTGCTCTGAGCTTTGTAGAGTGGTTTAGGTCGTATTTCACCGGCAGATCTCTACGTCTGAAATTTGGGTGCCCTTCAATAATGAGTTTGGGGTTCCACAAGGTAGTAACCTCGGACTCCTGTTGTTTCCGTTGTTTATTAACGCTCATTTCACCACCTGGAGTAAAACTTTTTTTATGCTGATGATGCCAAAATATAAATTGTTGTAGCCTGTGCCGACTGCGTAAAACTTCAAACTTTTTTGTGCCGATTCGAGAGATGGTGCTCAAATAACAGCCTTTCGCTTAGTATCGAAAAATGTCAAGTCATCACATTCAGCAAAAAGTGCAAGCCTATCACATTCCAATACTCGTTTTGTGGCCAATCACTGGATCACCATCCGTTCTCATTATAACGACATTAAAAGGAGAGCGAATAGGCAGCATGGATTTATATTGACAGTTACCAACGAATGCCTTGGCGTGATGATCAACATGTGACTCCATACTTCGATCGCCGCTAGTTACTGGGGATAGAAACTCTAGAGGCCAGACAACAAACGATGCAGCCAATGTTTATTGCGAAAATTCTCAACGATAATATAGATTCTCCATCGCTTTTGACCCAGGAAAACGTTAACGCTCAAGAAAGAGTCAAATTGCGTAGGCGACATTTCTTGAGATTGCTTGGCCGAAATAGTCGCTATGAACAGCATGATCCGATTCGGTTTGCGTCCAATACATTCAATGGTGTCGCTCATTTGTTCGATTTTGATGTGCCATTGGCCTCTATTCAGCAACGTTTCACGACGTGTATGAGTCGAAAGAATCCATAATTTAGGGTTAAAATATGTAGTAATTTGACAACTTTTTAGATTTTAGTCCTGAGTTAGTTAAGTGACTTCATTATTGTAACATTTTTATTTTTTTTTTTATTTTGCGCGCAGAATACAGTACCAGTATAAATTCTGGTTTTACTGAAAATTTATATTTTTTAATAAAATACAGTGGGATTCCGTTTTTGGCATGCTCCCCCAGCCAACAAATATGTTCTCATAACTGAGACTGCAAGTGAAGAAAGTGAACACTTATTCGGTAAAAACAGATTGTATAAAATGCACGAATTCCCTCTATTCGCACAAATCTGGAGGCCATATACGTACATTTTAGAGAATCAATCATGGTCAATACAACTTCAGACAATTTGATTTGGCGTTCACTATAATTTCATGTATGATTGTGTATTGCAGTTTATATGACTTAATTTTTACAAACAAATAAAATAAAAAGAAATAAAATATCACGAAACAAGCCTCGAACCTCTGACCTTTAGATCACTAGCCAGATACGCTACCACTGTACCGTACAGTTTTTGATGCAGGAGATGGTCTTTTAGCAAATATAAATGAAACACTGTAGAGCATCATGTTTGAATGTAACCGAACTTAATTGTCATTTTGCAAATGAGCCAGTGCAACGCTGAAGGTTTCATGCTTTATTGAATTAACGTTTGCAATTGAAACGAAGTGCAGCAATTTATTAAAGACATCGTACGAAAATACTTATGTAACGTGATGACATTGTGTTTCTGTTGAACAGTGATGTTCTTTTAATAGGTAAGACAATTTGTTCATGAATTCCACTATTTATGTTTATGTTGCGTTCGGCGATGTGCCCTATATGATTTTATATCTACATCAGATGAACTCATATGTAATCTCACATTGATAATTAAAATAGAGTCATACCAAGTGAAGTTAAAATCATAATGGAATGACAGTTTAAAGTTACATATTTGGTCAGACTAAATTGGAATTCTATAAGATGCAAATTCAAGTCAGATGAAATTTATTACTTTATTAACGATTTCAATCAATTTAGTTTTGCATCATATCCAATTCCAACGGAAATTGTACATTTATACAATTTGAAATGAACATCCTTATATGATCTCTGGTTTGCTGGGCCATTTTCGGCACCCCCGATTTTGGCAACAAAATGGATATGTTTTTCGCAACACAAAAATGTTAAAATATAATGTTTTGGCAACATTAAAATTTGTAAATTTTTGTAAATATTTTCGTGTTTGTTGGTTTAGTCATTTGAATAACAGGTCATCTCCATACCGATTGCATTCCAGAACTTCATTTTCGTCGATATTCCCTCAAATCTCACCAACTGCTATGGCCTCCGGTACGCGCTTATTTACTTCGGGATGGTCATTGGTCATGCATTCGCAACGTTCATAAGAGCAATAATCTCCACTAGTATCGCAACTGGAGACCAATCCATTTTGCTTAGGCATTAATACTGAGTGACCAGCCCACTTGAGTCTGCCAGTAGGCGATACTCTAAAAAACACTTTTCTTCATATTTGGAACAATTTGTTTGAGCACAAGCACCGACATAAGAGGAAAAAAAATTCAATGTCTCACACACAGATACAATCATTAATTTTGTCTCAACTTTTAGGCTCATTGTTTTTATTATTATGGACTTACATATATTGCGTATGTAAGAACATACCGCAGTAATAGATATAAATACAGCAAAATGTCATATATCTTAACTTTCAAGCAAATTCATCAAAAAATTGCGTTATTCTAGAGGGGTGCAGGTCGTTAGGCCGAATGCCGTAAGGCCGATAGTCGTTAGGCCAAATACCGTAAGGCCGAAAAACATTTGATCATTTACTTTTTTTTATTTGTTAGGCACGTCGTGCACTTGGCCACTACTATGCCGAGTATCATATTTACAGAATCTATTTATAGTTCTTATTGCTATTTCTCTCATACCGAGCAGGTAGAGGAGAGTGCTGTCGTTGGTTCAATCCATATCCATATCGAAGTGCGGTGGTTCATTTTGCCATGTTTATGTGTTGTGTGAGGCAACAGCCTACAAAGAGGGTCAGTGTGTCTCAGTCACCATCCGATACTGACGAAGGATGGATGTGTTCTTCCCCAATACACGGTCCTTCGTGCGGCGTCTTCAGGTGGCTGGACGGAGTTTATGTGTGGGGGGATTGGGAATCGAACGCATGAGCTTCCGCTTGCGAAGCGAAAGCGTAATCTCGAGGCTACGGGACCACCCAATCATTTACTATTGTTACAAATGGCTAATAAATTCATCAGTGTTTTTTCCTTCAGAGGCTGTTCTTTCTAGTTATATTTCACAGCGGATATTGATGGCTTCTTGGTTATGCAAATTATCCTCATCTAATAATTAACAATTAATTCAGCGGCTTCTAGGTAATGCAAATTATCCTGAACTATCCTTGTTAGTTATCCATTCGACTATACGATGCATTAGAACTATCGGTCATTTTCGGTCTAATAACTCTTTCGACCTAATGGCTTTTGGCCTAACGACATTCGGCCTAACGGGATAGAACCTTCTAGAGAATTGGAGAAGTGTCAATATATAATCCATGAAAAGATTGCATATTATACTACATTTTTTTTTTCAAGAATTACTTTCAATAATATAATTGAAGCGTGCGATTAAAACGATTGACAGTGTTTAATCTTTTTGTCTGTGTTATTGGTAGGTATATTGATCTCTCTGCGTCAACTATTTATAGCTGCGTTACTTCCTTGAGATTCTGTAAGACGCTAGATTTGTTAAGAGACGATCCTGAATGTTATGCAAGATTTTTAATCAAGTTTTTTTTTTATTATATTCTTGTATCAAGAATGTTCCTTACGAGCTGGGTCTATGAGAATCCTTTGGGAATTCTCGGTTCTTAATGGGCTTCATGGAATTTTTAACGGATTATTGAGGATATCTGCAGAGTTATACTGGACACTGAGGGTTTCTGGCGGGATCCTGAGAATGTATAATTGCTAATTGGGGATTGAGTCCAGAATCTGGAGATTCCTAATGAACTCTTAAGGTTGCAAGGGCGTCCTCTAATTTTCTAGCGGGATAATGTGGATTCCTAGTGATATTTTGAGTATTTCAGGCGAAATCTTGGTGTTTTTGAAACGGTTTCTAGAGGAATTTGAGGTGTGCTAGTGGTAGCCCAATAATAATAAACTTTTGAAAATTTTCATCGGAGACTTGAGAATTTTCAGCAATATCGCAGCGGATCCTGAGAAATCAAGGCGAGATCCTACGAATTCCTAGCAAGATGTTTCAGAACCCTAGCGTTTTCCTGTAGATTCCTTGCGTGCATCTGAAAATTCCTATCAGGCTCTTGAGGGTTCATTGCGGGATCCTGTAAATTTCTGTTGATCTCATAAGGTAAGGGGCACAGATAGCCGTAGTGGTGAACGCGCAGCTATTCAGCAAGACCAAGCTGAGGGTCGTGGGTTCGAATCCCACCGGTCAAGGCCCTTTCGGGTTGGAAATTTTCTCAACTTCCCAGGGCATAGAGTATCTTCGTACCTGCCACACGATATACGCATGCAAAAATGGTCATTGGCATAGTAAGCTCTCAGTTAATAACTGTGGAAGTGCTCATAAGAACACTAAGCTGAGAAGCAGGCTCTGCCCCATTGGGGACGTAGCGCCAGAAAAGAAGAAGAAGTCATAAGGTAAATGTTAAACATATATCAAGCTCAATTATAACTCATATCAAGTTAAAATTATTTTCTACAAAATTACAAGTCGCATGTATGGATCACCTCATATTTATGTTTGTTTATGTTTGCCAGTTTGACTACAGTCATTCTTTCATTATGAAATGCTTTACTTTATCAAAAAACAAAGATTAAAGGAACAATTCTTAACATATTGAATTATGTAAAATCTAAAGTCTAAAAGTTACATTGATTTTTAATATTCATAAAATTTAAAAAAAAATATGCTGTTTTGTAATACTCAGCGCTTTTATTTTGTAAATAAGGTACCGTGGGGTAAGTGGATACAGAAAAATCAATAGTCAACTTCATTGTTATGTACAGCTGACATGAAAAATGTAATTCAAACTTTTTTCTGTGGATAACATATGAGGGACTAATATTCTTCAAATCGTCATTTATTTCGATTTTTCTGATTTTTATGTATTGAGTATGAGGGACTTGAAAATTTGCGCCAAATGATCCACTCGCCCCACCATGGTGGGGTAAGTGGATCACCAATAACAAACATCTGTTCTCAAAACAAATGTGGTGTAATTATGTATAGTACGAATGCTATTACTCGCGTTCTTATTATTAGTGCTAGTAATGTTACATTTTAATACTTTGAAATTAAAAATTATCTTTATTTAACCAAAATATATGTATATACACATTGTATACATTAGTTCACACTAATTCGAACAAAAAAAATATTGGAGCTAGAATAATTTGAAGAAAATTCATACATTTATACACATAAGTTATATAGAAGTATTGTAAGATAATTCCTAATGATGTTTTATAAAAACACTCGTAGTTTAAAAATATTAGCTACATTTACTTTTGAATAACAAACTGAAATACTTTTATTCTGTTTATGAATATATTTGTATCATCTGTCTAGAACAATTTATATGCTCAAATAAGGTACGATTATGTGCTTTCGAGTGGAAAATTTGTATATTTTGCTCTTCTACAACCTAGCTTAGATAAACCTCGAAAAGTTTCGTGTAAATTTTAAAATTATTACTCTTTTATACCAGAAAGGTTTAAATAAACTTTTAGGTGGATTAATTCAAATTTTCTTTGTTCAATTTGACAAAATTAAGCTAGGAATGAATAAAGTTTAGGGAAAACAGCATTTGCGGATACTGAAATTTATTAAAATTATCGTAAGCAGTCTGCCAATAAATAATAATTATACTTAATCCGCTTACCCCACCCCATTAAAAAGTAGGGGAAAGTGTACCATGTACAAGATATCTGTATTTATTTATAAAAATCACATATTTTTCATTGTGATTCATTCAATCAGAGCTGAAATGCGAAATGCTCACCACGTGTCGAAAAAACTAATAGTATTCGACTTTAGACAGAGATACAGTGGATTTTTGATTGATGGAAAACAATTTTCAAATTAATTAATTTTTGCAGCAAACAAGTTTGCTTGTGTTGGTGTACGTGTAGTACCAGTTTTGCAATAGTATCAGTGTGGGCGTAAGAATATAACGTAAAACGAAGCAATGGTGCGAAAACATTAAACATATTCAAGTATTTATGCTTAATATTGACGAATGATCCACTTACCCCACTGATACACTTCCCCCACTGTACCTTACGTCTTTGTAAGAACGCAGTAATACATTTTATTTTATTTTTTTCGTATTCTTACACAGTTTTAAGAAACTGTCGAGTTTTTGAATAAAGGTCACATATGCGATTATTGATTTTACGAAGCCCACTTATACTAATAGTGTACATAAAGCTTCAAAAAATTATTGAAGATTTTTAGGCGTAAAAAGTATGTAAAACGTTTGTCACAATTAACCTTACGGAGATGAAGATTCATAGCATAGTACAATCCAACGGAAAACTGCTTCGAATTGAAATGGTCTGAAGTCTCGATGCTATATGATTCTATAATCAAGTAATAACATTCTAATGGTGTTTCAAAACCAATAGTTAAAAAATAAAATTTAAAATATGGGTTCCGATTTTGGCACGGTTCCGTTTAAGGCAACTGAAAATTTCGACTTTGTTGCCAAAAACGGAATCCCACTGTATAGCCAAAACTATGGGACCGCGACAAAGCCGCAAAAGCTTGGATTAATTGCACATAAATTGCACAAAAATTTTGCAGCGAATTTCCATTGTCCCTACTCATCTTTTTATTGATTTCAAGGTAGATAATATCTGAACATGGTTTACCAGCGAAACTAATCCGGCAACGCTGGATGGTTCAAATTGCAATTCAATTGTGGTGTTTCAGATTGCAGACAGAGATTCAGCCTGTCTGACGTTTGAGGGATAGTAGCAATGAGACGCGTTTTTTAATTTACAGTTAAACATTACACTCAAGGGATGTGTTTAAATTTTTGAAATATTTGTGCAACTTGAAATATTTGCAACACTTGTGACATTTGACAATAAAGATTACCGCGTACTATTACGTGTTACGGCTGCGGATAAGGTCATAAACGTATTGTGTAACCAACTTAGGTCCCACAACTTTCAAGCATGGACATTGAAAGAGGCAGACCTGAGAGCGTTTGGTGTTTTAGAGCAGTGCTGGGACTGGTAATAGTAGTAGGCCTAAATTTCGAGAAACTCACATGATCTTCCCAGTACAGTAGTTCAAAAATGTGAATCTCATCAAGTAGCCTATGTTGGGTGCATGAATTTTCTAAATCATTAGTGTCATTGAAGGCTCTAAATGCGGGAAATAGAACATTTTTCTACAGTAATTTTAGGTTGCCCTTAGCAACGGGTGTTTTCCTATTTTTAAGGCAGTTTGCCTACAGCAGCGATGGGCGTGAGTTTCACTGGCTTCGCTGACCAGTGTCGTAAAAATTCAGCCGAATGATACCCGATCAGTGCGAAAACGAACAAAAACAAACTCCGCTAGCAAGAAGCCAATCTGACTTCGAGTGCGAATGCGACGAGAAAGAGAGTGGGTGCAACACACGCACACATTCAGTTTCACCCACTGTTGGTGTCATTTCAAAATTCAATTTCACCTAGAGGCACTGAAATTGAAAATTGAATATAAAAAAATACAAATGAATTTTATATTACTGGTGTAAGAAAACGGCAATGTGATGCCTCCAGTTGATGAATCATGATTGTCTTTTAATAAAAAAATACAACTTTTGCAATTTGCGGATGTTTTGTGGGGTATTCTGACGGAAATGATTTTTTTCACTAGTGAAATTGAATTTGAATGTCAGTAGTGGATGAGAATTAGTGTAGCAAAAGTAATTGAACAACTGAATGCACGTTCTACCAGATTCGTGCATGTATTGTCAAACAAACATTCACACAAAGAAGAATTCAACGATGACGGAGCCTACTGAGGATCGGCGTTGTTGACTGTATATTGAAATATGCAGACACTGTCGCTGACTGTGATTCGCTTTGCTTGGCTACTGTAGAATGAATTTTTCATTTTTTCTCAACCCTGTTTTAGAGTATTAAGTGCTAGTAACAACAATCAAAGAGAAACTAGCAAATAGTGTTTGGCGCAGACGCATGAAACACAAGTTATATCAAGTTTATAAACATTAGAAAATACATCAAACTTGAATGAGCTTAGCTAGCTTAGCTTAGCTTAGACTGACTACACATATCAATGGTTGCTATTCCGTGATTGACCGAAGTCAGTGAAAATGCACAAAGAATCAACTAGAAGTTCGGCTGGGATTGGCCATAATCTTCTTCAGTGTGCATAATTCAGTGCCTCTATTTATACAGGGTCAATAACGGCGCCGGCCACGTCCTTGCAGTCAGGTGGGATTGGGGGAAGGAATGTTAGTGTGTAACCTTTGCTTTTTGGAGACCGTGTTTGCCTCTGCATCTCCACAAAGGTTACTGGGAGGGATGTTTGTTAATGGGGAGGATCGTTGGGTCATAGGATTCACTTTGATAAGCGATTAGACCATGATAAACAATGATTTGTGAGATATATACATGCTTATACGTAAATATAATATTTTCATTTGATATGAACAATTTCTATGTAGAGGAAAATTATGCCGACACTTGAGGTGACGAACCATTCAAAGTTTGTTGAACAAATACCTAAATGTAACATTCCTACAGCTGTCAGGACGAAAGCATGTGTTATTATATTTTACTCATTTGAAAAGAAACAAAAAACTCGATTGGTTTGGACATCATAGAACACTCTTTTTCTTATGCCGACACTTACAGTGGCGAACCATCCAAAGTTTGTTGAATAAAGTGAAACTTTCGCAAGTCTACACTTGTAGTGTCGAACCATTCAAAGTTTTTTTAATTACAAAAATAAAGGTATATAAGAGGAGTTCTGAAAAAAAAAATGTTAAACATAAATAAATCATGAATCAGAGTTTGTGTCGACACTCACAGTGACGAACCATCCATAGTTTGTTGAAAAATCATATTTACATCCCACCATTGTAACGATTGAATGTGCAGTCATACATATTTTATAGATTAGAAATAGTAGCATGAAACGAGCTCACCAATTGATCCGTTATCCTTGACTGAGCAGCCACAATCCACTTTCGGCTTCACTCGTTTGCTCGGCTATAAAAAAGCACTCAGGAAAAAAAAAAATAAGCGCGCGACCCAAAAAGAATAAAAAAAACTGTTCGGGCTTTCTTGACGCACTGCCCAGGAGCAAGTGTCAAGGTCGAAAGATCAAACAGAACTAACCGATCGCGGCACTTTTTCACTTTCTTCAACCGAACTCACCGATCACGCCACTTTTTCACTTACGAGACCGACGCGCGACATGTCTGATCCTGCCCTCGTCGCTTGCCCCGGGAAAAGCAAGTGTCAAGGTCGAAAGATCAAACAGAACTAACCGATCGCGGCACTTTTTCACTTTCTTCAACCGAACTCACCGATCACGCCACTTTTTCACTTACGAGACCGACGCGCGACATGTCTGATCCTGCCCTCGTCGCTCGCCCCGGCAAAAGCAAGTGTCAAGGTCGAAAGATCAAACAGAACTAACCGAACGCGGCACTTTTTCACTTTCTTCAACCAAACTCACCGATCACGCCACTTTTTCACTTACGAGACCGACGCGCGACATGTCTGATCCTGCCCTCGTCGCTTGCCCCGGGAAAAGCAAGTGTCAAGGTCGAAAGATCAAACAGAACTAACCGATCGCGGCACTTTTTCACTTTCTTCAACCGAACTCACCGATCACGCCACTTTTTCACTTACGAGACCGACGCGCGACATGTCTGATCCTGCCCTCGTCGCTTGCCCCGGGAAAAGCAAGTGTCAAGGTCGAAAGATCAAACAGAACTAACCGATCGCGGCACTTTTTCACTTTCTTCAACCGAACTCACCGATCACGCCACTTTTTCACTTACGAGACCGACGCGCGACATGTCTGATCCTGCCCTCGTCGCTCGCCCCGGCAAAAGCAAGTGTCAAGGTCGAAAGATCAAACAGAACTCGAAAATACATCAAACTTGAATGAGTTAGTTTAAGTAGCCAGTGCGAATGACAGAAGAGAAAATTGCAAAAAAATAACATTCAGTAGGGTAGAGGTCAGCGACTTCACGAAAGGCCAGGACTACGCTGGATGTAAACAGTGGAGAAGGACTTACAGCCCCAAACGTTCAAGGCAACTGGTGAAGTATCTCCGTAGAGCTTATCAGCATGCTGAACAACATTGCCAAAAACGCTATCTTTCTAAGCAGTCAGAATCCTGAAATATTTGTAAATCAAGATTGGCATGTTAACTATTGCCGCCTGGTGGCAGAATTTTGGATCTTATGATCCAAACATGACAATTAAATAACCTATTGCAGGGCTGGTAACGAGTGTGTGTTCGGAAATTCGAAACTTTAGAGACCTCTTGCTTGAAAAAAAAAAATAAAAAAGAGACCGATCTGGAACCCAAAAGAAACCAAGGAAAAATCATATGAGAATCAGAAAAAAAAATGTTTTACAAATATGGACAGATGGTCTCTATGAATATTTTGCATTACTCGTTAAATTACAACAAGCATTACTGTATGCAATGCATACAATGCACTTTTATGTTTTTTTTCTAGGAAATGCTTCAGAAACAAATTAAGGTATGTTTGCACAAAGTTCACTTCACGTATAACTGGGTATGTAGTTTCCAATGAGGCTACATAAATTGCATCACTTGTCACGGGGAATCCAGATCACGTAGCTAAGGAATTCTTGCAGAATTTCCTGGGAAAAACTCTAACGATGTTTTTAAATACTCTAGTAACCTTTGACGAATTTCTTTTAAGAATCGGATAAATCTCTGCAAGATCTGCTAGTGTAACTACTGGATCAATCGCTGGAAGAGTTAGTGAAAAAGACCCCGGACTAAATCCTGGAATAGAACCTAGGCAAATTTTCAGTAGAAAATTCTTGACAATTCCTTAATCTATTGCTTAAAAATCTGTGCCGGAATTTTTGGGCAAGTTTGTGGGGATAAATTTTAGAAGGGATGCCTAAACAACCCTCGATGATATTTCCAGAAAAAAAATCTGAAATCACTATAAAAACTCCTGAAGCTTTGCTTCGAGGAATCAGAAAAGAATTTCTGCGTCTAAAATTATACACCAGGATTGAAAAAAAGACTTTAGAGATCTTCTATTGAAAATAGAGACTTTTTAGAGGCTTGCATCAAAATAGAGACCAAGTCTCTAAAAAGAGACCTACTACCAGCAAGGCGGAAATCATCAGAACCGTCTAGAACCATTGATTGACTTTGTTTTCGAGTCTAGTACACGGCATTGAAAACGGCTGAAATACGCGTATGTAACAAAGGATACAATCACCTGTCGAAATAAATAGTATAGTACCAAATTCTGTTTCCATTCACTTATAGGTATTCCGCCAAACAGCTCGAAGATTTATTATTTCTGTGAGGTCTATATTATATACATATCAAGATTGTCCATATTGGAACTAACTAAACCATCTATGCGTTTCAGTTCTACATGGACCCCTTCGAATCCGTCTTACATGGAAACTGCGCAGATGATGTACCTTCTACATCTGGACAAACTAGCATTTGCGTGTATAAGTCTTATGTATTGTTTTTTTTTTACATACAGTGACCCCACGCAGTTGAATCACCCACAATTTATGAATCAGCAGACTCCAAAAGACAAAATTATTATCAAACTTGTCACAAAACATCACAGAATTATTTTTACTGATAAGAAACTAAGTGTAAAAGTAATTCTGTGATGTTTTGTGGCAAGTTTGACAATAATTTTGTCTTTTGAAATCAGCTGATTCATAAATTGTGGGTGATTCAACCAAAGACAAATTAAAGACCCCCATGTCCCTTGCAGTTGCTCAAAATTTTATGGCTCATAAGGTAATCTAGAATGCCGTTCAAAGTGTACTGCGATCTGTCAAACTTGGGTACCTTTTGCTCTACCGAGGGACCAAATGCAGTACTAGAAGTGGTACCCAATCTGAGCCCGAGTGTGACGGACCTGATTCAACTGCGTGGGGTCACTGTACAAAGATATCGACCGTGATAATTTTATTGTGAATTTGTTTATTGGCATATCGGTCCATTTTGCTCGAAGTAAGAGGGAGCATGGAGAAGAAAGCAATGAATACTAGATGGATAGGTACCGTAAGGGAACGGCGAGAGAAATTGGATTAGATGTTGAAGAGGGCATACCATATTAAACAGTAGGGGAAGGGGTGGTAAAATGAACACCTTAAGGAAATCATCTTGTTTCTGATAGAAAAACGAGGAATTTTTATAGTTCTATCGCACAACATCAAAAATAGGTATGTAATCTATAGCTGCGACATGGATTCAGACTAAAATAGCTAAATTTTTACATATTTTCATCGCTATTAAAAAGCGATACAAATGTTCATTTTACCTGCACTATGTAGGTAAAATGAACAGCTGTTGGTGATAAAATGAACACCACGCAAAAAACATGAGCAAAACAAATATTTCTGAAAATTTTCATTGCCCCACCGAAAATACATCCCTTAATGAATGTAACCCATTCAAAAAGAATTCTAAAGGTATCAGATTTGACATCATTTCATAACGATATTCACCTCACTGAAAAACTTCAAGTCTACCGAGCTAAAAGTTACGTCAGTTCTAATTTTCAAACGTAATTTTCTAAAATCATAGTATTCGTTGATATTTTCACTTCAATTGACCGACGTATGAACTCGAACACGCAGATTTATGCTCTAAATCGTCCGTGCGTGATAAAAATTCATCAAGATTTGTTTTTTCTCGGTAAAAGGCACGGTGTTCATTTTACCACCTCTGTTCATTTTACCACCACTTCCCCTATTACTTGAAACGTCACTTCCTTGTGGCTAACGTCCCCTATGGGAACGGCTTGTTTTTTTTTTAGAAAACTGAAACGTCAATTTTTATAAACAACAAGCAATTTCGAATATTACGATTTAACTTCTATTTTAAAATTGAAAACTCCCCACTCTCCAGCTTATTTGCTCGTCTACTACCCAAGAAATTCGAAAACAGAAATCAGTCCCAACCCGTCCTCCATCTGGAAATGGATGCTACTTACCTCCACGCGAACCGTCAGGTTGTACTCCTTTATCGTCTCGAAATCCAGCGGATGATTCACCTTGATATCGGCATAGGTGTCCCCGTTTTCCGGCCGCTGCTGCAGATAGAACGTGTGCAGCTTATTCGTCTGGGCCGTCGAGCCTGGCATCAGCCGATAGAACACCGTTGGGTTGCCCTCGATTCCG
Source organism: Aedes aegypti (assembly GCF_002204515.2). Classification (NCBI taxonomy): domain Eukaryota; kingdom Metazoa; phylum Arthropoda; class Insecta; order Diptera; family Culicidae; genus Aedes; species Aedes aegypti. The sequence continues at coordinate 408,449,573 of NC_035108.1, forward strand.
GAGCTGGTTTGGGTTTGGGTTGGTTGGTAATTTGGCAGAAGCGCGCCATCCGGATTTCCGGATGTGATATATGGAGTGATATTTTATTTTACGTTTTTTCGGCAATAGAAGCACCATAAAAGCGATGGGAAGAGATTGGAAAAAGAATATATTAGCATTATGCAGCAAACAGTACCGGTGGGGAGGTGGTAGGATTACGATCGGATTGATAGCAGTTGGTTAGAAATCTACAATCGGCAGTGAACGTGTGTGGTTATATTTTCGATTCTACCGAGCATAGATTTTGCCAATCCGTGTGTTGCTTCGAGAAGCGCGCTGTTTATTTTTCATCAATATTGAAGCGCAGATCATCCTCCTGGTGGGAAGTTGGTGGAAAGCAGTAAAAAAATCATGGGGCTTAGAACAGAGGAGGAAATCAATGGCAAATAAACGAAATTTGACTTTGAGTAATATTGCATCTCGTAAAATATAAACAGTAAGTTGAAAGAAATTCAAACGCGATGGAAGTGTGGTGAACTCTATCAGTGGAAAACTATAGCATACTTTAACCCACGACAATCTCACATAACGAAAAAAGTTGTACATTTGTATTTTTCTAATGTTTTCAGATAAAATTTTCTTTAAAATCAAAGAGATAAGTTGCGATAGTAAGTGCATGGTGTATATCTCCTCTGTGCTCTCACCTTTTTTGGCAATCAAAAATACTTTTTTTCAAACAATCTCATCAATTAGATATCAATTTCAGAGGTTCCAGTCTGATGGAATACCCGATGGAATTGTAGCCCATCAAGTATCAAGTAAGTATTCAATGAAACCGATTTCAGCAGCCTGAACCTTCAGGACATTCTTTTATCCTTAACTCGCTGTGGTATAGCTCGGCTCTCTTTGCGAACATACGATTTGTAGTGCCCTTTTCAGATGCCCATTGTAGTATGGAGCAATATACTCCTATTTCCTCCCATCCTTCCCTTCTCTTTCCCATGCCATGATGAAATAGCCTCAAATATGGCGCCTCACAAATCTCCCAGTTGTACCTCTGAAGCCCCCCTTCTGATAACTGATGCGCCTTCAAATTAAAGCTACAGATGAAAAATACCAATACTAACCAACTTTGGGTCAGGTTTTTTTTGCTATTGAAGATACGGTACATGGAACACCATTTAAATATCACTGTTTTCCATAGAATGTGTTGTGCCCTCAAGAGGACGTAGCCTCAAAACGGATCGACGATTCTTTTAAAATTTTACCCCGATTTGAAGTTTACCTTAGTAATGGACTGGTGAGCACAGATTTGATGAAAAGTTTTTGATAATAATGGTCTGATGATCATTAGTAAAACATAAAAGAAAATTTAAATAACAAAAATAAAGACACCAAGTTCCGCAGGAGGATGACCTCGACGACGGAGTGCAAACTGCAAATGAGAGACAAAAACCAAACTCGACACTCAACTCTAACAGACCGGAAGTAAGTCCTCCGCTGTCCCTTTCTCCAATAAAGTGACTTTGATCATGTCGCGTGGCTGCGCCTGTGCTAGTCCTTGGGATCAAAAAAAGTTATCCTCGAGGATGGGAAAAAGTTGTCGTCAGCAAAGCCTCTTCCACCGGGTCCCCTCGGTTTCTCCGAAGCTCAAAAACAGTTTTTCGGACTCATCAAAAAAGTTTTAGAGTCTGTCTCATGCTGCTCGAAGAAGGGGGAGGGGAATCCAGCTTCCGGGAGCTTCAGGCTCGCCTGGCGTCGTTCGGAAGTCGAGTTTGGTTTTCACTCCCCCCGGTTGTTGCGCTTTATTTACGTATAAATATTTTGTCGAGTTTCACGCGGTTAGAATGTTAGGAAAACGAAGCGAGAAAAAATAACAAGATTTGAATAACAAAACGTACGGAAAAATGGGACAGCAGAAATACTGGGAAGGTCGAGGACGCCAAAGGCTCGTGTTTGGTGGTGGGGGTCGTATTTAGTCTGGAAGGCGGTTCTAGAGAAAAAGGGGGAAACCTCTTGCCACTGTGAATATGGTTAGCTCTGGTAGGCGGACGGACGAGCTCTGGAGTTTTTCATAAGGTGGAATAAAACTGACCCTCATAAATAATAAACGTGGTAAAAGGCCAGCGGATAAAAATTCCACAAACCAACATGTGTTTGTGTGGTGCTCCGCAGGATTAAACTTTACGACGCCCGCACTGAAAAATTCCACCCGGGCATCTACAACTGTTGTTGGTGGGAAATGAAATGTCCTTTCCGGCGTACTTCACACATGAGACAACTCATTTTTTTCCTCTGCGTTAAAAGCGGACAGCTGTGCGGTTTGCGGCAGCTGACAAATTAGCAAGTTATTTTTGTCGTTCTACTGTATGAAGCAATTATTTCAGCTAGAAAGCTGTTATGTATCCCGTAGGATGGAATTCTCGTTCACAGAATCAGTTTACAAACACCAATGATAATTGAGACGACGCATGGTAGTCCACTACATTCAATAGATTCTAGCTAAACAACTAGAATATTTTAGAATCAAGCTAAACATTCACCTTTTTTTAAACAGTCTTTCTTTTTGTCAGATATTCGGATACGTAAGCAGTATGTAAAACATAATTTAGATTCGCACAACGGAGTACATTTCCTGGGAACCAAAAATCGCTGAGTTCGAAACCTGACTTCATTTGTGCGCCACAAAAGTAGCTTCATGGTCCCCCTTTCGAATGTGCCCATCTGACCGTAAGCCGCTCTATTATTGCCATCAGTAAAACTGCCATGCCACCGTGGCAGTTTGTATGACTTTATGATTACGACCTTATCATCCTCTCACTTTGACGAGGGTCCGGGCGAAAAACCATTCAGCGCTCGCTCGCTCGTCGTCTTTCAATCCGGTGCGGTGAAGACCCATTTGCTGATCGTCAAACGAAAAATCTCTTGCTCCAAAGTGCGCGCCGCGCTCTTGAAATGGTTTGCTTTTTCCATTTGGAATACCTCATACAAACAACTTCCTTCAACAGCTTCCGACCGGCATGTATGGGCGTAACTAGAAGTCCCTTCCAGGAGGGATTGGAAAAACTCTGGAGTTCTTAAATCACTTAATAAAAAAGAAATTCTTCAACCGTTTCATCCAGTAATATCTTCAGAATGTCTGCAGCCAAACTTTAGAAAGTTTTTTGGAAGGATTGCTTCAAGAACTTGTCAGGAATTTTTCAAAATTGTATTTCAGGGTTTTTGAGGAAATTTCCAGGTTTTCTTACAAAAATTCTTCCAGAAGCTTGAGAATCATTAGGACTAAAATTATCCGCGAAAAATTTCTCCAGGATGTTTCTAAGGATTACACAAAGCGTTCTTATAAAAAATGCATCAATAACTCCTCCAGTAATTTCTTAACTGATACTTCAAGTTATTTTCTTTCAAATTTCTGCCAAAATTAAACAACAATGATGCTTTAGGAATACCGTTTTGGCTCATTTTTCGAACACTTAAGGCCAACCGTGTCTTCAAATGCATCTGAAAGGCATAAATTAGCTGATATTAGTGAATATTATATTTTTTTCTGCAAAATCTAACTGTTAGCTTTTAGATTGTTTGTTTAAACTGGTTTAGCATGGTTTTTACTTAAAAGTATTGAATAACATTTTGATTCAAATGCCGAACACTGTGTTCATTCTGTCTCATATTCCGAACACCTTGATTCAAATTCCGAACAGCACGAATAAATCGTTTTCAAAAGAATAATTTCGCAAATAAATTAATCTGAGCTGGTTCTACTGGTCTCGAACTAGATAATCATGACTACTTCCGAGGTATAAAATAGATTATAAGACGTTTAAATGGAATTTTAATTGACTTCTATTTCTTTGCCATTTGATGACATTTTTCAGCGAAACATTTCAAGCAAATCGCCATACAAAAACCGAGTGTTCGGAATATGCGTCTGTTCGGAATTTGACACAAAACGGTACATGGACCTCTCAAAAATTCTCTTAGGTATTTCCTGCGGAATTCTTCAAAATAAATTTGGAAGCAACATTCAAAAACAAACATTTTCAATAATTTTCTTCTGTGTGTCTATTAATAATGTATGCTTGAAGGAATTGCTAACTATTTCATGTACAATTCTGAAAATAAATATTACAAAATTTACAAGGAAAATCATTGGATGAATGTGTATATCGATGTTTTTGAAATAATAAGTCTGGTTGCTATAATTGTGTTACTTCTTCCTTATTGGGATGCCTCGTATAAATCCTGGAAAAGATGCGACCGGAAAAAAATATTGAAAGATAAACCACGTAGAAATTTCTGTCAATTCTGTCAAAATGCCAGGAAAAATCTTAATTATTCTTAATTTAAAAGAAGTTCATAGGAAGATATTTTAAAATATTCGAAGCAAATTTCTGGAAGAATCCCTTTGTTAACTCTTGCAGAAATTTAAGAAGGGTAACATTAAAAAATCTGTGAGAGAATTTCTTGAAAAATCTCTGCTTAGAAAAATGTTTGGAGATATCCTTAAATCCTGTAGGAATACTAAAAATCCTAGAAATAATTGTTCCACATAATTTTGGAATTTATTCAAGTTTTTTTTTGCAAAATTATTTCACAAATTCGAATGTACTTCTGAGAAGAGCTGTAAAATAATAGCTCAATTTATTTTAAGATGTATGTATTTCCCTTAAGTCATGCATGAATTTTATCAACTTTTTAGTAAGCATTTCTAATAAAATAGCTCTGGAAGAATACTTGATTCAACAAACAATTCATTTCTGAACGAATCCCTTAGAGATCTCTAGGAGGATATTCCCGGAAGCTAATTCTGAAAAAAATATAAAGTGCCAAAAGTTGCATTCTCAATTGTGATGAGAGGAATTTTTGAAGAATGCGAGCAAAATCTCAGAAAAGTTGTTAAATACTAAGCGTAAAATATTTTTAAAGGCTTGTTCAAAATATCGTGAAATAATGTATTTTTCTAGATATTATTGAATAATTTCTTGAAAAGATTACTAAACCAATCTCAAATAAAATCTTAAGAGATTCCGGTTGTATTTTTTAACAAGTGAAACAAGATGTTTTTTTTAGATAATATTTAAATAATGTTCTAGAGACGACAGGGCTAGTAGCCGCTCTCTCTTTAGTGACTTTGTCTCAATGTTAATGCAAGTCTCTGAAAAGTTTTTTCTTAAAGTTCATGGAAAGACCTTCTAACGAGACAACATATACACAGGCACCTCCAAAAAGTACATCTGCAATCCACCGCAAATAATAGAAGAATTCTTTATTACTTTTTCAAAAAGACGTAAGTAACTTTCATACGGATTGAAGAAAATTAATTAGGACGAATCACAACTTGTCTTCTAAAACTGCTTTAAAATGAATAACCTTTTCAGCATTTTTTGAATATTGCTTGTAATCAGCTTGCGTTAAACTACTAGGTTTCCACAAAAATTGCATGACAATATGATAAACCGTTTCAAACAGTTACTCACGACGTTTTTGTACCAGTGTAAAATCGACTCAAGTAGTGTTTTGTTTTGATTCGTGGTTAAGACACTTTGTCTCTCCACACAACGGAGTGGTGAAAGTAATGGTTAGGTTGCAAAGTTGAATATATTACTTACGCCGTTTTGTAAATCCTAAAATTAAACGTAGTGAAAGTGAAAATCAAGTTGGTTTAAAGCGGAACGTGAAAAATTTCGTCTGAGAAACACGCAGGATTGATAAAGTAAGTTGGTTTAATTCTGACTTGAGTCTGTATGAATATGTTTTCAAGAATTTTGTTATAAATCTCTGGAGTCTACTAAGCCCCCTAAAAATTTTACTAGGAGTCTACCAAATTTCTAAAGTATGATTTGGAAATTCTAAAAAAGATTCTTACCAACACTTCCATTATACTATGTTCCAAAATATGCTATCGAGAAAAATGCGTTTAAAGATTTTAACACAGTTAGGCCTCGTTATGACCATATGTGTGATAAATTAAATTAAAATATTTACAACTGTATAAAGAAAAGCGTGTTCATTAAAGTCAAGAGTTTGTATAATGAGAAAAAAAAAATAAGCTACGAAATACAAAGTGGGACTGTTATGCCTTGCAATACGGGGTTTTTTGGTGAATTTCTACGCACAACAGATAGTAGTGACCCATTGTGCACTAAGCACACTGCTGTAGATGACCGGTGTTACATATATATTGTACCGAATGTAGAAGACGTATATCCTCAAGAATATGTTAAACTACCTAATGAATGCTCAAGTGACATGTGCCAAACGGAGCCACGTGTGGGTAAGTGAAGAAATTCGATTTTATTGTTTCAGATGGAATGCAAAGTTTTCTGTCTGTGTGATAATGAGAAAATGTATGAGTTAGTGAAAGAAAGAGTGGATGAGTAAGTTAGATAGATAGTTTAATAAATGAAAGAAATGTAATAAATTCCTTGACAGTGTGGTGTACAGAATGTGTGTTGTACGAATTGTGCTAAAATACTTCTCTGAGTGTATCATTGCACACGCCCAAGCCTACTCGTGATGAGCTTTCGATTTGACATATGAACTGGCGAAAGCTCATCTTCGGTTTGGTTTCTTTCGTTTCTTTTGCACCATCGGTTCGTGATCACGCTAATAGAATGTGACCACGTGCATTATTCGATAGTATTGGTGAGTGCGAGAATGCAAGGCGCGTCACATACTATCATGCAACGCCTGAATGGGAAGCGAGAATATGGAAAATGACGATACCGACTATGCTGATTCTTGGATGGTGGTATGAGTGGATTCTTCATTTCGAGAACGCAGCGCCGTGATCATTCTGAGCTTTGATCATTATAGCTTCAGTTTATAAACGGATTTTGCGTCGAGCAGACGCTTTTGGTTTAGATTCTGCGAGTGAAAGTTACCACAATGGCGCATCTCGGTAGGTATTATTTTGCGAGTAATTTTGGAAAAAAAATGAATTTTTGGAGCGACAGAAGTTTTTCAGAGCGGCAGGTCTCTGGTAAAGAATTGTCAGGAGCGACAGGTCTCCGATCCTAGTTTTCAGAGCGACAGGTCTCTGATTAAGAATTTTACGGAGCGACAGGTCTCCGATGCTAGTTTTCAGAGCGACAGGTCTCTGATTAAGAATTTTACGGAGCGACAGGACTCCGATGCTAGTTTTCAGAGCGACAGGTCTCTGATAAATGATTTTACGGAGCGACAGGTCTCCGATGATAGTTTTTCAGAGCGACAGGTCTCTGGTAGAGAATTTTCTGGAGCGACAGGTCTCCAATTATGAGATTTACGGAGCGACAGATCTCTGTTCATAGATTTTCCGGAGCGAAAGATCTCCGATAAGAGTTTTTCAGAGCAATAGGTCTCTGATTATGAGTTCCTCGCAGTGCTAGGTCTCCGTTGATGAATTTCCTGATCTTACAGGTTTAAAACACTGTTTTAGATCGAAAAATTGAGTCTTCTCATGTTGTTCAATGAACGCTTGCCACATTCATTGATAACTATGAGTGGAATTCGGTTTGGAACATCTTGTCTACTAATAGAGAGAAATAATCATTACATTTACGCTTGATTTAGTTTTCAATAGATTTACTGCTCATTGAAATGAGTATAAAGTGAGAAAGAGAAATTGGATAACGCATTGGTTCAGCTTTGATCTGGGAATAAATTTTATATGTATTTTAATTGGAATAAATAATATTTTGGAAACGACTTGGTTGGAATAGATTGTGTTATGATTGAAGAATGATTGGATTGGAGAGATAGTTGAGACTGGATTTGGAGTCAATGGAATATGATTTACATTCAAATTCAATCAAGATTTGATTTGAATTGAATTGTATATGGATTGGACTCAGGTACTATTTAAATTTGGATTGGATTTGAATTAGATTTGATTTGGATTTGGATTGGACTTGGAGTGGATTGAATTTTGATTGAATGTACATTAAATTTTGATCGGATTTGAGTTGGATTTAGATTGAATTAATTGAAATAATTTATATGAATAGTATTTGAATTGGAATCAGATACTTTTTAAATTGAATTTGGATTGGATGTGGATTAAATTTGGATTGGATTTGAATTCGATTTGGATAGGATTTGGTTTGGATTTGGATTTGGGTTCGCATTGAATTTGGAGTCGATTGAATTTCGATTGAAAATGCTTTAAATTTTTAAGTTGGATTAAGATTGCCATTCAATTGTATTTGGATTGGATTTGGAACGGATTCGAATTTGAATTGGATTTGGATTGGATTTGGATTAGATTTGGATTGGATTTGGATTGGATTCGGATTGGATGTGGATTGGATTTGAATTGTGTTTGGATTAGATTTGGATTCGGATTGAATTTCGAGTCAATTCAATTTTGGTTGAAAATGCTTTAAATTTTTAAGTTGGATTTAGATTGCATTTCAATTGTACTTTGATTGGATTCAGATACTATTTGGATTGGATGTTGATATGATGTGGATTGAATTTGGATTGAATTCGGATTGGATTTGAATTCGATTTGGATTGGATTTGGATCGGATTGGATTCGGATTGGATGTGGATTGAATTTGAATTGGATTTATATTGGATTTGGATTTGAATTGGATTTGGATTTGAATTTGGATTTCGATACGGATTGGTTTTGGATTCGGATTGAATTTGGAGTCGATTGAATTTTGATTCAAAATGCTTTAAATTTTTAGGTTGGATTTAGATTGCATTTGAGTTGTATTACTATTTGTATTGGATTTGGAATGGAATCTGATTTTAAATGGATTTGAATTTGATTAGGATTGGATTTGGATTGGATTTGGATTGGATTTGGATTGGATTTGAATTCGATTTGGAATGGACTTGGAGTGGATTGAATTTTGATTGAATGTGCATTAAATTTTGATTGATTTGAGGTGGATTTAGGTTGAATAAATTGAAATAATTTATATGAATAGTATTTGAATACAGATACTATTCAATTGGATTTGGATTGGATTTAAATTTGGATTGGATGACGATTGAATTTGAATTGGATTTGGATTAGATTTGGTTCGGATTTGGATTTGGATATGGATTGGATTTGAATTCGGATTAAATTTGGAGTGAATTGAATTTTGATTAAAAATGCTTTAAATTTTTAAGTTGGATTTAGATTTGGAATGGATTCGGATTTGAATTGAATTTAAATTCGATTTGGAAAAGATTTGGATTTGGATTGGATGTGGATTGAATTTTGATTAGATTTGAATTCGTTTTGGATTGGATTTGGATTAGATTTGGATTTGGATTGGATTCGGATTGTATGTGGATTGGATCTGAATTTGATTTGGATTTGGATTTGGACATGGATTGGATTTGGATTCGGATTAAATTTGGAGTAGAGATTGAATGGATCATTAAAATAACCAAAATGGCCGCTATGGAAAGCATAGTTAGCGCCACCGTAGCCTTGTGTGTGTTGACCGAACAGCAATGCTGTCACAATGTTAAATCCCATATACAGTGGCGCCTTTGTTTTGATGCGGTGAGCACTGTCAAAAACTATCTTCAATGATCCATTTTGATTGCAAATGGTTTAAATTTTTAAATTGGATTTAGATTGTATTTGAAATGTATTTGGATTGGATCCAGATACTATTTGGATTAGATTTGGAGTAGATTCAGATTTAAATAAGATTTGGATTGAATTTGGATTGGATTTGAATTCAATTTGGATTGGATTCGGATTGTATTTCGATTGAAAGTACTTTTATTTTTTAATGGTTTAAGTTGGATTTAGATTGTATTTGAGTTGTATTTATATTGGATTTGGAATGGATTCTGATTTCAAATAGATTTGAATTTGTTTTGGATTGAATTCGGATTGGATTTGGATTGGATTTGAATTCGATTTGGATTAGATTTGGTTTGGACTTGGATTTGAATATGGATTGGATTTGGATTTGGATTTGGATTTGGATATGGATTGGACTTGGATTCGGATTGAATTTAGAGTCGATTGAATTTTGATTGAAAATGCTTTAAAATTTTAAGTTGGATTTAGATTGCATTTCAATTGTATATGGATTGGATTTGGAATGGATTCGAATTTGAATTGGATTGAATTCGGATTGGATTTGGATTGGATTGGAATATGATTTGGATTAGATTTGGATTGGATTTGGATTGGATGTGGATTGGATGTATATTGAATTTGGATTGGAATTGAATTCGATTTGGATTGGATTCGGATTGGATGTGGATTGGATTTGGATTGGATATGGATTGGATTTGGATTCGGATTGAATTTAGAGTCGAATGAATTTTGATTGAAATTGCTTAAAATTTTTAGGTTGGATTTAGATTGTATTTGAGTTGTATTTGAATCGGATTCACATACTATTTGTATTGGATTTGGAATGGGTTCTGATTTCAAATGGATTTGAAATTGATTTGGATTGCATTCGGATTGGATTTGGATTGGATTTGAATTCGATTTGGATTGGACTTGGATTTCATTGGATTTGGATTGGATTCGGATTGAATTTTGATTGAAAGTACTTTTATTTTTTATTGGTTTAAGTTGGATTTAGATTGTATTTGAGTTGTATTTATATTGGATTTGAAATGGATTCTGGAATTTGAATTTGTTTTGGATTTGAATTTGTTTTGGAATGAATTCGGATTGGATTTGGATTGGATTTGAATTCGATTTGGATTAGATTTGGTTTGGACTTGGATTTGGATATGGATTGGATTTGGATTTGGATATGGATTGGACTTGGATTCGGATTGAATTTAGAGTCGATTGAATTTTGATTGAAAATGCTTTAAATTTTTAAGTTGGATTTAGATTGCATTTCAATTGTATATGGATTGGATTTGGAATGGATTCGAATTTGAATTGGATTTAATTCGGATTGGATTTGGATTGGATTTGGATTAGATTTGGATTGGATTTGGATTGGATGTGGATTGGATTTGAATTGGATTTGGATTGGATATGGATTGGATTTGGATTCGGATTGAATTTAGAGTCGAATGAATTTTGATTGAATTTGCTTAGAATTTTTAGGTTGGATTTAGATTGTATTTGAATCGGATTCACATACTATTTGTATTGGATTTTGAATGGGTTCTGATTTCAAATGGATTTGAAATTGATGTGGATTGCATTCGGATTGGATTTGGATTGGATTTGAATTCGATTTGGATTGGACTTGGATTTTATTGGATTTGGAGTGGATTGAATGTGCATTAAATTTTGATTGGATTTGAGTTAGATTTAGATTGAATTAATTGAAATAACTTCTATGAATAGTATTTGAATTGGACTCAGATACTATTTAATTTGGATTTGGATTGAGTTTAGATTGGATATGGATTGGATTTGGATTCAGATTAGATTTGGAATGGATTTAGATTGGATTTTCTTTGGTTTGGATTTAGAATTAGATTGAATTGGATTTGGATTGTTTTGGATTCGATTTGAATTGGACTCATGTTGATTTTAGATTATTTCGATAAATTGGATGGAATTTGGATTAAATTTTGATTAGTTTTTAATTTTGTTTGGAATTGAAGTTGCTTGAAGATTGCATTTTGAATTTTATTCCTAGAACTAACGTATATAATTTTAAACAGTTCGAATCCTGTGGTAAATCAAATTCATGTAGTATTTTGCTGGTCTTAATACTTTTGAATGATGTTGAGAGTAGAGAAGGGAGCGATTGTGGTGTACAGAATGTGTGTTGTACGAATTGTGCTAAAATACTTCTCTGAGTGTATCATTGCACACGCCCAAGCCTACTCGTGATGAGCTTTCGATTTGACATATGAACTGGCGAAAGCTCATCTTCGGTTTGGTTTCTTTCGTTTCTTTTGCACCATCGGTTCGTGATCACGCTAATAGAATGTGACCACGTGCATTATTCGATAGTATTGGTGAGTGCGAGAATGCAAGGCGCGTCACATACTATCATGCAACGCCTGAATGGGAAGCGAGAATATGGAAAATGACGATACCGACTATGCTGATTCTTGGATGGTGGTATGAGTGGATTCTTCATTTCGAGAACGCAGCGCCGTGATCATTCTGAGCTTTGATCATTATAGCTTCAGTTTATAAACGGATTTTGCGTCGAGCAGACGCTTTTGGTTTAGATTCTGCGAGTGAAAGTTACCACAGACAGAAACTCATCTGAGAATTCAAGGTTATTCTGAGGAGTAAAAATTCAACTCAAAATTCCCTACACAAATCTTCACACGATTTGACATTTGACATTTCTTTGGACTTAGTTTGCAACATCATGATATTTGATACATTGCAAATTAACTTTTAGAACCGTCCGACATGTGGTCAAGTCATTCAAATATATTTGAACCATTTTAGACTTGGTTTGCAAATTCATGAAAATTTATATGTCGCAAGCCAGGTTTCAATTTCACCAATAGTGGCCATTAACTTCCACCAGTGAACCGGTATTCGGGACAACCCAGCATGTGGCCAAGTCATCCAAAATGGTTGAACAATTTTTATTTAGACTTGGTTTGCAAAATCATGAAGTTGATTTGTCACAAGCCATGGACTCCAAATTCAAGTGGTTACTGATACTTCAAGTGGGATTACCTCAGTACGCCCCGTGGTTAATCTCAAATTACGGTGAATTTTTAATCGATGACTGCGGATCCAAAAACTAGAAGAATTTTGTGATCGACCCTGAAAATTCAACTGAAATTCATTAAAAAACGTATGGGAAAAAATATTTTGATATTGAAAATTTCAATCAAATTTGACGTCAGGCTCGCATAAATAATGCATCCCGATAAGTAGTTAGGAAGATTTCAACTTCCAACAATAATTGTCACATATATTTACAGTTTGATGTAGATTTACTCGACAATCATCAACAAAAATTTTCCCAAGATTTGAGAGATTTCTCCAACTATTCGTGATGGTTTCACCAAAATCCGCAAAGCTTCCGCCAAGATTTTTTTCCGAAGATAGGTTAGGTGTAACCCATGTTTTGGGATCAGTTTGAATATGTCAAGAAACTTGCATACGTAATCTGCTTATGAAGTTTTAAGAGTCAGTTTACAAATGTCAGTTGAAACCCCTTTCAAAAAAACCAACCGGTAGATTCAAGAGAACTCCGCCAATTGTGGAAACAGTTTAGAATCCGCTAAAAGTTCGATGAGGCTGGCAATATTTGACAATGACTGCGTTTAAAATATGCCAAGGACTTCCTAAAGAAACAATTCAGCGGGGTCTAGTATCTCCACTATTACACTCAATGTAGGCTAATACATTTAAATCTGCCGATACAACAATGATATGGCAGGGCGAATATATTATCATTTAATGCGTATTTCAAACAAAGTAAGTAATATTTTTCATCTCAAAAATACGAATTATGCTTATGGTACCTGTTTTCTTGCGAAAAAAGCGAAACAATTCTCTAGAAGGTTTTCCAAAAAATTCTACAGAAATTATGCCAAGAAAATTCCCGAGAGTTAATTGCAGAGTTTTTGAAGAAATTCATTACAGATTTTTTTCATGAATACCTTTAAGAATTCCACAAAGATTTCCAACGCAAAGAGTTCCAATTGCTCAAAAAATTTTCCAACGATTGATTCAGGAAATATGTTAAGAACTCTTTCTTATTTAGGAACTGAATGAATTCAACCAGTGATTTATCGTTAAATTCCTCCAGAAATTTATCTTTATAATTTTCCAACATTCAATCCACGAATAACTCCTTCAGTTTTTCAGAAAAAATCTTGAAAAAATGTCCCAAACCATAGGATGAATCTCTGGAGTAACTTCTAAAGATATCGTTAGCGAAATTCTTATTTGAAAAACTGAACGACAATTCAGAAGCAGGAGTTTTTATGAAATCTGTGAAAGAAGTTTTACATGAATTCCTAAAGAAATTCATGGTGGAGTCTATGTTGTAATTTCTGGGGTTATTCATAAAATTATCCAGGTGTAATTCTTAAAGGTTTCTTGAACTAATTTCATGGAGGTATTCCTTAAGAAGCTTGTTACAGAATCGATGATTTTTTTTTCTGGAAAAATACCTTCATTAATTTCTGATAATTCCTTGGAAAAATCTTTAAAAATGCTCTAATATATGTTCATATAAACACGATTAGCATGTTTTTTTATTCTTATGAAAACCTTCATGTCTTGTTTTTTTTTTTTTTTTTTTTTGTATAATCTTGTTTGGGCTTTCGTTCAGTCTTTTTTCTTCCCTGTTCGGTATCCTTTTGTTCTCCATTTTCAAGCATAAGTTTCAAGTAGTGTTTGATCCATTTATCGCGTCGCTTGCTTCTACATAGGTGGGCATCAAGACATGAATACATCATAGATCTAACCACCAATCATAAGTGATACCAGATCTTTACGTTATCCCACTAACCCCATATCCTTTCCACGACAACTGTGGATATGCAGAGGTGTACTCGGTATCTAGTAACAACGGTTGCCTAACTAACATCCTTTCCCTTCCCCGAAGATCGTAAGGACGTGGCTGGTGCCGTTATTGACTTTTAAATTCTGAGCTCTCGATTTGATCACATTGAGAATGGTGAGCAAATCCCAATCGAATCTTTGTGCAGCTAATTAATCGAATCTCTGTGCAAGTTGGTCAATTATAGAATGCTTCGGTCAATTATAGAATAGCATCTACGAATTGTACGATCATATATGCTCATGCTCCAATTAAAGTTTATAAAGATCCTGTTTTAAAGGGCACCCAGTCGCTACCAGCCCTGGAGATGTCTATTAGAAAAAAAATTTGGATGTCTAGGTTTATTTTTGGAATCTTTTAACATTTTTTCTATGAAAATGAACATTTTAGTAAAACCCAGGAAGATTGTTTAGAAGAATACTTAGAGACATTTCTGAAAAAAAAAAAAGATCTGGATAAATAGTTGAGAACTCTCTGAGAAAAATAACAGCAACCTGATTTGTTTTGGAATTCATGACGCTAATAACAATCTTTGAAAAATTCAAATAAATTATCAATCTTGGCAGCTATCCAATGAACATTTTCAATTTATTATTCATCGAACTGAGGGGGGAAGTAGTCCCCACTGCCTACGCCCATGCCACCACACGTCGTTACTCCGCAGGGGGTGAACTGCCAACGACGTGGCACGGCGAATCGTAAAGCAAAAGGGCATCACCTCCGCCAAAGCCACCTCCCCCAAAAGCACTCTCTTCTCTACTATCAGGCAGTCAGTCAGTCAGTCCTAAACGGTTGGAATTATGAAATGATATAAAGCTTTTCCGTTTCGACTCCTACAGCCCTCTCCTAGTGGACCAGTAGGTGGTAGCTGGAAAGGGGAGGAGGCGAATGTGGGTGGATTTATTTTTTACGACCAAATGTACGGTTATATGAGCTGCGAATGACGGGCGTTCATTCGCAGATATGGAACACGAGGCGCACGCTGGAATTCGAGAGGTTGTACTAGGTGACGGTGTCCCTTACTCGTAGGAATGCAAAGCGAGGAATTTCTATTGTTTTATTCTGGAAGTTTTCCACCGGATGAAGATATTTTGCGAAGAAATCGTCATTTCTGGCGTTATCCGAAATTCTTTGTTTATGATTCAGTGCATAACTCGTCAGGCATTTTGGGTTAGCACCAATTTTGAGCCGGGTTTTGAAGCAGAATCGTTCGATGTTTGCGGCTTGTTAGATAAATCACAAGAACACTATCTTTTCAAAAAAGGCCTTCAAACAGCTAATGACATGATATTGATCAAAATCAGCGTGCGTAATCGGTTGGCTACAAAGGTGACGAGAGTCGATTAAGACCAAATCAATCGTAGATGGGTTTCTAGAAGAGGAAAAACCAAGTAGGGCTATCAGGGTATTGAATTGAGAAATATCCTGAAGAGCAGTCATCAAATGAAATCCTGCCGTTGGAATTGCTTTGAGAATGATTCCATGAGCGATGTTTTGCAGTAAAGTCACCAATGACAGAAATGTTTGACTTATTGCGAGTCCATTTCCACAATTCTGGTTGAAGCAAACTAACTAGCTATTTCAATGCTCTGGAATTGAAATGGCAAATAGGCAGCAATGAAAATGTATTTACCAAGCTATGTTTCAAAAGAAATACCAAAAGTTTAAAAAAAAAAAAAAGTTTGATGTTTTATAGGGATGATTGATGATAACAACTTCCCCATATGCTCCATCCAGTCGATCATTACGATAAACAACAAAATTTGGATCTCTCTTGAGTTTGGATCCAGGTTTCAAAAAAGTTTCAGTAATAACTGCTATCTTATAAGCTGTTAGAAAATTAAACAGCTCACCCTCTTTACCACTCGAAAAACGAGCTGTTCAATTCAAAATATTCAAAAAAATATTTGGATAACAATTATTTTAGTAAATTTTACACCAACTTGGACTGCTTCAGCCATACTGGTGGTTTTTAAGAATGCAGCAATAATTTGATTTAATTGTTCAGGTTTATCGTTGAGATTTTCCGTTGATAAAGAGACAAAATAAAAATTACCTGCGGCGACAAAAACAGGGATATTCATATGTGATTTTAAACAATTCGAACGATTACCCATGGGAAGAAAAGAAAAGGAACTGAAATTACCTGAGACATTCGCATAGGAATTATCTCGGGTATTTCGCTACAAATTTAAAAGCTTCACCGTTACACGACGAAAGTAAACGAGCTTTTGAATGAGCATGATTATAATTTACCTGATGAGTATGACTATGAGACAAGCGTTCGTTAACTGAAAAATGAGAATTGTTGGAGATTCTGCCTGGGGAACTCCGGATACGAAGAATGTTGCCGTTCATCTGCCTGAAACGAACCTCAACGACTCGTTTGCGCAAGGGGCAATCCCAAAAGCCCCCGCAATTGACACATACAAACTTTTTGGCATCCTCCTTCACAGAGTTTTCAATTTTCTTAGAACTGTGATTAAACTTGACAATAAAATGTGCAATGTATAGAAAAATTCATTCCCTTCAGAACATAAGAACCGTAATTCGGGGGTAAATTGATCACTATTTTGCAACTTTTTGTTGTGATG
The DNA here is from genome assembly GCF_002204515.2 of Aedes aegypti. Taxonomy (NCBI): domain Eukaryota; kingdom Metazoa; phylum Arthropoda; class Insecta; order Diptera; family Culicidae; genus Aedes; species Aedes aegypti. The sequence goes on from NC_035108.1 coordinate 408,466,563, forward strand.
TCCTTCAGAATTCAAATATTGTCAAATAAATTTCGACAAAACCAGTACTTCATTAATCTTTATCAGTTTATGTTATCGACTATTCATGAAATAATATTTAACATATAAAAACATAATTTAAACATCAAACAATTAAAATGACACACTGGGGCGAAATTGATCACCATATAATAAAGCAGGTTCAAGAATAAAAAATTTCACTATCTATTAAATTTGGGTCTCCTGAATTTGAAAATGATGTCAAAATTCTTACAACTCGAGTATTTGATCATTTTATTGCAAAATTAAACTTTGAAAATCTGCCTAATACGCCTAAATGTACGCAATTTTCCGTGAAATAAGCACATTGTTTGAAAATAAACAGTTTTATGAGCAAAAAACTATACTTGCTAAGCTGAATGATATCAAAAATGAGTTCAGTAATGCATACTCAAGCTTGCACAACATTTTAAACACTTGAAGTTGACATGTAGGCATATCGCCAGTAGATTGTTTTGCACCGAAATTTCCAACTGTTTTGGTAACACCTTTAAAAAGTGTGAAAATTTCTACCTATGCAAAACTGACTCTAACAAAAATGAAATAGTGCAAAATCATCATTAGGCATCTATAAACTTGAAAAGATGGAATTTTTGTGGTGCCAACGAAACCTTCAGCATTCTTGGGATGAAATGTTTTTTGGTACCGAGCTGATCAAATTCACCCCAGTGATCAATTTTCCCCCGGTTTACGGTACTAACATTGTTAGAAAAATGAAACAATATCTGTCAAATTGTACGTTTCAGGTATTATCAGAACACAGATTGAAACCTTTCAGCTGTGAAAGTCCTTCGTGATGATAAATAAAAAGCCCTTTTAGGATTTGAACGTTATCCATTATTTCCAAAGACTGTGTACATTTTGGCGACAAAAACTATGTTCCGTCCATTTCCATTTCGTACACAGCCGTCACAAAGCCATCTGAAATCATCGGTTTACAACCGGTGTGAAACGTCCCCAAGGGCGGAAATAATCACGCTTACCTTAGTTGAAAGTAAACGAGCTCGCTAGAGAAGGGTCCAATGGAATGGGAGGGAGAAGTGAAAACCACGGATCTACTGGATGATAAAAAGCACCTCCAAATTGATAATCCGCACAACCACCTATTACTGCGAAAAACTTTCCATTCTGATTTCATTATTTTTTTCTGAATAAAAAAAAAACCATCGGGTTATACAACTAAATCTTATTTATTAGGTTTTAATACATAGCTCAGTGGGATCAGATGTTTTGAATTTAATAACATTACCTTATAATCATAATTCCCTACAAATAAATCATCGTTTTCAATTTGACTCAATAAAAGATTCCTTATGCGATTATCATGTTTTTTATTTAATCTAATTTTCCTGCTTTATATCACTAAGATCAACTGTTTCCAACTTTGCACTATTTAAGTTTCAAACTTTTTTCCGTGGTCAAACGGGGTTGCAACCCGCGCTTGAAGTCGTCCCGCGAATAAAACATAATCTCGAAAAAGGTGTAACCGTGTAATACCGGAATCAAAGGCAACAAAAAAAAATCCCTGCGGTTAGCAGGATGATGGCGATTTCCATTAGCGTCGCGCTTGTTAGTGCTTGTTGGCGTATATAATTCCAACCCGGTTCGACATTGTGGTGCTGCATAATCGGTAACGGTGTGACCTAGGTGGGATTAGTTGGCTTCCATCAACCGTCCCCATCAACGCTGCTGATCTTTATCTCTGTCAACTTTTTTCGTTGCAAGCGCTTTAAAATGGAAACAAATTGATGGAAAATACGCGCTGATTGCTACTAGCGAGATGGTTTTATTTGGAAAATTTCCTGAAATTTATTAGTTACTGAAATTCTATGAAGTGCCGAAAAATTGGGAAACTTAGATGAGATGGATAACTTTAACAAAAAACCATCAAAGTTATTCCGTTTAACGGTACTACAGTCAAGAATAATAACGTGAAAGCCAAATATCTCATCCAAAATCCAAAAGATATTTATTTTAATGTTTGTCTGGCACTAGAACAAGTCTACCAAACTCTATCTATTCATTGCCTTGTAAAGCATAACCCTTAGACACATTTCCATGTCCTAGTCCAGCAACCCATCACTCCATTAGCATAATTTTACTCGGCCAATTTTGCATACAACGAAGCTCAACCAATTTACTCAACTTCTATTCCATGACAACCTCGCAATGCTTGTTTTTAAAACAGATCTCTTGCGGTAATTGGAAGGCTTCTGGCTTCATTCTGGTTTGTTTCGCCCCCCAAAACGAAACCCGGCAGTCGGAGAAAATTACAGAATAAAAAACGAAAACAGCAACTACGGCACTACAAGGCACGGTTTTACCTTCATTTAAAATTAGTAACCCTTCATTTCATTCGGAAAGAGGCTCGGCAGCAAACAACCTGCTGGTGCTTTCAACTTATTAATGGCCGGAAAAATACGGTGATGGAGCTGTGAGTATGAATGCTGTGCAAACAAGGATAAGCAGTTCCTAGCTGAATACGAGAGTAATTCAAAGTTTTAACTATTCGAAGTAAATGGCGGAATAGAATTTTCTCATTGGTAAAAACGGAGAATAGGCTCAGAGTTTGGCATTATGTTTTTCGGACAGATGTTTTATGCCAGTGGTAAACATGAACCATTACTACATGCTTATTTTGACTAAATTACGGTTGTTGAGTGGGTTTCAGCCAGAAAAAAAGGCCGAACAAAACTGAGCGTTTCATGAACTCGTTTTGACCAAATTTGAGAACAAATAGAGCAAAAGGGAAAGTGTACCAGTAATGGCCATAGTGGTTCCCTATTTGGCCATATGTGATATTTTGATAACTTTCACATTTTAAATCTTTAAGTATGCTTTAGCATCAAGATAAATCTTAAATCGAACTATCAAAACTACTACAATACACAAACATTTTCAAAATTTTAGGACATTAAAGTAATCACGTATGGCGAAATAAGGAACCACTATGTCCATAACTGGTACACTTACCCTATTCCTTTTTTTTATTAAAATTCTGTTAAAATTGCCTACGGCGTCATCACACCAAATACCAAAATTCGCTGTAGCCTGAGAATGTTTAGTGATTGGAGCCATATTGTTATATTGCTGTGTTCGTTTGAAATGCAAATATCAAATGCCGGAATACAAGACGAGGTTTGATTTTCTACAAGAAATGCAGTGTCGAAATAGTAGTTTACGCAACAAGGTGCAGAATGAAGATTTTTACAGCACGAGTCGTAAATTTACCCTACGAGGCTTGTCGAGTAGGATAATTACGACGAGTGCTGTAAAAATCGAGTTCTGCAACGAGTTACGTACAACATTTTTTGCACTTTCGTTGAATACCACTTGAGGGTATCAGCAGTTATATCGGAATGCATTCACTATTATTTACAATTTCTGTTTTTTTTTTTTTTTGCAATTTCTCATCGTAATAGGCTGTTTTTCATCACGCCAATCTATCATGAAACGGCCAACTTTTCTGCACTGAAGTACGCAACTGAAACCAGTGCTATAATGATTGATTATGCAACTGTTTTGAGTTGCGTAATGAATCATAACACACATTTTTATCAGAAATTGAAAAAGAATGATGAATGCTTTCCGATATAATTTCTGATATCCTCAAGTGGTTTTCTGCGAAATTGCAATAGTAGTTTACGGAACAAGTTGCAGAATGATTATTTTTACAGCACGAGTCGTAAATTGCGACGAGTGCTGTAAAAATCGAGATTTGCAACGAATTATGTACAACATTTTTTGTAATTTCGTAGAAGACCACTTGAGGGTATCAGAAATTAAATCAGAATGCGTTCACCATAATTTTACAATTTCTGGAAAATTGTTATGTAATGATTCATTACGCAACTCAAAAAAGTTGCATAATGAGAAAGCGTTGCGTAATGAACCATTACAACACTGGTTTCAGTTACGTAGTGACTATTCCCGCACTGCATACCTCAGTGCAGGAAAGTAGGCCGTTTCATGACAGATTAGCGCGATGAAAAACAGCCTATTACGATGAGAAATTGCAAAAAAAAGTGTTACACGTACCTCATTGCAGAGCTCGATTTTTACAGCACTCGTTGTAATTATCCGTAATAAATTTACGACCCGTGCTTTAAAAATCATCCTTCTGCAACTTGTTCTGTAAACTACTATTTTTGCTAGGTTTGCGATGATTTTGAACATCGTTGCTGGGTGTCCTTTGATTGTTATCGCATTTGGGGCACATTCAGTCAAAATTGGTATCTCAAAAGCAAACACCCAAAATAACTGCCGGAAATCGTAAATACCATCTGTAAAAAGTAGGTATTGAGAAATTGGCCTGAAAATTTTAAATCTTGTTTTCCATTCGAATATTCGAAAAAATCCATTTAATTGGTACATCAAAAGAATAAAACAAATAGAAAGATATGATGAAAAACTTATTCCATTCAGACGAAAGTGCAGCTCACGACAGATAAGTGAAAGAACATTTTTATTACAACTTGTATTCGATATCAGATTTATAACAATTTTTGTTTAGCTCTGTTTTGCTTATCAACAAATATGATGTAATAGAAAAAATATTTTCAATCTTTTGACCATCTTAGGCCATACGATCAAACTTAGGACTAGACTTCAATTTTAAACTTTCTATTCCAAAAAAAATCATCTATTCATTGGAAAAAACATGGAAAATTAAAAATTGACTCTTCACATAATCTAACGTGAATCACATTTTTTTTAAATTTTCTTACGTTGGTATCTCTGAAGAAATTTAAAATTGTTTCCGAGAGAGCTTTGAAGGAATGCGGACAGCAACATTGAATTGATTCCTTAATCTTAGGCTTAGAGAATTTTCTGTAAAAATCGCTAAAAACATTTTTGGAATTAAATTCCTTTAATTTGAAGAAAAAAAATTGATTATTTATGAAAATCTTTGAGACATTAGAAGGAATTCTTGGAGTTATATCTAGAAAAATCATTAAAGGGTTATTTTTATGCAGAAGGTCCTTGAAGATGTTTGTAACAATTTTTTTTAAGCAAACCTTGAAGAAAAATCTGAGAAATTTTCTGAAAGATTTGTTGAAGGAATCTGAAGAGAAGCGTGCTTGATGGTCTTGAAGACCATTTTGGTGTTATTCCCATAATTTGTTGTATTATTTCTTGGAGAAATCCTGACAGAACTCTTCAGAAAGATTCCGAAAGCATTTAGATATAAATTTTTTGATAACATCAAAAAAATTTGTTGATAAGATCAAAAAAATCTGTTGAATAATGATAACTAATCCTGGGAATGATTTTCGGTGGTAATCTCATGGGAAAATCAGTGAAAGCCAGTGAAATTCACGCCCATCGCTGCTGTAGGCAAAAAGTCTTAAAAATAGAAAAACACTCGTTGCTAAGGGCAACCCAAAATTACTGTAGAAAAATGTTCTATTTCCCGCTACATTTCCCGCATTTAAAGCCTTCAATGACACTAATGATTCAGAAAATTCACGCACACAACATGGACCGATGCACGAGTTCGCTAATTTGACGTTTGAGCGGTGCCGAATTCACTCGTTGCCATGGTCACGTAAATAACACGGCACCGCTCAAACGTCAGATAGTGAACTCTTGCATCGGTCTATAGGCTACTTGATGAGATTCGCGTTTTTGACCTACTATACTGTACTAACCACGTGAGTTTCTAGAAATTCAAGCCTACTACTGTTACCATTCCCAGCACTGGTGAAAACCTGGGGGATGCGAGCTGGATTTCAATTAGCAGCCAGGCTGCGATCAAGCTAAATTTTTCATGAAAATGATCCGAGTATGCCTAGGAGTGTGCGGTCACTACTTAGTCACACTAAATAATGTTATGCATTTTATGTGACACAAGAACTTCCTACTTTTGAAAAGACGTTATACTTGGTCTTATTTATGCATAAGTTTATCAAAAGTCTGGTCAAAAAATATATTTCTTACTAAAGTACGGTCAGAAACTATCTGATTCAGTCGATTTATTGGGCTTGTTATTTTTTTTATTTTACTTTTTCGAACCTTGAAATTGGCACTGGTGGAAAAAGTTGTGTTTAAATTGAAAGAATACTTGAAAAGTTCGTGGAAGAATCACAAGAGATAATCTTCATGAATTCTTGAAGGTTTTTACTGGATTAGACAAAGAATGAATATTTTCCGTAGTGTTTTTTCAAACTTAGAAATATCAGTGATGTGTAGCGATATGAGACAAAATCACAAACAAATAAAATCAATACAAAACTATGCAAAGTTAGAAATTTATGAAAATCGTAATGATTGCGATCCACATTACTTCTGTTGAACAATAACTTGGAAGGCCTATTCAATAAAAATCCTAGCTACGCCAATGAACCCTTGTAACCCTTACAAACCAGTTTGCAAATAAAAAACCTTGAAAACTATAAATCTCGGAGGGGAAATAGCTTTCTTCCCAAGAGCACAATTGGCTCTGAACAGCTACGAAAATGTTCGCAAATCATTTTAGCTTCGATTAATTCAAATTTCAAAACGTTTACAAACAATCTATTTTACAATAACTATTTGATGTAGTTTTGAATAGTTCGTCACTTATATTTGATAGCCTAGTAATAATAGAACTAGAATATGGTCTCAAATCTCTTAGCGAAAACCATTTTTACAAACTTTTTTTGTAATCCAAGTCAGAAATTTCCATTCAACTTTAAACACCTAGAGGTATGTAGGGTAGATGTACAAATAGTGGAGGTACTAAGCACGATTGAACTTCATTTAACCGCCTAAATTCAAGAAGCGCAATTAATGTACATTTTAATGTTGTAACGGGAAGTAACAACTATTGACTTAATGAGAAAAATGATTTCATCGCAGTAATCCACGGCATGTCAGTGAAAAATAATACCTCAACTATTGGTGCACTGTTCCTTTAGTTGCAGTATATTTTTAATTTGTGTTCCTATAGTTGCGGTATCCGTTGGTTTCTTATGGGATCCTTCACTATAAGAACACTTTACCGCAACTATTGGCACAAGTAAGAAAAGTTTTAGCAATGTTAGTGATATTTCATCAGTTTTGAAGCAATTTGAACGCTCTTTTCAAATATTCCGTGTATCAACAAGCCAATACGTCGATTGGCAGTGTCGGTTCGGTGGCTAATATAATAAAATCAGTGAAAACGCCACTACCGCAACTATAGGAACACCCACAACTAAGGGAACACTTACCCTATCGCCCTATAAATGTTACGTGATTCACTCAATTTTGTTCGATTTATACTTCGTTATCAAAGTAACTAGTAAAACAGAAAAGTTTCGATTATATGAAAAATTTTATATCCATTCAAAAAAATCTTTTTGCAATCTTTCAAGTGCAATCGATAGCTAGGAAGCCAGTACTTGTTTTAAAAATATAAATTGTATTTCTTTGAAACAGCATTCATAAATATTCAAGTTTTCTTCGAAAAAAAAACTATCAAAGTTACCCCGTGCTACGGTTCTTGAGACAAAAACTTGCTATTTGCGAATACTGTTGAATCCCAAACGAATCTCGATAACTTTTGTGAAGGACCTATGTAATAATGAAAGTTTCCCTCCTCTCTCGCTCTCTTTCGATTTTAACAGTGGAAAAGTAAAGCTTTCGGGAAGTTTTACACTAAAGTTCGAAAGACTATGTCTTTGGCTAGCGCTGCAGAAGAGGTTAATATGGCTCAGTTGATGATTGAAGAGAGAATCAATAAAAAGAGCATCTCAATCTTCTACCTTCTATATAAATAAAAATGGAGTGATTTTCGTATATCACGAAAAGGCTTGAGAACTTATGAACAGATTTACGTAAGTTTTTTACAGTTGAACTCTACAAGGCATGCGTCGTGATAGTACAAGAAAAAAGTTATGGAAAGTCTTCGAAATCTAAGATCCGAAATTATCGGGAAAACTGGAGAAGACTAATGTATCATTTTGTATGGGGGATTACATGACCGTTTACAACAGCCTACCTACTTGATAGCAAGACGAAGTTTTCCGGGATATCTTGTGTTATTTTGAAAAGTTAAGTGATAAATCTATGCTTTCCATAATCCCTAACCACTCAAATTAATTTATATTACAAGAGAAATTTTCCGTAGCCCTGTGATTGTCTCCGGATGGAATATTTGTGTTGAGAATGGAATTAATTGTTTCACAATGATAATCTAGCGGAAAGGATAAATCGAAATCTCTGTAACTAATACATCAGTTTCCATCCTCAAATCAATATGAATCCTATTTAATTAGAGATATTCGCGTGGCAAGAGGTTCATACCGCCGTAGGATAAAGAAAGAAAACCCCAAAAACGAAACATTTTTCGTCTGTCCCACGTGGACTCGGCAAATCAGAACACGACATAATACGCTACCCCAAACAAAATCCAAAAGTACAAGGGACAACCAAAAACAAGGAAGCTTGAACAACGAACGTAACAAGGAAAAAAAATGCTCCGCAACGACCCAAAAAACGTTACAAAGCAAAGGGAAAACAATGCAATGGGACGGCAGCTTTCGGCTCGCTACTGACTGCGAGGCATAAAATGTTAGCTACTATAGTGCTGCATGGTTAGGAGGAAGGAACCAAAACGAGAAAATAACAACTCCAAAGCAAATTGAAACAAAAAGTTCAGACAGTGGGCACAGACCTGGCTTTAATGGAAACGACTTTTCCACCGACCGGCATATTTTCCTTCACGTAAATCGGACCATAAACTGTGCTGTCCCAAACCGGTGGATTGTTAGCCCGATCGACGACATCGATCTGCACCTCGACCGTTCGTGACAACGGTGGGTAGCCCTTGTCTTGGGCCATCGCCTCCAGCTTGTACGTTTCGCGCTGTATTGTTTTCGCGTATTCGTATTCGTGTTCGTGTGGAGGTTTGGATGAGGATGTGAACATGTGCGGGTGTGAAGGCGGGTTGGTATTTAATCAAGCCAAAAATCGGTCATCGGTCGGAATGGCACACGAGACGAACGGGGGGTCACCCGATGGTAATTACAAAACGTGTCACGAGTAGTCAGTAGCAGTCCCGGTCCCGGTCACAAAAATCGGTGAGACGCGTCACAAAAATTGCGTCCACGGGGTGGGGGATCAACAGCCGAGGTGCATCCATCGAAGACCGTCATCATCAGCGGTCGGAAGGCGTGAAAAGGGCGTGGCGAGCGCAAGAATGGGTGAAAAAATAGAGCAAAAAACAAACCAGGCGATAATCAAAATGGTACGTTTTTCAATTACTGAGATGGCGATTTAATTTGATTTTCGGTGAGGAATAATTTAATAATGAGATGTAGAGATAGCGGGAAAAAAATATTTATACTGAACTGTCACATGGCGAGACGAGACAAAAAATATCGATTCGTAGTTGCAGTACGCACAAAAATATCACGATTATTTCGGTTGAACGACGTCCCATTCGCAGTTTAATGGTCTCGATGATTCGTGTTCGGAGGTGGAAAATAGCCTAAGAAGTCTGGAGCAGCGACACTAGCATAATTATTACGATATAATTTAGAATGCATATGTGTTAGTAGGATGTAAAATATTTTCGTTAGAAATGGAAGCCAGTTATTTTCAGGTTGGATCAGTTCAGCACGTAGAAAACTTCTCCGTCAAAAATCGAGTTGAAGAAATGTTCTGCGGAGCTGGAACATGGTTAGTACTAGTCTACACTCTACGAAGATGTAGCCGCATTGTGATTTCATCGTTAGCAAACGCTTGGATAAAAGAGGCCTCCTCCCTGTGGCCACGCCCCTTTTCGTTGAACAACGAACAAACAAAGCAAGCGCTCGTGTAACGATGAAGCCACACATAACGGACTACTTTGATCGATCGTTACTAGCGTTAGCTGTATTGCCACCACCACTCGCAGTGGAAGGGCCAGAGCGAAGGAAAATTGCGTAAGAGACTCGTATCAACGAGTATACCAACCTTGCTTTGATCGATGTGACTACTGTACCGACAGTGACATTTTCTTTAATGTGTATGGGGCCGTAGATATTGCGATCCCAGATCGGTGGCTTATTGTTTCGATCGACCACATCAAGCTCGACGTCGACGTCGGCGGTGGAGGGCGGATCACCCCGGTCGGAGGCGTACACTTTCAGCCGGTAGCGTTCTCGCTGTTTTCGAGTTTTGTGCGAAAATTTTGCGGCATTTTTAGGAGAATTTCAGATTTTCAGTATCATTTACGACCCGGACACGTTTGATTGATTGATTCGAAATTGTAAATCGAATGGAAAGGTTTTTTTTTGTTTTGGCGGTCAACGAATTGTTTTGTTTCACATTAAACGCAAAATCATAGAAGAAAAGAAGAAACAAAATAAATCAAATTAAATTCATTGTTTGTCACAAACGGGGATTAGTAATAAGCTTACGGTTAGAAACGTAGGATTAAAGGTAAAACTAAGCAAAATGTATTATTAAAACAACTAGCTTTATGTACACATCTAAATCGAGAAAATCAAAAGCGGTAAAACTAAAATTTTGATAACGTCTGAAAAGGGGGAAACGGTAGTGGGCAAACTGTTGCTGTTTGATCGATTTGTGAGGGAGTGTGTCTCGAATAATTTCGAACGATCTTCCTCTAGTGGCCGCTAGGGGCGCCACCGGCTGATATCCAATTTTTATGGCATTTCCGTGTTAGTTTGTATATTGTGCGCATGTATGAGTGAGCAGTGTTGGCGGATTTGTTTCGAGCGATGTCAGATACTGGAAATTCTAATACTACGGGGAATCATAACTAAAAATGGTATTTTTTCTAACCAAAATCGATTGTAATGAATCATGATTGAGCTAGTACTGAATTTAGTGGACTGTACTTTTGAACGATTGGCTACCACAGATGGTTTGTTTGAGATTGCTTTTGGGACTTAGTTACAAATGACCTCTATGAAACATAAAACATTGGGAGTTATTTTTACCTAAACGTTTAGCAATAAACACGAATCTTTCTGATACATTTTTTTTTAACAAATACGATTTGAAATTACAAGTTTAGCTCTGATTTTTCAACTTACGCCACTTACAGGGTAGCACCCCTTCAGAATGATTGGGTTTTGATTGTTTTCGAAATGTCACACCGTCGATAACATCGGATGAGTAACATTCGAATTTGGAATCGAAAGAAAATCGAAGAAAAATCAAAATTAAAAGTTGAAAATGAACGAAAAAGGTGCAGTATAAGTTGTAATTAAAGTAATAATTAAAACAAAAATATTATATGTAAACTTAATGCTATCAATCAAACAAAATCACACATCCCCTATTATTTTATCGATGGAAGGGCATTGAAATCCATTCAATCGTCCTCCATAGGCACTGACGATGTCACTTCGAGTCAAGCAAACTGAAATCTATACGCGTCGCATGCAGGGTTTACAAAAGTAAAAGAACGCATTCCAACAGAAAAACTCGTTTAAAATCTGGAAAACTCAAAACAAATTCCACTAGTTGTAGAAGTTCTGCTTGCAAGTGTGTGTTTTTGAATGTTTCTTTTTTTTTTGAGGATTTTTTGTGGATAAAGGTTACGGGAAATGTGATTTCAAACAGAAAATGTAAACCAAACAAAAAGGTAAAAACGGTACAAAAACTGTAAAATGATCAATCAAAACACGATTTTGATTTACTCTCAAAAATACCGCCTTTTGAAACGTGCATTTGGACGAATCTCAAAAATTCCAGTATTCGTCATGATAATTTTTCCAAAAAAGCTTTCGATTTTTCCGTTGTCTTACGCCCCCTTACAACATGTCGTGAAAATGTCACTCGTTCTACTCAACTACACTAGGAAAAAGTTAAAAGTTATGATCGTTTAACAATTATTCTCGATGTTGGCGACGATGAAGTAAAAACGTTTTATTCTGTGGTCAAAAATCGACTTCGCTTCCGGTTCCCTTCGTCATGGATGGTCTCCAAAAACAAGCCCTGGACTTTTTCGATCCCATCTGTTTGCGCTTTCCACTACAGCGATTGGTAACGACGACATCAAAAACGATTTTTACGTTATGAGTTCAAAAATATGGCGCCTGTACCAAAACATCAAAAATCTTTTATTTTGGAACGCCGAAAAATTAGACCGAAAACCGTAGTTTCTTTTCTCAAAACGATTAATTAGAGCTAGCTCAAAATGCCAATGAAAGTTACGGTTTTCGTTCTTTAAAATTCTGTAACAAAAAAAAATATCGGATACAAAATTGGTGCCGAAGAAAGAGACAGATGTTCCCAATTGGAATTGGGCATTGAACTACAGAATATGACACTTCCGAAAATAAATTAAACATATGGTTGTTACAGCTAAAGTTGCAAGTTTCGAGAGACAGGTGGTGCGCTAAGAAATCAAAGAACCTAAAGCAGCAGTCAAACTTTGTGCATGTATTGGACTTAAAAGATACTTCCTAATAAATGGTGCAAAGGTTGTCATTTTGCGGTGAAGGTGCAACATGGTGCGTTACAATACAGTTTTGTGTCGCTGAAAACAGTGCGTAGTACAGGTATAATCACAAACGTGAACTGGTGATGACGAAGCGTGTCCAATTTGTCCCCTGTGCATTGGTTCCGTTCTGCGCGACGACTTACGTATCTATTGTGAATGTGCAACTGAAAATCATAACTGGTGCTGGAAATAGTAAAAGAAGCAGTAGTTCTATTGTCATCCATCGGTGTAAGACTGTCGCCTGCAGTACCATCGCGAGGTTGATGCAAATACATCGAAAATTTGTATGAATATCGCTGAAAGAGTGCTTACGCTTTGGCGAATATTCCATTTGTGCGATGCTACTCAATAGATGTCGCTTCAAACTTGCGCAACGTATTGCTTGGGAGCATTGCTACTGAGTCGGGTTATTGAAAGGCACAATGGATCATTGACGGTAGTTTTTGTCAGTGCTCATCGCATCAAAACAAAGGTGCCACTGTACATGGGATTTAACATTGTGACAGCATTGCTGTTCTGTCAAACACACAAGTCTACGGTGGCGCTATCTATGCTTTCCATGGTGGCCGTTTTGGTTATTTTAATGATCCATTACAAATGCAATATTCGCCATTCGCGTCTAATACAAGCTTATTTACTCAATATGTATAGTGATCAGTACAATAAAAACGACGTTAAACAAGTCCAAAACCAAAAACACAAACGCAAATTGGTGCAGTATTTGATAAATAAACGATTGAAACATAAACTAATCTGTTGAACTTAAATAATAATTGGAACAATTCCCGAATGCAGCATCGATGTAAATTTATCGTTCCGGCTTAGCCTGGCAACGTTAGCTCAAATAATATTGTTTTTAATATTTTGTCTGCGGCAGCCATATTTAACATAAATTTCAAACTTTTTGCGTATTCCCTACAAACTGAGACTCTGTTGTGTGTAGTACTGATTAAATATATAATGAAAACAGGATCTCACATTCTAAATTTTCAAAACTTATCATATACTTTTATCATTAATAGCAATTATTATCGAAAAGAAGTTGAAACATATTTATTATGAGTAAAGTTAGAGAAAACTAAGCCAAACCAAAATCTTCAGAATAATGAAGCAAATGGAAACGGGAATGACTTACGTCAAGCGGTTTCTTCAGCACGATCCAGCCTGACTCCGGTTGTATCTCAAAGTATTCCAAATCGTTCGGACTGTGCGGTGCACTCAGGGTGTACACAATGGCACCGTTGTTGTCTGCATCCTCATCAGAGGCGGAAACGCGCAGAATGTTTGTGCCTATGCTTGCATCTTGTTTGACATTTTCCACGTATTTCTAAAATAAAATGAAATCACGTTAACTTATCGTTCCGACGATAGTTTTGCAAAATCTCACCTGTCGGTCAAACAACGGCGGATTGTCGTTGACATCGGTGATTTCCACCGTGAAAGAACAGACACCCTCCAAACTGGGTTCACCCTGATCGGTTGCTTTCACCGTGACGGACACAAACTTGCCATCATCACCTTCGCGGTCAAACACCTTGTTCGTTGAGACTTCGCCTGTTTCTTCGTCTACGGTGAACTTTGTTCCTTTCTGGTTCGGTTGCTGGACGATTGAGTATTTCACCTATTGAAAGAGAAAATGTACCACATCAGTCTTTGATCATCTTTAAACCACGAGTATCCAACTCACCTGCCCATTCACGCCCTTGTCCTCGTCGGTAGCTTGCACCTTTATGACCGGGCTTCCATTCGGGGCACCTTCTTCCACCTTGGGATAGTACGTCCCGCAGTCCTTGAACACCGGCTTGTTATCGTTAACGTCGGTTATGAACACCACGACGACAGCTGTAGATGTATGAATTGTCGCCTCACCGTTGATGCAACACGACCCATCATCCATAGCTGTCACATTCAGCTCATATTTGTCCCGATCGAGCGATATGCCCTTGCTGTGCAACCGAATGACACCGGTGATCTCTTCGATCACGAACTGCCCGCTACTGGTGCCGCCACCGACAAACCCGAACCGTACATTGTCACCGTCCTTATCCGATGCTACCACCGTAGTGACCAGGGTGTTCGGTCCGGCGTTTTCATCCACGTTTGGTGTGTAGACTTGCTGCGAAAACTTTGGCTCTTCGTCGTTTTTGTTCTTGGTGTAGACGCGGACAGTGGCAGTGCCAGTCTTGGCCGGTTCACCCTTATCCTTCGCCGTGACGACAAATTCGTAATAGGCGTTGTTGTTATCGGCATCCAGCTGCTTATTGTTCACTATGATACCGTTGGAGTCCACGGCAAAGTGCTCGTCCGATACGAGGTACTCAATTTCGGCATTCGATCCCGAATCGGAATCCATGGCTTTCACCTTCAGGATGCTCGTTCCCAGCGGGATATCTTCGTCCACATTGTGAGCTTGATAGTCAGGGAGCTCAAACTTGGGAGCATTGTCGTTGACGTCAGTTACCCGGATTGTGAGCTGGAAGGAATCATTATGAAAAGCAGTTAGAGCGGTTTCTATTAAAAAAAAAAACAAAAAAATCTTCAGTGCTAAAGAACGCATACTGTAATACCGACCTATTGAGAGTCTAAGTATTTTGTACCAAATCTTATTCTCTAAAATCTGTTTTTAAACCATGAAGACTAAAAAGTGGATCTCCCTAAAACTTAAAACCATCATAATAAAAGGAACCTAAAATAAAGTCTAACCTACAAAATTTAAAGAATTGTTGTGAATGATACACAGTTTATTATTATTTTTAATTGGATTCGTAAGGATATTACACCAACTTACATATTACAATAATCTCGCTACATCGCTCAGAATGATTCGCTAAAGCATCGGATAATTGCAACATATTGCAATTCCGAATAATACCGTTAGCGCATAGTGGCTAGGAATATGGGGTTACATGCACTCTTGAGGCAAAAAGGCCCTTGGTGCTTTTCTAGGCTATTTTCGAAGTAATTGAGAACATTTATTACCCAAGACTGATAACAAGCTCCCAAGAGGCAACTCCTCTTGCAAGATGTAGATAGTACAACCTTGGTTTAATAGTATATCGAAGAATATATAGATATATATCTTTATTTGAGAGATTTGCTATTGAAGATTCTTCACCAACCAAGAAAAGCAAAAGTAGAGCAAAGTGGCGACTCTTCGGAATTCTCAAGAAAGATTCTAAACAGTTCTTTAAGAAATTTTCTACGAATTTTTTTCACGGTTCGCATTGAGCCCATGTGAAGCTCATTAGAAGATTTTTTAAAATATTCATAGCAGAATGAATGAGGAAGTCTATCAAATTTTGAAAAATCATTTGAGATGATTCAAGAGCAAACTTTACACGAACACCCGATAAAGTATTCATCAAATAGCCAAATAGCTTCAAATAAAGGGAATAACTGATCTAACTATAGAGTAGTACGCATTTATGAATTTAAACATTATTTACGAAAAAAAACATCTATACCCCACATAGAAATGCTAGATTCTCATACAATTGGGTCGATAATATCAGTGTGGGCCTCCCAAGAAAAATGCATAGGGACACATTGCAAACTAATCGTCCTATAAGGTTGATTTGTAGTTTGAAGAGTCTCCACGATTGTGTTTTGTAAAAAAATGGTAATTAGAATTTTGTGGATACCATTTTGAAAACCATTATTTTGTTTTGCTTTTTACGGGGCAATATAAACCAGCATATTAAGTCTGATTATTTTGATAGGAAAAAGTGCTAACAAGACATTGTATAGTAAAGGGAACTATAATGTAAGAGTTTCGAACAAAACTGTGATTCAAACCATAGCACTGATATTCAAATAACATTGACCAGTTATAAAATACCGATGTCGCTCAGAATTGTATGCGGCGAAGTTGTTGCAATTAACCCTCTAAGCCCCAGGACAGACCTTTTACTTTCAATCGAATTCAATCGAAACAAAAGAGAAATATATTGTTAACGTCACTTCTACAGAATCCGGCCATTGACTGGTCATCTGGCCGAAGTGTCAATACAGGCAAGAAGCATATTCTTACAGCAACGCTGAGGTTATTTCATGAATTTTGAGCAGCCGCATGCCTAGTTTTGAGCTTTATCTACGTTTGTCTCCTGGTTCATCGGAAGTGACTCAAAAACCCAGCATTGGCCATATGGTAAAATTGACAATCTTCAATTTGTTGCTTCATGTCAATTTTACATTTTTCCTTGGCATCGGCTCCTTCCGAATAGCACTTCCGGAACAAGTTTCCGGCTTTCACCCCTTGCAAGAAAATAAACCAACTGATATATTCTTGCATTATTTCGTTATTTAAGGTCTGTAAATAGCCAAAACCTTTTGTATAATATTGGTTTCGTTGCTAAAGTTGTAAAAAATGTGACTAGGGAGCACTTATTTCCGGTTGTCCAGACAAAACTTCCGTTTTGAAACCCCCACTCACAGGAAGTCTAACTCATTCCATCGATCATAGTGAAAATCGCATTTCATCAAACGTTTTTGTTTCGGAGCACCAGTCGATTGAAAATAAAAAATCTGCCCCAGAGCGTTGAGGGTTAAAATGCAAAAATGGAATGCATTGATAGTCTATTTGACAAAACAGAATGCGTTGATGAAGCTTTGACCGGCAATGTCCATATTGCTCTATTCCTACATGTTTTATATAAGTTTTGTTTTCGTATGTATATGTATGTATGTAGGTAGCCACCATCCTTGCTTGAGTCTTGCTCTGCTTGCGGTTCCACTCAACAGTGAGGTCAAATTTCATTACCAACCTGATTTCAACATACTGCTGTATGAAGGGCCAAAAGGGAGGTGGCGGACCCGTAAGCAGAGACACTTACGCGAAACCCGCGGGAAGTAGAGAATCTCCTTCCAACAGTATGATCCAACAGATTGAGTATTGGAATTTGCAGTACTTGTCGAGCTTTCCACGGGATGGTTTGTTAGAAGAAGGGCGCGTCAAATCGATTACAACTGTTGGAGAGAAAAGTATTTATCGCGAGCGACTAACATTTTTCCTCCTGACTCCGATTGGCACTCCACTTCATTGTCCAGTTGTAAGTTCAATGATGCCCTGTTGCTCCCTCCCTTCCCAGTATATTGTCAATGTTATATAATATAATATGTAATATAATCTATAGTTTGAAATGCAATATAATAAAATGTAATGTAATATAATGACACATAATATAATGTAATATAATATAGTATTTATAAACTCCCGACTCCGTATCCTGAAAATGGTTAATTAAGTAAATGAACGCTGTATATGGCATATAGTAACAATTTCATGTAACAATCTTGTACAAACACAATTCGCGTCACGTTCAGTAACTCCACTTCATTGTCCATTTGCACCTTCCATGATGGTCTGATGCTCCATACCCTTTCCATTATATTGTCAATATAGTACATATATTATATGGTATACAGTATTAAAATATGAAACAATTTAATATAATTGAATGTAATATGATAAAGAATACATAATATAATAATATACTATACGCCAATCCTAGCATCCTGAAAATTATTAAAGCTAGAAGTGTACGCTAGACAGGGCTGATAGTAATAATTCCAAATAACAATCCTGAAGTTCGCGTCTCGTTCAGGAACTTCCTTGATGCTCCTTGTTTTCCCAGTATACTGTCAATATAGTCATTATGTTATGTAGTATATAGCATAATATGAAATAATGTAGAACATTATAATATAATATAATGTAATACAATATAATACAATATACAGTAATAACCCGATTTTGTCAGCCCCCGGTTTTGTCTATCCCCGATTTTATCTACCCCGATTTAAGCACCCTTTTTGACCCGGTTTTGTCTAACTTCGATTTTAGCATCCTTTTTTCCAGATTTTGTCAGCCTAAAATTTATATTTATTTTAATTAGACTTAACACATTTATATTTGCAATATTGGGTGCATAAAGTCAATTATGACCTTGGCCACGTCTATACAATCATCTGAAGATCGAATTTTTGAAATTTGAAATTCCAAATAATTATCCAAGAAATTTATCAATGTTACCTTGGATTACGGTACATATAAAGTGGAAGTAAAAAATAATGTTTATATTAACAAGATCATAAAACTATGTCCTTAAGTTTAAATAAATCTTGAAACCAGTCGAAAAATGTTATCCCGATTTTAGCTCTTTCCCGATTTTGTCAACCCAAAATTCAGCATGGGGCTGACAAAATCGGAACATCACTGTAATACAATATAATATAATATAATATAATATAATATAATATAATATAATATAATATAATATAATATAATATAATATAATATAACATAATATAATACAATATAATATGATATAAAATAATATAATATAATGCAATATAACATAATATAGTATAATATAATGTAATGTCATTCAATAAAATATAATATGGATATATGTAATGAAATAAAATATAACATTGCATTATATAATACGCCGACTTTGGTATACTGAAAATGACTAAAGTTGGAAGTGTACGCTGTACAGGCCATATAGTAATAATTTCAAATAACAATGATGTAAGAACGACATTCGCGTCAAGTTGTCAAGAAGCCTCTCAGTGGAATATGAAGATTAACAAGGCGCAACAGGGTCTGAAGAACGTGCCTTGTGACCGAAGATGAAAGATGACAGTCATGATCCAAGTAAAATGGCTAAATATTGTGGACGAGATCTTATATAGATAATAATGCAGAAATAATTTATACAAGACATAATAAATTATTAAATTTACCAAAAATAAATAAAAGGAAATAGAGATATAATATGACCAATCGAATCTCATATGTCGTACAACACAACAGATTGTTCCAACAAGCCTGAAAAAAATAGAATGTTAAATATAATGATACATATATATGTATACAAAAACGGAAATTTTGGTTTATGTGCTGAAACATGAATAACAATGATAAGTCAAAAAGAGATCTTATATATTATATCTTATGTATTTCCGATATGTGGACTCCAATTTGCTTCTGCAAGTTAAACCAATTAAATGAATAGTATAATAAATCAGAAAAAAAAAAAGTAAAAAAATCTGTGTTCTTTAAATATAATAATTCATTTAAATGAACATTACCGCCTCGTTTTCACGATTGAGACGATTGAAATCAATAAATGTTTCTTTAAGTATGCAACCATTTTGCTTCCGAATGGGTCATTTTTAGTTGTATTTATGTGTTTCTTGAAAGCGAAAGTTTAGAAAATCGACTTGAAAAATAGAGAAACTTTTAAACCTAAAATGCTAAAATGTTAAAGAATACTATATAAATGTTTTCAAAAGTGCTGTTAATGATCCTAAGTGCGATGATAGATTAATATAAAGCCCTAAAATATAACAAATAATAAGACTCTGAACAAAGTTATGTTATCATATACAGTTGTGTTCAAAATAATAGTAGTGAAAGCCGATTCTCACACAAAATGCTCAACTCCGACATCCTGCAACTCTGTCTCCATATGAGCAATCGCCATGGAGTCCCGGCAGTGAACTACAAATATACTCAACATCACTACCACAAGATTTGAAACCTTTCACACAACCGGCTAAAAAGTTAAGCACCAGGTGAAATCGCTCAAAATAATAGTAGTTTTAATAATTTAAATATCTGCTGTATTTTGAGTTTTTTAATTTTTCTTTACTCATCGTTTCAACCATATCTACCCAAGCTATGAATGTATAAACAAGCCAATTTTTTACAAAATTGTTGCTGAACAAAAATTTACAAAAGAAAAACTACTATTATTTTGAGCGACCCCATCCGGTGCCCAACCTCCAAGTCGGCAGTGTGAAAATCCTCAAATCCTGCGATAGTGAAATTGAGCACATCTGTAGTTCACTGTCAAAACCTCACGCCGACTGCCCACACGGAAACAAAGCTACAGCATGCCAAAGCTGAGCACTCTGTATGAAAACCGGCCCCCACCACTATTATTCTGAACACAACTGTAGAAACAATATCGCATATTTCAAAATGATGAACAACTCAAGGACACACGTATCAATTTAACAAAGCGATGCAGTGAATACAGTGGAGAATTCAGAAGATAGGACTCATTATGGATGAAAATGTTTTGGTGAAACCATTGTCTCGATGCAGCCTAAAATTGTATCAATAAATTAAGGATGGTATTATTCTAGTATAAAATATCCAACACAAAAAAAAACAATGAAATTATGAAGGGTAAATTCTGCTCAGTGTTCATACCATTCCGATTTAAACACAATAACAAAAAAAAAAAGAAAGGAACAAAAAACTGCGGTGATTACTTTTCTTTTAAATTCATCCCGGTCTCCTATTTTGCCTCCACTCTCCATACATCCACTGACTGCAAATTTTAAGCTGACATGTATTCGATTCATGACAGTTACGTTTGGTAGGTTATGCACTCCTACTTTTCCTCAGTCACAAACGAAAAATAAGTTCCATACCATTAAAAGCTGCTGAGGAAGTGCGGTGGGAGGAAAGTGGGTGGCAGCGTCCAGTAGAAGTCTGTGTGTCTGATTCCAATACATGTAATAAACATTCAAACCTAAAGACAATGACCTGCGCACAATCACATGTCTTACTGCATACATCCCACCAATACAGTCATAAACATTCGAGATACAAGATCGACACCCCTACCCCGATCCCCGAGCATCCAAACTCAAGCCAAATCTGTAACACGCACCTGCCGAAGCGAAGTCAACAATATGTGTGTAAGAAGAAATGTTCATCTGTTCACACAAAAACATACGAAGGTGCTCAAACTTATCGTGTAAACACACACTTATGAGCAACCACGCTTGAGCTGAATAGGTATCCGTGTCGACCACAGCGTGAGCAAAACATCGCGGTGAATCCGGGCAACTGGAGTCAGCATGCGTCAACTCACTAATATTACCGTTTCCTCCCAAATTCCGAGCACAACTCATGTTCCAAGCACTCGACAGTTTGTTGCGATTTTTCAAGAAACCACTCAAATTTAGGCAGACAATTAATCGTTCCATAAAAAAATATAAAATTTCCATAAAAAATGCAAAATTTGCCAGTAAAGAAACAAGGGTAAAATCAACAGAAAAGTTAAAAATTTCCATAAAAAAATAAAGAAGTGCATAGAAAAAACAAAATTTCCCATAAATAAAAAAAATTTGAGCAATAAATAGATTCAAAAGTGCAGTAGAATCGACAATAATCTCACTAAAAAATATCGAATTTTACATTTAAAAACCTCAAAATGTCCCTATTTTCTTCACAAAAAGCAAGAAATAATTTTAAATTTTCCACAAAAAAAGCCAAAATTTTCAATAAATAAATAATAATTCGCCCACAATAAATCAAAAATTTCCATTCAAAAAATCAAAAAGAGCAATAGCAGTAAATGCAAAGTTGCAATAAACAAACTCAACTGAGCAATTCAAAATGACAATCAATACATGAAAATGTTATAGAAAATTCCAATATTTAAGTAAAACTTTCCATAAAAATAACGTTATTTTCCAATAATGAGTAATAATGTGTGTAATGGATTTCATAAATTTTCAGTCAAACTGAAGCATTGTTTTCACAATTGGAGCTAATTAGTCGTCGTATGTAGATGCAGTAATTGTATTTTAGAGTTCGATAATTAATTACGTAAGAATTTTGGGGAGGGGAGAGCGCGGAGATTGGCCGGGTTTGAAAAAATATTTCTTGCCATATAGAAAAAAATAATGTTTCATACAAAAAATTATACATGGAGGGGAGGCGAGGTTTCGAAAAATCACAAAAAATGTTTTTTAATACACCCCATCGTTAGGCGCTACAATTTTAATTATTTCGGCAAAGTTGAAAAGAAACATGGAACATGGGATATCTAATCTTCCAATATTAGGAACACTTACGTCAATGCTTTGGTTATGTTCAACTAAATTGATGGTAGAAGCTTATGCTCTCACGCCCCACCAGCCAGAGAAATGGCGTTTACAAACTAAGCATCATTTGTGGCAACACTTTATGAGGCATGATGGAACTTTGCCGAGCGCGCTAAGTGTTGTTTGACCACTGACGTAGTTGCATGAAGTGGGTGATGAGGTAAAAAAGTAGCGTTACAGCATGCTTAACCATATTTGTAGTACTGAGACAACCTATTAGATCTAAAAATGAACCTATTAGAAGATACTTTAAAAAGCGTTATGTTCGTATGCAAATAAAAAAAAATATTTAGGAAAAAACTCATCAATCGAAGTATACACATTTCTGCAACTGCTGTGGGCAATTACACCATAGATGAAAGTGAATTTCCGTATTATGAGTCCGTATTATGTTTAAAATCACTCGCCACTAGCTCAGTAGAGAAACCTATCATACAAAAAAAAAACACACATTATTACTCATTATTGGAAAATTACGTTATTTTTATGAAAAGTTTTACTTAAATATTG